>NC_057815.1:21704558-31704558 GCF_910594005.1 Cervus elaphus
GATGAAATACCTGTATTTTATCTGATAACTATAGCCAGATATATGGCATCACCAACTTGATTGACATGAGTTTGAGCAAGCTCCGGGATTTGGTGATGGATAGGGAAGGCTGGTGTGCTGCAGTCCATGGGGTTGCAAAGAGTCGGACACAACTGAGCGACTGAACAGAATTGATACCCAGATATTAAAGTCATTCATTTTTCTCAACATTAACACCAGTTACTTTTGACCATACAGTAATATTTTACACCCTTGGCCAAAATTATACCATTTTAAAATCCAAGATGGTTGAGAGGTGGGCCTGTCTTTTTTTAAGAAGAAAGAACCATTGAGAAAAGGTTGGTAGGAAGACAGAACTGTCCTCGCGCCTCTAACAGCTCTTGTTTTCACTCAGATCTGCTTTAGGAAAAACTACACTTGGAAACTGAGGATCAGGTTGTTAATTTCCTTAAAATTATTTGAGTTCCCACTTCCCCAAGACTAAATTTTTGTAAATACTTGGCAACTTTGTCCAAGGGAACACTATCCCAATTTAAAGATCAGGGCCTAATAAACACTGAACTATTAATAGGATTCTCACATTCTTCACATTAGTAATGAAAGTTGGGATCAAATCTGTCAGGGCCTAAAGTAGATGAATATGTCTCCTTCGCAGAATTTTGCACAACTTTATTCATTTTTGTAAAAGTAATTTAAAGTACTTTTTAAAAAGTAACTTAAAATAGTAATTATGATCAAGGACTGTATTTATTTCACTCATCGCATTATTCTAATACTAGAGGGGAACCTGCAAACAGAAAGAAAGAAAGTGAAAGTCACTCAGTCATTGCCAATTCTTTGCGACCCCATGGACTATATATATAGTCCATGGAGTTCTCCAGGCCAGAATACTGGAGTGGGTAGCCTTTCCCTTCTCCAGGGGATCTTCCCAACCCAGGGATTGAAGCCAGGTCTCCTACATTGCAGGCGGATTCTTTATGAGCTGAGCCACCAGGTGCTCAATAAACCTTTGTTGATAGACTGACAAAAAGGAAGTCAGTCTATCCGCTTGGGCCTTCTCTAGTCTAAGAAAGTGAAGTGAAAGTGTTAGTCGCTCAGTCGTGTCTGACCCTCTGCAACCCCATGGACTGTAGTTCGCCAGGCTCCTCTGTCCATGGACTTCTCTAGGCAAGAATACTGGAGTGGGTTGCCATTCCCTTCTCCAGGGGATCTTCCCAACCCAGGGATTGAATCCTGGTCTCCTGCATTACAGGCAGATTCTTTACCATCTGAGCCACCAGGGAAGCCCTTCTCTATTCTAAACCTCCAACCAAATGTTTAATAATGTAACATACCTTATATACCTTATATTTTCCTCTAACACTTTGACTATCCCAAGTATTTTGTGTAAAAACCCCTTCTCCTCCCAATACCCAACTTTGCTAAATATATTTTTTTCCCCAAATATTCTTTAAGGACAGAAATAAGCAAGGAAATATTTGAGGGAAGTGACAAGGTGGCCATTACTATCTCTAGTTTGCCAATTTTTCTTCTATTTGCAATGTGCAAACAAGGTATAAGAAGTGTGTGCAAGAGTTTCCCCCCCACATTTCTAGTTTGGAACTTTTATAATTTTTAATAGTGGTGTGTTCTCAACATCCTCTTGTTAAGTAATCAACTTAATTTTTTTCTTGAGGGTAATCATGATAACAAACACTCTTTCTCTGGAAGGAGCTTCATACAGTATTGCTGTAACAACTTCAGATCCAATATAATGCTGTATCACTGTAAGTTTTTACGTATTCAGTTTTAGAAATTAAAGTCAGTTGAACATACATGTGGAGGTTTCTTTCTGGACTCTATTCTGGTCTATTAATCTGTCTATCCTTTGCCAATAACATACTGTATTGATTACTGTATCCTTATAGTCAGTGTTGACATCAGATAGAATAAGTCCTGTAACTTGTTCTCAAAATTTTCTTGGCTATTCTAAGCTCTTTAAATTTTCCTATAATTTTTAGAATTATTTTGTGAATATCTTTTTTAAAGTTCTTGAGAATTTGATTAGCATTACATTCAATCTACAGATCAGTTTGAGACTTAGTGATATTTTACTGTTATTGAGTCTTTTAATCCATGAGCATGGTATATCCCTTCAGCTAGCCTTCTTTAACTTTTTTGTTTTCAGTATGAAGATATTTCTCATCTTTTGTTGTTTATTCTTAAGTATTTCATATTTTGATGTTATTTTAAATACTATTTAAATTTAGATTTTAATTGTTAATAGTATTTTTAAATTCCATGTTTAGTTATTTCTTGTCAGTATGTAGAAATAAAATTGAATTAAGAATCAGGATCTACCTTGCTAAATTCACTTACTATAGTCATTTCTTAGATTCTTCTTTATTTCTGTCAGTAAACTATAATGTTATTTGTAGAAACAATCACCTCTTTTCCTTTCTGATTTTTATTCCTATTTTTTTCTTGTTTTATTGTACAAGTTGGGCCCTCCAGTACAATGGTGAATAGGCTTGATTAGTCAACCTCCTTGCCTTATTCCTGATCTTAGAGAAAAAAGTGATTTCTCATAAATATTCTTTATTAGATTGAGGAAATATCTTTCTATTCTTAGTTTAGTGTTTTAAAATCATAAATAGAAGCTATATCTATAGATATGACCATATATTTTTGTCCTTTATTCTATTAATATGGAGATTTATATTAATTTATGTGTTACTTCAGTCTTGCACTTCTGAGATAAATGCTACTTGATCATGATGTGATATCCTTATTATATATACCTAGATTTAATTTCCTAGTATCTTGTTTAGGATTTTCGAGTTGAGGCTGGAAAAGAAGAGCAATAGGGGGGAAAAATGGAAATAAGATAATTGGGATACCAAGATAATGTAAGATATAACTAGAACAAAATACTTATATTTAGTAGAGAAGAATTAAAAGTCAGCAATTTACTTACTATTACTGTGTAGTTGAATGAGGAGAAACACGTGGCAATGTAGATTTAAACTACATTTGATCCCATAAAGTAAATATTACTTACTGAAAGAATTTTTAGAACAATAGCAGCTGTGGAAGTGGCCCCAGACTCACATCAGCCAAGTTCTGGAGTAGGTCACAGGTAAAGCATTTAGTGGCTCCCACAGCTTTGGGGTTTGGTGAATGGAGAGATAAAGCAGGTCAATTCATGTTAGAAGGCTGAAAACCACTAAGTGTCTTCCCTCAGTTCAGTTCAGTCGCTCAGTCGTGTCCAACTTTTTGTGACCCCACGAATTGCAGCATGCCAGCCCTCCCTGTCCATCACCAACTCCCGGAGTTTACTCAAACTCATGCCCGTCGAGTCGGTGATGCCATCCAGCCATCTCATCCTCTGTTGTCCCCTTCTGCTCCTGCCCCCAATCCCTCCCAGCATCAGGGTCTTTTCCAATGAGTCAACTCTTCGCATCAGGTGGCCAAAGTATTGGAGTTTCAGCTTCAACATCAGTCCTTCCAATGAACACCCAGGACTGATCTCCTTTAGGATGGACTGGTTGGATCTCCTTGCAGTCCAAGGGACTCTCAAGAGTCTTCTTCAACACCACAGTTCAAAAGCATCAATTTTTCGGTGCTCAGCTTTCTTCACAGTCCAACTCTCACATCCATACATGACCACTGGAAAAACCATAGCCTTGACTAGATGGAACTTTGCTGGCAAAGTAAGGTCTCTGCTTTTTAATATGCTGTCTAGTTTGGTCATAACTTTCCTTCCAAGGAGTAAGCATCTTTTAATTTCATGGCTGCAATTACCATCTGCAGTGATTTTGGAGCCCCAAAAAATAAAGCCTGACACTGTTTCCACTGTTTACCCATCTATTTCCCATGAAGTGATGGGACCAGATGCCATGATCTTAGTTTTCTGAAGTTGAGCTTTAAGCCAACTTTTTCACTCTCCTCTTTCACTTTCATCAAGAGGCTTTTTAGTTCCTCTTCACTTTCTGCCATAAGGGTGGTGTCATCTGCATATAGTGTCTTCCCTAGGACCTGATCAATTATTATAGGAGCTAAACTAGCACAATGAAAATGTTGGGACTGACAGTCCCCCTATGGTAGCTAGGAAATAGCACTCTCAGAACTGGGGAAGCTTGTTTGGTGCAAATGAACTAGGCTAAGAAGATTGGCAGAGGTTTCAGGAGAGAGATATTATGCAAAGAGCTCTAAGTATATAGGAGGACTCTAGTGTTGCCTTGTTTCCCCATTCTCAAAACTTTCCAGCCTTCCATGGCTGACTCCATCCTATGTAGGTTTGAGTACATTCCTAAGTCCCAGAAGCTTTAAAAGCTGAAGTGAGCAGTTCCAGATGTCTCCCTCCCTCATTCTACCATATTCTCCACTGATAAGTTATAGGAAGAAGAACATAAGAAAATACCAGGCTTCTTAGGGCCAAGCAGATTCTCTGCTGTCTGAAGAAAGGGCATAGGATCATAGCCTTCTCTCAGTGGCACTGGGACAAGCCAACAGAGGTTCTCCTCTTAGGTTTCTGTACGCTAGTCCTGGCCCCAGGCAAGTGCATTTAATAGGCCTTTTGAATTGGGGGCAATGGAAACAAGACAGTTGAACTGGTCTTGCAACTTCTGAATTAAATGGGCATACATTTTTCTCCAAATGAAAAGCTCTTATTCCTCTAGGAAACTGGAGGCAGTGCTTGGTTTGGCAAGTCAAGTTCTTCTTGATGGGCAGTGTTGAGGTGTCTGAAGGCAGCAGACGCAGAGTTCGCAGGAGGCTGTGTGGTGGCACTGGTAGAACTCTGGAGCCAGATGACTTGGCTTTGAACCCACTTTCCCCTCCCAGCTATATGGCTACAACAGACACTGCTGGTACTCATCTCAGATCCCGCTCACCTCCCTGTGCCCCTAAACATCAAGTGGTGAAGAGCTGCTAACAGCTTGCACCTGTGGCCTACTGTAGAGTATTACCCTTGGTTAACGAGACTCTGAGACCACTACCACAGCTGATATCATTGCCATTCCCTGCCCTCCCCACAGTGGGTCAGGCTAAGGCTCAGCTTATCCCCCCACCCAGTTCGTGACAGGCTTTCTTGAAGAGTGGTAGGTACGTGTTCCTGAATCTCGGTGCTAGCTTCTGCTTCTAGAAAGCCTAACACAGTGGTGGCTAGAGCAAGTCACCCATTACACTCCAACTGTAATATTGGCATAATAGTAGTACACACCTTTTAAGAGTGTTACAAAGATTAGATGATTTGAAATTTATGAGACACTTCAAAAAGTTTCTGACATGTAGTCAGTTTGGTTTTTACTATGAGAGGTTGACGCCATCTGACATAAAAATATGATAGTTCTTCACATTTTCAGAATAGGTAATTAGTACAGTTGTTTTGAGAATGATGTTTCTCAGCCAAATTAGTGTCTTACTTATACCATTAGTCACAGGAATGTGTTAGGTTGTATCAGTGTTTCACAATAATTTACCACTTCAACTGAGGGGGAGAAAAAACCTCAAAATGTAATCCAAACTAAATAGAAGAAATACACAGCACCCCATCCCATGATCTCTGCCATTAGCTTGTGCTCAGTCAGTCATTCATTTCCAACTCTTTGCAACCACATGGACTGTAGCCCACCGGACTCCTCTGTCCATGGAATTTCCCAGGCAAAACTACTGGAGTGAGTTACCATTTCCTCCTCCAGGGGATCTTCCCTACCCAGGGATTGAACCCACATCTTCTATGTTTCCTGCATTGGCAGATGGATTCTTACCACTGCACCACCAGGGCCCCTCTGCCAGTGGAGAAGTGACTAAATAAATTATATGTCTAGACCATGAAACATTATATACTTATTTAAAATATAACAGACTGTATAACAGAGGCAACTCAACTTCTTTCTGAAGGACTGCATCTTCAAACTGGGTCTCAAAATGTGTTGATAGAGCCCCAACAAATGGGTTTACACATAAAAGTCACAAGACATATTAGAGTCACCAAATATCTAAGATATTTAATTAGATATCTAAGATATCTAATTTTAATTAACTCAAACATCTAAGATGTTTAAAGAAATAAAAGAAGGAGTTGACAACCTGAATAATGAGTGAGAAATGGAGTATTTCTGCCATATCAGCAAACCATGATGTCACAGTCAGCGATTGCAGCCCTCCAATGTGAGCCGGTGAGCCCTGAGGGAACTCAAGGAGAAGAATACCTGTGATCTAACAGCCATCAAACTGCAGCCACTCCCTATGGTGAACCCCAAGGGAAGCTCAGAATGTGAAAAACACAGGAGACCGGCCCCGACAGCTGAGATGCATAGGAAAGGAATGATTTCAGTGAGCCTAGACTCTTGCATCTTCCCATACATAGAAGATAGCTAAATTCCTTAGTTTGGCTTACCTGGTTTTCTTTAATTAACAAAAATCTTTTGATGTTCAGACTACCAGCCCTCTGTTGCTGGTTCCTCCCTACCCCCCACCCCCACCTCCTCAATGCAGTTCTCTCAGGGTTACTTGAGATGTTGCCTCCTGGGCTTAAGTCCTAAAAATTTCTACCAAATAAAACATAACTCTCAACTTTTAGGTTGTGACTATTTTTTAAATTGATGGGAGTAAGAGCTTATTTTAAAAATGAACAGGAAGACTTGTAAAAGAACAAAGTAGAACTTCTAGAAGTTAAAAAATAATCATGGAAATTAAAAACTTCATGAAGTATTCAAACTTCTGATAAAGAAATATTTAGTGACCTGGATAAGCAACTTGTAGAAACAACTAAGTTGGAGCATAAAGAGATGAAGTGAAAAAATGAAAATGTTGTTAGACATGGAAGGCAGGCCTTAAATTTGTCTAATTCAAGATCCAGTAAGAGATAATAAAGAGATGTGCCTGCATGCCAAGTCTGATTCTTTCTGACCCTATGGTGTGTGGTCTGCACACATCTTCTGTCCATGAGATTCTCCAGGCGAGAATACTGGAGTGAGTTGCCATGCTCTCCTCCAGGGGATCTTCCGGACCCAGGGATCAAACCTCTGTCTCTTATGTCTCCTGCACTGGCAGGTGGGTTCTCTACCACTAGCGCCACCTGGGAAGCCCAATAAAGAGACAGGAAAATCCAATAGAGAGGTTATGGCTGAAACTTTTCCAGAAAGATTGAAAGACACCTAGTCTCAGTTTCAGTAGTTGAAGATGACCATAAGCAAGTAAAAACCACCACGGACTATTCAATAACAGACTATCTCTTATTAGATGTTGTGATCTGGGCACGGGATGGAAAAGAATTTCCAGATAAAAAACAGAATGAGAGGGAAATAAAGTTTATTAGAGTGGGAGACGCTGTTAGAATAGCAGGCCAGCCAGCTCAAGGGAGAACTGACCTTGAACGGGGTCCTTAGTCTACTTTTATAGCCAGGGTACAAGCAATGGGATAGGGGTCTTGTGGGTCATTTGCTGATTGGATGAGGCATGTATACTGGGTGGGAGGAAGGGTAAGGCAAATACCTTCTCCCTATGGGGTAGGAGGGGAGACGTGTTATACTGCTCAGGAAGACCTGAAATCCATTAACAGTTACAACACGGGGGAGGGAAGGACGATAAGGGTCTGGTTTTTCCCTTCCTGCCTTCCAAGACCCTCCTTGGTTTTATCTGTTCTTTTCTCCTTGGATCACTACATCAGACATATTTGAAAAGTCATTTACAACTCAGCCAGTAAAGAATCTGCCTGCAGTATAGGAGACCCTGGTTCAGTTCCTGGGTTGGGCAGATCTCCTGGAGAGGGAAATGGCAACCCACTCCAGTATTCTGGCCTGGGGAATTCCATGGACTGTATGGTTCATGGCAGTAGCAAAGAGTCTGGACATGACTAAGTGACTTTCACTTTCATTTCACTTTTACAACAACCAATAAAAACTTTGATTTCTCTGTAAGTGTATTATGACAATGAGAGTAAATGTTAGGTTTGGAGCTGTTATGCTGGTAAAGGGAGCTTATGAAAAACATTTTGACATATTTTACTGACTGTATTCTTATATCTGGTACTATAGGAAAAAATGTATAATAAATAAGAGAGTATTCCTCTGGATATTTGGCAAATATGTTGACAAAATGATTTTTAAGTGTCTAAAAGGTAATATTCATTTATGATTAATAAACAGCAGAAGTTAGAAAAGCAAGTTCTTATTATTTCATTTCATGTAGCTTCCTTTTTAGTCTGCAGATCAAATTAGGAAAATGCAATTTAACCTATGGCAAAGGCAATGCTAAGTAAAAAAAAAATCTGAATCATGCAATAGACTTCTTCAAAATGGTCTATAGAATTTTATGCAATAATTGAATAGAATTACCTGACTTTATGCTATCCTATTTTTTTTTTACTTGAAATAACAGGAATTTGGAAAGGAAAAACTAAATAATTTGCTTTGGGGATAGGCTGAAAGACATTTTCTCATAAGATAAAAAGCACTAAAGTATTCCCCAAAAATGAGAATACTTGAGGTATCATTTTATAGTAAAAGAATTTTGAAAATAGCCTTTCTCTGATATGATTATGAGCACCTCAACTTTGGGCAGTTATTCCTATTGTTCTGACCGGTGCAAAAATGCTGAATGGAGCTGAGGTGAATCATTGCAACAAGTTGATACTTTCTACAACATAGTAAAAATCACAACATTCCAAGTAGTAAACCAAAGCTAATAAGACATGTTAGTTATAAGGATTCCAACTATTCAGACAGCAAACTCATGCTTTTAAATGTGACCACAATGAAAATTCTTAGAAATCTTCTCAAATAGAACTTCTTGACTTACCTTGCTTATAAATTTCCTCTCTATAAGCTAGAGGAAGTGGCAAGATCTGGCCTTGATAACCAACGTGTAAGAACTGGTTGATGAAGTTAAAAATAACATGGACCTTGAGTCAAAGGAGCAAAGTTGTCAGATGTTTTTTGTTGTGCCTGTTGTAGGTTGCATTCTCTGGCAAATAGACCTTCCAATGGAGACCGTGTGCACACCTTGCAGTGTGCAGGTGGAACATGGGGCAGTGACTTCAAAGACCATGCCCGTAAAGGAATGAACGAAGCAGTGCTGAGCAGAGGTATAAATTGAATCATAATGCAGTGGCAACAGGGGTTATGGCAGGTTTCACAGGAAATTCTGAAACTGGAATGGTTCTTCCAAAATGTCTCTAACTGAAGGGGCCAGACCTGGACTCCCGCATTAACTAGTCATTAGACGCAGAGAGCTGCTTGGGAAACTATTGGAGAGGCAGCTTCTTTTGGACCTGTAGAATTCTTAAAGAGAGTTTCAGCTGAGCACCATCAGGTAATACTCCCAACCATCAGGGTAATGAATGGCTCAGAGCTAAGGGAGATTTGTACAGCACAATACATTCATTACAAGGGCCAAGAAAGAGAATGCTTGTATTCATACATTTACCCCCAACTTTAGGAATGTACATTTCAGAAAGATTAAAGGATCAGGGGAAAACAAGCAACAGGAGGTTTGTGGCTAGCAGAAATATTTGTTCATTCAACAGGTACTATACTTAAAATGGGCTTACACTTTGTTGATGCAAGCTACTGCAGAAACAATGATGAATAATAGATAGTCCCAGCTAGTGGTGGACTGAAGCTGGCTGCAACCTGCTGGCCAGAGCCAATTTATCAATACTTCTTCCAGACTCCCAGTGATGTCCAGTTGGTAGCTTGTAATGGGCCTTGATGGAAACATTTATACTAGGAAACTAGATAATGGTAGAAAGCAGGGATTTTTTTTTTTAACCCCAAGAACCAATTGTTACTAATCTATCAGCGCAATACTGCACCCCACTTTTGAGATGACAATCCAACAGAACTGGAAATGAATAGAATTGTCTACTCTGCCTCTGGTCCTTTAAAGTAGCTGCACACTCCCCCATATGTATGAAAAGGTGAGTTCTTGACACTCCAGCATTGATCATGACAAGATCCTTAGACTCATGCTGTTCAATGAAAGTATAATCTGAGCCATACATATAATTTAAAATTTCCTAGTAGCCATATTCTTTACAGTGAAAAGCAAACTTAAACATTTTCAAGTAACTAAATTGAATACGGAAAGTTCTTTTCTTTTAGTATTTGCATGTACATTGACAAAACTTGTTCCTCTTTTCCAACAAGAACTGATTTGACTTTTAAGCAAAAGCTCATCAAGTAGCCATCACACTTTGCAGTCTAGTCTCAGAGGGTGCAGAGCCAGTATCAAGCAAGGAATAGGATTCTCTTCAGTCTCAGGTGCTAAAATATGGACAGATCCTTCATCTTTGATTAGATATACAGTGATTTCAGCAGAGTGCTACAGTTTTTAGATTATAAAAGAAAACTGTCAAATTGGTATTTTTTGGATTGGACATGAGAAAAACAACTTTACTGTTTATGCTAAAAGATGACAGACATGGACACGTGTCCCCAGTGTTACATCCCCCTTCAAAAGAACTAACCACTGCTGGCATGACCTCTGCAAATTTTAATGTGGGTGACTATGCTCAAGCTCAAAGAGTATGGAAAAACTACCTTCCTGCCATCAACAGCGTTATATTTCTGGAGGATTGTGCAGATCATGAAAGGCTGTTAGAATCAAAAGAAGAACTCAATTTGCTAATGACAGTTGAAACCATTTCTAACGCGTCTATACTGATTCTTGGGAATGAGATCAACAGACCTGAAGCCATTGATGAAGAGAGGTTATGAGAGATGTTTGGTTTATATGGTCAGACAACAGGAAAGAGCCGAATGCTGACCTGTAAGTTCTCAAGTACAGTGTGCTCAAAAGACATGGTTACTGAGAAGGTGTTGGCTTCAAGTGTAGGTTCTTAACACCAGCCTGACTGGTTCCAGGTCTCACTATTCAGTCCTACTTCGAGATCTGATCAGGCAACATGTATAACTTGAATTCAGTAGAGTTTTGTTGGTTATAAGAAGGTTATTTAGATTATTACTATTACATCAACTTAATTTGCATGTGAATTGAAAACTGATTATAACAGTGTTAGCTTTATCATTCCATAAAAATAATTAGTTTTCACAGCTTATAATCTGGTATTACCCTAGCAATATTCACAGTATAAAGAGCAACTTTCCAGCAGTACATTTGAAACACTTATTAACAACATGGAACTACAAATATAGCCATATTGAAAATTGCATCATGTTAAACTTTTGTCTACTTTTCTTGAAACTCGTTTTTAGATTTAAGATTATATGTCCACCTAGCTTTAGTGTAGAATTAATAATTAGCTGATTGATGGTTGTAGGATAGCTTAGAGTTTTCAATACTTTTTCTTATGCAAACATTATGCAATAAAACAAACTATAAGGTTTAGCATCCTTAAAAGCATATCAATTTCAAAATTATGTCAAAGTTTAGTAAATTCACTAACAAGACAATTAATGTTAACTTCAAATTCAAAGTAGAATTGCATAAATTGAAAGCAACTCTGTTGGCCAAATTGTACAAACCTCCAGTTGTAAAATGAACAAGTTCTGAGGGTCTGATGTGTGGTGACTATCATCAGTAATACTGTATTGTATACTTGAAAGTTGCTAAGAGACTGGATCTTCAATGTTCTTAACAACAAACCCTCAAAAAAAAGTTATTTATGTCAAGTGATAGATGTGTTAACTAACCTTATTGTGGTAATCACAGTGTGGTAATCACACATTAAACTCACACAATGTTATATGTTAATTATATCTCAACAAAGTTGGAGGGGAAGGAAGGAAAGAAACTTTAAATTTAACATTAGCAACAAAGCGCTTTCAATTTTTGAATTTCTATCAGCCAATTTACATAAGACTTTCAGTTATAATTAAAATATTCTGCATATGAATTCATATTAGAAAATGTATAAAATCATTATTGACTAGTATTATGAAAAATTTCAATATCAACATTAATTCTCATATCTATAGATCTAGGTTACAAATAAGCTGTTCCTTGGAGCTTCAAGTTCTGCTTGTTCATATACAGTGTGATATGACTGACAAAACATAAATCATAACTGCCAAGTTTTGTCTTCCATCACTGAAAATTTGGCTAATATCCTTTTGTTTCAAGAGAATCTTGAATTGGAGCTAACAACATAGTTGTTGTTCAGTTGCTAAGTTGTGTCCGACTCTTTGCAACCCCATGAACTGCAGCACACCAGGCTTCTATGTCCTTCACTATCTCCCTGAGTTTGCTCAAACTCATGTCGATTGATTCAGTGATGCCATCCAAACATCTCATCCTCTATCGCCCCTTCTCCTCTTGTCCTCAATCTTTCCCAGCATCAGTGTCTTTTCCAATGAGTCTGCTCTTCACATCAGGTGGCCAAAGTATTGGAGCTTCAGCATCAGTCTTTCCAATGAATATTCAGGTTTGATTTCCTTGAGGATTGACTGGTCTGATCTCCTTGCAGTCCAAAGGGACTCTCATCAGTCTATTCTTTTAAAATTCTTATAAATCCGGATTTTTGATGTAACAGCTGAAGCACCTGTATCATATAGAAACCAATTTTTTTTTCATATTTAGTTGAAATTCTTTGACAGTCATAAAAAGTTCAAATATATCTATGCCATGAGTTTGACTTTTTAGACTATGAGTTGACAGCACTTCTTCATAAGTTTGGAAGTCTTCTGAAACTAAACATAACCAAAGTATTAATTAGGCATGACTCATCCTAAGCACTTGAAATGTGTTAAAGAAAGTCCTTGCAGTCTTTCCAATTTTGAGTCAATTGATCTTTGATATTCTTGAAAAGGGCCTGTACCTTACAGATGATTGTTTGGTGACTTTATTGAAGATATTTTGTTTTTTGTAAAATGTGATTTTTTTACTCCTTTCCTAGTAATTTTATAATGTTTCCGTAACTGAAATGAATTTCTTTTACCATGTTGCCATCTAAAAAATTAGTTTCGGTACTCCCTTCAGCAGCACATATACTACTAAAAATTAGTTTCTTATTTTGTGCAAGAGTCTAAGTCATTTAACAGCTAGCTAAAGTTATGAGCTCACATTAAACATAATTTTTTAAAATTTTGTTGGATATTCATTTCTGATTTCTGATAACTAATTTAGTCTATTCTTTTCAAATTTTTTTGATTGTTAGGGGAAACTTACAAATGCACCATGTGTTTTCCGCTAATGTCTGCAGTATTGTCTGCTTCATCATCTTAAAGAAAAGTTAAACATCAAGCAAGCAGCTTTTTCGTTTTGTTTAACCCCAAATTCTGCAATTGCCGTGCTTTGTGAAATTTGGGACACATCTTTTCTCAATTTTTTTTTTTCCTTTATTGCTTTGTTTGTGTGACTGACTTCTCCATCTCCATTTGATTCTATATCACTAGTATGCCCTAATTTTAAACTTAAAATTTTGTTCATACTTAATTTTTGAATAAGAACAAAAGCATAATTGCTTTAATTAAAATAATAAGTATTTCCATTTGATTACTGTTTCCATAAGTATCACTGTAACTTGTGTTTTCTGCATAAACATCCAATAACCTTGTTGCAATGTTACATCGTTGTGTAGGAAAAATCACTTAAACAGTTTTGTTTATACCAAGGAGATTGCTGATGTGCATACACAGGCCCACAAGACACACTCTAGCATCACAAAAACATCTTAGGTGATTTGTTAAAGTCAAACAGTCCTCTCAGAACAATGGGATTGTACTTAATGAGAGCATTTTTACTTTGTTTCAGTTTTTAAATTCTAAATTAAATGAGCTTAAATTAAACTGAAATTAACAATCCAGTTACTCAGTGGTGCTAGCCACATTTCAAGTGCTCAGGACCCCATGTGGTTACTGCCCACTAAATTTGACCCTACAGCTTTACACCGTACTTGCTTGGTCCTGGCCTGCTTTTCCTTTGGTGGGGGGAAGGACGCAGAGCCCCATGGCTTGCAGAATTTTACTTCCCCTACCAGGAATTGAACTCAGGCCCACAGCAGTGAAAATGCCAGAACCTGACCACTGGACTGCCAGGGAATTCCAGCCCTGACTTGCCTCTGAACCCCAGCTGTGACCCTCTATTTGCTCTGCATTAGACTCTGCCTCTCCTGATGGACGTTAATTAGCTTGCCTGCATCTCACAGCCCCTCACTGCACTCATCTAAATCGGACAATCAAGTTTACACTTCAGTTTTTGGTCCCATTCTCTGGCAGCAGCTACTTGGTGAACATTTCTCCCAGTCTGAATCCCATGGAGGGAGTAGGGAATAGGATGGTCTAAGAGTTAGCGAGAAGAAAACAGAGGGAGCATAATGGGGAGGCTATAGAAAGCAAGTAGCCACTCTGAATAATTCTTGATTCTTGTTTCAGACACATGACCTTAAAAAACTTGCAGAGCATATTACTTAACCATTGATATAATTATTTTTGAAAATCACAAAATATTGGAAGAACTGGAAATGAGCTAACATTTCTAACTTTCAGAAAAGGGAAGGAAGGGACTTCTGCAGACAGTTGACAGAATAAATAAATGTAACAGCCATCTTAAGCAAAATTCTATTATGAATTAGTCAAAGTGGTGTGTAAGCTTTAAGAAAATGAAGATGTGCTCACCATGAGAGAGTCTGCAATCACAAGGAAAGATCTGGGCCTGGCACGCCCACTTCCTGTTTTGATAAGCTCTGACTGGTAGCAGATGTCTGAGTCTATATCTTTCTGGCAAATGAAGAGCATCTGGCTGGATGAGGGTATATGTGGTGTTTATTCGTATCTGACATTCAATCCAACTTTTTTTGTCAAACAGACTTTTTTCCCTCCCTGCAGATTTTGATGATATCTTGGAGTCTGATCTCAAAATTTTCCTTTGCAATATTACAGTGAGTATAGTGAAGAATAGATTGGATGAAAATACTGCCCATTATCTTTATAAGCAGCAGAAATTTAGGATTGATACCTGTAAGATCAAAATAGTCTTAGATCTTCAGCTCTCAGCAGGTGAGATTTGTAGTGTAAATGACCCACTTGGGGCATAAAATAGCTCAAGAACAGAATTGCAGAGCTGTGGTTTGTAGTGCAGCCTGTGTTAACCTGATCATCCCAATGTAGGATGGAATATGAGGGCTGTATATTTTCTGGGAAGTGGGATGTGATAAGGGCAGCCTCCAGTTAGTGTAGTTGCTGGAATTCTAGACCCATGCAAATCCCTTCCCATGGGCAGCTTCTGGGTGGCTTCCCTTCTCCCAGCGGCCAGTAAAGATCTGGACAGGAGCTGGCACGGCTCTGGTGCTGCTGCCTTGTGGCTTCTGACCCTGGCTGCCACTATTGCTGACATTTCTGCTGGGCACTGTTCCACAGCTCATTTCCCCCCCAGTACATAGACCAATAGACCAATGCTTGGCACACAGAACACACTTCATACGCATTTCTTAGATGAGTGAATGAATGAAAATGCCAGCTTAATACAAAGAACTTAGTAACCACAAATGTTTTTCTAAATGGAAAGGACTTCCCCCCAAAAGCACTGAGTTTCCCATGACTTGAGCCATATCTGCTGGTCTGGTAGATTAGGCAACACATTCAGCTGCTAATCGGAAGTAGGGAGGAAACCGGAAGAGAGGCTATATTTGCATGTAATGTGACCACTACAGGGTTGCAGATATAACTGTAGTTGGATTTTTCATAAGTGCAACTGGTTTCTCTCTCCATTCCCCGATTCTCTTTCCATTTGTGAATTTCTCTCCCTCTCTAGCTGTCACTTGCAGGCACCCGTGCTCTGTCTCTCTGTCTCTCTCTCTCTCTCACACACACACTCACACACTTTTATGTAATCTGGATGCTGCTACCTGCTCCCTTGTCCCTTGAGATCTAGATTGCCTTGAGCAATCTAGATTGCCTTGGGTTTCATGGCCCAGGGTTATTCAAGATTTCTATGAGTTTCTGGAAATTCATGTGCTCTCATAACCCCCAGTGCCCTCCCCCCAAATCCTGCATCTACACATGCCCTCTCTGTCCAACCAGCATCCTCACAGAGGTGAAATCTATCCTTTTCATCATTCTCCACACAGTACACAGTCTTTACAGAATCACTGGGGTCCACCCCGTCACCGACTGCCCAGAACAGCTTTCATGAGGTCCCATGAGACGTGCTTCCACCAGCCCTCCAACCAGCCTCTTTCTCCTACCTCTTCCCTCCACTTCCCTCATTTCTCTTGACTTCACTCTCTTTCCCTCTTCTCTTCTCCCACCCTCAACTTCTCCCCTCTCCCATTATTCCTCTACACTGAAGAGCACCAAATTTCTTTGTTCTATAAAGCACTGATCCAATGGACACCCACCATTTACCCAAGCTTCCAATGGACGCTCACCATTTACCCAAACATTTACTTAACTGTCTTTGTTCCAAACAAAAACAATTCCTTACGTACCAAGAGCTGTGGTGCAAACTGTCAATATGATTTTTTAATTGTCCTTTGTTATGCCTGCAGCAAATCTTGAGCTCTTATTATTTGCCAGACATAATAATGTTTAATTTTTACACTTTAGCCTGAATTGACACCAAGAAATGTAGTGTCAGACTTAATCCATAAATGCTAAGTGAATTCTTGTTTAGAATAGTCTGAAAGTTAGGCGTTAAAAAGATCTGACCACTAAACTTTCTGGGTAAAGGGGAACTGACTTACTATATGTAGCATGACAGTGTTAGCCATTCAATCATGTCCAACTATTTGCAACCCTATACTGTAGCCCATCAGGTTCCTCTGTCCATGGCATTCTTCAGGCAAGAATACTAAAGTGGGTTGCCATTTCCTTCTCCAGGATATCTTCTCAACCCAGGGACTGAACCCGGATCTATTTTATTGCAAGCTGATTCTTTACCATCTGAGATTAAATCCAGTTCCCTCCTCTCCCATGTGAATCATCTTTTTAAAAATTTATTATCTTTTCTGATTATAACACTAATACATATATACTCATAAAATTATAAAATATGGACAGTTAGGATAATTATTATGATAGCTGACATATTTTGAGTACTTACTGTGTGCTCAACACTCTTCTAAGTGCTTTATATGTATTACTATGAAGTATCATTGCCTCTATTTGTTACTGATGAAACTGAGAGGTACAGAGTAGTTACATTTGTTTCTCACGATCACACCACCAAAATATAATAGCAAATAGTCATGTCATCTAGATGCAATCATCATTTTGGAGAATATTTTCCATGCTTTTCTATCATTAAATCCTTTAAATGATATTTTGAATCACTATTTTGTAACATGCATTTTACATGTAACTTTATTACAGACATATAACTTTACTGCATGGTAGATTTCCATGACAACAAACAAACATTTATACCATTTTTATGATTACACAGTGAAGTACCGTAATATAGCCACTATACAGTATTTTAAACAATGTTGAGGTGTGTCAGGGAAGGTTTAACAGTAGGATTCCTGTGTGCTGTTTCCTATCTCTCTTGAACCCTCTGTTCCTTATTAGTCCCTGTCAGGGGTGAGAGGAGCAGGCAAGTTGCTCCCAGGACGGAGATCAGAGATGGGATGCTTGCATACGATTTCCTTCATTAGCTTTTCCATTTGGTGAAAGGGATTATTTATGACCCTCTTTTGATATGGATCGCCTTTTGGCCTTATGGCCTCTATTGCTCCTTGCTTCCGTGGTAACTTGTAAAGTCTGGTCTTTGATCTTTATCTGAAGAGGCTACCTTGTTTTACAGTATATATACTCTTACAGAATTCAATAAAGCACCCTTGCTCCACCAGAGACTTGGGTCCCCGTGTCCTTCCCTCTCTCTCTCTCTCTCTCTCTCTCTATTTCTGGCTGATTCCCTGGAACGTGAATGCTGGCTGCATGACCCAGGGAATATTAGCCTCTTTCCTTCTTTCACTTTCTTACTGTCGACTCCGGACCACCAGGTTACGGTCCATTAAAGGACCCCAACAAGTGGCGCCCAAACAGGGACCTGGTATACGCGGCACTTCGGACGGAGTGACTCAGGGCCTATTGAGGTTGGTAAGTACAAGGACATGGATCAAACAGCTGGAAAGCCCCATCACTTTTCTACTTTACTTCATCATTTATTTAAAGTTCAGGGGCTTTCGGTTTTGCGCCAGCGAATAGAGGCTTGCCTTCAAACAATAGTTGAACATAATCCCTGGCTCCCTGATGAAGGCAGTTTTGATTTAGAAATTTGGCACTGGGGGTTAAAGAAAATGTTGAATGAGCTGCCAGACAGGGAAAAAATATCCCAATTGATTTCTGGCCCCTATGGGCTCTCATTAAAGCTGTAATTCTGCCATTTCAAGGCAATTCTAGCCCTCCCAATATTCAATGACAGAACGCTTATTACATGAATATGACTTAGATGGTGAAACTTTACAAAAGGCCCAATTAGAACAACATAAAATGTTTCAGAATTTTCCTACAAGCCCTGCCCTGTCTGCTCCAAATGCTCCTCCTCGGCCAACAGGCACGAATCCAAAAGTCTCTCCTTTACTAGAAACTAATGATTCTAACAACGACTCTCCTGAGACACTTTTTTACACCAAAACTGGCAATACTTTTTCTGGATAATAATGATAAGTTCTAGCACAATCTCATATTTGCAAAAAATTGCTACCTACTCACTCTCCTTCGCGACAGAGGCTCTCTGAATTGCTGGCTTTGCAATCATAAGTCTCTGAAGCCAGTGGTTTTTCCACCTTTCCAGTTTTAAGAAATGCTGACGTTCAAGGGCAAATAATACCTCAATATGAAGGTATTAACTTTTTTCACATGCAACAAATGAAAAAGGCCATAACTATGTATGGCCCACATTCACCTTTTACTAGAGAGATTCTAAATACTATGGTGTCTTCTATTGGAACCTTTATTCCCTATGATTGGTGAATTTTAATAAAAGCTCTCCTTAAGCCAGGAGAGTATCTTCAATGGACAATGTGGTTTCAAGATATAGCCAGAGATCATGCTAACAAAAACGCTTGAGCTGGCATTCCCCAAAACCAAATTACTTTTAAATGTTAACTTACACCGGACAATTTGACACTACAGAAGCTCAAATACAATGCCCTCCTTTGTTGCATGATCAATTAAAAACAGTGGCCCTTGAAGCCTGGGATCGAATTACTCCTCAAGGGGAACCTACAGGTAGCTACACTAAAATATTGCAAGGACCTAATGAAACTTACGCTGATTTTTTAGCTAGATCAGAAACTGCTATTTCCCGTACTGTAATCGAAGAAGCTAAAAGGCAACTAGAGAAATTACTTGCTTATGAAATGCAAATCAGAAATGTCAGAAGTCTATAGCCCCAATTCGTGAGACAGGGACTATTATTGATTATTTGAAGGCTTGTCGCAATCTAGGATCAGAAACTCAAAAAATGCAAATGCTAGCTGAGACAATGGCTGCTTGCTTTAAAAGGGGAAATGAGGGGTGTTTTACGTGCGGGGATAAGAACCATTTAAAAAGGGATTGCCCTAAGAAAGCTAATAAAAGATTTCCAGAAGTCTGCCCCTGCTGCCGTAGAGGAATGCATTGGGCCAAAGAGTGTAAATCTAAATTTGATATTGAAGGAAAACCTATTTCGGGAAACTCCAAGCAGGGGACCCCCAGGTCCCCTTCAACAAAAACCAGGGGCAAATTCTATCTTTTTCCTTGAACCCTCAACATCCAGCAGTGCTGTCGTCGATATACCAGCCCCAAATGATCTTCTCCTTTGCCCTCAAGCAGTCCCCTCTAGAATACCTACCAGACTTTTTGGGCCCCTGACTCCACAAACCTTCGGTCTTTTACTTGGCTGATCTAGCTTGACTTCTAAAGGGATTACTGTTCACCCTGGAGTAATTGATTCAGATTTTAAAGGAGAAATTCAAATTATGATGTCATCTCAGATTTTATGGCAATTCAAAAAGGAGGACAAAATTGCTCAATTACTCCTTTTACCTTACATTTCTATTAACTCCTCTGATGATGTACAGACAGGCGAATTCGGCAGTACAGATCAAAAACAGTCCTTATGGACATCATTGGTATCTGAATTTGCCTGACTGAATATAAATATCAAAATTAATGGTAAAAGGTTTTCTGGTCTCCTCAATACTGGATCTGATAGTACTATTATATCCAAACATTTATGGCCCAAATCCTGGCCTATACAAAAAGTCTCTTGCCAAATTGCAGGAATTTCTCAAACCAAAGTACAAGAAGTTTATCAAAGTGTTCAAATATACCCATGTGAGGGACCAGAAGGCCAACCTGCAACATTAAAACCTTATGTGATAGATGCATCCCTTAATTTAATAGGAAGGGATTTACTTATGCAATGGCAAACTCAGATTTACATTCCACATTTTTCCTAGGGGCCACTGCTCATTTAACAAATAATACAATTATTAAAATAACTTGGAAGAACGACGAGCCCATTTGGACAGAGCAGTGGCCCCTTATGAAAGAGAAGCTACAGACTGCTAAAGAACTTATAGATACACAATTAGAATTGAAACATATCGAGGAATCTTGCTCTCCTTGGAACTCTATTTTTGTTATAAAAAAGAAATCTAACAAATGGCGTCTCTTAACAGACGTTTTGGAGAAGGAAATGGCAACCCACTCCGGTATTCTTGCCTGGAAAATCCCATGGACTGAGGATCCTGGTAGGGTACAGTCCATGGGGTCACAAAGAGTCGGACATGACGGAGCGACTTCACTTCACTTCACTTCACTTTTAACAGACGTTAGAAAAGTTAATGCTTCTATGAAACTTATGGGTGCATTACAAGCAGGAATCCCATCACCTACCACTATTCCTCAAAATTGGCACATTATTATTATTGATTTGCAAGATTGCTTTTTTAGTATACCTCTACACCCTTTAGACCGAGAAAGATTTGCTTTCTCTCTCCCTTATCCGAGTCATATTGGGCCTCAAAAACGATACCAATGGATTGTATTGCCTCAAGGAATGATGAATTCTCCCACTATGTGTCAGTACTACATAGCTAAAGCCCTTGTGCCTGTGAGAAAACAATTTCCTGACTTTCTTGTTATCCATTATATGGATGATATATTGTTTTTGGCTCCATCCGTTTTAGAAACTCAACACATGTTTGATATAGCTCAACAGTGCTTAAAAAACTCTGGATTAATCATTGTCCCTGAAAATTTAAAACCTCTACTCCTTATCATTACTTAGGATTTGTTGTTAATAGACAAGGTATTATTCCCCAACTAACTCAGATTTGTACTGATAAATTATCAACCTTATATGATTTTCAGAAACTCTTAGGTGATATTAATTGGATTAGACCCTCTTTAGGCATTGCTAATTATCAACTGACTAATCTATTTAACACTTTGAAAGGAGATCCTGATTTGAATAGCCCCCAATCACTTTCTCAAGAGGCACAGAGGAACTCCGTTTGGTATAAAATAAATTACAAAAGCAACTTCTTACTCGCGTTAGATTTACCTTTAGAAATATTTGTGCTCCCCACTCTTCATTCTCCCACGGGACTTCTTGCCCAACAAGAACACCCAATAGAATGGATCTATACCCATTTTAGTGGAGAAGGCAATGGCACCCCACTCCAGTACTCTTGCCTGGAAAATCCCGTGGATGGAGGAGCCTGGTAGGCTGCAGTCCATGGGGTCGCTAAGAGTCGGACACGACTGAGCGACTTCACTTTCACTTTTCACTTTCATGCATTGGAGATGGAAACGGCAACCCACTCCAGTGGTCTTGCCTGGAGAATCCCAGGGACGGGGGAGCCTGGTGGGCTGACATCTATAGGGTCACACAGAATCGGACACGACTGAAGTGACTTAGCAGTAGCATACCCATTTTAGAGGAATAAAGTCACACCCTACCTTGATTTAATTGCTCTAATCATTATCAATGAAAGAAATAGGGCTAAAACTCTAATTGGCTCCAATCCCCGTACAATTGTGATACCTGTCAATAAATCTCAATTCGAGAATGCCTTACAAACTTCTACTGATTTCCAAATAGTTTTTCTGGAGTATTTTGGAGAAATTTCTTTTCATTATCCTTCTAACAAGCTATGGAATTTCTTCAAAAATACTGAATTTATTATTTACTGCATCGTCAGCTCATAGCCTATGCCTCAAACTGAAGTTTTCTATATAGATGGAACTAAAAACAAAGCAGCATTCTGGTCTCTCAAGGAATATGAAGTCTTTTACACTAAATTCCATTCTGCTCAACAAAATGAATTATATGCTCTTATTCAAGTTATTTGCCTACATCCTTACCTCACTAATATAGTCTCTGATTCCTTGTATTCAGTTTTCGTATTAAAAAATATAGAAACCTCCACCATAAACTCCAATCAACCTGTTATTCAACAACTCTTTCGAACTACAATCTGTTATTAGAAACTGCAATTCTCCCATTTATATTACACATATTTGAGCACATTCCTGCCTTCCCGGCCCCATGACTCATGGTAATGAACAGGCTGATAAACTGGTTTCCTTTGCTACTCCGGAGGAACAGCATGCTCTGTTACACAACAATGCTGGCTCCCTACAACAGCTATGGAAAAATCCCATACCACCAGGCTGAAGAAATTATTAATAATTGCTCTACTTGCAGACCCCTGCACATTTGACCCATTGCACAAGGTATTAATCCTCGAGGTTTGCAACCTAATGAACTATGGCAAATGGATGTTAAGTCATTGCAACAGGGAATGCCTTGAAGTCCTGAAAACCTTCTTATCTCTATGCTCGCTCTGTTGGCCTGCGTGTCCCCCGCTCGAGCCGGATTAACTAATCACATTTACTGGGCTTACTTACCCAACCCCCCCTTCCTACAGGTCAAAGAATGGACAGAAGACCAATCGTATCAACCAGTGACTCCACCCATATGCCCCCTCCCTGGAACGTGGAGGGGCCATCACATTCTGGGGAGGAGGGAAAACTAATTAACATTTCTTTAGGCTATGAAGTCCTTCCATTGTGCCTGGGCCCAGGGGAATTATGCATAAATGTCAGCAAACTTGGGCTTTAGTCCTGCCTCCAAAAGAAGACTTTCGGACATTGTTTGGATTATTTACTGCCCTTTCTTTGTCTGTGAACCATGTTTATACTACTGAAACTTTAGGGAAAGAGTTAGGGAAAGAACAAAGAAGATTATGTGAAGGGTTTACTTATAAGAACTTTAAATATACTCCTGTTCATTGGAACAAATGTCAAGCCAAATCAGGAAAACTAATATTTGTGGCTAGCCACACCATTGTCGATTGGGGACCCCGTGGTATGTGGTTGTCTAACTGCTCAGATGATATTAACAGCACTGTATGTGATTATGCTACTCAAGTCGCTTGGAAAGTTACTAACACTCCGATGGAACAGTACAAAGGACTTCTTGGCTGGCTTGAGGGTGGAATGGCACCCCCTTGTCCTCCGATCGTCCTCAATAAACAAATTGGGCCTGAACAATGGGACATATGGAAACTTGCTGCGAGCACCAAAGAACTTGGAACTTGGACCAGACATTTCACAGAGACAGTCATAGTCATAGTAATTATTTCTTTCACTATAAACAATCGTATTTCATACAAGCTTGTATTCCCCTTCCTTTTGTTTTAGCTATATGAAACTTACAATTTAATAAAACTTTACTTTCTGTAACTTGTATAAATTGCAAATTGTATACCTGTCTTAACTCTTCTGTTTCCTTAAGAAATGAATCCCTTCTGATTCTTCAATCTCGACATCATTTGTGGTTACCAGTGAATCTCACGGCCCTGGGAAGAAGTTCCCTGGATTCCCTGGAACGTGAATGCTGGCTGCATAACCCAGGGAATATTAGCCTCTTTCCTTCTTTCACTTTCTCATCATTGACTCCAGACCACCAGGTTCTGGTCCATTAAAGGATCCCAACAGAGGTAAACATCTTATTCATTCATTTTCTATTCAGTCAGTCTGATATTTCACATTGATACAAAATTCAAGAAGCATTGTCACTGAGTCATCTCAACATATCAAGAGTACATCTCAGTTGACTTTAGTTAAAAGACTAAGAGATAGTTTTATTATTCGTTTAATGTATTTCTTCTTCGTATTCCTTTTCTAGATTGAACACTAATAACATTTGTAACTGTTTTCCCAGTTGAGCAAAAAACCAAACCTTTATATTCTGTCTTTTCAAGTCAAACTATTAGTTAATTCTTCAAAAGTAAGCACAATGCCTTTTACCTTGGGCTCGCCCGACTTCTTCACTTTTGTCACACTTGAAACATTCAACAATAAACTTTGGTTTAGAGCTGATTGTAGCACCTTCTAGTGGTAACAAGGCAAAACCTAGGGAAGATAGTTTGGGTTGCTTCTTTTTTAATGCAAAAAACCCCATAAATATCAATCTGTAGCTTCGTGGTATTTTTACTTTTCTTTTTTTCCAGAGAGCTGCAGAGACTGTGAAACTCTTAAAAAAGAAACTAAAATAGTGTGAAGTCAATTTGGGACATAAACTTCATCATAAATATGAAATCATGTATTGTAGGTTAGTTACCAAAGGTCAAGATGTTTCAGGAAATTTTAGGTGTTTTTTTTTTTCTAGGTGGCAACTTTTCACAATGTCTCAGATTTTTGAACAGCTACTTTACACTGTAATTGTCTTTGCAGTTAATTACTTTTTATATAGCTTCCAGCTCAGCATTATACTGACTTATGTTTGAACAGAAATGCTGATGGGACAGTATTGTGCTAAATCACATCCATCTGGCAACAAGAATAGAAGATGTGGCATGGCACATTTAGGAACAAAAGAGACAATCTGGCCTTACTAAGACTGGAAAGCACTGGAGAAGAGTTCGCCCGCTGCTTCGCCCGCAGCATTTCCTGCACTGGACGGCACCCAGATCCCTCCCTGCGGTAGGGTGGACAGTTTAAATGCCATGATGAAGATTTTCTTTTTAATGTGGTTCAGAACTTTGGACATAATTAATCTGACATTTCCCTTGTATGGGAAATCTTCATAATTTTTTCTTAGTAGCTTGTGACTTTGAAAATGTCACGAGAGGGGATTTTGTCCTGAGAACTGGATCTGAGACTACAGCAGGACGGTGACCATGGGTGGATTTGAGGGTGAGTGAATTTTAACTAACTCTGGCTGTGTGCTTTCTGTTTTGTATCACATTCCTCCCCACCAGAAGCTCAGGCAACCTCTCTCCCTCTTCTTGATACCACAGGAAAGCAGGGAACACGAGTTGGCTCAAAACCTGCTCTTCGCAGCAGAGACCACGGCCGCTGCATGGTACACCCCGCCCCTTCCTCTCCGGTAGGAGATGGTGATGGAAAGGACAGTCGTAGCCTGCAGAAGTCACTCACTGTTATTACTGGCGTTGTGTACCTTTCTCTGTGTCATCAATGTTTACAAAGGGCTCTCCTTTATTTTAGGGACTGGTGACGCTTCCATGAAAAGACAGATACAATCCAGACCTCAGTGAGCTTACACGGTAGTTGCTGCTGCTGCTAGGTCGCTTCAGTCGTATCCGACTCTTGTGCGACCCCATAGACGGCAGCCCACCAGGCTCCCCCGTCCCTGGGATTCTCCAGGCAAGAACACTGGAGTGGGTTGCCATTTCCTCCTCCACATTGTAGTTGGGGAGGTGCGCAAATACACAAGTGTGCTCAGAAAGAAAAGAAACAGGAGGGGAGGCAGATAGCGGTGATTGTAGAGAACTAGTCAGAGAAGCCCGTCTGAGGATGTCTGACATTTGAGCTGAGGGCTGAAATGACAGGGCGAGCCGTGTTGGGAGGAAAGGGGGCTGGAGAGGCCCCAGGCAACATTCCTGCTTTGCCGCGGCCGCCGCCTCCTGCTTGCTCTGTCCTCTGCCGGGAACTTTCTCTTCCTTCTGCACCTCCGAGGTCACGTCCTTCCACTCTCCAGAGTCGCATTCTTAACAATGTTCTCAGGAAACTCTTACAGGTACTGCTCCTTACTCTGTGTCCCCACAAATGTTGTTTATACCTCTGTCACAGAGAAGTGGAAGGAAGAAGTAGTTTTTGACCACCTAATGTGGGCCAGGAACTGTACCAAATTATACACACACACACACACACACACACATATATATATAACTGTACTAAAGCATACACACACATATATAACTATACTAAAGTATATATACATAGCTATACTAAAGTGTATATATATATATATACTTTCTATATACTGGTCTTCCCTTGTAGTTCAGTCTGTAAAGAATCTGCCTGCAATGCAGGAGACCCAGGTCAGTCCCTGGGTTGAAAAGATCCCCTGGAGAAGGAAATGGCAATCCACTCCAGTATCCTTGCCTGGAAAATCTCATGGACGGAGGAGCCTGGTGGGCTGTAGTCCATGGGGTCGCAAACAGTCAGGCACGACTGAGCGACTAACATTTACTTACATATATATATATAGTGGTTCAGTGTATTATCTCTAATTGGGCCCATGATCTTTTTTTTTTTTTTTCAATTATTTTTATTAGTTGGAGGCTAATTACTTCGCAACATTGCAGTGGGTTTTGTCATACATTGACATGAATCAGCCATGGAGTTACATGTATTCCCCATCCCGATCCCCCCTCCCATCTCCCCCCTCCACCCGATTCCCCTGGGTCTGGGCCCATGATCTTGATGTACCTGCACTAAACCAATTGCTGAAGGCTGTGCTTTCACTGTGAGGCTTAGGGCTTGACTGTGCCCCATTTTGTTGGCTTGAAAAATTAGGGAGTTGGAACAGAACAGATAATATCTAAGATTAATTACAAAGAGAAATCCGTGTATGCTTCTCCAACCCCTAGCATTTTGAGGGCTGGTGGGGGACGAAGTTTCAGCCAGGAGGGGATAGGATCATGGAGGTCTGGACACGTGTGATTGATGTGATCGATCGGGGTACACCCGTCAGTAGGGACTGTCAGCGCTGTGGAGATGCGCAGCATAGACCCAAGAAAAGACTGCCACCCAGTGGCAGCTCACCGGAACTTACCAACCTCCCATCCAATATTTTTCACGTGTCTGCTAGTGTCAGGCACTGTGTAACGGCAGACGTGAACAGGAGAGACTCGAAAGCCTCAGTGCTAGCGAGACTGTCATTCTAACAGGGCACAGACGAGTCCCAAGCCCTACAGTGTAGCGTAGCCCTGCACAACTGATTCAGCACAGCCGTCACGGACTTGGAAGCCTCAAATTAAGATAGCACACTACTTGTTCACTGTTTAAAGTGAAGCTTTCCGCTAACAGAGAAAAGATGCACACACTAGTTGTTGGGGAAAATGGCTTCTGAACGAGCCAGCTTGAAAGTTCCTCTTGCATGATATTTTTTAAACTACTTTATACCACCTCAAGTACTTTCTCTTTCTTCAATTCTTGAAATTTCTAAGACCATATACTATTTTTTAAATGTATGTTCTCTTATGCCATGGAACATCATGTGGAAAAATAATAAACTACAAATTAAATATTTTATTATTAATGAACATGAGACTTTAGGCCTTTTGTTTTGATAATAAAAAATCTGACTCCATTTTTCGTGTTTGCTGACAGATGTTGAGCCTCACTACTTCCTTCTCTTTGCCCCACATCTGGGAAAGTTATAAGAAGTCTTGGTGCTTCCTCTTTTGGTACTGAAGGCAAGTTCAATGCAAGCCTTGGCCCTCATGGGGACCCCTCCTCCTGATCCCAGTGAAAACAGAGGCAGTCTCCTATCCCTGCTCTCTCAGGTAGCCAGTCATGGACCTGCTCAGAAGCCACTCTGTTCTCCCCAGAACGGCTCATTATGAAATTAATAAACCTTCACAAGCAATCTTGAGAAAGAAGAACAAAGCTTGAGGCATCACATTCCAAGATTTCAAACCATGTTACAAAGTTATAGTAACTGAAACTGTATGATACTGGCATAAAAACAGACACACAGATCAATGGAACAGAATAGGGAGCCCAGAAATAAACCCATACCTATGTGGGCAATCAATCTGTGGCAAAGGAGTCAAGAATATACAATGGGTATGGACATTCTTTTCAACAAATGGTTTTGGGAAACTGGCCTGTCACATGCAGAAGAATAAAACTGGACCATATCTTATACCATACACAGAAATAAACTCAAAATGAATTAAAGACTCAAATGTAAGACCTAAAACCATAAAACTCCTAGAAGAAAACTTAAGCAGTAAGCTCCTTGAGAGCAGTCTTGTGATGATATTTTTAATCTGACACCAAAAGCAAAAATAAACAAGCAGGGCTTGTGTCAAACTAAAAAACTTCTGCACAACAAAAGGAACCAACAACAAAATGAAAAGGCAACCTACTGAATGCAGAAAATACTTGCAAATCATACATCTGAGAAGGGGTTAGTATCCAAAATATATAAAGAACTCATACAACTCAATAGTAAAATAACAAAAGCAAACAAACAAACAAACAAAAAAACCAAACAATCTGATGAAAAAATGGGCAGAAGATCTGAATAGACATTTTCTCCAAAGAAAATAAGCAGATGGCCAACAGGCACATGAAAAAGTGGTCAACATCACTATTGATCAGGAAAATGAAACCAAAATCACAGTGAGATATCACCTTGCTTCTGTCGGGATGGCTAAAATAAAAAAGACAAAAAACAACAAGTGTTGGCAAGAATGTGGAGGAAAGGAAACCATAGTACACTGTTGATAGAAATGAAATTGGTACAGCCACCATGGGGAACAGTATGCAGCGTCCTTTAAAAAATTAAGAATAGAACTACTGTATGATCCAGCAGCTCTGCTTCTGGTTATTTATCTGAAGAAAAAGAACATGCTAACTCAAAAATGATATATATGCACTCCTCAGGTTTGTTGCATCATTATTTGCAACAGCCAAGATATGGAAACAACCTGTGTCCATCGACAGATGAACAGACAAAGACGGTGTACACAATAGAATATCACTCAGCCATGTAAAAGAAGGAAATCTTGCCATTTGTGGTAATATGAATGAACTGTGGGGGCAGCACACAAAGGGAAATAAGTCAGACAGAGAAAGACAATATCATATGATCTCATTTATATGCATAAATTAGGAAAAAACTGAACCCTTAGACACAGAGAACAGATGGGTGATTGCCAGAGGAAGGGGGTGGGCCATAGAGGAAATAGATAAAGGAGGTCAAAGTATGTAAACTTCCAACTTTACAATAAAATATGTCATGGGGATATAATATAAAGCACAGTGACTACAGTTAACAATACTGTAAATTACATATCTGAAAGTTTATAAAAGAGTAAATCTTAAGAGTTCTCATAATAAGAATAAAATGTGTAACTATGTATGGCAACAGTCAATAAAGAATCCACCTGCAATCCACCTGCAATGTGGAAGAACTTGGTTCAATTTCTGAGGTTTGGGAAGATCCTTTGGAGGAAGGCATAGCAACCCACTCAAGTATTCTTGCCTGGAGAATCCCATGGACAGAGGAGCCTGGCAGGCTACAGTCCATGGGGTTAGAAAGAGTCAGACATGACTGGAGCAACTTAGCACAAGCATAACACACGGCAATGAGATTAATTGTGGTGATCATTTCACAAAATATGCAGTCGTTATGTTATACATGTGAGGTATAATATTAATTATACCTCACTGAAAGTAATAATAATAACAAATAAAAAGCAAAGCTACCCAGCTATAAGAAACAAACAAAAAAAACCTTTTCATACCCTCTTGGTGCAGGTAGGAAATAAATAATCTCCTCATCCAAATTAAACTTGGGGGGGAGGGAAGAATTCATCCTACTTTTATATGGTGGTCACAACAATTCTATTTTTTGAAATATGAGAGCATGTTAAGTGTTTAAGTAGCTCAGTCGTATCTCTTTGAGACCCTATGGACTGCAGCCTGCCAGGCTCCTCTGTCCATGGGATTCTCCAGGCAAGAATACTAGAGTGGGTTGCCATTTCCTTCTCCAGGGGATCTTCTCGACCCAGGGATTGAACCTGTGTCTCCCACATTGCAGGCAGATTCTTTACCAGCTGAGCCACCAGGGAAGCCCCAAAGAGAAGCCCATTCTTCATCTCTCCCCACACCAAAATTTTCTTAGATCCTTTATATCTTTCCTTTCCCTTATTCTTGAATATATGGGAACAAGGGACTATGGGGAATATACTACCAATGTAAAAATTACCTTTATTTCTATTTTACTAAAAATACTACCAACAAACATCATTATGTTAAATGATTTGAGTAAGTTAAAAGGCAGCGGCAAATATTTTTAAATACATAGATATGTTAAGAAAGAAAATAACTTGTGTGGCGTTTTCTTCTTTAATTTCTTGGTTAAATATAGAGGAAATGTTAAACCACTTTGGTATAGTTTTTACTATAAAACTTGGTTATTTTGAGCTCTACCTCTATTTTTTCTTAATGTTCTGGGCCACAGATTTTCCAGCTGAATAATGGAAAGTTAAAGGAATATGCAGATCTGCATAGAAACCCCAGCTCTGTGCTCATTCCTTTTGCATCTGCTTGGCTCTTCAAGCTCCACCTCGCAGAGTTCAGAAGAATGGGAGGCTTGACACCTAAGGGTCCGGTAACTCTCTTAAGGGTTTAATGTTCTGATGTTTAGCTATAAAATGAAAATTGTTTTAAAATGAGGTTTGTCAATGGTTTCAAGATCAGAAAAATTCAATAGATATGGCTATTTAAATAGAAAGCTTATGAAAGTAGATACAACCTGTAATGTGTGTGCTGTTCTTTGTAGCCTGAGACTTCAGGCTTCCTAGGTGGCGCTAGTGGTAAAGAACCCGCCTGCCAATGCAGGAGAAATAAGAGATGCAGGTTTGATCCCAGTGTCCGGAAGATACCCTGGAGGAAGGCATGGCAACTCACCCCAGTATTTGTGCCTGGAGAATCCCATGGACAGAGGAGTCTAGAGGGCTATATACGGTATGTAGGGCTGCAAAGAGTTGGACATGACTGAAGCGACTTAGCATGCATGCACACATCCTGAGACTTCAGGTAGGGATGTGAGAGTTGGACCATAAAAAAGGCTGAGTGCCAAAGAGTTGATGCTTTAGATTTGTGGTGCTGGAGAAGACTCTTGAGAGTCCCTTGGACTGCAAGGACATCAAACCAGTCCATCCTAAAGGAAATCAACACTGAATATTCTTTGGAAGGACTGACGTTGAAGCTGAAACTCCAATACTTTGGTCACCTGATGCAAAGAGCCAACTCATTGGAAAAGACCTTGATGCTGGGAAAGATTGAAGGCAAAAGGAGAAGGGGATGACGGAGGATTAGATGGTTAGATGGCATCACCAACTCAATGCATATGAATTTGAGCAAACTCTGGGAGATAGTGGAGTTCAGAGGTGCCTGGTGGGCTACAGTCCATGGGGTCGCAAAGAATTGGACACAACTTAATGGCTGAACAGCAACAATAATCCTGAACTTCAGTCTTTTATCAGTTAAGGTCCTTTGGTTTGCAGAAAATGACCTGCGCCAACTTCAAAGAACCCTAAATCACAGAGGAATTGCAAAGATCTGCATTTGCCCTTGGAGCAAGCAAGAAGCAGGACCAGGAGGCTGCAACAACAGGGCTCGGTTCCACTCACTCCCCATTTACATCTGTAGTTTAAAATTCTAGATACTTAAAAAAAAAAAAAATCTTGTAGGCCAGGGTCAAGGTTCATTCTTAGACCCACCCACTGTCTCAGGGCAGTCCTGCGGCTCTGGTCCAGCTGCTGGTGGTTCCTAGGAAGGGAGGATTCTGTGCAGGGCATCCACTCACAAGACATCTGCCTGTCACAGGCACTTCCACTGATTGCCCTAAGTTCCTTCCCATGATACTGATGAACAATATTTCTCATATCCAACAGCTTAATTTTCCCCAGGGTTAATCCTCAGAACTAAATGCCTCTCATATATGCATGAAACTACCTATAAATAAGCATTAAGAAAGGGCAGAAACGAATTCCTTGTCATACAACTGTTGATTCCTGTCCTGCATACAGTTTTCTCAGGAGGCAGGTCAGGTGGTCTGGCATTCCCATCTCTTGAAGAATTTTCCACAGTTTGTTGTGATCCACACAGTCAAAGGCTTTGGCATAGTCAATAAAGCAGAAGTAGATGTTTTTCTGGAATTCTCTTGCTTTTTCAATGATCCACCAGATGTTGGCAATTTGATGTCTGGTTCCTCTGCCTTTTCTGAATGCAGCTTGAACATCTGGAAGTTCACGGTTCATGTACTGCTAAAGCCTGGCTTGGAGAATTTTGAGCGTTACTTTGCTAGTGTGTGAGATGAGTGCAATTGTGTGGTAGTTTGAGCATTCTTTGGGATTGCCTTTCTTTGGGACTGAAATGAAAACTGACCTTTTCCAATCCTGTGGCCACTGCTGAGTTTTCCAAATTTGCTGGCATACTGAATGCAGCACTTTAACAGCATCATCTTTTAGGATTTGAAAGAGCTCAACTGGAATTCCATCACCTCCACTAGCTTTGTTCATAGTGATGCTTCCTAAGGCCTCCTTGGCTTTGCATTCCAGGATGTCTGGCTCTAGGTGAGTGATCACACCATCATGGTTATCTGGGTCATGGAGATCTTTTCTGTACAGTTCCTCTGTGTATACTTGCCACCTCTTCTTACTATCTTCTGCTTCTGTTAGGGTCATACCATTTCTGTCCTTTACTGTGCCCATCTTTGTATGAAATGTTCCCTTGGTATCTCTAATCTTCTTGAAGAGATCTCTAGCCTTCCCCATTCTATTGTTTTCCTTTATTTCTTTGCATTGATCACTGAGGAAAGCTTTCTTATCTCTCCTTGCTATTCTTTGGAACTCTGTGTTCAGATGGGTATATCTTTCCTTTCCTCCTTTGCCTTTAGCTTCTCTTCTTTCCTCAGCTATTTATAAGGCATCTTCAGACAAATTTTTGCATCTTTTTCTTGGGGATGGTCTTGATCATTGCCTCCTGTACAATGTCACGAACCTCTGTCCACAGTCCTTGAGGCACTCTATCAAATCTAATCCCTTGAATCTATTTGTCACCTCCACTGTACAACCACATGGGATTTGATTTATGTCTTACCTGAATGGTCTAGCCATTTTCCCTACTTTCTTCAGTTCAAGAAATTGAAGATTTCTTAAATTATTCTTTAAATTTAAATTTTAAAGTTAAATTTAATTTAAATAAAATTCTTTAAATTAATTAAATCTTAGGAAATGAAGATTTCTTTTAAAAAAAAAATGACACTGAGAGATCAGTCCCCAGGTTGGCAGGTGCCCAGTATGCTACTGGGGGTCAGTGGAGAAATAACTCCAGAAAGAATGAAGAGACAGAGCCAAAGCAAGAACAATGTCCAGTTGTGGATGAGACTGGTGATGGAAGGAAAGTCTGATGCTGCAAAGGACAACATTGCAGAGGAACCTGGAATGTTAGCTCCATGAATCAAGGTAAATTGGAAGTGGTCAAGCAGGAGATGGCAAGAGTGAACATTGGCATTTTAGGAATCAGTGAACTATAATGAACTGGAATGGGCGAATTTAATTCAGATGACCACTATATCTACTACTGTGGGCAAGAATGCCTTAGAAGAAATGGCGTAGCCTTTATAGTCAACAAACGAGTCCGAAATCCAGTGCTACAGTGCAATCTCAAAAATGACAGAATAATCTCTGTTCATTTCCAAGGTAAACCATTCAATATCACAGTAATCCAAGTCTATGCTCCAAGCAGTAATGCTGAAGAAGCTGAAGTTGAACAGTTCTATGAAGATTTACAAGACCTTCCAGACCTAACACCAAAAAAAGATGTCCTTTTCATCATAGGGAATTGGAATGCAAAAGTAGGAAGTCAAGAGATACCTGGAATAACAGGCACTGGAGTACAGAATGAAGCAGAGCAAAGGCTAACAAGAGTTTTTACCAAGAGAACGCACTGGTCATAGCAAACACCCTCTTCCAACAACACAAGAGAAGACTCTACACATGGACATCATCAGATGGTCAATACTGAAATCAGATTGATTATATTCTCTGCAGCCAAAGATGGAGAAGCTCTCTACAGTCAGCAAAAACAAGACTGGGAGCTGACTGTGTCTCAGATCATGAACTCCTTATTGCCAAATTCAGACTTAAATTGAAGAGATGGTTTTCCTGTATTCAAAAGAGAAGAAACACCCTGGTCTTCAAAGACAAGAGACACCAAGAATACAAATAAGCAGACTTTGCCCAGTCTCTCCCTGTTTACTGTACATAACTCATACTCCTTACCCTATTATATCTTTCTACTCTATTGTATCTTTGTGAAAGTGAAAGTGTTAGTCACTCAGTCGTGTCTGACTATTTGCGACCCTATGGAATGTAGCCCATCAGGTTGTTCTGTCCATGGGATCCTCCAGGCATGAATACTGGAGTTGGTTGCCATGCCCTCCTCCAGGGGATCTTCCCAACCCATGGTTTGAACCCAAGTATCTTAAGTCTCCTGCATTGGCAGGCAGATTCTTTACCACTGAACCACCCAGGAAGTCCATGCACTGTACATGAAACTAAAATCTCACGTTTGTTTTGTTAGCCCACTTGTTTTCCTGCCAGATGCAGGAGATCTGGGAACAAGCCCTCATCTTATGCCCACTGCATACAACAATACATATTGGATACAATACATATGAGTCATATGCTATTCTAGGCCCTGGGATACAGTAAAACAGACAAAAACCCTTGGAAGTTTATAGGCTAATGAGGGGCAATTCGTGACTTTAAAAAAATTCGTCAGTGTAGGGTCCAATAGAACATGCTGTGAAACAAAATAACATAGTCAAGGTGGGTAGGGAAGAGAGTTTCACTTCCCATTAGGATCCTCAGGGAAGCCTTCACTGTTAGTTCTCTGAGCCAACACCTGGAAGTGGCAAAAGATGGAGATACAGGGATGACCAGCGGGAAGAGCTTGCTGGGCAAAAGAAATAACAAGCACAGGGTTCTTATCTACCTCCCTGATCTAATCTGTAAAATGAGACTTCTGGACCAAATGATGTTAAACCTTCCTTAGAAATGTACTGAGCATGTGGAGTGTATGGGATCAAAGCAGCAGCAGGAACTGTTAGCGGAAGCTCACTGACTGAAGCCGCCCGCCCTGGCCACGCACCATAGTAACCATTTGCATGAGTTGTTTTATGACAGGAGGTCCTGGTAAGGAACATGGAACTAATAAGCCACCACCAACCAGAAGAGTTCGGGAAAGGTCAAAAGGAGACACCACATGTCCGACCACCTCCCAGAATGCTTCTCTCCAGCATCCATCTTGGCTGAACAAGGCATGCACCACCAGGAAGGGCTCTGGGTCAGAATGATTGGCTAAAGACAACCTGGAAACTGATCCCATCCTCATAAACCCGAGACTGCAAGCCATGTTCTCCTGGGTTCCCTTAGCCTACTGCTCTCTGCCCGGGTACCCTTTCCCAATAAAATCTCTTGCTTTGTCAGCACGTGTCTCCTTGGACAATACATTTCCAAGTGTTAGACAAGAGCCCAGTTTCGGTCCCTGGAAGGGGTCCCCCTTCCTGCAACAGAACCTTGCTTGAAAATACTTCCTACCTGTAAGGAGGTCCCAGTGCAAATCTTCTAAGCTAGAGTCCCTCTCAGTCCCATGGGAAGTTCATGGGTGTAATGTAAAGAGAAGAGAGTGGAGATTGTGCTAAGGCCAAAGAAGCTTTGGAAAGTGGCTTTAAATAGTCAAACAGGATATATTTACTTCAAGACTTCTCAGATTCTTTAATACGTCGACATAGACTCGATTACCTCAAAGTGAGTTGTCATAGCTGCCTAACGTATTTGACCATGGACGGCTTTTTTTATGCAGAGCACCTGGCCAGACGATTCCTGAGAACACACTTTGGGAAGGAATACTCCTCACTATCTGCTGGCAAACTTTCTCTGTAAAGGACCAAATAGTAAATATTTTAGGCTCAGTGGGCCAAATGGTCTCTTGCAACTATTTGATTGTGCCCTCTGGCTACAAAACAGCCATAGACAACATGTAAATGGATGGGTTGTTGTGTTCGAATAAAACTTTGTTTTTGGAGACTGGATTTTGGATTTAATACAATTTTTACATGTCATGAATGTTATTCTTCGTTTGACTTTTTAAAAAAACTATTTTAAAATGTGAAAAGCATTCTTAACTCACTGGCCATACAAAAACAGGCAGGAGACCAGATTTGACCCACAGGCTGTACTTTGCCAACCGTTGCTTCAGTGAGATGTACTATTTGTGTATTTTTCCCTTAATGCTAGTCGCTCAGTGTGTCCAACTTCGGGACCCCATGGACTGTAGCCTGCTAGGCTCCTCTGTCCATGGAATTCTCCTGGTAGGAACCCTGGAGTGGGTTGCCATTCCCTTCTCCAGGGGATCTTCTGGACCCAGGGATTAAACCCACATCTCTTGGGTCTCCTGCATTGCAGGCAGATTCTTTACCATCTGAGCCACTAGGGAATCCTCGCATCCCCAGCTTCCTTTTTTCCCCCCCTTAACTGGTACATTTTTTAAAATGCACGGTAATGATACTCTGCACACCGTCACAGTACTGGTGTCTCGACCAAAAAAATTTTTAAAAGGTGGTTGCAAATCATATTCAGAAAATGGTTTTGAGGCAGAAGGAAGATTGTTCAGAAGAAAAACCACAATAGCCCCTTATAAATACCTCTTGATAAAAAAATGGAGTTTAACTCTGCACTTACAATGCTAATTATACTTTGATAACAGAACATTTGATAACACTGAGGAAAAAATTGGCATTTTTTTTAGTATTAGTTTTTATTTTCCTCTATAAAATTTCTAAAAAATTGAATTATCAGTCTTTCTATAGAAGGCACGAAAAAGTTTATTGAACGGATGCATTGTCCCTTCTGTTAAAAGGTAAACACTGTGGGGGTGGGGGGGGGCTTAGGCAAAATTGTAATGAAAGTTATCTTGAACATCTCTACTCTATTTACCGTTATTATTGTTTTTAAAACCAACATTCCCTTTCCTTCTCTAGCCAACATCTCAATTCCTTCAAGCTCCTTTCTCTTTCACTTATAATTAAAGCTTGCGCTGAGGATAAAGAAGAGTCTACTCTATGATGTAAACTATTCTGTAGGGTGTACCTTCATTTTCAGAGCAGGAATGAAGCTTTACATAAGGGAGCCAGCAGCTGGGGAAGGCATTCTTTCAGGTGGTTGTTTTTCAGTCACTTAAGTTGTGTCCGACTCTTTGGGACTCCATGCCAAGGTCTTCTGTCTTCTAGTATCTCTCAGAATTTGCTCAAATTCATGTCCATTGAGTCGGTGGATGATGCGATATAACCATCTCATCCTCTGCCACCTGCTTCTTCTTTTGCCTCAGTCTTTCCCAGCATTTCTCCAATGAATTGGCTCTTCACATCAGGTGGCCAAAGTATTGGAACTTCAGCTTCCACATCGGTCCTTCCAACGAACACCCAGGACTGATCTCCTTTAGGATGGACTGGTTGGATCTCCTTGCAGTCCAAGGGACTCTCAAGAGCCTTTTTCAACACCACAATTTGAAAGCATCAATTCTTTGGTGTTCAGCCTTTTTTTATGATTTCTTCAGGAACCTCAGGGAAACTTCCACTCCTGAAATGACATCCCCTAGGAAGTCACCTCTTTCACCCATAAGGAAAGACTTATCACTGAGGGGAAACAGCTTGCCTGTAGTGGAATCATGCATGCTCCCAGCCAGAAGTCAAGGCTAGCCTTTAGCCAGATTTGGGGTAGTTTGAGGCAAAATAGTATCCTCTAGAAGAGTCACTCTAAGTCACTCAGTATACTCTAAGAAGTGTGCACTCACCTCAAATGCTAGTAAAGTAATGCTCCAAATTCTCCAAGCCAGGCTTCAGCAATATGTGAACTGAGAACTTTCAGATGTTCAAGCTGGTTTTAGAAAAGGCAGAGGAACCAGAAATCAAATTGCCAACATGCTGGATCATCAAAAAAGCAAGAGAGTTCAAGAAAAACATATATTTCTGCTTTATTGACTATGCCAAAGCCTTTGACTGTGTGGATCACAACAAACTATGGAAAATTCTTCAAGAGATGGGAATATCAGACCACCTGACCTGCCTCTTGAGAACCTGTATGCAGCTCAGGAAGCAACAGTTAGAACTGGACATGGAACAACAGACTGGTTCCAAATAGGAAAAGGAGTACGTCAAGGAGTATATTGTCACCCTGCTTATTTAACTTATATGCAGAGTACATCATGAGAAACACTGGGCTAGAGGAAGCACAAGCTGGAATCAAGATTGTCAGGAGAAATATCAATAACATCAGATATGCAGATGGCACCATGGTTATGGCAGAAAGTAAAGAACTAAATGATGAAAGTGAAAGAGGAGAGTGAAAAAGTTGGCTTAAAGCTCAACATTCAGAAAACTAAGATCATGGCATCTGATCCCATCACTGTATGGCAAATAGATGGGGAAACAGTGGCTGACTTTATTATTTTGGGCTCCAAGATCACTGCAGATGGTGATTGTAGCCATGAAATTAAAAGACTCTTACTCCTTGGAAGGAAAGTTATGACCAACCTGGACAGCATATTAAAAACAGAGACATTACTTTGTCAACAAAGGTTCATCTAGTCAAGGCTATGGTTTTTCCAGTAGTCATGTATGGATGTGAGAGCTGGACTGTAAAGAAAGCTGAGGGCCGAAGAATTGATGCTTTTGAACTGTGGTGCTGGAGAAGACTCTTGAGAGCTCCTTGGACTGCAAGGAGATCCAACCAGTCCATCCTAAAGGAGATCAGTCCTGGGTGTTCATTGGAAGGACTGATGTTGAAGCTGAAACTCCAATATTTTGTCTACCTAATGCGAACAGCTGACTCATTTGAAAGAAAAGACCCTAATGTTGGAAACGATTGAGGGCAGGTAGAGAAGGGGATGACAGAGGATGAGATGGTTGGATGGCATCACCGACTCAATGGACATGAGTTTGGGTAAACTCCAGGAGTTGGTGATGGACGGGGAGGCCTGGTGTGCTGCGGTTCATGGGGTCGCAAAGAGTCAGACACGACTGAGTGACTGAACTGAACGGAACTGAAGAAGAGTCACAAATAAGGACAGAGATTGTCTTTTGGATTGTAATTTGAGAACACTTGTAGGGAGGAAAAAGAATTTTCCTCCCCTTTTCAGAGTTCTTGGCCTAGATCTTCTCTAACAAAAGACAGACTAACGAGAAAAACAGTGCAGAAATTTATCAACATGTATACCTCACACATACATGGGAGATACCTAAGGAAAGTGCATAACTTCCCAAGGTGGCCTAAGTCACCAACTTAAATACCATGTTCTGCTAAAGACACAAGAAAGAAAGGTATAGCCAACATTTTTCCATGAGTATATGCTTAGTTGCTCAGTCATATCCAACTCTTTGTGACCTCATGGACTGTAGCTCACCAGGCTCCTCTGTCCATGTGGATTCTCCAGGCAAGAATACTGAAGTGGGTTGCCATGCCTTCCTCCAGGGGATCTTCCCAACCCAGGGATTGAACCCAGGCCTTCTGCATTGCAGGGGGATTCTTTACCATCTGAACCACCAGGGAAGCCCATGAGTGTAAACGGAGTATGAACTTTAAAAATCGTGAATCACTATACTGTTCACCTGTAACTTACATAATATCATACAACACATCAGCTATACTTCAATTAAAACAATGACAATAATTTAAAAAGACAACATGATATTGGGGAAAAAAGACAGGTGTGTGGGAGGGGGAGTTCAGTTATGGGAGGTTACTGGGAAAAGGGTACAGTTAGTTATGTAGATTTAGGTTGCTGCCTTCTCCATTGAGGAGATTCTCTTGATTTAGTCACACTTCTCTTCCTGGTGCCAAAAGGGAGGTGGCTTAGAAATGGAAATTTCCTTTATAAATGTAAATATCCCTTACCAAAGGTAACTCCTACTGATTAAGATCTCCTATACCTGCTGTTTCTCAAATAATCAGCTCAATATAATCCTTATGACAAAGGGCTATATCCTGGGTGGGCATATTCTGCTCCCCTTCATACCAACACACTGAGGTCTATCTTAGAAAAAAGTGTCTTATTGGAATGCTTACGGGAGAACCTTCAAATCCAAGGGCCTCTCTCCGTGCTGAGATTTTAAGGCCCATCACCTAAAGGGAAAGACTTGAGGTGCTTGGCAAGCAACTGACAATTCATGGGGAATATCAACTTTTATAGTACCAATATTTACTCTGCCTTTTATAAGGTGTATACATAAAATACACAAGTGAGTACTCAACCTACCAAGAAGTGATACCTCTGCACATTGTCACTGACTTTGGATTATTGCTTGAATTGAGCAATGTAATAATTTAGAGCACAGACTCTCAGACTCATCGGGTAACATAAAATTCTTATCCAAGGACAGCGTAACCCAATTGCAAATGTAATGGAGAACACGCATTGCATTGCATTTCTCTTTCCCATTACATTCATTTGCTCTCCACTAGGGGATGTGATTTTGAAAACTCTGCCCTTTATGTTGATGGTTTGCAGGGAACTGAGTGAGTAAGAGCTGAAAAAGAAACAAGACCTTCGTGTTCTCACATTACATTATACTTTCCAACCGTTTGAAGTTGGTGTAACTCTTTACTAAGTACTTGGCAAACTTTAAACCATACATCTGTGAAGCCAGGTTTTTTTTCCTTCACATTACCTTTCACCTACTTTAAAATAAACCACTCATTGTTCAAGAGGGAAAACTCAAATTTGTTTTTCCAAAGTAATCTATAATGGAGTAAAACATTGCTGGAAGGTTTGCAATTAACTAATTTACTGTGCAATAAATCTCAAAGGGAATGCAAGTTAATGAGGGAATCATTTTTCAGCCTTCAATATTTAGGCCTATATTTGAAATGTAAACTCTTTTTAAAATTAGAAAAGCATATGAATGTGATTTTCTAAATGTTTAAACTATACAGAAACATATACAATTAAAGGGAAAATGTAATACCCACTTTCTTGTGTATCTTGATTTGTTTTAGTATTAAAATAATAGAAGCAAATGTATAGAAACAAAAAGTTTGTTTGCTAATTTTATTAGATTTAACTTTCAGTTTTGCCTATATTTTTCCAGACTTTATCACTAAGAGATAACAAAAACTATTTTAAAAATCATTCAGTTGAGTTCAGTCACTCAGTCATGTCCAACTCTTTGTGACCCCATGGACTGCAGCACGCCAGGCCTCCCTGTCCATCACCAACTCCCGGAGTTTACTCAAACTCACTTCCATTGAGTCAGTGATGCCATCCAACCATCTCATCCTCTGTCGTCCCCTTCTCCTCCTACCCTCAATCTTTCCCAACATCAGGGTCTTTTCCAAATGAGTCAGTTCTTCGCATCAGGTGGCCAAAGTATTGGAGTTTCAGCTTCAGCATCAGTCCTTCCAATGAATATTCAGGACTGATTTCATTTAGGATGGACTGGTTTGATCTCTCTGCAGAAACATAAATATCAGGCCTACTGTTTGCCCACCTGGTGCCAGCTTCCAGAGGTGATATGAAGATGAATAACTACTCAGCCTTAACTCTATGATAGACATTCATATGGAGTAAAATGGAAAGTTTCTACTCTGGCTGCTAAGGCCTTTCCTGATCTGACTTTGCCTGGCTTCCATTGCTGTCTTACATGTCTTACCCTGGAACCATATGAAACCATTTATAAATTCTCCAAATATTCTAACCTTTCCCATGCTTTTATGCCTTTGCAAATACTAGTCTCTCTACTTGGAATGCCCTTTCACCCTTGAAGCACTTCAAGACGGTCTAGTTATCCTTCAAGTATCAACTCAAATAACACGTCTTTTCAATCACTTCCAGGCCCCCGGTTAAGGCAAAGTTGGTTACTCCTTTGTCCTTGAATCCACAACATGCTCAACACACTATGTAAAGTGAACATTTTGTAATTACTGATTTCTGTTTCTGTCTAGAGTGAGCTTCTGAAAGATGAGAAGTGGAAATTTACCATCTTTATATTCCCATTGACTATCCATTGTGAGTAATATGCACAGTGCTCGGTTGGAAGCATGCAGGAATGAGTGAGTTTCTCTTTCTGGATGTTGCGGAAGACTTCCCAGAGGAGCTGACACTTGACCAGAAACGTCTCAGGAATTCCAAGTAAAGAAAATAGCATGTGCAAAAGCATGTGACTTGGTGTGAAAGCAGTTGAGGCTTTTAAAGGGGGTTGTCCCAAGACTGAAAGATCCTACCAGCTCTGTTCCAGCGTTTGGCAGCAGGGTGGTGGGCATCTGGAAAGGGGAGAAGCAGAACTGTTGGGAGACCACTCTCATAGTCTGGGTAAGAACCACTCACAGCCTAGATTAAGATTTTAGCAATATGGACGTGAAAAAATTAAGATCAGAGAAATATTTAGGGGATAGAGTTGAAACTAGATTCGATATAGAGTCCTGGGATAGAGATAGGGTTTTAAGCACTGAGTCATAGGGTGAGGGAGACCACTGGCCGTGGATGTGTGCATAGTAGATAAGATTAGGGGCATAGTCAGTGAGGCGGGGGCAACAGAACAGAACTGCTGCCTCTCCAATCTCAGCTACTTGGTGGGCTCAGTAGCCTTTGAGGGCTGAGGGGCTGGCCCCTTGAGTCACTTACTACCTTGCTTCCATGGGAAAAGTGATCTGAGTCCTAAACTGACTTTCAAACACATTTTTGGAACACTGCCCATGTGCAGCTAGGGACTGGCTGTTCAGAGGGATGTGGTAGGGAATCCAGGGCTTGAAACCACTTTTTTTTTTGTGCCAGTCTGATTTAACTTCATAATAAGGATAAGCAAGCACTGTTGTGTATCTGGAGAAATTACCACTTCACTGCATCAAATAAAATTTGTACTTTCCCACTTCCATTAAGTGGTTACTACCAATTTGCTAGTTAATAGGAAAAGAGATCAGCTTTCACAATGCTTTCTTTGCCTGCCAATAAGTCCAGAAGCTATTCATTTCTAGTAAATGATGAAAAGTATATGATGACAGGAAATCACAGCATCTGTACTGTGAAAACAAATAGATGATGATACGGAAAATGAAAATCAGGTGTAAACAGGTTTAAAAAAAAAGGGAGGGGGCGGGTAACAACTTGAAATGCCTTACGTCCCCTTTAGGTTAAAAAAAAAAAAAAGATATGTGTCATCACAGCACAAAACAGTTTCAGAAGAAGGAACTATTATTATACACAATGTTTATAGTTAAACCCATCAGTGTCCTCTAGAAATAGATCTTGACTTAATTGTACAATAATTTATACTTACGGGGCCTTACAGACTGCAAAAGGAACAGGTTCTTCAACATTCACCCATCCTCCAGGAATGCTGGAAGGGCATGTGCTCTGGGTGGAAGTAAAGACAACTGGGTTTCACAAGATGATTGCTAAAATCCAGAGCTTCTCCTGACTGTTTTGGCCCTTTGCTCTCAAAGCTTATCTTTCAAGGAAAGCAGGGGCCAGACCTGAGTACAGGGCTGGGTGGTCTTGCTCATCAGTCCCAGAGCTCAGAACCAGGAAACACCAGAATGGCAACATCTAGAAGTCAAGGTTTAGGACTGAGAGTCCAAATGAAGTTTTAACCAAAAGGTTAAAATCAAAACTTGGAGTGAAAGCCAGGCACAAGTGGCAGAGGCAGATCCCAGAACACGGGAGGTCAAGCCAGACCCATTCTGACAGGGCTTTCAGTCGGGGTGCTGGGCACACTCAGATGCTGTAACGGCCCCACAGTAGACCAGGAGGAGGCTGCAGATGGAGAAAGTCCGGGGAGAGAAGGTGCCTTATGATGGGAGCTGAGTCGGGAAAGTGGTTTCCACTGGTAACTTACCTCTGGAGTCATCATCTGAAGTCTCTGGGCGTTAAGTCTGAGAAGCCATATTTAAAGAGAACCAAACACAAAGTGTAGTAGAACTCAGCTCACAGGGCAACACATCAATTTAGAAGAAAAATTTTAAGAGTATTCATTGTGCTCTAGTCACTGGACAAAACCTTGGAAATGAACATAGCAATCCATGAAAACATGAAAGTGTTAGTCACCCAGTTGTGTCTGACTCTTTGCAACCTCATGGACTGTAGCCCACCAGACTCCTCTGTGCATGGAGTTCTCCAGACATTCCTGGAGACTGTTGCCATGCCCTCCTCCAGGGGATCTTCCTAACCCAGGGATCAAACCCAGGTCTCCTGCATTGCAGGCAGCCTCTTTACCACCAGGGAAGCCCTAGGGATCCATACGTGGATGCTACAGTGCACCACTTTGTTCTCTATTCGTGAATGAAGGATAATTCCCTGGCTCTGGAAGTGTTATTGGCAAAAAGCCCTCAGCTTTCAGGCCCTTAGAGGGATAGCCTGAATAAAGAGGGGTGCACCACATTCCCAGAGGAGCCCACACTGCATGGTTGATCAAAGTGGGGCCCAGCACTCTCAGCCCAATTCGGAACAATTCAGAAGAATCATTCCAACTTCAGGGCTTCCCATATGTTTGACTGTGGACTTCACTGAAACTGCATTGCTATTCAATGTCTCCTTCTGCCCCAACTTTCTTCCCATCCTTCCCTTCCCTTCTCTCTTACAGGAACTGATGCCAAGATCACCAGTCAACCTATTGCATACCAATCTCCATCTCAGAGTCTGCATCCTAGGGAACCCAACCCACAGCAGCCGGTACCAGAAGTACCGACAAACCAGGGATGGGGTTTTGGAGTTGGCTCACCGACCACTCACTTGGAAATGAAGATTCCCCACCACTGGTTGGCCCCAGCACAGGTAACCATGCTCTTACTAAAACTAGCATCAGTAATAAAGTAGAATATAGATGGATAGTCACTAGCAGTAGGTGTGAGGTATCAGGTGTTTGGAGGGAAATAGTAACTCATGGGCAGCTCTTGTTAGGCAGGAGTGATTCTTTGGAAAAAGAAAACAAAAGACCAAGAGTGGCTGAAAGCTCACTGTGAAAGCCATATGGCCTCCTTGGTTAACAGAAAAACAAGGCACTCATTGCCTACAGTGGAAAAGCTGAGAAAGCCAAGACCAGACCCAGGACTTAACCATGAAAAGAACTAAACGCCAAAAGAGGCAGGTCTGCTATGCCAAGATCTGGGCTCTGGTTGGGAAAGGATACTACCCTCATGTGCAGTGAGATTCATCTGAGTTTATCACTCCCAAATCCCCAGATTGCTCAAATCTGAGCCTGCAGAAAATACCCACCCATCTGATTCAGATCTATACTCCCTTCTCTCTTGAGGATAATGAAGAGATCTCCCCACAAAGACAACATGTGCTCTTCTCTCTCTCCCTCACTCCCTCCCAAGAGCTGATCCACCTAACCTCTGACTTCAAGGATAATAACTAGATTTATTGTTGCTGTTGTTCAGTCACTAAGTCGTGTCCAACTCTCTCTGACCCCATAGACTGTAGCCCGCCAGGCTCCTCTGTCCATGGGATTCTCCAAGCAAGAATACTGGAGTGGGTAGCCATTCCCTTCTGCAGAATAACTAGGTTAAGTCACAGGTTAAGATGGGTCCCTGCTGATGAGGAAGGAAAGGAACTATTACAAAGATGCTGCAGTCCCTAGTCAGCATGGACTTTCAGGAGCCAGGAGACTAGGCTTGAGACTGAATTAAGGAAACTGAAACATAAGAATGGAAAAAATAAAAAAGAGTTTGGAGTTTTATCAGCTTGAATCAAAATATAGGGTTAACACCCTGGAAAAGATCCCAGGAGGTGTGGCAGATATGCTAATAGTCTGGCTACTAGATGCATGGAAAAGGAGAAGCCCCCACTGAGTGAGGTAAGTATGCTAAAAAGTGGAAGAAAGGATGAAAATGCTTGGTGAAATGGGTATGTTGGTGAGGATGTACTATGTAAGGCTGGAAAATCCATTAAAGCCCTATGTTCCATGAAAGAGCCAAAGGACACATCATTTATTGAAGCTCTGAGGAATGCATTGGTGCAAGAGATTCCAGCATCACCAGCTGATGGTGAGAGATGTCATGTAATAATAGGGATTAGTAATAGCCCCGGGAATGTTAGGACCCTGAAAAACAAGAGACCAAGCAAAGTGCTTAGTTATTAAAAGGCAGGTGGATGCAATTATTGTCATGAGTGGTAAGATTGGAGGGCAGCCAGGGAAGCCTGATCCACAAAGAATTGTGGAGATAGTTAACAGATAGTTAATTTTCCCTAGGGGAAAAATAGATGGGTGGCCAACCTAGGTTCAACTCAGTCTGTATAATCAAAAGAAATCAAGGATGGAATGAAAATATTTGTCCACGTAAAAACTTACACACAAATGTTCATAGCAGTACTATTCAAATATTCATCAACTGGTGAATGGGTAAACAAAACTTGGTAAATCCATACAGTGGAATATTATTTGACCATGAAAGGAATGGAGTATGAATATATGCTACAACATAGAGTGAACCTTGAAAACATTTGGTTAAGTGAAAAAAGCCAGTCACAAAAGGCCACATATTATATGATTCATAAAACGTTCAGAAGAGGCAATTACATAGATATAGAAAGTGACAGCTCAGGGCTGGGGTGAGGGTGGGGGGTTAAACAGATAACGTGCTGATCCCTAAAGGGTACAGGGTTTCTTTTTGAGACGGTGAAAATGCTTTAAGATTTCCTTTGGAGATGGTTGCATATATCTGTGAATACACTAAAAACCATTGAGTTGTACATTTTAAACAAGTGAATTATGTGGTATGTGGGTTATAGCTCAATAAACCTATTTAAAAAGAAAAAAAAAATCAAGATTGATAAACAGGAGGATGAAGATAGCTCAATAAAAAGTCACAATCCTTTGCCAAGTTTCTGAACCTGAACCAGTTTTCCAACTTGGAACCTACTGACTAAAAGACAGGGGAAAAACAGAGGTCAGATCCCCAGGAGGAAGGGCCCTGAAATACCATGGAACATGAAGAGAGTTCTCCAGCCCAAGAAAGCAGTGGGTGCTCAAGCAGCTTCCCACCAGGAAAAGGGAGCATTTCAAGAACTGGACACTGGGTCCAATTTGAAATGGATATGCAGACACCTGAAGCAATAGAATGGATCCCCTTGCAGAGGGAGGCATGTGGGGATAAAGTAAGAGTTGAGCTCAACTTGCAGTGGGTCCACTGGCTCTGAAGACCCACCCCCAGGTCCACTTCCCTGGTTTCCAGGTGTTTCCACTGGAATAGACACACTTGGCAGAAACCCATAATGGGTGGTTGGCCTGGGAGGTAAGAACTATCTTAGTGGGGAAAGCCTAGTAGAGAACTCTAAAACTGCCCTCCCTTCACTCTCAGCCAAGATTCTAAGTCAAAAACTATCTCATTCAGAGGAAAAAGGCAAATTAGTGAACGCTCCATGTCAGATTATAATGAGTGACTTCAGTTCAGTTCAGTCACTCAGTCGTGTCCGACTCTTTGCGACCCCATGAACTGCAGCACACCAGGCCTCCTTGTCCATCACCAACTCCTGGAGCTTACCCAAACCCATGTCCATTGAGTCAGTGATGCCATCTCCAACCATCTCATCCTCTGTTGTCCCCTTCTCCTCTTGCCCTCAATCTTTCCCAACATCAGGGTATTTTCAAATGAGTTAGCTCTTCACATGAGGTGGCCAAAGTACTGGAGCTTCAGCTTCAGCGTCAGTCCTTCCAATGAACACCCAGGACTGATCTTTAGGATGGACTGGTTGGATCTCCTTGCAGACCAAGGGACTCTCAAGAGTCCTCTCCAACATCACAGTTCAAAAGCATCAATTCTTCAGCACTCAGCTTTCTTTGGATATTAAGTCAGGGAAGAAAGCTGAATTTAAACTATGGTAACCTGGAAAGAACTCAAAGAAAAGATGACATTTGAGTAAAGACCTGCATAATGAGGGTTTGGTCTGAAAGAAAGACCCTGACTCCAGGGTTTTGGGTTGGGCATCTGGAAGGACGGCACTGTCACTTTCCTGAGCTATAAAGGAAGAGCCGGGCTCTCCAGGTGGTGCTCGTGGTAAAGAGACCACCTGCCAGTGCAGGAGATGGAAGAGGCCAGGGTTTCATCCCTCAGTTGGGGAGATCCCCTGGAGGAGGGCACGGTACGCCACCTCAGTATACTTGCCTGGAGAATCCCACGGACAGAGGAGCCTGGAGGGCTACAGTCCATAGGCTCACAATGAGTTGGACACAACTGATGCAACTTAGCATGCATGCATGCAAAGGAGAGAGACTGGAGTCTGGGAGAGCAGAAAGTGAAAGTGAAAGTAGCTCAGTCATGTCCGACTCTTTGCGACCCCATGGACTGTATAGTCCATGGAGTTCTCCAGGCCAGAATACTGGAGTGTGTACCCTTTCCCTTCTCCAGGGGATCTTCCCCACCAAGGGATCGAACCCAGGTCTCCGGCATCGCAGGCGGATTCTTTACCAGCTGAGCCACAAGGGAAGCTTGGGAGAACAGAGAGGTGACCAAGTCTGTAGTTCAAGAGGGAGCTCTGGGCTGGGGATAGGAAGTTAGTAGAGGTAAGTGTATTCTGACAGGTGGGTTTTAAAGCCATGAGACTGAGTGATCAACAAGAGATCAATCATACGTCAGACTCTCAATTTTCTTTGGTATAAAAGCAAGAAAATTGAGAAAGAGAAGCCAGTGAAGTAGGAGAAAAATCAGAAAACTTGCAATGCTTGGAAATAAACAAGTAGAGAAAGTCTTTCAAAGATCTGAGTCTGATTAATTGCGTTAAACTATGCTTATGAATAAATGAAGATGAGCACTGGGAACTGTTTTCTGGATTTAGCAATGCAGGGGTTCCTGGTAACCTTCACAAAAGCAGTTTTGAGGTCAAAAGTGTAATTGGAATAGATTCAAGAAAAAATGGAAAGAGCAGATTTAGTGACAATGAACATGAACAACTCTTGAAGTAGTTATTCGTTAAAGAGAAATGGGGCTGTAACAAGGGGAGAAGTGAGTCAACAGAGTTTTTCATAGTGCCAGAAATAATATGTTTATGATGAGAATGGTCTGCTAAAGTGGGGGAAGTTGATGACGTAGAAGAGAAAGAGGGAATTGATGAGCAATGTCCCTGAGTGGCTGAGAGGATGGGATCTGGTGTGTAAGTGGAAATCGTGGCCTTCGATTGGCGTGAGGGCAGTTTGTCCATTAAATGCAGGGACAGGTAGAGCATATGGACACAAACTCAGGCATGTGCGTAGTTGCAATGAGAGAATTAAAATTCTCTTCTGATCACTTCGCAAAGAGTCCGACATGACTGAGAGACTTTGACTTTTTCTTCCTGATCACTTCAATTTGTTCAGTGAAACAGGAAAAAAGGTTATCAGCTGAGAGTTTGTAGGTGCCTAGGTTTTACTCTCAGTTCGGACAGGAAACCACTGCAGCACTCCGAGCTGGGAAATAATGTGATCAGACACAAGCTACTGATTTATAACAAGTAAGGGTGGTGAGGCAGGTGGGACAATCCAGACCAAGGATGGTGAACGGTACTGATTCTGGCAGTGGGAAGGCAAGGATGAGGTGGAGAGACTTAGGGGATAAAGTTAACAGACATGGTCAGGTTTTCTAAAGTCGCTCCCCCTCCACCTTCTTACCATTCTTTACTTACTGTTATCTGACAGTATACTCTGTTCTTTGTAGACTGGCTGTGTCCTTCTCTAGAATGAGATAGAAATGCGAGTCACGTTAGGGCAGAGACTTTGTCTTATTCACTGTTCTGCCTTCTGTTCTGGCCACTAGAAACAGTGACTGGCATTAATTGGAGCCTTAACAATTCTAAGTGGAGTGAAAGACTGGATGTGAAGGACAAGGTACAGGAAAGGGTTTAGGATAAGTTCAGAGTTCTGGTTTGGGTCACTGGGAAAATGGTGGTGGGGAAATACTGGGACAAATTCTTCAAGTCCACTAGACCGTGAAATTATGATTTGGAGCAACTGAAGCTCTGCAGCTTTGGTGTATACAGCCAGCTTCTTTTGACTACTCCATATTCTCCTGGAGAACTTCCAGTTCTCCTGCTTGCCTGTTACTATAGTACTACTTAGATTATAATACTGAGTAGCACCATCTAATGATAATGGCTAAGAAGGATGCTATGTCCTTGGCATTATTGTAATTGTATGTGTTAATCAACCTTTAAAAAATAAGATAGGTATAATTAATAATAAAATAATATAATAAAAAATTTTTTTGATATTATACTTGAAATTCCAAATTTGGAAATGTCTGTTTGTCCTATACAAGGTGTTGGACAATTTATTTATAAAAAAATTTTGGTTGCACCTTGCAGCATGAGGGATCTTAGTTCCCTGATCTGGGGACTGAACCCACAACCCCTGTATTGAAAGCATGAAAACTCAACCACTGGAGTGCTGGGGATAAGTACAATTTTTTATTTTCTTACTTTGCAAATGAGAAAATAGAGGCCCAGAAGTTGAATGGTAGAGACACGGTTTAAGCCTAGCCATTCTAGAATCCATGCTCTTAAAAATCTCAATGCTGTATTATTAACTCTTTAGATTGCTGCTGAATGACTCCCAATCTCTAAAGCAGATTTATTATCTTTTGTTAACAAATTACCCCCCAAAAGTGGCCTGAAATAATAAATACTTCTTATCTCATACAGTTTCTGCAGATCAGGAATCTGACAGTGCCTCAGGGTCTCTCATGAGGTGGCAGTCAGGATGGTATCAGGGGCTACAGTCATCTGAAGGCCTGACTGGGGCTGGAGCATTGCCTTCTAAGGCGGCTCGTTCCCACGAGGCCAGGTGGCGCTGGCTGTCGGCAGATGGGCCACAGTTCCCCGCCATGTGGAGCTCTCCAGACAACTCCCTGTGTGTCCTCAAAGCACTGCAACTCTCTTTCCCAGCTTGAGTGATCCAAGGAGAAACAAAGTCACAGTATCTTTTTAATACCTGGCCTTGGAAGACTCACACCACCATTTCTGCTATTCCCTGCTGCTTATATGGATCAGCATGAGAAGGAACTGCATAGGGCATGAATATTGGAGGTAAGAATTGTTTGCGGCCATCTAGGAGGCCGGCGACTGCAGCATATACTGTTCCAAGACCAGAGACTATCTGAATTTTCCATAGGTAGAGCATCTGCATGTTCAACTCTATATTTTTTTCAAACTTATTTCTTCTGCATTCACTAAATTACTTCCAGTCACCAATCTAGGAATCTGTAAAACACCCTAACCTCTAACTTCTCTCTCTTACTCTCTCCTCTGTCAATTTCAAATCACTTGCTAAGTTTTGTCAAGTCTATTATTTGTGTGTCTTGTAATTTGAGTGACATTCTGAAATTCATATATGCTGTGAACTGAAATGCGTCCTCTCCCAAATTCATCTGTTCAGGCGCTAATCTCCTCAATGTGACTATATTTGGAGATAGGAACTGCAAGGAATAATTCGGGTTAAATGAGGTTCTCAGGATAGGGCCTTATCCAATAAAATTAGTAAACTCATAAGAGGCACCAGAGAGTTTGCTCTTTCTATCAGGTGAGGAAATGGCAAAAAGACAGCTATCTGTGAGCTGGAAACAGCACTGTCATCAGAAACCAAACAGGTTGGACCTTGAGCTCAAATTTTCAGCCTCCAGAATGTGAGAAAATAATTTTGTTGTCTACGCCACCTATTTCATGGCATTTTGTTATGGCAGCCTGAGCAGACTCATACAATATGAAAACAAAAAATCTTTGTGATGGTTACTGTGATATTTTTATTCCTGGGTATAAGCAACTCTAGTTATACCTCCTTCTAGGTCCATTCTGTGACACTCTCTCTGAACTTCCTAGTAGGAAGGACTCTTCTCTGAATTCACATGGTTCTTTGTTACCACTTCTCTTGTGGCATACCTAGTTATAATAGTTTTTTGTGTGTAAGTGAGTTATCTCTAAGTCATGATGTCTTTAAGGGGAAGGAATATTTTTTATTTATCCTTGATACTGCTGTTGAAATGAAGAAGCTGCCAAAAAAAAAAAAAGCTGAATATTTTTGGCTTGCTAAGAAAGAGAAAGCTGTGCAGTGTCTCTCTAAACAAAGTAGAAAGCTAGAAATAATTTTTTTTTGCTTTATTGAGGTTTGATTGGCAAATTAAAAACTGTATATATTTAAGGTGTATATATGATGTTTTGATATATATTGTGAAATCATCCACAATCAAGTAATTAACATAGCGATCTTCTCACATAGTTACCATTTCAAATTTTTTAAGAGTTACTCTTATATAAAGTTTTGGGAAACGGGAACTTCCAGGATTGGCAGACTTTCAGAAGTGGAGTATATGGGGATTGGCTGACCTTCAGCCATGAAAGTGTGGTTAATAGGGGGAGCCTATACCTGACTGCTGGTTTTCAGAAGTATGGATTTGATGTTGCCATTGGTTAATCAGTGTAAGTTTAAAACTGATCTGGCAGGTTTTCCTGGTGGCTTGGTGGTAAAGATTCCACCTGCCAATGAAGAAGACACAGGTTTGATCCCTGATCCGGGAAGATTCCACATGCCGTGGAGCAACTAAGCCCATGTGCCACAACTATTAAGCCTGTGTTCTAGAGCCCAGGAGCCATAAATACTGAGCCCGCACACAGCAACTACTGAAGCCCATAAGCCCTAGAGCCCATGCTCTGCAACAAGAGAAGCCACTGCAATGAGAAGCCTATGCACCACAACTAGAGAGTAGCACCCACTTGCCACAACTAGAGAAAAGTCCCCACAGCAAGGAAGATCCAGCATAGCCAAAAATAAATAAATAAATGTATAAATAAAATTATATATTTTAAAAAAACTGATCTGGCAATTCCTTGTACTATATCTGAAGAATCATTGAGCCTTTCCTTGAAGTCCTTTATTCCCAGTACCTAATTTGGTGTCTTATTCAGTTAGTATTAGTTGAGTGAATAAATTAATGAAACTATTTTTTTCTCCCATTCATTTTTTTTCTCTCTTGGCTGCATCTTGCTGCTTGTGAGATCTTAATTTCCCAACCAGGGAATGAATCTGAGCCCTCCACAGTGAAAGCGTGGAGTCCTAACTAGACCACTAGGAAATTCTTTCTCCCACTCAAATTTTAAGTCCACAAGAAACAGTATGCTCCAAAAGTCCATAAAAAACAATACCTTAAAAAGACAAAGACAAAAGCTTTAAACTTGACTTACTGTCCAATAATAAAGTAAGAAAACTATGATTCATTTAGTCACTAGATTATGATGTGCCCTTTGTTCCTTATCAAGACCATATTACAACATGGAAACATTTTTTATATAATAGTAAGTGAAAGAAAATGATACAAAAATAGATAAGAAAGCAAAAACCATACAAATAAAAAATTAAGGAAAAACACCAGAATACTGGTCATTGTTTAGACAGGTGAAGTTATTAGATGATTTTTTTTCTTTTTTTTTATTCTCTAAGTGTCAATATTACTAATGTGTCAGTATTACTAATTATAATTATTTTTAAACATTTTAAGATTATACTCACTCTTTTCTCCTTTATCTGCAGCACTTAAATCTAAAACAGTAGGGTTGGAAAGGACTTCACACTTCTAACAAAGCTGATTTCATCACTGCCATGCAGGATAGCTCCCCAAGTCTCTGACACAGGAACAGAGAAAGCAGACGTAGACAGAAAGAAAAAAGAAAGAAAGAAAGAAAACTTTGCCAGGCATAAATTCAGCTTCCTCTGAGTATACTCAGTTCAGTTCAGTTCAGTCGCTCAGTCATGTCCGACTCTTTGCAACCCCATGAATCGCAGCATGCTAGGCCTCCCTGTCCATCACCAACTCCCGGAGTTTACTCAAACTCACGTCCATCGAGTCGGTGATGCCATCCAGCCAGGGAAGACAAAAAAAAATCATTTCCTGCTCTTTTTCCAAGGACCCGCCAACAGGTGCCGCATTTGCACCAAAAGGCAGCCCGGGTCTTTGAGCAGTACCACACGCGCCTGGGCAGTGACTTCCACACCAACAAGCAGGTTTGCGCAGAGACCACCATTATTCCCAGCAAGAAGCTCCGCAACAAGATGGCTGGCTACATCCCACATCTGATGAAGCGGATTCAGAGAGGCCCGGTGAGAGGAATCGCCATCAAGCTGCAGGAGGAGAGACAGAGACAATCACGTGCCTGACGTCTCAGCCCTGGATCAGGAAATCATTGAAGTAGATCCTGACAGGAAGGAAATGCTGAAGCTCTTGGACTTGGGCGGTCTCTCCAACCTGCAGGTCACTCAGCCTGGAGTCCGGATGAATTTCAAAACACTGCGTGGAGCCGTGTGAGTCTTTTCTGCTGTGCTGTAATATTTTCAATAAACCTTGGGAAACAACAACAAATAATCATTTCCTGTTAGTCCTCAACTTAAATTCACATCTACCCAAACCTGATATTTGTCTCACTGTGCCTCCTGTTCACCTCAATGGCACTCAGACCTGAACTGATGCAGGCCTGGCATAAATTAAGAAGGAAAAGGCTACCCACTCCAGTATTCTGGCCTGGAGAATTCCATGGACTGTATAGTCCATGGGGTTCCAAAGAGTTGGACACGACTGAGTGGCTTTCACTTCACTTCCACTCACTCTCTCATTCTCCCCAGACTTGGAAAGACTTAGACCTACTACTCAATTGCCCAATCACAGCTGAGTGACCATATTATCATCTGAGTTTCTTGTCTACTCTCCCCTCTTCTCCACAGCTTGGAGCCTATGTCCTGAGCAAGCCCTGGAAGCTCTCTTTCTTTTCCAAACACATGGTGTCCAACATTGAGTATGACTAGAGGTCAGAAGGACACCTCGACTTTTAACTATAATTATAGCCACTATCTGTGGTGCTAATTCAAAGTAAGTGCACAAAATTTTATTTAACAAGAGAAAAAAAATGCTACTTAAAAATGCCATTTAGTAGGCAAAATATATTTAAAAAATTAAGACCATAAGAGAGGCATTAGGAAGTGGATCCTTTTGGTGAATTAGAATTTAGAATATACTAATATTTAGTATATTTATTAAGTAAGAATTTAGAATATACTGATATTCAACAAAGAATGCTAGACACCTTAAATTGTTTTGGAAACAAGGAAAATGAACAAACACAGGAGATGCTGGCATCCAAAAATGATCACCTAAGATGGACACTAAAAGGGAACCAAAATGTCAAAGTTTGATTGCATTTTTTTTCTGACACATTGTCTTATTTTATTCAAATAGCAATCTGCTCACACATGATCCAAGAACACTTGGATGAATAATAAAGCAAATATAATCACATGTTAAAAATTAGTCTTCAAACATCATAGCCAATGATTCCATAGTTGCCTATGATCTCGCCAACATAAAACCACATTCACACCTCAGTGGCCTCCAAATGATTCAGTAGAGCTTCCTTAACAGTGAGCTATTTGAAGCTACTGGTTTTAGCACTGGTGATAATATTTTTCAAGCTCTGAATTGCTGTAGGGATCTCAGCAGGGGTTGAGGAACCAGCTCAACCTTGGCATAGAACCAAAACGTAGCCAATTGAGGCTTCAAGTAAGTCACAGCAGCACTGACCAGTGCCAGGGGCCTTCTCTGTGAGGTCACAGACAAACTGGGCCATGGTTCAGGACGGAGAGCCCGTCACCCCAACTGGTCAGCTGAATCTCACCCATCTGTTCGTTGCATTTTATTTTGAAAACCATAATTAAATTATAAAGTAAGTATATTTTATCTTCATTTATAATTCCCCCAAATCAAGAATTTACTGTTTTATTGGCATCATTTTCTGATATCCTTCATCATTGTGTTTGACTTTTACAGACTGATCATTTTTAAAAGAATGTGAATGGGCTTCACTATTTTCCCCTAAACATCTCTATTAAATATTTTGCTATTTACTTCTCTTTTAAAGCACTTACCTTGTCAACATCCTTGTTGATTTTGTCCTTTGGCTTTTAGATACTAAATTTTGTTTGTCAAAGGCTTTACTTTCATCAACTTTATGTAACCCTGTATGTTTGACAAGATTTGCAGTTTCACTTAGAAATCAATTTTCAATGACAAAGACTGGTTGAGAGGCACAGATGTAGACCCAGAGAGTGTCTGAGGAGAAGGGTTCATTAGATTATAATTTCATGCTATGTTTTAAATGCAAGGATTTGATATTGACTGCTCTGATGATCTGGACCCTCCTAGAGCCAGAAGGAAACATCCAGCATTTAGTCAAACTCTCATAACTGCAGAATCACTGCCGATGGTGACTGCAGCCATGAAATTAAAAGACACTTTGCTCCTTGGAAGAAAAGCTATAACAAACCTAGATAGTGTATTAAAAAGCAGAGACATTACTTTGCCGATAAAGATCTGTATAGTCAAAGCTATGGTTTTCCAGTAGTCATGTATGGATGTGAGAGTCGGACCATAAAGAAAGCTGAGTACAGAAGAACTGATGCTTTTGAACTGTGATGTTGGAGAAGACTCTTGAGAGTCCCTTGGACTGCAAGGACATCAAACCAGTCCATCCTAAAGGAGATCTGTCCTGAATGTTCATTGGAAGGACTGATGCTGAAGCTGAAACTCCAATACTTTGGCCACCCAATGGGAAGAACTGATCATTAGAAAAGACCCTGATGCTGGGAAAGGTTGAAGGTGGGAGGAAAAGGGGATGACAGAGGATGAAATGGTTGGATGGAATCATTGACTCAATGGACATGAGTTTGAGCAAGTTCTGGGAGATGGTGAAGGACAAAAGGAATCTGGCATGCTGCAGTCCATGGGATCACAAAGAGTTGGACATGACTGAGTGACTGAACAACAACAACAGAGAATGGAAGAAACAGTCTTAGATTATAGAACAAATTGGGAGCAGCTCAAGGCTGAATGCCAGATCTGCACTGTGTCCCATATAATCAACTAGAAAAAATAAAAAAGGAGTTGATATTGACAAGACTCACTCTCTCACAACTTCCCCTCTTGGGGGATCTCTTAGAAGAAGCCAAACAACTCCTCCCCATACCCACTAAGTCACCCTCCCCATGCAAGGCTAGGGCTGGATGAATAGCACCTGAAGTTGGCATAGAGCAATCTGACATTAAATCACAGTACAGTGGGTTTAAACAAGGATTGCAGCATGGTGATTAGCTAATCCTGTAAACTGCAGTTTCAAAAGCAATGTTCAGGGGCGAATCATTGAAATCAAAACATAACCAACTCACATATCACCTTATGGGAAACAAAGGGAGCGGAATAACCCCTCTAACTTGTTCAGGGCCTCTAATCCCTCAAGCCAGCCTGCAAGCCTGAGCCTGAAGCTTCCACCCTACCCAACTCCACCTTGTTTGGCTTTGTCTTCGGAAGATCTTTAGGGAGGGGTTGATCTTATGCAAGACTGATAACACTTTTCACTGCTTCCTTGCTTCTGGATCCCAGCAGCCAAGTATGTGGAGGTGAGGGAGAAAGCAAGTTTACCAGGAGGCAGTTGAGTAATGAAAATTAAAAAAAATTTAATTTTTTCTCCAATCGAATAATAAAATTTGCCTTGAAACCAAGCCTCATTCATAGAGGGACTATTAAAGCCCAACTCAATCCCACTTGCAGAGAAAGGACAAATCCTTCTAGTTAGTTGTTTCTGAGAACTCAGGATTACCTGACCTGAAAATTTTCGAATAGTTTTTTAAGACTCCAGAAGAATTCTTCATTTGACCCTCACATGTTGCTGTTAATGATGAGGAATGTGTGAGTTAAACTGTACCTGTCATCTATGTGATATCTACTCAGAGGAATTTTTCTAAAATCCAAGGCAGATCATGTAACTCTCTTGCTTAAAATACTTCAATGATTTCCTTTTCCTTCAAGAGAAAACTCTAGCTACCAAAAATTTAAAATTTGAGGGTTCTTTCATGGTCTGGCCCTGCAATTTTTTTCACCTTTGAAGTTGACTTCCCTCCGCCCTTGCTTTCATCCTGTCAACTACAAATTGGCATTTACCAAAAGCATTGACTGAACAACAAAGGCATTTTCCATCTCCCAGAGATTGAACCCCATGCTGCTATAACTACTGACCTTTAACAACCCCTGAGGGAGGTCAGGGTGGAGTGAGGCACTCTGTGCTCCAGGGAATCTGGTGGGACAGGTCTTTAGATAGTTGGGTGTTTTTAGGAATAGGTTTTATGATCTCAATCCTTGCATCTCCTCATGTCTAGAGAAGCACTAAATCCCTTCATGGTGATATTAGATCCTCATGACTAACAAAAAACCTTTTTTAAAATGAGTGCTTTGTGGTATTGAACTCCCCTTCCACCAAAACCTTATATATAGACTTTCCCCCACTGCCGCTTTGGAGCAGTCTCTCAGAGCTATCTGAGATGTTGTCTCCGGGGCTGCAGTCCTCATTTCGCTCCAAATAAAACTTAACTTGCAACTCTCAAGTTGTACATCTTTTTTTAAGTTGACAGTTATGGCGACCATGAAGGGACCCAGAGTGGACTTCCTTCCTTCAACTGGACTCCATGAGGAACTGGAGCTTTGGTACCAGCAGTGGCCCCTTGCACCCATTCACCTCCTCTGGGAGTGCAGACAAATTTGGGTATGTCTCTCCTGGTCTTGAATCTCCCATATTGGTTGAGATTCTGAGTTTTATTTGGCAGTGGAGCAGGTTGCCTGCCCCCTCCCAGGAGGAATGATACTGGGGGGGGGGGGGGGGGGGGAAACATCCAGGGCATACCTACTCCTGGTCTAGACACTGACTGGGGCTTGGTTGAAAGATACTGAGAAATTCCCACCCAGTCAAAAGATACTGCATGGGAGGCTGGCTGAAAGATGCCAGAATTGCCCACCCAGTGGAAAAGAACTGGGTAGTGGGGGGTTCGATTGGGAAAAAAATCAAGGAATACCTGGGGCTCAGCTGAGAGATGCTGAGGTCGCTCTGTTTTAGGGGACTCTGCTGTAGGGGTCTTGGCTAAGTGGTTAAGAAACTGATCTGACACTTTTCCTCAGTTTGACTGCCATTATAGAATTTGTCAGGATAAAAGTGAGGAAAACATATGAGAGCTTTGCTCTGAAGGAAAGGGACAAGACTCCTCCCAGCCGATTTCGGTTTTCTCAGGTGACTGAGCAATTTACAGGAGTGGTGGAGGCCTAGTCCTCATACTATGCAGTGGTCCCATAGGGAAACCTATTCATTAATTAAAATACTTGCTCGTCCAAGGGTTGCATATAAGAACTGACCTTTCAGCCACCTGAGCAGCCATGGTGGTCTTAGATTGCCGGAAGCAGAATCCGAGGCACATAAGATGAGCTGAAATGACCCCGGGGTGACTCCTGGAGGAGTTAAGCTCACAAATAGCACATGGGCCCACTACATAAGTTCACTGGTGATTTTTATCCCTGACAAATTTGGCTTAAAATGGGAAACAGAATCTCTCAAAAACAGAAACAAAGGGGTGTCAGAAAGCCAGACTCTGACTAACACTCCAGCCAGATTCATGTACAATATGTATGGAGCTCATACTTGAAAGTACCTAGTTAATTGGAGAAATTATACTAAAAGAGATCTCAACCTAAAATGGCCAAATTGGAGTGCTTTTGATATTCCAAAATCGACATTTTTGCACACACAATTAGAAAAGGTCGGCCATGCTTACTTTGACTGGCATCTAGAAGCTTCTAAAACAGGAAATGATAGAGTAATTTCTTTGCTGGAAAGCAGGAAGAAATTGCTCAAAACTCTATCAGAACTAAAAAAGGCTGCTAGCTCTGACTTTGCCAGGTCACAGGTCTAGTGGAACTGGGAAGTCACGTTTGGCATTTATGCCATTTGGCTTTCTGGGCATCACTTAACCATCTTTTGAAGCCACTCTTGTTACTTGGCTTTTGATTTCTGGGCATCTCTTTGCCTTTTGTTTCACTTGGAGTGTGACTCCCGGCTGGTGAAGTTCTGGTTCGGTTTGGTTTGAGCACACAGACATCTGGTACAAACTGCTCGATTTAATATGGGAATTGTTCACTCTAAGGTTCCACACTCCACCTGGGAACCCCTTGGGGAAAAAAAAAATTTTGTATTTTTTTTTTTTTTGGACTGGTCAATCTATAGCTATGATCCAATGACAAGAAAAATGGCCTAAAAATATTAGATCTTTATTGACATGTGATAGGAAAATGGGTTGAAGTTCTCTTATGTCCAGGAATTCCTCCTGTAATCAATAGCCTGGGGCTGATCAAACCAAGACCCCTACTTCCCCAGGTGGACAATCCCTGCTGGGAACAATCTGCCCTTGTTATCAGGGCCAAGGTGAGTGCTAACTGGTTTAAATTTTGGCTATAAAACTATGGTCACAGAAAAATATGATTTTTGACAATGTGGTCACAATAATCCTTAGCCTCCAGAGGAAGCTTGAAGAAAAAAAATTATCTCTTTAAGAATTCTTGCCTTGAGGAAATAAGTCCTCCTATACCTTCCCCACCCCGGAGGTCAGGGGCCCCGCCCAAGAGGAGCTGCCCCACTTCCAAGAAGTGGCTGCTGCGCTGGGGCAGGAAGGCCGAGAGGAGCTACTCCAAGTTCAACGTCAGGAGGGGCGGCCATGAGAAGATACCCCTCATCCAAGGTAAGGAGCAGCCGTGAAGAGATACCCCACGTCCAAGGTAAGAGAAACCCAAGTAAGATGGTAGGTGTTGTGAGAGGGCATCAGAGGGCAGACACACTAAAACCATAATCACAGAAAACTAGCCAATTTGATCACAGGACCACAGCCTTGTCGAACTCAATGAAACTAAGCCATGCCGTGTGGGGCCACCCAAGATGGTCGGGTCATGGTGGAGAGGTCTGACAGAATGTGGTCCACTGGAGAATGGAATGGCAAACCACTTCAGTATTCTTGCCTTGAGAACCCCATGAACAGTATGAGAAGGCAAAATGATAGGATACTGAAAGAGGAAATCCCCAGGTCAGTAGGTGCCCAATATGCTACTGGAGATCAGTGGAGAAATAACTCCAGAAAGAATGAAGGGATGGAGCCAAAGCAAAAACAACGGCCAGTTGTGGATGGGACTGGTGATAGAAGCAAGGTCCGATGCTGTAAAGAGCAATATTGCATAGGAACCTGGAATGTTAGGTCCATGAATCAAGGCAAATTGGAAGTGGTCAAACAGGAGATGGCAAGGGTGAATGTCAACATTCTAGGAACCAGTGAACTAAAATGGACTGGAATGGGTGAATTTAACTCAGATGACCATTATATCTATACTGTGGGCAGGAATTCCTTAGAAGAAATGAAGTAGCCATCATGGTCAACAAAAGAGTCCGAAATGCAGTACTTGGATGCAATCTCAAAAATGACAGAATGATCTCTGTTTGTTTCCAAGGCAAACCATTCAATATCACGGTAATCCAAGCCTACACCCCAACCAGTAACGCTGAAGAAGCTGAAGTTGAATGGTTCTATGAAGACCTACAAGACCTTTTAGAACTAACACCCAAAAAAGATGTCCTTTTCATTATAGGGGACTGGAATGCAAAAGTAGGAAGTCAAGAGATACCTGGAGTAACAGGCAAATTTGGCCTTGGAGTACGGAATGAAGCAGGGCAAAGGCTAATAAAGTTTTGCCAAGAGAACACACTGGTCATAGCAAACACCCTCCTCCAACAACACAAGAGAAGACTCTACACATGGACATCACCAGATGGTCAATACTGAAATCAGATTGATTATATTCTTTGCAGCCAAAGATGGAGAAGCTCTATACAGTCAACAAAAACAAGACCTGGAGCTGACTGTGGCTCAGATCATGAACTCCTTATTGCCAATTTCAGACTTAAACTGAAGAGAGTAGGGATAACCACTAGACCATTCAGGTATGACCTAAATCAAATCCCTTATGACTATACAGTGGAAGTGAGAAATAGATTTAAGGGACTAGATCTGATAGACAGAGAGCCTGATTAACTATGGACGGAGGTTCGTGACATTGTACAGCAGACAGGGATCAAGACCATCCCCATGGAAAAGAAATGCAAAAAAGCAAAATGGTTGTCTGAGGAGGCCTTACAAATAGGTGTGAAAAGAAGAGAAGCAAAAAGCAAAGGAGAAGAGGAAAGACATTCCCATTTGAATGCAGAGTTCCAGAGAATAGCCAGGAGAAATAAGAAAGTCTTCCTCAGCGATCAATACAAAGAAATAGAGGAAAACAACAGAATGGGAAAGACTAGAGATCTCTTCAAGAAAATTAGAGATACCAAGGGAACATTTCATGCAAAAATGGGCTCAATAAAGGACAGAAATGGTATGGACCTAACAGAAGCAGAAGATATTAAGAAGAGGTGGCAAGAATACACAGAAGAACTGTACAAAAAAGATCTTCACGACCCAGATAATCACAATGGTGTGATCACTCACCTAGAGCCAGACATCCTGGAATGTGCAGTCAAGTGGGCCTTAGAAAGCATCACTACTAACAAAGCTAGTGGATGTGATGGAATTCAAGTTGAGCTATTTCAAATCCTGAAAGATGATGCTGTGAAAGTGCTGCACTCAATATGCCAGCAAATTTGGAAAACTCAGCAGTGGCCACAGGACTGGAAAAGGTCTGTTTTCATTCCATTCCCTAAGAAAGGCAATCCCAAAGAATGCTCAAACTACCGCACAATTGCACTCATCTCATACGCTAGTAAAGTAATGTTCAAAATTCTCCAAGCCAGGCTTCAGCAATACGTGAACTGAGAACTTCCAGATGTTCAAGCTGGTTTTAGAAAAGGCAGAGGAACCAGAGATCAAATTGCCAATATCCGCTGGATCATCGAAAAAGCAAGAGAGTTCCAGAAAAACATCTATTTCTGCTTTATTGACTACGCCAAAGCCTTTGACTGTGTGGATCACGATAGACTGTGGAAAATTCTGAAGGAGATGGGAATACCAGACCACCTGACCTGCCTCTTGAGAAACCTGTATGCAGGTCAGGAACCAACAGTTATAACTGGACATGGAACAACAGACTGGTTCCAAATAGGAAAAGGAGTGCGTCAAGGCTGTATATTGTCACCCTGCTTATTTAACTTATATGCAGAGTACATCATGAGAAATGCTGGGCTGGAAGAAGCACAAGCTGGAATCAAGATAGCCAGGAGAAATATCAATAACCTCAGATATGCAGATGATACCACCTTTATGGCAGAAAGTGAAGAGGAACTAACAAGCCTCTTGATGAAAGGGAAAGAGGAGAATGAAAAAGTTGGCTTAAAACTCAACATTCAGAAAACTAAGATCATGGCGTCTGGTCCCATCACCTCATGGGAAATAGATGGGGAGATAGTGGAAACTGTCAGACTTTATTTTTTGGGGCTCCAAAATCACTGCAGATGGTGGTTGCAGCCATGAAATTAGAAGATGCTTACTCCTTGGAAGGAAAGTGATGACCAACCTAGATAGCATATTAAAAAGCAGAGATATTACTTTGCCAACAAAGGTCCGTCTGGTCAAGGCTATGGTTTTTCCAGTGGTCATGTATGGATGTGAGAGTTGGACTGTGAAGAAAGCTGAGCACCGAAAAATTGATGCTTTTGAACTGTGGTGTTGAAGAAGACTCTTGAGAGTCCCTTGGACTGCAAGGAGATCCACCCAGTCCATCCTGAAGGAGATCAGTCCTGGGTGTTCATTGGAAGGACTGATGCTGAAGCTGAAACTCCAATACTTTGGCCACCGCATGCGAAGAGTTGACTCATTGGAAAAGACCCTGATGCTGGGAGGGCTTGGGGGCAGGAGGAGAAGGGGATGACAGAGGATGAGATGGCTGGATGGCATCACCAACTCGACAGGCATGAGTTTGAGTAAACTCTGGGAGTTGGTGATGGACAGGGAGGCCTGGTGTGCTGCGATTCATGGGGTCGCAAAGAGTCGGACATGACTGAGTGACTGAACTGAACTGATACCTTTAGACCAGAGCTCTCTGGATCACTTATCTAGACCATCTCTAATGCCTGAGACCAAAAGGAAAAAAAAAGGGGCGGGGGACAAAGTCTTTAAAAATCTTATTCCAGTGATTTTTTATTCATGACTAAGTTTGGAAAACAAACTATAGGATCTCTTGGGTCTATTTGTATATGTGTATGTCTCAGTGTGTGTTTTTATTTTTTTGGATAATATTGCTGATTGCTGAGATCAGCTTGTAAATGACCTCTAATCTAATTGGCCTTAAAAAAAATACACACTTACAAATCAAATAATTCTAAATACAAGAGAAATTAACCTAAATGAATTTCAGGTTCATGTGAACTGGGAAATATTCGGTATTAAATACCTGATATTAAGGTTTGTTTGTTGATCTAACTAATGTAGACATGTCTAAGAGTAATTAAACAGAATATTTTCATTATACCTAATTTTAATGTAAGTTAAATATTTTATATCTTTTACAAGTTTGTCAGCAAGGAAATTACCTCCAGTGATGAAATTTCTAAAAATATAAATGAGATATGAGCCTTTAGATAGACTCTATTAAAAATAATTATGCTTTTTAGGAATTATGTGTCTACAATAGTCTCTCCAGATTGGGGTAACTTGAACTTCTAAGGGTTGTGCTAAACTAAGTGTTGAAAATCTATTGAATAGCTAAGTCATTTCCAAATAAAATAAGATTTTGAAACATTTACTACTAAACACTAATTTCCTGTTACAGAGAAACTCAGGAGATTCGGGATTAAAAATATATGATGTTTGGTGCCATCCTAAAATGTTCTCCCTAAGAAAGCAAGTTTTTAGAAATTGTCATTGGTATTTATGCTCACCAATCTATAAAATGCTAATATAAAAGTCAGTTCTCGGTTGCTTAAGGAAAGTAGGAAGTGTGTTTTTGGTAAAGAAGGTATGAGGAATGGAATTGCATTTTGTGAAAGGAAAAGGAAGTAAGCCTGACTTCCAGGTGACTTTTTAGGATGGAAGAACACAGTAATAGGTACAGAAAGTGATAGGTTTGTGAAAAGTGAACCATGAGGAAAGAGTTCTGTACATGTTTAGGACTAAGTGTAAAATAAATTAAATTTACCTTTTAAATAAAGTAAGCTGGTGTAAAAATTTGAATTTAGCTTTCCTCTCTGTTAAGAGGACATCTTTTCTTCAGATACTGAACTGCCTTTGACAATAGATTTAAGTTTCTTTATCTCTTAAATGATCTGTTCTGAAATCCTTTATTGTTACTTTGGCTAACTGAATAGCTATTGTTTCACAATGACCTATAGTCTTATCTGACTGAGTGTTCTAAACATTTTTGATATTTGTTGACAAACCTTCTTAAATCATTCTAATGAAGAAGTTTTCTAGCTAATTTGGAGATGCTTCAAAGGGCCCCTGAAACACCCCAAAGAGAGATATTACACTAATTAGGTTCATTTTGTATACAGAATTACATGGGAAGTATTGTCAAGTGAGTAATAAGTCTCGGGTTATATTGTATGGTAAATGTTACTAATATAGATATCCTAGAAACAGTATGGAGTTCCTAAAATCCTCACATGTTTGGGTAAAATGTTATCAGGCATAATGCTAGTTACTATCTCAAAATATTGTCATAGCTCTAACCAAGTTTCACAAAAATGCTTCCTCTTCAAGAAGATTTATGAAAAGGACTTTTGAATAAATACCAATTTCTGAACTGGGTAAGGATTCTAATGGAAAACCTGATGACTTCACAAAGGTTAACAAAAGGACTGAATGAACTGGTGAATATGCTTATAACTTTTATGGTTTCTATCTGAAAACTTACGATTTGAATCTGTGTTTCAGGTGTAAGAAAAAAAAAAATCCCTCAAACTAATTATGAGAGTAATTTGGTAAAATTATATTTTATAAACAAATTGAGACATTTATCTTTTCTCTCTATCTGAACCCTCCAGAGATAGGACGCTCTTAGTTTCCAGTAACTTTATCAGATAAGTTAGGAAGGTTATCTCAATAACAGGTACAGAAATATCAAGGAATTTTTGAGACCTTGAGAAGGGAGGCAAAATCTGTGATAAGCCTTTGGCATGACTTTCCCAGCCCTGAAAGGTTTTATTTTAAAAGTTCAGTCTGAGACTCTATAAAAGTCTCAACAAGGCAAAAAAGTCTATGATAGATTATGGTTATATAAATCATCAATCCAAGTTTATTGAGACCAGACCTATATGACAAACAAGTCTTAATTTGGTTATATTTGGTAAAAATGACAGTGATTTTAGAGAGAAAAAGATGTTTCAATGAATGTTAAATTCCAGTTTGTTAATGGAGGCCTGTATCTCCTAAGACTCATTTCCTGGATAATTCTTGGCTGTTCAAGTATATTAATGTAAAATTTAATTGAATTATTAAAAGACACTCTAGGGTTGTTTCTAGGGTTGTTCAGTAATCTGTCTTTGGATGAAGATCACATGCCTCACACGTGACCTGCAACCAAGACTGGAAGAGGACATAATTTAAGGAACTCTGTCCAATCTGGATGGAAGGACTTTTCTATCAGGTACTCTTAACGAGCTCATGCCCAGTGAAATGTAAGGGAAATTGACTCGGGTTAAATCCCACTTCCAAAGGCCCTAAGCTGGACTGGTCTATAGGGAGGCCTGCTGAACTCAAGCTCACCTTAAAACGATGCTCAACAGAGGAAACTACACTATACTAGGACGAGAAGATGACATCAGAAGTAGGCAGCTTGCCCAAGATGCTGATCTGACTTGTATTATCATATATAACATTTTCTTGATTCCTTGGACCTATGCCTATCAATCAGATGTTTTCTATCATGGACATGATCCTATGCTAGTTTAAAACTCAATCCAATTGTTGCGTTGTGGCCAATTACCTGTGTCTAGTACTTCTGGGTTACTTTGGTGGATTTCTGTTCTCTAGGGCTCTGATTTGATACCCCCTAGGAAATTTATTTTAGATGAATGTTCAGTCCTGTTCTATCTATTCATGATATTACTAGATGGGATTCTCTTACCTGGCCAATTAATAATACCTGCTCGGATGCTGGCCATAGATTTAAGTTTTCTCTTAGGGTCATTCAAACTCAATTGGAGTGAAGAGCTAAGTCTCAATAAAAAAAAATTAACCACTCATCTATTAAAAGGAAAACTCCCACAATTATGGGGTGGATCTACATGGTTAACACCAGGCTATGGTCATTTAAGTTTAAAAGCGCCTCTACTTTGGGAAGGGTTAAATCACAGTAAAAATGATCAACCTGGAAATTATGAGACAAGGCTGGGTGCTTTAATGAACTATATCTATTATTACCCTTAGAAAGAGTGATTGGTATGGAACTCAGTGGATTTGTGGCACTAATTTATGGCCTTCACATCTACAGGGATGGATATGAAGGTGTAGCCTGGGATTCCCAGGAATTTAAGTTCATACATGTTAACAAATTAGAGGTAACCCCAACCTATCTACCATTGATATGATCCCAGTGGGTCAAGGATCTGTGTTCTACTGGTATGACCATGCGTGTGTATGTGTGTATGTGTGCATGCATGCCTTCAATGGGGTCAGAGAATATAATAGGCCATATCGAAGCCTTAACAACTTTCAAAAGCTTTAAATGATAGTAATTGGGCTGTTAGCCTATTGAATTCTGAGATCTCTATGATGAGAAAGGCAGTGCTACACAACTACAAGGCCCTTGACACCTTACGCACCTCAGGAGATTTCTGTGTTATCATTCAAAGTGAATGCTATATTTTCATACCTGATAAATCCTTTAATGTAACACCATTGATGAACCACATGAAAAATCAGATTTCTGCTTTAAGTGACCCATTCCCTAGTCTTGATGATCTTTAAAAAAAAAAAACTGATTTGGTGTGGGAGGCTCATGGCTAAAATATTGACTTTTAATTCCACTAATGTTACTAACTATACCATTTGCATTTTGCTTGTTTCACAAGATTATCATTTCTTGTACTACCAAGTGTATGACTGAGCCCCAATGAAAATGATGACTAGACTTGAAGGAGTTGATCAAATGCATAGTCTGATATATGATCAATGATTGTAATAGCGCAACTCTAGATATGGGAAGATGCAACAAAAGGGAATACTTTCCTGGACCGTAACTAGAAGACAGGTGTCCAGAGATCTTTGACTATTAAGACCTAGTCCAGTAATAGCACATTGAGTGCCCTATCAACAAAAACCTTTTCAGAACTGGGAACAAGCCTTCCCAGCAATGTGAGACAAAATGGTCATGAAGTGCCCCCCAAAGTATGGTCGGATTTATGACCACAAGGGGGCCACAGAAATTACAAATTGGCACTTACCAAGAGCATGGCCAATGACTGAACAACAAAGGCATTTGCCATCTGTCTCTATGGAGATTGAACCCCATTCTGCTATAGCTGTTGACCTTCAATAACCCCTGAGGGAATTCAGGGTGGAGTGAGGCACTCTGTGCTCCAGATAGCTGGATGATTTTAGGAGTTTTAGGAAGAGGTGGCAAGAATACACAGTAGAATTATACAAAAAAGATCTTCATGAAGCAACTGACGAACAATTAATCTCAAAAACAGAAGCAACTCATGCAGCTCGATTCCAGAAAAATAAAGGACCCAATCAAAAAATTGGCCAAAGAACTAAACAGACATTTCTCCAAAGAAAACATACAGATAGCTAACAAACACATGAAAAGATGTTCAACATCACTCATCATCAGAGAAATGCAAATCAAAACCACAGTGAGGTACCATCTCACATCATTCAGAATGGCTGCTATCAAAAAGTCTACAAACAATAAATGCTGGAGAGGGTGTGGAGAAAAGAGAACCTTCTTACACTGTTGGTGGGAATGCAAACAAGTACAGCCACTATGGAGAACAGTGTGGAGATTCCTTAAAAAATTGGGAATAGAACTCCCATACGACCCAGCAATCCCACTGCTGGGCATACACACTGAAGAAACCAGAATTGAAAAAGACACATGTGCCCCAGTGTTCATTGCAGCACTGTTTACAATAGCTATGGCATGGAAGCAACCTAGATGTCCACCAGCAGATGAATGGATAAGAAAGCTATGGTACATACACACAATGGAGTATTACTCAGCTATTAAAAAGAATGCATTTGAATCAGTTCTAATGAGATGGATGAAACTGGAGCCTATTATACAGAGTGAAATAAGTCAGAAAGAAAAACACCAATACAGTATGTTAATGCATATATATGGAATTTAGAAAGATGGTAACAATGACCCTATATGCAAGACAGCAAAAGAGACACAGATATAAAGAACAGACTTTGGGACTCTGTGGGAGAAGGAGAGGGTGGGATGATTTGAGAGAATAGCATTGAAACATGTATATTACCATATGTGAAATAAATCATCAGTCCAGGTTCAATGCATGAGACAGGGTGCTCAGGGCTGGTGCACTGGAATGACCCTGAAGGATGGGATGGGGAGGGAGGTGGGAGGGGGGTTCAGGATGGGGAACACATGTACACCCAGGGCTGATTCATGTCAATGTATGGCAAAAAACTACTACAATATTGTAATTAGCTTCCAATTAAAATAAATTAATTAATTAAAAAAAAAAACTTTATGACCTGGATAATCATGATGGTGTGATCACTCACCTAGAGCCAGACATCCTGGAACGCGAAGTTAAGTGGGCCTTAGGAAGCATCACCATGAGCAAAGCTAATGTAGATGATGGAATTCCAGTTGAGCTATTTCAAATCCTAAAAGATGATATTGTGAAAGTGCTGCACTCAATATGCCAGCAAATTTGGAAAACTCAGCAGTGGTCACAGGACTGGAAAATGTCGGTTTTCATTCCAGTGCCAAAGAAAGGCAATGCCAAAGAATGCTCAAACTACCACACAATTGCACTCATCTCACATGTTAGCAAAGTAATGCTCAAAATTCTCCAAGCCAGGCTTCAACAGTTTGTGAACCGTGAACTTCGAGATGTTCAGGCTGGATTTAGAAAAGGCAGAGGAACCAGAGATCAAATTGCCAATATCCGTTGGATCATTGAAAAAGCAAGAGAGTTCCAGAAAAACATCTATTTCTGCTTTATTGACTATGCCAAAGCCTTTGACTGTGTGGATCATGACAAACTGTGGAAAACTCTTCAAGAGATGGGAATACCAGACCACCTAACCTGCCTTCCTGAGAAATCTGTATGCAGGTCAGGAAGCAACAATTATAACTGGACATGGAACAACAGACTGGTTCCAAATCAGGAAAGGAGTACGTCAAGGCTGTATATTGTCATCCTGCTTATTGAACTTCTTTTTTTTTTTTCATTATTGAACTTCTATACATAGTACATCATGTGAAATGCTGGACTGGATGAGGCACAAGCTGGAATCAAGATAGCTGGGAGAAATATCAATAACCTCAGATATGCAGATGACACCACCCTTATGGCAGAAAGCAAAGAAGAACTAAAGAGCCTCTTGATGAAAGGGAAAGAGGAGAATGAAAAAGTTGGCTTAAAACTCAACATTCAGAAAACTAAGATCATGGCATCCTGTCCCATCACTTCATGGCAAATACATGGGGAAACAGTGGCTGACTTCATTGTTTTGGACTCCAAATCACTGCAGATGGTGACTGCAGCCATGAAATTAAAAGACGCTTGCTCCTTGGAAGAAAAGCTATGACCAACCTAGACAGCATATTAAAAAGAAGAGATATTACTTTGCCAACCAAGGTCCATCTAGTCAAAGCTATGGTTTTTCCAGTAGTCATGTATGGATGTGAAAACTGAGCGCCGAAGAACTGATGCTTTTGAACTGTGGTGTTGGAGAAGACTCTTGAGAGTCCCTTGGACTGCAAGGAGATCCAACTAAAGAAAATCAGTCCTGAATATTCACTGGAAGGACTGATGCTGAAGTTTAAACTCCAATACTTTGGCTACCCGATGCAAAGAACTGACTCATTGGAAAAGACCCTGATGCTGGGAAAGACTGAAGGCGGGAAGAGACAAGAACAACAGAGGATGAGTGGTTGGATGGCATCATTGACTCAATGAATATGAATTTGATTAAGTTCTAGGAGTTGGTGATGGACAGGGAGGCCTGGCATGCTGCAGTACATGGGGTCGCAAAGAGTGAGACATGACTGAGTGACTAAACTGAACCGATTTTAGGAATAGATTTTATGATCTGAATCCTTGCATCTCCTCATATCTAGAGAAGCACTAAGTCCCTTCATGGTGACATCAGACCCTCATGACTAACAAAAAAACCTTTTGTAAAATGAGTGCTTTGTGTTATTGAACTTCCCTTTTACCTAAACCTCATATATTTACTTTCCCCCACTGCCGCTTTGGAGCAGGCTCTCAGAGCTATCTGAGATGCTGCCTCTGGGGCTGCAGTCCTCATTTTGCCCCCAATAAAACTTAACTTGCAACTCTCAAGTTGTACATCATTTTTTTTTTTCAGTCATCAATCCCATCTCTCTCTAACTGTAGCCTCTTTTCCCTCCTCAGCCCTTTCTGCTCCGCCAGCACCTTATGATTTTTTTGTCCCCAGGCAGAAGCCTCCCCTGACACCTTGAAACTGGCTTAGGCGCCTTTCTCGGGTGCTCCCAGACCACCCAGCCATCCTGCCATCACCGGATTCCCCACGGCCCCTTCACTTTTCTTCTTCACTAGCCATGTTTCTGGAGGGTTATTTTCATTACACCCCCAGTGCCTGAAAACCCCCAGTAGCCCTTTGGTAGCTTTTGAACGTGGAAAGAAAACTTGACACTGAAAAGTACCTACCAAAGCTATGCACGCAAGTAATTTAGACACTTTTCTTCTTATACTCTGGAGAAGGAAGTGGCAACCCACACCAGTACTCTTGCCTGGAGAATCCCATGGACAGAGGAACCTAGCAGGCTACAGTCCATGGGGTTGCAGAGTTGGACACGACGGAGCGACTTCACTTTCTTTGCGAGCAGAGCTGTACCCTGCCCGGCTGTACATGGGATTTTTCCGGCAAGTATACTGGAGTGGTTGGCCATTTCCTCCTCCAGTGGGGGAGGGTCTTCCTGACCCAGGAATCGAACCCGCGTGTAATGAGCGAGGGGCAAGTCAGGTAGGAAGGAGCACAGAGTCCGTCGTCTAGGGCTAGGACGCTCGCTTCCCAAGCGGTGTGGCGCTGCCGCCTGACTGCCTAAAGCGCTGGTAGCGCTAACTCCGCCCCTGGGGCTGACGCCCCCACATCCCGCCCCTAGGGCCAGCAGGTATTAGTGCGCAGGCCCGGCCCGCCCCTCCTGCCCGGGGCCCCGCCCCTGCCCGGATGCCCCTCCTACCCCGTGCCTGGCGGGGGACCGGGCCGCGGGGTCCGGGTGTGGAGAGACGGGCCGGCGGTGGGGGCATGACCCCGCTGGCTTTACTCTGCGAAAATGCGGTGGAAAACGGCAACGCTGCAGTTCTAGGTGGCCTGGGGGGGTGGCCGGTGAGAGTCGTGTTCCCGAAAAGGAGTCTGTAGCCAATTTGAGACCCCGGCTCCTCTGTCAGCCTCACACAGGGACGCACGTAGGGCCGCCGGAGAGCCGTCAAGGTAGCCGGCTGACGAGTTTGGAAGCTCCTCAAATTCGCCTCTCGTGAAGTCCGAGGGTGGTTATAAACCCCAACTGTCACGACAAGTTTGTTTTTCCGACAAGATTCCAACTCCGCCAGGCTGTAAACAATGACTTTGCCTTAGAAGTGGCAGTTGATTAGGAAGAACTTGGAAAAGCCGTTTGAGTTGAACTGCCAAGTCCGAGCGTTTGAAGCTCCTCAGAAGTTTACTTGAACTGCGGCCCAAACTGTATCTTTTCCACAAGGGCTGGACACGTTTCAGGAATCTGGTGCTTCCTTGGAGAATGTTTTCCTCAGCTTGAACTGGAAGCTGCTCTCCATACTCTGCGTTTCTTGTTCTCATCCGTTGAAACTGACCTTGTCCGGGTCCCTGAGAGCCCACCGTGTGTGGAGCAAACCCACCGTGGCGCAGTAGCCAAGGCCACACACACCCCGCCCCTTCTGATGCCAACTGGACGTCTCATCATGAAGTTCGCTGGGCGTTTTGGAACCTGAGGCCTCGGTTCTCTGTTCTGCATTTCCTTCTTAAGCACCTACTATTGAGTCTGGTGCCACAACACCCTGTACATTTCCACCTCAGGCAGAGAACTCACATTTTAAATTTACCTAGTAGATATTTTTTGATCTATCTCCCCCACGAGGCTGGGAAACCTTAGGTCAGAAACAGTCTGTTGTTCCTTTGTCAGCACAGTCCCTGGCACTTAGAAGTATGGTTGTGGAAAGAAGTTCCTTCAGTAGTCAGGAAGGAAAGCGTCTTCATCGTGTGGATTGTTTCCTTGATTGTGGAGAACAGGTCAGACAGGAAGATGCATTCAGATAAAGTATGAGGCATTGGAAACAAGGGGACAACACTTCCTTAATTTGATCTTTTATATTTTGAAGTCTCGCAGGATATATGTTTGAGCTAAATAACTGCCAGTTATTGCATTTTACATCTACCATTCTTTCCTCTCCACCTTTAACCCACACTTATATAGATAGCAGTTATTCTGGGAATTCTGGAACTGTTAAATTATTTGTATTCAGTTAAGAGATTTTCATCTTTAGCATTCCTTCCTTCTCCACATATTTCCATGCAGTACTCCATACATATTGGGTACTGTAGGGATATTAATTTTGGGTGGTAGACTTTTAATGATCATGGAGGGCTAAGTGTTGAGTTTTCATTTTTCAAAGGAAGGAATTGTGTTTACCCTCATCTCTGACATTCAGCTGTAGATGATTTTTAACTTTTCACTTAAATATTCAAATAATGTTGCCGAATGTTGTATGCCTATTTAACAATGCTGTCTGTCATTTATCAAAACATTTTTGGACATGTTTTAGGCCATAAGAAAAGCAGACTTGCTTCTTTATAGTAACTCCTCAAATACCCCAGAACTCTGAAGGCAAAATGAGCAGGCATGGCAAATGCAGTTAGAGTCCCCACTCTTCCTCCGAATTTCTTAAATTCACAATTAGTATTCTTTCAACATGAGAAGACTTAAATATCTTCATTTTCTGAAACAAAAGGAACATAATAATTTATTGACCTTATTTAACCAGAGGAAACACATGGTGTCATTTAACACTAACTCCAGATTTGGATCAAATTTTGAGAGTGAGCAATGTCTGTGATTGAACTAAGCATCTCCTGGCTGGAAAGGAGTCATGCAAAGCTTGGTTTGTTCAACTGAGAACAGAGCAGGCCAAAGTTTACAATTATATTCCCTGGGTTTCTACAGGTTATTAAAATATTTGGCTAAATGGTTGAATACACTTAACTGAATATCACAATATTTTCAGATACAACATTTGAAATTGAGCTAATTGCTGTTCATCTGCTTCTCAAATGGATAATGTGGCCCTCTCCAAGATTCACTTGGCAATGGGCTATGGGCTTTGCAAAATTATAGACTAATGGGACACAATTTCTGGGAGCATTGATTTTGCTAAACAGTCTTTAACTTAAACATGTTATATTAAAATACACAATATGTATAGAAGGCAACATTTGTACAAATTTTTAGGATAAAACAGAGCATTTCAAAGAAAATTTTGCTTGCAGTGCTGGCATTGTCTCTTTTGTTGCCAAAGATTTGTGTTCACTTTCCTTTTCCTTGAGATTGTTTGGGAGAAATTTAAGATGCTCTAACCTAATATGTTAATCTCAGTCAGGGCTCACTAAATCACCTTTAGAAAATCTAACCAACCTTGACATTGTGTCTGGTCCTTATCATTCTTTCTCCAGCAACAAAAGGAGCTCATCTAAAGTTTATAGTACCTTTATGGACTAAGAGAAGAGTGCCAAGTTATTATGAACTTTCTCTTCTTTCTTTTTTTTCCCTCCCAATTTTCTATAAACACTAAGTACTGTATATGAGGCTCATGGTTTCAGACCATGCTGGTTATCTCACACTGGATGTCCCTTTCCCAAGAGTGCCAGGTCCCACACATACACACCAGCTTTGCATGATTCTTACCTCTGACTTAGAACTGTTCACATTAAATCTACTCCCTCTGTAGCACCCTTAGTTTATCCTTCCAGCTTCTTTCTAGAAATTTATGACTGCTTCTCCTGCTAGTCTATAGAGATAAGAGGTGAAAACATGAGATAGTTTCTGCTAAAATCTGATATGCCATTTCTGCTTTTCCCAAGTTGGCTAAAGGTAAATATAGTTTATGATGTCATTTTATATAATATTTAAGCCTGGTATTTTCTTTAATTTTTTCAATTATTTCAACTCCTCCAGGTTTTGCATAAAGCCTGATAAAATCTGTTAGAGAAACTTTCTATAATCAAAAAAATAAAGGGACATGATATAAAAGTACTTAGAATATGAATAGAGATCAGAATCTGAATTATGGATTTATTTTAAAAATACTGTCAAAATACCCTAACAAACGACCCTACTTTCCCTTAACATAAGCCCGAGTAAGAGCAGGAAGGAAATGAACAGCCCACTGAGAGAAAAAAGAAAAACACTTACTCAACAGACTTCTCATTATACTCTAGGGAATCAAAAGGCAATGTCCAGGAAGAGAGTGGAACAGGGTGGAGAGACCCATCGTTGTACAGATTTATGGTCCCTTCGTCCACTGAAGATGTTATTTACGAGAGACATGCAGTCAGGTCAGTGGAGAGTACAGAGAATGCATGACTCTGGACTTGACTCTAAACCTCATCATTAACTATGGCACAAATCATGTTTCCCATCCAAGCACACAGTAACTTAATGCTGGGTCTCAAGAGGTGTGCAATTAAGTCATACCAGCACTAGTCAGAAGTTTTAAATTAAACAGACATGATGTATATTAATGGCCTAATGTGACATCAAAAGAGCAGTTTGGGATTATTTTCCTTCTTTCTCCAAATGGGCTTTGATCTGGCTCTCTCTCATATTGCCAGGATTAGTATGATATCTAGAGGCTCAGTGTTAGAAATGGGTTGCCACTTAAGGACTCGCTGTGTGGCTGCAGCTGCCACTCACTAAATACAATTTCCTGCGTAGAGACAGGACCATCATCAGTTCTGCTTGAAACAAAGCGAAGCACACTCAGGAAGGCTTAGGATATTGTACTAACAAGTAACAAAAATAAAGAATGTGTTTCTATTATTTTATTTTATGACTCTGCTGTTTTTCAATTATTTTAATAGAAGAAATTTTTTAAAAATGAAATTAACCTGTATAAAATGTAATAGTTGAAAATGGCATGAAGTGAAGTGAAGTGAATTCATTCAGTCATGTCCGACTCTTTGAGACCCAATGGACTGTAGCCTGCCAGTCTCCTCCACCCATGGGATTTTCCAGGCAAGAGTACTGGAGTGGGTTGCCATTTCTCCAGGGGATCTTCCTGACCCTGGGATTAAACTCGGGCCTACCCACATTGTAGGCAGATACTTTACCATCTGAGCCACCAGGGAAGATCCCGAAAATGGCATAGGTTCACTATATCAGTAAAGCACAAAACCCAAATGAAATGTAATCATTTGATTTCAAAATAATTCTCTTACTCCTACTGTCCTACTCAGTGCAAATAAGGAAAGATGAGTAAAAAATATACTGTAGATCATTAAATAAAACGGAGACCTTGAATATCCTTTCTACTGCTGAGGAATTTGAGAGAGATATTTCTTCTTTTTGTAAATATCAATTGATCTCGTGAGCTTAATTTGTTATTTGTCATTCCTTTTCACTTCCCAGCATCCAAGCACTATTTCTTATATTTGCAAAGCCCCATCACCAGTACAGAAACTGAAAATCCTGGATATTTCCTTTTCCAGTAGGACAGTCTTCCATTTAGAGTGGAGGACTCAAGATTCTCCCTATTAGATGCTTCTCTCCAGGACTTTGCATCAGAAACTAATGATACAAAAATGTAGAGATCACACTGTCTCTGTTATGGCACAGGTAGACTCAGTGGTGGTTTTGGCAAACACTTCCCAGAGGCAGCAAAGACACATTTTTTGTCCTTGTTCAAGACTTGATGTTGGGGCTTCCCCAGTGGCTCAGTTCAGTTCAGTTGTTTAGTCATGTCCGACTCTTTGCGACCCCATGGACTGCAGCACGCCAGGCCTCCCTGTCCATCACCAACTCCCAGAGCTTACTCAAACTCATCTTTAATATCTGCAAATCAATCAATGTAATATACCACATTAACAAACTGAAAGATAAAAACCATATGATTATCTCAATAGATGCAGAAAAGCCTTTGACAAAATTCAAAATCCATTTATGATAAAAACTCTCCAGAAAGCAGGCATAGAAGGAACATATCTCAACATAATAAAAGCTATATATGACAAACCCACAGCAAACATTATCCTCAATGGTAAAAAATTGAAAGCATTTCCCTTAAAGTCAGGAACAAGACAAGGGTGTCCACTCTCACCACTACTATTCAACATAGTTTTGGAAGTGTTGGCCACAGCAATCAGAGCAGAAAAAGAAATAAAAGGAATCCAGATAGGAAAAGAAGAAGTAAAACTCTCACTGTTTGCAGATGACATGATCCTCTACATAGAAAACCCTAAAGACTCTACCAGAAAATTACTACAGCTAATCAATGAATACAGTAATGTTGCAGGATATAAAATTAACACACAGAAATCCCTTGCATTCCTATACGCTAACAATGAGAAAACAGAAAGAGAAATTAAGGAAACAATACCATTCACCATGGCAACAAAAAGAATAAAATACTTAGGAGTATATCTACCTAAAGAAATGAAAGACCTATACATAGAAAACTATAAAACACTGATGAAAGAAATCAAAGAGGACACAAATAGATGGAGAAATATACCGTGTCCATGGATTGGAAGAATCAATGTTGTGAAAATGGCTATACTACCCAAAGCAATCTATAGATTCAATGCAATCCCTATCAAGCTACCAATGCTATTTTTCACAGAACTAGAACAAAGAATTTCACAATTTGTATGGAAATACAAAAAACCTCGAATAGCCAAAGCAATCTTGAGAAGAAGAATGGAGCTGGAGGAATCAACCTGCCTGACTTCAGGCTTTACTACAAAGCTACAGTCATCAAGACAGTATGGTACTGGCACAAAGACAGAAATATAGATCAATGGAACAGAATTGAAAGCCCAGAGATAAATCCACGTACTTATGGACACCTTATCTTCGACAAAGGAGGCAAGGATATACAATGGAAAAAAGACAACCTCTTTAACAAGTGGTGCTGGGAAAACTGGTCAACCACTTGTAAAAGAATGAAACTAGAACATCTTCTAACACCATATACAAAAAGAAACTCAAAATGGATTAAAGATCTAAATGTAAGACCAGAAACAATAAAACTCCTAGAGGAGAACATAGACAAAACACTCTCTGACATAAATCACAGCAGGATCCTCTATGACCCACCTCCCAGAATATTGGAAATAAAAGCAAAAATAAACAAATGGGACCTAATTAAACTTAAAAGCTTTTGAACAACAAAGGAAATTATAAGCAAGGTGAAAAGACAGCCCTCAGAATGGGAGAAAATAATAGCAAACGAAGCAACAAAGGATTAATCTTAAAAATATACAAGCAAAAAAAAAAAAAAAAAATATACAAGCAGTTCCTGCAGCTCAATTCCAGAAAAATAAATGACCCAATCAAAAAATGGGCCAAAGAACTAAACAGACATTTCTCCAAAGAAGACATACAGATGGCTAACAAACACATGAAAAGATGCTCAACATCACTCATTATTAGAGAAATGCAAATAAAACCACAATGAGGTACCATTACACGCCAGTCAGGATGGCTACTATCCAAAAGTCTACAAGCAATAAATGCTGGAGAGGGTGTGGAGAAAAGGGAACCCTCTTACACTGTTGGTGGGAATGCAAACTAGTACAGCCACTATGGAGAACAGTGTGGAGATTTCTTAAAAAACTGGAAATAGAACTGCCATATGACCCAGCAATCCCACTCCTGGGCATACACACTGAGGAAAGTAGGTCTGAAAGAGACACATGCACCCCAATGTTCATCACAGCACTGTTTATAATAGCCAGGACATGGAAGCAACCTAGATGCCCATCAGCAGATGAATGGATAAGGAAGCTATGGTACATATACACCATGGAATATTACTCAGCCATTAAAAAGAATTCATTTGAATCAGTTCTAATGAGATGGATGAAACTGGAGCCCATTATACAGAGTGAAGTAAGCTGGAAAGATAAAGACCAATACAGCATACTAACACATATATATGGAATTTAAAAAGATGGTAACGATAACCCAACATGCAAAACAGAAAAAGAGACACAGATGTACAGAACAGACTTTGGGACTCTGTGGGAGAAGGCGAGGGTGGGATGTTCTGAGAGAATAGCATTGAAGCAAGTATGTTACCAAGGGTGAAACGGACCAGCAGCCCAGGTTGGATGCATGAGACAAGTGCTCAGGGCTGATGCACTGGGAAGACCCAGAGGGATGGGATGGGGAGGGAGGCAGAAGGGGGGATAGGGATGGGGAACACATGTAAATCCATGGCTGATTCATGTCAATGTATGGCAAAAACCACTATAATATTGTAAAGTAATTAGCCTCCAACTAATAAAAATAAATGAAAAAACAAACAAACAACAACAACAAAAAAACTCATGTCCATGGAGTCGGTGATGCCATCCAACCATCTCATCCTCTGTCGTCCCTTTCTCTTCGTGCCTTCAATCTAGCATCAGGGTCTTTTCAAATGAGTCAGCTCTTAGCATCAGGTGGCCTAAGTATTGGAGTTTCAGCTTCAACATCAGTCCTTCCAATGAATATTCAGGACTGTGGCTCAATGGTAAAGAATTTGCCTGTAATGCAGGAGCCACAGGAGACATGGGTTTGGTTCCTGGGTCGGAAGGATCTCCTGGAGGAGGAAATGACAACTCACTCCAGGTTTCTTGCCTGGAGACTCCCATGGACAGAGAAGCCTAGTGGGCTACAATCCATGGGGTCACAAAGAGTTGGATATGAATGAAGCAACTTGTCACGCATGCAAGACTTGATGTTTGTGGTACAAGTGGCAATATGTGTGCCCAGCAGATTCCCTCTGTAGCATTATTATGGGCATGGTTCTCAGCTCATCTGCAACCCCTAAATATGATTCTCTGGCTTCTGCAGAGTCTATGATCTACTCAGTGCATTTTTTTTTTTTAATAAAAAATACTGGTTTCTGCTTAAAATAGTTTGAGTTTGTTTCTGTTGCTTATAACAAGAACCTTAATTCATATAGAAACCAATGACAGTAACAACTGCAGGCCAAAGCCTCTCAGGAAGCAATCATCATTTGGATGCTCTGCGTGACAGCAAGAAAAATCCTTCAAGTATTAAAGGACAGAACTCTGGGAACCCATGCCATACAGTGGCAGACTTCTAACCGGAATGGTATCTGAAAGCACTCACTAAAGGTAAGACTTTGGAGAAACAAGTGGCAACTGACATAAAATGATATGAAAGCCACAAGGAATTGAAGAAATCTACAAGTGGGTGGTTATTGCTGGATAGTTTAAAGAAAGAGAATGTCCAGCTCAGAGTCCTAAATTGCTGGCCAAGGATCAGCTGAAAACAAAAAACTTTCTATGATGGTACTTAAAAAAAAAAAAAAAACTTGTCTTTTGCAGCTACTGGACTAAGGTAGATAAAGCCAAACCCACAGTTGGATCTTATTGATTGCCAAACTATATTAGTTGAATTCACAGATTCCCCAGTTCTAAAAGTGAAAATTGGAACTCTGTCTGGAAAAGAACGTTGCCCCCAGATTGAAATAGATCGTGTATTGAATCTCTAGCATATTCTGAGCCTCCCTTCCTAGAGAAAGTTGCCCTGCTTCTCTTCTCATGAATCTACCTTGCCTTCCTTGAAGCTCCAACAACAATTTATTTGCAAGAGTAAGTCAGTTCTTCACTTGCCATCTGCCCTCCATTGTTTGCAAAAGCACAACTATAATCAGAGCCACTGACAAAGTCAGAGAGTTTTGCTAATTTCTATTAGGGGAAAAAAAAAGATGGAATACCTAAGTGATATTCTGATGGTGCTGGATCAAATAGGAAAGATTAAATTTTAGATTAGGCCAAAATTATCAATGTGGGTGAAATTACCTGAGATTCTGAAATTACTGGGCTAGGGGAAATTTTACCTGTATGCTCCATTTTTATATTAAAGGCTGGTCCACTGAAGCCAGCAGAGGCAATCTGGTGTCCAGACCTGCTGCAATAAATCTTCAAGTAGGCCTGATGATGCAGAAAGCCACAAAAGCAGAAGGAAACAGATTATGTACCTGCAGTTGACTAAGAAATTTCCTTCATGGAAGTAAGTGGGCCCTTGAATGATGGCATGGGCTTTCCTTAATTGATATAAAAGATAGTCAGCCATGTTTCTAAACTCTATTGACCTGAAGAATTCATGATTCTATGAGGTCTGCTGAGACCACCAAACTTAAGGTATACCTCTGTGGTTAACAATGGGGATTCTTAGGTGTTTCACTGCTCACACCAGGCATGTATCATTAATAATTTCTGTATATTTTGCAGTGATTGTAAAACTAAGTGAGAGAAGTCTTAGCCAAGTCAGAGTAGTCATTCTCATCAATGTACAAATATGGACTCACTTTTATGGACTGCCTAGGGAACACAGCCTCGCCCATCAACAGAAAATTGGATTAAAGATTTACTGAGCAGGCCCCAATCATCAGAGCAAGTCTCAGATCCCCCCACAACCAGTCCCTCCCATCAGAAAGTTTCCATAAGCCTTTTATCCTTAGCCATCAGAGGGCAGACAGAATGAAAACCACAGTCACAGAAAACTAACCAAAGTGATCACATGGATCACAGCCTTGTCTAACTAAGAGAAACTATGAGCCATGCATTGTAGGGCCACCCAAGACAGATGGGTCATGGTGGAGAGCTCTGACAAAACGTGGTCCACTGGAGAAGGGAATGGCAAACCACTTCGGTATTCTTGCCTTGAGAACCCCATGAACAGTATGAAAAGGCAAAAAGAACACTGAAAGATGAACTCCCCAGGTTTTTAGGTGCCGAATATGCTACTGGAGAAGAGTGGAGAAATAACTACAGAAAGACTGAAGAGATGGAGCCAAAGAGAAAACAATGCCCAGGTGTGGATGTGACTGGTGAAGTGTAGAAAACAACATTGCACAGGAACCTGGAATGTTAGGTCCATGAATCAAGGCAAATTGGAAATGGTCAAACAGGAGAAGGCAAGAGTGGATATCGACATTTTAGGAATCAGTGAACTAAAATGGACTGTAATGGGTTTAATTTAATTTAATTCATATGATCCTTATATCTACTGCTGTGGGCAAGAATCCTTTAGAAGAAATGGAGTAGCCATCATAGTCAACAAAAGCGTCTGAAATGCAGTACTTGAGTGCAGTCTCAAAAATGACAGAATGATCTCTGTTTGTTTCCAAGGCAAACCATTCAATGTCACAGTAATCTAAGTCTATGCCCCAACCACTAATACTGCAGAAGCTGAAGTTGAACAGTTCTATGATGACCTACAAGACCTTCTAGAACTAACACCCAAAAAAGATGTCCTTTTCATTATAGGGGACTGGAATGCAAAAGTAGGAAGTCAAGAGATACCTGGAGTAACAGGCAAGTTTGGCCTTGGAGCACAAAATGAAGCAGGGCAAAGGCTAACAGAGATTTGCCAAGAGAACACACTGGTCTCTTCCAATGCACTGAACCCTCTTCCAACAACACAAGAGATGATGCTACACATGGACATCACCAGATGGTCAATACTGAAATCAGATTGATTATATTCTTTGTAGCTGAAGATGGAGAAGCTCTCTACAGTCAGCAAAAACAAGACCGGGAGCTGACTGTGGCTCAGATCATGAACTCCTTATTGCCAAATTCAGACTTAAATTGAAGAAAGTAGGGAAAAACCATTAGGCCATTCAGGTATGACCTGAATCAAATTCCTTATGATTATACAGTGGAAGAGACAAATAGAGTTAAGGGATTAGATCTGATAGAGTTTCTGAAGAACTACGGAATTGATGCTTTTGTGTTAGAGAAGACCCTTGAGAGTCCCTTGGATACCAAGGAGATAAAATCAGTCAATCTTAAAGGAAATCAGTTCTGAATATTCATTTGAAGGACTGATGTTGAAGTTGAAGCTCCAATATTTTGGCCACCTGATGTGAAGAACTAACTCGCTGTAAAAGACCCTAATGCTGGGGACGATTGAAGGCAGGAAGAGAAGGGGACGACAGAGGATGAGATGATTGGATGGCATCACCAACTCGATGGACATTAATTTGAGCAAGCTCTGGGAGTTGGTGAAGGACAGGAAAGCCTGGAGTGCTGCAGTCTATGGGGTCGCAAAGAGTTGGACGCAACTGAGTGACTGAGCTGAACTGAACTAGCTTACCCATGCTAATTGATGTTGAGAAGTTGGAAATTCCTTGGTGTACTGTGAAGGAAACAATTCAAAGTCTTAAGTAGATATTGGAGTAAATTTTTTTTCATATTAGAGTATTCCTTTTTAATTATCATCTTGTTACATTTGGGGTTACAGAAAATCCTCAGCTTACAACAGTTCCATGACCCAAGTCTGATGATCCTTCTGGAATTAATTACACTCAAAACATTTGATTAAGACTGATTTCTCTAACATATTAGAAATATTCTACTTTAAGGATAAAGAAGACTGAAAATGATGGGTTGTTATTGTTGTTGCTCAGTCACTAAATCCTGTCCCATTCTTTGTGACCCCATGGACTGCAGCATACCAGTTTCCTCTGTCCTGCACTATCTTCGGGAGTTCACTCAAAATTCATGCCCATTGAGTCGGTGATACTGTCTAACCATCTCATCCTCTGCTGCCTCTTTCTCATTTTTCCTTCAATCCTTCCCAGCATCAGGGTCTTTCCTAGTGAATCGGCTCTTCACATCAGGTGGCCAAAGTATTGGAGCCTCAGCTTCAGCATCAGTCCTCCCAATAAATACTCAGGACTGATTTTCTTCAGGATTTACTGTTTGGATCTCTTTGAAGTCTAGGGGACTCTCAAGAGTCTTCTCCAGTACCACAACTCAAAAGCATCAATTCTTTGGCACTCAGCCTTCTTTATGGTCCAGTTCTCACATCTATACATGACTACTGGAAAAAAACATAGCTTTGATGAAGTGGACCTTTGTCGGCAAAACAATGTCTCTGCTTTTTAATACAAAGTCTAGATTTGTCAGAGCTTTCCTTCCAAGGGGCAGCATCTTTTAATTTCATGGCTGCAGATACTGTTCAAAGTGATTTGGGAGCCCCAAAATTAAAATTTGCCACTGTTTCCATTCCCCCCCATCTATTTGCCATGAAGTGATGGGACTGGATGTCAAGATCTTAGTTTTTTGAATGTTGAGTTTCAAGTCACCTTTTCCTCTCCTTTTTCACCTTCATCAAGAGGCTCTTTAGTGCCTCTTCACTTTCTGCCATTAGAGTGGTATCATTTGCATATCTGAGATTGTTCATATTTTTCCTGGCAATCTTGATTCCAGCTTGTGATTTGCCCAGCCTGGCATTTGGCATGATGTAGGCTGCATGTAGGTCTTCCCAGGTGACTCAGTGATAAAGAATCCACCTGCAGTGCAGGAGACAGAAGTTCTATCCCTGGATTGGGAATAGACCCTGGAGAAGGAAATGGCAACACATTTCAGTATTTTTGCCTGGAAAATCCCATGGACAGCAGAGCCTGGTGGGCTACAGTTTATCAGGTTGCAAGATTTGGACAGAGCGACTAAACAACAACATCTCTGCATGTAAGTTAAATAAGCAGGATGATAATATACAACCTTGTCATACTCCTTTCCCAATATTGAGCCAATCAGTTGTTGCATGTTTGGTTCTGGCTGTTACTTCTTGCCCCACATACAAGTTTCTCAGGAGACAGGTAAAGTGGTCTGGTCCTCACATCTCTAAGAATTTTTCCACTGTTTATTGTGATCCTCCCAGTCAAAGGCTTTAGCTTAGTCAATGAAACAGAAGTAGATGCTTTCCTGGAAACTGATGGGTACTCAGGTCAAAATGATAATATCTTAGAATTTTGCTCCATTTGTTGATAAAAGTTTTAATGTCTGTAATGAACTTCAACAGCATATAAGGTAGTAAATAAGAGTAAAATGTCACAAAATAGAGTAATTTACAACACATTAGAAATCACATAAAACTTCCATTTTATTTAGTTAAAAAGAAAGATCTATATATTTTATCATTAAGAAAATTGGATCAAGGGTAGATAAAAATTTGAATAATCTAAACACCTTAAATTTCTGCCCCAAAGTGTTAATATTCTGACTAGAAATGAAACCAAGATTAAAACACAAAGCCAAACACAACTTGAACGTTCTTGGAGAAAAGTAAAATGCCTTTTGAAATTTGAATTTGCACACTAAGACAGGCAATCATATACAATATTGGAAAAATCAAAGCTATCAAGCGAGAAAAGTTTTTCATTTAGAAATAGTACTTGAGAATGTAACAGACTTTAAAAGAACACTTTAAATGTTGTTAGGCCATTTTTGTGTCCTCTCTCATGAGTTGTTATATTGTGAGACTCTTTTCCAGAGGAATACAGATATTTTATTCCCAATTTATTTTTCCTCTAGTAGGAGAAAACCAGAGGGAAGAAAACTCAAATTGTCCTACATTTTTTTTACAGAAACACACCATCACCCCTACTGTCTAATTCCTCTTTCCAGTAGGAAGATCTAGCAAGTAAGTTGATATTCTTATTAATCTAAAGGCATTCTGCATGGTGTTTCTTGCAGCAAAACTGAATTAGATACAGGAAGCACTGAGTGGTGAAAGGAATTATCAGGGCACTTTTAAAACTTAAGTAATCTATTTGTTTTGCTTTGGTATATTTTTGGTCAATGTCAATAACAAGACCACACATTTCTATATGTTAAATTGGATAGAAGTCCAAGAGAGAATATCTTTACTAAAGAAAAATACAACATCTTCAGGTTTGGTTAGCCTGAGCTTCTCCTTTCGAAGATGATGGGCTGCTTTTCTGGGTGCCTGAGGTCCTCTGCTAGTGATCAGAAGTTGTTTTGTGGAGTTTGCTCAGTGTTCAAATATTCTTTCAATGAATGTGTAAGGGAGAAAGTGGTCTCCCCGTCCTATTCCTCCGCCATCTTGGCTCCTCCCTGGAGTAAATTTTTAATGGTGATCTGCTTACTTATCTCATAGCTGTGTCCTTCAAAGGGCTAGAATTCACTCTGTTTACCTAGGTCTCTGAGAAGTCACCAAGACATTTAAGAATTACTGGAAAGAGGAGCAACCAGCATCTTTGAATGCTGATATAGTATACTGATATATATACCCCAACTGAAAAGAACACCCTGATTTCTATGGGGCAAAAAATACAACACAAGGCATGTGGCAAAGGCTCAGTTGAGGCCATTAATGGCCATATGCAAAGTGAGTGTCATGACAAAAATAGGCAGCAGGGTCAGAATCATTCTCAGAATAATCTGACCTATAGGCTTGGCAGAAGTTGACAGTTGTGAGTTCCTCATGGCCAAACTATAGGGCAGCCCCTGCAGGTCTCCCCTGATCTGTGTAATAATAACAAACAAAACAAAACCCCCAGGTCTCTCGGTTTCATGAACTGAGGCCTGACTTGAATCACTCTTAGATTCACAAGTGATCAGACCTTGTGAGCAGGAAATGGCTGATGACCTATATGCCTTAGCAAGACACTTACATCCCAGAGAGGTAGATCAGTCAGTCAGTCAGTTCAGTTGCTCAGTTGTGTCCAACTCTTTGTGACCCCATGAAATGCAGCACACCAGGCCTCCCTGTCCATCACCAACTCCCAGAATCCACCTAAACCCATGTCCATTGAGTTGGTGATGCCATCCAACCATCTCATTCTCTGTGGTCCCCTTCTCCTCCTGCCCTCAATCTTTCCCAGCATCAGGGTCTTTTCAAATGAGTCAGCTCTTTGCATGAGATGGCCAAAGTATTAGAGTTTCAGCTTCAACATCATTGCTTCCAATAAACACCCAGGACTGATCTCCTTTAGGATGGACTGGTTGGATCTCCTTGCAGTAGATACATCCCACAAAAACACAGGGGCCTGACACCACATGATATTTCTAAGGATCTAGAGGTCTGGAGCAGCTTGAGCTACTTTCTTCCAATATTAAAATGGTCATTAAATATGACTATAAAAAAAGATATTCACATATCAGCATAATACCTTAAAGCATAGTCAAAAGACTAGTGACAAACTGGGAAACATTCCTACATCTTGTGTTAGACAGAGGACTAATTTCCTGTAAATAACTTTTTGCATTCACGAGAAAAGAATCCAGCAACTCAACAATAAAAATGGGAAAATGACTTAACGGAAAATTAAGAGTAAAAGAAATACAAATGCACCTTAAATTTATGAAAGATGCTCAGTTTGACTTACAATAAATGACATATAAATGAAAACTAGAGAGAGATCATTTCCTACCAATTGAATTGGCAAAATGCCAATAGCAGGACATCCCACTCTATTGGTGAGGTTGTGGGAAAACTAGCAGTCTCATAAACTACTGGCTGGAGTACAAAAATGGAACGGCCTCTATGGTCTAAGACAATATCTGTACTCATTCATCAGATTACAAATGCATGTACCCTTTAATTCAGCATTCTTACTTCTAGGCCTCTAGCCTAAAGGTATATGTGTGTATACAAAATGATGCATGTACCAGGTGATTTATTGCAACATTCTTTGAAGTGAAAAGATTGGAAATAATACATGTTCACTCTTCACTAATAGGAAGCTATCACTTTATGTTATATCCACACAACCCAATTCTGTGTGACTGTGAAAAAATTGTGAGCTTCATCCATTTACATAGAAGCTATGCAGGATATATTAAGGGAGAAGCAAGGTACAGAACAGTGTGTATAATATGCTGCTGTTTGTGTGAGAAAGGTGAGGGGGAGTAAGAGTATTTGTTGCTATTGCTTATAAGCCCTCTTAGCTGACAGAGTAAGAGTATATCTGTGTCTATAAATATTTACACATATCTATAATTATTTTAATACATAATCAATTGTGTCTAAATTAAACTAAATATGAGTTCATACCAAGATCTCTAATTCTCATCCATCACCACATGGATCATTTTAACCTCCTTCCCTTGCTTCTCTGTAACCCCTCCTCCAACAATGAAAAACCTAACTCTCAGGGGCCCTCATCCATTTAGTTAATTATTCAGTTTCAACAGACATTCATGGTGGTATCAGAATTGTTAACACATATTCCTGTGGGAAATAACTTTATCAATCAGACTACAAGGTTTATGTGCAGTTCTGTTTTCCTTTAGTCTTACAGACTGCATTCATTCCCAAGGTTACTTAGGTCAGCAACTTTTTCCCACTCCTTTTGGTGAGGCTGTTTCATAGACTTGTAACACATTTAGACTCTTTTGTCACTTTCTGTATTCCATCCTGGGATACCCTTACTTCCTAAATGATCTTGTAAATATTTGCATACACTAAGGGTAACTCTTTGTCTTGTAAAGTTAAAAGGGTTTTGACGAACACAGTGTCATGTATACACCATTACAGTATAATAAAAAATTCATCCCTTAAAAAATCTGAAGTAACATTTTAAAAACAGTTTAAAAAAAAAACAAAAAAACTGTTTTATGAGATATAAACTTTACATGTAGTAACTGTACTTACTTAAAGCAAGTGATGAGCAGTTTCAGATTGGAGATGCATCACTTTACAAGGCCTTCAGAAATATAAATCCCCTGAAGGAATATCATCTACTCAAAGAGAGATACAGAGATAAGTCACAAATCTAAAGGTTTTTTTATTTTTTAACTCAACAAAAGAAATAACTCACTGTAGAAAAATGACCACTGCAGGAGGCATGAGTTTGATCTCTAATTAGGGAACTTAGACACCACGTGCTATGTGGTGCAGCACCCCAAAATAGGTAAATTAAAAAATTTTTTAGAAAGAAAAATGACCAGAGATAAACAAAAAGGAATAAAAATCACATATCATCCTGCCACTCAGAGATAATCTCTGTAATCACTTTAATGCCTATAATTCTCTTTTAAAAATGCATTTATCTAGTTTTTCAACAGAAATAGAGATAAATGTTTAACATTATTATTTTGCTACTCAATACTGTTTTGTGTTAGTCATGAGATTGGTCCTAAGAATAAAATTTTATTTTATTATAATTTTTGTCAAGAGTATTCAGTATTGTCAACATTTTTTCATATCAATATAATTCTTTAGCATCATTCCTTATAGTTGGTTGCATAGTATTTTATTTTACGGATATAACAATGAATGCATCAAAACTCTGTTTTGGAAAACTAAGTTATTCTCAGGCTTTTTGCTCATATTTTGCTAAATTCTTGCATACATCCTCAATTCTTTTCTTGGGATAAGGTCCTAGGAGTGGAAACTACTGTGCAGTCTTGTCAGAAAACTTCAAATCAGATCTCCCATCTGTAGTCTCTGCTTGTTGGGCCCCTGGGCTACTGTGTTCCCTGCGGTGATGTAGATCCAGGGCCAGCTTACTCTGACCACTGCCTCGGAGAAGGAGAAGGTCTGCGCAGCCCACGACTCTCACCTTCAGGCAGGACTGAAGGTCACTTACAGTAAGGCCAGGTGTTTCATCCATTGTCATTGTGGATAGTTTGCTTTCAAAATATTCAAATTTACAGATAGAAAGAAAGCCTGAAAATTGTAAAGTTTTAGTTAATTTGCAAAATGTTTTCATGTAAAATTTTAACTAGCATCCTGCTCCCATTTTGTTCCATATGTTAAACAATTTAATGTATGGCACATTTGAGCAACTGAACTGACCGGTATTGATGCAGTTAGGCCAAATATTGATTTTAAAATATAATATTTTACATTTTAATTAATATCTGATTAATGTCTTGGATTGTAATGTATACCATACAGACTCAATTTCCATAGCGGGAACATATTCCAAGAATTCTTTACCAGTTGACTGTTTAGAACTAGAATGAATTTACCTATCGGAAAGTGATGTTATGAGTTAGTTGTCAATCCCTCAATTCTCACATAAAATCCATCTGACTTCTAGTGTAGCTACAATATTAATCAGGAGTTCCAAGGTCGAGCTACAACTCCTACCCTAAAGATTATGCGGGAGTATGGAGAGTTATGCCAAGAAGGCTTCCCTTATAGTACAGTGGGTAAAGAATCTGCCTGCAATGCAGAAGACCTGGGTTCAGTCTCTGGGTCAGGAAGATCCTTTGGGGAAGGAAATGGCAGCCCACTCCAGTATTCTTGCCTGGAGAATCCCATGGACAGAGGAGCGTGGCAGGCTACAATCCATGGGGTCGCAAGAGTTGGACATGACTTAGCAACTAAACCACCACATGCCAAGAAGGGAAGTTTCTCAAACAAGCCAGCTCCCTGCTCCCTGATGCCCAGTCCCGTGCAGTCCCTCCTGGCGACAGAGGCTCTGCTGCTGAACTGCAGATCCAGGCAGAAAATAGGCATGTCCTGTTGGGTGTGGCTTCATGGGGGAACCTCTTACCTTCGCAAGTGCTGGTTGGACCTTAACTGGCTCAGGCTTTTTCAAAGTTTCCATCTGGGACAGGGCCACCTGGGTAGCTTTGAGTCAAAGCAGCGTGATGGGAACAGACTCCCCTTGGACACACCGTGGTGAGACAGGCCTGAAGTGACGCTCCCTCACATTTCACTTCCTCTGCGAACCTCCTCCTGACTCTTGCTATCTGTGGGCTCCCCGAGCACAGGATGACCCAGGCTGTGATGCACTCACTTGTCACTGCCATTTACGCATCTGTGTGTTTCACTTGGCTCAGTGGGTCCCAATCCTGGCTGTACTTTCGAATCATCTGGAGAGCCTCAAACACTCCTGGTACCCAGGCTCCACCCCTGCCCAATGAAAGCACCGCCTCTGAAGGGGGAGCCCACACATCAAGGTGTTCTCCAATCTCCCCAAGGGATTCTAATATTCAACCAGGATTCAGAGACACTTCCCTAAAGGGGTTCTTTGAAAGTAGGCACATGCTGATTCATCACTGGTGTTAGATGAGCAAATAAATCTCTTAGAATAGTGCTGGCCTACACTCAGCTCTGGATAGCTGGGTGGATGGTAGTAGTAGCATAGCAGGAACTCCCCACTGGCCAAGCAGGGTTTCTGACACAAAGTAGCCACCTTCCCACCAACTGAACTCACATAAACTATATATTCTGAAGACAAAGAGAAGAGAGCACAAGAAAAATAACCCTTTAGAAGGTGATTGCGTGGACCCCTCCACTCTATAAGACTAGGTGCCAGAGAAATCTTGCAACTGGCAGCCTGGATCTGCCTTTCCTTCCGTAAGTCTTAGTCCTACGGGCCTGCTTTTCACAGTGTGAGCATCTTGCTGTCCTGTATCCAGGCAATTTGAAGAGTTTTTGACTCGATGCGATTTTTACCGATGTAGTTAACAGGATAAATTCACTGGGAGTCTGAAGTCTAAGGTTCTGTCCCTGGCTCTGCCTCTTACTAGCTGGATGGCTTTGAGCAGGTTCCTCCAGCCTTCAGGGCCGCCTTCATCTCCAAGTCCCTCTCTTCTCTGATTTGGAAACCTGGGTGAACCCTGTCTTGCACCATCTTGTCTGCCCCTGTGAGTCTGATGATCAGGCTCACAGTCATGACTGTGCTGACCTCATTCCTGGCCACCCGGCCCTCCTCTTCAGCGAGGCTCTCTCCCCACCAATGCCCCAGGAGGCCTCCCCACGCCTGGGGTTGTCAAGGGAGGCTGTTAGTATCAGTCTGAAATTGTTCAGCAGCCGTGTGAGTTGAATAGTTTTGGGAACCAGTTGCCACTTACACATTTAGCCCAAAGGAAAAATACTCTGCTGTGGCCAAGGGGAAAGGGTAGTGCCATAAACAAATAAATCTCTTCTTTGCTAGATGCTGGTTCTGGGGAATAAAGACAGCTCTAGGATCCAGCTCAGGCTTTGGGGCATTTCTTTACAAAAACAAAACAAAAACAGGACCATCTGATGTTTCAGTCAGTCAGCTTGGCCTTTGCCCTACTTGTCCTAATCAAGGGAGGTTTCTCAGCCTGGTGCGCAGCAGGAACAGCTGGATAGATGCCCAAAACAGCCCCCCAATGCACCCATTCTGGTCAATTTTAAAATTCACAAAATCAACTGGAGAAATAAGGTCAATTCCAGTTAGGGATAAAATAACAGAATGGCCAACATTCTCTTGTATTATTTTAAGTGAGACTCTTTGCGTAGGACCATGGAATTCTTGCTTTAACCATAAACAGGCATGTTCTAATGAAATTTGACCTGCATTTAAAAATTGGGAAGTGACAAAGCTTTTAAATCCATGTTGTGCATTTGGAACTGCTGTATGTTAGTTTGGGTTTCTTTTGGTTTTGCTCTTGATTTTAAAGGGGTCGTGGACTGATCTAGTTTTTATGGTTTCCTGAGTGTCAAGTTAGTTTAATAAGATCAAATACACTCTAGAGTTGCCCATTAAATTAATCATCCAAATAAATTTGTTCTTCACGACAAAACAGGATTAACAGAGTTAGCAACCTCTATTTTTTTTTCCATTTGGCCAACACATCTCTCTTGGCTCCCAGACTCCTTACGGGTTAACAGTGACCACAATCATATTTAGATGGCTGTGAAGTATTTCAGGTCGGCCTCCCCCTCGAGATCGCCAGCTCCACATGGGCAGAGATGCTGTCCTGTTCATCACGGTGACTCCACACCCACCCAGCAGAATACCTTCCACCTAGGAGGTGCTCTCTGATACTGACAGAACAAGTAGTTTCTCCTGTGTGGGTGGCTTCCTCTCTGGCACTTATTTTACTCTATAAATTCATTTATCTTTTTCCTGGACGTGATTCAGTCTCCTCTTGAATGGAGAGCCCAGAGACAATTCCCCCAGAACTCACCCCTCTCTGGAGGAGTGAAGTGTGAGGGGTACTAAGAACTCAAATCTGAGTTGCTGAGGTCTTATGAGCCCCCTTCTAGCCACCTTTGAGAGCTTCTGGAGCCACTTGACTTACTCCCACATACCCGTCTCTGGGGGCACAGCTGCACTGGTCTGTTGCCCCTGGTCTCCAAGGAGCCACACAGAAGCCAGGTTAAACTGAGACCCTTTTCGAGTGTCCCCTCTGCTCATACCGGCTTGTGATTACTGCCCCTCAGCTGGAATGCGGGCACAGTCAGCGTGAAGTCCCAGCATCACTTCTCAGCTCACGGGTGGTCCAGTCCAAAGGGTTCGGACTGAATGTGTGGTTTAGCACATATGGAAGTACTACTGCCTCTTGCTGATGCTAAGTCTGTGACTTCAGTTTTCTGCTGGTGGTTTAATCGCCTGTTTCTGCTCAATGACACTCCCCTTCCCCCATTCCAGTGGTTCATGGCCCTTTAGCCTGTGAGTAACTGCTCTTGGTGGACTCGAGATTAGATTTTCCAGTTTTTCTTTGCTTGAGTTAAGTTTCACAAGTTAGGAATCTGCTCAGACACCAGTTTTCCTAATTTCTATCTCTATAAGAGAAATATAATCTACAGTACTTCATTGTCTGAGCAGACAAGTCTGATTATACCACTGGGGAAACATCAGTTGCCTCTGAAATGACCTTCCCTCCTGTCTTCCATTTGCTATGTAGAAAAAGTACCCTGAGTTCACCGGTAGTATCTGAGGATGTGTATGCAGCTATCTACATTTTTTTTTTCTCATGTATCCAGCTGATTTTGTTAACCTTTGTGCAAGTTCAATCATCATTTCCATTAAACGTGAATGGTGAGCCTGTACTTTGAATACAAATGTTGTGTGAACTCTGCTAGTTTTCTTACCTGCAAAACTAGGATAGGACATATCTCAGTGGGCTGTTGCCAGGATTGAATAAATTAATACAAGAAACGTGCTTGGCCTATAGTGCACACTCAATACATACTATTATCTGGTCCTGGCCGTGGAGTGTAGTAACCTCTGCGAGGGCAGAGACTTGTGTCTGCTTTGATCTTTGCTGTATTCCCAGAGTCAGGAATAAGGCCTGGCACATACCAAATATATTGAGTCAATCCATTGTATTATACAGTTTACAGACCAAAGGAAATACTCCCCATTCCCACAGTCCTCCTGCTTTGTGTTCTTTCCTCTGCTTATAACACCATTTCTGTTGGTTAAATCATAACCCCTCAAAGCTGAATTTAAATCCCACCAGTATGAGGCCTTTCTTAACCTTCCCAGGATGACACTCTCTTGGTACACAGCGTGAACTATTCCACAGCACTTAGCATCTTTCTCTCTTATGCCTGTGAACAACTTGAGGAAGTTACCATACCAGTACTCAAGACTAGAATATGACCTGACAGCATTGTTTCTTGAATCTACGTATACATGATTCTCAAAAATGTAGCATTAGCCTTGATAACCAAGAGCACTGCGATGCTGTGGCAGTCTTTCTAGGGTTAGCTCTGTAGGAAGGCAGTCTCCCCTGCAGTGAGGCCAGGGATATATATGGAAGAGGCCCCGTGAGTATAGTTCACCTGTGTGCACAGGTTCCCCAGTTACGGGCCATGCCCTCAACTTTTACCAGTCACTTCACATAGGGTGGGATTTGGACCTAGGTTTAAGGCACTTAGGAGAGGCAGTACTAATACCTTAAAGGACTTGGCATGATCAAGTAAGGTTCTGCTGTTTTTTTTCAGTTGCTAAGTCATGTCCAAATCTTTGTGCTCCCACACAAAGTTCCGCAGCACCCTAGGCTTCCCTGTCCTTCACCATCTCCCAGAGTTAGATCAAATTCATGTTCATCAAGTGGGTGATGCTATCTAACCATCTCATCCTCTGTCGCCCTCTTCTCCTCCTGCCCTTAATCTTTCCCAGCATCAGGGTATTTTCCAATGAGTTGGCTCTTCGCATCAGGTGGCCAAGGTACTGGAGCTTCAGCTTCATCATCAGTCCTTCCAATGCATATTCAGGGTTGATTTCTATAGGATTGATTGGTTTGATCTCCCTGCAGGCCAAGGGTCTCTCATGAGTCTTTTCCAGCACCGCAAATCAAAAGCATCAATTCTTTGGTGCTCAGCATTCTTTATCTCACATCTGTACAAGCCTACTAGAAAAATCATAGCTGTGACTATACACACTTTTGTTGGCAAAGTGATGTCTTTGCTTTTTAATGTGTTGTCTACGTTTGTCACAGCTTTCCTTCCAAAGAGTAAGTGTCTTTGAATTTCATGGCTGCAGTTACTGTCCACAGAGATTTTGGAGCCCAAGAAAACAGTCTGTCACTGCTTCTCCTTTTTCCCCTTTTGTTTGCCATTAGTGATGGGACTGGATGCCATAATCTTAGTTTTTCAAATGCTGAGTTTTAAGCCAGCTTTTCACTCCCCTTTTTCACCCTCGTCAAGAGGCTCTTTAGTTCTTCACTTTCTGCCATTCGAATGGTATCATCTGCATATCTGAGGTTATTGTTACTTCTGGCAATCTTGATTCCAGCTTGTGCTTCATCCAGCCTATCATTTTAGATGATGTACTCTCCACATGTAAGTTGAATAAACAGGGTGACAATATACAGCCTTATCATACTCCTTTCCCCATTTGGAATCAGTCAGTTGTTCCATGTTGCTTGGTTCTAAATGTTCCTTCTTGACTTGCATACAAGTTTCTCAGGAGACAGGTAAGGTGGTCTGGTATTCCCACCTCTTGAAGAATTTTCCAATTTGCTGTGATCCACACAGTCAAAGACTTTAGCATAGTCAATGAAGCAGATGTAGGTGTTCTTATGGAATTCCCTTGCTTTCTCTATCATCCAATGAATGTTGGCGATTTGATCCCTAGTTCCTCTGCTTTTTCAAATCCAGCATGTACATCTGGAAGTTCTTGGTTCACATACTACTGAAGCCTAGCTGGGAAGGATTTTGAGCATAATCTTACTTGCATGTTAAATGAGCACAATTGTCTGGTAGTTGGGACATTCTTTCACACTGCCCTTCTTTGGGACTGCAATGAAAACTGACCTCCAGTCCTGTGGCCACTGCTGAGTTTTCCAAGTAACATGTATAAACATTTTGATAATTATTATAGAATATTATTCATTGCTATTGAAAAAAATATTGAAGCATATTTAGATAAAAATGGGAGGGGTAGGTCACTTGGAGTGCATATCAATGAGAGCAAGCAGACTCATGTAACTATGCAAGTACCCTGAGCAGACCTACTCAAGTTTGAACGATCATTTTGAACTATTCAATAACAATGTAAAGATGAGAAAGATCACACTCATGTTGAAAAACGTTGCTTTTAAAAAATGTCAGTAACTTACCAGTTATTCCTATATTTCATTTTGGTCCTTATAACCATTGTCAGAGATTGTGTAAATTATAATATTTTCACTTGACCCTTGATAGAAGTTTCAGTCTTCCACTCCCATAGTGATGGCACTGGGATGTAACCTTGATGGGGAAGAATCTGCTTTTGAACTTTGCAATATTTAGCATGGTACAACACTTAAAACTGTTGGGAATGTTCAGGCCTTGAGAAATTTGCTTTAAGGATTTTGGAAAACTGATTGGGATTTGGTCAATAGTTATTTAATCAATGTTAAATGCCCTGAACATTTCAGATTCAGCCAGGGCTTTCCGCTCCATTTTAGATCAATGATGCACCCTCAGAGGGAGTCCTGGGACTTCTCTGGCAGTCCAGCAGTTAAGACTCTGTGCTTCCAATGCCAGGGGCATGGGTGAGATCCCTGGCCAGGGAACTAAAATCCCAGGTGCCCTGTGGTGCGGCTAAAAAAATGAAGTGGGGGATGTGTGTAGTTCTGAGCTGTTTATAACATAACCTATTTCCTGTAAGGCATCAGCCACTTTTTTGACTGGACAATACATGGGCATATGCTATTTAAGATTTAGATTGTAAGAGACAACTAAATCTTGAGCCCACTTTCTACTCTGGCCAGTCTTATTGAGGTTATTTATAGGGCTCAAGAGATTTCTTGGTGTCTGAAGAAAATACTTCAGCAAATGGCCTTCTTCAGTAGGTACTGCACATGTAGCTTGGCAGTGTGACTTCAAGTTACTCAGCGGCCTGATGCTTCATGAATATGACTCTTTGTATCTTTCATAAAATCTAAGGTCCTATTTCATGGTCACCCCAGTGACTGGAATCTCATACAGCTGTGATATTCTGACCATTATTTAGATCCTCATCATTGAGCCAATGAGATGCCTCTGTTGAACCCCAGCTGTAGATAAATACAAGTTGCTATAAAGCCCAATTAAGGAGAAATGATCTTCAGTTTCCTAGTCCATTTATCAGTTGGCTTCAGCAGTTCAGGGAGACAGCACTCATGCAGTAGTGCTTTTTCCTCAGGTTCTGCCACTTAACCTACAACTTAAAGAAAATGAACTTCTCTTCTAACTGGCTACATACACCATCATCTAATCCTGGGTAAATCCACTCTACACAAAAACTTGATTGGTAGCTCACAAATACATCCTTAAATGGAACTGAGATGTGACTTCGAGAATCCTACAATGAAAATTATACCCAAAAGGTGATGTTTAACTCATAGACTACTTTATATGGACTCTGTGAAGTCCACATGTAAAGTCCTATGTGAAGGTCATAGGGACTACAGTCAAAAGATACTCGAGACATAAGGAAACATGGGTGAAATTGTGTCCTAAGCCTAAGAAATAATTTAAGTCATGCTAATAGGATACCCTCCTGATTTAGATGCTGTTTGTTTGTTTGTTTTTTGGAGAGGTTTCTTTTAGTAAGAATCAAGCACTGACCTGCATGCTGTAGTCCGTGGGGTCGCAAAGAGTTGGACACGACTGAGTGACTGAATAAGACATTGTCCATTCACTGACTTTGCAATACAAACCAGTATCAACTTCACAAAGTTATAGTAACTCTAGTATTTAATAGTTCGCTTAAAAAAAAAAAAGAAATCCAAGTGCCAGATTAGCTATTTAGGAATTTTACAGAAATAGGCTCTTCACTCAGACATCTCCAATCAGCAACACACAGATCCAGTTTTGTCTCATTTTGTTTTCAACTTCTAACAGAGTCCTCTCAGTTTAGATGTCAAGTCACCTGATTCAGGAGTTTTGTTTGTGGTTAAAATATGACAGATTAAAAAATTCACAGTATCTTTTAAACATTACCTTATTTTGCTAGTGCCTTGATTCTGCAACTGTTTTCATTTGTGGTAGTATTACGTTTGCCAGTTTAAAGCTATGTTTATGGTTAGAAAATGATTAATTTCATTTGTATCAGAGCTTTTTGTATCCAGATGATATGGCAAAAAACATTTCATGTTTGATTTGGAATAACTGCAGCACTATATGTCACAGAATTCTCATCTGATATTAACTCAGAAAATTTTTAATTGAAGAGGACTGTTTATGAAAGTTTTCAGAACTATTTAAATAAATTAAATGGCAACAGTTTACAGCAGGATAGGGACAAGTCGCCCTGCCAGAGATAAGGTTGATTCCAGAAGCCCAGTGTGCATGCAACCCTGGAGCCCAAGAGAGCAGTACATGGATTTACCCTAAACACCACGGAAAGCCAGATTTTGGGTCTAAGTGATGGCTGCCAGGACCAGGGATGGCCCAGCTGTCATTACAGAAGGAGAGAACATGTGATGGGGTCCTTGACGCTGTTCTTCCTTTACAACCTCAGCCGACAGGATGGAAATCAGCAGACTCACTGGTCTGCTCACCACTTCCCATTACTAGTCCTTATTCTCTTTAGAGGCTGTTTTTCCCAAATCCAAATTAATATATTCCTCTGAGAATCTTACTGACTCAGACTGACTACATCAGTTACCTGAAGGCTGTAGAATTCTGGTTCACAGACTCCAGAAGGACTGCACGCCATCCAATGTAAAGCATACGGCCTCTTAAGAGTAGCTCCCTAGTGAGAGGGGCAGTGTCTACAGACACACAGTATGGTTTTGTGTTAAAATGTAGAGCCAGTAGGGGTTGTGCATTTTGCAGAAGGGGAATAATCAATTTCAAGTTCCACAAAATGTTTTACTATCATAACACTGTTTTCAGACTTGCCTCACCAAAACCACGTCAATAATTAAGATATTATATACACACAAAAATAAATGATTTTCAAAGACAATCAAATCTACTTCTTCAAAGTTCAGAGCCTACCACTTAAATCTGTGAGTGTTTTAATTTATAAAATAATACCTAAAAAGTTTCATAAGTATTATAGGGCTTCCCAGGTGGCGCTAGTGATAAAGAACCCACCTGCCAATGCAGGAAATAAGAATCATGGGTTTGATCTCTGGGTTGCAAGGATATCCTGAAGGAGGGCATGCAACCCACCCCAGTATTCTTGCCTGGAGAGTTCTATGGACAGAGGAGCCTGGTGGGCTATGGTCCACAGGGTCGCAAAGAGTTCAACAAGAGTGAAGTGACTTAGCATAGCACATTAAGTATTCTATTTTGGAGATAAAAAACCAAAGGCTGTTTTGAAAGAACCACTATTTTCTTCTGTGCTGCTATTCACACATGTAGTAAAATCATTTAAGACTGAAGGGGATACAGTTCTACTTACACACTTTTATCATTGAGGATGGTTTACAGGAAGAGTACAGAACATAAAGTTCAAAGAATTATATCCACACTACAAAAGTTCCAAGTGCCAGACCAACCTTAAGTTTAACCTGTCTGCCAGTTAGTTACCACTATAATCACCTTTTATTACTTGCACTTGTTCTACTGGAAGACCCATTAAGAAGTCAAAAAAGTTTTAAGTATATTAATCGTTAAAAACAACAAAGAAGAGTTTAAAGAAAGAATATATTTGAACCATATAAACAAACAAAAAGGTATTACATAAGAAAAATAATGTAACAATTTATGTAAGTACCTAACATATGAGCATGCTCTTACATCTAAAACAAAAAATAAAAAGGTAACATTGGTACTATATATATATATTTGACAAGTGTGCATTAAAGAATTCTCTAATATAAAACATTTAAAATGTGGAGAATATTTTGCCAAGACACAGAAAACAACTGTTAAGATAGGCACACCCACAATTCTTATAAAAACATGCTTATGGAAGATAAAATTGATCTGAGCATTCATTTCTCAGATGCGAAGAAGCTATAAAACTGTAAATCACTGGATATTGCCTCCCACTTTTGCACTGTTTGAGTTTCAACACTGATTAGTATAAATTATGAATTACACAATTAGTTTTATTTTTAAAATTTTAGTGTTTCTGCCAAGGTTCCATATAAAATGTATCTATTTAGTATGAATACTTAAAACAGCAACACCATCTGTATAAAAGTTAACTTTCTAATTTTTTTTTAAAGCACTATTGTTTAGAAAATGGTTACTATAACAAATAGTGCTCTGGAAAATCTGAAACTACCAATCAATATGCTCCATCAACCATAAGTAGATCTAATAAGCCCTAACTAAAAAGAACACAAATGTAAAAAGCTGATAAATTTAAAGATTATAAAATTGGTTTATTGTAAAAGCAATTCAAGAATACCCAGTTAAAATCTTATTCCAATGCCACCCAATACAACCAAGAAGCAGTTAAACACTTTTACATTAGGAACAAGGACAAAAAACAAGAAAGACCACATCAAGGCTGTGATTCAAACTCAGAAAGAGAAAGGCTTAGGTCTCCTTCAGGTCAGTACAATGGGTACAATTAGGTCAAAGCACCACGTCCTCCAGGCACATGGTGCTGCTACAACACTGAGGTATAACTGGGTAAATCCAAGTTGAGGGGGAATGAAGAACTCCGTATTTTTGTTTTGTGGGTGTACTTAAATGATTGAAATTTTAGGAACAACTGCCTTTAATGACAGCAATATGCAAGACAAGTTTTTATTGAAGAAAAAGAAGCTTATAAAGTTCTCTATCAAGGTCCCACTAAATCTTCACAACCCCCCTCCCATTTTCCCACCCTCTCCCCTAATCTAAAGCTACTCTGCTGATATATAAGATGAGATCGTAATTTGTGGCTTAATGGCAAATTGTAGGCACTCCTTCTAAGTAGCTTTGATCTTCTGCATATAAAAAAGCCAACATGCTGTATCATCCATCCATAAACTCAAATATGCGTTCTAGGCAGAATTTCATTATTCCTCTTAAAAAAAAAAAAAAAAATCTATACATCTATCTGCACAGTGGCCATTTCCCCCCAGACTTAATTCAAGATTTAATCTTTCTGCTGTTTTAATAATAGCCTTAAGAGTCAATTATTATGAATGATCGGCCTATGAATCAATACATATAACATGACTGCATTTTGAGCACTGAAATTACCTAATATAAAACTTCCAACTTTTGCAATCCTCTAAACTGAAGGGTCAAAATACTTATATTTTGTAATCAGAAAAAAAACCCCACCTGTTTTCCTAAGCTGAGGCTTTTCATAGCAGTTTTAGCCAGGAAAAGAGAGATTTTATGTCTTATAAACCCTTGAAAATAAGGGCTTATTCTATAAACATTGAAAGACCCTTAATCGCAGAGGTGCTAGTTGATGCCACTATAATTCACAAGCAAGTATTACTTCATAGCTTATATTGAAGGGTTGATTCATGCTCATTTTGTTCCTTTAAAAATACTCTTTGGAAAACATTATTATTCCTGTAGACACATACTCTAGTTATATCTCTTCCAGTAAAAATAAAAGTATAATCATGATTATCTCTATTTCTTTGCTAAAATCAACTAGTAATATACATTAATCTGATCACTTTACCAGCTAACTTATGACCTTAGAGTATCCCATATACTATCCAGGGTAAATTCTCAGCATATAAAAGTAGGAGCAAGTTTTATAAGTAAAAACAATTTCGTAGGCAATATTTCAATGTAGTCTTTAATGTGTTCATTATAAAAGAGAACTAAACTACTAGATTTTACTTCCAAAACTAAGGCGAAGGTAATCTTTCAAAGTTAAAGGGGATAATAAAGCCATTTCTTGTTTACTTCTTTCGAATTCAGCAGATAATATCCACTGTGTGCCCAGAGGGCATACAGGACTCCTCGCGGCACCATCCATAAGAACAGCCCTTTCTAGAACACTAAACCACCACCACCACCTGCACACTACCCCAACCGGATTTAAACTACTTGTGAAATATAAACGACTAGTCTTGTATTCTAAATGCATACATTCATAGCTACCGTTTTAAAATAAATTGGAAAATAGGGAAAACTCAAAAAAAAAAAAAGAAGATACATTCTGCTATCACACTATCATAAACATTATAAGTGTGTGTGTGGGTATATATAGAGAGAGCTGATTACCAAGATTTAAATAAGATGGTAAAAAAAAAAACCAGGACATGTAGATTTACCAAAGGAACTACAATAACTGTCCCAAGCTAGAAGTATAAACAGATGCACTACAATGGTAATTTGCCTAGATTCTGAGGAAAAAAGGAAAAACCCCTAAGACAATAAAAATCCCGATGAAGACAAAAAAAAAAAAAAAACAAACCCATGATAAACCCCATCAAAATCTATACTAGAGTATGTGGCAATAATTAATATATTTCTATGGAAATTATCTCAAGCCTTATAAGCTCCTAAAATAAAATCAAGGTCACTATGTGACTAATGATAGCACTAGGAGGAAAAAAAAACCACTGAAAGTAAAACAGTCTTCAGCCTTGGTTTCAACTAGCTTTTCAAATCAGTCTAAGTACTAAACATCAGATACAACATTTTTGGCTTGTTAGACCAGTAAGTCGTGTTTTTCCACTGGCCAAAGGCAGCTGAAGAAAAACTGCTTGAACAAACTAAATGCTATGACATGAAGCATTTGACTTCCAAGTCTGAGTGTTCAGTTAAAATGATTGGTGAACATCTAACTGGGCAAAAGGAATGGCATCCATCATCCAAACAGGCTCACTTCCCCCAGCCCCCAAAACAAACAGTAGTTATAATAGCAAAAGAAACAACAGTTTTTTTGATTCCTTAGAGCCAACTATGGAAGAGGTCAGCAATATATTAACAGCAGCAATGGACAAGGAAGAGCAAAGTAGTGGATGAAAGAATCCTGCTGGACGTTTGTTCATCTTTTCTGTATTAGCCAGAAGACTGCCCCTGGCTTAACTGGAAATTTCAGGTATAGGTCTTAATCTCCTTAGATCCTTCACAGATTTAGAATTCAGTCTACCTGAGGGCTCTATAACCATGTAAGAAAGCTTTCTTTATCTAGCTTGGTGGCGGCCAAAACAGACTCCATGTCGTTGAGGATGTCGGAGCTCAAAGCTTCTTGCAGGCTCGGCATCAGCTCCTCCCCTTCTATGTTCATCCCATCTCCCTCCAGGGTTCCGAGGTCCACGTTTGTCCCAGGAATGGCTTCAAGATAGTCTGGGAAACGGTTCTGCTGGGAGGGCAGGGTGCTTTGGTTGATAGTGTCACCTAGAGGGACCAGAGAGAGACACAAAGAAAACAGGTCCTTTTCGAAAAGCCGACATCATGTGAGCATAGAGGTCCACACACACATGGAAAGAAATGCATTCCTGATGGATTTCCTCCACTGATGCCCACAGTTTACTTTAGGCCAAACAACCCACAGACGGCAAAGTAACAACGCCAAGTTTCCTTCTGTTTCATCTGTTCAGATACTGAACAAGCCTGACTGCTTATTACCACGTGCTAAGCACTGATGGGGGTCCTGAAAAAAAGTTTGTTGAAAAATTATATACAGCGAGAGAGAAAGAACAGGTATGACTCTATAGCATCAGGACTTGCCTCTGCGCCAGGCATGCACCACCATGATAAGATAAAACATAAAGATGAATGGTGTATACCTGTCTTCCTCCTAAGTACACACTACGGAACAGAATAAAATAAAAAGGCTGCAGGAAACTCTATCCCACTCTTGGGAGACTCACATTCACAACAGTAAAACCACGCCTCCCAGAAGTCCTTGGAAAAGTAAGTCTTCCTAGCTTTGCTTACAGGTCTCCCAAACTTACCTGGCCAAGAACCCTTTTTTGCCCATGACGATGTTAACATTCCTGAACACTTCAATGGAATATGCTTTCAGAAAAACTAACATAATCCATTAACTGTTATAAAAGTTTAGAGAGGAGTAAGGAAAGGTGTTGCGAATGAGATGGCATTGAGGTGACTCGTACAGATGATTTAAGATCCAGATGAGAAGAGGGTGGTGTGGATTCCCAGGAACACCGGAGCCATGGGCTGGATGCACAGCAGCACAGAAGCCCCGCCAAACGCTCCCAAAAGTGGCCAGCTAGCTGGAGAGCTGCTTCACTGTCCAGCCAGCTTGTGCCCGCTGACAGCCGCCAAGTCTAGGTCAAACGGTAAGCCACGGGAGCAAGGGTTCTATCACCACCCCTGGGGGGCAGGTTTTCAAGCTCCTGCAACTCTTCAAACAAAGGAGGTAAGGCCATCACCTAGCCTTTCCAACCTGCCAACCTGAGCCCCGGATCACCTAAGTTGGACAAGTGACCGTCACAAAAAGAGGAAAGCCGACAAAGAATCACATACACAGAGAGACATATAAATCAAATACAGAGCTCTCGCTCCAAAATTAAGAATGAATATCCATGTAACAGAGACTTCTAACTGCCCTGCCCATTAACTCACTATTTTAAATTAACGCAATATTTTAAATGCTAAAATTAGTCATGTCAAATAGAGATAAGACATCCATGACATTTAAAAAGTCGGAAGAGACTTTTACAAGATGCTATTTAAAAAGAAATAAAACAAAGCAGGGTCAGGTAAGTTTACAGGCTCTTAACTGGTTTTCTTCCGAATACTCTTAGCTCACTATAGTTTATCAGACCCGGCAATACAATGACTGTATCTGACTGAAAGCTAGACTACCAAGAGCAACAAAAAGTACCAACCTGTATCCATCTCATCAACACTGTTCAGGAAGTCGTCGGGGGTCCGAGGGACGCTGTAGCTGCTCATGCTTAGTCCGCTGTCTGTGCTCTCGTCGCGGGAGTGGTAGGTGCCACTACAAAGAATGAGGGTCACAGACCAACGCAACACACGTAAGGAAAGATTCAAGGTGAACACATAAACACTTGCTCAGTACCAACATGATTCCCGGAGGATTAGCGAAGACTCCTGCCCTGCGGCATTTGAAGCAGGCACCCTCCTTCAGGGCCCGCACCAAGCTCCTGTGCTATGAAGCGAAATGGACAAGTTGATCCTAATTCAGACTGGCAACCTCAGGGGGCCAAAATTTCTCCTAAGGTTTTGTGGTCATAAGGGAAAAGCAAGATACACCCGGCTTTCCTGAGTGACAGGAAACTCTTGGTGTAACGCCATTTGAACTGGGGGGCTCCACACAGCTCATCTGTCTCAAGGTCTCCATGCCCCAAGTGGCAGGGGTCACAGGCATGGGTCAAAACACAGCTTCCAAGTGATACTAAGACAGGCCTGCACTAGGTTCCTGCTGAATTCCTCGGCTCATGCAGAGAGTTTAAGCCAGAAAAATCAACCCTAAATAAAGAACCAGAATTTCGTTTTGGACTGGGCCAAAACAGACGAGTAACTGCTGATAAGAACAGAACTCACTAGCTTGATCTCCTTGCTTCTGTTCGGGGAAGTGGGGGGAACCCCGAAAAAACACCTCAGCATGAAACAGGAGTCCTGAGAGTTCCAATTGAAGGAACTGATTAAAAAGAAAAACCAAAACAACCCTGCAAGGCACACAGCTTGAGAAAAGCAGAGCCAAGACAGATTTTTATTTTAGGCTGAATAAAAAGTATCACAGATTTACATACAAGTATGGTAAATATCCTCAGAACATTACTTTCATAAACAGACCACTTCCCTAACCTAGTAACACGTAGACACCAGGTGGCATCGATGGTAAAATTGGGGGTTCCACTAATTCTAGAAAATCTTACAGCAAAGTGTGAAATAAAGGCAACTGTAATTCTTAACAGTCTCTTACTACAGTGTGAACTTAACTTTCCTCACAGCTTGGACGTTTGAAGAGCTGTTCAGTTTACAAAAAAATTAAACAAAAAATAACTAAGCTTTAAAAACGAGCTTTCACAGTTGCTCAAGGTTGACAGCTCAAGCCCCTAAACTTCTTTCCTACATTACTCAATGCACTTGCCTTGTCCCCCCTCTCTTTCACACTGTATATTGCGACCACTAGTTTAATGCTTCTGTCAGATTTTGGCAAGGTTCGAAAGCCTCACACAGATCCAAGAAAACACAAATTTGCCTCTGAGACCATTTGTGCACAGTGCAGCCACTTGGGAGAAGCCCTCAGGATGTGGTTTGTTTTTATTTTGCCTGACTCGATCTGGGACAAGGGCCTGGTCCTAGTCATCACTATTCCCACTGCTCACCACGGGGCACATATCAAGACACTCAAGACTGTTAGAGAACGGCTGGATTTACACAGTTGTTCAGAGTTCTTTCCAGGCCTCAGGGGAAGCGCATGGGCATTCCTGAGGACAGGGTTCACAAGGCCATCTCCCTGACTGGGAACTGCTCCCTGCGGCCCCCACCTCCCTTCACTGACAGGCGCTGAGCATCTGCTACTATGTGACAGGGGGTGAGACAAGGCTGAGGAATCAGGTTAACAACAACAGCCCACAACTGCCGCTTTCTGAGAGGCTCACCATTTCAGGGAAGGAGGTGAACAAATACATGTACAAGGTTCAGAGCAGAGGAGAAAACTTTCAAAGTACAGGGGAAAGGTTTAATGGAGGGCAACGCCAGAGCTGGCCTTGAAACACCTGAGTAAAAGGGAGACGAGAGAATGTACCACCACCACTGAGGCAACTCCGTGGCAAGTCAGGGGAACAGGTGCTTAGAGTTTAAGAAATATGCATAAATTACACACAGGCAGTGGGGGAAACCATCCAAAGTCTCTGAAAAGAAAAATGCGAGAGTCAGATGTGTGTTTTAGAAACTGGGGTACTACAGACAAGAGACATGGGATTCTGCCCTGAGACTAGCAACTTTGGGGATGATTCACTCTGTGTTCTTTACCAGAAAATAGAATCTTAAAACTGTAGCTCAGTTTTTATCAAAAGTTCTAAGAATCTGCACAAACGACTACCAGGAGGATATGCGGTCTACATCCCTTTTTTCTAGATGGTCTCATTTTATCCCTGGACCAGTAAACACAGGCCTTCAACAACATGGGTACTGGAATTACACTGATCTGAAATTTCCTCTGTGGGGGGAAAAAAGGTCTGTGGCTATGACTTTTCCTAATTAACCTCAGAATTATAATCTTCTATAAATACACTCAATTATTGGCAGAACTTTAAACTGCATGTGTCAGAGAGTAAATACAAAACTTAAATACATTTTAGATGGCCTTTGAGTTGTCCTGTTTTCAATGTCATTTGTTTCCAAGACTTTTTTCATTTCTCTTTTGATTTCTTCTTAGATGGCCTTTGAAACCAAACCAGTCAATCAGGGCACCAGCACTAATCTTAAGAGGCAGCAAGTTTATTGTACTAAACATTTTGGTATGACAAAGTATCTTTTTTTCTTAGGATCTGGATGTTTTCAATTCAACTTGTAAGAACTGAAAGGGTAGCATAATAATCTTCCTAAGTCAATATACCTTTCAATATTCTTAAAAGTGCACTGTCTAAAACTGATTAAAAACAAAAGCAAAGACCAGAAAGCATTTGTTCCTTATTTTAAAAATTGAAACTGAATAAATATTTGACAATCTACAAGAAAGAATTGTAGTTAAGTCTTAGTTTTAAATGCCTTTCTAGGCAAAGAAGATGATCTGTCTCAGCTTGCAGTTTTCAACACAGCACTATATATAATAACATCTTTGCAATATGCCTGAAATCCAAGATTTCTGGTAATTCACTAAAAATCATCCTTAACTGTGCTATTTTTGAATACTCTTTAATGTTAACACATTATTTGAAAAAGACACAACCTTTCTCTTTGACCTATAGCCCTTAAGAATATGAGGCCTTACAGTGCTTCTGTAGTGAAACTTCTTAGGTTGAACACTTACGTGGAAAATTCCTTCCAAAGATCCTTATAATGCTGCCCTAAGCAGGTTTAAGATGCTTTTTTTTTCTTTCTGCTTTCATAGAAAGGCATTCACATGTTCCTTCACGATTCTGCAAGTAACTGTTAGTCAACAGCACAGGCACAAGCAAACACGTGACTCTGAGTAAGTATTCCCTCTACAAGTCTGAACAGCTCACTTCCTCTCACAGCAGCCAGCGTCTAATCCTCAAGCTTTATCGTACGAGCCGTTTATGGAGAGATTCATTTACAGCCGTGGTTCTCGGCCCATACGGATGTTCAAACAGCCTATTATATAGAAGCACTAAGGAGAACACCGTAAGCTGGGATTTTTTCAGGTGTTGGCCAGCAGCAACTGTTACCAACCTGTTAAGAAAGGGATCTGAGCTATTGGTCGTCATGGTTCTCAATTCCTGAGACATCCCAGGAGAAGATACTGGATTTTGAGTCCCACCATCCTGCTCCAGTGTTGGTAACTGGCTACGGAGAGCTAATTCCTAAAAAAAAAAAATTAAAAAAAAAAAAAAAAAATCAATACAAACAAACAGAATCAATCCACTAATTAACAAATTTATCATTAAAGTAATAACCCTGTGCATATAAAGCTTAAGTATTAACATCTAAAAGTTACTGAGTTGACCAGTCAGAAGGACCAAGTTCTTCTCTCCATTTCAAGTCACTGAACATTAAATTATATCAACTGCAAGTTTATCTAGGATTATTAACCCCCCAACAAATACTTAACTTAGTTTTCTCTTGTTATTTTCTTTATTCTGGCAGACATGCCTAAATCCCTCCTTTAGAGTAGGGTGGCAAGTCTGAACAACCCTCATATGGTTTTATATATTTGGCACCAGTAATAAAAATAAGGTCAAAAGAACAAAATTTGGTGATTTACCAAGACACCCACACACCTCACTGCCTTTCTGCACTGTTTGGTATCAACTGACTCAATCTGACTTCAGGTTTTTCAGTCTTGAGCTACTGATATCTTCAGGGGTATCCAACAGTTTCTCAGCAGGATACCACCTGGAAACTGAGCAAAAGCTTTGGCCCTTACTACTGATTGTTTCAGAACACCTGTCCCAACATGCTTTCAAACATTCTAGGTCTCAGCTTTTTATCTGCCCAGGGCTTCAAGGCGAGCTCACTTCACTCTGGCCAACTCCTACACCTTCATTACCAGCTTGTCCTTTCCTCACCGTTTCGTCCATTCACTGTACCCTTTCCTGAGGATTTCCACTGTGCCTCCGAAGCTCTCATCAACATCTTCTCCTTGACAGTTTTGGTCTGCCTTGAAACATGGCTTTCTATCACAAAGGACACTACCCCACCTCTTGCAAGTGGGCTGGCCTACTCACAGAGGCACACACCACCTCCAAGACCCTCACTCCCAGAGCACCACAGGGTCCAGAGGCCGTGGAGATTTTCTCTGAGCTCCGTACCAACATTTCTAGACTTTGCAACAACCACTTTTCACTCAGGTTTCTGCCTTCTAAATAAACCATCCTTTAAATGGTTTCTTAGTCAGAAAGTCATGACGGAATGCAGAGGGTCTACAAACTTTGACGGAGAGAAAAGTTACATCTTTATTTTCATTAAACTGTAACTGAAAGTTAGCATTTTCTTCAATTATGTTAGGCAACGAACAGTAGTATTTACTATACCTCCGAATTTTCATCAGTAGAAAACATTTTCACAGCATACTCCAGTTAAGTTTCTTAAAAATGTTCATTACTATTCCAATATTAGTCATAAGACATGCCACAGTATCTTATTACTTATACATTATGCAGATGATTTATTCAGCAAGAGAGCTCTGTAAATTTCTGGATTCCAATGATCTTTATCCCCACATACCTCAAAATCATCCACTTGTACAGCCAAGACCTTGCTATTCAAAACCAAACCTGCCTGTCACGTTTGGGACAATGACCAGTGTTTCACTTCATTGAAACTGCACTTTACCAACTCGAGAACTGTCAACACCCATGAACAAGATCTATACAGTAATCTAAAGTTGAAATCCCTGGATCTCTACATCGCAACAATACCGTTCACTACTGTATTTCAATCAGCAGTGCCCCTGTCACATCCTAAACTGGTATAGAAAGCTCCTTCCCAGAAATCTTACACATACTCATCCTGCTTTCTGGGATCATGTATTTTCTCTCCACCCAGTAGGAGGTAGAACTTTTGCTATTCCAGTTTACTGGCTCTTTTTCCCTACAAGCTTGAACTCGGGCTTGATCATTTTATTTATTCCTTAAAAAAATTTTAATTTATTTATTGCTGGCTGGGTCTTCCCTGTCGTGTGTGGGCTTTCCCTAGCTGCGCAGCGTGAGGGCGCCTCCTGGCTGCGGCGGCCCCTCCGGATGCAGAGCGCGGCTCGAGCGTGCAGGCGTCGGCAGCTGGCGCACCGGCCCGGCCACCCTGAGACCTCCTCCCGAGTCAGGGGTCAAGAATCTGTGCTCTCTGAACTGGCAGGTGGACCCCCAACCACTGAACCACCAGGAAGCCCTGAGCGGATCATTGTAAATACACATGCGTACCTTTAAGACTCCCGATGTACACACAAATTTTGTTTCAACACAGCAGATTCCAACAATGAATCAATACTAAAAATATGCCTGTGTCATTTCTATACTGAGACTGCTAAGAAATGCTAAGAGAAAAACCATACAGCTATCCAGATTATCATAAATTAATTCTCTGGTCTTGGCTGGGCCTCTGGTACCACTTACTGTTTTTTTTGGTTTTTTTTGGGGGGGTGGTGGTGGTTCTTGGTTACTTTTTCTTCCATTCTCATGATTACTACTCCAAATCCGGCCCACACTCTCAAGCCCCTGGTCACTCACAGTGCTCTTGCTTTTTCTAGCTCCCCCCATTTAGATCAGGACACTAGAGGTCAACAGCCACAATCTATGCTTTTCTAGTCTCCCCTGTCACCCTGGGCTGCGCCCACAAAGCCATCTTCATTCATACTTACTTTACAACTTTTCTTCCAGGCTCAAAAAATGGATTCCCTACCGCCACCTCACACTCCTAGGAGCTTCTGGGGATCCCATTTACTTGTTTTCTCTGTATCTTCTATCTCTGACATCAACCACGGCCCACTTTCATCTTATAGGGTAACAAGTGACTTTAAAACAAACACAGTCTGCACTCCCCACAGACTGTAGGTCTGTAACAGGGCATGCTTTCCTCTGGTACGATGTCTTTCATATACTCTTCTCTTGACTGAAAACAACAACAAAAACACTTTTCTTATTAAGATCCAGGTACCTTCTCTAGGTAATTCTCCAGAATGACCCCATCTCCAACTTTAGATTGAATTAGACAGATGGAAATGTTGTCTTTAACACAATGCTCAGTTCAGTTCAGTCGCTCAGTCGTGTCCGACTCTTTGCAACTCCATGGACTGCAGCACGCCAGGCTTCCCTGTCCATCACCAACTCCCAGAGCTTGCTCAAACTCATGTCCACTGAGTCAGTGATGCCATCCAACCGTCACATCCTCTGTCGTCCCCTTCTCCTCCCACCTTCAATCATTCCCAGCATCAAGGTCTTTTCCAGTGAGTCAGTTCTTTGAATCAGGTGGCCAAAGTACTGGAGCTTCAGCTTCAGCATCACTCCTTCCAATGAATATTCCAGACTGATTTCCTTTAGGACTGACTGGTTTGCTCACTTGCAAATCCATGGACTGCAGCACTCCAGGCTTCCCTGTCCATCACCAACTCCTGGAGCTTGCTCAAACACATATCCATCAAGTCAGTGATGAAATCCAACTGTCCAAGGGACTCTCAAGAGTCTTCTCCAACACCACAGTTCAAAACCATCAATTCTTCGGCATTCAGCTTTCTTTATGGTCCAACTCTCACGTCCACACATAACTACTAGAAAAATCATAGCTTTGACTAAATGGGCTTTTGTTGATAAAGTAATGTCTCTGCTTTTTAATGTGCTGTCTAGGTTTGTCATAGCTTTTCTTCCAAGGAGCAAGCATCTTTTAATTTCATGGCTACAATCACCATCTGCAGTGATTTTGGAGCCCAGGAAAATAAAATCTGTCACAGCTTCCCCATCTATTTTCCACAAAGTGATGGGACCAGATGCCCTGATCTTGGTTTTTTGAATGTTGAGTTTTAAGCCAACTTTTCCACTCTTCTCTTTCACCCTCATCAAGCAGCTCTTTAGGTCCTCTTCACTTTCTCCCATAAGGGTGGTGTCACCTGCATATCTGAGGTTATTGCTATTTCTCTCGGCAATCTTGATTCAAATTCATGCTTCATCCAGCCCAGCGTTTCTCATGACGTACTCTACATATAAGTTAAATAAGTAGGGTGACAATATTCAGCCTTGATTTACTCCTTTCCCAATTTGGAACCAATCTGTTGTCCCATGTCCATTTGTAAATGTTGTTTCTTGACTTGCATACAGGTTTCTCAAGAGGCAGGTAAAGTGTCTGCTGTACTCATCTCTAAGAATTTTCCACAGTTTGTTGTGATCCACACAAAGGCTTTAGTGTAGTCAATGACACAGAAATAGATGTTTTTCTGAAATTCTCTTGCTTTTTCTATGATCCAATGGATGTTGGCAATTTGATCTCTGGTTCCTCTGCCTTTTCTAAATCTAGTTTGAACATGTGAAAATTCTCGGTTCACATACTGTTGAAGCCTGGCTTGGAGAATTTTGAGCATTACTCCACTAGTGTTTGAGATAAGTTTAATTGTGTGGTAGTTTGAACATTCTTTGGCATTGCCTTTCTTTGGGATTGGAATGAAAACTGACATTTTCCAGTCCTGTGGCCACTGCTGAGTTTTCCAAATTTGTTGCCACACTGATTGCAGCACTTTCACAGCATCATCTTTTAGAATTTTCAATAGCTCAGCTGGAATTCCATCACCTCTACTAGGTGTGTTCATAGTGATGCTTCCTAAGGCCCACTTGACTTCACATTCCAGGATGTTTGGCTCTAGGTGAGTGATCACCCCATCGTGGTTATCTGGATTAGTAAGATCTTTTTTGTACAGTTCTTCTGTGTATTCTTGCCACCTCTTCTTAGTATCTTCTGCTTCTGTTAGGTCCATACCATTTCTGTCCTTTATTGTGGCCATCTTGGAATGAAATGTTCTGTTGGTATCTATAATTTTCTTGAAGAGATCTCTAGTCTTTCCCATTCTATTATTTTCCTCTATTTCTTTGCATTGATCAATGCAAAGTTCAGTTCACTTCAGTTCAGTTGCTCAGTTGTGTCCGACTCTTTGCGACCCCATGGACTGAAGCATGCCAGGCTTCCCTGTTCATCACCAGCTCCTGGAGCTTGCCCGAACTCATGTCCATTGAGTTGGTGACGCTATCCAACCATCTCATCCTGTTGTCCCCTTCTCCTCCCACCTTCAGTCTTTCCCAGCATCAGGTGGCCAAAATATTGGAGTTTAAGCTTCAGCATCAGTCCTTCCAATGAATATTCGGGACTGATTTCCTTTAGGATGGACTCTCAAGAGTCTTCACCAACACCACAGTTCAAAAGCATCAATTCTTCAGCACTCAGCTTTCTCTATAGTCCACCTCTCACATCCATACATGACTACTGGAAAAAACATAGCCTTGACTAGACGGATCCTTGTTGGCAAAGTGATGTTTGCTTTTTAATATGCTGTCTAGGTGGGCCATAGCTTTTCTTCCAAGGAGCAAGCATCTTTTAATTTCATGGCTGCAGTCACCATCTGCAGTGATTTTGGAGCCCCGAAAAATTAGGTCAGCCACTGTTTCCATTAAGGCTTCCGCTCTCCTAGCTATTCTCTGGAACTCTGCAGTCAGGTAGATATACCTTTGCTTTGCTCCTTTTTCCTTTTGCTTCTCTTCTCACCCTGAGCGTATCTGTGTATGATCTCAGCACTTATCACATGATATTGTAATCATTCCTTCACTATTTCTTCTCTGTCCCCTAAGGGTACAAAGTGAATAAATTAATGGCTGCTTTGGAGCATAAAAGAGCTTCTAAACACTTTGAAGAATTTACATTGCCAATAAAATATGAGGCTGTTAAAAGCAATAAAGTTTAAAATGAGTAAAATTACAGGCTCCAGATGAGATCAATGCCTAGAGAAGAGGCATCCTTTTGTTTTCTGTGTACCTAGTTTTGAACTCCTTGCAACACAAAGCAAATAGATAGTTACTGAAACAACTTAATAAACTGGCTATACTTTTCATATTGTCCTTCACAGCTTTTTGTCTTACCCTTTTTGATCGTTTCTATTTTTTTAAGGTTTTATGAAGCTAAAGCTAATTGCCATGTGTAAAATCTCCATGTTCTCATTCTGCCACATTGCTTGTTTGAAGCTGTCAGATTTTTACTTCTTGCTGCCTTTAACAACTGAATTTCTACTGTCAGCAGACACTGAAAACCAACTATCCACATTTACAAAGAAAGGTAATTTAGAGGTGTGAATAAGAAGGCTGATCTTTCTTATAAGTTGCCTAAGATATCCAATCCCCTGAAAGGCTACAGAAATATATACTTCTCATCAAACCTATTTATGAGTCAAGACTAAGAGCAACTAACCTAGGGATTCATCTAAACTGAACTTGAAAGGAACAAGGGGAAAAAAATGCCACTTTTATTTACTGGGAGTGGCGGCAGGATGGTGTTAGCATTAATAGTAGGGAATACGGCATGAAAACAAACGTAATGTGGTAAGGCCAATAATACAAATAACATATACATAGATTACAGAACCCATACACACTAAGTATGAATATTCAGCTGTGGTCTGAAAGTTCTAGTTATAGAAAAAATAAACAAAACCCCAAAACCAACCAACCAGGGTTGATTAGAAGTAATTTTTGGTTTTACTGAGGTATAATTGATATAGTTTACACATATGTTATCCAAAAATGGGTATATTTTTACATAGCTCAGCATTTGCTAAAGATAAAATGACTTCAAGTAACTAAAGTTGACTTGGTAGCTCCCTCCCCAAAGCATTAATTCTTTTGTTAACATTTTCATCTGCTGTGAACATAATTTATTTCACAGACTTCAATAAGGAAGATGAAACATTTTTTTTTATATTTTAAAGAAACTGTCAAGAATTGGGGAGGAAAACCACATGTATTCATTTAGGAAAACAGGCCAACTTCTCCCCCACTTCTTATATATAATATATAAGAAGTTTGGAGTTCACGTGAATATGAAAACAGTAAGGCCCACTTCCACATAAACACACACACACACACCCACATAGAGATGGAAAATCGCAGAAGTGTCCGACTCAGTGCTAAGCCTCGTCAGGTTCTAAAGGAGCGTGAATGTGGAGTCAGGTTAACTGAGAAGAGTTCCTCCCTAAAGCTGTCCTGCTGCCAGTGAGAACAATTAGATCATGGGTTTTCACTGTGAGTAAGCTTTATAATTCCTTGTATTCTTAGTCAAGGACTGCAGATGTGAAAGTGAACACACTGCATAAAATTAATAACTTTACAGTAAAATATTAAAAAAGTTTCAGAGTGTACAGAATTTTTGCTAGTGACTTTATGAGCTTAGTTGCTCAGTTGTGTCTGACTCTTTGTGACCCCATGGACTGTATCCCACCGGGCTTCTCTGTCCATGAAATTCTCCAGGCAAGAGTACTGGAGTGGACTGCCATTCCCTTCTTCAGGGGATCTTCCTGATCCAGGGATCAAACCAGGGTCTCCTGTATTGTAGGCAGATTCTTAACCATCTGAGCCACCAGGAAAGCCCAGTGCCTTTATAGAAAAATAATTATTTTAATATGGATAACTATGAAATGAAGTTACATAATCTGAATTTTTTAATCAAAAATATTTCATATAAACTTTCTTAATAATATCCATCTTAAAATAATGCCTGTATATATCTACATATACCTATGTAGAATACACCCATTCCATTGCAATTAAAACATTTTGGATGAATATGAACATTATTTTGTAATTGAGTAAATCTGGCATAGCTGTTTTAAAAATTAGCCTTGGGACATATTTGGATTGTCTACAAAAACTGATTTCAGTTGAAACATTTCATGTTGAAAGTTATGTCTATCTCTAAAGAAGCTTTTTATCCCAAACAAATGTCTAAAATTAGAATACTGAGCTAAAAATACAAGTTCGTTAAGCTTCTCTTTTCCCAAAGGTAGTCAGAATAAATAGTATGACAGACTTTCAAAAATGGAGAACTAAGCAAGTTATAGGAAATTCAGCCAAAATTTATCATGCTTCTGTATTTCAAAGGTCAAACAATTCTTTTAGAGTATTTGACTTTTTCTAAAGGAAGCAAGTATTTTTAGCTCATTTTCTTCTGTAATAATACAAAAATGTGGTGACTTTTCCCACTGAGCCTGTAAATCTTAGCTAATCTGGTATGCGTGTGGAGCCAGGGCTATCCGCCCTGTAAGTAAAACTCATGGACCCAGTTTGGTCTGGAGGGAAGTTTCCAGGATAGTTTATAAAGGAAAACAGGATTTGCCTGGTTCATATAGTGGACTTTTATGGACTCAAAATCTAGACATGAGCCATTGGTCCTTTTTCAATTTCCCTTCTCTTATCTAAGTGGCAGTACCATTTCTCATAGGATAAAAAAGATACTTTTAAGATATTAAGTATTTTGGCCCCATAAAAAATTGATGTTTTGGTTCACACTATTTAGAAAAATCAGGAGAAAGGCAGTAGAAGAAGTCAGTAGTCCGGAAACACTTTGAACACTGCTAGATTATTAAATTCTTAAGAGTACCCTACCAAAATGGAGGCACATGCCTATACAAAATCAAAATTTAGAAACCAGTCAAATATCTATCAATAGGTGAACAGATAAACAACTGTAGCATATCCATACAATGGAATACTAGGTAGCAGTAAAAGGAAATGAACTATAGATATAATATGAATGAATCTCAAAATAATCATGCTAAGGTGAAAAAGTTATGATCCCATTCATAGAAAATCCTATAAAATTAATGTCAACTTTACTTTCTTAAAGCAATTTTTTTCTTCAGCCAACACAATTTATGTCTCATTTCTGGATAATACATGGCACACAAATGAGTTTTCCCTTCTTGAACCCAATCAATTTATTTAAAGTAGGTTAGTTTAGTGAACTAGAAACCCAAATTTAGAAATGGAGAAAAACTCTAAAAATACACATCTTTTAAACAGTTTATCTTAGTAATAGCAGTCTATGTCAACAGAAGTAAAAAAAGCCATTTCCTCCAACCATTCAAGATAGGTCCTTGTCATACCCCATTTTCCAACACAGTTTTAAACCACCATAGTATATTTAATTATGTCAAAAGTTATTAAAACATTTAACCAATGTTGAGAATGCTTTTTGTTTTTTTTAAATATTTGTGGCATTTACCGAAGTTATCTTCAACTTCAGAACAACCCTTTTGACTAAAAAATGTGTATATGTGGATTTGGGAATAGTTATGACTACTGTATGATAATCTTAAATTCTTAAAAGTGATAATCAAAATAGATTTGATTTTTTTAGGCAGTTTTATGTTCCCACAGCATGATCCTGAGATTCAACACTCTGACAGATCTCTTTTGTAATTTATGCTACTTAATTGTGGTCTCAAAGTAATAAAGTTATTATAACACTGTTCAAATTACCATGACCTTAATGAATAAAACAAATGAGATAATCTATTAGAGTACACAGAGCGTGAGGTTGAATCTCATCCCTTCTTATACAGTTTTCAACATGCCCATTAAAAATAAAATATTCATGGGAAAATACCAAAATGAATCTATGATTTATTCAATATTAGGAATTCAAAAAGGAGAGATAATCTTAGCTTTTCTAGTATCTGCTAACATAAAAGAGAGTCTGGAGGGAAAGAAAGCCAAAGATTTGCTATTATTAAACTCAGAAAAAAAAAAGTTGCAGTGATTATTTTCATATGGCTCTGAAAAGAGGTATCCTTTTGCTCTATTTGACTAAAACTATGGACATCTGAATTTCTTCACCATTTTGGGCTAAGAGTGTAGTACAATATGTTCAATATTAATACTAAAATATTAATTTTTATTTATTTAAATTATTTTTAATTAATTTTTCAATCCCTCAAAACCAGTAACTGACCCTGGTGTGTTATTACTATATACATGGAATGGCAACTACACAATATTCACTAGTTGCAAAATATTTTTTGCAATATAAATAATTTCTATGAAGCTATAATTTCTATTAAGAGTAAAGCAATTACTTGCTCAAAAATAAAGTTAAGATATATATACATAGCAGTCTTGTTTCTATTTTCTGGGTTTTTCAAGAATTCTGATGAGGGCTCTTGGGGATGTGTTTTGATCTAGGCCTGATGAAAGAAATGGAGAATCTTAATTAGTAAAAGGGAAGAGGAAAAGACATAATGGGGAAAAGGATTCCTCATGAGTGGGATCATGGCAACAAGACAGGGGTGTGCACTTGGCTGAAGGAGGGTAACTGGCTTAACCAGAATTGAGAGAAAGAAAGACTACTGACCATAGACCATAAAGGAGCCAGGCTGCAGAGTTTAGGCCTGACCTCACAGGTACTAAGGGAACCACAGGCAGTAAGAACCACATTCTTAAGCATAAGACAGGTAAAAACATTCACACTCAGGCGGGGGAACCATCTTTTCTCCAAGGTGAACATCACATGCATGCTCAATCTCACAGAGCAGAGACAATGCTTACAGTTTCAAAGTCTTCTTTTGTTTTTTCCTGAGACTAGAAACTGCTTTAGAAACATAAAAATAGCTAAGCTAATCTGAATGAAATTAAACAATTTAAAGCTTTATAAGGACAAGTTTTCCAAAATTCTGCCAACAAACCCTTTGTTAAAGGGAATAATTTCCATTTTTAACTAAGAAGATATACTAATGCCTTTAAAGTTGTCTTAATTTTTCAGAATTTTGCATTACCCTCACCCATACTGACACTAGCTTACATGACCAGAGAATTCTACAGTACAGACATGTTTTGTTAATCCTACGCAGAAGTACTTAGTAATTTGTAAACATTTTGAAGTCTGATACTTTCCCACAGTCCATAGCAAACGAGCTATATAATTATAAAATAATGTCACTGATTTCATTTTGCTTGTTAACCCATCTGTACTAATTTCTATTAGAAAAGTAAAAACAAAGATATCTGACAACTTTGAACAAAAGTGTCTGGCACTCAAGTATTGAATGGATCCATCGCTTTTTCTTCATTATTCCTTTGTACAGTCTGTTCTTTGAGACTGGAAAGTTTCTTCTTCCTTTCTTGATTATCTTGGTAACCTTATTTAAAGGCATCTTCACTTAAGACTGTTCTTTGTGAAAATTTTCCTGACATCTACATTAAGATAATCCAGAAAATAAGTAGGATGAGAAAAACACAAATACTTGCTTGATACAAATACCACCAGTTTCTATGTATTTGAGCAATTCCAAATTTAGCCATATATTGGAATTTCATACATTTTCCCAGTTGTGCCAGGTAAATACACTGACAACTGAAACTTATATAACAAGCTAATAATATGTTATTCTCCACATATACGAAGCTAATTTAAAAATTAAAACTTTTCATAAAACCTGTCTCTTTCAGGTTTCCAGCTCTGACTTAGACAAATCTAAGGGATCAACACTGTAATTTTAATACCATACAAATTTATTGATAATAGAATTTTAATTTATAAGCCTTAACTTTTATAAAGCTTTACTACTAAAAGAAGTATCTAAAAACTCCTGATAATTTTAATGAGAGCAACTATTTACACTTATACTGATGTATGAAATAAAGACCTGAAGGTAGTTCATTTATTTATCAGATTTAAAGTTTAAGATCTTAATAGGAAAAAATAAACAGGAGACAATTTCAAAACACTTTAACACGGAGAACTTTTTGCTTGATCCCAAGTCTCATTTGAATTAATTTCTGCTCCTATGTTTCCACTTTATTTAAAGATCCAGTGCTACAGTGCTCTTCCCAGTCAAATGTGAAATTAGCAGCCCTCATTGTAAGAATGTCTGCACTGCTTTAGCAAAGATGATGTTCATGAATTATTCCCTTACTTGATTTCTTGATTAAAGAAAGCATTTATGAGAGAGATAAAGAATAGAGATTTTCCTGTCACCAAGTTAACTGGTCTCTGTGAGGATTCTATCTAGTATAGTATCTAGACAGACAAGTTAACAGAATCTAACGTGAGTGGAGTTCTGACAATTCCCACTTCCACAGTTCATTCCAACACAATGCACCTGTCAGCCTAGTGCAGAAGAGCTAGAGAGAATAAAATGAGGCGTCTCATGGTCACCTCTGCCCACCTGAAAAAAGTGCAATAATCCCTCAGCTTCTACTTCCTCTATAATCGGTGAGCCCTAAACACAGAGATCTCTTTGGTTTTAAGAATGAGATTCTCTTCATGAGTCAGACAAGTGCCTGTGTTATAGAAGGAAAAAGTGGCCACACCCGCTCCACCTAAATAAGATACCTTCACAAGCAGTGCTTCTTTGGGTTCACCAGGGAGAAATGCTGATAAAAGCCAACAGAGACCCAAAAGAGTACTCAGGTAGAGCACTGTTCACTTCTCTCTTCTAGTGATTTTGACATTCTTTCTTTGGAATGTCCACTAGAAAAACGTCTCCCTTCCTAGTAGTATCATTACACTCTAATGGATTTCCTAAAGTAGCCTACCTAAGTAAATAAGCTGTGCCACCTTTGTTACTGTTCAAATTTTTAATTCCTGTAAGTCACTGTAAGCACTACTTCAGGCTACACAAATAAAAATCAGACACACTTCAAGGCTGACAGGATGCACACACTACATATCAAATGTGGGGGCTGAGGGGAGAGACCTCCAGGGAGTCAAAAGGACTACTACTATTGTGGAAGGAGCAGACAGTGTCAACTTTCTGGGAATAGCAATGTTAACTTAGGTAGCTTGGTAGGAAGAGGCCTTGAAGTTATTCTTCAGTGAGGACAGGCCCCCGGAGCACAAGTTTTTCTCTTTCCTAACAGAATATCTATTTTCAACGCTAAAACATCAGACAAGAGCCTACCTGACATTTTGGAGAATTGGCTGTGCTCGGATTGATATTCCGCATTGCCTAAGAGTGAAAAATAAGATGGATAAAAATTACTTTAAGCCACATGGGTTGGCTGTGTAGGCTGACTTACAAATTCCATCCAGACATATCACCATAGCACAGAATTCCCAAGCTAGCTCAAGAAGAAGCAGACTGAGGGAGACAGGAGACCATGGAGTCACCACAGAACACACGGAAGCCTCAGCAGTGTTCACAGCGTTGAGGGCAGGACAGGTGTCGGGACTCAAACACAATCTGATACTGGTCGGGTAGGTTCTTTACTTCTGAGTATTAGATGAAGCAGGGAAAATATAATTTGATGTTTCAGTGATAAGAGAAACTGTCAGTGCAAGTTCACAGGAAGCCAAAAGACTTAAACTGAATTTATACTGATGGCTAAAAAACAAACACCTTAAACAATACACCATTAGTATAAGATTAGAGCAGGTCGGTCACTTCAACAGAAGGATAGACAACACAGTAGGCAGTAAAGAGACAAAGAAGTCACCTTTAAAGGAAGCTATTCTGTCCGGGACCGTCACCCAGAGTAAGAGTGGGAATAAGGCTTAGGAAAATTCTTTAGAATAAAGAATTTCATAAGCAGCAGCATTCTGCCCACTGGCTGGGAAGGGGATGGGAGACAGCTGATCTACAGCAAAATGACTGATTTTAATCTTTCTTATTAATAAGGTTTCTTGGTTTTGATGGTCTTCAATTCATATGTGAAATAATATTTACTTATACCATCTAGTACTCAGTAACGACAAAATGAAAAGCAAGCAATGAAAACAGGCTGTGTAAAACGTACCCTGAAATTACTTTATTTCTTCTAATAGCTATATAATTATATTCTTGATGATGCTACCTTGCTCTGGTGATAAAGTTTTATTTAAATGAAAAATGTCTTTCCTTTATAGTAATATGTTAAAAGTCTGTCAGAGGTATAATAAACTTGTTAACGTGCTTCCTTTTTCTACTTTCTTAAAGGCAGATGAGGAAATACTTCTTTCAAGACCACTTCATGACACCACATAGGGGCATCACCTCCCTCGCTCACTTCTGGGCCCAGCCTCACCACGGGACACTGGCCGGCTACCGACAGCGCAGTTTGCAGGTGTGGCGGTCTGGGGTGCTTGTGGCTCAGTTTAACTCTTAGGTACCAGTTCTTCAAGTCCCAAATCAGAGTTCAATCACTACATCAAGTTCATCTATTTCCATTAACACTCAAGTGACACTATTAAAATATAACCTTCATGAAGAAAACAGTACCTTGTTCAAATGTCTACACCCTGGCAACAAAAATGTACCATAAACGATATTTTTAATGCCTTATCTTAGTATGCCATGATTTAGGGCAGGGGGAATAATATAGACACATGTATTTCATGTTTGTAAATAAAGAGAAGGTCTGGGGTGGGGGTGGGGGGAAGCATAAGAAATTGTTAGCTATTTACTTCCAGAAAAGAGAACTAGAGAAATGGAAAGGGAGATTTTATTTTCACTTACACCTTTTGTACACTTTCAAAATCACACTGTGCTTTTATTACCCAAAATATTTATATAAAAATTTTAAAATATACTAAGATCATACCCCCAACATCTGAACTTTAGATTTTATCATTCTGAAATTTGAGATGAGGGATTATATTTTTATGGCACAAAAAAGCCAACAGTATTTCTGAAAGAAAATCTATAGAAATGGCCCTAAAGGTTTCCAGCTCTCTAATGTTAGAACCTACCCTTCCCAACGTGAAAAAAACCACCACAAGCACGTAATTTTAAGACACTTGGGGATCTTCTAAACTTGGGATAGCCTATGTTACATTTTAAATAAAACACATCTTAGATCAGCAATAGTGAAAGCTATCTGTCCTGTGAGAGGTATCCTACTGGTGTATTCTCCTAGACAGATAATTTGTTTAAAGTAAAAGATGTTTCTCCCCAGGTGATGTTCCAGTTCCTCCCTTAGTGAAACCTTCAGATATTAAATGGTCTGCAGTTCCCTGTACAGACATACCTCACTTTATTGCACTTCACAGACACTGCAATTTTTTTAAAAACACACTGAAGGTTTATGGCAACCCTGCGACTAGCAAGTCTATCAGAGCCATTTTTCTAAAAGCAATTGCTCACTTCACGCCTCGGTGTCACATTTTGGCAACTCTCACAATATTTTGGCCTTTTTTGTTATTATTTTATTTATAACAGCAATCTGTGATGTTACTATTGCAAAAAGATGACTCACTGAAAGCTCAGGTGATGGCTAGCATTTTTTTCAGCAGTTAAGTATTTAAAAATTAAGTACTTTTAAAAAATGTACACTGTTTAAGACTTAATGCTATTACACACTTTAATGGACTATAGTATGGTATAAACATTAACTTCTACATGCACCCGCAAACCAAAAACTTCGTGTGATTCACTTTACTGCAACACTCGCTTCACTGTGGTGGTCTGGAACTGACGGGCAGTATCTCCGAGGTATGCCTGTGTATTTGAGGACAAGCGCCCTTGCTTCCCTGACTCCTGCCTGACTGCGGTGAACATGGCCCGAACGCCTCTGTGTGATACAGGTCACAGCCCACGCGCTCAGAGGCCAGCGAAGAGACTCAGACGAGGACAGAGCCGGACAGAACGTTTCTGTGTCCCTCTAGTTTTAAGAGAGACAACGCTCCTCTGCCACCGACAAATGCCGGAACGAAACACACCCAGCTTCAGGTAGGAAAACAAAGCCCCGAGAGCGGAAGGCTGGTCTCTAACCTGGGGCCTCACCTGCCGAAGCAGTTCTTGCTGCTTCAGTCGCAGCCTCTCCTTCTCCATCTGCAGCTGCTGCAGGCGCATCTGCTGCTGCTGGTTGGAACTGCCGCCACCCAGGACGCCTCCCTGCGGGCTCTGGGGGGCCAGCGGGGGCGGCTGCTTCACTGGAGCACTTTGACTGATTCTCTGGTTCATGGCTGAAAGGAAACAGAAGATCTGGTCTAAAAAACTAGCAAAGAAAAACGATATTCAGTTATTCACAAGCACGATGGAGATGGCCAACAGAGCCTTTTCTGTATAAGACCAGAAGTAACCTAAAAACCCACCAATAGTACAAAGGGCACATTAGTTTATTATTATTAGACATGCTTGTCATCAGTGTAACATGTAAGGCAGCCATGAGACAGAAGAAACAAGCAGCAGCTCTAACAGGCAAGGCCATGGAACAGTCTAAGACACACTAAGTTAAAAGCATAGTACAGAACAGAAAAGTGCTTTTTTACAAAGGGAGAGGAGGCCTATATGGATATACTACATGCATATCCAGAGAATCTGAACTGAAGGACAGCTAAGAAGCAATTAACACCTGTTGGCTCTGTAGCTGGGGAACTGGGTGACTAAAGAACTGATGTTCAAGAGAAACATTTTTTGTAACTTTTCAAGTTTGAATAATGTGAATGCACTGCTTATTACTAAATATATATCTAATTAAAAATATATCCCTCAAAGTAACTAAGAGAAAGCAATCTAAGCAGTAAAGTTCAAGATTATTAATCTTTAAATATAATGCTAACAAATCAAGTAGATTAGATGATCTGACACATGCTTCAAATAAAGCCTGTCAGAGTCTGGATGGCACAGACTGGTCTCATCCAACACCACTGTACCCCCTATACAGCCAAGGGAGTCAGTTATTTTTTTTAGTTGAACCTGTAATACACCATTTGACAATTAGAAACAGACTGGATTTTTATACTAGTGAATTTCTGCCACTGATACATTGATCAAACTATGGATTGTGGTAGCCTCAGTAAGCAGATGGAAGTCTTATTACATGAAAATGGCAGTAAGAATGATATATTACCTTTTCAGACATCTACTCAACTTTTTAAGGTGAAATTTCAGGTCATTGTTTAATACATACTGACCAAAAAAAAAACCTCTGCCCAATGACTTCACAAACACTCGAAGAAATGATACTAATCTTTTACAACCTTTTGCAGAGAACAGCAAAGAAGGAAACTTCACGACACTTTTGCGACCAGCATATCCCTAATACCTTATGAAGACATTAAAATAAAGAAAAATCATAGATGGCTCTCTCTCATCAACCTTGCTGCCAAAGTCTGAAAAGATCCACTGTTGGTGCTCATGACTTAATAGATCCCGGCCACAAAGCAAACTCCTTGTGATGATCTGCACATGTCCTCCGTTGTGCCGTAGGCACAGCTCTTGGAGGCTACTTGACAAACCTCCCAGCCTTTCCCAGAGTCTGCCATGGACATTAAGAATCATCCTCTTTCAGGGCACTGCCCTGGGACTTTGTCTACTGACATTTCTCACCTGACTGTAATTTTTTATTTACAAATTTGTATCTTCTCTTCCCAGGTGGCACTAGTGGTAAAGAACCCTCCTGCCAATGCAGGAGACATGAGAGACATGGGTTCAGTCGCTGGGTCAGGAAGATCCCCCGGAGGAGGGAACGGCAACCCACTCCAGTATTCTTGTCTGGAGAATCCCATGGACGGAAGCCTGGCAGGTCGGACAGGACTGAAGCGACTGAGCGCACACACACCTTCTCTTAGACAAGTGCCTCGGGAGTGCGGACAGACCCCAGTCAAGCATGTATTCTCAGTGCCTAGTCCAGCAGCTTGGCATAAAATCTGTGCTGAGAATAAACACTGAAATGATTCTCAGTCCTTTCACTATTCACTGAGGCAGAAGTTTAACTTTATAAAAGATACGGCAATATAGAAATCCTACCAATTTCCCCACAGACTACCAACTCTTCTATGTGGCAATATAAAATTGATTTGAAGCCAAGGATATTAGAAAAAAGGAAAATTATAGACCAATCCTCTCTCAGAAAGCCTTAGTTCAATTCAACCTACTGAGATATTAATATAAGGTGATAACATTTTGTTCTTACTTTCCCCCTCTATTTTTCCTGTAGTTCTTCTTTTTAAAAAATTTGGCCATGCCAGATGGCATGTGGGATCTTAGTTCAACGCCCTGACCAGAGACTGAACCTATGCCTCCTGCTTTGGAAGCACAGGGTCGTAACCACTGGACTGCCAGGGAAGTCTCTTTTTCTAACTTCTTCAGTTGAACTCACTTAGCTTAAATCTTTTCTTTGAACATTTAAGTCAATAAATTTACCTTTAAGGACTGCTTTTCTCGCATGTCCCACATTTGAAATCGTACATATAATTCATGATTGTTCTCTTTCAAATATCTGCAATTTCTATTTTGATTTCCATTTAACTCATGAGTTATTTAGGAGTACAGTTTATACTCTTAAGCATATATTTAAAATTTTGAAAAATAACTGCCACAGAGAAGCAGAAAAAAAATATATTATGAATCCTCATGTAGTCATCACCCAGCTTCCCAATGATCAATACCCTACTGATTTTATTTTACATCTGTCTGACTTTTCCCTCAATTACTTTCAAGCAAATAATATAGCCTCTCATCTGTAAATAACCTCAGTATGTATCGTTTGGGAGTTTTGCTTAGATTTTATAACTATTTTCTGCCTAATGCTGAAAAACTTGGTTCTAATAACATTAATATGTATTATTCTTTTATACATATACAATTATTTCAAAATAACATTATGACTGAACATTAAAGTTATGATGAACAAAATGATAATTAAAAGGTTTGAATTCTTTGTCATTTTTTTTTGTCCTTAAGATATTTCGTTAAGTATATCCAGCCAAATCAGCTTAAGTGTTACCTGAAATAATTCTTCTTTATGTAACTCAGCCACCAACTCAAATACTGGTTCACTTGTGACACTGTGCTTTTAAATTTTATACACTTGTTTTACTTACCACCCACCACGGCCCTGCCCACAACAGTTTAAAAATCCAAGCAAACACAGATCCAGGAGGGTACTGTACTACACTGAAGTAGTATGTTGGTAGCATACTCTTAATATTCAACTTCACTCTGCGTTTTTGATAATAACATCCTTGAGACTATGCCAAAGTAGTATTAGAGTTTTTCTCCCATTTTCTTTGAAAAATAACTGACTAGTATTTCATTCAACTAATTTCCTATTAGGTACCACAGTTCTAATTATAATCTGTATGTTTTAATAGCTGGTGGGGCAAGCCATATTTTTTTTGAAGCCAACTTTTGATTATTGGGATCTAATTTTATTGCTTTGTGGTTAACATAATCTGGTTCGCACACTGCTTTTTGAAATCTGTGACTGACAGGTGGTCAGTCCCTGCTTTTGTCCTAGGCCAGGGCCAGCCAGCTGCGTCATGCCTCTCTTCCTGTGCTCTCAACACTCTGAGGTCTGATATCCCGACAAGATGACTGGCCCCAGGCCTGTCTGTGCTCCCTGTTCCTTGTGTGGTTTTATTTTCTGACCGACAGAGACTTTTTTCTTTTAAATTTATGAATCAAGTTAAGTTTTTTTGGTTATTTCTTTTTAATGTTCTGTCTGATACAGCAGAGAAGGGATGTCCAAAAAACATGACTCACTGCTTCGTATTCTTCAAAGCCTTATTAATCTTTCACACAGCAAAAAAGCCATATTTATGAAATGTCTTTACAAAGAATAAACGGCTGGTACCTTAATAATTATGGTTTACAGTTAGTATTTTACAGGGGAACGGACAGAAAAAAGCCAAACACTTAATAGCTAAGATTTGCCCCACTGGTGGCTCAAGACGGTAAAGAATCCGCCTGCAGTACAGGAGACCTCGTTCGTTCCCTGGGTTAGGAAGATCCCCGGGAGGAGGGCATGGCAACCCACCCTGGTATTCTTGCCTGGAGAATCCTCAGGGACAGAGGAACCTGGGGGGCTACAGTCCATGGGGCCACAAAGAGCCAGACACGACTGAGTGACTAAGCACAGCACAGCAACCTCATTAATACAACTGCTTGTACCTACCTGTCACCAACATTACTAGATTCACAACTGACAGGTATCATAGGACGATATAAAAAACATGGCCTTCAGAGTCAAACAAACCGTGATCAGAGTTAGGCACATCAGTTCAGTACTTCATCTAATTCCCAGTTTCCTCATCTCTACCTTGGGGATGGATCACTGTGGGTGTGTGCACTCAGTCACTCAGTTGTGTCCAACTCTCTGCCACCCCATGGACTGTACCCACCAGGCTCCTCCGTCAATGAAACGTGCCAAGCAAGAAGACTGGAGTGGGTTGCCATTTCCTCCTCTAGGGATCTTCCTGACAGGGATCGAACCTGTGTCCCCTACACTGGCAGGAGGATTCCCTACCACTGAGCCAGGTGGACGCCACTGTGGGGCTTATAACTAAAATATAAAGCATCCATTATATTCCTGGAAGACAATACTTGCTCCAAAAATGTTAGCCTCCCCCCTTCTCCAAACAGTTCTTTCTAAAACTTGAAGATTATTAGTTTTTCAGATAATCAGCAGGGGTCACAGGACTGGAAAAGGTCAGTTTTCATTCCAATCCCTAAGAAAGGCAATCCCAAAGAATATTCAAACTACCACACAATTGCACTCATCTCACACACTAGCAAAGTAATGCTCAAAATTCTCCAAGCCAGGCTTCAACAGTCCAGGCTTCAACAGTACGTGAACTGTGAACTTCCAGATGTTCAAGCTGGTTTTAGAAAAGGCAGAGGAACCAGAGATCAAATTGCAAACATCCACTAGATCATACAAAAAGCAAAAGAGTTCCAGAAAAACTCTGCTTTCTCAACTATGCCAAAGCCTTTGACTGTGTGGATCACAACAAACTGTGGAAAATTCTGAAAGAGATGGGAATACCAGAGCACCATACCTGCCTCTTGAGAAACCTGTATGCAGGTCAAGAAGCAACACTTAGAACCAGACATGGAACAACAGACTGGTTCCAAATAGGAAAAAGAGTACGTCAAGGCTGTATATTGTCACCCTGCTTATTTAACTTATATGCAGAGTACATCATGAGAAATGCTCAACTGGATGAAGCACAAGCTGGAATCAAGATTGCCAGGAGAAATATAAATAACTTCAGATATGCAGAGGACACCACCCTTATGGCAAAAAGTGAAGAGAAACTAAAAAGCCTCTTGATGAAAGTGAAAAAGGAGACTGAAAAAGTTGGCTTAAAGCTCAACATTCAGAAAACTATGATCATTGCATCTGGTCCCATCACTTCATGGGAAATAGATGGAGAAACAATGCAAACAGTGGCTGACTTTATTTTTCTGGGCTCCAAAATCACTGTAGATGGTGACTGCAGCCATGAAATTAAAAGACGCTTACTCCTTGGAAGAGAAGCTATGACAAACCTGGACAGAATTCTAAAAAGCAGAGACATTACTTAGCTGACAAACATCCACCCAGTCAAAGCTATGGTTTTTCCAGTAGTCACGTATGGATTTGAGAGTTGGACCATAAAGAAATCTGAGCGCTGAAGCGCTGAAGGTAGAAGGAAAAGGGGATGACAAGAGGATGAGATGACTGGATGGTATCACTGACTTGATGGACATGAGTTTGAGCAAGCTCCAGGAGATGGTGATAAGATAGGGGTGCCTGCAGTCCATAGGGTCACAAAGAGTCAGACATGACTGAGCCACTGAACTGTCTGAATTGACATACAAATGCCCTGGCTTGAATTCCCACACCTTCTCTCCCCATCCCTCGACTCCATTATGCTTGTCACTATTTCTAAGTATTTTATGATTCACAAAGACATGCATAGATCTTTTCCTACAAGATCTAAACAGGAAAAAAACAGGTGGTAGAGTTTGAGCCTTAGTTCAACCTCCTTAGGGATCCTTCTCTTTTGGTGAAAATGTTCCTGGCATTCCCAAAGGGCACTCAGCATATTTTCTCAAAGAGATGTTTCCATACATTGTGCTGTATCAGTTTTGAAAATATTGGTTAAATATGAATTGGGGGACTGATCTGAGTATCTATCACGTATGGTGAACCTCTCACTATCTGAGGTTTAGAGCAAAAAACTACTGGGAAAAATGGTTTCCATTCCAAGCAGTTAAATAAATTAAAAAAAAAAACAAAAAACTGCTAGAGAATAACCCCTAAGTTAGTTGAAAAGTGTTGAAATGATAAAATATGACTGATTTCAAAACAGATTCTAGAGTTAAGAAAACTCTAGAATTTAAAAAAAAAAAGCTAGTTAAAAAAAAGTTTTGAACTTTCCACATTGCATTTTTATTAAGTAATATTGCATATAACAAGTTAATGTAAATATATATTCTTGTGAAAACTAGCTGGACAATAACAATATTGTATGAAAATAAGCATAACTCTCCTCTGCGCCTCACCAGTTTCTCAGAATTAAACGCCAGTGATCAGTAATGCCGTAATCAGTAATGACAGCGACCACTGCCGATGGCACACGGAACTGGTTGGTACAGTTGTTTCCAAACCTAAACTGAGTGCTAAAAACCACAGAAAGGGAAAAACAGGGAATCAAAAGACAGAGTAAAAACGCCACAAATTAAAAAGAAATCTGCACAAAATATGCAATAGATACAGTTTCTCTGGCTAATAATGGTCAGTCCTTTTTGTTGTTTACTTAAATGCTGTTTGTTACCTGTGGATACAAGCAGTCCTACAAGTTTCTGTATTAAGGGTTCACTTAAGTGACGAATTCAAACAACTTTCTTTATGAACTGAGGCTGGGATTTCTTCTCTTCAGAAGCATCCCGTTCTTTACCTTCTGACCATCTCAAGCATTTCAACAAAGCACAGAGCCGAGCACCCACATGGGGTGCACCAGAGACCTCACAGGCAGACAAGAAACAAAACAGGCTTTGTTTCACGGGGGAAGCGGGCAGGGCAGTTAAAAAAGAAAAGAACTGCATTACCAACTTCTTCCCCTGAGTGATCAACCACCAAAATCCAAATGTCTCCAGTTTTAACAAAATTTCTAAAAGGTAAAGAGAAAATAAATCCCTAACACAGGACAGAATTTTTTTTAAAAAAATATGCTATATTTAAAAATTCAGAGTTTGCTGCCTAATAGTAACAAGTTACTATTTCATAACTTGAACAAATCAGTCAGAAACAAATCAGTCCTGACAGCTTTATGGTAGCAAATTATACAGTCAGCAATTACTGAAGGAAAAAAACAAAGACCACCTTCTCAAAAACAAAGGAGGTCATCACCATGGGTTCTTTTCAAATGTCATTCTCAACATCTGAGTTTTCAAACTTCAGACAAATTTTAGGTTTGCATAATTGGTATCTTCAATCTTGTAGTATTACAAAGTATTTCAGATCTGGTAATCAACTGTAGACTGTGATAATAAAGTCTATCCCGGTAATATCATTAAGTGTAAATTTAAACTTAGAAACATTTTTTTTGAACTTTTAAAACATTAACTCATATCAAATCTCCCCAAACACAAGAAAGCACTTCTTTATTTTGTCTAATATTTTATCAAGCTTCAGACATTACATGGTTACATGTTAGAATGGCTGTATTAGTTTGTTCATAACATTTGGAAAGAAATTTTAGGTTTTTCCTGTATTGATAAGATACTTAAGACTTCTGTAAAACAGTAGGCTTATTAAAAGAAATGAAAGTTTTCTGAAAACAATCTAACAGGCCACCTGTCAGTCTTAAAACAGTGAAAACAAAACACAAAACACCCACTGCTAGTTCAGTATTTCAACATGACTGAGGGGATTGCACTGTCTCCAAAAAGCTGTTACTAACTGGCACAATAATTTAAGTATTTTAAATAAGGCTAGGGTCCCAACTGAATGACTGAGTACCTTTTCATTATTAATATGCAAAAGATGTGTCTCAACACTGTTAAGCTATACCTCAATGAAAAGTTATTCTGAGATACTTCACCCCTTTATCAGTAGTTTTAATAAAGCCATAGGGCTGTGTGTAACCATCACCACTATCTAATTTCAGAACATTTTCATCATCCCCCAAAGAAGCCATGTATTCCTTTGGGAGTACACTTTCTATTGCCCCTTCCCCAGTTGCTGGTAATCATTAAACTACTTTTTGTCTCTTTGGAATTGCCTATTCTGAACAGGTCATATATGTGGAATCAATTTCGTGACTGGCTTGTTTCACTTGGTATGTTTTCTAGGTTCATCTATGTTATAGCATGTATCAGCATTTTACTCCTTTTTATCACCGAATAACCTTCCATTGTACAGAACACTACCTTTTGTTAGTTTGTTCATCGGTTGATGGAACATGTTATTTTCACCTTTTGGTTTTTATGAATCATGTGGCTACAAACATTCAAGTTTGCAGGTTTTTGTATGGACATATGGTTTCCTCTTTGGGGCATAAGTATCTAGGGCGCGGAACTGCTGAGCCGCACAGTGGGTGCACTTTCTGAGAAACCGCAACAAAACAGTTTTCTCGAGTGTCTGCGTCCGTTTTCAATCATATGGACAATGGATGAGGGTGCCAACTGCTCCACGTGCTCGCCAACACTTACTGATGCCTGTCTTTCACTTCAGCCGTCTTACTGAGAATAAAGTGGTATCTCATTGCGGCTTTGGTCTGTATGATGTGGTAAGAGCTAATCTCCTCTAAAAATCCACGCTAGGTCTTATCAAAGGCACACTCTGTACTTTTCTCCCTTCCCAATTATCAACCGCCAGACCCCCCAAACTGGGTTAAAGTATCTGAATCTTTAAACTGTTCAAAAATATCAATAACGTCTCTATTTAGGTCAGTTTGATATCGTCTTCCTTCAACCATCTATCAAAAGTCTGGCATGAAAATTCATTACAATGGTATTTTTCAAACAATACAATTGTGAATAGAGCTTAAGAAACATTCAACAGAACATTTTCTCCTCATCACCTCATTAAGCAGTTTGGGGCAGGACACAGGAGTTGCTAAATGAGGTGAGGAGGAGAAGGGAGAAAGTAGTCTTAACTAGCCTTCAGTTCTGTCTGTCTCCAGAACATAACTGTTTTTTCCCTCTACTATGAAAACAGTGTTTAAGGTACAAATAATGAAATGACTGGTCTATAGAGAGACAGGGAATAAGGTTTAAAAATCTACCTGGCATCAAGAATTCATGTTAGATTAATGAGTAAACAGTTCCATTAATAATAGCTTTATTTCTAATTACATGTAATTTATTACTCTTTCACTAGGGGAATTTATAATTTAGAAGAGATGAATCTGAGTTTTGACTGCTAAACACAAAAACTGGTCCTTTTATATAGTGTAGAGCTTGACTGGCTTCTCATCCTTTAATGTCCCCCTTCAAAAAAGTGTTCCTGACTACCTCACCTCATTCCCTTTTGGAGCACCTTATGATAAAGCCCTTCATTGTACTGAACAGGTTTTGTAATGGTTTATTTACTCAGTAGCCTGCAACCCCCACCCCCAACTGTTAGCATAGTGCCTGGTATGTAACTGGCACTCATCTGTTGAATGAGTAAGTAAGTACAAAAAGTTTTTATCCCTGGTTAGTAGGATGTTATTAGTAATGCACAGGAGAATCTCCAAATTGAAGCAAGTCCAGAATGAGTTCTGAAGTGACCTCAGCAACCAGGGTAGCAGAACAACATGAGCATAAGACAAAGAAAACGAACCACTCCCCTTCTAAGTCACTCCAACTGATTTCAGCAGAAATCGATCTGGCTTTTCCCTCTGGAAGACTACAATCTCCTTTTCTGTTTATCTGAGTCTCTGGGTTGGCACAAAAAGTGGCATCACCAGATGGATCTCTTCTTCAGTGCCGTTTATAAGACACTTGCTATTAATGCAGAGGGGATGCAAGTAACTTGAAACACAGGTTTCTTTTAAAAATAAATTTTCTTATGTTTGATGGGAGGGGTTTTATTAACACAAATCATTAATTTAAATTATCATTCGTTATGCAAAGAAAAATACTTCTTCACTATATAATTATTTGTATCACTGAACCATCATCAAATAGAAACTATGTATTAATTTCACCTCATTAATGTATGTGAGGAGAAGGGGGTGTCAGAGGATGAGATGGCTGAATGGCAACACCGATGCAATGGACATGAACTTGGGCAAACTTCTGGAGATGGTGCGGACAGGGAGGCCTGGCGTGCTGCAGTCCATGGGGCTGCAAAGAGTTGGACATGACTGGGCGACTGAACAACCGTGTATGTCTACTCACCCTCAGCAAATAGAAGAGACTGAATATATGAATAATAGACTATTTTGACACTATCCTCCTGAATAAAACATAAATTAAAGAAAAAAAGACTAAAACTGCAAACCTCAAGTTTGAACTAATTTTGATATTCCAAAATAATTATGATATTCCAAAAATATTCCTTACACATCAAAACGTTCATTTCAGTGTTTGTTTTTTTTTAAGTAAAAAAAAAAAAAAAAGTAGTGAGGGCAACAATTTGTAACAATCTCTAACAGTGTGTTTTAAACTGAGCTGCACTGAGCACATGGCCTGGAGTTATACTTCCAATCAGCTTACATCAGGCCTTCTATTACAGCAACTTCAGGGAAGTTTGAAAGTTCAGAAACCGAGCACCCCAAAACTGTGTCCATCTTTCAGGCAGTAAAACTGAACCCTGCTAACACACGCACGTTTCAATTCCTGTATGTGTCAGAGCTCCACAGTGGAGACAAAACTTAACTCTTCCATCCAGCACCGGCCATTCCCTGTCAGATGTTTGCCTGGGCATACTCACCATGCGATAAGGCTTATCTTTAGATTAAGCTGAAAGATTGCCTAGTCTCCTCTTCACAAGTAATTTCCAGCTGTGACCAGAGGGCTAAAAGTTAAACTTAAATGGTGCAATAAATAGTTCAAAAGCATCTTTGAAACCTCAGGGCACTCTAATCCAGAAAGCTACTGAGAAATAACCTTAAGCAAGAATCCAAAGCCACCACTGAAGAGTTCATACTCTAGCATATTGCATTAAATCACAATAATTAAGAAGGGGGTTCCCTGGTGGCTCAGACAGTAAGGAATCTGCCTGTAATGTGGTAGACTGGGGTTCAGTCCCTGGGTCTGGAGGAGTCCCTGGAGAAGGCAATGGCAACCCACTCCAGTATTCTTGCCTAGAGAATCCCGTGGACAGAGGAGCCTGGAGGACCCCAATTTATGGGGTTGCAAAGAGTCGCAGATGACAATAATTAAGGACTGGAAATATTCTTAAAACATCCAGTATATGAGTCCAAATAAGCTGAGAAGTCAGGTATCTTTCTGAATGAACTGGTTATACTGTGATACCAGAATAACTTGGGTCTTCTGATTTCTAACTGAGAAGGTACATTTTTCTATCTCAGAATTTAATTCATATTGAATTTTTCTGCATCACAGTTTAATTCAAATTCATATTGAATGTATTATGCAACTACTATGGAGAAAAGAGTATGCTAACTGATTTCTTCTAAAGGATTTTTCAAGGTCATACAAAATGCCAGGTGAGAGAAGTGTTGTAATTGTTTTTCTCACTGGATAATGTGCATTTAAAAACGACACTGAGTGTTACCTTTAAAGAGGCACTAGTTAAATGAGAGGCATCCAGAAGGAGGGAATAAAACTGGTAAAGAACTCAGAACTCTTAATGCACGGAAAAAACTAGAGAAACCACAGTAAGAGAGAACGTTCTGATATTAGGACTGTATTCACAAATTTGAATGGAAGTAAACTTCTGAGTAATAAAGGAACACATACTTTCTGGTCATTAGAACCTTCCTTAAATAAAATGGATTGCCTTGTAACGTGGAAAGCTCCTAGTCAAGGGAAAGGTCAAAGATGAGGTTGGAAGGTTATCTCTTAAGGATGTGGCAGAGGTGAGGCCTGATAATTCAACTGGTTTCACTTCTGTAACTGGAAACTCACTACCTTTGGTAATTTCCTCAAGATGAGTCACAATATGTAAGTCACAGTACATAAGTAAATGCATTAACCATTGTCATCTTCCTCCCTCTGAAATTTCCATGTATTAGTATTGGTGACTTAGGTGTGTTTCTGAAAGATTAACTGCTTGTAACCTATATTTCTTTAAAATTCTGGGTGTCGAAAGATCAAGTCCAGATTCTAGTTCTGTCACTTAACTATGCAACTTGGTAAGTCATGATTTTCTTAGACCTCCGAGAAACTCAGACTTGGGGCAGCAATCCCCACCTCTCCCAGTGTTTTTTAAGCGACGTTGGTGGGTCTGCAGTCACAGGACTGGGTGGCATCCTGCTCAGCGTGCAGGGGTCAGGGCGCTAAACGCTCTCAGCGCCCAGGGCACCCCCTCCCTCCTCCTCTGAGGAAAGGTGACGAGAAGAGTCACAAGTTGCTTTTACGTGCCAAACTTGGTGAGATTTATCTGTTTGAAGACGTTGCAGTTAGCAACAGCTCTATTTACCTAAAACACAATGAAACAGCTTTTCCTCCCCGCCCTAAGTAGTTAATAATATAGCTCACAACCAAAACTGACATTTTAGGATCACTAGGTAATATTTAAAAGAGGGTAAGGAAAACAAAAACAAAGGAAAAACTTGTTTTTAATGCTGGATAATCAAGAGACTTGCTTCAGTAAAAGTTCACATGAGCTGATGCTGGTATCCTAGCTACCCAAGACTCCATTAGTGGAGTTACAGAGTTAGTTCCTACAGCCTTTGGGGCTTTCCCTTCCTCTACAATAGACGCAAGATATTTAGTTGGTCATTAGGTGCATCTTTATCGAAAGCAAAATATTACTTTTAACAGCTATCAGAAATATTTGCTCTTAAAGGGAAAAGGTTAATGCATGTCTGAACACGTAAAAAATTTAACAGACTTTTAACTACTGATGCAAAATATTTAACTGTGATCAGAAAGGTGTGCTGAACAACTTTTGGTTTGTGACTGAAAAGCAAGTTTTGGGATGCCTTGAAACCAAGGACCAAAATTAACATCTAGGTTTTAATTACCTGTTACATTTCCATGCATAGAATGTGTACGCACAGAAAGGCTGTCAGTGATTTCAAAGGATATTGGGTTTCTGCCAACCTAGGTTATTTATTACCTCCTTTAAGACTCAAAAGATACACCTTTTAACCCACATTGCTAGTTCCAGTACTTTATTTACACCAAATGTGTTTTTAATCCCAGTGGTCCCATCAGCACTGATTTCCAGAAACACAGATTCTAACACTTTAATATGTTCTTTCACATAAACAGGGACATTACATAAAAGATCAGTTTGCTGACCATCAGTACTTTGGAACAGGTTGTTCATCCTGAAGAACGGGATTGTAATTTGTTTGCTTTCATTAGGGCTTTCACTGGAAAATATTCATATGACTATATTATATAAAATAAATAATTTTACAATGTATAAGAAAATGTTTAAACTTGAGACTTTTTATGTTTGCAAGCATAAAATCTGTAGGGGGAAAAAAGTGTAAATATGAAATTATTTAATGACCTGTGTAATATTCAAGCATCAACTTTCTTTAATAAAGTGTAAAAACGGTCCTGGTATGATTCCTTAAAAATAGATGAAAGCCCTCCTTCTTTCACAGCCAGTATCAGCTGGTTCTTATTGCCACTGTATGTCACCTCATGATTTGTTACAAATTACCAATCAATGCTGTAAAATAATATAAATGTCAAAAATATATAGCTTTTATAGAACGGCAAGAAAAGGGTATGAGATTAAGAGATACAAACTACTATGTATAAAAAATAAGCAATAGGGAAAAACATAGTACAGGGAAACAGTCATTATTTTGTAATAACTTTAAATGGAGTATAATCTATAAAAATGTTGAATCACTAAGGGATATACTGAAAACTAATACGGTAAATCAACGTAAAATAAAAACTTCAATAATTTTCTTTAAAGATATGGTTTTTAAATGTTAAAGAACAAGAAAATTGGATAAAAAGGAACCAATGCATAACAAATTACAAATTTCCTAAATTTATATTATATGGATAACTTATTAACTTCATGGGGGATGTGAAGAACTGATTAAAAAAATTATTCTAAATATAATTATTCCAAAGCATCTGATAAAGAACAGAAATATAAGACAGGTTGATGTTTGAAGGCAATTACGTGATCAAGTCAAGCTCACACAGAGGTCAGGTGTATTTTCCACTCTAAAATGTCAAAAGACATAGGTCAACTTAAGGTAAAAAATGGTAAATACTTTAATATAGATTTGGGGAATACAGGAAAGCAAATTCCACAACCACGAAGGCAATAACCTATCATTTGTTGGTGTTTGCATGGTTCAAAGGGTCAGAAAGGGGATAGTTTATATTTTTTTGGCAGATCAAATGCAATCTACCATAGAACTTCAGATTTCAAGGAAAACTCCTTCAAGTCCAGCAGCTAACAGCTCGTCTCTTTGCTGTCATTGTGGGTCAGAGACCCACACTGTTTTCTTCCCCTTTCCTGTTCCGCGTCAGTTACACTTGAGCTCTCTGCCTGAAAAGGTCTGGAACAGATTAGAAGTCGGGCCACAAAATAAAAAGCTTTGGCAAGCTGTCAAGCCTGTCTGGAATACACATACAACAGTGGGCCCAAAAAGGGAAACTAAAAGCAGTAAGAGTATTTTATGAAACCTTTTCTTGGCATACTTAATTGTACGCTCTGTGTACATATGTTGAGGTGGGAGGGAGACTATTATTTTTTTGGTACTTTCTTCCATTTAAAACAAAAGACCAAGCTGTGTGTGTAATTAATGGATCTACTTAAGCTCATAGCCAACTTGCTTTACTTCACTTTTTATTAACTGAAAATACTTAAAAACAAAAACCTTTGTTCCAACTGCTGATTTCTATAGCTAGCTAAGAGTTAATCATCATTTTTCATAACCTCATGTAGAGGGAAAAAAAATCCCACAGTACCATTTTAAAAAATCTCCAAATGTGGACAAGCTGAATTCATTTCATTAAAGATGATTTGAGGAAACATGGCTGTTATCGTTCTAGCCCATACAAATGGCAACATTTATTAAATTTTCTACCTTACTTGGTTTCCTGTTTCAACCACAAGGGCTTATTCAAGTATTAAATAGAATCTGAAGTTGCAAATTATTAACATGCCACATTACTTTTTTAACACCCAAATAGGTCTTGAAGCTCAAAAGGCTCGCATTTAAGCCAAACCAGGTATCTGTCAAAGTGACAGTCTCTGCCCTGATCCCACTCTGACTTTACCTGAATAGGGGATCAGTTCCTAACACTGACCAACCGGTGAGCTTGGGGCAGCAAACCCAAACGTCGGGGTTTTTAAAAGGTATACATACAGACACAGAACTGTTCGGAACGTTCCTAACAGGGCAGTTATTTTGCCCAGCCCTGGGTAGAGTTCTCTTTCTTCCCTTTTACCCCAGATTGTGTTTTGATGGCATTCAAGGAGTTAATTCCTCTTTCCCGTAAGGGCCCCGCAGTTGTTGTTAGGTCAACCCCTGCAAAGCTTCAAAGGTTCCGAGTTCCCTCAGTCTGACCTACTCAGTGATCTGCACATTGTTTTCATTTAGCTACATCCAGTCCAAGACGAAAGCTTTAAAACCACAATGATCTGCTCCTTTTTAGATTCATTTTTCCATGGCTTTGGGAAAATATCTCAGAAACCGAACTGAAGAAAAGGAAAACAGTGAAAAAATACGGATATAAAGGCCCCAAAGAGCTTGTATACTATTATCAAGATATGCACATTTGGGAGGGAAGTATTTCTTTGTGCAAATGGTGATTTTTGTCATTTGATTTGAGGGAGAAATATGGCTTTACTTTTTGTTTCCTAAATGAAAAACAAAGGGAAAAAAAAAAAAACAACCCCTTAAAATATGGGTGTGGGGTTGGGGAGTGAGGGCAGAAACGAAGAGAAGGGGAAACGCTTCCACTGGCCTATCTCTAGGTGCAGGGTCCCTGCCCCAGCTGAGGACAGAAAACATTTTAACATCGAAACACAGGATGGGAGTCACTGCTCTCTCAAGTTAAGCATAAGCAGACATCAGGTCACTCACCGACAAAAGCTGGTATTTCAGGTTTTAGATGAACCAACAGCCTGATTATTTCTATAGCTAGAAAGATCATTTTAAACAAGATCACTGTACTTCTCAAAAATGTTAAAGAAACAGTGAGTCTGGTTAGTAAACCACCACAAAATTCCTCCAATCCCATCCCAAGAAGTCAAAGCTAAAAAGTTGATTTAGATCCAAATTCAAGTTTCAAGTGAAAGGCATAAGCATTGTACTAGATAAGTTGGCTAGGCAGTCATTTTTTTAAACTATAAAGCAACGCAACTTAATTTAAATGTACCTTCCAATATTCACATACCAAAAACCAGTAATCAAAAATATTTAAAAAGATTTTGAGATGAACCTTTACCAAAACGAGGGTCAAGCCTGGGGTCTAGCCAAGAGGTGGTCTTGTTCTTGTGGTTTATATAGTATATTTCTCCATCCTGAGTCATGGCTTGTTCCCATCCATCAGGAAGAGGACCTATAAACAACAGGAAAAAAAAATCATGGTTGGTTTTTATTTGGTGCACCCAAAAATAAAAAAAGTGGGAGAGGTGCTAATTTAAAAAGAAAACACATCCTGACATAAAACAACTCATTAAAGTAGACTTAAGATGTGTTCAGGGTAGAAAGGTACACCTGAATACTTGATTCTTCTCTGCTAAGAGAAAATATCCAATAACAAAATCTACATCCCCAGAGACACAGATGTAAACAAACTTCAGATTTTGGGAAAACTCTCTGGAAGTCATGACCCAAGCAATTACTATCGGTGTTAATACAAGATGCGGAGTGCTGCAGCTCAGGGGCTGTCCCCCCATCCAGCCGGTTTCGTGACAGCACCTCCCCAGAGGCCCCAGAGCTCTTCACTAGGAGTCTGTGCAAGAGTTCTCACAGCGCTGTGGCATCACAAACACCACTCAGTATAGAGCACAGTTAGCTCAGCCTGCCAGCTGCCACCGATTTCCATTCTTTATGTGACTGACACACCAAGAACACTGTAATAGAGAAAACGGTGGAAAAGAGCTGGTTCTCAAGCAGCCCGGAAGTTGCTAGGAGGTGGGGACCGGGCTAGAAGTTTCAGTCTGTTAGAGATGTGGGAAGGGGGGAGAGTAAGGACTAAGACTGCTGGGAGGCACGTTTCTCCGGAAGAAAAAGGAGGTACAAATTCCAAAACTACAGCGTGAGGAAGCAACACCTGGGAGACAGGGCTAAGAACACAAAAGTTCAGGATGATGCTAGGCTTCCCTCCTAGCTCATTCAGGAAAGGATCTGCCTGCCATGCAGGAGACCCGGGTTTGATTCCTGGGTCGGGAAGATCCCCTGGAGAAGGGAACAGCTACCTATTCCAGTACTCTGGCCTGGAGAATTCCATGGACTATATAGTCCATGGGGCTACAAAGAGTCGGATGTGACTGAGCGACTTTCACTTTCACTTTGGGGCTTCCCTGGTAGCTCAGTAGGTAAAGAATCTACCTGCAATGCAGGAGACCACGGTTCAACTCCTGGGTCAGGAAGATCTGCTAGAGAAGGGATAGGCTACCAACTCCAGTATTCTTGGGCTTCCCTTGTGGCTCAGCTGGTAAAGAATCCACCTGCAAAGTGGGAGACCTGGGTTTGATCCCTGGGTTGGGAAGATCCCCTGGAGAAGGGAAAGGCTACGCACTGTAGTACTCTTGCCTGGAGAATTCCATGGACAGAGGAGCCTGGCAGGCTACAGTTCATGCAGTCACAGAGTCGGATACGACTTAGTAACTAAACCACCACCAAGATGATGCTATCCTTACGAGGGTAGCGAGTTGCTTTTGAGAGGGAACAGTGAGGAAATGAGAGGCCTGGCATAAGTGATCAAACCCAGGCACATTTCCTCTTGTCTCCTCCACTTCCCAGCCCCACGAGGATCAGGAGAGGCAAAGGGAAACGGACCAACAGGAACTGACTGCTTACTGTGCGCCAGGCACGGTGCCAGGTACACGCGCGCACGGACTCATCTAATGCAGACGATGACCGAGGACGCAAGCAGCAGGACAATCTCCATTCTAACGGGAAACTGAGGCAGAGCGGCTCAGCTGTATGTCACAGAGCCAGCGTCAGAGATGATACTCAAACCCAGCAGCCTGATTCCTGAGCCAGTTTCCTCATAACACTTCTTTTCTTTAAATTTTCATCATTTTTAAACTTTTAAAAAAACTTCACGTGGAGAGTGACTGCTTCACTGTTGGTTTCGGTCACACAGGAATGTGAGTCAGCAGCAAGTATACACACGCCCCCTCCCTCTTGACATCCCTCTCACTCCTACAACTTCTTATTCATCTCCCACATCCAAGGTTAGAGACTAAGTGTGTCTCCTACAGTCCCTTTTTCTAGGCAGTAAGTCCCCTGCATACGAGCCGTCAAGTTGTGAACTTGCAAGATGCAAACGTGCACGCCGACCGTGTTTCCGTTCGCTCAGGTGCCGGCGCACACTCACACGCGTGCACCCCCCACACGTGGCTGTGCTTCTGTGCACTTCACTGTACAGGGCGCGGCAGCGCAGCACGTTCAACCCAGCATCGTCCCATCGTGCTTTCAAGGAGGACAGAGCTGAACGCAGCAAGGAGCCTGTGCTCCCGGGGCCGGCAGGAGGGAGACCGGCTTGCCCCCTGCCTCCCATCGCTGAGATGCTTCACTCGCCCGTCCTCCACCTCCGCTCCCCCATCAGAAGCCTGCCTGTTCACTTGATGCCAGTTTACGCCAGCCGTCATACTCTAGCACCGTCATACTCCAGTACCCAGCCGTCACACCCTAGTACTGTCATACTCTAGTACCGTCATACTCTAGTACCCAGCCGTCATACTCTAGTACTGTCATACTGTAGTACCCAGCCGTCATACTGTAGTACCCAGCCGTCATACTCTAGCACCCAGCCGTCATACTCTAGTACCGTCATACTCTAGTACCCAGCCGTCATACTCTAGCACCCAGCCGTCATACTCTAGTACCGTCATACTCTAGCACCCAGCCATCATACTCTAGTACTGTCATACTCTAGCACCCAGCCGTCATACTCTAGTACTGTCATACTCTAGTACCCAGCCGTCATACTCTAGTACCCAGCCGTCACACTCTAGAACCCAGCCGTCACACTCTAGAACCCAGCCGTCATACTCTAGTACCGTACTTTTCAAGGTACTACACTGTAAGATTGGAACTTTCATTTTTTGTGTTTTTTTAATGTATTATTTTTGAAAAAATATTATTAACCTATTACAGTACAATACCATACAGCCTAATTGTGTCAGTTGGGTACCTAGGCTAACTCTGTTGAACTTATGAACAAGCTCTTGGAACAGAACTCCTTCGTGTGCAGGGGACTGACTGTATTGGCAGTCCAAGACAGCCTTGTGAGTGGTGCTGGAAGAGGAACTGCGGCTAACAGACCACTCACACGGGCCCATGGGACCAAGGCCCTAATTCTAGGCCAGTTCCATCTGCTTCAAGAACAGACCGATTTGCTATTACACTATTATCAAAGATCTTCTTTGATGGGGTCAAAATCATGTTAGGGAATGCAGGCACGTGCAACTGGAGTGTTCTAGACTCTTACTACAGAGACTGTGGGGGAAGACCCTCCTCCGGTCCTGGGCGTGAAGTTCTGCACACGGTGTTATGTCCAGAGCTGGGACTCTGCTGCAGGTATCCTGTGTTTACTAACAGGTGAGTGGGGAGCAGACTCGGTAAACACGTAGAAACCAAACCCCTTTTCTCAGCAGCCGTGAGTGTCACTTCGGTCTCTGCCTCCCCCCTAGGAAGTCAGAAACTTCAGAACTCTTGCTGTTTTAGTCGCTCAATTGTGTCTGACTCTTCTGCGACTCCACAGATTGTAGCCCACCAGGCTCCTCGGTCATGGCATTTCCCAGGCAAGAATGCTGGAGTGGGTTACCATTTTCTTCTCCAGGGGATCTTCCCGACCCAGGTACTGAGTCAGGATTTTCTATTACTGAGTCACAAGGGAAGCCCAAGGGTTTGTTACTAACTTTAATTGCAGAAGATGGCTGAATGAGTCTGAAAAACAAGTAATAAAATCCTTAGGTTCTTAAGACACGATGATGAACAAGCCAACAGAAGTCACTGGGTGCATCGCCGGGAGCATCAGCAAAGTGGCCTGACAGATTCCATCCCAGCCTGCAAACGTGCCTAAGGGAATGGATTCCCTGCTTCTTTCCTTAAACACTACATTCTTTGCAGCCCCAAGGACTGCAGCCATAAATATAGCTACTTATCCTATATAAATAATATTTCTCAAGTATTTTTCATATATAAGTCACTAAGTATAATATTTAGTATTTTACTAAAACCAGTAGACTTCAAAAATTAAATTTAGCGAACACGTCACCAGTTCTTGTCACCATTCTTTTGCTTACTTGGTTAAGAAAAAGAGCTGGAAATTATTGACGGCTGAATCCTCACAGATGGACTGAAGCAGATCAGAGAGGGTGAGCGGCGTCACACATTCTATTATAAACAGAATATGTGAATGACTTGATATTAATCTAGTGCTTTTTGCTCCTTAAGTGTTTTCATTTTTACGGCTCATTTGACATCCTAAAAAGTGTTTAAAATTTGTAGAACGGTAAAATGGAAAAGTGAAAGTTTCTTGTAATCTAATCTCCAGGAGAAAAACCGAACTTTCATTTTGTGATGGATTCTGGATTATCTTTCCTGTGCACATTTTGTAATACACACGCATAACTACTGACGTCATGCTATACCTGAACCACACTTGCTTTTACTCACTTAATATCTATTATGGACAGCTTTTCTTAACATAACACGTAAGTCTCTCTCATCCTTTTTAATGGCTTCACAGATCTTACTACGCAGATATATTAGAATTCATTTATCCCAGTGTTACGTATGAGTTGTTTCCACGTTTTGTCCTGAATTTGTCACAAACTGTGCAACGCGCTGCCCCCCGCAGCGACGGCACCAGCTCGCTCACTACCACTGCACACCCTGTACTTACCCCCATCACCCTGATGAAACACTGACGTTCAGGCAGATCACCTGCCCAAGGCAGACCGCAGAGCAAACTTTCCCAAGATAAAGATTTGAACCCGGGCAATCTGACATCAGAGACCCTGTTTAAAATCATACAGTGTGCTGCTGTCCAAAGACATATATACATCCCCAAAACTTCTGCAGGTGTTTCCATACATTAACTTTGCAGAGCAAAATAATGACTTTATTCATTCATACTAAGTTTAAATCATTAGCTATTTAGCCTATATAAATCATATTTCTCAAGTATTTTTCATATATGTCATTAAGTATAATATTGAGGATTTCACTAAAAACAGTAGACTGCAAAAATTAAATTTAGCAAACTTGCCACCAGTTCTGTTCTTGTATAAACAATCAAAAACAAACCTCTATACACCTGAGGTTGGCACAACATTGTAAATCAACTATACTTCAATTTAAAAACAAAAAATAAACCTCTAACTAATTTTAACTTTATCTTCTTGGGCTCCAAAATCACTGCATATGGTGATTGCAGCCATGAAATTAAAAGACACTTGCTCCTTTGAAGAAAAGCTATGACCAACCTAGACAGCGTATTAAAAAGCAGAGACATCACTTTGCCCACAAAAGTCTGTCTAGTCAAAGCTATGGTTTTCCCAGAAGTCAGGTATGGATGTGAGAACTAGATCATAAAGAAGGCTGAGAGCCAAAGAATTGATGCTTTTGAACTGTGGTGTTGCAGAAGACTCTTGAGAGCCCCTTGGACTGCAAGGAGATCCAACCAGTCCATCCTAAAGGAGATCAACCCTGAATATTCATTGGAAAGACTGATGCTAAAGCTGAAGCTCCAATACTTTGGTCACCTGATTAGAAGAGCTGACTCATCGGAAAAGACCCTGATGCTGGGAAAGATTGGGGGCAGGAGGAGAAGGGGATGACAGAGGATGAGATGGTTGGATGGCATCATCGACTCAATGGACATGAGTTTGAGCAAACTCCCAGAGATAGTGAAGGACAGGGAAGCCTGGCGTGCTGCAGTCCATGGGGATACAGAGAGTCAGACACGACTGAGTGACTACACAACTAATTTTAGACATAAAAATATAAAGGAGAGATAAGAATGGTACAAAAAAAGAATGTAGTGACTGTTGCCTATTTTCTTACCCATATTTCTAATTAAAGAAGTAAATATGTACATATGAAGTAGAATAATCACAGTAAACTTTTCTAAGCATTCAAACTGATACCAAAAACATATACTAAACACAAAAGAATGCTTTTATGTTTATGTTCATTTAACACTAGGTAAAAATTTAATGTATGGAAAGAGACTGTCTAAAACAGGATGTCCTCTTTACAGAAAAAGCTACTGATCAAAGGCAAAGGAGTAGATGAGGAAACATTACCTTTAAAAAGCTTTGCATCACAATCAAATTCTAATAGAAAAACCAAAACTGAAAAGAAAAAAAAAATCTTCAACCTCAAATATGAACTAAATAAACAATAACAGATCTGCGCTTTATTCACACACAAAGAGAATTTTTATTTAAACGCTCTTGGGATGAAATTCGGTGACTTGATAATGCAGGTTTCTAAGTCACTGTGTTAAACTAAGCTAACTGCTGAATAACCATAAGAAGCTGAGACAGCAAGAATGATATATCTTCTGAATCATCAAGTCGCACAGGCTACTGAAAGTTTGATTCAAGCACCTGTTTGGGCTAGAGCTGGAATTGAATAAAGTCAGTAAGTCTGTGGGGGAATCTGGGCTTCTCACAAAACTAGATTTACAAGAGGAGACTACAGAGATAGATCAAAATATATTCAGAAAATTTTGAAGTTCAATTTACATCCTGATTTTAGCATCATAAATACTAAAACTTCTCCAATAGGGAGTACATGAAATGAAGCAAATATAAGTAGTGATATTTTAATGACTTAGGATAAAACGCAAGCTGAGTCCCATCCCTAGAATTTCTGATTCAGTAGGTCTGGAGTTGGGCCTGAAAATGCCGAGATGGTGCTGACGCTGCTGGTCCAACGAACACATTTTTGAGAAACAATGATATTAAAAAAAACTACTTACAATTCTTTAGCTGGTATATAACTGTTACCTGAATTTATCTAACTTTTATGAAACTACAGTTGCTCACTGTTAGGCATCGGGGCAGTTCAGAGACCAAACTATCAAGCACTCCATGTCTGAGGACAGCACGCAGTCACCTCTGCTAGAATAAGATGAGGCAAATGGCTCAACCTCTATCAGGATAAAGCAGAAGGGGAATGCTTCTTTTTTAAAAAACTGAAATGGCCCAAGCAACTATCATGGAGAAGTAGACCAGATACATTTCTTTTTGGCTTCTAATGACCAGACTGTAACGAAGAGTAAGGACTCTGGAGGCAACTAAACTGGTGTGATCCGTGGGAATTATTATTACTCTTAACTGAGCTTCAAACCATTTTTAGTTGAGACCTCTTCACTTTCTCAATTCAAATGAAGAGTCCTCTCTCTGTGCAAACAAAATGTTTTCTTTATACCTAGTGCCATAATACTTACCACACGGTACTGTCTATACGTGTTTTCTCCCAGGCGAGACTGAAATACCTGAACAGAGAAGTGTATATTATGCAGTTTTCTATTTTACTGTTGAGCAGAGTGCCTACTACTCAGAAGGGCACAAATACATGTTGGCTGACAGTAATGCAATCAAAACAAAGTTCAGTTAAGATTCTTCATTTATGACTGTGAAGAGAAAAATATCCCGTTTTATCCTTTCCATGTTAAGTTCAATTTCGCCATTATTAAGTATCACCGAAATTAAAGGCACAAGGATGTAGCAAACTCTTTTATTTAGTAAGTATGTACTGAGCCCCTACTATTCAAGTACTAATCCAGGCCCTGGATATAGAGCAATAAGCAAAACAGTTCCTGCTTCATGGATAATGGTCTCGCCAGGAAGACAGACAGGTATGCATAGTACAGTGGTGACTAATGACAAGCTCAGTGAAAAAAACCCAGAAAGCCAAACCAAACCTGAAACGGTCTTTCAGAAAAGTGGACTAAGAAGGGGCTCATTGCTGGTGACCTCAGGGCAGAGCCGCAAACACAAAGCAAGCCCAGACGTGATGACCGGGACACGCGGATCCTAGGCGGGGGCGCGGAGGGGCCGGGCCGGGGCAGAGGAAGCGGGGCTGACGCTTCGGTCACCCTGTGGTCAAGACCCAGGCTCCATCAGCAGATCGCCAAGCATCTTAACTGGCCAATGGTGGACTGGGGAATACCTACAGGGAACCACCAATCCTAAAGGATAGTAACAACTTTTCCAAACTGATGGATCACCTCTAAAGATGTACAAGTGGGCAACAAACATTTTCATCCCAGATAATGTGCACACACATGAGAGGCAGACCCTCAGACGTGGGAAAGGTGTGGGAGTTTTCAAAGGCTAGGCTATTAGGCTTAACCACCACAGCAAAGTCTTTTGGGGATAAGGAGGAGATAAAAAGTAGGCCCTGGACATGAAGGTAAAGAGTAAGAGGTCATCACTTTAATAAGATGTAAAGAGGATGAGAAATTTGAATTAGGACAAACAAGAAATAGTAGTTGCCTATAATTAATAAATTAGAATTACTTATCCTTGGGAAAAATAAATTTTTATGTACTATTTACTGCTACTAGCTGAAAAACTACTACAATAAACACCAACTTCCTGTAATATTTTGAAAACAAAATATTCTATGTCATAATACTGAAGGTGACTCAACACCAACTTCCTGCTCTTGCCTAAGGACCCTCTTGCATCAGGAATGACTCACAAACCATCTGCAACATCTAATCAAACCAGAAAGTCCTGATTATACCACAAGTGAGATGATCAATCTTTCCCTCTCACCTGCCCCACAACTCAGGAATAAAGAAGTAACCCAGGATACTTAAAGTTTACTAAACAAAACCTGCTAAGTGGTTCAAAGTACAGGGCTATCAAGAAGTAGTTTCCTTAGAAAATTAAGAGCAGCTGGAAAAAGTATACGCAATACATCTTTCAAAGCAATCTAATTTTGACCAATTTCAGTTTTGAAATTCTGGTCTCTGACATTTATAATGAATCACGAACTGCATTACTACATTGTTCTAAGTTCTTTACAAGCATATACTAACTCATTTAACAGTCCCATGGTATCAGTTCAGTTCAGTTGCTCAGTCGTGTCCGACTCTTTGCGACCCCATGAATCGCAGCATGCCAGGCCTCCCTGTCCATCACCAACTCCTGAAGCTTGCTCAAACTCATGTCCACTGAGTTGGTGATGCCATCCAACCATCTCATCCTCTGTCGTTCCCTTCTCCTCCTGCTCCCAATCCCTCCCAGCATCAGGGTCTTTTCCAATGAGTCAACTCTTCGCATGAGGTGGCCAAAGTACTGGAGTTTCAGCTTCAGTATCAGTCCTTCCAATGAACACCCAGGACTGATCTTCTTTAGGATGGACTGGTTGGATCTCCTTGCAGTCCAAGGGACTCTCAAGAAGGCTTCTTGAGAGTTCAAAAGCATAATACAGGTATAGGTCCCATGGTATAGGTCCTATTATTATCCTGACTTTACAGATGAGGAAACTAAAGCACAGGAAAGTTGCCCCAGATTACTTAGCCCAGACTAGTAACTGGCAGAGGGTGGATTCAAACCCAGATAGTTCTAGCTTTCCAGAACTCATGCTTTTAAGTACTACACCGCAATTATCACACACATTAATCAAAAGGAGTATTTTAAAAAATTTCTTCTCCTAGAACTTTCATGAAATCTCATCACTTTGGTCATATTCATATAGTTGGCTCTCATATCTTTAATACTTCTCACAGGGACACCAGTCTTTCTCCTCCACCAACTGCACACCTAAACTCCACAAAACATGTCCTCACATTTTGAGCTGATTTTACTTTACAATACAATTGCCCCTGTTCCTCAAATAAAATTTAAATGTAGACTTTCGTATTTCCATGACTACATTTTAGCAGTAGCCTTCCAGCTGGTCTTAATCAATGGCACATTTTATGTACCTTAAGAGCATCCTTAAGCAACCTTAAGATTGCCGGGAGAAATATCAATAACCTCAGATATGCAGATGACACCACCCTTATGGCAGAAACTGAAGAGGAACTAAAAAGCCTCTTGATGAAAGTGAAAGAGAATGAAAAAGTTGGCTTAAAGCTCAACATTCAGAAAACTAAGATCATGGCATCTGGTCCCATCACCTCATGGGAAATAGATGGGGAAACAGTGGAAACAGTGTCAGACTTTATTTTTTCAGGCTCCAAAATCACTGCAGATGGTGACTGCAGCCATGAAATTAAAAGACGCTTACTACTTGGAAGGAAAGTGATGACCAACCTAGATAGCATATTAAAAAACAGAGACATTACTTTGCCAACAAAGGGTCCGTCTGGTCAAGGCTATGGTTTTTCCAGTGGTCATGTATGGATGTGAGAGTTGGGCTGTGAAGAAAGCTGAGCACCGAAAAATTGATGCTTTTGAACTGTGGTGTTGGAGAAGACTCTTGAGAGTCCCTTGGACTGCAAGGAGATCCAACCAGTCCATCCTAAAGATCAGTCCTGAGTGTTCCTTGGAAGGACTGATGCTGAAGCTGAAACACCAATACTTTGGCCACCTCATGCGAAGAGTTGATTCATTGGAAAAGACCCTGATGCTGGGAGGGATTGGGGGCAGGAGGAGAAGGGGATGACAGAGGATGAGATGGCTGGATGGCATCACGGACTCCATGGACATGAGTTTGAGTAAACTCCGGGAGTTGGTGATGGACACAGAGGCCTGGCGTGCTGCGATTCACGGGGTCGCAAAGAGTCGGACACGACTGAGCGACTGAACTGAACTGAACTGAAGAGCACCCTGCCTCACACCTCCTCTGAGGAAGCAGCTCTATGACTCAGAGCTCCCTAAGGCCCCCAGGAGAACTTCCCAAATCTTCACTGGACCATCCAAGGTCCTCAGTTGCCAGCCATTACACAGCACACTGAAGAGGGTCTAATGTGTCACCACTACAGCTCACGCCCTCCTCACTCAGTCTGGGTTCAGTCCTGCCAGCTCTTCTCCCTTCTCCGAGGACCTCCCGAAGGCGGCTACTCTCCCATCCGCCTTGCTCAGCCAACTCTTCCTCTTCCCTCCTCAGTGTGGACACGCCTTCCTCAAGAGGGCTTCGCCTACACACACACAGGTTCATTCCTCTCCTATGCATCATGCGCATCTTTGGTGAGATGATTCTAGCACATCAGTAACTTAGGAATCCATTCAAAGCGAGTCCTTCTGGCACGGCCTGTCTTTCCAGTACTCAGCAGGGTCATGCACTTTTCACCTCCACACATATCCCCAACACACAAACCCCAGCCTGTCTCCTCCGAGCCGTCATGATTTTTAGCCACCGAAATCCTACTCTCTTTTCCTATTCTATCTTTGTGAAGCTTTTCTTAATTTCCATCCCACTACTAACATTCTTCCCTACGTGTGAATAGAAACTGCACTTGTTTTTCAGTTTTTGGATGCTTATCTTGTATTTGCTCTTTAACAGTGAGTTTAACTCAGAATTTATCATTTTGCACTAATAGGTAAAAAGAGTTCTCCATGTTTTTTGAGTGGTACATTCAATTTCTGCTTCATTAACGACACTAAAACCTTTTGACTGTGTGAATCACAACAAACTGTGGAAAATTCTTAAAAGAGATGGGAATACCAGACCACAGTACCTGTCTCCTGAGAAACGTGTATGTCAACAAACAACAGTTAGAACTGGACATGAAACAACAGACTGGTTACAAATCAGGAAAGGGGTACGTCAAGGCTGTATATTGTCACCCTGCTTGCTTAACTTGTATGCAGAGTACATCATGAGAAACGCTGGGCTGAAGGAAGCACAAGCTGGAATCAAGATTGCAGGTGAAATGTCAATAACCTCAGATATGCAGATGACACCGCCCTTATGGCAGAAAGCAAAGAAGAACTAAACAGCCTCTTGATGAAGGTGAAAGAGGAGAGTGGGAAAAAAAAAAAAAAAACTGGCTTAAAGCTCAACATAAAAAAACTAAGATCATGGCACCCAGTCCCATCACTTCATTGCAAATAGATGGGGAAACAAAGGAAACAGTAACGCATTTTATTTTTGGGGGCTCCAAAATCACTGTGGATGATGATTGCAGCCATGAAATTAAAAGACATTTGCTCCTTGGAAGAAAAGCTATGAGAAACCTAAAGAGTATTAAAAAGCTGAGACAGCACTTTACCGACAAAAGTCCGTATAATGTATAGTCAAAGCTATGGTTTTTCCAGTAGTCAGGTAGAGATGTGACAGTTGGATCATAAAGAAGGCTAGAGCCAAAGAATTGATGCTTTCATACTGTGGTGCTAGAGAAGACCCTTCAAAGTCCCTTAGACAGCAGAGAGATCAAACCAGTCAATCCTAAAAGAAATCAACCCTGAATATTCAATGGAAGGACTGATGCTGAAGATGAAGCTCCAATACTTTGGCTCCCTGATGTTAAGAGCCAACTCACTACTCAATGGACATGAGTTTGAGAAAACTCGGGGAGATAGTGAAGGACAGGGAGGCCTAGCGTGCTGCAGTTCATGGGGATGCAAAGGTAAGATTAAACTCTAGCCCATAAGCGAAGAAGAACTAAAGAGGCTCTTGATGAAAGTTTGAGAGAGGACAGTGAAAAAGTTGCCTTAAAATTCAACATTCAGAAAACTAAGATCATGGCATCTGGTCCCATCACTTCATGGCAAGTAAGATGGGAAACAGTGGAAACAGTGACAGACTTCATTTTTTTGAGCTCCAAGATCACTGCAGATGGTGACTGCAGCTGTGAAATTAAAAGACACTTCCTCCTTGGAAGAAAAGTTATGACCGACCTAGACAGCACATTAAAAAGGAGACACATTACTTTGCCAACAAAGGTCCGTCTAGTCAAAGTTATGGTTTTTCCAGTGGTCATGTATGGATGTGAGAGTTAGACCATAAAGAAAGCTGAGCGCCGAAGAATTGATGCTTTTGAACTGTGTGGTGTTAGAGAAGACTCTTGAGAGTCCCTTGGACTGCAAGGCGATCCAACCAATCCATCCTAAAGGAAATCAGTCCTGAATATTGATTGGAAAGACTGATGCTGAAGCTGAAGCTCCAATACTTTGGTCACCTAATGTGAAGAACTGACTCATCTGAAAAGACCCTGATGCTGGGAAAGACTGAAGGCAGGAGGAAAAGGGGACAACAGAGGATGAGATGGTTGGATGGCATCACTGACTCAATGGACACGAGTCTGAGTAAACTCTGGGAGTTGGTGATGGACAGGGAGGCCTGGCGTGCTGCAGTCCAAAGGGTCAGACACGACTGAGCAACTGAACTGAACTGATACATTTTAAGGCTTAGATTGGAATTTCAACACTGCTACTTACCTGTATTCTACTCACTACCATACACTGTGTCCCCAGCCACTTTGCTCATGTCCCATTTTAGCAGATGCCTCAGTGAACTCCACTCATTTGCCTACATCCTGGCATGTCTTCCCAGGAAGCTCTAAGTCTTAAAGGAAGTACTTGGACTTTTTTGGTCTTTATATCTCTTATGGGTTAGCACTACCACCAAATACAACCGAAGTTTGTTGAGCTGAAATGATTAAGAATGATTGACTAATCTTGGTCAAGTCAGTCTCTCTGATCTTCAGTTTGCGCTTTTACAGATCACAGGCTTTTTTTTTTTTTTTATAAGTTGTTAACATTTTGCAGTGCTCTTATATTAAATGAGCTCTTATATGAAATGGTGGAGTCATTCATATGTAATAGGTACTTGGGAAAGCTTTTTTTCCCCAACTGAATATAGAAATAAAATAAGAATAGGAATAACAAAGTGGATCTTTAATAACATTTCTATGGTTTTAAGTTCACCATTCTAGTGTCTTCTATCTATGTAGTTCATGAATCAGCTGTCTAGCACCTCCTTGAAACTTGTTAGAAATGCAGAATTTCAGGCCCCACCCATGATCTATAGAATCAGAATCTGCATTTAAAAAACATATATCTACAGGAGATTCCTTTACACATTACGAATTGAGAACCACTGATTTACAATACTGTGAACTGTGGTGTTGGAGAAGACTCTTGAGAGTCCCTTGGACTGCAAGTAGATCCAACCAGTCCATCCCAAAGGAGATCAGTCCTGGGTATTCACTGGAAGGACTGATGCTGAAGCTGAAACTCCAATACTTTGGCCACCTGATGCGAAGAACTGACTCCTTGGAAAAGACTCTGATGTTGGGAAAGATTGAAGGCAGGAGAAGAAGGGGATGACAGAGGACGAGACGGTTGGCTGTCATCTCTGCCTCGATGGACATCAGCTTGGGTAAACTCTGAGTTGGTGATGGACAGGGAGGCCTGGCGTGCTGCACTCCATGGGGTCACAAAGAGTTGGACACGACTGAGCAACTGAACTGATTTACAATACAGAAAACTAATATGGCTTGCTTGTTTTTTTTTTTTCTGTGCATTATAAATGAAATTAGAGACAGCACACTTTAAAGAAAACTATGAAAGGTTTAAATTCAGACAGACCTGGGTTCAAATTCTGAATCCAATATTTGTAATTATTAGCCATCTAACCTTGAGCAAATTCCTGATTTGCTTGATGCTCACTTTCTTCATAAAAATGGACACAAATACTTTCTCAACTAATTGTTGAAAGGATTAAAAGGAGAAAGTGCTTGACAAAGGGCTGGGCTTATAATAGATACTTTTAAAAAGAGTCATTTCAACTCTTTTTTGGAAGTCCCGCCATTTTGTTCTAACAATATACATATTTTATGAAAAATTGTATATAATATCAAGATAAGCTTATGATAAAATAAACCTGGTCTCAAAGATTAAATGACTGGATAATAAAAACAGGAAACCCACAGGTTTTCCCTTCCATAGGAGAAGAACCCTATAAAGGAAATTTTTACTGGTCTCCCAAACCTTTTAGGACCCAGCCTTTTTAATTGTCTTTAGTCTCACTTCCTCACTGTTCCATCACAAGTTATATGGGGCTGGGGATTTCAGGCTCAGTGATCTCTTACAAAATGCTACCTTTATCTTCCCCTTTCTTCCGTAAACTTAAGTCCCACTCATCTACTAAAATTTAGGTTCTGGGTCCAATCACTTCTTATCACTTCCCCTCAAACACCCTGGTCCGTTGTTTCCCCTGAATTATTTCAATTGCCCAATAAGTAATCTTCCTACTTTTAAAAACCTTACTCAGATCATGTCCCTGTTCTGTTCAAAACCTACAAATCCCTATATAATATGGCTTCCATCCATGCTCCTTTTCACTTGCTCTGTTCCAGCTTCAATGGCCTTCCTGCTGTTCTTCAAATGTCCCTCAGCCCCTCTGACCTGGCTGTTGCCATAGGCATGGAACATTCCTTTCTGTTTCCCCAGCTATCTGCATGGCTCTTAATGAACTGAAGCTCAAAAATCACTGATTACAGAGGGCCATCCTGGAGAAGCTATCTAAAATGATCATTTCCCTCCATCCCCAATCCCTCTCTGATTCTTAACTATTTTTCTCTTTCCATTTTTAACTGATGACACTGTCTATTTGTTTCTGTTCTATATTCTTATGATTCAGAGTCATGCTCTGTGCATGTTCAAAATTCAGTATTTGCTGTGGGCATGAGCAAACCTTAGAGATGTCTGCTCTGCCCTCTGGAGCACTCATCTCCGTTTCTCCTCCACTTTCTCGGCTGTGTGTGTGTCTCCCACAGCGTTTACTGTTGCAAGGGGAAAGTTATTTTACCTTGACTTCATAATTCAAGTGGCCATTACAGTAGAGTAATTGATATTTGTTGAATGAGTAATTTAGAAAGGGAACAATTCAATTGTTTCATGGTTGAATAAGAAGACTTTTAAATCAGTTAGTCTGTTAGAGCCAGATGAATTTCCCAGAGGAAAAGGTCGAATGCAAGCTCAGAGAACCTTCTAACATGAAACTCTTCAGACTTTCTTAAGTGTAACTTGAGTCTTAAGATTTTAACTTAATAGCTTATAGCTTTAGTGTGTAAATTTATAAAAGATTAGCTTTCTACAAGCTCACTTAGACCTCAGAAATGTTCCAATAAAGTAATGACCTTTGGTAAAATTTTAACCTAAAGTTTTATCACCTCTTTACCTTTTTAACTCCAAAGAAAATATTATTTTGAAAAACTCTGTTGTTGCAGGATTTTTTTCATTTCACTGATGCTGGCTATATATGGTAGTCTATGGACATCATTTTAAAAGAATTAGCATCTTAATCTTTCACACAAATATTCCTCTTATGAGTCATAAAATTATTACAGCAGAGAATAGCCAGAAGGATTTAGAAACCAGTAGCAAAGGCAAAAGTAATAATCCAAAACTTATCAAAAGAAGAAATGAAAACAGGCATTTATTTAGTTCTTAAATGTAAATAATTTAATCTCTTTTTTATCCTTTCTACTCCAAAGCTGAGCAAAGTTTCCAAAATTCTACAAATAATCACTGTAGAAAAGTTGAACATGGACACTTGTATTATTTTAAACACCAAAACTCATTTTACTAAGAGCTGGTAGCAATGGTATCCATCAATTTTTTTCTGTATATTATTTAACAATATCCTCTCACTCTTCTAAGTTAGCCTGTTAAAGTAACCAAAATAAGCTTATATCCTTTTTTTTTCCCATTAGGCTCAGTATTTACAACAAATTCTTAGTAACTTTCAGAATTCAAATGAACTTTACTTTCCCAAATGATTACTTAAGAGGCTTTTAATACATTTTAAAAAATATTTGCTATTCATGCTCTAAGATCAGATCAAGGGACCTCAGCAATCTTGAGCTTCTATATGTCTCCCCTTGCTTTCAAAGATAACCTCTAGAGTAAAGAAGACAGAAAAGAATTACCTTGTATGAAATAATAGGGCATATAATTAAATATATGAATACAGTTCAATCCCTGGGTCGAAAAGATCCCCTGGAGTAGGAAATGGCAACCCGTTCCAGTATTCTTGCCTGGAGAATTCAATGGACAGAGCAGCCTAGCAGAGTCCGTGGGGATGCAAAGAATCGAACAACATATATTGTACATGCCAATATGTTAAGTAATATATAAACACATGCCTTGATTCCAGAATAACTAAATTTAAAGTTCTACTGATACATTTGGCATGGAGGGAGTCTTGCTCTGAGAGTCATTTCAGAAATGTAACTGAGTAGATTCAGAATAAAGCTAACACATTGTTTCATTTGCCAAATGTTGCTGTCTTGCTCAGGTATTCTGAGTTTTAATATTATTTAGAAAATACTTTTCAGTTAAAAATCATGAATGGAATTAGTCAATATCAAGAATGACTCCCAGGGTAGAAGGAGTGAGAAGCTCTCACCAGCAGAGTAACATACAGGCCCTTAGCTGCCCTGACATGAGTGGCATGTTTCATCAGCAGCAATGCCATGAAGCCACCAAGATGACAAAGTGCCACCCGACTCCATTATCCTCGCCTGGAGAGTCCCATGGACAGAGGAGCCCGGCGGGCTACAGCCCATGGGGTTGCAGAGTCAGACACGACTGAGCGGCTAACACTAACTAACTTGGAAGAACTCCTAAATACTGAAGATATAATTGCAAGCTACTGTCATCTGCAACTCGGCTGGACACTCTAATTGGATTGTCTTTTCTATTTCACAAATAAATATTTTTATCATCATAATCCCTATATATCGTTTACTGATAACTAATTAACATGAAATGGACTGGTCCATATTTTTAAATTAAAAAAGGGGTTCTTGCTTCCATATTATTAACCATTTTTTAGGAACTTAATTAAATAAATCAAGACACTGAATAAAACAAACTGAGTTTCTTAAGGATTATATTCATTTGGGATTATTGTTTTTTGCTTTTTACTCTTTTCTCTTTTCCTGTGGTCACCTTTCTTAATTGACCAAAATTTGCAGATGAGAAAAAAGCAGTAACTTTGGTTTAAAAAAGATTATTTGGGACACTGCCTCTGTCTTGTACGTCACTGCTTCGATGTTGGGCTTTATTACAGTTTTATTCCCATTTGGTATACTTTAGTATAGTCTTCTTCCATATATTACAACTTCATGTTGGCAGATTATTTCCATCTTACAATAAAAAAATTTAAGAATCAAGGAAAAAGTTTGACCTACGAGCAGAAAACCATATTTACATTTAACACTCTTACACCTTCTATACCAAATGGAAAATCTATGTGACTCTAAAAGTCAGCAGATAACATGTGAGTTGAATAAGAACCAATGATGTACATTTGGTGTTAAAAAGCTTGTAAACATAGCCCTAAAGATAGTGTGGTAAAACATTATAACAAACTTATTTAAAATGAAGTAACAGTAACTGGACTGCAAGGAGATCCAACCAGTCCATCCTAAAGCTGATCAGTCCTGAGTGTTCACTGGAAGGACTGATGTTGAAGCTGAAGTTCCAATACTTTGGCCACCTGATGCCAAGAACTGACTCACTGGAAAAGACCCTGATGCTGGGAAAGACTGAGGGCAGGAGGAGAAGGGGACGACAGAGGATGAGACAGTTGGATGGCATCACAGACTCGATGGACATGAGTTTGAGTAAACTCCGGGAGTCGGTGATGGACAGGGAGGCCTGGTGTGCTGTGGTTCACGGGGTCGCAAAGAGTCAGACACGACTGAGCGACTGAACTGAACTGAACAGTAATTACCAGGTAATGTAAACTGATTAAATTGTAAAATATCAGATGAAATCACACTTACTTTATTATTCAGTATATTATACCAAGCGCTGTATTTTGTTAATAATAATTTCTATGTATCCACTTTGTATAAAGATTGTTTCATTTAATCTTCACAACAGCCCTACAAATTCAGTGTTACTATTTTTATTGTCACTCCATTTTCCAAGTGGAAAAATGAGGCACAAGTAAATATACTCCTTTATCCAAGATCTTATAGTCAATTAAGAGACAGAGCTGGGATTCAAACCTGTGTCCACCTGATCCAGAGCCCTTGATCTTTAACCCTTATTCTAAACTCCTCCTGAATTCACTCCAAAGGTGAAAAGCAGAACTTAAACGCTTGTGAACCACAACACATGAAGTAGGAATCAGCAACTTCTAAACTCTGGTCAGCTCTGTACTTTTCATACATCCTTACCTCTTCTGTGCTTTTTAAAGTTAAAAACCTCACTATCAACCTTTTACCTGTTATTGTTACATTTTACATCTGCTCTGTGTCATATTTTCCTTGGTAACAATCTCTCTTTCCCATCTGGAATTTGGTCCTCTGAGAGAGATTACACAAAGCAGAAGTAATACAATAGGCAAATATCAAGGCACCTCTGTAAGACCCACTCTGCCTGCTTCTCAATGTGTCCCCCACAGCAATGGAGGTGCTAAGCAAATTCCTTCAACATGCATCATCTTCCACGATCAAGTCGGCATTTTCTCCACCCATCTTGACAGATTTCCTAGGAATTCCATGCAGGTTTGCATAATGGGGAAATCAGAAAGTGCTGTATTGGCAGATTCAGGCATTAGTCAAATAAATGCCAGACTTAAACCATGAAAATAATGAATTCCTTAAAATGTACCTGTAACAAGACATTTGATTTTATCAAATTGTTATCAAAGGTAGATTTTTGAAAAGCAGACAATAGAGGGTTCATTGACTTTGCATCATTTAAATCAAGGCTTATGCCATTTTTAATAATCCTAAACAGTCACCTGTCCTTTGGCACCAAGTTATTTCTGGATTATCACAGGATATATTTTCTTTATACTGCTGCCTTAAGACTCCGCAATCTTGTGAGTCATTGGTAACAAGCTATTAATAAAAGTCTTCATATAAATGGAGCTCTCACACACTCTCTCTCACATTCATATATGATAAAACTACAGCTTTGACTATACAGACCTTTTGTCACCTCTTTTTAATACGCTGTCTACATTTGTCATAGCTTTTCTTCTAAGGAGCATAAAAGGAGAGTTGGATCATAAAGAAGCCTGAGCACCAATGAATTGATGCTTTTGAACTGTGGTGTTGGAGAAGAATCTTTCGAGTTCCTTGGACTACAAGGAGATCAAACCAGTCAATCCTAAAGGAAATCAGTCCTGAATATTCATTGGAAGGACTGATGCTGAAGTTGAAGCTCCGAGACTTTGGCCACCCGATGCGAAGAACTGACTCCCTGGAAAAGACCCTGATGCTGGGCAAGACTGAAGGCAGGAGGAGAAGGGGACAAATGAGGATGAGATGACTGGATGGCATCACCGACTCAGTGGACATGAATTTGAGCTAACTCTGGGAGTTGGTGATTGACAGGGAAGCCTGGCGTGCTGCAGTCCATGGAGCTGCAAAGAGTCGGACATGACTGAGTGACTGAACAACAACGTGCCGTAAACATAATACATTTAATGTAACTTGTATGGGGCAATCATCAATTTAATAGAATACGGTTTGTGTGTACTTTTATACATGTATATATTATATATTTTAATGTAAAGAAAAGTAGAATTATTTTACTAATTATTCAAATTTCCTTTTATTTTGTAATTTTCTTTTCCTCACATTTCAAATTCCTTTTTACAAAGTTCACTGTCTTGCTAATTAGATGGAGAGTTAAAGAATATAAATTTCTTCCTAGGATCAAGTAAGTCTTGCCTCTAGAACCCTTTCCAGGTGCATCTTTAAGTGATTTCTCAATGGCTCAGAGGTAAAGAATCTGCCTGCAATGCAGGAGACCTGGGTTGGGAAGATCCCCTGGAGAAGGGAAATGGTAACCCACACCAGTATCCTTGCCTGGGAAAATGTCATGGACAGAGGAGCCTGATAGGCTACAGTCCATGGGGTTGCAAAGAGTCAGACATGAGTGAGTGACTAATAGTAACAGAAATTTAGCCAATTACAAATCACACACCTCCAGTCTAGCAATAAAACTTATCATTTCAACTTCATGTTGTGAAAAAGACTTATAAAATGCAAAAGTAAACTAATCATTTTTTTGCTAAACCAAATTCTAGTGAAAGAATGGATTTCATAAAATCTTAGAACTGGAGAAAATCTTAAAATATTATTCAGTTCCATTAAAACCTATGTAGAAAACTAGAGAGTCTAGAGAAAATATGGGAAAGTGAGTTGATTAGAAATAATTAGAACAGAACACAAAGCTGGACTCAAATATTTGAATGAGGTGAGTTCTTTTATAAAAAGATTAACAATAGGAAGTTCCAGTTAAAATAATGACAAAAATGTAAATCAAGCTGCATTTAGCTTGATTAACTCAGCAAAGGGCTTCAAAAAAGCTGTGCATCTCTTTTACACAAAGGCTTCAGATTAGCAGGTTCAGAAGGAATTGTCTTCAAGGTGAAAACTGTCTGCAGATACCCTGCTTAACTGGAAATAGGCTAGCTACTTTGTTATCGTCAATATCCTGAAAATTTATTTAAATATCCTCACAATTCTTGCTCACAGGCTCCAGGCTTTGAAAACTCAAAAGACTATTTCCCAAGCACAGAGGAGCATCACTTTTGCTGCTTTACTCAATGAGAAATCCTTGACTGAGAGAGAAAATCATTTTCTCTTAAAGTTATTCGAGAAATCATGCCCTGTATCTCAGTGGAAAATGCACAGTCGTCAAACACCGTGAGTTCGTTTCAGATGGAGAAGGGGAAGCCCCTGAGTTGAACCCTTACTAACGTGACATTATGGCCGTAACTGTATGTGAACATGAGGTTATCAAGATTACAGTTCCCATGGCATTGATTCCAAAGCATCGCAACACCACGAAGAAGTCTTCTATTTTTAAATAGCCATTCAAGGTTTCTCAAATGGGAAGTGAGACTAATAACAGCATCTAATTTAATGACCATTATGGGAATTAAATCAGATTGCACAAAATGACCTTAGCAGGAAGCCTGGCATGTAAATAGGGCTTCCTATTATTATTTAGTACCTTGGTGGCTCAGATGGTAAAGAATCTGCCTGCATGCAGGAGACCTGGGTTCCATCCCTAGGTGGGGAAGATCCCCTGGAGGAGGGCAAGGGAACCCACTCTAATATTCTTGCCTGGAGAATCCCATGGACAGAGGAGCCTGGTGGGCTACTCGCAAAGAGTTGGACACGACTGAGCGACTAAGCAGAGAACAGCACGCACCACATCACCACTAAACACGCTCAAGTCTCTCTGAGGGGCGGCCTTTCCCATTTCAGGTCCTGCCTCCAGCTCCACATCGAAGCCCCTCTTCACACAACTCCCAGCCCCTTCCCCACAAAAACACACCCACCCACTACAGTCGTGCCTTCCCCCACTTTACTCAGACCGCTTCTGCCAAAGTCACCTCTTTCATTAACCCAGCAGCAAGCACGTCTAGTAATTTCTATGCAGTACAGAAAAACACATTTCGTATTTTACAAAACACAGAGCTGAAATAAAATATACACAAATATTCTAAAATCCATTAAAACCAATTTGATACATACTTTTGGTTTTAAACATAAACTTGATTCCAATTCTTTTCATTTCCTTAGACCATTGCTGTTAGAAAATTTAATAGGAAAAACATAAACAAACCAATGTTCTAAAAGAATCATCATGAATCTTATAGAAGCAAAATGCCAGATTTTCCAAGATAAAAGTTAAATTAATGAATTATTTGTTACTAACTTCCCAGGTATAGTTTTAGTTGGATTATGACAAAATGAAAACCGTGCATCATCTTCTTTGAACTATAAATACAAAGCAGCTTTCATAGCTTTTATTTGGATATTTGATAATTAAAAAAATAGTTGTCAAGTAAAAATTTTAGTCAATAAATACTTGCATAATATTTGGCCTTTGAAAAAAGTTTAACTTCAGTGTCACATATAAAACATATTCTGAGGGTAAGTAAAGGTACTGATATTAAAATAAGAGCAGATAAAATGGAAACTATATGACAAGAAAGGCTCAGTCACAAATCTTGCCTTGATTTTCATTTTCTTGAATTCTTCCAAGTGTCCAACCCACCGAAGCCAAGAACAGGGTTGTGGGCCAGCAAAACACTTCAACACACTGTCGTCATCTCCAGGGGAAGGAGGACACTTTAAGTTTCATGAGCTTTCCTAGCCAAGGTATCCTTCTGACAAAGAACTGTACCAGCCTCGCCACCTCTGCTAGTCCCCTTCCGAAGGCTGCTTGCCGTTTGAGAAAATCTGCAGTGCAGCTTCCAGCAGTATCACGCTGACCGGCCTGCTGGGCAGGGCTGTGAGGGGGAAGGCCAGCAGGGCACCGGGCTGCAGGTCAGCTGAGCCCCGACCCAGGGCTTCAGCGAGGGGGGTAAAGCGTGGGGGCAGGGGCATGGTCTGAGACCCGGCCCACACACTCCAAGCCCCGACGCCAGGCTTGGGCGGCATCTTCCCAGAGCGTGGGGCGGGGATGCGGGCTCAGTCGCTTCAGTCCTGTCTGACTCTTTGTGACCCCATGGACAGCAGCCCACCAGGCTCCTCTGTTCATGGGGATTCTCCAGGCAAGAATACTAGAGTGGGTTGCCATGCCCTCCTCCAGGGGATCTTCCCGGCCCAGGGAGCGAACCTGGGTCTCTCAATCTCCTGCGTTGGCAGGAGGTTCTTTACCCACTAATGCAGCCTGGCAAGCCCTTTTCCTACCGTGCACAAAGATGCTAATGGGTAGCTATAGCCTTGGGTGCATGTAACAAAGAAGAAAGAAGCCATACAAAATCTAAGTGACAGAGGGAAGAAGGAAGTAAACCTTTACTTAGTACCTACTCCGTATTAGAACTGCAATGTAAAAGTTTTACATGTATATTATTTCCTTTGCTGTCTTCCTCTCTATAACAAGGGGCACTGTGACTCCCAATTACACAGACGAGAAAAACAGCAGATTTAGTAAACTGCCAAATAGGAGACAGAAAAAAAATTTACACTCAGGTTTATCTTCTGTGAAAAAGGGGGAAATGTGTTAAATAATATGTACCAGCCCTAAGAAAGGTGCTTGGGTTTTATAAGTTGCTACCTTCCCGTTATTCTCAAGATAGAACAAACATTCACGGTAAGAGGTGGCTTCCCATCCAAACCACAAAAGGAAGGGGGAAACTTCAACTCTAAGGTCTCGGACACAAGAAAGCAGCAGAATAAAGCATGAGCATGTCAAAATTAATCAAACTAGGAATGAGACAGTCACTTCAGAAATGAAACTTGGAAAACTGCTGGCTTTCAATCACCAACTCCCATATGTATTCGTCATTAAACAAGGGTTTGATATAGCGGGCTATTTGAATAAAATAAGTTTGTCTTATGAAAGAGGATGGAAAATAACCATCACCGATGCTCCAATTTTCTTAAAAGAATAAATACTATTTTCCATAGAAAGCTTCACCAATGCACAGGCACTACCTGTGTGCCCTGACGACAGCATTTCACTCACCCGAGGCCGAATTCATCATGTTCTGCTGCACTGGCGGGCTGGTCGGGGCGGCGACGCTCATCTGGGAGAGCATGGCCTTCCTGGGGTCCTGCCAGGTCGTCGTCTGATCTATGTGACTGAGACAAAACAGCCCCTGTGTTAGATAACACCGACGAGGCCCTACAAACAGCAGCCTCGCTTATCAAAACAGGTTCGCTGGATGAACTAGCAGGCAAAGGATTCTAAGCAAGCTCTGTGAAAGCAGTCTTACCACCTCACTGCCCTCACCCTTCCTCTGCAAACTTCTGTCATCCTTGTATCACTGAACTTTCTGCTCTTAGATTTTATAAGTGCAAAATCTGAAAGTTATATGTGAAATTTTAAGTGAAGGGAAACCATTTTCACCTAGTAGACAATTATCTGCCATAATTTAAAGTTGAAATGTGATTTATAAATCATCTATAGTAGTCATATAAGTTAAATGCAAAATTCATTAGGGACTCACCCACTTTTTTTCCTCCCAAAGCTATAAATGTCAATTAACCATATAATTTGAAGACCTAGAACCCTTTACACTGCACAAAACACAAAAAGATTAAACATTCTTTTTTTTTTTTTTTATTAGTTGGAGGCTAATTACTTCACAGCATTTCAGTGGGTTTTGTCATACATTGATATGAATCAGCCATAGATTTACACTAAACATTCTTATTATACTATATACTCCAAAGCCAAAACAGAAATACAAACTAAGTTTTGATTGTCTCCTGTTGACTACTGAAGGACTTTTTCATCTGCTAAACAAAACATGCAAACATTTTCTATGTACTATTAACTTACTACACATTGTCTAATACATATGCATATGGACATCTCTATCTAAAAAACTGGGGATTAAAAATAGCTAAAAATTACATGAATATGAAACTACAAGGCATCTTGCACGGTATTTGGTTTACGAGCATGCAAAAAAAATATTAGCTTTCATCTTCGAGCAAAATATAATTACTTCAGTGAAAGAAAAAAAATTTAAACCCATGAAACTACCTGAAATCTATCTTGAAGAAATAGAGACGTACTCAAAGATCTATGCCAAGTTCTCTTCTGTATAATTTATAAAAGCTGGATAACATCTAATGAAAGGGACTAATTAAATATTGCTACATATGGTGTACTGTACTGCAGATATTGAAAATATTTTAGAATAATATTTAATAGCAAAGAAAATTAATATTAATAATACAGATTATAGCAGAGTATACAGATTATTAGTTTCTATGCTATTAAATATTATTCTAAAATATTTTCAATATATAGTACATCATATGTAACAATATTTAACTAGTCCCTTTCATTATATGTTATCTGGGTTTCAATTTTTGGGCTTCCCTGATAGCTCAGCTGGTAAAGAATCTGCCTGCAGTTCAGGAGACTCCGGTTCAATTCCTGGGTCAGGAAGATCCGTTAGAGAAGGGGTAAGCTACCCGTCGTAGTAGTCTGGCCTGGAGAATTCCAAGGACTGTATAGTCCATGGGGTTGCAAACAGTCAGACATGACTGAGAGACTTTCAATCACTCACAGCTTTTTAAAGTAGACTGTGTGCTGAAAGCATATGGGAAGGATACACATCAAAATGTTTCTTTTTAATGAATTTTTACTGGAGTATATCTGCTTTATAATATTGTATTAGTTTCTTCCACAGAGCAAAGTGAATCAGCTATACCTTCTAACATCAGAATGTTTTAACAGTGTTTCTCTCTAGATGGCAAAATTACAGAACTTTGCTTAATAATAGGAAAACCTAGAAAGACAGTCATGAGCTCACTATCTTTGAAAAGGGTGTGGAAGGACATTAGAAATAAGGGTTATTTTTTTAAAAAACTCAGATCATTTTTTCTATGGCTGTTTAAATTTCAAATCTGATTTCTCTCTTCTTGAATCATCCCCATGATACTCAGGTAAATGGTAAGGAAATGACACCCTGTGATTAATTTTCTTGAAACCCGAATGCTCTCTCATCAATAATGTTATCTGATCAATAACACAGGGGTCAAGGCTCTGACTAGTGCTGTGCTGTGAATAGTCGCTCAGTCCTGTCCGAATCTTTGTGATCCCACGGACTGAAGCCCACCAGGCTCCTCTGTCCATGGGGATTCTCCGGGCAAGAATACTGGAGTGGGTTGCCACGTGCTCAGGCTAGAACAGACCTTAAGTATTATCTCCTGGAGATGGAAGAATCCTTCTTCCTAAGGAAGGAGAAAGAAGAGGAAAACAGAAGGGGTAAAAAACATGAAAAATTTGTACACTTGGGAATAACAATAATACCTGACAATTGAATGTTATTACACACCAACTAACAATGCTAAGAGAAAATATTTAACTGAGTATACAGTCTCTCAAATATTGCCTTACCGGCACTTCTTTACCAGTCATAGGCGGTTTTCAGCACCTGCACTAGCATTGCTCAGGTCTAGACAATACAGGTAAAACCTTGTTCAAGTCTGGATATGTAAACACCTCATTCCAAGAGGTCACGTGCCTGTCAAGCCCAGTAACAGCTAACTTCTTCCATCCTTCAGTGAGTCAGTGAACAAACTAAACCATAAAATGTTTTCTAGATAGCCTCGTGCTTACAAAGCAGCGCACATGGTAATTAATACAGTCACACTGAGGAAAGAGATCTGAAACCCGTAAGACGACCAAACGCAGGGACTGCTCTGCGTCTCATCGCCTGTTATAACGCTAAGAAGCCAGGGAAAGTGGCCAGGGATTGCTTAGCAGTAGTAGCGGTGAAGTCGCTCAGTCGTGTCCGACTCTTTGCGACCCCATGGACTGCAGCCTACCAGGCTCCTCCATCCATGGGATTTTCCAGGCAAGAGTACTGGAGTGGGTTGCCATTGCCTTCTCTAGGGGATCTTCCCGACCCAGGGATCGCGTTGTAGGCAGACGCTTTTACCGTCTGAGCCACCAGGGAAGTCATTATTACTAGCTCTTAAATTTCAATGAAATTTGTAGCACCTGCCCACTCCTTGTCTCCAGTACTTCTGAAAATGTTATATTTGTAAGGGGTAAAAGACAAGGATTTTAACTGCTGAAGGTTTTCTGATATCTAACAGCTGGGTTTCTCTGAAAACTAACCAATGACATAAATCACATTAATCCTTCAAAACTAGACTGAAGTCCACCTGTCAGTTTAGGAAGACCCTATTCTGATGACTAGTGGGACAGCAAATCCTCCCAGACAGAGTAGCCAATCCATAAATCTGGTCTTAAGGTTTTCATCTCCTTTAAACAAATTAGGCTTTTAAATATAATGCAGAGAATATATAGCTTCACTGCTCTTAAGAGTGACTATTTTGCTGAAATGCTACCAAGTGTACAAATGCTAAAATTTCTTTTCCTAAAAACGTTTCTGTTGAACCTCAGTAAGCTGGTCTAGAGAGGTACAGAGCTATTCTATGCTACTTCAGCAAATGTTTCACTTACTCAAAAAAGATCTACTTTTCTTTAAGGAATAAATATGCCATCATCTAAACTGTCCCAAATATAAAAGTCTAAGTGCCTAAAGAACTATGGACAGAGGTTCGTGACATTGTACAGAAGGCAGTGATTAAAACCATGCCCAAGAAAAAGAAATGCAAAAAGGCAAAATACCTGTCTGAGGAGGACTTACAAATAGCTGAGAAAAGAAGAGAAGTGAAAGGCAAAGGAGAAAAGGAAAGATATTCCCATTTGAATGCAGAGTTCCAAAGAAAAGAAGGGAGAGATAATAAAGTCTTCCTCATTGATCAATTCAAAGAAATAGAGGAAAACTATAGAATAGAAAAGACTATAGAGATCCCTTCAAGAAAATCAGAGATAACAAGGCAACATTTCATGCAAAGATGGACTCAATAAAGGACAGAAATGGTATGGACCTAACAGAAGCAGAAGATATTAAAAACAGGTGGCAAGAATACACAGAAGAACTGTACAAAAAAAAATCATAATAACCCAGATAACCATGATGGTGTGATCACTCACCTAGGGCCAGACATCCTAGAATGTGAACTCAAGTGGGCCTTAGGAAGCATCACTATGAACAAACCTAGAGGAGGTGATGGAATTCCAGCTGAGCTATTGAAAATCCTAAAAGAGGATGCTGTTAAGGTGTTACACTCAATATGCCAGCAAATTTGGAAAACTCAGCAGTGGCCACAGGACTGGAAAATGTCAGTTTTCATTCCAATCCCAAAGAAAGGCAATCCCAAAGAAAGGCAATCCCAAAGAATGTTCAAACTACTGCACAACTGACTGCACTCATTTCACGATAACAAAGTAATGCTCAAAATTCTCCAAGTCAGGCTTCAATAGTACATGAACCAAGAACTTCCAGACATTCAAGTTGGATTTAGAAAAGAGAGAGGAACCAGAGATCAAATTGCCAACATTCGCTGGATCATAGAAAGAGCAAGAGAATTCCAGAAAAAACATCTGCTTCATTGACTACGCTAAAGCCTCTGACTGTGTGGATCACAATAAACTGTGGAAATTTTTTTTAAGAAATGGGAATACCAGACCACTTTACCTGCCTCCTGAGAAACCTGTATGCAGGTCAAGAAGCAACAGTTAGAACCAGACATGGAACAATGGACTGGTTCAAAATTGGGAAAGGAGTATGTCAAGGCTGTACATCGTCATTCTATTTGTTTAACTTATATGCAGAGTACATCGTGGGAAATGCCGGGCTGGATGAAGCACAAGCTCGAATCAAGACTGCCAGGAAAAATATCAACAACCTCTAATTTGCAAATGACACCACCCTTATGGCAGAAAGCGAAGAGGAACTAGAGAACCTCTTGATGAAAAGTGAAAGAGGCGAGTGAAAAAGCTGGCTTAAAACTCAATATTCAAAAAACTAAGATTAGGGCATCCAGTCCCATCACTTCATGGCAAATAGATGGGGTAACAATGGAAACGGTGACAGATTTTATTTTCTTGGGTTCCAAAATCACTGCAGATGGTGACTGAAGCCACAAAAATAAAAGACACTTGCTTCTTGGAAGAAAAGCTATGACAAACCTAAACAGTGTATTAAAAAGCAGACACATTACCTTGCCAACAAAGGTCCATCTAGTCAAAGTTATGGTTTTTCCAGTGGTCATGTATGGATGTGAGAGTTGGACCACAAAGAAGACTGAATGTCAAAGAACTGATGCTTTTGAGCTGTGGTGTTGGAGAAGACTCTTGAGAGTCCCTTGGACTGCAAGGAGATCCAACCAGTCAACCCTAAAAGCAATCAATCCTGAATATTCACTGGAAGGACTGATGCTAAAGCTGAAGCTCCAGTACTTTGGCCATCTGATGCAAAGAGCCGATTGATTAGAAAAGACCCTGATGATGGGAAAGCTTGAAGGCTGGAGGAGAAGGGGACGACAGAGGATGAGATGGTTGGATGGCACCACTGACTCGATGGACATGGGTTTGAGTAAACAGACTCCTGGCGATGGTGAAGGACAGGGAGGCCCGGTGTGCTGTAGTGCATGGGTTACAGAGAGTCACCACTGAGAAAGTGAACAACAGTAACAAACTGTCCCAACTATAAAAGCATGTGACCATTTAGATGCCAAAAGGAACAGGAAACAAAATTAACTTTAGAATTTTTGTCTTCACTTATTCTAGTTTTCCTTTTTACCACAAGAGTAAGAATCTTTATAAAAAACATTTCATACAACAAAGAAGTATTTTTTGTTAAGAAATTTTGCTCCTCCACCAGATATCTGCATGGGACTTTCCTTCATCTCCTCTGATATTTGCTCAAACGTCTTATCCTCAGAGAGGATTTCTGTAGTCATGTCATTTAAAATCCACCCTATTTAAACTCTACTCCTTCACTTTATTTTTGTTTGATTATCTTTTATCATCATCTGACACATAATATACTTATTGTATTCATCTATTTTCTCCAACAAGCTCCAGAGGAAAAGGCACTTTTACTTATTTTGTTAACTACCGTTCTTCAATGATTAGTAGAGTGCTTGATAAATATTTGTCAATGAATTAATGAAAACTTTTTCCTTTCTGACCTAAGGACTCAAACTGTCTCCCAAAGTCCTTACAGTCTTAAAGACTAACCTTATCAACACCCATCTTCTTTTCCAAAAATGTAATCACAGGCAAACACCACAGACCCACTAGAAATCGCAATAAGGAGATTACTGGTAACACTGGCAAGAGCAGATTCAGGGGCGTGATGAGGGTCGAGTCAATAGGAGGTAAGAAAATCCACTTATGAATGGGTATGAATTTTTGTTCTTTTCAGGAAGTGTTTAAGTGTGATTGAAAACAGAGTGGCTGAAGATTTGCTCAGGGAGCATTTGAAGAGTTCCAGCCATCCATCAGAGCGTGAGAAGGGCAGGTGTAGACACGGCGTCCACTGCGCCCGGGAGGTGGGGGAGGAGGGGCAAGGCAGGGCAAATAATTTCACGGTTGGTCAGCTCATCGCATTCCAGTGTGATGGCTTCTTTCTCTTACTGAAAGATCTATCATCACGAGGATTAACGAGGGTGTACCTCCACTATGCAAATAGAAAACTGAGGGAAGGAGGACTTCCTTGGAGGTCTAGTGGTTAAGAATCCGCCTGGTAATGCAGGGGACACGGGTTCAATCCCTGACTGGGGAACTAGGACCCCACATGCCCCACCACAACTGCAGCCCATGCAAACTGGAGGCTGTACACAACAACGGGAGTCTGCGCGTGCCACTGAAGGGCCGAGTCTGCCCCACGGAGACCCAGCATGCAGCAAGCAAGGCCTGACCCAGCCGAGTAAGTGAACAAACACTGAAAAAAGAGACCAAGGCGCATGGACACGGTCACACAGCAGTCCACAGCAGGACTGCACGGTGTCCAGGAGTTCTGAAAGCAATTTCCGTACTAGAAATACACATGAAAAGGACAAGACTCAAAAACACAAATCTTTGCAATATACACTGAAAAACAAATATACTGCATAAATGCTGAAGAGGGAATATAATGGCATGGTACTGAAGACTCAATAAAAGATGACAAAATATTAAGAAACACAATTTCTATTACTACTGGAATATAAACTTCTTGAAGAAAGTGCACCTGGGAGACTGCCTGGTATATAGTTCAGTCGCTCAGTTGTGTCCGACCCTTTGCGACCCCATGAATCGCAGCACACCAGGCCTCCTGTCCATCACCAACTCCCAGAGTTTATTCAAACTCATGTCCATCGAGTCGGTGATGCCATCCAACCATCTCATCCTCTGTCGTCCCCTTCTCCTCCTGCCCCCAATCCCTCCCAGCATCAGGGTCTTTTCCAATGAGTCAACTCTTTGCATGAGGAGGCCAAAGTATATAGTAGGGCTCAGTAAACAAGTAAACGGCATAAACACTAAAGCAGTGCGCATTATTTAAGAATGTAGGTAAGTAAGAGTTCACATAAATGCTTATCTGAGAAACAGGTGAAAACAATTTTCACTTAAACTAAAGATTCTAAAAAATGTCAAATTAAAAATAACAGAACCAAAATATATAAATTAAGGAGATAAAATTAAGAAAAACTCATAAAACAGTATTTTCAGAGTTAAATGTATGAGTACTTATATATAACATAGAAAATAATTTAAAATTTAGTTTATCTTGTTCCTAAGAATAGTCTAGCTGCTAAACCTACTGTGAAAGTGAAAGTCACTTAATCGTGTCTGACTCTTTGTGACCCCATGGACTGTAGCCCGCCAGGCTCCTCTGTCCATGGAATTCTCCAGGCAAGGATACTGGAGTGGGTAGCCATTCCCTTCTCCAGGGGATCTTCCCAACCCAGGGCTCCAAACCCAGGTCTCCTGCATTGCAGGTGGATTCTTTACCAGCTGAGCCACAAAGGAAGCTTGTGGGTACCCTATCCCTTCCCTAGCGGATCTTCCCGACCCAGGAATCGAATCAGGGTCTCCTGCATTGCAAGCAGATTCTTCACCAACTGAGCTATCAGGGAAGCCTTACTACAGGAAAATAATGTGTGAAATTCTCTAGCCCCTTCAAGGTATGTAAATAAATTAGTTTCTGCTATTATTCTGGAAAAGGAAAGGTGACTGAATTTATGACCAAGATATGACCTTACTCTAGAGCAGTTATAGCTGGGAAACAGTGACCCTCTCAAAAGTCTGGACTGATGGAACATAAGCAGTTGTACTTTGACCAAGGTCTGATCTCTCCGGTGTATGCAGAGCCATCTCCTATTGGCTTTAGTCTTTTACTTTATATTGCAGAATCTGGCCTTACGTATTGGATGCCTTAGTAGAATGCATATAGACACAAAAAGGGCAGAAATCCGAAGTGAATTATCAGTACTATTGACTTTTCACATAATCCCACAGAAGTTAATTGAGGCTACAGTATGCAGAAATATTTGAAGGGCTTTCTGTCCTCCTATGAGATGTAAACCTTATGAAACTTAAACGTGGGCAAAGAACATAAGGAATTCTGATCTTATAAAGAAGACCAATACCATCACATCTTCAAATTCGAAGTGGGAAAACCATAAGAACATGAAATGCTGCCTGAAGCTACAGCGGGGAGACTCATCTCCTCAGGACCGGTGTTCAACAGCAAAGATGATATTGTGTGACTGTTGTATGAGCTTCTCACAAAGGCTGAACGAAATAATCATTTCCTACTGTGTATTAAGATTAAGTGATATGCCCAAGGACAGCCAACGAGTATGCAGTAGAAATGGGATTTAAACTCAGGAACGAACTGATACAAAAATCTGTATTCTTTGAACCATTATCAGAATTCCTCTTCTGCTGTGAGAGTATTGTCAGTATTGTTTAGATTTCTTAAAACTAACCTCTACATCACCAACCTTCCCTCCTCCAATCCCTGTAATAATTAAGTACAAGGAGACAAAAATCTCTGCAACAACACTCAGTAGACCAAACACCCAATCACACAAAGCCAGGATTAAAATACATGCTTTTAGCTTCTAACTCAGTGCCTTTTTCAGTTTACCTTACTGATCACTAAATAGGAAAAGATTTTCTAAAATGATAATCTGACACTCTACACAATAAAATCTTTCCAGGGAATGTAATTTAAGGAGAGAATCAGAATTCTTTTACTTGCTTCCTCGTTCAATCCCGGGTGGTTAAGAATCCGCCTCCCAGTTCAGCGACTGCGGGTTTGATCCCTGGCCTGGGAAGTAAGATCCCACAGACCACAGGGCAATTAAGCTACAACTACTGAGCCCATGCGCCACAACTAGGGAAGTCCACACGCTCCAACGAACACCCAGGGCAGCCCCAGAAAAGAGGCTATCCCAGGACAAGCAGATGAGCTCTGCAATGGGAACCAAAGTCGTCTTTGGTAAAATGCACAGTCATTAGAGATGCTGGTGCTTGGTTAACTGATGGCATTGGTGAAGACATAAACTGGTTATGGAATATGAGGCCTCCATTTCTAATCTTCTAATCTGGTGGTTTGTAGCTCTGCAGTGACACTGGTTTTTCTCTTTCTTATTTTGTTTCCTACTTTGGAAACAAGATTATTGGCACTGGTGTAAATTAAGATACAGGTATGATAACCTGCAAGTTGCTTCCCTATCTAGACATTGTTCTCTTGTTATAACATAGGGTCTAATCTCCTGAGAAAGTACTGGTTTTAAGGACTTCTGTTAAATTATTCTGCAGAATCTACTAAAAGTACCTGTCCCTATTCTTTTCTTCAACAGATACTGTCACGACGGCACATAAACCACCACCACCAGACACATCACAATTGATGTCGTTTCTGCTTTGGCCCGGCCTCTTCACTCTTTCTGGAGCTATTTCTCCCCTCTCAACTGGTATCATGTTGAACAGCTACCAACCTGGAGGGTAGCTGGTAGCTCATCTTCTGCTGTCATCTCTTCTTGCTTTTCACACTGTTCATGGGGTTCTTGAAGCAAGAATACTGAAGCGGTTTGCCATTCCCTTCTCCAGTGGACCACGTTTTGTCAGAATCTTCACCATGACCCGTCCGCCTCGGGTGGCCCTACGCGGCATGGCTCATGGTTTCACTGAGCTACACAAGGTTGCGATCCATGTGATCATTTTAGTTGGCTTTGTGCAAGCTTCCTGATGGGAGGAACTGGCTGTGGGGAATATATCTACTTCTGCTTTATTGACTACGCTAAGTCTCTGACTGTGTGGATCTCAAATTTGTGGAAAGTTCATGAAGAGATGGGAATACCAGACAACCTTACCTATCTCCTAAGAAACCTGCATGCAGGTCAAGAAGCAACAGCTAGAACCGAACATGGAACAAAGGACTGGTTCAAAATTGGGAAAGGAGTAGGTCAAGGCTGTATATTGTCACCCTGCTTATTTAACTTATATGCAGAGTACATCATGTGAAATGCTGGGCTGGATGAATCACAAGCTGGAGCCAAGACTGCAACATCAACAGCCTCAGATATTCCTGAAGGTAAAAGAGGAGAATCAAAAAGCTGGCTTAAAACTCAGCATTCAAAAAATCAAGATCACGGTATGCGGTCCCATCACTTCATGGCAAATAGATGAGGAAAAGTGGAAACAGTGACAGATTTTATTTTCTTGGGCTCCAAAATCACTGCGAATGGTGACTGCAGCCTTGAAATTAAAACACACTTACTCCTTGGAAGAAAAGCTAAGACAAACCAAAACAGCATATCAAAAAGCATAAACATCATTTTGCCAACAAAGTGATATATCACTATATCACATAGTCAAAGCTATGGTTTTTCCAATAGTCATGTAGAGGTGTGAGAACTGGACCATAAAGAAGTCAGAGTGCCGAAGAATTTGATGGTTTCAAAGTGTGGTGCTGGAGAAGACTCTTGAGAATTCCTTGAACAGCAAGGAGATCAAACCAGTCAATCCTAAAGGAAATCAACCCTGAATATTCACTGGAAGGACTGATGCTGAAGCTCCAGTACTCTGGCCACCTGATGCGAAGATGTGACTCACTGGAAAAGACCCTGATGCTGGGAAAGATCGAGAGCAGAAGGGGACGACAGAGGATGCAATGGTTGGATGGCATCACCGACTCAATGGACGTGAGCTTGAGCAAACTGTGGAAGATACTGAAGGACAGGGAGGCCTGGCGTGCTGCAGCCCATGGGATCGCAGAGTCAGACACGACTGAGCAACTGCTCAGCAGCAGGGTACCAGTGAGGCGCCCTCACGAGCAGTCCACGGGGGCGCAGAGTCAGACAAAAGCTGGCGACTGAACAACAACAACATCAACTTAATGTAAACATCTGTTTCTTTTGAGACATCTGCTATATTTCTTGAGACTACTGTTTTTCCTCCAGTAATCTCTTCCCCAACTGGCCCACAAAATACTTAATTTCTACCTAACCTTCTCAAGACCCAGATCCTTCATTTCAGAATTCTCCTCTATGGAACAGTAAGAAAAAGCACACATGGATTCAAATTCCAGTCTCAAATGTGTCAATGACAAACTGGGTTGTACAGGTAGGTCGTTTTATCAAATGGTTTCATCTTCATTAAAATAAGACTGACATATTTACTTACTTGTCATGGTTTTGAAGAATAAATTTAGCAGCATATAAAAAAAGCATCTAGGATTGTGGTTCCTGGTATACAAAAAGCCCTCAAATATTTTTCCTGATTTCAGTCAGTCAGTTCAGTTGCTCAGTCATGTCTGACTCTTTACAACCCCATGGACTGCAGCACGCCAGGCTTTCCTGTCCCTTACCATCTCCCAGGGCTTGCTCAAACTCATGTCCATCACGTCGGTGATGCCATCCAACCATCTCATCCTCTGTCGTCCCCTTCTCCTCCTGCCCTCAATCTTCCCCAACATCAGGGTCTTTTCAAATGAGTCAGCTCTTCGCATCAGGGGGCCAAAGTATTGAAGTTTCAGCTTCAGCATCAGTCCTTCCAATGAATATTCAGGACTGATCTCCTTTAGGATGGACTGGCTGGATCTCCCTGCAGTCCAAGGGACTCTCAAGAGTCTTCTCCAACACCACAGTTCAAAAGCATCAAAAGTATTTCTGACTTCATTTCTGTGCTAGTTCAAAACAGGAAAAACTTCATAGTAGACAGATAAAGTCAAGAGAATATTTAAGAATGAGATGAGTTTGGTTAAGTGAGAATGACAGATTCAGGGCTTTAAGAACTCTGAAAAAGAGTTTAGTTTTCCTCTGGTAGGTGATGAAGAGATGTAGTACACACAGGTTTTGGGGCAAAAAACAAAATGCCTCTGGACCCTAAGTTCAGTCTGCACATATCTATCTGCTTAGAATAAGAATGAACTAGAAAAGGAACTGTGCAAGCACAATCATACTGGCTCTGAGGGAAGAGCAGCTAAGTGATTTGAAAGTAAAAGAAAACTGCCATCCGTATAAGCAAGTATCTTAAAATACTGTTAAAAATCACTCTAATTTTAACTTAAGTCATTAAGGTGGTCAACTTTATCCACCTAAACCAAGGGCAAAGAAGATGCTACATTTCTTATGAATGAGGCAAAGCCCATCCCAACAAATTCTAAGGTGCTCTTCAAATTCGTTCTTGTACATTTTATCTATCACATACTAAATCCATAAGCTTTACTTAAGGAATACTGAGCAACATAATGGGAAATGAGTTTTATAGTGATAGAAAAATACCGATGACTTTTCTTATCTCTATCCTAAAAATTTAGGATAACCTTATGTTACGCACTAGTGAAAGTATTAGAGAACTAAGCTAAAGTAGTTTAGCAAAATAATTTTAGTGATCAACATTAACACCGATAAAAGTTGAACACCTCAAGGAATGGATATCTAACAACTTCTCATGGCCCTGCTCTGTAAGAGCGCGGGCCTTGAGGGCTGCCCTGGTGGCCAGTGGTTGAGACTCTGGGCTTCCACTGCAGGGGGCACGGGGTCCATCCCCGCCCAGGAAACGAAGATACTGCATGCCACGCGGCGTGGCCAAGAAATGGAAGAAAACGGAGTGCGGGCCTTGAGCCAGCAGAATTGACAAAACTTTGGCAGGAAGCCTCAGGCTCTGTCCAACGCGCTGATTAAGAATCTGTGGGTTAACAAGATCCATAGGAGATTTGTGAGCTCATTATAGTTTGAGAAACACTGCCTTAGACACTACTTTGAGACTGGATCACCTACGCTGTGTTTTAAGGATGACTAATGCCTGGAGGGTAAATATTTTGTATACATGAAGAGCTATATAGTTTAGATATTACACTTAAAGCAAAACCAATAGCCTGTGGTAAAAACTCAATCTTCAGTTTGCACCATCCTTGCAGAAGGGCACAAGGACATGCACCCGTTCCCGACTGCAGCAGTGAGGCGCCCCTCACATCACGAGGAGAGCGCACACTACTGTCTGCATGGCTGGCTGCACTGGTCCTAGTGTTTCCTGCCCCTTCACGCAGACTCTTAATGCAAAACAAAACAGAGTGCTACAGCTTTTCAAAAACTGACTTGGTACTGTATGACACATTTTTATTTAAAGCAACAACTCTCAATTTAGAAACTGGGGAAAGGGTATTTTTGGTTATCACAGTCATAAGCATCTAATGGGGAGAGAGTACTGGATGCTAGGTTTCCTGTAATGCAGTAGATGGTCTCCCACCATTTCTGAATGTCATGCCAGACATTCATGGATATAAAAATCCAAATTGAATACAAAACTCCATTTTATACATAGACAAAGTATGTTTTGCACAATTTTAGTTACATACCAAACTTTTCTGGAAAGCAATCAATTATACTTAGTTTTGTTTGGAAATCTGTTAATAGTGTATTCTTTTTGGATAATCACATCATCACAGCAATGCCCCCTGGTATTTTAGTTACCAACTCAGTACAATTGGTCTTTATTCAAAACTGCCAAGTTCATGGCAACTTTAGATACGGATGCAGGCACCTGACTATTAGAGCTTCGAGTATATTAGAATGCCCAAGCATTTATAGGGCTTCCCTGGTGGCTCAGACAGTAAAGAATCTGCCTGCAACACAGGAGACCTGGGTTTGATCCCCAGGTTGGGAAGATCCCCTGGAGAAGGGAATGGTTACCCACTCCAGTACTCTTGCCTGGAGAATTCCATGGACAGAGGAGCCTGGTGGGATACAGTCCATGGGATCACAAAGAGTTGGACACGATTGAGTGACTGACACAGACGAAAATCTCTAAGTTAATATCTGTGTTGTTTGATCATAAATTACTTTATTTCTCCTCCATATTGCATACATTTGATATAATGCTAACTTTTAAAAATTATGTATGTAGTTACATAAAAATTTTACTTTAGGATGATAATAAATACTTTCCGAAATATTTCTTACTAAGAGACTGATGGGATTGATAGAGATAAGAACCATTGCATTTAGAGACCATAAACTATAAACAGCATTTTTAGCTTAAGTCTAAGATGTCTTTTCCATCAGATTATGAATTTCTGGAGGGCAAATGATCTCACTCTCCCTCCCATCTACATTTCAATGAACACAGTGCTCTGCATAAATGCTCACTACTAACTCCTCTGATGAGTTTAAAGCTTATTCTACTGGGTTATTTTTTAACCACCAAGTAATACCTGTGACCTAAATCCTAAATGGGTTCAACTGCAATGGAGGGTGTGGCATATTTGTGAGAAATAAATAAGTTAGATGTTGAGAATAAAGATAAAATCCTGCCCCCAAGACTCTTAAGTAATGAGAAATAAACACCAATATTTCAAGATAAGGCGTTAAGGGTAACAATGTAGTTATACACAGTAAGAACAAAATGGTGGTTTACAACATCCTGGATTTTAGGTGGAGAAAAGATGGCAGAGAAGGAGTTAAATGTCCTCGAAAGCCCCAGTAAAATACTTGCAATCTCTGTTAAAATCTAGAACTAATACCAGTAAAATGAAGCTGCCATAAACTTATAAACTTAAGACTAACTATATAATTTGTATGGTTTACTCCCTTTTCATACTCCACTTTTGAAAAAGTTTTCTTCTAAACTATAAAACCACTTTTTCACAAAATCCCAGCAGTGTAGTCCTAAATTGTTTGTACCTTATGGCTACCTAACAAATTGGTTCTTTTCAACTTTGCCAAGATTCTGTGACATTAGATGGCACAAATTGGTCATAAGAATTTAACAACATAATTTACAAACTAAACCAATAGAAATTTTACAAAATTACATCTGACAAATCTTTAATCTCCTAACACACCTTTCAGACCCTGTGTTGCAACAGGGGAAAACAAAACAAAAAAAAGGGTTTTTTTTTTTTTTTTTTGGCAATAGTGACTTGCTCTGATAGATCCTTTGATAAAATGCGTCTTTGTGAATTTATCTTTTGTTGCTTGGGCTTATAAATCAAGGACATTGTGGGAACTGTTGGAAGTTCCTACTTCTTTCCAATAAAGGTAAACAAAGATGAAATGAGAGAAGTGTGCTTGCTTTCATGCTTATAGATATCTGGGCCACCAAACCACCACAATTCTTTAAGAATGTAAGAAAATTTGTACTTAAAAGTGTATGCAAGACCACAAAACCTAAGTATCTAATGAGAAGACAAGTGACCAAACCAAAGGATTCTTTTTATCAAACAAAGCTGACTTTTGAGAAACAACAAAAAATAAGAAAACTGGATAACCAGGAATAACACAAAGTAGATATGAAAAATGTTTTCATTTAAAAATTGTTACTGCTGTCAGGCCCTCGAAATACTATGATGGCAGGACTGGTTCTAAAATTCAGAAGAGCGGGCAGTCAGCCCAGATTTATTGCTCACTTATCAAGCCAATGTTTGTTGTGCAAGTGTTATTTATAGAGTCACATGCTAGAGGCTGTTCCCAAGCTAGCTAAACCTACACGCCTAATTGACCCTAGGAACAATGATACATTGTTCAACCTAATCCTTCTATGAGCTAGTTTCTAAGCCACAACCATATGCTTTTTACATTTGTACATATCTACCACGAACTATTTTTAGAATCTTCAAAAATTCAGAGATAGGCATATACTATCATTTCTTGATAAGGATGAGAAAACTTACAGATTTCACTTATACTACAACACAGTATTTATAATGAATTTAAATTAATATCTTATATTAAATGGACAATCACTAAAGGCTTAAAAATGAGTTAAAATTATGAACAATTAATTGTGGGCAGAAACACATAAAAGCAAATGTGACAACTGATTATATTCCACTCTACAAATTGTATAACCACAGTGCAATCTGACCCTATAGCCTCAGGTTAAATAAACTGAGTACTTGATCACAAGTAGGATGGAGGAGGAAATGGCAACCCACTCCAGGATTCTTGCCTGGAAAACTCCATGGACAGAGGAGCCAAGCAAGCTACAGTCCACGGGGTCACAAAGAGTCGATCACGACTGAGCATGCATGCACGTACAAATATGAAACCAGTTTAAGCCCAAACTTAACCATGTTCTCGTATAAAAGTGACACACCCATATACATCTCCCTTGGAAATGGGTATTCCCTAAAGCGGGCGTGGGATGCAGCAGCTTTGAGAATAATGCCAAAGCTCTAGTGGAGGCTTCTTAAAACACACAGTTCTCTCAAACTTGATTCCAGATGGCTTTTATCTGTAGTTAGGTTCAGCAACATTCTTTCAATAATGACTGAGAACATTCTCAGCAAAAGTTCAAAAAAAAGTGTCCTTATTCCATGTTATAGAAAAAGTCAGATGTCATTACAGCAAGAATTGAGGCTCATAATTTTGTTAACAGAAGACCAGAGTTCAAGTCTCTTGATTCTCAATTATAAGGTCTACCTAGATTCTTTCATAAGAGTCATCTTAAAGAAAAAAGAAACAGCTGAATGGCAGAATTATGATGAAAAAAACTTTTTGAGAGTTCTGAGAAATATTAAGACACAGAAAATATATAAACATTATTCAAAATATGGTCCTTAAACCACCTGCATCACAATTACCTGGAAGATTTATTAGCTCCTCAGTATTTTAAAGCAGGATAAGAGTGAAGAACAATTTATCATATATTTTTATGTATTTTTTCATAATCTGAGATCATTATATACAATAACAAGACATTCATTTACCAGAAGAGCTAAATGAGGAATACAGTACAACCATTCTAAAGGCAGTTGATGATTTTCTCACATTCCCTTGTAATCCTTAGAGTGATATTCCTTAGCAAATACTGTTTTAAATTAATCTACTAGATGTCAGATTGTCAAAATGAAGTGAACTTTCTTATATATATATGTTAGACCTTGGCAGTATCATCCTTTCATTTTAAAATTGTCAGTCTAGGTTTAAACAACAAGCCCTGTGAAGGTAAGGAAACAGATGTGTTGAGTACCAACTCTGACCTCACTTGCCATGACACGACTTAGGCCCAAGGCCCTCAGCCAGGCACCAAGAAAGACAGGTTTAGGCAGTCAGGCAAAACTATAATCAGCCTTCTGCGTCTCATCAAACACCAGCTGGCTTCCAAATAAGGATGTGTTCAGTCTGTTGGCTCTTGTGCCTACTGTGAAGAAATCACATTAAATTATAAACCTGGAGCCATATTCATTGCATATTTATGGCGACATTCAAGTTTTCAACTGTTATCAACAGAACATGGCTTAAGTCACCCAAAATATTAAGACCTGAGGAGTCAAACAGCCGAGAAAACATTTCCCAAAGGGTAAATCACCAGGAAGGCACAATAAACACCTCTAAGCAAAGCAGGCAAATGGCCCTACTTTTAATACCACCACCATTTTGATGAAACTGATACAATGAAATAATCTTAAATATATATACTTCATTCTTATATGTATTTTTATTTCACTCACAACTTGCTTTAAACAATAACTGGATAACAGTGTAGAACGTCTTCAATCATCTAAAATGAGTCTTACTGAAATTAGCAAAATAACCTGGGGAAGGACCCCAAAATCTCAATGGAGTGTATATTGCATACTGAGGGTATATGGCTGCACTCAATACGCCAGCAAATTTGGAAAACTCAGCAGTGGCCACAGGACTGGAAAAGGTTAGTTTTCATTCCAATCCAAAGGAAGGACAATGCCAAAGAATGTTGAAGCTACCATAAAATTGCACTCAGCTCACATGCTAGCAAGCTAATGCTCAAAATTCTTCAAGGCAGGCTTCAGTTCAACACTACATGAACCGAGAACTTCTAGATATACAAGCTGGATTCAGAAAAGGCAGAGGAACCAGAGATCAAACTGCCAACATCTGTTGGATCACAGAGAAAGCAAGGGAGTTCCAGAAAAACATCTACTTTTGCTTCACTGACTAGCTAAAGCCTTTGACTGTGTGGATCACAACAAACTGTGGAAAATTCTTCAAGAGATGGGAATGCCAGACCACCTGATCTGCCTCCTGAGAAATCTGTACACAGGCCAAGAAGCAACAGTTAGAACTGGACATAGAACAGACTGGTTCCAAATCAGGAAAGGAGTACATCAAGGTTGTATACTGTTACCCTGCTTATTTAACTTCTATGCAGAGTACATCATGCGAAATGCCGGGTTGGATGAATCACAAGCTGGAATCAAGATTGCTGGGAGAAACAGCAACAATCTCAGATAAGCAGATGATACCACTAGAATGGCAGAAAGCAAAGAGGAACTAAACAGCCTCTTGATGAGGGTGAAAGAAGAGAATTTTCAAGCTGGCTTAAAATGCAACACCCAAAAAACATGGAACCTGGTCCTATCACTTCATGGCAAACAGATGAGGAAATAAATGGAAACAGTGACAGATTTTATTTTCTTGGGCTCCAAAATCACTGTGGACAGTGACTGCAGCCATGAACTTCAAAGACGCCTGCTCCTTAGAAGAAAAGCTATGACGAACCTATTATAAAGCAGAGATATTACTTTGCCGACAAAGGAACATATAGTCAAAGCTAAGGTTTTTCTAGTAGTCATGTACAGATGTGCGAGTTGGACCATAAACAAAGCTGAGCACCAAAAAATTGACACTTTTGAACTGTGGTGCTGGAGAAGACTCTTGAGAGTCCCTTGGACTGCAAGGAGATCAAACCAGTTAATCTTAAAGGAAATCAACCCTGACTATTCATTGGAAGGACTGATGCTGAAGCTCCAATACTTTGAGTTACCTGATGTGAAGAGCTGACCCACTGGAAAAGACCCTGACGCTGGGAAAGACTAAAGGCAAAAGGCGAAAAGTCAACAGAAGCTGAGATGGCTGGATGGAATTACCAACTCAACGCACTTGAGCTGGCGCAAACTTTGGGAGACAGTGGAGGACAGGGAAGCCTGGCATGCTGCAGTCCATGGTGGTGCAAAGAGGTGGACGCCACTTAGTGACAAAGACATCACGCTTTCAGAATAAATATCCATAATGCACGTTGAACAATGAGAGATGATTTCTATAGAAGAGTATTCAGAGTCTTACTCAGCCTTAACTGCATTTCATTAAATCTCATATAAAAAACCTTTTTTTATATCTCATTACTTAATAGTTAGATGTCATTTTAGGGGTGCTGCTTGCTCACATAACTGCAATTTTAGTAACGTCTTCAGGGGTTTCACAAAGGGTATCTCAGAAGACAAAGCAGGACACTGGTAGAAATGTGCTATGTTTATTTACTTAAATTGAGACTCACGGTACACAACCTTAGTCAAGTCATTCAACTTTTCTGGACCTCATCTTCAGTAGCTGTGATATACAATCGGCCTCCAGTTATTGATAAGAATCAATACTTCATTTCTTGAACACCGACTGTACAAAAACCAAGCATTTTATTCATAGGGCTATTTTCAAAGTAAATAAGTATCTGATGGCAACACTTGGAAAAATTATTTTGAATGGACTGATAGAACCACTTAGCTAAATTAAGGTTAACACTTTATACTGCTAACAACTAATAACAAATAAATGAATAGGTTTCATGTGTAGGACTTTTGCAGGAACTAATAAGGTGGTTTGCTAGGCCTGTGGAAAATGTGCCAAAGGGGAGTAGGATTCTCTCATTCATGGCCAAGCAGTCATTCACCTTTCTTCCATCTCGTAAGTTTTCTTTATGTGGTCATGCCATGCTATTGTTTTTTTTTTAATTAAAGAAAATAAATGCCAGATAGTAATCCAATCCAGGTTTACCTTATTAGGTAGTGTTGACTTACGTGAATACTTAGTAGTCTATCAAAACTAATCATAAATACAAATTAAATGTCTTCTTTCTGCCTCCTCTAGGCTTACTATGTTCATTAAAAAGAACAAAAATCACTTTATGATTTTTGAGTATCTGCTCAGGTTGGTTTTTCTAAGTCGCAACTGAAATGTGACATTGCAACTGAAATGTCAGTGAAAATACAGTTTTCTTCTTTGAAACTTTCAAGTTAAATGACTATGAAATTCAATTACACTATGAAATATATTAACATCCTTTTGAAGGGGATTTTTATGGATATTGATAGAAAATGTTACCGTCATCCTCATTAAAAGGAAATTAACAAAAAGGGTATATTGTAAACAGTAGCATGATCACTTGGCGACGGTCTCAGTTTTTCAGCCATGCTGGTTGGCTGTCTCACTTTCACATGAGACACTACCCAAAGAGTAGTTGCTTAGGTATCTAGCTTTTACATTGTCATTTTTTTTTTTTTTGAGAACTCCAATGTACTCTCTCTACTCTGATTAAAATGGCAAATGCCCACGAGCTTATGAAAACAAATCCAAACTCTAGGAATCTAAATAACTGATTCTTTAGAATAATATCAGAACATACCATTGGATTTTAAGGTAAGAATAAAATACCTTAATTATAAAATAAGTATTTCTTTGTATCTTGAAGGAAAAAAAAGCCCATCTCTGTACAAGAGTTTGCATGAAATATTTTCGTCTGCTGCAACTCTGGGAAGGAGCCGCAGCTGAGTGGTAGAATCGGCTATAATGCCTGCTGATCATGAATCACTTATATCTGCGAAATTGTGGAAAGTTTTTGTCACTGTTGCACAAGACCGACAAAATGGAGCCTTGGACAAAGACAAACTATTAAAATCGCTTAAGGGATGAAACAGACGAGGCCTATTTGGAACGCTTCAGTCTATAAAGATGAAGTCCAAGTGGAGGTGATTAAAATCACAAATGGAAAGGAAAATTCTGAATTTCTTAAAATATGAAAAACACGTCACGTCTGAAGGAAAATTTCTGCCCTCAGCCATCGTCCCTGCCTCCACGCCTCTGCTCACAGGGCCCCGGCCTCCGTGTCTGCCCTGCGTGTCAGCAGCTCTGAGCTGGCTCCAAGGCCTGCTGCTGGGCCCCTTGAGTTCTCCCCACCTCACTCGACCCTGTAACAGGTCTAACTGTCCTCCTCTGCCTTCATGGAGATGTCTTTAGAGTTACTTTTAACACTATACAAGTCAAAGGGCTATTATGCATACATGTTCTTCAATCCCCACTGTAATATACATTAATTAACATTTTACAGAACAAAAGGGACATAACATGGAATCCTCTAGATTTATGAAGTTCTATGGAAGTGAGAGGCCTTATTTTTTAATAAAGTACTACACCACCATAACAAATACTAAGGCAAAGAAAACATCTAAAGGTCTTAGTTTTAGCAGTATTAGGCTAAACTCTTATTCTATTACATCAATCATTTCAGATGCATAAAGTGAACACACACCTCTATGAAGAGTTTTTATGTGATCCGCCAAGTGGCATCAGGGAGAAGACCTAGTATTTGTTCAGAGGAGCTCCTTGAGATCTTAGAATTATTTAATCCAACATACTCATGTTACAGATGAGGAAAATGGCAAACAAAAGATTAAAAAATAAAAATATGCTGCTAGCTTAAGCAATCTTCAAAAATCATGTAAAAGCCTTACAAAAGCCATCAACCTTAGGCAGCTTAAAAGATCTCAAATCTGCAAAGCAAAAGAAACAAGCAACAAAGTGAAAAGACACCCACGGAATTGGGGGGAAAAAAGTGCAAACCATATATATATTTGGTAAGGGGTTACTATCCAAAATATGAAATTCAATAGCTAAAAGCCCCTACATAATCCCAATAAAAATGGGCAAGGGACCTGAAAAGACATTTGTTCAAAGTAGATACACAAGGGCACATGAAAAGATGCTCAGGATCGCTAAATATCAGAGAAATGCAAATGAAAACCATGATGAACTATCACTGCCAGACTGTGAGAATGGCAAGCGTTAAAAAGAAGAGACAAAAAAAAAAAAAAAGAAGAAGAGACAACAATTGCTACCGAGAGGAGGAGAAAAGGGAACCCTAGTAAACTATCGGTGGCACTACAAAGTGGTACAGCCACTGTGGAAAACAGTACGGAGGGTCCTCAAAAAACTAAAAATACAACTACCAGACGATCCAGCTTTTGGGTATTTATCCAAAGAAAGCAAAAACACTAACTCAAAAGGATATATGGATGCCCATATTCATAACAGCATTATTTACAATAAACAAACCAGGCAAACAATCTAAGTGTCTACTGATGAGTGAACAGATAAAGAAGGTGTGTGTGGGGGTGGGTACCATTCAGCCAAAAACACAAGGAAATCCTGCCATTTGAGACAATACGGATGAACCTTAAGAGCATAATGCTAAGTGAAGTAAGTCATAGGCAGAAAGACCAATATTGTACGATCTCACTTATATTCGGAACCTTAAGGGGGTAAAAAAAGCTCAGAGAAAATGCCATCAGACTCATGGTTATTAGAGGTTGGCAGGGGTAGGGGGAACTGGATGAAGTTGGTCAAAAGGCACAAACATGCAGTTGTAAGATAAATACTAGGAACATAATTACAACATGGTGACGACAGTTAATGCTGCATATGACACATGAATGCTAAAAGAGTAAATTCAAAGAGTTCTCACCATAAGGAAAAACCATGCGTTTTTTTCTTTTTCCATTATTTTGTATCTATATAAGATGATGGACATTAAGTAAACTTACTATGGTACTTATCTCACAATATATACAAGTCAAATCATTATGTTGACATGTTAAACTTACACAGTGCTGCATGTCAATTCTATCTCAGTAAAACTGGGGAGGAAAATCCCAAAACTTTTTGTTCTTTCAATAAACTGTTCAGGTCTGCTTTGTCTCATAAAACCTTCATTATTTCAGCCCCCAGTGACATTTTCTTTCCCAAAATTATCATAGTATAGTGTATTACTTACCATCCAATCATTTAAACATTCATTTTCTTAACTCTAAGCATGGTAGTAGGTACAGGGGAAACAAAAATGAAATTGTTTCCTGGTTCTGAGGGATTCTACATCTACTGCAGGATGTTTGTCTGGTACAGTTTAGCTCACCAACTAGATTATAAATAAAACATCTATAATTATTTGCTTATTGTTCATACACAAAACATTCATATTTCCTTCTTGTATACCACGTCATGGCACAGAATAACAAACTCAAGTTAATGACCAGCAGGGAAAAAACACAGAATATACATTATATGTTCCAAATAGAAAAAGGAGTACATCAAGGCTGTATATTGTCACCCTGCTTATTTAACTTACACGCAGAGTACATAATGAGAAACACTGGGCTGGAAGAAGCACAAGCTGGAATCAAGATTGCCGGGAGAAATATCAATAACCTCAGACATGCAGATAACGCCACCCTTGGGGCAGAAAGTGAAGAAGAACTAAAGAGCCTCTTGATGAAAGTGAAAAAGTTGGCTTAAAGCTCAACATTCAGAAAACTAAGATCACGGCATCCGGTACCATCACTTCATGGCAAATAGATGGAGAAACAGTGGAAACAGTGGCTGACTTTATTTTTTGGGGGCTTCAAAATCACTGCAGATGGTGATTGCAGCCATGAAATTAAAAGACGCTTACTCCTTGGAAGGAAAGTTATGACCAACCTAGACAGCATATTAAAAAGCAGAGACATTACTTTGCCAACAAAGGTCCATCTAGTCAAGGCTATGGATTTTCCAGTGGTCATGTACAGACATGAGAGCTGGATCATAAAGAAAGCTGAGCACCGAAGAATTGATGCTTTCAAACTGTGGTGTTGGAGAAGACTCTTGAGTCCCTTGGACTGCAAGGAGATCCAACCAGTCCATCCTAAAGGAGACCAGTCCTGGGTGTTCATTGGAAGGACTGATGACGAAGCTGGAACTCCCAATACTTTGGCCACCTGATGTGAAGAGCTGACTCACTGGAAAAGACCCTGATGCTGGGAAAGACTGAGGGCAGGAGAAGAAGCGGACGACAGAGGACGAGATGGTTGGATGGCATCACCGACTCAATGAACATGAGTCTGAATAAACTCCGGGAGTTGGTGATGGACGGGGAGGCCTGGCGTGCTTTGGTTCATGGGGTTGCAAAGAGTCGGATACAACTGAGCGACTGAACTGAATGTATACATTATATATATGTTCCAAGATGAACTGTTAAAAGTTTCATTTTGATCACCCAAAGACAGCACAGCTTACTTCTACTAACTGAAGCAAATCCTGAATTATATTTGGATCATTCAGTTATTTCTAGGCATAACCTGAATCTTTTGAATCACTAAACTGGTGATTAAGTCAACATAATTAAAGAACTGCTGAAATCAAATGGCAAACTTACATAGAAAAGTATAATGTTAGAACTGAAAGGAAACCTGAGGACCAAGAGACCAATCGTTTCATTTCACAGATGGGGAGGTGGACAGATAAGAGAGGACTGTGACTCAGTGCTCACAGGGGCACTGTAACAGATTTGACTCACACAGTAGCCCAGTTTCCACTGGCAACACCCAGCCTGGTCTCCTAAACCACGCAGCTTGGCCAAGAGAGGCCAGAGTGAAAGGTGCATGGCACCGCCTCACCCGTCCAACACCTGCAACATCAGGGACACTGGCAGAAGCACCTGCAACTGCTCTGATGCCCGTGACTCCGAGGATGAACAACAATTCACAACAAAGCCACGTCATCAGCATCTTACGGGTTCTTCATGAGCCAGGTGCTTCCCGAAGACTGAACGTGAACCAGGTCGAGCACAACACACCTCGCCTACCCAGGTCACTAAGAAGGAAGAAAAGTGTACGCCAGGAGTTCTTCTACAGAGAAGCGCAAGGACCTCTTCATTTGGACTCTCAGTTTTTGGTATTAATTTACTATTAACTACTCTTTACAGTCCTCTATCTTAAATTATAGGGAAAACGCCTGGAGTTACACTAAGGCCGCTTCTCTTTGCTCCTGGACACACAGCGGCTGGCCTCCGTCCAGTGGGCTGTGCGCACTGCCCACAGGCGGAACATTCTTGATCGTGCAAGTCCGACCCTCCCTCACCTTGTACAGGGCAGAACTGAGACCAGGATGGCCACCCAGCCACCTGCCTGAGACCATGACACTAAGCGGGTGGTGCAGGCAAAACCAAGTCCCAGTCTCCCGTCAGTCAGCTTTTCTCTCCCCCCGGCCCTCTCCCATGCCAGACACACAAAGGGAAGGAAACAAAAACAAAAACAGATCTACACCCAAGCCAAACAATATTACAAAACAGCATTATCTGGACTACAGTTCATTCCAAACACTTACTGAACACTGCAAAGTGCAAGGTACTATTGACATCAAAATGAGTCAGACACGGTTCCTGACCTGGAAATGTTTCCTTTTAGGGGGAAAGACCCACTAAGATAAAGTTCTAATTGAAAATCATACAGTGAGGCTCATGGTGTTTATGGAAAGGTTCTTGGTCCCACCTAGGTATATAGAGGACACACAAGAGAAGATAACCTCTGACCTGAGTGCTCAAACATCTATAAAATTAGCTCGCTGATGAGGCTGGAAAAGCACTCCACCAAGGGAGAAACACAGGCTAAATCACAGAAGTGTGGCTTTTGTCCACTTAAATAAAAGGGCTGGAGTAGATTTCAACTAAACCACTGTGACAGAAAAAGATTTAACATCACTGTAAGAAACAAATATGTCTCCAGACATTACTAAGTGCTCCCTGGGAGGGGGTAAAACCAATCCTGTTTGAGAAGTACTACTCTAGGCTTGAGAATAAAGATCATGTGTTATTCAACTATGTACCTCTAGTTCCTAAAAGTCCCTTATATGTTCAATGATGTTGATTCAACTAAGCTATCTTTCTTGTGAACCTAACAAGCTATATTAAAATGCTACCCTTTAGGACTGCTCGGGTAGCACAGTGGATAGGAACCTGCCTGCCAACACAGGGGACACGGGTGTGATCCCTGGCCTGGGAAGACTGCACATGTCACAGGACAGCTCACCTGCTGAGCCCTGGGTCACTGCTACTGCGGCCCGCACCCGCGACCGAGGAGCCCCTGCTCGCTGCAACTAAGAAAGCTCTCGGGAGCAGCGAAGGCCCCATGCAGTCAAAAGCATCCTGTGAGTGACAGACAAGGCACTCAGACACGAGACTTTCTGGATCAAGCGTCACCCAGCACCACCTCCCCTGTCCCAGCACAAAACACCAAAAAGCGCTGCTAGTATCTGACGCGTGTCCACTCAGATGCTTGAGGCATGCGAGCACCTATTTCCTGAAGAATCTTCATGCTGCTAAACTCACCTATCACACACCAAAATGTAAAATTTTCACCATATACACTATCTTTATTTTTTAAGAAGCACACGAATAGACATTTCTCCAAGGAAAACATACAAATGGTCAATAAGCACATAAAAAGATGTTCAACACCACCATTATCAGAGTCATTAGGGAAATGCAAACCAAGACCAAACGAAGTACAACCCATTTGATGCCTATCCTCAAGAAAAGGGCTTCCCTGGTGCTCGGTGGTAAAGAATCTGTCTACCAATGCAAGGGACGTGGGTTGGATCCTTGAGTCGGGAAGATGCCCTGGAGAAGGAAAGGGCAACCCACTCCAGTAATCTTGTCTGGGAAATCTCAGAGGAGCCTGGCAAGCTACACTCCACGGGGTCACAAAAGATTTGGATACGACTTAGCAACTAAACAACAACAATTATCAAGAAAACAAAAAAGGAGTATCGCCAGGGAAGTAGAACAGTTAGGAACTCTTGTGCATTGACGATATGAATGAAAACTGTTGCAGCCATTGTGAAAACATTTTGCAGTTCTTCAAAAAAAATTAAATATAAAATTACCATATGATCCAACAATTTCACTTCTAGATATATACTTGAAGCAAGTGCTCAAGCAGCATTATTCACAACAGCTAAATGGTGGGAACATGGAGTGTCCAGCAACACACAAATGGATACACAACTGTGATACACAGACAGTGGAATAGTATTTAGCCATAACATTTACTAAAAAAGACAAATACCGCATGATGAAGGGCTTCCCTGGTGGCTCAGATGTTTTAAAAAAAAACAAAAAAACAAATCCGCCTGCAGCGCAGGAGACCTGGGTTCAGTCCCTGAGTTGGGAAGATCCCCTGGAGGAGGGCATGGCAACCCACTCCAGTATTCTTGCCTGGAGAAATCCATGGACAGAGGAGCCTGGCGGACTACAGTCCATGGGGTCACAAAGAACTGAGTGACTAACACACACTTATAAGAAGGACCTAAAATGGGCAAATTCATAGACACAAGAATGCAGACTAAAGCCCCACCTCCCATCCCGCACCAGGGACGGGGGCGGGGGAGGGGAGAATGGTGAGCTACTATTTAACATTATGGGTACCGAGTATCTATTTCAGATGATGAACAAATTCTGGAAATGCATATTGATGATCATGTAACATTATGAATGCACTTAGATGCCACCGAATTGTGCACTTAAAAATTGTTACAATGGTAAAATTTATGGTATATGTTATATACCACCGTTACAAAAAAAAATTTTTTTTAAGTAAAAAAGTTAATCACGCAGACTATTTGCTGTTTCTTTTTCCTTCACCACCTAAGGCCTGGTGAAATTCTTCTAAATGCAGTACTGAACCACATTCCCATTAGTCTAAGAACTTCCTCAAAGGAAGTTCAGTGAACCTGTACAGGGAAAAATTCAGTGAAAATCAAGATCTTTATGCGATATCTGCTGACTTCACAAATCCACCTAATACCACTGGCTGTGGCAGCCTTTGATAGCTACAGACAGTATGGTAAGCAAGCAAGGCACCAGAAATTCCCGAAGAACTAAAGCAGAACTATAAACAACACGCTCCAGCTACAAAACTAGAAAGGTACATAGATACAGAACTAGAAAGGCCAGTCTTGTGTGCAATCAACAATGAGATATACTCAGGTCAGGTAAAGGTTCCAAGCTCGTTTCACGCCCCAGAGGCAGTATTTTAACTGACTGTGAGAATACTGGATTTTGGCAAAAGTCAAAGCAGAATATTAAGCTGTGCAGGTGAAAGACTGGGCACACAGTTCTGTGACACGCCCGCAGAATCATCGAACACAAGTGAGCATCTCTCAATGAAACCCACAGCCCAAATCCTAGAGTGACCAGCACAAAGACACTATGTAGATTGAAAAGCTGTCTGATAATTTCATCAAAATAAAGAAAATAAAATTTCAAACTATGATTATAGCTACTGCTTAGATATATGTTTTCATAAAGAAGTGCAGACAAAAATATGTGTATGTAAGAATTTTTTATCTGCGTATGCAAATGAGACCACCCTAACAGCAGAAAGTGAAGAACTAAACAACCTCTTCATGAGGTTGAAGGAGAAGAATGAAAAAGCTGGCTTGAATCTCAGCATTAAAAAGACTAAGATCATGGTCACATCACTTCATGGCAAACAGAAGAGGAAAAAGTGGAAGTAGTGACAGATTTTTTTCTTGGGCTCCAAAATCACTGAAAGATGATGCTGTAAAAGTGTTGCACTCAATATGCCAGCAAATTTGGAAAACTCAGCAGTGGCCACAGGACTGGAAAAGGTCATTTTCATTCCAATCCCAAAGAAAGCTCAAAATACCGCACAATTGCACTCATCTCACACGCTAGTAATGCTTAAAATTCTCCAAGCCAGGCTTCAGCAATACGTGAACCGTGAAATTTCAGATGTTCAAGCTTGTTTTAGAAAAGGCAGAGGAACCAGAGATCAAATTGCCAACATCCTCTGGATCATCGAAAAAGCATGCGAGTTCCAGAAAAACATCTACTTCTGCTTTATTGACTAAGCCAAAGCCTTTGACTATGTGGATCACAATAAACTGTGGAAAATTCTGAAAGAGCTGGGACTACCAGACCACCTGACCTGCCTCTTGAGAAACCTATATGCAGGTCAAGAAGCAACAGTTAGAACTGGACATGGAACAACAGACTGTTTCCAAATAGGGAAAGGAGTAGGTCAAGGCTGTATATCGTCACCCTGTTTATTTAACTTATACGCAGAGTACATCATGAGAAACGCTGGGCTGGAGGAAGCACAAGCTGGAATCAACATTGTCAGGAGAAATATCAATAACCTCAGATATGCAGATGACACCACCCTTATGGCAGAGAGTGAAGAAGAACTAAAGAGCCTCTTGATGAAAGTGAAAGAGGAGAGTGAAAAAGTTGGCTTAAAGCTCAACATTCAGAAAACTAAGATCATGGCATCTGGTCACATCACTTCATGGCAGATAGATGGAGAAACAGTGGAAACAGCCGCTGACTTTTTTTTTTTTTTTTGGCTCCAAAATCACTGCAGATGGTGACTGCAGCAAAGAAATTAAAAGATGCCTACTCCTTAGAAGGAAAGTTATGACCAACCTAGATAGCATATTAAAAAGCAGAGACATTACTTTGCCAACAAAGGTCCATCTAGTCAAGGCTATGGTTTTTCCAGTAATCATGTATGGATGTGAGAGTTGGGACTATAACGAAAGCTAAGCACCGAAGAATTGATGCTTTTGAACTGTGGTGTTGGAGAAGACTCTTGAGAATCCCTTGGACTGCAAGGAGATCCAACCATTCCATCTTAAAGGAGATCAGTCCTGAGTGTTCATTGGAAGGACTGATGTTGAAGCTGAAACTCCAATACTTTGGCCACCTGATGCGAAGAGTTGACTCATTGGAAAAGACCCTGATGCTGGGAAAGACTGAGGGCAGGAGAAGGGGACGACAGAGGATGAGACTGCTGGATGGCATCACTGACTCGATGGACATGGTTTTGGGTAAGCTCCAGGAATTGGTGATGGACAGGGAAGCCTGGCGTGCTGTGGTTCATGGGGTCACAAAGAGTCGGACATGACTGAGCGACTGAACTGAACTGAGAATCACTGAAGACGGTGACTGCAGCCATGACATTCAAAGACGCTTGCTCCTTGGAGGGAAAGTTATGACCAACCTAGACACAATATTAAAAGCGGAGATATCACCCAGGCAGAGGATGAGATGGTTGGATGGCATCACCGACTCAATGGACACGACTCTGAGCAAACTCCAAGAGACAGGGGAGGACAGAGGAACCTGGTGTACTCTGCGTCCGTGGGGTTGCAAAGAGTCAGACACGACTTAGCAACTGAATAATAACAAGAATTTTTCAAAAATTAACAAATACATCAGACTAGTATACAGGTATTTTTTTAAGTACTGTAGGCCACGCATAACTATAGACATTGTGGGAACTACAAAATAAATACAAGATAGAACCCTTCCTCTCTAAGGATGTTATCTAAAGAGTTATCTCAAGGAAGAAAGAGAGTTGGATGAAACTATTAAATAGTCAAATATATTGTTTAACTACGGCTTAACTTGGTAACTAAAGCTATTTCTCCTGAGACTTTATATCTCAACAATTTGCCACACAAGATAACTGAGCGCTAACCGATCATTTTTAAAACTACTGCTCGACAATACTTCAATTGGCCAACAATCAAAGCATCCTGAGACTTATGTCTGACAAACAAGAGACACTAAAATGACACTCCGATTTCCCTGGAAAGAAGTTAGCAAACCGCTTGCAATCTCTTCCTGAGCAAATTAACAGCAGCAGAGTTAAAAAATGAAAATGCAAAGAAAGTGAGTTTTCTTTTCGTCTCTCCTCCAAGTCTAAGCACCCTGTCGAGACTCCAGAGTTCTCTCTGGCAACAATCAGTGGGCCCCATGGTTGGCTTCTCACTTCAACGCTGACAGCTCTTCCTGTTTTTCCAGCCTCGAAAAGACGGACGCAGACAAGCCCCAGTCCTTGCACAGGACGGCCCTGGTGCTGCAGCATCCCTCAGGAAGACACATCCCTTCATCTGTGCAATCAGATGAGGAAGGTGCCTAAGCACCAGCTGTGGGCAAAGCCCCCACGGAGGGGTGATGTGGGGAACAGAATAAGGGAGATGCAGACCCCAACCAGAGCCCCGAGATTCCACAGAGCAAGGATGAGAAAGGAAGTAAGTTTAATATTTTATACAAATGCAATCAGAAGCTATCATTTTAACTTTCCCAAATTCTTTCCACCTTTGCACAATCACGAAAGCAGTATTAAATATTTACATGCCCCTGCCCCCCCCTTTTTTCGGAGAAGGCAATGCCACCCCACTCCAGTACTCTTGCCTGGAAAATCCCATGGACGGAGGAGCCTGGTAGGCTGCAGTCCATGGGGTCGCGAAGAGTCGGACACAACTGAGCGACTTCACTTTCACTTTTCACTTTTATACACTGGAGAAGGAAATGGCAACCCACTCCAGTGTTCTTGCCTGGAGAATCCCAGGGATGGGGTCGCACAGAGTCGGACACGACTGAAGTGACTTAGCAGCAGCAATCGCCCCCCTTTTTTAACCACCTATACTCAGCAATGACGAGTTTGGCCAATCATTTCATATCCATCCTAATTACAGGACTGAGACCTGACTCCCTGCCTCACAGGCCACCTTCCACATCAGCTGCTAGGCCAGCTTCCCTTAAACACAATTCCTACCTATTCTCTCCCCTTCCTTTACAACAGTAAATCTGGCTTCCCCTATCATCATCCCTGGCTTAACACTTCATCTGACCTCCACCCCCACCCCCACATCTCACCAGCTTTTCCCTCCTTCAGATATACTGGTAATTTTTTATCCAGCACAGAGGTCATGCTCATCTTATTCCATCTCCCTGGACAAACCACGCCTCTTCTTTCTATTATCCTACAGCGCCTTCAAATTCTTACTCCAAAATAGCTCCATTACCTGTGCAATAAAAAATGAAACTTGTTTTTAAAAGTGGATTGATACAATGATCAGCCGGCAGATGAGCAGACATTTCAGATACTGTCGCGCTCTACAGAGAACGTAAAATAGTATTTAAAGGCATCTGCACTTTGTGCTCAGTCACTCAGTCGTGTGTGGCTCTCTGCAACCCCATGGACTGTAACCCACCAGGCTCCTCTGTCCACGGGATTCCTGTCCGCAGGAATACTGGAGTCGGCTGCCCCTCCTCCTCCAGAGGATCTTCCCGACCCAGGGATCAATCCCGTGCCTCCAGGGGCTCTTATATTACAGGTGGATTCTTTACCACTGAGCCATAGGGAAGCCCATTTATAAAGCACATCATATACTAAATAGTCTAAGAGTTCCAGTGTTGACAGCTACCCCAAAATTGACACCAACAATGAGCAGGCATCACTAACTCTTGTGGGATCCTTAAACCTGGCATATTAACGCCTTCCAGAATCACCGTGTGGCACACAGGACTCACTGAACTGAATGAATAAAGGTGTTAGTCACTCAGTCGAGTCCGACGCTATGTGACCCCAGAGACTGTAGCCCACCAGGCTCCTCTGTCCATGGATCTTCCCAACCCAGGGACTGAAGCTGGGTCTCCTGCATTGCGGACAGATTCACCGAACTGAATAAACCACTGCTAAACTATGTCTTAGCTGCCAAGTCTTTTTTTTTCCTTCAGTTTTCTGTTACACAAGATCTTTCGGACACAGAAATTAAATCCAAGCCTGCTTTCCTTCTGCAGAAACACAGGCAGTCATATATGTACACTCAGCTTTGAAACCAATGGTCTTTTTAGGCTCCCAGAAAGACCTGAAACCAGCTATTTACAGATAAGTCAGACACTTACTTCCAGTTTAGAAACCAAAGTTGCATTCTCACGAGGCAACTAAGAAATACCGTGGTGTCCAGTCACATCATTTCATGGCAAACAGAAGGGGAAAAATGGAAGCAGTTACAGATTTAATTTTCTTGGGCTCCAAAATCACTGCAGAGGGTGACTGCAGTCATGAAATTCAAAGCAGCTTATTCCTTGGAAGGCAAACTATGACAAGCCTAGACAGCATATTAGAAAGCAGTGATGTCACTTTGCTGACAAAGGTCCACACAGTCAAAGCTATAGTTTTCCCAGTAGTCATGTACGGATGTGAGAGCTGGACCACAAAAAAGGCTGAGCACCAAAGAATTAATGCTTTTGAACTGTGGTGTTGGAGAAGACTCTTGACAGTCCCTTGGACTGCAAGGAGATCCAACCAGTCCATCCTAAAGGAAATCAACCCTGAATATTCATTGGAAGGACTACTGCTGAAACTCTAACATTTTGGCCACCTGATGTGAAGAACTGACTCACTGGGAAAGACTGATGGGAAAAGGAGAAGGCGTCTGCAGAGGGTGACGTTCTGAGACAGCATCACCACTCAAAGGACGAGTCTGAGCAGACGCGGAGATACTGGAGGACAGAGGAGCCTGGCGTGCTGCAGTGCATGGGGTCGTGAAGAACTGGACAGGACTTCACAACTCAACAAGAAACACCAAGTTTCCCAAGTTAAAGCACGCTCTGTTCATCTCAGACGTTATGAAATGACTAGATTTTAAAACACACTAGTAACATTCAAAATCCTTTTTTTCCTAATACAGACTAAACTTTATTTTAATTATTTTAAATAATCAAGGGTAGCCAAAGTTAGCATAGACTTAGAAAATTCACAAGAACACTTTTAAAGGTTTTAAAAGACTTTCTAAAGATTTTGCTGAAAGGAATTTCACCAATATACTCAAATAATTTTTAAAACATAAACAGTAAACAGTTCCTTTTGCTTTTCATGATTATCACTCGAAATTTTTTTTTTTAAATAGTTTTTAAAGTCTGTCATATGGCTGGCAGAGACACTATGTAGCTATAATAGTAAATACAAAGTTAAAAAATTTTGATAATAGCTGTAGAGTTTTAGGATTGTGGATGAAAAAAAGACTTCTTAAAAACCAGAAAAATAAACGTAACACCACAGTGGCTGTGCCTGTTTAGACGTCATTCTCAAAGCAGAGGTCCAATGCTAAAATTGAACTCTGTATTTCTTATTTAATAGTAATCTCTTTGAACCTAGTTTCTTCATTTGTAAAACAGGAATGATGTCCATCTTAAGTGTAGAAAGTGGTCAATTATAGCTCATTTCCTTTAAGTCTGGATGTATTTCAGCAATTTAATAATTTCAAAAGACAGAAGCCTAGAGAAATCATTTTATTAACCTCAATACTCCAGTATGTACACGTAACAGTAAGAAATCCCTTAATCTTGTTTATCTCTTTATAGTGCCAAAATAGGGACTCGAATTTAGAGAGATGACTAGATGGATTGTTCTGTTACATTACATTATAAATTCACATGGGCCTGTGTTGAGAGTTATATGAGAGACGCAGTTAGAGCATATAGTGGATCTAAATATTCAGTTAGTTCCAAACAGGAAAAGGAGAATGTCAGGGCTGTATATCACCACCCTGCTTATTTAACTTGTATGCAGAGTACATCATGAGAAACGCTGGGCTGGAGGAAGCATAAGCTAGAATCAAGATTGCTGGGAGAAATATAAATAACCTCAGATATGCAGATGACACCATCCTTATGGCAGAATGTGAAGAACTAAAGAGCCTCTTGATGAAAGTGAAAGAGGAGAGTAAAAAACTTGGCTTAAAGCTCAACATTCAGAAAACTAAGATCATGGCATCTGGTCCCATCACTTCATGGCAAATAGATGGGGAAACAGTGGCTGACTATTTTTCTGGGCTCCAAAATCACTGCAGATGGTGACTGCAGCCATGAAATTAAAAGACGCTTACTACTTGGAAGGAAAGTTATGACCAACCTAGACAGCATATTAAAACTTTTGCCAACAAAGGTCCATCTAGTCAAGGCTGTGGTTTTTCCAGTGGTCATGTATGGATGTGAGAGTTGGACTATAAAGAAAGCTGAGCGCCAAAGAATTGATGCCCTTCAACTGTGGAGAAGACTCTTGAGAGTCCCTTGGACTGCAAGGAGATCCAACCAGTCCATCCTAAAGATCAGTCCTGGGTGTTCATTGGAAGGACTGATGCTGAAGCTGAAATTCCAATACTTTGGCCACCTGATGCGAAGAGTTGACTCATTGGAAAAGACCCTGAGTGAAATTATGTTAGAATTGAATGTTATTCAAATTATGTTAGATTTTCTTCAAAGTCAGAACTGAAGAAATGCTACTGGAATAAAAAAGAGTGAACTTAATGCTACCAAAGTTGAGATAGGAAGGTTCAAATACTGTCAATGCAAGCTACGTAAAAAAAATCTGTGCTGGCCTCTGAGCTGGAGCTGCTTTTTAAATGATAAAATAAAAATCAGGAGAAGGTGAGGGGACCGGAAGGGTAAGCAGCCCAAACAGAGGGAACCTGGCCTGCAGAGTTACACTCGCAGGAACAAGCACAGTCTCTGCGGCGTGGTCTCTGCAGGGTACGGTGTGCGGGGCGAGCAGGTGAGGAAAGTAGGAGAGGAGGCGGGAAGGGAGACTGGGGCAGGCGCTGAACTGTAATCCCTGGGCGAGCTGCTCCGCCGGCTTGTACACGTGCAATCCTTATATGTGACTTATCTAATTTAACTACAAAACTAATTTATTGACATATCTGACCCAACCAACTCATCCTAAATCAATCTGGATTAAGTGCCCTGGCTTAACTGTCCAGGGTCAGGGCAAAGGGCTTCTCTTCTGTGTGGACTATGGCTTTGGACAACCCCTTTGGTCCTGAAAGACTCACAAATTATTCAGGCATCAAAACACCACAAATTTTGAAAAGCATAAAGAAAAAGAGGAGAAAGCAAAGGACAGGAAAAGTAGAAATACATGTAATGCAACATGGATGTGAGAACAAGAATCATGAATGTGAACGTTATGATTAACCCTGTCTACCAAGTGAAGACCTATAAGGCTTGCTGTGTTTTGATTTAGAACGGTTCAAACTAATACAGTCAACATTTTACAGATATTTCACAGATGAACCTACTTATTGATGTTTCTTAATTATCTTTCTCTACCTTCAATTTTTTTTTTCTCCATTCAATATTTATGGTTTCTAGGGCTTAACTTTTCAAGGATGAAAAGACTTAGATGATACACTTATTACATTTCTTTTCAAGTTGGTTATATGTAACAATCTCTGTGATCCCAACAGAGGCAGGCCTTAGGCAGCAGTGGTATTTCCGGTATACTAGGAACTCCTTTCCAAACCCTGAATTATTCCCATTTTTCCCTCTCCTCCTCCCTACAAAGAAATACCTGCCTGTCCACAGAAAAGACATACAGAACCAACATGTGTATCTGGGATTCTGACCAAGTATAGGAAAACACCATAAGCAGTGAGTCGAACTCCAATCATTAAGCAGGGAACTTCTATTCTTAGGGAACAGCAGGGTTTGGTTCGGCTGGCAACACTCCTGGCCTCTGGATCAAGAGGTCACAGTCTCACGTTTCAAGTAAGAACTCCAGTTTACAATTCTTGCTAACACTCCTGCAGAATAATTCAAGAGGGATTAAGTGACAGTTCCATTAAAATCCAAGTATCCAGTAAAATTTCAAATCTAGAAATATAATATGGAAATAAATTGAACACACTAATCTTTTTAAGCAAAAGACTGTGACTCAGAAATGGTAGAAAGGCAGAGGGGAAAGATGAGGGAGTGTGAGTGTATGTGTGTGTGTGTATTTTGGCCAAAGGCAGGATAAATGAATTATGTTTCATAACTATATCGACATTTGCCTTTAACACTGCCCTGTTCCAAAACAGGTAGGGCAACATCTACAATAAAGATTTTATTAATAGTAAGTTTCCGGTCTTTAAATATTTCCAATAAATAATTTAGATTTATACTACAGTGATGGGCTAAAAATATAAGAAAAATTTCTGCAAAAATGAAAGGCTGTATCAAGTGATTTCATGTAGACAATCCACAAGCACACAACTCAGACACGGTGGCACCAAGTGATTAACAGCCCTTTACAAAAATAGATAAATAATGTTGCAATACATGAGCTCTCATTTGAAACACTAGAAGGTATTCCTGAAAGCAGAAACTTATTCTTTACTTTAAGAGGCATCCCATGAAAATCAGTAAGACTGACTTAAAATTCATACACCAGGTGTCCTAAAGATTAGAGGTCCTAATATGCTACAAGGTACATTTCCTAAATAAAACTTTTTTCCCTACTTAAAATTACATAGTCAAATACTTTACTCCCAGGGAAATAATTCAGCCCTATGACAAAAACTATGCAACCTGAACTGATTTTGTACATAACTGGGAAAAAATTATCTATGTGTGTGAGTTGTAAATAGTCTTTTTATAATGTCATGAATTTTCAGTTTTCATTTTAAACAGGTTTGTCTGATATTATTTTCAGCATTCAAACAGCTTTAGTTATGAATTTTTTTTGTTTAAAAATTTAAAAAAAAGCTTTTTTTTGGCCACATCTTAATCCCCGGACAAGGGATCAAACCCTTGCCCCTTGCAGTGGAAGCATGGACTGTTAGCCAATGTACCCCCAGGAAAGTCCCTAGTTATGAACTCTTATCACAGGTCTAGAGCCAGAAGGCACCCACGAGGTTGTCCTGCCTCTTCTCACGTTGGACTGCCAATGATCCAATGCCCTCTATCACACACGTGCTTACTCTTTAAATGTCTTTATAACGAAGGCCCTTTTATCTTAATCAGGTACTATAAAAAAAATCACTCCTGTTGCTTAATATTCCTAGAATTGGGAAATTCCAATAGGGACAATTCCATTAAGAAAGTTATACTAGGACTTCCCTGATGGCTCCGTGGATAGGAATCTGCCTGCCAACTCGGGGGACACAGGTTCAATCCCTGGTCCGGGGAGATTCCACATGCCGCCGAGCAACTCAGCTCACGCACCACTCCAGAGCCTACTGCAGCCACTGTGGACGCCCACAGGCCCAAGGGCCGCACGTGCAGGGGCAGAAGCCGGGGCGCCTCGAGCCTGCGCCCCCAACAAAAAGCACCGCTCTCACCAAGAGGGGCGCCGCTCGCCATCAGAGGGAGCCTGCAAGCAGCAGTAAGGCCCAGGGCGACCAACAACAAAAATTAATCAGAAAAGAGAAAGTTGTAAGAATGAGTGGCCATTTGAATTTGCTGTTTTCACAGTTATGTGAAGGCAGAGCAACAGGACGCTAAATCAAATCCTCATTAAATTCTAATCCGATGGGTAAGTACTAACAAGTAATTTGCTGAACTAAAACACAGACAAAACAAGGTGTTCTGGGTATCCTCTTCTTCCTTAGCGTCTACACTATGTAACCTGCTCTTAGCAATACACAAAGCCAGGTAATAAAAGACAACACTGGTATAGACCGCTGCAGTTTATGAAGTACTCTTGCATACATTACCATAAATGTATACAATAATAAAGGCACCTTAAATCAGCAGCAAGTGGGCGGGAGGAGTGCTGGCTGAACCTCCACATGTGTCAAACGAGGGTCCATTCATTCCACGCTTGATGCATTTAATGACACCAAAGAGTACAGCCTCCTGCAGTATCCTCAGAGGGCTGGTTCCAGAACCCCCTCAGACACCCAAATCCGAGGGTGCTCAAGTTCCTCATTTAAAGTGGCATCATATTCGCATATAACCTCCACACATCCTCCGGTATCTTTACATCATTTCTAGATTACTTATTAATAACTAACACAATGTAAATGCTACATCAATAGTTGCTGATGCATGGAGAATTCAGGTTTTGATTTTTGTCAACTTTCTGGAAAATTTTTTTTCTGAAAATTTTCATTCCTCGAATGGTGGAACCCATGGATATGAAGAGTCAACTGTATGTACAGAAGCATATGTTCAGTCTTAAGTCCTTTCAATTAATTCAACAACTTATAAAATCATATCAGAATCACTCTGGAAGCTTTTGAAAGAGTAGATAATTCAGCCTTACTGGTATCATTTAAGGAACCTGGTAAAGAAATTGAAACATCCTAGTTTAATCCAGCAAGTGTTTACGGATCACCCAATGAGTATACAATTACTGAATGAAGCTCTACGATAAATACAGTATAGATTTAGCTCAGTCTACAAAAAAAAAAAAAAAAACCTCATAGGACAAAAACAAAGTATATAATTGTAAAGAGATTTAACAGGAAGATTTAACAGCTATGAATGACACAGGCCAGGATAGGTGAATCTGTAGAAGTTACTTCACCTCTTCAAGGCAGAGGCCCAATCTATGTAACGGGAAATGCCTACAGGACTCTGCTGCTGCTGCTAAGTCGCTTCTGTCGTGTCCGACTCTGTGCGACCCCACTGATGGCAGCCCCCCAGGACTACGAAGAGGACTAAATGAGACAGTATGGTAAGTATTCATGGCTAAGAATCCACACAGCAGTATTCAACGCAGGGTTACTCTAACTTTAAAGCAGTAGCATATAAAGTAATTCTGCATATTCAAAAAGAAGTTTCTTTAAATGTTTTTCTTTGAAATTAAATATAAATCACTATCTGACTCACAAAATACTAACATTCTTCCATACACTGGAATGAATAAAGCAATGAAAATAATCATCAGCAATTCGCACTACCGCTGACAACGGGCTAAAAAAAAAAAAAAAGAAGTCTAAGTTGTATTTGACAATCCAAACAGTCCAAAGTTACAGCTGACTATAAAGAACAGATGCTGCAAATGTGGAAAGTGTCTGGGACTGCTATGCTGTGGCTCTGACAGATAGAGTGCTCTTCTTCAGAAGGCTAAAAAAGCCTTTTGTTGGACTCTCGGGGACAGTGACTGCCTTTTAGTTTCTGCGCTAACAGAGGAGCTACAGATGAGAAAGAGCTGAAAGTCTGAATCTCAAATCTCTTCTTTCTGATATTTATTTACAGCTTAATAGATAATAAACAATTAGTGATATGTTAGTATTTTCTCAAACAAAATACTTCTTAAAATCAGCCTGGCATGCTGCAGTCCATCAGGTCGCAGAGTCAGACACGACTGAGCGACTGAACTCTCAGCGAAGCCACACCCCAAAACTCATCACCGATTCTTTATCTATATAGCCAGCCCTGTCTTTTCTAACTCTTTCATCTTTAACTATCAATTTCATCTTAAATTTCTACCTATATTCCTAGTGTCACTGTTAGAGCTCTTTTACTTTTCATTTTCCTTTACACTCAGTCACAATAAGAAAAATCCCTCCTTTAAACATTAGCAATCCCCCTTCTACTGCCAACATTGCTAAGAGATTTTGCCTAATGGTGGCATTTACACACTAAACTTAGTATTCTTTGTGTAAAATGTAAAGCCTGCAAATACAACATCACTTCAAAAAGTTAATTTGATACTTATATATAGACTGGGAATTCACGTGAATTTTTTCATTGATTTTCACAGCATTTTAGAGCTGGGAAAGTTCTTAGAAATCATATATTCTAATCCACTAATTTCACAGATGGGGAAATCAAGGTTCCCAAGTAAGCAATCAGCCAGTCAGCCATACTACTAAACAGTTATTAAACGCCAGACACTATGGTAAGGGCCAAAGACGTAATGAGGAAGTGAATGTGGGCTTTGTAATTTCCAACGGGGAAGACAAGCAACAGGTAACTCGTTCAAGTAAGAAGGAAGTGTTTTCTCACTAGACACAGAACTTTACATAATGTCGAATTACAAAACCACTCACAAATAAAGCAGAGTCAACAAAAGCACTCAACATTCAGTAAAGAATAAAATCCTCTTCCATCGAATCCTGTTCGTCCTTTAAACACAACCAAAGACCACACTCTTGCCTAAACCTCTAATGACTTGGCACAATGATCTCGTCATTTTCTGGGTTACTCACCTAAACTACCTAAGGCTGACCACATTGCTTAGCAGTCAACTGGACATATTCTTGGACCATTTCTATTTCACATACCTTGACTCCTAACTGAGAAAGGGACCACGAGGTTCTTAATCTGTATGTTTTACACCTTGGGCAAGCACGGTGCTAACGCTTTCTAAAGACATCAACACAGATGAATATAACTCAGTGCTTCCAAAATGACTGAGAACAACACTTAGAAACAATTCTCAACACTTTTTTGATGAGACTTTATTATGTGGTGGCACTATACTAGGTGCAGGGAGATACGATACCAACAGCTTTTAAGTGAAAATGTACTCCTCATGTAGAAATGTTCGTGACAGGCTAGAAGAGGGCACTTCCAGGCAGACTGGAGGCTAGGAAAATCCAGGAAGACAATCCAGGGAATGAACATCTTGAGCCAAATCCTGAACGAATCTGTATTTCATTTAAACAGTTCCCTGATGAAGGGTAGGGATCGGAGGGTGAAGAAAGCTACCATTTAGTAAAATACAGAAATGTCCTAAATCTCAACTTAGGTCACAGAACTAGGAAATTTCTTTCAATTGTAACTGCCACAATTAAGAAACACGATTTCACTCAATCTAACTGTGAAATTTAAGAGGATTATTCAGGGATTTGTCGCTAGAGTGCCACTCTTTCAAAAAACTGTATTTATTTTTGGCGGTGCTGGGTCTTAACTGCTGCACACGGGCCTTCTCTAGCTGCGGCGATCCGGAGCTCCTCTTTGGCGCGGTGCAAAGGCTTCGGGCTGAGCTGGCTCCCTCTGCTGCGGGCACAGGTGTTAGGCCCTGTAGCTGTGGCTTGCTGGCCGGGGAGCACAGAGGCCCCAGTAGTGGCAGAGCATGATAGTTGCTCCTTAGCATGCGGAACCTTCCTGGACCAGGGATGGAGCCTGTGACCCCCACACTGCTTGGAAGATTCTTATCCACTGTACCACCATGGACGTCCAAGGGTGTCTCTTTGGAAAGGCCTCGTAACTTAGGGGTCATCCTGTAAGGATACTCTTTCCTCTTTTTCCTTTTAGTCTATGCTGTTGACTACCGTGGGGTTTTTTTTTTTTGGAGGGGGGGGGGAGGTGAGGGGAATTATAGACACACAGTAAGTTAGGAAATAACTCACCTTTTACAGATAATGTCCATGACTAGAAACTCACTTCAAATATCCTAGATTATTACGGTTCCAAATGTTAGCATTTTAAAGAATTTGACATAAAAGCACATTTCAATTCTTGTAACATAATTCCCGATTTTATCAATTGATGCTTTTCTAAAATTAAAATTATAGGTATGGCTAAAAACCACTTTTCTCAGTCATTTAAAATTTCCCTGAAATTGAATCCAGAACAGTGGAGAAAACAAGAGTTTTTTTTTAGGAGGATGGAGAAAAACCATTGAACAATGCCTCAATTTTTTAGGACAATAGACTGTAATACAGAAGCTACTAAGTTTTAAAAGTTTGACACCAAAGAGTGGAAAGTTTGTCAAATTCACATATTAGGAGTGCCCTATTTAAGATAAAATGGCTACTAATTTTACCCTGAGTGGACTGAAGCTCCCTGGTTTTCAATTAATCATTTGCTGTAATTAACATAACCACATTCACATAACCCAATCTCATCCCTTGATGACCAAAAAAAAAAAAAAAAATCACAAATGAGGCCATTTTCTTTTCTTTTCTAACACTATTTAAAAAAGAAAAACTCTATTATAGAGAAATGATGTTTCCATAGGTAGACAACAAAGTTATCTAAACTTTGAAAATCAAACTCCTCCCAAACACAGACTCAGATCTAAAGGACATACACGTTAGGCTGGAATTCCTGTGACAGACAACTCCTGTCATCTGTTTTTGTGAGCTTAAGCAAAACTGCTGGACAAGTTCTGCATTTGATAAGGTGACCTGATTTTAACTAACTAAAAGGGAGTTGGGGTGGGGGCCAGGGAGGCAGTGGAGGAAATCACTGTTATTGGATGCTAAACGATATTCCCTGAAAACTTAAAAGCTAGCTTCTCTTCTATACCCACTTAATAATCTAACTGTTCGGAACGCCTGAAACCCTCCTGCTCTTTAAAGAGTAAGCGACTGACAGAAGGGAAGAGGGCACATTCTGCAGAGCAGGGTTACTGAGCTCCTGCCCCTCACCGGCTGCAGGGTGGGGGCCTCTGACTGCGGGCCTGGAATCACTGACTTGCTCAGCAACTTTGCTGTAATGGCTTCAAATTGCAGGCCTGAGGAAATGCTCCATAAATAGCAGCTCTTTTTTCTTGTAAAGCCTCTTCGTAGACCCAACAGAACTGCACTACCAAAAATGGAGGAGTCACCATGGACCTTTAAAAAAAAAAAAAAAAAAAGGTCAAGAGAACAAGGAGGAATAGCCTGCTAACCAGGTTACTCATTTTGGGGGAATGAATCATCACAGTACTGAAATCTGCTCCACTGTTTGAATGCAACTTTCAGGTAACAAAAATTACAAGGGATTAAGTTAGTTTTTGTAATCATGCAATTTCACAAAAAGGAAAAAGAACCGTTGTTTTTATAGGCCTGTAGGAAAAGGGATGTATACTAAGTTTGAAATTAAATGCTTGAGAATGTCTTCTTAACTCCCAGTGGAGCAGGGCTCCTTCGGTGTCCGTAAGTCACCTGTGAGCCGAGACACACGTGGTGTGGTCACAGAACACACTCTGGGGAGCAGGAACCACACATACACCAATGCCCTGAAGTCGCTGTTAGCACTCACACCTCCGGCAGTCCTTATGTTCATGTATATTTACATGTATGTATGTAAATTGACCATTCGGATAACTTACTGTAAATTAACAAAAACTCAATGAACAGCCACTTTAAGTCGAATATATCTGCAGTAACAATGACGATTTTTCTTAGTTGAATTGAGGCAGAGAAACAAAGCAGCAATGCATTTAAATCAAACACAAATAGGGACCAGGAAAATTCAGGTTCCATGTCGCTCCAGTTTTCCACGTGAGTTCATGCCTATGTTAATCTACAACAAATAAGGCAGTTTTTAAAAATAAAACATAAGAGTCAAGTTTTACAGGATAGGTATAATTAATTGCAATTAGTATTCATGGTTTTAAACATACACGATGACTTGTAATCAAAAAGCCCATATTCTAACTTACTAAATGGTTTAGAAATAACTTGACTGATCTGATGGCATCTCAATTCATATTACATTATTCACAAAAGATTAGATTTCACATTTTAACAGTATAAACTGTTTTCCTGTGACATTAAGCTTTACCCTGAGTTTTTTAGGCCTCAGGTGAAAGTCAACTATCCTGAACATTATTTTTAACAAACTTCCATCCAAGTATGGTAGGCTGAAAAACAGGCCACAATATATTGCAGTTCCTCCCGTGAACAATGAGTCATTTCAAAGCTTCCATTCTGAGCTGACAGAATGCAGTAACAAGTGGCATTATGGAACAGCCTCAGAAGGCTTTGCAGCGTGTCCCTCTATCCCTCGGAAGGCTCCCACCAACACCGAAGACCTCCTCTGTGCCCACCTGGCAGCCACCGACAAGCCGGGAGAGCAAGCCTCAGGATGCAACGGGCATTGGTCCTGAGCCTCCAGGGCTGTGAGAGGACCTAGGCGGTAGTTTAAGCCGCCCAGTCTACTTTTCTTTTGTTGTTGTTGTTATGGTAGCCCAGTTTGGTAAGGCAACCAGTAAGAGCAAATAACCTCCATGTGGCTTACTACAAAACAGCTGGAAGTCTTCATGACCTAATATGCTGCTATCGGCCATACACATGTCTTAATTACTAGCATTCCTGAAACTCCTAACTTCCTTCCAAAACCATGTTAATGAGTTTTGTGTAAAAAGAACTTTGACTGTTCTGTGTCCCACAAGAGTTTTATTAATAAATTTAAATCTGATTGTTTTAACAGTTACTCGATTTAACAGTAACTTACAATGGTGATAGGCAGAATATTAGATTTGTTTCACTATTTTAATAGAGTTGATTAATAAATACGTACTCAAATGTTTATTTGGTGTTGGTAATGTAAAATGGACTCTAAACTACCTGATTTTGCTTGTCTAACACTCTAAAGTTTAAAGAATTCTTTAAATCTCTGAAAGAAAACATTTCAGTTATTAGCAGCTTTCCTACCAACTTTAAAAAGTAGACTGTAACTTTTTACAGCATATTTTATTAGCAATTCAATTTGTCCAACAATAATATCAGTGAATGAAAAGGGCTTACATTCATTTTGCACAATTTTAATAAAGTTTACTTGGTAAATAAACATCAAGCTAAACTTAAAACAGTACCAGAAAGTTGAAAACAATCCCTTTTAACTAGCATTTCCTGCAAATAATAGTGTTAAAAGTAGCCCCCCCCCCAAAAAAAAAAAAATCTTACATAGGCTGTAACACTAAACCTTAAAAAAACACATACTGGATACAAACGCATTTGACAATGTTCATGTAATGGACGGTCTGTAATAGATGGTCTTCACTTGTAAAACTGTTTTTTCCCCCAAGCAGGGAATAAAACCATGCCACTTAGTGATTTTTCAAGTGTTTTGATAAAGAATTGTTGTGTTTTTTTTTAAATGCTCAAGGTCAGAGTGCAGATGTAACCACAATTAATAGCTTCCTTTTGATGAAGGGAGGAATCTCTTAAGATGCAAATAGAATTCAGGATGAGAAGGGCAAGCTTTTTGGCTGTTACCAGAAAATCTCTTTGCAGTTGTCTTTGTCTCCCCACTTCCTATGCCCCCACATTCACTGACTTGAAAATCCTAATTGTACAAGCTTCCCTGGTGGCTCAGTTGGTAAAGAATCCACCTGCAATGCGGAAGACCTGGGTTCAACCCCTGGGATGGGAAGATCCCCTGGCGGAGGGCGTGGCAGCCTACTCCAGGATTCTTGCATGGAGAATCCCCGCGGGCAGAGGGGCCGGGTGGGCTGCAGACCACGGCGCTGCAAAGAGTTGGATGCGGCTGAGCACAGAGCCCGATGGTACGCCTTCAACACTGTCTCTTCAAAGTCCTCCTGCTGTCACCTCATTAACTTCCCCTCCATTCTCATAGCACCCTACTCACCGTATGTAACGTTTTAACAACATACTTTCATTTCTTATTCCTTTAATTCTAAAGCAGTCATATATTCCCTGTCCATGGAACCCTAGATTATTCATTTATAATCCCAAATAAGTAACTGTCTTTTTATAATAGTTCTAGCTATTAGAGTTTAAGAATAACCTCAAACCTATAAACTTCAGAATACACAAGTAAATACTCTTAGCATCTTTTCAGCATGGAATGAGTAACAATAATAACTAAGCAAGAGCTACAGGCATTAATCAGGGTGACTATCAACCAATGGACTGAAATAAATCAGCAGCCTAAGGGACAGCATGGGTTTCCGTGGTGGCTCAGTGGTAAAGAATCTACCTGCCAACGCAGGAGACGTGGGTTCAATCCCTGGTTTGGGAAGACCCACTGGAGAAGAAAATGGCGCCCCACTCCAGTATTCTTGCCGGGAGAATCCCATGGACAGAGGAGCCTGGAGGGCTACAGTCCATGGGGTCGCAAAAGAGCTGGACATGCCATCGACTAAATAACAACAAAGGGACTTCATCCACCGATAAACACGTCAAGAGCTACATACATAGTGCTGAACAAAGATCTATCTTTACTGAGTCCATGATGAGCTGGCCTCCACAGCTTCTCCACTGAGAGATAATTAGCAATGAAAAGGCAATCCTGCAATAGATGTGTCCTGAGACCTGTCTGGTCTATCAAGACTGATATATTATCAATTTTGTCCCAATTCCACAGAGGGGAACCCAGTGAATCCTTAAACCAATGCCTTCTACGTAAAACCAAGAGGTAAGGGCTTATGAAATGAAGAGACCACTAAGTACATATAGTGAATTCAAATAAGATAATTCAGAATAGGAGGGTGAAAGAAACCACAGACATATCAGTGTGAGTGATCCAACACACACCATCCAAAACCAAGTGGGCCTTTTTTAAGAAAAATCACCCTGTGTTTGAGGGAGCAGAGGGAGCTGTGCAAATCCCTATCTGTGGTGATGGGCCCTATTATTTCGCTTTACTCAAAACCAAAAAACAGACGGGGATACGAGGGGGGGTTATCTTCAAACACAGAGGACAATGATACTAATTTTATCTATCACTGTGCAGAAACAGTGATTACTATGTGACCCATAAGAAGGGATCTGTACCAGTCTTAACGGGAAAGTCTGCATACTCCTACAACTGGGAGGGGTTAACAGTGATCTATTACATCAGCTGGCGCCCATCCAGACTACACAATTTTGGAAACATAACCTGTATCAGTCTGAACATGTGTAGAGGAAAAATAGAAACATCTGTATCTTGGCCTACTCTTCCCCAGAGGTTTTTTTTTTTCTGTTTTTAAAATGAAAAAGAAAGTTATCCAGGAGAGCTTGGTAAGTTTTAACTGTGACCCTATCACTGGTAAGGATTAGTTCCAGGCACAGTCTCAGAAAGCTAATTTAGCTCATTTCTAACATTAGTCCTTTGTGATTTTAACACACCACCTAACATATTTAACTAAGATGTATTGATTCTGTTCCAGTCCTCTACCCCATTCAATATTTTAATACCTTTTACCACCCCAAAGTACCCACCTTTTCAGTATCATTTAGCACTCTTCTCTGATGCAAGAGTGTTCTGGTCTGGTTTTGCATTGGTCACTTAAGACTTTATGCAGATTTTAAAATGTTTGCTTCTTCTTTTTCTATAAAAAATTTCCATATGTAACTTTTTAAACCACTCAAGGAAGAGACTGCTGAAAACATCGATCTGAAGAAATTCAACCTGCTACCAGCAAAGGGTCCTAACACATCTCTGTTACTACCTAAGGTGAATCCAATTTAACCTAAACCCAGTTTTCATAAAATTCTAACTTTTTACATGTCCATGGTTTTTTTATATGTAAAAAATACTCTCTTAACATTACTGTATGACATCTAAAATGGCCTGTCAAAGGCAGCACCGGTTACTTTTCTGAGCTATCAAAAAAGCATTTGCTACAGAGAGCAACCACCTAAACTAAGATGAAGTCAAGCTATGTACCTTTGAGGGTTAACCTTCATAAGTATACTAATAACTGTTTAATGAATTTAGATATGCATACACATTTTCTTCAACATCTATGTTGATAAAAACCAGGTGAAAGGAAAAGAATGAAATAAAATATATGCGCTGATTTCATAAGGCTGTTTTACTTTTAAGCCCTACTTTTTAAAGCTGTGGATACTAGACAGAAAACTTGAAAAGGACATGAAAAGCAGACAGGCTCAGCTCCATTATTGCATGTACAGGTAGGAGTTAAGTCTCCAGGCTCTGCGCCCCTTCACACTTTTCAGGGTCCAAACCCTCTGAATAAACTGGTGCACTGCCTGAAGCCAACCATCCTGGTATCAGAGTACACAGTTCCCTCCATTAGCGCATCTAATATGAAGACTGAAAGAGACCAATGACACTGAATTAATCACTTGCCCGGTAAAAGCACTTAAGTATTGATTTAAAAGTTTTCCTGTAATATTTAAGTCAAATCATATGAATTTGTCAGTGGTTACTGTTTGGAGCTTAGAAAACTGGCAACTTTATATAGTCAACTTAATAACTGCAAAATTGGAATCAGAAAAATTAAGCCTACATTCATCTTTTTAAAACCTACTGCACACACTCCATCACTGGCCTGGGCAGAAAATGCAAAATTTATGCTGCAGAGAGGCAGACTGCGAAGGTCTGGATTCACGTACCTGCCACAGCCAAGAGCAAGGACGAAGCCCCGCACTTTGGGCCCAAACACGAGCTGCCAGTCCTAACACGCGCTCCGCGGCCAGGGCTCTAGTGGGGGCTGGCGGATTTTATCTGGAGAAACTGGCCACTACAAGAGGGACTGACATTTAAGGCTTCCCACTTCGGGGCCTGGCTGGTTCCTGTTACATCACTCTCCAGTGAAGCCCACTTAAGACACGGAAAGCAGAAGAAAATTTAAGAAGAAACACCCACTGTAGCATCCTTAGAGAGCTATGACATTACCACATCCATGAAAAAAGAACAGCATGCTATTAAAAAATAACAAAGGAACAATGAGCTCAGAAAAGAGTCCCTGGAAATTAAGAATGATAAATATCTTTCTGGAAAAAAAAAAACAAACAACAACTGAAAGTTAAGAGTTGAAGGAATCTCCCAGTAAGCATAACAAAAGGCTAAGAGAAGGAAAAAAAGGAAAGGTAAGAAAATTCGAGAGCTATTCTGACTAGCAGGAATTCCAAAAACAGAGAAGAGATGAAAAAGACTGGAAGAAATTATGCAGGAAATAATAAAAGACCTCTTCCCCAGGAGTGAAGTACAGGGAAACTACACTGCACAACTTTGAAGGGCGCCACTCACACTGAGGATTGAGTTTCCAAACAACATGATCTTTACAATGAATTTGTACAAGTGCATACCAAAGCATACTATGAAATTTAAATCACCCCCCCACCAACCAAAATAAAGGGGAAAAAACCCTAAAATCACCAAAGAAAGCAAATTGGATTTAGCTGTTCAATAAGATAGCATAAAATGGAGTATTACCTTCTAAACTCTAATGGGAAATAGCTTGAGTTCTACAACCAAACTGCCATCAAGTGCCAACAGATAAAGATACTTTTAGACATAAAAGATCTCAACACAGTTAGCTACCTACACCCTTTTTCTAAGCAAATTCCTGAGAAATTTCAACTCTAAGAGTGAGTAAATCAAGAAAGAGAAAAATAGTAAACAGGGTATCAAGCCAAGAAGAGCGATGCAGGGACTTGCCAGGCTGAGGGTGAAGCAAAGTCCTAGTAAGATGACTCCGAAGCTGAGAGCAACCAATCTAGCGCAGGGCAGGAAGACAAAAGGTTCAGGGGTGTCTCCAAGGGGCCAAAAGAGCAACAGGAATACAAACGAGAAAAATGAGGCACTTACCAAGTCCAAGAGAATATCCAAGTTGTTCAGAAAATCACATTATACAACTCAGCTGTACGCAAACCCTAAAAAGTCTTAATAATACTAGTAAGAATACTAGCAAAACAATTATAGCAATTATAGTGGCCAGGTAAAGGAAGGGGGAATTTTAAAGGGCGCAGAAAAAATTTTAAATGGTAGTGCAGCATATTTTATAAATACGGAATTTTTAAAAAGGTGGAAAATCTCAAAAGAACTGGAAGTGTTTGCCTCTGGAGAATGTAAGTTAGAGATAAAGAAAAGTTCTGTTAAAACTGCTCTTTTCTTTATGACCCTTATAGCAGCAAGGGATTTTCTGAATCTATGTATATGTTACATATACATATGTAAAATTAAATTTCAAAATATATATATGAATGAATCTTCAACCACCTTTCTCTGGCAGAAATCTAGTGCTTCCTAACATTATTCTTACCTGAATTTTCCAATTCTCTCTAATGAACATGTGTTACTTGCATAATTTGAAAAATACACTTTCATTAAAAATTCACAAAATCAGATACACGGGAGAAGTAAAGGAAGGAAGGACAGTTTTATAAACATAAAACAAAAGAACCCCACATTCATGCTTCTACAGAAAAAAAAAAAACAAAAAAAACCCACCTCTTACCCCCACCTCCTAGATGACAGGATTTACTTAGTTCTTTCCTCAAACCTTACTTCATATTCATATTATAGTCGCCTCAGAATATGTGAGAAGTTAAAATTTCAGGCAACTTTCTAAATACACATTGGACTGTGTGAAGGCGCAAAGCAGCACTCTGAAGAAAGGCATTTTCACTCTGAAGCCCAGCCCAACGAGCCTATAGCAAGTCTTCACGCGTGTATCAAAAAGCTCATTCTCTAAACATACATTTATTGGTTAAACAAAGACCTTACTTGAAGAAACTGCAAGAGCAGAGAAGGAGCTTCTAACAAACTGTACCCTCACCACCCTCAAAGCAAGATTTAGTTGAAAAATGTGCTAAGTCTATTGAGTGACACTATCCTGTGCAGAGAAAAAGCCCACTAAAGTAAAAATAAGTAGGTAATAGTACTAACCACAAACAAAACACTGAAAATATCTGGTGGAAGGAAACAGCAATATTTTAAATAGATAGCTCCATTCATTTTGATAATTTGCAACACTGTTCAGAGAAACATCATCTTATCACTTGATGTGTAAAAGATTGTGATTCTTCTCATGCTAAATGCCAAATAAGGATTAAACTACTGACCACTTTTTCTTGTCAAAAATATTAAAGGGAAGGGGGAAGAAAAAGACCATTGTGATTTATACCAAACTTCTTTTGTTTGCTTTCAGAAGGGGTCAAGCCCTGCGCAAATAGAAGTGCTTCCACGGGGGCAGTTCTGTTCCCGGGAAACTCTGTGCTACAGTACTTGAGCATCCAGAACCAGGAAGTAATTCTTCTTCATAAAAACAGAAATGTCCCTTTCATGGCTTGAAGTTCTGATTAATCCTCGAATCAGAAGCCCTTTTTGTAAAACCTGCATCACTTAGTAACCATAGTTATAGAATCACACAGCTCTTTAAGACTTTCTTTTATATGTGCTACTCAACTATTATTAAACTTTCAAGTCATAATTAATGGCTAAATTATGCTATCACTTAAAGTAGCAAATTAAGTTTGAATAATCTTAACCCTTACCAACTGATTTTTAAAACAACTTCACTTTGATTTGCCCGAAGTCTAAACTTCACATCTATTTTCACAAATAGATTACATTGAGAGCTTACATCTTCCCAAAAATCTGAAGGTAAAATGAAATTCAGAGTCATACCAGCATTACTATCTTGGGATGCTAATTCATCTTCCCAACTACAATGTAAAACATACTTTTCTATATTACTAATGAGGACTGATCTCAGGGTTTCAAAAACTTTTTAAAGTTTCAACTATTTGACTATCGTCCAGGCTTTTTTCTACAGTTAACATGAAGCTTCGGGGGAGAAATATTCTAATGTTACTTTTTAAAGAAAATTTGCCTACCATCTTGCAGCTAATTGAGTTTGCTGCAATTAAACTTCTAGTTTAAGAAAGGTCAAGTATCTGTCTGAGTTCACATTGACAATACTCATTATGTTTAGGAAAGTTCAGTTCTATGTTCTATTTATTGTCACACTCACCATTTTCCAACCGTTTTTCCCTAGCATCATATTCAGCACTTTCGCCTGCGTTTTCCTGCCTAAACCTCTGTGGCACCGAAGGCCATTCTTCCCGGGTGCCCACCCACTGAGCAGAAGGAAGCATTTCTCCTGAGAGCTGAGAGCATGCTTTCATCCCTCTCCACTCAGTCAGCGAGACAGAAGGGCAGGCTGGCCATTCCCTCAGACAGGCAAGTAACTGTTCTGGGAGTTTTGACACTAACGTATAACTGACTTACAATATTATACTAGGGCAATATTTTGTGACAGCTATTTCAACTGTTTTTGGGCTCGTGTCCCCACCCCCTCTCTTTTCTGGGTTTTGTTTTTTTGCAGCTTAATCAACAGTTAAGGGCAATATCACAGGCCTTCATTTTTAAAGGAAAATCATCTGGGTTACATTTGATATAGCAAGAAACCAAACAAGCAGATTAGCCTCTCAATAAAACTGTTCTTTTTAAAAACACCTAATATTTATTACAGTAGCAATACACATTATATGTGTTCACAGTCTTCTACCTGGTAAGTGTTTGGGACAAGATGCAAGATCAAATTATTATAACAAGAAACAATTTAACTGATAATATGTCTCCTTTAACTGATACATGTTTGAAGTAGCTTTACTTAGCATAATGGAACATTCATTTCGAAAACAAGATAAGGGTCAAAAAAAAGACTCCAATCACTTACAGCAATTAATAACACCTAGAAGGCAAGTTCATTTAATGTTGGAATACGGGCTAATTTCTATGCTGTGGAATGTCAAAAATCTCTGAAAAGATACCTTTTAAAACTGTGAATCAAGATACTCAATATAGGTGTTAATAAAATCACAGCCACAAGAAACCTTGAGTCTTCAAGGTTTAAAAACAGAGTCCAGTTATTTAGAAAATGATAAAAAAAAAAAAGGCAGAAATGAAACAAAATGACCTCTTAAAAATGAGAAGATTATTAAAACAATGAAAATCTGCACATTTTAAAATCACTGGATGAGACCCTATATGCTACATTTTACATAAGAAGTTCTTTGTATGTGATAACAGTTACAGAGCATCAGAGTCAATAAAACAAATTGGAGAAGTAAGAACACTCTTGTAACCAGAGATATAGAATTCTAATTCAGGAAGTTATTCAGCAGCTTATAAAGAAATAGGAAGTTGTTGACCAACTACTTGAAGAACTATTTCCTGTGGGAAAACTGTAAGACAGATGAAGAAAGCAGTAATTCTCAAAGCAATAAAAGAATTCTCTTAAAGCTCAATACACAATTTTGAAGGAATTAGTTTTAAACAGTAAACTCAATAGAACAAATATTATACCTAATATGCAGACTAAACTTAAAAAAAAAAACACTTCACAGTCATACCAGAACCTGAATGTGTGTCACTGATAAAATAGCTAGGACCATACTTCCACCTTATCACTTGCCAACCTAAGGCACAAGTCTTCTCCAGAAAATCTCACTGATGGAGGCAGGGCTTTAAAAATCCCAACAGTTGCCTGCCTGTAATCCTTCAGTAGTTATGCTGCCTTGAAACAATAGGATGGGCCAACTAACTTCAAAGTCATTTATCTAATGTCACAAGACAATAATCAGTTGCTTCCAAAGTAAATGTTTCTAAGTTTTAAATTATATCATCTGGCAAATTTGGACCATTTATGGTCAGATTTCTCCATGCCAAGTGTGTATTTCAACATATTATATACTTTGTAACTTAAAATTAGTGCCAACAAGTATCTAAAAAAAATGTATAGTAAGGTACAGCTTTCACTGTTGAAATGAGTGTGAAGTCTCTAACTAATTTAAATCTTCATTCTACATCTAGCCAGCAATAAGAATCTTCTTTAGACGCAAGAGGAAAGTACTGCTGACTGCAAAGAGACCTTGACTTTAAAATATCAAACCCAGAATAAAAATGAACTTTGACAATTAACAACCCAGCTCCAAAAACTTCATTTATTACCTTCAACTCTAAGTCAAGGCAGATACTAATCTCATTTCCTGTGCAATACACAAAAATAAATTGTTTAGGACAACTCACATGCCCCACGATATCATGGAAATAGCCACCAACTGGATGTGAACTAATCTTTGTGTAACTCTTCAACTTACAACACCCTGCTCATAAAGCAGATCCTTTAGAAGATACTAGATTTGTAAGTCCACATCCAGTGCTTAGGGCCCCTCTCTGTAATTCCTGATGTGTACCAACTAACCCATGATTTTGCTGACTTTTACTGACCAAGATCCATCCATAAGGGGACACCTTTTTATTTCTGAAGGTTTGATGTGAGCCAAATATTTCATGAAGTCAAAAATCTTCATGATTCTTATCACATAATAAATCTAATTTTACTTCCAGTGAGAATCTCTCAAAAATCTTGAAAAACAATCACGCTAATCTATCTTCTTCCCCGTTTTTCTTTTCCGTGGCATAATTTTCCGATCTTTTTGTCCCGGTTTACCTTCGCTAGAGGCTCACTTGAGTGGGGGTGTTTGGGGTGGGGGGTGTACGTGTGTGTATCTTTCGTTAATCCACCTCTGAGAGAAACACTTTCTCAAAGAAAGCAGCACTGGAAGCTTTAAAAAATAAAATACAGAACATTTCAGGTCAAAACAAAAAGATCGTTAAATGGACATACATAAAAATGTAGGCAGATGTCACCTCGAAGCAATTATTACAAGATACAAAAGACAAAAAGGGGAGCATAAATGTTGCTCTTTAATCACAGACTTTCAGCCATAACATCAACCAAAGAAGAGAGGCAAGCCGGCTATTAAACTGTTTAAAACTCTCCCCAGGTCAGCGTGCGACCCAGCAGGGAGAGGTTCAGAAAAGTACAGCCTTTCTTTTTCCTAACAACCTGGTTTGTTTCCACTCCTTTTCCCTTCAAGACACATCCCTCACAGCGAGCAACTCTTTCAGCCATTTACTGGGGACGTCTGCTTCAGAACAAATGATCTTGCTCATGCAGATGAGTTTGCCAGACTTGTGTGTACCTTCCAGTCTCAGGCGCTTTATTGTTCTGGTTGAAACCTGACCCTCTGAAATGGATACTGGGACACCACAAAACGATTTAAAAAAGAAAAAAGTTGCAGGAAAGGGGGGCAAAAAACTGCAGAAACTTTTCAAGATCAAGCTTTTCCCTCTGCTTTTCTCCTAAATAAGCTTGCCACAAAACTGTATCTTACACTGAAAGTTAACAACCTGCCCTGAAAGGCAATATAAAATATTAAGATATACAACAAAACAGTATTATTATTATATTATCTGAACTAATGAATAAATGTTACATTTGCCTTGGGAGGAGACTGTCAAAGACAGATGTCAATCAAAACCTGGATTATTTTTTATTTTATCATCTCAACACGACTGAACAGAACTAAGCAACTTTTTGAAAATATCAATTTCAGCCTATACTTACTTGTAGGAAACACTCTGTATATACTTATGCCAAAGAAGCCAAATAAAAATATTAAAGTATCCATAATTTCAAAGTGAGAGGAGACAAAATTCTACTTTGATCTTTTCAGCGTCAATGAAAATCTGCCATTTTGTTAAACACACAAAAAATAAGGCTGAGAAAAACAAATAACCCAACAGCCTTGTTTTTGTTTACCCAGAGAAGAGGGATTCTATTTTGAAGACCTGCTGGCTCAAAAGAAGTTTGCCACTGAACTACTGTATATCAAATACGAAAAGCGTATTTCTCTTTGCTTTTCGAAGGAGAAAATGACAATATACATCAAACTGCAGCTAAAGGGTCCGTCATCTCATACCTAAAATACTGTAAAATAGATTTCCAGGGAAGTCCTACCTATTTTTATAGTTCTTTTCTACCAGCAAAATGTTTAAAAAGGTAAGTAGTGCCGTACGAACTTTATAAAACTATGCCAGCCTCCTAATTCTCACAATTTGAAATTCTTCACGGGATCCTTTAAGTTTTGAGCTAGGCTAATTAACAGGTTTGGCACAAACTCAAAATGAGAACATCCTAACTGCCACAAAAAAAGGTTAGTAAGAGGCTATGAGCCAGGAATCCATAAAGCTTTCAAAATATTACCCAAAGAAGGTATTTAGGTCATACTATCCTGGAAAAAAAAAGAAATTATGGAAGAGATCACTGAGCTTGACATGAACATTAAGGAAAACATAAAAATTAATCGTATCTTGGTACCAGAAAAATGATCCCCCACCCTTTTTCCACTTACTTTAAGAAGTACCTCTGACCGGAAGATGTCTTCGCCATCTCCCAGCCGGCTGGCAGAGGCACATCGTCAGGGATCTCAAAGGAAGACTGTCGAAGGTGCTGTGCGGCCGGTGCGGCTGCCGGGCCGGAGACCACGCCCGTGGGGGTCAGCGTTCCCGGGGACACGGCTCCCAGCTGCAGGGACGCGGGGGACGAGTGAGCCCGCACGTGCTGCGGAGTCAGCGCCCCGGCGGTGCCCGCGTCGGTACTGGCCTGCCGGGAAGGTGGAAACAAAGACTTCTTAAAACACGTTCTCAAAGAGAATCCTTGCAAACTTCTTCAATAGATATTTGGTTGCCATGAAATTCTAAATACCAAAGGTAAATTTCAACATTTAATATCTAACACAGAGGAATACAGGTTGCAGATGGATACTTTTAAATGCTGAGGTAGACACCAAGGCGGGTGTTTTTCCAAGGTCTGAACTGTTTTAGGTATAAACAAAACCCAAAGACTAAAATGACTATGGACTCCCCACCTTTTTTCAAAACTAAGTTTTACCTAATGGTTTTTTCTAAGCCAAGCCCTAAACACAAGACAGGTGTCATTTTTTTCTCACCATGGACAAATGTCATCAATACAGCAACCATCAAAATTTATACAACTTTTAAGAACTACAAAAGATCCAGAAACATCCAAATATTCTTTAAAAGCTACCTAATGAATGAAATATAAACCCAGCCATATATTTGTACCTAGATGATAAAGATGTCAACAATGTAACTACAAGGTAACTTAAGAATTTACATACTTACATATTTACAACTGTGTAGCAGCAGAAAACCTCCTGAACTCAGACCCTAAAGATACCGGTTCCAGTCCAACCTGGCTAATGTGACACACGGGACAATATCTTACTCTCTGAGCCTCAAGTTTCCTCATTTGTAATAGCTTTTTTTTTCCCCACGATGGAAAAATGAGGCAATAAATGAACTTATATTCAAACATTCAATAATTTGTGAACAACAGTATTGACAACCCATATTCATATTATTCATAAGCAAATAGTTATTTAAATTCCTTAATTAGAGTTAGGGTTTGATTATCAAAAAGTTAGAATTTCCCAGACTCATATAGCCAAGGAAGAGAGACTGGAAGCGATCAGCAAGGGCCTCTATGCCTTGATGTTAAATCACATATATTCTGAGTTTCCAGTCAGAATAAACTGGAATTTAGGACTCATTAGCATAAATAAGTCAAACTTACAGATGCACAACACTTGGTCAACAAACGCATTAAAACAAACAAAACTAGTAAATTCTGAATATTATGAATCCATAAACTGCTGATACAAACTTTCATGCAATCATTTACTAGAAGAATAGGTACACTTTTCAATGGCAATTCTTTTCGGCTTATAGATGCCACAAAATGGGGAATTCAATCTCCTATGGGTATTACCCTTTCGAAACATATTAACTAGCAGCATAGCTGTGGAGACGGTGGGGTGCAATGCCAACACGCATTTTTACCCATGAGTCTGGAAAGTCATTTCCAGGGGTAAGAGAAAGAAGCATCCCTAAGTCTACTTCTTTTTTTGTTTGTTTGTTTTTTGATGTCTACTTCTTACAAACTGAAATGTTTAGGGCAAGCAGCTAAACTGCTTTTCCTTCCTCTCCCTTAACCCGGGTTTTTGTCAGCAGGTTAAGCGAGTTTTTCTGAGTTCCCAAACCCCTTGGTCTGAGGGAGAATAACTTATCACAGGCCTGCAAATAGGAGGGGCGATGGGAGTGGGGGCGATAAGTATTCTTTCCGCTCAAGTTACAGCCGAGTGGACTAACTTCATCGCAGTATTTGGAAAACCAATTAACTTTTGGGCAAAGTTCCTATGCTGAAGTTTAGCCTGAAGCAAGTTCTTTTTTTAAAAAGGAAGGACAGAAAGAAAAATCTCCCCTAAACAAATCTGGGACCGATCGGAATGTTAACACTTTTATGATACACAGTTGCACTTCAACGCTGGATCACATTGACAAAATAATCGAACGCTGGGTATGTGGAACAGCCATGTTCATATCCTCAGTAAGAATTAAAAGAGCAATGGCGAGCCTCGAATTAGTCATCGCTTCCCAAACATTAACTTCTAATCACAGCTGAACTAGGCAGGACTCGGCCTGTGAGTCAACCTGCGGAGCGTTATCAAAGGCTTGTGTTAAACCCCAGGCGCGGTGCAACCCAGCCCAGGGCCCGCGCGCCGTGCAGATGTGGCCCATTTAAAAGCATTTCAGCGGGCTGTAAATAATCGTCCGCCGTGGGGAAGCCAGCACGTGAGCCCACTGCGCTTCGGGGAGAGTGAGCCTGCGCGAGCTGTAGAGCGCAAGGGGGAAGGGCCGGGGTGAGAGCGCCCAACTCCATAAACAACTTCCAGGAAAGTCTGGATCCTGTGCTCGGCGAGCGCCGGGGCCGCGAGGAGGAGAAGTGCTCCCGGGAGGGGGCGGGGGACAAAGAGCCCGGGACCGCCCGGGCCGGTTCGAGCCCCGGCCCTGCTCCACGCTGGCCAACGAGGGCACGATTCCGTGCCTCCCCGGGAGACGGGCGGGGGGGACCGGGGGGCCCCAGAGGAGAGGGGCTCCGGGCGCGACTCCGCCCGCGGAGGCCAGGGCCACCCCCGTCCGCGGCCCGGCGGCGGGAGCGGAGGTGCGGGGCGCGCGCGCATTGTGCGAGCCCCCCGCTGCCCGGCCGCCTCGCCCGCCCCTGCCTTCCCCCCCAACTCCGCCGGGAGTCCGCGGGGGAGGAAAGAAGGGAGCGGGCAGAGCGCGCCCCCGGGGGCTGCAGCCGCGGAGAGGGACTCCCGGGGGCGGGGGGGGGGGGCCACAAATCTCGGCCTCGGACTCCGGAGGAGCGCGGTGCCCCGGCCGGCCCGCCTCTGCGCGCGCCCATCCCCGCCCCGCCGGCGCCCCCGGAGCCCGCACCCCACGAGCGCCCCCGCCGGAGCCCCCGAGCCGGGGGCCCGCCCGGCGGGGAAGCGGGGAGACGGGCGGCGCGGTTACCTGTCGGGAGTGAGATTTGGGCTCGGGTGGCTTGAAGAAGGAGTCGGGCAGCTTCCGGAGCCTCATGGGCACGGTCTGCGGCACGTTGGCCGTCTTGGGGTTCATGACGGCGTTGAAGAGCGCCTCCAGGTCGGTCTCCGAGTCCCCCCGGACGTGCACGATCTGGTGGCCGGCGGGGGGGGCCTGCGGCGCCGCCGGGGGTCCCGGGGGCGCGGGCTGCCCGGGCGCGGACGGCGGGCCCTGGCCCTGGGGGGCCTGCGCGGGCGGCGGGCCCTGGCCCTGGGGGGCTGGCGGTGGCGGCTGCGGCCCGGGATCCATGGCTCCTGCCTCTCCCGGCGGGCGCGGGCTCCGCCCGGACGGCCCGGCTCGACGAGCCGCGGCGGGGGAAGCGGCGGGCGCGGCGCTGGCCTCGCGCTCAGGGCCGGGGGCTGCGCCGCGGCCCCGCAGCCCCCGCCCCGCGCCCGGCTCCGCGGGCCTGCGGCGCGTCGGGAGGGGCCGCCGGAGACCGGGGCCCGCGGCGCCCGCGCTCGCTCCCTCGGCCCGGGCTGCGGCCACACGGCCCGCGCCGCTCCCCTCCCCCTCGCCCGGTTTCCTCTCCTTGTTCCTTCCTTCCTCCCTTTCTCTCCCCCGGCGGCGGCCGCTCCCGACTGAGACGCAAACTCGCCTCGGACGCCAAAACTAAAGTTGGGAGACGCGCCCGCCCGAGCGGCCGCGGCCCCGCCTCCTCGCGGCGCTTCCTTCCTCTGCGCGCCCGCCCGCGCCAGATGCGCAGGGAAACTTTCCCCGGCGAGGGCGCCGCATTCCTGCGGACTCCGGCCGCCGCCGCCCCGCCCGCCCGCGCGCCCGCGCGCCCGGCCTCCGCGGGGCCTCGCGGAGCCGAGGCCGCGGCCGGGAGCGTGCCTGGCCCCCCGCGCCCGGGGAGTGCCGGCTCGACGACGCGCGCGGGGCCGGTCCAGGTCGGAGCCCCGGCTCCGCTGGGAGCGCAGCCACCCTGGGCGCAGGGGGTCCGGCCGCCTCGAGGCCGCCCCTCGCCCCTCGATGCCGGACAGCTAAGGCAGAAAGGAGGCGGGCGGGGACGGCGGAGTCCACGGACGCCCGCCCCGCGTCAGCCCGACCTGACCGACCGGAGTGCCCATGTGGGCTCACGGCGAGGGTGGACCCAAAATGGTACCCGTAACACACATTGACTTAATAAGGATCCATTTTTTTGGTAAAAACATGAACTTGATACTTTCCACTTTTTAAACATGCAAAACCCGTTTGAAAGACATAAACCAGTTTTGTGATTTGAAGCTTAAAGACTAAATCTGTGGCTCAGTCTAATTTACTAAATAACAAAAAAAATTGCTTTTGTTTAAAGTGAAAACTTTTTTTTAGTACTCAGATTTGCAACATAGTCGTGAAAACTTCAACGGGGAAGAAAGTCCACGCTTAACTTCAAGTTAGCTCGGTGTACCTGTCTTATCCTCGACGGGATGGGAGCCTACCTTTCTTTGTTACCCCTGCGCCTGGCACCTTAACTTTCACTTTGTGAAAGCTGACCGAATAAGAAGTAAATGGGTGAGGAGCTCATGCCATGCACCTGGTTCTCTTTGTGGCGGTGTCATGCATGCAAGGAGTCCACTTGAAATCACTCAAAAGCCACGAAAATGTGTTGGGTTTTTTGGTTTGTTTGACCGCGCTGCTTGCGAACTTGTGCCTCCAGCAGTGGAACCAGGGAGTCCACTGGAGTGCCAGGGAATTCTCCAAAATTTGTTTCTTGTTTCATACAGTCTGATTTTTTTTTAAAAGCTGCTTTACTGAGATATCCCATTCCATAAAATGTGTCCATTCAAGCAATCCAGTATGTTTCGTATATTCACAGGGCTATGCAACATCACTCTGATTTTAAATCACTAGTTCATTATATAGAAAAACTAGCTTCCTGTTTTAATGATTGTGTCTGCAATGCTAGTGAAACAGATGTGTAAATAGGATTAAACAAGAAAAGGTCCCCTGAGCAAAAAAAAAAAAAAAAAACCACCTCTTCCTCCAGCCAGACCAGTCAGTTCAGTTCAGTCGCTCAGTCGTGTCCAACTCTTTTAGACCCCATGGACTGCAGCACGCCAGACTTCCCTGTCCTTCACCAACTCCCGGAGTTTACTCAAAACACATGTCCATTGAGTCGGTGATGCCATCCAACCACCTCATCCTCTGTCCTTCCCTTCTCCCACCTTCAATCTTTCCCAGCATCAGGGTCTTTTCCAGTGAGTCAGTTCTTCACATCAGGTGGCCAAAGTATTGGAGTTTCAGCTGCAGCATCAGTCCTTCCAATGAATATTCAGGACTGATTTCCTTTAGGATTGACTGGTTTGATCTCCTTGCTGTCCAAGGGACTCTCAAGAGTCTTTTCCAACACCACAGTTCAGAGGGAGCTGTATTACTTGGTGTGGTGGGGTGGGCCAGGGAAAGAGGCCTCAGGCCCTCAAGATTTTAAGGCAAGTTTCTAATCAGCTGCTCTGGATTCCACTTTCATGTGAAGAAAGGGATCTGCCTCCATGATGCCCATGACTGCTTTTATATTTATCCCCACCCCATCCTCAAATGAAGCCTTCCAGGTGGTGTTAATAGTAAAGAACCCACCTGGAATGCAGGAGGCATAACAGACATGGGTTCAATTTCTGAGTCGGGAAGATCTGGAGGAAGGCATGGCAACCCACTCCAGTATTCTTGCTTGGAGAATCCCCATGGACAGAGGAGCCTGGAGGCTACAATCCATGGGGTTGAAAAGAGTCAGACACAACTGAGTGACTTGTCATGCACATCCCCAAATGTCAAGTGCATTTAACCACAAATTTATAAGTTCTGGAGTTACAGATATTTGAATTCAGATCCCAGATCCACCATTTACTATCTCTGTGACATTGGACAAGTGACTTATTTCCTATTCTTTAATTTCTTTAATGTTGGGGTCAGGTAGTGACACCTACTGCATACGTTGAGACAAATGAGTCAATGGACATAAATAAGTATTAATACTTAGCCCAGCTTTTGGCATGTGGTGAGATCTGCATAAACGTCAGCTCTCATCATCCTGTGTTCACAGACTACTCACGGCCTCTCCTTTGCCACAGCGCTCCTTGGGACACTGCCGGCAGCCCCTTCCTCTCACATCTGATAATCAATCCACACACACAAAGCCTTTGCACACAAACTATGCATTAAGTTTTTCAACTAAAAAAAAAAAAAAAAAAAAACTTTTTAAGAACCAAAGTGATTGAAAACCTGGGATTGTTGAAAACCTGGGATTGAAGTTGTCCCTTCACTAGAGTATTTATTACTATGAACACTGTAATTAAAGGGCTCAGGGTACAGCCAAGGTTTCTTTGTTCAGTATTGTTTCACCTGCTGTTCAATTGAGAACAAAATTACTTTGATAAGTGGATTTAAAGGCTGTCTGGAGTGATGTTATGTTCTGTAAGCAGCTCTGTAACATCAAGATTTTGTAATTCAGTATTCCGCATCTATAGATTTCAGTCACAGGTCAGCAAGGGATAAAGATAACATGAATTCAATCCTTCGTCCCTTCTGTTCCTCTGCAGCTCCACTTTTAGAGCAATAATTAACCCAAGGCTCTTTGAGACAGGGAGTTGCCTTCTTCACACACAGACCCACGGTATCCCGGATCATTTTCCACACCTCTGTAGATCACTCTCTGAGAAGACTAGTCTTTCAGTGCTTGCCCTCCCAGCTACAAGTGACCGTCTTCTCCACTTCACTTTAGCTATCTGCATCTATGTCCACACCCCACCATCACCCAGAAATATTCTAATTGTGTGATCAAACTGTATTATACTATTCCCTTAATTATTCATACCTCATTTACTATTAACCTCTGTCTTTTCTACCAACCTATCACGCCTGTTTTCACTTCTTTCCCAATTCAGTTTAGAAATTGTAACTCATTTCTTCAGCCTCTATAATCATCTGTGTCGTCAAGTCTATTGTATTTCAATAAGCTGGATCCATTAAACTGGATTAATCCAGTCATCTGTCTTTTCCATTCTAATATCTGAGGCTGATAGAGGCCCTGGGCCCCATATTCATTAAAATCCTCAAATGAAACTTGTGACAGTCACAGCAGTCAGAATGGCCATCATCAAACACTCTACAAACCGTAAATGCTGGAGAGGGTGTGGAGAAAAGGGAACTCTCCTGCACTGTCTGGTGGGATGTAAATTGATACAGCCACTATGGAAGACGGTATGGAGATTCCTTTAAAAAAAAAAAAAAAACTAGGAATAAAACCACCATATGACCCACCAATCCCACTACTAGGCATATACCCCGAGGAAACCAAAACGTGTGACAGTTTGTCCAAATGAAGTTATCCTGTCATCCCACAGATATACCTATGCAATTACAAGAAAGCATTCACTAGAGAACTTAAACTTTGTGCTTTTACTAAATGATAACATTTGTAATGCATTATGAATTAATATTTTAAGTAAATTCTGTAATTACAGAATGAACAGCACAACTTATTGTGTAGTAATGATTGTGTGTCAGTTATTAATTTGCGATGTGTAAGGATTTGAAACATACTCTGATTTCATAACCCTCTCTTGGCATTTCAGCATGCTCAGATATACAGGGGGGCTTGAAAAGAGGAAGTGTCCAGCCCTCTTCCACTCAGCCTCCAGAAAGCCTAGCTGACACTATGGTTCCTGGGAACAGCTGGAGGTAATCTCACAGGCTAGTAGACTGGTTCCCCTCCACATTCATAGACCCCAACCATGTTTCCTTATGTCCACAGTCAGCTTGTCACTCATGTGATACTCTAAACTTTGCCACTCTCCTCTTCATGTTTACTCATTATCTTCCCCCCCCCCCCCACCCCGCCTGCCTTTCAGAAAATCACATCACCTCCAGCTGCTTAGGGAGTGGAGGCCACCATGCACAAAAGACCTAGAAGTCTTCCCCTAAACCTCAGATATGCAGATAACACCACCATTATGGCAGAAAGCAAAGAGGAACTGAAGAGCCTCATGATGAAAGTGAAAGAGGGGAATGAAAAAGCTGGCTTACAACGCAACATTCAGAAAACTAAGATCATGGCGTCTGGTCCCGTCACTTCATGGCAAATAGATGGGGAAACAATGGAAACAGTGAGAGACTTCATTTTGAGGGGCTCCAAAATCACCGCAGATGGTGACTGCAGCCATGAAATTAAAAGATGCTTGCTCCTTGGAAGAAAAGCTATGACCAACCTAGATAGCATATTAAAAAGCAGAGACATTACTTTGCCAACAAAGTCCATCTAGTCTAAGCTGTGGTTTTTCCAGTAGTCATGTATGCATGTGAAAGTTGGGCCATAAAGAAAGCTGAGTGCCAAAGAATTGATGCTTTTCAACTGTGGAGAAACTCTTGAGAGTCCCTTGGACTGCAAGAAGATCCAACCAGTCCATCCTAAAGGAGATCAATCCTGAGTGTTCATTGGAAGGACTGATGCTGAAGCTGAAACTCCAATACTTTGGCTACCTGATGCGAATAGCTGACTCATAGGAAAAGGCCCTGATGCTGGTGAAGATGCTGAAGGCAGGAGGAGAAGGGGATGACAGAGGATGGGATGGTTGGATGACATCACTGACTTGATGGACATGAATTTGAGTAAGCTCCGGGAGTTGGTGATGGACAGGGAGGCCTGGCGTGCTGCAGTCCATGGGGTCGCAAAGAGTTGGGCACAACTGAGCGACTGACCTGAACTAAACTTTCAGAAACATGTATACAACTGCACAAGCCCTTCTCTCCACAGGTACATTTTTGGAACAAGCAGTCTACATGCCTGTTCTTCACTTCCTCACCTTTTGATCATTTACCCTTTGACTCAACCCATCTGAAACTGAACTCTTTACCCCTACCCTCCTCCACCTTATACCACACACACACCCTCCCAAGCCACATCCTCCTTCTGATTCACCGTCTCAGTTAATGGCATCAGGATCCACCCACTTGATCAAACCAGAAAATTGAGTGTCCTCTTAATCACCTCCCTGTCACCATCCAACCAGGTAATACATGTGGTGATTTTCTTTGACATCTTTGAAAGTCTACTGCCCAACTCCAGGTCTATTTCCACTTAGACTTCGCTTCCCATCCCTTTGTGCAGAGCTCCCCAGATCGTGTCCCTGCTTTTAGTTTTGCGTGGTTCCATCAGACATCTATTCTGACTCTAGTCACTCCATCAGTGACTTTTCCATTGTGCAGGTCTGATCATGGTGTGATATCACTCAAGACAAATTCAGCTCCCTTGGCACAGTATGTAAGGCCCTTTGCTTCTCTCCTCCACTGAACTCTTAAGCTCACTTATATAAGTTCTGTTTTGCAGGCTTACTGAACCACTTATGGTTCCTTGAATAAGCCATTTGCGCTCTCAGCTTTGACTTCTGCAGGTGCTACTCTTGCCATTTGGAACCTTTTACTCCCCTTTTCACCTGATTTCCCTTAGTACTTGAATTGCAAAGCTTCTCAATGGGAAGTCCTCCTTGGCTCTGCCCTTCTCACTGGCCTCCACCCCACAGCAGCTGAGAGGCCTCTCCTCTGGGCTCTCACAGAAGCTGCCCACCACTTCCATCCTGGCTTTTTCCATAGTCATAAATGTTTGTATGTTTCTGTGTCCCTAACACCACTCTGGGAGCTTCTACAACAATATCTCCCGTCTCTTTATTCTTATGCCAGTAAATGCTTAACAATAGACATTCAATAAAAAGAAAAGAAGGAGGGGAGAGAGGTAGGGAGGGATCCCAGAGCTCCAGAGTAGTGATTTGGTTTTGCTGCCATGACTCTGATTGTGAAAATTCAGTCTCCACAGAACAGACAGATGTTTCTGTATCCTATACCTCCAGGACTTACAACATTTAATAAATGCTAGTGAATTTGCCTGGCTTTTCAAATGTTCTTGATGGACTGAAAGGAACACTTAACATTATGCCAGACACTGTGCTAAGTCATTTAATCCTTATAACAACTCTTTACAATTAAAAATTCAAATTAAAAGCAACTTGTTGCAGATGAGGAAATAGAGGCAGAGACAAGCCAAAGAGCTTGCCAAAGTTGTCCTGCTCGTAGATGGTAGAGCTGCATTTGAATCTTCAGTTTTAAGTCCAGAACGCAAACTTCCCATCAGGCATATTACATTTAATTTCACGTAATTCAAAAGGATTATTGACAAATTTATACATATAGAAAGATAAGTGGGTATAGGAACCCTTTCATCTAAGAAATATTTATTTCTATTGACTAATAAGTGCTAGTTTAGTGTTACAAAGTCTTAGTGTTAAATGTCAAGGACAATCTGGATTGATATTCGGGAAGTCCAATTGAAAGTGTAAAGAGACACAATCTTTTGTCCCAAAGGAGATATTTGGAAACATTTTACTGAACAATATACTTTTAGGGCTTTTCATACCGTGAGGGACATAGATTACCTCGGTTCACGAGAGTCTAACTTAAGAGTTCACAGGAAGGAGAAGGAAACAGTTCTAGTGCGTGGAGTTGGATATCATGGAGCATTATACCTTGATCAGGATTCTTTGTAGCCCTAACCTTGTGGTGTGTGTGTGGGAGAGGGGACAGGACTCTAAATCTTGCAGAATCCATCACTCTCTATTTGTAAATTCTCTATCATAGTGACCTGTACTTAGCTTCTCTTTGGTCTAAAACTGGAGAACTCTTTTCTTCCATCTCTTCCTCATGATTTCTCTTCACTCATAGCTTCAATAGGTTCAAAGCTTCTCCTTTTTCCCTTCTATTTTTGGATCTTCCTATTGGTGTGCTAACTATATGAGTGGATGAAATTAAGATGAAACATTTGTATAAGTACTTGTAGAGTGATGATTTTGTGCCAGGCATTGGCAGTAATTGGTATAATGATGCCTATTTCATAGGATAATAAAAAAATTAAATAGGAAGTATGAATGAGTTTTTTATTATTGCATCATCAGTATGAAGAAGATCCAAGATTTAGTTGACTTGGAATAATTCAGTACAGTTCAGTCACTCACTGGTGTCCAACTCTTTGTGACCCCATGGACTGCAGCATGCCAGGCTTTCTTTTCCATCACCAACTCCCAGAGCTTGCTCAAACTCATGTCCATTGACTCGATGATGCCATCCAACCATTGCATCCTCTATCAACCCCTTCTCCTCCTGCCTTCAAAATTTCCCAGCATCAGGGTCTTTTCTTATGTGTCAGATCTTCCCATCAGGTGGCCAAAGTATTGGAGCTTCAGCTTCAACATCAGTCCTTCCAATGAATATTCAGGACTGATCTCCTTGAAGATTTGGACTTCAAATCTGGACTGGTTTGATCTCTTTGAAGTCCAAGGGACTCTCAAGAGTCTTCTCCGACACCATAGTTCAAAAGCATCAATTCTTCTGCACTCAGCTTTATGGTCCAACTCTCATATGTATATATGACTACTGGAAAAAACAATAGCTTGGATTAGATTGACCTTTGTCAGCAAAGTAATGTCTCTGCTTTTCAATATACTTTCTAGGTTGGTCATAGCTTTTCTTCCAAGGAGCAAGTGTCTTTTAACTTCATGGCTGTAGTCACCATCTGGAGTGATTTTGGAGCCCAAGAAAACAAAGTTTGTCACTGTTTCCATTGTTTCCCCATCTATTTGCCATGAAGTGATAGGACAGGATGCCATGATCTTAGTTTTTTGAATATTGAGTTTTAAGCCACCGTTTATACTCTCGTCTTTCACTTTCATCAGGAGGCTCTTTCGTTCCTCTTCACTTGCTGCCATAAGGATGGTGTCATCTGCATATCTGAGGTCATGGATATGTCTCACAGCAATCTTGATTCCAGCTTGTGCTTCATTCAGCCAGGCATTTTGCATGATATACTCTGCATATACAGCCTTGATGTACTCCTTTCTCAGTTTGGAACCAGTCCATTGTTCCATGTCCAGTTCTAACTGTTGCTTCTTGACCGGCATACAGATTTCTCAGGAGGCAGGTCAGGTGGTCTGGTATTCTCATCTCTTGAAGAATTTTCCACAGTTTGTTTTGATCCACACAGTCAAAGGCTTTGGGTAGTCAGTAAACCAGAAGTAGACATTTTTCTGGAACTCACTTGCTTTTTCTATGATCCAGTGAATTTTGGCAATTTGATCTCTGCTTTCTATTCCTTTTCTAAATCCAGCTTCAACATCTGGAAGTTCAATTCATGTATTGTTGAAGCCTGGCTTGGAGAATTTTGAGCATTACTTTGCTACTGTGTCAGATGCATGCAATTGTGCGGTAGTTTGAGCATTCTTTGGCATTGCCTTTCTTTGGGATTGGAATGAAAATGACCTTTTCCAGCCCTGTGGCCACTGCTGAGTTTACCAAATTTGTTGGCATAGGGAGTGCAGCACTTTCACAGCATTATCTTTTAGGATTTTCAATAGCTCAACTGGAATTCCATCACCTCCACTAGCTTTGTTTGCAGTGATGCTTCCTAAGGCCCACTTAACTTCACATTCCAGGATGTCTGGCTCTAGGTGAGTGATCACACCATCGTGGTTATCTGTGTCATGGAGACATTTTTTGTACAGTTCTTATGTGCATTCTTGCTACCTCTTCTTACTATCTTCTACTTCTGTTAGTTACATACTGTTTCTGTCTTTTATTGTGCCCATCTTTGCATGAAATGTTCCCTTGGTATCTCTAATTTTCTTGAAGAGATCTCTAGTCTTTCCCAGTCTGTTGTTTTCCTCTATTTCTTTACACTGATTACTTATGAATGCTGTCTTATTTCTCCTTGCGATTCTTTGGAACTCTGCATTCAAATGTGTATATCTTTCCTTTTCTCCTTTGCCTCTCGCTTCTCTTCTTTTCTCAGCTATTTGTAAGGCCTCCTCTGACAACTGTTTTGCTTTTTTGTATTTATTTTTCTTGGGGATGGTCTTGATCACTGCCTCCTGTACAATGTCATGAACCTCCATCCATAGTTCCTAGGCACTCTGTCTATCACATCTAATCCCTTGAACGTATTTATCACTTCGACTGTATAATCATATAGGATTTGATTTAGGCCATACATGAATGATTTAGTGGTTTTCCCTACTTTCTTCAATTTTAAGTCTTAATGTGGCAATAAGGAGTTCATGATCAGAGCCACAATCAGCTCCCGGTCTTGTTTTTGCTGACTGTATAGAGCTTCTCCATCTCTGGCTTCAAAGAATATAATCAATCTGATTTCGGTATTGACCATCTGGTGATGTCCATGTGTAGAGTCATCTCCTATGTTGTTAGAAGAGGATGTTTGTTATGACTAGTGTGTTCTCTTGGCAAAACTCTGTCAGCCTTTGCCCTGCTTCATTCTGTACCCCAAGGCAAACTTGCCTGTTACTCCAGGTATCTCTTGACTTCTTACTTTTGCATCTAGTCCCCTGTGATGAAAAGGACATCTTTTTTGGGTGTTAGTTCTAGAAGGTCTTGTAGGTCTTCATAGAACTGTTCAACTTCAGCTTCTTCGGTGTTAGTGGTTGGGGCATAGACTTGGATTACTGTGATATTGAATTGTTTGCCTTGGAAAGGAACAGAGATCATTCTGTCATTTTTGAGATTGCATCCAAGTACTGCATTTCAGACTCCTTTGTTGACTGTGAGGGCTATTCCTTTTTTCTAAGGGATTCTTGCCCACAGTAGTAGATATAATGGTCATCTGAGTTAAATCCACCCATTCCAGTCCATTTTAGTTCACTGATTCCTAAAATGTCAATGTTCACTCTTGCCATCTCCTCTTTGACCACTTCAATTTTCCTTGATTCACGGACCTAACATTCCATGTTCTTATGCAGTATTGCTCTTTACAGCATCAGACCTTGATTCCATCACCAGTCACATCCACAACTGGGTGTTTTTTTTCACTTTGGCTCCATCTCTTCATTCTTTCTGGAGTTATTTCTCCACTGATCTCCAGTAGCATATTGGGCACCTACCAACCTGGGGAGTTCATCTTTCAATGTCATATCTTTTTGCCTTTTCATACTGTTCATGGAGTTCTCAAGGCAGGAATACTGAAGTGGTTTGCCATTCCCTTCTCCAGTGGACCACGTTTTGTCAGAACTCTCCACCATGACCCATCCATCTGTGTGGCCCTACATGGCATGGCTCATAGTTTCATTGAGTTAGACAAGGCTGTGAACCATGTGATTAGTTTGGTTAGTTTTCTGTGACTGTGGTTTTCATTCTGTTTGCCCTCTGATGGATGAGGCTAAGAGGCTTGTGAAAGGTTTCTGATGCGAGGGATAGGCTGTGGGGGAATCTGGGTCTTGTTCTGATGGGCAGGGCCATGCTCAGTACATCTTTAATCCAGATGGAGGACTAGAGGGATGTGTGCTCCTCTTCTCCTGCGAGAACTCCAAAAATGCAACTCACTGCTGAACACCATCAATAGGAGAATGTTGGATCCCACCAAAAAAAGATACCCCACATCCAAGGCCAAAGGAGAAGCCCCACCATGACAGTAGGAGGGGAGAGATCACATTTAGAATCAAACTCCATCCCCACCAGAGACACTCGGAGGGCTCAAAGAAAACCTTGTTTGCACCAGGACCCAGTGACCCCACAGAGACTAAGCCAGACCTGCCTTTGAGTGTTTGAGGGTCTGTGGAGGTAGGGGTCAGCAGTGGCCTGTCACGGGGACAGGGGCTCTGGGTGCAGCAGACTTGGGAGGCAAGGTGTGAGAGCCCCACCATAGAGCCACTGAGCAGATGACCCACAAACTGGAGAATAATTATACCAAAGAAGTTCTTTCACTGTTACAAAAGTTCTAGGACACATAACAGATTTCCCAACCTGGGGATCTGGGAAAGGGACTGACAACCCCCTGGGAATTTGACTTTGGAGGCCAGTGGGATTTGATTGCAGAACTTCCACAGGACTGGGGAAACAGACTCTTGGAGGGCACAAACAAAACCTTGTGTGCACCAGGAGAAAGGAGCAGTGACCCCACAAGAGACTGAGCCAGACTTGCCTGTGAGTGTCCAGGAGTCTCTGACAGAGGCACAGGTTGACAGTGGTCTCCCGCAGGGTCAGCAGCACTGAATACAACAGTCCTGACACAAGCCCTTTTGAAGGAGGTCCCCATTACCACCATTACCCCTAACATAGTTTGGCCTCAGATCAAAAATAGGGAGGGAACTCAACCCCACCCACCAACAGAAAATTGATATAATTGCATGAGAAGAAATTAAGGAACAGCTTTCAGGAGAAATTTCTACTTGACCTGATGTTGTTGTGGTTGTTATTCAGTTGTTAAGTTGTGTCTGACTCTTTACAACCCATGGACTGTAGAAAGCCAGTCTCCTCTGTCCTCCACTATCTCCTGAGTTTGTTCAAATTCATGTCCACTGAGTCAGATATGTTGTCTAACCATCTCATCCTCTGCCACCCTCTTCTCCTTTTGCCTTCAATCATTCCCAGCATCAGGTTCTTTTCCAATGAATCATCTCTTTGCATCAGGTGGCCAAAGTATTGGAACTTCAGCTTCAGCATCAGTCCTTCCAATGAATATTCAGGACTGATTTCCTTTAGAATAGACTGGTTTGATCTCTGTGCAGTCCAAGGGACTCTTGAGTCTCATCCAACACCACAGTTTGAAAGCATCAGTTCTTTGGCCTTCAACCTTCTTTATGCTTCAAGTCTCACATCCGTACATGACTACTGGAAAAGCCATAGATCTGACTAGAGAGACCTTTGTCAGAAAAGTGATGTTTCTGCTTTTTAATCTGCTGTCTAGGTTTGTCATAGTTTTCCTTCCAAGGAGCGAGCATCTTCTAATTTCATGGCTGCAGTCACTGTCTGCAGTGATTTTCATGACTGCAATCACTCTCTGCAGGAGCCCAAGAAAATAAAAGCTGTCACTGCTTCTACTTTTATCCCTTCTATTTGCCATGAAGTGATGGTACCAGATGCCGTGGTCTTAGTTTTTTGAATATTGAGTTTCCAGTAAGTTTTTTCACTCTCTTTTTTCACCTTCATTAAGAGGCTTTTTAGTTTTCCTTCACTTTCTGCCATTAAAATGGTATCATCTGCATATCTGAGGCTGTTGATATTTCTCCTAGGAGTCTTTATTCCACTTTGTGATTCATTCAGTCCAGCATTTAGCATGATGTACTCTGCATAGAAGGAGAAGGACATGGCAACCCACTCCAGTACTCTTGCCTGGAGGATCCCATGGATGGAGGAGCCTGGTAGGTTGCAGTCCATGGGGTCGCTACGAGTCGGATGCGACTGAGCAACTTCACTTTCACTTTTCACTTTCATGCACTGGAGAAGGAAATGGCAACCCACTCCAGTGTTCTTGCCTGGAGAGTCCCAGGGACTGGGGACCCTGGTGGGCTGCTGTCTAAGGGGTTGCACAGAGTCGGACACAACTGACGTGACTTAGCAGCAGCAGCAGCACTCTGCATAGAAAGTCGCTCAGTCATGTCTGACTCTTTGTGACCCCATGGACTATACACTCCATGGAATTCTCCAGGTCAGAATACTGGAGTAGGTAGTCTTCTCCTTCTCCAGAGGATCTTCCCAACCCAGGAATTGAATCCAGGACTCCCACATTGCAGGTGGATTCTTTACCAGCTGAGCCACAAGGGAAGCCCAATAATACTGGAGTAGGTAGCCTATCCCTTCTCAAGTGGATCTTCCCAACCCAGGAATCGAACAGGGGTATCTTGCATTGCAGGTGGATTCCTTACCAACTAAGCTATCAGATAAACTGAGGTGAAAAGTGAAGTCGCTCAGTCGTGTCTGACACTTTGCGACCCCATAAACTGTAGCCCACCAGGTTCTTCCATCCATGGGATTCTCCAGGCAAGATAAGATAAACCTGTGGCAAACCATTCAATATCGCAGTAATCCAAGACTATGCCCCTACAAGTAATACTGAAGAAGCTGAAGTTCAATGGTTCTATGAAGACCTTCAAGACCTTCTAGAACTAACACCCCAAAAAGATGTCCTTTTCATCATAAGGGACTGAAATGCAAAAGTAGGATGTCAAGAGATACCTGGAATAACAGGTAAATTTGGCCTTGGAGTACAAAAGGAAGCAGGGCAAACGCTAATAGAATTTTGCCAAAAGAATGCTCTGGTCGTAGCAAACATCCTCTTCCAACAACACAAGAGAAGACTCTACACATGGACATCACCAGATGGTCAATACCAAAATCAGATTGATTATATTCTTTGCAGCCAAAGATGGAGAGGTTCAATACAGTCAGCAAAAACAAGAGCAGGAGCTGACTGTGGCTCCGATCATAAACTCGTTATTTCCAAATTCAGACTTAAATTTGAAGAAAGTAGGGAAAAGCACTAGACCATTCAGATATGACCTAAATTAAATCCTGTATGATTATACAATGGGAGTGACAAATAGATTCAAAAGATTAGATCTGATAGACAGAGTGCCTAAGAACTATGGATGGAGGTTCATGACATTGTACAGAAGGCAGTGATCAAGAGCATCCCTAAGAAAAAGAAAGGCAAAGTGGCTGTCTGAGGAGGCCTTACAAATAGCTGAGAAAGGAAGAGAAGTGAAAGGCAAAGGAGAAAAGGAAAGATATATCCATTTGAGTGTAGCATTCAAAAAAAAAAAAAAAAAGCAAGGAGAGATAAGAAAGCCACCCTCAGTGATCAGTGTAAAGAAATAGAGGAAAACAATAGACTGGGAAAGACTAGAGATCTCTTCAAGAAAATTAGAGATACCAAGGGAACATTTCATGCAAAGATGGGTGCAATAAAGGACAGAAATGGCATGGACCTAACAGAAGAAGATATTAAGAAGAGGTGGCAAGATTACACAGAAGAACTATACAAAAAAGATCATGACTCAGATAACCATGATGGTGTGATCACTCACCTAGAGCCAGACATCCTGGAATGTGAAGTAAAGTGGGCCTTAGGAAGCATCACTATGAGCAAAGCTAGTGGAGGTAATGGAATTCCAGTTGAGCTATTGAAAATCCTAAAAGATGATGCTGTGAAAGTGCTGCACTCCCTATGCCAGCAAATTTGGTAAACTCAGCAGTGGCCACAGGACTGGAAAAGATCACTTTCCAGTCCAATCCCAAAGAAAGGCAATGCCAAAGAATGTTCAAACTACCGCACAATTGCATTCATCTCACACAGAAGCAAAGTAATGTTCAAAATTCTACAAGCCAGGCTTCACCAGTACGTGAACTGTGAACTTCCAGATGTTCAAGTTGGATTTAGAAAAGGCAAAGGAACCAGAGAACAGATTGCCAACATCCTCTGGATCATCAAAAAAGCAGCAGAGTTAAAAAAAAAATCTACTTCTGCTTCATTCACTATGCCAATGCCTTTGACTGTGTGGATTGCAACAAATTGTGCAAAATTCTTCAAGATGAGAATACCAGACCACCTGACTTGCCTCCTGAGAAGTCTGTATGCAGGTCAGGAAGCAACAGTTAGAACTGTACATGGAAGGACAGACTGGTTCCAAATTGGGAAAGGAGTACCTCAAGGCTGTATATTGTCACCCTGCTTATTTAACTTATATGCAGAGTACATCACGCAAAATGCCTGGCTGGATTAAGATGAAGCTGGAATCCAGATTGCCTGGAGAAATATCAATAACCTCAGGTACTCAGATGACAGCACGCTTATGGCAGAAAGTGAAGAACTAAAGAGCCTCTTGATGAAAGTGAAAGAGGAGAGTGAAAAAGTTGGCTTAAAGGTCAACATTCAGAAAACTAAGATCATGGCATCTGGTCCCATCACTTCATGGCAAATAGATGGGGAAACAATGGAAACAGTGATGGACTTTATTTTGGGGGACTCCAAAATCACTGCAGATGGCGACTGCAGCCATAAAATTAAAAGACGCTTGCTCCTAGGAAGAAAAGCTATGACCAACCTAGACAGCATATTAAAAATCAGAGACATTACCTTGCCAACAAATGTCCATCTAGTCAAAGCTATGGTTTTTCCAGTAGTCATGTATGCATGTGAGTTGGACTATAAAGAAAGCTGAGTGCTGAAGAATTGATGGTTTGAACTGTGGTGTTGGAGAAGACTCTTGAGAGTCCCTTGGACTGCAAGGAGATCCAACCAGTCCATCCTAATGGAGATCAGCCCTGAATATTCATTGGAAGGACTGATGCTGAAGTTGAGACTCCAATACTTTGGCCACTTTGAGACTCCAATACTTTGGATGGGAAGAACTAACTCATAAGAAAAGATCCTGATGTTGAGAAAGATTGAAGGCAGGAGGAGAAGGGGACGACAGAGGATGAGATAGTTGTATGGCATCACCAACCCAATGGACATGAGTTTGAGTAAGCTCTGGGAATTTATGATGGACAGGGAAGCCTGGCGTGCTACAGTCCTTGGGGTCACAAAGCGTCGGACATGACTGAGTCAATGAACTGAATTGACTCTGCATAAAAGTTAAATAAGCAAGGTGACAATATACAGGTTTGTTGTCCTCCTTTCCCAATATTGAACCAGTCCATTTTTCCATGTCATATTCTTTTTACAAAATTAATTTATTTAATTGGAGGATAATTACTTTACAATATTGTGATGGCTTTTCCCATACATTGAAATGAATCAGCCATGGGTACATATTTTTCCTTCTGTCCTGAACCCCACTTCTGCCTCCCTCCCAACCCCTCTGGGTTGTTCTGCCCTGCTTCATGCATTGTACTTGCACTGGTCATCTATTTTACGTATCATAATATATATGTTTCAATACTATTCTCTCAAATCATTGCACCCTTGCCTTCTCCCACAGAGTCCAAAAGTCTATTTTTACATCTGTGTCTCCTTTGGTCCCCTGCATGTAGGATCATCTTTACTGTCTTTCTAAATTCCATATATATGCATTAATATACAGTATTTGTTTTTCTCTTTCTGACTTACTTCACTCTGTATAATAGGCTCCAGTTTCTTCCACTTCATTAAAACTGACTCAAATGCATTCCATTTTATAGCTGAGTAATATTCCATTGTGTATATGTACCACAGCTTTCTTATCCATTCGCCTGCCAATGGACATCTAGGTTGCTTCCATGTCCTGGCTATTGTAAACAGTGCTGTGGTGAACATTGGGGTGCACGTGTCTCTTTCAATTCTGGTTTCCTCGGTGTGTATGCCCAGGAGTGGGATTGCTGGGTCATATGGCAGTTCTATTCCCAGTTTTTAAAAGAATCTCCACACTGTTCTCCATAGTGGCTATACCAGTTTGCATTCCCACCAATGCTGTAAGAGGGTTTCCTTTTCTCTGCACCCTCTCCAGCATTTATTCTTTGTAGACTTCTTGGTGATGGCCATTCTGACTGGCCTGAGATGATACCTTATTGTGGTTTTGATTTGCATTTCTAATAATGAGTGATGTTGGGCTTCCCTGGTAGCTCAGACGGTAAAGCATCTGCCTGCAATGCAGGAGACCTGAGTTCGATCCCTGGGTCGGGAAGATCCCCTGGAGAAGGAAATGGCAACCCACTCCAGTACCCTTGCCTGGAAAATTCCATGGATGGAGGAGCCTGGTAGGCTATAGTCCATGGGGCCGCAAAGAGTTGGGCACAACCGAGCAACTTCACTGGTTGGATATTGAGCATCTTTTCATGTGTTTATCAGCCATCTGTATGTCTTCTCTGAAGAAAACTTTATTTAGTTCTTTTGCCCACTTTTTGATTGGATTGTTCATTTCTCTGGTATTGAGCTGCATGAACTGCTTGCATATTTTGGAGATTAATTCTTTGTCAGTTGTTTCATTTGCTATTATTTTGTCCCATTCTGAAGGCTGTCTTTTCACCTTGCTTATAATTTCCTTCATTGTGCAAAAGATTTTAAGTTTAATTAGGTCCCACTTGTTTATTTTTATTTTTATTTCCATTACTCTGGGAGTTGGGTCATAGAGGATCTTGCTGTGATTTATGTCAGAGAGAGTGTTCTGCCTGTGTTTTCCTCTAGGAGTTTTATAGTTTCTGGTCTTACATTTAGGTTTTTAATCCATTTTGAATTTATTCTTGTGTATGGTGTTAGCAAGTGTTCTAGTTTCATTCTTTTACACATGGTTGCAGGGCTGGTTCTAATTGTTGCTTCTGGACGTGCATACAGGTTTCTCAGGAGTACCTCCTTATTTAACTCAAACACATTATTTCAGAGTTCTCCATTTTAATAATTTAGAAGATATTTTGCATGCATTTGTGAATTAAAATAGTCCTGAAATTATTCTTTTATTCTAATTCATGTTCTAAATACTGAAATATAAAATGTTTATCACCACAGCCTTTATTGATTGTTATGCATGTTCCATATTAGACACTAATCAATAATTATAAAACTGTCTCTGATTTGAAGGAGATTCTTCTACAGCAGCAAAAAACAACTGTGAATTGTTTAAAGTGCTTTAAAGATGGACATCTATATGTAAATAATCATTTAAAAAACCCAAACCATGTTCACCCTTGTTCAGTCACACAGTATGATTTGGGGTAGGGAGCGGGATTAGAAAAGACATAAGCTAGAGTATGTAAACAGGACTTCTTTGTAAAAGTTTATAATGTCAACTTTTCACTGGCTTCAATGGGCTTTTCTGACAGTTAAGTAGACACGTTCCCTGAGAGCAGAAAAAATATTTGTAAGTAACTCTCCTCAGGTAAAGAATCTGCCTGCAATGCAGGAGACCCGGTTTCGATCCCTAGGTCAGGAAGATCCCCTGGTGAAGGACATGGCACCCCACCCCAGTGTTCTTGCCTGGAGAATCCCATGGACAAATTGCCTGGCAGGCCACAGTCCATGGGGTTGCATAGAATCGGACACAACTTAGTGACTAAACCACCATAAACCACCACTACTCAGGTTGCCACCTGAATGAGCTGGTTGCCTAAACTAATAAACAATATGCCAAGGTATCATAGCCTTCCAGAAAAGGTTGGGGGCATGAGTAAATTGCTCAGTTCTGTTCTTTTGTGTTGGAGGACATGTCAGGCCTATTACAGAAGGATCACTTTCAAACACATATATATAAAATATATAGTTTTAGCACTGTAATGCATTTTGCTTAATAAGCTTTTTTCAATGTAATGTCATACATACTACAGTATAAAAATATATTTAAAATCAGATGTCTTTTTCTTCTAAAATCTAGCTAAAGTTATCCATATGGGAGAAATTAAAGTTTATTTTGAGAGCAGGATGTGAAGAACTTTGGAGTATGAAGCCCTTCAGACTTAGGGTAGAACTTAAGTGGAACGTGTAATCGAGTCCCCAGAGGGCCTCTCTAGTGCTATACACAATATAGGTTGTCAAATTCAGGCCTGTGCTTTCCATATCCAGGCTTGAAAGGAAAGGTTACTAGCCTCAGCCTTTACTATACTTTTCTAAATTATACTAAAAATGGAAAGGTATCTTTTAAAAATATTAAATTTATTATATTCTCTTGGAGAAGGGCATGGTAACCCACTCCAGTATTCTTGCCTGGAAAATCCCATGGATAGAGGAGCCTGGTGAGCTACACTCCATGGGGTCGCAAAGAGTCGGACACAACTGAAGCAACTTAGCACACACGCACATTATATTCTCTACCAATTGTTCTCAAGGTGTGGTCCCCAAACCAGCGGCATTAGCATTGCTAAAAGCTTGTTAGAAATGTAAATGTTCAGACCATAACCCAGACCTACTGAATCAGAAACCCTGGAGGTAGACACAGAAATCTGGACTTTATCTATACATATAAAACATCATGCTTTGTAAACATTATGCTTCACTGTTCTATAGATAAGTATCCCTTTCATGTCATCATTTATTCTAGAAATATCTACATCTAGTATATAATATGTATTTGACAATTGAAAAAATACATATTTGGTAACATATTCATGTTGTAAAGGATCTCAAAGAGTGATGTCTTGAATATTACGTAAAGGTTAACAATTAATCCTATTTTAAAAGATATAGAAACCAACACAACATTGTAAAGCAATTTTTCTCCAATTAAAAAGTCAATTAAAAAAGATCTAGTAAGCAGTGATTCCTATTTGTTTGTAGTGTTAACGTCCTGTGATTATTATTTTGAAATTGCATATCTTCAGCATGACACATGGCACAAAAATGGTTTAAAACAGTTAAATTAAAAATCTGAATTTCTTTTGAGGATTTAATACACCAAACTCTGAAAGTGCGTCACTATAACTTATTTCCTCTTTAACTTAATTTGTGTTTGCGAAAACTCTAGGAGATAGTGAAGGATATGGAAGCCTGGTGTGCTGCAATTCATGGGGCTGCAGAGAGTTGGACATGACTTAGCAGCTGAACAACGACAATCTAATGGAGAATATCTGGATACCATGTCTAATTACCCTTCATAAATACTTGTATATGTTGTCTTACATCGGTCTTTTTTTCCTAAATGATCCCAGTTTCTTAAACTTTCTTCACTGTTTTGTTTCTCAACTCTTTAATTCTCCTCTTGCAGTCCTCTGACTCTTCTCCAAGTACCCCTTATTCTCCAGCTATTAAGTCACAATACATGTTATATAGTGTCCGAAACATCATTTATACACATTTGATTTAAATTGGTGAAGGTCATTATTTAGATACTTTCTATATGTAAAAGTATATAATTTATTATTTGGAAATACAGTTTTAGGAAGTCAAAATTTGAACTCTTACAATGTGAATATGAATTTTTTATGCTGAATTAGAATGACAGCATTTTAGAACTAAAAGGCAAAGGAGATCACTTAGCTCACCTTTTGCACAAGAAGAACTGAAGGTCTTGAGAAGTTACTCTGCATTGTCCAATATGGTAGTCACTAATCGCATGTTAAATAGAAAATTCAGTTCCCTTAGTCACACTGCTGCTGCTGCTGCTAAGTCGCGTCAGTTGTGTCTGACTCTGTGCGACCCCATAGACGGCAGCCCACTAGGATCCTCTGTCCCTGGGATTCTCCAGGCAAGAACACTAGAGTGGGTTGCCATTTCCTTCTCCAATGCATGCATGTATGCTAAGTCGCTTCAGTTGTGTCCGACTCTGTGCGACCCTATGGACAGCAGCCCACCAGGCTCCTCTGTCCACAGGATTCTCCAGGCAAGAATACTGGAGTGGGTTCTTAGTCACACTAGCCACGTTTTAACTGCTCAGTAGATACGCATGTGGTTAGCAGCTCCAGTATTAGATAGAAGAGATATGGAACACTCCCCTGACCCCAGAAAGTTCTATTGGATAGCACTGGGTAAATGACTTCCCCCAAAGCCATACAGCTTTTGTTGTGACAGAACCAGAGCTTCTAGTTCCTGGTCCAGAGAAATCTCACCATATTTATTTTAAAATAATAATACCACCTTTTAAAAAAGGCAAAATAGAATAGATTGCTTATCTACAACATTTATTAAGTTTTATAAAGAGCAGTTTGGGAGGCATGGATCCTGACCCCAAAAAGCTTTGAAGAAAATTACGTTAGGTGGGCTTGCTGCCTATTGGAAAAAATAGCAGGAGGTTTAGTTACATCTCCCTTCTGGCCTCCAGCTATTTAATGTCTACAGCTGACTCTTGTACAACCTATGGGTTGGGGCTCCAACCCTCCCCACAGTCCAAAAATCCACAGATAAAATTACACTTTTCCCTTGATTTTACATCTGAGGATTCAACCCACTCAGATCATATGGTACCATGGTGTGTATTTAGTGAATGATAGCTGGGTGTGAGCTGTTGAAACCTGTGTTGTTCAAGGGTCCGCTGTTTATGTATGCAAATGTATTCACTGAATGCACTAAATGTTTACTGAAGTGTATTCAGTCCCTTTGATTTTCCCTGACATATCAGACACTTCTTAGTTCATACCTCAGTTCTTGCAGCCTACTCCTGGCTGGTCTCCTAGGCCCCATCTGGCCTTTCCAGCTTCAATCAATTTTCTGTAGTTCAAAATCCATTTCCCTCAAGTACCATTTTCACCCTTGATCTTCTATCCAAAACTGTGGTAGATTCCTAGTGTGTACATAAACTAACAAATATGATACGGTCAACGACTTGCATTTGCAAAATAAAAACTTCTCCACACACTATCCCATTTATTTCCATTTTTCTCCCCAGATTTCAAGGGCTTCAATTAACTGTTGTCCTTTTATTTCACAAGATTGTTTCTTGTTAAATATTTTAAATAGACTTTTTCTAAAAGTTCGAAAACCAGGAACTTGAGAGTCAGCCTCAACTTTTCCACTTCCCACTCCCCAACCCCCAGTTCAGTCCATCAGAAAGTAATGTTGGTTTGGTTCTGGGTCCAGAAAAACATCTGGAATATATCCACTTCCCTCCATGTATTAGTTTGCTAGGGCTGCCATAATGGTTTAAGCAACAGCAATTTACTTTCCCACAGCTCTGGAGACTAGAAGTCCAGCACTGAGGTGTGATCAGGGTTGGTTTCTTCTCAGCTTTCTCTCCTTGGCTTGTAGATGGCTGTCCTCTTCCAGAGTCTTCACAGAGTCTTCACTTGGTGTCTGTGTCCTAATCTTCTCTTCTTATAAGGATGCTACTCATATAGGATTAGGGCCCATCAATGTGACCCCATTTTACTTTTTGTTTTTCAGTAACTAAGTCATGTCCCACTCTTTGCAACCCCATGGACTGCAGCATGCCCAGCTACCCTGTCCTCCACTGTCTCTTGGAGTTGTCTCAAATTCAGGTCCATTGAGTCAGTGTTGCTATCTAACCATCTCATCCTCTGTCACCCTCTTCTCCTTTTGCCTTCCATCTTTCCCAGCATCAGGTCTTTTCCAGTGAGCCAACTCTTTGCATCAGGTGGCCAAAGTATTGGAGCTTCAGCTTCAGCATTAGTATTCCAGTGAATATTCAGCGTTGATTTCCTTTAGGCTTGACTGATTTGATCTCCTTGCAGTCCAGTTCAGCTTAGTTGCTCAGTCGTATCCGACTCTTTGTGACCCCATGGACTGCAGCACACCAGGCTTCTCTGTCCATCACCAACTCCCAGAGCTTGCTCAAACTCATTTCCATCGAGTCACTGATGCCATCCAACCAGCTCATCTTCTGTTGTCCCCTTCTCCTGCCTTCAATCTTTCCCAGCATCAGGGTCTTTTCCAATGAGTCAGTTCTTCACATTAGGTGGCCAAAGTACTGGAGTTTCAGCTTCAGCATCAGTCCTTCCAATGAACACCCAGGACTGATCTCCTTTAGGATGGACTGGTTGGATCTCCTTGCAGTCCAAAGGACTCAAGAGTCTTCTCCAACACCACAGTTCAAAAGCATTGATTCTTTGGCACTCAGCTTTCTTTATAGTCCAACTGCTCTATTCAAGGAAGTTCATAATCTTACATGTTCTTTCTACCTCTTGCTTCCCTGGTAGCTTGGACGGTAAAGCGTCTGCCTACAATGCGGGAGACCCAGGTTCGATCCCTGGGTTGGGAAGATCCCCTGGAGAAGGAAATGGCAACCCGCTCCAGTATTCATGCCTGGAAAATCCCATGGACCCAGGAGCCTGGTGGGCTACAGTCCATGGGGTCACAAAGAGTTGGACACAACTGAGCGACTTCTCTTCACTTCTTCTTCACCATAGCCTGAAACATTTTCTCTGCCTAGAAATCTCCCCTCCCAAGCTAATCCACAACTGTCCTTTCTTTTAAAATGTCCCTCAATTCCCTTCTCAAGAAGTCCTTTCATTACAAATCATCCTTGACTCTGATCTCTCTAGGCCCCCTCAGAACTTCAGTGATAAGTTTTATATATGTAGGAAGTAAGCACTTACTTTATATGAAGGAAGTAAGTAGTTTTAAGCAAAATAAGTATTTTATTTTACAACATGTTAAGAGGATAAAAGGTAACACCTGATGAAAAATTTGGTTGAATGAAAGTTAATTTATATTGTCATAGGTGGTTTCTATTTTACTACTTCTCTCACACACATTTCTAGTAACAAAAAAGATAAGAAAAAATAATTTACAAATTCTATTTCTTAAAGCCCAGTGACTTAGTTTTGATAAACAGGAATGATAAGTTTCAACCTTGGTCTTCCCTGGTGGTTCAGATGGTAAAGAATCTGTCTGCAGTGCAGGAGACCTGGGTTCAATCCCTGGATTGGGAAGATCCCCTGGAGGAGGGCATGGCAACTCACTCCAGTATTCTTGCCTGGAAAACCCCATGGACAGAGGAGCCTGGCGGGTTACGATACATGGGGTCACAAAGAGTCAGACATGACTGATCGACTAAGCACACGAGTTTCAACCTTACTGAAATCAGTTCAGCCCGCCAATCCCAATCCACTTTAACTCGTGTGCCAAGTCTCCTGACGTGAAGACTTACATTTGAGGATATCAGGTATACTAAAGTTTGCCAGTTGGACACTGCTAAATGTGGCTCTAAACGCACCTTTTTAGTGCTAATTAATGCAGCTTTTACTGTAAGAGACACATACTTCTCTGTCTTTTATTCTTTCCTTTGTTCTTTTGCTTTCATCTATTCTTTTTTTTTAAACTAGAGAAGTAGAGAGCAGTTGCTCAACCGTGGAGTTGCCCACCAGAATGAATATATATTATCAAGGAAATATACAAAACACAATGTTTCACCTCATAAAAAAGTCCGAACAATTAAAATACTAAATACCATTTCATACAGATTGAAAACAGTAAAAATTATGAGCATGTCATTTCTCCAACACAAGTTTCTTGAGAGTAACTGGGTATTTCTCTCATTGCTCCTCACAAATGTTATGGGTTCTAGAATGTAAACTCCCCAAAATAGACATTTTTGTATTTTTTGTTGATCACTGTATCTGTAGTACCTAGAAGGGCCCACCCAGCACATAGTAAGTAATCAATAAATATCTGTGGAAGAATGAAGGACATTAGTTCTTAGCAAACACTTGCTGATTAACTGGATGACTGAGAAGCCTTCGGTTTTCAGAAACTTCAGACCTAGGTTTTTGAAGTTGTAAAGATGAAAGTTGGTTGAGCATGGGCTGGGGCAGGCAGAATGAGCGATTTCCCCTCTCCAACCATAGCGTCCTGACACAGTTCCCACTTCCCAGTTCTTAGTACTTCAAATACCCAACACTTCACGGTTCACTCAGTAGCTAAGTTTTGGGGGCCACGGTTAATTTTTTCCTAATGAGCATTCTATTGTCATGTAGTTCATGATGCCCAGAAAGGTCTCTATTGCTATTAACTCAGATCACTCAATTTTGTGTTTCAACAATTATTATAATCTTCTATTTAACCTTTGGACCTTGAACTTTCTTCATGCCAATTTATAACCGACGGACTAATCTTTCCAGAGTACCACATTCATAATGCTACTACCCTGCTCAAAGGTCTTTCATGACTTCTATACATCACCTACTTAAAAGATTTAAATTTCTTAGCTTTGTACCCATGGCCCTCAGTGACCAGGATCCCATTTACTTGTTTTCCCTGTGTTATTACCCAGAACTCCTGGGCCGAACTCCTCAATTCCAATTAGTCCAGGTGTACTTATGTCTTCCTCAAATCATCTTCTATGTCTCCATATTTATTTGCTTGCTCATGGGTCTTAAGAGTCCCAAATTCTGTTATTCAGCCTAGGGCCCTTTTTTGAACATCCAAATTATAATTCTGTGAGCCTTCTCTCTTTAAGTTACTTTCAGAATTTCTTAAGAATGCTCTCAAATTCTGGAAAATCATTCTGTTGTTGCTTGTCACCATGGTTGGTTTTTTTCACCCCAGAAAAATCCTCCACCCTCAGCTGATCACAGTTGACTCTTTCAAAGCTGGCTTTCACAGGCTGTTACTGTTCTCCAGGGACAATTTTGTCCCAGGCATGTTCCCAGGCTGCATATCTAATCCCACACAGTACAGCTAAATCCGAATTATAGTAGTTTGCAAAATTTTACAAAAGGCTTAGGAACAGCGAGAGGAAATACTGCATTATTGATACTCCTGGTCCTTACTCACCCACCCTTCCCCGCCTCTCCCCCACACCTGCAGTCACACTTTAAGAGCCAGGTTCTCTCCAGCAGGTAGACTCAATCAGGAAACAGATAATGAGTGTCAATTAAGTGCCAGGCAGTGTGCTACACATCGGGGATGAACCAAATAGACAGTTCTTGTATTCAAGACAGTAATTAAATAAATTATTACAAATAATTGGTAAAATAATTCTAGGTATGCAAAATGCTGCCAAAGAAATACCTGGAGTACAATTTTAAGTCCTCTACATTCTCTAGTGGCCCGAGGCGGGGGTGGGGGTGGGGTGGAAGCCAATTCCCATCTCTTACAGATGTCTAATCAAATTAGTAACGGTATAATCTGTAGAAAAGCAATTCTGACCTTAAGAAAGAAGTATTTTATATTATGCAGACAGTTTAGCTCCTAGTTTTTTTTTTTTTCTAATTTCCTCCATGGAGAATGAAAAGAGCCAAAATGCATGAACACTTAAACTATGTTCTTGGTACCATTCTAAGCCCAATATATATTAATTTGTATAATTTCCACAATAACCAATGAAGGAGTCCTACTATTTCCCCCGTTTCACAGATAAGGCAGCTAAGGCACAGAAAGATTGTAACTAGCTCAGTCACATAGCAGGTAATGGCAGAATTAAGAATCCATGCAATCTGACTGCCAGCCCAAATTCTTTATTACTGGGCTATTACACCTCTCAATACAGAGAATTTGCATAGTCTTTTCTCAACAGCGTGTTCCTATCTTCTGCCTCTGAACGCCCACCCCAGGGCCGGGCTCGGAGCGCCCCGCCACGTCACACTTCTCCACTCGCTGCACTGTTTCTCCTAGTTGCTGCCACCCTACTAGCTCCTCTGTAGCAGCCCGAGGAGACCCCTCCTAGGTCTGGTTCATAGCGATCACTTCCATCTCTGAATTCGTGCACAATCACTGTGCACAGACACACTCTTACAGGTTATGTTCTCTACTAGGTTCACAGCAAGTGTGTTTCCCCCAAGTAAACAGCACAGTGCCTTGCACAGAATGGGTACTCAGAATTATTAAGAGAGGGTCCCTGGGTTGTAGGGGTCTGTATGATAGGCAGCAAAGTCAGTGGCAAATGGACATTTTAGTTTTTGATTTTATGTTTTTTATGATTTTTTTTAAAAAAATCTATGGATATTATGATCATATCTGGAAAATACTTTCAATAAACATTTAACATACCAAAGCATTGTGCTAAGTATTAGAAGTAAAATTGACTCTCTTTCCTGAACTATATACCTAAATTGCCAGCTGCCTTCCAGGTACAACCACAGGTTCAAATCTAAGACTATTATCCTGATCCCTGCAACTCAGAAACGCATATTCCAAACGCTTCTTCCTCAGGGTTTAGGCTCCCCATCATCATCTTTGGGATACATGTCAATCATTAAAAAGATCAAAGTTATATATTCATTGTATTAGGGTAATGAGGGGCTTCCCTAATAGCTCAGTTGGTAAAGAATCCGCCTGCAATGCAGGACACCCTGGTTCGATTCCTGGGTCGGGAATATCTGCTGGAGGAGGGATAGGCTACCCACTCCATTATTCTTGGGCTTCCCCGGTGGCTCAGCTGGTAAAGAATCTGCCTACAATGCGGGAGACCTGGGTTCAATCCCTGAATTGGGAAGATCCCCTGGAGAAGGGAAAGGCTACCCACTCCTATATTCTTGCCTGGAGAATTCCATGGACTTTATATAGTTCATGGGGTCTCAAAGAGTCAGGAATGACTGAGTGACTTTCACTTTCAATGAGGGGACAGCACTAAGACACCCTGTAATTTACTCATCTGCCAACTTAATAATACCATGAGGGCAACTCTCTTTGTTTACACAGCTCTTGAATTAGTGGTGGGGCAGCTCCAATTTTATTACATAATAAAAGAGCTTTCAATTATGCTCAGAACATTTTTTTTTATTGAGAATTTTAAGTGGGACAAATGAAACAAAGGAATTGTTATGCTTTTCACAGTTCCAGAAACATAAATCTTCATGCACAGAAACATAATTAAATGAAACTTAAATTTTAAAAGCTAATGATTCACATTAATGATTCATGGTTAGACATGTTTAGTTTTCTCTCACAATTTCAATCCAGAATTAATTGGCTTCTAAAATAAAATACATGGAATATTGAAGACTCACTTGAAACTTAATGTAACAAATATGAACAAGATTTTTAGTTCTTTGTGACTTTCTGTAAAAATTCCATAACTGTACCGGTGTAGATTACGTTAGGGATAAAATTTGGTTCCTGTGTTGGTATTTCACAAGATTTAAAGAAAGGCATCTTGGTATTTGTTCTCTTCTGCTCTACGCAGGTTCTTTACATTTTACTTGAATTAACTTGCAGAGTAAATGTTTATCTGTAAATCAGTGTTAAAATAAAAAATTGGTAAAGAAAAAACAGTAAGTATAGATAACTCGAAAAAATATTAAGATACTTCCCCCATGCCATAACAGTGGTATAAAACATGAACATGACGCTTGAAAGGATCCACAATAAAGTAAGAAAATGTCTGTTCGTGACTCTTTGTTGAAGGGTAGCACACACCAACAGAATCCTGAAAAAGATAAACTTATTTAATATACAGCTATATTTAAATAATAACACATTTAGCTATTATGTATTTTCTATTAAAATATCATGAAACACATATAAAATCTTTAACAGTAAGTTGGACAGCACAGTTTACTATGCCAACAATACATATAATACTATACACACATGCATACTTCTTGACTTTAAGGAATTTATAATCGAGGAAATTCTATCTTTTAAAAAAGTGCTAATATAGAAAAAATAGTTTTGCATTTTCCTTCTATCTTTGCTTTTGTTAGAACATAGTCTATACATACTATTTGGGCTTGGACTATGTTTCTTTTGTTTAACCCTGGATTCTAGCCCAGCACAGTAGCTGATACACAGTAGGAATTTTAAAAATAATTATTCAGTGATTGAATAGTTAGAAACTGCTTCATATGTATAATAATATTTTGTGCAATGCTAAAATTCAAGTATCAGATTCTGTGATATAAAAACATTTATGTCATTCTTTCTTACTTGTCCTATAAATCATGGTTTGACAAGTTTAAGGAACTGTGTTCTACCTCATCTGAGCTACAGATTTAGCTCTAAAGTAAGAAATAACTATTATTAGGCATGGATAACAGAAAAGCTGGGAGGAAAAGTTCATACTGTTCTCCAAATAAAGCATAGTTCATCAACTTTTAAGAGAAAACTATTAAGTTTATGTTAACTATGTTCTGTGCATACATGTATGAAGTAAAAAAGGAAAAGTGTTAAGTCATTCAGTCATGTCCAACACTTTGGAAGACCCCGTGGACTGTAGCCCACCAAGCTCCTCTGCCCATGGAATTCTCCTGGCAAGAATACTGGAGTAGGTAGCCATTCCCTTCTCTAGGAGATCTTCCCAAACCAGGGACTGAACCCTGGTCTCCCGCACTGCAGGCTTATTCTTACTGCCTGAGTCACCAAGGAAGTGTATACACATGTATGTTCTATTAACCATGCCTCTCCTAGTTGCTAACTCCAGTTACAACAATCCTTTTAATAACAAGTAATTAAATTGATTGGCTGCAAATTTCCCCCTCAACACTTACATATGCTGTAACTTTAAAAATAGAAGAGGTAATTTGTATTTTCTTGGTTTGAGGATTCTTCCGAACACTAAAATAGGGGGGAAAAGGGAACATTTTAAGATTCAGCAAACACTAGTATAATATATTTAAGATACAGATCCCTTTTAGTACTTGGGTATCCTCATTCACATATAACATGGAAATATAAAATATCTAATTAAGTAGTTTGAAAAGGATGGTATCTGTGGTTTCAGCAAGGTTGACCGAATTGAAATTGCAGAAAATGGAATTTTTCAGTTAGAGGGTTTGAGGTCAGTTTGAGACTCAGATGATAAAAGCACTCTCAGGCCAGAGACAACTATTGACAAACAAGAATAGGTTAAAGTTCGACTTAAGGGTAAACAGCTGAAAGGGGTAGATAAAAGCATACTAAAGACTTAAGCAGCCTGAACATAAATGCCAGTTCTGTCACCGATTTGTTATTCTACTTTAAGCAAGATTAACCTTTCTGAACATCAGTTTTCTCATATGTGAACTCATGACTTGGTTCCTTTCAGGATTATATGAGAATTAGGTGGAATAATATCTATGAAAACTATTTGTTATATCATGTATTGCTAAATTAAAATCACTTTCTCTCCTAGCTCTCTTTCACTTATTCTCCCCACAAAAGGTAATCTTTAGTAATATATAGTGCGGAAGCAAACTGAGGATTGGGGAAATAAATTACTTAATTTATATATAAATAAATACATGTTAAATTTATAATGCTTTACAACCTGCAAAAAACCTTGTTATACTTTACTTCACATAAAGATCACACAATTCAGTGAGGTAGGCATCATTTTGTCAATTTTATAGACAATAGAACCAGAGAAGTTAAATGATATATTTAAGACATTCCAACTAAAAGTGGCATTTCCGGAAATAGAATGTAGGTGATACAGAGTCCAGTTTTCTTTCTCTACATTTCACCTGTTTATCCTATACTTGTGCTATAAATTCATATGCATCACAGGTACTGTTCATGTGTTATGTGTGTAGTTTAAATTTAAAGGAAGGGAACCCTCTTCACTTTGTCAGGTGAGATTATTGCTTTCCCTTCACTATGTATGTAAAAAGAATGGGGGAAAAGAGAGATGAGCAGGAAGAAGGGGGCTCTGGGGGAGGGTATGCATGTACATGTGTGTTTGAGCTTGGGCACCTGTTGGAGGTGGCCATACATGGACCATTTCAGGGTTCAGGGTTCAAGATTCTTAGGGAGTTTCATCCTGAAAACATTTCACTAAGATTGAAATCCAAGAATCATGCAATTATATTGATTTCTATTTCTGTAACATGAATTGAGGTCATCTTCTTTCATTTCTAATGCCTAAGATACACTGCTTGAAAGTTGGACACTACATTTAAAACTTCATGCTTATCATAGGGAAGACTATAACCACTACATATAAAACATTTATATATACCTATATGACCACCCAGATTAAAATACAGAACCTATCTATAGTTATATCTAATTTTAAATCTTGATCTGGAGGTGGTTATTTGGGTATAAAAATATATAAAAATTCACTGAGCTTATGTGTACTATGATTTATTGAGATTACTGTATGCAAATTACTCCTTAGTTTAGAAAAGTCTAAAAAAAAGAACCCTTGTAAATGTTTGTGCTTATCAGATGAACTTGGAGGAAAATTTAGTATTTGATACTACATATAATAATCATTTAACACCTACAAACACGTACCATAGATGTCTTACTTTTAAAAAGAAATTACATTGGTACACTATTAGAAGTTGGTTAGGGCTTCCCTGGTAGCTCAGAGGGTAAAGCATCTGCCCGCAATGCTGGAGACCAGGGTTCAATCCCTGGGTTGGGAAGATCCCCTGGAGAAGGAAATCCCCAATACTCTTGCCTGGAAAATCCCATGGACAGAGGAGCCTGGTAGGCTACAGTCCATGGGACCGCAAATAGTCGGACTCGACTGAGTGACTTCACTCTCACTTTTCCTAATAGATATAAATATTATTCCACTTTACTACCTCTGATCTTGTATTACTGTTACTTTAAAATATCTCTAAGACAATTTGTCTAATTTTTTATAGATCAAGCAAAGTACAGTATTATCTGTCCCATATCTCATAAGAAAAAAAGAAAAAGAAATGTAAAGTGATATTCATTTCTGTCCTGGGGTGTTCAACTGACAATTGCATTGTATCAGATTTTTAGCACTCACTAACTCACTCTGAACTGAACTGAACTGACTGAACTCACTCTCCAAAAACTGGTTCCAAATCAGGAAAGGAGTACGTCAAGGCTGTATATTGTTACCCTGCTTACTTATATACAGAGTACATCATGAGAAATGCTGGGCTGGATGAATCACAAGCTGGAATCAAGATTGCTGGGAGAAATATCAATAACCTCAGATATGCAGATGACACCAACCTTATGGCAGAAAGTGAAGAAGAACTAAAAAGCCTCTTGATGAAAGTGAAAGAGGAGTGTGAAAAAGTTGGCTTAAAGCTCAACATTGAAAAAACTAAGATCATGGCATCTGGTCCCATCACTTCATGGCAAATAGATGGGCAAACAGTGGCAGACTTTATTTTTGGGGGCACCAAAATCACTGCAGATGGTGACTGAAGCCATGAAATTAAAAGACGCTTGCCCCTTGGAAGGAAAGTTATGACCAACCTAGACAGCATATTAAAAAACAGAGACATTACTTTGCCAACAAAGGTCTAGTCAAGGCTATGGTTTTTCCAGTAGTCATGTATGGATGTGACAGTTGGACTATAAAGAAAGCTGAGCACAGAAGAATGGATGCTTTTGAACTGTGGTGTTGGAGAAGACTCTTGAGAGTCCCTTGGACTGCAAGGAGATCCAACCAGTCCATCCTAAAGGAAATCAGTCCAGAATATTCATTGGAAGAACTGATGCTGAAGATGAAACTGCAATGCCTTGGCTACCTGATGCGAAGAGCTGACTCATTTGAAAAGACCCTGATGCCGGGAAAGATTCAAGGTGGGAGGAGAAGGGGAAGACAGAGGATGAGATGGTTGGATGGCATCACTGACTGGATGGACATGGGTTTGGGTAAACTCCAGGAGTTGGTGATTGACAGGGAAGCCTGGCGTACTGCAGTCCATGGGGTCACAACGAGTTGGACATGACTGAGCGACTGGATTGAACTGAAGTCACTCTCCAGGTGCCATGGTTTTTAAGGATTTTGGAACATAATTTCCACATAGTTCTTTTAAAAAATATGATTAGGGAATTCCCTCATGATCCAGTGGCTAAAACTTGGCTCTTTCACTGCCGGGGCTCCTTGTTCGATCCTTGGCTGGGGAACTAAGCTCCTGAAACCCCCACAGCACAGCCAAAAAAAAAAATTGAATGTTAAAAGTATGATTATATTAATGGTTTAGAAATAAAATAATATGATGATTGATTTCTTATCAATATCATTTGTGCTAATTTCTAAGGATTTGTCTCATATTGACTCTAAATGTCATGGTGTACAGACATAGCTAACTCTGCTCATTTTAAGAAACAATAATCCTATTGCTTAATAAGCATCAGAAGGCCATAATCTAAGCCTAAACCAGTTCAAATCATAAGTCTGGGGGAGATAATGTAGTTTGGGAAACCTCTCCAAAAAATCTGACAAGAGTGTGTGTTTAATGTCTAAAATAGGAAAGACACAGGCACTGTTAGTGAGTACAGAGTTATGTCTAAGACATTTTTGAAATGTAATGAAACAATTGACCATTTACTCTGATAAAATGATTCTAAAGTATTGCCTATGTGATTTAAAGAAGCCACAATCCTTGAAAATAAGGCATTTTCCAAAACATTTAAAAGATGTCTATTATAGGAGTTACATTATTAATTACAGATGAGGGAAAAATACCTTAAGAATGTTTTTACCCTTTTGTTTGAGCTAGAGACCCCTAAAATCAGGCTCTGTAATGTGCCCTCAATATCTACTGATATAAATATAAGGGATCAACTTCTTTGCTAGAATTAAATAGTAACAATGTTTACACCTGCAAGTGCAGGTTAGATACTGTAAGGTAGCCACTGCATGTATAATTAGAGAGAAAGCAGATATTTTTTCTAAAGCAGGTAAAAACACCCAAATTTCAAGTAAAGGAACAGAAAAAAATATTCTTCTTGGTTAAGTTAGCTTGTACAAATGACATGACTAGATATGTGGCTCAGAATTCTGAGAAATTACTGATGATACTGCAAGTCCCACCTGTGCTTTCTCTACTTCTATATCCCTTGATAACGGCTATGTTGAACCACCCTGTATCTTTATCTTAACCAAGATGTTTATTCTAATCATAGTTTTCTACTGAAGTTGCATTGAGAAGACAATTTTATATCTTTTCCTCATTCACCAAAGAAACTCATAAGCATGCTTAAACTTGGATCATCGAGAGAAATATTTAATAGTTCTCAAAGAAAAGTAATGCTCTAACTGGCTAGTCTTCTTCTCAGTCTCCCTAGAATGACAGACTTGGGGTGCATCGCCCCTGAATTGGGAACAGACTGCCGTCCTCTTTGCTGGCCCTTGTGGACTCCATTCCATCAAGAAATTCTTGACCACTTGTACCCACACTGACAATGTCTTCTTTTGAACTTCTGAGGTTTTTATTACAGTATAAAGAGCTATAAACACTTGCCTATACATAACTGAGCATTGAATTATAAAAACAATACTTACTTATGAAAAATTTTAAGCAATTACTTTGTTATTATTTCCTATGTTAACTTGTAATTTCCTTAAAGTCAGAGACTACGTGATGCCTCCTCTTGTACTCTTCAGTGCCTGCCAGAGTTCCGTGCCCAATATCAACACTTGCTGGTGGCCTAATCAAGTGATTCCATGGATGCAGTTCCTATTCTTTGTATAAGATGTCATGAATTTTGGCTACTCATTTTATGAGTGGCCATTACTCTGAGTCATACATTTCTTAGCACCCTCAAAACACAGAAGAGAATCGCCAAGAATTTGGGGAAGAATAGGTGGGAAAAAATTGCAGTTTCTGCGATGTTTAGGTTCTGAAGTTGTTTCAAGTATCTTTAACAGAATCTCTTCCTCCACAGCACATGGCAGTGAGGAATTCCACAGGCTCCTGTGGCTGGTGAGGGACAGCACACAGTGGTGTCCATGGCTTGTGTGTGTCTGGGGTACACTGAGGAGTATCTACTGGGAGTGCTAGAAGTTGTCTTGTAAGTTTTCATGGGCTGCAAACGATAAGAATATGTTTGATGTGTAGGTATGTGTGTGCTGCTTCTGAAATTGTTTCTGTAATTTCTCATCTAATAATCTCTATGAATTGACACAATAACTGTTTCATAAAAATCAGAAACAGATTATGGAAATATTTTTGTTTTTAAAACTGTATCAGAAATAAACTCAGTATAGTAACTGAACCATGCAGTTTGTTGTATGGCTGTATGACACGTGTGATGGATGTGAGAATCAAGATGCTGAGAATAAGTAAAGCAGTAAGAGTCTGATGGGAAGCTAGTTCTACTGTTTGCCTATTAAAGTAAAAATTTGTAACCAAACTCTGGGAACCTTTGCTTTTACTTTTTCCTATCCTGTTTGCCTAAAAACATGATCCGATATCTTCATCATTGAAAAACCCAACTATAGAATGTTCACTCGAATTAAAATAAATCAAAGTTCTTATCCTCACGTGATTTTCAAAAAGAAAAAAAAGCCCTAGTACAATACCAAAAACAAACCTAGGATTAATTTTGAAAAGATAAACACCTCAGTGAAAATTCTTCCCCCTCCTTAGAACAAAGGTAATTTTTTTACTACTATTTATTAGTATTAGTCAAGCAAATTCAAACATCCTGAGGGATCTCACGTCTCCTTGAAATTTAAAAGGAGGCCTGGGGGGAAAAGGGAGTCCTGGAAGACAGCAGTTGCCAGTAAGGGATGGAGTTAGTGACAGGTCTGGCTGAGGAAAGGTCAAGAGGCAGAAGAGAGAACTGAGGACCAAAACAGGGTTAGGGAAATGAAATGTTCTAGTCTGGAAGTGAAGAAGGAGGCACTGAGGAGAGAGCCAGGGTAGTGCTATTTTTATTCACTTTGGTTATTAATAGATCCACAAATAGAGGTTGGGTCATCTCACCAGAGTTAAACAATTTCCTCTACTAACCAGAGATTTACATATTGTAATAGAGCAACATTACCTCACTAGATCCTTGTAGATAAGCTTTGTTGTTTCCAGATATGGACTAATTACATCTTCATATTGACAAAGGGCTCCACCAAGGCAAAGATGTTTGAAAAGACAAAACAGGAACTCTTCTCTATCTGGTTGGCTGAATACTTCATATTTTTCTGAGTCTTCCACTAGCAAAACCTATATAAGATGATAAAATTCATCTTAATGTAACATAATTTGAGGTTCTAATTTTTATGCTTTCAAAAGTTTCAATTTATAGTTTAAAAGTGATTTTAGACCTATTTTAAGAACCAATCCAGAGGCCATGGAGAAGATCTGTTAAGACCTGTGCTTATTTTCCCTCCATTTTATCATTAGGTAATGACACTCAGTGAAAGGAATAAATCTGAACCTAAGCCTTGTCTTCTGTTGCCTTCTTTGTTCTAGTTTAATCTCTAATACTTTAGTGCTATTGCAATTTTAGTCTTGAGTCACTGTGAATCTCATTTGGAAACAATGGGGGTATAAATAAATGGAGAAACTTCTCCATCATAGTCTCTGCTTCCAATAAGAAGCTAAACAAAAATGGTCATTTTCTAAGCCCTCTCATAGTGTTTGGATTACTACTTTCCTTATGCCCGCAGTTACTCCATTTTGAACTATTCTGGTAGCTGGAGCCTCATAATCACCTCTCTTTTTTTCCTGCTCTCCTAATAATATCACCTTACACATCACCAACCTACATGGACTCTTGCTCTCTTGAACCCTTGCTACCTCTTTCAGAAAACAGTTTGGCTAGCTCTGATGTGGAGGATTTTCTTACAGCATTGTGCATTACAGACAATTGATTAATTTGTTGACCATGGTGGACATAAACAGGTGATGAATGTACAATACAAAATATATTCCTTTTATTGAATTGCTTATATGCCACTTACTTGAAAAAAGAATGTGAACTAAGCTAACAATAAAATATAGATACACTAAGATAAAAATAATAAGAAACAAAAGAATGTAACCGAGACATAAATTGGGAAGAGAAAATAAATACATGTAAGAAACTCTAGACGGAGAAAAGCTATAAAAATTGTGTATAACACTTAATACTACCATACAGGAAAAGGAGGGACACGTGAGTCATATAACAGTCACAGTCTAGCAGTGAGAAGCACATTTTTATTAGGAAAATTGATTAAACTTAACCACTTTAGTTACCTTAATCTCAAATGAAAATCACCCCAAGGTCATTATATAAAGAGGCATTTAAAAATAATAAACTTTATGGTACTGTCTGTATATAATTTACCTATAATGACTTGATGAAAGCCAAAGTATATACAGTAAAAGATAGGTGAGGGCTTCCCCGATGGCTCAGAAGCATCCGCCTGCCAACGCAGGAGACACAGGTTTGATCCCTGGTCTGGGAAGGTCCCACATGCTGCAGAGCATCTAAGCCCATGCGCCACACTGAGTCCGTGTCCCAGAGCCCAGGAGCCACAACCAGTGAGTCTACGTGCTGCAACTACTGAAGCCCACACGCCCTAGGACCCGTGCTCCACCACAAGAGAAAGCCTACATACTGCAACCAGAGTAGCCTCTGCTTGCTGCAAGCAGAGAAAAGCCCACCCAGCAACAAAGATGCAGCACAGCTATGAATAAAAAAATAAATAAAATAAAAAAAGAGAGGCGAGAGGAAGTGGTCCACAGTTTATTCTTCTCTGTGTACACTTGCACATCTCCCCTCCGTCTCTTCCTCTCTCTTGATAAGGAAATGATGTGATACTGAAACCCAGGTTTGCAGCTGCTTAAAGCTCTGGCCCTTAAAGAACAGTTCACACATTTCTAACACAAGGGTTCTCATATACTGAACTGATTAGGCTGTGCAATTAAAAGATTGTAATAGAAAAATTTTGTAGTGAATGTTAAAACAATAATGCTTTATGTCTGATCTCCCTGTTTGTTCACATACAGATCTGTTCAGTTGTGTAGCCCTCCGAGAGTAGACAGGCAATAGTTAATGAGTCCAACTACTGAGCCCCAGTCAGGAAGGAGACTATGATCAGTTCTCACCTGAGAGCTGGCCTACAGGATCTGTGTTGCTACACAGTGGGAGGGTCCTTTCCAGTTCAGGCTATTTATATATATATTTGTAGCCAGAAAGCAACCAAGTTAAAGCCTTCTCTGTCGCCACGGAATGGCAAAGAACACAAGAGCAAAACAGAGGCAAGCAGCAAAAATCACGGAGCCCCAACACCTCCTGAATAGAGGTGCTATTCCCAGCAATAAATAAGATAGGCAGCAACAGGTGGTTTTGCAGAGTATTCTGTTGAAAACCAAATCCTTTTAAAAAGTCCATTGCTGAGGCTCTCTATAGAAGTGAGGGCATAGGAGGGAGAGTTCTTCTAGGTACTGTTCTAGTGAAGATCAATATATAGACTAGTGGGATGCCCTCTGGTCTCCTTCAGATAAGATTTCTGTGTCCAGAATGGTATAGCAGTGGCTTCCCTAGTTCATTTTTATCTGGATTTGTAATACATTAGACTTGTACATCTCTCTTAATGTAGAATAATAATAATAGTAATTAGTAGTAGTAGTTAATATTATTGAAAGATTACTAAGCGCTGGGCATTGTACAAAGCATTTTAAATGCATCATCTAACAAAATTCTTTTTTTTTTCCTTTTTTAAAAAAATTAATTAATTTATTTTACTTTACAACATTGTATTGGTTTTGCCATACATTGACTTGAATCAGCCATGGGTGTACATGTGTCCCCCATCCTGAACCCCCCTCCCACCTCCCTCCCCATCCCATCCCGCTGGGTCATCCCAGTGCACCAGCCCCGAGCACCCTGTATCATGCATCCAACCTGGACTGGCGATTCATTTCACATATGATAATTTACATGGTTCAATGCCATTCTCCCATATCATCAAAATTCTTACATTATTCTGATTTCATATAAGAAACTGAAGCTTAGAGAGGTTAAGTAAGACCGTGATTAAGTGGCAGAGCCTGAATTGGAACCTACATCTATTTGATAGCCCTAATTTTTTACCACCTTTAAATAATAATTCATTTCAACAGGATTTCAAAAATGCTTTCTCAACAATTTTAGGAAGAAAGTAGAATGGGCATTTTAATTTCCATAGTGTATAGATAAGATCTTGAGGCTCAAGATACTGAATGACTTGCCTAAGGTTATTATTCTCTTGTAAATAATAAATCAGGAAATAGGTGAATAATCCATGTCTTCTGATACCAAGTTTAGTACCCCTCTGATTAAAACAAAAATTAACTTGGTTAATCAAATAGCTTTTTGATCTCAGCAATGAGATTGAAAGATTATTTCACTCCAGGGATGTTTTTAAGTACTCATTTCACAAGTTAAGGGAAATTTTAAAGAAAAACAGTCATCAATTTAATAGGCCAGTGTTTCTTGAGCTCAGGGTTTACTGACATTACGGGCCAGATAACTTTGTTTTGGGGACTGTCCTGTGCATTGTATGATGTTTAACATCCCTGGTCTCTACCCATTAGATGTCAGTAAAACCCCATTCTCTTGTTATTTTATTTGAAACATGCAAATAAACAAGTTGATAAGAAAAGTGCCATTCAAGAAGACACCTACCGTGCAATGATTACTACTGATCGTTATTCATTGATAAGAGGTATTTTACAGGTTTTAGGCAGGCAGAAATTTTTGACATTAAGCATTTCCTGAAATGAAATTCTATTGTGAAAATTTTAAATTTTGTACTTACTTTTCGTAACTCGTCAGAAATAAGGAAGGGATCACAAAAACAATCTAGACATTTAACAATATATCCATTCTCTCGTACAATAGCTTCATCATATAACCGATTAAAAAATGACATTGAAAGCTGTGTGCAAGGAACGTTTATAGCTTCAATTTTTTTCACTTCAGTTCCTGAATAAAGATATAAAAATTAATTTAGTATTCTCAATTATTTCCAAAACAAATGTCACTATGCAGAGATTCTAAGAATTAACAAAAAAATGACATATGTTTTGATATATTTAAAAGACATTAGTTTAGGGATTTTATTAAATTCTTATTTTGCAGGTTGTTTATTTTTATTAATTATTAAAAATTTATAACCAAATTTCACCATTTCAGACCTAGATGAAGGATATGTAAATTAGAAAATATCAGTACTTGACAATGAAATACATTTATTGGGTAGTAGGAAGTTCTTAGATCACTTTTAATGAATGATATCAGAACTACCTGTAAAAACATAGAAATTGCTTCATATGATTTTAGATTTGTATTATGTTTAATGCTTTATAATTCATAATACAAAATTTTTAATCAATGTAACAAGTGTGTTTCTAAAGTCATTGAGGGTGTTTGAAAATGTTTCTCTCCATTAAAAAATTTCCTCCTGTGATCTCACTGACATTGTTTATTACAAAAAAAGTTTTCTTCAAGCCAAGGTAAATTTCGAACCAGGTCCTACTCAAGTTATTACAAGTATGGAATTAGAGAAATTTGAAATCTATTGCTCTAATCTGGTATTCTATTTTTCTCTTTCAGCTCTAGTTTTCCCCCTTCCAAACCTATATTCCCCCCCTGACATTTCCAGAATGTGTCTTTCAGGAGTGTATTTCCCATTAGTAGAGGTTCTATTAAGTGATAGAAAGATATAAAGATTAGGCGAATATTTTTATTATTGCCTCAGTGAATCACTCAATCAGTTTCTCTCTTTTGCGCACCTGCATATGAACATGCACTCACTCAGATATAAAGGGATGGGGCTCTCCTTGTTCAAAGTTCTAGGAAGACTGCAGACTTAGATGTGGTGTGTCCTCTCCCCAATACCTTTGCTGATCTCTGATCTGAGAAGCAGTTTGAGCTTGAGAAGAGTAATATTGGTGATTATTTGCAATTCTTACCTCTTGTCCACCCAGAGTCCTGGCTAGGAACTATTGCTCTCGTTCTGATCCTGAGCTGGGCTAGTGTGGAGGCAAGAAGAGCATTTGGAGCTAAGAACTGCGTGTGTGAGTCACTCAGCTGTGTCTGACTCTGTGTGACCCCATGGACACAAGGCTTCCCTGGTGGCTCAGATGGTAAAAAACTGTGTTTGCCTCAGTTATTTCAAAAGCTCTGCTGCTAAGAAAAGCTCCTTTTGTTTCAGAGGCAAAATCCTCTGGGGGATTAAAGTGAAAAGAAGATCCTGGAAAGTGATAAAGTAGGTCTGAGCAATATTGGAAAACCAAAGAACAAGAGCAGAATAAAACCAGACAATCTTTGACAATGAGTTGGTGGCCACAGGATGAGGGACTGGCACCGGGCAACTTGCCACTTTAATAAGTCTACGCTGGGTCTGATGTGGGGAGTGGCAGGAGGGTACAGATGCTGAGAGAACGTAATTAAATTCAAACCACTTAGTCTGAGACACAGAAATAGCATTTGCTGTGGACTGAACAGTGTCCCTCCAAAACTCATAATGTTAAAACCTGCCCCCAAAAGTGATGGTACTTTGAGATGGAGTCTTTGGAGAAAGTAATGAGGTCACAGTGGGTTAGGAGGATCTCAACATATGAAGTTTGAAGGGACACAATTCAGTCCATAGGCTTCTGCCCTCGTCTCCCTCCTAAATTTATTTTATCCCGACAACCTCAAAAGTCTCAATTCATTCCGGCATCAACCAAAAGTTTAAAGTCCAAAGTGCCATCTAAATATCATCTAAAGCAGATATGGGTGAGACTCGAGGTATAATCTGTCCTGAGGCAAAACTCCTCTTCGGCTATGAACCTGTGAAATGAGACAAGTTACAGGCTTCCAGAAAACAATGGTGAGACAGGCATAGGACAGACATTTGTAGTCCAAAAGGGAGAAACAGGGAAGAAGAAAGAGGTGATGGTCCCAAGCCAGTCTAAAACTTGGCAAGGCAAATTTCATTAGACTTTAAGCCTCAAGAGTAATCCTCCCTGGTCCAATACTCTGCCTGCCAGACCTACTGGATGGTGCGGAGTGTGTCACTGACACTGAGGGGCGGCCCTGATGATCTCTGAATTCCCTTCTCAGTCCTTCTCTTTTCTTGACAAATAGCACATGCTTGCAGCTGAACGGATCCATGGGCCACCCCAAATATTTCACCCAAGCACCCTCATGTTAGTGGACTCTTACCTGACCCTCTTCTCTTGGGTGGAATTGACCACTCCCTTCCTTTTACTCCCATTGCTATGGGATATACCACTGATAAATTACTGCACATATTTTCAAACATATCAATGAGTTCCTTGAGTACAGGTTTTCTCTTATTCTAATTTCTCTTACTTCTGCAGTGGACCCTTGGGGGGAAGATGTATGGTAGGCCTGGCACAGATGATTATTTTGACCTTGTTGTTATCAAACGTGAGTCATTATTCATAATTTGTATTTTATAATGAAAATTCCTGAAGTGAAATTTTGTTATAATAGTAAAATATTAATATGAAGAGATGAAAATAAATTTTGTTTACCTAATGTAATCCACTCTCCAGAAGATTCTGAAAGTAACTTCAAATTGGGAATAACATTTGGATCTTTGAAAAAGGCCTAAAATACAAATTTGAGGGGAACAAAGTTAGTTACATTATTATACACAATAATAAGAAATAACTTCTAAAACTAGAGTAGAATCTTATTTAAATTGGGGAAGGGAAATCTTTAATTGGTAAAATGTCTAAATAATTAATGTGTCATAAAGAAATGAAGTTTTGTTACCTTCACTTTAGAATAGTATTAACAATACTGTAATGTCCAAGTAGCTACCTTTGGAACTTAATATAATAAATAGAAAGTTATGATTTACAGTGAAAAGTAGGAAGTTAAATAATGTTTGGAAATTTTGTTTTCTTTTAACCTCGTTCTCCCAATTAACTGACTTAGTAATCATTACTCCCACTCTCCCTAACTCCCAAATCTAAAAAGTAAAGTGAAAGTGAAAGTTGCTTAGTCATGTCCAACTCTTTGTGACCCATAGGCTGCAGCCTGCCAGGCTCCTCTGTCCATGAATTCTCCCGGCAAGAATACTGGAGTGAAAAGCCATTGGCTTCCCTGGTGGCTCAGACAATAAAAAAATCTGCCTGCAATGCAGAAGACTTGGGTTTGATCCTGGTGTCAGGAGAAAGGAATGGCTACCTACTCCAGTATTCTTGCCTGGAGAATTCCATGGACAGAGGAGCCTGGCAAGCTACAGTCCATGTGGTCACAAAGAGTTGAACTTGACTGAAGGACTAAATCTAAATTGTCAATTTAATTCTATCCAAGGGGCACACAGAAAAGTGATAGATTATGCTTTTTAAAAATGAAAACTTTCTGTATGGTAAAAGAAGGGAAAGTAGCCATGAGTTTTATTTTTAGGCACTAGCAGCTGACTCTGGGCAAAAAGATCTGAAGAGAAACTTATTAAAAGTATCTCAGGCAGTCCATATCATTTTCAGGAGATATAGACAATCAGGCTAAGGCACTGGGAATAATACAGAATCATTGGTAGACCAGCACTGATGAGGAAACAGCCTCACCAAACACCCTTGCTACAGCCTCGCCAAGCACTAAAAAATGCTATCAAGATCCCTTCCTCAGCAAGGCCACTGCTGCGCCAGGACTGCCCTGCCTGAAAGCTGGATGCCTCGACCACCAACCCTTGGGGTTCTGTGTGCAGAATCTTTCCTTAAGTTGCTCACTTTTGAAAAACTGGTTTTGTACTGATGAGTCTGATTAGTAACACTAGATCCCAGGTTTGCACTCTGAGTGCAAAAAGAGGCAAGTATTACAAAATGAAGTAAACCGTCAACAAAATGAAAAGGCAACCCATTGAAAGGGAGAAGATATTTGCAAGCCGTACACCTGATAAGGGGTTAATCCAAATTATATAAGGAACTCAGTAACAAATAACTAAAACTCATAACTCAATAACAAAAAAACTAAAAATATGATTTAAAAAATGGGCAGACAGTCTGAATAGACATGTTTCCAAACAAGACATGAAAGGATGCCCAACACTAATCATCAGGGAAATGCAAATCAACCCACAATGAGGTATCACTTCACATCTATTAGAAGTGCTATCAACAGTAAGACAAGAAATAACTAGCATTAGCAAAGATGTGAAGAAAAGGGAATCCTCATGCATTGCTGGTGGGGATGTGAATTGATGCAGCCATTATGGAGAAGAGTATGGAGGTTCCTCAAAAAACAAGAAATAGAATTAACATATTACCCAACAACTCCACCTCCGAGTATTTATTCAAAGAATATGAAAGCTCTAATTCAAAAAGCTATATGCACCCTATGGTCACTGGAGCATTATTTATCAAGAGTCAAGATATGGAAACAACCTAAATAACTTACATGTCAATATATGAAAGAATGGATAAAGCAGCTGCATTACATATATATATATATATATATATATATATATATGATGGAATACCACTCAGTCATAAAAAGATTGAAATCTTGCCACTTGTGATGTGGAAGGACCTTGAAGGTATTACGCTAAATTAGCATAATAAGTCAGACAGAGAAAGACAAATACTCTATGGTTTCACTTATATGTGGAATCTAAAAAACAGAATAAATGAACAAACCAAACCAAGCAAGTGAGCTTCCAGGAAGTCTCACTGGTAAAGAATCTGCCTGCAATGCAGGAGACATAGGAGACAGGGGTTCCATCCCTGGTTCAGGAAGATACTCTAGAGGAGGAAATGGCAACCCATTCCAGTATTCTTGCCTAGAATATCCCATGGACAGAGGAGCCTGGTGGGCTACAGACCAAAGGGGCACGAAGAGTCTGACACGACTGAGCACAAACCAAATCGACAGAAACAGAGAACACATCGGTTGCCACAGAGAAGGGTTGCGAGGTAGATGCAATGGGTGAAGGAGGTCAACAGGTACAAATTTCCAATTATAAGATAAGTTAGTTATAGGGTATGTAATGAATAGCACAGTGACTATAATTAATGTATTGCATATTTGAAAGTTGCTAAGTGAATAAATCTTAAAAGTTCTCATCACAAGAAAAAAGAAATGTAACTTTGCATGGTGATAAAATTAGACTTACTATGGTGACCTTTTTGCAGTATGTGAATCATTATATTATACACCTGAAACTAGTATCATATGTCAGTTATGCGTGATAAGTCAATCAGTTGTGTCTGACTTTTTGTGACCCCGTGGTCTATAGCCCTCCTCTGTTCATGGACTTTTCCAGGAAAGAATACTGCAGTGGGTTGCCATTTCCTTTTCCACGGGATCTTCCCGACCCAGGGATCAAACACATGTCTCTTGCATCTCCTGCATTGGGAGGTGAATTCTTTACCACTGAGCCATCTAGGAAGCCCATGACAATTATATCTAACAAAAAAGGCAAGTGTTTTGGATTCTGCTTTGGACTTCCTAAAAAATGAAGGGTAAAAAATCACTCCAAATCACATATATGTTCAAAAAATATTGGGCAGTCAGAAAACATAATGACGCCCAGGATGAGCAAATAAAGAAAAACAACAGATTGGTAAGAAATATTTGCAATGAATATGATTTAAAAGAGGCTTGGGAGGTTGATATCCCTAATGGCTTAAAAAAGCCCAACATTTATGATAAGAAAAACTGACAACCTGATGTAAACACAGCCAAAAGATAACAAAAAGCCATGTAAAAAAATACAAATAGCCAACAAACTTATGAAAAGATGCTCGACTTCAAGAGCAGTGAGAAAAATAAAAATAAAAGCCAGAAGATATCATTTTTACCCAGTATATTGGCAAGATTTAAAAAGACTAGTAACTTTTGGTAGGAGTACCAGAAAATATGCACTCTTACATACTGCGGGTAGAAGTGTGAATCTTTATAACTTTATATCCAGGGAGAACTGGGTATTATATTTAACATTAAAAACATGTAACTTATGACTCAACAAATTCAGCTTTTGGTATGTTATACAAAAATGAAACATCAGTAGGTAAAATTTATGTACAAGGAATTTTCTAGTAGTATTGTCTGTAGTGTCAATACCTGAAAATTTTAATGCCCATCAGTAGAATGATTGAATAAAATGGCTGAATAATAAAAAATAAAATGGCTGAATACAGTATATCTACACTAGATGGCATGCAGTTATTGAAAAGAAAGTATTAGAATAGCATGTAAGCTCCAGAAGCTTGTTTTTCTTATTCACTGTTATATTGCCAGGACCTGGCATATAGCAGTTACTCAATTTACTGTTTTGACTTTGAAGGAAAGCTGTTAAGTCTTTTGAGTAAACACAATAGTTTAAGAGTAATATATATGAAAAAAACAAAAAACTTTACACAAACATAAAGAAATATATACCAAACTGTTGCCAATAGTCACCTAAGAAGTGATAGTTGTAGGCTTGTGAGAAGAGAGAGGTTGAGAGGGTTGAATTAGATTGGGGTATAGAAAGATTGTTGACTCTGTGAATTGTTCTTTGCTGTTCAGATTGTTGCAATAAACATTTCTCTTATTGCGACACTTCCTTTAAGCTATTGCTCTATTTTCTTAAATGGCTTCTTGAAAGAGGAGTCTATCTTGTTTCACTTCTCTGTCTTCCACTTATTCTTCTATATCTGGCTCCTGCTCCTAACACTCAACTGAAAGTATCCTAATTCCCAAAATCAAATGGACACAGTCCCACCCTCACAGAATCAACAGACTGAAAGGAGAGGTGTTAAGATATTAATGCACCCTGAATGTTATGAAAAAATACAGGGTGCTAATATTGAAGTATATAGTAGGCAGACCTACTCTAACAGCTGTGGGATGAAAGGTTAATGCAGAAAGAACATTTAGGTTCAGATCTAAAAGCTGAGTAGGAGTCAGCTGGAAAAAAGGTATACTGGTAAATGCTTAATAACTGAAACCCCTTCCTCCCCACAAAGCCCTGATTTGTAGCATTTGATGATTTCCAGGGAGGATTTCAAATTGCCAACAGTTTAACAGCCAGCAAAGATTCCTGGAAATTTAGCAGTTGGGCTGTCCTGAGCTGGTTCCAGCATGACACTGGAAAGACTATCTTTTTAAGGTGGAGAAAATGGCAAGTTTAAAGTCGTTAAGGTGAGAATGGAAGGGACATCCCATTGAAGAAAAGTAATGAGGCTCATGGGACTTCCCTGGCAGTCCAGCCACTACCCGCACAGTGCTGCCAAAAAAAAAAAAGTAAGAAGGTTCAGGGTGACCAGAGTCGATGGGCCAATGGGTCTGATGAAGTTGGGGAGTTAAACTGAACTTTGGAGGTCAAAAGTCAAAAACTTTTATCTTAATCTCACACTGCTCTAGATTGATCAGTATTTTGAGCTAAGGGCAGTTGGAAAACATTGAAGAGATTTAAACAAAGGAAAGATGTGATTAGAGTCATATTTTTAAAAGTTCACTCCTTCTGTAGTGTGGAGAATGAAGTGAGGGGCTGTAGAGACTGGTTAAGAGAGATGGTACTGCTGTAATCCAAGATCTGATGTTCACAGGTCAAAATGATAGCAAATGGGGAGGGAGAGAAGTGGATGGATTCAATGAATATTTAGAAGAAAGGGACAATGGGAGGAGGAGGACTCAAAGATGACTCTCCAAATTTATGCATGAAAAATCAGGCCAAATGAATGTCATTTAATGAGAGGCAACAGTGGAGAGGAACAGGTATGTGGGTGAAGATTAGTACAACATTCAACAGCTACTCATGAATAATGTCTACATTATGCCAAGCAAGACAAAGTCCCTGGTCCCATGGTGTTTACATTCAAATGGTGGAAATTTGAAGACAAACACCTTACAGGTATCATATATGTCTAACTACAAAAAAAAAAATCTTACTCAGAAAAAAGGAAGTTACCTTATAACTTTAAAAAGTCAAATAAGGAGTGTTTGTGCCTATTTTAATTCATATAACACACATTTTAAAAAGACATGTATGCTGGAATCCATCCCAATTAATACTAGTTTTGAATGCTTTTTAGAAGTCTTCTGAAAGAATCAGCAAAAGGGGAACTTTAGTTCAGAATTAGTAATTATACCTGGGGGGAATCCACTTATGTTTTAAATAGTCACTATGAATGGAAGTAGGTTAAGTGGTCTGCAGTGAATTGGCCTGGAGCCAATGGAAATAAGTCTTCATAAAAGGTCCAGTGATAACAAAGATACTGATAAATGCAGGAGAAGTAGTGGATGACAGAGATGAGATGGTTGGATGGCATCACCAACTCAATGGACATGAGTTTGAGTAAGCTCCAGGAGTTGGTGATGGACAGGGAGGCCTGGCGTGCTGCAGTCCGTGGGGTCGCAAAGAGTTGGACATGACTGAGCGACTGAACAACAACAGTAACAGAAGGCCCCTCAAATAAAGGAATAGTTGTTACTGAAATCATAATTATACACCAAAGAATGAATTTTCTTAAAAAACACAAAAACACCCTGCCTTAATGTGTACACATGTTATTTTGGGTTTGTAATAGAATTTCAAGTGAGGCATTAGAAGAGGGTCTCTGAATCTCAGATAGCTTTAAGAAAGCGGACATGTTTGGAATATTTGATTCCCAACTAGGAATGATAACAAAGATACTGATACAAACAGTATGAACCTGTATGAAAAGGCAATGGACCATGAACAGTACGAAAGGCAAAAAGATAAGACACTGAAAGATAAACTCCCCAGGTCATTAGGTGCCCAATATGCTACTGGAGAAGAGTGGAGAAATAACCACAGAAAGAAGGAAGAGAAGGAGCCAAAGCAAAACCAACACCCAGTTGTAGATGTGACTGGTGATGGAGTAAAGTCCGATGCTGTGAAGAGCAATATTGCATAGGAACCTGCAAGGTTAGGTCCATGAATCGAGGCAAATAGGAAGTGGTCACACAGGAGAGGCCAGGAGAGAACATCGACATCTTAGGAATCAGGGAAGTGAAATGGACTGGAATGGGCGAATTTTATTCAGATGACCTTATATCTACTACTGTGGGCAAGAATCTCTTAGAAGAAATGGAGTAGCCATCATAGTCAACAAGAGAGTCCGAAATGCAGTAGTTAGATGCAATCTCAAAAACAACAAAATGATCTCTGTTCATTTCCCAGGCAAACCATTCAATATCACACTAATCCAAGTCTACGCCTCAACCAGTAATGCTGAAGAAGCTGAAGTTGAACGGTTCTATGAAGACCTACAAGACCTTCTAGAACTAACACCCAAAGATGTCCTTTTCATTTAGGGGACTGGGATACAAAAGTAGGATGTCAAGAGATACGTGGAGTAACAGGCAAATTTGGCCTTGGAGTGCAGAATGAAGCAGGGCAAAGGCTAACAGAGTTTTGCCAAAAGAACGTACTGGTCATAGCAAACACCCTCTTCCAACAACACAAGACTCTACACATGGACGTCACCAGATGGTCAATACCGAAATCAGATTGATTATATTCTTTGCAGCCAAAGATGGAGAAGCTCTATACAGTCAGCAAAAACAAGAGCAGAAGTTGACTGTGGCTCAGATCATGAACTCCTTATTGCCAAATTCAGACTTAAATTGAAGAAAGTAGGGAAAACCACTAGACCATTCCAGTATGACCTAAATCAAATCCCTTAGGATTATACAGTGGAAGTGACAAATAGATTCAAGGGATTAGATCTGATAGATATAGTGCCTGAAGAACTATGGATGGAGGTTCGTGACATTGTACAGGAGACAGGGATCAAGACCATCCCCAAGAAAAAGAAATGCAAAAAGGCAAAATGGTTCTCTGAGGAGGCCTTATAAATAGCTGAGAAAAGAAGAGAAGTGAAAGGCAGAGGAGAAAAGGAAAGATATACCCATTTGAATGCAGAGTTGCAAAGAATAGCAAGGAGAGATAAGAAAGCGTTCCTCAGTGATCAATGCAAAGAAATAGAGGAAAACAATACAATGGGAAAGACTAGAGATCTCTTGAAGAAAATTAGAGATACCAAGGGAACATTTCATGCAAAGATGGGCTCAATAAAGGACAGAAATGATATGGACCTAACAGAAGCAGAAGATATTAAGAACAGGTGGCAAGAATACACAGAAGAACTATACAGAGAAAGATCTTCATGACCCAGATAATCACGATAGTGTGATCACTCACCTACAGCCAGACATCCTGAAATGTGAAGTCAAGTGGGCCTTAGGAAGCATCACTACTAACAAAGCTAGTGGAGGTGATAGAATTCCAGTTGAGGTATTTCAAATCCTAAAAGATGATGCTATGCAAGTGCTGCACTCAATATGCCAGCAAATTTGGAAAACTCAGCAGTGACCACAGGACCTGAAAAGGTCAGCTTTCATTCCAATCCCAAAGAAAGGCAATGCCAAAGAATGCTCAAACTACCACACAATTGCACTCATCTCACATAGTAGGAAGGTAATGCTCAAAATTCTCCAAGCCAGGCTTTAACAGTATGTGAACTGTGAACTTCCAGATGTTCAAGCTGGATTTAGAAAAGGCAGAGGAACAAGAGATCAAATTGCCAACATCTGTTGGATCATTGAAAAAGCGAGAGTTCCAGAAAAACATCTGCTTCATTCACTACACCAATGACTTTGACTGTGTAGATCACAATAAGCTGTGGAAAATTCTTCAAGAGATGGGAATACCAGACCACCTGACCTGTCTCTTAAGAAATCTGTATGCAGGTGAGGAAGCAACAGTTAAAACTGGCCATGGAACAACAGACTGGTTCCAAATAGGAAAAGGAGTACATCAAGGCTGTATATTGTCACCCTGCTTATTTAACTTATATTCAGAGTACATCATGAGAAAACTAAGATCATGGCATCTAGTCCCATCGTTTCATGGCAAATATATGGGGAAACAGTGGAAATACTGACAGACTTTATTTTTTTGTGCTCCAAAATCACTGCACATAGTGACTGCAGCCATGAAATTAAAAGATGCCTGGTACTTGAAAGAAAAGTTATGACCAACCTAGACAGCATATTAAAAAGCAAAGACGTTACTTTGCCAACAAAGGTCCGTGTAGTCAAGGCTACGGTTTTTCCAGTAGTCATGTTTGGATGTGAGAGTTGGACTATAAATGTGAGAGTAGAAACATATTTCTAAATTAACATTTTATATAACAACAGTTTAAATGTATGTTTGTTAGATGACACACATTTGAAATATAAGTAGTTATCTGATTCTATATCTGGCAGACTGCTGATTTCTGATCCATTATCATATCTCTCCTTCCTTAAGGAATCTCAATTTTATTTGAAACAGCAATGTGCTCAGCTAAATGTCTATGCTTCCTAGCAATCTCTGTGGCAAGTGATCCTGAGATATATGTAGAGTCTGGTCATGAGATATAAGCAGAAGCTATGTGCAGACCTTCAGGAAGCTCTGTAAACTGAGGAGCGCCCTTGCGGTGAATTTGGAGGGTTCCTGTCATTATCTCTGGTGAGAATGCCAGCATTATATTCTAAGCACAGAGCTCTCTTGAGACTCAAAGTGAGATCTTATATTCAACTATCTAGGATACTGCCACTTGGATGCACCTCAAATTTAGCATGCCTGAAACTGAAATCATTTTCGTTATTTATTCTTCTCCATTTTCTATACATTTGAATCTTCCACTCCAGTCAACCAAATAAAAAACTTGGTCATCCTACATTTCATCCTTTGCCTGTCAGTTATCTTATCAGTCCTTGAGCACTACCTGTCTCATAAACATCTCTGCAGGCAATCTCAGTGCTTCTGTCTTAATTCAGGGCACCACCATATACAGTCTGGAAGATAAGTTTCCAATTTAGTCTGTTTCCAGACTCAGTTCTAACAATCCACCCCTATACTTCTGCCAGGTGATCTCAGTACTTTAAATTTTACTGTTTTGCTGAAAACCTTTCAGCAACTCTTCAGCTACATAAAGACCAAACTGCTTTGCATGGCACAGGAAGTCTTAAAAAGTATTGTCCCACCCATGTTTAACAATACCCCACTCTGTCTACCTGACAAACTCCTACTCATCTTTCAGGCCAGAGTTCAAGTGCCCTGTCTTTTGGAAGGGCACTTTTTTTTTTAACCTTTTTTAAGGTTAACTTTTTTAACGTTTTTAACTCTCCTTTAACCACCTCAGTCAAAAATGACCACTTTCTATTTTGTGCGACCGCAGTACCTTGTGCATTTTATATTATACAGCTTCTCATTCTACAATGCACTTTTTGGTCTGTTTCCCTCTTTCCCTGTGTCCTGCTCATCTGTACAGACTAGGGAACTAAAGAAATATTTGCTGGATGAATATTTCCTTCTTTTCATCCATATACTACCTTACAAACTTTTGAAACCTAATTTGTTTCTAAATTTTAAGGGAAAATTCAAAATCTGGAATCCTACTTTAAGCAGCCCTCTTTGCTCAGTTATGGGTTTTGTAGTCAAAATGGAAGTTGGAGCCAAAAGGTCTAGGTTTTGCTATTTGCTGGGCGAGCTTGTACAAATTATTTAGCCATTTTGAGCTTCAGTTTCCTCAGCTGTAAAGTAGGGGTCAAAACACCAAATCTACCAGATTGTTGTAAAGATTAGCGATAAATGGATAAAAGTGCTGAAAGCTAAATCTGGCACACAGGAGTCATTACTGCTTTGGGAAAACATTTTGAAAAGTAGTATACAAATGTTAGTAACAATGACAGCACTTATTATAAGCCAGGCATTTTGCTAAACATTTTTATATTTCACTCAATCTTCATAATAATCTCAATATATATTCAGCATTATTTTCACTCTCAGAAAGTACTTAAGTGTTAAGCACTGTGACAATTTTGTAGGAAAGCAAGGGTTGAAGAAGCTTAAATAACTTGCCCAGTGTCATACAGCCAGTAAGCAGCAGAGTTGGACAGACAGCTATTTAGAGGTCAAATGAAGGGAGTATCCAGGTTCTGTAGTGTCTTGCTAAATCACTTCAGTCGTGTCCGACTCTGTGCAACCCCATAGATGGCAGCCCACCAGGCTCCCCCGTCCCTGGGATTCTCCAGGCAAGAATACCGGAGTGGGTTGCCATTTCCTTCTCCAATGCATGAAAGTGAAAAATGAAAGTGAAGTCGCTCAGTCGTGTCCGACTCTTAGCGACCCCATGGACGGCAGCCTACCAGGCTCCTCCGTCCATGGGATTTTCCAGGCAAGAGTACTGGAGTGGGGTGCCATTGCCTTCTCCATCCGTAGTGTCTTAAGCATGTACAGTTTTAGGGGTTCTAAGAATACACAACAGCTTCCCTTGTGGCTCAGCTGGTAAAGAATCTGCCTGCAATGTGGGAGACCTGCGTTCGATCCCTGGGTGGGGAAGATCCCCTGGAGAAGGGGAAGGCTACCCACTCCAGTGTTCTGGCCTGAAGAATTCCATGTCCATGGGGTCGCAAAGAGTCAGACATGACTGAGAGACCTTCACTAAGAATACAAAACAGTTAATTTTGAAAAATTACAAAAACATATGACCAAGTGAGTATGCTGCTGGCATAGCTCAGACTTCCTTGGAAGGCGATTCTGTGAGTGAGGAGCTTGAGCTGGTGAGGGGTCCTAAAGATTCAGTAGCTTCAAGGTAAATCCCCTTCTGGAGGCCATGCTCTCAGCCACAATGCTTTATCTTCTCCAAATTAGTTGCATGAGTAAAAAATGATTGTATGAATACACCTCTTTATATTAAAATATGAGAATACTGCCTACTCACAAGAAAAAAATTAGGATAAACATGAAGATATTGAAAATTAGTTTGAAAAAATTGCCTATTACAGAAATTTATTGTGCTTTATGGATTGATATTGATTCTGTTGAAGATCTGTGTCTACTGAACAAACCAAATTAAGTCTACACCCTTGTCTATGAAATTATTCTGATACCAATGCCCCTCCATTGAATGATCTTTTTCTGTGTGCCTAGGGCACCTTATATAGCCTCCAATATAGCAATTATTTTGTCTTGTAGAGAATTTTCTACACGTCTAGCTTTCAAACCTATACACATGACTTACAAGCTGGGATTAAGTCTCTTTGGCTTTTTAACACCTCCCAGCAGGGATACAGTAAGTATTCGACAAATATTTGTTGAATAAATGACTTATATTAAAATTTTTACAGCACTCTAAAATTCAGTTAGTTAAAATCCTGATGATCTTTAAAAAAAAATTAATTTGAGAGCCAGTCCTGGCATAAATGAAATACATTAAAAACTATAAAAATCGAACTGAATGAGAAATGTCATTAATATTATAATCAGTAGCATATTATATTAACATTATAACACAATCTGAGGTAAAGGGAAATAGACTTTAAATAATCTACCCTCATTTCAGATTTGAACAGTATTCCCTCAGCCCCCTGCCCAAAATTCACATCCTTGGGACCTTGGAAAGTGACCTTAGTTGGAAACAGGGTTGTTGTGGATACAATTAGTTAAAGTGAGATTATACTGGAATAAGGTGGGCCCTTAATTCAATACGTCTGGTGTTCTTATAAAAGGAGAAGCGACACAGCTATGGACACCACAGGAAGGAGAGCTAAGGGACTCTGACAGGAGTAGAGATTCACATTTTGCAGCTGCAAGCTAAAGAATGCCAAGGATTGCTGGCAACCATGAGAAGCTAGGAAAAAGGTGAGGAAGGATTCCTTTCTAAGGATTTCAGGGAGAGCACAACTCTGTTAACTACTTGATTTTGGATCTCCACCCTCCAAAACTATAATACATTTCTCTTGTTTTAAGCCACCCAGTTTGTGGTACTTCCCTACAGCATCCCTTGAAAACCAATATACCCTCACAGTAAATATTTTGGTTTGTTAATTAGATTAATATTTTGTTCACTGCACTATCACTCTGTATGAGATGATCTTATTTTTTAAATTTATTGGCAGTCTTGCCAGGAGTTGGTAAGATCCTTGAAAGCCAGGCTCCTGTTTTGTTCCTTCTGGAATCCTCACTACTTGACAGAATTTCTAGCACATGGTAGGCCCTGAGGAAGTGTTTGTGAATGAGTGAATAAACTATGCCAACTACACACTACAGTCAATGCCTGAGGACATGAACCGCAAAGGTAGTATCACAAACAATAAAAGTATTTTTCCATTTAACTGAGGATTAAAAAACCCCTAAGATTCTAAATAACGTGAATGAAATACAGTGAACACACCAGAATCTACTTTCAAATAAGTTTTTTCCCCTTTCAAAGCAGCCACCTCTACCAGCTATAGATTTATTTCAGTAACTTAGTCACTGCTTAAAGCTTTCTCTGGAATTCATGTGGAACTGCTAATAAAGCCTCTTCTTACAGGGTAGATTTAATTTTGAGCAACTACCAAAAGTAATTTGAAGCTAAGTCTAGTAAATAAAGCTGGTGATAAAGCTGGATAATATTTAAAAACGAGGTGTGCCTACTAAAAAAAAGACCGATTTTCTAGGAAGAGACTAACTTTCCAAAATTGAAAAGTTCTCTATGGCGGGATACTGAAGATGAGCTAATTTATGGTGATGGAAAACATAAAAGTTCCTGTGAAACAATCGATTGAACCTTTTTATTATTCTCAAACTTAAAACGTCGTCACAGAGTAATGCCGTGTTCACCAGAATCTATGCCAAAGTAGAAAAAAAATGTAACATCAGCAGTGGTTCAAGGAACGCTCCAACTTCCATACCAACCATAATGAAATCATCCTTGCGATAAGTCTGAAACGTCTGGTCAAACCCGAACGCCTGCGCCTCGATTCTACCCAGCATAGACCTGGGGCAGAGAAGAGAACGACGGTCAACTCGGGGTGGTACCCTCTGGGCAGCACGTTCACCCGTCCCACCCACGGAGCCCGCCCTTCTTGAGGGTAACGCTGCCTCCGGGTTTCACTCAGGACGGGGCCGCCTCGACGCCCGATCCGCGCCTCCAGAGCCGAGAAGGCCGAGGGGCAGGGAGAAGAGCCCCTCGGCCTCTCACCACTGGCGGAGCCGGCTGGTGGTCTGCGGGGTGCTCAGAGACTGGAAGGTTTTCTGAGGCAGGTATCTGAAGCTGTAGACGCCCAAATCGCCCGGCTCCCCAGCCGCCATGTTGCTCCTCACTGCGCTGAGTTGGGGGCCGTTTCCAAGGCGACGCGGCGGCCTCCGTTGGGCGATGCTGCGGGGGCGGGCGGGGCCGCGGCGGGGCGTGTCCACAGCGGGGCGTGTCCACAGCGGGGCGGGGCCAGAGCGGAGCGGGGCGGGGCCACGGCGCTACTGCGATCAAGGAGTCCGCGGATCCGGCGGAGGAGGAAACTAGGGGTCCGCGGCGGAAAACGCCAGTACACGCTTGTTGGATTTAACCGTTAATAATAATTACTCCGCGTGGGTTAATTTCTTAGTTTCAAACCTCTAATCTTAGATTTATAGCCGTCTAAGTTTAGTGACTCAACCATTTCTGAAGAAAAAGTTATTCTGAACTAATTATTTTCAAGAGAGATGTCTATATAATTACTTGGGAAACTGTTTTACCCTCTGGCTTTTTTTTTTTTTTTTTTTCCTTTGAACGTTACATCTGAAGGCTAAAAAAATTTTTCCCAATACAGTACAGTACAACGGGCTGTTTAATAGAAACACATATTTCTGATTTTGTATTGAAAATTGCGTTTCGTATGTGTAGTTTTGTTGTCGTTTTGTTTTGTCTAATAGTTGTGTATCAGAAGGGAGTTGAGAAATGGCAGGATGTCGTTCATTGCCACCTCTCTTCTCTCTTTCCTTCCCCCTTAGTCCTCCATAATCTTGATTATTCCATTTTCAGCCAACAGCAGTAGGAGAAACCGGGAGGGAAACGCGGGCGCACACACACAATATTCGTCTTCATTGTTGATTTTATTTTCAGTACCGTTGCCTTCTAAATATTTATATTAGTCATCTTATGAACATGGTTGAGTTTAAGCCTACCATCTTATTGTTTTGTATTTCTGTTCTTTTTTTCCTTTAATCCAAGAAAGAAGAAATAATATTTTTATTATTTCATTTTTCTCCTTTTTAGCTTTTTAATTATATGTTTTAGTGTAGCTTTTAATGATTACTCTAGAGATAAAATATGACTACTTGATTTATTTCATACCACCTTAAGTCATCATTCCAACCATGTTTCAAACAAGAACCTTACAACAGGTAAAAATCTATTCACTTTTTACCTTTTTTTTGTTGGGGGAGGGGTGGTGTCAATATTTTACTTCTACAAAATGTCCAAAATACATTATTTTGTTACTGTTATTTTAAGCAGTGGATATTATTTCATATTTACTAGTATATTTACTCTTTGCATCTTTCTCATTCCTTCTAGCAGTTCTGAATTTATAATATGGGATTTTCATTGAAATTGAACATCTTCCTTTAGTATTTCTTATAATTCAAGCCTTCTGATAAGTAAGTTTCTCAGTTTGTTGTCTGAAAGTGTCCTTATCTTCGTGTTTGAGTGATATCTTACATCAGGCTGTACAGAATTCTAAGTTGACAATTATTTTTCTCAGCACTTTAAATATGTATTCTATTGCCTTCTGGATTCCAAATTTTTGTTCAAAAGTCAGCCATTATTTTTAACGTTGCTTGTTTCAAAGCCACGTGTCTTCTTTTTTTTTTTTTTGCCTTTGATTTCAGCAGTTTGGCTATTCCTTCTCTGTTTTGTTTGTGTGTGTGTATCTTGTGTATGTGTATTTTTGCGTGTGTCTTGTGTTTTTATCTTGTTTGGGATGAGCTTCTTGAATTCTTTCAATGATCTCTTTTAATCAGTTTTCACAAACTCAGCCATTATCTCTTCAAATATTCTACTTTGTCCTTTTATTTTGGACTCTAATTACATGTATATTAGAACTTTTAACCATTTCCTGTTTTTCTCTATTACAGCTTTTTCAGTTCTTCATGTCTTCTTGTGCTTCATCTTTTTTACTCTTTATTGATCTGCCTTTGAATTCACTAATCTTTCCTGCTTAATTCTCAATTTTAGATATATTTTATTTCTCAGATGTCCATCTTAATCTTGTTTAATCTATTCTATTTAAGTCTCCATTTTTCATTCATTTAGTATACATTTTTCTTAACAGATTAATTGAAGTTATTTTTAAACCTTGGAGCGCTTCAATAGAGGAATTATTTTTGGATCTACTTCTTCTGCCTGCTTTATTTCGTGATTATAAATCATGTTTCTTTGCCTTCTCACACATTTAACAACTTTTTGTTTTAGGTACAACACTGTGTATTTGAAAAGCATAAGAGATTCAGAAAACATATCTTCCACCAGAAAGTGTTCACTATTTGCTTTAAGTAGGTAAGGTAAATAGCCAATAACTTTAATATAATCAGGGATTCAGTGGGTCAAGGCTGAGTTTTAGTTTTAGTAGGACTGAACTGCAGACTTGTCTATTTTGTTTCTATACCTTGAGCAGGCTTGATTGAAAATCTAATAGATCTTTAACTTCTGGGCCCCCCAAAATGAGAACATTCAGGTCTTCTTTTCAGAGGTATTGAGCTTGCACTTCAGCTTCCTACATTCTTGAGCACTGAAATCTAGTAAATGTCTTGATGGGGAGACTGAATGTATGTTTGGTTTAGTAGGACTTTGTTTTCGAAGCACCAGGAAATTATAGAATATCTCACTGTGTTTTAGAAGTTTCTGCAGAGCAACTCTGCATCCTACACATAGTGCCCAAACTCAGCAAATTTACTTTGGGAATGTAGCCATGTTCAACCCTTAAAATTTCCTTGCATGACTACCAAAAGTCATTCAGTCTTAACTTTGCATAGCAGTCAGTAAATGAGACTTTTGAAAACCTCAACTCATCTTTGGAAGGGTTTTCTAGGGGAGCTATCAGAATGTAGATTCCTTGATTTCACCACCAGAGATTGAGATTCCACAACTCTTGGATGATGCATAGGAATTTTATTTTAATATGCACTTTGGATAAATTTGATGCAGATTTTCTACACTATTCAATGAGAAAAACTTTCCCACACGTTCCTTAAAATCTATATTAAATATCATCTCATGAAGAAATTTGTTTAATACTTCTGTTTGACTTTGTATAGATTTGGTTCTTGCTAGACAATCAAGTATTTGATCATATAATATTTTGAACTTTTATGTTTCTGATTGTTTGGAAACATCTTTCCAAAGAGATTACATACTATTCAGTATGGAATTTGACATTTTAAGAAAACATTTTCCATAGGACCTAAGCCTGTGTATTTGTTTAGTTAATTTTTTTCTAGTTTTTCTAGCTTCACTGAGGTATAACCAACATACAATGAACTGCACGTATTTAAAATAAAATGTGATGAGATTTGATATATGTGATCTTCGTGGTTTTTAAAAAGCCCTCAGATAAAAATAAAGATATAATTATACTTATTTTGAATTTAGGATGCTAATTTAAAAACTTCTTTGCTTACTTTTGCATTACTCAAAGGTAAATCATTTGTACTTGTGTTGTTGATGAAATTCATCCTCTTTTTTTCAACCCTGTAATCAGTGATTTTACTTTGCCTGTATAGTCTTAAGTTCAGTATTTACTTGGAAATTGATAGTTTTCTAGTTGTTATTTGTTACTTAAATGTGCTGATTGGTATATGTTCTATACAACCTTTATTAATTCAGTCTTGACTGTAGTTTTTTATTTTTATCTCCCAATCACCTGGGTTTCTGTGATGGCTTAGCAGGTAAAAAAAAAATCTATCTGCAAGGCAGGAGACACTGGAGACTCAGGTTTGATCCTTGAAGAAGGATCAGGAAGGTCAGGAAGGTCCTCTGGAGGAAGAACCCACTCCAGTATTCTTGCCTGGAGAAACCCTGACAGGCTAAGCACAAGAACAATCATCTTTAAGTTTTTCCTTTATTAAAAAATTACATAACATGTTTAACACAAGATAAAAATAAGTAAGCAAAAAGAACAGAAATATGCATGATCCCAGAACTATAATTTTTCAAGTTCTTGGAGCAGTGAATAACATTTTCCATAGGGAGATTTTCCAGAAAAAAAGAAGTTTTCAGTCTGAATTTCATTGACACACTCTAAGGCACCTTGGGCAGACAAGTCTATGTAGGAAAAAAACCCTCCCATATTTACAAAACAGTTCTCATATTGTATTTAATTTTATGTATGTTTATGGTTTGTTTTTTCTTTATTTTTATTATCAGTTTTGGTATTTTCAAAGTATTGTTACTGATCAGGGTCCCTGGACTCCTTAATCAAAAGAAATTGATAAGAGACCAGACAAGGAATTCAGACAAGGCTTTACTGGGACTCCTGCTGCAGTGCAAGGAAGCAAAAACAGGTAACAGATTCTCTTACTCACTCCCTGAGGCGTCCCTGAAAAGGGATGAGGGTGGAGCTGATGTAGTTCAGGCCAGAGGGGAGGCTTAGGTGGTCTGCCCAGTCCCTTGGTGGTGCTGTGTGCAGGGATCATTTACAGTGCCCACTTTTTGCTCTCTGCACCTCAAAAGTGGAAGCTGGATTTTGGCCTTTTCTTATCTTGTTGTTCATAATTTGCCCCAACTGGGAATAGGTGCAGTTATAGTTTCTTTGGTTTTCTGTTGTTCGAGGAGATGCTTCTCCATGTGCAAACACTACAGCAAAGAGTCTCAGGCCCTGGGTCCCAACCTGTCTCAGTATCAGTCGGTTCAGTTCAGCCGCTCAGTCGTGTCCGACTGTTTGTGACCCCATGAACCACGGCAGGCCAGGCCTCCCTGTCCATCACCAACTCCCGGAGTCCACCCAAACCCATGTCCATTGAGTCGGTGATGCCATCCAGCCATCTCATCCTCTGTCGTCCCCTTCTCCTCCTGCCCCCAATCCCTCCCAGCATCAGGGTCTTTTCCAATGAGTCAGCTTTTTGCATCAGGTGGCCAAAGTATTGGAGTTTCAGCTTCAACATCAGTCCTTCCAATGAACATTCAGGACTGATCTCCTTTAGGATGGACTGGTTGGATCTCCTTGCAGTCCAAGGGACTCTGAAGAGTCTTCTCCAACACCACAGTTCAAAAGCATCAATTCTTCGGCACTGTTTTTCTTTATAGTCCAACTGTCACATCCATACATGACTACTGGAAAAACCATAGCCTTGACTAGACAGACTTTTGTTGGCAAAGTAATGTCTCTGCTTTTTAATATGCTGTCTAGGTTGGTCATAACTTTCCTTCCAAGGAGTAAGCGTCTTTTAATTTCATGGCTGCAATCACCATCTGCAGTGATTTTGGAACCCAGAAAAATAAAGTCAGCTACTGTTTCCATGTGTCAGTATAGCTGTGTTTAATAGCATGGACAATGAAGTTAGATCAGAAATCTAACTCTAGTTCTAGTGTTTAGGTTTCCTCATCTATAAATTGAACTTTTTTTACTTTATATAGTGTTATCATAAGAATTAAATTAATTAAGTTGTATGAAGTGCTTATCACAGTGACTGGCACTTAAAATTCCAGTGTGTGGTAGTTGTTAATATTAATGGCTATTTTCACATGGGCTTCTAAGGAGAGAATATCAGTATATAGTTTGTATATATAGAAAATAAGATTTGAGTTGATCTATTTCAATTTATGGCTATCCCTTAGAGATTCATTGGGTTTGTTGTTGTTGTTTAGTGGCTAAGTTGTTTGTGACCCCATGGACTGTAGCCTGCCAAGCTCCATTGTCCTCCACTATCTCCCAGAGTTTGCTCAAATTCATACCTATTGAGTCGGTGATGCTATCTAGCCATCTCATCCCCTGCCACCACTTTCTCCTTTTGCTTTCAGTCTTTCCCAGCATCAGGGTCTTTTTCAATGAGTTGGCTTTTTGCATCAGGTAGCCAAATTATTGGAGCTTCAGCATCAGTCCTTCTAATGAATATTCAGGGTTGATTTTCTTTAGGATTGACTGGTTTGATCTCCTTACAGTCCAAAGGACTCTCAAGAGTCTTCTCCAGCACCACAATTCAAAAATATCAATTCTTTGGCTCTCAGCCTTCTTTATGGTCCAGCTCTCATACCTATACATGATTACTGGAAAAACCAAATTATTGTTTTTCTCTCTAGCTGCTTATAGTTTTTCATCATTTGCTATGAATCTCAATTTGCATCCTTAAAACATGAACTTTGCTTCATTGGATTGTAAATTGTTGCTACAGTGGTTTAGTTGCTAAGTTGTGTATGACTCTTGCAACTCCATGGATTGTAGCCTGCTAGGCTCCTCTGTCCTTCGGATTCTCTAGGTAAGAATGCTGGAGTGGGTTGCCATTTCCTTCTCCAGGGGATCTTCCCAACCCAGGGATTGAACCCAGGTCTCCTGCATTGCAGGCAGATTCCTTACTGACTGAGTTACAAGGAAAGACTTATGAGTGTATAATTATTACTGCTGGCTCTCATGAGTTCATGTAACTGTAAAAGATTGCCAAGTAAAACATTATCATTGTTCTGATATTTGGTCACTAGTTGTTATTATTCTTTCAGGTTTTACCTTCTTTTCATTTGGCAAGTTTGCACATACCCTGCATGTTACTAGGCACTATGAGAATTCCAAGATGTATGAAATATCAATCCTGCCTGCAAAGCTCTTACAAATTAGTTGGAAATGATTGAACAGTCCTCATCTTGTATGCGTGTTCAATTGCTCTGTTATGTCTGACTCTTTGTAAGCCCATGGACTGTAGCCTGCCAAACTCTTCTGTCCATGGCATTTTCCAGGCAAGAATACTAGAGTGGGTTGCGATTTCCTACTCCAGGGGATCTCCTGATCCAGGGATCAAACCCGGGTCTCCTGCATTGACAGACCGATTCTTTACCACTGAGTCACCTGGGAAGCCCATGTTATCTTGTCTTTCATGAACATAAACTCTACTTAGTTCCTCTCATTCTTCTAAAATTCAATCTAGTCTTCTCATTGATCATTTACTTATCCTCTGTCACTGTTTAAGGTTGCCAGACTGCTGGCTTTTATCTGGTAATTTACAATACACATCTATTTGACCTCAAATAAGTCTGACTTAAAAACATTCAATAAAGTGAGGCGAGAGCTAATTCTAATATCGGCTTATACGTGTCAAAATAGCACTTACATTCTTTCTGTAGTTCTACTTGGTGTGAATTTTCTGTGATTCTAATGATTTGAAAAAGATTTACTGAATACAGTTAATAGCCAAGAACAATATTAAGTTGATTTTAGTGGTTGTGTGTTCCTAATAAATAAGGACAGAATTTTTACTTTGGAGGAATGAAATAGTAACTGTGATCACAACTATTTGAAATTTGAAGAATGTTGTTTATCAATAAGTTATTTTGTTTAGATCAGTGGCTATTCAAAGTCAGTTCATAATAAAAAATTCATTTAGTCTGTGGCCAAATGAACAAACTAAGCATGACATACTTTTTCATAAAATTAATTAAATCCCTTCATATTAAAGAAGCTTCTTTATTTCTAAATTATGCTGTCTTTTTTATTTGTAATTAAAATCTCCTTTCCTTAGGAAATGGGCTTCCCTGATAGCTCAGTAGGTAAAGAATCTTCCTGCAATGCAGGAGACCTCAGTTAGATTCCTAGGTTTGGAAGATCTGCTGGAGAAGGCATAGGCTACCCACTTCAGTATTCTTGGGCTTCCCTCGTGGCTCAGCTGGTGAAGAACCTGCCTGCAATGCAGGAAACCTGGGTTTGATCCCTGGGTTGGGAAGATCCCCTGGAGACGGGAATGACGACCCACCCCAGTAGCCTGGCCTGGAGAATCCCATGGACTATCCATGGGGTCTCAAAGAGTTGGGCATGACGGAGCAACTTCCACTTCCTTAGGAAATAATGATATTAAATAAAAGTTTTATAACTCTATGTCTATTAGGTTGGTGGAGTCTTGCTGCGGGAGAAAGCAATGGCAACCCACTCCAGTACTCTTGCCTGGAAAATCCCATGGATGGAGGAGCCTGGTAGGCTGCAGTCCATGGGGTCGCTAGGAGTCAGACATGACTGAGTGACTTCACTTTCACTTTTCACTTTCATGCATTGGAGAAGGAAATGGCAACCCACTCCAGTGTTCTTGCCTGGAGGATCTCAGGGACAGGGGAGCCTGGTGGGCTGCCATCTATGGGGTTGCACAGAGTCGGACATGATTGAAGCGACTTGGCAGCAACAGCGTTTTGCTGCTCAAAGTGTGGTTGATGGACAAACAGCATTGACCTCATTTGTGAGCTTGTAGAAATGCAGTATCTCTGACCCCATCCCAGACCTATGGAATCAGATTCTGCAAGTGATTCATATACACGTTAAATGAGAAATGCTGATCTAGAAATACCCATCCATCGGCCCTATCCCCTTTTATTTTCAAGTTATTCTGTACTTCTGTCTATGCATTTGCTCAATTCAGAAACCTAGGCCTTATCTTTAACCCTACCTGTCTCACCCTCCCCTATCCTCTCCCATGTCAAATTCATCATTAAATTTCATAATCTTCTAAATATAGTTACTGTATCTGTCCACTTCTTTCCAGTTTCCACTGTTGATACTTCAGTTGAAGCCACCACCATCTTTTTGATTGGATGACGATCAGCAAGACTTCCTACCTCCTTTCCTACCTCCTCTCCCTCTTTCACTTCTGCCATCCTGACCTCCATTCTGTACACAGCAGCCAGACTGAGCTTATGAAAGTGATGAATCAGATGCTAAAACTTCACTGTTGAGAATCCTTTAATGGGTTTCCGTTCAGTTCAGTCGCTCAGTCGTGTCCGACTCTGCGACCCCATGAATCGCAGCACGCCAGGCCTCCCTGTCTATCACAAACTCCCGGAGTTTACTCAAACTCACGCCCATCGAGTCGGTGATGCCATCCAGCCATCTCATCCTCTGTCGTCCCCTTCTCCTCCTGCCCCCAATCCCTCCCACCATCAGGGTCTTTTCCAATGAGTCAACTCTTCGCATGAGGTGGCCAAAGTATTGGAGTTTCAGCTTCAGCATCAATCCTCCCAATGAACACCCAGGACTGATCTCCTTTAGGATGGACTGGTTGGATCTCCTTGCAGTCCTAGGGACTCTCAAGAGTCTTCTCCAGCACCACAGTTCTGTTGCCCTTAGGTAAAATCCAACTCCTGGTGGTCTATATTCTTCATTTTCAGCCTCATTACTCACCTCCCTCTTGGGCTACCTACTCAGAGATCGTTGGTCTGGGAAGAGCCAAACTCTTTTCTTCCTCAGGGCCTGGGGAAAAGTATATCCTTTGCTTGGAACACTTTCCTTCCTTTTACTTTCAGCCTAACTACTTCCCATGCATCCTTCACATTTCGAATTATTAATTGCTTCCTTAGAGGGACCTTTCTGACAGCCTGGTTAATATTGGTTTTCCTGGTTATTCTCTCATAACACATACTTGTCCCTCAGAACGTTTATAACGATGTACAATTATTTAAATGTTTGTGTGCTTCCATGGTTAATGTTTGTCTTCCTCACTAGCCGTAAAAATTCAAGAGGTCAGAGACTGTTCAACACATGTTCTTGGTCACTGGCACACTGAAGGAAATTCCAAAAAAAATCTATTGAGTAAATGAATCGCTGGTTCTGATTTTACTGAACTATTTCATGTTACATGGGCTTCCTCTGTGTCTCGGTGGTAAAGAATCCACTTGCCAATGCAAGAGATGCAGGTTTGATCTCTGGGTTGGGAAGATACCCTGGAGAAGGAAATGGCAACCCACTCCAGTGTTCTTGCCTGGAGAATCCCAGGGATGGGGGAGCCCAGTGGGCTGCCGACTATGGGGTTGCACAGAGTCAGACACGACTGAAGCGTCTTAGCAGCAGCAGCAGCGGCATCTGCTCTTTACTCTGCCACATACTAATCTCTAAGCCTCAGTTTCCTCGTCTGGGTTGTTGCAAGAATATACAAGCTTATCACAGTGCCTGTGTGTGCTGACTAAGGGAGCGTTATCATTATTTGCTTACTGGCTTTGGCTGTGTTTAGCAGAGCAGCAGCCTGTAGTTCATCAACTCGCGTATCTGCAGCAGTTAAAAGGTCCTGTGGTAAAGGAAAGGGTTAAGCCTGACGCCTCCTGTTTCTGGAAGATTTCTGCCTCCAGTGGTGCGGAGGGGGATGGGCAGGGCCCCAGGAAGAGATAAACAAGTTAGGGCTGGAACTTGTCTCTGCTCTGTGACAGGGCTGCTTGCTGTCTTTGACATTAAAGTTTTTCAGGACTGTCAAGAAAAGCAGTCCCTTTGCCTTTCTAATAGTTGGGTACAATTCTTGTTAGTCTTGTTTGGTTTCTATAAAAATATTTGTTATTGCAAAATCCTGGTTTTGGTTGATACTTGTTTAAACAAAATTTATGAAATGTTATATAGGAAGGGACCCTGATTTCCTACTCCAATCAGTCCGCCACACCTCCAGCCGTGGGAGAGGGGTAAGGCCCAGCGAGGGGTGTCACTCTTGCCTTCGATGGAGGAAAACACTAAGAACTGAAGCAGGAAACTGGTGCTAAGAAATGAAGGCTGGGTGGGGGGAGGTGCACTGGATTATTATTTACAGGTTTTTCTTTATGGGTAGATCTGTAGATAAACCTCCACTTAGTCCAAGAACTGACTGTTCTGCTTACAGGAAGGGACACTGAGCTGTTTCACACTAGTTTTGTATTTGGAATGGAATTCTGGCGAGAGAGCCTCTGTGTTAACCCGTTAACCGTGACCACCCTTCACCCCCAACAGTGTCCTCCCACCTCGATTGCCTTTCCTCCCCTCCCGAGATGTTCTGGCTCAATGTGTTGTTTCCTATTTGGAATTAGGAATGTACCTCTGTGGCCCCATCCATAGCTGTTCCTGCATGCTTCTTCCTAAGTGTAATATTTATCTAGCTTCTCACGCAGGCAGGCCCAGCTCCTCTTGCAAGGCTACAAGGAGTCTTTCATTTGTATGTTGCAAGGTCAGGGAGCTGCAGGAATGGGGTGGGGTGTCTCTCAATCAGAGTAGGTCTCTCTGCAGACCCAAGAAGACAAATTCTCAAGATGTAAAAGGTTATTATTATTATTTTTTTATAAGAGATATGGACTATTGTTGATACTTTAAAGATTGTTGTGGTTTGTAAAACACGGCTCCTCAAAAAGCACAGTGATTTTGTTAAACCAGCTCATCATGTTCTTTAGACACATATTTAAGTAATTGTTAATGCAGATGATAAGCTGAGGTCTTTGAGATGTGCCAGTGTGTACACCAGTCTTTCTTGGCTATAGGATCACACTGTTTTCTTATCCATGTATTTCTTATCTTTGTAAATCACTGTGAATGCTTTTAAATGATTTGGTTTGAATAACCTGTAAAGGCATATGGAGCTGTGCATGTGGCTTTTTGATTTTTTTTCCTCTGCAACTTCTCCTTCCCCTTACCTTGCACACAGAGTGATATCTAGATTTTCAGGTGTGTCCAGGTTCCAGTGCTGCAAAGGAATAAGCATACCTCCTCTCATTCATCCAGTCAACTGAGGTGGTGGATTGCGAGGATTAATGATTTAACACATGGAATGTGCTTAGGCCAGTCTTCTGCACACAGAGAGCTCTCAAGTGTTAGCCATTGTTATTATTTATTGGGTGCCCATTATTTACAAGGGGGCTTTCCATTCTTCTTAGAGACCAGTCTTCTGAAAGTTTACAATATAGTAGGAGAGACAGGACATGTACATAGCAGCTAGAGTTACTGCTTTAAAAAAAAAGGGATCATACCTTTTGTATAAAAATCTTGAAACTCTTATCAGGCCTCTAGTGGTCTGCTTCTACCTACCAACACAGTCATATCTTGTACCAGTTTCTCCTTTGTTCTCTAAACTCTAGTTATATTGGATTATTTCATGTCCTGGAATGCAAACTCCATTAGGAGAAAGAATTTTCTTCTGTTTTTGTTTAGTGATGAAACTCCAGCACCTATGATGTAGTCGGGAACACAGGAAGAGATCTATCTTCTATTATTTGTTGTTGTTGAATAAATGTTAGTGTTAGCATTTGTGACTTTCTTGGCTCAGCGGGCAAAGAATCTGCCTGCAACGCAGGAGACACCAGAGACTCGGGTTCATCTGGGTTGGGAAGATCCCCTGGAGGAGGAAATGACAACCCGCTCCAGTATTCTTGTCTGAAGAATCCCATGGACAGAGGAGACAGGTGGGCTACAGTCCATAGGGTTGAGAAGAGTCAGACACGCCTGAACGACTAAGCACAGGCACTTACTTGAAAACAACCCACTTATCCCCGTCACCTTCTTTCACTGAGCTACACTTTACTTATCCTTTTGGCCTGTGTTTAATATCTCTCCTTTGGAGAGTTGTTCCCTGACACCCTTATTTGCATTAGATTTTGTGCTACGTGCTCAAATTTAATTTTGTGCTACTGTGAATTTTGAAACTTCCAATTGTTTAAAATATGGAGAGAATCATATCTGTTTTGTTCACTCTCTATCCCCAGGTCCTAGTTTATTGCCTGGGTCATTGAAAGTTCTTAATTAATCGAAGTGAAAATAGCTCTAATAGAAGGTTGTTTTTGTTGTTTAGTTGCTAAGTCATGTCTGACTTTTTTGCAACCCCATGGACTGTAGCCCACCAGGGTCCTCTGTCTGGGCAAGAATACCAGAGTGGGTTGCCATATCCTTCTCCAGGGGATCTTCCCAACCCAGGGATTGAACCCACGACTCCCGCATTGCAGGCAGATTCTTTACTACTGAGTCATCAGGGAAGCTCCTAATGGAAGGTAGACCAAGATAAACACTATAGTGCCACAAGAGGAATATAGATAAAGTGCTTGAAATTTAGAGGAGAAAAATATTATTTACAATAATAAGAATAAGGGAATGCTCAATAGAGGATGTAGTATTAGAGCTAGGCTTGTTGGATGGGTAGGATTTGGAGGTGGTGAGAAATGTCACCCTTGACCATCGCCTGAGCCAGTGTGTGGAAATGGTGTAGACACTATGTGTACCACCCAGAGACCCTTGCAGAATTGAGGCACTCATTGCCCCAAATAATGGAATTATCTGAGTCTTTCTCCAGGAAAGGCCCATAACCCAAGATTGCTTCTCCACCCAAGTTTACTTCTCAGGGCAGCCACAGTCCAATGCCTGGACAACATTGCCCCTTACTTCAATTTGAGACTTCTCATTTGAGTTTCAGAGGTCGTTCTAGTTTTTCTTGGAATCTCTGTTGTAACTGTTTCAGAGTTCTAATGTCTCTTTCTGTTTTCATCCTGCTTCCTTCACTTCTTTATAGGACAGAACTCCTCGGTAAACCTTTTGTGCACAGATGTCTGCCTCCAAGTCTGTTTCCTGTGGACCTCAATCTTAATAAGCAGCAGACATTACAGGAGGATCAATTGCTCTAGAAAATGGAAAGTTTTTTTTTTCCCCATTTAAAGCAGTTGAATCTCTTCAACAAAATTCTTGTCTGGAAACATCATCATGTAAATATGGTGAAAGGGGAGTTTCTGTACTTGAAGTGGGAGGGAGTGCTACTGTTTTTGCCTATTTTGGCTCCCTTATTCTGTGCCAAGATAATTCTCAGAGGGCTTTACACACCCACTAGGTCTCATCTGAGTACAGTTCAAAAACCAGTAGGAAAATCACAGAATCCATGGAATAGAGTAGGAAAGAAAACAAGGTCAGGCTGTTGAGTGCTTTGAATGTCAGGACAGGAAATCTGAACATTATTCTGGAGAATACTGACAGTAGTAAATTCAGGGGCTAACGTGATCCGAACTGCATTGAGGCAAATGGGTAAACATATGGGGAATAAATGAAATCTCTACCTCACATTGTATAACAACTTCCAGGTAGATTACATACATACATGTAATGAAGTCATAAAATTAGTATAAAATATATAAATGTGTACAGAGTCTTGGGGTTTTCCTTAAAAACATGATACCACAAGAGTTACCTGGGGGCATTCTTTTTAAGCATGATACTCCAGAAAGAAAAAGATTGACAGATTTAGATGAAAAATTAGAAACATCTGCACATGTAAAACACCCTAACTAAAAAAGAAACCCAAATGATAATTGAAAAATATATTTTGAAATAAATAGATTGAGAATTACTATCCTGGATACATAAAAGGCTCATGAAAATCAACTTAAGAATAGAAAAATTGGGTAAAGTATATGTAGAAATAATTCACACACACACAAAAATGACCAAAATGAAAAAAATTCTAATAAAGAAATTAAAATAATGATGTCCCCTTTTTCACTCATCAACCTGTCAAAGTATGGCAGGTACTGTTCTTTGCTTACCCCAAAGCCACCTTCTAGTCTCTTCCTTGCTAACGGAATCATAGCTATGTTTTCAAACTGGGTAGCAGTTTACTGTTCTCAATGAAGGCAGTTCCAGTCCCTGGTTTAGGGGTAAATCTGAGGTCCATTTAGGCTGCTGAAATAGAAGAGTAAATCATTATCCCTGAATATTCACTGGAAGGACTGATGCTGAAGCTGAAGTTCCAATACTTTGGCCACCTGATCTGAAGAGCTTACTCATTGGAAAAGACCCTGATGCTGGGAAAGGAGGAGAAGGGGGTGACAGAGGATGCGATGCTTGGATGACATCACAGACTTGATGGACATGAGTTTGAGCAAGCTAGGGAGATAATGAAGAGCAGAGAAGTTGGGTGTGCTGCAGTCCATGGGGTTGCAAAGAGTTGGACACAACTGAGCGACTGAACAACAACAACTCCTGCATTAGCTCTTTAGCTCTACTTGTTTCTTTTTTTTCTACTTGACTCTTTACTTAATCATCCAAACAAATGTGCATCACTATCTCCCATCCTAAAAACAACATGAAAACAAATCTGTAAAACCTTCTTTGGATTCCATATCCCCAGCTGGTTACCGTCCCATTTCTTAGCTTCCCTTCACAGCAACACATCTTGAAAACTTGTCTTAGTCACTGTTTTACTTCACATTTTTTTCCACCATCTGCTCTAGTTATACTTGAATCTGTATCAATTCATCAAGATTTCTCATCAAGATCATTAGTGACATCCAATGTCTCTAAATCCTACTTTCTTCCTTATTCTTTATAAATATAAATATATATCATATATGATACATATATATATATACATCACTTGGGCTTCTCAGGTGGCACTAGTAGTAAAGAATCCATCTGCCAATGCAGGAGATGTAGGAGATGTGGGTTCAATACTTGGATTGGGAAAATCCCCTGGAGGAGGGCACAACAACCCACTCTAGTATTCTTGCCTGGAGAATCCCATGGACAGAACAGCTTGGTGGGCTACAGCCTGTGGGATCGAAAAGAGTTGGACACGGCTGAAGAGATTTAGCATGCACACATATATATTATATAAATAAATAAATATATTATTTGGTTGCATGGGGTCTTAGTTGCAGCACACAGACTCTTAGTTGTGGCATGGGGATCCAGTTCCACGACTAGAACTAGAACCTGGGCCCCTTGCATTGAGAACTTGGAATCTTAGCCACTGGGCCATAAGGGAAGTCCCTCTTCTTTATTCTCTTACCTGACCTTTTAGTATCTATTTACTCCTGGTGTCTCTTTCTCTCTGTATGAGGACACCAGTCCTGTGGATTAGAGTTCCACTCTTATGACCTCATTTAACCATAATGACTTCTTTAAAGGGCTTCCCAGGTGGCGCTAGTAGTAAAGAACCCAACTGCCAATGCAGAAAATTTAGGAGACATGGCTTCAATCCCTGACCAGGAACTTCCCCTGGAAGAGGGCATATTCTTGCCCAATATTCTTGCCTGGAGAATCCCATGGACAGAGGAGCCTGGCTGGCTAGTGCCCATAGGGTTGCAAAGAGTCGGACATGACTGAAGCAACTTAGCACGCTCCCATGAATTTCCTTAAAGGCTCTATGGCCAATTTCAGTCACACTATGGGTTAGGGCTTCAACCTATGAAATTTGGAGTGGTAGAAACAGTTTTGTACATAAGCAGTTATTTTAGTCTTAAATATCATGTCAATTAAAAAAAAAAAAAAAAACACCTGACTCTGACCTCTCTTTGAAATTCCAAACTTGTATCTCCAAATGCCTCCTTAACATCTTGCATGAATGTCTAACAAGCACCTAAATTTAACATGGCCTAAAGATACATCAAAGCTGTATATTGTCACCCAGCTTATTTACCTTATATGCAGAGTACATGTGAAATGCCAGGCTGAGTGAATCACAAGCTGGAATCAAGAGTGCCAGGAGAAAGACCAAAGACCTCAGATATGCAGGTGATTCCACTTTAATGGCAGAGAGTGAAGAGGAACTAAAGAGCCTCTTGGGGAAGGAGTAGAGTGAAAAAGCTGGCTTAAAACTCAACATTCAAAAAACGAAGATCATGGCATCTGGTCCTATCACTTCATGGCAAATAGGTGGGAAAATGTGGAAACAGTGTCAGATTACATTTTCTTGGGCTTCAGAATCAATGTGATTGATAACTGCAGCCATGGGATTAAAAGATGCTTGCTCCTTGGAAGAACAGCTATGACAAATCTAGACAGTGTATTTAAAAGCAGACACATCACTTTGCCGACCAAGATTCATGTAGTCAAAAGCTATGGTTTTTCCAGTAGTCATGTACAGATGTGAGAGTTGGACCATAAAGAAGGCTGGTCCAAAGAATTGATGCTTTCAAATTGTGGTATTGGAGATTCTTGAGAGTCCCTTGGACTGAAAAGAGATCAAACCAGTCAATTCTAAAAGAAATTAACCCTGAATATTCGTTGGAAGGACTGATGCTGAAGATGAAGGTCCAATACTTTGGCCACCTGATGCAAGGAGCTGACTCATTACCCTGATGCTAGGAAAGATTGAAGGCAGGAGGAGAAGGAGTGGTAGAGGATGAGATGGTTGAATGGCATCACTGACTCAGTGAACATGAGTTTGAGCAAACTCTGGGAAATGGTGAAGGACAGGGAAGCCTGGCATGGGGTTGCAAAGAGTCAGACAAGACTTAGCAACAGAACAACAACAGACAGGCCCTTCCCTCTTCTGCTTTCTCCACCACTTTCTAGTTTTTTTCCATCCTACTTAACAACCTCTCCTTCTTTGTAGTTTAAGCCCCAAATATAAGAATTCCCGTCTTTCCCCTATCTTTTACAGCATATCTACTAGGAGTTTCTATCAATTCTACTTGTAAAACATTCCAAATATGCCCATTTCTCTTCCTGTTTCCTATTCCCATGCCAGTACAAGCCTACATTTTTTCTCCCTTGGATAAAAGGTTCCTAACTGATTTGATTCTACTTTTGCTTCATAGTAATCCATTCTCATGGCAGCTACATGTTCTTGTAAAAAGAGCTTGCCACTCTTCTGCTTAAAATCCTTCAATGGATCATAAAACTAAATGTAAAAACAAAATAGACAAAAGATGTGAGTGGGTACTTCACCAAAGATGTTAAAATGAATGACAAAGAAATGCTCAACATCATTAGATATTAAGGAAATGCCAGTGAAAACTACAGTGAGATCTTGCCACTCTTTTACTTAAAACCCTGTAGCATTGGGCCTAAATGTTAAACAGCGAAAACAAAACAGCAACAGTAGGTCAAATGATTTAAATGGAGACTTCACTGAAGATGATAAAAGGCAAATAAGCCCTTGAAAAATGCTCAGCATCATTAGTCATTAGGGAAATGAGAACCAAAACCAAAGTGAAATCTTGTCATTCCTGTTGCTCAAACCTAGTCCCATCTTCCATCACTTCTCACTTGTACTGTAGATAGTCTTCCAGCTGATCTGTCTGCTTCCATTTTTGTGCCTCTTAGTTCCCTTTATTGCACTTCAAAGATAATGCATTTTTTACAAATTGAAGGTTTGTGGTAACTATCTGTCAAGTAAGTTTACCTGTGCTATTTTCCAGTGGCATTTGCTTTCTTCCTGTATCTTTGTCACATTTTGTTAATTCTCACAATATTTCAACCTTTTTCTTATTCTGTATTTGTTATGGTGATTTGTGATCAGTGTTCTTTGAAGTTACTATTGTAATTATTTTGGAGCACCATAAACCACACCCACACAAGACCTCAAGCTTAACTGATAAACGTTGTGTGTGTCCTGACTGCCCTACTGACCACCTGTTGTCTGTCTCTTTCCCTCTCCTCAGGCCTCTCTATTTCCTGAGATACAAAGTATTGAGATGAGGCCAATTAGTAACCCAACGATGACCTCCAAGTAGTCAAGTGACGGAAAGATTTGCATGTCTCTCACTTTAAATCAAAAGCTAGAAATGATTAAGCTTAGAGAGGAAGTGAAGTGACGTGAAAGTCACTCAGTTGTGTCCGACTCTGGGACCCCATGGACTATATAATCTATGGAATTCTCCAGGCCAGAATACAGGAGTGGGTAACCTTTTCCTTCTCCAAGGGATCTTCCCAACCCAGGAACTGAAGCCAGGTCTCCCACACTGCAGGCAGATTCTTTACCAGCTGAGCCACAAGGGAAGCCCAAGAACACCAGAGAGGTTAGCCTATCCCTTCTCCAGTGGATCTTCCTGACCCAGGAGTCAACCCGGAATCTCCTGCATTGCAGGTGGATTCTTTACCAACTGAGCTATCAGGGAAGCCCTTTAGAGAAGAAGGTATGACAAAAGCAGAGGCAGGCCCAAAGCTAGGTGTCTAGCCAAGTTGTGAATGCAAAGGAAAAGTTCTTGAAGGAAATTAAAAGTGCTACTCCAGTGAACACAGGAATGATAAGAAAGCCAAACAGCCTTATTGCTGATACGGGAAAAGTTTTAGTGGTCTGGATAGAAGATCAAACCAAACACAACATTCCTTTAAGCCAAAGTCTAATCCTCAGTAAGGTCCTAACTCTCTTCAATTCTATGAAGGCTGAGGAAGGTGAGGAAGCCACAGAAGGAAAATTTGAAGCTAACAGAAGTTGTTGAGCCTTAAGAAGCCATCTCTATGACCTAAAAGTGCAAGGTGAAGCATCAAGTGCCGATACAGAAGTTGCAGCAAGTTATTGAGATCTAACTAAGGTCATTAATGAAAGAAGCACCACTAAACAATAGATTTTCAATGTAGACAAAGCAGCCTTGTAATGGAAGAAAATGACATCTTGGACTTTCATAACTAGAGAGGGGAAAATGCTGACTTCAAAAGCTCTGAAGAACAGGCTGACTCTCCTGTTAGGGTCAAATGCAGTTCGTGACTTTAGGTTTGAAGTCAATGTTCCATTTACCATGCCAAAATCCTAGGGCCCTTAAGAATTATGCTAAATCTACTCTGCCTATTCTTTAGAAATGGAATAGCATAGCCTGAGTGTCAGTACATATGTTTACAACTACTTTATTCAATTTTTAAAGCCCACTCTGGAGACCTACAACTCAGGAAAAAAAAAAAAAAGAAGATTCCTTTCAAAATGCAACTGTTCATTGACAATGCACCTGGTCACCCAAGAGCTCTGATGGACTTGTACAATGAGATTAAATTTTTTTTTCATGCCTGCTAACACAGCATGCATCTTGCAACCCATGGACCAAGAAGTAATTTTGAATTTCAAGTCTTGTTATTTAGAAAATACATTTTATAAGGCTACAGCCAACACAGACAGTGATTTCTCTGAGGGGTCTGGGCAAAGTAAGCTGAAAACCTACTGGAAACCATTCTAGATGCCATTAAGAACATTTGTGAATCATGGGAAGAAGTCAAAATATGAACATTGACAGATGTTTGAGTGAAGCTGAGTCTAACCCTCATGGATGACTTTGAGGGGCTCAACTTCAGTGGAGGAAGTAACTGCAGATGTGGTGGAAACAGCTGAAATTAGAGGTGGAGTCTGAAGATGTGACTGAATTGCTACAGTGAAGCGAAAATGAAAGTCTCTCAGTCGTGTCCGGCTCTTAGTGACCCAATGGACTATACAGTCCATGGAATTCTGCAGGTCAGAATACCGGAGTGGGTAGCTGTTTCCTTCTCTAGGGGATCTTCCCAACCCAGGGACTGAACCCAGGTCTCCCACGTTGCTGGCAGATTCTTCACCAGCTGAGCCACCAGGGAAGTCCTGAATTGCTACAATCTACTGATAAAACTAGCAGGTGAGAAGTTGTTTCTTATGGATGAACAAAGTGGTTTATTTCTCTCTTTTTAATGTTTGTTTATTTTTGGGGTTGTGGTGGGCTTCTCACTGCAGTGTTTCTCCGCATCGTGGGGCACAGGCTGTGGGAACGCCGCTTCAGTAGCTGTGGTCTGTGCACTCTGGGGCGCTGGTTCAGTGGCTGGGGCACACGGGCTTAGCTGCTCTGCAGCATGTGGGGGTTTCTAAACTGGTGTCTCTTGAGTTGTAAGGTGGCTTCTTAACTACAGGACCACCAGGGAAGCCCAAGAAAGTGGTTTCTTGATATGAAATTTGCGCCTAGTGAGGATGCTGTGACACGTGTTGAAGTGACAACAAAAGCACTGACTGATTACATTCATCCAGTTGCTAAAGCACTGGCAGGCGTTGAGACCATCAGATCCAGTTTTGAAAGAAGTTCCACTGTAGGTGAAATGCTATCTAACAACACTGCATTTCACAAAGAAATTATTTGTGAAAGGAAGAACCAGTCTATGTGGCAAAATTTACTGCTGTCTTATTTCAAGAAATCTTCACAACCAACTCAAGTTTCAACAAAATATATAAATATCTTATACAACTCAATATAAAAAATCAGACAATTCTATAAAAGTGGGCAAAAGATCTCAATAGAGATTTTTCCAAAGAAGACATACAGATATCTAACAGGTACACGAAAAGATGCTCAGCATCACTAATCAGTTCAGTTCAGTCGCTCAGTTGTGTCTGACTCTTTGCGACCCCGTGAATCGCAGCACGCCAGGCCTCCCTGTCCATCACCAACTCCCGGAGTTCACCCAAACCCATGTCTATCGAGTCGGTGATGCCATCCAGCCATCTCATCCTCTGTCGTCCCTTTTCCTCCGGGCCCCAATCCTTCCCAGCATCAGGGTCTTTTCCAATGAGTCAGCTCTTTGCATCAGGTGGCCAAAGTATTGGAGTTTCAGCTTCAGCATCAGTCTTTCCAATGAACACCCAGGACTGATCTCCTTTAGGATGGACTGGTTGGATCTCCTTGCAGTCCAAGGGACTCTCAAGAGTCTTCTCCAACACCACAGTTCAAAAGCATCAATTCTTTGGCGCTCAGCTTTCTTCACCATCCAACTCTCACATCCACACATGACCACTGGAAAAGCCATAGCTTTGACTAGACAGAGCTTTGTTGGCAAAGTAATGTCTCTTCTTTTAAATATGCTATCTAGGTTGGTCATAACTTTCCTTCCAAAGAGTAAGTGTCTTTTAATTTCATGGCTGCAGTCACCATCTGCAGTGATTTTGGAGCCCAAAAAAATAAAGTCTGACACTATTTCCACTGTTTCCCCATCTATTTCCCATAAAGTGATGGGACCAGATGCCATGATCTTAGTTTTCTGAATGTTGAGCTTTAAGCCAACTTTTTCACTCTTCTCCTTCACTTTCTTCAAGAGGCTTTTTAGTTCCTCTTCACTTTCTGCCATAAGGGTGGTGTCATCTGCATATCTGAGGTTATTGATATTTCCCCCGGCAATCTTGATTCCAGCTTGTGCTTCTTTTAGCCCAGCGTTTCTCATGATGTACTTTGCATATAAATTAAATAAGCAGGGTGATGATATACGGCCTTGACATACTCCTTTTCCTATTTGGAGTTGTTCCATGTCCAGTTCTAACTGTTGCTTCCTGACCTGCATACAGATTTCTCAAGAGGCAGGTCAGGTGATCTGGTATGCCCATCTCTTTAAGAATTTTCCACAATTTGTTGTGATCCACACAGTCAAAGGCTTTGGCTTAGTCAATAAAGCAGAAGTAGATGTTTTTCTGGAACTCTTGTGCTTTTTCAGTGATGCAGTGGATATTGGCAATTTGATCTCTGGTTCCTCTGCCTTTTCTAAAACCAGCTGGAACATCTGGAAGTTCACGTTCACATATTGCTGAAGCCTGGCTTGGAGAATTTTGAGCATTACTTTACTAGCGTGTGAGATGAGTGCAATTGTGTGGTACTTTGAGCATTCTTTGGCACTGCCTTTCTTTGGGATTGGAATGAAAACTGACCTTTTCCAGTCCTGTGGCCACTGCTGAGTTTTCCAAATTTGCTGGCATATTAAGTGTAGCACTTTCACAGCATCATCTTTCAGGATTTGAAATAGCTCAGCTGGAATTCCATCACCTCCACTAGCTTTGTTCACAGTGATGCTTTCTAAGGCCCACTTGACTTCACATTCCAGGATGTCTGGCTCTAGTGATCACACCATTGTGATTATCTGGGTCATGAAGATGTTTTTTGTACAGTTCTTCTGTGTATTCTTGCCACCTCTTCTTAATATCTTCTGCTTCTCTTAGGTCTATACCATTCCTAATCATTAGGAAAATGCAAATCAAACCCACATTGAGGTATCACCTCACATCTGTTAAAATGGAGATTATCAAAAAAGATAAGAAAGGAAAATATGTGGAGAAATGGAAACACTGTGCACTGTTGATGGGGGTCTAATCTGATGCAGTCACTATGGAAAAAGAAATAGAAATTTCTCAAAAAATAAGAAAATAGAACTATCATACGATCTAGCAATTCCACTTCTGAATATTTACCTGAAGAAAACAAAAACACTAACTTGAGAAGATGTATGCACCCCTATATTCATTGCAGCATTATTTACAATAGCCAAGATATAGAAACTAACCTAAATGTCCATTGGTGGATGAATGGATAAAAATGTTGTGAGATAAATACACACACACACACATATCTCAGTGAAGTCAGTATACTAAATGAAATAAATTAGAGAAAGACCAATACAGTATGATCTCCTATATATGTGCATTCTAAAAAAACCCCAAGCAGAGAACTGTTGGCAATAGGTGAGGGTGAAGGGGGCACAAGTGAGTGAACTGGTTTTTTTTTTTGTTTGTTTTTAGTTTAAATAAATTGGGAAAAAAAGAGAGAGAGAGAGAGAGAGACAGCTAACAGAATTTAGTACTCCTAGGATATTTGCCAGTCATCAGTTCCTTTCCTGTATGTGGGTTAAGAAGCAACAGTTAGAACCAGACATGGAACAACTGGCTTGTTCAAAACTGAGAAAAGAGCACATCAAGGCTGTATACTGTCACCCTGCTTATTTAACTTCTGTGCATAGTACATCATGCAAAATGCTGACAGAGGATGAGATGGCTAGAGTGCATCACCAACTCAATTGACATAAATTTGGGAAACTCAGGGAGATAGCAGAGGACAGAGGAGCCTGGCATGCTACTGTCCATGAGGTCACAAAGAGTTGGATATGAGTTAGCAACTGAACAACAACAAATTTCCTTTCCAATAGCTGAGAATAAATAAAGAACTTTGAATTGTACCACACAAAAATGTGCTTTAAAAGGAGCATAGATTTAAATTTAAAATTGTGACACTTCCGAAAAAAGTTGAGAGATCATCTTTGTTATCTTGGGTTAGGTAAATATTCGTTAGATTGGAGATAAAAAGTATGAATCATGAAAGAAAAAGGTTGATAATTTGGACTTCATTAAAATTAAAAGCTTCTCTTTAAAAGACCTTACACAAAGACTTGTATTTCAACACTTATAGTAGTTTTATTCATAATAGCTCCAAACTGGAAATAGCACAAATGTCCTTTCATTGGTAGGTAAATAACTTGTGGCATGCTCATGCAATGGAATACTACTCAGCAACAGAAAGGAAAAAACCACAGGTCCAGGCAACAACATGAATGAATCATCAGGCTAAGTAAAAGAAGCCGGATGCTAAAAACTACATACTGAATGTAGAGCTGGCTTCAGAGGTGTGTGATGTTTGTTGTCACATGGGCTCCATGCTCAGAAGGACCTTGTGTTTGGTTTAGTACTATGTTTTTGCTGCCTTGAAATTCTTAATAATTTTGTAACAATGGGTCCCACATTTAAATTTTTTTCTGGGCCCTGCAAATTATGTAATTGTTTTCACTGTGTGATTCCATTAGTAGGAGATTTTAGGGAAGCTAAAATTCTGGTAACAACAAATCAGTGGTTAGAAGAGAGGGCATCGAGGGCAAAGAGGCAGAGAGAAGCTTTTTGGAGTGATGAAAATGTCTTATATCATAGATTGTGGTGTTTATTGCACAATTTCATGTATTTATTAAAATCAGTCAATTTGGAAGCTAAAGCTGGGAGTTTTTATTTTATTTTATTTTTTTAATTTTTTTATGGAAGCTAAAGCTGGGAGTTTTTATTGTTTATGAATTATACTTATTTATAATGACTAGACAACAACAGCACAACCAGTAAAGATAACACACACATTTTCTATAAAGTAACTCTGATGGCTTCCCTTCACATTTGGAATAGAACTCTGAACTCTTTTCACTTCTGCTGGGAGATCAGGTCTTCCTAACCTCTGTGACCTCACCTCCCTTCCCTACTATACTCAGTCACTTGGCCTTCTTGCTGTTTCTTACACAGACTGAGCTTCTTTCTGCCTTAGGCCTCTGCACTAGCTTTCCATGTGACTGTGATTCCTTACCCTCATCTTTGCATGACTGGTTCTTGTCATTTGCTCTCAATGTAAGTCTTCTTCAGTGAGGTCTCCTCTAACCAACCATTTGATAGTAGCCTCAGGGACTCAGTCACATCACCTCATTGAATTCTCTGCTTAGCTCCTATCAAGCCCTCACATTCCCAGCTTACCATTTATTTATCTTCTCTGGTGGTTTAGTTCTGTCCCACTCTTGTGATCCCATGGACTGTAGACCACCAGGCTCCTCTGTCCATGGGATTTTCCAGGCAAGAATACTGGAGTGGTTTGCTCTTTCCTTCTCCAGGGGATCTTCCCAGCCCAGGGACTGAACCCAGGTCTCCTGCACTGCAGGCAGATTCTTTCCTGACTGAGCTACTGGAGAAGCCCATTAAGAAGACTGGGAACCTAATCTGTTGAAGTCATCACTATATCCTTGGTGTCTAGGATAGCACCTGACATGTAGTATGTGCTCAGTAAATATTTGCTGAATGAAAGAGTTGATAAAACATGATATGATAATTTAATGATATGAGAAGGACTTAAGGGCTTCTTATTACATATTTTCATACTGGTCATGGGCAAGAATACTGCAGTGGTTTGGCATTCCCTTCTCCAGTGGACCACCTTTTGTCAGAACTCTCCACCATGACCTGTGCATCTTGGGTGGCCCTACCTGGCATGGCTCATAGTTTCATTGAGTTAGACAAGGCTGTGGTCCATGTGATCAGTTTGGTTAGTTTTCTGTGATTGTGGTTTTCATTCTGTCTGCCCTCTGAGGGATAAGGAAAAGAGGCTTATGGAAGCTTCCTGATGGGAGAGACTGACTGAGGGGGAAACTAGGTCTTGTTCAGATGGGTGGGGCCATGCTCTGTAATCCAACTTTCTGTTAATGGGCAGGGCTGTGCTCCCTCCCTGTTGTCTGACCTGAGGCCGAACCATGGTGGAGGTAATGAAGATAATGGCACCCTCCTTCAGAAGGTCCCATGCACTCACTGCTGCACTCAGCGCCCCCGGCCCTGCAGCAGGCCACAGCCGACCCACGCCTCTGCCAAAGACTCCTGGACACTCATGGGCAAGTCTGGGTCAGTCTCTTGTGAGCTCACTGCTCCTTTTTCCTGGGTCCTGGTGCACACAAAGTTTTGTTTGTGCCCTTCAAGAGTCTGTTTCCCCATGTCACTTAAAGTTGTTACTCTCTGCAACTTAAAGTAAGCCAGTCAACTACAGGGAGGGACCTTGAGACACAAAAAAGACGCAAAAAAGATATTCGTAACCCAGAACCACGATGGTGTGATCACTCACCGAGAGCCAGACATCCTGGAATGTGAAGTCGAGTGGGCCTTAGGAAGCATCACTATGAACAAACCTAGAGGAGGTGATGGAATTCCAGCTGAGCCATTGAAAATCCTAAAAGATGATGCTGTGAAAGTGCTGCACTCAATATGCCAGCAAATTTGGAAAACTCAGCAGTGGCCACAGGACTGGAAAAGGTCAGTTTTCATTCCAGTCCCAAAGAAAGGCAATGACAAAGAATATTCAAACTACCTCACAATTGCACTCATCTCACACGCTAGCAAAGTAATGCTCAAAACTCTCCAAGCCAGGCTTCAAAGGTACGTGAATTGTGAACTTCCAGATGTTCAAGCTGGTTTTAGAAAAGGCAGAGGAGCCAGAGATCAAATTGCCAACATCTGCTGCATCATCAAAAATGCACAGGAGTTCCAGAAAAACACCTACTTCTGTTTTATTGATTATGCCAAAGCCTTTGACTGTGTGGATCACAACAAACTGTGGAAAATTCTTCAAGAGATGGGAATACCAGACCACCTAACCTGCCTCTTGAGAAATCTGTATGCAGGTCAGGAAGCAACAGTTAGAACAGGACATGGAAAAACAGACTGGTTCAAAATTGGGAAAGGAGTATAATCAAGGTTGTATATTGTCACCCTTCTTATTGAACTTCTATGCAGAGTACATCATGTGAAATGCTGGGCTGAATGAAGCACAAGCTGAAATCAAGAATGCCGGGAGAAATATCGATAACCTCGGATATGCAGATGACACCACCCTTATGGCAGAAAGCAAAGAAGAACTAAAGAGCCTCTTGATGAAATTGAAAGAGGAGAGTGAAAAAGTTGGCTTAAAACTCAGCATTCAGAAAACTAAGATCATGGCATCTGGTCCCATCACTTCATGGCAAATAGATGGGGAAACAATGGAAACAGTGAGAGACTTTATTTTGGGGGGCTCCAAAATCACTGCAGATGGTGACTGCAGCCATGAAATCAAAAGGCGCTTGCTCCTTGGAAGAAAAGCTATAACCATCCTAGACAGCATATTAAAGAGCAGAGACATTACTTTGCCAACAAAGGTCCATCCAATCAAAGCTTTGGTTTTTCCAGTAGTCAAGTATGGATGTGAGAGTTGGACCGTAAAGAAGGCTGAGTGATGAAGAATTGATGCTTTCAAACTCTGGTGTTGGAGAAGACTCTTGAGAGTCCCCTGGACAGCAGGGAGATCCAACCAGTCCATCATAAAGCAAATCGGTTCTGAATATTCATTGGAAGGACTGATGCTGAAGCTGAAACTCCAATAGTTTGGCCACCTGATGAGAAGAACTGACTCATTGGAAAAGCCCCTGATGCTGGGAAAGATTGAAGGCGGGAGGAGAAGGGGATGACAGAGGATGAGATGGTTGGATGGCATCACCAACTCAATGGACATGAGTTTGAGTAAGCTCCGGGAGTTGGTGATGGACAGGGAAGTCTGGCATGCTGCAGTCCATGGGGTCGCAAAAAGTTGGACTCAACTGAGTGACTGAACAACGTTTGTGTTTTGTAAATAAATCGATTATTGTTACACAACTTCTCTTTGCTGCCTGTTTTCTGCCTAAATATGTAATCAGTTCAGTTCAGTTCATTCACTCAATGGTGTCCGTCCCTTGGTATCTCTAATTTTCTTTAGGAGATCTCTAGTCTTTCCCATTCTATTATTTTCCTCTATTTCTTTACATTGATCACTGAGGAAGACTTTCTTATCTCTCCTTGCTATTCTTTGCAACTCTGCATTCAAATGGATGTATCTTCCTTTTTCTCCTTTGCCTTTCACTTCTCCTCTTTTCTCAGATATCTGTAAGGCCTCCTCAGACAACCATTTTGCCTTTTTGCATTTCTTTTTCTTGGGATGGTCTTGATCCCTGTCTCCTGTACAATGTCACAAACCTCCATCCATAGTTCTTCAGGCACTCTGTCTATCAGATCTAATCCCTTGAAGCTGTTTCTCACTTCCACTGTATATTTGTAAGGGATTTGATTTAGGTCATACCTGAATGGTCTAGTGGTTTTCCCTACTTCAATTTAAGTCTGAATTTGGCAATAAGGAATTCATGATCTGAGCCACAGTCAGCTCCCAGTCTTATTTTTGCTGACTGTATAGAGCTTCTCCATCTTTGGCTGCAAAGATTATAGTCAATATGATTTCAGTATTGACCATCTGGTGATGTCCATGTGTGTAGTCTTCTCTTGTGTTGTTGGAAAAGGGTGTTTGCTGTGACCAGTGTGTTCTCTTGGGAAAACTCTATTAGCCTTTGCCCTGCTTCATTCTGTACTTCAAGGCCAAATTTGCCTGTTACCACAGGTATTTCTTAACTTCCTACATGTTGGCTGCAGTCAACGATGCTTGCTTCTTAGAAGGAAAGCTGTGACAAACCCAGAAAGCATTTTCAAAAGCAGAGACATCACTTTGCTGACAATGGTCCACATAGTCAAACTTGATTTTTCCAGGAGTCAAGTACAAATGTGAGAGTTGCTCCATAAAGAAAGCTGAGCGCTGAAGAATTGATGCTTTCAAATTGTGGTGCTAGAGAATACTCTTGAGAGTCCCTTGGACTGAAAGGAGATCAATCCAGTCAACTCTGAGTATTCATTGGAATGACTGATGCTTAAACTTAAACTACAATATTTTGGCCACCTGATGTGAAGAGCCCACTCACTGGAAAAGACCCTGATGCTGGACAAGATTGAGGGCAGGAGGAGAAGGGGGCAACAGAGGATGAGATGTTTGGATAGCATCACAGACTCGATGGATATGAGTTTGAATAAACTGTGGGAGATAGCGAAGGACAGGGAAGCCTGGTGTGATGCAGTTCATGGAGTTGCAAAGAGTTGGACATGACTTAGTGACTGAATAACAACAACAAATAGTAGCTAAGTGGCTTCCCAGGTTTCTCAGTAGTAAAGAATCCACTTGCAGTGCTGGGGACACTGGGGATGTGGGTTTGATCTCATTGTCATGAAGATCCCCTGGAGTAGGAAATGGTAACCCCCTCCAGTATTCTTGCCTGAAGAATCCCACGGACAGAGGAGCCTGATGGCCTACAGTCCAAGGGGTGACAAAGAGCTGGACACAACTGAGTGACCGAGCATGCACTCAGGCATGGTAGTTAAGAGTGTAGGTTCTGAGATCAGAAAGCTGTGGTAGAATCCACACATTCTGTGTGGCTTTGGGCAAGTTTCTTAACTTCTCTATGCTTCACTGTTTCATTTGTTAAAAGGGGTAAAATTGTCCCAACTTCACTATAAGGTTTTGAGAGTATTAAATGAAATTATCTTGTACTGTGTCTAGAAAAATGCCTGACACATTGTAAGTGTACAATAAATTGTCCTTTAATTATCATAGTCAATTTTAATTAATGTCAATCATAAGTGTCAAGAAATTGTAGTATCAATACAGTAACTCATCCAAAAGCTTCCCTTTATGGCACACCCTGTTTATGTCTGAAAAATTATCTAGAGCATCTTAATTTTATGAGGGCTTGACATAAAGTGGGTCTTCAATAAAAGCTGACTGAAAATTTAGTTGGAGCTGCTGACTTAAGAAATAGTCACAACCTTAAAGTTGAGAGTTATGCATTTTTCGGTGGAAATTTTTAGGACTTCAAGCCGGGCAGGCAGCATCTCAAGTAACCCTGAGAAAACTGCTCTAAGGAAATGAAGGGAGGAACCAGGTTATATAGAAATTTTGCAACAAAGCGTAGGTAATCTGGTCATCAAAAGATGAAAGGAAATCAGATATCCCAAGTTAAGGAATTTAGTGCTTCTCTAGGTATGGGAAAATGCAAGAGTCTAGACTCACTGAAATCATTCTTTTCACATGCATCTCAGCTGTCTGGGGCCAGTATTCTGTGTTTTTCACATCCTGAGCTTCATTTCCTTAGGGCTCACTGTAGGCAGTGACTGTAGTCTGATGGCCGCTAGATTATAGGTATTCTTCTTGTGGTCCTTTAGGGCTCACGGGCTCAGGTTGGAGGGCTGTAATTGCTGATGACATCCTTGTTTATGGACACGGTGGAAAATATTCCATTTCTCTTTCCTCCTCTTGGTCAGGAATTCGACCAATATTTGGAGACATTTCATGGCCCATTTTTGTCCCAGGGCGCTGGGAGGCTCATCCCAGACCAGGCAACAATTCTCATTGATATGTCACTCCAGGTGTTAATTTCTGGATTAGGCCCATTGATAAATAATAAAAGATTCTCTGGATCTTCTTTATTCTCACCTACTATCCACAAGATGTTTCCCTTGTTGCTTCTTCCAGTACCTAGAATCACACTAATACAATTACAGATCGCATACAGAACTATACATATGATCAATTGTTTCAAGTCACTTCATCATTGCTACATTTGTTGGAGGCCTGGTTATACACTGTGTGTGTTACACACAACAATCATATAAAATAGAAATAAGTAATGTTGCTAGTAACATTGACAAAGTTATAGTGTAGCAGAGGCACAGAGCAGAAACAATTTGAAAACAGAACAAATTAAAACAATGATTACTGTAATTAGTTGTAATTCAGTTGCAATAAACCATCAATTCACAGGAGAGCCAGCTGGAGAAGCCAAATTCTGGCAGGATCAGGCAGAGAGAGAAAGATAAATATTTTATCTTTGTTTGCAAAATACACTTTGTCAACTTGTAGGTCACAGCATAGGAGAAAAGTTTTACTGGAAAACAGATTCAAACTAGTATATTTTCAGAAGTCAAAGTTATAAATAATATTCAGCAGTTTATTCAGTAATTGATTCCTGTTGATCTGCATGATGTAATCAGGTTTTCCATTAGCGTTTGTCATTTGTGACCCAGTTCAGTGGTATTATATAAAGGCTATCAGAAACTTACATTTGTTTAAAAAGTTCTTTTTATGAAACTTCTTGAAAATTTTGTAAAAGCAGTGTAAAGTTATGATAGTCTATAAAGGACAAAAGAAAATAGCATGGTTAAAGATTTGAGTACAATGCAATTAGCAGGAAGCTTGGATATTTCTGTAACATATAACATTTTATGATAATGACAAATTATGACTGATAACATTGTATCAGGACATATCAGATGTTAGGGATGCCATATAAATTTTGGAATATCTATATTAATGACACCCATCCATACTAGTGAAATTGTGTGGTGGGTCTGTGTGCTGCTTGTGAACTTAACTCCTCCAGAGTCATTTCAGCTCATCTTACGTGTCTTGGTTTCTCCCTTTGGCAGTTTAATAATACCACCATGGGTGCTTGGACAGATGAATGGCCAATTCTTATTTGCGACCTCTGGGTGAGCAAGCGTTTTAGTGAATGAGTGGATTTCCCTATGGGACCACTGTCCAGTATGAGAGGTCAACCTCCATCACTCCTGTAAATTTCTCAGTCACCTGAGAAATCCGTAACTGACTGGGATTAGTCTTGTCCCTTTTCGTCAGAGCCTAGCTCTCATATAATATCTCCACTTTTATCCTGACGTTCTACTAAGGAAGGCAAATTAAGGAAAAGTGTCAGATCAGGCTTTTACCTAACCACTCAGCCATAGACCACTCAGTCACCTATAACTGAGCAAACCCTGGTGCCTTTCATCCAGCCCCTTCCCTCAATGTATTTCAACTGTGTGGGTATTTCCCTAGTATCTTTCAACCAAGCCCCAGCCAGTATTTCTCCACTAGGTGGGTATTCTCTGGTATATTTCAACTGCCTGCCCCTACTGTCCTTGAGAGGGGGCATATACCTGCCATACCCTACCATATGAAACAGGATCATCAGTCAGTTGAGGAGACTCACTCAGATTCACGTGGACTCCTGAAGGAGGTGGATGGGCGTAGGAGGCCTCTGCTGCACCAAGGCTCCGGATCCTTGTAGAATGCAGGCGGAGCATGGAAGTCCACACTGGGTCCCTTCATGGTCTCCATAACTGTTGACCTAAAAAAGAGTCTCAGCCTTAAAGCTGAGAGCTATCTATTATTCAGTGGAAACTTTTAGAACTTGCTGGGAGGCAGCATGTCAAGCAACCCTGAGGAGACTGCTCTGAGGCTGCGAGGGGAGGAACCAGGTAATGTAGAAGTTTTGCAACAAAGGGCACGTAGTCTGAACATCAAAAGGCAATTGTTAATGAAAGAAAATCAGATATGCCAAGTTAAGGATGTAGCGCTTTTCTGTGTATGGGAAAATGCAAGAGTCTGGACTCACTGACGTCTTTCCTTTCATATGCATCTCAGCTGTAGGGGCCAGTATCTCGTGTTTTTCAGTCCGGAGCTTCCTTTCCTCAGGGCTCACTGTGGGCAGTGGCTGTAGTCGGATGGCTGCTAGATAGCAGGTATTCGTTTTCTTGTGATCCTCTGGGGCTCACAGGCTCAGGTTGGAGGGCTGTAATTGCTGACAACTGGGACATCCTTATTTACTGATAGCGCAGGGAATATTCCATTTCTCAGCACTTTCTTGCATTTCTGTTTAGGGGATATGTAACTGTTTTCAGGTCATATATATTAAATCAACTGTCATTTGAATTATTTTTATTTGATCCTTTAATCTTAAAAGAGGGCATATCAAAATATTTCAATAACAGAAAGTTTGAATTTTACCTTAAAATACAATTTATTCTGGAAATTGTGGGACCTAAAAGCAATCAGTAGTTTTCATAATGAGAAAGTCTTAAAATAGCACACCTGAATATAAATATTTCAGATTAAGATTTTAATAGGAGCATGGTCATAATACATAGACTTTAACATTCCTATAGCATTTTTGATTCATGAGAATAAAAAATAGACTCATGATCTCGACATATGTATTATCTAGGCTTCTTCAGAAGTTTTACCACACTCTTGCCTTCCAAAGACAGGAAATGCTGTGCTAGTATACCTTATTCCTTAAAATGATTCTGGTTTTTGTTATGTTTTCTCTTAAAAATTTTTCAAAGTGTTTGTATTTTATTTAATGTTTATTTAGGTACCCAAGATGAAAGGTGAGGTTCCATGAATTATTTAAGAACTGATCTGACTGAAAGAGAATATGTGTCAGTGAAACTCCACGTATGAGAAATACTGTAGCAGGTGTTTCTGTGAGGAGATTATCTTCAGTTTATATCAAACTTATAAATATGCCTCAAAAGCTTAAAAAAAAAACACCTAATCTTGCCAATTAAACCCCATGAATTTCTAGCTTGTTTGTCATGGAAATAAGCTGGAAAGTGAGGATATGATCATACTGAAGAGGCTGATTTCATTCTCTTTCATGAAAATGATACTTTTGGCTCATGATTCATTTGGATTCATGAATTCTTGGCTCTCTGTCCAAGCACTCTTTCCAGGTCTTTTCTTCTAAAGCTCTGATAGCATCTCTGGGTCTTTGATGATATTTTTGCCTTCCCAACTCATTTGGCAAAAAGCCAACTGAAAACTGTACTCACTTCAGGCAATATGCACACTTGAAAAGCAACCTAAGTAAATACAATGGAATATTTTGCATTGGGGTAGTTCAGCTAGATTCTCCTAGAAATGTATCTGCTTGCTAAATCTGTGACTTTAACAGTTTTTTTTTTTAGTCCATTTATTCTTTGTTTTTCTTCTCAGGTCAAGGAGAAAATAGTCTTCCCTTTGTTGATGAAATAAATTTTATCATAGGTTTTTATTCTAATTCCTAGCCCTTAAAAATGTTTAAAAAAAGTCTTGAACTATTTGAACATTAGTTTGTGGTAATCAGTATGTAAAATAAAATATTTTGTATACAAAATTGACACATCCAAATGCATATTACTTATTTGAGACATAAATTTCCATGGGTGATTCCATGAGTGAGGATCTCTATAATTTAACATTTATTTATTTAACCATGAAACATAGTTGCTGGAATTGTGGCTTCCTACCTTTCTTCTGTCTAGTTTTCTTTCAGTTTTACTATTTTCTGTTGCAGATTTCTTTTCTCATCTCTTTTTTTTTTGGATTTTTTTTGGTGGTTTTAATTTTACAACAGCTTTATTGAAATATATTCTCATACCATAACACTTGCCCTTGTGAAGTATACAGTTCAGTGGTTTTTTACACCTTCATAGAGCTGTGCAATCATCACCATTATCTAATTTCATAATGTTTTCACAATTCCATAAAAAGCTCTGTACCCATGAGCAAAAACTCCCTATTTCCTCCTCCACAAGTCTCTGGCAACCACTAGACTATGTTCTGCTTCTGTAGATTTGCCTGTTCTGGACATTTCATATAACTGAATCATACAATATGTGACATTTTTTGACTGACTTTTCCCATTTAGCATGTTTTCAAGATTCATTCATGTTGTAGCATGTGTCAGTACTTCATTTCCTTTTTAATCACTGAATAATATTCTACTACATGGATATATTGCATTTTATTGATCCATTCATCAGTTGCCGGACATTTGGGCCTACCAACTTTTTTAAGCTATTATGAAGAAGTTGATATGAATATTCATGTACAAGTTTTTAATGTGGAAATATGCTTTCAATTCTCTTGGGTATAGATCTAGACATAATTTCATTACTGTTTTAAAATTTTTAATTAATTTAATTAGAAATAAAATGTTTTTACATTTAATTCATATTTTCAGTTTTTTATGAATTGTTTATTCACATTATGATGTTTATTTTTTGTTGATTTCTAATAACTATATATTCTACATATGCAAATTGTTGATTTTTAATAATTATTTTTATTTTAAACTTTACCAAATGCACATACAGCTTAAAAATCTACAAGTGTTGGGGCTTCCCAGGTGGTCTAGTGGTTAAGAACCCACTTGCCAAAGCAGAGGACTTATATGGGTTCAATCCCTGGTCCAGGAAGATTCCACGTGCTGTAGGGCAACTTCGCCCATGAGCCATAACTACTGAGCCTGTATGCAGCAACTACTGAAGCCCACACACCCTAGAGCCACACTGCAACTACTCAGCTCACATCCTGCAGCTGCTGAAGCCAGCATGCCCTAGAGCCCACGCCCTGCGACAAAAGAAGCCGCTGCAATGAGAAGCCCACACACTGCAACACAGAGTAGCCGTTACTCGCTGCAACTAGAGACAGCCTGTGTTTACCAACAAAGACTCAGCACAGTCAAAAATAAATAATAAAAAAGTCTTAAAACATTACAAGTGTTATCATGAAATAATCACCAGCTCTATCTCCATTCTTTCTTCCCAGTGATAATCACTTTTAATTCTTTTAGTTTTTTTTTCTATTAATATTAGTATTTATCTCCATATTTCTAGGCAACAAGCTTATGCTGTCATTCTTGATAGTTCAGTTGTGTATGTGATACATTCACCTTCCACTGCAGTTCTTGGGCTTCCTTTTCCCTCAGACAGTAAAGAATCTGCCTGCAATGTGGGAGGCGTGAGTTTGATTCCTGGGTTGGGAAGATCCCCTGGAGAAGGGAAAGTCTACCCACTCCAGTATTCTTGCCTGGAGATGTCCATGGACAGAGGAGGCTGGTAGGTTACAGTCCATGGTGTCACAGAGTTGGATACAACTGAGTGACTAACACTTTCACTTTTTCACTTCATTGTAGTTCTTATAGCATTCTCTACTCTTTTCCCCATACCACATTTCCTTTCAACCTGTAAAATATTTACTAATATATTAAATTAATATTTAATAATTGACTATATAAATAATGGGCTTCCCTTCTATAAATAATGGGTTTCCCTTGTGGCTCAGCTGGTAAAGAATCTGCCTGCAATGTGGGAGACCCGGGTTTGATCCCTGGGTTGGGAAGATCCCCTGGAGAAGGAAAAGACAACCTACTCCAGTATTCTGGCCTGGAGAATTCCATGGACTTCATAGTCCATGGGGTCGCAAAGAGTTGGACATGACTGAGCGACTTTCACTTTCACTTTCATATAAATGATAATTTTTTGCTCTTGTCATATAGTGTCCCTGTGAACATATTTATTTCTTGTTCAATCTTTTGTTTTGGTTTTTATTAAGAAATCATGATTTTCTATTTAGTTTTTAATTGTAGTTCATGCTCTTCCAGATTGCAGAGTAATAAATAACATCAAACAGGGTAGACTTTCTATCATTTTTATGTTTTTTGTTGTTGATTTTTTCCCCAGCTGCACTGCTTGTGGGGTCTTAGTTCACTGGCTGTGAAAATGTGGCGTCCTAACCACTGGACCTTCAGGGAATTCCCTCCTTTTTATGTTCTTACAGTCATTTCTTCTGCATCTGTCTAAACTATTGCTTTCTAGGCTTGGTGCTTAGCTGGAATCTTCCCTTACCATTATCCTGGGAATTTAAGAAAAAAATCCTTTTCCTGTGTTGGCTTTGGGTCTTCTAAGAACTAAATGCCAAGATGGGGGATAAATGAGCAAATAATTTATTAATGAAATGCCTGTGAGTAGAAACAAGGATATTGGAGAGGCTGAGGGAATCTATCCGATCAGAAGACAAGTCTGACCCTCAGGGATGGAGGGTTTGGTGGAAGGAAGGTTAAGCAAGCCTTCATGTGGCCCATGAGAAGAGTTGTGGGTCTCCCAGGAATAAGCCTTCCTTAGTAATGGAATAATTTGCTGGGACTAGCACATGGAAAGCGCAGGCTGGGCTGGGTTTCTGAGCACAGCCGTTAGGATGCCTGGTTGATGTTCTCCTATAATCTGGAGGGCTGCCAGGTGCATTCTCGTGGCCACTAAGGCCACCTTGTTTCTTAAACTTCATATATTTTTTCCCCCTGGTTTAGTCCCTTGTTTTGGTAGATCATATCCTCTAGTTGCTTATGATCACGGTGCACTGATATCCTGTGCAATATTCCTTAATATTTGGTTTATTCCCCTTTTTTCAGTGTTTATCCACTAAAATGGTCCCTCTAGGCAAGGACTGAGGGACTGTTTACAGTATATCTTTGCTGGATGTACTGCAGGGTCCTTCTTTCTGGGAACCTGGCTATCTCTTCATTTGGTGGTTCCATATCTGAAGATGGGCTCAGGTCTGGGGACTGAGCAAGGTGGTGTGGCTCTTTGCTGGGACCACTGTCCTCAGCCAGCTGCTCCTCCATTCCTACCTCTGATTGCAGATGTTAAGTTGTACCTTTGAAGGGTGCCTGGGCATTTTGTCCCTAGAAACCTAAATTTCTATTAATTCTCTCTCTGCCAGCTAAGTTCTCTCAGCTGCCACTTTAACCTTGCTGGTTGTTATGGTAACTGTGGTCCCTTGACTTCTGCAATTAAGTGCTGCTACCTGGTTCCGGGGACTCATCATGTCTGTCACCATTAGTGAGCCTGGCTCTGTGCCGGCTTTTCCTACATTTAGGCATGGATTACAGATAACTGGTACTGAAGTTCTTAGCGACAGCACTGTCTTCCGTAAGAAGCAGCACCTACCCCTTGTAATGAGACAGGAAGAAAGGGGCAGGGCACAACCATGAAAAGGATAGCACAACTACTGAGAAGAACAGGATACAACAAAAACCAGTTACTAACTACTAGGCCCAAGACGGGCTTCCCAGGCGTCACTAGTGGTGGAGAACCCACCGGCTAATGCAGGAGACGTAAGATTCGCAGGGTCCATCCCTGGTTGGGGAAGATCCCCTGGAGGAGGGCATGGCAACCCACTCCAGTATTCCTGCCTGGAGACTCCCATGGACAGAGGAGCCTGGTGGGCTACAGCCCATAGAGTCGCAGAGTCAGACATGACTGAAACGACTTGGTGCGCAGGCCCAAGACGGCAGGAGACTGGACTTCAGTAGACCAGGAGCCTCATTACACGTTCATTGTAATACATCCCCATGCTAACTGACTCACCCACAGGCGCCATGACAATTCTGAGGCCAACCATGAAAGGCCAAAAAGTGGGTGATGGCCCAATTCCTGGAAACCTTCACCCCTTCCCCAAAATAGTTGGATTAAGAATAATCCTCCCACTCATCAGAAAATGAAGTTATTCAGCCCATAAAAACTAGCCATTCTCAGAATGTACTTTACTGCCACTGAAATGTATAGATAAATACGGTTAAAATAATATATTTTATATTAGATGACTTTCACCACAATAAAATAACATTAAAAAAAAAAAAAAACCAGAAAAACAAATCACTCCCACACCTCGGGGCCACTCTCAATTTCCAAGACTCTGACTGCTTGCTTAGGATACAAGTCTGGTCTCCGACATGGCCCATGCTCTGTCTTTGGATGTGTATCTCCCTGAATAAAACGGCTTTCACTTCCTTGAGGCTCTCTGTTGAGTTCTTTCCTGTTCAGAGCCAAGGACCCTGACTTGCCTGATGCAGGGGCTCACCTAAGACTTGGGACATGATCATCCTTTTCTGCCCCATCTCTCCTAAGACAGTAAGCCCCTACTGAGGCTTCTCCACCACAGCCCAGTGAGTACCCCTCAGAGTTGTCCCCACTTCCTCTCCTGGCTGCTAGGCAGATAACTGTTATTACATCCCAGCACAATACCGCTGGGAAGTGCTGGACCTGGAGGGTCTGCAAGCAAGCGTCTGGTGAGAGAGGTACCAGCACCACTAAGAACTTCAGTGCTGGCTCCTCTCTGTAGTTTGGGGCCGGTGGTAGGACAGTGAGCACAGAATTGGGGGTGTGTTGAGCCTCAATACTGGGGGACATCCACCCAGATGTCCCCATCCCACGTTTCAGGGCTCTGATCTTAGTGTAACAGAGCATTTAACCATCTCTGCGGCGCCCAGTTGTAAATCTGCAAAGTCCCGTGATTGCTCCTGAGCTGTGTTCTCGGCCACTGCAGGGAGAGAAGGATGGCTTTGTAAGAAGGGCCACCGCAAGCACACGCTGGCTCTCATACTTAGCCTTGAACTGCTCACTAACTGCCCTCAGTTTATCGTTATCCCTCAGAAGGGCTTCCATTCACTTGTAAAGACTAGCCCCTGTCTTTGAAGGCGCTGGCCCTCTTGTGTCTTTTAAAGGCCTCATTCACTGCATGGGTAAGCTTGATTTTCTCCACTGGGTATGTTTCCCCAGGCCATCATCTGTGAAACACTCAGCAGTTGAGACACCGCCTTGTGCCAGGGACGATCTGTGGCCCACATCCCGCTGAGGTTGGGTTTTCCTTGCCAGCCAGTGAGCGATCCAATCTCTGCCCTAGAAGCTGCCTTCTTGGACCATTTGCTAGTACCAACTGTTCAGTTCAGTTCCTCTGAAAAGCAGATACCATGATAGGATGGAGATGTACGAGGTTTATTAGGAGGAAACACCTGCGAAGGATAAAGTGAAGAGGAGCAGGTATTAGCTAGGAACGTTTTGACATTATGATGTGGGTCTGGCCACCAAAAAAGGAGAGAAGGAAGGAAGCAGCAGCTCAGAGAGTCTTGACCAGGCTGGTGAGTCAGCTGTGAGCTAAAGATGCCCCACTAAAGGAGTCCCCGTTGGCCAGAATGGTCCTCCTCTAGTCCACTCACTATCAGTCACACGGAGCAGGCCTAGGGGAGTGAGGCATTGCTTTGAATGTGGTACTGGATCGTGTAGGTACAACAGGTGGAGGCTGTCAGCCGGTATCCTCCTGGGGTCAAAGGTGTCTATTTTAGTCAATTCAGTTCAGTTGCTCAGTCATGTCCGACTCTTTGCGATCCCATGAACCGCACATCCTGTCCATCACCAATTCCCGGAGTCCATCCAAACCCATGTCCATTGAGTCAGTGATGCCATCCAGCCATCTCATCCTCTGTCGTCCCCTTCTCCTCCTGCCCTCAATCCCTCCCAGCATCAGGGTCTTTTCCAATGAGTCAGCTTTTTGCATCAGGTGGCCAAAGTATTGGAGTTTCAGCTTCAACATCAGTCCTTCCAGTGAACGTCCAGGACTGATCTCCTTTAGGATGGACTGGTTGGATCTCCTTGCAGTCCAAGGGACTCTCAAGAGTCTTCTCCAACACCACAGTTCAAAAGCATCAATTCTTCTGCACTCAGCTTTCTTTATAGTCCAACTCTCACATCCATACATGACCACTGGAAAAACCACAGCCTTGACTAGACGGACCTTTGTTGACAAAGTAATGTCTCTGCTTTTTAAGATGCTATCTAGGTTGGTCATAGCTTTTCTTCCAAGGAGTAAGCATCTTTTAATTTCATGGCTGCAATCACCATCTGCAGTGATTTTGGAGACCAGAAAAATAAAGTCTAACACTGTTTCCATTGTTTCCTCATCTATTTGCCATGAAGTGATGGGACTGGATGCCATGATCTTGGTTTTCTGAATGTTGAACTTTAAGCCAACTTTTTCACTCTCCTCTTTCACTTTCATCAAGAGGCTCTTTAGCTCTTCTTCACTTTCTGCCATAAAGGTGGTGTCATCTGTATATCTGAGGTTATTGATATTTCTCCCAGCAATCTTGATTCCAGCATGCACCTCCTCCAGCCCAGCATTTCTCATGATGTACTCTGCATGTAAGTTAAATAAGCAGGGTGACAATATACAGCCTTGACGTACTCCTTTTCCTATTTGGAACCAGTCTGTTGTTCCATGTACAGTTCTAATTGTTGCTTCCTGGCCTGCATACAGGTTTCTTAAGAGGCAGGTCAGGTGGTCTGGTATTCCCATCTCTTTAAGAATTTTCCACAGTTTGTTGTGATCCACAGAGTCAAAGGCTTTGGCTTAGTCAATAAAGCAGAAGTAGATGTTTTTCTGGAACTCTGTTGCTTTTTTGATGATGCAGCGGATGTTGGCAATTTGATCTCCAGTTCCTCTGCCTTTTCTAAAACCAGCTTGAACATCTGAAAGTTCACAGTTCACGTATTGCTGAAGCCTGGCTTGGAGAATTTTGAGCATTACTTTACTAGCGAGTGAGATGAGTGCAATTGTGCAGTAGTTCGAACATTCTTTGGCATTGCCTTTCTTTGGGATTGGAATGAACACTGACGTTTTCCAGTCCTGTGTCCACTGCTGAGTTTTCCAAACTTGCTGGCATATTGAGTGTACCACTTTCACAGTATCATCTTTCAGGATTTGAAATAGCTCAACTGGAATTCCATCACCTCCACTAGCTTTGTTCGCAGTGATGCTTCCTAAGGCCCACTTGACTTCATATTCCAGGATGTCTGGCTCTAGGTGAGTGATCACACCGTCATGGTTATCTTGGTCATGAAGGTATTTTTTGTACAGTTCTTCTAAGTATTCTTGCCACCTCTTCTTAATATCTTCTGCTTCTATTAGGTCCATACAGTTTCTGTCCTTTATTGAGCCCATCTTTGCATAATATGTTCCCTTGGTGTCTCTAATTTTCTTGAAGAGATCTCTAGACTTTCCCATTCTATTATTTTCCTGTATCTCTTTGTACTGATCACTGAGGATGGCTTTCTTATCCCTCCTTGCTATTTTTTGAACTCTGCATTCAAATGGGTATATCTTTTCTTTTCTCCTTTGTTTTTTGCTTCCCTTCTTTTCACAGCTATTTGTAAGGCCTCCTCAGACAGTCATTTTGCTTTTTTGCATTTCTTTTTCTTGCAGATGGTCTTCATCCCTGTCTCCTGTACAATGTCATGAACCTCCATCTATGGTTCTTCAACCACTCTGTCTATCAGATCTAGTCCCTTAAATCTATTTCTCACTTCCACTGTATAGTCATAAGGGATTTGATTTAGATCATACCTGAATGGTCTGGTGGTTTTCTCCACTTTCTTCAATTTCAGTCTGAATTTTGCAATAAGGAGTTCCTGATCTGAGCCACAGTCAGTCCCCGGTCTTGTTTTTGCCGACTGTATAGAGGTTCTCCATCTTTGGCTGCAAGGAATATAATCAATCTGATTTCAGTGTTGGCCATCTGGTGATGTCCATGTGTAGAGTCTTCTCTTGTGTTGTTGGAAGAGGATGTTTGCTGTGACCAATGCGTTCTCTTGGCAGAACTCTATTAGACTTTGCCCTGCTTCATTCCGTACTCCAAGGCCAAATTTGTCTGTTACTCCAGCTGTTTCTTGACTTCCTACTTTTGCCTTCCAGTCCCCTATAATGAAAAGGACATCCTTTTTGGGTGTTAGTTCTAGAAGGCCTTGTAGGTCTTCATAGAACTGTTCAGCTTCTTCAGTGTTACTGGTCAGGGCATAGACTTGGATTACTGTGATATTGAATGGTTTGCCTTGGAAAGGAACAGAGATCATTCTGTCATTTTTGAGACTGCATCCAAGTACTGCATTTCGGACTCTTTTGTTGACTATGACGGCTACTCCATTTCTTCTAAGGGATTCTTGCCCACAGTAGTAGATATAATGGTCATCTGACTTAAATTCACCCATTTCAGTCCATCTTAGTTTGCTGATTCCTAGAATGTCGATGTTGACTCTTGTCATCTCCTGTTTGACCACTTCCAATTTGCCTTGATTCATGGACCTAACATTCCAGATTCCTATGCAATATTGCTCTTTACAGCATCGAACCTTGCTTCTATCACCAGCCCCATCCACAACTGGGTGTTGTTTTTGCATTGGCTCCATCCCTTCATTCCTTCTGGAGTTATTTCTCCACTGATCTCTAGTAGCATATTGGGCACCTACTGATCTGGGGAGTTCATCTTTCAGTATCCTATCTTTTTGCCTTTTCATACTGTTCATGGGGTTCTCAAGGCAAGAATACTGAAGTGGTTTGCCATTCCCTTCTCCAGTGGACCACATTCTGTCTGACCTCTCCACCATGACCCATCCATCTTGGGTGGCCCCACACGGCATGGCTTAGTTTCATTGAGTTAGACAAGGCTGTGGTCCTGTGATCACATTGGCTAGTTGTCTGTGATTGTGGTTTCAGTCTGTCTGCCCTCTGATGCCCTCTCTCAGCCTACCGTCTTACTTGGTTTTCTCTTACCTTGGACGTGGGGTTGCTTCTCCTGGCGCCACCCCTGACCTTGGATGTAAAAGCTATGAGTCAAGTTTTATTCAGGAACCTTACTGAAGGCTATAGCTTAGAAAACAGCTTTTTTGGTAGAGATTGCTCTAAGAGGTAGTGGAGGAGCTTGTTAGTATATATATGAATTTTCTGGCTGGGAAATATTGTAGTCACGTGTGTGTGTGTGTGTGTGTGTGTGTGTGTGTGTGTGTGTGCGCATGCACGCACGCGTGCACACTCAGTTGCTAAGTCATGTTTGACTCTTTGTGACCCTTTTGGACTATGGCCCACCAGGCTCTTCTGTCCATGTGATTTCCCAGGCAAGAATACTGGAGTGGGCTGCCATTCCCTTCTTCAAAGGATCTTCCCAACCCACGGATTGAATCCATGTTTCCTGCATCTCCTGTATTGGCAGGAGAATTCTTTACCACTGAGCTACTTGGGAAGCTCCAACAACAAACAAATATCTCAATTTAATGCCTAGTGCTTTTCTATTGTAAGAAGATTCAAGAATCTGGGGTCATTGAAATTCTCCCTTAGGTATGCATCTTAACTATCTAGGGGCCCAAATATGCAAAACACAGAACTTTCATCTTGTTTTTCCAATCCTGAATTCCCCTCGGGTGCACTGTTGCTGTGTATGATCATGGACAACAGGCTTCGTTCCTTTTATTTACAAAGGGCAATCTGAGCAGTGCACACCCCTGAGGGTCACGTCCATCCTCCCCCACTGGTCTGTAATGCCTGCTCTGTCATAAGTCAAGTTTCTTTGCTTGTATGAATTTGTTTTGAGGTTCTCTAATCTACTCCATTGATTTTATATCTGTGCTAATACCACATTATTTTATTTTGTAAGGACTTTCTATTAAGTCTTTGTATAGCAAATACATCTGTGTTTTTCTCCTTATAGTATCTGGGCTATTCTCATTCATTTCCTCACTCACATAAATTTTCAGATTAGTTGTTAAGTTTTCACGTTTTAACTGGAATTGCACTCAATAGTTAAGATGAATGGGAAGAACTCTATGATGGTGCATCTTCAAATCCAATGACATGGTATATACTTTCATTGATTTCTTTTAATATGTCTTTGGCTATTATATGTATAATTTTTTTCCAGAAAGGTCTTGCATATTTTTTAAAGATTCAACATTGATAATTTAAATTTCTGTCTCTGATGTAAATGGTATCTTTTCTTCAAAAAAGTTATATTTTCTGTCTCTTGCTGTTGTATAGTCATGCCTTTCAGAATTGTCCTGCCCTGAGGCAAGGGGACCTGGCATTTATACCCCATATCTACCAATTACTGGCTGAAGACTGCCCTCAGGGACTGGGTGTGACCCCGTGCGAGGAGCCTCTTGGCCTGAGGTCAGTGCCTGGAGCTGCAGGACTCAATTGAGCTGCAGACATTCCCACCAGCTGGGCAAATACCACATTGGCCTGAAGGGGGGTTCTCAGCATTCAAGAGTCACAGAGATGTTAAAGGCCCTTTAGCAGACTGAAGAATTCTCTTTTATTCTCAGGTTTGTTACGTGTTCCTGGGTTGGTAAAAGAAGAGGCCATGCCTACCTGCATGGTGTGCGGAATTGGATGTGGGGTCCAGCTGTGTTTTAAACAGTCTTTCAGCTCCCGCTTTGTTAGCCTCCGCTTACCTCGGTTAACCCGAGCCTCTTCTGTGGTTTTCAGGAGAGACGGCTTGCTCGTAGGCTTCTCTGACTGCAGCACAGGATTTAGCTTTCCTCCGCCATCCAAGTCAGTTCCCACTTGACCTCTGCTTTCTGGCCTTCAAAGGTCTGATGCTGTCTTCTCCTCTGCGCTCTCTCTTTTTCATTCCTTAGTTGTCACTTAAGTTGGGTGAAAGAAGGAGCATAGGTAATTCACGGGTTCAACTGTTCTTGCTGAGAAGCTCTCTCAGTATTCTGATTCAGAGAATTATGAAACAAACGTAAATTGGGCAGAGACTTCCCTGGTGGTCCAGTGGTTAAGACTCCACGCTTGCAGTGCAGGGGGTGTGGGTCTGACCCCTGGTTAGGGAACTAAGATCCCACGTGGCTGTGGCAGCCAGAAAAAAAAGAAAGATGAAGTGGGCAGAGTTTGACATAGGCTGTTTCTGAAGTTTGAAACTACCCCTTCTTTCTCCTCAGTCTTTGCTCGTCTAGCCCACCCTGCAGGTCTCAGTGTAGTAGTCACATTCTCCAGGACACGTCCCTTCACAGCCCGAGTGTGGGCTATATCCTGCTTCTCTGCATTGCAGTGTAAACTTAGTCTTGTTTCCTCTCAGTATGAATGGGAATATTGTATTTTTGCCTACCTAGTTTGCACTCTGTACTATACTTTGTTTGAGGCTTCCCTGGTGGTAAAGAATCTTCCTGCAATGCAGGAGATCCATTATTCGACTTCTGGGTCAGGAAGACCCCCTGGAAAAGGGAATGACTATCTAGTACTCTTGCCTGGAGAATTTCATGGATGGAGGAACCTGGCTCTGCAGAGAGTCAAACACGACTGAATGAGTAACGTTTTCACTTTTTACATACTTTGTTTTCAAAAGAGCAAACCACAGAATAAAAGTCATTCTGATGTAACCTTTCCAAGGAATTTCTTGGAGAATGGATTTTCATTGATATTCATATATAGGAAGAAATAAAAGCAAATTTATGATTCTGAAGGTACAGGAGACTTCCTGTTTAACCTGGAAGGTGCTTTGTGATAGGCAAACTCAACCTCCAATACGGTAAAACTGTCATAGGAGCTGTAATTCAGTTTCATAGGAAATTTGGAAAGGAAGGCTTTCAGGGGCATTCTTCAGCTTTTTATGTGTACACTTTTATCAGAGAAGACGTTCTCATTTGCTGTTAATTTTTTGACTTACCTGATTTTAAAAAAGCAATAAATGCACAAGGTAGATATTGTGAAAAATATACTGAGAAAGCACCACTGATAATGCCTTGTTGCATACATTTCCTGGTTTCCTTTCTGGCACATTTGTTTTCTCTCATAGTTAAGACACTGTTAAGTATAGCTCCCTCTTTTCTCACTTCGCAATGAATCATTATTTTTTCTCCGTTTCATTAAGTATTCTTTACAAACATGATCTTCATGGTTGTGTAATGCTCATCAGAAGAATGCATGTAATTTAACAATTTTCCTGTTGTCATCTAGGGTGTTTTATTACATTTTTTTGTAACAATAAACTTTGTTACATATATTTGACTTGCTATTCTTGAGGAAATTCAGTCTTTAATTCTGAAGAGTAAAAGTGGAGAGGCTTTTTGTAGAGACTTTGAGATAATACATGTGAAACGTATATAAATTAGAAAACGTAATATATTTACCTGGTTTAGCTTTCTATTAGTATTAGTGTATGGAGGAAGAAATGGCAACCCACTCCAGTATTCTTGCCTGGAGAATCTCATGGACAGAGGAGCCTGGAAGGCTACAGTCCATAGGATCGCAGAGTCAGACACAACTGAAGCGATTTAGCATGCATGGAGACTTTTATTTATATTATTTGTATTATTGAGCTTAATCAACTTACTGTTTGGAGAAGAAGGTAGATCATATCTACATTCAGAGTGAATTATATCATTAATCATAGTCTATGTGATATATATATATATAAATATGTAAAGTGAAAATGAAAGTGTTAGTTGCTCAGTCGTGTCTGACTCTTTGAGATCCCATCAACTGTAGTCCACCAGGCTCCTCTGTCCATGGGATTCTCCAGGCAAGGATAATGGAGTGGGTAACCATTCCCTTCTCCAGGGGATCTTCCCCATGCAGGGATTGAACCCAGGTCTCCCACATTGTGGGTAAATTCTTTGCTGTCTGAACCACCATGGAACACCAAATATATAAAACAATATATTAAAATGAAACAAGTTTGTCAGAGACCACTGATTTTCTTTTTTAAAATTTATTTTATTTAAGTGGAGGATAATTGCTTCACAATGGTGTGTTGGTTTCTGCCTGCACACAAGCGCTAATCAGCAATAATGACTATATGTCCTCTCCCTCATGAGTCTCTGTCTCCTCCCCTCATCCCTTCCCTCTAGGATGTTAGAGTGCCGGGCTGGGCTCCCTGTGTTACATAGCAGCTTCCCACTAGTCATCCATTTTACACATGGGAGTGTGTATATGTCAATTCTCAATTTCTCCTACCCTCTCTTTCCCCTCCTGTGTCGAGTCCATTCTCTACATTTGCGTCTCCATTCCTTCCCTGCAAATAAGTTCATCAGTACTATTTTTCTAGATTCCATGTGTATGCATTAATATACAATATCTTTCTCTTTCTGACTTATTTCAATGGTAAAACAAGCTCTAGGTTCATCTATCTCATTAGAACTGACTCAAATTCATTATTTTTTATGTCTGGGTAATATTCCATTGTATATATATACCACAGCTTCTTTATCCATTCATCTGTCAATGGTTGCTTCCATGTCCTGGCTATTGTAAATAGTGCTGCAATGAACATTGAAGTACATGTGTCTTTTAGAATTGTGGTCTTCTCAGGGTATATGCCCAGAAGTGGGGTTGCTGGGTCATATGGTAGTTCTATTCCTAGCTTTTAAAGGAATCTCTGTGCTGTTCTCCATAGAGGCTGCACCAGTTTACATTGCCACCAACAGAATAGGAGCGTTCCCTTTCCTCCACATGTGCTCGGCATTGATTATTTGTAGTTTTTTGATGATGGCCATTCTGACTGGGGTGAGGTGATGCCTCTTTGTAGTTTGGATTTGCATTTCTGTAATAATGAGCAATGTTCAACATTGCTCACTGAGCATCTTTTCTTTTTTCATGTGTTTATTTGCCATCTGTCTGTCTTCTTTGAAGAAATGTCTGTTTATGTCTTCTGCCCATTTTTTGATTGTTTTTCTGATACTGAGCTGTATGAGCTGTTTATATAATTAGGAGATTAATCCTTTGTCAGTTGCTTCATTTGCACTGATTTTCAAACTGGGTGGCAAGATATCAGTGAGTGAATGTATCTTATTGGTTGTAACTAGCATAGCTTTGTTTTTAAAGTGAGATGTAATTGATGGGTCTTCCCTTGGTGGCTCAGTGGTAAAGAATCTGCTTGCAATGCAGGAGACATGGCTTTGATCCCTGGGTTGGGAAGATCCGCTGGAGAAGGAAATGGCAACCCACTCCAGTATTCTTGCCTGGGAAATCCTATGGAGAGAGGAGCCTGGTGGGCTATAGTCCATGGTGTCATATAGACTTGGCCACAGATGAGCAACAAAACAACTGATATGTTACATTGTATTACTTTTATGTGTACAAAATAATATATTCATTGCAAAGTGATTACCACAATAAATTTAGTTAACTTTCAAGCAACTTCCAAATTCCTCAAAAAATGACAAGCAATACTACCACATAATCAGGCAATTATATTTCTGGGTATTTATCTGAAGGAAATGAACTCACTATCTCAAAAAGATGTCCAAACCCCCATGTTCATTGCAGCATTATTTTCAATAGCTAAGGCATGAAAACAACCACATGTTCTTTTCTAAACTTTTTATTTTGTAGTCAGTTCAGTCGCATCTGACTCTTTGTGACCCTATGGACTGTAGTACGCCAGGACTCTCTGTCCATTACCAGCTCCCAGAGTTTACTCAAACTCATGTCCATTCAACCATGGTTGATGCCATCCGACCATCTTATCCTCTTCATCCCCTTCTCCTCTTGCCTTCAATCTTTTTTTGTAGTGGGATAAAAAGCCTCTTGATGAAACTGAAAGAGGAGAGTGAAAAAGGTGGCTTAAAGCTCAACATTCAGAAAACTAAGATCATGGTATCTGGTCCCATCACTTCATGGGAAATAGATGGGGAGACAGTGGAAACAGTGTCAGACTTTATTTTTTCAGGCTCCAAAATCACTGCAGATGGTGATTGCAGCCATGAAATTAAAAGACGCTTACTCCTTGGAAGGAAAGTTATGACCAACCTAGATAGCATCTTAAAAAGCAGAGACATTACTTTGCCAACAAAAGGTCCATTTAGTCAAAGCTATGGTTTTTCCAGTATTGATGTATGGATGTGAGAGTTGGACCACAAAGAAGGCTGAGCGCCAAAGAATTGATGCTTTTAAGCTGTAGTGCTTGAGAAGACTTTTGAGAGTCCCTTGGACTGCAAGGAGATCCAACCAGTCCATCCTAAAGGAGATCAGTCCTGGGTGTTCATTGGAAGGTACTGATGCTGAAGCTGAAACTCCAATACTTTGGCCACCTCATGCAAAGAGTTGACTCATTGGAAAAGACCCTGATGCTGGGAGGGATTGGGGGCAGGAGGAGAAGGGGACGACAGAGGATGAGATTGGCTGGATGGCATCACCGACTCGATGGGCTTGAGTTTGAGTAAACTCTGGGAGTTGGTGATGAATAGGGAGGCCTGGCGTGCTGCAATTCATGGGGTTGCAAAGAGTCCGACACGACTGAGCGACTGAACTGAACTGAGAGCAAATCCGGGTGAAACTACTGGCATTCACTGTGATAGAAAGCCCATTGTTTCCTAACCACTAGAGGGCAGTATACTACATTAGTTAAAAAGAAAAAATCTGACAATACAGTGGATCTAGTTTTACAACTGATTATGCTGCTGCTGCTGCTAAATCGCTTCCGTCGTGATCCGACTCTGTGCGACCCCATAGACGGCAGCCCACCAGGCTCCCCCGTCCCTGGGACTCTCCAGGCAAGAACACTGGAGTGGGTTGCCATTTCCTACTCCAATGCATGAAAGTGAAAAGTGACAGTGAAGTCGCTCAGTCGTGTCTTACTCTTAGCAACCCCATGGACTTCCGCCTACCAGGCTCCTCCATCCATGGGATTTTCCAGGCCAGAGTACTGGAGTGGGTTGCCAGTGCCTTCTCCAACTGATTATGAGAGACATAAAATTACACGTAATTTTGTGTTGGACTATTAATGTGAGAACCTACCACACGGCATACACTGAGATAGGGATAAACTGGTGAATAAGACATGTTCTATAATTTAGCAAGAGGACGAGACAGTTACCCACTTTGGTTTGGCTCCTGTCCGCCTTTCTAGCCTCACATACTGCCACTCCCCAGCTTGCAACGTGACCTGTGGTCATGCTCAACGCCTCCTAATCGTCTTGCACATGCTAGTCCCTCTTCCTGAAACACTGTGCTTCTTCTCTGCCTGTTGAACTTATACCTCAACCTCCAATATCTCAACTTTCCCAGGCAAAGTTAAGTGCAAGCATGTGTTTTCTCCATTTCACTCACGTGGAACCAACTTTGATCCTCTTAGAGCTGGTGACCTCTTTTCCCTAGGAAACTGAACTACTATAAGAACTATAAGAACTTCCTATAAGAACTAGGAAGGCAAAAGACGTGTTCATTTTTATTTCTCTAGTTGTGCCTGTGACATAGACAGTGCTTAAAATGCACATTTATTAAATGAGCAAATAAAAGTGCTATGAACAGATGCTATGATGAGATAATTTCCTCATAATCTCTCCATTAGTTCTTCTGCCCTCTCTTTCTAACCATGCTACTAAAAAGCATCTGTCCAATCTCCATAGCAAACCAGAGAGGCTTTTTTGACTTGCTGATGGTGAGGGAGAGTTAGGCTTTGTCAAACAAGGGAAGGGAAAAGAATTTTGGAGGAAAATTTAGGTTTCCCTAATATTACCCCATGACATCCTGGGGGATGATCTTCACTTTAGCAACACACAGCTGAGACTGAATAATCTTTGCTCTTCCATCCCTTTCTTAGACTAGCCAAGTAGGCAAAGTGGTTGTGTTTGTCATTTGGCTAGCAGTTAACAACCCTGACACTTTAGCATTGAGAAGACAGAGTACCTAGTACATTCTGTTGTGATCTACAAAAGCTGAAGGAATCAGAGTCAAGTTTCAACATGTTCCAAGTCCTCATGTGGCAAATTAAACAGTTCTCCATCCAAGTGGTATATGTACTTGTTTATAAAAGTTTTTGTTATATGTTCACTTTAGATATGTTTGCAAAAAGATTAAAACATATTTTTAGCTTGCTCACAATCTTGTAGGTATGCCCATACTGGTGTGTTAGTTGCTCAGTTGTGTCTCTTTGCGGCCCCATGGAGCCCTCCAGGCTCCTCTGCCCATATTCATATCATCTTGGAAATTCTGCTCTATAAAGAGACCTGGTTGTATATTACAAGGGATAAATGAAGTCTAAAGTCAAATGGACTTTTGTTTGAGCCCTGGATATGTCTTTTTTTCTAGCTTTGTGAATTTGGGCATGTTCCTCAACCTCAGTTCACCTCGGTTCCTTCATTTGCAATATGGACACAGCAGTTCTTCCCTCAGTGGGGTTGCTAGGAGGATTAGACAAAGTCCTGCATGTAAAGAGCTTTACACAAGATTTGGCATATTGTGAGCTTTCAGTAGACATTAGCTCTTATAAGATGAAGATCTTCAGTGCAAGATTTTTTTCTTTGTGTGTTTTTTCTTCTTTTTTAAAATAACCAGTGCTTAATGGATTCCCCTCACCCCCCACCCCACCCCACTCTGCTACTATTGCCGTAAGAAGTTTATTTCCCCATTTTGATAAAATATATGGCATAAGCTAATGGGGGCTTGCAAGCATGAGAACCTTGGTGGAGATGAAGTGAAGGCCCTGCTGTGGGTGCTAGCCTGGGCTAGTGGGGGTCCGACTTTGTGGGCCTCAGAAAGTCTCTTCCAGTGTTTCCCCATGCAGAGAGTTCTTACCTTTGTTGCCCCTGCGAATGCAGTGGGGCATACAGCCTTGCTATTAAGCATTCTTGAGGCTCTTTTACTACTATGGTGAGAGTGAGCTTTCTCTTCTTCAGCATCATTGATGTTGACTTAGAATATGGTTTTCAAACAGATTGTCTAAATTATCAACTCCTGTGGGTAGGGACGTTGCTCTGTATAATACATATCAAAAGGACATATATATTAATACATAAGTGTGTGAGTGTGTGTGTGTGTGTGTGTGTGTGTGTGTGTGTGTGTGTGCGCGCGTGCGCGCACTCAGTCATATCCGACTCTTTGCTATTTTATGGACTGCAGCCCACTGGGCTCCTCTCTCCATGGGATTTCCCAGACAAGAATACTGGAGTGGTTGCCATTTCCCGACCCAGGGATCGAATCTGTGTCCCCTGGGTCTCCTGCATTGCAGGCAGATTCTTTATCCCTTAGCCACTGGGGAAGTTACATACATAAGTACTTAATGTATTTTTAAGCTAACTATTAATTATATGTTTTAATGTTTTATATGACTATAGTGACATTTGTTCTGAGCCAAAAATGATAGATCAGTTGGTAAAGAATCCACCTGCAATGCAGGAGACCCCGGTTCAATCCCTAGGTTGGGAAGATCCCCTGGAGGAGGGCAAGGCCACCCACTCCAGTATTCTGGCCTATGCAGTCCATGGGGTCACAAAGAGTGGGGACACCACTGAGCGACTTTCATGTGGCACAACAAAAATTTTAAAACATTTTAAGAGTTTAGAAAATTTTAGCACTTTTATTTTGAGATAATTTTAGACTTTCAAAAGAGTGGTCATGATAGTTCAGAAAGTCCCTAAGTACCCATTACTCAGGTCTCCCTAATGTAACGTCTCATATAATCACGGTGGATCTATCAACACTTAGAAACAAACATCTGTACTGTACTATTAACTAGATTTCATTAGGATTTCACCATTTCCACCCCCCCATTCATGTCCTTGTTCGTTTCTGAGTCCAACCCAAGATTTCACGTTACATTTCATTCTGTCCTTTAGTCTCTTCTAATCTGGGACAGTTCCTCAGTCTTTTCTTTCCTTTCACAATCTTGACACTTTTGGAAATTACTGACCAGGCATTTTGCAGACCGTCCTTAATTTGTCTGATTTTGTGTGATGTTTTTCTCCAGATTATTGAGTTTATAGAGTTTTGGGAAGAGTACCACAGAAATGATATACCCTTCTCAGTGCATTATATAAGGTACTACAACATCCATGTTCTCTTACTAGTAACTTTAACCTAAGTCATATTTAGTTATACATCAAAAGATTTCTTTTAATTGAAAAAGAAAAAATTACATGAAATTGAGAAAATCTGATACATGTAAAAATTCATCAGTATATATTTATACACACAGGCAATGTAGTTTTCTCTAAAAGCATTGACATTTGTAGGGACACAGACATTGCCATTCTGACTCAAACTAACAAGGTTTTGTTCTTAGAAATAAAAAGTTACCTATGTATATATTTTTTAAAATATTTATTTTTAATTGAAGAGTAATTGCTTTACAGAATTTTGCTGTTTTCTGTCAAAATTCAACACGAATCAGCCATAGGTATACATATGTCCCCTCCCTTTTGAACCTCCCTCCCGTCTCCCTCCCCATCCCTCCCCTCTGGGTTGATACAGAGCCCCTGCTTGAGTTTCCTGAGCCAGACAGCAAATTCCCATGGGCTATCTATTTTACATAAGGTAATGTAACATTCCATGTTACTCTATACATCTATACATGTTTCCATGTTACTCTATACTCTATACATCTCACCCTCTCCTCCCCTCTCATGTCCATAAGTCTATTCTCTATGGCTGTTTCTCCATTACTGCCCTGTAAATAAATTCTTCAGTACCATTTTTCTAGATTCTGAATATATGCATTAGAATATGATATTTATCTTTTACTTTCTGACTTACTTCATTCTGTATAATAGGCTCTAGGTTCATCCAACACATCAGAACTGACTCAAATGTGTTCCTTTTTATGGCTGAGTAACATTCCATTGTGTATATATACCACAGCTTCTTTATCCATTCATCTGTTGATAGACATCTAGGTTGCTTCCATGTTCTAGCTATTGTAAATAGTGCTGCAATGAACAATGGGATACATGTGTCTTTTTTATTTTGGTTTCCACAAGGTATATGCCTAGGAGTGGGATTGCTGGGTCATATGGTGGTTTTATTCCTAGTTTTTTAAGGACTCCATATCATCTTCCATAGTGGCTGTATCAATTTACATTCCCACCAATGGTGCAAGAGTGTTCCTTTTTCTCCACACCCTCTCCAGCATTTATTTTTTGTAGACTTTTTGATGATGGCCATTCTGACTGGTGTGAGGTGATATCTCATTGTAGTTTTGATTTGCATTTCTCTAACAAAGATCAATATTGAGCATCTTTTCATGTGTTTGTTAGCCATCTATATGTCTTCTTTGGAGAAATGTCTGTTTAGGTCTTTTCCCCACTTTTTAAGATTGGGTTGTTTCTTTTTCTGGTATTGAGTTGTATGAGCTGCTTGTATACTTTGGAAATTAATCCTTTGTCTGTTGTTTCATTTGCTATTATTTTATCCCATTCTGAGGGTTTTTCACCTTGCTTATAGTTTCGTTTGCTGTGCAAAAGCTTTTGTTTACTTTTGTTTTTATTTCCATTACTCTAGGAGGTGGGTCACAGAGGATCTTGCTTTGATTTAGGTCATTGAGTGTTCTGCCTATGTTTTCCTCTAAGAGTTAGAGTTTTTGGTTTTGCATTTAGGTCTTTAATCCAGTTTGAGTTTATCTTTGTGTATGGTGTTAGGAAGTGTTCTAATTTCATTCTTTTACATGGAGCTGTCCAGTTTTCCCAGCTAAATTTCCCAGCTAAAATTTATTCCCAGAATAAATTTTCTCATTTATTGAAGAGGCTGTCTTTGCTCCATTGTATATTCTTGCTCTTTTGTCAAAAATAAGGTACCCATAGGTGCATGGGTTTATTTCTGGGCTTTCTATCTTGCTCCATTGGTCTATATTTCTGTTTCTGTGCCAGTACCATACTGTCTTGATGACTGTAGCTTTGTAGTATAATCTGAAGTCAGGAAGTTTGATTCCTCCAGCTCCATTCTTCTTTCTCAAGACTGCTTTGGCTATTCAGGGTCTTTTGTGTTTCCATATGAATTGTGAAATTTTTTGTTCTAGTTCTGTGTCGTTGTTAGTTTGATAGGGTTTGCATTGAATCTGTAGATTGTGTTTGGTAGCATAGTCATTTTCATAATATTGATTCTTCCTACCCAAGAACATAGAATATCTCTCCATCTGTTTATGTCATCTTTGATTTCTTTCATTAGTGTCTTATAATTTTCTGTGTACAGTTCTTTTATCTCCTTAGGTAAGTTTATTCCTAGATATTTAATTTTTTCTGTTGCAATGGTGAACAGGATTGATTCCTCAATTTCTCTTCCTGATTTTTCATTGTTAGTATATAGAAATGCAAGTGATATCTGTGTATTGATTTTGTATCCTGCAACTTTGCTAAATTCAATGATTAGCTCTAGTAATTTTTTGATACTATCTTTAGGGTTTTCTATGTACAGTATCATGTCATCTGCAAACAGTGAGAGCTTTACTTCTTTTCTGGATTCCTTTTATTTTTCTTCTCTGATTGCTATAGCTAGGACTTCCAGAACTATTTTGAATAATAGTGGTTAAAGTGGACACCCTTGTCTTGTTCCTGATCTTAGGGGGAATGCTTTCAGTTTTTCACCATTGACAATAATGTTTGCTGTAAACTTTTCATATACAGCCTTTACTATGTTGAGGTAGGTTCCTTTTATGCTCATTTGTTGAAGAGTTTTAATCATAATTGGGTGCTAAATTTTGTCAAAGGCTTTTTCTGCATCTATCAAGATTACCATATGGTTTTTATCTTTCAATTTGTTAATATGGTGTAATCACATTGATTGATTTCTGTATATTAAAGAATCCTTGCACCCCTGGAATAAACCCAACTTGATCATGGTGTATGAGCTTTTTGATGTGTACTTAATTGTGTTTACTAAAATTTTGAGGATTTTTGCATCTTTGTTCATCAATGATATTGGCCTGTAGTTTTCTTTTTTTGGTGTTGCCTTTGCCTGGGTTTGGTATCAGGGTGATGGTGGCCTTGAAGAATGAGTTTGGAAGTGTTCCTTCCCCTGCAATTTTTTGAAAGAGATTTAGAAGTATAGGCATTTGTTCTTCTCTAAATGTTTGATAAAATTCCCCTGTGAAGACATCTGCTCCTGGGCTTTTGTTTTGTGAGAGATTTTTGATCAGCTTCAATTTCAGTATTTGGGTTGTTCATAATTTCTATTTCTTCCTGGTTCATTCTTGGAAGATTGAACTTTTCTAAGAATCTGCCCATTTCTTCCAGGTTATCCATTTTATTGCCATATAGTTGTTCATAATAGTCTCTTATAATCCTTTGTATTTCTGCACTGTCTGTTGTAACATCTCCTTTTTCATTTCTAATTTTGTTGATTTGATTCTTCTCTTTTTCTTGATGAGTCTGACTAAACGTTCCTCAATTTTATATTCTCAAAGAACCAGCATTTAGTTTTATTAATCTTTACTATTGTTTCTTTTTCATTTATTTCTGCTAAGATCTTTATGATTTCTTTCCTTCTGATAATTTTGGTTTCTTTTTTTTTTTTTGGTTGTTGTTCTTTTTCCAGTTGTTTTAGGTGTAAAGTTAGGTTGTCTATTCGGTGTTTTTCTTGTTTCTTGAGGTAGGATTGCATTGCTATTAAGTTCCCTCTTAAAACTGTTTTTGCTGCATCCCATAGGTTTTGAGTTGTCATGTTTTCCTTGTCATTTGTTTCTAGAAATTTTTTGATTTCTCTTTTGATTTCTTCAGTAACCTGGTGGTTATTTAGAAATGTATTGTTTAATCTCCATGTGTTTGTGTTTTTCTAGTTTTTTCCTTGTAATTGATATCTAGTCTCCTAGGGTTGTGGTCGGAAAGATGCTTGATATGATTTCAATTTTCTTAAATTTACTGAGGCTTGATTTGTGGCCCAAGATGTGGTTTATCCTGGAGATTGTGCACTTGAGAAGAAGGTGTATTCTTCTGCATTTGGATGGAATGTCCTGAAGATATCAGTGAGATCTGTCTCATCTAAAATATCATTTAAGACTTGTGTTTCCTTATTTTCCGTTTCAATGATCTGTCCATTGGTGTGAGTGAGGTGTTAAAGTCTCCTAGTATTATTGTGCTACTGTCAATTTCTCCTTTTATGTCTGTTCATGTTTGCCTTATGTATTGAGGTGTCCCTATGTTGGGGCATCAGTTCAGTTCAGTCACTCAGTCATGTCTGACTCTTGGTGACCCCATGAACCCCAGGATGCCAGGCCTCCTTGTCCATCACCAACTCCCAGAATCCACCCTAACCCATGTCCATTGTGTTGGTGAAGCCATCCAACCATCTTATCCTCTATCGTCCCCTTCTCCTCCTGCTCTCAATCTTTCCCAGTATCAGGGTCTTTTCAAATGAGTCAACTCTCCGCATCAGGTGGCCAATGATCTGGAGTTTCAGCTTCAACATCAGTCCTTCCAATGAACACCCAGGACTGATCTCCTTTGGGATGGACTGGTTGGATCTACTTGCAGTCCAAGGGACACTCAAGGGTCTTCTCCAACACCACAGTTCAAAAGCATCAATTCTTCGGTGCTCAGCTTTCTTTATAATCCAACTCTCACGTCCATACATGACCACTGGAAAAACCATAGCCTTGACTAGATGGACCTTTGTTGGCAAAGTAATGTCTCTGCTTTTTAAGATGCTATCTAGGTTGGTCATAACTTTCCTTCCAAGGAGCAAGCGTCTTTTAATTTCACAGCTGCAGTCACCATCTGCAGTGATTTTGGAGCCCAAAAAATAAAGTCAGCCACTGTTTCCACTGTTTCCCCACCTATTTGCCATGAAGTGATGGGACCGGATGCCATGATCTTAGTTTTCTGAATGTTGAGCTTTAAGCCAACTTTTTCACTTTCCTCTTTCATTTTCATCAAGAGGCTCTTCAGTTCTTTTTCACTTTCTGCCATAAGGGTGGTGTCAGCTGCATATCTGAGGTTATGGATATCTCTCCCGGCAATCTTGATTCCAGCATGCGCCTCCTCCAGCCCAGCATTTCTCATGATGTACTCTGCATGTAAGTTAAATAAGCAGGGTGACAATATACAGCCTTAAAGTACTCCTTTCCCAATTTGGAGCCAGTCTGTTGTTCCATGTACAGTTCTAACTGTTGCTTCCTGACCTGCATACAGGTTTCTCAAGAGGCAGGTCAGATGGTCTGGTATGCCCATCTCTTTCAGAATTTTCCACAGTTTGTTGTGATCCACAGAATCAAAGGCTTTGGCGTAGTCAATAAAGCAGAAGTAGATGTTTTTCTGGAACTCTCTTGCTTTTTTGATGATGCAGTGGATGTTGGCAATTTGATCTCCAGTTCCTCTGCCTTTTCTAAAACCAGCTTGAACATCTGGGAGTTCACAGTTCACGTATTGTTAAAGCCTGGCTTGGAGAATTTTGAGCATTACTTTACTAGCGTGTGAGATGAGTGCAATTGTGCAGTAGTTTGAGCATTCTTTGAGATTGCCTTTCTTTGGGATTGGAATGAAAATGACCTTTTCCAGTCCTGTGGCCACTGCTGAGTTTTCCAAATTTGCTGGCATATTGAGTGCAGCATATTCAGAGCATCATCTTTTAGAATTTGAAATAGCTCAACTGGAATTCCATCACCTTCATTAGCTTTGTTTGTAGTGATGCTTCCTAAGGCCCACATGACTTCACATTCCAGGATGTCCGTCTCTAGGTGAGTGGGAGTGATCACCCCTTTGTGATTATCTGGGTCGTGAATATCTTTTTTGTACAGTTCTTCTGTGTATTCTTGTCATCTCTTCTTAATATCTTCTGCTTCTGTTAGGCCCACACCATTTCTGTCCTTTATTGTGCCCATCTTTGCATGAAATATTCCCTTGGTATCTCTAATTTTCTTGAAGCAATCTCTAGTTTTTCCCATTGTGTTGTTTTCCTCTATTTCTTTGCATTGATCACTGAGGAAGGCTTTATTATCTCTCCTTGCTATTCTTTGGAACTCTGCATTCAAATGGGTATCTCTTTCCTTTTCTCCTTTTCTTTTCACTTCTCTTCTTTTCACAGCTATTTGTAAAAGGCCTCCTCAGACAGCCATTTTGCTTTTTTGCATTTCTTTCTCTTGGGAATGGTCTTGCTCCCTGTCTCCTGTAAAATGTCATGAACCTCCGTCCATAGTTCATCAGGCACTCTGTCTATCAGATCTAGTTCCTTAAATCTTTTTCTCACTTCCACTGTATAGTCATAAGGGATTTGAGTTAGGTCATACCTGAATGGTCTAGTGGTTTTCCCCCACTTTCTTCAATTTAAGTCCGAATTTGGCAATAAGGAGTTCATGATCTGAGCCACAGTCTGCTCCCGGTCTTGTTTTTGCTGACTGTATAGAGCTTCTCCATTTTTGGCTGCAAAGGATATAATCAATCTGATTTTGGTGTTGGGGGCATAGATATATACAAGTGTTATGTCTTCCTCTTGGACTGATCCCTTGACCATCATGTAGTGTCCTTCCTTATCTCTTGTGATCTTCTTTAAGGTCTATTTTGTTTGATATGAGGATTGCTGCCCCAGCTTTCTTTTGCTTCCCATTTGCATGGAATATATTTTTCCATCCTCTCACTTTCAGTCTATATGTGTCTTTAGATCTGAAGTGGGTTTCTTGTAGACAGCACATATATGGGTCTTGTTTTTGTATCCATTCAGCCAGTCTGCATCTTTTGGTTGAGCATTTAATCCACTTACGTTTAAAGTAATTATTCATAGATATGTTCCTATTGCCATTTTCTTAATCTTTGGGGTTGATTTTGTAGATCTTTTTCTTCTCTTGTATTTCTTGACTATATAAGTACCTTTAACATTTGTTGTAAAGTTGGTTTGGTGGTACTGAATACTCTTAACTTTTGCTTGTCTGAAAAGCTTTTTATTTCTCCATAAATTTTGAATGAGATCCTTGTTGGGTACAGTAATTTTGGGTGTAGATTTTTCCCTTTCAGTACTTTAAATATATCCTGCCATTCCCCTCTGGCCTGCAGAGTTTCTGCTGAAAAATCAGCTGTTAAATGTATGGGGTTTCCCTTGTATGTTACTTGTTGCTTTTCCTTTGCTGCTTTTAATATTCTTTATTTGTGTTTAGTCTTTGTTAGTTTGATTAGTATGTGTTTTGGCATGTTTCTCCTTGGGTTTATCCTGTATGGGACTCTTTGTGCCTCTTGAACTTGATTGACTATTTCCTTTTCCATGTTGGGGAAATTTTCAACTATAATTTCTTCAAAAATTTTCTCATACCCTTTCTTTTTCTCTTCTTCTGAGACCCCTATAATTCTAATGCTGGTGTGTTTGATATTGTCTCAGAGGTCTCAGACTATCCTCAGTTCTTTTCATTTTTTTACTTTATTCTGCTCTTCAGAAGTTATTTCCACCATTTTGTCTTCTAGCTCACTGATTCGTTCTTCTGCTTCAGATATTCTGCTACTGATTCCTTCTCTAGAATGAATTTTTTATTCAGTAATTTTTAATTTATTCAGTAAATTTTTAATTTCAGTAATTGTGTTGTTTGTATGTTTATTCTTTAATTCTTCTAGGTCTTTGTTAATTGATCCTTGCATTTTCTCCATTCTGTTTTCAAGGTTTTTGATCATCTTTACTATTATTATTCTGAATTCTTTTTATTTGGACCTCTGTGTTTCCAGTTTGTTCCTTCATTTGTGTAGTATTTTCCTTCTTTCCTTTTTTTTTTTTTAACTTATTGTGTTTGAGGTCTCCTTTTCCCAGGCTTCAGGTTTGGATTCTTTCTTCTTTTTGGTTTCTGGTCTCCTAAGGTTGGCCCAGTGGTTTGTGTAAGCTTCATACAGGGTGAGATTTTTGCTGAGTTTTTTTGTTTGTTTGTTTGCTTGTTTTTCCTCTGATGGGCAAGGCTGAGTGAGGTGGTAATCCCATTTGCTGATTGGGTTTGTATTTTTGTTTTGTTTGTTGTTTAGATGAGGCATCCTGCACAGTGTGCTACTGGTGGTTGGGTGATGCTGGGTCTTGCATTCAAGTGGTTTCCTTTGTGTGAGTTCTCACTATTTGATACTCCCTAGGGTTAGTTCTCTGGTAGTCTAGGGTCTTGGAGTTAGTGCTCCCACTTCAAAGGCTGAGGGCTTGATCTTTCTGTCCTTGAGAAGATGAAAGGTAGATTTATTGATGGAGGTGATGAGGCTGTGAATCTTTGTGGAAGAGTTTCAGTTTTCAGGAATTTCTGGATAGGAGTGAGAAGAAAGCCCTCAGGTGCATTTTACACCCCAGTTCTGTGGTTAGTGCCTCGATCCAGAAATTGTGCTGGACAGCAGGACTTCACAGAGGGACACTGACCTTAAGGTGACATAAAGGGAAGGGAGATGAGAGTCAGAGAAGGGTTTGGAAAGCAAGAGTATCCTCTATGCAAATCTATATATTTCTTGTGTTGACTGGTATTGTGCATTTTACTTCCAACATGGATTTACTTATTTTAAAAATTTTTATTGGACTATAGTTGGTCTACAAAGTAGTGTTCATTTCTGCTGTACAGCAAAGTAAGTCAGTTATACATACACATATACCCACTCTTTTAAACATTCTTTCCCCATGTAGGTCATTGGAGAGTATTGAGTAAGGGTCTCTGTGATATACAGTAGCTCCTTATTTGCTGTTGTTCAATCACTCAGTCATATCTGACTCTTTGAGACCCCATGGACTGCAGAACACCAGGCTTCCCTGTCCTTCACCATCTCCTGGAGTTCGCTCAAACTCATGTACACTGAATTGGTGATGTCATCCAGCCATCTCATCCTCTGTCATCCCCTCCTCCTCCTGCCTTCAGGTCTTTATTAGTTATCTATTTTATATATAACAGCATGTATATGTCAATCTCAATCTCCCAATTTACCCCTCCCACTCCTTCCCCCCTAGTAACCGCAAGATTGCTTCCTATATCTGTGACTCTATTTCTGTTTTATAAATAAGTTCATTTGTGTCATTTTTTTAGATTCCACATATAAGCAGTATCATATGATATTTGTCTTTATCTGTCTGACTTACATCACTATGACAAGCTCTAGGTTCATCCATGTTGCTGCAAATAGCATTATTTCATTCTTTGTTAAAGGCTGAGTAATATTCTACTATATATATATTCCACTATATATATACATTCCACTATATATATATATATATATATATATATATATATATATATATATCCATTCCCCTGTAGACAGACATTTAGGCTGCTTCCATGTATTGGCTATGGTAAATAGCACTGTAATTAACAGTGGAGTGCATGCATTTTTTATAATTATGGTTTTCTCTGTATATGTGCCAGGAGTGGGATTGCTGGATTATATGACAACTTCTTTTCAGTTTTTTAAGGAACCTCATAGCAGTTGTACCAACTTACATTCCCATCAACAGTGTAGGAGGGTTCCCGTTTCTCCACACCCTCTCTAGCATTTATTGTTTGTAAAGTTTTTGATGAATTCTGACTGACGTGAGATGATAGCTCATTGTAGTTTTGATTTGTATTTCTCTAATTTAGTGATGTTGAGTATCTTTTCATGTGCTTTGCCAACATGGATTTAAAATGAGGTCATTGGTAATCCCCTCTGATGCTAATTTTAATACTATATATATGTATATATATATTTCCCAGTATGATTTTATTTATATAAAGGCCCCAAATGGACAAATTAAATCTCTGGTGATAGAAATCAGAATGGCAATTGTCTTCAGGGGTAATGTACAATACTTTGGGGTGCTAGTAATGCTCTATATCTTCATCTAGGTGGTGGTTACATGGGTGTGTCCACTTCATAAAATTTTATCAAGCATAGGATCTATCTATCTATAATTTGTCCCCCCTTTATAAGTTGATAATTACAACATCTATTTAAAAAATTTCCAGACTCATCCTCAGTTCAAATATCCAAATATTTTTCCATGCTCTTGGAAGCAAGTATCCTCTCTGACACCAGTTTTAAAGATAAACCAGCTCTGTGTCTCACAGATGTGTCTAACTTAAAAAAAAATTTTTTTTTTAATATTTTTTGCCTAAGAGATTATTGTACCTTGTAGTGAGTTTTATATGTTTATTCACTGAGGAAAGTGATGTTTTCTTTGATTTCTTCTAAGTTTACCTTCTCAATTTGAAAGAGAATTCTTTTTTCCCCCCTAAAACTTAAAACTCAGTGTTATAAGGCACTTTTCTTACATTATTTGAAATGTATATATTATCACATTCTTACTTAGTCTTCACTTTGGTCACATGCAAAACAGTATTCACTTCCACTTTAATTTGAAAGGAATATATATTCTTTGTCCTTCTACTTTTCTCATTTAATGAAGCCACTCTGGTCTAAAATTCTAACATCTCTTTTTGGAAGAGTTAGGGTCATGTATGGATGTGAGAGCTGGACTGTGAAGAAAGCTGAGCGCTGAAAAATTGATGCTTTTGAACTATGGTGTTGGAGAAGACTCTTGAGAGTCCCTTGGACTGCAAGGAGATCCAACCAGTTCATCCTAAAGGAGATCAGTCCTGGGTATTCATTGGAAGGACTGATGCTGAAGCTGAAACTCCAATACTTTGGCCACCTCATGTGAAGAGTTGACTCATTGGAAAAGACCCTGATGCTGGGAGGGATTGAGGTCAGGAGGAGAAGGGGATGACAGAGGATGAGATGGTTGTATGGCATCACTGATTCGATGGACATGGGTTTGAGTAGACTCTGGGAGTTGGTGATGGACAGGGAGACCTGGTGTGCTGCGGTTCATGGGGTCGCAAAGAGTTGGACATGACTGAGCGACTACCACACATACACATACACACAGGGCCAATACTGCATGGGGATTCTGGTCATGTTGCAGTTTCATGAAAAGACAATGTCATAATGTATTAGCAAAGTACAGATCTTGTCCTGCTTTACCAGTTTACTAGTGAGGTTGTTCTAGTCTAGCCTGACTTTGGATTTTTAATTATTTTTAACTATCCCTCGTTTAGAGACATTCTTTGATGTACAAATGAAAGGGATTAAAGTTAGGGATTATTAACTGTGGAGTTGCTTTAGCATGCAGGAGGCTGTTGAATACATTTACAGCAACACATAAATATGAATCCTTGTCTTAAAAAAAAATCAACATGTTTTCATTTAAGATGCTTGAAATGATTCACAAATATCATGGCACACCCACCTTGCCAGATTACCCCATTGGAATATCATTTTATTTATTTTCCTGTAGAACAGCCTTTATTGTTTGAAATGCGAAGTGGGGGAGGAGAGGCTAGCACAGCTCAGGCTCCCAGGGCGGCTCCACAGACCTGATATCAAAGGAGAACGAGTCAGTACCTCGGAGAGGAGCCTGCTGAACCCTGCTGCTCCTCGGAGCCTGCTGTCCGGGTGCTCGAGGGTACTTGCGGACTGGAAGCCACCTGTACTAAAGGCATGGCACAGAGAAGACCAGAGCCCTTTGTCGACCTCCGCACATTACCAGGACTGAGGGGAAAGCAGTTTAATGCCATCCTGATTCACAGAGGTGTATTGATGGCGTAAAGAAAGGTCCAAATGTTTACTAGTAGAGGCAAACAACTTTCTATTGTTTAAAATCTGAGCTTTAAATTTTCTATTGCCTTATTAAATTCTACTCTTATACACTCCAAATAAGAATGTACAAAATATTTTTTCTTTCAGTTGGTCATGACCTTGGGTGGGTTTAAGCTGTCTCTGGACTATGGTAACAGAATAATGGTTCACAAAAGATAATCACATTCTAATCCCCATAACCCATGCTCTGTTATGTATGATGGTGTACTAGTTTCCTATTGTGATGTAACAAAATATTGCAAATTTAGTGTCTTAGAATAATGCAGACCTGTTACTGTATAGTTATAGAGAACAGATAACTGCAGTGGATTTCTGTGGACTAGAACCAAGGTTTTGATAGGAGTGTGTTACTTCTGTAAGCTCTAGAGCAGAATTTGTTCCCTTGCCTTTTCCCCTTTTGGAGGCCACATGTATATTCCTCAGTGTGGGCCCCTCCTCCACCTTCAAAACCAGCAGTTTAGCAGTTTAGCTCACACTGACCCTCCTGCCTTCTTCTTTTACTTACATGCACCTTTATGATTACATTGAATCCACCCAGATCACCCAGGATAATATTCCTCATCTCAAGATACTTAACTTAGTCGTTATCTGCAGACTTCACTTTGCCATGAAAGGTGCCATGCCTATCAATATCTTCACAAGTTCAGAGGAGGAGGATGTGGACATCTCGCCTGCTAACCAATTCTATTTGTTTAAGTTTATTACTATAAAATTTCCAATAACATCTTACTATTATCTTTTTCTCTACTCCCTATTGAACCCATTCCAGTCAGATTTTTGTCCTGATACTCTGCTGAATCTTTTTTGTCAAAGCCACCAGTGACCTCCAGGAAGCCAAATCCAAGGGGAGTGTTTCAGTCCTAATCTAACCCAAATTTATTATCAACTCTGATACAGTTGCTTCCTCCCACTTTCTTGAGGTGATTTCTTTCTTGGCTGCCCAGATCTCTTCTCTAGCTACATTCTCTTTCCAGATGATTTCATCCAGTTTCATGGCTATAAATACTGTCTGCATACTGGCAATTCCCAAATTATATGTTTAGTCAGGACTGCCCACCCAAATTCCAGACTTGCATAATTAACTGCCTATTGAGTATCACCATTTAGATAGATAATAGGCATCATAAAAATTGATTTTCAACCCAAACCTGCTTCTTCTCCTGTATTCTTCATCTCAGGAAATGGCTCCATCATTCACATAGGTACTCAGACTGAAAAACATTGGAATCATCCTTGATGTCTCCCTCTCTCTATGCTTCACATTCATTCCATCATAATTCACAAAATAAGTATTTATCTGACCACTTATTATCACATTATTAACCTGATGCAAGCCATAAACTTCTCTCACTTAGATTATTGAAAAAGCTGTTTAATTGTTCCCCTCCTTAAAATCTTGCCAGCTCCATCTCCTAAATATATGCTCCAGACACCGGGTGATCCTTTAAAGAATCATGTTCCTCCCTTACCCTAAACCCTGAGAAGGATACATTCACATAACTCTAGCCTGAAATCCGAAGTCCCTCCCATGGCCTACAGGCTCTACCTGATCCTGCTTATGGCCCCCTCCCTTACGTCATTTCCCAGTCATTTTGCCTTGCTTGCTCCTCACTAGCCATGCTAGCAGTTCTATTCCTCTAACATGTTCAGCATGTTCTTGTGTAAGGTCCCCTCTATGTAGAATTCTATTCCCCTCTATACCACCAAGGTTAGCTCTCCTACCTCACTCACAGTTCATTTCAGTTCAGTCGCTCAGTCGTGTCTGACTTGTTGCGATCCCACGGACTACAGCACACCAGGCTTCCCTGTCCATCACCAACTCCCAGAGTTTACTCAAACTCATGTCCATCCAGTTGGTGATGCCATCCAACCATCTCATCCTCTGTCATCCCCTTCTCCTCCCACCTTCAATCTTTCCTAGCATCAGGTTCTTTTCCAATGACTCAGCTCTTCGCATCAGGTGGCCAAAGTATGGGAGTTTCAGCTTCACTATCAGTCCTTCCAATGAATATTCAGGACTGATTTACTTTAGGACTGACTGGTTGGATCTCCTTGCAGTCCAAGGGACTGTCAAGAGTCTTCTCCAACACCACAGTTCAAAAGCATCAATTCTGCAGTGCTCAGCTTTCTTTGTAGCCCACCTCTCACATCCATAAATGACTACTGGAAAACCCAGAGCTTTGACTAGATGGACCTTTGTTGGCAAAGTAATGTCTCTGCTGTTTAATATGCTATCTAGGTTGGTCATAGCTTTTCTTCCAAGGAGCAAGTGTCTTTTAATTTCATGGCTGTAGTCACCATCTGCATTGATTTTGGAGCCCAAAAATATAAAGTCTCTCACTGTTTCTCCATTGTTTCCCCATCTATTTGCAATGAAGCGATGGGACCACATGCCATGATCTTAGTTTTCTGAATGTTGAGTTTTAAGCCAACTTGTTCACTCTCCTCTTTCACTTTCATCAAGAAAACTCTTTAATTCTTCATTTTCTGCCATAAGGGTGATGTCATCTGCATATCTGAGGTTATGGATATCTCTCCCGGCAATCTTGATTCCAGCTTGTGCTTCATCCAGCCCAGCGTTTTTCATGATGTACTCTGCATATAAATTAAATAAGCAGGGTGACAAGATACAGCCTTGACGTACTCCCTTTCCTATTTGGGACCAGTCTGTTGTTCCATGTCCAGTTCTAACTGTTGCTTCCTGACCTGCATACAGATTTCTCAACAGGCAGGTCAGGTGGTCTGGTATGCCCCATCTCTTCCAGAATTTTCCACAGTTTGTTGTGATCCACACAGTCAAAGGCTTTGGCATAGTCAAGAAAGCAGAAGTAGATGTCTTTCTGGAACTCTCTTGCTTTCTCGATGATCCAACAGATGTTGGCAATCTGATCTCTGTTCCTCTAAATACAGCTTGAACATCTGGAAGTTCACAGTTCACGTACTGTTGAAGCCTAGCTTGGAGAATTTTGAGCATTACTTTGCTAGTGTGTGAGATGAGTGCAATTGTGTGTGGTAGTTTGAACATTCTTTGACATTGCCCTTTTTGGGATTGGGATGAAAACTGACCTTTTCCAGTCCTGAGGCCACTGTACCTCACTCACATATGTCCCCAAATGTCAATTGCTCAGAGCCCTTCTCTGAGCACTTTACCTCTCTGTCTAAAATAATACTCCCGTCACTCTCCGTCCCTTACCACGCTCTGATTTTCATTTGGTGCTATCTGATATTATAGTATGTTAACTATCTAATATTATAGTCTTGTTTTAAAATCTGTAATTCTCACTGAAATTTAAGTTCCATAGTGGCAGACAGTTAGTTTTGTTTTTTATTGTATCCCTAGCAAACAAAGCACTACCTAGCACATAGTAGGGGCTCAATAAATTGAACAATTGAATACTTTTTCCTTTGTTATTTTGATCTGCCGCTATGTACCTTATTTTTATTTCAAAGGGCACAAACTAAGGACAATTTCTACCTCCCAGAATTCTCTTGATCTAGAAGAACAGACATTTATGCACACAAATAATTACAATGCAGGGTACAAATTTATATGTAGTGGAGATTTATAGGTAGTGGGGATGATTACTAGAAAAAACTGGGAGGAAATTTAACCTACACAGAATTTAAAAGAATGAACTGAAGTTTACCAGCATATGTAAGTAGAGTGAAAGGGAAGGCATTCCAAGATAGTATCAATGGTATGTGTACAGGCAGAGAGGCATGAAATGGCAGGTTGTATTTGGGGGTCTGTAAAGAGTTCAGTATGCTGGAATAAGTGGTATGGTGAGAGAGTTGGTAAAGATGATGTAGGTAAACAGGAAGGACTCAGGATATGAAGAGCCTTACATGCCGTGCTCAGGTGTGCTCTAGAGGAAGCTCTAAAGACATTTAAGGTGGGATTGATTTGATTTTCATTCTGGTCACTTTACTCCCACTTTAGAAATGCCACTCTAGCAGCCTTATTGGTGCCAGAGGTAAGAGATTAATCTTGAAATAGTCCAGATGAGAGGTGATGAGAGCATGAGGTAGAAATACTTGATAAAAGGATGTATGCTGCTGATGTACTCAGTCGTGGCCGACTCTTTGCGATCCCATGGAGTGTGGTCCACCAGGTTCCTCTGTCCATCCATGGAAGTTTCCAGGCAAGAATACTGGAGTGGGTGGCCATTTCCTTCTTCAAAAGGATGTATGAGACTATCATAATTTTATGAAAACAATTTTTTTTTTATGACCATACAACTTTTGGTTTTGTCTCTATACTTAAAGAAACAACTTTCTAATATAAATCTGGTTTCACCAATAGACACTCTCATTGGGAAAAGAACATACTGACCAGACAATTTAAGTAATCCAGTTGGGATTGTAGTTTACTTTTTGTATTTACCATCTGCCTCATGAGCTTTGCTAGTAAAGCCAATTATTTAGAGACCAATCACCCCTTTAAAAAGTGATAACTTTAATTTCTTAACATGCAGAACTGAGAATAAGACCCTTTAGTAACATCTCCAAAGTACAGAGATCCTTCAAAGTCTTAAACAAATAGAATTACTATTTATGAGAGGTATTATTAATCGTAAACTTTTTACACCATTCTACAAAAATTTAGAATTTATTAGGAATTTCAGCAAAACAAGCTCCTGAACTATAGCTAACACATAGTTTGAATAATAAAATATCTTACTTTGTTTTTAAATACAATGAATTTATTTCCAGTAGCATTCTCATTAAAAACAGTGAAGTATTTTCATTTATTAAAAATGTATTTATCAATAAAATACATAATAAAGTGTTATTTATAGCATAAATGTAAATCAATTATCTCCATTGTTCATGTTATTTGATGGTTATAGTATTTTAATAGTTAACAAACACATAAATATATATTTATAGGAGATTCCAAAAAATAATGATTCCATTTAATAGTTACTGTTATACTCATCAGTATTTTCTCTGTGATCTGGATCCAACATCAGGAGATGGACTGGTCCTTGGCTGGCTATTCTGTAACATAATTTCAGAATATATTCTTTTACTGTAGTATTCATAGACTTTAAGGTAAAATCTGTTAGGTGGAGCTCCTTACAGATTACAGATTTTAATAAGACTAAACTCGTAATTCAATTTCTCAAATGCTACATAAACATCAATCTCAACATGATGACTATCACTTTATATAATGCATCATACTAATTATAATGGTTCATAATCTTTACTCTTTGCTATTGGTAAGATGTACTTAGAGGTGCTTTTTTAAAATCATAACCTGCTGTGTAAATGGTCAAAATTTAATAATTTTATTTTCTACAGGAATCACTTGGAGCCCATATAATACCCTAGGAGTAGTTTAACAATGTTAGGCTAAAGAAGTTCTTGGGAAGGTAATTGTTAAAAATTCATTAAATTTATTTTATTTAAAAAGCAGGTAAAGTATTCCAAACTGAAAATTCTGCTTCTAAGATTCCTAGTTTTTATATTGAAAAATCATGGGAGGGCCTGGAGTAACCCTTTTATCCTATATTGTTTGAATTTTATCTGTATAATCTGTGTTATAATGCAAACTACTTGAGGAAAGGAAAGCGTTTTCTGCTTTCAAGTCCCAGCCTGACACAGGGTAAGAACTAAGGCTATATTTGTTCAGTGAATAAAAATAGGCAAATATAATAATTTTTACAAAAAGAAAAAATCAGACTGCTATGGTTGCCAAACAGAAGAACTTCTAAATTTTGGGTAAAACAAAGTCTGAGCTGGGTAAGCCTATCAGGGTGATGACATTGAAGTCAAGTCTTAAAGAACAGTAGGAGAGGGGCATTTAGGGGCAGTCCTGTGAGGCAGTGGGAGCAGCATGGGCCCAGGATGCTGCAAGAAGTTCCAGGGAGAGACCTGCTTCTTCCTCAAGGGTATGTAAATCATGACCTGTGGAGCAACTGGAGATGAGGGTGAAAAGCTCTTGAATGTAGTTCTCTGGAGTTTTTTAAAAATTACTTTTCATTATCTATTTATTTATTTTTGGTTGCCCTGGGTCTTTGCTGCACCGGCTTTTTCTAGCTGCGGCAAACAGTGGCTGCTCTTTGCTCCATTAGGGTGACTTCTCTTGTTGCAGAACACAGGCTCTAGGTGAAGGGGCTTCAGCAGTTGCGGCCCGTGGGCAGTTATGGTTCATGGGCCCTAGAGCGTAGGCTCAGTCGTCGTGGTGCATGGGCTTAGCTGCTCTGTGGCATGTGGAATCTTCCTGGGCCGGGGATCGAACCCTGTCCCCTGAACTAGCAGACGGATTCTTATTCAAGGTACCACCAGGGAAGTCTTTAATTTTATCTTTCAGGTGATGGGTAACTACTGAGATTGGGTTTTAAGAAAGAGAGTGTTACGTTCATACTTGCGCTTTAAAAAGATTGGCGATGGTGTGAAGACGCAGTGGTGAGAGCAAAAAGGGAGGCTGTTGAAATGGTCTAGATGAGACATGATGAATTCTTAAACTAAGATAATATTAGAAATGGAGAGGAGTCAGTGGATTTGAGATGTACTTTATTATTAGGAGGATTTATTGACTAGGGGTTAAGGGAGAATGAGAAGCCTGGATAAGATACAAATTTCTGAGAAATCTGGTGGATAATGGTGTCATTGATTGAAATAAGGATTATAAAAGGTAGAACAGATTTTGGGGGGAGGATGGGAAAGTGTAAACCCTGACTCATCACTGAATAGTTCTGAGAGTTGAGAAAATCAGTTAATGTCACCAACTTAGAAGATTAAAGAGAAGAATATCTATGAGACCATTTGGTACAGTGCTTTTCAATGGTAGGAGCCTAGTAAGTGTGAGTTTCCTTTCTTATTATATCTCGAAAATGTTCAGTTGCCACAAAGACTATTATTGATTAAATGTTAACACTCAGGGGCTTCCCAGGTGGTACAGTGGTAAAGAATCTGCCTGCCAATGCAGGAGATACATGTTCGATCCCTAGGTTAGGAAGACCCCCTGGAGAAGGAAATGGCAACCTACTCCAGTATTCCTGCCTGGAGAATTCCATGGACAGGAGCCTGGCGGGCTGCAGTCCATGGGTTTGGAGTTGGACACGACTGAATGAATACACAACAACATTAACACTTAGGAGCTTCCCAGGTGGCCCAGTGGCTGGGAGCCCACAAGGCTGTGGGTGTGGTCGTGGTCGGGAAACCAAGACTTCAGCTGACAGGACAGCTGAGCCAGTGTGCTCTGGAGCCCGCGCTCTGCAACCAGAGGAGCCTGTGCGCCCACAACTGGAGAAAGCCTGCGCAGCCAAAGCAAACAAACAGATAAACAACACTCAGTAGAGGCCTTTGGAAGAACTCCAGAAACAGTGGTACTTTTATGGATTATAAAATCCTTAGAATATTAAAAAAAGTTTCAGGCTCACTGCATTTAATTGAAGTCTGAAAAATTTGGATAATTTATATATTCACAGACCATGTATAAAAAAGCCATATAATCTCAACCAATATTTTCAAGTATTTAATGTGTGCAAATTTCTATGAAGTGGGCAGATAAGTGAAAAAAAGCCTCTAAGATCCAAAAAAGATTATTCACTTAGAAAGACAACTAATAAAGCGCATATGGAGTATATATGTGTAAAACCAGATATACTGCAGTAATAAGTTCAGAGGAGGCTTAGAGTATCATAGATGGATTGGTCACAGGATGCTTCTTGGGAGAATTAACATTAAGCTGCAGCTTAGAGGGTTGTGTCTGAAGAGTAGAGCGAAAATACAGTGCAGATGGGAATCGGGCAAAAACCTAAGTAAAGCATGAGAAAAACACAAAAGCAGAGCAGAGCATTGCAAACTCGATTCACATTAAATACATTAAACATGTTTGGCTGGAATGGAAGATCGACATGGTACACTATGGGATTAAAAATTGTTGTTAGAATAATTCCTATTTTTTAGAAAAGATGTTACACTTTGCATGTAAATTTTATGTAAATACTTTTTGGAATGTCACTTTTTTTGGATATAATTTAAACTAGTAAGATGACCATGTTTGTTCCTTGCTCAGTCGTGTCTGACTCTTTGTGATCCTATCGAATGTAGCCCACCAGGCTCCTCTGTCCATGGGATTCTCCAAGCAGGAATACTGGAGTGGGTTGCCATTTCCTTCTCCAGGGGATCTTCCTGACCCAGGGATTGAACCCGGTCTCGCACATTGCAGGCGGATTCTTTACCGTCTGAGCCACCTGGGAAGCTGAGGTGGCAATAATAATAATAGTGCAACTGAACATGTATTTAGCACATGCTATGTTATAGGTTCTGTTCTAAGTGCTTTACATGGGTGATTACCTCACATAATGCTAATCAGTACTCTATGGGGGTGGATATTATTCAAGTGATTATGAGTGTTCAATGAAGGAATACAGGAAAGAGTGGGTTGAATACTTTTCTTCTGAAAAATCTCAGAACAGCACTTGCTCTAAGCAATAGCAGTTGACTGTGCTATGAAAGATACTGAGGTGGCTCTCCTGCTCAAAATTATTCCTCTAACCCAAGTATTAAAGTGCCTGAAATCCCACTATTAGAAATCCATTATTGTTCTTTCTAGATAATGGTTTCAAATGATTTAAATGGTTTTACACCATTCAGAATGATTTTTTAAAATGATAAAGTGTCTTTTAAAATTCATACTAAACACATTAGGAAGAAAAAATACATCAGTTTACTTCTATGCCTGAGATGAGAAACCCAGATCAACACTATCAAACACTGGTATGGGGGAAATATCCCAAAGGGCAATAGAATGGGGTAGACATGCAAACAGCAACAACAATAAAACCATATATGTGGGGTGGGGGGTGGTGGATTAATATATAAACTTCACTCAGGTTGTGAATTTTCCAGAGAGATATACAACTTCTGGGAATGAAATATCAATTCCCCAATGTTAAACCAATGACATTTGGGTTTTTAGTACTGGGGTGGGTACCTGATAGATATCATACAATTAGTGTTGCTAGGTGGAGAAATTCAGTTTCTGAATTAACTACAAAATACTTGTACATTGTAAAGCTATAATATAGCATTATAATTTAAAAACAAAATTCTTGTTCATATGGATAGGAAAACATTGGAGATGAATGAAAAATAAAAAACACTGATAAAAAGCTTATCTGCAATATCCCCCAAATAACAAATACTTTTGAACAGACATTTTTGCCATTTAAAGAGGTAGAAATATTTTTTGGAAAAATCTCTATTGACTAGAAATAGGCTATACTACAGGTGTCCTGGTAAATACAATTTTAATGGTCTCTTGTACATACAGAAAGTGTAAGAATATGGTTATATATTGCCTTTTTAAAACTTCATATTAAATAATTTTACATATATAAAACACAATGAAGATCCAAGGACAAATTCTGAAATCTTTTAAAAGACCAAAGTACATGGAAAGCCCATGCACTTTATTCCAAAGGGAGGCACTAAGCTTGGACATCTAAAAGTGTGGACATCTGTTTTCAGGACTATAAATAACAAGCAGTTCAACAGAAGACATGAAGGCAAGGTACAGGCAGAAATAAGCCCAAGTGATTAAAAGAAAAACAGGCTACAAAAACATAAACTGAGAACTCTGCATTCATAATAACCTGAATAAAAAAATAAAAAAATAACCTGAATCCAGTCATGAGAAAACAATCAGATAAATCCAGATTACAGGGTATTCAGTATAACCCGTCTGGACACTTTGCAAGTGTCAATGTAGATGAAAGGTTGAAAAAGGGAAGAAACTTTTCTAGGTTAAAGATATGACAACCAAATGCAACATTATAATCTTGGGTTAGATCCTGGATCAGAGAAATAAAATAGCCACAGAGTGTTTTTTTTAGACAACTGAAGAACTTTGAATGTGGAATGTGTATCAAATAATATGTGATATTAAATTTCTTGGGTGTGATGATGATATTGTGGTTATGTAGGTGAATTTCTGTATGCTGGGGTATCAGAGGGGAAGTATCACCATGTCTACACTTTTAAGCAGTTCATTAAAATATGTGTTTGTGTGTAATTATGCATCTTCTGTCCCATCTACCCTGTCCTATCTGAGCCCATGTATTCTACTCTGCTGTTTCATCTGCCCATCCATCCATCCATCAGATAAACCAAGGACGGCAAAATGTCAACAGCTGGTGAATCTAAATGAAGAGTAAAATAACATAAAATAAAAGCAGCAGACAGAAGGGCAAACAAAAATAAAATGTTCAAATCTCCAGGCAGAATATGACAAATGAAACCGTATTGATGGAGGAGGGGAATGGAGTAATTTTGATGTTATAACTCTGTGAATTTATACTGTTTTCCCTGAGAAAGGGAGGTTGCTGACCTATGTTACTGATATTAAAATAAGGAAGAGTAATGTGTTTGGAGAGAAAGTGAATGGTTACCATCTGTCAATTGATGAAATGCTCTCAATGTAAAAATCTTTATATTATGATTTTTTAAATTAGAGAATATTTGCTTGATTCTAATAAAACATCTTATAATTAAAAAGTTGATTGGGGAGAAAAGCTTCCTAAAAGTCAGTCTCAAGAAAAATTATCAATAAAGAATTCTTACATATAAAAACATGATGTTTCCTAAAACAAGAAAACAAAAAATACTCTGAAAATACTTACCAGAAGTGGTATTATTTGTAAAGTACTTTTGATGGATGGATTTTTGCAAATGATTTCTTGTATATCTGAAATAATTATACCATGATATATAAATAATTTAGTTATGTATATTGAAAGGACTGGCTAAAGAATCAAATATTAAACTCTGATGTGTCAAAATATTCAAAACTGAATAAGAAACTTTTTTCCTTATTGTCCTCAGAAACAATCAAGAGTTAATTTGATTAAAAACAATTATTATACACAAAATTTATGTTCCTAAAAAGACATTCCTAGTACTTTGACTGTCCCATACCAATCTTTATTCAAATGCTAGGTTATTTTTTCTTTAAAGTTTTTCTATCTTCTTGTGTGTTTTTTTTATTTTTATTTTTCTATCTTCTTTTTCAACAAAAAACAAATTTCATTCTTGGAGGATCTCAGGAAAAAGGAGGAGATGTTTAGCTACTGAGGTGCAAAAAGTTTAGTAATTTGGTCAGCTCTTGCCTTTTCAGTGTTTTTGCTTTTGTCCATATAATAGCAAGGATCTGGGCTGAAGAAAAAAATTAAGACAGAATCTTTTATATGAAGCATTTAAGATGTGTGGAAGTATCTAAAGGAAAAAAAGAGCCCTCCAAAAACACTGACTTGATGCTTTCATTCTTTATCTACTTAATTTTTGAAGAAGGAAATGGCAACCCACTCCAGTAATCTTGCCTGGAAAATGCCATGGACAGAGAAGCCTGGTGAGCTAGGTCCATGGGGTGGCAAAGAGTTGGCCGCTGCTGAGCACAGCACAACTGCATAATTTTACATCTTAAACCTATAGCTTTAGTTAGGTATTGCTTTTGTAGATTCAGCACCCTGTCTTTTATTAATGTATTAAGTATTTAATTTTGAAATTAACACAAAGAGTATGTAAAAAATACGTGCATATTTTAGTTAGTAATAATAAAGCTAATGTCTTGTGTAACTACCTAGACTAAGACATTTGAACATTATCACTTTGGAGAAATCCTGGAATTCCCTACCTCACCTGCCCTGGGGATTGCACTCTCTTCCCTTGCTCACAGAGGTAATGCACTAAACTGGCTTTGCTTCTTTATATATATGTTTAAAAATTTTTGGCTTTTGTTGTTATGCTCATCTCTATCCCCTGGAGAAGGGAATGGCAACCCACTCCAGTATTGTTGCCTAGAGAATCCCATGGACAGAGGAACTTAGTGGGCTACACTCCATGGGGTTGAAAAGAGTAGGACACGACTAAGCAACTAACACACACACACTACACATACTTATACATGTTTCCTGATACACATGTGCAGTTTTCTCTAGATATGCACCTAGAAGTAACTAGGTTGGAGGGTATGTTCAATTTATTACATGGGTAGCAAAACATTTCCTAAAAGATTGCCTCAGTTTACATTCCCATCAGGATTACCAGAGAGCTCTAACTGCTGTATGTCTTTGCCAACACAGCATTGCCACGTTTTTAAACTCATGTCTTTTGATGAGTTTATAACTGTATCTCATTTTATTTTGCATTATTAATAATGTTGAATAAGCTATTAGTGTTTATTGTCATTTGCATTTTCTTTGTTATGAAGTTCCTGTTCATTTTCCCACACCTATTTTTCTACTAAATTGACTTTTCTTATTGATATATAGTTCTTTATATATTTGAATGATGTATTAAATTTTCTTTTGTTTTGTGGCCTGCCTTTTCATTCTTTTAATGTTCTGATATGAAGAAAAGTTTGTAACTTTAATACAGTCAAATTTATTATCTTTTTCCTCCATAGATTATGATCCTTGTGCTCTACTTAAGAAATCCTTCCTTGAAATCCTGAGATTACAAATATTTTCTATGCTACCTCCTAAAAGCTTTATATATATATTTTTCATATTTAATCTTTAATCACCGTGTAACTGATTTTTACATATATTATGTAGTAGGAGCTCAATTTAATTTCTTTCCATTTGATGCCCAATTGTTGCAATATGAAGTGACAAACAGCTTGTCTCAAAATGAACCGCAGAAGTTCTTCATAGCTGTTTGGAACCCAAGAACAGGTTCTCATCCCATGTGAAAGGGTTTTACCTAAATCCAATCAGTAGCTCATTCCAGTGAAAAAGGCTGCAGTTTCTCACACTGGGATCCCAATCAGATGTTTGTTAGATGGGTTTGTACTGTCCCATGGCTCTTAGATCCTCTGTTCTGGTGTTTTCCTTCAAACGTTTTGTCTCTTGGTGTTTCAGTTTGGAAATTTTCTCTCATTTATCTTCAGATTCATAAATTCTTTCCTCAGCTTTGTTGAATCTACTGACAAGTACATAGAATACATTACTCGTTTCTGTTGCAGTGTTCCTGTTTCTCACATTTCTATCTGACCCTTTTGTATGGGTTCCATCTCTCCATTGAATTTCTTTATCTGTTCAGCCTTGTAATCTCCCATGTGACCCACCTTTTCCACTATCACCTTTAACATATTAGTCATATTAGTCATAGTTATTTAAAATTATCTACCCAACAGTTTCAATATCTGGGCCACCTGTGTCTCACTCTGTTCATTGCTTTGTCCCTTGACTGAGTTTTTTTCCTTGCTTTTTAAGTTTTGACTGAATGCTGAACTTCTTGTTTGAGGTAAACATGTTTGTGCCAGAAAATGGGCATGTTTTTTCTGTTAGACAATTGATGTGTATGTATGTGTGTGTGTCATTAGTCCACTCAGTTTGAGTCTTACTGTTGCTATGGTTACCTTCAGTGCATCAGTGGTTTCAATATTCTCTAGTGTTATTTTGTGCTTCTGCAGGTGTCAGAGGCTTTCCCCTTACATTTTCCCCTCTACTTTCAGGTTTTGCATCCCTGTGTGTCTGCACAGCACCACAAGACTCTCTATGCTCCTGCTTTTCTCCAGCTGATTCCCACTGCTTGTTTCTTGGTACTTGCTGGCCTTGTAGCGGGGCAGTAGTGGAGTTTTTCTGTTGTCCTGCTCCAGGCTTAGTCTTAGGCATGTCCTTCATGCCTCCTCAGTCATTCTGCTCCTCCTTTCCAGGGCAGTCCACCTTGTCCACTATATCTTTGGAAGGTTTTGTGCAAGACAATTTTGTGCCCCTTCTCCAATAGCATGATACCTCAAATAATCTGGGTCTCTGCCTCCTTTTTGCCCCTTCTCCAAGAGTAGAAGCCTACTTCTCTTACCTTTCCGCTACACCCAGTAAGTCTTCACTTGTGCCCTGGGGGCAATCAGCAGTTTGCTGCCTCTATCCCAATACCTCTGTGTGTGCTCAGTTGTGTCCAAATCATTGCACCCCAATGGACTGTAGCCCAACAGGTTCCTCTGCCCATGGAATTTTTCAGGCAAGAATACTGGAGTGGGTGCCATTTCCCACTCCTGGGGATCTTCCTGACCCTGGCATCAAACGCACATCTCTTTTGTCTCCTGCTTTGGCAGGTAGATTCTTTACCTCTAGTGCCACCTGGGAAGCCCAGACCTTCATTCTGCAGGAAAGAAGGTTCTGTATGGAGCTTGATACCTTTCCTACAGTGATGCCTGCTCCCCTTCTCCAAGACTGCACCACTGAGAAAGAATTTCTCTAGTCTCCTGTTCTGCTCTTATATATCAATTTTTTCAGTCTATTTGTTCTATCAATTACTGATTGTAATTAATTATAATTAATGTTAAAATATCCACTAATCATGGCTAAAAGACACTTTATACATTTTGAGGCTATGTTTTTAAATGTTTATACAGTGAAAATATTTTATAGATTTTTCCTGTATTAAAACTTTGATCATCATGAAGTCATCTTTTTTTATGTCTAGTAATGTTTTCTGCTTTATAGTCAATTTCATCTGCTAATAATTCATCTAAACTAGTTTTCCTCTGTGACCTTAGTAATTAGCACAGACATACTTTATTCGTCAACATCTAAAGTTAATTTCTGTCTCTCATGGACAGAGGAGCCTGGTAGGCTGCAGTCCATAGGATTGCTAAGAGTAGGACATGAATGAGGTGACTTAGGAAGCATGTACAAAGTTTATCTCTATCGTTACTCAATTCCATAACCATATAAGAATTCCAGTACACTTTAATACCAGTTATGTTTTCCAATTTATGTAATATTTTTGATAGGTATTTAAATTCTGTTTTCTCTTTGAATCACATACTACTTTTTAACTACATTTATTATTTTTTTTATACAATGTTTGTTCAAATTTACCCTCTCAGGCTATCCATCTGAGATCACTTTTGGTTTGCTAAAGTACATTCTTTAGAATTTCCTTTAGGAAGAGACTGTTGTTGACAAAAACCTCTTAAAGAGTTACACAGACATACAGAGACATATAGAGGGGTGAAAAAAGCTTGCATGTCTTCGCCCCTCATCTGTTTAATTCTGAGACTTGTTAGGCAAGCTTTTTTTTTTCTTCAACCTCTTTGTCTCTCTGGGAGTGTGAGACTGCATAGGATGTAGCTCCTCGGTAGGCCCAACTTTAGGGTGGGAGGGTCTTCCATGAGACTACTCATCTTAAGTAGGCCATGGATTTTGTCTTCTGTTCTCATTTCTCCGTGAGGCCATGAAAACAAAGCTCAGTTTCACTCTGTGGGTTAAATGTTCTCAAGAGAAAAGCTAGCAGCAGCACTCTCCTGATCACTCTAGGCTCTTATTTATATTTAGTTCCTGGTCCTACGAATTTCTGTATTCTTACCATCTTATTGTTATATTTAAGATTTTGAAGTACATAATCCTGAATTTATGGTTGTTTCTGATGGATGGTAAGTACGGAGGATGAGATGATTGGATGGGATCACTGACTTAGTGGACATGAGTTTGAGCAAACTCAGGAAGACAGTGAAGGATGGGGAGGCCTGGCATGCTGTAGTTCATGGGCTGACAAAGAGTTGGACATGACTTAGTGACTGAATGGCAACAATCCTGAATTTATGGTTGTTTTAGATGGATGGTAGGTACAGATAACTAGCTTGTCACATTGCTGAAATGGAAGTATATTCACACATTGCCAAAAGACAATTAAGCCTGCCAGTGAAACCGGTATCATTGTAAAGGATATGAATACAGTATACCTGAAATAGTATATACATTCAGATAAATTTTAAATTGTTATATACTTGATTCAAATAGGTGATAAGCTGGACACATTTTGCATTTTCATTTTCAATTTTTAAATTAAATTTTAAACAAAAATTGTCTAAGAATAAAATACAAAATTTCCTGTATACAAAAACTGTTCTTCCATACTTACAGTATAACCTTTCATTGAGATGATTGAGGGACTGTAGGATCTTTTGTTCTTCAGCTGATAGTGCACAGATGTTAAATTGCTGCGTTTTATTTAAAGCCAGATTTGTCTGCTGTAGCTGCTTGCTATTCATGACAGTTAGAATCTCATCCTCAGGCACTGAAGCTTTCACTAGATTTTCAGCCATCAAAAATTCAGAAGTACTGCCTGAAACTACAGAAACTTTATATTAACTATTCTTTGATCCCTTTTTGTCTTTGGGATCTGTCCTTATACATACTTAACTGACATGCCTGTACGTATTAATTTCACAAGCAGAAACCCAGTAAATCTTTTGTTACTTTGCATTTTATTTGTCAGGGTCTTCTATATCTAGTATTTTCCTATCCTTAATGAAAAAACAGATACTCAAAATGATGGCAGTGAGGTAATAAAAGTTCATAGAGTGTTAGTTGAACTAAGGAAAAAATACATTATGTATATGTAGATTATTTCTGTGTTGTTTTTATTATTCATTGGTAGAATAAAGAGATGAAGGAGACTGTCTTATAATAGCAATTATGATGATAAGAGAAAAGGAACTTAAGGAAATTTTAGAAAATTAGATGATCAGCTGGACAGAACTGAAAGCTTAGAAACTGACCAAATAAAAGACCATATGACTAAAGAAGGATCAAATACACGAAAGAAGATGAGTCAAATACCTTAGCTTGTTGCTTATAAAATAAGCACTTTGGAGTTTCACTTCACATCATCTATTTAAACAAATTTCAAAGGAATTAAAGAGTTAAGTTTAACAAATCAAATCATTAAAGTAATCTAGAGGGAAAAGAAACATTTCTAACTTTCTTCATCGGGAAGTTTCTTTGGTAATGTACAAATCACTAAGACAAAACCAAAAACAAATTTTTTAAGGTTGGTCTTCCCTAATAGATTTTAAATTCTGAAGGCCAAGACTTTTATATGTTTGGTTAATTATTATGTATCCAAAATATCTAGTTGCAGGCAGGAAATTAGCTCTCAATAATTATTTATTGAATGGAAAAATGTAAAGTAAGACTTCTATATGTGAAAATAAAGCATAAGTGGAATAAAATCCACATAATAAAGTAGTAAAAACATTTGTAACCAGCATAAGGATGAGAATCCTTGATATTTAGAGAGTGTGCAGAAATGAGTGAGAAAATACTAAAACTCCAATATTTATAGGAAACAAGAATATGAAGAAAAAATTCACCAAAATAAATACACATACAGAAACAATTAAGCTTATTATTTGTAAAAGGTACTCAAATAAAAACTAATAACAAACCATTTCTCTGCCATATATGCAAATAATAGATGTGATATTCACCTCAAGTTCACATACACCCCAGAAGAATTTTGAATGATAATACTTCTCAGGAAAATGCTACAGGAACATATAAAATAAGCCACAACAAAATTTATTTCCTTTGACCTAGTACTCATTTAATACACAGAGTTTCATTCAATAAATATTAGTTGGGTGCCAATTAAGCCAGGTACTCTAATTTTAATTCTGGGTATATAAATATGGAAATCATCGAATAGTCAGGAAAAAATCTGATGTAGAAAGATGTTCAATATATTATTATTTAGAACAAATAAAAACTGGCAACAGTCTAAATGTGCAGGGTGAGGAGAATTCAGGTCCTAATTGGTGATATAACAGTCATGTGATATGTAAGAACTTTGGAAAATATGTATAAGAACAACAAAAAAGAAATCATTGGGAACAAAGCTAAGAGGAAAATGTTTAAACTAAAACATACCTTCTTCAATATTAGAAGTACCCTTTGTAGTTTGTTTTGGCTCATTTGAACTTAGCTGGATACTTTGTCCAAAATTCTATAAAAATAGAATATTAAATCAGAATATAATTCCATATTTAAAATTAGTGATATATATTGGCTTAGAAACTTTTATTTGCTGTTTTTATTTTCAATTATCACTATTCATATAATACATATTTCCTTTTTTTTTTGGAGCAGAAATTAAGAATTACTGGAATAAGCACTTTCTATGGTAACTAAATGGCTTTCCTGATAGCTCAGTAGGTAAAGAATCCACCTGCAGTGACTGATCCGCCTGTTTGATTCCTGGGTCAGGAAGATTCCATGGAGAAGGAATACGCTACCCACTCCAGTATTCTTGGGCTTCCCTTGGGACTCAGCTGGTAAAGAATCTGCCTGCAATGCGGGAGACCTAGGTTCGATCCCTGGGTTGGGAAGATGCCCTGAAGAAGGGATATGCTACCCACTCCAGTATTCGTGGGCTTCCCTTGAGACTCAGCTGGTAAAGAATCCGCCTGCAATGCGGGAGACCTAGGTTCGATCCCTGGGTTGGGAAGATGCCCTGGAGAAGGGAAAGGCTAGCCTGGAGAATTCCATGGACTGTATAGCCCATGGGGTCCCAAAGAGTTGGACATGACTGAGTAACTTCCACTTTCATGGTAACTAAAGATTAGAAAAATGTTTTCTGTCAATTTTGGTACATTTTCAGATTGCAATATCATCTCGGACATTTGGAAGAGGGAAGTAAGTTGGGTGTTAATCAAAAGTATTAACTAAAGGAAAGGTAAAAAATTACCCTAAGGCTGGTTTATCATTGTAAGGGTAGGTGACAATTATTAGCCAAAAGTCTCTGATTGTGGCTTTATGCCAAGGATAAGCAAGCATCTTATATGACAATACTTAAAAAAGAAACAGCTGCCTCAATGCTGTACAGAACTGAGAAATAAGAAATATTAGAGCACTGGCAACTAGCATTTCTATTCAACACTCTTGAGTGATACCAACTCTCCTTCCCTGGATATGGCCTACTTTGATTCTTTACGCTCATTCTGTTCCACTTTAAGAAATGATTCTTAGATTAAGTTGCCTGGCTATTACTATACCTAGCCTTTGTTCAGTCTAATTGGAAGAGTAACTGAGGCAGGCTTCTGCAAAAACCCTGCTTCAATAGCTCTCAGCCTTGCCTGTTCTCCATTATAGACTTGAGGCAACCTGGACTGAGACCATGGCACAAAGTGGCAATTGTGCTTTTTTTATCTTTCATTGTGTTGGAGAAGACTCTTGAGAGTCCCTTGGACTGCAAGGAGATCCAACTAGTCCATCCTAAAGGAGATCAGTCCTGGGTGTTCATTGGAAGGACTGATGTTGAAGCTGAAATTCCAATTCTTTGGCCACCTGATGCGAAAAGCTGACTCATTTGAAAAGACCCTTATCTGTGAAAGATTGAGGGCAGGAGGAGAAGGGGACGACAGAGGATGGGATGGTTGGATGGCATCCACCAACTCAATGGACATGAGTTTGAGTAAACTGTGGGAGTTAGTGATGGACAGGGAGGCCTGGCGGTTCATGCGGTCGCAAAGAGTTGGATACGACTGAGCAACTGAACTGAACTGACCTCTTTTAGATTCTCTCCACACAGAAGCAGTGGTTGGGAAAAATCCAGTGTGATAAAATACATTTCCTAATAACAAGGTGACAGAGCCAGTGCTATAGTAACTGAATCCTTGTTTACCTTCTTGAGTGAAAACAAAACCAAACTCAACCCCAAACCAAAAATCAAAACGAAACAATAGGGATGAAAAAAATTAAACTTCAAAACTTTGTTTTGAGTCAGGAAACACTGACCTATTTTAAAGCTAACAAGACTTTTGTAGATGTATAAGTGGAGTGAAAGATGTGTATGTGAAAGTGGAAGTGGAGCTTCTGGGAAGAACAGAAATGGACTCTAAAGGCAGCAAGATAGAATGCAAAGGAGCAAATCACTGAAGAGCAGAAAAAGACACAGGAAAATAGAGATGAATTTAGAGAGGACAACAGTAATGGCATTTAAAATTCACTTTGTTCATTTTTTGTTATAACTATACATTACTTATAAATTTAATATATATTGATAAAAATAACAAATAAAGATAAAAAATGTGTTCACTTTAGAGATTTTGAGATGTTTGATATGAACAACATGGAAGTTAAAAAGGAAAGACTTATTAGGTATTATTCTATTTGTAATCATGAAGTTATATTTATAATTATGTACTATGTTTGTTATTAAGCAGTAAAAATGTACTGGTAATGTGACAGCATTATTTACATAAATAAAAAAACTAAATGATTTGTTTTGCTAAATCATGGTTGATTGTTCTCCATATTAATAACTAGCCATATAAAAATCAATAGTTTCTACAATATTCAGACAATAGGACCGTCTACCTTTAACTTGAAATACAAATTTTTCATAAAACATTCTATTTCAATTCTATTAAAAATCAGAGGTTGTATTTAATGCTATTCACTCATCCATCTAGGTTGTAAAAAATATTTTAAATACAATCCTTGGATCAAATTAGACTGCTAGAAAATGTTATATTTAGGTCACATTTATTTAGCTTTCATAGAATCACCTCCACTAACTTTCAAATCCACATTATTATGCTTCTGACCTTTACTGAAGACCTCTATTTCAAACAGCACAGGAAACTCCTTATTTATTTGTTGCTGACTGCTAACAGGGATGTATCTATTATGAACTTCAAGGTCCTGTATAGGAGATCCTCAATGGTATAAACAAAGTCATTGTCGATATCCCCTGAGAACAATGCAACACTCTATTTTCCTTCTTGGCCTGTCTTCCAGGAAGTTCAGGTTCAAGGAGGACATTTAAACACACTGGAACCATATTAGTCTTTATGATAAGCACATTGCTTTATTTTCCATGGCTCTGGTTTACTTTTCTTTTTTTCCCTTTTTTAATGTATAGCTAAATATTAATATTGTTGTGGATAAATTCAGCTTTCCCCCAGAGCTGACTATAAATAATAACAAATAACAAATAAAATAATTTCTTAAGCTTGCTTTAAAATATTCATTGGTAACTGATCATTCAGGCAAAGTAGAATATAGCATTTACGTATAGTACAATAAGCTCCTGGCATAGAGAGTTCCAGGGCTTCACAATGGCTCTGGCTATATCATTTATGTTGTGGAACAGTTTACAGGCAGGGCACAGACCTTTAAGAACATTCTGTTTTCCAAGCAATTTTTCACTATTGAATAGAGATGTCTACTAATGCTGTACTTACATTCATCTGCTCCCTGTACTTCTGTCCTACAGATCCAGGGTTTTGTCTTTTTTGCTCTAAAAGACTTTTGTGCTTATTTTCGACAATTTGTTTTCTTCTTGTAACACTAGAATCTTAAACAAATACCACGACAAAGTCAAAATTTACACAAGTAGACAGTATATATCCACTGTAAACTTCCAAGTTACTTTCAAACATCACAGAAAACCCTAAGTTTCATTCATTCAGTTGGCAAGCTTTTATTGAACTTCTCTTACATGTACGATGCATGACACAGGTACCATAATGGTTTAAACATCTCTGCTTTTGAGGGGTCTATAGTTTAGAGCAGTGACCTCTAAAGTGTTGTGGCAGAACACCAGGAGGATATGCAAAATAAATCACTGTTGCACAGGAAGAACATGTTAAAATTTAATTTCCTATTATCTAAAAATTAGAAACTTAAAATTTACTGTGGTAAAACATGATTGATACTGGCACCCTTGTGAGTTTGCATGGTAGATGCATACAGTGCGCATACACGGTATGCACACTGCATACAGTAAACAGTTGTCTTGCAGGAAGTGCAGAGGTTCTAAGTGTGTGAGTTTGGCAGTGTTATCTTCACAAGTGTCCTTTTGTGTCCTTCAATGCACTGAATTTTATGTGTGCCCTGGATTTATGGATATCTCATAGTATCTGAATGAATCCTTACAAAGTGGAAAAGAGGCTAAAATGACTTTTGTAGGGCTTTTATTGTATGTGTAATATTTTATTATTATTTTATTTATTATTTTCTCTATGACTAATTAAAAAATAGTCTTGCAAAATCATAAAGACAATACTAATAGTGCAAGCACAGGAGAATAAGAAAGACAGAGCTGATTCACATCTTATTCTCATTACAAACTCTCTGCCACACAATAACAATGACAGTATAGTTACATTATAACAAAGGATCACAAATCTAAAAATTGTAAAAAATAACAATAAACCTCACTCTGTGTATTATGCCTTGAGATATCTAAGGATGGTATATAGAAGTCATCTTAAAAAAAAAGTCATCACTTATCATCTTATCCCATTCAGAAAATTATTAATACTATGAGAAATTTTTTGCATGTTAGTACATAAAATTGTTCTTATAATTATTATTTTAAAATGTATGATTTATAAGATACAAAATTTAAAAATTATTTTAAAAGTCTGTATTTCATCCTTGTCTCAGTTAAAAATTTTTTCTATTTCTGGCTAAGGTGCTTAACGTATATATTAGTAGAGTAATATGTGTGTATGGTATATATGTATGTGATATTTGCTCAACATTTTTGTTAATGGTGGTACAATAAAAACTCTTGGAGTCCATGATTCCAGAAGAATGGATATAAATTTAAATGGATTATTACAGTAAAGTGAATAAACTGTATGTGTATGAATAAACTGAAGTTGTAAAGAATTAAGTGAAAACACAGAGCCTTTGTCAGAATCAAGAAAGCTTTCACAGAGGTTATGTTTAAGCTTGGTCTTAAAGGAGTAGTAGGCCTCCAAGTACAAGGATCTTTGAATCAAAAGGAACATTATGTTCTAAAGTACAAAGTAACAATGATACATAGTTAATAAGACTCTTGGACTGAAAGGTGGAAAATTCAAGGAGTGTGTATAAGCACACAAATGTCTTGGGAGTGTATATGTGTGCTTCTGTCATACAGGTTTAGGTAGGAAAAAATATATAAATATTTGTAGCTGAAATTATGTACTGAAAGAACACAGATATTTATGTTACCATAGCTAAATATCTGTATATTTTCTCTATATAACATATATATAATTATACACATACACTATAAGTAGATACCTGTATCTATATAACAACAAAGACATAAAAGCTTTCAAATTTCAAGAAAGCTGGCTAGTAATTGAACATCTGATTTTTTAGAGTAAGAAATACTAACATAATTTTAGCTAATGTGTTGAACAGTTATAGTTGCCCAGGCCTTGTTCTATACTATAGGCACTGTTATCATCACTATTTTTATAGATAAAAATACTGAGGCACAGGCAAGTGTCAGTAACTTGCCCAAGGTCACAGAGCCAGTAAAGGGCGATGATGAGATTTAGCTCAAACAGTCTCTAAAATCTAGAATTCTACTCTTACTCTCTATGCTAGTAATTTTCATTTTGATTTGGCTGTGTCTCATAGAAAGATATCTTCCGTTGTGACCCGTGATGCATATATAGTTTTGTGAACCATATTTACTCTTACAATATACAGTGCCCTCTGGTAGTTTCTATTCTAGAACATTCTACAATTATATTTCATTAAAAATTTCTGGTTACTACTCATTAACTGATTTATAATCTGCTAATGAGTAATGACCTATAGTTTAAAAAGCACTGTATTATGTTTACTCTAATAAGGGAATGCTAAATATGTTAAATGCTCGATATATTACATGTTAATAGCTTATAGTGAGATAATTTGGGTACCAATAAAGTTTTAATACTGTTTATTATGCTTGGAATTGTCTTCTAAATCTTGAAAAGTCCCCATTTTTCTATTTTTGAACAGCTCTAAAAACATCTTAAGTGAAAATTGACTTGGTTACATGACTGCTGTATCAATAATTTTTCTCTTCCTTCAGCCTGTTAATAAACCTTCTGGAGGCAAGACCTACCAATACTTTTGTACTTTCTCAATTCATAGCATAATTATTTGTTTTTGATTGTTCTTTGTGTAGATGTTCAGTTTTGTGGATTATAAAGTGATACTAAGAACAGAAGAAAATATATGCTTAAAACTTTTCATGTTTTGTTCCATTCACATACATGAACTTAAATACTATTTACTAATTAATATAATAGCTGAGAATATATGTATTTTTGCAAAAATAATATAGTTTGTGCTGGCATCTCTAGTCAAATTTCTTGTCTCATATGAAAATTCTAAATATGATAGAATTACTACCAAAACTCAAAATAAAGCTAATCTTTAGGAAGGTATTATGTATTTTAAAATTTACAGTATTCTCAATTATAAACAAGGGGAAATTCTGGAGACATTAATGAAATTATAGTTTGGGAAGTGATCTTAGATGTTAACTAGTTCAACCTCTTACTCATAAATCTAAACCACTCAGAGATGGACAGTCAACCTGTGCTTGAATGCTTAAGTGAAGGGAAGCCACTTCCCCATGGGGGTACCTTCCCCAATTGTTGGTGGTATTAGCTCAAATTCTTCCTCATGCTGAGCTGAAAACATATTTGCACATTTTACCCCTTCACTTAGTTCTGTTTCCCCCTTTTTTAACATAATAAACCTTCAAACATTTGTACAGAGCCTGTACATGTCTCTCTGGCTTGAGCTCCTTTAATTGGCCTTCAGACACAACCCCTCCTTCCAGAGTTCTGGCTCACTCCAGTTTGTTTATATACAGCTCTTAAAATATATAGCCTAAAATAATGTAGACTATCGCAGTACTTCCAAAGATCTGGTTATTATTGCCTAAAATTATATTAAGTTTCTAACAGATACAGTAAAGTTTTCTTGTTTGTTTAGTTTTGTCTTGATTTTTTCTTTTCTTAAAGAAAAACTGTCAAGATAGATATCTTGCTTCTGTAAAAAAAAAAAAATAAAGCCAAACTAAATAGATAGAAACAAAATGCAAAAAAAAAAAAAGACCACAAATTGGTAGAAAATATATGCAACACATATAACTGATGTAGAATCCTAGAATATATTGATATAAGGAACTTTTATCAATCAGGAAAAAAAAACTCAGAACCCAAGAGAAGACATTTCACAAAAGAGAAAATGCAAATTATGCATAAACATATGAAAAATGCTCAACTCAGTAGTAACTAGGGCAACACTATTTCTCACCCATACTTTTGAAAATATTAAAGTCTGACTACTGGAGGTTTAGTGAGCACGTAGTAAAGGCAACTCTCATTTATTGCTTTGGAAAATAATTTGGCACTACCTGTTGCAGTATACTTAACCTGGGTGAAATACACATACCCAGCAACATGTGTATCAGCAGATGTACAAAACTGTTCCTAGAAGCACTATTCATAAAGGCGAGAAACTGAAAGCAACCCAAATGGCCAGGAATAGGAGAATGAAAAATTTCCACAGACTGTAATACAGCAATTTCAATGAAATGTAATACAAAACAAATACAAATGAAGTGCAGCTAAACTAATCAATAATAATGAATCCAAAACACAAAATTAATTGAAAAAAAGCAAATCATAGAAGTATATAGATGAAATGGTTCTACTTATATGAGTTACAAAATTAAAGCAAAACTAAATAATATATGGTTTGAGATATATTTACATATGGTAAAATTATAAAGAAAAGCATGGAATCATTAACACAATTCTATATAGTGTCATTTTGTAAGAGAGAAAGGGGATGTAATTAAGGAGAGGCATGTGAGATTTCAACAATACCAGTGATTTTCTATTTTTGAAACTGGGCATTGGGTTCTTTCATTATTAGTCTTTAACTTGTTCTTGTATATTATGTACATTATTTTGTATGTAAGATACATTTCACAATTGAGAGACTTAAAAAAGTATATTGAATGCAGACAGGGAGGAATGAATTGGAAGACTGGGATTGATAAATACACACAACTATATATAAAATAGATAACTGAAAAGGACCTATTGTATAGCACAGGGAACTCTGCTCAATACTTTGTAATGACCTATGTGGGAAAATAATTTTAAAAAGAGTGAATATACATATAACAGATTCATTTTGCTGTATACCTGAAACTAAAACAACATTGTAAATCAAACATACTCCAACAAAAAATTTTAAAAATTGTATTGAATGCATATACATGACTATAGTTTTCTCTACTAAACCAAAGTTTTTTAATTTTGGTTTATCACTTCAACTGGTAAAGATGATTTTAAATCTTCATGCCATTATTCATTTGATTAATGACTTCCTTTGTTACTCTGTACTTTTGACAAACTGTATTAGATGAATGTACTATTTTAAAAATGTGTATTACTGAAAAATTTGTGGTTATTCAGAGTTTTAAAAATTAATTTATACTCTTCAGCTTTAGTGAAATATTAACAATCTAACATATTTAAGGTATACAATGTGATTAGCAGTTTACATATATATTTCAAAATAATCACAATAAGATTATATCCATCTTCTTACAGACAGAGGTATTTTTGTTGTTTTTGTTTTTAATTACAAGCATAATAGCTAAGTAATTAAGAGCAGAGATAATAGATTCAGAATGCCTGAATTTTAACCCTGGCTCTGCCATTAGTTCTAGTCATGTGACTTACACAAGTTATTAGCTCTCTTACTGCTTCATTCTCCTCGTTTATAAGATGGGAGTATTATTATTTACTCACAGTTGTTGAGAGAATTAAACTTGTTTCCACACGTAAAGTGCTTACGATAGTGATTGGCACATAGTAAATGCTACCTAATTTATATCTAGAATAATTTTCTTCAGTATCTCTAATTACATTTCTGATCTCATGAAAACTAAATTTATTCTAAGGTAAGAATAAATTCAGCTGCAATACAAAATTCTGGCTTTGCTTTGAACTACCTGTGTCATCTTGGGCTATATAATCTCATTATGTGTATCAGTTTCCTCATCCATAAAATAGGGGAGCTAAGCTCAATTGTATCTTTGATCTTTTCTAGTAATCAAATTTTTGATTCCTTGAAGGTATTTTTAATATTCCCTGGAAAAGAAAACAAAGCAAAGCATTCTTTTTGAAATCAGATTTCAAAGTATTTAGTATGTCAACATCATTTGGATTTTTAAAAAACTGAAGTACAGCTGCCTATAGAAACATGTGCAAATTCTAAGTATTCAGGTAGACGCACCCAGATGGCACAGACACCCAAGTCAAGAAATAGAACATTACCAGCACTGAAAAAGCTTTTCTTCTTACCTGTTTCCATATAACCCCATCCATGGTTTTACCTATTCTTCAACCTGATAGAAATGGAATATAATATGCATTTTTATGATGGGCTTCTTTTGCATGATATCCTGGTGTGAGATTTAGTCATGTTACTGTTTCTTGGTAGTGGCTGATTCATTTTTTATTATGATATTACACTGAATGAATAACTTTTACTTTACATATTATAGCACTGAAGAACATTTGAGATCATTCTAGATTATGGCTATAAAACTGCTATGAAAGTTCTGGTACATATCTTCTGTTTCACATATGAATGAATTTCACACACAGACACACACACACACACACACATCTGTGGGTCTGAAATTGTTGAGTCATAGGATATGCATATATTCAAATTTAGTAGATGTGAGCTTCCAGGCATCACACAGCCTTCTTAACAGCATTGTAGTTTAAAAATTTTAGCCCTTCAGATGTAATTTTATCTAATTATTTTAATGTGAATTCTTCTGAGGACTGAGGCCGGTCTTTCATATGTTAATTGACCATTTGACAAGCCTCCTTTATGAAAAGCTAATTCAAATATACTGCCTTTAAAATAAATTGGCGTGATGGTTTTTTTGATATGTCACCTGTCTACAGTCCCCAGTTGTTCAATTAGACACTAATGTATTGCTGTGAAGGTATTTTGTAGATATTATTAAAGTCTACTATCAGTTTGCTTTAAGTAATGGAGATTATCCTAGATAACCCGTGTGAAATTGAGTCAATTAAGTCAGAGGCCTCAAAGGTAAGTCTTTTTTGAGAGAATACAAAATTCTGCCTGTGAATGGCAAGTTTCATTTATTCCTGTGAGTTTCTGCCCTTCTTTCTGGCCTGCCCTAAAAATTTCATACTTGCTTAGGTTCCCTGTCCCCCATATTTACGTAAGCCAATCTGTTGCAATAAACAATATATCTTACTGGTTCTGTTTCGCTGGTTCAAACATGACTCATATAACTAGGTTGTCTTTTTCTTATTGATTGTAGGAGTTCTTTATATATTTTGGATATGAACTCTTTGTTGGTATTATGCATACAAATATCTTCTTTGACTCTATAGTTTGCCTTTTCAGTATTTTAATGGTGTTTTGGATGAAAAAGTTTCAGTCTTATCCTTAATGGTTAATGCTTTTTATATCTATGTAAAAAATCTCTGCTCATCCCAAAGTCATAAGCACATTCCCTGTATTATCTTCTAGAAGCATTTCTTTTTCACTTTCCATATTCATATATACAGTTCACTTGGAATTGATTTTTGTGTATGGTGTGAGCTAAGAGTCATTTTACTAATTCCATAAAATCATTCAATTGACTCAGTACCATTTAATAAAAAGACAAGTACTTTCTCCCTGCTAGCAGTACCATCTTTGCCAAAAATCAAGCATTCAAATATGAGTCTGCTTTTAGACTCTATTTTATTTCATTGATGTAAAACATCTGGTACAAAAAGCATATTGCAATCAGAAAGAGGAATATAAATTAAATTACTAATTTTAGAAGTAAGGAAGTTATTGATGTTGACCCAGTCCAAAGTATGACAAAGGGAATGGGTACCTGAAGCAGAATAGTACAGAAAATCACTAGACGTGAGAAAGATTGAGAGAGATCAGGGTGTTGGATCGTTCACTCACATGAATGCTGAGTCACCAGTATATCGGCAAAGACTTTTCCAATAAAGGAAGACTGTGAACTAGATTCCAAAGTCATCTTCAGGGGAAAATGATTTGAAAGGTCAAGATCTGGTACAGTTGAATGGCTTGGGTCTCATGGAATAGAGTTTTTACTGAAAGTTTTGCTGGAGAGTTTTGGATATGCTAACAGAGAGCAAGACACCATCCATAACTGTCAACACTGGGTACACTGACTATGAGAATAAAAATGCCCTAGCAAATAGTAGAGTAGAAAAAAATGAATAGATGCTCATGAACTGATTCATGGGCTTTCCAGGTGGCACTAGTGGTAAACAACCAGCCTGCCAAAACAGGAGACATGAGAGATGCGGCTTCAATCCCTGGGTTGGGAATATCCCCTGGAATAGGAAATGACAACCCACTCCAGTATTTTTGCCTGGAGAATCCCCGTGGATAGAGGATCCTGGCAGGCTACAGCCCATGGGGTTGCAGAGTCAGATACGAAGTGACTTAGCACTGAGCACTATAATTCAGTATTAACAAAGGGTTCACTTGAAAAGTTTAATACTAAAAGTTTTAAAAAAATGTTTGAATGACTGAACATACAAAGTTTTGTTAGTATTGGATTTCCTAAGTACAATTATAATAATAAGAAGTATAGAAATAAACAACCAAACAGCATGGTACTGGCACAGAAACAGACACATAGATCAACTGAACAGAATAGAGAGCCCAGAAATAAGCCCACCCACTATGGTCAATTAACCTATAACCTTTTCTCCTTTTCAATGGAGAAAAGACAGTCTCCTCAATAAGTGATGCTGGGACAACTGAACTGCTAAGTGTAAAAGAATGAAATCAGAATATTCTCTAACACAGGGTACAAAAATAAACTCAAAATGGACTGCAGACCTAAATATGACTGGAAATCATAAAGCTCCTAGAAGAAAACATAAGTGTAACACTGACAGAAATCATAGCAATGCAGTTTTTTAGATTTGTCTCCTAAAGCAAAGGTAATAAGAGGAAAAATAAAGAAAACCCAGTTAAACTTAAAAGCTTTTGTACAGCAAAGGAAGCCATCAACAAAACAAAAAGACAATGTCATGAACAGGAGAAAATACTTGTAAATTATATGACGAATTGTTGTTCAGTTGCACAGTCATGTCTGACTCTTTGTGATAAGGGGTTAATATCTAAAATATGTAAACAGCTCAGGTAACTCAATAGCAAAAAAAAAATAAATAACCCTATTAAAAAAAAACATGCAGAAGACCTAAATAGACATTCCTCCAAAGAAGACATACAGATGGCTAACAGGCACACGAAAAGATGCTCAATATGACTAATTTTTAGAGAAATGCAAATCAAAACCACAGTGAGGTATCATACAAGTCAAAAGTGTTATCATTAAAAAGTCTACAAATAATAAATTCTGGAGAGGGTGTGGAGAAAAGGAACTCTCCTACACTGTAGGAATGTAAATTGGTGCAGTCACTATGGAAAAGGACATGAAACTTCCTCAACGAACTAAAAATAAGACTACTGTATGACCCAACAATTCCACTCCTTGACATATATATGATGAAAATGAACACATTAATTTAAAAAGCTATGTGCACCTCAATGTTCATAGCAGCATTATGTGCAATAGCCAGGATATGGAAGCAATGCAAGTGCACATCAACAGACAAATGGATAAAGAAGATGTGGTATACACACACACACACACACACACACACACACACACACACACACACACACACACACACACACAGAGGAATATTACTCAGCCATAAAAAAGAATGAGATTCTGCCATTTGCAATAACATGGACAAACTTAGAGAGTATTATGCTTAGTGAATGAGGCAGACAGAGAAGAAAAACACTATTGTTATCACTTTCTTGCAGAATCTAAAAAATAAGACATATGAAAGTATATAACACAACAGAAATGGACTCACAGTATAGAAAACAAGCCAGTGGTTACCAGTGAGAAGTGGGAAGGGGGAACAGGCAAGATAGGGGTATGGAATTAAGAGATACAAACTACTATTTAAAATATAGATAAGCAACAAGGATATATTATGTAGTACAGGAAAATATAGCCATTAGCTTTTAGTAACTTTAAATGAAGTATAATCTATAAAAATATTAAATCACTGTGATGTATACTGGAAACCAATATGATATTGTAAATCAACTATACTTCAATAAAAACAAAACAATGAACAAAAATGTATGGATATATGTAACAATTTCAATATTTCTATCTCTTTAAAAACATGGCTAAAAGTATTAAAATTTTCCAGTATTTCTTATACAAAGACCCCTACTTTGATTATATGTTAGAAAAATATTTGTTTCTCAGATTATATATGCAATATATATTTTTTCTTTTATCAGAGAATGAGAATATAATTTTCATATGTTATATCTTTATATTTATGCTACTGGGAAACTATATTTCCTAATGCTTTTCCTGATCATCTCAGACATATGTTTTCTTAATGATTATATTTATTTATTTATTTATTTTTTCATTTATTTTTATTAGTTGGAGGCTAATTACTTTACAATATTGTAGTGGTTTTTTCCATACATTGACATGAATCAGCCATGGATTTACATGTGTTTAATGATTATATTCATTACATAGCTTTAGTAGAAAAAGCATGGGACTTGGAGTCATAGATATTTGGATGAAAATACTATTTTTGCTATTTATTGATAATAGCTCTTGATTTTTGGCAATTCTATTTCCTTCTCTGCAAAACGAGGTTTTAAAAAATACGTATTTGCTAGGATTGCTGTGAGGTTTAAACGAGATAATATGTATAAAGCACTTATTACTATAATTGGCAAAGAGTAGAAATTCAAAACAGTTAACCATCATAATTTATTTATCATACTTCCCTTTAAAATATCAAATCTACATGACGCTTTCATTTTCTGGAAGTAGTATGAAAACTAAAGTTACACTGTGAAGTGGCTGGATAAGAAGAAAGCAAAACCTTTAGTGAGAGAAGTAATATTTAAAAATCTAGTTTAAAACTAGAGTCTCTGCGTTTAGCTTCCCATCTGCTATCATGGCCTGTGTCCATTCAGTTGGGTGCTTATTAAGTGCCAGACACTGTTAAAATCTGGGGATAAGGTAAAGAAGTAAAAAAATTCCCTTGTTCTTAAAATCTCATGGTCTAATTGAAGAAAGATGTAAATATTAAATCTAAACTAACTCTCACTTTATATCTTAATATTTATTCATACCTTTGGGAGAAGAAAGAGTTGCTTTTCTGATTTTTTTCTCAAATCTTATGTATTTCTGACTAGTCATCTGATTCCTACTAGTAGAAAAATGTATGGGCCTATAGTCCATTCTTTTAGAGGAAAGTAGCTTCATGAGGAGTCAACCAGGCCTACTAAGGGCAATGGCATAACATAGAGAATTAATTTTCAAAAATTAAAGGAATTCTGTATTTTTTTCCTCCATATGAAACCTTCCATACATAGCCAATTAAAACAGAGCTGCCGCTCTTTTGGAAAGATAATGAGAGGGTTAGGCACACCTATTGTTAGCTAATAACAATTAAATTTAACAAATATTTTTACCAACTGAGCTATCAGGGAAGCCCCTAAATTTAACAAATATTTTAAAGAAGAATAAAGGAAAGTACTATAATAACATTTATTCACCTATTTAGAATAATTTAAGCAAATATTTTTCACTGTGCTTACTTTGACAGAAATTTTGACTATAACATTGCAGTAATAACAGAATGATATGGGATAAGAATCAAACCACATTTCTTGTCTTCCCTCTTTTAAACTAACAAGTCATGGGAAAAATAGAAGTTAGCAAAAGTTTCTAATTTTAGTTAAGCAAAGGTTGGGTCATTTGCTTAAAAGTGTTAGCTACTAGACAGACAAGGGTACAATATTATGGGTGATGTTATTTCTATAAGGCTGTTATTGTTCAATTTTAATATCTTGTAAGGTACATTATCAAACCACAATAAGAAAAAGTTCACATTTTGCCTATAAAAATATATAAATTTATTCTTACCAGCAGCCTTTTCATTTTGACCCAGAATATTATGCTGTCTTTTCCACATGGGAACCAGTTCTTCTCTAGTAGTTTTAAGAGTCACAGAGGGATGACTTTCTTCATATGTTGGACATCTTTGGGGGCAATATAACATCCCATCTTGCGGGGCAACAGTTTGACTGCCATTTGAATGATTTATTTTCTTTAATGTTTGGCACTCAGAAGAACAATATGGTAGAGCTGGCATCACAGTGTCTAAGTCAGAACAAACATGAGGGAGTGGAAGACTACTTTCTTGATTCCACTGATTCAACTTGTGTTCTGTTGGAAGCATATGTTTTGAATTAAAGTAGTTACATGTACTGATGTTTTGAGAATTTTCAGGCATTACAGACTGACACTGAGATACTTGTATATTTTTACAACTTCTAATATTTAATTGAGATGGAGGAGGAGGATGAGGTACAATTAATTTACCCTGAGCTTGTAAAAATGTGCTGGCTTTGCTCGCAGACTGTGGTCGAATAACAGTGCCTTTTCTGTTCATACATACAAAGCCTGACTGGACTTTAGCAGACCTTGTTCTTCTAACGACTTTGGCTTCACTCCTTTGTGGGTTAGTTTTCTGAGTTTTGGAACCACCACTCTTTGCAGGGGATATAGTTTCCTCCTCTGTGGAGTCTGGCCAGGCTTGTTTAGCAGTGCTATAATCTGAAGGTATACAGCAGTTCAAAGGCACATGGTCTATTCCAGATCCTCCTAAAGCAGTGACGTTTTCAGAGATAAAATCGTCCTTGGGCTCTTTCTTATTAGCAGAATCCACAGCAGAAGCAGGAATACTAGGCATGTTGCTGGCAGCACCACTTTTAGATCGAATGTGGAATGGTTGAGACCACTGTTGAGATACTCTTTTTCTACTCTTCAGCAAATGACTATCTTCAGCATTTTTCCTTGTATTGCCAGTTTCATCAAACCATCTCAGTTTTTTAATAGTTTTTGGAGTTTCTGCACTTTTCCCTCTTTCTTTTGTTAATTCAATACTATCTCTGATAACTGCTGCTTTTTGATTTCCTAACTTAAAGCCTTGGTTTGTAACCAGTGCCTTAAAATAATCATGCTCGTATTTAGATTCTTTCTTTAAAATACTTTTAAGAAATCTCACACTATTCTTCTCACAAATATTGTATTTCATTTTCTTGTGCTGATTGACTAAGTCACAATTAGAAATTATATTAGACAATGATTTTGGTGCTTCAGATATTTCCTGTTTTTCGTCTTTTGAATCAGAGTTGTGAAGTATATAGGTGGCTTGAAAATTATCTGAAAATAAAGACAACTCTTCCTCATTACAATTAAAATATTTTGTCTTTTCATCTTTAATGTCTTTCATTTCCCCTAACTTATCAGAACACTGCACTGGGTCAATTTCTTTTATGTGTATACTGCTCTTTGGTAAAGGCCTAGCTGATTGTGTATTCAATGGCAAAACTAAAGGTGTTGCCAAAGGTACAAATGAAGTAGGAACTGAAGTAGTTCTATTTTCTTGAGTCATTTCAGAATATTTTTCTTGGTCTGAAATTATTGTGATTTCCTGTGTTAGAGAATCTGGAGTGGCCCAGGCTTTGCTGAATTTAAATTTTGGGCTCTCAGAAACTAACGGTCTTTCTCTTTTGAATGCTTCAGAAGAGTCAGTTGTCCTTATAACACTAGTTTCAGATGTGTTTTTGCTTTTTTTATCTTGTACAAATATGGATGGACTATATAGAATGGCTACTGAATTATTAGCAGTATTTATGGCTCTTTCCACAGTTCTACTCAGAGTAGATGGATTTTGTTCTTTACTATTAAAGCATTTACTTGAGTCAGGGAGAACATTAGGTTTACTAAAAATATCTGAGAAAATATTTGGATCATCTATATTTACAAGCCAATTATTTATGTGTTGAGTTTTAGAGAATGACAGTTTATCTTCATCAAAGCAGCTTAGATTAGCTGATTGCAGATTTGCTGATTTGAGGGAAATGGAATTCTGCTGCTGGACTGATGTGGAAGGCTCCTTATTAAGTGTTAAATATATTTCTTCACGTTCCCCAGCCTCAAGACTGTCTATACTTGAGAGGGTTTCAGAATTTATTATCTGATTAACTTCATCACGAAATTTCTGAAAGAAAAAAAAAAGTACATTGTTTTATAGTTTAGAAATTTTAAATGTCAACATTAATGATTCAATATACCACTGTTACTTGGCACATAAAAGAGAGTGCTATGACCACAGACAGTATAGGTATATAAATAATCTATATCCCTGGAGCAGTCCTCACAGTGAAAAAGAGGGAGCCAGCAAAGACAATAAAATGTATTTGCCTTAGTTTCTTCACCTTAAAGTAACTACTCAATTATCCTAGCCATTAGTTATAGCTTAGAAAGTAATTTTTGCTATTGCTGTTCCATTCAGAGAATAGAGTTTCCTGAAGGTTTCATAACAGCATGTGAAATTCTGAAAAATAGTTATTTACAAAGGGTATTTTTTTCCCCCTGAGACTCAGACTGGACTTGAATGAGGCTCTTAAAAGCCCTATGACTCTAATATGACTTTCCTATTGGCAAGGCTATATCTTCTTATAAAAGTTAATCTCATGTTCTATAAAAATATAAGATGTTTATGAAAACATGCCTGGATCCTGCTGATTTAATACTTAGATGGAATGCATGCACTGATGGTGGTATTATTATTTTTAAATTCCCCAGGTAATTCTAATGTGGATTTAGGACTGAGAACTACTGACTTTAATGGATCATTTTTGGACATTTAGCACAGTAATAATTTACATGAATTCTTTAATAGTAAGAGTCTCATCATTACTTCAATTGTATCTAATGGAAAATATCATTTTTAATAAAGTTTCATGAACAATCACTTCAAAGTATTGTTATTGTTGTTCAGTCGCTAAGTCATGTCCAACTCTTTGCCACCCCATGAACTGCAGCACGCCAGGCCTCCCTGTCCATCACCAACTCCCAGAGTTTGCTCAGACTCATGTCCATTGAGTCAGTGATGCCATCCAACAATCTCATTCTCTGTTGTCCCCTCTCCTTCTGCCTTTAATCTTTCCCAGCGTCAGGTTCTTTTCTAATGAGTCAATTCTTTGCATCAGGTGCACAAAGTATTGGAGCTTCAGCTTCAGCACCAGTCCTTCCAAAGAACATACAGGGTTGATTTCCTTAAGGACTGGCTAGTTTGATCTGCTTGCAGACCAAGGGACTCTCAAGAATCTTCTCTGGCACCACAGTTCGAAAGCATCACTTCTTTGGGGCTCAGCCTTCTTTGTAATCCAAATCTCACATCATACATGACTACTGGAAAAACCATAGGTTTGATTATATGGACCTTTGTCAGCAAAGTGATGTCTTTGCTTTTTAATACACTGTGTAGCTTTGTCATAGCTATTCCAAGGTGGTGGTTGTTGTTCAGTCGCTCAGTTGTTCCAACTCTTTGCAACTCCATGGACTGCAGCATGCCAGGCTTCTCTGTCCTTCGCCATCTCCTGGAGCTTGTTCAAACTCATGTCCACTGAGTCAGTGATGCCATTCAACCATCTTGTCCTCTGTTGTCCCCTTCTCTTCCTACCTTTAATTTTTCTCAGCATCAGGGTCTTTTCTAATGAATGGGCTCTTTGCATCAGGAGGCCAAAGTATTGGAGCTTCAGTTTTGGGATAGACTGGTTTGATCTCCTTGCAGTCCAAGGAACTCTCAAGAGTCTTCTACAGCACCACAGTCTAAAAGCATCAATTCTTCATTGTTCAGCCTTCTTTATGGTTCAACTCTCAAAAGCATATGTGGCTAATGGCAAAACCATAGCTTTGACCAGATGAACTTTAGTTGTCAAAATAATGTCTCTGCTTTTTAATATGCTACCTAGGTTTGTCATAGTTTCCTTCCAAAGAGAAAGGATCTTTGAATTTTGTGGCTGCAGTCACCATCTGTAGTGATTTTGGAGCCCAGGAAAACAAAAGTCTGTCACTGTTTCCATTGTTTCCCCATCTATTTGCCATGAAATAATGGGACTGGATGCCATGATCTTTGTTTTTTCAATGTTGCGTTTTAAGCCAGCTTTTTCACTCTCCTCTTTCAACTTCATCAAGAGGCTCTTTAGTTCCTCTTTGCTTTCTGCCATAAGGGTGGTGTCATCTTCATAACTGATTTTATTGATATTTTTCCCAGCAATCATGATTTCAGCTTCCTCCAGCCCAGCATTTCCAATGATATACTCTGCACAGAAGTTAAATAAGCACGGTGACAATATACAGCCTTGACATACTCCTTTCCCAATTTGGAACCAGTCCTTGTTCCATGTCTGGTTCTAACTGTTACTTCTTGACCTGCAAACAGGTTTCTCAGGAGGAAGGTAAGGTGGTCTGGTATTCCCATCTCTTTAAGAATTTTTCAGTTTGTTGTGATCTACACAGTCAAAGGCTTTAGTATAGTCAATGAAGCAGAAGTAGATGTTTTTCTGGAATTCTCTTGCTTTTTCTATGATCGAACAGATGATGGCAATTTGATCCCTGGTTTCTCTGCCTTTTCTAAATCCAGCTTGAACATCTGGAAGTTCTTGGTTCATGTATTGTTGAAGCCTGGCTTCCAAGGAGAAGCATCTTTTAAATTTGTGGCTGCAGTCACCATCCGCAGTGATGGTATAGTCAATGTTTAAAACTATTTTTAATTTCACATATATAACACAGATATTTAAAAAGCATTAATCTGTATAACATATGTAGAAATAAATTCAAGAAGACTTTAACTTGTTAATTTAGTGAAAAAGTTAAATGAACTCAGAGAAAATTAGTTCCCTTAAAATTTTACACAAATTTTAGAAAATTTAAATATTCTGATATCAAACAAAAATTTAGTATTTTTTTTAGCCCTGAAAATAAACTGAGAAACCAATGAAATCAGTTACAGATTAAAAATATTTTAGTTTGAAAAAAAAATTTTAGTTTGTATAGTTAGTACTTATTGATACACTATTGTAAATGTTTTGCAAATGGTTCAGAAGAGTTTGATATTACTAGCCTTTACTCCCTGCCTGTCACTTCCTTCAACCTAACTCGAACAAAGGAAAGCACAGCTCCTCCAATGTCTGTTTTTGGAACAGAGTTATTTAATTGATAATGAGGCTCCTAAAAGCTCTATGATTCTAACAAGAATTTCTTCGAGATTGCATCTAATGAGATATAGAAATCTGGATTAGAATGTCCTTTTAGACGTAAGTATGATGTCTGTGGCTTTAATATTTCTCTTTGCCTAGGTCTGTGGTTGCTTCATTTCCCAAAGCACCTAAAAAGAAGTTCAGCAACCTCTTTTTTTTACTCAGAAATTTTCACTAAATTAAACGTTTTTTCTCAGAATTTTTCTTATCACTAAAAAATGAAACATTGTGATCAGCTTCAAGTTTTGCTTGTAAGTTACTGATATAAATTGTACTAGACTTAACATGCTTTGTCTTTTAGTTTTTAAATCAACTTTATTGAGATATACTTATTAAAAGTAAAATGCACTCATTTTTTGGTTGTTATTGTATGTTTATGGAGTAAAACTCCATAACATAAAAGTTGGCTTAAAGCTCAACATTCAGAAAACTAAGATCATGGCATCCAGTCCCATCACTTTACGGCAAATAGATGGGGAAACAGTGGAAACATCAGCTGACTTTATTTTTTGGGGCTCCAAAATCACTGAAGATGGTGACTGCAGCTGTGAAATTAAAAGATGCTTACTCCTTGGAAGGAAAGTTATGACCAACCTAGACAGCGTATTAAAAAGCAGAGACATTACTTTGTCAGCAAAGGTCTGTCTAGCCAAGGCTATGGTTTTTCCAGTGGTCATGTATGGATGTGAGAGTTGGACTATTGCCGAAGAATGGATGCTTTTGAACTATGGTGTTGGAGAAGATTCTTGAGAGTCCCTTTGACTGCATGGAGATCCAACCAGTCCATCCTAAAGGAGATCAGTCCTGGGTGTTCATTGGAAGGACTGATGTTGAAGCTGAAACTCCAATACATTGGCCGCCTGATATGAAGAGCTGACTCATTTGAAAAGACCCTGATGTTGGGAAAGATTGAAGGCGGGAGAAGAAGGGGACGACAGAGGATGAGATGGTTGGATGGTATCACTGACTCAATGGACACGAGTTTGGGTAAACTCTGGGAGTTGGTGATGGACAGGGAGGCCTGGTGTGCAGCAGTCCATGGGGTTGCAAAGAGTTGGACACGACTGAGTGACTGACCTGAACTGAATGAAGTGAAACTAATAATAATCAAATAATTTTTTATTTTAAAATATAAAATGTATTTATTCACATCGTTGAAAAGTTACCATTTCTTCAAAAATTTATGTACAAAATGCCAAGAAAAATTATGATAGTATCTTATTTCAAACCAAAAATATACACATGATGTATAGAAACTTTAAAAAACAGAACACAAGCAATGTGAATATAGATTATTTCAAAAATATTTCCAAAGACATAGCTACAACTTAAATTATGTTAAGAGAAATAAGTAATAGTGTTACCTAATATATTTACATTTGTGTAAATTTGTGTGTCATTTTTGATGTGGACTATTTAAAAAAAGACTCTTTATTAAATTTTACAATATTGTTTTATATTTTAGTTTTTTGGCCACGAGGCAAGTGGTATCTTAGCTTCCTCATTAGGGACTGAATCTACACTCCCTTAATAGGAAGGTGAAGTCTCTACCACTGGACCACCAGGGAGTCCCTAAATTATCATATTTTAATGTATAGTTTGATGGGTTTTGACAAATTATTTACCCATAACCGTCATACTGAAATATTTAAGAAATTTCTATGTGTTGAAAGTTCCCTCGTGCTTCTTTGTAGTACATACCTACCCACCACTTACAACTACTAATCTGTTTTTTGTTACTATATAGATCTGAGTTTTCATTTGTTATCATTTTCATTCTGCCTGAAAGACTTCCCAGAGGGTCTCTTATTGCAGATACTGGTGTAGTACAGTGGTGTTCAGCTGTTGTTCATTTGAAAATGCCTATTTGGCTTTCATTTTAGAAGGACATTTTAGTTAAACATAGATTATAGGTTGGTAGTTTTTTTTCCTTGTCAGAACTTTGAAGATAATGTTTCACTGTCTTCTGGCCTAAAATTAGTGTGGTTCATCTTACCTTTGTTGACTTGTATGTAATACATCTTTTACTCCCTTTAGCTTAATTTAATTTTGATGAGGTTTTTTTTGTGATGGGCTGTGTGCACATACATATGAGTGTATACTTACTTATCTTGAAGTTTGTTGAGCTTCTTTAATTTGTGGATTTGCAGTTTCATCAAACTTGAAACATTCCCAGCCATTGTTTCTTTAAATCTTCCCTCTCCTCTTTGTGAGATTAATTAAATGTATGTTAGATTTAGATATTGTCCCTCATGTCACTAACATTTTGTTAAATATATTTTTTCCGACTTTTTTCTCCCAATGCTTCAGACTGGATGATTTCTGTCCACTGATCCTTTTGACTGTAGTGCCTTCATTGATAAGTCCAACTAGTATAATTTTAATTTCAGGCAATATGTTTTTCAGATCTAGAAGTTCTATTTGGTTCCTCCAAAAATTTCATTCTCATTATGTTCACTTTTCTTTAATTCTTTGAAACTATTTGTAAAAGTTACTTTAAACTCTTGCCTGATAATTCTATTATCTCTGTCATTTATAATTATATTTACTATTTTTCCTCCTGGTTATGGGTCATATAGCTTTCTGCTTTTTCATATCTAGCGAGTTCTGAGTGTTGGACATTATGAACATTATGCTGTATGTCTAGATTTCAGTCTTCTTTAAAAGAGTGTTTCTTTTTTTGACAGGTATTTAAAATACCTATGGATTTTTTCTGAGGCCTGTCAGGAGGATATGTCCAGGTAAAAAGCCTATGTGATCATAGGGCTTACCTCATTTGTTTCCCTTTTTTCAAGACCATCTCTTATACTACCTGTTCTGTACAGTTTAAAAATAACTGTTTCATATATTTTATTCAGAATTATAGTTGTGTGTGGCAGGATGGCACTTCTTCATAGCCAGACAAAGTCTCCTGCTTTGCTTTTCTAGCCTTGCCTCAGTTGCTCAGTTATTGGATAAACTAGGCCAAGGTTACACATTTAATCTTGATATCAGCATACTAAGAATCTTATAAATGTGTGCAATTACTCATAAAAAATAAAATGCATGAACATTTCAGGAAGTTTAGTATGAAATCCATACTCATTTGTAGGAAAAACCAAAGTAAACACCATACTAGAGAGAAGAGAAACACCATTTCTAGCTAATTATGCCATATGTTTATCAAGAACTTAATATCCACATGTATCATAATTTTCAATTTGCTTTTTATAATCAAATCTATAATGATACTTAAGATACATTATACTTTCAAATAACTTTCATATTTTTCAAAAAATAACATTCATAAAGCATATTTTTTTATGTATGGGACATGGAAAAAGAAGAATAGCTGCAGAGAGGAAACTGGAGCAAAAAGCTAAAAATGCTACAACCTTTTCTCATTAGTATCTGTGATTAATCTGTGCTGATTCATCCAAACATACCCTTGGCTAGTGTGATATGTTTCTTTAGTGGAGAACAATGCAAAATGGGACAGAATTATTGCTAGATATTAAAATATTAATAATGTATTTAGAGTTTCATACTTGCAAACTGCTTAGATGCTGATCTTCTAGGAGTTTCTGCGTTTCCTCCAGTTTAAGCTGGAATGCATCTTTGTTAGTAGTCAAGTTTGCCTTGCTGTTTTCCATTTCTTGACCACAACTGATTTTGGATATGAGATATTTCTGATGCTTATGATCATTTTTTGACAATGATGAAGGCAAGTCATTATCTATAGCTCTGTGAACCACACATAAAAAATGTTTAGTATACTTAAATAAAGTTAACATACAAATGACATATTCATGTAATATGTGTTTGTGTGTGTCCAGATAATTACATATAAGGATATTGGAGAAATATATAGATATATTAGAATGGGAATTTAAAGGAATCAATAGTAGAATAAAAATGGATGTGGGATTATAGTGTCAATAAAGCATTCCATCTTCATGTAGGAATGCCCAATTTTTCATGGCTTTGTTTATTAAATCCTATTCCTCTACTGTTTGGGATAGATATTGAAGTAATTACTATAGATGTACAGAGTCAGTCCTCAGTTCTTTAAGAGCATCCCTATCTGGATAATAATATGCTGCACTACTCTTAGTTCTGAGTTGATATCATAGATGGTGGTATCCCTATAACTCTAATAGAGTTGGTTGAAGATTCAAGCAGTTAGAAAATATGAAAATTTCTTCTCAGGGTAGACTGGAATTTCCATCTAACTTTAATACGTTTGGAAGCTTGGATTCCATGTAACTTTACTAGGTTTGGAAGATATTAACATATTTTTCTCAGTTGTACCGCAAATATAAGCATGGTTTTCATGGCACTGAGGGGGCACCTTTAATGCAGAGCCTATTTTTAGTGTGTTAAAGTGCCACCTCCAAATTATCAGTGGATGATATCATTCTCTTTCAGAATTTTGCATCTTCTGGAAACTTACAGCATGTTACACTTCAGTATATGAACAAAGTGAAAATAAAAAAAAAACAAAGGAAAATTTTTTTGGGGGGTGGGTGAGAGATGAAAGTATATCAAAAGCTGACTGCTATTGCATAAGGGCTGGCAGTATGAATCCCAAGGGTATTTATCCCCAATTCACTTGGATTATCCTTAATTCAATGAGGATTAAAATACTTTGAAAAGTGCCTTGTGGTCACATGTGACATATATCTATCTCCAATACCCATATATATCTTTATTTGGACAGACTGAAATAGTCAAAGTCAATCATTACTAGATTCCTGACTATCCTTTTGCCATCACAGAGAGATCGAGGAGAGCAAAAAGGTATCTAAGTTCCTAAACACTGAGATTATGTTTCTCTAATTCTTTTAGGTTTCCTACTCTTACATATTCCTTCCCTTTTAGTCACCCTTCCCAAATGAAATATTGCTAAATCTACAAACATATCTAATAAACTAAATTTATTTACCTTTTAAGTTGTCGTCTCTCAACTTTTTCTTCTCTATTTCTTTCTTCTCTACTCCACTTGCTTCTCTTCTCTTCTCTACTTTCTTCCCCCAGTGAGGAGGATTGAAGGAATGTATAGGAATAAAAGAAGATGGGGAGGCAGAAAGACAGGAAGAGTGAAGCATGGGGGGAAAGGAAGAAGAAATCATAAAAGAAGAAGAAACAGAAGGGATAGGAGAGGGGAAATCTAAATTTGCTGAAGGCAAATATGGAGAGGGAGATGAATACAAAGGAGAGGAAAAAAGAGGGATAGATAAAAGAGGTAAGAATGGAGAGGTAGTAGGGGAAGGTGAAGGAGAGGAGGAAAGAACAGATGAAGAGGAAGAAAGCTGTAGAGAGGATGAAGAAGAGGATATGGAATTAGAAGGCGAAGACAAAGAGGAGGATGGAGAATTACAGGGAGGTGGATTGGACAGAACTGACACAGGTGGATGCCCTACAAAGGCCTGGGGAAGATTTGACAATGCTATGGTTTGTGGGACAGATTGCTGGACTGATGGAAAAGGATCTAACTGAGCAGGATGTTCAGGCAATGGAGTGACAGCAGAAAGAGCAGGGACTGGTTGATGAGGGGGATGACTGCCTAAACAGGAAGGCTTCAAAACACGAAAACCTTCCGAAGGGGTTGGAGGAACAGTCAGTCGAGCTGGAAGGGAACGACGGACAAGGGCAGGCATTAGAGTAGTTGGGGTTGAATGCTGTGCTGGAAGGGAATGCTCGGGTCTGAAAGTTTTGTAAAACAACTTGCTCTGTGAGTCAGAATCAGGAATGACTGGTGAACCTTGGGGTGGGTGGGGTAAATGGTCAGGTGGGCCAGAAGGAATTGGGGTTCGTAGATGAGGGAAACTGCCAGGAAAGCTGGAAGTAACTGAGGCTGGTGGGCGAGGAAGATACTTGATCGGGTTGGATGGTAACGTGGCTGGTAAGAAGTTCTTTGGAAGAGCAGAAGGGACAGATGGATGGATAGGCTGGCGGGTGGGAGAAACAGTTGGATAGCTAGGAAGTATTTGGGAATGGTGGGATAGCAATGGGGCTCTGAAAGCAGATAGCTTATTAGGTAAGTGGGGATCAGGTGTGGAGGTAGCTGGACAGGCAGGAATGGATCTGCACAGGTGGAAAAGCATTTGAACAGGAAGTAGAGAGACAGCCTTATTAAGATGGTTTTTCGCTTTGTTGGGCTGCCCCTATATTTTCAATTCATACTATGCTTTGTTCTGGCGGTCCATGCATTACGTCCTTCTGGTCAACCAGTGTCCTCTCATGAGTTGAGAAATGTACATACGTTACTTATTCAGGTTCCCCTTTTCTCATTCCTTGCCCTTTAACAGTATTTTCACCTCTCAGAAGTCTGATAGTCATACAGATAATGAATATGGGCTAGAAAATTTGGTTGAAAGTGATGATACAAAGGGCAAATAAAGGTCAAACAGATTACTGCTCAGCTTTGGTCAGATTTTTCAGGGTAGGTAGTCTATGGTTCAAGATCAACTGTCTCACCACAAATACATGGATATTGGAGATAGATATCTAACAACATTATTTTAAAGTATAAAAATATGGGGAAAATGTAGCTTCTTTTATTCTGTGTGTACGTCTACCAAAAGGATCAAGTACATAATCTGTGATAAGGATTTGGTTGTGATGGAAGGCTTTTATTTTTATTAGTCATTTCTTATATCTCATTATTTCCTGAAGTAGTTTTTATTTTCATATGGACATAAGTCTCATTTTTCTTGAGGCTTAAGCACTGAATGCCTTCCATTTTTAATACAATTCTTCTCTCCTTTAGATTATCACATTACAGCATCTTATTTTTTTTACCACTAATATTTTCTACATTAGAACAATCATTTGTGAGTACAGATATATCTCCCCTTCTTTGGAAGACCCCTGTTTCTTGGTATTACTTTATTCTTTAACACATTTTAGGTTTATATTGTACAGAAAATATATTTTTAATGTGATGACTGCATATAAGTATTTGTAGCCTAATTATATTTTTAATCATAGTACATATAAATATTTCTACTAACTTGACACCTGATCTTTAATATTCCAAGCTTTCACATTTGTAGTACAGCATTTTTATAGTTTATAAAGCATTTTCACATAAATTATTTTAATACTGTCAGTTATCTGTGGAGAGGAGCTTAACTTTATAATAAGTAAACAAGGGTGTTCTCTCCATAAATTGTATACATTTGTTGTATTCCAAATACATAAAGTTTATGTGTGTGCATATAGAGATATAGACATAGTAATAGTAATAACAGTATATTACAACAATAACTGAAAACTGTATTCTAGTTTAGAATGGAAATAATTTCTTGTAAAAGAAAATTGGTACAATGGTCCTAGCACAGATTTGGTATAACAATAACTATATGTTTGTTTGCTACAGTAAAATCAAAGTTGTCTGATGTGTTATTTCTTCTAAGACTTTAGGAAAGTGTACACTGTTGAACAAAAATGTCTATGCTTTTACTCATAGTGCAAAAGAGCTTTTTTTGATTGAAAATAGTTGATGTTATCAGGATAATAATACACAGAAAAATAAACCTAGTAGAGCAGAAAGCCTGTATATAAAAATGCACATTACTTCTATACTAAATGACTTAGAATTTTTTATTCCTCTAAATTCCCCTGGACCCTAAACCCTCTCTAATTGTTTGTCATCTTCCTTTTTGAGACAAAAATTTCCAGTGAGTATTCTAAAATTACACTGTGTTCACTGTCTCAGCTTCCATTTGTTCTTTAATCTACAGCTGTCTGGCTTCTGTCTCTACCATTCCAATGTACTGCTTTTGCTAGTGATTATTAACTAATTGACCTAACTGCAAAAAGAGACGCTTCTTGACCACTATCTTTTCTGACTTTAATTCCCTTGGTTTTCATATTATCATGTGTTCCTGGATATTTTACAACTTCTCTGGTTCCTCCTCAGGCTCTTTCTTGACTCCTCTTTCTTTGCTTGGATATCCTGGAATATTTGAGAGTTACGCAATCCTCTGCTTGTCTATCCATATTCTCTGTATAATCTTATTCATATTGTCTGTGTGATCTTATCTGTATCTCTATGTAAGTGAGGGTTAATAAAATCCATCCTCTGTGGACCATTCAACTCTGGGTTAACTCTCTATCTCTGTTCCCTGGATTATTGGTAGAACTAGGACTGTGTTTCAGGCACACAGATGTAAACAATGACCCTTCATGGATAAACTGTCTGTACTGACAGGACTGTGAATAAGTCATAGGAAGGACTTATAGGAAGGACTGGTAGGAAGCTATAGCTTTGGGTTTCCCCAAGTGTGGCAATTCTTAAAACTGAACATGTTGGTTGCATGGAAGCTATTCATATAGAGTCATTACAAAAAATATTGGCTCCTGTTTAGAACATAGGATTTCTAACCCAGGGTGGCTGTCTGCACATTTTGATGTCACTTATGGGAAGAGGGGCTGGCTGGCTCCTAGCAAAGATGAGCCCTTTGACTATTTCACGGCATGCCATGAGGATTCCTCCTATTGAAGAATGTTGCCTATTGGCATGCTGTGTTTCATGTCTTCTAATTGAGGTCAAACCTGGCCTACTGCAGTCATGAGTTTGAGTGTTCAGCTGAACCAAGACCACCACTGGTGGGTATTAAAGTGTTAGTCACTCAGTTGTGTCGACTCTTTGTGACCCCATGGACTGTAGCCCACCAGGCCCCTCTGTCCATGGAATTCTCCAGGCACGAATACTGGAGTGGGTTGCCATTCCCTTCTCCAGGGGACCTTCCCAACCCATGGATCAAACCTGGGTATCCTGCATTGCAGGCAGATTCTTTACCATCTGAGCCACCAGGGACTGAACCATGGCTTTAACTTATCCATTCATTGACAACTATCATACCTATATTCATGGCCCAGACATCTTACCAATGAGAAATTGACTCCAAAATAGTTCATAAGTGTCTCAAACTCACAATTTATCATCATTCTCCCAGTTACTCTCTCCCTTAAACCTCTTTGTCCTGAACAGTCCTTATTTTGATAAATCATTTCACTATCCATTAACTAACCACATCCATTCTTGATTCCTTTTGGTTCTTAAGAAGTTACCAAATTATGCTGATTCTACCTACCAAGTAGGTCTTAATAAGTCACTGTTTTCATTAACTAAAGTATCATTTTGTCTGATTTTTTTCACCTTTAGTCTTACTATATTCTCCCTCATTCTGGCAATATTCCTAAAATATAAATTTGAGAGTTATGCAATCCTCTGCTTGTTATATGCTTGCTTACAATCGCTCAGTCATTGCTTTTAGGACAAATTCCTTAACAAGGCTCTTCATGACAACTCATGGCTTCCCTTCTAAACAACCTATCTGTCTATAATTTCTCAGTGTACACACTAGTCAGAATAGTACAGACTTATAACTGTACAGATTTATAGTTACCAGAAGGGAAGAGAGAGATTGGGAGTTTGGGATTGACATGTACACACTGCTATATTTAAAATAGATAAACAATAGACCTACTGTATAGCACAGGGAACACTGCTCAATATTCTGTAATAACCTAAATGGGGAAAGAATCTGAAAAATAGATACATGTATATATGTATAACTGAATCACTTTGCAATATACCTGAAACTAACACAACACTGTTAATCAACTATGCTCCAATATAAAATAAAAATTAAAACAAACAAAATGAACTACCTCTTTCAGCTCTCTTAATACAGCATGTCCTTTTATACCTTCATTCCTTTTCACATACTATTTGTTCCAACTTTCTGGAGTTCCCTCTCAATGTCTTTGATAAATATCTTCCTCATTTATTAAGCTTCAGATCATGTTTATATCCTCTGAGTTTTCATAATGCCAGTGATGTTTCTCTGTTTAAAGTATTTGTTGAATACTTCCAACATGCACAGCACTGAACTAAGCATCATAGAGAATATCTGCCTGAGTAAGAATAAGCTGTTGTTCTCTACAATATTACAGTTTGGTGTGGCAGGCATAACTACACATAAAAAGCGAACAATAACATATACAATCAAGACCTTAAAATTTATTTCTATAGCCTTGAGCTCTTGTTTCATCTTAGGTTAAACTGTTTTTATACATTTCTACTTAGATATTTACTCTCTAAATTCATAAAGCTCAAATGAAGTTTAATAATATCTTGTTAAACCTATACACTTTTATTACATTCTTCATAATTTTTAAAGTCAGGAAATTCCCTCAATGATCAAGATTTAAAATTTCACCTTCTTTTGATTTTTATACTTCTTTCATTTTCTTTATCCCACCATACACCAAAGTTATAATCTAGTCTTTCCATGAAATACCTTTTTCTTCTGTCTTTCTTTTGTATTTCACTACCACTCTTTTAACTTAAGTCCTTTTAAACTCATTGCTGGAATATCTCTTGATTTTCCTGCACTATCCTCTCCATACTACAATTATTTTTATATCAAGAGACACTTTATTCTATATGAAACATCACATTATTCTTATTCTTTAATTTATTCTTTGATGATTTACAGTATTATGTTAAATTCATGTATACAGCACCTGATTCAGTATTTTTGCAGGTTATACTCAATTATAGGTTACTGTAAGATAATGGGCATAATTTTCTATACTATACAGTATATTCTTGTTGCTTATCTATTTTATTTTGTTATTATTTTTTTGATTACACAGCATGCAGTTTCTTAGTTCCCTCACCAGGGACGGGACCTGCGCCCCCTGCAGTTTAAGGGAGTCTTAACCACTGGAATACCAGGGAAGTCCCATTTATCTATTTTATATATAGCAGTTTCTATCTGTTAATCTCATATCCCTAATTTGTCCTTCCCCCTCTCTCTGGCAACCACAAGTTTGTTTCTATATCTGTATGTCTGTTTTGCATGTACATTTATACATATTTCTAGATTCCACATATAAATGATATCATATAATACCTGCTTTTGTTTGACTTATTTCACTAAGCACTGTATGTTGCTGCAAATGGTAGAATTTTATTCTTTATGGCTGAGTAATATTCTACCATATACATAACATGTCTTCTTTTAATCCAGTCATCTGGAAAACTGGGATGTGATTTCTAAGTATTAAATTGAGCTGTTTATGTATTTTGGCTATTAGCCCCTTTTCAGTTATATCATTTACAAATATTTTCTCCAATTTTTAAAAAGTAGGTTGTCTTTTTGTTGATGGTTTCCTTTGTGGTGCAAAAGCTTTTGCATTTAATTAGATCACATTGGTTTATTTTTGCTCTTATTTCCATTGATTTAAGAGACAGATCCAAAAAAAATTGCTATGATTTATGTCAAAGAGTGTTATGCTTCTGTTTTCCTCTAGGAGTTTTACAGTTTCTGGTATTACATTCGTGTCTTTAATCCATTTGAGTTTTTACTTTTGTACACTGTGTTAGAGAATGTTCTAATTTCATTCTGTTACATGTAGCTGTCCAGTTTTCCCTGCACTACTTGTCTTTTCTCTATTGTGTACTCTTGTCCCCTTTGTCATAGGTTAATTGACTCTAAGTGTGTGGCTTTATTACTGGGCTCTCTATTCAGTATCATTAGTCAATGTGTCTGTTGGGCCAATAACACTACTGTTTTGATTTCTGCGGCTTTGTAGTATAGTCAGAAGTCTGAGATGGTTATATCTCCAGCTTTGTTCTTTATTCTCAGGATTGTTTTGTCATTTTGGGATGTTTTGTGATTCCATATAAGTTGTAGCATTATTTGTTTTAGATCTGTGAAAAAATGTCATAGGTATTTTGATAGAGATTGCATTAAATCTGTAGATTGCTTTGGGTATTATGTCCATTTTAATGATATTACTCCCTCCAATCCAAGAGCATGGAATATCTTTACATTTCTTTGAATCATCTTCAATTTCCTTCATCAGGTTTTATAGTTTTCAGAGTACAGGCCTTTCACTTTCTTGGCTAAGTTTACTCCTAGGTATTTTATTTTTTGATGTGATTTTAAACAGGATTGTTTACTTTCTATTTCTGATATTTCATTATTAGTGTATAAAAGATGACAGATTTCTGCACATTATTCTTATGTCCCACAACCTTGCTAAATTTATTAGTTTCTAATATTAATAGTTCTTGGGTGGAGACTATAGTAGTTCTCTATATAGAGTGTTATGTCATCTGCAGAGCGAGTTTTACCTCTTCATCTTCAAATTTGGATACCTTTTATTACTTTTTCTGTGGTTAGGAATTCCAACACTATGTTAAATAGAAGCAGTGAAAGTGGACATTTTTGTCTTGTCTTGATTTTAAAGGAAAATTTAAAATTTTTTCACAATTGAATAAGATGTGGGCTATTGGATTTGTCATAAATGGCCTTCATTATGTTGAGATATGTTCCCTCTATACACACTTTGATGAGGGTTTTTATCATAAATAGACACTGAATTTTGTCAAGTGTTTTCTCTGTATCTATTGAGACAATCATGTAATTTTTATCTCTCCTTTTGTTAATATGGTGTATCAAATTGATTGATTTATGTATCTCAAACCATCCTTGTGACCCTGGAATAAATTTAACTTGATCATGATGTATGATTCTTTTTATGTATTGTTGGATTTTGTTTGCTAATATTTTGTTGAAGATTTTTGCATCTATATTCATCAAAAATATTGGCCTATAATTTTTTCTTTTTTTGTGTAGTGTCTTTGCCTAGTTTTGGTATCAGGGTAAGGGTTGTCTTGCAGAATGAATTTGGGAGTGTTCTCATAAACTCTTTAAGTTTATGGAATAGTTTGATTGGGACAGGTATTCTTCTTTATACATTTAGTAGAATTGCCCTGTGAAGCTGTCCTGTTCTGGAATTTTGTTTGCTGGGCATTTTTTTTTTTTTTTAATTCAACTTCACATCTAGTGAATGGTCTTCTGTTCAAATTGTCTCTTCTCCTTGACTGTCTTGGCAGCTGTATGTTTCAAGAAATTTGTCCACTTCTTGTAGGCTGTCCAATCTATTGGCATATTAGTTCACAATACTCTCTTATGATTTTTTTTTGTATCTCTGTGGTATTGGTTGTTATTTATCCTCTTTATTTTCTTATTTTATTTGGATCCTCTCTCTTTTCTTCTTGGTGAGCCTGTTTTTTTTTTTTTTCAAAAAACTAGCTCTTGGTTTCATTCATTTTTTCTACTGTTTTTTTTCTCTCCTAGGAAATGACTTTTAAAAAAATTGAACCACAGTTGATTTACAACATTGTATTAGGTGTACAGTAAAGTGATTCAGTTATATATATATATATTTCAGATTATTTCTATTTTAGATTATTAGATATTAACTATAGTTCCTTATGCTATGCAATAAATCCTTGTTGCTTATTTTATATATAAGTGGTTTGCATCTGTTAATTCCATATTCCTAATTTATCCCTCCTTTCCCCTTTGTTAACCATACATTTGTTTTCTATGCCTGTGAGTTGGTTTCTGTTTTGTATACATCAATAGATTCATTTCTATTATTTTTCAGATTCCACATGTATGTGATATCATTATTTCCTTCCTTCTGCTAACTTTGGGCTTTGTTTGTTCTTTTTCTAATTCTTTTAGGTGATAGGTTAGGTTGTTTGAGATTTTTTCTTATTTCTTGAGGAAGGACTGTATTGCTATGAACTAACCTCTTAGAACTGCTTTTGCTGTTATCACATAAATTGGAAAGCTTTGCTTCCCATTTCATTTGTTTTGAGGTATTTTCTGATTTACTCTCTGATTTATTCGTTACCCTTTTTTTTTTAGTAGCATGTTGTGTGGTCTCCACATGTTTATTCTTTTCTGTTTTTCTTTCTGTAGTTGATTTCTAGTTTCATACCCTTGAGGTTGGAAAAGAAAAAGCTTGATATAATTTCTATCCTCTTAAATTTGTTGAGTCTTGTTTTGAGACCTAGTATGTGATATATGTTAGTTGTTCAGTCATGTCTGACTCTTTGCGACTGGATGGACTGTTATCCACCAGGCTCCCCTGTCCATGGAATTCACCAGGCAAGAATAGTGGAGTAGGTAGCCATTCCCTTAACCAGGAGATCTTCCTTACCCAGGGATCAAACCTGGATCTCCTGCATTGCAGGTGGATTCTGTATAGTCTAAGCCCCGTGGACTGCAAAGAGACCAAACCAGTCAATCCTAAAGGAAATCAACCTGGAATATTCATTGGAAGGACTGACGCTGAAGCTCCAATACTTTGACCACCTGATGCAAAGAGCCGACTCATTGGAAAAGACCCTGATGCTGGGAAAGAAGGCAAAAGAAGAAGAGGGTGGCAGAGGATGAAATGGTTAGATAGTATCACTGACTCAATGGACATGAATTTGAGCAAACTCCAGGAGATCGTGAAGGACAGGAAAGCCTGGCATGCTGCAGTTCATGGAGTGGCAAAGAATTACTTTACCACAATTGCCTTATTGACTTTCTTTCTGGATGATCTGTTCATTGATATCAGTGGGGTGTTAAAGTCTCCTGTAATTATTGCACTATTGTCAATTTCTCCTTTTATGTTTGCTACTGTTTATACAGTTAGGTACTACTGTATTGGGTATGTATATGTCAAACAGTCTAGATCCTCTTCTTGTACTGATCTCTTTTTATCATTATATAGTACTCTTTTTGTCTTTCACTAAGCCTTTGTTTGTTGTCATCTCCATTTGCATAAAATATCCTTTTCTGTATCCTCACTTTCAGTTTGTATCTTTTGCCTTAAGTAAATCTCTTGCAGGCAGTACATCGAAGGGTCTTTTTAAAAATTCAATTAGCTATCTGTGTCTTTTGATTGAAGCATTAATCCATTGATATGTAAAGTAATTTATTAATAGGTATATACTTATTACCAATTTATTACTTGTTTTCCAGTTGCTTTGTCATTTTTCTTTTTGTCTCTCTCTTTTTCTGATTTGATGATTTTCTTTTGAAGTATGCTTGAGTTCCATGCTTTTTGTTTGTTTTGTATCTATTTGTGAAACCATGGTAGACCATAATTATGTCTACTTGCTTTAAACTCATAGTCATTTAAGATCAAACACATTCTAAGAGATCTACATTTTTTACTACTCTCCCCCACATTTTGTGTTTCTGATGTAATTTTTTACATCTTCATGTTTATCCCATAACTATTTATTGTAGTTATAGTTTCTTTACAACTTTTGTCTTTTAATTTATGTACTAGCTTATTTAAGTGATCTTCAATCCCCACTATATATGTCTTTCCTATTGGGGTTTTCCCTTTCCTATAGGTTCTTCTTTTTCATTTTGAGAAGACCCTTCAACATTTCTTTTAGGGTAGGTTTATTATTGCTGAATTCTTTTAGTTTTTGCTTGTCTGAGGAGTTCTTTATCTCATCTTCTATTCTAAATGATAATCTCACTGGGTAGACTATCTGAGGTTGCAGGTTCCTCTGCCCTTTTAATTTACTTAATTTTCTATGTCTCTGACTTTAGGTGAAAGAGTTACCTATTACAGTCTTGAAGGGGTGTTCTTATATGGGTGTGTCCCTATGCAGACTGTGTGTGCCCAATGTATTTGGAGGGAGGACTGGATTAGATGTGCATGCAAGTCATGTCTTTCCTCATGGTATGCTGGCCTCTACCACACTGGAAAGACGGTATGGCTGGTAATGGAGGAGTTAGAGCCTGTGCAAGGTGTGGGACAGTACTTCTTCTATGTTCAGTGGCCATCACTGTCCTGTCAGGGGTGAGATCTGCTCCTAAGTTGTGGGAGCAAAAGCCCTCAAATTTGGGCTCAAGCTTGTTCTGCTTCCTTTAGGTGTGTATTTTTCCTTCTCCCTGCACTAGGCTTGAACATGGCATGGTGGTTGTGGGAATTCAAGCACCTGCACTGCCATCCAAGTCTGGGCTAGTTCTTGGGTGCTATTTGAGTAAGCACCAGAAATGGACACTGCTCTGTCTAGACCATATCCCTGGCCCCCAGGACACCTTTGGATCCTTAGATTGACTATTTTCCCAGGTCCTGAATACCTGAGATCCAGGGCCATTGTGGCTTGGAGTGGGCAGGGTGACATTTACGTGGCTCAGACTGGGGTATGTGACATGGCGGCAGCTACTAGGGTACACCTCTGTCTGCCCTGTCTGGTGGCAAGCTAACACTTGCACTCTCCTCACGAGTGGAGTCTAGGCTTCGCTAGCCTTCCCAGTGGTTCTCCAAGCAGCCAGAGGGGCTTGTCTTCTATGTGCAGGACTCCAGGATGGGGATGCCCAGTCTAGAGTTGGACTCACTCACTTCTCAGGGTGTCTGCCTGCATGATCTCCCTTTTCCTTTCAGTCCTCTCCCAGAGGCACAGACTCCTTACCTGATGCTTTTCTTCCTATCCTGCCTGATTACATGTGTATCTTTCTTACAACCTTGGTTATATAAGGGTCCTTCTGTATGTTTCCAGTTAGCTTTCCATGAATTTTTCCACATGTGGATGTATTTTTGAATTGTTTGTTATGGGAGGTAAGCTCAGGTCCTGTTCAGCTCCCATTTTTTATACTCCACTTCTTACACTTCTGATTAATCAGCATTCTTAAACATTTATGTCTCTTCTCTGCCGTAAAGGGCATTTTCATTTTTTTAATTCTCTTATCTTTTCCTTCTAATCTCAAAATATTTTTATCCTTTATTAGATCTGTCTTTTTCCTTTTTTAGAAGTTTTTATTGAATTTGTTACAATACTGCTTCTGTTCTGTCTTTTTTGGCCATGAGGCATGTGGAATCTGAGCTCCCCAACCAAGGATCAAACCTGCACCCTCTGGAAGACAAAGTCTTAACCACTGGATGAGCAGGGAGGTCCCCCTCCTTTTCTCACTATACAAAATAGTACTATTTTAGTTTAGGTAGTAATGATCTGTCACTTGCATTAGCCCATCAAGTTTTTCTAGTCTCCTTGCTTCCAGTTTCTTTCCATTCTTTTCATTCTCCAACATTCATACCAATTATCTTCCAATATAAAGAGGACTATGTCACTCTGTTTAAAAACCCCCATTGGCTTTCTACTAGTTATAGGATGAAATAAAAACCTTCTAGCTTCTAGCTCAAATACAAGCATTCACATCTGACCTCAGTCTACACTTCTAGATAATCTCTCATTGTACCAGCAACATATATTACAGTCTTGTTACTCTGAACAAATTCTATTTCCTCAGGTGTCTTTGCCTTTTACAACACTGTAGGCCTGAACATGCCAGAAATCAACCTGTGCTTCTTTAGTAGACAATTTGTACTCATCCTTTAAGTCTCCTCTCCAACTTTAAATTTTGTACTTCATCACTTGTGTGTGTATGCTTAGTCACTCAGTTGTATCCAACTCTTTGCAACCCCATGAACTGTAGCCTGCCAGGCTCCCCTGTCCATGGGATCCTCCAGGAAAGAATACTAGAGTGGGTAGCCATTCCATTCTCCTGGGGATCTTTCTGACCCAACAATCAAACTCATGTCTCCTGTACTGCAGGTGGAATCTTCAGTGACTGAGCCACCAGGTAAGCCCTTTATCACTTTGCTAGTATTTCTGTAACTGCCCACATTTCACAGTATTGTTTGAGTCTTACAGTGTAATTACCATTACACAGTATTATAATATAACTGCAAACACTTCTTGGGTGGAGGACCATATTTCATTCATATTATAACTCTTGCTAATCAATGTACAGCACATAATAGGTACTTAAGACTTCACGTTTTTATCCTCTACCTTTCTAGACTGCATTTCTGTTACTCATTAGTTTGACATCCATATTTAACAGGATAATATTTCTTCCATCATAAGGGAAAAGGCCATATTTTGGCCCTACATCCCCTTTGGCTACTGTTCTACCACTCTTTTCCTTTCACAGACAAGCTGCAGTTGGTATTTTTTCTTTCTCGCTCTGCAGTTTCCTTTCAACTCATTGCAATCTCTTTTCTGTCTCCATCCCTCCACTGAAATTTCTTTGACAAAAACTGCCAAAGTGACTTTTCTGTTTTGAATTATATGGGGCATATTCCCTCTAAGCTGGATATTTTCTCTTTGACACTCCAGATTCATTTCCCACACTTATCTCAGCTAGGCAGAGACTGAATGATACCCTGCCTTTTGATTTATGGCTGTTTTGAACAATGAAAGGTAATAGCGAGAGGTGGGAATGTGACAGAACAAAGTGGTTTTTGATAATCACTTCTCGGGCTTCCTCTCCGCTTGACTTGGTTTAGCAGTGGCAATGGTCCTTACCTAGTAGCCCTCTTGTACAGTTACAGCTCTTTACAGTTTAGGTTTGTGGTGATAATACTGAGTTTGCTGTCAGTTTTGGGGTGGCTTCATCATCCTCTGTTGGCCTCCCTGTCTCTTTACTAACCTCTTTTCAGTTACCCCTTTTAAATACTACATGTTTTCTGCCAGTGTCCCAGATGGTAAAACTTTTTATATTAATGATTATCTAGAAGCCATTTGATTTCCGTAAGCTTTTTTTCCCCATGAAAGTCTATACTTGCTTAGTTCCATCTTCTCCCTATATATGGTCTCTAGCAACTACTGTTTCTATCTGTAGGCTTCTTTTTTTTCACTTCCCTATATATTGCTCTTTTGTCGTGCTCTATCCTAGTTCTGCTGCCATAGTACATAATCTCCACTGCTGACCCCATCCATTGTTTCGGCTTCTAATGTCTAAGTCTAGACCTTTCTCTTGAGCCCCAGACCTAAGTATTTTCAGTCACAGATACTGAAATAGTCTGTGCTGTCCTCTTTCAATCAGCTATCCACACTCGTTCACCACAGAGAAGGATATGTTGTTAAACAGGAAAAGTGGATCTTATTACCCATCTGCTTAAATCCTTCACTGACGCCTCTTAAACTCTCAGGATAAAGCGTATATTCCTTAGCATACAGGTGTATTTACTTCTCCAATCTCATATCTAATGAAGCTACTGCTATTTTGCATTCTGTTATTCAGCCATACTCTTACTCCTGGAACATATCATTCCTTCTACTGCTCTTGGCCTTTCCACATTCTCATCCCTCTGTCTGGAATACCATCTACCCACTTGTTTCATGATTAACTCCTATTTTCTTCAAAGTTTTGCTGAAGATTCTTCTATTCCATGAAGTCTTTCTTGAACTATAATAAAGACTTGAAAGAATGAATTTAATTGTTCTTAGATCTGACTAAGGGAACAGTTTGCCACAGGTATTCTAAAAATGGAAATACTTTAGTATATACATTATAAATAGGTAAAATATTAACACACTTTACATATGAATTATGTATATATATCTTTATATAAGTAAACATTAAATATTATTATTATTACCTATTTGGTACTGTTCTATAATTTTTAAAGCATTATTTCACTTTCTCCTAGATTATACTTTGGGATTATATTTTTGAATATTATATTTCTCCATATCCCCTTCACAATGGCTGATCTACTGCTGTGTACATAGTTGGTTCAAGAAACATTTATAGTAAATAAATGGAAAATACAGAATGTCAGAGGGTACTCTCTAGTTGGTTGGTCCATCCTACTGAATCAAGATGATTCATTAAAACTAACCTAGAGAGGAACCAGGAGGCACTGTAGTAGTTTTTTTTAAAGATATCCATCCAGGAAAGATTTTCAGTGAGGAAAAACTCATAAAGTTCTACCATAAAGTTACTCCTTTTATCTAAATTTATATCACTGTTATTCAACTTTTTTTTCCTCTCAGTAAAACCAGTATCAATACTTTGAAATGGTTTTTGTGATAGTTCCCATAGGAAATTACTCAACATAAGCAACACTGTAAAACTAAAGACAAGAAATTAAAATTTTTACTTACTCTTGAAGCAATTTATATTACACTCTACCTCAATTCAATGTGTGAAAATAAAATAGTATACTATAAAAGAGGTGAGGAGTAATTGATGAAAAGGCCTATAAACTCAGCAACTAGAGAGCTATTTAATTACCATATATTAGTAACTATACATGATAATCATAAGTTACTTACCTCCAGTTTATTATTGGTCTGTGGGAAGAGGGAAGGTTTACTTCTGATTTTAGGTTGGACTCCTGAATTTGTTTGAGGGCATCTTCTAATGGAAGAACTGGTCTTTGAAGAACTAAGGAAACAATAAAGATCATATAGTACTGAATCACTTCAACAATCTCTTTATACATAATTTAATTGGTCAATGATAAAATACTATCTTAAAACTTTTGTGACAAATTTATTTTGAACAATATATTTTCAATTAGCAATAATCGCGCCTCAGGTAAACCTCATTGGCTATGATACTGCCACTGTGCAAAGCTTGAACAGTATATTTTAAATTTAAACATCCACTTCCCAATAAGAAATAGTTATCTCAAAATTCTCATCACCAATTTTAAGACTACTTATTTGGAAAAATGAAATCTGAGAAATGTCCAGGCTCTTTGATCTGGCATGCAAACCCCATTATATCTAACCTTATAATTCCATAAATTTCTGAAAAAAATTACAAATAATCTTATGAAGAAAAGGGGAAGATATAAAAATAGCAGTTAACATTTATTGAGCATTTACTGTTAAAGACATTATTTTTGAGCACTGTATAAATATTAACTACTTTATTCTCACTAAGGGCTTTGAAAGAAAGAAAGTGTTAATCACTAAGTCGTGTCCAACTCTTTGGAACCCGATGGACTGACGCATGCCAGGCTCCTCCGTTCATGGGATTCTCCAGGCAAGAATACTGGAGTGGATGCCACATTCTTCTCTAGGAGATCTGTCCAACCCAGAGATCAAACCTGGGTCTCCTGCTTTTCAGGCAGATTCTTTACTGACTGAGCCACCAGAGAAGCCCCAATCTCCATTTGCAACTGAGGCAACTGAAACATAGCCGAGTAACTTGTTCAGGGTCACACATTACGTGGACACTCATCCACATATCACTCTGCACAGCCTCTAATCCAACCTTAGCTCCCATAAGTATCCACTTTCCCAAGAATTTCCACTGCACACTTTGGTATACACCTTCTTGTTCAACTTGAAACAAACCTTCTATTTAAAGGATATTGCTTTCCTGCAGCCCTCTTAGGGGGAGATACAAGTAACTACAAATAACTGAGGGCCTGGAGATAAGATAGCTGACTTTCTAGCTTTCCAATGATGCTACCAAACTATTTTTTCCTCTTTTCTCCTTTAAAAAACCCATATCATCATGATTCTGATGTTTGTTATTCACCTTAAAATTTTTAAGCAAAATCAGTATATTATGATGAATGGGTTAGTTCAAACTTGAACTCTAGAGTCAAGGGGTGATTGCATAAAATACTAGTGAAAAATGCAGTTTTGAGATGGTTTGCTGGATATTCTAACCATGAAGGACCAATCCTCTTGAGGCAGAAACTATCAAGCTTTAGATTTTGATTGTTTTTCTAATGAGCATAAGCAATGTCCCAAATTGTTGTTTATTGGTAAAACTAATGGCTAGCTGCATAGCCTGATGAATGTTAAAAATGAACTTTCTTTGTTGAAATTAAAGATATTCAAGACAGATGGACTTTCCTAAAATATTTTAATCACTCCCTACCCTTGCATGAACAGAGAATAAGAATCTAGGGAGTCTATACCCTATACCTTTACAGATGGCATTGAGGTTTGACCTCTAATCAGTCTTGGCTCCAGCTGTTAAACATGAACATCCCTGATTGTACACTGACAGAAGGCACATAATTTTGTCTCTAGAATGTGACTGTGTAAGTCTGAATGGATCTTCACATAAAGTGTAGTCAGAGCACCTAAGATAAGAGCTGGGGCTTTATTGAACTTAGTGAACAAGTTACACCTATTGTTTTGTGTGTGATTTGTTAAAAACAATGTTTAGTTGAGCTAGATTATAGCTTGAAATTTGCTTTAATTAACACCACTTACTATCAAAGAGAATTTAAAAACTACTTTTAAAACTAACTTGGGTCATTGACAAACACTCATTGCTGTTTATTGTTGCTATTATCTAATGATCTCCTAGTCAGTACCTCATATTTAATGATGAATATTCAAGTCTACATTTTTTGAGTATTAATTGTGTATTAGGGCTTTATTTTTTCATTTAAACTACTAGGCTCCTCTTTCTAGTTCTTTTGCCCTGATAGTGTAACTCCAACAATTCTCTGACTCCGACAATTTTCTGAACTCATTAAAACCCCCAACCCATCCGTTTTTCATAGCAAGGGGAAGCATTAGCTATCATGCATATTGGATGAACTCTTGGTATAACTCTAATATTTGAGAATAAACTAAATGAATAGACAATTAAGTAAACAGTTGTTTATCACAGCTTTGTTGTTCTTCATTCATGACAGTAAACTTCCTTAAAATTTTGATATTTTATACAGGTAACATATTTATATTTAGAAATCAAAAAAATATAATACAAATTTGGAAGTTTTGCTCTAACTGGTATTTGTGTATTCCTTCACTGTTTATGCAGATATAAACATACATAAATATATATTCTATTTTTAAAAGTTGAAGTATAGTTAATTCATAATCCTAGCTTAGTTTCAGGTACACAACCAGATATTCTATATTTTTATAGATTATATTCTTTTTAAAGTTGTTAAAAATAATGGTTATGTTTCCCTGTGAGGTACAATATAACCCTGTTGCTTATCTACTTTATTCATATTAATAGTAGTTTGTGTATTTTAACCCATACCCCTATTTGTCCCTCCTTTCTCACTCTCCTAGGGTAATCACTCGTTTGTTCTCTGTATCTCTAACGTTTTTAATTTTATTTATTTATCTGGGCTGTTGCCGGACCTTCGTTGCTTTGTGCAGGCTTTCTCTGGCAGGGGGAGCGGGAACTACTCTGGGCTGCAGCGCGTAGGCTTCTGGCAGTGGCCTCTCCTGTTGCAGAGCACAGGCTCCGAACTGCGGGCTCAGTAGTTGTGGCATGTGGGCCTAGTTGCTCTGTGGCATGTGGGATTTTCCCAGACTAGAGACTGGACCCGTGTCCCTTGCATTGACAGATTGCTAAATACTGCACCACCAGGGAAGTCTTGTTTTTTTTTTTAAACATACATTCATTTATTTTTTTAAGATTTTCATATAAGTGATAACATATTTATTTTTAAATGTAAGTTTGTCTTTGACATTTTAATAAGCATAATACTAAGTCCATCCACATTGCTGCAAATGGTGGAATTTCATTCTTTTTATGACCGAGTAATATTCCATTACTGTTCAATACCCCATGAATGGTATGAAAAGGTAAAAAGATAGGACAGTGAAAGATGAACTCCCCAGGTCGGAGGGTGCCAAACATGCTACTGGACATCACTGGAGAAATAACTACAGAAAGAATGAAGAGACGGAGCCAAAGCAAAAACAACACACAGTTGTGGATGTGACTGGTGATGGAAGTAAAAGTCCAATGCTGTAAAGAGCAATATTGCATGGGAACCTGGAATATTAGGTCCATGAATCAAGGCAAATTGGAAGTGGCCAAACAGGAGATGGCAACAGTGAACATTGATATTTTAGGAATCAGCAAACTAAAATGGACTGGAATGGGTGAATTTAACTCAGATGACCATTATATCTACTACTGTGGGCAAGAATTCCTCAGAAGAAATGGAGTAGCCATCATAGGCAACAAAAGAGTCTAAAATGCAGTATTGGATGCAGTCTCAAAAACAACAGAATGATCTCTGTTCGTTTCCAAGGCAAACCATTCAATATTACAGTAATCCAAGTCTACGCCCCAAACAGTAATGGTGAAGAAGCTGAAGTTGAGTGGGTCTGTGAAGTCCTTCTAGAACTAATAACACCCGAAAAAGATGTCCTTTTCATTATAGGGGACTGGAATGCAAAAGTAGGAAGTCAAGAAATACCTGGAGTAGCAGGCAAATCTGGCCTTGGAGTGCAGAATGAAGCAGGGCAAAGGCTAATAGAGTATTGCCAAGAGAAAGCACTGGTCATAGCAAACACAATTATACAGTGGAAGTGACAAATAGATTCAAGAGATTAGATCTGATAGACAGAGTTCCTGAAGAACTATGGACAGAGGTTCATGACATTGTACAGGAGGCAGGGGATCAAGACCATCCCCAAGAAAAAGAAATGCCAAAAGGCAAAATGGCTGTCTGAGGAGGCCTTACAAATAGCTAAGAAAAGAAGAAACGTAAAAGGCAAAGGAGAAAAGGGAAGATATACTCATTTGAATACTGCATTTGAATGCAGAGTTCCAAAGAATAGCAAGGAGAAAAAAGAAAGCCTTCCTCAGTGATCAGTGCAAAGAAATAGAGGAAAACAATACAATGGGAAAGACTAGAGATCTCTTCAAGAAAATTAGAGATACCAAGGGAACATTTCTTGCAAAGATGGGCTCAATAAAGGACAGAAATGGTAGGGACCTAACAGAAGCAGAAGACAGCAAGAAGAGGTGACAAGAATACACAGAAGAACTGTACAAAAAAGATATTCACGACCCAGATAATCACGGTGGTGTGATCACTCACCTAGAGCCAGACATCCTGGAATGCAAAGTCAAGTGGGCCTTAGGAAGCATCACTATGAACAAAGCTAGCGGAGGTGATGGAATTCCAGTTGAGCTATTTCAAATCCTAAAAGATGACGCTGTGATAGTGCTGCACTCAAAATCCCAGCAAATATGGAAAACACAGCAGTGGCCACAGGACTGGAAAAGGTCAGTTTTCATTCCAATCCCAAAGAAAGGCAATGCCAAAGAATGCTCAAACTACTGCACAATTGCATTCATCTCACACGCTAGTAAAGCTCAAAATTCTCCAAGCCAGGCTTCAACAGTATGTGAACCGTGAAATTCCAGATGTTCAAGCTGGATTTAGAAAAGGCAGAGGAACAAGAGTTCAAATTGCCAACATCCATTGGATCACTGAAAAAGCAAGAGCGTTCCAGAAAAAACATCTACTTCGGTTTTATTGACTAAGCCAAAGCCTTTGACTGTGTGGATCACAACAAACTGTGAAAAATTTTTCAAGAGATCGGAATACCAGACCACTTGATCTGCCTCTTGAGAAATCTGTATGCAGGTCAGAAAACAACAGTTAGAACTGGACATGGAACAACAGACTGGTTCCAAACCGGGAAAGGAGTATGTCAAGGCTGTATATTGTCACCCTACATATTTAACTTATATGCAGAGTACATCATGAGAAATGCTGGGCTGGATGAAACAGAAGCTGGAATCAAGATTGTCGAGAGAAATGTCAATGATTTCAGATATGCAGATGACACCACCCTTATGGCAGAAAGCAAAGAAGAACTAAAGAGCCTCTTGATGAAAGTGTAAGGGGGGAGTGAAAAAGTTGGCTTAAAACTCAACATTCAGAACACTAAGATCATGGCATCTGGTCCCATCATTTCATGGCAAATAGATGGGGAAACAATGGAAACAGTGAGAGACTTTATTTTTTTTTTGGCTCCAAAATCACTGCAGATGGTAACTGCAGCCATGAAATTAAAAGATGCTTGGTCCTTGGAAGAAAAGTTATGACCAACCTAGATAGCATATTAAAAAGCAGAGACATTACTTTGCCGACAAAAGGTCCATTTAGTCAAAGCTATGGTTTTTCCAGTATTGATGTATGGATGTGAGAGTTGGACCACAAAGAAGGCTGGGTGCCAAAGAATTGATGCTTTTAAGCTGTGGTGCTGGAGAAGACTCTTGAGAGTCCCTTGGACTGCAAGGAGATCCAACCAGTCCATCCTAAAGGAGATCAGTCCTGGGTGTTCATTGGAAGGACTGATGTTGAAGCTGAAACTCCAATACTTTGGCCACCTGATGTGAAGAGCTGACTCATTTGAGAAGACCCTGATCCTGGGAAAGATTGAAGGTGGAAGGGGATGACAGAGGATGAGATGGTTGGATGGTATCACCGACTCAATGGACATGAGTTTGAGTAAGCTCTGGGATTTGGTGATGAGGCCTGGCGTGCTGCAGAGTTCAGAAAGGACTGAGCGACTGAACTGAACTGAACTGAACTGAATATTCCATTATATATATTTTCCTTAATTCAGTAAGCATTATCATTTTGCTTTGAATCCTCTGGTAAACTATTTCTGTTTCATTTTTTTTTTCTCTTGCTCTTTCAATTGAGATCAGTTCCTCTGTTTTCTGAATTTGCTTAACAGTCTCCATCTCTATGAAATTAAGTGAAACAGTTACCAATTCTGTTTGAAGGGGTGTTCTTTTGTGGGAGCAGCCCTATACAGCCTGTGTGTCCAATAGTTTTGGTGGGAGAGCTGGATTTGACATGAACGCAGGTCACATCTTTTCTCAAGTTGTGCTCTCATATCACACAGGGCATGCTTCCATACATATCACTTTGGAAGGATTGGGGCTGGGGAGGAGAGGCTAGGGCCAGAGCCAAGAGTGAGCTAGGCCTTCCCTGTCATCAGGGAGTACCACCACCCTACCAGGGTTGGGTCCCAAGCTCCTGGAATAGAAGCTCTGAGGAGCAGGTCTGAGCTAGCTCAGGTGTGAGCTTTTCTCTCTCCCAACGTCAGCACTCTGGCCCCTGAGGTGAGCCGTGCTGGAGCAAGAGGGGCCAGTATGAACTCCTAGTGTGTGACCAGGTGCAGAGGGTGCAACAGTTTGGCCACAGAGAGTTTAGGCTGCTTCTGATGTGCTGCCTGTGCGAGTGCCCATAATGGCTGTCCTTGCCCAAAGGATGCCACTTTGGTTCTGAGCTACCTCTGTGTCTCCTGGCTGAGTTCTTCCTTGGCTGGGGCAACCCTCTCTCCAGTGTGGAGCTCAGGCTGGGCATACTCCCGGGCAGTTTCAGGAGACCAGCCAGTCAACTGTGCAGTTTCAATCTGCCTTCTCTGCTCTCTTTTGGGAATAAGTGTGTGCGCATGCCTCCCAAGTGGAGTCCAGGCTTCTTGCAGCCCTCCTGTTAGTTCCACCAGCCCTCCAGTCAGCCTAGGGGCTCATCTCCCTTCTGCTGGGTCCAGGACGGGGGGTCTAATATGTGGCTTGAACCGTTTACTCCCCAGAGAGGATTTCTGCCTGTGTAATCTCCCTTTTCCTTTGGGTAATCCCTCCAGACACAGGTCCTCAACTGACTGCTTCTCTTTCTTCCCTATCTTATTCTATGAAGATCTTTTTTTTTCAGCCTTGGTTGTACAGGAGTCTTTCTGTCAGTTTCCAGTTAGTTTTCAGCAAGAACTTTACCATATGTAGATATATTTTTGATGCGTTTGTTGGGGAGGTGAGTTCCATATCCTCCTATGCCACCATCTTGATCTCCTCCCTTAACATACATTCTAATTTCCTCCTTTTCTTACAAAGAAGTCAGAATATTAAGCATACTTATCTGAACCTTGTTTTTATACTTAATAATAAATATATCCTGGAAAGTGTATTAAAAAGCAGAGACATCATTTTGCCAACAAAGGTCCATCTAGTCAAAGCCATGGTTTTTCAATGGTCACATATAGATTGAGAGCTGGACCATAAAGAAGGCTGGGTGCCGAAGAATTGATGCTTTTGAACTGTGGTGCTGGGAAGACTCTTGAGAGTCCCTTGGACTGTAAGGAGATCAAACCAGTCAATCCTAAAGGAAATAAACCCTGAATATTCATTGGAAGGACTGATGCTGAAGCCCCAATAGTGTGGCCACCTGATGTGAAGAGCTGATTCACTGGAAAAGATCCCTGATGATGGGAAAGATGAGGGCAAGAGAAGAAGGGGGAAACAGAGGATGAGATGATTGGATGGCATCACTGACTCAATGGACATGAGTTTGAGCAAACTCAGGGAGATAGTGGAGGACAGGGAAGCCTGGTGTGCTACAGTCCATGGGGTTGCAAAGAGTTGGACACAATGACAGAACAATAACAAACCCTGGAAATCAGGGATAGATCCAGGTTTTATGAAAGTATAAGGCTTATACAATTTGGGGGCCCAATTAAGAAAAAATAATGCAAAATTACTAATACAAAATTAGATGTAGGGACCATGACAGAGAGAGCTCCTGAAACTTGAACCTTATTGACTTCATGGTAAATCTACATCTGCTGGACATCATTCCATATCAGTCTGTAAATTGTTTCTTTTCTTTTCAATAGCTGCATAATATTCCATTGAGTGAATGTACATGCCCTTTGTTTTTACTAATACTTCTGACTCTCTATACCTAGGCCCTTGGGTAGTCAGCACTCTTTCTGGGTGAATGATACCCAGGAGGGGTGAGTACTCTGAGGCATTTATCACAACCAAGTACATCCTCTTTCTTAAGAAAAACTACCTTTTCTTTTGCCTCTTATACAATTTTATTGCTTTTATTTCCCATCCTGTTTTCCTGATAACTACTGCTCAAAATCCATTTTCAGTTTTTTTTTCTACCTATAATAAATGGTAGTGTGCACTTAGGTCTTATTTTTAGGCTCTATCTTCAATCTGTACTCTATATCTAATATTCACCTTATCTTTGCACATGGCTTCCTTTACCAACTATGTATCTTTTCATTGGTGACTCAAATACAATTTCTATCCTATATCTTTTTCTTAAGTTTCAGTTAGATTTTTCTAGTTGTTGACTTGATTTCCTCATTTGCATGAATCAAGGAAGACTCAAAATCAATAAATTTAAAACTTAATGATCTTTCATACCTCTAACCTAATTCTTTTCCTTTATTTGTTATCTTGATTAATATCATCATCCAGGAAAATAATTAATTCATTAACAAAGTAGTTATCAAGTGCTAAATATTTGTGAGGTTTTCTGCCAAGTCCTAGGGGCACTGTTCTCCTAGTCTTTGATCCAGCACTCTTGATAAATTAGTAACTCAATCTATTGATTATATATCCTGAATATATTACCTCCTATCTCTATATAAAGAGCAGTGCTTTAATTTAGCAGCTTAACACTTCTTGCCACAAATAATGAAATAGTCTACTATTAGTCTACTTTAATATATCTCTACTTCAATTCAGCTTCCATGTTGTATTGAGAATTATCTTTCTAACAAACAACTCTAATTTTTAGTAAAGACCCCTAGTTTCCTACTTAATATCCATTTTCCCCTTTGTTCTTTGGTACGTAATGATGATGTGCACGCAAGCTCAGTTGTGTCTGACTCTTTTGTGACCTCATGGACTGTAGCCTGCTAGGCTCCTCTGTCCATGGAATTTTCTAGGCAAGAATACTAGAGTGGGTTCCCATTTCCTACTTAAGGGGATCTTCCCGACCCAGGGATTGAACTGAGGTCTCCTGCATCCCCTGCACTGGTAGACAGATTCTTTACCACTGTGCTACCTGGGAAGCCCTTATTCCTGGGTAACACACTCTATATTGTTAGGGGTGGCAATATAGTCACAATAAAGATACTAAAATGGTAAACAAGGATTTTGCTACTCTGAACATTAAGTTTAATTTGCATATTCTGTGTGTGTTATGTATGTGTTTAAAGAAACTATTTACTGTTGAAAATAAAATTCTAGAACACTGAAAAAAAGTAAATCAATACTTCAATTAAAAACCCCTATATTTTCCAGTCTCCCTTGCAGATGGAGCTGCCAATTAGATATTAATATAAGCAGATAGAGGGGGGCTTCTAGGAAAATAATTTAACAGGAGTTCAGAGGTATGCCCTTCTGTCCTTTATATATTTCTTCCTTCCCGTCTACAACACTGATGACACTGCCATGATGTCTGGAGCTCTAGCTGTTACCAGATGACCACTGAAGGTGAAGCTATAAATCATACACTAAGGGTGGCTGAACTGTGAGACAGGAGCCTGGGTTCCCTGTGGCTCTGCATAATCTTCAGACCAGCTCCCGACTGCCTACCTGAGTATTTCACATTATACAAGAGGAAAAGCAACCTCTATCATGTTTAAGCTGTATTAATTTTAGCAGTTTTACCAGTTGCTCTTACTTTCAGTAAGCTCTCTTATTGACACAGTAATGGCTTGCTTTCCAGTTAAAAAACTTTAACTGGACTGCATACTGGATAAAGACGAGATTCCTAGCATGGCATCCAAAGTTCTTAGAGAATTGTCCCAGTTCATTTTTCTAGTCTTGTATCCATTTTCTTTTCTTTTTTTCCCATCCTATGCTTTGGATACACTTTGGATTTGCAATTCATAATTTACTTGCAAAAGTTGTTCCTTATGTCTGGGATTTTTAAAATTGCCTCTTTGCTTGGCAAAATGCTTATTAAGATTCAAATTAAGTCATTTTTTCAGGGATGATATCCTGCAAGTTCCTATATATGTCCAGTGTTCTTTGTACTTCACAGTACTTTACACATTCTGCTACCACAGCAATTAGATTTATTGACGTTACTTGTTTATATTACTCTCATCTCCAAAATAAACTGTAGGGTCTTTAACGGTAGAGTACAATTAGATTTTTCTGTATCTTGGCATCTTGTCTTACCCCAGACCCGTGTACAATATAGCAGCACAACATGTGTCTGCTAAATACACAAAGGTTCTGCTTGTCCTTTTTCTTTCTGAAGCTTTGACATTTTGTTGCTAATTCTGTGTTACTATTTAAGGCCTAAAAATATAGATGTGATACTGAAGAATCAAACATAATCATTTTAAAATTTTTAATTGGCTCCAGTCTTAGATTGTTGGATTATGCACCCTCTTTTTGGATCTCTTTATTTTGCTGGTCTCTCAATGTGAATTTGAACAAAAATGTGGACAAAATGCCAAAATAAATCTGATGGTAACTTATTAAATCTAAACGTTAAATTGTCTTTTAATGTTGACCTATTTACTAAATCAGTTTTAGAAAGACAACACATTGCAAGCCAGTATGAAGTACAGTCAAACTTGTATGCTTTTCAAATTTACGAACAGACCCAAAAAAATATTAATTCTTCAAAACCTATATCAAATTGCAATTTTTCATTTGGCAAAAGTCCTATTATTCAAAATGTATAGGCTGAATTTCCACTTTGTTTCTTAATTTATTTTACTGTCTACTCAAGTTGAATGTGATTACAACTTTCATTTTTGTTTTTATATTGCTCTAGAAATTAAGGCACCTGTTCTCTTCCGCTGTGAAAAAGGAATATGGGCACGCTGGAATTTTTCAGTAACCTCTTCCACCTTCTGTTTTCGTTGTTGAAGTATCTGTTCTCTGATTTGGTGTTCTCTTTCTTCTTGCTCTTTTCGTTTTTCTTCAAAAGCTCTATATTTAAAACAATGTAGACAACAGAATTAGGTAGTATATTTTAAAAAAATCTCAACATAGAAATAGTTCTAAACAATGCATTTATTATATAATAGTGTCTTCATATTTCAAACATTGAAAATAAAAAAAAAAGTTTAATTACTTAGAAAAAACAACTTTCAAGTAAAAAAAGGCCATTTGCTAACAGTTTAAATATCTTTGCAAGTAGTAATTTCAGAATCTTACCTAAGGCTTTTGCAACTAAAAGAAGGCATGTAATGAATCTCTTTCTAACTTGGGGCAGGCCTGCACACACTTCCCATTTTCAGTTTCCAAACCCTGCAGTGGAAAAAGTCTCTTCTAAAAAGCGACATTATTTTCTGTACTGTGAAGAAAATAACTGATTGGTAAAAGAATAAGTCTTGCAAATTATGTAATAGCCAGGAAAATAATGCGTATTTCTCTTTTAGCCAAAAGTTTAAAATTGGCAGTCATGTTAAGTCTGAGTTGTGCTAAAAATTCAGACAATTTACATAAAAATCGTGATTCTCAACTTCTTTTGAAAACAAGAAAGACCTGACAACCCTGGACTCTTTATTCACTTATGGTTAGAAACATCTTCCCATAATTCTTACCATCCTCTATTTTTCTTTTTTTCTAAATAATTTTTAAATTATTTAAACTATGGAGGTATGATAACAGATTTACAGGAGAGTTAGGAAGTATAGAACAAGGTTACATATAATTCCTCTATATATTACAACTGTATTTTTAAGTAAATAAATTAAGATTTTTAGTTGGAGTTTCAGTATCAAACTCTCAAAAATTACTAGAATGACTATACAGAGAAGTAGGAGGATACAGTAGATCTGCAAAGCACTATGAATCAATTAAGTATAACTAAGATTTATACAATTTTCGTACAAATTCTATTCAAGTTCTCATAAACTATAAACTGGGAGACACTGGAACATATACAGGGACATAAAACAAGGTCAAAAATTTCATGGTCTAAAGGTACTGAAATCGTACAGAGTTTGTTCCCTTATCATTGTAGAATTATATTAGAAATTGTATTTGAAAATAACCCACATATTTCAAGTGCAATGTGACATTTACCAAGAAAGATCTTTGACTTAGCCATTGAAAACCTCAATAAAATTAGAAGACTGAAAAAACACAGAGGGTGATTGCAAAGATATATTTAAATGAGAAATTAGTATCAAAATGAAAAAATTAATATCAAAGATATTTTTAAAAAATCCCATGGATTTGGAAATTAAATGTCCACTCTTAAATGATGGGTGTATCTAAGAAGGCATAACAAGGAAGATTAGAAAATATGTATAATAGAATAAAAATGAAAAGAGAATTTACTAGAATGTGTTGCATGCAGCTGAAGCTGCTCAATGCAACTAAATACAATGTGGAGTCTTAAACAAGGTATGAAAACAAAAAATGGACACTAGCATAAAATTTTGTGAAATCTGAACAAAATCTGTACTTTAGTTAATAATACTGTATCACATGTTAATTTCTTGTTGTTTTATTTTGTTGTTGTTGTAGTTGTTGTTAACAACATAGTATTCTTTATATCCTCAGAACTGGATTAGAAGTTTCAAGCCTCATTCAATTTTTTTTAAATTACTAAGATAATAAATTTTCTAGACTATTAGCAGTAATACTAGATGCCAAAATACATGGAAATATATTCAAAATTTTGAGGTAATATAAATTAGAAATCTAGTATTCTATTCATACTAAGTCAAACAAGTGGGATCAAAATGTCATAAATCTTTTAGCTCAGCAAAAATTCATAAATTTTCTAAAAACATATATATCACACACTATATATATGTATACAAAAGCTTTTCTACTACCCTTGATAAAGGCCTGAGAAAGAACAAGAACAACAAAAAAAGAGATGGAGAAATTGGAAAACATACACTAAATGAAATGGGAGCACTAAATATGAAACAGAAGAAGTGAAACAAACTAGATAAAAGTAAAAGGTCATCATATAGTCCAGTTGTTTTTAAACATGCTTTCTCATTAGAAGCATAATTGGAGCTTTGGAGAAAAAAAGCAATACCTGGGCATTTTTACCTTTCAAAAACTTCCAAGATAACTCTGATATGCATCTGGATTTTATTTTTTTATTTTTATTTTTTTAAATTAATTAATTTATTTTTTCAGTGGGTTTTGTCATACATTGACATGAATCAGCAATAGATTTACACGTATTCCCCATCCCGATCCCCCCTCCCACCTCCCTCTCCACCCGATTCCTCTGGGTCTTCCCAGTGCACCAGGTTTGAGCACTTGTCTCATGCATCCCACCTGGGCTGGTGACCTGTTTCACCATAGATAATATACATGCTGTTCTTTCGCAACATCCCACCCTCACCTTCTCCCACAGAGTTCAAAAGTCTGTTCTGTACTTCTGTGTCTCTTTTTCTGTTTTGCATATAGGGTTGTCGTTACCATCTTTCTAAATTCCATATATATGTGTTAGTATGCTGTAATGTTCTTTATCTTTCTGGCTTACTTCACTCTGTATGATAGGCTCCAGTTTCATCCATCTCATTAGAACTGATTCAAATGAATTCTTTTTAATGGCTGAGTAATATTCCATGGTGTATATGTACCACAGCTTCCTTATCCATTCATCTGCTGATGGGCATCTAGGTTGCTTCCATGTCCTGGCTATTATAAACAGTGCTGCGATGAACATTGGGGTGCACGTGTGTCTTTCAGATCTGGTTTCCTCAGTGTGTATGCCCAGGAGTGGTATTGCTGGGTCATATGGCAGTTCTATTTCCAGTTTTTTAAGAAATCTCCACACTGTTCTCCATAGCGGCTGTACTAGTTTGCATTCCCACCAACAGTGTAAGAGGGTTCCCTTTTCTCCACACCCTCTCCAGCATTTATTGCTTGTAGACTTTTGGATAGCAGCCATCCTGACTGGCGTGTAATGGTACCTCATTGTGGTTTTGATTTGCATTTCTCTGATAATGAGTGATGTTGAGCATCTTTTCATGTGTTTGTTAGCCATCTGTATGTCTTCTTTGGAGAAATGTCTGTTTAGTTCTTTGGCCCATTTTTTGATTGGGTCATTTATTTTTCTGGAATTGAGCTTCAAGAGTTGCTTGTATATTTTTGAGATTAATCCTTTGTCTGTTTCTTCATTTGCTATTATTTTCTCCCAATCTGAGGGCTGTCTTTTCACCTTACTTATAGTTTCCTTTGTAGTGCAAAAGCTTTTAAGTTTCATTAGGTCCCATTTGTTTAGTTTTGCTTTTATTTCCAATATTCTGGGAGGTGGGTCATAGAGGATCTTGCTGTGATTTATGTCGGAGAGTGTTTTGCCTATGTTCTCCTCTAGGAGTTTTATAGTTTCTGGTCTTACATTTAGATCTTTAATCCACTTTGAGTTTATTTTTGTGTATGGTGTTAGAAAGTGTTCTAGTTTCATTCTTTTACAAGTGGTTGACCAGCTTTCCCAGCACCACTTGTTAAAGAGGTTGTCTTTTTTCCATTGTGTATCCTTGCCTCCTTTGTCAAAGATAAGGTGTCCATAAGTTCGTGGATTTATCTCTGGGCTTTCTATTCTGTTCCATTGATCTATATTTCTGTCTTTGTGCCAGTACCATACTGTCTTGACGACTGTGGCTTTGTAGTATAGTCTGAAGTCAGGCAGGTTGATTCCTCCAGTTCCATTCTTCTTTCTCAAGATTACTTTGGCTATTCGAGGTTTTTTGTATTTCCATACAAATTGTGAAATTCTTTGGTCTAGTTCTGTGAAAAATACCGTTGGTAGCTTGATAGGGATTGCACTGAATCTATAGACTGCTTTGGGTAGAATAGCCATTTTGACAATATTGATTCTTCCAATCCATGAACACGGTATGTTTCTCCATCTGTTTGTGTCCTCTTTGATTTCTTTCATCAGTGTTTTATAGTTTTCTATGTATAGGTCTTTTGTTTCTTTAGGTAGATATATTCCTAAGTATTTTATTCTTTTTGTTGCAATAGTGAATGGTATTGTTTCCTTAATTTCTCTTTCTGTTTTTTCATTGTTAGTGTATAGGAATGCAAGGGATTTTTGTGTGTTAATTTTATATCCTGCAACTTTACTATATTCATTGATTAGCTCTAGTAATTTTCTGGAAGAGTCTTTAGGGTTTTCTATGTAGAGGATCATGTCGTCTGCAAACAGTGAGAGTTTCACTTCTTCTTTTCCTATCTGGATTCCTTTTACTTCTTTTTCTGCTCTGATTGCTGTGGCCCAAACTTCCAAAACTATGTTGAATAGTAGTGGTGAGAGTGGGCACCCTTGTCTTGTTCCTGATTTCAGGGGAAATGCTTTCAATTTTTCACCATTGAGGGTGATACTTGTTGTGGGTTTGTCATTTATAGCTTTTATTATGTTGAGGTGTGTTCCTTCTATTCCTGCTTTCTGGAGAGTTTTAATCATGAATGGGTGTTGAATTTTGTCAAAGGCTTTCTCTGCATCTATTGAGATAATCATATGGTTTTTATCTTTCAATTTGTTAATGTGGTGTATTACACTGATTGATTTGCGGGTATTAAAGAATCCTTGCATTCCTGGGATAAAGCCCACTTGGTCGTGGTGTATGATTTTTTTAATATGTTGTTGGATTCTGTTTGCTAGAATTTTGTTAAGGATTTTTGCATCTATGTTCATCAGTGATATTGGCCTGTAGTTTTCTTTTTTTGTGGCATCTTTGTCTGGTTTTGGAATTAGGGTGATGGTGGCCTCATAGAATGAGTTTGGAAGTTTACCTTCCTCTGCAATTTTCTGGAAGAGTTTGAGTAAGATAGGTGTTAGCTCTTCTCTAAATTTTTGGTAGAATTCAGCTGTGAAGCCATCTGGTCCTGGGCTTTTGTTTGCTGGTAGATTTTTGATTACAGTTTCGATTTCCTTGCTTGTGATGGGTCTGTTAAGATCTTCTATTTCTTCCTGGTTCAGTTTTGGAAGGTTATACTTTTCTAAGAATTTGTCCATTTCATCCAAGTTGTCCATTTTATTGGCATAGAGCTGCTGGTAGTAGTCTCTTATGATCCTTTGTATTTCAGTGTGCATCTGGATTTTAAAAAGGAATTTCAAGTTTTTGTGTTAAATGGTAGTTTTAGTGATATAGAATTCTATTACTTTCTATTGACCAATCATGATCCAATGGTATTCGGCAAATAACAGTTACACAATCACAATAGTAAAAGATGTTTATCAGTTTTCACAATCAGTAGCCAGACAAAAAATAAAAGATAACTACAATGGCAAGCCATAATGGAAACATGATTAACCTAACAATATAAATAGTTATATATAATTTGGTGGGTTAAGTAGACTCATGTGGTAAGTGAAAGTTCATACATGCACATTCTTCATTTGCCCATCCAGTTTATGTCTTTTGGTTGGTGAATTTAATCCAATTACATTTAAGGTAATTATTGATATGTATGATTGACCTTATTACTATTTTCTTAATTATTTTGGGTTTATTTCTTATAGGTCTTTTCCTACTTTTCTGTTTCCTGCCTAAAGAAGTTCCTTTAGCATTTGTTGTAAAACTGGTTTGGTGGTGCTGAATTCCATTAACTTTTGCTTTTGATTTCTGGAAAGCTTTTGATTTCTCTGTCAAATCTAAATGAAAGTCTTGCTGGGTAGAGTATCCTTGGTTGTAGGTTCTTCCCTTTCATTGGCTTAAATACATCATGCCATTCCCTCTGGCTTGTAGATTTTCTGTTGAGCAACCAGTTGATAACCTTTATCATCTTTCCCTTGTCTCTTTTAATGTTTTATCTTTGTCTTTGATTTTCATCATTTTGATTACTATATGTCTTGGTGTGTTCCTACTTGGGTCCATCTTACCTGGGACTCTGCACTTCCTGGACCTGACTGACTCTTTCCATGTCAGGTAAGCTTTAAGTTATTATCTCTTCAAATATTTTCTCAGGTCTTTTCTCTCTCTCTTTTCTCCTTCTGCTAAGTCACTTCAGTTGTGTCCAACTCTGTGTGACCCCATAGACAGCAGCCCACCAGGCTTCCCCGTCCCTGGGATTCTCCAGGCAAGAACACTGGAGTGGGTTGCTATTTCCTTCTCCAATGCGTGAAAGTGAAAAGTGGAAGTGAAGTCACTCAGTCGTGTCTGACTCTTCGAGACCTCATGGACCACAGCCTACCAGGCTCCTCCATCCATGGGATTTTCCAGGCAAGAGTACTGGAGTGGGGTGCCATTGCCTTCTCCGCTTCTCCTTCTAGGACCCACTATAATGTGAATGCTGTTTAAATACGACCCCCTATTCATGTTGTTTCTCATGTTGTCTCAGAGGTCTCTTAGGCTATCTTCACTTTTTTTTCATTCTTTTTTCTATATTCGGTTGTGCTGTAGTGATATCCACCATTCTGTCCTCCAGGTCACTTATCCGTTTTTCTGCTATTGATTTCTTCTAGTGTATCTCTGTTTGTTCTTTAGTTTTTCCAGGTCTTTGGTAAACATTTCTTGCATCTTCTCCATTGTCTTCCCAAGATCCTGGATCATCTCCACTATCATTGTTCTGAATTCTTTTTCTGGAAGGTTGCCCATTTCCACTTCATTTGGTTGTTTTTCTGGGATTTTATCTTGTCTCTTCATCTGGGACATAACCCTCTGCTTTTCATTCTGATTAACTTTCTGTAATGTGGCTTTTGTTCTAGCTGCTGTGGGATTGTGGTTCTTCTTGCTTCTTCTGTCTGCCCCTGGTGGACGAGACTAAGAAGCTTGTGTAAGCATCTGATGGGAGACACTTGGGGTGCAGAAAAACCGGGTCTTGCTCTGGTGGACAGGCCCATGTTCAGTAAAACCTTAATCCAAGTATTTGCTGATGGGTGGGGTTGCGCTCCCTCTCTGTCAGTTGTTTGGCCTGAGGTGACCAGTCCTGGGGTCTACTGGCTCTACAGTAGGGGTACTGGAAACCTGCAAGAGGACTTACACTGAGAGGCAGATTCCAGGACTGCTCCTGCTGCCACCACTGCTCCTGCCCCTGGTGAGACACTGCAGACCATGCCTCCCCAGAAGGCTCTCTAACACTGGCGGGCAGGACTGGTCAGTCTCCTGTGGGGTCACTTCTTCTCTCGCCACAGAGGGGGAAAGCAGTCTTGGTGGGTCTTGATGCATGCAAGATTTTGTTTTGCCCTCCAACAGTGGAGTCTCTGTTTTCCCCAGTTGTGTGGAAGTTCTATAATCAAATCCCACTGGTCTTTAGTTCCTTGTGGATTCCCAGTCCCTTTGCTGAATCCCCAAGCTGGGAAGCCTGACATGAGGCTCCAAACCTTCACGGCAGTGAGAGAACTTCTTTGGTATTACTCTCCAGATTGTTGGTCACCCACACAACAGACACGGAATTTGATTTTATCATGTTTATGCCCCTTCTACCATCTTGCTGTAACTTCTTCTTTGTCTCTGGATGTGGGACATCTCTTTTTTTTTTTTGGTTGGTTCCAGTGTCCTCCTGTCAAAGGTTGTTCAAGAGCTAGTTGTGAGTTTGGTGCTCTTGCAAGAGGAAATGAATGAATGTCCTTCTATTTTACCATTATGAACTGGAAGCCTCCCATTCCCTATTTTTCTTATCTTTCCTATTTCATTTATTTCTGACTGTCCCTAGGCACTTGATTTTATATTCAAAGAACTAATGTCAAAAAATTAATTTTGTTCATAAAATGTGTGTGTGTGAATGTGTCAATAATATCTCCTGGGTAATGAAAAAAGTGAAGGAGAACTGGTACAACTCACTGGTAGAGAAACTGTCAAGTATCTCTTGGGAGTACATGGGGTTGGGAGGCAGTTGGCAAGAACTCTTTAAATTTTTTAATGCCATAGGTCACTATACAACCTTCCAAAGATCTCCATTGGTTGGAACTATCTGAATGACTATTATATTTATAAAAAGACCCAGAAAATTACAACTGTTAACAAGGATATGGAGAGATTGAAACCTTTATGCATTGCTGGTGGGACTGTAAAACAAGCAGCTGCTGTAGAAAATGGTATAGTGAGCCCTCAGAAAATTACATTTAATTACCATAAGATTACACTTCTGGGAATATACCCCAAAGAAGTGAAATCAGGGACTCAAATATATGTTTGTATATTTATGTTCATAGTCGCATTTTTCACAATAGCCAAAAGGTGGAAGTAACTCAAGCATGCACTGACAGATGAATGGATAATCAAAACATAATATTCACGTACAATGGAATATTATGTAGTCTTAAAAATAAGGAAATTCTGACACATACTGTAATATGGATGAACCTTGAAGATATTCTGCTAAGTTAAATAAGTCAATCACAAAAGGAAAAATCTTATATAATTTCGCTTATATGCAGTACCTAGGCTTCCCAGGTGGTGCTAGTGCCAAAGAACCTGACTGCCTAATGCAGGCAGATTTAACAGATGTGGGTTGGATTCCTGGGTTGGTAAGATCCCCTGCAGGAGGGCATGGTAACCCGAGTATTCTTGCCTGGAGAATCTTATGGACAGAGGAGCCTAGTGGGCTACAGTCCATGGGGTTGCAGAGTCGGACACGACTGAAACGACTTACCATGCATACATACATATTAGGTACCTAGAGATGCATACATTTGAGGTACCTAGAGTAGTCAAATTCATAGAGACAGAAAGTGCAGTACTGGTGGCCAGGGGCTGGAGGGAGTGAGGGTATGAGAAGTTAGTATTTAATAGGCACAAAGTTTCAGTTGAGAAGGTGAAAAAGGTCTGGAGATGGATGATGGTGGCGGTTACACAACACTATGAATGTACCTAATGTCACAATTACACACTTAAAGGTCTTCCCTTGTGGCTCAACTGGTAAAGAATCCACCTTCAGTGCAGGAGACCTGGGCTGGGAAGATCCCCTGGAGAAGGGAAAGGCTACCCACTCCAGGATTCTGGCCTGGAGCATTCCATGGACTGTATAGTCTGTGGGGTCGCAAAGAGTCAGAAATGACTGAGCGACTTTCACTTACACTATACACTTAAAAGTGGTTAAACTAGTAAATTCTATGTTATACATATTTTATCACAATAAAAAAATAAGAATCCCCTCAGGTCTTTGATATGAAGGATGTTTTCTCAACCTTATGTAATGTACAAAGCAAGTGTAGCTATAAGATCCTTTGTGCAACTGCGCAACCAGATGAACACTTAAGCGTCTCCATACTGAGATATAATTTATCAGCACTGTCCATGAGAAATAAAATGTAAGTTGTATATATAATTTTACATTTTCTAGTAGCCACATTGAAAACCAGGAGAATTTCAGTATTTATTTAACTTAGTATGTCTCAAATATTTTCATTTCAACATGTATCAATGTAAAAATTATTGAAATATTTTATATCCTTTTTTGTACTAAGTGTTGCTTTATATTTAAATTTGGACTAGTTACATCTTAAGTGCTCAATGGACATATCAGACTAGCACCTATTTTAATAAACTTTTCTGGTAGGCGGTTTGGTTTTCTGAAGAAGGAAGAGCTTTCACAGTGAAGACTTAAAAAGAAGGAAGCTAGGTTAGAAACTAAGAAGGCCTATAGAAGGATTAATACAACTTCTTAAATAATTTTCCCTTAATCCATAAGGAAACACATAGTTGTCATTTAATTTTATAAAAATTTTGTTTTAAAACAGAGTTTCCTTTAATTATTCTAATACAGTGGTTCTCAACACTGGGATATTTCCCCTTCCTTGGGTGCTTACAAATTTGTGAAGGAGTTTTGATTGTCACAAAAATTAGGGTGGGTGAATGCACTCTCTGTCCTTTAATCTGGCCAATGTGAAGCTTACTCTAGACAAAACTATATATCTGAGAGGTGGCTTGAGAAATCCATGGCTGTCCAGATGCTTAAGGGAATTTGTCAAATAAAAAAAATTTTTTTTTCTATAATTCAAATATGTAAATTGGTTCATTAATAGCTTATATCTGAGTCATCAGGTAAGACACTAAACATTTACTTGGCATAGTAGACACAAAAACAGGGAAACAAGTTATTTGTTGTTTAGAAGCTTAAAACAGGAAAAATTATAACCACTTTACTGTTACTGAAAAGACAAAAGATTCTGAAAAGATTCTAGTAAGCAAGGAATAATAATTGCAAATTTGTTATATATTATTTCATGGCAAATAAATGGGGAAACAATGGAAACAGTGACAGACTATTTTCTTGGGCTTCAAAATCACTGCAGATGGTGACTGCAGCCACGAAATTAAAAGACACTTGCTTCTTGGAAGAAAAGCTATGACCAACCTAGATAGCATATTAAAAAGCAGAGACATTACTTTACCAACAAAGGTCTGTCTAGTCAAAGCTATGATTTTTCTAGTAGTCAAGTATGGATGTGAGAGTTGGACCATAAAGAAAGCTGAGTGCTAAAGAATTGATGCTATGAACTTTGGTGTTGGAGAAGACTCTTCAGAGGCCCTTGGACTGCAAGAAGATCAAACCTATCCTTCCGAAAGGAAATCAGTCCTGAATATTCCTTGGAAGGACTGATGCTGAAGCTGAAACCCCAATACTTTGGCCACCTGATACGAAGAACTGACTCATTAGAAAAGACCCTGATGCTGAGGAAGATTGAAGGCAGGAGGAGAAAAGGATGACAGAGGATAAGATGGTTGGATGGCATCACCAACTTGATGGACATGAGTTTGAGCAAGCTCTGGGAGTTGGTGATGAACAGGGAAGCCTGGCGTGCTGCAGTCCACAGGGTCACAAAGAATCAGATACGACTGAGTGACTGAACTGAACTGATCCATTATTACTCTTGTAAGAGAGTGAAAATATAATCGATGTTTACACTGGCTTTATATTAGTAGATTGTTATTGTTTAGTCACTAAGTCATGTCTGACTTCCACCCAGGCTCCTCTGTCCATGGGATTTCCAAAGCAAGAATACTAGAGTGGGTTGCTATTTCCTTCTCTGGGGATCTTCCTGACCCAAGGATTAAACCTATGTCTCCTGCATTGGCAAGAGGGTTCTTTACTACTGAGTCACCAAGGAAGCCCTTGTATTAGTAGATACAGACTAGCAAATGTATGAGAACTTTTTATAGCTTGAATACTTAAAGGGAAATAAAAATGTACTGAGGAGAGAAATAAAAGTTATTTTAAAAAAGAAGTAAGTGGAAATTTGGGGGCTGAAAAGTACAATATCTGGAAGGAAAATTTCCCCTAGTAGGCTTAGTAGCAGATTACTGATAGCACAAGAGTCAGTAAACTTGAGGACTAATTAGAAATCATCTAGTCTGAACAACAGCACAGATGAGAGGGCAAAAGAATGAGTAACAGCTTTAGTTACCTGTGGGTCACCAAATGGTAAGTGGTCATTATTCTGTGTCTGTAGTACAATATATGTATAACTGGAGTCCCAGAAATAGAAGGGAAAGAGAATAAGATAGAAAATGTCTGAAAAACTATGGCCTGAAATTTTCCAAATTTGGTGAAAAACATTAAATTACAGATAAGAGCAGCTCAGTGAACTCCTATAAAGATATATATCAAACCACAGACCTAGGTAATTTAAGTCAAGCTAATGAAAACCAAACATAAAATATTAAAAGTAGTTACAGGAAAAAACATATACTACATATACAGGAATAAAATAGGAATGACAGCTAACGTTTCATGAGAATGACAGCTAACTTCTCCATGAGAAACATGGAGGTCAGAAGACAAGAGAGTGGCCTTTTTATAGTGCTAAAGAAAATAGCTGTTAACTCAGAACTGTGGATTCACTGCAACTATCTTTTAAAACTGAAAGTAAAATAAAGTTATCTTCAGATAAACAAAAGCTGAGAGTATTGCCAGATGTCCTGTACTACAAGAAATGCCAAAGGAAGCTCTTCAGGCTAAAGGGAAATTACACCAGATGGAAACATGGATCTACGCAAAGGAATGAAGAACACTGAAAACAATAAATATGTAGGTAAATGGAAAAGGGTATATTAATTCTCTCTTCCTTAACTGTTAAAAAGACAACTGGAGGTTTAATTAAAAAAATACAATATTGTATTGTGGGTTTATAATATGTATAGGTATAAAAGAAATGACAAAAATAGCACAAACGATGCCAGGGAGGTGGGTAAACATAATTAAAATGTTGAGATCCTTATATTTTATGTGAAATGATCTAATATTGACTATAAACAGTTACAAATAAATATTGCAATTCCAAGAGCCACTGAAAAAAGGAAAACTGAAAAAAAGAAACTTTTTTTTTTTTTCTAAGTCAAAGGAAGACAGGACGGAGGAAAACAAAAACAATAGAAAAAATAAAGAATTAATAGAAAACAAAGTTAAATTATAGACCAAAATTAAACCATTTCAATAATTATTAATTGTAAATGAACTAAACACTCCATTTAAAAAGCAGAGTCTTGGTTTTGGGAGATAATTCTCTATGAATATTTCATGTTTCTACACAGTTCAGGTCCTCTTTGAAGGCATTTACAGCCTAGTTAAAAATGTTTGTATAAGGAGACATTCCAGGATAGTAAAGCTTAGAAAGGTCTTTCTTCCTGGAGACAATCTGGGGTAGTAAAGATAGAGATCTCTACTTGTTTACATTCCAGAGTAAAGATAAGATGTTTCTCTCTCTGGAGGGGAGGATGGGCATTAGACTTGCCCAATTCTGTGCTTCCTACTCTGTAATGAATCCTACCGCATATGTAACTGCTGTGGCCTTCACTGCATTGCCCTTTGAGGCCTGGAGGTTGGGAATTGACCCAAGATATTCTTTGGCTATTGCTTTTCCTATGGAAAGTCTATCTTCGAATTAGGGGGGTTATGTTTTTCTTTTAGCCCACCACAACATATGTGAAATTGTGTTAGCTCAATCAATAGCTTGCAAGCTGATTAAAAATCTCAAACCTTTCATAGTTATTCACAGTTTATAACTGAAACACTTGCTAGATTGGTTATAAAGCAAAATCCAAGAGGACCACTGCAAATACAGATAGGATGAAAGCCAAAGGATGAAAAAGCATGGAAAAAAAAATATATATATATATAATATATTAATACCAGATGAAGTAGGCCTTAAGACAGGAGTATTACAAGAGATGAAAAACAACATTTCATAATGAGAGAAGGGTCAGTTTATCAGAAAAACATAACAATCATAAATATGTATGCACTTAAATAACAGATCATCAAGATACATCACACAAACAGAACTAAAGAGAGGAACTGATAAATCCACAATCATAGTTGCATATTGTAACATCCCACTATTAATAACTGATAGAACAACCAAATAAATAATTCCAGTAAGAATATAGAAGATTTGAAGGACACTATCAACTACTTTGACCTTGTTATTTATAGAACTGTTTATAACCAACTGTTTTAGATACAACATATACATTCTTTGAAGTACACCATAAGAAATCTTAGGTAGGGCCATAACATATATACCAATGAATCTCATAAAATTTAAATCCTACAGAACACATTCTCTGACCAAAAAATTAGAAATCAATTATGATATCTAAGAAAGCTCCAAATAACTGGAAATTAAAAAACCACCATAGCAATATATTCCTAGATAAGCCACAGGTCAAAGAAGAAATCAAAAGAAAACTTTTTAAACTACCTGAAAATGCAAATATAGCATATCAAACCTGTTAAATGTAGTTATAAGATTGTTAAGAGGGAAATAGCCTTAAAAGCCTATATTAGAAAAACAGAATGTTTTAAAATCAATAATTTAATTTCTATTTTAAGAAGTTAGAAGTAGAACAAATTTATTCTAAAGAAAGGAATAAACAAAAATCAGAAAAGAAACCAATGAAATACTAAACAAAAAATAGAGACCACATAGACTAATATTGCTTCTGAAAATCTAAATAAAATTGATAAACTCCTATCAAAAGTGATGAAGAAAAAAAAAGCAAACAAAAATGATCAATATCATGAATGAAAGATCACTACAAATACCCCAGGCATTTAAAAAATAGGAAAGCATTATGAACAATTTTATGCTAGTAAATTGAACAACTTAGATTAAATGGACTAACTTCTTAAAAGAAATGTTAGCAAAACTGCTATAGAAGAAAAATAAAATATGAAAAATTCTCCTCCTATAATGCTACAATAATCAAGGCAGTGTGGTATTGGTATGGAATATATAGACCAGTAGAATAGAATATGCAACACAGAAGCAGACCTTCCCATACACGATTCATTGATTTTTGAAAAAAGAGGCCAGGGCCACTAAACTAAAAAAGAAAACAATTCCAACAAATGGTGCCAGAGCAACTAGATACACTTAAAGGAAAAAACCACCTCAACCTTTATATCATACTACACACAAACTGAGATGAATGATAAACCTAAACTAAAAAGCTAAAACTATAAATGTTTTAGAAAAAACCAAGAAGGCTATGCTCATAACCCTGGAGTAGACAAAAATGTCTTACAGAGGACACAAAAAGAACTATCCATAGAACAAAAAACTGATAAACTGTTCTTTATTAAAACTTAAAACTGCTTTTAGAAAGATTTCATTAAGTAAATGAAAAGGCAAGCCACCAATTGGAAGAAAATACTTACAATACATATCTCTGACAAAGAAACTGTATCCTCCAGAATACATAAAAAAATCTTACAATGACAAGAAGATGAAAATCCAATTAAAAAATGAACAAAGTATTAGAACAGGGACTTCACAAAAACTATACAGGAATGACTAATCAGGGAATTGCAAAATAAAACCATTTAAAGTCTATTATACGGCTAAATGTGAAAAGGTTGAATCGGAAGGTTAAAAAGCTACTGGGGCTCATGTACATCGGTAGTGGGTATGTAAAATGATTAGCCCTTTTGGAAAACTGTTTGACAGCTTCATACACCGATAAACACACATATAGCCTAAGACCCAGCAATTCTACTTTTAGGTATTTACTTGGGAGAAATGAAACACACACCCACAAAAACAATTTCTTATCAATTCTTGCATGTTTTACCACTTCAGCTTGAATTATCACAGTCAGTACCATTATTAATAGTCCTAAATTAGAACAACTTCATGTCCATCAATGGGAAAATGGATAAACAAAGTATGATATATTCTTACAATGCAATGCCACTCAACAATAAAAAAGAATGACCTACTGATACATGTATATATACATATATGTATATATATATATAATGATGAGGATGACTTTCAACATTAAGAAAAAGAAGCCAGAAACAAAAGTACAATAACAGGCAAAATGAATTCTGATTATAGAAATCAGAACAGTGGTTGTTATAAGGGTAGAAATTAACAACAAGGGATTTGGAGGTATTAGTATATGCAAGGGAATGATAATGATAGATCACTTTATTCAGTTTGAATAAAAGCGAGGATACAAGGGATGGAATGAACAGGGGCTTCTCAAGTGGCTCAGTGGTAAAGAAACTGCTTCCCAGGTAGTGTTAGTGGTAAAGAACCTGCCTGCCAATTCAGGAAACAGGAGAGACATGGTTTCATCCCTGGGTCAGGAAGATCCCCTAGAGGAGGGCAAGGCAACCCATTCCAGTGTTCTTGCCATGGACATAAGAGCCTGGAGGGCTACAGTCCACGGGGTCACAGAGTTGGACATGGCTGAAGCAACTTAACACGCATGCATGCAGGAGACGCAAAGACGTGGGTTCAATCCCTGGGTAGGGAAGATCCCCTGGAGAAGAACCTGGAAACCCACTCCAGTATTCTTGCGTGGCAAATTCCATGGATAGAGAAGCCTGTGGGCTACTGTCCATGGGGTTGCAAAGAGTCAGACATGACTGAGTACACAATGAACAGAAAAACGGTGATAAGACAAGTGGACTGGGGTAGGGTCTTAGAATTGCTGAATTCAGAGTACTAGGAGGAAGTGATAAGGAAAGATAGGAGGTATAGAGATTGAAATGCTTGAAATTTAGGTTTAGGAGGTAGAGAAGCAATTGGTAACAGCTGAGGTCAATGAGAGGGTGAAGTTCAAGAAAATAACAGGCCATCAGGTTGGATGGATGGTTTAGGCAAATATTGAAATTACAAAGAACAATCACTAGAAGAGTGGTAGGGAGACAAAAAGAGCCAGGTGCTAAAACTTTCAAGGGATGACATAGAGGATCTATAGATAACCACAATCAGAGTGGCAAGCAACACAGTTTGACTGGATGTGCTTCAAAAGAGCTGGAGGATTTTAAAGAAAACAGACAGGTTAGGAGTGATAATGAGGGGCAACAATGATTCCTCATACTCCATCCTTTATACCTATCAAATATCTACTAGTTTCTTTTACCTTTCTACAATATCACCTTCTATTTTCCTCTCACATACTTCATCATAGAGAAAAACAGAAGCTGTTAAGCAGAGAACTTGTTACACACCTAAAAATTTACTTTTATCCATACTAATCTAAATTTGAGGTTCTAGGAATAGTTTCTAATACAATCACATCTTCACCTGTTTTAAGCCTTCATTTTGCTTTGGAGGGGATGAACGTTTTCCACATTTACTGTGTTCTGAAAGGCACTCTGCACCTGGGTAAGAGTTTATATAGCTGACCTTTGTATTCTGGACAGGGGATACAATCTGGATTCTAGGGACTGATTTAAAGAGGAAGTTTGGGTGAAGACTGCTGGGAAAGAAAAGTTCATTACTACACATAAGGCAACCTGTGAAAATGACATAATAATCATTTATTCCAGGTGTTACTATGGTCAGGCATTGTATATGACAGGTATTTTATGTGTATTATCTTGTTTTATCTCACAACAGTTCCCTGAGTTAAGTATTTTACAGATGAAAAAACTCAGTCTTTGAAAGGTTAAGTACTTTTTTCTAAGGTCACATTAATCACTAAGTGAAAGAACTGGTAGTCTAAACTAGGCAGTCTGGTTTTAGCTGGTTTTTAAATATTATACAATATACTATGTAACAGCCTTTTTGGGGTAATTTTTCTCTCTTTTTCTAAAGCATTTCTGTCTCTGACATCACGTGTAACAAAACTGGCTTCCCAAAGAACACTAAGCTTGATTTTCTTATAGTATTTGTCCACTAACCTGTAATAATCTCTTCAGTTTTCTGTATTACTTGTTAGACTCTCAGTATCTTAAGAAGGACAGTTGGGTCAGCACACAGCATCCTGCTTGGAATATTCATTGTTGTATCAAAGAATTAATGGCATAGAACTGTCTCTTCCCCATCATATTCAGTTCTTTGAGTACAGGGACTGAAAACTTAATTCCTAGAATTCCTGGAATTTTGGTATTTCTGGAATACCAAAGCCTTGCACTTGGTGGATGCTCAATAAATAATTGTTGAACAAATGTCTGACCACATGTTAACATCAATAGATCAGTGCACATTTAAAAGCAGTTATTTATTATTTTAACTTAATAATTTATCTGCTGGGGATAAGTAAAACAGATATGGTCTATGTAGTTATTTATAATCTACTGAGGCAATCTATTCAAGTAAACAAAGAGTTCCTAATTGTCATAGTGCTCTGAAGTAAAGAAACTTTAGTCCATGATAGGGAACCAAGGGAACTCCTTTTAAATAAAGTAGACAGCGAACATTTCTTTGGAGACATGACACTTAAGATACAATTTTCAGAATAAGGAGGCCAGTCATGAAAAGAATGAGGGGGAAGGAGATGCTTTAGGCTGAAAAAATAGCATGCAAAGGTTCTGAGCTGAGTAAAAGAAAAAAATTAGCAGTTTTCAGATTGAGAAAATATTGAGAAAATAACACCACTTCAGCAATTTGGCAATGAGGAATGATGGATTTCCAAAGCTAGGAAGTGATTATTTTCCATGCTATAATCAGAAAGTCATTTTGATAGCAAACTACTATCACTATAATTTTATAATGTTCCATAGTGGCCCTGTTCTCTGGGACAAAATGCATAAAGATAGTAAAAAATAATTTCACACAGCACTTTCTTGTATCATAGGAAATATGGACTGTGATAGACCGAATCAAATTAAACAAAGGGGTGGAATGTGATCAAAAAGCAGACGTTTCCACTCCCAAACTCAGTAACAGGCTCAATAAAATAAAGTCTTACTAAAAAACTTTGCTTATTAAAAAAGTGATGATTAACGTAGTTCTTTCCTAGTCACTTAATGAGTAGTTACTGATTTTCTTTCATGTTAATATATGTCAGGCACTGTGGTAAGGACTGTGGGAATAAAAGGATCTGGGGATAAAAATGAGAGACAGAGAGCTTCTCTGACATTGCAGAATTCAGCATTGGAAGGGTATGTTGCTGCCTCCCATTTACCATGGAATTACACTTTTTCACAGAAGAAACATGGTCTTCTTTGGCAATGTAAAAATAAATTTTTTTGATAAATAAAAATCGTATGTATTAAAGGTTTACAACATGATGTTTTGATATATATGTACACACTGTGAACTGATTACAACAATCAAACTAATTAACACACCCATCACCTCTGATTACTTTGTGTGACAACTTGGGCTCTATTCTCTTAGCAAATTTCTGGCATATAATACATTATTATTTTTTATAATACATTATTATTAACTACAGTCACCAGTCTGTACATTTGGTTTACAAACTTATTCACCTTATAACTGAAAGTTTGTACTCTTTGATCAATCTCTCTCCTTTTATCCCACATCCTCCCCACCAGCCTCTGGAAACCATAATTCCACTTTGTTACCATGAGTTCAATTTTGTTGTTAGAGTCTACATATAAGTGTAAGTGAAAGATCATGCAATATTTGTCTTTCTGTATCTAGCTTATTTCACTTAGTATAACGTCCGCTAGGTTCATTCATGTTGTCACAAATGATAGGATTTCCTTCTTTTTTTAAGGTTGAGTAGCAATCCATGGTGTTGAATTATTTACTTATTTTTTACTTAAAAATTTTTTGTTTTGTATTTGAGAATAGCTGGTTAACAATGTTGTGATATTTTCAGGTGGACAGCAACAGGATTCAGCCATACATAAACATGTATTCATTCTCCCTCAAATTCCCCTTCCATCCAGTCTGCCACATGACATTGAGCAGAGTTCTTTGTGCTATACAGTAGGACCTTGTTGGTTATCCATTTTAAATATAGTGGTGTGTACATGTCGATGCCAAACTCCCTAACTATTCCTTCCTCCCATCCTTCCCCCTGGCAACCATAAGTTTATTCTCTAAGTCTATAAAGATATACCCATTTGATGCAGAGTTCCAAAGAATAGCAAGGAGAGATAAGAAAGCCTTCCTCAGTGATCTATACAAAGAAATAGAAGAAAACAATAGAATGGGAAAAACTATAGAAATCTCTTCAAGAAAATCACAGACACCAAGGGAACATTTCATGCAAAGATGGGCACAATTAAGGACAGAAATGGTATGGACTAACAGAAGCAGAAGATATTAAGAAGAGGTGGCAAGAACACACAGAAGAACTATACAGAAAAGATCTTCATGACCCAGATAATCACGATGGTGATTACTCCAGACATCCTGTAATGCAAAGTCAAGTGGGCCTTAGAAAGCATCACTATGAACAAAGTAAGTGGAAATGATGTAATTCCAGTTGAGCTATTTCAAATCCTAAAAGATGACGCTGTGAAAGTGCTGCACTCAATATGCCAGCAAATATGGAAAAGTCAGCAGTGACCACAGGACTGGAAAAGGTCAGTTTTCATTCCAATCCCAAAGAAAGGCAATGCCAAAGAATGCTCAAACTACTGCACAATTGCACTCATCTCACACACTAGTAAAGTAATGCTCAAAATTTTCCAAGCCAGGCTTCAACAGTATGTGAACTGTAAACTTCCAGATGTTTAAGCTGGATTTAGAAAAGGCACAGGAACAAGAAATCAAATTGCCAACATCTGCTGGATCATTGAAAAAGCAAGAGAGCTCAAGAAAAACATCTACTTTGGTTTTATTGACTATGGCAAAGCCTTTGACTGTGTGGATCACAACAAACTGTGGACAATTCTGAAAGAGATGGGAATACCAGACCACATGAACTGCCTCCTGAGAAATCTGTATGCAGGTCAAGAAGCAACAGTTAGAACTGGACATGGAAGAACAGACTGGTTCCAAATTGGGAAAGGAGTACTTTAAGGCTGTATATTGTCACCCTGCTTATTTAACTTCTATGCAGAGTACACCATGAGAAACGCTGGGCTGGATGAAGCACAAGCTGGAATCAAGATTGCCAGCAAAAATATCAATAACCTCAGATATGCAGACACCACCCTTATGGCAGAAAGTGAAGAAGAACTAAAAAGCCTCTTGATGAAAGTGAAAGAGCAGAGTGAAAAAGTTGGTTTAAAGCTCAACATTCAGAAAACTAAGATCATGGCATCTGGGCCCATCACTTCATGGCAAATAGATGGGGAAACAGTGGAAACAATGACAGACTTTATTTTCTTGGGCTCCAAAATCACTGCAGATGGTGATGGCAGCCATGAATTAAAAGATGCTTGCTCCCTGGAATAAAAGTTATGACCAAGCTAGATAGCATATTAAAAAGTAGAAACATTCCTTTGCCAACAAAGGTCCGTCTAGTCAAAGCTATGGTTTTTTCCAGTAGTCATGTATGGATGTGAGAGTTGGACTATAAAGAAAGCTGAGTGCTGAAGAATTGATGCTTTTGAACTGTGGTGTTGGAGAAGACTCTTGAGAGTCCCTTGGACTGCCTAAGATACAATCAGCCCATCTTAAAGGAGATCAGTCCTGGATATTCATTGGAAGGACTGATGTTGAAGTTGAAACTCCAATACTTTGGTCACCTGATGCGAAGAGCTGACCCGTTAGAAAAGACCCTGATGCTGGGAGGGATTGGGGGCAGGAGGAAGGGTATGACAGAGGATGAGATGGTTGGATGGGATCACCGACTCAATGGACATGAGTTTGAGTAAACTCCAGGAGCTGGTGATGGACAGGGAGGCCTGGCGTTCAGTAGTCCAAGGCGTCAGAAAGAGTTGGACACAACTGAGTGATTGAACTGAACTGATGATTCCATTTGTTTTTTAAATAAGTTCATTTTTATCTTTTCTTTTTAGATCATGCATATAAGGGATTTCATATATGTCTCCTTCTCTGTTTGACTTCACTCAGTATGACAATCTCTAGGTCTATCCATGTTGCGGCAAATGGCACCATTTCATCCTTTTTAATCGCTGAGTAATATTCCACATCACGTCTTCTTTATCCATTCTTCTGTTGGTGAACATTGAGGTTGCTTCCATGTCTTGGCTATTGTAAACAGTGCTGCAACTCTTTGACATAAATCTCAGCAATATCTTTTTCAATCTCTCACCCAGAATACTACAAGTAAAAACAAAAATAAACAAGTGGGACCTACTTAAATTCAAAGGTTTCTGTTCAGCAAAGGAAACAATAAAGAAAGTGAAAAGGCAACCCAGAGATTAGGAGAAAATATTTGCAAGTGATGTGACAGGCAAGGGATTAGTCTCCAAAATCTACATATAGCTCATGAGGTTTAACATCATCAAAACAAACAATCCAGTCAAAAAAATGGGCAGAAGACCTAAACAGACATTCCTCCAAAGACATACAGATGGCCAAAAGGCATGTGAAAAGATGCTCAACATCACTAATAATCAGAGAAATACAAATCTATACTGCAATGAGATACCACCAGTCAGAAAGACTATCATCAAAAAAAGAACCAAAAAACCCACAAACAATAAATGCTGGAGAGGGTGTGGAGAGACGGGAATCCTTCTACACTTGGGGTTGGAATGTAAGTTGGTATAATTACTATGGAGAACAAATTCCTTAAAAAACTAAAAATAGAGTTACCATGTGACCCCACAATCCCATTTCTGGGCATATATACAGAAAAGAACATGGTCTGAAAGGATACATGCACCCCAATATTCATTGCTGTTTACAATAGCCAAGACATGGATCCATGGTATTTATATTCCACTTTTTCTTTATCCATTCATCTGTTAATAGACTTTTAAATTGGGTACTATGAATAATGTGCCTTAGCAACTTTTGAAGAGTTATTTAAAACGTACAATTCTGAAAGATGTAGACCACTTTGATGTAGACTATGAAAGATGTAGACCACCTTGGCTCAAAGCGATATACTTCATAAAACTATGACTATTTGCTAAACTGTTTGTTTGGTTTCCTGGGAATCTACAATTATGGAGTATAATTTTTTTCTTTATATACTTCCTTAAGAAGTATATAAGTAACCACCATGACAATTACTTTCTTTAACAACAGAACCCAAACAATAGTGAATAGGAGTAACTTCGATCACAACAGCACAGGCAGAACTGCAGAGCTGGCCTTCTGTGATGGATTTTTTTTTCTATTTGGAACCATAATTCAGATTTAGGTAGATATAACTTTCTAGAGATATGATCATATATAAGTTTAAAACTCAACTATATTTTGAGATAATTAAAGATATTTAAAAATAGAATAAAATATTATATTTTAAATTAATGGAATTGGAAAAATAGTTTTCAAGAATAAAGCATAACATTTTAAAGAAACAATAATGCCAATATCCTATAAGAAATAAAACAGCTCAAGAATATACTGTCAATTTTCACTGCATGGCAAAGAGACACATCTTGTACTTGAAAAGACTGAAACTTATTTGGAATGCCCCAAACCTATGTTGAATATCATATTTCCAACTTATTGTCTGTCATTTGACTGGAAAAGAAAACAATAAAAAATGAAAAATTACCCTTATTGGAGGGGAAAATACCCAAACAACAAAGATTCATATTCTGACTTAACACATAGAATTAGTAATGTACATACTACAAAGGGAAAATATAATAGCACCTCATTTCTGTAAAGGCTGAGGTATCAGCTAAAATAAACATATCAATATCAACTAAAGCACATAAATTTCAATCATGAGTCTCAAGTCCTTATTCACATAAATTCTTATTAGATTCAGTTCTGACAAAATCTTTTGTTTACTTAGGTAATACTGCATTAGAAATAAAAGAAAAAAGGTGGACAGGCGTCTAGAGGGAGAAATACATGTGTGTATGTACGCGCTCAGTGTCCGACTCTTTTTGACCCCATGAATGTAGCCCGTCAGGATCCTCTGACCATAGGATTCTCCAGGCAAGAATATTGGGGTGGGTTGCCATTTCCTCCTCCAGGGGATCTTCCCAATCCAGGGATTGAACCCACTTCTGCGGCTCTCTATTAGCAGAGATATTCTTTACCACTGAGCCAACAGGGAAGTCCAGAAGAAGAAATACTAACAACAAAAAGAAATTTTGCTTCTGAGAAGAGGAGGTAAACAGACTTTCTGCTATGTCTTTCACTAAGTACAAATAAGAATCTTGGATATTACATTTAAAAAAAAAATTAGAAGAGTCTAAAAGATGGAGAAAAGGAGGCACACTGGCTAGGGACCTCAGGATCCAAGGGAAAACATGGTCGTAAGCTCTCTGAGTTTTCTTTTGGCTTCATATATCCCATACCTGGAGTGGGCGAAATAGGCAACACAGAAATGTCAACAGGACAAAAAAGCACCATCTCTCACTTCACCACCACCACCAAAAAAAAAAAAAAAAAAAAGAGTCTGCTATCTCTAGCTCCATGAGGAGGAAAAGGCCAGTGTAGCAAGACAGAAAACTTTTGACAATAATCTTACTACTCCATCCAAACATCACCAAAAAAAGACCTGTGGTCCTTTTCCCATCTAAGCCAAGACTGAGTAGGGAGCCTAGATTTCGTTTCCATCCTGGCCAGAATGTAGCCAGAACGCTGTTGAATGCTGTCAGAGCAGCTCAGTAGAGTGCTAGGCTTTCACCCCATGTAGTGGTAATGATGCCCTCCCCAGGCCCAGCATTAGCAGTAACTAAGTGGAGAGTCTATCACCTCTCTAGAGGCACTATCACCTGCCTGGCAGTGATGAGCTACCCTCTACTTCCCCTGGTTGGATTCTGTTCAGGAGGCCTGTGGAAAGACAAAACTTTCACCAACTTGCACTAACAGGAATGAGGCCACTCCCAATGTGGTGCCAATGGGAACCACCTGAGGAGCTGTAACTCCAACTGCCCAGAAGTGATAAGAAGTCTCTTTCCCAACCGTGTCAACAGAGGGGTAAACCTAGATTTCCACCTCCAACTGTCAGCGATGAAGCAGTGTCTCCCCCTCCCACTCCCTTCCTCTGCTGGCACAGTGCCAGAGAAAGCCAGCAGAGGCTGAAGGTTTAAGTAAGTTTCAGAGTCTCATAACAAGATGTGAAAATGTCTGATTTCCAGTAGAAAAATCACTTGTCATTCTAAGAACCAGGAAGATCACAAACTAAATGAAAAAAGATAGTCCATAGGTCAACACCAAGTTGACAGGTTTGCAAATGAAAACACAGAAAGTCTCAAAAACTAAACTTCAGAAGATATAAAGAAAAACCAAATGGAAATTTTAGAACTAAAAAATACTATTGAAAGAAAAATACTCAGTGGATTTATTAGGAGACTCAACATAGAAAGTATGTCAATTCTTTCCACACCCTTTAGATAAACAAGTATAAAGCAATTCCTGTAAGAATCCTAGTGACATTTTTTACAGATACAAACTAGATTATTTTAATTTTATATGTAAAGGCAAAATAATTAGAATAAAAGAATTTTGAAAAAGAAGAGTAAAATGGAAGAAAGTGATTTGAGGACTTACAGCCACAGTAATCAAAACAGTGTAATAGCCTTGGTGGAAGGATAGACATATGTTAAAAAATAGAGAACCCAGAAATAGACCCACATAAATATGCACAAATGATTTATGACAAGGGTGCAAAAAATTCATGGAGGAAAGATAGTTATTGAACAAAGAATGCTGGACTAATTGGATATCCATAGGTTAAACAAAACAAAACCAAAAAACCATGACCTATGTCTCACACACTATAAAAAAATTAACTTAAAATAGATTACACACCTAGACTGTAAAAATACAAACTTTTTACAGTTTGTAAGTCTATAAACTTTTAGGAGAAAATATTCAGGATCTAGAACTAAGCAAAGGCTTCTTGGACTGGACACCAAAAACTCAATCTATAAAAAGAAAAAGTGATAAACTGGACTTCATAAAAATGAGAAACTTGTTCTAGGAAAGACTCTATTAAGAAGGTGAAAATATAAACTCCAGTGCAGAATAAAATATTTGCAAACCACACATTTGACATATGATATGTTCCTAGAATATATAAAGGGCTCTCAAAACTCTACAGTAAAAAAGCAAATAATCTAATTAGAAAATGGATGAAAAGCCAATCTAAGACAAAGGAAAAGACCCTGATGCTGGGAAAGATTGAAGGAAGGAATGAGAAGGGGACAACAGAAGATGAGATGACTGGATGACATCACTGACTCAATGGACATGAGTTTGAATAAACTCTGGGAGTTGGTGATGGACAGGGAGGCCTGGCAAGCTGCAGTCCAAGGGGTCGCAAAGAGTCGGACACAACTGAGCAACTGAACTGGACAAAGGTGGCAAGATTATACGTGGAGAAAAGACAGTCTTTTTAAGAAGTGGTTCTGGGAAAAGTAGACGGCTACCTGTAAAACAATGAAATTAGAATATTCTCTAACACCATATAAAAATAATCTCAAAACAGATTAAATATCTAAATGTAGGACTAGATACTGTAAAATTCCTACAGGAAAATGTAGGCAGAACACTCTGACACAAATCATAGCAATATTTTTAGAGCCATCTCTTGAAGTAATGGAAATAAAAACAAAAATAAACAAATAGGACCTAATTAAACTTAAAAGCTTTTGCACAGCTTTTGCACATAAACAAAATGAAAAGACAATCCACAGTCTGGGATAAAATATTTGCAAATGATGCTACTGGCAAGGAATTAGTTTCTAAAATATAAAAACAGCTCACATAGCTTCAATATCAGAAAAACAAACAACCCAAAGGAATGGACAGAAGACTTAAAGAGACATTCCTCCAAAGAAAACATACAGATGGCCAATGGACACATGAAAAGATGCTCAATATCACTAATTATTAGAAAATCAAAACTACAGTTAGGTATCATCTCATACCAGTCAGAATGGCCATTATTAAAAAGCCTACAAATAATAAATGCTGGAGAGGGTCTGGAGAAAAAGGAACTCTCCTAAATTGTTGATGGAAATTTAAATTGGTGCACCCACTGTGGAGAACAGCATGGAGGTTCCTTAAAAAGCTAAAAATAGTCACCATATGATTCTGTAACCCCACTCCTGGGCATACAGCTAGAGAAAACTCTACTTTGAAAACATACATGCACCCCAGTGTTCACAGCAGCACTACTGACAATAGTCAAGACATGGAACTGTTAGGTAGGAAGTTAGGCATGAGCAGTGAGGGGTGGCTTGGTGGAAAGGGATGCAAGCTGATCTCTAAACCCCACCTCAGACACTCCCAGGAGCGCTCACAGATATGCTACAAAAATCGCCACAGAGACTTTTCCAATTCTAGGGCGCACGTGCCTTAGGCACATAGTGGATACAGACTCACCACAGGGCTTCTCCAGCTCTGGCACAGGCTCTCTTGTACACAGCAGTGTCCTCAAGTATACTGAGGCAGCCAGGAGCCCATTAAAGGTTCATAAATATTCTATACATATATATGATTATAACAGACTGAAATATGGGAAAGCGGGATCAATAGAGCCTGTTAGGTAACTTGCAACTATTAATCAAAGCTCCCAGCCACTCCTACCTAGATGAATATGTAAAAACGCCATTTTTGCATGTGTCCAGACAAGCCCCCTTCCCTGATTGACCTTGAGCATACACCATCTGCATTCCCTTTCCTGATTGATGGTGGGTACATAGGGCAGAACCAAGAGAGGAGATGGGAAGTATACAGATGGAAGCCAAAGGGCCGTGGCCACAGCTGCTCCCACGTCTCCGGAGTGTACGATCCACTGTCTGGTTTAATAAAAGTTCTGTCTGCTTGAGCTGTAGTTGATTTGTAACTAGTCTGCTGTTTTGAATCCTTGCTATGATTAGACAACAGTCAAGATATCCTGCCTGCTTTAGCTGTAATTAGTCTGTCATTCCAAATCTTTGTTATGGATGAGACAAAAACTGAGGGAGAGAAATAAACCAACCTGACAGAAGCAACCAAAATGTCCACTAACAGATGAATGGATAAAGTAGTAGTATACATATACAGTGGAATATTACTCAGCCATAAAAAGAAAGAAATAAGACCATTTGCTTATGGACCTAGAGATTACCATATCAAATGAAGTTAGAGAAAGACAAATATATGATGCCACTTATATGTGGACTCTAAAAAATGATACAAATTAACATATTTACAAAACAGAAATAGACTCAGACATAGAAAACAAATTTATGGTTATAAAAGGGGATAGTGGGAGGGGCAGGAAGATAAATTAGGGGTTTGGGATTAACATATACTCATTACAACATATAGACTAGATAAAAAACGAACAACAAGGACCTACTGTGTATTACAGGGAACTGTACTTGATATCTTGTAATAACCTATAATGGAAAAGGATCTAAGAATGTGTATATATGTATAACTGAGTCACTTGGCTGTGCACCTGAAACTAACATTGTAAATTAACTATACTTCAAAAAATTGAAAATAGATAAAAGACATTATGAGAAATTTCGTAGATAGGCAGATGGCAAATAAGCACATTAAAAGATATTCTGCAATATAATGCAATAGGCATTAAGGAAATATCAATTAAAACCACACCAACATACTACTACACCTTTGTTGTTGTTGCTGTTTAGTTGCTAAGTTGTGCCCAATTATTTGCAACCCAATGGAACTGTAGCCCACTAGGCTCCTTCTGTCCATGGGATTTCCCAGGAAAGAATATTGGAGTGGGTTGCCATTTCCTTCTCCATACTATACCTTTAAGAATGGCTAAAATACAAAATAGTTACAACATCAATGCTAATGAGGATGTGGAAAACCGGATCACTCTTACACTGCTGGTGGATAGTCACTCTGAAGGCCAATTTAGCAGTTTTTTAAAAGACTAAACCACCATATTATCCAGCAATTGTACTCATTTATTTCAGAGAAATAAAAACGTTCAGTTCAGCTGCTCAGTTGTGTCTGACTCTTTGTGATCCCATAGACTGAAGCACGTTAGGCCTCCCTGTCCATCACCAACTCCTGGAGTTTACTCAAACTCATGTCCATTGATTCGGTGATGCCACCCAACCATCTCATCCTCTGTCATCCCCTTCTCCTCCTGCCCTCAATGCTTACACAAAAACCTATACATGAATATTTATAGCAGCTTTATTCTAGTTAACTCCAAACTGGGAACTACCCAGATATCCTTAATAGGTGAATGGTAATACTATAATAATACTCAGCAACAAAAAGGAATAAACTATTCATCCAGCAACCTGGATGAATCCCAGAGAAATGGGTTGAGTGAAAAAACGCAATCCTGAATCATACATAAATCATCATATATATAATATATACACTATACATATATATGATAGTATTTATATAATACTCTAGAAATGAAAAAAAATTATAGAAATGAGAACAGATTAGTGATTTCCAGGGGATAGGTGTGGGAGGGAAGAGGGTGTGCATATAAAAGGGCAATGTGAAATAACAGAAATGTTCTGGTCTTGACTACATAAATGTCATTATCCTGGCTGTGAGATTGTACTACAGTTTTTCTAGATGTTACCACTGGGGGAAACTGAATAGAGAGTATTATGTGATCTTGGGCTTCCCCAGTGGCTCACCTGTAAAGAATACACCTGCAAGGCAGAAGCTGCAGGAGACGCAGGTTCATCTCTGGGTTGGGAAGATCCCCTGGAGGAGGGCATGGCAACCCACTCCAGTATTCTTGCCTGGAGAATCCTATGGACAAGAAGAGCCTGGCAGGCTACAGCCCAAAGGGTCATAGAGAGTTAGAAATGATTGAAGCAAGTCAGCATGCATGCATGGGATCTCTCTGTATTATTTTTTTACAATTGCAAGTGAATCTACAATTACCTCAAAATGGAGGCTCAGTGGTAAAGAATCTGCCTGACAATGCAGGAGACCTGGGTTTGATCCCTGGGTGCAGAAGATCCCCTGGAGAAGGGACTGGCAACCGACTCCAGTATTCTTGCCTGGGAAATCCCAAGGATAGAGGAGCCTGGTGGGCTACAGTCTATGGGGTCGCAAAGAGTCAGAAATGACTTAGCGACTAAACAATAACAACAACAAAGTTAAACTTTAAAAAAGAAATTACAGCTACGCAGTAAGGGAAAAAATCTTTTAACAGAAGAATTCACCAAGCTAACCAGTAGAGGCTAGTACTGTAAACTAAATAAAACTTAATAGCTCAAGGGCAACACAGTAACATAACAGAGTAAAATATTTGATGCCCATAATAATGATTCTAAGGCATGAAGAAAAGATCAAACACATTTATCATAATCTGTATAAAAGATGACAGAAATAGGCATTGTAATTTAGATTTGTATTAAAAATGTCAAAATAAGGTTTGCATAATTGATGAGCATTCCACTTCTGACAATGCTCTTCATGCACCACCCATAACTGACCCTTGACTCCTACTGACCCTACGACTCAATCCCGACTCTGCCTTCATACCTTCTCTTGCTTAGATCCCCATAACAGCTTTCTACCCCTCTTCTTTGCCTCCAGCCTATGCTTTCAATTCATTCTCTACCCTTTGTTATAATGAGATAAAATATGAACATGATCATCCATCTCTCTTTTACTCTTTCAACAGCATCTCAGGATAGAGTTTAATTTCTTTAGACTGGCACAAAAGTTATTTTAGTAATGTCTCCTGTCAGCTCTATAGCTTCCTCTCCTGATACCCTCCCACATTTTCCAGTGCCTAAATCGCATAAAACTTTTTTATGTCTTTTATTTCATAACATTTAAGTTTTTTCACATACTGTTCTCCTTTGCCCTTCAAGTGAGCTAACTCCTGGTTATCTAATAAGAATTTACCCTTCCGGGAATTCCTTGTCATGTTCTGTGTGAGATGTACTTCCACAGCACCTTGTTGGTGACTCAATTATAGTATTTACTGTATAGCACTACCATCCTTTTTTTTTTTTTTTTACTACTTCATTATTAGTAAAGAGAGAGCAAGAATTATGCATTTTATTTTTTATCCTTTGGTATATGAAAGGTGGCTCAGATGGTAAAGACTCTGCCTTCACTGTGGGAGACCCACATTTGATCTCTGGGTTGGGAAGATGCCCTGGAGAAGGAAATGGCAACCCACTCCAGTATTCTTGCCTGGAGAATTCCATGCACCGAGGAGCCTGGTGGGCTATGGTGCATGGGGTTGCAAAGAGTAGGACATGACTAAGACTGAGAGACTAACACTTTCACTACACTTTCAAATGTTAGTGGAATGAATAAATGTTACCCTTTATAACATTTTAAATAGCTGAAAATAACTTCTAAATATCCTGAATTCCTTTCATTTCTCTTTACTATATTATGAATATATTATGGATAATATGGGCTTCACTGGTGGCTCAGTGGTAAAGAACCCGCCTGCAATGCAGGAGACGTGGGTCTGATCCCTGGGTTGGGAAGATGCCCTGGAGGAGGGCATGGCAACCCACTCCAGTACTCTTGCCTGGAGAATCCCATGGACAGAGGAGCCTGGGGGCTACAGTTCATAGGGTACCAAAGAGTCGGACACAACTGAAGCCTCTGAGCATGCATGCATGGATAATATAACCAGGGATATCTAAATCTACTGATAACTGGATTTATTTGGATCTGTTTATATTTTTTAGCTTATTCCATACATCTATATATGTAGGTTTGATTAATATGACTTAAATTGCTTAAAGTAGAAGTCCTTATTTATTCTAAGGTACAGTTTTCCTGCTTCATGGGGAACTCCACACTCCACCATTCTCACAAATAGATAATGTAGCTACCTCAAACTTCATGTTCACCAAATAATTTATTCTGTGATTCTCTAGGTAATATTTTTTTCTGCCTATGGGATATTTAAGGAATCTTCTTAATACAGGTTTTAGAGATTCTTCCAAAGTGCCTGACCCTCACCACTTGCTAGTGTTTCCTTTTTGCTTTATTTGGGCAGTTTTCCCCATTCAATCCTTTTCTTTCTTATTATGCCAGTTGGTTATACAGTTACATAGGAGTTTTGTCTGACCATCTGAACTTTTAAGCTTATATGCTTACATTATATTGTTTTAAAACTATTTGAATGTTTCTTTCGAGTTCTTTATCTCTTAAAATTTATTTCTATTTAGTTTCCTCATGAAGCCACATTGGATCTGATTATTGATACTTCTAATGATGAAACAGATTAACCAAAATTATTTTTTCTCCTAATATAGTATTTAATAATTGGTACTCAATTAGCTATTTTGTTAATGAATGAATGCCTCTTCACTAATTTATAAAAAGATAGTTCTAAGTTGAAAATTAAAAACAATGTAGGAAATAAGTTAATATTCTTTAAGTATGTGTATATATTAAGATTACTTGGTCCACAAAGCAGCCTAACTAGAAAGTTATCTGAGGTTGTGTTCCCACAAACTATTATAAAACAAAACAAAAAAAGGGATGCTATGGGAGACAAGAAACTGTGGCTCTAATTGCTAAGAGCAATTAAGGGAAGTCTTAGGATGCCTATTGTGATTAGGTCTATGGGTATATCTACTGCAGCAGTAACTACTGGTGGAGGAAGGTCTTGGAGAGAAACAAAGGGGACTTCACTGTGTGAATACTGAGTGACAGAATGGAAAACTTAAGAATGCGATAAACACATACAAGAAAAATACTTGCAACAGAAATGCAAAAAATGGTAACAAGAAAACAAAATGTGTGTGATTTTAGGCAATTAATATAAGTAAAAAAGAGCACTTGGTGCTATGAAGATCTTTTGAGTAATACTGGGGAAATAGTAATGATAATGTCAAAGTACAAATTTATCTCATTTTGTAGGAAAAAACCTAAATGTTAGACTATCTCTACCAGTAGGAAAAAGAGTTTTTCTAAACTCTATGACCATAATATGAATAGACAGCATAAACTCAGATGATGTAAAGCATAAATGGATAGATAATGGCAAGGCCAAAAAAGTCACAATGATAGATATATTCTGAAGTTCACAAGTGTATCTAGAATTTCGTTCCCTTTATAAAAGGCGAATATAGAAATAAATGATTAGTGCTTTTAAAAAACACTTTTATGTGGCTTTACATAAAAACAGGTTTTCTTTACCCCTCTGTAGGGCAACAGAAAAGGAAAACATAATGAAATTATATTGGAAAATGTACTGCCTCTTAGAATTTTAAACCCCAAATTTTCTTCTATATTTTCTACATCAGAATTCATATGGTATTTGATGAGATAAGATAGGTTGGAACTTTATGAATCAAACTCCACATATAAAGCCTGCCATTTCATACAATAAGGCTATTAAAAAACGTACAATTGACAGATATTAATTTGCTAATCAATAAAATAAGCTTTAATGTTGAAGCACTACATGACAAATAAATATTTTATATATGTGTTCTCAACTATTTCTATTACTGAACTTTTTCGCTCTACATAACAATTCCTTGAAACATATAGTATTAATTCCAATCATAAATGAGAAACTAAAGTTCAAAGAGCTTAAATTAACTTGGTCTAACTGATGGGAGTTAGGATTTTAACCTGGATCTCTGACTCCAAAGCCAATGACACTTTCAACATAAGATTATTCATCTTTATTGAACACCTATCAGTGCCTTTTATAAGCTTCAGGAGCTGAAAGGTAGGAGAAAAACAGAAATACACAAATAAAAACAGAAACAAAATGAAGCTTCATTAAATACTATCAACTACACCAGGCAGTACAGTTACTCTAAAGAGAAATAGTGCCAGAAAAAAATTACAGGTAAACAATTTTGTATTCCCCAAATGGGATTTGCAACATATGCCCAATGATGTAGTTAATAAACTCTAGGGATTTTCTGCTATTCAGCTATTGTAGAAATATAAACAATGTAGAAAGAAACAACAATAAAAATGGCATAACCACTCCGCATAAAAAAAACAACCCAGTAATTCAAATGAATTTTGAGAAATGTCAAGCAGGGATAGGATCGTTTGCATTTGCGTTTTTACTTTATTAGGTTTCCAGTTTATACTAGAAAGCTCTTTTTTTAAAGTGGCAATCATTTATAAAATTCTTTTTACAATATTTCCACCATTATTCATATTTCCCCTATTTTTCTGATTGGATGAATGAGGGAAGTACATATATAAAAATTATATATAAGTGAATAATAATTAAAATAAAATATATTCTATTAGAGAGTAAATGCTAATTGGTCACCTTTTATCATTAAAATGATACAAAAAATGAAGAATATATTTTATAGTCATTTTAAGAAGTAGATATGACACTAATAAGTTCTATGACAAGAAAAGACTGCCTCAGTCACATTTAGTAAACTAGATGATACATCATTCTGTGCTGTGGCAGAAAAACAATACAATTTAAAAGCCACAAAAATCTTGATCAATTTTATAGAGAAATCACTGTCATGACCGAAGTTCATAAAATGCTACAAAGTAATTATTAATTTATAAAGACTGAGTTTCTATGCTTTTGAATAAAATACAATTAACTTACTTTTTTCTCCGGTTTGACTCCACAAAATATTTACGTGCTCGATTTCGACATATTTTTTGTTGCTGCAGTAATATTTGGCGCTCTTCTTCTAAATTTTTCTCAAAATGAATTTTCATATCTCTAATGACAGCATAAAGTTAAGGACAGTGGTTTACGTCTTTAGTGGATGAATGTCAGTGCTAACTGATAAATATAATTACAGCCTCATACTAATGATGTAATGATTTTTTGTGGAATAATTAGTATGTGCACACATTAGTGTCAGTGTATGACTGGCTGATGTTTTATTTTTACTTGACTTGATAATAGAACTGAAGATACATCTCATTTTCTTTGAGGAAAAATTAATTAATTTTATACAGCATGAGCCCAGATAAGGAGAATGTCTATCTTTTCTTTCATTATACAGACATTTGGGTACTTATTAACAAGCTGCTATCTTAGGAATGTTGGGCTTTCCATATGGTGCTGGTGGTAAAGAATCTGCCTGCTAATACAGGTAGATGTAAGAGACCTGGGTTTAAACCCTGGGTCAGGAAGATCTTCTGGAGAGGGAAATGGCAACCCACTCCAACATTCTTGTCTGGAGAATCCCATCGACAGAGCCTGGCAGGTAGCAGTCCATAGCGTTGCACAGAGTCAGACACAACTGAAGTGACTTAACACACATGCACATCTTAGGAATGTATGCAGAAAAATGAAAGAAGGTTATATTTCACTAATACAAAGTAGATGAGTTAAATGTTTCAGTCAATACTTTAATTTACATTATGAAAGTCATACTAAAATATTAAACATCAGTTAGCAATATAACTGGGAAAATTTGGTGATTTACTCATAGGTTATACAACAAATCATCAGGAAAACCATACATAGCAATGTTTACAAGAAGTTTGCCAGATAAAGAGTATTTTAGTTATCTAAATCATCCATTCATTTGGAATTTATTTCTTTAAATAAGTTGAATTTCTGTGGTTAACTGATGTCTGCATTTATTCAGCTACATTTCAACTGGCATTACTGAATGCCTTTATCAAGTTTATCATAATATTTTTCTGTTTTTGATGATTCTGAAGTTTGAAGAAGTGGTCACTGAATTACCATTTCCAGTACCTCATCATTAGATGTAGATGTATATAGGATTGTATTGAAGTTATATATTGTGGACATGCCTGGTTGTCTTTTTAGAATAAACTATGTTTAAATCACTCCTCCCCCCAAATAAAGATTTGAAATTCTCTTTAAGAGGTCTATTTAATCAAAATTTTTATAAGATATAAATATTAGTGGTAAAACAATATATTAAATAATAAGTTAAGCAGTAGATAATTTGTTAATTCAAAATGTCTTAATTTTAGGATCCTACAGTGTTTCAACATCAACATAGTAAAAAAAAAAACAACTATCCAATACTATATATTTCAAAACAATCACATTTATTTGAATGTTTTAGTCATTTGAAACTTTGCTAATGGGCACTTCAATTATGCTGCTATCTATTTTTATGCCATTGGCTATAATTATTACAAAATTTTGTACCTCACCATAAACAAATACATGTACTTGCATACATGATATTTTTACTTAATGTTTCTTTTGAAGGATTTATAAAATTGAAACAAAAAAAAAGGAAGGAATATGGTTCTTTGTTAGCATGGAAAAAGCTAAAGATTTAGCTGCTTCTTCTAAAAGAGTAATTTATTAGAAGGAGTCAGACTTCAACAAGATGGCTAACTGCTAAGTCACAACATCTCAGTGGGGGAAAGTGCAACTTCCTTTCAGGGTACCCAAGATCAACACTGTTGCGTGGGAGGAAAGGGAAAAGTTGCTTCAGTTCAGGTGAGAAATATGAAGGAGTACGATGCAGGTGGAAACAATTGTGTTCAATGTTTTAACATGCTTGTGCTCTCACCACAATAACATAAAGAAAATCACAAATGTAACATTTGTAATAATGTTCTGACAACTATGTATTGTTAGATTTAATTAAATCTTTCTCTACATATATATATGGCTAATATATATATATAAAATATTGCCTGCTGAGTTATAAAAAATGCTTTGCCTTTGCATCTCTTCAAAGTATGGTATTCAAATTTAAAAAATATTACATGGCTGGTTAAACTTTTATTTTTCATACAAGCTGTACTGTAAAGGTAAGATACTTCTATGAGAGCCATAGTTAAATACTTGTTCAAAGAAAGGCTATATACTTATTAAAAAAAACAACCAACAACCAAATCAAGAAAATTATAGGTTGTAGTACTGGCTAAGTAATACATAATGATTGTAACTTAAAAGCATAGCCTAATATATCCCACCTCATCCTCTCCCAATATAGTCTTTTTCTAATTGTAGCTCATTGAGGTTGTTTCAAATATTGTACCACCACTAGTAACTATGAATCATATAACCAATACTCTTGTCAAACTATTAGAGCTATCCTCATTCTTTTTTTTCTCTGTACCTTCTTCTACAGCCTTGACTCTGATGCTCTAAATCCCTTGCCCAGACCACTCCAGTAGTCTTCTAACTCATTATATTACTCCTAAACTTGTCATCCTCCATTCGAACGTCCACAAAACCAGCTAAACACAAATCTCACTACGTCTCTCATTCTTTGCTGTTCTCCAAAATCTCCCTGTTACTTTCATGATGACATTAAAATATAAGGCATCCTATAATCTGGTCTGTTTTTTTCATCTTCATTTTTCAACACTTCCCTACATGTCTCCTAGCCCAGTCACACTATCACACTAAGATACTTATTAACAGAACAAGCCATGACGTAGTTTGCCATTATATTTTAGTACATGCTGGCTAACTCTACCCATCTTTTCAGGGACACCTCAAACAGTTCCTACCCCATGAAGCTTTTTCTAACTCTCACTGGATGATATGACACTCTCATGGGTACATCATGTGTGTGTCCTCTACATTTCTATACAATATAATAAGCCTGGCATGATGCTTAGAATATGGTAATGGTGTAATAAAACCTTGCTGAATGACTTCCTTGGAGAAAATTTTCAGCAGATAAACTAAGACAAAAGGTATACATATTTTTATAGCTTTCAGTGTCTCACAGACAAACTGATTTCCAAAAGGGTTATATAAATTTACATGCCATTGGAAATACATGAATATGAGTTAAAAACCTCATGAGTATTAGGTAGTACTTTTTAAAAAAGACCATGTGGAAAGTCAGGTTTTAGTATGTATGCATTAGCAAAACAGAATAAATGTCTTATTTGATACTAATTTTTATTTTCCTCTTTGGTGAATTTTTAGTTCAGAGTCACTGGTCATTTATCTATTGAGAACTTCATTTAAAAAATCAATTTCAGTAAATTCAATAGAGACAGAATAGTGTAAATATTAACCTTCTATCATAGTTACTACAAGTATTTTCTCCAGATAATTCATTTTATTTAATTATACAATGTCCCCTTCCACTAAAGTTTTAAATTAATGAGTTACCTTTGAAATATTTTTCATTTGAAATTGATTCTTGTTTTTTAAAAGGTAAAGTTACTATACCTTCAAGTTATGAAAAATGTGAAAATCTATTTTCTGTCAGTTTTTCTTTACAATTTTGTATTTATTTTTTATGAGCCACCTGGTGGCTCAGACAGTAAAGAATCTTCCTGCAATGCAGGAGACCTGGGTTCAATCCCTGGGTAGGGAAGATTTCCCTGGAGAAGGGCATGGCAACCCACTCCAGTATTCTTGCCTGGAGACTCCCATAGATTGAGAAGCCTGGACTATAGTCCATGCCTTTTTTTTTTTTTTTTTTTAAATCAGTTCAAGTATATTTTGGAATGAAGTATAGTGGAACTCAAGGTAGAGACAGTGAATTTAGACTATTCTTTTTCAGTGGTTTGAATAAGGAGATATTAAAACAAAGTTATAAGAGTTCTTATGATCAAAAGGCTTGATTTTTAGTTTTAAGGATAGCAAAGACCAGAGGGTGTTTATAGGCTGTAGGGAAAGAAGGCTATTAGAGAAATCTTGAAAGTAAATTGTAATAGAGGGTTAGGATAATTTACAATCCAGGGTTCCTGGGAAGAGAGGTGATGAAAACAGGGCATAAGTGAATGGACTCAACGTTCTACAGTAAAAGTGATATCCCATCAGTGAGCTTGGAAAAAGACAGGGTAGGGGACTGAGGTTGGTGACGGGAGTAGGATGGTTTGTGTTGTTTGTTGGGAGGGACCTGAGGGAGTTCATGCATCCATTCTCTTATGAAATAGTAAGGCTACTAAGAGTGAGGGGGAGGTGATCAAGATCTGGCACAGAAATTAATAGGAACAAGACAGAATTCCATTCTTGTTCTGGTGAAGCTGAGAACAATCAAACCACAGCAGTTTTGTGACTTTTCTCTGACAGATTTTTTTATTCTTGAGTGAAGGAGTAGAAATATAGGGTTGTAACAGTTACTGGATGGTTGAGAAACAAGAACAGGAGTGCAAAGAACCAAGGATGTTGTTGAGAGAATATGTGTAGATAATTAAAAACAGGGTTAAACTGGGTAGGGCATAGAGAGGCAAGGTGGGTGCTAGGATAAAATGGAATGGGAAGACTGGAGATACTTGTGAGAAAAAAAGAGGCATAGTGTGAAGGGGACACGAGACCTTCACTTCTTTATTTTAAAAACAAATTTTATTATATTTTTATTTGAATTGTTTTAAGAAATTGAAATTATAGAACTTTATCTAATTTTAATTAGATGAACTTCATGAGGTTTTGTTCTTCCAGAGCCTTTAGAGTTAGGAAATTCCGACTCAAGTGAGAGAAATATAGCCTCTGAGTACTGAATTCATATTTAGAAGTCACATGTAGAAATTTTACCAAGCCACTTAAGTCTACAGTTCATTTTTAAAAATTTAGTTATTAATTTAATAAATTTGCACACCTACTCTGTATCAGGTATCCAATATGAAACATTACAGACACTGAGAACGTACAAAATGACACAAGTGCTTAAGTGTTTCTCCAACTAGTAACAACGATATTCTTGATTTACTAGCAAATATATATGTATAAACTAGGAAAAAAATCTATATTATATATAATACATATAGATGCATGTATATACACACACACACATACACACACACACACACACACTAGCAAAAGTTGTTGGATTTTAGCAAAGGCTCAGGGTATCGAAATGATCATTTACAACTTTCTTAATTTTAACTATACATTTAGTATTTAAGTATATTTTTAGTAATACATTTCTTTATAGGAAACCAACATTATAATTCTGGAATTATATCTGTTTTGTTCATTTAGGTACTGCCAAATTTATTTTACAACTATTTCCTTTGTTGTATCAACATTCATACCTTAAAAATTTAAAAATATTGTCTATGATCATTTCACGAATGAAAATGATGGAAAGATACACCTTGTCAATGAGCCACTTACAGTGTTTCCCTATTTTCCGATTTACAGATAAATCAGGGTCAGTGTAATAGGAGTTCAGGGTTCAAGTAAACACAATGTCAGAATCAAATCCATACAGAAAGCAATCCAGTTTATTTCAGATTACACCTTGAGTCAGGACAGTTTTGAGGAGCAGCAAGGGCAAAAGCCAAAGTGAATGGAGTTAATAATGAATAGATGAAAAGAATTAGAAGCTGCCATTGCAGGTTAGCATTCTGAAAAGTCGACTAAAGCAAGAAAAGATGCAATAAAAGCTTGAAGAAGCATGATCAGAAAAGGGATATTTACCATTATTTAAGCTTTGTATGTACCTGTCTTCCTCACTAGAGTTGTATCCCAAGCACCTAGCCAAAAGAGGAGGCACTAAATGAAAATTGCTTGTTGACTTGCATTTAAAAGTGCAACTCCCAGAACCTGGAGACAATAAGTAAGTGGGGGTTAATTTGAAAAGCAGAGACTCTCTGACAAGAATGAAGATGATTACATAGCATCATCACTACCAACCAAGTCCTCTGAGAATACAAAGGTTACACTCTAATTATCATAACATTCTCTGAAGTAATAAACATGGTTTACATATTCTGAAAACAGAACCCTTTAACATTTTCAATTTTCTACAATGCAACCAATAATAATGTCAACGGTGGGCTAGACCAATTCTTAGGGACAAACTAGTGATACACCAGTGTGAAGGTTCCAGGTCCTTTGCTTATTTTCTGTCTGTTGTCTCTCTGACAACAGACTGCGCAGAGGATGAAAACAAAACAAATTAACCAACTATGTTAGGCTTTAGCAGCTCTGTAAAATAAATGAAGTGTTAGGTTAACTGTTAAGACGGACTATTTCAGGAGACCAAAACATTTTATTTACTTGCGGCATTCTTTTCTCCAAGCAGCATGAATTATCAGGAGATGAATAATATGAAGTAAAGAACATAATGGCCTAACTCTACAAAAAAACAATCCCCAGAGAACACGTTTACCTATTTGAAAACTCATTAAAATAAAAAAAATACCGCAAAGTTGAAAACAGATGAGATAACAAGGTGGCCGGGAAAGTGGTCCTAGAATAGGAGAAAATGGTATTTCAGGTTTAAGGGGAGCAGCGATAGTTGCTGAAGCAAATACCCGCATTAAGATGACTGGCTGGTTTCTCTCATCTGGCATCTGTGATAATGGGAACAGAACAGAAAAAAGATGGGGGTTCCCCACTTCCAACACCGCCACCCAGGCAACCACGGCTGGAAGGATACAGGTAGGCGCCAGGTCGGTGACGCCCGCCGCTCAAGCGAGGGCTGAGGGGGGCTTTGACGTGGGTGTCCGAGGATTCAGTGCCCAGTCCGGCGACCGCGCTCCGGGCTCCAGGCCTTCTGGTCAGCATCCTTCACCTCAGCGCCGCCTCCCGGCTAGCCCCGAGAGCCTCCCTCATGGCAGCTCCCGCTGTCTCCTCCGGCCCTCTCAGCACTCCGTCTCTCAAGCCTCGCGTCACTGCGGCGGGAAAGTTGGCCGCCGCAGCTCCGGTTCCCGCACAGCGGCGCTCTCGGCTGTGGTGTCGACGGCAGCTGCCGCAGCGGCGACCTTGCCTGGAAACGGCTGAGGTGGCGACGCCGCCGCCATGTTGACAAGCAACCGACGCCGCGTCCTTCGCGACGGAGACCAGGTTATGGGGGCGGGCCCTGGAGGCAGCCAATAGGAGGAGAAGACCCCTCCCTGTGCCCCGCCTCCCGCCTCCCACTCTCCGCCCCCCCCCCCCCCCCCCCCCCCGCCAGCCCCGCGCCCCGAGTTGCCTGCGGGCGGTGGCCGAGAAGCTTGCCTCCTCGGGGACACGCGTCCTCTCAGGAGGGCGTGCTGTCTTGTGCTTTGGAACCTGACTCCGTTCCACGTCGCTTTTATGAGGCTGTTTTCGTGGGGGTACTAAGAGTGATGAAAGACAGTGAGAGGCAAAAATCCCCAGATATTGGCAAAAGCCACCGTGGGGATTCTGAAATGCTTTTCTCGGGGGTAATTCAGGGTAGGATTAACTACCGAGTGCTGTTGTGTGGTTGAAGTTCTGTCTTTCTGGAGCATCACTGTTTCCAACCACCATCTCTTTTAAAAAGCTTTGTGGAGTGGAAATTTCCTTTCTCCGCATTCCATCACTCCCTCCCTGATCTGCCATTCCGTCTGCAAGTCGTCTTCCTTGCCATTTCCCTACTTATAAGGTCTGCATTTCAAAGGTTTTAATGGTGCCAGCCTTGTTGCCAGATTCTGGAAATAGACCATCAAAGCATCGGCGGCCAGGAAAGTAGTGCAGATTTAATTTAGTAATCTCCTGGGAAGACATGCCAAAAGAGATCATCATATTGAAACTGTTTCAGGAGGTATGGAAAATTGAATGGATTTTTGAGCCATCAGTTCAGAAATTTTGCAAGGAAAAAATTTGAAAAAAGGCTGAAACTTTTTGTTGGAGTTCATTGTAAAAACACATGTGAGTTCTGAGTATATTTCAGCGTGTTTTTTTTTTTTTTTAATTTTTTCTTTTTGTGTGGAAAAGCCTCCCATATTGGAAGCAGAATGTACAAACCAAATGAAAATCACTCACCCACCATTCAAATGCCTATGTCTGTGAATCAATTTGTTCATTTTTAGACTTGAAAATAATAAACTTTTCCAGTTGAAGCTATTTAAAACAGAGTTTTTGCAAAGTTGGATGCAATGATTCAAACTGGAATGTGTTCTGATTAAAAGTGCCACAACAAATCGAGTTTTGACTTAAAACACAAAGCACATAAGCCCCCTTCAGGACCATGCCAAGAGGATACAATATGTAATCTTGGCAAAGAAAGTCTAACTGTGTACACTAGAAAGATTAGCTATCTTTGCAAATTTTTAACTGACCTAGTCACAGGAATTTACATTGATTCTATTCCCACTGGCTATCATCACAAGTCTGTTTCTCTAGAGACAATTTGAGAGAGAGTAAGCAATGGAGGGCAGTCTTCCCTGGTGGCTAAGTGGTAAAGAATCCACCTGGAATGCAGGAGCCTCAGGAGATGTGGGTTCAATCCCTGGGTAGGAAAGATCCCCTGGAGGAGGACATGCACCCCACTCCAGTATTCTTGCCTGGGAAATCTCATGGACAGAGGAGCCTGGTGGGCTACAGCCCATAGGGTGCAAAGAGTCAGACATAACTGGAGCGACTTAGTATGCAAGTAATGTAGGTCAGTAAAGTGCAAATAAAAGTGAGTGGCATGGTTAGCCTTCCTGAAAGTCTAGTTTTTGCTATATTATTAGTTTTGTATGTCATCACTTCTAGGCACCTTATTTTTTTGTCACATGGTGTATTAGCATTAAGAAGCATAATTTGGTTTTTTAGTTTCCTACAAATGCTCACCCATATAATCATTCTTCATTCAAATGTTGCTTTACAATGATACTAAAGAAGGAAAGAAATTTTAAACACAATGTTACCAATTTTTAAAAAAATTACAGGATTTTTTAATCTTTAAATTATTTCCTTCTTCAGAAGAAAAATTATTTCCTTCTTCAAAATGTTAAACAGGCTTTTCATGTTTTAAGTTGTACAGTCCTTTATTAAGTTGCATAGATTCTAGAAGAACCTTTAAGATTAAATATTTTGATAATAGATAATTTGAAGCATTTATAAGCTTTATCTTTTGGCAGGAAAGATAAGTATGATTTAAGCAATAATAAATAATATTGCTCTAAAAATCACTAACATCTGCTGGATCACTGAAAAAGCAAGAGTTCCAGAAAAACATCTATTTCTGCTTTATTGACTATGCCAAAGCCTTTGACTGTGTGCATCACAATAAACTGTGGAAAATTCTGAAAGAGATGAGAATACCAGACCACCTGACCTGCCTCTTGAGAAATCTGTATGCAGGTCAGGAACAACAGTTAGAACTGGACATGGAAAAACAGACTAGTTCCAAATAGGAAAAGGAGTACGTCAAGACTGTATTATTGTCACCCTGCTTATTTAACTTATATGCAGAGTACATCATGAAAAATGCTGGGCTGGATGAAGCACAGGCTGGAATCAAGATGGCCGGGAGAAATATCAATAACCTCAGATATGCAGATGACACCTTATGGCAGAAAGTGAAGAGGCACTAGAAAGCCTCTTGATAAAAGAGCCTCTTTCAAGGAGAGTGAAAAAGCTGGCTTAAAACTCAACATTTCAGAAAACTTAGATCATGACATCCGGTCCCATCACTTCATGGCAAATAGATGGAGAAACAGTGGGAACAGTGGCAGACTTAATTTTTTTTGGTCTCCAAAATCACTGCGGATGATGACTGCAGCCATGAAATAAGAAGACGCTTGCTCCTTGGAAGGAAAGTTATGACCAAACTAGACAGCATATTGAAAAGCAGAGATGTTACTTTGCCAACAAAGGTGCAACTAGTCAGGGCTATGCTTTTTCCAGTGGTCATGTATGGATGTGAGAGTTGGACTATAAAGAAAGCTGAGTGCAGAAGAATTGATGCTTTTGAACTGTGGTGTTGGAGAAGACTCTTGAGAGTCCCATGCACTGCAAGGAGATCCAAACAGTCCATCCTAAAGGAAATCAGTCCTGAATGTTCATTGGAAGGAGAGATGTTGAAGCTGAAACTCCAAACCTTTGGCCACCTGATGCGAAGAACTGACTCACTGGAAAAGACCCTGTTGCTGGAAAGATTGAAGGTGAGAGGAGAAGGGTATGACAGAAGATGAGATGGTTGGCTGGCATCACTGACTCAATGGACATGAGTTTGGGTAAACTCTGGGAGTTGGTGATGGACAGGGAGGCCTGGCGTGCTGCCGTCCATGGGGTCGCAAGGAGTCTGACACAATTGAGCGACTGAACTGAATGGAACTGAAAAATCTCTATATTTTGTTAAAAGAGATAAGTGAATTAAATATAATGATTACTTTTTCACATCAAAAACCATAAAGTAATTCATTCTTTTATTAAGGAAATAAATATTGACCACTTACTATGTGCCAAGTACACTCTAGTGGTGGGATACAGCAGTCAGCAAAACTTCAAAGTCCCTGTGCTTTTAAGCTTGTATTTATTTTTCTTTCTTACTAGAATATATTAGGTAATGAAAAGTACTATGAGGAAAAATGGAGTAGTGTAGAGGGATAAAGAATTGATGTCAGTTCTATTTTAGATAGTGTGCTCAGGGAAAGCCTCCAAAAATGGGAAATTTGGGAAGAGGTTTGAATGAAGAAAGAAGGTTGCCACTCAAATATCTGGATGAAGGTTCTTATTCAGAAGCAGTGGGGGCTTTTAAGTACAAAGGGCTCTGAGGGCAGAATTTTAGTTGATATATTCAAGGAACAACAAGAAGACCACTGTATCCAGAACAGAGTGAGGTAGGGGAAGTGTCCTAGGACATGAAATTAAAGCAGTGTATGGGGGTGTCCTTCCGATATGGTGGTGACTTACGTAGTACATAAGGAATTAATATAAAATCCAACTTCCAATGGAGGGAAAGCCATTAGAGAATTTTGAGTAGTAGAGTAAGACCTAATTTAATCTTTCAAAAGGATCACTCTAGTGGCTGTGGGGAAACTAGTCTGCAGTTGATAATACTAGGAACAATGAGACCAGATTGGATGTTATTATGGTAGGTTGGATGAGAGATTATGGAAGCTTTCCCTAGGATGGTAGTCAAAGCGGTAGTGAGAAGTTTTCAAAATTTAACCTGAGTCATTAAGATGTGTTGATGCATGGTTGTGGCAACTAAGTGGAATTTTTTTTTTTTAAAGAAGAGTCAAATGTGACTCTCAGATATGGGACTGGAACCAACTACATAAGGAATATTGCCATTTACTAAAATAGGATGAGTGTGGGAGAATAAGATTTAGGTTTCAAGTATGTTAAGTGTGAGGTGCCTGTTAGACATCTGACTTCATTAACATGGTTTCAGAAATTGTTAATGATGTTCTGTTTACAAAAGAAAATATTGTAACCACTTTATGGTTATAAAACATGTTCACATAGTAATCTAATTTGGGTACTGTCATAGCCTTGTGAATTACATGAGGCAGTGTGTGATGGACAATTTCTTGAGCTTTCACTTTCTTCTTGGCTGAGGTTATTTTTTTCTTCTATCGAAGTATTTTCTTGCTGAGGCTATTACTTTTTCTGCTGAAGTATTTTCTTACTCAAGTAAGAATTTCCTGAATTTGTCTGTGGACAAGCTGTGAAAGAACAAAGTATTTTAACGTCTGGCTGGTTTAAAATTACTAAAGTTCTGCCATCTTCTTTTCAATTTTATAAGACTTCAACTAGAAATTTAAGATTAAGGATTAATTCTTGAAAATAATGATGATAATAAAAATAATAATGATACCACCTAACACTTGAATACTTGTCATTTCTCTTGCACTCTGCCTGATGCTTACATACATTAAATAATTGAATCCTCACAACAATCCCCATTATACAAAGAAAGTAAGCTATCATGATATTAGGTAACTATGCCCAAGTTTCCAGAGCAAGGGAGTGGTGAATCAAGATTCATCCAAGAATTCTGGTACCAGAGCTGGCACTCTCAACCACCCCATATTGCCTCTTGGGAGAAACTGAGAAATTTTCAGTAGAATAAGAGATGAGAGTGCTTGCATTTAAGTAGTGGGTAGTGAGGATGTAGAGTAAGAAAATAATCTAAGCTATTACTTCCTTAATTGCTATGTTAGTGCCCAGAGCATACCACTCACTATGCAAGTGCCATAAAAACTGTCATCTCTATCGTGTGGTTCTTGGGCTAAGAATGGAAATGGAGATAATACCTTGAATAGGAAACAAAACTCAGGAAAGTCTTAAATTTAAGGTAATGAAGACTTAGGCATGTTTCTATAGGGAAAAGAAGGAGTTACTATCATGGAGAATTTGAAAATTCATCAAAGACATTGATCTATCAACTTTCAGAGAGTAGTGATTTTCATTAACAACAGTGCCCTTATATTCACAATTGTTGAAATTTTAACACTATTGATGTAAAACATACAAATCAGTTAGATTCCTAGGAATTTGGTCTAGGTGGTTAATATGACCATCACTGATAGCTACATTCAGTTGTAAGAATGTTTTGAGTCTGAACTATCTGCTCTGGGTGTCCACACTGATTAAATTTCTACTTAGTATTTTGTAGAAATAGTTTTAATGTATTAGTCTTCCACTCCATCATTTAAGTAGAAACTTAACTTCTACTTTCTTACTATTTTTATGCAAACTGGTTCACAGTAAGAGAGTTACACATTATCAAAAGAATTTTTTTCTAAGGAAAAAAATTCCTGGCTCATAAAACTTGGATAATTCTAGAAATTCTGGGTTGGTTGCTTGATTTAGTTAGCTAGCTGGCCAGCTATTGCTTATATTCCAAAAGCACGGATTTACAATGCAGACATGTAGTGATAAAAAGGGTTTTTATAACTTAGAATGATGGGATCTCTGGAGGCTACCTTATTCCTTATATGAAGGGTGTTGTTTCAAACGAGGGCATGGAAACCAGTAAGTACTGGCTTCTGTTTTTGTTGTACACCTTCCAGAAATTTTTGACTGAAGACTCAATGTACTGGAGCTCTTTCCACACAGAGCTAACTGATATTTGAAGAAAATTTTCATTTCTCCAACCAAGAAAAATATGATTTATCTTTTCCAAGCCTCACTCTTATTTTTAAATCTATGTATTTTCACTTGTGGAGAAGCTATACAAGACAACTGTGTGCATCATTCTACGGTAAGAATTTCAGCAATGTTATTTTAGCTAAGAAAGCATGATTATATAGTTTTTAAGATATATACTAGGTGTTTGACAAGATTAATTATAGCACTCAGTATAATTTATGGAAAAATTAAAGTGTTTATTTAGAAATGCTGAGACATGCTTAAATAATATTATTTTTAAACTTAGGAAACTATAAACTGAAGATTGCCTCTTAACACATTTCTTGTAAAAAATTGTTAAAGAAATTGCAGACCTAGGTTAAAAACCAGCCAACAACTTTCCACTTAACTTTAATAATGAAATATCTGGTAGGCAATGAAAAGTTCATTTTACTAAAAAAAAAAACTGTCCTATAAAGTTTCATACTTCAAACACAGTCTAATGCCTGGTTACTCAGGAAATTTTAAAATTTAAAATTAAAAAGTTGTTTTCAGAGCAATGTCAGAGTGATAGCTAAGACTGTATTCAATACTATGAGTAGATGGTGATTTGAATCTCTATAATTTAAATATTGGTTTATAATATTTAAATGTTATAAAATGTATTTATCACTATATCAATACCAAATTCCAAAGTTGAGGCAAGAATAAATTCTAAGAAAGCTACAGAAATATTAGTAAGAATTCTCTATGCTAAAAATTTAAGAATCTTATTTAGATCTAAAAAATATAGTTGTAAAATATAGCTGTTTTTGAAAACAGCTAATATGTCAATTGTAGGAGTATAGGGGAAAGAGCAAAAGTTAAAAGTAGATCTTTGTAGCAAAATGTATTTGGGGCAAATATCTTTTAAACTATGTGATTAGCTCTTTACCTTTCTCTCAATATCCATGTCAAAGATGACAGATCTTGTTATTATTTTATTTTAATTACAGTTATTTAAATCTTATAACTTCTACCAAAGAATGTTTTAATAATAAGAAACTGGTAATGTATGCTTTAACATTAAAAAAATCCAACAGTGTACCGATAAGAACTGATACATTTGGAATGACAGCTGTGATTGGCTTTTTTTTCTTTTTTTTTGAACATAGTAGTCTGTACTTTTTACTCTCCTAACCCCTATCTTGTCCCTCTCTCCTTCCTTGTCCCCACTGGTATTCAAAAGTTTATAGTTGGTTGTTAGCTTTTGATTTTAGTTTAATTTTTAAAAATGTATTTTATTGAAGTGTAGTTGATTTATAATGTTGTGTTAATTTCTGCTATACAGCAAAGTGATTCAGTTATATATGTTTATATCATACATATATAAAATAAGTATCCTTTTTCATATTCTTTTCCATTGTGGTTTATTATAAGATACTGAATATAGTTCCCTGCGCTACACAGTAGGACCTCATTGTTTATCCATTCTAGATATAACGTTGCTGGCTTTTTAAAATGACATCTGTTGTTGATTTTGCAAAGAAAAATTCCATTCTTTTTTTCTGTTATCATTATTGCTACCTTTTAAGTCTATGAATAATTTACCTTTCAAATCTGTAAATACTTTAGCTTATACAAAAGCGACAAATCTCTTACACATTTTCCCCTCAGCCCCACATCACAGTTCCTACAAATTGGTGGCTGAATGTCCTTCTGGCATAGAAATGTTGCAGGCTTCTCAGGGAACCTTCTTTGTATCCATTGAAGGAACTTCAAATGGCCTGATTCCTGAAAGAGGAAGGGCTCAGCACTGTATCACACAGGGAAATGTGAAACAGTCAAGGCCACAAAACCACTGTGATGGAGAGTAGGCCTTAAATGAATCCTTTTGGAATTGGAGTGGAAAAAAGAGAGCAAAAGATTTGTTTGTGGAAGTTTGAATTAACCAATTAATTATATGTTCTTTCTTTGTGTATGTCCTAAAATCTTATCTTTTTCTAGAGTCTTTTTTATGATATATTAGGTAATATGACATACTTCATATATTTTTTCTTATTTTTTTTTTAATATAAAGGATTCTCCAGGAGTTAACATTGTAGAAGATGAATCTAATACAAAAGGTGAAAGTAAAAGTAATGCTACTGTTTACAAAGAAGATTGTGGGGAATCATGTGATATTAAAACTAAAATTACACGAGAAGAAAAATATTTCATGTGTAGTAAGTATTAAAAATAGCTAGAATTAAAAAAGTATTTGGTTTATTATTTCTATGGTAGAGATGGAAAAATATACTTTAACATTTGTTGAGTCATTTAATATATATCCTGATCATCCTAGACTAGAGGTATATGTTTTGGGCACATAGTAGGTGCTTCACACCTAATTTACCTAATTGGTAAATGAATGATTCCTTCTTCTATGTTATATAGCCCAGTAACATCAACTGACCACAGAAGGCCCTGACACTATCAATTTGCCTAGGACTATTTTCTTAGTTCCATCTGAATCAATAGGAAATTTCACCTAAGTTTTGAGGGGGGAATTAATTAATATTGAATAACTGATACAATAGATATAATACAAATTCATAGCCAATATATGCAGCAAAGCATAAAAAATAAAGAATTTTAAAATCTTTATTTTTGTTTAAAACTATTTAGTAGCAGCACAGTAATTCTTATGATCTATTATATGTACCTAGGGGATGGGATGAGAAGGGGGATCAGAAGGGGAGGGGGTTCGGATCCAGTTCTTATAGGACTTTAACTCCTAGGTCAGAAAGTATAAAATGCTCACTTTATTGTGTTTAATTCTATGTGTAGCACAAATATCTCAGGCTTCTCAAACCAATGAGTGTAGGTTTAGATCCATTAAGACAAATGTCTAAATCCAGTGAGTATCTAATAGAAAGTGAGAGACTGAAAGTAAAAATGACAGGTGAAACTGAGTGAGGTAGATTTTAAGCTATCAAGAGTTATTATTGGGATTCTACTGCTAGAGTGAAATTTAGGAAAACAGAAATGACTAATTTTAAAAGAATAATTATGCAATAATAGGGGATTTCTTTTGTTATAAAGAATATCATCAGTATAATTGAATAAACTTGGATTAAGTCTGAGAAATACATGGTAATCAATGCATAATTCCTGATTTTGATGGTTGTGTTGGAGAGAATGTCTTTGGTGTAAAATACACTGAAATATCTAGAGGCATCATGGTGGCATGCTCTCAAAAGAAGAAAAAGTTCTTCACACTGTTCTTACAACTATTCTATAAGTAAGATTGTTTTAAAAAACATTTTTAAAAAGAAAAAATACATAGTAAGAAAGTTCAACCAGAAACCAACCTGTTAAATCTTTTCACTGAGGTTTATTACAAGTGTATATGCTTATGTGTTTGCATTTTCTTTATACAAAAATATAGCATTAATAGAAAAAAATTAAAAGAAAGATTTACTTTAGAAATTAACTTTCATGATACAGAATTATTGCCTTTTACTTTCTTATGTAGTAAGAATGGATGAATGTTTGACCTCCTGCTTCTTTCTCTCTCATAAAGTGAGAATTGATATTCAGAATGTTGTCTCTCATTTACATCAGATTAAATTAGGAGGTACTGAAACAATTGTTTTCTTGGTTAATCTTTAGTTAAACAAAAAAGTACTAAGTAGAATATGCAACTCTATGTATTTAGTTAGTTTGAGATATTATTGCGTTTACATATTTACATATTTATCCAAAATCATTTAAAAATTCTTTTTTACTGTAGTTACTTTCTATAACAATATAACATTTAGCAAACCCATTTTATTATGATTTAAGGGAATTTGCAAAATTCTATTGTTTCTTATACACGAAGTACCAAAAAACTACTAAGAAACATGATGGATGAGCAGCAAGCTTCCTTGGATTATTTAATTAATCAGGTATGGCTTTTTTTTTTTTTGGATTGTGCCCTTATTGTACGTATACATTGGTATAGTTAGCTAGAAGTATAGTTGTTTGATTTTTTTCATGTCCAGAAATCTATTTAGTGCTTACTGTGTCAGAGACACCATAGTAAAGTGCAGGCAAACAGAAAGCAATAACCAAAAAAGGGTCTTCACTTAAAGCTTATTCAGTCTGTTCAGGGGGGCTGGGGGTGGGGCAGAAAAATGGATTGAAAATGTTGTGAATGCTGTTAGAAAGATGCACAAAGGAAATTCAAAATCTGAGCTGTGGGAAATTTCCCCAGATTACAGAGATTATGAACTGAGTCATGAAAGATGGATAAATACTTCAAAGGTCACACAAAGTTTGGGTAAGAAGACTAAGAGCAGGACGTTCCATTCTTGGGGAACTGCTTGAAGTGGTGCAGGGGCGGAGTGACTGGTGAGGTAGAGGGTGTGTAAGGAAAACTGACTCAAAGAAATAGGAACTAAATCATGCCCCACCAGGGAGTCATCGAAGTGCTGAGCAGGGAAATGCAATGACTAGACGGGCATCTGGTGTGGAGGATGGCTTGAGGAAGGGCAAATAACAAACCACAGCAAAGGGGCAGACAAGATACAAAGAGCAGATCTGCAAGAGTAGTCAGATATAGAAATGGGCAGATGAAGGCCGTGTTCAAGGGAAAACGGTGCAAAATGTAATGATTGCTGTTTAACGCTACTGCTTTCTTATAGCAGTGAGGAATTCAAAAGAAGGATGGGCATTATATATATTTCAAAGCTGGATTTATAAGAGGCTTAGCGATATCAGTTACAGAATTCAGCTAAAAAGGTTTTGTTGCAATACATATTTGCTTAAATATATGCCTGTGTGTTTAGGTTAATGAGCTCATGAATCGAGTTCTCCTTTTGACAACAGAAGTTTTTAGAAAACAGCTGGATACTTTTCCTCACAGGCCAGTTCAGTCACATGGTGAGAACTTTTGTATTTCAGCCTTTTCATATTTGTCTTTTGCTACTTAAAAATTTCATGGACAGGTTGGTGCATTTAGAACTTTTGTTTAAAAAATATAGCTCTTTATCATCTAACAGGCTGGAGGAGTAGCACCTGCCATTAAGCAAATTTCGGTACAGACAATACATACTTTTCTGAATTGGCAAACTTTTCTGACCATTTGAAAGTCATGGCTATAGATAGATATTCAGAATCTGTTGAAAATAGAATAGTTTTATTAATATGTAACAGAATGTAGGCTCTCCTTTTACATTTTAGTAATAATCAGTCTTTGCTTAGAAGAAAAGGTCTCAGAATTCCTCCCACCTATAAAAAGTATTTTTGACATGCTTGAGATGTTTCAAATTAGAACATAAAATTTGAAGAAGAAGCTTGATCCAGAAAGAAACTGGAATGTAGCTCTTTTGATGCTAAAATACAATATAATGGTACAGTAACTCCTAAAGGAATAGGTTTCTAATAAAAATGCCCTATATATCTTACAGTTGTGAATTAATACCAAAGTTTCAAAGCAAATAAATGTTTATTGACGGCCTAGTAAGTGATCTTTCTTTTTTCCTTGCAAAGAGAAGGAAATAAACTATTACTGAGATCATTTATGTGTCAGGTACTATGACAGGCACTTTAACCTGTTATTCTGTTATTTTTTATTATGTTATTTTACCTCATTTGTGAGTAGTGAAGAGAGTGTAACATGATGGTCATGAGCATGGACTCTGGTGTCAGATCATTTGTCTTCAAATCCCCGATCCACTGTTTCCTGATATCAGTTTCCTCATCAGGAAACTAATAGTCTCCTCTGTCCATGGAATTCTCCAGTCAAGAATACTGGACTGGGTTGTCATTTCCTCCTAAGGGGAATCTTCCCAACCCAGAGATTAAACCTGGGTCTCCTGCATTGCAGGCAGATTCTTTATCATCTGAGTCACCAGGGAAGCCGGAACTTATAGTACCTACCTTGACTGTTTCTTGTGAGACTTAAATGAGTAAATACATCAAAATCTCCTAAAGTATTGCCTGAGCATAAGACAGTATAAGAATTTGCTATGATGATGATTATCATCAGCTAAGGAATATGGAGTCCAGAAAAATCTAAACAATCTGTTCACATTTATTTTGATGGTGATGGCAAAGCAGATACTCTATCACAGATTAATCCTTCGCTGTAAGCTTCTATCATTTCTCTAAGCATAAGTTTATCATAAAAATATCTCTTCGCAACTCAGAAGAAAGGCAACAAATCTATATCTTCTGGAAGTAAAGGGGGAAGCAAACAATTTTTTACAGCTAACTTTTTGTAGATGATATTTTCTGCATATTTACTGTGTGCTAGGCACTGTGCTAAGTGCTTTACATAATGTCTTATATGTATATTGTCAGAATAACACTATGAAGTAGGTAGTTTATTATTATAACAATATTGCACATGAAGAAAAGTAGTTAAGAAACTTAGCTAATAGTTCTGACTAGTAAAGAGTAGAACTAACCTCTAACCCAAGCTTCTGGCTCTGAAGTCTCAGGTTTTGATATGTTTGTTCTCTGGGTGATTGATATTGTAAGATTAAATTTATTTTATTATATTTATAGGAGATAAATATAATATCTGAGTTTCCTGGTAGCTCAGATGGTAAAGCGTCTGCCTACAATGTGGGAGACCTGGGTTCGATCCCTGGGTTGGGAAGATTCCCTGGAGAAGGAAATGGCAACCCACTCCAGTATTCTTGCCTGGAAAATCCCATGGACTGAGGATCCTGCTAGGCTACAGTCCATGGGGTCACAAAGAGTCGGACATGACTGAGCGACAACACTTCACACTTCAGGAGATAATACAAAGTAAAGCATCTAGAGTAAAATGTGGCATCATATCCACATAATAGTTATGTTTACAATCCCCTGGAAAGTGGAATGCTTTAGAGAAGGTGATTATAGACTGCTACACTTCTAGCTATTGTCAACAGAGCAGGCTTTAGCCCCAGCATCAATTCCTCTGGCGAAGAACATGATCCCACTTTTCTCTCCCCTTGCTCGTTTTTAATGGGGGCCCCAATACACCAGAATATCTGAAGTTTCAAATAGTGGAGAAAGGATGTGTCAATAGTAGCTAGCCTACTTATTCTTTTGGATTTTCTCCTTGTCATCATTACAGATTTCTGTTACATATTATGTTTCCAAGATAAGCCTAGATTTCTGAAAATACATTGTTTATTGAACAGGAGACTGTATAATTGTAAAATATATTAAATAAATGTTGATACCAACTGGGCAAATAATAACAGTGAGCTATCAGTGAAGGTTTATTGCAGCATAAATTATTTAGTCCCAGTTCCTCTGTTCATCTAGATTCTTATTTTTAATGATGAGATTATTTTTCTTTTTAAGAAGTTAAAACATCATATCATTGTTGTTGTTGTTCAGTTGCTTAGTCATGGACCGCATGACTTGTGGACCTCATGGACTGCAGCATGCCAGGCTTTCCTGTCCATCACCATCTCCTGGAGCTTGCTTAAACTCATGTCCATTGAGTTGGTGATGCCATCCAGCCATTTCATCCTCTGTTGTTCCCTTCTCCTCCTGCCTTCTATCTTTCCCAGCATCAGGGTCTATTCCAATGAGTTGGCTCTTCGCATCAGGTGGCCAAAGTATTGGTGCTTCAGCTTCAGTGTCAGTCCTCCCAATGAATATTCAGGGCTGATTTCCTTTAGGGTTAACTGGTTTGATCTCTTTGCTGCCCACGGGACTCTCAGGAGTCTTCTCCAACACCACACTTCTAAAGCATTAATTCTTCGGTGCTCAGCTTTCTTTATAGTCCAACTGTCACATCCATACATGACTACTGGAAAAACCATAGTTTTGACTATTACAGATCTTTGTTGGCAAAGTAATGTCTCTGCTTTTTAATATGCTGTCTAGATTTGTCATAGCTTTTCTTCCAAGGAGCAAGTGTCTTTTAGTTTCATGGCTCCAGTCACCATCTGCAGTGATTTTGCAGCCCAAGAAAATAAAGTCTGTCACTGTTTCCATTGTTTCCCCATCTATATTCCATGAAGTGATGAGACTGGATGCCATGATCTTAGTTTTCTGAATGTTGAGTTTTAAGCTAACTTCTTCACTCTCCTCTTTCACTTTCATAAAGAGGCTCTTTAGTTCCTCTTCGCTTTCTGCTATAAGGATGATGTCATCTGCATATTTGAGGTTATTGATATTTCTCCTAGCAATCTTGCTTCCAGCTTGTGCTTTATTCAGCCTGGTGTTTCTCATGATGTACTCTGCATACAAGTTAAATTAGCATATCATTAATGAACATTTTAATAATAATTTCACATAACACTGTCAATTCTTTATAATAAAATGATTAAGTCTTAAATGTATATGTGGAAATATCCTAAATAACTAATTTTACTTTTCTAGGTCTAGATTGTACTGATATTAAAGATACCATTGGTTCTGTCACCAAAACACCAAGTGGTTTGTACATAATCCATCCAGAAGGCGCTAGTCACCCATTTGAGGTAAAGTTTTCTCTTATTACATATGGAATAGGATTGGCATCTAATCTGTTTAAATAATATTAGTTTTAGTTGTTTTATTATTTTATTTCTTCTTAAACATTTTCAAATAAACTATTATAGGTTCCAGTTTCAAAAGTTTTGTTTTCTGGGATTCTTTGCCCAAACCACAAACCAGTAAAAGAATCAGAGTGTCTTTCACTTTTCTATTTGAGTGTTTCTGGTTACATTCTTTAAAGTGAGTCCATTTGGTGCTAATTCTTATCCTTACAGTAGATGAAATTATGCAAAATAAATACTTATTTGCTTTAATTAGCTTATGGATATTAAAAAATAATGGTGTACTTTGTCTTGGAACTTGATAAAAATACTTTAATTTCTCTTCCTACACATGGATATACTTTGTTTGGATGGTAAATGACTTTTTGTGATTGTATAAAAAATTAATAATTTAAAAAACCTTTCACTAAATTGTGAGAAAGATTGAGAAGCTGATCCATTTCTTAAAATGCATAAAATAAATTACTCATATCTATCCTTAGTAGTTCTCTACCATGATTTCTAGAGGTAGTTTCAACTCAAAATTATGTATTATTAAAACTATATGTTATTATATATTGTATATTAATATTATATATATAATTTTCTGGTTACATTTTTGTGCATAAGAAAGGTTGTAATATGAATATCATACCTTATTAATAGTCTTTATTACACAATAAAATTTTTCTAAGTAGATACTACCAGTTTCTCATCTCAGTTACTAACATTTCCTGACATCTATTAAAAGGATGTCAAAAATTGGGAATTAAGTGGGAAATAATTTTAAATTACCTAAATTATCTCACCTACAGATTCAGAAATGGGCCTGAACAGATGTGGAAAGGGGAGGCTTCTAATTTTGTGAAGAGTGGGACGCATAATTACCTCTTTTGTGGGAAAGTGTTGGTTCCCTACCTTCCTCCACACTGCCTTTTTCTGTCTGTGTGTGGGAAGTTGCTGATGGGGAGGATTGCTCTGATTTTCTTGCTTTGTCACTTCCATGAGTCCTCCCTGGTGATCCTCTTAAGGGCATTTAACAGAGCACCACAGATGCATCTATAAGTGCCTGTTGAGACGTGGCATGCGCTAAGTTGCTTCAGTCACCTCTGACTCTTTGCAACCCCATGGACTGTAGCCCACCAGGCTTCTCCCTCCATGGGATTCTGCAGGCAAGGATACTGGAGTGTGTTGCCTTGCCCTCCTCCAGGGGATCTTCCTGACCCAGGGATCGAACCTGCTTCTCTTATGTCTCCTGCAATGGCAGATGGGTTCTTTGCCACTAGCGCCACCTGCGAAGACCCATAGATGAGGCTTAGACCATGCTTTTCTGTCTGAAAATCTCAAACTGAACATGGGCCATGCAGGCTACGGAGAAAAAAAGCAATCAAAGACAAACACACAGGCATATTTGACATTGTTTTAAAAATCAGCATTTTAATTAAAAGGAAAAGTTACTTATAAAGAAATGTATCACTCTGCCACATCAGATGGATGTCATTTGTTTTTGTTGTTGTTCAGTTGCTAAGTCATGTCTGACTCTGCGACCCTATGAACTGCAGCACACCAGGCTCCTCTGTCCTCCGCTGTCTCACAGAGTTTGCTCGGATTCATATCCATTGAATCGATGATGCTCCCGCCTCTGTCTCCTTTGCCTTCAGTCTTTCCCAGCATCAGGGTCTTTTCCAATGAGTCAGCTCCTCACATCATGTAGCCAAAGTAATGGAGCTTTAGCTTCAGCATCAGTCCTTCCAATGAATATTCAGGGTTGATTTCCTTTAGAACTGACTGGTTTCATCTCCTTGAGGTCCAAGGACTCTCAAGAGCCTTCTCCAGTACCAGAATTCAAAAGCATCTGTTCTTCAGCACTCAGCCTTCCTTATGGTCCAACTCTCACCTGTACATGACTACTGGAAAAACCATAACCTTGACTATATGCACTTTTGTTGGCAAAGTGATGTCTCTGCTTTTTAATATGCTGTCTAGGTTAGGTTTGTCAAAGTTTTCCTCCCAAGGAGCAAGCATGTTTTAATTTCATGGCTGCATTCCCTGTCCACAGTGATTTTGGAGCCCAAGAAAATTAAATCTGTCACTTTTATTACTGTAAAGTCTGTCACTATTATTACTCAACTGAAAAATATTTATAAAGTAGAGGAATAAGAGCCTTAAAATGCAACAAACACATATATTGACTGACTCAGGGACTGCAGTTAGGTTTGTTTTATAACAAATTGTATTATTTCTTGAGATTTTTAAAAAATCTGAATATTTTAATGACATACTTTGGAACTTTCAGTGGCAGTATCTTCTCTTTCTCTAGGCTTAGGGTGAAGTACGGGATTCCCTAATAGCTCAGTTGGTAAAGAATCCGCCTGCAATGCAGGAGACCCCAGTTCAATTTCTCGGTCAGGAAGATCAGCTGGAGAAGGGATGGGCTACCCACTCCAGTATTCTTGGGCTTCCCTTGTGGCTCAGCTGGTAAAGAATCTGCCTTCAATGCAGGAGACCTGGGTTCGATCCGTAGGTTGGGAAAGTCCCCTGGAGAAGGGAAAGGCTACTCACTCCAGCAATCTGGCCTGGAGAATTCCAAGGACTATAAAGTCCATGGGGTCGCAAAGAGTCGGACATGACTGAGCAACTTGCACAAGCATGAAGTATGAGTTTTATATCAAAGAATGAAAATAATAGCATTTTTTTTTTCTGGATTTATTTTAGGTTATGTGTGACATGGATTACAGAGGAGGTGGATGGACTGTGATACAGAAAAGGATCGATGGGATAATTGATTTTCAAAAGCTGTGGTGTGATTATCTGGATGGATTTGGTGACCTCTTAGGTCAAATTTTATTCATTTCTCCTCTTTTTTCTTCTTTTTGGTATTATGCCTATAGACTGTCTGTATTGGTCAAATTATTAGTAAAAATAGCAAATCCTATGAATATAAAAATATGACTTCAACTCTGCTCATTAGCCACTTTATTTAAAATAATTAGGTCTTCAGTTGGGATCTAGATATCTTTATTTTTAGATGCCTGTTGAAATGTGATTTGACTGAAAATTATAAGTTGGGTATTTATTAAGTATTGCTTATACACCCAGCAGAATTCTGGCAGATGGTCAATAGTTATTTGTAGAATTAAAAACTGAATGAAAAGGGACCTTGAAATTCTTGAGATTTGTGCTGTGTCTGTACAAACAAATGAAATGGAAATTTGGGGTACATTGTGTACAGCTCAGATAATGTGAACTGAGAGTAGTGATTTATAAAAGCATCAGTAAAAATCACTATGCTCAAAATTTGGAAAATGGAAACCCCACATGAACTGTAAAATCTGTTCCCAATATTCCATGGCAACATCACTTTGGCTGTTGAACAGAAACATTAGTATTTCTGAACACTGCAGAATTTTACATTAATTGGAACATTTGCAGGTGACTTTGATCATTTTTATGCTATTATTTTTAGTTGCTATTGTTATAACTTAAAATATTTGACATCCCATAAGGATCCTTGTCATTCAAGAATTTAGTAAGTGGTGGTGTTGGTCCTACTGCTAAAAACCCTATTGCATGTCAGTGAGGTTAGAAAGTGTGTGAAATATAATAAAATGTCACAAAGAAGGCCAAATAGCTGCCATACTACGGAGTGCAGTTGATATACTTGTGTTTTCTCAGCATTACCTCCAATTTCCCAACAAGTGTGGCCATCTGAATCGAGCAGTCATAGATCTGCATACTCTAAATTGTTATCGTCCTTACATAATCCTTATTTCTGTAGGTAGATAATTTTAGTTTTAACGGAAAATGTCTTCAGGCAGATATACTTTGGTAAACAGGCTGCTTTGTACTTGGCCTATTAAAGAAATAAATGGTATTAAGGAAAGTCTCTTAAGTTACACGTGGGGTTAGGATATAGGGGAAGTATAGCAAGGACATTTAATTGGAGTGTCAGACTAGGAGAAACCAAGCGGTCCCGTCTTACTTGTTCGTCTTTCTCACTTCCTATCATCCTTTCTTCCTCTAATTCTTCAGAATACTCTTTAGTTCTAGGTGGGTATGCAGCTAAAATGCTCCTGTAAGCCCTTGAGGGTGACTTAATGTCTTAGCTATAGTTTTAAGAGTCTGAATGCTGTCACATCGTCCCCAGCTCTTTGAAGTTCATTTTATTAGACCTTACTTCCTTTGGTAATTTCATGATTCAGGCAGAGGGATGTACTTCAGAGCAGGAGTGTCCCCATTTAGGCCATGGCAGTGAATAGAGGGAGGTAGAAAGCCAAGGGCTAGAACATGCAAGTATGCAGTGTGTATTACGGAGTTTAAGAATTCATCCTGGATCTACAATCATCTTGGAAATACAGACCCTAGCCTGGGGATATTCTGGTGTTTCTACCTTACATTTTCATTCATTCAGAGGTAACTGACAAGCTGTGTTATAACAAATATTAGTTCACAAAACATTATTCTCAAAGACAGAGAGAGAATAATTTCTATTGAGCACTTTCAGGAAATACTTCTTTAGGAGTTGCTGATTTGGAGGTTAAACCTCTTACATTTACTGGTACACATCATTTTGTTACCTGCCATAATATTTGAACTGGTAGTTTTTGTTGATATGCCTTAAGGTAGAACTTGACTTTTTACCTAATTATTAAATGATTTTTTGAATTTAATTTAGGCAGATAAAAAATGAAACAGTTATATATATAACTGTTTCATTTTTTACAAATGATATATATATATATCATATATATATATATAAAACTGCTTTGCTTGGTCTAGTAAAGCAGAAGTGGGAAGATATACACACACACACACACACATATATATATATATATATATATATATATTGGCAAATTAGGCACACAGTGATAATTTGAGCTAGGGCCATCTAGTCCCTCAAATAATTTATGTGCACCATCTCAGAGTTATTGAAACACCAAACAACATCAAGCACTTAATAATACAGGGTTATTCCAATAATACAGAGTTATTCTAAATATGCTGTAACATATTTGAAAAAACATTTTTTCAACAGGAGAATTTTGGCTAGGACTGAAAAAGACTTTTTATATAGTGAATCAGAAGAATACCAGTTTTATGCTGCATGTGGCACTGGAATCTGAAGATGACACATTAGCTTATGCATCATATGATGATTTTTGGATAGAGGATGAAACAAAATTTTTTAAAATGCACTTAGGACGATATTCAGGAAATGCCGGTAAGTTTTTTATTCCTAAAATTATCCAAAAGATTAAAATCTAGCTGAGTCAATATTAGATGAAGATAAAAAGTAATATATTTACTTTGGCATATATATATATACATATATATATATATGTATATATATATAGATGTAATTGTTGACAGATTAAGAATAAGAAAACTGGCCAAGTCTTGAATTTTGAAACTCTGCTGTGATGGTTGCATCATCTTGTGGTTTTAAACTGCTTTACACACTGTAAAACAATTTGCCATATGTAATCTCAATTGATTCTTTAGATAGAGATTCTGTGGGATAGTCTGGGAAGGCATCATTTCCATTTTCATGTTCTGAGAGGCCGGCATTTAGAAGTCTTAGAATGTTAGAGCTGATCTTCACTCTTCTCGCTTCACAGGTGAAGAAAGATTAAGTGACTTCCCGGAATTGCCAGCTCATGACATCTGAGCCGTGGCAAGGACCGAGGCTGATAGAACAGCTAGTTTAATGGGTTTTTAAGGGTCTATATTTCAGTGCATCTACTCTTTCCCCCAAAATTTATATTTGTTATCACTTTAAAATACTTGATGTTAAATTTATATTTTGATGTTGACATTTTAAACTTGAGTTAGTATCAAATTTAGCTCTTCTGTTGATTGCTCATCATGATTCTTATTCAGTAGGTATGATTAGTGTTAGAAATCCAAAAATAAATGAGTTGTGCTTCCAGCTCTTTAACTGATCACAATATGGGGGGGGGCGGGGATTAAATAGAACTGAAAACAGACTAGAACAGAATACTGGTACAGCTTTGGAGGTTAAGAGGGAGAGAAGGATTCCGACTGATTGCATCCAGGAAATCTTCATGGAAGGGTGATTTTCAACGAAGAATTAATGTTAGATTCAACCTGGGATGCTTTTTGAAAGTACATACTTGTGCAGAATCTGATTCAGTAAGTTTGAGCCCAGGTATTTGTATCAACTAGATGGATATATAGCATCCTTATAGCTGAGAATCACTGATTTGTATTTGGAGGAGTGGATGGCATTTGGGCAAATGGATGTAGGCAAAGAGAACAGTTTGAGACAAGGCACAGAAATGGAGAACACACTAGTGAATGTCAGATAAAGGGGATAGAGCAGCGGTGGGGCAGGATGGTGTGTGGTGAAGGAGCAACACAGATCCCTGCGATAAGAGAATGTACAACAAAGTTTACATTACCCTTTCATGATTCAAAGATTCAGAAAAAATTCCAATGTTTAAAAAGTGCCATATCATGCTATATACAGGATTTCTTTGGACAAAAAGGAAAAGAGAGAACACAAAATGGGCTAGTTGATAAAGACATATTAAGGGAACTCTATTTGGCATTTCTTTCCTAAAGTGAGATATATTTTCATGTTTCATTTGTTTTTAAAAAATACGAAAGAAACTATCATTCAATTCATACTGCTACTGTTTGGTCCTTTTATACAGTTAGCAAAGATGTAATAGTTTTCAATTTAACTGATAATATGCAGAGTTTTACCTAGGCCATCACAGACCTCTGTAATTTGTGCCCTTAAATGTACACTTGTGGAGAAGGGCATGGCAACCCACTCCAGGACTCTTGCCTGGAGAATCCTATGGACAGAGGGCTACAGTCCATAGCGTTGCAGAGAGTTGGACACAACTGAAGCAACTTGGCACGCATGCAATGTCCACTTGAAGATGTTTATTATGTTGAGAAATTCATTACCAGATTTTGGCCTATTGCTCCTGGAGGAGAGATTTTAATCTGATATCTAGTAAAAAGTAATTTAAGCCTTAGTTTTAGATGCAATGCTTTTTCACTATTGGTTGGTAAAGGTTGATTAAAATTACAAAAAGTGCCTTTAAATTTAGTCATTAAAAAAATCTATTTTACCCAGGTGATGCATTCCGGGGCTTCAGAAAAGAAGATAATCAAAATGCAATGCCTTTCAGCACACCAGATGTTGATAATGATGGATGTCGTCCTGCATGCTTCATCAGTGATCAGTCTGTGAAGAGCTGCAGCCACCTCAGTAACAATACCGGCTGGTGGTTCAGCCAGTGTGGTCTCGCAAATCTGAATGGCATTCATCACTTCTCTGGAAAGTTGCTTACAACTGGAATTCGATGGGACACGTGGACTAAAAACAACTCACCTGTCAAGATTAAATCTGTTTCAATGAAAATTAGAAGAACTTACAATCCATATTTTAAATAATCTCATTAAAAATTTTAATGCTATTTTTGATAATATATAAAAGATTCTACATAGTTCTCTTTTTACTGAGTGTTTTAAGCACATTTGCCAAAATTTAACCATAGATGACATTTAGGTATTATGAATCTAATTAGAAATCTTTAATTTTGTAAGGTTTTAATAAAGGAAAACATGGCTCAGTGTATGCTTTTACTACTAGCTATATTAGTAATATATAATAAAATTTGTTTTGAGTGAATTACAACTTGTCTACCTGAAATCTATTGTCCTTTTAAAGGATTTTCCCTTTTCTTTAAAGCATATATAACCATAGTAGATTGTTAGGAAAATTAAAAAGGCATTATATTTATTGCTATATTTATTTGAAATAGCTACCCATATAATCCACAGATAATTTCTATAGAAGACAATCATATGGAATAATTTTGTGCAGATTAATATATAAACTTCACATGGTTTAAAAACCTAACTATTTCTGAGTGACTCCATAATATTTTACAGTTAATAAGAGTTTGCTGCAAAAATAAAGTCTTCCTTGTTTTCTTATTTTATTATGGCTAATAAATTTACTCTCATTTGTAATAAACTGACTATACATTTGTATCCTGAGCAGATGAATTCTGCTGGTGGCTTCTCTGGTAGCTCAGTAGGTAAACAATCTGGCTGCAACACAGGAGACCAGGGTTTGATCCCTGGGTTGGGAAGATTCCCTGGAAAAGGAAAAGGCAATCCACTCAGTATTCTGGCCTGGAAAATCCCATAGATACGGGAAAATCCTATATCCTTTCCTCCTCATAGGAGAGAGGAGCCTGATAGGCTACAGTCCATGGAGTCACAAGAGTTGGACACAACTAAACTACCAGTTGCATTTTAAAACACATTTGTATCTTAACTCTTTTTCAGCCAACAGGCATGGTGTGAACTTTAAGTGAAGAAGAAAGAGCAATGAATCAGTGGGTTAGAGGTGGCTCTAGGAGCAAGCTTATCCCTTCTACTTTTTCATGAAGTTGAAAGGAGTTGGAATGGTTAGGCTTCTATAGGAAAACATAGCAAGGAATATGCTGGACCAAATTTCAATTAATTAAGAAAATTAGGGTTGAACGGAAAAGTACTTTGTCCAGAGTTAGGATTATACAATGTACAAAGGAGGGTAGAAGTATCTGAAAAATGAGGTGAGAGGAGGTGTGAACTACAGGCAAAGACAAGTATCTTGTGATATCACTTATATGGGGAATATTAAAAAAATGGTACAAATGAACTCATTTCCAAAACAGAAATAGAGACACAGATGTAGGAAACACGCTTATGGTTACCAAGGGGGAAAGGGTAGGGATAAATTGGGAGATTGGGAATGACTTATACATGTTACTATACATAAAACAAATAACTATTAAGAACTACTATATAGCACTATTCTATATACAGGATCTTCCCTGTAGCTCAGACGGTGAAGAATCCCATGGACAGAGAAGCCTGGCGGGCCACAGTCCATGGGGTGGCAGAGTCGGACATAACAAAGTGACTAACTCTACACTACTATATAGCATAGGGAACTCTACTCAATACTCTGTAATAGCTTATATGAGAAAAGAATCTAAAAAAGTGGATATATGTTATGTCTAAATGACTAACTTTGCTGTACGGCAGAAAACAACATAATATTGTAAATCAGCTATGTTGCTTTGTTGTTTAGCTGCTAAGTCATGTCCGACTCTTTGAGACCACATGAACTGTAGCCTGCCAGGCTCCTCCATCTGTGGGATTTCCCAGGCAAGACTACTGGAGTGATTTTGCATTTCCTTCCCATTTGATCCCAGCCCGGTGATGAAGCCCACATCTCCTGCTTTGCAATTGGATTCTTTACCACATTATGAAGGTATTATGAAGTCCAGCAAAAGGCTTAACTTGATTAGAACACAGAAACTAATTTAAGCTCAGGGATAAGCAAAAATGACATGATCATCTTTCAAGATTGCTTTCACTTTGATCTTCTCTCCAAGCAGTGAATAAATTATGTACAGAACATGCACAGGATACAGTTGCAAGTGGGTAAATATGGTTCTCCATGGCCTCCTGTCCATGGATAAATAGTCCCATTTAAAAATACAAATGCTTTGTTATTTTGTCAACTGAATTTTCAGTAAACATTGAAACTGTGTCCAGTTTAAAAATCAAAAGAAAAATATACAGATCAAAAAACTCTGCTCTGCACCAGCATGTGAAAGCCATTCAGTTGTGTCTGACTCTTTGCAACTTCATGGACTATACAGTCCACGGAATTCTCCAGGCCAGAATACTGGAGGGGGTAGCCTTTCCCTTCTCCAGGGGATCTTCCCAACCCAGAGATCAAACCCAGGTCTCCCACAATGCAGGTGAATTCTTTACCAGCTGAGCCACCAGGGAAGCCCAGCATAGATTAGTTATAAGTAAGTTAACATTCATAATAGCTTTGAGAGCTAAAGTGCTTAGAAGTAGGTTACTAGTCTATTTTAAAACTGAGAAACATAAATGACTCTAAATAGCAGCATAGTCATGTTCTTTGAAGAGGAGATTTGGTGCAAATGGCTACAGGCTTTCCAGGTGGTGTTAGTGGTAAAGAACCTGCCTGCTAATACAGGAGATTTAAGAGATGCAAGTTCGATCCCTGGGTGGGAAAGATCCCTTGGAGGAGGGCATGGCAACCCACTTCAGTATTATTGCCTAGGGAATCCCGTGGATAGTGAAGCTTGGTGGACTACAGTCCATGGAGTAGCAAAGAGTTGGACTCAACTGAAGCGACTTAACACTCATGCATATATTAATAGATGCAAAGTTGTAAAAAAATAGAAAAAAATTATCAATGTGATAAGAACTCATAGGACTTACTCTTATCAACATTTATATATAATATATACAGCAGTACTAATTACCTTTGTCATGCGTTAGGTTGACCAAAAAGTTTCTTTGGATTTTCCATAACATCTTATGGAAAAACTGAATGAACTTTTTAGCCAACCCAGTATATTGCATCATTACTACTTATTTGTCCTGTAAATGGGAGTTTATACCTTTTGACTGTCTTCATTCAATTCCCCCTCACTGCAACCTCTTCCTCTGATGACTACAAATCTGATCTCTTTTTCTATGAGTTTGTTTTTGAAGCATAATTTTCATTTGTTTTTGAAGTGTAATTGACCTACAACACTATGTTAGCCCCTATTACACAACATAGTGATTCAGTATTTCCATATCATGATTGTCTAGTTATGATCAGTCACCATACAAAGATTCTGCATGGTTATTGACTATAGTCCCCACACTGTACCTTTCACATCTGTGACTGGATCATATGGTAGTTTTATTTTTAATTTTTTGAGAAACCCTCATACTATTTTCCATAGCAGCTGCACCAGCTCACATTCACACCAACAGTGCAGAGGGCCCCCTTTTCTCCATATCCTTGCCAATACTTCTTATTTGCTGTCTTTTTGCTAATAGCTTTCTGATGGGTGTGAGGTGATAGCTCATTGTGGTTTTGATTTGCATTTCTCTGTTGATCAGTGATGTTGAGCATCTTTTCATGTGCTTGTTAGCCATCTGTATGTCTCCTATTCAGATCCTGTATGTCTATTTAAATCCTCTGCCCATTTTAAAATTAGATTGCTTGTGTTTTGATGTTAAGTCGTATGAGTTCTTTGTGAATTTTGGATGCTAACTCCTTACCAGACATATCATTTGCAAATATATTCTCCCACTCACTAGGTAGCCTTTTTCGATGATAGTTTCCCTTGCTGTGCAATAGCTTTTTAGTTTGATGTAGTCCCATTTATTCTTCTTTTTGTTTCTCTTGCCTGTGGAGCAATATCCAAAAATATTACCAAGAGCAATGTCAGAAAGTTATTGCCTATGTTTTCGGGTCTTGCGTTTAAGTCTTTAAGCCATTTTGAATTTGTTTTTGTGCATGGTGTGAGAGAGTAGTCCAGTTAGATTCTTTGGCATGCAGTTGTCCAGTTTTTCAACACCATTTATTGAGGAGGCTTTGTTTTCCCCATTGTATATCTTGTCTCTTTTGTCATAGATTAATTGCCTATGTAAGTATGGGTTCATATCTTAGCTCTCTAGTCTGCTTTATTGATCTATGTGTCTAATTTTATGCCAGTACCATACATTTTGATTCTTATAGCTTTGTAGTATAGTTTGAAATCAAGGAATATGATACCTCCAGCTGTATTCTTTTTTATCAATATTGCTTTGGTTATTAGGAGTCTTTTGTATTTCTATACAAATTTTAGAATTATTTGTTCCAGTTCCTTGAAAATGCAGTTGGTATTTTGATAAGGATTGAATTGAATCTGTAGATTGCTTTGGGTAGTATGATCATTTTAACAGTATTTATTCTTCCAATCAGTGAACAAGTTTCATTTTACCATCCATTTGTGTCTTCAATTTATTTCATCAATGTCTTACAGTTACTAGTACAGGTCTTTTTCTTCAGCTAGAATTATTTTTAGGTATTTTATTCTTTTTGATGTGATTTTAAATGGGATTATTTTTTTAGTTTGTTTGACATGTGGATATTGAACGATCCTTGCATCCCTGGGATGAATCTCGCTTGATCATGGTATATGATTCTTTTACTTTGTTGTTGAATTTCATTTGCATATATATTGTTAAGGACTTTTGTAGTCATGTTCATCAGATATATTGGCATGTAATTTTCTTTTTGTGTGTGATCTCTCTCTCTCTCTCTTTTTTTGTATCAGGGTGATGTTGGCTTGGTAGAATGAATGTGTAAGTGTCCCTTCATCTGCTTTTTTTTTTTTTCGGAATTGTTTGAAAATGATAGGTGTTAACTCTTCTCTAAATGTTTGGTAGAATTCACCATTGAAGCCATTTGGTCCTGAACTTGTGTTGGTTGGGAGTCTTTTTGTATTTTTTTAAAAATTATTGCTTCAATTTCATTACTGATAATTGGTGTGTTCATATTTTTTATTTTTCCCTGGTTAAGTCTTGGGAGTTTGTACTTAACAAGTATAAACTTGTTATTTGCTACTTGTTTCTGAGAGCTGGTCCATTCATTCTAGGCTATCCATTTTATCATTGTGGAATAGTTCATAGCAATCTCATATTTTGTTTCTCTGGTGTTGGTTGCTATTTCTCCCTTTTCATTTCTGATTTTATTGACTTGGGCCCTCTATTTTCTTTTTCTTCTTTTTATTTTTTCCATTTATTTTTATTAGTTGGAGGCTAATTACTTTACAATATTGTAGTGGTTTTTGTCATACATTGACATGAATCAGCCATGGATTTACATGTGTTCCCCATCCCGATCCCCCCTCCCACCTCCCTCCCCACCCTATCCCTCTGGGTCTTCCCAGTGCACCAGCCCTGAGCACTTGTCCCATGCATCCAACCTGGGTTGGTAATCTGTTTCACCCTTGATAATATACATGTTTTGATGCTGTTCTCACAAAACATCCCACCCTCGCCTTCTCCCACAGAGTCCACTGCCCTCTATTTTCTTGATGGGTCTGGCTAAAGTTTTATAAATTTTGTTTTTCTTTTCAAATAACCAATTTTAGTTTTATTGATCTTTATTTTTCCAATCTCTTTTTCATTTATTTCTGTTCTAATTTTCATGATTTCTTTCCTTCTACTAATTTTGACTTTTCTTTGTTTTTATTTTTCTAGTTGTTGGTTAGGTTGTTTATTTGAGATTTTTCTTGTTTCCCGAGGAGGGCATATACCACTATAAACTAGCTTTTGAGAACTTTTGCTCTGTCCCATAGATTTTGAAGCATTTTATTTTTGTTTTCTTTAGTCTCCAGATATTTTTTATTTACTGTTGATTTCTTCAGTGATCCATTAGTTGTTTAGTAGCATATTGTTTAGACTGCATGTTTTTGTCTTTTTTGTAGTCTTTAAACTGTAGTTGATTTTTTGTCTTAAACCATTGTGTTTGGAATAGTTGCTCGATATGATTTCAGTATTTTTAAATGTACTGAGACTTGTTTTGTGGCTTAGCATGTGATCTATCCTGGAGAATGTTTCATATACACCTAAAAGAATGCATATGCTTCATCTGATGAAATGTTCTATATATATACTTCTAATAAATCCATCTGATCTGTATATTGTTTAAGGTCAGTGTTTCTTCATTGGTTTCTGTCTGGATGATCTGTCTATTGATGCTAGTAGTGTGTTAAAGTCTCCTACTCCTATTGTTTTACTGTCAGTTTCTCCCTTTATGTCTGTTAATGTTTGTTTTATGTATTTAGGTGCTCTTATGATCAGTGCAAATATATTTACAATTGTATCTTCTTCTTGTACTGATCTCTTGATCATTATGTAATGTCTTTATCTCTTGTTATAGTCTTTGCTTTAAAATCTATTTTGTTTGCTGTAACCATTGTTACCCTGGTTTACTTTTCTTTTCCATTTGCAAGGAATGCCTTTTTCCGTTGCGTCACTTTCTTTCTTTTTTTTTTTTTGCCTCACTTTCAATTTGCATTTGTCTCCATAACTGAAGTGAATCTCTTGTAAACAATATTTGTATAGGTCTTGTTTTTCCTTTTTTAATCCATTCATCCAGTCCATGTCTTAGGATTGGAATATTTCATCCATTTACATTTAAATTTATTGATCGTTTGTACTTGTTGCCATTTTGTTAATTTGGAGGCGTTGTTTTAGAAGTTCTTTTTGGTTCTTTTCTTCTTTTGCTCTCACCCTTTGTGATTCAATGACTATCTTCAGTGATATATTTGGGTTTCTTTCTCTTTGTGTATGTGTACCTCTGTTATGGCTTTTTAGTTGGTAGTTACCATGAGGCCAGTATATCTCTATCTATATTACATAAGATGCTGGTTTTTCCAGTTTGAATGCATTTTAACAGCACTGCATGTTTACTCCTCCCACCCCACATTTGCTATTTTTGACATCATGTTTTACAACTTTTATTTTGTGTATCCCTAGCCTATGTGTTGTGGATATAGACTTTATTTATTTTTACTAATTTTGTCTTTTGACCTTCATACTAGCTTTAAACATGGTTAATTTACAAACTTTATATTTGCCATTACTATTGAGTTTTTTCCTTTCATAATTTTTATATTTACATTGTGACCTTCTCTCTTTTGCTTATACAAGTCCCTTTAACATATCTTGCAAAGCTAGTTTGGTGGTGCTGAACTCTTTTAGCTTTTGCTTATCTGTAAAACTTTTGAGGTCTTCTTCAAATTTGAATGATAGCCTTGCCAGATAGACTGTTCTTGGTTTTTCCAAGGTTTTCCCCTTTCATCACTTTAAGCATATGTGCCACTTTCTTCTAGGCTGCAGTTTCTGCTAAAAAGTCAACTGATAAATTCATGGGAATTTTCTGCATACTAGTTGGTATGCAACTGATTTCGTTTCCTTTGCTGCTTTTAATATTCTCTCTTTAGCTCAGCTGGTAAAGAATTCGCCTGCAATGTGAGAGACCTGGGTTCGATCCCTGGGTCAGGAAGATCCTCTAGAGAAGAGAAAGTCTACCCACTCCAGTATTCTGGCCTGGAGAATTCCATGGACTGTACAGAGTCACAAAGAGTTGGACACAACTGAGTGACTTTCACTTCACTTTTTTATCTTTAATTTTTTTTTTTTTTTTTTTTTTTGCCATTTTGTTTATAGCATATTTTGGTATAGTTTTCTTTGTTTGGTGTTCTCTGTGCTTCCTGGACCTATATGCTTGTTTCTTTTTCCAGGTTAAGGAAGTTATCAGCTACTATATCTTCAAATATGTTCTCTGCCCAGTTTTCTCTCTCCTCCTTCTTGGACCTCTATAATGTGATTGTTATTATGCTTTGAGGTCTTCTTCAAATTTGAATGTTGATGTTGTCCCAGAAGTCTCTTTAACTGTTGGTCCTTTAATGGACAGGAACCTGGTGGTCCAGAGTCGACGATGAGAAAGTGAAAGAAGTAAAGAGGCTAATATTCCCTGGGTTACACAACCGGCTTCCGCACTCCAGGGAATCAGCCAGAAATAGAGCGATAGAGAGAGAAAGAAAGAAAGACAGACACAGGGACCCAAGCTCTGATGGAGCAAAGGTGTTTTAATCAACATGGTGTGTGCATATATACTGTCTTACAAGGTAGTTATTCTCAGCAAAGATAAAGATTAAAATTCCAGACTTACAAAACATAAGATGATCCCTATCAAAGAGAGAGTTGCAAACAATCACCTTTTAATGTATGGTTCATAAAAAGGAATCAGGTACTAATCACCGTAATGAGAAATGCCTGGATTCCTCAGCCCCGGGAAAGGCGTGCCTCTCCTTTTAATTACTGAATATTCAGGAATTAATAAGGGCCAGAGGGTTCCTGACAGATCCAAAACAGCACATAGGAAGCCTCTTGTGAAATGCTTCCTGACATTTAACTGTCCTCACTTCTTTTCATTCTTTTTTTTTTTCTATTCATCTTTAATGATTTTTACTATTCTGTCTTCCAGCATGTTGATCTGTTCCTCTGTATCATCTAATCTACTGTTGATTATCTCTAGTGTATTTTTTATTTCAGTGATTATATTCTTTATCTCTTTTTGTTTCTTCTTTATATATTCTAACTCTTTGTTGCAAAATTCTAAATTCTCTGGTTGCAGTATCCTGGGGTTCTGCAGTTGGTCTGTCAGCCTTCTGAAGGGTGGGGCTGGGGCCCAGTGTGTCTTGAGGCTAATGCATGCCCACTAATGAATAAAGCTGGTCTCAGGGCTAGTGAGTGTATCTGAGCCCCAGAGTCTCTGGCTGTAGGGCCCTGGAGGTCCTGGGTCCAGTACTGGTGCCCTGGTATGCAGGGCTGGATCCTGGGCCTCTGGAAGGCAGGGTTGGATCCTGAGGCTGCTGTGGGCTAAGGGGATCTTAAGGCAGCTGGTCTGCCAGTGGATGGGGTTCTCATGTGGTTAGGGGCTTGGCCTGAGGTGTCCCGGTACTGATGCTGATAGGTTCATTGGTGGGGCCGGGTCCTGGTGCTAATAAGCTAAAATGAGGATTCCAGAATGGCACTTGTCAGTACCAGCATCCTTGTGGTAGAACAAGCTCCCCCAAATAGGTGCCCCCAAGGTTTACATCCCGAGGGTTAGCTCCAGTTTTTTCTTACCTTTCCCAATGAGACTCCAAGATCGGCAGATGGGTTTGACCAACTCCTTTCAAATTTCTGCTTCTGCTCTGGATCCCAAAGCATGTGAGATTTTGTGTGCATTCTTTAAAAGTGGAGTCTCTTTTCCCCATAGCACACAGGATATCCCTAAAGTAAGCTGTGCTGGCCTTCAAGTCCACTTCCCAGTGCAAGAGCCTCAGGTTAAGGAGCCCAATGTGGGGCTCAGACCATTCATTCTTTAAGGAGAGCCTCTGTAATTATCTTCCAGCTTGTAGGTTGCCCTTCCAGAGGTATAGGCTTGACTATTGTGTATCTCTACCCCTCTTACACATCTGATTTCTCCTTCTTTATATCTTTATGTATAGATTTTTTTTCTTCTAGCCATCCAGTCTTTCTCATCAATATTTGCTTTTAAATAGTTGTAATTTTGATGTGTCTGTAGGAAGAGGTGAGCTAGGGGTCTTTCTACTCCATGGTCGTGGCTACTCCCTACTGAGCACAGGTCTTCTGAACCCCTTCCACATGAAAAACAGCTGGATGGAGTGACATATGGGGGCTTAAATGGGCCTCCATAAATGGAGACATATGGGCTGTAAATCTGGCCCTGCCCCTATATATCTGTTGTCTACATTATACTACTATGCAGTGAATATTTCTTAAAAGTAAGGACAAATCAATCCTTATGCTAGTCTGAAACAGATTTTCAGTGATTTATATAGAAAGACTTGAAAGCCATTGGTTGATGTAATAGAAGATATGAAAGTGAAGTTACTCGGTTGTGTCCAACTTTTTGTGACTCCATGGACTATAGTCCATGGAATTCTCCAGACCAGAATACTGGAGTAGGTAGCCTTTCCCTCCTCCAGGGGATCTTCCCAACCCAGGGATTTAACCCAGGTCTCCCACATTGCAGGCAGATTCTTTACCAACTGAGCTACCAGGAAAGACCCAGGAGATAAAAAGGTAGCTAGGAAAAAGCAAAAGCAAAACTATATTTTCTATTGAAATTTGCCCCAACCAGGTTTTCAGTCAGGCTTGCAGTGGTTACTTACAATCCAAGAAATGATGCAAGAGTTTCATAGGACTTGTGCTTTCAATTCAAATAAACAAGTATAACTAGAAATTTTGAGAAATAGAAATGAGAAAAATTGGAAATATTGAAGCTTATAGAAGGCTATTTTCATTTCGTGCTTCCTAGTATTATACATTTAATGAAGTCATACTTTTTGTTTTCTATAAAAGCAGAGTTTAAGAAATCAAATACTTGTTTATGTGGCATTTAAAAGTTTAATGCATTAAACAGCTGGAAATAAGATGAGGTATTTCATTTTCCACTAATGCCTGAAGCATTCTGTGTTTCAGTAAGGCTAGTCTTTTGAAACTGAAGCAAATAGTTTAAGGAGAATTGTGATCCTCTTATAAGTTATACAGATTTCTTGGAAACACTCTTGAAAACACGATTAATTTACATTTTAACAATACTATAATTTTACACTTGGAGTGTTTTGTTACAAAAATACATTTTGGGGGTGGTGAAACTCCATAAATATCTCAAATAGGACACCTAAAACCTGCCAGACATGCAACAAGTAAACAGACTTAGCATAATAAATCAAAAATGTCAAAACAGCTGATTATCTGGAAAGTTCTATCATCTGGACAGCAGTACTTAAATTTAACTATTAATTCTAAATAAGTCTGAATATGAACAGCTATATATTTCTTTATAGTGCAGCTGTTGTATATATGAACCACTGTCTTGTCTCATCAAATGTTTCCAATTCAGTCAGCTCCCTGCTGGGTGTCTGTGTCCCACTGGTGTTTTTAAGTATTCTGAGCCCTGAGAGCAGATGCTTACATGAGCAGCCAGATGACACCTCATGGCTCAGGCTGCACACTGTTCCTCTTAGGTGCTCAGCAGGTGATGCACTCTTTTCCCATTTGCCTTCATAGGTAGGGTCATTTTCCTTGGAACTGGGACTAGCATTAAGGACTTCTCCCAGCAGAGTCTTTGGAGAAATTTTCCTCAGTATTCACTCTCTGCCCTAGGAAATAGGTGGTCCTGAGGAAAGTTTTCTAAGAGCTCTCTAGTCTTTCCCATTCTATTGTTTTCCTCTATTTTTTTTGTATTGATCACTGAGGAAGGCTTTCTTATCTCTCCTTGCTATTCTTTGGAACTCTGCATTCAGGTGGGTATGTCTTTCGTTTTCTCCTTTGCCTTTCGTTTCTCTTCTTTTCACAGCCTCAGACAACCATCTTGTCTTTTTGCATTTTTTTCCCCCTTGGGAATGGTCTTGATCCCTGCCTCCTGTAGAATGTCACAAACCTCCGTCCATAGTTCTTCAGGCACTCTGTCTATCAGATCTAATCGCTTGAATCTATCTAACTTCCAAGCTATGGTTTTTCCAGTAGTCATGTATGGATGTCAGAGTGGACTATAAAGAAAGCTGAGCGCTGAAGAATTGATGCTTTTGAACAGTGGTGTTGGAGACAACTCTTGAGAGTCCCTTGGACTGCAAGGAGATCCAACCAGTCCATCCTAAAGGAGATCAGTCCTAGGTATTCACTGGAAGGACTGATATTGAAGCTGAAACTTCAATACTTTGGCTACATAATGCGAAGAGCTGACTCGCTTGAAAAGACCCTGATGCTGGGAAAGATTGAAGGTGGGAGGAGAAGGGGACGCCAGAGAATGAGATGGTTGGATGGCATCATTGACTGGATGGACATGAGTTTGAGTAAACTCCGGGAGTTGGTGATGGACAGGGAGGCCTGGCGTGCTGCAGTCCATGGGGTTGCAAAGAGTTGGGCACGACTGAGCGACTGAACTGAACATAACTGAAGGAAAGGTTAACTAGATTATTTCACATTTATAAATTAACCAATGAAAACAACCTATTTCCTTCTCTGTGCTGTCAATTTTTAAAGAAATATTCAAAAGTAGCTCAAAGAGTAGAAATGAATTTATAGTCCAGAGGGATTTACACTGGGATTGATTATTCCCTGTGCTAGGGCTCTTGCAGGCCATGGGAATCCCTTCTGTCACCTAAGCAAGTGGGAAGAACAGGTTTCTGGGGCCAGAATTCTGTCTGAATACAGGGATCTTAGAGCCATATGGTTCCAAATGGTGAGATCTAGAATATAGTCATGTGCTGTTGTTTAATTGCTAAGTTGTGTCCAACTGTTTTGCGACTACATAGACTATAGTCCTCTAGGCTCCCCTGTCCATGGGATTTCTCAGGCAAGAATACTGGAGTGGGTTACCATTTCCTTCTTCAGGGGATCTTTCTGATCCAGGGGTTAAACCTGCATCTCCTGCATTGGCAGGTAGATTCTTTACCACTGAGCCACTTGGGAATCCCTAATAGCCATGAGAGTAAATGACAAATACAAGCCAGTGTCTTGAGAACCAGCCTGTTGTTGAAATTCTCTAGAGTGGCAGCAAGCCAGGATGTCTGCTGGTTATACTTTGGGTGAAAAAGACAGCAGGTCATCATGATAGAATGAATGTAGGTGGTTAAATAGCAACCGGAATGGTTGGGTCTGGTAGTTAGATTCAGTGGGCAGGTAATTAGACTCAGGCCTTTCCCTGCATACTTTCTTGACAGCGTGAACTCAGGAAAAGCAGAGGGAAGCATCTAAAGTTTACTTTAAATCTGTGAGGATATGGCACCATGTGCCCTGATACCTTTTCAGTGGTGGAATTTGGAGAAATTTGGACACCGGTGTCAGAGAGCTAAGATAACATGTGAGGAAGACTCTGGTAGGTACAGCGGTGCCCAACATTTTTGGCAGCATGAACCAGTTTCGTGGAAGACAATTTTTCCATGGACCTGGTTGGGGGGATGGTTTTGGAGTGACTCAAGAGCATTAGATTTATCGTGCACTTTATTTCTATTATCATTACATCAGCTCCACCTCAGATCACCAGGCATTAGATCCCAGAGGTTGGGGACCCCTGGTCTAGAGGACCTGATTGTGAATTGGGTGGGGGATGGGGGGATCTTATCCTCCTGAACTGAATGTTTGGGCTCTAGGATTATTCTGGTAAATTTAAACCCTAATACTTTTCCAGCCCAGGCATGACCAGAGATGTTTGTGATGTTTGCTGAAGTGCCGTGGAAGATTATAAGAGTCTTTCTCTGAGACCTATGTTCTAGATGGGCTTCCCTGGTGTCTCAGACAGTAAAGAATCTGCCTCCACGTGGGACACCCAGGTTAGATCCCTGAGTTAGGAAGATCCCCTGGAGAAGGGAATGGCAACCCATTCTAGTAATCTTGCCTGGAGAATCCCATGGTAAGGATCCTGGCGGGCAGGTTACAGTCCATGGGATCACAAAGAATCATATACGACCGAGTGACTAACACTTTCACTTTATGTTCTAGATGCTAGATGGTGTGAGGTGGGTTGGTACTTTAAAAGTAGATTCTTAGCTTCAGGGGTTGGTAGTCTGACCCTTAGTTCTTGGACTCACTGAGAAAGTTCTTCAGCAGCATAAGTTTCTCTTTCATAGATATAACTCTTATACCCATGTCTATCAAATGCATCACTTGTGGTGGTTTGAAATTGGGTATCCAGGTTTGAGTTTCCACATTTGGGAAGAGATGCATTCTCTTTGAAATCTCTTTTCATGAACAACTCCTGGATATGTTGGCACTGCCCCAAGAATGGGACTGCTTTCTGCTTATATTCACAATGTGAGAGCCTCACTGGAATAGAATTTCTTTTTCTTTCCTTTAATTAAATTAATTAATTTATTTTAATTGGAGGATAATTACTTTACAATATTGTGATGGTTTTTGCCATGCATCAACATGAATCAGCCTATCAAAAGAATTTCTGAGGCTTGTCCTCCTTTACTTTTTATTAAAAAAGATGTGCCGTAAGGAATGCATTACTAGTACAATAAGTACATTAGATTGGATAATTGAAAGACTTGCAAGGCATCACAGGTCATGACCTACAGAGGAAAACTGTATAGTACAGCAGGAGAAAGAGAGTGCAAGCAAGCATCTGGAGCCCAAGAAACTTCCCAGTGCAGCTCCCCACTGTTCTTATTTTTGCAAGGATGCATTTTGTCTCCAGAATGAGTTACCAAGAATTGTGTGATGATAGATTTTTGAGATAGGAATTTGAATTTCCATCTTCGTCTTTTATGACTCTCGTGGTCACATAGCCAAGCCAGGCTGTCTGACTGGTTACACTGGTATAAACAACCAATAAAAAAAACTGGTCCTGGCTGACACCAGGATAGTTCAAACTCTAAACAGCACATCATAAATCATTAGCTTACTGACCTTAGCTTGGCTAAAAGTCAGAGTTAGAATCCCAGGCATTCCCAGAGATAAGTGTAGAGCTGTCCTGGTCCAGTTATAACATAACTATACTATGTAATCTATGCTTTGACTAATGGTCATAGCTTTTAAATTATATGTTGCATAATATTCTTTTCCCTGAAACTTGGGCAGGGAACAGAAAACAAAGAAAAGACATTTTTCAAAATAATACCTGTTTCTTGATGAGCATTGTCTTAAATATGTGTTGTTTTAAAAATCTTTTTAAACCAAATTTACTAAATTTCTAGCACAATAATGTACAAACTTAATAATAATTTTACTTCCTCCCATCAATAAAAAATTTGGGGAAGACAGAGTTTTATTTTTTAAGAATTGAGACATAATTTACAAGCCATAAAGGTCATCCTTCAAAAGTATACAGTTCAGTGATTTTTAGTATATTCACAAGATTGTGTAAGCATTTCTACCATGTAATTGAAATTTTTCGTCACTCCCAAAAGAAATCCTATACCAATTTTAGGGTATAGGACACTGCCTATTATGAACACTTCATATAAGTAACAACGCATGATTTTTTTGTAACAGACTTCTTTCACTTAGCATAATGCTTTCAAGTTTCACCTATGTTGCAACAAGTAACAGTACTTCATTTTCTTCCTCTAGAAATAGTAGTTTTATTGAGACTATAATTCATATGCTACTCAAAAGTTCAGTGGCATTTAGTATGTTCAGAGTTGTACAACCACCAGCACAATCAATGTTAAAACATTTTTATCTGATCTTTGAGTGTATCTTATTTAGAGTTCCTTTCAAATTGTGGTACTGGAGAAGACTCTTGGGAGTTCCTTGGACTGCACAGAGATCAAACCAGTCAATCCTAAAATAAATCAGTCCTGAATATTCGTTGGAAGGACTGATGCTGAAGCTCCAATACTTTGGCCATCTGATGAGAAGAGCTGATTCATTGGAAAAGACCCTGATGTTGGGAAAGATTGCAGGCAAAAAGAGAAGGGTGGGGGTTCAGGGGATGGGATGGTTAGATAGCATCACCGACTCAATGGATATGAATCTGAGCAAACTCCATGAGATAGTGAAGGACAGGGGAGCCTGGAATGCTGTAGTCCATTGGGTCACAGAGAGTCAGTCATGACCTAGCAACTAAACAGCAACAATAAAGATTTTTGAATATGCAGATGAATGATTTTCATCAAATTTGGGAAGTTTTCAGTCATTATTTCTTCAGATTTTTAAATGCTTCTTTCTCTTTCTTGCCTCCTTCTTGGATTCTCAGTGTGTTATATGTTGGTACAGTTGATAGTGTCCCACAGGATTCTGAGATTCGATTCATTAAAAAAAAATTATTTATTTATTTGGCATTGTCAGGTCTTAGCTGTGGCATGTAGATCTTTTGCTGCTCTTCATAGCCATGCATGGGCGCTCTAGCTGTGGTGTGGCAAGTTGTGGCTTAGTTGCCCTGTGGCAACTAGGGATTGAACCCATGTTCTCTGCATTGGAAGCAGATTCTTAACCACTGGACCACCAGGGAAGTCACTCTATTCATTTTCCTTTATTCTTTTTTCTTTCTATCCTCAGACTAGGTAACCTCAGTTGACTTCTGTTCAAGTTTTCTAGTTCTTTTTTCCTGCCTGCTCAAATCTCCTGTTGGGCTTTGTTGGGCTCTTTACCTTTTCTTTGTGCAGAAACTTAAGGTCAGACAAAGGCAAGAGTTTAGGGCTTTCTTATATCTTTCCTGAGTATGCACATAGCCTTGTGAGTACACACAGCTCTACACATGCAAATGGCCTTCTAGATTCTCAGAAATCTAGAAAAATCCCAAGAAGATTCCCATGCTTTATACAAAGGATAAATAGCTTTTTAAAGCTTTTATGGACTTTTACTGGCTGGTTTTTCCTTTTAAGCTTTTGATTAATCTATTGTTTTCCCCAACTCTTATCTGTTGCTTTAGACATCTGCAGTGTTAAACAATTGTCTCTAATTGTTTTCAACAAGTGGCCCTGTTTTTTCTTCCGTTTGGATGAATATGCTTATGGGTCTATCTTGGGTTAGTGTGATCCCTGGTGTTCTATCTAACTATGTCATTAAGTCTTCTGTTTGTGTCTGAAAAGCTGTATTATCTGTCCTGTCCAGGCTCCTTTCAATCTTACCCTTCCTCCTAAAACATCTTGGCTAAATGTAAAACATGGGCTGATAAGTTTTCCCTCAGGATATTTCTCTTCTTTAAAGATAAATCTGGCTTGATCTAGGACTCCTACACATTTCCACCCAGGGCTCTTATACAGTATTTTGGCCAATGTTGGATTATTTACCTACTGTATCATTGCCATAGAACACTTGGGTATTTTTGAACATATAATTTGGACTTCAAAATGTTGAGTTCTACAGGATAATGCCACAAGGGTAGCAGTGAGTAAAATATAGTTTGATTATGCCAAGAGCTTTAAGTTCTTGGCATATTTATGCCATAGATGCTTTAAGCAGACAATGGGCTATTAGTAGTATGTATATAAGCCTACCAGGTCATGTCAACTGACATTGGTTTGTTTGCCTAGCATTCTTTACCTTGATTATTGCTCTTTATCTACAAAAACATGATCTACAGGCATTAGCGTACATGATGCAGTGACAAATTAGGCATGTAGCCAAGCCATCATATTTGGACACTTTTCTGTATAATTCAGCAAATAAGTTAATACTTACACAGTGACCTGTGACTCTGCTACTGAACAAAATCTTTCTTTGGCATTTAAGGAGCAATAGTTCTCACTTTCCTTTTCTCCTTTGCTTTTTGCTTCTCTTCATTTCACAGCTATTTGTAAGGCCTCCTCAGACAACCATTTTGCCATTTTGCATTTCTTTTCCATGGGGATGCTCTTGATCCCTGTCTCCTGTACAATGTCATGAACCTCCGTCCATAGTTCATCAGGCTCTCTGTCTATCAGATCTAATTCCTTAAATCTATTTCTCACTTCCACTGTATAGTCATAAGGGATTTGATTTAGGTCATACCTGAATGGTTTAGTGGTTTTCCCTACTTTCTTCAATTTAAGTCTGAATTTGGCAATAAGGAGTTCATGATATGAGCCACAGTCAGCTCCCGGTCTTGTTTTTGCTGACTGTATAGAGCTTCTCCATCTTTAGCTGCAAAGAATATAATCAATCTGATTTCAGTGTTGACCATCTGGCGATGTCCATGTGTAGGGGCTTCTCTTGTGTTGTTGGAAGAGGGTGTTTGCTATGACCAGTGTGTTCTCTTGGCAAAACTCTATTAGCCTTTGACCTGCTTCATTCCATACTCCAAGGCCAAATTTGCCTGTTACTCCAGGTGTTTCTTGACTTCCTACTTTTGCATTCCAGTCCCCTATAATGAAAAGGACATCTTTTTTGGGTGTTAGTTCTAAAAGGTCTTATAGGTCTTCATAGAACCGTTCAACTTTAGCTTCTTCAGCATTATTCCCATTTGAATGCAGAGTTCCAAAGAATAGCCAGGAGAGATAAGAAAGCCTTCCTCAGCGATCAATGCAAAGAAATAGAGGAAAACAACAGAATGGGAAAGACTAGAGAGCTCTTCAAGAAAATTAGAGATACCCAGGGAACATTTCATGCAAAAAATGGGCTCAATAAAGGACAGAAATGGTATGAACCTAACAGAAGCAGAAGATATTAAGAAGAGGTGGCAAGAATACACAGAAGAACTGTACAAAAAAGATCTTCACGACCCAGATAATTACAATGGTGTGATCACTCACTTAGAGCCAGACATCCTGGAATGTGAAGGCAAGTGAGCCTTAGGAAGCATCACTACGAACAAAGCTAGTGGATGTGATGGAATTCCAGTTGAGCTATTTCAAATCCTGAAAGATGATGCTGTGGAAGTGCTCAAGATGCCAGCAAATTTGGAAAATTCAGCAGTGGCCACAGACCTGGAAAAGGTCAGTTTTCATTTCAACCCCTAAGAAAGGCAATCCCAAAGAATGCTCAAACTACCACACTATTGCACTCATCTCACACGCTAGTAAAGTAATGCTCAAAATTTTCCAAGCCAGGCTTCAGCAATACGTGAACCGAGAACTTCCAGATGTTCAAGATGGTTTTAGAAAAGGCAGAGGAACCAGAGATCAAATTGCCAACTTCTGCTGCACCACCAAAAAGTAAGAGAGTTCCAGAAAAACATCTATTTCTGCTTTATTGACTACGCCAAAGCCTTCGACTGTGTGGATCACAATAAACTGTGGAAAATTCTGAAAGAGATGGGAATACCAGACTACCTGACCTGCCTCTTGAGAAACCTGTATGCAGGTCAGGAAGCAACAGTTAGAACTGGACATGGAACAACAGACTGGTTCCAAATAGGAAAAGAAATGTGTCAAGGCTGTATATTGTCAGCCTGCTTATTTAACTTCTATGCAGAGTACATCATGAGAAATGCTGGGCTGGAAGAAGCACAAGGTGGAATCAAGGTTGCTGGGAGAAATATCAATAACCTCAGATATACAGATGACACCACCCTTATGGCAGAAACTGAAGAGGAACTAAAAGGCCTCTTGACGAAAGTGAGAGGGGAGAGTGAAAATGTTGGGTTAAAGCTCAACAATCAGAAAACTAAGATCATGGCATCTGGGCCCATCACCTCATGAGAAATAGATGGGGAGACAGTGGAAACAGTGTCAGACTTTATTTTTTTGGGCTCCAAAATCACTGCTGATGGTGACTGCAGCCATGAAATTAAAAGATGCTTACTCCTTGGAAGGAAAGTTATGACCAACCTAGATAACATATCAAAAAGCAGAGACATTACTTTGCCAACAAAGGTCCATCTGGTCAAGGCTATGGTTTTTTCAGTGGTCATGTGTGGATGTGAGAGTTGGACTGTGAAGAAAGCTGAGTGCCAAAAAATTGATGCTTTTGAACTGTGGTGTTGGAGAAGACTCTTGAGAGTCCCTTGGACTGCAAGGAGATTCAACCAGTCCATCCTGAAGGAGATCAGTCCTGGGTGTTCATTGGAAGGACTGATGCTGAAGCTGAAACTCCAATACTTTGGCTACCTGATGTGAAGGGTTGACTGCTTGGAAAAGACCCTGATGCTGGGAGGGATTGGGGGCAGGAGGAGAAGGGGACGACAAAGGATGAGATAGCTGGATGGCATCACTGACTAGATGGGCATGAGTTTGAGTAAACTCCAGGAGTATGTGATGGACAGGGAGGCCTGGTGTGTTGGGATTCATGAGGTTGCAAAGAGTCGGACATAATTGAGCGACTGAACCAAACTAAAGTTCTCACTTGTCACCTCTGAAAGCGTCTTCCATAACAAATTAACTGTAGGCAATACATGTGAAAGATAAAGGAAATGGGAGGGGTAATGGAATAGAAATGGAATAGGAATGTGATATAGGTCTGACACCCATAAAACGAAAAGAAGAAAGATTGGATAAGAAGAACCTCAGAGTGTGGCTCAGATTCCCCAGGTTTGAGAAAGACTTGGCTAGCTATCAAAAAGCTGAAGAGCAAAGATTCTCCTTTAGAGTTTCCAATACTGGGCAGAGGTAGCCAGGCCTTATGATTCCCCCCATGGTGAGTCACTTCCTGGAGCTGCTCAGGAAGTGTGTGGCCTCAAGTCAAACACTGAGAGATGCTGAAACCATGGACAGTGGAGACTGTTGGTTTCCTAACAGTGCTCCGTGCAGAAGGCTTTCCCTCTCTCTCTCCTCAACCATGTCTGCTCTCCATATCTTTAATTGTGTTATCTAAAGAATGTTGTGTAAATGATGTCATATAGTGTATTCTTTTGAGATTTTGAGCTTTGTTTTTTCACTCACAATTTCCTTGAGTTTCATGTAAATTGTTGTGTATATCAATAGTTTCTTACTCTTTCTTGCTGAGAGGCATTTCATGGTTGGATCCACCACCATTTCTTTTACCGTTGTAATATTGATTTTTGTGTATTGGTTTTGTATCCCGCAACTTTGATAAACTTGCTTATCAGTTCTAGTAACTTTTAAACATATTTGATTAGATTGTCTACATTGATAATCACATTGTTTATGAATAAAGTTTTTGTAGATGCCATTTATAAGGTTGAAAAAATTCCCTTCTAATCCTATTTTGCTGAGATAATTTATGAACTAGATTACCAGGCAGATAAAGGTTTATGTCCTTTGATCAATTAATTGCTTTATTATAATAAAAGGACCTTCTTTATCTCTGAAAATACTCTTTTCTCTGAAGGATACTTTGTTTGTTATTAAGGTAGCCACTATAGCTTTTTTTTGATTAGTGTTGGGATGGGAAAAGATACACCATGCTTAAAAAACATATTCGTATCCTTATATTTACAGTGTGTTTATTTTAGGTAGTATATAGTTCAGTTTTGCTTTCTTATCCAACCTTAAAATCTGTGCCTTTAAATTGAGGACTTTCAACCTAATGCATTTAATGTATTTATTGATATGATTAGTTAAAGTTAGTTGTCTTGCTCTTTGTATTTTTCTCATGTATTCTTTGTTTTCTCTACCTCTCCAGTTTTTTATTGATTAAATCTTTTTTTATAGTTCTGTTTCATCTCATTTTTTGGCTCATTACTCCATCACTTTGCTGATGTACTCTAGCCATTGGTTCTTTTATTTTTTTTATTTTATTTTTTAGCCATTGGTTCTTTTTCTTCTCTAATTTTTGAGAAAAAATTAAAATATAATGTATAAATTTAAGGTGTGTAACATAATGATCTGATACATATGAAAAGTGAAAGTGAACATGTTAGCTGCTCCATTGTGTCTGATTCTTTGTGACTCCATGGACTGTAATGGGGCCCGCCAGACTCCTCTGTCCATGGAATTCTCCAGGCAAGAATACTGGAGTGGGTATCCTTTCTCTTCTCCAGGAGATCTTCCCAACCCGGGGACTGAGCAACTGATACCTGTATGCAATGCAAAATGATTACCACCATGAAGTTAGCACATTCTTCTCCTCACAAATTGTCTTTTTTTTTCTTTCTGGTTATTGTGAGAAACTTAAGATCTAATCTTTTAGCAACTTTCAAGTATACAGTACAGTAGTGTTAACTATAGTCATGATACTATACATTAGATTCCTAGAACTTATTTGTATTGTAACTGAGAGTTTGTGCTTTTGACCAACATGTCCTCTTTTCCCTCATCACCTGTCCCCTGGCAACCACCATTATACTCTCTGTTTCTATGAGTTTGGTGTTTTTTTTTTTTTTTTTTTAATTCCCCAGTTAGATCATATAGTATTTGTCTTTCTCTGACTTATTTCAATTAGCATGATGCCCTCAAGGGGCTTCCCAGGTGGCACTAATGGTAAAGAACCCTCCTGCTGATACAGGAGATTTAAGAGGCATGGGTTCGATCCCTGGGTTAGGAAGGTCCTCTGGAGAAGGAAATGGCAACACTCTCCAGTATTCTTGCCTGGAGAACCCCATGGACAGAGGGGATTATACATGGTGGGCTATAGTCCATAGGGTTGCAAAGAGTCAGACATGACTGAAGCAAGGGAGCAAATGCCCTCAAGATTCATCCATGTTACTGCAAATGGCAGTTTTCGCTTCTCTTCTTTTATGGCTGAATGTTGTTCCATTACGTACATGCACACCTATTTTTTTTTTTAATCTATTAATTTGTTCATGGACATTTAGGTTGCTGTAGTGAATGAACATGGGGTGCACATATTTCTTTCAAATAGTGATTTCATTTCTTTTTGGTGTATATCCAGAAGTGGGATTGATGGACTATATGGCAGTTCTATTTTTAATTTCTTGAGTAACCTCCATAGTGTTTTCCATAGTAGCTGCACCAATTTACATTCTCACAAACAGTGTAAAAGTGTTCCTTTTTCTCTACATCCTTATCAGCATTTATTGTTTGTAGGCTTTTTGATGATGGCCATTCTTTTTTTTTTTTTTTTATATGTATATATATATATTTGGATAGTGCAGACAGTACAGCAAATAGGGGCACCAACTCCATACCCCTTCAGGCAAGACACTTACATTACAGTCTGGAAATTTTCTGCAGAATGAATATAGTTGATGACAGAATATCAATGCTTTCTCCTGGACTATGTACTACCAGATCCCCATTTTCTTTTTTTTTTTGTAAATCTTATTTTTTTTTAATTTTTAAAATTTTTTTTAATTATTATTATTATTTTTTTTTCCAGTGGGTTTTGTCATACATTGATATGAATCAGCCATGGATTTACATGTATTCCCAATCCCGATCCCCCCTCCCACCTCCCTCTCCACCCGATTCCTCTGGGTCTTCCCAGTGCACCAGGCCGGAGCACTTGTCTCATGCATCCCACCTGGGCTGGTGATCTGTTTCACCATAGATAGTATACATGCTGTTCTTTTGAAATATCCCACCCTCACATTCTCCCACAAAGTTCAAAAGTCTGTTCTGTATTTCTGTGTCTCTTTTTCTGTTTTGCATATAGGGTTGTCGTTATCACCTTTCTAAATTCCATATATATGTGTTAGTATGCTGTAATGTTCTTTATCTTTCTGGCTTACTTCACTCTGTATAATGGGCTCCAGCTTCATCCATCTCATTAGGACTGGTTCAAATGAATTCTTTTTAATGGCTGAGTAATATTCCATGGTGTATATGTACCACAGCTTCCTTATCCATTCATCTGCTGATGGGCATCTAGGTTGCTTCCATGTCCTGGCTATTATAAACAGTGCTGCGATGAACATTGGGGTGCATGTGTCTCTTTCAGATCTGGTTTCCTCAGTGTGTATGCCCAGAAGTGGGATTGCTGGGTCATATGGCAGTTCTATTTCCAGTTTTTTAAGAAATCTCCACACTGTTTTCCATAGCGGCTGTACTAGTTTGCATTCCCACCAACAGTGTAAGAGGGTTCCCTTTTCTCCACACCCTCTCCAGCATTTATTGCTTGTAGACTTTTGGATAGCAGCCAGATGATGGCCATTCTTAGCCATTAATTTTTGATTTCAAAATCATTCCTGGGACTTTCAACCCTTGTTTACTTGAAGACAGATTCCCTGATCCTCCCTGATGAATGGCACATGTCTCATTCCCTCAACCAAATCTTCTTAGAGAACAAGACATCAACAACTAGTTATGAGCTCTGGAACCTGTGCCTCATTGTATCCAAGTGATCTTCTACTCTAGTAAGGGTGAGGGAAAGAGCTCTGATCCCCAGTTACTACTAGGCCCTCTTCTTTTCTGCTCTTTATTACTATGAGTTTTCATTATGATGTTTCAATGGAAGCACTCTTCTCCTGGATCCCCAAGATACCCTGGCCTCAGCTACCTTCAGGCCTGACCTTGTGTTGTATCTGCCTCTTGTTCTAAGAGAAAGAATTATCCTGGGTGGTGGGTCAGTGTTCAGCTGTGGCTTTCCTGAGCTGCCAGATCCTTGGTTGCTCTGACCATCTCCTGGCCCGAGGCTCCAGAGATAAGCAGCTTCTTCAGCTATGGACAGGGGTAGAGGCCTGTGTGTTTCCTCCTACTCCAACATAGGATCAGGAGAACCCCTTTTCACATGGCCTTATCCACCCTTTATGCCCAATACTTCGCTAGACTTGAGGTTTTTGCCTGAGCTAGAGAGTTCCCAGCCGAGGAAGTAGCGATCTGCCTTGAGTGGGACTCACACAGTGGGGCCTCTGTGGTCTCAAGCTTTCCTTGTCAGGTTCATTGTACCAGAAAGGGCATCATGGTAGGGAGGGATGGTGGAAAGTGGAGCAGGGCCTCACAGTGGCTCAAATAATTCTTGGTTTGGGTGGGTGATGTTCAAATGGATCTCCAGGATGTAGTAACAATGCAGGCCTCTATCCAAGGAGGGCTTAGAGGTTAGTTTTCTCCTAAACAAGGATTGTATCTGCCCAACTTTAGAAATGATTAATATGAGTAGCAAAGAGGTTTCTATTTGAACTAGAAGAAACTATTCTCATTTCTTATGAAGGAAGGGCCTCAAATGTGGGAGAAGGGCTGTAGACTTTACTACATCCTTTATTTGCTTGGTGCATTGATGGAAGATTCTCCTTTGAATATCCAAGGTTTACTGCTTTAGAAGCATAAATTATTTGGACTTAGGTTGGGGCAGAGACATCTTGGACTTTCAAATGATCTCCTCCTCTTAGAAGTCAGGGAGAAGCTGTGGGTGAGCCTCTGGTGATCCAGACTGAGTGAAACTCATGGGCACAGGCAGAAAATCACCTCATGCTGGGGAATCTTCAAAAGGGACTCTGACAACTAATTATGGCTGTAGCAACTGTTAACCTGGGAAGGGAGAAAATTCTCCAAATCTCACTAGGAACTATCTAGTGACTGTTTCTGTCCTAGTGACCACACCTTCAGAATTCATGGTTAGGAAAAATGAGAAATGTGAGATTGTGGCATATATTTAAAAGTCACACCCAGTTACCAGCAAGGACAACAACAACGGATGGACAACTGGAGTATCAGCTACAGTTAAAAGCCTGCTCTTGCTTGCATAAGGGTCAGCCAATTCATAGTAACCCTGCATTCCATCCTGGGAATTATTTTTCGTTATATTTAACCACCTCTCTAGGACTTTAAAGATGTCTCCTTTCTTAAGTCTTGATGGAGAGAGTATGCCTTCAGGATCCTTTAATAGGATGTAATTGAAGAGATGTGTGTACCTGCTAAGTCGCTTCAGTGGTGTCCCGCTCTTTGTGACCCTATGTACTGTAGCTCACCAGGCTCTTCTGTCCATGGGATTCTCCAGGCAAGAATACTGGACTGGGTTTCCATGCCCTCCTCCAGGGATCTTCCTGACCCAGAGATCGAACCTGAGTCTCCAGCAGCTCCTGCATTGCAGGCAGATTCTTTACCCCTGAGCCACAGGGGAAGCCCAATTACTTAGATAGTGATTTCCTAATTCATGTATTATAAATCCACTCAGGATTTCTATATTGTGAAGTCCTGAATTGACAGAAATTCTTTGTTTACAATGTACAAGCCAGAACCTAGCTAGGACCACCTTTGAGTTCAAATTTCTGAGTTTGTTCAGAGGCAAGCTGGCTACTTCAGCTTTTATAGTCAAATCCATAATCTGGTAGTTACACCCATATCGCTAAATAAAGCCTAAGGTAAAAGTTAGAACTTGCTTGGTCTAGCAGCTTCACATTTTCTAGTTCAATCTCATACACATTCCCATATTTTGCAAATTCATGTAGCAATATTCTGCAGTTGTTTTGGCTGGTAAATTTTCCATTTATAATCTCAGACCATTCTTCCTCTACTGCCACCGCGTGGCAAACACAGAGATGTGCCACTCAGGTCTCCTGCTGTTAGGGTTTCTAGCCTCATTGTGGGGCTTAGCAGCTTCTAGCTGTGAGATCCTTCAGGGTCTGCCTCTGTGGTCACTTTCCTCTCCCACGGTCACCCCCTTGCTGGGAAAGTTCATATCCAGTGACTGAATAGGAGAGGGTGAAAAAGGCTGGGCATTGCAGCCCGAAACAGGACAACTCTGGTAAGCAGTATTCCCTCTTGAGTTTCCCTCCTGTTTGGTTAGAAGATTTGTTGGGCTTGCATTCCAAATTCAGTCTCAGACTGGTTCTAGAAAATCCAACCTGCAACAGTTGGTACTAGAAGTGGAATGGACTGAAAAATAAGTGATAAGTTGTGGCTTGGAGCTGGGTTATTCACTGCCCCACTGGTAATGAGGACCTTTTGCAAATTTCACTGGTGGCATATGGTGGTGGTCTGCCACGTGGCAGGGTTGCACTAGTGGGTGCAGCGTGTCAGGTATTTGAGACGTGGAGGAAACAGAAGCTGTGAGAATGAATGAGGATGCTAAGCATATTCATGCTTTAAAAAGAAAATGAACAAGCAATTGAAATAGATGTAAGAGCCAGAGAACTTATTTGATTATATATAAAGAAATATCCATTTCCTGCATCAGGAAGGCAGAAAAAGATGACCAAACTCAGGACCCAGTGGTCTGAGTGACAGAATGTGAAAGATGGTTAAAAAGCCCAATCTAAGCATATCTGTTAGAGCAAGTTCAGGACTCTGGTTGAGAGACTCTGGACTCCTAACACCTGAGATGGGACTATTTGACTAGATAAATTCTGACTCCCCCAAATTTTCTAAAAAGTAGATAAATTCTGACTCCCCCAAATGGGCAGAAATGGCCCATGTTTTCTTAATTAAGAGTTGCTCTTTTTGGGTTGAAAGACAGTCCGTAAGCAATTCTGCTGCAAATCATCCCACCCCTTGTCCTTGGCCAGTAGGTATATTCATGATTCAATTACAGAATAATCTAGTTTGAGAAGTGCCGGATTGGATCCAGAAGGGACAGGAGTATATCCCAAAGGAGTTGTAGAGTTTCTAGTAGGAGTTAGGGCGTAAGCCTGAGACAAGATTGTGAGGGTCCTTAACTTTGGGACTGATATCAATAAAAAAAATATGAAAGAATTTATTGACTTGGTAGTACTCTCCTGCAGTAAAAAATGTAAGCCTTGCACAGACAGCAGGATATGAGGCAAACTTACCATTTGGTTCACTTCAGTCGCTCAGTCGTGTCCCACTCTTTGCGACGCCATGAACCGCAGTACGCCAGGCCTCCCTGTCCATCACCAACTCCCGGAGTCCACTCAGACCCATGTCCATTGAGTCGGTGATGCCATCCAACCATCTCATCCTCTGTTGTCTCCTTCTCCTCCTGCCCTTAATCTTTCCCAGCATCAGAGTCTTTTCAAATGAGTTAGCTCTTCACTCAGGTAGCCAAAGAATTGGAGTTGCAGCTTCAAAATCAGTCCTACCAATGAACACCCAGGACTGATCTCCTCTAGGATGGACTGGTTGAATCTCCTTGCAGTCCAAGGGACTCTCAAGAGTCATCGCCAACACCACAGTTCAAAAGCATCAATTCTTCTGCACTCAGCTTTCTTTATAGTCCAACTGTCATAGCCATACATGACCACTGGAAAAACCATAACCTTGACTAGACAGACCTTGTGGACAAAGTAATGTCCCTGCTTTTTAATATTCTGTCTAGGTTGGTCATAACTTTCCTTCCAAGGAGTAAGTGTCTTTTAATTTCATGGCTGCAGTCACCATCTGCAGTGATTTTGGAGCCCAGAAAAATAAAGTCAGCCACTGTTTCCACTGTTTCCCCATATATTGGACATGAAGTGATGGGAATGGATATCATGATCTTAGTTTTCTGAATGTTGAGCTTTAAGCCAACTTTTTCACTCTCCCCTTTCACTTTCATCAAGAGGCGTTTTAGTTCCTCTTCACTTTCTGCCATAAGGGTGGTGTCATCTGCATATCTGAGGTTATTGATATTTCTCCTGGCTATCTTGATTCCAGCTTGTGCTTCCTCCAGCCCAGTGTTTCTCATGATGTACTCTGCATAGAAGTTAAATAAGCAGGGTGACAATATACAGCCTTGACTTACTCCTTTTCCTATTTGGAACAAGTCTGTTGTTCCATGTCCAGTTCTGACTGTTGTTTCCTGACCTGCATATAGATTTCTCAAGAGGCAGGTCCCATCTCTTTCAGAATTTTCCACAGTTTATTGTGATCCATACAGTCAAAGGCTTTGGCATAGTCAATAAAGCAGAAATAGATGTTTCTCTGGAACTCTTTTGCTTTTTCAATGATCTGATGGATGTTGGCAATTTGATCACTGGTCCCTCTGCCTTTTCTAAATCCAACTTGAACATCTGGAAGTTCATGGTTCATGAACTGTTGAAGCCTGGCTTGGAGAATTTTGAGCATTACTTTACCAGCATGTGAGATGCGTAAAACTGTATGGTGGTTTGAGCATTCTTTGGCATTGCCTTTCTTTGGGATTGAATGAAAACTGACCTTTTCCAGTCCTGTGGCCACTGCTGAGTTTTCCAAATTTGCTGACATATTGAGTGCAGCACTTTCACAGCATCATCTTTCAGGATTTGAAATAGCTCAACTGGAATTCCATCACCTCTACTAGCTTTGTTCATAGTGATGCTTCCTAAGGCCCACTTGACTTCACATTCCAGGATGTCTGGCTCTAGGTGAGTGATCACACCATTGTAATTATCTGGGTTGTGAAGATCTTTTTTGTATAGTTCTTCTGTGTATTCTTGCTATCTCTTCTTAATATCTTCTGCTTCTGTTAGGTCCATATCATTTCTGTCTTTTATTGTGCCCATCTTTGCATGAAGTGTTCCCTTGGTATCTCTAATTTTCTTGAAGCAACCTCTAGTCTTTCCCATTCTATTATTTTCCTCTATTTCTTTGCACTGATCACTGAGGAAGGCTTTCTTATCTCTCCTGGCTATTCTTTGGAACTCTTCATTCAAATGGGTATATCTTTTTTGGGTGCTAGTTCTAGCATTATAGGTCTTCATGTAATCGTTCAACTTCAGCTTCCTCAGCATTACTGGTTGGGGCACAAACTTGGATTACTGTTATATTGAATGGTTTGCCTTGGAAACGAACAGAGATCATTCTGTCGTTTTTGAGATTGCACCCAAGTGCTGCATTTTGGACTCTTTTGTTGATTATGATGGCTACTCCATTTCTTCTAAGGGATTCTTGCCCACAGTAGTGGATATAATGGTCATCTGAGTTAAATTCACCCATTCCAGTCCATTTTAGTTCACTGATTCCTAGAATGTTGACATTCACTCTTGCCATCTCCTGTTTGACCACTTATAATTTGCCTTCATTCATGGACCTAACCCTCTAGGTTTCTATGCAATATTGCTGTTTATAACATCAGGCTTTGCTTCTATCATCAGTCCCATCCACAACTGGGTGTTGTTTTTGCTTTGGCTCTATCTTTTCATTCTTTCTGGAGTTATTTTTCCATTGATCTCCAGTAGCATATTGGGCACCTACTGACCTGGGGAGTTCAGCTTTCAGTGTCCTGTCTTTTCACCTTTTCATACTGTTCATGGGGTTCTCAAGGCAAGAATACTGAAATGGTTTGCCATTCCCTTCTCCAGTGGACCACGTTTTGTCAGAACTCTCCACTGTGACCTGTCCATCTTGGGTGGCCCTACCTGGCTCATAGTTTTATCGAGTTAGACAAGGCTGTGGTCCCTGTGATCAGATTGGTTAGTTTTCTGTGATTGTGGCTTTCATTCTGTCTACCCTCTGATGAAGAAGGATAAGAGGCTTATGGAAGCTTCCTGATGGGAGAGACTGACAGAGAGACTGACAGAGAAAGCTGGGTCTTGTTCTGATGGCCGGGGCCATGCTCAGTAAATCTTTAGTCCAATTTTCTGTTGATGGGTGGAGCTGTGTTCCCTCCCTGCTATTCACCTGGGGCCAAACTATGGTGGAGGTAACGAAGGTAATGGCGACCTCCTTCAAAAGGTCCCGTGCATGGACTGCTACACTCAGTGCCCCCAACCCTGCAGCAGGCCACTGCCAACCCACACCTCTGCTGGAGACTCCTGGACACTCACAGGCAAGTCTGGGTCAGTCTCTTGTGGGGTCACTGCTCCTTTCTCTTGGGTATTGGTGCACGTGGTTCTGTTTGTGCCCTCCGAGAGTCTGTTTCCCAGTCCTGTGTAACTTCTGGTGGCTCTGTGGTGGGGTTAATGGCGACCTCCTCCTGAGGGCTTATGCCACACCCAGGTCTGCTGCACCCAGAGCGCCTGTCCCTGCAGCAGCCCACTGCTGACCTGTAGCTCCACAGGAGATGCTCAGAGACAGTTCTGTCTCAGTCTCTGTGGGGTCTCTAGGTCCTGGTGTGCATAAGGTTTGTTTGAGCCCTCTGAACGTCTCTGGTGGAAATAGGGTTTTATTCTAAATGCAAATCCGCCCCTCCTACCATCTTGCTAGGTCTTCTTTGCCCTTGGAAGTGGGGTATCTCCTCAAAGTCACTCCAGCACCGCACAGCTCCATGCAGCCGGCAAAAGTGATAGGTAATAGTAAAAAATTATGTGTAATTCTTAATATTACTGTTACTGTTTTCTGTGAATATTCATGTTTTTTATCCAAGACTTTAAATCTTGAGAGCATCTGTTTGAATGGGCGTAATGTCACAATCCCTAATTTGATGTGGGGAAACAGAGAAGAAATGTCTGAGTCCCATTGCCATCAACAATGATATGCAGGACACTGCTTCTGAGAAAGAGTAAAACAATGAGGACTGTCTCTGTGTTAGCTTATAATTGTTGTTTATCAAATTACTACAGCTTAGTAAACTACAACAAAACACATTTATTATCTCATGATTTCTGTCAGCAGGAGTCTGGGCATGGCCTAGGTGGGTCTTCTGCTCAGGATCTTATAGGGTTCCATCGAGGTGCCAGCCACACTGAGTTCTCATCTGCAGGCTTGTTGAGCAGAGAATCCTCTTCCAAGCTCATTCTGGTTGTTGGCAGAATTCGTGTCTTCGTTGTTATAGGACTGAAGCCCTCAGGCCCTCATGTAGCCTTCTCTGTAGGCCCCCAATGGTTGTTTGCTTCTTTAACGCTGACTGGAGAATCTCTCCAGTTTGCTAAGACTGTGAGTCTTATATAATGTCAGCTAACAAGACAGTGACTTGCTGACCCCTTTGCGATTTTCTATTGGTATAAAAGTGAGTCATAGGCCCTACCTACACTCAGGGGAAGAAGACTATAGCAGGGCTACAAATACATGACTTTTAGGGTGACTCAAGGTGTGCTAGCTACAACCTCCCAGACGCTGATCAGCTAACCAAAAGCAAAGGGCAAATGCATACTCTATAGAAAAATAACTTCAGCATATCAAGTGCCAAGAATATCTTATTCTTTGAAGCCATTGATTTCCCTTTCTGATGACAAATTTGGTTTTTTCAGTCACCTTGATGGGGGAAAAGTATTATGGAATAATATGTCTCATTTTAACTTAGAAAAGTATTATGGAATAATATGTCTCATTTTAACTTATAAATGAACATTCTTTGTAACTTTAGCTGACATAAATCCATTACCATGTGTATTCGTTAGGAGTCTCCAGAGAAAGAGAGCCATTAGGAGACCTCCCTCTCTTTCTATTAAAGTCTTCAACTGATTGAATGAGGCCCAACCGCATTGGAGGTTTATCTGCTTTACTAAAAATGTTTTAATGATTTAAATGAAAATATCATCTAAAAATAACCTTCACACAAATATCTAGAATAACATTTGACCAATCATCTGGATACCGTGATAATGTATCCAGACCGAGCCACGCATGTGGTGGAGTGGGTTGACATGCCCTCCTCGTGACCTAGCCATACTGACACATAAAATTAATCATCACCCCATGAAAGACCTAGTTGTCTTTGTTAGTCTGGTCAACTCCTTGATTTATATAGAGAAAACAAAGATGAACTGTCTTGCATCAGGCTGTACTGCGAAATATTGGTATAAAAACTGGCTATGAACACTTACAGTTGCCATTCTTTATTTCTAATTATAATAAATTATTCATAAAATTACACTGTTGGTATTGGGCTTCCCTGCTGGCTCACACAGTAAAGAATCCACCTGCAATTTGTGAGACCTGGGTTTGATCCCTGGGTTGGGAATGTCCCCTGGAGGAGCCCATGGCAACCCACTCTAGTATTCTTACCTGGAGAATTCCATGGACAGAGGAGCCTGGCGGGCTACAGTCTGTGGGGTAGCAAAGAGTCGAACATGGCTGAGTGCCCAAGCACAACACAGCAAAGTCTGTGGAGGTGTCTCTGTACCTCTAGCAATGGCTGGGAGTGCATTGTCTAAGAGATAAGTGGAGGTCTGAAAGAGTGGTCCTACATTTAGAAAGCTGAGACACATGTCGACCCCTTCTTTGGGTTCCACAAAGTATTTTTGGTCAGGGAGGAAGAGGCAGATAAAGGAGAAGGCATAGAGGGGACAGCACTCTCTTAAAGACTGTGAGGGAGAGACAGCAGCGTACCTCCTGGAGGCAGCCACCTTCTGGGACAGAAAGGCCATCACCCAGCTGGAGCCTTGCATTCCTACCTTGAGCCTGAAGTCTTGGCTAATGTTCTCCTCCCTGTGTGTCAGGGGGGGAGTGGGAAAAACACCCCAGGTCTCTGCAGAGGGGAAAGTCAGAGCACACTCCCAAAGCCGTTCCTTTTTCAAGCGTTAGATCGCTCTTCACCAGAGCCACCACGGACTTGAAGGGATTCCACATACTTATATCTTTAGGAGCAAAAGTCCAATCACATTCAGAGGTGTAGAATGACCTATATTTTTCTATACAAGTCCTAACTTTCCTCCTAATATGGGTGTATCCTATGTATAATCACGTGCCTTGTCTCTCTGCCTTTCTTTCTGCTTTGGCACCAGGTGTAATTATTTGAGTACTGCACTTTCAGGATTCCCTAGAATCCTGGACTTGTCTTTAATGCCTTAGCAGAGAACCCATCTCTACTCCCCGTTGTCGATAACCTAACCGTGGCCAGGGACATGCTGAAGTATTCTTCAGTCTATTTTTTTCTTTCAAGTTTCAGAGTGAGCTTTAATGTTGTGTGCATTCACACACCAAAGCTGTTTTCAAAAACATATAAAGCCTAAATCATGCTGTAGGTTTCCTCAAGATCCAGCCTGAGAGCTTGGGCTGTTCCAGAGGCAGATGAAAGGAGGCAGCACCAGCAGATACCAGAAGGGCTTCAGGACGACTGATTTAACTAATCCTTGTTACACTTGTGGTTGAGGTAGAAGACCCTGGCCAGAGTCAGTCACCAGTTGGTGACCACACCAGCCCCATGGTGTCCAGGGGCCCCATATGCTTGATGGGAACCCAGCTTCTGGCCAGCTGGCAGCAGTGGGCTCAGAAACCAGCTCAGGGTGACCCCAGGCCCCTGGTCCAGGCACACTCTATCCTGCAGTCTTAGAACTGAGGATGACAGTGGACCAAACCCTGCATGTAAATCAACACCCACAAATCCTCATTTTGTGTATTTTCCCAAAGCATATTTTGTAATAGGCCTTAACTATGTTCTGGTTTATATGATGATTCAAAGACTTTTTCTTATGAAGTTTTAAATTTTAATGTGAGATATACATTCAGTGAAAACAATAGCAAAAAATCAAGTTTATTTTAAAAGAAAATAAGCATTACATCATTATATGAGAATCTTAACTTATTCACCAGCAGATGGCAATATAATCATAAATGCTGCTGATCATAGGCAATTAGATAGTTTGTAAAATATGGAAATAACATATTTCATGTTTCCAAAGAAATTAAATTCAATTTCACCCCATAGAATTTTCTTGCACCAAGATATTTTTGGTCTTCTTATATACATTTAAAGGCTATAAAAAATCATTAATTTTATGACCTTGATTTTATTTTTAAAGATAAATTTATAAAATTTTATTTAAAACATGAAAAAAACCCTAAACTATTTGCAGAGAAGCTATGTTAATCAAGGATAGACTCAATATTGTAATGATGAATTTTATGAATTTTAAAATGTATAGTATCATCAGAATAGGGCTTCCCTAATATGCAAGTATTATTGACTTCTAAGGTTCAAAATACCCTCTTTTAAATGTCAGAACCCTTTTGGTTAAGGGAACCCTTCTATTTTTCTCCCAATCAATTTCCCTATGAATTAAGCAATAGAAACTTTTGCAGTGAGCTGCTAAATGTAATATCTGAGCACTTTGATAACTAGAAGAGCTTACATATATGATATATAGTTTTATTCTTATTGCTTCCTTCTATAACATATAAACTAAGCATGTGTATGGGTTTGTAATATGAAGTTAGTGAAAGATTAATCTGTTCTAATATTTTATAATTAACTGAAATTTCTTCAGATTTCTTTTGTCTTTATGGGACTATTAAAAACTATCAAGGAGCCCATATTAGTTTAGTATACTTATAAAGAATCAGGAAAGCCTGAAAATTGCTTAGGTCCATGATTTGTAAATTTTAATCCCTATTAGAATCACCTAAGAATCATCTAAAACTCACATCCAGGTCACTTCTATACAAATTAAGTAAGAATCTTAGGATGAGATCTACGTATCAGTAATTTTTAAAGTTCCTAGGGTGAAGCTAGGGTTTAGACTGGTTTCTCTTAGAGTTAAAAGTTCATATAAATCACATGAGGATCTTATTAATACATAACATTCAGTAGATCTGGTGGGTTTTCATTTCCTGCTTTTGTAACCAGCTTCCAGGTGATACTGCTGCATTTACCATGCTTTGGAAAGCATTGGCTTAGCTCTTTAAGGACACTGTTTCTCAATATTTTGTGTGTTTCAGAATTACCTGAAAAAAGTGGTAAAAACAGGCTCAGACCTTAGTATATACTTCAATGAAGCCAGGTGATGCTGACTCAAGTTTGAGGATGATTGTTTTAAGATAACCAGATTTCCTGTAGGTAAATAAACCTAGACATTATAATTTGAACACCCTGTTTCTCTGACAGTAACTTCAAACTTGCCTGGCAAGGTGTTGGCCTGGCTGGATGTGCTTCTCAGTTGGAAATACCTTACACCTCCTCTGGTTGTAGAAATTCTACCTACCTTTAAGATCCTGCCCTCATGCCAATTTGTCTAGAAGGCCTGTCTGATAATCACTTCCAAGGGACTTGGACTCTCCTCCAGCTGTGCATAGCTCCACTGGCTCCTGTATCAACTTTTTTCTCCTGCTAGAGTTAAACTAAAACCAGAGGTTGAATTTACCATTTCAATTTTCCCTTCTTTTCCTCTGAGTTCTTCAATCAGATTTGATCCCTTTCCTCATTTTAAACTGTATGGTGAATAAATACTCTGTTCAGGAAAGAGTTAACATGATGGAGACTGTTAAATAAGCTCTATGAATATGAGTCATGTGAGTCTTGCTACCCACCACATCCACTATACCTGACATATAATGGATATTCAAAGGTTGTCTTTGGCTCAAATAATGAGAGGAGTGGAAAAACGGGAGTCAAATCATAAAGACATTTTATGGTGAGCTAGGAATTTGAGAGTTGATCTTATAAACAATGTGACATAATTTTTTGGTGGGGATATGGTGTGATTAATTTTTTTTATAAATATAGAAGTTTTGGTAAAAATAGAGAGGATGAGAGTGAAGAGGAAAAAGAAGGCAAAGAGTTGCATTAGAAGGGTATCATATAGTGAAGGTCAGATTAGACATTAAGGGATGGAGCAAAGTAAACCACCTTTTTATCGAGCAGCTACTTTATACTACTTATAAGGCTAAGTACTTACTGCACATAATCTTTTATTTTTATAAATATGCCATATAAGAGATATTCTCATTTTATAGACAATGAAATCCAGGCTAAGTAACTTCTCAAAGAGGTTAAGTAATTTATTCAAAAATCATATGTGAGAACTAAAACTGGAACCCCAAACTAACTCCAAAGCCTTACACTGCAGTAACAATAATGATAGGGATGGAGTACAGAGGGCAGGTGCTGGAGGCATTTCCTTAAAAAAAAATCAGTCTTAGGGTAATTAAAAAAGAAATTTATTTGGCTGCCTCTGGTCTTGGTTGGGTCACATGGAATCTTTGGTCTTTGTTACAGCCTGCTGATCTTTCAGTTGCTGCATGTGAGCATTTTAGTTTCAATATGTGGGATCTAGTTCCCTGACCAGGGATTGAACCCGTGGCCCCTGCATTGGAAGTATGGAGTCCCAGGCACTGGACCACCAGGAAAGTTCCTGCAGACATTTTTATTTTGAGGAGAACTAACTCACTGGGGTGACTGATTCAGGCTTATGAAAAGCAAGAGATGGGGAAGAAATAATATTGTGCAGCATCTCTGTGATTGTTTGTGTTTCGGTGTCAGCTATGATGAGTGCCATTATGTGTTGAAGACTGATGTGATAGGGTTGGCTGCTACAGACTCCTAAGAAGAATGGCCCAGGAGAAAGGCAGTGGCTATATGATTCTGGTGCAGGTCCCCTCATTCATTTTCTGATTCTCTTAGTGTAATTTTATGGTAACTTAGACACATTATATTAGTAATATAAGGATGAGTGTCTGAAAAAAAGAGTTTCTGCTGATATTTGGTATAGGAGGTAAGGCAGAGAGCATCTCTTGTGACTCTTTCATTTTTCTGAACCTACTAAATACAGTGTTTTAAGAATAAATATTGTCAATACTTTGCCAACCAGTATGTTTTCAAATAACGAATTTAGAGCTATAATTTGAAAAAAAACAACAATAGGTAATTTGTTTATATTGCATAAAAGAATTGAAAAAGCTCTACCTACCTTTTACTTTCAGAGCCCAGATTAATTTAGTCATGTTAAAATGGGAGAAGCTGTGATGTAATTCCAGGTAAGAATGAAAACTGATCGAATTTTCTGAGAATTGTAGTCTGGTCTCTAATTTTAAAAATTCTACTTCAGTTTGGTGGGCATTTAAGTTTTTAGCTCCTATACAGCAGTGTCACAAAGATTTCTTAGACTTTTTGTTTTTTTTTTGCACATCTATTGTACTTATGCCCATCAAACGGCTTCAGTCTATAAATTACCTGAACCTCAGCATTATCATAGTAACTGACATTATAAAAAAAATGCTTCAATGCTGCTCAAAGGTATTCTGTATCTTTTCCAATGTTCTTAATTTTGTCATCACTTTTATTTTTAGAAAATTATTTTCCTTATCACCATTTTGACAAGAATTTTTTTGTAGGCTAATGAGATGACTGGTGACTGAAAAAATTTTATAAAATATATAAAGGTGTAAAGGAAAAAAAGTCTCCCATAATCTCATTACCAACCACTGGCAACATACTCTAAGTAACTTTGGAGTGAAAACATATCCACCCCTCCACCAGATTTTGTAATAGAGTACATAGTATCCAATTTTGTAATTGACACTCTGTAGAAAAGTATTAACAGATGCAGAAAAAGAGGCATGTGGAAATGGATAATGTCACATGATGTCAGAAGATCCAACAGGGAATTATTTTATTTCACTGAAGGGCCCAAGGGATGCATTTACAATCAGGAATGTATTGATGACAGAAATCAGCATCAAGTGAAAGTGCTGTGGTGATTTCTCTGCAGGTCGGGGTTGACAGTAGGAAAACTGGCCATAGAGCTGGACTCATGAACTGCAGTGGAAATAACAGGGCCACAAAGCAACAGAGATTGGTGGTAGTTAGCTTCCAGAAGCTTAGCAGTCACAATTATCATAAAGGTCAGTAAGGTAGAAGTGTGTGTGTGTTGGTCACTCAGTCATGTCTGACTCTTTGTGACCCCATGGACTGTAACCTGCCAGACTCTTCTGTCTGTGGAATCCCCCAGGCAAGAATACTAGAGTGGTTGTCATTCCCTTCTCTAAGGGATCTTCTTGACCCAGGGATCGAATGCAGGTCTCCTGCATTGCAGGCAGATTCTTTACTGTCTAAACCACTAGGGAAGCCCAGTAAGTTTGAAGGGTAGTCATCAAAATGGCTTGACCTTGAAGGAATCGCAAAGATGATTAAAGAACATGATGTCACCAAGGGCAAAACAGGTTTAACCGTACATGCTAAAGGCAGAAGACAAAAATACATAAGCAGCAGACTGAAGTCTGAAGTTACTCCCTGCTCCAACATAGTATCTTGCTCAAGACCTGGACACAATCCATTTCTCAGATCTGGAATCTGTTGACTGAAGAGATGGTCAGGATAGAGCTGCTAACTAAAATACTGGATGCCTAGTTAAATTTGAATTTTAGAAAAACAACAGTGTTTTAGTATAAGCATGGTCTATACAATACATGGGAAGTATTTTGGCTAAATATTATTCATTGCTTATCTGAGATTCAAATTTAAATGTGTCCTGTATTTCTTTTGTTAAATCTGGCCAGCATACCCCTAGAAACACCACAATAAAACATATGCTATGTCAATTCTTCTGATCTTTTCCTAGAGGGACCTATGGCTATTTACTTGGATGACAGTGCACTAGATGTTCTGAAGAATCTTGGACACAGAATTTGGGTTGACATTGATACTTGGAGACCAAGAGCATAACTGTGGCTCTGTTCTGGGCAGTAAATGGAGTAGTGGCCAAGTTGCAGTTTCCATTAGATCTACTGAGTCCAAGACTGGGTGTCTCATGACCATTTCCTTGGTTTAGGAATGTATTAATGGCACTGATATACATAGCAGCTGATGTAACTACCATACTCTAGGCCTTATCCTATAGTGGGGAAGGCAAAGTGGGAGTCTTTAAAACTGCATTCATTCCTCTCCAACTTCTACTTTCTGCTAAGATAAAATAATCATTGCACATTTCAGGTGATATGGCAGTGATTATTTCCACCACTAAGGATCATAAAGATGCAAGGGTGGTGGTCCCCTCATCTATCTCTTTAATTTACCTGTTTCTTTCCTGCAGCAGTTGGATGGATTCTCAAAAGAGATTATAGATTACTATAAACTCAACTAAGTATTGGTCCCCACTCTGGCTGCTATGCTGACTATGGAATCATAGCTATGGTATGTTAATAAGGTCTTGGGCTCTTGGTGTGCAGACACTGATTTGGTAAATATGCTGTTTTCTCTCCCAGTCAGAAAAAAGTATCAGAAACTGCATTCACTAGGAATAAGCAAAAATTTACATGAGTTTTGCCATAAGGTTTTCTGTCACAATATGGTCAAAAGAGATCTGGGCCATCTGGACATCCTAAGAATATCACATCAGTCCATTAAATTGGTGACATCATGTTGATTAAGCCAGATAAACAAGCTGTGGTTAGCATGCTGGAGATCACAGTAAAAAAGTTACATTGAATGGGAAACAAAATATCCAAAGATTCCATAATGTGCCATTCAAGAAAATCTTAGAGATCCAGTGCTCAGGGTCATGCTGGAAAACCTACTCCAATATGAAAGATAATTTGCAGCATCTTGCATCCTCTACCACAAAGAAAGAAACAGGATCTGTTGGGTCTATTTGGGTTTTGAGGGCAGCACATTCCACACTCAGTAGTTGTATTCTAGACCATTTGCTGAGTGACTGAGAAGGCTGCCAGATTTGAGTAGGACCCAGGCAGGAATTGTTTCTGCCTTAAGACCAGGCTCTGGTGTGATTAGCTCTGCTGCCTAGGCCTTTTATTTGTCTGACCCATGATACTGAGAGAGTTAAAGCTTAGGCAAGTTGATTGGAAGTCCAAGGCCCTTAAGGGAGGAGAAGGCAAGCATTCTTTTAAACATTTGTTTGCCTTAGTCAGGTAAGACATGTTTCTTTTACGCCCTGTGCTTATATAGCAACAATACATCTCACTAGAGACCTGGCCTTTCCTTAGGTCTGGAGCTAATGATTACACAGCACAATAATACATCTTATTCATAGGTATGCTTTTCTTAGGCTCTATGTTAATGATTATGTGTGAAAGTCACTCAGTCATGTCCAACTCTTTGCAACCCCATGGACTATACAGTCCGTGGAATTCTCCAGGCCAGAATAATGGAGTGGATAGCCTTTCCCTTCTCCAGGGGGTCTTTCCAACCCAGGGATCAAACCCAGGTCTCCTGCATTGCAAGCTGATTCTTTACCAGCTGAGCCAGAAGGGAAGCTCTGCATGAGGAGTGTATCATATGAAACGCTGGGCTGGATGAATCACAAGCTGGAATCAAGATTGCTGGGAAAAACAGCAACAGCCTCAGATATGCAAATGATACAACTTTAATGGCAGAGGTTTCAGAATAGTATTACAGTCTGAAGAATTTCCTTGTCTGCTCCTGCTTCCTTTCCCCTTTATTTTCATAGAAACTACTTGCAGTAAATCACTGCAGATGGTGACTGCAGCCATGAAATTAAAAGGCGCTTGTTCCTTGGAAGAAAAGCTCTGACCAACCTAGACAGCATATTAAAAAGCAAGGTCATTACTTTTCTGACAAAGGTCTGTCTAGTCAAAGCTATGGTTTTTCCAGTAGTCATGTATGGATGTGAGAGCTGGACTATAGAGAAAGCTGAGCATCGAAGAACTGATGCTTTTGAACTGTGGTGTTGGAGAAGACTTGAGAGTCCCTTGGACTGCAAGGAGATCCAACCAATCTATCCAAAAGGAAATCAGTCCTGAATATTTATTGGAACGACTGATGCTGAAGCTGAAACTCCAATACTTTGGTCACCTGATATGAAAAACTGACTCACTGGAAAAGACCCTGATGCTGGGAAAGATTGAAGGCAGGAGAAGGGGACAACAGAAGATGAGATGGTTGGATGGCATCACTGACTCAATTTACATGAGTTTGAGTAAGTTCTGTGAGTTGGTGATGGATAGGGAAGTCTGGCATGCTGCAGTCCATGAGGTTGCAAAGAGTTGACATGACTGAGAGACTGAACTGAACTGAACTTTCAGTAAGGGCTTCCCAGGTGGTTCTAGTAGTAAAGAGCTCTCCTCAGGAGACATAAGAGATGCTGGTTCTATCCCTGGGTTGGGAAGATCCCATGGAGCAGGAAATAATAACTCACCCCAGTATTCTTCCCTGGAGAATCCTATGGACAGAGGAGCCTAGTGGGCTACAGTCCATGGGGTCACAAAGAGTTGGACACAACTGAAGTGAGTTAACACTTTCAGTAAGCCTCTTGTTTGCCTAGCTTCTCCTGAGCATCTGCTTCCTGGAGGACCCAAAAGATGCACAGACTTCTCAGGTTTTTACTAGTTTAATAATGAATGTGACTTTAATTTTCAAAGTACATGTTTGAATAATTCTTTTCCCTGTTGTTTGCCTCTATGCACTGACTATTTTATTATATACTACTTTTTCCACCCTAAATCAGAAATGTCCTTGATTACTCACACAAATCATTCACAAAAATATATTTGAGTGTGTCAACAATAATAACTTAGTATAACAATTCCACAGTGGGCTTCTGGGGTGGCTCAGCAGTAAAAAATCTGCCAGCAGTTCAGGAGCTACAGGAGATGCATGTTCGATCCCTGGGTCAGGAAGATCCCCGGGAGAAAGGAATGGCACCCACTGCAGTATTCTTGCCTGGAGAATCCCATGGACAGAGGAGCCTGGAGGACTACAGTCCATAGGGCTGCACAGAGTCAGACACTATTGAAGCAACTGAGCACACATAACAATTCCACCAGAAGTTAATTATAATACAAATTCCTGTTGGGTAAATGTGCCTTCATTCAATGATGTACATAGGTAGTATGGATGTGCCAAGTGGTAAAAGTATTCAGTAATTACAGAAACTTTAGACTGCAACTTAAATGTAATTTGAATATAATTATAAATTTATGGCTAAATAAATTTATTTATATGTAAATAAATAAATTTATAATTATAAATTTATGGCTAAATGTATGCCTGGCATAGTATATATTCAATATATATTTGTTGAATGAAATTATTGGCATATAATACTGGTCAAATAATTATTTAGGAGTTTTAATGTAGAATTAGAAATATTTTAATCATTTTTCTGAAACTATGTAATAATGATAAATTATTAACAAAATGTAGTAATTCTTAGAAACATTTTCTTAGGAGCTCTTCACACACCGATCTCTGATTCCATTTGCCATGCCTCTTTCCCACACTTTCAGGCCCAGTGGGAGTTTCTTAGGACATCCTGTTGGTGTTAGACTCTAGGTACTGAATTATCCTTCACTGATTTCCATATGGCCTACCCAACTTATATAAATAATCTTTTCTTTTTCTTTTTCCCAGTTCACCAACTTGAGTGTGCCATCTGTTTCCTGTTATCCTGACTGAATAGAAGCAGAACATCTAGAAAAGATTCCAACATACTATCAGAAGAGATAAAAAGTTATGCTTCAGTTTTTAGGAAGTCCCTTTTGAAGGACTGTTCATATTCTGCTAAGTAAAGCTAGGTGAAACGCACCCAAGGCAAGGATTTTGGGGCATGTGGCTAAGATATGTCTTAGAGAAACTCCACAGATACGCGATGCCAAAGTGCCACTCACAGTGTTGCCAAAGTGAATTATCACAAGTTGATCTCTCTGAAAGTAGATAAGGAGATGGAGTTTAGTGTGTAAGATATGTGCCAGAGATCAACACCTGCAAAAGGAAGGAGGAGGAATTGGGTGGAGGAAGCATCACAGTTATCAGAGTGGTGGCCAACACCATTGGGGGAAGGGGTGTAGCAGTGTGTGTGTTGTAGGGGGAAATAAGGGAGTGAGATGAGGCCCAGGTCAGGCCAAAATGATTGGACCTTTATTCTTCCACTCTGTTCAGTCAGGGAATGCTGGCTGCTTCAGAAAGGCTAGGATGTTGGTCAAGTCACATCCTTCATACATTGGCTTGGTTGCCAAGGGCTGAGAGATGTACTCTCCACAGCTAGGTAACAAGCTCTTTCTTGAAGGGAATCTGTGTGGCTTATCATTTTGTGTACAAAACGTGTATAAACTAACAGTAGTCTTACAGCTGCCAGTTTTATTTGAGATATAATTTGTTCATTTGATGGCAAATAAATTTGAAGTGTACAGTTCAATATGTTCTGATAAATGTAAGCACCCAAGCAACAAAACTATCCCAGTTAACATAACAAATACTTTTATCACTCCTATACAATTTCCTCTCTCTTATTCCTAGTCAATCCTCTCTTTATTATATTATTTTTTATTTCAATATGATTTTAAAAAATTGTTTTTTAAAATTATTTATTTATTTTAAATGGAGTCTAATTACTTTACATAGTTGGTGATTTTTGCCATACATTGACATGAGTCAGCCATGGGAGTACATGTGTTCCCCTGTCTCAAAACCCCCTCCCACCTCCCTCCCCATCCCATCTCTCTGGTTGTCCCAGTGCACCTGTTTTGAGTGCCTTGTTTCATGCATCAAACTTGCACTGGTGATCTGTCTCATATATGGTAATATACATGTTTCAATGCTATTATCCCAAATCATCCCACCCTTGCCTTCTCCCACAGAGTCCAAAAGTCTGTTCTTTACATCTGTGTCTCTTTTGCTGTCTTGCATAAAGGGTCATCATTACCATCTTTCTAAATTCCATATATATGCATTAATATATTATATTGGTGTTTTTCTTTCTGACTTACTTCACTCAGTATAATAGGCTTTAGTTTCATCCACCTCATTCAAGTGCATTATTTTTAATAGCTGAGTAATATTCCATGGTGTATATGTACCACAGCTTTCTTTTCTATTCATCTGCCAGTGGGCATCTAGGTTGCTTCCAAGCCCTAGCTATTGTAAACTGTGCTGCAATGGACACTGGGGTACACGTGTCTCTTTCATAATGGTTTCCTCAGCGTGTATGCCCAGCAGTGGGATTTCTGGGTAATATGGCAGTTCTGTTTCCAGTATTTTAAGTAATCTCCACACTGTTCTCCATAGTGGCTGTACTAGTTTGCATTCCCACCAACAGTATAAGAGGGTTCCCTTTTCTCCACACCCTCTCCAGCATTTATTGTTTGTGATTTTTGGATAGCAGCCATTCTGAACAGCATGAGATGGTACCTCGTTGTGGTTTTGGCTTGGATTTCTCTGATAATGAGTGATGTTGAGCATCTTTTCATGTGTCTGTTAGCCATCTGTATGTCTTCTTTGGAGAAATGTCTGTTTAGTTCTTTGGCCCATTTTTTGATTTGGTCATTTATTTTTCTGGTATTGAGCTGCAGGAGCTGCTTGTATATTTTGGAGATTAATTCTTTGTCAGTTGTTTCATTTGGTATTATTTTCCCCCATTCTGAAGGTTGTCTTTTCACCTTGCTTATAGTTTCCTTCACTGTGCCAAAGCTTTTAAGTTTAATTAGGCCCCATTTGTTTATTTTTGCTTTTATTTCCATTACTTTGGGTGGTGGGTCATAGAGGATCTTGCTTTGATTTATGTCATCAAGTGTTCTCTCTATTTTTTCCTCTAGGAGTTTTACAGTTTCTGGTCTTACATTTATATCTTTATTTTTTTATTTATTTTAATGTTGAATCTTGTTTATTTATTATTTTTTTTAGGTTTTACATTTTATTTTACTATTAGATCTTTAATCCATTTGGAGTTTATTTTTGTGTATGGTATTAGAAAGTGTTCTAGTTTCACTCTTTTACAAGTGGTTGACCAGTTTTCCCAGCACCACTTGTTGAAGAGATTGTCTTTTCTCCATTGTATGTTCTTGCCTCCTTTGTCAAAGATAAGGTGTCCATAGGTGTGTGGATTTATCTCTGTGCTTTCTATTTTGTTCCATTGATCTATTTTTCTTTCTTTGTGCCAGCACCATACTGTCTTGATGTCTGTAGCTTTGTAGTATAGTCTGATGTCAGGAAGGTTGATTCCTCCAGTTCCATTCTTCTTTCTCAAGGTTGCTTTGGCTATTTGAAGCTTTCGTGTTTCTATACAAATTATGAAATTATTTGCTTTAGTTCTGTGAAAAAAAACTGTTGGTAGCTTGATAGGGATTGCATTGAATTTATAGATTGCTTTGGGTAGTATACTCATTTTCACTATATTGATCCTTCTGATCCACCAACATGGTATATTTCTCCATCTATTTGTATCATCTTTGATTTCTTATATCAGCATTATATAGTTTTCTGTGTGTAGGTCTTTTGTTTCTTCAGGTGAATTTATTCCTGAGTATTTTGTTCTTTTCATTGCAATCGTGAATGGGATTGTTTCCTTACTTTCTCTTTCTGTTTTCTCATTGTTAGTGTATAGGAACACAAGGGATTTCTGTGTATTAATTTTATATCCTGTTTCTTTACTATATTCATTGATTAGCTCTAGTAATTTTCTGGTGGTGTCTTTAGGGTTTTTAGTGTAGAGGATCATGTCATCTGAAAATAGAGTTTTGCTTCCTCTTTTTCAATCTGGATTTTTTTTTTTTCCTTCTGATTGCTGTGGCTAAGACTTCTGAAACTATGTTGAATAGTAGTGGTGAGAGTGGGCACCCTGTCGTCTTCCTGACTTCAGAGGAAACACTTTCAATTTTTTGCCATTGAGAATAATGTTTTCTGTGGGTTTGTCATATATGGCTTCTATTGTGTTCAGGTATATTCCTTCTATGCCTGCTTTCTGGAGGTTTTTTTTTTTAATCATAAATGGATGTTGAATTTTGTCAAAGGCTTTCTCTGCATCTATTGAGATGATCATGTGGTTTTTATCTTTCAATTTGCTAATGTGATGTGCTAGTGTGGTGATTGACTTGTGAATATTGAAGAATCCTTGCATCCCTGAGATAAAGCCCACTTGGTTATGATGTATGATCTTTGTAATATGTTGTTGGATTCTGTTTGCTAGAATTTTGTTGAGGATTTTTGCATCTATGTTCTCAGTGACTTTGACCTGCAGTTTTCTTTTTTGTGTGTGACATCTTTGTCTGGTTTTGGTGTTAGGGTGATGGTGCTTTCATAGAATGAGCTTGGGAATTTACCTTCCTCTGCAATTCTCTGGAAGAGTTTGAGTAGGGTAGGCGTTATCTCTTCTTTTTGGTAGAATTCAACTGAAGTCATCTGGTTCTGGGCTTTCGTTTGTTGGAAGATTTTTTATTACAGTTTCAATTTCTGTTCTTGTGATGGGTCTGTTAAGATTTTCTACTTTTTCTTGGTTCAGTTTTAGAAGGTTATACTTTTTTATGAATTCGTCCATTTCTTCCAAGTTGTCCATTTTATTGGCATATATTTGCAGATAGTAGTCTCTTAAGATCCTTTGTATTTCTGTGTTTTCTGCTGTGATTTCTCCATTTTTATTTCTAATTTTATTGATTTGATTCTTCTCCCATTTTTTCTTGATGAGTCTGGCTAATGGTTTGTCTATTTTATTTATCTTCTCAAAGAACCAGCTTTTAGTTTTGTTGATTTTTGCTATAGTGTCTTTTGTTTCTTTTTCATTATTTCTGCTATGATTTTTAGGATTTGTTTCCTTCTGCTAACTTTGGGGTTCTTAATTTCTTCTTTTTCTAGTTGCTTTAGGTGTGAAGTTAATTATTTATTTGATGTTTCTCTTGTTTCTTGAGGTAAGCTTGTATTGCTATGAACCTTCCTCTTAACATTGCTTTTACTGAATCCCATATGTTTTGGGTTGTCGTGTTTTATTTTCATTTGTTTGTATGCATACTATGATTTCCTTTTTTATTTCTCCTGTGATTTGTTGGTTATTCAGATGCGTGTTATGTAGCCTCCATGTGTTTGTATTTTTAATAGTTTTTTTTTTTCCTATAGTTGACATGTAATCTTACCATATTGTGATCAGAAAAGATGCTTGAAATGATTTCAATGTATTTGAATTTACCAAGGCTAGATTTATGGCCCTGGATGTGATCTATCCTGGAGAATGTTCTGTGTGCACCTGAGAAAAAGGTGAAATTCATTGTTTTGGGGTGAAATGCCCTATATATAAATTACCTCTAATTGGTCCACTACATCATTTAAAAAAACTTGTGTTTTCTTGCTAATTTTCTATTTGGTTGATCTATCCGTAGGTGTGAGTGTGGTATTAAAGTCTCCCACTATTATTGTGCTGCTGTTAATCTCCCCTTTCATACTTGTTAGCATTTGCCTTATGTGTTGAGGGGCTCTTATGTTGGGTGCATATATATTTATAATTGTTAATCTTCTTCTTGGATTGGTCCTTTGATCATTATGTAGTGTCCTTCTTTATCTCATTTCATGGTCTTTATTTCAAAGTCTATTTTATCTGATGAGTATTGCTATTCCTGCTTTCTTTTGGCCTCCATTTGCATGAAATATCTTTTCCAGCCCTTCACTTTCAGTCTGATTGTGTCCCTTGGTTTGAAGTGAGTCTCTGTAAACATCATATATAAGGGTCTTGTTTTTGTAGCCATTCAGCCAGTCTTTGTCTTTTGGTTGGGGCCTTCAACCCATTTACATTTAAGGTAGTTATTGATAAGTATGATCCCATTGCCATTTATTTTGTTGTTTTGGGTTCGAGTTTATACACCTTTTCTGTGTTTCCTGTCTAGAGAAGATCCTTTAGCATTTGTTGAAGAGCTGGTTTGGTGGTGTTGAATTCTCTAAGGTCTTGCTTCTCTGTAAAACTTTTGATTTCTCCTTCATATCTGAATGAGATCCTTGCCAGGTATAGTAATCTTGGTTGTAGTTTTTTCTCTTTCATCACTTTAAGTATGTCCTGCCATTCATTCCGGCCTGAAGAGCTTCTATTGAAAGATCAGCTGTTATCCTTATGGGGATCCCCTTGTGTGTTACTTGTCACTTTTCCCTTGCTGCTTTGAATATTTGCTCTTCATTAGTTTGATTAAATTGTGTCTTGGGGTGTTTTGCCTTCGGTTTGTCCTGTTTGGGAGTCTCTGGGTTTCTTGGACTTGGGTGGCTATTTCCTTCCCCATTTTATGAAAGTTTTCAACTATTATTTCCTCAAGTGTTTTCTCATGTCATTTCTTTTTGTCTTCTTCTGGAACACCTATGATTCGAACATTGGGGCGTTTAACATTGTCTCAGAGTTCTCTGAGGTTGCCCTCATTTCTTTTAATTCTTTTTTCCTCTCTGCTCCATTTATTCCCACCATTCTATCTTCCAACTCACTTATCCTCTCCACTGATCCAGTTATTCTCCTGTTGGTTCCCTTCTGAGTGCTTTTGATCTGTTATTGCATTATTCATTATTGATTGATTCTTCTTTATTTCTTCTAGGTTCTTTTAAAACATTTCTTGCATCCTCTCAATGCTTGTCTCTAGTCTATGTATCTGTAACTTCATTTTGTCTTCAAGGTTTTGGATCATCCATACTATCATCATTCTGAATTCTTTTTCAGGTAGACTCCCTATCTCCTCCTCTTCTGTTTGGTTTGGTGGGTATTTATCAGATTCCTTTACTTGCTGCATATTTCCTTGCCTTTTCATTTCATTTAGATTGCTGTGTTTGGGGTGCCCTTTCTATATGTTGGGAGTTCGTGGTTCCTTTTTATTGTGGAGTCTGCTCCCTGTAGGTGGGGTTGCACTAGCAGCTTGTCAAGGTTTCCTGGTTGGGAGACCTTGCATCTGTGTTCTGGTAGGTGAAGCTGGATCTCTTCTCTCTGGAGTGCAATGAAGTGTCCAGTAGTGAGTTTTGGGGGGGGGGGTGTGTGTCTGTGGGTTTGGCATGACTTTGGGCAGCCTGTCTTTTAATGCTCAATGTTGTGTTCCTGCTTTGCTGGAGAATTAGCGTGGTATGTCTTGCACTGAGACTTGTTGGCTCTTGGATGGAACTTGGTTTCAGTGTTGATATGGAGACCTTCGGGTGAGCTCTTGTCTATTAATGTTCCCTGGAATCAGGAGTTCTCTGATGTTCTCAAATTTTGGAGTTAAGCCTCCTGCCTCTGGCTTTTAGTCCTTCTCTTACAGTAGCCTCAAGACTTCTCCATCCATACATCACAGATGATAAAACATCTAGGTTAATGGTGAAACAATCCTCCACAGTGAGGGATACCCAGAGAGATTCACAGAGTTACATGGAGAAGAGAAGAGGGAGATATAGGTTACCAGGAGGAGAATAGGGGGAGTCAAAAGTGGACAGAGAAGTCTAGCCAGAAATCAATTCCCTAAGTGCTCTCCACAGCCTGGAACACCCAGAGGGATTCACAGAGTTAATAGAGAAGAAAAGCGGGAGGAAGGAGATAGAGGTGACCTGGGGGAGAAAAGCTGGAGTCAAAAGAGGAGAGAGCAATCAAGACAATAATGAAATCCCTAAGTGAAAATGGACACTGAAAATTAGACTCTTAAAGGTACAAAATTGGTAACAAATACCAAAAAGCAAAGATTGAAAATCCATAATACAGGTTGGTTTCTCAAAATACAATATAAAAATAGAAAATAAAATTAATTAGAAAATTTAAAAATATACATATGTGAAGTTTGCTTTAAAAATAAGGTCTTTTTATTTTGCAAGGTGGGCTGTGCGTCTTAATCAGCTCCCTGGTCCTGGCCGCTTGGTTTCCCGGGTGTGCCAGAGAGCACCATCTCAGGTGTGCCATGGGTCTCCTCTGGGGAGCTGATATCAGGCTGCAATACTCCTGGTAGATGTCAACTGTCCAGGATCCCAGGAAGACGTGCTTAGCAACTGGGAGCCTGCTAACAGTTTGGAGCTCACTGGTGGCAAACGGGAGTGTCTGGGCTACTTCTCTACTGGCCATTTCTGTTAGGTGTGCATTCTGTGTTTTTTTTTTTTTTCCCCCTTCTTCTTCTCCTGGTTATGTTGCTGTCTGAGATTGCAAAACTCCCCACAGACCTGCCTGTGATAGGGTTTCCTACTGTGTGGAAACTTCTCCTTCTAGACTCCCTCCCCAGGTCGGGTCTCTGTCTCTAAATCTTTTGTCTATGTTTTTGTCTTCTTTATTTTGTCCTACCTCCGTTCAAAGAGAATGGGCTCCATCTTTGGGTGCCTGGTATCCTCTGCCAGCCTTCAGAAGTTGTTCTGTGGAAGTTGTTCAACATTCAAATGATCTTTTGATGAATTTGCGGGGTAGAAAGTGATCTCCCCATTCCTCCTATTCCTCCACCCGCTTGGGATAATCCCTCTCAATAGGATGTTTTTGAGATTTATACACTTCTGTGTTTTAGTAGTTTGTTCATTTTTGATGTCAAGCAGTTTTGCATTTAATGAATGTGCCAAAATTTGTCCATTCTACAAGTGGTAGAATATGTGGGTTGTTTGTCCTTTTTTTTCTCTTATCAATAATATTGTAATGGGTAAGTGTTCTGTGGACATATGTTTTTGTTTCTCTTGGATAAATACCTGAGGGCAGAATTAGTGTATCATGTGGTAAATGCAAATTTAACTCATAAAGAAACTGCTAAGCTGTTTTCAAGTAATTGTATCAGTTTACATTTTCACCAGCTACATACGAGAGTTACAGTTGCTTAAGTTCTTGTCAACACTATTAGTCCTTTAATTTTGTCCATGAGTTTGAAGTTGCATTTACTGGTTGTTTTAAACTTGTAATCATCTTTTGTCTTTTCATATATTTGTTGATTATTCACACATCTTCTTTTTCAAAGTGTCTGATGCCCATGTTTTCCATTAAGAAAAAATTTTTTTGTAGGATAAAAAGTTGATAAAAGTACTTAGCCATCTATCTATCTATCTATCTATTTATGCATATGTATGATTTGACTTTTATTTTCTTAATGATTTCTTTAAAAAGCAGAAGCATTTAAAAAAACTGTTAGACCTTAATTAATCACTATTTTTTTCTGTTATAGTTAGTGATTTTTGTGTCCTATAAAATATTTGTTTCTCAAAATTGCAAAGATATTCACCTTTGTGTTCTTCTATAAAGTTTATGGGTCTATCTTTTTAATACAGATTTATGATTTATCTCATATTAATTTTACATGGTGTGAGACAGTGATTGAGGTTGATTTGTTTTTCATGTGAGTAACAAATTGCTTTAGCACCATTTGTTAAAAAAATGTTCAAAAGCCTATTAACCATATATGGGTAAGTATGTATTATCTGTGTGTACATATGGTTTAGTATACTTAGATATATTTATAAATTCTCTATCATACATATTGATTTATATTCCCATTTTGTGACCAATACCACACTATCTAGGTTATTGTAATTTTATAACATGTCTTAAAATCATGTAGTATCTTTCAGTTTTGTTTCTTTAAAAGAGTATATTGGCTACTCAGATCTTTGCATTTCTCTATATTATTTTTGAAATCAACCTACTTATTTCTACAGAAAAAATGTCTGCTGGGATTTGATTTGGCTTGAGCATCTACAGATCAATTTGGGAAAATTAATATCAGTTTATGAATTTTCAACTCATGAACATGGTGTATCTGTCATTTATTAACATGCTTCTAAATTTCTCTCTGCAGTGTCTTCTAGTTTTTAAAATACAGATTTTGCACTTTTTTGATTGTTTATTCCTACATATTTTGTTTTTTGATGTTTTGCAAATTGTTTTGTTTTACATTTATTTTCCAAACATTTGATGCTACCAAATAGAAATGCAGTTGAATTTTTGCCTATTGACCCTATATTCTAAAACATTGTTAAGTTCATTCATGAATTCTAGACATTTTCCTGTTGATTCTCTATGATTTTCTATATAAGCAATGATATCTTTTGTAAATAATTTTCTTTCCAATTTTTATTCCTTTTATTTCCTTCTCTTGCCATACCAGCAGAACACTTTATACAGTACTAACTAGAAATAGTCATAGTAGACATCCTTGCTTTGTTCCTGGTTTTAAGGAAACCACACCCAATATTACCTTTAAGCCTGATGTTAGCTGTAGGTTTTCATTGAGACCATTTATCAGGTAGGTCTGAATTTTTATCATGAAGGCTTTTGTCTGAATCAATTGAAATGATCTTAGTTTTAATATGTTTTTCTCCTTAATTCTATTAAGATGGTAAATTATATTGATTAGTTTTTGAATATTAAGCCAGGCTTGCATTTCTGATATTCACCTTTGTGAATTTTATCTTGATGTGTTATTCTTTATATGTATTGCTGAATTTGCTTAGCAATATTTTGTTAAGGAATTTTGCTTTTATCTTAATGAGAAGTATTATTTTGTAATATTCTTTCTGGTAAATTTTTTCCTCCAGGTTTCTGTATTGGGATTCTGCTGATGTCAGAAAACCAGTTGGAAACCAGTTGTTCCTTCCTATTCAATTTTCATAAAGAGTTTGTATAAGATGGATATATTTATTCCCGACATGTCAAATAGAATTTATCAGTGAAATCAACTGTGACTGGGGTTTTCTTTGTGATAAGGTTTTATTAACAAATTCAATTTTCATTGATAGAATGTTCATATAGTCTTGCTAAGTATTTATTTTTTAAGAATTTGCTTTTAACTCTAAGTTATTAAATTATCAGTATAAAGTTATTCATTACTTTATTTTTAATATCTTTAGAATCTATAGTTTTACTTCTTTTATTTCTAATATTGGAAATTTTTGTTTTCTTTCTCTTTTCCTTTTTCAGTCTTAAAGTAGGTATAACATTTTATTCATCCATTACAAGGACTAGCATTTATCTTTATCATTTTTCTCTGTTGTATGTCTCTTTTATATTTTATTTACTTCCACTCTCTTTATTCCTTTGCCCCTCTTCACTTTGGGTTTGACTGTCTTAACTTTGTAAGGTAGAAGCTTTTGTCATTGATATTATACTTTCTTCTGTCTAATATAAGTGATTAAAGACATAGATTTCCCTCTTAGGATTATGACGTGACTTGGCTTAGCTTTCTTCATTTTCTTTTCTTGAGATTTGTTGAACTTTTTAGATCTGAGAGTTTATAATATTCATCAAATATGAAAACTAATACTTGAGGATTTTTCATGTACATTCATAGATGTGAAAGTATTAGTTACTCAGTTGTGTCTAACTTTTTGTGAACCCATGAACAGTAGCCCACCAGGCTACTCTCTTCATGGAATTCTCCAGGCAAGAATGCTGGAGTGGGTAGCCATCCCCTTCTCCAGGGGGTCTTCCTGACCTAGAGCTTGAACATGGGCCTCCTGTACTGTAGGAAGATTTGTAAAGAATCTGAGCCTCCAGGGAATCAGTCTGTAATTTTCTGTCTTTTTTTTTTTTGTAGTGTCCTTGTCTGGTTCTGATATCAGGGTAGTGCTGGCCTCATAAAATGAGTTTGGAAAAATTCCTCCTCCTCTATTTTTGAAAGGGCTTGAGAAGGTTTGTTATTAATCCTTCTTTAAATGTTTGGTAGAATTAAACATAATATCTGGTCCTGGACTTTTGTTTGTTGATGTTCTTTATTACTGATTCAATCTCCTTACTGAAAATTGGTCTGTTCAGATTTTCTATTTCTTTGTGATTCAGTCTTGGTAGGTTGTTGTCTCTAGGAAATTTAAAATTTCTTCTAGGTTATCGAATTTGTTGGCATATAATTGGTTATAGTTTTCTCTTGATCCTCTGTATTTCTGTAGTGTCAATTGTGGTGACTCTTATGCACTTAAAATTTTTATTTACTTGAGTCTTTTTTTCCACTTCATTTGCCTAGCTAATGTTTGTCAATTTTATCTTTTTTTAAAAAAAAGCTGTTAATTTTGTCAGTCGTTTCTACTGTTTTTTCTGGTCTTTATTTTATTTCTTCATTGATCTTGGCTATTTCCCTCTCTCTTCTTACTTAGTTATTATTTTTTTAGTTCCTTGAGTTGTAAAATTATTTATTTATGATCTTTCTATTTTTTTAATATATGCATTTTTTCCACTATAAACTTTCCTCAAAGACTGTTTTTGCAACTTCCCACAGGTTTTGGTGTATTGATGTTGAAACTTTCCATTTGTTTCAAGTTTTTTTTTTTTTTTTTAAATTTACCTTTTGATTACTTCCCTGACCCATTGGTTCAGGAATGTGCTTTTTGGTTTCCATATGATTGCAAAATTTACAGCTCTCCTCTTGTTAATTTCTAAGTTCATGATATTTGGTATACTTTAAATCTTTAAAAGTTCTCTTGAGATTTGCTTTTGACCATAATATGGTCTATCCTGCAGAGTGCCCCTTGGGTACTTGAGAAGAATATGGTGCATTCTCCTGTTGTTGGATGGAATTTCTATATATGTCCGCTTGGTTGGTTTAGTCAAATATATGATTTAAGTCCAATTTATCCTTGATTTACTTTCTGGTTGATCTAACCATTGCTAAATGTGTTGAAGTCCTCTATTGTTATTGTGGGCTTCACTAGTGGCTCAGCAGCAAATGACATGCCTACAATGCAGGAACTGCAGGAGATGTGGTGTTCGTTCAATCCCTGGGTTGGGAAAATCCAGGGCTAGGCAACCCACTCCAGTATTCTTGCCTGGAGAATCCCATGAATAGAGGAGACTGGAAAGCTGCAGTCCATAGGTTTGCAAAGAGTCGGACACAATTAAAGTGACTTAGCACGCATCCATGCACTATTAGTGTATCATTGTCTCTTTTTTTCTTCAGAACCGTTACTATTTGCTTAATATATTTGGGTGCTCTGATGTAGTTATGCTGTTAGTGTTGTACGGTCACTTAGTCATGTCTGACACATTGCGACCCCATGTTCTGCAGTACTCCAGGCTTCCCAGTCCTTCACTACACCAGAGTTTGCTCAAACTCAATCCACGGTGTTGGTGATGCCATCCAACCATCTCATCCTCTGTGGTCTCCTTCTCATTCTGCCTTCAATCTTTCACAGCATCAGGGCCTTTACTAATAAGTCAGCTTTTCATATCAAGTGGCCAAGTATTGGAGCTTCAGCTTCAGCATAAGTCCTTCCAATGAATATTCAGGACTGTATTCCTTTAGGATAGACTGGCTTGATCGCCTTGCAGTCCAAAGGACTCTCAAGAGTCTTCTCCAACACCACAGCTCAAAAGCATCAATTCTTCAGTGCTCAGACTTCTTTATGGTCCAACTCTCATATCCATACATGACTACTGGAAAAAAAAAACATAGCCTTGACTATACAGACCTTTGTTGGCAAAGTAATGCCTCTGCTTTTTAATATACTGTCTAAGTTGGTCATAGCTTTTCTTCCAAGGGTCAAGTATCTTTTATTTTCATGGCTGCAGTCACCATCTGCAGTGATTTTGGAGCCCAAGAAAAGAAAGTCGGTAACTGTTTCCATTGTTTCCTCATCTGTTTGCAATAAAGTGATGGGGCCAGATGCCATGATTTTTTTATTTTTATTTTTTATTTTATATTGTAGTGGTTTTTGCCATACATTGACATGAATCAGCCATGGATTTACATGTGTTCCACATCCCAATCCCCCCTCCCACTTCCCTCCCCACCCCATCCCTCTGGGTCTTCCCAGTGCACCAGCCCTGAGCACTTGTCTCATGCATCCAACCTGGGCTGGTGATCTGTTTCACCCTAGATAATATACATGTTTTGATGCTGTTCTCTCAAAATATCCCACCCTCGCCTTCTCCCACAGAGTCCGAAAGTCTGTTCTGTACATCTGTGTCTCTTTTCCTGTCTTGCATATAAGGTTATCGTTACCATCTTTCTAAATTCCATATATATGTGTTAGTATACTGTATTGGTCTTTATCTTTCTGGCTTACTTCACTCTGTATAATGGGCTCCAGTTTCATCCATCTCATTAGAATTGATTCAAATGAATTCTTTTTAATGGCTGAGTAATATTCCATGGTGTATATGTACCACAGCTTCCTTATCCATTCGTCTGCTGATGGGCATCTAGGTCATGATGTATGATTTTTTAAATATGTTGTTGGATTCTGTTTGCTAGAATTTTGTTAAGGATTTTTGCATCTATTTGAATGTTGAGGCGTAAGCCAGCTTCTTCACTCTCCTTTTTTGCTTTCATCAAGAGGCTATTTAGTTCCTCATTGCTTTCTGTCATAAGGGCAGTGTTACCTGCATATCTGAGGTTATTGATATTTCTCCCAATAATTTTGATTCCAGCTTGTGCTTCATCCAGCCTAACATTTTGCATGATGTACTCTTCAAATACGTTAAATAAGCAGGATGACAATATTCAGCCTTGACATACTCTTTTCCCAATTTGGCAGTCTGCTGTTCCATGTCTGGCTCTGACCATTGCTTCTTGACCAGCATACAGGTTTCTCAAGAGGCAAGTAAGGTGGTCTGGTATTCCCATCTCTTTAAGAATTTTCCACAGTTTTCTGTGATCCACAGTCAAAAGTTTTAGTGTAGTCAATGAAGCATAAATAGATATTTTTCTAGAACTCTCTTGCTTTTGCTATGATCCAGCGGCTGTTGGCAATTTGATCTCTGGTTCCTCTGCCTTCTCTAAATCCAGCTTGTACATCTGGATGTTCATAATTCATGTTCTGTTGAAGCCTACCTTGGAGCATTTTGAGCATTATTTTGCATGCGTGTGAAATGAGTGTAATGTGTGGTAGTATGAACATTCTTTGGTACTGTCTATCTCTGGAACTGGAATGAAAACTGACCTTTTCCAACCCTGTGGCCACTGCTGAATTGTCCAAATTTGCTAGCATATTGAGTGCAGCACTTTCATAGTGACATCTTTTAGGATTGAAATAGCTCAGCTGAAATTCTATCACCTCCACTGGTTTTGTTTGTAGTGATGCTTCCTAAGACCCAATTGACTTAGCACTCCAGGATGTCTGGTTCTAGGTGAGTGATCACACCATTGTGGTTATCTGGGTCATGAAGATCTTTTTTGTATAGTTCTTCTGTGTATTCTTGCCACCTCTTCTTTTTTTTTCCATTTATTTTTATTAATTGGAGGCCAATTACTTTACAATATTGTAGTGGGTTTTGTCATACATTGACATGAATCAGCCATGGATTTACACATATTCCCCATCCCAATCTCCCCTCCCACCTCCCTCTCTACCTGATCCCTCTGGGTCTTCCCAGTGCACCAGGCCCAAGCACTTGTCTCATGCATCCAACCTGGGCTGGTGATCTGTTTCACCCTAGATAATATACATGTTTTGATGCTGTTCTCTCAAAACATCCCACCCTTGCCTTCTCCCACAGAGTCCAAAAGTCTGTTCTGTACATCTGTACATCTGGATCTCTTTTTCTCTCTTGCATATAGGGTTATCATTACCATCTTTCTAAATTCCATATATATGTGTTAGTATGCTGTAATGGTCTTTATCTTTCTGGCTTACTTCACTCTGTATAATGGGCTCCAGTTAAATCCATCTCATTAGAATTGATTCAAATGAATTCTTTTTAATGGCTGAGTAATATTCCATGGTGTATATGTACCACAGCTTCCTTATCCATTCGTCTGCTGATGGGCATCTAGGTTGCTTCCATGTCCTGGCTATTACAAACAGTGCTGCAATGAACATTGGGGTGCACTTGTCTCTTTCAGATCTGGTTTCCTCAGGGTGTATGCCCAGAAGTGGATTGCTGGGTCATATGGCAATTCTATTTCCAGTTTTTAAAGAAATCTCCACACTGTTCTCCATAGCTTGCCACCTCTTCTTAATCTCTTCTGCTTCTGTTAGGTCCATAGAGTTTCTGTCCTTTTTTGTGCCCATCTTTGCATGAAATGTTCCCTTGGTAGTTCTAATTTTCTTGACCAGATCTTTAGACATTCCCATTCTATTGTTTTCCTCTATTTCTTTGCATTGTTCATTTAGGATGATGTTCTTATCTCTCCTTTTTAGTCTTTGGAACACTGCATTCACAGGGGATATCTTTCCTTTTCTCCTTTGCCTTTCACTTCTTTTCTCAGATATTTGTAGGCCTGTCAGACAACCATTTTGTCTTTTTGCCTTTCTTTTTCTTTGGGATTGTCTTGACCACTGCCTTCTGTACAGTTGACATGTACCTCCATCTATACTTCCTCAGACATGCTGTCTGTCAGATCTAATCCTTTGAATCTGTTTGTCACTTCCACTATATAATCATAAGGGATTTGATTCAGATCATCCCTGAATGGGCTAGTGGTTTTTCCCTACTTTCTTGAATTTAAGTCTGAATTTGGCAATGACAAATTCATGATCTGAGCCACAGTCAACTCCTGGGCTTGTTTTTGCTGACTGTATAGAGCTTCTCCATCTTTGACTGCAAAGAATATAATCAATCTGATTTTTGTATTGACCATCTGGTGATGTCCATGTGTAGAGACCCTTGTGTTTTTGGATGACGGTGTTTGTTATGACCAGCGTGTTCTCTTGGCAAAACTGTGTTAGCCTTTGCCATGCTTCATTTTGTATTTCAAAACCAATCTTGCCTGTCACTCCAGGCATCTCTTGACTTCCCACTTTTGCATTACAGTCCCCTATAAGGAAAAGAACATCCTTTTTTTTATTTTGGTGTTAGTTCTAGAAGGTCTCAGATGCCATCATAGAACCATTCAACTTCAACTTCAACATTAGTGGCTGGGTCATAAAGTTGGATTACTCTGAGAATGATTTGTCTTGGAAATTAACAGAGATCATTCTGTCATTTTTGAGATTACACCCAAGTACTGCATTTCAGAATCATCTGTTGACTCAGAGGGCTACTCCATTTCTTCTGAGAGATTCGTGCCCACGTGGTAAATATAATGGTCATCTGAATTAAATTCGCCCATTCTGGTCCATTCTAGTTGGGTTCAGTTCAGTCGCTCAACTCTTTATGACCCCAGCAGCACACCAGGCTTCTCTGTCATCATCAACTCCTGGAGCTTGCTCAAATTCATGTCCATCGAGTCAGTGATGCCATCCAATCAGCTCATCCTCTAACATCGTCTTCTCCTCCTACCTTCAGTCTTTCCCAGCATCAGGGTCTTTTCAAATGACTCAGTTCTTTGCATCAGGTGGCCAAAGTATTGGCGTTTCAGCGTCAGCATCAGTCCTTCCAATGAATATTCAGGACTGATTTCCCTTAGGAATGACTCATTCATTTGTTCTCCTTGCTATCCAAGGGACTCTCAAGAGTCTTCTTCAACACCACAGTTCAAAAGCATCAATTCTTCGGTTCTCAGCTTTTTTATGGTCCAACTCTCACATCCATACATGACTACTGGAAAAACCATAGCTTAGACTATTACAGATCTTTGTTGGCAAAGTAATGTCTGTGCTTTTTATTATGCTGTCTAGATTTGTCATAGCTTTTCTTTCAAGGAGCAACTGTCTTTTAGTTTCATGGCTGCAGTCACCATCTGCAGTGAATTTGGAGCCCCCCCCCCCCCCCCATATAAAGTCTCTCACTGCTTCCATTGTTTCCCCATCTATTTGCCATGAAGTGCTGGGACCAGATGCCATGATCTTTGTTTGCTGAATGCTGAGTTTTAAGCCAACTTTTTCACTCTCCTCTTTCACTTTCATCAAGAGATTCCTTAGTTCTTCTTTGCTTTCTGCCATAAGGGTGGTGTCACCTGCATATCTGAGGTTATTGATATTTCTCCCAGCAATCTTGATTCCAGCTCGTGCTTCCTCCAGCCTGGCATTTCACGTGATGTACTCTGCATATACGTTAAATAAGCATGGTGACTATATATAGCCTTGACTTACTCCTTTCCCAATTTAGGATCAGTCTGTTTTTCCATGTCTGGTTCTAACTGTTGCTTCTTGACCTGCATACAGACTTCCCAGGAAGCAGGTAACATGCTTTCTTCAGTAGCTTTGCATTCTTGTTTTTGTATTAGCTGTATCAATCACTCCCTCAAATGTTTACTGGTTTAATATGGTAGATTCTTTTTATTGGTCCTGCTTATATCTGGGAATTTCTCCAACAATGAATGGATACACTTATTCCACACTTCTTGCTCATTCTTGGGTAGATGTCTTATGTCTTCCTGGTTCTTAGAAGTCACCAGACCAGCTTCAGGAACTTGCTCTGTTGTGTTTCAAAATTGGTGCTATTGTTTGTGTTTGTGGTTTCTCCCTACCTGATAGCTTGGCTTAGCTTTCTGAAGTTACTCTAGCAGATCTTGGCCACCAATCTCAGGTGTGTGCATGAGGATCTAGCCCCAGAGTTGGAGGAAAAGCTGGCATATCACTCAATACTTGGGGTGCAAGGTGAGGGAATCCTAAAGTGAAGTTCTCTCAGTAGCCCTTGGGTAGGTTTCTTGCTGGAGTCCTGAAAAAGTCAACAGGAACAGTGTCATTTTAATGCCCTTTGATATTCTTATCTGCCTCTTTCCTCACCTTCCTCCCTATTGGGGAGGTCAACTTGCTAATCTGGGTGCTGCAGGAGAGAAATGTGTTTTTCTAGCAGTGTTCCACACAACTGGAGTAGCTGGGTACTCACTCACTGCTTTCCCTCCCCTTTGAAAGAAAGTTTGCCATGCTGTTTTGGGGGAGGGATGGTGATTTCAAATTTCCACTTGTCTTCTCCAATGTATCCAAACTTGGGTACCACTCCCCCAATTTTTTTTTTTTTTTTTTTGCTACAGTGGAGTGCTAGAATCTCTATTTGGGAAGGATGGACTTATTATTATTATTTTTTTAAAGGTCCTCTCATCCATTTTGTCTACCCAAAGCAGCACTCTCTAGGTTTTCTACAACCAAGGCTGAAAGGGACCAGAGTCCATTTGCCAGATCTTGCTGATTTCACAATCTGTAGGGATATCTATCTGCCACTTCATATGTGGAACTCTCCTGGGTCCCTTGGCATATGGTGCTGGATCCCACAACTTCCACAGAGGTACTTATGTTCATAGATGGATGCCAAAGCTTAGTTGTTGAAAAGGGGCACAAATAGGAGGGGCATCTTATGTTGCCACACAGCTGATATCACTCACTATATTCTCCAAGAAACTTTATTTACAAAAATAGTTGCTGGCCCATAAACTACAGTTTACTGATCCCTGCTATGGATAACATAGATTTTAAATGATACGCAAAAGAGAAAAATATGTAAACATTCACATACAGAAAGTTTTCTTTCCTCTCAGTTCTTCATTTACTTGATCCCTGGGAAGCAGTATACTTCATCCTTTTACTCCTATACTGAATATAAAAATTGCTCCAAATTCTGATGTGATAGAATCCAAAAGAATTATTTTTTTAATTAATTATTTTTTTGTTGTTGAAGGATAAGGATAATTGCTTTACAGAATTTTGTTGCTTTCTGTCAAACCTCAACATGAATCAGCCATGATTCTCCCTTTTGAACCTTCTTCCCAACTCTCTCCCCATCCTACCCCTCTAGGTTGATACAGAGCCCCTGTTTGAGTTTCTTGGGTTTGAGAAACTGTATGAGTTTCATACAGCAAATTCCCATTAGCTATCTATTTTACATATGGTAAAATAAGTTTTACATATGGTAAAATAAGTTTCTGTGTTACTCTTTCCATACATATCACCCTCTCCTCCCCTCTCCCCATGTCCATAAGTCTATTCTCTATGTCTGTTTCTCCATTGCTGCCCTGTAAATAAATTTTCAGGACTACTTTTCCAGATTCTGTATATATGCGTTAGAATACAATACTTCTCTTTCTCTTTCTGACTTATTTCACTCTGTATAATAGGCTCCAGTTTCAGCCACCTCATTAGAACAGACTCAAATGCATTCCTTTCTACGGCTCAGTAATATTCCATTGTGTATATGTACCACAACTTCTTTATCCATTCATTTGTCGATGGATATCTAAGTTGCTTCCATGTTCTAGCTATTGTAAATAGTGCTGCAATGAACAATGGGATACATGTCTTTCAATTTTGGTTTCCTCAGGGTATATGCCTAAGAGTGGGATTGATGGGTCATATGGTTGTTTCATTCCTAGATTTTTAAGGAATCTCCATACTGTCTTCCATAGTGGCTGTATTAATTTTCATTCCCACCAACAGTGCAAGAGTGTTCCTTTTTCTCCACACCCTCTCCAGCATTTATTGTTTGTAGACTTTTTAATGATGGCTATTCTGACTGGTGTGAGGTGATATCTCATTGTAGTTTTGATTTGCATTTCTCTAATAATGAGTGATGTTGAGCATCTTTTCATGTGTTTATTAGCCATCTGTATGTCTTCTTTGGAGAAATGTCTGTTTAGGTCTTTTTCCCATTTTTTAATTGGGTTGTCTTTCTGGTATTGAGTTGTATGAGTTTGTATATTTTGGAAATTAATTTTTTTTAGTTGTTCATTTGCTATTATTTTCTCCCATTCTGAGGGTTATCTTTTCACCTTGTTTATAGTTTCCTTTGCTGTGCAGAAGGTTTTAAGTTTAATTAGGTCCCACTTGTTTACTTTTGTTTTTATTTCTGTTACTCTAGGCAGTGGGTCATAGAGGATCTTGCTTTGATTTATGCTATCAAGTATTCTGCCTATGTTTTCCTCTAAGAGTTTTATAGTTTTTGGTTTTATGTTTAGGTCTTTAATCCATTTTGAGCTTATCTTTGTGTATGGTGTTACGAAGTGTTATAATTTCATTCTTTTACATGCAGCTGTCCAGTTTTCCCAGCACCATTTATTGAAGAGGCTGTCTTTGCCCCATTGTATATTCTTGCCTCCTTTGTAAAAAATAAGGTACCCATAGGTGAATGGCTTTATTTCTGGGCTTTCTATCTTGTTTCATTGGTCTATATTTCTGTCTTTGTGCCAGTACTATACTGTCTTGATGACTGTAGCTTTGTAGTATAATCTGAAGTCAGGATGGTTGTTTCCTCCACCTCCATTCTTCTTTCTCAAGACTGCTTTGGCTATTCGGGGTCTTTTGTGCTTCCATATGAATTATGAATTTTTTTGTTCTAGTTCTGTGAAAAATTCCACTGGCAATTTGATAGGGATCACACTGTATCTGTAGATTGCATTTGGTAGTGTAGTCATTTTCACAATATTGAGTCTTCCTACCCAGGAACATGGAGTATCTCTCCATCTGTTTATGTTGTCTTTGATTTCTTTCGTTAGTGTCTTATAATTTTCTGTGCACAGTTTTTTTGTCTCCTTAGGTAAGTTTATTCCTAGATATTTAATTGTTTTTGTTGCAATGGTGAATGGGGTTGATTCCTTAATTTCTCATTTTGATTTTTCATTGTTAGCATATAGAAATGCAAGTGATTTCTGTGTATTGATTTCGTATCCTGAAACTTTGCTAAATTCACTGATTAGCTCTAGTAATTTTGTGATACTATCTTTAGGGCTTTCTCTGTATAGTTTCATGTCATCTGCAAACAGTGAGAGCTTTATTTCTTTTCTGGATTCCTTTTATTTCCTTTTCTTCTCTGATTGTTGTAGCTAGGACTTCCAGAACTATGTTGAATAATAGTGGTGAAAGTGGACGCCTTTGTCTTGTTCCTGATCTTAGGGTGAATGCTTTCAGTTTTTCACTATTGTGAATAATGTTTGCTGTAGACTTATCATATATGGCCAGGCTTATTATATATGGTAGGCTTACCTTTTGGCCATTCTTCCAAAAGAACGATTTTACTGTATCTGTATTTAAAAGTCTCTTTTTGCTATTTTTTCCCCTAAATAGCTGTGAATCTTGAAATTCTTTGTTTTTGGAAGGTATTTTTAAACTTCCCTTTATTGAACACAGGCATGATAGATTTTTGTGATTTGAGAATTTGTCACACTGTGTATCCCCTTCTTGTTCAGCCTAGTTGTGGTGAAGGGGCTTGCATAGCTCAATGAAGCTATGAGCCATGCTGTGTAGGTCCACCCATGATGGATGGGTACTAGTGAAGAGTTCTGATGAAACGTGGCCCACTGGAAAAGGAAATAGTGACTGACTCTAGTATTCTTTCCTGGACAGTATGAAAAGGCAAAAAAAAAAAAAAAAAAAAAAAGAAAAAAGAAAAAATGACAAGAGACAGTCACATCCTCCAGGTTGGAAGTGTCCAATATGCTACTGGAGAAGAGCAGAGTTCAGTTACTAATAGCTTGAGAAAGAATGAAGTGGCTGGGCAAAAGTAGTAATGACTCTCAGTTGTGGGTGTGTCTTCTGGTGAAAGTAAAGTCTGATGCTGTAAAAAACAATAGTGCATAGGAACCTGGAAGGTTAGGTCTGTGAATCAAGGTAAATTTACATGGTCAAGCAGGAGATGGCAAGATTAAACATCGACATCTTAAGAATCAGTGAACTAAAATGGATTAGAATGGGTGGATTTAATTCAGATGACCATTTAATTCAGATGACTACTGTAGGCAAGAAACCCTTAGAAGATATGAAATGGTCCTCATAGTCAACAAAAGAGTCTGAAATGCAGTACTCAAGTGCAGGCTTAAAAATGACAGAATGATTGCTCTTCCTTCCAAAGGCAAACCATTCAACATCACATTAATCCAAATCATGCCCCAACCATCAATGCTGAAGGTGAAGTTGACTGGTTTTATGAATACCTACAAGATCTTCTAGAACTAATACCCCAAAAGATGTCCTTTTCATCATAGTGAATTGGAATACAAAAGTGGGACATCAAGAGATACCTGGAAAAACAGGCAAGTTTGGCTTTGGAGTAGAAAATGAAACAGGGCAAAGGTTAACAGACTTTTGTCAAGAGAACATGTTGGCCATAGGAAACACCTTTTCCCCATAATGCAAGAGATGATGATACATATGGACATCACCACATGGTCAATACTGAAATCAGACTGATAATTTTCTTTACAGCTGAAGATGGAGAAGCTCTAGTCAGTCAGTGGGAAAATAAAAGAAAGACCTGGAGCTGACTGTGGCTCAAGTCATTCTTGAGCCATACAAGAACACTGTGTTCTTTATTGCAAAATTCAGGCTTAAATTGAAGAAAGTAGGGAAAAGCACTAGACCATTCAGCTATAATCTAAATCAAATCACTTATGCTCATACAGTGAAAGTGATGAATAGATTCAAGGGATAGAGTGTCTGAAGTACTATGACCGGAAGTTCATAAAACTGTACAATAGGCAGTGACCAAAACCATCCCAGTCAAGTGAGCCTTAGGAAGCACTGCTGAGAACAAAGTTAGTGGAGGTAACAGAATGCCAGCTGAGCTATTTCAGATCCTAATAGATGATGTTGTTAAAGCACCACACTCAATATGTCAGCAAATTTGGAAAGCTCGGCAGTGGCCACAGTACTGGAAAAGATCAGTTTTCATTCAAATCCCAAAGAAGGGCCATGCCAAAGAATGTTTAAACTACCGTACAATTGGGCTCATTTCACATGCTAGCAAGGTAATCCTCAAAATTCTTCAAGCTAGGCTTCAACAGTACATGAACCAAGAACTTCCAGATGTACAAGCTGGATTTAGATAAGGCAGAGGAACCACATATCAAATTGCCAACATCCTTTGGATCACAGGAAAAGCAAGGGAATTCCAGGTAAACATTTACTTCTGCTTCATTTACTATGCTAAAGCCATTGACTCTTTGGATCACAGGAAAAGCAAGGGAATTCCAGGTAAACATTTACTTCTGCTTCATTTACTATGCTAAAGCCATTGACTCTGTGGATCACAACAAACTGTAGAAAATTATTCAAGAAATGGGAATACCAGACCACCTTACCTACCTCTTGAGAAACCTGTATGCAGGTCAAGAAGCAACAGTTAGAATGGGACATTGAATGAAGGACTGGTTCCAAATTGGGAAAGGAGTACGTCAAGGCTGTATATTGTCATCCTGCTTATTTAACTTATATGAAGAGTACATCATGTGAAATGTTGGACTGGATGAAGAACAAGCTGGAATCAAAATTGCTAGGAGAAATATCAATAATCTCAGATATGCAGAAGCAGATGATACCATCCTTATGGCAGGAAGCAAAGAGAAACTAAAGAGCCTCTTGACAAAGGTGAAAGAGGAGAGTGAAGAATTTGGCTTAAAACTCTACATTCAAAAAACTAAGACCATGACATTCAATCCTATCACTTCATGTCAGAGAGATGGGGTAAAAACAGAAACAGTGACAAACTTTATTTTCTTGGGCTCCAAAAATCACTGAGATTGTGACTGAAGCCATGAAATTAAAACACACTTGCTCTTTGGAAGGAAAGCTATGATGAACCTAGACTACATATTAAAAAGCAGAGATCACTTTGCCGACAAAGGTCTGTATAGTCAAAGCTATGGTTTTTCCAGTAGTCCTGTATGGATGTGAGAGCTGACTATAAAGAAGGCTGAACACCAAAGAATTGATTGTTTTGAAATGGTGCTGGAGAAGACTCTTGAGAGTCCGTTGGACAGCAAGGAGATCAGACCAGTCCATCCTAAAGGAAATCAACCCTGAATATTCATTGGAAGGACTGAGGTTGAAGCTTCAATACTTGATGTAAAGGGCTGATGTAAAGGGCTGACTCACTGGAAAAGACCCTGATGCAGGGAAAGATTGAGGGCTGGAGAGAAAGGGCAACAGATGATGGGATGGTAGGCTGGCATCACTGACTCAGTGAGCGTGAGTTTGAACAAGCTCTGGGGGATAGTGAAGAACAGGGAAGCCTGGTGTGGTGCAGTCCATGGGGTTGCAGAGTCAAACACGACGAGTGACTCAACTGAGTTGAACTTAAATTGGCTGAGAAGGCTTTACAAATAGCTGAGGCTTTACAAATAAATGAGGATACAAATAACTAGGTACAAACAATTTGAGGTAAGCCATGTCTAAAGGATGAGTAAGGTTTTTGTAGATGAGGAAAATGGAGGAGATTTGAATCCTCACTTCTTTATTTTTATAACAGAGGAAATGGAGACTTGGACAAGGTTAAGCAATTTGCCCAAAGAAGATAGAGGTATCTCTTGTTTTGTGTCTTACTACTATATTTAATTTATTCAATTTTAGTTCTGATTGACTATGTTTTTGTTTTTTAAAATGAGAATGATCTAGTACAAACTAGAGGAAGAACATTTCTATAAATAATTATGCACAGCTTGAGATGTCCATGATTGGAAATCAGTGTATTTCTCTGATGAAGAGTTGACGTGGTCTTGTTTGATTCAAGCACTTTTGTAATTCATGTTGCATTGCCTTCTGTTGTAATATAAAGTTCATTCATTCTCGGCGTTCCTATATGCAGTAACCCAAAGCCAGAAATGATGAAAATTTTTTATTTTAGCATTGTCTTAAAAATAGAAGTAAATATTGTTATTTTTCTGAAGTTTAAAATAGTATGTGTGACATTTCAATCCATGCTAATTATGAAGAATTTGACCACAAAAATCTAGCTATTTATAAGTAGCAGACTTAATGATGTAGTCGTAGAATTTTAGAGTGAAAGAGACTTAATATATCATTTATACCAGTGGTTCTTACTTCTTTTTAAGATTGTGGGTCACTCTGTATATTAAGATTTTGCACCATATTCTGTTGAATATAAACATATATATATATATACATATATATATATATAAAATCACATATTGACAGTGTACATATATTTTGTTTTAGCCACCTTAAAGAGAGCCAAACTTTATTCATAAAAACATCTGGTCACTTTTGACTTTGGAAAATAGTACTTGAAAGACTTTTAAGAAGCAGTTCACTAATATACAGGCAGACCTTTACTTCAATCATTCAAATAATTCTTATCTTTCTTTACTAATATAATACAAAACAAAAAATACAAAAGTAAAAGTCAAAATCAATTTATCCTGTAAATAGCTAGCTATTTGTTCTTGATGTTATCACTTAACTCATCTGGACTTTACTTTCTTGTCACTAAATTTAAAAACTATGGAGCAAGAAGAAATTTGGAAATCAAATTCAAGTGCCTAAAAATAGAGATGCTAATACATAAAAACACCTTCCAAACCTCAAATCTTAATTTACATATGGAATTTTTGATAGCATTTAACAATTTTCATCATTTCCAGAGTTTTGTCAGACAAAAGTATCATTCAGCTTAAAAGACAAAGCTAACATACAAGACAATGTGGAAGGTACTGATTAGTACCAATACATATATGAGTTCCCTTGTAAAGGCAGAGGAAGTCTACTTGCCTAAGTTCATGTGACTCATTGGTGGCAGATCTGGATGTGAACAAAAACAGCTGTGTCTTCACTATAATACAAAGTTGACTATTAAAGGCAAAGTCATTGTCAAAAGAGGTGGCTGGAGAAGGTCTTTGCTGGTGCTGATAATTGAGTTGCCTATTAAAGAGGAAGATCTAGTGGGGAAAGTAGACTTTCAGGTAATTTGAAGAGCATGGACAGATTTCACAAGGAGCTTAACACTGTTTACATTAATGAAGGCAGTGTAACAATAGATACATAGAGTCTTCTTGGCATTCAGTTTTCTCTCATAGAAATCATATTACTTATAATTATAGAACATTACCCAGATCTATGCTCTTTCTAAAATTTCTTTCCATCAGTTTGGGTTGATAATCTTCCCCTTCTAACATTGTAGCTTAGCATGTCTCAGATGGAACTCTGTGCTCTTTCTGCTCCATGTAGTTCCCAACTTTTGTTAAGAGAACTAGTGGAAGAAGATGGTGTCAATAAGGCTCTCTTCAGCTCTAAAACACTACAAGAATATAAGATTGGAAATAGTAATGGCCACAGCATGTCTTTTTTGAGTGTGTGTGGTGTTCCTTATCCAAAAAATTAATGATGGTGCAATTTTCAAGTTCTTTGCAGCAAACATTACATTCTTGTATCCTTCTCCTAACACTGTGAAAAAGTGTACCTCTAGAGGTTTTTTCTTTGGATAAATTTTGTGTATGTTATTTAAAAATATCAATTATATTTCTTTTTCTGGTTGCACATAAAGCATTTTTTTCTTACATTATGTAAAGTCCACTTATGGAAAACACAAAAACTCATTGCTTTGTCTTACTAAAATTCACAATGGGAATACTGGTACTTTTGTGAGGCATTCTAGACATCACTTCAAATGTCAAGTTCAAAAATGACAAATGACTGGCAAATGTATGTCAGAAATATAAATTTTGTAGTTTTTTTTCTCTTCTCAGGCCCTAAGCTCTTTGTTTACATCCTATAATATCATTTTTCTTTTTTCAAATTATGTTACTTTTCTCTGAGTCTCTTCCTCTGGAGTGTGAGCCTCCAGGAGGCAGTGAGTTCTTTGTTATCTCAGCCCTTGAAACAGTTACTGCCTATAATAGGGAGGGGGAGAGGGAAGAAGGGGACAATAGATGAACGGATGGATGGATAGATAGATAATGAGCAAAAAAAGACATGAAGGGTGAGGGGGAAAATTCTGATTAGCAAAATTTATTTTTAAAGAATTTTATTTTATTAATATGCATCCAAACATTCTATGCATGTAATAACTTTTCACATTGACTAAAATATTATTTCAATAAATAATTTAAGATGCCTTAGTTTGCAAGGTGCAAGGATGTACTTGAATTACCTTAAAGATAAGAATGTTTATTTTTAGGGTGTGTGTGTGTTAGTTGCTTAGTTGTGTCTGACTCTTTGTGATCCCATGAACTGTAGCCTGCCAGGCTCCTCTGTCCATGGAATTTTCCAGGCAAGAGTACTAGAGTTGGTTGCCATTCCCTTTTCCAGGGGATCTTCCCAACCTAGGAATTGAATATGGGTCTCTTGCATCACAGGCAGATTCTTTACCATCTGAACCACCAGGAAAGCCCTTATTTTTAGGAAAGTAAGTGGAAACTGCCAAATTTCTAAAGGGGAAAGTTATAATATGTATTAACTTGAAATTTAGGATTGCCTCAATTAATGGAGTCATAAACTGTAGTTTTACATATTTAACTGGTTACTTCCCCAAACCCACTATTATTCATCATTTTGTCTGAATAACTTTAAAAATTCTTGAGTTTTTGTTTTCTCATCTCGAGAATAATGATATATTCTAGTCATTGTGAAGTTTAAATAAAAGCTTTTATTAACAAAAATTAAAGTTCAGTGACTGGGTATTATTGGTCTAAACTATAATGTTAGTTTCTTTCTCCATTTCTCTACTTAAAAAAAATGATAATTATATTTTGACTGTGTCACATTTGATTTGATGTTCACAATAATAAATTTTGTGAATGGATTGTGAAAACTTAAGAAGTTCACAAATATTTGCTTGGTACTGATTACTGATACCAAACATTCAAGGTAATAGCTAAACAAGGACCCAGAAACTTTTGTTAGTGTCCTTTTTTTTCTTTTCTTTTTTTAAATCAAATAAGACTCATTTGAGTGCTCAAAAGTGAAGACTACATGCAAACCAAAATAAATTACAACCTATACCAAATATTTAAAACAAATCATTAATGAACTTTAATTTAAAATAGGGGAAAAATTTCCCTATGTTTTTAGGAATTTCTGTAACAGTTCTCTGGGTTTTTGATTTCTCAATAGGAAGTTGTCTTTCATTGCTTACTTGAGATCAAGCAGAAAATTCCAATAGTGTGTCGTTATGAATAGCTTCATAATTGTTTCCAGTTTATATTTTTAAAAATGTAACAGCGGGGGCGCAGTACCAGCCCCCGCAGACCCAAAGGGGTGAGGACAGATCTAGTTGTTCCTGGGAATTCCCCAGCGGTCCTCAGTATCGGGCCAAGCTGTTTCAGGAGGGTATGGATAGCTTCCATGTCTAGGAGGTCAGTTGATGGATGCGGGAACCCACCCTGCTCTCCTGGGAAGGTGGAGAAAGCTTTCAAGACTGGGAAAGCTGTCAGTGGGTGCTGGAAACTCTCCCTCTGTTCCAGAAGGGCATAGACAACTCCCTACAGGGAAATCTCCCAGTGGGGGCCGGGATCTGCCTTGCTCTTGCTCTTGCTGCTGGGAAGTTCACCAGTGAGTGCCAAAACCTGTCCTGCTGTCCTGGGAAGCTTTAGAAATCTTTCATGACTGAGAAATCCAGCCCTGAGTGCTGGAACCTTGCTGTTCCTGGAGGGTGTGGACTGCTGTTGCTACTTGACAATCCATCAGCAGGTGCTGGCATCTGCCTTGCTGTCCTGGGAGAACACAGAAAACTCTTGCTACTAAGAAATCTGCCAGTGGGTGCCTGAATATGGGCCACTGTCCCAGGAGGGTGCAGATAGCTCCCCCAGCTAGGAAATTCACCCACAGGAACAGCTGAAACCGTAGATGAGCCCCAGGGGCTTTGTGGCTAAGGAAGAAGAGCTAAAATCTCTCCTTGTGTCTGCACAAACTGTGGAGTTACTCCTGTGCTTATACCTAAATTCAACACCTGCAAAACATCCAAAAGGACATCAAGGGCTGTTGTAGGTAAGTCTGGCATTAGTAGCTAGCTGTGGGGCCTGTGGGCATATGCAGCTGGGAGGGGGGCAGATCCGAGCTTGAGTTGCCTCCATAGCTCCTGCAGTGGTGTAGGTGCGTAACTACTGCCATACTGGGGCCTAACCTCAGTGTACCTGCACTGGTGGCCAGGTGAAAGCAATGCTTGATAGCCACCAGGGCCAATTTCTGGCACAGCCACAGTTAAAGTGGGTCTGAGAGCAGTGCCAAAACTGTATACTTTGTGAATCTGTACATTGGGAGAAAGGGGACACAACAGAGCACATTCACAGGTGAACAGCTTCAAAGGAGGAAACTCAGTGACTTCTCTCCCAGGTAGAGTGCTCTAATCCTGCTTACCTTGAATGCAGATCAGAATCACAGCTAAGAAATGGATCAGGGGGGCTTCTACTCCAACAACTAGGGAGCACACTCATGCCTGATGGAAGTGAGAACCACAGAGCAAAGGGGAGGCCCTGCTTAATATCTAGGGCAGACTCTAATCACCACACCATCAATCAAAATCCCCTAACAACGGGATTCCCATCAAGGGGCTTCCCAGATGGCACTAGTGGTAAAGAACCTGCCTGCAATGCAGGAGATGTAAGAGACATGGATTTGATTCCTGGATTGGGAAGATGCCCTGGAGGAGGGCATGGCAACCCACTCCAGTATTCTTGCCTGGAGAATCCCATGGACAGAAGAGCCTGGCAGGCTACAGTCCATAAGGTTGAACAGAGTCAGACATGACTAAAGCAACTTCGCATGCATCAAGGCAACAACAGCATAAACCTCTGAAAAACTTCATCACCAGAGGGCAGACACTAGAAGCAAGAGAAACTATGATCCCACAGCCTGTGGAAAGGAGATCACAAACACAGTAAGTATGACAAAATGAGACGACAAAAAAATATGTTGCAGATGAAAGAGCAAGATAAAAATCTATGAGAATGACTGAAGAGGAGATAAGCAATCTACTTGAAAAAGAATTCAGGGTAATGATAGTAAAGATAATCCATAGATCATCTTGAAAACAGAAAGGAAGCACAGATTGAGAAGATACAAGAAAAGCTTAACAAAGACCTAGAAGAACTAAAGAACAAAAAAAAAAAAAAAAAAAGATGAACAAAAGAGTAACTGAAATGAACAATACACTGGAATGAATCAATAGTAGGTTAACTGAGACAGAAGAACAGATAAATGAGCTGGAATACAAAATAATGGAAATCACTGCTCTGGGAGAGAGTAAAGAAAAAGAAAGAAAAGAAATGAGGACAGTCTCAGTAACCTCTGGGGCAATATTAAAAGCACAAACATTCAAATTATAGAGGTCCCAGAAGAAGAAGAAAAAGGGCCTGAAAAAATATTTGAATAAACCATAGTCAAAAATTTCCCTATCATGGGAAAGGAAATAGATACTTAAGCCCAGGAAGCACAGAGAGTTCCACACAGGATAAACCTAAGGAGGAATATGCTGAGATACATATTAATCAAACAATTAAAAATTAAATACAAAGAAGAAATATTAAAAGCAGCGAGGAAAAATCAACAAATATCATCTACGAGAAAACCTGAATGGATCTTTTGGCCAACCCAATACAAGGTAATCTCCATAAAATCTCTGATTTTTCAGCTGAAAGTCTGCAGGCCAGAAGGGAGAGGCATATTATAAGTGATGAAAGGGGAAAAACCTACACCTATGACTACTCTTAGTAGAGTAGTCTTGGGGCTTCCCTGGTGGCTCAGATGGTAAAACATCTGCCCGCAATGCGGGAGACCTGGGTTCAATCCCTGGGCCAGGAAGATCCCCTGGAGAAGGAAATGGCAACACTCCAGTACTCTTGCCTGGAAAATCCCATGGACGGAGGAGCCTGGTAGGCTATAGTCCATGGGGCTGCAAAGAGTTGGACACAACTGAGTGACTTCACTTTCACTAAGACCACTCTATGCAGCAAGGCTCTCATTCAGTTTTGAGAGAAATCAAAAGCTTTACAGACAAGAAAAAGCTAAGAGAATTCAGCACCACTATGCCAGCTTTACAAGAATTGCTAAAAGCAAGAAACCCAAGAGAAGAGAATGAAAAAAGAAGAGAAGAAAAGAGACCTATAAAAACAAGCTGAAAACAACTAAGAAAATGGCAATAGAAGTATATATATATCAATAATTACTTTAAATGCCAATGAATGAAATGCTTTCCAACCAAAAAATTGACTGACTGAATGTATGCAAAAATAAGACCTATTTATATGCTGTCAACAAGAGACCCACATCACACCTAAGGACACATACAGGCTGAAAGTAAGGGGATGGGAAAAGATATTCCATGCAATTGGAAATCAAAAGAAACCTGGATCAGCAATACTCTTATCACATACAAGATATTTTAAAATAAAGACAGTTACAAGAGACAAAGAAGGACACTACATAATGATCAAGGGATCAATCCAAGAATAAGATATAACAACTGCAAATATTTACGCACTAACATAGGAGCACCTCAGTATATAAGACTACTGCTAAAAGCTGTAAAAGGGGAAACAGTAACAGAATAATTTTGGGAGACTTTAACACTCCACTTACACCAAGGGAAAGATCATCGAGACAGAAAATCAGTAAGGAAACACAAGCTCTAAATAACACATTAGACCAGATACAATTGATTGCTGTTTATAGGATATTCCATCTGAAAGCAGCAGAATACAACTTCAAGTGTACAAAGACCATTCTGCAGGATGGACCATACCTGGGGTCACAAATCAAGCCTTAGTAAATTTAGCAAAATTTAAATCATATCAGGCATCTTTTCCAACCACAATACTATGAGTTTAGAAATCAATTACAGAAAAAAATCTGTTAAAAACTCAAACACACTGAGGCTAAATAATGTTACTAAACAACTGATGAATCACTGAAGAAATCAAAGAGGAAATTAAAAAATACCTAGAAACAGATGACAATACATACAGGATAATGCATCATATGCAGCTAAAGCAGTTCTAAGAGAGACGTTTATAGCAATACAATCTTACTTCAAGAAACAAGAAATATCTCAAGTATACAACCTAACCTTAAACCTAAAGTAATTAGAGGAAGAAGAAAAAACAAAACTTAAAGTTAGCAGAGGGAAAGAAATCACAAAAATCATAGCAGCAGAAATAACTGAAATAGAAACAAAGGAAACAATACAAAACATCAATGAAACAAAATGCTGGTTTTCTTGAGAAGATAAACAAAATTGATCAATCTTTAGCTAGACTCATCAAGAAAAAAGGGAGAGGGCTCAAATCAGCAAAATTAGAAATGAAAAAGGAAAAGTTACAACTGACACCACAGAAACACGAAGGATCATAAAAGACTACTACAAGCAACTATTAATATATGCTAATTATTACCTCTATGAAAATTGTACCTCAAATAATTATAAAACCCTGTATCTATCTATTTATCTATCTAGCTATCTACCTAAATACATACATGAACACACACACACACACAATCAAATCTTGTGTGCAGTAGTTATATTCTATTAAGTTGCCTTGTATACTGAATTAGCAAATACTAAACTATTGATCTTAAGAGAATGAAGGACTAGTTCCTGTGAACTCTGGTCACAACCTTTTTGTCAACTGATCAATAAAAAAAAAAAAAAAAAAAAAAAAAAAAAAAATGGATAGCCTGGAAGAAAGAGACAAATTCTTAGAAAGGTACAACCTTCTGAGACTGAACCAGGAAGAAACAGAAAATATAAACATACCAATCACAAGTACTGAAATCAAACCTGTGGTCAAAAATCTTCCAACAAATGAAAGACCAGGACCAAATGGCTTCACAGGTGAATTCTATCAAATACTTAGAGAAGAGTTAACATCTATTTTTCTCAAACTCTTCCAAAAATTTCAGAGAAGAAACACTCCAAAGCTCATTCTGTGAGGCCACCATTACCCTGATGCCAAGACCAAACAAAGATATCACACAAAAAAGAAAATTAAAGGCCAATATCACTGATGGACATGGACACAAATATCCTCAACAAAACACTAGCAAACAGAACCCAACAAAACATTAAAAGGATCATATACCATAGAGAAGTGGGATTTATCGCAGGGATGCAAGGATTCTTCAACATACACAAATCAATCAGTATAATACATCATATTAACAAACTGAAGAATTAAAACCATATGAGCATGTTAATAGATGCAGAAAAAGCTTTTGACAAAATTTAAGACTTATTTATGATAAAAATTCCCCAGAAAGTGAACAGAGGGAACATGTGCTATGCTGTGATTAGTTACTCAGTCATGTCTGACCCTTTGTGACCCCATGGACTGCAACCCGCTAGGCTCCTCTGTCCATGGGGATTCTCCAGGCAAGAATACTGGAATGGGTTGCCATGCCTCCTCCAGGGGATCTTCCCAACTCAGGAATAAAAGCAGGGTCTCCTGCATTGCAGGCAGATTCTTCACCAGCTGAGCTACCAGGGAACCTACCTCAACATAATAAAGGCCATATATGACATGTGACAAACCTACAACAGTCATTGTCAAATGGTGAAAAACTGAAGTAATTTCCCATAAGATCAAGAACAGGACAAGGATGTCCACTCTCACCACTGTTATTCAACATAGTTTTGAAAGTCTTAGCCATGATAATCAAAGAAGAAAAAGAAATAAAAGCAATGCAAATTAGAAAAGAAGAAGTAAAACAGTCAGTTTGCAGTTGACGTGATACTATACGTAGAAAATCCTAAAGGTGCTATGTGAAAACTACTAGAGCTCATCAGTGAATTTGGTAAAGTTGCAGGATAGTAAATTAACACATGGAAATCTCTTGCATTCCTATACAAAAACAAAAAGAGATCAAAACTAGAAATTGAGGAAACAATCCCAGTTACCACTGCAATAAAAAGAATAAAATACCTAGGAATAAAGCTACCTAAGGAGGCGAAAGACCTGTCCATAGAAACTGTATGACACTGATGAAAGAAATGAGAGAGCAGAAGGAGAAGAGGGCATCGGAGGATGAGAGGGTTGGACGGCCTCACTGATGCAAAGGACATACGCTTGGTCAAACTTCAGGAGATGGTGAGGGAGAGGGATGCCTGGCATGCTGCAGTCCACAGGGTCAAAAGAGTTGGACATGACTGGGTGACTGAACAACAACAAAACAGACAGAGAGGTATTCAGTGTTCCTGGATTGGAAGAATTAATATTGTGAAAATGATTATACTACCTCAAGCAGCCCAGAGATTCAGTGCAATCTCTCTCAAATTATCAATGGCATTTTCCACACAATTAGAACAAAATTTTTACAACTTGTATGCAAACACAAAAGACCCTGAAAAAGCCAAAGCAATCTTGAGAAAGAAAAATGGAGTTAGAGGTATCAGATTCCCTGACTTCAGACAATAGTATAAAGCTACAATAATCAAGACAGAATGGTACTGGCACAAAAGTAGAAATATAGACTAATGGAACAGGATAGACAGCCCAAAGAAAAACCTTCATACCTGTGGTCACCTAACCTGTGACAATAGAAGCAAGAATATAAATGGAGAAAAGAAAAAAATCTCTTAAATAAGTGGTGCTGGGAAAACTGGACAGCTATATGTAAAAGAAAGAATTTTTTTTTTTTTTTACAGCTGAGGGAACTGAGTCAACGGCAAGTAAGTGCCATGCCCAAGGTCACTTAGTGATAAAGCCCAGTCTTGACCCTGAATTGAAACACTGTCTACTAATTACACTTTTGTTTTTAGGCTCATGTCTGTAAGTAGAGGAGGATGCAAGGAGGAAGGAGCGAACGATTACTCGAAACTTGTACGTGTTCAGTCATGAGGTTGGTTATAGACTGACTGTAGTAAAAGGTGATGGAGAAGGAAATGGCAACCCACTCCAGTGTTCTTGCCTGGAGAATCCCAGGGACGGCGGAGCCTGGTGGGCTGTCGTCTATGGGGTTGCACAGAGTCAGACACGACTGAAGCGACTTAGCAGCAGCAGCAACACCATACACAAAAATAAGCTCAAAATGGATTAAAGATCTAGACGCATGGCCAGATACTATAAAACTCTTAGAGAAAAACATTGACAGAATACTTTTTTGACATAAATTGCAGCAAGATCTTTTTTGATCCATCCATTTACTAGAGTAGTGAAAATAAAAACAAAAATAAACAAATGAGACCTAATTACGCTTAAAAGCTTCTGCACAGCCAAGGAAACTACAAACCAAATGAAAAGACAACCCTCAAACTGAGAGAAAATATTTGCAAATGAAGCAACCAACAAGGGATTAATATCCAAAATACACAAAGAGCTCAGGCAACTCAATACCAAAAGAACAAATAATCCAATCAAAAAGTAGGGGGAAGAGCTAAATAGACATTTCTCCAAAGAAGACATACAGATAGCTGAAAAGTACATGAAAAAATGCTCAACATTACCAATTATTTTTGAGAAATGAAAATGAAGACTACAATGAAGCATCACCTCACACCAATCAGAACGACCACCATCAAAAAAATCTACAAACAATAAACACTGGAGAGGGTGTGGGAAAAAGGGAACCCTCCTACACTGTTGGTGGGAATGCAAATTGGTACAGCCACTATGGAGGTTCTTTAAAAAACTAAACATAGAGCTACCATATGAAGCTATCCTACTCCTGGGTATATTCCTGGAAAAAACCATAGCTTTAGAAGATACATTCACCCCAATGTTCACTGCAGCATTATTTACAATAGATAAGAAATGGAAGCTGTTTGAATATCCATCAACAGAGGAGTGGATAAAGAAGATGTGGTATAAATATATATACAATGGAATATTGCTCAGCTATGGAAAGGATAAAATGAACACCATTTACAGCAACATCGATGAACCTAGAGATTGTCATGCTGAGTGAAATAAGACTCAGAAAGACAAGTGTCATGTAATATCACTTATATGTGGAATCTAAGAAAAGGAGATACAAGTGAACTTATTTATAAAACAAGAGTCATGGGTGTAGAAAGCAAACATGGCTACCACAGGGTCAGTTCAATTCAATTCAGTCACTCAGTCATGTCCGACTCTTTGCGACCCCATGAATCGCAGCACGCCAGGCCTGCCTGTCCATCACAAACTCCCGGAGTTTACTCAAACTCATGCCCATCTAGTCGGTGGTGCCATCCAGCCATCTCATCCTCTGTCATCCCCTTCTCCTCCTGCCCCCAATCCCTCCAAGCATCAGGGTCTTTTCCAATGAGTCAACTCTTCACATGAGGTGGCCAAAGTATTGGAGTATCAGCTTCAGCATCAGTCCTTCCAATGAACACCCAGGACTGATCTCCTTCAGGATGGACTGGTTGAATCTCCTTGCAGTCCAAGGGACTCTCAAGAGTCTTCTCCAACACCACAGTTCAAAAGCATCAATTTTTCGGTGCTCAGCTTTCTTCACAGTCCAACTCTCACATCCATACATGACCACTGGAAAAACCATAGCCTTGACCAGACGGACCTTTGTTGGCAAAGTAATGTCTCTGCTTTTTAACATACTATGTAGGTTGGTCATAACTTTCCTTCCAAGGAGTAAGCGTCTTTTAATTTCATGGCTGCAGTCACCATCTGCAGTGATTTTGGAGCCCCCCAAAATAAAGTCTGACACTGTTTCCACTGTCTCCCCATCTATTTCCTATGAGGTGATGGGACCAGATGCCATGATCTTAGTTTTCTGAATGTTAAGCTTTAAGCCAACTTTTTCACTCTCCTCTTTCACTTTCATCTAGAGGCTTTTTAGTTCCTCTTCACTTTCTGCCATAAGGGTGGTGTCATCTGCATAAGAGGGGGCAAAAGAGAAATTGTGAGACTAGGATCCGCACAACATACACTACTGTATATAAAATAGATAACTAATAAGAACCTGCTCTGTAGCACTGGGGATTCTAATCAATACTCTGTAATGGCCTAGATAGGAAAAGAATCCAAAAAAGAAGTAGATATCTGTATAAGTAAGTCACTTGGATGTATACCTGAAACTGACACAGTGTTGTAAATCAACTATGCTCCGTTAAAAATTTAAAAAATAAACACATTCAGGGGGAAAAAATGGCCCACTAGAATAATGTGAATTATTTGTATAGTTGCTTCATGTCTTTGGGCCTTGTGCAAACAGAAGAAATCTTTACTGAGCAAGAAGTGCAAAGATTAAAAAGCTGGGGCCAGAAACAATCTTATGGTTTAGATATTATCTTTCTCAGATTTCTTTTTGAATTATCTTTTCCAAGCAGTTATAGCCAAAGTATTCAAGAAACTAGAATTATTTAAGTAATTAAATCACAAGGACATGGCAGGTATAATATGGAATTATAACTCAGGTGGTAGGACCTAGATCTGAGGCAGTATTTAAATGAAGAAGAAACTACCACAAGGATTTTGAGCTTTGTTGGAACTTGGCATGTGTCCAACTTAGTGTAGCAGGCTAGCCATCGGTGCTTTAGCATGAAGAAAAAAAAAATCCACTGTTTAGAAATCCCTCTGTGTTCCTGAGCAGGTTGTAGTTTCCACACTGCAAACAATTGTGCTAGCCATACCTTGATGCTGACCATTTTAGGACAGAATAACTAAAGAAAATTAAATTTATACCCTTTACTGAGTTAATATTAGAATATTGACCTTTTCATGAATAGAAGCACTGGACACCAAATAAAAAGAAACAAAATCCCACATATCTTCTGTTCACATATTTTTAGTAAAAAAAGTATTGTATCTAGTAACACCCCAGTAGTGGAAGAGTTTCTTTCAATGAAATAATGTGATTCTCTTTAAAAAGACTGATCAGTTTTGACTTACCCTAGAAACTGGAAAAACAAATTTTTGGTTGTGAAAAATTTTCACTGATGAACTCAGATAATTTTTCCTTATATTTTGTAGACTCAACATTTTTTTTTCTGACCCAAACAATTTATTTACATGTGAAAATAAAATTAAGTTTTCTATAGTTCTCAAATAGCTTCTTTATCTTTTAAGGAATAAAAATTATATTCACAATTATTTAAAATATTAAATTATTTAAATTTTGTTTTTCTCACTATGAAATACAAATTATCATAAAAAAAATCTGGACAAGTAAAGAATTCAGTGAGCATTTGTCTCTAGATAGTGAGATTATAGGTTAGTATATTGGTGTTTACTCACTGTCTTTCACATATTCACATTTTTCCAAAATAATAATTTAGAACATGTTTTGGACTTATAAAAATGTATATCTTGAATATCTTTCTATATCAATTAAAATTCTCCTATAATATTTAAGTGGCTTATATTAATGTACCACAAGTTTAGAAAGATTGTTATTAGGTTTTGTCATTTTTCATTTTCATTTAGGTTTTTTTATTGTTTTAAAAATAAAGACTGCTACATTTGAAGATATATTCATGCTGATTTCCATCAACATAAATTCCAAGAAAGGGATTTGCTGGTTCAAAAAATACCTACTTAAAATTTTTTTTTTTGTTTTATACAGCCAATTGCCCTCCAGAAATGTTATAACATGAAATATCTCTAAGTAAAACCATATGAAATATGTCATTTTTATGTGGCGCTGATGGTGGTCTTGTTTAATTAAAAACACCAACAAGAAGTTTCCACTGTTAGAAAGTAGAAAAAAGGGAAGGAAAAAGACAATGGTCATAGAATAAACATTGGAAAGATTGTTTTCAATATCAGGCCAAGACCTACTCTTACAGTTTGGAATAGACTTTCTTAGCAGATGAGACAAATTATGATAGACCATAGGTGAGATTTTGCATTGCTTTTTCAAAACCTCATTCTTTCAAAGCCCTTCTTTCTCCTACTTTTCTTTAATTTGCCTCTCTTATTTAGATATTCTTTCCTTCATAAATGGCACCATTCACATTTGGCTAGTAATCCCTGGAAGGTCTTTCTAGTGTGAAGCTCATGAATTACTTCAGGTCACAGGCCAGGGACAACGGTACCTTGGGATAGTAACATGCATTTCACCACTGACCCATCACCTGATCAGTTATAGGAATCCTGTCATCACCTTGTATTTTAAAAGAGCTAATTTTTTTAATCCACTAATATAAATCTTTATTACCATTTCAGGACATAATAGGAGCTATTTCTCTTCACTATTTAACTGCTAACTTCTTACACAAAATTAACAATTTTAGAGAGTGCTGTCATAAATACAGTAGCTTATTAATTATTACCTCTTATAATTCTCAAAATTTGGCATGGAATCAACAGTATCAAGCTCACCTGAGCACTTGTCAGGAATGTAAATTCTTAGACCCTATTCCACTCCTACTGAATCAGAAACTTTGGGTATAGGGCCCCCAACTCTGTTTTAACAAGCCCTCCAGGATTCTGATGCAAACTGAAGTTGAAGAACCATAGATTTAAGACAATATTCAGGTTTCCAGGAGTCTTTGTTAGTCAAGATGATTTTGGAAGAATGACATTTATTCGTAAGAAAGACCTCTCTCTTCAGGTATTTGAATTAGTTGTGGCAAACAAAGCTTCAAAGATAAATTTAAAATATATGTAAGATAAACCACGTCTCACTGGAAGATAATAGGAAAATTATTACTTCTAAAATTACTGTGGCTGAAAAGTTTTGTTTCTTAGGAACATTTTGAGGTTATACTCCTCCTTTAGCTGAGCACAGCTGAAAGAATGTTTCTCGTTAGTTCTCCTTGTTTTCCCAGGGGTTAGCTGTAACCTCCCCACCAGGTTTCTGGTTATTATGAGCAAAAGGTTTGACGTCATCATTCATTCAATTGCTTTCACTTGCAAAAACATAAAATACCTTTAGAGAAATTAACCTCATTAGCATTTCCTCAGGAGCATTATCCAGTTAAGACAATAGGATGATTGTTTGATTTGTCAAGGAATCTTTGCTTGGGTTAAGAAACAAGGTTAATGTCTCCTTGGGAAAAATGAGGTTGCTGCTAATATTTACAGGGAGCATATCGATTGTAAGACAAAACTGTTAAGGTATGTGTGGCATAAGATATATGTGGCTGCATGCGGTACTTTTGAATCAGGTGAAAGGGTCCCAGGAAAAATCAACTATCCAGTGAGAACAAGGAACTCTTTTATCAGTCAGTTTTCCTAGTCAGAACTTTCCTAAGGACCACAGAGGAAACTTTGGGAAGGCACAGGTTTTGAGCAGTAGAAGAAGGAAAGCCAGTTAAAGGAGGCAAGGGAGGGGTGAAGACTTTTTGCTTGAACTTCACTGGGTCTTGAGACTGTTCTGACAAACTGCCCACACACTTTCAGCTCTCTTAGGTGTGGTCAGAGTTACTTCTCAGCTACACTTGTGAACTGAGGGCAGGAAGAGCCATGGTTACTAGAAGAAAGGGAGAGCAGTAGGTATATATAATAGTACTTTGTAGCCATCACTGAATTTCATTTTAAGCATAATCTGCATTGTGGAAAATGATTGACACAATCTGCTGAAATCATCACATGATAAAAAGAATAAATTAAGTATTATACTTAAGAGAATAGAAAATCATACTTGAAAATAATTTTAAGAGAAAATTATATTTCTGAAGGCACATTAATAACAATATTCAAAATAGATCTTGATACACTGGAATGGGAACTGACTGTGAGGTGTAAAATCACAAATTTCCAGTTTACTGAAGAGTCTCTGTTTGCTGAAGAACTGCTCATTTTTATATATTTCAGTGCAGATAGAGCTTGATTCTTATCAATTATTCTATCCAAATAACAACTTGTAATAGTTATATAAAACTCTAGGATTCATTTCAGAAATTATCTATTGGGATTTTTCTGACCTGGAGTGAAGGGAAAACAAACCAATATTCATTAGCAGAGAAAAGTTTCCCAATAAGTTTTCCATCATATTTAGCTCTTAAAATCAATATTTATTGGTAGTTTGGGAAGTCACCTCATAGGATGTATTAAAATTCATAAAATATTTAAAAAGAAGATGGGCATTGATTTTTCTTCTGAAAGATGAGTGTCAAAATGAGAATTTTTGTTCTCAGTGATTTCAAGGTGCAACCCTTTCTGTTAAACTATAATTTATGAATAAAAACTTAAAAATATCCTTGGAGGATAACCATAGTATGGTTACCTTTTAAGTTGTCTTGAAGATAGCAGTGAAAATACATGTGAAATGTCCAGAATAATGCCTGAAATATAATAAAGTCTTTCCTTCTCACATTCCTAGGGATGAGAACTCCTTCTTTAACTCTGTTCTTGTACATTTTGGACTTTCTATGAATACTTGCTTATTTATTGACTGTTGTGGCTATTAAAAAAGAGTTTTGCATTATAAGTGGCTCAGAAGGGAACTGGAAGAGCTGAAAGTCACGCAGAGCATGACTGAGTAAAATGATCACAAGTCTAGTTTGAGTAGCTTACCTAGATACTTGGTAACTATTAAGCATCTAGTTTCAAGGGATTAGATTAGATAGACAGACAATAGATTCAAGGGATTAGATCTGATAGACAGAGTGTCTTAAGAACTATGGATGGAGGTTTGTAACATTGTACAGGAGGTGGTGATCAAAGAAAAAGAATGCAAGAAGGCAAAATGGTTGTCTGAGGAGGTCTTACAAATAGCTGAGAAAAGAAGAGAAGTGAAAGGCAAAGGAGAAAAGGAAAGATATGCCCATCTGAATGCAGAGTTCCAAAGAATAGCAAGGAGAGATAAGAAAGCCTTCCTAAGTGAACAATGAAAAGAAAGAGGAAAACAATAGAATGGGAAAGAGTAGAGATCTCTCCAAGAATATTAAAGATACCAAGGTAACATATCATACAAAGATGGGCATAATAAAGAACAGAAATGGTATGGACCTAACAGAAGCATAAGAGATTAAGAAGAGGTGGCAAGAATACACAGAAGAACTGTACAAAAAAGATCTTCACGACCCAGATAATCACGATGGTGTGATCACTTACCTAGAACCAGACATCTTGGATTGCCTTCAGAAGTGGGCCTTAGAAAGCATCACTATGAACAAAACTAGTGGAAATGATGGAATTCTGGCTGAGTTATTTCAAATCCTAAAAGATGATTCTGTGAAAATGCCACACTTAATATGCTAGTAAATTTGGAAAACTCAGCAGTAGCCACAGGACTGGAAAAGGTCAGTTTTCATTCCAATCCCAAAGAAAGGCAATGTCAAAGAATGTTCAAACTACTTCACAACCACACTCATTTCACGTGCTAGCAAAGTATTGCTCAAAATCCTCCAAGCTAAGCTTCAACAGTATGTGAACAGAGAACTTCCAGAAGGTCAAGCTGGATTTGGAAAAGTCAGAGGAACAAGATATCAAATTGCCAACATCCGTTGGCTCATAGAAAAAGCCAGAGAGTTCCAGAAAAACATCTACTTTTTCCTCACTGACTATGCTAAAGCCTTTGACTATGTGTATCACAACAACCTGTGGAAAATTCTTCAAGAGATGGGAACACCAGACCACCTTACCTGCCTCCAGAGAAGTCTGTATGCAGATCCGGAAGCAACAGTTAGGACTGGACATGGAACAGCGGACTGGTTCCAAATTGGAAAAGGAGTACGTCAAGGCTGTATATTGTCACTCTGTTATTTAACTTACATGTATGCATCATGTATGATGAAGCACAAACTGGAATCAAGATTGCCAGGAGAAATATCATTAACCTCAGATATGCAGATAACACCACCCTTATGTCAGAAAGCCAAGAGGAACTAAAGAACCTCTTGATGAAGGTGAAAGAGAAGAGTGAAAAAGCTGGTTTAAAATGCAGCATTCAAAAAACGAAGATCCTGGCATCAAGTCCCATCACTTCATAACAAATAGATGTGGAAGCAATGGAAACAGTGGCAGACTTTATTTTCTTGGGCTCCAAAATCACTGCAGATGGTGACTGCAGCCATGAAAATAAGATGCTTGCTCCTTGGAAGAAACGCTGTTACCAATCTAGACAGCATATTAAAAAGCAGAGACATTCCTTTGCCAACAAAGGTCCACCTAGTCAAAGCTAGGTGGTTTTTCCAGTGGTCATATATGGATGTGAGTTGGAATATAAAGAAGGCTGAGCACTGAATAACTGATGCTTTTAAACTGTAGTGTTGGAGAAGACTCTTGAGACCCCCCTTGGACTGCAAGGAGATCAAACCAGTCAACCCTAACAGAAATCAACCCTGAATACTCTTTGGAAGGACTGATACTGAAGCGCCAATACTTTGGCCACCTGATGCAAAGAACTGACTCATTAGAAAAGACCCTGGTGCTTGGAAAGATTGAAGGCAGAAGGAAAAAGGGACGACAGAGGATGAGATAGTTGGATGGCATCACTGACTCAATGGACATGAGTTTGAGGAAGCACCGGGAGATGGTGAAGGACAGGCAAGCCTGGTGTGCTGCAGTCCATGGGGTCACAAAGAGCTGGACAAAACTGATCAACTAAGCAACAACAAAAGCATCTAAGGCTTCGGCTGAAAGCAAATTGCATAAGCTCATGGGATTTATGTGGTTATGTCAGTTATTTTGGGGGCTGTGAGAACGAAGTTTTTTTTCCCCAACTCCCTTATGTTTAATAAGTTTCATAATTTTTTGGTTTTGTTTTTTGTTTTATTTTTGGTATTTTCTACTGAGAAACTCAGCTAATTCACATACCCTGAAGACACACATACACAAAAACACAAATATAGACAAAATATATTTATTAATTACATGTATATAAATTAGATTGTACACATATTTATAAAATTTGTTGTTCTTGAGTTGCTAAGTCATGTCTAACTCTTTGCAATCCCATGGACTGCAGCACACCAGTCTTCCCTGTCCTTCACTATATCCTGGAGTTTGCTCAAACATATGTCAATTGTGTCAATGATGTCATCCAACCATCTCATCCTTTGTATACAAATTAAATACATACATACTAAACATATAAACTAAATAAAAACTACATATAAATATATGAAATTGTATATATAAACTCAAATATATATAAATTAACTAAATATAGCATAAAAGTAAACTATATTAATATCTATGTCCATGTCATACATCTATCTACACATTCATTATAACTGGGTGTTGGCAAGGTGCTAGGAATTGTGTTAGAGATATAAGATGAATAAAATATAGTTCTGCCCTCATGAAGTAGATAAAGAAATATATAATATAGTATTTATATCTGACATAACAGATGTGTAACAAAGAGAGATAATGGTAGAGAAAAGAGCAGTCCTGCATAATAGGTTTTTGGGCACAGCTTATATTGCTTTCACTTCTCAGCCTTTTGGCTAAGATCCAGTATAGTATGGGGGCTTCCCTTGTGGCTCAGTGGTAAAGAATCTGCCTGCCAATGCAGAAGATGCAAGAGTTGCAGGTTCGATCCCTGGGTTGGGAAGATCTGCTGGAGTAGGAAAATGGCAACCTGCTCCAATATTGTTGCCTGAAAAATTCTATGGACAGAGGAGCCTGGCAGGCTACTGTCCATGGGGTCACAGAGAGTTGAACATGACTGGGTGACTGAGCACATAGTCTTTTTAGGATAGTTGACAATAAATTTTTATGATGATTAGTAGTTCATCAAAAGGAAAAGGATTGGGAAGTGATCAAAAGAATAGCATGATAAAAGTCTTAGTAGTATGATAGCACATGGCTTGCTTTTGGGTGGAGATGCATGACTGTGGCTTGAACAAATAAGTTGTGTTGAGAGGGTTGTAACAGCAGAAGATGAACCTGAAAAGGAACTGAAGAATTGCCTACCCTGAGCTAAAAATGGTTGGTACTATAATCCAGAGGCAAATATGTTGTAGGCAAAGTGAATGAAAAATTGCCTTTCTTTCAGAAATTTAAAATGGAAATTGAAAGGGACATAAACAAGCAGAGTTAAGGTTAAAGCAGGTTGTGAAGAGAAGTCTAAACTGATGCATCTCAAATTGTAATGTGTGTAAGACTGGCCTGGAGACCTTGAAAGAATGAAGATTATGACTTGGTGTGTCTGGGGAAGCCTAGGCTGCTGGCTTGCAGGCCATGATTTGAGCAGTGAGGGATCACCCTAAGAAGACTGAACAGAGAATTCAGTCCTGGTGTGAATGGTCCAGAGTGGGCTACCTGGCAGTTGCCTCTAAGAGGACCATTAAGCCTTGCTGAACTTCTTGGGAGGTGGAGCTGAATTAGCAGGAGGAATAGACACAGATGTGAGAGAGTGAGTAAGATGACAGAGTAGAAAGAGACTGAGTTTAGATCCTTTTGTGAGCACACCAAAATCTCTACTATCTGCAGCCAACTGTCTTTGAAAAAGACTGGAACCTACTAGAAAAGACCTTCTACAACTAAAGACGCAAGGAAGGAACCACAATGAGACAGGCAGGAAGGGTGGACTTGAGATATAATCAAATCCCATATCCCTGGCTAGGCAACCCACAAACTGGAGAATAATTATTTATAGAGGTTCTCCCATAAGAGAGTTCTGAGCCCCACACTGGGCTCCTGCACTGGGAAAACGAGACCCCGGAGCATTTGGGTTTGAAAGCCAATGGAACTAATTTTGGGAACCCCACAGGATTGGGGGAAATAGAGACTTCAACCTTAAAGGGTGCCCCTCAAATTTCATACACACTGGTATCCATGACAAGAGCAGAAATTTGACAGGAGCCTGGATCAGACCTAATTACTGTTTTTAGAAAGACTTGTGGAGAGTCAGGGATGCAGTTACATCTTACTCTGGGGATGTAGACACTGATGTCAGTTATACTAGGCAACATTTTATCATGTGAACACTTCTGCTGGTGGCTGCCATCTTAGTTCATTAGCACCAAGACATGGCCTCATCCAACAGCCTTTAGGTGTCAGTGCTGGGATGTCTCAGCTGAACAGCTAACTGGGCAGTGACACAGCCCCACCCATCAGCAAACAGGCCTCCTGAGCCCATAAATGTCCCTAGACATGGCCCTGCCCACCAGAGGGCCAAACCACAGTTCTACCCTCCAGTGGGCAAACACTGACCCTTCCCTCCAGGAAGCCTTAACTAGCTTCTAGACCAACCTTACTCATCTGGTGGAAGACACCAGTTATAAAGCAAAATAAAAATATATCCTGCAGCTTGCAGACTCAGCACATTCACAGCAGGTCACAACCTACCCTTGGACAAGATGAGCCCTGGGCTTGTCCATGAATGCAAACTTTGGGACACCCTGGGCCCCATATCCAACTGTATCAGAAATCAGCCAATCCCTACCAGCAATCTTTGGGATCCCTAGACCCTCCACTCAGACTCCAGAAAACAGCTCTATCTGCCAGTAGTCCAGGACTAACCCTGTGACCTGGCATTGAACTCCATTGGGCAGACAACAGCTCTGAATTCTTCAGGACCCTGACTTTGCCCAGCAGTGAGCTAGCAGTAACCCTAGGGCCCCCTAGGGTTCTTCAGCCAGCCACCTTGTGACCAGGCCCCATTAAACAGCAGCCAGCAGCATCCACACAAGACAGAGCTTGTTAACCAATCAGGCTAGGAGCCAACCTAGTCTACCAGATTACCAGTATTGCCAGCTACAACAGAAGGACCCACACAACCCTCCTTAGGGGAAACCCCTAGAGCATATAGCTTGGGTGATGAATGGGAAGGGCTGGGATACATAGGATGTCTCCTACAGAAGGCCACTTCTCCAGGGCTGGGAAGTGTAACTAACCTACCACATACATAAAAATATAAACAGTAATGTAGGCAAAATGAGGTGGCAGATGAACATGTTTCAGATGAAGGAACAAAATTAAACCCCCAAAGAAGAATTAAGTGAAAGAGAAATAGACAATCTACTTAAGAAGCAATTCAGAGTAATAACTGTAAAGATGATTAAAGAACTTGGAAGAAGACTAGATATATAGAGGGAGAAGTTAGAGGTTTTTAACAAAGAGTTAGAAAATATAAGAACAACTAAACAGAGATGAAGAATACAAAATCAGAAATAAAAATATGCTAGATGGAACCAATAGTAGACTAAATGATACAGGAAAATGGATCAATGAGCTAGAAAGTAGAGTAGTGAAAATCATTACCACTAAACAGAATGAAAGAATAAAAAGAAACAAAGACATCAAATGCCCTAAGATCTACACTACAGGGTTCCCAGAAGGTTAAGAGAGAGAGAAAGGGCCTGAGAAAATATTTTAAGATATAATAGCTGAAAAATTCCCTAACATGGGAAACAGTTACCCAAGTCCAGGAAATGCAGAGATTCCCATACAGGATGAACCTCAAAAGGAACACACCAAGACACTCTGTAACTAAAATGACAAAATTATAAAAAGAGAACATTAAAAGCAGAAAGGGAAAACCAACAAATAACATTCAAGGGAACACCTATAGGGGTATCAGTCAACTAGCAGAAACTCTGCTAGTCAGAAGGGAGTGGCACATATATTTGAAGTGAAGAAAGGGAAAAACCTCCAAGCATGAATACTCTACCTGAAAGGTTTTTATTCAAATTTGAAGGTAAGCTCAAAGATTCTATGTACCAGAAAAAGCTAAAAGAATTTGGCATTACCAAACCAGCTTTGCAACAAATGTTAAAGGAGCTCCTCTAGGCTAAAAAGAAAAGATCACAAACAGAAATGAGGGTATTACAAAATGAAAGCTCATGAGTGAAGGCAAATATCTAGTAAGCATAGGAAATCATCTATCCACAAATTTAGTATAGTAGTTAAAAGATAAAAGTAATAAAATCATCTATATCCACAATAAGCAGTTAAGAGATACATAATACAAATAAACATAAAATATGCTCTTAAAACCAATAATAAGAGGAGAGTATAAAAGCAGGGTTTCAAAAATGCATTTGCAGTTATGAGATCAGCAACTTAAAAAATCACACACACACACACACACACAGAGGAGAGAGACTACTATACAAAAACCTTATGGTAACATAAACCAAAAATCCATAATAGATACATACACACATACACTAGGAATCCAAACATAACAATAAAGTTAGTCATCAAATCACAAGAGAAGAGAACAGGAGAAGAAGAAAGGGCATAAAAAGACCTACAAAACCAAACCAAAGAATTAGCAAGATGGCAATAGCATATGTACTGCTAATCACCTTAAATGGAAATGGACTAAATGCTCCAACCAAAAGACATAGAGTGGATGATTGGATATAAAAATAAGACCCACATATGTGCTGCCTATAAGAGACTCACTTCAGATATACATGTAGACTGAAAGTGAGGGGATGGGAAAAGCTATTTCATGCAGATGCAAACCAAAAGAAAGCTGGACTAGCTATCTTCACATCAGAAAAAGAATTACTTTAAAATGAAGGCAGTTACATGTGACAAAGGATATTACATAATGATCAAGATATCAATCCATGAAGAAGACATAACAATTATATATACACACCTAACATAAGAGTACCTAAATATGAGGCAAATGTTAACAGATATAAAGAAACTGACAGTAGCACAATAGTAGTACGGGCTACTTTAACTTGTTGCATCAATGGATAGATCATTCAGAAGAAATAAAAAAGACACATTTGATCAAATGGACTTAATACACATATATAGATATTTCATCCAAAAGAGGCAGAATGCACATTCTTTTCTAGTGCTTATAGAACATTCTCCAGAATAGATCTCATGTTAGGCCACAGAACTAATCTTGGTAAAATTAAAAAATTCAATTAAAAATTGAATTGTATCAAGTATCTTTTCACACAATGCCATGATAGTAGAAATTAGCTACAAGAAAAAAGAAACTGCAAAAAATACAAATATAGGGACTTCCCTCATGGCCCAGTGGTTAAGAATCTACCTTGTAATGCAGAGGATGTGGGTTCAATCCCTGGTTGGGAAACTACGATCCCACATGCTGTGGAGCAACTAATACTGCGTGCTGCAACTACTGAACCCACCTGCCACAATTAGGAAGTCTGTGTGCCACAGTGAAAGACCCCACATAATGAAACATAGGTTCTGCATGCCACAACTAAGACCCGACATAGCTAAATAAATTCAAACCTGTAAAGCTAATCAGTATGCTTCTAAATAATCAATGGATCACTGAAGAAGTCAAGGAAGAAATTTTAAAAGCACGTAGATTAATATTGACAACAAAAACAGGATGATCCAGAATGTATAAGATTCAGCAAAGGCATTTCTAAGAGGGAAGTTTATAGCAATATAGGAAAAATCTCAAATAACCAAGCTTATCTTAAACCTAAAACAACTAGAGGAATAAAGAACAAAAATTTCCAAAGTTAGTAGAAGGAAAGAATAAAGATCAGAGCAGAAATAAATGACACAAAGTCTAAAAACTTACAAAAGATCAGTGGGACTGAGGGCTGCTTTTTTGAAAAGGTAAAATTGATAAGCCTTTCACCAGACTCATCAAGAATAAAAGAAAGACAAAAATCAATAAAATCAGAAATGAAATAGGAGAAGCTACAACCAATACCATAAAGAAAGCTGAGCACTGAAGAATTGATGTTTCTGAACTGTGGTGTTGGAGAAGTCTCTTGAGAGTCCCTTGGACTGCAAGGAAATCCAACCAGTCCATCCTAAAGGAAATCGGTCCTGAATAGTCATTGGAAAGACTGATGTTGAAGCTGAAGCTTCAATACTTTGGCCCCCTGAGGTGAAGAACTGACTCCTTGGAAAAGACCCTGATGCTGGGAAAGATTGAAAGTGGGAGGAGAAGGGGATGACAGAGGATGAGATGGTTGTATGGCATCATTGACTCAATGAACATGAGTTTGAGCAAGCTGCAGGAGTTGGTGATGGACAGGGAAGCCTGACATGCTGCAGTCCATGGAGTAGCAAAGAGTGGGGCATGACTCAGCTACTGAACTGAACTGAATCGAGCAACCAACACCACAGAAATACAAAAGATCTTTAGTCTAGTATGAACAACTATATGCCAATAAAGTAAACAACCTAGAATAAATGGGCAACATCTTAGAAATGTGTAATCTAATCAGGAAGAAATGGAAAATATGAACAGAAGAATTACCAGTAATAAAACTGAATCAGTAATTAAAAAGCTTTAAATGAACAGAAGTCCAGGACCAAATGGACTCATAGTTGAATTCTATTAAACATTTATAGAAGCATTGACACCTAATCTTGTGAACTATTCTAAAAAATTTTCGGAGGAAGGACATTTCCAAAGGCATTCTATGAGGTGACCCTAATTACAAAACCAGACAAAGATATCAAAGAAAAAAAAAAAGAAAGAAAGAAAGAAAAGAAAATTAGAGGTCAATATCACTGATGAACATGGATGAAAAATCCTCGATAAAATACTAGCAAACCAAATATAACAGTACGTTAAGAGGATCAGACACCATTGTCATGTGGGATTGGTCCTAGAGATGCAAGGATTTTTAAAATATACACAAATTAACTAATATGATATACCACATTAAGAAATTGAAGAGTAAAACTATATGATCATCCCAATAGATACAGAAAAAGCTTTTGATAAAATCCAACATCCATTTATGAAAAAAACTCTCCAGAAACTGTGTATAGAGGAAACCTAAGAAAGAAAGAAAGTGAAGTCACTCAGTCGTGTCCGACTCTTTGAGACCCCAAGGACTGTAGCCTACCAGGCTCCTCTGTCCATGGGAATTTTTAGGCAAGGGTACTGGAATGGGTTGCCATTTCCTTCTCCAGGGAATCTTCCCAACCCAGGGATTGAATCCAGGTCTCCTGCATTGCAGGCAGATGCTTTACCATCTGAGCCACCAGGGAAGCCTAGAAACCTACCTCAACGTAATGAAGGCCATATATGACTGAACTACAGCTAACATTATAATTAATGGTGAAAATATGAAAGCATTTTCTTTAAGATCAAGAACAAGACAAGAATGCCCATTCTTACCATTTTTATTCAACATAGTTTGGAAGTCCTTGCCACTACAATCAGAGAAGAAAATGAAATAAAAGGGGTTCACATTGGAATGAAAGAAGTCAAACTGTTACTGTTTTGTAGACAACATGAATCTATAAATAGAAAACTACTAAGTTCATCACTGAATTTGGTAGAGTTGCAGGATACAAAATTAACATACAGAAATTTCCTGCATTTCTCTACACTAACAATGAATCGTCAGAAAGAAAAATTAAGGAAACAATCCCATTTGCCATTGCATTAAAAATATTAAACTAACTAAGAATAAACTTACTTAAGGCAGCAAAAGACCTATACTCTAAAAACTTTAAGACAGTGAAGAAATTGAAGATTATGCAAACAAATGGAAAGATACAGTGCTCTTGGATTGGAAGAAACAATATTGCTAAAATGACCATATTACCCAAGGCAGTCTACATACTATATGCAATCCCTATCAAGTTATCAACAGCAGCACTTTTCACAGAAGTAGAACAGATAATTTTAAAATTTGCATGGAAACACAAAGCCCCATATAGCAAAAACATTCTTGAGAAAGAAGAACAGAACTGGAGGAAATATACTCGTTGACTTCAGACTATACTACAAAGCTATCATAATTAAAATAGCATGGCACAAAAACAGACAGAGACAAATATGACAGGATAGAAAGCCCAGAAATTAAAAAAAAGAAAGCCCAGAAATAAACACATAGTTATGATCAATTAATCTATGATAAAAGAGGCAAGAATATACAATGGAGACTTTCCAATAAGTGGTGCTGTTGCTGGGAAAACTGGACAGCTACAAGTAAGGAATGAAATCAGAACAACCCCTAACATATACAAAAATAAACTCAACATGGATCAAAGACCTAAATGTAAGATCAACTACTATAAAACTCCTAAAGGAAAACATAGGGAGAACATTCTTTGACAAAAATTGCATTGATATAATTTTATATCTCTCTACTAAAGAAAATAAAAGCAAAAAATAGATTAATGGGATCTAATTAATCTTAAAACCTTTTGCACTGCAAAGGAAACTATTGACAAAATGAAAAAACATTCTACTGAATAGGAGAAAATATTTGGAATGATATGACTGATAAGAGATCAATATCCAATGTATATAAATAGCTCATACAATCAGCATCACAAAAATCCCCCCAAAATCTGATTTTAAATGGTCAGAAGAACTGTATAGTCATTTTTCCAAAGAGGAAATGCAAACAGCCAACAGGCATATGAAAAGATGCTCAACATCACTATCTTCAGGGAGATGCAAATCAAAACCACAGTGAAGTATCACCTCACATCTATCAGAACTGTTGTCATCAAAAAGAATACATAGAACAAATGTTGGCGAGGATGTAGATAAAAGGCAACCCATGTACTCTATTGGTGGGGATGTAAATTGGTGCAGTCACTGTGGAAAACAGTATGGAGGTTGCTCAGAAAATTAAAATTACAACTACCATATGACTCAACAATTCCACTCCTGGGTATATATGTGAAAAAAACCAAAAACACTAATTTGAAAAGATACATGTGCCCCAGTGTTCAAAGCAGCATTATTTACAATTGCCAAGATGTGGAAGTAACCTAAATGGCCATCAACAGATAACTGTGCAAAAGAGGTCTGGTATACATACACAATAGAATACTACTCAATCATAAAAAGAATGAAATTTTGCCATTCTCAGTAACATGAATAAACTTGGAGGGCATCATGCTACATGAAATAAGTTGGACAGAGAAAGACAAAAGTTATCATTTATATATGTAATCTAAAAAATGCAACAAATAGTGAACATAACAAAAAGGAAACAGGCTCACAGATAAAACAAATTAGTGGTTACCAGTGGAGAGAGCATGGGAGAAGAAATATTGAGGTGGGGAAAAGTGGGAAGTACAAATTATTGAGTATAAGATAGGCTCAAGGATGTTTTGTACAGTGTGGGGAATATAGCCAATACTTTGTAATAACAGTAAATGGAAAGTAACCTTTAAAATTATATGTATATAAAAAGGGATAGACACAGAGGCAAGCAGGGAATGTTAGAAGAAAAATTAATTTAGAAAAAATTATTAAAATTTCATGGTAGGAGCAGTCTCATATAATGAATGGTTATTGTTGCTGTGGTTTTAGTTGCTAAGTCGTGTCCAGATCTTTTATGTCCCCGTGGACTGTAGCTCGCCAGGCTCCTCTGCCCATGGGATTTCCCAGGCAAAAATACTGGAATGAATTGCCATTTCCTTTCTCCAGGGGATCTTTCTGGCCCAGGGATCAAACAGGCATCTTGTGCATTGCAGGAAGATTCTTTACCACTGAGCCACCAGGGAAGCTATTATATAACTAATGATTCACAATAATTTTGCAGGTCCTGAAATAACATGATGAAGATTAGTAAAACTTTTTTTCCAAAATACGTGAGTGTACTGTGGGATAGGGTGATGTTTACATGTTGCACATTTGCAAATGACAAACTGTTACTAATTCCTCTTCCATAAGCCCAGTGCTTTGAAATTAAGCTTTGATCCACTTTCAGTTGATATACGTTTTCTCATTCTTTGAACTCCGGAGTCTTCCCATGACCTTGATATTCAGACAACTCTCTGCCACTCATCTCGCCTCCTCTTCATCTATCAAAATGAACTAATATTTTAGTATTCTGCATTTTATTCCACTTCTTCAATCACCCTGTTGACATAGAAGATATCCTGAAATGGCTGGCCCTCACCCTGTCTAAGCAAATCTCCCCACAAGTGCTGTGAATTCCATCTTTCTTCCCCGGTTTCAGGATTTAGCTTCTTTGGTTACCTCATCCTCTGCTTGTATCTTAAATACCTCCCTTCAAAGAGTCTTTTCCATCTCCGTTCAAATATGTTCCAATATCTTTATGTCAAGGATAGTCTCTCTGGACGTTCCCTTCAGCTACTGCTCTCTTGTCTTTCTTTTACACTATATTTGATGTGTCCTCAGCCAGGTGGCTCGGTGGTAAAGAATCCGCCTGCCAATGCAGGAGATGTAAGACATGTGGGTCTTAGCCCTGGGTCATGAAGATCACCTGGAGAAAGAAATGGCAACCTGCTTCCGTACTCTTGCCTGGAAACTTCCATGGACAGAAGAGCCTGGCGGGCTACAGTCCATGGGGTCCCAAAGAGTAGGACACAACTGAGTGTGTGTGCATGGATGCACACACCTCACAGTCACGTCATCAAGCCACTGAAATTTGATTTATATCACCTTCCCAAAATGACTTAAGTGAACTGTTAAATGACACAGGCAGTTAAATGCCTTATTCTACTCGACATTTGGTTCATTTTAATGTCAAAGAGTCCTTTCTCTCTCATAAGAGGTTCCTTTACCTGCCTCTGGTGAGAACACTTTCTTCTGTTCCTTTTTGACTTTGGTTAAGTTCTTCCTTAAACTTTTACATTTTTTCCACTTAGTCTCCAAAATTTTTTTCCCAGGTGTAAAGCATGTGGGTATTATATGTATTTTAGGGTTCTTAGGAATAATGAGGATTGTAGTAACGTAATTGTATACTATTGACATAGTTTGGACTCAATAACTAGAACTAGTAGAGGAAGTATGGTTGTTAGAACTTTAGCCTTGGAATTAGACTTCCTATGTCCCACTTCTGCCACTGTTCAGTTTGTGGCTTTGGGGAAAAGCTTCAACCTGTTTTCCTTTATTTCTTTATCTGTAAGATAGAGATCACAGTAATACCTGCTTCATAATGTGAGTATTCAGTGATGCAGTATGCTTAAAGCACTTAGTACATACAGTACCTGGTAAATAAGTTCTTAATTATTATTAGCTATTTTAATCTTATTACTCATTTGGCCATAAAATGTCCCTAAACCAGCTTTAATAATCCATTTGACATTTATTGACTCACCCCAAGCATTTCCAACCTTTAATTAAAATTTTTTTTCTAATTTTTTTCTTTGAGTAGCTAATCTATCTTTTAAAAAGAATTTGAATAATGTGAACACACATGCAGTTTCTAGTTCATTTTCCTCTAATCTCTTCTGCTGAGTGAAGGACATCCCTCCATTCTCCTGCTTACTTTTGTAAAGAAGCCAGGTATACTCTCATTTTTGGAATTTTTGAAACCACTCAACAGGAATGTAGGATGGTAAACATGCACTGGAACTGGGAACCAGAAGCCAAGATTCACATCCATGCTCCTCCACCAGCTCATCATATGACTTGGGTCAACACCTACCCTTCTGGGCTTTAGTTTCTACAACTAAGAAATGAAAATATATACTTCTAATATAAAGCACATAGAGAAAACATCTAAAATTATAAATTGTGAAAATTTGTAAATTTCCAAATTATAAACACTCTACAAATATGAGATGTACCTAAAACTACTTAATTTACAATATCCTTTAGCATCTTGATAATGTAACTTTTGGTTATTATCACAAAATAAGTTTATATACTTTATAATGTATAATGTATAATGTAACTTTTGGTTATTATCACAAAATAAGTTTATATATTTTATATACTCATTTAACTATGCTACTGTAACTTCCTGTCTTCACTTAATCTGGCTCTTATTTCTAAGCCTTTGATTGCCCCTAGTTCTCTACTCCAATGGTTTTGAGTATTTTCATCTGAAGGCTTCAAAATGTTTCAAATAATGTTTTTCTCTTCTGTCTTAATGGCACATTGAAAGAAAAACCAAAAACAAATACTGTCTTTAGAGACATATAACTAAAAGCAAAAAGCCCAAACCCAAAATAACGATAAAAGCCATAGCTATTAGTTAAAAGCATTGCCTCTTGAAAACAAAATCATGCCTCTTCTTGGTTCCAGTATAATACTTTAAAATTGGAAGAGAAAAAAGACAGGCTGATTGGTGCAAGTACATTTTCGGTAAACACATTCTCTCTTAGAGGACAATATTGGCTGATGAATTTCCACCTAGTATCTAAGCCAATCCTAATTACAGTGGCACTAAGGATATTCTCACAATTGATTCAAATTTGGATTGCACGTGACTGTGCCACTTTGTTTTGTGTTATGTGTAATCAACTGAATGAACAGAATATGAACTACATTTAACACATGGAGTTTAACCAGGAGGAAGATGATTCTGCCAGCAGTGACTAAGATTTATCTTTGATAGGTTTGGTTTTCAGTCAGCTAAACTTAGAAGCTTATGATTTTCTACCAATTTAAGCTAAGTTTTCTCCAATGAAAAGTGCATTGGGGGTGGGTGGGTGGAGATCCTCAGTTAACTTTGCACTCACAATTAGCCAGTGTGGGAATTCATGCACTTGCACTTCATGTTCAGTTTTTTTTTTTTTTTTTTTAAATGCAAGAACAATGTCATGAACTTTAAATGGGTCATAGTTTCCTTCTGTCTTTTCCTTAGCTTATAACTTACCAAAATAGTGGGATGTTTTGCAAAGATCATTAAATGGAATTTTTGTCTTTAGTCATGTATTTCTTATTTGCAGTGTCTTATTTGCAGAAAATGTTACTTGCTCTGTCTCCAGCTGGAAATTATTTCTCTCGTATACTTTTATTTTTGGAGCTCTTTTATGGCATGTTTCACTTCCTGTTTTAACATATATACCTATAGATATTTTATTTTTCTCATTATAATGTAAAACAGCCTTGAGAAAAGATGCTATATACACACAATACTTCCAGTATCTTGAGTGGATGAGATGCTTAAAAGATAGAATATATAAATAAATCAATAAATATCTGCATTGAATAACAGCAATAAGAAATTTATAGTACCTGAGAGAAGACACAAATATCTAGTGAAAATGTCTCTTGACTTGAGTAAAAGACCAAGCACTGATGTTTTCTGGTTACTAAGGAGTCTAAGAGTTGTTGTGATCTTAGGCAACAAGCTTATTCTGTTTTTTTCTTTAAATTATTGGGGTGTAATTTACAACACTTTTTTAGTTTCAGGTGTACAGCATAGTGCGTTTATTTTTTAATTTTTTTTATTTTAGGTCTATCTTCCAGGGGTGATATGAAGCTCTAAGTCAGGAAATAAATGTAAGGGTGTTTGTGAACTTGAAAATGCTATATAAATGTAAGAATCACACCATACGTGAAGGGCAATCTGGGGCTTTCGTCAATTTCCACATTTAACTGAATTTGAAGTCCTTAGGAGAAATTTATGAGCCTTATATTAAGTATCTGGAAGAATGCCTTCTTATAGTAGACACTCAGTACATATTTGGTGAATTGAATTATTGATAACTTCAACTATTGAAAGGGTTCCCTTAGTGAGTCAAGGGAACTATGCTCTGAGTTGGAACACAGGAGTAAGAACACACAGCTAGCATGGGCCTTTGTGATGGTCCTTGAATTATGCTCAGATTACAAGTCCACAGAGCTTTGGATCATTCCACAGAGCTGTTAAGAAGAGTTGTGTAGGATTTTATCCAGAGCTCTCAGCAGGGACCACTTCTTGAATTGCTCAATAGGAATGTGCTCAGAAACTACCCTTGAGACATCCAGCTACTAGAACTCTGAAAGCTGTCCCAGAGGCAAGAAATACCCCAAATTTACAGTGGTTAAGGAAAGCAGATGCTGAAGGCAGTTTTCACTGGTGGTGCTGCCAAATGCAGTCATAGCAGTTGCTAAGAACTATACCTTTATTTAGTTTATTTAAGAACTATTTATTGACTGCCTATACTGGGCCAACCAGTGTTTAGACACAAGGGTAAAGGTGAGGGCAAACAGAATGAAAATTTCTGCCATCATGGATAAAATTTCTTGTTGTTGTTGCCATTGCTGTTCAGTTGCCAAGTCATGTCTGATTCTCTGCAACCCCATGGACTGCAGCAAGCTAGGATCTTCTGTCCTCTACTATCTCCTGGAGTTTGCTCAGATTCATGTCCATTGAGTTGGCGATGTCATTCAACCATCTCATCCTCTGTCATCTCTTCTCTTCCTGCCCTCAATCTTTCCCAACATCAGGGTCTTTTCCAATGAGTCAGTTCTTTGCATCAGGTGGCCAAAATATTGGAGCTTCAGCTTCAGCATCAGTTCTTCCAATGAATATTCAGGGTTAATTTCCTTTAGGATTGATTGGTTTGATGTCTGTGCAGTCCAAGGGACTCTCAAGAGTCTTCTCCAACACCATAGTCGGAAAACATCAGTTCTTCAGTGCTCCGCTTTCTTTATGGTCCAACACTCACATCCATACATGACCACTGGAAAAACCACAGCTTTGACTAGATGGACCTTTGTCAGAAAAGTGATGACTCTGCTTTTAAATATACTGTCTAGGTTTGTCATAGCTTTCCTTCCAAGGAGCAAACCTCTTTTAAATTTCATGGCTGCAGTCACCATCTACAGTGACTTGGGAGACCAAGAAAATAAAGTCTGTCACTGCTTCCTAATTTTCCTCTTTTATTTGCATGAAGTGATGGGACCGGATGCCATGATCTTAGTTTTTTTAATATTGAGTTTCAAGCCAGTTTTTCCCAGTCTCCTCTTTCACCTTCATCAAGTGTCTCTTTAGTTCGTCTTCACTTTCTGTCATAAGGGTGGTGTCATCTGCATATCTGAGGTTGTTGATACTTCTCCCAGTAATTTTGATTCCAGCTTGTGATTCACGCAGTCTCATTTCATATGATGTGTTCTGAATAGAAGTTAAGTAAGCAGGGTGACAATATACAGCCTTGATGTGCTCCTTTCCAAATTTGGAACCAGTCTGTTGTTCCATGTTCTGTTCTACCTGTTGCTTCTTGACCTGCATACAGGATTCTCAGGAGATAGGTAAGATGGCCTAGTACTTCCATCTCTTAAAGAATTTTCCACAGTTGATTGTGATTCACAGAGTCAAAGTCTTATTGTAGTCAATGAAGCAGAAGTACATCTTTTTCTGAACTCCCTCCTTTCTCCATAATTCAACGAATGTTAGCAATCTGAGCTCTGGTTCTTCTGTTCCTTCTAAACTGAAAGTGTACATCTGGAAGCTCTCAGTTCACATACTGCTGAAGCCTAGCTTGAAGGGTTTTGAGCATAACATTGTGAGCATGTGAAATGAGCACAACTGTACATTAGGTTGAACATTCTTTCTCATTGCCCTTCTTTGGGATTGGAATGTAAACCTTTCCAGGTTTGTGGCCACTGATGAGCTTTCTAAATTTTCTGACATATCAAGTGCAGCACTTTAAAACTATCATCTTTTAGGATTTGAAGTAGCTCAGCTGGAAATCTATCATCTCCAATAGCTTTGTGAATAGTAACACTTCGTAAAGCCCACTGGACTTCACAGTCCAGGATGTTCAGTTCTAGGTGAGTGAACAAGCATCATGGTTATCTGGGTCATTAAGACCTTTTTGGTACAGTTCTTCTGTATATTCTTGTCACCTCTTCTTGATCTCCTCTGCTTCTGTTAGGTCCTTACACTTTCTGTCCTTTATAGTACCCATTCTTGCATGAAATGTTCCCTTGATATGTCTAATTTTCTTGAGAGACATTTAGTTTTTCCCATTCTACTTTTCCCTCAATTTTTTTGTGCATTGTTCACTTAAAAAGGCCTTCTTATTACTCCTTCCTATTGCCTGGAACTCTGGATTCAGTTGGTTATATTTTTCCCTTTCTCCATTGCCTCTGCTCCTCCTTTTTCCTTGGCTATTTGTAAAGGCTCCTCAGAAAACCACTTTGCCTTCTTCTTCTTTTTTTTTTTTTTTCATTTATTTTTATTAGTTGGAGGCTAATTACTTTACAATATTGTAGTGGTTTTTGCCATACATTGACATGAGTCAGCCATGGATTTACATGTGTTCCCCATCCCAATCCCCACTCCCACCTCCCTCTCCATTCCATCCCTCTGGGGTCTTCTTTTGGACTCTGTGGGAGAAGGCGAGGGTGGGATGTTCTGAGAGAATAGCACTGAAACCACTTTGCCTTCTTGCCTTTCTTTTTCTTTGGGATGATTTTGGTCACTGACTCCTGTATGATGTTCTGAACTTCTGCCCATAGTTCTTCAGGCACTCTGTCTACCAGATCTAATCCCTTGAATCTATTAATCACCTCTACTGTATAATTTATTGACTATGCCAAAGCCTTTGACTGTGTGAATCACCATAAACTGTGTAAAATCCTGAAAGAGATGAGAATATCAGACCACCTGACCTGCCTCTTGAGAAACCTGTATGCAGGTCAGGAAGCAACAGTTAGAACTGGACATGGAACAACAGACTGGTTCCAAATAGGAAAAGGAGTACGTCAAGGCTGTATATTGTCACTATGCTTATTTAACTTATATGCAGAGGACATCATGAGAAACTGGGCTGGAGGAAGCACAAGCTGGAATCAAGATTGCTGGGAGAAATATCAGTAACCTCAGATATGCAGATGACACCACCCTTATGGCAGAAAGTGAAGAGAAACTAAAAAGCCTCTTGATGAAAGTAAAAGAGGAGAGTGAAAAAGCTGGCTTAAAGCCCAACATTCGATGGACATGGTTTGCTGTTGGTTATGGACAGTGAGGCCTTGCATGCTGTCGTTCATGGGATTCCAAAGAGTCAGATACGACTGAGTGACTGAACTAAACTGAACTGAACTGTATAATCACAAAGGACTTGGTTGAGGTTATACCTGAATGGCCTAGTGGGTTTTTTTCTGACTTTCTTCAATTTAAGCCTATATTTTGCAATAAGTTGTTCATGATCTGAGCCACAGTCAGCACCAGGTCTTGTTTTTGCTGACTGTGTAGAGCGTCTCCATCTGCAACTGCAAAGAATGTAATTAATATGATTTCTATATTGACCATCTAGTGATGTCCTTGTGTCCAAAATACTGTAGTAGGTTGCCATTTCATCCTCCAGTGGACACGTCCTTGTGTAGTGTTGTTTCTTGTGTTGTAGGAAAAGAGATTTGCTTTGAACAGCATGCTCTCTTGACAAAACTCTTAGTATTTTGTACTGCAAGGCCAAACTTCTCTGTCATTCCAGGTGTCTCTTGACTTCCTCCTTTTGCATTCTAATCTCCTGTAGTGAAAAAGACATCTCTCTTTTTTTTTTTTTTTTTTTTGCGTGATTCGACAGGACCTTGTAGGTATTCATAGAACTGGTCAACTTCAACTTCTTCAAAATCAGTATTTCGGACATGGAATTGGATTACTGTGATGTTGGATGGTTTTCCTTGGAAATGAACAAAGATCATTCTGTAATTTTTGAAGTTGCACTCAAGTACTACATTTCAGAATCTTTTGGTGACTATGAGGGATATTCCATTTCTTCTAAGAGATTCTTGCCCACAGTAGTAAATAGAATCAGTTCAGTAGTTGCTCAGTCGTGTCCAACTCTTTGTGACCCCATGAACTGCAGCACGCCAGACCTCCCTATCCGTCACAAACTCCCGGAGTTTACACAAACACGTCCATCGAGTCGGTGATGCCATCCAGCCATCTCATCCTCTCTCGTCCCCTTCTTATCTTGCCCCCAATCCCTCCCATAATCAGGGTCTTTTCCAATGAGTCAACTCTTCACATCAGGTGGCCAAAGTATTGAAGTTTCAGCTTCAGCATCAGTCCTTCCAATGAACACCCAGGACTGATCTCCTTTAGGATGGACTGGCTGGATCTCCTTGCAGTCCTAGGGACTCTCAAGAGTCTTCTCCAACACCACAGTTCAAAAGCATCAATTCTTTGGTGCTCAGCTTTCTTCACAGTCCAACTCTCACATCCACACATGACCACTGGAAAAACCATAGCCTTGACTAGATGGACCTTTGTTGGAAAACTAATGTCTTTGCTTTTTAATATGCTATCTAGGTTGGTCATGACTTTTCTTCTAAGGAGTAAGTGTCTTTTAATTTCATGGCTGCAATCACCATCTGCAGTGATTTTGGAGCCCAGAAAAATAAAGTCTGACAGTGATTCCACTGTTTCCCCATCTATCTGCCATTAAGTGATGGGACCAGAGGCCATGATCTTAGTTTTCTGAATGTTGAGCTTAAAGCCAACTTTTTCACTCTCCTCTTTCACTTTCATCAAGAGGCCTTTTAGTTCCTCTTCACTTTCTGCCATAAGGGTGGTGCCATCTGCATATCTGAGGTTATTGATATTCTCCTGGCAATCTTGATTCCAGCTTGTGCTTCTTCCAGCCCAGCATTTCTCATGATATACTCTGCATAGAAGTTAAATAAGAAGGGTGACAATAGAGAACCTTGACGCACTCCTTTTCCTATTTGGAACCAGTCTGTTGTTCCATGTCCAGTTCTAACTGTTGCTTCCTGACCTGCATATAGGTTTCTCAAGAGGCATTTCAGGTGGTCTGGTATTTTCATCTCTTTCAGAATTATCCACAGTTTACTGTGATCCACACACTCAGAGGCTTTGGCATAGTCAATAAAGCAGAAATAGATGCTTTTCTGAAACTATCTTGCTTTTTTGATGATCCAGCAGATGTCGGCTCCTCTGTCTTTTCTAAAACCAGCTTGAGCATCTGGAATTTCACAGTTCACATACTGTTAAAGGCTGGCTTGGAGAATTTTGAGCATTATTTTACTATCATGTGAGATAGTGCAATTGTGTGGTAGTTTGAGCATTCTTTGATATTGCCTTTCTTTGGGATTGGAATGAAAACTGACCTTTTCCAGTCCTGTGGCCACTGCTGAGTTTTCCAAATTTGCTGACATATTGAGTGCAGCACTTTAACAGCATCATCTTTCAGGATTTGAAATAGCTCAACTGGAATTCCATCACCTCCACTAGCTTTGTTCATAGTGATGTTTCCTAAGGCCCACTTGACTTCACATTCCAGGGTGTCTGGCTCTAGGTGAGTGATCATACCACCATGATTATCTGGGTCATGAAGATCTTTTTTGTATAGTTCTTCTGTGTACTCTTGCCATCTCTTCTTAATATCTTCTGCTTCTGTTAGGTCCATACCATTTCTGTCTTTTATCAAACCCATCTTTGCATGAAATGTTCCCTTGGTATCTCTAATTTTCTTGAAGAGATCTCTAGTCTTTCCCATTCTGTTGTTTTCCTCTATTTCTTTGCACAGATCTGAGGAAGGGGTTTTTAATCTCTCCTTGCTATTCTTTTTAACTCTGCATTCAAATGAGTATATCTTTCCTTTTCTCCCTTGCTTTTTGCTTCTCTTCTTTTCACAACTATTTTTAAGGCCTCCTCAGATACCTGTTTTACTTTTTTACATTTATTTTCCATGGGAATGGTCTTGATCCCTGTCTCTTGTACAATGTCACGAACCTCCATCCATAGTTCATCAGGCACTCTGTCTATCAGATCTAGTTCCTTAAATCTATTTCTCACTGCCCGTGTATAATCATAAGGAATTTGATTTAGGTCATACCTGAATGGTCTAGTGTTTTTCCCTACTTTCTTCAATTTAAGTCTGAATTTGTTTATAAGAGCTCATGATCTGAGCCACAGTCAACTCCCAGTCTTGTTTTGCTGACTGTATAGAGCTTCTCCATCTTTGGCTGCAAAGAATATAATCAATCTGATTTCGGTGTTTACCATCTGGTGATGTCCATGTGTAGAGTCTTCTCTTGTGTTGTTGGAAGAGGGTGTTTGCTATGATCAGTGCATTCTCTTGGCAAAACTCTATTAGCCTTTGTCCTGCTTCATTCCGTACTCCAAGGCCAAATTTGCCTATTATTCCAGGTATCTCTTGACTTCCTACTTTTGCATTCCAATCCCCTATAATGAAAAGGACATCCTTTTTGGGTGTTAGTTCTAAAAGGTCTTGTAGGTCTTCATAGAACCATTCAACTCCAGCTTCTTCAGCATTACTGGTTGGGGTATAGACTTGGATTACCTTGTTATTGAATGGTTGCCTTGGAAAAGAACAGAGATCATTCTGTTGTTTATGAGATTGCATCCAAGTGCTGCATTTCGAACTCTTTTGTTGACCATAATAGCTACTCCATTTCTTCTAAGGGATTCCTGCCCACAGTAGTAGATATAATGGTCATCTGAGTTCAATTCGCCCATTCCAGTCCATTTTAGTTTGCTGATTCCTAGAATGTCGACATTCACTCTTGCCATCTCCTGTTTGACCACTTCCAATTTGCCTTGATTCATGGACCTAACATTCCAGGTTCCTATGCATTATTTCTCTTTACAGCATCGAACCTTGATTCTATCACCAGTCACATCCACAACTGGGTACTCTTTTTTGCTTTGGCTCCATTCCTTCATTCTTTCTGGAGTTATTTCTCCACTGATCTCCAGTAGCATACTGGGCACCTACCAACCTGGCGAGTTCCTCTTTCATTATCCTATCATTTTGCCTTTTCATACTGTTCATGGGGTTCTCAAGGCAAGAATATTGGGGTGGTTTGCATTCCATTTTCCAGTGGACTGCATTCTGTCAGACCTCTCCACCATGACCTGTTCATTTTGGGTTGTCCTACACAGCATGGCTTGGTTTCATTGAGTTAGACAAGGCCGTGGTCCATGCAATCAGATTGGCTAGTTTTCTGTGATTATGGTGTCAGTGTGTCTGTCCTCTGATGTCCTCTCGCAACACCTACCCTCTTACTTGGGTTTCTCTTACCTTGGATTTGGGGTATCTCTTCACGGCTGCTCCAGCAAAGTGCAGACACTGCTCCTTACCTTGGAAGAGGGGTATCCTCTCAGGGCTGCCCCTCCTGACCTTGAACATGGAATAGCTCCCCTTGGCCCTCTTGCAACTGGGCAGCCACGGCTCCTTGGACGGGGGGTTGCTCCTCTTGGTCGCCTCCCCTGACCTTGGACGTGGGGTAGCTCCTCTCGGATATATAATGGTCATTTGAATTAAATTCACCTATTCCTGTTCATTTTAGTTCATTGATTCCTAAGATGTTGATGTTCACTCTTGCCGTCACCTGCTTGTCGTTGTTCAGTCATATCTGACTTTGTGATCCCATGAACTGCAGCATGCCAGGGTTCCCTGTACTTCACCATCTCCCAGAGTTTGCTCAAATTAATATCCATTCAGTCGGTGATGCTATCCGACCATTTCGTCCTCTGTCACTCCCTTCTCCTCCTGCCCCCAGTCTTTCCCAGGATCAAGGTCTTTTCCAAAGAGTTGGCTCTTCGCACCAGGTGGCCAAAGTAGTGGAGTTTCAGCTTCAGTATCAGTCCTTGCTATGAATATTCAGTACTGATCTCCTTTAGGATTGACTGGTCTCCTTGCAGTCCAAGGGACTCTCAAGAGTCTTCTCCAGTATCACAATTTGAAAGCAGAAATTCTTCAGCACTCAGGCTTCTTTATGTTCTAACACTCACCTGTGTACCTGACTACTGAATAAAATCATACCTTTGTCAGTAGAGTAATGTGTAATTTTTTTTTAATTCGTTGTAGATTTGTCATAGCTTTTCTTCCAAGGCGAAAGCCTCCTTTAATTTCATGGTTGCAGTCACCATTCTCAGTGATTTTTCAGCCCAAGAGAATAATTCGTCACTGTTTCCATGGTTTCCCCATTCAATTGCCATGACATTTATTGTGATGCATACAGTCAAAGGCTTTAGAGTAGTCAATGAAGCAGAAGTAGATGTTTTTCTGGAATCCTCTTGCTTTTTCTATGACCCAGCAGAGGCTGGTAATTTGTTCTCTGGTTCCTCTGCCTTTACATATCTAGTCTGGACATCTGGAAGTTCTTGGTTCATGTACTGTTGAAGCCTAGCTTGAAGGAGTTTGAGCATTATCTTGCTAGCAAGCAAAATGAGCACAATCATATGAAAGTTTGAACAATATTTGGCATTGCCTTTCTTTGGGATTGGAATGAAAACTGATCTTTTCCAGTGCTGTGGCCACTGCTGAGTTTTCCAAATTTGCTGACATATTGAGTTGAGTGCAACACTTTCACAGTATCATCTTTTAGGATTGAAATAGCTCACTGGAATTCCATCACCTGTACTAGCTTTGTATGTAATGATGCCCCTAAGGCCCACCTGACTTAATGCTCCAGGATGTTTGGCTCGAGGTGAGTGATCACACCACATTGTTATCCGGGTCATTAAGATCTTTTCTGTATAGTTCATCTTTGTATTCTTGCTACCTCTTCCTAATCTCTTCTGCTTCTGTTAGGTCCATACCTTTTCTTTCCTTTATTCTGTCCATCTTTGCATGAAACGTCCACTTGATATCTCTAATTTTCTTGAAGAAATCTCTATTTTTTTCCATTCTATTATTTTCCTGTATTTCTTTGCATTATTCACTTAGGAAGGCTTTCTTATCTCTCCTTGCTATTATTTGGAACTCTGCATTCAGCTGTATGTATCTTTCCTTTTCTTCTTTGCCTTTCACCTGTCTTCCTTTCTCAGCTATTCCCTGTTGATCCAGCAAAGAGACTGAGAACCCCCAGGGAATTTGACTCTGAAGGTCAGTTGCATTTGATTATAGAATTTTCACAGAACTGGGGAAACAGAGTCTTGGAAGGCACAAACAAAACATTGTGAGCACCAGGATCCAGGGGAAAGGAACAGTGACCCCACAAGAGACCAAGCCATACTTGCCTGTGAGTGTTTGGGATTCTCTGGTGGAGACCTGTGCCAACAATGGCTTGCTGCATGATCAGGGACACTGACTGCAGCAATCCTGGGAGGCACAGCATGCTGACATAAGTCCTTTTGGAGGAGGTCACCATTACCTCAATATTCTCCAAGCCAGGCTTCAACAGTATGTGAACTGTGAAATTCCAAATGTTTAAGCTAGATTTATAAAAGGCAGAGGAACCAGAGATCAAATTGCCAACATTCATTGGCTCATTGAGAAAGCAAGAGAGTTCCAGAAAATCATTTACTTCAGCTTTATTGATTATGCCAAAACCTTTGACTGCGTGGATCCCAACAAACTGTGGAAAATTCTTAAAGAGATGGGAATACCAGACAAGCTGACCTGCCTCCTGAGAAATCTGTATGCAGGCCAAAAAAGCAACAGTTAGAACAGGACATGGAACAGCAGACTGGTTCCAAATCGGGAAAGGTATACGTCAAGGCTGTATGTTGTCACCATGCTTCTTTAACTTATATGCAGAGAACATCATGAGAAATGTTGGACTGGATGAAGCAAAAGCTGGAATCAAGATTACAGGGAGAAATATCAATAACCCCAGATATGCAGATGACACCACTCTTATGATAGAAAGAGAGGAAGAACTAAAGAGCTTCTTGATGAAGGTAAAAGAGGAGAATGAAAAAGTTGGCTTAAAACTAAACATTCAGAAAACTAAGATCATGGCCTCTGGTCCCATCACTTCATGGCAAATAGATAGGAAAATAGTAGAAACAGTGACATATTTTATTTTTGGGGGCTCCAAAATGAGTGCAGATATTGACTGCAGCCATGAAATCAAAAGACACTTGCTCTTTGGAAAAACTCTATGACCAACCTAGACAGCATGTTATAAAGCAGAGACATTACTTTGCTGACAAATATCCATTAGTCAAAGCTTTGGTTTTTCCAGTAGTCATGTATGGATGTGAGAGTTGGACTATAAAGAAAGGTGAGTGCTGAAGAATTGATGCTTTGGAACTGTGGTGTTGGAAAAGACTTGAGAGTCCCTTGGACTGCAAGGGGATCAAACCAGACAATCCTAAAGGAAATCAGTCCTGAATATTCATTGAAAAGACTGATGTTGAAGCTGAAACTCCAATACTTTGGCCACCTGATGCGAAGAAGTGACTCATTTGAAAAGACCTTGATAATGGGAAAGATTGAAGGTGGGAAGAGAAGGGGATGACAGAGGATGAGATGGTTGTATGGCATCACTGACATGATGGACATGAGTTTGAGCAAGCTCCAGGAGTTGGTGATGGACAGGGAAGCCTGGCATGTTGCAGTTCATGGGGTTGCAAAGAGTTGGGCACAACTGAGTGACTGAACTGAACTGAATTGAACTGAACCATTATCCCTACCATAGTTTGGACTCAGGTCAAACTACAGGGAGGGAACGAACACATCCCCATCCATCAGCAGAAAATCGGGTTAAAGATTTCCTGAGCATGGCCTTCAAGACCCAGTTTTTCCCACAGCCAGTCCCTCCTATCAGGCAGCTTCCACAAACCTCTTATCCTCATCCATCAAAGTGGAGACAGAATGAAAACCACAATTACAGGAAACTAAACTGATTTCCTGCTTGACCACATCCAATTTACCTTGATTCATGAACTTAACATTCCAAGTTCCTGTGAAATATTGTTCTTTACAGCATCAGACTCTATTTTCACCATCAGAGACATCTATAAATAAGTTTTGTTTCCAGTTTGGCCCAGCTACTTCATTCTTTCTGGATCTATTAGTAATTCCACTCTTTCCTAGTAGCATATTGGACACCTTCTGACCTAGGGTGCTCATCTTCTGGTGTCATATTTTTTGCCTTTTCATGCCACTCATGGTGTTCTCTTGGCAAAAACACTTGATTGGGTTGTCATTTCCAGTTGACCACATTTTGTTAGAAATCTTCACTCTGACCTATACATCTTGCCTGGCCCTGCATGGTATGGATCATAGCTTCCTTGAATTATGCAATCCCCGTTGGTCCATGAAAGGGCAAAACTCTTTAGCAACAGCTATTGGAACTTACTGTCACCAGAATGTGAGGTTAGTAGATAACTCATCCACAAATGGTACACACTGACAGAAACACCTATGGAAGAAAAGCAGAGATTTCTCCCCCATCTGATTGTGAAACATTCTGACATGCATGGAGATCATTGATTTTTAAAAATAAACATACTTTCCTAAAAAAAAAGTTATGGCTTGATTCTCATGTCAACTAATATTTATAAATTTTCACATCTGTGTGCAGTTTTTCTCTCTAGCATTACTTATCACTTTCTGGCTTATATTATAGTTAACTTTTCTTAAAGGAAGCCACTGGGCTTCCCAGTGGTGCCTGTGGTAAAGAACCCACCTGCCAATGCAGGAGATGTTAAAGACACAGGTTCGATCCCTGGGTTGGGAAGACCCCCGGAGGGGGGCCTGGCAACCTACTCCATTATTCTTGCCTGGAGAATCCTATGGACAGAGGAGCCTGGTGGGGCTCAGGGTCCACAGGGTTTCAAAGAGTCAGACATGACTGAAGCAACTTAGCATGCGCACAAAGGGAGGATAGACTAGAATTAATCAAAATTGTCATAATTGCTGGAAACTCTATATTTAAAGATCTCCATGCTACTAGAGAAGTCTAAAACAGTTTTTAAAAAATTGAGTGACTCAGTAACATTCTCTTCCCATGGCCTCTTGACATATTACTTTGACCCACAGTGAACTCCCTTGGACTCTTAGACATCATTATTTAGTATTCATTATTGTACCTTGAAATGATGCCAAAAAATTGGAGAAGGCATGAAATATTTATGAGATGGAAGTGCATTCCATAGACTCTTGAGTATCACTCCAAGAAGCTGAATGTACATAAGCTAATAGAATTGGTGTTAATTAAATAAAAAATATTTTTTTCTGAAAAGATTTACCATTCAGAATGTGTGTCTACATACCAGATTTATTGGGTATAAGCTCCAGATTAAAAGCATGAACCTGAGTTAAGTCTGCTTGAATTTCTACGTTTATTAGTTATGTGATGTTGGGAATTTACAGATTAGAACTCTACAGATAAAGAACCTGAGGTTCAGAGAGATAATTTTTGGTACTTACCTTATAAGTTGTTATAAGGATAAAATAATGCAATTAAAGCACTTAGCATAGTGTCTATATTTTAATAAACATATGTATGTTCATTTTCAATGATGGAGATACTACTTTTTATATTCATTTATACCTAAGCCTATTTTGGTTAATTCCCTGCCAGATACCGGTTTCATTACCATACTATACCATTTTAATTATTATGAACAATGGTGTTTAAATATTTTAAACTCTTTAAAATCTTAAGTAGAGGTTTAAGTTGGCCCCAAGTTCAAAATGAGTTCATGGGTCTAGTATAGAGTGTGATAAAAATTTCTTCCTTCAAGGACACCCTAAAAGTAAGAATAATTTATGAAGACATCTGTTTGACATGTTGGTTTTCATACTTTTATTTGCAAGTGACAGAAAAATCAACACTCACTGGCTAAAGCCATAATACAAACAAAACCACAATAACAAAAATGAAATTTATTGCCTCACTCAACTGAAAATTCCAGGTGCAGCATAATCCTAGGACTCAAACTATATCATTGAAAACCTGTTTCTCTATATCTCTCATTTCTGCTTTCCAACCTATTCTGTTCCACAGATCACAGAGAAGCCTACAAAATAGACATCAGTAGCTCATATCCACATCCTCTCATGTACATTGGTAGAAAAGGGGGTCTCTTCCCAATATTTCTGGATTAATATGGATCACACATCTATCTCTAAGTCAGTTACTGTGAATGGGTGAATTCAATATGCTGATGAACTTCTCCTGGGTTATTTATGCTACCCCTGAGACAAGGGTCCTTCCCAAGAGCCATACAGGGTGAAAGGAAGTAGAAGAGGAGCATGGTAGAAAAGTATGGGTATTCTCGATAGAATAAGGGAGAATATATGATCAATAGGCAAAAGGGAAGTATTTAAATTGAGGCTGAACCACCATAAATATTGTAGACTCTACAATGTAGAGTAAATTCTGCCCTGAGTGGGAACTTAAATTAGGTGGCTATAAATGCCCTTTCCAATTCTAAAATTTGTGTGATATTTGTGATTTCATGAAATGCTGTTCATAAATCAGTATCTGTAAGAACAGAAAAAATGCTCAAAATAATAGCTATGTTGTAGAAGATTTGATAGTTCAAAAGTTTAAGAAATCATACTATAAATACAAGAGAAAAATTATTTTTTATTGGACTTTTCCCATTAAAAAAACCAAAACAACCAGACACTGGTTCATAATAAGGAGTCAGTTATGGTGGTTGCATTAGTTTTTGGAAAATCATGGATTCTCCATAAGACATACTATAATAGTGTTGAAAATGAATTGCCATAACTCTTTCTTTAAAGATCTTTGAATATGTCTTTACGTTCAGAGAGAATAAAATATATATAGGTAACATTTGAGTATCTCAAATGTGGTAGCCACTGCCTCTTAAGGTTCACATATATTACACAATGAACTCTACCCCAACCCCATGAACAGAGTAATATGATTATTGCCATATCTGACATGAGAAAGCTGAGGGACAGAGAGATTAAATAACAAATAATGTGGCTTATAAATTATATATTATATATGTATATATTATACATTGTATATAATATATAAACCAATTTGCACTTCTGTGTGATATGATAACAGCTTAGATTGTCAAAGACTACAAAGAAGACTAAATTATGATTTAATCACAATAAGTACATTAATGCTGAGCTGGATAAAGTACAAGCTGGAATCAAGATTGCCAGGAGAAATATCAATAACCTCACATATGCAGATGACACCACCCTTATAGCAGAAAGTGAAGAAGAACTAAAGAGCCTCTTGATGAAAGTGAAAGAGAAAAGTGAAAAGGTTGGCTTAAAATTCAACATTCAGAAAACTAAGATCATGGCATCCGGTCCCATTATGCCATGGCAAATAGGTGGGAAAACAATGGAAACAGTGTGAGACTTTACTTTTGGGGGGCTCCAAAATCACTGCAGATGGTGACTCTAGCCATGAAATTAAAAGACGCTTGCTCCTTTAAAGAAAAGCTGTGACCAATCTAGACAGTATTAAAAAGCAGAGACATTACTTTGCCAACAAAGGTCCATCTAGTGAAAGTTATGGTTTTTCGAGTAGTCAAGTGTGGATGTGAAAGTTAGACTATAAAGAAAGCTGAGCACTGAAGAATTGATGCTTTTGAACTGTGGTGTTGGAGAAGAGTCTTGAGAGTTCCTTGGACTGCAAGGAGATCAAACGAGTCCAACCTAAAGGAAATCAGTCCTGAATATTCATTGGAAGGACTGATGCTGAAGCTGAAGCCCCAATACTTCCACCACCTGTTGTGAAGAAATGATTCCTTGGAAAGGACTGTGATCCTGGGAAAGACTGAGGGCAGGAGAAGGGGACAACAGGGGATGACATGGTTGTATGGCATCAACGACTCGATGGATATGAGAGTTTGAGCAAACTTTGGGAGTTGGTGATGGACAGGGAAGCCTGGCATGCTGCAGTCCATGGGTCACAAAGAGTTGGACAGAACTAAGCGACTGAACTAAACTGAACTAAGTACATTAATATTTTGTATTTTATTGATGTTGCATTTATTAATACCATATAATCAGTTCAGTTCAGTCACTCAGTTGTGCCCAACTCTTTGATACCCCATGGACTGCAGCACTCCAGGCTTCCCTGTCCATCACCAGCTCCCAGAATATGTGAGACTCATGTCCATTGAGTCAGTGATGCCATCCAGCCATCTCATCCTCTGCCGTCCCCTTCTTCTCCTGTTTTCAATACCATACAATAATGTACTATATGTTGCTATTTTTCAAAGCTTTATTTTGACAACCAGGAGCTTAACTATTTTGTATTAAACAGTTTCTTACTAAGAATTACACAACATATAATACTTTATAGTCTTGAGTGACTCATTTATAAGTAATTTTAAGAAAATATTTAGAAAGTCAGTTCCTGAATTTTATAAAATTATGCTGAATAATAGATGACAGAATATTTTTGACTGTGGGATGCAAATGATGTAGAGATAAAATAAGCTTTAAAATAATTGCCTTCTTCCTGTTGTACTACATTGACTTTTAGTACATCAATCTATTATTTATAAGAATTTCTGTAATTTATAATGTTTTAAAAATGATTTTGTAATGTTTAAAAAACCCAGTATGTAGAAAGACTTTGAGATTTAAAAAAAATATTTATTATTAACTGATTATTTAACTGTGGAAAATTCTGAAAGAGATGGGCATACCAGACCACCTGACCTGCCTCTTGAGAAACCTATATGAAGGTCAGGAAGTAGCAGTTAGAACTGGACATGGAACAATAGGCTGGTTCCAAATAGGGAAAGGAGTATGTCAAGGCTGTATATTGTCACCCTGCTTATTTAACTTCTATGCAGAGTACATCATGAGAAACACTGGGCTGAAGGAAGCACAAGCTGGAATCAAGATTGCCGGGAGAAATATCAATAACCTCAGATATGCAGATGACATCACCCTTATGGCAGAAAGTGAAGAAGAGCTAAAAAGCCTCTTGATAAAAGTGAAAGAGGAGAGTGAAAAAGTTGGCTTAAAGCTCAACATTCAGAAAACTAAGATCATGGCCTCTGGTCCCATCACTTAATGGCAGATAGATGGGGAAACAGTGGAAACAGTGGCTGACTTTATTTTTCTGGGCTCTAAAATCACTGCAGATGGTGATTGCAGCCATGAAATTAAAAGATGCTTACTCCTTGGCAGGAAAGTCATGACCAACCTAGATAGCATATTAAAAAGCAGAGACATTACTTGGCCAACAAAAGTCCGTCTCCTCAAGGCTATTGTTTTCCTTGTGGTCATGTATGGATGTGAGACTGTGGAGAAAGCTGAGCGCCGAAGAATTGATGCTTTTGAACTGTGGTGTTGGAGAAGACTCTTGAGAGTCCCTTGGACTGCAAGGAGATCCAGCCAGTCCATCCTAAAGGAGATCAGTCCTGGGTGTTTATTGGAGGGACTGATGTTGAAGTTGAAGCTCCAATATTTTGGCCACCTGATGTGAAGAGCTGAACTCATTTGAAAAGACCCTGATGCTGGGGAAGATTGAGGGCAGGAGGAGAAGGGGAAGACGGAAGATGAGATGGCTGGATGACATCATCGACTTGATGGATGTGGGTTTGGGTGGATTCTGGGAGTTGGTGATGGACAGGGAGGCCTGGTGTGCTGAGGTTCATGGGGTCGCGAAGAGGCAGACACGACTGACCGACTGAACTGAACTGAACTGATTACTGACTGCTTTACAATATTGATTTGATTTCTGTCATGCATCAACAAGAATTAGTTATAGGTGTGCATACATTCCCTGCCTCTTTAACCTCTCTCCCACCTCCCACCCTTTCCCATCCCTTTATGTTGTTATAGAATCCCTGTTTGAGTTCTCTAAACTTTGAGATTTTTTGAAAACAAAATCAGAGGAGCACATACAGACTTTGACCAAACTAGAAAGCCTCAAAATTTATATCCTAACAGTTTGAATGGATAAAACATGCACACATCAGTAAAAAAACTCAGTAAAAACATTAGACCTATTACCTTGTCAGTTTACCAACATATACTCCAATAAATATTTTGAACAAAGGTTCTTATATTGGGCTAGGAAGTAGATAGTAAGGGTCAAAGTCTGGAACTGGACTTGTTATCCACTGCATGGCAAACTGGATACTATCACTGGTGGTAAACAGATTGTTGACAATTCTTGGTCAGTCAGTTCAGTCACTCAGTCATATCTGACTATTTGGGACTTCATGGACTGTAACACGCCAGGCTTCCCAGTCCATCACCATCTCCCAGAGCTTGCTTAAACTCATGTCCATAGAGTTGGTGATGCCATCCAACCATCTCATCTTCTGTCTTTCCTTCCTCCTCCTGCCCTCAATCTTTCCCAGGGTCATGGTCTTTTCTGAAGAGTCAGTTCTTTGCATCAGGTGGCCAAAGATTGTAGCTTCAGCTTCAACATCAGTCCTTCCAATGACTGTTTAGGACTGATTCCTTTAGGTTGGACTGGTTCAATCTCCTAGCTGTCCAAGGGACTCTCAAGACTCTTCTCCAACACCACAGTTCAAAAGCATCAATTTTTTGGCACTCAGTTTTCTTTGTGGTCCAACTTTCACATCCATACATGACTACAGGAAAAACCATAGCTTTGACTAGATGGACCTTTGTTGGCAAAGTAATGTCTCTGCTTTTTAATAAGCTGTCCAGGTTGATCATAGCTTTTCTTCCAAGGAGCAAGCATCTTTTAATTTCATGACTGCAGTCACCATCTGCAGTGATTTTGGAGCCCAATAAAATAAAGTCTGTCACTGTTTCCATCGCTTTCCCATCTATTTGTTATGAAGTGATGGGACTGGATGCCATGATGTCAGTTTTTTTAATGTTGAGATTTAAGCCAGGTTTTTCACTCTCCTGCTTCACTTTCATCACGAGGCTCTTTAGTACCTCTTTGCTTTCTGCCATAAGGGTTGTGTCATCGACATTTTCTCCCAGAAAACTTGATTCCATATAGTGCTTCATCCAGTCCAGCATTTCACCCGATGTACTCTGCATAGAAGTTAAATAAGCAGGGTGACAATATACATCCTCGATGTACTCATTTCTCAATTTCAAACCAGTTTGTTCCATGTCCAGTTCTAACTGTTGCTTCTTGACCTGCATACAGTTGTGTCAGGAGGCAGGGAAGGTAGTCTGGTATTCTCATCTCTTTAAGAATTTCCCATTTTGTTGTCATCCACACATTCAAAGGCTTTAGTGTAGTCAATGAATTAGAAGTAGATGATTTTCTGGAATTCTCTTGCTTTTTCTATAATCCAAAAGATGTTGGCAATTTGATTTTTGATTCCTTGGCTTTTTCTAAATCCAGCTTGAACATCTGGAATTCTTGGCTCACGAATTGTTGAAGCCTAGCTTGGAGAATTTTGAGCGTTACTTTGCTAGCCTGTGAGATGAATGCAATATTGAGGTAGTTTGAACATTCTTTGACATTGGCTTTCTTTGGGATTGGATTGAAAACTGACCTTTTCCAGTCCTGTGGCCACTGCTGAGTTTTCCAAACTTGCTGGCATATTGAATGCAACACTTTAACAGCATTATCTTTTAGGATTTGAAATAGCTCAACTGGAATTCTATCAACCTCCACTAGCTTTGTTTGTAGTGATGCTTCCTAAGGCCCACTTGACTTCACACTCCAGGATGCTGGCTCTAGGTCAGTGATAACACCATCATGGTTATCTGGGTCATTAAGTTTTTTTCTTTTTTGTATAGTTCTTCTGTGTATTCTTGTCAGCTCATCTTAATATCTTCTGCTTCTTTTAGGTTCATAGAGTTTCTGTTCTTTTTTGTGCCCATCTTTGCATGAAATATTTCCTTGATATTTCTAATTTTCTTTGAGAGATCTCTAGTCTTTCCCTTCTATTGTTTTTCTCTATTTCTTTGCATTGATTACTGAGGAAGGCTTTCTTATCTCTCTTTGTTATTCTTTGAAACTCCACTTTCGGATGGGTATCTTTCCTTTTCTCCTTTGCCTTTTGCTTCTCTTTTCTCAGCTATTTGTAAGGACTCCTCATAAAATCATTTAGCCTTGTTGCATTTCTCTCTCGGGGATGGTTTTGATCACTGCCTCCTGTACAACTTCATAGCCTCTGTCCATAGTTCTTCAGCTTGTCTATATGTCAGATCTAATGCCTTGAATCTATTTGTCACTTCCACTGTATAATCGTAAGGGATTTGATTTAGGTCATACCTGAATGGTCTAGTGGTTTTCCCTACTTTCTTCAATTTAACTGAATTTTGTAATAAGGAGTTCATGATCTGAGCCATAGTCAGCTCCTGGTCTTGTTTTTCCTGACTGTATAGAGGTTCTCTATCTTTGGCTTCAAAGAATATATCAATCTGATTTTGGTATTGACCATCTGGTGATGTCCATGTGTAGAGTCGTCTCTCGTGTTGTTGGACGAGGGTGTTTCCTATCACCACTGATTTCTATTGGCAAAACTCAGTTAGCCTTTGCCCTGCTTCGTTTTGTACTTCAAGGACAAACTTACCTGTTACTCCAGGTATCTCTTGACTTCTACTTTTGCATTCCAGTCCCCTATGATGAAAAGGACATTTTTCAGTGTGAATTCTAGAAGGTCTTGTAGTCTTCATAGAAGCATTCAGACTCAGCTTCATCAGCATTACTGGTTGGGGCATAGACTTGGATTAGTGTGATATGGAATGGTTTGCCTTGGAAACGAACAGAGATTATTCTGTCATTTTTGAGATTGCATCCAAGTACTGCATATCGGACTCTTTTGTTGACTATGAGGGCTACTCCATTTCTTCTAAGAGATTCTTGCCTACAGTAGTAGATGTAATGGTCATCTGAGTTAAATTCACCCATTCCAGTCCATTTTAGCTCACTGATTCCTAAAATGTCTATGTTCACTCTTGCCATCTCCTGTTTGACCACTTCCAATTTACCTTGATTCATGGACCTAACATTCTAGGTTCCTATGCAATATTGCTCTTTACAGCATTGAAACTTCCTTCCATCACCAGTCACATCCACAACTGGGTGTTATTTTTGCTTTGGCTCTACCTGTTCATTCTTTCTGGAGCTATTTCACCCCTCTTATCCAGTAGCATATTGGGCACCTACCAACCTGGGAGTTCATCTTTCAGTGTCATATCTTTTTGCCTTGTCATACTGTTCATGGGGTTCTCAAGGCAAGAATATTGAGGTGGTTTGCCCTTCCTTTCTCCAGTGGACCACATTTTGTCAGAACTCTCCTCCATGACCCATCTATCTTGGGTGTCCCTAGTTTCATTGAGTTAGACAAGTTTCTGATCCAAGTGATCAGTTTGGTTAGTTCTGTAACTATGGTTTCCATTCTGTTTGCCCTCTGAGGGATAAGGATAAGAGGCTTGTGGAAGCTTCTTATTAGGAGGGACTTCCTGTGGGGAATCTGGGTCTTGTTCTGATGGGCAGGGCCATGCTCAGTAAATATTTAATCCAGTTTTCTGTTGATGGGTGGGGTTGTGTTACCTCCCTGTAGTTTGGCCTGAGACCAAACTGTGGTAGGTGTAATGGTGATCATGACGACCTCCTTCAAAAGGACTCATGCCAAGACTGTTGTATTCAGTGCCTCTGACCCCACAGTAGGTCACCATTGACCCACGCCTCTGCCAGAGACTCTTGAACACTCAGAGACAAGTTTGGCTGTCTCTTGTGGGGTCACTGCTCCTTTCTCCTGGACCGTGGTGTGCACAAGGTTTTATTTCTTCCCTCCAAGAGTCTGTATCCCCAGTCCCAAGGAAGTTCTGTAATTAAATCCCACTGGCCTTCAAAGTCAAATTCCCTGAGGGTTCTCAGTCCCTTTGCTGGATTCCCAGGTTGGGAAATGTTGTGGGCCCTAGAACTTTCACAACAGTGCAATAACTTCTTTGGTATAATTTGATATAATATTTCACAGTGTGTGCTGTTAATAGCAGTGCAATTGTTAAGACTTTTATCGATAGTATCCTGGGATGGATTCCTTGTGGAAAGGAAAGAACTAATAGTGCAATGTCTCAGTGAGAGAGTTAATTTTTAGGTAGGTTGATAAGAAGTCCAGGGCTCTCGAGGAGGAGAAAAAGACATTTTTTTTTTCCCCCTACATTGCTTTGTTTTAGTCACATAAGATGTTTTATCTTAAACTCTGAGTTGTTATGATGGCAATCTTTAAGACTAACTTTCTTTAAGCCCAGAGCTAATGATTACACCAGGAAGCAATTCATCTTGCTCAAGGATATGTTTTTCCTTAAGCTCTGTACTAATTATTATATAACAACAATGTATCTTGCTTGAAGACATGGTTCCCCTTCTTAACTAGAACCTTCTAACTAATCTTGTTGTCTTAAGATGTTTGCTGTGGGAGTGGGTCTGGTAGCATCTTTCTATTGTTTTTTCTAATCATGTTAATTTAAGATGTATTTTGTGGGGGTGTTTCTGGTAAAAGTATATAGGGTCTTGATAAGACTAGCTCTATCCCCATTGTGATGTCTGTGTCAGAAACTTCCTCTGTCCTTTTTCACTGTAATAAAACTTGGACCAAACAAAAGCCCTGAGTGATCAAGCCTGGTCCTTGGTCCCGAAGCTAAATCTTCTTTGGAGATAACAAATCCGACATTGTTCACCATAAGCTATCAGCATTTTAGAGGTATAGGAGGAATTGTAACTATTCTATTGCTTGGAGACTATCATGGCTGAAGCCTGGTGGGCTACAATCTATGAAGTTGCAGAGTCAGGCATGACTGAGGTGACTTAGTACAGCTAAGCACAGCACATGGACTTATAAGAGGAAATGATTAGTCAAATCTGTTAATCACCAATTTAAAGAAAAGCATGAGGGTCAGAGGGCCTCCAAGACATCATTTTAAGAAATTATTTTCTCTTGCAGTTGGAGGACAAACAGGGATGAAGATCAGGCACAGAATGGAAGAATTTAATAGAAGGTTGAGTTCTAAGCCTAGACAAGTCTTCTATACCAATGTTAGCCCTGCTAAGGAAGGAGTGGGATTTCTGAAACTTGGAATGAAGGTGTTTGGGTACAGACACTTGAGACCTTTGTGAGCCTCTAGATGCCTCTGAAGCTTCTGGGTCTGCAAAAGAGGCCTACTACCCTTTGTTGGGATATAGAATATCCTTTCTCCCTTGCTTGGAAGCTATGCAAAACAGTCAAGTAAGGCAATTCCTTCTATGACAATGCTTTCTCTTATTAGATTCTGCCTCCATCTCCTTTCCTGCCCACTATTCCATAATTTAGGTCAAATATTTGCATAATTCTGCTAAGGGAAGATAAATGGTCTTTCCTTAGGAGGAGCCAGGACCTGACTTACCTGTATTACCAAGAAATAGAAGAGTCTTGCTGGGAGGAAATCTTGAGAGTGCTAGACCAAGTGGGTGGAATATGAAGCTGGATTAGGAAAATTTATCAATATGGTGGTTTTTCCTATACCACCTGAGACCATAGGCGATGGTGCTTATACACAGCTGACATTTCTATTTGAAAGCTTAGAGAAAAATATCCCTCATTAAATGAAGCTGAGATGCTACAACTCTCTTTTTCCAACAATTGAGAAAAGCGGGAATGCTAGAGTGGGTCTTCTACACAAGAAAATTCACAAGCTTCCCACTTTCCTTAGTATACTTCATTTACCAAGGCAATAAGGAATACACTGGTAAGGGAGCCGTGGCATCAAGAGCTCAGCATGCTGTCAGAATTTAGATCCCTAGTGTAGTGCTGTGGATTATAGGATCCTAAATACCGGAGGCCAGGTGCAACATTTAACCATCAAAGCCAAGGTAAGAATGTGTACCGGATGCTATCATGTTTCACTCAGATGCCTTCTTCTTCAATCATAATTTTCCCCAAATGTTGAGAATATTAGTTACTATTGGCACATAGCAGTGTTCCTTGGCCTCAGGGAACTGAATCTTTGAAGGTGTAACTACCTTGCCCAGGAGACAAGATTTTGTCAATGATTGACTGATAGCAGGGTTTCTAAAGGTCTACGCTTTTGACTCAATTTGGGACAATTCTGAAGAGTCCTTGCTTCAAAACAGCCTGTTGCATTGGTTTAAGTCTCATTTGCAGCTTCATTAATGATGGATGACCATAAACCTAACCAAGTAGGATACCTAAAGCAGTTGCTATGCCGGCTGTGGTATCTCTGCTAGAGCAGATTAACACTACTTTCCCTACATGGAATGTGACTGCTGATTTGGTAAATGCATTCTTTTACTTATCCATCATGAAGGAAGATTGGAAACAGATTGTATTCTCAGAGGAGTGTCAATAGTATACTTTCAAAATCTTTCTTTAGGTGTCTATTAATTCTACTATTTCTCATAATTTAGTTCAAAGGGATCTCAATTATCTGGAAATTCAGCAAAAGATCATTGTTCCCCCATTTTGATTACCTTATGTTAATGAAATCTAATGAGCAAGAGCTAACGAGTATTCTGGAAGCTTTGGTAAAGCATTTGTGCTCCAGAAGGTAGGAGAAAAACTCTACAAAAATTCAGGGCCATATCACATTAGTGAGGTGTTTAGGGATCTATGATCTAGGGTACATCTTTCTATCCTTTCCAGAATATGGGTCAATTATTATACCTTGTATTTCTACCCCTAAGGAAAAAGCAGAAAGGTTGGTAGGCTCCTTTGGGGTTTTGTAGTCCACATATTCTACACTTAGGATTACTTAAATGCTCAATTTATTTGATGACATAGAAGGCTTCTCATTTTGAGAAGGACTCAGATCAAGATCGAGGAAAGACATCACAACAGGTCTAGTTTGCAGTATGAGCAGTTCTGTTATTGGGGATATACATTTTAGCAGATACCACATTCTAGAGTGGTAAAGAAAGATCCTGTCTGGAGTTTCTGTCAAGGCCACAAAGAAGAAACACAGTACAGACTCATAAAGTTCTAGAGTAAAGACAATCCTTATACATTTTATAACTATTGTACTCCAGTCAAACAGCTCTTGGTATATTTCTGGGGCATAAGAGAAAGTGAGCATCTCATCTTGGGCACCAAGTAACCATGAACCTGAAACTGCCCATCATGATTTAGGTGTTGCAGATACATAAACTCATTAAGCAAGATAAATGAAAAGCTATTTATCACATAATGGGAATGATACATCATATGGTTTGTGCAGAGCTACAAGTAAACTGCATGAGCAACTGGCCCAGATACCCATCACATGCGACTATTAATGATGTTTATTTTCAGCCTAAATGTATATGCAAAAGGTAGGGGGAGACTCCCTTATGAACAGATGATGAAGGAAGAAAAGGGTAAACCCAATCACAGATAGGTTGACTGAAAAACAGACAACAGATTCACTATACTTCCCCTTGAAGGTGGCCCTGAAAAACAGTAGTGAGGTGAAATCCTCCTAGTTGACAGAGCTATGTGTGGAGAAAAAACTGACCCAAGTAAAGAATATACATGTAAATACGGGCAGTGGTGAATAGCTTAACAGGTTTTCCAGGGGGCCTGAAAGGAACAAAATTGCAAAGTGAAGGGTAAACCCAATCATGCATTTGGGAAGAGACATAGTAATGCAGGGGTCCCCAGCTCCAGGGTCATGGACAAGGACCGATCTATGGCCTGTTAGGGGCCAGGTTGCTCAGCAGGAGAGGAGCAGTGGTCAAGCAAGTGAAGCTTCATCTGCCACTCCCTGTCACTTGCATTAATGCATTACTGTCTGAGCAGCACCCCTGCACCACAGCTCAGATTACCCATCCCCACCCCCATCCATGGAAAAATTGTCTTCCATGAAACTGGTCCTTGGTGCCAAAAAGGTTGGGAACTGCTGTGGTAATGAACCTATGGACGTGACTACAAAGTGTGAGGGTGTTTCTACTGTAATTTAATGACCACCAGAAAGTATACAATTAAAAAAAATCTAAACTATCAAGTAGATGAAATGAGATATCAGGAGATACCTACTAGCCTCTTTCCTTGTTCACTCCTACGTCTGTGTTCTGGCTCTGTCCTAGTGAGCTCAGGCACTGGAATGGTTTTACTAATAATTATTGGGGAGTTCCCCCAACCCCCTGGCACCTCTTTCCTTCAGGCAGACAAAAACCAGTGATTGACTAACATGAAAATGCAAAGGGGTATAGGTTCCTCTCATTAAGGTGAGACTACATATTGTTTGCATTCTAGAGCTTCTCCATGGAACAAACTAAAGCTAGTCTTCAGACAAGACCACATTCTGGCTTGATTATTTTCTCTACCTTATCTAGCTTCACTCACCCCACCTCCCCCTTATCCTAAGAATGTGTCTTCAATTAAATATTTTTAACAAGGATCCTGGAATCAAGTTGTTTCTAGGGAGCCTGACCTAAGACAGGAGCCATTAGCATAATAGTGGTACTCGGAGTCATGCCTGCTAATCAGATCATCCAAGTAGAATGAAGAGCGAGAACGACCCTGGGGAATAACAGTAGTTAAAGAGCGGTAATAGGAGGAAAGGGCTTCCCAGGTGGTGCAGTGGTGAAGAATCCACCTGCCAAGAGATGCAAGTTCAAACCCTGGCTTAGGAAGATGCCCTGGAGTAGGAAATGGCAATCCACTCCAGTGTTCTTGCCTGAAAAATTCCATGGAGAGAGGAGCCTGGAGAGCTACAGTTGGGCGGGGGGTTTGGCAGGGGGAGAGCAAATTAGCTAAGACGGTGTGTTCAGGCTCTCTCACCCCAGTTTTGTAAATAATGACTATGCAGCAGCTGAGATCGTTTAGAACACTGCCCATGTGTGTCATAAGGTATTCGCTTGGTCACAGGCTACTTTGTGCTCCACTTAGAAAGGGGCAGCATTTCTGCTGCATCACGGCTGTGTCTGTTGGATCAGCCACTAGAGGAGAGAATACAGCGTGTCTACTGCTAGGGCTGCTGCATCAGCCAGGAGAGAATACTGTTATGGCTGCTATGACAGCCAACAGACAGGTTGTGTTGTGTTAGGTGAGGCTATGGCTGCTGCCACAGCTGCTGTGCCAGCAGGGGAGAATCAATGTGTCTGCAGTTCTTCTGGCTCTGCGTCTTCTTCCAACCTCCTAGCTCGAGCCTTGCCTACTCTGGGTTCAGCAAACAGTGCAACAGTGTGAACAGGTGCTATAAGCAGGATTGGCAGTCCAGGAATAAACTCTGCAGTACAGTTTATGTTTCACAGCTTCCTATGGGATCAGGCGGAGAAGGAAATGGCACCCCACTCCAGTATTCCTGCCTAGAGAATCCTGTGGACAGAGGAGCCTGGTGGGCTGCTGTCCATAGGGTCGCACAGAGTCGGACAGGACTGAAGCGACTTCGCATGCATGCATGCACCAAGCATTCTGTCGTGAAACTGGGCAGAGCCATAGGGGTAGACAGATTTGAGGATGAGGTAAAGAGAGGTGCACCGACTTGATGGACATGAGTTTGAGTAAACTCCGGGAGTTGGTGATGGACAGGGAGGCCTGGTGTGCTGCGATTCATGGGGTCGCAAAGAGTCAGACAACAGTGAGCGACTGAACTGAACTGAACTGAACTGAAAGAGAGGTGTGTAAGTGTGCATATGAGTGTGTGTATGTGGGTGCATGCAGGTGTTGTGAGATGTCAGATTTTTGAGCATTCTATGTTTAGAGAAAATAACCAACAGGAGGGAGAAATTGACAGTCTTAGGAAGGAAGTGGAACTGGTGTCACTGAACACCTGTGTGATTCTCATAAAAATGCACGTGATTAAAAAAACCCACAAACTTGGAATAAAGGATGAATGGAAACATTTTCTTTTTATATCTGGTAAAAGTACTTGGAGAATAGAACCTCAAGTACTCAAATGCATCTAAACATCCTGAATAGCAAATATGGTTTTCAGTAAAGTGGTGAATAAGACCTTAAGAATAATAGGTTGCTTATTGCCTGACTTGTGCTATATTAAATATATTTCTTGTTGCTAGGTATCAGATGTGATGAACTATATGGCGAAGTGATGTGTGCTATTTTAGAAGTTTGCAAGTTACTAAAAAGCAGACTGATAATATTAATCAAATTGGAATGGATGAAGACAGCAAAAATATGGATATGGATATGGAAAAAGAAATTAAATGAAAATGTGAATGTTTTAAATTAAGTTAATGTAAATTGTAAGTGACTGTGATAGGGGCTACTAAAAAGTTTAGACAATGAGCCTTGTCTCAATACTATAATTCTTATCATTTATTTTAAACCCTTGTCATAAAATCTAAAGACTATTTATAGACACACAGGCTCATCATACAAACTTTTCCCTCTCATTTTTTTTTCCATCTGCAATTGCCAACTGGCTGCAGTGGTCATTCATCTTATTTTCCATTTCCTCCTCATTATTTTTCCAAAGAGTCTCTCCTCTTAGCTCCAGGAACTCTTAACCTATTTGCACATTTTCATCTGTTGGCTCAATTCAGGAAGTTTGCAAATTGACAATTCTTCATCATATTCAGCTTCTCCTTTTTTTTCCTTGCATAATTGTTTTATTTATTTTTTAAAATTTATTTATTTTAATTGAAGGCTAATTACTTTACAGTATTGTAGTGGTTTTTGCCATACACTGACATGAATCAGTCATGGGTTTGCATGTGTTCCCCATCCTGAAACCCCCTCCCTCCGCCCTCCCCATCCCATCCCTCTGGGTTATCCCAGTGCATCAGACCTGAGGCCCAGTCTCATGCATTGAACCTGGACTGGCGATCTGTTTCACATATGATAATACACATGTTTCAAAGCTATTCTGTCAGATCATCCCACCCTCGCCTTCTCCCACAGAGTCCAAAAGGCTGTTCTATACATCTGTGTCTCTTTTGCTGTCTTGCATATAGGGTTATCGTTACCATCTTTTAAAATTCCAAATATATGCGTTAGTATACTGCATTGGTGTTTTTCTTTCTGGCTTACTTCGTTCTGTAAAATAGGCTCGAGTTTCATCCACCTCATTAGAACTGATTCCAATGCATTCTTTTAATAGCTGAGTAATATTCCATTGTGTATATGTACCACAGCTTTATTATCCATTCATCTGTCAATGGACTTCTAGGTTGCTTCCATGTCCTGGCTATCGTAAACAGTGTTGTGATGAACATTGGGGTGCATGTGTCTCTTTCAATTCTGGCTTCCTCGGTGTGTATGCCCAGCAGTGGGATTGCTGGGTCATATGGCAGTTCTATTTCCAGTTTTTTAAGGAATCTCCACAATGTTTTCCATAGTGGCTGTACTAGTTTGCATTCCCACCAACAGTGTAAGAGGGTTCCCTTTTCTCCACACCCTCTCCAGCATTTACTGTTTGCAGATTTTTGGATAGCAGCCACTCTAACTGGCATGAGATGGTACCTCATTGTGGTTTTGATTTGCATTTCTCTGATAATGAATAATGTTGAGCATCTTTTCATGTGTTTGTTAGCCATCTGTATGTCTTCTTTAGAGAAATGTCTGTTTAGTTCTTTGGCCCATTTTTTTGATTGGGTCATTTATTTTTCTGGAATTGAGATGCAGGACTTGCTTGTATATTTTTGAGATTAATTCTTTGTCAGTTGCTTCGTTTGCTATTATTTTAAAAGCCAGTAGGTATATAAACACTGGCTCCAATGCTGGGGGTGTCATGCTATCATCTGGTCTGAAATATGACAAGAACTATTAACTTCATGAGGATCATCCCTGTAATCTTTATACCCTGTGATGTCAATTCACTTTTGTTTTCTCCTTGTCACTTCCATTATGTTTTATTTAGAGAAGCAAGTGTGAAGACATAAAAGGCATCTGGCTCTCAGGCTTCTGGCTATTACTTGAACTGAAAAGTTAAGTTTTCTATTTGCTCTGTAGGTCAACTGACTCAGATTCTGTCAGGCCCCATGGGTTAGTCATGTTAAAGGCCACATGTCGTCCAGTGAGACTTTCCTGTCAGCTTTCCCCACTTCCTGCTACCATCTCAATAGGTCATTCAGTGTGGCCTAGGTTGGAAATGACCTTTCTATGATAGTCAGGTCTTGTGACTGTTTTTCTTACTTATTCTTTATAACAAAGATGATAACTGGTGAGTGTGATATTTTTACAGATAATCTTTCTGCTATAGAGTCTGGCTAGAAGCCTTTTGTTGCTGAACGCTTTTATTCACTTTGTTACCAGGAACAGTTAATGCTCTGTCACTGACTCTGTGGTTCCTTCTTAAGTCCCTTAGTTTCCAGAAATCAATACTAGTTTTCTTTGGATGACTATAGGTAAAAACCTTCCATGCATAAAAAAATTCATGGGAGGCACCAGCTAAAGGTAAACCACAATGTTAGAAATTCTAGATTTTCAGCTATCCGAAAAAACCAGATACATCTTCAGAATTACTCAAAATATTAATGTATGTTAATACTCCAGTCTGATGAATCTAGTAGATGTGGTTCCCAAATAGCCAAGTGGAAGATGTAATAATTCTGCAAACCTTCTTTGTCTTCTACAGTTCTCTCTCGCCCTATCCATCCCCTTCGCTCTTTTTGTTGTCATTTATATTCCTGCTTTAACCACCTATGTAGTTCCTAACTCAAAGTTGAATAAAATGTTATTCCTTCCTCATCTTCAGAGACCTAGAGCATAATGAAAGTGGAGAGAGATATTATATTCATAAATAACCACAGGATAAAATATTGAATGTTCTGAAAATAGTAAATAAAAAGTACTCTGTATTGAGGATAAGATGACCAAAGAAGAGAAATTAAACTCTAACGGAGAGGGAGAAGGGATAAACTGACCTTGTGTTCCTCTGACATCTCTCTTCTATATGGAAAGCTCTGCTGCTGGCTTAGTCTTTCAAACTCCTTCCATGGTTTTTCTTTTTTTTTTCACTATGGACATCCAACCCATCAGTGAAACTTGTAGATCTATCTCCCTAAACACTGGCTGCTTCTCTTCAGGACTCCTCTCACTACTGTTACAATCTTTCTCTTTAGTTTTTACGAGTCACAAGCATTCTTGACAATATTATGTTTCCTAGATCTAAAATTCCCTTCCTTGATCACTTAATTAGGTTTTCCTCCTCCCATGAGAGTATTTGCTCTTGCAGGGCAGGGTTTATGAATGAGCAAGTGACTTCTCAGCTGAGTCTGTGAGAATGTCTGGGAACTTTACCCCAGATGTGGAAAGAAGGCAAAGGCATGGAAGAGTACCAAGTAATTTGGGAATTTTAGGAGACTTGCTGCAATTCTTCCATTAAGGATCAGATTAATGAGAGAACAGATGTGTTTACAGAACTGCAAGTAGCTTTGTGTAGTAGTCTAGGTTGGGGAAATGGCAGTGACCTTTTAATACATAAGTGTCAATCTTTCACTCACTATTTTTAGCTGTGTTTCTCGAACTTGAGTAATATAGAAATTCCATAAATAAGGAAATATTTTTCAAAGATTTTTTTATTGAGTACTGTATTTCTCTTTTTAACTTTTAAATTAATTAATTTTTATCTGTGCTGGGTCTTCATTGCTGCCTGGGCTTTTCTCTGGTTGTGGTGAGCAGGGCCCACTCTCTAGCTATGGTCCATAAGCCTCTCACTGTAGTGGCTTCTCTTGTTGTGGAGCATGGGCTCTAGGGTACTCAGGCTTCAGTAGTTGTGGCTCTCAGGCTCTAGAGCACAGGCTCAGTAGTTGTGGTGCCTGGGCCTAATTGCTCTGCGGCATGTGGGAGCTTCCCAGATCAGGGACTGAACCCATGTTTCTTGCATTGGCAAGGAGATTCTTTAGCACTGAACCACCAGGGAAGCCCCTGTATTTCTTAAATATGTAAGGACATAAAACTAGTTATAATCTCTTCATACTTGAACTCTTTCATGCCTATCAAGCAAAAACAAATCTATGAATTAAAACAATTCTAAAGGCCTTTTAAAAGTCAAATTAATGACAGGAATGTAAAACAATGATTGGTAGTTGGTAAAATTAAATTGCTAGTTTAAATTTAATAGTAGAAGGATGTACTTGCTGGTTATCTATCTCTCTACCCATCCATTCATTTATTTATTCACTCATCCATTCTTTTTTATTTGAAGCCCAATCAACCATCCTTAAAGTGACCACCATTATCAGTGTCATTAATATCCTTTTCATCAAGGCTTAGGTTACTCATACATTATTTTGTGGGGCCAATGATTTGAATATTATATGACTGAGCCACTAAGCACAGACACATAGCAAAAACTAAGCAAATGAAAGTAAAGGAATTTTAATCATCATTTAGAAAACATTTTCCCTTTTAACCATAAATTATTTTGCACAACATAGGATCTGTACAAGGAGCTGCTCTAATGATTATCCTACCCAGTGCTCTGGGGTAGGTACATTTGTGTTCAAAAATCTCTAATATCCCAAGCCACACAGTAGCTCAGTTCTTTCAAAACTTTCTCCAAGTAAATCACAGTGAAATTTTTGTTCATACCCTTTAATATGATTTAATCTTTACTTGATACCAGCTCGTTATTACATAACAAGTCTGCTATGATTTTTCCCTCTTTGTACCATGCACTGCTGTGCTGTGCTAAGCCACTTCAGTCCTGTCTGACTCTGTGGCCCTATGGACTGTAGCCCACCAGGGTCCCCTGTCCATGGGATTCTCTAGGCAAGAACACTGGAGTGAGTTGACTTGATGCCATGCCCTCCTCCAGGGTATCTTCCCGACTCAGGGATTGAACCTGTGTCTCTTAAGTCTCCTTCATTGTCAGGTGTGTTCTTTCACCACTAGTGCCACCTGGGAAGGCCCCGTTATACTATAGTAATTAAATATATTATTTTATATATATATATATATATAATTTCTTGTTAAAATATCATCTTATTAAAAGTTTTGTTAAAATGTTTTTCAGTTTTAAATATCTTTACTCCAAAAGAATTATTTTACAAAGTAAAAGAAAACATTGTAAACGTACAATGGTATAGGTAGAAAAATTAAATTTGTCAGTCTCTGTTTCTCCAGGTATATTTTAAGCATTTTGAGATTAGGGATAGTGATTTACCCAATTTTGATCATTCAAGTATACGAAAAATGTTTATTGAATGCTAACTATTCATTACATTTATATTACAGAAACATCACTCTAAAACAATGTTGTGGATTGGTTGCCTGGAGGCAGGTTGCTCCTCAGTCATTAAGTCATGTCTGACTTTTTGTGACCCCATGGACTGCAACATGCCAGGCTTCCCTGTCCTTCACTATATCCTGGAGTTTGCTCAGACTCATGTCTATTAAGTTGGTGATGCCATCCAACCATCTCATCCTCCATCACCCTCTTCTCCCCCTGCCCTCAGTCTTTCTCAGCATCAGGGTCTTTTCCAATGAGTTGCCTCTTCACATCAGGTAGCCAAAGTATTGGAGCTTCAGTTTCAACATCAGTTCTTCCAGTGAGTATTCAGGGCTGATTTCCTTTAGGATTGACTTGTTTGATATCCTTGCAGTTCAATGGACTCTCAAGATTCTTCTCTAGCACCACAATTTGAAAGCATCAATTCTTCAGTGCTCAGCCTTCTACATGGTCCAGATCCCACATCCATATACAACTACTGGAAAAACCATAGCTTTGACTAGATGGACCTTTGTTGGCAAAGTGATGCTTTTTATTTCCAAGGAGCAAGTGTCTTTTAATTTCATGGCTACAGTCACCATCTGCAGTGATTTTGGAGCCCAAGAAAATAAAATATGTCACTGTATCCACTTTTTGTCCATCTATTTGCCATGAAATGATGGGACTAGATGCCATGATCTTAGTTTTTTGAATGTTAAGTTTTAAGACAGCTTTTTCACTCCCCTCTTTCACCCTCATCAAAAGGCTCTTTAGTTCTTCTTTGCTTTCTGCCATTAGAGTGATATCATCTGCATATCTGAGATTGTTGATATTTCTCCTGGCAATCTTGATTCTAGCTTGTGATTCATCCAGCCTAGCAATTCTCATGATGTACTCTGCATATAAGTTAAATAAGCAGGGTGTCAATATACAGCCTTGTTGTTCTCATTTCTCAATTTGGAACCAGTCCTTTGTTCCATGTCTTATTCTAACTGTTGCTTCTTGACCTTCATACAGGTTTTTCAAGAGGCAGGTAAGGTGGTCTGGTATTCCTATTTACTTAAGAATTTTCCACAGTTGTTGTGATCCATGCAGTCAAAGGCTTTAGCATAGTCAATGAAGAAGAAGTAGATTTTTTTTTTTTCTGGAATTCCCTTGCTTTTTCTATGATCTAGTGGTTGTTGGCAATTTGATCTCTAGTTCCGCTGCCTTTTTAAATCCAGCTTGTACATCTGAAAGTTCTGGGTTCTCATACTCTTGACAAGACTGCAAACTTGGAAAACTGTCAAGATCATGGATCTGATTAGGAAATGATGAATGTCTGAGCCAAGGTAAGTATGTGAGGATGGAGTAGAAGGTAGAAATGTTTATAAATAAAATTAAGTAGAATGTTGTATAAATTTGAGATGTAAGTGTTATTCTAGACTCCTGAATTTTCTCTCCTCTCTTGTATAGCATACTTCACTAGAGCAGATGCCATTTAGAGACAGTTAAAATATGAGAAATTATTTTAGAGTAAAGGTAAAGAATAAGAATTCATTTTGTATTCCTTGATGCTCCCATGGGACATCTGAAAGGAGATATTCTGCTCTGGCCCCTGTGGCCCATGCAAAAGGAGGGGGACACCTGGCTTGATTCCCTAAGTTTTTAGGATAAATTGCGGCTCCTAAAGATGCTGCATATAGAGTGTCTTAGAAAATTTAAGCTCTTCAAACATGTAAATGTACCCTAACACATGTATCTTTTATTTGCCTTTCACACTTTTAACTTCCGAATGCACGTTTTGAAAAAGGGGGCAACCTACGTAAAGTTAGACTTTGATATTGTAGATCTGCTGACTAAAACCAGAGGAGAATATATACAATAGGAAGAGAAAGGCATTAAAAATGGAATATGGGGAATTCCATCTTATTCTTAAAACTTAAAAAAAAAAAAGTTATTGTTTATTTATTTGTAAATTTGTCTCAGGAAAGAGAACTTGGAAGCTAAAGAAAGGTATCAAAGAAGGTAGAAAAAAATTACATAACCACCCTCTCAAACACTACCACTATTAAAATAGTTTTGTATAGGTACTTCTAACATTTTCCCACACATTTAAAGTTTTTTTTTTTTGGCATTTAACACCATTTGGAGTGGGAACAATTGGCGGAAAAGGAATCTCTGAAGATGGTTGGAAGGATGTGGGAGCAGAAGCAAGGAAAGAACTGCTAGAGAACATCACTGGAGAAGCTAAGGGAAGAAATGTTGACTCATCAATACTACCAACATGACTGCTATTTAAAACCATTTTATTTCATAGTTAGGAAGTCTTCAGTTATTTCAGGTAGAGCAGTTTTATGGGACAGGTGATTTTATGGCTTAGTTTATAGTTGGTTAAATCTACAGGCTGTTTTTGTTAAACAGTGCTTTGAGCATATGGCTGTTGTGTTCAGGCATGAACATGCCCAAACTCAAAAGACCTGCAGAAGAAGTCGTACAACAAAGAATCTAGAAAAGATGAACAAATTACTAATCTTTGCCAGAAAAAAATATCAGAAAAACACGAAATAATTCATAATACCAGCAAACCACTTCATGACTTCATTGCCTCAGTTTTTCTGGATATTATTTTGAGACAAGTGCTCGGGGCTGGTGCACTGGAAAGACCCAGAGGGATGGGATGGAGAGGGAGGTGGGAGTGGGGATTGGGATGGGGAACACATGTAAATCCATGGCTGATTCATGTCAATGTATGGCAAGAACCACTACAATATTGTAAAGTAATTAGCCTCCAACTAATAAAATAAATGGGGGGGGGGGAACACCAACAACATGCAAGTCACACTAAAACATGAATAGTGTTTTTCATGTAAATTCAGACTGTCAGATCAAAAAAAGTGACAGGTTAAGGTATGTGAGCACACAAGAATTTTGTTACAAAGCATCAATTGAAGAGACTTTTGACTCCATTATTCGAAGTGTGAATAACTTTAATTTAGCTAACATATTCTTATCTTTTTGTATTAGAAAACCCTTGATAACAAGCTAAGAATCTCAAATGAAGCATTTTATTTTCTCTCTTGCTTGTGACTCTTGTTTTGAAGATGTACTAATTACTTCTCTTTTCCTTGTTAAAAAAGGTTTTTTTTTTTTTTAAGTGAAAAGTTTTATTCATTTAAATTATATTCTACATTGTATGATTGTGTATATTGTACAGATTTATTCCCCTGGCAGCACCTCCTGAATATTAGGGAATGTTGCTACCTCCATATCACTATTACCCCCAACATCTCGCTCAGAAGAAAAAAGGACAATTTGAAAGATTATTATTTTAAATCAAAGTATGGTTGATTTACAATATTGTGTAGTTTCAGATATACAGCAAAGTGATTTATATATATACAACATGTATATATATGTGTGTATATTCTTTTTTAGATTATTTTCTATGATAGGCTATTACAAGGTTTTGAATATAGTTCCCTTGCTATACAGTAAGTCTTTATTGTTTATCTATTTTATATACAGTGAAAAGTGAAACTGTTAGTCGCTCAGTCACGTCTAACTCTTTGCAATCCCATCAACTATAGCCCACCAGGCTCCTCTGTACATGGAATTCTTCAGGCAGGAATACTGGAGTGGGTTGCCATCTCCTTCTCCAGGGGCTCTTCCCAACCCGGGAATTGAACTCAGGTCTCTTGCACTGCAGGCAGATTCTCTGCCAGTTGAGTAGTGTGTATCTGTTAATCCCGTACTCCTAATTTATCTCACCCTTATCCTTTTCCTTTGATAAACATATATTTGTTTTCTATGTCTGTGAGTCTGTTTCTGTTTTGTAAATAAGTTTATTTGTATTATTTTTAAAGATTCCACATATAAGTGATATCAGTGACAGGTTTTTAATCATAGATGACTCAAGAATAAAATGAAAGCCAAAAGATGTTTGTGATGCTTGATAATTTTCCCTAAATAACATTTTTTTGATGCATATGTTTTTCTGATTATTTGTTTTGTTACATATTTTGGAAATATTTTATCAATTTGAAAGGAGATTGCAAACATGTTTTCTCAGATCCAGGTATGTGAGTCTAAGATGATTGGGATTTTAATTGACTGCAATGGAGAAAAAAATAGATATGTATCTATCTCAGTACTGGGCAAATAGGATGCATTCCAAAAGCATAATAGATAAAGCATAAAAATAGATATAAACTTGCCTTTTAATGAAATTACTGCCTTTTTACTTTGATTCAAGAATTATCACTTTTATATTTATTTTATTTTTAGAAAACAGTGAAAGTTGAAAATCTTTTAAGAGTATGCCTATTTATGATTAAGATAGTGCTCTGTGGGCCTATTTGATGAGGGAAGTGTGAAAGTGTTAGTTGCTCAGTCATGTCTGACTCAGCCCCATGGACTGTAGCCCACCAGACTTCTCTGTCCATGGGATTTCCCAGGAAAGAATTCTGAAGTGGATTTCCATTCCCTTCTCCAAGGGATCTTCCTGACACAGGGATTGCACTCCAGTCTCCTGCATCGCAGGAGATTTGATAAAGGCAGATTCTTTGATAAAGAAGATAATGTCAATGGGCTTCCCTGGTGTCTCAGCTGGTAAAGAATCCGCCTGCAATGTGGGAGACCTGGATTTGATCCCTGGGTTGGGAAGATCCCCTGGAGAAGGGAAAGGCTACCCACTCCAGTATCACGGCCTGGAGAATGCCATGGATTGTATAGTCCATGGGGTCGCAAAGAGTCGGACAGGATTAAGTGACTTTCACTCACTTTTCATGATGTCGTTATGCTTTTGGAATGCATCCTACTTGTCCAGTACTGAGATAGATACAAAATTAAATGCTTAAATACGGGTTTTTTTTTTTCTTCAATAATTTTCAATTATTAAACAATTCTTTATTTACTATAAAACTTTTTTATTTTTATAGGCTTCTTTATTGAGACATAATTCATATGACATATGACGGACACATATAAAGTGTGCGGTTCAATGATTCTGAGTATATTCACAGAGTTGTACAACCAGCACCACAATTGTAATTCATTTTCATTACCCCAAAAGAGACCTATACACCAGGAGATGACTTTCAACATTTAAAAGGTACTATTATACTATCATTTACTTGTTTCAGGTATGTATATTATTTTATTAAAAACAAAAAAAAATATTAGAAATAAGTTCTCTAGAAGTAGAGAGAAGAGATGAGTGTACATAAGAGTATTTCACACACTTCATTAAGATATTCAACCTTGATTTGGATCCAGATTAAAGAAGAATAAGTGGAAGGATTTAGTTGGTAAGGGAAGATGGGGCATATAAAACACAGGAGCTGTTGCTTTCACTCATGACTATCAAGGATGGACAGCTGTTAGATATTCCGTCAAATCAAAGTGCAGAAAGTGTTTTGCAACCATCATCCTGAACCCTGATTATGCTTTTTAAAATAATCGAGGTATACTTGCCATACAGTATTGGTAAGTTTAAGGTGTACAACATGATGATTTGACTTATTAATACTTACATCATGAGGAGATTACCACAATAGGTTTTGTGAACATCCATCATCTCATATAGATATAACATTTTTTTCCCCTTGTGATACGAACTCCTAGGACTTACTCTCTTAACAACTTTCATATATAATGTACAACAGTTGTAATTATACTAGGCCTCGCTAGTGGCTCAGTCAGTAAAGAATCTGCCTGCAATGCAGGAGACCAGGTTTGGTGGGGGAAGATCCCCTGAAGAAGGAAATGGCAACCCACTCCAGTATTCTTGCCTGCAGAATTCCATAGACAGAGGAGCCTGGTGGGCTGCAGTCCGTGGGGTCACAGAGAGTTGGACACGACTGAGTGACTAATACACACACACACACACACATACAGAGTAACTATACTATATTATACCCTTAGTACTTATTTATCTTATGACTAGAAGTTTGTAGCTTTTGACCACCTTCATCCAATTCTCCCTCCCCACACCACATTCCTGGTAGCCACAAGTATGATCTCTTTTTAAATGATTTTATTTGTTTTATTTTTTTGAAGTTTAATTGACCTACAACATAATGCTAGTTCCTGATACACAACATAGTGATTTGATATTTCTGTATATTTCAAAATTATTACCATAGTAAGTCTAGTTGTCATCTGTCATACAATGATATTACATATTTCTCGACTATTTTCCCCAGAGTATACATTTCATATCCATGTCTCATTTATTTTGCAACTGAAAGCTTGTATCTCTTAGTCTCCTTTATCTAATTTCTTTCCTCCTTCCCACTTCTCTCTCCTCTGAAAACCACATGTTTGCTCTCTGTATCTATAGTTCTGTTTCTGCTTAGATACGTTTGTTCACTTAATTCGGTTTTATATTTAACATATAAGTAAATTCACATGGTATTTGTGTTTTTCTGTCTGATATTTCACTTAGCATAATACCACTTAGGTCCATCAACGCTACCACAAATGGCAAGATTTCATTTGTTTTATGGCTAATATTCATAAATATATATATGTACATATACCTACATATATGTACATATGATCATTTATGTTGCTTTCATATCTTAACTATTTTAAATAATGCTGTAATGAACACAGGAATGCATATCTCTTTTCAAGTGAGTGTTATTTTGGCTTTCTGCCAATAAATATCCAGAAGTAAAATGAATACATTGTATGGTAGTTTTATTTTTAATATTTTAGGAATCTTCATATTGTCTTTTTATAGTGGCTGCACAAATTTACATTCCCACCAGCAGTGTACATCTGTTGGCCTAAAGGAGGAGTTGGTAAATCCAAGGGCCTGTTCTCTCTATAGAAACTTCAAAACATAATGCAAAAGTTGTTAGAAGCAACTTTGTGGGAACTCTGGAAAATAGGCAAAGATTTTTAGAAAAGAAGCAAACATGCTATTTTAAAAGGGGGCAACTTATGAATGATAAGAAAGCTTTGTGGTGTTTGCCTCCTCTCACCTCATTCCTCTGCTTGGTCTGATGGTAGACTGGAAAATGGCAGCCTGTGTGCACAGCGTGAGCCCTGGTATCTGCTTCTGGAGGGAGCAAAGTACAATATACTCTCAAAAAATTGTGTTTGTATATTTTGAACTATCTGGGGGTTACCTGAAGAACCGATGTAAATTGTTTGCTTTTGTTTCACCTAAGTTGAAGTTTTCTCAGGGTGAAGAGTGGCCACACAAAGGGCATTCCTTGAAGTCATTTTAAGGCAAATGAAAAACTTGCTGCTGCCTGGGGCAAAAGATTAAAGTTGAAGCAAAACAAAACAAACAACAGCAAAGAACAACTCGACCTTCAGCACCCTGGAAAGAAAAGCTGGGGAGAGAGGTTTTTTTTAATTTTTCTTTTTTTAAAATTTAGGGCATTGAATAGTCTTTCATATTCCAGGGAATCTAGAAAGACATGTGCATGCCCAGGGCAGGTGCGTGCTCGTAAAAACTAGAAACCACCCATAGCTTTCTCCTTTGGCCATTCTTTAGGCTCAGTAAAAACACAAACTCAGGCTAATTCAGAGTTGTGAACAGCCTGGTTAAGCATCAAGAGAACCAATTTTCAAGTGCTGGGAGAGATTTTTGCCTTTTCTTTCTTTTTTTGGATCTAGGCATTCAAAGCAATCTCTGTCAACATTACTTGATTGCAAGAGACTTCAGAGACTACAGTCAACAAAAAATAAAAGCTTTACAAAAGTAGTTTAGAAAAATAACAAAAATAGAAAGCAAATCACTAAAACCTACAGTAAACAAGAACAATCTAAAATAATGTAAAACAAAATTTAGTAAATGAAGAGGGGAAGAATAAGATTTCTAGAGTTAATATAATATTCAAAGTGTTCAGTTTCAAAAATTGTGAAGTATACAAAAAACAAGAATGTATGGGTTATTCCTAGAAAAATGAATGGTAACTGCTTCTCAGGCAACACATATATTGGACTTAAAAGACAAAGATTTTTAAATCACTTGTTCCATATATGATGAAAGAACTAAAGAAAACCATGGGTAAACTGATAGAGGAAACTGTCAGGGGATGTTTAACAGTAGGATTCCTGTGTGCTGTTTCCTGTCTCTCAAGAGCCCTCTGTTCCTTATCAGTTCCTGTCAGGAACAAGCGAAGCGGAGCGGCACCCTGCTTCCAGGACTGAGATCAAGAGATGGAATGCATGCATTGGATTTCCTTCATTAGATTTTCCATATGGTGAAAGTGATTATTTATGACCCTCTTTTGAAATGGATTGTCTTTTGGCTTTATGGCCTCTATTGCTCCTTGTTTCCGTAGTAACTTGTAAAGTCTGGTCTTTTGATCTTTATCTGAAGAAGTTACCTTGTAATACAGTATATATATACTCACACAGAGTTCAATAAAGCACACTTGTTCCGTTAGAGACTTGGGTCCCCGTGTCCATCTCTCTCTCTCTCTCTCTCTCTTTATTTCTCTTTCTGGCTGATTCTCTGGAGCATGGAAGCCTGCTAAGCTCATTTTCCTGCCTGGGCTTTCAAGACCTCTTCAAGAGGGCACCCTGTGCCCACGTGAGTGGTACAAGCCCTGTCCTAGGGCTCTATTGGTTTTCTGTGTAACCCAGGGAACATTAGCCTCTTTTCTTCTTTCACTTTCTTATCGTCGACCCCGGACCACCAGGTTCTGGTCCATTAAAGGACCCAAACGAGTGGCGCCTGAAACAGGGACCTGGTACACACGGCATTTCAGACGGAGTGACTCGGGACCTATTAAGGTCAGTAAGTACAAGGACATGGGTCAAATGGAAAGCCCTATCACTTTTCTACTTTACTTCATCATTTATTTAAAGTTCAGGGACTTTCGGTTTTGCGCCAGCGAATAGAGGCTTGCCTTCAAACAATAGTTGAACATAATCCCTGGTTCCCTCACGAAGGCAGTTTTGATTTAGAAATTTGGCACCAGGTCAAAGAGAATGTTGAATGAGCCACCAGACGGGGAAAAAATATTCCAATTGATTTCTGGCCCCTTTGGGCTCTCATTAAAGCTGTAATTCTGTCATTTCAAGGTAATTCTAGCCCTCCTGATATTCGACAACAGACAGAACACTTATTACATGAATATGAATTAGATGATGAAACTTTACAAAAGGCCCAATTAGAACAACATAAAATATTTCAGAATTTTCCTACAAGCCCTGCCCTGGCTGCTCCAAATGCTCCTCCTCTGCCAACAGATGCGAATCAAAAAGTCTCTCCTTTGCTAGGACATAACGATTCTGAGAATGACTCTCCTGAGACACTTTTGACACAAAAACTGGCAATACTTTTCTGGATAATAATGATAAGTCCCTAGCACATACTCATAATTGCAAAAAATTGCTACCTACTCACTCTCCTTCACGACAGAGGCTCTCTGAATTGCTGGCTTTGCAATCACAAGTCTCTGAAGCCGATGATTTTTCTGCCTTTCCAGTTTTAAGAAATGCTGACACTCACAGGCAGATAATACCTCAATATGAACATATTAACTTTTTTTCACATGCAACAAATGAAAAAGGCTGTAGTTATGTATGGCCCACATTCACCCATTACTAGAGAGATTCTAAATGCTATGGGGCTTCTATTGGAACCTTTATTCCCTATGATTGGTGAATTTTAATAAAAGTTCTCCTTAAACCAGGAGGATATCTTCAATGGAGGATGTGGTTTCAAGATATAGCCAGAGATCATGCTAACAAAAAAGCTCGAGCTGGCACTCCCCCAAACCAAATTACTTTTGAAATGTTAACTGGCACCTGATAATTTGGCGCTATAGAAGCTCAAATACAATGCCCTCCTTTGTTGCCTGAACAATTAAGAACAGTGGCCCTTGAAGCCTGGGATCGAATTATTCCTCAAGGGGAACCTACAGGTAGCAACACTAAAATATTGCAAGGACCTAATGAAACTTATGCTGATTTTTTAGCTAGGTTGGGAACTGCTATTTCCTGTACTGTAATCAGAGAAGAACCTAAAAGGCAACTAGAGAAATTACTTGCTTATGAAATGCAAATCAGGAATGTCAGAAGTCTATAGCCCCAATTTGTGAGACAGGGACTGTTATTGATTATTTGAAGGCTTGTCACAATCTAGGATCAGAAACTCAAAAAATGCAAATGCTAGCTGAAACGATGGCTGCTTGCTTTAAAAAGGGAAATGAGGGCTGTTTTACATGCAGGGATAAGGACCATTTAAAAAAAGATTGCCCTAAGGAAACTAATAAAAAACCTCCAAAAATCTGCCCCCACAAACCTTCGGTCTTTTACTTGGCCAATCTAATTAGACTTCTAAAGGAATTACTGTTCACCCTGGAGTAATTGATTCAGATTATAAAGGAGAAATTCAAATTATGACGTCATCTAAGATTTTATGGCAATTCAAAAAGGGGGACAAAATTGCTCAATTACTTCTTTTACCCTACATTTCTATTAACTCCTCTAGTGATGTATGGACAGGTGGATTCAGCAGTACAGACCAAAAACAATCTTTATGGACATCATTGGTATCTGAATATGCCTGACAAAATATAAATATCAAAATTAATGGTAAAATATTTTCTGGTCTCTTTGATACTGGATCTGATATTACTATTATATCCAAACATTTATGGCCCAAATCATAGCCTATATAAAAAGTCTTTTGCCAAACTGCAAGAGTTTCTCAAACCAAGGTACAAGAGGTTTATCAAAGTGTTCCAATCTACTGATGTGAGGGACCAGAAGGCCAACCTGCAACTTTAAGACCTTATGTGATAGATACACCCCTTAATTTAATAGGAAGGGATTTACTTATGCAATGGCAAACTCAGATATACATTCCACATTTTTCCTAGGGGCCACTGCTCTTTAACAAATAATGCAGTTATTAAAATAACTTGGAAGAATGACGAGCCTATTTGGACAGAGCAGTGGCCCCTTACAAAAGAGAAACTACAGGCTGCTAAAGAACTTATAGATACACAATTAGAATTGAAACACATCGAGGAATCTTGCTCTCCTTGGAACTCCCCAATTTTTGTTATGAAAAAGAAATCTAAACGGAAACCAGTAAAATGATGTCTCAACTAATAAAGAATATCATTTGAGATATAGAAATTATAAAAAGGAACCTCAAAGAAATTCTGAACTTAACAGAGCAATAGCAGAAATGGAAAACTCAGTAGTAGATTTTAATAGCATGCCCATTTGAGCAGGCAGAAGGAAGGATCAGCAAACTCAAAAATAGTTCAACTGTGGTTATCTAGGTTGAGGAGAAGAAAGAAAAAAGAAGAAAAAGAGACTTGTTAGAAACACCAAGAGTGCCAATAACTGCATCAGAGACCCCAAAGGAAAGGAGACATAGAGAAATAGAAAGGATATTTGAAGTAACAGTGGGTGAGGAAGATCCCCTGGAGGGGGAAATGGCAACCCACTCCAGTATTCTTGCCTGGAAAATTCCACGGACAGAGGAGTTTGGTGGGCTACCATTCATGGAGTTGCAAAGAGTCGGATGTGACTGAACGTCTGAGCACAGTCCACATGCAAGAAGCTAAGCAAATTCCAAGGAGGATATGCCCAAAGAGTACCATACTAAGACACATTATAAGCAAACTGTTGAAAATCAAAAACAAGGAGTCTTGAAAGCAGCAAGATAAGCAACCCATCATATACAAGTGATCCTCAATAAGAAAATAAATTTATTTTTCAGCAGAAGCCCTGGAATTCAGAAGGTTGTGGAATGACATATTTAAAGTACAAAATAAAAAAATCTGTCAATCAAGAACTGTATACCCAGCAAAACTATCCTTCAAGACATTTCCAGATAAACAAAATCTGAGGTGGTTCATCAACAGTCAGTTCAGTTCAGCAGCTTAGTCGTGTCTGACTCTTTGCCACCCCATGAGTCATAGCATGCCAGGCCTCCCTGTCCACCACCAACTCCCAGAGTCTACAAAAACCCATGTCCATTGAGTTGGTGATGCCATCTAGCCATCTCATCCTCTGTCAGCCCCTTCTCCTCCTGCCCCCAATCTTTCCCAGCATCAGGGTCTTTTCCAAGCAGTCAACTCTTCGCATAAGCTGGCCAAAGTATTGGAGTTTCAGCTTCAACATCAGTCCTTCCAATGAACACCCAGGACTGATCTCCTTTAGGATGGACTGGTTGGATCTCCTTGCAGTCCAAGGGACTCTCAAGAGTCTTCTCCAACACCACAGTCCAAAAGCATCGATTCTTTGGTGCCCAGCTTTCTTCACCATCCAACTCTCACATCCATACATGACTACTGGAAAAACCATAGCCTTGACTAGATGGACCTTTGTTGACAAAGTAATGTCTCTGCTTTTAAATATGCTATCTAGGTTGGTCATAACTTTCCTTCCAAGGAGTAAGCATCTTTTAATTTTATGGCTGTAATCACCATCTGCGTTCTGCCTGCAATGTGGGAGATGTGGGTTCAATCCCTGGGTCGGGAAGATCCCCTGGAGAAGGAAATGGCAACCCACTCCAGTACTCTTGCCTGGAGAACCCCATGGACAGAGGAGCCTTGTGGGCTATAGTCTGTGGGGTCGCAAGGAGTTGGACATGACTGAGTGACTTCACTACTACCACTACTAATCACCATCTGCAGTGATTTTGGAACCCCCAAAAATAAAGTCTGACACTGTTTCCACTGTTTCCCCATCTATTTCCCATGAAGTGATGGGACCAGATGCCATGATCTTAGTTTTCTGAATGTTGAGCTTTAAGCCAACTTTTTCACTCTCCTCTTTCACTTTCATCAAGAGGCTCTTTAGTTCTTCTTCACTTTCTGCCATAAGAGTGATGTCATCTGCATATCTGAGGTTATTGATATTTCTCCCAGCAATCTTGATTCCAGCTTGTGCTTCTTCCAGCCCAGCATTTCTCATGATGTACTCTGCATAGAGTTGTCCAGAGGGAGTCCTACAGGTGGAAATGAGGGAACACAACTCGAAACCATACAATGAAATAGGAAATGTTGGTAAAGTTAGGTACATAGGTGAGTAAAAGTGAGAGTATTATTATTTTAATGTATTTTTGGTTTGTAACTTCCCTTTTTTTCTTACATGACTTAAAAGAAAAATGCATACAACATAAATTATAAATCTATGTTAATTTGTACAAAGCATTTAGAGATGTTATTTGTAATAACAGTTTCATCAAGGGGGAGAAATGGAACTGTATAGGAGCATGATTATTGGGGCAGAGGATAATCAGTAGGAAAGTAACTAAAAAGATACAGAAAACAAAATATTAAAGGAATAAAAGGATATAAAAAATTAAACACAAAAGAAGAAAATAATAAAGGAATAGAGGAACAAAAAAAATACAACATACAGAAAACAAATAGTAAAATCACAGAAGAAAGTCCTTCTTTTTCAGTAACTGCTTCAAAATTAAATAAATTCTCCAATTAAAAGGCAAAGATTGTCAGAAAAGATAAAAAAATGATCCTAGTACATGCTGTCTAAAAGAGGCTCATTTTGGGTGGACTATTACTCTGATACCAAAGCCAGATAATAACATCACAAGGACAGAAAACTATAAACCAACACCCCCTTATGAATATAGATGAAAAAATTCTCAATAAAATTAAGTAGCATATTAAAAGGACTATATACCATGATCAAATGGAATTTATTCTCAGAATTAAAGTGTGCCTCAATGTATAAAAGTCAGTGTAATACACCACAGTGATATAATGAAAGGAAAAAGCTCACATGGTCACATCAATAAATGCTGAAAAATATTTGATAAAATTCAGCACCATCTCCTGATAAAAACTTAAACTAAGAGGAAGGAAACTTCCTCAATCTAGCAAAGGGCATTTATGAAAAACCCACAACTAACTTCATATGCAATGGTTAAAGACTGAAATTCTTCCTTGTAAGATCAGGAACAGGGCAAGGAGGCCCAATTTCCCATTTCCGTTCAAGGTTGTGATGAAAGTTTTAGCCAGAGCGATGAGACAAAAAAAGAAGCATACAAGTTGGAAAGAAAGAAATAAAACTATTTCTATTCATAGATGACATGATCTTATATATAGAAAATTTAAAAAATCTGCAAAACCCAATTAGAACTTATAAATGAATTCAGCTAAATTACAGAATAAAAGATCAACACACAAAGTCAGTTTTATATCTATACCCTAGAAATAAATCATGAAAATAAAATTAAGCAAACTATTTCATTTACAATTGCATCCAAAAGAATGAAATAATTAGGAATAAATTAAACCATGGAGACGAAAACTTATACATTGAAAAACTACAGAACATTGTTAGAAGAAATTACAGAAGATCTAAATAAATGGAAAGGTATCCTATGTTAATGATTGGATAATTTAAAGGCAATATTACACAAAGTGATCTACAGATTCATTGTAATCCCTATTAAAATTCCAATTTTTTTTTTTTTTTTGAGAAGCAGAAAAGCCAGTCCTCAAATTCATGTGACCTTGCAAAGAGCCAAAACAATGTGAGAAAGAACAAAGTTGAAGGGCTCCTGCTGCTGCTGCTAAGCCACTTCAGTTGTGTCCCACTCTGTGCAGCCCCACAGATGGAAGCCCACCAGGCTCCCCTGTCCCTGGGATTCTCCATGCAAGAACACTGAAGTGGGTTGCCATTTCCTTCTCCAACGCATGAAAGTGAAAAGTGAAAGGGAAGGCACTCAGTCATGTCTGACTCTTAGAGACCATCCATGGGATTTCCAGGCAAGAATATTGGAGTGGGTTACCATTGCCTTCTCCATGAAGGAATCCTAGTTCATTTCAAAATGTACTAAAAAGCTACAGTAATCAAAACAGTGTGGTACTGGACAGATATAAAGATCAGTGGACTAGGATAGAGAATCCAGAAATAAACCTTCAAATATGTTGTTAATATTCAGGGTTGATTTCTTTTAGGATTGACTGCTTTGATCGCCTTGAAGTCCAAGGGACTCTCAGGAGTTTTCTCCAATACCACAGTTCAAAAACGTTAATTCTTCAGTGTTCAGACTTCTTTATGGTCCAGTTCTCACATCCATACATGACTACTGGAAAAACCATACCTTTGACTACACAATTCTGTTTATATAAAAACCCAGAATAGGTACATTCAGAGAGACAGAAAGCAGGTTGGTGATTGCCAGGGGCTGGGAGAAGGGAAGAATTGGGAGTGCCTGCTTACTGGGTACGAAGTTTTCCTTTAGGCTAATGAAATGTTTTGGAACTTAATAGGGATGGTAGTTCAACAATATTATGAATGTAAATTTTGACATGAAAGTTGCACCTCAATAAAAATAAAAGCACTGGACTCTGAGTTCCAGGCAAGTGGGGGAAAAAAAAAAAAAGACACTTTGATTTGAATTATTTGCTTAGCAATAGATTTAAACTTAAGCTACTCACATAAAAGGTACTTGGGATCTTTTTATTATTCCTACTTATAATCACATTAAATATTTAACTATCTCAAAATTAAAAAAATTAGTTAAAAAAAACTATCAAAGTTTGTTGAAAAACTGAGACATGATTTAAAATTTGAGGCATAATCAATATATACTTAGGATTTTATACATTTGCTTATTTTTTTATTTGTTTAATAGACATCTACCACTTAATATGCGTCAGTAACAGTAACACAGTCCAAAGTGTTTTATAAATATTAAAATGGCTCAGTCATTTAATGAGTAACTCAGAAAATGGCTATTTTTAGTAGCCAGTCCCTGGAGTAGCATTCTCAGTGCATGGAACAGTGCTTGGCACTAGTAAGTACTTTATAGATACTTGTTCAATGATCAGATAATATTTTCCCATGTTGCTCTCACTGATTTTGTCTCAATATCCAAGATTTCACTATCTAGATTTCACTAGATTTAAGATATTTGACATCTTTGTTTGGGTTCTCCTAAAGCAGAGCCTGAGATTTGAAGTTGGGAGCGGGTATTTTGATTGGGAGCATAGAGAATGAGCACAGGAAAGAGAAGAAACCAATATCATGATAAGCCACTGAAGCTGAGGCAGGCACAGATTTGTAAGAATCTCAGAGAAACATACAGATTACCTCTTGGGACTGTTCATCTAAAAGAAAGAATAGGGCACTTCTCTGCCGGCTTGCATGCCCCACTGATGGAATGTGCCTCTGGGGACTTTAATCACCCATACTCTTGAGCTGTGGTTTTGCAGAGCTGAGTAAGCTCCTTGATTTAGATGAAATGCGCATGCTTAAGATGGGATGTTGGCAACTCCAAACTGCAGCTGGAATCTGAGGTGGACTGTGGGGATGATATGGAGAACCGCAACAGTATTTGTTGTGTTTAATGAATATAATTTTTAATTTAGCAAACAATTTTTAAATGATGATTAAAGGAAATACCATAAATGAAGTGCAAAAATACAGCTATTACAAACTGAGTTGTTAAATACCTACAAGTCAGTGTTCATTTTCAGAAGAACGATTATTGCCTCAGTGGCTTGTAGAAACATTTATGATAATAGATACAACATATGTTGTATACAACATATACAAACTGTCTGCGCTTAGGTCATGAAAACCTGATGCTTGCTATTCTTTCTACCCAGTCTCTTATACTCAGGGCTTTCAGTTTATGGTTGACTCTTTCCAAGTGTCTGTGTTTACTAAACAGCAATTCAAACATTCCCATAAATGGCCTTTGGTTCTGTAGAAAAATGTTTTTCTTTCAGCATCATCAGTGCTGGGTATTGTCGTTGCTTAGAATTTAAAGGAAGAGCTATGACGGACTTATACTCTGATATCATCAGTGGGCTTGTGACCCACCTGGAATTTGTAAAACAATATTTTCTCAGCAATTAGTCATGGGATGTGGAGTTATTAAAAAAAAATGAACACACATCTTTATCAAAGAGCACATCATTGCAGATGTGAAGTTGTGGCTATTTTTAAAGCATTAGCTGTATTTGATTTATTTTTAACCACATAGTACTGTTCATTGAATATAACAACTAGACAGTAGTAAACTTTGTAACAGAAAGGGCTTTGAAAATTTCTTAACCTTCTGTGCAATCTTCCAATTTTGACAGGAGGGGCATGCTTGAAAATGTGGAGAAAGAGGCCATAGTGTTTTATGTTGGCATAAATGTCTCTTGGCTTACTGGGGTGGGTGGAGAGTTGCCTTAGTTGGGGAAAAAAAACATGGAGGTAATTTGGGGATCTAGCTGGGCTTCCCAGGTGGCGCTAGTGGTAAAGAACTCACCTGTCAATGCAGGAGACATAAGAGACTTGGGTTCAATCCCTGGGTCAGGAAAATCCCCTGGAGGAGGGCATGGCAACCCACACCTATATTCTTGCCTGGAAAGTTCCATGGACAGAGAAGCTTGATGAGATGCATACAGTTCAGGGGATCACAAAGAGTTAGACACAACTGAAGTGATAGCACACACACATGTGAGCACGAGCTATCTTGAGAAAGCAAAGTAGTTTGGGATGTGACATGCTCACAGTTGGATAGGTTATCCTGCTGGATGGGAAAGGGTATCCATCATTCAGCTATAGGTCTTGGGAGCCTCTGCAGATTTTGTACCTATCTATTGTACAGTCTGGAAGACTGTCTTGAGGTGGGAGATGTCTTGTTCCCAAGGGTAAGAATAATTTTGATTTGTAGTGTGTCAAGTGGGTCAGACCTCCCAAGGGCTGTTGTGAGAGCAGCATACCAATCAATATCATCCAAATGGAGTTTAGAGCATTTTCTTGATTAGTTATAGGAAAATTTGGCCTTTCAGGACTAAGTAGTCCCACATGGACCCAGAAGTATCCTAGTTTATCTTTAAAAAATAATGGGAAAGCATTTAAATCATTTACCGAAGCTATTTTCTCAAACTGAGATGGCAAGATCAGAATGTGTTTCTTTTCAAAATGTTCTTAACTTTACTGAGGTTGATCTCACTTGTATGTGGAATCTAAAATAGTCAAATACATAGAAGCAGAGGGTACAGTAGTGGTTGCTGGAATGAGGTTGGGGGGAACAAAATGCTGGTCACACGTGTGAAGTTTCAGTTATGCAAGATGAAGGAGTTGTGGAGAGCTAAGATATAGCCTGGTGACGATAGTTAATGATACTGCACTGTATAATTGAAACTTGCTAAGAGAACATATCGGGCTTCTCAAACTTGAAATTTCACTCTCAGCTTGTCTCAGGATGGCTGAGGCCAGTGAGTCTCACTCTTCACTACCTCAGTTTACACTTGGCCCTTCCTTGTCCCTGTCTTCCCCTCTGCTGCTCTTTGCTTAAGTAAGGTTTATGGATTTCACTTGCTACTTGAAGTAGCCTACATTTATTTATTTATTTAAAACATTTTATATTGGTGTATAGTTGGTTTACAATGTTGTGTTGGTCTTAGTGATTCAATTAAACATATACATATATCCATTTTTAAAAAAATATTCTTTTCCCACACAGGTCATTATAGAGTATTGAATAGAGTTCACTGTGCTGTTCACTGGGTTCTTATCAGCTGTCTTTTATTTATAGTAGTGTGTATATGTATATCCCAATCTCCTAATTTATCCCTCCCCCCATTATCTCCTGGTAACCATAAGTTTGTTTTCTACATCCACGATTCTACCTCTGTTTTGTAAATAAGTTCATTTGTACCCTTTAAAAAAAAATGTTCCACATATAAGCAATATCATATGGTATTTGTCTTTCTGTGTATGACTTACTTCATGCATTTCCATTGTAGTCTTAGAGGTGAGGGGCACTGATCTACTGTGCGTGTGTGCATGTGTTTAAGAAAAACAACAGTCCCTGGTATCTTCTAGATTGAACATTCTCGCCCTAATGTACATATTTCACTATTTCCTTTTATGTAAAGTTTTACATCCAACACTAATGTGACATAGATGTGAAAATGCCATTTCCCAGAAGGAAATAACAGTATTGTTCAGATACATAAATCTACTTTCCTCCAGCTCAGCCCTGTTCCGTGTGTAAATCTCTGTGGGATAGTTCTACTCTCTCAGAGTCCTATCTCTGGTTAGCCCTCCTTCTGACTCTGAAAGTTAATAGTGCGTCAACCTGGAGAACTGCCGGGCATTTGAGCTTGCCTTACCCTGGGGATATGTCTCTTTGTAAAGAATATTGGTTGTGAGAGACCTAAACCAGGACTATTCCCATAAAGTATTTTAGTACACAGTGAACAGAGATATTCTTCTTTTGGGGAACTTATTATGTTCTTCAGTTCACTTATAGTAAAAATACTGAGGAAAATGTTTAGTTGCTAAGTCATGTTTGACTCTTCTGTGACCCCTTGTAACTGTAGCCCGCCAGACTCCTCTGTCTTCTCTGATTTCTCAGGCAAGAATATTGGAGTGAGTTGCCATTACTTTCTCCAGGGGATCTTTCTGACCGAAGGATTGAATCTGTGTCTCCTGCATTGGCAGGAGGACTCTTTACCACTGAGCCATTAGGGAAGGCCCCAGAGAAAATGTAAAATGTGTTTAAAATTATCCCCCTACGAGGTCACTAAAATGTACTTCTATATATTTCTCCATTCTGCCTCATTATGTTTTTGTTACACATATAATATGAGACAGTTAGTGGCAATTATAGTTAATATTTATTGAGTGCTTACTATTTTTCAGGCACTGTGTTGAATACTTTATATTCATATCTCATTGAATTATCAAACTACTCCCATGAGTTAGATTATTATTATTCCTATCTTCAACCTAAGGTTCGCTTTCTTTTCCGAAGTCAGTTAGTAAGGTGGTTAGGCTTGAATTCAGTTTTGATTCCAAAACCAAAGTTATTTACATTCTAATTGGGAAGGCATACACAATAACATGGTGTGTATGTAAAATTGCTTCAGTTCTATCCAACTCTTTGCAACCCAAAGGACTGTAACCTGTCAGGCTCCTCTGCCCATGGGATTCTCCAGGCAGGAATACTTGAGTGGGTTGTCATGCCCTCCTTCACGGGATCTTTTCATAACATGGGGATTAGTTCAATTCATAAGAAAAAAATGTTTATTAAGTCTCTGTGGTATATAATTCTCTGAGCTAAACGCTGGAGAATTAAAAGGCAAAAAAATAGTGTATTGGCCTGCTAGGGCTGCTTTAAAAATGTACCACAGACTAAGTGGTTTAGACAGTAGAAATTTTTTTGCTCATAGTTCCAGAGGCTAGAGATCTGAGTTTCATATTGACAGGGTTCCTTCTGAGGGCTGAGAGGGAGGGATTTTTTTCTAGACCTTGCTCCTTGGCTTCCACATGGCCATCTTCTTTATCTTCAGACTATCTTTCTTCTGGCTGTGTCTATGTCTAAGTTTCCTCTTCTTTTTTTCTTAACACACACACACACACACACACACACACAACAGCTTTACTATGATATAATTCACATACCAGACAATTCACCCCCTCCTTTTTTGGCTGCATTTTGCAGTCTGTGGGATCTTTGTTCTTTGACCAGGGATTGATCTCATGCCCCCTGCGTTGGGAGCATGATCTTAATCACTGGGCCATCAGGGAAGTCCCAGTTCTCTCTTCTTAGAAAGACATTAGTCATATTGGCTTATGACTGGGTTAATGCGGTCAAGATGTGACTGGGGCATACGGAAAGGACAGGCCATGTGAGGTCTTTGTGATCATACTAATGATTTTAGTGTTTATCTTATAACCAAAGGCAGCCACCAAATGGTTTTCAGTGTCTTAAAGTACACAAATATTTGCAAGCACACATACTTCTGCTCTGGGTATAACAGGAATGGACTTGTATTTTGGAAAGATTGCTCTGAATGCAGTGGGAAGAACTCTTGAAGGGAAGCCAAATTGCCTGTCAGAAGAACTGTGGGTTATTTCAGTAGAATAGTAAAGGTAATGGAGATGGGTCAGAGATCTATGTAGGCAATGACCTCAGTAGCAATGATCATATTTACTGCAAAAGTTTTGGGATCTGAGCACCATCCCAGTAAAATGGAGTGTTTAGTTGTTGTTCAGTTGCTAAGTCATGTCTGAATCTTTGTGACCCCATGGACTATAGCATGCCAGACTCCCCTGTCTTCACTGTCTCCCGGGGTTTGCTCAAATTCATGTCCATTGAGTTGGTGATGCTATGGAACCATTTCATCTTCTGCCTCCCTCTTCTCCTCTTGCCTTCAATCTTTCCCAGCATCAGGGTCTTTTCCAGTGGGTCAACTCTTTGCATCAGGTGGTCAAAGTATTGGAGCTTCAACTTCAGCAATAGTCCTTCCAATGGACATTCAGAGTTGATTTCCTTTTGGATTTACTGGTTTGATTTCCTTGAAGTCCAAGGGACTCTCAAGAGTCTTCTCCAGCCCCACAGTTCAAAAGCATCAATTCTTCAGTGCTCAGGTTTTTAATGGTCCAACTCTCACATCCATACATGGCTACTGGAAAAACCATAGCTTTGACTATATGAAGTTTTGTCGATAAAGTGATGTCTCTGCTTTTTAATATGCTGTTTAAGTTTGTTATAGATTTCCTCCGAAGGAGCAAGGGTCTTTTAATTTCAAGTCTGTAGTCATTGTCCACAGTGATTTTGAAGCCCAAGAAAATAAAATCTGTTACTAGAGTAAAGGCTAGTTCCAGGTCTGGAGAAGGAAAAGAGGAAATCCTGAAATATATTGTTGAGTCAGAAAGCAAAGGCATGTTTAAAAATGATAGTGGTATATCAAAATTATTCAGAAGCCAGTGAAAAAGCTAATAATGATAATGGATGATAGCACACTGAAGTCAGAAATAGAATCTGTTATTATACAGTAATAAAATAAAAGTATGTGTGAAGAGAAAACTCTGCTTTAAAAAAGGATGTCAGATAATAAATGCAAAATGACTGACAGAATTAGACAATCATTATTTTGTAAAATCTGTATAATAATTATTCAAGCAAGATTCATCAGTGGATATTACATTTATTGGAATAATAGAATATTCAATCTACAAAAATCACCCCACATATTACTTTTTAATTACAGAGAGAAAGCAGTGTTTTATAGGAGTAACTTGGTAATACTACTTAAATCAAATGATCAAATTTGGCATCATTACTATCAGAACAAACTGACATCACATACTTCCTTTAATCATGCACACATCTTTTGAGACACACAAAATCACCTAAGTAATATCTTTGCCAAAAATGTTTAACTGGACTTCTGAAAGTGAGGGAGCCACCAGTCAAATGCAGGTGAAGATAACTTTTATATGACAAATCACTTGGAGTCTTCAAAAATGCAAATATTATGAAGAACAAAAAACATATGTTGATAATTTGTCATGTCTAGATTAAAGGAGACTAAAGGGACGTGGAAACTGAAAGTAATGTATAAAAATCAATCCATTGATTGAATCCTGAATAGGGAAAAATTAGCTATAAAGAGCCTTTATCTAGGCAAAGATTATACTGGTGCTTGTTGTGTTATTTGATCAATTTTTCCATTAGTTTGAAATTGAAGAGAGTAAAGAAACTAAAACAAAAGTAAGAAAAAGACAATAACAAGAAGGTCTTGGTGGTATAGGTCAGTGGGCAGCATGTAGTTCAGCTGAAATAAATTTATTATCAATATAAATTCCATATAGGCATGAACTATAGAACAATACTTATATCTTAGAAATACATATATATACATAGAAATAAATGTATTGTCAAAATTGTCCTAATTATAGTAAGTATGTTTTATTAAGATATAGCTTTTCTTAAATTTTTTTCTATATATATAGTCTTCATTTTTCGATTTTGCTCCTCTTATTGTGCAATGATAGGCACTTCTAAATTGTCATATCTTGAACAAAAGTGTTTGTTTTAATTGCTGTCAGGCATTGTGACAGGTGCTGAAGACACAAAGACAAATAAATACAAAATGCTTTTCTTTCTCAAAGGAATTATAGACTATTAAGGAAGAGAACAACAAACAGATAAATTACAATACAATGTCTCAAGAATCTTCAGAGAAACTGTTTCATTCCTGTGAGCTCCAGTTTAAAATGATGCCTATCAGCATTACCAGAAGCTGGTGTAGGTTATCTCACATTCTTTCTTAAAATCAAGTCACAGGAAAGGAGAAAAACGGCAACACTACTTAAAACTAAGGGAAAATCAAATGTCGGAATCTGGTTGCAAATCCCACTGACTTTCCCCATCATTTATTTTTTAACTGGAATATACTCGCTTTATGATGTATTAGTTTCTGCTGCACAATAAAGTGAATGAACTAATGTATATGTACATACATATATGTATATACACATATATACATGTACATGTGTATACATATATACCCTCTCTCCATATATACCCTCTCACCCCATTGACTCTTAAGGGAGATGGCACTGGACTTTCGGTTTATGGAGCACGGGCTACTTAAAGAATCCCCATCTGTTTGTGCGTCCTGACTCAGAGAACTCGATCAGAGAGAAACATACAGCTGCTTCCTTTAAGGCACTTTGCTACTCTCACCCTCCTTCTTTCTCACACCAATTTTAGATTGTATAGTTAATTATGAAAATCCTCAAACGTACAGAAAAGTAAAGAGAGTGTATAACACAAATTCATGTGTCCATTACTGAGACTTTAGAATATATCAAATCTCTGTTTTTAATTTAATAAAATAGAAGTGGAAGCCTTCTCATTCCCATAGGGTTTATTCTCTTTCTTGTTAGAGGTAACTCTGAAATTAATACATATATTTTCTTTCCATTTTGTTACTTTTTGATATTTTTAATAAGTTGGTTTATGTACATAAGATACATATTGCTGCTTTCTGTGTTTCATAAGTATACATGACTTGAATCATACCAAACTTGTATTTTTTAACCTATGTTTATTCACTCAATATTTTCAGTAATTATCCTTATCAACATTTGTAAATCTATCCTTTTTTTTTTAAAGATGCATAAGTTTGAATTCTATTAAAAGACCATGCTTTTCTACTCCCCTTATTTATTTGGCTCTTGGGAGCCCTTCTTTATTCTTTTCTTCTCAGTAGTGGGGTTGAGTTCTTTAAAACATTTCAGCTGGGAATACTCCCCTTTTACCTTTTGGTTGAATTCAGCAACTGGCAGACACCAGCTGCAGAGCAGAATGAAATCATAGTAGTAGTTTACTGTTTACACCTTGTCAGGCCATGGATTCATTCAGGAGGTCCTCTGCCATTGTGACAACCCTAATGGGTTCTGTGTACCCAGTGCAAGACCTTTCCCTCACCCCCACAGCCTAGTCAAGGCAATGGCTTCCCCTGTTGCCAGTACCTCGTGCTTCACCACCTCTTATTGGATTTGTGACCTTGCTTTACTTCTGTCAGTAGACTTTTTGAAATTCTTATCAATTATGTGTTTGGATGTGCCATCTGTTTTTCTACCTTGATCCCAACTACTGAAGTTGGAAATAAATAAGTATAAATAAACCAATAGGTTTCCAATATACCAGTAATGACTAGCAAGTAGTACAGAAAGATGTCTCATGTGCCAGAGCAAATATTTATCATTATGTAGGTGTCTGTATGTTGTGTAATCTTTATTTATACACATCCACTTGATTTTGTGGGGCTTTCCAGTTGACACTAGTGGTAAAGAACCCAACTGTCAATGCAGGAGACCCAAGAGACTTGGGTTTGATCCCTGGGTCAGAAAGATCCCCCAGAGGATGGCATGGTGGACCACTCCTGTATTCTTGCATGCAAAGTTCCATGGACAGAGGAACCTGGTGGGTTATAGCCTATGGGGTTGCATAGAGTCAGACACAACTGAGCGATTTAGCACACACACACACACAAACACACACACACACTTGATTTTGTATATTGGCTTTCTATATTATATTCCCTAATATTTTTTAAGCAAGATGTATTTAAAAAAAATACTGTGGGCCATAAAAAGTAGAAGTGACTAAATGATTTTGCATACCAGATTCCTGAGTGGACAGTTTAAATATCATAAAAAAAATCACTATCAGAATTAATTATAATTCAGTGCTTATAATAATCCCATTGGATTACTTTTAGAACTTGGTAGTGACTTTAAATTTGTCTTGAAAAATAAAGATAGCTAATAAAATTTTGAAGTTCATTTGAAGAATAAGAAAATAAAGATAATAAAATTTTGTAAATGTATTTAAATGTGGAAGTATTTGATACATCAGATATTATCAAAACAATGTGATATTAACATGAGGATTTAGAGATGAAAGGGATAATAAAGTGAGCTACAAAGAATCTCATGTGTGTATGTTTGACTTTATTAAATAATAAACTGCAAGTAATTAGGAGATAAAAGGAGTCAACCAATGTTTTTAAAAAATGGAATAATAATTTGAAAATATATAATATCTATATGTCTATGTATATATATCTAACAAATGAATAGTAATTTGAAAATACATATATATAGATTAATATCCCTATACAATATATACTATCTATATATTAAAATAAATCCAGATATATTGAGGTGTTAAATGAAACAAGAAGCTATTAAATTCAGGAGAAAACCTATCTATATATTTCTGTAGAGATGGAAAAGACTTTTAACTTAGAAGCATTCTAAAAAATCACTTTCAAACACATAATTTGAAAAATTATTTTAAATGGATAGAGCTGACTCCATTATTATATATATTTGGTATGCCATAATATAAATAAATTTGAAAGATGAGTGGAAAATTTTAGAAAACATTTATAATATGACAGTTGATAGTTTATTATGCAGAGACTTCTCAAATTCACAAATGAACAATAGGGATATAAAACTACTCAAAATCATTAGAGAAAAGTTTAAATGAGATAGGATGGTGCTAGGTATCACATCAAAGACAAAGAAGCTTTAAATTTCAATCCCAAGATACAGATATGGTGACGTTAAAAAAAATCCTTTAAATGGTATAGCTGCAGGACAGACAAGGTTCATTCTCAGATCTTAAATATCAGGTAACAAAGTTGCTGCAAAGTTGTTTTTTAATTGAAGTATAGTTTATTTACAATATTATGTTAGTTTCAAGCATATAGTCAGTGATTCAGAGATATATATGGACTTCCTTTTTGGCTCAGTAGTAAAGAATCTACCTGCCAATGTAGGAGAATGGGTTCAATCCCTGGGTTGAGAAGATCCGCTGGGGAAGGAAATGGCAACCCACTTCAGTATTCTGGCTTGGGAAATCCCATGGACAGAGGACCCTGGGGTCCATGGGGTTGTAAAATATTTGGACACAACTTAGGTGCTAAACTATATGTATATACTGAAGTTTATACATAAACTTAGGTGCTAAACTATATATATATACACATACTGAAGTGGGTTCATAAAAACTATCCCTTCAAATACCATTAGTTGATTTTGACAATATTTGAAAAAATGTATATGCCCTTTGGCACAAAATTTCCATATCAACAAATATAACTTGGAATTACAGGTGTATATAATGTGTATATAGAGAAGGGGACGAGAGAGGATGAGATGGTTGGATGGCATAACTGATTCGATGGACATGAGTTTGAGTAAGCTCTGGGAGTTGGTGATGGACAGGGAAGCCTGGCGTGCTACAGTCCAGGGGGTTGCAAAGAGTTGGACATGACTGAGCGACTGAACTGAACTGAGAGAGATTTTATAGCAATCTCATTGAAATTTATTGTTTTAGACGTACTATTCAGTGCCAACTTAGCTTGCTCAGATTTCTCTTTAATTTATTTATTTAAACTTTTTCCTTGGAGTACAGTTGATTTAAAATGTTGTGTTAGTTTCAGGTGCACAGCAAATGGAATCAGTTAAACATATACATATATGACAGTTTTACTTCTTTTCCAATTTGGATTTCTTTTGCTTCCTTTCTCTGTTATCTGTGACTTGTGCATGTGTGCTGAGTTGTTTCAGTCATATCCGACTCTTCAGTTGTGTCTGACTCTTTGCGACCCGATGGACTGTAGCCCACCAGGCTCCTCTGTTCATGGGATTTGCCAGGCAAGAATACTGGAGTGGGTTGCCATGCCCTCCTCCAGGGGATCTTCCCAATCCAGGGATTGATCTTCCCAACCCAGTCACCTATATTGGCAAGTGGGTTCTTTACCACTAGTGCCACCTAGGAAGCCTGATCTTGTGGCTTAGGATTTCCAAAACTATGTTGAATGAAAGTGACAAGAATGGACATTTTTGTCTTGTTTCTGATCTTACAAGAAATGCTTTCAGCTTCTCACCATTGAATACAAAGTTAACTGTAGATTTATCATATATGGCCTTTATTATGTTCAGGTAAGTTCCCCCTATGCCCACTTTCTGGAGAATTTTATAATAAATGGGTGTTGAACTTTGTCAAAAACTTTTTCTGCATTTATTGAGATGATCCTATGCTTATTTTTATTCTTAAATTTATTAATATGGTGTATCACATTGATCAGTTTGCAAATGTAAAATCTTGCACCCCTGAAATAAATCCCACTCAGTCAGGGTGTATGATATTTTAATGTGTTTTTGGGTTCAGTTTGCTAGTATTTTGTTGAGAATTTTTGTGTCTATGTTCATCAGTGGTACTGGTCTGTAATTTTCTTTTTTTCATGATGGCATTGTCTGGTTTTGGTATCAGGACGATGGTGACTTCATTGAGCGAGCTTGGGTGTATTTATTTCCTTGCAGTTTTGTGGAAGAGTTTCAGAAGAATATGTGTTAACTATCTTTAATATTTGATAGAGTTTGCCTGTGAAGCCATCTGGTTCTGAACTTTTGGTTGTTGAGATTTTTAATCACAGTTTCAGCAATTGCGATTGTCCATTCATGTTTTCTATTTCTTCTTGGTTCACTCTTGGAAGGTTGTACCATTCTAAGAGGTTGTTTATTTCTTCGAGATTGTCTATGTTCAGTTCAGTTCAGTCGTTAGGTCATGTCCGACTCTTTGTGATCCCATGAACCACAGCACGCCAGGCCTCCCTGTCCATCACAAACTCCCAGAGTCCACCCATACCCACGTCCATTGAGTTGGTGATGCCATCCAACCATCTCATCCTCTGTCATCCCCTTCTCCTCCTGCCCTCAATCTTTCCCAGTATCAGGGTCTTTTCCAATGAGTCAGCTCTTCACATCAGGTGGCCAAAGTATTGGAGTTTCAGCTTCAACGTCAGTCCTTCCAATGAACACCCAGGACTGATCTCCTTCAGGATGGACTGGCTGGATCTCCTTGTAGTCCAAGGGACTCTCAAGAGTCTTCTCCAACACCACAGTTCAAAAGCAGCCTTCTTTATAGTCTAACTCTCACATCCATACATGACTACTGGAAAAACCATAGCCTTGACTAGATGGACCTTTGTTGACAAAATGATCTCTCTGCTTTTCAATATGCTGTCTAGGTTGGTCATAACTTTCCTTCCGAGGAGTAAGCATCTTTTAATTTCATGGCTGCAATCACCATCTGCAGTGATTTTAGAGCCCAGAAAAATAAAGTCAGCCACTGTTTCCCCATTTATCTGCCATGAAGTGATGGGACTGGATGCCATGATCTTAGTTTTCTGAATGTTAAAGTTTAAGCCAACTTTTTCACTCCCCTCTTTCACTTTTATCAAGAGGCTTTTTAGCTCTTTGCTTTCTGCCATAAGGGTGACGACATCTGTATATTTGAGGTTATTGATATTTCTCCCAGCAATCTTGATTCCAGCTTGTGCTTCCTCCAGTCCAGCGTTTCTCATGATGTACTCTGCATATAAGTTAAAAAAGCAGAGTGAAAATATACAGCCTTGATGTATCCCTTTTCCTATTTGGAACCAGTCTGTTGTTCTATGTCCAGTTCTCACTGTTGCTTCCTAACCTGCATACAGGTTTCTCAAGAGGCAGGTCAGGTGGTCTGGTATTCCCATCTCTTTCAGAATTTTCCACAGTTTATTGGGATCCACGCAGTCAAAGGCTTTGTCTCTTTTCACGGTCTGTATTTCAAAGTTTATTTTATCTGATATGAGTATTGCTACTCCTGCTTTCTTTTGGTCTCCATTTGCATGAAATATCTTTTTGAGTCCTTCACTTTCAGTCTGTATGTGTCCCTTGGTTTGAGGTGGGTCTCTTGTAGACAACATTTATAGGGGTCTTGTTTTGGTATCCATTCAGCCAGTCTTTGTCTTTTGGTTGGGACATTCAACCCATTTACATTTAAGGTAATTATTGATAAGCATGATCCCGTTGCCATTTACTTTGTTGTTTTGGGTTCGAGTTTATAAACCTTTTCTGTGTTTCCTGTCAGGAGAAGATTCATTAGTATTTGTTGAAGAGCTGATTTGGTGGTACTGAATTCTCTCAGCTTTTGCTTGTCTATAAAACTTTTGATTTCTCCTTCATATCTGAATGAGATTCTTGCTCGGAATAGTAATCTTGGTTGTAGGTTTTTCTCTTTCATCACTTTAAGTATGTTCTGCCATTCCCTTCTGGCCTGAAGAGTTTCTATTGAAAGATCAGCTGTTATCTTTATGGGGATCCCCTTGTGTGTTATTTGTTGCTTTTCCCCTGATGCTTTTAATATTTTCTTTTTGCATTGACCTTCACTAGTTTGATTAATATGTGTCTTGTGGTGTTTTGCCTTGGGTTTGTCCTGTTTGGGAGTCTCTGGTTTTCTTGGACTTGGGTGGCTATTTCCTGACCCATTTTAGGGAAGTTTTCAACTATTATCTCCTCAAGTATTTTCTCATGCTGCTTCTTTTTGTCTTCTTCTCCTGGGCACCTGTGTTTTGAATGTTTGGGTATTTAACATTGTCCCAGAGGTCTCTGAGATTGTCCTCATTCCTTTTAATAATTTTTTTCTTTTTTCTCTCTGCTTCATTTATTTCCACCATTCTATCTTCCACCTCACTTATCCTCTCTTTTGCCTCAGTTATTCTACTGTTGGCTCCCTACAGAGTGCTTTTGATCTCAGTTATTGCATTATTCATTATTGACTGACTCCTCTTTACTTCCTCCAGGTCCTTTTTAAACATTTCTTGCATCTTCTCAATGCTTGCCTCTAGCCTATTTCTCTGTAACTCCATTTTGTTTTGAAGATTTGGAATCATCTGTACTATTATTATTCTGAATTCTTTTTCAGGTAGACTCCCTATCTCCTCATTTTTTGTTTGGTTTGCCAGGCATTTATCATGCTCCTTTAGCTGCTGAATATTTCACTGCCTTTTCATTTTGTTTAGATTGCTTTGTTTGGGGTGCCTGTTCTGTAGGCTGGCAGTTGGCTGTTCCTCTTTATTTGGATCCTAGGGGAGAGACCAGTCTAGCCAGTAATCAGATCCTGAAGTGCTCTCCACTGTTATGTAGAGAAGAGATTGGGGAGGAAGGATATAGAAATGACCTGAGGGAGAAAAGGGAGAGTTAAAAAGGGAGAGAGCAATCAAACCAGTAATCAGATCCCTAACTGAAAATGGATACTGAATATTAGAGTCTTAAAGGTACAAAATTGACAACAAATATCAGAAAGCAAAGACTGAAAATATAGAATAGAGGTTAGACTCTCAATAATACAATATGAAAAATACAAAATAAAATCAATCACAAAATTTAAATATATATATATATATACGAAATTTGCTGTAAAAAATAGGATCTTGTTTTGGAAGGTAGTAATATATTATTTAACTTCTATGTAGAGTACATCATGAGAAACGCTGGGCTGAAAGAAGCACAAGCTGGAATCAAAATTGCTGGGAGAAATATCAATAACCTCAGATATGCAGATGACACCACCCTTATGGCAGAGAGTGAAGAGGAACTAAAAAGCCTCTTGATGAAAGTGAAAGAGGAGGGTGAAAAAGTTGGCTTAAAGCTCAACATTCAGAAAACTAAGATCATGGCATCTGGTCCCATCACCTCATGGGAAATAGATAGGGAGACAGTGGAAACAGTGTCAGACTTCACTTTTTTGGGCTCCAAAATCACTGCAGATGGTGACTGCAGCCATGAAATTAAAAGATGCTTACTCCTTGGAAGGAAAGTCATGACCAACCTAGATAGCATATTAAAAAGCAGAGACATTACTTTGCCAACAAAGGTCTGTCTGGTCAAGGCTATGGTTTTTCCAGTGGTCATGTATGGATGTGAGTGTTGGACTGTGAAGAAAGCTGAGCACCGAAAAATTGATGCTTTTGAAGTGTGGTGTTGGAGAAGACTCTTGAGAGTCCCTTGGACTGCAAGGAGATCCAACCAGTCCATCCTGAAGGAGATCAGTCCTGGGTGTTCATTGGAAGGACTGATGCTGAAGCTGAAACTCCAGTACTTTGGCCACCTGATGTGAAGAGCTGACTCATTGGAAAAGACCCTGATGCTGGGAAGGATTGGGGGCAGGAGGAGAAGGGGGCGACAGGGGATGAGATGGCTGGATGGCATCACCGACTCGATGGGCATGAGTCTGAGTAAACTCCGGGAGTTTGTGATGGACAGGGAGGCCTGGCGTGCTGTGATTCATGGGGTCACAAAGACTCAGACACGACTGAGCGACTGAACTGAACTGAACTGAAGTATGTTCTGAAAAAGAAAATTAAAAGAGTAATAAAAAACTTAAATTTAAAAAAATAATTAAGAAGTGATAATTGTTAAAATATATCTGGGAATTTCTCTGGAGCTGTTGTGGGGTCAGTTCAGTTTCATAGAGTTCCTTGTTACAGCTTGTAATTTTTCTTAAGGTCTATAGATCCCCTCCAATACACAGTCAATATTAATTGCAGAGTTTTAATCTGTTGCACTTCCAGAGGGGTTTCCCCCTTCTTTGTTTATTTTGGTTTCCTCTGTTTGCAAGTCTCTTCAGTGTCTAATTTCTGCCCTGACACAAGGGGGCAAAGGTGGTCACTTATTTAGGCTCACTTGTTCAGTTGCATTGTGGGGAGGGATGGACACTGCAAACAAATATCGCTGGCATGTGTGGGGAGTGCTTGCAGTAGATGGACCGCACTGGGTTTTCCACAGCCCAAGGCAGCGTGTGCTTCCTGGGTCTGTACTGCTCAGGCTCCAGGGTGCTCTGCAAGGGCAGTGTCCCAAGTGGGCACTGCATTTCATGCACTTCCCAAGTCTAAGATGCTCAGGTTCTCAGGTGCTCTGCAAGGGCACAGACCCGGTTGGGCGGTGCGTTTTGTGTCCTTCCCAGGTCTGAGCACCTCAGGCAGCTGGGTGCTTGGTGAGTGCACTGTCCCATGTGAGCCGGGAATATTAAACACCCCCTGATCCTGGCTGCTTAATTTTCCGGGCATGCCAGAGAGCACCATTTTAGGTGTGCTGTGTGTCTCCTCTGGGGAGCTGATCTCAGGCTGAGATACACCTAGTAGATGTCAACTGTCCAAGATCACAAGAAGACATAGGAACCTACTCTCAGTTTGGAGGGAAGGTGCCATCGCTGGGGCCAAGATTGCAGTAGCCCCTTGCCTTTCGACTCCGGCTGTCACCTGCCTGCCCCTCTCTCTCAGTAGGGGAGAGGCCTATATGCTGCTGGATAGCTCTCCTTTGGTATATGCTCAATCCTTTATTCTGTGAGCACCAACAGGCTGCGAGTTAGAGCCATTCGTGGGAAAGGTTTTTTGTTTTTTTGTCTCTCTGGCGATACCAAGGTTTGGGGTACTATCTCATGTTAGCTCCCTTAGATTGTCCTCAGGGCATCCAGGCCTTGTCCTTACCCTAATGACCAATGATGTAGCCTGTGCTTCCCTGTTCAGCCCCTGCTCGCTGGTGGTGGATGTGATGTCTGAGCCACCCAGTTGCAGTTAGATGTGTATTCTGGTTTTTTTTTTTTTTCTTCTTCTCTCCTGATTATGTTGCCCTCTGAGATTCCAAAACTCCCCACAGACCTGCCTGTGGGAGGATTTCCTACTGTGTGGAAACTTCTCCTTCTAGACTCCCACCTGAGGTCAAGTCTCCATTCCTAAATATTCTGTCTCTCTTTTTGTCTTTTTTATTTTGACCAACCTCCTTTCAAAGAGAATGGGCTAACTTTCTGGGAGCCTGAAGTCCTTTGCCCGCGTACAGAAGTTGTTTTGTGAAAGTTGCTCAACATTCAAATGATCTTTTTATGAATTCGTGGGGGAGAAAGTGATCTCCCTGTCCTATTCCTCTGCCATCTTGGGACCGGCCCCATTTCTAATTTTATTGATTTGAGTCTTCTGCCTATTATCTTGAGTCTGACTAACGGTTTGCCAATTTTTATTTTTTCGAAGAACCAACTTTTAATGTTATCTTTGCTGTAGTATCTTTTAGATTTGCCTTTGCTATCAATTCAGTTCTGTCGCTCAGTTGCATCCAGCTCTTTGTGACCCCATGGATTGCAGCAAGTCAGTCTTCCCTGTCACCAACTCAAACTTAGGTCTATCGAGCTGGTGATGCCGTCCAACCATCTCAACCTCTGTCATCCCCTTCTCCTACTGTCTTCAATCTTTCCCAGAATAAGTGTTCTTTCCAATGAGTCAGTTCTTTGCCAAAGGATTGGAGCTTCAGCTTCAGCATCAGTCCTTCCAATGGATATTCAGGAATGATTTCCTTTAGGATTGACTGGTTTGATCTCCTTGCAGTCCAAGGAACTCTCAAGAGTCTTCTCCAACACCACAGTTCAATAACATCAATTCTTCGTTGCTCAGCTTTCTTCATGGACCATCTCTGACATCCATACATGACTATTGGAGTAACCACAATTTGACTAGACTTGTCAGCAAGGTATGGTTCCTCTTTTTAATATGCTATTTAGCTTGGTCATAGTTTTTCTTCCAAGGAGCAAACGTATTTTGATTTCATGGCTGTAGTCACTATCTGCATTGATTTTGGTGCCATGAAAATTAAGTCTCTCACTGTTTCCATTGTTTCACCATCTATTTGCCATGAAGTGATGCGACCACATGCCATGATCTTAGTTTTCTGAATGTTGAGTTTTGAGCCAGTTTTTTCACTTGTCTCTTTCACTTTCATCAAGAGGCTCTTCAGTTCCTCTTTGCTTTCTTCCATAAATGTGGTGTCATCTGCGTATCTGAAGTTATTTGTATTTCACCTGGGAAAATTGTTTCCAGCTTGTGCTTCATCCAGCCCGGCATCCCACATGATGTACTCTGCATAGAAGTTAAATAAGCAGGATGACAATATACAGCCTTAACATACTCCTTTCAAAATTTGGTACCAGTCCATGTCTGGTTCTAACTGTTGCTTCTTGACCTGCATACAGATTTCTCATGAGGCAGGTAAGGTGGTCTGGTATTCATATGTCTTGAAGAATTTTCCACAGTTTGTTGTGATCCACACAGTCAAAGACTTTGGTATAGTTAATAAAGTAGAGGTAGATGTTTTTCAGGAACTCTCTTGCTTTTTCTACGATCCAATGGATGTTGACAATTGGATCTCTTATTCCTCTGCCTTTTCTAAATCCATTTTGAACATCTGGAAGTTCTCAGTTCACACACTGTTGAAAGCTGGCTGGTGAACTTTTGAATATTCTTTCTAGCCAAACATGGATAAGCTCCATACAGTCAGCAAAAACAAGACCAGAAGCTGACTGTGGTTCAGATCATGAACTCATTATTGCCAAATTCAGACTTAAATTGAAGAAAGCAGGGAAAACTACTGGATCATTCAGGTATGACCTAAATCAAACCCCTTACCATTATGCAGTGAAAGTGACAAATAGAGTCAAGGGATTAGATTTGATAAACAGAGTGCCTGAAGAACCATGAACAGAGGTTTGTGACATTGTATGAGAGGCAGGAATCAAGACCATCCCCAAGAAAAAGAAATGCAAAAATGCAAAACGGTTGTCTGAGGAGGCCCTACAAAAAGCTGAAAAAAGAAGAGAAGCTAAAGGCAAAGGAGAAAAGGAAAGATTTACCCATTTGAATGCAGAGTTCCAAAGAATAGTAAGGAGAGATAAGAAAGCCTTACCCAGTGATCAATGCAAAGAAATAGAGGAAAACAATCCAATGGGAAAGACTCAAGGTCCCTTCAAGAAAATTAGAGATCCCAAGGGAACATTTCATGCAAAGATGGGCAAAATAAAGGACAGAAGTGGTATGGACCTAACAGAAGCAGAAGATAATAAGAAGAGGTGGCAAGAACACACAGAAGAACTATACAAAAATCTTCATGACCCAGATAACCACGATGGTGCGATCATTCACCTAGAGCCAGACATCCTGGAATGTGAAATGAAGTGGGCCTTAGGAAGCATCACTACGAACAAAGCTAGTGGAGGTGATGGAATTCCATTTGAGCTATTCCAAATTCTAAAAGATGATGCTGTGGAAGTGCTCAACTCAATATGCCAGCAAATTTGGAAAACTCAGCAGTGGCCACAAGACTGGAAAAGGTCAGTTTTCACTGCAATCCCCAAAAACAACAATGCCAAAGAATGTTCAAACTACTGCACAATTGCACTCATCTCACACACTAGCAAAGTGATGCTCAAAATTCTCCAAGCCAGGCTTCAAAAGTACATGAACTGTGAACTTCCAGATGTTCATGGAACTGGATATAGAAAAGGCAGAGGAACCAGAGATCCAATTGCCAACATCCATTGGATCATAGAAAAGGCAAGAGATTTCCTGAAAAGAATCTACTTCTGCTTTATTGACTATGCCAAAGCCTTTGACTGTGTAGATCGCAACAAACTGTGGAAAATTCTTAAAATTATTTGAATACCAGACCACCTTACCTGCCTCCTGAGAAATCTGTATGCAGGTCAAGAAGCAACAGTTAGAACCAGACATGGAACCAAGGACTGGTTTCAAACTGGGAAAGGAAAACCTCAAGGCTGTATATTGTCACCCTGCTTATTTAACTTCTACGCAGAATACATCATGTGAAATGCTGGGCTGGAAGAAGCACAAGCTAGAATTAAGATTGCTGGGAGAAATATCAGCAACTTTAGATACACAGATGGCACCACCTTTATGGCAGAAAGTGAAGAGGTACTATGCAGCTTCTTGATGAAAGTGAAAGAGGAGAGTGAAAAAGTTGGCTTAAAGCTCAACATTCAGAAAACCAAGATCATGACATCCGATCCCATCACTTCATAGCAAACAGATGGGGAAACAATGGAAAGAGTGAGAGACTTTATTTTCTTGGGCTCCCAAACCACTGAAGGTGGTGGCTGCAGTCAAGAAATTAAAAGACACTTGCTCTTTGGAAGAGCTATAACCAACCTAGACAACATATTAAGAAGCAGAGACACTACTTTGCTCACAAATGTCCATTTAGTCAAAGCTATGGTTTTTCCAGTAGTCATGTATAGTTGTGAGAGCTGGCTTATAAAGCTGCACGATGAAGAACTGATGCTTTTTAACTGTGGTGTTGGAGTAGACTCTTGAGAGTCCCTTGGACTGCAAGGAGGTCAAACCAATCAATCTTAAAGGAAATCGTTCTGAATATTCATTGGAAGGACTGATGCTGAAACTGAAGCTCCAATATGTTGACCATCTGATGTGAAGAACTGACTCTTTGGAAAAGACCCTGATGCTGGTAAAGATTGAAGGCGGGAGGAGAAGTGGACGACAGAGGATGAGATGGTTGTATGACATCACTGACTCAATGGATGTGAATTTGAGCAAGCTCCTGGAGTTGGTGATGAACATGGAAGCCTGACGTGCTGCAATGGGATTGCAAAGAGTCAGACACTACTGAGCGACTGAACCAAAAAGTCTGTTTCCCTAGTCCTTTGTAAGTTGTGTAATAATATCTCAATGGGCTTCCCTGTGGCAGGTAAAGAAACTGCCTGCAATGTGTGTGACCTGGGTTTGATCCTTGGGTGGGAAGATCTCCTGCAGAAGGGAAAGCCTACCCACTCCAGTATTTTGGACTGGAGTATTTCATGGACTGTATAGTCCATGGGATCGCAAAGAGTCAGACATGACTGAGCGACCTTAAGTCTTTTCTATAGGTTGCTTTATTTCTTTTTCATTTATTTCTGTCCTTATTTTTACGATTTATTTCCTTCTACTAACATTCTTTTTTGTTTTGTTTTGTTTTCCCCTAGTTGCTTTAGGTGTAAGTTTGTTTGTTTGATGTCTCTTTCATTTCTTGAAGTAGGCTTATATTTCTATGAACTCTCCTCTTCCCTCTGCCATCTTTAGCCTCCCACACTCAGATTTCACTACCCACATTCAAGGCCATAGAATATACCTGGAGGGCTTGCTAACCTCTGAGATTTATGTGTCTTTCCCACAGATTAAAGAGTCATTCTCCACTATTTGGTCTCCATTTGGATCTTAGTTATTTACCATATCTTTTAATAACTTAAATAACGGCTTTATATTTCAGAGACTTAACCTGTAACTTTACCTAGAAGAAAGTGGTCTATTTCATTAATGAATAGGTAAAAGGATTAGAGATCATTATTCTAAAAAATATTTGCCAAATATTTGGTTGAGAAATAATAAAATGAAACATCAAAGTGTAAGTTGAAAATTTAAAAGGCCTATGCTTAGGATCATCCATCTTTTGAAATCAAGTTTGCTCCAGGGCCCAAGAAGAATCATATTAAATCTAAAAGTATATTTCAGTCTTATTTGCCTTTGGGTATATTCCATGAAGTGGAATTGTTGCATCATATATAGTTCTATTTTTAAGATTTTATCCTACTACTATACTGTTTTCCACAGTGGCTGCACCATCAGAATATGTGTTTATATGTCACCATGTCATAACTGTTGGATGAGTGGTCTTTCATGTGTTTTAAGAATTTGAGTTTTCCCTGCCAGGTTTCTTCATCATCCCCTAGGAACTGAAAGTCTTTCTGTGTATCCCTCTTTCCAGCCAGTAGGTGTGGAAGAAGGGGCATGTGGAGGATCACTGAGAGGTTTTTGATGCCAAGCTTGAAGATAACTTGCATTTATTTTGTTCCTATTTCATTTGACTGAATTTACTTCTTTGTTCCCACCCTCTGTCTGGTAATTTCAAGAAGGCTGGAGAGTATAGTCTGGTACACTGCCCAAGGAAGCAGAAACTGTGACTTATTTATCATTACATCATGGCTCTATAACAGTGATAGGTGTGTAGTAGGAATTCAATATTTGTTGAATAATTGCTTTAATGAGTTTATGAGTTTGTGAATGAATGAATGAACCAATCCTTGTTAGTACAGTAGGAAAAATCATGTACAAGTAGGGAATAGCAAGCATTGAAATCCATGGGAAATTTAAGTTCAGTGTTGACACATTTAACTAGAGATGAGACCTAATTTTTACAGCAGGTGCTTCTTTGGTCAAGTATAGGAAATATTTTGAAGACCGTCTTAAACATTTGCTTTTTTTGAGGGTAAAGTGTCAGAAAATATAATAAGGTTATACATTCACTATTATAGCATACAGATTTTTTTTTAACCGTCTTTTTATTGGAATGGGCTATTAGGAAAAATTTTAGCTATAAAATTTATTTTTATAGGTATTATTTAAAACCCTTTTACTTTAAGCCTTCATTGTTCATAAGAGTAAGCTAATCGAAATAAGTCATCATCTGCTAATCATCTTAAGTGTGTAGTGTAGTGTGTTAGTCACTCAGTCTTGTCTAATTCTTTGCAACCCCAAGGACTGTAGTCTGCCAGGCTCCTTTGTCCATGGAATTCTCACAATTATAGCATAAAGAATTTGCAAAAATAAAGCTGTATTTTTATTGGAATGGGATATTGGGAAATTTTTAGCTATAAACTTTTTTTGCAGACTTTATTTAAAATATTTTTATTTTAAAGTTTCATTGTTTATAAGAGTACTCTTGTAAATTTTGAAGATTTAGAATAGATATTTTGAAGCTGAATGCTATTAAAAATATTTCTTTGAATTGATTTGTAAACACTTTTTTATATTCTTTTGTGAACTCATGGACCTACCTAAAATTCATTATGCCACATTCAGTGATTGAGTTTGAGATATATAGACCTTTCTCTAAATTATTACTGTATATTAAGAGTTAGTGTTTGATTGCTAAAGAAATGGAGGATAGCAAAGATCCAGGCTTTGAATTAAAAAAGACTTGAGCTGAGTCTAGACCCTGCCACTTCTCAACTAGGTATCCTTGGCTATATATGTATCTTCTCCTGGCCTTAAAAAAACAAACAAACAAAAAAACACCACTAGTAAAATGAGACTAACACTTCAATGCTAGCATTCTTGTAAGGGTTAAATGAGATTAAATAGGCAAAAAATGTAGCAGTGTCTGACACTCTCTGGTTCTCAAAAAAGACAAAAAATGCTGTCTTCGACCTCTTATTTCTCCTCTCCTCCCTATATGAGAAGTAGTCTTCAAACAGAATTAGTGTAGAAATATTGCCTAATATTGCATCATCGCCTCAGTGTGGTAAATTAATTTCAGTTTAGTGCTATAGTGGAAGGTGATGAGAAGATTGCCAGATTCTTCCAGTTCCAGTGGAAAGGGTCCGTGAATTTGGCTGACCAGTGTTCTCTATTCAATTTCTTGCATAAATCCTACCCATAATGCAGCACTTGCTATCACCTATTTCTGCCTTTTTATGTCAGGTAAGCATTTAATGACACTGCAATGAATTCTGAAGGCAACATTTTCCTAGATTTTTATGATTTTGTTCTCTCTTTTTAAAGTTGTTTTTCCCACAATCAAATCAGCAGCAATTTTATGCTCAATTTTATTGAGTTTTTACAAAGCAATCAATGAGTTTCACACTGATATTTCTTCTATTTACATACTAGTTAATCAAATTAGAATGGAGAGAGAAATGGCAACCCACTCCAGTACCATTGTCTGGAGAATTCCTTGGACAGAGGAGCTGGACAGGCTACAGTCCATGGGATTGCAAAGAGTCAGACTCGACTGAGTGATTAACTAGTAACCCATCAAATTATATGTTAGTTGTATAACAAATACAAAAGGTATAACTAGTTTTGGGAATAAACACAAATTTCTTGTTTTCCATTCAACTTGAGTAAGACAGAAGAGCAGACATACAGAGCTGCCTGCCACCACTGCTGCCATCAATAAATTCTAAAGCAGGAAAGCAAAGTTTGGTTAGTCCAGAGAGTCAGTTAAGTAGAAGCTGATTAAAAGAGCTCATACAAACTGAATTATAGGTTACTGCATGGCTTTATCTCGCAGCAAATATAAAGTGAACATAAATATGAAATGTGGCTACTTTTATGCAATACTAAACATTCAGAACGGAACTATAAATTAGAGGCTCAGAAGATGGTGGAGGACTAGGACAGGGAGACCACTTTCTCCCCTACAAATTCATCGAAAGAACATTTGAACGCTGAGCGAATTCCACAAAACAACTTCTGAATGCTGGCAGAGGACATCAGGCACCCAGAAAGGCAGCCCATTGTCTTTGAAAGGAGGTAGGACAAAATATAAAAGATAAAAAGAGAGACAAAAGAGGCAGGGACAGAGATCCATCCCGGGAAGGGAGTCTTAAAAGAGGAGGAGTTTCCAAACACCAGGAAACACTCTCACTGCGGGGTCTGTGGGGAGTTTTGGAATCTCAGAGGGCAACATAACTGGGAGGAAAATAAATAAAACCCACAGATTACGTGCCTAACAGCAACTCCCAGCACTCGCAGCCACCACCAGCAAGTGGGGGCTGAACAGGGAGGTGCAGACTGCATTGCTTAGGGTAAGGATCAGGCCCGAATGCCCTGAGGGCAATCTGAGGGAACTAACATGAAATAGCAACCCAAACTGTAGGATAGCCAGAGAGAGGAAAAAAGAGAGAGAGAGAGAGAGAGAGAGAGAGAGAGAACTATCCCACGAAAAGCCCTAACCTAAGGCACTGCCAGGCCTGCTCGCAGAACAAAGGACTAAGCAAATACCAGAGGAGAGCTAGCAGGCTGTGGACCAACCCATCCTCCACTGGAGACAGGCAGGCTGGGGGCAGCCAGAGCTGGAAGCAGCAAACTCAGCCCCAGAGAGGCAACCTCTACCAAACTGCAAGCAGGCTCCGTTGCTAACCAAGACTTCTTGGGATTCTGGACGGTTGACGTCCACCTGGAGGGTCGCAGCCAGAGATCAGCTCCCCAGAAGAGACACACGGCACACCTGAGAGGGGCGCACCCGCAGCCACCCAGAAAACTGAGCGGCAGGGATGGGGGAGGCGATAAGACGCGCCCCCCACCTGGGGGAGACCGTGCTCACCAAGCACCTGGCCGCCTGAGCTGCTCAGACCTGGGACAGGCACAAAACGCAAGCCCAACCGAGTCTGCGCCTTTGTGGAGTACTTGAGAACCTGAACCTGAGTGGCTTAGGCCTGGGAAGTGCATGTAAACCAGGACCCGCGTCAGACAGTTCCCAGCAAAGCAACCTAGAACCTGAGCAGTGTAGACTGGGAAAGCACACACGCCGTGAGTGGGGGCAAACCCAGTGTGGCCAAAACACTACAAAGTACTCCCCACACACGCCAGTGACATGTGTTTGCAGTGTTCCTCCCTTTCCACAACACGACTGAACAAGTGGGCCTATATAAGTGATCACCTTCGCCCCACTGTGTCAGGGCAGAAATTAGACACTGAAGAGACCAACAAACGGAAGAAGCTAAAATAAATAGAGGGAACTGCTTTGGGAGTGACAGGTGCAACAGATTAAAACCCTATATTTAGCACCAACTACATTGGAAGGGGCCTATGGATCTTGAGAAGTATAAGTCAGGTCAAGGAACGATCTGAAACTGAACTGACCCCACACTGTCTGCAACATCTCCAGAGAAATTCCTAGATTTATTTTAACTATTATCATTTTCAAAAATTTAAATTTTTTTAAAGTCCCCTAGTACTCCTTTAATTTTCATTTTTATAACCTATTATTCAGTTCAGTTCAGTCACTCAGTTGGTCCGACTCTTTGCGACCCCATGGACTGTAGCACGCCAGGCATCCCTGTCCATCACCAACTCCCAGAGATCACCCAAATCCATTCCATCAAGTCAATGATGCCATCCAACCATCTCATCCTCTGTCGTCCCCTTCTCCTCCTACCCTCAAACTTTTCCAGCATCAGGGTCTTTTAAAATGAGTCAGCTCTCCGTATCAGGTGGCCAAAGTATTGGAGTTTCAGCTTCAACATCAGTCCTTCCAATGAACACCTGGGACTGATCTCCTTTAGGATGGACTGGCTGGATCTCCTTGCAGTCCAAGGGATTCTCAAGAGTCATCTCCAACACCACAGTTCAAAAGCATCAATTTTTCGGTGCTCAGCTTTCTTCATAGTCCAACACTCACATTCATACATGACCACTGGAAAAGCCATAACCTTGACTAGACAGACCTTTGTTGGCAAAGTAACGTCTCTACTTTTTAATATACTGTCTAGGTTGGTCATAACTTTCCTTCCAAGGAGTAAGTGTCTTTTAATTTCATGGCTGCAGTCACCATCTGCAGTGATTTTGGAGCCCAGAAAAATGAAGTCTGACACTGTTTCCACTGTTTTCCCATCTATCTGCCATGAAGTGATGGGACCGGATGCCATGATCTTAGTTTTCTGAATGTTGAGCTTTAAGCCAATTTTTTCACTCTCCTCTTTCACTTTCATCAAGAGGCTCTTTAGTTCTTCTTCACTTTCTGCCATAAGGGTGGTGTCATCTGCATATCCGAGGTTATTGATATTTCTCCCGGCAATCTTGATTCCAGCTTGTGCTTCTTTCAGCCCAGCGTTTTTCATGATGTACTCTGCATATAAGTTAAATAAGCAGGGTGACAATATACAGCCTTGACACATTTCTTTTCCTATTTGGAACCAGTTTGTTGTTCCATGTCCAGTTCTAATTGTTAGTTCCTGACCTGCATGCAGGTTTCTCAAGAGGCAGGTCAGGTGGTCTGGTATTCCCATCTTTCAGAATTTTCCACAGTTTATTGTGATCCACACAGTCAAAGGCTTTGGCATAGTCAATAAAGCAGAAATAGATGTTTTTCTGGAACTCTTTTGCTTTCTCGATGATCCAGTAGATGCTGGCAATTTGATCTTTGGTTCCTCTGCCTTTTCTGAAACCAGCCTGAACATCTGGAAGTTCACGGTTCATGTGTTGCTGAAGCCTGGATTGGAGAATTTTAAGCATTACTTTACTAGCGTGTGAGATGAGTGCAATTGTGTGGTAGTTTGAGCATTCTTTGGCATTGCCTTTCTTTGGGATAACCTACTATTACCTTGCAAAAAAAAAAAAAAAAAAAAAAAAAAAGAAAACAGACCCTATTTTTAAAGCAAACTTCATATATATATTTTATAATTTTTGTGACTTTGTTTTGTTTTTTTAATATAGATTTTGGAGATTCTAACCTCTACTCTAGATTTTCAATCTTTGCTTTTTGGTATTTGTTACCAAATTTTTCTTTAAGAACCCAATCTTCAGTACCCATTTTTACTTGGAAGTGTGATTACTGGCTTGATTGCTCTCTCCTCCTTTTGACTCTCATTTTTCTCCACCAGGTCACCTCTATCTCCTCCCTCCCCCTTCTCTTCTTTACTCAACTCTGTGAATCTCATTGTGTGTTCTGGGCTGTAGAGAACACTTAGGCAACTGACTACTTGCTGGATCTGTCTCTCCCCTTTTGATTCCCCCTCTTCTTCTCCTAGTCACCGCTATCTCCCTCCTCCATCTTCTCTTCTCCATGTAACTGTGAACCTCTCCTGGTGTCCCTCACTGTGGAGAAACTTCATCATTAACCTAGATGTTTTATCATCGGTGATGTATAGATGGAGAAGTCTTGAGGCTACTGTGAGAATAATATGGAAAACCAGAGGCAGGAGGCTAAAGCCCCAAACCTGAGAACAGCAGAGAACTCCTGACTCCAGGAAACATTAATTGATACGAGCTCATCCAAAAGTCTCCATACCTACACTGAAACCAAGCACCACCCAAGAGCCAACAAGTTCTAGAACAAGACATACAATGCAAATTCTCCAGCAACTCAGGAACATACCGCTGAGCTTCAATACACAGGCTTCCCATAGTCACACCAAACCCATAGATATCTCAAAACTCACTACTGGACACTTCATTGCACTCCAGAGAGAAGAAATCCATCTCCACCCACCAGAACACTGACACAAGCTTCCCCAACCAGGAAACCTTGACAAGCCACCTGTACAACGCAACTCACAGCAAGGAAGCTCCACAATAAAGAGGAACAACAAGCTGCCAGAAATGGAAAGACTAAACGAGATAAAAAGGCAGAGAAATATGCAGCAAGTAAAGGAACAGGATAAATGTCCACCAAACCAAACAAAAGAGGAGGAGATAGGGAGTCTACCTAAAAAAGAATTCAGAATAATGATAGTAAAAATGATCCAAAATCTTGAAAGCAAAATGAAGTTACAGATAAATAGCCTGGAGACAAAGATTGAGAAGATGCAAGAAATGTTTAACAAGGACCTAGAAGAAATAAAAAAGAGTCAATATACAATGAATAATGCAATAAACAAGATAAAAAACACTCTGGAGGGAACCAACAGTAGAATAATGGAGGCAGAAGATAGGATAAGTGAGGTAGAAGGTAGAATGGTAGAAATAAATGAAGCAGAGAGGAAAAAAGAAAGAAGAATTAAAAGAAATGAGGACAATTTCAGAGACCTGTGGGAAATGTTAAATGCCCCAACATTTGAATCATAAGAGTCCCAGAAGAAGAGAAAAAGAAAGACCATGAGAAAATACTTGAGGAGATAATTGTTGAAAACTTCCCTCAAATGGGGAAGGAAATAGTCACCCAAGTTCAAGAAACCCAGAGAGTCCCAAACAGGATAAACCCAAGGTGAAACACCCCAAGACACATATTAATCAAATTAACAAAGAACAAATATTGAAAGCAGCAAGGGAAAAACAACAAATAACACACAAGGGGACCCCCATAAGGATAACAGCTGATCTTTCAATAAAAATTCTTCAGGCCAGAAGGGAATGGCACGACATACTTAAAGTGATGAAAGAGAAAAACCTACAACCCCGATTACTGTACCCAGCAAGGATCTCATTCAAATATGGAGGAGAAATCAAAAGCTTTACAGACAACCAAAAGCTGAGAGAGTTCAGCACCACCAAACCAGCTCTCCAACAAATGCTAAAAGATCTTCTTTAGACAGGAAACACAGAAAGGGTGTATAAACGTGAACCCAAAACAACAAAGTAAATGGCAACGGGATCATACTTATCAATAATTACCTTAAATGTAAATGGGTTGAATGCCCCAACCAAAAGACAAATACTGGCTGAATGGATACAAAAACAAGACCCCTATATATGTTGTCTACAAGAGACCCACCTCAAAACAAAGGAAACATACAGACTGAAAGTGAAGTGTTGGAAAAAGATATTCCATGCAAATAGAGACCAAAAAAAAGCAGGAGTAGCAACACTCATATCAGAAAAAATAGGCTTTAAAATAAAGGCTGTGAAAAGAGACAAAGAAGGACACTACCTAATCATCAAAGGATTAATCCAAGAAGAAGATATAACAATTATAAATATATATATGCACCCAACATAGAAGCGCCACAATATGTAAGGCAAATGCTAACAAGTATGAAAGGGGAAATTAACAATAACACAATAATAGTGGGAGACTTTAATACCCCACTCACACCTATGGATAGATCAACTAAACAGAAAATTAACAAGGAAACACAAACGTTACATGATACAATGGACCAGTTAGACTTAATTGATATCTATAGGACATTTCACCCCAAAACGATGAATCTCAACTTATTCTCAAGTACACACGGAATCTTCTCCAGGATAGATCACATCCTGGGCCATAAATCTAGCCTTGGTAAATTCAAAAGAATTGAAATTATTTCAAACATCTTTTCTGACCACAATGCAGTAAGATTAGATTTCAATTACAGAAGAAAAACTATTAAAAATTCCAACATATGGAGGCTGAACAACACATTGCTGGATAACCAACAAATCACAGAAGAAATAAAAAAAGAAATTAAAAAAATGCATAGAAGCAAATGAAAATGAAAGCACAACAACCCAAAACCTATGGGACACTGTAAAAGCAGTACTAAGGGGAAGGTTCATAGCAATACAGACTTACCTCAAGAAAGAAAAAAGTCAAATAAATAACCTAACTCTACACCTAAAGCAACTAGAAAAGGAAGAAATGAAGAACCCCAGAGTTCTTCTTCAGGAAAGAAATCTTAAAAATAAGGGCAGAAATAAATGCAAAAGAAAGAAAAGAGACCATAGCAAAAATCAACAAAGCTAAAAGCCATTTTTTTTGGGAGAAGATAAATAAAATTGACAAGCCATTAGCCAGATTCATCAAGAAACAAAGGGAGAAGAACCAAATCAACAAAATTAGAAATAAAAATGGAGAGATCACAACAGACAACACAGAAATACAAAGGATCATGAGACTATTATCAGCAACTACATACAAATAAAATGGACAACTTGGAAGAAATGGACAATTTCTTAGAAAAGTACAACTTTCCAAAAGGAAAGAAACCAGGAAGAAACAGAAAATCTTAACAGACCCATCACAAGCATGCAAATTGAAACTGTAATCAGATCTTCCAGGAAACAAAAGCCCAGGATCAGACGGCTACAGCTGAATTCTACCAAAAATTTAGAGAAGAGCTAACACCTATCCTACTCAAACTCTTCCAGAAAATTGCAGAGGAAGGTAAACTTCCAAATTCATTCTATACCACCATCACCCTAATACCAAAACCAGACAAAGATGCCACAAAAAAAGAAAACTACAGGCCAATATCACTGATGAACATAGATGCAAAAATCCTTAACAAAATCCTAGCAAACAGAATCCAACAACATATTAAAAAGATCATACATCATGACCAAGTGGGCTTTATCCCAGGGATGCAAGGATTCTTTAATACCCGCAAATCAATCAATGTAATACACCACATTAACAAATTGAAAGATAAAAACCATATGATTATCTCAATAGATACAGAGAAAGCCTTTGACAAAATTCACCTTCCATTTATGATAAAAACCCTCCAGAAAACAGGAATAGAAGGAACATACCTCAACATAATAAAAGCTATATATGACAAACCCACAGCAAACATTATCCTCAATGGTGAAAAATTGAAAGCATTTCCCTTAAAGTCAGGAACAAGACAAGGGTGCCCACTCTTACCACTACTATTCAACATGGTTTTGGAAGTGTTGGCCACAGCAATCAGAGCAGAAAAAGAAATAAAAGGAATCCTGATTGGAAAAGAAGAAGCAAAACTCTCACTGTTTGCAGATGACATGATACTCTACATAGAAAATCCTAAAGATGCCACCAGAAAATTACTAGAGCTAATCAATGAATATAGTAAAGTTGCAGGATATAAAATTAACACACAGAAATCCCTTGCATTCCTATACACTAACAATGAGAAAACAGAAAGATAAATTAAGGAAGCAATTCCATTCACCATTGCAAATAAAAGAACAAAATACTTAGGAATATATCTACCTAAAGAAACAAAAGACCTATATGTAGAAAACTATAAAACACTGATGAAGGAAATCAAAGAGGACACAAATAGATGGAGAAATTTACCATGTTCCTGGATCAGAAGAAGCAATGTAGTGAAAATGAGTATACTACCCAAAGCAATCTATAGATTCAATGCAATCCCTATCAAACTACCAATGGTATTTTCCAGAGACCTAGAACAAATAATTTCACAATTTGTATGGAAATACAAAAAAACACGAATATCCAAAGCAGTCTTGAGAAAGAAGAATGGAACTGGAGGACACAACCTGTCTGACTTCAGGCTATACTACAAAGCTGCAGTCATCAAGACAGTATGGTACTGGCACAAAGACAGAAATATAGATCAATGGAACAAAATAGAAAGCCCAGAGATAAATCCATGCACCTATGGACACCTTATTTTTGACAAAGGAGGCAAGAATATACAGTGGAGAAAAGACAACCTCTTTAACAAGTGGTGCTGGGAAAACTGGTCAACCACTTGTAAAAGAATGAAACTAGAACACTTTTTAACACCATACACAAAAATAAACACAAAATAGATTAAAGAGCTAAATGTAAGACCAGAAACTATAAAACTCCTAGAGGAAAACATAGAAAAAACTCTCTCTGACATAAATCACAGCAGGCTCCTCTATGACCCACCTCCCAGAGTAATGGAAATAAAAGCAAAAATAAACAAATGGGACCTAATGAAACTTAAAAGCTTTTGCACAATGAAGGAAACTATAAGCAAAGTGAAAAGACAGCCTTCAGAATGGGAGAAAATAATAGCAAATGAAACAACTGACAAAAAAATTAATCTCAAAAATATACAAGCAACTCCTGCAGTTCAATATCAGAAAAATAAATGACTGAATCAAAAAATGGGCCAAAGAACTAAACAGACATTTCTCCAAAGAAGAGATACTGATGACTAACAAACACATAAAAAGATGCTCAACATCACTCATTATCAGAGAAATACAAATCAAAACCTCAGTGAGGTACCGTTTCACGCCTGTCAGAATGACTGCTATCCAAAAGTCTACAAGCAATAAGTGCTGGAGAGGGTGTGGAGAAAAGGGAACCCTCTTACACTGTTGGTGGGAATGCAAACTAGTACAGCCACTATGGACAACAGTGTGGAGATTCCTTAAAAAACTGGAAATAGAACTGCCATATGACCCAGCAATCCCACTGCTGGGATTCTGAGGGAACCAGAATTGAAAGAGACACGTGTACCCCAATGTTCATCACATCACTGTTTATAATAGCCAGGACAAAGCAGCCTAGATGCCCATCAGGAGATGAATGGATAAGAAAGCTGTGGTACATATACACAGTGGAATATTACTCAGCCATTAAAAATAATACATTTGAATCAGTTCTAATGAGGTGGATGAAACTGGAGCCTGTTATACAGAGTGAAGTAAGCCAGAAAGAAGAACACCAATACAGTATACTAACACATATATATGGAATTGAGAAAGATGGTAACGACAACCCTATATGTGAGACAGCAAAAGAGACACAGATGAATAGAACAGTATTGTGGACTCTGTGGGAGAAGGCAAGGGTGGGATGATTTGAGAGAAAAGCATTGAAACATATATATTATCATATGTGAAACAGATCACCTATCCAGGTTTGATGCATGAGACAGGGTGCTCAAGTCTGGTGCACTGGGAAGACCCAGAGGGATGGGATGGGGAGGGAGGCGGAAGGGGGGGCTCAGAATGGGGAACACATGTACATCCATGGCTGATTTATGTGAATCTATGGTAAAGCCACTACAATATTGTAAAGTGATTAGTCTCCAATTAAAGTAAAAATTTTTTTAAAAAGCAAAACAAAACAAAACAAAACCCAAAAATCAAAATTATAAATTAACATCAGTCATCCCGATGTTTTAGTTTGTAAAGACATAATTATAATGGCTGAATATTTCAGTTTGCACCAAATGAGCCTACATTTTTTAATATGAAATTTTGTTTTAGGTGCTCTATAAATAGTTTTTCAATTTATTAAAAGTGAATTCAATAAATTCACTTTCCTTGGAAATAAAAAAATAAAGTATTAAGTATTATTGCAGTTTTCCGATCTTCAGTAGCTGGATAACTTTGGCTTTTTCTTCTTAAAAAAACTAGGTTATGTGGTAAACCAAAGAGTACTCTATGCTGTGCTCCCTCATGCAGGCTGGACAAGACTCCCAGGAATAACATGGTTGATAGTATGCAAAGCAAGTGAAAAAAAAAGTTTGATGTAAAAAGAAAAATATTATCCAGGATCCTCAACTGATTCAAAAGTATAACTCCAATCGACATGGAGTTATTTCAGTAAAAGAAATTCAAGAGACCGGTGATAAAATAGACTATATTATGAAAGACAAAGAAGACATTAAAATGGAGACTGAATTTAAAAGATTCAAATGGAATCTTCTGGCCAAGAATGAATATTCTCCAGTTTCATTTAAAAAAATCAAAAGGGCTACAAGCTATGCTGGAGGCAGTGAGAGGCAAACCCAGGCAGTGGAGAGAAATGTATGTGCAATGTAGGGCAAGTAGCAATGGGTAAGCTTGAGCAGGTCCTTTCCCCCTTGTGGGGGTCCTGACCACATTTGGAAGTCTTAGTTTTGAAGAAGGGTATTTAGACCACATAGCTAATTCTAGAGCTATCATTTGCCCAGGGAAATGCAGATTTGCCTTTATGTTTTGTTTTTCTCTCTAGTTTTTGGAGATCTCACTTTCTTATTATTTCAGCAATATATTCAAAAGCAAAACTGTTGCAACTCATCCAGGACAGGGAATTGTATTGCAGCAGAGGAGTTTGTCAAAGTCTCTTGTTCCCCTCCTGGTAATTTCTTAGGAATACAAAGAATGAATATAGAGTAGATGTCTAATTAGAGCACATATATGTGCTTCCACTAATGAAATAACTTCCACTAATGAAAAATAATTTCCACTAATGAAAATAACTGCTTTTGTATTTTGCTTCAGCCTTTTTCTTCAAATGTTCTCTAGCATGTTTCTCCTCAAGGCTCCTTTGTGAACATCACTATCAATATTTTCCTACTGATACATTATTTGATGAACTTCCCTGGTGGCTCAGACAGTAAAGAGTCTGCCTGTAATGCAGGTGAACTGAGTTCAATCCCTGGGTCCAGAAGATCCCCCAGAGAAGGGAATGACTACCCACTCCAGTATTCTTGCCTGGAGAATTCCATGGACAGAGGAGCCTGTCAGACACAACTGAGCGACTAACACTTTCACTTTTTCTTCTTCATCTTACTTGACATTGTCAGTATTTAGATATTATCAGACAAAATATTCCTAATATTAATTTGACTGAAATTGTTTCTTCTCAGTTGGTAAGGACAAAACAAATTGAGTTCAATGCAACTAAATTTGAGATAACTGAAATTTTCAAAAAGTTCCAAAACCTTGTTGCAGTTTCTGAGGTAGAATATGATTGTGTCTTCTAAACGGTATTTTTTGGCATTTTAGACAATGTGAAATTCAAAATAAGTGACAATTTTTGTTTAAAAAGAAACTAAAATGCTCTATTTAAAACATTTAGGTTTTGCACAAGTAATAGTTGTCAGTCATAGTCCTTTGACCCCAATAAATTCTTTACAGGTTTCAGATCTTCTTCTGTATTAATTAATGTTGGTTTAAAACATTAATAGCATAATAGTGTATATTAATTTGATATGGTGTGGAAGAACTTCTTTGAAATAATAGGAACACATAAAAAATGTGAACTACATAAAATTAAATATTTCTGTACATTAAAAGCACTGCTGCTGCTGCTAAGTTGCTTCAGTTGTGACCGACTCTATGCGACCCCATAGACAGCAGCCCACCAGCTGCCCCTGTCCCTGGGATTCTCCAGGCAAGAATACTGGAGTGGGTTGCCATTTCCTTCTCCAATGCATGCATGCATGCTAAGTCGCTTCCGTCATGTCTGACTCTGTGTGACCCTATGGACAGCAGCCCACTGGGTTCCGCTGTCCACAGGATTCTCTAGGCAAGAATATTGGAGTGGGTTGCCATTTCCTATGTTCAAGCAAAATAAGGGCCACCAATTATGAAAAGGACAAATTATGACAAAAACTAAGGCAAATATGTAATGTATTCTTACAGATAAAGAAAAATATCATTGAACACTTTATTATAAAAGTGTTTTAATCAAAACCATATTTTGATTATTGAATTGTCATAAAGTTTTAAAACTTATAATGCCCAGTCCCAGGAAGGTGAAGAAAGATTTGTGATCTCTGAACTGCTTGGGTCAGCTTATTTTAGTACATGCTTTCTCTGGAGCAAGATTTCTGATAAGTTTCAGAAATATTAAAAGTATTCATCCCTTTAATCCAGTTGTTCCACTTTTAGGACGTTGTGTTTATAAAATATACTCAAGATTTATTTAAAATGGTGTTTGTGTGCATTTGTGCTCACAACTCTTTGCAACCCCATAGATTGTAGCCCATCAGGCTTCTCTGTCCACGGGATTTCCCAGGCAACAATACTATAGTGAATTGTCATTTCCTCCTCCAGTGGATCTTCCTGACCCAAGGATTGAACTCCCATATCCTCTGTCTCCTGCACTGGAAGATGAATTCTTTACCACTGAGTTATGAGGGAAGTCCAAAATGATGTCTACTTCAGCATTATTTATAATACAATTGATGTAACTGAATCCAAAATGTAATGATCAAATTAATTATGATATATCTATATGGTGGAATATTGTGCCATCTATTTAATTAAATAGACTAAAATGCTCATGATGTATTTTTAAATAATAGAAAACTTAAAAAATATACAAAGTACACTTCTGTTTTGTATGTGAAAATTTACAAGAATGAGGGGAAAAGTATAAAATATAAATAATGATTCAGATACTGATATTCTGGGTGGGCTTATTTTTATCTACATTTTTTTCTGTAACATACTGTTCAGACTAAACAGTACCGAACATACTGAACAGACTGGTTCCAAATAGGAAAAGGAGTACATCAAGGCTGTATATTGTCACCCTGCTTATTTAACTTACATGCACAGCACATCATGAGAAACGCTGGGCTGGAGAAAGCACAGGCTGGAATCAAGATTGCTGGGAGAAATATAAATAACTTCAGATATGCAGATGACACCACCCTTATGGCAGAAAGTGAAGAAGAATTAAAGAGCCTCTTGATGAAAGTGAAAGAGGAGAGTGGAAAAGTTGGCTTAAAGCTCAACATTCAGAAAACTAAGATCATGGCATCTGGTCCCATCACTTCATGGCAGATAGATGGGGAAACAGTGGAAACAGTTTCAGACATTACTCTTTGGGCTCCGAAATCACTGCAGATAGTGACTGCAGCCATGAAATTAAAAGATGCTTATTCCTTGGAAGGAAAGTTATGACCAACCTAGACAGCATATTAAAGAGCAGAGACATTACTTCATCAACAAAGGTCTGTCTAGTCAAGGCTATGGTTTTTCCAGTAGTCATGTATGGATGTGAAAGTTGGACTATAAAGAAAGTTGAGTGCAGGAAAATTGATGCTTTTGTTTTTGTTTTTTGCATTTAAATTTATTTTATTAAGATTACTATCTCCTGGTTATAAATCTTTTTTTATTTGACTTGTGGCATGATGAATGAAGAGTAAATAAAGAATTCTTAAAAAAATATATATGTACTATGACAAGAATAAAAGCAACAAAAGAACACATTTCATACTACGGTTATGAATCTGTAAGTTTCATTAAAGCAAGAGAATAAAACCTGATTTGTAAGGTAGACTGTATAGCAAATGTGAAATTATGAAAGGATAACTGTTATATATATATTCACAAGTCATTTGTTCTTGTTCATAAAGAAGCAGAGGAATGGGAGAGAGACTCTAATTGTGGGGCCACACATTGAGATCAGCCTGGATCCCTTTCTCTTGCCATGTGAACCCCAATAAAATCGATGCTTTTGAACTATGGTGTTGGAGAAGACTCTTGAGAGTCCCTTGGACTGCAAGGAGATCCAACCAGTCAGTCCTCAAAGAGATCAGTCCTGGGTGTTCATTGGTAGGACTGATGTTGAAGCTGAAACTCCAATACTTTGGTCACTTGATGCGAAGAGCTGACTCATTGGAAAAGACCCTGATGCTGGGAAAGGTTGAGGGTAGGAGGAGAAGGGGATGACAGAGGATGAGGAGGTTGGATGCCATCACCGACTCAATGGATATGGGTTTGGGTGGTCTCCGGGAGTTGATGATGGACAGGGAGGCCTGGCATGCTGTGGTTCATGGGGTCGCAAAGAGTCGGACACGACTGAGTGACTGAACTGAACTGAGCTTACTGCAACATAATGTTTCTTATGCTACACAACATATTCATTTCTACATTTACATGTTTTTATAATATCAATCTACTAGTTTAATAATTACATGAAGAATGCTTCTCAATTGCACTGAGTGGAATTTTAAGTTTGGTTATAAAGAAAGAGGGAAGAGAAGGGAAATGCTGCAGGGTATTTAAGAAAGGATGTGACAGAAATTGTTTCTTTGTTCTATACTATCGGTGCTAGTGGTAAAGAAACCCCCTGCCAACACAGGAAATATAAGAGATGCAGATTCAATTCCTGGGTCAGGAAGATCCTCTGGAGGAGGAAATGGCAACCTACTCCAGTATTCTTGCCTGGAGAATCCCATGGACAGAGGAGCCTCGTGGACTATGGTCCATGGGGTTGCAAATTGTCAGACAGGACTGAAGTGAGTTAGCAGTAGCAGTATAGTTTCAAAAAGTACCTTGCCTTGTATCTCAGTGGCAAGAGATGTGAATAAAAAGAAATAATAGAAGAAAAGCAGCTAATTCCGTAGATTTGATGAAGCACTTAAATATATTGTTGGGAGCTGTGGTGGTTTATTGCATTGTCTATACATGAGTAGAAATAATTTATTCTTTTAATAGAAATCAGAGTACATCTTATTTTTTATGTACATTTACACCAAAATGCAATGGGACAAAATGCAACTGCTATTTTATTGAGGGCTTTTAATATTCTTTTATCCTGATATATTTTACATTCCTATGCTTAAGATTCAAATTTATAGGTTGATAAATTATTGGCATTGTTAAATTAGAACTGACAACTAAGTAAGCTAGCACATGAGAAAGCAACAGTAACTGATTTAAATAGAAGAATTTTTTTTGGATGTGGGAATTCCATTCTTTCTTTCTTTATTTAAAGTAAAATTTGTTGCATCAGTTTTTATTGGCATTGCAATTCTGTTTCATCTGGGAATAACCATGCTCAATAGAGCATGAATTCTTTGAAATCAGTATGTTTTGAGAGTCGATGCATTTCTCTAAGTTTATAATGTGAGGCATTTGCTCAGTAGAACTTTTTGTTTTCATGTACAACTGTGGTCAGCAAGGAGGAAGCCAAAAATTCAGTTTAGTGTCTCTTGAAGGGTCACAGAGCTATCACAGCACAGTATGTTATTATTCCACGTGGTTGAGTTGCATTGTTTTGTCATAAATGTACTCAGAATAAATGTTCTTCTTTCCTGTATGTGAGCAGCTCATGAGCTTTTGTTCCCCTTTTCATGTCTTCACAAGGATCAGAGCATAAATGCATTCATAATCCCCCTACTGAAAATAACTAGTTATTTCCATTTCTGTGTTCAATTTCAGAGACATAGGGTTTTCTAAATTCCAGGCACTTAGTTGTGTTATCTGGGCTCCTAGGTCTTCAGCATATCCTTAATGATGGTGAAGCACTGATTCCCTCAGTGCTGTCTTGTTTTCGTTGCTTTCAGACTTTTGACTTTTTACTGCACCTGGCCCACTGAAATATTTCTAATCCTTGTACCTGCCCCAGGCCTTGTAATTTACTTTACTATCAGATGGTTATAATTCTTGTTTCAAAGGTACCTTCTTTTTACCTGTCCTATCTTAAGGTATTAATAATTTTGGTTTTCAATAAAAATAGAAAATTATTATTTGGCAACTTATGTTTTACATCTAAGAGTATGATTTCTTGATCTTTTCATGCTGATGAATAAAAATGCATTTCATCTTTTGGAATTGTTGCAGAGTAGTGTCATAATATGGTATCATAAAATTTATTTAACTATTTTCCTGTGGGTAGTTAAATAGCAGGCTTTGATTTTTTAATCACAGTTGCTGGCTCAAAAGGTATACACTTTAAAAATTTTGATAAATAATTAATTCATTCAGTTGCTAAGTCGTGTCTGACTCTTTGCGACCCTATAGCCCACCGGGCTCCTCTGTCTGTGGGATTTCCCAGGCAATAATAACTAGAGTGGGCTGCCATTTCTTTCTCCAGGGAATTTTCTCAACCCATGGATTAAACCTGGGTCTCTTGCAATGACAGTTGTATACTTTATCACTGAGCCACTAGGGAAGCCCTAATAATTAATTACTTTTAATCAAAACTACCAAATTGTCCATTAATATGACTATCTTACATTCTAGTAATTATATTTGAAAGTCAATTTCTTCATATCCTTATAGACCCTGGCTGTAATCAGTCTCCACGATTTTTACTAATTGGGTGATGGGAAAAACCCTCTTTAAAAATTGTATATTTTGTTTCACTGTGCTGCGTGACTTATGGGATCTTTGTTCCCTGACCAGGGATCAAACCTGGGCCTATGGGAGTGAAAGTGTACAGTTCTAATCACTGGACTGCTGGGAAATTTAAAAAGTTGCATATTTTGATTGCTAGTAAGGGTGAGCATATTTTCAACTGTTTACTGACTCTGTTTCTTTTTTGTGCAGTTCCTATTGTGATTCCCTGTTTACTTTTATGTTTTAAAATTTTGTGTATGAAACTTCCTTATATGTTAAGGACTTCATTTGTTCTTTTGACATTTTAACATTTTTTGTTTTACTGTGAATTGTAACACATACACAGAGAGAAAAATTCATATCAAGTTTTATTTATTCTTTTGTCATACTTACATAACCTGGAGATGAACCTTATATGATTTAACTGATATTGTCTCAATCATGAACAGCTAATATTTTGTTTTCCCATCTCTCTTCCTTCTGGGAATAGTATAATCTTTGCCCCATGACTACAGAGGGTAGGGGTGATAGATCTGGGCTATGGGAATATGAAGTCATTCTTTCTCTGTGGATGGAAATGGAGCCAAAAACCTGAGAGAAGCAAACACAGGAGGGAGGAAGAGAGACTGAGAGAAGCAATAAGATGGTATCCATTTATCAAGTTTTATTCTAAAGTCATGTAGTAAATCTGTACTTAGATTTGATGAAAGCACAATGTAGTTAGGATGATTTTCTTGTATGTTTAAGCTAGCTCAAGATGGATTTTTATGACATGCAGCAGAATGCATCCTTATGAAAGCAGAATTTCTTCCTAATTTTGAGGTAGGTTACTTTATTTACTTCCAATAAATAATTTGGGTATAAATTTCTAGGGAGTGCGTTAATAACCCACTGAATGAAAGCTATGTTCAGATAAAAACTTTTGTTCATATGGGTAAGACAGATGGTATTTATTCTTTATTATCATGAGCTTTTCTTATTGTAATATAATTGCTTTGCAATGCTGTGTCAGTTTCTGTTATTCAACTAAGTGAATCAACTATCAGTTCAGTTCAGTTCAGTTGCTCAGTAGTGTCCAACTCTTTGCGACCCCATGAACCACAGCACGCCAGGCCTCCCTGTCCATCACCAACTCCCGGAGTTTACCCAAACTCATGTCCATTGAGTCGGTGATGGCATCCAACCTCCTCATCCTCTGTCATCCCCTCTCCTCCTACCTTCAATCTTTCCCAGCATCAGGGTCTTTTCAAATCAACTATATGTATACATATATCGCCCCCCCCCCCCCACCACCTCTTGAGTACCCTTCTCAGCCCTCTCCCATTCCATTCCTCTAGGTCATCACAGAGCACTGAGCTGAGTTCCCTGTACTATACAGCAGCTTCCCCCCACTATCTGTTTTACACATGGTAGTGTATATATGGCAATGATGTTCTCTCGAGGGTAGGATGAATTGAGACAAATTTATTGATGAGATACCAATATCTTTGACCGTTTTGTTTGTATATTACATATCTTAGTAAAGTTGGGGGAGAGTAAGTGATAGAAGAATAGGGAGAAGGAAAGGATAAGAAATTGTGAAAGGTAGTCAAAACCACTAATAAAATACAAAATAGGGATTTAAACTTTAATTTTCTGTTCTAGAAGAGCTAATTTGTTCTTTTAAAAAATTGTCTTAGAAGATGGCAGAGGAATAGGACAGGGAGACCACTTTCTCCCCCACAAATTCATCAAAAGATCATTTGAATGCTGAGCAACTTCCACAAAACAACTTCTGAATGCTGGTGGAGGACAGCAGGCACCCAGAAAGGCAGCCCATTCTCTTCAAAAGGAGGTAGGACAAAATATAAAAGACAAAAAGAGAAACAAGAGTTAGGGTCAGAGACCCATCCTGGTGAGGGAGTCGTGAAGGAGAAGACGTTTCCAAATAGTAGGAAACCCTCTTACAGGCGGGTCTGTAGGGAGTTTTGGAATCTCAGAGGGCAACATAACTGGGAGAGAAAAAAAAAAAAAAAAAACCCCACAAAATATGTGCCTAACTGCAATTGCCAGTGGAGAAGTAGCCCAGAGGTTTGCGTTGGCCACCAACGAGCAGAGGCTGGACAGGGAGGCGCGGGCTGCATAATCGGTGCTTAGGGTAAGGACCGGGCCTGAATGCCCTGAGGACAATCTGAGGGGGCTAACATGAGGTAGCAACCCAAATGGTGGGATCGCCAGAGAGAAAAAAAAAAAAAAGAGAACTTTCCCACTAAAGGTTCTATCATGAAGCCTGGCCGGCTCACAGAACAAAGGATTGAGCAAACACCAAAGAAGAGCTAGCTGACTGTGTGCAGGCCCCTCTCCCTTTCCAGAGGCAGAGAGGCAGGCATGTGACAGTCAGAGCTCAAAGGCAAGGGGCTGCTGCAAACTTGGCCCTAGAGACCAGCATCTTCCACCAAATTGTGAGAAGGCTCCCAGTTGCTAACCACGTCTTCCTGAGTCCTAGAAGGTTGACATATGCAGGAGGGTCACAGCCTGAGATCAGCTCGCCAGAGGAGACACACTACAACTGAGATGGTGCTCTCGCGGCATGCCCAGGAAACTGAGCGTCCAGGACCGGGGAGGTGATTAAGGAGCATGGTCCACCTGGGACAGTGCGCTTGCCAAGCACCTGGTCGCCTGAGCTGCTGGGACCTAGGAAGGGCACAAAATGCACTCACAACCGAGTCTGTGCCCTTGTGGAGTACCTGAGAATCAGAGCAGCTTGGACCTGGAAAGTGCATGAAATTCAGGGCCCACTTGGGACAGTGCCTTGCAGAGCACCCTGGGCCTAAGCAGTGTAGATCTGGTAAGCACATGTTGCCTTGGGCTGTGGCAAACCCAGTGTGGTTCATATTCTGTGAACACTAACACAAGCGAGCTATATTTGTTTGTGTGTACCTCTCTCTCCACAGCACAACTGAACAAGTGAGCCTAAATAAGTGACCACCTTCACCCTCTTGTGTCAGGGTAGGAATTAGACACTGAAGAGACTTGCAAACATAGGAAGTCAAAATAAACAAAGAGGAGGGAACTGCCCTGAAAGTGACAGGTGCAACAGATTAAAACCCTGTAGTTAACATTGACTAAGCATTACAGAGGGCCTATAGACCTTGAGAGGAGCTACTCCAAATAACATTGACTAAGCATTACAGGGGGCCTAGAGACCTTGAGAGGAGCTACTCCACGTTCAGGAGGGGTGGCCATGAGAAGATACCCCTCATCCAAGGTAAGGAGCATCGTCTGCACTTTGCTGGAGCAGCCGTGAAGAGATACCCCACGCCCAAGTTAAGAGAAACCCAAGTAAGACGGTAGGTGTGAGAGGGCATCAGAGGGCAGACACACTAAAACCATAATCACAGAAAACTAGCCAATCTGATCACAGGACCACAGTCTCGTCTAACTCAATGAAACTATGCCATGCCGTGTGGGGCCACACAAGACGGTCAGGTCATGGTGGAGAGATCTGACAGAATGTGGTCCACTGGAGAAGGGAATGGCAAACTACTTCAGTATTCTTGCCTTGAGAACCCCATGAATGTATGAGAAGGCAAAATGATAGGATACTGAAAGAGGAACTCCCCAGGTCGGTAGGTGCCCAATATGCTACTGGAGATCAGTGGAGAAATAACTCCAGAAAGAATGAAGGGATGGAGCCAAAGCAAAAACAATGGCCAGTTGTGGATGGGACTGGTGATAGAAGCAAGGTCCGATGCTGTAAAGAGCAATATTGCATAAGAACCTGGAATGTTAGGTCCACAAATCAAGGCAAATTGGAAGTGGTCAAACAGGAGATAGCAAGAGTGAATGTCGACATTCTAGGAATCAGTGAACTAAAATGGACTGGAATGGGTGAATTTAACTCAGATGACCATTATATCTACTACTGTGGGCAGGAACCCCTTAGAAGAAATGGAATAGGCATCATAGTCAACAAAAGAGTTCGAAATGCAGTACTTGGATGCAATCTCAAAAACGACAGAAAGATCTCTGTTCATTTCCATGGCAAACCATTCAATATCACGGTAATCCAAGCCTATGCCCCAACCAGTAACACTGAAGAAGCTGAAGTTGAACGGTTCTATGAAGACCTACAAGACCTTTTAGAACTAATACCCAAAAAAGATTTCCTTTTCATTATAGGGAACTGGAATGCAAAGGTAGGAAGTCAAGAAACACCTGGAGTAACAGGCAAATTTGGCCTTGGAGTACGGAATGAAGCAGGGCAAAGGCTAATAAAGTTTTGCCAAGAGAACACACAGGTCATAGCAAACACCCTCTTCCAACAACACAAGAGAAGACTCTACACATGGACATCACCAGATGGTCAACACCGACATCAGATTGATTATATTCTTTGCAGCCAAAGATGGAGAAGCTCTATACAGTCAGCAAAACAAGACTGGGAGCTGACTGTGGCTCAGATCATGAACTCCTTATTGCCAAATTAAGACCTAAACTGAAGAAAGTAGGGATAACCACTAGACCATTCAAGTATGACCTAAATCAAATCCCTTATGATTATACAGTGGAAGTGAGAAATAGATTTAAGGGACTAGATCTGATAGACAGAGTGCCTGATGAACTATGGATGGAGGTTTGTAACATTGTACAGGAGACAGGGATCAAGACTATCCCCATGGAAAAGAAATGCAAAAAGGCAAAATGGTTGTCTGAGGAGGCCTTACAAATAGCTGTGAAATGAAGAGAAACAAAAAGCAAAGGAGAAAAGGAAAGATATTCCCATCTGAATGCAGAGTTCCAGAGAATAGCCAGGAGAGATAAGAAAGCCTTCCTCAGTGATCAATGCAAAGAAATAGAGAAAACAACAGAATGGGAAAGACTAGAGATCTCTTCAAGAAAATTAGAGATACCAAGGGAACATTTCATGCAAAAATGGGCTTAATAAAGGACAGAAATGGTATGGACCTAACAGAACCAGAAGATATTATGAAGAGGTGGCAAGAATACACAAAAGAACTGTACAAAAAAGATCTTCACAACCCAGATAATCACAATGGTGTGATCATTCACCTAGAGCCAGACATCCTGTAATGTGAAGTCAAGTGGGCCTTAGAAAGCATCACTATAAACAAAGCTAATGGAGGTGATGGAATTCCAGTTGAGCTATTTCTAATCCTGAAAGATGATGCTGTGAAAGTGCTGCACTCAATATGCCAGCAAATTTGGAAAACTCAGCAGTGGTCACAGGACTGGAAAAGGTCAGTTTTCTTTCCAATCCCTAAGAAAGGCAATCTCAAAGAATGCTCAAACTACCGCAAAATTGCACTCGTCTCACACGCTAATAAAGTAATACATAAAATTCTCCAAGCCAGGCTTCAGCAATACGTGAACCGAGAACTTCCAGATGTTCAAGCCGGTTTTAGAAAAGGTAGAGGAGCCAATATCCATTGGATCATCGAAAAAGCAAGAGAGTTCCAGAAAAACATCTATTTCTGCTTTATTGACTACACCAAAGCCTTCGATTGTGTGGATCACAATAAACTGTGGATAATTCTGAAAGAGATGGGAATACCAGACTCCTGACCTGCCTCTTGAGAAACCTATATCAGGTCAGGAACTAACAGTTAGAACTGGACATGGAACTACAAACTGGTTCCAAATAGGAAAAGGAATGTGTCAAGGCTGTACATTGTCACCCTGCTTATTTAACTTCTATGCAGAGTACATCATGGGAAACGCTGGGTTGGAAGAAGCACAAGCTGGAATCAAGATTGCCAGGAGAAATATCAATAGCCTCAGATATGCAGATAACACCACCCTTATGGCAGAAAGTGAAGAGGAACTAAAAAGCCTCTTGATGAAAGTGAAAGAGGAGAGTGAAAATATTGGCTTAAAGCTCAACATTCAGAAAACTAAGATCATGGTATCTGGTCCCATCACTTCATGGGAAATAGATGGGGAGACAGTGGAAACAGTGTCAGACTTTATTTTTTTGGGCTCCAAAATCACTGCAGATGGTGACTGCAGCCATGAAATTAAAAGACACTTACTCCTTGGAAGGAAAGTCATGACCAACCTAGATAGCATATTAAAAAGCAAAGACATTACTTTGCCAACAAAGGTCTATCTGGTCAAGGCTATGGTTTTTCCAGTGGTCAGGTATGAATGTGAGTGTTGGACTGTGAAGAAAGCTGAGTGCCGAAAAATTGATGCTTTTGAACTGTGGTGTTGGAAATGACTCTTGAGAGTCCCTTGGACTGCAGGGAGATCCAACCAGTCCATCCTAAAGGAGATCAGTCCTGGGTGTTCATCGGAAGGACTGATGCTGAAGCTGAAACTCCAATACTTTGGCCAGCTCATGTAAAGAGTTGACTCACTGGAAAAGACCCTGATACTGGAAGGGATTGGGGGCAGGAGGAGACGGGGACGACAGAGGATGAGATGGCTGGATGGCATCACCAACTCGATGGGCATGAGTTTGAGTAAATTCCAGGAGTTGATGATGGACAGGGAGGCCTGGCTTGCTGCGATTCATGCGGTTGCAAAGAGTCGGACACGACTGAGCGACTGAACTGAACTGAACTGATAGACCTTGAGAGGAGAAGGAAATCGCAACCCACTCCAGTACTCTTGCCTGGAGAATCCCATGGACGGAGGAGCCTGGTAGGGTTCAGTCCATGGGGTCGCTGAGAGTCGGACACGACTGAGCGAGTTCACTTTCACTTTTCACTTTCATGCATTGGAGAAGGAAACGGCAACGCACTCCAGTGCTCTTGCCTGTAGAATCCCAGGGACGGGGGAGCCTAGTGGACTGATGTCTCTGGGGTTGCACAGAGTCGGACATGACTGAAGGGACTTAGCAGCAGCAGCAGCAGCATAGACCTTGAGAATAAGTACAAGCTGGAACAAGGAGCTATCTGAAACTGAACTGACCCCACACTGCCCACAACAGCTCCAGAGAAATTCCTAGATATATTTTTACTGTTATTACTTTTTAATTTTTTAAGTTCTTTATTATTCCTTTAATTTTCTTTTTTATGAGCTACTATTACCTTCCAAAAAAAGACCTCATTTTATTTATTTATTTATTTTTCCCATTTATTTTTATTAGTTGCAGTCTAATTACTTTACAGTGTTGTAGTGGTTTTTGTCATACATTGACATGAATCAGCCATGGATTTACATGTGTTCCCCATCCTGATCCCCCCTCCTGCCTCCCTCTCCATCCCATCCCTCTGGGTCTTCCCAGTGCACCAGCCCTGAGCACTTGTCTCATGCATCCAGCCTGGGCTGGTGATCTGTTTCACCCGTGATTGTATACTTGTTTCAATGCTATTCTCTCAGAACATCCCACCCTCGCCTTCTCCCACAGAGTCTAAAAGTCTGTTCTGTATATCTGTGTCTCTTTTTCGCTTCAGCATATAGGGTTATCGTTACCATCTTTCTAAATTCCATATATATGTGTTAGTATACTGTATGGATCTTTATCTTTCTGGCTTACTTCACTCTTTATAATGGGCTCCAGTTTCATCCATCTCATTAGAACTGATTCAAATGAATTCTTTTTAATGGCTGAGTAATATTCCATTTTGTATATGTACCACTGCTTTCTTATCCATTCATCTGTCAATGGACATCTAGGTTGCTTCCATATCCTGGCTATTAAAAACACTGCTGTGATGGACATTGGGGTACACATGCCTCTTTCAGATCTGGTTTCCTCGGTGTGTATGCCCAGGAGTGGGATTACTGGGTCATATGGCAGTTCTATTTCCAGTTTTTTAAGGAATCTCCACACTGTTCTCCATAGCGGCTATACTAGTTTGCATTCCCACCAACAGTGTAAGAGGGTTCCCTTTTCTCCACACCCTCCCCAGCATTTATTGCTTGTAGACTTTTAGACAGCAGCCATCCTGACTGGCGTGTGATGGTACCTCAGAAGCAAATTTCATATTATATATTTTTTAATTTTTGTGGTTGATTTTGTTTTGTATTTTTAATATTGCTTAATTGAGAGTCTAACCTCTACTCTAGATTTTTAATATTTGCTTTCTGGTATTTGTTATCAATTTTGTACCTTTAAGAATCGAATCTTCAGTATCCATTTTTACTTAGGGGTATGATTACTGGCTTGACTGCTCTCTCCCCTTGTGACTCTCTCTTTTCTTCCCCAGGTCACCTCTATTTCCTCCCCCTTCTCTTCTCTACTTAACTCTGTGAATCTCTCTAGGTGTTCTGGGCTGTAGAGAACACTTAGGGAACTGATTACTGGGTAGACTTCTCTCTTCCCTTTTGACTTCCCCTCTTCTCCTCTTGATTACCTCTGTCTCCCTCCTTCTCTCTGGGTGTTCCAGACTGTGGAGAGCACTTAGGGAATTGATTACTGGCTAGATTGCTTTCTCCATTTTGACTCCCCCTCTTCTCCTCCTGATCACGTCTATCTCCCTCCTCCCTCTTCTCATCTTCATGTAACTCTGTGAACCTCTCTGGATGTCCCTCACTGTGCAGAATTGTTTCACCATTAACCTAGATGTTTTATCATCTGTGCTGTATGGAAGGAGAAGTCTTGAGGCTACTGTAAGAATAACGCTGAAAGCCAGAGACAAGAGGCTTAACTCCCAAACTAGAGAATGTCAGAGAACTTCTGATTCCAGGGACCATTAATAGACAAGACCTCAACCAAAAGCCTCCATACCTACACTGAAACCAAGCCCCACTCAAGAGCCAACAAGTTCCAGAGCAAGACTTACCACACTAATTCTCCAGCAAAGAAGGAACACAGCCCCAGGCATTAAAAGACAGGCTACCCAAAGCCATACCAAACCCATAGACACCAGAGGACTCATCACTGGACATTTCATTGCACTCCAGAGAGAAGAGATCCAGCTCTACCCATCAGAACATAGATACAAGCTCCTCCAACCAGGAAACCTTGACAAGCCACTAGTCCAACCGAACCCATGGGGAGCAGGCTCCACAATAAACAGGAACCATGAACTGCTAGCATACAGAACAGGTATCCCAAATACAGAAATCTAAAGAAAATGAAAAGGCAGAGAAATATTCAGCAGGAAAAGGAACATGATAAATGTCCACCAAACCAAGCAAAAGAGGAGGAGTTAGGGAGTCTACCTGAAAAAGAATTCAGAATAATGATAGCACAGATGATTCAAAATCTTGAAATCAAAATGGAGTCACAAATAAATAGACTAGAGACAAGGATTGAGAAGATGCAAGAAATGTTTAACAAGGACCTAGAGGAAGTAAAAGGAGTCAATCAATAATGAATATGGCAATAAATGAAATCAAAAGCACTCTGGAGGGAGCCAAAAGTAGAATAACTGAGGTAGAAGGAGGATAAGTGAGGTGGAAGATAGAATGGTGGAAATAAATGAAGCAGAGAGGAAAAAATGATTGAAAGAAATGAGGACAACCTCAGAGACCTCTGGGACAATGTTAAATGCCCCAACATTTGAATTGTAGGTGTCCCAGATAAGAAGAGAAAAAGAAAGGGCATGAGAAAATACTTGAGGAGATAATAGTTGAAAACTTCCCCAAAATGGGCAGGGAAATAGCCACCCAAGTCCAAGAAACCCATAGACTCTCAAACAGGACAAACCCAAGGTGAAACACCACAAGACACAAATTAATCAAACTAACAAAGGTCAAACACAAAGAACAAATATTAAAAGCAGCAAGGGAAAAAAACAAATACACACAAGGGGATCCCCATAAGGATAACAGCTGATCATTCAATAGAAACTCTTCATGCCAGAAGGGAATAGCAGGACATACTTAAAGTGATGAAAGAGATAAACCTACAACTCAGATTACAGTAGCCAGCAACGATCTCATTCAGATATGACGGAGAAATAAAAAGCTTTACAGACAAGCAAAAGCTGAGAGAATCCAGCACCACCAAACCAGTTCTTCAACAAATGCCAAATGATCTTCTCTAGACAGGAAACACAGAAAAGATTTATAAATTTGAACCCAAAACAGCAAAGTAAATGGCAATGGGATCATACTTATCAGTAATTCCCTTAAATGTAAATGGGTTGAATGCTCCAACAAAAAGACAAAAACTGGCTGAATGGATAAAAAAACAAGACCCCTATATACGCTGTCTACAAGAAACTCACCTCAAACCAAGGGACATGTACAGACTGAAAGCGAAGGGCTGGAAAGAGATATATCATGTAAATGGAGACCAAAAGAAAGCAGAAGTAGCAGTACTCATATCAGTTAAAATAGACTTTAAAATAAACACGATGAAAAGAGACAAAGAAGGACACTACATAATGATCAAAGGATCAATCCAAGAAGAAGATATAACAATTATAAATATTTACACACCCAAAATAGGAGTACCTCAGTACATAAGGCAAATGCTAACAGGTATGAAAGGGGAAGTTAACAGTAACACAATAATAGTGGGAGACTTTAATACCCCACTCACGCCTATGGGTAGATCAACCAAACAGAAAATTAGCAAGGAAACTTTGAATGATACAATGGACCAGTTAGACCTAATTGATATATATAGGGCCGTTCACCTCAAAACAATGAATTTCACCTTTTTCTCACGTGCACACGGAACATTCTCCAGGATAGATGACATCCAGGGCCATAAATTTAGGCTTCATAAATTAAAAAAGTTGAAATCATTTCAAGCATCTTTTCTGATCACAATGTGTAAGGTTAGATGTCAACTACAGGAAATAAACTATTAAAATACAAACACAAGGAGGCTAAACAACATGCTTCTGAATAACCAAAAAATCATGGAAGAAATCAAAATGGAAATCAAACTATGCATAGAAATAAATTAAAATGAAAACTCCACAACCCAAAACCCATGGGATTCAGTAAAAGCAGTGCTAAGAGGAAGGTTCATAGCAATACAAGCTTACCTCAGGAAACAAGAGAAACATCAAATAATTAACCTAAGTTTACATCTAAAGGAACTAGAAAAAGAAGAAATGAAGAACCTCAGGGTTAGTGGAAGGAAAGAACTTATAAAAATTAGAGCAGAAACAAATGATAAAAAAAACAATGGGAACTATTTCAAAAATCAGCAAAACTAAAAGATGGTTCTTTGAGAAGATAAATAAAATAGACAAACCATTAGTCAGACTCATCAAGAAAAAAACAGTGAAGAATCAAATCAACAAAATTAGAAATGAAAATGGAGAAATCATAGCAGACAACACAGAAATACAAAGGATCATAAGAGACTACTATCAACAACTATGTGCCAATAAAATGGACAACTTAGAAGAAATGGATAAGTTCTTAGAAAAGTATAACTTTCCAAAACTGAACCAGGAAGAAACAAAAAATCTTAACAGACCCATCACAAGCACGCAAATTGAAACGGTAATCAGAAATCTTCCAGCAAACAAAAGCCCAAGAACAGACGGCTTCAGCTGAATTCTACCAAAAATTTAGAGAAGAGCTAACACCTATCCTACTCAAACTCTTCCAGAAAATTGCAGAGAAAGGTAAACTTCCAAACTCATTCTATGAGACTACCATCACCCTAATACCAAAACCAGAAAAAGATGCCACAAAAAAAGAAAACTAATATTACTGATGAACACAGATGCAAAAATCCTTAACAAAATTCTAGCAAACAGAATCCAACAACATATTAAAAAGATCATACATCATGACTTAAGTGGACTTTATCCCAGGAATGCAAGGATTCTTCAATATCCGCAAATCAATCAATGTAATACACAACATGAACAAATTGAAAGATAAAAAGCATATGATTATCTCAATAGATGCAGAAAAAGCCTTTGACAAAATTCAGCCTTCATTTATGATAAAAACTCCATAAACCTGGCATAAAAGGAACATACCTCACATAATAAAAACCATATACAACAAACTCACAAAAAACATTATCCTCAATGGTGAAAAATTGGAAGCATTTCCTCTAAAATCAGGAACAAGAAAAGGGTGGCCACTTTTACCATTACTATTCAACATAGTTTTGGAAGTCTCAGCCACGGCAATCAGAGGAGAAAAAGTAATAAAAGGAATCCAGATTGGAAAAGAAGTAAATCTCTCACAGTTTGCAGATGACATGATCCTTTACATAGAAAACCCTAATGACACCAACAGAAAGTTACTAGAGCTAATCAATTAATATGATAAAGTAGCAGGATATAAAATTAACACACAGAAATCTCTTGCATTCCCATACACTAACCATGAGAAAACAGAAAGACAAATTAAGGAAACAATCCCATTCACCATTGTGACAAAAAGAATAAAATACTTAGGAATAAATCTACTGAAAGAAACAAAAGACTGGGACTTCCCTGGTGGTCCAGTGTTTAAGACTCTGCACTTCCAACACAGGGGACATGAGTTCAATCCCTAGTCAGGGAAGATCCCATATTCCTTGTGGCCAAAAAAATAAAATTAAAATAAAGAAAGAAAGAAACAAAAGACCTATATATAGAAAACTATAAAACACTGATGAAAGAAATCAAAGATTCCACAAATAGATGGTGAAACATACCATTTTCATGGATTGGAAGAATCAATTTAGTGAAAATGAGTATACTACCTAAAGCAATCTATAGATTCAATGCACTCCCTATCAAGCTACCAATGGAATTTATCAGAGAACTAGAACAAATAATTTCACAATTTGTATGGAAATACAAAAAAACACGAATATCCAAAGCAGTCTTGAGAAAGAAGAATGGAACTAGAGGAATCAACCTGCTTGACTTCAGACTATATTACAAAGCTACAGTCATCAAGACATTATGGTACTGGCACAAAGACAGAAATATAGATCAATGGAACAAAATAGAAAGCCCAGAGATAAATCCACGAACCTATTGACACCTTATCTTTGACAAAGGAGGCAAGAATATACAACACAGAAAAGATAATCTCTTTAATAAGTGGTGCTGGGAAAACTAATCAACCACTTATAAAAGAATGAATCTAGAACAGTTTCTGGTAGTTATATATGGATGTGAGAGTTGAACTATAAAGAAAGCTGAGCACTGAAGAATCGGTGCTTTTGAACTGTGGTGTTGGAGTTGACTCTTGAGAGTCCCTTGGACTGCAAGGAGATCAAACCAGCAAATCCTAAAGGAAATCAGTCCTGAATATTCATTGGAAGGACTGATGCTGAAGCTGAAATTCCAATACTTTGGCCACTTGATGCAAAGAGCTGACTCATTTGAGAAAACCCTGATGCTGGGAAAGATTGAAGGCAGGAGAAGGGGACGACAGAGGATGAGATGTTTCAATGGCATCACTGACTCAATGGACATGAGTTTGGGTGGACTCTGGGAGTTGGTGATGGACAGGGAGGCCTGGTGTGCTGTGGTCCATGGGGTTGCAAAGAGTTGGACAAGACTGAGTGATTGAACTGAACTGAAGAACAGTTTCTAACACCTTGCACAAAAATAATCTCAAAATGGATTAAAGATCTAAATGTAAGACCAGAAGCTATAAGCTCCTTAGAGGAAAACATAGGCAAAACATTCTCTGAAATAGATCACAGCAAGATCCTCCATGACCTACCTCCCAGAGTAATGGAAATAAAAGTAAAAATAAACAAATGGGACCTAGTTAAACTTAAAAGCTTTTCCACAATGAAGGAAACTATAAGCAAGGTGAAAAGACAACCTTCAGAATGGGAGAAAATAATAGTAAATGAATCAACTGTCAAAGAAACCAGGAAACCAGAATTGAAAGAGACACGTGTATGCCAGTATTCATCACAGCACTGTTTACAATAGCTAGGACATGGAAGCAACCCACATGTCCATCAGCAGATGAATGGATAAGAAAGCTGTGGTACATATACACAATGGAATATTACTCAGTTATTAAAAGAATGCATTTGAATCAGTTCTAATGAGATAGATGAAACTGGGTCTATTCTACAGAGTTAAGTGCATCAGAAAGAAAAACACCAATGCAGTATATTAATGCATATATATGGAGTTTAGTAAGATGGTTACGATGACCCTTTATGCAAGAAAACGAAGGATATAAAGAACAGACTTTTGGACTCTGTGGGAGAAGGCGAGGGTGGGATGATTTGAGAGAACAGCATTGACACATGTATATTACCATATATGAAATGCATGTACATTCCAAGTTCTATGCATGAAACAGGGCACTCACAGCCGGTGCACTGGGATAACCCAGAGGGATGGGATAGGGAGGGAAGTGTGAGGGGGGTTCATGATTGGGGACACATGTACACCTGAGGCTAATTGATGTCAATGTATGTCAAAAATCACCAAAATATTGTAAAGCAATTAGCCTCCAGCTAAAATAGATTAATTTTAAAAATTTTTAAAATTGTCTTATTACTTTTGTATAGTTTCCAATTCCTTTGAAATATTTTCAAGATTAAAGGATTTTAACATACTCAGCATACTTTTCAGTGTGTATGATAATTCCAATAGATAAAGTATTTCTGAATATTTCAATTATCTTGTTACTCCTATTTTTTGTCTTTCTTCCTTATATGTTGATTTTTAAAGTGTGGTATTCCAAGCTCAACAGTTAAACTTCCTTATCATGGTTGGGTTGCAAATCTAGAAGAGTTTTAGCTTACTTCCAGTTTACTCTTCCCCTGAGAGTCCCAATTTAAAGTGTGGGTGGTGGTGTCTCAGGACGCCTCCTTAGGGAGGCGCTGACTTTTACTTTAGTTGGCATCAGTCTGAAAAGCTACAGAACCCCTGTTCTGTTCATAGCTATCTCTTTATGTGGACAAATGCTCTCAAGGTAAAAGCGGTTTAGCAAACTGTTCTTACCTTATTGGGTTCCCATGTCTTCTTAGATTTCTACCTGGTAATTTTCATATAAATTGCCATTCATCTGTTTGCCATACATTATGTACATAATGTTGATTTTTAATTCTGCTAGATGGAAAGCTGGCCTTAATTACCTGAGGCAACATACTAGAAGTGGAATTATTTTCTCCTAGAGCAGAAAGCAGACCAGGGGCTGTTAGAACCTGGGTGGGCAGGAAGATTGGCTACATGTAAGGGATTTGCTACATATGGGTAGGAGGGAACGTTTAAGGATGATGCAAGTGTTCTAAAACTGCATTATGGTGATGGTTGTATAACTGTATAAATTTGCTAAAATGCATTGATCTATAAACCTAAAATGTGTAAATTTTATGGCATATGAACTATCCCACACTAAGGCTGTTTAAAGAAAGACTCTGGAGGTGGTTATTAAAGAATGAGAGAAACCTCAGAAAGATTGAGAAAGGGGTGTGCAAGCAGAGATAGGTTGAACCCTCATTTTCTATTAGGTTCTCAAATAGTAGACCATTTCACAGGGAGCCCCAAGGCCAACATGGAGAGCCCACATGTTGGAAATGATAATAATAATTGTGCATGTTTGAGTAGAGAGTGCTGGCGATCTCTTCCCTCTCTTAAAAACTCTTAGCTGGATAGCATGAAGAGAGATCCAGAATTTCTCACATGTTCTTGTGGAGAACCAATGACATTGTGACAGCGAGAACTGTGTTAGCCACCTAACAGAGGCTGCAGTGTGACCAGCCAAGGTAGAGACTAGAGAGAGAAAGCAGAAGAGACCCAGAGGACTCAGGAGCTGAGATGGGAAGCTTGGGGTGAAGGGCAAGAGCCACCTCATATGCTGGAGGGACAGACCACAAGTTACATAAGCTGAACATTCCAGAAGCAGATGTAGTGAGGACAGAAGCTACAGACAGACCTGGCAAGATGAAGTTGCTGGGGGTATGTTATCTACACCTCCTCTCCATCTGGAACTCAACCAGAGCCGGATTGGTGCTCCCGCTGCTCCAACTCCCTGGGTGTTCACGAGACTTACTCCGTTCCCAGAAACTGTCTCATGAAGGAGGAAGGCAGTCTGTTTGACAGAGGAACGGCAGCCCTGATGTATAGTTTGAACTTTGAATTAGCTGAATATCTTCCTGAACGGAACTTTTGTATTATAAAAGACCATTTTGGACTAGAAAACAATGATTCACCTCTAATTGTCATTTTAGTGTTCTGCCCCCATCCCACCCCCAGCCATATGCCAGAATTGTGCTTGGCAGGAAGCTTAGTGGCTTTGTAGAGAAATTAAAACACTTCACTTTTGTTACACCTCTGAGCTCTAGTGTGTAGATTTTGACACATGACTACCATTACTGTGACATCATGTATGGTCTGTCAACCAAAACAATAAATTCCAATGGGGAAAAGTGGCTGTCAAATGATATGTACTTGGATAAGAAAAAGCAAAGGGTGTTTTGTTTCTCTGGCTCTGTCTATTCTCTTTGTCAATACCAGTATATATTTGGCTTCTGCTTAAAAGAGCTCATCAGACAATCTGGTTAAGATGGCAAAGATTTTCAATAGTGTGGGTCCTGCTTCAATTTTCTGCAGTTTTAGCCAAGGTCAGTTAGGCCAGCTCTGTCCTAGAAATGTCACAAGCTGTGAGTGAAAGTCACTCAGTTGTGTCCAACTCTTTGGGAGCCCATGGGCTGGAGCCTGCCAGGCTTCTCTGTCCATGGAATTCTCTAGGCCAAAATACTGGAGTGGGTACCCATTTCTAAATAAGATCTATTTTTGTTGTTGCTTTTTATCCTCCTTCTCTTCTCCACCTGGTCCAAACACTCTCTTTCCTCCAGGCCCAACTTGTACATCCTCCCCCATGTCTCCTCCCCCAAGCACTTTAAATCACACCCTTTTCCTACTCTTCTGGTCTCACATAGCATTTCAGTGAAGACCACTTCTCTGGCTGTCAGACACACACTGCCTACGATGATAATTTAGCTATGTCTCATATGGTAATCTAAAACTTTCCCAAGCTGTGTGAAGTTAGAACCTACAGATTATCTGTCTTCATATATATCTATAGAGCATGGTTGATTCATGGTTTGGTTGCAGCCAAATGGGACTGCTGTTTTACTTATTCGATGACCCTGAGCAAACACCTTAGCTTCTCTTAGCTTAAGTTTTCTCATGGGGCTGTTGAGAATATTGGTGATATTAGACATGTAAAGAGTTTAGCTCAGTGTATATATATTTTGGTATATGAATATTGAATAAGTGTCAGTTATCTCTTAGAGATAGACCTTTAAGGGCAAAGATTGTCTCTTCTTCTTTCCTTTTAACTTTATCTTCAGACTATATTCACATCCAACCTCTTCTCCTCCAGCCAGCCTCCACCTGATCCTGGTCCTTGTCATCTCTGGTCTGAGAGGTAGCAGTGCCTCCTGACAGTTCTGCCTGCTTCTCTCCTGTCTGCAGACCATCCGCCACACAGAACCAGGAGAGATTCTATTGAACTGAAGAGTGTTGGGATTCTGAGAAGACTTTGGAATCATTCAATAGCTTATTTCTCTATGTGTAAAGTCCTGTGATTTCAAGGACTGCTTCCAACACTTACTTTGTGACTTCATTTCCCACCACTTGTTCCTTCAGTCCCTTGACTTTGGCCATGCTGACTTCCTCCTGCCTCTGGACTGCAATCAGAATTTAGTCTGAGCACCCTAATACTCACTTTTTCACCTACATGTCTGCTCCCTTGCATTTTTCAGTTCTATGTTCAAACCTGCTGAGATCAGTCTTCCTTCATTACCCAAAGCAATACCATTTCTCATCTTGTCTTCCAACACTATCTCCTTTACTTAGCTTTATTTTTCTCTGATTCATTGACTCTGATATATTTTTGTTTGTTTTCTGTCTTCTTTCACTGAAAGGCAAGCTCCATGTAGGTAGTCTTTTGTTCACTGCTCTATTCCCAATGTTTAAAAAAGTATCTGGCATAGAGCATAAAAGAATGAGTACCTTAATGAAAAAGCAAGTAATTGCATTTGCTTATAGCTATATGTTGAAAAGTTAGCTGTATTATATTCTCCAAGGTGGTGGGAATATGGGTATTCTCCATGTTTATATTTTCTAGCTTTAAAAAATAATGCACATATATTTCTCTGTTAATTTTGCAAAATAAAATTTTTAAACAGAAAAAAAGAAAAGTCATCTGACTGTGTTTGCAATAGAAATGATGAGACATTTCAGTATGCAAGCCTATGCTATAACCTTCAAAATTTTAGTATATTTTCTAACTGAATTAATTCTAATATCCCATGAATTTTGATTATGTCTGGGTAGACATATTCATTGCATCCTATGTTTTGTACCATTTTTCATTCACTGTGTGGTGATCACAGTATTTCTATTTTGTGCCCTGTTACACTCTAATCACTGGAATCCATTACTAGTAGGGTTTCCAGATTGGTACATAAAATACAGGATGCCTGGTTACATTTGAATATCTCCCAAATAAATTATATTTTAGTATTAAGCATATCCCAAATACTTATGGATCATATTTATCTCCTAAAACTTCAATGCTTCAAATTTACCTGGACATCTGTATTTTATCTGGCAACTACAATTACTAGCATGAATTTCCCAAACTGTTCACCTTACAGTTCTGAGAGCTTTCTTTTCCAAATCAGAATCAGGCAACTTTAGCTTGACCGCCTTGGCCTATGCTTTGCTGTTGATGTACTTGACCACTAGAGGGATTATTTCACTTTTGTTTTGGCTTTTTGTAAAAAGTAAAGCCAAAAGATAGGAGTGATTAAATAAGAGCCCTTCCTTACCTTGACTCCAGTAAAAGAGAGGCTAGAGGTCACATAGTTGGATTAGAATTTTACTTTGTGAAGGAGCCTTGAATAATGATTTGCTCTCTGTAATGGATTTAGTCACTTGTTTCAAGTGTTAACTCACCAGCATGAAACAGTAGATGGCCTGGTGTGGAATGTGCCTACAGAGCTCTGTTTATGGGGAAAATCTTTGCCAAGGGCTGTGTTTATTTCTGTTTTCTAATTACCCATTTGGTTGAGATATTTTTGGAATTTCCTGTGGTGAAAGTTACTTGGTTGAGGATTTGATTTGAAACCTATGTGGCTTGTGTAGCACAGCTAGTATCTAAGCTCTTGGTTTATTATGGTTTTGTGTATTGTCCACTGAGACATAAATATAATAATTTTGGGCATGAATGAAGGTCCCATAAGTTACTTCCAAAATTTGCCTGTACAGTAATAGTGATTACTCTGCTGTACAAAAATGTGTAACTTTGATACATTTAATTTCTTTTTCATTTTAATATTCTTATTTAATAGGTTGTATTTTCTTCTGATTTTAATCCCAGACTAAAGCATCATCAGTTGATGTATATATGAGTCACTACATCTGACAAGGCATTTAAATTTACCCAAATGCTTCTTAAGATATGGGCTTTTGGTTTTTGAAGTAATTTGACTCAATAACCAGAGTAAAATTTTCATATGTTGCTTTTTAGTTCTCCTATTTGGCCCATAAACTATTCCTATCTTTGACTTTCTAAAGATAAGTACAACTCTGTGAGGAAATTGCATTCTTAGAATTATTAAACTAGAGTGAATGGCAAACATTTATAAAGAGAATAAATATTAAAGGAACAGTCAGTGTGGTGTAGAGCTTAGACTAAATAGTATTTGGTTTGCTTTGTTCTCTTACCTTTCAAGTTTTGCTTACTCAGAGGCGCCACATGAAACAAAAATGTCCATTATTGTGTACATATCAGGTTAGTAAGAAAGAAATTACACCTCTTGAATAATATTAAGTTCCCAGTGTCTGTCCTCAAGGCTATTTTTCCCAGCTCAAGTAACAGTAATAATAGTAATAATAAGAATTACAGTTAATAATTTCAAGCACTTATGTTATGCTAGGAGCTTTTAATATAATATTTTACTTTTCCTTCCTACTCATGGAGAAGAGTGATCATGTTAAAATTCTCCCATCAGATTGTAAGTTCTTCAAGGATACTGATGATCTTTTTGTCTCTGAATTCCTAGTAACTAGCACAGTTGTTCTACTTCTTCAGTAAGAGGAGAATAAATAAATGAATAAGTGAAAGAGAAGACTATACTTAAAATGTTAGAGAATAATGTTTACTGGATCATTTACAGGATTTAGTCAAATCTGAGATTATATAAAAATAATATTTATTTTCATTTTTAATATATGTTTTGGAATATGTACACAAAATAAAGCATGATATACTGACTAATCACAACCAACAACCCAAATTAGATCTTAGTTCATTGCTAATAACTCTCACCCACTTTTATCTTCTTCCCCTCATTTAGTTCCTGTCCCCCACCTCACCCCACATAATGATTTCTATGAAATTTTGATTTATCATTCCATCATTTTTATCCTTTATATTTTTATTACATACATCCATGTGTCTAAAGAATGTACTATTAAGCTTTACTTGCTTTTGATCTTTATAAAGTATGGTATCACACTAAATGAATTCTGCAGAAATAAGCTCTTTCTTATTCAACATTAAATTCCTAAGATTCATCCATATTTTTGCATACAACTGTAGGCCACTCATTTTTACTACTGTATAATATTCCACTGTGCAAATAAACCACAGTTTATTTCTTCTCCTGCCAATGGACTTTTGGAGCTTTATGTTTTTGCTGGTAAAAAATAGTGATGCTATCAATATTCTTGGACATGTCTTCCTGCCCATGTGCTAGGAGTTCCTTCAGATATGTGTGTATAATTAGAATTCCTGGGACAAAGTGTATGTGATGTTAATGTCAAATGATTTAAGATGGCTATCACCTTATCTCCTTGGGTGAGCCAGAATTGAGAATCTAAAGTTACACAAATTCAAATTACTTACCTTGTTTTTCTGTTTAGTGTTATGACCCAGAGACTATATACCTTGTTAAAGAGCAAATTCTAGTAAGGACAACATCTTAAGGCATAGAGTTAAGTGTTCCTGGTGATAGTATATGGTATACAATGGATATTTATTGCATAACATCTGTGAGTGATCTTTCCATAAACCAAAAGCCTAAACTGTGGTGGTGGCAAAAATAGAAATGCTAGCATTGTCCTGAAGACTTTGTAATTCCAAGAGCTTCTCTTCTTCTAAATCCCCCTGAACACAGAAGCACTATTCTGAGGAAATTAAAAGACAAAGGTATTTCTACCCCATCTTGTTAGTGTGGAGAACAGTTCAATATAGGATGAACTGAGCTAGTCAATTATTTGCAGGATGTTTTTCCTTTTCATAATTTATCCCTCTCAAGATTGTGGGCTGGTCTATCATTATATCATAAGAAATGTAAAAAAAAAATTTTGTTTAATGAAACTGATTTCTAAAAGAGTGTTTATCCACATATGTTCTAAGAAAAAATGTTAATGTAGATAATTATATACATACAGTCATATATTTATAAGGCCTCTTGGTACGTCTACTACAGATCGGAAATTTTAACTGAGGAGAATCCACATATTTTAAGGAAGCTTTCATCTGACCTAAAAGTATTCTGATCTATTTGGCAGATTACTTCCCTATAGATTCCAATTGTAATCCAGGTTCTTGAACTGACTATATTGTTCAGATTCAGACAAAATGATATGGTGTAACTATGGTACCACAAAATAGACCTGCTATGTAAGAAACTACTGGTGCTCTGCATATATGCAGGAATCACTTCCTCAAGTGTTGCGTCTGTGCTTTTGAATTGATCAAATCATTGGTCTTTTGTTTTAAATTTGTCTTTAAATTTCATATTCTCAACATTTGGAATCGGTAAGAGGGCTGAATAAATGACAATTGATCTATTCTTCAAAGTAATATTATTGAGCACACACCAATGTGCCGTGTTCTGTACCACATACTATGGCAGTAGATGAGGATACAGCTTTACTCTGCCCTCTGGAGCTGAAGATGAATTTTATATTGTAATAAACAATAAACTCTGTAGTGTAGAAATCGCAGAAATGTTGAGTGAAAGCTGTAATAATTTGGGGAGTAATCCATCCATTGAACTTATTTGTATTTCTGTCTGTATTTATAAATTTAAATAGAAGCTCAAAAGGCTTCTTTAATTTTATAGTTTCATATTTTGAATGGCTAGATTTATAATAATAATGGCTAATTATAATAGTAGCTATTTTATAATATGATCAGGAAGCAACAGTTAGAACTGGACATGGAACAACAGACTGGTTCCAAATAGGAAAAGGAGTACGTCAAGGCTGTATATTGTCACCCTGCTTATTTAACTTATATGCAGAGTACATCATGAGAAACGCTGGGCTGGAGGAAGCACAAGCTGGAATCAAGATTGCCGGGAGAAATATCAGTAACCTCAGATATGCAGATGACACCACCCTTATTGCAGAAATTGAAGAGGAACTAAAAAGCCCCTTGATGAAAGTGAAAGAGGAGAGTGAAAAAGTTGGCTTAAAGCTCAACATTCAGAAAACTAAGATCATGGCATCTGGTCCCATCACCTCATGAGAAATAAATGGGGAAACAGTGGAAACAGTGCCAGACTTTATTTTTTTGGGCTCCAAAATCACTGCAGATGGTGACTGCAGCCATGAAATTAAAAGACTCTTTCTCCTTGGAAGGAAAGTGATGACCAACCTAGGTAGCATATTAAAAAGCAGAGACATTACTTTGCCAACAACGGTCCGTCTTGTCAAGGCTATGGTTTTCCCAGTGGTCATGTATGGATGTGAGAGTTGGACTGTGAAGAAAGCTGAGCACCGAAAAATTGATGCTTTTGAACTGTGGTGTTGGAGAGACCCTTGAGAGTCCCTTGGACTGCAAGGAGATCCAACCAGTCCATCCTGAAGGAGATCAGTCCTGGGTGTTCATCGGAAGGACTGATGCTGAAGCTGAAACTCCAAAACTTTGGCCACCTGATGTGAAGAGTTGACTCATTGGAAAAGACCCTGATGCTGGGAGGGACTGGGGCCAGGAGGAGAAGGGGATGACAGAGGATGAGATGGTTGGATCGCATCACCAACTTGATGGGCATGAGTTTGAGTAAATTCCAGGAGTTTGTGATGGATAGGGAGGACTGGCATGCTGCGATTCATGGGGTCGGAAAGAGTCGGACACGACTGAGCAACTGAACTGAACAGAACTGAATTCATAATATATTTTTAATAATATTAAATCTATTCAGATATAGATTTGTAATTGTTAGAAACTATTTTTTGGATAAAGTTTGGTTCATACCTTATCCTTATTGTTTATAAAAGTGTTTAGCACATAGTAACTGCTCAATTAATATTAATTCCATGGACTATCACTATTTAAAGTAATAAATATAAAAATGAATATAAAATATATTAAGCCAGTTTAATGATATTCAATATCATTAGTGACCAGATATAAATGGAAGAAGCTCAACCAGTGTCTGAAAATATTGCTTATGGAATAACCGAGGAGTTAAAAAGGTAGTCCTATTCACTATAGCTATGCTCAGGAAATTTTATTGTCAAAAATGGCCCCTAAAATAATATTGGAGATGAGGATTTAGTGACATGCAGATTATGAGACATAATGTTGTTTGAGTACCTGTAAGGTTCTCCTTAAAACAATTTGCTCTAAGTCAACTTGGAACAAGGTTATGATTAACTTTGACCCAGATTTGAAATGCATTGTTATATACAGCCATACCTAACTTATAATGAATTTCATTAAAGAGCAAAATAGAAGATGGTAAACTAAAAAATAAGTCTATCTATCTATCTTTTTCTTACAAATATTTGCTCATATTTTTCCAGGGAAAGCATTAAGCCAAAAAGGAAATAGTCAATCATTCATAGCATATAAATACCAGTAATCAGTAGTGGTCATAACTCACTATGAACAACGAAAATTCTATTAAATACTTGTGAAGGTGTTCATGATTTGTAAAACGGTTTTCATATATATTTTTTCACTCACCTTTCCCTATATGACTTTATATAGCATAACATCAAACACACCAAGCAGATGAGGAAACTGAGGTCCATTTCGGTTGTGACTTCCCCAGTCTTTCATGATTAATAACTTGCCATTGTTCTTTCACTGTCGGGCTTATCAATATCATTTCTTCTATTATTGTTTTATGTGTTATATTTTAACTTAGTTTAACCATACTATACATAAAAACTACATCAAAGTTTATATTTGGCTTGCTTGCTACAATATATATTTGTGCTATTATTTAAGTTTTTCAATTATTATCCTAAATATCTGTGTAATATTTTATTGAAAGGATATGAGTCACTTACTCCATTCATTGAAAAACATTTACTAAGCTCTTATAATGTTCCAGGCAGTAGGCAGTGAGGATATAGCACTGAACTAGGCAGTTTGTTACTGTCAAGAACTAAAAAGTTTTTAGAAAGTATTTTCTAATATGTGATGCATATGGAAAAACAGCACTGCATGCAGTATTCTTAAAAATTAGCCTGCTCCCTATGATATTAGGTAAAAGAGATATTTTAAAAATGACCCTTGACATATGAACTGCTTTTCAAATAGATCGAAAAATGTACATATTCATTGAGTGTGTAATAATATTTAATTGCCCAAATTCTTACCAGCATTTAAGACACACACACACACTCACTCATGCATGTATAGTATTATATGTGTGTGTTTAATTTTTTTTGTGTGTGTGTGTGTGTTTAACTAAATCGATAGGTGATAAATGGTGTCATTAACTTAATTTATAAATTTTGATAACTATACATTTATATAAATGTAGTTTTTCTCTCATGTGAAACAGCTATTCATGGCTCAGTCCATTTGGATTTTGAAATATAAAGGTTAAAATATAAAAAGTTAAAATAGAGAAGTCCAACAATATTTATGAAGAATCTATTTTTACTTTCCTAATTTTACCACCTTTTCCACATATCTAACTCACATATATTTAGACATGTTTCTGTCTTAGTTATATTTAAATAGGTAAATATACTAAATTTTAAATGTGGCTTAGTAATATCTGTTTAAATCACATTATATTTAGATGCATTTAAACATCTGATAAGGCACTTTGCCCTTTATTCATCATTCTATTCAAAAGGGTACTAACTTTTCTTGATCACTTATTTACTTTGTTTTGGTGAAGCATTATCATTTTCTCTATAGAAGTTCTATAGGTAAGATTTGTTTTACTCATTACATACACATGCACAGGTTATGCATTTTTCAGTTTTTGCTATTATTAATGGACATAGTTTCTTTACAATTTCTAAATAGCTTTTTGACAATATGTGAGAAACTTTAAGGTTTGCTTACGTATTTTCTAATTGGCCAATTTACTGAACATTTAATTTTCTTCACTTATTTGCTTTGACCAAAAATTCAAAGATAAAATTCTGATTTTGAATAGTATACAACAACTTGTGATATTCTAATCTTTGTGATGAAAACAATTGGGCAAGAATTAAATTTAAAAATTAAAACTCTCGATTGCTGTTGAAGCAACGAGAGCTGGAATGGACAAAATTCAGGTGCAGGGAGAACCACAGTGAGCTGACTTGTTCTGGAGAGGCTTTAACCTAGGGATTTGACCCGATTTGTGGTAGAGGGTGAGAGACCAAGAATCTGGGTTTCATCTGGGAAAAGGACTGATACTAGGTGCATAGAAATTAATAAATATTTTAGTAGTTTTATGGAGCTGAAGACACAAAATTGAAGACTAAGGCCTCTAAATCATGATTGTTTTTTGCCTAAAAACTTAGCTGTGTTTTGAAATTGTATGTAGCAGGAGGAAATATGATATATTTTCCTCTTGAGAATCATGCTGCAGGTTAACAAATTAAATGCTTTGAGAAGTCCCCAGAAACAAAAGACATTTAATTTAGCTTTCCTGTAATTTTCCAAGCTATTTAAGGGGTTCTTCATTCACAACAACAACAACAACAACAACAAAACCATTCTATTGAGAAGGTAGCAGGCAGCAAGGCCAGGGACCTCCAAACAGAGGAAATAGGCTGCAAGTGTCAGACATTTTTTATCTCTCTCTTAAGTGGCAGGAGAAAACAAACCAATGTTAAGTTTTTTTCCCCTTTTCTATACAAATTTAAAGAGATTTCTCTTAAAATTCTGTGTTGCCATCTTGACACCTGGTTCCACCTGAACTTAACTTTTCTCAAACACTGAGCTAACCAACGCGTTTTTCTTATGGAGATGCTTGTCTTAACCTATGTTAATGAACTATGTATTTACCCTAGACTCTGTCTTTCTTCAAGTCTGTTTCACCTAAGACTTAGAATCAACTTGACAAACCTGTATGTTTTACGCATACATTGTTCTCCTAACTATGTTAATGAGACTACATATTTACTTGGAAACCTGCCTTTCTTCAAGATTCATGTCAATCGTTTTGTGGCCCGGGGTGACTCACCTGGTGACAATTTTATCTCAAAATGCATGTTGTGGGTGAGGGGCCTGGTGCCACTCTGAATTTTGAGACATCTCCTTTCTGTAAAACAACTTGCTAGTAGCTATATAACATCCAGCTAAGACTAGGAGCGGGGAATGCTTTCTGTCCCCTTCTGATGTCCATGTTAGAAGCTCTCTCTGTCTCTTTTATACTTTAATAAAACTTTATTACACAAAAGCTCTAAGCAATCAAGCCTCATCACTGGCCCTGGATTGAATTCTTCTCCTTCAGAGGCCAAGAATCCTGGCGTCTTTCGTGGCTCAGCAACAACCTTTCACTATCAAACAGTTTTGGAAATGCTAAGCGACATCATGCCAAATGCACACAAGTGTTTACTGACTATGACATGTCTGAATATATACTCTGGCTGAATCTATTAAGTTGTACATCAATTTATCTTAAGCATTAAAGGAAAAACAGATTCACTTTATTAAATGAAAATTCATACTTTGACAATATAACATAATTTTTCATTTTGCAATGATACTAAAGAACAGAAATAACATTTTATGCCTTTTTTCACAAAATTTTTATTTGCATACATTGAAAATTTTAGAAATGAATATCTTGGAGAACCTCCAAAATTCTGTTAAGAATTACACAGTTCAGCTCAGTTCATTTCAGTCTCTCAGTCCTGTCCGACCTTTGTGACCCCATAGACTGCAGCACACCAGGTCTCCCTGTCCATCACCAAACCCAAAGCTTGCTCAAACTCATGACCATCAAGTAAGTGATGACATCCTACCATCTCATCCTCTGTCATCCCTTCTCCTCCTTCCTTCAATCTTTCCCAGCATCAAGGTCTTTTCAAATGAGTCGGTTCTTCCCATCAGGTGGCCAAGGTATTGGAGTTTCAGCTTCAGCATCAGTCCTTCCAATGAATATTCAGGACTGATTTCCTTTAGGACTTACTAGTTTGAACTTCTTGCAGTTCAAGGGACTCTCGCGAGTCTTCTCCAACACCACAGTTCAAAAGCATCAATTCTTTGGTGCTCAGCTTTCTTTACAGTCCAACTCTCACATCCATACATGACTACTGGAAAAACCATAGCTTTGACTAGACAGACCTTTGTCAGCAAAGAAATGACTCTGCTTTTTAATATGCTGTCTATGTTGCTCATAGCTTTTTTCCCAAGGAGCAAGCGTCTTTGAATTTCATGGCTGCAGTTACCATCAACAGCGATTTTAGAGGCCCCCAAAATAGTCTGTTTCTGTTTCCATTGTTTCCTCATCTATTTGCCATGAAGTGATGTGACTGGATAACATGATCTTTGTTTTTTGAATGCTGAGTTTTAAGCCTGTAAGCCAGCTTTTTCACTCTCCTCTTTCACCTTCATCAAGAGGCTCTTTAGTTCTTCTTTGCTTTCTGCCATAAGGGTGATGTCATCTGCATATCTGAGGTTATTGATATTTCTCCCAGCAATCTTGATTCCAGCTTGTGATTCATCCAGCCTGGCATGTCACATGATGTACTCTGGATATAAGTTAAATAAGCAGGGTGACAATATACAGCCTTGACAAACTCCTTCCCTGGCTTGGAACCAGTCTGTTGTTCCATGTCCAGTTCTAACAGTTGCTTCTTGGCCTGCATACATAATATTAGGAGGCAGATAAGGTGGTCTGGTATTCCCATCTCTTTAAGAATTTTTCACAGTTTGTTGTGATATACACAGTCAAAGGCTTTGGCCTAATCGATAAAGCAGAAGTAGATGTTCTTCTGGAACTCTCTTGCTTTCTCTATGATCCAGTGGATGTTGGTAATTTGATCTCTGGTTCATCTGCCTTTTCTAAATTCAGCTTGAATATCTGGAAGTTCACGGTTCACATACTGTTGAAACCTGGTTTAGAGGATTTTGAGCATTACCTTGCTAGCATGTGAGATGAATGCAACTGTGTGGTGGTTTGAACATTCTTTTGCATTGCCTTTCTTTGGGATTGGAATGGAAACAGACCTTTTCCAGTCCCGTGGCCACTGCTGAGTTTTCCAAAATTGCTGGCACATTGAGTGCAGCACTTTCATAGCATCATTGTTTACAATTTGAAATAGCTCAATGGGAATTCCATCACCTCCACTAACTTTGTTCTTAGTGATGCTTCCCAAGGTCCACCTGACTTCGCATTCTAGGATGTCTGGCTGTAGGTGAGTGATCACACCATCATGGTTATCTGGGTCATTAAGATCTTTTTTGTATAGTTCTTCTGTGTATTCTTGCAACCTCTTCTTAATCTTTTCTGCTTCTGTTAGATCCATACCATTCCTTTCCTTTATTGTGCCCATCTTTGCATGAAATGTTCCCTTGATATCTCTAATTTTCTTGAAGAGATCTCTTGTCTTTCCCATTCAGATGTTTTCCTCTATTTCTTTGCATTGATCTCTGAGGAAGGCTTTCGTATCTCTTCTTGCTATTTTTTTGGAACTCTGCATTCAAATGGTTATATCTTTCCTTTTCTCCTTTGCTTTTCACTTCTCTTCTTTTCACAGCTATTTGTAAGGCCTCCTCAGACAACCATTTAGCTTTTTTGCATTTCTTTTTCTTGGGGATGGTCTTGATCCCTGCCTCTGGTACAATATCATGAATTTCTGTCCATAGTTCTTCAGGCACTCTGTCTATAAGATCTAATCCCTTGAATCTATTTGTCACTTCCACTGTATAATCATCTGTACAATTGTCAGAAGGTTTTTGTTAAAAATGAGAAATGTGTCCTTGAGTAGCATACATTATTGTTATATAATCATTAGTACAGAGCTTAAGGGTAAACATACCCTTTAGCAAGATGAGTTGTTTTGTTGTGTATTCATTAGCACAGGGCTTAAAGAAAATAATGTCTTATGTGACTAAGGCTAACGAAAGTAGGAAAAAAAAAGTTTCCTTTCACTTCCCTGGGGACCCCAGACTTCTTATGAACCTACCTAAAACTTGCCTCTCTCAACATGACTTTGAAAACAAGCAGGATTTGATTACAGGACTTCTACAGGATTGGGGGAAACAGAGACTCTACTATTGGAGGGATCTTGCATGCATCAGGACCCAGGTGAAAGGAGAAGTGACTCCAAAGAAGATGGACAAAACTTACCTGCTAGTGTTGGAGGGTCTCCTGTGGAGGCATGGGTCAGCAGTAGCTTGCCACAGGGGTAGGGGCACTGGTAGCAGCAATCCTGGAATACCCCCACCCCTTGGTGAAAGCCCTCTTGGAGTTAACCCTACCATAGAGACTGTAGATTCCAGTGCTGGGATCACCTCAAGCCAAACAGCTAATGGAGAGGGGACATAGTCTCACCCATCTGCAAAAAAGAGGATTAAAGTTTTACTGAGTGTAGCTATGTCCACCAGAGCAAGACCCAGTTTTTCCCACTTCCAGTCCCTCCCATAATCTTGTCTGAGGAGTCCTGACAAATAGCTGGGAAAAGAAAAGAAGTGAAAGGCAAAGAAGAAAGGGAAAGATATACCCAACTGAATACAGAATACCAAAGGGTAGCAAGGAGATATAAGAAAGCCTTTTAAATTGAACAATACAAAGAAATAGAAGAAAACAATAAAATGGGAAAGACTAGAGATGTCTTTAAGAAAATTAGAGATGCCAAGGATATATTTCCCGCAAAAATGAGCACAATATAGGACAGGAATGACAAGGACCTACCAGAAGCAGGAGCGACTAAGAAGAGGTGGCAAGAATACACAGAACTGTACGAAAAAGATCTTAATGACCCAGATGACTATGATGGTGTGGTCACTCACCTAGAGCCAGATATCCTGGAATATGAAGTCAAGTGAGCCTTATGAAAGAAGCTAGTAGAGGTAATGAAATTCCAGCTGAATTATTTCAAATCCTAAAGGATGATGCTATCAAAGTGCTGTGCTTAATATGCCATCAAATTTTGAAAACTCAGCAGTGGCCACAGGACTGGAAGGGCTTAGTTTTCTTTCTAACTCCAAAGAAGGGCAATGCCAAAGAATGTTCATACTACTGCACAATTGCGGTCATTTCTCATACAACAAGGTAATTCTCAACATCCTTCAAACAAGGCCTCAACAGTACATGAACCAAGAACTTGCAGATTCAAGTTGGATTTAGAAACAGAGATCAAATTGCTAATATCTGTTGGATCAGAGAGAAAGCAAGGGAATTCCAGAAAAACATATACTTTTTCTTCATTGACTACACTAAAGTCTTTGACTGTGTGGATCACAGCAAACTGTGGAAAATTCTTAAAGAGATGGGAATACCAGACCACCTTATCTGCCTCCTAAGAAATCTGAATACTGGTCAAGAAGCAACAATTAGAACCAGACAGAAAACAATGGACTGGCTCCAAATTGGAAAAAGTGTATGTCAAGGCTGTATATTGTCACCCTGTTTATTTAACTCCCATGCAGAGTATATCAAGTGAATGCCAGGCTGGATGAAGCACAAACCTGAATCAAGATTGCCAGGAGAAATATCCATAATCTCAGATATGCAGATGATAATAACCTAATCTCCAGGCATGCTGCAGTTCATGGGTTCACAAAGAGTCGAATTTAGAGACTAAACAACAGTAGCAACAATAATCCCTCCAGTCAGGAATGTTACACAAATCTCTTAGCCTGATCCACAAGAAGGCACAGAGATGAAACAAGAACCACAATCTCCCAACTTCTTGGACAAAAGCCACATCACAGAAAATTAATCAAAATGAAAAAGCAAAGGGTTTGGTTGCAGATTAAGGGACAAGATAAAAACTCCCCAAACCACTAAATGAAGTGGAGATAGGCAATCTTCCAGGAAAAGAATTCAGAATAGTGATAGTGAAGACGATCCAAGACTTTGGAAAAATAATGGAGAAAATGAAAAAAATATTTACCAAAGACCTAGAGCTAGAGAACAAACTGACAGAGATGAACAATACACTAGAAGGAATCAATAGCAGAATAACTGAGGAAGAAGAGCTGATAAATGACCTGGAGGACAAAATGGTGGAAATCGCTGCCACACAACAGAATACAGAAAAAAGAATGAAAAAAAAAAAAAAAAACAAAAAAACAGCCTAAGAGACCACTGGGGCAACATTAAAGGTACCAACATTCATATATGGGTCCCAGAAGTAGAAGAGAGAGGAGCTGAGAAAATATTTGAAGAGATAATAGTTGAAAAGTTCTATAACATTGGAAAGGGAATAATCAACCAAGTCCAGGAAGCACAGAGTACAAGGCAGGATAAACTCAAGGAAGGAACACACAGAGGCACATAGTAATCAAACTGACAAAGATTGAGACTAGAGAGAACAAGATGGTGGAGGAGTAGGTGGACGTGGAGTATCTCTCCATGGATACTTGAGGAACACACCTTCAGACACAGAGATGCATGCAGAACACCAGCTGAGAGTGGACAGAAGTACCTGACCAACAGAAAAGAATATATAGAACCATGCAAAACTCGGTAAGACAAAGGAACTGGGGGAAAAACGGGAGTGTTAGTAGGACTGGACCTGCTCTCGGGCAGTGGGGGAACTGGAGCAGGGGTCTGATCCCCACATTGGGGGCAATTGTCTGAGTCAGAGGAGAAACATTTAAGGCTGAGAGTGAAACAGCTGATCTGTGGCAGCCTAAATGGAATGAGAATCAGACAGTTCTTGCTGCAGCCATACATACCCCGGACAGGGACACATGTCCCCTGGAAAGCGCAGCAACTGGGAGCTGGAGTTTAGGGATTGTGGAGCAATCCCAGGGCGAGGGCTGCTGCTGACTGTGGAGAGACAGATTGAGGGGATGTGAGGGAGGAGATTGTGGTGGGAAATGCCTGTGGAGGAAAGCCAGGCAGCCACGGAAGCAAGGAGGTACTGCTGCATCACACGTAGGGGGTGGAGCCATCACCATAGCCTCTCTCTCCCCACAGGCCAGCAGCCACAGCTGAACAATAGAGGGGCTGGCCCATCAATCACCTGAGGCACTGAACTACAGAGTAGGACCCCACACAGGGTGCCCCTTTAAGTGCTTGATGAGCCAAACTATAGACTAAGACTCCAGCGGGGTGGCGGGGGCGCGGGGGGGGGGGGGGAGCACTTCTATGTGCCTGATGCTCCAAACAACAGAGAAGGTCCCCAGGCAAGGGAGCCCTCTAAGTACCTGAATGGGCAGAGCTACAGAGAAGACTCTCTAAAGAGGACTTCTGATCGCCAGCTACAAGAGGCTTGAAAAAAGACTCATAGGACCATAACTCCTGCAATGGAAGCAGGCCATGTCCCTTCACACTTGGTGCCGCCAGGATCTCAAGCCAAGCAGCTGCACCACCTTCACGCTCAACCCTCACTGGGGCAGAGCTGCCACAGGCAAAAAAAGTCTTGCATCTATGTGCACAGGGTCACTTAGGTCCTGTCTGACTATTTGCAACCTGTAGACTGTGGCCTGCCAGACTTCTCTGTCAGCGGGGTTCTCCAGGCAAGAATACCCGAGCATATTGGCCAACATTGGTTACCATACCCTTCTAGAGCACTATATTTCCTGCTGCCCTGGCCGCCAAATCCCCTGAGTACCTGGTGCTGCCAGAACCCCTGCGACCCAAGCAGCTGCACCACCTCCACCCCTGGCCCTCATGGGGCAAACCCAAGTCCATCAGGGCAGCCTCAGGGGCAAACCCCTGGGGACGACCCACATGCAGAGGTGGAAATAAAACCACAACTGAAACCCAGGGGCAGTGTGGCTAAGGAAAATGACCCCAAACTTTCCCACCAGCTGTACAAGCTGCAGATTAAACCCCACAATCAACTAGGCAGACTCTGTGTCTATGGAATTAAACAAAAGGTCATTGAGAGCTCCCACAGAAGAAAGCGCACTCGTTCTGATAGATGTGGACATTAGAGGCAAAAACACATAGTACTAGGACCAGATTAGAATCTGAGCTGCTCCCACAATAGGTCCAGAGATCAGCACAGTGCTGGAGGGCATCCTAGGGAGGTGAGGTGGACTGATTCCCAGCGATGGAAAGGACTCTGACAGAGCGATTCAAGAAAAACATGTATTATTCTTATGTTTTGACTTGTTCGGTAGATTCTTTTGGATTTTTTCTTTTCCTTTTTCCCCCCTCAGTCACATTTTTTATTGTTGTTATAAACTTCGGCCTTTACATGGGGCTTTTGCAGTTCTGGGGAGTTTTCCTTTTTTTTGTTGTCTCTTTTCTCTTTTTTTAATTTTAATTTTTTAAGCCTATTAGAATTTTCTCTGTGTTTATTCCTTTGTTTGCTTTTCCTACTGTTCTTTTCCCCTTGCAGTTAATCTTTAGTGTATATAAATCTTCTTCATCTACCTCTATTTTACTTTGCATATCTATTCTTTATTTCATTTCTTTCTTTCCTTTCCTCTCAACAGATTTGTTAGTTTCATTTTCATTGAGTTATGCCCTACTTGGCACCTTGCTTTAGTTTTGTTTTCCATTTTGTGCTTTGGTTAGTTTTGTTCTTAACTGGTAAATATAAAATTTTTGATTTCCTTTGTTTCCATGGTCAATCTATTGTACTTTATTTTTGTTGGACTGTGTTGACCTTGCTCATGGGTGTATATGTATATGTGTATATTCCATTAATTTAAATATCATTTGCCTGATTTTATAGCTGCCATTTGTCTGGGGTTCATCTTTGGTTTCTTGCTCTTGGATATTTCTTTTAATCTCACTTAATGCCATAACAAACCACTTGTGGAATCTTCTTTCCTGAGCAGATATCAAGCCCCAAGCCTTTGGAGTGGTAGCACTGACTCCAAGAACCTAGACGACCAGAGAACTAACCCTAGGGAATATCAAATCGTGAGACCTCACACAAAGGAAACCACTTGAATACAAGACCTGGAATCATCCAACCACCAGTAACACACTGTGCAGAAAGCCTCATCCAAACAACAAACAAAACAAAAATACAAACCCAATCATCAGCAGACAGGATTGCCACCTCACTCAACCTTGTTCATCAGAGGAAAAACAAACAACAAACAAATGGCAATTCAGCATGAATCTCACCCTATACAAAGTTTACACAAACCACTAGACCAACCTCAGGAGGGCAGAAACCAAAAGGAAGAAAGAATTTAACCCTGAAGCCTGGGAAAAGGCGACCTCAAATATAATAAGTTTAAAAAATTAATGAAAAGGCAGAGAAATACTACAGAAATGAAGGAACAAACTAGAAACACAGAAGTCCAAATAAATGAAGAGGAAACAGGCAAACTACCTGAAAAAGCATTCAGAATAATAATAGCAAAGATAATAAAAAACCTTGTAAACAAACTGGAGAAAATTCAAGAATCAATTAACAAAGATGTGTAAGAATTAAAGAATAAACATACAGAGACAAACAACACAATTACTGAAACTAAAAATACTCTAGAAGTAATCAACAGCAGAATATCTGAAGCAGAAGAACAAATCAGTGAGCTGGAAGATAAAAGGATGGAAATAAATTCTGAAGAGCAGAATAAAGTAAAAAGAATGAAAAGAACTGATGAGAGTCTCAGAGACCTCTGGGACAATATCAAAGGCACCAACATTAGAATTATAGGGGTCTCAGAAGAAGAAGAGAAAAAGAAAGGGTATGAGAAAATTTTTGAAGAGATTATAGTTGAAAATTTCCCCAACATGCAAAAGGAAACAGTCAATCAAGTTCAAGAGGCGCAAAGAGTCCCATACTGCCGGGGTCCAGCCTCGGCAGGATCCAGGGGATACCCTCAAGATGAACGGCGTCGGCGAGAGAGAGAGAAGACACGTTAGACTAGCCTTGATAGGGCCAAGTCTGTGAGGGAGAGAGAGAGAGAGAGAGAGAGAGAGAGAATGACCAGACAGGGGTGCAGAGACTCTGGCAGAGTCTGGCAATGCTTTATTTTTTACCATAGCTTTTATACCCTAAGTTAGTACATTTCTAAGGGAAGATAGTTTAACATTACGTCAGCTTGTCCTTCACAAAACCAAGGTGTTTTCTGCATACTTCTTTGTTTATGAGGGTCTTGTACATTATCTTCTGGCCTTGGGGCCTATTAACATTTTATGCAGGTCAGGTGAATGTAAACCTATTTTCTGTTTCTCTGGTGACTTTAACTGAAAGGTAACAGTGTCATAGGGAAATAGTACAGAGTAGAATTATATTCTTGCTAATACAAAAATTAATCTTTCTGCAAAAGTTGTCGGTTGCATTTATCTAAGAAGTTTACCCCATACTGACTCTGCGACTTTGGTGAGGCAGCTTCTGCCTAGCACTCCTGGCTGACAATTAACAACCATCTCATTGTTACCACACTAGGGCTAAGTTCTTATTTCTCTAGATCTTTAACTATATTAACAATGGTTTTTATAACACAACCTTAGCACATTAAAGGCAAAAATACAGCAAGCATAAACACAGCAAGCAAATCACAACCCAATAACCACCTATAGAATAATTTTTCTTATGTTTTCTAATAGGACTCCTTTACCCCTTAAAAGGGCTCTGTATCTATTAGGGCTTTTATATAATCAGGTTCTTTATGCTATTTTATGATTAGGATATTATAAGCAATCATGCATATTAGTACCAAGCGCATAAATGCGTTTGGCTAACAAACTACCAGCAAAGGAGTTTAAATTAAAACACTCCTTTCACCCTGAATAATCTCATAAAATACCACCACCTGGGAAACTTATTGATTGAAGTTCTAAATTGATTCTTATTTGGGAGGAGATCGGGGAAGGCCTTACTGCCTGTGTCACAGAAATTAGGGAGTAGTCCATTGAGGCAGGCATCAGAAAGGCAGATATCATCTTTAAGGTGAGCGCCGGGGGCAGCTTTTCGAAATTCCTGAAAACCTGATCTGCCTTGCCCATCAGGTTTTCTCCCTTATGGCCTTGTTAGGGGTAGGGTCTCATGAGCTGACTTTTTCGAAACCCCTGAAAACCTGATCCGCCTTGCCCGTCAGGTTTTCTCCCTTATGGCCATTTTAGGGGTAGGGTCTCGTGTGTTGGCTCCTGGCACCATACAGGATAAACCCAAGTAGAAACATGCCAAGACACATACTAATCAAATTAACAAAGACCTAATACAAAAAAAGAATATTAAAAGCACCAAAGGAAAAGCAAGTAACCTACAAGGGAAACCCCATACTCTTAACAGCTGATCTTTCAGCAGAAACTCTGCAGGCCAGAAGGGAATGGCAGAATATATCTAAAGTACTGAAAGGGAAAAATCTACAACCCAAGATTACTATACTCAGCAAGGATCTCATTTAAAAATTGATGGAGAAATAAAAAGCTTCCCAGACAAGCAAAAGTTAAGAGAAATCAGTACCACCAAACCAGCTTTACAACAAATGTTAAAGGGACTTATATAGTCAAGAAATACAAGAGAAGAAAAAGGATCTGCAAAATCAAACCCAAACAATTAAGAAACTGAAAGTAGGAATATATATACCAATAATTACTTTAAATGTAAATGGATTAAATGCTCCAACCAAAACATGCATACTGGCAGAAGGGATACAAAAACAAGACCTATATATATGCTGTCTGCAAGAAACCCACTTCAGACCTAAAACACATATAGACTGAAAGTTAGAGGATGGAAAAATATATTCTATGCACATGGAAAGCAAAAGAAAGCTGGTGTAGTAATCCTCATATCAGACAAAATAGGTCTTAAAGAATATTACAAGAGATAAGGAAGAACACTACAGAATGATCAAGGGATCAATCAAAGAGGAAGACATAACAATTGTAAATATCTATGCACTCTACACAGGAAGACTTCAATACACAAGACAACCCTAACACATAAAAGAAGAAATTGACAGTAACACAATAGTAGTAGGAGACTTTAATATCCCACTCACACCAACAGATATATCATCAAAACAGAAAATTAATAAGGAACACAAGTCTTAAATCATACATTAGAGTAGATGGATCTCATTAATATCTTCAGTACATTGCATCCAAATGCAGAAGAATACACCTTCTTCTCAAGTGCACATGGAACATTCTCCAGGATAGATCACATCCTGGTTCACAAGTAAAACCTCAGTAAATTTAAGAAAATTGAAATCATATCAAGCATCTTCTCTGACCACAGTGCTATGAGACTAGATATCAATTACATGATAAAAACTGCAAGAAGCACACACACATGGAGATTAAACAAAACATTTCTAAATAAACAACAGGTTACTGAAGAAATCAAAAGGGAAATAAAAAAGTTTCTGGAAACAAATGATAATGAAAACAACTCAAAACCTATGGGATGCAGCAAAAGCAGTTCTTAGAGGGAAGTTTATAGCAATACAATCCTACCTCAAGAAACAAGAAAAACATCGAATAGACAACCTAACTTTACACCTAAAACAACTGGAAAAAGAGAACAAAAAACTCCAATTAGCAGAAGGAAAGAAATTATAAAGATCAGAACAGAAATAAATGAAAAAGAAATGAAACAAACAGTAGTAAAGATTAATAAAACTAAAAGCTGCTCTTTGAGTAGATAAACATTGACAAACCTTTAGCCAGACTCATCAAGAAAAAAGGAGAGAAGAATCAAATCAACAAAATTAGAAATGAAAAAGAGGTTACAACAGACAATGCAGAAATACAAAGGATTATAAGAGACTATTATGAACAATTATATGGGAATAAAATGAATAACCTAGAAGAAATGGACAGATTCTTAGAAAAGGTCAATCTTCCATGACTGAAGCAGGAAGAAATAGAAATTATGAACAATCCAACTATAAGAACTGAAATTGTAGCTGTGATCAAATATCTCCCAAAAAATAAAAGCCCAGGACCAGATGGCTTAACAGGAGAATTCTATCAAACATTTGGAGAACAGCTAATGCCTATTCTTCTAAAACACTTTCAAAAAATTGCAGAGGAAGGAACACTTCTGAACTTATTCTGCAAGGCCACCATCACCCTGATACCAAAGTCAGACAAAGACAACACAAAAAATTTGTAAAACAGTAAAATTGAGCTATACTTAAAAAAAGAAAAGAAAACTACAGGCCAATATCACTGATGAACATAGATGCAAAAATCCTCAACAAAATTTTAGTAAACATACTTCAACAACACATCAAAAAGCTCATACACCATGATCAAGTTGGGTTTATTCCAGAAATGCCAAGATTCTTCAATATACACAAATCAATCAATGTGATTTGATTGAAAGATAAATTGAAAGATAAAAATCATATGATGATCTCAGTAGATGCAGAAAAAGACTGACAAAATTCAGCACTCATTTATGATTAAATCTTTTCAACAAATGGGCATAGAAGAAACCTACCTCAACATAGTAAAGGACATATATTATAAGCCTACAGCAAACATTATTCTCAATGGTGAAAAACTGAAAGCACTCCCCCTAAGATCAGGAACAAGACAAGGGTGTGCACTTTCACCACTAATATTCAACACAGTTCTGGAAGTCCTAGCTACAGCAATCAGAGAAGAAACAGAAATAAAAAGAACCCAGATCTGAAAAGAAGAAGTAAAGCTCTCACTGTTTGCAGTTGACATGATATTGTACATAGAAAACCCTAAAGATAGTATCAGAAAATTACTAGAGCTAATCAGTGAATTTAGCAAAGTTGCAGGATACAAAATCAATACACAGAAATCACTTGCATTTCTATATACTAACAATGAACAATCAGAAAGAGAAATTAAGGAATCAATCCCATTCATCAGTTCAATAAAAAGAATTAAATATCTAGGAATAAACTTACCTAAGGATACAAAAGAACAGTATACAGAAAATTAAAAGACACTGATGAAAGAAATCAAAGATGACATAAGCAGATGGATAGACGGAACTCATAGTCCTGGGTAGGAAGAATCAGTATTGTGAAAATGACTATACTACCAAATGCAATCTACAGATTCAGTGTGATCCCTATCAAATCACCAGTGGCATTTTTCACAGAATTAGAACAAAAAATTTCACATCCGTGTTTCATTTGGAACCACAAAAGACCCCGAATAGCCAAAGAAGTCATGAGAAAGAAGAATGGAGCTGGAAGAATCAACCTTCCTGATTTCAGATTATACTACAAAGCTACAGTCATTAAGACAGTATGGTACTGGCACAAAAACAGAAATATAGACCAATGGAACAAGATAGAAAGCCCATAAATAAACCCATGAACCTATGGGTACCTTATTTTTGACAAAGGAAGCAAGAATATACAATGTGGCAGAGACAGCCTCTTCAATAAATGGTGCTGGGAAAACTGGGCAGCTATGTGTAAAAGAATGAAATTAGAACACCATACACAAAGATAAACTCAAAATGGGTTAAAGACCTAAATGTCATACAAAGGGATAAAAAGCCATAAAAAGGAATGCATTTGAGTCAGTTCGAATGAGGTGGATGAACCTAGAACCTATTATACAGTGAAGTGAGTCATAAAGAGAAAGATAAATATGATATTCTAATGCACACATATGAAATCTAGCAAAATGGTACTGAAAAATTTATTTACAGGGCAACAATGGAGAAACAGACATTGAGAATAGACTTATGGACATGAGGAGAGGGGAGGAGAGGGTGAGATGTAAGTAAAGAGTGACATGGAAACTTACATTACCAAATGTAAAATAGATAGCCAACGGGAATTTGCTGTATGGTTCAGGAAACTCAAACAGAGCTCTGTATCTACCTAGAGGGGTGGGGTGGGGGAGGGGTAGATTGGAGGGAGGTTCATAAAGGAGGGGATATATGTATACCTATGATTCATGTTGAGGTTTGACAGAAAACAACAAAATTCTGTAAAGCAATTATCCTTCAATAAAAAATAAATGAAACAGAAAAAAAAACTGACAAAGATTAACAAAGGTATAATATTAGAAGCAACAAGGGAAAAATAACAAATAACATAAAAGGAAATTCCCAAAAGGTTATCAGCTGATTTCTAAACAGAGACTCTAGAAGCCAGAAGAGAATGGCATGATATATTTAATGTGATGAAAGGGCAGAACCTACAGCCAAGTATATTCTACCCAGCAAGAGTGTCATTCAGGTTTGAGGAAGAAATCAAAAACTTTCCAGACAAGCAAAAGTTAAGAGAATTCACCACCACCAAACTAGCTTAACAATAAATACTAAGCAATAAATACTAAAGGAACTTCTCTGAGCAGGAAACACAAGAGAAGGAAAAGACTTACAAAAAATAAACACAAAACAATTAAGAAAATCATAATAGGATCATAAGTATCAATAACTACCTACAATGGTGTATTAAATGCACCAACCAAAAGATATACTGGCTAGGCAGGATGAAAACATCCACGTGTATGCATTTCCACTTGCCACATCATTCTACTTAACTCCTAAAATTGTAATTATTTTATATTGTTAGGTTAATCATGTTTCCATTATGGATTGCAATTGTAACTACCTTTTTATTTTTTGTCTGGTTATTGGCTATGAAAACTGATAAACATCTTTTAATATTATGATTAAGGAAACATTATTCATTTTAATACCATTGTGTCTTGGTTGGTCAACAAAAAGTAATAGAATTCTGTATTACTAAAACTGTATTTAAAAAAAAAACCTATAGTAGATTCAATGCAATCTCTGTCAAGCTACCAATGGTATTTTTCACAGAACTAAAACAAATAATTTCACAATTTGTATAGACATACAAAGAACCTTGAATAGCCAAAGCAAGCTTGAGAAAGAAGAATGGAACTGGAGGAATCAACCTTCCTGACTTCAGACTATACTGCAAATCTACAGTCATCAAGGCAGTATGGTACTGGCACAAAGACAGAAAAATAGATCAATGGAACAAAATAGAAAGCCCAAAGATAAATCCACACACCTGTGTACGCCTTATCTTTGACAAAGGAGGTAAGAATATACAATAGAGAAAAGACAATCTCTTTAACAAGTGGTGCTGGGGAAACTGGACAACCACTGTAAAAGAATGAAACTAGAACACTTTATCATGCTATACACAAAAATAAACTCAAAATGGATTAAAGATCTAAATGTAAGACCAGAAACTATAAAACTCATAGAGGAAAACATAGGCAAAACACTCTTTGACATAAATCACAGCAGGATCCTCTATGACCCACCTCCCAGAATATTGGAAATAAAAGCAAAACTAAACAAATGGGACCTAATTAAACTTAAAAGCTTTTGTACAATGAAGGAAACTCTAAGCAAGGTGAAAACACAGCCTTCAGAATGGGAGAAAATAATAGCAAATGAAATAATTGACAAAGAATTAATCTCCAAAATATACAAGCATCTCATGCAGCTCAATTCCAGAAAATAAATGACCCAATCAGAAAATGGGCCAAAGAACTAAACAGATATTTCTCCACAGAAGACATACAGATGGCTAACAAACATGAAATGATGCTCAATATCACTCATTATTAGAGAAATGCAAATCAAAACCACAATGAGGTACCATTACATGCCAGTCAGGATGGCTGCTATCCAAAAGTCTACAAGCAATAAATGCTGGAGAGGGTGTGGAGAAAAGGGAACCCTCTTACACTGTTGGTGGGAATGCAAACTAGTACAGCCACTATGGAGAACAGTGTGGAGAGTCCTTAAAAAACTAGAAATAGAACTGCCATATGACCCAACAATCCAACTGCTGGGCATACACACTGAGGAAACCAGATCTGAAAGAGCCATGTGTACCCCAATGTTCATTGCAGCACTGTTTATAATAGCCAGGGCATGGAAGCAACATAGATGTCCATCAGCAGATGAATGGATAAGAAAGCTATGATAGAAATACACAATGGAATATTACTCAGCTACTAAAAGAATGCATTTGAATCAGTTCTAATGAGGTGGATGAAACTGGAGCCTATCATACAGAATGAAATAAGTCTGAAAGAAAAACACCAATGCAATATATTAATGCATATATATGGAATTTAGAAAGATGGGTAACGATGACCCTATATGCGAGACAGCAAAAGAGACACAGATGTATAGAACAGACTTTTGGACTATGTGGGAGAGAGTAAGGGTGGGATGATTTGAGACAATAGCATTGAAGCATGTATATTATCATATGTGAAATAGATCACCAGTCCAGGTTCATTGCATGAGACAGGGTGCGCAGGGCTGGTGCACTGGGATGACCCAGAGGGATGGGATGGGGAGGGAGGTGGGAGGGGACTTCAGGATGGTGGACACTTGTACACCCATGGCTGATTCATGTCAATGTATGGCAAAAATCACTACAATATTGTAAAGTAATTAGCCTCCAGTTAAAATTAATTAATTAATTAAAAACCCCTATAGTAACTTTTGTTTTAGTTGGAGATTAATTGCTTTACAATATTGTGTGGGCCTCTGCCATGCCTCAACATGAATTAGCCACAGATACACTTATGTCCCCTCTCTCCTGAGCTCCCTTCCCATCTCCCACCCAATCCCACCCTTTAGGTTGTCACAGAACACTGGGCTGAGCTTGCTGTGTCACACAGCATAGTCCTACTTGCTATCTATTTTGCATATGGTAATGTATATGTAAAATCCACATGCATCTAGCAATCCAGCATCTAGTATTACTGCTAAAATCTAGAAACTACTATCTTATTTATTTTCTTTAAAAAAGTGAATGAGGCTTGAAACTTCTAATCCAATTCTGAGGATATAAAGAAATACTATGTTGTAAAAACAGGAAATTAACATGGTGTACAGTACCATTAACTAAAGTATAGATTTTGTTCAAATTTCACACACACACAAAATAAATAAATAAGCAAATAAGCAAATGAATACACATAAAAAAACTGTTTTTCTCTGAAAAATCATAAGACATGTAAGATGTTTTGAAGGTAATAGTCTTTTAAAGGAAAAGGCAATCTATATTATACAAAGCTGAACACTTATTAATGTTTAAGTACAGAAAACTATGGATAGAATTTAAAGTTTGCAAAGCACTTTTCTCTCTATTATCTCATATTATTTCTCTAATTATGCTATAATGCAGGCAAACTAAATCCTATAATACCAATTTTCTTAATAGGGAATCGGAATTCTGATACATTAGGTAGCACAACTGAAAAATAAAGAACTTGAGTTAAATCTTCACTTTGGGTTCTCAAACTCTTTCATTAAAGCTGCAATCTCTGAAGATATAGAGTAGAAAGATGATTAAAGAGACATATTTGAGAAATAAAGGGTGAAATGTTAAAATGAAATGTATATCATTTTGTGCCTCCTTGCAGGCAGCACTTTCACTGGTTTCTACTTTAAGAATGTGGATACACAGTTCAGTGTACCGAAAGTTCAGTACTGAAACTGCTTGGAAGTGATTTTACTTGCAACATGTTTTTTGGTGCCTCTTCAGTTTCAAGTCTAAACTTAGCTCTCGGGAAAGTTATTAATCAGTTGGTTGGCTGACTTTCTTTTGATTTTTTTTTTACATGAAAAGTGACTTGGTGATTGGGATATTTGGGGCATTTCTTTCCCCAGGACATTTGAACTAATTGAAAGTGGATGTTTTTTATGCTCTATTGTTGTGAGTATGCAATTCAGCAGGATGTAGAGACCTTTAAAACGAACTAGGAATTTTAATTACAGTCCTCTGGGCCACTTGTGGTCAGTGGGCTTGTGAACAGAGAGGTCACTACAGGTGTTATGGCTTCCTTGCCAGTTTATAATGATCCATTTTTAATTTATGGAAAATGCTCCTGCAAACTCTTTAATTATTCACACACTGTAAGGCAGAGTTGGACGGGGGTGGGGGGTAAATGAAAAAATAAATTTTTTTGACAAGTTATGACTGAACTTTTCTAGAGTACCAAAGCAATTTAGTAACAGATCTGGATTCAGAGCTCAGTTATGTTTAATTCCTTAATAAAAAATAGCTTTACACCAGTTTAACTTGGAGGAAATACAGTTCCCAAAATCTTAACAATGATTATACTGGATATATGACTTTATTGTATTTAAAGAAGCCTATAAGTGTGATATATTTTGCTTCTTCTTCTTGCAAAATTATGATATGGCTAAATTTAAAGCTTTTTCCTATTTTTTCCTAAAAAGGTTAGTTTTAATTGGATATCATATACCATAAATTATGGAAATATACTGTTTTTCTGTTGTAAGTTTAGTGGCTACTTTGTAAATATTTATTTAAAATAAAAATACTGTTATGAAAAGTACAGATGACTTTTGATTCCATTTTCCAGCCAAACCTTTTCATTTACAAATAAGGAAATTAAGGTCAAGGGGTTAAGAGACTTTTGTTCAAAAGTTTATGGGTAGTAGGCAAGAGAATTAGGATTATAACTGAGATCACAAGACCCCATCCTGTGTACTTTCCACTCTACCATTTTTGTTGTTCAGTCACTCAGTAGTGTCCAACTCTTTGCGACTCCAGGGACAGTAGGACTCCAGGCTTTCCTATTCTTCACCATCTCTTGAAGCTTGCTCAAGCTCACGTCCGTTGAGTCAGTAATGCCATCCAACCATTTCATCCTGTTGTCCCCTTCTTTCAACTTCAATCTTGCCCAGCATCAGGGTCTTCTCCAATGAGTCGGCTTTTTGCATCAGGTGGCCAAAGCATTGGAGCTTCAACTTCAGGATCAACCCCTTCAATGTGTATTCAGGATTGATTTCCTTTAGGATGGACTGGTTTGATCTCCTTGCAGTACAAGTGACTCTCAAGAGTCTTCTCCAACAGTTCAAAAGCATCAATTTTTTTAGCATTCAGTCTTCTTTATGGTCCAACTCTCACATCCATACATGACTATTGGGAAAACCATAGTTTTGACTATATGGCCATTTACTGGCAAATAATGTCTCTGCTTTTTAATACAGTCTAATTTTGTCATAGCTTTTCTTCTAAGGAGCAAGAGTCTCTTAATTTCATGGCTGCAGTCACCATCTGCAGTGATTTTCCAGATCAAGAAAAAATGTCTGCCACTTTTTCCTTTGTTTCCCCATCTATTTGCCATGAAGTGATGGGACTGGCTGTCATGATCTTCGTTTTTTGAATGCTGAGTTTTAAGCCAGCTTTTTCACTCTCCTCTTTCAGCTTCATCAAGAGGCTCTTTAGTTCTTTTTTGCTTTCTGACATAAGGGTGGTGTTATCTGCATATCTGAGGTTATTAATACTGCTCCTGGCAATCTTTATTGCAGCTGTGCTTCATCCATTCCAGTGTTTCTCATGATGTACTCTGCATATAAGTTAAATAAGCAGGGTGACAATATACAGCCTTGACATACTCCTTTCCGAATTTGGAACCAGTCTGTTGTTCCATGTCCAGTTCTAGCCGTTGCTTCTTGACCGGCATACAGGTTTCACAGGAGGCAAATAAGGTGGTCTGGTATTCCGAACTCTTTAAGAATTTTCCACAGTTTGCTGTGATTGACACAGTCAAAGGCTTTAAGGTAGTCAATGAAGCAGAAGTAGATGTTCTTCTGGAACTCCGTTGCTTTTTCTGTGATCCAATGAATATTAGCAATTTGATCTCTGGTTCCTCTTTCTTTTCTAAATCCATCTTGAACATCTGGAAGTTCTCAGTTCACAGACTGTTGAAGCCTAGCTTGGAGAATTTTGAGCACTCTTCCATAAAGCAGTTTAAATTAAAAAAACTCCACAGTATAGCGTGGTTGCAGTTAAAATTAAAACTCTAAATGTGCCTTTTTCACCAATCTTTTGATAAAGATTCCAGGGCCCACGGATTGGGCAACTCAAGGTTTTTCTTACATGTCACAGCAATGGTATAGCATTTACTCTATCCCTTGTCAATTTCTTTACTTTAGAGACCTTACATTTGCAAAGCAATCTGAATCCAGATTTTATTGGTCTCCTTCCCCATTCTTTTAAGTTAGCCCCCACATATTTAGGCAAGTTCTCTCTCTCCCCTTCTTTCAGTCAGTTTACTGAACTTTACGGAATCCTTTCAAAACTGTCACCTTGGTTCTTAGAAATAGCAGCTCTCTTTGTTTCCTTGCTCCTATTTCATCTATTTACATACTAGTCAGTTAAATTACAAGATAACAATGATAAGTGCAACCAGCATGCACAGGCTTGGGCAACTCTAATAGATCCTTGTGAACATTACCTAATTGTTGGCAGCATTAATACTGAAGTGTCCTGGAGAACGTCATGCTGACCGTGACTGCTCAGTGTGCAAGGATCAGGATGTTGAGAGAGCAAGGGAATGGAGAGTCCATCAGTTTTACTAAACATGAGAATTATAGTGTTAGGTGCTCAGGTGTGTCTGACTCTTTGCCACCCCATGGACTGAAGGCTGCCAGGCTCCTCTGTCCATGGAATTCTCCAGTGCCTAAGTAATGATTAAAATTGCTTCTTTTGGGATTTCCCTGATGGGCCAGTGGTTAAGAATCCACCTTCCAATGCAAGGGACACAGGTCTGATCACTAGTAGGGAAGCAGATCTCATGTGCTGTGAGGCAACTAAGCCTGTGCACCACAGCTAGAGAAGCCCACAGCCTGCAGTGAAGAACCAGCACAGCCAAAAGAATTGCATCTTTCATTGATTTACACTATGGATATTTCCCACATTAAGTGTTTTTTCAAAGTGTCTCCAACTAATACAAATAAATGAAAAAAAAAGTGTATATTTTTAATAATTTTGCAAGATTTCATCTTATGAATTCCCTAAAATTGCTTGGTGCCTGTGAGCATGCTCAGTTGTGTCCAACTCTTTGAGACCTCATGGACCTGCTAGGGTCCTCTGTTCATGAGATTTCCCAGGCAAAAATACTGGAGTGGTTTGCCATTTCCTTCTCCAGGGGATATTCCCAACACAAGGATTGAACCCATGTCTCTGAGGCTTCTCAGAGCCTCAGAGGCTTCCCCAGTGGCTGGGGAAGCCTTAAAATTGCTTACCTAATTGAATATTATTGTATGTTTAATTATACTTAAGCCTTTTCTTCACTTCTAAGGAGAATATACTAGAATAAATAAAAACATGAACTTTATAGTCAGCATATGCTAATCATAGAATATGACACAAAGAAAAAGTGCCTAAAAGCATTAGTGTCATATATCTGGCAGTGCAATCCTCATTCTCATGTTTTAAAGCAATTTTTGTGGCTGTGTATGTGTATGCGTGTGTTTATATATACACCTTTTGAGTAGTGGTTGGATTTGTATTATTCTTATAAGCAGATTTGACAGGAAATAATATTGAGTCTTGTCATCAAGGAACATATGTTATTTTTCCATCTATTTACATTTTGTTTTAGGTCTCTTCATTGAGTTCTGTAGTTTCTTTGATATGGTGATGTATATTTCTTTTCAAGTTTATTCTGGGTATTAGTATTTTGTGATTATTTTAAAGAAACATGCTCTTTATTGTTTCATTCTAATTTGCTAAATTGTAATCTGTTGAACTCTATTCTTAGTTTTTAAGAGCTTCTTAGTTTGTTGAGTTTTATAAAAGGCCTATTTAATGCAACTGGTCATTTTAATAGAACATGAACTAATGAAACAGTCTAAAAGCAGAAGAAAGAAATGTCCAAATTAGGTAAGTTTAATAAAGACACTTCTGCCTATACTGAGTTTGTTTTCCCAGTTAATTAAAACTTATGTACATTTTCATAACCTCATAATCTTTTAGCCACTTTGTACCTGATAGACTAAAAAGAAAATCTGGTGGGATCTGATGGAGTTATATTCACAGCTGCTGTCCTGTGCCAACAAGCTGAGATAGCAGATGAGCAACACACATCTGAGCTGTAATGTTCTGGTCCTAGAACAACTTTCATAGCATAGAATAACCTGCTTCATATCTACCTTTCAAATCTCTTTGTAAGTGTCTCTTCAAGCCCATTCTGACCTCCAATAATATAAAGAAAAAAATTCTTGAAACCGTGGTTCCAACTTAGCTAACTTGACACATTACAGAGTCACAACACCTTCCATTCCTGAGTCAAAATGTCTTATTAAAAGGAATTCTAAAAAAAAATCTAAAAAAAAATAAATAAATAAAATAAAAGGAATTCTAAATTTTCATAACATATAGGTTGAAAACAACATCTAGCACCATGGTCAATATAATTGTATTAATATCTTGTCCTCAGGGCTGCTGTTTCCCCTACCACTCTTTTATTTATTTAAAACTTTTTGTCTTTTCTCTTTTTGTTTTAATCACAAATTTTATTGTTGATTTCATCAGAGATAACTAGAATAGCACAGGTTAAAAACTTCCTTACTTTATCTTCATTATCAGATGGCACACCCACTACCTCTGTGGTTTCCATTACCCAATGAAATATAAAATTAATGTTTAATAAAACATGCTTATTGGTATGCTTTTTGTCTTTAAAAACACAGAGAATCACATTTGGTCAGATGACTTTATAAAGTTAGGGTTCAGTGTCTCGCATTCCTAATAGGTCTACTATGAAAGTGGCTTGTTGTCATTAGTCAACCCTATCGAAAAACAAAACAAAACAAAAAACCCTAGAATGTATTAATAGAAGAAGATAATTGGTAAATTGATATTCATTTGTTTGTATAATTCTACATTTAAAGGGTGGTTATCTTCAATTTCTCCAGGGAAACTATTTTAGTACTTTTGTACATATGGTTCTTTGGGAGGCATTTTCATTATTTCTAATAAACAAAATGCAATGAATTGTAAGATGCTGAAAATGGCATTTCTTTTTTATACATAAAAGGAGAAAACAAGGAATATGATTAATGGCAAGAACTCTGAGATTGGAATTTCTTAGTATTTTTCTCTCTTCTCTCAATCTCTCTCTTTCCACACCCCTCTCTGATAAATACAAATATTGTGTTAATAACTTAAATAGTGGTAGTTTAGTCACTAAGTCGACTCTTGCCACCCCATAGATTGTAGCCCATCAGCCTCTGTCCATGGGACTTCCAAGGCAGGAATACTGGAGAGGGTCATTATTTTTTTCTCCAGGGAATAACTTAAATAACTTATATACTTAGACTCTTCATTGAGTTATCAGATATAGTAAAACTGTTGATAGATAATTATGTTTTAGATATTAAGCATAAATTTTTAGTACATTAAATTTGAATCCCAAGCCAAAGAATGGAGGGTGATTATGGGAGTAATTGGGCTTCCTGGTGACTCGGACAGTAAAGAATCCACCTGCATTGTGGGATACCTGGGTTCAGTTCTTGGGTTAGGAAGATTCCCCTGGAGGAAGGCATGGCAACCCACTCCAGCATTCTTGCCTGGAGGATCCCCATGGACAGAGAAGTGTGGCGGGCTATAGTCTATGGGGTCGCAAAGAGCTGGACATGACTGAGCGACCAAGCACAGCACAGCACAGCATATGGGAGCAATTCAGTCAGTCAGTTCAGTCGCTCAGTCGTGTCCAGCTCTTCACGACCCCATGGACTGCAGCACGCCAAGCCTCCCTGTCCATTGCCAACTCCTGGAGTTTACTTAAACTCATGTCCATTGAGTTGGTGATGCCATCCAACCATCTCATCCTCTGTCATCCCCTTCTCCTCCAGCCTTCAATCTTTCCCAGCATCAGGGTCTTTTCCAATGAGTCGGTTCTTCTCATCATGTGGCCAAAGTATTGGAGTTTCAGCTACAGCATCAGTCCTTGCAATGAATATTCAGGACTGGGAGTAATTAGTTTTCAAATTTTTCATTTAAATGAAAAAAAACCATTGCCCAGAAGAAATTCTTAAGAGATGAATTTAATTAAATTCCTCTTGCCAGGCAATTAATTCCTTTCTACTTCCTTTTAAATTACTTCAGCTTGATGGACCATCTGTTCTTTGAGTCTGTTCAGGGCCTAACTTCAGATTATTAAACCAGCCAGGTTACATTACCGTGAATCCCAGGTTTCATTCCTGCAGATGTTCCTGTCTTTGTGTCAAGTGGCCCCTGATTTCCTAAACCTTCTGCCTTAGAAGTCCTAGTGACAATACTAGCTATTTTCATCCATTCACATGGCCTATGTGGATGACTTGACTTCAGTTTGGGACCTTCTGTCATATTAAAAATCTACAAGGAATAAGTCAGTCAAGTCTTACTGCATGTAGTCTTGGCATCCAGTTATAGCATTAGGATGCCCTAGGCTCCAGTTAACAGAAACTAGCATTTAAATGGGAAGAAACAGAAATGTGTTATTTCATAAGGGGAAGTCCAGGAGTAGAGCAGACTCTAGGGTTACTCGATCAGTCAGTTGCATGGTACTTTCATTCCTCTTATTCTTGCTTATCTGTCCTCTTTGACAGAAGCATTTCTTCAGGCTGGCATGAAGCTGTTAGTAGGCATCTCTTCCAGACAAAACCATATCCCAAAGATGAAGAGAAGTGTTTCTGGTTTGGTTCACTCCAAAGAAAGAGGAAACTCTTTTCCCCAAAGCATTTCCCATCAGCTGCCCTTCCACCAGCAGATTTCCTCTGTTATTGGCCAGAACCGATTTGCACTGCCCCCCACCCCCCGACTAGTCATTGCAAGGAGGATGCTTTCAATCAAGCACCCCTTGAGTGGGGGATGCTGTCTTCTTCTGAACTACATGGTGATGTGGGGAGAGCGAATATCTTAACAACATTTGGGTTTTATCAAGAATAAGAGAGAATGGATGCTAGTAGTCAACCAGTATTGCCTGCGGTGTCACCATGTGTCACTTTTGTATGCATGGAGCAAGCCTGCACTGTGGAGTCAGATGGATCTGGGTTCAATTCTTGAGTCAAGCTTGGACAGCCAAGTGACCTTGATCAAACAGCTTAGCTTTTATGAGGTTCAGAGCTTTTTTCACTTTAAAGTGGATGTAAATATCCTTTAAGGTTATTAAAATTGTTAAATAAGAATAGCTGCAACAACTATAAAAGAAAAAGGTTTATAGAATTCTGTCCTCAGTAAGTTCTCAGTTTAGTTTTTACCCTTCTGTTAGTACTTGCTTAAACCTATAAACTCCCCATCCCAGAAAATCACTTCAAATTCTACAAATTTTACTAGTGGTTTAAAATGCAAGAATTTTTCTTAAGAAATACAGTGTCAAACCTCTTCCAATTTTGCTATATAGCATGACATTTTATTTCCTTTCTATTGAGCATAGAAATGTTTATTATATTGGAGTATTAGCAAAATATTCATTTATAAAATAAATATTAATGATTACATAATCTGTCTAGCACAAAGACAGTGCCATGTTGTTCTGACTTAAGAAACTGTAAATTATGCAAAAGGGTGAGAGTCAGATACACTAGACATAAAATATGTGCCAACTTGTCACAAAACCTGAAACAAGTAGAGACCAACTTCACCTTCATGAAATCTTATCTGACCTAGTTTCAAACAATGTTTTGAATTAAAGTTGGTCTTAGGCCAATAATACTCAAATTGGAAATGAGTGGTAACCTTGCAATAAAATCTCATTCCAATTTTCAATTGAAAATAAATTGATGGCTCTCTTTAAACATTTGAGTTCATTTTTTATGAGTTCAAATTCTTTAGATGGAACAATGTGTGATGAGTTCTGAGGGTAGATTTGGAGCAGGAAACTCAATGAACTTTTGTGCAAAGCAGTAATGGAGACACAGACCTTGAGAACAGACTTATGGATACAGCTTGGGGGAGGAGAGGGAGAAGGAGAGGGTAGGGGGTATAGAGAGTGTAACATGGAAACATACATTACCATACGTTAAATAGATAGCCAATGGGAATTTGCTGTATGGCTCAGGAAACTCAAACCTGGGCTTGGTAACGACCTAGAGGGGTGGGATGGAAAGGGAGGTGGGAAGGATTTTCAAGTGGGAGGGGACATGGGCAAACCTACGGCTGATTCATGTTGATGTTTGGTAGAAGCCGATGCAATACCATAAAGCAATTATCCTTCAATTAAAAATAAATTTTAAAATAGAGCTGTATAACTTGCATTGGTGAGTTCATTGACTATACACTTAAACTTTTATAGTAAATGTATCTTGAGAGTATAATTTCCCGTCCTTTCTTAGGGTACAATTCTTACGTTTTTACTCTAGGGCAGTCAGATACAGTAAAAAACAATCTGACTTTCCACTTTTCCTGCTTGGGAGTGTGAGTCTTTATGAGAAATGATTTTCCCTAAGCTCCTGTGTGGAGGAGCAGCTTATCTGAGCTCCAGTTGGTCCCTGATAACTGCTACCTCACTACCTGTAACAAAAAGCCATGTTCTCAAGGCCTATATGTCCTTGGCCTCACAAGCTATGATTGGAACCTCTTCTCTTGTCCGATTTCTCCAGCTTTTGCCCTGTTTCCTCTCTCTGGTGAGCCCTTTCTTACCAAGAAATTGGTTGATGCTATGCCTGACTTTCTATCTCAGATTCTCTTAAAGATGATCTTTTAATTCAATCTCAGGCCTCAGGTGCTGCCTTAACTTTGAACTGGAGTATAAAACCATGCAAATTGGGTGGAGAGGGAGGTGGGAGGGGGGATCGGGATGGGGAATACATGTAACTCCATGGCTGATTCATGTCAATGTATGACAAAACCCACTGAAATGTTGTGAAGTAATTAGCCCCCAACTAATAAAAAATAAAATAAAACAAAATAAAACCATGCAAATATACCCTGTCACCCTGCACCATCAGATTCTGTAGAGCGCAGGCCTAAAACTGTAGCTAGCTTCAGTTCCTATTATCTGTATTTAGTTGAAGTACAGTAGACCAACAGCATGGAATGTTAGTTCCAGGCATACAGCATAGTGATTTGATATTTCTATGCATTACAAAGTGATCATGATGATAAGTCTAGTTACCATCTGGCACCATACAAATTTATTATAATATTATTGACAATATCCCCATGCTGTACATTTCATTCGAATGGCTCATTTATTTTCTAACTGGAAAATCTGTGCCTCTTAATCTCCCTCAAATTAATATTTTATTTTCTTCAGATAAATAGAAGTAGAATTGCTGGACTGTATGGAAGTTCTTTCTTAAAATTTATTCACAGTATTGAGTTGGTTTCTGCCAAATATCAATATGAATCAGTCATATGTTGCCTCGCCCCCACCTCTCTTCATCCCACCCCTCTTGGTTGTTACAGAGTCCCAGTTTGAGTTCCCTGAGTTATATAGCAAATTCCCATTGGCTATCTGTTTTACATAGGGTAATGTACGTTTGCATGTTACTCTCTCCGTACCTCCCACCCTCTCCTCCATGTCCATAGTCTGCTCTCTTTGTCTGTGTCTCCACTGCTGCCCCACAAATAATTTCATTAGTACCATCTTTCTAGATTCCATATATATACATTAGTATACAATATTTGTTTTCCTCTTCTGACTTACTTCATTGTGTATAAAAGGCTCTAAGTTCATCTACCTCATTACAACTGGCTCAAATGTGTCCTTTTTATGGCTAATATTCCATTGTGTATATGTACCACAACTTCTTTATCTTTTCTTCTGTTGATGGGCATCTAGGTTGCTTCCATGTTCTAGTTATTGTAAATAGCGTTGCAATGAACACTGGGGTACATGTGTCTTTTTCAATTTTGGTTTCCTTAGGGTATATGCCTAGGAGTGGAATTGCTGGGTCATATGGTGGTTTTATTCCTAGTTTTTAAAGGAATCTCCACACTGTCTTCCATAATGGCTGTATCAATTTACATTCCCACCAATAGTGTGAGAGGGTTCCCTTTTCTCCACATCCTCTCCAGTTTTTATTGTTTGTAGACTTTTTGATGATGACCATTCTGGCCAGTGTGAGGTGATATCTCTTTGTCATTTTGATTTGCATTTCTCTAATAATGAGCTATACTGAGCAGCTTCACTCTTACCACTATTATTCAACATAGTTCTGAAAGTCTTGGCTATGGCAATCAGAGAGAAAAAGAAATAAAAGGAATCCAGATTGGAAAAGAAGAAAAACTCTCACTATTTGCAAATGACATAACACAATACAAAGAAAACCCTAAAGATACTATCAGAAAATTACTAGAGCTAACAAGTGAATTTAGTAGAGTCTCAGGATACAAAATCAATATACAGAAATCACTTGCATTCCTATATGCTAACAATGAAAAATCAGAAACAGAAATTAAGGTATCAATCCCATGCACCATTGCAACAAAAAAGAATAAAATATCTAGGAATAAACCTCCCTAAGGAGACAAAAGAGCTGTATATAGAAAACTGTAAGACATTGATTAAAGAAATCAAAGATGACATAAAATGGCAAGATATTCCATGTTCCTGGGTTGGAGGAAACAATATTGTGAAAATGGCTATACTACCAAATGCAACCTACAGATTCAATGTGACCCCTATCAAATTACCAATGACATTTTTCACAGAACTAGAACAAAAATTTCACATTTCATATGGAAACACAAAAGACTCCAAACAGCCAAAGTAGTAATGAGGAAGAAGAATGAACCTGGAGGAATCAATCTTCCTGACTTTACACTGTACTACAAAACTACAGTCACCAAGAGAATATGATACTGGCATAAAAACAGAAATATAGGCCAATGGAATAAGATAGAAAGCCAAGAGGTAAACCCACACACCTCTGCATACCTTATTTTTGACAAAGGAGGCAAGAATATACAATAAGGCAAAGATAACATCTTCAGTAAGTAATTCTGGGAAAGTAAAATAGCCAAAAGTAAAAGAATGAAATGGGAACACTTCCTAATGCCATACACAAAGATAAACTGAAAATGGATTAAAAACCTAAATGCAAAACCAGAAATTACAAAACTCTTAGAGGAAAACATAGGCAGAACACTCAATGACATAAATCACAGCAAGATCCTCTATGACCCCCACCTAGAGTAATGGAAAAAAAAAATAAAAATAAAAAAGTGGGGCTTAATTAAGTTTAAAAGCTTTTGCACAGCAAAGCAAACTATAAATGAGGTGAAAAGACAACCCTCAGAATGGGAGAGTAATAGCAAATGAAACAACTGACAAAGGAGTAATTTCCAAAATATACAAGCAAGCCCACACAAGTCAATATCAGAAAAACTAGCAACACAATCAAAAGGTGGGGAAAGATCTAAACAGACTTTTCTCCAAAGAAGACATACAGATGAGTAAAAAACACTTGAAAAGATCCTTTTAATTTTTAAAGAAAACTGTATACTGTTTCCATAGTGACTGCATTAATTCACATTACCACTAACAGAGAGAGGGGTTTTCCTTTGGTCCACATTTTTACCTATACTTGTTATTCGTTGTCTTTTTTTATTATTCTGACAGGTATGTTGTGATAGCTCAGTATGTTTGGTTTTGATATGCATTTCCCTGATGATTAGTGACGTGAGCATCTCTTTATGTGCCTATTGGCCATCTTTCTGTCTTCTTTGGAAAAACATCTATTTAGGTCCTCTGCTCATCAGCTAATTAGAAACATTTTTTAACCAGTTTGTACTTTTACTCAATTTCATATTGATGTACTCAAAAATATATTTGGCTTCATATGTGAGGGCAGTATAAATTAGTTTTATTTTGAGGGAGCAGTCTAAAATACTTAAGCATGACTATATATTTATATTCTTTTAATTTTTCTCCTTATTAATTTTTTATTGAATTACACGATTTACAGAATCATATTATTTTAGGTATATAGCATAGTGATTCACTGTTTTTGCAAATTATATTCAATTGTACAGTATTACAAGATAAAGGTTATAATTCCATGTGTCATACAGTGTATCTTTGCTGCTTATCTATTTTACACACAATAGTGTATATCTGTTAATCTGATATCCCTAGTTTGTCCTCTGCTCACCTCTCTCCTTTGGTAGGCCCAAGTTCATTTTCTGTATCTGTGAGTTTGCTTGCATTCCACATGTGCATACATTTGTATTGGATTCCACCTATAAGTGATATCATGGACTACTTGTCTTTCCCTCCTTGACATTTCACTAAGCATGATATTCTCTAGGTCCATTCATGCTAATACAAATGGCAGAATTTCCTTCTTTTTTTATGGCTGACTAAGATCCCATTTAAAATATATACATCTTCATCCATCTGTCTGTAGGTAGACATTTGTGTTGTTTCCATGTCTCGACTACTGTAAATAATGCTGCTGTGAACATTGCGATGTATGTATCTCTGAGCTCTTGGAATGGAATATTGGAATATTGCTAAAATGACCACACAATCCAAAGCAATCTACAGATTTTAAAAAATTCCTACCAAATCACCCATGATGTTTTTCACAGAATAATAGCAAATAATTCTAAAGTTTATATGGAACCAAAAAAGACCCAGAATCAAATCAATCCTGAGGATAAAGAACAGAGCTGGAGACATAACCCTTCCAGACTTCAGATAGTACTATAAAGCTACAGCAATTAGAACAGCATAATGTTGGCACAAAAACAGATATATAGATCAATGGAACACAATAAAGCGCCCAGAAATAAACCCTCAAACTGATGGTCAAGTAAATTTTAACAAAGGAGGCAAGAATAAATAATGGAGGAAAGATCGTCTACAGCAAGTTGTGCTGGGAAAGCTGGAATCTTCATGCAGATCAGTGAAGTTAAGAATACTCCTTCACATCATATACGAAAAAAAACTCAAAATGGCTTAAAGACTTAAATGTTAGACGTAACACCATAAAACTCCTAGGAGAGAACATAGGCAAAACATTGTCTAACTTAAATCATAAATCATAAAAATGTTTCTTATATTCTCAAGTCAGTCTCCTAAGGCAAAATAAATAAAAGTAAAAATAAACAAATGTGACCTGATTAAATTTAAATGCTTTTGCATAGCAAAGGAAACCATACACAAAATGAAAAGACAACCTACAGAATAGGAGAATATATTTACAAATGATGAAACTGAAAAGGGATTAATATCTAAAATATAAATTTTATACAGCTCAAGATCAAAAAGCCAAACAACCCAATTCAAAATGGTCAGAAGACCTAAAAAGACATTTTTCCAAAGACATACAAATGGCCAATAAGCACATGAAAAGATGCTCAACATCATTAATTATTCAGTTTAGTTCAGTCGCTCAGTCGTGTCCGACTCTTTGCGACCCCATGCACGCCAGGCCTCCTTGTCCTTCACCAACTCCCAGAGTCCACCCAAACCCATGTCTATCGAGTCAATGATGCCATCCAACCATCATCCTCTGTCGTCCCCTTCTCCTCCTGCCCCCAATCCCTCCCAGCATCAGGGTCTTTTCCAATGAGTCAGCTCTTCACATCAGGTGGCCAAAGTCTTGGAGCTTCAGCTTCAGGATCAGCCCCTTCAATGAACACCCAGGACTGATCTCCTCCAGGATGGACTGGTTGGATCTCCTTGCAGTCCAAGGGACTCTCAAGAGTCTTCTCCAACACCACAGTTCAAAAGCATCAATTCATTAATTATTAGAGAAATTCAAATAAAAAATACATTCAGGTATCACCTCATACAACCAGAATCAGTTCAGTTCAGTTACTCAGTCGTGTCCGACTCTCTGCGGCCCAATGGAGGGCAGTATGCCAGGCTTCCCTTTCCATCACCAACTCCTGGAGCCTGCTCAAACTCACTTCCATTGAGTTGGTTGTGCCATCCAACCATGTCATCCTCTGTCGTCCCCTTCTCCTCCCACTTTCAATCATTCCCAGCACCAGGGTCTTTTCAAATGAGTCAGTTCTTCGCATCAGGTGGCCAAAATATTGGAGTTTCAACTTCAGCATCAGTCCTTACAATGCATACTCAGGACTCATTTCCTTTAGTTATTTGTCATGAAGTGATGGGGCCAGATGCCATAATCTTAGTTTTCTGAATGCTGAGTTTTAAACCAATTTTTTCACTCTCTTCTTTCACTTTCATCAAGAGGTGCTTTATTTCTTCTTTGCTTTCTGCCATAAGTGTCATGTCATCTGCATATTTGAGGTTATTGATATTGCTCCCAGCAATCTTGATTCCAGCTTGTGCCTCATCCAGTCTAGCATTTTTCATGATGTACTCTGCATATAAGTTAAGTAAGCAGGGTGACAATGTACAGCCTTGATGCACTCCATTCCTGATTTGGAACCAGTCTGCTATTCCACGTCCAGTTCTAACTAGATCTGTTGCTTCTTGATCTGCATACAGATTTCTCAGGAGGCAGCTCAGGTGATCTGGTATTCCCATCTCTTGAAGAATTTTCCACAGTTTGTTGTGATCCACACAGTCAAAGGCTTTGGCATAGTCAATAAAACAGAAGAAGATGTTTTTCTGGAACTCTCTTGCTTTTTGATGATCCAACAGATGTTGGCAATTTGATCTCTGGTTCCTTTGCCTTTTCTAAATCCAGCTTGAACATCTGGAAGTTCATGGTTCATGTACTGTTGAAGCCTGACTTGGAGAATTTTAAGCATTACTTACTAGCGTGTGAGATAAGTGCAGTTGTGCAGTAGTTTGAGAATCCTTTGGTATTGCCTTTCCTGGGATTGGAATGAAAACTGACCTTTTCCAGTCTTGTGGCCACTGTTGAATTTCCCAAATTTGCTGGCATATTGAGTGCAGCAATCTTTCACAGCATCATCTTTTAAGATTTAAAATAGCTCAACTGGAATTCTATCACCTCCACTAGCTTTATTCTTAGTGATGCTTCCTAAGGCTCTCTTAACTTCACATTCCAAGATGTCTGGCTCTAGGTGAGTGATCACACCTTCATGATTACCTGGGTCATGAAGATCTTTGTTTAGTTCTGTGTATTCTTGCCACCTCTTCTTAATGTCTACTGCTTCTGTAAAGTCCATACCATTTCTGTCCTTTATTGTGCCCATCTTTGCATGAAATGTTCCCTTGATACCTCTAGTTTTCTTGAAGAGATCTCTAGTGTTTCCCATTCTATTGTTTTCCTCTATTTCTTTGCACTGATCACTGAGGCTTTCTTATCTCTCCTTGCTATTCTTTGAAACTCTGCATTCAAATGGTTATATCTTTCCTTTTCTCCTTTGCCTTTCACTTTCTTCTTTTCATAGCTATTTGTAAGGCCTCCTCAGACATCCATTTTGCCTTTTTGCATTTCTTTTTCTTGAGGATGGTCTTGATCCCTGTCTCCTGTACAATGTCATGAACTTCTCTCCATAGTTCTTCAGGCACTCTGTGTAACAGATCTAATCCCTTGAATCTATTTGTCACTTACACTGTATAATCGTGAGGGATTTGATTTAGGTCATACTTGAATGGTCTAGTGATTTTTACTTGTTTCTTCAGTTTAAGTCTGAATTTGGCAATAAGGAATTCATGATCTGAGCTAGTCAGCTCCTGGTCTTGTTTTTGCTGACTATATAGAGATGTTCCATCTTTGGCTGCAAGGAATACAATCAACCTGATTTCGGTGTTGACCATCTGGTGATGTCCATGTGTAGAGTCTTTTCTTGTGTTGTTGGAAGAGGCTGTGTAGTCCATGGAATTCTCCAGGCCAAAATACTGTATTGGGTAGCCTTTTCTTTCTCCAGGGGATCTTCCCAACCCAGGGATTTAACTTAGGTCTCCCACACTGCAGGCAGATTCTTTACCAGCTGAACCACAAAGGAAACCCTACAACCAGAATAACCATTATCTAAAAGTATAATTTTCCCTTTCCTGTAAATTAATTCTTTCCATTTAAAGAAGAGACTTCAATATTCCCCTTAGAGTAGATTTAGTATTCCTGAATTCTTTGTTTTTTGCTTTTCTTTTTCCTTTTTTAAATTAATTAATTTACTTATTTTACTCTACAACATTGTATTGGTTTTGCCATATATTGACTTGAATCTGCCATGAATGTATATGTGTTTCCCATCCTGAACCCCTCTCTCACCTCCCTCCCCATCCCATCCCCCTGGGTCATCCCAGTGCACCAGCCCCGAGCATCGTGTATAATGCATCGAACCTGGACTGACGATTTGTCTCACATATGATAATTTACATGTTTCAATGCCATTCTCCCATATCATCCCACCCTCGCCCTCTCCCAAAGAATCCAAAAGACTGTTCAATACATCTGTGTCTCTTTTGCTGTCTCACATACAGGGTTATCATTACCATCTTTCTAAATTCCATATAAATATGTGTTAGTATACTGTATTGGCAGAGAAGGCAATGGCAACCCACTCCAGTACTCCTGTCTGGAAAATCCCATGGGCAGAGGAGCCTGGGAGGCTGCAGTCCGTGGGGTCATGAAGAGTCGGACATGACTGAACGACTTCACTTTCACTTTTCACTTTCATGCATTGGAGAAGGAAATGGCAGCCCACTCCATTATTTTTGCCTGAAAAATCTCAGGGATGGCGGAGCCTGGTGGGCTGCCGTTTAAGGGGTGGCACCGAGTTGGACACGACTGAAGCGACTTAGCAGCAGCAGCAGCAGCAGCAGCATACTGTATTGGCATTTTTCTTTCTGGCTTACTTCACTCTGAATAATAGGCTCCAGTTTCACCCACCTCATTAGAACTGATTCAAATGAATTCTTTTTAATGGCTGAGTAATACTCCATGGTGTATATGTACCACAGCTTTCTTATCCATTTGTCTGCCAATGGGCATCTAGGTTGCTTCCATGTCCTGGCTATTATAAACAGTGCTGTGATGGACATTGGGGGTATACGTGTCTCTTTCAATTTTAGTTTATCAGTGTGTATGCCCAGCAGTGGGATTGCTGGGTCATATGGCAGTTCTATTTCCAGTTTTTTAAAGGAATCTCCACACTGTTCTCCATAGTGGCTGTACTCTACTACAAAGCCACAGTCACTAAGACAGTGTGGTACTGGCACAAAGACAGAAACATAGATCAATGGAACAAAATAGAAAGCCCAGAGATAAATCCATGCACCTATGGACACCTTATATTTGACAAAGGAGGCAAGGATATACAATGGAGAAAAGGCAATCTCTTTAACAAGTGGTGCTGGGAAAATTGGTCAACCACTTGTAAAAGAATGAAACTATAAAACTTTCTAACACCATACACAAAAATAAACTCAAAATGGATTAAAGGTCTAAACATAAGACCAGAAACTATAAAACTCATAGTGGAAAACATAGGCAAAACACTCTCTGACATAAGCCACAGCAGGATCCTCTGTGACCTACCTCCCAGAATATTGGAAATAAAAGCAAAAATAAACAAATGGGACCTAATTAAGATTAAAAGCTTTGCATAACAAAGGAAACTATAAACAAGGTGAAAAGACAGCCTTCAGAATGGGAGAAAATATCAAGTGAAGCAACGGACAAAGAATTAATCTCAAAAATATACAAGCAACTCCTGCAGCTCAATTCCAGAAAAATAAATGACCCAATCAGAAAATGGGCCAAAGAACTAAACAGACATTTCTCCAAAGAAGACATACAGATGGCTAACAAGCACATGAAAAGATGCTCAACATCACTCATTATCAGAGAAATGCAAATCAAAACCACAATGAGGTACCACTTCACGCCAGTCAGAATGGCTGCTATCGAAAAGTCTACAAGCAATAAATGCTGGAGAGGGTGTGGAGAAAAGGGAACCCTCTTACACTGTTGGTGGGAATGCAAACTAGTACAGTTTTTGCTTTTCTGGGAAGTTCTTTATCTCTCTTTCTGTTCTAAGTGATTATCTTGCTCTTTACGGTATCCTAGTTTGCATTCTACCCCCGCCCTCCTTAGGATTTTGAATATATCATGCCATCCCTTCTAGCCTTCAAAGTTTCTGCAGAGAAATCAGGTTAGAGCTTTATCAGGGTTCTCTTGTACAATATTGGTCTTCCCTGGTGGCTCAGATGGTAAAGAATCTGTCTGCATTGCAGGAGACGCAGGTTCAGTCCCTGGGTTGGGAAGATCCCCTGGAGAAAGAAGTGACAACCCTCTCCAGTATTCTTGCCTGGAGAATCTCATGGACAGAGGAGGCTGACGTGCCACAATCCATGGGGTCACAAACAGTAGGACACGACTGAGTTTACTAACACTTTGTACAATAAATGTACAATTGTTCATATATTTGTATACAAACAATAATAGAAAAATACATATGGTTTAATTTTGCTACCTTTAGTATTCCTTAACCTTGTCATTTTAATTATGACAAATTGATTTGTTATTTGATTATGTCTTGGGGTTGGTCTGTTTGGGTTCCTCTTGTTTGGGCCCACCTGAGCTTCCTGTTCCTGGAAATCAGTTTCCTTCTTTAGACTTGGAAAATTTTCAGTCATATTTTCCTCAAATACATTTAGACTCCCTTCTCTCTCTTTTCTCCTTCTGAAACCCATATAAGGCAAATGTTAACATGTTTAATGATATCTCAGAGATCTTGTATGTTACATTCATTTTTTTCCCCCCATTTGCCTCCTATCTGCTCTTCTGATTGGGTGATTTTAAGTATCTTATTTTCCAGATCAGTTATGTGCTCTTCTGTGTCATTTAGTCTGCTATTCATTGTTTCAAGAGTGATTTTTTTTTTAATTTCAGATATTGAATTGCCTACTTAATTGGTTGTTTCTTATATTTTCCTGTTTCTTACTGAAGTGATCTATGCTTAGATAAATTCTCTTCCCTAATTCAGTTGGCATTTTTATTAACAAAGTTTTGAATTCTTTATCTGGTAAATAGCTGTATTATTTATTTTTCTAGAGATTTTCTCTTGCTCTTTCCACTGATAATAGATTCTCTGCCTTTTCAATTTTCTTGACTTTCTGTGTCTCTATGACTTTAGGTGAAACAGTTACCTGCTGTGGCCTTAAAGGGGTTTTCTTATGTGGATGTGTCCCTATGTGGACTGTATTTGCCCATGACTTTTGGTGGGAGGGCTGGATTTGATGTGAATGCCAGTCATGTCTTTCTTCAGGGTGTGTCAGCTTCTATCCCCTTGGTAGGGGATAGGACTGATGAAGGAGGAGCTAGAGCCTATGCAAGATGTTAGGAACACTTCCTCTCTGCTCAGTGGCTATCAGTGCCCTGGCCAAGCTGAGATCTCCTAAGCTGCCAGAGTGGAAGCCTGGAGGGTTGGGCTTGAGCTGATTCTGTTCCCTTTAAGTGTGATTTCCTTCTCAGTATACTGGAGCCTTTGATCCAAAGGAGGGTAGTACTGAAGCAAGGGGGCTCACATGCTTTCAGAAATCCAGTGCTCTGCCTATGTAGGTGTGTGCAGCCCATGAATGCATCTTTTTGGGGTTGTGATTGCCCCAGGTCAAGTGTTGCACTGTAGTAGGGAGTGACTAGGGCTGGAATATTCCTTTGGCTGGGACTAGGGGGTGCACCAAGGCAGTCATGGGAAATTTGGCAGCCACAGTAGTGTCAGAAATCTGGGCTGCTTCTGGGACATCAATTGAATAAGTGCCAACGATGACCTCTGTCACCACACCTGGACCACACCCTGGGTCCTTGGGTCGCCTCTGCATAACTATGTCAGCTCTTTCCCCAGGTCCTGGCCGCCCTAGATCCAGTACCAAACTGTGGTGTGGAGGAAACAGAGCCAGTGTGCTCATGCAGCTGGGGCCGGGAGCAAGGCAAGTTGGCAGTCACTATAGCTGCCTTGCCTGGGGGTGAGTTAGCACTTATAACCTCCTCATGAATGGAGTGTAGCCTTCTAGGACCTTCCTATTTGTCCCAGTGGTTCTCTGAGCAACTAAGGGGGCTTGTCTCCTATGCATAAGACCCCAACTGGAATGCCCAATCTGTTGCTCAATGCACTCACTTTCCAGTGTGAGTGCATACAATCACCCATTTCTTCTGAGTCTCCTCCCAAGGACACAGGCCCTGACCCAATTGCTTTTCTTACACTCTTACTTGATTACATGTGTGTCTTTCTTACAGACTTGGTTGTCTAGGAGTCTTTCTGCAAATTTTCAGTTAGTTTTTCATGAGAATTGTTCCACATATAGGTGTATTTTTGATGTATTCATGATGAGGATGTGAGCTTCACATCCTCTGGGTTGTTTATTGTTTGATGCTAAGTTGTATGAATTATTGGTACATTTTGAATATTGCTGCCCCTTATTAACTATATTATTTTAAATATCTTTTCCCATTTAGTAGGTTGCTTTTTTTTTTTTTGATGGTTTCCTTTACTGTGCAAAAGCTTCTTAGTTTGATGTAGTTCAATTATTTATTGTGCTTTTGCTTTGGTTGCCTGAGTAGACATATCCAAAAGAAAATATTGCTAAGGCCAATGTCAAAAGGTTTACTGCCCAAGTTTTCAAGGAGTTTTATAGTTTCAGGTATACATTTAAGTCTTTAGTCCATTTTGAGTTTATTTTTGTTTATGTGATGTGAGAAAGGAGTCCAGTTTAATTCTTTTGCATGTAGCTGTTTAAATTTCCCAATTCTTATTTGAGAGACTGTCTTCCCTGCATTGAATATTCTTGGCTCCTATGTTGTAGATTAATTGGCCATATAACATGGGGTTGTTCCTGGGCTTTCTATTCAGTTCTGTTGTTTTATGTACCTGTATTTTTTTCTTTTTGCCAGTGCCATACTGTTCTGATTGCTGTAGAATGTAGTATAGTTGGAGATCAGGGTGCATTATACCTCCATTATACCTCCAACTCTGTTCATCTTCCTCAAGACTGTTTTGACCTTTCAGTGTCTTCTGTTTTTCCATTACAAATTTTAGAATTATTTGTTCTTGTTCTGTGAAAAATGCCATTGATATTTTGATATCAAAGGGGATTGCATCAAATCTGTAGATTTCCTTGGATAGCAAGGTCATTTTAACAATATTAATTATTCCAGCTTATGAGTATGATATATATATTTCCATTGTTTGTGTTTTCTTTAATTCATTTCATCAGCGTCTTATAGTTTTCTTAGTACAAATTTTTAGTACAAATCCTACTGTTGTGGTATGGCCAACTGCTTTGTGAAGGTAGGACTGGTCACTGGCCCAGCAGGTAGCCAGACATGTGGAAAGGCTGCTGGTGGGTAGGCCTGGCTTCTGAGGCTGCTGGGTGAGGGCATTGCGGGTCCTGGAGCTGATGCTGGTCTGCTGGATCATATGGTACATTTTCAATTTTTTGAGGAAAAAAAGGGGTTAACTTAAAAGTCACTCCTATATTATATAATACTGTATAATGCTTAGGTATATTTCTCAGCTCTTTCTGAGGTTTCATAAATCTATTGATTTCTTCTAAGAAAAGATGACTTAGCTTAAAGGTTTAGAGCATGGTCTCTGGAGCCAGAATGTCTTTTTTTTTTTTTTTAATTTTTAAATTTTTTTTTTTTATGTTTTTTTTTTTTTTTCAGAATGTCTTAATATCAGTCCTAACTCTATTTTTAGAACCTGTGTGAATTAGAGCATAATACTCAGCTTCTCCGTGCCTAAGTTTACTTGTTATCAGTATAAGAGCAATTATTGCAGTCCCTACTTTATGACATAGCTGTGAGGATCAAACTAATACATATAAAACACACATATGAATACATGAATAAATTGTATATTAAACTTAAGGTACTATTCTGATTTGTTTTCTACTATTATTTTCTTAACTTTTTGTTAATATTGCATTCTTTAAATTATCATAGCTTCATAAGAAAGCAAGATATATGATAAAGCCAGTTGCCCATTCTGTTCTTTTTCAAAATTAACTTAGATACAGACTTCTGATTCTGGTCAGGATGGGATAATAGGGGTTGGCTTTGCCTTCTGCCTTATACAGTTAAAATATATGAAACAATGTTTTTTATATATTGAACAATGACAGATTAGAACAGTGATCCCTGAGAGAAGGGAAACAAATGAAGTGAACTTATGATTGCCTCAGTTTACTGTCTGGAAGGAATTTCCAAAGCCATAGTGCAAGGAGGAACCGAAACAGTATATTGCCTCCTAAGCTGTGGAGACAGAGTTCAGAATTCAGGGGGACTAACATGTCTAGGATATTCAGGACAGAATATCAGATAGCGGGGAACTGGAGAGACAGAGAATATTGGAATTCTGTAGAGGGTTTGACAGTCCTCAGATATGTGCTAATCAGTGCCTGTCTAGGAAACTATCTAAGGCCAGGATAAGAACCACTGTGAACAAGAAGGTGAAGAATTCCTGAAGTTTACACAGGGTTGGAGTAATTCATGTTCCCTATAGCCAGACTGAAGAAATCTCATAATATATCTGGCACTGGGTTAAGTACTCAGTGAGTATTTTACTTCAATAACATCCAAATAGCTCTTGGACTTAAGCCTCCTCTGATTCCACCTAACAAAGCTTAATAGCAAACTCGACATTTATTTGTTTCCAAATAATTTTACTGGGTTTCAGAAGACTGCTAAAAATATTCCAAGAAAAGAAAAAATTTCACACGTAATAATGTAAAATTCACAAGGTCTGCCATTCAGTTAAAAAAAATTATTGGTTATGCACAGAAGCAGGAAAATAGAATCCATAATGAGAAGAAAATGAACTCAATAAAAATAGACCCAGAAATGATGCAGATGATAGAATTATTAGAAATGGACATTAAAGCAGCTTTTACAAAGCACTGTGTCAAAAAAGGGAAAGTGAAGCATTGCATGTTAATGAAAGGCATAGAAGACAACCCACCCACCACCTCCCCGCCAACCCCTTGCACCAAAGGTAAAAAGAGAGTCATTCCTGGTGATGGTATATACATACAATATCTGAGAAGAAAATACACTGGATGGTGTTAATAGCATATTAGACAATTTCGAAGAAAATATTAGTGAATTTTAAGGCAAAGGGATAGAAATAGTCTCAAATCAAGCAGAGAAAGAAAAAGGACTAAAAATAAATGAACCAGAGCAACAGGAAACTGTGGGATAACTTTAAGTTGTCTGAAGATATGTTTAACTAGGGAACTCCCAGAAAGATGAATTGGGGAGTGGCAACAAAAAATGATGGAAGAAATAATGGCTGGAAATTTTCAAAATTTATGTAAATTATAAGCATATAAATCTTCAAAACTCAACAAACCACAAACATAGGAAGCATGAAGAAAAAACCCCAAAGCACATCATCATAAACTGCTTAAATCTGGTAAAACGAAGATACTCTTAAAGGGATTAAAAGAGCTTCTTGATGAAGGTGGAAGAGGAGAGTAAAAAAGCTGGTTTAAAACTCAACATTCAAAAAACGAAGATCATGGCATCCAGTTCCATAACTTCATGGCAAATAGACGGGGAAACAAAGGAAACAGTGACAAACTTTATTTTCTTGGGCTCCAACATCACTGCAGATAGTTCACTGCAGCCACAGAATTAAAAGATGGTTGCTCCTTGGAAGAAAAGCAATGATGAACCTAGACAGAGTATTAAAAAGCAGAGACATCACTTTGCTGACAAAGGTCCATATAGTCAAAACTATGACTTTTCTAATATTCATGTAGAGATGTGAGAATTGGACCATAAAGAAGACTGAGCACCAAAGAATTGATGCTTTTGAACTGTGGTGCTAGAGAAGACTTTTGAGAGCAAGGAGATCAAACCAGTCAATCCTAAAGGAAATCAATCCCAAATATTCATTGGAAGGACTGATACTGAAGTTGAAGCTCCGATACTTTGGCCACCTGGTGGGAAGAGCTGACTCACTGGTAAAGACCCTGGCGCTGGGAAAGATTTAGGGCAGGAGGAGAAGGGGGCAACAGAGGTGAGATAATTGGATGGCATCATTGACTCAATGGACATGAATTTGAGCAAACTCCTGGAGATAGTGAAGGACAGGGAAACCCGGCATGCTGCAGTACATGGGGTCACAAAGGGTTGGACACAGCTGAGTGACTTAACTGAACTGAACAGACAGAAGTAGAATGACGGTAGCACACAAGTCAGAATTGGTGAAATGTGAGTAAGATGTGATATAAACTATTTCCACTGTAGGGATAAAGTAGTATAATATCACTTGAAAGTAGAATGGTGAGTTGAAGGTGTATACTATTAACCCTATAGTGACCACTATAAAAAAAAGAAGAGTATCTAACAAGGAAATAAAGAAACTAAAATATAGTATAGGAATTTTCTATTATTGTGCAACAATTATCACAAATTTAACATTAGATAGCATATATTTATTATCTCACAGTTTCTGTGGGTCAGGAATCCAGGCACAGTCCTTGCCGAGGATCTCATGTGACTGAAATTCAAGGGGTTGCCTTGGCTTCATTGTTATCCAGAGGTTTGACTAAGGAAGATCTGTTTCCAAGCTCATGAAAGCTACAGGCAGAATTCGTTTAACTGTGTTTGCATGATTGAGGCCCTTTGTTGTTCTAAGTCAGAGACCACTCTCAACGCCTAGGGCTGCTCTCAGCTCTTTGCTATGCTGTCCTCACAGGTCATTCCACATCATGGGGATTTAAGTCATCAAATTCAGCAGGAAGATCTCTAAATTCTAATCACCATTTCTAAGGAAGGACTGGACTTTTTTTTTTTTTTAAATGGCTCACAAGGGTAATGTCTTTGTGATTAGTTCCAAATCCATTGATCAGGGGCCTTCATTACTGAAAAATGTCTTTACATTTGCTATATAAGTGTGCTCTGCTAAGTCCCTTCAGTCACGTCCAACTCTTTGAGATCCTATGAACTGTAGCCCATCTGGCTCCTCTGTCCATGGGATTCTCCAGGCAAGAATACTGGTGTGGTTGTCATGTCCTCCTCCAGGGAATCTCGCTGACCCAGGCCTCAAACCTGAGTCTTCTGTGGCTCCTGTATTGCAGGCAGATTTCCTTTACTGCTGAGCTTCCTGAGAAGCCCCCAAGTAGTATGACCTAATAAAGGGACTAAAATTCCATCCCATTCACGGGCCCTGTGCACACTCAAGGGTAGAGGAATATACAGAGTGCTCAAACCTGGGGTAACAATCCTGGGAGACATCTGAGAGCTGTGCCTGCCATACGGATGGATAAAGACCTAACAAATATTAAGGAGGGGAGAAAAAGGAAAAGGGAACACAGAGGAGACATCTGAGAGCTGTGCCTGCCAAATGGATGGATAAAGACCTAACAAATATTAAGAAGGGGAGAAAAAGGAAAAGGGAACACAGAAGAGACATCTGAGAGTTATGCCTGCCATACAGATGAATAAAGAAGACTTAACAAATATTAAAGAGGGGAGAAAAAGGAAAAGGGAACACAGAAAAGACATCTGAGAGTTGTGCCTGCCATACGGATGAATAAAGAAGACCTAACAAACATTAAAGAGGGGAGAAAAAGGAAAGGGGAACACAGAAGAGATGGGACAAATGTAAAGCAAAATGCAGTAGATTTAAACTGAACAATATCAATACTCATATTAAATTTAAATGGTCTAAACACCAAAATTAAATGACAGAGGTTTTTCTGTTGGATAAAGAAGCCAGATGACTATGTGCTGTCTATATGAAATCCATTTAAAATATACACACACAAACAGATTAAAAGTAAAAGAACAGAAAAATAAACCAACACTAGCCAAAGGAAAGCTAGAACGGCTTTATTTATAACAAAATCAATTTCAGAATCTCACTAACAGTGAGTCCTTTGATAATAAGTAAGTAATAATAAGTAAAGGGTAACTTTATGCAGGGGGCATAACAATTTTAAATGTTTATTAATAACAAAGTTTCAAAATACATGAAGCAACAATGCTCTAACTGAAAGGAAGAATAGATTCCAGATGTACTTGAAGAATCAGCACCCATATCTCAACAAATAGTAAAAATAAAATCAGTAAACAGAAGCCTTGAACAGCACTTTTGATCAATGTAACCTAACTGACATTTTAGAAACATGCTAGCCAATGACAACAGGATATGCATTGTCAACCTTGGCACTATTTGCATTTTATCCTGGATAACTCTTGTGGGAGGCTGTCTTCTGAACTGTAGGATGTTTGTCAGCATCCTCAGCCTTTATCCACTGGATGCTGGCAGTATATTTCCTTCATTATAACAAAGAAAAATGTTTCCAGACTTTGCCAAATGTTCCCTTAGGGGCACAATCATCCAAGTTGAAAATTGCTGATTTAAAACATGGTTTACTCTGAAACGTATATTTGAGGAAAAATATGGCTAGCTAGTTTTCCAATAAAGTCAGGTCACAGTTTCAAACATTGTTCTGATAAAATCAGTGGACTTTCCAATATTTAGTAACAGTTCTCTCAGTTTCGTTGCAAAATGTGGACTGGGGCTATGGTTTATTCATGAATCTTCATTGCTGTGTTGGTTAGAAACTGGCACATGGTGAATCAGCACTCCTAATTTTGTGCCATTATTTATCCATTTAATTCAACAACTGTGTATAACTGCCTTCTATTAGCTAGTTGCTGTTCTAGCATTGGGAATGTATCAGGGAAAAAATGAATGCTCTTCCCTTAACAGAGCTCACATTTAGTAGAAGAATAGAATAATAAACAAGCAAATTCTCCAAGCAAGTCTTCAACAGTATGTGAACTGAGAACTTCCAGGTGTTCAAGCAGTATTTAGAAAAGGCAGAGGAATCAGAGATCAAATTGCCAACATCCGTTGGATCATAGAAAAAGCAAGGGAATTCAAGATAAGCATCTACTCCTGCTTCATTGACCATGGTAAAGTCTTTGACTATGTGGATCACGACAAACTGTGGAAAATTCTTCAAGAGATGGGAATACCAGACCACCTTACCTGCCTCCTGAGAAACCTGTATGCAGGTCAAGAAGCAACAGTTAGGACTGGACATGGAATAATGGACTGGTTCCAAATTGGGAAAGGAGTACATCAAGGCTGTATATTGTCACCTTGCTTATTTAATTTATATGCAGAGTATATCATGCAACATGCCAGGCTGGATGAAGCACAAGCTGGAATCAAGGTTGCAGGGAGAAATATCAATAATCTCAAATATGCAGATGACACTAATGTTATGGCAGAAAGTAAAGAGGAACTAAAGAGCCTCTTGATGAAGCTGAAAGAGGAGAATAAAAATGCTGACTTAAAACTCAACATTCAAAAAATGAAGATCATGCATCCAGTCCCATCACTTCATGGCAAATAGATGGAGAAACAATGGAAACAGTGAAATACTTTATTTTGGGGGTGCTCCAGAATCACTGCAGATGGTGACTACAGTCATGAAATAATAGATACTTGCTCTTTGGAAGAAAAGCTATGACACACCTAGTGAAAGTGGCTCAGTCGTGTCCAAGTCTTTGCGACCCCATGGACTATACAGTCCATGGAATTCTCCAGGCCAGAATACTGGAGTGGGTAGCTTATCCTTTCTCCAGAGGATCTTCCTAACCTAGGAATTGAACCAGGGTATCCTGCCTTACAGGCAGATTCTTTACCAGCCGAGTTATCAGGGAACCCCATGACAAACCTAGACAGCGTATTAAAAAGCAGAGACGTTACTTTACTGAGAAAGGTCTGTATAGTCAAGGCTATGGTTTTTCCAGTAGTCATGTATGCAAATGAGAGTTGGACCATAAAGAAAGCTGAGTGCCAAAGAAATGATGCTTTTGAACCGTGGTGTTGGAGAAGACTCTTGAGAGTCCCTTGGACAGCAAGGAAATCAAACCAGTCAATCCTAAAGGAAATCATATGCTGCAACTGAAACTCTGAATACTGTGGCCACCTGATGGGAAGAACTGACTCATTTGAAAAGACCCTGGCACTGGAAAAGATTGAAGGCAGGAGGAGAAGGGGATGACAGAGGATGAGATGGTTGGATGGCATCACCAACTTGATGGACATAAGTCTGACCAAGCTCCAGTATTTGGTGATGGACAGGGAATAGGGCCACAAATATTTGGACACAACTGAGCCACTGAAGCAAACATACAATTTGTAAGATAGCTATAGAGCTATGGAAATAAACAAAGTAGGATAAGAGAGAGAAGGAGTAAGGAAAGTGGTCATGAATTGTGACAGTTTAACAGAGGACCTGAAAGAAGTAAGAGTGAGTAATGTAGATGCATGTTTTTCCGTTTCAGGTAGAAGGACAAATAATAACCAAAAACTGCTTGAGTGTATTCTAGGAAGAGCAATGACGCTGGTGTAGAAGAAGCAGAGTGAGTTAGAGTGGTAGGAGATGGGGTTAGTGGAGTTGCAGAGTGGCCAGATCACAAAGAGACTCTAGGTCACTGTAAGGATTTTGGCTTTTGAGTGAAATAGAAAGCCATTAGAAGGTTTTAAGTGAAATGATGAGATACTAAAAATATTGTAAGAATTATTTTGTTGGTTAGATTGAGCCTAGATGTTAGGGGAACAAAGTGAGAAGCTGAAAGACCAGTTAGGAGTCTGTTAGACTATTCCAGGTGGGCTATGATGCTTACTCTGTTCACAGTAGAAGCAAGGAAGATAGTAATAAGTATTGGATTTTGAAGTGTTTTTGGAGGCTCAACAAAAAGGATTTTTTTGGCAGGAAGCAGTGTAGGATGAATAAAAGATATAAAATGATAACTGAAGATTTTAGCCTGTGAAACAGGAAGAGATGAGCTGGAGCTGTTATTTGCTAATATGGGGAAGATGGCAGAAGGACTGTGCATTTGGAGACATTTTAAATTTGAGATGACTTTTAGAAATTTATGTGAAAATATTGTGACCCACTAGCTAAACTAATTTGAAGTTTAGAAAAGAAGTCTGATCCAGAGAAATAAATGTGAAAGTTATCAATATTTATCTGGTATTTTATTTTGTTATTTATTTTCCAGTTTTACTGATGTATAATTAACACAAAATTGTATCAGTATAATATAATGTTTTGATATATACATATATCACAAAATGACTACCACAGTAAATTTAGTTAACATCTATCACTTCACATAGTACAAGTTTTTATTTCTTATAATGATGAGTTTAAAAATCTACTCTCAGCAATTTTCAAATATACAGTACAGGGGTGTTAATTAAAGTCATAATGCTGTATATTACATCTCCAGAACTTATTTATCATACAACTGGAAATCTGTACATTTTGATCCCCTTTACCCATTTCTTTCATCATGCCCCCTCTTTCTCTGGCAACCACCAATCTTTCCTGTTTGTAAGAGTTTGTTTTTTAGATTCCATATATATTAATACATGAGATCATACAGTATTTCTCTGAATTATTTCACTTAACGCCCTCAAGTTCTATACATGTTGTTACACACTGCAGGGTTTACTTTTTTATGATTGAATTCTGTTACATATATATGCCACGTCTTTATTTATTCATCAATGAACCTTTATGCTGTTTCCAAATCTTGGCTATTGTAAATAATGCTTCAGTGAACGTGGGGGGGGGGGCAGATATCTTTTTGAGATAGTGATTTTGTTCTGTTTACCTAAATGACCAGAAGTGGAATAAATAGATCATATGGTAAGTACATTTTTTATTTTTTGAGGAACTGCTATACTGTTTTTTATAGTGAATGTACCAATTTACATTCCCACCAATAGTGCAAGAAGATTCCCTTTCCCCCACATCTTTCCCTACACTTATTTCTTATCTTTTTGATAATAGTTATTCTAGCAGTATTCTTGCCTGGAAAATCCCATGGATGGAGGAGCCTGGTAGGCTGCAGTCCATGCGGTCGTGAGGAGTCGGACACGACTGAGCGACTTCACTTTCACTTTTCACTTTCACGCATTGGAGAAGGAAATGGCAACCCACTCCAGTGTCCTTGCCTGGAGAATCCCAGGATGGGGGAGCTTGGTGGGCTGCTGTCTGTGGGATCGCACAGAGTTGGACACGACTGAAGTGACTTAGCAGCAGCAGCAGCATTCTAGCATGTGAGGTGGTATCTCATTGTGGTTTTGATTTTCATTTTCGATAGTTGGTATTTTTAAAGCCTTCAAACTGGCTATTTAGAAGCTATTGAGTTCAGTTCAGCCTCTCAGTCATGTCCGACTCTGTGCGACCCCATGTATTGCAGCACGCCAGGCCTCCCTGTCCATTACCAACTTCTGGAGTTTGCTCAAACTCATGCCATCGAATTGGTGATGCCATCCAGCCATCTCATCCTCTCTCGTCCCCTTCTCCTCCTGCCCCCAACCCCTCCCAGCATCAGGATATTTTCCAATGAGTCAGCTTGTCGCATGAGGTGGCCAAAGTATTGGAGTTTCAGCTTCAGCATCAGTCCTTCCAATGAACACCCAGGACTGATCTCCTTCAGGATGGACGGGTTGGATCTCCTTGCAGTCCAAGGGACTCTCAAGAGTCTTCTCCAACACCACAGTTCAAAAGCATCAATTTTTCGGCACTCAGCTTTCTTCACAGTCCAACTCTCACATCCATACATGACCACTGGAAAAACCATAGCCTTAACTAGATGGACCTTTGTTGGCAAAGTAATGTCTCTGCTTTTTAATATGCTATCTAGGTTGGTCATAACTTTCCTTCCAAGGAGTAAGCGTCTTTTAATTCCATAGCTGCAGTCACCATCTGCAGTGATTTTGGAGCCCCCCAAAATAAAGTCTGACACTGCTTCCACTGTTTCCCCATCTATTTCCCATGAAGTGATGGGACCAGATGCCATGATCTTAGTTTTCTGAATGTTAAGCTTTAAGCCAACTTTTTCACTCTCCTCTTTCACTTTCATCAAGAGGCGTTTTAGTTCCTCTTCACTTTCTGCCATGAGGGTGGTGTCATCTGCATATCTGAGGTTATTGGTATTTCTCCCGGCAATCTGGATTCCAGCTTGTGATTTTTCCAACCCAGGGTTTCTCATGATTTACTCTGCTTATAAATTAAATAAGCAGGGTGTCAATATACAGCCTTGACATACTCCTTTTCCTATTTGGAACCAGTCTGTTTTCCATGTCCATTTCTAACTGTTGCTTCCTGACCTGCATGCAGGTTTTTCAAGAGGTGGGTCAGGTGGTTTGGTATTCCCATCTCTTTCAGAATTTTCCACAGTTTATTGTGATCCACACAGTCAAAGGCTTTGGCATAGTCAATAAAGCAGAAATAGATGTTTTTCTGGAACTCTCTTGCTTTTTTGATGATCCAGAAGATGTTGGCAATTTGATCTCTGGTTCTTCTGCCTTTTCTAAAACCAGCTTGAACATCTGGAAGTTCACGGTTCACGTATTGCTGAAGCCTGGCTTGGAGAATTTTGAGCATTACTTTACAAGCATGTGAGATGAGTGCAATTATGCAGTAGTTTGAGCATTCTTTGGCATTGCCTTTCTTTGGGATTAGAATGAAAACTGACCTTTTCCAGTCCTGTGGCCACTGCTGGGTTTTCCAAATTTGCTGGCATATAGGGGATGGGTATGGAGAAATCAAAGATCCTAGGAATGAGCTCTGGTACAGGCCAATATATAGAGGTTGGATTGATGAATATATTGGTTTGCTGTTATTTATTAAATGAATTATCAAAAATTTAGTGGCTTAAAAACAATAATTTATTGCCTTATGAATATGGAGATCTGAAGTCTAAAATCAAGTTCTTATCAGGACTTCAAGCCAGCATTCCTTTTGGAGGCTTCAGGGGACAGTCTATTTCCTTGCCTCCTTCTTCTTCTTCTTCTTCTTTTTTTGGTTTCTAGAGGTCCTCAGCTTTCCTTGGCTCATGACCCTTCCTTTATTACTCCAATCTTTTGCTTCCATCATAGAATCACTTACTACTAACTCTAATTCTCCTGTTTTTCTCTAATCAGAACCATCATGGTTACATTGGTCCCACTAAGGTAATCCAGGATAATCTCTACTTCAAGATCCTTAACTCAATTATATTGACAAAACCCTTTTAACCATGTAAGGTAACATAGTCATAGTTTTCCACTGTTAGGTCATGCATACCTTTGGTGGACCAATATTTCAGCCCACAACCAGGAGGAACCAGAAGATAAGACTAAAGGGAGCAGCATATAGTGAGGTGGACAGAGAACAGAGGAAGTGTTTTCTGGAACTAGGTGAAGATAGTCCTTCAAGGAAAAAGGAGTAATCACTCTGTTATATGCCATTCATTGATCCAGGAAGGTGCAGATGAGAATTAATTTAGAGATTTAACCCAGTGGAATTCACTGCTGACCCTGACAAGAACTACATTCATGAAAATGTGGAGAATGAAAGCCTGACTGGAGTATATTAGAAGATGGAGCAGGACCAGCTTAGTGGGTATAAGATCTGCACTGTCCCACAAGACCCCACTTTTAGATGAATCTTACAGGCAGATTAATGTTTTACTCTTACTTGGTCAGGAAGATCCCCTGGAGGAGGGCATGGTAGCCCACTCCAGTATTCTTGCCTGGAGATTCCCATGGACAGAGGAGCCTGGCAGGCTACGGTCCATAACTTGGAAAAGAATCAGACATGACTGAAATGACTTAGCACACACACACATCACTCTAGAAATTCTTAATTTTGAAAAGGGATCTTACAAAGAAGTCTCACAGTTTTATTTTGCACTGAGCACAGCAAATTATATAGCTTGTCCTGCAATGGAAGAAAAAAAACAAAACTGGAAACAGTGATCATGGATAACTCTTCCAAGGCATTTTATGCAAATAAAATCAGAAAAATGGAGCCAGAGGAGGAAGAGGAGTCAAGTGAGAATTTTTAAGCTTAAGATGGTTGATTTCTAGTTTGGTGCTTCCTATGTAACAGTGGAGAGTCAGGACTGATCAAGACTGATTCTCCCTAATGCCAGATGTCCCACGTGTGGTTTTAGCTGAGTGTACAGCATGGCTTCACAGATCCCTGAATAGGAAGACATGCCTCTGCCTCTTGGCTCCCCTCCATTATTTTTCCAGTGGATCGGTGGCTTCATGCAGGAAGGATCAAAACCTTATAAAGTTAAACTCCAACATATCTTCTTAACCTATCAATCTGATGTCACTCTGAACTTTGGCATATGAAATAAATTTTCCAGGCTTTGTTCTTCACAGATCCATGGTCTTTTAGAAACAATTGCAAATTGATTTTATCATGATTTGCTCTAGCATTTTCCCAGGCATACCAGATAAGCTGACTCAGGGCCAGAGACATTCATTGCTGGCCTCAGGAAAGATACACTGTTGGCACTCATCCAACTTTCAGGCATTTTTTTCCCCCCTTTCTATCCTGGTCACTGGAAATAAATTTCACTGTGAAGCCCTGCTAACCAGACTTAACAAATAACCATCCGAAGAGCTTGCATTAAGCAGCCAAGCCTATCAACTCTCTTTTCAAATAAGTGAGCAAAGGTCTCATTAAGCAGTATAACCTTGACTATTATATGTTAGAAACTTTCAGAAATCCCTGAGATGATTGCTATTTATCTCAGATATCTCAGAACAGAAAATTTGCCAGTCTCTCAAACCACCTTTAATACTTAAAGCTACAATAATTTTTACTTATTGGAGCAAATTATCTTTTGTATAACTCTTTCAATTTTACCCACGGATAATTCCTCAATGAGCTCCATATTAATAATTTAATACACTTTTAATAAAATGGTGTTATCTGATGTTTGGAAAATTTAAATTTATATAGGACTTCCTTTCCTTTCCCCTGAATTGGCAACACTCACTGCAGTGCTTCCTCTCAGTATTTATTTAATAAGTACCTTCAGATTTGCAGGTGATGAGGGAAGAAAAATGAAATAATGGACATATGGTTGAAAAGACAGGTGTCAGTAATTCTAAATGCATTTTACTTGTATAATTTTTCCTTTTTAATTGAAGAATAGTTGACATACAATCTTACATAAGTTTCAGTTGTATAATAGGTGATTTAACAATTACATACATTACAGCTGGGCTTCCCTGGTAGCTCAGATGATAAAGAATCCACCTGCAATGCAGGAGACCGGGGTTCAGTCCCTGGGTGGGGGGCATCCCCTGATAAAAGGATTGGCTACCCTCTCCAGTATTCTTGCCCAGAGTATTCCATGGATGGAGGAGCCTGGTGGGCTTCAGTCCACAGGGTTGCAAAGAGTTGGACAGGACTGAACAACAAACACTTTTACTTTTGCACTTTCACATGACAAATTGATCACCATGACAAATATAATAACCATCTGTCACATGCAAAGTTATTACAGTATTGTTGACTATATTCTCTATACTGTAGATTACATCCTCATGACATTTATTTTATAACTGGAAGCTTATTCTTTTGATCTTATCTGTTTGGCTCAACCCACTTCCATGTTCCCCCTCTGGTGACCACCAGTTTGTGCTCTGTATCTATGAATCTATTTCTCTTTTATTTGTGTTTGTTTTAATTTTTAGATTCCACATATAGGTAAAATTATATGACATTTATCTTTTTCTGTCTGACTTTCTTCACTTAACATATTACACTTCAGATCCATTGATGTTGCAAATGGCAATATTTCATTCTTTTTTAATGCAAAAGTAATATTTCATTTTATACATATACTAAATCTTTATCCATTAATCTATTGATAAACATTTAAGTTGCTTCCATTTCTTGCATATTATAAATAAGACTGCAATAAACATAGGAGTTTATATATGTTTCTTAATTAATGATTTTAGTTTTCTTCAGCTAAAAACATAAGAGTGGAATTGCTGGATCATATGATAATTCTATTTATTTTTGGGAGGATCACCATACTATTTTCCATAGTGGCTGCACCAATTTGTATTCCCACCAACAGAGTATAAGTGTTGCCTTTTCTCCACATCTTTGTTAACACTTTTTATTTGTAGTCTTCTTTTATTACAGCTATTCTGAGAGATGTGAGGTGATATTTCATTGTGTTTTTTTCATTTTCTCAGTGATTAGTGATGTTGAGCATCTTTTCATGTGCCTGTGGGCTATCTGTATGTTTTCAGAAAATGTTTATTCAATTTCTCTATTTTTACATCAAAATTTTTTAAAGTTTTTTTTTTCATATTAAGTTGTGTTCTTTATGTATAAGTGGATATTAACCACTTATCTTTTAGAATATCTAAGGTCCACCTAGTCAGAGCTTTGGTTTTTCCAATAGTCATGTATGATTGTGAGAGTTGGACTATAAAGAAAGCTGAGCACTGAAGAATTGATGCTTTTGAATTGTGGTGTTGGAGAAGACTCTTGAGAGTCCCTTGGACTGCAGAGAGATCCAACCAATCCATCCTAAAGAAAATCAGTCCTGAATATTCATTGGAAGGACAGATGTTTAAGCTGAAACTCCAATACTTTGGCCACCTGATGTGAAGAAGTGATTCATTTGAAAAGACCTTGATAATGGGAAAGATTGAAGGAGGGAAGGGAAGGGGATGACAGAGTATGGGATGGTTGGATGGCATCACCGACTCGATGGACATGAATTTGAGTAAGCTCTGGGAACTGGTGATGGACTGGGAAGCCTGGTGTGCTGCAGTTCATGGGGTTGCAAAGAGTTGGACACGACTGAGTGACTGAACTGAGCCACTCCTCAGATATATCATTTGCAAATATCTTCTCTCCTATTTAGTAGGTCATCTATCTGTTTTGTTGACAGTTTCCTTTGTTGAGCAAAAATTTTTGATTTGGTGTAGTCTCATTGGTTACCCTTACCTGAGGAAGAAAGCATAAAAAATGTAGCTAAGATTGAAATAAAAAAGTATATTTTCTAAACTAAAATTTTTTGGCTTCAGGTCTTATATTTGCATCTTTAACCCATTTAGAGTCTGCTTTTGTATATGGTGTAAGAGAAGTGGTCTGGTTTCATTCTTTTGCATGAAAGAATCCCATTTATTGAAGAGACTGTCTTTTCCTCACTATATATTCTTGGTTCCTTTGTTGTAAATTAAGTGACCATATGAGTTTATCACTGGGTTTCTGTTCTGCTCCTTTGATCAATGTTTTTGTGTCAGTACTGTATAGTTCTGAGTACTATAGCTCAGTAGTGTTCTTTTAAGTCAGAGAGCATGATGTAGTACCTCAAGCTGGTTCTTTTTTCTCAAGATTGCTTTGGCTGTTTGGGGTCTCATGTTTTTCCATACACATATTAAAATTATTTGTTCTAGTTATGTGAAAATATTATTGACATTTTAATATGGATTGCATTGAATCTGGAGATCGCCTTGGTTAGTATGTTCATTTTAACAAATTCTTCAAATTCACGAACATGATATATCTTTTCATTTTTGGAGTCATCTTCAACGTATTTCATCAATGATGCACAATTTTCAGTGTCTAAGTCTTTTACTTCCTTGGTTAAATTTATTCATGAGTATTTTATTCTTTTAATGCAATTGTAAATAGGATTGTTGGTTTCTCTTTCTGAGTTATGTGTGTAGAAATACATCAAATTTCTGGTATACTGATTTAGTACCTTGTGACTTTAATAAATTTATTGATAGTTCTAATATATTTTGATGGTCTTTAGAGTTTTCTATGAATAGTATCATGTCATCTGCAAACAGTGATGGTTTTACTTTTTTGTTTCCAATTAAGATGCCTTTATCTCTCTCTCTCTCTCTCTTTTTTTTTTTTTTTAACTGAAATCAGACTGATTATGTTCTTTGCAGCCAAAGATGTATGGTGAAGCTCTTAACAGTCAGCAAAAACAAGACTTGGAGCTGACTATGGCTCAGTTCATGAGCTCCTTATTGCAAATTTCAGGCTTAAATTGAAGAAAGTAGGAGAAACACTAGATCACTCAGTATGACCTAAATCCTATCCCTTAAGGTTATATAGTGGAGGTGATGAATAAATTCAAGGGATTAGATCTGGTAGACTGAGTGCCTGAAGAACTATTGACTTAGGTTCTTAATAGTGTATGGGAGGCAGTAATGAAAACCATTCAAAGAAAAATAAACCAAGTAGGCAAAGTGGTTGTCTGAGGAGGCTTTACAAATATCTGAGTAAAGAAGAGAAACAAAAGACAAAGGAGAAAGGGAAAGAAATACCCAACTGAATGCAGAGTTCAAGAGAATAGCATGGAGAAATAAGGCGTTTTTAATTTTTTTGAGAGAATAAGAAAATGGCATATAATTAGGATGTTATTGCAATTACAGATAAGTACAAATTTGTACTTATATACAGATGTTCTTTTTCTCTTACAATTAATTTATTTATTTTAATTGGAGCCTAATTACTTTACAATTTTGTGGTGCTTTTTGATATACATTGATATGAATCAGCCACAGGTGTACATATGTCCCTCCATCCTGAAGCCCCCTCCCATCACCCTCCCCACACCATCTCCCTGGGTTGTCCCAGAGCATGGGCTTTCAGTGCCCTGCTTCATTCATCAAACGTGTACCTATTTTATAAACTTGTCACCTATTTTACATATGGCAATATGTGTTTCAAGGCTATTCTCTCAAATCATCCCACCTTTGCATTCTCCCATGTAGTCCAAAACTATGTTCTTCACTTCTGTCTCTCTTGTGCTGTCTTGGATATAGGATCATTGTTACCGTCTTTCTAAATTCCATATATATGTGTTAATATACTGTATTTGTGTTTCTCTTTCTGACTTCATTCTGTATAATGGGCTCCAGTTTCATCCACCTTATTAGAACTGACTCAAATGTGTTCATTTTTATACCTGTGTAATATACCATTGTGTATATGTACCACAACTTCCTTATTCTGCCAATGGACATCTAGGTTGCTTACAGGTTCTAGCTATTGTAAACAGTACTGAATGAACATTAGGGTATATGGATCTCTTTCAATTTTGGTTTCCTTGGTGTGTATGCCCAGCAGTGGGATTGATGGGTCATGTGGCAGTTCTAGTTTCAGGTTTTTAAGGTATTTCCACACTGTGGCTGAACTAGTTTGCATTCCCACCAACAGTGTAAGAGGGTTCCCTTTTCTCCACACCCTCTCCAGCATTTATTGTTTGTAGACTTTTTGATGACAGCCATTCTGACCGGCATGACAAGTTACCTCATTGCAGTTTTGGTTTGGATTCCTCTGATAATGACTGATGTTGAGCATCTTTTCATGTGTTTGTTAGCCATCTGTATGTCTTCTTTGGAGAAGTGTCTGTTTATTTCTTTGGCCCACTTTTTGATTGGGTCATTTATTTTTCTGGTATTGAGCTGCATGAGCTCCTTATATATTTTTGAGATTAATTCTTTGTCAATTATTTCATTTGCTATTATTTTCTCCCACTCTGAAGGCTGCCTTTTCACCTTGCTTATAGTTTCCTTCTTTGTGCAAAACTTTTTAAGTTTAATTAGGTCCTATTTGTTTATTTTTGCTTTTACTTCCATTACTCTGGGAGGTGGGTCATAGAGGATCTTGCTGTGATTTATGCCAGAGAGGGTGTTCTGCCTACGTTTTCTTCTAAGAGTTTTCTAGTTTCTGGTCTTACTTTTAGATCTTTAATCCATTTTTAGTTTATTTCTGCATATTGTGTTAGAAAGTATTCTAGTTTCATTCTTTTCATATGTGGTGCTTTTCCAGCACCACTTGTTAAAGAGATTGTCTTTTCTCCATTGTCTATTCTTGCCTCCTTTGTCAAAGATGAAATGTCTCTCAGCTTTCTATTTTGTTCCATTGATCTATATTTCTGTCTTTGTGCCAGTACCATACTGTCTTGATGACTATAGCTTTGTAGTATAATCTGAAGTCAAGAAGGTTGATTTCTCCAGTTCCATTCTTTTTTCTCAAGATTGCTTTGGCTATTCAAGATTTTTTGTGTTTCCATACAAATTGTGAAGTTATTTGTTCTAGTTCCGTGAAAAATGCTGTTGGTAGCTTGATAGGGATTGCATTGAATCTATAGATTGCTTTGGGTTGTATACTCATTTTCACTATATTTCTCCATCCATTTGTGTCATCTTTTATTTCTTTCATCAGTGTGTTATAGTTTTCTATATATAGGTCTTTTGTTTCTTTAGGTAAATTTATTCCTAAGTATTTTATTCTTTTCATTGCAATGGTGAATGGGATTGTTTCCTTAATTTCTCTTTCTGTTTTTTTATTGCTAGTGAATAGGAATGCGAAGGATCTGTGTATTAGTTTTGTATCTTGCAACTTCATTATATTCATTGATTAGCTCTAGAAATTTTATGGTGGTGTCTTTAGGGTTTTCTATGTAGAGGATCATGTCATCTGCAAACAGTGAGTTTTACTTCTTTTCTAAACTGGATTCCTTTTATTTCTTTTTCTTCTCTGATTGCTGTGGCTAGGACTTCCAAAACTATGTTGAATAGTAGTGATGAGAGTTGGCAACCTTGTCTTGTTCCTGATTTTAGAAGAAATGCTTTCAATTTTTCGCCATTGAGGATAATGTTTTCTGTGTGTTTGTTGTATATGGCTTCTATTATGTTGAGGTATGTTCCTTCTAAGCTTGCTTTCTGGAAAGTTTTTGTGCATAAATGGATGTTGAATTTTGTTAAAGGCTTTCTCTGCATCTATTGAGATAATCATATGGTTTTTATCTTTCAATTTGTTAATGTGGTGTATCACAATCATTGATTTGTAAATATTGAAGAATCCTTGCATCCCTGGAATAAAATCCACTTGGCCATGAAGTGTGATCTTTTTAATATGTTGTGGGATTCTGTTTGCTAGAATTTTGTTGAGAATTTTTGAATCTGTGTTCATCAGTGATATTGGCTTGTAGTATTCTTTTTCGGTGGCAAGTTTGTCTGGTTTTGGTATCAGAATGATGGTGGCCTCATAGAATGAGTCTGGGAGTTTATCTTCATCTGAAATTTTCTGGAAGAGTTTGAATAGTATAGGTGTTAGCTCTTCTTTAAAAATTTATGTAAAGTTCAACTGTGAAGCCATCTGGTCCTGAACTTTCATTTGTTGGAAGATTTATGATTACAGTTTCAATTTCTGTGCTTGGGATGGGTCTGATAAGATTTTCTATTTCATCCTGGTTCAGTTTTGGAAGGTTTTACTTTCCTAAGAATTCATTCATTTCTTCCAAGTTGTCCATTTTATTGGCACACAATTGCTCATAGTAGTGTCTTATGTTCTTTTGTATTTCTGTGTTGTCTGTTTTGATTTCTCCATTTCCATTTCTAATTTTATTGATTTGATTTGTCTACCTTTTTTTTTTTTAATGATTCTGGCCAGCAATTTGTCTATTTTATTTATCTTGTCAAAAAATCAGTTTTTAATTTTGTTCATTTTTGCTATAGTCTTGTTCATTTCTTTTTTCACTAATGTCTGCTCTGATTTTTATGATTTCTTTCCTTCTACTAACTTTAGGGTTCCTCTTTTCTTCTTTTTTATAGTTTCTTTAGATGTAAAGTTAGGTTGTTTATTTGATGTTTCTCTTGTTTCTTGAGGTAGGCTTGTATTGTTATGAATCTCCCTCTTAGCACAGCTTTTCCTGAATCCCATAGGCTTTGGGTTGTTGTGTTTTCATTTGTTTGTTGCATATTTTGACTTCCTTTTTGATGTCTGCCATGATATGTTGGTTATTCAGAAATGTGTTGTTTAGCCTCCATATGTTTGTATTTTTAATAGTTTTTTTGCTGTAGTTAACATCTAATCTTACCACATTGTGATCAGAAAAGATGCTTGAAATAATTTCAATTTTTAAAAATTTACCAAGGCTATATTTATGGACCAGGATGTGATAAACAATAAAAAGAAATAGAGGAAAACAATAGAATGGGAAAACTAGAGATATCTTCAAAAAAATTGGAGATACCAGGGAATATTTCATGCAAAGATGGGCAAAATAGAGAACAGAAATGATCTAACAGAAGCAGAAGAGATTAAGAAGAGGTGGCAAAAATACACAGAAGAACTATACAAAAAAAATTTTCATGACTCAGATAACTACAATGGTGTGGTCACTCACCTAGAGACAGACATCTTGGTGTGTAAAGTCAAGTGGGCCTTCAGTAGCGTTACTAATAACAAAGCTAGTGGCGGTGATGGAAATCCCACTGAGCTATTTCAAATCCTAAAGGATGATGCTGTTAAACATGCTGCACACAACATGTCACACAAATTTAGAAAACTCAACATTGGCAGCAGGACTAGAAAAGATCAATTTTCATTCCAATCCCAAAGAAAGGCAATGTCTAAGAATGTTCAAACTACCATTCTATTGTGCTCATTTCACATGCTAGCAAGTTTATGCTACTGCTTATTCTCCTTTGCTTGCTCTTACTTCTTTCTAGATTGTAAAAATCTTTTTTAGTGTTTGTATTTTGAATATCTAGAAATAATTTCTTTTAAACTGTTACATGTACTGAAGCCTGAATGTATATAGCCATCATTTATCTATAAAGCATGAATAAAAGTTAAAAGTTATACCTAAAAAAAAAAAAAAAAAAACTGTTACAGCTTTAAGCCTGACTTTGAAGTAAACTGATTGTTTTTATTGTTCATGCACTTGTTAATCATACACTTATATCCTAATTTTAAAGTTATTGTTTGTGAAAATATTTTGTCTATTAAAATGTCAAATAGACTCAGGGATAGAAGAAAACAAATAAGCACATTAAAAAAAAATGAACCCATAACTTCCAGATGTAAAAGCTGGTTTGGAAAAGGTGAAGGAACTAGAGATCAAATAGCCAACATTTGCTAAATCATAGAAAAAGCAAAGGAATTCCATGAAAAAAAATCTATTTCTGCTTCATTGACTACTCTAAAGACTTTGACTGTGTGAATCACAGCAAACTGTGGAAAATTCTTCAAGAAATGGGAATACCTGACCACCTTACCTGTCTCCTGAGAAACCTGTATGCAGATCAAGAAGCAACAGTTTGAACTGGATGTGGAAGAACAGACTGGTTCCAAATTGAGAAAAGAGTACATCAAGGCTGTATATTGTTACCCTGCTTATTTAAATTCTATACAGGGTACATCATGTGGAATATCATGCTGGATGAATCACAAGATGGAATCAAGTTTGCAGGGATAAATATCAACAACCTCAGATATGCAGATGATGCCACTCTAATGGCAGAAAGTGAAGAGGACCTAAAGAACATCTTCATGAGGGTGAAAGAGGAGAGTGAAAACCTGGCTTAAAACTCAACATCAAAAAACCAGGATCATAGCATCTGCTTCCATCACTTCATGGCAAATAGAAGGGAATAAAGTGGAAGTGGGGGAAGATTTTATTTTCTTGGGCTCCCAAATCAGTGCAGACAGTGGCTGCAGCCATAAAACTAAAAGAAAAGCTTTTTTTTTTTTTCCCCTTTCTTGGAAGAAAAGCTATGACAAACTTAGACAGCATATTAAAAAGAAGAGACATTACTTTGCCAACAGATGTCCACCTAGTCAAAGCTCTGGTTTTTCCAGTAGTCATGTATGGATGTCGGACCATAAAGAAAGCTGAGTGCCAAAAAATTGATACTTTTGAACTGTGGTGTTGGAGAAGACTCTTGAGAGTCCCTTGGACCGCAAGGAGATCAAACCAGTCCATCCTAAATGAAATCAGTCCTGAATATTTATTGGAAGAACTGGTGCTGAAGCTGAAACTCCAATACTTTGACCATCTGATGAGAACTGACTCATTGGAAAAGACCCTGATTCTGGGAAAGATTGAAGGCAAAAGGAGAAAGGGGTGGCAGAGGATGAGATGGTTAGATAGCTTCACCAATTCAATGAGTGGGACTTTGAGCAAACGCCAGGAGACACTAGAGGATAGAAGAGCCTGACTTGTTGCAGTTCATGGGGTCTTAAATATTTGGAGATAACTTAGTGACTGAACAACAACAAATCTTTTTCTTGTCTGATCACTTTTGCTAGGACTTCCAATACTATGTTGAATAAGAGTGGCAATAGTGGACATCCTTGTCTTGCTTCTTATCTTAGAGAAAATGCTTTCATCTCTTCATGGTTCAAGTATGATGTTGGCTGTAGTAGCCTCATGCGTGCATGCTAAGTTGTCTCAATTGTGTCTAACTCTTTGGGACCCACTATGGACCATAGACTGCCAGGTTCTTCTGTCCGTGGGATTCTCAAGGCAAAAATACTGGAGTGGGTTGCCATGTTCTCTTCCAGGAGATCATCCCAACCCAGGGATTGAACCTGTGTCTCTTATGTCTCCTTCACTGGCAGGTGGGTTCTTTACCACTAGCACCACCTGAGAAGCCCAGGATTGTCCTATATAACATTTTTTATGTTGAGATATTTCCCTCTGTACCAACATTGTTGAGTTTTTGTCAAAAATGGATGCTGAATTTTGACAACCTATTTCCTGTGTATATGGAGATGATCATACACTAGTCTCTTTTTATAAATACAGAATATCACATTGACTAATCTGTGAATTTTAAATCACCCTTACATGCCTGAGATAAATCCCACTTGACCATGATGTATGCTTTTTTAATGTGTTGTTGACTTTGGTTTGTTAACATTTTTTGAGAATTTTTTGTAACTGAGAGATGAATTTTTTTAGTTGTTTTTAGTTTTTAGTCATTTTTAGTCATTACTTCTTCAAGAAGATTTTCAGCCCCTTCTTGCTCTTCTTCTGAAGTGCCTGTATAATTGAAATGTTAGTATGCTTGATGTTCCAGAGGCCTCTGAAACTTTTCTCATTTTTTGACTCTTTTTTTTTTTCTTTTGCTATTCTGATTGTGTGATTTTCACTACCCTGTCTTCTAGATTGTAATTTTCTCTTTTTAAAGTAGTCTTTGTCTAGTTTTGGTGTCAGGGTATTAATGGTCTCATAAAATCAATTTGAAAGCTTTGGTTCCTTTTCCTTTTGGGGGGATAGTTTCAGGAATCTAAGTGTAACACCTCTTTAAATGTTTGGTTGACTTCAGCTGTGAAGCTGTCTAAACCTGGACTTCTATATATTGAGAGCTTTTGATTAGCAATTCAGTTTCATTATTGGTAATTGGTATGCTTATATTTTCTATTTCTTTCTGGTTCAACCTTAGAAGAATGTACACTTCTAGGAATATATCCATTTATTCTAGGTTATTCAATTTGTTGGTACTTAATTAGTCATAGTATTCTCTTATGGTCCATTGTATTTCTGTGGTGTTAGTTGTAATGTCTCTTCTTTCATTTATGATTATATTTATTTGTGCCCTTTTCCTTTTTTTCTTGATGAGTCTGGGTAAAAATTTATAAATGTTGTTTATCTTTCAGAGAACCAACTCAGTTTTTATTGCTTTTGATCTCTATTTTATTTATTTCTGCTTTGAGATTTATTATATCCTTTCTTCTACTAGCTTTAGGTTTTGATTATTCTTATAGTTCTTGTAATTGTAAAGTTAGATAGCTTATTTGAGATTTTTCTCATTTCTTGAGGTAGGACTGTATTGCTATAAACTTCCCTCTTAGAATTGCTTTTGGGATTCCCTGGTGGTTCAAATGGTAAAGAGTCTGTCTGCAGTGCAGAAGATCCCCTGGAGAAGGAAATGGCAACCCACTCCAGTATTCTTGCCTGGAAAATTCCATGGATGGAGGAGTCTGGCAGGCTACAGTCCATGCGTCCCAAAGAGTCAGACACGATTGAGCGACTTCATAGCTAGAATTGCTTTTGTTGTGTCCCATAGACTTTGGAACGTTGGTTTCCTTTTTCAATTGTCTTGAGGTAATTTTTGACTTCCTCTTCAATTATTCCAATGACCTATTGTTTGTTTAGCAGCAGATTGTTTATACTCATGTTTGTGCTTTTTCCAATACTTTTCATGTCTTTGATTTCTAGTCTCATACTGTTGCAGTCCAAAAAGATGTTTGATATGATTTCAACTTTGTAGAATTTATTGAGATTTGCTTTGTGATTTAGCATGTAATCTATTATGGAGAATGTTTCACGAGCACTTGAGAACAATGTGTATGTGTCTATTTTGTGCTTTTGGATGAAAAGTTATATGTATACATATATGTATATGTATGTATGTGTATATATATATATGGAATATGTGTATATGTATTCCATCTTATCTAATGTAATAAAGGCCAGTGTTTCCTTATTGACTGTGTGAAGATGCTCTATCCACTGACATAAGCAGGGTGTTAAAATCCCCTGCTATCATTGTATTATTTTCAATGTTTTTTAATGCTTTTTTAAAAATTTGCTTTATATATTTAGGTACTCTTAAGTTGTGTGCATAGATTTTATAAGTATTACATCATCTTGTTGGATTAATCCCTTTATCAATCTATAATGTTCTTCTTCATATCTTTTTACAGTTTTCTATGTTCTTATCTTTTACAGTCTTTGTTTTAAATGTGGTACATATACACCATGGAATATTACTCAGCCATTAAAAAGAATTCATTTGAATCAGTTCTAATGAGATGGATGAAATTGGAGCCCATTATACAGAGTGAAGTAAGCCAGAAAGATAAAGAACATTACAGCATACTAACACATATATATGGAATTTAGAAAGATGGTAATGATAACCCTATATGCAAAACAGAAAAAGAGACACAGATGTACAGAACAGACTTCTGGACTCTGTGGGAGAAGGCGAGGGTGGGATGTTTCAAAAGAACAACATCAAAGCATGTATATTATCTATAGTGAAACAGATTACTAGCCCAGGTTGGATGCATGAGACAAGTGCTTGGGCCTGGTGCACTGGGAAGACCCAGAGGGATCGGGTGGAGAGGGAGGTGGGAGGGGGGATCGGGATGGGGAATACATGTAAAGCCATGGCTGATTCATGTCAATGTATGACAAAACCCACTACAATATTGTGGAGTGATTAGCCTCCAACTAATAAAGGTGAATGAAAGAAAATAAATAAATAAAATCTATTTTCCCTGATGTAAGTATTGCTACCAACTTTTCAAAAATTTTCATTTCCATGGAATACCTTTCCCATCCTGTCACTGTTAGCCTATGTGTGTCTTTACATCTGAAATGAGGCTCTTGTAGGCAGCATATCGATAGGTCTTGTTTTTTTTAATCCATTCAGCTACCATATGTCTTTAATTGGAGCATTTAGCTTATTTAAATTGAAAGCATCTATTGATAGATATATATTTATTGTCATTTTGTTGATTGTTTTCTGGTTGTTTTTGTAGTTCTTTGTTTTTCTCTGGCTCACTTCTCTTATGATTTGATGACTTTTGTGTTATATTTTTAGTCTCTTTATTTTTTGTGTATCTGTTACAGATCTTTTTGTTTACGGTCACTGGGGGTTCATTTGTAACAATTTGTATATATAGCAGTCTATTTTAAGTTGGTGTTCATTTGAGTTCAAATGCATTCTGAAAGCATTATATTTTTATTCCCCTGTCCCATGCTTTCTGCTTTGAAATCATATTTGGCATCTTTAAATATTTTTGTAGCACTTAATTATTTTATATCAATACATCAATGTTTACTACATTTGTCTTTTTTTATATTACCTTTATAGGTAGTTGATCCTTATCATATATTTGCTTTTACCTGTGAGATTTTTTTCTTTCATATATATATATTTTTGTTTTGTTTTAAAGAAACCTCTGTTTAAAGTCCCTTTGACATGAATTGCAAGGCTGGTTTAGTGGTGACAAATTGCCTTCAGCTTTTGCTTTTTTTTAAATCTCTTTCAAGTCTGAATGACAATCTTACCAGGCAGAATATTCTTGTTTGTAAATTTTTTCCTTTCAGCTCTCTGAAAGTATTGTGTAATTCCTTCTGGTCTGTAAAGTTTTTTTGAAAAATCAGCTGCTAGTCTTATGGGGGTTTCCTCATATGTGATTAAATTTTTTTCTTGCTGCCTTGAAGATGGTCTCTTAAACTTTTGACAAGTTAATTATAATGTGTTTTGGTGTGGGTCTCTTTGTTTTCTTCTTTTGGGGGGGCTTTCTGTGCTTCTGGTGCTTAGATATCTGTTTCCCTTGCCAGGTGGGGGACATTTTTAGTCATTACTTCTTCAAGTAGATTTTCCATCCCTTCTTCTTGCTCTTCCTCTGAGGTGCCCTAATTGAAATGTTGAAATGTTAATTGCTTGATGTTCCAGGGGTCTCTGAAACTTTTCTCATTTTTTGACTCTTTTTTCTTTTGCTATTCTGATTGTGTGATTTTCACTACCCTGTCTTAGTCTAGATTGTGAAACTGTTCTTCAACATCCTTTAATCTGCTATTGATTGCCTCTGGCATATTTTTTACTTCAGTTACCGTATTTTTAATCTATGATTGGTTCTCTTTATATTTTTTAAAATTTATGATTGATTCTCTTTATATTTTATCTCTCAGTTAAAGTTCTTACTCTTTTCATCCATTGTTCTGAGTTTGGTAAGCATGTGTGAGACTAATTTTTAAACTGTTCTTGAGTAACTAATAATAGTCAAAGATTATATTTGCACAGTACTGAGAAGTATAGAGCAAAGATTATTAATTTAAAATGTTTTTTTTTTTCTAAAAAATTGCTTATATGAATTACATTTAGTTCTTTTTAGGAGATTTGCCTTCTTCTTTCATTTGGAAGGTATTCCTTTATCTCCTAATTTTGCCTATTTGTGCTTGTTTCTATGTAGTAGGTATATTAGCTATGTCTTCCATTTTTGAAAGAGTAGCCTCATGTAGAAGGTGTCTGTGAAGCCCAGGGGCATGATTCCTACCTTGTTCACCAGAACCAGGTGCTCCAAGGGTATTCCTAGTGTGGGCTGCGTGCATATTCCCATTCTGGTTGTGCTGCAATTGCTGTGAGTATGCTTCTGGGCAGTGTTGGTGCGCAGGCTGGCCAGCTGCAAGGCCTAACTGCCACTGCTGTGAGCACTCTGATGAGTGGGGCTGGTTCCTGGTCACCAACTGCCGTGGCCGTATTGATGTATCAGGCTGACCCCTTGGAGTACACGTCACCTTGGAGGTGAGTGATGTTGGCCAGGATCATCTTCCAGGTGGGGCACAGTTGGAACCCCAGGAGCTCTGGAAGGGTACCAGTGCCACCTGTATTTGCCTGCTGGATGAGGTGGGTTGGGAGCCACTTTGGAAGGGCTGGCTGAGGAGGCCACATGGTGTTAGCTAAGTTGACTGAGAGTGACAGAAATGGCAACTTCTGGCACTAACTAGCTAGGTAGAAGGAACGTTTAAAAAAATTGGTGTGTATCACCATTTCTGTACCACCATTTCCTTCTTGGAGAAAGTTCCACCCGATCCCTGCCCCTGTGCCACATGCCTTAAAATCAGCCAGTGAGTCTTTATTTTGAATGACTCAGGTGCTTTTCAAGCTGCTGCCTATGTTCTGTGACTCAGACTGAGTGAGTTTGAAAGGCACTCTTGTGCCTTTCAAGAATGGGTGTCTTGGTTTCCTACAACCTTCTGGTTCTCCTGGATGTAACACTGCTGGTTTTCAAAACCAGATGTTATACAAACTATTTTCCAGGCACAGGTTCCCTGGTATTAGGAACCCAGTGTGGGACTCAGACACCTAACTCTTCTGGTGGGGACCTCCATGGTTGTGAAATCCTTCTCACTTGTGAGTTGCTGCATCAGGGGTGTGGGTTCTGACTAGCCCACATCTTTGCCCCTCCTACGTGTCTTGATATTGTCTTATATCTTTAGTTGTAGAAAATCTGTTCTGTCAATCTTCAGGTCATTCTCAAAGGTAGTTGTTCTGTATGTGGTAGTAATTTTGATATATCCATGGGAAGAAGTGAACTCAGGGTCTTCCTACTGGGCCACCTTGACCTGGACTTGATCTCAAGAAAATTGAAACAGACTTTTAACTCATCTACTCAGTTTTTCCTTAAAATTATATACACTAACATGAGGTTCTTAAAGAGATGGGAATACCAGACTACCTTTCCTGTCTCCTGAGAAACCTGTATACAGGTCAAGAGGCAACAGTTAGAACTAGACATGAAAAAATGGACTGGTTTAAAATTGGGAAAGGAGTACATCAAGGTTGTATATCGTCACCCTGCTTATTTAACTTATATTCAGAGTACATTATATGAAATGCTGGGTTGAATAAATCACAAGTTGGAATCAAGATTTCTGGGATAAATATCAACAACCTCAGATATTCAGATGATACTACTTTAACGGCAGAAAATGAAGAGGAATTAAAGAGACTCTAGATGAGAATAAAAGAGGAGACTGAAAAAGTTGGCTTAAAACTCAGCATTAAAAAAAAAAGAAGATCATGGTATCTGGTCCCATTGCTTCATGGCAAATTGATGCAGAAAAAGTGGAAACAGTGATAGATTTTATGTTCTTGGGCTCTAAAATCACTGCAGATGGTAACTGAAGCCATGAAATTAAAAGACTCTTGCTCCTTGGAAGAAAAGCTATGACTAACCTAGACAGTGTATTAAAAAGCAGAGAGATCACCTTGATGACAAAAGTCCATATAGCTAAAGTTTTTCCAGTAGCCATGTATAAATGTGAGAGTTGGACCATAAAGAAGGCTGAGCAGTGAAGAATTTGTGCTTTTGAACTGTGGTGATGGAAAAGACTCTTGAGAGTCCCTTGGACAGTAAGGAGATCAAACCAGTCAATTCTGAAGGAAATTACCCTGAATATTCATTGTAAGGACTGATGCTGAAGCTGAAGCTCCAATAACTTGGCTACATGATGTGAAGTCTTTTCCCACTCAGTGGAAAAGACTGGTGCTATGAAAGATTGAGGGCAAGAGGATGAGATAGTTGGATGGCAGCACTAACTCAATGGACATGAGTTTGAACAAATTCCAGGGGATAGTGGAGGACAGGGAAGCCTTGCAGGGTATAGTTCATAGGGTTGCAAAGAGCTGGACATGATTTAGCAACTGAGCATCAACAACACAAGGTTAGAAAATGTAATTCTTGCAAGCAAGCTGGGAGACAGATAAATGAACAAGAAATGACCTCATATTGTGGGAGGTGGCATGTAATCAAAACTTCAGTCTTTGGAACCCTCCCTTTTCTTCCTAGCTTTAATGAATCTTAAATCTCCTTATGGTGCTCAGACTTCTCTCCTTGGTTTAGTTTCTTTCTCTTATGTTTTCTATTCTTACCATTCTTTCATCTACACTTAGCTATTTCCATGTGTAAGTTGCTTCGGTTGTGTCCAGCTCTTTGTGATCCTATGGACTGATCCCACCAGGCTCCTCTGTCCACAGGATTCTCTAGGTAAGAACGCCGGAGTGAGTTGCCATGCCCTTCTCCAGGGTGTCTTCCCCACCCAGGGATAAAACTCAGGTCTCTTATGTCTCCTGCATTAGCAGATGGGTTATTTACCACTAATGCCACCTGGGAAGCCCTACCTATTTCTCTATTTATTCTGAATTGATAAAATCTACTCCTACTATGTCAGTAATTGAATAGGTTGCCCTTCTTAACAACATTGCTAAACAATGTTAAGTTCAGTTATGAATCTTGAAAGGTATTTTCTTTTTCAGCGTTTATTTAAAAATAAGCTAGAAGTGACAGCTCCAGACATTTTACTAGGCAAACATGGCATCCTAAGAAAATCATTGTCATCTAAGACCAATTAATATCTGCTTTGGGGGGATACACAATTTATAATAATATCTTAATTTATTGAAAATTTTGAAGTTTCATGAATGTTTTCAGGTATGTTTTATCATTTGATACTTATATCTAGCCTATATAAATTTTAATTCTTTTTATTTTATGGATGAAGAAACAGAAATCCAGATCAGATTCACTCAGCTAGTAAATAACAGAATTTCAAACATATCTACTTGCAATTTTAAATCTGGTACTTTTGCTAAGACATTTTTTTTTTTTTTGCCTCTCCAGTTCCAAAAGCCAGGTTTCTGAAGGGCTCAGTCATGTTTTTGACTTGGGAAAAAGGAAAGAAGAAAGAAAGGAAGGTAGGGAGGGAAGAGTGAAAAGTGGAGTGAAGGGAGGAAGGAGAGAAAGAAGAAAGGAAAGAAGAAAAGAGGGAGAGGAAGGAAGGCTACGTAATGTAAAAATATCAATTAAGGTACAGGTGGAAGTTGAGACAGCAGACTGAATATGCTCTGTGCTAAGTGTGGTACACAAAAGGATAAGTTTCTCCCATAAACTCTTCCATTGTGGCTCTTCCCAGCAGCAAGTTAAAAGATAAAGAATCTTGAAAATTAAAATAGATGGGTAAGTACAGAGTTTCCTTTGTCATATTGAAACTTGATTGATAAATAGAAAAGTAACAGCTGGAGAGGCATCTGCAGTTTCATTGTGTCTAAGATCTCTAATGCAGCATGGCATATTTATCAGGTGATTAACTTGGTAGAACCTTTACAAAAGGTTCACTCTGTGCTGTTTGATGATCTTTGATCAAGGTAGAATAGCTTTAGTTCTGAAAGATAAAATTAGCTTAAAGTATGTTTAATCTATTATTCATATCTATAAAAAGAACAGATCAGATGTAGAAAAATTTAGTGATTTGAGTACTAATCTATAAGGTGGTTATTTTTGATGAAACCAGCCCACACTAGTATCTTTCTTTCTTGTTTTCCATATTAATTATTGGATCTACATATGGATTTCATCATTTTGCTTATAGAGAAATAATCTTATTTCTCTTCTAGATATTTACCTTAATGTCAATGACATGTCAAATACTTTTAAAATGAACTGATAATATTTAGCAGAGTAATCACATAAAGAAATTCAGAATCACCCATTTTAATTAAAATAGCTTGAAATTTTATCAAAAGAATAGCTTTCTTTAAGAAAAAAATCAAATAAAACCTCATACTTTGTTCTCTTCCTTATATAAGAAGATGATTTCAAATAAAGCTATTCACAACAGTTGTCTCAACCAACTCATCTTATTCATAGAATGTTGCATACAGTAAAACCTCTTTAACGCTGCAATTTCAAATAATTAGAATCTAGAAAAGGTGTGTGTGTGTGTGCATGCGTGCTAAGTCACTGCAACTGTGTCCAACTTTTTGTGACCCTTGGACTGCAGCCCACCAGGCTCCTCTGTCCACGGGATTCTCCAAGCAAGAATACTGGAGTGGATTGCCATTTCATTCTCCAGAGGATCTTATCCACCCAGGGGTTGGAACTACATGTTTTACATCTTCTGCATTGGCAGGCTGGTGCTTTACCACTAGCGCCACATGGGAAGCTGATTTTTAGCTAATTTTACCTACTGTTCTTTAACAAAAATATTTTTTTAAATGTATAGAACAATTAAGATGTACTTGGTGTTGTTACAAAATAGAATCTTACAAACCATAGATATAGTATCTCTTTCCATTTATTGTCTTCTCTAATTCCTCTCACGTCCAATAGTTTTGTTTGCAGAGAGTTTGTATATCTTGTGTCAAATTTATTCCAAGGTGTTGACGTATTTTAACATTTTGGTAGTGCGTGCATGCTCAGTGTCCAACTCTTTGTGACCCCATGGACGGTAGCTCCTCTGTCCATGGGATTTTCCAGGCAAGAATATTGGAGTGGATTGCCATTTCTTCCTCCAGGGAATCTTCTGATCCAGAGATTGAACCCGAGTCTTCTACAGTTCCGGCACTGGCAGATGAATTCTTTACTACTAAGGAACCTGGGAAGCCGTTCTAAAACTTATAAGTATATAACTTTTAGTTTCCAAATTTTACAGTGTTGATGATTATGTTAATACTGTATATAGAAACATTCCTGAATTAATCAGTGTCACTAGTTTTTCTAAATTATAAGTAAATGACAATTTTTTATTTTCTTCCAATACTTTTCCTATTTATTTATTAAACCCCGTTGCACTGACCAAGATCCCCAGGAAAATGATGAATATCAGTGGTGATAGTGTCATTCTTATCTCATTTGTCTTAAAAGAGTAGCTTTCACTATTTAATCATTATATACTGTATTTGCTAGAGGTTTTGTTAGTATCTTTTATCAAATTGAGGAAGTTTCCTCCTATTTCTAGTTGATAAGAATTTTTATCGTGATAAGGTGCTGGACTTTATCAAATACCTTTTACACATCCAGTTAAAAATTTTATTGGAATACAGTTGATTTACAGTGCTGTGTTAGTTTCAGGCATACAGCAAAGTAAATCAGTTATATATATACACATATGCATTATTTTTCAAGTTCTTTTCTCCATAAAAATATTGATAATTAAATCTACTTAAGTATAGCTTTGCTTTATTTTTTCCTTCAATTTCTATCACTATATTTTCTTGAAATATGTTTTGGAGATGGTAAGCATTGCTGTCAGGCTAAGAAACTTAAGCAAACAGTCTTTTCCTCCAAGCTAGTATATTCTCTTCAAAATAAGTTACAATGTGAAATAGTTACTGCACTCATAGTGATTAAAAAGTTAGTGATTTGATGGTCATACTGCCTCTTAAGATGAGAAAATTTAGTCAAGTAATATTTATCTTTCTGATACCTTAAGTCTGTGGGAAACATCCATTTTAAGAAAACAATGCTTCTTTGTATGAGCATTTACATTTTTCATATATTTGTATAAAAATAGAAGCTTAAAAGGAAATGTATCAACTTGGATTTAAAATTAAATCCAAGTTGATAAATAGGCACATATTTCAAGTAGTAACTTGGAACCACTGAAAGGAATAGTTGGGCTTGTCCAAAAACATCTGAAATAATTAACTCATTTATTTTTTCAGTAATGTCTTGCAAAAACTATTTATAAATGCCTTGCATTCAAGATGTTTCTTTTTCTGTCCTAAGAGAAAGAAAACATCATTCTGTACAATGCACCTAATAGATTATACAAGCGTACAGGGTAAACCGTTTTAGCATTTCTCCATTTTAGGCAACATATCTTCCTAAGGCAATTTACCAAAACAATCTTTCTAAGGCTAATTTATCTTATAAGCTGTAGGATACATTCATTTAACCTGGTAAGGTTTCCACTCCAAGTAGAAATACTGAATCAAAAATTTAAAAATTGTTAGCTACCAGAACATTTAAAAAAAAAAAAAAAAAAGCAGAATTCTGATTAGCATTAGCTCCGTGGACCTAGAGATAAGAGCTGTGGGCTTTTGTCCTCCATAGCCTGTGGTGGGACATGATGGCAGCGTGAACTCGTTATCTTATTTCACAAAGACATGAAGCCTTTTCCTGCACCTGTGACCATGACATCACAGTTCCATCCCTCATCTCCTGTTTGTTTTCACTGTGATTAGTCCAGTGTGCTTTCAAGACAGCTTTCTTAACTTCAACCCAAACTGCCATAACTGAAGTGTATGTTGCGTCTTTCACTGTTTAATCTGCTGAATAAACAGCATGGTAAATTTATCCTCGTGCCTGAAGTTTGATACCTGGGTTGGAAAAATCCCCTGGAGAAGGAAATGCCAACCTACTCCAATATTCTTGTCTGGGAAATCCCTTGGACAGAGGAATCTGGCAGGCTAAAGTTCATGTGGTCGCAAAGAGTCAGACATGACTGAGCAACTGAGCCCTTTCTATTTTGCTTTCACAGTGATTTTATGTACACACAGCATGGGCACACTCACAGACATACACAGATATATTTTTCCTGGGCTCTTGGGTCCATTTCTAAGAGCAATAGTGTGTAGCACCTACAATTATCATGTTTTGTGCTAGATGTTATGAGAGATAACAAGATGAATAACATAGTCTTTTGCCCCAGGGAGGAGATCTTGTGGAGAAAAGATCTATCAGATATATGAATAAAAAAATAAACGCAATGTTTTTTGGACTCCCAAATCACGTCAGATGCTGATTGCAGCCATGAAATGAAAAGACACTTGCTCCTTGGAAGAAAATCTATGGCCGACTTAGACAACATATTAAAAGGCAGAGAGATTACTCTGCCAACAAAGGTCTGTCTAGTCAAAGCTATGGTTTGCCAGTAGTCAGGTTTGGATGTGAAAGGTGGACTATAAAGAAAGCTGAGCACTGAAGAACTGATGCTTTTGAGCTGTAGTGTTGGAGAAGACTTCTGAGAGTCCCTGGGACTGCAAGGACATCCAACCAGTCAATCCTAAAGGAAATCAGTCCTGAATATTCATTGGAAGAACTGATGCTGAAGCTGAAGCTCCAATACTTTGGCCACCTGATGTGAAGAACTGACTCATTTGAAAAGACCCTGATGCTGGGAAAGATTGAAGGCAGGACGAGATGGGGGCAACAGATGAGATGGTTGGATGGCATCACTGAGTGGATGGACAAGAGTTTGAGTAAGCTCCAGGAGTTGGTGACGGACAGGGAAGCCTGGTGTTCTGCAGTCTATGGGGTCGCAAAGAGTCAGACATGACTGAACTGAAATGAAATGTTAGAGAACATCTTTGGAATGATAAATAAGGTGACATTAAAAGTACTTCATGGATTTTGCATTTTTAAAGCAATTCTACTGAGGTATCATTTATATCCAATAAAATGCATCCATTAAAAAAAGAAAAGAGCACTTAGATTTTAAGTTCTTTTCGAGCCACTTATAAGTCTGTGACCGTGAACACCTCAGATGAGATTGATTAATGTACACTTCATAGGCTCTTACTGAGTTTAAATTCAAAATAATGGATATGAAATGGAACCCCTTTACAATTACCAAATGATATACATATCAGTTACCTGTATTTTCAGCAAAAGATTTCATGAAAAGTGTAACTTTCATAACAATCTCTTTAATAAGCAGGCAATCTGAATATCTCTTTTGGTCCCTGGCTTCCACTTAGCTAAACTTCATCTCTTTCTCAAAAGGACAGATTTTTTAAACTATATTCCTGAATTCTGTTTTGAGATTTTCACACTTTGCTTTTCTCTGTCTAATTTTTAAAAATTTATTTATTTTTTAATTGAAGGATAATTGCTTTACAGAATTTTGTTGTTTTTTGCCAAATATCAACATGAATCAGCCATAAGTATACATATATCCCCACCCTCTTGAATGTCCCTCCCATCTCCCTCTCCATCCCAACCCTCTAGGTTGCTACAGATCCCCTGTTTGAGTTCCCTGATTCATGCAGCAAATTCCCATTGGCTATCTACTTTACATCTGTTAATGTAAGGTCCCTTGTTACATCTCACCCTCTTCTTCCTTATCTGACATGTCCGTAAGTCTGTGCTCTATGCCTGTTTCTTCATTGCTGCCCTGCAAATGAATTCCTTGGTACAATCTTTCTAGATTCCATATATGTGCGTTAGTATATGATATTTATCTTTCTCTTTCAGACTTACTTCACTCCGTATAATAGGCTCTAGGTTCACTCACCTCATTAGAACTGACTCAAATGCATTCACATTCCCTTGTATATATGTACTACAGCTTCTTTATCCACTCATCAGTCGATGGGCATTTAGATTGCTTCCATGTTCTAGCTGTTGTGAATAGTACTGCAATGAACATTGGGGTACACATTCCTTTTCAATTTTGGTGACCATGTGTTTTTTTCAATTTTGGTTTCCTCAAGGTATATGCCTAGTAATGGGATTACTGGGTCATATGGTAGTTTCATTCCTAGTTTTTAAAGGTATCTCCATACTGCCTTCCATAGTGGCTGCATCAATTTACATTCCCACCAATATTGCAAGAGGGTTCCCTTTTCTCCACACCCTTTCCAGCATTTATTGTTTATAGACTTTTTGATAATGACCATTCTGACTGATGTAGAGTGATATCTCATTGTAGTTTTGATTTTCATTTCTCTAATAGAGAGCAATGTTGAGCATCTTTTTGTATGCTTGTTAACCATTAGTATGTCTTCTTTGGAGAAATCTCTGTTTAGGTCCATTTCCCACTTTTTGATAGGGCTGTTTATTTTTTCTGGTATTGACTTGTATGAGCTGCTTGTATATTTTGGAAATTAATCTTTTGTCAGTTGTTTCATTTGCTACTATTTTCTCCTAGCCTTAGAGTTGTCATTTCACCTTGTTTATAGTTCTTTGCTTTGAAAAATCTTTTAAGTTTAATTAGCTCCCACACGTTTATTTTTGGTTTTATTTCCATTACTCAGGGAGGTGGGTCATAAAGAATCATGCTTTGATTTATGTCATCGAGTGTTCTGCCTATGTTGTCCTCTAAGAGTATTACAGTTTCTGGTCTTACATTTAAGTCTTTAATCTATTTTGAGTTTATCTTTGTGTAGGGTGTTAGGAAGTGTTCTAATTTCATTCTTTTACATGCAACTGTTCAGTTTCCCCAGCACCACTTATTGAAGAGGCTGTCTTTGCCCCATTGTATATTCTTGCCTCCTTTGTAAAAAACAAGTTACCAATAGGTGTGTGGATTTATCTCTGTGGTTTTCTGTCTTGTTCCATGGGTCCACATTTTTGTTTTTGTGCTGATACCGTACTGTCTTGTTGACTGTAGCTTTGTAGTGTAGTTTGAGGTCAGGAAGTTTGATTCCTCCAGCTCCATTCTTCTTTCTCATGACTGCTTTGGCTATTCCAGATCTTTTGCATTTCCATTTGAATTCTGAAACTTTTTTTCTAGTTGTGCCATTGGTATTTTGATAGGGATCAAAATGAATCTGTAGATTAAATTTGGTAGTATAGTCATTTTCACAAAATTTATTCCTCCAACCCAAGAACATGGAATATCTTTCCATCTCTTTAGGTCATCGTTGATTTCTTTCAACAGTGTCTTATAATTTTACATATACAATTCTTTTGTCTCCTTAGGTAGGTTTATTCCTAGATATTTTATTCTTTTTGTTGTAATGGTGAATGGGATTGATTCCTTAATCTCTCTTTCTGATTTTTCATTGTTAGCATATAGAAATGCAAGTGATTTCTGGGTATTGATTTTGTATCCTGCAACTTTGCTAACTTCAGTGATTAGCTCTAGTAATTTTCTGATAGTATCTTTAGGGTTTTCTATGTATAGTATCATGTCATCTGCAAACAATGAGAGTTTTATTTCTTTTCCAAGTTGGATTCCTTTATTTCCTTTCTTCTCTGATTTCAAGCCAGGACTTCCAAAACTATGTTGAATAATAGTGATGAGAATGGAAACCCTTGTCTTGTTCCTGATCTTAGTCTAGGGAATGCTTTCAGTTTTTCACCATTGAGAATAATGTTTGCTGTGGGCTTATCATATATTACCTTTACTATGTTGAGGTAGATTCCTCCTATGCCCATTTATTGAAGAGTTTTTTTTTTTTTTAATCATGAATGGGTGGTGGATTTTGTCAAAGGCTTCTTCTGCATCTATTGAGATTATCATATGGTTTTTACTTTTCAATTTATTAATATGGTGTATCACATCGACTGATCTGTGTATATTGAAGAATCCTTGTATCCCTAGAATAAACCTGACTTGATCATGGTGAGTGAACTTTTTAATGTATTGTTGATTTCTGTTTGCTAGAGTGTTGTGGAGGATTGTTGCATCTATGTTCATCAGTGACATTAGTCTGTAATTTCCGGTTTTTTTTGTCATCTTTGCCTGGTTTTGGTATCAGGGTGATGGTGGCCTCATAGAATGAGTTTGGGAGTGTTCCTTCCTCTGTAGTTTTTTGAAAGAGTTCTAGAAGGATAGGCGTTAGCTCTTCTCTAAATGTTTGACAGAATTCAAGCATTTCATTTTTGAAGCTGTCTGACCCTGGGCTTTTGGTTTGGGGGAGATTTTTGATCACAGTGCTTGTAATTGGGTTGTTCATAATTTCTTTCTTCCTGGCTCAGTCTTGGAAGATTGAACTTTTCTAAGTATCTGTCCATTTTTCCAGGTTGTCCATTTTATTGCCATATATTTGCTCATAATAGTCTCATAATTCTTTTATTTCTGCCTCTTCTATTGCAACAGCTCCTTTCCTTGTGTAATTTTGCTGATTTGATTCTTTTCTCTTTTTTTCTTGATGAGTCTGGCTAACGGTTTGTCAATTTTGTTTATCTTCTCAAAGAACCAGCTTTTAATTTTATTGATATTTACTATTGCTTCTTTCATTTCTTTTTCATTTATTTCTGCTCTGATCTTTATGATTCATTTCCTTCTGCTAATGTCAGGCTTTTGTTGTTGTTCTTCTTCTTTTTCCAGTTATTTTAAGTGTAAAGTTGGGTTGTCTATTTGATGTTTTTCTTATTTCTTGAGGTGGGATTATATTGCCATAAATGTCCCTCTGAGAACTGCTTTTGTTGTATTCCATAGGTTTTGAGTTGTCGTGTTTTCATTGCTCTTTGTTTCTAGGAATTTTTTTTTTTATTTCCCCTTTGATTTCTTCAGTTACATGTTTGTTATTTAGAAACATGTTTAATCTCCATGTGTTTGTGCTTTTTACAGTTATTTTCTAGTAATTGATACCTAGTCTCATAGTGCTGTAGTCAGAAAAGATGCTTGATATAATTTCAATTTTCTTAAATTTACTGAGATATGATGTGTGACTCAAGATGTGATCTATCCTGGAGAATGTTCCATGTGCACTTGAGTTTTTTTTCTGCTTTAGAACACCAGAGCTATTCTACTTCTCTTGGAAGAGTCAGCATGATCTTGTTTTTAAATCTTTTCATAATTAAGGCTTCACAATTAACTATTGTCACTAACACAAACAATTACCTGATATTAAAAATTATACTCAAAAGTAGATCAGATGCTCAAGCTCAGGAAATAGGAGTAGGAGTAGTCTATCACAAAGTACATGGGATTTGTACATGAAATTCCAATGTGTTAGAAATTCAGTAGCCTGTGAAAATTTAATTTTTGAAATATTAATCTTATATCCCATTAGAATATTTATATGAGGCAAACAGCTGCACCTAATACAATACAGTCAGCCAAGTTATCTTCTTCCACTTCTCATTATAAGATGTCTTTCAAAGACATAAAATGTTAACAATCCATATCCTAGTTATCACAAGTCTTAGAGATCATAATTAAGAGTTACAATTGCTGGTCAAACTATTTTTCCTTTCAAAGAGTTTATTTCGAAAGAATCACATACAGGATATTTAAGGGTTAACACACCAATTTTTCTAGTTATTTTTTGCTTTTGGTTGGAGGGATGGAAGAAGAGGCAAAGCCTGCCATGTGATGTGTTTGAGACAAGCTTCTAGTTGATAAAATTTGTAGTTGAAAAAATGTTTTAAACTCAGATAATTAAGCTTCATATCAAAAGGTTTGTTTTAGTTGTATGTATTAAACTGACAACAAGTTCACTTATTTCATCTTCATTTGGGACATAACAGGGTTAATAAGCTTAAAACTTGTACTTCTTTAAAAATTAGATATATAACATTCATTGTGCTCATCCATAGCCTTCTAAAATATTCGCTAACAAGCTGCTTTATTATTTAGAATTTATTCACTGTGTACTAATTCAAAAGGAAGTGAATGCATCTCCTTTGCCTGTGACTGCTTATGTGACATTTGTATTATCCTGTTATTGTGGTATAAAAAACAAGTATGCTTCTATAATATATTGTGTTTGATTGGTGTGACATTGTTAGATGCTATTTATGCTTATTAAGTCATCTGCAATTTTTTCAGTACCACTGAAAAGTGTTAGGTGAGGGCTAGCAAATTGGATTACTCATATTTGATAAATCAAAGGATATATTTAATGTTTTATTTTTCTTAAGAGGAATGTTTATTTAGTCTAAATGTTATACAATGACTTTCATAATTGTTTCCAAGATTTTTCTCTCCTGGAACCTGAAATTTTACAGCTATGTTAATTAATAACAATGTTTTGCAGTTCTGTGGCACCTTTTTGTCTGAGAATCTCAATGTTTACTTAATGTTCATCATATCTTTCGAGAGATGTGAATCAGTGATATTTTCTTTTCTACTTTTTCTTTTTTAATACAAATAGTGCATGAATTTTTAAAAAAACAAAACAAAAAAACCCCAAAAAAACCTCTTTTGTTCAGTAATGCATTTGCATGGTACACTGTGCAAATAAAACGAGAGTCTCACTCAGCTGTGGTTCCCAAGGAACCTGAATGGGTCTTAACGTTCTTGCCTTCATTTGGTGAAGGTGCAAATGAAGCCACAAGTAAAGTTACAAAAAAGTCCATTTCATGGACTTCTTGGAGGTAAAATCATGCTTTTGCATGATTTTTTAAATTTTCACATTGTAGGTACAGTCAAAGTAACTGTGAACTCCAAATATACACATTCTACAGGATAATGGACCGATACTATCCTTGTAGGCTAAGGTGAACTACAGTCACAGGGAATTTGAGAACTACAGATTAAGTCTAGATTCCTTGTGTTAGCAACCTACTGCTGCATAACAGATACAACAAACTCAGGGGCTTCAAGCAACACAGGTTTATTGTTAATATCTCACAATGTCTGAGGGTCCAAGTTTGAGTTCTCTGCTTAGGATCTCAGAAAAATTCAACCAAACTGCTAGCTGGGGTATGTTCACATTTGGAGGCTGATGGGAAGAATTCAATTCCAAGGTTACTTAGGTTGTCAGCAGAATTAATTTCCTTTGGTTGTTGGACTGAGGACCCTGCCTTGTTGCTGGCTGTTTTGTGGAAACCACTTTCAGATCCTAGTGACCACCCCCAGCTCCTTGCCAGGAGAGTCTTCCTGGCAAGGAAAAAGAAAGTTGGCTAGGAAAAAAGAGACTCTAGTTAATCTGCCAACAAGATAGTCTTATAAACATAATATAAACATAGGAGGGACTTACCTTCTGCTTTGCCATTTTTCCACCAAGTAGAAGCAAGTGACAGGCTTTACCCGCACTCCAGGGAAAGCAATTCTATGTGGCCGTGAAAACAAGGAGGTGGGGATTATAAGGACCACTGTAGAGTCTGCTCATCCTAGTCCTTAGCCTGTCTATATTGACTGAGATTAAGGAAAGTTGCTTATAATGGAAAAGCCAAGTTAATAGTGACTAAAGCAAAATTAGAACTTAATTTTTCTCTCATATAAAAACAGAAAAAGTTTCCTTTGTTGTGCAAAAGCTTTTAAGTTTAATTAGGTCCCATTTGTTTATTTTTGCTTTTATTTCCAATATTCTGGGAGGTGGGTCATAGAGGATCCTGCTGTGATTTATGTCGGAGAGTGTTTTGCCTATGTTCTCCTCTAGGAGTTTTATAGTTTCTGGTCTTACATTTAGATCTTTAATCCATTTTGAGTTTATTTTTGTGCATGGTGTTAGAAAGTGTTCTAGTTTCATTCTTTTACAAGTGGTTGACCAGTTTTCCCAGCACCACTTGTTAAAGAGGTTGTCTTTTTTCCATTGTATATTCTTGTCCCCTTTTGTTGAAGATAAGGTGTCCATAGGTTCGTGGATTTATCTCTGGGCTTTCTATTCTGTTCCATTGATCTATATTTCTGTCTTTGTGCCAGTACCATACTGTCTTGATGGCTGTGGCTTTGTAGTAGAGACTGAAGTCAGGCAGGTTGATTCCTCCTGTTCCATTCTTCTTTCCCAAGATTACTTTGGCTATTCAAGGTTTTTTGTATTTCCATATCAATTACGAAATTATTTGTTCTAGTTCTGTGAAAAATACTGTTGGTAGCTTGATAAGGATTGCACTGAATCTATAGATTACTTTGGGTAGTATGGTCATTTTGACAATATTGATTCCAATGTTCATCGCAGCACTGTTTATAATAGCCAGGACATGGAAGCAACCTAGACGCCCATCAGCAGACAAATGGATAAGGAAGCTGTGGTACATATACACCATGGAATTTTACTCAGCCATTAAAAATAAATCATTTGAATCAGTTCTAATGAGATGGATGAAACTGGAGCCCATTATACAGAGTGAAGTAAGCCAGAAAGATAAAGACCAATAGAATATACTAACACGTATATATGGAATTTAGAAAGATGGTAATGATAACCCTATATGCAAAACAGAAAAAGAGACACAAATGTACAGAACAGACTTTTGGACTCTGTGGGAGAAGGCAAGGGTGGGATGTTTCGAGAGAACAGCATTGAAACATGTATATTATCTAGGGTGAAACAGATCACCAGTCCAGGTTGGATGCATGAGATAAGTGCTCGGGCCTGGTGCACTGGGAAGACCCAGAGGAATCGGGTAGAGAGGGAGGTGGAAGGGGGGATTGGGATGAGAAATACATGTAAATCCATGGCTGATTCATGTCAATGTATGACAAAAACCACTACAATATTGTAAAGTAATTAGCCTCCAACTAATAAAAATAAAGGGGGGGGGGGAACCAGAAAAAGATAAATCCAGAAGAAAGCATATCAAGACCAGTATGGCAGGTCTGCTTATTTATGTGGGACCCCAAATCTCTTTTTGTTCTGTGCAATTCTTAGTGTATCTTTCAGTCATCGCATTTAGTCTTAAGGTCACTTCATCATTCAATATGGTTATTGATAGTTATAGCCATCACTAACATAAAAAATAGGATAGAAAAATAGAAAAATGTTCAACCCAGCTAAAGCAGCTCCAATAAAGCAGTCCATCACTTTGGACAAACCTTACATATAGCTGAGGCTTACATATACCTTAGTTGCACAGAGCTGACAGGGTAGCTGAAAGATGTAGTTTTTAACTGGAGCTATTGTTGCCCCAATTAAATCAAGGTTCTTTTTCTAAACAAGAAAATAAGAATAGCTATTGGGCGACAAGTTGCTGTTTCTGCCATGCTGTCAATGAGAGCTCCTTATAAGCTTGCCCTAACAAAATGTTGAACCTAACTCTCCTAACCTCCTATGGAAGCTATGCACCTGGGCCTGTATTCAGCCACCCTTAAACAGAGAAACTATGGGACTTCCCTGGTGGTTCAGTGGTTAAGAGTTTGCCTGGTAATGCAGGGGACATGGGTTTGATCCCTGGTCAGGGAACTAAGATTCCCACGTACTGCAGGGAAACTAAGACTGCCCTCCACAACTAGAAATTCCATGGGCTTCAGTGAAAGATCCTGCATGATGCAAAGAAGATCCTGCATGCTGCAGCTAAGAACTGATGCAGCCAAATAAATAAATAAAAACAGAGGAACAGTGTAGATCCTTTCCTGTGCTGGTCCAGGTGTCTTTACCATGGAATGTTTCATACACTGATTTTTCCCATCCCTGTCAGAGTTCCTGCATTGGTAACATGTGCAGCAAGTCAATCAGAAATACTTGGTCTGTGCTTTGTTTTGATTAATTCCATTCTTCATCCTCACCCCTTGGTTCCTAAAGCTCTTGAGTTGGTGTCCTGGCCCAGTGCCTGACTCCCTTCTACTTGGTGATTTATTGCCTGCTCTGGAATCCCCATCACTGTGTTCTGGCATCATTTCAGGACACAGATCACTCCCTTTTATGTCTATGATGCCACGTCCTTGTTTGGGTGTGTTGTGTTCTCTGTCCTCATGCTCCTGGCTACCATGCTATTCTGTCAATTACAGCTGGGACTGACCCCAGTGCCTGTCCTATCTCATTGTCAGAGTGTAGTTCACAATTTATCTATTAATACCTGCAGCCTCAGCCTGCCACTCCTACAGCAATTATATAGGCCACATCAGAGGTTGCACAGATGGCAATGATTAGCCTAGGTGTATGATAGGAAGTTGATGAACATTTGAACTGAGTTTAATGAATATTATATTTTGGGAGAAGATCTTTGATCATACTAATGCCAACTTCCCTTCCATACACAGGCTATGATTTTTTTCTTCTCCAAAAATATTCCAGTACAAGTCCAAGACCATTCTTTTTTTTTAAAATTTGTTTGTTTATTTATTCTACTTTACAATATTGTATTGGTTTTGCCATACATTGACTTGAATCCTTCATGGGTGTATGTGTGTTCCCCATCCTGAACCCCCCTCCCACCTCCATACCCATCCCATCCCTCTGGGTCATCAGAGTGTACCAGCCCTGAGCACCCTGTCTCATGCATCGAGCCTGGACTGGCAATTCATTTCACATACGATAATTTAGATGTTTCAGTGCCATTCTCCCATATCATCCCGCCCTCGCCCTCTCCCACAGAATCCAAAAGACTGCTCAATACATCTGTGTCTCTTTTGCTGTCTTGCACACAGGGTTGTTGTTACCATATTTCTAAATTTCATATATATATGTGTGTGTTAGTATACTGTATTGGTGTTTTTCTTTCTGGCTTACTTCACTCTGTATAGTAGACTCCAGTTTCATCCACTTCATTAGAACTGATTCACATGTATTATTTTTAATGGCTGAATACTATTCCATTGTGTATATGTACCACAGCTTTCTTATCCATTCATCTGCTGATGGGCATCTAGGTTGCTTCCATGTCCTGGCTATTATAAACAGTGCTGTGATGAACACTGGGGTACACGTGTCTCTTTCAGTTCTGATTTCCTCGGTGTGTATGCCCAGAAGTGCGATTGCTGGGTCATATGGCAGTTCTATTTCCAGTTTTTTAAGAAATCTCCACAATGTTTTCCATAGTGGCTGTACTAGTTTGCATTCCCACCAACAGTGTAAGAGGGTTCCCTTTTCTCCACACCCTCTCCAGCATTTATTGCTTGTAGACTTTTCGATAGCAGCCATTCTGACTGGCGTGAAGTGGTACCTCATTGTGGTTTTGATTTGCATTTCTCTGATAATGAGTGATGTTGAGCATCTTTTCATGTGTTTGTTAGCCATCTGTATGTCTTTTTTGGAGAAATGTCTGTTTATTTCTTTGGCCCATTTTTTTATTGGGTCATTTATTTTTCTGGAATTGAGCTGCAGGAGTTGCTTGTATATTTTTGAGATTAATTCTTTGTCCATTGCTTCATTTGCTATTATTTTCTCCCATGCTGAAGGCTGTCTTTTCACCTTGCTTATACTTTCCTTTGTTGTGCAAAAGCTTGTAAGTTTAATTAGGTCCTATTTGTTTATTTTTGCTTTTATTTCCAATATTCTGGGAGGTGGGTCATAGAAGATCCTGCTGTGGTTTAAGTCAGAGAGTGTTTTGCCTATGTTTTCCTCTAGGAGTTTAATAGTTTCTGGTCTTATGTTTAGATTTTTAATCCATTTTGTGTTTATTTTTGTGTATGGTGTTAGAAAGTGTTCTAGTTTCATTCTTTTACAAGTGGTTGACCAGTTTCCCCAGCACCACTTGTTAAAGAGATTGTCTTTTCTCCATTGTATATTCTTGCCCCCTTTGTTAAAGATAAGCTGTCCATAAATGCATGGATTTCTCTCTGGGCTTTCTATTTTGTTCCATTGATCTATATTTCTGTCTTTGTGCTAGTACCATACTGTCTTGATGACTGTGGGTTTGTAGTAGAGACTGAAGTCAGGCAGGTTGATTCCTCCTGTTCCATTCTTCTTTCTCAAGATTTCTTTGGCTATTCAAGGTTTTTTTGTATTTCCATATAAATTGTGAAATCATTTGTTCTAGTTCTCTGAAAATTACCATTGGTGGCTTGATGGGGAGTGCATTGAATCTATAGATTGCTTTGCGTAGTATACTCATTTTTACTATATTGGTTCTTCTGATCCATGTACATGCTACATTTCTCCATCTATTTGTGTCCTCTTCGGTTTCTTTCACCAGTGTTTTATAGTTTTCTATATATAGGTCTTTTGTTTCTTTAGGTAGATATATTCCCAAGTATTTTGTTCTTTTCGATGCAATGGTCAATGAAATTGTTTCCTTAATTTCTCTTTCTATTTTCTCATTGTTAGTGTATAGGAATGCAAAGGATTTCTGTGTGTTAATTTTATATCCTGCAACTTTACTATATTCATTGATTATCTCTAGTAATTTTCTGGTGGAGTCTTTAGGGTTTTCTATGTAGAGGATCATGTCATTTGCAAACAGTGAGAGTTTTACTTCTTCTCTTCCAATCAGGATTCCTTTTATTTCTTTTTCATCTCTGATTGCTATGGCCAAAACTTCCAAAACTGTGTTGAATAGTAGTGGTGAGAGTGGGCACCCTTGTCTTGTTCCTGACTTTAGGGGAAAGGCTTTCTATTTTTCACCATTGAAGATAATGTTTGCTGAGGGTTTGTCATATATAGCTTTTATTATGTTGAGGTATGTTCCTTCTATTCCTGTTTTCTGGAGGGTTTTTTTTTTTTATCATAAATGGATGTTGAATTTTATCAAAGGTTTTCTCTGCATCTATTGAGATAATCATTTGGTTTTTATCTTTCAATTTGTTAATGTGGTGTATTACATTGATTGATTTGCGGATATTGAAGAATCCTTGCATTCCTGGGATAAAGCCCACTTGGTCATGGTGTATGATTTTTTTAATATGTTGTTGGATTCTGTTTGCTAGAATTTTGTTAAGGATTTTTGCATCTATGTTCATCAGTGATATTGGCCTGTAGTTTTGTTTTTTCATGGCATCTTTGTCAGGTTTTGGAATTAGAGTGATGGTGGCCTCATAGGATGAGTTTGGAAGTTTACCTTCCTCTGCAGTTTTCTGGAAGAGCTTGAATAGGATAGGTGTTAGTTCTTCTCTAAATTTTTGGTAGAATTCAGCTATGAAGCCATCTGACAAGACCATTCTTAAATTATTAAATACTTATGTCAGGCGATGGTCTTAGGACCTAACTTTGACAATGCTATAGGCCAAAAATCTCACTCTCTCCACTCAGAACAGTTAGGACATCATAGTATCAGTTTCCATTCACACTACTAATATTTATGAAAACTTTCTTTGTATAAGACCCTGTTCTTGTTGTTTGGGAGATAAGACTGAATAAAATAATGTCCTAATTTTACATCATTTATAATCTAGAGATAAACATAGACAGTGAACAGGGAAATGAATGGACAAACATGCAAATATCAAGGAATGATAAATGCATTGCCAGGAATTAAAGTAAGCTATTGTATTAGTGAATGACTTATGTTTAAATAATTAAGAAAGGCCTCTGAAGAATTAATTAATTAATATATGCTGGGAATTTTTTCCAATAGCCAAGATATAGAGCAGTCTATCTGTTAACAGATGAATGGATAAAGAAAAGTGCTGTGTATATATACATACATATATATATATATATAATATTCAGGCTAAAAAAGAAGGAAATCTTGTCAGTTGTAACAACATGGATGAACCTGGAGGGCATTTTGTTAAATGAAAGGAGCATATAGAAAGAAAAATACTGTATGGTTTCATTTATAGAAGTAGAAGTGAAGTCGCACAATCATGACTTTTTGCGACCCCATGGACTGTAGCCTACCAAGTTCCTCTGTCCATGGAATTTTCCAAGCAAGAATACTGCAGTGGGTTGCCATTTTCTTTTCCAAGGGATCCTCCTGACCCAGGAATTGAACCCACATCTTCTGCATTGCAGGCAGACGTTTTATCATCTGAGCCACCAGGAAAGCTCACTTATATGTGAACTTTATTTTTTTTTTTAAGTCAAACTCATAGGGACTTTTCCTCCCAGGGAACCTGGCAGCAGGCAGGATAAAGACAGGGACTCACACCAGCCCAGTCAAAACTCAGCAAGAATGAAAGTCCCTCTGGCCCACTACCTGGCTTCCAGGGTAGCCTTGGAGGTAGACAGCTAAACCAACAACCAGCAGGGGACCCCTCACAAGGTGTTTCTGATGCAAACAGTCAATCAAGCCAGCCTGGAGGATACTTCAGGAAGAGGATATAAGCATTGCCTTAAATTTTCTGTGCAAGAAATTATTCAAAAAGAAGTTACATTGAACTGCACAGCTGAAGTACTATACCCTCCAATGGGACAAGATACGGCACCAGAAGTCAACTTCACATTTGAAGGAGAAACTGGAGTAAACCCAGATGAGGAAGAAAACACATTTTATCAAAGACTCGAGTCAGTAAATGAAACAATAGAAGCACAAAATATTCCAGACAGTTTTGGAAACGTACGTCCAGAAAAGAAGACAGTTTGACAGTTAGCTTGGGTTGTCAGTGGTTATATAAAATGGCAAAATTCTACTGAATATACATGGCACAAAATGGCAAAAATTCAAACTGTCTAGCAAATACAAAGAAATGATGACTTTATTGAGTTAGACTAGACCATTCTCCTTCATGACATTGCATCTCAGGAGATTATTCATTGGTAAACTCAAGTTCTCTGGCATCTGCAGTATGGTACTAAAGTAAAACATAATAAGAGCCATCTGACCAAGGAAGCACAATTGGAATAAATGAAGACCATGAGGTTGGCTGAAGTGTAAACATGCTTATTGATGATGACTTGTACACCAGTCTTCACTGGTATCTAGCTTAAGGGGTTAGACAAATCCCAAAAGTGCCACTTTGTGTAAATGGCCTGATTACAGAACTATATAGCTTTCATAATAAAGAGCATCACAATGTAAAAGTGTCTTATCAACAGTAATAGGGCCATGTATGTGTGTGTGTTAAGTTGCTTCAGTCGTATCCGACTCTTTGTGACCATGTGGACTATAGCCCACCAGGCTCCTCTGTCCATGGGATTCTCCAGGCAAGAACACTGGAGTTGGTGAGGGTGTGGCTGAAATAGGGAGAGGTTGGTCCAAGGTTAAATAAATAAATTTGAAGATTCTAACGTATAGTATAGTGACCAAAGTTAATAATATTCTATTGTATACTTGAAATTTGCTGAGAGTAAAGCTCCAGTGTGGGAGACCCAGCTTTGATCCCTGGGTCGGGAAGATCTCCTGGAGAAAAGAATGGCAACCCACTCCAGTATTCTTCCCTAGAGAATCCCATGAACAGAAGAGCCTGGTGGGCTACAGTCCATTGAGTCACAAGGAGTTGGACACAACTAAGCGACTAACACTTTCATTTTCTTTCACATGAGGTCATAGATATGTTATTTATCTTCATTCTAGGACTCTTTCGCAATGTATATGTATATCAAATCATTATGCTGGACACTTTAAATATATTACAATTTTGTCTGTTATAGATCAATAAAAACACGAAAGTGAAGTAAAATTTAAAAAAAATATATGCTGGGATCTTGAAAATACTTATCACTAGATGTTTAACACCATAATTTTTAATGTATCCATAAAATACACAGCCACTAAAACTAATGATGATGTATATTTAGATAAAGAGGAAACTGTGTGTGTGTGTTTAAATGTGTATACAAGTTTACACCACAAAATGTTTATAATCACAACCTCTAGGTAGTGAGGTTAGGAATCATCTTTAAAAATTCTGCTCTTCATATGTTTCCTGACCTTTTTCTTGCAGTGTGTATGATTTTTTTCTTACAAAAAGGAAAAAAAAGCAATACAAATTACATTATAAAATAGATAAAAAGGAATACAGACAGGCTGTCTCTGAGCATTTCTCTTTTGCAGATAAAGGCTGATGACCTTCGCCATCACAGGGAGGAGCTGTTTTTCTTACTAACGCTATTTTTAGACAACTAGAGTAAGCACTACCTAATACTAGATTTAGTTGTGCTTCATCTGAATAAGAAGGAGCCATGTGCAGCTTATAGTTGCAAGGAAATGAAACCTCAGACAAGCTAATGGGAGAAGAAAGAAACAGGCCTCTGAAGATGTCTGCTTGTAACTGAGCTAAAAATTCTTCCTGGATTATTTCTTTTTTGCCAGCTCTGCCAGGTGACCCAGTGCTTTGCCCATGAGAACTTCCATGTTCAATGGATTGTAATGGAACAATTCACCCATGCAAAAACATTTGTATATTTCCAAAGAAGGAGCTTAAGCAAGTTCAAGAGCAAAATGAAACCTTATATTGTGCTGAACTCTTTTTTATATACATGCATGTATCATAACTATGCTCAGTTGACTAACTAGTTATTTATTATAAAGACACAACACTTCTTGCTGATTCTGAAAGAGGGAGCTGCAAATTATGATATGGGTACATTTATCCTATATTTCCACTTCATTATACTTGTAGATGATTAATACTCTGCATAGAACTGCAGTCAGTATGTACTCAAATATAATACACATTGTACTGAAATGACAATTTATGATTTTTTTTCAATAAACCCAGAGATTCATTTCCATGTGTGTTGCAGTCTACTTACTTCTTGAAGTTGGATCCAAAGCCCTTAGAGTAAGAATGTACCGTGTTCCAGTAGTGGCAGAGATGTTTATCTCAGGAATTTGAGAATAACAAAAGGCAGGAAAGAAACTGTGAAGGATATAACCCTTAAAGGGGGAAAACTTCACTGGGCGGGATGCATTTTAATCAGGCTTTTGCTCTGAGGGAAATCTCTAGTCTGAGAGGCACAGAAAAGCTGGAAATGAGCAGAAGGCTGTTCTGTTACTGACTTGAGCTATCAGAGGATAGAGCTGAGGGCTGCCAGAAAGACTGGAAATTGAGTGAGGAAATCATAACAAGAAAGAAACCACAGAAGGAAGAGCCCCCAAAATCTCTATATAAATTCCTCTCAAATACCCCAACATAGGGGAGATGCCCAGACACCTTACAGAAAGCAACAGTGGAAAGATTGAAAGAAATTTCAGTTGCTGCCTCCATGAGGGAGACGAGAGTTTAGAATTTTGAGTCTGGCCATATTGGAAGGCTTGGTTAACTCAAGCTGTTCATAAAAACCCCCCACATTTCAAGTCACTGGACTAAAGACTACGCTCCAGATCTAAAGGGTTCACTCTAGGTCTGAACATAAATCATGAGACTCACTCCTGACAGCATAGAACCAAGCCTTCACAAGCTCAATGTAAATGGCCAATAATGTAACGGCCTGTTAGAACAGAAATAAACACCATCCAGAGGATGATAGGAGGATCTAGAGTGCCTCTGCACTCTCATCCACAATGTCTAGTACATATTAAAAATTAGTAGGTATGCAAAGAAACAGGAAAATGTGATGCAAAGACAAGAGAAAAATGAACCAAAAGAACCAACCCTGATGACACCGATGTTGAAACTAGCAGACAAGAATTTTAAAAGCAGCTGTTATAACTATATGCAAACTGTATTCTCAGTCTCAACTTAACCTTTCTTTGCCCTGCTTTGTGATATTGGAACTAGAGTCTTCTCTTTTGCCAGCTGGCACAATGAAAAATTTTGTTAATAGAAGGTACTGAATGAGTATTGCAAGGGATAGAGGCTCCTCTTCCTGGTTATGGTGTGCTTTTAACTTTTAAAAAATGCTGGTTGCTGCAGCATGAGGCAGCCAGTAGAATATGTGACACCAGACGGTGGCTTTCCAATGAGTTTTAGCAGCATCTCAGCAGGCAGCTTCCCACTTGTTTCTCCACTTGACTGCCATCCCAGCAGGTGATTTCCTGCTTGCCATCCCTTGCCCAAAGTACACCATGAACTTTCCTATCATCCAGTGGTCCAAAGATACACTCAATCTAATGATGTATGAATCTCAGTCTTGAAGATGGAAGTGACTTATTCCATGTCTATTTATACCTCATTCCATGTCTATTTATACCTTATTCCATGTCTATTTATACCTAAATCAGTGGCAGTGGCTGCTCTCTGTGTAAGTTATTTATATATTCTTTCAAGTTCTCTTTATCTCTCAGTAGTTAATTCCCTGGAACTAGTTAATAATTCTTTTAGGTATACTTTTCCTATTCAAATTATTGGTGTATTTTCTACCTTATGGGTCCCTGAACTGCAAAATATATTCACAGTGCTCACAAAGTTGTCTAAAAATAAGTTGAAAGTGAATAGGATACCTAAGCAGAGTTTCTGGAGCTAAAAACTAAACTGAATAAAATATAAAATATAGCTATTTTATAAGAAAAATAATCAATATATGAAATATCTAAAAAATTCATGACATGGACTTACTAGTAGATTGATCATGACAAAATAATGTCTGACCTTAAAAACTGGATAAAGTCCATGCATTTCTCTGGGTTTCCCTGGTGGCTCAAATGGTAAAGACTCTGCCTGCAATGCGGGAGACCTGGGTTTGATCCCTGGGTTGGGAAGATCTCCTGGAGACAGGCATGGCAACCCACTCCAGTATTCTTGCCTGGAGAATCCCGTGGACTAAGGAGGCTGGAGGGCTACAGTCCATGAGGTTGCAAAGAGGCAGACACAACTAAGTCACACACACACACATTTCTCTGGTGAACTTAAAGAACAGAGGACAAAAAAAAAAATAATAATAATAATAAGTGAATAGAGCTTCAGGGACCTGTGGACTATCATCACAAAAATATAATATACATATAGTTATAGCCTCAGAAAGAAAGGAGAAAGAGAAAATTAGACAGAAGAATATTTTTAAAAATAATGGCTGAAAAGTTCCCATCTTGGAGAAACATAAATCAATAGACTCAAGAAGTTCAGCAAGGTTTAAAGTAAATAAATATATATAATATTTTTTTAGGCATATCATAGTCAAATTGCTAAAAATTAATTAGAGAGAGTCTTGAAAACAGACCAAAAAATAATAATTATATAGACAACCAATAATATAAATGGCTGCTGGATTCTCATTTGAACTAATGAAGACCAGAATGTAGGAAACATCTTCAAAGTACTGAAAGAAGAAAAAATTCAGCTCTGAATTCTTTCAGTAAAATATCCATCAAAAATATGTCAAGATAAGTAAAAACAGACAAGAACTTTCTCAGGTAAGAAAAAAAAACTGAGAGTTCTTCACCAGTTGCCCTATACTATAAGGAATACTAAAGGGATTTCTTTAGAAAAAAATTACACCACAGGGAAAATCATGTTTACAGTTGGGAATGAAGGCACTAGAATTTTAAATATGTGCATAAATGCAATGGAAACTGATTTTTTCCTTAATTTTTATAAAATCCATACAATGAAGTAAAGTAAAACAAAATTTATAATACATGCAGATACAAGATATATGAAAACAATAACACAAAGGAGATGGTGAATGGAATTATGTTTCAAAATTCTTACATTGTATAAAAAACATAATTTTAATTCTAAGCAGAATGTGACAAATTAAAATGCAGAGTGTAATAGCTACAGCTGTAATTTAAGAAGAGAGAGGTATACCCAAATACAAAGAATTAAAAATGCAATAATATAACTATTAAATTAATCTTAAATAAAGAATGAAAGCAGAGAGACATATAGAAAACAAATTATAAAAAGGTAGACTTAAGTACCATCATGTAAATGATTGCATTAAATGTTAATAAACTAAGCATTTCAGTTAAAAGGCAGAGGCTATGCAATTGCAGATTGCTTAACTTAAAAACAAAAAAGTGATATCTGATTTGTAGTAACTGTAAAGACAGAGCATGTAAACTGTAAATAAGTGGGGAAAACATACCATTCATAATTATATATGAAAGCTGGTGCAACCATCCAAACATCAAAAACACAGACTTCAAGAAAAAGAATATGAATAAGGTGTAATTTTTTAATGGTAAAAAGTTCAACAGGCAGACATCATATCTGTAAATACATACACACACGATAAAAAGAAGAGCTTCAAAATACATGAAGCCAAACTGGCAGAACTAAAAGGAGGAAGAGACAAATCTAAAATTAGAGTGGAGTATTTTACCATTCCCCTCTCTTTAATTAGTAGGATAATAAAACAGTAAGAATGTGGAATGTATTTAACAACATGATCTTGACCAAGTGACATTTTTACACTAATTGAAAGTGAGCAATTGAAAAACATATCCTACACATAAAATGTACATCAGAATAGATTATATGCTGGACCATAAAAATGCTTTCAACTAGCTAAAAAAGGTTGAATCTTAGGATGTTCTTTGACAAAAGAAAATTAAATTAGAAACCAACAAAAATTAAATATATAGAAAAGCCTAACTATGGGTAAATTAGCAACACATTTTAATATATCCTATGAATCAAAGAAAAAGACACTAGGAGGAATTGAAAATATTCCAACTTAAAGATAATAAAAACAATATATAAAAACTGTTTTTGTTTAGTTGCCAAGTCCTGTCTGACTCCAAGACCCCGTGGACTGCAGCATGCCAGGCATCCCTGTCCCACACCATCTCCTGGAGTTTTATCAAGTTCATGTCCACTGCATCGGTGATGCTATCCAACCATCTCATCCTGTGTCACCCTCTTCTTCTGTCTTCAATCTTTCCCAGCATCTGGGTTTTTTCCAATAAGACAGTTGTTCTAATCAAGTGGCTAAAGTATTGGAGCTTCAGCTTCAGCATCAGTCCTTCCAATGAGTATTCAGGGTTTATTTCCTTTAAGAATGACTGGTTTCATCCCCTTGCAGTCCAAGGACTCTCAAGATTTTTCTCTAGCACAAACTAGATGCTAGTTCAAAAGCATCTGTTCTTCTGTGCTCTGCCTTTATTATGGTCCAGCTATTACAATGGTATGTGACTACTGGAAAGACCATAGACTTGATTACACAGACCTTTGTTGACAAAGTGATGTCTTTGCTTTTTAATATGCTGTCTAGATTTGTCATAACTTTTCTGTTGAGAAGCAATCATCTTTTAATTTCATGGCTGCAGTTGCCATCCTCAGTTATTTTAGAGCCCAGGAACAGGAAATCTGTCACTGCTTCCACTTTTCCCCCTTCTGTTTGTCATGAAGTGATGGGACCAGATGCCATCATCTTAGTTTTTTAATATTTATTTATGAGGCAGCTTTTTCACTCTCCACCTTCACCCTCATAAAGAGGTCCTTTGTTCCTCTTGCTTTCTGCCATTAGAGTGGCATATCTGAAATTGTTGATATTTCTCCCCACACACTTGATTCCAGCTTGTAACTCATCCAGCCCAGCATTTCTCATGATGAGCTGTGCATATAAGTTAAATAAAGAGAGTGATAATAAATAGCCTTGTTGAACTCCTTTCTCAATCCTGAACCAGTCAGTTATTTCATAAAGGGTCCTAACTGTTGCTTCTTCACCAGTATGCAGGTTTCTCAGGAGACAGGTAAGATGGTCTGATATTTCTATCTGTTAAAGAGTTTTCCACAGTTTGTTATGATCCACACTGTCAAAGGCTTCAGTGTAGTCAATAAAAAAGATGTAGATGTTTTTCTGGAATTCCCTTGCTTTCTCTATGATCCAGCAAATGTTGGCAATTTGAACTCTGGTTCCTCTGCCTTTTCTAAACCCAGCTTGGACATCTGGAAGTTCTTGGTTCACATAATGCTGAAGCCTAGCATGCAGGATTTTGAGCATAACCTTACCAGCATGGGAGATGAGTGTAATTGTCTGGTGGTTTGAACATTCTTTAGTTCTGCCCTTCCTGGGAATTAGGATGGTGATTGACCTTTTCCAGTCCTGTGACCACTGCTGAGTTTTCCAAATATGCTGACATATTGAGTGCAAAACTTTGATAGCATCATCTTTTAAGATTTTAAATAACTCTGTTGGAATTCCATTGCCTCTACTAGCTTTATTGACAGAGTGCTTCCTAAGGCCCACTTGACTTCACACTCCAGAATGTCTGGCTCTTGGTAAGTAACCATATCATTGTGGTTATCCAGGTTATTAAGATCTTTTTTGTACAGTTCTTCTGTATATTCTTTCCATCTCTTCTTGATCTCTTCTGCTTTTATTAGATCTTTACCTTTTCTGTCTTTTATTTTGCCTATCTTTGGATGAAATATCCCTTTGATAATTTCAATTTTCTTGAAGAGATCGCTAGTCTTTCCCCTTCTGTTGTTTTCCTCTATTTCTTTGCATTTTTCATTGAAGAAGGCTTTCTTGTCTCTCCTTGCTATTCTCTGGAACTCTGCATTTAGTTGGGTGTACCTTTCCCTTTCCCCCTTGCTTTTTGCTTCTCTTCTTTCTTAAAGTATTTGTAAAGCCTCTTCAGACAACCACTTTGCCTTCTTGTTTTTCTTTTTCTTTGAGGTGGCTTTGTTCATTGCCTCCTGAGCATATTTCTTCTGCATATGGTCTCTGTCCATATTTCTTCAGGCATCTTGTTTACTAGATCTAACCTCTTGAATTTATTTATCACCCTCACTGTATATTTATAGGGGATTTGATTTAAGTTATACCTGGTTGGCCTCCTGGTTTTCCCCACTTTCTTTAGTTTAAGCCTGAATTTTGCTATGAGAAGCTGATGATGTGAGCCACAGTCAAATCCAGGTCTCATTTTTTTTTGCTGACTGTATTTAGCTTCTCCATCTTTGGCTATGAAGAATGCAATCAATCTGATTTTGGTATTGACCATTTGGTGATGTCTATGTATAAAGTCATCTCTTGTGTTGTTGAAAAATGGTGTTTTCTATGACCAGTGCATTCTCTTGGCAGAATTCTGTTAGCCTTTGCCCTGCTTCATTGTATACTCCAAGGCCAAACTTGCCTACTACTCCACGTATCTCTTGACTTCCTACTTTTGCATCCAAGCCCTTATGATGAATAGGATATCCTCTTTGGTGTTTGTTCTAGGAGGTCTTCTAGGTCTTCATAGCACTGATCAACATCAGCTTCTTTGGCATTGGTGGTAGGGCATAGGCTTGAATTACTGTGATGTTTAATGGTCTCCCTTGGAAATGAACTGAGATCATTCTATTGTTTTTGAGATTGCACCCAAGTACTGCACTTAGGACTCTTTTGTTGATTATGAGGGTTACTCCATTTCTTCTATGGGATTCTTGCCTACAATAGTGGATATAAGGCTCATCTGAAGTAAATTCACCCATTCCTATCCATTTTAGTTCATTGATTCCTAAGATGTCAATGTCTACTCTTGCTATCTCCTGTTTGACCATGTCTAATTTACCTTGATTCATGGATCTAACATTCCAGGTTCCTATGCAATGCTGTTCTTTGCAGCATCAGATTTTCCTTTCATCACCAAACGCATTCACAGGTGAGTGTCATTTCTGCTTTGGCACAGCCATTTCATTCATTCTGGAGTTATTGTCCTCTGCTTTTCCCCAGTAGCATATTGGACACCTTCTGACCTGGGGGACTCATCTTTCAGCATCGTATTTTTCACGTTTTTATACAGTTCATGAGGTTCTCACAGAAAATATACTGAAATGGTTTGCCATTTCCTCCTCCAGTGGACCTCCAATATGACCCATCCACCTTGGGTAGCCCTGCACAGCATGTCTCATAACTTCATTGAATTAGGCAAGCCCTTCCACCACAACCAGGCAGTGAGCCTTGAAGGGGAGAAAAACCATTAGAAGCAGCTATAATTGCATTGATTGAATTTTATAACTTTAAATGTTTATATCATTAATTTCAAACTCACTTTTTTAACCTTCCAAATTAAAAAGCTTCAAAAGATGTACAAATTAAAACCAATCAGTAGAAAATTAGCATATAAATAAATTAACAAAATGTAGTGTCCATTCTTTGAATACATTAATATATATTTTAAAAACCTAGTTCAGAAAAAAAAAAAAAAAAAAAACCTAGTTCAGGTACATCAAGAAAGAAAGAATAGTGAGAGAAAAACAACTATTTCCTTTTTAATTCCCGGTATTAATAATTTAACTACCTATGTCACAGGCCTAAAAATATAAAAGAAGGAGTAGCATAAACCACTATGAATCTGACAATAAATTCAATTTTATTGAATTAGAAAAATTTTTTCAAAAAACTTTTCAAAATAGACCCAAGATGACATAGAAAATATGTCATTGTAGAAATATTGTAGAAATATAAATTATGGTACTTGATAAATTAGAAGAGAAGAATAATGAGTAAGAAGGAGGAATCAAACAGGATACCAGAACCGTTGACTCAAGTGTTGTGCAGATTACACTGACATTTATTGTGAAGGAGGAAACTAGAGGAGAAATAGATTTTCTTGGGAAGTGGGAGTATATAATATGATATGAGTTCAGTTTTCAACATATTAAGTATGAGATTTCCCAAAGAATGTATACATAAACAATTGTGCATATAGGTCTGAAAGGCAGAAGAGAGGGTTGAGTGAGAGTTGTATATATGAGCAAAAATTTAAGCCACAGAAACAATGATATTATGTAAAGAAGTGGTGAAGAAAAGACGATGGCTTAGGCTGGAGAGATAAACAACATTTAGAGATAACAGAAGTGGAGTCTATAAAAAATATAAGAAAAAATGATCAGAAGATATGAAGAAAAGTTAGAGTACAGAATCATAAAATCTAGAAGAGGATAATGTTGAATTTTGTTAAATGTCTTTTCTGAATCTATTAACAAGACCATTTAAGTAATTCTCTTCTGTATCATTTCATTGATTAAAATTTAGTGTTAAGCCAGCTTTGTATACCTGGGGGATAACCATATTCAGTCACAATGGCTCATTTTTTAAATGTTAATGTTTAATTAAAGATTTTTTTTCATCCTTATTCATTGCTCATGGTACAGTAGATATTGTTCTATGCTTTATTTCTGTTGTAATATATCTGGCAAGCTGTGTTATCAAGGTTGCACTGACCCCATAAAACCAGTTGAACAGGGGAGGAGCCAAGATGGCGGAGGAGTAGGACGGGGAGACCACTTTCTCTCCTACAAATTCATCAAAAGAATAACCAAATGCAGAGCAAACTTCACAAAACAACTTCTGATCGCTAGCTGAGGTCATCAGGCGCCCAGAAAAGCAGACCATTGTCTTCGAAAGGAGGTAGGACAAAATATAAAAGATAAAAAGTGAGACAAAAGAGCTAAGGACGGAGACCCGTCCCGGGAAGGGAGTCTTAGGCGGCCTTGCTTGGGCTAGGGTCCGGGCCTGAGTGCCCTGAGGACAATCGGGGGGAGCTTCTGTGAGGTGCCAACTTGAACTGTGGGAGACCAAAGGAGAGAGAGAAAATTGACCGGCCGGAACACACTGCCGGCCGTTCGCAGAACAAAGGGACGGGGAAAGTCCCGAGAAGAGCTCGCAGGCTGCGGACCGGCCCAGCCCCGCCGGAGGCAGGAGGCAGGGGGGAGGGGAAGGTCGCGGCGAGACACAGGGCGCAGGCACCCGACCGGCGCGGGGCGGGGACTGGGGCTGGGGACGCAGAGGGCGGAAGGCGCGCGCACCCGCCTGGCGCCAGCGGAAACTGAGACTGGGTCCGTGGAAGGGAGTGGGTGCGCCACACCTGGGGATAGCGCGCCCACCAAGCCCCTGGCTGCCTGGACCGCTCTGACGGGGAAGGCACAGAGAGCAGGCGCAGCTTTTCCTTCCGCGCTTTTGTGTAACACCCGAGGGCTGGAACCTCGCGCAGCGCGGGGCGCGCTCCATATAGAACAGCCGGGAGCCTGAGCAGCGCAGACGGAGAAAGCAGCGTCAGCCCCTTCCGGCAGCGCCAGCCCGCCCCCGCAGGGCCAGCCCCTCCCCGCAGCGTCAGCCCCGCCCCCGCAGGGCCAGCCCCTCCCCGCAGCGTCAGCCCCGCCCCGCAGCGTCAGCCCCTCCCAGCAGCGCAACGGAACTAGCTACCTGAATAAGAGTCCGCCTCCGGCCGCCTGTGTCAGGGCGGAAATGAGCCTCTGAAGAGACCAGCAAACAGAAGCCAAATAAACAAAGGGAACCGCTTCAGAAGGGACTGGTGCAACAGATTAAAATCCCTGAAGAAAACACCGACTTCACCGGAAGGGCCCTGTAGATATCGAGAAGTGCAAGCTGGAACGAGGAGCTATCTGAAACTGAGCCGAACCCACACTGACCGCAACAGCTCCAGAGAAATTCCTAGACATATTTTTACTTTTTTTTTATTTTTCTGTTTTTTCTAAGTAAGGAAAAAAAAAAAATTTTTTTTCTTTTTATATTTTTCTTTTTTATTTTTTCTCTTTTATTTTCCTTTAAAATTCTCTATTACTCCCCCATTACTCCTTAACTTTCATTTTCATAGATTTTTACGATTTTTTTAATTAGGGGAAAAAAAAAATTTTTTTTTTCTTTCTTTTTTTTTTTTTCTTTTTTTTTTCTTCTCCTTTTTCTTCTTTTTTTTTTTTCTTTCCTTTTTCTCTTCTATTTTCTATTTTTCTTTTTCTCTTATTTCTTTTAAAGTCCTCTAGTACTCCTCTACTACTCTTCATTTTCATCTTCACTACACTATAACCTTACAAAAAAAAAAAAAAAAGAGAAGCCCTATCTTAAAACCGAAGATTATTCCCTCCCAATCTTGACTCTCTGTTTTCTACCTCAGAACACCTCTATTTCCTCTTTTCCCCTTCTCTTCCCCATCCAATTCTGTGAATCCTTGTAGGTGTCTGAGATACGAGAACACTCTGGGAACAGACAGCTGCGTAGATCTGTCTCTCTCCTCTTGAGTCCCCCTTTTTCTCCTCCTACTCATCTCTATCTCCCTCCTCCCTTTTCTCCTGTTCATGTAACTCTGTGAACCTCTTTGGGTGTCCCTAACGGGGGAGAATCTTTTCGCCATTAACCTAGAAGTTTAATTATCAGAGCTGTATAGTTGGAGAAGTCCTGAGACTACAGGAAGAATAAAACTGAAATCCAGAGGCAGGAAACTTAAGCCCAAAACCTGAGAACACCAGAAAACTCCTGACTACATGGAACTTTAAGTGATAAGTGACCGTCCAAAAGCCTCCATACCTACACTGAAACCAACCACCACCCAAGAGCCAATAAGTTTTAGAGCAAGACATACCACGCAAATTCTCCAGCAACACAGGAACATAGCCCTGAATGTCAACATACAGGCTACCCAAGGTCACACCTAACACATAGACCCAACTCAAAACTCATTACTGGGCACTCCATTGCTCTCCAAAGAGAAGAAATCAAGTTCCACGCACCAGTACACTGACGCAAGCTTCCCTAACCAGGAAACCTTGACAAGCCAAACGTCCAACCCCACCCACTGGGTAAATCCTCCACAATAAAAAGGAACCACAGACCTCCAGAATACAGAAAGTCCACTCCAGACACAGCAATCTAAACAAGATGAAAAGGCAAAGAAATACCCAACAGGTAAAGGAACAAGAAAAATGCCCACCAAGTCAAACAAAAGAGGAGGAGATAGGGAATCTACCTGAAAAAGAATTTAGAATAATGATAATAAAAATGATCCAAAATCTTGAAAACAAAATGGAGTTACAGATAAATAGCTTGGAAACAAAGATTGAAAAGATACAAGAATTGTTTAATAAAGACCTAGAAGAAATAAAAAAGAGTCAATTAAAAATGAATAATGCAATGAATGAGATCAAAAACACTTTGGAGGGAACCAAGAGTAGAATAACGGAGGCAGAAGATAGGATAAGTGAGATAGAAGATAAAATGGTGGAAATAAATGAAGCAGAGAGGAAAAAAGAAAAAAGGATCAAAAGAAATGAGGACAACCTCAGGGACCTCTGGGACAATGTGAAACGCCCCAACATTCGAATCATAGGAGTTCCAGAAGAAGAAGACAAAAAGAAAGGCCATGAGAAAATACTCGAGGAGATAATAGCTGAAAACTTCCCTAAAATGGGGAAGGAAATAGCCACCCAAGTCCAAGAAACCCAGAGAGTTCCAAACAGGATAAACCCAAGGCGAAACACCCCAAGACACATATTAATCAAACTAACAAAGATCAAACACAAAGAACAAATATTAAAAGCAGCAAGGGAAAAACAACAAATAACACACAAAGGGATTCCCATAAGGATAACAGCTGATCTATCAATAGAAACCCTCCAGGCCAGAAGGGAATGGCAGGACGTCCTGAAAGTAATGAAAGAGAATAACCTACAACCTAGATTACTGTATCCAGCAAGGATCTCATTCAGATATGAAGGAGAACTCAAAAGCTTTACAGATAAGCAAAAGCTGAGAGAATTCAGCACTACCAAACCAGCTCTTCAACAAATGCTAAAGGATCTTCTCTAGACAGGAAATGCAGAAAGGTTGTATAAACGTGAACCCAAAACAACAAAGTAAATGGCAACGGGACCACACCTATCAATAATTACCTTAAATGTAAATGGGTTGAATGCCCCAACCAAAAGACAAAGATTGGCTGAATGGATACAAAAACAAGACCCCTATATATGCTGTCTACAAGAGACCCACCTCAAAACAAGAGACACATACAGACTGAAAGTGAAGGGCTGGAAAAAAATATTTCATGCAAACGGAGACCAAAAGAAAGCAGGAGTCGCAATACTCATATCAGATAAAATAGACTTTCAAATAAAAGCTGTGAAAAGAGACAAAGAAGGACACTACATAATGATCAAAGGATCAATCCAAGAAGAAGATATAACAATTATAAATATATATGCACCCAACATAGGAGCACCGCAATATGTACGGCAAACACTAACGAGTATGAAAGAGGAAATTAATAGTAACACAATAATAGTGGGAGACTTTAATACCCCACTCACAACTATGGATAGATCAACTACACAGAAAATTAACAAGGAAACACAAACTTTAAATGACACAATGGACCAGCTAGACCTAATTGATATCTATAGGACATTTCACCCCAAAACAATCAACTTCACCTTTTTCTCAAGTGCACACGGAACCTTCTCCAGAATAGATCACATCCTGGGCCATAAATCTGGTCTTGGAAAATTCAAAAAAATTGAAATCATTCCAGTCATCTTTTCTGACCACAGTGCAGTAAGATTAGATCTCAATTACAGGAAAAAAATTGTTAAAAATTCAAACACATGGAGGCTAAATAACACACTTCTGAATAACCAACAAATCATAGAAGAAATCAAAAAAGAAATCAAAATATGTATAGAAATGAATGAAAATGAAAACACAACAACCCAAAACCTATGGGACACTGTAAAAGCAGTGCTAAGGGGAAAGTTCATAGCATTACAGGCTTACATCAAGAAACAAGAAAAAAGCCAAATAAATAACCTAACTCTACACCTAAAGCAATTAGAGAAGGAAGAAATGAAGAACCCCAGGGTTAGCAGAAGGAAAGAAATCTTAAAAATCAGGGCAGAAATAAATGCAAAAGAAACTAAAGAGACCATAGCAAAAATCAACAAAGCTAAAAGCTGGTTTTTTGAAAAAATAAACAAAATTGACAAACCATTAGCAAGACTCATTAAGAAGCAAAGAGAGAAGAACCAAATTAACAAAATTAGAAATGAAAATGGAGAGATCACAACAGACAACACTGAAATACAAAGGATCATAAGAGACTACTACCAGCAGCTCTATGCCAATAAAATGGACAACTTGGATGAAATGGACAAATTCTTAGAAAAGTATAACTTTCCAAAACTGAACCAGGAAGAAATAGAAGATCTTAACAGACCCATCACAGGCAAGGAAATCGAAAGTGTAATCAAAAATCTTCCAGCAAACAAAAGCCCAGGACCAGATGGCTTCACAGCTGAATTCTACCAAAAATTTAGAGAAGAGCTAACACCTACCTTACTCAAACTCTTCCAGAAAATTGCAGAAGAAGGTAAACTTCCAAACTCATTCTATGAGGCCACCATCACCCTAATTCCAAAACCAGACAAAGATGCCACAAAAAAAGAAAACTACAGGCCAATATCACTGATGAACATAGATGCAAAAATCCTTAACAAAATTCTAGCAAACAGAATCCAACAACATATTAAAAAAATCATACACCACGACCAAGTGGGCTTTATCCCAGGAATGCAAGGATTCTTCAATATCCGCAAATCAATCAACGTAATACACCACATTAACAAATTGAAAGATAAAAACCATATGATTATCTCAATAGATGCAGAGAAAGCCTTTGACAAAATTCAACACTCATTTATGATTAAAACTCTCCAAAAAGCAGGAATAGAAGGAACATACCTCAACATTATAAAAGCCATATATGACAAACCCACAGCAAGCATCACCCTCAATGGTGAAAAATTGAAAGCATTCCCCCTGAAATCAGGAACAAGACAAGGGTGCCCACTGTCACCACTACTGTTCAACATAGTGTTGGAAGTTTTGGCCACAGCAATCAGAGCAGAAAAAGAAGTAAAAGGAATCCAGATAGGAAAAGAAGAAGTGAAACTCTCACTGTTTGCAGATGACATGATCCTCTACATAGAAAACCCTAAAGACTCTACCAGAAAATTACTAGAACTAATCAATGAATATAGTAAAGTTGCAGGATATAAAATTAACACACAGAAATCCCTTGCATTCCTATATACTAACAATGAAAAAACAGAAAGAGAAATTAAGGAAACAATACCATTCACCATTGCAACAAAAAGAATAAAATACTTAGGAGTATATCTACCTAAAGAAACAAAAGACCTATACATAGAAAACTATAAAACACTGATGAAAGAAATCAAAGAGGACACAAACAGATGGAGAAACATACCGTGTTCATGGATTGGAAGAATCAATATTGTCAAAATGGCTATTCTACCCAAAGCAATCTATAGATTCAATGCAATCCCTATCAAGCTACCAACGGTATTTTTCACAGAACTAGACCAAAGAATTTCACAATTTGTATGGAAATACAAAAAACCTCGAATAGCCAAAGTAATCTTGAGAAAGAAGAATGGAACTGGAGGAATCAACCTGCCTGACTTCAGACTCTACTACAAAGCCACAGTCATCAAGACAGTATGGTACTGGCACAAAGACAGAAATATAGATCAATGGAACAGAATAGAAAGCCCAGAGATAAATCCACGAACCTATGGACACCTTATCTTTGACAAAGGAGGCAAGGATATACAATGGAAAAAAGACAACCTCTTTAACAAGTGGTGCTGGGAAAACTGGTCAACCACTTGTAAAAGAATGAAACTAGAACACTTTCTAACACCATACACAAAAATAAACTCAAAATGGATTAAAGATCTAAATGTAAGACCAGAAACTATAAAACTCCTAGAGGAGAACATAGGCAAAACACTCTCTGACATAAATCACAGCAAGATCCTCTATGACCCACCTCCCAGAATATTGGAAATAAAAGCAAAACTAAACAAATGGGATCTAATGAAACTTAAAAGCTTTTGCACTACAAAGGAAACTATAAGTAAGGTGAAAAGACAGCCGTCAGATTGGGAGAAAATAATAGCAAATGAAGAAACAGACAAAGGATTAATCTCAAAAATATACAAGCAACTCCTGAAGCTCAATTCCAGAAAAATAAATGACCCAATCAAAAAATGGGCCAAAGAACTAAACAGACATTTCTCCAAAGAAGACATACAGATGGCTAACAAACACATGAAAAGGTGCTCAACATCACTCATTATTAGAGAAATGCAAATCAAAACCACAATGAGGTACCATTACACGCCAGTCAGGATGGCTGCTATCCAAAAGACTACAAGCAATAAATGCTGGAGAGGGTGTGGAGAAAAGGGAACCCTCTTACACTGTTGGTGGGAATGCAAACTAGTACAGCCACTATGGAAAACAGTGTGGAGATTCCTTAAAAAACTGGAAATAGAACTGCCATATGACCCAGCAATCCCACTTTTGGGCATACACACTGAGGAAACCAGATCTGAAAGAGACACGTGCACCCCAATGTTCATTGCAGCACTGTTTATAATAGCCAGGACATGGAAGCAACCTAGATGCCCATCAGCAGATGAATGGATAAGGAAGCTGTGGTACATATACACCATGGAATATTACTCAGCTGTCAAAAAGAATTCATTTGAATCAGTCCTAATGAGATGGATGAAACTGGAGCCCATTATACAGAGTGAAGTAAGCCAGAAAGATAAAGAACATTACAGCATACTAACACATATATATGGAATTTAGAAAGATGGTAATGATAACCCTATATGCAAAACAGAAAAAGAGACACAGAAATACAGAACAGACTTTTGAACTCTGTGGGAGAATGTGAGGGTGGGATGTTTCAAAAGAACAGCATGTATACTATCTATGGTGAAACAGATCACCAGCCCAGGTGGGATGCATGAGACAAGTGCTCGGGCCTGGTGCACTGGGAAGACCCAGAGGAGTCGGGTGAAGAGGGAGGTGGGAGGGGGGATCGGGATGGGGAATAAGTGTAAATCTATGGCTGATTCATATCAATGTATGACAAAACCCACTGAAATGTTGTGAAGTAATTAGCCTCCAACTAATAAAAAAATAAAAAAAAAAAAAAAAACCAGTTGAACAGTATGGCCTCACCCTATTGTCTCCAATACTTTATACAATATTAGTACTGTTTCTTCCTTACATGTTTGATGCAATGAAAACATATAGGCCTATAGTTTTTCTTTGTTGGGAATTTTGATTTAAAAACATCCAGTGTCAAATAGATGTTAGGTTATCTCATAGTTTTTATTGGCAGAAATATTGTTGTGACTTAACTGGATGTCTCTGGCTCAAGTTCATTCATGAAGTCACAGTTAGGCTGTTGACCAGGATTACAGTCATTTCAAGACTTGATTGGAGCTGAAGAATTCACCTCTAAACTCCTGATGTGGTTATTGTAGGTTTCGGTTCCTCAGTGGTTGTTGGCCTGTTCCTTGCCACATGAAGCTCTTTTTAGCTTGCTTGAGTGTCCTCACAAGTGATAGCTACCTTCCACTTCCAGAGTGAGCAATCAAAGAGAGAGCCAGCGTGCAGAACAGAGTTCCCAAGAAGAGAGTCAGAGGCTTTTTGTCACTGAATCCCAGACCTGATACTCTATCACTTCTGTTATATTCTGCTCATCAGAAACAAGTCACAAGGTCCTGTCCACACTCAAGTGGAGGGCATCACACAAAAGTATGACTACCAGGAAGTGGGGGTCACTGGAGGCCACTTTACACGCCGCCCACGATAATGCTCACTTCACTCAGAGATTGGCCTTAATCTCTAGGTAGCAAGCAGCCCTCAGTTCTGGATGGTGACGTGAATAATGGACACAAATTTGTGTTGTCATTAAAGGTGTCAGTAATGCTGATTAATAAATAAACCCTGAATAAATAAAATAAATCCTATAATAAACCCTATAATACACACCTCTCTAGAGTCATTACAGTTCAATGTGACTATAAACCTAGAAACACATTTAAATCATAAGCATAATCAAATTTGAGCCAAAAACTGACTTGTACATCCCTAAATCTTATACTGAAATAGATCTTCAAAGGTTTTAGGATGTGCACACAGATTACTTTTAAAAATGACCTGACTGTATGTTCAGAAATGGGAACTATAAAAATAATTCTTGGAAAATAAACAAATTAAAAAAGAATATTTTGAATACATACATAACTCATGTACCTTATCCTAATATTAAATATTAATAAAAAATACCCATTCTATTTTTTTCAAAGAAAACAGCTTTCTAAGCTAGTGTCAGCTTAATACAGCTTAATAGGTACTTAACAGGTACTATCCACCTTTGTTAGTTGTTCTTACCTTTATGATTAGTCTGATAATCTTCCATATACCAAAGCAGAATTCTCAAAAAGCCTTCTGCTGAGTGAATTTAACTCAGATGACCATTATATATACTACTGTGAGCAGGAATCCCTTAGAAGAAATGGAGTAGCCATTATGGTCAACAAAAAAGTCCAAAATGTAGTATTTGGATTCAATCTCAAAAACGACAGAATGATCTCTGTTCGTTTCCAAGGCAAACCATTCAATACCACAGTAATCCAAGCCTATGCCCCAACCAGTAATGCTGAAGAAGCTGGGGTTGAATGCTTCTATGAAGACCTACAAGACCTTTTAGAATTAACATCCAAAAAAGATGAAAAGAAAGTCCCTTTTCATTATAAGGGACTGGAATGCAAAAGTAGGAAGTCAAGAAACACCTGGAGTAACAGGCAAATTTGGCCTTGGAGTACAGAATGAAGCAGGGCAAAGGCTAATAGAGTTTCGCCAAGAGAACCCACTGGTCATGGCAAACACCCTCTTCCAACAGCACAAGAGAAGACTACACATGTACATCACCACATGGTCAACACCAAAATCAGGTTGATTATATTCTTTTCAGCCAAAGATGGAGAAGCTCTATACAGTCAGCAAAAACAAGACTGGGAGCTGACTGTGGCTCAGATCATGAACTCCTTATTGCCAAATTAAGACCTAAACTGAAGAAGGTAGGGAAAACCACTAGACCATTCAGGTATGACCTAAATCAAATCTCTTATGATGATACAGTGGAAGTGAGAAATAGATTTAAGGGACTAGATCTGATAGACAGAGTGCCTGATGAACTATGGACAGAGGTTCATGACATTGTACAGGAGACAGAGATCAAGACCATCCCCATGGAAAAGAAATGCAAAAAAGCAAAATGGCTGTCTTAGGAGGCCTTACAAATAGCTGTGAAGAGAAGAGAAGTGAAAAGCAAAGGAGAAAAAGAAAGATATTCCCATTTGAATGCAGAGTTCCAAAGAATAGCAAGGAGAGATAAGAAAGCCTTCCTCAGCGATCAATGCAAAGAAATAGAGGAAAACAACAGCATGGGAAAGAATAGAGATCTCTTCAAGAAAATTAGAGATACCAAGGGAAAATTTCATGCAAAGATGGGTTTGAAAAAGGACAGAAATGGTATGGACCTAACAGAAGCAGAAGATATTAAGAAGAAGTGGCAAGAATACACAGAAGAACTGTACAAAAAAGATCTTCATGACCCAGATAATCACGATGGTGTGATCGCTCACCTAGAACCAGACATCCTGGAATATGAAGTCAAGTGGGCCTTAGAAAGCATCACTATGAACAAAGCTAGTGGAGGTGATGGAATTCCAGTTGAGCTATTTCAAATTCTGAAAGATGATGCTGTGAAAGTGCTGCGCTCACTATGCCAGCAAATTTGGAAAACTCAACAGTGGCCACAGGACTGGAACAGGTCAATTTTCATCCCAATCCCAAAGAATAGCAATCCCAAAGAATGCTCAAACTACTGCACAATTGCACTCATCTCACACACTAGTAAAGTAATGCTCAAAATTCTCCAAGCCAGTCTTCAGCAATACGTGAATCAAGAACTTCCAGATGTTCAAGCTGGTTTTAGAAAAGGCAGAAGAACCAGAGATCAAATTGTCAACATCTGCTGGATCATCGAAAAAGCAAGAGAGTTCCAGAAAAACATCTATTTCTGCTTTATTGACTATGCCAAAGCCTTTGACTGTGGGATCACAATAAACTGTGGAAAATTCTGAAAGAGATGGGAATACCAGACCACCTGACCTGCCTCTTGAGAAACCTGTATGCAGGTCAGAAAGCAACAGTTAGAACTGGACATGGACCAACAGACTGGTTCCATATAGGAAAAGGAGTACGTCAGGGCTGTATATTGTCACCATGCTTGTTTAATTTATATGCAGAGTACATCATGAGAAATGCTGGGCTGGAAGAAACACAAGCTGGAATCCAGATTGCCGGGAGAAATATCAATAACCTCAGATATGCAGATGACACCACCCTTATGGCAGAAAGTGAAGAAGAACTAAAAAGCCTCTTGATGAAAATGAAAGAGGAGAGTGAAAAAGTTGGCTTAAAGCTCAACATTCAGAAAACTAAGATCATGGCATCTGGTCCCATCTCTTCATGGGAAATAGATGGGGATACAGTGGAAACAGTGTCAGACTTTATTTTTTGGGGGCTTCAATATCACTGCAGATGGTGATTGCAGCCATGAAATTAAAAGACAGTTACTCCTTGGAAGCAAAGTTATGACCAAACTAGATAGCATATTCAAAAGCAGAGACATTACTTTGCCAGCAAAGCTTTGTCTAGTCAAGGCTATGGTTTTTCCAGTGGTCATGTATGGATGTGAGAGTTGAACTGTGAAGAAAGCTGAGGGCCAAAGAATTGATGCTTTTGAACTGTGGTGTTGGAGAAGACTCTTGAGAGTCCCTTGGACTGCAAGGAGATCCAACCAGTCCATCCTAAGGGAGATCAGTCCTGGGTGATCATTGGAAGGACTGATGCTGAAGCTGAAACGCCAATACTTTGGCCACCTCATGCGAAGAGTTGACTCTTGACTCCTGATGCTTGGAGGGACTGGGGGCAGGAGGAGAAGGGGATGACAGAGGATGAGATGGCTGGATGGCATCACCGCCTTGATGGGCATGAGTTTGAGTAGACTCCGGGAGTTGGTGATGGACAGGGAGGCCTGGCGTGCTGCGATTCATGGGGTCACAAAGAGTCAAACACAAGTGAGAGACTGAACTGAACTGCAAAGCAGTCAAAGTAATCCTTTCAAATCATGGATCAGAGGAGATCAGCTTTCTAATTGAAGCCTTTTGAAGGTATCTCAGAGCACTTAGAATAAATTGAAGCTCCTTACCATAATCAACAAGGCCTAACATGTTCTGCCACTGCTTGCCATCCAATCTCATCTAAAACCATTTTCATCTTTTACTATGTTCCTGCAATCATGGTCATCTTTCTTTTCTCAAACACACTGAACTGCTACCTGCCTTGGAATCCTTTGTTCTTTTTGCCTGGAACACTCCTACTCAAGAGGGTCCTATGGATGATACCGTCTTGTTATCCAGGACTCCACTCAAATGTCATCTCATTAAAAAGGCCCTTCCCTGATCAGCCAGGGCTATGTAGTACAGCTCAAGAGGTCACTATTTACACTGTGGTCTATGCTATGGTACTGGAGTTGGGCAATGTACAGCCTGGTTCTGTTTTGTACATCCATCTTGAATCACTCTGTAAAATTGCTCCCTACCATTCTTGAGTGTAAAACCTTACTGTTATCTGACAAAATGCTATTTGTTCATTTACTTTATAGAATGTGTACTTGCATATTGCCACTTTTATCCCAAGAAGACAGGATCCTTCCTTATTATTCATTACTATATTCACAAAATTTTGAGCAAAACCTGGAACATGGTTTGGCACTTCATATATATTTGTGTAATGAATAAATATGTGGACAAATATAAAACAAACATGGGTGGTAGGAGTGTCTCCATGCAGATCATATGTTAAACGTCTTGTCCCAGAGGTTTTGTTTGTGTGTTCCTAAAAGGGCTCAGTGGCTTACACTGATTTTTTGTAACAGTAGCTAAGTGCTTAATAAATACTTCTTAGATAAAATTATTGTGAAGATTCATTAATTAAGATGGTAACATATTTGTGCAAGGATAGTTAAATAGAAATATAGACACAAGAATGCAGATAATTGATTTCAAAAAGATTTTAATGTAATTAAAAGCACAGTTAATGTTTTGTCAATTAATGGTGCTGGGGAACAGGTAAATTCATATGGAAAAAAGTAACTCTTTACCCTATAACTTACACCTTATATAAAAATTTATTTTACATGAGACAGAGACCTAAATGTGAAAACTAAAACTGTAAAACTTCTTGAAGAAAACAAGAGAATAGCTTTAAGACTTGGGGTATATAAAGATTTCCTAAACAGAAAACCAAAACACTAGCTATAAGAGAAAAAAATTTTAATTAGATACTATAAAAATGAAAAATCTGCTCATCAAAAGACATCATTAAGAAAGTGGAAAGGCAAGTCATATGCTATTGGAAGATATTTATAATTCATAAATTGACAAGGTCTTATATCAAGATTACATAAAGAAAAAGAAAGGCAACCCTAGTTTTTTAAACACAGCAAAATAAAATATCCAAAAAGCTGATAAATATATAAAAAGGTGGTCAGCATATATCACCAGCAAAATGCAAATTAAAATCATAATATAGCAGCACACAGTCCTTTAGTCCTCCCAAAGGACTAAAGTTTAAATGCTGACAATACCAAGTGTATATCCAAGAATTTGGAGCAGAGAGTTGTTGTTGTTTTTTTTTTAAACCACAGCCCAAATTGAAAACAGTCTTAATGGCAAATGGATAATGGTGTGGATACATTATAAACAGCTGAAAATACCACATCATGGAAGAATGTTAAAACATTTGGTTGAATCAAAGAAGTGAAAAGAGTATGGAGCATATGATTTCTTTTATTTGAAGGTTTTGTTGTTAAGTCACTCAATCATGTCTGATTCTGTGACCCCATGGACTGACTGCAGCATGCCAGGCTTCCCTGTCCTTCACTATCTCCAGGAGTTTGCTCAAATTCATGGACATTGAGTCAATGATGCCACCCAACTATCTCATCTTCTGTCACCCTTCTCCTCTTGCCTTTAATCTTTCCCAGCATCAGGATCTTTTCCAATGAGTCAGTTCTTTGAATCAAGTGGCAAAAATATTGGAGCTTCAGCTTCGGCATCAGTCCTTCCATGAATATTCAGGACTGATTTCCTTTAGGATTGACTGGTTTGATCTCCTGGCAGTCCAAGGGATTCTCAAGAGTCTTCTCCAACACCACAGTTCAAAAGCAGCAATTCTTCAGTACTCAGGTTTCTTTATAGTCCAACTCTAACATCCATACATGATTACTGGAAAAACCATAGCTTTGACTAGATGGACTTTTATCAGCAAAGTAACGTCTCTGCTCTTTAACGCACTGTCTAGGTTTGTCATATCTTTTCTTCTGAGGAGCAAGCGTCTTTTAATTTCATGGCTGCAGTCACTGTCTGCTGTGATATTGGAGCCCAAGAAAATAAAGTTTGCCACTGTTTCCCCATTTACTTGCCATGAAGTGATGGGAACAGATGCCATGATTTTAGTTTTCTGAATGTTGAGTTTTAAGCCAGCTTTTTCACTCTCCTTTTTCACTTTCATCAAGAAACTCTAGTTCCACCTTGCTTTCTGCCATTAGGGTAGTGTCAACCTCACGTCCGAGGTTATTGATATTTCTCCCAGCAATCTTGACTCCAGGTTGAGCGTCATCCAGCCTGGTATGTCTCATGATGTACTCTGGATATAAGTTAAGTAAGCAGGGTGACAATAAACAACCCTGACATACTCTTTTCCCAGTTTGGAACCAACCTGTTGTTCCATGTCCAGTTCTAACTGTTGTTTCTTGACATGCATACAGGTTTCTTAGAAAGCAGGTAAGGTGGTCTGGTATTCCTATCTCTTTAAGAATTTTCTACAGTTTGTTGTGATCCACATAGCCAAAGGCTTTAGCATAGTCAGTGAAGAAAAAGTAGATGTTTGTCTGGAACTTCCTTGCTTTTTGTATGATGTGGTGGATGTTGGCAATTTGATCTCTGGCTCCTTTGATTTTTCTAAATCCAGCTTGTACATCTGCAAGTTTTCAATTCACACATTGCTGAAGGCTAGCTTGAAGGATTTTGAACATTACCTTGTTGGCATGTGAAATGAGCACCATTGTGTGATAGTTTGAACATTCTTTGACATTGCCCTTCTTTAGGTTTAAAATGAAAATTGACCTTTTCCAGTCTGTGGCCACTGTTGCTTTCCCAATTTGCTGGCATATTGGCACTTTGACAGCATCATCCTTTAGGATTTTAAATAGCTCAGCTGGAATTCATCACCTCCACTAGCTTTGTTCATGGTGATGCTTCCCAAGGCCCACTTGACTTTGCTGTGGCTATATGTGATGTCTGGCTATAGGTGAGTGACCACACCATCATTGCTATCCAGGTCATTAAGACCTTTTTTGTACAGTACTTCTGGGTATTCTTGTCACCTCTTCTTAGTCTCTTCTGCTTCTGTTAGGTCCATATCTTTAAGAATAGACAAAATTTATGTTAGGATTGATTGGTAAGATACATAGGGAATGAGGAAAACGTTCTATATATACATTTTAAACTGGCATGGTTATATGAATGTCTACATAGGAAAATTTCATTGACCTATGCAATTAACAATTGCACATTTCATTATGTGTAAATTATAATTAATAGACTAAAAAAAGAAGAGAGATATGTTTTGAATTTGAGAAAAAGGAAATTGTTTACTACATAAAAATAAGTGTTCAGCAAAGGCTGCAATACAATTTTTTCTTTAGAACCACATACATCTCAGTTGATTCCAAGCACTTATTAATGCTGCATGTTGCTTTAAAGTAATGAAAAATGGCAAAAAATATTTATATACATACTTTTGAGCTAAATTTTTAAATTATTTTTAAATGAAAGAGGAAAGAAGTCATGATTTCTACCCTATAAACAACAGAAATTTCCCTAATATCAGACTGTTGCAAATAGACTGCACCAAACTCTGGCCCACAGTTATGAACCTACAATAACAGCAAGATAACCTTCCTTTCTGGTTTCATGAGATAAACAGCTTAACATCCTAAATAAGTTTCACAAATGTTATCTCAGCAGCAAAAAAAAAAAAAAAAAAAAGAACATATTTATAAACTATGCTATGCACGTTTCACACTTTTTCTTTTATGGTTTTCAAATTCTGTCATTTTCCTTCTCCCTGTATCTCTTATACTGAACCCCTCCTCACCATAATTCAAGACCTTGAAAACACCTCCTGGAGAGTGAAGATGGTATAATAAGGAAGCATGATGACATTTTCCCCAGTTATCATTTGACTCTACTGTCAATAATGGCATCCACAGATTGCAGGGCCTTTGCCTGGCCCAACTAAGCATGTATTATGACCCACTTTATTCCCCATCTTCATCACATCTGTCTTCTTTTAAGCCTCATAATATTGTTGTCACAATTGTTTTCTCTATTGTTTTTCTCATAATCCTCTCTACAATTCAAGATAATGATTTCCTATTGCATTTTTTACTGGTGCTTTTTCTCTCAGCCTTTCTGCCTTTGTCTAGTATTTTGTGCTTAATATGTACCCACTGTCTTAAGATATGGCATAAATATAGGGTTGCCTAATGTTCTGGATGGTCTTCCCTGGTGGCTCAGTGATAAAGAATCTGTCTGCAATGCTGGAGACATGTGTTCAATCCCTGATCCAGAAGATCCCCTGGAGAAGGAAAATGGCAACCCATTCCAATATTCTCCCTGGAGAATTCCATGGACAGAGGAGCCTGGTAGGCTACAGTCCTTAGGGACACAAGAATCAGACATGACTTAGCAACTAAACCACCACCACCAATGTTTTGGATATTTCTGCTTGCTTTTCCAAGTCTGCTCTTCACCTTTGCCACTAGGCTCTGTGCCTTAGGAGACTGACTGCTTTAACTGCCGCTCATAATCCTTCACTCTCTATTCACTCTCTAGATTCTGGTTGGATTTTGTGGATGACTTTCAACAGCCAGATATTAATAATTGGGAATAGAGAGAGACAGGAGTATTTATTTTGGGGATTATAGTGACTGCATTCCTTTATCTAAGGCCATAGTTCCCATCACATAACATCTCACCCACACTATAAATTTTGCTGTTTTCTTAAAAGCTACCTCTACCTATCCTTACCCGTTCAACTGAAGAAAGGTAGAATCTTTCTGTGATTTCTAGTCCTGGGATTCATCACCACTACTTGAGAGTTTCAGACTTGCTCACAGCCTCTAAAACCATTTCTTCATAAAAGCATCTTTGCTTTCTTCTCTGGGTGTGCTATTTCCCAAGACCCTGATTGATTACATCTGTTTAGTGCAAAACAAACAACAAAAAATGAGATTTTAATATGTGACCATCTCAGAAGACATGAGTTGGCTTCCTCAGTTTTAAAATATTATTTTTTATCTGTTTCATATTTTAGAGGATGTGTATAGAGTGCAACAGCGGCCAGGAAGCCTCGTGGAATTCTGTGTAACCTTTTTAAAAATGGGATTTACCAGCCTGTAGCTTTGGACTGCAAATTTCCCAAATTGCTTTGGAGATTTGAATCATAGAGCCTTGAAATCAGAACCAGAAGGAGCTTCATCTAATAAAATACTGATTTTTCCAGCTATATTAATTGAACACAAATATCTTGCAAATAACAAATAATAGCTAGGATTTATCAGAAGCTTACCATATACATTGGTATAATTGCTTTACATTCATTTTGTTATGTAATTAGGACTATGATCCTCCCTACAAAAAAAAAAAGGAATGGAACCTAACTCCAGGCTGTGGGGATTTTACTGAATGTGAGTATATAACTCTATGCTATAATGTTTGGCCCTTTCATTTGACAACTGTTAAGAGGTTAAGAAAATGAAAAGGGTACATACTAGGATATCCCAAGATGTTTTTAAAGCTTACTCACTGGAAATATTTTGTTTCTCTAGTTAAATTCACCACCTAAAACTCCATCCCTAGTTAAATTTCCTTCATGGTGAACTGACTTGTGATGAGGTATTGCTTTCAGTTAACATTTACTGAGCATTCATTAAGTATCCTCTAGGGCTTTCCTGGTGGCTCATTCAAGAGTCTGCCTACAATGCAGGAGACCCAGGTTCAATCTCTGGGTCAGGACAATCCCTGGAGATGACAGTGGCAGCTCACTCCAGTATTCTTGCCTGGAGAATCCCATGGACAGAGGAGCATGGCAGGCTACAGTCTATGGGGTCACAAAAAGCCAGACACAACATTCACTTTCCCTCACCTGTAAGATACAGTTCTTTCAGTAACAGAGAGATGAACAAGACCAAGTCTGTGCCCTCAAAGAGCTCACAAACATGGACATCAACAAGGCAACTATGCAAATATAAAGCATAACCCAGGTCCTCCAATTTTTTTTTAATTATATTAATAGTTCATGAAGGAAACTTTGAAACCATCTAATCCACCCTGCTCATTTTACACATTAAACTCAACTCTAAATGACACATGTATTGCCCAGATTTGTAAATTCATGGGCTCCTTACTGTTAAAATTTAAACAGCTACAAGTCCTCTTTCCTCATATTGAGGGAGTAATGTGTCTTACCAAATGTATGCAATTTGCCAGGGATTAAAAGTTTTATGGTCCTGTTCCACTCCTACATTTTTAAGAGCTCTTACCCTTATTGAAGTCTTGCTTTCTGCAACCATTCCATCCTCTGTCTCTGAGATGAACAAGACATGGAGCATAGTCCCCCATCTCTGGTGTCTGAAGCACTACCCAGACAAGGCAGTTGGCAGTTTTGAGGGTAAAGGAGAGACACACTATTGCATACCAAATCACATAAAATTTAATGTTGGACTTTATGGCTCATAAAAGTCACTTGGGTATTCCCTACGTGAGGAATTATATGGAAGAAATAGTGCAATGAGCTAGGCCTTGAAGAACAATAGGATTTATACACTTAGAAATTGGGAAAAACAGGGCATTTATCAAGGAAACATTAGAAACAAAGATAAGAATAGGGGTGGGATATGAAAAGTGATCTTTCATGAAAATGCTTTTCCAGATTGTCCACCACTATTCCTACATACACATGCTTCATCTGGCTGCAGTTGAGAGCTGCACTAGCTTAGGGATGTGGTTTTGCCACATTGAGGATGCATACATGAGTACTGTGGATGAGAACTTAGAGGGATGGTTTGGGGGGGCAGAAAAAGGAGAACTAGTCAAATTAAATTTTATTGCATTTTTTGAAGCTCAGGCTAGCTTTTGCACAGTTTGGTGTCATGAGTAAGCCTGGTCTGTTGGGAGATTGATCTGGGGAATTGGTTATACTATGTGTGGTGAATTACAGTGGGGAAAGGGGGAAGGAGGAATCCAACCATGGTGAGCAGTGAGCTGTGCCCCCAAATGAGGGGAATGATGCTGGGAGTGCTAGCCACAGGCAGCCTTTGATTATCAGGCTTGCAATGGATTGGCTCAGCTATCTTGGCCAAGGTCAAGTTTCTGACAGGAGCAGCTCACATCCAGTGACCATTTTATGCAGTACTATAAAGGCTTGCAGGGCTTCCCAGGTGGCGCTAGTGGTAAAAACAAAAAACAAACAAACAAAAAACCCCAGCTACTAATGCAGGAGACTTTGCAGATGTGGGTTCAATCCCAGGGTCAGGAAGATCCCCTGGAGGAGGGCATGGCAACCCACTACAGTATTCTTGCCTGGAGAATCCCACGGACAGAGGAGCCTGGCAGGCTACGATCTATAAGGTTATACAGAGTCAGACATGACTGAAGCAACTTAGCATTCATGCACATAAAGGCTTGCATATCTTGTCCAAACTTGGGACAACTCAGAAGAGTCATCCTGGCTTCTGAACTTACTGTGGGGTCAGGCTGAACTCAGGCTGCCCTTGGACTTGATTGTGGCCTGACTTTTCTCTCTGCCCACTCCTGCTTCCTTTTCTTCCCTTCCACAGACATTGATCCCAAGGGCAATTCTTAATAAATATCCTGCATCCTAAACTCCATCTCAGAGCCTGTTTTCCAGGGAAATCAATCTGTGACATTACTCATGATATGATTGCACTACTAGTCTAGATGATAGGCAATAGGACATAAATTAGAGTAGTGTCATTTGGAATAGAAAGGGCAGACATAACGGAGTCAGCTCATCCATTGGATGGTTTTGCAGTATGTAGACACCCTTGGAGACCTGTCATTAGGATTCACTAGGACCAATCTATGTGACTGCAAAAATGATTCAGCCTTGTCCATTCAAAACATATGTGAGAATGTGAATGAGTGAGTAAATTAATGAATAAATCAACAAGTGAAACAGATGTGGCAAGTTCATTTATAGTTTCATGAAGAGAGTGAGACCAGAAGTACAGATTCTGCTCTTTGGAGGGCTATGGTAATAAGCCACAGAGAAGCTGACTGGCTGTTTTTGTCCTTGCATCTGATTCTGTTGTACTTGTATACACAAAGACTGTGATGAGGAAAGCAGTGCAGAACATTTTCAATGAGATATTTACTGTGCTACAATTGCAAGTCCCATGAATGCTAATCAGGGATTTGAGATCCCCTAAATAGGTGTATCTTACCACAGTTCACTGCCAGCTGGGAAACCTGAAATGGCCCCTTTTCCCATTTAAGGCACTAACTTTATAAGAGGGTGCACTGAAGCTTCACCTAACCAGATACAAATATTTGTAACTGTAAAGCATCCAGGAATTTTTTTAACCAACACTTTTATTTTATGATATAGTCAAAATATAGCAAGATGCTAAAGAGAATTTACAATGAAGGAGCTATTTCTGTGGTAATGTGTCTCTTCTTATTACAGTTTGAGAGCAAATAAAACCTGAATAATTTTAAATATTGTAGTTGGGCACAAGCTAATTATTTTTTTTATTCTATTAAGAAAAGATAATTCAGAGGATAGTTTAATTTCCACACTGATAGAGACAACTTTCTACCCTGAGTATGTCCACAGCTCAGACATAACAGTTCTTAAACATTAAAATATAAAATATACTTAATGCTCAAAAGAAATCTGAACTGTGGTACTAGAGAAGATCCTTGATAGTCCCTTGGACAGCAAGGAGATCAAGCCAGTCAATCCTAAAGAAAATCAATCCTGAATATTCATTGAAAGGACTGATGCTAAAGCTGAAACTCCAAGACTTTGGCCACCTGATGCAAACAGCCTACTCATTGGAAAAGACCCTGATGCTGGGGAAGATTGAAGGCAGAAGAAGAGGATGACAGAGGATGAGATGGTTGGAGGTTGTCACTGACTCAATGGACATGAGTTGGAGGAAACTCCAGGAGATGGTGAAGGACAGAGAAGCCTGGCATGCTGCAGTTCACGGGGTCACAAAGGGTAGGACACAACAGTGACTGAACAACAAAAGAAATTCATTTTTGCTCAATAGGTTATCATCAAGGCCATTTTTATTAATTCCACAAATATTTACTGAGTACTAAACATGTACTGAATATCATGCTAAACAGAGGGGTTTAAATTTATCAAAGAATAAAATCAGCCAAGAAGATGGGGAGGAAGAGGAAGGAGATGTCTAAAAGGAAGGGGAAAAGAGGGAAAGTCTAAAAGGAAAGAATTTTTTACATTGTCAATGTTCATGAGGGTTCAAATACAGTAAGAACCAAATAGCACCTATTAGATTTGATACCTGACTCATTATAAGTAACTTTTGAAAAGCAGTTTCTTCAGGAAAGAGGCCAGAATGTAGCAGTTTCATATTAATGAAGGAAGTGAACATAGCAGATTCTGAACAGCTCTCAGAGAGCTTGACATAAAGCACAAGAAAAATGTAGGGTGTGACTTAGAGAGAGGAATCAATGTAGAATTTTCTTTTTTTTTTTTTTTTTCAGTTACGAGAGAAGTGATCTATGCTGAGAGAAAAGAGCTAAGAGAGGAAAATTTGGAAGATACAGGAGACAGACAAGATTAATGATGAATTAAGAGGCTCCAGGAGGCTGCCTGGGGTGACACTTTAAGGATAGACGTTGGCATCAGGTTTGGACAACAACCATAATAATAACAATGATGGTGACTAACAAGTATTGATCATTGCATGGCACACCTGCCTGGGTATTGCATGTTATTTAGTCTTCCCTCCAAAGCATTGTCAGATTTGTGTAATTATTATTTCATTTTTATAACCTAGGAAATAAGACACAAAGAGGAGAATGTAGATGCAGATGAATTCTTAGGTGGGGAAAATAAATTGATGTTTTACTGCTTATAGACCTCACTTTGGCCCTATAAAGCAGAAGGTGAGGAAATCTGCTGAGAATGGGGAGGAAGCTTACACGGTAAAAAAACAAGTTGGATTTTGAAGGCTGGAAATACTTGTGAAGGAGTAAGAGTGAGCTCTACCTAGAAATCACAGAAGAATTCCTGACCAAAATCAGCTGAGTTTCAAGGTCATGAATTTTCACTGTTTCCAATCAGTTGTGCAGTGTTGGCTCCTGGAAACAGAGCAGGTGAATGTTTGGCATTGACAAGACTCACAATCTTCCTCTGCACATCTAAGACCTTCTGTCCTGGAGTTCATCAGTGTCAAGATGGTAGCCCATAGCCCTACTCCATCATGAAAGTTCCTTGACCCTCTCTACTTCAATTACGTTCCTGGCCACTTCATTTTAATTGCTCAGCCCATGGACATTTCATTAACTTTACTGTGAAGTTTATTCACACATTATATGTAATGGGACCCCATTAAGATTCCAACTTAAACTTCCCATTTTACCCCAAGCTATAAGATTTTTCTTTTCTTGTTATGATCCCAGGTTTACTCATTTTATTCATTCACTGATGCTACCCAGACTACTGCCTCCCTATATTATTGCACATGCCCTTTTCTGTCTAGATATACTCTTCTTTTTTTCTTGCCTGACAAAATTTGTTCCATATTTCAAAGTTATATCAACATCAGCTTTTCCAGGAATCCCTCCAAGTCCCCTTATCCTAAGCTTATTTTTAGTTATGTGTCTCCTAGATCGCTGCTCCCTCCCGGTTCTCTTTACAACTCTTCATATCCTACAAAGCAATGATTAGTTTGTTTTCTGGTGTCCCACATAACTAAATCAAGTTGGGGTTGTATTTTTGTTTAATGTCTGTATGCATGTAACCTAGCATAGTGACTTACAGTTTATCTGTCTATCTATTTATTATTATTGAGTTAAAACTGTATGTGTTTAATACTAGGTTTGAAGAAAAATGGAGAGATGCAGAAAAAGTATCAAAAAAGCTAAGGGTAATAAACTGGGCAAATCTGACTTATAGTTTATTAAATAATTGCTTGAAAAACACTTGAAAGACAAACTCAATTCATTTTTAACATTCACTTAAGACATAAATATTCCTCTACTCAGTATTGATAAACTTTTGAATCAGATATGCATTTGTTGTGTAAGAATTTACTAAAACTAGATTAACATGCCAATTTTTAGTAACCTACACCAATATTCAGACTCTTGATGCTGTGTGCTTAGTCGCTCAGTGGTGTCCAGCTGTTTGTGACCCCATGGACTATAACCCACCAGGCTCCTCTGTCCATGGGGATTCTCCAGGTAAGAATACTGGAGTGGGTTGCCATGCCTTCCTCCAGGGGATCTTTCCAACTCAGGGATGGAACTCAGGTCTCCCGCATTGCAGGCAGATTCTTTACCATCTGAGCCACCAGGGAAGCCCCCTGATGCTCTAATTTATGATTTCTCAAACAGTGATACATCACATGTAATTCCTGAGAAAACATCTCAATATTAATATCAGTGATATTGGATATTATGTGATACTGGCCTGAAAAAGTTATTATATTGTCCTTCAAATAAATTTATTTTTTTATTGTACTGGGTATCTAGTGCATAGTCTGCCTGATTTATCTTGTGTGGAATAACACATATAGAAACTAGATAACAGGTCAATTATAAACAAACAGAACTCAGGAATAGCCACATGGAAGAGAAACATTAGGACAAGGTATGGGGAAAGGGTGGGGAGCTTTCCCAGCATCTCCAGGCACCTCTACTGATTCACCAACCCAGAAGCTCGGAAATTTTTTTAAGGGTATTATCTGTAGATTCCAAAGCTTTGTGCTAAGCTTTGCAACTATAGAGAATTTAACTATGAGACCCAACAGGGTCCAGCCTCATTCGCTGCATTCCTTCTGTCTGTGTTGCTCATCTGTTCTCAATGGAGATTAAATAGTATTTTCACCATTGATAGAGCATCTTGCTCTTTAGAAATGGTGATAAATATTTGGTCTTTAAAAGTTAACTTTCACTTATCGAAGAGTTGTATAGCATTTCTAAGACAAAAGTAACAATATAGGAGTAACAGAGTAGTGCAAAAGTCTGAAGACATTTAGAATTGCATTATTTAAATCTGGAAGCTTACGACGTAGCCCCACCTGATCTGCCGCTGTCTCCCTCAGCAACTGATCTTTGTACGGAGCTCACAGGGTGGCGGCCATCTTGAGACAAGAACAATCCGGTTCTAGTGTCACTGAGCTGCCTGCAGATGTCCCTCAGAGATAAGGCCAATGGCCCTGCACCTGTCTTCTGTTCCTCTCTTTGAGCCGCTGTTCCCTCAGATAAAGAGGAAGAGAACTAACATTCTGTTGTCTATTATGTTGTCCAGTCTTATCATAAGTACTTTATTTTATGTCATCTCATCCTCACACAGTACTACAATGTAGGCATTCCTTAAAATTTATAGACTAAGAGACTAAGGGCTACTTACATTAATTATTAATAGTATTAAGGAGACCCCCTGAAAAGAGCACAGGCTTTGGGGTCAAGCATTGGCCTTAACCATTTCCCAAGATATTAGAGAGGCAAGCTGTTTTCCCTCTCTAATCTTCAGTTTTTAAATATGTAAATGATGATAATAAACATCTCAGAGCATGATTTTGACAGTTAAGGTAACATATAAAGCACTTACCACAGTGCTAGGAACATAGACATTACTAGGCAGATATATGTGTGTGTGTGAGTGTGTGCGCGTATGTGTGTGCGTGTGTGTGTGCGTGTAATATTTAGAATCTAGTATCTATATGTATTTATTGTAGGAAAGTCAGACTCTCCTGCACTTACTAACCTGTTTTTGAGCAAAGGATTTAAGTTCTACAAGTTTCTGTTTCCTTAGTTGTAAGATGGAGATAGTATAGGTATTTGAAAGATACAATGAGGGGATTTGTGTAAAAGTATTTGCAATATTATTTTAGTGTTTCCCACAAAAATTACTGTAACTTCTATCATTTCTTCTATATCCAATACTTGTATTTCTATTAATTATTCCCAGATATTTCTCCACACAATTTCCTTTAATGCTCACAAAACCCTTGATATAATGACCTTTATTATCCAGTATTTAAAGATGAAGAAATTAAAGCTTAGGGAGTTTAAATCACTTTCTCAGGATAACAGATCTATCCAGTGGTAGAGTAATTTGGTATATAAAGACACTTTACAAAGTAATTTGCCAGTAGAGACAAGACACGATGGCAGAAGTTAATTGTATCCTGTAACAGAATGGTTAATACTCATAAGCAAGCACTTGGAAATTTTCTCAACCTTTCATACTGAAGCTTCTTACCTCTGAATTAACAGGAGCTGTGGGCAGTTATGAGTATTCCAACATCACCTACCCTGGAAGGATTTCAGTTCACTGCTAAGGCAGTGGAGGAAACCTTCATAAACATGCCCAGACCAGTGGGGCCTAGACATCGATGGAGGCTGTGTGAAGCACTGGAAAGAGCCCCAACTTGGCTTCACATACAAGTGGACTAGAAACCAGCTTTGCCATATTGTGACTTTAGAAAGTTAGCATTCAGGACCTCACTTTTCTTAGAAATGACTGTACATTAATGATTTCATTAACTTGATAGTACAAACAGTGACCCATAAGCCAGAAGATTTGCAAGAAAATAACTAGAAAGCCAAAACATGTCTGCAAACTCTCACTAGGTAGATGTCATTAAAATAATCACTCATCAGTGTGGGCCACTTTATGATCAAAATATTGAAACTGAACTAGAATTTGTTTCATGAAAGGCAGGAGAGCTAACATGAAGTTGGAAAGACAATCACACAAACTGTAATCTGAGGAATGTGAACAATACATTGCAATGTTGTTCTTCAGTCACCAAGTCTTATCCGACTCTTCATGACCCCATGGACTGCATCATGCCAGGCTTCCCTGTCCCCTACCATCTCCTGGAGCTTGCCCATGTTTATGTCCACTGAGTCGGTGATGCCTTCCAACCATCTCAACCTCTGTCACCCCCTTCTGCTCTACCTTCAATCTCTCCCCAGCATCAGGGTCTTTTTCCAATGAGTCAGCTGTTCACATCAGGTGGCCAAAGTGTTAGAGCTTCAGCTTCAGCATCATCCTTCCCATGAATATTCAGGACTGATCTCCTTTAGGATTGATTGGTTTGATCTTCTTGCAGTCCAAGGGACTCTTGAGCATCTTCTCCAGTATCACAGTTCAAAAGCACCAATTCTTCAGCACTCTACCATCTTTATTGTCCAGCTCTCATATCTGTATGTGACTACTGGAAAGCCTTCACTATACGGACATTTGTGGGCAAAGTTCTGTCTTTGCTTTTTAACACAGTCTAGTTTTGTCCTAGCTTTCCTGCCAAGAAACAATCGTTTTCTAATTTCATGGCTGCAGTCACCATCCACAGTGATTTTAGAGCCCAAGAAGAGGAAACTGTCACTGCTTCCACCTTTTCCCTTTCTATTTGCCATGAAGTGATGGAACAGATGCTGTAATGTAATTTTTTAAATACTGAGTTTTAAGCTGGCTTTTTCACTCTCCTTCACCCTTATCTTTAGTTCCTCTTTGCTCTCTGCCCTTAGAGTGGTATTATTTGCATGTTTGAGGTTCTTGATATTTTTCCCAGTAATCTTTTTTTAAATTTGTTTTTTAATTGAAGGATAACTGCTTTACAGAATTTTGTTGTTTTCTGTCAAATCTCAACATGAATCAGCCATAAGTATACATATATCCCCTCCCTTTTGAACCTTCCTTTCATCTCTCTCTGCATCCCACCCCCGTAGGTTGATACAGAGTCACTGTTTCAGTTTCCTGAGACATATGGAAAATTCCCACTGGGTATCTATTTTACATATGGAAAAGTAAGTTTCCATGTTACTCTCTCCATACATCTCACTCTCTCCTCACCTCTGCCCATGCCCATAAGTCTGTTTCTTATGTCTGTTTCTCCACTGCTGCACTGCAGATAAATTCTTTGGTACCATCTTTCTAGATTTCTTATATATGTGTTAGTTGATGATATTTATCTTTTTCTTTCTGACTTATTTCACTCTGTATAGTAGGCTCTCGGTTAATCCACCTCGTTAGAACTGACTCAAATGCATTCCTTTATATGGTTGAGTAATATTCCATTTTTTACATGTACCACAACTTCATTATCTGTTCATCTGTTGATAGACATCTAGGTTGCTTCCATGTTCTAGCTATTGTAAATAGTGCTGCAAAGAACAATGGGATACATGTGTCTTTTTCAATTTTCCTTTCCTCGGGGTATATGCCTAGGAGTGGGATTGCTGGGTCATATGATGGTTTTATTCCTAGCTTTTAAAGGAATCTCCATACCACCTTCCATAGTGCCTGTATCAATTTACTTTCCCACCAACAGTGCAAGAGTGTTCCCTTTTCTCTACACCCTCTCCAGCATTTATTGTTTGTAGACTTTTTGATGATGGCCATTCTGATTGGTGTGAGGTGATATTTCATTGTACTTTTGATTTGCATTTCTCTAATAATGAGCAATGGTGAGCATTTTTTCAGGGGTTTATTAGCCATCTGTATGCCTTCTTTGGGGAAATGTCTGTTTAGGTCTTTTCCCCACTTTTTGATTGGGTTGTTTGTTTTTCTGGTAACAAGTAGTATGAGTTGCTTGTATATTTTGAAAATTAATCCTTTGTCAGTTGTTTCATTTGCTATTATTTTCTCCCATTCTGGGGGTTGTCTTTTCACCTTACTTATAGTTTTCCTTTGATATACAGAAGCTTTTAAGTTTAATCATGTCCCACTTGTTTACTTTTGTTTTTATTCCATAACTCTAGGAGGTAGGGCATAGAGGATCTTGCTTTGATTTATGTCATCGAGTGTTCTGCCTATGTTTTCCTCTAAGAGTTTCTGGTCTTATATTTAGGACTTTAATCAATTTTGAGTTTATCTTTGTGTATCATGTTAGGAAGTGTTCTAATTTCATTATTTTACATGTAGCTCTTCTGTTTTCCCAGCACCACTTGCTGAAGAGGCTGTCTTTGCCCCATTGTATATTCTTGCCTCTTTTGTCAAAAATAGGCATCCATAGGTGCATGGGTTTATTTCTGGGCTTCTTATCTTGCTCCATTGGTCTATATTTCTGTTTTTGTGCCAGTACCATACTGTCTTGTTGACTGGAGCTTTGTAGTATAATCTGAAGTCAGGAAGGGTGATTCTTCCAGCTCCATTCTTCTTTCTCAAGACTGCTTTGGCTATTTTGGGTCTTTTGTGTTTCTATATGAATTGTGAAATTTTTTGTTTTAGTTCTTGGAAAATGCCATTGGTAATTTGATAGGGATCACATTAAATCTGTAGATTAAATTTGGTAGTATAGTCATTTTCACAATACTGATTCTTCCTACTCAGGAACATGGGTTCCATCTCTCCTTCTGCTTATGTCATTTTTGATTTCTTTAATCAGTGTCTTATAATTTTCTGAATACTGTGCTTTTGTCTCCTTAGGTAAGTTTATTCCTAGATATTTTGTTCTCTGTGTTGCAAAGGTGAATGGGATTGATTTCTTAATTTCTCTTTCTGATTTTTCATTGTTAATATATAGAAATGCAAGTGACTTCTGTGTATTGATTTTGTATCCTGAAACTTTGCTGAATTCACTGATTAGCTCTAGTAATTTTCTTACACTATCTTTGGTGTTTTCTATGTACAGTATCATGTCATCTGCAAACAGTGAGAACTTTATTTCTTCTTTTCTGATCTGTTTTCCTTTTATATCTTTTTCTTCTCTGATTGCTGTAGCTAGGACTTCCAAAATTATGTTGAATAATAGTGGTGAAAGTGGTCACCCTTGTCTTGTTCCTGATCTTAGCATGAATGCTTTCAGTTTTTCACCATTGAGTATAATTTTTGCTGTGGGCTTATCCTATATGGCCATTACTATGTTGAGATAGGTTATATCCATGCTCATTTTTTTTAACGGTTTTAATCATAAGTGGGTGCTGATTTTTGTTAAAGACTTTTTCTGCATTTATTGAGAATATCATATGTTTTTTATCCTTCAATTTGTTAATATGGTGCATCATATTGATTGATTTGTATATACTGAAGAATCCTTGCATCCCTGGAATAAACCAAACTTGATCATGGTGTATGAGGTTTTTAATGTGTTGTTTAATTCTGTTTGCTAAAATTTTGTTGAAGATTTTTGCATCTATGTTCGTCACTGATATTGACCTGTAGTTTTCTTTTTTTGTGTTGTCTTTGTCTGCTTTAGGTATCAGGGTGATGACTCAATTTTGTTGCATCATTTTTTGAAAGACTCTTAGGCATTGGAGTCTTTTCACTAAATGTTTGATAGAATTCACCTGCGATGGCATCTGGCACAGGGCTTTTGTTTTTTGGGAGATTTTTTAAATCACAATTTTATTTCAGTGTTTGTAATTAGGTAGTTCATAATTTCTATTTCTTCCTGCTTCAGTCTTGGAAGATTGACCTTTTCTAAGAATCTGTTCATTTCTTCCAGGTTATCCATTTTGTTACCATATAATTGTTCATAATAGTCTCTTATAATCCTTTGTATTTCTGCATTGTCTGCTGTAACCTCTTCTTTTTCATTTCTAATTTTGTTGATTTGATTCTTCTCTTTTTCTTGATGAGTCTAGCTAAAGGTTTTTCAGTTTTGCTTATCATCTCAAAGAACCAGTTTTATTTTTATTAATCTTTACTATTGTTTGTTTCATTTCTTTTTCATTTATTTCTGCTCTGATCTTTATGATTTCTTTCCTTCTGCTAATTTTGGGGGTATTTTTGTTTTTCTTTTTCCAATTGTTTTAGGTGTAAAGTTATGTTGTCTATTCGATGCTTGTTTCTTGAGGTACGGTTGTATTGCTATAAACTTCCCTCTTAGAACTGCTTTGGCTGCACCTCATAGGTTTTGAGTTGTCATGCTTTCATTGCCATTTGTTTCTAGAAATTTTTTGATTTCCGTTTTGATTTCTTCAATAACCTGTTCGTTATTTAGAAAAATATTGTTTAATCTCCATTTGTTTGTGTTTTTTACAGTTTTTTTTTTCTTTCCCTGTAATTGATATCTAGCCTCATAGTGTTGTGGTCAGAAAAGATGCTTGATACATTTTCAATTTTCTTAAATTTATTGAGGTTTGATTTGTGACCCAAGATGTGGTCTATCCTCAAGAATGTTCCATGTGCATTTGAGAAGAAGGTGTATTCTTCTGCATTTGGATGGAATGTCCTGAAGATATCAGTAAGATCCATCTTGTCTAATGGATCATTTAAGACTTGTGTTTCCTTATTAATTTTCTGTTTTGATGATATATCCATTGGTGTAATTTGGGTGTTAAAGTTTCCTACTATCATTGTGTTATTGTCAATTTCTCCTTTTATGTCTGTTAGTGTTTTTTTGTGTATTGAGATGTTCCTATGTTGGGTGCACAGATATTTACAATTGTTATGTGTTCCTCTTGGCCTGATCCCTTGATCATTATGTAGTGTCTCTACTTATCTCTTGTAATATCCTTTATTTTAAGGTCTACTTTTTCTGATATGAAGATATCTACTCTAGCTTTCTTTTACTTTCCATTTGCAATATTTGCACTTTCAAATATTCTATATTGATGGAATATATTTTTCCATCCTCTCACTTTCAGTCTATATATGTCTCTACATCTGAAGTGGGTTTCTTGTAGACTGTATATATATATATGTACACACACACACATACATTTATCATGTTCTATTTCCATTCAGCCAGTCTGTGTCTTTTGGTTGGAGCATTTAGTCCCTTTACATTTAAAGTAATTATTGATATATATATGTTTCTATTGCCGTTTTCTTAATTGTTTGTGGTTTATCTTTGTAGATCTTTTTCTTCCCTTTTAATTCCTGACTGTATATGTCCCTTTAACATTTTTGGTAAAGCTGGTTTAAGTAAGTAACTGAAGTCACTCAGTCGTGTTCAACTCTTTGTGACCCCATGGACTATAGCCTGCCACGTTCCTCCATCCATGGGATTTTTCAGGCAAGAGTACTGGAGTGGGTTGTCATTTCCTTCTTTCCTTCTCCTTCTGCCATTTCATTCTTCTACTGAATTCTCTTAACTCTAGTTTGTTTGAAAAGCTTTTGATTTCTCCATCAATTTTGAATGAGATCCTTGCCAGGTAGAGTAATATTGGTTATAGATATTTCCCTTTCAGTACTTTAAATATATCCTGCCATTCCCTTCTGGCCTGCAGAGTTTCTGCTGAAAGATCAGCTGTTAAACATATGAGGTTTCCCTTGCATGTTACTTGTTGATTTTCCCTTGCTGCTTTTACCATTCTTTCATTGTTAGTTTGATTAGTATGCATCTTGAGCATGTTTCTTCTTGAGTTTATCCTGTATGGGACTCTTCACGTCTCTTGGACTTGATTGACTATTTCCTTTTCCATGTTAGGGAAATTTTCAACTATAATTTCTTCAAAAATTTTCTCATACCCTTTCTTTTCTCTTTTTCCTCTGAGACCCCTATAATTCAAATATTGGTGTGTTTGATATTTTCCAGAGGTCTCTGAGACCATCCTCAGTTCTTTTCATTCTGTTTACTTTGTTCTGCTCTTCAGAAGTTATTTCCACCATTTTATCTTCCTGCTTACTGATCCATTCTTCTGCTTCAGATATTCTGCTATTGATTCCTTCTAGAGTATTTTTAATATCAGTAATTGTTCTGTTTATCTCTGCATATTTATTCTTTAATTCTTTTAGATTTTTGTTAATTGATTCTTGCATTTTCTCCATTCTGTTTTCAAGGTTTTGATCATCTTTACTTTCATTATTCTGAATTCTTTTTCAGGGAGTTTGCCTATTTCCTCTTCATTTATTTGGACTTCTGTATTTCTAGTTTGTTCCTTCATTTGTGCAGTATTTCTCTGCCTTTTCATTATTTTTTTAAACTTATGATGTTTGAGGTCTCCTTTTCCCAGGCTTCAAGGTTGAATTCTTTCTTCCTTTTGGTCTCTGCCCTCCTAAGGTTGGTCCAGTGGTTTGTGAAAGCTTCATATAGGGTGACATTTGTGCTGAGTTTTTTTTTTTTTCTTTTTTTCATCTGATAGGCAGGGCTGAGTGAGGTGGTAATCCTGTGTGCTGATGATTGGATTTGCGTTTTTGTCTTGTTTGTTGTTTGGATGAGGCATCCTGCACAGGTGCTACTGGTAGGCGGGTGATGCCCGGTCTTGTATTCAAGTGGTTTCCATTCTCATGATTTGATACTCTGTAGGGTTAGGAGTATCAGAGAAGGAAATGGCAACCCACTCCAGTATTCCTGCCTGGAGAATCCCAGGGACAGAGGAGCCTGGTGGGCTGCCATCTATGGGGTCGCACAGAGTCGGACATGACTGAAGCGACTTAGCAGCAGCAGCAGCAGCAGCAGGGTTAGGAGTTCTGTGGTAGTCTAGGGTCTTGGAGTCAGTGCTCCCACTCCAAGGGCTCAGGGCTTGATCTCTGGATTATGGCAATAGCCTTCTGACTTGTCTTCCTGATTCTGCCTTCGCCAACTTCAGTTAGTTCTCCATCACATTCTTCATGATCCTGTGTTATCATAGTCTAGAAGTTAAGTTTGTGTGGATTTATCTACTCTTGAAGGAAAAGCCTCTGTACATGCTGAACTTTTTCCAATTCTTCATGAAGTTGGGAAATTAGTTCATCCTTCTCTTTCAGCTGCAGCTTCAGCATTAAGCACTGATTTTTCATTATATCCTGACAAATCCTCTACCAGCTAAATCAGGAGCTCCAATGCTAAGGCTGCCTGTGAAAGGAATGCACTGTCTCCTGGCAATCTTGATTCCAGTTTGTAAGTCATCCAGCCTGTCATTTTGCTTGACATGCTCTTTGTATAAGTTAAACAAACAGGGTTACAATAAGTAGCCTTGTCCTACTCCTTTCTTAATCCTCAACCAGTCAGTTGTTCCATACAGGGTTCTAACTATTGCTTCTTGACCTGCATGGAGGCTTCTCAGGAGACAGGTTAGAGGTCTGGTATTCTCATCTCTTTAAGAGTTTTCCACAGTTTCATATGATTCACATAGTCAAAGGTTTTAGTGTAGTCAGTGAAAGAGAAGTAGATGTTTTTCTAGAATTCTCTTGCTCTTTCTATGATCCAGCAAACATTGGCAATCTGATAAAATGAGATGCATCCAGTCGGTTGAGATGAGGCAGTACATGAAAAGCTATTTCTTGTTTGTATGTGTGTGTATTGTCTTTTATGCTTCATTATTACTTTGGTACTTATTAGCCCAAATACTTTCAATACTGCCATCTCAGAGTGGAGTGAAGGAGAGAGAGCTTTTGAGAAGGCATCTTCAGACAACACTAGAACAGTACTCACTCCTTTTGTCCTGAGGCAAAGTTCACAAAGGAACATCTCAATTCATACCTAGATCTATTCATGGGGGAAAAGTGCACTGACAGTAAAGTACTCAGATATTTTCTGTCTCCAAGGCAGAGGTGTTTCACGATTTTTCAACAGTTTTCCATGCTGCTTACCACAGGAAGAGAACGTGTTCGGCCTACATCTGCTGTCACAGCGGCAGCTGTTTCCCACCAGGTAACGTTAGTCTCTTGTGTATTTTACCCAGCACGAGCCAAGTCCTCAGGGCCTGGCCATCTCAAGGCACTGACCCAATATTGTTTCTGGGCCTACAAAGCACATTTTCTCAGAAAGTGCAGCTTCCCTCCACACACCAACCTATCTTACAGACAGAGCATGCCCATTTTGCAGAGGAGAAATAAATACTCTTGAAGAACTGCTTGGGTGTCATGAAAGGACTCTTGGATACTAAGGTTAGCATATAGATGTCCAGAAAATTATGAGAAGATGTACTCTTAAAAGAAATTCATTTTGTGACCCTAGGCAGGCCATGGGAAAAGTGACCTAAGCCAGTGTTTCCTGTCATCCTTCATGTGACCTTGTTGCTGCTTCCTCAGATCTGTAAGAGCTTGACTGAATCTCAGTGTTGCAAGACAACATCATAGCATGAATTCAAAATTCACCTGAATATTTTAGTCTGACTTGATAATTTTCCAACTCTAGAAGTAAGTGGACACTGAACCCACTCAATACACATGTGTGCACATCACATCTCAGGACGGGAGATGGCTGTCTGGATGAATGAGTGAGTCTTCTGTTTATGGAGCACTTCGTAACTTCAAATTCAGAAAAGCATGAAGTAGACAACATACTTATTGAATCTCAGAGGAATTTTTCTCTTAAAAGCTATCTCACACTTATCAATTTTCCTTTATCAGTTTGATTTCACATGAGTGAATTTGCTCTGAATTTACTTGCATAACATCATGAATGAAAACATTCTGAAGACTCCCTAGAGGAGACAGCAGAGATTTAACTGACAAATCTCACAGTCAACAATTTAGATGAAACAACTTTTACTTTGAAACTTTATTTGTTTTTTTTTTTAATTGAACGATAATTGCTTTACAAAATTTTGTGGTTTTCTGTTAAACATCAACAATAATCAGCCATAGGTACAGCCATGTCCCCTCCCTCCCATCTCACTCCCCATCCCACCCTTCTAGATTGTCACAGAGCCCCTGTTTGAGTTCCCTTAGGTATACAGCAAATTCCCATTGGCTATCTATTACAACATTTTTAAAGTTCTTTCCCAGCCAAGGACCCTGGGGCTAGAGGAAAGGGAGGTTTTCTTTCTTTCCTTCAAGTGGCATTGCTGGCACTTCACTGATGCTTGTGTCCTTCCGTTCAGATTTTCCCTTGGGAATTCAAAATATTTCAGCCCTTTCAGATGATTTCTTTTTCTCATATCAAAAAAAAAAAAAAAACAAAACACAACAACTTTAAGCAGATTGGCCTTGCTAAGTGAAGGAGTCTTCTACTAGGTCCTAATGGACAAATTATGTAACAAATGTAGAATATTCTTATTGTCATGTGATTGGGCAGTAACATTATGCTATAGAGTGAGGAAGCTTTTTTTTTAATATTTAGGACAATTAAAAATAAAGATATGCCAGTCAGAATGGTTATCATCAAAACAATCTACAGACAATAAATTCTGGAGAGGATGTGGAGGAAAGGGAACTCCTGCACTGTTAGTGAGAATGTAAATTGATACAGCCAGTTGGGACAACAGTATGGAGATTCCTTTAAAAATTGTGAATAAAACTACCATATGACCTAGCAATCCCATTATTGGACATATATCCTGAGAAAATCATAATTTAAAAAGACACATGTACCCTGGTGTTCATTGAAGCACTATTTACCATAGCTAGGGCATGGAAGCAACCTAAATGTCTATCAACAGAGGAACGGATAAAGAATGTGGTAGATATTTACAATGGAATATTACTCAGCCATGGAAAGGAATGAACTTGAGTCAGTTGAACTGAGGTGGATAAATCTAGAGCCTTTTATATAGAGTGAAATAAGTCAGAAAGAGAAAAACAAATATTATATAGTAATGCATATATGGCCTTCCCAGGTGGCGCTGGCAGTAAAGAACCTGCCTGCCAATACAACAAACATAAGAGACACATGTTTAATCCCTGCATTGGGAAGACTTCCTGGAGCAGAGCATGGAAAACTACTCCAGTATTCTTGCCTGGAGAATCCCCATGGACAGAGGAGCCTGGTGGGCTATGGTCCATAGGGTTGAAAATAGTCAGACACAACTGAGATGACTTAGCACAATGCATATATATGGAATCTAGAAAAATGGTAGCAATAAGCCTATTTACAGGGCAGGAATAGAGATTCAGACATAAAGAGAATTGTGGATACAGTGGGGGAAGGAAAGCATAGGATGAACTGAGAGAATAGCATAGAAACATAACATTACCATATGGGAAATAGATAGCTAGTGGGAAGCTGCTGTATAATGCAAGAAGCTCAGCCCAGTGCTCTGTAATGACCCAGAGAAATGGGATGGGGGAGAGTGGGAGGGAGGCTTGGGAGGCAGGGGACATGTGTATATTTATAGATGATTCACGTTGTTGTAAGGCAGAAACAAATACAGCATTGTAAAGCAATTATCCTCCAGTTAAAAATAAATTAAGACAATACAGAAACAAATACAGCATTGTAAAGCAATTATCCTCCAGTTAAAAATAAATTAAGACAATAAAGATAAAACACAAACTTTTATTATTTATTGATTACAAGCTATCTAGAAAAACTATTCTATACTTTTCTGTGGAATAACTGGTTAATTATAATCAATGATTAAAAATTATTTTAAAATCAAGTATAAAATATCATAACCAATTATCAATAGTGATTCTGAAAAGAAAGAGTTATAATAGCTATTAGTCTGTGTTTCAGAAAAAAAATTAGCTGTATTATAGTTGAGAATGCTTCTCAAAAAGAAGAAATTTGATTAAGGTTCATCTGTTATGACCCTGGGATCACACCATACATGTGGTTATATAAACAAGTTACGTCGAATGGGTGCTTGATCAGTCAGTGTCCAACTGGGAAAAGAGAAACACTTTATTTCTTTCAAATAGAGTAAGTGTAATACAAGAAATTGGTTATACAGGGGTAAAAAAGTTTTTTTTTTTTAAAGCCAATTAGAGGTGCTGAGGCAATTTTGAGATTAGCAATAGCAGGAGGGTAACAGAAGAAATGCTTCCAGACTCTAAAAGCTAGAACTGTTTGGAATGTGTCAGAAGAAGACAGGAGTTACTAGTTGAGAGCAGAGAACAGAGCTTTTTAAGATCTTAAACTCTGGTTAAGATCTGTCTGCTGCCAAACACCATAAGAAGAAGAGAAAGAGGGAGGGAAAGACTTTGGCTTATTCCTTCCTTCTGTCCTCCTTTCTTCTGCCAGCTACACCAACTAGTCAAAATTACCATGAAGCCAGAAGGAAGAGATGCTAGAAAATATAGCTTCCTATAGCACAGAGTATAAGACGGAAAAGGTAGGAAATTAATCTAAGAGAAAACACAGAGTGTTGACCTACATAAATGCTATTTTGATAATCTGTATTTGTGCTAAGAAGGGGCTAATAAGGTATAAATTTTGTGAAAATAATTTAGAAGGGACCTAGGCATTAACCTGTCCCACTGCACTTCATCACTCTTCCAAACTCTTCTTCTCCATGACACCCATCCTTATTCTTTTACTGCCTTTCTTAATGAAAAGCTATCCTTCCTTAATCCAAGTTTCATCAATCTAACTGCACTCAGATGCTATACTGCCATAACTATATTCCATCTATTAATCCATGAGTCATCCTCTAACACCCTTCTCTCTCCCCCTCCCCTTTTTCTTTCTCTCCCTCTCTCTTTTTCTTTTCAGCCAAGACTGTAAATATTTAAGCATACAACATCAGATAACCTAAATACACAATGCAAATACTAACAGAACTGAAAGGAAAAATAGCCAAGAATACAATAATAATAGGGGGCTTCAATACTCCATTTTCAATGTTAGATAGATCACCCAGACAGGACCCCCATAAGGAAACAGTGAATTTGAACAACGTTAATAGACAAATTGACCTAACAGACATAAACAAACATTCCAGGCAACAGCACTGAGATACATATTTTTATCAAGTATACATAAAACATTCTCTATGATAGGCCGCATGTTGAATTCAAAGCAAGTCTTAGCAAAATTAAGAAGACCGAAATCATAGTATCTTCTGATCACAGTGGAATGGAACTAGGAGGGAAACTAGAAAATTTACAAACACCTGGAAGTTAAACAACATTCTCCTGAAAAGCCAATGTGTTGAAAAAGAAATCAAAAGGGAAATCTGCAAGTACCATGAGACCGACAACAAAACAAAGTGAAACATAACAAAACTTCTGGAAGGGGGCAATAGGAGTCCTGAGAGGGAAATTTATAGTAATAGATACTTATATTAAGAAAAAACATATGAAATAAACAACTTTATGCCTCAAGGAATTAAAACAGAAGAACCAAGTAAGCCCACACTTAGCAGAAGGAAGGAAATAATAAAGACTAGAAAAAAAAAATCAGTGAAATAGAAAATAGTAAAAGGACAGAAGAAAACATCAAAGTAAGCTTTTATAGAAAGAATAATAAAATTGACAAAATCTTAGCTAAACTACCCAAGGGAAAAAGAAAGGACTCAGATAAAAACAATAAAGAAAAAGAAGACTTTACATTTGACATACAGAAATCAAAGGATCATAAGAGGCTACACTGAACAATTATATGCCAACAATTGAACAACAGAAGAAATGAATAAATTCCTAGAAATATATATCATACCAAATTTGAATCATGAATAAACAAAAAAATCTAAACAGGTTAGTAGTGACCTGTTTATTCAGTAACCAAAATGCTCTCCAAAAAGAAAAGCCAGGATCTGATCATTTCACTGATAAATTCTATCAGATATTTAAGGAGAATTAACTCAAATTCTTCTCAAATTGTTTCAAAAAATTAAAGAGGAAGAAATACTCCCAAATTCATTTCTATAGGACCAGATTACTATGATATAAAAGTCAGGTAAGGACACTATAGGAAAAACAACAAACCTACAGACTGGTAACTCTGATGAATAAAGTTATAAAAATTCCTAAGAAAACACTAATAAGCTGAATTTAACAGTACATTAAAAGGGTCATACAGTATAACCAAGAGGGACTTATCACGGCGTAAAAGGATGGTTTACTAACAGAAATCAATAAACATGATTTATTACATTAATAGAATGATTGATAAAAATCATGGATTCTCTAAATAGGCACAGAAAACTGACAAAAATCAATGTCTTTTCATGATAAAAGCTCTCAACAAACTAGGTGTAGAAGGAACACGCCTCAAGGTAATAAAGGTCATATATGGCAAGCCCAAGGCTAACACCATATTCAATGGTGAAATATTGAAATCTCTTCCTCCAAGGTCAGGAACAAGAGAAAAAGGTGCCCACCTTCACCACTACTATTCAACCTAGTGTGGAAGTCCTGGCTAGAGCAGTTAGGCAAATACAAACATACATATAACTAGATTTAAAGAAAGAAAAAGGTATCCATATAGGAGAGGAAGAAGTAAACAGTATTTGCCAGGGACTGAGGGGTGAGGGAAATGAAGAGACGTTGGTCAACTAGCACAAACTATCTGTCATAAGATGAATAAATTCCTGGGATCAAGGATACAGCCTGGTGACTATAGTTAGCAATACTGTATTGTATATTTGAAAGTTGCTATGAGACTAAAGCTTAAATGTTCTTACCATAAGAACAACAATGACAAAATAGTAATATGTAAGATAAAGAATATGTTAACAAACTTTTGTGGTAGACATGCTGCATATGTGAGATAAAGAATATGTTAACAAACTTTTGTGGTAGACATGCTGCAATGTATATGTATATTAAATCATCACATTGTACACTTTAAATTTACGCAATGTTGCATGTCAATTACTAAGGGTGAGGAAAAGTAATTTTGCTGCTGAATTTGCTTTGATTGACCTCTCCCTCTTTCATTTTCTTTCTTTACTTGCAGTTGTGAAGCCAGTTACTCTAAGCTTTCCTCTTTCTTCCTAAATAGGTTTGCTGTTGTTGTTGATGATGTATTCCTTTCCCAATTTTGAACCAATCCATTGTTCCATGTCTGGTTCTGTTACTTTTTGTTCTGCATACAAGTTTTTCAGGAGACAGGTAAGGTGGTCTGGTATTCCCATAGCTTTCAGAATTTTCCACTGTTTGTTGTGATCCACACAGTCAAAGGCTTTAGTATAATCAATGAATCTTAATTTATCCCTTGTCTCAAATAGGTAAGAGATAAATTTGTTATCTGATGGCAAGGAGATAAGAAGAGGAAGGCAAGGCCAGTGGAGGAAATAATGTACTATCATTCTTGGAAAGAAGTTGGAAGATAAGTCCCAACCTACCCAATAATCTCTCAGGGACAATCTTCTACTTTGTTCCCACTAAATGGATGCTAGTACCCATGAGATTTCTGTGGAATATGCCATGTTTCCTTTGAAACGGGAAGAAAATCTAGTAAAAGATCATACATAGTTCCCAGTAGAGTGGAAGCTATCAGGCCCAGCTACAAATCACATACTGTATTCAAGCTATGCTCACAATGCAGTATTGCTGAGATAGGTTTGAAACCACACCCACCAGTGGTTGGAAAGTCTTCTGTGTAGATTTATACCAAATGGCTAAAATCTTGGAGAGTATTAAGTTCTTTGTTGTGAGTTTTAGCAGTGTTAACAATTGTCCACTCCCATGGAAGATAGTCTGTCTAGTCTTTTGGTTTCCAGACTCTCTCTCTCTTCTAGCTCTTTGCACCCTGCCAGGCATGGTGCTGTACCCAGGCCAGCTGGCCGGGACATGCATTCTTTTCTCATTCCTGCCCAGCTTTGTTTCTCTGGACTCAGCTCTGTTTTGAGTATTTCATGGTTCATCTCAGAAAGAGACTATCCAGGGCATGTCTCTGCCAGCTGGTTGCTATGTCTCTCTCTGATCTGCTCCTCTGTCCTTGGGATTCTCCAGGCAAGAATACTGGAGTGGGTTGCCATTTCCTTCTCCAGGGGATCTTCCTGACCCAGGGATGGAACCCAGGTCTCCAACACTGCAGGAAGACTCTTTACCAACTGAGCCACCAGGAAAATCACCTTCTCTCACCTCCTGAAATCAAACCTTTGCTTTGTTTCTTGAATGTGAGGCTTTGCTACTTGATATGAACCTTGGTGTCCCCCCTGTGCTAGGATCAAAAATTTCTATGCCATCCAACCTTCTCATCCTCTGTCCCCTCCTCCTCCTGCCTTCAATCTTTCCCAGCATCAGGGTCTTTTCCAGTGAGTCAGTTCTTTGCATCAGGTGGCCACAGTCTTGGAGCTTCTGCTTTAGCATCAGTCTCTCCAATGATTATTCAGGACTGATTTTCTTTAAGATTGACTGATTTCATGTCCTTGCAGTCCAAGGGACTCTCAAGAGTCTTCTCCAACACCACAGTTCAAAAGCATCATTTCTTTGCTGCTCAGCTTTCTTTATATCCATACATGACTACTGGAAAAACCATAGCTTTGACTAGACAGACCTTTGTTGGCAAAGTAATGTCTCTGCTGTTTAATATGCTATCTAGATTGGTCATAGCTTTTCTTCCAAGGAGCAAGCGTCTTTTAGTTTCATGGCTGCAGTCACCATATGCAGTGATTTTGGAGTCCCCAAAAGATAAAGTCTCTCAGTTTCCACTGTTTCCTGATCTATTTGCCATGAAGTGATGGGACCAGATGCCACAATCTTCATTTTTTGAATGTTGAGTTTTAAGCCAGCTTTTTCACTTTCTTACTTTCATCAAGAGCTAACTCTTCTCCCTCATAAATCTTACTGACATGTGAGAAGATGGATGGAACTAAACCACTGAAATAGTTAAAGCATGCTCTTACAAGACACATTTTCTGAGGCTGGAAACTTTGAGCTTCTACTCACACTGTTCCCAGCTGTACCAAATATCAAAGAAGGAGACATAGGAAGGATATCCATAGATATAGACTCTAAAGAGTTTATGACCTAATTGAATAGATGTGTAAACAAGTGAAAAGTAACTAAGTCTTAGTTACAATCTGGACTCTGTCACCAACTTTGAGACTTAAAGAGATAAAGCCCTTGTGTTTCCTATAGTATATGAATATAAACACACAGAGCAGGAGGCAGAGCCACAGAGAAGCTGCCTTTATTGCTAGAGAAGGAGCCACATGCACAGAGAGTGGGAAGGCCAGGCTCTGGTTTCTCTTTTCATTCTGCCCCCCAGTCTTTAGGGAATGCTTCACATTAGCTGCGTCCTGCTGGAAGCCAGCTTACACAGAACTTGGAAGTGAAGTTGCAAAAGTTTATCCCCCATCCCCTCACTCCCTCTTCAATAAATCCAGGGGAAAAGATTGAGCGATAAGCCTGGCACAGGCATAAGCACTCGCTGTAGGTAGTGTACTAGGTGGGGAAGGGAGTAAGCTTAGAGATGTGTAGTGTGTGTGTGCAGGAGACAGGAATAACATTGTTGCGGGGTGGTGGCGGTGCAGAAATGCATGTGGGGCCTCTAGGAAGAGTAAGACTAGGTCAGTAGCCAGTGATCATATTTAAGAAAACCAGACTGAAGCAACAGGCAGTGGGAGTCATTGCTGATTACTGGGTGAGATCAGTGACAAAATGTGTGATACAGTGTCCAAGCCAGGGCCTTGCAAGTATTAGTAGCATTTAGAGCCAAATAGATTTAGTACTTAAAGTTTAAGTTGTGGCTGGTTTTAATAATCTACCTGAGGCCTATCTGGTTAGTAAGAAACTAAAACTCATACTTTTTTTTTTTTTAAAGTCAATTTTAAGAAGCAGTTTCAGTTTCAAGAACCTCAGAACTTTCATAGGAATGGATTCAAAGAAGACTCTCTCAAGAGTTTTTATGATTTAGTCAGAATTAAAATATACCTGGATTTATTCAGTAAATATAGGACAGAATTAAATGGTTATTTGCAGAAAATTTTACACAGCTGCTTTGAAAATGTACAATATTATAAAATTCAGTTCTATTTCTAATGAATTGTCTTAGCTCTCTCTGTGTAATATAAATCAGGCTGTCTCAAAAAGCAGGTTTGAGAAAAATCTGTGTATTTCTTCTCATACAGTAAATTGGTAGTGCTGAGGTTCGTACTGAAGAGTTTCTGCACTGCTCTATAATGTTGTTCCCTTCCCATTTATCTTGCTTGCCCACTGGGTGCTGAGCTCCCCTGGGGCAAGATATATTTTATTTTCTGAAGCTCAGGACCTACCACAATGTCTGGCACACAGTAGGGTCCAAGTTCATCTTTGACAATTTGCTTTCCTTAAATCAACTGTAGAATATTCCTACAAATGAGGTCACAGGGGATACTGATACTGTTCCTGTTTCTTGTGGTTCCATGATAAATTAACCAAAGAGGTCTTGAAGTACTGCTTCTGACAAAAGGTGGACTCATGTTCACTTCTCATGCTCCCTGATCTGTATTCAGATTTCTTCTCTACCGTGCAAACTAGTTTCTACTCATGTGAAATGAGCTTCTCTGATCTCAGCATTGACATTTGTAACATAAGCTCCCCATGGTTACATTTAGAAATCTGTGAAGGTGAAAGAGAATCACATAGCTGAAAATGAACAATGATGATTGAGCTCTCACTACGAGCCTGGCATGGTGTCAGTCATTAATCTGCCACAAGTCATTCCCAGTGGAGCTGCACTTTGGACTGCTTTCCAGGTGATATTAATTTGAAGCTAGAGAGTTAACTTCAGGAAAGTTGACTAGATGTACTACAACTGCTTAGTTGAGTGTATGATCACCGCATACCTTTTACAATTCTTTTCTTCCATGAATTTCCCATGACACCAGGTCCATGTGGTTCTCCCTCTGAAATATGCCTTACATTTCATTCCTTCTAATCTATTACCTTTGCTACCGTATAACCATATGCTTTTACCCTCATGCTGGATGACTGCAATAATTTCCTCATCATCTCTTCTACACCTGCATTTCTGTCCTTCTATTTCCATACGTGCCTGCTAGATTTATCTTCCTGAATAATTTGCTCTAAACCTCGCTTTGGTTAGAATTACCTTTATAAACTTTAAAATTTCAAAGAGTGTTTCTACCAGTCTTAAAATAGAACAAAATAAAAGCTAAAAACTATTTTTACTTTTTTATTTAACATTTTTATGCAATGATTTTGAAAATAGCAGGATAGACATCTTTCAGAATATAGGATATTACATCAACTTGGCAGTTTTATTTTAATATAAAATTCATTAATATAACATTTCCTTACTGAGATCGTTAAAAATTTTACCATAAATCAGTATTCAAAAACACTAAAATACACATGTTGTTTAACAGATGTTTAGAACCAAAGGCATTCTCTAAAACTAAACCCCAATAAATAGTTAAGGAAGTTGGGGATTGGGAAGACAGGATAAGGAATAGAAATAATTTCTTCCATAAACTTTATTGAACTAGTTCTATTCCTTTCCTACTTCCACCCCACCTCTGTAACCTAAATTAATGTCTCATTGTTCCACTCACCCCTTGTTACTGGGAAGATTTCCATTCATCACTATCCCTGATCACATAAACCCTGCTCATCACTTAGCAATAAACAAAGATGGAAAGGCCATGTGTCCCAGATCATGAGTTTGGACTCAGGAAACTATTTCAGAAATCTCGGGTCTGCAGCTTAACTGTATACAAGCAAGTGTCTTAAAATATCAGGGTAAAAATGTCAGTACACATAGTTCTTTGTATATCAAAATTGCCCCCAGTAATTGGTAGCTCTTATATTATAACTTTATTTTAGAACTTGAGAGCAGGAATGGAAAAGGTAAAAGCGTTGTTTCAAAGCTGTTTGTAGGTGCTTAGTCATGAACAGAATAGGATTAAAGCTTCTGAGTCACCTTTATTTCCTTTCTCTTGAGCCATTTTGTTATTCACTTTGTCTTATTTTGTACAGCACAGAAAATATATTTCCTCTTATCAATACACAGAGGATGAGTTCTGATTTTTCCTAACATCTATGTTAGTTGTACCAGACATCAATGGAATATGTCACATCATTTCAGAGAAACAAAAATTAATTTTAAATGTACCCTTATGTATTAATTCCATGTCTATGAAAAAGCAAACCAAAAAGGATGGGAGGAAGCAAATCCAGGAAATAAGAAATCATGGGACTAGTCAGGGAACTTCCAATAAATCCTCAGAAGGAGGCTCAAAGGAAAGAGCTTCTGCTTAAGCAGAATAGTAAAGGTCACCCTTGCTTATTTTTGCTGTTTCAGGGAGAGAAGAGGAAGACTTAAATATATTCAAATGCTTAAAACAGAATGAAGTTGAGACTGTCTGGTTTATCTGACTGCTGCACTTTTTCAGTTGCACCGAATTCCAAACCATTCTAAACAGAGTCAATCTATGTGAGGTGTTGAAAACCCACACTGAAAAAACAGATGACCCAGAACCACAAAGACTCGGTGGAAAACAAGCCAAATTTAAGAGAGCTGATATGCAGGGTTTATGTTCTTACATATGTAAATATCACCTGTAAATGTCATAAGACAAAGTACATCCTGAGCCTGGCATCTTATGAAAGTTAGTTTAACTCTCTTCCTGAGAAATCTGTGAATATGTGAACTTCTAATACAGAATCTAAAAAAGCAAATTTTTCATCAAAGCAAAGCACCAAATTTCTACTTTAAATCTATATTTTAGAATGAAGAAACTTTATCTAACCCAGTACTGATTTGTCCAGTATCTAATTTCAAATGTTTACACAATCTTATATTTCTTTAAATGTGTGTGTGTCCCATACATTATCAGAGTGTCTGACAGTGAAGACTGGAATGTGAGAGAAATACTGGTGGGTCATTCCCTCACCAGGAAGAAAGTTGTGAAGTGTGAAAAGCAAGTCTTGGGAGAAAGAGCTGGAGTGAAGGCAGAGTGACAATTACTTATAAATAGATCAGATCATTAACTGAACTGAGATTTCACAGCTATGCCCTTTACTCTCCTGGAACTCCAGGTCCTTTGGATAGCCAGTGGGATCCTACGTCAAACCCAGGAAGAATGAAAGTGAGCAACCACAATGAGAAGGGGATCACAGAACTGAGTGGCTTAGCACCCTGCACTGGAAACAAGTGAGCTTTGAGCCCTCAAGAAAGTTGTGGGTGATGCAGAAAGGGAGGATGGGATTAGAAAGCATTTGTGATGATGTGCTTAGAGCTACCCTGGATGGTTTCCCCTGGTGTCTTGAAATTCACACTTTTATCCAACATTTTAATTTTGCAGTGGAGAGAGAAAAGACCCCAAAAGATGAAAAAGATTTAGACAACGTCATATGAAGGTGAAATTCTCTCAGTCTTGTCTGACTCTTTGCGACCCCATGAACTATACCATCCATGGAATTCTCCAGGCCAGAATACTGGAGTGGGTAGCCTTTCCCTTCTCCAGGGGGTCATCCCAACTCAGGAATTGAACTGGGATCTCCTGCACTGCAGGCATATTCTTTACCAACTGAGCTATCAGGGAAGTCCAAAGTCATACAACCCATTCATTTATTCCTAAGTATGGTCTATAATGGTGCTTCCCAGGTGGTACAGTGATAAAGAATGAACCTGCCAATGCAGGAGATGCAGGCAATATGGGTTCAGTCCCTGGGTGGGGAAGATCCCCTCTGGAGGAGGAAATGGCAACCCACTCCAGTATTCTTGCCTGGAAAAATCCCTTGGGCAGAGAAGCCTGGCAGGCTACAGTCCATGGGGTCACTTTATGACCCCACAGATGGATTGTAGGTTCTGGGAATATCACGAAGCCTCTAGATCCTTCGGATTATACCACCTTCTTCACAGGTAAATTGTGCCAGGTAATTCTTAATGTATCAAGAATCAACTAACTGCAACCTGCCTGCCTGTCTATTGTATCAATGTCAGATTCCATAGAACAATTTGAAATTCCTGGACACTATTAAATTTGTTCCTTGGCAAGAATAGATACTAGAAAAATGTAGGTGGATAACGCAAGCTTTGTTGACCAGTCTGGAGAGCACAGGATCCAGATTGGGCTTCCATGGTGGCTCAGTGGTAAACAATCCACCTACCAATTCAGGAGACATGGGTTCGATCCCTGGGTCAGGAAGATCCCCTGGAAAAGGATACAGTAACCCACTCCAGTAGTTCTGCCTGGGAAATCCAATAGAGCCGGCTGGGCTGCCATCCATGGGATCACAAAAGGAGTTGGACATGACTAGCGACTTAACAACAAGACCCAGATTGGCTGTGTGGTATACACATACCCCCCCACCTGAAACTCCATTCCACTTCCTCCTCCCACCCCTCTAGGTCATCACAGAGCACTCGGTTGAGCTCCCTGTGTTGTACGGCAACTTCCCACTAGCCTTCTATTTTCCATATGGTAATGTACATGTTTCAGTGATACTCTGTCAATTTGGCCTGCCTCTCCTTCCAACTGCTGTGTCTGCAAGTCTGTTCTCTGTGTCTATGTCTCTATTCACGCCCTGCAAATAGGTTCATCTGGACTGCTTTACTAGATCCCATATATATGCGTTAATATATACAGTATATGTTTATCTTTTTCTGACTTTCTTCACTCTGTATAACAGGCTCTTAGGTTCATCCACCTCAGTCCGGCTGACTCAAATTCATTCCTTTTTATGGCTAAGTAATATTCCATTATATATACCAAATGCTGGAGAGAATGTGGAGAAAAGGGAAATATCTTGCGCTGTCGGTGGGAATGTAAGTTGATACAATCACTATTGACAACAGTATGGAGATTCCTTATAAATCTAGGAATAAGGCTACCATATGACCCTGCAATCCTACTACTGGGCATATATTCTGAGAAAAACCATAATTGAAAAAGACACATGTACCCCAATGTTCACTGTAGCACTATTTACAATAATCAGGACATGGAAGCAACCTAGATGTCCGTTGACAGATGAATGGACAAAGAAATGACAGTACCACAGTTAATTTATCCACTCACCTACTGAAGGACATCTCGGTTGCTTCTAATTGTTGACAATTATGAATGAAACTACTATGATCATGCATGTGCAGGTTTTTGTGTGAATGTAAGTCTTCAACTTCTTTGGCTAAATATCAAGGAGCATGATTCTTGGATCATGTGGTTAGAGAATGTTGAGTTTTGTTAAAAAATGCCTAAGTGTCTTCCCAAGCAACTGTGCCATTTTGCATTCCTGGAAGCAATGAATGAGAGTTTCATTGCTGCACATTCTGGCCAGCTTTTAGGGTTGTCAGTATTCTGGACTTTGGCAATTCTAGTAGTATGTGGTGGTATTCCTTTGTTTTTAAATTTGCATTTTCTTGATGACCTATGATGTGGAGTATCTTTCCACACACAAATACTTAATTTCCATTTGTATATCTTCTTGGCCGAGGTGTCTGTTAAGGTCTTTGGCTCATTTTTAAGTTGAGCTATTTGTTTGAAAGTTATTTGAGTTTTTTTTTTTTATAATAGTCCTTTATCAAATATGTATTTTACAAATATTTCCTCCCAGTTTGTGGCTTGTCTTTTTATCTTTTTGATGATTTCCTTTGCAGAGCAGAGATTTTTAATTTTCATGAAGTCCAGCATATCAATGACATTGATGTTATATCTAAAAAATCATCACCAAACCCAAGAACATCTAAATTTTCTCCTATGTTGTTTTCTGTGAGTTTTATAGTTTTGCATTTTATATTTAGGTCTGTGATTTATTTTGAGTCAATTTTCATGCAGAATGAAAGATTTTTGTTTAGATTTATTATTTTTTTGCATGCAGATATCTAGTTGTTCCAGCACAATCTGTTGAGAGCTTCTTTTCTCCATTGCTTTTGCCCCTTTGTCAAAGATCAATTGACTGTATTAGTATAAATCTATTTCTAGTCTCCCTATTCTGTTCCACTGATATATTTGTCAAGTTTCTCTTAAATACCATACTATCTTGATTATTGTAACTTTATAGTAAGTTTCAAAATTGGGTAATATCAGTCCTGTAACTTTGTTATTCTTCAACATTGCTTTGGCTATTCTGGGTCTTTTGCCTCTCCATATGAACTTAGAATGCTTGTTGATAGCCATAAAATAGATGGCTGATTTTTTTGTTGTGATTGCATAAAATCTATCGATCAAGTTGGGGAGAAATGAAAATTTTACACTATTGAGTCTTTCTACCCCTAAGCATGGAGTGTCTTTCCATTTATTTAGTTTTTTGATATCTTTCATCAGTGTTTCATAGTTTTCCTCATATAGATCTTGTATATATTTTGTTAGATTTATGTCTAAGCATTTTTGGAAGTGCTATTATAAATGGTATTTTTTTTTTAATTTCAAATTTCACTTTTACATTGCTGATACATAAGAATGCAATTTTTAAATTTAAATTTAAAAATTTTTAAATATTAACCTTGTGTCCTGTAACCTTGCTGTAATTGTTTTATTAACTACAGGAATTCTTTGATCAATTCTTTTCAGATTTTGCATAGATGACCATGTAATCAGCAAAAAAAGACAGGTTTATTTCTTCCTTTTAATCTTCATACTTTTTATCACCTTTTTTTATTTTATTGCATTACCTGGGACTTCAATATGATGTTGAAAAGCATGGTGAGAGGGCATATCTTTGTCTTGTTCCTGATCTTAGTGGGAAAGCTGACATATTTATCCACCATTAAGGATAATGTTAGCTGTAGGTTTTCTGTAGATATTCTTTAACAAGTTGAGGAAGTTCCTCTCTATTCCTAGTTTACTGAAAATTTTTGTTATTAATGGGTACTGGTTTTCTCAAATGCTTCTTCTGCATCTATTGATATGATTAAGAAATTTTTCTTCTTTAGCTAGGTTATGTAATTGATTATATTAATGATTTAAATGTTGAATCAGCCTTGGATACCCTGGATAAATCCCACTTGGTCATAGTGTATAACTCTTTTCATATATTTTTGGATTTGATTCAACTTTGGGAAATTGTGTTTCAAGGAACTGATCCATTTCATCTAAGTTATCAGATTCATGGCCATAGTTATTTACAGTATTTCTTTTTTTAGGTTGGCATCTATTTAATAGCATTTATTAAAATAATGTTATGAATTAATAGAAACAATAAGGAAGAAAAAAATTAAAATGAAAGATATATAAAGTTCCAATTAAAATCCAAAACTATCTAATATGTTCATACATGAGTTAACTAAAAGCCCAAGAAAGATAAGACACCCAATATAATAAAGCACTGAAAAACAATTGGCATTTTTCTGTTATCAAAATTGTGGATTTTGCATCTTGTGTACTTTTCTCAATCAAGAAAAAATCCTTTTGAATGTTATATGGCATACATATAAAACTGAATAGAAAATACATTATAAATCTGGAAAAATGGTGGTAAGTAAAGTATCTTACATGTTTCTTATAGGGAATATCATGGTTATGGTACAAACATAGCATAAAATCACTAAGATAATAAAGAATAGACAGAACTACATGTTAACTGTATGGTAACATACAAGCAATGCTCCCATCTACCCATGCTAAAAGAATTACATGATACTGTCAGAAAAAAAGTTCTTAGTTTTTCTTAATTACTATTTTAATATTCATGGGATTGGCAGTGATGTTCTCCTTTACATTTCATTTTTTCTTTTCTTTTATTAAAGTATAGCTGATTTACAGTATTATATTAGTTCTGGTGTACAACATAGAGAGTTAATGTTTTTATAGACTATACTCCCTTTAAAATTATAAAATAGTGGCTGTATTCTGTGTGCTATAAAGTATATCCTTGTATTTCATCTATTTTATACATAGTATTTTGCACTTTTTAATCCTCTACTTTTATTTTATCCCTCCCCTACCCTGCTTTCCATTGGTAACTACTAGTTTTTTTCTCTATATCTGTGAGTCTGTTTATGTTGTGTTATATTCATTCCCTTATTTTATTTTTCAGACACCATAAAAGTGATAACATACAGTATTGTCTTTCTCTGTCTGATTTTTCACTAAGCTTAACACCCTTCAGGTCCATTCACATTGAAATGAAAATGGCAAAATTTCATTTGGTGTTTGGGGGAGAATGGGTCCATGTATATATATATATGCCTGAGTACCTTTGCTGTTCACCTGAAATTATCACAGCATCGTTAATCAGCTATACCTCAATACAAAATAAAAAGCTCAAAAAAATTTTAATGACTGAGTAGTATATCTATATCTATATCTATATCTATATATATCACAGCTATATATATATACATCACTTTATACATTCATCTATAGATGGATACTTTCTAATCTTGGTTATTGTAAAAATGCCGCAGTGAACATTGGGTTGCATGGATCTTTTCAAATTCGTATTTTCTTCAGATGTAAACCAAGAGGAATTGCTGGATCATATTGTACTTCTATTTTCAGTTCTTTGAGAAGCTTCCATACTGTTTTCCATACTGGCTGCACAAATTTACATTCCCACCAAAAAGCGTTCCCTTTTCTCAATCCTCTCCAACATTTTGTATTTGTGTTCTTTTTGATAAAAGACATTTGGCAGGGGTAGGGTGATATCTCTTTGTGGTTTTTTTTAATTTTTTTTTTGGCTTCTTTGTGTGTTTTTAAAAATAATTTATTTATTTTAATTGGAAGATAATCACTTCACAACATCATGGTGGCCCCTGCCAAACACTGGCATGAATCACTTATGAATGCACATGCACCACCCCGATCCTGAACCCCCCTCCATCTTCCCTCCCCACCTCATCCCTCTGGGTTTTCCCGGAGCACCAGCTTTGAGTACCCTGACTCATGCATCAAACTTGCACTGATCATCTATTTTACATATGGTAATATACATTTTTCAATGCTATTTTCTCATATCATCCCACCCTCGCCTTCTCCCACATAGTCCAGTAGTCTGTTCTTCACATCTGTGTCTCTTTTGGGCCTTTCATACAAGATTGTCATTACTGTCTTTCTAAATTCCATGTATATGCATTGGTATACTGTATTGTTGTTTCTCTTCTGACCTGCTTCACTCTATATAATAGGCTCCAGTTTCATCCACCTCATTAGAACTGACTCAAACACATTCTTTTTATAGCTGAGTAATATTCCATTGTGCATATGTACCATGACTTCCTTATCCATTCATCTGCCAATGGGCATCTAGGTTGCTTCCATGCCCTAGTTATTGTAAACAGTGCTGCAATGAACACTGGGGTACACATATCTCTTTCAATTCTGGTTTCCTCAGTTTGTATGCCCAGCAGTGGGATTGCTGGGTCATATGGCAGTTCTATTTCCAGTTTTTTTTAAGGAATCTCCACACTGTTCTCCATAGTGGCTGTACCAGTTTGTATTCCCACCAACAGTGTAAGAGGGTTCACTTTTCTCCACACATTCTCCAGCATTTATTGTTTGTAGACTTTTTGATGGCAGCCATTCTAACTGGTGTGACATGATACCTCATTGTGGTTTTGATATGCATTTCTCTAATAATCAGTGATGTTGAGTATCTTTTCATGTGTTCATTAGCCATCTGTATGTCTTCTTTGGAGAAATGTCTGTTTAGTTCTTTGGCCCACTTTTTGATTGGTTTGTTAGTTTTTCTGGGATTTGAGCTGCATGAGCTGCTTGTATATTTTGCAGACTGATTATTTGTCAATTGCTTCATTTGCTATTATTTTTTCACATTCTGAAGGCTGCCTTTTCACCTTGCTTATAGTTTCCTTCATTGTGCAAAAGCTTTTAAGTTTAATTAGGTCCCATTTGTTTATTTTTGCTTTTATTTCCATTACTTTGGGAGGTGGGTCATAGAGGATCTTGTGATGATTTGTGTCGGAGAGGTGTTCTGCCTATGTTTTCCTCTAAGAGATTTATAGTTTCTGGTCTTCCATTTAGATCTTTAACCCATTTTAAGTTTATTTTTGCATATGGTGTTAGAAAGTATTCTAGTTTCATTCTTTTACATGTGGCTGAGCAGTTTTTCCAGCACCACTTGTTAAAGAGATTGTCTTTTCTCTATTGTATATTTTTTGCCTCCTTTGTCAAAGATAAGGTGTCCATAGGCATGTGGATTTATCTCTGGCCTTTCTATTTTGTTCCCTTGATCTATATTTCTGTCTTCATGCCAGTACCATACTGTCTTGGTGACTGTAGCTAGACTGTAGTATAGTCTGAAGTCATGAAGGTTGATTCTTCCAGTTACATTTTTCTTTCTCAGGATTGCTTTGGCTATTCATGGTCTTTTGTGTTTCCATACAAATTTTGAAATTATTTGTTTTAGTTCTATGAAAAATACCATTGGTAGCTTGATAGAGATTGCATTGAATCCATCAATTGCTTTGGGTAGTATACTCATTTTCACTATACCGATTCTTCCAGTCCATGAACATGGTATATTTCTCCACTTCAAACCTAGGAACACATACAGACTGAAAGTGAGGGGCTGGAAAAAGATATTTCATGCAAATGGAGACCAAAACAAAGAAGGAGTAGCAATGCTCATATCAGATAAAATAGACTTTGAAATAAAGACCATGATAAGAAACAAAGAAGGACACTATATAATGATCAAATGATCAAAACAAGTAGAAGACATAACAATTATAAATATATATGCACTCAACATAGGAGCATCTCAATATGTAAGCAAAAAATGCTAACAGGTAAGAAAGGGGAAATTAACAGTAACACAATAAAACTGGGGGCCATTACTACTCCACTCTCCTATGGATAGATCAACCAAACAGAAATTTAGCAAAGAAATACAAGCTTTAAATGATACAGTGGACCTAATTAGATATTTAGACCTAATTGATATTTACAGGGCATTTCTCCTTGTGGCTTTGATTTGAATTTCCCTGATAATTAGTGTGGTTGAGTATCTTTATTATTATTATTCTTTATTGATGTACAATATTCTGTAAGTTACAGATGTACAATAGAGAGATATATAATTTTAAAGGTTTTGCTCCATTTATAGTTATTATAAAATATTGGCTATATTCCCCCCGTTGTATAATATATCCCTGTACCTTACATTATTCTTGATAGTTTGTACCACTTAATCCCCTATACCTGTATTATTTCTCCCCCCACCTGTCTTCCCAAATGATAACCAAATTAATTCTCTGTATCTATGAGTCTGTTTCTCTTTTGTTTATTCATAGTTTGCTGTATTTTTAAAATTCCATATATAAATGATATAATACAATATTTCTCTTTCTCTGTCTGACTTATTTTACATGATGCCCTCCAGGTCAATCAGAGTTGAACATCTTTTCATGTGCCTATTGCCATTTGTATTTCTTCTTTGAAAAAAGTTTATTCTGGTTTTCTGCACATTTTTAAATTGTTTTTTTTTTTTTTTAAATATTGAGCTGTATGAACTGTTTACTGTCTGCATCAGGTGGCCAAAGTATTGAAGCTTCAGCTTTAGCATCAGCCCTGCCAATGAGTTTTCAGGGTTGATTTCCTTTAGGATTGACTGGTTTGATCTCCTTGCAGTCCAAGGGACTCTCAAGAATCTTCTCCAACACCACAGTTCAGAAGCATCAATTCTTCTGCATCTAGTCTTTATGGTCCAACATTCACATCCATACATGACTACTGGAAAAACCATAGCTTTGACTAGATGGACCTCTGCCAGTAAAGTAATGTCTCTGCTTTTTAGTATGTTGTCTATGTTTGTCATAGCTTTTCTTCCAAGGAGCAAACATCTTTTAATTTCATGGCTGCAGTCACCATTTGCAGTGATTTTGGAGCCCAAGAAAATAAAGTCTGTCATAGATTATCTGACCATAAATCTTTTGGTTTATTTCTCAGGTCTCTATTCTGTCCTACTGACGTTTGTGTCTGTTTCTATGACAGTATTATATGTGTTAGATTATTGTAGCTTTATAGTGTAGTCTGAAGTCAAGGAGCTTGATACATCCAGCTTTGTTCTTTTATTAAATATTCCTTTGGCTACTCGGAGTCTTTTGTGGTGCCATATAAATTTTAGGGGGCTTCCCTGGTGACTCAGATAGTTAAGAATCTGCCTGCAATGCAGGAGACCTGGGTTTGAGCCCTGAGTTGGGAAGATCCCCTGGAGAAGGGAACGGCAAGCCACTTCAGTATTCTTGCCTGGAAAATTTCATGGACAGAGGAGCCTAGAGGCTAAAATTCATGGTGTCACAAAGAGTCAGACACAACTGAGTAGGGGATTATTTCTAGTTCTGCAAAAAATATCATGGATATTTGATAGAGATTACATTAAATCTGTAGATTGCTTTGAGTAGTATGATCATTTCATTCATTTAAGAAGTATTAATCCTTTGATAAAATAGGATATCTTTTAATTTCTTTGTGTCACTTCCAGTTTCCTTCATCAATGTTTGTAATTTTCAGAGTATAGGTCTTTCACCCTGTGGTTATGTTACTAATAGGTATTTCATTCTTTTTGATGTGATTTTAAGTGGGATTTTTTTTTCTTGGTTTGTCTTTCTGATAGTTTATTATTAATGTATAGAAAAGCAGCATATTTCAACATGTTAATTTTGGATTCTGGAAATTTACTGAATTCATTTATTGGTTCTGATAGTTTTTTAGTGGCAACTTTAAGGTATATAGTGTCATATCATCTACAAATACTGATAATTCTCTTCTAATTTGGATGCCTTTTATTTCTTTTTATTATCTGATTGCTGTAGCTAAAACTTTCAATATTATGTTAAATTGAAATTGGTGAGAATGGGCATTCTTGTCTTGTTCTTGAATTTAACAGGAAACCTTTTAGCTTTTCACTGTTGAGTATGATGTTGGCTGTGGGTTTGTCATAAATAGCCTTTATTATGTTGACATATGTCCCCTTTATACCCACTTTGATGAGGTTTTATCATGAATGGATGTTGCATTTTGTTAAATGCTTTTTATATGTCTGTTGAGATAGTCACGTGGTTTTTATCCCTTAGACAGTAGCCTGCCAGGCTCCTCTGTCCACTGAATCCTCCAGGCAAGAATACTGGAGTGAGTTGCCATCCTCTTCTCCAAAGCATCTTCCTGACTCAGGGATTGAACTTGAGTCTCCTGCATTGTGGGAAGATTCTTCATTGTCTGAGCCACCAGGGAAGACTGTTCTTTGTTAACATGGTATATCATATTCATCTGTAGATATCGAACTACTCTGCATTACTGGAATAAATCTCACTAGAGCATGGTATATGACCTTTTTTATGTGTTGTTGAATATGATTTGCTGATATTTTGTTGAAGATTTTTACATCTATGTTTATCAGAGATATTGCCCTTATAATGTTCCTTTTTTGTAGTTTGCCTTTGTCTGGTTTTTGGTATCAGGATAATGGTGGCCTCAGAATGAATTTGGGAGTGTTCCCTTCTCCAGTTTTTTGGAATAGTTTGAGGAGAATAAGTAGTAGCTTTTTTTCATATGTTTGGGAGAATTCTCCTTTGAAGCCATCCAGTCCTGGACTATTGTTTGCTGGAGTTTTTTTTTTTTTTTTTAAATTACCGATTTGTTTCACTACCAACCTGATGATGGTTGGTAGTGATAATAGATAGATATTAATAGATAATAGGTAGATAATAATAGATAAATATTATCTATTTATTCCTGATTCAGTTTTGAAGATTTTAATTTTACAGGAATTTATCCATCTCTTCTAGTTTGTTCAGTTTGTTGACCTATAACTATTTTTAATGTTCCCTCATGATTTTTTTGAGTCTCTGTATTATCAGTTATAATTTCTTCTCTTTCATTTCTTGTCTCGTTAATTTGGGTCTTCTCTCTTTTCTTTCTTGATGAGTCTAATTAGATGATTATTAATTTTGTCTTTCTTTTCTAAAAACAAGTTCTTGATTTCCTTTAATTTCTCTCTGTCTCTCTCTTTCTCCTGGGGAGAAGGGGAGGTCTATCATATTTGTTTCTGCTCTTATCTTTATTATTCCTTCCTTTTGCTGACTTTGTGCCTGTTATTCCTTTTTAAATTCCTTTACATGGTAGGATAGGTGTTTATTTGACATTTTTCTTGTTTCTTGAGGTAGGCTTGTATTGCTATGAATTTCCCTCCTAGAATTGCTTCTGTACATACCAATGATTTTGGAAAGTTATGTTTTTATTTTCAATTTTTTGAGGTATTTTCTGATTCTCTCTGATTTATTAACCCATTGCTTTTTAGTATCATGTTGTTTAGTCTACACATATTTGTGTTTTCCCCACTTTTCTTTCTGTAATTAATCTCTATTATTTCATACCATTTCATTGAGGTTGTAAAAGATGCTTAACATGACTTCTAGCCACTTAAATTTGTTGAGACTTGCTTTGCAGCCCAATATGTGATCTATCTTGAAGAATGTCCTATGTGCACTTGAAAAGAAAGTGTATTTTGCTGACTTGGGATGAAATGTCCTGTAGATCTCTATGAAGTCCAACTGGTCTACTGTGTAGTTAGACCAGTTTTCTTAGTTAGACCAGTCTAATGTGTAGTTAGACCATTCTTTTCTTACTAATTTTCTCTATGAATGATCTGTCCATTGATGTAAGTGAGATGTTAAAGTTCTCTATTATTATCACATTATTGTCAATTTCTATCTTTAGGTCTGTTAACATTTGCTTTGTGTATTTAGGTACTCCTATAATAAGTGTATATATGTTAACAAATGCTAACTTTTTTTTTTGAGTTAATTCCTGTATCATTACATAATGCCCCTCTTTGTCTTTTGTTATAGACATTGTTTTAACGTCTGCTGCTGCTGCTATTGCTGCTAAATCACTTCAGTCGTGTCCAACTCTGTGTGACCTCATAGATGGCAGCCCACCAGGCTCCTCCATCCCTGGAATTCTCCAGGCAAGAATACCAGAGTGGGTTGCCATTTCCTTCTCCAATGCATGCATGCATGCTAAGTCACTTCGGTCATGTCCGACTCTGTGCGACCCTATGGACAGCAGCCCATCAGTCTCTTCTGTCCACAGGATTCTCTAGGTAAGAATACTGGAGTGGGTTGCCATTTCCTTCTCCAGTTTTAAAGTCTACATCATCAGATATGAGTATTACTTACTACCTCTGCTTTTTTGTCATTTACATTTGTATGAAATATCTTTTTCCACCCCTCACTTTCAGTCCATAAGTCACTGTTATTTCTTTCTAGTGTATTTTTCATTTATTGTATTCTTTTAATTTCTCAGTCTGTTAATATACTCTTCCCTTAGTTTTTTGAACATCTTTATGATCCATACCTTGAACTCTTTATTGGGTAGATGCACTTAATTCCACTTCACTTACTTCTTCTCCTAGAGCTTTGTCTTGTTCCTTTGTTTGGAACATATTCATCTCTCACCTCATTTTGCCTAAACTGTTGTTTTTATTTCTATGTATTTGGTAAGTGTGGAGAAGTGGCCTTTTGTAGAGAATATCCTATATGTCCCAGCAGTGCACTTCCCTCTGGTCACCAGAGCTATATATTTTAGGAGTGCCCTCTATTTGTGCTTCATGGGTCCTTCTGCTTTGGAGGGCTAACTATAGGTGGCCTGGCTGGCATGGGTGACCCCCATCTGATTGGTTGCCAGGCCTTGACTTGTGCAGAGGCTGTTGGTCACTGGTGAGCAGGGCTGGGTCATGAGGTTGCTGGCTGTGAGGTTCTTGGAGTCCGAGGGCTAGTGCTGTCCTACTGGACAAAGCTGGGTTATGGAGTGGGTGATTGTGGGGTTGGTGGTGCTGGATCTGGTTTCAACCTGCTGGTGGGGAGGACCAGTTCCTGACACAATTGACTGCAGGTTCAGAGATATCCCCAAACTGGTGCATACCCACTGGTGGGTGAAGCTGATCCTTGGACTAACGCTAGTGCACTAGTGCATAGGACCTGGTTCTGGGCCGTCTGGTGGACAAGACAGGGTCACAGTATGGCTCACCAGTTCTTAAGGCAGTAGGCCTGTTCATGGGTAGGACTGTGTCTCCACACAGCTAGTGTCTTGGTCTGTAGTGTCCCAATATTGGTGAGCATCCTAGTATTGACAGGCTAGTGGATGTGGTTGGGTCCTAGTGCTAAGAAGATAGCAGGAGATTCCAAAATGGCAGTTGCCAGGACCTGGGTCCAAATGATAGAACAGGCTCCCCCAAATAGGTGCCACCAATGTCCATGTCCTCAGGATGAGTTCCTATTGCCTCTTGTCTCTCTGGGAGACTCTCCATGATCAGCACGTAGGTCTGACCTAGGCTGCTTTCAAATTATTCCTTCTTTCCTGGGTCCTCAGTCATGTGAGACTTTCTATGTGTTTTTTAAGAGTGGAATTTTCCCACAGTCCTCTGGTTTCCCTGAAAGGAAGCTCCACTGGACTTCAACAAAGTGTTTTGGAGGTTCATCTTTCTGGTGCAGAACCCCAGACTAGTGAGATCGGTGTACTGGTTGGACCCCTTGATCCTTGGGTGCAATCTCTGTAATTGTAATTATCTTCCCAATTGTGGGTTGCCCACAGAGGGTATGGGGTCTTGACTGTATCTGTCTCTGCTCCTCCTACTTCATTGTGGTTCTTTATATTTTTAGTTGTAGAAGATATTTTCTGCTAGTCTTCCAGTTTCTCTCATCAATTATCTCTTCTCTAAATGTTTGGTAGAATTTGCCTGTGAAGCCATCTGGTCTTGGACTTTTATTTGCTGGGAGTTTTTGGATCACAGTTTTAATTTCAGTACTTGAGATTGGTCTGTTCATATTTTCTATTTCTTCCTGGTTCAGTTTTGGGAGTTTGTGGCTTCCTAAGAATTTGTCATTTCTTTCAGGTTGTCCATTTTATTGGCATATATTAATAGTTGCTTTTAGGAGTTTCTTATAATCCTTTGTGTTTCTGTGATATCTGTTCTAATTTGTTTTTCATTTCTTATTTTATTGATTTGAGCCCTGGTTAACTAGTTTCTCCTGAGGGCAGAGCTTATCAAGAATAAAAGAACGTTCTAGAATATTTTAAAAATGGTTTCCTCTCCACTTCCTCTGCATGAAGTACTGGGAGATTTTCTCTTATATTCACCATGAGAACCTGGTAGAGTTTCAGAAGGTAAACTTCACAGACATGTGAGGGCCTCCTGGTCACTGGCTTCTTTAGAGTTTTAATCTTTCAGATGGCCCATATCAAGCCTCCAGCATTTGTTAATTGCACTTTAGGGTTTAATTCTCCACCACTGGTTCCCATGGACATTTCTGCTCCAATGAGTATGGTTCTCTGTACTCGCTCCTCAGTCTCTCCAATTTAAGGGAGAAACGCTTTGCCCTGTGACCTCTTTTGTCTTATGGATCTAAGAAGAGTTGTTGAATTTTCAGTTTGCTCAGCCTTTTCCTTGTTGTTAGGGTGACTTTTTTTTTTTTCAGGCATTGTTTCCTTTTTATTTTTTTTTAAATTTTCTTTTAAGTTTTTATTTTTAATTGCTTTACATTGTTGTGTTGGTTTCTGCCATTCAACAAGGTGAATCAGTCATAAGTATCCATATGTCCCCTCCCTTTTGAACCTCCCCCCACCTCTCACCCATCCCACCCCTCTAGGTCATCACAGAGCACTGGGCTGAGCTCCCTGTGTTTTACAGCCACTTCTACCTAGCTGTTTTACATATGGTAATGCATATGTTTCAATGCTACTCTCTCAATTTGGCCTGCCCTCTCCTTCTCACTGCTGTGTCCACAAGTCTGTTCTCTACATTTGCGTCTCTATTCCTGCCCTGCAAATAGGTTCATCATTACTAATTTTCTAGATTCCATATATATGCAATAATATAAAATATTTTTTTCCTCTAACTTCACTCTGTATAACAGGCTCTAGATTCATCCACCTCATGAACTGACTCAATTTTTTTCCCCCCAAACTCCTTAAATGCAGGCCAGAAACTATCAATATATTTTAAACAAATACACTGGAAAAGTAATGTTGGACTGACAACCATCTGGAGTTGTATTTGAGAGGGTGGCCAGGGATATCCAAACAAAATTCAGAAGAATTTTTTCCAAAACTGAACATAACCAGATTTTTAGTCAAACTTACAGATGTTTAATATCTCATAGAGTTTACATCCCTGTCTGTTCCTACTACATATAACAGGAGTCAGCGGTCACCCTGGAGAGGGCTCACTGGAGGAAATATTGTGCTATAATAATAAACTTTCCACATTTAAATTTTCTCTGTGACTGACAGAAACTGAGTTATCTTTGGAACAGAAAACCTTTTAAACTGTATTTCAGGAATATTTTGGTCTCATTCAGCTGGGAAAAAACAAGTTTTCTATCTTCATATTTCCCTCCAATTCCCAAGGAGCTTCTAGGGCCAAATCACAGACTAAAAATAACTTAGACTAATTTAGACTCAGTTAGGCAAGCTATTTATCCTGTTTTACATAGTTGCTTTTTTTTTTCTTCTTTTTTGAACATCTAGTCATAGGCATTCTACTAATGCTATGAAATCATCTGTGTGGTATGGACAAGACTGCTGTACATATGGAGCCACTTTCTTGAAAGTAATTCTCAGAATTCAGCTTTTGCTGAGCATCTATTACTTGTGTTTCCAATTGCATTTTGTTACCTGCCATTACCATATTATAACTACAAATTCTTCATCATCTGCCTAGTTATTGAACAACATGTTCAGTAACAAGTAATAAACAAGTTCATTCTCAATATCTGAATATTTTGGCTATAGAATTAGGTAGTTTTACACATTTCTCTGTCCCATTAATTTCTGGGTTTCTTTGGTCACTGTACATTGAGTATCTGTATCTAGATACTTCTGTACTTTTCCTCTCCTGCATATATACAGTTTATTTGAGTGAAGATTCTCCATTTCTTCCTTGAACATTGTGATTATTACTCACTAATGCTTCATCCATGCTTAGGTTTCTGACTCATTATATCTTTCAAGTTCTTCATTCAAAATTTTTTTTCAATTTGTCTAAAATTTATCTATCATCTCTATTTCTTAATATGACTTTTTATGAATGATCAATTTGTAATTCTCTCAGTGTGTAGGATAGCTGTAAAGACAAATGGCAAGTATGTACTTTCTATGGTTAAACACTTTCTGGTTATGCCCTCTCTTACCTACATTTTGGGCTTTCCTGGTAGCTCACAAGGTAAAGAGTCTGCCTGCAGTGCAGGAAACCCAGGTCTGTCCCTGGGTGGGGAAGATAGCCTGGAAGGGCATGGCACCCACTCCAGTATTCTTGGCTGGAGAATCCCATGGACAGAGATGTCTGGGAGAGTACGATACACAGAGTCTCAAAGAATTGGACACTACTGGAGACTTGGCATGCATGTAACTATATTTTAACTTAACCATCCCAACTTTTACCAACTTTAAGTCTTGCCTCACTTTGTCACTCTTGCCCCCAACAAGTGTCAGGTTCTGGGGTGCATTATATTTTGCTAAATTAATAAAGAGTAAAGTGGTTGAATTGGTAAGACCCAAGGCATGTTTTTGATGTGGCCAATAATTCTTGAGTGCTAACTACATGTCAGGCATTAGTTCTTATGAACTAAAAATTCATTGGTAAAATAGAAAAAATCCCCGTACTCAATAATCCAGTCAGGAAGACAGACAATGAACAAAATCAGCATTAAGACAACTGGTGCTATAAAGACAACTGGGAAAACAGGATAAGGAGTGATGTCCTGAATTTGTTTCACTGGATACACATTTTTAACTTTAATACTCAGAAAGGGCTTCTCTGGTGAGATAACAATTAAAAGCTCAGATGTGAATTTGAAGGCAAGGAGTCAGCTGATTTCTGGGCTCCAAAATCACTGCAGATGGTGACTGCAGCCATGAATTTAAAATACGCTTACTCCTTGGAAGGAAAGTGATGACCAACCTAGATAGCATATTAAAAAGCAGAGACATTACTTTGCCAACAAAGGTCCATCTAGTCAAGGCTATGGTTTTTCCAGCAGTCATGTATGGATGTGAGAGTTGGACTGTGAAGAAAGCTGAGCACTAAAGAATTGATGTTTTTGAACTGTGGTGTTGGAGAAGACTCTTGAGAGTCCCCTGGACTGCAAGGAGATCCAAGCAGTCCATCCTAAAGGAGATCAGTCCTGGGTGTTCATTGGAAGGTCTGATATTGAAGCTGAAACTCCAATACTTTGGCCACCTGATGCGAAGAGCTGACTCATTTGAAAAGACCCTGATGCTGGGACATGACTGAGCAGCTGAACTGAATGGAACTGAGTCAGCTGTCAAGACATCTACAGGCAGGGGCATTTCAGGTGGGCGGAGCAGGATGACCAAAGGTTGGAAGGCAGAAGCGCTCTTGGCATGTTTGAAGAAGAGCCAGAAGAGGAAGTAAAAATGCAGAACCACATTTGCCAATTTTTGATGTGATCTTATCGGCTAATACCTCTTGTGGAAGCAAGTCACACAGCTAACCTCAGAATCAAAAGATGAGAAAATCGACTCCACCTCTTTAGTAGGAGAAACTACAGTCACATGGCAAAGGGAATAAACAGAAAAATTGGTGAAAAATTTAGATTATCTATAAAAATATTCATTCAAATCCCTAATTATTCACTTAGAATAAAAAATACCAGGATTTAAGAGATGATTGATCTTTTGAGCATTTTCCTTTAAATTATTAATGCACCAAATTGTTGTTCAGTAATTCAGTTGCCTCTGACTCTTTGCAATCTCATGGACTGCAGCACACTAGACTTCCCTGTCCTTTACTATCTCTCAGAGTTTACCTGTCTCCCAGAGTCCCACGTCCATTAAGTCACTGATGCCATCCAACCATCTCATCCTCTGTTGCCCTCTCCTTCTGCCCTCAATCTTTCCCAACATCAGGATCCTTTGCAATAAATTGGCTGTTTTCATCAAGTGGCCAAAGTATTGAAGTGTCAGCTTCAGCATAAGTCTTTTCAATGAATATTCAGGGTTGATTTCCTTTAGGATTGACTGGTTTGATCTCTTGCTGTCCAAGGGACTCACAAGAGTCTTCTCCAGCACCATAGTTTGAAAGCATCATTTCTTTGGTGCAAAATACCTTGCTTGATTTTTTAATATTAAATGCCCCTTACAGTCTTAGGATAAAGTCAATTTGTTCATTATGTACATGATACTTAGATATTTATGCTTTTGTTTTGCTTGTATGTATATGAGCTTCTGGATGGACTTCTGAAGTTACATGAATGAATAGTAGTAAGGAAGATTAGCCTAGAAATTTCTTTTCTTACATTGCCTAGTTTGCTTTGATATTGAGACTATGGAAGTAATTGGAAAATACCCCGCTCCCCCCCCCCCCCTTATTTTTTTTTACTATTCTGTGGTTAAGTTAGTTTCAGACTGGACTCTGTTTCTTGAAATGTTGAAGTCATTTGGTAATGTTTTCTTTGTGGGGCAGTTTTAAATGCTGATTCAGTTCTTTAATAATGTAGGGCTAGTAAAACATATCTTCTTGTGTTAGTTTTGATAAGCTGTACTTTTCTAGGACTTCTGTAACTTTCATATGGTTATAACTGTTTATAATAGCTTTTCACTATTTCTTAGTGTCTGTAAGAGGTACAGTGATATTCTCTTTTGAAATTTTTTTTCCCTTTCCTTTTTTTGGTAAGTCTTGCATTAGGTTTATCACATTCATTAATTTTTTTTAAAAAAATTGGGCTTTTATTGTATATTTTTACATTGGATTTTATTCCTTTACTTTCTGTTATTATTTTCTTCTACTTTCTTTGGTATCATTTTGCTTTTGATTCTATTACACCATGAGATGAGTAATTCCATCATTAATTTTTCACCATTCTCTTTTTGTAATACATGAATTTAAAGCTGAATTCTTTAAATTCTGCCTTAGCTTCATCTTTTAAAGTCCAAAAGTGTATTTGTGTTAGTAAGATAGGATGGGCTGTTAATCCAAATATCAGGGGCTCAGCACAGTAAAGATTTATTTTTCACTTATGTATGAGTCTAATGTGAGTCAAGGAAAACTCATGGGCCAGTCTTCTCCAGGTGGCCACTCAAAAATCCAGGCACCTTTTGTCTTATCAGTATGCCTGCCAAACCTCCTGCTGTGAGAGAGTCATTATGGAAGAGAACTTAAGAGTAGGTGGGATTTATGGCTAATTATCAAAGTGGCATGTATAACTCCTACCTCTATTCCACTGATAACTGATCTAGTCACTATAGCTGCATGACCAACTACCCCCAAACTTAGTAGTATGAAATTACCATCTTATTATGTTCACAGATTCTGTGGGGCAGGTATTCTCACAGGATACATTAGCTTGTCCTGGCCCCCAAAGTCTATAGCCTCAGTTGTTAACACTTGATGACTTCAAAGCTCAGGGCTGAAATTATGACTGTCTCTGTGCATGTATCTGGCTGTTGCTGTTGATTGTCAGCTGGAACTGTTGCCTTTACACGTGACCTGGATTCTTCACAGCATGAGGCTCTCCAGTCAGACCTCCAGTTGGGTCACGCTGAAGGCAAGTGACCAGAGAGAGTTAAGTGGAAACAGAGAAAGGCTTTTTTTAAAAATCTTTGCCATGGCAGTTACTCATCATTGTTTCTCCTGCATTCTAATAGTTATAAATGGGTCATTAAAGTTGATCACAATTCAAGGGGGGGGGACATAGACATATCAGTTGGAAGAGTGTCAACTGATGTACAGAAATGTTTATAACACTCTCATAGTCAGTTACATGGCCCTTAAGTGTAGAAGAATTTGACAAGTGCTATTTTCTTACATGCTCAGAAAGAGGAAAATTAAATAGACTTTGATGAATACATTACAACACAAGTAGATAAAGCAGCATATTTCATCATTTACTAACAAACCATTATGAGATCCTCTTTGACTGACATTTTAATATTTCAAGTATGCTTGTAAAGGTATGTGTATGGGTCAGCATTTTTTTTTCCTCTGAAGAGTAAATAGTAAATATTTTAGGATCTGTGGGCCATTTATGGTCTTTGTACCAATTTTTTATTTAATTTTCACAACTGTTTTAAGATGTAAAAACCATTCTTAACTCACATTTCATTCAAGAGTAGGCCACAGGCAGAATTTGGCCCAGTTTGCTGGCTCCTGCTCCAATGATTGCTCTATATTGCTCTATATATTGCTCTATAAGACTAATCTACTAGTCTATATATGACTAATAGACCATATATTGTCAATTTATTTCTATTTGTAGACCTATTAGTTCTTGCTTTATATATTTTGAGGCTTTATTATTGAGAACTGTTATATAAGCAATTTCTGCTTAATATCAATAACATGTCCATGGAAAAATGACATTATGTGCAAAAACACTAATCTGGAGTGCTGTTTAGTCACAAAGTATGTTTGGCTCTTGTGACCCCATGGTCTGTAGCTTGCCAGGCTCCTCTGTCCATGGGATTTCCCAGGCAAGAAACTGGAGTGGATTGCCATTTCCTTCTCCAGAAGATCTTCCTGACCCAGGGACTGAAACTGCGCCTCCTGCTTGGTAGGTGAATTCTTTACCACTGAGACACTGGGGAAGTCCCTGTAACGTAACTATCTATATGACTATAAAGTAACATGATAGGATACCAAAAAATGTTCAAAACACTACTTTTTAATCACCAAAGAAACTAGTTTATCAACATTTGTTAACCAATATCTTCTTTGCATAAAATAACAGTCTCTTTTAGCACCAGTAACATCTCAGGTAAACATTCATTACCTTTGTTGACACTCTGAATGCTTTTCAAAATGTCTACCTTTATAGCACAAAAACAATGTTACAGATCAATATTTACTGTGAATATTGGTACAAAAATCCCAAATAAAATATTAGCAAGCAACATTCTCCACCAAATTTGGGACATAATATATTAATATAATGATCAAGTGGGATTTATTCTGGTACTGCAAGAATGGTTCAGTACTGTTATTCATTAGTATAACGGACGACATTAATAAATCTCAAGAGAAACTTTATATGCTTATCTCCATAATGATTTGGAAAGCCTCTTTAAAAAAAAATTAAAGCTCAAGAAAATAGAAATTGACAGACATTTCCTTAGCATATACACCCTCCCTCACACACACACACATGCACATTTCTATTATTTATATTTAATCTACAGTAATATTAACAATATTCTGGTAACAGGAAACAACTAGAATAGTAGAAATTTGAAAAAAAATAGAAAATCTATCTCTCATTCAAAGGACATGATGGTATTTCTGGAAACCCTTAGAGAGTCAATGGCAAACTGAAAAAATAAAAGAACCCAGCAAAGTATCAGGACATAAGGTTAACCTAGAAATCAGTTGATTTCACATAAGCAAAAATAACTGTTTAGATAATATAATGGTAGATAATCAGTATTTAAAATAGGTTGATAAACTTTTTAAATGTGGGAACGTGCTTAGAAAGAAATGTGTAAAAGTTGTATGAAGAAAACTTTAAAACAATTCTACAAGATACAAAAATAGATATGAGCAAAGAAAAAAAGCATGCCTTGTATTTGAATATAACTGAGAGCCATAAAGATGTCAGTTTGCTTAATTTATAATTGTAATGTGATCCCAATAAAAATACCAACGAATATTTTTTTTCTGGAGTTAGAAAAGTTGATACCAAAGTTCATATGGAAAAATAAGCATATAAGAATAGCTAGGAAAACATAGAAAAGAAAAGCTAAAATAAGGGACTAATCTTACAATATATTAAAATATATTATTAATCCTCTGTAGATAAAATAGTTTGGAACTCACAAACATTAATAGAATAGGATATCAAATCTGGAAAAAGACTCAAGTACACATGAAAATTTAATATGTGATAAAGATGGTATCTAAAATCACTGGGACACAAGTCAAGTTTTTACTCAGTGGTGCTGGGGTAAGTAAATAGCCACATAGAAGAAGATAAAAGTAAATCTATATCTCATACCACACACAAGGATAAATTTCAAAATGATATAAAAATAAAGTCATGCAATTACTAGAAAGGGTAATTTTCTCTACACCCATACAATCTAACAGTGACTCAAAACCCAGATTTGATAAGATTTAATGAAGCTATATTGCTGTCTTCTGGCCTTTAGAAAGCAGTTACTGCTTTAACTGAACTGTTGGTTCCCTGTGTATAATGTATAATTTGCTACCGACTTCTTTCAAGATTGTCTCCTTGCCTTTGGTTTTCAGCAGTTAATCTATGATATGCTTACTTCCATACTGCAAATTAAATTCCTTTCAGACTCAAACCTACCATATGTAATAACTATTAACTCTGGACAAAATACAACAAAAATACACAAAGTCACTTAAGAATCATGAATAACTTGCTCAGGATTTCTTGAGGAGTGTGAAGACTTGAAAGAAGAGGCTCACACACAGCAAGTTCTCCCCTTGTACACCTTTTATGTGAGAACAGGTCAAAATAGTCACCAAGTAGGGTGGGTAAAACTCCAATATCCATAGTGTGTATAGATTACAGAACAAAGAACAGAATTCCAGGCAATTTCAGCTGCTGGGAAGTCTGGAGAGAGTCCTGAAATAAAGAGTCAGAGTAGAGTAATTTTCAAATTTTGTCAGTGAACTCTAGCCAAGTCTTTGTCTGGCCCTTGAACTATGCATACAAGGAGCAGAATCAAAGTAGTGAACACATATAAAAGAACTGAACTGAGATTTGAGCAGCCTTCCAGGAGAAATAGTTTCCAATTCAATTTCAATCAAATAAATTTCTTTCAGAACAAAAATATCAGACTTTTTCCAAAGTCTCCAAAACATAATATTCACACTTTCCAGGATATGATAAAAATTGACCAAAAAATAATGAACTGGGAAATTGTGACCCATTTTTAAGGAAAAAGATAATGAATAGAGATGATCTAGATTCTAGAATTAGTAGTCAAGGATTTAAAAGGAGCTGTTATAACTTGTGCAGTGAAGTAAAAAAAAAAAAAATATATATATATATATATATTCCCATATATATATACATATATATATGGGAATACAACAGAATAACATAATATCCGAAGTTTTAAAATCACTGGATGGTTTTACCAACAGAATTAAGATGAGAGAGAAAAAGAGCAGTGAAGTTAAAGATAAACCAATAGACTATATCTCATCAGAAGAAGAATAAGAAATACGATTGAAAGAAAGCAAACAAAGCTTCAGGGATCTGTGGGACAGTAAGTGGGATGTACATGTGTTTGGAGTCACAGGAGAGGGGAAGATGGGAGAAAAGTATCTGAACATATAATTGCCTAAATTTTGTTTTTCAAATTCAAGAAACTCTGCATCTGCTTTGATCTGGCTTCTAGGAATTTACTCTAAAGATGTATCTCTAATAATATGAAAATACTTATAAAGTTATTAATTATAGTTATTAACTATATTAATTATAGTTATTAATTATATAAATTATAATAATTTAAAATATTGGTTACATCTTAATATCAATACATTGGATATTATTTGAAAAAATTTTGAATGAATTTCACCAAGTGATAGCCAACTTTTCTTAAAGATCCAGATAGTGATTTTTGGCTCATACTGTCTCTGTTTCAGCTACTTACCTCTGTGGTTTTAACAGTCATAAACAATGTGCCAGCAAATGTGCATGGCTGTGTGTCAATAAAACTTTTTTTACAAAAACAGATAAATGAGGATCAGATTTAGCCAGTGGCTCATAATTTATCAAGCTCTGATTTACGTAATGGAGTACTATGCACTTATTTTTTAAGAAAAATTGAGAGACTCTCTGTAAACATATGGAATAATTGTCAAGAGGTCCAATAAAAAGGGCCTAATCAAGGACCATTTGAGTATTAAAATAAATAATGACAATAATAGATTACAACATTTAGAATAAAATACATTCAGAAAATCAATGAATGAATGGTAAGGAAAGAAAGCCTCTTTCTTACAGTATAATGCCAACAAATGAATATGAAAGAATGATGATATTAGAAATATCACTATTTCTTATGGCTATTATTGTAGCCATAATAATAGTTAAATCAGACAGGAATCATTAGTGAATGCTAAAACTAGGGTGTATAAAGTTTGGTAAAGAACAAGGTATTTATTTTCATAGATTCAATATATCACCCTAAAAATTACTTACTGATTACAAAGGGAAAATAATAACTCACAGTAGAAGCCATCTGAATACCATCTTAACCAAGTGATCAAGGTTAACAATACAAATGATGGACAAGATGACATCTTATCTTTCTTGATGAGGAGATATGCACTGAGGAGAGCATGTCATTTTTATAGTATTCCTACCCAAAATGTATTACTTCAATCTAATGATGAAGCAGTGTCAGATGAACTGAAATTGGGAGACATTTCACAAAATAATTGACCTGTCCCTTCAAGATACCAATATCATGGTGAAGACACTCAGAGAAACTGTTTCAGATGAAAGAAGACCGAAGAGATGGCATGTGAATGAAGTGCATGAACCTGGATGGGACCCTGGACCAAACAAACAAATTTGCCAAAAAAGACCTTCTTGGAACAATTTGCAAAATCAGATTAAGTTCTGGAGGTTATACAAGAGAATTGCATATGTTAAATTTTCTAGTTTTGATAGCTGTATCTGAATATCTTTGCTCTTAGAAAATTCATATTGAGGTATGTGCATGCGTGCTAGGTCTTTTCAATCGTGTCTGCCTCTTTGTGATCCCATGGACTGTAGCCTGCCTGGTTCCTCTGTCCATGGGATTCTCCAGGCAAGAATACTAGAGTGGATTGCCATTTCCTTTTCCAGGGGATGTTCCTGACCCAGGGATTGAACCTGGCTCTCCTGCATTGCAGGTGGATTCTTTACCACTGAGTCACATGGGAAGACCAACACATCAAGTTGTCATTTTGCAACAACAGGAGGTTCTCAATAAAACTTGCTACTTCTCAACAGAAAAATCTACATATTTTGGATTTTTGATGATGCTTCATCAATTGCATTTGGAATGGAACTCAACTAAATACACATCATTTTTTAAAAAATGTTGTTTTTAGTTTGAGTTTGTAAATATTAGCTTATTGCTTAGAAATCAAGTTCAAAAATGTTATAATGAGAACTCGGTACTTTCTCTAAAGTTCGGATATTGAAGGAAACTGGAAAATTATCACTAGGGGGGTGCTTGTGTTATTACCATATTTTATAAAAAATTAAACATTTTATAACTATGAAGTTGTTGGTTTACAAACTTGGGAGTTCCTCCAGTGAAATCTGAAACTGGCTCCCCTACACAGAAGGCAAGGAAAGAATGAAGAAAGAGCACACCACTCAATTGGTAGGTGCAGGATTAATAACCAAGTCTTGTCTTGGGGGGCTGCAAGATGAGTAGATCTTTGCATCTACCTGCAAGCATCTCGAACATTTACAGAGCAAACTTGACTGGGCTCAGTCACATATACAGTCCAGGTGAGCTCAACAACACATACTATCTCAAGGCTGTGTCCTTGAAATGGTCTAAGCGTAGGTGCTTTCACACATTCCAAGGACAGGAAAGCTGGGAGTCATGCCCTCTTGGGGATCTCTTCTAATAGAATGACCTTCCTTGTCTCCGTCACCAAGATTAGTAATAAGAAGAGGAGTGATTCTGTAAACAAGACAAAAGAACACACAAACTAAACTGAAATATGTAGCATTGCCTCAGATGCCAAGTGATGGTAGACAAATAATTTGTTATCAACTGGAAAGAAGGCAGTTCATATTACTGGTGTTATGTGGTAGGAAAAAATGTCAAAGACTGTCACCTCCAATTACTTGGAGGACAATGTACCTAATGAGGTGCTAATTGTAAAGAAGAATTGAAAAAAATGAATGTTCATAGCAAATGTTGGTTACTATTGGCTATATTTGGCAATTTGACAAGAAGGAGATGATCTCTGAACAGTACTGGAAAGTTTGCGAGGAAAATTGAAAAAGAATAGAGTCCTGAAATTCAGAGACCTGTAGGGTTAAAAGCTCCCCTGGTGGCTCAGACAGTAAAGAATCCACCTGCAGTGCAGGAGACCTGGATTCAATCCCCGGATCGGGAAGATCCCTGGAGGAGGGCATGGCAACCCACTCCAGTATTCTTGCCTGGAGAATCCCATGGACAGTGGAGCCTGGTGGGTTATAGTTCATAGAGTCATAAGGAGTCAGACACAATTGAAGCAAATTAACAGGCAGGCACGCATGCACATCAGAGTTAAAGAGACTGTTGTTGGTTTTCATCCTCAAACAGTAAAACTATAAAAGTGAGAAATTATTTGAGCCCCCAAAGACCTATACTTCTCAGTCTTACGTGAAGGATCAAGTCAAAGTTGTGGCCACGAGGCTCACTGTTAAAATCCTGATGGATTTAGGTGGCACAGAGTAAAGTCTTTCAAGAGCAGGAAATGGCTAAGAGTTTGGGGCTCTCCCTGCACCCTGATCTGTGTTTGGTGTCTGCATTTATAAAAGACAGTGAGGGAACAAGAGAGTCACGGGGGTGAAGATGTAATGAAATGTGGCAAATCCAAGGAATGTGGCTAGAAAAGAATGGCTATGACCACTGGCACATGAAACTTACTAGAATCAAATGGAAAGAAATTTTTTAATTTTCAGAAAATTATCGGCCAAAGGAACTATAAATCCACAATAGAGCTTAAACTTTAAGCTGCTGCCTCTTTGAAGACCCCCAGCATTTCAGGTGAGTGGCATCAGTTAAACTCTCTGAGTTATATGCATTAACATTTATATATTTTTGCTTTTATTAATAGATTCTATAAATTTAAATTTTGCTTGTTTGTTTGTTTCAACTTTTGGTGAATGCTTAGACTGGCATTCTCCACTTGAAGTTACATATTGTAAATAAATTTTGCTCCTATCTTTCTCTAATAAGATTTAGAGATTTAAAATTACGCTCAACTTTAGTGCCTTCCATTAATTTTGACAAAGGTGGAGACAGAAATCGCTCACCCAGTTCCATTTATTCAACATTTCTTCATTTCCCCTCTTGAATTAAGATGTCTTCTCTATCATATCATAAAATCTTTAATATATTGAAGTATTTTACTAAACTTTCTCTTATATTTTTTGAAAGCTTCTGTTTTGTTAATACGAATCTATTTGTTGTGAACAAATGAATAATCAAAACTTATTTAATGTTTAATAGAGGAATATCCTTTCATTCCTTTCTTAAAATGAATTTTCTTACTTTTTTTCACATCTTATTCTCAGAAAAAATAAATAGTAGAGAAAAACCTGTCCTTAGAGGGAAAGACAATATTGAAAATACTACATTCCACTCATTAATCTGTAAATTTTAATACCAGTCTCATCACACTCTCAATAAAATTCATTGTATAATTTGAGTTAGGCCTTTGATTCATTTTAAAATTAGGTCTTAGTAAACTTTTACAATTTTCTTTACATAGGTCTTACAGTGCTTGGTGAAGTTTATTTCAATTTATTTTATGCTTGGTAAAGCTTTTATTATATTTTGGCTGGCTATTGCTAGTATATAGGAAAGCTACTGAAGTTTCTATGCTTACCTTTATAACATAACATTGTTCCAAACACATTTCTTACTCTGTAGTTCTAATCATTTTCAGCTAAAGATCTTGAAATTTTTACAACAGACAATTATATCACCTGTAAACTAATAGATTTATGTTCCTTTTCAAATTTTTCCTTCATTTATTTATAATGTTTTATTTAGCTTATTATAGAAGTTCTTAGCTAATAATTAATAGTAATGATGGTAACATCTTTGTCTTCTTCCTTACACTTATGTAAACATGTCCAGTATTTCCCCATGTTGGTTTTGTCTGAAGTAGATCTTCTTCACCTTGTCAAAGAATGTACCTGTTTACTAAGCCTTTATGAAAAAAAAAATAGTCAAGAAAAGATGGAATTTTATCAGTTGTGCATTTTGGATCCACTGAGGGGTAACCCACTCCAGTACTCTCACCTGGAAACTCCCATGGAAGGAAGAGCCTGGTAGGCTGCAGTCCATGGGGTCACTAAGAGCCGGACACGACTGAGCAACTTCACTTCTCACTTTCATGCACTGGAGAAGGAAATGGCAACCCACTCCAGTGTTCTTGCCGGAGAATCCCAGGGACGGGGGAGCCTGGCGGCCTGCCGTCTATGGGGTCGCAAAGAGTTGGACACGACTGAGTGACTGAACTGAACTGAACTGAGATGACAATTAGTTTTGAATTTCAGACTTTTCTTAAAGGATCTTAGAGTTCATTTAATTTTCCACAAATACATTGGCTCATTTTATAGCAAAACTTAAGGTCTAGGCTGCATTTGAATGTGTCCAGTGATGGGAAACTAACTAGTTACCAAGTAACTCCATCCATTCTTGACATGTCTCCATTTATTGAGCCTGAGTGACATTGATCCATAGACCAGCCATCTTCTCAACAGTCTTCTGACTACTTCTAAATCATACATCTGCTCCTCAGTCCACATTTTCAATCTTACTGATAAATGTCATATAATGCCCTTGGCAAGTAGTTTACTGAAACTATTTAAATAATTTATTAAAAGAGAGATTTATTTAGTCAAACATGACTTGTTCTAAGTGAAACCATGGTAATCACAAGTGCTTACAAAATACCCATATGATAATGTTAGAATTTTAGATAGCTATGTTAAGCTCTAATCAAAGAAAATATTAAAATAGGTCACTGTTTTAACTTTTTGTTGTAGCTGTTTAGTCCCTAATTTGTGTCCAACTCAGTTGTGACCCCATGGACTGTAGCCTGCCAGGCTCCTCTGTGCATGGGATTTCCCAGGCAAGAATACTGGAGTGGGTTGCCATTTCCTCCTCTAGGGGATCTTCTTGACCCAGGGATCAAACCTGTGTCTCCTGCATTGGCAGGCAGATCCTTTACCACTGAGCCACCGTTTTAACTCTACTGCTTCTAATACTTAATATAATATAGTTTTAATATCTGCAGTAGAGATTTAAATATAACTGTTACAGCCTTTTTACTTTAAAAATTAAGCAACTGAGGTTCAAAGATCTGGTATCACCTGCAACTATTTCACTCAAACCAGAATTAACAGAGGACCTTTCTTCATAGATCAGGCCTTCTGAAGCTTCCACGGTGTTATTGTTGGTTTGTTTGTTTTTTCCCCTGTAGATTCTCCCCTGTAGACTCTATGTGCATGAGGAGTCAGGGCTCTGGGTCTCCATGCTTTGAATTATCTACATGAATTTCTGACTAAAGTATTATTTGTAACTGTTGGTCAACTAACCCCAAAGCATTTCCCAGAAAAGCTCTTGTGCCAGTGGCTTCTTATCAACAGTAGCATCTGATAAACAGCAACTGCCTAAAGTCTTCCATGCAATGCCTTCTTTTTGAGTCATTAGGCATCTACTAAGGTTTTCTCAACTTTTTGTCCCTGGTGCCACTAGCAATATCATTTTCTTTCCCTTTGGGCTCTTGGTTTGAGACCTTCTAGAGGGCAACTCTTCTTCTTGACTTTTCAAAATACTGTGTTGTATTAAAATCAATCAATCAAACAAACTGCATGTATGTATAACGAGGTGAAAGTCCTCTCTTAATGGCATCTCATCCTTTGCCCATTGAGACACACAGCCTGCCTTCATCTCCACATCTCAGACCTACCACTTGGTGTTCTTTTTTATTAATACCATAAACATGTGACATACATACAACATAAACTTGCATAGCAATGTTTTAAGCTCTGTGAAAACTATACTTTCTTCTCTCAACCAACCATTTTTTACTTTTTTTTAAAACTTCATTCCCCAATTTTCTTCATTCCTTCAGATCTATTACTAAACAATGCCCCACTTGATTAAAAAAATACATTAATTGGTTGGGAGGTTGTCTTCTTTTTAATGTAATTGAAGAGATAACTGCATAGGTAAGGATAAAATGCAGAAAGTTAGAGATTGAGGAGTGCTTAGTAATTATATCTCTGCTTACTGATTAGTGAAAGAGGCAGAGAGAAATTAGATATCCTTTTTGAAATTACACAGTTTCAGTTAGTGGAATGGTTAGAACAAGGCTTTCAAGCTTCCAGTCAAATGCTCTTTCCACTTCATCAGATTATTAAACTCTTTCAGAATCCTCTAATCCTTTGTCCACCACCTTCTCCCTCCTGTGAAAACAGCCCTGGAATTTTTTTGGTCCAGTACTAACTACATTTCAAATAACAGAGAAAAGCATGTCTTATCTTGCAAAATGATAAATTTATGTCACATTATAAGTTTACTGTAATAATTTTTTCAGTGTGAAGGTTGCTACCTGAGAATGAAAAACAGTGTTATAAGAAAAGGCACAAACAGCTCAACTAACTATGACAACACCATTAATTCTGTCTCAATTTTTGTTTTCTAAGTTAGACTAACACTTAAACTAACACCACCTTTCTAACTTTTCTTTAGCTCACAGAATTTGAGTCAGTTCAAAATCATTTGATTACTTTCCCCACTTTTTTTTTTTTTTTGCTGTGTTGTGTCTTCATTTGTGGCCCTAGGGGTTTCTGTCTAGTTGGGGCATCTGAGCTTCTCTTGTTGCACAGAACACAGGCTCTAGAGCATGCGGGCTTAGTAGTTGTGGTGGTTGGGGTTTCTACTTGCTTAGCTGCACTGTGGCACATGGGATCCTAGCTCCCTGACCAGGGGTCAAACCCACATTTCCTGAGTTGAAAGGAACCTACATTTCCTGCATTGAAAGGCAGTTTCTTAACCATTGAACCACAGCTCAGCTCAGTCACTCAGCCGTGTCCGACTCTTTGAGACCCCATGGACTGCAGTACGCCAGGCCTCCCTGTCCATCACCAACTCCCGGAGTTTACCCAAACTCACGTCCATTGAGTCAGTGATGCCATCCAACCATAAGGGAAGTCCTTAAATTGTTTACTATACTTGATGTTCCCAAACAAATTATCTTGGCACTATTTAATTAAACATTTATTAACTAATTCATTCAAGAATGAAAACTAGTGTTCTTACAGATAGTAATCACCACAAACAAATGTCAAGCAGTGAATGTTATCACTATGCATAATTACCAGGCAATAGTAAGAAGTTTAAGCCATGGCTCCACAGGATAAGAAATCCAAAGAGGAGACTCTTAAATCAGGAATAATGTACTTCAGAATGATGGCAATTAGTTTTTCAGGGTAAATGTTGTTTCAGTGGTCAAGACTCTTCTTATTTTTTCTGTACTTCATCCATCCATCCATCTATCCATTCATTCATTCCACATACCAGTGACAAATACAGAACCAGACTCTCAGAATACAATGGTTCCTGTCTTCTCTGAGTCTTCATTCTTAGCGTACTGGCCAAGTAAAAACTCTAAATCTGTGACCTCTTTTCTCCTCTATTAAGTTCATTGCTTTCACATTTCCAACATCCATTTTATTGTCCACTTACTTATGGGATGTAAAAGTACCTTTACAACAGTCTTCAATCCTTTTGTAACCCATTTCTGATCTTTTCATATCTGGCTCCTTGCCCTGTCCATCTCCACTTAACTAGCACCTGCTTGAAAAGGCCTCTTTAAACCGCCTAATAATATTAAGTAGACAGTCTCCAGTTATTTTAACATCAACCCCTCTTATTTTTATTGTTACCTTTGTCTCTGAAACTTTTTCATTTGCTTTTTTAATCTCTGTCTCCTTCTCTTCCATTATATCTCTACAAGGGCTGATGTGGGCCTTATCTGGCTAGTTTGCCTCTGAATCCTAAAATGGTGCTTGGAACACAACTGGAATCAATGAAATATTTGTTGAATGAATGAATGGATTCTTAATTAACAATTGCTTGAACTACTACAGTTAGTGATTCATTCTTGTTGAGTAGTTTTTTACTTCACACGTGTATGGAGATTAAGTCATAATTTAAGTCTTAAGATTAAAAACAGTTCTGAAATGTGGAAAACATCTGGCAGAGAAGTAATTCTGGCATTTGCAATGATGGAAGAAAAGTTTTTCTCTGAAGTAAGCAGGTTGTTGGCCTCTATTGGTGTTATCGGAAAATGCTGGCTTATTTTGGTTGATTTGCTCAGGAATTGGGACCATCTGGCACTGGGAACACAGAATGTTGTGCATTGTAAAGTGAAGAGTTATCACTTTGGGGGTAGGGAGGGGGAGAGAGAAGGTCCTAAGAAAATGCAGGCCGTATGGAGCAAGGAGAGGCTCCTGTCTTTTAAAACAGTTGGGTTCTTGGTTCTCTTGAGTCTTACTTAAGAGAAGCTTCCTAGAAAGTTCTTCATTTGGATGGTTTCTAAATAAGCAGACTCTTAGGGCCAAGGGGAAAAAAAAAAGTGTGTGTGTGGCTCCACCTACTTGAGGTTCCTCTTGGTTCTGAAAGTTGTGGCTCCACGACAGGCTTCCGCTGCTTTCTGGAACCTCGTTCCGATCCCTTTAAAGGTGGGATCATGACGGAGGGCGCGGGGGAAGAAGGCGGGAGCCGAGGGCTGGAGAGTCTCGGTTGACATAGTAACTCCAGCGCGGTCTCCCGGGCTTTCCGCTCTCAGGCTCCACAGCCGCCCGCCGCCCCGCCTGGGCTCGCTCGGCCCGGGAGCCCCAGCCACCTCCTCGAGGGGACCCGGCCCGTCTGCTTGGCGCCCCGCTACGTGGCGACTGCTCCCCGGGCCCGCGGGGCAGCCGCGAGCGGAGCTCAGCCCGCGGGGCGTCTGCGCGCCCAGCCTCAGCCTCGCCCGGGGGGGCGCCGGGCCGCCGCGGGCCCCTGCGCACCGGGTCCCCGCGGGAATTGCCGAGGCGGCTCGGCCACGAGCGGGACCCCAGCCAGTCAGTCAGTCGGGCGTCCCCGCCATGAACCAAAGCCCGGCCGCGTTCGGGCCCCGGAGGGGCGGCTCTCCCGCCGTGGCGGTCCGGGCTGGCGCGCGGCGCAACGAGAGCCAAGACTACCTGCTCATGGACTCGGAGCTGGGAGACGACGCGCAGCCCCCGCTGCCTGCCTACGGCTACTACCCCTGCCTGTGAGTGCGGGCGCCGCGGGCGTGCGGGCGGGCGGGTCCCTCCCCAGCCCGAGGGGGCCAAGTGCGCCCCGGCGAGCGCGCGCGGGCGGCCGTGCCCGGGAGCGCGGGGCGCGGGGTCCCGACGCCGCCACAGCCGGTCCGCTCCGTTTCCCCCGCTCCCTCGAGGAGCTCCCTCGTCACGGTCGGGGCCGGGGCTGATTCACAGCTGCGTGCCCTGTGGCCCGCCGCTGGGGGTCGATGAGAACTCTCAGGGTCGCGGGCGCAGCTCGGCGCTCCTGCCCGCGGGGGACTCGGGAACCCGCGCGCCCCGCCGGCGCCCTTCAGGAGGCGCCCGCGGGCCCCGGCCGGCCGCCGAGTTAGCCGGCGGCGGAGAAACGCAGCCTCCAGGCTCACCTCCCCCCTGCGCGCACCTCTCACCGAGGGCTCCCGGGAGGGACCTGTTACAGGTGCGCGCCCGGGAGACTCGGCGTGGGAGAAGCCCCAGAGGGCGGTTGGGGGTGGACTCCGAGTAACTACGAGACCTTATTCAAAATCTGGAGGGTTTCTTTTTTGGGAGGTGGGAGGGGGAGGTTTAGAAAATGGGTGGCAGGGGCGAGCCGAGGGCAGAATAGGGGCGAAGTCTCCCTCCTCCTGGAGGCCTGGGCCCAGAGTGCGGCCGGCAGATAGCCTGTCTCCCTGCCCCTTTAGTTGACTGTGTGGTCTGGTTTCTGACACGTCGCATCATCTGCATGCGGTTTCCCACGGAAAGCAGTTCTCAGCAGCAGTTTTGTAAGCAGCTCTGGAGTGTGTGTGTTGTGTGTGTGTGTCTGGGGGCGGAATAGGAGGAGCAGGATGGATGGGGACACCTTCAGATCACTGCTCAGGGCTGCCCAGCATCAAGGTCTAGTGTGGATCCTTTTCCCAGGAGGAAGTGACCCCCAGAAGATGCTGCATGTAATTTTCCCCCTAGATAAAAGAAAAAAAAAAATGTAACTCCTTCCCTTCATCTGTGTGCTGTACGGTTTGAAAATTTACTATTCCTTTTTTTTTTCTTTTTTAAAAAATAAAATAGATTTCACATTTCATAAAATTTACTCATTTAAGTTGCGTAGTTCAGTGGTGTTTAGTATGTGCACAGAGTTGGGGAAACCATCACCACTATCTAATTCCAGGACATCCTCCCTTAAAGAAATCTTATACTTTAACTTGACGTTAAATTAGAACGTATTACTATGTCTGTTACTACAGAAATTGTCAAACTTTAATGGACACGTGAATTACCTATGGACCTTGTTAAAATGCAGATTCTGATTCAATAGGATCTAGGTGCAGCCAAAATTTCTGCATTTCCAACAGTCTCTGAGAAGATGTGGAGACTGCTGGTCGGTGGAGCACACTTTGAGTTAGCAAGGAGATATATCCCAAGAAAAGACAGAAAATAAATCAATTCTGCATACTCTGAATGTAGCTACTTACATGTTTGCTTCGAGGGTATGTTTAAAACACATGGATTTTTTTCATTGACTTAGACTTGAGCTTACCGTTAAGTCCGAGGGTTATGTTTGGTAATGTTACCTGTGAGTAAGTTAAGTAACTTATAAAAGCTATATTGCTTTTTAAAAGTTGTGCTGTTCCATAGACAAAAATCTTTTTTTTTTTTTTTATCATTTTATCATTCTGTAGTCACTTGTTACTTTGTGGGGAAAATTGATTTTTAAAACTTGTGGATATATATTAGTAGAGAGACTAAATAAGATACTAATTCCAAGTTGTCCTGAAAAATAACCCTAATGCTTTCTTCAAATGTGGTTTACTTCCTTGTTGATTTATCTAGTTTTTATATCATCTACTATTTAGAGAAAAAGTATTTTTCTGCAATAAGGAATCCCAGATCATTCTTAATGCATTGGCAACAGAGAGATCAACAGAAATATTTTAATGTGCTTCAGTTCATAATGAGCACCTCCTGTCAGGTCAAACATATGATAGTAAACTTAAGAGTGAGCCATGTTTCTGAGTAAGACTTTAGGCTTGTCCAAATCTATTATTTCCGAAAGGTTCTATAGTAACTTTTCATCACTGTTTACTCTTACAAGGTTTTTATTTTTTTCCTCTTGAATAATCCAGTTACTGAAAAATCTTCACCAATAAACAGCAGTACGTCACACCTGTGATTTATGAGAAAGAATTAAGGAAAATTATTTTCTTCTGGTAGAGGGTACAAATAAGCCCTTCTCTATGCTTTTGACTTATAATTTAAACAATTTCATATATTTTCCTAGAGTAGAAGGCATATTATTTTTGAAAGTTGAAATAACAAGTACACTTTAGGTTTGATTCTTCCATTATCTCAAATTATTCAGGTTTTTCCCTTGTAAGAACAGATTTTTGCAAATTGTCATTTCTGTGATAAGTTCTATGGACTCTTGCTAAAATATTCTTTTTCATAGTTCACTTTTGTATAAAGATTTTCTTACATATTATTTATGAGGCTTTTACTACTGAAATTTGTGTCTAACTATCTTGTTTGAGAGTAATTACATATTCTCAGGCTTTAAGTCCAAGAAGTAACATTTTGAAGTTAGTATTTAGAAGAAAAAGACTCAAATTCTTCCTTTTGTTTCAACTTCTAATTGAAAATAAATGAATACAGTCTATTTTAATCAGTTTGTAATGATGATTAGCAAGAAATGTCCATGTCCTGGGAGGATCCCAGAAATTATGTCACAGAATTTCTTCATTTAGAATGTAAATATGTCTTTAGTCCATCACTTCTGAACATGGAGAAGAATTCTAGACATAAAGCATGTTAAGTGTTTCTAAATTCGCAAGATCTGAAACAGTCCTGCTAAAATTCCTGCTTGGAAATGACTGACTGATTACAAACTGTAAACTAAAGCTCCGGCAAAACAGTAGACTGAGGTATTCTGAAACAGACTCTTGGTTACAAACACCTAGCAGTAATGGATAAAATGATTAAAAGGATTTTAACATGGTGCCCAATTTTGCAAAAATAAATAAATAAAAAGTGATTACTATTTGCCAAAAGCAAGTAAGTTAAAAGCCAGAGGATACCCTGGGAACTGATGCTGTGGTTGCCCCAGGGTTTAGAGGTTTGGGTGACCAGAAAGTTGGAGTCTAATATCCATTTGAGGTAGAGAGAAGCTAAGGCCTTGGCCCCATATGAAGCAGAGAGTTGGAATTGAGACATCCTTAACTCCTGCTTAAAACCAGGAACCTATATTAGTGAAAAGTTAGGCTAGAACAATATGCTGTCAGCACAGAGTGAGAAGAAAAAACTTTATCAGTAAGAGGAAAATAAATCTTCCCCTAAGAATTTCATTCTTCAGTCCTGCACATCATGTGACTTTGTTTTGCTTTTGCTTTTTATACCACCTAACTGACCTAGAAATCTTCATATTGAAAAATACCCCTGAGGCTCCTAGAAGAGTAAAACAGAAAACCATTCTGAAAGTACAGTAGTAACCATCTAGGCTGCTAAGGATTTTCAGGAAAACAGCAAGCCCTGCTAAAGATATGACCGCTGTAATACATGATGAAACACACAAGGAAATGATCCTGCTAAACAAAAGTTAGCAGACAGTACAATCCATGAGAGAGAGAGTTAACATGAGACCTAACATCAGTATTAGATCCTTAAAAACCTGAGATCATATTGCAGCATAAAAGAGAATATATAAATGTCTACAGTTTTGAGGGCTTCCCTGGTGGTTTAGGCAGGTGCAAGCATTTGCCTGCAATGCAAGGGACCCAGGTTTGATCCCTGGGTTGGGAAGAGCCCCTGGAGAAGGGAATGGCTCCCCACTCCAGTATTCTTGCCTGGAGAATTCCATGGACAGAGGACCTTGACAGTATAAAAGAAGATATTAAGCCCTAACAAAGAATAAGTTACTAAAACACACACACACGCACACACAGAAAACCTGTAAATGAAAAATACAATTTGAAATAAAAACAATGGAAGAGTTAAAAGTGCAGACTAGTCATGGTATAATTGATAGTAATACCTAGAATACAGAGATATAGATAAGTGGAAAATATAAACATTAAGGCAAGAATTCTAGAAGGATAAAATAAAGAGAATGAGGGCAAGGCAATATTTGAATAGATAATGGGTGATAATTTTTCAGAAGTGATTAATTCTCATGTTTATGAAGTACAAGAATATTAGTGTGATGCAGAAACATAAACTCATTTAAATGCATCATATTGAAATGGCAGAACACTAAAGAAGAAACATTAAAATTGAACCAAAATATGAGAGATTTGAATAAGTTTTAAAATTCAAAATATGGAAATGTACTCATACTGTATCTTGATACCTAGGTTATGCAATGTGTAGCTTGTGAGAACCATGGTTTTCTTTTATGTAAAGCAGTTTTTACTCTGTAGTTATTAATGTAGTTTAAAAAAAATTTTTTTTAATACAAAGTCACTGCTCCATTACTGGTAGAATCTGTTTAAACGTAGATACAGACAAAAAGGGATTCCAAGGGTCATTAAATCATGGTCTCAGAAAAAACCCAAAAAGATTCTTTAATTCACATGATGAAACAAAAATGACCTTTAAAAAAAATGTTTTAGTGGATCACAGACCTTTTAAAATCGTTATTGACCTCAGGATGGTTTTGGATGAAACCTATCTAATGAGCCCAAGGATCCAGACTATGAATTCCTAATTTAAGAGTGATAACCTACAATATTGTAAAGTAATTAGCCTCCAACTAATAAAAATAAATGGGAAAAAATAAATAAAAATAAAAAAAACCATTCAGGACAAGTAGGTGAAAACAATTAAAAAACAAACAAACAAAAAAAAAGAGTGGTAACCTAATATCAGAGGTCACGGATAAATAGAATCCCCCCCATCTAGCCGTCTTTTCTCCAGGCAAAATTATGGAAATGAAATGAAATGAAAAATTCAGGCTGCAGGCTGGAAAATGTTTTTCTGACATTAACTGTTGACAGAGTATAGTACATGACTCTCTTGAAGTTTGATTGAAGTTAGGGCATGGATATAACTTCAGTCAAGCTTCAAGAGAAGTTTGCAATGCAGGAGGCCCCAGTTCGATTCCTGTGTTGGGAAGATCCACTGAAGAAGGGATAGTCTACCCACTCCAGTGTTCTTGGGCTTTCCTGATGGCTTAGCTGGTAAAGAATCCACCTGAAATGTGGGAGACCTGGGTTCAATCCCTGGGTTGGAAAGATCCCCTGGAGAATTCCTGGAGAATTCTGCGGACTGTATAGTCCATGGTGTTGCAAAGAGTCGGACACGACTGAGGACTTTCACTTTCTTTCAGAGTATCCATCAAACCTATGAATCACATTACATTTTTATATGCTTGTTATGCCTCCATCATTTTTGCCGCCACATGTCTGATAAATACGTTTATTCAAACATCTATTTTACGCTTCTACACTTCTTTGCTCACATATCTGTTTCTACCAGGCTATGCCTCCAGAGGTGGGGCTGTTCTTCATCCCTCTATACTTAGCAGAGTGTCTGGCAAAGAGAAGGTATAAATTAATTTATTCCTCAACGGAGACATGGTACTGTCCTCGGCGTTTATTCTGATAAGGAATAAAGTGATGCTGGCTCTTTTCATAAGGTAGCATCTGAATCCTTTAAGGAAGGTAAAAGAGTGAATGTCCACACAGAAGGAGATTCCCAGATCTTCTATTCCAGCTGCTTGTTCCTGGAGATTCACCCTCTTCTGGGGAAGCTGTCACTGATGACTCTGCCACAGCACTGCTCTCCTTTTAGCCCTAGCGCCAGGCTCTTCCCTTCACTTTCCTTCTGCTCACCTGAGGTAAGGCTGTATCGTTATCAGTACTTGTCAAATGCTTAGGGATAACAAATGAGAATTAATACAGAGAGACACGCTCCCAGCTGGCTGTGACTGTCTTTCCCCTCATTTGTGAAGCTTCTTAAGGACTGACCCCTCCCTAACTCCAAACTTCATCCAGTTGGCAGAGAGTATTCTCCCCTGACTCCCCAAGACCATCCCAAAACAATCTAGCTCTTAACAGTCAGTCTTAGCCCAAATGGATTGGAGAAGGCAATGGCACCCCACTCCAGTACTTTTGCCTGGAAATCCCATGGATGGAGGAGCCTGGTAGGCTGCAGTCCATGGGGTCGCTAAGAATTGGATATGACTGAGCGACTTCACTTTCACTTTTCACTTTCATGCATTGGAGAAGGAAATGACCACCCACTCCAGTGTTCTTGCCTGGAGAATCCCAGGGACGGGGGAGCCTGGTGCACTGCCATCTATGGGTTCACACAGAGTCGGCCACAACTGAAGCGATGCAGCAGCAGCAGCAGCAGCCCAGATGGATAAAGGAATACCACCCTCTCCCTTTATCCAGTGTAGCATATGCCTTTCAAACTCCATTTGTTTTTCTAGTTTCTCCTTTCTTCTTTTCTGGATCATTGACATTAGGTATGTTTAATCCTTTAACAGAGACCCCACCACTTAACCCCACAGGTATGACTTCACTCTTGGGCCCCTAGGGGCAGTTACCTGAGAACACAGCCATGCAGCAGCTGTAAAAGGGATTTCCAAATAAAATCAAGGGGCTCATTTCCTCATAAAAACACACTTATCAAGTGAAAAATAAAACAATCAAAAGGAGTATGTGTGATATCATGATTCCTTATGATATCACAAACATATGTAGTTGTTTAGAATTCAGAGAATCTTAGTATCTATTATGTCCTTTGGGAAAAAAAAATAGCATCCATAACCATAAAGCAAAAACCTGGACCTTGGTTAAGAGTTTGCCGTTTGGAAGCTGCAAAACAAATGTGAAAATCACCTATGGCTCTGCTTCCTCTTCTTCATTTAGCAATCCGCATCTCCTCTAGCAGCCGTTTGGGTTAATGGTGGATCTCTTTCAGTTGACCACTTTTCAGGATTATGTTCTGCCTGACAGAAACCACATATTTTGTTTCTAAATCTCCCTGGATTGAAGTAATCAGCATCTGCTGATAACAGTTTATTATCATGAAACATTATTAGGGTCTCAGCACTGTGAGTTATGGAGTTATTGTTGGATGTGCTGAAATACACACACTTGGTCTGTAACAGAATGTTTACCTCTAGGAAGACCTTGCATAATTTTTTTTTTCTCTAGAAAGTTATGTTCCTTGAGTTTTAAGAAGTAAGTTAACTTCATAAGGCAATTCATCTTTGCCTCTTAGAGAGTAAATCATAAAAGGAAAACATTTTCTTGAGCCCATTCTTCGTTTTCTGCCTCTGTCATTAAAAAATGCTAAATATAATTGTATCCAGTTGGATAAAATTACCATTTGTGATTGCTCTTTGTTTATGAGTCATCTGCTGGGTTTTAGTACATGGAGAAGTGCTCATCTGTATGCCAAATTTCAGTTAAACTTTGATATCTAAAACTTGGTATGCTGTTGAAGACCCTTAAGCAGTTGGAATGGATTGAATCACATTTCTTACAGAATGTCCATTTGGAGCAGGGTATAGAAATGATACATGCTATTACAATGAAACAATGACACCCAAACAACTCATGTAGTTGCAGCTTAATTGTTCTCAGCCCCATTCTAGTAAGTCAGATGGGACAAAGAGGAGCAATGATGTTGACTAGAGTTATTTAGAGGCTCAGGCAAGTTGCTGTTTCTGTGGAGGACTAATCTGTAAACTATTTACATATATTTTGAGGGACTACCATTTTTTGAATACCTACTCTGTAGCAGATCCTTTTCTAATTGTCATACAAATGTAATTTGCTTTTCAAGGCAACCACTTGGCTATTTTTAATGTCCATTTTATAGATGACCCATGCTGAAGTTTAGAGATGTTAGACAATGTTTGAAAAGTTACATAGCTGGCAAGTTGTTGTCAAGTGGACAATAACCAAATGCATTTTAGATAGTGCAGGCTGGAGCTCATGGAGGAAGGGCTGGCTAGTTGCAGAGTCTCCTCTCAGCATCCTATATAATCATGCCTGCTCCCAGCACAGCTGGCTATGTTGTGAGTGTGCTCTGGGAGTGCACACTCATCTCTCCTTCTCATCTCTTCTTTGATAGGCACTTGAGAAGCCACAGGTTGGCTCTGATGCACTGAACCAAGATTCCTGACCTGTGATCCTTTTATCTAAGTTATACTCTGGCAAGAGGAGAACACAGGAAGAAAGGTTATGAATAGAAGGAATAAGTATGTTTCACTTCTCCCTCTTCTCTCTGTTGAAATCTTAATCACCTATGAAGGTCAAGCTTTATATTCCACTAATTCATTACTCTGTTTATTCATTCATCTTTGACCTTAATGTGATTATGTCGCATATTAATAACAATAGCAACTAGATTTATTAGGGGTTTCTGTGTGCTAGGCCCTCTTCTAAGTGCTTTATAGCCTTTAATACTTTAGCAAATCTGTGAAGTATGCACTTTTATAATCATTGTTTAACTGATATTTTATTGATAAGAAAGAAAAAAAAAAAAAGCAACCACAGTAATGAGAGGGTAACTTGCCAAGTAGTTGACAGAAAGAAAGGAAAGAACAGAAGATTCTTTTTATCACTTATCTAGACAAACAGTGAAACTAGGTTTTAAATAACTGTCAATCTTTGCCACCAAAGGAAGATTAATAATGCATTAAAGCTAGGTAATCTGTAAATTACTTACTAATTTTGGTCCATAAGCTGATTATGACACTTTAAAGGTTACAAAAGATGAAACTTTCTTTTGGTCTTGATTTCTATCAAGTGGATAAATTGCTTCTGTGCTATAAAACAGGTTGTATCAGAAAAACTGACCTGACTCAACTGGTAATGTGATACTGTGGATTTATTTCATTGCAGGATTTGCATAAATTTTAAAGCATTTTACATTCATCTGAAAGTATATATTGCCAGAAATCAATTACAGCATGAATAGCTATGTTAAAATTGATTGCCTTTTCAAGGCAGATTTCATGTTTTGGTTACAGAAACTCTGCTTGTATCATAAAGAGCATTTTGTCCTGACATGTGTGGGTCAGCACAAAACCCTTGCACAAAACTGGGGAGAGTTCTCTTCATGGGAATTACTAAGAAAATTATCTTGAAAGTTATAATAAGAATTAGAAATGATGTGATTTCTAAAACTCTTTTAAGGTTTCTTTTAGGCAGTTAAACTGTTGTTTTACAAACAAAATAAGTTTTATCTATGTTAACCTTTTTGAAACAGAATTTTGAATTGAATAGGTTGAACAGCTATGAACAGCTATGGTCTATGAACAGCTGATTCCTGAACAGGAATCCTTACAGAGGATCCTGTAAGAATCCTCTCCTCTCCCCAGGAAAATGTTTTCTGTAGGACCCCTTTCCTTGGAGGAGCATTCAGGGCCAGACACAGTATTCTTTCTTGAATAATGCATTCATTTATTTGAATGAGTATTTATTAAGCTCGTTTAATGGGCCAGGTACCATATTAGAGAACTCTGGATATCATATTTCACAGAGTCCAAGGTTCTATCAATTTTAATCTATCCTGATGTTTTATATGCCTTTGAAAAGCAAGAAAAGATGATATCAATTAAATTATACCTTAGATTTTTATATGATAACTATTGAACTGTATCTTTATACTTAATTATGGGCTTCCCTGGTGGCTCAGTGGTAAAGAATCTGCCTGCAGTGCAGGAGATGTGAGTTCAATCCCTGGGTCAGGAAGATCTCCTGGAGAAGGAAAGAGCAACTCACTCCAGTATTCTTGCCTGGGAAATCCCGTGGACAGAAGAGCCTGGTGGTCTACAGTCCTTGGGGTTGCAAAGAGTCAGACATGACTTAGTGACTAAACAAGAACAAGGTATAGGTTTGGGTCATATATAACTCTTATGCACATATGAAAAAAGAAAGTCTAAACAAAATGAATTTAGTTAAAGTTCTAATAAAGCTTCTTCACATTAAGAGACGAACTTTCCTGAGTCATTTTCAACTCAGGATTTTCAATATCTATGTTTCTCCACACAGTGTTATCCTCTGTGCCAAAAAAGACATTGGTGATGCAGCATTTCTTTAAAGAATCCAAAGAAACCAAAGCTTTTGTTTTTAGGCAGTTAAGCTGACTTTGCAATTATATGTGTTTGGTGGCTGTGTCCAACTCTGCAACCCTGTGAACTGCAGCATGCCAGGCTTCCCTGTCCTTCACTGTCTCCTGCAATTTGCTCACGTTCATGTCCATTGATTTGGTGATGCCATCCAACCATCTCATCCTTTGTCATCCCCTTCTCCTGCTCTCAATCTTTCCCAGCATCAGGATCTTTTCAAATGAGTCAGCTCTTCGCACCAGGTGGCCAAAGTATTGGAGCTTCAGTTTCAGCATCAGTTCTTCCTAGTGAATATTCAGGGTTGATTTCCTTCAGGATGGACTGGTTTGATCTCCTTGCTGTTCAAGAAACTCTCAAGAGTCTTCTCCAGCACCACACTTGAAAGCATCAATTCTTCAGCACTCAGCCTTCTTTATGGTCCAACTCTCACATCTGTACATGACTACTGGAAAAACCATAGCTTTGACTGGATGGACCTTTGTCATCAAAATGATGTCTTTGCTTTTTGATACACTGTCTAGATTTATCATAGCTTTTCTTCCAAGGAGCAGATGTCTTTTAATTTCATGGCTGCAGTCATCATCAGCAGTGACTTTGTAATTATATAGAGCTAGACTATTTTGACCTAGCAGTTCTTGAGTGTTGCTGAACACATGTGATTCACAACCATTTCCCTCCCCGATACACACGTGCACATACACACACATATTAGTTTTTCGGGCTTGAAAGGTATGCTTAGCTACTGTTTCCAAGGTTTATTCTCAAGCCACTGTCATCCATTTTGCAATTTTGGAGCCATTTGTTTTCATTCTTACACAGATACTGGCAATGGAAAACTATCATGGTAATAATTGATATTTGGCTAGCAGCAATTTCAAGAAGGCTTATATGATGACATGTTCTCTTCCAGAGAAGTTAAAGTGGGAGAAATATATGTTCTAGAATCAATGAAATTTGGTTTTTGGTGTGCTAGAGTTGGGGTAAATGAAAGCAGGTGAGATAGGAAAGTTTATAAGGCAGACAGTACGTTTTATTATCTGTCCAGAATTTGAGAGTTTTAAATTTTAATCTCTACCTCACTTTAAAACACAGGTAAGACCATGCCAGTCTTGTTTGATCCTAACAGCAAACTTGTGTGATAGGTAGTATCATTTCTACTTGTAAATAAGGAAACAAGTTCAGAAAGGTTAAGTAATGTGTCTAAGAATTTATAGCTCTTAAAAATTTGAGCTTGTGTTTGAACTCATATTTGACTGTTTCGTTTGTTTGCTTGTTCACTTTTCACCTTCACTCTCTGAACTTCTTCCCCCACTGGAATGGCAGCTCTGTGAGGTCAGGGATACAGTCTGTAAATGTTGAGAAGCATTTGTCAGGGACTCAGTAAATATTTGATGGGTGAATGAATACAAGATCTTCTTTATACAAATTGATTCCAGTTGATTGGCCTTACCTCTAAAATTCTTTTTTTTTTCTGGGCTTCATACAGTTATGTGAGACTTTGCCTTTAGGGTACCATGTTTTCATCTTAGTCTTTTCAAGAATGCTACAGTATTAGAGTCTTGTATTCTTGTAGCTTCAGTCATTTAATGAATTCTAAGAGTTTTGTGATATATATTTTATTTGATCTCTAAAATTGTGCTTGTTAAATATTTTTAAATAATCGTACAAACAAGAAAATATGAATATAATCCAGTTTCTTTACATTATGTTGATAGACCATTCATGGGGATTAATCTTTTTTGTTTTTACTATAATGGCAAGAGGAAAGTTACTTGAGTTTCTTTTTGTTTAAGTTGAAAAAGTTTATGAAAACTGAACTTCCTGAGACTGAAGCTCATTACTTTCAGGAAAGTTTTAAATACATAAATTGGAAAAAAAAAATCCAGCTCACAATCGAGGAAAGCATGATTAAATAAAATGATCTAAAAATTACATGTTAATTATAATGCAACTTTAATTGAATCACATTGTGCCTGGGCAAAACTTACAATGTCATTTAGTTGATTTCATAGCAATATGTCTTCTTAAAATTTGATCGGTTATTCTCAAATTATATTGCAATCTACCTTACACTCAGACAGCTTCCTTGGTCTCTTTCTTATATGTAAGAATCTGATACACCCTCAACAGAATAGTGTTGCACACTGACTGATGTGAACACAGAAAAAATGTCAGCAGCCTTTTGTCTAAACATGCACCAGATGATGGGGATTAAAAAATGTTCTTATCAGCTTTTCTGGTAAGTGGCCTGAGCTGACCCTTAAAAATGGTGCGCTATTCACTTGACCCAGAAAACCCCACAAAATCATGCAAATCAAGAGGTTCAAATCTTCGTGTTCACTTTAACAACACTCGTGAGACTGCCCAGGCCATAAAGGGTATGCATATCCGAAAAGCCACCGAGTATCTGAAGGATGTCACTTTAAAGAAGCAGTGTGTGCCATTCCGTCGTTACAATGGTAGAGTTGGTAGGTGTGCACAGGCCAAACAGTGGGGCTGGACGCAGGGTCGGTGGCCCAAAAAGAGTGCTGAATTTTTACTACACATGCTCAAAAATGCAGAGAGTAATGCTGAACTTAAGGGCTTAGATGTAGATTCTTTGGTCATTGAGCACATCCAAGTGAACAAAGCCCCCAAGATGTGGCGCAGGACTTACAGAGCTCACGGTCGGATCAACCCCTACATGAGCTCTCCCTGCCACATTGAGATGATCCTTACTGAAAAAGAACAGATTGTTCCTAAACCAGAAGAGGAGGTTGCACAGAAGAAAAAGATATCCCAGAAGAAACTGAAGAAACAAAAACTTATGGCCCGGGAATAAATGCCGCAGAAAATAAATGCAAATAAAAGTAAAAAAAAAAAAAAAGTTTTTATCAGTGGTTTAATAATTTGTCTATATATTAGACTCAGTTCAATTCAGTTCAGTTGCTCAGTTGTGTCTGACTCTTTGGGACTCCATGGACTGCAGCATGCCAGGCTTCCCTGTACATCACCAACTCCCAGAGCTTACTGAAACTCATGTCCATCTAATTGGTGATGCCATCCAACCATCTCATCCTCTGTCATCCCCTTCTCCTCCCACCTTCAATCTTTCCCATTATCAAGGTCTTTTCAAGTGAGTCAGCTCTTCACATCAGGTGGCCAAAGTATTAGAGTTTCAGTTTCAGCATCAGTCCTTCCAATGAATTTTCAAGACTGATTTCCTTTAGGATGGACTAGTTGGATTTCCTTGCTGCCCAAGGGACTCTCAAGAGTCTTCTCGAACACCACAGTTCAAAAGCATCAATTCTTCAGCGCTCAGCTTTCTTTATAGTCCAACTCTCACGTCCATACATGACTACTGGAAAAACTGTAGCTTTGACTAGATGGACCTTTGCTGGCAAAGTAATGTCTCTGCTTTTTAATATGCTGTCTAGGTTGGTCGTAACTTTTCTTCCAAGGAGCAAGTATCTTTTAATTTCATGGCTGCAGTCACCATCTGCAGTGATTTTGGAGCCCCCAAAAGTAAAGTCTGTCTCTGTTTCCATTGTTTCCCCATCAATTTGCCATGAAGCGATGGGACCAGATGCCATGATCTTAGTTTTCTGAATGTTGAGTTTTATTTTTTAAAAATGTAGATTCCCTAATAATTATGAGAATCCAAATAAATCAGTATTTCTGGGTTGGGGGTGATATGGCCTAGGATTAATACTTTTTAAAAATTTCCCCAGTTGATTCAAATCGTAGTCAGTTTTTTACCTATTGTGTTAGCTGCTTTAGATTCACTGTGAAAACCAGTTAGGAACTAAACCTAATTTCAATCAAGAAAACCATTATTGTGTATTCATCCATGCAAAAATATGAGATTGAAATTAATTTTTCTACCTAAGATCTACTGATCAGTCATAATCAGATAAATTTAAAACAGTATATTTTAATGCGGCAAATTTTCATCAAGTACCTGCTATATGTAAGGTGCTATTCTTGATATATTTAGAAGAATAAGTGATAATATAGGAAATATGCTTGATAAGATGTCAGGAGAGTAATAGTTTGTTTTATGAGAAAGTATATGAGAAAAACTAGTCTGTTTTTCCAGTCTGTTTCTTAAATCAAGCATGACACAATAATTTTATATTTAAATTAGAAGAGAACGTAATTTGTTTGAATTTTATTTTTATCTTAATGTTGACCTCCCTCTTGATTTGAATTATCTATTTTCAGAAAATATGGAGGAAGTTTGACCTTAAATCATCCACGATTTTATGAGTTAAAGTTTCTTAAAAGGATGAAAATTCTGTTATATAAGCTTATTATCATTTAACTGGGTTTCTTTTTCTGATATTATGAAGTTTTGAAACACTCTTTTGAAATTCTGCCTCCAGTGGAATAATCTTGGTGGTCATCCTGTTACAAAATAGCTAGATTCTGCATGAAATATAGTAGCTTATATTTCTGTGCTTATAGGAAGGAAGAAAAATCTTAGCCAACTCTGTATGCAAATACACGCATGATAGAAGTCACAGATTTCTATCAGAGCAGCAGTGAACGGTGCACTCTCTTTAAAGGCAGAATTCCATAATAAGGTGCTAATGTCAGCATTATGGTCAGGAGACTCAGCTTTGAACCTGAAAATTCTTAGTTAATCCTGGTCCCCTGGGTTCTCTACAAATTGGTAATCTTTAAGTGTGATTATATATTTAATTTACCATAATTACACAGAAAACAGCCAAGAAGTAGGAGTCAGCAGAAATAACAAGCAAAGTATAAACTTTTAAGCATGTCAATGTAAAGATTAACGATAAGCACATAAAGTTACTTTGAACTGTGTAAAGACATAGAGTCTCAAAAGTGAAAAAACAATGGAAAACTGTCAAAAATGAGTAAGCATATTGAAATAAATGACAACACTGGAGCTTTCAGAAAAAAACCAAAAGTTATTGAAATAAAAGTATTAATGGACCAGAGTTCTTTGTGGAAGGTTAAGAGCAGCTAGCAACAGAACTGATAATTGGGGAGATAGATTCTAAAAAGTTTCTCAGAATGCAATAGAGAAAGATAAGAATTGTAAAATATGAGAGGGGTTAAGAAATATAGAGGCTAGCATTGGAAAGAACAGTTTACATATATCCAAAATACCATAAGCAAAGAATGTAGTTGAGCAAACAATTAGAAAAATGGTGGCTTAGGTTTTGTTTTTTTCCAGAATTGATGAACGATATAAAGCTACAGAGAAAGACTTCTATATATCAAATAAGATAAATAAAAAGAGACTCACACCTAGTTACAAGGAACTGAGTGCAAAATATTAATATGACTTTGGACATATCATTCTTTTCTGCTTTCCTTTCTTACTGTTGAGATATTTGCTGAAAGAAAACTCTTTTTCCTTGATACATAATCTGTATTTTTCCTTCTGACTGCTTACAAAGTCTTTTTAAATGTTTTGTTTTTTGGAATGTAGTTTCAGTTCCTTGTATCTAGGTGTGAATTTGAAATAAAGATATTTTCAGGGGAAAAAAAAAAATCAAAAGCTTTTTTTTTCTTATACCAACATGCCTACATGAAAAGAACTTGTAAGGGATAGACCATACTGCAGAAAGATGGAAACTTATCCTAGGAGTATGGTCTGTGATATTAAAGGAATGAGAGCAATGAAATTGATAAATGTAGATAACGTTAAATAATCATTCTCCTATAATATACTTATGTCTAATTTGTCTTTAAAAAAGAGGACAGAGCTAACGTACTGAACAATTTCCTTTAGACTGGAAGGGAATTTTCAGACTTAAAAAGTTCTAAAGTCCTTATGTTGGTTAGGAAGCAGTGGGGCTTAAAGTCTACATTATAAAATTTCAAGGGAAGTCCACATAAGAATAGAAATAGAGGATATAGCTGTATGGATCTGTAGAGGGAAGATGAAAAGAAAGGAAAACGGAAAAAAAGAACTGGAAAGAGAAGAAGCAAGATAAATGCTGCCTAGAAAGAAAAATATAAATTCAGAGAATAGCAAGTTGGTAGAAACAAGTTCATATATTATCAGTTAAGATAATATAAACAGACTAAATTCACTGGGGAAAATCCCCAGAAGCATAGAGTTTTCTTAATTTAGTTATTTTTCATTTAAATAGGAAGTATACTTAAAATTAACAGACATGGAAAGACTGGGATCAAGACAAGAACAAAAATATATATGACAAACACAAAGAGAAATATTGGTAGGTATAATGACATCAAATTCAACAAATGTTTTAAAACAAAAATCATTAGTAGGAAAATAGAGGCAACAACAAAATAATAAAAGGTATAATTCATCTGGTAGGCATAGAAGTTAAAAACTTGTATACCCATCATAAAGTCGTCTTAAAAACATAAAAGCAGAGATCAAAAGAACTGTAAGAACAACACTGACAAATCTGTCATCATAGATTTGAGTGGGAAATCTCAATTTTTGACAGGTTGAGCAAATAAAAAAATTTAAATCGGGAAAACCTGAAAGTAAAATTATGAAACATTATTAATTGGACATATATAGAACCTGGCTGTTTAAATAATATCCACTTTTTTAATGTGAAACATTAAAATTTGTTGAGATAGCTTTTTGGTATAATACATATAAATTTTACTGAAAGAACATATACCTCGTAGAAAAAGTATCTGATCACAATATATTTGAAATAGAGATGAGCAACAAAAATAGTTTCCATCAACTTAAAAATTGATATGATGAATCTATCCATACACATACACACACATTTCATGGAGCAAAGAAGAAATTATAATAGAAATTTAAAAATAAATTACAATGAAAATATTATATAGCAGTTTATAGCAGTGGCAGTAACATTGGTACTTAGACTTAAATGCTTAGAGAAAACAGAATCTAGCAAATATTTTTATTCTATAATACTATTTTTCTTGTGTTCTCTTCTGTGCTCTCTTTCATAAATTGAACATTTAGCTAATGAATAAAATTAAAATTACAAACAATAAAATAGTGGAGTGCAACAAATCTAAAAGTTTATTATTTTCAAAAACTAAGTAGAAAAGACTGGTGAGTTTTATCCAGAAAAGATAATTCACAAATAAATAATATTAAGCATGAAAGATATATTCATAGGTACCTAAAGATTGAAAAAGAACACAATAATAGAACATAATAACAGTTATCAGAAGTTTGAAAAGGTATGATAATAGAGTAAATTTATGCCAAAATTTGAAAATTTAAAGCACAATGCTCAATTTTTAGAGTAATAGAACATACCAAAGTTCACTCAAGAAGATATCGAGGGCCCAAATAGTTTCATAATTATTTTTTAAAGAAATTTATTCAGTATATAAAAATTCTCATAAAGAAAAGATAGGCTCAGGGAGTCTTATAAATAAGTTTTAATAAATTTCCTAAAAGTAGATCACTTTAATCTCTCACATACTCTTATAGAGAAGTCATTGTAACCATGATACACAACCCAGAATAGGAGTGTAAGGGAAGAAATTTATAAGACAGTTTTATTCAAAACTTTCTGAACAAACCAAACCCAGCAGTTAAATTCTAAGGAAATAATTTATATAATTCATCAGATCAATAAATGAAAGAAAATATGTGGTCATCTCAATGATAAATGAAAAATCATTTGATAAACTTGAGTATTAATTCACAGTAAAACTCAACAAAGTAGGAATCTCCCCAGATCTACAGGAAAATATTCTGAGACATTCCTTTTAAAATTCTAGATCTAGACACTGATTGCCACCTCACTTCTTCTGTAGTGTGTATTGGAGAATTAACAAGCACAAAGGAAAAGAACATAAATAGAAATAATAAGTTTTAAAGGAAGGAAAGACCTGCCATTATTGTATATGTATTGCAGCATTATTTAGAATAGCCAAAGTAGGTTTCATCAATGAATGGATAAAGATGATGTTTAATGGAATATTACTCAGCATAAGAAAGAAATCCAGTCCTTTGCAACAGCAGGATGAACCATGAGGGCATTATGCTAAGTAAAATAAACCAGGGAAATACACATATTTTGCTCTGGTATCACTTATATGTGGACTCAAAAAACTTAAAATTATAAAGCAGAATAGAAGAAGGTTGCCAGAGGACTGTTGTTGTTTAGTCTTCCAGTCATGTCCGACTCTTTTGAGACCCAGTGGACTGGGATTTTCCAGGCAAGAGTACTGGAGTGGGTTGCCACTTCCTTTCTCCAGGGGATCTTCCTGACATAGGGATCGAACCTGTGTCTTCTGTATTGGCAGGTATATTCTTTACTTCTGAGCCACCAGGGAGACCTGCCAGAGGAGAGGAGTTGGGGAAATAGGGACAGGTTGGTAAAAACTTCTAGCTAAAAGATGAATACAGTCTGAGTCTGAGAATTTAATGTAACATGGTGAATATAGCTGCTAACATTATATTGTATAATTGAAATTTGCTCAGAGAATGGAATTTAAATATTCTCACCAAGAAAAGTAAAGTATGTAAATATGTGGGGTGATGAATGTGTTAATTAACTAGATGGGGGAATCCCTTCACAATACTTAGGTATATCAAATCATCAAGATGTATATGCTGTAAATATCTTATAATTTTATAAAGTCAATTATATCACAATAAAGCTGAAATAACAAAACCCCAAATTATTAGCATAATATTGTCTGCATAGTAAAGTCCCCAAATTCTATAGACAAATATAGAAATAATAAAAGAATTTAACACATTGTTATGAGATCAACATATAAAATCAATTACATTTATTTATATCAGCAACAGACTGTAATAAATCACAAAAATTACTATTCACTGAAAAAAAATAACACTTAAGGCATCAGTACTACATCTAACCATAAATGTGCATGCTTTTATGAAATAAACTTTAAAATTATACTGAAAAATGAAAGAATGTTCATGTAAATACAAATATACTAAATTATCTTCACAGGTATTAAAACCTGATATTTTAATGATGTCAGCTTTTCCTCAAATTAATGTATAATTTAACCTTAATTTCAATGAAAATTATAAGATTTTTTTCTTTCCAGAAGATTGATAAGTTGATACTGATATTTACTCAGATCTGCAAAGAATCAAATTATAGCCAGTGCAATCCTGAAGAATTATCTGGAGGAACTTGTCTCACCAAATATCAGACTACACCTTAAGGTTTTACTAATTAAGCCAGTGTGATATTGCTGTAATAACAGACTAATTTGTTGAATTAAATTTATATGAAAGAGGTGGCTGGGCAGCTCCATGAGAGAAAGCTGATTTTCCATTAAAATAGTGATAGGGAAATTGGACATCCCTATGGGGGTAAAAAAAGTATAAATTGGATCTCTTAACTCACACCCTACAGAAAATTCTATTCCAGATGATTTTTAAGAGGCAAAACATTTGTTTTCATTTTTTTTTCTAAATATTTTAATGACTTTGGGATAGAAAAGGATTCCTATGGCACAAAAAAAAAAATCACAAAATATTAATCGTAAAATTGATAAGTTTAACACATAAAAATTAAGAAACTCTGCTTACCAAAAGATACCATAAGTGGAAAATGAAGACAAGATTACAGTTTGGCAAAAGATACTGAAAACATATAAAATACTGACACTGTCTAGAATACTGACAATATATAGATTCTCTAAGAAATAGCAAAGACATACAGCTTTTTCTTATAGCAGCAGAAACATAAATGACCAATAATCATCCACAGTCATATTAATAATCTGGAAAATGCCAAAGAAATCACAGAGAGTTACTCTTTGACATCCAGTAAATTGGCAAAAAAAAAAAAAAGTGACTTTGTTTATATTAAGTATCTATGATGATGTAGATCAATGAAACCCTGTACCCAGTTAGTAGGAGTTTACATCAAATGGGAGAAACTTTGTTAGAATAAAAATGGCAAAACTTAGTACAGGTGAAGATGGGAACACCACATAGCCCAATAATTTCACTCCTTGGCATATACCTAAAGCACTAAAGCACTGGTCTTGATGATGTTCAGGTTGGTTACCCTAAAAGAATATTAACATCTGAAACTTTCATCCTGAGTTTAAATAGTTGCAAAATATGTAATTGTCATTATATTGTGAAATTAATGTTTATAGATAAAATTGATGCCTTACTTTAGAAATTGTATTATAATCACCATTAACTTGAAAAGTTATGTAAGTTCTTTTTTTTTTTATATTTATTTTCTTTTTTTTTTCTTTTTTTTTTTATTATTATTATTATTTTTTTTCCAGTGGGTTTGTCATACATTGATATGAATCAGCCATGGATTTACATGTATTCCCGATCCCGATCCCCCCTCCCACCTCCCTCTCCACCCGATTTGTAAGTTCTTTAATTACAAATTTTTACTTCCTTTTACTTGAAATTATTTTTTACATCATTTAACCATCATGTTGCAACATATTTTTAAAGGCTTTTTTATTAATGACCTTCATAAAATTTTCTGAAACAAATCTATGTAAAATTTTTAAGTTAAAATATATCTTGAGATATCATTATTAGTTAATAATTACAACAACAACACTGTAGGCTAACACATACAGCATTTCCTATGTGCCAGATACAATTCTAAACATTTCTAAATATATTAATGTATATAATTTACACTTACACTATTTATGTATATTGTTTAATGTCTACAATAATCAAAAAAAGGAACTTACCATTTGCTTTTTACAGAAGTGGAGTTTGAGGCACAGGGAGATTATATAACTTTCTCAAGACTTCACAGCTAGTTAAGTAGTTCAGGATTGGATTCTGTGACTCCTTTTTTCAGATTTTTTAAAAATCAAATCTTCATGCGTTTTGATCAGTAATCGTTTATTTTTTGTTTACTATGAGTAGGGCTTCCCTGATGGCTCAGACAGTAAGGAATCGGCCTGCAATACAGGAGCCCCAAGTTTAATCCCTGGGTCAGGAAGATCCCCTGGAGGAGGGCATGGCAACCCACTCCAATATCCTTGCCTGGAGAATCCCATGGACAGAGGAGCCTGGCGGGCTACAGTCCATGGGGTCGCAGAGTTGGATATGACTGAGCCACTCACACACACACAAGTAGAAAAGCATCTACTGCAAAGACGGATGGGGATACTTCTGTTGCCCTGATTAAGAGAGGCGTAGGTTGAACTTTGGAACATTTGTTTAATATTCAAGAAGGCTTTACACTTGAGGTCAGTGCTAGGAATGGGTGAAGGGCCTGTTTTTCCTTTGCAAAGTGAGACAAGGGCGACGTGGCTGGGAAGTGGTGACTGACGACCAGCGTGTTCTGAGGGAAACCTGAGGGGTGTTTTAGGAAAGAACACATACAGATATGGAGGAGTTGATAGATTTCAGTGGACTCTTTCTGACCCTTCACCTCTTGCAAAGTTCTGTCCTCCACAGGTAGGAGTACTCCAGTTTAAAGTCAGAGCCCTGGAGCAGGGCTTCTCAAAGCATGTGCCCAACAGCACCTGGAACATGTTAGGAATTCAGATCATCAGGCCTCATTCCAGACTAAGTGCATCAGAACTGAGGGTGGAGACCAGCAACATGTGTGGTTTTTACTTGCTTTTTTAATGTACAGCCTGACTGCAGACCGCTGTCCTAATCGCCATAGATTCTACACAGCTCTCATGGCGTGATGCTCTTTTGCGTTATCTTTATGATCTCATCCAGTTGAAAGCACCACAATTGTAAGATAAGGTCCATTTTCAAAGATCTTAAAATGTAAAAGAAGTATCTTCGATTGAATGAAGTGTTGTCTTGCCTTACCAGAGGATCAGTCCTACCCGAACGCAAGAATCATGGCTTCTTTCTCTCCGTGTTCCTCTCACCCTTCAGGACTTGGTTACGTGGGACCTGTGGAGTAGAGACTTGCTGAGTCCACGTCAACATTGGGCTTCTCTGTTTGTTACATGTCCTTCTGGGTTCTTACTTTCCCCTTTTTTGCCCTGACAAGAGCCTCATCCTGAGGAACCAGGAGATGCTCAGTAAACATCTGTGGATTCACTGACCTATTGTGAAAGGAGCGGTAGGCTGGTGTCAGGAATTGGAGTCAAGTAGGAATTGAGGACTTGATGGTGTCTTTGGCTATGGAAGGAAGGAAATAGCCCCTGCTTCTATTCCTAGATGGTGAGAAAGGGGACAGAGTGTCCTCTGCTCTGAGAAGTGTGGGGTTAGAGTCAAGAGATAAGCCTCTGATTGACCAGCATTAACCTCTCCATTATTTTAAATCATGCTGTTTGTATAGCCTCACTAGTGTATAAGCCCAGTGAATGAGGGACTTAGAGACTCTTTCTACTATATTCTCATATTCTCAGTGCCTAGAATGGCACCTATCTCATAGCAGATAATCAGTATGTTTGAATAAACGCTTGATAAAGGTATCAACTGAGGTTTACTAAGCCCAAAAGGAGTTGTGATGTGTGGAGAGATTTTTTTTACAATGATTCATGTTGTTTGTTTTTATTTATTTATTTGGCTGCACTGGGTCTTAGTTGTGACACATGAATCTTCGCTCTTCATTTCAGCATGTGGGATCTTTAGTTGCAGCAGGTGAGCTCTTAGTTGTAACATGTGGGATCTAGTACTAGTTTCTTGACCAGGGATCGAACCCCACGCCCCCTGTATTGAGAGCTCGGACTTTTAGCCACTTGGCCAACAGGAAAGTCCCAATAATTAATGGCTTAATTTTATTCATTTACATTGAATTGCAATATTTAAGCCCTAGTGTTTCTCAAGCTTTAGTTTTAAAATATTTATTTACTTTATGGTTGTAATTGACATATAACATTGTATTAGCTTAAAGTGTTCAACGTGGTTTGACATGTGTATGTATTGCAAAATGATCACCATAAATGTCTAGTTAACATACATCATCACACATAGTTAACAAAACTTTTCTTAAAAATCTATTCTTTTAGTAACTTTCAAATATATTATACAGTGTTATTGACTACAGTCACCATGTGGTACATTACATCCCCAGGACCTATTTATTTTGTAACTGGAAGTTTTGATCCACTTCACTCATTTGGCCTCCCCCTCACCCTCTTGCAATGGCAACCACCCACCTGTTCTCTGTCTCTCCGAGTTCACTTTTTGTTTTTGGATTTCACTTATAAGAGCATCAGCCTGTGTTTTAACAAGCTCTCTAGGTGGTTCTAATACATGCTAAGTTTTGCAAGCTACTACCCAAGAGAAATTTTTATTCATGTGTCCCAGTGTATACATGCAGGAATGTTCAAACCATTGTTTCTAATATCAAGCAGTTATGCAACATTCCCGAGAAGGAATTGTAGGCTGTCTGTAGACCTGCCAAGTTTGAAAACAAATTAACAGTAGAGGATACTAACATAGCCAGAACTAGTCAATTTCCCTCACATTAGTTTTCTTGGGGGAAGTCCTTGGACCTTCCCAATGTGTGTGTGGATAGACATTATCCATTGCTACAGCTCCATGAAGTAAACATATATCCCTGTTTTCTCCCACTGGAAATGTACAGGTAAAAATGGGGATAAAGAAGGGAAATCCTTAACACAAGCAGGGTGGGCATCGCCAGGCAAAGGATGAGGGGTGTGATCTGCCCTCACCTTCTGTCTCCACGCTCCCCGTGCTGCCTCCTCCTCGGGGTGTGCTCTGCTGACTCTTTCTCCTGGAACTTCTCTCCTCTCGTCCTGCCCTTCCCTCTCCTCCTTCCTCCAGCCTCGCTTCCAGGCGCTCATCCTCACCATCGTCACTCCATTCAGATCTGACTTTTAAAACTCATTCCTTCGAAAATGTATGGTGAGCAGTCCTGTGGTGAACCTTGTGCAAGGAACAGGAAATTAAAAAGATGAACAAGACACACATAGTATTGGTGTATGGAGTTGAGATTTTAGTCACACAGATGACTACTAAACAGCTTTAACGTTCTGTAATGTTTTCCTACATAAAATGTAATCACCCTTCAAGCCCGCCCCCACCCTGCCAAGCACAGGGGGACACACTCAGGCATGCACAGACAGACCTGGTATCCTCTGCATTTCATATGGCATCTGGTCCAGAGGAAACCCTCACTCCATGTTTAATGACTGCCTGACTCAGTGTATTCTTGTCCTAATTCTGTTCCTGGGGTTTCTGTTGTACTACTACTATTATAATTACCAGTGTCTAGCACAATACTGTGCTGTAGAACTTTCTGGGGCCATGTGTTTTATACCTGCCATGTCCAGTATGACAACCACTAGTACTGAGCCCCTGAAACGTGATGAATGTAACTGAGCAACTGAATTTTTAGCTTCATTTAATTTCAGCTAAGTGAATTAAAGCTTCAGTTGCTGCTTGTGGCTAGAGGCCACTATATTGGACAGAACTGTTCCAACACCTTTGCACAGGTTAGTTTTCCAGATTCCCAGCAGAGGGAGCTTTAATAAAGAACTGACAATGTGCCAGGCACTGCCCTAAACATTTCCCACCTATTAATTCATTTAAACCTCACTATAACCCCATGAGGTAGAGTTTAATGGAGAGTCTTACAGCTTAAGATGACATGTTTAAAGTAAAATTTCCTCCTAATGATGACTTGAATCCTGCCACTCAGTGGGAGAGGCAGCAGAACTTGTAGGATCGTATCTGGAATTGACTTTACTTCATTTGGTTCCTACTTATTTGAATTTTAATTTTTATTTCATTGGAAAGGTAATGCTCAGGTTCAAGCAAGTTTTGCAAGTTGCTTTGTTGTCAGAAAACTGAAAGAAAGAAAGCAAGTGAAGTCACTCAGTCGTGTCCGACTCTTTGCGACCCTGTGGACTGTAGCCCACCAGGCTCCTCTGTCCATGGGATTCTCCAGGCAAGAATACTGGAGTGGGTTGCCATGCACTTCTCCAGGGGATCTTCCAAACCCAGGGATCAAACCCAGGTCTCTCTCATTGCAGGCAGATGCTTTACCCTCTGAGCCACCAGGGAAGCCCCTTCAGAAAACTGAATATGTACACAAAAGTGTTTTTTTTGGGGGGAGGGTGGGGTGGTTTACATAGATCTTTGTAAATGAAGTCGTTCTCTATGTGCCCTTTTCCTAGCCACTCAGGTGGAGTGTTCCGGGTCGCTTGTCATAATACGCAGAAGGCAAGTCTATCTGTGCTTTTCGTCTGTGATGCCTCTGACGCTCAGCACACCCCAGCTCACCTTCTCCTTCCTCTCCCTCAAGGCCCACGTCTCCTTCCCTCCCTCGCAAGCACCCATGGGCACACAGTGCACCTTGCCAGCTCCAACTGCACCATATTTATCTTTCCCCAAAGCCACACCTCCACCCACTGTCACCTCCATATAGAATAGGAAACGTAGGCAGACACAGCTAAAGTCATTTTCCCAATTGTCAGATCTCAGATTCAAACCCAAGCAGTCTGGCTCAAGAATCTAAAATTCTAAACCCTTATTCTACACTCTCAAGTGAGATAGTCTTAATACCCATTTCCAGCAAAATAATCCCAAACGTCAGAAACAAGGAAAAAGATACATTTCCTATTATATTTGAACTCAAAACAGAAGGTAACTACCTACATATGAATATAAAGTGCATTACAAACTAAGATTCTTTGTAGGAATGTCTAGGACAAAATTTAACCACTTTAAAATTTCAGGTTGTACAGAAAATGCCATTTTTATGAAATAAGTTAAAAGGAAAGAGAATAGAGAAGAATTTTAAAATATGCGATTTGCAAAGGGATTTACCCTGGTGATATTCTGGGACCAAGGATGAAGTCATAAGTTTCTTGAATTTAGGGACTGCCCCAAAAAGATAGTTACTAAATATATAAATGCTTATTCAAATCCTAGCAAGATCCATTGAAATTGGGTGATTTCCCATGGTTTCTTCTCTTCTTCTTGTGTACCTTTTCTTTCTTCAGTTCTTTATTTTTTAATTCCTTTCTTTTCCTTCTCTTCTATGACCTGGCCTATCCGTTTTCAAGAAGGTTAGAGGAGGAAGAGTTAGGGACCACTCATAGTCAAAGCAGGTTTGGAATTTTAGTATCTCAAGATGTTTATTTCACCACAGATTCACTCACTCATCCGAGCAACTGAGACTCTTTTTGTGATGTTATGGTGTCTCAGGCATTTATGAAGCTGTGCCCCAGGCAACTCATCAGTAACAAGGGTTAAAGGACTAATACCTCAAAGGAATGTGCTTTAAAAAAGTTAAATTTTAGGGGACTTAAGGTAATCTCTAGAATCCTGTTACTGACCTCCCTTTTCATATGTTTTGGAAGCAGGAGTAGAAGAGAGGAGTGAGATTTATGTATAACCCAGCCTATACTGTCTGTATCCAGTCCAAGGAAGATTCTTTCCTTTTTGATATCCACCAGCTCGGATGTAGAGAGGAATAAAGGGATGAGAGCCACTCATCTCAAACATATTCAAGTCCACATGAAAGTTAAAAAAAGGGGGGGCAAGGAGGTGGTTCTGAGTAAATAAAAGAGTTGGCATGAAGTTAAGGCACACCAGCTTATAAAAGTACTGATCCCAACCTAAATAAAAGACATAGTGTATGTATTTGTAATAAGTTTGATGCTTTACTTTTAGCCTATATTGTTTCAGGAACAACAAATACGGGGTAGACAACACTTGAGACTTCTTACTTTTTCCTTAATTGCTTTCAATTCACCTAACAGGTATATATCAAAAAAAAAAAAAAGATGAGTTTACTCAAGATACTTATTGATTGTATCTACTACCAACATTTATATCCAATTCTAAGATTTTTGAAAAAATTTCTTGTTCTCTGCTGCTCAGAAAAAGTTTGCTGAAAATACCAAGTCACTAAAAGCACTGACATCTGCTGTCTGTCTTCTGCTAAAATAATGTTTAGAAGTGTGGAGACTTCTCCTGCCATACATTCATGTGGAAGGTGAACATAGTCTGTTGGCATCCGTGTGATTGGAGACATGCAGGTTGAGTCTACACATCCCTCTCCCGTTATATCTGGGAAAGTGTGCTAAAGATTTGTACACTTTAATAAAGACAGGTTTTGTTAAAGTAGAAAAAAAAATGTTACTCAAACAGAATATTATTAGCATAGCAGTAAGAGTCAAACTTATGAAAATGAGCGTTAGTCACTCAGTTGTGTCCAACACTCTGCGATCCTATGGACTATAGCCTGCCAGGCTCCCCTGTCCATGGTTTTCTTTAGGCAAGAATACTGGAGTTTGTACCATCCTTTTTCCAGGGGATCTTCCCCACCCAGGGACTGAATCCTGGTCTCCTGAATTGGCAGGGGTCATGGGATGCAAAAAAGGCAAAATGGCTGTCTGAGGAGGCCTTACAAATAGCTGAGAAAAGGAGAAGTGAAAAGCAAAGGAGAAAAGGAAAGATACATCCATCTGAATGCAGAGTTCCAAAGAATAGCAAGGAGAGATAAGAAAGTCTTCCTAAGGGATCAATGCAAAGAAATAGAGGAAAAAGCAGTAGAATGGGAAGGACTAGAGATCTCTTGAAGAAAATTAGAGATACCAAGGGAATATTTAATGCAAAGATGGACACAATAAGGGACAGAAATGGTACGGACCTAACAGAAGCAGAAAATATTAAGAAGAGGTGGAAAAAATGCACAGAAGAACTATACAAAAAAGATTAATGACCCAGATAACCATGATGGTGTTATCACTCACCCAGAGCCAGACATTCCTGGAGTGCAAAGTCAAGTGGGCCTTAAGAAACATCACTATGAACAAAGCTAGTGGAGGTGAAGGAATTCCAGCTGAGCTATTTCAAAACCTAAAAGATGATGCTGTGAAAGTGCTGCACTCAATATGCCAGCAAATTTGGAAAACTCAGCAGTGGCCACAGGACTGGAAAAGGTCAGTTTTCATTCCAATCCCTAAGAAAGACAATGCCGAAGAATGTTCAACTACTGCACAGTTGCACTCATCTCACACGCTAGCAAAGTAATACTCAAAATTCTCCAAGCTAGGATTCAACAGTATGTGAACCGAAAACTTCCAGATATTCAAGCTGGATTTAGAAAAGGCAGAGGAACCAGAGATTCAATTGCCAACATCCGTTGTTATCATCAAAAAAGCAAGAGAGTTAGAAAAGACATTTACTTCTGCTTCATTACTAAAGTCTTTGTATGGATCAAAACAAACTGTGGAAAATTATTAAAGAGATGGGAATACCAGACCATCTGACCTCCTGAGAAATCTGTTTGCTGGTCAGGAAGCAACAGTTAGAACCAGACATGGAGCAATGGACTGGTTCCATATTGGCAAAGGAGCATATCAAGGCTGTATATTGTCACCCTGCTTGTTTAACTTATGTGCAGAGTACGTCATGCAAAATGCCGGGCTGGATGAAGCACAAGCTGAAATCAAGATTGCTGGGAGAAATACCAATAACCTCAGATATGCAGATGACACCACCCTTATGGCAGAAAGTGAAGAGGAACTAAAGAACCTCTTGATGAAAGTAAAAGAGGAGAGTGAAAAAGTTGGCTCAAAACTCAACATTCAGAAAACTGAGATTATGGCATCTGGTCCCATCACTTCATGGCAAATAGATGGGGAAACAGTGGAAACAGTGACACACTTTATTTTCCTGGGCTTCAAAATCACTGCAGATGGTGACAGCAGCCATGAAATTAAAAGGTGCTTTCTCCATGGAAGAAAAGCAATGACCAACCTAGACAGCATATTAAAAAGCAAAAAGCAAAGACAGGACTTTGTCGACAAAGGTCCATGTAGTCAAAGCTATGGTTTTTCCAGTAGTCATGTATGGATGTGAGAGTTGAACCATAAAGAAAGCTGAGCACCGAAGAATTGATACTTTTGAACTGTGGTGTTGGAGAAGACTCTTGAAAGTCCCTTGGACTGCAGGGATATCAAATCTACCCTAAAGGAAATCAACCCTGAATATTCATTGGAAGGACTGATGCTGAATCTGAAGCTTTGGCCACCTGATGTGAAGAACTGACTCATTGGAAAAGACTCTGATGCTGGGAAGGATTGAAGGCAGGAGGAGAAGGGGATGACAGAGGATGAGATGATCGGATGGCATCACCAACTCTGTAGACATGAGTTTGAGCAAGCTCTGGTAGTTGGTGATGGACAGGAAAACCTGGTGTGCTGCAGTCCATGGGGTTGCAGAGTTGGACACGACTGAGTGACTGAAATGAACTGAACTGAACTCCTGCATTGTGGGCAGATTCCTTACTGTCTGAGCCACCAGGGATCCCTGATTCATGTAAGAGGAAGATTCCCACTTATAGCATTGGTATTTCATTGGCAGTGATTTAATCATTGACATTTATATTGCTCTTCTTGAGTCATCCAAAGAAATTTAAATTTATCATTCCATACTTTAAGAAAGAGGAGATGTATGCAGTGCATTTTAGGAAGATTTTAAATACAATATAGCTAACAAAAATGTTCATGTTGTAAGACATGGGAGTAAACTGTAATGTTACTTTATGTGGATTGTTTTTTTGATGCCACAAAAAACCTGAGGCCCTATGTGGGCAACTCGGTATACTGGCTTCTTCAGTCTGACTTCTTCCTTCCTTCTCAAACGTCAACTCTCTTCACCTTTTTCCAGTCTTTGCATTCTCACGATAAAAGTACAGACACTTTTGACTGCCATGCCTTTCTTTAGACTATTCACTCGGCCTAAATTATCCTTGTCTCCTTTGTTTCCAGGCACACCCCTTCAGGGACTCCTTCCCTGAATCCTTTTTTCCATTCCCGACTGGAGTTGCTTCACTTCAGAGCTCTCATACTGTTCAGAGCAGTTCTCTGTCATTGCTTTCACAATGCCATAGTTCAGTGATTCATTCTTGCCTCTGTTGTATGGGACTTCTGGGTGTTCAAGGGCAGGGGCAAGGGCTAAGTAATATACTAGCTAGTTGCAGAACAGTGTCATTTGTTGTTGACATTCAGTTGCTCTGTCATGTCCGACTCTTTGCAACCCCACCCGGCTTCCCTATCCTTCACTACGTCCTGGAGTTTGCTTAAACTCATGTCCATGTGATGTCATCCAACCATCTCATCCTTGGTAGTCCCCTTCTCCTCCAGCATTCAATCTTTCCCAACCTCAGAGTCTTTTCCAATGAGTCGGCTCTTCACATCAGGTGGCCAGCTTCAGTATCAGTCCTTCCAATGAATATTCAGGACTGATTTCCTTTAAGATTGACTGGTCTGATCTCCTTGCAGTCCAAGGGACTCTCAAGAGTCTTCTCCAACACCACAGTTCAAAAGCATCAGTTCTTCAGTGCTGAGCCTTCTTTATAGTCCAACTCTCACATCCATACATGACTACTCGAAAAACCATAGCTTTGACTACATGGACCTTTGTCCGCAAGTGATGTCTCTACTTTTTAATATGCTGTCTAGGTCGGTCACAGTTTTTCTTCCAAGGAGCAAGTATCTTTTAATTTAATGGCTGCAGTCACCATCTGCAGTGATTTTGGAGCCCTGAGAAAATAAAGTCTGCCACTGTTTCCATTGTTTCCCTATCTATTTGCCATGAAGTGATGAGACCAGATGCCATGATCTTAAGTTTTTTTGAATGTTGAGTTTTAAGCCAACACTTTCACTCTCCTCTTTTACTTTCATCAAGAGGCTCTTTAGTTATTCACTTTCTGCCATAAGGGTGGTGTCATCTGCATATCTGAGGTTATTGATATTTTACCAGCAATATTGATCCAGCTTGTGCTTCATCTAGTCTGGCATTTCTCATGATGTATTACAATGTCTAAAAATGTCTGATGAATGCAAGACTGGTAGAAAGATTCAATAGTGTCAACTCAAATGCCTAGGCAAATTATGGAAAGAAATAAATCAAGTCTGCTAGAAAAGGCTGGGAGTGTTGGGAAGGTTGTGACCTGGAGAAGATGCCCTGTATAAAAATGGCAGTCTCCACTTAGCACTTGTCAATTGTTACCATGAGGCACTAGAGGTCCATGTTCCTAAATCCTCCAATTTTTAAAGAGAAGCCCAAGCTAAGATTTTTATATGAGAAATATTTTTATTAAAAAAAAATCAAATGGTCCAAAAGGTCTATAGACCAGATCTAACTCCCAGACTGACAATTTTAAAGATTTAGAATGAGTAAAAAGTCAGTTTCCATGAATCCTTAGTTAGAAGTTTAACAAATTTTGCTTGCTGATATTCTATTGTAATGGAATCTACCACATTATTGATAAAAACAGAATGTTACTGTATCTTGGTGACACATAGGTTTTTATTGTAATTCTCAACTTGGACTTACAGATGTTACTTTTACACAAGATGGGGTGCTATTTTAAAAAGGAATTTAAGAAAAAGAATGAATTGATGCTTTTAGAGTAATAAATCTTGAAAAATCTCAGTAATAAAAATACCTCCAAATTATCAAGAAATTCTGTTAACTCCATGGTTAAAAAAGAACAAAACAAAAACTGTTTGCCCTTATTTAAAGGTACATTCATGATGTTATGACTTTTAAGGTTTATTTACTCTGTTAAAATCTATAAAGACAATTTCATGAAAAAACACTCTAGGGATAATGCTCCTCAAAATTTTATGAATTTTTTTGTATATAAAATTTTATGAATTTTTATATAAAATTTTCAACATTTTATATCTCCATCCACAGGGGAAAAAAAAAAAGACTGGTTCTCATAGAAGTCTTTGAGATTGGTACAGTCCACTGGAGCCACAAATATTCTTTGACATCTGCTTCCCAATACAAGTTTGCACTTTATTCCATAATGTTCCCATATTTATTGGGAAAGTAAATAGCTTTCCACCACCTCTTTTTCCGGAAAGATGTAATAGGTTTATTTATAGCTTTGTGTACGATTAGGTCTTGCCACACGCTCAGTGGTACTAATACAGGATGGGGAAGAGCCAATGAGTCACATTAGTGACTATGAACAGAAAATGTCAGCTCAGCCCCTTCCCAAACTCAGACCATGAGCAAATACACTGAGCACCTAGGAACTTCCTAGACAGGAAAAGACAGTTAGGGGAGCCAAGAGGAAGCCTTTTTCAAATAATGGAATAAAAGGAAGGCCCTTTTGGCATGCTGAAAGAGTAGGATGCCACATAGTGATGTTGAAAAGAGAGGTGTTTGGAAGGGAAGAAATAAAAAATGGAGCCCCCATATGTTCCATGACTGGTTGACACCAAGCAAAAAGCATCCTGCTTTGAAGAATAGGTGAAGAAAGCCGACTTCACCAGTAAGAGAGTCAGTTGGATCATCTAGTGAATGCACACGCCACGTCTGAAACCAGCAGCGAGGGGAAGCTCCAAAGCCTGAACTCTGCTGTACGGGGCTTGGCAAGTGAGGGGTCAGTGCACATCAGCCCACACTCTGCTGTCTCTGAAAACTACATAAACACTGATGCAGCGGATAGCATCTTTGTGGCCTGTTCTAGGACTCCGAAGTTCAAAGAACAAGACAAACTGTGAGAGGACAGTGAGGGGGCAGAGCAGGGGAGCTAGGGCCCACACCTGTGAGCTTAGTCGCTCAGTTGTGTCCCCCCAGGCTCCTCAGTCCATGGGATTCTCCAGGCAAGAGCACTGGAGTGGGTACCCCATGCCTTCTCCAGGAGATCTTCCTGACCCGGGAATCAAACCAGGGTCTCCTGCATTGCGGGTGGATTCTTTACCAGGTGAGCTCACCCACATCTAAGGCAAGGAGATAGGGTTGAGATCGCTCGAGGGAACCTCCAGTTCTGATAGGTGGGCCAGCTGATGTCCGTCTGAGCTTGCAGATTAAATTTCTTTCATCTATACTTTAAATAAATAATATTTTGGATTGGTTGTATTTCATTAAAAAAAAATTATCACTGTTTGTGTGAGGCCAAAAACGGATGCAGTGAGACAGATAATTGTCTCTTTTTTGTTGCCCTGCCCTAGGCAGCTACCAGCTGAAACTGGCCGGGACACAGGGGTTACTGAGGTGGTCAGTGACTCCCCCTGGAGATAGGAAGACCCCCATATACCCAATCCATAGATGCTTCACAGTCAGAGTCATACAGACGTGGGGAACATGAGGGGTTCCAGCGTATTAGGCTATTGCTTATTTTCTTAAGAGGTTAACTTTCCACTGTTGCTCAACTTTCAAGTAAGCTTGTGTCTAGTTAATATACCAAGCATAAAATAAACGCAAACAAAAGTTTAAGAAGATGAATATATGCAAATCAAAACTTTTTTTTGTACAACTTCTCTGAAACTGACCCCTCAATAATAAAAATGAAGTAAAAAGGAACAGTGCTGAGTTTCAGTTCTTCCTGTTGAAATGACGGCACATGGTCTCAGTACTTCCTTTCTGTTACACACACTAGTCTGTCTGCCTGGGCTTCCTTCCTCTCACTTAGACAACCTCTTTGCATCTTCTCAATGTATTTTAAAATCACCTCCCTGCGAATTCCGTTCCAACTCAAGCTAAGTTGTGTGTCTCTTTCTGTATTTTCATGTTCAGTATATAAACTTCTGGTGTAACATTTAAAACAAATATGAAAGATGCTCACGTGAACATTTTTCCCACTGAAGTATGAACTTATCACAGCTTCCTGTACAGAGCAGATGTTTAAAAAATACCTCTTGTCTGCAAGTGTTTTATTTTCCTTTGTGTACATCCTATTACTACGGGTTGGTCTCTGGAACATGACAAACGTTAAATGAATTTCTGCGAAAAGAATGATGTGTGAGTGTATTTTCTCTTCTAGAACTAACTGTGGGGGTCAATGGAGACATGGATACAACAAAATAACTTTCAGATACAACGTCATTGAAAATTTAATGATTCTTTGTGGACCTGATACAGTGTATGCTGAGATCTTAAGCAAGTGAACTGTTTGAGAAGGGCAGAAAGTCAGAAACTATTAGGAACACAGTCTAGGTTGATTCTATAGTTTTGGTCAGGAGTCTAGTTTATAATATCCAAAAGCATGGGACCAAGTTACTTGGTTTAGGTGACTGGCATCCACAGGGGTCTATTCTAACAGGTGGTCAAGGCAGCAGGAGCCAACTGCTAGTGAGACATTTAGATTCGTTCTATGATGTCAGCTTAATTATTTTCTATTCATCGATTTTGAAATAAGATACCAACTCTAATAAAGATTCCAGGAGAGAATTACAACGCCTAGGCAGGGAGAAACATAAAAGCCAGGCTGTATCAGGACTGGCAAATGTGGGAAGAACACAGCTCAGGAGGATTCTGGTTTCTGCACCAGGACTGTTGCGATCCTTAACTTTACAAACTAGAGTAATTGACTGGTCAAGACCAGCTCAGATTCATGGTCTTGAGCACCAGCTGCTGAGTCAGGCATGCAAAGAAGAGACTGCCTGCTTCTTTTTAAAATTACATTCCACCTCATAGCTCTTATCTTACTTCTCATTAATACCCTACTTCCTGATTTCTGCAAACCAGACTTTAAGAAAGCTTCTCTTTTCACATTTAATGAATACAGCTTAATTTCTTCTCCATTTTCAGAGGGAAAAAATGATTTCCCATCCATGATATATTTGTTTCATTTCTGCCATTTGCAACAGGAAAACCACACCGGATAAAGTCCAACAATATTTATAGCTATCATTCTTGTTCACATAATAGCATTTTCACATCTATTTTTCTAGGCATTGCCTAGAACCCGGAATTAGACCAGATCCTTTATTGGGGTAAGATAAATACTCAATACTAATACACAATAATAATGTGGAAATTGTAGAGGAAATGTGCAGAGTTTGAGACACTTATAATCAGTTGGACAGAAATTTTAAAAACTGGGTAGTCTGATAACTAAGACAATTTCTTTTAGAATTCATGGTTGGAGTTTTGACCATTGCTCTTTTTTTGGCGGGGGGGGGGGGGGGTGGTGGGGAGGGGGTCAGGCATAAGCAACAAATAAACAGACCTAAATAGAGAGAAAAGAAGATGTCTCAAAAGCAAAACTTGAAGTTTCTGGCTTACTGCCTTAGCTTCTATTTTGTGCCAGAATGGGTTGACTAAAATTTTATTATTTCATACAAATGCTTCTTGGACAATTTTTGGTTCTTGATATATAAACCAATGAGACAGAAGGTGACAAAAATATTTAGAGCCAAGTAATTTTGGAAAATTCTGCCCCATGTGGCTTTTTTATGATTTTTTTCAAATATAGGTCATTGTGTGTTTCAAATATGGGTTATGTTGATTTCTCTTCATCACGTATTTCTTAGTCTCTGAAGCTAACAGTAGCTAGCTGCACATTGGAAGATGTGCAGTGAGTGGCCCTGGCTTCATTTAGTTAAAGAAAATCACAGTCAAATAAATCCTGAAAATAATTTATAAACTGTATGTAAATTACATGTCTTACTGATGTCCAGTACAGTGCAGGGTTTGAGATCTTACTTCACTTGCAGACTTACAAGACAGCCTGTCAAAGCTTCATGGGTACTGGTAGAAGACACAAGCCTTCTAGGTCAGAGATAAAGGACAGTTTGCTATACTAGCAGTGACGGTTGCCATTGTATTCTCATTTTTGGATTGGTCCCCCAAGCTCCAGTTTCCACAAGGCGACATGGGTGGTCAAGATGGTGGTATCCTCAGTGAGTTATGTTGCAGGAGATAAAATTTGAGCTTAGGGAACCTAAATCTTTAGAAATGGACAGTGACCATGACTGCCCTTGTGCTCTGGAGAAAGACAGCATCTCTGTCTTCCAAGGCTGTTTGCCAACATTCTTTAAATTATAGTTTGGAACAAAGGACATTCATTGCCTCACACACAAACCATGTAGGCACTCTAGACTCATCTCTAAATAACTGCATTTTAAGAGTCTTTTTGAGTCAATAATTAATAGAGACAATATATTGGGAGGGAAAGGTGATTTTAAGATTGTAACTAGAAAAAATTGCATACTTATGACTATGAGGAAATAGTGGAAAGCAGTTTAACTTAGGTTTGAAAATGTTGTCAGGTTTTTTAAAAATGTTATTTAGAAGACTCTTGAGAGTCCCTTGGATTGCAAGGAGATCCAACCAGTCCATCCTAAAGGAAATCAGTCCTGAATATTCATTGGAAGGACTGATGTTGAAGCTGAAACTCCAATACTTTGGCCACCTGATGTGAAGAACTGACTCATTGGGAAAGACCCTGATGCTGGGAAAGATTGAAGGTGGGAGGAGAAGGGGACGACAGAGGATGAGATGGTTGGATGGCATCACCGACTCAGTGGACATGAGTTTGGGTAAACTCCAGGAGTTGGTGATGGACAGGGAGGCCTGGCGTGCTGCAGTCCATGGGGTCACGAAGAGTCAGACACAGCTGAGTGACTGAACTGAATTGACTGATTTCTCAGTAGAGCAATTTAAATAACATTACTCCTTTTTCAGAAACAGAAGTTATGCTCCCAAAAGAAAAATAGTTTAAATGGTCAACGCTATCATATTTTTGGCCTTTTTTTTAACAAACTTTTTATAAAATTAAAATTAAGATTGTCACCCTAAATTGGCCATACATATAGTTTACTCTAATGCTTTTAAGTTGGTCAAGCTTAATGAGTGCCAATTCATGCTATTCGTTTAGTCCTTTTAATTTATTTCATAGTTTCACTGAATGTGTTTACTGATTAAATGTTAAATACTCATTTCTATGATGTTGAAATCATGCTATTTTTATAGACGTATATTAAATTGAAAATATGTCCTTATATGGAGAAACTATTTTCTGATTACAAAAGAAGCATTTTCTCCAAGCAAGCTAGACTGTAGAAACTAACTACTTTATCCTAAATACTTACATATTTATAGTAGTATAACTACTCTTAATGAAAATTATTGTTTTAATTTTGGCTAATGAAGCACCAAAAATTAAATTTTGATTTCATTTTTAAATCATATGATTCAGTTTCTTTTTAATATTACAATTCAATAAAATGTAGGAATCATCTCTTACCTCACAACACTTAAGTGAATGTAATGAACACAAAATTTAGCACGTGTGTTATTTTTTGAATAAAATGAAACATCAATGTGTAATCTTAAAAAGTACTATATTTGATCCAAACATTTAATATTTCTCTAAATGTTAAAGGTAATATTAATACCTGCTACTCTGGGTATATCACATATACTTTTGCTTAACCTGTTTGTGTTTTGTGATATGTCACCTTACAAAGTCTCTAAGAAACATTTATATATAAACAGTAATATAATATTCAACTGCCCTTTGTCACTTTTTATTAGTGCTTATAACTAATTATAAATTTTGCAATTGAAATTAATTTTTGTTTTTTCTTTTTGTTGCTTAAAAACACTACACTGTTTTAGGGTTATAAAATTTATCATTAGTTGCACAAACATTTTCATAGCAATATTAATAGAAATCAAATTAAAATTAAGAAAAATGTATCAATACATCTGAACCCTAACAAATCAGAATATAATTATTTTACTTTCTTTTACCCAGGCATATACATGTATTATTTTACATCATAGCATATATCTCTATACTTTCCACATGTGATGTGATACCTATTTTTTCACATGTAGGATATGTATTTTTTATAATAGTTATGTTGAAAGTCACACAAAATTCTACTGAGAAAATTTTATTGAAGAATTTATTATGTTGTTAATAATTCCCTTATTGTTTGTCACATATAAGTTGATTCTAAATTTTTTGTACTTATACATGGTGTTTAGAAAACCATCCAGGATGCATATTTTTTCCTTTACACTTTTGTAGACTAAATTCCAAAAAGGAGAATTCTAAACTACAAAAACATAATACATTTTAATTATTCTTTGACATATTAATTTTTTCCAAAAGGATTTTTCAAATTTGTGTCGTCAATGAAAAAGGACAAATTTCAGTTTACTCATATACTTTTCGTATAATTCATATTTATTCAGGTCCTATGACCATTTTAAGATCAGATCTTTTTTTCCCATTCTAATGAGTTGTAAGAGCTTCTTATATATTTTGGAAGTTAACTCCTTATCAAAGAGATCATTCAAGTATTTTTTCTGATTCTGTTTATTTCTATTTGTTTATTTTGCTATCGTTGCCTGCACTTTTGTAGTCAGATCTAAAATGTCATTGCCAAGACAGATGTCAGTGAACTTTTCTTCAATGTGTGTTTTAGAAATTTTATGGTCTTAGGTCTTATGTTTAAGTCTTTTAAAAAAAATTAATGTATTTATTTTAATTGGAAGCTAATTACTTTACAGTATTGTAGTGATTTTTGCCATACATTGACATGAATCAGCCATGGGTGTACATGTGTTCCCCATCCTGACCCTCCCTCCCACCTCCCTCCCCATCCCATCCCTCAGGGTCATCCCAGTGCACCAGCCCTGAGCACCCTGTCTCATGCAATGAACCTGGACTGGCGATCTGTTTCACATATGATAATATACATGTTTCAGTGCTATTCTCTCAAATCATCCCACCCTTGCCTTCTCCCAGAGTCCAAAAGACTGTTCTTTATATCTGTGTCTCTTTTGCTGCCTCACATATAGGGTCATTGTTACCATCTTTCTAAATTCCATATATATGCATTAAAATACTGTATTGGTGTGTTTTTCTTTCTGACTTACTTCACGCTGTAGAATAGGCTCCAGTTTCATCCACCTCATTAGAACTGATTCAAATGCATTCTTTTTAATGGCTAAGTAATAATTCATTGTGTATATGTACCATAGCTTTCTTATCCATTCTTCTGCTAATGGACATCTAAGTTGCTTCCATGTCCTGGCTATTGTCAAAGTGCTGCAATGAACACTGGGGTACACCTGTCTCTTTCAATTCTGGTTTCCTCAGTGTGTATGCCCAGCAGTGGGATTTCTGGGTCATATGGCAGTTCTGTTTCCAGTTTTTTGTTTTTTTTTTAAGGAATCTCCACACTGTTTCCATAGTGGCTGTACCAGTTTGCTTTCCCACCAACAGTGTAAGAATTTTCTCCACACCCTCTCCAGCACTTATTGTTTGTAGACTTTTTGATAGCAGCCATTCTGACTGGCGTGTAATGGTACCTCATTGTGGTTTTGATTTGCATTTCTCTGATAATGAGTGATGTTGAGCATCTTTCCATGTGTTTGTTAGCCATATGTATGTTTTCTTTGGAGAACTGTCTGTTAAGTTCTTTGACCCATTTTTTGATTGGGTCATTTATTTTTCTGGAATTGAGCTGCAGGAGCTGCTTGTATATTTTTGAGATTAATTCTTTGTCAGTTGCTTCATTTGCTATTATTTTCTCCCGTTCTGAAGGCTGTCTTTTCACCTTGCTTATAGTTTCCTTCATTGTGGAAAAGCTTTTAAGTTTAACTGGGTCCCATTTGTTGGTTGTTCAGAAGTGTGTTGTTTAGCCTCCAAATGTTTGTATTTTTAATAGTATTTTTTTTCCTCCTGTAGTTGACATCTAATCTTACCACATTGTGATTAGAAAAGATGCTTGGAAAGAGTTCAATTTTTTTGAATTTACCAAGGCTTGATTTATGCCCTAGGATGTGATCTATCCTGGAGAAGGTTCCGTGTGCACTTTTGATAAAAAGGTGAAATTCATTGCTTTGGGGTGAAATGTCCTATAGATATCAATTAGGTCTAACTGGTCCATTGTATCATTTAAAGTTTTTGTTTCCTTGTTAATTTTCTGTTTAGTTGATAGGTGTCAGTTGAAGGTGTGATAGGTGTGAGTGGGGTATTAAAGTCTCCCACTATTATTGTGTTACTGTTAATTTCCCCTTTCATACTTGTTAGCATTTGCCTTACATATTACAGTGCTCCTATGTTGGGTGCATGTATATTTATAATTGTTACGTCTTCTTCTTGGGTTGATCCTTTGATCATTATGCAGTGTCCTTCTTTGTCTCTTTTCACAGCCTTTATTTCAAAGTATATTTTATCTGATATGAGTATTGCTACTCCTGCTTTCTTTTGGTCTCCATTTGTGTGAAATATTTTTTTCCAGCCCTTCACTTTCAGCCTGTATGTGTCCCTTGTTTCAAGGTGGGTCTTTTGTAGACAACATATATAGGGATCTTGTCTTTGTATTCATTCAGCCAGTCTTCATCTTTTGGATGGGGCATTCAACCCATTTACATTTAAGGTAATTATTGATAAGTATGGTCCTGTTGCCATTTGCTTTGTTGTTTTGGGTTCGCGTTCATACAATGTTTCTGTGTTTCCTGTCTAGAGAAGATCCTTTAGCATTTGTTGGAGAGCTGGTTTGGTGGTGCTGGATTCTCTCAGCTTTTGCTTGTCTGTAAAGCTTTTGATTTCTCCTTCATATTTGAGTGAGATCCTTGCTGGGTACAGTAATCTGGGTTGTAGGTTTTTCTCTTTCATCACTTTAAGTATGTTCTGCCATTCCCTTCTGGCCTGAAGAGTTTCTATTGAAAGATCAGCTGTTATCCTTATGGAAATCCCCTTGTGTGTTATTTGTTGCTTTTCCCTTGCTGCTTTTAATATTTGTTCTTTGTGTTTGATCTTTGTTAATTTGATTAATATGTGTCTTGGGGTGTTCTGCCTTGGGTTTATCCTTTTTGGCAGTCTCTGGGTTTCTTGGATTTGGATGGCTATTTCCTTCCCCATTTTAGGGAAGTTTTCAGCTATTATCTCCTCAGATATTTTCTCATGCCCTTTCTTATGGTCTTCTGGGGCTCCTATGATTCAAATGTTGGGGCATTTAACATTGTCCCAGAGGTCTCTGAGGGTGTCCTCATTTCTTTTAATTCTTCTTTTCTTTTTTCCTCTTTGCTTCATTTATTTCCACCATTCTATCTTCCACCTCACTTATCCCATCTTCTGCCTCAGTTATTCTACTGTTGGCTCCCTCCAGAGTGCTTTTGATCTCAGTTATTGCATTATTCATTATTGATTGACTCTTTTTTTATTTCTTCTAGGTCATTGTTAAACCTTTCTTGCATCTTCTCGATCCTTGTCTCCAGGCTATTTATCTGTAACTCCATTTTGTTTTCAAGATTTTGGATCATTTTCACTATCGTTATTCAGAATTCTTTATCAGGTAGATTCCCTATCTCTTCCTCTTTTGTTTGGCTTGGTGGGCATTTATCCTGTTCCTAACATGCTGTGTATTTCTCTGCCTTTTCATCTTGTTTAGATGGCTGTGTTTGGGGTGGTCTTTCTGTATTCTGGCAATTTGTGGTTCCTCTTTATTGTGGAGGTTCCTCCCTGTGAATGGGGTTGGACGGGTGGCTTGTCAAGGTTTTCTGGTTAGGGAAGCTTGCGTCAGTGTTCTTGGTGGGTGCAGCTGGATCTCTTCTCTCTGGAGTGCAATGAAGTGTCCAGTAGGGAGTTTTGGGGTATCTGTGGGTTTGGTGTGACTTTTAGCCACCTGTATATTAATGCTCAGGGCTATGTTCCTGTGTTGCTTGAGAATTAGTGTGGTATGTCTTGCTCTGGAACTTGTTGGCTCTTGGGTGGAGTTTGGTTTCAGTATAGGTATGGAGGCTTTTAGATGAGCTCTTGTTGATTAATGTTTCCTGGTGTCAGGTGTTTTTTGGTTTTCTAAAGTTTTGGATTTAAGCTTCCTGCCTCTGGTTTTCAGTCTTATTCTTACAGTAACCTCATCACTTCTCCATCCATACTGCACCAATGATAAAACATCTAGGTTAATGGGGAAAACATTCTCTGCAGTAAGGGACACCCAGAGAGGTTCACAGAGTTACATGGAGAAGAGAAGATGGAGGAGGGAGATAGAGGTGACCAGGTAGAGAAGAAGGGGAATCAAAAGGGGAGAGAGAAATTTATCCAGTAATCAATTCCCTATGTGCTCTCCACAGCCTGCAACACCAAAAGAGGTTCACAGAGTTACAGAGAGAGGAGAAGAGGGAGGAAGGAGATAAAGGTGACCAGGAGGAGAAGAGGGGGAATCAAAAGGGTAGAGAGACAGATATAGTCAGTAATCGGTTCCCTAAGTGTTCTTCACAGCCTGGAACACCCAAAGACATTCACAGAGTTGGGTAGAGAGTAGAAGGTGGGGGGAGGAGATAGAGGTGACCTGGGGGAGAAAAGGGAGAGTCAAAAGGGGGAGAGGGCAAAGAAGCCAGTAATCACACTCCTAAGTAAAAATGGGTACTGAAGATTGGATTCTTAAAGGTACAAAATTGATAACAAGTACCAAAAAGCAAAGATTAAAAATCTAAAGTAGAGGCTAGACTCTCAAAAATGCAATATTAAAAAAGCAAAACAAAATCACAAAATATTATAAAAAATATATATGAAATTTGCTTTACAAATAGGGTCTTTTTTTTGCAAGGTAATAGTAGATTATAAAAATGAAAATTAAAGGAGTAATAAAGGATTTAAAAATTAAAAATTAAAAAATTTAAAAAATGATAATAGTAAAATGAATCTAGGAGTTTCTCTGGATCTGTTGCAGGCAGTGTTGGGTCAGTTCAGTTTCAGATAGTTCCTTGTTCCAGCTTATACTTCTTTTTGAGGTCTATAGGCCCCTTCCAGTATAGTTGGTGCTAACTGCAGGGTTTTAATCTATTGCACCTGTCACTTCCAAAGCGGTTCCCTCTGCTTATTTTAGCTTCTTCTGTTTGCTGGTCTCTTCAGTGTCTAATTTCCGCTCTGACACAAGGGGGCCGTGGTGGCCACTTATCTAGGCTCACTTGTTCAGTCATGCTGTGGGGAGGGAGGAATACTGCAGACAAACATCACTGGGGTGTGTGGGGAGCGCTCGCAGTGTCTCCACAGGACTGGGTTTGCCCCCGCTCACGGAGTGTGTGCTTTCCCCATCTACACAGCTCAGGCTCCAGGCTGCTCTGCAGGGGAACTGTCTGAGGCGGGCCCTGGGTTGTGTGCACTTCCCAGGTCTAAGCCACTCAGGTTCAGGTTCTCGGGTACTCCACAAAGGCGCAGACTCGGTTGGGCTTGCGTTTTGTGCCGTTCCCAGGTCTGAGCAGCTCAGACAACCAGGTGCTTGGTGAGCACACACTCCCCAGGTCGGGGGTGTGTCTTATCGCCTCCTCCATCCCAGATGCTTAGTTTCCTGGGTGCGCAGCAGGAGCACCATCCTAGATGTGCCGTGTGTCTCTTCTGGGGAGCTGATCTCTGGCTGCGACCCTTCTGATGGATGTCAACCATCCAGGATCCCAGGAAGACTTGGTTAGCAACTGGGAGCCTGCTCGCAGTTTGGTGGAGGATGCCGTCTCTGGGGCCGAGACTGCCCCTCGCCTTCTGGCTCTGGCTGCCCTCCGCCTGCCTGTCTCCAGCAGGGGATGGGCCGGTCCACAGTCAGCTAGCTCTCCTCTGCTATTTGCTCAGTCCTTTGTTCTGTGAGCGGGCCGGCAGCGCCTTAGGTTAGGGCTTTTCGCAGGAAAGTTCCTTCTCTCTCTCTCTCTTTTTTTCTCTCTGGCTATCCCACAGTTTGGGTTGCTGTCTCACGTTAGCTCCCTCAGATTGTCCTCAGGGCTTTCAGGCCTGGTCCTTACCCTAAGCAGTGCAGCCTGCGCCTCCCTGTTCACCCTCCACTTGCTGGTGGTGGACACGAGCATCTGGGCTACTTCTCCGCTGGGATTTGTGGCTAGGCACGTAATCTGTGGGTTTTATTTATTTATTTATTTCTCCCGGTTATGTTGCCCTCTGAAATTCCAAAACTCCCTACAGACCCGCCAGTGAGAGGGTTTCCTGGTGTTTGGAAACTTCTCCTCTTTCATGACTCCCTCCCCAGGATGGGTCTCTGTCCTTAACCCTTTTGTCTCCCTTTTCATCTTTTATCTTTTGTCTTACCTCCTTTTGAAGACAATGGGCTGCTTTTCTGGGTACCTGGGGTCCTCCACCAGCGTTCAGAAGTTGTTTTGTGAAATTTTCTCAGCATTTAAATGATCTTTCAATGAATATGTAGGGGAGAAAGTGGTCTCCCCATCCTATTCCTCTGCTATCTTTGGACCGCCCTCGTATGTTTAAATCTTTACTTCATTTTGAATTGATTTTTGTGTTTTAAGATAAGAGTCTGATTTCGTCCTTTTGGTCATTAAAATATTTGTCCAATTTTCCCAAACCCATTTAAAAAGAGACTGCTCTTCTTCCATTGTATGTTCTTAGTGCCTTTGTCAAAAGTCAGGTGACTGTGTACTGTGGGTTTCTTTCTGGAGCCTCTATTCTGTTCTAATGATCTATGAGTCTTTTTTTCTTTTTTAATTCAAATACTGTACTGTTTTGATTGCTATGACTTTGTAATATAGTTTGAAATCAGGAAATGTGACGTCTCCAACTTTACACTTCTTCCTCAAGATTGGTTTGGGGCCTTTTGGAGTTCCACACATATTTTAGGATTGTTTTCAATTTCTGTGAAAAATGCCATTGGGATTTTGATAGGGATTTCACTGAATCTGTGTATTGCTTTGGATGTATGGATATTTAATATTAATTCTTCTAATTCATGAACATGGAATATCTTTCTATTTATTTGTGTCATCTTCAATTTGTTTCATCAGTTTTTCATAGTTTTCAATGTATAGCTCTTTCATTCCTTAGTTAAATTTATCCCTAAGTATTTTTATTCTTTATGATGCTATTGCAAAAGGGCTTAAAAAAAAAAAAAGAATGTCTTCTTCAGATAGTTTGTTGTTTATGTATAGAAATGCAACACATTTTTGTATATTGATTTTGTATCTTGCAAATTTGCTCTATTCATTGATTAGTCCTAACAGGTTTTTAGTGGAGTCTTTAGGGTTTTCTGTATTTAAGATTATGTTTAGCTTTCCTCACTAACTAAGGAAAAAAGAGAGTCTGAAACAATAGATTCAATGTATATGGTAAAACTTCTGTGCTCTGAACAGCCCTAAAGAATCTTAAGGTCATAATTGGCATCTCCAGAGACAGTTTATATGTAAGAAATGTGTGTGAATGCATTTTAATGTAGTATATTTATTGACATAACAATTTTGATGTTGAAATTGGTTAGTAGTCTCCCTTTAGTGCTTCTTGGTTTGCTCTGTAATCATGAATATAAGAAATTAATAATAGGAAGAGAGGGACAACAGGCTAAGAGAATATAGTGCCTATTGAGACCAAATAAAATATGTGTGTATAATCATCAAGGGTGTATATTGTCGCCCTCCTTATTTAACTTATTGCAGAATACGTCATGCGAAATGCACAAGCGAAGCACAAGCTGGAATCAATATTGCCGAGAGAAATATCAATTACCTCAGATATGCAGAGGACACCACCCTTATGGCAGAAAGTGAAGAGGAGCTAAAGAGCCTCTTGATGAAAGTGAAAGAGGAGAGTGAAAAAATTGGCTTAAAACTAAACATTCAGAAAACTAAGATTATGGCATCTGGTCCCATCACTTCATGCCAAATAGATGGGGAAATAATAGAAGCAGTGACAGGCTTTATTTTTTGGGGCACCAAAATCAATGTAGATGTTGAGTGCAGCCATAAAATTAAAAGACACTTGCTCCTTGGAAGAAAAGCTATGACCAATCTAGACAGCATATTAAAAAACAGAGATGTTACTTTGCCAACAAAAGTCCATCTAGTCAAAGCTATGGTTTTCTCAGTAGTTATGTATGGATGTGGGAGTTGGACTATAAACAAAGCTGAGCATCAAATAATTGATGCTTTTGAACTGTGCTTGTAGAATACTCTTGAGTGTCTCTTGGACTGCAAGGAGATCCAACCAGTTAATCCTAAATGAAATCAGTCCTGAATATACATCAGAAGGACTGGTGCTGAAGCTAAAACTCCTGATGCGAAGAACTGACTCATTTGAAAAGACCCTGATGCTGGGAAAGATTGAAGGTGGGAGGAGAAGGGGACAACAGAGGATGAGAGGGTTGGATGGCATCACCGATTCAATGGACATGAGTTTGAGTAAGCTCTGGGAGTTGGTCATGGACAGGGAAGCCTGACGTGCTGCAGTTCATGGGGTCACAGATTCAGATATGACCGAGCGGCTGAACTGAACTGAACTGATAATATACCTGTTCCATTCTCCATGTGCCTATGTTAGTGATGTATGTCTGGCCTTTGAACTGTCTGTTAGGACATGAGTCTGAAACTCTCACAGGAAGATAATCACTTAGATGTCTTCTAGGGAAGCCTGTTTTCTGTACAAAGTTTCTTATAACTCACTGCTTGTAAATTACAGACAGGGAGAGACATTCATAAGACTAAGCTTTAATAGTAATTAATGCCCTCCTGGGGGTATGCTTGGCATAGTTTGCAGGTATCAAAAATTCTTAGTTTGAACCAAGGAGGTTTGGGGGATTTCTAAATTCAGGTACTAGATTTCTAAAAAGTTTTCCTGGCAGCAGAGCTTTTTCCTTTACCATTCATCCTGTGTACACTCTGGAGAACTTGAGCTGCTTTGTTAGTTCCCATGTCAAAAAAGGAAAAATCTTACTAGAATGGTTTATGAGTGCTAGGAATCTTAAGCCCTGCCTTGCTCCTAGGTATAAGGATACTTTGGGGATATTGAGAACACTGGGTATGAACGGCCTTTGTGAGTCTCTTTCTTGGTGTCTCTCTACGTGGGACCACAACCCCGAGACTGTGTCTTATTTATCTTCTTTTATTTATTCATTCAATCATTTATTTATTTATCAATACTTTCACACTCACAATAGTAACCCAATGTGTAGGTCCAAATTTCTTCCTCTAAATACTTCATTTTCATGGGGAGTGTGTGTTAGCCACTCAGTCATGTCCAATGCTTTGTGACCCTGTGGACTGTAGCCTGCCAGGCTCCTCTGTCCAAGGGATTCTCCAGGCAAGAAGACTGGAGAGGGTTACTGCTTCCTTCTCCAGGGCATCTTCCTGACCCAGAGATTGAACCCAGGTCTCCTGCATTGCAAGCAGACTCTTTATGGTCTGAGCCACCAGAGAAGCCTTTTGATGCAGAATCCTGACAAATATATAAGATAAGCAAACACATTTTAAAGCGTGGTAAAATACTACTTTAAGAAAATCAAATTGTGCAGTGGGATACAATGTGATAGGATGTAGAGCTTCTTTAGCTAGGCTGTCCAAAGTACTGTCTGAGGAGCAGAGAGCTACATATAAATATGGAGGGAAGTTCATTCCAGATAGACTGGAGAGACCCCGAAACAGGAATGGACTTGGCGTATTCCTGGAACAGCAATGGCAACAAAGCCAGTGTCCATGGAGCAGAATGGAAAATGGGCAGAAGTGTGAGCCATATATTATCAGACTGCTAGTTACCAATTTGATTTTTTTTTCCTGATTTGCCTTGGGAAAGAGTTGAATACTGTTTGATTGCAATGGGAAACTACTGGAGTTCATCTTTTACCAAAATAAGTATACTGTCTGGTTTTATGTTTTGAGAAAATATTTGGACCTCTGTGTAGGGGGCAAGAATGGATGCAAAAGAGCTATTGTAGAGTTATTGTAGATCAGGGATGGGGTGGGAGAGGCTTAGATGAGAATTCTAGGAGCAGACACATTGATGAGTGTTAGATTCCAAATATATTTTGGAGATAGATACACTGAAAAATTTACTTGTAAGGAAAAGACATAGATGAAGGATTGCTCCAGGTTTTCACCCTAAGTTTGATGGTGGGACTGTTTGCTGAATTAAAGAAAATTGGAGAACAGGAAAAATAAATACAAAAGTACCATTTTGGTCATATTAAATTTTAAATGCCTGTTAGGCATCAGGAAGTGGAATCAATGGCCTCAGGGATGAGGCTAGATCTGGGTATATTGATTTGACATTTAAAGTCACATACTGGATGAACTCTTCTAAGAAGTAAGTGGAAATAGAGAAGAGAATGGAACCAGAACAAGGACCCTGGGAATTATAACCTTTAGACATCAGGCAGAGGAAGAGGGACTGTCTAGTACAATGGGAGAACATGGGGATGTGGCATCTCAAGAACCTAGAGAAAATAAATCTTTCAAGAAGATAAAACACTTGTTTTGTGTCCTTGATGTCAGCACAATAGTCAAGACGGATATAAATGAATTAACTTTTGAATTTTCACAGTAGAGGTCAATAACCACCTTGGTGCAAAGTATTCAATGCAGCCAGTGAATACAAAATCCAGATTAGAATAAGTTGAGGGCAGTATAAGGTTGAGAGGATGGAGATAATATATCTATTTGAGACTTCTGAAAACTTTAGCTACTTAGGGGGAGATTTTTTTAAATCAAACTTCCAGTGCCCTCCCCACAGTAAGCTGTTGAAAATACAGTAATTTAGGGGTTATGTAAGAGGAGGTCAGTTAAGAAAGTAACCTGTATATGGTCATTGGATTGTACCTTTAAATTCATGTCTTTCTGTTATCAACTACACTAAAATGCATAATTTTAAATCTATAGTGTTAATGAGAAGTTACAAAGTACAGAAATCTGAGAATAGAATTCTTCTAGAGTCTTATGATTTTTCATCTTTATAGTGGATTTAAATGTACAGCAGTTTTTCTTGATAGACTCTCCCTTATCTTCTCCTCCCAAAGTGTCCAAATTACTCTTCATAGAGTTGACAAGTTTCACTTTATATTTCTATTCTATTATTAAAAATACAGAATTGAAATATAAAGCGAAACTTGTCAACTCTATGAGATCCATGGCTGATTCATGTCAATGTGTGACAAAACCCACTGGAAAAAAAAATAATAATAATAAAAAATAAATAAATAAATAAATAAATAAAAAGAAAAAAAAATACAGAATTGATTTTTGTTGACACTGTTGCCATATTCAGTAGCCACAAGCATTTTGTGTTCTAAGAGAACCAGTGAGTTTATTTTCCAAATGGTAAACATTAGTTAACTTAGGGGTTATATAAGAGGAGGTCAGTTAAGAGAGTAGTATGTATATGGTCATTGGATTATGCCTTTAAATTGGAGAATTCAGGTATGTTAAAGAACATAAGGATTTGGATTCCTACTAAAAAAAATCTCTGACCCTAGTTTCACACATGTAGATTTTATGTATTTGTAAGAGAAAAGAAACGTTAATTAAAGACAAAGTCTAAGAATAATGATAATAACTATACTTTTGTTCCTGTTCTTTATTGAGATACATATCACATATACAGAAATATTAAACCTATGTATGCATAGCTTAAATAATAACTGTAAATTGACCCCCATGTAACCAATACCAAGATGAAGAAACATAACACACAAAAACCCAGAAGACTCCCATGGGCTTCTTTCCAACCTGACCTTTGTAATGATCATTTCTTTGTTTCTCTTTATCATTTACCACCTCTGTATTTATTCTTTTTTTAAAAAAAAATCTTTTTATTTGTATTGGGGTATAGCTGATTAACACATTTGCGATAATTTCAGGTGAACGGGGAAGGGACTCAGCCACACACACACATGTGTCCATTCTCCCCGAAACTCCTCCCATCCAGGCTGCCACATGACATGGAGCAGAGTTCCCTGTGCTACACAGGAGGTCCTTGTTGATGACCCATTACTGTGTTTGAGCTTTATGTAAATGGATCATGCCATTTGTATTCTTTTAGTTCTGCTTAATTTGCTTATATAATAATTTTGAGATTCGTCAATTTGGTGTGTAGCTCTAGTTCATTTTCATTACTGTATGGTATCTCATTGTATAAACGTAATTTATCTATCCTATTATTTATAGTTATGTGTGTTATTTCTAGGTTGGAGTATTATGATCAATACCACTGTAAACATTTGATAGTGCAGCTGTGGCAACTATGGCAAGCACTAGAGTGACAACTTAAATTGAAATTAGTTGCTATTAAATGAAATTAAAGATGCAGTCTTTTAGTTGTGTTAACCACATTTCAAGTGTACAACAGCCACATTGTGTCACTATTACTATTGACTCACAGCAATAGTATTGGACAGCACCATTTCTAGAACATTTCCATCACTCCAGAAAGTTCTACTCAACAGCAATACTCTAGGAATACATACCTGGGAGTGGAATTCTTAGGACCTCAGATAGACATTTCCAGATGATATCACACTGTTTTTCAAAATGGTTGTACTAGTTTATATTCCATTCAACTGTATAAGAGAACCCTGCTCCTAATGCCCTTGCATCCTCAACAGCACTTGGCTTGGAGCTCAGCAGCTAAGGCTTCTGTAACAAAGTACCACAAACTTGGTGGCATAAACATCAGAAATTTATTTTCTAACAGTTCTGGGGGTTGGAAGCCCAAGATCAAGCTGTCAGCAGGCATGGTTCCTTTGGAGAGCTGTAAGGAAAGGATTTGTTCCAGGCTTCCATGTTTGGTTTGTGGATGGCCATTTTCTCCAGGAGTCTTCACACTCTATTCCCTCTGAATGTCTCTGGATTTAGATTTCCCCTTTGACCTCACCCTAATGACCTCATTTTAACTTGATGACCTTTGTAAAGGCCCTATCTTCAAATAAGGCTCCGTTCTGAGAAACCAGGGGTTAGACCTCAGCAGATATATTTGGACAGAAGGGACATAATTCAGCCTATAACAGGTATATTAGATGTTTCAATATTTGCAAATCTGGTAGAAGTATAATGGTATTGCATTATAATTTTAATTTTACTTCCCTTGATTTTTCACGTACTATCCCATTTTTTTCACATGTTATAATCTGATAGTCTTTTTTTTTTTTTTAAGTACCAGGTCAAGGTTTGACCCTTTATTTCTCTTAGGCTGCCAACTTTTTTCATACTTCTTTATAGGAATTATCTTTACTATTTTGGACACTAGTACTTTTTTGATCATAGGTGTTGCAGTTATGTTCTCCTATCCTGTGGTTTGCCAGTTACTTATTTTTTATAATAAAACTAAGTTCTTAAATTTTTATTTGATTTAGTAAACATTTTCTTTATGGTTTGTACTTTTTCTTTCTTGTTAAGAAATCCTTCCTTACCCTGAGGTTATGGATTTCTTCTTCTGTGTTGTCTTCCTAAAGCCTTACAGTTTTGTTTCTCTCATTTAGGTCATTTTTCTACCTGGGATTGTTTTTTTGTTTTTGTTAAGTGGTGGTAAAATTTTATAATAAAGAAAATTAGATTTCCACCATCATTTATTGAAAGTTCTATTCTTTCTCCCCAAATCTTCTCTATAAAACAATGTACATTGGTCTGTTTATACTACTTTATTTAGTTCTCCTGGGTATGTTTTTCTCCTACTGTCTATATCACCCTTCTTTATTATGAAAGTTTTACAATAAATTTTATTTGATAATGAAAGTCTTTCTAATTTGTTCTTCAAGAATTTCTTATCTATATTTTGATATTTGCATTTCCTAGTTTTTTATAGCCATGTTTTGACAGACTAAGTTCCCTTCTATTCCTGGTTTGCTAACAGCCTTCTTTTTTTTAAAATCATAAATAGAAGTTAAATTTTGTCAAATCTTCCTGCAGCTGTGCTTTACTTTTTCAAAAATCTACTGTTTCGCAAATAATGTGCTAGATGCTTTATATATACATCATATCTAGTCCTCGGATCAGTTTTGCCAAGTAAGTATAATTATTCCCATCTTGGAAATGAAAAAATAAAACAAAGCTCTGAAAGACTATGTAGTTTGCCCAAATTTCTAGATACTGAGTGGAAGAGCTAGGATTCAAACTGAGGTTCCTCTGGCCCCTTAATTCACTCATTAACTAATTTATGCATGTATTTAATCAGTAAATTATTACTGAATAACCTCTGTGTTCCCTGGAAACGTTTGCACTTGCTGTTTTATTTCATTATCACCTGAGTCTGGGTACAAGTATACCTTGGAGGTATTGAGGATTTCACTCCACTGCCTCAGAGTTAGTCACACAGAGTTTTTGGTTTCTTGGTACACACAAAATTTATGCTTACACTATAGTTTGTTAAGTGAAATAGCACGATATCTAAAAATTAATGTACTACCTTAATTAAAAAATACATAATTGCTAAAAATGCTAACCATCCTCTGATCCTCCATATTTTTCTGCTGGTGAAGGATCTTGCCTCCATGTTGATGGCTGCTGACTGATCAGGGTGGATGTTGCTGAAGGTGGGGGTAGCTGAGATAATTTCTTAAAATAAGAAAACAGTGGAGTGTGCCACATCGATTGACTCTTCTTTTTAAATTATTATGTGTCAGGGAATAGGAGGCTGGCAGAGAGGGAAAAAGATGGGAATTGGTGGTTAGTGAAATGGAATACACACATTTATCAGTAAAGTTCGCTATCTATATGGTTAAGTTTCATGGTGCCCTAAAACAGTTACAATGGAAACATCAAAGTTGCCTTGAGAACACATTGTTGTTAACAGTGCTAAACATGCATGTGTAGTTTAGTTCCTAAATTATTGAGAATGCTAATAGGATGACACTGGTTTTCTCTAAGTGGCAATTGGAAAAGGCATTTCCCAGTCCAACATCCTCCGAGGAATTTTGCAGTCCTTGGCAAATGGAGGCATGATGGAGCCCTTAATCAGAAGCTGCCTCTGAAGAATTCCCTCCTCATATCCAATCCATTCAGTTTGGCCCTGGCCAAGCTTTTGATCTCATGGAGGCTATCAGAAATACAATCTTTTTACATATAGCAACGAAGTTAAACAGGAATGAATTTTAGTATACTCAAACACATATGATAAATGGGGACACTTAATACTACATAGAAGCCTGGGAAAATACATCTGATAAAACATTTTTTTTTAAAGTATTGACTATGGAAAACACCATTTCTTCCCTTTGTTTCATATCTTTAAGAATGATGAAAAGTGAAAGATAATTGCTTTAAGTACCTAAATCTACTTGGTTTCCTGCCCAGTTTTGTATTCCCTAATCTGTTCTTGATTAGCTGTTAGACTTCCCAGTTGGGGAGGAGAGGCCTAAGACAGTCTTCTCCTATCTACCCCATGTGTTACCTCATTTTCTTGCTGATAATTGTTTAAGCATTTCCTAGAAAACAGGAAGTTTTACACAAATGTGTTGCTCAGTGCTCAGAGGAACTATAGACATTTAGAATAAATTTTTCATCTTCTTATATAACTCACTCAATTCCTTGCTGTATTTTGACATAACTGGAGACTTAAAGATGATTTAGTATTACAGACATATAGTTAATCTCAGAACAAAAGTAAATGATCCCATTGAAATGTCTATAATTGACTCTGAATGGCTGTTGCCTTTACCACCTGCCACTTCCTCAGCATTGATGCACCAAGTCTGTAATATACAAGTGGACCTCACTGCACAAACACCCCAGATTCATAAAATCCACAGTCTAGGGCATACTTAGATATATATTTTAAGTAACTCTTTTTACAGAGTAACTTATTACTAAATTTCTTTACAAGAAAAGCTGCTACTGGGTGATTAAAATAAGGCCCACTTTCTAAGAATGATATTTACAAACAATTTTTCAAAAATGTCTATATGTCTAGATTAGGCTTGAAATTCTGGGAAGATGGCACCAGCAGAAGACATCCAGTTTTTTTAAGTGTATTTGAATTCCCACACATAAACAACCAAGGCAGCTATATAGCAGAACCAAAACCAATGGGCATTTACAACAAAACTGGTAACAACATATCTCCACAAACTCCCAAAATGCAGGCTGCTGGAATAAACTGGCTGGAGCCCCAAGGCCAGCTTGTTATCAGTGTCTGAACTGCAGGTAGCAGAGGGACCCTGAGTGTGGCTTCTGGGAAACTGAGAGCAGGTCAGCTCACAGCTCTTTACCAGAAGTCTCAGGACAATCGGAGGACAGCAGCTGCAGCTGGGCAGCTAGGAGGGTTTTGCTTATCTCAGTAGCAAGGCACAAGAGGCTTACTGTGAATCCTAAACACACGAGCAGCCAGGTCCCTGTGAGATCTCCACACGGCACCTTCGGAGCTCCTTTTGGAGAAAGGGTGTCACAGTGAAGCATGGAGTCAACTGAGCATGGTAAGCAGGACAGAGAGAAAAAAGGAAGCTTCAGATAAAGTGAGTGAGCCATGAGCCTCGAAAAGACATGGAGGAAACTTAAGTACGTGTTACTAAGTGAAAGAAAATCTGCAAGACTTCATAGTGTGATATTCTAACTCTACGGCATTCTAGAAAAGGCAAATCTATGGAGAGGGTGAAAACCTCAGTAGCTGAGGGAGCTAGAGGGTAGGGAGAGATGAGTAGGCCAGGCAGAGGATTTTTAGTGCAGCAAAACTACTGTTTGATGTTTTAATTATGGATATATGCCATTGTATGTTTGCCTAAACTCATAGAACATACCAAGAGTGAGCTCTAATGTACACTGTGGCCTTTGATTGGTAACGGCGTGTCACTGTAGGTTTATCTGTTGCAAGAAATACGTCGCTGTCGTGAGGGATGTGACTCTAGAGGAGGCTCTGCATGAGCGGACGCAGGGCACGTATGGGAAATCTCTGCACCTTCCAGTCAGTTTTGTTCATGAGCCTAAAACTGCTCTAAAATGTTGTCATTGTCGTTTAGTCGCTAAGTCATGTCTGACTCTTGCGACCCTGTAGACTGTGGCCTGCCAGGCTCCTGTGTCCATGGGATTCTCCAGGCAAGAATACTGGAGTGGGTTGCCACTCCCTTCTCCAGGGGTTCTTCCGGACCCAGGGATTGAACCCAGATCTCCTGCATTGCAGGCAGATTCTTTACAGACTGAGCTACAAGGGAAGCTCTAAAAAGTAAAGCCTATCAAAAAAACTGGGTGTGTTTGTTTGCAGTTAGTACTCTAAGGCATTGCTACAGACTTAGTGACTTAGAAACAACATAATGTACTATCTTAGAGTTCTTAGGTCAGAATTCTGGATGGATTCAGCACATTCTCTGCTACTAGACTTAAACCGAGGTGTATGTGTCTGGGCTCTTATGGGGAGATTGTAGGGAGAATCCCCCTCTGTTCATTCAGAGGGATGGCAGAGCTCACTGCCATGTGTTAAGGGACTGAGGTCCTGTTTCCTTGCTGTTTGCTCTGAGGGTCATTTCTCAGAGTCCAGAGCATGCCAGCATTCTCTGTTCATGGCTTTCTTCATTTTTGAGGCCAGAATCAGGGGCCTCCTCATGTGTGTCAGTCCTCCTGTCTCAGATCTCTCTTATCTCTTGTTCTGCCCCATCCCTCTTGCCTCCAGCCAAAGAAAGTTCTCTTCTTTTAAGGCACTCCTATGATTCGACTGTGTTTCCATAGATAATCTGGGATATCTCCCTGGATTTTAGTTTATGGTCTATAACCTTAGTTATGTCTTCACAGGTTCTAGAGATTAGGACTCAGATATCTTCGGGTGACCATTCATTCTACACTAAGAAGGGAGGGGCACAGAGCCTGGAGATCTCAGGAAGCAAGCTGCTCTACAAAAATAACAGAAGAGGGAGCTCCGTGATGTTAAAAATTTAGCCTGAACTGAGCCTCCTTCTAAAAGTTTATAGAAACTAAATTCAACAAAAAAAGTATAGATATAGCCTTTTATAATATTTCAAAAACAAGCTAAAGATTTAAAAATATGGTATAAGATGTGAAAGAAAAATATTCATCAGAGAAAAATTCAGAAAGGAGGTAATGGAACTGAGCTGAGGTATTAGAAATAAAAGAAAAAAATTCAACACGAGAGAATAAAGAAGTTACTTTAAGAAAAACTGATAGTACAAAAGAACAACATATCAAATATAAAACATGAAAAATTTAAAGAAGAATCGGCGTTAAAAACACTGAGAACTGGCAATAAAAATTCAATATAAATGTTATTGAAGTCTCTGGAAAAAATTGAAAACAAAGCAAGAAAATAGGAAAACCCACTAACAAGAAGACTTTCTGAAAATATGTATATATTTGTATATGTATATATTTGAAGTTATGTATTAGATGCATACTGAGCACCTAAGAATATCAATCTAGGATGACCAAAATCAAGATATATTCTAGCAAAATTACTATAGCTTAAAGGAAAAAAAGCCTTATTTTTCATCTTGGCAAAATCAGCAGGTGATTTATAAGGGAAAGAAAATTATGTTATCATCAGACCGTTTTTGTTAGCAGTATTTTATGCTAAGAGAAAATGGAGTAACATAAAGTTAAGGTACTCAAGGGAAGAAATGTTAGCCAGGGATTTTATATTCATCAAACTTACCTTCCAATTTAAAGGGTATAGACAAACGAATAGCATTAGAACTCAAGGAGATCGTTCCCAAGATTTCTTCCTGAGGAAGCTTCTAGAGACTGTGCTCCTCAACTACCAAAATGCCAAGAGAAACAGCAACATGAGGCCATGTGCTGTCATTAAAGGTATAGTTACTTATGAAACGCAAGGGTAAATGATTTTAGGAGGAGAGAGGATAGTATATGATGGCTATATGCTTAGGCATAATATAGTCCAACTACTAAGCAGCAGAGAGTAAAAAGCACATATGTAAAAGAAAAAAATATTCACCCATTCTCAGTAATTATATAGGTAACTAATAATTCTAATATAGTAGAATTACTATTGTTATTCTGAGACCCTTATGTGTGTAATGTGGGAAAAAGTAAATGAATATATGTGGGATATTCTGTTATTCTCTGTGTCCTTGAGACGTAGGGATTCTGGGTATAGATGAAGCGTGCATAAGAGAGAAGTATATAAAAGAGTATATAGAAGACCTCTGGTTTAGAATTTGGATTTGAATTGAATGTATCAGTACAAACGTTATCTTAAAAGATTAAATTATCTTAAAATTATCTTTTACTAAAGGAAGTGACACTCAATGGCTGCATTATTTTATCCCCAATTCCTGCTTCTCTTACACATTAAGTCCAGAAACTTGATAAGACACACTTAACCCTTTAAATCCTTTACTTCTTCTTCATCCCCTCTCTTAACAGACAATCAGCCTGCAAATTCTAACTCTTGTTCAGTCACTCAGTCGTGTCTGACTCTCTGTGACCCCATGGACTGCAGCACGCCAGGCTTCCCTGTCCTTCACTATCTCCTGGAATTTGCTCAAATTCATGTCTATTGAGTCAATGATGCCATCCAACCATTTCTTCCTCTGTCACCCCCTTTTTCTCTTGCCCTCAGTCTTTTCCAATGAGTTAGTTCTTCACATCAGGTGGCCAAAGTATTGGAGCTTCTGCTTCAGCATCAGTCCTTCCAATGAATATTCAGGATTGATTTCCTTTAGGATTGACTGGTTATATTTCCTGGCAGTCCAAGGGGCTCTCAAAAGTCTTCTCCAACACCACCGTTCAAAAGCATTAATTCTTTGGTGCTCAGCCTTCTTTATGGTCCAACTCTCACATCCACACATGACTACTGGAAAAATCGTAATTTGACTATCCAGACCTTTGTTGGCAAAATGATGTCTCTGTTTTTTAATGTGCTGTCTAGTTTTGTCATAGCTGTTCTTCCAAGGTGCAAGAGTCTATTAAACATGGCTGAAGTCACCACCATCCACAGTGATTTTGGAGCCCAAGAAAATTAAGTCTGTCACTGCTTCCATCTTTTCCCCATCTATTTGCCATGAAGTGATGGGACTGGTTGCCATGATTTTACTTTTTTAAAGTTGAGTTTTAAGCTAGCTTTTTCACACTCCTCTTTCACTTTCATCAAGAGGCTCTTTAGTTCATCTTCACTTCCTGTCATAAGGGTGGTGTCATCTGCATACCTGAGATTACTGATATTTCTCTAACAACTCTACCTTTTAGATATTTCTCAAATCCATCCATTCCTCTCCATTCTAATGGTGCCACCATCTTACCTGGGAGCTCTGCAGTCATCTCCTCAGTGGTCTCCTTGCCCCTCCAATCCATTCCTCATTTTGCAAAATGATCCCTGTACAGCAAGTATGATCATTCCCCTCCACATTTTAAGCTCATTAGTGGCTTCCCAGAGTCCTGAGAGTGGCTACAATGGCCTGGATAATGCAACTGCTGTTGGTGCTGAGTCCTCAGAAGCACCATTTCCCTCCGGCTCTGAGTTTTCAGTCCTGCTGGGCTTCTTTTGGCTCCTCAAACATGCCAGAGTTTTTTTTATTTTTTAATTTTTTTTAATTTTCTTTTTTTTTTATTAGTTGGAGGCTAATTACTTCACAACATTTCAGTGGGTTTTGTCATACATTGATATGAATCAGCCATAGAGTTACACGTATTCCCCATCCCAATCCCCCCTCCCACCTCCCTCTCCACCCGATTCCTCTGGGTCTTCCCAGTGCACCAGGCCCGAGCACTTGTCTCATGCATCCAGCCTGGGCTGGTGATCTGTTTCACCATAGATAGTATACATGCTGTTCTTTCGAAACATCCCACCCTCACCTTCTCCCACAGAGTTCAAAAGTCTGTTCTGTACTTCTGTGTCTCTTTTTCTGTTTTGCATATAGGGTTATCGTTACCATCTTTCTAAATTCCATATGTATGTGTTAGTATGCTGTAATGTTCTTTATCTTTCTGGCTTACTTCACTCTGTATAATGGGCTCCAGTTTCATCCATCTCATTAGAACTGATTCAAATGAATTCTTTTTAATGGCTGAGTAATATTCCATGGTGTATATGTACCACAGCTTCCTTATCCATTCGTCTGCTGATGGGCATCTAGGTTGCTTCCATGTCCTGGCTATTATAAACAGTGCTGTGATGAACACTGGGGTGCACGTGTCTCTTTCAGATCTGGTTTCCTCAGTGTGTATGCCCAGAACTGGGATTGCTGGGTCATATGGCAGTTCTATTTCCAGTTTTTTAAGAAATCTCCACACTGTTTTCCATAGTGGCTGTACTAGTTTGCATTCCCACCAAGAGTGTAAGAGGGTTCCCTTTTCTCCACAGCCTCTCCAGCATTTATTGCTTGTAGACTTTTGGATAGCAGCCATCCTGACTGGTGTGTAATGGTACCTCATTGTGGTTTTGATTTGCATTTCTCTGATAATGAGTGATGTTGAGCATCTTTTCATGTGTTTGTTAGCCCTCTGTATGTCTTCTTGGGAGAAATGTCTGTTTAGTTCTTTGGCCCATTTTTTGATTGGGTCATTTATTTTTCTGGAATTGAGCTGCAGGAGTTGCTTGTATATTTTTGAGATTAATCCTTTGTCTGTTTCTTCATTTGCTATTATTTTCTCCCAATCTGAGGGCTGTCTTTTCACCTTTCTTATAGTTTCCTTTGTAGTGCGAAAGCTTTTAAGTTTCATTAGGTCCCATTTGTTTAGTTTTGCTTTTATTTCCAATATTCTGGGAGGTGGGTCATAGAGGATCTTGCTGTGATTTATGTCGGAGAGTGTTTTGCCTATGTTCTCCTCTAGGAGTTTTATAGTTTCTGGTCTTACATTTAGATCTTTAATCCATTTTGAGTTTATTTTTGTGTATGGTGTTAGAAAGTGTTCTAGTTTCATTGTTTTACAAGTGGTTGACCAGTTTTCCCAGCACCACTTGTTAAAGAGGTTGTCTTTTTTCCATTGTATATCCTTGCCTCCTTTGTCGAAGATAAGGTGTCCATGGGTTCGTGGATTTATCTCTGGGCTTTCTATTCTGTTCCGTTGATCTATATTTCTGTCTTTGTGCCAGTACCATACTGTCTTGATGACTGTGGCTTTGTAGTAGAGTCTGAAGCCAGGCAGGTTGATTCCTCCAGTTCCCTTCTTCTTTCTCAAGATTACTTTGGCTATTTGAGGTTTTTTGTATTTCCATACAAATTGTGAAATTATTTGTTCTAGTTCTGTGAAAAATACCGTTGGTAGCTTGATAGGGATTGCATTGAATCTATAGATTGCTTTGGGTAGAATAGCCATTTTGACAACATTGATTCTTCCAATCCATGAACACGGTATGTTTCTCCATCTGTTTGTGTCCTCTTTGATTTCTTTCATCAGTGTTTTATAGTTTTCTATGTATAGGTCTTTTGTTTCTTTAGGTAGATATACTCCTAAGTATTTTATTCTGTTTGTTGTAATGGTGAATGGTATTGTTTCCTTAATTTCTCTTTCTGTTTTCTCATTTTAGTATATAGGAATGCAAGGGATTTCTGTGTGTTAATTTTATATCCTGCAACTTTGCTATATTCATTGATTAGCTCTAGTAATTTTCTGGTAGAGTCTTTAGGGTTTTCTATGTAGAGGATCATGTCATCTGCAAACAGCGAGAGTTTCACTTCTTTTCCTATCTGGATTCCTTTTACTTCTTTTTCTGCTCTGATTGCTGTGGCCAAAACTTCAAAAACTATGTTGAATATTAGTGGTGAGAGTGGGCACCCTTGTCTTGTTCCTGATTTCAGGGGAAATGCTTTCAATTTTTCACCATTGAGGGTGATGCTTGCTGTGGGTTTGTCATATATAGCTTTTATTATGTTGAGGTATGTTCCTTCTATTCCTGCTTTCTGGAGAGTTTTAATCATAAATGAGTGTTGAATTTTGTCAAAGGCTTTCTCTGCATCTATTGAGATAATCATATGGTTTTTATCTTTCAATTTGTTAATGTGGTGTATTACATTGATTGATTTGTGGATATTAAAGAATCCTTGCATTCCTGGGATAAAGCCCACTTGGTCATGGTGTATGATTTTTTTAATATGTTGTTGGATTCTGTTTGCTAGAATTTTGTTAAGGATTTTTGCATCTATGTTCATCAGTGATATTGGCCTGTAGTTTTCTTTTTTTTGTGGCATCTTTGTCTGGTTTCGGAATTAGGGTGATGGTGGCCTCATAGAATGAGTTTGGAAGTTTACCTTCATCTGCAATTTTCTGGAAGAGCTTGAGTAAGATAGGTGTTAGCTCTTCTCTAAATTTTTGTTAGAATTCAGCTGTGAAGCCATCTGGTCCTGGGCTTTTGTTTGCTGGAAGATTTCTGATTACAGTTTCGATTTCCTTGCTTGTGACGGGTCTGTTAAGATCTTCTATTTCTTCCTGGTTCAGTTTTGGAAAGTTATACTTTTCTAAGAATTTGTCCATTTCTTCCAAGTTGTCCATTTTATTGGCATAGAGCTGCTGGTAGTCGTCTCTTATGATCCTTTGTATTTCAGTGTTGTCTGTTGTGATCTCTCCATTTTCATTTCTAATTTTGTTGATTTGGTTCTTCTCCCTTTGTTTCTTAATGAGTCTTGCTAATGGTTTGTCAATTTTGTTTATTTTTTCAAAAAACCAGCTTGTAGCTTTGTTGATTTTTGCTATGGTCTCTTTAGTTTCTTTTGCATTTATTTCTGCCCTGATTTTTAAGATTCCTTTCCTTCTGCTAACCCAGGGGTTCTTCATTTCTTCCTTCTCTAATTGCTTTAGGTGTAGAGTTAGGTTATTTGTTTGGCTTTTTTCTTGTTTCTTGATGTAAGCCTGTAATGCTATGAACCTTCCCCTCAGCACTGCTTTTACAGTGTCCCATAGGTTTTGGGTTGTTTTATTTTCATTTTCACTCATTTCTATACATATTTTGTTTTCTTTTTTGATTTCTTCTATGATTTGTTGGTTATTCAGAAGTGTGTTATTTAGCCTCCATATGTTAGAATTTTTAACAATTTTTTTCCTGTAATTGAGATCTAATCTTACTGCACTGTGGTCAGAAAAGATGACTGGAATGATTTCAATTTTTTTGAATTTACCAAGACCAGATTTATGGCCCAGGATGTGATCTATTCTGGAGAAGGTTCCATGTGCACTTGAGAAAAAGGTGAAGTTGATTGTTTTGGGGTGAAATGTCCTATAGATATCAATTAGGTCTAGCTGGTCCATTGTGTCATATGGCAGAGTTTTAAGGACCATCACATGGATTGTTTTCTCTTCCTGTTACACATTCTTCCTCCTGTTGCACCATCTCATTCTTCCTTATAGCTTCAGCTTAAATGTCACCTTCTCTAGATTCTCCTGATCACTACCCCTAATTAGAGGAAATACCCCTGAGTATTTAGCATCCTGTATTTCTAAGGAACACCCTGAGCACTTGTATTTTTAAGCCCAATTTTCCCCATCAGCGTGGGAGTTCCATGAAGGGAGGAATCTACCTATTTCCCACATAACTCCCATTTCCTAGCACATGGCAGTTACTGATTAAATATTTACTGAATGAATAAGGGAGTGAAAGTGAAAGTCACTCAGTCGTGTCTGACTCTTTATACAGTCCATGGAATTCTTCAGGCCAGAATACTGGAGTGGGTAGCCTTTCCCTTCTCCAGGGGATCTTCCCAACCCAGGGATCGAACCCAGGTCTCCCACCTTGCAGGCAGTTTCTTTACCAGTTGAGCCACAAGGGAAGCCCATGAATAAGGGAAAGATTGTCTAAATAGGCAAGAATGAGACATAAAAAAGTTGGTTAATTTCTTTCCTCTAATCTTTGCATTTATTAAAACCAAGTATGATGTCATCTATTTTATATTTATAGGAGTATTATATGTAGGATATTCTCCCTTTCCACAGTCATTTATCTGGCAATCAACTTTTTAAAATTTTTCCAGTCAGGTGTTTAGATTTAATTGCAGAATATTTTATTCTTTCCATCTAAACTTTTAAATGGACATCCAAGGTGGTGCTAGTGGTAAAAAACAGAAAACAAAAACCCTGCCAATGCAGGAGATATAAAAGATGCAGATTTGATTCCTGGGCTGGGAAGATCCCTGAATGAGGACATGGCAACCCACTCCAGTAATCTTGTCTGGAGAATCCCATGGACCGAGGAGGATGATGCGACCATGGGGTCGCAAAGAGTCAGACATGACTGAAGTGATTTAGCTTGCCATGGAAAACTTCTAAATAGTACACAAAAACAATTAACTAGTATTCTCAATTAGTAATGCTTTTATACTCTGCTTTTAACAGGCTAAGAAAGCACAATGAGGGGAAAGACTATTATCAGAGATTTTACTAAACTGGAAACAGAACTACTAAGACATGTCCCAGAGTTAGCTCAGCTTTCTACATTTTTTCTATTTGAGGTTAGCATGAATGTTCAGAATAAGGACCCTATGGTCCTCTGAAGTCCCACATCATGAAAAAAAAATTAATTATCTTGGCCCAAAAGTGGGTAACTATTTTTCTGAGGACTTTTAATAATAAAGATAAAAACAGGAAAAACAAAATAAAATTAATGGGTTGTTTGGATAGTAACTAAGTTAACGACAAAATAAATTCACCAGAACACATTACTTCTGAGCATCCTGGACTTTTGAACTCCTCTTTTATGTTACTATATATTTCTTAGTTGCTTTGGCATCCCACGTAATTTATATGTGTATATTTTCTCACATAAATCTTACATAAGCTGTATAAGATTTCTGTTGTGCAAATCAAGATTTCTTAATAAACCATTGTTTTAATTTCTGAAAAAAACATATTGGACTAAAACTTTGGTTTGCTGTGAAGTGGGCATGGTAGAGATGTGACCCATCGCATTTATCAACCACTGCTTCTAATGTGGGAATGAGAAGCTCTGAAGCTCCTTAGCTTCAGGATAGATGTGCTCTGAGTTCAGCTGAGCGGCGTGGTTGCTTGATCTGACCTCTGCCCTTGCTTCTGCCTTGGCACTTGAGTAATTGGTCTGATCTGGGCCCTGTTCATCCAGCTGCGCCTCTGTCTCAGGATCCGGCTTACCTTATCTTCAGAGGTGAAGACCCACAGGGCCCTCCCTGACCAGCTCATCTCTGCCATGGCTAAAACGGGAAGAAGGAGATGGAGAAAGAACGCTGGGGACATACCTGCAATAATCTGGGTGATAAGAATTTGAACTTCAGTGGAGCAGAGAGAGCAGGGAGAAGGGAGGGTGAACTTGACTGGTTATAGGGGATGAAAACAAAACAGTATATGGTGTTAATACCAAATGACTGGGAGGGGGGGAATGGATGTGGAAAAGTTGCTGATTTAGGTCTGCATATCTAGATTAGTTGAAAATACGATAGACAGTAAAACTGTGTCAATACAGAAAGCCTCAAATTATGTCTACTCCATTCATCATATTCACAGGATTCAGTAAGAATTTTGGCAAATAATCTTCCTTTAGAGCAACCAAACAGATATTCTTATACTCAAGATTGTAAATCAAAATACTTCTTAGAACACAGGCTATGCATGTTGTTCATACACACCATCACCACCTTTCATATTGTAGAGAATGTAACACGGAGTGCCTACCTAGATAAAAGGTAACATTAATGAGATGAAGGCTGCAGACTTGGGCCAGACTTACTGGCATCAAATCCAGCTTTGTCACTGAGGAGACCCTTGTGTGATTAACAGCAAGTTACGTATGTTCTCATCCTTAGTTTTCCCATCTGGACAGTGGAGATACTCATAGTTACATACCTTGTAGTATTAAAGTTGTTATGACAATTGAATTATTAATTATAAAATAAACTTTAGAATTGTACCTGGCATGTACAGAGTAAGTAGTATCTAAGTATTTCATAAATAAATGTTTTCTAAGATTCTCCTAATTCTCAGATCATCTAATTTTATAGAAGAGTCTGTTCTGCCCAATTTTTAGCCTTGTTTTACTTTGCCTTTAGGTGATTCTACACTGACAAATATTTTAAAACATACCATGTATGTGTTAGTCACTCAGTTGTGTCTGACTATTTGCGACCCCATGGACTGTAGCCTGCCAGGCTCCTCTGTACATGGGATTTCCCAGGCAAGAATACTGGAGTGGGTTGCCCTTTCTTCTTCAGGGGATCTTCCTGATCCAGTGATAGAACCTGGGTCTTCTGCATTGCAGGCAGATTCTTTATCATCTGAGCCACAAGGGAAACTCATGTATGTCAGAGGACCTAGTTAAAGGACAAACATCTGCTTCATGCACACTCATGCCTTTCCCCAGGCTATTTAATTCCTTTGCTGCAGCAGTAGCACCTGCCCTCAAGAGAGGGCTCTGAAGGCAGGGCTTGCAGAGCCGGGAGGCCACCTGGTATTCATCCTGGCTTCCCATTTCTTTTGCGTCACTCCATCCTTCATGGTTAATAGACTGCATGTGTGTTAGCCGACTCCCATCTTTAGCAGCATGTGAACTCCTTTAATCCTGCCTTATCTTGAACTTTGCTAACCTTTTGAGCTATAAACCTTTATAAAGCTATACATGAAATCTTATGGATCTACAAGTCTGGCACTTAAAACACATGAGAATTCCTTAGCAAATATACTTTCTTCTCCTTGAAGTGTAGTGAAAGTCACTCAGTCGTGTCCAACTCTGCCACCCCATGGACTGTATGCAGCCCACCAGGCTCTCCTGTCCATGGGTTTTCCAGGTAAGAATGCTGGAGTGGGTTGCTATTCCTTTCTCCAGGGGATATTCCTGATCCAGGGATCAAACCCCAGTGTCCTGCACTGAGGGCAGGTTCTTTACCACTGAGCTACCTGGGAAGCCCTTTTATTCCTTACTTTCAACTGAAATTCAGTTCATTAGTAGTTAAAAAGAGGAAAACTGTGCTTGTCCATGGTTAATGCCTCCTTCCTACTGATAGGTTATTTATTGATTAGTTGGAAATTTCCAGGATGTATGACCTGGCAAGGACCATTAATATTTTCATGATTGCCAATACCAATTGGTGTTTGGTATTAGTTTATAAATTACTGCTTCGTTTCTACACTCTTAGATCAATTTAACCTCTGAGAAGATATCTAAGAACTTTTTTGGCCAGTCAAAATTCTGTTTGTCTGAAAATTTTTCTTGGTACATTTACTTATGATCTCACACTCCTGAACAGGTTTTTATTTTTCAAATACACATAGGTGAGAAGGCATCACATGGCAAAAGCAATGGTCCTGCATCCTTATAGATTTATATGAGAAGAGAAAACAGCCTACAAATGAGAGGTAATAATAGAAACAGTAAGGAAATAATGATAACAGCATTTATTGTGTCTTTATGCCAAGGGCCATGCTAAGCAGTTCTTTATATGTTATAATATATGGGGCTTCCCTTGTGGCTCAGGCTGGTAAAGAATCCACCTGCAACTGGGGAGACCTGGGTTCAATCCCTGAGTTGGGAAGATCCCCTGGAGAAGGGAAAGGTTGCCCACTCCAGTATTCTGGCCTAGAGAATTCCATGGACTATACATGGGGTCACAAAGAGCTACTGTCCATGGGGTCACAGAGTCGGACACAACTGAGTGACTTACAAAAAAAAAAAAGGACACACCCTAAGGTGATATCTGTATTTTAAAAATAATTCTTAACCAAAATATTTCATAACAATATTACATTAGTGAATAAGATTACATTGCATATACTACTTTATGAACTGCATTGATTTGTAAATCATATCTTAGTTTCCCTTTCCCCTTTTAAAATCACAGTAGACCTCTTTCCATGTCAGTATCTCTGAATCTCACGTTTGGCTAATACTTATTAATCTGACTTTTACCTTTTCTATCACACATTTTTAAAATAAAAAATACATAAATGTAACATAAGTTTATTTATTCAAATAAATTTAAACCTGATTATAGATATGGATATACAGATAGACACAGATAAAATATATAATCCATTGTATATCAAAAAGAATTTGTGGTGGCAGGGATTTAAAGAAAAAACTAAAAACAAAAGGTGTAACTATTTAGTTACTTCATTTTAAAACATGTTCTTTTGTAAACAGATAATTTCATGAAGCTAATTAATAAATTTTAAATTGTGCACCATTGCTTTTATAAAAGCTGTAAAGTGTCCATGGTATGGACCTAACAGAAGCAGAATATATTAAGAAGAGGTGGCAAGAATACACAGAACTATATAGAAAAGATGCTCATGACCCAGATATCCATGATGGTGTGATCACTCACCTAGAGCCAGACATCCTGGAATGGGAAGTCAAGTAGGCTTAGGAAGCATCACTATGAACAAAGCTACTAGAGGCAATGGAATTCTAGTTGAGCTATTTCAGATCCTTAACAGTGGCCACAGGACTGGGAAAGGTCAGTTTTTATTCCAATCTCAAAGAAAGGCACTGCCAAAGAATGTTCAAACTACCGCAGTTTTACTCATCTCACATGCTAGCAAAATAATCCTCAAAATTCTCCAAGCCAGCTTCAACAGTATGTGAACCATGAACTTCCAGATGTTCAAGCTGGATTTAGAAAAGGCAGAGGAACCAGAGATCAAATTGCCAACATCTGTTGGATCATTGAAAAAGCAAGAGAATTCTACTTCTGCTTTATTCACTATGTCAAAGCCTTTGACTGTGTGGATAACAACAAACTGTGGAAAATTCTTAAAGAGATGGGAATATCAGACCACCTTACCTGCCTCCTGAGGAATCTGTATGCAGGTCAAGAAGGAACAGTTAGATCCAGACATGGAACAACAGGCCAGATCCAAATTGGAAAAGGAGTACATCAAGGCTATATATTGACACCCTGCTTATTTAACTTATATGCAGAGTACATCATGCGAAATGCCACGCTTGGTGAAGCAGAAGCTGGAATCAAGATTGCTGGGAGAAGTATCAATAACCTCAGATATGCAGATGACACCACCCTTATGGCAGAAAGTGAAGAAAAACTAAAGAGCCTCTTGATGAAAGTGAAAGAGGAGAGTGGAAATGTTGGCTTAAACCTCAACATTCAAAAACCTAAGATCATGGCATCCAGTCCCATCGCTTCATGGCAAATAGATGGGAAACAATGGAAACAGTGAAAGACTTTATTTTTTGGGCTCCAAAATCACTGCAGATGGTGACGGTAGCCATGAAATTACAAGACGCTTGCCCCTTGGAATAAAAGCTATGACCAACCTAGACAGCATATTTAAAAGCAGAGACATTACTTTGCCAACAAAGGTCCATCTAGTCAAAACTATGGTTTTTCCAGTAGTCATGTATGGATGTGAGAGTTGAACTCTAAAGAAAGCTGGGTGCTGAAGAACTGATGCTTTTGAACTGTGTTTGAACTGTGGTGTTGGAGAAGACTATTGAGAGTCCCTTGGACTGCAAGGAGATCCAACCAGTCCATCCTAAAGGAAATCAGTCCTGAATAGTCACTGGAAGGACTGATGCTGAAGCTGAATCTCCAATACTTTGGCCACCTGATGTGAAGAACAGACTCATTTGAAAGACCCTGGTTCTGGGAAAGAGTAAAGGCAGGAGGAGAAGGGGATGACAGAGGATGAGATGGTTGAATGGCATCACCGATTCAATGGACATGAGTTTGAGTAAGCTCCAGGAGTTAGTGAAGGACAGGGAAACCTGGTGTGCTGCAGTCCATGGGGTCACAAAGAGTCGGACATGACTGAGTGACTGAACTGAAAGTGTCCATGAAAACAATTAATGTATCATATTCAGACCCCATTTCACAAAAGCATATAGTCTCCTGTCAATCTAGTATACAGTACTGGAACTCTCTCATCAAAAAATATAAATTGTGAAATCTATGTTTTCTCTCAACATTATATAAGAACACTTGTTTGCTCAGTCCAGTCACTGTGGGCATAAAATTATCAAGCAAAGTCAAAAGATTTTACTTCATGAATGTTTAAGTGTCCTAGAAGATTCGATTTTAATTATAGGTAGTGTTTCAATTGTTTTTAAAGTTTTTAAAAAGTTTTTTAAACTTTTAAAAGTTTTAAATAAATTACCAATTATTCTTAATTGGTAAAACAAGTTTAACCAAGACTTAGAGGCAATAATTCAACAGAGCCTATAAAGTCCAGGAACATCACTTGGCATTTTCAGGAGAAGTGAAGATTTCAGAGGAAAATAAATATTCTGCAGGAAATAAAAACCAAAAGAAAACATTAGTTTTATTCCTGAAAATTTATAACTACTTAAGTTTTTCTTATATTGCTAGTCTTATTTCCTTCTCCAGTTTCAGTACTATGATGTATAAAATATTGCACAACCTTTTACCTATACATTTTGAAAGTGTAGCCTTTTTCATCCCATCAGCATTTATGTGTATAGTGAATAGTATAATTCATTAGAAACATGACTTAATTAATTGTACTTTAAAATGTACACTGCTTATACTTTAGGAGATGTCTATCTAATAAAATCATCATTATATATCAGAACATTCTAGAAAGGATTTATATATACAATAAAAGACAATTTAGGAATGACTCATCTGGAAAAAGCCCACTCAGTAAAAAATAACTGTAGTTATTGATCTTGATTTTAAAAAGGGGAAGGGAAACCAAGATGTATAACATTTTTTGAAAATTAAGAAGTGTATATCTCCAGTTCCATGGAACTGGAGGAATCAACCTGCCTGACTTCAGGCTCTACTACAAAGCCACAGTCATCAAGACAGTATGGTACTGGCACAAAGACAGAAATATAGATCAATGGATCAAAATAGAAAGCCCAGAGATAAATCCACGTACCTATGGACACCTTATCTTTGACAAAGGAGTCAAGGATATACAGTGGAAAAAAGACAATCTCTTTAACAAGTGGTGCTGGGAAAACTGGTCAACCACTTGTAAAAGAATGAAACTAGAACACTTTCTAACACCATACACAAAAATAAACTCAAAATGGATTAAAGATCTAAATGTAAGACCAGAAACTATAAAACTCCTAGAGGAGAACATAGGCAAAACACTCTCCAACAAAAATCACAGCAGGATCCTCTATGACCCACCTCCCAGAATGTTGGAAATAAAAGCAAAACTAAACAAATGGGACCTAATGAAACTTAAAAGCTTTTGCACAACAAAGGAAACTATAAGCAAGGTGAAAAGACAGCCCTCAGAATGGGAGAAAATAATAGCAAATGAAGCAACAGACAAAGGATTAATCTCAAAAATATACAAGCAACTCCTACAACTCAATTCCAGAAAAATAAATGACCCAATCAAAAAATGGGCCAAAGAACTAAACAGACATTTCTCCAAAGAAGACATACAGATGGCTAACAAAAACATGAAAAGATGTGCAACATCACTCATCATCATAGAAGTGCAAATCAAAACCACAATGAGGTAACGTTACACACCAGTAAGGATGGCTGCTATCCAAAAGTCTACAAGGAATAAATGCTGGAGAGGGTGTGGAGAAAAGGGAACCCTCTTACACTCTTGGTGGGAATGCAAACTAGTACAGCCGCTATGGAGAACAGTGTGGAGATTTCTTTAAAAACTGGAAATAGAACTGCCATGTGACCCAGCAATCCCACTCCTGGGCATACACACCGAGGAAACCAGATCTGAAAGAGACACGTGCACCCCAATGTTCATCGCAGCACTGTTTATAATAGCCAGGACATGGAAGCAACCTAGATGCCCATCAGCAGATGAATGGATAAGGAAGCTGTAGTACATATACACCATGGAATATTACTCAGCCATTAAAAAGAATGCCTTTGAATCAGTTCTAATGAAATGGATGAAACTGGAGCCCATTATACAGAGTGAAGTAAGCCAGAAAGATAAAGACCAATATAGTATACTAACACATATATATGGAATTTAGAAAGATGGTAACAATAACCCTATATGCACAACAGAAAAAGAGACACAGATGTACAGAACAGACTTTTGGACTCTGTGGGAGAAGGCGAGGGTGGGATGTTGTGAGAGAACAGCGTCGAAACATGTGTATTGTCAAGGGCGAAACAGATCACCAGCCCCGGTTGGATGCATGAGACAAGTGCTCGGGGCTGGTGCACTGGGATGACCCAGAGGGATGGGGTGGGGAGGGAGGTGTGAGGGGGGATCTGTACGGGGAATACATGTAAATCCATGGCTGATTCATGTCAATGTATGGCAAAAACCACTACAATATTGTAAAGTAATTAGCCTCCAACTAATAAAAATAAATGAGAAAAAATAAAAAATAAAAATAAAAAAATAAATAAAAGAAAAAAGAAATAAAAAGAAAATCAAAAATATGGGGGAAAAAAGCGTATATGTTACATGTAAGCTTCTAAGGACAGAAAATAAACCATAGGTAGCTTATGTTCAGTGTTTAATGCAATTTCACGTGGAAGTCAGCACTCAGAGCTTTAATGGGGATGGTAATGCTCCTCTCTATGCTGGAGGAAACAGTTCCATTATTTTGAGGTGTCTGCATTTTCCGTGTGAGTCTTCATTGTTCAAAGGAGAGATGCAGAATGGGAAGGAGATTCATATTTATGCCTTTTCATTAATGTTTACATATATTGAACACTCTCCACATGCCAGTGTGTAGGACTGAAAAAGAAAAGCTTGATTTTTGTCCTGCTTGAACTCACATTCTACCGTGTGATGAAAGCTCACTGTGGTGAGTACCCTGCGACGCAGGCAGTGAGCGCGAAGGGCCGTGGAGCACAGAAGAGCAGCAGCTGCCCTTACCCAGAGGTCGGAGAGAGCTTTCCGGAGTGTTTCTCAGTCCGCATTCTTGCTGCCCTGTGTTAGGTCGTCCTCGTCTGCACCCAGCTTTTAGCCGTAGTCTCCTAACTGGTCGTCCTGCCTCGCGTCCTTGCTCTTGTCCACTCTAGATCTAATTTAGAAGCTTTCACTGTCCCCACATCACTCTCAGGACTACGTTCAAACACAGTATTATGTCTCAAAACGTCTTGCATAGTTGGGATGCCATGTACTTCCCATCCTAATCTCTAGCTATCTTGTTACACTTGACCCTAAAGTGTAACTAAACTACCTTGAGTTCCAAGGACACGCTATGTTTATGCACATAATCTGCCCCTGGTTCATGTATTACCTCTTTCTAGAACATTCTGATCTCCTTTACTGCACCTGTACCTGGCTAATTCATTCTCATTGTTTAGGTTTCTGTTCAGATGTATTCATCCAAGCCAAAAACATGTGTCGTCCTACTATCTTCCCTTTATCTTGTCCTTTTCATTTAATCAATCATCAAATCCTAAAAATTCTAAGACTAAGCACCTTTACTGTGAATTATTTAAATTTTTCCTACTTAACTAACACATACCTGCAAGGTTGGTATTCTTGTTCCCCTGGTAAAACTAAAGCTAAAAGGGATTAAGTTGCTAACTCAGGAGCACACATTTACTAGGTCACACATCTGGATGAAAATCAAATTCCATCTGACTTCAAAACCAAAGTGCTCTAGCAAATTGCCTTTCTACTACCTTTCCATACTAAATCATTGGGTGTTTGCTCCAAAAATGTTATTGCTTTAAGATGTTTAATTTAATTTTTTGATTCTTCCATATTTATATAAAAATCAGTGGCTAACAAAATTGAGCACTAGATTTTTACTTTATATTTCTAAGGGATAGAAAGTGAGAAATAATTGAAAAGTGATTGAAGCAGATGCTTTCATTTTAAATAAAAGAAAAATAAATTATTTAAAAAGGATTTCAGGCTGATCTCACTTTATATGTAGAATCTAACAAAGCTGAATATACAGAGAACTAAGTGAAATGGTGGTTACCAGGGACAGGGAAATGAGATAAATGGGGAGATGTTGGTCAAAAGGTACAAAGTTTCACTTATGTAAAATTAATGGGCTAGAGATCTCAAGTACAGCATGATAATTATAATTAATAATTCCATATCAAATACTGGAAATTTGCTAGGAGAGTAGACTACAGGTTTACTTACTCTCACAGAAAAGGTAGCTATGTGAGTAAATGGATGTGTTAATTAGCTTGACCATAGTAATCATTTGCTATGTGTACATATATCAAATCATTGTGTTGTAAACCTTCAATATAATCAATTTTATGAAAAAATAAAATAAATTCTAATCAGACAAAAATGTCATTGTAGTTATGAATCTCCTATGAACAAATAAAAATTTTAAGATATTGCAAGCAAACTGCAGGAAATTCTACCACCCACTCACATTAATCATTGTTAACAAATTTTCCTATATTTTGTAGATTATATATATAATAATGTATACACATGTATCATACTTCCTGCTACTCACTCTTTGGGGGGAAATGGAGAATATTGAAACAAAAGACCCAGTCTTGAAAGCAAAGCTTTACAATTTGGTAGAATTACATTCTGACTTAAATACATTCAGATCTAAGGGATAAAACAGGCCTGACAGACACTGAGGTCCCTGTCTTTAGACACTCACCAGAATATTCTTGATGGGTATACAGTCCACATTTGTGAAAGTGACACTACAGTGAAGATAAAAATTAGTGTGAGTGAGAGACTCCTTTCAGATTGGAGAGATGCTACCTGGCTTTCACTGAGTAATCCCAAATTGACTTTGGCAAGGACAGAGTCTGTCTAGTTTAGGGAGATGCTTCCAAATTAGCTATTATAATTTTAAAACCATAAAAGAATACAGAGGCAGAGAAGTGAGAGAGAAGTGAAAGTTTGTCTCAAATGTTGATGTGGGAGGGGTAGAAAATTTCATGTGGAATCACTGTATCCATTTTTGATTTTTTTAATGCATCAGAAAAATTGTAAACAACTTTTTTCCATTTATATATACATTACTTAAATAGTCATTGCAAGTAGAGAATATTTGAGTAGTGATTAGATACATTTTTATCACCAATGAATAGCTTTGGTCCTTTTCAATTTGTTCTGTTTCAGTTTCAGATATATATTTGTGGACAGTTGTCTAACCTACGGAGAAATACAGAACTTTTGCTTTTTACTGAAGATTGCAGTTGGTTTTATCACAGAGTTAGTCTCCAATGATTAGTGAAATCTGTGTTTTATTTCTGCTACAGTTGATTTAAAATGTTTCAGAATAAAGGCAAAACAACAGAGAATTCCAGATAAAGGAAGACAAGGGTCACTGCATAGCTTAACATATCTTAGAAACAATAAAGAACAAGAAAGAGCAAATAAAATTTCACAGAAACATACCCATGGTATAACTTGAAAACAAAGAGTGATCAAACTTCAAATAACTGTAATAAGAAAACGGAAAACAAACTTACTAAATCCTAGTGCAAGATCGCATCCTCCTGACACCTCTGCTCTACCCTGGCCTGCTTTGTTTGGCACAAGCAAGGACAGACCAAGAAACACCATGAGTGAGAGAGAAGAAAGCTAATGAAGAGTCTCAGGTTGATCTAAAGCACTGTCAGAAAGACTGCTGTGCTTAGTCACTCAGTCATGTCTGACTCTTTGTGACCCCATGGACTGTAGCCCGCCAGGCTCCTTTGTCCATGGGGATTCTCCAGGCAAGAATACTGGAGTGGAAGGCTATCCATTTGCCAGGGTATCTTCCCAACCCAGGGATCAAACCCAGGTCTCCCGCACTGCAGGCGGATTCTTTACCATCTCAGCCACCAGGGAAGCCCAAGAATACGGGAGTGGGTAGCCTATCTCTTCTCCAAGGGAACTTCCCTACCTGAACTGGGGTCTCCTGCACTACAGGCAGATTCTTTGCCAGCTGAGCTACCAAGGAAGCCCCAGAAAGACTAAGTCTACCCTTAGTCTGAAAAATACTAAAAAATGTGCCCTGGTAGATCAGAGCATGAACTCCAGGGAAAGAGCTACTGGGTATATGTTGAGCATTCTTGAAAATGTATACCTTCTAGGAGGAAAGGAAAAAATGATGTGAAAAACCCCCTTTGGCTATTTATTAAGTAGTGAAAGCTAAAAGAGGCCAAAAAGAAAAGTCTCTGTCCAGGAAGACAATGGATAACCAAAGTTTGAAGGATACACAACTTGATCTCCCACCACCAAAAGAGCAATAATCTACTCACCTATCTGAGCTTTGCAATATTAACAGAAGAGGATACAATTGAACTAGGAATCTTGTACAATAAAAAAAAAGGAACAGAAAAGGTTCCAGTAGTCCTGCATCCATACCAAAACATGGTGTGATCATTGTTTTTAATTTTAGCCATCCTAACTGCAGCCATGAAATTAAAAGATGCTTGCTCCCTGGAACGAAAGTTATGACCAACCTAGAGTGTATTAAAAAGCAGAGACATTACTTTGCCAACAAAGGTCTGCCTAGTCAAAGCTGTGGTTTTTTCCAGTGGTCGTGTATGGATGTGCCGCTGCTGCTGCTGCTAAGTCGCTTCAGTTGTGTCCGACTCTGCGACCCCATAGGCGGCAGCCCACCAGGCTCCCCCGTCCCTGGGATTCTCCGGGCAAGAACACTGCAGTGGGTTGCCATTTCCTTCTCCAATGCATGAAAGGGAAAAGGGAAAGTGAAGTCGCTCAGTCGTGTCCAACTCTTAGTGACCCCATGGACTGCAGCCTACCAGGCTCCTCCATCCATGGGATTTTTCAGGCAAGAGTACTGGAGTGGGGTGCCAGTGCCTTCTCCAGTATGGATGTGAGAGTTGGACTATAAAGAAAGCTGAGTGCCAAAGAATTGATGCATTTGAGCTGTGCTGTTGGAGAATACTCTTGAGAGTCCTTTGGCCAGCAAGGAGATCCAACCAGTCCATCCTGAAGGAGATCAGTCCTGGGTGTTTATTGGAAGGACTGATGCTGAAGCTCAAGCTGCAATACTTAGGCCACCTGATGTGAAGAACTGACTCATTTGAAAAGACCCTGATGCTGGGAAAGATTGGGGGCAGGAGGAGAAGGGGATGACAGAGGATGAGATGGTTGGATGGCATCACCAACTCAATGGACATGAATTTGAGTAAACTCCGGGAGTTGGTGATGGACAGGGAAGCGTGTTGTGCTGCAGTCATGGGATAGCAAAGAGTTGGACACGACTGAGCGACTGAACTGAATTGAATAGGTATGCACTGATATCACAAAAAGGTTATCGTTTACTTTTATTTAATGGCTAATAATATTGAGCATCTTTTCTTATGCTTATTTGTCATCCATATTTATTTTTTGATAAAATATTTGTCAAATCTTTGCTTATTTTTAACTGGGTTCTTTGTTTCATTGGGTTCTTTTTTTTCTTTTTAATCAAATTTTGTTATTAACTGTAAAAGTTCTTTATGTATTCTAGATACAAGTCCTCTATCAGGTAGGTAATTTGCAAACAGTCAGTGACTTGCCTTTAAATTCTATTAACTGCTGCTGCTAAGTCGCTTCAGTCTTGTCCGACTCTGCGACCCCATAGGCGGCAGCCTACCAGGCTCCCCCATCCCTGGGATTCTCCAGGCAAGAACACTGCAGTGGGTTGCCATATTAACAGTGTCTTACAAAAAGTGAAAGATCCTCAACTTGATGAAGCAGAATTTACTAATTTTTAAGTTTATGGATCATTATTTTGGTGTCATATCTAGAATTCTCAAAATTGTCTAATTTGTAGGCATAAGGTAGTTCATAATATTCTATTATCCTTTTAACATCTGTAGAGTCAGTAATAATGTCACTTTTCATTCTTGGCATTGTTTCTAATCTGGTAGAGCTTTATAATTTCTTTATTTTTAATTGAAACATAATTGCTTTACAAATTATGTGTTTCTGCCATATATCAACATGAATCAGCCATAGGTATACATATGTCCCTTCCCTCTTGAACCTCACTCCAACCTCCCACCCCTCAAGGTTGTCACAGATTACCTCAAAGTTGTCACAGCTCCATGCATCACAGAGCAAATTCCCACTAGCTATCTATTTTACATATGGTGGTATATATGTTTCAATGCTACTCTCAATTTATCCCACACTTTCCTTCCCCCGCTGTGTTCACAAGTCTATTTTCTATGTCTGCATCTAAATTGCTGTCCTGCAAATAGATTCATCAGTACCATCTTTTTAGACTACATATATATGTGTTAGTACATGGGATTTGTTTTTCTCTTTCTGACTCACGTCACTCTGTATAATAGGCTCTAGGTTCATTCACCTCATCAGAACTGACTCAAATGGGTTCCTTCTTATGGCTGAGTCATACTCCATTGTATGTACCACAGCTTCTTTATCCATTCATCAGTTGATGGACCTCTGGGTTGCCTCCTAGCTATTGTAAATAGTGCTGTAATAAACATTGGGATGCATATTCTTTTTTCAGTTATTGTTTCCTCAGGGTAAATGCCCAGAAAGGGCATTGTTGGGTCATATAGTAGTTTTATTCCTAGTTTTTTAAGGAATCTCCTGACTGTTCTTCAAAGTGACTGTATCATTTTACATTCTTAGCAACAATGCAAGAGGGTTTCCTTTTCTCCATACCCTCTCCAGCATTTATTGTTTGTAGATTTTTTGATAATGGCCATTCTGACCAGTGTTAAGTGATACCTCACTGTAGTTTTGATTTGCATTTCTCTAATAATGAGTGACCTTAGGCATCTTTTCATGTGGTCATTAGCCATCTGTATGACTTATTTGGAGAAAGGTCTGTTTAGGTCTTCTGCCCACTTTTGGTTGGGTTGTTTGTTTTTCTGTTAATGAGCTTCATAAACTGCTTGTATATTTTGGAGATTAATCATTTCTCAGTTGCTTCATTTGTTATTATTTTCTCCTATTCTGAGGATTGTCTTTTCACCTTGTTTATAGTTTCTTTTGATGTGCAAAAGCTTTTAAGTTTAATTAGGTCCCATTTGTTCTTTTGTTGTTGTTGTTTGTTTATTTTTTTGTTTTTATTTCCATTTCTCTAGGAGGTGGGTCATAGAGGATCTTGCTGTGATTTATATCAAGGAGTGTACTGCCTATGTTTTCCTCTAAGAGCTTCACATATTATGGCTTTATACTCAGGTCTTTAATCTATTTTGAGTTTATTTTCATATATGGTTTAATGAGGAGTTCTAGCTTTATTCTTTTGCATGTAGTTGTCCAGTTTTCCCAGCAGGACTTACTGATGAGGCTCTCTTTTCTCCATTGTATAGTCTTGTCTCCTTTTCAAAGATAAGGTGCCCATAGGTGTATAGGTTTATTCTTGGACTTTCTATCTTTTTCCATTGGTCTATATTTCTGCTTTCATGCCAATACGGTACTATTTGATGACTGTAGCATTATAGTAGTCTGAAATCAGGAAGGTTGACTCCTCTAGTTCCATACTTCTTTCTCAAGACTGCTTAGGCTATTCGGGGTCTTCTGTGTTTCCATACAAATTGTGAAATTTTTTGTCCTAGTTCTGTGAAAAAATTGGTAGTTTGATAGAGATTGCATTGGAAATGTAGATTGCTTTGTGTAGTATAGTCGTTTTCACAGTACTGATTCTTCCAACCCAAGAAGATGATATGTCTCTCTGTTTGTGTTATCTTTGATTTCTTTCATCAGTGTCTTATAGCTTTCTGCATACAAGTCTTTTGTCTCTAAGTAAGTTTATTCCTAGTATTTTATTCTTTTTGTTGCAGTGGTGAATTGGATTGTTTCCTTAATTTCTCTTTCTAATTTGTCATTGTTAGTGTATATGAATAAAAAGGATTTTTGTGTATTAATTTTTTATCCTACAACTTTTACCATGTTCGCTGATTAGCTCTAGTAATTTTCTGGTGGCAGCTTTAGGGTTTGCTATGTAGAGGATCATGTCGTCTGAAAACAGGGAGGGTTTTCCCATCTGAACTCTTTTTATTTCTTTGTCTTCTCTGATTGCTGTGGCTAGGACTTCCGAAACTGTTGAATAATAGCGGTGAGAGTGGGCACCTTCGTTTTGTTCCTGATCTTAGAGGAAATCCTTTCAGTTTTTCTCCTGATAGAATTTTATAGATTGTATTGTTCTCAAACAACAACAAAGCTCTATATAATGCTGCCACTGAAACCACACCCACCCAATTTCTTATAGGCAGTCAATCTAGGGTATATCTATTCATCTTTTCATCCATTCAGCAGACATTTACTGAGAATTTACTAGATGCATTGAGAATACATTAGGCAAAAAAAACAAAAACAAAACAAAACCAACATACCTCCATAGACTCTACATTCTTGTGAGAGAAACAGATAATAAACAAGACAAATAAGTGGAACATGTCAATGTTGATGATAATGCAGTAAGATGAAATAAAAGCAGGGCATGTTAGAGGTTTGGATTTTCCTTTAAATAGTAACCAGAGAAGACCTCAGTGAGAAGGTGACTATTAAGTGAAGACTTGAACTCAGATATTGGGCAGGGCATAGAAGTACAAAAGCACAAGCATGCTTGTCACATAAAGGAAGAGCAGTGAGGTCAGAGTGGTGGAGAGAAAGGTCTGAGTGGGGCTGGGCTCCAATACGGAGAACAAGTACAAAGTCCAGATTGTGCCTGGCCTTGTAGTCACAGTAAGAACTTTGCTTTTGTTTTGAGACAGGGAGTAGTTGTAGAGTTTTGAGATGAGAGGTGACACAATCTGACTAGTGTTTTAAAAGTATTGCCCTGACTGCTACTGTGGTAAGAATAGTCTTTCCTGGATGGTGGTAACCGTATGAGATGAGAGCAGGGTAGAGACTATAGCAGTGGTTTAGATGATAGGGTCTAGACTAGGGTGGGAGCAAGGTGCGCTCAGATTCTGGATGCATTTTAAGGTACAATTGAGAAGATTTTCTAATTTAAAGTTCTTGGGGTATCCAAGAAAGAAAGAAGTCAAGGATGAATGCTATCAGCAATTTTTTTAAATTTATTTATTTTCATTTATTTCTATTAGTTGGAGGCTAATTACTTTACAATATTGTAGTGGTAGCAATTTTTTTTGTTGTTTGTTTGTTTTCTTTCTTTCTTTTTTCTTTTCTTTCTTTTTTTTTTTTTTTTTGAGTAACTAGAAGATTGGAGGGCCATTAACTGAGGGAACAAGATAAGAGAAGCAGAATTTGGCAAAAAGCATCATATTGCTGAATGTTTTCCTCAAGTTTTCACCTGACTTCAAGCTATTCAGTTTTGTCTCTACCCTCAAAGCTGTTGGAAATGAAGATAAGTATTCCATTATTTAAAATAAAGAAACAGAATCTAATATAGTATTAACTGGAATGGGCCTTAGAGATTCCTTTACAAGCAAGAAAATGGAAGACCAGAGAGGAATATTGATGCTTTTCTCTGAGTTGAATTCACTACTCTGGGCTTCAGCTAAGAGATGAAGTCTATAGATCCAGCCAAATGTTTTGACTTTTCTCCTTTATCTGGCCACAGACTCTATGGAATAAATTTAATACCAGCTATGAGACTGTCTGATAAACAAGAGGTGCTTATTAAATTTGATCTTTATCATAAGAAAATTCCTCTTAACAGGACCAGAAGCTAATTTCCTTTATTTTAAAATTTATTTTGAGGTAATGATATCTTGGAGTGAAAAATGAGTGAACTCAGGGTTATAAGAAGCTATTTAACATTGGGCAAGTTATTTTGGGCCTCAGTTTCCGTTAATAGAAAGTAACTTAAAGCAGAAAGTTGGAAGAGAGAATTTCTAAGTGTCCTTCTAACATTTCCAGTCTGTGCTTCCACTATTATTGCTTTGGTGGATAAAGTGAAGTGATGCAGAAATGTATCCCATACATTTAGACATTTAAGTAACTAGCATTCACTAAGTGACTGATGGTATTAATAAAGAATCACAGAGGAAATATATGCCTAGAGGAAATATGACCCTTGGACAGGGTTCTCAATTTTAAATTTACTAGCATAGCAATTTAATGCAGTTAATAAAAAAAAGTGTTTGTGTTATACCTATAGGAACTGAAGTTCATTTTTACCATAAAAGAAGGGTAAGCTAAGAATTACTACTCTGTGGAAAAGTAGACCCTTATTTTTTGTTCAGGTGATATCAAATACGCTAGAGGTTAGTCAACTAGGTTTGCTTTGTATTCTATCCAAGCAGTGGCTTCACTGGTTTCACTGTTTGTTTTTTCCTTTTCATCTTACTTTAGGGAAGTCATATGACTTTTATAGTTCAAGTTGCTTTGAAAGTCCCATTTAAGGGAAGCTCACTTACCATGCCTCTGAAAGTTGAATATAGCTGCAGATGGAGATATAGACTTTCCATCCGTGGCTCAGGATAACTAGTAGCTTTCAATTAGCATGGCTAGTTATGCTATGGAGCTTTCCATGTAATTTGGTGTTTTGTTTTCCTGAGAGTATTATTTTTTTTAAATACAGAGGAAAGAGGAGATGAAACAAAGTCAGATAACTGACTTCTAAAGCCCTTATAGAAAAAATAGGAGAAGGGCGAGGCCCCATTCCGTCTGAGGTGATTTGCCTTAATTCTGTGCAGCGGAGTCACGAGCTGCAGAAGGCCAGATGCCTCAGCATGTGTCCGGCCAGATGCTACAGTTCGGGTGAACCCCTTGTCTCCCAGGACTCTGAGTGGTCAGTTGCTACCACCACACAGGGACCCCTGTAAACCGTCAGGGGAGCTGGAGCCAGACGGTGGACTATGGACTCCACTCTGCTGGTCCTGTCTCAAGAGCCTCCCCCACCAGGAGAATGGCGGAGTGGTTCCCTTTCCTTATTCTGCCGAGTTTGTGCTAAGTACTTAGTTTTCTATACTATTTAGGGCAGACACAGATGGAATGGCTATAATAATAATGTTCAGAATGTTTAATGCCAAAGCAAGGGGCTGGTGTAGTGGTCACTTGTTGCAGTGCGCAGGGGAGATAGTAATTCAGAGTGAGCCACGGAGGTTTCCAGTTATCAGTGGTCTATTCTCAGAGGGAAGGTGGGGGGCAGGGTTGGTAAATGGTGTTCATTTTACTATTAATCTTAAAATCGTAGCTCTTTTCAGCATGTATGTTTCACAGTAATAAAAATAAGATATAAAAAGTGAAATACATCTACAAAGCTATTTTATAATCTTGCTTTACTATATTTGTCATTAGTATGACTTTAAATGGCTAACCCACTCCAGTATCCTTGCCTGGAAAATCTCATGGACACAGAAGCCTGGTGGGCTGCAGTCCATGGGGTCACAAAGAGTCGGGCAGGACTGAGCGACTAACACTTACTTACTTAAGGAGTATTTAGTGTACAGTATTCCAGGTACTGTAGAGAGTTTATAAACATTTTTTAGGGTATTAGTTTTTTGTTTTTTTTTTTTTCCAGCTGTATTAAAAAATAGAGACTACTTTGCCAACAAAGGTCCATCTAGTCAAGACTCTGGTTTTTCCAGGGGTCATGTATGGATGTGAGAGTTGGACTATAAATAAAGCTGCACGCCAAAGAATTGATGCTTTTGAATTGTAGTGTTGGAGAAGACTTTTGAGGGCCCCTTGGGTTGCAAGGAGATCCAACCAGTCCATCCTGAAGGAGATCAGTCCTGACTGTTCATTGGAAGGACTGATGTTGAAGCTGAAACTCTAATACTTTGGGCACCTGATGCGAAGAGCTGACTCATTGGAAAAGACCCTGATGCTGGGAAAGATTGAAGGCAGGAGGAGAAGGGGATGACAGAGGATGAGATGGTTGGATGGCATCACTGACTCAATGGACATGAGTTTGAGTAAACTCCGGGAGTTGGTGATGGACAGGAAAGCCTGGTGTGCTGCAGTCCATGGGGTCACAAAGAGTCGGACGTGACTGAGTGACTGAACTGAATTTTAAAAATATAACAACAACAAAAACATTTCCCTATGTGTACCATTTCTGATCCTGATTGATTTCTGAACATTTCTTCATGTGTATGAGGGAAGTAACAATGCCAGCTTCACCAACTGCAGGGAAATTAAATAAAATATAATTGATAAAGAGATTGGCACATAGTAATCCTTAGTAATGATCAGTTCTTATTCTCCCAGTTCTAGTCAAATTAATTTAATATATAGATTTGTAAGAGTTTATCCAGTAATTTTGTTTATAATATTTTGTTTTTTCTTGAAAGATAATTAATGTGTAGGGCTTTGCAAGTGATGCTAGTGGTAAAGAATCTGCCTGCCAATGCAGGAGATGCAAGAGGCGTGAGTTTGGTCTCTGGGTCAGGAAGACCCCTTGGAGTAGAAAATGGCACCAGACTCCAGTATTCTTGCCTAGAAAATCTCTTGAGCAGAGGAGCTTGGCGGGCTGCAAAGAGTTGAACTCAACAGAACGACTAAGTGTAGCACAGTCAATGTATAACACTGTGTTAATTTTAGGTGTACAATTTAATGATTTAACATCTGTATGTATTGTGAAATGGTTACCACGATAAGTTTAGTTAGCATCCATCACAACATAAAAGTGCAAAATCTTTTTCTTGCGATGAGACTTTTTAGATCTACTCCCTTAGCAACTTTTAGTTATCTTATAACTGGTAGTTTGTACCTTTGGCCCACCTCCACCCATCTTGACCCTACTTCCTACCTCCTGCCTCTGGCAACAAACAATTTGTTCTCTGTATGGATGAGTTTAGATTTTTGTTGTTGTTGTTATTTTGCTTTGTTTTGATGCTATATATAAGTAAAATTATACACTGTTTTCCTTTCTCTGACTTACTTCACATAGCATAATGTCCTTGGCATCCACCCACATTGTTGCAAATGGCAGGATTTTCTTGGTTTTTTTTAATGGCTGAATAATATTCCATTGCACACATACATCATATTTTCTTTATCTATTCATCTGCTGATAGACACTAAAGTTCTTTCCATGTTTTGGCTATTGAAAATAATGTTGCAGTGAATATGGGGGCACAGATACTCTTTTGAAATCACAATTTCATTTTCTCTGAATATATACCCAAAAGTGGGATTACTGAATCATATGGGAGTTCTATTTTTAATTTTTCAGGAACTGCCATACTGTTTTCCATAGCAGCTGCACCAGTTTCATTTCCAACATTGCATATGTGTTTTAATCTTATTTATATAACTTTTACTTACAAAGCTAGAAAAAATGGTAACTATACAGTGAACTAACAACTTTACTTGACACAATTGGTATGCTAAAAATCAAGCTCTACCAAATTGCCATATTTCATTCTCACTGATATTCATGGACTGTATTGTCCACGGGGTCACAAATAGTTGGACATGACTGAGCAAATTTCACTTCACTTCACTTCATTATCACTGATGGTGGACAAATACATTTGATTTTATTACAAGTAAAAATTACTTTCAAATGCAGTAGAATAATAATAACAAGACTATTTTCTGAACACTTACTATTAGTAAGTAGTAAATGATTTACATCCTTTACCTCATTGAGAATGATAAGAGTACTTACTATATAACGTTGTTAAGATTACTTGAGTTAAGACTTGCAGAACACTTGTTACTATGCTGGGTCTATAACTGATATTTCCAGATAAAATACATACAATTTTTTAACCCTCCCAGCAATCCTGTGAATGGGATAATTATCATCCTTATTTCGGAGGAAGCCAGGGAGTCAACAAATTGGCACATCAGAACCTGAATCCATGCCTGGTTACTCTAGCATTTGTGCTTTAAACCACTGTGAATCTGAAGTATTTAATGAAAATTTATGTTTTGATCACATAATGAGGAAAAAATGTGTAGCTTTGCAAAGTCTGATGTTGCTGTACTAGGAATGGTAAAGGACACAGTTATATAGATTAGTTTTGAAAGTCATTGGGGCAATATTTACTTATTTATAGTACTTTAAAATACTTTGCCTTATATTTCTAGGGAACCAGTCTATTAAAAAGAGAACACTAAGGATTATTGGAGATCTTAAGTCGTATCAAGTGAGTAAATAAAAATTGGTTGATTTAGCCATGTGACTATTTTAATATTTAGACATAAAATTATCTTATCCCACAAATTCATGATCTAAAAATCTGATGTGTTGTTAATTAGATTACATCCTTCTGGATGGGAGAAATCCTAAATGAACAGACGTTCATTTTGTAGGAAGTTTAGCAAGTATGGTTATTTCTAGAGTAGTTTGTCTACTTTCCCCTCAGCTACCTGAATAATGCAGGAATATTATGAGAAGTTACTTTACTTGGTGAATACAGGGTGTACTTTTCAAAATTTACCTCCCTGCCAGCACAGGAAGCTTGTGCAGTATGGTTGTTGCACACTTGGTTATTAAGGATAAATGACATTCTAACTGTATAGTAAAAAAAACAGTTATTGATATGGAGTAAAAATTGGAGTAGGAAATGGCAATCCACTCCAGTATTATTGCCTGAAAAATTCCATGTATAGAGGAGCTTGGTGGGCTGCAGTCCATGGGGTCACAAAGAGTTGGATACAACTAAGCACACGCACACAGATACACATGGAATAAAATAGCTTTGGAAGCTCCTAGAAATGTGACAAAACAGGATGCTCTCCATTAATTTTTCTTTTCATACATGTTTCTTTCCATTACTTATTCATTGATGTGTAGATTCACAGACATTATAGGCACGGTTTGTGCCTAACACTGGAAAGTGAAGATAAAATGGTGCTTTAAGAGCGCATGTATACAAGAAGGGTATGGGACATACACGGTCAAGGGATGAAGAGAAAAGACTGGAGCATTATTTAGGAGCAGTGCAAGCAAGAATGAAGTTCAGAATATGATGAAGATTAAAACAAAACTAAGGCAATGAAAGCAGCAAGGAAAAAAAAAGGGAAGGTCAATCTGTCATTTTGGACACATGATGCACATTTAAGAGATTACATTGAGGAAAGGAAAGCCATTTAATGACTACTTAGCTTCTACCTTGTTTATTAAACAGAACATTTTCAAACTGGAAAGCTTTGAACAATTATGGTTAAGAAGGATTTAATGTCCATAAGGCTTAAGACATTGAATTACCTTAAGCTGAATTGCGTGAGTCACTGATTTCATTATTCCCCCTGCTCCCCAATTTACCCATTTAATAGTATTGGATGCTCTGAGAGGTGATACAGCTAGCAAATGGTCCACTCAGGATCCCCAACAAAGTCTGTCTTTCTTCAAAGCAGTGTTCTTCCCAGTACTTGGCAGAGCTCCCCAGACTTGCCTCAAGTTCTTTAGATCCCTAAAGACTTAATTCTCAGAAGTCATATGTGTCCTTAATTTTTCCAAACTTGTGCACTTGAATTATGTAATCTCCAAATGCCTCAGAACAAAGACCCTTGAGCTAGAGACCTCACAGTTGAGTTCTGAATCTTGAATCTCCTAAAATAAAATTATTAGCTTTTTACCTTAGAGTTATCTAAATTTTCACCTTTTTGCCTAAGGCATACATCCTAAGTGTTGAACTGAGATTAGCAATGGAACCCAGACCCCAGCTTCTAAATCCTGAGTCTTCAACCTTCAATTAAACTGAGCCAGGAATAAGAAGCCCCTTGGAGGAGGGAACTCCAGTGCATTCCAGCCATAATGGACATCTTTCCATTTCTTTGGACTGCTGACTTTTGCAAGTATGGTTGTCTTGCCTGGAGTGCCTTTTTTCCTCTTCTCTCCCTTCTGCTAACTTCTTCCTTGTTCTAACAAGAAGGAAAATTCTTCAGAAGGCCTTCCTTGACCCATAGATTAAGTTGAAAATTCCTTGCTCTTCATTTATATAGCATGTTGTACCATTTCTTTATTAATATGCATCACCTTGTAATTTTCAGCTTATTTTTCTCCTTTCTGCCATGTCTTGAGTGTCTTTCCTTGAAGTGTCCCTCATGTGTCTAGCATAGTACCTGGAATTGCAAATATTTGATCTGCTGAATGAGTGAACTGTTAAGATCATGATGGTTGATATGAGGCATGATAATGGTAAAATTATGCTGAATCAACAAAGAAAGTCCAGAATTTTGGTTTCTAAAGTATCTTTTAGTCATCTTTCTCTATATTTGTACTCCTTTATACATTCTGGGTGCATATAGATTTAAACCTGCCTTGTGAACAACTGGATCTAGCCTCCAATGAAGATGTTGAAAGCATGTTTCAGACTTATTATAGTCTAGCACTGTTAGCTCTAGCAGTTGGCAGCTTCAGCTCATGCTGAACACACAATCTTAACAATTCTGAATGTTTCAGTGACATCACATTGCCCTCTTCTCACCCTCACAATCAGAGCTATTCCTCTTAAGCATCATAGGAACAGTAACCGAAATGTGGATAGATGAGTCTTAGTTAAAGGCTCATTTTTAAGATATTGGACTGCCTGAAATTGAATGTGGGTGTCTCTCCTGACAGTTTATAGAAGGGAAAAGTAAGCTCAGAAAGGTGACAACTAATTATGCATCAATGACTCATTTAAAAAAAAATTGTAGACTTACAATTTTCTATGCCTGTTTTCATCAGTGATTTCTGAAGGAGATAATCATGGCAAAGTCAAATTCACCTCCAGAGCATGTGTTGGTGTTGCTGGCTTGTTCTCATGGCCCACTCTCCACCTTTGCACACTGCCCTCTGCCCGAGGGGTTGACATCAGCGCAAACCTGTGTGGACGGCTTCACTGTGCTCCTTTGCCCCCAGGTTTTGGGTTGGGTGCAGCCCCTGGGAAGGCCCCTCTGAGATATTAGAGGGTGGGAGAGTGAGGTCAGAGTATCAGTCCCCCTGATTTTTCCCTCAAGGGTTGGCTGTTACTCTCAACTAAAGGCCAGAAACACTGTCAAGCAGGCCTTGCCTTAGAGTTACCCTATTTAACTGCTTATAACTTTTCCTCCTTTTGCCCCTTCAGCCTGAAGCCTCCCCTGTCCTAGACCAAAATACTGCAAGGTACCGTGGTGGATTTCCCCAGCTCCTGCCACACAGTCCTAGTATCTCTTCATTAAAGTCCTCAGATTACCCAATTTAAGTATTCTTTTTCCTGCCCGGAATCTGTCTTATTTTGGAATAGGAAAATATGCTTGTGTAATACACAGGACTATGATGGCTGTTGATATTGAGGCAAAGGGCTTAAAACTCTTTCTTTGGTGAGATAATTGGGATATATTTTGCTTGTATTAAACACAAACTTTTAATATCTCCAAGAGTACTCTGTCAAAACAAATAAAAATAAATCCATGGGCATTCTTTCTTTGCAAGAGCATTTCAAAGAAGGATGGCATGACACATGAAATAAACTACAAGCTAAAGGCTGAAAGAAACAATGACATTTCAGATTTAGTTGTTCTAAAAAAATTCTATAACTGTTCCAGTATTTACTGGATGTTTTCATTCTCTCACATAGTTTGGTTTCTAATTTATTTAAACAAGATGTCAATTGGTGATAAAAATAAAAAAAAATACCTAATATGCACAAGACATTTTTCAGTCACATTTTTGCTGGCTCCCACCTAAAAGTGACAAGCAGTGCAGGCTTCTATCATTTTGCAGAATACTGAAGCAGTGGTGTGATATAGTGCGACTAATCAAATAGAAAGTTAGTGTTTGATGGACTAGGAAGAGTCCATGGGGGAAAATCAAAGCTAATTGAATCAAAATAAAGAACTGATCTTGAAAATTACCTGGAGGTTAAAGGGATTTGATAATACGTTGTGAGGATAGGTGGTTCTGCTCTGTGTGTGGTATCAAGGGTAGACAAGGAAAGCAATAGAGGTGAGATAATAATTTTTTTAAGGACGTGAGACTCCACTTCTGGATCATGGACAAGTCACGAGGATGCCACTTTTAAAAATATGCCTTTCAATTTTCTTCATTCCCTATTGAACTTGCCATTTATTTGAAATAAATACAAATTATTATGTGTACTCCAGGACACATCATGATTCAACCTTCTTGTGTTCCTTTTTTTTTTTTGGTAAGGTTGTAGATCCTAATGATTTGCTATTGGCTTAATAGCAAATAAACAGGCTTGGTTTTTATTCCTATGACAAGAGGGGATCATGCATTTGATGTTGTGTCTGGAGTGTTTGCAGTGTGCCTTTCTGCCAAGCACTGGGAATCCAGTGTTGAATAAGGCAAAATATCCTTGTTCTCATGGAAGAAAGGAAAACCGCTGCAGCTGTTTATTGCCCCCTCAGCCCCAGAGGAAGGACCAGAGGAGAGTATGTGGCTGGAGATTAGGCAGAGTAAAAGCAGTCTCATTACAAAGTCAGAATAAAATGACTTTATCATTTATCCTCCTAAAGTAGTATGCAAAATTGCTAGTTGTGTTGGTTGTTAACCTCTAATTATCCACATCTATTTTTTTTCTGTGGATAATTGTGCACATAGTAAAATATACATCCTAGAATTGTTTCACTTTCACTTTCCTATAAGAAATCTAAAAGTCTACTCTGTGGCTCTTCCATGCTGCCTGGAATAGTTACATGCCATTTATGGTTTCAGCACTTTGCTTTAGTAGAATTGTGCTTTATTTAAATATTTCAAGGATTTTTGAAGCAAAAAATAAAAGTGAAGCTAGATACTTAATATGGAGCTTAGTTTGTAGAAGAGCAGTTCCATTTGATAAAAGTGTATCATATTTGAACAGGATGTAGAAAATTGCTGCATATGCTCTGTAATTCAAACACAATGTCCATTTGACTCAGAAGCTAATTTGCACTGCTGGCATTTTCAATAGAGATGGATTATTCCATCTCTCCCTATCTAGGGCAACAGGCACTATTTAGCCAACAAAAATAATTATAAAAATGAGGTATGTAAAAAAGTTGTTTTTTTGACCTAATCAATATTTGAGTAGTATGGAGGCAGTGACTATTTATACTATTTCCTAGAACTGGTATTTATGTATTGTGATAAAGCAAATTATAAAAATATGGTCACAAAAATGTAGGTTACTAAACATCCAACCATGCTAAATATGGCTAAAGGGATGAAGAAAAAAATCTTAAGTATTTTTCTTAAATACAAGAACCCCCTTTTTAAGTGTGCACTTAAGATGGAATGGAAATATCTCTTCTGTTAACATAATGCTTTGGGCTATTGTTCCTATTTCTAGTAGACAGTTCTTCTAGGTTACATTTGCAATTAATATACAGTTCTACAATATAGCCTTGTAAAATCCATTCTCAGAGAGGTAAGATAATCTAGCAATGTCTAGTATTTTTTTTGAAAGGCTCAGATATTTGTCATTTAAAAGGCTGTTTACACATTTTGCTTTTGTGTTTGACACTTAAGCATTAAGCATTACCACTTGTGATGAAATGCTATACACAGAGCCTTTTGTTGCTTCTTTAGACGGCAGTTGAGGAAGACAAAGTGAAAGTGAAAGTCGCTCAGTCTGTCCAACTCTTTGCGACCCCATGGACTATACAGTCCATAGAATTCTCCAGACCAGAACACTGGAGTGGGTAGCTGTTCCCTTTTCCGGGGGATCTTCCCAACCCAGGGATCGAACCCAGGTTTCCTGCATTGTAGGTGGATTCTTTACCAGCTGAGCCACCAGGGAAGTCATTGAAGAAGACAAGGAGACAGCAAATCATGCATTTTGTCAACATGCAAACACTTTCCCTTTATCTCACTACCCATGCAAGGACTGCTGCCTTCATTCTGCCCGTCAGAGTTATCTCCCTAAAACAATCTTAGACGCCTCTATAAACATTCTGTATCTGGCTTTCCTGTGGCAGAGTGCTAAGGAAATGATGATGATCCAAGCCTTTTTATAAAAACACATCTGAAATCTATGTCACTGCATATGATTAAAATTTGTGATAGAGACAGGAGAAGCTTTAAAACTGAAGAAATCATTTTCTCTTTGCTGTTTTTGAGAAGGATGAAAGTTTATAAGTATGAAAGTCATAATAGTTTAGAAGGTGATTGGATATATCCTTAGTGGCTTGCCAGGATAGAACTTGCCATTATTCAAATTAATAACATTAAAGTCATAAATCATTAATTTAGAAATTTAGAATGAAAGGTGTCACAACTCAGGCTTATTCTGCCTCAGTGTAATTCAATGCATGAAGCAGGGCGCCCAAAGCCAGTGCTCTGGGACAACCCAGAGGGGAGGGACGTGGGAGGGGGTTCAGGATGAGGGAGACACATATATACCTGTGGCCGATTCATGTTGATGTATGGCAAAAACCACCAGAATATTGTAATTATCCTCCAATTAAAATAAATAAATTAATTTAATAAATAAATAAATCTCAGGTACTCTTAGGTGACAACTTGTTCCCAGATTATGTAGATTAAAGCACTCTTGATAGTTACAAGAATAGCCTAAAATATCACATGGACATCAAGTGGGAAAGCAAACAATGTTATTAGAACTTGAACATTTCCATTTAAATGCTTTCCACATTCATAATTTCAATTGAGCCTAGAAGTAATTCTGTAAAATAGATTGGAATAATTATTTCTGCTGATTTTATGGAAGAAAAAGAACAAGAAAGAGGCTTGGTTCTTGGCCTTTTGGTCCTTGATACTGTTTTGTGTCAATTCTGTGTCTTTTTATTTTTTAGTTACACAAAAACCTTTCTTGCACTGCTAGTAATTTAATCTCACTTCTATAAATCCCCTGATCCTAGCTCTTTTCTCCTTTGATTTTACAGTTTTTCTTTCTCAGAGCGTTAGTCATGTTCAGGAGATGTCTCCCCTCCCCCTGATTTTTGAGCTTCCTCCTATCTACAACAGGATCTATGGAAAGTAATATATACAGAAGATAAGAGAGGAAGTGAAAGGCTAAAGAGGTTATTAGAAGCCAGAAAAGTGACAGAAAAAAGGGAAGAGGGCTCAGGATTTCAGAAGGAAGATGATGGATGGTTGCTCATGCAACAGATCTTGGTGACCTCTTGTCTCTTTCACTTCTTCCATCCTGTTAACTCAGAAATAATTGTACTCTTCTAGAAATTCACCTCTAAGTCAAGAATCACCTTTTACCAAAATCAGCATTAGATTCTGGCTAATTCTTGTAAGAGAAAATTACATTCTCTTTGAAAAGACATTAGAAGTAATATTTATTTTTTAAAAATTGAAAATAATAACTAACGATCACTAGTTACTTGAGGCAAAATTTTAATATAAAGTATAAAACAAACATAAAATAGAAATATAAAAATAAGCATAAAAAAGGAGTAGGAATAAATTCCCTGAAGTGTTCTGATCTGTGTTAGAATCTTTATCACTGATGTCCCCAGAATTAGATAAGATACTGTGTTTTCAAAAGCAGAAAAAGGTATTATTTTTCTTTAAATGTGAAGAATAAAAGATGTCCTTGCAAATTAAAAAAGGAATAGCAGAGGAAAATTTTTCAAAAGATATATTAAAGTTGAAGAAATATCTCAGAGTATTGTACAAAAAGATAAATAATTGGAAAATAGGAGAGAAAAAAGAAGAAAATAAAGGATATTCCAGAATTACCAACATTCAAAGAGAAGGAGTTCCAGAAACAAAGGACCCTGTAGACAAGAATCAAAAATATCAAAGAGTGTTCTGTTTATGTTTTCTTCTAAGAGTTTTACAGCATCTGGCCAAAATTGAAGCAAGATTTTTTTTTTTGACCCATCTTCTAGGGTAATGAAAATAAAAACAAAAATAAACAAATAGGACCTCATTAAACTTAAAAGCTTTTGCATAGCAAAGGAAACCATAAACAAGATGAAAAGACAACCCTCAGAATGGGAGAAAATATTTGCAAATGAAGCAACTGACAAAGGATTAATCTCCAAAATATACAAATAGCTCATGTAGCTCAATATCAGAAAAACAAACAACCAAATCAAAAAATGGGCAGAAGATCTTAATAGGCATTTCTCCAAAGAAGACATACAGATGGTCAACAAATACATGAAAAAATACTCAGTATCACTAATTATTAGAGAAATGCAAATCAAACTACAGTGAGATATCACCTCAAGACATCAGAATGGCCACCATCAAAAAAGCATGGTGTGTGTGTGTGTGTGTGTGTGTGTGTGTGTGTGTGCGCGTGCACACGTGTGCGCACGAGAAGGGTGTGAGATTGTGAAAGTGACCTAAATACTCAACTTTCACAATGGGAAGTCTGTAGGTAATACCAAATCTGGAAAATTAAGAAATAGCAATATTACCAAGTTATATGAATGTAAGGATTTAAATTATAACATAATCAACTAAAATAGTTGAAATGTATTTCCTCTAAATATCAGGATGTGGAGAAAATGAAGAATAAGGGACTGTTGTTTTCTGTAACAAGCTTTTCAAGTCTTTCAGCATGCACATGCATGACTAGGATGCAGGTTAAAATGGGATTGGAAACAAAACAATAGCTATAGAAAGAAAAATATATGTATAAATAATTCCCTTATTATAGTACTTAATAAAAGCTATATATACATTACTTAAAGATCTATCTTAAAAATTATGGAGAGGTGAGAGGGAGGTTCTAGAGGGAGGGGATACATGTATACTTTTGGCTGATTCACAGTATTGCATGGCAGAAACCAATGCAATATTGTAAAGCAATTATCCTCCAATTAAAAATTTTAAAAGATTACTAGTATCATAGCATGTTTGGCTATGGCCTCGACATCATTTTAAAAAATTTTACATAGCTATCTTTTCAGTAAAACTTCTTGGTTAGTTCTGAAGAGGCCGTGAATGGTTACACTGTTGAACAAAAATTTCTGAAAAAAATTTGTGAATATGGCAGAACATTCTTCAAGCTCCTTGGACAGCCACAACCTATTTCTGAGTTGCAGACATTTTGCTAACTTCTTTGGGCATCATACTGCCATGGTCAACATTGCCTGGAACTTTGGTATCAAGATGGACAAGGGTTAGTTTGGAAAGAAAGTTAGGTTCTCTAGGCCTGGTCCCATAGAAGGGGAAGATGGCTTATGGGGTCTTTGGGTCTATTTAAATCTCTTCATATAGGGAAATTTGTGACAGTCTTTGAGGGAGGATGATTTTTGGAACATTTATAAAGATCTGTGACATCAATCATCAGTCACACTTTTCTTCATTTCATACTCCCCCATAACCTGGCTCTTTCATATTCTGCAGGAACTTATTCTTGTTGGGTTTCCAGTTAGTGATAGTGACACAGCTTCAAGCTCAAAAAGACCTTAAGACATGAAGTTGTGAATCACTAGAGAAAAAAAAAAAATCCCCATTGTAGCATTTCCTTCAGAGGGAGAATTGCTTTTTCTGATCACAGAGTGAAAGTCAACATTGAAGGCTGGCCACCCTTTTGATCCTTCCCGCTTAACACCTGGATCACAGCTTTTCAGGTTTCCAGTGATTTTTAGAATAATGCCTAGCAGAGTCCAACCCATTTATTTTCCCTGTCAATGAAACCCTCACCGTGGCATTTAATTGATCCCTGTGCTGGAGGAAGCTCCCCAGCTGTACCTGACCTTGTCCCACTCTCACACTCTCTCATACTCTTTCCTTCCCACTTAACACCTGGATCACAGCTTTTCAGGTTTCCAATGATTTTTAGAATAATGCCTAGCAGAGTCCAACCCACTTATTTTCCCTGTCAATGAAACCCTCACCGTGGCATTTAATTGATCCCTGTGCTGGAGGAAGCTCCCTAGCTGTACCTAACCTTGTCCCACTTTCCCCAAATACACTGTCACACTTGACTTCTTCTGTGCTTCCATTTTCAGCACATCACTTTCTCTAGGAAGGTAGACTAGATGCCCCTGCAGTAGGTTTATCATGACAATTAAACAGCTAATAACAAGGTAAGGCACTAATTGTCCATTTCTCCCTTTGGACTATGAGATTTATAAGGACAGAAACTTTCTTTATTTTGTTTTCATCTTTGCTTTTTCCAGACCTTATATAATGCCTGACCCTGGCATAGGAGGGACTCAATAAGTATATGTTGACTTGAGTCAATTTGTTATTTTCCTACTTATATTTTATATTTTCACATACTATGTCATAATGGCAGCATTTTGGTCTCTCTTTATCTATCCCACCTGTAAATGAAAAGCACATATTAATCTGTATGTGCACAGCACAGAGAGATTATGGGAACTGCTTGAACCTTCATGCAAATTAAAATATTAAAATCTGCAACGTGCTTGACTTTCTAAAAAAAGAACTTCTTGGAATCCATTAACAAATAAATGTGTCTTCATTTGTATTATAGTTGGTCTAGAGATGATGGGACAACATCTAATACACTTGAGGACTACATTAGATGAATGGCAGGTCATCTGACACTCTAAAATGCTCTTAATGTAATTTGTTCACAATCTTTCTATCTTATTACAGCCGGGGCACCGACAACAGACTGACCCACCGGCGGCAGACAGTTCTCCGTGAGAAGGGGAGACGGTTAGCTAACCGAGGACCAGCGTACATGTTTAATGACCACTCAACAAGCCTGTCTATTGAGGAGGAACGCTTTTTAGATGCAGCTGAGTATGGCAATATCCCAGTGGTAAGGAAGATGTTGGAAGAATGCCTCTCACTCAACGTCAATTGTGTGGATTACATGGGCCAGAATGCCCTGCAGCTAGCAGTGGCTAATGAGCATCTGGAAATTACAGAACTTCTTCTCAAGAAAGAAAATCTCTCTCGTGTTGGGGATGCCTTGCTCTTAGCTATTAGTAAAGGTTATGTTCGGATTGTGGAAGCCATTCTCAGTCACCCAGCTTTTGCTGAAGGCAAGCGGTTAGCAACCAGCCCGAGTCAGTCTGAACTCCAACAAGATGATTTTTATGCATATGATGAAGACGGGACACGGTTCTCCCATGATGTGACCCCAATCATTCTGGCTGCCCACTGCCAGGAATATGAAATTGTGCACACCCTCTTGCGGAAGGGTGCTCGGATCGAACGGCCTCATGACTATTTCTGCAAATGCAGTGAATGCAACCAGAAACAGAAACATGACTCCTTCAGCCACTCCAGATCTAGAATTAATGCCTACAAAGGCCTGGCGAGCCCAGCTTACCTGTCATTGTCTAGCGAAGATCCAGTCATGACGGCTTTAGAACTTAGCAATGAGCTGGCAGTGCTGGCCAACATAGAGAAGGAGTTCAAGGTGGGTTTTTAACAAGTCGAAGTCAAGGAGAACTTATAAGCTTCCACTATGTACTCACACTCTGTTAGGTCTCACAGATAGTAGACAATTTTATATGTTTGATTCAACAAGTTCTTTATTACATAGAGTAAAAGTTGTGGTTACTACTATTTGGAGATGATCTACTATAAACTAGACATTTTACATTTATTATGTCTGATACCTATTACAACCTTGGGAAGATCTTAGCTCCTTTTCAGATGCAGAAATGGAGGTATAGAAAGGTTAAGTAAGGCCCAAGATCCATAGCTGGTGAAATGACAGAGCCGGGATCAGAACCCAGGGATGCAGACTCTAAAACCCAGGTTCTGTCTCCTGTGAAACTCTGTTTCTATATTCAGATCATGGTGATAGCTACTGTTGAGGTCAGAAAGAGGAATAAGATAAAGTAAGTCATAGTTTGACCTGAGAGACAGACACATGCATGAGTACATATGGTATAAAGAGAAATGAAACTACTAGATAGGGCCATAAGCAGTGTGCTGTAGCAGTTCAGAGAAAGCAGTATTTAACTCAGATTAGATGTCGGAGAAGTTACGTGAAAAATGGTATTTCAGCTGCATATGGCAGAATAAGTAGCATATTTGAAGGCAGAGAATGAAGGAGAAGATATTTTAGGCCAAGGCAACAGCCAAAACAAAAGCTTGTAGATACGGGAGAAGTAGTCCAATACAATTGCTTTACGATGTATTCGTTTCTGCTGTACAACAGTGAATCGGCCATACACACACACACACACACACACACACACACACACACACACACACACAAACCCCCTCCCTTGGGAATCCTCCTCCGCCCCTTGGTCGCATCCCTCCAGGTCATCACAGAGCACTGAGATGAGCTCGCTGTGCGTTGATGAGATCCCACCAGCTACCTGTTTCATATCTGACATATACACGAGGTAGTGCCTACACGTCAGTCCCGCTCTCTCAACTCACCCCACGCTTCCCTTCCCGCCCTGAGTCCACATGTCCTTCCTCCACGTCGGTGTCTCTGTTCCTGCCTCAAGGGAACTTGGAGCAATCTCTAAATAAGAGGTAAGCGGGGAGACACAGTGTCAGACCTTGCCATTGTCTGCATGGTTTGTGCTTCGTTTGAAGAGGGTGAAAGTTCAGTTTCCTAGTCTGAGGTCACACACTCATACACACACACCTTTAAATTTCCTCCACAGGTTATCTGAACTTTCTTACAGTGCTCACCGTGTTCCGCTGTATGTTAATATTTAGGCTGGGCTTTTCTTCTTTACTCAGCTGTACACTGCTTGGAATCAGGTCTGATTCATCAAATACAGTACTACACAAAGATAAACACTGGTTTCACTTTCTCTGTCCTGTGTGCTGTGAGAAAGCACGTCTCTCTGTTCCGTACCTTGGGGTCTCTCCTGTGCAGTTTCTTGGTGCCTCTGTAGCGGAAGCAACACTGCAAACCCCAGCCTAGCACGTGTCTCTCCCGGGCCCTATCTGTCCAGGTGAGGGGGCAGGTCACCGGCGACTGAAGCCTTCCGATGGCCCCCAGCATGGAGGATGTGCTTTTCCTCTAGCTCCCTGGCAGCTGAGGATGCAGGACAAGCAGACGGTCTCTTCCAACAATGCCTCATTCTTTCCTACTTCTCACTTTGCTCCCAGGACTCAAGGATGCAGGGGACTATGCTGTCTTGGAAATCTGATTAATATGATCTTAAAATTTATACTTAATTTTTATGAAACTTTATTGCTTAGGTTTTAACATTTCTGTTTCTGTAATTGAATCTTTGTTTACACAATACTGTAAACCATTCTTCATTCATTCATTCACTTGCTTACATCTTCTGAGCCCATGGTTGTAGCAAATATTGTACTGGGGAGAGTCAAGAATGAGGATGGAGATATCGCACAGCACAAAGACAGTTCAATTAATAACCCTACCCTCAATTAACTTATAATTTAATAGGAGAGCAAAGACCTGTGTGAAGTAACTATAAAATAAGACATGACCTTGTGGAGTGAGGGGTGGGCTGGTGGGCCAAAGGTGAAAGAATCACATCTAATCAGAGTGTGAATTTTTCATTGTCCCTAAATGCATTACATAATGTGAAGACTTCTTTAGGATTATGATAAATTAGGGATCCGTATATTCCTTTATTTATTAATCGCACACTGTTTCTGCACACCTAGGTGTGAGGTATATGGATCAGGCACTTTCCCTCCATCCCTGCTTTCTCTTTGTAGGTCCACACCTTTAGCCTCTAATCAGGCTCACCCTTTGCTTAATGCCCTACCTCCGTGAAGGGTTAATGGCAAAGAAAAGGTAACTCTCTCTGAAAACACAAATCTCTTTAATAATATGTTATTCCTAATATCTTTAAAAAATCACCCAAAAGGATTAAAGTTTACTGTTAAAAGAGGGTAGCAGTTTTAAAAATGTTTTTAAAAGTATGTCCTAGAACTTAACAATTCAACAACTTTTCTAATTAGAAATTTGACTCCCCAAATCCTTGTATTACACAAGGAGAAAGGCCAGTTCTTGCCTGTTTTTAAAAGCCTTTGGCTAATACAAAACAAGAAAGCATAATGTTTTCTTTGTCACCAGACACGACGCTCTAGAACAATGAGTTTATTCTCCCAGACTCGGTTGGCCCGTAGAGGCAAGGACAGCCTCATGTGACAATGAGCCACACGACTCGCGTGTGTAAACTCAGGGAACGCATATCGTCCTACCATGCGCGCTGGTGTGATGATGCTAAACCTGCTCCAGCAGCCCAGCCTCAGTCTACAGCACAATGGGACCCAAAAGGGCTTGGTGTCTCTGGTGAGATTTGCTAAATCTGGTGCTCTGTCCTTCAAGAATAACTTCTCTTTTCTTATTTTAAAAGAATATAGTTGACCCTTGAACAACACGAGTTTGAAGTATATGGGTTCACTTAAATGTGGATTATTTTCACTAAATATGCACTACAGTACCACACAAGCCTGGACTGGTTGAATCCATGGATGTGGAACAGTGGATACCAAGGGCCCTCTGGAGAGTTATATGCAGTTTTCACTCAATAGAGTACTGGTTCTCATTACCTCTGCTTTGTTCAAAGGTCAACTTACATGATCATGTTAAAAAAGTAATTTAAGCATGAAGAAAAATTTAAAAATCATTTCTAATTTTGATACTGCAACACGCCAACATGTATCCTTCCAGTCTTATTTTTAGTAGTCAAGCCCCTTAGAGTCTCAGGGACCAAAGATTGCAGGATCTGAGATACCTCACAGGGACCTGAAATATTGTACTGGCAACAGGCAATCCTCTCTGCTCATGGTCTTCAAATTCTTTTGCTTCCTTTTCACCTGAAAAACATTTGAAAAATTCTGTGCTCATGAGTACATTTTAAAGTTGGCATCTAAATTTGTTTATTTTGTTTAAATAATTTTAAAAAGTATAATTTCTGCATGGCCTAAATATTAACATTTAAAAACAGATATCTTAAATAGCTGCTTCAGATGTATGTAGGGGCCTTTAAGTGCTATGATTTTGTAATACCATCACCTATTTTAAAAATAAACAAACAACCTCCTCTTTATTTATTTTTTTTCATTTATTTTTATTAGTTGGAGGCTAATTACTTTAAAATATTGTAGTGGGTTTTGTCATACATTGACATGAATCAGCCATGGAATTATATGTATTCCCCATCCTGATCCCACCTCCCACCTCCCTCTCCACCCGATTCCTCTGGGTCTTCCCAGTTCACCAGGCCCGAGCACTTGTCTCATGCATCCAACCTGGGCTGGTGATCTGTTTCACTATAGATAATATACATGTTTCAATACTGTTCTGTTGAAACATCCCACCCTCGCCTTCTCCCACAGAGTCCAGAAGTCTGTTCTGTACATCTGTGTCTCTTTTTCTGTTGTGCATATAGGGTTATCATTACCATCTTTCTAAATTCCATATATATGTGTTAGTATGCTGTAATGTTCTGTATCTTTCTGGCTTACTTCACTCTGTACAATGGGCTCCAGTTTCATCCATTTCACTAGAACTGATTCAAATGAATTCTTTTTAATGGCTGAGTAATATTCCATGGTGTATATGTACTACAGCTTCCTTATCCATTCATCTGCTGATGGGCATCTAGGTTGCTTCCATGTCCTGGCTATTATAAACAGTGCTGCGATGAACATTGGGGTGCACGTGTCTCTTTCAGATCTGGTTTCCTCAGTGTGTATGCCCAGAACTGGGATTGCTGGGTCATATGGCAGTTCTATTTCCAGTTTTTTAAGGAATCGCCACACTGTTCTCCATAGTGGCTGTACTAGTTTGCATTCCCACCAACAGTGTAAGAGGGTTCCCTTTTCTCCACACCCTCTCCAGCATTTATTGCTTGTAAACTTTTGGATAGCAGCCATCCTGACTGGTGTGTAATGGTACCTCATTGTGGTTTTGATTTGCATTTCTCTGATAATGAGTGATGTTGAGCATCTTTTCATGTGTTTGTTAGCCCTCTGTATGTCTTCTTTGGAGAAATGTCTGTTTAGTTCTTTGGCCCATTTTTTGATTGGATCATTTATTTTTCTGGAGTTGAGCTGCAGGAGTTGCTTGTATATTTTTGAGATTAATTCTTTGTCTGTTGCTTCATTTGCTATTATTTTCTCCCAATCTGAGGGCTGTCTTTTCACTTTGCTTATAGTTTCCTTTGTTGTGCAAAAGCTTTTAAGTTCCATTAGGTCCCATTTGTTTATTTTTGCTTTTATTTCCAACATTCTGGAAATAAACATTCTGGGAGGTGCGTCATAGAGGATCCTGCTGTGATTTATGTTGGAGAGTGTTTTGCCTATGTTCTCCTCTAGGAGTTTTATAGTTTCTGGTCTTACATTTAGATCTTTAATCCATTTTGAGTTTATTTTTGTGTGTGGTGTTAGAAAGTGTTCTAGTTTCATTCTTTTACAAGTGGTTGACCAGTTTTCCCAGCACCACTTGTTAAAGAGGTTGTCTTTTTTCCATTGTATATCCTTGCCTCCTTTGTCGAAGATAAGGTGTCCATAGCAATGTGGATTTATCTCTGGGCTTTCTATTCTGTTCCATTGATCTATATTTCTGTCTTTGTGCCAGTATCATACTGTCTTGATGACTGTGGCTTTGTAGTAGAGTCTGAAGTCAGGCAGGTTGATTCCTCCAGTTCCATTCTTCTTTCTCAAGATTACTTTGGCTATTTGAGGTTTTTTGTATTTCCATGCAAATTGTGAAATTATTTGTTCTAGTTCTGTGAAAAATGCCGTTGGTAGCTTGATAGGGATTGCATTGAATCTATAGATTGCTTGGGGTAGTATAGCCATTTTGACAATATTGATTCTTCCAATCCATGAACACGGTATGTTTCTCCATCTGTTTGTGTCCTCTGATTTCTTTCATCAGTGTTTTATAGTTTTCTATGTATAGGTCTTTTGTTTCTTTAGGTAGATATACTCCTAAGTATTTTATTCTTTTTGTTGCAATGGTGAATGGTATTGTTTCCTTAATTTCTCTTTCTGTTTTCTCATTGTTAGTGTATAGGAATGCAAGGGATTTCTGTGTGTTAATTTTATATCCTGCAACTTTACTATATTCATTGATTAGCTCTAGTAATTTTCTGGTGGCATCTTTAGGGTTTTCTATGTAGAGGATCATGTCATCTGCAAACAGCACGAGTTTCACTTCTTCTTTTCCTATCTGGATTCCTTTTACTTCTTTTTCTGCTCTGATTGCTGTGGCCAAAACTTCAAAAACTATGTTGAATAGTAGTGGTGAGAGTGGGCACCCTTGTCTTGTTCCTGATTTCAGGGGAAATGCTTTCAATTTTTCACCATTGAGGGTGATGCTTGCTGTGGGTTTGTCATATATAGCTTTTATTATGTTGAGGTATGTTCCTTCTATTCCTGCTTTTTGGAGAGTTTTAATCATAAATGAGTGTTGAATTTTGTCAAAGGCTTTCTCTGCATCTATTGAGATAATCATATGGCTTTTATCTTTCAATTTGTTAATGTGGTGTATTACATTGATTTGTGGATATTAAAGAATCCTTGCATTCCTGGGATAAAGCCCACTTGGTCATGGTGTATGATTTTTTTAATATGTTGTTGGATTCTGTTTGCTAGAATTTTGTTAAGGATTTTTGCATCTATGTTCATCAGTGATATTGGCCTGTAGTTTTCTTTTTTTGTGGTATCGTTGTCTGGTTTTGGAATTAGGGTGATGGTGGCCTCATAGAATGAGTTTGCAAGTTTACCTTCTTCTGCAATTTTCTGGAAGAGTTTGAGTAAGATAGGTGTTAGCTCTTCTCTAAATTTTTGGTAGAATTCAGCTGTGAAGCCATCTGGTCCTGGGCTTTTGTTTGCTGGAAGATTTCTGATTACAGTTTCGATTTCCTTGCTTGTGATGGGTCTGTTAAGATCTTCTATTTCTTCCTGGTTCAGTTTTGGAAAGTTATACTTTTCTAAGAGTTTGTCCATTTCATCCAAGTTGTCCATTTTATTGGCATAGAGCTGCTGGTAGTAGTCTCTTATGATCCTTTGTATTTCAGTGTTGTCTGTTGTGATCTCTCCATTTTCATTTCTAATTTTGTTAATTTGGTTCTTCTCTCTTTGTTTCTTAATGAGTCTTGCTAATGGTTTGTCAATTTTGTTTATTTTTTCAAAAAACCAGCTTTTAGCTTTGTTGATTTTTGCTATGGTCTCTTTAGTTTCTTTTGCATTTATTTCTGCCCTAATTTTTAGGATTTCTTTCCGTCTACTAACCCTGGGGTTCTTCATTTCTTCCTTCTCTAATTGCTTTAGATGTAGAGTTAGGTTATTTATTTGACTTTTTTCTTGTTTCTTGAGGTAAGCCTGTAATGCTATGAACCTTCCCCTTAGCACTGCTTTTACAGTGTCCCATAGGTTTGGGGTTGTTGTGTATTCATTTTCATTCATTTCTATGCATATTTTGATTTCTTTTTTTATTTCTTCTATGATCTGTTTGTTATTCAGAAGCGTGTTATTTAGCCTCCATATGTTAGAATTTTTAACAATTTTTTCCCCTGTAATTGAGATCTAATTTTACTGCACTGTGGTCAGAAAAGATGACTGGAATGATTTCAATTTTTTTGAATTTACCAAGACCAGATTTATGGCCCAGGATGTGATCTATTCTGGAGAAGGTTCCATGTGCACTTGAGAAAAAGGTGAAGTTGATTGTTTTGGGGTGAAATGTCCTATAGATATCAATTAAGTCTAGCTGGTCCATTGTGTCATTTAAAGTTTGTGTTTCCTTGTTAATTCTCTGTTTAGTTGATCTATCCATAGTTGTGAGTGGTGTGTTAAAGTCTCCCACTATTATTGTGTTACTGTGAATTTCCTCTTTCATACTCATTAGCATTTGCCTTACATATTGTGGTGCTCCTATGTTGGGTGCATATATATTTATAATTATTATATCTTCTTCTTGGATTGATCCTTTGATCGTTATGTAGTGTCCTTCTTTGTCTCTTTTCACATCCTTTATTTGAAGGTCTATTTTATTTGATATGAGTATTGCGACTCCTGCTTTCTTTTGGTCTCTGTTTGCGTGAAATATTTTTTTCCAGCCCTTCACTTTTGGTCTGTATGTGTCTTTTGTTTTGAGGTGGGTCTCTTGTAGACAACATATATAGGGGTCTTGTTTTTATATCCATTCAGCCAGTCTTTGTCTTTTGGTTGGGGCATTCAACCCATTTACATTTAAGGTAATTATTGATAGGTGTGGTCCTGTTGCCATTTACTTTGTTGTTTTGGGTTCACGTTTATACACCCTTTCTGTGTTTCCTGTCTGGAGAAGATCCTTTAGCATTTGTTGAAGAGCTGGTTTGGTGGTGCTGGATTCTCTCAGCTTTTGCTTGTCTGTAAAGCTTTTGAATTCTCCTTCATATCTGAATGAGATCCTTGCTGGGTACAGTAATCTAGGTTGTAGGTTATTCTCTTTCATTACTTTCAGTATGTCCTGCCATTCCCTTCTGGCCTGGAGGGTTTCTATTGATAGATCAGCTGTTATCCTTATGGGAATCCCTTTGTTTGTTATTTGTTGTTTCTCCCTTGCTGCTTTTAATATTTGTTCTTTGTGTTTGATCTTTGTTAATTTGATTCATATGTATCTTGGGGTGTTTCGTCTTGGGTTTATCCTGTTTGGGACTCTCTGAGTTTCTTGGACTTGGGTGGCTATTTCCTTCCCCATTTTAGGGAAGTTTTCAGCTATTATCTCCTCGAGTATTTTCTCATGGCCTTTCTTTTTGTCTTCTTCGTCTGGGACTCCTATGATTCGAATGTTGGGGCATTTCACATTGTCCCAGAAGTCCCTGAGGTTGTCCTCATTTCTTTTGATTCTTTTTTCTTTTTTTCTCTCTGCTTCATTTATTTCCACCATTTTATCTTCTACCTCACTTATCCTATCTTCTGTCTCCGTTATTCTACTCTTGGTTCCCTCCAGAGTGTTTTTGATCTCAGTTATTGCATTATTCATTTTTAATTGACTCTTTTTTATTTCTTCTAGGTCCTTATTAAACATTTCTTACATCTTCTCAATCTTTGTCTCCAGGCTATTTATCTGTAACTCCATTTTGTTTTCAAGATTTTGGATCATTTTTATTATCATTATTCTAAATTCTTTTTCAGGTAGATTCCCTATCTCCTCCTCTTTTGTTTGACTTGGTGGGCATTTTTCATGTTCCTTTACCTGTTGGGTATTTCTCTGCCTTTTCATCTTGTTTAGATTGCTGTGTCTGGAGTAGGTTTTCTGTATTCTGGACGTCTGTGGTTCCTTTTTACAACCTCCTCTTTAATATTCATAACAGTTACATCTTTCCTTTTCTCCTTAAACTTGTATTCTAGTCCATTTTCCTCCACAAATGTGATTTCTAATGTAATAGCTTTTTATTGTAAAGTCCTTTATAGATCACCAATTTTATATATATATATGTATATATATTGCATAACACATATGTAACGTGTATGTTTATAAGAATTTTTAGAATTTGTTTTACTTTCTGTTATCATTAGGCTCTAGGAATTTAAATATTCTGGAAATACTTACCATTATATTTATTAGAAGTATATTTGATCAAAACTACATAAATTGAACATAATTGTTCAAAATAACATACACAAATTCCAAAAAATAAATTTTAAATATATGACACATTTCCTATTGGAAATGAATTTTAAAGGAACAAGTCATGTCCATACTTTTGTTATGTATTTAATGAAAGAAAAACTTATAACCTGTTAAAATAACCTAATTTGTCAGCCAGCATATTGTTTTAGTTTTTGTTAAGGAATATGTAAATTATTAATGATTTTATGGAATATAATTAAAAGATAGTAGACTGTATTTGGGATAAATTATTTCTTGATATGATTTGATAACTGCCTTACTAAATTACCGACACTGATCTGAAACAAATCACGTAAAAGTTTTATCCTTGTGCTTTAGCCAATAGCCTATGAAAATTTTGAGTCCTGGAAACCATTCCAAGTCACAGTAAAAAGACTCATCCTGACTAAACTTTTCTGCCTTGCACATTTGTGATGTCTTTCTTTTAAGTTAATGATACATCTAAAAGATGAGTACTAGGAATGGTTTTAAATAAGGGTAAAATAAACTTGTTTACAAAACAGAAACAGAGTCACAGATGTAGAAGATAAACTTACAGTTATCAGGGTGAAGGGGATAAATTGGGAGACTGGGATGGACATATACGCTCTACGCTATATAAAACAGACAGCTAATAAGAACCTACTGTGTAGCACAGGGAACTCTGCTCAGTACTCTGTAAGGGCCTATATGGAAAAAGAATCTAAAACAAGCAGGTCTATGTACACGTATGATTGATTTCCTTTGCTGTACATCTGAAACTAATATTGTAAATCAACTGTGCTCCAATACATTTTTTAAAAAGAATAATTTTAAATAATCACTTAATTTAAATAACATGAAGTAGTGAATTTTGTATTCAGTGTTCCCTACTGATGTCTTCTTTATTGTCCTCTCATTTAAGAAGGATGCATTCTTTGACAGCTGTTGAAGAATGAAGAGGCAAAGTACATTAAAATTCATCTAAATTCAGAACATCCCGACATGAACTGGCATGTTGTACTCCTTTCATTAAGCTTCCTCTTCATTGGAAATGTATATTAAGGAAAGGAAATACAGGAAACCCCTGAGGGTCTGTGGTACCTGGATAAATTATTAAAGGGGAATTTCCATTGTTTGCTGCAGGGGTGAGTGAGAGTGAGGAATTTTAAAGGGAAAAATGATCTGTTCTCAAGAAAATTAGTTACAGGGAAGTTGAGGATCTAGAAATTATTTCTCTGAAAACTATCAGTGTTCTCTGGCCCCTTGAAAAGTCTTCATATTTCTCTGTTTGAAGGCAACTAATCTATTTTATGAGAGTTAGAGATGAGAACGATCACAAAGATTGCAAACTCCAATATATAGCTTCTGTAAGCTAAATTCTCCTTTTCTGTATTAACCCGTAGTCGTTTAACAAAAGAGGACAGAGGAGGTGCAACTGAGTTCCTCAGGCAACTGTAGTCTGGCATTTTGACTCTCCTGAACAGAACAGATTGCACTCATTACCAGTATCATCAGGTCTGAAGATGGATCTATGCAGAGGTGATAGCCAGAGCACAGCAGAGAAATCTAACAATTAGATGGAACCTCAGGAAGAGAGAAAAACCAATAGTCCTGAGAGATTGCAGGTCTTCACAGTGAATGGGGGAGAAGCCAGATTTAAAAGTTTCACCCATTCAAGTTCAATCTTTATATACTGAGTTTTTACCAATAACTTTTTGCTTTGGTAGAAAGAGACCTCAGTCACCTTAAGCTGAACTTGGTCTAAGCCTAATTTTGGCAATATACACTCAGAATTTTGACTGTTTTTGATACTGAGAAAGGAGAGTATAACTCCTCCCTTCCCTCCTTGACTCAAGATTAAGAATCGTCATAAAAACAAAAGAATCAGTACCAGTTTATTAGCAAATGCATTCTTCCAAATTTTGAACTTCCCTTTACTGTCTCAGAATGTACCTATGTCTCAGAACACTTTTTAAGCCCATTTACATTTTAGATTGTTTGTGGTAACAATGTTTCCTTTAATTACCCTAAAATTACCTTCTGTATAAATGTCAGGGATTTCTCTCTTCCTTATCATTCTGGATAAATAGATTTTTCTGAAGCTTCACCAAATCCTGCCTGTCTTCCTGGGGCTGTGTATCTAAACAGGCACTTGGCTCTCCAGATGCCTCTGCCATTGACTTAGACAAAAGGGAAGACACTACTGTGTTTGCTTTTAAACTGTTGCTATGTTCTGGCATTCAAAATGTTCAAAAATGCCTGGCATTGTTTGAAAAAGAAATAACCTAAGAAACAGACGAAGTTGGAAAGTAGTTTTTGTTAGCAGAAAGGCAGCGTGCCTGTCATCATACCTTAGTAGGGTGAGAGGTGTTGCTTGCATGCAAAGTAGTCTACAGAGGCACAGGACGAGGGTCCAGGCCACAGGGGAGGGAGGAAATGGACCATTGGCAAGCTTAATGAATTATTCTAAGTGATTTACAATCTAACTTTATGATATACCTGCTTTTAAGTTTTCCATATGGTCAAGAATCTGCCTGCAATGCAGGAGACCCAGGTTCAATCCCTGGGTCAGGAAGATCCCCCGGAGAAGGGAAGGCCACCCACTCCAGTACTCTTGCCTGGAGAGTTCCATGGACAGAGGAGCCTGGTAGGCTACAGTCCATGGGGTCCCAAAGAGCTGGACACAACTGAGCGACTTAAAACTTCCACTTTGGGCCTTCCCGTAGCTCAGATGGTAAAGAATCTACCTGCAGTGAGGGAGGCCTGGGTTCAATCCCTGAGTCAGGAAGATCCCCTGCAGAGGAGAATGGCAACCAACTGTAGTATTCTTGCCCGGAGTCGGACACGACTGAGCAACTACCACTTTTTTCAAGTTCTACATAATTAGGATAAATTATCAAAAGACTGGAAAATAAAGTAACCTTTCAAGATCATTGTTAAGTAGCAGAGCAAGAATTCAAATCCAGTTATGTTTTATACCCAGTCATCTTCCTTTCTTTTTATCACTCAACAAAAGTGTTGATTATCTGCTATGTGCCACACACTTTGCTAGGCTGTGAGGATTCACAGATGAGCAAGACACAGTCCTTGTTCTGAAGAATTGTCATACGTCTTGTGCTTCTGCTCAGTCTTGTCCGACTCTTTGTGGCCCTGTGGACTGAGGCTCCTCTGTCCATGGGATTCTCCAGGCAAGAATACTGGCATGGGCTGCCATGCCCTCCTCCAGGGGATCTCCTCAGCCCGGGGTCTCCTGCATTGCAGGTCAATTCTTTACCACTAGCACTCCCTGGGAAGCCCTGTAGGATTGTTGTTCTTCAGTTGCTGAGCTGTGTCCATCGCTTTGTAATCCCATGGACTGCAGCACGCCAGACTTCCCTGTCCTTCACTATCTCCAGCAGTTTGTCCAAACTCACATCCATTGAGTTGGTGATGCCATCTAATTATCTCATCCTCTGTCGCCCCCTTCTCCTCCTGGCCTCAGTCTTTCTCTGCATCAGGGTCTTTTCCAGTGAGTTGGCTCTTTGTGTCAGGTGGCCAAAGTATTGGAGCTTCAGCTTCAGCATCAGTCCCTCCAGTGAATATTCAGGGTTGATTTCCTTTGGGATTGACTGGTTGGATCTCCTTGCAGTCCAAGGGATTCTCTAGAGTCTTCTCCAACGCCACAGTTCAAAAGCATCAATTCTGCGGTTCTCAGGCTTCTTTATGGTCCGACTCTCACATCCATACATGACTACTGGATAAACCATAACTTTGACTAGACAGACCTTTGTCAGCAAAGTAATGTCTCTGCTTTTTAGTACGCTTTTGATAGCTCAGTTAGTAAAGAATCCACCTGTGATGCAGGAGACCCCAGTTCGATTCCTTGGTCAGGAAGATCCGCTGGAGAAGGGATAGGCTACCCACTCCAGTATTCTGGCCTGAGTAATTCCATGAATTGTATAGTCCATGGGGTCTCCAAAAGTCGGACATGAGTGAGTGAGTTTCACTAAGTTCATCATAACTTTCCTTCCGAGGAGCAAGCATCTTTTAATTTCATGGCTTCAGTCACTGTCTGCAGTGATTTTGGAGCCCAAGAAAATAAAGTCTGTCACTGTTTCCATTTTTTCCCCATTTGTTTGCCATGAAATGATGGTACTGGATGCCATGATCTTTGTTTTCTGAATATTGAGTTTTAAGCCAGCTTTTTCACTCTTCCTCTGTCACTTTCATCAGGAGGCTCTTTAGTTCCTCTTTACTTTCTGCCATTAGGGTACTGTCATCTGCATATCTGAGGTTAGTGATATTTCTTCTAACAATCTTGATTCCAGCTTGTGCTTCATCCAGCCCAGCATTTCACATGATGTGTTCTGCAAATGTTACATAAGCAGGGTGACAATACACAGCCTTGTGATATTCCTTTCTCAATTTTGAACCATTCCATTGTTCCATGTCCAGTTCTAACTGTTGTTTCTTGACCTGCATACATGTTTCTCAGGAGGCAGGTCAGGTGGTCTGGTATTTCCTATCTTTTTCTGAATTTTCCCCAGGTTTTTGGGATCCACAGTCTACTGAGGAGAGGCCGATACATGAACAAATGCAGTAAAGTGTATGAGTCTGTTCTTGTCTTTGACTTTCCTATCAGTTTAAATAGATGGGCAAAGAAAATCCATTCTGGCAAAACTTTAGATCGAAGGCCAGTCAATAGTTAGGGAGGGAAGTTAAGTGCAGCGGTTTGTAACCTGAGAGCCCTCAGCCCCTGAAGCACCTGTTTACCTTCATGGCTGTTCTTTAGGTTTCATTGCTTCAGCTGAACCTGAGAATTTCTATGCTGAAGGAAGAATAAAAACTGTAATCAAACACCGTATTAAGTTAAATAAGTAGCTGCTGCTATGGCAACGATCAACATAAAAGTGAGTAGCATCTGACATATCTAGGAAAATGTCTGTCTTCAGTTCTTGTCTGAAATTGTATCTCACCTCCTGTTACCTTTTCTTTAGAGCAGTATCTGATTACCTTTGTTTTTTATTTTTTTTTATTTTATTTTATCTTTCTTCCCAATTATTTTTATTAGTTGGAGGCTAATTACTTTACAGTATTGTAGTGGTTTTTGCCATACATTGACATGAATCAGCCATGGATTTACATGTGTTCCCCATCCTGAACCCCCCTCCCACCTCCCTCTCCACCCGATCCCTCTGGGTCTTCCCAGTGCACCAGCCCCAAGCACTTGTCTCGATTACCTTTTATGTCGCTCACAACCCTGCGTAGTAGGTGCTGTATAAATGCATGTTACTCTTCTGTACACAAGCTGTGACAGGGCTCAGGGATCATTGTGCCATTTAGTGACAATTATTCTGAAGAGCAGAAAAGCCCTAGAGTTGCTTGTGGTTCCAAGAGCATGGCTGGTTAATTCAGTCACTAGCTGGATAATGATAGTCTATGCTTTCTTTATTCTTCAAGAATGCAATCTCATTTTAAAAATTCCATCTGAGATAGAATGTGGTATCTATTTTTTGTTGAAATAATAAATGAGTGAATCATTGTTTTATTTTCAGTACATTCAAGTGATACTCAATGTTGATGAAAATAATCAATAAACAATCTACAATAGGCTTAGAAAAGAGTTTTATTTGAGCCAAACTGAAGCCTGGAAGACAGCCTCTCGTAATTTTGAGGAACTGATCTGGAAAAGCACGGTTTTTAGCACAGTTTTATATCTTGTCACAACAAAGAACATTAAGCAAGTCAGGGATACGTTCCTTCAAGGTTTCAAAACACAGGTCAGCATGTACACACTTAGTCAGTATGGCCTTGGCACCTGGGAAAGGAATCTTATCAAAAAGGAGGACCAGTATTGGCTTCCCAGGAAGGGAGGCATTTAATTTTTATTTTTAACATGGGCATTCCTTACTTCTGGTCAAAGTGCCCTTTTCTTAATAATTAAAGCAGATGTACAATGTATGTTTGACAGGCCACAAACAGGCTATTTTAGTTAGCTTAAATTTAAGTTAACTCGTGTATAAGCCAGAATGACTTACCCATGCCTTAGTATGTGAAAATATCTTTTATCACTAGGAATTTCATCATGGTTTTATATTTTTTAGTGCAATTTTGTGTCAAGGTACTGAGACGACTATTTGTAAAATGATGAAAACAACAATAATAATCACCATTGATTCAACCCATCCCTGAACCAGGAAGTTAGCATTTGTCATCTTGTATGACCTTCACAGCAACCATAGGAATAAACTTATATTATCCCCACTTTACAAGTAAGAATTTTGAGGCTGTAAGGGCTTTAGTAATTCGCCCAACTCATGCACCTAGTAAATGACTTTACTTAACTTGAAATCCAGGTCTGCCCTTATCCAAAACTCACTTAATTAGTGTTTAATTAATTAGGGTTGATTCATGAGAATTAAGACATGCATTTTCCTCATCCTTTTAATTTCTATAAAGCAGACTTTTCTTTATATGGAATTATGCATTAAAATTATACACCGTATCTTCTACTATATAAAAGTCCAACTAAAATGACCCTTCAAAAGGATAATTGTATCAGGGTCTTTTTATGTTTTATAATCTTTATGTTCTATTAACCCAATATCAGTCATCTCTTTATAAGTCAAAGGTTAATAGTCAAGCACCCACTTTTAACTTGTTAATGTGTGGTGTGACTGTGTGAGCCAAAGGCAGAGTTAAATCAACCACCAGCTTCACTTCTTCTTTCAAACAACTGAAATCACAGTGTTAAGTGTGGCTCACAAGCTACTGCCAATATCTCACTTTAAGTGAGTTTACATTTCAGTGTGAGAGAACATAAATATGAAAACATTTGTAAATGATTCCCAAGGTGAAAAAAAAGCATATTTCTAAAAGCAGGCTTATTTTTTCTTTCTTCAAAAAAATGGGTTTTTGTTTTGTTTTTGCTTGGAATATATCTTGTGAATTAGCAATGGATTGGAAACAATTTTTAAGATATTGTACAGCAAAGAATGCCTGCACTTTTATCAGTTCATGTGGTTTCTACTAAACAGTATTACCCCATATTTGAAGGGTCATACCCTCCTTTGAAATATCTAATTTCACATGAGCCTTATTGGAATTCTAGAGAGTATTGGTTTTGAGTCTTACATTTTTGTCTCCATAAGGACTAAGGATACATCTAGAATTGAGCGCTACAAACAGAAGAGAGGCCAGGTATATTAAATTTTGTCATAACTCCATGGGTTCTTACTAATGTCAAGAAACAGCTTGTTTTCAGGTCTTGCCTTTGATGATATAATACAATAATTATGTTTTATCAAGTGCTTGATATTCATTTCTTTATATATATTCTTTATATATGTTCTTTCTTTATATATAAAGAAATGTGTGATTTCTTTAGCACAACTAATCTCACTAAGCCTTGTTTTATTTTTTCATCTGTAAAATGAGAATAATAATAGCACCTACTTCATAGATTGATTTTAAGTTACCTTAGATCACATGGCTAAAAAATGGAAAAGCTGGGATTTGATTATGAGTATATCTAACCTTGGGCTTCCTAGGTGGTGCTAATGGTTAAAAACCTGCATGCCAATGTAGGAGATATAAGAGACGCGGGTTGGATCCCTGGGTCAGGAAGATCCCATGGTGGAGGGCATGGCAACCCACTCCAGTATTCTTGCCTAGAGAATCCCATGGCCAGAGCAGCCTGGCGGGCTACAGTCCATGGGGTCACAAAGAGTCGGACATGACTGAAGCAACTTAGCATGCATGGAGCACTTATCTAACCTTAAAAGCCCAAGCTTCTAACCACTATAACATGGAATAGTGGGCATGGACAACATATGTGCTTCCATACCTCCCAGGTCTTCCCCATGACCTTAACTGACTACATCATGAAAGGGGTAGAGCTGTTTCCTCATGACCTTATTCATACTATCTGACCAGATACCCGTGGAAAGTAGTTTGAGTCATTCTCAGTTGTGACATAGTTTATAAATTTCCTTTTATAGGATCTGTTTGAACCTACAATTAGCAAAGTGAAACTTGGCATGATTTACAGGGAGGTGCCCAAGTAGGTGCTTTGCATATACTCAGGATGAAACTGTTTTGCATATAGACTCAACCCAATATTACTTATTGACTCACATCTAGAGCCTCTCATATTTCTCCAATATCTTCTTCTCTTGATCCCTGCAAGGAATCTTTTTATCCTATAACACACTGGTGACTTCAAAATGGAGGAGACAACTAATTCTGAATCTGCAAAGCTGATTTAAGAGTAAACTCTGCTGTGGAGGCTGTGACCTCAGGAACCTTACTTTTCTGATGTACAAAGTGGGAATACTATTTACCTGGCTTACCTTGCAGCTCTTCATAGATCGAAACAAAAAAGCATTCTACAAAGAGACAAAGTGACAAAACCCTTACAGGCAAAGTGTAGCCACACAGGGTTAAATTTAAAGCCTCTTTTTGGTACCTAGTAGCTGCACAGTTTTGGACATAACCTAAGTGATCAAGGTGACTGTGAAGATTAACTGAGATTCTATGATCCACTTGCAATGCAACAAATTCTAGCTAATAGATTTTTTTTATTAACATTGGGTTATGAATGGCCTTATTTCCATGTAAGAGAATACAGAGGAAGGAAATTTTAGAAAGACCCAAATGAAGATATACATACATGGTGTATGTAAATTCAAAATGAATATTTGATGTTTAAATATGATCTGTAGTCTCTAAATCCTCTCAACATGCTATTAGGTCCTCAGCAGTAATTTATAATGAAAGCATTTTCATTAAACTTCCTTTTATCCAACGAATCTCAATTTGTGAACTTTATATTAGATCTTGTCTTTTGATCCCATGTTTGATAAACCAAGTTCCTCAATAACAATTTAGTAAATAGATTAGTGATATATGTTTGCTTTTCTTGAAACCTTTCCAAATGTTCTGTGTTTCTCAGTTCATCAACACAGTATATAAGGTCTTCCAAAGACCTAGCAAATATATGTATTATGTGCCTAGCTGATGAAGTTATGAACATAGGAGACATGATGTGTGCAAGAAAGTATGATCATGATATGGGAAGAGTTGCTTTTTATTTCTCCCGAATCAGGAAGTGAGTTTGGTGTAGCACAGTACTTTTTGACAACTTTGGTTGTGTTTTAGACAAATTTCCTCTTCAGGGATATAAAGACAATCTTTATGGTGCTAATATATTTTGGAGCTCACTCAACAGAATAGCAACGGAAGCATGTTAAAAAGAATAATAAACCTAAAAATAGAGCTTTTGTTTTCTCTACAGTCAAATCACTGATAAATTCTACAGTGTAACATAGTAAAATGTGATACTTCTACTTTTTTTTTTTTTGCTTTGCTTTATGTTTCCTAGAATGACTACAAAAAACTGTCGATGCAGTGCAAAGATTTCGTTGTTGGACTCCTTGATCTGTGCAGAAATACTGAAGAAGTGGAAGCCATTCTGAATGGGGATGTTGAAATACGCCACAGTGGTGGAGATCATGGTCGTCCTAACCTCAGCCGTTTAAAACTTGCCATTAAGTATGATGTAAAAAAAGTAAGATTAGGCACAAAGCCCCTTTTATGTTATTTCAGTTTTTATTGGTGCTAAATCAAGATGAAGGGTTGGCATAATTAGGCTAAGCTGGGTTTTTCTGATTAATTGCTCTAGGTAGGATCTCTTGTAAATTCTAAGTGCCTGGCTGTGAGACATTTCACCTATACTAAATGCTGGTCTTTAAAATGTAGACTTGTTTCTGCAATGATTGACACTTTCTTTTACTTAATGAATGATGTAAAAATGGCTTTGTGTGTTCAAACTACAGGGCATTTGTTATAGAATGGGAACATCATTATTTAAGACCAATCTCCATTTATTAATTTAGTCCAATTCTGGACCAATGCCTTCAATTCCTTCTTTAGTGCATTTGAATCTCTTGCATCTTTATTTGTGGAATATTTTTAGTCTCTGTCTTCAGGCAGTGCCTCCTATTCTTGACTGCTTTCTTAGGTTACGTAAGATATCTTAAAAAAAAAAAAGTTTCTAAAGGTGGATTTTATAATAAAAGTAATACAGACTTATGATTGGCTTTCAAACAGTATAGACATAACCCCTTTCTGTCTTCCTATTTCTTAATGGAGAATAGTCAGTATTCTATTTTTCTCCATAAATTTATCTTGGACATCTTCACATATCAGTATGTAAACGTCGACTCAACCTTTCAAAGCCTACATATCAGTGTGCTTATTTATATTATTATGTTCATTTAATCCATTTACTGTTTAAGGGTGTCCATTATTTTCTTTAAGCTTCTGTTATTTCAAAACATTTGATAAATTTCCCTCAAAAAAGGTACACATGTCAACAGTGTATAGAAAGGCTTATTTCTTCCACTCATGTATCATTAAACCTTACCATTCTACAAAGACAAACATTGTATCTTGATTTAATTGTCTTTGACTGTTAATCATCCTTAGGAAATATTTTTAGTTCCTTTATATAATCTGTCCTTTGTCTAACCTTTTCATATTCTTAGGCAATTGTTATTTTGGACTGTTGCTTTTTGTATATTAAATAATGCTCTCTGTCATATGTAGCATTCATCTGTAAAAATTAAATATGTGAGAATAAAAATATTCTGAAAAGTAAAAATTCTGAAATTTAATGATATAATTTTCTTATTTGAAAGAGCTTATGGCACAGGAATATGTCAATGGAATAGAATAGGTAGTCCATAAAAAGACCGTATGCAAATTGGAATCTAGTATAAAATACATTTAGTACTTTAGGTCAGTGTAGAAAAGGTAGTATACTTTTTTTTTTTAAAGTATTTAGATGTCTAAATTAGCAGGATCTTTTTATCATTCCTTCTAGATGGAAAAAGTGCATAATCATAAAAGTCCTCATATAAAATATTGGACTATTATAAATTATAAAAAATTTTATAACACTAAATTTTCAAAATTTGTCTATTCTTTGAAAGCCCATTAGTCCTAAAGGAAAAGTCTGATAAATCTGAATCCTTGAATTTGCGTAAACTATATTAGAACCTCCTGCCACATTGCTTGATACTTGTCCCCTACATGCTTTACATTTGTTCTTTAATTCTAAAAATATTTTTATGGGAAAGGGACACAAGAAAAAGGCTTATGCTGAACCCTTCTTTAATCAAGCTGTTAAATGTTTTGTTATCCCCGCTAGTTTGTAGCCCACCCGAACTGCCAGCAGCAGCTCCTGTCCATTTGGTACGAGAACCTGTCTGGCCTGCGGCAGCAGACCGTGGCCGTCAAGTTCCTGGTGGTCCTCGCCGTGGCCGTGGGCCTGCCCTTCCTGGCCCTGCTTTACTGGTTTGCCCCCTGCAGCAAGGTACGTCAGTGATGCCTGGGCCTCTGCCGCCGCCCCGAGTCTGTCTGGTCTGTGTATCAGAGCCAGTTAAGCAGGGAAAATTCTATTTCTCAAAAATGTCAGGAAGTCAGAGTTGGGTTCACATTATAAAAGTACCATATTTGCTATAAGAAAATTTTAAAAAGCAATGGGAAGACAAAATTCACCTGTAATATCACCGTTAGTAATATGTGAAAGAAAACCTCAGTTAGATTATTCCTATTTGTCTTCTCTCTAGTCATGCCTATGCATATATTTCTACATTTTTAATGAGGCGTGCATTGAGCAGAATTTCAAATAACATCCTAAAAGAATGCTTCCTTTTGTTTTCCCCCCCGCTGGCAAAATTTGAGATGAAAGTTTTTGTTTATCATTTATTTTAACTAATAAATCTTAATATAAATAAAGGACAATTGTGTAGATGCTCCTACAATGCTTGTTTCAATGAAGAGGATTTATTTTGGGACAGTATACATTGTAACCTGACAGCAAAGATAGCTTTTTTTGTTTGTTTGTTTTTATTTTTAGCAGACTCCCTCTGCCCAGACTTTGATGAAATTGGTTTGTTCAAATGAACCTAGCCTTTCAGAACAAGTTTGGAAAATGTTGACCTGTCATTCTTTAACAGGCATAGAAATTTGCCCTGCATTGCCAACAATCTTATTCTTCATATTTTGGAAGCCACATTTCTGGAACCTTTTAAGTTTCAACTCTGAGACTCAAACTTAAATAATTCTAAAGCTATGTAGCTAAACTGTCTACGGGACCATCTGTTTACATGCTGTGTTGAATCACTTGCTGTTCTTAAACCTGGATATGGCTTATTTTCAAACATTTGTTACACATGGGTCCAAACATCTTGCCATTGTTTTTTTTTATTTATTGCCAACATTTTTATTATTATTTAGTCACATATTTGGTGCTTTAACCTTATAGGAATGTTTCTAAGTGGCTTATAGTAGCCTTTTTCACATAGTGAAACTGGGCGTTTTCTCCTGAGGGTAAAATAGAAACTGGGCGTTTTCTCCTGAGGGTAAAATCTATCATCATAAATGTTTCCCCCACAAAGGCCAAAAATTGATTCATAAATAAAATATAAAGGAGGAAAATAAATGAAAATAGTGATATCTACTAGAATTAGAATTTATAGCATGCATTTTTTTCTAGAAAGTTAAACTTTTTCTTATTTTCCTTATTTCATAGGAATGACAGATTTCATTTTGAAAAAACTAATTAATCCTCCTTACTAGAACACAGGCCACATCTATGTATGTGGTCCCTATTCTGCTTCTACACACATTTCCAGGTTCTTCGGAGATTTAAACTGAATTATGCTTGTTATTACTCTGTGATCAGTTAAACTGTAATACATTTTCTAAAGTGAATAATTGCCCATCTCCATAATGAGCTCAAAAGCATAATGCCTTTCAGAGGGTTTGGTGTTTGACAGACTATTTTTGGCAGTCCTTAGAGTTGCACGTTTCTTAATTTTTTATTAAATCCTAATCAACCTGATTTCCTTCACTATTTCTTCTTCCTGACTATGTTTCTTTCTGGCATCTGTTTTTCATCCTCATTTAGATCATTCAGGCAAATAATCAAATTAAAAGGACATTGTCAAGGTATTTTTTTCTCATATCTAAAATCTATTTTACTGACTCTCATTTAGGGTTTGAAGCATGATTATAAAATATATTTTATATTTTCCCTTTAGTGATATAGATATGAATATTACAGCTTAGAGAATTTTTTTAATAAGGGAAAATTACTCAAGTTATATCGATACTTTTATTTAAAAATTGTTTTAAATACTTAAAAATTCAAAAACACCCATGAAAATTGTACCAGATCAAATTCCAGGCCTATGCACCTTGACAGAATCCCTGTTTCTGTTTAGAGCTTGGTTTTCATTCCTCGAGTCTGCTCTTAAAGAAATTCTTTTTTGTCCTTACTTGTTCTCTTTTTTCCACCATAATCCAAATATGTTTTATGCTCATTATAGTAAAAATAGATCATGCTGTGATTTCAAATCATTTTGGCTTCAGCTAGAACTAGCTTCAACCTTTTCTATTTACTATTGGTATTTAATAGCTATTTGATCATAAATACATACTTTAAAAGAATATGATGTAATATTTAAAGTTCTTCCTTTTAGTCATTTTACAGGTACATCAGTTTTGTGTTTTTTTTTTTTCTTTTTTCTTTTGTATAGCAGAGTTTTATTAAAGTGAAAAGGGGCAGAGAAAGCTTCTGAGATAGACATCACAACAGGGATGGAGAATGCCCCCCTCATTAGTCTTAGCAAGGGAGCTATATACTTTTTAAATTAGTTATTACAATAAATCAAAAGAATATCTCAAGGTTGTAAAGATCTTATAAGACCCACTCCCGCAATTTACATTTTAGGATGACAGGATTAGAACTTAACAATAGAAAGACCCTACCAGACCCACTCCCATAATATACATTCTAAGATATCAGGATTAGTCAGAAGCTTTTCAGGAAGGAAAAACTGTCCTCAAGCAGGATACATTGTTGTTATATAATCCCTAGTACAGAGTTTAAACTGAATTGTTTTTATTGTGTATAATCATCAGTTCTGGGTTTAAAGAAAAAAAAAAAGTTTTATGTGACTAAGACTAAGGAATGTAGAGAAAAAAAAAAAAAAAAAGTTTGTCCTTTCCTCCTCCTTGAGAATTCCAGACTCCTGTCTCCTCCTCAAGAACCCCAGACCCTCTCTCCTTGGGGACCCTGGGCTTCTTATCAACCTGCCTAGGAATTGACTCTCTCATCCCACCTTTTCTTTTAGGAGAATTGTGTTGCCAAGGGAAAGGGTCATTGTTTTTGTTCCATAACTGCTTCCTGCTGTTGAGGGGCATGGTCCCTAAATCATTGAGGCAACATATTCTCCTAACCCTCATATGGAGGGTCTCTGATCCAGGGGCCCCAAGTAATAGTTGGAGGAGGCTGTGGCACTTGTAGAAGCTTAAACAACCATTTGTAACATGAAAGCTTTCAGACGGCGAGAAACAAATCCAGTTATGCAGTTACAGATGTAAGGCAAACAGCAAAACAGAACAATTAGAATTACTATGATTTAGATAGTTTTCCACCATGGGGAGCTAGTTAACATTTCCCAAAGTGAAGTGACAGCAGCTTCAGGAGTATCCATGGCCTGCTTCATTTTGTCCACGTGTTTAGTAAAGTGAATAGCATTAGTACTCATATCTGGTATATATGTACAACATTGGGTATTAATAATAGCACATGTTCCTCCTTGTGTGGCTGCTAGAATACCTAAGGCCAATCTGTTTTGTAAAACCACCTTTCTAATTTGTATTTGTTTAGCATTAAGGGCTGAAAGTTAGTCAGAGCATCAACTTATAGCATAACACCCGATCTGTAGTTCCCAGAGAGGGAAAGAATATTGTAGCCAGATAATCATACCAGAGAAATACAGACCTTGCCCAATGAGTCCCCGCCCCCCCGTGTGTTTTTTTTTTTTTTAATTTAATTAATTTATTTGTTATTGAAGGATAATTGCTTTACAGAATTTTGCTGTTTTCTTTCAAACCTCAACATGAATCAGCCATAGGTATACAAATATCCCCTCCCTTTTGAAACTCCATCAGTTTTTCACTTTGGTCAATTATTCTTTACAGTTATTTTTTTAGAAATTTGTTTACATCACAGAATATATAGATGACAAATTTTACTATGAGTAACTCATAGTAAACTCAAAGGAGTAACTCCAGTTCCTAAAGTCCACTGAATCTCCTAGCATCTCCTTTATAGGGAAATGCAACTCTTGATGATTTGTGATAATAAATGGAAAATATGAATATACACACACATCACTTTAGTTTCCTGTCAGCCAGCTTTTTATCTGTTTTCTTGTTTTATTTTTTGTTTAAACCACAACCTTTAAGAAGCAACTAAAGCGCTTGGCTTGATTCTCCTCTTTCCCCCTGAATAGAATGAAGGGGTCATATTGCAAAGGGCCAGGAACCCCATGAAGAGCGAGAGTGAGCCTGCTCAGGAGGGAGGTGCAGATCATCGCCCTGGATGGCTGAACACGGGCTTGAGACGTGTTCAGACAGCTGAACTCAAGCTCCAGACCTCTCAGACTTGAGGTCCACTCTAACACGGGTGGCTCTCTTCTCGCTCTGTTTTACGGCCCTAGCCTTTTCTCTTCTCCTCCCATTTTAGTTTGTGTTTTCTTGAGTTTTGTTATTTTGTATTTTGAAGGCTTCCTCTGATTCCACCCTGAACAAGGCAGGGAATAAATAAGTTTTTCATGGATTTCACTACTAATAGTCAATGCCCCAATCCCAGTTTTCCACAACAGTCAAATAAGTTGAGATCTTTTTAAAAATTCATTTAATATTTATAACAATAGATTTTTTCACCAGAAAGATATTGAACCTTGCAGTAAATGATTAAAGGTCATATACATGATTAAACTTTACATAATACATGATTAAATAGCCATGTCACAATAAATTGTATATATAACAATGTCAAATTAAAATTGTATATGTGGTACACTATGGAAAAGAAATTAAAGTTGCATTACTGTTCAGTTTTTAACAGTCCATATTTTAAAAAAAACATGGCTGAGGACAATAGGCAAAAGAAAATCAATCCTATTTTCTCTGGCATTTGTTTTAATTTTATAGGAGATTTCTATTTAAACAGGATCTTAAAAAGAAACACACAAAAAAATACTCTGATTCAAGCTAAGGAACATTTACTTAGGGAAGTATGCTTTTGAGACATGATTTTTACAGCAACTTTTTACAAATTAATTTTGGATTGGCTCTGCAATATATCTAACTGTGAGGATCCATTGACTTAAAACTAGATTGATCTATTAATCTAGATAAACACACACATACACGCACACACACATGCACAACATGGCATTCTGCCTGGCCTAACTTAGAGAAAACAAATATCGTACATTAACACATATAAATGGAACCTAGAGAAAACGGTACTAATGAACCTATTTTCAGGGCAGGAGCAGAGACGCAAACATAGAGAGTGGACATGTGGACACGGAAGAGGAAGGACAGGGCGGGACAGACTGGGACAGCAGCATTGACATGTGTCCACTGCAGTGGATAGCACGGATAAAATAGATAGACAGGAGGACGCTTCTAATGGCACAAGGAGCTCAGCTCCGTGCTCTGTGACGATTCAGGGGGTGGGATGGCGGGAGAGGGAGGCTCAAGGAGAGCGGAAAATGTACGTGCATATACCTGATTCACTTTGTTGTATAGCAGAAACTGACACAAGATTGTAAAGCAATTATACTCCAATAAAAATTTTTAGAAAATGATTCTAATTAAGAGAGAAGGGACTAAGCTATGTGATTCATTCTAGCTCTAACTTTTATGATTTTGAAAACCATATAGACCGATAAAGTTTGTAGGAGCAGAGAATATTGATTGCATTTCTTCCATTATAGCATTTAGCTTTTTTAAAAACCTTAGAACTTTTTTTTCTAGGAATTTACATGTATATGTACATCCATGAGAAAATAAGAAATTGTGTTGTAAACCAAATGGAAGCATTAACTCTTAAACAAATATGCTGTTCTTAGTTGCTTAGTCATGTCTGACTCTTTGCAACCCTGTGGACTGTAGCCCAACAGGATCCTCTGTCCATGTAATTCCCCAGGCCAGAATACTGGAGTGGGTAGCCTATCCCTTCTCCAGGGGAACTTCCCAACTTCCCAATTGGGAACTTCCCAATTCCCCAGGAATTGAACTGGGGTCTCCTTCATTGCAGGCAGATTTTTTACCAGTGGAGCTACCTGGGAATCCCCAAGTACACCTGAGTTCCAGCTCTACCACTTAAGGAGCTAGTTTCTGTACCTCGCTTCCTCTTTTTCTTCACCTGTAAAATGGGCATTTCAGCAGCACATACCCCTTTGTGTTGTTGTAACGGTTACATGTAATTAATAGAATAAAGCACTTAAAACAGTAATTAGCACATACAAGTACTGGATAAGTGGTGGTTTATTATTTCTATATTTTTCTGTAATAATCAGTTAATTTGAAAAGCTATTGAAAGCTATGAGCCCTCTCCTAAGCAAAAATGTCCTTCCATGCGTGTACTGAGTTTTGTTTACCATTCCAGGGGTGCACAGAGCCCCTGAGACACATCTTGGGCACACACCACCCCTCTGCTCTGACTAGGATACATGCAACTCAGATGGGAATGATTCCTCTACTATTGATGCATGGGAGCTTTTATGGTCTCCATATTTTTAATGAAGGATCTGATTGTCACATAATTTAGGAAGTTCACTCATTGCTAATGAGGGAATGAAACTGGAACCTGAACCTAAAATGCTGGACTTTCAATGCAGTGTCATTCCAGGACGTTGGTCCAGTGCATGACGGGACCTGCCCTGCTGTCCTGCCCTTGGCTGGGTGTCCTCTTCTCGGTACTCCTGACTTCTGCTCCACTTACAGCATCTCCCACATACAACATCACTTGAAGCCATACTCCTGACTTCTGCTCCACTTACAGCATCTCCCACATACAACATCACTTGAAGCCTGACCTGCACCCACAGCAGTTCAGTTCAGTTCAGTCGCTCAGTCGTGTCCGACTCTTTGTGACCCCATGAAACACAGCACGCCAGGCCTCCCTGCCCATCACCAACTCCCGGAGTCCACCCAAACTCACGTCCATTGAGTCGGTGATGCCATCCAACCATCTCATTCTCTGTCATCCCCTTCTCCTCCTGCCCTCAATCTTTCCCAGCATCAGGGTTTTCTCAAATGAGTCAGTTCTTTGCACCCACATCAGTGAAGTACATATGCAGACAGTACTAATGCTAAGTCACTTCAGTTGTGTCTGACTCTTTGTGATCCTATCGGCCGTAGCACGCCAGGCTCCTCTGTCTCTCTGTCCATGGGATTCTCCAGGCAAGAATACTGGAGTGGGTTGCCATTTCTTTCTCCAGGAGATCTTCCTGACCCAGAGGTTGAACCCATGTCCCCTGTGTCTCCTGCATTGACAGGCAGGTTCTTTATCTCTAATGCCACCTGGGAAACCCGCAAAGCAAATATCAACCAAAGGTGTATATATGGCAAGGTAGATTCAGTTTAATATTTTCATTGCTTCTTCCTCAACACCTCTTGCCCACTAAATTAGTTTGCTTTTCATGAGTAATTGTGATACTCTGCTCTGCCTTTTGTTATTATACTAATAAAATATTCTGTCAGTATTACATATAATAGTTTAAGAGCTTAAATATCATTTCATAGAAGTGAATGTATTTAACTATCAATCCAGAATATCAGCATATGTAGATGAGCAATGAGACCAAATTTTATATTAGCATAAAGGATTACTTTTCTATTAGCAGTTGTAAGTGTACATAATTATCGTAGAAGAACATTGGACTGCACAGATGTTTGTTCTTGTGTGTACACACGTGTGTTTTACAAAATGCAGAGAACAAAGCTAAAACTTCCCTTCGGTGTGTTTTGTGGCAGATGGGGAAGATAATGCGTGGACCATTCATGAAGTTTGTAGCACACGCAGCCTCCTTCACCATTTTCCTGGGACTGCTAGTCATGAATGCAGCTGACAGATTCGAAGGCACCAAAATCCTTCCTAATGAAACCAGCACAGATCATGCAAAACAGCTGTTCAGGATGAAAACATCCTGCTTCTCATGGATGGAAATGCTCATTATTTCCTGGGTAATAGGTAAAGACTGATTTTCTCTCATTGTTTATTTTTGCAGCCTTAGCAATAGGACTGAGTGACACCTGTTCCCTCACACGTCAGTTATATAAATGTATGCAGCATAATACAATGCTCTGCACAACATGCTTTTGTGTTTTTAAAGTGCAGTTATCTAGGGTTCATGTTCAGTACCACAGTTCTCTCACATGCCACATGCTTTTTAGATTTCCAAGAAACACCCAGGAAGAAAATGAATGGGATAGTATGAATCAAACTCTGCCAGTGATGAAAAACTGCCGTTCATATTTTGGGACAGCTGTGACTTCAAGTTTAAAAATAACCATATGATTTTATGTTGCAATTTAATAGGAATGGAAGGTCCTAGCCACTCACATCTATTGAACATTTGTTATATACCAAGAACTGTTCAGATCATTTTACATACATCACATTACACACTGTCTTTGTGCCTTAGTGGTCTAATCTGTCATATAATAATAACATCTACACTATGGCTTTAGGTCTCCCAGATGGAAAATGAAACAGAGGGAATGCAGTCTTAATTACTATGCTGTCTTTACAATCAGTCATCCATATTGCTTGACATTAAATATAATGCAAATGAAAGATATTTCAATTGGATATTTATAAATGAATAGACTCAGTAGCTATTACCTATTGCGGATAATAATGTGAATAAACTGTAGTCCTTACTGTCAAGGAAGTTAAGTCTGCTGGAGGGGGGCAGGCAGGTCAACAAGTAAGGTCAATAAAGAAAACTATGTGACAAATGATATTACTGAGGAGCTATTAGAGGGTCATGAACATACACAGATTGGGCACCTAAATCTGAGTGGGTGGGATGTGGAAGGGGCAGAGAAGGTCTCCCTAGACAGTACATTAAATCTGAAGATACTGTTGCTGCTGCTGCTAAGTCGCTTCAGTCATGTCCGACTCTGTGCGACCCCGTAGACGGCAGCCCACAAGGTTCCTCTGTCCACGGGATTCTCCAGGCAAGAACACTGGAGCGGGTTGCCATTTCCTTCTCTGGACTTTAAAGATAAGGGCATGTTAATCCTACTGACTGTTTATGGGGAGGTGAGGACCCTACGAGGCATGAGTCAAAGTGTTGAAGGCAAAGATGTGGAACTAGGTCCATACCTGAGACCTCATTGCCAAGTCATGTGTTAGGCTCAGCTATAATGCAGGCGCATTGATGGATGTGAGTGATGGGAGAGAGGGGAGGAGACATGGCCAGAGGATGATTTTCAGCTATTGGTGCTGTGATTCCTCACCTCTCATAAAACACAGTTGGCTGTGAGGTAGAGGGTGGCTTTGAGGCTGAGAGACAACTGAAGTGATCCGTGTGTGGAACATGTGGCCAGAAGTCAGGGAGTGAGGAAAGGACTTGAAAGCTTTGTAAAAGATACTCTTCAAAAAAACCTGGTAATGTATTGCATGTGGAAAGGGAGAACTGTGGATTCTACCTTGGGTTTCAGTGCTGACTGCAAGTCTCTGAGAGGAAGAATACAGAGGGAAGATAAGGATTGAGACCAGGAGAATGAAAAGCTGGTAAGGAAGTTTGGGTTGAGATTGACTTTAAAGTGCCCATGGGATTTCCAGGTGAAGATGTCTACTAAATAATAGAAAATGCAACCCCAGGGAGAAGCCAGGCTGTGGACAAAGTTTCAGCTGTCTCTATGAGGTCCTGGCTATGCAGGAAGTCCTGCAGGGTAGATGTGTGGAGAAGAACGTGAGAAGGGAGCTCAAGGAATCTTAGTCCAAAATCGTCGGCAGTCCGTCAGCTTGGTTCTCCCCCAATGATCTGGAGAAGCATCTGTAGGCGGTTTTATGTCACTTCTGTGGCAGGGCATATCTTCTTGGCTTCCTCATTCTGGGGCTGATAGAATAATCAATTGAAATGTTATGAAGCACTATACAAATTACCGTATGAGCATTTTAAATGCATATGAGGTAATTCAACAGCATTGAGAGTTATTCAAAACTTCTGAATCGCTTCATTTCCTGGTTATGTTCCAAGGAGAAATATAGTGTCTTAACATGTGAATTGCATCACTAAGGTAAATCTTTGATAGAGAAGAGTTTGATTATCCAGTCTTTCTTTTCTAATTTAATTGGTTTGTCTTATGCTATAAAGCTCTAAGAAATATATTACATCTCACTTTGAATATTTGATTTAAAATAAGAATGATCATTTGGACATTGCCTTTATCTCAAGCTAAATGTCTATATGCCATCATATTTTGTGTGTGTTAGTATGTGTGACATACATAATATAGTACTTGGCACACTGGAAATGTTTAATAAATTTCAAATGGCTATGATTATTATTAAAATCTTCCTTAAGAGTTCATATGTTTTATATGGAAGTGGTATTTCCTACTGAAAAGATATTAATCAAGATATGACTCTTTTATTCAAGGTTAAACATTGAAAGGATTTAATTTTATGTGAGGGGATTAGATATATCATTTTATTTTTTCTCTTATTTTAGACTTTCTCTTTTGCATTGGGGCATAGCCAGTTAATAAGGCTGTGACAGTTTCAGGCAAACAGTAAAAGGACTCAGCCGTACATACACACGTATCCGTGTTCATCTTATTCTTTATCAAACATGATTTGCTCTTCTCATACTAATATTTTAATATAAGCATTAGAAGTTTTTCCTTTTTCACTTGGAAACCTAAACCAAGAATGTTAACTTTTAATTGTACCAATAAAAGCATTTTCCTTGGAACAAGGAAAATTCCTTGGCCCAATAACCTTTATATTTGTGATTCGGAGATGATCTCAGTGTTCATTTAAAGGGAAAACAATGAACAACTCAGAATGGACAACTGGTACTTTGTAGCATGTGTTAGACTCCTGGTTCAGTTCTTAACACTGATATTTATTTTTCTTGAGTTTTCTTGAAAGTTGTTGTACCTTCTGGAAATATTATTAATTGGCCTACTTAGGTCAGATGCTAGCTGGTTTGAAGGAAAAGGCTGACATTATTGGTCACAGAAAGCAAATTGATATAATTTTTAGTGAAAAGTTGAAAAGCTGAATGATGGAATCTGCATTCCAGCAGATCCTAACAAGACAGAATGGCGAGCTCAAACCAAGGAGAAATGAGAAGCGTAGCAGGAACACAGGGAGGGGGAGACGTGCTTGGTGACCCTTCACAGGAAAAGGTCTTAAGCAGCAGTTTTAACCTAATGTCCAGTGTGAGCACTGAGGAAGGAAATGCAATGCTGGACTGACTCTTCAACAGAAGGGAAGGACTGCAGGCAAGGGCTGTAATTATGTCCCTGATCCATACTCTGTCTAGACCACAGCTGCAGGCAATTGGCAAAATAGGGAGCATTCCAAGTGGAAAGCCGTCTGAAAAGCGAGTGGCTTCTCCATAGAAAAGCCCTTGTTGGGACTGGAGAAGCTTCCTCTGGAGGGTGGGAGGTAAGGCGGAACCTGGGGATTGTGAAGCCTGAAATTTAGTTTTTTGGAGGGCCCCATTTAGAGAAAAAGAAGACAAACAGAGACCTCAGAGGATCCTGGGCAAATAAGGCATCCTAGAGTTTAAATTTCATTAGCTTCATGGGCACCCCACCTCTGCTCTAGAAGAATAGATTTAATGAGTGCACAGGTGTTTTTGCTTTTTTAAAATTTTGTTTTAAGAAATTTAGAAGTGGAGGGAGCAGATTCATTCCCCTGAGGGCAGAATTAGTACTAACAGGTTCACAGTTAAGGGATACTTTCTGCAAAGTCAACAATGGGATGAGCAGTCTTCAGTAGGAGTAACTCAGGACATATTCAAGCAGAGGCTCGACCTTGTGGAGAAGTTCTCTACTTGTGGAGAAACTGGACTAGATGGAGGATTTTGAACCATGCTTGGCAAAGCCTGGGGATCCCCAGAAAACATAACATGGAAATTCTTCCTTCAAACAGAATGGTTTGCTGTATCTGTTTTATCTTTTAAGCTTTGGGAAGATTATAATTTTTATCAAGAATTGTACCCTTTAAAGAGAGAAGAAGATGGAGGAGAAATGGGAAGCTTTGAAAACAGCTAGACTATATGAGTTTAAAACCCCCAGTAATCCATTTTTCAGCTACTCTAAACTACCCTTGTTTCCTATTGAGGAAGCTGGTGGGAACCCAGGGACAACATCCACACAAAGACTGCCCTCAGATTTTTTCACTTCTGCTCAGTTTGTGTGTGTGTGTGCATGTGTGTGTGCATGAGTGTACACATGCAGTGTTTCCTATTAATAAATTTAATCCACTAAGGTATACATGAATTCAATCCCAGCCTTCTCTAAATTTGGAATAATTTCAAAATAAGTAAGTCGTGTGATACATTGAATGCTGATTTTGAGAAAAGCACAGTTAAGTTGTTGGAAGGGGATTCCTAGGTGGTGCTAGTGGTAAAGAACCTGCCTGCCAATGCAGGAGACACGGGAGACACAGGTTCAATCCCTGGGTTAGGACGATCCCCTGGGGAAGGAAATGGCAACCCACTCCAGTGTTCTTGCCTGGAGAATCCCATGGACAGAGGAGCCTGGCAGGCTGCAGTCTATGGTGTCGAAAAGAGTCAGATACAACTGAAGTGACTTAGCATGCACGCACAAGTTGTTGGAAGAACAGAGAGCATGGCTTTTTAAAACCCCTACAGGGCTCCACAATGATTCACATGGGTTCTGTGATAAAGGTTCATAACAAATATGGGCATTTGGGGAAGGTGATTAGTGGGAGAAAGGGCAGAAGATTAATTTCAATGAGGGGACCCTGGAGACTTCTTGAAGGAAGCAGACTTTGAGGAACTGTTGGGATTCAGGTTGTGTTTCTCCAGATTGCTCTAGGAGGAGACAGGACACCAGAGATTAGGGTATCTTAAAGATAATAGAGGTAAAGTTGCTTCTTTTTAGCAAAGAAAGAAAATATGTGCCAGACATAGAAAATTTGAAATAGTAAATTCTCAATAAAATGAGTTATTTTTTCAAGTGCCAGACACTGTGCTGTGCATTTTTCATTAAGTTACTTAAGTCTCAACCATCCTATGAAGTAGGTACAAACTACTATCATGCCCATTTTGCAAGTTGAGTTTTAGAAAGCTTAAGTAAGTTGCCAAAGATTACACAGCTAACAAATGGATGACTGTGATTGTTCAGTCACCCATCCATGACTGCAGCATGCCAGGCCTCCCTGTCCCTCACCATCTCCCCAAATTTGCCCAACTGTATGTTTATTGCATCAGTGATGCCATGGTGTCTGATTTCAAAACCTAGGCTCCTAAGTAATACACTAAGTTTTAGAGTGGATATGCAACATTAATAATAATTCCACCATGAAGAAACTACTACTACTATGCTCCTGTAATTCCTTCTAGTCTTTTACTATGCTGTTTTAAACATAATATCATAGAATATATAAAATGTTTACTTGGCATGCTTGAATGTTTATGACATAAACATTTCCCATTGTGTATTAGTCTAGGTCCTCCAAGAAGCATATGCAAAGACAGAATTTAACATGCAACAATTTTATTAAGAGAAATTCTATGTGAGAGAAATGGGAGGGAGTTGAAGAAACCTGCAAGTGCTGTAAGACTGTGATGCAAGGTTGATGCTGAGGGCAGGAGAGAGGGAAGGAAAGTAGGACAGAAGCACCCTAGATCTCCATTCTGTCTAAAGAAAGTTTGACAAGGCTGTCAAGAGATCCTTGAGCTGAGGTCAGCCATCGAAGGAGTCCCATGAGTCCCAAGAAGGGGTGCCCTCAGTCATTGGTGAGGAGCAACCCATGCCTCCCATGGGCTTAGGGCAAAAGTGTCTCTAGTTTTCAGAGTGCTCCAGCTTTGGCACATGGCCAGTTAAATTCCCTTATTTGGAGGCCTGTGGGGCACATTCTTGTGGCCACTATTCCATGGTAATTAAAATATCATATGAAATGGCTACATAATAGTCTATTTGTGAAAGTCCCATGATTACTTCTATTTTGAGGATGTTAGTATGGGTGTGTTTACATTTTTTATTATAAAGAATCCTATAATGAACATCTTATGTATAGAATTAATGGATCAAATCATGTTTGCTGCTTGAATGTCCTTAATGAACTTTGTCAAATTGCTTTAAGATAATGTACTGATATTTTTAGACTTGTAGGGACAGGATTTGTAGGGACAGGATAATGATGGCTGAATGTGTAAGATGAGGTCACATTTTGAAGGGTTTTGAATGTCAGCCTGAGCCCTTTTAAATTTGTTTTGTTTTGGTGAAAAACTAAGGCTGGAATGAAATTGGATTGCTATTTTAACCTCTTTCCCATACAGGCATGATATGGGCTGAATGTAAAGAAATTTGGACTCAAGGCCCCAAGGAGTACTTGTTTGAGCTGTGGAATATGCTTGACTTTGGAATGCTGGCAATCTTTGCAGCATCATTCATTGCAAGATTCATGGCGTTCTGGCATGCTTCCAAAGCCCAGAGCATCATTGATGCAAATGATACTTTAAAGGATTTGACAAAAGTCACACTGGGAGACAATGTGAAATACTACAATTTGGGTGAGTTTACAGTACCCAGTCAATATGTTTATAAAATGTAGAATTTATATGATATCATTTGTTTGCAGAATCTTAAAAAAAAATGGTACAAATGAGCCTATTTAAAAAACAGAAATAGAGTCACAGATGTAGAAAAAACAAGCTTATGGTTACCAAGAGGGAAGGGAGGGGAGGAATAAACACAAGGGGGAGGTTGGAAGTGACATATACACACGACTACATATGAAATAGACAACTGATAAGGACCTACTGTAAAGCACAGGGAACTCTACTCAATACTCTGTAATGACCTACATGGGAAAAGAATCTAGAAGAGTGGGTATATGTATATGTATAACTGATTCTCGTTGCTATGTAGCAGAAACTAACACAGCATTGTGAATCAACTATACTCCAATAAAAATTTATTTAAATTTTTGGAATAAAGAAAATGATGAAAGAAAAAAAAAGGAACACATCAGTAGCAGTTTGGTTATTACTCAATTCTCAGAAAAATTATTGGTCAGTTTCCAGCTTCTTCAGATTATCTATATCTTTTATTATGCTTTCTACTTCTTTCCTGATATTTCTTCTGGCAGAAAAGCTCTCAATTATAAGAATCATCTTACTTAATCTCTGGGATTAATTGGCTAACCACCAAACTTCATTGAGAATGCTGGTATTATGTTGTGGATTTATGTTTTTCTTCTTGTCTATTAAAAATAGTACACATTTAAGTACCATTTCTGTCTAAGGCATATAAAGTACTTGAAAAGCAAGGGAATCATCGAAGGCTGCTAATAAATAGTACCCCTTTCTCTCACCCAGACTTTGAACTAGTGCCATGCTGTGTTTAGTCGCTCAGTTGTGTCCAACTCTTTGCAACCCACTGGACTGTAGCCCACCAGGCTCTCTGTCGTGGGATTTTTCAGGAAAGAATAGTGGAGTAGGTTGCCATTTCTTCCTCCAGTGGATCTTCCTGACCCAGGGATAAAACCCACCTGCTGAGCCATTAGGGAAGCCTTTGAACTAGATGAGAAATAAAACAAAGCGCTAACATTAGGTCAAATCATCACCTTTAATACTGACAAAGTTTAGTGTGGATAATACAGTTCTGAGTTTATTAGTCAAGTGGTTCAGTAATACTGAACCCCAGGCTTAGGCAGATGTACCCTCCAATTTCCAGGCAGCCATGGACAGGGCAGTCATTCCTGAAGTGGGTATGTTAGCAGGTATGGTCATGTGAGATTCCTCCATGGAAGATCAGAGGAAAATTCCCAAGGTAAAGAGGACGAAGCCGAGTCAAACATGTTCAGTGTTCCACCCCAGTACAGCAATCAGTGAAGTCACTCTGCCTCCCCAGGAGGAAAGTGACTAGGAGTATCAATAGGTTCAGTTATTTGCTTAGGGGAAATCTCTCCTTGTAGAAACCTAGGGTGGGAAAAACATTCTCTTTGACTACTTACGTCAAGTCCTCCTCTGATAAGATGTCATTTAACATACGGTTGACATCTCTATGAGTTTTATTGGCTGTATCACATAGGGATTTCTTTTTTATTATTTCTCTTTAATATTTTAATACTTGACAATTTTTAGAGCATATGTAGGGCTTTTATACAAGGATATATTATATAGCACAGGGAATACAGCCATTATTTTATAAGAAAAATTTTAATATATGGAATTTTACAAGTCAAAGTATTTATATACTGTACTAATATTCAAAGTGCTATATAAAAAGAAACTGCTTTTATTACTTTATTGTTCCTAATTCTACTTCTCAGCAAATAAGCAAATACAAATTTATAATTATATTTTCCCTCTCTGTTACACACTGCTTTGCATTTTTCTTCATAATGGCTTTTTAATTAGATTTTTGATGTTCTGATGTAATAATGTCAGAAAAATTCATAAATGAATAATTACTACATTCTATGATAAAAATAGACTTGAATGACCAATATAAATGACCTTAGTAAGTTTAAATAACTACAAGTATTGCATAGGCCCCAAATTACTTTATAGTGTAATTATAGTTTAAGACTAAATAATGATATCATTTACTAGGACCTTATTTTCTTTTATTATAGTTTAAGATTAAATAGTAAATGCTACTATTTAGCTAGTGCCAAGCACTTTCTAAACACTGAATGTATGTTGACTTACTAAATTCTCACAACAGATGATAGATAGAAGCAGTATGTAATTTTTAAAGATGGGAAAATAAAACTATTAATAAGATAAATAATTTGTACTAGTTCTTCTAGTTAATTTTAGATAGATAGATGCATGCAGGAATGTGTGGTAAGTCGCTTGAATCGTGTCCAACTCTCAGCGACCCTACAGACTATAGCCCACCACTCTCCTGTCCATGGAGTTCTCTAGGCAAGAATATTGGAGTGGTTACATATGACAAGTCCATAGTTTGTACTCTCAACCATTATGCTATACCATTATGGAAAACTGCCAGCAAACCAGGGGGATAATTTTCTTTGTAAATTCAGAACCTGACACTTAAAGAAGTTTCATCAGGAACTGGATTGCTAATGTAATTATATTTCTATCCCAGAAAAGAAGTTACCTAAGTAAAAAGTTTCCTTCTCCAGGAAGGACCTTCCTGACCCAGGGATCAAACCCGGGTCTCCTGCAATGCAGAGATTCTTTACCATCTGAGCTACCAGGGAAGCCCCAAGTAAAAAATGTAAATAAACTCACCATAACTTTTGTCTTTCCTTCCTCCTAGCCAGGATAAAGTGGGACCCCTCTGATCCTCAAATTATATCTGAAGGTCTTTATGCAATTGCTGTAGTTTTAAGTTTCTCCAGAATAGCCTACATTTTACCAGCAAATGAAAGCTTTGGACCTCTGCAGATATCACTTGGAAGAACAGTAAAAGATATCTTCAAGTTCATGGTCATATTCATCATGGTGTTTGTGGCCTTTATGATTGGAATGTTCAACCTCTATTCCTACTACATTGGTGCGAAGCAAAATGAAGCCTTCACAACGTAGGTGATTTTGGTTCTTTTAATCATGATGATTGTCAATTAAACTCTAGCCTAATAATGTTCATATGCAACAGTGGGATAAATAATGTTTTAGTAAAGACTTTATTTCCAGTTACTCTTTAGCATTATGAGATAAGTTTTAAATGTGTTGTAAGAACTCAACAATGTGGGCAACCCTTCTAATAGTGAGTAATAATAGTTAACAATTTTAGGGCCAGGAGCTACCTCACACACACCATCTGATCATTTCTGTTTCACACAAAAAGGAACTGAAGCTCAGGGAAGTTAAATGACACGCTAAACGCCTCATAGCTGCTAGTATGTAGAAAAGCCAGTACATAGTCCCTTGTCCACTGACTCTAGCATCTGGGCTCTTCACTTCTGTGTCCTGCTCAGTTCAGATTCATGGGGCCCCACGAGAATGGCTGCTTCCAAAAGCAATCTGAGTTACCAGCAGTGACAAGAGTTTTAACTTATGTTCACCATGGACACATGTGTTTTTTATAAAGTGTGTTTGGAATACATTACTCAAATATTAGATATTCAGGTATACTTTGGACACGTGATGCAAAGAGCTGACTCATTGGAAAAGACCTTGATGCTGGGAAAGATTGATGGCATCACTGATTCCATGGATATGAGTTTGAGCAAACGCTGGGAGATAGTGAAGGACAGGGAAGCCTGGCATGCACAGTCCATGGGGTCACAAAGAGTCGGACATGACCAAGCAACTGAAGAAACAACAAAAAAATGTTACAATGAAAAGTATTGATGGAAGCATAACCTATATTCATATTCCTGTAAAGTTCAGTTTGTCAGAGAAACTGAACCACCTGACCTAAGCAAAGGAACTTCATTTTGGTCAATAATTATGCCTAAAGCATTGAAATTCCTAAGACATGTCAGTGACTTTAGTAACACTGACTATGTTTATATTGTCATATTTTCCTTAAGACACCTTAAGACATATACTATTATCTATTTATTGGATATTAGAAGTGTAGATGAGCGGAAACACAAAAGGACTATAAAAGATTACATTATTTTTATTAAGTAATACAGTTAATATTTCCTTTACCAAACCTATGGATTATTTAAATGTTAATATCTGTGGTTTGAAGTTATGTTAGCATTTATTGAGCACTTATTACGTGCCAGATAGTGAGTTGTGTGCTTCATATGCAAAATATTCCCTTATCCATGCAACAATCCTGGAAATAGTTATTGTCCCATTTTATAAAAAACAAAACTGAGGCTCAGGGAAGTAAAGAATTTTCTCATGAATATCTAATAATTTTCAGACATTAAATCAGCTTGCTTTTATTATGGTATCATTGTCATTCATTTGTATGCTTTATCATTTCCTTTATTTCCTTCTTTTTACCCAGAGTGGAAGAGAGTTTTAAGACACTGTTTTGGGCTATATTTGGACTTTCTGAAGTGAAATCAGTGGTCATCAACTATAATCACAAATTCATTGAAAACATCGGTTATGTTCTTTATGGAGTCTATAATGTTACGATGGTCATTGTTTTGCTAAATATGTTAATTGCAATGATCAACAGTTCATTCCAGGAAATTGAGGTATAATCTCTATACATTTGTATACTATGTGGTATATGTTTTAACTATTCCAGGGATCAGCTCAGCAATAGTAGTGATAATATAGACTACTTTCTATCTGTTCTTGCCCTTTTTATATGCTTCTTTATATATTTTATAGAAAATTTATACTTTTTATGTTCTTTATATGTAGTAATCTAGACAATCTTAATCCTTTGCTTCCAAGCACAACATCTATGGGTGTGGTGGGATAGTAAGGAATAAGGATGAGAAATGTTGTATGATTTGGTATTATTATTTATAAATTCTTAGAAACACTATATCAGCATGAATTTATATTTCATTCAAAAATTATTGCTCATGAATGCCACTATTTTCCAAATATTGCTTTGAGTGATGTTCAAAACTGACCCTTTCTCAAATTTAGAGTGATTTTTATTCCAGGAATCTTTTGGTCTGTGTCCCACATTCATCAAAGCAGTGATCTGTTGCAAAATATAAGAGTGAATAATTTTTCATAGTGTTTTTCAGAATATAGGAAATAGATTTATAACTTTCAGTGTATTTATAAATACATGCAAGTTTTGAGATCTGTAGATCTTTAAGAATGATAAAAATTTAAGTAAATTTTCCTAAATTTTCTTTCCTAAGAGTGTGAGTAGTACCTTAACATGTCTGAGACTATCTTGGGGTAGTGTTTGGGGCCTCAGGTTGTTGTAGGTGACATTACTTCCATCTAGCCACACAGTGTCAGAAGCGTCCCAGTAATTGTGCATTTCCTTGCTGACCTGTCATATTTATTTGTATAGGATGATGCTGATGTGGAATGGAAATTTGCAAGGGCCAAGCTTTGGTTTTCTTACTTTGAGGAGGGAAGAACTCTTCCTGTTCCCTTCAACCTGGTGCCAAGTCCAAAGTCCCTGTTTTATCTTTTATTGAGGCTTAAAAAATGGATTTCTGAATTGTTCCAAGGCCATAAAAAAGGTTTCCAGGAGCAGGAGGATGCAGAAATGAACAAGGTGATTTCACTTCATAATCTGAAATTATGTTTTTAAACCAAAACCGTGATAAGCACGATACCACATCCCTTTATAAAGAAGCAGTTTGTGATGACATGCCCATCCATTCCCAAATGTAATCACTTAGCTCAGAGCAGTCCTTTGACTTTACATTTTTTGCTAAAAAATATAAGAAAAATCCATGAAATGTAGCTAGAATAATGTGTCACATTATCCAGAATGGGTATTAAAAGGGAGAGCTATTCTGGGGCATGTTTTTGCTGTTGTAGCTACATATCCCTCACTCTGCCTTCACTTTTTACAGCTGGGTATAGTTATATACCTCAGTTTATGCAGCTTCAGTTTTTTCACCTTCAGCTTATACAGCTAGCTGATTATGACTTCGGGGACTCTGACAGACTCTTAAGTAAGTTCTACACTGAGAATTTCAGAAATCAGTTGCTTACATGTACTATGGGGGATGAGGCTTGGCATTACATAGTTCAAGAAAGATATATCTGAGGGTACTAAGTGGAAACAGTAATCTCATGAAGCAGGGCCCTCTTAAGCGTCCGTGGAAGTGATCTGTCTGGTGCCCAGGTGGAGGAGTAGAGCCATCCCAGAGGGTGAAGGAATGTGTGGAGCACGTGGAACGCTCTGGGAGTGCGTGCGGGTGGGGAGGCTATTCTCTGCCAGGAGTTCCGAGGGGACAGAACTCTGCATCCAGGAGCAGCACAGAGACTAGATGCCGCCAGAGGGGGCCAGGAGGCAGACAGGTTTGGATACTGCGCCACAGATAAGGACGTGGCCGAGTCGGCTGCTTCTAGAAGGAAGGCTGAAGGGGAATACAGTGAATATTTTTTATAATTCCCAATTTTAATGAGGAAACACATTTGTTTTTTTTTTTTATTCAAATATAGGAAAAGAGGCCATGTGCAAAAGTTGTGAAGTTTAGCTGTATGTTTGGGAAAAAGAAAAAACAAACAAACCAAGATCTGTCCAACAGAATGGTGGGCTCTTATGAAATAGTCATTCCCTATCATTTTAAGTAATCAATAAATGCTAGATGGCCAATATTAGGATTTTATAGATTTTCTGCACTGGGTGGGCAGCTGAGCCAAATAATCATAATGGTCCCTTACAGTTATAAGGTTCTATTATTGAATAAAAGGGAAACATTTTAATTCCTGTTGGGTTTGCGTCTTACTACTTGGGATTCTCAAGTTAAGCTCGCTGAGCTCCAGTTTTCTCACCTGTAACACGGGAATTACAGTTATATCCATGTCATGCAAATCAAATCAGATAAATACGTGACAGTGCTCTGAGAATCCTTAAGCTTTCTTTAAATGTATGATGATTATTTTGGATAGGAATTTTGGAAAAAATATGTGATCTTTGGTGCTCTCCCAGATGTATCCCTTACAGAACTCAGTGGGTTGAATAGCAAAAATTTCCCTCACCTTACTCCATGTTACTAAGCATGTAGCTCTTAGTAACATGTGGTTAAAACTGCAACCCCAGACAATTCAGTGTCCAAACGAAATGTCCGAGTATTCACCCAAGGGAAGACCCTAGTAAGAATATGTTCCTCTCAAAGAAACTTGCTGGAGGGTTAGACCAGATGGCTTTTAGAATATGGGATGAAGGAAGAGTGAAATTCATTTTACAGTTCTCAATGTATAATTAGTGATTGTACTCATTTTACTCTCTATCTTTAAAAGAGAAATGAAGAAAAGAAATTTGGAATTTTGGGAAGTCATGAAGACCTTTCAAAATTATCACTTGACAGAAAACAGGTAAGATCACATTTGAAAATATGGAGCCACACTTATGATCTGGCTTATCTTCTCAGAGAGAAGGACAAATATTCAGAAGCAATTTTAAGAAACAGTAGACACATTAAAGAATTAACAATTTGGCAGTGCTCAAAGAATCTGTTATTGAGAAGTGAAAACAAGCCTGTGTCCAGTGCATCAGCAAAAAGAATTCCATGGCTGTTTAAGGCAGATATTAAACATATATTGGGAGTACTTTGGGGTGATGAAATATAGAATTGTGATGTAGAGAAGGAAAAATTAAAACAATAGAGGAACCTGTCAGGGACCTGATGGAGATATAATTAATTTAATTCTCCACAGCTCAGGTGGCGATTATGCACACCGAGCAGAGCCCCATTATTTGTCAGTAATCGAGAAGTTGTCACAAGAGGCTCCCTGAGAATTCAGTGGCTGCTCCAGTCAGCACAGTTTATAATGAGCAGTGTACCCGAGAGCTACCTCAGCTCCCTAATTTGGAGTGGCAGAATCCCTCATGATGAGGACTTTGGCTTTGTTCTGGCAGCAGGCACATAGTAGGGGCACAAGGTAGAAGGAAATTATGCGTGAACTAATTAGGAGAAGAGCAATGTCTTAGGTGGGACTTGCATTCAGTTGCACATAATAATAATAAAAAAAAAACATGGCGATTTAAGCAAGACAGTTGTTTTCTCCCCTCTCATTTAACTCTCCAGAGTTGGCAGTACAGGGTTCTTGTCAGGAGTGAGTCTCTGTGATTCCCCTGGATATTTTTATCATAGTCAAATGTAAGATGACACCTTTACCTCCAGACATCACACCCACTATTCAGACATGAAGAAGCAAGGGAGCAGAGGAAAAGCTGAACACCAGAGGAATCGGTCACCACCCTCAGAAGTGCCTCCCAACAACCTCTGTTACTATATCTCATTAGCCAGAGCTCTGTTCCAGGGCCACCACATGCAACACAAACGCCAAGGAGGGTTGCGATTTTGTTTTGTTTTTAAGCCAAGTGTGTTACCGCCCCTAGCAAAATAGGAATACTCTTAAGTATTGATATAGTATTGATATAGTGAGAGCATTGAACTAAGTAGTCAGAAGATTAAGATCTCATCTCATCTCTGCCACTTTAGCAATTCATTTAACTTCTCTGAACCTTCTCTGAACCTCTGATCAAGTTGTACAACCCATCACACAAAATCGTTGGGAGGATTCAGTTGAAGCTTTGTAAATCACAAACACTAGTAGGTACCTGTTACAGAGAAGCAGCTTTTGTCCTTTGGTTATAATTAACTCAATAAAATTTTTCAAAAAAATAGGTCAGTGGAAGTTGGATTTGGGGCTTCCCAAGTCATGTTATCCTTTTAACATGACTTGGATTGCTTTCTGCTTTCCAGTGGCATATATTTCAACCCCAGATTAAAATAAACTCTTTAAGATCAATACAAAGCCTCTGGTGTCTGACCGTAGTAGTGGATCAATAAAATGTTGACTCCAGTGTCAGCTGAACCTTCTGGTGTGTGCGTGCTAAGTTGCTTCAGCAGTGTTCAACTCTGTGCATCCCTGTTTCCTGCAGCCCGCCAGGCTCCTCTGTCCATGGGGATTCTCTGGGGAATCCCAGCCCCTTTGTTGGGTCCTTCTCCCAGGAATCTTCTGACCTAGGGATCGAACCCAGGTCGCCTGCATTCCAGGCAGATTCTTTACCTTCCAAGTCACCAGGGAGGCCACCAAGGAACCTTCTAGAGTGACTGTTTATTTTGGCAACCATGGAGATGTATGGCTTGTGTCTTCTTTCAAGAGAGAACCTGCTTCGGGGAGCTCTGTCAGCTGGCAGCCTCCTGCTGCAGCCTCTTTGGGGTACCTTCAGCTTTCCCACCACGGTCATGCTTTTTGGGTCCTGGGTATTTCTTGCCAGCACAAGACCTCTTGGGGCACTCTGTGCCCAGCTTTCTCCATCTTCCTACCTCTCCCTCTTTCACAAGTGAGCCAAGCCTCATGGTCTGGAAGCTTTTTCTGCCATCTGCTCACACTTCTCAGTATCTTTCAGAGGCATGATTCTGAACACATTTCATATTCCTGAGTTTGTCTTGACATTTGATTCCCAGAGGACCAAACCAACACAGATGTCTATTTCCCCTTGCCATGTAAGCTTATGATGAACAAGACTAGGCACGTTTCACGTAGCGTGCTTTAGCATGATACATTAATGATATTCCCGAGAAAATGTTTTTTAAAGCGACCATTTGTAGTTCCATTTATTTTTGCCTGTTGTTGATGAGGCGAACTCCTATTGGAACATGTTTGACGCTGTCATGTACTAAGAAAAACTCTCATGGCGTGTTTTCCCTTACTCATTTTGTGTCGCTTTTGCTCACTTCTTCATGAAGTCGATGTTTACTTTCTATTTCTCTCGGGTCTTCTTTCTGACTCCTTGAAGGTTAAAGTGGTTAGGTCACATGAACATTCCTTCACATCTTCTTCCTGCATATCTCCTCCACGTAAACTATAGAAATCAGTCAGATGAGCCATATAACAATACTTTTAGAAACAAAGTAAGCATTCGTTCTCTTTAGTCATAGCTTTTATTTTTTTGTGTGCTTTCTTTTTTTTTTTTCATTTATTTTTATTAGTTGGAGGCTAATTACTTTACAATATTGTAGTGGTTTTTGTCATACATTGACATGAATTAGCCATGGATTTACATGTATTCCCCATCCCGATCCCCCCTCCCACCTCCCTCTCCACCCGATCCCTCTGGGTCTTCCCAGTGCACCAGGTCTGAGCACTTGTCTCATGCATCCAACCTGGGCTGGTGATCTGTTTCACTATAGACAATATATATGTTTCGATGCTGTTCTCTTGAAACATCCCACCCTCGCCTTCTCCCACAGAGTCCAAAAGTCTGTTCTGTACATCTGTGTCTCTTTTTCTGTTTTGCATATAGGGTTATCATTACCATCTTTCTAAATTCCATATATATGTGTTAGTATGCTGTAATGTTCTGTATCTTCCTGGCTTACTTCACTCTGTATAATGGGCTCCAATTTCATCCATCTCATTAGAACTGATTCAAATGAATTCTTTTTAATGGCTGAGTAATATTCCATGGTATATATGTACCACAGCTTCCTTATCCATTCATCTGCTGATGGGCATCTAGGTTGCTTCCATGTCTTGGCTATTATAAACAGTGCTGCGATGAACATTGGGGTGCACGTGTCTCTTTCAGATCTGGTTTCCTCAGTGTGTATGCCCAGAAGTGGGATTGCTGGGTCATATGACAGTTCTATTTCCAGTTTTTTAAGGAATCTCCACACTGTTCTCCATAGCGGCTGTACTAGTTTGCATTCCCACCAAGAGTGTAAGAGGGTTCCCTTTTCTCCACACCCTCTCCAGCATTTATTGCTTGTAGACTTTTGGATAGCAGCCATCCTGACTGGCGTGTAATGTGGTACCTCATTGTGGTTTTGATTTGCATTTCTCTGATAATGAGTGATGTTGCACATCTTTTCATGTGTTTGTCTTCTTTGGAGAAAGGTCTGTTTAGTTCTTTGGCCCATTTTTTGATTGGGTCATTTATTTTTCTGGAGTTGAGCTGCAGGAGTTGCTTGTATATTTTTGAGATTAATCCTTTGTCAGTTGCTTCGTTTGCTATTATTTTCTCCCAATCTGATGGCTGTCTTTTCACCTTTCTTATAGTGTCCTTTGTTGTGCAAAAGCTTTTAAGTTTCATTAGGTCCCATTTGTTTAGTTTTGCTTTTGTTTCTAATATTCTGGGATGTGGGTCATAGAGGATCCTGCTGTGATTTATGTCAGAGAGTGTTTTGCATATGTTCTTCTCTAGGAGTTTTATAGTTTCTGGTCTTACATTTAGATCTTTAATCCATTTTGAGTTTATTTTTGTGTATGGTGTTAGAAGGTGTTCTAGTTTCATTCTTTTACAGGTGGTTGACCAGTTTTCCCAGCACCACTTGTTAAAGAGGTTGTCTTTTTTCCCCTGTATATCCTTGCCTCCTTTGTCGAAGATAAGGTGTCCATAGGTTCGTGGATTTATCTTAGTCATTGCTTTTAATTCTGTCACTCACTTTGGTGGTCTCTAGCATTAGCTTTTCAGACATAGAGTCTGAAAGGACAGCATACATTCAGTCTCTGCTGTACTGTATTACATATGTAAACCTGAAATGCCAAATAGCTTCTTGAATATCTGCTCTGTTTCAGTTCTAGAACAGATCACCTTCAAGTGTCAGTTTCAGAGCAGGTTTCACGAGACCCAGGCCATAGGCCAGAGTGGAGCCTAAAGATGTTATCTTAGCATTTTGGGTCCATTCTGCACTATATTGAATGAGACGTGTAGATTTTTTTCATCAGTTACATATCCAAGAACTATGTCCTTTAGCTTTCAATTAGGTCAGAGGCTATCTTTTTAGTCATCTGATGAAACAGTTATATAATATAGTGGTTCCAAGTATAATCACCAGGGTCATTTTGCCAGAAGAATTTGTGCAAATTACCCATCCTTTGCTCTAGAGCTATCAAGTTAAAATCTCTGGCCATGGGACCTGGAAATGTGTATTTCATTAAGTCCTTAAGAGAGTCTAATGCTCATCTGTGTGTGGGAATCATTGAATATTTCGTTGCCTGAATGCCTTAGTCATGGACACATAAGTGAAAAGCAATATTCAGCGAAGTAGCTCCAAGAAAAAAAAAAAACACACACACACAAAAAAACAGATTCAAACTAATCATGAGACAGGTCTAAAGACACAGAGTAGATATTTACCCTTCTATACAGTAAAAATAGTTGTTAACACTTGTATAACATCAACTGTATGTCAAGCTACATATTCTACAGCACTTATCTCTTTAATCCTCACATTAGTTCTAAGATGTAGGTAATATTATTTTTCCTATTTTATACATGAGAAACCTGCGGATAACAAAAGTGAAATGAATTGCTGAAAGTCCCATTTCAGACACGTGCCAGAGCCAGAATTCAAATCCACATCTACTTGATTCCAAAGTAAGAGTTTTTACAAGCACTGTACCACATGGCTTCCTTCCCACACTTCAGCACCCACTGCTGACTGATTATATTGCCTATACCTTTTCAATTCATTGCTTTGATCCCAGCCTTATTAGACCCTTCAATGCTTGTGGAGAATGGGAAACTCTCAGAACTGTTGCTATGTCCAAACATAAAAAATTCCAAAGACTGAAGCTTGCTTGTTCCACTTAATAAATAACAGTTATTTAGTATTCCTCACTCCCATCCTACAGTGAAGCTGCAGCAAGATGAAAAATGCTAATATCAAACTAATTACTAGGAAGTGAAAGAAAGACAACATAAAGAATGCAGGAAATGTGGTAGAAAGTATGAAAAAAAGGAGCAGGCGGTGCTTCCTTCAGAACTGGAGTGTATATTTGCATATTAGTCAGGTACAGAGCTCACACCCAATCATTCCTGCTTCCACTCACCAAACCCCCTTCCTCACTCCCATCACATATTATATATCAGTCTCATCTGTAAATGTCCAAATCACTAAGGTTTAAATGCTATTCATATTGCCCGCTGAATTGCTTTGACTTCTCAGTCTATTTTAGTGGCCATACATCAAAACAAATATAAATTAGAATTTTCTGCCACCAAGTGGTTAAAATGCTTCTTTGCACCATTAGGTACATTTCTTCTTACATATTACTCCTTGGGACTATTAAATTTTTAAATATGTGTTTGTTGAATACCTACTACGTATTAGAAACTGATTAGAAATTTTTGCTGTATAGATTTCCATTCAAATTCATATTGCAGATTTAGAGCAGAACTCATCACATAAAAAAGATCCAAGTGGATTTATTACTGTTTAGTCAGGTGCCATTTAATTATATCAGTGGTTCCCAGTGATATCTGATTTTTATTCCACATGACCAGCAGTCTACGGTGCATTTGTAATACCTGGAGACAGGTTTGGTTGTCAAAACTAGTGATGGATCCTATTATTGGCATCGAGGGGTGAAGACCAGGGATACTGGCAAACATTATACAATGCACTAGAAGACCCCCACAGTAAGGAATTGCCCAACCCATAAATGAAATGAAATGGGAGCACTGAACATGAAATAGAAAAAGTGAAACAGACTAGATAAAAGTAAAAGATCAAATTAAAAACCTTGTTTTTAAACATGGCTGCTCATTGGAATTACATCTGGAGCTTTGGAGCAAAAAACAATACCTGGGTATTTGTAGTTTTCAAAAAATTCCAATGTGCATCTGGATTTTAAAAAGTGATTACAGATTTTTATATTAAATGGCAGTGTTGGTGATATAAAATTCTATTATTTTCTGTTACAAATATTTTCTAATTTTCCTTGTAATGGCTTCTTAGATACACCCGTCATTGAAAAGTGGAGATTTAATTTTCAAATACATGGAATTTTTAAAGTAAAAAAAATTACTCAGCCCAAAGTGTCAAAAATGTTGCAGCTGAGAAATGCCAGACTCTGCCCACTGGGTACATGCAAAGGGAAGCCATGTGTTATGCTAGGACTGTATGGCACCCTGTAGATCTACACTTTAGAAACCTATAATTGTGTGCATTCTTCAAACTGCTTCCTGGCTTTCCCTAGCCTCTTTTGTGTCATCCAGGATGTTAGTTTGTAAGTCATCTGCCTCAGACCTTAAAACCAGCTCTCCAGGTTTCAGATATAACTTTCCCATATGGTTGAATTGCAGCCAGCTGTTTCCTGAACCTAGATTGCACATGCCTTGTACAGCAAGGTGTCTGAAAACCACGTGATCTCCATTAATTACCCCAAAAGTACTTCTTCATTCATTTCATCAGCCAACAACTTCTGTCACAGAGTGATGGCTCTGGGGACACTGAGGTGAACTAAACAAAGTCCCTCCTTCTGTGGAGCCCAGGAGGATGTAGATAATAACCATGTAAACAAGCCAATGAATAAAGCAATTGGCATGTTATGAAGGATACAAGAGGCTTCTTAGGTGGCGCTAGTGGTAAAGAACCTGCCTGCCAATTAAGGAGAAATAAGAGACATGGGTTTAATCTCTGGGTTGGGAAGATCCCCTGGTGGGCAACCCACTTCAGTATTCTTGCCTGGAGAATTCCATGGACAGCAGAGCCTGGTGTGCAAGAGTCCTTAGGGTCACAAGGGGTCAGAAACAACTGAAGCAACTTAGCGCACAGAGCACAAAGGATACAAAAGGCCTAGCTTTCTCAAGATCTGTTGTCATGGGGTGGGCAGAGAAAGCCATCTGAGGAGCTTATATGTTGATCTCAACTCCAGAGGATCGGACAAAGCAAGTCAGTCAGGCAAAAACCCAGGAAGACAATGTTTTGGGAATTGGGAACAACAAATTCAAAGGCCTTAAGTTAGAAAAGAGCAAGTGAAAGACACCTGTGTGGTTATTAAGTTTTCAAAAAAGGATTATTGCCATAGGTGTGTTGTGTTGTGGAGCTGCTTTAATTTGTCATCATGTACTAAAGTCCACACATTCATCTCTAAAATAATCTCAAAGAAGTATAAATTTTCACTTTCTTATTTCCATGAACACCATTTGGATGTGTTCATGGCCTCTAACAAAAGAAAACATTAAATTAATAACTTGCCACCATGAGGCTAGGTGTTCATAAGTAGATGCCCATGATGCCCAAAAATTCGCTTTGTCTGGATCCTTTCCCTCTGGTTATGAACCTGTCCTCGCCCTCCATGCTTTATTTTAAACACTGAGGTATGGAAGTGAGCTTGACTCTGGTCATCATGTTTAATGATGTCTTTAAAGCATAAGTCATGGTTTGAAATTCAGGAATCATATCTAATATTATATGTTAATATCATTCCATTTTATATCATTATAAAAATTAATGATTATGTTATTTGCAAATGAATTAAATGTTAAAATATGCTGAAGTTTGCATTTGTCTCACAAATTCATAAATTAATGGGGTTTGAAGGACTCCAGAGATTAACTAGGGCATTCTCTTCACTATCAGGAGAGATTATAGGATTTCAGCTTCTCACCTAGTGTTCCATGGCTAACCTGAAGGCAGAACCAGATTTGCATTTTCAGGCTCTTGTCAAGAGTTCTTCTACAGAACCTAAGCCATCTCTCTGGTTAATCTGGTCAATTGTATAATTTTATCTTATTTTTTTAAAAGTTGATATCAAGTTAAAAAAATATGGATATTTTCTTGACATTTTTAGAAATGGTGAAAGAGAAAGGGAAATAGCTACATGAAAAAGGATGTTATCTAAAGAATATCTTCACAATTATATATATTTTTATGAACCTTGTCAGCATTGCCATATTTTTCCTATTATTATAACTCACCTAGATAATTATTTATGTTTTTCATTAAATACCCAGGACATAGCACAATACTTTACATATAGAAGATGCTCATAAAATACCTGTTTAATGGATGAATGTTTGCATAGCTGCTTTACTTCAATGTGTGGCCATTTATAGCATCAAAGAATTGGAGTTAAGGATTTTAGTTGAATTTCATTGGGCTTTCCTGATAGCTCAATTGGTAAAGAATCCACCTGCAATGCAGGAGACCTGGGTTTGATCCCTATGTTGGGAAGATCCCCTAGAGAAGGGAAAGGCTATGCACTCCGGAATTCTGGCCTGGAGAATTCCATGGACCGTATAGTCCAGTGGGGTGGCAAACAGTTGGACATGACTGAGCGACTTTCACTTTCACTTTTCACTTTCACTTCACTTCTAACAGAGGAGGAAATGGCAACCCACTCCAGTGTTTTTGCCTGAAGAATCCCATGGACAGAGGAGCCTGGTGGGCTACAGTCTATGGGGTCACAAAGAGTCGGACACAACTGAAGCAACCAAGCTCTAACAACGTAGATATCACTGGGAAATAGAAATGATGGCTGTCTTAGTAAATGGTCTTGAAGTTTCTTTACCCCTGAAAAAATTTTGCACCCTGCAAAATATATATCTGGAGATACTGTGTTTTGTTCAGTTTCTCCTATTTATTTCTTTGTAAGGCCATTTTCCCTTTAGAAAATGTGTTAAAGAGGTTTCTAATCTTTCTCTTAGCATGTTAATACAGTGCTTTACCACCTCTCTTGCAGATTGCTTTCTTTGTTATCTGCCTCTTCAAGCATATGTATTATTTGAAAAGTGCTGCCCAGATAGGATATTATACAGATCCTAAAATTCATATAGATTTATTAGTGCTTTCTTGGCAGCTGGCTCCTATCCCTCAACAAAGTTGTCTCCGGGTGTTTCCTCAGGAGTCTCATCACAGTCTGCTGCATGTGCAGATGGTGTTGTCAGTCATGCTGGACTGTGGCTCCCTCACCAGTGGACTCCTGAGATCACCACTATTATTTTCTCAACGTGTTTGCCTCTTCCTCTACAAGGATACAATTGTGGGAATGTTAAAGCATGACTCTCATGACAGCATGATTGACAGCCACAAAGTCTAAGACAGTCCTCAGACAACCTCTAATAGCCACCAAGAGGCTGAACACACCTAAGACATCTATGATTTGTGTTGGAAGACAGAATATTAAGCAAATTAAGTTAAAATGGCACTATACATATAGAAAATATTATTTATGTATATAAGACTATTAATTCACATGTAACTATCACATATGTAACTATGAGATAAATGCTATCACATCATCTAAAAATTAAATCAGAATCAATTTCTAATTCTTTTCAAATTACAGTTTGCACATAGTAAACAATCAAGTATAAGGAGCTCAGAAGATTTCCAGTTAAACAGTTTCACTAATCCTCCAAGACAATATCAGGTAAGCATGAGGTTTTAAAGAAATAAGACTAGTTATTTGTAATATTTAGAAACTCACATTATGCAATTATTGAAAGGATAATGACCTGTTATGATATTTTTTCAGTAATAATGCACTAGTACAAAAAATATTTATTGAGTAACTACCACATACCATGCACTAAGTACTAGAGATATAGAAGTAAATAAAATAGATGAAATCTTGCCATCATGGAACTTAGACCCTACATGTTTACTGTATCAAGACTATATTACAAAAAGTATAAAGAAGAGAGTAAAAGTCACCTCAAACCCTATTACTGAGAAATTAAGACTACATACATTTTAATATTATTATAGAAACGTTTATGCAACATTGGGCTTCCTTGGAGGCTCAGTGGTAAAGAATCCACCTGCCAATGCATGAGATGCTGGTTTGATCCCTGGGTTGGAAAGATCCCCTAGAGAAGGAAATGGCAACTCACTCCATTATTTTTGCCTGGACAGAGGAGCCTGGAGGGCTACACTCCACAGCATCACAAAAGAGTTGGACATAACTTAGTGACTAAACAGCAACAGCAACAAATATGCAGTGTTATCTAAATGAGTTAATAATATATAATGAGTAATAGCTTTTCACTTTGCAAAGCATATATTCATATTAATTTTAATGGATGGACTGTATTCCTTTCTACAAATAAATAATCCCCTATTGATGGACATTTAGGGTTTATTTTTTCCACTATTGTAAGTAGTACTACTATGAACAGACTTGTTTGTATACTTAATTACATCCTTAGAATAAGTTCTTTTCTTTTTTTTTTTTTAGAATAAGTTCTTGAAAGTGGGACTTTACTGTCTATCATTTAATTTTCGGCTTAGGTAGTAAGATTTGGTTTTCCTATATATGCAGCCACTCAGGACTTCCTACATATGTGCTGAGCCTCTTATTATTTATAAAAAGTATATAGTAAAGGAGTTAATAAGGAGTTATTGCCAAATTCATACTTAAATTGAAGAAAGTATGGAAAACCACTAGACCATTCAGGAATGACCTAAATCAAATCCCTTATGATTATACAGTGGAAGTGAGAAATAGATTTAAGGGACTAGATCTGATAGACAGAGTGCCTGATGAACTATGGATGGAGGTTCGTGACATTGTACAAGAGACAGGGATTAAGACCATCCCCATGGAAAATAAATGCAAAAAAGCAACATGGCTGTCTGAGGAGGCCTTACAAATAGCTGTGAAAAGAAAAGAAGTGAAAAGGAGAAAAGGAAAGATATTCCCATCTGAATGCAGAGTTCCAAAGAATAGCAAGGAGAGATAAGAAAGCTTTCCTCAGCAATCAATGCAAAGAAAAAGAGGAAACAACAGAATGGGAAAGACTAGAGATCTCTTCAAGAAAATTAGAGATACCAAGGGAAAATTTCATGCAAAGATGGGTTTGATAAAGGACAGAAATGGTATGGGACCTAACAGAAGCAGAAGATACTAAGAAGAGGTGGCAAGAATACACAGAAGACCTATACAAAAAAGATCTTCATGACCCAGATAATCATAATGGTGTGATCACTGACCTAGAGCCAGACATCCTGGAACGTGAAGTCAAGTGGGCCTTAGAAAGCATCACTACAAACAAAGCTAGTGGAGGTGATGGAATTCCAGTTGAGCTATTTCAAATCCTGAAAGATGATGCTGTGAAAGTGCTGCACTAAATATGCCAGCAAATTTGGAAAATTCAGCAGTGGCCACAGGACTGGAAAGGTCTATTTTCATTCCAATCCCTAAGAAAGGCAATACCAAAGAATGATCAAACTACCACACAATTGCACTCATCTCACATGCTAGCAAAGCAATGCTCAAAATTCTCCAAGCCAAGCTTCAGCAATATGTGAACCGAGAACTTCCAGATGTTCAAGCTGGTTTCAGAAAAGCCAGAGGAACCACAGATCAAATTGCCAACATCCACTGGACCATAGAAAAAGCAAGAGAGTTCCAGAAAAATATCTATTTCTGCTTTATTGAGTACGCCAAAGCCTTGGACTGTGTGGATCACAATAAACTGTGGAAAATTCTGAAAGAGATGGGAATACCAGACCATCTGACCTGTCTTTTGAGAAACCTGTATGCAGGTCAGGAAGCAACAGTTAGAAGTGGACATGGAACAACAGACTGGTTCCAAATAGGAAAAGGAATCTGTCAAGGCTGTATATTGTCACCATGCTTATTTAACTTATATGCAGAGTACATCATGAGAAATGCTGGGCTGGAAGAAGCACAAGATGGAATCAAGATTGCCAGGAGAAATATCAATAACCTCAGATATGCAGATGACACCACCCTCATGGCAGAAAGTGAAGAGGAACTAAAAAGCCTCTTGATGAAAGTGAAAGAGGAGAGTGAAAAAGTTGGGTTAAAGCTAACATTCAGAAAACTAAGATCATGCATCTGTCCCATCACTTCATGGGAAATAGATGGGGAAACAGTGGAAACAGTGGCAGATTTTATTTTTGGGGGGCTCCAAAATCACTGCATATGGTGATTGCAGCCATGAAATTAAAAGATGCTTACTCCTTGGAAGGAAAGTGATGACCAACCTAGATAGCATATTTAAAAGCAGAGACATTACTTTGCCAACAGAGGTCCATCTAGTCAAGACTATGGTTTTTCCAGTGGTCATGTATGGATGTGAGAGTTTGACGGTGAAGAAAGCTGAGCACCGAAAAATTGATGGTTTTGAACTATGGTGTTGGAGAAGACTCTTGAGAGTCCCTTGGACTGCAAGAAGATCCAACCAGTCCATCCTAAAGGAGATCAGTCCTGGGTGTTCATTGGAAGGACTGATGCTGAAGCTGAAACTCCAATACTTTGGCCACCTCATGCGAAGAGTTGACTCATTGGAAAAGACCCTGATGCTGGGAGGGATTGGGGGCAGGAGGAGAAGGGGACCACAGAGGATGAGATGGCTGGGTGGCATCACTGATTCAATGGACATGTGTTTGGGTGGACTCCGGGAGTTGGTGATGGACAGGGAGGCCTGGCGTGCTGCAATTCATGGGGTCACAAAGAGTCGGACATGACTGAGCAACTGAACTGAACTGAACTGATATAGTAAAAGCAGTATCCTCGTGGTAGAAGTCAAGTGCTGGAGAAATATTATCACATTGAAACTAGCCATTCCTAAATTATTAGGAAGTATACAATCAAAACTGGCTATATTTCTTGGTAATGGAGGGGAATATCCATAAATGAGGCACATTTACTTAACTTTCCATTCCCAGAGACAAAACTGCATACCTTTGACCTGCCCAGCTGAAAGGCTGTGTCTTGTTCTAATATTTTTCATGTAAAATGCAAACAATGAACATCAAGGATTGTATGTTTGCTCTAAACTTACTCTTTTCTCACAAATTAACTTTTGAGTCATTGGCCCTGGTGATGTGAAAATTTACTTTAAAATCTGTAGATCGTATACATTCCCTATCAGATAAATAATCTTAATCTTTCATAGCTATCACTTCAAAGTATTTACTAAAGAGAGAAAGATTCAGAAGCTTATTCCAAATGAGAGATTGGTCATGAACATAAAACTAAGATGGATTTCTCCTTTCCCTGTCTAGAAAATAATGAAGAGGCTCATTAAAAGATATGTATTACAAGCCCAGATAGACAAGGAGAGTGATGAAGTGAACGAAGGTGAGTTGAAGTCAGCTCGTGAGCGTGAGCCAGGACCTGGGGCCTGAAGCCGAGCTGAGGGAGAGCTGGAGAGGTGGGCGTGGGAAGGGTGGGCTTCAAGGGGAGAAGACTGCATCTCACCAGGCATCGACACTGCCTCATGCTGGGGAAATAGAGGCTATTTCTCCATAGGGCAGATGCCGTTGGCTAGATAAGTAACTATGGTCATCCCTTAGTATTTGTGGGAGATTGGTTCTAGGACCTGTGTCAATACCAAGTTCCTTATATAAAAAAGGATTAAGTATTGTATTCCAGTCTATCCTTCATTTTTCAAATATGGAACCTGCAGACAAGGAAAGTAGATGTACTATTTTTGCAGGGGGGCTTTAGAGGGAGAGGGCTTCCCTGGTAGTTCAGACAGTAAAGAATCAGCCTGCAGTGCAGGAGACCGGGTTCAATCCTTGGGTCAGGATTCCCTGGAGGAGGGCATGGCAACCCACTCCAGTATGCTTGCCTGGAGAATCCCATGCACAGAGAAGCCTTCATGGGGGTTGCAAAGAGTTGGACACAGCTGAGTGACTAACACTTTCACTTACACTTGGAGGGAGAAATAAGTGGGTGGGTAAAGTGAGGGTCCATTGCCCCCAAACCCTGTAACATTTGTTGCCAATGTTTCCATTTCAGTTATTTTAGGAGGACTTTCATTATAAGTTTTCTCTATAATCTTTTCATTACCCAAAATACTTAGCTGAGAAAATAGAAATCTGCCCCCATTAAGAGTGATTTCCTTTGAAAAGATTCAAAATACAGATGTGTGTGGAATTAAAAAAGATTTTGATCTATACAGAATCACTAGTTTCTCTGCATTGCATATTTACAATTGACTTCTTGTCACTCTTATTTTTCAAAGGGGAACTGAAAGAAATTAAACAAGACATCTCAAGCCTCCGCTATGAACTTCTTGAAGAAAAAACTCAGAATTCAGAAGACCTGGCAGAACTTATTAGAAAACTTGGGGAGAAATTATCAATGGAGTCAAATCAAGAGGAAAGCAATAGATAATGCAGAGACTTTCTTAAAAATTCGTATTTATTTGTCCACTTGAAGCCATATTATTTTCTGATTTATTTTTTTAAGTGCCACTGTGACCAGCTTTTAAAAAAGAAAAAGTTCAAAGATAACTTGGGTCATCCTATCATTTGGAATTCTACTATTTAATATTCTTGGTGATTAAATTCATTATTCAGGTTAAAGATTGCAGATTATGATGAAAATTACACCCAATTGTTTGGTGCTTTTTTTTCATAAACTGCTTTCTTGGGTCTAACTATTGTGATGGTGTGACTGCCATGTAGTGTCTGTCTGGGGATCGTTTCAGCTGGCAGGGCAAACACACTGCACTGTGTTATTTCGCCTGATGGTCACTTCAGGCATCTTCTTGCCTGTTCTGTGGACCCCCTGATGGTGACTTCCAGACTTGAATTTAGAGAAAAATAATCCCTTGCCATTTAGAGAATACTGTTTAATCATCCACCCTTCTTAGTCCCCACAAAATAGGATTGATATTGTCTGTGCAAAGTGGTGTTAAATCCTTCCTAAATTTTCTGATTCATCTCTTTGGATATGTTACCAGTGAAAAAGTGCTGCCTTCACTGAACCTTGGAAACATAGTTCAGTGTGTGGTATGTGTGTGTGTGTGTGTGTTTGTTTGTGTGTATATGTGCACGAGTGCATATGAAATACTTGTCCTGTTTTATTTTGCAGCCAGTATAGACACTTAAAAGCTCTTCAAGTTGTACTTTTTATTGTGACTAAAAAGATGTTGGCCAAATAAGAACCTTTTATTGGATAAGCATCAGAGCCACAGATAATTGTCATTATTTGGTCCAATGATAGCACAATTTTGTACCATTTCCAAGGATCTTTATAGGTGATTTCCCAAATTCGGCATCAGATGGAAAGGAAAAAAATGTGTTGACAGAACTTGCAAATGCTTATCTGTTATTCTCAGTATATACTACCCTCCTCTCAAAATATATAAAACAAGAATTTGCATTCATGAGCATTTACCAAGAGGTTGCTATTATGTATGTATTATGCAATATCTAGAACAACTAAAAGAAAGAAATGAAGGTTCACACTTCAGCTACCCAAAGACTATCAATATTTAGATGATGCTGGGCATTGACTGGAAGTGCTTCTTTAAACTCAATAAAGAGAGGCTTCATATGCAAAATTTTATTTTAAAGATAAAATGGTCACAGAGAATCTGGTTAGCCCCAACTTTGATTTAGTTTACATCAAAATACCTTTATGTAACCAGATGCAAAAATTTAGCTGAGATTTTATATTAGGTGATTTTTGTATTTATGGTTATTACTTAATTGGAAAGTTAATTAGTGATACAGAAAAGGTCTGTTTTCAAATGTTTCTTGACAATATTTGAATCAGAAACTGTAAAAATCAAACTCATACCAAATGCATTACCTATGAATTAAAATAACCTAAATGCAAAAACGTTGTGTGTTGTGCCATGCAAGAGACTGGACTCCATGCCAAGGAGCACTCTATGACGGCAAATGGGCTTGATTCTAGAAGATTCTACAGAAGATATTTAGATTCCTCAGCACTCTAGCCACCTAAATCACCAGCAGCTGCATGGTGACCAAGCTCACCAGGTAACAGTTGGTGAATTGGACTGACTTTTAAGTGGGATTGACTTGACAAGATGTAAGTTTTAGGAAATGCAACAGGCATGGTGGTGGGCTCCCTCAAAAGGCAAAGTGATACATGTTATTATTCAAATTAGATGTCCTGAGGTCAACATATTTCCTTCAAAGGGTAGCTGAATTGGCATCTCTTCTCATTTCCTTTTAATTGGAAGATGAAAAGAGAAACCAAGCATATTTTAAGAAAGGGTTTAAGAATTCCAGCAAGAGCTTCTTAATTCAAGGCATATTGGTCAAAGCACAACCATCCTTCAAAAGTCTCAAGACCACTGGCTTTAAATCATGTATTCATGTTGAATCTGCTTAACCTTTTACAATTAGGTGATTAAGAAATTTAAATGTGTTTACCCAAACTGTTCTATCTCATACTTCTTCTCTGCCATTTGGAGCATTCTGGACTTTGGGTCCCAGGAGGAGGACAGAACAGTGATGTCTGATACTCTGACCACACAGCTTCTCCCTGAGGGCCAAGCCTGCCTGCTCCCCGGCCTGTTTTACTCTCTGCTGTTCTTACTCTGAAATTGAGAAATAATACAAATTCAATGCAACTTTACTAGGTGTATAAAATTAATCACCAGAATCCACTGTCTGCTTAAAACTCTGCCAGGGATTAAGAGAGAGAAAATGTGTCTGACCTCAAGGAGACTGCAACCAAGTAAAGAAATGGGACTTAATACAACTATAAGAAGTGCTTACTAAACACCTGCCATCTGCTAAGTACTGTGATAAATGCTTTCTCTGCTCTATGTAATTTAATATAACTTAATGCTTACAGTGGGTTTCCCTGGTGGCTCAGTGGTAAAGAATCTGCCTGCCAAGCAGGAGATGCTGTTCAATCCCTGGGTCAGGAAGATCCCCTGGAGAAGGAAATGGCAACCCACTCCAGTATTCTCGCCTGGGAAATCCCATGGACAGAGGAGCCTGACAGGTTACAGCCCATGCGGTCACAAAAGAGTCGGATATGACTAAGCAACTGAACAACAGCAAACAACGCTTACAACAGCTGTATAAGGTAACTATTATTACTATCCTCATTTTAGAAATGAGAAAACAGAGGCTTTTAGGGTCTAAAAGCCTTGCATATAGAGTAAGTGTCAGAATCAGGACTAAAACCTAGGCCTGCTTCACAACAGAGGTCTCACACATACCTGGGATCTTGACCAGCTAATCTGCAGTGTGACTGCCTCAGTGGGAAAGCTCATAGTTCGATCTGTAGGGGAAGAAAAATGGCTTGTACCTGAAAACCCACAGTTGCACTGTATACCCAGTCCAGAGGCACACAATCACATTAATCAAGGACGGTTATGAGTAAAGAGAAGATCTGATTTCAAAAGGATTGCAGATATAAAAGAGAATAAGAGATGGAGATGTATGTAAAGGGAGGAGGGAGCATAGAGGGAGCGAGGCCAAGTGTTGGACATGAGTGTGGGGCACAGAGGGAGAGAGTGAATTCAGTGGCTGTGACTCAGTCTAAGGAGAGCAGATTGACATTGGACAATCTATCCCACCCATCCAGCACTATTCCTGTATGAAAGAACCTTATCACTTTGAATAGTTAAAAAACAAAAAAATATACTAAAATTTCAATTAAAATGGAGAGACTATGTAGCAGTATTTGCCAACCAGGCAGCCTGACCTACAAATGCTCCAATAGAATCAGTCTGTACCAACATCTAGCTTCAGGCCAAGGAAGAGAGGTTTCTCCAAGTGCCACAGTCTAAGTATGACCTTTATCTGTTCCAACAAGCAGGTATGTGTTCCTTCTTCACCCCGAAACCATCCCTTGCAGTCACGTGCCAGGCGTTCCCACCGCTCTGCTGAATGGTGTTGGGTGGGAGGTTCTACTGTAGTTACAGCCTCTGACTAACTAGAGGCTGCAGGTTGAATCACTAAAGAAGCAGAAAAAGATACGAATTCTTTTTTTTAGATCTGAATCTCATTTTCATATAATTAAGAAAAGCTTTTTTAGTAAGTACACATTGTTTAAAACTGTTTATTTTTTAAGTACCCTTTTAGTGTTTTTTAACAGTTTAGCCTAATCTAAAAATGATATAGTGTACATTAATATTTCCTTTGAAAGTGAGATAAAGGAAATGAGTTTATAATCTCTGTTTTACAGAATACCAAAACAAAAAGTCCACTTCAATATAGGCAGACAATTTAAAGTACAGAACAATAAAATATTATAGAATAAAAAGGTAAATTTATTTCCTGGTTGAATTAGCAATAAGAAAAAATACCAAAAATGTCAGAACTAAAATATTAACAATATCAAAAATTTGGTCTTCATCTGTTTCGAGCATCTATCACTATATAGAAGAAGTCATCTAGAGATTAGCTCAAGGTGGCAGAGTAGAAGTTCACCCCCTTATGAAAATACCAAAATCACAACTAATTGCTGTACAACCATCAACAAGAAAATGCACCAAAAAGGATGTGAATTCTTGACCCAGACCTCTGTGTTGTTCTTGGGAAAGTTAATCTGAGCTGCTTTCCAAGTGAGCAAGTTAATCACAGGTTGTGTAGCAGTACAGCTCAGCATCTTACCACTGACAGTCAAGTTCAAATTTCAGCTAAACAGCTGTTACCATAGAAAACATTGACTTTTCTGAGTGTTTACTTCTATATGTGACTAGCTGAGGTTAGAGATACACCACAAACAAAAGACCCAGGTAATTAAGGCAAATTAATTGAATCATTAGAATGATTGCTCGAAGTTTCTTCTTCACTTTGTATTTACAGCAACAACTATAAATATTTCTATGGACACTTTTAAAAACTTTCCAAGTATGAATTTGGTAACACCTCACGAGCCGGATAATCACAATGGTGTGATCACTCACCTAGAGCCAGACATCCTGGAATGTGAAGTCAAGTGGGCCTTAGAAAGCATCACTATGAACAAAGCTAGTGGATGTGATGGAATTCCAGTTGAGCTATTTCAAATCCTGAAAGATGATGCTGTGAAAGTGCTGCACTCAATATGCCAGCAAATTTGGAAAACTCAGCAGTGGCCACAGGACTGGAAAAGGTCCATTTTCATTCCAATCCGTAGGAAAGGCAATCCCAAAGAATGCTCAAACTATCACACAATTGCACTCATCTCACACGCTAGTAAAGTAATGCTCAAAATTCTCCAAGCCAGGCTTCAGCAATACGTGAACCGAGAACTTCCAGATATTCAAGCTGGATTTAGAAAAGGCAGAGGAACCAGAGACCAAATTGCCAACATCTGCTGGATCATCAAAAAAGCAAGAGAGTTCCAGAAACACATCTATTTCTGCTTTATTGAGTACGCCAAAGCCTTGGACTGTGTGGATCACAATAAACTGTGGAAAATTCTGAAAGAGATGGGACTATCAGACCATCTGACCTGTCTCTTGAGAAACCTGTATGCAGGTCAGGAAGCAACAGCTAGAACTGAACATGGAACAACAGACTGGTTCCAAATAGGAAAAGGAATCTGTCAAGGCTGTATATTGTCACCGTGCTTATTTAAGTTATATGCAGAGTACATCATGAGAAATGCTGGGCTGGAAGAAGCACAGGCTGGAATCAAGATTGCTGGGAGAAATATCAATAACCTCAGATATGCAGATGACACCACCCTTATGGCAGAAAGTGAAAAGGAACTAAAAAGCTTCTTGATGAAAGTGAAAGAGAAGAGTGAAAAAGTTGGCTTAAAGCTCAGCATTCAGAAAACTAAGATCATGGCATCTGGTCCCATCACCTCATGTGAAATAGATGGGGAGACAGTGGAAACAGTGGCAGACTTTATTTTTTTGGGCTCCAAAATCACTGCGGATGGTGACTGCAGCCATGAAATTAAAAGATGCTTACTCCTTGGAAGGAAAGTTATGACCAACCTAGATAGCATATTAAGAAGCAGAAACATTACTTTGCCAATAAAGGTCTGTCTGATTAAGGCTATAGTTTTTCCAGTGGTCATGTATGGAGGTGAGAGTTGGACTGTGAAGAAAGCTGAGCACCAAAAAATTGATGCTTTTGAACTGTGGTGTTGAAGAAGACTCTTGAGAGTCCCTTGGACTGCAAGAAGATCCAACCAGTCCATCCTAAAGGAGATCAGTCCTGGGTGTTCATTGGAAGGACTGATGCTGAAGCTGAAACTCCAATACTTTGGCCACCTGATGCGAATAGTTGACTCATTGGGAAAGACCCTGATGCTGGGAGGGATTGGGGGCAGGAGGAGAAGGGGATGGCAGAGAATGAGATGGCTGGATGGCATCACCGACTTGATGGGCATGAGTTTGAGTAAACTCCGGGAGCTGGTGATGGACAGGGATGCCTGATGTGCTGCGATTCATGGGGTCGCAAAGTGTCGGACACGACTGAGTGACTGAACTGAACTGAACTGAACTGAATACTCAAATCACAGAAAGCTTTCATTTTGAAATCAATTTTTGATGAGACTTTTGTACAACTGAGTAAATAGCTAGAGACACTGACCAACTGTATGATAGGCTTTTTTTTTTTATATATTAATGCCATTTAACAGACATTTATCCAGTGTAGGTGGATCATGGGGACATTGATTCAAGTTTTTCAAACTCTTTGAAAATGACAAAGCAAGCACCCACCTTATTCAATGACAAGGGGAATTATACCTACTAAAGAGATTGTATTAGTCATAGTGCTAAAAAATAGTTTTTCAGATTCATAATAGTCATCGTACTCCGTAAGTATAATGTTGTCAAAGACACTGAAGTAAAAACTAAGAGAAATATTGGTATGTACAGAATCTAAGAATGGTTTACTTTCTTCTTTTTCTAATGGCCACTCTGAAAGCTGTAAGCTTCTGTCATTATGTACTGATAAACTGTAGGAACAGTGTATAAAAGGTAGACAAATAGGAATGCCCTCTAGTAAATGCACAGAACATTAATTTTTTTTTTCCTAAATCATTAGAGGAAACCTTGATGACAACATTCAAGAAATGAGTCTTGAACATCACTGCCCTGCCTTTTTGTCCTCATCATTGTCCATGAAAATAGACTTCCATATTACTACAAGAACAGTCTCAGAATAAATTAAGCTTACTAATTATCATGTATGAGACTAAAAGTACTATGGCAATGCTCTGCTTCTGCCTTAACCTTTCCAGTATTTTGTGATTTGGTCGTCTGACATTTACCCTTCACTCTCCTTCAGGAAATGGACTATCCTTCAGAATAATTGGAAGAAGTGAAATTTCAGTGTTACATGATGTTTTAAAAAATGTTAACATGTTGTCATATTGCTGTTACTATTAATATGTAGAATAATATATATACACACACATATACATAGTTTGTCATTATATTTAGTCTGTAATCACATAAAGCATGTATAATATATGCCTGTTTTATATATATGTATATATAAATCAAAACAAAGACATTTTTCAAAATATGGTTATAATCCTAGAAAAAAACAATTATGTTTGGGCTTCCCTGATGGTCCAGTGATTAAGAATCTGCCTGCCAATGCAGGGGACATGGGTTTGATCCCTGCTGGAAGATCCCACATGCTGCGGAGCAGCTAAACCTGCTCGCCCTAGAGCCAATCAATGTTCAGCAACAAGAGAAGCCACTGCAGTGAGAAGCCTGCATACTGCAGTGAAGAGTAGGCCCTGCTGGCCACAACTAGAGAGAAGTCTGCAAGCAGCAATGAAGACCCAGCACAGCCACAAAAAATAGATTATGCTTACAAATCTGTACTTTTTAATTGTTTCTTTTCTCACTTGTCCTTTTCTTTCATTTTCATTTCAATGATTTCAACTTTTTCCTCTAGTCTCTGTATGTTATCTACCTCCTTTACTGAGTTTCTTCAGCCTCGTAGTTCAGAGTATACGATCTAGAGCCAGAACATGTGGGCTTGAATCTGACCTATGACAATCATCAGCTGTGCATTTGTCATTAGGCTGTTTAACCATTCTGGGTATAATTATCTAAATTCTACAGATGAAAAGAAGTTAACATCACCTCCTAAATAAAGTTTCTGTGAGGATAAAATGAGTTAATACACCTTAGACTCAGAAAATCATTCTTGGTGTGTATAAGTATTCAGTTAATGTTAACAATTATAGAGAAAGAATGTGGTTCTCAAATTCTACCCTGTCTTAAATCTCTCCCTCCTAAATCTCATAATATTGTATAAAATTTAGGTTTCAACTCATGTTGCTCTGATCGGCTGGAAAATGTGTCTGGAGCATTGTGCTAAGAAAGGATCTGTTGAGATCAGTAAGAAAGAAATATACAGTGACTATTTAAACAGTTCTTGCCATACAGATGGGAAGTTGGCCCCTTGCCCAACTTCAAGGAAGGTTTTCCTTCCTTGAAAAAAAGAAATTATATTTGAATAATATTTAGAAAACTCTTAAGGCATATTTGTTACTTTTGATTTGATAATTTTGTATTGTTATAAAATATTATCACAAAATATTTTAGGGCAGGTACTCTATTAGATCTCAATAAAAAATTTTTTTATTTAAAACCTATTATATTCATTGCAATGTGCTGGGTGCCATTGCCAATAGCAGTACTAGAAACAGAAAACAAGTAGTTTATGTAGAATCAATAGTTCAACAGGGCCTACTTTAATTTATTCATCCTAGAGAGCTATACAACACTTGAGAAGAAATTCTTTACCATCTGCCAAGTAGAAAATGAAGCCTGGACTCATTTTTCAGTGTGTTTTGACCTGGGCTTTACACGGGGAGTATCTAATGCTACTTTCATTCCAGGCACTTTTATGCATCTCCCTGCCTGGGAGATCCTGGGAGATCCTGGGATGCTGTGAGTGTCAGCAATAGGTGGTTTATTCAGTCATTTTACTTAAAATTCAAACAATAATCAGGATTCATTTTCTATCCTCCAGGAGCCTTAGTGAGATACAGGAGTCAGACATGTCACCTGTCTGAGGCTGTGAAAGCCCCCAGGGGGAGCATCAAGGTATTGGGGGAGAGGTGTGTTATTTCAGGTCAATGAGACTTCTGGTTGGAAGTAACATATATTTCAAACAAGCCTGCCCATAGGCTGACACACCGTTCTTTCCACCTCCTGGAAATAGCAGTATTGGAAATACATCTGTGGTGGCTTGGCACGATGCTTGCTCTCATATAGGCTGTCTTAAATAATGTTTCCCAGAAGCAGACTTGGAATGAAGCCATGCTCCCAGGCCCAGGATAAACTGATGAAGAGCTGGGAAAATCAGGACAGGGAAGGAGAAATCCTCACAAACATGTGATGCAGGCAAAATCCCACTAAGGCTTCATTCTCCACTTGGCAGATGGTAAAGAATTTCTTCTCAAGTGTTGTATAGCTCTCTAGGATGAATAAATTAAAGTAGGCCCCACTGAACTATTGATTCTACATAAACTACTGCTTTTCTGTTTCTCGTACTGCTATTGGCAATAGCACCCAGCACATTGCAATGAATATAATAGGTTTTAAATAAAATGTTTTTGATTGAGATCTAATAGAGTACCTGCTCTAAAATATTTCATCAACCTGGAGGGAGTTCTGCCTCTGGTCCATTGGTCATCCAGGCTCTTTGAGTAAGGCTTCAGTAGCCCAAGAGCAGGCCTGCAGAGAGCACGTTTCAGGTACAGACACTTAGAAGCAAAAGCACACAGATGTCAGCGAGGGGCGCACTGTAAAGGCGTCTGCTAGCATCTGGAGAAGCCCCGACAGCATCCCCTCCACTCCCAATGTGCAGTGGGTGTGTACTTTTCTTTTCTTTTCTAATTAATTATTTTGGGGCTGTGCTGGGTCTTTGTTGCTCTGTGGGCTTTTCTCTGGTTGCCACAAGTGGGGGGCCCCTCTTTACTTGTAGTGCATGGTCTGCTCATTGTGGTGGCTTCTCTTGTTGGGAACATGGGCTCTAGGGTGCTTGGGGGTACTCAGGCTTCAGTAGTTGCAACACTTGGCCTCAGTAGTTGCGATGCCCAGGGCCAGTCATTGTGGCACACGGGCATAGTTGCTTCACAGCCTATGAGATCTTCCCATGTTTTGCCAGGGATCAAACCCATATCTCCTGCACTGGCAGACAGATTCTTTACCACTGAGTCAACAGGGAAGCCCCAACAGATTCTTGAAACCAAGGAGATTCTGTGTTAGTCATACTTGGGGTTAAACCAGGCGGTGTCTGTACGCATCAGAAACAGGGCTGTTTCCAGAGGTGGCTGCATACTCCCTTGAACTAGATAAGTGTTGAGAGTTACACACGCATGCTGGACTGACATACCTCATGAGGCAGCTGGGCCCTTCAGATTGCCCACCAGTTGGCATTCCTTCAAGTAGAGGTATAATGCATTTCTTTGAAATGTAATTTTAATAAGGGTGATATATTAAGCAGTTATGAACATCAAACTGAAAGAATTTATCTAGACCTCTGGATAAAGAGGTCCTTTATAAAGAGGTCCTCATTCCTCATAAAGAAGAATGAGACCCAGAATTGGTAACTTTAGATGAAAGTGGGTCCAAGAAAAAATCTAGAATATGGGACTGTTCAATTAGACCACTTTACAACCAAGAACATCATAGCAGTATCCCTAGCTTAAAGCACAGCAGAAATGTAATAAAAGGCTGTGGAGAATGCAACAGCCCAGGACAGCCTTAATAAAATGCATTGAAGAGCATCAGTGACTAATGATTAGCTTACATGTCCTACTTCACAATATTCACGACACGATTGCCACCAAAAAACGATTTGCATGACCCCTCAAAAAACATATATTGTGTCTGTGTGCTCAGGGATGTCTGACTGAGCATGGACTGTAGCCTGCCAGGCTCCTCTGTCCATGGGATTTTCCAGGCAAGAATACTGGAGTGGTTGCCATTTCCTTCTCCAGGGGATCTTTTCAACCCAGGAATCAAACCCGTGTCTCTTGTACCTCCTGTATTGGCAGGCAGATTCTTTTGTGTCACAGGTAGTTACAGGGTTCCCAACACATACTGGGTGCTCAAAGTATATTTCCTGAATGAATATATATATTGGATGAACGTGTTTGGTGCCACTTGCTACTCCAAGAGGGTCTGCTATTCCCTAGGAAAAGAAAAACAGAACAGGCCTTGGACAGAGAAAACTCCTGAGAGAAACACTTTCAAGACTTGCTGTCCAAACACTTTGACAGGAGACCCCAGTGACCTCCTGCAGGCTTAGTCAGCATTGTGGTCTAGTGAGGGACACAGATTTCTAATGCTGCAGGCTATCTCTGTCTGGTCACCATAGGGGTCTACCCTAGACTGACAGAACACATGTCTGGCTTGATTTGGGCTCTTTTATCCACTTTTTGAGGAATTTATTCTGGTCCCAACCTTTTCGGTACTAGCTTTCAGCTACATCAGAAGAGAGATTAGAGTTGAGAAGAGGTCTGCCTGGGCGATATAGTGTGATCAGAATTTCTAGGTAGGAAGGACAAGCAGAAAGCTGCCTTTATCTCTGCTACTTTGGTTTCTTTTATCATCACAGGAGGGGAGTAATCCTTGCTGTACACTTGACGTCCTGAGATTATGGTGAAGTGCAAAAAAAGAAAAGAAAAAAGTGGTATATCTAAAATGTTTCCAAACTGCCCCACAGAGCAAGGCAGCCTCCCTGAACAGAATGTCAGTGATGGAATTTCACCCTATAAGAGTTGCCATTTGCTTGGAATAATTAAGACTCTTCTACCAAAATCTCATTGATAAGTACTGGGAAGAGAGCAAATATCAATCCAGTCTTTGACTGGTTTTCTGAAAGGAGCTAATAGGTAGGTCCACTTTGGCTTCTACTATTCAGAATTCTTTTCGTTCTCTTTTTTTAAAAAATTGAGGTGCAATTGACATAATACATTATGTTAGTTTCAGACATATAATGATTTGCTTATATTGTGAAATAAGCACCACGATAATTCTAGTTAACATCCATCACCACAAATAGTTACAATTTTTTTTTCTTGTGACAAGAACTTTCAAGATCTACTCTCTTAGCAACTTTCAAATATACAATACAGTACTATTAACTATAATTACTGTGTTGTACATGACATCCAACTTGGGCTTTTTTTGTTCCCATTATGCCTGGCTGCTGACCAAACCACAAGGTATTCTATCCCACATCTAGGAGGTCACACTGACATAGTTCGGGCAGGCTGGCGACAGGACCTGCAAGGAACTGGGCAAGCTGGCCCCACCCTGCTGATGCCAATGTGTGGCAATGTGGTTCAGAGAGATGCACAGAGCTCCTGAGACAGACCTGGAAGGACACTTGCCCCCCACCTGCTGACACTGCCTTGAGCTTAGACAATTTCCAAGGGGCTCATTTTCCTCAGTTGTTTAAAAATGCCTTCCTCATGAGGTTGACATAAGGATTAAATAAGAACATGTACAAGAAGCACTGTTTCTCTAAGGACAGTACAACTGAGCATCTCTGTCAGACATTGGGTGATACATTCCTCAGACATCTTTTACCGTCCGTCCTCCCCAGATACCCAATTCACTTTTTAAAACTGAAGTAGACTGATTTACAATGGTGTGTTAGTTTCAGGTGTACAGCAAAGTGATTCAGCTATATGTACATATATATCTGCTTTTCAGAGTATTTCCCTTATAGGTCATTTCAAAACATTGAGTATATTTCCTTGTGTCATACAGTAGGTCCTTGTTGGTAACCTATTTCATATATAGTAGTGTATATATATTAAACTCAAACTCCTAATTTATTGCTTCCCACTTCCCCTTTGAAGAGTGTTTTTCATGTCTGTGGGTCAGTTTCTGTTTTGTAAATAAGTTCATTTGTATCAGTTTTTTAGAATCCACATATAAGTGGTGTACGATATTTGTCTTTCTCTGACTTCACTTAGTATGATAATCTCTAGGTTCTTCTATGTTGCTACAAATGGAATTATTTCATTCTTTTTTATAACAGAGTAATATTGCATTGTATTGTAAATATACCACATCTTCTTTATCTGTTTCATCCGTTGATGGTCATTTAGGTTGCCCAACTCACTTTTGAAATAAAATAATCCCAGGACACACCTCAGGATATGTATCTGGATCAATAAAGACCAGGTTGAGGCATTCACTGACCTTTGCCAGGTGTTTGGGGGAGGGCAGTCATCCAGAGAAATATCAAGGCCCACAACCCCATTTTGTCTGTAGGCCTTGGGATCCTAAGTTTCCACTCCAAACTTCACACATAATTTGCCTTCAATATAGGGTTGCTCTTTCTGATGGCGACAGCTTCATCCTGGGCTTTGTTTTCTGGTACCCCCACGGTCCGGATGGCAGGGGCTTAGTTATTGGCACCCTCAGTCTTATATCCGTTCCTCAAAGTTACCACCCCACAGACTGAAGGGCTCTACAGATGAGTCCTAAACACACCGGCTCTCCGAAAGCCCACTGGATCAGAAACACCTCCTTGACAACGCCGTATGAGCCCCTCGTGCTCAGGCCTCCTGTCTCCTGGAGTTTCCGTGCCCTACCTGAGACACAGTGCTGAGAACAGCGCGTTCGACACTTAATTTGCTGTGGAACAAACACGCTTTGCGCGCTCACCTGTAGGAGGCACTGCCCTGGGGGGCGAAGGGCGCGCGGAACCTCTGCCTCCTCAGGGAACCCGCATTCAGGAAGCGGAAGTAGCCTAGAAGCAGCATAACTAAGTGAAGCGCGCGGTGTGTTAAAAGGTGATGTGTGCTATGAAGAAAACTGAGGCGGTGAGGGAGTTGCAATTTTAAGCAGAGTGAGTGGAAAAGGCCTCGTGAGAAAAGACCGAACGGAGGTGAGGGAGGGAGTTTCGCACGTACGTGAGGAGAACAGTCTCATGGGCCCACCTGAGAACAGAGACGCTAGGGCGGGAGAGTGTGTGCTGTATTTGAGGAACAGTGAGGAAGGGAGAAGGTTTGGAGCAAAGACGATGCGAACGGAAGAACTAGAGAGGAGGTCGGACCGGAAATGCGTGCCGGCCAGGTGGGAGGAGCTTTGAGGTCATAGACGGCCAGGCTCTTTCTGTGACTTTCCTCAGGAGCCGTAGCGGGATCTTCAACTCAGCGAAAGCAACATTCTTCTCCAGCTGCCTGCCTGGGGCCTGTTTCAGACCTTCGTTTCTAGAAACTGGTGGAGGTGGTTTAGTCGCTAAGTCATGTCACACTTGTGACCTCATGGACTGTAGCCTGCCCGGCTCCTCTGTCCAAGGGATTTCTAAGCAAGAACACTTAAGTGGGTTGCTGTTCCCTTCTGCAGGGGATCTTCCGGGCGCGGGATCAAACCCGCGTCTCCTACCTACATTGCCAGTGAATTCTTTTTTTTTTTTTTTTTTTTTGGCCAGTGAATTCTTTACCGCTAAACTTCCAGGGAAACCCCTTCTAGAAGCTGAGCCGTCTTTCTTCCTCTCATGTCGCCATCATCCCTGAATGGCACTTTGGTGAGATGTCAGGAACAGCAGAACTGGCTGGGTCAGAGTCCACGTGGTGATGCTCTCCACACGCATTTGCTCTTGGCATACCTGCAGGAACTGAACTGGGTCAGTCACAGCCCTGTTTATACTCTCTGATCACAGCTTATACATGCAAGCTTCTAGCTGAATCATTCTCTCCTTTCCCCTTTCTTTCCCTGTAACTTCCTTAACATGGACTACATTGCCCTAGCTTTCCAGGAAACTAACACTAGTCTCAGGGCTTTCTGAATATCTACTAGAAGCTAGTGACAGCTACCAAGCTGCCTGGTGATTAATGGGAAGATTCTGTGCCCACTTCTCTGCCCATTTCTATCAAGAAATGACAATAAATGTACCAGAATGCTTGCCCCAAGAATTACAGGTCAAGAGGGGAACTGATGAAGGAAGAAAGGAAGAACTTGCATCATTTTCTTCACAAAACTGACTGACTTGAGCCAGTATTTCAGGACGAGCAAGATGCAGTTGGTAACTCAGGGCTGGTGTGAGCCATATATCGGGGTCACCCTCCAGCATCACTCCCTGGTAGAGAAAGGTCGATACTGTGGTTCTTCAGTTGGCAGAGTCAGCTTGAGTACCAGTGTTTCTTCCAGCCTCTGGAGCAGCCTGCCTGGTAGCCCAGCGCTAGCTCCATGGCTTTTCCAAGGTCACTGGTGGTCTCTAATAACCCTGCTCATAACCATGGCCTTTGAGAAGGTGCCCTGAAGACTGTGTAAAGAGGGAATGCCATGAAGGCCTTGACTTGTACAAGGGCCACACACAAATTTCTCCATCACATTTTCTTCCCTAACAATGCATGGGACTTTGCTGTGACATTTGAGTTTTGCAAGTAGATGCATTCAAATATAAAATAAATCACTTCTCAAACTGTAGAGATTCTTAAATGGCAACATTTTTATTTTATAGTTCAAGTTTTCATCATTCAAAGATCCTTATTACTTGTAGAACATTTAGTAATCATCGTCAGCGACAGTTGTCACCTATACATCGCTCATCAAGGCCAGATTCTATGCTAGGTCTCTACCTCTGTGGTCTCAGGTACTGTTCAGACACCCCTGTGAAGTAGGTATTACTGTTTTAGCAGAAATGAGAACATTCAAGCTCACTCAGATCACATAATTCGGGCTTCTCTGGTGGCTCAGTGGTAAAGAATTAATGTGCCAATACAGGAGATAGGGGTTCAGTCCTTGAGCTGGGAAGATCCCACATGCCCCGGAGCAACTAAGTCCAGGAGCCCTAACAATTGAGCCTGTTCTCCGGAGCCCAGGAGCCACAACTACTGAAGCCCACCTACCCTAGAGCCCATACTGCACAAGAGAAGCCCCTGCAGTGAGAAAGCTGTGCACTGCAACTAGAGAAAAGCCCACATAGCAACACAGACCCAGAACAGACAAAAATAAACAAACAAATAGAACTATAGATCACATAATTTGCCCCAAGCCCTGCAGCATTAACTGCACCTCGTATTAATGTGGTAGAATCAGGACTTAAATACAGGTCTGTTTGAAAATGACAGTGCTGTAGAGGCAGTTCAGGTGTTGGAGTTAAAATGCCTGGGATTCACAGTGGTGGTTTCTGTGGACAGATGGATAGAGGGTGGTTTGCATGTGTTTAATGGCTTTACGCAGGGAGTGTTACAGTACCGCACAAATGGAAGGATACGTCTCAGCTCCCACTACAGTGTCCATCCCACACACTCTCACAACCCACAGAAAACACTGCTCTTGAGCTGGGTGTGATGGCAGAGGTCTGCAGAGCCCCTGGCGGCAGAGACAGCTCCCACTCTGCACCACCAGGTCCCAAGATCACAAATATGAAATACTTACTTCAGTTGGTCCCAAAGGGCCCAAGAAGCTAACATACAAAGAATGGTTTTGCTGCTTATCCCATTAGAATTCTCTTCCATTTCCTTGTCGTATGGGTTAAAGCAAACCTCAGCTCCACAGTAGGAATGAATTGGCGCTCGAGCTCTGCAACTGATAAAAGAGATACATAGGAGGTTCTGTTAAGTATACAGAGTAAATTTGGTTTAATTCTCCTTTCAAAGCATTTAACTCAATATCATATAAAGGTAACAAATATTTGTTCATAATCACTGTGCCCCTCTGCTCATTTTTGTTGGGATCCCATTTCCCATTTGACAGTTAAAGTCAATTTTCTAATACTCGGAGTAAGAAAATGTCAATGAGTAGTCCCCTTGGAGAATACTTGTTTAATGTGCACTAGTTTTCTTTGGGTGTGCTTCATGTGATGCCTTACATACTTGCTCATTTCAGTCTTCTTAGTAGTTCCCATACTGAAGTTTAAAGAAAAGAAGGAGTGAACATGTTTCTTGCTTGAGACCAATATTCTAATTTCAGATCTTCTAATGCAAGGCTGGTACTTTATGCTTGCATTTTACATAACCATAAAAGAAGAAACTATCTTCAAGAGGAGGAGTGTTGAAGCAATCATCCAGTTCAGGTCAAGTTGCTCCTGTCTATCGGCAGTGAAGTTAGACAAAGAAGAAACTGTTTTTGAAGTTACCAGGCAAGATCAACAGAAGGCATCTTGACAAAAGTCAGCCACACTAGAGGGCGCCATTGCCCCACTCTGTAAAACCCTCCTAAGATGTTACCCCGCTTACGTTCTGAAGAGATCCAGGTGAGAGAACCCCAAAACTCTCTCTCTGTCTCTGTCTGTCTCTGTCTCTATATAGATAGATAAATATAGATGTATGCTCCTGCATCTGTTCTCCACAAAATCCAGGAAATCAATAAGAAGATGTTTGTTTTAGCAAGCAGAAAATGGTGCTTTATGGTTACAGATAACTTGATGTCTTTGAAACTGTCTTCAAAAGGTTTTCTAACTCACTAAAAAATATTTTAAAATAAGTGACTAAATGAAACCCAGGAGGGAAACAGTAGCTCATGTTGAAATGAGCTAATTGAACCTAGAATTGAAATAATTCTAATTTTCTCTTTGAGGCAGAGTGGCTTAGTCTGTGAATCAGCAGCTTAACCCAGTTCTTTCAGGAAAATCAGAGTTTAAACTTGGATAGACAATGATCTCTAACCCCATTTCCCCACCATCACCAATTCTAAACTCTCATCCAGCTACCTTACTGGACAGGGGAGTAAAACAGTGAGCAATACAGGGACTTCTGTCCACATTGAGCCCTTCATCACTGCTGGTTGAAAAATTACCCAAAAGACTCCAATCTCTGCTCTAGTATCCCTGACAGTAACAAGGTGATGGTGACCTTTGCCAGCTACGCCTCCTGCCACAGGTCCTGAGCTGTCCACTTCACACCTATCAGTAGTGAGCGTGTTGAAGATCAAGCATAGATGATGTTTAGATTTGTCCTTTTCCTTTCAGTGGTTACAGACACAGCTCACACTTCTGGTCGATGCTTTATAAATACCTGATGAGTTGAATAAGTAGGAGCGGACTCTAATTAGGAGTAACAGGTGAAACTGAGTCCTGGAAAACTGAAGATGGAACAATTTAAATGGGAAAAAGTAATGGTAAAATGCACTCCCGTGTGTAACCACCTCCCATCAGTAGCAGTGGCTGTCCCCCCACCTTAATTAACTTAGAAAAAGAAACAGCTCGGCCCAAAGGCCGGTTTGCAGGATGCAATGAGAGGGTGAGAGAGGCAGAAGCAGCACAGCGAAGACGCTCTAATGGGTTTTCCACATCTAGGTTGATTGACTGTTGAGAAAAGAAAGAACAGCTTGTACTATTCTGGGTAGTATGAGCACTGTAATTTGTGACAGCTATAGGTCATGTATCTATTTTTCTGTCTGACAAGGACAGGGAGCAGCTGGTGGCTGGTACAAACCCAGATTGGCTTGTTCAGACTGTGAACTCTGGAGGTAGAGCCTGGATTTTCAATCTGAGCTATACAGGAGGTAGCCTGTGGGGTTAGTGCATGTATATCTGTGAAAATATAACTAGAGTGAACAGATTTCTGGCTGCGGGTGGGAAAATGAAGCTTAATGATTCTAAGAGCTCTGTCCTTAATTTCCTTCTGAGCATGAAAAGAAAGTTGGTTTTATGCCTCTCTCTTGCCTCTCCTCTCCCAGCTTCAGTTCAATTAAGTCTAACAAACATCAACCAAGCTCTTAGGCTTTGCAGGATGCTGGGCGCTATGACAGTGAGGTGAGTGTGGCTTCTTCCTTGTGCCTCCAGGACTAGTTTAATGCAGAAGGCAGACAAGTGAGCACATATAGGGTGGTAATCGTGACAATAGATATATGTGTGAAAGGTGCAGTAGAGAGGGAGAGATTTATTCTATTGCTGTAGATAAGCCCTCCAGGCTCCTCTGTCCATGGAGTTCTCCAGGCAAGAATACTGGACTGAGTAATCATTTCCTTCTCTAGGGCATCTTATTGACCCAGGGATCGAACCCAGGTCTCCTGCATTGCAGGCAGCTTTTTTACTGTCTGAGACAGCAATGAAAGTGACAATCACTCATTTGTGTCTGACTCTCTGCTACCCATGGACTATACAGTCCATGGAATTCTCCAGGCCAGAATACTTAAGTGGGTAGCCTTTCTCTTCTCCAGGGGATCTTCCCAACCCAGGGATCGAACCTGGGTCTCCCAGCAGGGAATCTCATAAATAAGAACTGTAAAGAACTTCTCAATTCATGGACATGAGAAGACCACACTGCTGCTACTGCTAAGTCATTTCAGTCGTGTCTGACTCTATGCAACCCCATAGACGACAGCCCACCAGGCTCCCCGTCACTGGAATTCTCCAGGCAAGAATACTGGAGTGGGTTGCCATTTCCTTCAATGCATGAAAGTGAAAAATGAAAGTGAAGTCGCTCAGTCATGTCCGACTCTTAGCGACCCCATGGACTGCAGCCTACCAGGCTCCTCCATCCACAGGGTTTTCCCCGTGGAGTGGGGTGCCATTGCCTTCTCCGAAGACGGCACTAGGAAATGCAAATGGCTTCCCAGTGCACAATTCTAACTTTCCCCTCCTGTAAATTGATGAGAAAGAGCTGAGAGGAGAAAGGGCACATCTAGATAGCAATCGGTTCCTCCCAGCATGTCCCAAGCCCCGTCTTCCCTTCCGTGCCAAGAGGTGACCCTCCTTCCTTGGGCTGTTCCACTGGCAGGTGCTCCACTGGTGCTCCCAGGATGGTACTATTATAGGGTCTGTGCACCCAGCTTTACTTCATGCCTTTTTTCTCCTGCAAAATGATTATCTTCATTTTATTTACTTTAGACATTAAAAAAAAAAAATCCTAGAAAATTCCTTTTGTCTTTTATAGGCCAGAAGTGCTGACATTTTCCCTAAGAAAAGGGCATTGGCAAACTCCATGGAGTTAGTCACGAAGTGAATGCAAGTAATTAAATGCAGTAGTTTAAAGGGTCAAGCATACAGGGTTTCCTGACATCTTCTACTTGTTCTTTGTAAGCCCATTAAATCTGTGTTCCTTTTTCCCCTAGTGTCTGCCACTCCTCCCCACACCTTCCCCAGCCCTCCTCTCACAGGTCTTTTCCCTGCCTGCTTCTGATACCTCAACACAGGCCTCCTCATGTAAACTGTCAAATTTTGGCAAAATTGAAACAGTGTAGTCAAAGTTTTATGTCTTTTATTTAAAGGCTGGAATCCATGGGTTGGGGAAGTACAGTGCTCATAGCAGTGGAGCACTCTGCCCAAGAGGTTTGGGATGGAGTGAGTTTTAACAGACTTAAAAGTAGCAACATGGAAACAGGGCATAATTGGCTGGAAGGTCAAAGCCAAGGCAAAGCAGGTCCTATTTCCCAGGGAAAGGTAAGGTACCTAGAGTTGAGTTGGAGGACCGCATTTGGTGTTTGTTAGGTTTCCTTGACAAGAGTTTCTCCTAAGTGCAGGCTGACATAGGTTTAGATTTGAGATCTGTGCTGGGTCTCTAGGACAGCCTCCATTTTGTGGTCTTGATATAGGAATGAGTATTATCAACATCTGACACGTCTCCAAAAAAAAAAAAAAAAGATGGCCAAGAGGAAATTCCTGATGTCCTATTGCTATGTGAGTGTCACTGTATTCACTTCTGGACACTGATGAGGAATAAACAGGGTAGGGATGGAAAACAAGTCTGTGTATCTCGGAAAGCCTCATATTCTTGGAATAAATATATGCCTGCAGATTCTTAATGAAAGTGATAATCTCATAAATATTGAAGTAAATTCTCCATGTTAAATGAAGAAAATTCATGGAGATTTTAGAAGACATTCCATACTGGAACATTCCACTGTACGGCAGCAAGTCACTTTGCATTAGTGGACAGTCCCCTGAGGCCAGATGGAGCCTCATGATCGACAGAAAGCCAACAGCAAATGTTCCTAGAGGGATATTCCTCCCAAACCCTAGAATTTCCTGTATCAGCCAAGCACTTAAGTCTTTAGGCGCTTTTCTCTACTTGAGTCTGTCATGCTCATCTGTGTGGCCAAGTCCAGAGAGGACTTGGCAGAGGGGTTCACTCTGAATCAACCCAGGTCATGTTTAGGCCACAGCACATACTAGGAAGCCTCTGCATGTATATGCATCCTGGAGACATTTGCCAAACGTTGGATGGTGGTGTACAAGAGGTTTAAGGACAAACCACAGCTTGGGAGGCCTTCAAACCAAACGGCAGTGTGGACTCATGGCTGTCATGTGACTGCATGCTCAGTCATGTCTGACACTTTGTCACCCCAAGGACTGTAGCCTGTCAAGCTCTTCTGTCCATGGGATTCTCCAGGCAAGAATACTGGAGGGGGTTGCCATTTCCTCCTCCAGAGGATCTTCCCAAATGAGGGAAGAAGTACTGGCTGTTATAGTGTGTCACATAAATAAGAACCCTTTATTTAGCAAAATCTTGGAAGTTTTAGTGTTGCCAAAGGTATATCCAGGGACACAATCCACTTGCCTTCACTGCCAAGTGAATTCACACTGTGACCTATTTTCCACAGCCACCATGACTTTGTCTTCTGATGAGACTCAGTTGAACCTTGGAAAAAGTAATGAAAACCAGCAACTTTACACCTTACAGTCTGGATCTGGCAACACTTAAAGTTGAAGGCTGGCAGTGGCCACAGAACTGGAAAAGGTCAGTTTCATTCAAATCCCAAAAAAAGGCAATGCCAAAGAATGTTCAAACTACTGTACAATTGCACTCATCTCACATGCTAGCAAAGTAATGCTTAAAATTATCCAAACCAGAATTCAACAATATGTGAACCATGAAATTCCAGATGTTCAAGCTGGTTTTAGAAAAGGCAGAGGAACCAGAGATCAAATTGCCAACATCCACTGGATCATCGAAAAAGCAAGAGAGTGTCAGAAAAACATCTGCTTCTATTTTATTGACTACACCAAAGGCTTTGACTGTGTGGGTCACAACAAATTGTGGAAAATTCTTCAAGAGGTGGGAATAACAGACCACCTTACCTGCCTCCTGAGAAATCTGTATGCAGGTCAAGAAGCAACAGTTAGAATTGGACATGGAACAACAGACTGGTTCCAAATTGGTAAAGGAGTATATTAGAGCTGTATACTGTTGTCACCCTGTTTATTTAACTTATATGCAGAGTCTATCATGAGAAATGCTGGGCTGGATGAAGCACAAGCTGGAATCAAGATGGCCAGGAGAAACATCAATAACTGCAGATACACAGATGACATGACCCTTATGGCAGAAAGTGAAGAAGAACTAAAGAGCCTCTTGATGAAAGTGAAAGAGAAGAGTGAAAAAGTTGGCTTAAACTCAACATTCAGTAAACTAAGATCATGGCATTTGGTGCCATCACTTCATGGCAAGTAGATGGGGAAACAGTGGAAACAGTGTGAGACTTTATTTTTGCGGGGCCCCAAAATCACTGCAAATGGTGACTGCAGCCATGAAATTAAAAGATGCTTGCTCCTTGGAATAAAAGCTATGACCAACCTGGACAGCATATTAAAAAGCAGAGACATTGCCAATGAAGGTCCATTCAGTCAAGGCTATGGTTTTTCAATGGTCATGTATGGATGTGAGAGCTGGACTATAAAAAAAGCTGAGCCCAGAAGACTTGATGCTTTTGAATTGTGGTGTTGGAGAAGACTCTTGAGAGTGCCTTGGACTGCAAGGAGAGCCAACCAGTCAATCCGAAAGAAAATCAGTCCTAAATAGTCATCGGAAGGACTGATGCTGGAGCTGAAGCTCCAATACTCTGGCCACCTGATGAGAAGAACTGACTCATTGGAAAAGACCCTGATGCTAGGAAAGATTGAAGGCAGGAAGAGAAGGGGATGACAGAGGATGAGATGGTTGGATGGAATCATTGACTTAATAGACATGAGTTTGAACAAGCTCTGGGAGTTGGTGATGGACAGGGAAGCCTGGTGTGCTGCAGGGGTCACAAAGAGTTGGATACGACTGAGCGACTGAACTGAACTGAAAGTTGAAAGCAGGAACTACAGTTAGACCCTTATGTTGCAAGAGACACAGCCAGCATGTTAAAATCAAATTGTTTCTGGTCTTGAGGGCTCTGGCTGCAGGAAGCTCCATAGAGAGGGGGAACAGGGATCAGCTCTATTCCAGTTGACTCTGGAATCTCAACACCTCACTCATTAGAGGATGGCATCTGACATCTGTTTCATCCCTCCACCTTGCATTTTGCAGGTGTCAGTCTCTGGGGCATTATTTGTGGGAAGTTATCCTGTAGAAATCAGGATGGACTCCATGGGTTTTGTGATAAATAATCCTGGCAAATACTATCTACTCTATTTCCTCCTGAAGAATCACAATATTGCTTCTTGGTTATTTTAAAGACTCTGAGAAATTCTGAAATCAAAACATTTTCAGTTTTTTTTATTCCTTTACACATTTTTTTAGCCCAGCATTTTAAAATTTTATTTAACCATTGTTAAAAGATAAACTGAGGCATATTGAATATTTTAAGAATTTATTTGAGAGCAAAAGAGACACGGATATAAAGAACAGACTTTTGGACTCTGTGGGAGAAGGTGAGGATGGGATGACTTGAGAGAATAGCATTGAAACATGTGTATTACCATATGTGAAATAGATGACCAGTCCAAGTTCGATGCATGAAACAGGGTGCTCAGGACCAGTGCACTGGGACAACCCAGAGGGGTGGGATGGGGAGGGAGGTGGGAGGGGGTTCAGGATGGGGGCACATGTACACCCATGGTTGATTCATGTCAATGTATGGCAAAAACTACCACAATATTGTAGTTATTAGCCTCCAGTTAAAATAAATAAATTAATTTAAAACATTTTTAAGGAAAAAAATCTATTCGAGCAAAATCAATTTGTATCAGGCAGCAAAATGCTGAAGTGGTTAGAAGAACTCCAGTAGGAGCTAGAAGAAAGATTTATAAAGTGAGGAACAACAGCAACAACTATACATATATACATATACATATACATATATATATATACACATATATATATATATATAATTGCTTGGCTATGGCTTAAAGCCCTGTAGGCTGTTTGTGACTAGCTGTCCTCAGGTTTCAGTTCCTTAACCTTGGGGTCATTACAGGCTTAGATTTGGTTGGCTTATGTCGGTCACTGTGATGTTCGAGTCACTTCAGTCTAATGGCTTTCAGGTTTAATTAATTTTATACCATGAAACCATTTTGGCAGAACAATTACTGGCATCTCAAGCAATGAGTGTTCAGTGGTACACAAAAGTGACATGCACCTCACACGACAAATGAACGTGGTACAAAGCTACCTGTGAGTAAGGAAGGATACTGACAAATATTTGTACTAATTCATGCTTTCAGAGCCTCAAGGAATACCGTGATGTACACTGTCAGTAATGACCAGGTGATTCTTTGCTTACAAGTGAGGGTGTACTTGGTAGAAGTGATCATTAATTAATTTCAGCTCAAAAAAAGGTGATTGGCACAGCAATCAAAGGGCTTGAACCTTCAGGTCTTTCCATCAGACCACATAGGGGCTCTTCTTGTCAGATCACAAAAGCCTTGGGCTGGGTGGATTCTGAATCCTCAACAGAACCACACAACGATTTGCCTTGGGTGGGCCACATGTGGAACAGGCCTGTGGCTCCCTCATGGGCCACCTACCACACTAGAAGACTAAGTGAGGGGAGGGAAGGGGAGACCACACAGACTAAGATCAGAAGTTTCCTTGCCCTTTAATGATCACCAGTTAAAGCCGATTTGGAAGGGGAGCCCTGAGCATAAATTGAGAGACTCTGGCCTGGGAGGCTTGAACTGGGCTCACATTCTTCCAGCCCTGCTGTAGTTCAGTGTTGTAATTTATAGCTCTGCTGTGGATGGGAGTATGCTTGGGAAACAGAATTCTTAGCCTAAGAGTGTAAGGGTGGCTTGGGGACAAACAAGTCATTAATTGAGGTTGTTTACCAGAGATCTGGGGAAAATATCCAAGAGAAAAAATTCCTCAGGAAAAACAAGCCCTGATGGAGGTTCTTACTTTCTGGCTTTTTTTTCCCTCTTAGATCAACACCAAAGGCTCCTCTGTTCATTTGGACCCTCCTAAACTTAGACTCAAGACAGGATTGGTGCATAAGAGGCTTACTCCAAGGATAAAGGGGAGAGAAGTCAGGGAGGTGGGCAGAGTCAGGCGCCCATGAGTAGAAGGGCCAAGAAGGACGGTGCAGTTGGGGGTGAGGAGGCTGACTCAACCTAGACAGCACCATGTCTCTGCCACCCTCGCCACCTTCTTCTCATCCTGTCTGGTCAGCTCTTGGTCACTGATCAGGTTCACCAGGCCTCTGAGTTGCGGCACACTGTGGTCTATGTCCAGGATCTGTCTTGTCTCTGTGGAGGCCAGACTACAACTTGTATGGAGACATGATAGGGACCATGAGCATATTTTAGGGATTTAATGGTGACATCACCCCTCCCCAGAGGGTTTACGTCAATCACCATCTGAAGTCTGGCTGGGGTCTGGAAATTGAGCACGAAATTGTGGTTTTGTGTTGGAGAAACTGTCCCCAGCCTCCTGCTCCTCCATTCTTCCTTTTTCTGGCAGTAGATTTTTTATAGCTCCCTTTTTGGCTGCTGTCCACTTTGCTCCTGGGAACGATATGCTCAAGTGACCATCTACAAAACTCCCTGAAGATCAGGCCCTCTTGGCTGCCCTCTGTGCATGCCAGTTATTATGGTAATTATGGCCTCCTGGCTTCTGGCCGTTAAGTGCTAAGTACTTCCACCTCACCTCTAATACCCCAAGGTTCCATCTTCCCCATGGATACTAGTAGGCCCAGCTCTGTCAGTTCTGTGACTGGCTCTCCCACTGCAAGCACTGGCCTGCGGAGGAGAGCTGCCTCTAAACTGCTGTCCTTGTCATCAGTACATTTCTGGTGACCTTGATGAATCCTCTGGATCTTCCTGCAGAACAGAATCCTTCTGGCCCTTCTGCCCTCCCAGAATAAATCCTTGCTGGCATGCCCACATCCCTCAGCCTCTTTATTCCTTCCTCCACTGTCTTCCAGTACTTGAGCATTTGCACTTGACTCAATCTGAGCGATCATTTTCTCCAGGTTTCCAATAGCCTCCCTAGTAGTGAATTTGCCGCATCCCCTAGAGTCTTTGCCAGGGTGGATGTTAAACTCAGTGTCTTGAGAAATTTCCCCTGAGTCAATGAATTCTTGCATGACCACTCTTAAATTCCATCACCTTTGATCAAATACTCTCAAAATCCAGTAATGATATAGGGTAGCCAGTTTTTGCAGCTCCTCTCAGTATATAATCCCTTCCTTCCCTTATCAGGCCCAGCTTATCTTCAACAGGTTATCAGTCTGGGATATAGGAGATAAAGCTGGAGAAGCTCTTATGAAGGGGTGCTTCTCACCTTGTTGGACAGAAGTCTCTGTTGCATCTTTCGGGATAGAGGAAAGTGTTGGCTCTTATTAAAGAAAGGTAGCTACCTGATGCAAACTCTGAGGATTGTCCAGGCTGTGTGTACAGAGCCAACATTCTCATGCTCATTGGTGTACTTCTCAATGCCCTCATTCCATTTTTCAGGGTCCCAAGTTTTCTCAATTTTTTCCAAGATTTCTCACCATTTTTACATCTTAGGAGTTCCAACTTCAACATTTAGATCTCTGTTCAGCTATTCAACTGTGTCAACTTTCCCACTGCAGGACATGAGGTACGAAAGAAGCCCTCTGGCACTCACACTTAGCTTTTAAATGCTTTAAAATTCTTCAGTTTTCCAATATCTTAGCACAGGACATCAATATAGTTTAGCAGTCACTGACAAACTTCTCTGTCTCATACATTGCACTGCCATGTTTTTTAAGAGCTTGAATCTTGTACCTGCAGTGATGTTCCCCTCCACTGAGGAGTTTCTCCAGTTACTGCCTGTGAAATATTTAACATTTCAGATGCCACCTTGTGCCTGAGACTACCCACTTTCATTTCACTTTTTTTCAGAAGCAGAAGTCAAGATGGGATTTGATTTAGTGAAGGAAATGTTAATTGAGAATTAAGGGTCCATCTACCTCATTAGAATTGATACAAATGCACTTTTTTAAATGGCTGAGCAATATTTCATTCATCTCACACGCTAGTAAAGTAATGCTCAAACTTCTCCAAGCCAGGCTTCAGCAATAGGTGAACCGTGAACTTCCAGATGTTCAAGCTGGTTTTAGAAAAGGCAGAGGAACCAGAGATCAAATTGGCAACACCTACTGGATCATAAAAAAGCAAGAGAGTTCCAGAAAAACATCTATTTCTGCTTTATTGACTATGCCAAAGCCTTTGACTGTGTGGATCACAATAAACTGTGGAAAATTCTGAAAGAGATGGGAATACCAGACCACCTGACCTGCCTCTTGAGAAACCTGTATGCAGGTCAGGAAGCAACAGTTAGAAGTGGACATGGAACAACAGACTGGTTCCAAATAGGAAAAGGAGTATGTCAAGGCTGTATATTGTCACCGTGCTTATTTAAGTTATATGCAGAGTACATCATGAGAAATGCTGGGCTGGAAGAAGAGCAAGCTGGAATCAAGATTACCAGAAGAAATATCAATAACCTCAGATATGCAGACAACACCACCCTTATGGCAGAAAGTGAAGAGGAACTAAAAAGCCTCTTGATGAAAGTGAAAGAGGAGAGTGAAAAAGTTGGCTTAAAGCTCAACATTCAGAAAACTAAGATCATGACATCTGGTCCCATCACTTCATAGGAAATAGATGGGGAAACAGCAGTATCAGACTTTATTTTTGGGGGCTCCAAAATCACTTCAGATGGTGATTGCAGCCATGAAATTAAAAGATGCTTACTCCTTGGAAGGAAAGCTACAACCAACTTAGACAGCATATTAAAAAGCAGAGACATTACTTTGCCAACAAAGGTCCATCTAGTCAAGGCTATGGGTTTTCTAGTAGTCATGTATGGATGTGAGAGTTGGACGGTGAAGAAAGCTGAGCACGGGAGAATTGATGCTTTTGAACTGTGGTGTTGGAGAAGTCTCTTGAGAGTCCCTTGGACTGCAAGGAGATCCAACCAGTCCATCCTAAAAGAGATCAGTCCTGGGTGTTCATTGGAAGGATTGATGTTGAAGCTGAAACTCCAATACTTTGGCCACCTAATGAGAAGAGTTGACTCACTGGAAAAGACCCTAATGCTGGGAAGGATTGGGGGCAGGAGAAGGGGATGACAGAGGATGAGATGGCTGGATGGCATCACTGACTCAATGGACATGGGTTTGGGTGGACTCCAGGAGTTGGTGATGGACAGGGAGGCCTGGCGTGCTGTGATTCATGGGGTCGCAAGGAGTCAGACACAACTGAGCGACTGAACTGAACTGAACTGAATATTTCTTTGCATATATGTACCACAACTTCTTTAACACACACACACACATATGGAATCAAGACCAAAGGTAGGGATGAACCTATTTGTAGGGCAGGAATAGAGAAGCAGATGTAGAGAACAGACCGTGGACATGGCAGGGGAAGGAGAGGGTAGGACAAATTGAGAGAGTAGCATTGAAACATACACCTTACCATATGTAAAATAGATAGCAGGAAGTTCTTGCATAACACAGGGAGCTCAACTCAGAACACTGTGACCACCTAGAATGGTGGGATGGGGTGAGGGGTAGGGGGTGGTTCAAGAGGAAGGGAATATAGGTACAGTTATGGCCAATTCACATTGTTGTATGCAGAAGCCCACACAGTATTATAAAGCAATTATCCTCTAATTAAAAATAAATTTAAATGAAAAAATAATTAAAGGGACGACACCAGAGAAGGCAGGGAGAACCTTTTGCCCATGGTACAAATCTTAATTCTGTGAAGACGAGGAGGTCTTGAGAAAGTCAAGGGAATTAAGTAATAAGGGTCCTAGACCACAGAACACTTCTATGAAAATTTTAGCCCAGTGGAAGTTCTCAAGCAAAGCCACATGCTAAAAGAGTCTTGTGTTTTGAAGAAATAGTTCTGTATTAGCTCCTTGACGATGCTCATCTATTAGCTAGGAGGAAGTCACGGGAAGCATGGTCTTAGCATGCCACTCAGAAGGGCAGCCACTGAGGCCACCAGTCAATTATATTCCCTGCAGCAGATCAGTCCTGGGTGTTCATTGGAAGGACTGATGTTGAAGCTGAAACTCCAATACTTTGGCCACCTGATGCAAAGAGCTGACACATTTGAAAAGACCCTGATGCTGGGAAAGATGGATGGCAAGAGTAGAAGGGGACGACAGAGGATGAGATGGTTGGATGGCATCACCGACTCAATGGACGTGAGTTTGGGTAAACTCTGGGAGCTGGTGATGGACAGAAAGGCCTGGCATTCTGCGGTTCATGGGGTCACAAAGAGTCAGACACGACTAAGTGACTGAACTGAACTGAAGCATTTAGCTAATGAAGTCACTAAAAAGTGAAGAAATGAACCTAAGCAATTAGAGAAAAAGAAATAATGATAGACTCTTAGAAACTAATGAGTTAGACAATAGAAAAACAGCCTTGGAAATCAAGATGGTGAAATAGAAGAATGTTGAGCTCACTTTCCCCCATGAAAAGATAAAAAATACATCTATATGTGGAATAATTTTCCCTAGAAGCAGATTGGATACTGGCAGAAAGACTCGTATATAACTAAAGCTGTTAAAAATTCTACACAGAATCAGTAGGCAGGGGAGAGAAGTGAAGGTTGGGACGTGCACTCCTGGGAGGCGACACAGAGAATGAGGGGAATTACAAAGGCCTGGAGATCCTCCCTGGGGAGTAAGAAGCTTGCGCTCTATACTGGATGCCCTTACTCTGGGGATTGATGCAGAAAGGCAAGGATCCTTAGTTGGTTTGAAAGTCAGTGGGACTGACATTGGAGTTGTGAGAAATGTGTATGACTCCCTGTGTACACGCTGACTTGCTCCCAAAACAAGGTGGAGAAAGCAAATTGAGATGTCTGGGACTCTGATGAGTTTCCCATGACTGCTCCAGGGCACACCCACATCAATCCACGCTGGCAGGTTTGGCTCCTGCACAGCTTCTTACTACTGCAAAAGCGGCTTCTGCTGACAAGAGTGCACAGTTGTGGGTTGTAGAGATGCCCTCCGCCTGGTGCAGCATTAAAACTGGGTGAGGGCAGCCATTACAAGCTTTCATGGAGGTGACAGGTTGGAAGCACTGCCTGGGGTGACAGGATCGTCTCAGGATACCCCTGGCCCATGCCAAGCAATCGCTCCAGACTCTATTGCTTCAGTGCTGCTCCTTTCTGGGGTGAAGTTGCCACTGATGAGAGCAGGAAAAGAGCACACCTAGAGGGAATAGAACTAGCTCAGACATGACCCCCAGGACTTCTGTTCTAGCACCTTGAAACTGCAATAAGCTGGTGATAGCTACTGAACATAGGAGTAGTCCCAGCTTACATCAAAGTGATAACTACTAAAACCTCCTGGGGGAATATGTGGCTCACACTCACTTCAGGTCAAACTCTACCACTAAAGATTTCACAGGGACATTCTCACACAAGGACACCACATCAAGACCAAGGTAATTATTTCACATAGTTTCACACAGAGAGAACATTAAGCAAAATGAGAAAATGAAGAAAAAGCAACTAGTAAAACTGAGATAAATAATTTACAATATAAAGAGTTCAAGGTATTAGTAATAAAAATGCTAACAGAACTGAGGGAAATAATAGGCAGAGGGAGAATTTTAACAAGGACCCAGAAAATATATATATAAAAGAACCAGTCAAAGCTAAAGAATACAATAACTGGAATAAAAAAATTACTGGAGGGAATTAACAGCAAGTCAGGTGACACATAAGAAAGCATAAGTGATCTGAAAATTAGAAATTGACTCTGAATACATTGGAAAAGCTGTTGCTGAAGCTCCAATATTATGGCCACCTGGTGCAAAGAGCTAACTCATTGAAAAAGATGGGTACTTAGAAAGATAGAAGGCAAAAGAAGGAGGCAGAAGAGGATGAGATGTTTAGATAGCATCACCGACTCAATGGACATGAATTTGAACAAATTCTGGGAGATAGTAGAGGACAGAGGGATATGGTGTGCTGTAGTCCATGGGGTCGTAAAGAGTTGGACACAACTTAGAGACTGAACAACAACAGTATACTATCTAAAGGCATTAGTAAAAGGAACAAATAAAGCCAAAAGTCAGCAGAAGGACAAAAACAGTAAAGATCAGAAAATAAATACATAAAGTAGAGACTAGAAAACAATATAAAAAGACTAAGAAATCAAGATATTTGTTCTTAAAAAGATAAAAAAAATATTAACAAACCTTTCAGTTCAGTTCATTTCAGTCACTCAGTCATGTCGGATTCTTTGTGACCCCATGAATCGCAGCACACCAGGCCTCCCTGTCCATCACCAACTCCTGGAGTCTACCCAAACCCATGCCCATCAAGTCAGTGATGCCATCCAGCCATCTCATCCTCTGTCATCCCCTTCTCCTCCTGCCCCCAATCCCTCCCAGCATCAGGGTCTTTTCCAGTGAGTCAACTCTTCGCATGAGGTGGCCAAAGTACTGGAGTTTCAGCTTCAAAAAACCTTTAGCTAGGCTCATTAAGAAAAAAAAAAAAAATAAAGATCAAAGAAACAAAGTAAAAAATAAAAGAGAAGAATTTGCAGCTGATACCACAAAGATAAACATATGAACAGCTACATAACAACAAATCGGATCACCTAGAAAACATGGACAATTTTAATTTTTTTGATGGAATAGGAAGAAACAGACAGTCTGAATAGACCAAATACTAGTAGTGAAATTCAGCTAGTAATCGAAAATTCTCAACAAGCAAAAGTCCAGGACCAGATGGCTTAACAAGGAAATTCTGCCAAGCATATAAAAAGACCTTTTCAAAATATTCTAAAAACTTGAAGAGGATAAAACACTCCTAAATTCATTCTACAAGGCCACCATTATCTTAATACCAAATAACTACAAAAAATAAAGAAAATTGTAGGTCAGTATCTCTGATGAATATAGAGGCAACAATTTTCAACAAAATATTATCAAATCTAATTTAACAATATGTAAAAAGGATCATACACAAGAATCTTTATTCTAGAGATCCAAGGATGGCTCATATTTGCAAATTAATCAATATGATATACCACATCAGTAAAGAAAGTGTAAAAACCACATGATTATGTCAGAAACAGAAAAATTAGTTGACAAAATTCATGATAAAAAACACTCTCAGGAAAGTCTGTGAGAGAGAACATATCTCAACAAAATAAAGTCCATTTATCACAAACCCACAGCTAACATCTTACTCAATGGTGAAAAAATTAAAGATTTTCCTCTAAAATAAAGGAAAAGACAAGGATGTCCACTCTTGTCCTTTTCATTTAACATAATAAAGAAAAGAAATAAAAGAAATCCAAACTTGAAGAGAAGTAAATCTATCACTATTTGCAGAGAACATGTTACTATATATATATATGGGGCATATACCCCTAATGTCTCCATCAGAAACTCTCAGAACCTATAAATAAATGCAGTAATGTTACAGAATATGCAATTAACACAGAAATCTGTACAATCCAAAAGGGAAAATAATAAAAACAATCCCATTGGAAATCACATCAAAAAGAATAAGACATCTAGGAATAAACATCACACAGAAGTAAAAGATCTATATCCTAAAAACTTTTAAGACAGTGATAGGAAACTGAAGATAACACAAAGAAATGGAAAGATATCCCATGTTCATGTATTGGAAGGGTTAATATTTTTTAAATGTACACACTACTCAGAGTAATCTATAGATATATTGAAATCCCTATCAAAATATCTATCACATTTTTTCACAGAACTATAACAAGTAATTCTCAAATTGGTAAAAGACCCTGAATGTCAGAGAAATCTTGAGGAAAAAGAACAAAGCTGGATGTATCCTGGTCCCTGACTTCAGACCATACTACAAAGCTACAATAATCAAAAGAGTATGTTTTGGGACAAAAACAGACACATAGATCAGAGGAACAGAAGAGAGAGCCCAGGAATAAGCCCATACACTTATGGTCAACTAAACTATGAAAAAGGATTTAAAAATATACAATGGAGAAAAGACAGGCTCTTCATAAGTGGTGCTGGGAGAACTGGACAGCTACATGTAAAAGAATGAAATTAGAATATTTTCTCATACCATATACAAAAATAAACTCAAAATGTATTAAAGTCCTAAATGTTAGATTGGAAACCATAAAATCCCTGGAAGAAAACAGAAAAGTGGCATAAATTGTAGCAATATATTTTTAGATCTGTCTCCTAAGACAAAGGGAAAAAAAGCAAAAATAAACAGTGAGGCTTAGTTAAATTTAAAAGGGTTTGTACAGTGAAGGAAATCATTAGCAAAATAGAAAGACTGGAAAGGAAAAAGCATTCTCAAAAAATATAGGGGTTATAAGGGGTGATAAAAGGACTGATAAGGGGTTAATATCCAAAATATATGAACAGTTCATACAACTCAGTATTGAAAAACAAAACAACCTAATTAAAAGTAGAAGACTTGAATAGGCATTTTTCCAAGTAAGATAGACAGATAGCCAGCAGGTACGTGAAAAGATCCTCAACCTCTCTAATCATTATAGATATGCAAAACAAAACCACAATGAGGTATGACCTCGCACTATTGCAGAATGATATAGTCACATAATGATTATCATTAAAAAAAAACACACACAAATAAGTGTTGCTGAAGATGTGGATAAAAGGGAACCCTTTTCATTCCTGTGGGGATGCAAATTGGTGGAGTCACCATGTAAAACAGGGTCTAGATTCCTTCAAAGCTAAAAATAGAACCGCTATATGATCCAGTAATTCTACTCCTGAGTATATAGTTGAGGAAAATGAAAACAATTAAAAAAGATACTTGCAACCCAGTGTTAGTAGCAGAATCATTTACAATTGCCATCATATGAAAGCAACCTAAGTGTCCATCAACCAATGAATGGTTAAAGAACATGTGGATTCTGTATGTTATCATTTATAAGTGGAATCTAAAAAGTAAACAAAGAATGACAAACAGAAGCAGATTCAGAGATACAGAGAAAAAACTAGTGGCTATCAGTGGTGGGAGGTAGGAGTGGTGGGTGGGAAAGGAAAGATGGGGTAGGAGATTAAAAGGCACAAACTACTATATATCAAATAAATAATCTACAATGATATATTGTAGAGCACAGGAAATTTTGCTAATATTCTATAATAAGTCTTCCCTGGTGGCTCAGATGGAAAAGAATCTTCCTGCAAGGCAGGAGACACAGGTTTGATCCCTAGGTCAGGAAGACGCTCTGGAGGAGGAATTGGCAACACACACCTGTATTTTTCCCTGGAGAATCCCATAGCCTGGCAGTCAGATATGACTTGGCAACTGAATGACAACAACATATTTAAATTAAAAGTTAAAGAAAGAGAGGAGGAAAACAATAGGATCACTAAAACATGTATGATGTGCTTTGAAGGTACACAATAAAACACATATAAAAAGACAGTAGCTAACCCAACCAGGAAAAATAAGAATACTCAAAGACAAAAAGTTGAACAGTTAAACAAAAAAAAAAAAAAAAAAATGAATTCTACCAGAAATTATTGAGTACTTTGAAAAATATGACAACAGAAATGAATAAATGAGATAGATAAATTCATAAGGAAATAGAAATTTTTTATCTCATGTTATTTTAATAACATTTTGATTTCTTGTAAAGCATTGATCTGTTTAGGTTTTCTAAGAGTTCATTCATCACAAAAGGCCTACATAGTCACTGAAGAGTTTTAAGCAGAGAAGTGAAGTGGTTCAAGTTGCACTTAAAAGTCTCCATCCAGGTCATTCTTTATTCTGAAGCTAGAGAGAATGCTGCTAAAAAACTATTACAGGACACTAAAGGATGTTGGTGGCTCTCACTGAGGTATTGGCAGTGAAGTTAAAGAGATGTGGGTAGTTTCAAATGTATTGAACAGAATCAGCATGATTGTGATTGAGTAGATGAAGGGAAGGGATTGCACAGCAAACTGGTCATATTCATCCTTTCACTTGATTATCTTCATAGCCCCCAAACCTAGCATCACATCTGTCACACAGTAGGTATTCTGTGACCTGTTCATTGCTTCACTCAACACATATTTATTCTCAAATAGCGCTCAAGAGATGATGATCTATTTTCTGGGTGTTGCTACTTAGTAAAAAAGTATCTAGATGTAAAAATTTGGAGAAGAAAATGGCAACCCATTCTAGTACTCTTGCCTGGTGAATCCCATGGACGGAGGAACCTGGTGGGCTGCAGTCCATGGGGTTGCTCAGAGTCAGACACGACTGAGCGACTTCACTTTCACTTTTCACGTTCATGAATTGGAGAAGGATATGGCAACCCACTCCAGTGTTCTTGCCTGGAGAATTCCAGGGACGGGGGAACCTGGTGGGCTACCCTATATGGGGTCTGACAGAGTTGGACACGACTGAAGCAACTTAGCAGCAGCAGCAGCAGATGTAAAAATTGCTAAGGAAATAAACAAAAAATTAATAAACAGACTATGATTCCTGCTTTTTATTAAAAAGGGCTGTAGTGAATGCATTATCAAAATTCTAAGAATTGAAGAGCATGGATTGGCATTGGAGTGGCCATTTTCCACAGAGAAAGACTATTAACTTATGACCCCATTCACAAAGATAGTAGAGTACAACTTTTAGTTGGTTCATACTTGATAAAAGCATAAGCCCATACGAATGAATTTGAAATGAAACCTGTGGTTTTAAAAGCATATTAGCAAGTACATAATGACTAAGCACATTAAAAATCCAATAGACTGAGACTCAACCAGCATACAATGTCTCAACTTGAATTCAACATTCCTAAATATTCAAAACGTTTTTTTTTTTTTAAATTTCATAACTGAAAGCCTTTTCCACTTACCCCAGACAGGGTTCCTTGATGTCCCTTCCTTTAGTACAGCACTAACATTACATAAACATAATTGAATTTTTAGTCAGCCTCCTTTCATTTGAGTTTGAACTTCCTGCGATCAGCAACAATTGGTTATTTATTTTTTTATGTCCTCCTGGATAATATTTAGCACACAAACAATGTTTAATAAATATTGAATAAATGAAATTTTGTGTTCACTGTTCCTTCCAAGAAACAAGTTTGGATTGTCAACAAATGGATGGGCTGAGAGAAAGATGCAGTTTAAAAATGCTTTTTTTCTTTTTACCATGAACTACTGACAATGCGAGACTTACTCTTTCATGACTTAGCCTCCCCAATTTCTTCTTTTTGTCCAGGGTTTCTCAGTCTCAGCACTGTAGACTTTTTTGGGCCTGGGTAGTTCTTTGTTGTGGGGCTTCCCTGTTCCAATATAGGCTGTCCAGCACCACCCTTGGCCTTATTCACTAGATGCCAGTAGCTCTCTCGTGGTAGCAGTCAAAAATGTCTTCAGACACTGTCAAATATCCCTCATGAGGTAAAAATCACCCCAGATACAGAACCACTGATTATGTCTGCCTGGGATTTTATGGTACAAAGCAGTTAAGGAAAACAAAACAAAACAAAACAAAATCCTTGTCTAAGACAGGTCAGTTGCCTTGTACAAAATTACATGACTTCAAAGCTACAGAGCAAACGCAATCTTCAGTTGAGTTACAGTGGAAATAAAGCCTACTCTAGAGGTTTGTGGTAGGAATCATGTGATAAAATATGTAAGCATGTCTGACATACTTTTATTGGCTTATGTTGGCCTTGTGAAGTACTTATTGAATCTGAATGCTGATTAACACAGCGTGTCTTTAGAAAGAGGAGTAAGTGAGCAAAAACTGGCAACAAAGTCATTTTGGATTTGCTGTCAGCATCTTCAGCTGCTTTAGTGATGTTTTTCATGTTCTAATGTTTCTAGTTTCCACTCCCTGAATCTTTTCTCAGATGTCCACTTAGTTGCTGTATCAACAACACATGCAGAAATCATGCTTGTCTACCAGTGCCCTCAGATAAAACTCCTGCACCCAGTGTGGGAGAGATGTCCATTAGCAATTCAACTATTTCAGTACAGTTCACAACTTTGGCAATAACATTGCTTCATCAGCATGTGAATAATGTTTTGTAAAGCTTTTGCTTACAAATAAAGATCAATTTTGCACATTTATTGACAAGTCATTGAAGAATATGCTAAATTATTAAACAAAGAAACACTCTTAAATTTTATCCTTTAAAGTCTCTTTATCACATAGCCAAATGCTTGCATTACTCAAATCTTAAACAAGGAGAAGCTTAAAAAAAAATACAGTGTGCAACATGGCATTTTCTAGAAACCTGAAAGGAAAATATTTTCCCAAATGGGATATATAGCTTAAGTGGCAGATTCTGCCTTATTTCCTGGCCCAGGCTTGAATATGAAAGGTCATGTCGTCCTGCAGAACAGGTCTCCATGGCCTTGGGTGTACTTTCATTTTGCTATGGGAGAAGGAAAGAATAAAAAGAACTGTTTTCCTTTGCTTTCAGGCAGTGGCAACTCATCTCTTGGCAAGTCTGCTGCATTCCTCCTGGGTCTGGAAGCAGCCCACACAGAGTCCTTGAAGTCTTACTCCCCTGGGACTTCTCTGTATAAGAATCATATTTGAGATAGGGGCAGGGCATAGCCTAAAACTCAGCTACCTGCTTTTGCAGGTATGATCTCAACCATCAGGTCTTGACTCTACCACCACCCAAATATCTCAATCCCCCAGCCCTCCATCCCTGGTCTTGGTGCAGGTGAACCAAAGTATCTCTCTCTTCATTTTTCAGGGCTGCCTTGGGGAACTTCCACAAGTCCCTGCTCTCCCAGTCCCACCACTTGCTCTGGACACTGCTTTAGATCTAGTCTCTGCTGTCCCCAACCCCCATGACCATGGCTTATCATGTCTCATGGCAACTTTCATTAAAAAAACTATTTTGTGTGTGTGTGTGCACAGGGACCTGTGATTGAGGGTTTACTCCTTTGGAAGGAGAGGGATTTATTCTTTTGTAGGAATCATAATGGATGCTTTTGAATTGTGGTGCTGGAGAACACTCTTGAGTCCCTTGGATAGCAAGGAGATTAAACCAATCAATCCTAAAGGACATCAACCCTGAATATTCATTGGAAGGACTGATGCTAAAGCTCCAATACTTTGGCCACCTAATGTGAAGAGCCAACCCACTGGGAAAAACCTTGATGCTGGGAAAAGTTGAAGGCAGGAGAAGTGGGCAGCAGAGGCTGAGATGGTTGGATGGCATTACCACCTCCATGGACACAAGTCTGAGCAAGCTCCAGGAGATAGTGAAGGACTGGGAAGCCTGGTGTGCTGCAGTCCATGGGGTTGCAAAGAGTCAGACATAACTTAGTGACTGGACAACGAGGAGGAAGAACCATAAAGGAACCATGCAGGCAGCCTTGCATGCTTAAGGCATATACATTTCTTTGCAGGTAGTAAAAATCTAAAACCTTGGTTTTACAGGTATCAATACTGGAGGTATGTTCACATCCATCTAAGCTTAAAGACAGAACCCAAATACCATTTTCATTTTGAGATATAGCTTTGGAGAAAAATAGTGCTGTTTCTTGTCAATGCTTTTGTGGTAACAATAAAGATGTCTGCACAAGGCCCTCTGGGAAATGGCGAGATATTCCCTTGTCAGTGACTGGACAGAAATTGCTTCCTGTGGCATGACTGTTTAGTTGCAGCTGAAGGAAACTGGAAAGAATGATGAACCTGGATACAGACTAGTAATAATGGATAACTCCATATATCATATTTTTAATCCTCACATAAACCTTTAAAATAGGTACAACTATTATCCCTATTTTAACTGAAGCATGAAGTAGTTAAGGAATTTGCCCACCGTTTAATAATTAATAGAGGAATATTCAAACACAGCTCTGTCTAATTCCAACATATCTCTTCTCTACCACTGTTCTCCCCTGCTCCTGGGAATGTAAAGTCATATTAGTCCTAGTTTTGGAACCTAGTTGTGACTTCATTTTGGTTTTCCTCAGTTAATTTACTTATTTACAGAGTAAGGCAAAATTTATCTCAGAGGACCCTTGTGGAAATGACAGGATAACGGATGTGGAAGTGGAAATATTTAGATTGTAGGATCTGTCACTTATAATAGGATGTGGTACATTGTTGAGTTAATAGTAATGCTCTGGGGTGACTCCCAAGAGATGCTTTTCATAGCTGAATTTAAGAGTATAGTCTATCTTTGTGTCCTGATCTTTTTAGAAACTCAGTTTGACTTACAACATTATTTTGTGACCCAGTTGAGTTTCAAACAAAACACCTTGACCTGGGCTTTGCCAACCTGCATTAATTGTTGGTTTGTCACTCTGATCCTTAAAGAGGAAACAACAAAGATTGGGCATCTGGCATGCTTATTACTGGCAGCCACATGGTCAAAACAAACTTGGAGTTTTAGTCAAGGTTTGTATTGGCAGAAAAAAAGCAAGCCAGTGCTATTTAATAGCATTTCAAGAAACTGGACTAACATTTCTTGAGGGCTGCAAAAACCACCATGTATTGGAAATACAGGATGAACAAGGGAAATAAGAAGCAAAATAAGAGTTCTTAAAGAGAAATGATGAAACTTGAGGGCTGGTTCATGTGAAAATCATGTGAATGCTACTTTATAAGCACAAAAGGATTTTCCTCCCCCAAACTCTTACAGTACAGATACTATTTTCCCTACTAGACCTATTTAGAAAATATTTTCTTTTTATTTTCTTTCTCTGCCCCCATTTAATTATTTAAATACTTTAAAGGAAATAATTCCAGGTTCCAATGTTTTGTTTGTTTGGTTTTTGTTTGTTTATTCTCTGGCTTTCTCTCACTGGGATGTGAACTGTGTCTTTCTCCTCTGCCTGAGAGTCTGCTATTGGAGAACCCTTCTCAGTCCAAGTATCACTCTTTTAAACCTGTCTTTCCTTTACAGAAGGGAAGCCATTTTGAAACGAGGCCCTTCCTTTTTAGAAGGGAAGCCATTTTGAAAGGAGGCCCTGGGGTGCTACTAGCATGAGTGATTTCATCAGTTTCTCAGAGTCTTTTACTTTAAGTGTCTTGTAACGGAAATAGAGCTTGTTTCTAAGTCCAACAACCTGACTTCATTTCAAATTTCAGCCTTACCACTTCCTAGTTTTGTGATTATAAGTGAGTTACAGAAGCACTCTATATCTCAATTAAGTCCTTGACTTAATGGTAAAAATAACAGCACTGTAGACTATTTCATGTAATTCTTACAACATACTGGAAGAAAGGCATGTAGATCTGGGTTTGTTATACAAGAACCTCTTGGTAAACTGTTTCCTGCCCTGCCCCCACCTTTGTTCTCCAGAAATATTCATTTCCAATGTCAGGGAAATAGAAGGAAAAGAAAACTAGGAAGCTAGAACAGCAATCACCTTAGGAATAGTGTCAGTTTTAACTAATTTAACCAACCCTTTCTCCCTCAGGTTATTACTCCAGCTAATGGAAGTATTCTTGGCAGCAATCTCATGCTGGAGGGAGCAGTTACTACTTAATTTTGTATTAGCAGAAGTATTTAGGAACAGTATTTTTAAAATGATGGATCACTTTTTTTCTTTTTGTCTAGGGCTTTAAGCTACAGATGAATAGGCAGAATTCTTTCCTTCAAGGATATTTCAGTCTTGAGATAGCAATTCTTTGACTTCAGGTTTCACACAGGCTATACCAGGCTGCTCTTTTTTCTTTTTCTGGACATAATAATCAATAGGTAAATCTGATCAAACCACCTTTCCTTCAGTTTTTCAGACTAAAATCTTTGCCTTCATACAATGCAAAATTCTGGAGCCTCACCAAAAGGCTTGTGCTACTGTTAAGAATAGACCATGCTCTTTCCTGATGGGGGGTGAGGGGCTGGGGGTGGGAATGCTGATTTCTCCTGCTGCAGCCCCCACCCCCCACCCCCTTTTTAAAATTATTTTTATTTAGCTGCACTGGATCTTAGTTGTGGTGTGTGGGATCTTCCAAGCAGCATATGAGATCTAGTTCCCTGACCTGGGATTTAACTCAGACCGCCTGGGTTGAGAGTGAGGAGTCAGCCACTGGACCACCGACGAAGTCCCTGCTGCAGCCCTCTCTGCTGCTCCCTCCACGTCATGCCAGAAGGGTTATCCCAGCTGACCTTCTGTCAAGGCAAGTCTGCAAACCTCACTCTCCACTTTCCATAACATAGGGGCACCCTGGCCCTTTCCAGAGCTGAGAACCAAATCACGTAGCTCTCACTAAAACTAGTACAGTGTTTGCACTTTAGGAAATTCGATCCTGTGGTAGCTAAGATAGAGACAATAGGGCACAAAGCATAGTCTGCATACAGGCAGCTTACATTCTGGTGAGAGGAGGCGAGTAAACGATTAGAGCCTGGATTTACTTCCTTTAAGGCATTTCAATAATTAAAAGGGGGCAGAGAAAGAAAATAAGAGAAATCATTTTCTATAATAGGGTAGTCAGGGAAAATTGCCTTTCAGTTTCAAAAAAGAAAGTCATGCAAAGGGTGGGAGGAGTAATTTACCAAGGGAACCAGTGGGTTCAGGGTCCTGAAGGAGATCAGAGCTTGGTGCATTTAGAGGGAACTTAAGGGATTTGTGGGCAGCCTGAAAGAAGCAGGTTGCGGGGAGAAGTGTGCCTTATATCTCTCTTCCTGTTCTTCATTGAGCAGAGATGAAGATAGTCTCATGTGAACCTCAAGACACCTGATTCTTGTTGTGAGATTGGGTTTCAGAGGAGAAAGGATTACACCACCATCTGCCATACCAGTTTTCCTTGAACCTGCCAGAGGCAGGTGGGATGAGATAAGCTGCCTTGACCCCTCACTCAATTCCCTGAAGGACCCTTCTTCTCAAGACTTGGCCTGATCTCTTGAAGATGTTTTTCTATTCAGCCCTCAAGGGCTTTGCCACAGCTGATACCAAATGTTTTAGTCTTGGATAACTACTCACTATTGTGGCTTAGAAGGAATATTGGATGTAAATATCTAATAATATAAATACCTAATAATATGAAAGAGCTGACTTAACTCTACATTCAAAAAACTAAGATTATGGCATCTGGTCCCACTACTTCATAACAAATAGATGGGGAATAAATGCAAAAAGTGACAGATTATTTTCTTGGGCTCCAAAATCACTGCAGATGGTGACTGCAGGTAGGAAATTAAAAGATGTTTGCTTCTCGGGAGAAAAACTATAATCAACCTAGATAGTATATTAAAAAGCAGAGACATTACTTTGCAAACAAAGATCTGTAAACTTAAAGTTATGACTTTTCCAGTAGTCATGCACTGATACGAGAGTTTGAACATAAAGAAGGTTGAGTGCTGAAGAATTGATGCTTTTGAACTGTGGTGTTGGAGAAGACTATTGAGAGTCCCTTGGATAGCAAGGAGATCAAACCAGACAACCCTAAAGAAAATCAGCCCTGAATAGTCATGGGAAGGACTGATGCTGAAGCTCCAATACTTTGGCCACCTGATGCAAAGAGTTGATTCCTTGGAAAAGACCCTGATGCTGGGAAAGATTGAAGGCAGGAGGAGAAGGGGATGACAGAGAACGAGATGGTTGAATGGCCTCTCCAAATCAATGGACGTGAGTTTGAGCCAACTCTGGGAGATAGTGAAGTATAGGAAAGCCAGGCATGCTGCACAGAGTTGCAAAGAGTTGGACATGACTTAGTAACTAAACAACATCAACAAATGTATTAGACTGAGGTGATTAAGGACATTTCTATAGAGCTGTGCCTCTCCTCTTCCTGATGTTCTTTCCTCATGTTCCCCAAATTCCTCCATCTACTCTGTGATTGACTACCTTTTGCTACCAACCCAAATCTGCCATAGCTCAATAATTTTCAATAATCTACAATCACCCATTCCTACTGGCCACATCACTCTTCTGGAGCTCTTTTTCCAAAAGAAAAAGATAAGTTTAGCTTATACTTGATGTTGAGGTGGGAGTGGGGAGATGAATCATTAAGAAGAATCATGCTAAGCTGTAAATAACTAACTGAGATTCCACTTCATACCTCCCCAAAACATTTCCATTTTTGGAGAATAGTCCAATACCTCACAAAAATAATATTTCTCTGATGGCAAAATTCTAGAAAAGGTAACTTTGACTTTGTATGTATTAAACTTAACTGAGTGCAATCAAAGATTAAGAGCTACTGATAACATTTCAGGAACTCATCTAAGGTTTGATCCTATTGTTTCACTTTATAATCACCCAATCTGAATTTAGAAAAAACACTCTATTAGTAAAGATGAATTTAATGAAATAAAAGTAACTTTTAAGCTAAATGCCCAGCTTGATTCTAGAAAATAATCAAGCATATTTATATAGTTAGTGTAGACTTTATTTTGGAATGGTTTTTAAGCATTAGAAGATGTGGGCCCCACTGATTCACTCAGGATCTGTATGATCATGTTTGAGTAATTTATTTATTCTGTAGGTTTTTTTCCCCGTTTAACAAAATGATTGAGTTAAACTAGATGTATAATTTTAGTGATCACAGGTATGTCTGATTTATATTATTTAGGAGCCCATGAAATACAATTTTTAACAATGTACCAGCTAAGTTCGAGAGCTTCTTTTGATAATCTTTCAATAGACACACATTTTAATCACAGCATCTTTCCCATAGTCAGTTGAAAATGTGATGATCTAAAATATGCAACTGTTCTACTAAATAATGTCTGAACTTTATTACAACAAAGAAAAGATTTTTTAATTTATAATATTAAAAATACACTTGTAATATAATCATAATACATTTTGCCAAATATATATATTTATTAATCTTGTATTTTTATATTTGATTTCTATTTGAAAGACAAAATACCAGATTCATTCTTTGGTTTTATGCAATGTAATCTTTTATGCTGCAGAGGAGTTAAATACATTCAGCTGAAGCTGGAGAGAGTTTATGCACTGCCCTGCACACAGCTAAGCAGAGGCAGGGCTCCGAGGACAACACTAACATAATTTGAAGATTTTTATAGAGTTGGCTGAGGAGCCTGACCCAGGAGTTAAATTGAGTAAGGATTTTGACCAGATTAGATTTCTGATGACAATGAAAAAGAAGCCTGGGGCCAATGCTGAGAGGAAGAAACTCATTCCTTAAATCTTCCACTTTCACCTTTTCCTTTTCACAGCCCATCAGAACCCCCATCCCAAACTTTTCTGCTCTTGAAACTTTGCTTTGTTTTGATCTGAAGCTCAGTTGCATCTCTTCTTGAAAGATTTATCACCTAGCCTAATTCTTAATTAATAGTACTTGTTTATAATCATCTTTTATTACTCCAAAGAGTATTCATATTTTAATTTCTTTCTATTATCTTCCCTAACATCCTTCCAAATTGTACAGTTTTGCCATTTTACCCTAAAGAAAATGATTTTCTGTTTTCCCAGAAAAATCTCATTTTTCTATCTAAATTCTCAGCGTCTGTACTTATAAGCATGCAAGACATTAATTACTACAAGTTAATGCCTTAATTCTTGAAATTCAGGCTGCGAGTCTGAGCTAAGAGGCCAAAAATCAAGTCAAAAAGGTAATCATTCGTGTGTTTAAATTTTGTGCCAATTTTTTCTTATGTTAAGTTATGATGTTACTTACTGAAATTTCTGTTTTTTATATAACTAGTGGATTTCTGAAGCTCCCTGTAGAAATTCTACACTTAGTAAGCAGATGTTCCTATATTAAAACTATTACAATTTTTAAAGAAAAAGACATCTCATGCTCCCCATCATATCTTATCTTCTGGGATTGAATCTGTTTAAGCAGAGCTCCAGAGACCAGGTCAGTTCAATCATTCAGTCATGTCTGACTCTTTGTGACTCCATGGACCACAGCACGTCAGGCCTCTCTGTCCATCAACAACCCCTGGAGCTTGCACAAACTCATGTCCATCAAGTCAGTGATGCCATCCAACCATCTCATCCTCTGTCATCCCCTTCTCTTCCTGGCTTCAATCTTTCCTAGCATCAGGGTCTTTCCCAATGAGTCAGTTCTTCACATCAGGTGGACAGAGTATTGGAGTTTCAGCTTCAACATCAGTCCTTCCAATGATTATTCAACACTGATTTCCTTTAGGATTGGCTGACTTGATCACCTTGCTGTCCAAGGGACTCTCAGGAGTCTTTTCCAACATCACAGTTCAGAAGGATCAATTCTTCAGCACTCAGCTTTCTTTATGGTCTAACTCTCATATCCACACATGACTACTGGAAAAACCATTGCTTTGACTAGATAGACCTTTGTTGGAAAAGTAATGTCTCTGCTTTTTAATACATTGTCTAAGTTGGCCATAGCTTTCCTTCCAAGGAGCAAGCGTCTTTTAATTTCATGGCTGCAGCCACCATCTGCAGTGATTTTGGAGCCCCAGAAAATAGTTTGTCACTTATCTATTTGCCATGAATTGATGGGACCAGATGCCATGATCTTTGTTTTTTGAATGTTGAGTTTTAAGCCAGCTTTTTCACTTTCCTTTTTCACTTTCATCAAGATGCTCTTTAGTTCTTCTTTGCTTTCTGCCATAAGGGTAGTGTTATCTGCATATCTGAGGTTATTGATATTTCTCTCAGCAATCTTGATTCCAGCTTGTGCTTCATCCAGTCCAGCATTTCATGTAATGTACTCTGCACATAAGTTAAATAAGCAAGTTGGCAATATACAACCTTGACATACTTCTTTCTCAATTTGGAACCAGTCTGGTGTTCAATGTCTGGTTCTAACTGTTGCTCCTTGACCCGAATCCAGATTTCTCAGGAATCAGGTAAGGCGGTCTGGTATTCCCATCTCTTGGAAGAATTTTTCAGAGTTTGTTTTGATGCACACAAAGTCTTTGATGTAATCAATAAAGCAGAAGTAAATGTTCTTCTAGAACTTTCTTGCTTTTTCAGTGATCCAACAGATGTTGGCAATTTGATCTCTGATTCTTCTGCCTTTTCTAAATCCAGCTTGAACAGTTGGAATTTCTCGGGTCACATACTGTTGAAGTTTAGCTTGGAGAATTTTGAGCATTACTTTACTAGCATGAGATGAGTGTAATTGTGCAGTAGTTTGAACATTCTTTGGCATTGCCTTTCTTTGGAATTGGAATGAAAACTGACCTTTTCCAGTTCTGTGATCACTGCTGAGTTTTCCAAATTTGCTGATGTATTGAGTGCAGCACTTTAACAGCATCATCTTTTAGGATTTGAAATAGCTCAACTGGAATTCTATCACCTCCATTAACTTTGTTTGTAGTGATGCTTCCTAAGGCTCACTGACTTTGCATTCCAGGATGTCTGGCTCTAGGTGAGTGAACACACCATCATGGTTATACGAGTCCTTAAGATCTTTTTTGTATAGTTCTTCTGTGTATTCTTGCCACCTCTTCTCAATATCTTCTGCTTCTGTTAGGTCCATACTGTTTCTGTCCTTTATTGTACCTATCTTTGCATGAAATGTTCCTTTGGTATCTCTAATTTTCTTGAAGTGATGTCTAGTGTTTCCCATTCTATTGTTTTCCTCTATTTCTTTGCATTGATCACTGAGGAAGGCTTTTTTATCTCTCCTTGCTATTCTTTGGAACTCTGAATTCAAATGGGTGTATCTTTTCTTTTCTGCTTTGCCTTTAGCTTCTCTACTTTTCTCAGCTACTTGTAAGGCCTCCTCAGACAACCATTTTGCCTTTTTTTCTGGAACAACTAAACCTAGTGGAAGTCACCACAGACAAGCATGGCTCCTATCTCTCCAATTTTATTTGATTTCATTTTTCAATAAAAGGTGATTTATTTCTGTTTCAATAGAACATTTCATCCAGAAATTTCCTGGGTGTAGGATCTTTATTGTCCTGATAAGTTCATCTTTGCACAGTAGCAGAAAGGTCCTTGATTAGCTAGTAGTCTTTCAGTTATAAGCAAGGGAAACCATAATCAAAATGGCCTAAGAGACAGGAGACATTATTGGTCCATTTAACGGGGTCGTCTAGAGACAGATCTGGGATTAAGGCTCAGTTGGATCCAGGTGACCAATACTTATCAATAGAACTTTCTCTGATGTAGTTTATTAGCTTTACTTCTTTTTTCTCTTGACCTCATTCTTTTCTTCTCTTACTTGACATGTTTTCCTTTACTCTTTTCAGTCCAGGAAGATGAGTGCTGAAGGTCCAACATGCCTTCTTCCTATCACTACAACCACCAAGGCAAGGGGTAGTCTTTCTTATTGGCTCTACCAGAGAAGTCATGGTAAGAATCTAATTGTCTGACCCGTGTTGCATGCCCAATCATTGTTGTGGGTTAGGTGTGGGTAGAAATTCTGACTAATGAGGCTACATTTCAAGCCCATGGTTATGTGATTGAGATATGAGGAAGGAGTGTCTTGTGATTGACTGCTCCCAGGTCCACTTAGACTGTGAAAGGGTTATCTCCAGAGGAAGAGATACCAGGCCAATAAATAAGGTGATTTATTATACAGAGCTTCTTAGTTTCCCATCTTTGCCCTGGTTTATTATTCTCTTTTTTTCTCTAGAGGATTCTTTTCAGAAGTATCTTCCTTACACGTGATACATTTTCTCCCACTGTTGTTTTCTATTTGGAGTTTACCAGTTATTTAATTAGGATTAAAGAACTTCTCAATCTTTCTCCAATAGGTAAGTTCAAACGGTGAACACTCAGAGGATTCCTTGAGAATGTCTCTGTAAGGAAGCAATTGAATACAATAACATCATCTGAACTATTAGGATGATTAGTTGCTCATTTCCTAAGCATTTTCTCCAGGGCTGAAAAAGTATTTTAGATAAAGCCTCAGCCTTTACACAGATAGTGAGGGAGCCAAGCATTGCTGCTCCTGAGGGAACTCATGGCAGGGGCCACAACTTTAAGAACATGGGCTTGTGCCTTGGAAATCTAGCAAGAGGCCCACTAATATATTTCTCCTATCCTATAATGTAAACGTGATGCGGCTCCAGTCATATTTGTGTTATGGGTTAGATTTTCGGTATATAATTTTAAAAATTGTTCAATCACTCAGCCGTGTCTGATGCCTTGTGACCCCATGACCTGCAGCACTCCAGGCTTCCCCGTCCTTCGCCATCTCCCGGAGTTTGCTCAAACTCATGTCCGTTGAGTCGGTGGTGCCATCCAGCCATCTCATTCTCTGTTGCCCCCTTTTAAAGTTGTTTATAAAATACCTCTATGTATTTATTTGTTTTTGGCTCTCCTGGGTCTCGCTCGCTGCTTGGGCCCCCCGCTAGCTGTGGTGAGGAGCGGGGGCTCCTCCCCAGGAGGGTGTGCGCCTGTCCCTGCGAGGCTCCTTTTGTTACACAGCACAGGCTCTGGGTGCACGGGCTTCAGTAGCTGACGTGCATGGCTCAGTCGTCTTGCTTCCCAGGCTTCAGAGCACAGGGTCAGTAGTCATGGGGCACAGGCTTAGTTGCTTTGCAGCATTTGCGATGTTACCGGACCCAGGATCGAACCCATGTCTCCCACGTTGGCAGGTTGGTTCTTTCCTACCAAGCCACCAAGGAAGCCCCCTCGGTATATGTTGATGGTGTGACTAGACATGTCCAATACTGCCCTGCCAATCATCCCCAGTGATGGTTGTGATGGTTAGTTTTGTGTATCAATTTGACTGGGGCAAAAGGTGCCCAGATTAATTCTTTCTCAGTGTGCATGTGAGGGTATTTTTGGATGAACATTTAAACCAGGGGATTCAGTAAAGCAGGTTCCCCTCTCCAATGTGTGTGGGCATCAGCAGATCCATGGAGGACCATTTCACTGTGGCTTCTCCTTTGTCCTTGGATGTGGGGTACCTTTTTTTGGTGGGTTCCAGTGGCTTCCTGTCAATGGCTGTTCAACAGTTAGTTGTGATTTGATGCTCTGGCAGGAGAAGGTGAGTGCACGTCCTTCTGCTCTGCCATCCTAATCACCAATATCTCTCTCCAATTTTAAATACTCAGTAAAGGGATATGCCCACCAACACTGCTGCTATTGTTTTCTTATCATTATCATTACCATCATTGGGCTTCCCTGTGGCTCAGAAGTAAAGAATCTGCCTGCAATGCAGGAGCCACAGGAAATGCAAGTTCGATCCCTGGGCAGGGAAGATGCCCTTGAGGAGGGCACGGCAAGCCACTCCAATATTCTTACCTGGAGAATCCCATGGACAGAGGAACCTGATAGGCTAGAGTCCATAGGTTTGCAAAGAGTCAGACATGACTGAAGTGACTTAGCATGCACCATCATTACTCCTATTACCATGTAATATACTAAGTGCTTTATAATACCTCATTTAACAGTCACAGTAGACTCTTAGAGGTAGGTAATATTTTCTTTATGCTACATTTAAGGAAAATGAGAGGTTAAATAACTTTTAAGAAGTCACACATTTAGAAAGCAATCAAGTTGAAGTGTATCAGTGATCCTCTAGAGCTTGTGTTTTTGCATTATGTCATATGATTTCCCTGAAAGCTGGTGTTCCAAGGATACACAGTGAGGTAAAGCCATATTGCCTCCAGGGACCTAGGATTAAATGGATTTAACACAGTTTCCCCTATGTGTCCTTAATGCCCCATTATAGTTCTGGAACTTCTCCCATCTAACTGGAATCAATTTTCCATTCTTAGTAAGTTTAAATCACATTTAAGGCAGACTTCTTGGGCCTGTTTTCATTTAGTTCAAACTGTTCAAGCTCAAGATAAAATTAAGTCTGCTTTCAACAAGTTGAGTATTTGTCCCATGAGTCCTCTGATTTTTTGATCCATAGTATGTGCACCTTTTTGCTGCAAAAAGTCCCACTGAATTGGTAAAGCAAAAAGGAAATGTGTTATCTCACATAACAATAAACCTAGAAGAAGTGTGGATTCCAGGGTTGATGACTTTATCCTCCCCAGTCTTCAAGCACACACAATAAGTGTTTTCTTGTCATTAGCAAAGTGGCTGTAGCATTTGCAGGAGTTACCTCCAGAAATAACGTGATCTTGTGGAAGAAGAGACATGATCTCTCTGCATCGATCTCTTTTATGAGCAGTAAAACTTGTGAAATGGAGCTGAAACTCTCATGATAGTCTGGGTGCAATGATGTTGGACATTGTCCCTTTCAACTTGTAGACTGGTTCTACCCAGGGAGATTCACAGCAAACCATAGCTCTCACATATATAATCGTATAACAACGCTGTTAGCTGATATTACTGGAGTTCCGGTTCTACAGATGATGTAGAAACAGACTCAGAGAGGGTGAGGGTCTGCCCATAATAGGCTAGCACATTGAATGGGGTGTGAAGTCAATGGGCATGGATCAGCAGCTAATAATAGAGTTTTATTTTCAGACATGACTCATGAATACAAATTTTGTTCTTGACTCTATGGCCAGAATGAACTGTTGAAGATATGTGTGTGTGTGTGTGTGTGTGTAGATTTTCGTGCACTTTATTGGCTAGCCTATTTCTAAAGTAGTGGTTCTCAACCCTGGCTGCTCATTAAAATGAAAGCAAACTAAAATAAAACAAATAAAACCACTGGGAAGATTTCAAAAATACTGGTGTTCCTGCCCTATCTCATAAAAATTAATTATAAGTCTTTGGAAATGGGATATAGACTTAAAAAAAAAAAAAAAACTTCTTCAGGTGATTAATGTGCATCCAAGTTGGGAATCATAGTCCTAAAAATAAAATCTAAGCTTCTGTCTTGAGACATAAGACTCATCATGACCTGACCTCTCTTTCCTATGCCACCAATGAATTTTTAGACTCTCTAACCTAGTCACTTTGGGGCTTTATACTCCAACAACCCCAACCTGTTTCTGAACAGCTAAGCATTCCATGCTATCTCACAACTCTGAGCCTCTGCACATAACTATCTTTTTGCCTGAAATGCTTGTTCAACCACTATCTATCCCTCACCATAAAATTTGATGAATTCCAGTTCAGCCTGATAACATCATCTGGAACATCTTCCTGGACCCCTGCATCATTAAGTAGATGTAAACATTCTTTCTGCTGTGTTTCCTCATTTTTCATTTACAAATCTGAATGCAATATCAAAATCACATACCAAGTGAAGTGAAATTGAGTGTCATGTCTCCTCTTATGGGCCATGAGTTTTTTAAGAACAAAGACTGGATTTTCCCATTTTAGGTGCTTAGGATGATGCCTAGCATTTGGAAAACACTTTAAATGTTTGTTGAATTAATTTCATTTACCTTTTTTCTCAATTTCAAGAAAATGTTTCCTTTTAATTATTATTTTATTTGCAAAAGATATCCTACAGGCATTCCTCTTATAAAAAATAGAGCAGAAGCATTTTTTTTAATTTTATAATCTATCTGCACATGGTCCAAATGTTTTTCTTACCATTTATGTGCAATCCAACAAGAGACTGTTGTGCTAACTTACCCTCTGATAGCTCCACTTTAACAATGGAAAAACAATCACTCTTTCCTTTGGAAGAAAATCATGCTATTGCCAGTATAGCAATTTGATAAAAGTCCACCGTGTTCTTGTCTATCACATTCCAAGTTTAGGCTAGAAAATCTGACAGTCATTTTGTATTTAATCAGTGTAAGAAGAAAACAGGGCTGTCTGAGTACTGTGGAATGTTTTCTGTAATAAATCATTGAAAGTAATAGTCTGATCTGGGGCTAGTCTGAAAAGACAAGTGAATATTGCCACAGATGCATTACATTCAGAGTGTATATGGAAAGATAAGCAAAATTTTCTTATTCTTCCAGTCTAGTTTTCACAAGACACTACCAAACAGAGCAGAATCAATATATCAAACTGAAAAAACTTGAAAAACTGTGAATCTAGATGGAATAAAAATCATAAAAACAGATAGAAGGATTAATAACATGAAATGCATTCCTGTGAAACATAGATTTAATTATTCAGAAAGTAGGACTGAAGACATTTTTATTGATCTTGGCAATAATTATTTGACTATGACAACAAAAGCTCAGGCATAAAAGCAAAGACAACAAAAGCAAAAATAAGCAAGTAGGATTACATCAAAATTAAAGGCTCTGCATAAGCAAAAGAAACAATTAACAAAATGAAAATGCAATGTACAGGATGGGAGAAAATATTTGCAAACCATACATCTAATAAGGGATAATATCTGAAATATATAAGGAGTTCATACAACTAAGGAGCCAAAAAAGTCCAATTTAAAATGGACAAAAGATGTGAATAGATATTTTTCCAAAGAAGAAATGCAAATGATCACAGTTACATCAAAAGGTGCTCAAGAGCACTAATCATCAGGGAAATGCAAATTAAAACCACAATGAGATATACCCTATATCTGTTAGGGTCACTATTCTCAAAAATGCAGGAGGTTAAAAGTGCTGGCAAGGAGTGGAGAAAGGTACATGTTGGTACTGGGCAGTAAGTCACTCAGTTGTGTCCAACTGCGACCCCATGGACTGCAGCCCGCCAGGTCCCTCTGTCCATGGGATTCTCCAGGCAAGAACACTGCAGTGGGTTGCCGTGACCTCCTCCAGGGCATCTTCCTGACCCAGGGATTGAATCCGTGTCTCTTAGGTCTCCTGCATTGGCAGGCAGGTTCTTTACCACTAGCGCCACCTGGAATCCCACACTGTTGGTGGGAATGTAAGCTGGTGCAGCCACTACGGAAAAGAATATGGAGATTCATCAAAAATTAAAAGATAGGTCTTCCCTGGAGGTACGGTGAATAAGAAACCACCTGCCAATGCCAGGGACACAGGTTCGCTCCCTGGTCTAGGAAGATTCTATGTACAGAGGGCAACTAAGCCTGTGCACCGCAACTGCTGAACCCACGCTATAGGAACCAGGAGCCACAACGACCCAGCCTGCTCACTGCAGCTGGAGAAGCCCATGTGCAGCAATAAAGGCCCAGGGCAACCAAAATAAATAAAGTTTCTTTTAAAAATTAAAGATCGAACTACCATGTGATCAAGCAATGCCATTTCTGGGTATACCTCTGAAGGAAAAGAAATCAGTATCTCCAAAAAATACACTTACTCTCACATTCATCGTTATTTGATGTAACCAAGATTGTGAATAGAAACAGAAACAATGTGTCTGTCAACAGCTGAGGATAAAGAAAATGTGATTATATATTGTGATTAAAATGCAATTGTGTTATGCACACATCCACACACCTACATATTTTATTTGACCATTAAAAAAAGGAAATCCTGCCATTTGTGACAACATGAATGAACTTTGAGAACATTATGCTAAGTGAAATAAGCCAGAAACAAAATTCAAATTCTTTATGACCTTGTTCATCTGTGGTACCTAAAAAAGTCAAACACATAGAACCAGAATGAATTAATATAAGGTGATTATTAGGGGCTGTAGTTGAAGGAAATTAGACACAGTTCAGTGGAGACAAACTTCCAGTTGTAATATGATTAATTTCTAAAGATTTAATGTAGAACATGATGACTACAGTTAATAGTACTATATTTTATACTTCAAATTTGCTAGAGAGTAGATATTGTGTATTCTCATCACACACACAGGAAAAGGTAACTGTGTGCGGTGATGGCTGTGTTAATTAACTCAATTGTGGTAATATTTCACTATGTATACATATATCAAATCATCATTATACCCTTTAAATACTTACAATTTTATTTATCCATTAAAAAAAAGGAGGAGAAAGCAATAACTTTAAAAAATAACTAAAATAAAAACCAAAAATAATGTATAAGAGCAGAAAGAATTCTACTAGGTGGGATGATGTATTAATAAATGTTCTCCATAGAAACATAACTGATAAGATAAATATGTTTGCATACACATATTTTATACATATATGTATGTATATATACATAACTATCTCTTATGCATATATATGTGTATAAACTCAGTCACTCAGTCATGTCCATACTTCATGGTCTGCAGCATGCCAGGCTTCCCTGTCCATCACCAACTCCTGGAGCTTACTCAACTCATGTCCATTGAGTTGGTGATGCCATCCAACCATCTCATCCTCTGTCATCCCTTTCTCCTCCTGCCTTCAATCTTTTCCAACATCAGGGTCTTTTCCAGTGAGTCAATTCTTCAGATCAGGTCGCCAAAGTGTTAGAGTTTCAGCTTGAGCATCAACGCTTCCAATGAATATTCAGGACTGATTTCCTCTAGGATTGACTGGTTTGATCTCTTTGCAGTCCAAGGGACTCTCAAGAGTCTTCTCCAACACCACAGTTCAAAAGCATCAATTCTTTGGTGCTCAGTTTTCTTTATAGTCCAACTCTCACATCCACGTGGAAAACCATAGCTTTGACTAATCTTTGTTGGACCTTTGTTGGCAAAGTAAAGTCTCTGCTTTTTAATGTGTTGTTTAGGTTGGTCATAGCTTTTCTTCCCTAAGCATCTTTTAATTTCATGACTGCAGTTACCATCTGCAGTGATTTTGGAGCCCCCCAAAAGGAAGTCTCTCACTGTTTCCATTGTTTCCCCATCTATTTGCCTTGAAGTGATAGGACCAGATGCCATGATCTTTGTTTTCTGAATGTTGGGTTTTAAGCCAGCTTTTTCACTCTCCTCTTTCACTTTCATCAAAAGGCTCTTTAGTTCTTCTTGGCTTTCTGCCATAAGGGTGGTGACATCTGGTATCTGAGGTTATTGGTATTTCTCCCAGCAATCTTGATTCCAGCTTGTGATCCATCCAGCCCAGCATTTTGCATGATGTACTCTGCATGTAAGTTAAATAAGCAGGATGACAATATACAGCCTTGATGTACTCCTTTCCCAATTTGGAACCAGTCTGTTTTTCCATGTCTGGTTCTAACTGTTGCTTCTTGACCTGCATACAGATTTCTCAGGAGGCAGGTCAGGTGGTCTGGTATTCTCAACTCTTGAAGAATTTTCCACAATCTGTTGTGATCCACACAGTCCAAAGGTTTGTTATAGTCAATAAAGCAGAAGTAGATGTTTTTCTGGAAATATATGGCTTCCCAGGTGGCACTAGTGGTAAAGAACCAACTTGCCTATGTAGGAGATGCAAGAAAAGTAGGTTCAGTCCCTGGGTCAGGAAGATCCCATGGAGGAGGCCATGGCAGCTCACTCCAGTATTCTTGCCTGGGTAATACCTTGGACAGAGGAGCCTGGAAGGCTACAGTCCACAGGGTCACAAAGAGTTGGACAAGACTGAAGCAACTTAATATATATGCAAATGTGGGTATGTGTCTGTTTGTCTGTCTGTGTGTCTGTAGACAGAGAGAGAGAGAGATTTGTTACAGTGTAAGGAATTGCCTCATGTGACTGTGGAGGCTAAGACCAAAATTTATAGATTAGGCCAGTTGACTAGAGAGTCACGAAGTTAATGCTGCAGTTTAATTCAAAAGCAGTCTGCTGGCAGAACTCTCTTTCCTTTGGTGAACACAGTGTTTTACCATCAAGTCTTTCAAATGATTATATGAGGCCCACTCCCTCATAATCTCATCTGAAAAATATCTTCATAGAAACTTCTAGAATCATTTCAGTTGCTCAGTTGTGTCTGACTCTATGTGACCCCAAGGACTGCAGCATGCCAGGCTTCCCTGCCCATCACCAACTCCTGGGGCCTACTCAAACTCATGTCCATCGTGTTGGTGATGCCATCCAACCATCTCATCCTCTGTCATCCCCTTCTCCTCCTGCCTTCAATCTTTCCCAGCATCAGGGTCTTTTTCAATGAGTCAGTTCTTCATATCAGGTGGCCAAAGTATTGGAATTTCAGCTTCAGCATCAGTCCTTCTTCTAGAATAATAGTCAACTATATAGCTGGATGCAGCCAGGTTAACATACAAAATTAATCATCACAAATAATATTTGTGAAATGTATAAATTAGTTAATTAGTTTATTAAATGTAATCACATTCACTCAGAGGCTATAGTTCAAAGCATGTAGTGGAAAAGAGTGATATTGAGGCTGTTCCAATATCTGCTTTCTTCCTCACATTAGCACGAAGAGATGCAATGAGTTGACAGACACCCTAGAAAAGTAGGTAGGATTATTACCTTGGCCAATATGTTCTAAGTAGGTGGACCAGTTGGCTCCTTGCCCTTCCTGACTTGAGCTGAGCAGTGAGCAGCAGCAATATTGCTCACAGGTGACATCTCAGCAGGGGCACAGGGTGGGAAGGGCAGCACAGAGTATTTGGAGAGGCAGGCATCACAAACTCCTAGGAGTCGAGCTGAGGTACATCACACTTAGTGGCCCATCTCATACTTTATCATGACCACATAACCAGCATCTAGAAAAAGGAAAACAGGAATTCTTAAGTTCAGAGATAAAATGACAATCAAAATCACCAGACTTTTGAACAAGATACGTAAGGAACTGTAAAGAGAGCAATTTGACTAAAGAACAGAATATCAAGGGATAATGTGACTTGACAGGACAATGGGGCATTAAGAAAGATCATACAGGCCTTTTAAGCCAAGAAAATTTTCTAACTTCATCCCAAGGGAAACTGAAATTGTTAAAGGATTTTCAGCTTTAATGTAACATAATGAATTAGAAAACAAAACAGATTATACAGCCACCAGTGCTACTAGATTGGGGAAACTTTCCATTGTCAGTTATGATAGACTTGGCAACCAAACCAAACTTTCCAGTGGTTACTAGTGAGGAAAGGGAAAGGTGAGGGGGGTCGGGGGGGGGGTGTTGATATAGGGGGGAGGAGATTGAGAGGTACAAGCTATTAAGTATAAAATAAGTTACAATGATTTATTGTACAACACAGGGAATAAAGCCAATATTTTATAATAACTATAGGAGTATAACCTTTAAAAATTGTGAATCACAGTATTATGCACCTGTAACTTATATTGCATGGCAACTACACTTCAGTTTTGTTTTTTTTTTAAGTTCTAGGTAGAATATAAAGTCATCAAATAAACTGGAAAAATGTATGCAACACTGAGGTTAAATTCACATGAAGTCAGGAATCCAGATAGATAAAGAAACATAGAAACAAGCTTTTGGTCTGAGTTCAACTGAAACTACAGAATTCAACTTTATTCATCATTCTTCTTGAGCACAGGCAAAATGAGACAGGGCAAGACTAACCAAAATAAAGAAGATAACAAGAGAATCGAACCTTTTAAAGCTGGTACTCTGGTAGGGACACTCAGTATTAGGGTAAATTCAAAATAAACTCATCTCCTCCTGAACCCTCTCCTGTTAAGGATAACTGCCTGTTTCAGCAATGACACTGTGTAAAGGGGGGAAAGATCCTTGTGAAGTGTGACATAAACTGACTCTCTCGGTATTTGTACCTCAGTTACCATGCCTGGGTAAAGCAAAATACTTCAGTGGTGATTTTGCTTACATGATTCTACACAAGTGGTGCCTCTATCTGCCAGAGAGGTAAAACAAAACTGCATTGAAGTAAACTGTCTTTATCCTACTTATCAAAGAATTCCCACAAAGATACAATGAAAATGCACAGTTCACAGAAAAAGTTTGATAAAAATAAATTACTGGACACTAAATAAAACAAGCAATCTTGTGTGAAAACCAACCAAAACAACACAGTTGAAACAGATTAGCAGAGAATATTGACAAGTTTTGCTTACGTAAGTGTCAGTGCAGGGAACAGGAAACTAGAACGACTTAGGACAAAAATGAGCACCCCAGGTTGGAAGGTGTCCAGTCTGCCACTGAAGCAGAGTGGAGGGCAATCACTAATATCTCCAGGAAGAATTAGAGCACCTGGGTCAAAGTGGAAGTGAAGCTCAATTGTGGATATGTCTGGTGGTGAAAATAAAGTCTGATGCTCTAAAGAACAATAATGCATAAGAATATGGAATATTAGGTCCATGAATCAAGGTAAATTGGATGTGATCAAGCAGAAGATGGCAAGATTGGATATCAACTTCTTAGGAATCAGTGAACTAAAATTGACAGAAACAGGGGAAATTAATTCAGATGACCATCATATGTACTACGGTAGGCAAGAATCCTTTAAATGAAATGGAGTAGCCCTCATAGTCAACAAAAGAGTCCAAAATGTAGTACTTGGGAGCAATCTCAGAAATGACATAATGATCTCAGTTTGTTTCCAAGGCAAACCATTCAATATCACAGTTATCCAAATACATGCAACCACCTATGCCAAAGAAGCTGAGGTTGACTAGTTCTATAAAGACCTACAAGATCCTTTACAACTAACACTGAAAAAGATATCCTTTACATCATAGGGGATTGGAATTGAAAAGTAGGAAGTCAAGAGTTACCCAGAATAACAGGCAAGTTTGCCCTTGGAGTACAAAATGAAGCAGAGCAAAGTTTAACAGAGTTTTGCCAAAAGAACATGATGGTCATAGAAAACACCTTTTTCCATCAAGTGAAAGTGAAAGTGAAGTCACTCAGTCGTGTCCGACTCTTTGTGACCCCATGGACTGTAGCCTACCATGCTCCTCCGTCCATGGGATTTTTCAGGCAAGCGTACTGGAGTGGGTTGCCATTTCTTTCTCCAGAGGATCTTCTGAACCCAGGGATCGAACCTGGGTCTCCCACATTGTAGTCAGATGCTTTACCATCTGAGCCACTAGGGAAGCCCATCCCTGGACTTCCCTCTTGGGTTTTTCCATCAACCCGAGAGATAACTACACATGGACATCATGAGATGAACAAAACCAAAATCAGATTGATTATATTCTTTGCAGCTGAAAATGGAGAAACTCCATACAGTCAGCAAAAATAAGACCTGGAGCCACAGTGGCTTAGATCATGAACTCTTTGTTTGTTTGTTTTTAATATAAATTTATTTATTTTAATTTGAGGCTAATTACTTTACAATATTGTGGTGGTTTTTGCCATACATTGACATGAATCAGCCATGGGTGTACATGTGTTCCCCATCCTGAACCCCACTTCTACCTCCCTCTCCATCCCATTCCTCTGGGTCATCCCAGTGCACCAACCCCAAGCACCCTGTCATCATGCATCAAACCTGGACAGGCGATCTGTTTCATATATGATAATATACATGTTTCAAGGCCATTCTCCCAGATCATGAACTCTTTATTGAAAAATTCAGGCTTAAACTTTGAAGAAAGTAGGAAAAGACACTAGGCCATTGAGATATGGCCTAAATCAAATCCCTTATGCTTATACAGTGGAGGTGATGAATAGATTCAAGGGATTAGATCTGATAGAGTGCCTGAAGAACTATGGACGGAAATTTATAACATGGCACAGGAGACTGTGACTGAAACCAGCCCCAAGAAAAAGGAATGCAACAAGGCAAAATGGTTGTCTGAGGAGGCTTTACAAATAGCTGAGGAAAGAAGAGAAGTGAAAGGCAAGGGAGAAAGGGAAAGACATACCCAAATGAATGCAGATTTCCAGAGATGAGCAATGAGAGGTAAGAAGGCTTTCTTAAATGAACAGTGCAAAGAACTAGAGGAACATAATAGAATGGGAAAGACCAGAGATCTCCTCAAGAAAATTGGAGATATCAAGGGAATATTTCATGCAACGATGGGCACAATAAAGGATAGAAAAAGTAGGATTATAGCAGAAGCTGAAGAAATTAAGAGGAAGTGGCAAGAAGACAAAGAACTATGCAAAAAAAATGTCTTAATGGCCCAGATAACCATGATGGTATGGTCACTCACCTAGACTTAGACATCCTGGGGTGTGAGGTCAAGTGGGCCTGAGGAAACACTAATATGAACAACTATAGTGGAAATGAAGGAATTCCAGCTGAGCTATTTCAAACCCTAAAAGCTAATTCTGTTAAAGTGCTGCACTCAATATGTCAGCAAATTTGGAAAACTCAGCAGTGGTCACAAGACTGGAAAAGTCAGTCTTTTTATTCTAATCCCAAAGAAACACAGTGCCAAAGAATGTTCAAATTACTGTACAATTACACTCATTGCACATGTCAGTAAGATTATGCTCAAAATTCTTCAAGTTAGGCTTCAACTGTACATAAACTGAGAAATTCCAGATGTAAAATTTGGGTTTGGAAAAGGCAGTGGAACCAAAAACTAAATTGCCAGCATTATTTGGATCATGGAGCACCAAAGTGAATTCCAGAAAAATATCTACTTCTGCTTCATTGTACACACTAAAGCCTCTGACCAAGTGGATCACAACAAACTGGGAAAAATTCTTAAAGAGATGGGAGCATCAGACCACCTTACATGTTTCCTGAGAAACCTGTATGCAGGTCAAAAAGCCAAGAGTTAGAACCAGATATGGAAACAAGGCCTGCTTCAAATTGGGAAAGGAAGACAAGGCTATATATTATCACCCTGCTTATTTAACTTATATGCAGAGTACATCTGGTGAAATGCCATGCTGGATGTAGCACAAGCTGGAATCAAGATTGCTGGGAGAACTATCAATAACATCAGATATGCAGATGATACCACTACAATGGAAGAAAGGAAAGTGAAACTAAAGAGCCTCTTGATATGGGTGAAAGAGGAGAATAAAAAAGCTGGCTTGAAACTCAACATTAAAAAAACTGAGATCATGGCATCTGGTCCATCACTTCATGGCATAGAGAAGGGGGGAAAGTGGAAAGTGACAGACTATTTTTCTTGGGCTCCAAAATCACCACAGATGGTGACTGCAGCCATGAAATTAAAAAGATGCTTGCTCCTTGGAAGAAAAGCTATGACAAGCCTAGACAACATATAAAAAGCAGTGACATCACTTTTCTGACAAAGGCCTGTATAGTCAAAGCTATGGTTTTTCCAGTAGTCAGGTATGTATGTGAGAGTTGGACCACATAGAAGGCTGAGCACCAAAGAACTGAAGCTTTCAAACTGTGGTGCTGGAGAAGACTCTTGAGAGTCCCTTGGACTGCAAGGAGATCAATTTAATCAATCCTGAAGGAAATCACTCTGAATATTCTGGAAGGACTGATGCTGAAGCAGGAGCTCCAGTACTTTGGCCACTTGCTGCAAAGAGCTGACTCATTGGAAAAGACCCTGATGCTGGGAAAGTTTGAGGGCAGGAGGAAGAGGGGACGACAGAGGATGAGATGGTTGGGTGGCATCACTGACTCAATGAGCATGAGTTTGAACCAACTCCAGGAGATTGTGGAGGATAGAGGAGCCTGACTTGCTACAGTTTATGGGGTTGCAGAGTTGGATATGACCTGGCAACCGAACAACAATCAGGTAGAAATCTGGGGGGAAAAAAACCATACACCTCATATTTAACATAATTAATAGATCATTGGAACAACAGAAAAAAATTTTAAAGTTCATAAAATTGAAAATATAGCAGAAAAGTAAATCTTCACTGTAGCAAAAGAGCCTAACAGATGGAAAATCTGAGAGATCTGAGGGGATTGAATTAGAAAGGCAAATATGTATTGTCCAGATACCCAGAAAAAGAATAGGGTAGAGGCAATAATAGTTGCTGAGAATTTTCCAAATCTAATAAAAGACACCAATTCACAAATTCAAGAAATTTAATACTTTCCTAATAGGATAAAAACAAGTCTGCATTTAGGCCCTTGTAATGGAAGTACTGAACATCAAATCTAAAGATATATTCAAAAAGCATGCAAAAATATACTTTTAAAAATGATAATAGATTGAGAATTGACTTATCAATAGCATCACAATAGAAGGGGAGATATAGTGAAATAAAATCTTTGATATCTTAGAGAAAATAACAATCTGAAGTATTTTACTGGGTGCTTCTGGCGATTGCATATCAGCTTGTGGTAAGTCAAGACTTCTTACAAAGACAATTAGAAAGACTGAATAAAGTAAAACAAAAATCTCTTCAAAGTTATCTAAGACCTACCCAGGCAGCAAGGAATTCGCTGATCAAGATCAGAGACGTTATCTTGACATCCACTGTCACTTTTCTTACTGAGTGCATTTATTGACTTCAGATGATAAGAGACTAAGAAGCTGAGCAGAGCTCTCAGTGGTCTTATAGGGCTGTGGGAACATATAGCTCAGGGCCAGAAGGAATGTGGGCCTTGAAAAACACCCTAAACTGTCTTTTGGAATTCCCAAAGGTCTACATTCTAAGAATAGGCATAAATTAGAATTAAATGCAAACCCTGAAGCATAGCTTGGAAAGAGCTTTAATTTTTAATTAAATTGAAACAACATATTTTGACATTAACTGCTTGACAGAAGAAAGTAAAAAGAAAGAAAGTAGGTATAATGGTCATCTGACTAAAATTCGCCCATTCCAGTCCATTTAGTTCGCCTAAAATGTCAATGTTCACTCTTGCCATCTCCTGCTTGACCACTTCTAATTTTCCTTGATTAATGGACCTAACATTCCAGATTCTTACACAGTAGTGCTCTTTACAGCATAAGACTTTACTTCCATCACCAGTCACATCCATAACTGGGTGTTGTTTTGCTTTAACTCCATCCCTTCATTCTTCCTGGAGTTATTTCTCCACTGATCTCCAGTAGCATATTGGGCACTTACTGACCTAGGGAGTTCATCTTTCAGTATCCTATTTTTTTTGCCTTTTCAAGCTGCTCGTGGGGTTCTCAAGGCAAGAATTCTGAAGTGCTTTGCCATTCCCTTCTCCAGTGGACCACATTTTGTCAGAACTCTCCACCGTGACCCATCCATCTTGGGTGGCCCTGCATGGCATGGCTCATAGTTTCATTGAGTTAGACGAGACTGTGGTCCATGTGATCATTTTGATTAGCTTTCTGTGATTGTGGTATTCATTCTGTGTCCTCTGACAGATAAGGATAAGAGGCTTATGGATGCTTCCTGATGGGAGAGACTGACTGTGGGGGAAGCTGGGTAATCTGGGTCTTGTTCTGATGGGCAAGGCCATACTCAATAAATCTTTAGTCCAATTTCTCGTTGGTGGGCAAGGCTATGTTCCCTCCCTGTTGTCTGACCTGAGACCAAACTGTGGTGGAGGTAATGAAGATAATGGTGACCTCTGAAAAGGTCCCATGCAGGCACTGCTGCATTCAGTGTCCTGGCCCTGCAGCAGGCCTCCACTGATCCACGACTCCCCCAGGCACTCCTGGATACTCACAGGCAAATCTGGGTCAGTCTCTTGTGGGATCACTGCTCCTTTCTCCTGGATTCTGGTGCACACAGGTTTTGTTTGTGCCTTCCAAGAGTCTGTTTCCCCAGTCCTGTGGAAGTTCTGTAATCAAATCCCCCTGGCCTCCAAAGTCAAAGTCTCTTGGGGTTCTCAGTCCCTTTGCCAGATCCCCAGTTTGGGAAATCTGTTGTGGGTCTTAGAACTTTCTTAACAGTGTGAGAATTTCATTGGTATAATTGTTCTGCAGTTTGTGGGTCGTTTGCTTGGTGGCTCTATGGTGGGTTAATGATGACCTCCTCTAAGAGTGCTTATGCCACAGGCTATGTGACCCAGGGAGCTGCACTCAGAGCCCCTGCCCCTGCAGCAGGCCACTGCTGACCCACACCTCTGCAGGAGAATCAAACACAGATCTGGCACAGTCTCTGTGGGATCTCTGGGTCCTGGTGTGCACAGGCTTTGTTTGAACCCTCCAAGTGTCTCTGGCAGGTATGGGGTTTGATTCTAAACTCAATTTCACCCCTCCTACTGTCTTTCTGGGGCTTCTCCTTTGTCCTTGAATGTAGGGTATCTTTTTTCTGTGGGACCCAACATTCTCCTGTTGATGGTTGTTCAACAGCTAGTTGTAATTGGAGTTTTCACAGGAGAAGATGAGCAAACGTCCTTCTACTCCACCATCTTGCCAGAGTCTTGGGCTTCCATGGTGGCTCAACTGGTAAAGAATCAGTCTGCAATGCAGGAGTCCTGGGTTCAATCCTTGGGTTGGAAAGCTCCCCTGGAGAAGGGAAAAGCTGTCGACTCCAGTATTCTTGCCTGGAGAATTCTAGTCTGTGGGGGTAGCAAAGAGTCAGACACAACTGAGCAACTTTCACTTTTAGCCCATTAAGACTATTCCAAAAATCATAGTCAAATATAGGATGAAGATATATTAATATTTCAAATGAGTGACTTCATCAGTATGTTTCTGAGTTGTATCTGTATTTTTTCTCATCATTCACTTTATTTTCCATGATCATACAGGTGTGTTTTCTTTCCCAATAATTACTTGAATGCACATAAAAGGCAGAAACTTATGAAATACCATTCACGCTCTAAACCTGAGAGCAGAAGAAATAATTTGAAAAGTGCCTGGGTCAGACTCACTTGTTAATTTTGGAGAGCATTCTGTAGAGGTATAAGGAAACCAAGACTCATACTCAGAACATAGGTATAGGCAGCAGCACTTCCAGGGAGCTCATTCTACCATGCAGGAAGCACCATTTCAGAGTCCCCCCTTTAGCTTATTAGCACTTCAGTCAGGGCCAGCCACTAGGCAACAGTCCTTGGAAGCCTGAAGCCAAGCAGATAGCTGCATGAATATAGCCCCATGAGCCAGAATACAGGCTGATTAGACTCCCCTTATCATCCCAGTCTTCCAAGACACAATGCCATACAACAGAGGACCTAAAACCTGGTCCCAGCCACCAGCAAACCAGCACCAGCTCTAAGACCTGCAGGGCCCCAAAACCAGAGACCCTGGGCTATAGCCCTACCCACTAACTGGTGGAAACCAGTCCTGGGACTACCACAGCCCCATAGCCAGCCACTCTGTGATTTGACCCTACCAACCAGTGAGCCAAGATTGGTCCCGGACCAAGTCCCCCACACCAGCTAGCTCACACGCGTAGATCCCAGAGTGAGAGAACCCAAGTCCTGGGTTCCACCTGGTTCCTAGTCCCACCCATAGAAAGCTAGCAAAGGCCCTGGAATCAGGTATCAGTTAACAGTTGGGGGAGGGGGGCTAGTTACCCATGAAAATGTGCCCCACCCACCAGCAGGAGACCCTAGCTATAAGTCATCCTGGGGCCCTCAGCCAGCTATGTCAGTTACCAGTCATACCCACCAGGAGGTCAGTACAAATCCAGGCCCTGGCCCTACACACTACTAGGCAACACCAGCTCTGGGACCCCTGGCCTGCAGTCAACTATCTTGTAACCCAATCTTGCACACCAGTGGGCTGACACCAGGACTAGGACTCCCTGGGTCATGCAGCTAGATACCAGGACACAGCCTCACTCACTATTAGCTGGCAGCCTCCATACTAGATAGGATCTAGCAACCAAACAGGCGATGAGTCAGCCATGCCCACTAGCCTGCCCACAGCAGTAAGCCCTACTATAACAGGAGGGTCCATGGAAGATACTCTTAGAGCATATAGCTCTGGTTAGTAGAGGAGAGTGTAGGGCATTTCCTACACAAGACCACTTTTGCAACATCAAGCAGTGTAACCAACCTACTAATTTCATAGAAATAAAGGCACTAAATTAGGTGAAATGAAGCAAAAGAATATGTTCCAGATGAAGGAATAAGATAAATTTCCAGAAGAAGAGCTAAGTGAAGTGGAGATAAGCAATCTACTTAGGGTTCAAGGTAAGATCATAAACATCCTGAAAGAATTGGGGGGAAGAAGGAATGAACACAGTGGGAAATTTCAAGGAGAAACTATAAAAATGAACCAAACAGCACTGAAGAATACAATAACTGAAATTAAAAAGACACTAGAAGGAATCAAGAGTACATTAGATGAGGAATGGATGAGTGAACTGGAAATCACACAAGGTGAACAGAAAAAAAATTTTTTTTTAATGAGTACATTACAAGAAACCTCTTGGACAACATCAGGCATATTAACACGTTAAATATAAAGATCAGTTCAGTTCAGTTGCTCAGTCATGTCCGACTCTTTGCGACCCCATGAACCACAGCATGCCAGGCCTCCCTGTCCAACACCAACTCCTGGAGCCTACCCAAACTCATGTTCATTGAGTTCATCCAACCATCTCATCCTCTCTTGTCCCCTTCTCGTCCTGCCCTCAATCTTTCCCAGCATCAGGGTCTTTTCAAATGAGACAGCTCTTTGCATCAGGTGGCCAAAGTATTGGAGTTTCAGCTTCAACATCAGTCCTTCCAATGAACACCCAGGACTGATCTCCTTTAGGATGGACTGGTTGTATCTCCTTGCAGTTCAATTCACACCTACTAAAGTGAGAGGATGTAAAAAGATACAAGTAAAAATGAAAAGAAAGTCAGGGTAGCCAACCTTGTTATCAGACAAAATATACATTAAAATAAAGTCTGTATTTAAGTACCATGTCTTCTTTATCTAGTCCTCTGTCTATTGACATTTAGGTTGCTTTCATGTCTTGGTTATTGTAAACAATGATGCAATAAACATTGGGGTGCATGTATCCTTTCAGGTCAAGTTTTCCTCTGGATATATGCCTAGGAGTGGGATTGCAAGTTCAAATGGTAGATCTATTTTTAATTTAGTTTTTTTTTTAAGGAATCCCCATACTCTTCTTCATCGTTGCTATACCAATTTATGTTCTTACCAACAGTGTAAGAGTGTTCCCTTCTCTCCACACCCTCTCCAGCATTTACTATTTAAGAATTTTTTGGTGACAGCCTTTCAGCTGGTGTGAGGTGCTATCTCATTGTAGTTTTGATTTGCACTTCTCTAATAATTAGTGATGTTTAACGTCTTTTCATGTGCCTATGCATCATCTCTATGTCTTCTTTATAGAAATGTCTATTCAGGTCTTCTGCCCATTTGTTCATTGGAATATCATTCAACCATTAAAAAGAATGAAATAATGCCATTTGTAGTAACATGGATGAACCTAGAGATTGTCATACTGAGTGAAGTAACTCAGACAGAGAAGGAGAAATATTGTATGACATCCCTCATATGTGAAACGTAAAAAGAAATGATGCAAATGAGCTTAATTTACAAAACAGAAAGAAACTCACAGGCTTAGAGAACAAACTTATGGTTGCTGGGGGAAAGGGATAGTTAGGGAGTTTGGGATGGATACACTGCCAAATTTAAAGTGAATAACAAATGGGGATCTACTATATAGCATACAGAACTCCGGTCAGTGTTATGTTACAGCCTGGGTGGGAGAAGAATTTGGAGGAGAATGGATACGTGTGTGGCTGAGTCCCTTCACCATTCACCTGAAACTATCACAGTATTGTTAATTGGCTATACCCCAATAGAAAGTTATGACCAACATAGACAGCATAATAGAAAGCAGAGACATTACTTTGCCAACAAAGGTCTGTCTAGTCAAAGCTATGGTTTTTCCAGTAGTCATATATGGATGTGAGACTTGGACTATAAAGAAAGCTGAGTGCTGAAGAATTGATGCTTTTGAACTGTGGTGTTGGAGAAGACTCTTGAGAGTCCCTTGGACTGCAAGGAGATCCAACCAGTCCATCCGAAAGGAGATCAGTCCTGGTGTTCACTGGAAGGACTGATGCTGAAGCTAAAACTCCAATACTTTGGCCACTTGATGTGAAGAACTGACTCATTTGAAAAGACCCTGATGCTAGGAAAGATTGAAGGCAGGAGAAGGAGACAACAGAGGATGAGATGGTTGGAAGGCATCACCAACTCAATGGACAACCTTGTTACTCTTGGAGTAAACTCTGGGAGTTAGCAATGGACAGAGAGGCCTGGCATGCTGCAGTCTATGAGGTCACAAACAGTCGGACACGACTGAGCAACTGAATGGAATTGAACTGATACCCCAATAGAAAATAAAAATTTAAATTAAAAAGAAAACAAAAACAAATGCACTTTTTGAATCAGTTCCCATTTGTCTCTGAAACAAATACTGCTCCAAAGAGCACTGCAAAGAGCCTTTAACACCAAGCCTATTCCAGCTGAGTTATCCTTCTCCCAAATACTCAGATCCTCCAGTGAATGAGTTTACCTTCTCCTTGATCCAGACTGATAGGAGAAAAGTGTCATTCACTTTTTATGTCATGAAGCACCAGTGTCCTGTGTCAAAGGCTGCATCAAAAAGTCTCCATGACCTGGCCTAGACTTCATCATTGGAGCACATTCCAACAAGGAGCAGAGATCTTGTCTCTCCTCTGAGCTGCTTCTGTTGCTGTGTTGCTGCCTTTGTTTATTATTTGCTAGCAAGCACTTGGTGGCCCAGCAAGTGAGTCAACAAATGGCCTTCCCTTTCCTGTGGCTTGCTGTCATGCCCTGAACCCTGTGCAGCCTCTGGCATAATAGCAAGCACTTCAGCCGCCTACATCCTCAACGCCAGTGATCTGAAAGAGCCTATAAAAGTTCAACTGGATTAGGTGCCACTGAAGGCAGTGAGATTGCAACTCAGTGGGAATTTTGACCAGAATGTCACTTTATCTCCTGGTCAATCAAATGAAAGGGTTCTGCAGAGAACCAGGGGGCTGGCCAAGAGCTGAGTCATAGTTTCATTAACTCCACTGTTCTCCATGTACTGTGGACCTGCTCCAAAAGGACAGAGAAACATGCAAGAACATAATGAGAAATAATAACCTGGAGCTGCCAGTCAGAAGGCAAGAGGAACATGATTGTGATTGTCAGATACATGCACAAAATAATAGTAATAACAATAGGATGGGGGAAATTTTTGAAGGTGATAGATATGTTTATGGCATAGATTGTGGTGATTTCATGGGTGTATAATGATCTTTATACTCTTCCTGTTATACACATTAAATATCTATACCACTCTTTGTATGTCAATCAGCCCTCAATAAAATGTTTGTCAAAAAAGAGCAAAAAACAAAACCTGTAATAAGAGACAAAGCAAGGCATTATATAATGAGAAATGATCAAGCCAAAGGCTATAACAATTATAAATATATATGCAGCCAGCATATGAGCACCTAAAGACATAAAACATATATTCACAAACAAAACAGGGAAATTGATAACAACACAATAATATGAAGAAATCTAACACTCCACTTACATCAATGAGCAGACTATCCAAACTAAAAATTAATAAGGAAACACTGGCATTAGATCAGGAAGATTTAATAGATATATCCATAATCCAAAAACAGTTGAATAGAAATTTTTTACAAGGGTGCCTAGAACATCCTCTAGGATAAACCATATAGTTGGCCACAAAATTAGTCTCAGTTGATTTAAGGTTGAAATCATATTAAAACTCTTTTCTGATTACAATGCTGTGACACTAGATATGAACCACAAGAAAAAGTCTATAAAAAACATAAATACTTAAAGACTAAATAGTATATTACTGAACACTCGATGGGCCACTCAATAAATCAAAGAGGATATTAAAAAATACATGAAGGATGAAAACGGAAACACAATGATCCAAATGCCATGCAGCAAAGCATAAGCAGTTGTTGGTGGAAATTTTATAGTGATACTGGCCTACTTTAGGAAACAAGAAACACTACAATAAACAACACAACCTCATATCTAAAGAGAAAAGAAAACAAAAATAAATAAAACTGTAAGTCAGAAGGAAGAAAAATAAAGTACAGAGCAGAAATAAGGAAAATAATTTTTAAAAATAGCTAATATCAATGAAATTAAGAGCTGATTCTTTGAAAAGATAAACTTGATAAACCTTTATATAAACTCATCAACAGAAAGGAGATAGCACACTAATAAAACTGGAAATAAAAAAGAAGTTGAAATTGAGACCACACAAATGCAATCATAAAATTTACTATGAAAAATTATACAACAGTAAAATGTACAAATGTAAGAAACAAATAATATAGAAAAACAAAGTCTCCCAAAAATGAATCAGGATAAGATGAAGACATCCAAAAGACAGATTATCAGTAATGGAGTTGAATGAGCAATCAAAACCTACCAACAAACAAAAGCCCAGAACCACGTGGCCTCACAGATTAATAATACTAATTACTTAAGAGATAATGCCTATTCTTCTCAAACTATTTTAAAAACTGAAAAAGAAAAATAGCCTCTGAACTCATTGTTCAGGGCCACCATCATATTGAATATAAAAACCCAAAAGACACTAACAAAAAAAGAGAAAATTACAGACTGATATCATTAATGAACATAGATTGTTGCTGTTTAGTCGCTAAGTTGTGCCTGACACTTTTGTGACCCCATGGACTGTAGCCTGCCAAGCTCCTCTGTCCATGGGATTTCCCAGGCAAAAATCCTGTAGCGGCTTGCCATTTCCTTCTCCAGGGCATCTTCCTGACCCAGAGATCAAACCCATGTCTCCTGCTTTGACTGGTCGATGCTTTAGCTTTGAGCCACCTGGGAAGCCCAAATGAACATAGATGCAATAGACCAAAGAAAATATTAACCAGGCAAATTCAAGAGTGCATTAAATGATCATCCACTTTGGTGAAGTGAGATTTATCATAAGGATTCCAGAATGGTTCAGTATCTACAAATCAACCAATGATACTTTTCATTAACACTGAAAAATAAAAATCAAATGATCATTCCAGCAGCTGAAGCAAACGTTTTTAACAATACTTTACAATCATTTCTGATAAAAATCTCAAAAAAGTGGGTATAGAGGGAACAATATAAAAAAAGCCATATATGAAAAACTATTTCCAACATAATACTCAATAGTAAAAGCTGAAAACATCTTCTCTAAGTTCAAGAACAAGACAGAAAGGCCCTCTCTTGCCACGTTTATTCAACATAATATTGGAACCTGAGTAGAAATCATATATCAACAAATATAAATCAAATGAATCCAAACAGTAAAAGTGAAACTGTCACTGTTTCATATGGCATAGTACTTTTCATATAAACAAGACCCAAGAGCCTATACCAAAAACCAATAGAAATAATGAATGCATTCAGTAAAATTTCAGAAAACAAAATTAATATACAGAAATCTGTTGTTTCTTTACACCAATAACAATCCATCCAAAAAAGAAATTATGAAAACTATCCCACAGGATAAGGTCAGTTTTCATTCCAAACCCAAAGAAAGGCAATGGCAAAGGATGTTCAAACTACCACACGATTGCATTCATCTCACGTGCTAGCAAAGTAATGCTCAAAATTCTCCAAGCCAGGCTTCAATGGTAGGTGAACCAAGAACTTCCAGATGTTCAAAATGGATTTAGAAAAGGCAGAGGAACCATATACCAAATTGCCAACATCCATTGGATCATAGAAAAAGCAAGAGAGTTCCAGGAAAACATTTACTTCTACTTTATTGACTATGCCAAAGCCTTTGACTGTGTGGATCACAAGAAATTGTCGAAAATTCTTAAAGAAATGATAATACCAGATCACCTTACCAGCCTCCTGAAAAATCTATATGCAGGCGAGGAAGCAATAGTTAGAACCAGACATGGAACAACAGACTGGTTCCAAATTGGAAAAGGAGTATGTCAAGGCTATATATTGTCACCCTGCTTATTTAACTTATATGCAGAGTACATCATGTAAATGCCACACTGGATGAAGCACAAGCTGGAATCAAGATTTCCAGGAGAAATATCAATACCTTAGATATGCAGATGACACCAACCTTATGGCAGAAAATGAAGGATCTAAAGAGCCTCTTGATGAAAGTGAAAGAGGAGAGTGAAAAGCTGGCTTAAAACTCAACATTCAGAAAACTAAGATCTTGGCATATGGTCCCATCACTTCATGGCAAATACATAGGAAAACAGTGGAAACAGTGACAGGATTTATTTTCTTGGGCTCCAAAATCACTGCAGATGGTGACTGCAGCCATGAAATTAAAAGACACTTGCTCCTTGGATGAGAAAATATGACCACCTAGACAGCATATTAAAAAGCAGAGGCATCATTTTGCTGACAAAGGTTCATCTAGTCAAAGCTACAGTTTTTCTAATAGTTATGTATGGATGTGAGAGTTGGACCATAAAGAAAGCTGAGCATCAAAGAACTGAAGCTTTTGAACTATGGTATTGGAGAAGACTCTTGAGAGTCCCTTGGACAGCAAGATCCAACCAATCCATCCTAAAGGAAACGAGTCCCTAATATTCTTTGAAGGACTGATGCTGAAGCTGAAACTCCAATACTTTGGCCACCTGATGCAAAGAACTGACTCATTGAAAAAGATCCGATGCTGGGAAAGATTGAAGGTGGGAGGAGAAGGGAATAACAAAGGATGAGATAGTTGGATGTCATCACCGACTTGATGGACATTGAGTTCGAGTAAGCTCAGGGAGTTGGCGATGGACAGGGAAAACTGGCTTGCTGCAGTTAATGGGGTCATAAAGAGTCAGACAAGACTGAGCAACTGAACTGAACTATCCCATATATAATTACATCAGAAAGAATAAAATACATAGGAATAAATCTAATCAGGAAATGAAAGACCTTTACTCTGAAAACAATAAGACATTGATGAAATATACTGAAGAAGGCATATACAAATGGAAAGATATACCATGTTCATGAACTGGAAAAATTAACATTGTTAAAATGACCATACTACTTAGGGCAGTTATAAATTCAAAAGCAATTCTTAACAAAACACCAAGAGCATTTTCCACAAAATAGAACAAAATATAAAAATTTGTGGAAACAGAAGAGAGTCAGTATCCAAAGCAATCTTGAGAAAGGACAAATGTATCAACAACTTCTAAATTTTAAACTATATTACAAATTTACAGTAACCAAAATAATGTGATACTGGCACAATAAGAGACACATGGATCAACAGAACAGAAACAGAAACCAGAAATAAACCCCACATCAATTAGTATATGAGAAAGGAGGCAAGGATATGCAATGGAGAAAAGACACTCTTCAGTAAGTGGTCTTGAGAGAAATGAACAACATTGGTTAGCTTTCCTTTAAGGGAAAATGGTCTAAAATATGTAAGCATGACTATCTGCATACTTATATTGCCTTTTTATTTTCCCCTTATCATTTTTTTATTGAAGCATAATTGACTTACAACATTATATTAGTTTTAGGTGTACAGCATAGCAATTCGGTATTTTCACAGACTATAGGTTATTACAAGAGAATGGCTATAATTCATTGTGCTATACAGCCTATCCTTGTTGCTTTTTAATTTTATACATAGCAGCTTGTTTCTGTTATTCCTATACCCCCAATCTGTCTCTCTTTTCTTCTCCCTCTCCCCTTTGGTAACCACAAGTTTGTCTTCTATATCTGTGTGTTTCTATATCTGTGTGTATCTATATGCATTCTCTTGTATTCTTTCTTAGATTCTATGCATAAATGACATCATATAGTATTTGTCTTTCTCTGCCTGATGTTTCACTAAACATAATATTCTCTAGGTCCATCTGCCGGAAATGGCAGAATTTCATTTTTCATGATTGAAGAATATTGCATACCACATTCTCTTAAGCCACACATCTGCCTATAGTCACTTTATTTGCTTACATTTCTTGGATATTGTAAACAGTGATGCAGTGAACATTGGGGTGCATGCCTATTTCTGAATTAGTGTCTTTATTTTTTCCAGATATATACCCAGAAGTGTAATTGGTGGAACATATGCTAGTTCTTTTTTCAGTTTGTTTTTTTTTAAGAACCTCAATACTTTTCTCAATACAGAATGCATCAATTTACATTTCCACCAACAGTGTGCAACAGTGCCTTTTCTCTGCATTCTCTCCAATATTTGTTACTTGTAGACTTTTTGATGATAGTTATTCTAAAAAGTGTGAGATAATACCTTATTGTGGCTTTGATTTGCATTTCTCTTATAATTAGTAACATTAAACATCTTTTCATGTGTCTGTTATCCATCTGTACATCTTCTTTGGAGAAATGTCTGTTTAGGTCTTCTGTACACTTTTTGATTGGGCTGTATTTTTCTTATTGAATAGTATGAGCTGTTTGCATATTTTACATATTAACTCTTTGTCTATCACACTATTTGCAAATATTTTCTTCCATTTTGTAGGCTGTCTTTTGTTTTGTCAATAATTTCCTGTACAAATTTTTTAAGCTTAATTAGGTCTGATTTGCTTATGGTTGCTTTTATTTCCTTACCCTTAGGAAACTGATCCAAGAACATATTGCTCAATTTATGTTGAAAAGTGTTCCACCTAAGTCCTCTTCTAGGTGATATAGGGTTTCAGGTCTTAAATTTGGATCTTAAACCATTTTGAGTTTACTTTTATATGTGGTTTGAGGGAATGTTCTAATATCATTGTATTTATATGTGGCTGTCCAGCTTTCCTAGCACCACTTTTTGAAGAGATTGTTGTTATTCTGTTGTCTGTTCTTGCCTCCTGTGTTGTAGATTAATTGACTGTGGGTCTGTGGGTTTGTGTATGGGCTCTCTATTCTGTTTCATTGATCTATGTGTCTGTTTTTGTGCCAGTACCATGCTCTTTTGATTACTGAAACTTTGTAGTATAGTCTGAAGCCTAGGAGAGTCATTCCTTCAGTTTTCTTCTCTTTACTCAGGATTGCTTTGGCAATTCCCAGGGTCTTTTGTGGCTCCTTATAAATATTAGGATAATTCCATATCTGTGATAAAATGTCATAGGTATTTTGATAAGGATTGCATTCAATCTGTAGGTTGTTTTGGGTAATATGGCCACTTGAATAATATTAAGTTTTCCAATTCAGGAGCATGGGATACCTTTCCATTTCTTTGAATCATCTTCAATTTCCTTCATCTGTGTTTTATAATTTTCAGAGTGCAGTTCTTCCAACTTACTGGTTATATTTATTTTAGGTAATTTTATGCAATTTTAAGCAGAATTTTTAAAAACTTTTTCATTCTGATATTCTATTATTGGTATTTAGAAAGGCAACATATTTCTGTATATTAGTTTTGTATCCTGCAAACATGAATTCATTTGTCAGTTCTAACAGTTTTTCAGTGGAGAGTGTAGGGTTCTCTATATAGAGCATATTATGTCTTCTGGTGATAGTTTTACATTTTCCCTTCCAATTTGGATTCCTTTTGTTTCTTTTTCTTTTCTGTTTGCTGTGGCTAATCCAATGCTTCCAATACTGTGTTAAATAGAATTGGTTAGAATAGGTGCTCGTCTTCTTCCTAAATTTAGTGCGAAAGCTTTCAGCTTGCACCATTGAGTATTATGTTGGCTGTGGGTTTGTCATAAATGATCTTTATTCCTTTGAGATATGTTTCATTCATGCTCACTTTGATGACAGTTTTTATCATGAATGTTAAAGTTTTTCAAAAGTTTTTTCTGTATCTATTGAGATTATCATGTGATTTTTTAAATTTTCTTTTTATTAATGTGATATATCACACAGATTGATTTGCTTACATTGAACATTCTTATGATCCTTTAGTAAATCCAACTTAATGATGATGTATGTATGACCCTTTTTACATACTTTTGGATTAGTTTGCTGATATTTTTTTAAGGATTTTTGAATCTATATTAATCAAAGCAATTGGCCTATAATTTCTTTATTGTACTATGGTTGGTGTCAGGGTAATGAAGGCCTTGTAGAATGAATTTGAGAGTGTTTCCTCCTTTTCAGTCTTTTGTAATAGTTTGAGAAGCATAGGTATTAATTCTTCTTTATGCTTCATAGGATTCCCCCATGAAGCAATCTGGTTCTGGACTTTTGTTTGCTAGGAACTTTTTCATTACAGATTCAATTTCACTTTTAGTGATAGGTTTGTTTAGCACATCAGTTTCTTCTTGATTCAGTCTTGGAAGGCTATATATTTCTAGAAACTTGTTCATTTCCTACAAGTTGTCCACTCTGTTAGTACATAACTGTTCATAGTATTCTCCTGTGATTTTTTTTTTTTTTTGTATCTCTGTGGTATCACATTATTTATCCCTATTCATTTCTTATTTTATCCATTTGAGCCCTCTCTCTTTTCTTCTTTTGACCTTGGCAAAAAGCTTATTAGTTTTGTTTACCATTTCAAAAAACAGATCTTGTTTTCTTTGATTGTTTCTATTATTTTTTCATCTCTATTTCACCCTTTCCTCTTTGATCTTTTTTATTTCATTCCTTTTGCTAATTTTGGGTTTTGTTTATTCTTCATTTAATAGTTCATTTAAGTGAACTAAATGAGGTTGTTTATTCAATATTTGTCCTGTTTCTTACCAAAGGCCTCTATCACCTTGAATTTCCCTCTCATAACTCTTTTTCCTGCTTCCAATGGCTTTTGGAAAATCATTTTTTATTTTCATTTGTCTTGAGGTATTTTCTGATTTCTTCTATGATTTTATCACTGACCCTTTGAATTTTTTTAAATCATTCTACATTCTAAGACTTGCCAGTAATATTTGAACCCCCCAAAAGGTAACAAGTATATCAATACAAAAGCTAAATTTATTTTCATCTCTTTGCAATTTAAATATATTTAATCCTTTTCTATACTTTTCACTGTAAAAATTTAGATAAAGAAATCTGAATCTCGAAGGAAAATATTACTATTTTTTTACTTTTTTCATAAAATTGTATTGATTGTTTTCCAGTCAATTCCTTTTTTGTTTATTTGTTTGTTATGGTAGGCAAAAACTTCTTATACATGTCTCATGGATGTTTCCTCATGGTCTCAACAAATAGCATAAAAGCTTGAATACAGAGCTTCCTTGTCTTGTGGCAATAAAAATCTTTACACAATGAAGGAGTAAAATACAAGTTGACTAGCAAATTCAAGTTAATGTTTATTTGAGGAGGAATTATTTTATTTTGATGTTCCAGGCAAAAGGCAGATAAATAATGCAAAATCTCCTACCAATTATCTACAGAGGCTGAATTTTATGTATGACATACATAAAGTTTATATATAGATGTATAAGAATGTGTTTGTGTGAACGTGTATACTGTACATTCAGTGGTATCTCCAAATACCAATCCATTTGAATTCATTTGAATTATCCAAACAGAATGGAAAAATCCATATGTACCAAAAAAAAAATAAGAATCCTACAAGTCTGATGCTGATGGAAGCCCCAGAAGTAAGGGTATGGGAACTTTACAAAGGGATTTTGGCTACAGATTTGATTCAGTCTTAAAAGAAGTAAGAAATTGGAACTGAAACTTTTGCAAAATGCCAGATCCTCAAATAGGTGAGTACTTAGTTCTAAACGATGAGAGAAATACACTTATGTGGACTTCCCAAAGTTTACCCTTGCTGTTCCAGGTGTTTTGTTTTTTTTAATATTGTTATCTAATCTTTCAGCAAATATGCTCTTCCAACATCACAAGAGGCGACTCTACACATGGACATCACCAGATAGTCAATACTAAAAACAGACTGATTATATTTTTGCAACCGAAGATGGAGAAACTGTACAGTCAGCAAAGACAAGATGGGGAGATAACTGTGACTCAAATCATAAAGTTCTTATTGCAAAATTCAGATTTAAATTGAAGAAAGTAGGAAAAACCACTAGACCATTCAGGTATGACCTATATCAAATCCCTTAAAATTATACAGTGGGAGTGACAAATAGATTCTAGGGATTAAACCTGATAGACAGAGTGTCTGAAGAACTATGGATGGAGGTTCATGACATTGTACAGCAGGCAGTGACTAAGACCATCCCCAAGAAAAATAAATGCAAAAGACAAAATGGTTGTTTGAAGAGGCCTTACACACAGCTGAAAAAAGAAGAGAAGTGAAAGACAAAGGAGAAAAAGAAAGACCAGTTTAGTTCAGTTCAGTCACGCAGTCGTGTCCGACTCTTTGCTCCCCCATGAACTGCAGCACGCCAGACCTCCCTGTCCATCACAAACTCCCAGAGTTTACTCAGACTCATGCCCATCGAGTCGGTGATGCCATCCAGCCATCTCATCCTCTGTTGTCCCCTTCTCCTTCTGCCCCCAATCCCTCCCAGCATCAGGGTCTTTCCCAATGAGTCAACTCTTCACATGAGCTGGCCAAAGTATTGGAGTTTCAGCTTCAGCATCAGTCCTTCCAATGAACACCCAGGACTGATCTCCTTTAGGATGGACTTGTTGGATCTCCTTGCTATCCAAGGGACTCTCAAGAGTCTTCTCCAATACCACAATTCAAAAGCATCAATTTTTCGGTGCTCAGCTTTCTTCACAGTCCAACACTCACAGCCATACATGACCACTGGAAAAACCATAGCCTTGACTAGATGGACCTTTGTTGGCAAAGTAATGTCTCTGCTTTTTAATATGCTATCTAGGTTGGTCATAACTTTCCTTCCAAGGAGTTAACATCTTTTAATTTTGTGACTGCAATCACCATCTGCAGTGATTTTGAAGCCCCAAAAATAAAGTCTGCCACTGTTTCCACTGTCTCCCCATCTATTTCCCATGAAGTGATGGAACCAGATCCTATGATCTTAGTTTTTTGAATGTTGAGCTTTAAGCCAACTTTTTCACTCTCATCACTTTCATCAAGAGGCATTTTAGTTCCTCTTCACTTTCTGCCATGAGGGTGGTGTCATCTGCATATCTGAGGTTATTGATATTTCTCCCAGCAATCTTGATTCCAGCTTGTGTTTCTTCCAGCCCAGCATTTCTTATGATTTACTCTGCATATAAGTTAAATAAGCAGGGTGACAATATACAGCCTTGACATACTCCTTTTCCTATTTAAACCAGTATGTTGTTCCATGTCCAGTTCTAACTGTTGCTTCCTGACCTGCATATAGATTTCTCAAGAGGTGGGTCAGATGGTCTGGTATTCCCATCTCTTTCAGAATTTTCGACAGTTTATTGTGATCTACACAGTCAAGGATTTGGAATAGTCAATAAAGCAGAAATAGATGTTTTTCTGGAACTCTCTTGCTTTTTTGATGATCCAGTGGATGTTGGCAATTTGATCTCTGGTTCCTCTACCTTTTCTAAAACCAGCTTGAACATCTGGAAGTTCATGGTTCATGTATTGCTGAAGCCTGTCTTGGAGAATTTTGAGCATTACTTTACTAGCATGTGAGATGAGTGCAATTGTGTGGGAGTTTGAGCATTCTTTGGGATTGCCTTTCTTTGGGATTGGAATGAAAACTGACCTTTTCTAGTCCTATGGCCACTGCTGAGTTTTCCAAATTTGCTGGCATATGGAGTGCAGCCCTTTCACAGCATCATCTTTAAGGATTTGAAATAGCTCAACTTGAATTCCATCACCTCCACTAGCTTTGTTCATAGTGATGCTTTCTAAGGCCCACCTGACTTCACACTCCAGGATGTCAGGCTCTAGGTGAGTGATCACACCATCATGATTATCTGGTGTGATCCCAGAGAAACCCAAGTAAGACGGTGGGTGTTGCAAGAGGGCATCAAAGGGCAGGCACACTGAAACCACAATCACAGAAAACTAGCCAATCTGATTACACAGACCACAGTCTTGTCGAACTCAATGAAACTAAGCCATGCTGTGTGGGGCCACCCAAGATGGACAAGTCATGGTGGAGAAGTCTGACAGAATGTGGTCCACTGGAGAAGGGAATGGCAAACCACTTCAGTATTCTTGCCTTGAGAACCCCATGAACAGTATGAAAAGGCAAAATGATAGGACACTGAAAGAGGAACTCCCCAGGTCGGTAGGTGCCCAATATGCTACTGGAGATCAGTGGAGAAATAACTCCAGAAAGAATGAAGGGGTGGAACCAAAGCAAAAACAATATGCAGTTGTGGATGTGACTGGTAATAGAAGCAAGGTCTGCTGCTATAAAGAGCAATATTGCATAGTAACCTGGAATGTTGGGTCCATGAATCAAGGCAAATTGGAAGTGGTCAAACAGGACATGGCAAGAGTGAATGTTGACATTCTAGGAATCAGCAAACTAAAATGGACTGGAATGGGTGAATTTAACTCAGATGAATTTAACTCAGAAAAGAAAGATATGCCCATCTAAATGCAGAGATCCAAAGAACAGCAAGAAGAGATAAGGAAGTTTCCTCACTTATCAATGCAAAGAAATAGAAGAAAACAATTGAATGGGAAAAACTAGAGATCTCTTTAAGAAAATTAGAGATACCAAGGGAACATTTCATGCAAAGTTGGGCACAATAAAAGACAGAAATTGTATGGATCTAAGAGAAGCAGAAGATATTAAGAAGAGGGGACAAGAATATACAGAAGAACTATACAAAAAAGATCTTAATGACCTAGATAACCATGATGGTGTGATCACTCACCTAGAGCCTGACATCCTGGAGTGTGAAGTCAAGTGGGTCTTAGGAAGCATCACTATGAACAAAGCTAGGAGGTGTTGGAATTCCAGTTGAGCTATTGCAAATCCTAAAACATGATGCTCTGAAAGTGCTACACTCGATATGTCAGCAAATTTGGAAAACTCAGCAGTGGCCACAGGACTGGAGAAAGTCAGTTTTCATTCAAATCCCAAAGAAAGGCAATGCCAAAGAATGTTCAAACTACCACACAATTGCATTCATTTCACATGCTAGCAAAGTAATGCTCAAAATTCTCCAAGCCAGGCTTCAACAGTAGGTGAACTGAGAACTTCAAGATGTTAAAACTGGATTTAAAAAAGGCAGAGGAACGAGAAATCAAGTTGTCAGCATCCATATGCCAACATATAAAAAGCAAGAGTTTTCCAGAAAAACATCTACTTCTGCTTTATTGACTATGCCAAAAGCTTTGACTGTGTGGATCACGACAAACTGTGGAAAATTCCTAAAGAAATGGGAATACCAGAGCACCATACCTGCCTCCTGAGAAATCTGTAGGCAGGTCAACAAGCAACATTTAGAACCAGACGTGGAACAATGGACTGGTTCAAAATTGGGAAAGGAGTACATCAAAGCTGTATATTGTTACCTTGCTTATTTAACTTATTTGTAGAATACATCATGCGAACTGCTGGACTGGATGGAGCACAAGCTGGAATCAAGATTGATGGGAGAAATATCAATAACCTCATATATGCAGATGACACCACTCTTATGGCAGAAAGCCAAGAGAAGCAAACAAACTTATTGATGAAAGTGAAAGAGGAGTGTTGAAAAAGCTGGCTTAAAACTCAACAGTCAAAAAACGAAGATCATGGCGTCTGGTCCCATCATTTCATGGCAAAAACTTGCGAAGCAATGGAAACAGTAATAGCCATTATTTTCTTGGGCTCCTAAGTCACTGTATATGATGGCTGCAGCCATGAAATTAAAAGATACTTGCTCCTTGGAAGAAAAGCTACGACCAACCTAAATAGACATTACTTTACCGACAAAGGTCCATCTAGTCAAAGCTATGGTTTTTCCAGTAGTTATGTATGGATGTGAGAGTTGGACTATAAAGAAAGCTGAGTGCTGAAGAATTGATGCTTTTGAACTGAGGTGTTGGAGAAGACTCTTGAGAGTCTCTTGGACTGCAAGGAGATCCAACCAGTCCATCCTGAAGGAAATCAGTCCTGAATATTCATTGGAAGGACTGAAGCTGAAGCTGAAATACTTTGGCCAATACTTTGCCCACTGATATGAAGAACTGACTCATTGGATAAGACCCTGATGCTGGGGAAGACCAAAGGCAGGGGGAGAAGGGGATGACAGAGGACTAGATGGTTGGATGGCATCACCAACTTGATGGACATGAGTTTGAGTAAATTCTGGGAGTTAGTGATGGACAGGGAGACCTGGTGTGCTGCCATCCATGGGTTGCAAAGAGTTGGACACAACTGAGCAACTGAACTGAACTGAACTGAGTACTTCAGACCAGGTCGGCTGGTTCTAGCTTCACAGTTCATTCTCTAGGTATGATAGCCTCACTTTTACTATCATATTTTCTTAAAGAATAACATTCAAAATATGGCCCTACTGTATTCTTCTAGACTTCTATCAGGTACAATTCAATAATAATGCATTGGATTAAGTAGCTACAAGTCAAAAAAATGAAAATCTGCACTTTAGGATCTCATCTCCACTTGTGAAAAAAGGGATAATAGACCAGGGTAGAAATAACTCTATGGATGGCAAGAGCAGGAAGAGCATAGTGTAATAATTAAGTCAGGGGGGGTAGGCAGGCACAGAAAATACTAATATGGGATCTAAAATCCAGGGGAGAGATTGAGAGCAGAGTTCACAGTAGCATCTAGAAAGTGGTGACTCACTAGCTCTGTTTGAAACAATATTTAATTTTTAAAATAATAATAATAGAAATTATAATAGACATTATTAATTAATTACGTACTATGTGCATACAGTTGTTTCACTTATGGTATTTTATTTTATCCTCAAGAAACTATGTATAATTGTAGATATCATTATCTTCATTTATAGATCTTGAAGTTGAACCTCAGTAGATTACAGTGTCTTCCCCAAGCTGCAACAAGAAATAAGTGGAGAAGTTGTCACTGGAGGTCAGATTTGTGGGAGTCTAATGTCCATATTCTCTTCACTATACTTCTTTGCCTGTTTAACAGACTTAAGGTGATTTGGCTAAGACTCTCTTGCAAAATTAAGAAAAAAATGAGTTGACATGTCATATTTAATATGTCAAAGCTGAACCCCAAATCAACACTGCCCCCCAACCACACACACAAGCACACACACCCCAATTCTGTTTCACCTGTAGCCTTTCATGTGAGCTGCTATTGCCCATAATTTTAGTTGCTGAAGTCATAAACTTTGAAAATAGTTTTGGTTCCTTTTTTAGATATGTCCCACAGACAATCTGACAAGGAAACCTAGCAGATTCTACCTTCAAAATATGTCCAGAATCTGATCACTTCTCATCATGTTAGTCTGTGCTCTCATCATCTTTTACTTGAATTTCTGTAACAGCCTCCAAACATAGTAGAGAATGAGACTTTTTAAAAGAAAGCCAAATCTTGTCATTCCTAGGCTTAAAACTTTCTAAAAGCTCTCCAAAACCTTCTATCTGTATACAATCCACATCAAAGCCTGGAAAAGTAAGAAGCTAAGTGACTTGTCAAAATTCGCAAGGCTTATTTGTGATTATAATGATGAGTAGAGCCTAACTCAGTGCAGTAAGATGAAAATGATTAGTTTCAGGCTTTTCAGTCACACTGATAATTTATTCAATTTAATTTGTAGTGGAGAAAATGTGGGAGATGATTGCTTACTGTACCAAAATTAAAGTTTGTCAAAGGCAGTGATTAGCTCTTCTAACTCTAAAATCTTCTCACAATCTTTCTTTTTTTTTTTACAATCTTTCTTAAATGAAGGAACCATTCTATGTCAAAATGATCAAATGTGTAATGCAATTACTGACTTTCATAGTGTATACTGTGTTCTAGGCTATGGATGTCATCCAGTGATATTTGTCACCATCAGGATTCTACTACTAGTCTTCACTGTACTATATACGCAGCAAGTCATTAAGAAAATCTTCTGATGGCACATGTGTTTATAAACAGGAAGTGCTTGATAATTATAACGAATGATGAAAATGGTACTCCTCAAACTCCCAATATCATTTTTGTTAGAGATCTTCTACTCTGTTGAAAATGTTCCCTTCTCCTTATCCTCCCTTTTACTTCTACACACATGTGAAATAAACTCTGTTAATCTGAACTCTCTCCTTCTGAAGGAATAAAAAAAAAGAACACATTAAACCCTTGGCACTGGGCCTGGTTCAAAATGTTATTTTTTAAATCTGTGGTGAATGCTGAAAATGAGAGTTCTCTCGTAAACACTGGGTAACATGGAGGCCCCCTTTCCAGGGGCAGCAGGCCCTACTTGCAGCTTTCCCCACAGAGGAGGTGAGTATAAACTAAGTAGCCTAAGGTTATAAAGTAAATGTCTATTGTCCTTTTGTATTATTCCATCTTATCAGGCACCATGATCCTAGAGAAGGGGATTCAGTTGATATTCATTGTTCTAGTATGTAACATTTTTATTAATGTTGGTGAAGACCAACATGATTTTCTTATAGTGGCAAGCCCAACATAATATTGTGTTATATATTTGCATGTTAGTAACCTCAAGCAATATAAAAAATCACTTTTTTCAACCAATCAGTTTTTCCAAATGTATTTAAAAAGTAAAATAACAAGTACTATTTGGGGTTTCATTCTCTAAGTATCTTGAATGCTTTATGTCATGTCACTCTAGAGAGCTATGTTTATAAAACACTCACTTATTCTTTCTCATTTCCTAAATGTATCAAAAAAGGGATCAACTTATTTGTTCAAAGGCATGGGACAAACAATGTTGGCACCAAGTCCCATGATTCCACCACTCCACAAAGAGACGCACAAGGCCATTTATTAAGTTATGATAAACAGTCAACCAGTGGAGAGGGATGGAAGCAGAGATCCTAAAAGCTTTCCTTACTCTGATTTCCTTGATTGGAAGCAGGATTGAAATTATTCCCCATTTTCTACAGTAACAAATACTGCTTTTGAAGCAGCTCTTAAATGGTTATATAATGGGGTGCTGTCTGTGAAACAAACATTTCCCAGGTTGTCTCCATCCCAAACAACCACCTGCACTCAAGAGGGCAGTTGTTTTTCATTTCACTTAAAAGATTTGGTCGGAAATTACAAAATAGATAGAATATCCTCAATGGAGTGCTCTTTTCATCTTTTGAAATGTAAGATGGAAAACAAAATTTATGAAAATATATCAATAGCATGAAAACTGTGCCTGGGGAAGTCATTTAAAGGCAGGGCGCAGTATTCGTTTGAATAAGACTCGCCACATGTAAATCCATGGCTGATTCATGTCAATGTATGACAAAAACCACTACAATATTGTAACATAATTAGCCTTCAACTAATAAAAATAAATGAAAAAAGAAAAACTTGCCACAGAGAGAGACTCAAGAAACAAAGTTCAGAACTTGGTGACCACTCATTTCATGATCCTTTAAGAACACAGGAGAACTAAAAACACTATGGGTTAAGATCTAACAGGCTTAACATTTACTATCAAATCAGCCTCTCATTAGCTATGAGACTTTGAATCATTCAATCTCTCTGAACCTAAGTTTTGTTGTGATTGTGTATATGTGTTCTCAGTCATTTACTTGCATACTAAATGAGAATATTAAAACTAAATGATCATATAAGGCTCTTTTCTATGTTATAATTTGAAAACTATCCTTTGACTTCAAGAAAGTGTTTACCCTGAACCTCATCTCATTGCTTACTCACAACCAACTCACATATTCAACTGTCCTCCACAGTGAAAATTTAGTATAATCTCACATTTTAAAGCAAACTGTAAAACCGTTCCTCTTTCTGAGGTGAGAATCATCATTTTACAACACAATTCTAATTATGACGTTCCCTAGATTAAAACACAGCATAATTAAAATAGCTAATACTTACTAAGTGATTATGATATTCCAGGCACTGTTCTAAGTGCTTCTTGTTGTACAAGTTGCTTGCTCTGTAAATAATCCTGTAAGTGAGGTTTTATTACTATCAGCCCATTTTACAGATAAAGAAACTGAGACACAGAGTTCATAATCCTAAACACTCTACTTTGCTACCTTCTCTCATAGGATTATGGACAATGCATTTTCCCCATTGCCCTTAGGATAAAATACAATTCCTAACAAAGCTGGCAGAGTCCTTCAGGGATTGAGTTCGTGCTCATTAGCCTGATTTCTGGTCATGTCTCTTCCCAACACTCTGTTGTGATTGTACTGCATTCATTGCAGCTCTTCTGGAAGGCAGCCTTGAGGTGATAGGAAGAATATGCCATTTCCTCTGCCTCTAACATTCCTCTCTTTGCCTGGGTAACAAAAATGCCATAGTTCAGAATTCACGTCATCCAGGAAACTGCTGTGTTTCAGCGTCCCTCCTCTTGTGCTACTATACATTTCTGTCTACTCCACCTGTAGCATGCCTTATAGGATGTTTAAATTGCCTGTTTATACCATGCTTCTTTCTGTGGGTGAAAACTGCATATTCTTGGAGCCTAACATATGTTTTTACTCAAATATTTATTCAATTCATAAAAGAACGAAGTGCAGTTTGCTTTCTTCCCATCTCACATTCCTAATACTGCCATGTAAATTCTGAGAAAATACAGTGAATTTCATACTGCTATGAATCATTTTCCCCTTGTTTTCTTCTTCATTAAAACAGCCATCTTATAATCTCTTCTATCAAAGTACTGATCCACTTGCCCGTTTGTCTAATAGTGGTTCATTTTTCCCCACCAACTTCCCAACATGGTGACTTCAGGCAATCTAGGTGTTGAGAAAGAGGAGGTTTCTGTCCAAATCATACTGAAGGGCCTGCCTGCTTGATCAATGCATAAACTCAGATGCAGCATTATGACACTTGGCTTTCAGAAATGTATGGGCTTTGATGTTCTTCCAGTTAGTATCATCATTGTTATTCCTGGGGATAATAGCTGTAGTTCAGAGAAAGATTATTTCACTAATAATAAATATTTGTCTGATGCTTCTAGATTTGGGGAAATACTTCTGAGATGATTATCTTTTACCTTTCAAATTTGTACATGGGTGTTTTTAAATAAAAAGACATAACTGCCAATTCTGTCTGGAGCAAACAATATGAAAAATGTTTGGTATCAGAAAACTAAGTTGCTTCTCCCCACAGGAGAAAGTTTAAAAAGTATTGGGAAGAAAATTCTTCACTTCCCCATTGATACCATGTCTGTTTTCCTTGACACTTTGCGCATCTACTGTTGATTGCCTTACACTGTTTCTTGGACTTAAGGTCTGAGGTTTCTGGATTGTAAACATAGAAATGGGACAGAATGTGACTACAGTAGCCAATAATGTCTGTTGTAAATTGGAAACCATTCTAACACTTCCTAAGCTTTCGAACACTCTTTGAAAGAGATTAAAGAAAGCAGGTTGCCAATGAGGGCACAGGAAGAAGCAAATTGCTGGTCTGAAGAATGACCTGTGAGCCAGGCAAGCACTCACTGACAGAGCTTGACAGTGCGTGCCTGCTTTGTACAACTCTTTGTAACCTCATGGACTATAGCCTGTCAGGCTCCTCTGTTCATGGGATTATCCAGGCAAGAAAACTGGGGTGGGTTGCCATTTCCTCCTCCATGTTATCTTCCTGACCCAGGGATTGAACCCGTGTCCCTTGCACCTACAGCACTGCAGGTGGATTCTCTTCCCCCCTTCACTACTACATGGGGAAATCCCATGTAGCAATAAAAGAAGCAAATCCTTGTAGGTATGATAGCATTAAATCAGCTTCTACAATATTTAGATTTGGGCTGGGCATCTAAGTTTTAGTCTTGGATGGGATGGTAACTTATTTGTCCTCACCAGGAGTATACAAACTGTTTTAGAAAATGTTGTTTGCAACAAATGAACTTCTTTGCCCATGTCACATTAACATAGACAAATCCAAACTTTAATTTCTATGGAATTACTCTCTCTGGAGTTTAGATGATTTTGACTTTTAGGACATTGGAAATAGCTGTAAATAGCTGTAAATGGCTGTAAAAGCTAAGAGGGAGAAATCTGAATAAGAATCTCTTGCCAGGGCATTTCTCATCTGATCCTTCTTAGAAGTGAATTTTTAGTGCACTAAGGACTTTCCTTTCTTCTGTTCCTTTATCCTGGGGAGCAGCAGCAAATTGTTATAAATAATAATATGTGGTATTTGACACAGAACCTCTACATACGTTATTTTGGCCCTATCTGTACCTGACATTAGATAGGACAGTTGTTAGTACCTCAGTTTAGGAGATAAAGAAGTTGGCTACCATAAAAGTTAAATGACTTAACCAAATTCATTAAAAAAATAATTAAAGATGGTGAAGGTAAGAAAATAAACTTTGCTTTCTGTCTCTAGAACCAGAGATTTTTTCCTCCAGTTCTTGCTGCCTCACTTATTCTATTTATGAGATATTGTTATATATAATCATTCATATTATTAAGAAGCACACATTACCCTCTTAATAGATATTTGTGGAATTAGCTAATGACTGTTATATGCAGGAAGGAGGAAATTTACTGTTTGGAGAGTAGAAAAACACCTAACACAGAGAAACTTATTTATTCCTTGCAATTACCTCATGAGGCAGCTACTATTGACATACCCATCCTACAGGAGGGAAAAAAATGAATTTTTGAGATGCTTAAGTATGTAATTTACTGAGGTATTTTTATGAGCCTGGAATGTGTAATTGGCTTTATATAATTGTTCCATTTGTGCTTAGTCGCTCAGTTGTGTCCAACTCTTTGCGAACACATGAACTGTAGCCCGCCAGGCTCCTTTGTCCAGGGGAATTCTCCAGGCAAGAATCTTCCTGATCCAGGAATCAAACCAGGGTCTCCTGCATTGCAAGTGGATTCTTTACCAGCTGAGTTATGAGGGAAGCCCCTTGCAACTCATTTAATCTTCACAAAAATCTTATCTGATAAGTAGTATCACAATTTTTTCCATTTTATAGCGAATGAAAACTTAGAGAAGTTAAGCAATTTGCCCTGGGTCAGATAGCTGAGTTAGACATAAATTCCTGGATTCTGAGGCTTTTCCTGGGTCTCTGCTAAACAAGCCCTGACTCAGAGGCCCATGACAGCTGGAGTCCAGATTTAAGCTCAGACTTCATGAATATACTGCCTCCTGGGTACATATTAAAGGCTTGAAGTATAATAACAATTGAACACGGTTAAAATCTTTTTCTCCTATCAAATGTTCTATAGGAATCTTATACTCAATATAAATAAAACAAAATTTCAAAATTGGTCTTGTATAAAATCTCTAAGTGAAAAGAAACCATAAATTCTGCTTTTTGAGACTTGTGTTTGTTATTTATCTGTGGTCAGTACTTCAAACTGTGGTCAGGACATCAAACATTAACATCTAAGTAGTTGCTGGTAGACTTTAAATGTATTTTTTATGTGAAAGCAGGAATTACCCAAACTGGGCTTATTTTGTAAAGAGGACTGAGAGGAATTCAAATTCCCTACAAATGAGATGACCTCAAGATCCACATGTAAATTACAAATGTCCTTCTTCTAGCAGACAGGAACACCTAAAATTGTGATATACAAACTTTTTGGAATTGTGAAGTTCTATAGTGCAATTTTTTAGATTTCCAAATATCTGCACCTTCTTCTAAAACAAAATGGAAATGTCTGCAATTTTCCAAATTTAGAGTGAATTTCATGTTAAGATCTTTTTAAAAATTTAGTAATTCTAACTGAGATGTGCCATGTTGCAAAACAAAAATTTCAATAGCAAATAGGGAAATTTGATTGTGGAAGCAAAGTGCCAAAAATTTGATTGTGGAAGCAAAGTGCCAAAAATTTGTGGAAGCAAAGTGCCTCAAGCAAAGACTATTTCATCAGCATTTAGTAAAATAGAAGAGATGGTATATATTCATAAAAGCTATAATTTAACTCAAATATACAAATATTTTTAAGAATCTATTTTATGCTTAGAACTATATAAGATCCTATCTTTGATACAATGATGAATGATAAATGGCTTCTCTCATCTTCGGGGCTTCCCTGATAGCTCAGTTGGTAAAGAATCCACTTGCAGTACAGGAGACCCCAGTTCGATTCCTGGGTCAGGAAGATCCCCTAGAGAAGGGAAAGGTTACCCACTCCAGTGTTCTTGGGCTTCCCTTATGGCTCAGATGGTAAAGAATCTGCCTGCAATGCAGGAGAAGTGGCCTCAATCCCTGGGTTGGGAAGATCCCCTGGAGAAGGGAAAGGCTACCCACTCCAGTTTTCTGACCTGGAGAATTCCATGGATTGAATAGTCCATGGGGTCGCAAAGAGTCAGACACAACTGAGCGACTTTCACTTTCACTTTTTCATCTTGGACTTTACATCCTAGTGGAGGAAACAAAATACACATTATATACTAGAAAAGGTAAAGTAGACATGATGTGGAAATTTTAAGATTGAAAGTGATACATTCCAGAGAGGAAAATCTGGAATGGATTCTGGGAGAAGATATTAGAGATGTGTCTTCTACTCAGAAAACAAGTGTGAAATCTTGGTACACACCAGTCAGGATGCCAGTACAGTGTATTAATTCTTATCAGCCTTAATCTTAACTTTTCCATTCTGAAGCATTTGATACTTGTAGCCTCTCTGTTGTTCCCTTCATTGGTCTTCTGGTTTTCCTTCCCTCTCTCTTTCTCTATTCTCAACTCCCTCCTTCTTTTCTTACCAATACAATGCTACCTACCATAGTTCCTATGAGCTTCTCTCTTATTGGGCCGTGCATGCCCTCTACTGACACCATCCTTCACACTTCCACCATATGCTTTATGTCTTACAATTTAGTAACATATCCCCTGTTCTAACTGTTGCTGGAATGCTGAATCTGTAGTATACATTGACTATATAACTACTTGGTTATCTCATTGACTCCTGACCTCAATATATTCAAAACCATATTTGATTTCTCTCAAACATGCTTCTCCTTCCCTGACCCATGTGTGGCCCTGCATTTCTTTGAGATATTGGAATATCCAAACCTTATCTCACTCCTTCCCCTTTTCAGAAAGTTAGCAAGGCCTATGGATTCTACATCATCAGTATATTTCTTGGGTTGTCCTAGTTATAATCTCACTAACAGCTTCAGTTCAGGACTCATTACCCGGGCAGTAGGTTTCTTTTTGTATCCAGCTCATCCTCATCCATCTTCTTGCTACAGAATAAGTAAGTCTTACACTTGCTTACAGAAGAGGACTTCTCAATTTAAAATCCAGCTGTCAGTTCTAATGAGATGGATGAAACTGGAGCCCATTATACAGAGTGAAGTAAGCCAGGAAGATAAAGACCATTACAGCATACTAACACATATATATGGAATTTAGAAAGATGGTGATGATAACCCTATATGAAAAACAGAAAAAGAGACACAGATGTACAGAACAGACTTTTGGACTCTGTGGGAGAAGGTGAGGGTGGGATGTTTCAAGAGAACAGCATTGAAACATGTATATTATCTATAGTGAAACAGATCACCAGCCCAGGTTGGATGCATGAGACAAGTGCTCAGGCCTGGTGCACTGGGAAGACCCAGAGGGATCGGGTAGAGAGGGAGGTTGGAGGGAGGATCGGGATGGGGAATACATGTAAATCCATGGCTGATTCATGTCAATGTATGACAAAACCCACTACAATATTGTAAAGTAATTAGCCTCCAACTAATAAAAATAAATGAAAAAAAAAAAAAAAAGAAAAAAATCCAACTGTCTTTACCCAATATTTATCTTGAATGCTGTGTGAAATAATAGAAGAATTTCTAACTCTGGGAGTCTTTGCTCCTGCCCACCTCTCTGGGCTCAATACTCAAGCCTCCTTCTTCATGCCCTGCTTTGTTATCCGCTCCCCTAGCCTCCGATCCAGACACTCCATATTATTTTCAGGGACACAGAAGCATCGTGTTGTTTAATGCCATTGTGCCTACCAGCACAGCTTTTCCTAGAATTTTATTCTGTCCTCTCATGTTGTTATTCAGTCTTAAAAATTCAGCTCAATTATAATCTATTCCTTGATTGCCCACAATTTCATTGATATGACCTTTCTCTGTGTCCATGGAACAAATTCAGACATTTATCAATTTTTAAAAAAATTTTGGCTGCACTTGTTCAGCAAAAGGGATCTTAGTTTCCTGATTAATGATTGAAAACCACACCACCTGCAGTGGAAGTGTAGAGTTTTAATCACTGGACCAAGGGAGTCCTTCAAAACTGTATTTTATGTGTATGCATTCCCTTCTCATAAGACCAGCATTTCTTTGACCTTTTGGGAGATTCACAGTTCTACCTTTGAAATTCTAATAAATATTTTGGAACTATTTTCTAGAAAAATGTAGAGTCGCATAAAATTTTCACACAGTTTCCACTGACAAACAAATACCTATCCAAGTATTTATGAACGAATCCCCAGGGATTCTAGACCAAGTGTCCCTTCTTAGACAGTACTAAGGATAAAAGTACTAAGGATAAAAGCTATATTTTTTTCCTTTAATTGACTTTATTTTCCCAGTATTTAACACAATGCCTAGCATAAATTAGTACCTCATCATTAATAAAAAAATGTTTATTAAATGAGTGAAAGGTAAGTCTTTGACATTTGGGTATGGCAAAGGGTCTAAGGAAAGAAAGTGGTCTTTCAAGACAGATGAAACAGTTTAATGGATTATGGTTTTAACCTCATGAGCAATATGTAGTTAACTATCTTTCCAAGTGGTTATAACTGCAGGGATAGGATTTAGGGCTCCATTAATTTTTCCTCATAAAGCTGAACATATAAACTGGTGGCCTCATAAACCTAACCATTTATCTGAAAATTGCTAAATGGATAGAGTCTAAGAATATCTTATTTTTGGCTGCTTACATACAACCTGCTTGATTTCAGTGCCTATAACTGAGAGATAAGTAAGCTAATCTATGTAATTAAATAAAATAATGGATTTTTTTACAAATACACACTCCTCTGATACAAGGAGTGTGTGAGTTTCTATGCTATTTGTTAGTCATCCATAGTTGTCTGGTTGCTTTGAAAATTCATTTTTCACCAAGAGATGAGGAAAAGATTAGATTACAATAATTGCTACCTGTGTGTGTATGTGTCAAAAGAATTCAGTTTGAGTGATTCGTCCACACTAGTGATTCTTCTGCCTCTAATCCTTAGAATGTTGTTCTAAAGCTCTCTCTGCTTCAGAACAGTAAACCATCAGAATGATTTATTCCTGATCTTGAATACACATCAATACCACCTTTCCTTTGATACAAAAATCTGCTTAATAACATACACTTTAAGCACACCGTTTTGACAGTAGCTGACAACATAGACTTTGGAATCAGATAAACTGGGATTCAAACCCCTGTTCTGCTCATTCTAGTTGTGGTATTTTGGACAAGGCATTTTATAGATAAGGAAATTGTGATTTTGAGATGTTAAATAAAGAAAGTTTAATTTTACAAAATGGTACACTCTAAATTATTACTACTTTAGTAAGTACATTTTGCACATTAAATCAGAAGGTAAATTATGTAGAGAGTTGGATTTGATGTTGCAGGAAGAATTTATTTTTCATAGCATCTAATCACAAAGCCACGAGTCCAGTAGCATGGTGACCCAGATTTTAGAATTCCCAGTAATTACACAAAATGATATAAATTGCAAATTCACAGTCTAGTGATCACTCATTTAAGACCGTTAATAAACATTTACTGAATGAACAGTAGAGTTTAAAAGGAACAGATGATATTTTAGTCATACATTGAATGTAGATAGCCTTTCTAAAGATGTTTTCACATGATTATTTCACAAACATGAAAGATGTGGTACAAAAAAAAAAATTCCCTGCTGTCACATAAGCTGTTAGATATTTGAATAAAATGTGAATTATGGGATCTAGAAATTGCCTTGAAAAGAGGTTGAAACTGTTGTGTAGCAACCACCATTTGCTAAATTTTATGTCAGTTATTTAAAATTTAGAATATTTTAATTTTTTCAAGTATTTCATAAGACAAATATACAGTTATTGATAATAATGAGTGGGGAGAGGGATTTTGTTAATGTTAAAGCAAACATTTGCTAATTCCAACCAGGTCACTAAAGGAGACAGGAAAGCCTTGCATGTTTACATTTTTAACTGACTTTAAGCACAACACATGCTATTTCTGACTGGAATTTTCAATTTTATAAAAGCTTTCCCCTCATTCCAAAGACCCCTGTAAATTCTGTACGAATTCTAGAGCAATTTAATTTTCTTAGACAATACCTGTCAACATGTCAACCTCTGCATTAGCAAAATTATTTCTATTTAACAATCTGTGCTGATCCTACCTAATATGTGACACTTGCCAACCAGTTTTACAGGCTTGTGTGATAGCATTTGGTTATCAGCAGAATTTGGAAGTAAGACTTTCAGAAGGATTCTGAAAAGAAGGATAAACATCTGGGATTTGTTCTTTATCACCTGTCTCAGTTTCTTGTCTAGAATGAAAATATGATGACTGGACCTCCAAAAGACATATTGAGCCATGACGTCATTGTGAAAGCAAAAGGACTGGTAAAGCAAATTGACAGAAGGAACATGAAAACCTGACAATCACTGAGACACTCCGTCAGCCTTGGGCTGCCTATCTTGGGGCTTTCTCTACATAATAGAAAAATAACTTATGTCTCACTTGAAAGTAAAAGTGTAAGTCACTCAGTTGTCTTTGACTCTTTGCAACTCCGTGGACTGTAGCCCACCAGCCCATGGAACTCTCCAGGCAAGAATACTGGAGTGGGTACCCATTCCCTTCTCCAGGGGATCTTCCCAACTCAGGGATTGAACCAGGGTCTCCCATGTTGCAGGCAGATTCTTTACCAGCTGAGCCACCAGAGAACTTACTTAAACAGCTATTATTTTGAAGTGAAAGAAAGTGAAAGTGAAATAACCCAGTCATGTCAGACTTTTTGTGACCCCATGATCCCCTTGTGGCTCTAGCGGTAGAGACTGCCTGCAATGTGGGAGAAGCGAGTTCAGTCCCTGGGTCGGGAAGATGCCCTGGAGAAGGAAATGACAACCCACTCCAGTATTCTTGCCTGGGAAATCCCAAGGATGGAGGAGCCTGGGGGACTACAGTTCATGAGGTCGCTGGTGCTCCACTATATGCAACTGAATTTAATCCCATCTGAACAACCTGAGGGTGTTAATAGGATAGGTACTGGGCACTTCTGACACCTTGGTGCTCCTGCTGCTTGCTACTGCACACTGCTTCTCTTACTGGAATCCTTCAGTTGCAATGCTATATGACAGTTTCTACTCCAGTTTATAAAATACTAGAGACTTATTTTCATTGACCTCCAAGAGAGGTTTAGTTAAGCAGCAGTTCTCTCCCAGCAAACTCCTTATATAAACCAGCACCTGTTGGACCACCCTATCAGTTGCCAGAAACATCTGAATCCTCACCAGTGACTGAAGTTTAGGATTAACATGTGATTTCTGATTCACAAGCATTATTATATAAGTTGATGCTTCCTATTTTGAAACATATATACTACAAATACAAGTGTTAAGTGAAAGATTTAAGGATAGGGCACATCATTTGTTTTCATCTCAGTTCCTGCTTTCTTTTTGCCAAGTGAAGTGAAAGTCACTCAATTGTGTCTGACTCTTTGCAACTGTATAGTCCATGGAATTCTCTAGTCCAGAATACTGGAATGGATAGCCTTTCCCTTCTCCAGGGGATCTTCCCAACTCAGGGATTGAACCCAGGTCTCCCGCATTGCAGGAGGATTCTTTACCAGCTGAGCCACGAGGGAAGCCCAAGACATGGCTTTTTCCAAACCACATGCTTCCCTGGCTTTGGGTCAGTAATCAAGTAATACAGCATTCAGTTCATCACAGTGTAAACACACAACAGTGGCAGGAGGAGGTAAGCATCAGATTGGTAGTGAACCTATTCCTGCCCAAGAGTAAATGACACCAGGCTGGCTAGCTCCTCTGACCAATGTGCTAAGTCGCTTCAGCCATGTCTGACTCTCTGCAACCGTATGAACTATAGCCTGCCAGGTTCCTTGGTCCTTGGGACTTTTCAGGCGAGAATACTGGAGTGGGTTGCCATGTTCTCCTCCAGGGGATCTTTCTGACCCAGGGACTGAACCTGTGTTTCTTCCGTCTCCTGCATTGGCAGGCAGGTTCTGTACCACCAGCGCCACCCGGGAAGCCCCTCTGAGCAAAGGACACAGAGAAAAGACAAGAAGTTACAGAGCTTCAGTGAAAAGACAGCCAAAAGTCTCTACTCATTGCAACATCATGCTGACAACTCTCTAGAGTCAATATACTCTCTTCCTTAGGATAATTCATCATGACCTTGTGGTTGAACCCCTTACTGCTCACAAAGAACACATCCATTAGGACAGATTTTAGGTTTATCCCCTTGGCTCATCTACTAGACAAACCAGGGAAACTCTTACACCACGCAGATTAGCTCAACAGTCTACATGACTTTATTTCTTACGTATACCGAATACCGGCACAAATCAATCCCCCCCCCCATCTTTTATGGAATTAGGAATTTACAGCCACTACATATTAGTTTGTCAGAGGAAGGAACTAGTTACACAAATCCAAAGGTTTCTCCTCTACCTTTCTATAACATTTTTATAGATCTAAGTGACTTGTCCATGGTCAAAAAGCTAGCAACTAATAAAACATAGATCAAATTCAGATCTCTCTTATTCCGTGGTGGTGAATTTTCATATATAAGTCTAATGGATAGATTTGATTGCTTCATTCTATCTCATAATGCTGGGAAGGGCTTCCCTCTGAAGATTAAAATGAACACCTCATCTAGCTCCCAGAAAAAAAAAGATGAATCAGCAACCTGTTGAGTATCACTTTGATCCCTCTCGTCATCTCCTGTCCTGTCCTTTGGTTCAGCTGCAGTTACAGTGACCAGCTCTTAATAGGTTCTAAGGCAACCTCAAAACACCATGCCTCATGCTAGTGCAGGTGCAATGTACCTCTCACTTCCTCCATGGAGTGTGGTGCAGTAGGATCACACACACAATAACAGAAAAAAGAGGGGCTCTATGCCCTGTAGAACAGAACTTTAACCAATGGCAAATATTTGAGATAGTTCTTTGTTCTTCATTCCCACCAATGTACTACTCTGATATCAGTTTATGTAGCTTCCTAACAATTGTCTTTTGGAATCAACATTCTCATCTTCATTCTGCTTTTCCTGCTTCACTGCCTATAGTCTAAGGGGAGGCACATGACTGATGAGATTAAAATATTTCCAAACATGCCATTAAGAATTCATTATCATAAAGTGTTGTTCTTTAGTCGCCAAGTTATGTCTCTTTTGTGACCTCATGGGCTGTAGTCCACCAGGCTCCTCTCGCCATGGGTTTTCCAGGGAAGAATACTGGAGTGGGTTGCTATTTCCTTCTCCAGTGGATCTTTCCAACCCAGGGATCGAACCTGTGTCTCCTGCACTGGCAGGAAGATTCTTTATCACTGAACCACCAGGGAAGCCCTATCACAAAGTATATTAGCATAAATTATGCTGTAGCATGTCATAAGATATATACTGTGGCATGTCATAAAGTATATTAAATTTGAGAACACATGGTATTTTAATGATGAAGTGATGGTAAGCATGTGTCCCCCATAAAAAAGAGTGAAAATCCAGATCATTATTGCCAAAAGTGTCCTTATAAATGGTTTTGTTCAACCTTGCATCTTAGAAATAAAGAAACTATGGCCAGAGAAGTTAAGTGACTTCTTTCAAGTCACACAGCCAATTGATAACAAAGCTTAGTTGGCATTCAGGCTTTGCCCAAGTCTCAGCACTGTGCTTCAAACATTACATCACAGTGCTTCAAACATTACATCACAGTGCTTCAAGCATTACATCACAATGCTTATCCTGACCAGTGACATAAACATGCTGTCCACTTGGTAGTTTTGGCACACAGAACAAAGAGTGAATCATCAGACCACCACAACTTGATGAAAGCTATCTACTAAGGGCTCCAACTTATCATTCTCCATTCTCCCAAAACCTTTCTGGTTGTTAATCAGTTTACACAGCTGCTTTCATTTCAGAAAGAGATAGCCATGGTTATTGTGCATGAGTATTCAATCTACCTAATAGCTATATACCAAAATGTAAAATATTTTGAATCAGTTACCCAGAATGTTATATATTTGTAAGGAAAAGAACAAATAAAATTCTGTTTCCTGAGTTGGAGAGTCACTGGACAGGAATTCAGAGAATGAGCATGTAACTACAGTAATATTTGAGAGTCTGCCCAAAACAGAAGCCAGACTTCAATCCATAAGGCTTGACTTTCTGCTACTCTTTGGTTTCCATCAGTGAATGAAAAGTTTGCTCCAAGATACATGTTAGTTTAATTCAACAAACATCTGTTGAGGATCCACTATATGCAAGAAACTGAGCTCGTGAAAAATCTCAGATTCTGCTCAATTTTTCTCTTCCACAAAAATCTTTCACAGATATTGTAGCTGTCTCTCCTTGAGTGACAACAGTGCTAAAATCACATATAATGATGGAAAAATCAGTGTGGCATTATCAGTAATACTCTTTTATTCTTTCAAGTAAAGACTTTAAAGGCTACAAAGGCAGGAACTGTATTAGCTCAGTTCAGTCGCTCAGTCTTGTCGGACTCTTTGCGACCCCATGGACTACTGCATGCTAGGCCTCCCTGTCCATCACCAACTCGCAGAGTTTACTCAAACTCATGTCCATTGAGTCAGTGATGTCATCCAACTATCTCATCTGCAGTCATCCCCTTCTCCTCCCACCTTCGATTTTTCCCAGCATGAGGGTCTTTTCTAATGAGTCAGTTCTTTTCATAAGGTGGCCAAAGTACTGGAGTTTCAGTTTCAGCATCAGTCCTTCCAATGAATACTCAGGACTGATCTCCTTTAGGATGGACTGGTTGGATCTCCTTGCAGTCCAAGGGACTCTCAAGAGTATTCTCCAACACCACAGTTCAAAAGCATCAATTCTTCGGTGCTCAGCTTTCTTTATAGTCCAACTCTCATATCCATACATGACTACTGTAAAAACCATAGCCTTGACTAGACAGACCTTTGCTGGCAAAGTAATAGCTCTGCTGTTTAATATACTCTATAGGTTGGTCATAACTTTCCTTCCAAGGAGTAAGTGTCATTTAATTTCATGGCTTTAGTCACCATCTGCAGTCATTTTGGAGCCAAAAAAAAAAAAAAATGTCTGTCACTGTTTCCACTGTTTCCCCATCTATTTGCCATGAAGTGGCAATGATCTTAGTTTTCTGAATGTTGAGTTTTAAGCCAACTTTTTCACCCTCCTCTTTCACTTTCATCAAGAAGCTCTTTTGTTCTTCACTCTCTGCCAAAAGGGTGGTATCATCTGCATATCTGAGGTTGCTGATATTTCTCCTGGAAATCTTGATTCCAGCTTATGCTTCATCCAGCCCAGTGTTTCTCATGATATACTCTGCATATAAGTAAAATAAGCAGGGTGACAATACACAGCCTTGATATACTCCTTTCCCAATTTGGAACCAGTCTGTTGTTTCATGTCCAGTTCTAACTGTTGCTTCCTGACCTGCATACAGATTTCTCAAGAGGCTGGTCAGGTGGTCTGGTATTCCCATCTCTTTAAGAATTTTCCAAAGTCTATTGTGGTCCACACAGTCAAAAGGCTTTGGTGTAGTCAATAAAGTAGATGTTTTTCTGGAACTCGCTTGCTTTTTCAATGATCCAATGGATGTTGCAATTTGATCTCTGGTTCCTCTGCCTTTTATAAATCCAGCTTGAACATCTGGAAGTTCACAGTTCACATACTGTTGAAGCCTGACTTGGAGGATTTTGAGCATTATTTTGCTAGCATGTGAGATGAGTGCAATTATGCGGTAGTTTGAGCATTCTTTGGCATTGCCTTTCTTTGGGATTGGAATGAAAACTGACCTTTTCCAGTTCTGTGGCCACTGCTGAGTTTTCCAAATTTGCTGGCATATTGAGTGCAGCACTTTCACAGCATCATCTTTTAGGATTTGAAATAGCTCAACTGGAACTGAATATCTGTATATTTTGTTCTATGTTATAATCCCTCGTGTCTATATATTACACAGCATGTGCAAGAATTTGTTGAAAGTACTTACTGAATTAATTTTTGAATCACTTAATCTTAGTCCTTCCCCGTGTGATAGCCAACTTTTCCCAATTTACTGGGAACTTTCTTATTTTTTCACCAAAAGTCCTGTATCCTGGGATATTCCCAAGTCTCAGGTAAAAGAGGGAAGTTGATTACCCTATTATGAGAGTTCACAAGCTGGTCAACTCATGAAAAATACTTCTTTTTTTTTTTCTTTTAAAAAAATTTTATTGAAAAATATAAAATGGACTGTGGTAATGGTTGCACATATCTGTGAATATATATTAGAATCAATGGATTACATACTTTAAATGAATGGATCTTATGGCATGTAAACTTCATATCAATAAAGCTTTTTTTTTTTTTTATTAGTTGGAGGCTAATTACTTCACAACATTTCAGTGGGTTTTGTCATACATTGATATGAATCAGCCATAGAGTTACACGTATTCCCCATCCCGATCCCCCCTCCCACCTCCCTCTCCACCCAATTCCTCTGGGTCTTCCCAGTGAAAAATCCATCTTCTAAAATTATATACCCTGAGACTTTGCTGGATATGTAATAAATAATAAATATACATTCAGTTTGATTTTTCTCCCTAGATACTATTCTAACCAAAACTCTTTAAAAAGGGATTTTGTTTTGAAAGACTATTCCCAAAAATCTATCTTCAAACAACAAAATTATCTTGGAGAATCTCCTCTCTGGCAAGAAATAAATTCCTCTGTCATTAAAGTCTGACTCACAGAGATGCTCAAAAAACCAAAGATCAGGGCAGTTCAGAGGCAGGAGGAGAACACAGTGACCCAGAGAGGCCCTCTGAAGGGCCCAAAGGTCTCAGACATCAAAGTGAGAAGAGGCAATTTCCCTTTGGTATTAGTAAGTGGCTATATCTTGTCATCTTTCTTTGATGCAGCAGAACTGGCAGTTCCAATTTGTTTTTTGTCCCACATCCTTAAGGTGTAATAAAATTGTAGAAAGCATTCTTCATTAACTTAAGATTTTCTATTAATTTCTTTTATTCAATTTCTCTTTTATGTCTCAAATAGATACTGCAATACATATATTCTGATTGTGTTAAAAGTAGGAAATATATGAAATAAATAATTTCAAGGATGGGAAGTCAACATTACTTCTATTACTCCTACCATAGTTTGTCCTCAGGGCAAACAACAGGGAGGGAGCACAGTCCCATCCATCAACAGAAAATTGGATTAAAGATTTATTGAGCATGACCCGCCCATCAGAACAAGACCCAGATTCCCCCACAGTCAGTTTTTCCCCTCAGGAAGCTTCCATAAGCCTCTTATCCTAATCCATTAGAGGGCAGGCAGAATGAAGACTACAATCACAGAAAACTAAACAAACTGATCACATGGATCACAGCCCTGTCTAACTCAATGAAACAATGAGCCATGCTGTGTAGGGCCACCCAAGACAAACGGGTCATGGTGGAGAGTTCTGACAAAATGTCCACTGGAGAAGGAAATGGCAAACCAGAATTCTTGCCTTGAGAACCTCAAGAACAGTATGAAAAGGCAAAAAGATATGACACTGAAAGATGAACTCCCCAGCTTGGTAGGTGCCCAACATGTTGCTGGAGAAGAGAGGAGAAATAACTCCAGAAAGAATGAAGAGATGGAGCCAAGCAAATACAATGCCCGGTTGTGGCTGTGACTGGTAATGGAAGTAAAGTCAGATCCTGTAAAGAACAATATTGCATAGGAATCTGTAATTATTCTTAGTATATGTGCTGCTGTAATTTTAGGTCCATGAACCAAGGTAAATTGGAAGTGATCAAACATGAGATGGCAAGAGCGAATGTCAACATTTTAGGAATCAGTGAACTAAAATAGACCAGAATGGATAAACTTAATTCATATGATCATTATATCTACTACTGTGGGCAAGAATCTTTGGAAGAAATGGTGTATCCCTCATAGCCAACAAAATAGTCCAATCTGAAGTACTTGGGTGCAATCTCAAAAATGACAGAATGATCTCTGCTCATTTCCAAGGCAAACCATTCAATATTACAGTAATGCAAGTCTAGGCCCAAACATTAATGCCAAAGAAGCTGAAGTTGAACCGTTCTATGATAATCTATAAGACCGTCTAGAACTAACAGAAAAAAAAAAAAAAGAGATATTCTTTTCATCATAGGGGACTGGCATGCAAAAGTAGGAAGTCAAGAGATAACTGGAGTAACAAGCAAGTTACTCCACAGAAGCACTATACAAAAAAGATCTTCATGACCCAGATAACCAGGATGGTGTGATCACTCACTTAGAACTAGATATCCTGGAATGAGAAGTCAAGTGGGCCTTAGGAAGCATCACTATGAACAAAATTAGTGGAGGTGATGGAATTCCAGTTTAGTTATTTTAAATCCTAAAAGATGATGCTGTGAAAGTGCTGCACTCAATATGTTGGCAAATTTGGAAAACTCAGCAGAGGCCACAGGACTAGAAAAGGTCAATTTTCATTCAAATCCCAAAGAAAGGCAATGCCAAAGAAAATTCAAACTACTGTACAAAGGCACTCATCTCACAGACTAGCAAAGTAATGATCAAAATCTACAAGCCAGGCTTCAACACCACATGAACTGTGAACGTCCATATGTTCAAAATGGATTTAGAAAAAGCAGAGGAACCAGAGATCAAATTGCCAACATCCATTGAATCACTGAAAAAGCAAGAGAGTTCCAGAAAAACATCTACTTCTGCTTTATTGACTATGCCAAAGCCTTTGACTGTGTGGATCACAATAAACTGTGGAAAATTCTTAAAGAGATGGGAATAGCAGATCACCTTATCTCCCTTCTGAGAAATCTGTATGCAGGTCAGGAAGCAACAGTTAGAAGTGGACATAAAACAACAGATTGGTTCCAAATTGGGAAAAGAGTATGTCAAGGCTGTATATTGTCACCCTGCTTGCTGAAAATTACATGCAGAGTACATCATGCAAAATGCCAGGCTGGATGAAGCACAAGCTGGAATCAAGATTGCTGGAAAAAATATCAATAACCTCAGATATGCAGATGACACCACCCTTATGGCAGAAAGTGAAGAGGAAATAAAGAACGTGTTAATGAAAGTGAAAGAGGAAAGTGAAAAAGTTGGCTTAAAACTCAACACTCAGAAAACTAAGGTCATGGCATCTGGTCCCATCACTTCATGGCAAATAGGGAAACAATGGAAGCAGTGAAAGACTATTTTGAGGGGCTCCAAAATCACTGCAGATGGTGTCTTAAGCCATGAAATCAAAAGATAGCCAGCTCCTTGGAATAAAAGCTATGACCAACCTAGAGAGCATATTAAAAAGCAGAGATATTACTATGCCAACAAAGGTCTATCTAGTCAAAGCTATGGTTTTTCCAGTAGTCATGTGTGGATGTGAGAGGTAGATTATAAAGAAAGCTGAGCACCAAAGAATCGATGCTTTTGAACTATGGTGTTGGAGAAGACTCTTACGAGTCCGTTGGACTGCAAGGAGATCCAACCAGTCAATCCTAAAGGAAGTCGGTCCTGAATAGTCATTGGAAGAACTGATGCTGAAGCTGAAACTGCAATACTTTGGCCACCTGATGTGAAGAACTGACTCATTGGAAAAGACCTTGATGCTGGGCAAGATTGAAGGCAGGAGAAGGGGATGACAGAGGATGAAATGGTTGGATGGCATCACTGACTCGATGGATATGAGTGTAAGCAAGCTCCAGGAGTTGGTGATGGACAGGGAATCTGGCATGCTGCAATCCATGGGGTTGCAAAGTGTCAGACATGACTGAGCAGCTGAAATGAACTGAACTGAACAGGCAAGTTTGGCCTTGTGTTACAAAATACAGCAGGGCAAAAGCTAACAGAGTTTTGCCAAGAGAACTCACTGGTCATAGTGAACACCACTTCAAACAACACAAGAGAAGACTTTACAGATGGACTTCACCAGATGGTCTATATGGAAATCAGATTGATTATATTCTTTGCAGCTAAAAATGAAGAAGCTCTATACAGGCAGCAAAAACAAAATTGGGGGCTGATTGTGGCTCAGATCATGAAATCCTTATTGCCAAATTCAGACTTAAATTAAGAAAATAGAGAAAATCACTACACTTTTCAGATATGATCTAAATCAAATCCCTTATTATTATACAGTGGAAGTGACAAACAGATTCAAGGGATTAGATCTGATAGAGTGTCTGAGAACTAAGGACAGAGGTTCATGACATTGTAAAGGAGACAGTGATCAAGACCATCCCCCAGAAAAGTATATGCAAAAAGACAAAATGGTTCTCTGAGGAGGCCTTACAAATAGCTGAGAAAAGAAGAGAAGCAAAAGGCAATTGAGAAAAGGTAAGACATACCCTTCTGAATGTGGAGTTCCAAAGAAAAGCAAGGAGAGATAAGAAAGTTTTTCTCAGTAATCAATGCAAAGAAATAGAGTAAAATATTAGAAAGGGAGACTAGAGATCTCTTCAAGAAAATTAGAGCTACCAAGGTAGCCATGCCAAGATGGGCTCAATAAAGGACACAAACATTATGGACCTAACAGAAGCAGAAGATTTTAAGAAGAGCTGGCAAGAATACAGAGAAGAACTATACAAAAAAGATCTTCACGACCCAGATAACCACGATGGTGTGATCACTAACCTAGAGCCAGATATCTTGGAGTGCAAAGTCAAGAAGGCCTCACTCAGGAAGCATCACTAAGAACAAAGCTAGTGGAGGTGATGGTTAGCTATTTCAAATCCTAAAAGATGATGCTGTGCAGTGCAACACTCGGTATGTTAGCAAATTTGGAAAACTCAGCAGTGGCCTCAGGACTGGAAAAGATCAGTTTTCATTCCAATACGTAAGAAAGGCAATGCCAAAGAAAGTTCAAACTACTGCACAATTGCACTCATCTCACACACTAGCAAAGTAATGCTCAAAATTCTCCAAGTGATGCTTCAACAGTATGCAACCTGAGAACTTCCAGATGCTCAAGATGGATTTAGAAAAGGCAGAGTAACCCGAGATGATCAAATTGCCATCCTCCATTGGATCACAGAAAAAGCAAGAGAATTCCAGAAAAACATCTATACCTGCTTTATTGACTACACCAAAGCCTTTGACTGTGTGGATCACAACAAACTGTGGAAAATTATTAAAAAGATGGGTTTAACAGACTCCTGAGAAATCTGTATGCAAGTAAAGTAGCAACAGCCAGAACAAGACATGGAAGAATGGACTGGTTCCAAATTACAAAAAGAGTATGTCAAGGATGTGTATTGTCATCCTGTTTATTTAACTTACATGCAGAGTGCATCATGTGAAATGCAGGGCTGGATGAAGCACAAGCTGGAATCAAGATTGCCAGGAGAAATATCTATTACCTAAGATATGTAGATGAAACCACTGTTATTGCATAAAGCAAAGAAAAACTAAAGAGCCTCTTGATGAAAGTGAAAGAGGAGAGTGAAAAAAATTGGCTTAGAACTCAACATTCAGAAAACAAAGATCATGGCATCCAGTCCCATCACTTCATGGAAAATTGTTGGGAAACAATGGAAACAGTGACAAACTATATATTCTTGGTCTCCAAAATTACTGCAGATGGTGACTGCAACCATGAAATTAAAAGACACTTGCTCCTTTGAAGAAAATGTATAACCAACCTAGACAGTATATTAAAAAGCAGAGACAGTACTTTGCCAACAAAGATCCATCTAGTCAAAACTATGGTTTTTCTAGTGGTCATGTATGGATGTGAGAGTTGGACTATAAAGAAAGCTGAGCACTGAAGAATTGATGTTTTTGAACTGTTGTATTGGAGAAGACTCTTGAGAGTCCCTTGGACTGCAAGGAGATCCAACCAGTCCATCCTAAAGGAGATCAGTCCTGAATATTCATTGGAAGGACTGATGCCAAAGCTGAAACTCCAATACTTTGGCCACCTGATTTGAAGAACTGACTCATTGGAAAAAACCCTGATTCTGGGAAAGATTGAAGTCAGGAGGAGAAGGGGACGATAGAGAATGAGATGGTTGGTTGACATCACCGACTGGGTGGACATGAGTTTGACCAACCTCCGGGAGTTGATGATAGACCAGGAAGCCTCGCATGCTTCAGTCCATGGGGTTGCAAAGAGTCAGACACAACTGAGTGATTGAACTGCGCTTACTTATACCCAAGCCTGCTCAAATCTTCTCCTCTCTTTTGGGAACTGTTGTAAATGATTTAGTGTGCATTGTTCTTGGGCTTTTCTGAAGTAGTGAAAAAGTGAAAGTCTCTCAGTCATGTCCAAATCTTTGTGACCCCATGGACTATATAGCCCATAGAATTCTCCAGGTTAGAGAATGAGTGGGTAGCCTTTCCCTTCTCCAGGGGTTCTTCCCAATCCGGATCAAACCCAGGTCTCCTGCATTTCAAGTGGATTCTTTACCTGCTGAGCCACAAGGGAAGCCCAAGAATACTGGAGTGGGTATCCTATCCGTTCTCCAGTGATCTTCCCAACCTGGGAATCGAACTGGGGTCTCCTGCATTGCAGGTGGATTCTTTACCAACTGAGCTATCAGCAAAGCATACTTTACATATAAATATATAATTTCTTCATAAATAGAGTCATCTTTTTGCAATTGCTATTTCACATATATATCCCAGAGAATTGCCCATTAGTAATATAATTTATCTCATTATTTTTTATTCTTGTCTGTATATAGCTATTAAACATTTATCTTTATGTCAATGTATGCTTTCTAGTCTTTTAAATTTTGCTTTCAATTGGAGGATAATTACTTTACAATAGTGGGATGGTCTCTCACACATCAGCATGAATCAGCCATAGGTATATATGTGTCCCCCTCCCTCCTGAACCTCCCTCCCACCTCCACCTCCATCCCACCTGTCTAGGTTGTCGCAGAGTATTGGCTTTGGGTTCCCTGCGTCACACAGCCAATTCCCACTCACTCTCTATTTTACACATGGTAATGTTTATGTTTCAGTGCTACTCTGTCAAATCATCCCACTTACTCTCTCCCTCCCTCGCTGTATCCAAAAGTCTGTCCTTCATGTCTGTGTCGCCTTTGCTGCCTGCAAATAGGATCATCGGTACCATCTCTCTAGAGTCCACATATATGTGTTAATATTTGCCTAGTTTTTTTAAATAAAGACAAATGGAGATATACCATTTAAATTATAGGATCTTAAGAAACATAAAGGAGTTTTAAACTACAAAATGTCATATATAATCAATAGATTATTACAAAGTTTCTAAGTTCACACTTCACGAAGGATAGTATTATGTATATAATTTTTAAATTTAAAAGATTTAGATAACAATCTATATTAACATTCTAAATTAACAGTCTTTAATTTACCCACTCCAGTATTCTTGGGCTTCCCTTGTGGCTCAGCTGGTTAAGAATCTTCCTGCAGTACAGGAGACCTGGGTTCGATCCCTGGGTTCGGAAGATCCCCTGGAGAAGGGAAAGGCTACCCACTCCAGTATTCTGGCCTGGAGAATTCCATGGACTGTACAGTCCATGGGGTCGCAAAGAGTCGGACAAGACTGAGCAAATTTCACTTTCATGTTCTTTAATTTACATACAGTGCAAGTGTATATTTCTGTAGGTTTGGAGAAATATACTGAGTCATAGATGCACCACAATCAGGGAACAAAACAACTCCCTCATCACAAAAATCTCATGTTGCCCCCTTGCAGTCAACATCACCTCTTACCATACTGCTAGAAACTACTTTCTGTTCTCTGTCATAATTGTTTTATCTTTTTCAGAATGCCATATACATGACATCTTACATATCACATTTAAGACTGGATTCTTTAACTTACCTGCTTTTAAGATCATCCATGCTGTTGCATGGATCAGGAGCTCCTTGCTTTCTATTGCTGAGCATCCACTGTATGGTCAAAACCACGATTTATCACTTCACCTATAGAAGGACAGTTGGGTTGTTTCTAGCTTTTGATGATGCTACTATAAGCATTTGTGCTTAGACTTTTGTGTGAACGAAAGTTTTCATTTCTCTAGGAGTCAGTTTGCTAGGTCAGTTAATAAAGTAGGATAAACTTACAAGAAATTTCCAGTTTTCAGAGTGGCTGTAGCATTTTACATTCCTACCAGAATGTATGAGTATTCTAATTGCTATGTGTTTTTCCTACTTTTTATATACATAGTATTTTTTATTTATTTAATCCATTCCAATAGGTATATAGTGGTATTTGATTGTGATTTAATTTGCATGTTACTAATGACCAATTATTTGGGGGCTGCCCTGGTGACCCAGAGGGTAAAGAATCTGCCTGCAATGCAGGACACCCAGGTTCAATCCCTGAGTTGGGAAGATCCCCTGGAGAAGGGAGTGGCAACCCACTGCAGTATTCTTGCCTGGAGAATTCAATAGAGCAAGGATCCTGGCAGGCTACAGTCTATAGGATCGCAAAGAGTCACAACACAACTGAGCCACTAACACTTTCTTTTTCCCTTTCAATGATTTTGAACATCTTTTAATTAGATTATTTGACCACTGTATATGGTTTTTGATGATATGTCTGATCGAATCTTTTGAAATTTCATAAGAAATCCGTTGCTCTCTTCTCAATGTTGAGTTTTATCGCTTATTGTTTGCTAAAGGATATTGATAAATGGTGCTTCCCTGGTGGCTAAGATGGTAAAGAATCTGCTGCAATGTGGGAGACCTGGGTTCAATCCCTGGCTGGATAAGATCCCCTGGAGAAGGGAAGAGCAACACACTGCAGTATTCTTGCCTGGGAAATCCCAGGGACAGAGGAGACTTGCAGCTACAATCCACAGTGTTGCAAAGAGTTGGACACAACTGAGCTGACATGAAAATTAAAATACTGATGAACAATATTACATTAGTTTCATTGTACAACATAGTGATTCAACAGTCAAATATATTACAAAATGATCACCCTTTTGTAAAGTACAGGCCGGTAACCATCTGTCACCATAAAAAGTTACAGTATTATTCCTTATGCTATACACTATATCCTGTGACTTGTTCAGTTGCTCAGTCAATGTCTGACTCTTTGAAACATGGATTGTAGCATGCCAGGCTTCCCTGTCCTTCACCATTCCCCTGGAGCTTGCTCAATCAGGTCCACTGAGTCAGTGAAGCCTTCCAAACATCTCATCCCCTGTTGTCCTCTTCTCCTCCTGCCTTCTATCTTTCCCAGCCCTGAGGACATTTGTAATGAGCTGGCTCTTCACATCAGATGGCCAAAGTATTGGAGCCTCAGCTTAGCATGAATCCTTCCAATGAAGATTCAGGATTGATTTGCTTCACAATTGACTGGTTTGATCTCCTTGCAGTCCAAGGGACTCTCAAGAGTCTTCTCCAACATCACAGTTCAAAAGCATCAATTTTTCAGTGCTCAGCCTTCTTGAAGGTCCAAATCTCACATCCATTCTTGACTACTGAAAAAACCATAGTTTTCGACAGACAGACCTTTGTCTGCAAAGTAATGGCTCTGCTTTTTAATATGCTGTCTAGGTTGGTCATAGCTTTTATCCCAAGGAGCATCTTTTAATTTCATGGTTGCAGTCACCATCATAAGTGATTTTGGAGCCCCCCAAAAGAAAGCCTGTCACCATTTCCATTGTTTTCCCATTGATTTGCCATGAAGTGATGGGACCAGATGCCATGACCTTTGTTGTTTGAATGTTGAGTTTTATGCCAGCTTTTTCACTCTTCTCTTTTATCAACAGGCTCTTTAGTGCCCCTTCACTTTCTGCCATAAGGGTGGTGTCATCTGCATATCTGAGGTTACTGATACTTCTCCCGGCAATCTTGATTCCAGCTTGTGCTATATCCAGTGTGGCATTTCACATGATGTATTCTGCATATAAGTTAAATAAGCAGGGTGACAATATACAGCCTTGACGTATATTTGATGTATATATTCCTTTCCCAATTTGAAAGCAGTCAGTTTTTTCATGTCCAGTTCTAACTTTTGCTTCTTGACCTGCATACAGATTTCTCGGGGCGGGGGGGTGGGGTAGGTAAGGTGGTCTGGTATTCCCATTACTTTAAGAATTTTCCATAGGTTGTTTTGATCCACACAGCCAAAGGATTTAACCTAGTCAATGAAGCAGAAGTAGATGTTTTTCTGGAACTCTCTTGCTTTTTCTATGATCCAACAGAGGTTGGCAATTTGATCTCTGGTTCTTCTGCCTTTTCTAAATTCTGCTTGAATATCTGCAAGTTCTCAGTTTATGTGCTGTTGAAGCCTCGCTTGGAGAATTTTGAGTATTACTTGCCTAGTGTGTGAGATGAGTCCAATTGTGCGGTAGTTTGAACATTCTTTGGCATTGCCTTTCTTTGGGATTGGAGTGAAAACAAACCTTTTCCAGTCCTCTGGCCACTGCTGAGTTTTCCAAATTTGCCAACATGTTAAGTGAAGCACTTTTTTTTGTTCCATTTATTTTTATTAGTTGGAGGCTAATTACTTTACAATATTGTTGCGGGTTTTGTCATACATTGACATGAATCAGCCATGGATTTACATGTATTCCCCATCCCGATCCCCCCTCCCACCTCCCTCTCCACCCAATTCCTCTGGGTCTTCCCAGTGCACCAGGCCCGAGCACTTGTCTCATGCATCTAACCTGGGCTGGTGATCTGTTTCACCCTAGCTATTTCAAATCATAAAAGATGATGTTGTAAATCACAGCATCATCTTTTATGATTTGAAATAGCTCACCTGGAATTCCAGCACTTCCACTAGCTTTGTTCATAGTGATGCTTCCTGAGGCCCTCCTGACTTCACACTCCAGGATGCCTGGTCTAGGTGAGTGATCACACCATTGTGGTTATCTGGGTCATGAAGATCTTTTCTGTATAGTTCTTCTCTGTATTCTTGCACCTCTTCTTAATAACTTCAGCATCTGTTAGGTCCAAACCATTTGTGTCCTTTATTGTGCCCATCTTTGGTGAAGTATTCTGTTGGTATCTCTAATTTTCTTGAAGAGATCTTAAGTTTTTCCCTTTCTAATGTTTTACTCTATTCCTTTGCATTGATCACTGAGGAAGGCTTTCTTATCTCTCTTTGCTATTCTTTGGAACTCCACTTTCATATGGGTATATCTTTCCTTTTCTCCTTTGCCCTTTGCTTCTCTTCTTTTGTCAGCTACTTGTAAGGCCTCCTCAGAGAAAAATTTGCCTTTTTGCATTTCTTTATCTTAGGGATGGTTTTGATCACCACATCCTTTGCAATGTTATGAACCTCTGTCCAAAGTTCTTCAGGCATTCTGCCTATCAGAGCGAATCCCTTGAATCTATTTTTCACTTCCACTGTATAATCCTAAGGGATTTGATTTAGGTCATACCTGAATGGTCTAGTTGTTTTCTCTACTTTCTTCAGTTTAAACCTGAATTTGGCAATATGGTTCATGGTCTGAGCCACAGTCAGCTCCCATTCTTGCTTTTGCTTACTGTGTAGAGATTCTCCATCTTTGGCTGCAAAGACTATAATCAATCTGATTTCAGTATTGACCATCTGGTGATGCCCATGTATAGAGTTACCTTTTGTGTTGTTGGGAGAGTGTGTTTGCTATGACCAGCATGCTCTCTTGGCAAAACTTTGTTAGCCTTTGCCCTGCTTCATTTTGTACTCCAAGGCCAAACTTGCCTGTTATTCCAGGTATCTCTTGACTGCATACTTTTGCATTCCAGTCTTCTGTGATGAAAAAAATGGTTTTTTTTTTTTTTTGGTGTTAGTTCTAGAAGGTTATGTAGGTCTTCATAGAACTGTTCAAGGTTAGCTTCTTTGGCATCCTGTGACTAATATATTTCAAATTTGGAATCTTCTATTCTTAATCCCTTTACCTATTTAACAAATTTGCTCTCTGCATCTAAAGTCTGTTTCTGTTTTGTTTTGCTTGCTTTTTTTTTTTTTTTCTTAGATTCCATATATAATCATAACACAGTATTCATCCTTCTCTGTCTGACTTATTTCACTTAACACTCTCTAGGACCATCTATGTTGGTATATTGTCACAAATGACATGATTTCATCCCTTTTTATGACAAAGCGATATTTAATTGTGACACACACTACTTTTTTATTCATTCATCTATCTGTTGATAGACAGATAGATTGCTTCCATATCATGACCATTATAAATAATGTGGCTGTGAACTTACAGGTACATATATATTTTTGAGTTGGTGTTTTCATGTTCTTTGAATAAATGCCAGAATTGCAGGATCATATGGTAATTCATTTTAAATATTTTGAGGAGCTTCTGTATGGTTTTTATAGTGGCTATACCGTTTAAAGTTCCATCAACAGTGCACAAAAGTTCCCTTATCTTCACATTCTCTGCAATACTTTTTATTGTTTGTCTTTTTTGATGATAGCCATTCTGAAAAGTGTGAAGTGGTACCTCATTGTGGTTTTGATTTGCATTTCCCTGATGATTAGTGATGTTGAGTATTTTTTCATGTGTCTGTTGGCCATCTGTATGTCTTCTTCGAGAAATGTCTATTTAGATCAGATGCTAATTTTTCTAAATGGATTTTTTTAAAAATATTGAGTTGTGTGATTTCTTTAGGAAATTTTTATATTAACCCTTAGCAAATATATTGTTTGAAAATATTTTCTCCCATTTGGTAGGTTGACTTTTAACTTTGTTAATGATTTTCTTCCCTGTGCAAAAGTTTTTTAGTTCAAGGTAGTCCCATTTATTTGTTTATGCTTTTGTTTCCTGAGGGGACAGATCCAAAAATTATTGCTAAGATCAACGCCAAAGAGCATACTTAGTTGCCTGTTTCTTTTTTGTTGTTGTTGTTTGTTTTTTTTAAGGGGTTTTATGGATTTAGGTCTTATATTTAAGTCTTGAATCCATTTTGAGTTTATTTTTGTGTGTGGTGTAAAACTGTTGTTCAGATTAATTTTTTTTTCATATAGCTGTTCAATTTTCATCATTTGTTGAAGAGTTTGTCTTTTTCCCATTGGATATTCTTGCCTCCCTTGTTGTAGATTAACTGATCATATAAGTATGGCTGTATTCTGGGCTCGCAATCCTATTCCATTGATCTCTGTGTCCACTTTCAGGCCAGCACAATACTGCTTTTATTACTATAGCTTTATGGCATAGTTTGAAATCAGGAAGTGTGATATCTTCAGCTTTGTTCTTCTTAAGATACTTTTGCTTATTTGGAGAATTTGTGTTTCCATAAAAAATAAATGTATATTATTAGTTCTAGTTTTGTGGAAAATGCCCTTGGTATTTGATAGGATTTCACTGAATCTGCAGATTGCCTTGGGTAGTATGGTCATTTTAACAATATTAATTCTTCCAATTGATGAACAGCTTTCCATTTGTATGTTTCATCTTCAATTTCTCTCATCAATATCTCATAGTCTTCAGTGTAAAGGTCTTTCACCACTTTGTTAGATTTATTTTTAGATATTTCATTCATTATACTGAAAGAGTAAATGGAATTGTTTTCCTAATTTCTCTTTCTGATACTCCATTTTTAATGTAAAGAAATGCAACAGATTTCTTTTATATTAATTTTGCATACTGAAACTTTACTGAGTTCATTTATTTTTCTAATAGTTTTTTGATGTTGTTTATAGTGTTTTCTGTTTAGTATCATATCATCTGAAACTGACAGCTTTACTTCTTCCTTTCCAATTTGGATGCATTTCATCTTTTTTTTTTTTTTTTTTCTTGTTGTCCAATTGCTATGGCTATGTTGAAAAAATGTGTCTTGTTCTTGGTATTAGTAGAAATACTTTCAGCTTTTCATTATAGAATGATACTGACTATGGTGTGGAAAACCATTACACAGAAGACTATAAAACACTGTTGCTGTAATGATGATGGAAAAAAAACTTAGAAGGGCAGATTCTTTGCCACTGCACCACTTGGGAAGTCCAAGAGATCTTTTTAGGCTAACTTGTGAGATGAGTATATACTGGTAAATAAGACAGATGGGGTCCTCATTCTCATGGAGCTTATATTCTACTCCACGGAAACATGCAACACACAAATAAGCAAACATAAGTATCAGGTGTTTATAAATTCTGAGTCAAAATAAGTATGGAATGGAGGTTACTCATGTGGGGGCATGATATTTTATATGGGGTGGGTATGGAAGGTATCTTTGACTAGAAGATGTTAAAACAGAGAGCTGAAGGAACTGAGAGGATGAGTCCTATAAACATCTGCAGGCAATAGGGTTTTAATAAGAAGCAGCACATGAAAAACAGGCAGAAACAATCTTAGTATGTTCAATTTCTTGGCCATTTGTTATTTCTTCTGTAAGTTACTTGTTCATATACTTTCTCTACATTCCCACAGGGTTATTCCTTTTTTCTTATTAATAAATAGGAACTCAGTATATTATGGCTAGTCATCTTTTATCTTTTATTTATGTTGCAAATATTTTCTCCCATTTTTTTTTTTAAAGAAGAATTCCATACTGGGTAATTTTATTGTTCCTTGTGAACAGGAGTTTTAAAGTTTTTTATCTGGTGGAAGAACGTTTTCTTGAACAAGTCACTTTTACTTTTCCTGTGAAAATAGAGGTTATAATCATTCCAGAAAAGTTATCCTCAAGTGCTTTATTTTTTATTGCTCTCCTGACCCTTCTAATATTCCTTCAGGAGCTCTTTGACTTGTTATTGCCATGTCCTAGGGAAGCTGCCATGTCCTAGGGAATCCATCTGCAGTGCAGGAGACCCTGGTTTGATTCCTGGTTGGGAAAATCTGCTGGAAAAGGGAAAGGCTATCCACTCCAGTATTCTGGCCTGGAGAATTTCATTTATTGAACAGTCCATGGGGTCGCAAAGAGTTGGACATGACTGAGCGACTTTCACTTTCACTTTCAGAGAAGATGTAGTACTCTGGAATCACCACTAGCTGCTGCCAGTCATTCCAAGAAATGGGTCTGCTCAATGAACTTCACAGCTGTACACTGGGTAGAAGTTATTTTTCCTTCATGAAATGAAGAAATGAGATTTGGAATGATTTAATGGGGCTCAGAGATAACCTTAGAGTGAATGTATTTGTAGGGTGTCCTCTGGGTGGCTTTGAAAATGGCTTAGTGATGGAGTAGTCATAAATTCTTCCCTCCCCACATATTCCTAAGATTCCAGGAAGGTATATAACAAGGAAATGCAGAACACAATGAGGAACGGCCCACTCAAACCTTTGGAAGTGGGTTCAGATAGTTCAGAAGCTTGGATTGTTTACAAACTCATTATGTGTCTTCTAGATATGGCATTCAGCAACTTTGAGATAAGCCCCTAGGGCATAGTTCTCAGATCTGACAGAGGATCAGAATCATCCCCATGGCTTTCTGAAAATGCAAAACTTAAATCAAGAAACTGTAATTCACTATGTATGGTGTGAGTCTTGGAAATTAATTTCAAAGGCAAATGGGCAATGCAAACATCATGTTCATATCTTGCCACTTGTCTATATGTATCCACCAGATCTGTTCTGTTTCCAAAACAACTTCAGAGCACTAGAATATTATGGGCTAATTAATAACATTTTGTAAGAATGATGAGTGGTAAATATTTTATAATATTGAGTGTAGATGCTTTTAATCATTTGACTTTATGAAATGAAACATGCCTCACATTTGTAAGATTTCCTTGTTTTTTGTTGAATATGGAGTATTTTAACTTGCTCTTGTTCTGTTTCTTTCCACTAGCTTGTTATTTTCTCAGAAGTAGGAATTATTTCAATTTTTTCCATCATAACATCCAAAAAGGTCAAGAACAATACTGAAAGGTGGTTTATAAACATATTCATATCTTACCACATGCTCCAGAAATCAGAAAACAGACTAAGTCACTATTAATTCTTAAAAGTTAGGTGTCTAAACAACATAGGTAGGTTCTCTATGTACTAACCATAAAGAAAGATGTCTTATTGTTAACAATTATCATAAAAAGTAACCAACTCTAAGGCCAAACAGAAGAACTTCCTAATATTGAGTGAAGTTCTAAACCATCAAGAGGATATTCAACTAGTGTGGTTACAAAATAAAACACATATGGAAATTCAAAATGGCAGAATGTACAAGTAAAGTGATTTCTTTCTGAAAGTTCAGATTTGAGTGTGTGAGGGAGACTTGGGAGACATGAGGAGGATGCAGCTCCAGGCAGCTTTTGCTATTTTTATGGCCCTAAAAAATCATTGTAGGAGTATGTCATTCTAACCCCAATCACAAGACAGAAAATACTCTTCCTTGCCCTAACCTCCAGACAACTGCAAAACCAAGTTTATGTTTCTCTCAGGAATCCATGACTCACTTTAGAAGAATTAGAGGTCAACATAAGCTGTCGAGTCTTCCGCTTCTGACTGAGACAGAGCAGCCCACATTTTCAGACCTCCATCCATGAAACTCTGTTTTACTCAATTCATCCTCAGTCTGGCTGGTTAGCTTTCCATGTTCCCCATCATCCAGCTTCTTACTTACATCCCTAGTCTTTGTTTCTCCCTAGGTTCCACTCCTCATACTCTGCACTCCACAAGGATAACAAAAACATCACAACATAAGCATCCTTGTTTACTTCTTTGTACTTTCTAAGAAGCAGTCTATTTGTACTATTCAGCTTTTGCATTATTTAACTCTGGACATCATTTTATACTCAATATAGGAGACAAAGGAAGAAATTAAAAAGGGTTACAATTATAAACTATATACTACATGGTATTATTATATGTTATATAATGTATAATATTATGTTCTTGTTGTTCATTCACGAAGTCATGTCCAATACTTGTGATCCAAGATAAGTAGCTCACCAGGCTTCACTGTCCTTCACTATCTCCAGGATTTGCACAAACTTGTGTTCATTGAGTCGGTGATGCCATCCAACCATCTCACCCTCTTTTGTCCCCTTCTCCTCCTGCCCTCAATCTTTCCCAGCATCAGAGTCTTTTCTGATGAGTCAATTCTTTGCATCAGGTGCCCAAAGTATTGGAACTTGAGCTTCAGTATCAGTCTTCCCAATGAATATTCAAGGTTGACTTCCTTTAGGATTGATTAAATTGACCTCCTTGCAGTCCAAGGAACTCTCAAGAGCCCTCTCCAACACCACAGTTTGGAAGCACCAATTCTTCAGGGCTCAGCCTTCTTTATGGTCCAACTCTCACATCCATACATGACCATTGCAAAAGCCATAACTTTGACTATAGGGACCTTTGTTGCCAAAGTGATGTCTCTGCTTTTTAATATGCTGTCTGGGTTTGTCATAGCTTTCTTTCATGGAGCAAGCGTCTTCCAATTTCATGGCTGCAGTCACCATTGATAGTGGTTTTCAGTTCAGTTCAGTCGCTCAGTCATGTCCGACCCTCTGCAACCCCATGAATTGCAGCACGCCAGGCCTCCTGTCTATCACCAATTCCCAGAGTTTACTCAAACTCATGTCCATCAAGTTGGTGATGCCATCCATCATCCTCTGTTGGCTCCTTCTCCTCTTGCCCCCAATCCCTCCCAGCATCAGGGTCTTTTCCAATGAGTCATTTTAGAGCCCAAGAAAATGAAATCTGCCACTGTTTCCAATTTTCCCCATCTATTTGCCATGAAGGGATGGGACTGGATACAAAGATCTCCATTTTTTGAATGTTGAGTTTTAAGTCAACTTTTTCACTCTCCTCTTTCACCCTCATCAAGAGGCTCTTTGGTTCCTCTTCACTTTCTGCTATTAGAGTGGTATCATCAGCATATCTGAAGTTATTGATATTTCTCCTGGCAATCTTGATTCTACATTGTGAGTCATCCAGTCTGGCATTTTGCCTGATGCACTCTTCATATAAGTTAATAATCAGGGAGACAATATATAATCCTGGCATATTCCTTTCCCAATTTGGAACCAGTCTGTTGTTCCACGTCCGGGTCTAACTGTTGTTTCTTGCCCTGCGTACAGATTTCTCAGGAGGCAGATAAGGTGGTCTGGTATTCCCATCTCTTGAAGAATTTTCCAAAGTTTGTTGTGATCCACACAGCCAAAGGCTTTAGCGTAGTCAGTGAAGCAGAAGTAAATGTTTTCTGGAATTCTTTTGCTATGATCCAATGGATGTTGGCAATTTGACCTCTGATTCCTCTGCCTTTTTTAAATCTAGCTTGTATATCTGCAAGTTCTTGGTTCATGTGCTAAGCCTAGCTTGAAGGATTTTGAGCATTAACTTGATAGCATGTGAAATGAATGAAACTGTATGGTAGTTGGAACATTCTTTGGCATTGCCCTTCTTTGGGATTGAAACAAAAACTGACCTTTTCCAGTCCTGTGGCCACTGCTGAGTTTTTCAAATTTGCTGGCATATTGAGTGCAGCACTTTCACAGCATCATCTTTTAGAATTTGAAATAGCTCAACTGGAATTCTACCACCTGCACCAGCTTTGTTCCTAGTGATACTTCCTAAGGCCCACTTGGCTCCACCCTCCAGAATGTCTGCAGGGTGTGACCATACCATCCTGGTTATCTGTGTCATTAAGACCTTTTTTGTATAGTTCTACTGTGTACTCTTGCCACCTCTCTTAATTTCTTCTATTTCTGTTAGGTATTTGCCATTTATACATATTTATATAAATAACATAATAAAAACTTTATGCTCCCAACCATATAACTGTGCCAATGATTGGGTGTTATAGGTATGAAAAACAAATAAATAAATCTGTTTTTTGGGGAGTAGGGACACAACCCTGCTTGGTTTATTCTATCTAGCCTTCCCTCAGTAAACCAGGCCAAGGCTAGATCTCATCTGTATCTTTGCTCAGTTCTATCTCTCTTTTTATCCTGCTTTCTTTTATTGGTTCTTCTTGAAGAATTCTCCCTGAATAGACCACATGAACACCAATCCCTGCCTCAGGTTCTGTATTTCTGCTTTTAAGGGACCCAAACAGAAACAATGTCGCAAAAGGACTTTTAAGGATCTTGCTATATGCTAAGTGACTTTCTATAATTCCAAACTTTTTGATACTGACATTCTGTTTGTTTGTTTGTTTGTTTTAATTTTTTTAACATATTCTTTCTTGAGATTACCTTGAGGAGAAAAGCAAGAGAGCCAGATTGTTCATATTGTAATGAACTCTTATTTTCATAAAAAAAAAATTTACCTTACCTTCTCTTCAGATTTTCTTACATGCTGTCCCCTAAGTTTAGGACAATTTTCACCTTATTGTGTGTGTGTGTGTCTAGGAAAAGCTCTAATTTATCCTTATCTGAGTTTCCTTCAGGAACCCTCCCAGATGTCTCTCTACCTTGTTCTCCTAAATCTATGTTATGTGTGTGTGTGTCTCTCAAGTATTCATGTAACATTCTAGAACATCTTCCAGACATTATATATTATAAACTCAAGAAAAATATGGAATGAGTCTATCTTGATCATTTCTGAATCTCCAGAATCTAGCATAATACCTGACACACAATAAAGATGCCCTTTTAAATAAAAATGAGTGAATATGCAAATGCTAACAAAATGGAAGATATGCTGGATGGTCTTGTTTCTTATGATCCTTATTATAGTCTTGAACATGGTATAGGCTGGGGACAGTTTTTCTCAGCAGGTGGACATTTGCAGTCTGTCCCTCATCTAGCCTCCTCTGAGCACTTTCCCACCATCTTTCCAAAGTAGGGCTGTGAATGGGAATGGAAGGCCCTCAATACAACATTTGGAAAGAACTTGAATTAAGATCATTAGATGGCAAACTGCTTAATAGAATGGACTAATCTCATTTACCTCTTTATTCCAAAATGCTAGCATTGAGTTTAGCAAATGGAAGATAGTCAGAAAATACTGAATAAGAAAGTGAGCTGTTTCCTGAAGCACAGAAAATTATTTAAAAGTAAACTTCTGAATCTAACTTTCCTACCTACCTCTTTCATTGCTAATTTTTAATACTGTGCTTAACTTCCTCTCGTATCAAATTACACTCCTCTTCCACTGCCAGTTACATCATCATGCCTTCATATATGTTGTTCTCATCATCTAGAGCACCTTCCCTACACATCCAAATTCCACAGAATCCACAGATATCCTCAATTGATTCATGAGGCTTCCTTTCCCAGCATCTTCCAGCTCTTGTTGATCTTCTTCATTGGATTTCATCAATCTAAAACCACAGAAATGTTGTCATCTCCTCTAGGGCAGGAACTCTATCTTAGACACTGGGAATGCAGAGATAAATGCCAAAGCATAATCAGCATTCATTATTCTTTTTAAATGTCAGTATAGTGGAGTGGGGGTTGAACCAAAAATTCTTTCATCATTTTCTGTAATCCAGAGCTAAATTTAGGATTAAAAAAAAAAGCAGCTTGGGCCCAGGGGTATTCATTGGCTGTTAACGTATGGAAATTTACAAATATATCCAAATACCCAATGTAGTGAAAAGGCTAATTTTTTGTTTGTTTGTTTTTGTTTTTTTGCTATGTGGCATGTGAGATGTTATTTCCATGACCAGGGATCAAACTCACACCACCTGCAGTGGAAACATGGAGTTTTAATTCCTGGACCACCAGGGAAGTCCTAATGCATTCTTGACACTAAAAACAAAACAAAACAGGGTTATTTTAACCCAAGAAGGGTTGTCAACATTGTACTAATTTTAAAAATATGAGTGCCTCATATAGAATCAATGAGAAGTTCAGAAGGGAAATAATCTGTATTGTGGCAAAGTGTGTTTGATTTTATTAATAAATACTGAAGAAAAAGTGCAGTCATAGACCTGAGCTGAAGCCATCACACAATTTCATGCCCCTCTCTACATGTATAGAACATCTTATTCTTCCTCAAAATAATAAGCACTGAGACAAGAACCTACTTTTCTCCTCAAAACCATTTACACTCTGTAGTTGTTGGAAGTCATGAAGTTTTCAGAACCTCATAGAGAAAGGAAGTAGCACATTATGTGAAAAGGAATGGTACTTTCTGGGGATAATGGGTTAGAATAGGAAAACTGATATAAAGAGGTTAAATTAATAAATAGTGCAACTGAAGGAGGGTGTTTGAAGACATACCCCTGTGGAACACCTTCGGAGTTCTGTGTAAGAGATCTCAAATGACTCTGTAAGACTCAAATGACTTCAAGAGACAGAAAGGTAGGGAGTGCTGGAGTCTCTGTTACATCAAAGAAAACTTGCATAACTTACAGGCATTTAAATTTTAAAAATCTGACCACAAGTTTGCAACTCATAGCCCAGGCAGTCTTGTGCTTTTTGTTAGTCTGGGAAATACACTTGATCCACAAACATACCCTAAATCTTAAATTTATATATATATATATATATATATATATATATATATATATATATATATATATAGCTTCAAGAAAATTGCCAAAATTTCTTAGTGAGTATCACTGAAGTCCAGGTTACATTTCAGCTGGGAAGATGAATGAGACAGCTCTTGGAATAAGAACAGATAACCTCGCTACGTTTTCCACTATGGTCAATTAATGGACATTAACAGCATCTTGATTTTGTATTACTGAGTAGGAAGGAAATAGTCCCCTAGAGAAAGAAACAATACTTTAACTTTCCTCTTAACTTTAGTTTAACTTTCCTTTACCAGACGGCAGACTGAAACATGAGTGAGTGAAGTCGCTCAGTCGTGTCCAGTTCTTTGTGACCCCGTGGACTGTAGCCTACCAGGCTTCTCCGTCCATGGGATTTTCCAGGCAAGAATACGGGAGTGGGCTGCCATTTCCTTCTCCAACTGAAACATACTTAGCACCAAAACAATGTCCAAATCTTAGCTATACTACAGACTACCTGTGTGCCTTTAGGCAATTCATTGGATCGTCTTAACTTCAATTTTTTTTTTTTTTTTTTTTGGTTATGGTAAGAACATTTGGGCTGAAAGGTGTTTTGGGGTTCTTCACAGCTCTGAAAGTTAATTTTATTATAAAACTATTTATAATATATTCTGTACAACTTTATAGATAGAAAGCATACTAACTAATTTGACCCCTTAATGTAATATTCTCCTAGTTAAACATCTCTCCCAAATGGATGTCATCACTATCATTTTTTAAATTTTATTTTTAATTGGAGGATAATTACTTTATAATTGTGTGATTTTCACACATCACCATGAATCACCATAAGTGTATGTAACTCTCCTCCCTCTTGAACCTCCTTTCCTCCTGCATCTCCCCACCCTTCTTGGCTTTCACAGAGCACCAGGTCTGGGTCCCCTGAACCATATGGCAAATTCCCACTGACTGTCTATCTTACATATGTTAATGTGTATGTTTCAGTGCTCCTCTCTCAAATCATCCCACCCTCTTCATCCACCACTGTGTCCACAAGTCTGTTAAAGTGTGTGTATCTGTTTGTGTTAGTCGCTTAGTAGTATCTGACTGTTTGTGATCCCATGGACTGGGGCCTGCCAGGCTCCTCTGTCCATGAAATTCTCCAGGCAAGAATACTGGAGTGGGTTGCCATTCCCTTCTCCAGGAGATCTTCCTGACCTAGGGATCAAATCTGGGTCTCCTGCACTGCAGGCAGATTCTTCACCACAAGTCTGTTGAGGAAAGCAGTAAGATTTATCAAGGGGCTTTAGTGAGAGTCACTCAGTCATGTGTGACTCTTTGCGACCCCATAAGCTATACAGTCCATAGAATTCTCCACGCCAGAATACTGGAGTAGGTAGCCTTTCCTTTCTCCAGGAATCTTCCCAATCCAGGGAAGGAACCCAGGTCTTCCGCATTGCAGGCAGATTCTTTACCAGCTGAGCCACAAGCAAAGCCCAAGAATACTGTTGCAGGTATCCTATCCCTTCTCTAGGGGATCTTCCTGACCCAGGAATCAAACCAGGGTCTCCTGCATTGCAGGCGGATTCTTTACCAGCTGAGCTATCAGGGAAACCTACCAAGGGGATTTACTATCATCCAAATATATCTATGAAATGCCCTTCAGTAAGCAATTTAAAAACTTTTTTCAAAAGATTGAAAGTGGGTTTGTAAGGTATGATTTGTTCTTATTGGAGATATCCCCTAGTGATATCACTTCACTTTTAGGTACAATGCATAATAATAATAACAATAATAACACCCAGTCTCATAGATCACTTAGTATGTGGCTGCAATCTTTGACATGCCTTAAGAGAATTTAATCTTCACAGGTAAGATTAGGTAACTAAGTAAGACAGGTATTCCAATTTTACAGCTGAGGAAACTGAGGCACATAGAGGTTATATAACTTGATGCAAGCCATACAGCTGTAAAGCGTTAAAGCCAGTGTGCAACCTAGTTAGTCTGACTTTGCCTCATATTCATCCTAAAATTCTGCTGAGAAATGTCCAGTTTTATATCTAGATCTTAATGTCTAGCACTCATTTCTTCCCAGAAATTGCTTAGTATTTTCCCATATCCAGAAGTCTGGCACTTCTGCTTTCTGTGATTCTTCAAGCACTTCAAGTCTTTTTGGAAGACCTCTATAAATAAGTGAAGCATTCTTATTTTGGGTCTCCATTTAATGTGATTGTTTTACTTTTTCCAGTTATAAAGTCCTTGATAGAGATAAATCATCAACGGAGAGGTAATTGTCATTCTGTCTGCCATTGGTCAACCTGGGAATGGGTCTGCCCCCTCTTTGTGCTTTTCTGATCACCAAACCTTTTGCATTTCCATTAAAAATTCTAAGTTCCAGTTCCTTCTGGTCTTTGTCACTTTTAAGTATTTAGTGTCACTCAGTTGTCTCAGATCAACAAATGTCTGTGTTGTGTTAGTCTCTCAGTTGTGTCCAACTCTTTGGGACCCGATTAATGGGACTGTGACCCATCAGGGTCCTCTGTCCATGGGATTTTTCCAGGCAAGAATACTGGAGTGGGTTCCATTCCCTTTTCCAGCAGACACGCACACAGCAGATAAAAAAAAATAAAAAATAAAAAAGCCTGACAATGCTTTTAGAAATGACCACCATGCTCTGTGCCCATAGCCACCATTACAGATTAAATTTGCAGCTCAGGGATGGATGGTGAGCCTGAGGAGACAGCCTGGCAGACGCCAGGAACCATGTCTCAAGGTAAGAGGCCTTGGAGGGGCAGGGAGACACAGGGGAAGCTCTCGGTCACAGCCGTTCACGATTAGTGTTCAGATCCGGAGTCCCACCCTGCAAGTCCTAAGAGGTGTGCTTCTTGCGTGCAGGATGGCCTGACATGGTGGCAGCCAGCCCAGGACACTGCCAGGGCAGTTTGACCATGGAATTTGGCAGGATCTCTGTGAGCTTCTCTCTTAACATTCAGAAAACTAAGATCATGGCATCTGGTCCCAACACCTCATGAGAAGTAGATGGGGAGACAGTGGAAACAGTGTCAGACTCTATTTTTTTGGGCTCCAAAATCACTACAGATGGTGATTGCAGCCATGAAATTAAATGACACTTACTCCTTGGAAGGAAAGTTATGACCAACCTAGATAGCATATTAAAAAGCAGAGACATTACTTTGCCAACAAAGGTCCGTCTGGTCAAGGCTATGGTTTTTCCAGTGGTCATGCATGGATGTGAGAGTTGGACTGTGAAGAAAGCTGAGCACCGAAAAATTGATGCTTTTGAACTGTGGTGTTGGAGAAGACTCTTGAGAGTCCCTTGGACTGCAAGGAGATCCAACCAGTCCATCCTAAAGGAGATCAGTCCTGGGTATTCATTGGAGGGACTGATGCTGAAGCTGAAATTCCAGTACTTTGGCCACCTCATGCGAAGTGTTGACTCATTGGAAAAGACCCTGATGCTGGGAGGGATTGGGGGCAGGAGGAGAAGGGGATGACAGAGGATGAGATGGCTGGATGGCATCACCGACTCGATGGGCATGAGTTTGAGTAAACTCTGGTAGTTGGTGATGGACAGGGAGGCCTGGCCTACTGCGATTCATGGGGTTGCAAAGAGTCGGACACGACTGAGTGACTGAATTGAACTGAACTGTGAGCTTTTCAGTCTCTCAGAACCACTTATGATTGCCAGAGACCACCGCTGCCCTCTGGAAGTCTCCAAGCCCTCACAACACCTTCAGGTAATAAGTGTCTTCTCTTTGGTTGAGACTACCCCCCCCCTCACTCCACTCCACACAACATCCTTGCAGGAAGAAAGGGCAGGATAAAGGCCCCAAACCAAGGGACCGGTGTGGGCGTGGGGCCCTGCACCAGCAGTGCTGAGCACTAACTACCTTCCCCCCAGGGCCCAAGGGTCACCTCCCCCCTCCCCGCCATGGGCCAGGGGTCACTTCACCCCTCCCCCCATGGCCCAGGGGTCACCTGCACCCCTCCTTCTCCTCCACATGGCCCAGGGGTCACCTCACCCCTTCCCCCATGGCCCAGAGGTCACCTGCACCCCTCCCCCCCATGGCCCAGGGGTCACATGCACCCCTCCCCCCACAGCCCAAAGGTCACCTCCCCCCTCCCCCCCCATGGCCCTGGGGCCACCTGCACCTCTCCGCCCCACGGCCCAAGGGTCACCTCACCCTTCCCCCCACGGCCCTGGGGTCACCTCCCCCCTCCCCCCATGGCCCAGGGGTCACTTCCCCCCTCCCCCCATGGCCCAGGGGTCATCTCCCCCCTCCCCCCACGGCCCAGAGGTCACCTGCACCTCTCCCCCCCATGGCCCAAGGGTCACCTCACCCTTCCCCACACGGCCCTGGGGTCACCTCCTGCCTCCCCCCCATGGCCCAGGGGGTCACCTCCCCCCCTCCCCCCATGCCCCCATGACCCAGGGGCCACCTGCACCCCTTCCCCCACGGCCCAGAGGTCACCTGCACCTCTCCCCACCATGGCCCAAGGGTCACCTCACCCTTCCCCCCACGGCCCAGGGGTCACCTCCCCCCTCCCCCCCATGGCCCAGGGGTCACCTCCCTCCTCCCCCCATGGCACAGGGCTCACCTGCACCCCTCCCCACCACGGCTCATGGAGACTATAACGTGACGGCTCTTGGGAAACAGGGGCCACAGGAAACGAGGCCCAGGCAGAGTCACCGGTCAGGGGCTGTGCTGGTGTGAGGCCAGGGAGAAAGGCGGTTCAGATCAAGGTGGCCGGGGGCCAGCGCCATGGCGTGGTGTCGCGGCCTGTGAGACGGCCCTACGGGGCCTCAGGGCCCCGTGGAGACCACGGTCACGGCGGGGCGGACGGGTGCTGACTGGAGCCAGCGGGCCGCCCTCGCGCCCACGCCACATGCAGCAGCGGCTCGGGCTGGAGAGGGCTCCCCGCCTGCCCCTCGGGGCCTCTTGGCCCGGGTCTGAGGGGGCAGAGAGGCGGGGTGTTGTGGGGTGCGGGTTATAGGTGCAGGTTCGGCTGGCCTCCCAGGCCCTCTGGGCCTCTCCCAGTCCCTCTTCACAAACGCTTATTGAGAATGTATTATGTACCAGGCACTAAGAGAATCTGGGGATCAAAAATGAAGATAGCATAGCCCCAACTCTGAAGGAGCTCACAGTTTAGTAAGAGGAAAGAAGTAACTTAGAAAATATTGGTGAAACTTCAAAGAGTTAGTTCCTACTTTACGGAGTGTGTTCTTACTGTTCAGTTGCTAAGCGGTGTCCAACTCTTTGCAACCTGATGAATTGCAACACACTAGGCTTCCCTGTCCTTCACCATCTCTCACAGTTTGTTCAAACTTATGTCTATTGAGTCAGTGATGCCATCCAAGCATCTCATTCTCTGTCGTTCCCTTCTCCTCTTTCCCTCAATCTTTCCCAGCACCAGGGTCTTTTCCAATGAGAAGGCTTTTTTGCATCATGTGGCCAAGGTATTGGGGCTTCAGCATCAGTCCTTCCAAAGAGTATTCAGGGTTTATTTCCATTAAGATTGACTGGTTTGATCTCCTTGCTGTCCAAGGACTCTCAAGAGTCTTCTCCAGCATCACAATTTGAAAGCTTTAATTCTTTAGTGCTCAGCCTTCTTTATGATCCAACTCTCACAGCCATACATGACTATGTGAAAAACCATAGCTTTGACTAGAAGGATGTTTGTCAGCAAAGTTATGTCTTTGATTTTTAATACACTGTCTAGGTTTGTCATAGGATTTCTTCAAAGGAGCAAACATGCTTTAATTCCCTGACTGTAGTTACCATCTGCAGTGATTTTGGAGCCAAGAAAATAAAATCTGCCACGTTTCCACTTTTTCCCCATCTATTTGCCATGTAGTGATGAGACTGGATAGCATATTAAAAAGCAGAGACATTACTTTGCCAACAAAGGTCCGTCTGGTCAAGGCTATGGTTTTTCCAGTGGTCATGAATGGATGTGAGAGTTGGACTGTGAAGAAAGCTGAGCACCGAAAAATTGATGCTTTTGAACTGTGGTGTTGGAGAAGACTCTTGAGAGTCCCTTGGACTGCAAGGAGATCCAACCAGTCCATCCTAAAGGAGATCAGTCCTGGGTATTCATTGGAGGGACTGATGCTGAAGCTGAAATTCCAGTACTTTGGCCACCTCATGCGAAGTGTTGACTCATTGGAAAAGACCCTGATGCTGGGAGGGATTGGGGGCAGGAGGAGAAGGGGACGACAGAGGATGAGATGGCTGGATGGCATCACCGACTCGATGGGCATGAGTTTGAGTAAACTCCGGGAGTTGGTGATGGACAGGGAGGCCTGGCGTGCTGTGGTTCATGGGGTCAAAAAGAGTTGGACACGACTAAGCGACTGAATTGAACTGATGCGACTGGATAACAGAGTGTTAGGGTCCTTCTTTTTCTACCAGGAACTCTCACTTTCAAATCTGTCTTAACTTTCAGAAGAATGGTTAGGCCTCCTCTCTTCTAAGGCTGATCCTTCCACCAATGGAATCTGATTTTCTTATTTTACTTATGTCATAAACCAGTACTTTACTTAGCAAAAGAATCATAGAATGTTAGAGTTAGAAGGAACTTTCCTCATCTTCTCTGTCAAACTTCTGAGGAAACCAGGAGTTTGCCAAAATTTACCTGATGGAGTCAAAAGTATAATTGACTTCTTACATAGTCCTCTGTCCAATTCACAAAGCACATATTTAAGACCCTGAGAATCTGCCCTTAGATTCCATGTTGATTAGAAGAATGCATGCATGCTAAGTCTCTTCAGTCATATCTGACTCTTTGCAAGCCTATAAACTATAGCTCTTCAGGCGCCTCTGTCCATGGGGATTCTTCAGGCAAGAATACTGGAGTGGGTTGCCATCCCTCCTCCAGGGGATCTTCCTAACCCAGGAATCGAACCCATGTCTCTTATGTCTTCTGCATTGGCAGGTGGGTTCTTTACCACTAGCAGCACCTGATTAGAAGAATGGAGCTCATTAAATAAAATGAAAGATAGTTTGTCTATATTTTTTAATAAATAAAGTCACGATACAGTCATAAATACACATATACATGTAAACATACCTTCTTTTATACACAGATTTCTTCAGGTTCAATGCCAATAAAATGTCAGCCATTAATGGACTAGGAGGAGAAAATAAAAAGGAAGCTTGAAGGAAGATACAGGAAGAGCCAAAATTAATGAAAAATATAGGAAAATGGGAGGGAAAAACTGAAGAGAGTTTATAAAGCAAGTCGATTGTAGGATTTAAAGAACAGTAGTTTCCAAAGTTTTTGCTCTTTCCTCAGTCAGTGCTATTAGATGCCATAAATTGCAAGAGAGCAGCTTATCACAAAGCAGATTTAGGTGGAATTACTTTTTCTATGGATCCATCTATTTGATGCTCCATTTCATCCATTGGTATGCTGGAAAAAAGGACCTAAACTGCTCTTCAGTATGGAATCTGGCCCAGTGAAAGCATGCCTCACAATTACATATATTGCAAATGTACCTGGTGAATAATACATTACTTTTCTCAAGATTTTGGTTTTAGGAGAAAGATTTTAGTGGGAGTTTGGTGAATTATATTAAGGATTGTGTTCCCCAGAGGTTTAAGATAAGAATTAAATGAAGGTTTACAATTTTGTTATAATATTTAGAAGTCAGAATATAAGTTGCCAACAATTTTTGCTATTAAAAAAAGAGAAATGATGACTAAGAATCTTTTGGTCATCACCTTGCCTCTTTCCAGTCTCATTTCCTCCTACATATTTTCTTCTTAACCAGTACAGAGGTGATATAGAAGTAACACAAATATTCTCAATGTTATTATATGCATAAAGTCTCTGTGGTCTAAAAATTCCTACTACTTTTATGGACTATATCATTGCATTGGTACGTCTTAAATATTGTCTTATACTTCTTTGTATCTACAGTAGAGTCTAGAGAAGTAGCAAGCAAAATGAAAAATTTATAAATAAATGTCACTTAACTTCCAAATTGGAAAATTCTGAAAGAGATGGGATTACCAGACCACCTGACCTGCCTCTTGGGAAACCTGTATGCAGGTCAGGAAGCAACAGTTAGAACTGGACATGGAACAGCAGACTGGTTCCAAATAGGAAAAGGAGTACGTCAAGGCTCTATATTGTCACCCTGCTTATTTAACTTATAGGCAGAGTACATCATGAGAAACGCTGGGCTGGAAGAAGCACAAGCTGGAATCAAGATTACCGGGAGAAATATCAATAACCTCAGATATGCAGATGACACCACCCTTATGGCAGAAAGTGAAGAGGAACTAAAAAGCCTCTTGATGAAAGTGAAGGAGGAGAGTGAAAAAGTTGACTTAAAGCTCAACATTCAGAAAACTAAGATCATGGCATCTGGTCCCATCACTTCATGGGAAATAGATGGGGAGACAGTGGAAACAGTGTCAGGCTCTTTATTTTTGGGGTCTCCAAAATCACTGCAGATGGTGACTGCAGCCATGAAATTAAAAGACGGTTACTCCTTAGAAGGAAAGTTATGACCAACCTAGATAGCATATTAAAAAGCAGAGACATTACTTTGCCAACAAAGGTCCATCTAGTCAAGGCTATGGTTTTTCCAGTGGTCATGTATAGATGTGAGAGTTGGACTGTGAAGAAAGCTGAGCACCGAAAAATTGATGCTTTTGAACTGTGGTGTTGGAGAAGACTCTTGAGAGTCCCTTGGACTGCAAGGAGATCCAACCAGTCCATCCTGAAGGAGATCAGTCCTGGGTGTTCATTGGAAGGACTGATGCTGAAGCTGAAACTCCAATACTTTGGCCACCTCATGCGAAGAGTTGACTCATTGGAAAAGACCCTGATGCTGGGAGGGATTGGGGGCAGGAGACGGGGACGACAGAGGATGAGATGGCTGGATGGTATCACCAACTTGATGGACATGGGTTTGAGTAAACTTCAGGAGTTGGTGATGGACAGGGAGGCCTGGTGTGCCTCGATTCATGGAGTCGCCAAGAGTCAGACACGACTGAGAAACTGAACTGAACTGACTGAACTTCCAAATTAATATACTTTTTAGCATATCTTCATTTTCCTAAGACAAAATATTGTCTCTACATTTACATATAAATATATGCTAGAAAATCCAAACTCATTATAGCTGAAACAAAATTTAGGGTTCTTCTGTACCTGCACTAACCAAACATGTTTTTTTGCCTATGTTCCCTAACCTAATAAATGGTCCTGTATCTATTTATGACAGAAACCTGAAAAATCATCCCTGATGTTTCCCTCCCACTATCACAATCTGTCTCCAACTCCTATCCCTTCTATTTCTGGAATATTTCTTGAATCCATCCATCTCTTTGCATTGCCAGCACCTTAGCACTTTCATCTCTCTCCAGAGGTCCTGCAATAGCCCTGTGACCCATTTTCTGATCCATTCTTTCTAGACTTTCCACCCTTCAGTTTCTCTTCAGGCATTGTTCAGAGGTATATAGTTAAAATTAAAAATTTGATGAAGACATTCCTCTGCTTAAAACCATTGTATAAATTTTTATACTATTAGGACAAAAATTGTAATATTTTGCTTGGTTTTTCAGTTCCTCAATGATTTGTTTCCTAATTTCATTGTAAAACTTTGCTGAGTTTCCACATCTATAAGATGGGGATAATAATTGTACATTTGTCATAAAATTACTATTATAAGAATTAAATGAATACATATTTGTAAAGCACTTAGGGCTTCCCTGGTGGCTTAGCTGGTAAAGAATCCACCCACAGTGCGGGAGACCTGGGTTCAATCTCTGGGTTGGGAAGATCCCCTGGAGAAATGTTACCCACTTCAGTATTCTGGCCTGGAGAATTCCATGGACTGTACAGTTCATGGGGTCACAAAGAGTTGGACACAGCTGAGTGACTTTCACTTTCATTTTCAAAGCACTTATAGATGTTCCTGGCTGGCGTAGAATAAATGCTATACAAATGTTTATTAAACGAAAAAAAAAAAAAAAAACTTATCTTCAGTTATACTTCCCGTATTTTATTTTCTCTGTCACATTCTCTCCTTTAATTTCTAGCTACTTCAGGGTTGTTCCCCCTTTGGCTCTATGCCCAATTAAATCTCTCTACCAGGAACTTCTAGCTCTGACATTATCTTTGTTATTACCCAGTTTAAAAAGGGAGGTTTTTATGATGTCCAACTTCCAGACTAAATTAAATTCCCCAAACAAAAATTTTAAAGCACTCTCTACCTTTTTTTTGTTGGATTTATCACAATCAAGCATTTGCATGGTTTCCTCCCTAATGCCCATATACCTAACTGAACTAGAAACCCTCGGGTGTTAGCATTAAGATTGTGTTTGTATTGCTCATGTTCTAATCTCATCACTTATCACAGTAAATAGTCCATGGTAGACTCCCACTAAACATTTAGAAAATGAACAAATGAATGAAGAAACAATACTCCCAACATTCCATCCTTGTGTGCAATCCTAGAGTTTTGTATCTACCTTGAAACAAAATGGCAGTTTAGTCTTGTCAGTTTATGAAAGACAGATGTGCCAAAGCTGAGCTTAGACACTCAGTTTGAGTGACTTATACAGTGAGTGATTAGTTTTTTAAAGTTATCTTAATATGAGTATTAATACTCAGTGTTATTCTCCTTAAACCTCTGTCTCACACAATGTGGCAAAAGTAATAAACCCCAGCCCAGTAATAATTTATATCCTTAGTCATAAAGAAAGAGTTCAGATAATGTTCTGCTTATAAGATGTTCTCTTGTTATCAGTCACTTTATAATGAGTTGCATAACTCTTTCTAAAAAGGCAAGCTTATCTCAGGGTCTTCAACTGAACAACCCTCCCTTTTCCACATGTGGGGTATCAGAACTGCAAGTAGAGGAAGTCATCTCCACAGCATCCTGCTGTGAAGCATGTGTGAGACTGAATTGCACTCCTATGGACCAGTGAGGAATGCTTGCTTGTCCTCTTCACCATTTTAGAATGAAAAAACAGACACAGTAAACAACTTTGTTTCAAAGGAAAGAGTGCAGTTGAATTGCAATTGCTGGAGGGGTCAAAAAAACATACTTTTAGCTACCCCTTATAAAAGCATCTATTCATTTGTATACTTGCTCTTATGCTCTGAAACATCTCAGTCTTGGATTGGGTGATATATGAAAGGATCAATCAGCTTGCCTGTGAGCCAAGCACTGTCCTTGTAGCCAGCTAAGGATATAACCACTTTCATGGCAGCAGGGTGTCTTGACATTATGGGGTAAATTACCTCCTCTTGGATACCAAGTGGTACCAGGAAAAAGTAATTTACCTTCTTCAGGTTACACTCCCCCAGAGGATAAAGCACTCACCTAGATGAGCAAATTGCTTTTTCCTTATCATTATGAAATACCACTCTGCCACAGTGTTTTCTTTGCCCTGGTCCATCAGCAGGCTGATTTTTGTCATTCTTTTTTTTTTTTTGCTTTTCTCCCTTTTCAGTGCATAGCTAGGGAAAGAACTCAGTGACAAAATGAAGAGTGCTGTTTTCACTGAAAATGGAAGGCCACAACTCAATAGAGTAATATTGGTTTGGTTATTCCTCAGAATTTGTGTCCTTAAAACAGATGAGATCTAGACTAAAGATTAAAGTGTATTTCCAAACATGAAGTGGAACAGCAAGGTTCAAACATGTTCAGCCAGGCTGATTTGCAGCCACAAAGAAGCAGTCTGACAATAAACATTCTGAATGATAGTTCTCACGATGGTTCATTGCAACTACTTACAACTATTTTACCAAAGTCTAGAGCACTAACTCTAGAGTTTAATTTGGCATTTGATGGTCCCGCAACCCCTTTAGTGAGAATGGGGAGATGACTTCTTTCAGGAGATCCATGAGTTCTTTTCAGCCATAAAGGCATTGTGTTATGTCCTCAAAAACTCAAGTTCATAAATTATCCTTTATGTCGTCCAAGAGCTAATGTGACTGTCCTCCCAAATGACTCACTCTCTTCTCATCCTCAGAGACAGGTGTGCCATGGATTTGATTGCATCAAAACAAGCACTAACCGAGGATAGAATGTTTACAGAATTAAAGCAGGAGAAAATATTAGACATGCATCAAGATGGGCAGGTTTAAAAATATACAAGGGTGTCCTGACCCATCATAGTTTTCATGGAGGAATTAACTTCAAAAAGTCAACGGTTTTTGTGGTTTGTTTCATTTTGTTTTCTGGGAACACTGCTATATTAATTGAGAAAAATAAAACATAGACCACAAGCCTTCACGTGTACAGCTATTATTTTGGTAATGTGATTTTGCTCCTAAGCTTTATCTTTAAATATGGCCTCAGTTTGCAGCCATGGAAAATTAACATTTAAAAAGTAATAAATACAGCATTTAAAATATGAAATGCTTCCAAACTAATGATACCTTAAAGTAATCCTTTGGAGGAACAGGAAATTGAGAGAAAAATAGTGTGAAAGTAGGCTGCATAAATATTAATTGTAAGTAGCAAATGAATGTGATCTAGAGTACTGCTCACTTCCCCTTGGACCCCTGCAAGTCCTTCTTGTATTTCCTTTTCATATTCCCTTTTTTCACAGCTATCTCAATTGTATCATATGAAAGGAATTTTCAAACTAGTGTGTATTACATAAACTTGTTATTTGTATCTCTTTTCACAGGTACAGCTGGGGCTTAACATTTGCTAATTTATTCAACCTATCATTTATAGAGTGAATATAGTATGCTAGTAATTGTGTTAGACAGTGGGGTTGCTGCATCAGAGCAGGCCTAGTTGTTCTTGCTCCAACATATATCAAGTTTACAGATAGAAAGTTATGTTGTGAGTACACAAATTAGCAAAAGACAAAAAAGGTACTATATATATATATATATATATATATATACACACACACACACACACACACACACACACACACACTTGATTCTAAGTTGGCAAAAGTAAGCAATAGAAAGATAAGAGACAATTTTTTCTGGATAAGATAAAGTATTTGGGACTGAATTTACCCCTCTGTATGAAATAACTCAAAACTGAACAAAATATATGGAAAAATGCCTTCAAGTATTAAATCAGTTCAGTTCAGTTCAGTTCAGTCGTTCAGTCATGTCTGACTCTTTGCGACCCCATGAATCACAGCACGCCAGGCCTCCCTGTCCATCATGAACTCCCAGAGCTTATTCAAACTCAGGTCCATTGAGTTGGTGATGCCATCCAACCATCTCATTCTGTGTGTCCCCTTCTCCTCCTGCCTTCAATCTTTCCCAGCATCAAGGTCTTTCAAATGAGTCAGCTCTTCGCATCAGGTGGCTAAAGTATTGGAGTTTCAGCTTCAAGATCAGTGTTTCCAATGAACATTCAGGACTGATTGCCTTTAGAATAGACTGGTTGGATCTTCTTGCAGTCCAAGGGACTCTCAAGAGTCTTCTCCAACACCACAGTTCAAAAGCATCAATTCTTTGGCACTCAGTTTTCTTTATACTCCAACTCTCTCATCCATAAATGACTACTGGAAAAACCATAGCCTTGACTAGATGGACCTTTGCTGGCAAAGTAATGGCTCTGCTTTTTAATAGGTTGTCTAGGTTGGTGATAACTTTCCTTCCAAGGAGTAAGCATCTTTTAATTAAAGGGCTGCAGTTACCATTTGCAGTGATTTTGGAGCCCCTCAAAAATAAAGTCTGCCACTGTTTCCACTGTTGCTCCATCTATTTGCCATGAAGTAATGGGACCAGATCCTATGATCTTAGTTTTCTGAATGTTGAGCTTTAAGCCAACTTTTTCACTTTCCTCTTTCACTTTCATCAAGAGGCTCTTTAGTTCTTCTTCACTTTCTGCCAAAAGGGTGGTGTTATCTCCATATCTGAGGTTATTGATATTTCTTACAGCAATCTTGATTCCAGTTTGTGCTTCCTCCAGCCCAGCATTTCTCATGATGTACTCTGCATTTACGTTAAATAAGCAGGGTGATAATATACAACCTTGATATACTCATTTTTGGAACCAGTCTGTTGTTCCATGTCCAGTTCTAACTGTTGCTTCCTGACCTGCATCCAGGTTTCTGAAGTGGCAGGTCAGGTGGTCTGGTATGCCCATCTCTTGAAGAAATTTCCACAGTTTATTGTGATCCATAGTCAAAGGCTTTGGCATAGTCAGTAAAGCAGAAATAGATGTTTTTCTGGAACTCTCTTGCTTTTTCAATGATCCAGTGATGTTGGCATGTGATCTCCGGTTCCTCTGCCTTTTCTAAAACCAGATTGAACATCTGGAAGTTCACGGTTCACATATTCTTAAAGCCTTGCTTGGAGAATTTTGAGCATTACTTTACTAGCATGTGAGATGAGTGCAATTGTGTGATAGTTTGAGCATTCTTTGTCATTGCCTTTCTTAGGGACTGGAATGAAAACTGCCTTTTTCCATCCCTGTAGCCACTGCTGAGTTTTCTAAATTTGCTGGCATATTGAGTGCAGCACTTTCACAGCATCATGTTTTAGAATTTGAAATAGCTCAACTGAAATTCCATCACATCCACTAACTTTGTTCATACTGATGCTTCTTAAGGCCCACCTGACTTCACATTCCAGAATGTCTGGCTCTAGGTGAGTGATCACACCATTGTGATTATCTGGGTCATGAACATCTTTTTTGTACAGTTCTTCTGTGTATTCTTGCCACCTCTTCTTAATATCTTCTGCTTCTGTTAGGTCCCTACCATTTCTGTCCTTTATTGTGCCCATCTTTGCATGAAATTTTCCCTTGGTATCTCTAATTTTCTTGAAGAGATGTCTAGTGTTTCCCATTCTATTGTTTTCCTCTATTTCTTTGCACTGATTGCTGAGGAAGACTTTCTTATCTCTCCTGGCTATTCTTTGGAACTCTGCATTCAACCATTTAATATCACAGTAATCCAAGTTTATGCCCCAACCAGTAATCCTGAAGAAGCTGAAGTTGAACAGTTCTATGAAGACCTACAAGACCTTCTGGAACTAACACCCAAAAAAGATATCCTTTTCATTATATGGGACTGGAATGCAAAAGTAGGAATTCAAGAAACACCTGGATTAACAGGAAAATTTGGCCTTGGAGTACAGAATGAAGCAGGGCAAAGTCTAATAGAGTTCTGCTAAGAGAACAAACTGGTCATAGTAAATACCCTCTTCCAGCAACGCAAGAGAAGACTCTACACATGGACATCACCAGATGGTTGACACTGAAACAAGATTGATTTTATTCTCTGCAGCGAAAAATGAAGAAGCTCTGTACAGTCAGTAAAAACAAGACCAGGAGCTGACTGTGGCTCAGATCATGAACTCCTTATTGCCAAATTCAGACATAAATTGACAAAAGTAGGGAAAACCACTAGAAAATTCAGGTATGACCTAAATCAAATCCTTCCACTACAGTGGAAGTGACAAATAGATTCAAGGGATTAGATCTGATAGACAGAGTGCCTGAAGAACTATGGAAGGAAGTTCATGACATGGTACAGGAGGCAGTGATCAAGAGCAACACCAAGAAAAAGAAATGCAAGAAGGCAAAGTGGTTGTCAGAGGAGGCCTTACAAATAGCTGAGAAAAGAAGAGAAGCGAAAGGCAAAGGAGAAAAGGGAAGATATACCCATCTGAATGCAGAGTTCCAAAGAACAGCATCGAAAGATAAAAAGCCTTCCTCAGTGATCAGTGCAAAGAAATAGAGGAAAAGAATAGAGTGGGAAAGACTAGAGACCTCTTCAAGAAAATCAGTTATACCAAGGGAATATTTCATGCAAATTGGGCACAATAAAGGACAGAAATGGTAGGGACCTAATAGAAGCAGAAGATATTAAGAAGAGGTGGCAAGAATACACAGAAGAACTATACAAAGAATTGTTAATGAGCCAGATAACCACGATGGTGTCATCACTCAACTGGGGCCAAACATCCTTGAGTCCAAGGTCAAGTTAGCCATAGGGAGCATCACTATGAGAAAAACTAGTGGAGGTGATGGAATTCCATTTGATCTATCCTAAAAGATAATACTGTGAAAGTGCTGCACTCAGTATGCCAGCAAATTTGGAAAACTGCAGTGGCCACAGGACTAGAAAAAGTCAGTTTTCATTCCAATCCCAAAGTTAAGCAATGCCAAAGGATGTTCAAACTACCACAGTATTGCACTCATCTCACATGCTAGCACAGTAATGCTCAAAATTCTCCAAGCCAGGCTTCAACAGTACATGAACCATGAACTTCCAGCTGTCAATCTAGATTTAGAAAAGGCAGAGGAACCAGAGACCAAATAGACAACATCTGCTGGATCATGGAAAAAGCAAGAGAGTTCCAGAAAAAATCTACTTCTGCTTTACTGACTATGCCAAAGCCTTTGACTGTGTGAATCACAGTAAACTGTGGGAAATTCTTAAAGAGTTGGGAACATCAGACAACCTGACCTGCCACTTGAGAAACCTGCATGCAGGTCAGGAAGGAACAGTTAGAACTGGACATGGAATAACAGACTAGTTCCAAATAGGAAAAGGAGTACGTCAAGGCTGTATATTGTCACCCTGTTTATTTAACTTATATGCAGAGTACATCATGAGAAATGCTGGGCTGGAGGAAGCACAAACTGGAATCAAGATTGCTGGGAGAAATGTCCATAACCTCAGATATGCAGATGACACCACCCTTACGGCAGAAAATGAAGAACAACTAAAGAGCCTCTTGATGAAAGTGAAAGAGGAGAATGAAAAAGTTGGTTTAAAATTCAACATTCAGAAAACTAAAATCATGGCATCTAGTCCCATCACTTCATGACAAATAGATGGGGAAACAGTGGAAGCAGTGTCAGACTTTATTTTTCTGGGCTCCAAAATCACTGCAGATGGTGATTGCAGCCATGAAATTAAAAGACTCTTGCTCCTTGGAAGAAAAGTTATGACCAACCTAGACAGCATATTAAAAAGTAGTGACATTACTTCACCAGCAAAAATCCATCTAGTAAAAGCTATGGTTTTTCCAGTAGTCGTGCATGGATATTAGAGTTGGACTATAAAGAAAGCTGAGTGTCAAAGAATTGATGCTTTTGATCTGTGGTGTTGCAGAAGTCTCTTTAGAGTCCCTTGGGCCACAAGGAGGTCCAACCAGTTAATCCTAAAAGAAATAAGTCCTGAGTATTCATATTCATTGAAATAATGAATATTCAATCATTATTAGTCAATAAGCATCAAATACTCATACTGGAGCTGAAACTCCAATACTTTGGCCACCTGATTGAAGAATTGACTCATTGATAAGATGCTGATGCTGGGAAAGACTGAAGGCAGGAAGAGAAGGGGACAACAGAGGATGAGATGGTTGGATGGCATCACCAACTCAAAGGACGTGAATTTGAGCAAGCTCTGGGAGAATTGATGGACAGGGAAGCCTGGCGTGTTGAAGTCCAAGGGGTCACAAAGAGTCGGACACAACTGAGTGACTGAACTGAATTGGAACATATCAATCGATCACTGAATAAATCAAAGAGGAAATGAGAAGCTACCAGGAGACAAAAGAAAATGGAAACACAATGAACCAAAACATACAGAGCACAGCAAAAGCAGTCCTAAGGGAGGAGTTTATAGCAATACATACCTACTTTATGAAATAAAAATAATTCCACATAAAGTAAATTTATACTTAAAATAATATAAAATAATAAAACTCAAAATTAGTATCAGGAAATAAATAATAAAAATCAGAGCAGACATAAATGAAGTGGAGTAAATCAGTAATAGAAAGTATCAGTGAAACTCAGAGCTAGTTATTAAAACATAGTAAAACTGATAAAACTTTAGCCAGATTCATCTTGAAAAACAAGAGACAAGGACTCCAACAGAATTTATGCCGGAAATAATAATATCAGAATATTAGAAATTAATGATGTCAGAAATTAAAGAGGAAATGTTATAATAGACAAGATAGAAATGTAAAGTTTCATAAGAGATTACTATAAATTATGTGATAATAAAATGGACAACCTAGAATAAATGGACAAACTCCTAAAAATATACAATCTCCCACCTATCCTTCTCAAGCTATTCCAAAAATTGAGAGGAAAGAATTTTTCCAAATTCATTCTATGAGGCTAGCTTCACCCTAACACCAAAACCAGGAAAAGATATCACAAAAAATAAAATTATAGCCTAGTATCACTGATGAAATCAACACTGAATATTCATTGGAGGGACTGTAGCTGAAGCTCCAGTACTTTGTGTTGACACCTCATGTGAAGAGCCAACTCACTGGAAAAGACCCTGATGCTGGGGAAGATTGAAAGCAAAAGAAGTGGGTGACAGAGAATGAAATGGTTAAATAGTATCATTGAGTCAATGGACATGAATTTGAGCAAAGTCCAGGAGATAGTGAAGGACAGGGAAGCCTGGCATGCTGCAGTCCATGGGACTGCAAGGAAAAAGACATGACTTAGCAACTGAACAACAACAAAATCACTGATGAACATGGATGAAAAACTTTCAAAAAATATTAGCAATCCAGGTTAATAGTATATTAAAAGGATCAAACATCATCATCAATTGGGACTTATTTCAGGAATTCAAGAATGCTCCAATATCTGCAAATCAATTAATGTGACACATTACATTAACACATTGAAGAATAAAAAATCATGATCATTGCAATAGATGCATAAAATGTTTTTAACAAAATTCAACATCCATTTATGGTAAAAAATCTCAATAAAGTAAGTATAGAGGGAAATTATATCAACATTTTATGGAACATACATGACCAGACCTATACCAGCCAACATGATACTCAGTGGTAAAGCATTGAAAGCATTTCCTCTAAGTGAAAGAAAGTGAAAGTGAAGTCACTTAGTTATGTCCAACTCTTTGCAACCCCATGGACTGTAGCCTACCAGGTTCTTCCATCCATGGGATTTTCCAGGCAAGAATACTGGAGTGGGTTGCCATTTCCTTCTCCAGGAGATCTTCCCAACCCAAGAATTGAACCCGGGTCTCCCACATTGTAAACAGATTCTTTACTGTCTGAGCCACCAGGGAAGCCATATTTCCTCTAAAGTCAGAAGCAAAACAAAGATTCCCACTCCTGCCACTTTCATTACAGATAGTATTGGAAGTCTTAGCTACAGCAATTGGACAAGAAAAATACATAAAATACATCCAACTTGGAAAAGAATAAGTAAAACTGTCACTGTTTGCAGATGACATCATATTGGGCTTCCCTGGTAGCTCAACAGGTAAAAAAAATCTCCCTGCAATGCAAGAGACCCCAGTTCAATTCCTGGGTGAGGAAGATCTGATGCAGAAGGGATAGGTTACCCACTCCATTATTCTTGGGCTTTCCTGATGGCTCAGCTGATAAAGAATCTGCCTGCAATGTGGGTAGACCTGGGTTTGATCCCTGGGTTTGCAAGTTCCCCTGGAAAAGGGAATGGTTACCCACTCCAGTATTCTGGCCTGGAGAATTCCATGGACTGTGTAGTCCATGGGGTCCCAAAGAGTCCAACACGACTGAGCGACTTTCACTTTCACTTATAGAAAGTTATGAAGATGTAATCAGAAAGCAGCTGGAACTCATCAATGACTTAGGTAAAATTGCACAACACAAAATTTGTATATGGAAATGTTACAAGTTTTCAAAGTGAGTGTACAGATACATTATTTGAGATATATTATTTGGGGGAAATATATGCATGAGGTAGAAATTTTAACCTTCAATATAACACAGTGACAATCACCACCCCCATTCACTACTTAGATATGTATATATCACTACTTAGACATATATATGCAATCAACTCTTCTCAGTTGGTTAAGAATCCGCCTGCGATGCAGGAGACCCCAGTTTGATTCCTAGGTTGGGGAAATGCCCTGGAGAAGAGAAAGGCTACCCACTCCAGTATTCTGACCTGGAGAATTCCATGGACTAAGTCCATGGGGTTGCAAAGAGTCGGACATGACTGAGCAAATTTCATAACCAACTATTCTAGTGGTATTAAAAAGTAATTTTTTTAAAGGATAAATTTAATGTTTTTATTTTCTTTTTTATGGAAGTATGGGATTCTTATCCAACAGCATGATATATTCTTCCATCTGTTTGTGTCATCTTTAATTTCATTCATTAGTGTCTCATAGTTTTCAGTGTAGAGGTCTCTTGTCAACTGAGGTTGGTTCATTCCTAGGTGTTTTATTCTTTTTGATATAATGATAAATAGGATTTTCATTAATTTCTCTTTCTGATAGTTTGTTATTAGTGTATAGAATTGCAACATATTTCTGTATAATGACTTTATATTCTGAAACTTTACCAGATTCATTGATGAGTTCTAATAGTTTTCTAGTGGTATCTTTAGGATTTTCTTTGTTAAGTATCTTATCATCTGTAAACAATGACAATTTTACTTCCTTTTCCAATTTTGATAAATTTCACTTGTTTTTCTCCTCTGATTGCTGTGTTAAGGACTTCCCAAACTATGTTGAAAAGAAGTGGTGATCATAGGCATCCTTGTCTTGGTTCCTAATCATAGAGGCAATGCTTACAGGTTTTCACCATTGAGTATGACATTGGTTATAGGTTTGTCAAGTGGTTAGGACTCCATACTTTCACTGCCTAGGACTCAAATTGGATCCCTGGTTAGGGAACTAAGATCCTACAAGTTGAGCCATATGGCAAAAGAAAAAAAAAAGAAAATTGAAAATTTTGAAACTTTTAATATTTGTACTTGCAAAGTTTCACCCCTCAGGAATTATTAGTAATTCTGAGTTATTTCTTTCTCTTCTTTTTTCTCTCAATCACCTGACATATAAACACTCCAAATTAGCATCACTTGAGATATTTCAGACTTGTGTGTTCTTGCCGAAAAATACTTTGTCATTTAAAATAAAATGCGAGTGCTATTCAACAATGAAAGATTTTCTAACGACTTACATACAAAATGATATTTTTTTTTGACTCAGGGATTAATTTATAGAAAAACTTCATTGGGTATCTATGAAAATTAGAAAAATTTGGTTGTTGTTTTGATGGAGAGGACAGTAAAGAAATTTTGTGAGAGAGTAATGGAAAGAGCTGTCTTTGTCTTGAAATTTCTTCAACAGGCAGAAGAGGAAAGGAGAGGAGAGTGTTCCAAGAAGAGGGAATAACAAGGAAAGTAAAGGAGAAAAATGGTGCTTCAGGGTCCTGTCAATGACTGGATTTTGGAAATCATATGAAGAAAAAGTGGGAGGCAAGCCTAGTGGGACTCAACCCTGAGGTGGCTTATGGTGGCAATTTCTTCCAAATCACAAACTGAGACATATGGTCAGACAATAGATATTTCCTGATTTGTGAATTTATTTACTAGAACATTCTGATAAGGCATAGATTTTTTTTTAAAGGCATAGATTTTTAAGCCAAATTTCATTAGTCGTTTAACAAACTGCTTCTGTGAAAGGGATAAAATCTTTGTGAAATTAGATTATTAGCTATGTGAGCCATCACTGCTATTCTTATGTGAAGTCATTTGCAAAAGACAAAAAGAAATATTTTGCACATTTATAATTTTTAGTACATATCATATTACAATATTTGTTACAATATTTGTTACAATATTTTTCACCAAACATCCTATGTGATGTGCCAGTCCATATTAAGCAATAGAGCATATACAAAGGAGAGATTAGTAGCTTTCAAAAATTTTTGTATAGTGAGTTGGAATTAAGGAACATGAGAAGAACAAGCAAAAAGAAATATTGGAAAAACTTATTTAAAATAGGGATATGCTTTAAACCTCTGGAAAATGCCAACTACTAATACAGAACAACTCAGCATGGGAGCAGTTCTCTTGAGAAAAAGTCTCATGAAATCAATCAGTGAACATATTTACTGGGAGTATGCACGGTTCAGAACTCCAGAGGGGTATTATAGCAGGAAGAGCAGAAATCCTTGACCTTTCCCATATTACAGAAGGAGAGTTTCAAGAGCTAGTTAGTTGAGAAGATTCAGTTTCTTCTTACTTAAGACATTTTTATATCATAAAGTTTAAAGCTGCTTACTGTAAAAACAAAGAAAAAAAGTCTTCAGTACAAAATAGAAAGAATCAATATAACCCCATGACCCGGAGTTATGGGTCATAGATCAAGACCCAGAGTGTTTTGTTCCCCTAAAATTTCAACATAATGAAGAATTTTCAAACCAATAATGAAATCTTGAAACTTTTACCTGTGAGATCCACTATTATAAATCAATATGGAAAGAAAATACAAGCTTCTGAGAAAACGTACCTTTCCCTTATTTACTATTTAAAGCAAGCCTATATACGTAATGGGGTACTTTCCTATGAATATCTCTACCACTGCCCTGCTCTCTGTCACATAATGTGTGTGTGTGTGTGTGTGTGTGTGTGTGTGTGTGTGTTTAGATGGGGAGAGTGAAGGCTTGATATGGAAAGCACAGTCTGGAGGAGAAAGACTAAAGAATAGAATGGGTACACGTATGCATGTATGCTAAGTCACTTCAGTTGTGTCCGACTCTTTGCGACCCTATGGACCATAGCCCGCCAGGCTCGTCTGTCCATCGAATTCTCCAGGAAAGAATACTTGAATGGTTTGCCATGCCCTCCTCCAGGGGATCTCCCCAACCCAGGAATCGAACCCATGTCTGTTACGTCTCCCGCATTGGCAGGCGAGTTCTCTACCACTAGTGCCACCTTGGCACCAATGCGATTGTTTCATGGTAAAATCTGATGTAACTAAAACAGAGCAACATTCAACTTTGGGAACAAGCAGAGCCCTTTGGTTCCAGATGAAGAAGGCTCCTTCTGAAGCAGGCAGCCACTCTACCTGCCAGAACTTATACCTATTGGCATAGGTTTCATTGTCCTAATCCATAAAGCTCTTCAGTCTCTGCCACTTCACTGTTGTATTTAGGGAATAGAAATTTGGGGGGATGTTGCAAAAAAATTTCTTTTGGGGGATAGTCTCTCAACAATGCTTCTACAAAGCCAGGTAGAGTATGAACCCACAGCATGCTCCAATATCTCCTCAACCTCTTCTAGCCCAAGAGGGTCTCATTCTAGTCAACAAACAGGGTTATGCTGGGAAACAGCATTCTTCTTCCAAAATATTTTGACTAAACTTGACCTCTCTTTGTTCATTAGAGAAAGAAAAGCCACAAAAGCTTACAGGTTTTTCTATATTTTCCCTGACACATACTTTTCTTAAATCAATGAATGCAGACCAGTAACAAACTTAAATATGGGGGAAATGAAAGGGAAAATTCAGATAGACAAAAGTAATTTGTAAGTCATTATATCAAGTATATTTCAGATACAATTTTTGACTCATGTAATTATTTGTTATCATAGATTTCTAAGCAAATTCTCCTATTGTATTTAGCACTTTGATGGACACCCAAGCAAAACCTACAAAACTCAGCTCAGAAAATATAGAGAAATGTACTGTTGGACACACCCATATACTCAATCTGGATGTTGTAAAAGAATGTAAGGGGGGGAAGCAGAAACTTGCTTCCTCCTGATATAATGGTACTAAGAGGACAAGTGATAAAGCTAGAAAAACCAGCATCTATACATGAATTGTGTAACATTTGATGAATCACATATTTACAGTTTTCATACATTTAGATAGCAATTTTCTTAAAAGAAAGAATCACACTCGATTGTTTCCATCTTTATATCCTCAGAAATGAGCACAATAATGGTACATTCTTGGTGTGCAATGTATGTTGAATAAACGTACATATTTTTAACATTTCAGAACTTCAACTTTCTTATCCATATGAAGTGATAATATCAGCTTCTGCTAAGAAGATTCAGTGAACCTTCACATGTAACTAAGTCTGACAAACCCTGAAAGAGCAGGTATTCAATAAGTAATAAGTCCTCTCTCCCTTCCACTCCCCTTCCTTTTTCTCTTTTCTCCCACATTTCACTATTCAGTGAATATTCAAAATCTATAAGGTTTTTTTCCCCACAATATGTATAGTGTCTGCCTGTTGATTGACTCATCAGAGATAGCTGTTATCAACAGTAACAGTAGCATATATAATATTTGAGTGTGTAGTCTGCTAGACATTGAGGTGCTAACTTTGTCAACTGCTTTGAAGGGAAAAAGCTGCCCACCGCCTCCCCATCACATCTGCATCAACCTTTAACTTCACTGACACTAGTCCAGGTAACATTAACTGTCTCTCTCCTCTTTGGAACAAGGACATCCTTCCTTTACTGAAACCTAGATGTTTCCCCACTAATGCTTCTAATCTGTCACCTATCTACATGCAGTCATTTGAATTTTCTTCCACAACCTAACATTTACATTTTTGTGGTTAGTCAGCTTTGAAAGATTATCGAAAAATTGCTTCATTGTCAGTAAGGACATATGGCTTAAGATTTATATGTATTCATTTCATTTTCTCATAACAACTGAATTCCCGGAGGGGTGAAACATCAAGTAAGCAATGACCATTTCTGTACCTTAAAACAGTGATTATAAAATTTGTTCTATAAATAAATGTTTCCTTTGCCTGCAGATAAATGCTAAATATAATTATATTCTTATAAGGTCAGAGTTATAAATATAATTCAGAATCATATTTAGCTTATTTTAACTCATTGCCTAGAATAAAACTATTAAAAAACACACACAAACTAAATGGATGCTACTAAATAACCAATGGATCACTGAAGAAATCAAACAGGAAATTTAAAAAATACCTAGAGAAAAATAACAATGAATAAGTAACAGTCCAAAACCTTTGGAAAAGCAAAAGCAGTTCTAAGATGGAAGTTTATAGCAATGCAATCTTACCTCAGGAAACAAGAAAATCCCAAATAAACAGTGTAACTTTGTATCTAAAGCAACTAGAGAAAGAGGAACAAACAAAACCCAAAGTTAATAGAAGGAAAGAAATCATAAAGATCAGAGCAGAAATAAATGACATAGAGACAGAGAAAGCGATAACAAAGACCAATGAAATGAAAAGCTGGTTCTTTGAGAAGACAAACAAAATTGATAAACCTTTAGCCAGACTCACCAAGAAAAAAACAAAACAAAACTGAGGGAACTCAAATAAAATTAGAAATGAAAATGGAGAAACTACAATAGACACCACAAAAATACAAAAGCTCATAAGAGACCACTATAAACAACTATTTGCCAATAAAATTGACAATCTAAAAGAAATGCACAAATTCTTAGAAAGATACAACCTTCTAAGACTGAGCCAGGAAGAAACAGAAAACATGAACAGACATATCAAAAGCACCAAAATTGAAAACATGATTTAAAACCTTCCAACAAATAAAAGTCTAGAACCAGATGGCTTCACAGGTGAATTCTATCAAACGTTTAGAGAAGAGCTAACACCTATCCTTATGAAACTCCTAAAAAAATTCCAGTGAAAGAAACACATGAATCAGCCATGGATTTACATGTGTTCCCCATCCCAATCCCCCCTCCCGTCTCCCTCTCCATCCCATCCCTCTGGGTCTTCCCAGTGCACCAGCCCTGAGCACCCATCTCATGCATCCAACCTGGGCTGGTGATCTGTTTCACCCTTGATAGTATACTTGTTTCAATGCTGTTCTCTCTGAACATCCCACCCTCACCTTCTCCCAGAGTCTAAAAGTCTGTTCTGTACATCTGTGTCTCTTTTTCAAACCACTACAATATTGTAAAGTAATTAGCCTCCAACAAATAAAAATAAATGGAAATTATATATATATTAAATAAAAATATATAAATATAAAAAAATAAATTACTTGCCAATCCCAAGCAAAAAAAAAAGAAAAAAGAAAAGAAACACTCACAAGTTTATTCTATGAAGCCACCATCATCCTGATGCCAAAACCAGACAAAGACATCATGAAAAAAGAAAATTACAGGCTGATATCACAGATAACCATAGATACAAAAATATTCAACAAGGTACTAGCAAACTGAATCCAACAATACATTAAAAGGATCATACACCATGCTCAAGTGAGACTTATCTCAGGGATGCAAGGATGCTTCAATGTCCACAAATCAATTTTTATGTTAACCTTATTAACAAACTGAAGAATAAAAACCATATGATTATCTCAATAGATGCACAAAAATCTTTTGACAAGTCCAATACCCATTTATTATAAAATCCCTCCAAAAAGTGAGCATAAAGGGAATCTACCTCAACATAATAAAGGCCATATAAAGCAAACCACAGCTAACATTATCCTAGATGGTGAAAAGCAGAACTTGCCCTGTACTATCAGAAATAAGAAAAGGATGTCCTTATTTGATGTTGAATTTTCATTCAACAAAGTTTTGGTAGTCCTAGCCATAACAATCTCTCGCTCATATCAGGAAGTTTCCATAAGCCTCTTATCCTTATTCATCAGAAGGCAGACAGAAAGAAAACCACAATTACAGAAAACTAATCAAAGTGATCACATGACCCACAGCCTTGTCTAACTCAAAGAAATTATGAGCCATGGCGTTTAGGGTTACCCAAGATGGAGGGATCATGGTGGAGAGTTTTGACAAAATGTGGTCCACTGGAGAAAGGAACGGCAAACCACTTCAGAATTCTTGCCTTGAGAACCCCATGAACAGTATGGAAAGGCAAAAAGATAGAACACTGAAAGATGAACTCCCAGGTTGGTAGGTGTCCAATATACTACTGGAGAAGAGTGGATATATAACTCCAGGAAGAATAAAGAGATGGAGCCAAAGCAAAATGTCTAGTTGTGGATGTGACTGGCAATGGAAGTAAAGTCTGATGCTGTAAAGACCAATATTGCATAGGAACCTGAAATGTTATGGTCCATGAATCAAGGCAAATTGGAAGTGGTCAAATAGGAGATGGCAAGAATGAACATCAACATTTTAGGAATCAGTGAACTAACATTGACTGGAGGTGCGAATTTAATTCAGATGACCATTATATCTACTACTGTGGGCAGAATCCCTTAGAAGAAATGGAGTAGCCATTATAGACAACAAAAGAGTTCAAAATGCAGTACTTGGGTGCAATCTCAAAAATTATAGAATGATCTCTGTTCATTTCCAACGCAAACCATTCAATATCACAGTAATCCAAGCCTATGCCCCAACCACTAATGCCAAGAAGCTGAAGTTGAAAAGTTCTCTGATGACCTATAAGATATAGGTTATGTGATATGATATCTTATCTAATAAGATATATTATATGATATTATATATGATATATGATATCATATCTTATCTTATGATATCATATATCATATAAGATATATGATAACTTTTAGAACTAACACACACACACAAACAAAAGATGTGCTCTTCATAGGGGACTGGAATGCAGAAGTAGGAAGTCAAGAGATACCGGGAGTAACAGGCAAGTTTGGCCTTGGAGTAGAAAATGAAGCAGGGAAAATGCTAACAGAGTTTTGCCAAGAGAATGCACTGGTCATAGCAAACACCCTCTTCCAACAACACAACAGATGACTCTACACCTGGACCTCACCAGATGGTCAATACCAAAATCAGATTAATTATATTCTTTGCAGTCAAAGATGGAGAAGCTCTATTGAGTCAGAAAAAACAAGACTGGGAGATGACTGTGGCTCAGATAACAAACTCTTTATTGCAGAATTCAGACTTAAATTGAGGAAAGTAGGGAAAACCACTAGACCATTCATCATCCCTTATGATTATACAGTGAAAGTGACAAATAGGTTCAAGGGATTAGATCTGATAGACAGAGTGCCTGAAAAACTGTGGAAGTGTACAGGGAGGCAGTGATCAAGGCCATTCCCAAGAAAGAGAAGGGCAAAAAGCCAAAATGGTTGTCTGAGAAGGCCTTACAAATAGTTGAGAATAGAAGAGAAGATGATGACTGCAGCCATGAAATTAAAGGACACTTGTTCTTTGGAAGAAAAATTATGACCAACCTAAACAGCATATTAAAAAGCAGAGACAGCACTTTGCCAACAAAGGTCCATCTAGTCAAAGCTATGGTTTTTCCAGTAGCCATGCATGAATGTGAGAGCTGGACTATAAAGAAAGCTGAGTGCTGAAGAAATTATGCTTTTGAACTGTGGTTTTAGAGAAGACTCTTGAGAGTCCCTTGGACTTCAAGGAGATCAAACCAGTCAATCCTAAAGGAAATTGGTCCTGAATATTCATTGGAAGGACTGATGTTGAAGCTGAAAGTGAAGCTCGAATACTTTGACCACCTGATGTGAAGAGCCAACTCTTTAGAAAAGACCCTGATGCTGGAAAAGACTGAAGGCTGGATGAGAAGGGGATGACAGAAGATGAGATGATGGGATGGCATCACTGATTCTATGGACATGAGTTTGAGCAAGCTCCAGGAGTTGATGATGGACTGGGAAGCCTGGCATGCTGCAGTCCATGGAGTCTCAAAGAGGTGGATATGACTGAGTGACTGAACTGAACTGAACTGAGCCATAGCAATCAGAGGGGAAAAAAGCAATAAAAGAATGTAAAATGGAAAAGAGGAGTAACCTGTAACTGTTAGCAGATAGTATGATACTATTCATAGAAAATCCTAAAGATCCCACCAGAAAACTACCGAAGCTAATCAGTCAGTTCAGTACCATTGCAGGATTCAAATTAATACAAATAAATCTCTTTTTGTATACACTTTCATTACTATATATGAACAGTGAAGAAGAGCAGAAAGAGATATTAAGGAAACAATCCCATTTACTATTACATCAAAAAGAATTAAAATTTTCAAAACCTAGGAATAAATTTACCTAGGAGACATAAAAACCTCTCCTCTGAAAACTCAAAGACACTGATGAAAGAAATTGAAGATGACACAAAGAGATGGAAGGATATACCATGTTCTTAGATTGGAAGAATCAATATTATCAAAATGTCTATACTACCTAAGGTAATCTACACATTCAATGCAATCTTTATCATTATCAGTGACATTTTTCACAGAACCAGAAGTCTCTAAAATTTATATGGAAAAACAAAAGGCTACCAATAGCCAAAGCAATTCTGAGAAAGAAAAATGGAGCTGGAGGAATCAGACTCCCTGACTTCAGACTATACTACAAAGCTAAATTAATCAAAATAGTATGTCACTGGCACAAAAACTGAAATATAGATCAACAGAGCAGGGTAGAAATCCCAGAAATAAAATCACACCCCTATAATTAATTAATCTACAACAAAGTCGGCAAGAATATACAATGAAGAAACAGACATAGAGAACAGACTTATGGACATGGGGAGAGAGGAGGAGAGGGTGAGATGTATGGAGAGAGTAACATGGAAGCTTATGTTACCATATGTAAAATAGATAGCCAACGGGAATTTGCTGTCTGGCTCAGGGAACTCAAACAGGATCGCTGTAACAACCTAGAGGGCTGGGAGGGGAGGGAGATGGGAGCGAGATTCAAGAGGGAGGAGATATATGTATACCTATGGCTGATTCATGTTGAGGTTTGACAGAAAACAGCAAAATTCTGTAATGCAATTATCCTTTAATTAAAAAATAAATAAATGGAAAAAAATGTTCTGCCTCAGGCATAAATTCCCCCAAAATAATATATTTCAAATAACTTATCTGTACACTTTGAACAATTTTGTTAGATGACTGAAGAAAATCTGAAGATAAAAGCATAAATGTTAAGTATGCATTGTATAGTTTAAATAAAATTTGACTATAAAGTGTGAAAATGGAAAAAATCTAAATTAGTACAGTGCATATAAGAAAATCTAGGAACTTCCATGGTGGTCAGTGGTTAACACTCTGCACTTCCACTGCAGGGAGTGCAGTTTCGATCCCTGGTCAGGGAACTAAGATTCTACCAGCTGGAGCAGAGGTCATAAATAAATAAGAAAATCTGAAATACAAATTCATAATTCAATTGGTAAACTCAAATATTACAGGCAGATATTTTGACCACTTCATTTGCATTGTTAGAAGTTTGCATAGTCAGGTATCATTTAGAAATTAGGATTGTTTAAGTTAAATATAATAGTGACTTTGCAATTTATTACCCACACAAGGACATTCTTAAAGTGTAAGGGGAAGTATAAATAAGTAGATGAGGAAACAGATATAAACAGTAACTGACTCAACCAACCAATATAAATGTTTGTTCATGGTACATAGTCCTATTCATGCATTTTTCTTCTTAAGAGCTGAGGCTGTGTTATGCATCTTTATATACTCTGACTAGTAAGGTATTTGCCATATGATACATAGTTAAATGTTTAAACTAATAGAGAGAATAAAATAATTGTTTAATTAAAATAAAATACAGAGATTTGAGTTTTGACCCCAAAAAAGAAACATCAGAATTTCATCCTTTCACTCCAGTTCTATAAATGTAGCCAAAACACCAATAGAATGTGTTTTACTGACATTTATCCTTGAAGACTAAATATAAATTTGACTAAATGATTTTTGAGAAAGGATTGATTAAAAATAACAACAAATGAGAAAACCAAGTATAGGAAAACCACTACTCCTTTTAAAATTACACGAAGCAAAAAAAAATAAAAATAATAAAAATAAAATTACGTGAAGTATAACTAAGGATTTCAAAAAATTATTCAGCAAATTTATAAGAAATAAAGCCATTCACACTTGATGAGTTAGAATAGCTGAACTAAATAACCCATGATACTTATCTTATAGATTTAAGATGCCTGGTTTCTTCAAATGAAAGACAGTTTAGACTGGAAGAAGTCTGGAAATATGGAAATAAAGTTCACAATAGAAAATATTAATAGGGTAATTAAAGGTCAGAAAATATGAGAAAAGGCTTGTAGCTTTGAGAAGGGCAGATAGCAGCTGACATGTAGAAGAACGATAAAGAAGCCAATGTTTATAAAAGCAGAGATTAAGTTCGTGAAATGGTACTTGACTGGCAGCTAGGAGGCTTTGTTTCCTTTCATCTTCATTCTGAATTAAATGTCTTGCCCTGCCCAGAGCCGCCCAGCCTGCCTCTTCCCAGCCTGAGGCCTGGGTCCATCACTCTGTGAGGAAACACCTCCAGCAAGTTGGACAAGCGTTCTTACAAAGTTGCTGCCGTTAACTGGGCCATCTGGGGATGCAAGGTCCCAGACCTCACAGAGGATGAGACGCCATGCCCGATGCGCTTGTGGGAGATGGCCTCCACCTCCGAGCCACGCAAGTGCGTCCGGTTTACCCACTGCCGGCACGTGACCATGGAGACAGCTGTCTTCATCGAGACTCTCCTGACCCTGTGTGTTGAGGTGCGGTGGTCCAGGTACAATTATCTTCCCCACCCAGGACCATGCAGCAGCTGGAAGGCTGAAACAGATGAGGAGTATCTGCGGTGCATAGAGCAGACACTATTCTTCAAGGATAGGTGGCTCAGCATGATTCTGGACGATGGTGGGACCTCACCAACCTCATTCACACCAAGTACCCACAGTTCGTGTCCAAGTCATCTCCAAAGAGACCACAACGGGGTCCACAACCTGTATAAGGTCATCACACACAGAGTCCTGAAGGTGCCTGCCATCAACGGTGATGACTCCATCACCAAGAACAAGTTTGACAACCTCTCTGGCTGCCAGGAGCCCTTCATAGATGACATCAAGTGGACCACAGGCAATGATTATGGTGGTGGAAGCAGGCTATGGCAACGTGGGCAAGGGCTGTGCCCAGGCCCTGAGGGGGTTTGAGGCCACGGCATCATCACGGAGATCTACACTATCATCACACTCCAGGTGGCCACGGAGGGCTATGAGTGACCACCAGCGATGAGGCCTGCCTGGAGTGCAGCATCTTTGTTACCACCATAGGCTGTATCAACAAAACTGTTGGCCTGCCCTTTAAAGAGATGAAAGATGATGTCATTGTGTGTGCAACTTTGACACTTCATGGACACTTTGACATGGAGATTGATGTCAAGTGTGCTGAATTAAAATGCTGTGGAGAAGGTGAACACTAAGACGTAGGTGGACTGCTACTTGTTGAAGAACGGGTGTCACATTATCTTGCTAGCCAAGGGCTAGCTGTCCAACCTGGGCTGAGCCATGGGTCATCCCAGCTTCGTGATGAGCTACTTCTTCACCAAGCAGGTGAGCTGTGGACCCACCCAGACAAGTACCCGATCAGAGTCCACTTCCTGCACAAGAAGCTAGATGAAGCAGTGGCTGAAGCCCCCTGGGCAAGCAGAATGTGAAGCTAACCAAGCTGACTGAGAAGGAGGCCTATTACCTGGGCATGTGCTGTGATACCCCTTCAAGCCTAATCACTACTGCTATTGAAAAGCAGACCTGCTCTTTGCCTTTGAGCTGCTGTCCTTGCCTGGGTCCCACTTCTCCTCCCTAAGAACAAATGGAACCACCTCTGAGGTTGGTTTGATAATGTCTGTCATCAACGCCTTGGGACTAGTCAGTCAGTCTTAGGCCTCTGCTGCATCCCTCATGCAGTTCCAAGTGTGGCACGGGGAATTGAGAAGTCCCTCCGCAAGTCCTGGTCAGGCTGGAGGTATGTGGGAGTTACCACAAGGAACCATGAGCTCAGGGACTTTGGAACTGTTCACTCAGTCCTTTCTTCTCATCTAGAGCCAGACATCTTGGAGTGCGAAGTCAAGTGAGGCTTAGGAAGCATCACTACGAACAAAGTTAGTGGAGTGATGGAATTCCAACTGAGTATTTCAAATCCTAAAGGGTGATTCTGTGAAAGTGATACACTCAATATGTCAGCAAATTTGAAAAGTGCAGCAGTGGTCACAGGAATGAAAAAGTTCAGTTTTCATTCCAATCCCAAAGAAGGGCCATGACAAAGGATGTTCAAACTACTGCACAATTGAATTCATCTCACAGGCTAGCAAAGGAATGCTGAAAATTCCCCAAGCTAGGCTTCAACAGTACATGAACTGAGAACTTCCAGATGTTCAAGATGGATTTAGAAAAGGCAGAGGAACCAGAAATCAAATTGTCAACATCTGTTGGATCATAGAAAAAGCAAGAGAGTTCCAGAAGAGTATCTACTTCTGCTTCATTGACTATGCTAAAGCCTTTGTGTGAACCACAACAAACTGTGGAAAATCTTTAAGAGGTAGGAATACCTGACCACCTTACCTGCCTCCTGTGAAACCTGTATGCAGGTCAAAAAGCAACGGTTAGAACCGAATATGGAACAATGGACTGGTTCCAAATTGGGAAAGGAGTATACCAAGGTTGTATATTGTCATCCTGCTTTTTTAACGTATATGTACAGTCCATAGACTTCTCCAGGTGAGCATACTGAAATGGGTAGCCTTTCCCTTCTCCAGGGGATCTTCCCAACCCAGGAATTGAACCCAGGTCTCCCAAATTGCAGGTGGATTCTTTACCAGCTGAGCCACAAGATGAGCCCTATATGTAGAGTACATCATGCGCAATGCCAGGTTGGATGAATCACAAGCTGAAATCAAGATTTCTGGGAGAAATATCCATAATCTCAGATATGCAGAGAAATATCCATAATCTCAGATATGCAGGTGACACCACCCTTATGGCAGAAAGCAAAGAAGAATTAAAGTGCCTCTTGATGAAGTTGAGAGAGGAGGGTGTAAAAGCTGGCTTAAAACTCAACATTCAAATAACTAACATAATGGCATCTGGTCCCATTACTTCATGTCAAATAGATGGGGGAGCAATGGAAACGGTGACAGTCTTTATTTTCTTGGGCTCCAAAATCTCTGCAGATGGTGATTGAAGCCATGAAATTTAAAGACACTTGCTCCTTGACAAACCTTGACAGAATATTAAAAAGCAGAGGCATTACTTTGCCAACAAAGGTCTGTCTAATCAAAGCTATGGTTTTTCCAGTAGTCATGTATGAACGTGAGAGTTGGACATTAAAGAAGGCTGTGCACTGAAGAACTGATGCTTTTGAACTTGGAGAACTCTTGAGAATCCCTTGGGTGGCAAGGAGATCAACCAGTCCATCCTAAAGGAAATCAGTCCTAGGTGTTCATTGGAAGGACTGATGCTGAAGCTGAAGCTCCAATCCTTTGACCACCTGATGTGAAGAGCCAACTCTTTAGAAAAGACCTCGATTCTAGGAAAGATTGAAGGCAGGTGGAGAAGGGGATGACAGAGGACAAGATGGTTGGATGGCGTCACCAACAACATGGACACGAGTTTGAGCAAGCTCCGGGAGATGGTGAAGGACAGGGAAGCCTCGCATACTGCAGTTCATGGGGTCGCAAAGAGTCAAACACGACTGAGTGACTGAACAACAACAACTCAGTCTTTCCTTAGGCTGGAAGTTGGCAGTAGCAGTCACAAAGCCATGCTCTTTACCAGCCAGGCCCTTGCTTGGTCTATGGACTTTAGACCATGTTCTTGGTTTATAGGCTCATTGGTTCCTCAACCTGTGACAGATGAGAAGGAATTATGTCAAAGAGTGTAGGGGAACTATCGGAGTTTGAATGCTCCTGAGAGCCTGGCTTAGTGCTGGGCATTCTCTTAAATCTCAAAACAATGATGTTGTTACCTTTAGTCCATATTTTACAGGGGTTGGAATATATTGGTAAGTGAGAAAGGATGAGAGAAGTGACAACCAGTGGTTGAGAGGGGGCCAGAGAGAAATAAAAGTGCATTGTAACTTGGTTCCCATCACAACTGTGGATCCAAAAGAGATTAACTTGGTTTATAAAGAAAGAGTAAGAAGGAGAGTTAGTAACATTTTGGTGCCTAAAAAAAAATCAAATGTCTTCCTCTCGAGTAGAATGTAGAAGTTATATTGAATACATGCACACACACACACACATATGTATATATAACATATGCACACATATAATATGTACAAATAACAGGACATAGGTAAGTATAAGTATGCTGAGCAATTCTCTACTCTTAATTTCCGTTCTTAAAGTAAGCAAATCCACCAGGTCTCTGGTAAATTACTTTGGCATCATTACTAACTTGGTAGCTATATATGATCTAGAGAAATTTAATTTTTCTGCAGGAATTGTTAGCAAGCTCAATTCCTTATAAGCAATACAAATCAGGGCACAAAATCCTAAGTGGACTCATTGACAATCAATATAGAAACATTTGACTGCCTAAAGAAAAATGGCAAAAATCATCGGGGGCTGAAATTAAACTGTTATGTTCAGTGCAGTCACTAAAAATTTAGTTCAACTACTAAACTTTCCTGCAGACAACCAAATAGGTCTTTCAAAAAAATTCAACTACTGTCTCATATGTAGAGATATAACTTTATAACTCAAAATTTTCTGCATTTTTAAAGAAAGCCATTGAAAATTTATTCATTCTTACCTAGGGACTATTCATATTTCTAGGTTGTGGGCTCCCAGGAAGTCATAATTCTTCTTATGTAAATACTATAAAACATCAGTATATTAAAAATAAAAATAAAATCAGTGAACATGAAATTCTGCAACATCTGAAGTTAAATTCAGTCAGACATGACTGAAGTGAATTAGCATGCATGCAAGTCAATTATACTTCCATTTTAAAATTTTTAATATTAAAAAATGTGTACATTCTTCAACAGTGGAGTTTGCTGTTATTCTCTCCAGTTAATAAGCAATCTTGGAATTTTTGCAGTGAATGTTGAGGAGCATGTATCTTCTTAAATTATGGTTTACTTTGGATATATGCCCAGGAGTGGATTTGCTGGAGAACCCCAGCGACGGCGAAGCCTGGTGGGCTGCCGTCTGTGGAGTCCCACAGAGTAGGACTTGACTGGAGCGACTTAGCAGCAGCAGCATGGTAGCTCTATTTTCAGTTTTTTAACAAACCTCCATGGTATTCTCCTTAGTGGCAATAGTGGCAATACCAATTTATCTTCCCATCAACAATGTGGGAGGGTTCCCTTTTCTCCATATCCTCTCCAGCATTTATTGTTTTTAGAGTTGCTGATGATGGCCATTCTGACCATTGTGAGGTGATAGCTCATTGTAGTTTTGATTTCAATTTTTCTGATAATTAGTGTTGTTGAGCATCATTTCATGTGCTTTTTGGCCATCCGTATGTCTTCTTTGGAGAAATGTCTTTTTAGATCTTCCTCCCATTTTTTGATTAAATTGATTTTTAGATGTTGAGCTGCATGAGCTGTTTGTAAAGTTTGGAGATTAATTCCTTATTCAGTAGAAAATGAATTTGAGCAAACTCTGGAAGACTGTGAAGGACAGAGGAGCCTAGCCGTACTCCATGCAAAGCGTTGAACACTTAGTGACGAAACAAGAACAATTCCTTGTTTGTCACTTCATTTGCAAGTATTTTCTCCCATTCTGTTGGTTGCCTTTTCATTTTGTTTATAATTTCCTTTGCTATGCAGAAGCTCCAAGTGTAATTAGGTCTGATTTGTTTATTTTTATTTTTATTTTCATTACTCTGGGATGTGGATCAAAAAAGATCTTGCTGTGATTTATGTCAGAGGGTGTTCTGTTTGTTTTTTTCTGAGTTTTATAGACTCTGATTTACATTTAGGTCTTTAATTCATTTTGAGTTTTGTGCATGGCATTAGAGAATGTACTAATTTCACTCTTTCACATGTAGTAATTTCCCAGCTTGACTGTTTAAAGAAGTTAGGACATAGAAGACGTGGTCCATATATACAATGAAATATTGCTCAGCCATTAAAAAAAGAATGAAATAATGCCAATTGCAGTGCATGGATGGACCTAGATACTGTCATACTGAGTGGAGTAAGTCAGACAGAGGAATACAGATGTCATATGATATTGTTTAAATGTGGAATTTTAAAAAAAGGTTCAAATGAACTTATTTACAGAATAAAATTAGAGTCACAGATGTATGGAAAAAAGTTGTGGTTACCAAGGGGAAAAGGGGTTGGGAGGGATAAATTGGGAAATTGGGATAGACATATAGACACCACTACATGTAAATAGATAATTGATAATAAACTATTGTATAGCACAGGAAATTCTACTCAATAGTCTGTAATGAGCTATATGGGAAAAGAATCTAAAAAAGAGTAGATATAAGCATATGCATTATTGATTCACTTTGCTGTAGAGCAGAAACTAACACAGCATACAAAATTCAAGTGATAATATTGAGATTGAGTACTTAGGTATTTGTGAAAAATTATTCTTAAAGTTTGTAATTTAAAAGTCAGTCAGACATTGGGTTCCACTTCCAGTAGTGACAGAGTAGCATATAGTAGATCAAGTCACTCTCAATTAATAATTCTAAACTGTGGATAATATACATATAAGCAACTATTTAAAGACTTTGGAGAGTCACCAAAAGCAGGAAAAAAATGAACAGATGTTAAATTTTCAGAGAGGAACTGCACTGGATGAGATAATACATATTTATAAGCCTTTCATCTAAAAGTACTATCTAGTCTTCATGGTGTGGAGCATCTGGAACTTAAGCAGAAAGATGTGGTCTTAACATGTTGGGAAGTAAGAAGATATATTTCAGGTTGCAAGAAAGATTTTAAAGGTGGGAGCACAGAAACTGGGTTGCTATAGATGGGGGAGCACTAAAATCTGAGCAAAAATTTTGCCAAACACTTTGGCTGATCACTGATTTTGTATTCCCGATGACCAGGAAGAAGGCAAAAAAAAAAAAAAAAAAAAAAAAACGGCTGACAGAAGTGAGCAGAACTTTCAAGCACCAAAGGGGAAATAGAGTTTAGATTCAATCCAGACAAGTATATTTTCTGCTAGAACGAAACCAACAATTGTCAGATGAAGATACAGAATCTAGAATCTTTAAAATGTATTAGTTCCAATGTTTAGAAGTCAATGGAAAGTTACTAGATGTGTTAAGAAACAGGGAAAGGGGACCCACAGTCAAGAACAAAAAATAATGGAAACTAAAGTCAAAGAGACAAAATTTTTGGAATAAGCAAAAACCTTGTCATGCATATGTTCAAGAGATGAAGGGAACTATGCTCACAGGAATGAACAAAGGATATATCTAAATATATAAATGGAAAATATATGCAAGAACTAAGTGGAAATTATAAAACTGAAAAATACAATATCCAAAGTAAAGATTAACTGGGTAGATTTAATAACAGATTGTCATATATAATGTCAAAGTAAATAATAATGAAAATATATCACAGCAGTATTTATTATTAAATTAAAGCAGTTCTAACTAAAGTGATAAGTATAACTTATATATTTATATTATAAAATAAAAATATATATTTCTCTCCAATGTCTGACTTATCACCTATAAAAGCTAGAAAATATGTGCAAAGTAAATATGTGCATACTAGGAAGTAGGACTAGCATAGATATTGATGGTATAGAAAATGGAGAAAACTGAAAAAAAAAAAAAAGAAAGAAACTGGAGAAAACTGACAAAGGTAAAAATTGGTTCTGAAAAAATTATTAAAATTGACAAATGATTAGAAGGGTTGGACAGAGAAATAAGAAAAACATATTACCAATCGAGTATAAAAAATTGACTATCACTAGAAACTCTCTAAAAATTAAAGTAAAATGAAGGAACATTCACAGTTTTAGCCAACAAATTCATCTGTTTCAAATTCCTCTAAATATAAAACTTACCAAAGGTTGAAATACTGGGTCTGTATAGTTCTATACCTGTTAAAGTAGAAAATTAAATTTCTTTTAAGTACACTCTCACTAATAGATTTGCAGGCTCAGATTATTTTATGATAAATTAAATCTATTATTTAAGAAATATGGAGATGAAAATGGCAACCCACTCCAGTGTTCTTGCCTGGAGGATCCCAGGGATGGAGGAGCCTGGTGGGCTGCCGTCTATGGGGTCGCACAGAGTCGGATATGACTGAAGTGACTTAGCAGCAGCAGCATTTAAGAAATAAGTAATACAAATATTTCTTTTAAATAGAGGAGGTAAGAACACATTAGCATTCATTTTATGAGGCCAACGTAAGTAACACTAAATCATGATAAAGATGTTACAGACAAAAAAAAAAAATAATTGCAGACCAATACCTCTCACAAGTACAGATGGAAAAAATCCTTAACAAAATATCAGATAGTATTCAATAATAAATGAAAGAATAATATATTTTTATCAGGAAAGTAGAATTGCTTTAACATTCAAAAATCATCAATCTAACTAAAAATATTAGCAGATAAAGAATAACCATATAATTATCTCAAAGATGCTCAAAGTTAAAAAAATTTTAAACCATTCATGATAAATACACTCAAAAAACTAAGGATAGAAAATAAATTTCTCAAATTAAAGAAATTTTTGAAAATCCTACAGATATTATCATATTTAATTGTGAAATGTTTAATATGACCTCCTTCAAATCAGGATCAGTGCATAAAAGCCACTACTTTCATTAAATATTTCTCTGAAAGTTTTAGTCATTGCAACAAAAAGAAGTAAAGGACATCAAAACTAGAAAGGAGAATTAGTACAAATTTTTGTGGACTGATGACTTGTTTTCATAAAAATTTTGTAAAGTATATGCAAGGAAATAATTAGAAATAATACCTACCTTGGGCAAGAACACAAGCTGCAAAGTTAATGCACAAAAGTAATTGTATGTTTATATATTAGATCAAAAAATTGAAAATGAAGTTAATAAAATGATTATATTTACAATAATGCCAACAATACAATCGGAACACATCTGACAAGATAAATGCAACATGTCTATGTTGAATGCCACAAAAATTTGCTGGGGGAAAGTCAAAAGGACCTAAGTAGATGGAGACATATAACTTGTTTATAGGTTGAAAGACTCAATATTTTGTATGTCAGTGTCAACTCTAACCAAATCAAATCATTTATTCAATGCAATCCCAATCAAGACCTATGCATATTTTTTGCAGAAATTAACAAGCTAATTTTAAAGCTTTACTGAAAGTTCAAAAAATCTAGATTATTCCAAACAATTTTGAAAAAGTTGGATGACTTACAGTACCTGACTTACTGTAGAACTGAAAACAAAGTGATAGCTGGCATGAAAATCAGCAAATAAATCAGTGAAATTGGACAGAGAACCTAAAAGTAGACTTGCACCTATGTAATCATTGGATTACTGACAAAAGCATCATGTGAAGAAAGAAAAATCTTTTCAACAAATAGTGTGGGCACAATTAGATTGCAATAGAAAAAGATAAACCTTGACCTCCTAACTCAAGTACACAACGGTTAATTTGAGATGGATCATCAATCCAAACATAAATGCTAAAACTGTAAAGCTTTGAAGAAGACAGGAGGCTATTTTTGTGACTTGGAGGTAAACAAAAATTTCTTAGACTCAACACAGCAAGCAGTAACCTCCTAGAAAATTGCTAAACTTCACTGAGATTTAAAATTTCTCTTCATCAAAAGGTGTTATGAGAAAGTGAAGATTCAAACCAAAGACTGGAAGGATACATATTTACAATGCATATATTCGATAAAGGTGACAGAAGATAGGTATCCAGAACATGTAGAGAGCTACTACAGCTCAATAACAAATACACAAATAATACAATTTTCACATGTGCAAAAATTTGAACAAACTGTTCAGAAAAGGAGATATATGAAAGGCAAAAAAAAAAAAAAATTAAATTCTCAAAATAATTAGTCATCAGGAAGCTTAAAATTAAGACTACAATAAGAAATCACAACACACTCACAGAGTGGTTAAAGTTAAAAAGACTAATAGCACCAAATATTGATGAGCATGTAGAGAATTGGACTTTTCAAACAGGTAGGACTGAAAAACAGTACCATGGAAAAGGGTGTGAAATTCTTAAAAGAGCTAAACCTATACTTAACTTGTAACCTAAGTAGTTACCAAAGAGAAGTAATAAAAAATGTGTCTAAAAAGAAAAAAGACATGATCAGTATTTTCCATAGCTATGTTATTAATAATAGCTAAAATTTGTAACTAAATTAGATGGAAAACAAACCCTCGTATGTTCATACAAAGGGATACTACTTTCCAATTTAAAAAGCAAGAAACTATTGATGTATGTAACACTATAGATGAATTTCAAAAACATTGGCTGAGTCAAAGAAGCTTTACATGAAAATGTACATAGTGTATGGTTCCACTGATATAAAGCTCTAGAGCAGGGAAACTATTCTATAGAGGTTGCCACATGGAATTGAAGACTGAGAAAGGGCATGGGAGACATTTCTGGGGTGATGATAGCATTCCACATCTAAATAGATATGTGTGCTTTAAAGGTGCATGCAACTGTCAAATTTCAGCTTATCTTCACTTAAGATTTGTGCTTTTAATTGGATATAAATATCACTTCAAAAGAACAAAACTGCAGACAAATGTTATACTAGGTGTTAGGAGTAAGTCTCCTAAGGGCAATTATTTCAAAATGCATTCAAACATAAGATGCTTAGAGAAATGGAGAGATGAGTAGAAAAGCTATAGGGCAAATATAGTATTGATGGTATAACTGGTGTGGTGAACATGTGGGCGTTCACTATATATTTTTCAAATTTTCTGTTTATTAGCATGTTTCCAGAGGAAAATGTCAAGAAAGTATTTATACATCCAGACACCTATATAAGGTATACATTTCACTGTATATTTACCTCAAAGAGAATTGTAACAAAGTGAGACCCGATGCCACTTACTCCTTGAACACTTGCCTCTATATCTGTATACTCTTTTGTACACCTCTCTATCCTTTTCCCCTTTTTGCTCCTCTCCTCCTCCTTCCCATGCTTTCTTCTCTCTCTTGTCCTTCCCTTTCTCACCATTCTTCCTCCTCTATGCCACACCACCACACCAGCCTCTCTCTCAGCTCCCTACCCACTCATATCCTCAAGTCAAAACTGGAAGTGGTGGTGGGGGACATGGCACACAAATAGATTTTTAAAGTATCTTCACTGTAATTAAAACCATTGCAAATTAATGGCCATTCTTTTTAATAAATCTACAATCTGATTGCTAAACCATAAAAATATATCATTAATTTTAAATTAAAAAGCAATAAAGTCATAAGCTAGTTCAGAGACCATATTTTGAGTTCCGCTGAACTAGATGGCAGAGACTGTTGAAATTTCTTTATTTTATCTTAACTGATATGTCCTAGTAGCTATAACAAGGCCCAACACATTATAAGGAAGAGTTAAGTAAGTATTTATTAAACAGCAAGAGTAGCAATACACATAAGTGTGTATGTGTGCATTTATTCATGCATACAGGCTTCCCTGGCGGCTCAGATGGTAAAGAATCTGCCTGCAATGAGGGAGACCTGGGTTTGATCCATGGATTGGGAAGATCCCCTGGAGGAGGTCATGGATACCCACTCCAGTATTCTTCCCTGGAGAATCCCCATGGACAGAGGAGCCTGCTGGGCTACAGTCAACGGGTTGCAAAGAGTCGGACACGACTGAGTGACTAAGCACATCTACACAGTTAAGTTACTTAGACAAGAAGACCTAAGGTTAAAAATACTGTAATGCAGTGGGAGCCTATGTAAGCAAACCAAAATCTAAGCCTATAAATGCCTCAAGTTTACAAAATCAAAATACTAAGAAAACCATCACAAAGAGCCAAAACATCCAACTAGGTTTTAACCAGTAGCCAAGTATATAATTTCTTTCTTTGCTTCTACACTTTTTCTCTAGGTCTTTCCCCTGCCTCCTGTCTGCCGTACTCTAACTACTTCCGCTTTGGTGCTGTCTGATTGAAATTGATTTTTTTTTGCTTGATCTGAAGATTTGTAATATGTCTCAATCTATCTTTTGGTAAGGGGTGACTGGAGAGAGGCAAGGAGGGAGAGAAAGGGACTGGAGGGCCCCAAATAATTTTCTTCATGATTTTGCCCAAGTCAGTTCTACCACAAACAACAAAACAGTTTTGGAATGGATAAAAACCATTCTACCCACAGCCATGAGCATAACGCGAAGCCTACAATTTTGGAGGGTGCCACTCAGCTCAATGGATCTATCTCATCTCCTCCTATTTCAAAAGATTCACTCACTGTAAACAGGGTCATAGTATGACTTCTGTGGGCCAAGGGCATCTTTGCCTTTGTGGGCACTTCCTCTGTAAAAAATATTAAAATTATATTTTATGACCATGTTGTTATAAAGACAAATGTATTCCTAACTGGATTTATTATCATGTACTTATTATTTTCATTTTCCTTCAAATTTAGAAGATAGAAAAACATTTTTTATTTGCATGGATCATTATAAGTATCATAGATACTAGGCACTGTTCCTTCTATGTGCAGTGGACAAGTTGGTCCTGACTGTTAGGGTTCCCCATTGAATAATAATTTTTTGATAGCTTTCTAAAAAAAATTTCCTTTTTTCAGCAGACAACCTTTCATTTTCTCTTTCTGAGAGTGGAGAAGTTATCCTGTTATACATTTGTCTTCTCAGAGAGAGTCTGACTTGATCATAGAGCTTCTATTGAATTGAGAGAGTACAGTTTAATATGCCCTGAGCTTTTGAATGACAGCAGTGTTAATATGCTCCGTCTCCTGTTACCTAATAGAAATGAAAAGCCTACTCTTTCTCCCGCAGTCCTGAAATGAATTTAAAAATAAATATGAGTAGTAATCTTTTCTTACCTTAAAAAAAAACACATCAGGAAGTCCAGTAATTTTGGAAAAAATTAGCTTGTATTACCTTTTTCTAGTTCTAAGACCAAAGAACATGGATCATTAATCCAAGGGAAGAATATATGTAAATGATTCAGTCCAACATATCTAATTTTAGAGACTATGTATTCTGTGTTGTGCTCTAGGCACTGGGTTACATGAAACGTGAGTAAAACACTATTTCTGTCCTTAAGAGACTTGAGATCTACACAAGAAAATAAATAGAGCAAAAATAATATCAACAAAAGGTGTTAAATTATATGAGAGCATGTACATAGGGAATGAGTGCCAAGGCAAGCCAAGAAAGTTTTAGAGACCATTCCCAACTATCCTTTCACTTCATATGAGCATTATCTTTATCCACATACATGTCACTTGGGTATATATCTATAGGTAGACTATAATTTTCCATTTCATTGTCGGGCTTGGCTATATGACTTGCCTGCACCAATGGAGTATTAGCAGAAGTGATATTGCACTGATCACAAACAGAACCTTTAAAGAGAACTGTTCGTTTTTACTTGGTCTTTTGAAGATCATTGCCACAAAAATAGCATGCCCTAGATAGGTATAATTCCTTCTTCCTGGATCTTAGAAGAACATATGTGCACCCAAACAGAGCAAAACTAGCTGCACAAAAACTGCCCCACTTACGATGATCAAAAAACAAATGTGGCTGTAAGCTATTGAGACTTTTTTTATTACAGCAAAGGCCAAAAATACATATATGTTTAGCCACCATAGTTTATCACACATTTTCTATGACCACCCATACATCTGAATCATAAAATCAGTAACAGAGTAATTAACTGATATTGCTACAATTACTTGGAAAATGAACCCTGGACCATGATAGTTTACCATAATTCTTTAAAAAGATCCAGAAAATCATACCATAAAAACATATGCATAAGAATCTAATTTTGTGAACATCTTGTGAAATTTGCACTCTCATTCTTTTCTGATGGCATTGTAATTGGTCCCAAGTCTTGATGAAAGTAATTATGTGAACTGTAAAAATGTTTCTATTTTTGGTTCAATAACACCATTTCTGGTGTTTTCAGAAATTTTTTATTGATAAAAAACAACTCACTAAAGGGCTTTCTCCCCAAAAATTACCCATGATGGTAGGAAATTATAACGTTATTCTTAAATATACAGAGTAATGTGGACATATTAAGGAAAATATGGCGAACCTGTTTTATAGAATGTTATGCCATGTTCAAGTGGAACTTATGAACCCTAATTATGATCTCACAATTGAAATTTACCAAATACATGAATAAATAATTCACTGATTCAGCAGAAACAGCAAAAAATAAATTTAGATCTCTTAAGAATTTAGGCATTTTTCAGATAAAGAATATAAAATGACTATGCTTAATACATTTAAAGAAATAAAGTCTAGAATAGAAAAAAATGAGCAAGAAACAATGCACTGTCAAAAATAACCAGGCATAAATGACCAAAAGATTCTCCGGAAATAAAAATATAGTTGTTGTATTTATTTGTTTGTAGGATAACTAATGCAAAAATTACTTAACTGGATAATACATTCAAAAATTTATTACTCAGAATGCATCTCAGAGATATAAAAAGATTAAAAACTATATGAAAATGCAGTAAGCAACCTAAGAAAAATAGAATAAAGTCTAACAGATATCCAATTCCAATTTCAGAAAAGATAAAAAGATAGAATGGGGAAAGGTAGTACTGGAAAAGATAGCGGCTGAGAATCAATCCACTGGTGCAAAATTTATCAAGAAAGATAAGTAAAAACAAAACCATCCTTGCGTGCATACTAAGTTGCGTCTGACTCTGATACCCAACGGATGGTAACTTGCCAAGCTCCTCTGTCCATGGGATTCTCCAAGCAAGAAGGCTAGAGTGGGTTGCTATGCTGTCCCCCAGGGGATCTTCCTGACGCAGGGATGGAACCTGCGTCTATTGCTTCTCCTGCACTGCAGGAGGATACTTTACCACTGAGCCACTGGGGGGAGACCCTGAAACCATATTCAGACACACCAAAATTAAATTTCAGAGCAATGAAGTAAACAAAGAAAATATCCTGCTTATAAACTGACAAATTTTCTAAGCATATGTCTAAGCATATGCCTTTCTTATAACAATTTACCTATAACAATTTACCAAAGACAGACAGAAATCAACACACTACCCCAAAAAAGAAAATTGTTTTCTGATCCCCCTCTTCTGTAACAGCAAGTTTATTAGGTAGAGGATTTTTGGTCCCCATAATCAAAAGGGATAGTTTCACTGATGTTTTGCCACTGCACAAAATGCAGTATCTTTTCAGTCTCTAATTGCAGCTTTCTCACTATGCATACTCTATTAAACCCATGTCAATTGTTTTTATGTTTTTATATATTTTATGTTGCTGCGAGGCATTCTACTTTGATCTATGTAGAGGTTAAGATCATCTAGGTAATATACAACTCCCAAGGTTTAAGGGTCTTAAACAATAAAGATTTATTTCCTACTCAGGCGGTTGGCCAAAGGCTCTGTCTCATGTCATACTAACTTGGTGATTCAGGAGGAGAAAGAATCCACAGTTAGGAATGTCACATTTTGGGAGTAGAAACCAGAATGCCCTGCCCAGAATCTGCTTGAAAGAAGTTTCTGCCCGGTTGCAGGTAATAGTGTCATCAGACATCAGGGCTAGGATGAGATTGAGGTAAATCAGGCAAATGAGGCACTTGCCTCAGGTACAGAATTTAAAGGGACATCAAAAAAGGAAGCAGTCAAGATGTCATGTCTTAATAAAATATTTTAAAAATCAAAAGTAATGAAAAAATCTGTGATAAAAATGTCAAATTTTAAATAAAACCTGGCTACTGGCTTCTTTAGCGTCAGTTTCAGCTATAGAAAACCCCTTTGCCCAAGCTTACAACCTTCCCAGGGCAGACAGCATCTGGTGACTGAGTGAGGTTGGGGTACAAAGGAATAGACATTGAACCCCAAAATGTAATGTTGAGTAAAAAAGCAAGTTGCAGAAAGACAAACAGAATGATGCTACTATTAAATTTTTAAATAAATAAATAATAATAGGTATACAAACATATACATTTTAACATTATGACAAAATTTAAAGGAGTGATCAGCCTTCAGCATTAGAAAAAGAAAACAATATTGAGTGGTAAATCCATAGGAGGCTTAAAAGAAATTGATGATCCTTGACTTCCTGAGGTACATAGTGTCTTTGTTTTAGGGTTCTTTTTGCTAACATATATATTAAACTGGATAGATAGACAAGCATTATGAATGACTTCATGGCTAAACATGAAGAAAAATATACATGATATAACCCTATTTAGGTTAATATATATATAATATACATATTATAATATACTAGAAAAATGCACATATACATTTACCTAAAGGTATAGTTCAACTAGTTAGACATAACTTGAGAAATATTTAACCAAAACCCTAAGTCCATACTGAAACGGCAGAAAAAAACACATTCCCTTTGTTCCCCAGTATGTGTGTGCGTGTATGTGTGTGTGTGTGTGTGTATGTACCCACGCATGTGTGCTCCATCACTTCCAACTCTTTGCAACCCCATGGACTATATAGCCCACCAGGCTCCTCTGTCTGTGGAATTTTCCAGGCAAGCATACTGGAGGAGATTACCATGTCCTTCTCCAGGGGGTCTTCCCAACTGAGGGATCAAGACCACGTCTGGCATCTCCTGCATTGGCAGGCAGGTTCTTTCTCAGCTGAGCCACCAGGGGAGGGCTGAGCTTGAAGTTAAATATCAAACACTTAACATTGTCAAATAGTTTATGTGCTTCAAAGAGATGAGTGAAAAAGCTCAAACTGATGTAACTCCTTTTTCATCAGTTAAGTGTACTCTTGGCGTAAGAAACTTTTGATATCTACAACATACAAGGCAGTTGATCAGATACTTCTCAGGTTATTCTGACTTTTTTCCTCACTTTCATTTATACACTTGGACCTGATGTGAGGTAGCAAAAGTAGTCCTTGACAGTCTATTCCCCAAAGCAAACATGAGAGAGTGAATTTAAGAAGAAAGCATTCCAGAAGAATTTCTGTTCCATCAGACGGTTGTGCTCCTTGTATTGTACTTGATCAAGGTTAGACAGGCAAGAAGGCATCTCAGACTGATCTGATGCACAGGTTTCTCGGAAGGTCTCTGGGAAGAAGAGGTGGGTTTGGAGCAGGCCAGGTGTCATTATTGTGGCCAAATACTATAATTCCTAAGTAGGTATTATGAGGATTGCTCATATAACACTGAAGCAACAGATCAGGCTAGTCAACTCTGAAAAATGTCTGTTCACTGGTAATGTAACTATGACCCAGTCCGCACCTGCAGCGGGTAAATGCAACAGTGCTGCGGGAAAGGCCAGCACAGTGAAAGCTCTGCGACCGCCACAGCTTTGCTCAATGGTCCTCTAACGTCTCCTGGCATCTGTTTCCCCCGATGCTCTCTCAGTACCATACCTTAGTGCTGTTATGCTCTCCTGCCCCTCTTCCTCCCACCCAAACCTTGTCTCAGACAGTTGTCCTTCTGGAAAGAATCAGAAAGGTAAGGATCACACTAATACATGTGACTGAAATAACGTATGGACTATTTCTAATAAAATAATTTTTCTAGTACAACTTCTAGCACATAGCATAAGAACTTATCCAGAGTTTTTTTTTTTTTTAATTGTCTGTTTCAGTCTGGTAGAGTTGAAGCTGCATAACAGCAGAAACTTCATTTTTCTAATTAATTGCAAAATCTCCAAGGGAGTCTAAGACATGACATATGTAACATCAACAATAGTGCTCAACAATCACTCCTGATGTTGATGGAGCTAAAGCCATCAGTTCCCTTTAGAAAAGACAGCTTAAAGAGGTAACCATCATCCAGGAAAATAAATAAAACGTCAGCACACACAACATTCTATGATTTTTTTTCTCTCTTAATAGTTCATATCTCAAAAAAAAAAAGAGTTCATATCTCTTCTCTCCAGCTAAAGAACATCATCTCTTCTTGCCTGAACCAGTGAAACAGTGCTAAAACTTTCCAGCTTATGATCTCATTTATTTTGTTATATTTGTAATGCTGATTCAATTAATTTCTTATAGGTGTGGGTAGAGCTCCTTTATCTGTGGGATATATTAGTGTAACACATTAGCACATATTGAGATTTAAAAATTGCCGAGGTAAAACTAAGAAAATACATTAGGGACGCTACTAATAATTGCTAGTAGTTTTCACTATTTTTCAGAGATTTAACACTATTGTACTAAGTTAGAACTTTTGGAATAGTGGATCTACAAATTAACATTAAGGAATGTATGCGATCTCTTACCAAACTCTTTTTTTTTTTCTTTTGGATTTGTCATTGTGATTCTAGTATCATTTCTTTTTTTTATTTTTTATTTATGTTTTTTCATTTATTTATTTATTTTCATTTCATTTATTTATTTTTTTTTTCATTTCATTAGTTGGAGGCTAATTACTTTACAATATTGTAGTGGTTTTTGTCATACATTGACATGAATCAGCCATGGATTTACATGTATTCCCCATCCCGATCCCCCCTCCCCCCTCCCTGTCTACCCAATCCCTCTGGGTCTTCCCAGTGCACCAGGCTTGAAATGATAGCTTAATTGAAATTTTAAGCATTATTTTGAGAATGTTTCTATTGATCAAAAATATCTGGAGTTTCTCATTTTTCTTTTCACTTTGAATGCAACTTGTTTTCTAAGATCTTTCATCAACTATGTATTATTTTGAAAACTATTTTTTTCTTCCAATTTTATTGGGATATAACTGACATACAGCACTGTATAAGCTTAAGTTATACAGTGATAAGATTTGACTTACATACATGGTGAAATGATCATCACAAGTTTAAATATCCATCATCTCATACAGATATAAAGTTGAAGGAATAGAAAAGTTTTCCTTGATTTGGAAATACTTTCCCAACAACTGTCATATATAACTTACACCAGTGTTAAATTTATCATAATGCACATTACATCATGAGTAACTATCTCACATCTGGAAGTTCATACATTTTTGCTACCTTATTCTAACTCTCCTCCCCCAAACCCGCATCTGGTACATACCAATCTGATTTATTTTTCTATGAGTCGGATTATTTGGTTATTTTTGAGATACAATCAATCTACAGCACCACGGTAGTTCTTGATAACACAACATAGTGATTTGATATTTCCATACATTTGAAAAATGATCATCATAATGCATCTATTTACTACTTGTTATTAAATAAAGAGACTAAATAATTATTGACTATATTCCTCACACTGGACATTTTTTTTCACACTGGACATTTTAACCCATGACATTAATTTTGTAATTGAAAGTTTGTACCTCTTATTCTTCTTCACCTATTTACCTCCTTCCTTCAGCTCCCTTCCCTCTGGCAACCATGTGTTTATTCTCTGTATCTGTGACTCTGCTTCTTTTTAGTTATATATGTTTATATGTTTTGTTTTTTAGAGTCCACATATAAGTGAATTCACATGGTATGTGTCTTTCTCTGTCCTACTTGTGTCAGCAAGCATAATATGTTCTAGGTTCATCTATGTTGTCACAAATGACAAGATAACATTTTTTATGGCTGAGAAATATTTCAATGTGTGTACATTTACATATACATACACACACACATATATATATATACCAAATATTTCTTATCTCTTCAACTATCAATAGACACTGTGTTATTGGTTCCATATCTTGGCTATTATAAAAAAAATAATATGCTGCAATGAACATAGGAGTGCATGGATCCTTTTGAACTTGTGTTTCAGTTTCTTCAGATTAAGATATAAATACCTAGGAGTGGAATTGCTGAATCTTGTGGTAGTTTTTTTTTTTTTTTTTTTTTTGAGGAATCTACATAAAATTTTCCATGGTATCTGTACCAATTTATATTCCCACCAACAGGACACAAGTGTTCCATTTTCTCCACATCTTCACCAACACTCCAATACTATAAAGTGATGAGAGTAAGTACTCTGTCTTGTTCCCTTAAAGGAAATGCTTTCAGCATTTTATCATTGAACATGTAATTAGCTATGGGCTTGTCATACGCTGTCTTTATTATGTAGAGGTAAGTTTTCTCTATACACATTTGTGGAGAGTTTCTGTCATAAATGGACATTAAATTTTATCAAAAGCCTTTGTGTACCAATGAAGATGATCATATAATTTTTATTCTTCAGTTTGTTCATGTAGTATATATCACATTGGTCGATTTGTGGATCATGAACCATTAATCCATCTTGTGATAAATCCTTGTTAACCATGGTGTATAATCCTTCTAATGTACAGTTGAATTCAGCCTATTAATATTTCATTGATGATTTTAGCATCTATTTTCATTAGAGATATTGGTTTCTGACAACCACCCCAGCACACACCCCAGCCCATGGTGAGTCCTGGCTCCAGCTCCTCTAATCTCCAGATACTCCAAGCTGCTGTTTACAAGGAGAGTGTACACACTGGGGAGAAGGAGCCAATATGGACCTGGCAGTGTGTCTGAATATGGTGAGGACAGCTACTGCTGGTGCTTGTGGAGGTGGCATACTGGGAGCTGCTGGAGCTCTGACTGGCATGCCAAGACACCCCAAAAGGGGCCCCAGCCTGTGCTGAGCACCCTCTCTAGCCACTCTAGCTCCAGTGCAGCTCACACTGGAGTGAAGGCTGCCGTTGCCAAGGAGAGCGCACCCTTGAAGGGGACGGAGCAGCTCAGACCTGGCATTGCATTTGAATATGGCAAGGGCCACCATTGTTGGCACTCATGGAGTTGGTGGGGCAGGAGCTGTCTGGAGCTCTCGATGGCATGCTGGGACTGTCCTAGTACACGTTCCAGCCCACACTTGCGCTTGGCCTGTTTCCTTTTGGGGCAGAGTGCCATTGCTGAAAGGGCACAAGAGATACTTGGAAAAAAACAGCTCAGACCCAAATCTCAGGCCTTCTTCTCCAGCACCATGGGCCCCAAGCCCACCACTGATAAGGTGATGGTGGCCACTGAGCATAGCAGAAGCTCCAGCTCACACTTGGCACTGGATCTAGTCCCTCATCTCCAGCTCCACTTCCCACCAAGGGGATGGCTTCTAGCATGCTCTAGTGGGAACACATGACCCATGCTCATTTCAAATCTAGATCCCAGACAAAAACGGCTGGGCACAAGCATAATGCATAGGAACATTCCCACATAAGGACGTCCCATTAAGGTCAGGAGAGGTAGCTGTGTCACCTTATTCCATAGAGACAGAAAAATTAAGCAAAATGAGAAAACAGGAATTTGTTTCAAATGAAGAACAAGGGAAAACAGCTAATGAAACAGAGATAAATAATTTATCAGATACATAGTTCAAATCATTCATAATAAGAATGCTAATTGAACTTGGCAAAAGGATAGAGGAACACAGTGAGATTTTTAACAATGAAGTAGAAAATTTTTTTTAAAGATTCAGAGCAGAAGACTAAATCACTAAAATTAAAAATACACTAGGAGGCATTAACAGCTAGTAAGTGGATATAGAAGAATGCATATGTGATCTAGAAGATAGAATAATGGATATAATCCAATTGGAGCAGCAAAATGAACAAGAAAATTTATTTTTATTTATTTATTTTCATTTAAAAATGTATTGGAGTATAATTGATTTACAATGTTGTGTTAGTTTCAGGTGTACAGAAAAGTGAATAATTATACATGTGCATACATCCACTCTATTTATGATTCTTTTCCCATATAGGTCATTACAGAGTATTGAGTAGAGTTTTTGTGCTGTACAATACATCTTTATCAGTTATCTATTTTATATATAATAGTGTGTATGTGTCAACCCCAGTCTCCCAATTTATTTCTCCCCTGCTTACACCCTGGTAACCATAGTTTGCTTTCCACATCTGTAACTCTGTGTCTGTTTTGTAGATGACTTCATTTGTACTCTTTTTTTAGATGCCATATATAAGCAATCATATGATATTTGTCATTCTGTGTCTCACTTACTTCCCTCAGCATGACAGTCTCTAGGTCTATCCATATTGCTGCAAATGGCATTATCTTCTTTTTCAAGGCTGAGTAATATTCCATTGTGTATATGTACCACATCTTCTTTATCCATTCCTCTGTTGATGGACATTTAGGTTGCTGCTGTGTATGAGCTAAGTCGCTTCAGTCATGTCCAACTCTTTGTGACCCTATGGATTGTAGCCCACCAGGCTCCTCTTTCCAGGGGATTTTTCAGGCAAAAATGCTGGAGTGGGTTGTCATACCCTCCTCAAGGGAATCTTTCCAACCCAGGGATTGAACCCGTGTCTCTTATGTCTGCTGCATTGATGCACAGGTGGGTTCTTTACCACTAGCACCACCTGGGAAACCCACAACATCTATGTCTTGGCTATTGTAAATAGTGCTGCAATGAACATCAGGGCTCATGCATCTTTTCATATTATGATTATCTCCAGATATATGCCCAGGAGTGGGGTTGCTGGATTACGTGGTAGTTCTGTTTTTTAAGGAAATTCCATACTGTTCTCCATAGTAGCTATACCAGTTTACCTTTGCACCAACAGTGTAGGAGCTTGCCCTTTCCTGCACACCCACTTCAGCATTTATTGTTTGTATATTTTTGATGATGGCCATTCTGACTGGAATGAGATGATACCTTATTGTAGTTTGGGTTTGCATTTCTCTAATGATAAGTGATGTTGAGTGTCATTTCATGTGATTTTTACCTATCTGTATATCTTCTTTGGAGAAATGTCTATTTATATCTTCCACCCATTTTTTAAACCAAGTGTTAGCAAACCAAATCAATGACACATTAAAAGGATAATAAACCATGATCAAGTAGAATTTATCCCAGGGATGCAAGGATTTTTCAATACATGCAAGTCAAACATTGTGATACACCATATTAACAAACTGAAACAAAAAATAACATATGATCATCTCAACAGATGCAAAAAAATGCTTTTGACAAAATTCAACATCCATTTATAATAGAAATTCTCCAGGAAGTGGGCTGAGAGGAATCTACCTCAACGTACTAAAAGTCATATAGGACAAACCCACAGCAAACACCATTCTCAATGGTGAAAACATGAAAGCATTTCCTCTAAGATCAAGACCAAGACAAACGTGCCCACTCTCACCACTATTGTTCAACATAATTGTGGAAGTCCTAGACATGGCAATCAGAGAAGAAAAACAAATGAAAGAAATCCAAACTGGAAAAGAAGTAAAACTATCACTTTTTGCAGATGACATGATACTATACGTAGAAAACCCTAAAGTTGCTAGTGGAAAACTATTAGATCTTATCAACAAATCTGGTAAAGTTTCAGGATACAAAATTAACACAGAGAAATCTCTTGCATTCTTATGCAGTAACAAAAAAAATCAGAGATAGAAACCAAGGAAGCAATCTCATTTACCATTGCATCAAAAAAAAAAAAAAAAATCTAGGAATAAACCTAAAGAGGCAAAAGTCCTATACTCAGAAAACTACAAGATATTGGTGAAAGAAATTAAAGATGACACTAATAGATGAAGAGATATACCATGTTCTTGGGTTGGAAGAATCAATATTGTGAAAATGACTGTAATAAACAAAGTAGTCTAGAGATTCAATTCAATCCCTATCAAATTACCAATGGTATTTTTCAAAGAACTAGAACAAAAATTTTTACAACTTGTATGGAAATACCAAATACCCCAATAGCTTAAGTAATCTTCATAAAGAAAAATGGAACTGGAGGAATCAGGCTCTCTGACCTCAGACTACACTACAAAGCTACAGTCATTAAGACAGTATGGTGCTGGGACAAAAACATAAGTGTAGATCAGTGGATCAGGGTACAAAGACCAGAGATAAACACAGACATCTCTGGTCACCTAATCTATGACAGAGGAAGCAAGAATATACCATAGTGAAAAGATGGCCTCTTCAACAAGTGATGTTTGGAAAACTAGACAGCTACATGAAAAATAATGAATTTAAAACATTCTCTAACACCATGCAGAAAAATAAATTCAAAATGGGCTAAAGACCTAAATATAGGGATGGACACTGTAAAACTCTTGGAGGAAAACATAGGCAGAACACTCTATGACATCTATCACAACAAGATTTTTTTTCAATTCACTCCTTAGAGTAAAATGAGGACACTTAAGGGACCTGAGACAATATGAAGTGTACTAATATTCCCATTATATGGGGTCTCAGAAGGAGAAGAGAGGAAAAGAAAATTGTTGAAATTTAGCTGATGAAATTATTGCTGAAAATTTTCCATACCTGAAGAAGAAACAGAAACCCATACAGAAATCACAGAGATCCCCAAACAAGACAAACACAGAATCACAGTGAAACATATAATTAAAATGGCAAAATGTGAAGAAAAAGAGACTATTCTAAAGGCAGTAAGAGAGTATACAAGAGATACCCACAAAGGCTATCAGCTTATTTTTCAGCAGAAACTTTGCAAGCCAGAAGGGAGTGGAAAGATAAATTTAAAGTGCTCAAACTGAAAAATCTAAAATCTAGAATCCTCTACCTATAAAGGTTATCATTAGAATTGAAGGATAGATAAAGAACTTCTCAGATAAGCAACAACTCAAAGGGGCTATAAATATTAAACTAACCCTAAGGGTCTTCTCTAGGTGAAAAAATGACTAAGAATTAAGAAACTGTAGGAAAAGCGAACCCCACTAGTAAAAGCAAATACATGGTAAAAGCTGTGGATCAACCATTTAAATAAGCAAATATGAAGATATGAAGATTAAAAGACAAAAATTGTAAAAGCAACTATAACCACAGTAAATATTTAAGGGAGGGATATAAAGATGCAAAATATGACATCAAAAACACAAAATATAGGGCAGCAGGGTGAAAAACCTGATCTTTTAGAATGTGTTTGAACATAACTGGCTATTGGTTAAATCAAGTAGATATAGGTATTTGAAGCTCATGGTAACCACAAATCAAAAATCTATAGATTATAAATGAAAACTAGAGAAAAATAAAAGCATAAATCATCAAGCCACAAGGAAAGTAATGAAAAGAAGAAGAAAAGAATAGAGAACTGCAGAAACACAGAGGAAACAAGTAACAAAAGGAAAACAAGTCATATCTATCAATACTTTAAATAACAATGGACTAAGTGTTCCAATCAAAAGACATAGGTGGCTGATTGGAACAAAAACCAAAATCAGTTTATATGCTGCTTACAAGAGAATCATTTCAGAGCTAAAGACATGCACAGATTGAAATCAAGAGGATGGAAAAAGATCTTTTATATAAATGTAAATGACAAAAAATGGAATAGTAGTACTCATATCAGACAAAGTAGACTTTAAAAACAAACTCTATCACAAAAGCCAAAGAAGGTCATTATACAATGATAAAAAGATCAATAAAAGAATACACAAGCATCTAATATAGGAATACCTAAATATACATGTATATATGGAAATATTAACAGACATAATAGTGTATTATTGTATGACAATACAATAATAGTAGGAAATTTTAACATTCGCTTGCATCATTGGAAAGACCATCCAGACAGAAAATCAGAAAGGAAATATGGGAATAGTGTCCTTAAATGACACATTAGACCACTTGGATATGATAAATATCCACAGGATATTCCATCCAAAATCATCAGAAAGAATATTCTTAACAAGTGCATATGAAAAAGTCTCCAGGATAGATCACATAGTAGGTCACAAAAATAAGTCTCAATAAAAAATAAGAGTATAGAAATTATATTAAGCTTTTTCTTTTTTTGAACACAATGGCATAAAGCAAGAAATCACTTATGGGAAGAAAAATAGGAAAAACGCGAGCAAACAAAGAGTAAACAATATGCTACCAAAAAAAAACCTCGGAGAGGGGAAAGGCTACCCACTTCAGTATTCTTGCCTGGAGAATTCTATGGACAAAGAAGCCTGGTGGGCGACATTCTATGGAGACACAAAGAGTCAGACATACTTGAGCAACTAACACACACTTAAAAATAAAAAAGATTTGTCAATGAGAAAACCAAATGGAAATCAGAAAATACTTTAAAGTAAATTAAAATAAAAACATAACTTTCCCAAAGCAAAAGCAGTTTTAAGAGGGAAGTTTATAATAATACAGGCTTACTTCAAAAAACACAAAAAATCTAAAATAAACAACTTAACCTACTATCTAAAGGAATTAAAAAAGGAAAACAAGCCCAAAGTCAGCAGTAGGGAGGAAATAATAAATATCAGAGTGGAAATAAAATGAGATGTCATATGATATTTTTCTGTATTTGACTTACTTCACTCGGTATGACAACCTTTGTGAAAGTGAAAGTCATTCAGTTGTGTCCAACTCTTTGTGACCCCATGGACTATACAGTCTGTGGAATTTTCCAGGCCAGCATACTGGAGTGGGTAGCCTTTTCCTTGGTTTCTACAAAGGCTGCATAATATTTCATTTTATACATATATATATATATATATATATATATATATATACACACCACATCTTCTTTATCCATTCATCTACTGATGGACACTTAGCTTGCTTCTATGTCGTGGACATTATAAATAGTGCTGCAGTGAACACAGGGGCCCATGTTCAAACTATGATTTTTTTCTGGGTGTATGCCCAGAAGTGGGATTGCTGAGTCATATGATAGTTCTATTTTTAGTTTTTTAAGAAACCTCCATTTCCATACTAGATGCACCAATTTACATTTCCACCAGCAGTGTAGGAAGTTTCCCTTCTCTTGATACCCTCTCTAGCATTTTATTGTTTGTAGACTTTTTTACAGGGGCCATTCTGGCCATTGTGAGGTGATAATACTTCCTTGTAGTTTTATTTGCATTTCTCAAATAATTAGTGATGTTGAGCATCTTTTATTTGTTTTTTTTTTTATATTGGGCTGCACGACCTGTTTGTATATTTGGGGGATTAATCTCTTGTGGGTTGCTTATTTGCAACCCAAATATTTGCAAATATTTTCTCCCATTCTGGAGTTTGTGTTTTTATTTTTATTTTTTAAAATTTTTTAAATTATTTTATTTTTTTTTCCATTTATTTTTTTTAGTTGGAGGCTAATCCCTTTACAATATTGTAGTGGTTTTTGCCATACATTGACATGAATCAGCCATGGATTTACGTGTATTCCCCATCCCCACCCCCCCTCCCACCTCCCTCTCCACCCGATCCCTCTGGGTCTTCCCAGTGCACCAGGCCCGAGCACTTGTCTCATCCATCCAGCCTGGTCTGGTGATCTGTTTCACCCTAGATAATATACATGTTTTGATGTTGTTCTATCAAAACATCCCACCCTCGCCTTCTCCCACAGAGTCCAAAAGTCTGTTCTGTACATCTGTGTCTCTTTTTCTGTTTTGCATATAGGGTTATCATTACCATCTTTCTAAATTCCATATATATGTGTTAGTATGCTGTAATGTTCTTTATCTTTCTGGCTTACTTCACTCTGTATAAGGGGCTCCAGTTTCATCCATCTTATTAGAACTGATTCAAATGAATTCTTTTTAACGGCTGAGTAATATTCCATGGTGTATATGTACCACAGCTTCCTTATCCATTCATCTGCTGATGGGCATCTAGGTTGCTTCCATGTCCTGGCTATTATAAACAGTGCTGCGATGAACATTGGGGTGCACGTGTCTCTTTCAGATCTGGTTTCCTCAGTGTGTATGCCCAGGAGTGGGATTGCTGGGTCATATGGCAGTTCTATTTCCAGTTTTTTAAGAAATCTCCACACCGTTCCTGGAGTTTGTGTTTTTATTTTGTTCATGGTTTCCTTTGTTGTGAGAAAGCTTTTAATTAGATCTCATTTGATATTTTTATTTTCATTACTCTAGGAGGTGTGTCAAAAACAATCCTGCTGTGATTTATGTTAGAGTGTTCTGCCTATGCTTTCCTACAACAGTTTTATAGCACTCAGCCTTACATTTAGGTTTTTAATCCATTTTTAGTTTACTTTTGTGTATAGTGTTAGGGGTGTTCTAATTTCATTCTTTCACATGTAGCTGTCCAGTTTTCCCCGCACCACTTATTGAATAGAGTGTCTTTACAGAAATCTCTGGCATTCCTATACAGCAAGATTCTCTTTAAAATATTCAAAGAGATATCAAGCTAATAAATCTAGTAGAATTCTCTTTCTCGGCAAATATAAATTATTGTCAGATTTAGGGGATAGATTGAGAAGTACTTTTTAGAAGTAGGTTGTTATGTGTCCTACATCTTTGTTTGATGGTAAGAATCTGCCTGCTAAGCAGGAGACATGGGTTCAAACCCTGGGTTGGGAAGATTCCCTGGAGAAGGAATAGCAACCCACTCCGGTATTCTTGCCTGGGAAATCCCATGGACAGAGGAACCTAGTGGGCTACAATTCATGGGGTTACAAAATCCACATGACTTAGCAACTAAACAACAACAACACAGCTCTTTGACATCAGAAATTAGAGGGACATGCATGGCAGCTCACTGCCTCCTGAAATGATTTGTTGTCAGTGGGGGGGGGGGGGGTGCAACAGGACCTGAGGCAAGGTGGCCTTTATCAGTTATTTGTTTAGCATTTACTGTATGCCAAAACCCTATGCTCCACAGAGGTGATAAATCAATGAAAAATACAATGGCCAAGGACCTAGTAAGTTGCTTCTAGCACCTAAATTAGCACCTGTCATATGGTAAACACTGTACTTTTGGCAGGCAGTAGGGAGGGAGGAAGGGAGGCAGGAACAAGGGAGGGAGTAAGGGAGAAAGGAGACTTCAAATCTAATCAGATATACAAACATTAAAAACAGATACAGACAAATCATCTTTTATAATGTCAGAATGAAGACCTCAGTGGAATACTTAACAACTCTAAAACAAGGAAAATACAAACAAAACAACTTAAATGAACCACTTTGTGTTCAGTTGCTCAGTTGTGTCCAACTCTTTGCAATCCTGTGGACTGCAGCCTTCCAGGCTTCTCTGTCCATGGGATTTTCCTGGCAAGAATGCTGGAGTGGTTGCCATTTCTTCCTCCGGGGATCATCCTGACCCAGGGACCGAATTCCTGTCTCCCACATCTCCTGCATTTCAGGCAAGTTGTTTACTGCTAAGCCACCAAGGAAGCCCACTTTAGAACTCTGTCAATTAATCTACAGAATGAAATGAATTTGTCTATCAAAGAATCTACTAAACCTTGATAAGACAGTGGGGTTTGTGACATTTGACTAACTCCAACCTCAGCTTATAGCTGGAGGGATAGGGTTTCCCTTAGGGCGTTACAGAAACAATGGTAAACTGCTGGCAACATCCAAGGTTATAAATTCAGCTGGGGAAAACCAGAACTAGACTACAAAAGTGAATTTTGAAAAGCTCCAATATATTGATGGGGGCTAACCTGGTGGCTCAGTAGTAAAGAATCTACCTGCCAATGCAGGAGACATGAGTTTGATCCCTGGGTCAGGAAGATCCTCTGGAGAAGGTAATAGCAACCCACTCCAGTATTCTTGCCTGGGAAATCCTGTGAAAAGTGGAGCCCAGTAAGTTATAGTCCGTGGTGTCTCAAAAGAGTCAGACATGACTTCGTGGATATAAGTAGATAGATCTAAGAGATAATTTAAAGGTAGAATTTGTCAGAATTTGGTGGTGCTTATCAACATTCTGGCTTGAACTTTCAGGTATTAATAGATGGTAGATTTTTTTTCTTCTTCTTTTAATTGAGATAGGAAGCACTGAGGGCTTCCCAGGTGGCACTAAGGGTAAAGAATCTGCCTGCCAATGCAGGAGACCTAAGAGACTTGGGTTGAATCCCTTAGTCAGGAAGATCCCCTGGAGAAGGAAATGGCACCCCACTCCAGTGTTCTTGCCAGGAGTCTCCTACGGGCAGAGGAGCCTGGCAGGCTACAGTCCATATGGTCACAAAAGAGTCAGACACGACGGAGTGTCTGAGTGAGTGAGTGAGAAAGGAAACACTGAAGAGGTGAGTAGATGAGTCATGAGTCCAATTTGGGGCTGGTTGAGCTGGCCTTCCCTTGTAATTTGAAAGTAAACTGTGAGAAGATAGAAGGGCCTAAGGAAGAGTGCTAAGGAGAAGCTATGTGCTTAAAGAATGATCAGAGAAGGTAGCGAGGAAAAGTAGGACTGAAAAGGAACACGCAGGAAGGAGGGAAGGATGCTAGAATGAGTGTCATAGAAATCTAGAGGGAATTTTCAAAAAGGAGGAAGCATATAGGGTTATCATTACCATCTTTCTAAATTGATCACCAGCCCAGGTTGGATGCATGAGACAAGTGCTCGGGCCTGGTGCACTGGGAAGACCCCGAGGAATCGGGTGGAGAGGGAGGTGGGAGGGGGGATCGGGATAGGGAATACATGTAAATCCATGGCTGATTCATGTCAATGTATGACAAAAACCACTACAATATTGTAAAGTAATTAGCCTCCAACTAATAAAAATAAGTGGAAAAAAAAAAAAAGGAGGAAGCAATCAAAAGTGTCAAATGTAGTTGAGGTCAAGTGAGATAAAAACAAACAAAAAGTATTCTTTCAATTAGCACAAGGAAGTTGTTGCAAACTTAGAGGAGAAATTCCCATGAAGATGTGGATGGTGGTAAAACTGAAGTAGATTAATGAGGTGGGGATGGGAAAAAAAGCAAATAGAAACATCATAGCATACGTTGAAAACCCTTTTCAGATTTCAACTCCTAGAGGGGGAAGAGGGATTTAAGAGCAGCAGTTTCTTTGGTTATTGAGTAACAGTGACTGATGCGTGTGTAAATATTGATGCAAAGATGAGTGTGGAGAAGCTGACTCAACAAAGAAAATACTCAGTAGTGCAATTTTGTTGAGAAGGCAAGAAGTCAAATGTCTAAGAGCAAGGGTAGGGAAGCAGATCTTACATAAGAGACATCGATAGTCCTCTTACAGTTAGAATGGACGTGAAGAGGATATGGATGAGGTCTGTATTGACTTGATGATATAAAGTTGAGGGTCTTTCTGAATGAAAGTTTCTCTTTGATCTGCAAGGTGAAAGGTAGTGTCTTTTACATAAAATGAAAAGTATTGGCAAGGCATGTCGTAGGTCTGACAAAAATGGAAAATATTTGACATAGTCAGTCTGAAACAAAAGAATGAGGCAATTGAATAACCTATTTCTGGCCTTGAGGGCCTAGACTGGACTGGACAGCTGTGTCTAATAATGTGGCGTTAGTTGTCATGTTGCCATGATTTTTCACAATAGGCCCTAGTGCTCACATGGGAGATGGACAGTTGTCTGATCTGAGGTTTTGAGTTGTGATGTGGAAACTGTAGAAGCACAATATGGCAAGTAAGTGATTAAATTAATGTCTGAAGGAGTCTAGGTTAGATAGGGAGGAAGTAGGGACAGGAAAGGGTTGGTGGATAAGAGAAAATGGAATGATCTAATCACTGTAGGTCCTATAAATTCAAAGAGCAGATCTACTGTGAATAAGTGAGAATGGGATATTTTAATTAATGATCTCAGTGGTAGAGGGGGCAAGCAGAGTTGAATTTTGGTTTGTGTAAAAATAGAATCAAAAGACACTGTTTCAATCACTTTTTTGACATCAAGAATCATAAGTTTAAATAAAACTACATTCAGATGGCATTTTTTTTTTTACCTTAGTTAGGCAGAGATTAAAATATCTGATAATACTCTGCTAACAAAAATGTGGAGAAACAGGCATTCTTATATATACATTGCTAGTAACTGTGTAGATTGATACAACCTTTATGAAGGGAAATTTCACAAATTTAATCAAAATTTCAAGTATGCAATTCCCATGATGAAGCAGTTCCATTTGTAAGGATTTTATTTAAAATTAGCTTGCATATGTATGTGAGAAATGCCAGATGCACAAAGTTATTTATTGAAACATACTTTGTATAAGGAAAAGGCTGGAATCAGCCTGAATATCTTTAAATAGGCAAATAGTTAAATAAATTATCATCTATCCACACAGTAGAATTCGTAAAATTTACAGAAAATGATTCAAGGATGACTTTTTATGTGAATATGTAACAAATTCTAACATATTGTTAAATAAGAGGTATGTGATTATTTGTGTAAAAGGAGGAAAAGAATAAAAATTTATATATGTATGAAATATATAAAATATAATATAAAACTATAAAATATATGTAATTAAAATGCATAAAATAATATATTGAATGATACATAAGGAAACTAAAAAAATCACTCACCTTTGAAAAGAGAAATTAAGTGGCCAGGAAACAAGTACAGAAATTTTATCACTGTATCTCTTCCTATGCATTTAAATTTAGACCCACATTATTAAATTTCTAATGCAATTAATTAACTAATTAAAACATATTCATTAATTGTGTGTTTTAGTACATTACTATGTGTATCTTATATGCAAGCCACTGTAGGCTTAACTTAGAATGTGTTCCTATAAATCACTATTCATGTGTATATTAAAAGATAGAAAACAAATAGATATCAGAAAATATTTTAAAGGTATACAATATGACAGAGATAAAGGACAATAAATCAATTACAATAACTGTTGGAAATGCTACTGTGCTATGCACAGTTGTGTCCGACTCTTTGTGACCCCTTGAACTGTAGCCCACCACGCTCCTCTAGGGGTTAATCTTTCTTATTAAAAATGATAACTGTAATAACAGTTTAAATATGCTGATTTAAAAAATATTTATATATATTATTTTGTTCAATTCTCAAAGAAATCCTATGAAGAAGGTACTTTTGTAAAGATTACTAAAGAGATGATGAAAATGAGAGACAAGGCTGTATATTGTCACCCTGTTTTTTTAACTTATATGTAGAGTACATCATGAGAAACGCTGGGCTGGAAGAAGCACAAGCTGGAATTAAGATTGCCAGGAGAAATATCAATAACCTCAGATATGCAGATGACACCACCCTTATGGCAGAAAGTGAAGAGGAACTAAAAAGCCCTTTGATGAAAGTGAAAGAAGAGAGTGAAAAAGTTGGCTTAAAGCTCAACATTCAGAAAACTAAGATCATGGCATCCGGTCCCATCACTTCATGTGAAATAGATGGGGAAACAGTGGAAACAGTGTCAGACTTTATTTTTGGGGGCTCCAAAATGACTGCAGATGGTGATTGCAGCCATGAAATTAAGATGCTTACTCCTTGGAAGGAAAGTCATGACCAATCTAGATAGCATATTAAAAAGCAGAGACATTACTTTGCCAACAAAGGTCCGTCTAGTCAAGGCTATGGTTTTTCCAGTGGTCATGTATGGATGTGAGAGTTGGACTGTGAAGAAAGCTGAGCACCGAAAAATTGAAGCTTTTGAACTGTGCTGTTGGAGAAGACTCTTGAGAGTCCCTTGGACAGCAAGGAGATCCAACCAGTCCATCCTAAAGGAGATCAGTCCTGGGTGTTCATTGGAAGGACTGATGCTGAAGCTGAAATTCCAATACTTTGGCCACCTCATGCGAAGAGTTGACTCATTGGAAAAGACCCTGATGCTGGGAGGGATTGGGGGCAGGAAGAGAAGGGGATGACAGAGGATGAGATGGCTGGATGACATCACTGACTTGATGGGCATGAGTTTGAGTAACCTCCAGGAGTTGGTGATGAACAGGGAGGCCTGGCGTGCTGCGATTCATGGGTTACAACGAGTCGGACACGACTGAGCGACTGAACTGAACTGAGGGTTAATTAATTTGCTCAAGAGCACATAGGTAAGAATGAAGAATTATGCCTGCCTTCAAAGCAGCAGAGTATTATGGGATTAAATATAAAATTATAAACTTCTTAAAGAAAAATATAGCCATACTGGGTTAAAGAATAACAATCCATATGCTACTTACAACTGCAAAAACAAAGTCACAAAGATGTTAAAAACAAAAGAAATTATGTCAGATAAATAATAACACAAGAAGTAATTGAAATCAACAAGTTGTGAAATCAACATTTTTCAAAAATATGAAGGAAGGGGAAAAGATAAAGGAAAGTTTGGAGGAGAAGAGAAATGGAGGGAGAGAGGGAGAAAAAGAAGGATATGTAACAGAGAAGTATGATTTAAACTTTTAGTAAGGGTGGCCTGGGCTTCCCAGTGGTAAAGAATCTGCCCATAATACAGAAGACACAGGAGACATGGGTTCAGTCTCTAGGTAGGAAGATCTCTAGATCAGGAATGGCAACCCACCCCAGTATTCCACGGACAGAGGAGCCTGGTGGGCTGCAGTCCATGGGGTCACAAAGAGTTGGCCATGACTAAGAACACAAGATATGTGGTCTAGGCAATTTGAGCCAACCATCTCACTGAAGGCAACTGAAAAAACAATAAACAAAATAAAATCTATCTTAAAGTATAAACACACTAATGATACAGGAAGGAATGATTTTGCACAAATCTGGAAGCTGAAAAGAGGAAGCCTAGTTTTCTAAGCCACTTTTTTCCATAAGAGAATTTGCAACATGAATTTTGATGTATTTTTAGGGAAGAGTACAAGAGTCAAAGTTAGCCCAAGATAACCAATCCCCTTCAAACTAGCCAAGGCCTGATATAACTTCCAAAGGGTTCCACCTTCAGAGTGAATTGAAAGTAAAACAGCTCTCATGTAGATTTGTGGTCTGCATATGTATTACCAGAATTGCTCAGAGGGTAGCATGTAAGGGCCAAGAACCAACAGAAATAAGAGTCATCTAAAACCAACTCACAAAGACTTGAGATAGTGGAGCTATCAAAATTTAGTAGTTATAAAATAATTAGGCTTAGTCAGACTTTATTTTTTTGGGGCTCCAAAATGACTGCAGATGGTGATTGCAGCCATGAAATTAAAAGACGCTTACTCCTTGGAAGGAAAGTTATGACCAACATAGACAGTATATTAAAAAGCAGAGACATTACTTTGCCAGCAAACATCCATCTAGTCAAGGCTATGATTTTTCCAGTGGTCATGCATGGATGTGAGAGTTGGACTGTGAAGAAAGCTGAGCATTGAAGAATTGATGCTTTTGAACTGTGCTGTTGGAGAAGACTCTTGAGAGTCCCTAGGACTGCAAGGAGATCCAACCAGTCCATCCTGAAGGAGATCAGTCCTGGGTGTTCATTGGAAGAACTGATGCTGAAGCTGAAACTCCAATACTTTGGCCACCTCATGCGAAGAATTGACTCATTGGAAAAGACCCTGATGTTGGGAGGGATTGGGGGCAGGAGGAGAAGGGGACAACAGAGGATGAGATGACTGGATGACATCACTGACTCGATGGGCATGAGTTTGAGTAAACTCCGGGGGTTGGTGATGGACAGGGAGGCCTGGCGTGCTGCGATTCATGGGGTTGCAACGAGTCGGACACGACTGAGCGACTGAACTGAACAGATGTTTAAGAGTAGAGAAAACATGCTTTGAAATATCTTCAAGGAGGGAAAAGCAAACTAAAAACAAATTAGGCAAGAGGCAATAAAACCAGAAATAAGAACTCACATTAAAACAAATACCCATAAACCAGGTTTAAAATATACTGTTTATATGAAAGAGAAAATAAAAAGTTAAAATCTTAGAAATTATAAAATATTGGTTAAAAACAGTATCTGACAGGCATCTCTTAGTGCAACTATTACAGTGTTTCCCATAACACAGCTTTTGAAGTGTCAGAAAAAGACAAGTAAAAAGAAAATTTGGACTGATAATGGTAGGATCAGAATCTGTAGGGAGGGAATATTAAAACACTATTCAGCTGATAGAACTAGAAAATATTCCACTTAGGCTTTTTTTTTCACTTACTTATCTAAGAGTTGCCATATAAAACAGACACACCTTTAAAAGAGATATTAAGAAAGTATTTAATATCTTTATCACTGCCTTTTGATCTGAACATCCATGATCCAATGAAAAGATACTCATATAATATATTAATGTATATAGAACCATTCTTCTCTTCTTTCTTACAAACGACCTAAAATGTTGCTTTTGAAAGCAACATGTACTGCTAAAACTGTCACTTTCCAGCTGAACCTGTAATTAGGACTGGCGTTATAAACCTCATTCTATCCAATTACTATAAGTAGTGATGATTCAGTTCAGTTCAGTCGCTCAGTCATGTCTGACTCTTTGTGACCCCATGAACTGCAGCACACCAGGCTTTCCTATCCATCATCAACTCCCAGAGCTTACTCAAACTCAAGTCCATTGCATCAGTGATGCCACCCAACCATCTCATCCTCAGTTGCCCCCTTCTCCTCCTGCTTTCAATCTTTCCCAGCATCAGAGTCTTTTCCAATGAGTTGGCTCTTCACATCAGGTGGCCAGAGTATTGGAGTTTCAGCTTCAGCATCAGTCCTTCCAATGAATATTCAGGACTGCTTTCTTCTAAGACTGACTGGTTGGACCTCCTTGCAGTTCAAGGGACTGTCAAGAGTCTTCTCCAACACCACAATTCAAAAGCATCAATTCTTCAGTGCTCAGCTTTCTTTATAGCCCATTTCTCACATCCATACATGACTACTGGAAAAACTATAGCTTTGACTAGACAGACCTTTGTTGTTAAAGTAATGTCTCCTCTTTTTAATATGTTATCTAAGTTGGTCATAGCCTTTCTTCCAAGGAGCAGTGATCTTTTAATTTCATGGCTGCAGTCACCATCTACAGTTAAATTGGAGCCCAAGAAAATAAAGTCTGCCACTGTTTCCACTGTTTCTCCATCTATTTGCCATGAAGTGATGGGACTGGATGCCATGATCTTAGTTTCCTGAATGTTGAGTTTTTTAAGCTAACATTTTCACTCTCCTGTTTCACTTTCATCAAGAGGTTCTTTAGTTCTTCTTCACTTTCTGCCATAAGAGTGGTGTCATCTGCATATCTGAGGTTATTGATATTTCTCCCAGCTATCTTGATTCAAGCTTGTGCTTCATCCAGTCCAGCATTGCACATGATGTACTCTGCATATAAGTTAAATAAGCAGGGTGACGACGTACAGCCTTGACATACTCCTTTCCAAACTTGGAACCAGTCTGTTGTTCCATGTCCAGTTTTAACTGTTGCTTCCTGACCTGTATACAGATTTCTCAGGAGTTGAGTCAGGTGGTCTGGTATTCCCATCGTTTTAAGAATTTTCCACAGTTTATTGTGATCCACACAGTCAAAGGCTTTGGTGTAGTCAATAAAGCAGAAGTAGCCTTTTTTTTTTTTCCTGGATCTCTCTTGCTTTTTCGATGATCCAGCAGATGTTGGCATTTTGATCTCTGGTTCCTCTCCCTTTTCTAAATCCAGCTTGAACATCTGGAAGTTCACAGTTCATGTACTGTTGTAGCCTGGCTGGGAGAATTTTGAGCACTACTTTGCTGGCATGTGAGATGAGTCCAATTGTGCTGTAGTTTAAACATTCTTTGGCATTGCCTTTCTTTGGGTTTGAAATGAAAACTGACGTTTTCCAGTCCTGTGACCATTGCTGAGTTTTCCAGATTTGCTGGCAAATTGAGTGCAGCTCTTTTACAGCATTATCATTTAGGATTTGAAATAGCTCAGCTGGAATTCTATCACCTCCACTAGCTTTTTTTTTTAGTGATGCTTCCCAAGGCTCACTTGACTTCAGACTTGAGGATATCTGGCTCCAGCTGAGTGATCACACACCATCATGGTTATCTGGGTCATGAAGATCTTTTTTGTTAGTTCTTCTGTATATTCTTGTCACCTCTTCTTAATATCATCTGCTTCTGTTAGTCCATAGCATTTCTGTCCTTTATTGTGCTCATCTTTGCATGAAATGTTCCCTTGGTATCTCTAATTTTCTTGAAGAGATCTCTATCTCCCATTCTATTGTTTTCCTCTATTTCTTTGCATTGATCGCTGAGGAAGGCTTTCTTATCTCTCCTTGTTATTCTTTGGAACTCTGCATTCAAATGGGTATATCTTTCCTATTCTCCTTTGGCATAAGCTTCTCTTATTTTCTCAGCTATTTGTAAGGCTTCCTCAGACAACCAGTTTGCCTTTTTGCATTTCTTTTTCTTTGGGATGATCTTAATCACTGCTTCTTGTACAGTGTCATGAACCTCTGTCTATTATTCTTCAGGCACTGTATCAGATCTAATCCCTTGAATCTATTTGTCACTTCCACTGTATTATCATAAGAGATTTGATTTAGATCATATCTGGATGGTCTAATGGTTTTCCCTACTTTTTTTTCAATTTAAGTCTGAATTTGGCAATAAAGAGTTCATGATCTCAGCCATGGTCAGTTCCCAGTCTTGTTTTTGCTGACTGTATAGAGCTTCTCCATCTTTGGCTGCAAAAAATGTAATCAATCTGATTTCAGTGTTGACCATTTGGTGATGTCCATGTGTAGAGTCTTCTCTTGCATTGTTGGAAGAGTGTTTGCTGTGACCAGCGCATTCTCTTGGCAAAACTCTGTTAGCCTTGTTTTGTACTCCAAGGCCAAATTTGTATGTTACTCCAAGTAACTCTTGACTTCCTCCTTTTGCATTCCAGTCCCCTATAATGAAGAGGACATCTTTTTTGGTGTTAGTTCTAGAAGGTCTTGTAGGTCTTTATAGAACCATTCAACTTCAGCTTCTTCAGCATTACTAGTTGGGGCATAGACTTGGATTATTCTGATATTGAATGGTTTGCCTTGGAAGCGAAGAGAGATCATTCTGTCCTTTTTGAGATTGCGTCCAAGAACTGCAATATTGACTCTTTTGTTGACTATGATGGCTACTCTATTTCTTCTAAGAGATCCATGCCCACAGTAGTAGATATAATGGTCATCTAAGTTAAACTCCTCCATTCCAGTCCATTTTAGTTCACTGACTCCTAAAATATTGATGTTCACTCTTGCCATCTCCTATTTGACCACTTCCAATTTGCCTTGATTCATGGACCTAACATTCCAGGTTCCTATGCAATATTGTTCTTTATAGCATCAGACTTTACTTCCACCACTCATCACATCCACAACTAGGTGTTGTTTTTACTTTGGCTCTATCTCTTCATTCTTTCTGGAGTTATTTATCCACTCTTCTCCAGTAGCATAGTGGGTACCTATTGACCTGGGGAGTTCATCTTTCAGTATCATACCTTTTTGCATTTTTATACTGTTTATGGGGTTCTTGGGGCAAGGAGATTGTATTGGTTTGCCATTCCCTTTTCCAGTGGACTATGTTTTGTTAGAACTCTCTGCCATGACCTGTCCATCTTGGGTGTCCCTACACAGCATAACTCATAATTTCACTGACTTAGACAAGGTTGTGGTCCATGTGATCAATTTGGTTAGTTTTCTGTGATTGTGGTTTTCATTCTGTCTGCCCTCTGATGGAGAAGGATAAGAGGCTTATGGAAGCTTCCCAATGGGAGAGACTGAATGAGGGCAAACTGGTTCTGATTGGGGCCATGTTCAGTAAATCTTTAATCCAATTTTCTGTTCAAGGGCAGGGATTTGCTCCCTCCCTGTTGCTTGGTCTGAGGCCAAACTGTAGTGGAGGTAATACAGATAATGGCAACCTCCTTCAAAAGGTCCCATGCATGCACTGCTGCACTGAGTGCCCCCAACCCTGCATCAGGCCACTGCTAAACTCACGCCTCCACTGGACACTCCTGGACACTCATGGGCAAGTCTGGGTCAGTTTCAATGCTCCTTTCTCCTGGGTCCTGCTGCACACAACGTTTTGTTTGTGCCCTCCAAGAGTCTGTTTCCCAGTCTTGTGTAAGTTCTGGTGGTTCTTTGGTGGGGTTAATGGCAACCTCCTCCAAGAGGGCTTATGCCATACCCAGGTCTGTTGCACCTGGAGCCCCTGCCCCTGCAGCAGGCCACTGCTGACCTGTACCTCTGCTGGAGACACTCAGACACAGTTCTGGCTCAGTCTTTGTGGGTGGAAAAACCAGAGCTTTGACTACACAGACCTTTGTCAGCAAAGTAATGTCTCTGCTTTTTAATATATTGTCTAGGTGGGCCATAGCTTTTCTTCCAAGGAGCAAGCATCTTTTAAGTTCATGGTTGCAGTTACCATCTACAGTGATATTTGAGCCCAAGAAAATAAAGTATGTCATTGTTTCCAGTCCCATCACTTCATGGCCAATAGATGGGGAAACAATGGAAACAGTATTAATGATTAAGTGGGTAGATTTTCCAGGAAAAAAGCATTTTTTAAGTAGCAGATTCTCATTGCACATATATTTAGCCATTTTATTTGCCTCTTTTTCTGGTATCATGGCTATTATCTTGTCATCCTAAAGACAAAAGCCTCATGGCAAGGAGAGTGGAACAGTAAGACACAGCCAATTCCTGGTGGCATCATTCTATCTTCATACCAACCCTGACTGCCTACGTCTCCTTATGTCTGTTTTGTTACATGAAAAACAAGCAAGCAAAAGCACATGCCTATATGTATAAAGCCACTGTCACTTATTTTTCTGATACTTAAAGGTGAACTCTTTTTGTAACTTATATGTTTGGGGTCAAGAGTTCAGTAAAGAGTTACCTTCTATTATTGAAGGTTGCTTTTTGAGTGGATAGAGGGCCTCTGTTCTTCCACACTCCTGCCACATTTCAAATGCCTCAGCCTACGTTCAAAGCTCTGTGTAGTCAAACTTCTTCCACCTATTCAATCATTTGGCTGGATATTCCTGATCATTAATCCCACATGTTTCTGTCAAAAAACTGCAAGGTCAAAGACATTCCTGACCTCCATTCTTTGTTCTCACTCCTGTAAGGTTTCCCAAACTGTCTTGTTTGCATCAATTTCTCCTTTCTATGAACTGTCTTTGTACTTTCTAGCTATATCACCTACTTTGTCAATTAATAATATACCCTTCTATAATGCTATTCATATCACAAGATTTATATATCTTGCATTTTCAACCAGACTGAATTCTTTTAAATACATTTCCTTCAACACCTAGTACAGTAGGACATGCATAACCTCATTGACAAAAATCAAAAAATGATGAATAAATAAAATTTTCACATTCTTGATTATAGTGGTCATGATCAAGTTTCTTTTCAAAAGGCTTAACCTTTATATCACATCTTTCCCATTTCTACTTACTCCAAAATAGTGTGAGGCATAACCTGAAATATATCCTTGTGAATTGCCTAGGCAAGCCCATAATGACATCCTCCAGAATACTGGACACTTATTGTTTCTCATTCTATCATATGAAACATCCTATAAAAATTAAGAAAAATGCATTGCTGTGTGATATCATTCTGGTTTTCATACACATGAATATCTTAATATTTAAAAGATTCTAGAAATTTAGATATTAAAAATGTTTTAAATTGGTTATATGTTACATTGAAGTGGAATAAAATAATTTGCTTTGTTTTTCAAATAGAACAGAGAGAGAAGTATTGTAATTCTTATTTCAATTTTAGGCTTTTAAAAATAATATACTCTGACTAATGACAACTAACATTTGTGAGCCATTTGCATTTATAAGGTGCTTTCACATCTATTTCCTCACTGATACTTCTCAACAAAATGGTGATTACTTCCATTCGTATATGAAGAAATTCAAATATGCAAAGTGACTTACAGTAAGTGCCAAAATTGGAAAGTGTTCATAGGTCTTACAATTCCAAATTCAATGTGCGTTCCAAAGGAAGACCTTCCATTGAATGTTAAATTTAAGATCAGGAATGATGAAGTCTTTCTATGAGTTTAAGGTCCTTCGATAAAGGAACCCCTTCCTACCTTTTTTGTGAAGAAAGGAGTCATTACTATCTAACATGATATTTAATAGCATAAGCTCTAGAGGCAGAATACCTGGATTTGAAGTCATTGACTTTGGGATGCCAGGAATATTATTTAACTCCTTTTGTGCTTCAAATTCCTAATCTGCAAAATCAATGCAATAATAGCACCTAGCTCATGGAATTTGTGTGACTTGTAAAGTACTCACCACAATATCTGTCATATAGTCAATTTTCAAAATGTTATCATCACTATTATTATATTCTTAAAGAAGGCCACCACTTAATTCTGAATAATATTTATTATCTATATACTATGAATTGCCCGTGGCACATTATCTGTGTGTCTTTTACTTTTCCAAGTATTCAATCCCTCAATGCAAATGTGACTACTCTCAATTTACAAATAAAGATATTGAAGTTGAGAGTGCATGGTTAGGTAGCAAGTTCAAGGCTTCACTGGCAGGTATTCTGCTTAGGCTCACTTAATATCAACCCTTGTTCTTTTCATCTCTATCTGCTGATTCTTTGATTGGGCAATTGGGCTGAATTTCACGTGTACCTTAGTTTGGTAAAGTCTTAGCGATGGTGTGTATAGTGTTCCCAAAGGACAGAGAGCTATTCTTCCCCAGCATGGGATCAGAGCATCTTTGTGCTCAGCCAACATATCAACTGAATCAGGACTGCATGTGCTGCCCAAGTATTGTCCCAGGAGGAAAGCCACTGTTCACCTCTGTTTCTCTGATCATTTTATGCAACTCCAATAAGCCACTGCTTTCAACAATGATTCTCTTACTTTAGCTAAAAGGAAGATTGGTCTGAGAGTTATGCTGTGAGAATAATGAGCTTAATCGCCCCATCCTACCACTACCTCCATCCAATATACACAATTCTAGAAATCTAATAGACTTACGATAATAATATACTTAAGTTAATTTATATATCATAATAAATATCCTCACCATACAATATACTTGTGAATAGTTGTGAAGTGGTTAAGAGAAATGTAGCTTACAGAACTGTAGCAATAATAGTAAGAAATTATGAAGGAATGGAAACAGACCAGAGGTAGGAGGAGCTCTCTAAAGAGGGACCTTGGTTTAGGAGGTAGCATGACAGGTTTAGGAATAAAGATTAAAGTGGCTATAAATCCCAGTCTCTAAATGCAAGTTTGCAAGATAAGTTTCAATATTTCTTTTAGTCAAATTAAATATGGTTTTCTCAAATTAGGATAAGAAGCTCCTTTCTGGTCTCAACTGTAACTCCCAAAAAAGTACAAGTCAAAGAAATGCCTGGACTGTAGTACTTGTATGGATGAGGAAGGCCTTCTAGCTTCCTGTCAATTATGACCACCACTGGCACCCTCAGTTTCAAAACTTAGACTGTCTAAAACTTAGACCAGAGTGCTCTGGATGATATGTTTGAACCAAGAATCTTTCCAAAGGTCAAGAATGGTGAAGTATACAGCTGAGCATTCCTAGGTGTATTCTGGGCACAATAAAGGACAGAAGTGGTATGGACCTATGAGAAGCAGAAGATATTAAGAAGAGGTGATAAGAATACACAAAAGAACTATACAGAAAAGATCTTCATGACCCAGATAACCATGATGGTGTGATCACTCACCTAGAGCCAGACATCCTGGGATGCGAAGTCAAGTGGGTCTTAGGAAGCATCACTATGAATAAAGCTAGTAGAGGTGACAGAATTCCAGTTGAGCTGTTTCAAATCCTAAAAGATGATGCTGTGAAAGTGCTGCCCTCAATATGCAGCAAACCTGGAAAACTCAGCAGTGGCCACAGCACTGGAAAAAGTCAGTTTTCATTCCAAACCCAAAGAAAGGCAATGCCAAAGAATGTTCAAACTAACACATGACTGCACTCATCTCACATGCTAGCAAATTAGTGCTCAAAATCCTCCAAGCTAGGCTTGAACAGTATGTGAACTGAGAACTTCCACATGTTCAAGCTGAATTTAGAAAAGGGAGACAAACCAGAGATCAAATTGCCAACATCCATTGGATCATTGAAAAAGCAAGAGTTCCAGAAAAACAGCTAGTTCTGCTTTATTGACTACACCAAAGCCTTTGACTGTGTGGATCACAACGAACTGTGGAAAACCCTTCAAGAGATGGCAATACCAGACCACCTGACCTGCCTCCTGAGAAATCTGTATGCAGGTTAGGAAGCAACAGTTAGAACCAGATATGGGACAACAGACTGGTTCCAAATTTGGAAAGGAATACGTCAAGACTGCATATTGTCACCCTGCTTATTTAACTTCTATGCAGTGCACATCATTCAAAATGCCCAGCTGGATGAAGCACAAGCTGGAATCCAGGTTGCCAGGATAAATATCAATAATCTCAGATAAAGAGATGACACCACTCTTTTGGCAGAAAGTGAAAAAGAACTAAAGAGCATCTTGATGAAAGTCAAGATGAGAAAGAGGAGAGTGGGAGAAGTTGGCTTAAAACTCAACATTAAAAAAAAACTAAGATCATGGCATCCAGTTCCATCACTTCACAGCAAATAGGTGGGGAATCAAATGAAACAGTGCAAGACTTTATTTCGGGGGGCTCCAAAATCACTGCAGATAGTGACTGAAGCCATGAAATTAAAAGATGCTTGCTCCTTGGAAGAAAAACTATGACCAACCTAGACAGCATATTGAAAAGAAGAGACATTATTTTGCCAACAAAGGTCCATCTTGTCAAAGCTATGGGTTTTCCAGTAGTTAATGTATGGAGTTGGACTATAAAGAAAGTGTGGAATAATTGATGCTTTTGAACTGGGGTGTTGGAGAAGACTCTTGAGAGTCCCTTGGACTGCAAGGAGATCAAACCAGTCCATCCTAAAGGTAATCAGTCCTTAATATTCATTGAAAGGTGAAACTGAAACTCAAATACATTGGCCAACTGCTTTCTCTTCATTGGAAAAGACCCTGATGCTGGGAAAGATTGAAGGTGAGAGGAGAAGGGGACAATGGAGGATGAGATGGTTGGATAGCATCACTGACTCAGACCTGAGTTTGAGTAAGCTCTGGGAGCTGGTGATGGACAGGGAAGCCTGGCATGCTGCAGTCCATGGGGTCACAAAGAGTTGGACATGACTGAGTGACTGAACTGAACTGAGGTATATCATACAGCTATCGCCTTTCATGTCTTTCCTCCTCAAGGCGCCAACACTAAATGACAGGACATTGTTTGCTCTTTTCCCATCTGTACAATTTTCCAGTTTGTTTTATAGTCTTAACATATCTTTCCCTCTCTTTTCTAATAACTCATATTGCTTTCAAAGTTAGTTGCTTCTTCTTAAAAGCAATGATCACAAGTTCTTCAATAAAGTTAAAAAAATTGAAGACAAAGAATACATAACAGTAAACATTCATTATCTGAAATTGGGATTAGGGTGAAAACCTGTGTACCACAAAACCATAGCTGTCACTTGAAAATTTTCACTTAATATTTGTGTACATGTTCATAAGTAAACAATCAAAAAGTAGAAAAAAATACATCAAAGTGCAAAGACTGATAAAACATACCAAAATGATAACAGTAGTTCTTTTTATACATATGTCTTTCCCATAATTGCTAGAGTGTTGCTTTGAGCATAGTAACAGAAAGCTAGAAGGTATTAATATAACAGAAGACCAGAAGAAACATATATCTCTACCTAAGGAGGTTATGAAATGACCTAACTGTGGTCTCCCCAGCATTCTCAGACACTGGTTAGAACCATCCTTGGGGAGTACATTACTCAGGTTTAACCCTGCAGAAGATGCAAAGTTGTGTCAGATGAAGACTGCTACCCCACAAATGTCTTTGCTGAAGACTGTCCTAGAGATCCTAGCAATGCAGCTTCACTGGTTTGCATAACCCGCCCCTTGCTCTGCAATGAGCCACACATCTATACATGGTTAGGAGGAGCTCCTTTATGCTTCTTATGAAACTTTCCACCTGAGGATAAATTAGAAGAGGGAAGTTAGTAGGATGAGCTAACACCCATTGGTTCAGTTGATTTCAGGGTAGTGATGGGTAGTGATTTCTCATCTTCCCCTTCCTCCACTATCCATTTTAGATTCCTCTCTCAACTATCATCGTTACAGATCTTGACTCAAATGGATGACTCAAACCTTCATTCTTAAGTGGTTGGACCTTTGATAATATTCTTCTGAGGCTGCATTTGTTACAGTTAAAACTAGCATGAGAGTCATAACTGTCATGTGTAGTTACAACTGGTGTGTGAGAAAGAAGAGATGTCTAACCGGATCATCTAGGCTGCACATGTATCATTCCTTACCTCCTTTAAGTATGAGCAACCCTCCCTCCTCCTGTTTATTAGAAGCAATCACTTCTTATATACAAAGAACACAAAAAGCAGCCATATCTTACGTTTCAGTGAGGTCTTTGTTGTGTTGCGTGGCAAGAGTGCTCCCTTCACACATCAGAATCACTAAACCTGCATAGCCTAGAACTGTCAGAACAAGAAACACAAATTCTTGCTGTGAGATTGGGGTTGGAGAGGGGGTGGCCACAACTTTATTTTATTCATATAGTGGACTGATGCTGGACCAAATTGATTCTTATGATTTAATTTTAGCAAAACTCTGTTAGTGGTCAGTAGGTCTGAAAAGAGGGTTACATAGTACTCTAGGGCCAAGTAGTCTATTTCAGTAGGGCACAGTGACATTTCAGAAACTACTAGAAAGGTGTATAACTCTCTGCTGCAGGTAGCTTGGTTCTGCTCTGGAAGTAGAACCCACACTGTGGTTCTCGACTAGAGCTTGCCATTAATTCTACCCTGAGTCTTTTTCTTAAATTAACATTTAATTAAAAGATGCTTACTCCTTGGAAAGAAAGTTATGACCAACCTAGACAGCATATTAAAAAGCAGAGACATTACTTTGTCAACAAAGGTCCGTCTAGTCAAGGCTATGGTTTTTCCAGTAGTCATGTATGGATGTGAGAGAAAGCCGAGAACAGAAGAATTGATGCTTTTGAACTCTGGTGTTGGAGAAGACTCTTGAGAGTCCCTTGGACTGCAAGGAGAGCCAACCAGTCCATCCTAAAGAAGATCAGTCCTGGGTGTTCATTGGAAGGACTGATGCTGAAGCTGAAACTCTAGTATTTTGGTCAACTGATGCGAAGAGTTGACTCATTTGAAAAGACCCTGATGCTGGGAGGGATTGGGGGCAGGAGAAGGGGACAACAGAGGATGAAATGGTTAGATGGTATCACTGACTCAATGGACATGAGTTTGGCTAAACTCCAGGAGTTCGTGATGGATGGGGAGGCCTCATAGGGTCGCAAAGAGTCAGACATAGCTGAGTGACTGAACTGAACTGAACTGAGTCTTTTTCTACCACTGAAACCTTAACATCTAAACGCATGCTGGATTGCATTTTCAGTTAAACCTGCTACAGTTCAGTTCAGTTCAGTTCAGTCGCTCAGTCGTGTCCGACTCTTTGCAACCCCATGAACCACAGCATGCCAGGCCTCCCTGCCCATCACCAACTCCCGGAGTCCACCCAAACCCATGTCCATTGAGTCAGTGATGCCATCCAACCATCTTATCCTCTGTGGTCCCCTTCTTCTTCTGCCCTCAATCTTTTCCAGCATCAGAGTCTTTTCCAATGAGTCAGCTCTTCACATCAGGTGGCCAAAGTATTGGAGTTTCAGCGTCAACATCAGTCCTTCCAATGAACACCCAGGACTGATCTCCTTTAGGATGGACTGTTTGGATCTCCTTGCAGTCCAAGGGACTCTTAAGAGTCTTCTCCAATACCAGAGTTCAAAAGCATCAATTCTTTGGCGCTCAGATTTCTTTATAGTCCAACTCTCACATCCATACATGACCACTGGAAAAACCATAGCCTTGACCAGATGGACCTTTATTGGCAAAGTAATGTCTCTGCTTTTTAATATGCTATCTAGGTTGGTCATAACTTTCCTTCCAAGGAGTAAACGTCTTTTAATTTCAAGGCTGCAATCACCATCAGCAGTGATTTTGGAGCCCAGAAAAATAAAGTCAGCAGCTATTTCCACTGTTTCCCCATCTATTTGCCATGAATGATGGGACCGGATGCCATGATCTTAGTTTTCTGAATGCTGAACTTTAAGCCAACTTTTTCACTCTGCTGTTTCACTTTCATCAAAAGGCCCTTTAGTTCTTCACTTTCTGCCATAAGGGTGGTGTCATCTGCATATCTGAGGTAATTGGTATTTCTCCCGGCAATCTTGATTCCACCTTGTGCTTCTTCCAGCCCAGCGTTTCTCATGATGTACTCTGCATAGAAGTTAAATAAGCAAGGTGACAATATACAGCCTTGACGTACTTTTCTTATTTGGAACCAGTCTGTTGTTACATGTCCAGTTCTAACTGTTGCTTCCTGACCTGCATACAGGTTTCTCAGGAGGCAGGTCAGGTGGCCCGGTATTCCCATCTCTTTCAGAATTTTCCACAGTTTATTGTGATCCACACAGTTGAAGGCTTTGGCATAATCAATAAAGCAGAAATGGATGTTTTTCTGGAACTCTTTTGCTTTTTTGATGATCCAGCAGATGTTGGCAATTTGATATCTGGCTCCTCTACCTTTTCTAAAGCCATCTTGAACATCTGGAAGTTCACAGTTCATGTATTGCTGAAGCCTGGCTTGGAGGATTTTAAGCATCACTTTACTAGTGTGCGAGATGAGTACAATTGTGCAGTAGTTTGAGCATTCTTTGGCATTTACCTATTCTGGTCCCATTCAACACTGGCAATAGGTATATGGATCAAAGCAGTTTCCCCATGTTTGAAATGTATTGCCTTCCTTGATGAACATATTAACAATTAGTCCTCTGGGGATGGGTAGTGGGGAGAGGAGGAACAATGTTTTTTATAGTGTTTGTTGATTTCCAGAATGTAAATACTTCCACCATGAACAATTTCAGTCTTCCATCAAAGATGTGCAGAGATACACATTTGAACTCTTTGGACCTGGTCAGAGTCAGGTCCTGTTGGGGTAGAATTGCCACAATATTAGAGAATCTTACCTTTGACAACACGATCATGTGTTTTTTCAATGGACTCTAGATCTGAAAATTGACTCAGCTTCAGGAAGGCAGTGTAGCCCTCAGTTTCCTGTTTTTCCAATCTTGTCTTCTTCTGATTTAAAATATCATGTACATCTTTGTTGATTGCCCATCTATTTTGCTCCTTGGGACACCATATTCTATTAAGCATCTTCACAACTCTGTGGTCAAACCCCCTTGGCTGCTCCTCTGACATTGCCAGTTGTGATGGTAATTGGAGCTGACTGGCCTCTGGCAAATAAGCATTGCCAATGCTTAGTGTTATTCTGGAGCTCTGTCATCCCAATGGCCATAAAGGAACCCAACTCTATGACTGATTTTCCTACCATTACCCCTAGCCTTTAGTGGAAAGTAACCATTGAATTTATTCGTGAAGCCTGTGCCTCAGCACCTCCCTGACAGCCTTGATGAATGTTGTGTCCCCTGGACTTAGGTATTTCTTGGTGAGTCCTCTGGCTTCACAAAATATATCCACACCAGAATGTTCATTCCATGAGCCTTTCCATTTCTTCCTCTACCACTTGCCAAGGCAACTCAGGCATTTATGTTCCTCTTCTTGTCTACCACAATTTCTCCAAGTTCTAAGAACCACCCTACAAGTAAATTGGCCATGTCTCTCACATCCTTGTCAAGAAGTTAAAATCTGTGTCCTGAGAAAGTGCTTCCAAGTTAGTGAATTCTTGCTTATTCAATATTATCTGCGGATACCTTAACAAAGCATGCTTAAAATCTAATCCCAGACATAATTCCTGTCTCCCAGTAATAAACATGATAGCTTACTTTTGCAGACCAGTTAGGGGTACAATCTTCCCTTCTTTATTGGACTCAGCCCATCTCCACCTGAGTTATGCTGAGATTCAATTCTAACTATTGGCCTTGCTTCTAGGAGAAAAGATGAGGGTAATGCTCTGAGAGATCACCTGTTGACTTGTAGAGAAGAGGAATCTATATTTTATTCCTGTATTAGGGAAATTCTAGCTCTTATTAGACAGAGGTTGGCTATCTCATCAATCTCTGGATCCTAACCCAAATTTCTCAGGGTAGCAGCCCCCAGATAACCCTATCCTGTATTTCAGTGGCTGAGGTTTTCTCAACCAAGGTCCTGACCTTAGCATAACAGATCTCTCTGCACTGAGTATTTAAAATTCTCAAAATAAAATAAAATAAAATTATCTTGTAGTCCATGGGGTCGCAAAGAGTCAGGCACAACTGAGTGACAGAGCACACAAGGAGCTCTCATATTAAGGTCTAATCTTACTTCTCCATTGTGCCCAATCTTCCACTATATGAAATAAGGGCCAAGAGCCCTGTGACTCTTATACATAATCTTTTTAACTGCCCTATTTTCATTATACCTCTGCATCAATACAACTGATTAATAACCAGTCAACTCTTTGTCCCTCTAGAAATCCCTCAGGCATTGCAAAAGTGTTCTAGCCACAGTTGTGAAATGCCTGAATCATCTCACCATTAAGGTCATTCCCATCCACCAGGGCTTTTTACCAGATCGATACCAGTTAAACGTTTTAGCCATTGGCCTATCACCTAGTGACAGGCTTTTTCATGCCCCACATCCACATGGGATGGAGTTCCTCTTGACAGCTAGGCAGTGAGTGGACCAGTCCTTGAGCCCTATCTCACATACAATCTGATTTCTTAGGCCATTGTCAGTTATTATTATACAGCTCTCCAGGAAAAAGGTGCCAATGTGGAATGTGGAACATTATTTCTCACAGAGAATTTCTGTGAGAAATAAGGAGAGAGGTAACAGAAGAAGGATTAAGCAGTGAAAACAATGATAAACTCATACAGGGGTATGACGGTGCCCTCGACGCTAGAGGAAGTTCTTCCATTAAATCTCAGTTCTGCTTTCTTGAAGAACTTTGTCACCCATTGTTTTTTGTAGATATTGACTTGATTCTCTGATAGGAATAGGGTTTTAAACTATTACCTTATATGTCATATCTGTTATGATTGCTAGGCACTATGTCTCCCCTAAGGGATATCTGGACAAATTTGGAAGCCCAAAGTTTATGGCTTGAATAGTCATAAACTTTACCAGACTAGGCTCATGTTTTCTTTGGCAAAATAATTTCCTCAAAGATTTAGAAAGCTCCAGGTATGCTTCCTATCAACTTCATGTGCCAACAGCTCCACCCATATGTTATTTTCTGGATACAACACATAGGTTTATGTTTCCTTGCTGCCTTGCTCCCATGCCTCTGCTTTACCTTAATTGCTTCCACTGAGGTCATCTGAATACAGGCTTGACTGAGAAGTCCCTATCTCAATCTGCTTTTTGAAGAAGTGCTAGGTCCTTCTGCTTGAAAATTCTTCATGAGAGATATTTGAACAATAAGAGTCCTTTTCTTGCTATCTGATGTACAAAGGCTTCTCTAAACTTGCAAGGTCCCAAAAGAAGTTTGGCTTTCTTTTAACCTCTGTTAACAAATCTATTAATTATTGACTGAGTTAAATTTTCTTCCCTGTTTTACCTTGTTAAAAGCATCAAGGAGCAGCCAACACAGGAAATTTTTACTCTTTCCAAACACTTCCCTTAAAGCTTTAGGCCTAGTAAGCTCTCATCCTGCCTTCCAATTTATCACAGGCAACTGACTTAAATATTTTACCACAACATCCAAGGATGACAGATTTCAAGCTTAACTGCTAAGATAATACCACATAGTTTGGGTTTCTCTTATGGACAGAATATGAATTCAAATTATCAATTTTAGATAATAGTAATGGTGAACTAACAAAAAAATCAAAACAATTCAGTGACTTAAGAATTATACAAGTTTCTGTCCTTTTTATGAAACATTCTAGAGAGGGTATTTCACACGTATTAACAATTGATAGTAGCTCCACCATCTTCAATATGGGTGGCTCTGATAGTCATCTTTTCAAGACTAAAGAGCATCAAGGTACCTGCATAGAAGTCTAAAAGAGTCATAAATAATTTCTGCTCATGTAATATTTGGGGAATTTATTTATGTAAGATAATTCCAAGGGGTTTAGGGGACTGTATTGCTACAATCATAGTTTAGTTACAATTCTATCAGTATGAAAGAAAGTAAGAACATATTCCCACTGATAGCTCACTCTAACAGTTTCAGCTATTTCAATTTGTTTTCTCTTCAAATTCAACACGTCCATAAAAAAACTCATGATTTTCTCCCATATTCAGCTCTTCATCCTGCTTTTTGTACATCTGTTAATGGCATCATCATTCTTCTAATTATCCCTTCCCAACATCCTGGAGTAATGGTTGGCTGTTTCTTCACCTTTATTATCCATATCCAACTGGATATCAACAAATTACTTGTTTTTCTTGATTAGTGCCCTCCATGTCATTCTCTTTTTTCTGTTTCCAAACCACCAATTTAGGCCATTCCTCATTACTACTTAACTCAATTATTGTGATGACTTTCTGAGTTGTCTGCACAACTTCATGTGTTTTCCAATTTTCCAAATAATCTGATGAACTAACTTTCCAAAGCATATCTCTGAACTATTAGTTTTATGTCCAACAGTTTTTAAGAGCCTATACAAAATTATATACCCTTTAATCTGCTATCTAATCTTGTATTCTATGTCTTTGACTTTTATTCCAAAAAGATTAGCTGCCAATGCCCCCTCCCCATACATGTGCTTTTTTCCACTTCCAAGCTTTTGCTAAGCCTATCCTGTACTTTGAAATTCACTTTTCCCCAATTTTTAAGGATAGCATAGGCTCTGGAGACCTGCTTTCTAATCTCAGTCTGAAAGTACATTGACTTTGACAAGATATCTAATATTTCTGTTTCATCACTTTTAAAAATGAGAATGAAAACACCCACTTTTCAAGGCTGTTTTTAGGAATAAATATAATTAAATTCAATAAAGTGCCTATGGGAACCAATAGTAGATTAACTGAAGCAGAAGAATGGATAAGTGAGCTGGAAGATAGAATGGTGGAAATAACTGCTGAAGAGCAAAATAAAGGAAAAAGAATGAAAAGAATTGAGGATAGCTTTCAGAGACCTCTGGAACAATATTAAACATGCCATCACTCAAGTTATAGGGGTCTCAGAGGAAGAAGAGAAAGAGAAAAATCAATGAGAGAATTTTCGAAGAGATTATAGTTGAAAACTTACCCAGCATGGGAAAGGAAATAATCAACTCCAAGAAGTGCAGAGAGTTCCATACAGGATAAACCCGAGGAGAAACTTATCGAGACACATACTAATCAAGTTAACAGAGATTAAACACAAAGAAAAATATTAAAAGCAGCAAAGAAAAAACAACAAGTAACATACAAGGGAAATCCCAAATGATTAACAGATGATCTTTCAGTGGAAACTCTGCAGGCCAGAAGGGAATGACAGGATATGTTTAAAGTACTTAAACAAAAAAATCTACCTCCCAGATTATTCTATTCAACAAGGATCTCATTCAAACTTGATGGAGAAATCAAAAGCTTTACAGCCAAGCAAAAGTTAAGAGAATTTAGCACCACCAAACCAGTTTTAAACTATTATTATAGGGACTGGTGGCTCAGACAGTAAAATATCCACCTGCAATGCAGAACACCTGTGTTTAATCCTTGGGCTGGGAAGATCTCCTGGAGAAGCATATGGCAACCCACTCCAATATTCTTGCCTGGAGAATTCCCATAGACAGAGGAACCTGGCAGGCTACAGTCCATTGGGTCACAAAGAGTTGGACATGAAGGAAACAATAGCAAAAATTAATAACATAAAAGCGGATTCTTAGGGAAGATTAAAAAAATTGTCAAACCATTAGTCAAACTCACCAAGAAAAAAAGGAGAAGACTCAAACTGACAAAATTAGAAATGAAGAAGGAGAGGTTACAACAGACAATACAGAAATACAAAGGATCATAAGAGACTACTATGAGCAACTATATGCAAATAAAATGGACAACCTAGAGAAATGGACAGATTCTTAGAAAAGTTCAATCTTCCAAGACAGAACTAGGAAGAGATAGAAGTTATGAACAAGCCAATTACAAGCACTAAAATTGAAACTGTGATCGAAAATCTCCCCCAAAAGCAAAAGACTAGGGCCAGATGGCTTCACAATGAATTCTATTAAACATTTAGAGAAGAGCTAATCCCTAGCCTTCTAAAGCTCTTCCAAAAAATTGAAGAGGAAGGAACACTTCCAAACTCATTCTATGAGGCCACCATCACCCTAATACCAAGACCAGACAAAGACAACACACAAAAAAAGAAAATTGCAAGCCAACATAACTGATAAACATAGATGCAAAATTCCTAAACAAAATTCTAGCAAACAGAATCCAACAACACATTAAAATGATAACACCATGATCAAGTCAGGTTTATTCCAGGGACACAAGGATTCTTCAATACACACAAATCAATCAATGTGATACACCATGTTAACAGATTTAAATACAAAAACTATATGATAACCTGAACAGATGCAGAAAAAGCTTTTGACACATTTCAAAACCCACTGATTATAAATAATAATAAAAAAATAACTCTTCAAAAAATGGGTATAGAAGGGACCTACCTCAACATACTAAGGCCATATATGATAAACCCACAGAAACATTATTCTCAATAGTGAATAACTGAAAACATTCCCTCTAAGATCAGGAACAAGACAAGGGTAACCACTCTCACCACTACTATTCAACATAGTTTTGGAAGTCCTAGGTATGGCAATCAGAGAAGAAAAAGAAATAAAAGGAATCCAGATTGGAATAGAAGTAAAACTCACTGTTTGCAGATGACATGATACTATACATAGAAAGCCCTAAAGATACCATCAAAAAATTACTAGAGCTAATCAGTGAATTTAACAAAGTGGCAGGATATGAAATCAATACACAGAAATCAACTGTATTCCTATACCCTAACAATGAAATATAAGCAAAAGAAGTTAGGGAATCAATCCCATTTGCACTGCAACAAAAAGAATAAAATACTTAGGAATAAACCTACCTAAGGGGACAAACGGGGAATCCGTGGTGGTTCAAATAGTAAAGAATCTTCATGCAATACAGGAGACCCAGGTTTGATCCCTGGGTTGGGAAACTTCCCTGGAAGAGGAAATGGCAACTCACACCAGTATTCTTGCCTGGAGAATCCCATGGACAGAGGAAGCTGGCAGGCTACAGTCCATGGGTTCACACAGAGTCAGACAGGACTGAATGACTAAGCGCAAGCGGAATAATTATGTAAAGCAAATTACATGCCAGGCTCATAATTATATCTCAATAAATTACATACTTAAGCATCTCAAAAATTCATTACCATATGTAAAATAGATCGCAAATCGGAATTTGCTGCATGACTCAGGGAATTCAAACAGGGGCTCTGTAACAACCTAGAGGGTTGTAATGGTGAGGGAAGAGGGAGGAATGTTTAAGTGGGAGTGGATATGGGTAAACCTATGGCTGATTCATGTTGATGTTTAGTAGAAATCAACGCAGTAGTGTAAGGCAATTATTCTTCAATTAAAAATTAATTGAAAAAATTAAATGCCTATGAATAATATGCATTCAATTAAGGTCAATTTCATTTTCTCTATTGAAATTTTGCCTATTTTCATTGTTACCTCCTCTGTTAAGTCTATTGCACTAATTACATTATTGCTAGTCTTGTCACAGATAAATTCCCAAATATCAACCTGCTTGTATAGTTGGATTCTCTCTGTTATACCTTTGCTATTGCCACAAGATAATGTCCTGGTTCTTCCAAAGGTCCGATGTGAATAAGAGACATACAGAATAGATCTAAATAAAATCAATAGCTTGGAAGAAATCCAACCAAGACTTTGGTCTTACTGAATCCTAATCAACTCATAAATGAGGGTAGGATAATAAATGATTTGTTGTCTTAGGTCACTGAGTTTGGAGTGGTTTTCTATGAAGCATTGTTGTAACAAAACTTATAACTTTATATTGTAATATTAAACATAGTACACTCAACAAATATGCAATAAACTGTACAAAATTTAAGCAAATAACAACTATAATCATAATACTGGTAACTGTGTACCCTCAAATGAAACATTATATTAGAAAAAATAATTTTATAAGATACTCAGATTTTTCATTTTCAGAAGTTGCTGATTCAAAAACCAGCAACTTGGATGGGACAAGATGGTGGAGTAGAGAGTTTTGGGGCTTGCCTCTTCCCATGGACATAAGCCATAATTACAACTACATATAGAGAAACTTCCTCTGATAATAACATGAAGACAAAGAGAAGAGATTGTCCACCACTAAAGATAGAACAGAAAAGCTACAGAGACATGATATGGCCAGGACCCATACCCACAGTGCTGCAATCCATCAGTGGGAGGGATATTACAGCCTTGGAGGTTCTCCCTAAAAACCAAAGGCTCTAAATCCTGTGTTGAGCTCCCCAGCTTAGATGACTTGCACTGGGAAGATGAGTCTCTGAGCAACTAGCTTTGAAAATGAGAGACTCTTACCTGTGGGTGAGTCAGAGGGCTATAGGAAACTAAGACTCTGCTCTTGAAGGATGCATGCAAAAACTGACTTCCTTCTAGTCCCAGAAGAGAGGCAGCAGTCTGAAAAATGAAAGTCATACATGCTGGAGACTCACTGACTAAGTTTAGGGCATGTTCCAGATGAGCATGGAGCTGTTGGAACTTTCTCTGGGAAAAGAAGAGCTGGTGGGCCCCAGTTTGGGTATACCGGTATGGTAAGGGGTTGTGGGATCTCCTCCTCTACCTAGATGGCCTGGTATAAGAGGTACCATCTCTGAATCTCATCTAACATATTAGTACCATTTGACTCATCCGGGGTTCACCTGAGGACCCAAAAGAATTAACATACCTCCAAAAAATTCCAGCAAAATGTTATAGACCAGAGAGAATGGCAGGACATATTCAAATTATTGAATGGGAAAAAAAAAAAAAAAAACTTACAACCAAAATACTCTGTCTGACAAGGTTATTAGGAATTGAAGGAGATATAAAAAGTTTCCCAGACAAGCAAAAACTAGAGGATTTCACAACCATTAAATTGAGCTCACCAAAAAATGTCTAAGGGCACTTTTTAAACAGAATAAAAGACCACACTAGAAATATAAAAATTACAAAAGCAAATGTTTCCTTTGTTGTTATTGTTGTTTAGTCACTAAGTCATGTCCAACTGCTTTTGCAACCCCATGGACTATAGCCTTCCCAGCTTCTCTGTTCATGGAATTTCCCTGGCAAGAATACTGGAGTGAGTTGCTATTTCCTCCTCCAGGGGATCTTCCTGACCCAGAAATCAAACTTACACCTCCTGCACTTGCAGGAGGATTCTTTACTGCCCATATACATCCTTGGCAAAGGCAAAAATAGAGTAAAAGTAGTGGATTAACCACCTCCATAAATATATTATAAAGGTTAAAAGACAAAGCTAGTAAAATCTTATATATCAACAATGAATAGTTAAGGAATACACAAAATAAAAAGATGTAAAATATGACATTAAAAAAAATAAAATGCTGGTGGTTAGGAATAAAAATGTAGTGCTTTTAGAACATGCTTAAATTTAAGCACCCATCAAATTAAATTGACAACTATATACATAGTTTGTTACATAGGAACTTCATAGTAACCCCAAACCAAAAATAAATAATGTGTGCATGCTCAGTCATTCAGTCATCTCTGACTCTTTGCAACCCCATGGAATGTAGCCCACCAGGTTCCTCTGTGCATGGAATTTTCTAGGCAAAAATTCTGGAGTGGATTGTCATGTCCTACTCCAGAGGATCTTCCTAACTCAGAGATCGAATTTGTGTATCTAGCATCTCCTGCATTGGCAGGTGAATTCTTTACCACTGAGCCACCTGAGAAGCCCCCAAATAAGAGATACACAAAAAATAAAGATAAAGAAATGTAAACATAATGCTAGAGAAAATCTTCAAATCATAAGAGAAGAGAGCAAGAGAGGAAGAAAGGAACAAAGAAGAACAACAAAAATAACCAGAACACAATTAACAAAATGGTAATAAGTAAAAAGTTATCAATGATTATTTTAAATGTAAATGAACTAAATGCTCCAATCAAAACACAAAGGGTGGCTTAATGTATATATTAAAAAGACACATGTATATGCTGCTTACAAGAGAATCACTTCAGAGCTAGTGACACAACAGACTGAAACTGAGGGGATTAAAAAAATGGTATTCTATACAAATGAAACCAAAAAGAAATTGTGGGTAGCAATACTTACAGCAGAAAAAATAAACTTTAAAGCAAAGACTGAACTAAGAGACAAAGAAGGACAAAACAATGATACAGGGATCAATCCAAGAAGAACATATAACATTCACAAATATGTATGTATGTATGTATGTATGTATCCAACATAGGAATACCAAATGTATAAGAAAATATTAACAAACATAAAGGGAGATATTGCCAGTAATGCAGTAGTAGAGGACTTCAAAAGCCTGCTCACATCAATGGTTAGATTATTTAGACAGAAAATTAATAAGGAAACATTGGCATTAAATGACACCTTTTTCCAGATGAACTTAATACGTATATCAGACATTCACTCAGATGCAACAGAGAACACATTGTTGTCAAGTGCATGGGACACATTCTCCAAGATAGATCACACACTAGGCAACAAAAGAGTCTCAATAAATTTAAGACTGAAATTATATCATGCATCTCTTACCACAACTTTATGAACCTAAAAATCAACTTCAAGAAAAAAGCTGAAAAAAATAGTATAGTCTAAACATGTAACGAAACAACCAATGGGTCATTGAAAAAATCAGAGGACCAAAAGCAGCTGGATATAAAAATGAAAACATAACATTTCAAAATCAATGTGTTTGAGCAAAGGCAGCTCTAAGAGGGAAATTTGCAACAATAAAAGCCTATAATTTGAGAAAAATCTCAAGTAAGCAATCTAATCTTATACTTAAAAAAACTAGAAAAAGAAGAACAAAGAAGGTTCAAAGTTAGTAGAAGGTAGAAAATCATTAAATAAGATCAGACATAAATGAAATAGCTTCAAAGGTAGGGGAAAAAATTAATAATTCTTATTGATTTGATTCTTCTCCCTTTGTTTCTTGATGAGTCTGGCTAACGGTTTCTCAATTCTATTTACCTCCTTAAAGAAACAGTTTTTGGTTTTGTTGATTTTTGCTATGATCTCTTTTGTTTCTTTTGCATTTATTTATGCTCTAATTTTTAAGATTTCTTTCCTTCTACTAACCCTGGGGTTCTTCATTTCTTCTTTTTCTAGTTGCTTTAGGTGTAAAGTTAGGTTATTTATTTAAGTTTTTTCTTCTTTCTTGAGGTAAACCTGTATTGCTATGAACCTTCCCCTTAGCACTGCTTTTTTTTTTTTTTTTTTGCTTTTTTTTTTTAAAGTGTCCCATAGGTTTTGGGTTGTTGTGTTTTCATTTTCATTCATTTCTATGCATATTTTGATTTCCTTTCTTATTTCTTCTATGATTTGTTGGTTATTCATAAGCATGTTATTTAGCTTCCATATGTTGGAATTTTTAATATTTTTTTCCTATAATTGATATCTAATCTTACTGCATTGTGGTCAGAAAAGATGCCTGGAATGATTTCAATTTTTTTTTTAATTTACCAAGGCTATATTTATGGGTCAGGATGTGATCTATTCTGGAGAAGGTTCCGTGTACACTTGAGAAAAAGATGAAATTGATTGTTTGGGGGTGAAATGTCCTATAGATATCAATTAGGTCTAGCTGGTCCATTGTGTCATTTAAAGTTTGTGTTTCCTTGTTAATTTTCTCTTTAGTTGATCTATCTATAGGTGTGAGTCGGGTATTAAAGTCTCCCACTATTATTGTGTTATTGTTAATTTACCCTTTCAAACTTGTTAGCATTTGCCGTACATATTGCAGTGCTCCTATGTTGGGTGCACATACATTTTTATAATTGTTATATCTTCTTCTTGGATTGATCCTTTGATCATTATGTAGTGTCCTTCTTTGTATCTTTTCACAGCCTTTATTTGAAAGTCTATTTTATCTGATATAATCCTCTACATAGAAAACCCTAAAGACTCTACCAGAAAATTACTAGAGCTAACCAATGACTATAGTAAAGTTGCAGGATATAAAATTAACACACAGAAATCCCTTGCATTTCTATACACTAACAATGAAAAGACAGAAAGAGAAATTAAGGAAACAATACCATTCACCATTGCAACAAAAAGAATAAAATACTTAGGAGTATATCTACCTAAAGAAACAAAAGACCTATACATAGAAAACTATAAAATAATGATGAAAGAAATAAAAGAGGACACAAATAGGTGGAGAAATATAACATGTTCATGGATTGGAAGAATCAATATGGTGAAAATGAGTATACTACCCAAAGCAATCTACAGATTCAATGCACTCCCCATCAAGCTACCAACGGTATTTTTCACAGAACTAGAACAAATAATTTCACAATTTGTATGGAAATACAAAAAACCTTGAATAGCCAAAGTAATCTTGAGAAAGAAGAATGGAACTGGAGGAATCAACCTGCCTGACTTCAGACTATACTACAAAGCCACAGTCATCAAGACAGTATGGTATTAGCATAAAGACAGAAATATAGATCAATGGAACAGAATAGAAAGCCCAGAGATAAATCCACGTACCTATGGACACCTTATCTTCGACAAAGGAGGCAAGGATATGCAATGGAAAAAAGACAACCTCTTTAACAAGTGGTGCTGGGAAAACTGGTCAGCCACTTGTAAAAGAATGAAACCAGAACACTTTCTAACACCTTACACAAAAATAAACTCAAAATGGATTAAAGACCTAAATGCAAGACCAGAAACTATGTAACTCCTAGAGGAGAACATAGGCAAAACACTCTCCGACATAAATCACAGCAGGATCCTCTATGACCCACCTCCCAGAATATTGGAAATAAAAGCAAAAATACACAAATGGGACCTAATTAAACTTAAAACCTTTTACACAACAAAGAAAACTATAAGCAAGGTGAAAAGACAGCCTTCAGAATGGGAGAAAATAATAGCAAATGAAGCAACAGACAAAGGATTAATCTCAAAAATATACAAGCAACTCCTGCAGCTCAATTCCAGAAAAATAAATGACCCAATCAAAAAATGGGCCAGAGAACTAAACAGACATTTCTCCAAAGGAGACATACAGAGGGCTAACAAACACATGAAAAGATGCTCAACATCACTCATTATCAGAGAAATGCAAATCAAAATCACAATGTGGTACCATTTAACACCAGTCAGAATGGCTGCTATCCAAAAGTCTACAAGCAATAAATGCTGGAGAGGGTGTGGAGAAAAGGGAACCCTCTTACACTGTTGGTGGGAATGCAAACTAGTACAGCCGCTATGGAGAAGGGTGTGGAGATTCCTTAAAAAACTGGAAATAGAACTGCCATAAGACCCAGCAATCCCACTCCTGGGCATACACACCAAGGAAACCAGAACTGAAAGAGACATGTGTATCCCAATGTTCATTGCAACACTGTTTATAATAGCCAGGACATGGAAGCAACCTAGATGCCCCAGAACAGACCAATGGATAAGAAAGGTACATATACACCATGGAATATTACTCAGCCATTAAAAAGAATACATTTGAATCAGTTCTAATGAGGGGAATGAAACTGGAGCCCATTATACAGAGTGAAGTAAACCAGAAAGAAAACCACCAATAAGGTATACTAACACATATATATATGGAACTTAGAAAGATGGTAACAATAACCCTATATGAAAGACAGAAACAGAGTCACAGATGTATAGAACAGACTTTTGGACTCTGTGGGAGAAGGCAAGGGTGAGACGATCTGAGAGAATAGCATTGAAACATGTATATCATCAATTGTGAAAGAGATCACCAGTCCAGATTTGATGCATGAGACAAGTGCTCAGGTCTGGTGCACTAGGATGACCCAGAGGGATGGGATGGGGAGGGAGGTGGGAAGGGGGGTTCAGGATGGGGAACACATGTAAATCCATGGCTGATTCATGTCAATGTATGGCAAAAACCACTACAATATTGTAAAGTAATTAGCCTCCAACTAATACAAATAAATGAAAAAATAAATAAATAAATCTAAGAGTTTTTTGAAAAGATAAACAAAATTAATAAACTCTTAGAAACACTCATTTAAGAAGTAAAGAGAGAAGGCTCAGTTACATAAAATCAGAAATGAATGAGAAGTTACAATCAACATTATGAAATACAAAATATTGTAAGAGGTTACTACAAAAAACTTTATGCTAACAAACTGGAAACCTAGAAGAAATGAATAAATTCCTAGAAACATATAATCTTCCAAGACTGAATCAGGAAAAAATAGAAAATATAAACATATCATTGCTACTACTCAGAATGAATCAGTAATTTTAAAACTCCCAACAAAGAAAAGTCCAGGACCAGACAGCTTCACAGGTGAATTCTACAAGACATTTAAAGAATATTTACTACTTATCCTTCACAAAGTTTTCCAAAGTATTAAAGAGAATGGAATGCTTTAGAACTCATTTTGCAAGGGTGGCATCACCCTGATACCAAACTAGACAAAAACACCACATGCATACACAAAGATAACAGGCCAATATCACTGATGGACATGATGCAAAAAATTCCTCTACAAAATATTAGCAAACTGAATTCCATGATACATTAGAAGGGTCATACACCATAATCAAGTAGGATTTATTACAGGGATATAAGGATGACTTAATATCCAAAGTCAATCAACATGACACACCACATTAACAAACTGAAGGATAAAAATCATATTATAATCTTGGTAGATGCAGAAAAAGGTTTTGACAAAATTCAACATCATTTTATGATTAAAAACCTCTCCACAAAGTGAGTATAGAGGGAACATTCTCAATATGATCAAGGCCACATACTCATAGCCAGCATCATACTCAACGGTGAAAAGTTGAAAGATCCCTAAGATCAGAAACAAGATAAGGATGCTCAATCTCACTACATTTATTTAACATAGCATTGCAATTTCTATCCATAACAATGAGACAAGAAAAAGCAATAAAATGTATCCAAACTGGAATAGAAAAGTGTAAAACTCACTGTTTGCAGGTAATATGATGCTATGTGTAGAAAATCCTAAAGATGCCACTAAAAAAAATCTATTAAAATTGATCACTGAATTCAGTAAAGTTGCAGGTTACAATACTAACATGGAAGTTTGAAATTTGTTGAATTTTTATACACTATCAAGAAATTTTCAGATATAGAAATTAAGAAAATAGTCCCATTTACAATCACATCAAAAAGAATAAAATATCAAGAATAAACCTAACTGAGGTAGAAGACCTATACTTGGAAAATCATATTACAGAGATAAAAGAAATTAAAGAAGTGACAAATGGAAAAATATACCTTGTTCATTGATTGGAAAAATAAATATTGTTAAAATGATCATACTACCCAGGGAAACCTATAGATTCAAAGCAAGCCATATCAAAATACCAATGATATTTTTCAGAGAACTAAAACAAATAATTCTAAAATTTGTATGAAACAACAAGAGACTCAGATAGCCAAAGAAATCTTGAGATAAAAGAACAAAATTGGAGGTATCATGCTCTTTGCATTCAAACTACCTACAAAGCTATAGTTATCAAAACAGACTAGTTACTGACACAAAAACAGGTACATCAATCAATGGAATGCAGAAATGAACTCACACATATATGGGTAATTAATCTATGGTATAGGAGGCAAGAAAATACAGGAGGGAAAAGAAAACCTCTTCAATAAATAATGTTGGTAAAACTGGACAGCTACATGTATAAGAATCAAATTGGACCATTTTCTTACAACATATATAAAATAAATTAAAAATGGATTTAAGATTAAATATGACCAGAAACCTTAAAACTGCAAGAAGAAAACAGTCAGTATGCTCTTTGAATTCAGCCTTAGCAACTTGGAGGTAGGGGGATAGGAATCTATCGCCTTTCATAAGGGAAACAAAAGCAAAAAATAATCAAATGGGGTTACCTGAAACTAAAAACTTTGCTTTTAGTGAAAGCAAAATGAAGGGAACTAACAACACAATGAAAGACAAGCTACTGAATGGGAGAAAAATATTTGCAAATGATATATTAGATAAAATTATACAAAGAAATGATACAATTCAATCTTAAAACAAAAAGCAATTCCAATTAAAAATGGGCAGAGACCTGAATAGACACTTTTCCAAAGAAGACATACAGGTGGCCAACAATATACTCAAAATCACTAATCTTCATAACAGGTAAATCAAAACCACAGTGTTATATCACCTCATGCCTGTCAGAATGGCTTTAACTTAAAAACCAGCAAATAATTGTTGGCGAGGTTGTGGAGAAAATGGAACCAATGTGCACTGTTGGTGAGAATATAAACTAGTGGACCACTATGGAAAACAATGTGGAGGGTTTCTTTTCTTAACTTTATCTATTTTAAAAGAAACCACCATACAATTCAGCAATTCTACTTCTTGGTATTTACCTCAAGAAAACAAAAACACTAATTCAAAAAGATATATGCACTCTTATGTTTACTGCAGCATTATTTACAACAGCCAAAATATGGAACTAACCTAACGCTCATTGATAGATGAATGAATAAAGAGGATGTGGCATAATGCAATATTGCTCAGCCGTTAAAAAATGAAAGTATTCCTTTTGTGACAATACAGTTGAACCTAGAGTGTATTGTGAAGTGAAGTCACTCAGTCGTGTCCGACTCTTTGCGACCCCATGGACTGTAGCCTACCAGGTTCCTCTGTCCATGGAATTTTCCAGGCAAGAGTACTAGAGTGGGTTGCCATTTCCTTCTCCAGATGTATTTTTTTTTTCCATTTATTTTTATTAGTTGGAGGCTAATTACTTTACAATATTGTAGTGGTTTTTGTCATACATTGACATGAATCAGCCATGGATTTTCATGTATTCCCCATCCCGATCCCCCATCCCACCTCCTTCTCTACCCGATCCCTCTGGGTCTTCGCAGTGCACCAGGCCCAAGCTGTTGTCTCATGCATCCAACCTGGGCTGGTGACCTGTTTCACCCTTGATAATATACATGTTTCGATGCTGTTCTCTTGAAACATCCCACCCTCGCTTTCTCCCACAGAGTCCAAAAGTCTGTTGTATACATCTGTGACTCTTTTTCTGTTTTGCATATAGGGTTATTGTTACCATCTTTCTAAATTCCATATATATGTGTTAGTATACTATATTGGTCTTTATCTTTCTGGCTTACTTCACTCTGTATAAGGGGCTCCAGTTTCATCCATCTCATTAGAACTGGTTCAAGTGAATTCTTTTTAATGGCTGAGTAATATTCCATGGTGTATAGGTACCACAGCTTCCTTGTCAATTCGTCTGCTGATGGACATCTAGGTTGCTTCCATGTCTTGGCTATTATAAACAGTGCTGTGATGAACATTGGTGTGCACGTGTCTCTTTCAGATCTGGTTTCCTCGGTGTGTATGCCCAGAAGTGGGATTGTTGGGTCATATGGCAGTTCTATTTCCAGTTTTTTAAGAAATCTCCACACTGTTCTCCATAGCGGCTGTACTAGTTTGCATTCCCACCAACAGTGTAAGAGGGTTCCCTTTTCTCCACACCCTCTCCAGCATTTATTGCTTGTAGACTTTTGGATAGCAGCCATCCTGACTGGTGTGTAATGGTACCTCATTGTGGCTTTGATTTGCATTTCTCTGATAATGAGTGATGTTGAGCATCTTTTCATGTGTTTTTTAGCCATCTGTATGTCTTCTTTGGAGGAATGTGTTTAGTTCTTTGGCCCATTTTTTGATTGGGTCATTTATTTTTTCTGGAATTGAGCTTCAGGAGTTGCTTGTATATTTTTGAGATGAATCCTTTGTCTGTTGCTTCATTTGCTATTATTTTCTCCCAATCTGACGGCTGTCTTTTCACCTTACTTATAGTATTCTTTGTTGTGTAAAAGGTTTTAAGTTTAATTAGGTCCTATTTGTTTATTTTTGCTTTTATTTCCAATATTCTGGGAGGTGGGTCATAGAGGATCCTGCTGTGATTTATGTCGGAGAGTGTTTTGCCTATGTTCTCCTCTAGGAGTTACATAGTTTCTGGTCTTGCATTTAGGTCTTTAATCCATTTTGAGTTTATTTTTGTGTAAGGTGTTAGAAAGTGTTCTGGTTTCATTCTTTTACAAGTGGCTGACCAGTTTTCCCAGCACCACTTGTTAAAGAGGTTGTCTTTTTTCCATTGTATATCCTTGCCTCCTTTGTCGAAGATAAGGTGGCCATAGGTACGTGGATTTATCTCTGGGCTTTCTATTCTGTTCCATTGATCCATATTTCTGTCTTTGTGCCAGTACCATACTGTCTTGATGACTGTGGCTTTGTAGTAGAGTCTGAAGTCAGGCAGGTTGATTCCTCCAGTTCCATTCTTCTTTCTCAAGATTACTTTGGCTATTCAAGGTTTTTTGTATTTCCATAGAAATTGTGAAATTATTTGTTCTAGTTCTGTGAAAAATACCATTGGTAGCTTGATAAGGATTGCATTGAATCTATAGATTGCTTTGGGTAGTATAGCCATTTTGACAATATCAATTCTTCCAATCCATGAACACGGTATGTTTCTCCATCTATTTGTGTCCTCTTTGATTTCTTTCATCATTGTTTTATAGTTTTCTATGTATAGGTCTTTTGTTTCTTGAGGTAAGTGTACTCCTAAGTATTTTATTCTTTTTGTTGCAATGGTGAATGGTATTGTTTCCTTAATTTCTCTTTCTGTCTTTTCATTGTTAGTGTACAGAAATGCAAGGGATTTCTGTGTGTTAATTTTATATCCTGCAACTTTACTATATTTGTTGATTAGCTCTAGTAATTTTCTGGTAGAGTCTTTAGGGTTTTCTATGTAGAGGATCCTGTTATCTGCAAACAGCGAGAGTTTCACTTCTTCTTTTCCTATCTGGATTCCTTTTACTTCTTTTTCTGCTCTGATTGCTGTGGCCAAAACTTCCAAAACTATGTTGAATAGTAGTGGTGAGAGTGGGCACCCTTGTCTTGTTCCTGATTTTAGGGGAAATTCTTTCCATTTTTCACCATTGGGAGTAATGCTTGCTGTGGGTTTGTCATATATAGCTTTTATTATGTTGAGGTATGTTCCTTCTATTCCTGCTTTCTGGAGAGTTTTAATCATAAATGAGTGTTGAATTTTGTCAAAGGCTTTTTATGCATCTATTGAGATAATCATATGGTTTTTATCTTTCAATTTGTTAATGTGGTGTATTACATTGATAGATTTGCAGATATTAAAAAAATCCTTGCATTCCTGGGATAAAGCCCACTTGGTCATGGTGTATGATTATTTTAATATGTTGTTGGATTCTGTTTGCTAAAATTTTGTTAAGGATTTTTGCATCTATGTTCATCAGTGATATTGGCCTGTAGTTTTCTTTTTTTGTGTGGCATCTTTGTCTGGTTTTGGAATTAGGGTGATGGTGGCCTCATAGAATGAGTTTGGAAGTTTACCTTCATCTGCAATTTTCTGGAAGAGTTTGAGTAAGCTAGGTGTTAGCTCTTCTATAAATTTTCGGTAGAATTCAGCTGTGAAGCCATCTGGTTGGGCTTTTGTTTGCTGGAAGATTTCTGATTACAGTTTCGATTTCCTTGCTTGTGATGGGTCTGTTAAGATCTTCTATTTCTTCCTGGTTCAGTTTTGGAAAGTTATACTTTTCTAAGACTTTGTCCGTTTCATCCAAGTTGTCCATTTTATTGGCACAGAGCTGCTGGTAGTAGTCTCTTATGATCCTTTGTATTTCAGTGTTGTCTGTTGTGATCTCTCCATTTTCATTTCTAATTTTGTTAATTTTGTTCTTCTCCCTTTGTTTCTTAATGAGTCTTGCTAACAGTTTGCCAATTTTGTTTATTAAAAAAAAAAAAAAAACAGCTTGTAGCTTTGTTGATTTTTGCTATGGTCTCTTTAGTTTCTTTTGCATTTATTTCTGCCCTAATTTTTAAGATTTCTTTCCTTCTACTAACCTTGGGGTTCTTCATTTCTTCCTTCTCTAATTGCTTTAGATGTAGAGTTAGGTTATTTATTTGACTTTTTTCTTGTTTCTTGAGGTAAGCCTGTAATGCTATGAAACTTTACCTTAGCACTGCTTTTACAGTGTCCCATAGGTTTTGGGTTGTTGTGTTTTCATTTTCATTCATTTCTATGCATATTTTGATTTCTTTTTTATTTTAATTTCTTCTATGATTTGTTGGTTATTCAGAAGCGTGTTATTTAGCCTCCATATGTTTGAATTTTTAATTTTTTTTTTTTCCTGTAACTGAGATCTAATCTCACTGCACGGTGGTCAGAAAAGATGACTGGAATGATTTCAACTTTTTTGAATTTACCAAAGTTAGATTTATTGCCAAAGATGTGATCTATTCTGGAGAAGGTTCCGTGTGCACTTGAGAAAAGGTAAATTTGATTGTTTTGGGGTGAAATGTCCTATAGATATCAATTAAGTCTAGCTGGTCCATTGTGTCATTTAAAGTTTGTGTTTCCCCTAAAGCAATTAGAGAAGGAAGAAATGAAGAACCCCAGGGTTAGTAGAAGGAAAGAAATCTTAAAAAATCAGGGCAGAAATAAATGCAAAAGAAACTAAAGAGACCATAGCAAAAATCAACAAAGCTAAAAGCTGGTTTTTTGAAAAAATAAACAAAATTGACAAACCACTAGCAAGACTCATTAAGAAACAAAGGGAGAAGAACAAAATTAACAAAATTAGAAATGAAAATGGAGAGATCACAACAGACAACACTGAAATACAAAGGATCATAAGAGACTACTACCAGCAGCTCTGTGCCAATAAAATGGACAACTTGGATGAAATGGACAAAGTCTTAGAAAAGTATAACTTTCCAAAACTGAACCAGGAAGAAATAGAAGATCTTAACAGACCCATCACAAGCAAGGAAATCGAAACTGTAATCAAAAATCTTCCATGTGTTAATTTTATATCCTGCAACTTTACTATATTCATTGATTAGCTCTAGTAATTTTCTGGTAGAGTCTTTAGGGTTTTCTATATAGAGGATCATGTCATCTGCAAACAGTGAGAGTTTTACTTCTTCTTTTCCTATCTGGATTCCTTTTACTTCTTTTTCTGCTCTGATTGCTGTGGCCAGAACTTCCAACACTATGTTGAATAGTAGTGGTGAGAGTGGGCACCCTTGTCTTGTTCCTGACTTCAGGGGAAATGCCTTCAATTTTTCACCATTGAGGGTGATTTGCAGGATATAAAATTAACACACAGAAATCCCTTGCATTCCTATATACTAACAATGAAAAAACAGAAAGAGAAATTAAGGAAACAATACCATTCACCATTGCAACAAAAAGAATAAAATACTTAGGAGTATATCTACCTAAAGAAACAAAGGACCTATACATAGAAAACTATAAAACACTGATGAAAGAAATCAAAGAGGACACAAACAGATGGAGAAACATACCGTGTTCATGGATTGGAAGAATCAATATTGTCAAAATGGCTATTCTACCCAAAGCAGTCTATAGATTCAATGCAATCCCTATCAAGCTACCAACGGTATTTTTCACAGAACTAGAACAAATAATTTCACAATTTCTATGGAAATACAAAAAACCTCGAATAGCCAAAATAATCTTGAGAAAGAAGAATGGAACGGGAGGAATCAACCTGCCTGACTTCAGAGTCTACTACAAAGCCACAGTCATCAAGACAGTATGGTACTGGCACAAAGACAGAAATATAGATCAATGGAACAGAATAGAAAGCCCAGAGATAAATCCACGAACCTATGGACACCTTATCTTTGACAAAGGAGGCAAGGATATACAATGGAAAAAAGACAACCTCTTTAACAAGTGGTGCTGGGAAAACTGGTCAACCACTTGTAAAAGAATGAAACCAGAACACTTTCTAACACCATACACAAAAATAAACTCAAAATGGATTAAAGATCTAAATGTAAGACCAGAAACTATAAAACTCCTAGAGGAGAACATAGGCAAAACACTCTCCGACATAAATCACAGCAGGATCCTCTATGACCCACCTCCCAGAATATTGGAAATAGAAGCAAAAATAAACAAATGGGACCTAATGAAACTTAAAAGCTTTTGCACTACAAAGGAAACTATAAGCAAGGTGAAAAGACAGCCGTCAGATTGGGAGAAAATAATAGCAAACGAAGCAACAGACAAAGGATTAATCTCAAAAATATACAAGCAACTCCTGCAGCTCAATTCCAGAAAAATAAATGACCCAATCAAAAAATGGGCCAAAGAACTAAACAGACATTTCTCCAAAGAAGACATACAGATGGCTAACAAAGACATGAAAAGATGCTCAACATCACTCATTATCAGAGAAATGCAAATCAAAACCACAATGCGGTACCATTACACGCCAGTTAGGATGGCTGCTATCCAAAAGTCTACAAGCAATAAATGCTGGAGAGGGTGTGGAGAAAAGGGAACCCTCTTACACTGTTGGTGGGAATGCAAACTAGTACAGCCGCTATGGAGAACAGTGTGGAGATTTCTTAAAAAACTGGAAATAGAACTGCCATATGACCCAGCAATCCCACTTCTGGGCATACACACTGAGGAAACCAGATCTGAAAGAGACACGTGCACCCCAATGTTCATCGCAGCACTGTTTATAATAGCCAGGACATGGAAGCAACCTAGATGCCCATCAGCAGATGAATGGATAAGGAAGCTGTGGTACATATACACCATGGAATATTACTCAGCCATTAAAAAGAATTCATTTGAACCAGTCCTAATGAGATGGATGAAGCTGGAGCCCATTATACAGAGTGAAGTAAGCCAGAAAGATAAAGAACATTACAGCATACTAACACATATATATGGAATTTAGAAAGGTGATAACGATAACCCTATATGCAAAACAGAAAAAGAGACACAGAAATACAGAACAGACTTTTGAACTCTGTGGGAGAAGGTGAGGGTGGGATATTTCAAAAGAACAGCATGTATACTATCTATGGTGAAACAGATCACCAGCCCAGGTGGGATGCATGAGACAAGTGCTCGGGCCTGGTGCACTGGGAAGACCCAGAGGAATCGGGTGGAGAGGGAGGTGGGAGGGGGGATCGGGATTGGGAATACATGTAAATCCATGGCTGATTCATATCAGTGTATGACAAAACCCACTGGAAAAAAAAAAAAAAAGAAAGTGATATTTTCCAACACAAAAAAAAAAAAAAAATCTTCCAGCAAACAAAAGCCCAGGACCAGATGGCTTCACAGCTGAATTCTACCAAAAATTTAGAGAAGAGCTAACACCTAGCTTACTCAAACTCTTCCAGAAAATTGCAGATGAAGGTAAGCTTCCAAACTCATTCTATGAGGCCACCATCACCCTAATTCCAAAACCAGACAAAGATGCCACAAAAAAAGAAAACTACAGGCCAATATCACTGATGAACATAGATGCAAAAATCCTTAACAAAATTCTAGCAAACAGAATCCAACAACATATTAAAAAAATCATACACCATGACCAAGTGGGCTTTATCCCAGGAATGCAAGGATTCTTTAATATCCACAAATCAATCAATGTAATACACCATATTAACAAATTGAAAGATAAAAACCATATGATTATCTCAACAGATGCAGAGAAAGCCTTTGACAAAATACAACACTCATTTATGATTAAAACTCTCCAAAAAGCAGGAATAGAAGGAACATACCTCAACATAATAAAAGCTATATATGATAAACCCACAGCAAGTATTATTCCCAATGGTGAAAAATGGAAAGAATTTCCCCTAAAATCAGGAACAAGACAAGGGTGCCCACTCTCACCACTACTATTCAACATAGTTTTGGAAGTTTGGGCCACAGCAATCAGAGCAGAAAAAGAAGTAAAAGGAATCCAGATAGGAAAAGAAGAAGTGAAACTCTCGCTGTTTGCAGATAACAGGATCCTCTACATAGAAAACCCTAAAGACTCTACCAGAAAATTACTAGAGCTAATCAACAAATATAGTAAAGTTGCAGGATATAAAATTAACACACAGAAATCCCTTGCATTCCTATATACTAACAATGAAAAGACAGAAAGAGAAATTAAGGAAACAATACCATTCACCATTGCAACAAAAAGAATAAAATACTTAGGAGTACACTTACCTCAAGAAACAAAAGACCTATACATAGAAAACTATAAAACAATGATGAAAGAAATCAAAGAGGACACAAACAGATGGAGAAACATACCGTGTTCATGGATTGGAAGAATCAATATTGTCAAAATGGCTATTCTACCCAAAGCAATCTACAGATTCAATGCAATCCTTATCAAGCTACCAACGGTATTTTTCACAGAACTAGAACAAATAATTTCACAATTTCTATGGAAATACAAAAAACCTTGAATAGCCAAAGTAATCTTGAGAAAGAAGAATGGAACTGGAGAAATCAACCTACCTGACTTCAGACTATACTACAAAGCCACAGTCATCAAGACAGTATGGTACTGGCACAAAGACAGAAATATGGATCAATGGAACAGAATAGAAAGCCCAGAGATAAATCCACGAACCTATGGACACCTTATCTTCGACAAAGGAGGCAAGGATATGCAATGGAAAAAAGACAACCTCTTTAACAAGTGGTGCTGGGAAAACTGGTCAACCACTTGTAAAAGAATGAAACCAGAACACTTTCTAACACCTTACACAAAAATAAACTCAAAATGGATTAAAGACCTAAATGCAAGACCAGAAACTATGTAACTCCTAGAGGAGAACATAGGCAAAACACTCTCCGACATAAATCACAGCAGGATCCTCTATGACCCACCTCCCAGAATATTGGAAATAAAAGCAAAACTAGACAAATGGGACCTAATGAAACTTAAAAGCTTTTGCACAACAAAGGGAACTATAAGTAAGGTGAAAAGACAGCCGTCAGATTGGGAGAAAATAATAGCAAATGAAGAAACAGACAAAGGATTCATCTCAAAAATATACAAGCAACTCCTGCAGCTCAATTCCAGAAAAATAAATGACCCAATCAAAAAATGGGCCAAAGAACTAAACAGACATTTCTCCAAAGAAGACATACAGATGGCTAACAAACGTATGAAAAGATGCTCAACATCACTCATTATCAGAGAAATGCAAATCAAAACCACAATGAGGTACCATTAGACGCCAGTCAGAATGGCTGCTATCCAAAAGTCTACAAGCAATAAATGCTGGAGAGGGTGTGGAGAAAAGGGAACCCTCTTACACTGTTGGTGGGAATGCAAACTAGTACAGCCGCTATGGAGAACAGTGTGGAGATTTCTTAAAAAACTGGAAATAGAACTGCCATATGACCCAGCAATCCCACTTCTGGGCATACACACCGAGGAAACCAGATCTGAAAGAGACACGTGCACCGCAATGTTCATCGCAGCACTGTTTATAATAGCCAGGACATGGAAGCAACCTAGATGCCCATCAGCAGATGAATGGATAAGGAAGCTGTGGTACATATACACCATGGAATATTACTCAGCCATTAAAAAGAATTCATTTGAACCAGTCCTAATGAGATGGATGAAGCTGGAGCCCATTATACAGAGTGAAGTAAGCCAGAAAGATAAAGAACATTACAGCATACTAACACATATATATGGAATTTAGAAAGGTGATAACGATAACCCTATATGCAAAACAGAAAAAGAGACACAGAAATACAGAACAGACTTTTGAACTCTGTGGGAGAAGGTGAGGGTGGGATATTTCAAAAGAACAGCATGTATACTATCTATGGTGAAACAGATCACCAGCCCAGGTGGGATGCATGAGACAAGTGCTCGGGCCTGGTGCACTGGGAAGACCCAGAGGAATCGGGTGGAGAGGGAGGTGGGAGGGGGGATCGGGATTGGGAATACATGTAAATCCATGGCTGATTCATATCAGTGTATGACAAAACCCACTGGAAAAAAAAAAAAAAAGAAAGTGATATTTTCCAACACAAAAAAAAAAAAAAAATCTTCCAGCAAACAAAAGCCCAGGACCAGATGGCTTCACAGCTGAATTCTACCAAAAATTTAGAGAAGAGCTAACACCTAGCTTACTCAAACTCTTCCAGAAAATTGCAGATGAAGGTAAGCTTCCAAACTCATTCTATGAGGCCACCATCACCCTAATTCCAAAACCAGACAAAGATGCCACAAAAAAAGAAAACTACAGGCCAATATCACTGATGAACATAGATGCAAAAATCCTTAACAAAATTCTAGCAAACAGAATCCAACAACATATTAAAAAAATCATACACCATGACCAAGTGGGCTTTATCCCAGGAATGCAAGGATTCTTTAATATCCACAAATCAATCAATGTAATACACCATATTAACAAATTGAAAGATAAAAACCATATGATTATCTCAACAGATGCAGAGAAAGCCTTTGACAAAATACAACACTCATTTATGATTAAAACTCTCCAAAAAGCAGGAATAGAAGGAACATACCTCAACATAATAAAAGCTATATATGATAAACCCACAGCAAGTATTATTCCCAATGGTGAAAAATGGAAAGAATTTCCCCTAAAATCAGGAACAAGACAAGGGTGCCCACTCTCACCACTACTATTCAACATAGTTTTGGAAGTTTGGGCCACAGCAATCAGAGCAGAAAAAGAAGTAAAAGGAATCCAGATAGGAAAAGAAGAAGTGAAACTCTCGCTGTTTGCAGATAACAGGATCCTCTACATAGAAAACCCTAAAGACTCTACCAGAAAATTACTAGAGCTAATCAACAAATATAGTAAAGTTGCAGGATATAAAATTAACACACAGAAATCCCTTGCATTCCTATATACTAACAATGAAAAGACAGAAAGAGAAATTAAGGAAACAATACCATTCACCATTGCAACAAAAAGAATAAAATACTTAGGAGTACACTTACCTCAAGAAACAAAAGACCTATACATAGAAAACTATAAAACAATGATGAAAGAAATCAAAGAGGACACAAACAGATGGAGAAACATACCGTGTTCATGGATTGGAAGAATCAATATTGTCAAAATGGCTATTCTACCCAAAGCAATCTACAGATTCAATGCAATCCTTATCAAGCTACCAACGGTATTTTTCACAGAACTAGAACAAATAATTTCACAATTTCTATGGAAATACAAAAAACCTTGAATAGCCAAAGTAATCTTGAGAAAGAAGAATGGAACTGGAGAAATCAACCTACCTGACTTCAGACTATACTACAAAGCCACAGTCATCAAGACAGTATGGTACTGGCACAAAGACAGAAATATGGATCAATGGAACAGAATAGAAAGCCCAGAGATAAATCCACGAACCTATGGACACCTTATCTTCGACAAAGGAGGCAAGGATATGCAATGGAAAAAAGACAACCTCTTTAACAAGTGGTGCTGGGAAAACTGGTCAACCACTTGTAAAAGAATGAAACCAGAACACTTTCTAACACCTTACACAAAAATAAACTCAAAATGGATTAAAGACCTAAATGCAAGACCAGAAACTATGTAACTCCTAGAGGAGAACATAGGCAAAACACTCTCCGACATAAATCACAGCAGGATCCTCTATGACCCACCTCCCAGAATATTGGAAATAAAAGCAAAACTAGACAAATGGGACCTAATGAAACTTAAAAGCTTTTGCACTACAAAGGGAACTATAAGTAAGGTGAAAAGACAGCCGTCAGATTGGGAGAAAATAATAGCAAATGAAGAAACAGACAAAGGATTCATCTCAAAAATATACAAGCAACTCCTGCAGCTCAATTCCAGAAAAATAAATGACCCAATCAAAAAATGGGCCAAAGAACTAAACAGACATTTCTCCAAAGAAGACATACAGATGGCTAACAAACACATGAAAAGATGCTCAACATCACTCATTATCAGAGAAATGCAAATCAAAACCACAATGAGGTACCATTAGACGCCAGTCAGAATGGCTGCTATCCAAAAGTCTACAAGCAATAAATGCTGGAGAGGGTGTGGAGAAAAGGGAACCCTCTTACACTGTTGGTGGGAATGCAAACTAGTACAGCCGCTATGGAGAACAGTGTGGAGATTTCTTAAAAAACTGGAAATAGAACTGCCATATGACCCAACAATCCCACTTCTGGGCATACACACCGAGGAAACCAGATCTGAAAGAGACACGTGCACCCCAATGTTCATCGCAGCACTGTTTATAATAGCCAGGACATGGAAGCAACCTAGATGCCCATCAGCAGATGAATGGATAAGGAAGCTGTGGTACATATACACCATGGAATATTACTCAGCCGTTAAAAAGAATTCATTTGAACCAGTCCTAATGAGATGGATGAAGCTGGAGCCCATTATACAGAGTGAAGTAAGCCAGAAAGATAAAGACCAATATAGTATACTAACACATATATATGGAATTTAGAAAGATGGTAACGACAACCCTATATGCAAAACAGAAAAAAGAGTCACAGATGTATACAACAGACTTTTGAACTCTGTGGGGGAATGTGAGGGTGGGATATTTCAAAAGAACAGCATGTATACTATCTATGGTGAGGCAGATCACCGGCCTGGGTGGGATGCATGAGACAGGTGCTCAGGCCTGGTGCACTGGGAAGACCCAGAGGAATTGGGTGGAGAGGGAGGGGGGAGGGGGGATCGGGGTGGGGAATAAGTGTAAATCTATGGCTGATTCATATGAATGTATGACAAAACCCACTGAAATGTTGTGAAGTAATTAGCCTCCAACTAGTAAAAAAAAATAAAAAATAAAAGTTTGTGTTTCCTTGTTAATTTTCTGTTTAGTTGATCTATCCATAGTTGTGAGTGTGGTATGAAAGTCTCCCACTATTATTGTGTTACTATTAATTTTCTCTTTCATACTCGTTAGCATTTGCCGTACATATTGCAGTGCTCCTATGTTGGGTGCATATATATTTATAATTGTTTTATCTTCTTCTTGGATTAATCCTTTGATCATTATGTAGTGTCCTTCTTTGTCTCTTTTCACAGCCTTTATTTTAAAGTCTATTTTATCTGATATGAGTATTGTGACTCCTGCTTTCTTTTGGTCTCCGTTTGCGTGAAATATTTTTTTCCAGCCCTTCACTTTTAGTCTGTATGTGTCCCTTGTTTTGAGGTGGGTCCCTTGTAGACATCATATATAGTGGTCTTGTTTTTGAATCCATTCAGCCAATCTTTGTCTTTTGGTTGGGGCATTCAACCAATTTACATTTAAGGTAATTATTGATAGGTATGGTCCCATTGCCATTTACTTTGTTGTTTTGGGTTCACGTTTATACACCCTTTCTGTGTTTCCTGTCTAGAGAAGATCCTTTAGCATTTGTTGAAGAGCTGGTTTGGTGGTGCTGGATTCTTTCAGCTTTTGCTTGTCTGTAAAGCTTTTGAATTCTCCTTCATATCTGAATGAGATCCTTGCTGGGTACAGTAATCTAGGTTTTAGGTTATTCTTTTTCATTACTTTAAGTATGTCCTGCCATTCCTTTCTGACCTGAAGGGTTTCTATTGATAGATCAGCTGTTATCCTTATGGGAATCCCTTTGTCTGTTATTTCTTGTTTCTCCCTTGCTGCTTTTAATATTTGTTCTTTGTGTTTGATCTTTGTTAATTTGATTCGTATGTGTCTTGGGGTGTTTTGTCTTGGGTTTATCCTGTTTGGGACTCTCTGGGTTTCTTGGATCTGTGTAACTATTTCCTTCCCCATTTTAGGGAAGTTTTTAGCTATTATCTCCTCGAGTATTTTCTCATGGCCTTTCTTTTTTTTTTTTTTTTTTGTCTTCTTCTTCTGGGACGCCTATGATTTGAATGTTGGGGCATTTCACATTGTCCCAGAGGTCCCTGAGGTTGTTCTCATTTCTTCTGATTCTTTTTTTCTTTTTTCTCTCTGCTTCATTTATTTCCACGATTTTATCTTCTACCTCACTTATCCTATCTTCTGTCTCCGTTATTCTACTCTTGTTTCCCTCCAGAGTGTTTTTGATCTCATTTATTGCATTATTCATTTTTAATTGACCCTTTTTTATTTCTTCTAGGTCTTTATTAAACATTTCTTGCATCTTCTCAATCTTTGTCTCCAGGCTATTTATCTGTAACTCCATTTTGTTTTCAAGATTTTTGGATCATTTTTATTATCATTATTCTAAATTCTTTTTCAGGTAGATTCCCTATCTCCTCCTCTTTTGTTTGACTTGGTGGGCACTTTTCATGTTCCTTTACCTGTTGGGTATTTCTCTGCCTTTTCATCTTGTTTAGATTGCTGTGTCTGGAGTGGGCTTTCTGTATTCTGGTGGTCTGTGGTTCCTTTTTATTGTGGAGGTTTCACCCAGTGGGTGGGGTTGGATGATTGGCTTGTCAAGGTTTCCTGGTTAGGGAAGCTTGCTTCGGTGTTCTGGTGCATGGAACTGGATTTCTTCTCTCTGGAGTGTAATGGGGTGTCCAGTAATGAGTTTTCAGATGGGTCTATGTGTTAGCTGTGACTTTGGGCAGCCTGTATGTTGATGCTCAGGGCTATGTTCCAGTGTTGCTGGAGAATTTACGTGGTATGTCTTGTTCTGGAACTTATTGGCTCTTGGGTGGTGGTTGTTTTCAGTGTAGGTATGGAGGCTTTTGGATGGTCTCTTATTACTTAATGTTCCATGTAGTCAGGAGTTTTCTGGTGTTCTCAGGTTTTGGGCTTAAGTCTCCTGCCTCTGGATTTCAGTCTTATTCTTCCAGTAGTCTCAAGACTTCTCCAACTATACAGCACTGATAATAAAACTTCTAGGTCAATGGTGAAAAGATTCTCCACCATGAGGGACACCCAGAGAGGGTCACAGAGTTACATGAAGAAGAGGAGAGGGAGGAGGGAGATAGAGATGAGCAGGAGGAGAAAAAGGGGGACTCAAGAGGAGAGAGACAGATCCATGCAGTTCTCTGTTCCCAAAGTTTTCTCCATAGCCCAGACACCCACAGAGATTCACAGAATTGGATTGGGAAGAGAAGGGGAAGGGAGGAAATAGAGGTGTTCTGAGGTAGAAAATGGAGAGTCAAAAGTGGGAGAGAGTAATCAACACACTTCTGAGTAAAAATGGGTACTGAATATTGGATTCTTAAATGTCCAAAATTGATATCAAATACTGAAAAACAAAGATTAAAAATCTATAGTAGAGGTTAGACTCTTTAAAATACAATATTAAAAACAAAAACAAAAACACAAAAATTTTAGAAATATATATGAAGTTCAGTTTAAAAATAGGGCTTCTCCTTTTTTTTGCAAGGTTATAGTGAAATGAAAATGAAAATTAAGGAGTAATAGAGGAGTAATAGAGGATTTTAAAAGAAAATAAGAGAAAAAATAAAACAAGAAAAAAAATTTTTTTCCTAATTAAAAAAACAGTAAAAATATATGAAAATGAAAGTTAAGGAGTAATGGGGGAGTAGTAGGGAATTTTAAAAGAAAATAAAAGAGAAAAAAAATAAAAAAGAAAAGAAAAGAAAAAAAATTTTTTTATTAAAAAAAAAGGTAAAGATACATCTAGGTATTCCTCTGGAGCTGTTGCAGTCAGTGTGGGTTCGGCTCAGTTTCAGATAGCTCCTCGTTTCAGCTTACACTTCTTGATATCTATAGGCCCCTTCTGGTGTAGTCGGTGTTCTCTACAGGGATTTTAATCTGTTGCACCGGTCCCTTCTGAAGCGGTTCACTTTGTTTATTTGGCTTCTGTTTGCCGGTCCCTTCAGTGTCTAATTTCCACCCTGACACAGGCGGGTGGAGGTGGTCTCTTGTTCAGGTTCGCTGGTTCAGTTGCGCTGCGGGGAGGGAGGGGCGCTGCAGGCAGATATCGCTGTGTGTGGGCAGCACTCACCGTGTTGCGGCCACACTGGGCTTGCCCCCGCTCACGGGTGTGTGCTCTCCCCGTCTACACTGCTCAGGCTCTCAGCTGCTCTATATGGAGCGGGCCCTGCATTGCATGCAGTTCCAGTTTTCGGGTTCTCCACAAAAGCGCGGACTCTTTTGTGGTTGCGCCTGCGTTTTGTGCCTTCCCCGCCCGAGCAGCTCAGGCCGCCAGGAGCTTGACGGGCGCACTCTCCCCGGGTGCGGTGCGTCTTCTCCCCTCTGCGGTCCCAGACTGTTTCCTAGCGTGGCAGTCAGGTGCACCTTGTGTCTGTTCTCGGGAGCTGGCCTCTAGCCGCGACCCTCCCGGCGGATGTCGACCATCCAGAACCTCAGGAAGTCCTTGGTTAGAAACTGGAGGCCTGTTTGCAGTGTGGGAGGGGATGCCATCTCTGGGGCCAAGTTTGCCCCTTTCCCCTCCCCCCGCCTTCTGTCTCTGGCAGGGGATGTGCCGGTCCACCATTGGCTAGCTCTTCTCTGGAATTGCTCAGTGCCTTTGTTCTGCGAATGGCCAGCAATGTGTTCAGGCTGGTTAATTTTCTCTCTCTCTCTCTTGCTATCCCACAGTTTAAGTTGCTATATCACCTTAGCTCCCTCCGATTGCCCTCAGGGCATTCAGGCCTGGTCCTTACCCTAAGCAATGCCGCCCGCTCCTCTCCGTTCTGCCCCCACTTGCTGGTGGCGGATGTGGGCATCTGGGGTACTTTTCTGCTGGAAGTTGCTTTTAGGCATGTAATCTGTGGGTTTTATTTATTTTTCCTCCCAGTTAGGTTGCCCTCCAAGATTCAAAAACTTCCCCCAGACCCGCCAGTGAGAGGGTTTCCTGGTGTTTGGAAACTTTCTCTATTATGACTCCCTTCCTGGGACAGGTGTCTGTCCCTAACTCTTTTGTCTCTCTTTTTATGTCTTATATTTTGTCCTACCTCCTTTTGAAGATCATGGGCTGCTTTTCTGGGAGCCTGATGTCTTCTGCTAGTGATCAGAAGTTGTTTTGTGAAGTTTGCTCAGCGTTCAAATGTTCTTTCGATGAATTTGTAGGGGAGAAAGTGGTCTCCCTGTCCTATTCCTCTGCCATCTTGGCTCCTTCCCCCTCCAGAGTGTATTATAGTAAGTCAAATAAGTCATACAAACAATTACATCCTTATGAGTGGAATACAGTAAATAAAAGAACCAGCAAACAAAACAAAATATTATAGTAATATACAAAGAGAATTCCAGAAAAACATCTATTTCTGCTTTATTGACTACGCCAAAGCCTTCAACTGTGTAGATCACAATAAACTGTGGAAAATTCTGCAAGAGATGGGAATACCAGACCACCTGACCTGCCTCTTGAGAAACCTGTATGCAGGTCAAGAAGCAACAGTTAGAACTGGACGTGGAACAACAGACTGGTTCCAAATAGGAAAAGGAGTACTTCAAGGCTGTATATTGTCACCCTGCTTATTTAACTGATATGCAGAGTACATCATGAGAAACGCTGGGCTGGAAGAAGCATAAGCTGGAATTAAGATTTCCAGGAGAAATATCAATAACCTCAGATATGCAGATGACACCACCCTTATGGCAGAAAGTGAAAAGGAACTAAAAAGCTTCTTGATGAAAGTGAAACAGCAGAATGAAAACGTTGGCTTAAAGCTCAACATTCAGAAAACTAAGATCATGGCATCTGGTCCCATCACCAAATGGGAAATAGATGGGGAGACAGTGGAAACAGTGTCAGACTTAATTACTGGGGGCTCCAATATCACTGCTGATGGTGACTGCAGCCATGAAATTAAAAGATGCTTACTCCTTGGAAGGAAAGTTATGACCAACCTAGATAGCATATTAAAAAGCAGAAACATTACTTTGCCAACAAAGGTCTGTCTGGTCAAGGCTATGGTTTTTCTAGTGGTCATGCATGGATATGAGAGTTGGACTGTGAAGAAAGCTGAGCGCCAAAAAATTGATGCTTTTGAACTGTGGTGTTGGAGAAGACTCTTGAGAGTCCCTTCGACTGCAAGGAGATCCAACCAGTCCATCCTAAAGGAGATCAGTCCTGGGTGTTCATTGGAAGGACTGATGCTGAAGCTGAAACTCCAATACTTTGGCCACCTCATGCAAAGAGTTGACTCATTGGAAAAGACCCTGATGTTGGGAGGGATTGGGGGCAGGAAGAGAAGGGGACGACAGAGTTTGAGATGGCTGGATGGCATCACCAACTCGATGGGCATAAGTTTGAGTAAACTCTGGTAGTTTGTGATGGACAGGGAGGCCTGGCGTGCTGAGGTTCATGGGGTCACAAAGATTTGGACACGACTGAGCGACTGAACTGAACTGAACTGATAGTAATATACTTACACAGACAGAGCAAACTGATGACTGCCATAGGGGAGAAGAATGGGCAGTTAGGGAAAATAAGTGAACAGGAGTCAGAGATGCAAGCTTCTAGTTATAACTCAAGCCACAAAGGTATAATATACAGCATATGGAACATAGACAATAATACTGTAATAATTGGGAGTTTCCCTGTTGACTCAGCAGTAAAGAACCTGCCTGCCAAGCAGGAGACGTGAGTTCGATCGCTTGATCAGGAAGATCCCCTGGAGATGGAAATGGCAACCCACTCCAGTATTCTTGCCTGGGAAATCCCATGGTTAGAAGAATCTGGCAGGTTACAGTCCATGATGCTGCAAAGAGTCACACACGACTTAATGACCAAAAAACAATTTGTTCAGTCCTTAAGTCATGTCGGACTCTTTGTGACCCCATGAACTGCAGCACACCAGGCTTCCCTGTCCTAAACCATCTCCTGAAGCTTGCCCAAATTCATGTCCATTGAGTCAGTGATGCCATTCAACCATCTCGTTCTCCATCATCCCCTTCTTCTGCCTTCACTCAATCTTTCCCAGCATCAGGGTCTTTTCCAATGAGCTGGCTGTTTGCATCAGGTGGCCAAAAAATTGGAGCTGCAGCTTCAGCATCAGCTCTTCCAATGAGTACTCAGGGTTAATTTCCTTTAGGACTGATCGGTTTGATCTCCTGCACCCCTTTACCTAAGTCTAAATAAATTCCATTTTTTTTCCTCAGTGGAAAAGGATGTTTTTTAAAGTCAGACATAACTGTGTTTGCATTCCAGCTCTGACCTGCATAGTAAATGTGTAACCTAGGGAGGGTAATTTAAACTCTATGGAGAAAATAATGCATATTCCATGGGCTAATTTATAATTTGAATTTAATATGAAAGTGTGTTACAAGTATCTATAATTGCATCTGGTATGTGGTATACAAGGAGGTAAATAAAAAAATGCTATCATTAGTTTGTTGTGAGGACTTCATAAAACTTCAAAGTGCAATTAAAATTGAATCCTCACTTTATTCCATACAAGTCATTTTAAAGGAGAATTATGCTATATATACCCTGCAATGTCATTCATTAGTTATTACCATGTTTAGGATGACAGACATTGATATTGAACAGTTGTGTGAAGGTACTGTTTTTCTTAATTGAAGTATAATTGGTGTATAAAGTTGTATTAGCTTCAAGTCTGTAACATAGCAATCTATCAAATATATTACAAAATGATGATCAAGGCAAGAACAGTAAATATCTGTCACCAAAAAAATTATTACAGTTATTGTTTTTTACAAACTGTGGGAAATTCTTAAAGAGATGGGAATACCAGACCACCTTTCCTGCCTCCTGAGAAACCTGTATGCAGGTCAAGAAGCAACAGTTAGAACCAGACATGGAACAACAGACTGGTTCAAAATTGGGAAAGGAGTACATCAAGGCTGTATATTGTTACCCTGCTGGTAAAGGGGTGTCAAAAGCAACTTCACTTATAACTTTTTAAGACAAATTGTGTTAATTAGTCATATTTAACTTTGGTTAAACTTCAATTGAATATATATAGTACATCTGTTTACTTAGAGGTCACTTTTTCAGCAGTCTCAAGATTCTTACAAAATCATTCCTCTGTTCATTTATTTATTGAATAAAAAGATCACTGATTTTTAAGTATGTTCCACAGGCTGTTTTGAAACTAGGGAAATAACAAAGAACCTATGGTCCCTACCTGCAGGGTATTTACAGTCTAATTGGAAGACAGATATGCAAACAACTCAAACTCAGCAGTAATTAGGAAAATGCTAATTAAACAAGATTTACACTCATCAACTTGGCAAAAATTAAAATTTTGTATAATGCTGACTGTTGGCAAGAATATGAGACTTCTGAATGTAGGAATCATGATGCAGTAATACTTAACATTGTATAATGATGAATTTTGTTTTAGATATGTTAAATTTGAAATATCTGTGGAAACCCAAATGAGGGTATCAGGTTGGAAGTTGGGTGCTCTCCAAAGGAATATAGCTTTAGGAGTTATACCTGAGTGTGACTCTAGAAGCCAAAACAAAAACAAACAAACAACTAAACTATTAATAAAAGGTCTTGAGCAGAAAAGATTCAAAGCCTACAGATCCCATGGACTGTAGCCTACCAGGATCCCCATCCATGAGATTTTCCAGGCAAAAGTGCTGGAGTGGGTTGCCATTTCCTTCTCCAGGGAATCTTCCCAACCCAGGGATCGAACCCAGGTCTCTCACATTGTAGGCAGATGCTTTACCATCTGAGCCACCAGGGAAGAGATTAATAAAAGATCTTGAGCAGAAAAGATTCAAAGCCTGTTCTCTCAGAACATCCCACCCTCGCCTTCCAGCATTGAACAAGTACACTATCAAGGGTGAAACAGATCACCAGCCCAGGTTGGATGCATGAGACAAGTGCTCAGGGCTGGTGCACTGGGAAGACCCAGAGGGATGGGATGGAGAGGGAGGCAGGAAGGCGGGGGATAGGGATGGGGAACACATGTAAATCCATGGCTGATTCATGCCAGTGTATGGCAAAAACCACTACAATATTGTAAAGTAATTAGCCTCCAACTAATAAAAATAAATGGAAAAAAAAATATGAGAAGGAAGCATGATGAACTGAAAGAATAAAACTGCTTTTATGAAGGTTAAAAAAAAAAAAAAGATTCAAACCCTAGTCACTAAATGTCATGTCTGCAATGAATACTGGGTTAGACTGTTTATCTTGAGTTTTTACTATGCCAAACTAAAGAAGGGAATGTGATTGAATAAGACAAAGTGTTGGACTGGTATCTGTTAATGAGATATGGAGCTCTAAGTCAGCTGACCCAGGTTCCTGGGCAATCCTTGTACTGTTGCAGTTTTTCCTTTCTTTAGATTATGAACTCTGAAAATTTCACAGAATCTATAAATCCATCCCTAGAGCAAAATAGAAACACATTTCAGAGTGTCATTTCAGAGTGTTATAAATCCACTGATGGATCCCAGCTTAAAAATACTTGGAAAGATTAACTATGATTGTGACTTTTTTTTCTTTTTACCTAATCATATTTTCCCATAATCTATCGGTTAGTGGCAACGACGCTCACTGCAGATGGTAGGAAAGGTGAAGCCGACATTAAGTTTAATTCCACTGTGGCAAAAGTTCACAGCTGTCCCAGACTGTCTCAGTAGGGTTTAAAGTAAAAAAGAACTGACTGATACTGTTCTTGTTCCTGGAAATTGATATAAAAGAAATCTAAATTCTATTTTTTCACTTTTTCGTCTTTGTGGCTGTATGATACATTAGATTGCTGTTTATAAAGCTAAGCCATCTTCTGGACCCATTTTCAGAGGCCAAGTAGTATAGAAAGAGCGACAAAGAAACTGAATAGTGGCACTTGTGTGTCCTGGATAAGGAAATTAAATGCCTAGGAATTTACTCTCATGACCAGGTGACTGTCTTTCCAAGTAGTGAGACAATAACATCAACAACAAAACCTAAAGCCTTGGTAAGGAATGGTGAAAACTAGACAGAAGTCCTGTCCTCCTTCATAAAATAATGAAAATTAATAATCGGAAAGAATGTTCAATCAAGTGAACTTGTCAGTCATTTACTATTATTTATACTACATTATTTTCCAGTGCAGTTTTAAGTGTAAAATAATGACTTTTCCACCTTTTTTCCCTTGGAGTTCAGGACATTTACTTCTGACATTATCTTTTTTACATAGTTTCCCTTCACCTATCTATTTAAAAAAAAGTTGTAAGATAGAGTGAAAATAGCACTAGAAGTAAATCAGAGTATCTGGGAACAAATCCTACACCTGATAACACTTGGGTATCTTGGACCAAGTCCAATAAACTGAGGACAATACTTTCCCTGTCTATCTAATAAGGCTACTACAAGGATTCAATGAGGTAAAGTACTCAAAGCATTTTTGTCAAATTTGGCTCAAATTTTCAAGGAAGAAACTATTGCTTAGACAAATTAGCTTTTTTGGTAATGACCACGAGGATAAACTGCTTAAAGGGTGTGTGTGAGAGAGTGTGGAATGTGAGATACTGCCTGCATCCTCAAGGGACCAGCTGGATTAAGTTTAGATGGTTGCTGAACCACGTTATAAAAAGGGAGTACCCTAATAATCGCTGGGCTTTATTTTGCAAAGCATTGCTTACAAATTTGAGGTCACAGTTGGGTTGTTTGACACAACAGCAGAAATACAAAAGGCAGAGAGAAGGAAAGAGGGAAACCCTAATGTTTGGTCATTAAGTAAGGGACATGGATGAAAAAAAAATAAATGGGGAATTGTATTAAACTGTTTGCTCTGTGGTGTGAGATGTGAACTCTTAGTCCCATGTGAAACCTTTTTCTTACTTTAAATTTAAAAAAAAATATTTTTCTTTAGTGGAAAATTGCTTTACAATTTTGTATTGGTTTCTGCTGTACAACAGTGCGAATTGCAGTCATTTGTTGTTGTTTAGTCACTAAGTCATGTCCATCTCTTTGAGACCCCATGGACTGCAGCACGCCAGGCTTCCTGTTCTTCACTATCTCCAGGAGTTTCCTCAAACTCATGTCCATTGAGTCAGTGATGCCATCCAACCATCTCATCCTCTATTGCCTGCTTCTCTTTCTGCCCCCAATCTTGCCCATCATCAGGGCCTTTCCCCTCCTTCCCCTCCCCCCATCCCACCCATCTAGGTCATCTTCATTACAATCTTTCTCTGGCTCAGCGTTTCAGGAAGGAGGCTTGCATGGGCGGGGTGGGGGGTGGGCGGGGGTGGGGGGCGGTAGCTGGTGGTGGTGAGGGGTGGGGTTGGGGGGGAATGCAAAGCCCTGAGTTCTGCTTCAAGGCTGAGACAGAACTAAACCAGAGACTGCCCCCTGGAGGACAGCCAAATAAGAGCTACATGGGGATTAGCAGAGAGAAAAAGATGAACTCAGAAGTCCATAAACATGACTAATTACTTTATTCTTGTAACCAGCCAACTCCTGAGTCTGACAGAAAACAACAACTTAGTATCCCAGAAAAAGGAGGAGTGACTGTGTTATCATCTGTGGTCTTTCAACTCCTCACCATAGTTACGGTAACAGTTTAGCTCTTTAAATCTCCCTGGGCGGGGGATGCATTCAGTGAGCTCTGTTTCCGTCATTAAACTTTATTGTTCCTCCAAATCTTCTCTCTACCAAAATATATCTCACCTAAACCTTAGAATTAACCTTATAGAAACCACTTCCTCTCCTCACTGTAATTAGTTATGCATTCCAACACACCATAGCAGTAAGCATCTTTCTTTAATAAGAAAAAGCACCATGAATCTATGGAGTCAGTTTAAAATAAACAACTACGTAAGCATGTTTAAAAAAAAAACTCATCTGTGAAGGCCCTTGAAATATTTTGAATTTTATTTGAGAATATATTTGAGTCCATTTTTGATTATTCACTGCTTTCTTCACAGAATATCTAAGTTTATCACCATGCATTCAGAGTTGGTGCTTGTTTTTACCTCAGTATGCCTAATAAAAGTCTTTGACTAGATGCATCATCAGCATGAAGCATCTTTGTGTGGCTTAACGCGAATTTATGATCCCATGGGTTCCTTGGGGCATTAGTCAGGACTCAGATGAGAGAGGCGCCCTGATCAGTGTCTCCCCAGAGGAAGTCAAGGGATTAGCGGGGGCTGCAATTTCCTCTGGGTCTCAGGACCTCATGCAACATCTTGCACACGTCTTTAAGAACATGGTTATTGAAATATTTCCTTTCTATTAGGCTTATGAACCAGAAATGCAAGTTGGCGAACTTCTGGATTTTTACAAAGACTGAGGGACCCTTGGATTTAGAGTGTAAGATCTGGGAGAACCTAAACATACTGCAGTGGGAGGGGCAGTACTGCTCAGTAAGGAACTGTCACCTACAACTGTCAACATGCCCTCATTGAGAGACACCGTGTGTTCTACTGAGATGGCAGAGGCTCAGAGATACATTGAAAGAGAATCCCAACTTCTTTGACTCATCTGTATGAAAGACTCCAAAGATTAAACTACTTTGGTTGTTATGCCACCTTGTTTCACTCTACAGGTGATGAACAGGGAATGATGTAGGACAGTACCCAATCTACTGAGGTCAATCATACAATCATGAGCTTATGATGCTGGTTCATTCATCAGGGCAATCAGATATGCCAAGATATATGTCTACTATTACTACCAAATGAATCAGAGACTAGGCATTATTAACCAGTTGTTTTTAAAATGTTGACTGAGTTTCTACTTTCTACTATTAAAACATTGAAAGTGAAAGTCATTCAGGCGTGTCCAACTCTTTGCAAGCCCATGGACTATACAATCCATGGGATTCTCCAGGTCAGAATACTGGAGTGGGTAGCCTTTCCCTTATCTAGGGGATCTTCCCAATCCATGGATCAAACCGAGGTCTCCCACATTGCAGGCAGATTTTTTACCAACTGAGCTACAAGGGAAGCCCATTGAATAACAGATAAAATATTAAAGATGGGAGAGAATGGATACATGTGTATGTATGGCTGAGTTCCGTTGCTGTTTGCCTGAAACCCACAGTATTATTAATCGCTATACCCTAGTGCAGAATAAAAAGCTTAAAGTTTGAAAAAAAAGAAACAAAGATTAAAGACTCATAAGGACAGTAATTTCTTGATTGGTGACAAAAGAATACCAAATGCAAATAGATTTTGACAGATTGTTTGACCTTGCTATCCAGGGTGAGCAGGAAAGAGTTCTTTGACAATTATCAATAACCAGTATGTAGGATGTAGGAGGGCACTCACACTGCATATTTGCCATCTGAGATATTTAAAAGGCTCTCACATATTTTTTCTCTATGCATTGTAATTGTAATTACAGTGACTCAATAAATGTGAGAGCTATAATACTATCAAATATCATTGTATACTATGTGGATGATAGGTGATGAATCCATTATTAAAGCAACTTTAATTGCCCATTTAAGTACATGTCTTGATAGTGAAAATATAATATAGATTAATAGGATTAACTAAGATCCAAACACAGAAAGAGATTTATATTTTTGATCAATTTAATTATTGTGGTTTGGGAAGCACAGTGCCCCAGAAACAAAGAGCATTACTCTTAATCTATTATGCATGACTTCTTCTTCAGAAAAAAAAATTCTTTGTTCACAATACATATTTTTATTGATTCTTATCAATTGTTGCTGAGGCTTTAAAAGTAATCGATTGAATGTCTTTAAAGTCTGGTCAAAAATTCCAGGATGAGTTGAAGATTTTTGGTTCACTAAATTATTTCTAGATTTTTAAGGTATTTAGATATTGGTATTTCTGATTTTATCAGAAGTGTTTATCAGACTCTTTAAAACCTGAAGTTACACTAACTTTTCTTACAGTTTAAATAAATGCCTAATTAGATCCAAGATCTTGATATTAAATACAACAAAGCTTCTCACTGGACTTCTCTGATACCCATTGAATTTACAAGTTCTACTGATGCTATAATAGATAGTGAAGACTATACATCCAAATGCTAACAAGCAATGCATATGGGCAGTTACACCTTGAAAATATGGAATTGACTGGCAGTTCTCCTGTGAGATCTAGAAATAGATAGCTGGAATTAAAAGATGAATATTCTAAAATTAAACTGAATATTTTTGCTATTGCAAAACTCAGCATTGTTTAGGCTTACTATGCCTTATTTAGGAGTAGTAACTATTTATTGTGAGACCGCTGAACCAAGAACATCAATTACCCAGCTACTGAGATGAAAATGTTACTACTCTTATTTATTATCATTTGAATGTTGACCACATACTTACCATACCTCTGAACCACTTCTGATTTCTTTTCTCCTGTTTATAAGTTGCTTTAGTTAATGCAATTCCATTAATCTAAGATAAGAACACTGGATCTTCAAGAGACCAAAATAAGATTTTATTAAGTGACTTTCACAGAATGAATAAGTCAGTCTTACTAAAAATACCTATCTAGGAATGGAAATTTTTGGAAAAGTTTTTTTTTTTTTTAAATATATGGAATATATCTTAAGAATTATTTTACAGTATGAAAAGAAAATTTAACAAGGTTTCCAGAGATTTGTTTTATACTTTTAAAAATTATAAAAATTCAGAGATCACATTAAGAGTGGATTTTTAACTGGAAGAATATAAAGTATGCAATTTGAGAGTCCCTTGGACAGCAAGGATATCCAATCAGTCCATCCTAAAGGAAATCAGCCCTGAATATTCATTGGTAGGACTGATGCTGAAGCTGAAACTCCAATATTTTGGCCACCTAGTGTGAAGAACTGAATCATTTGAAAAGACCCTGATGCTGGGAAAGATTGAAGGTGGGAGGAGAAGGGGATGGCAGAGGATGAGATGGTTGGATGGCATCACCAACTCAATGGACATGAGTTTGAATAAGCTCCAGGAGTTGGTGATGGACAAGGTACTCTGGCGTGCTGCCGTCCATGGGGTCGCAGAGGGTCGGACACGACTGAGAGACTGAACTGAACTGAAACCATAAAACAAAATTCAGAACATACTACACTAATTTTCCAACCTCAAGTTCAACCCTTGTTTATACTGACTTGTAAAATTAATTAGAGAATATTGGGGGAAAGAAAAATATAACAACTAAAATATTAGTAAGACAAACCAAATTCAAATTATGGGTGTTTATAAGAACTTGATTCTTTAAATCAAATGACAATCACATTTAATCCTGGCTACTTGATACAGTTTAGAAAGTAGTTGGGCACACTCAATTGGGCTGGTTATAATATATATTTTCTAGTATCCAATAACTTATGCTTTTTCTAAGTAGTATTTGCAAAATCCTATTGTTAAGATTTTTATAGTGTCTTCAGATTTACAAAATACTCCCTCTTAACTCTCTCCCTTACTTATTCATAACAATATCCTTGTGATATTGTGTGAAGGATATCTCCTTTTATGCACTTGGAAGTTGAGAATCCTGCTGTTAAGTGATTTGACCAAAACTGTAAAAGTTCTATGAGGCATGAGGCAGAGATCAATGGTTGTAACCTGCCTCTGGTTCCCATATTCTCACCACCTCATCTCTCTCATCTTTAGTACCCCTCATTAGCTGAGGAAGCCCTGATGAGAATATTCTAGTGTTTCAGCATAATGAAACAAAGCACCCAATGGAAAGCATTCTGGTTCTCAGATTCCTATGTATGTATATATTCATCCATTCAGCACCATCTCAATGATTGCCTACTACTTGCCTAGTAAGTAATTCCTTCCTGTAGTAAGGAAGGAAGGATTACTTCCTGTAGTAAGTAATTGCCTTCCTGACAATTAAGGGTGCAATAACAGCAGTAAACAAAATATATGGCAATCTCAGCCTCATTTTAGTATGGAGACATATATATCTATATATATCTATATCTATATCTATATATATATATATATATATACAATAAAAATTAAAGTACTGAGATGTGGTAAGTTAAAAAGTAGGAAATTCTGTTGAGGAATGAAAATTAAAACACAGAAGAGAAGTACATAGCACCAGGAAGGTGGGAAGTTGGGAGAAGTGTAAACAACTGAGGCAAGAGTCTTAAAGAGAACTTGTGAATGGAGTTCAAAGCAAAGAAAACAGAAAGCCCAAGACTCCAAGTCAAGAATGTACAGGGGAGGGTTGAGGAAAGGTCCAAAACCCTAGCACAATAAGAAATAAAAACCATAGCAACAGTGGGGGACCAGACTGAACAGTGCACCAGGGATTATTTGAAGAACTTTGACATTTATTGTAAATGGAGAACATCAGAGAGGAAAAAAGATATATTTCCAATCACTGATTAGACAGACATGTACTTAGTATTGGTTCAAACCTCTAATATTCTATTCTTCCACTTTAAATGGGAAGGATGGACAAGATATTATAAATATAACCACATAGAAATGCTGAGTTGTAATTTAGTAATAGCTCTAAATGTGGTGGTTTAGTAACTGTGAATTGTAAAATAAAGCAATTTTTCAGTTAAGTTTTTATCCTTTAAAAAATGATCACATGCCCAGTAACCAAGATGAATTACACACTGTGGGAAGCAATAAATAGAATGAATTCACTGACATCTAGGTGAAATGTCTGTAGTTTTTGAAAAATGAAAGTGTTAGTCGCTCAGTCATGTCTGACTCTTTGTGACCCTATGGGCTGCAGCCCATCAGGCTCCTCTGTCCATGGGATCCTCCAGGCAAGAATAGTGGAGTGGGTAGCCATTCCCTTCTCCAAGGTATCTTCCTGACCCACGGTCAAACCTGGGTCTCCTGCATCACAGGCAAATTCTTTACCATCTTAGCCACCAGGGAAGAGTAGTTGAACCGAAATCAAATGATATGGCTTGAGCCCAGATTCAGACATACATGTGATTCTGAGAAAATCACAGAATTTTTTCTGAATTCCAGTTCCTTCTATCTGTTTTGTCTACCTCCAAAGAGCATCATGAAAACCAAATGAGGCTCTGAGTATGTATGTGTGCATGTAAGCACTATAAATCATTTTATATATTAAGTGTATAGAACAAATTACTACAAATAGTAGTAATGATAGAATTTAGAAGTACTCAAATAACAAGAAATGAGATTTACATATATAATTTAAATTGAAACTGTTAACTCTAGAGGGCTTCTTCTGCCCTTTAATAAACGAGGATGTTGCCCAGAATCCCATCTAGAATTTCATCTAGTTTTGTTCTCCTCTAGCCTTACTCTGTCTGCATATTTCTCCTGAAATCTAGGCCCATATTTCCAGGAGCTTATTGAATATATCCACAAGTATGTAACTTCCAAATTAATATTGACTAAACTAAGTCCACTATCGTTCTTCCTCCTTTCCACATAGTCCCTCCCTCAGTGAATAAAACTGCCATCCATCGAATTCCTCAAGTTACAAACCTGACAGTTTTCATGTACCACTCCTTATCTCTCACATCTTCCATTATTTGAGATTGATTCTAGAAGTAGTGCTTAATGGCTTGATTTAGTCCTGGTTCTGCTAAGCAGTGAGACCTCAGTGGGTAGAGGGAGGGGGAACATTTAACCTCTTGGTACTTCAGTTTTATATTTACAAATTTAGTATTAAAATTTCTAATCCACAGGGTACATATGAGTGTTAAACACACAGCCACATCCCACACATATCATAGGACAGTTATAAACTGGGTACAACATGATTGTTTTCTAGTAAGAGTATTATTATTAAACCAAACAGGTTCTCCCTTAGGATGCTCCATGAGCTCTAACTTTATCTTCTTCTCCCATTATCAGAACCTTACTCTGAGCTTTCATCATCTGTTACTTAAATGCACATGTCCTATCTTTTTCATGCTTAGTGATGGATCATAACATAAAGATGGATCAACTTGCCTGCTTCCCTTCTGGGCAATGAGCACTGAGGGTAGGAGGTTTTACTCATTTTCATATCCTCAAAGTCTAGTACAGGGAATAGTTCATGATGTCTACTCAATAGATATTTACATATTTACCAAAAGGTGTCTACCTAGATATTTACTGAAAGGAAGGAAGAAGAGAGAAAAGAAGGGGGTGAGGAGAAAGGAAAAGAGAAAGAGAAAATGGAAAGAGGAAGAGGAGGAAAGAAAAAAGTAGATGGGAGTAAGGGGGAAGGAAAGAAAATGAAAATGTGAGAGAGAAAGAAGAAACACGAGCTCGGTTTCTTTTCAACAGTTTTTAACTCTTGAATCCACTTTCCATACTGCTAGGAGAGTTAACATCTTAAAGCAAAACGTTCGAGTTAAAACATAGATTAAGAATCTTGACTCCCCAATAGGATAAAGGACAAATTCAGAGCATGGAACTTCTGTTTTATAATTATCTGTCCAAATTCAACTTCTACTATCACATCTTTACCCACGTATCCCATTCTCTAGCTAGCCTAAAATTTATTGCTGTTCAGTCGCTCAGTCATGTCCAACTCTTTGCAACCCCATGGACTACAGCACGCCAGGCTTCCCTGTCCTTCACCATTTCCTGGATCTTGCTCAAACTCATGTCCACTGAGTCCGTGATGCCATCCAACTATCTTGTGCTCTGTTGTCCCCTTCTCCTTCTGCCTTCAGTCTTTCTCAGCATCAGTCTTTCCTAATCAGTCGGCTCTTTGCATCAGGGGGTCAAAGTATTGGAGTTTCAGCTTTAGCATCAGTCCTTCCAATGACTACTCAGGACTGATTTCCTCTAGGATTGACTGGTTTGATTTCCTTGCTGTCCAAGGGACTCTCAAGAATCTTCTCCAACACCACAGTTCAAAAGTATCAATTCTTCAGCGTTCATCCTTCCTTATGGTCCAACTCTCACCCATACATGACTACTGGAAAAACCACAGCTTTGACTATACAGACTTTTGTCAGCAAAGTAATGTCTCTGTTTTTTTTATATGCTGTCTATGTTTGTCATAGCTTTTCTTCCAAGGAGCAAGCATATTTTAATTTCATGGCTACAACCACCATCTGCAATGATTTCTGAGCCCAAGAAAATAAAATCTGTCATTGTTTCCATTGTCTGCCCATTTATTTGCCTTGAAGTGATGGGACTGGATGCCATGATCTTCATTTTTTGAATGTTGAGTTTTAAGCCAGTTTTTCCACTCTCCTCTTTCACCTTTATCAAGAGGCTCTTTAGTTCCCTTTAGCTTTCTGCCATAAGGGTGGTGTCATCTCCATATCTGAGGTTATTTATATTTCTCCCAACAATCTTGATTCCAGCTTGTGCTTCATCCAGCCTGGCATGCCACATGGTGTACTCTGCATATAAGTTAAAGAAGCAGGGTGACAATATACAGCCTTAATGTATTCCTTTCCCAATTTGGAACCAGTCCATTGCTTCTTGTCTGGTTCTAACTGCTGCATCTTGTCCTGCATACAGATTTCTCAGGAAGCAGGTAATGTGGCCTGGTATTCCCATCTGTTTAAGAATTTTCCAGTTTGTTGTAATCCACACAGCCAAAGGCTTTAGTGTAATCAATGAAGCAGAAGTAGGTGTTTTTCTGGAGTTGTCTTGCTTTTTCTATGATTCAACGTATGTTGGCAATTTGATTTCTGGTTCCTCTGCCTTTTCTAAATTCAGCTTGAACGTCTGGCAGTTCTCAGTTCATGTATTGTTGAAGCCTAGCTTGGAGAATTTTGGATATTACTTTGCTAGCATGTGAAATGAGTACTATTGTTCTGTAGTTTGAGCATTCTTTGGCATTGCCTTTCTTTGGGATTGAAATGAATCCTAAATTTCTTGCCATTCCCTAAACCAATCAGAAACTTTCACTAGTCACTTCTATTCATTTTCCCTGGATGGCTCAGTCTCTTATTTGTCTGGTAGACTTTTACTCATCACCCTATAAATCTTGGGCTTCCCTGGTGGTTCAGAAGGCAAAGCATCTACCTGTAATGTGGGAAATCTGGGGCCGATCCCTGGGTCAGGAAGATCCCTTGGGGAAGAGAATGGCAATCCACACAGTATGTGGCCTGGAGAATTCCATAGACAGAGGAGCCTGGCAGGCTACAATCCATGGTGTCACAAAGAGTCTGACATGACTGTACGACTAACACTCTAAATCTCAGCTCAAATATTTTCTCTACTGTGAGGTTTTTTAGATTACCTTAAATATAGACTTTTTCAAAGAATTTTTTTTTCTTTCCCTCTACTATAACACTTGCCTGGTTGAATTGTTTTTTAATACATTGACACATATAGTCTGGTATTTCTTGAGATCAAGGATTGTTCATTTCCATGACTCCTGACACATAGAGGGCTTTCCATGGCTGATTTATTGAATGAACAAATGAATGCTGAATGAAAGCATCAACTTTTTCCATTTTGTTTCTATATAGAGAAAGTGAAAGTTTTAGTTGCTCAGTCATGTCCGACTCTTTACGACCCCATGGACTATTCAGTCCATGGAATTCTCCAGGTCACAATACTGGAGTGGATTGCCATTCCCTTTCTCCAGGGGATCTTCCCAACCCAGGGATTGAAGCCAGGTCTCCTACATTGCAGGCAGATTCTTTACCACTGAGCCACCAGGGAAGCTATTGGTTACCAAATCCATTTACAGATAAGTATGATGCTGATTGCAAAAGAATCAATGGATAAGTGGATCCAAGCTTTTAATCATCAGAGATTCCAAATCAATAGGTGTCTTGTATAGCCCAGTAGTCTTTATTTTAACAAGCTCCACAGTAAGGCTGCATGTGTACCATTTTCCCTACACAGACATGTCCAGCTAATGGGATGGGAGCTGAAATCTATACCAGGCTTCTTTCTGGAAGCCAGTTTTGTGTGACCTAGGACAGTGGTCTCCAACTTTTTTCTTTGTCTAAGAATATAATTGTTTTATAATGTTGTGTTGGTTTCTGCTATACAACAATGTGGATCAGTGAATCAGTACACATATATCCCTTTCCTCCTGAGCCTCCCTTCCACCCCTCTAGGTTATCATAGAGCAACTTTTTGACACCAGGAATCGGTTTCATGGAAGACAGTTTTTCCACGGACGGGGGTCCGGGAGGGATGGTTCAGGCAGCAATGCAAGTGATGGGGAGTGGCAGATGAGGCTTTGCTCCGTTGCCCACCAGTCACCTCCTGCTGTGCGGCCCTGTTCCTAACAGGTTGAGGACCAGTACCTGTCCTGGCCCAGGGGATGGGAACCCCTGCTCCAGGAGGAAAGAGCGCAGCTTCCAAGAGACAATAAAACACTGTGGACACTGATGTGGTCCTTCTCAGAGGGTATTGTTGTTCAGTCACTAAGTACTGTCTGATGCTTTTGCAACCCCATGGACTGTAGCTCGCCAGGCTCCTTTGTCCTTGGATTTTCCAGGCAAGAATGCTGGAATGGGTTGCCATTTCCTTCTCCAGGGGATCTTCTTAAGCCAGGGATTGACCCCATGTCTCCAGTATTCGCCGGCACATTCTTTACCGCTAAGTCATCTGGAAGCTCACCCTCAGAGGCTACTGAATCAAATTAAAAAGAAAGAGGAATTTATTGATAATATCAGAGATTAATCTCTAACAGTATGCCAAGGCAAGGTGTGGAGATATTCTTTAATTACTAAACAGTCATCATTTGAGGTTATTTTAAAACAGCTGCTTGAAGATAGGGTTAAAAAAGATTTCCTTACACATTCTCGCTTCCAGTATAAAATTGAATATTAATTCCAAGAAATAAGTATATGTGATCTTTTGCTTAATAAATCCTGCTAAAATAAAGTTTCATTGGAACCCTAGAACTTGAAATATTATAATAGTTTTGTGTTTCTAAATGACAGTAATATGAGAATCTGTTTAAACATTAACTAAAAATCAATTGATCTTTTAGGTTTCAAGTCAATTTCTCACGATGGTGTTTTCCTCTATATTTAGTTTAAATGGTTAAGCAAAGTACTACCCAGAATTTATAACTTAAAACCCAGTAAATGTTTTTAAAAAGCTTCATGTATTTGGGTACTTTTTGAGATGGTAACAAAACAGGTTCTTCTACATGCCAATGGTTTATATTTGTTACCCTTTTCCCTGATCAGGCAATCCTTTCTCTCTTCATCTGACGACACTTCAGGCATCCTTCAAGCCCAGATCAGATATGCAATTATATTTTAAAATATGTGTGCCATTGGCTCATTGCTATTATTTAACAAAATAAAAGCAAATGAGAGGAGGGAGGCAGTGAGGAGAGAGTGAGTGAAAGAGGGAGAGATTCTAAAGTTTAATATCTTAAATGCCTGTTGGTCCTTTAATGGACCGGAACCTGGTGGTCCGGAGTCTATGATAAGAAAGTAAGAGAAAGAGGCTGATAGCACTTGTTGGTCCTTTAATGGACCAGAACCTGGTGGCCCAGAGAGTAAGAGAGAGAAAGAGAGAGAGAGAGAAGGAATAGAAAGAAAGAAAGACACGGGGACCAAAGCTCGGATGGAGCAAAGGTGTTTTAATCAACATGGCATGGGCATATATACTGTCTTACAAGGTGGTTATTCTCAGCAAAGACAAAGATTAAAATTCCAGACTTACAAAACATAAGATGATCCCTATCAAAGAGAGAGAGTTGCAAACAATCACCTTTTACCATTTGGCTCATAAAAAGGAAGAGGGTACTTATCACTGTAATGAGAAATGCCTGGATTCCTCAGCCACGGGAAAGGCACGCCTCTCCTCTTAATTCCTGAATATTCAGGAATCAATAAGGGCCAGAGGGCTCCTGACAGATCCAAAACAGCACACAGGAAGCCTCTTGTTAAATGCTTCCTTACAAATGCCCAGATCAATGACCTTTTACTATGCTGAAATATATTTTGTTGAAAAGGAAATACAGTGTCATAGAAATGAACCCGTAGTAGCTGGGCTGGACAGTACAATCACAAGTTCAATAATGCTACGGTGGGAGCCAGACTTTGGAGCCAGACAATCTATACAGCCAGAAATTAAATCTGGCTTTTATTGTGAGGACTCAAGGAACTTATGTAATATGTCTCTGTTTTTGTTTCTTTAAATCAAAAGTAGAATTAATTTGAACCCACTTGATGTGGCCAGAACATTAAAATAAACAATAAATTTGAAGGAGTAGCCTATGTCATACTGGGTGCAAATGGTAAGAAATAGCCACTGGGATACAGTTAATGATATTGACCAGGAAGTTTCATCCAGACTTTTCTTGAATTACAGGCAGTCTATTTTCAGCTCAGACTTCAATAATGAAGTTACTTTTCCCACCAAAAAAAAGCAACATCCAAAGGAAAGGCAGAATACAGAATCCCGATCAAGTGGAATACACAGAGCACTCATGTCAGATAGTGCTATGTGGAACAAGAAGAAAAAGGCCATTTCTGAATAATTAATGCCAGAGGAAGAAAACAAATTTTTATACTGAAAAAATGAACAAAATTTCTAAAAGGAACTTTGAGGAAAGACAGAAGCTAAGACTGAGAGGTGTTTTTTTTTGGTAAATAAGTCTTATAACAAAACATAACTATTCCAGTATTTGTGGTCAACAGTTATTCAATCTTTACATACTGAAGTCACATAGGTATAATACTCTCCTATATTACTGAGAAAGACACCTAAGAAGCTAGTGGCAGAGATCTGCCCAGGATACCAAGCAAATGACTGGTATAACCTGAATACCAAGAGCAAAATAAAAATATAAAAACATAAACCAGACTGGATAAAGTATATCTTCTTAATATAAACAAATACAACCACTTCAGTAAGGCAGAGTTTGCCTCCTGGTGATGTCAGGGAACTTGAAATTAACATTGGAACAGTTTCTTATATATAGTTTGTTCTTTGGTTGTCTGGTTCTTCGGTTGTCTGCCTCACTAGTGTTTGTACAGTCCTCAATCTTTTCTTTCCCCCCCTTTTTGCACAAAATTCAAAACATAAAATTATCTCCAATTATTGCTATATATTGCTTTCTGGACTAAAGTTTCACTGCTTGTCCATTACAGTAATGCTTCTTGTGTCCAAAATAGGCATAACATCTAAGCAACATACATAGTTAGAGTATACAGTTTGGGAAAGATTTCACTCAGCACATCTGTGAAGGTCTTTAAGGCAATTTGAGGAAAAATTTACATTACCAGGGAATATTAACTAGGATCATTTATTCACTTTCTTCTATTCTTCTACTGTTGTAAATCATATATTTTGCCCCAATTCTCAAATTCCTTAGGGTGAGATTAAGAAATGCTCAAGCACTAAGTTTTTCCAATAGACTACATATAATTGACTAAAGACTGAAACTCTAGCAGATGCTTCTGCTAAAATCTACAGAAAGAAAACAATTTGAAAGTTGCCTGCAGCGTGCCTGAACTCACTGTAGAACACTGTGACCCAGGGCATTGAAATACAGAAATATTTTAGGCAATTTCTGTTTTAAAAAAATCACCAGCCTGTTTGATTTGAAGCAGTTGCTCCTCCAACTTTACTTTGTACAAAAAATAGCACAGAAAAACTGAAGATTGCAAAGTAGATTGGAAGAAGCCTCAGATGACTTTTAATGGAATATTATGTGCCCAAAACACAAAGGATTTAAATTAGTATCTTAAAATGTTCCATTTACCACATATCACAGGAAGTAAGAGTCTTTTGGGGGGGGAGGGGGGAGGAGGGTTCCTTTCAGCTACATTTCTCCAAATCCTTGACCAGTTGAACTGTTTGTTCCAGGTCATCAAACTCCTTAATAATTTAAATCCCCAAATTTAGATTGAGAAAGGATATGGTTGGTTATGTATAACTGTCAGTTCACCTAGAAAAAAATAATCCTGCACATACAAGCATGCCTGTACACACAAACACACACACTAATCTTGCATATGCACAATTACTTCAGAAGCTTAGAGTAAGCCTATTATCACAAAGATAAGTATAAAGTGCATTTTAATTGTAAACCAGCATATGGCAACTATGTCAAAGCCTGATTTATCTTTTGAAGTTTAAATTATTTATGGTCTCTCCCATGTGATGCCAAATTATCTCAGTTCCCCTCAGATCTCCCTCTGACATGTGGCCCTACTGGTTTCAGATAAAACGACATAGGCCAGCCTTTCTCAATGCAGTCTCTAAAGAAAATTCATTCCTATAAGACGTGAATTGTTGTCACATAGAGAGAAAAACAGCCTCTTGGTCAAAGTGGGCAATGTTCGGTTAAATAAAGCTAAATGGGTTTTCATTTTTCACTTGCTATTAATAATAGGTAAGGTTTCTCACAAATGTTAATGAGCACTGTTCATAAAATGTTAATGTACATTGTGAATTGGGAAATGGGTGAAGAGTTGATGCTAAATGTGGTATACAACATTTTCCCAAGTTATTTGAACATCTCAGATTAAAGGAGTGGTATTACAAGGCAGACGTGGCTGGAAAACGCTAAGAGCTTCGCCTTCAGGACCCCCCTCTTTCCCTTCAGGGCTCTTTAGCCCACCCCCACCCCTGTCATCCCCAATCACTATTCCTCTCACAACCCCAACAGGCCCCTGGATGATCATGCTCCTCTTAACCTCCCATCACTAAAGGCTAATTTCCTTCCAAATGCTGGCAATTATTTATTTCTCTGGAGATTTTTCTTTATTTATAACAACAGTGAGAGGGTAACAGGCAGGAAGGCCAGGGGTCTCCAAATGGAGGAAAGAGGCTGCAAGTGCCAGACATTTTTATCTCTCTTAAGCGGCAGGAAGAAAAAACCAGCGATATTTTTTCCTTCTCTATACAAATTTAAAAGGAAGTTTCTCTTAAAGTGCCGTGTTGCTATGACACCTGGTTTCACCTGAAGCTAACTACTCTCAAACCTTGAGTTAACCAATACATTTCTTTTTCTTATGGAAATGTTGTCTTAAGCTATGTTAATGTACCCCAGACTCTATCTTCAAGTTGCTTCCGCCAAACGGCCTGACTTACTTGCTCAGATATTGTTCCCTAAGCTATGTAAATGAAACTATTTGTTGGTATTCTGCCCTTCTACAAGATTCAAGTCAATCGTTTTAAGGCCAGGGATGAATTATCTGGTGCCATTCTAAATTTTATGACACTCCTTTCTTTTCATTAACAGACTGTGAGTGACTATATAACATACAGCTAAAGACTAGGAGGCGGGTACTCTTTTGCCCCCTTCTGATGCCTATGTCAGAAGCTTTCTCTAACTCCTTTATACTTTAATAAAACTTTATTACACAAAAGCTCTGAGCGATCCAGCCCTGTCTCTGGCCCTGGATTGAATTCGTCTCCTCCGGAGGCCAAGAATCCCGCATCTTATCGTTCAGCAACAACCTTTCAATAGCAAAACCTAGACTGTTTTGTTGTTTGCCATATGTTAGGTAAGGGATATGCCCCATATATTTTTAAATTAAAATGTTTGTAGTACAATATGTGATGATAAGAAATATGAGTCATATATATGTCAAACATAATAAAATAATGTCCATTAATCCACCATGCAAACTAAAAAAAATAGCATAATAAACAATTTAACACCTACCTAAGTGTTCCTCGTTTCTCCCATCACTTACGCTACCAGAGGCATTCACTACATGTTTTTTTGAATGTATTTTGTCTTGATTTTAAAATTTTTAATAGTTTTTCAGATATAGATCTATCCTTAAATAATCTGTTTTAGCTTGTCATTGAGACAAATAAAAGTAGAATTATGCTACATGAAATCTTCAATGAATTGAATTTTTCACTAAATATTTTCTAAGATGTAGCCATATATTGCGTGGCAGGAATTCATTCTTGTTTTCCTGCTACTTAATATTCCATTGTATGAATATACTGCAATTTACCTATTTTCCTGTTTATGAATATTTCAGATGTCTCTAGTTTTTTGTTATTACAGAGAATAATACAATGAATATTCTTGCACATTTACAAATTTTTCATTAGGGTATATAATTAAACTCTTTAATTCACATGGGAGAAGGAAATGGCAACCCACTCCAGTACTCTTGCCTGGAGAGCCCCGTGGACAAAGGAGCCTGGTGGGCTGCCGTCTATGGTGTCACACAGAGTTGGATATGACTGAAGCGACTTAGCAGCAGCAGCAGAAGCAGCAGTTCACATGGCCATAATGAGTCATATTATATGAGACTGTCAGACTTTAAATATAAAGTCATGTTGCTTACCAAAGTGAATTGTACAAATTTATATCCCCACCAGCAATATATATCAGAGTTGTTATTATTTGTACTCATCTATAATGAAGTTATTTTATTAGGTGGATACAGGTTTTGAATTGTTACAAATTCTAGTGAATTAAACCTATGATCATTGCATATTGTCCGTCTCTATAGCAAAACATTACTTTTATCAGAGATGCATTTTTCTGATATTAGCATATATATCCTTGCTTTCTTCCTTTTTATGGTTAATATGCCTGGCATATCTTTTCCAGGCTTTTTGTCCTTATATTTCTAGGTCTTCAAAAATTATATACAAAATACTTCTATTGCTTGTCAAGTTTATTCCATTTATGTTTACTGTGATCACTGATATATTTGGATTTGTTATATTTGGATGTCTTATATTTATATATTGTACTTGCTTTATTCCTCTATTTTATTTTTATTGAAGGATTTTCACTGTTATACGTTTTCTTCTGTGGTTATCTTAAAAATTTTATGATTTATATTTATCTTTAAAAATGCTACTCAATATTTTAAGCGCTCAAATAACAAAAGAACTCTAGAATGTTGGTACCTAAAGTCTATGGATCATTATTACCATGGGCCTTAGCCGGGAGCTTATCAGAAATGCCCATTCTCCCACCCCACCCTAGAACAACTGCTGTAGCTATTCCACAGGAAAATGATGGCCTATCCAAAATCTGGTTCAGATGTCAAGTATGGTGGTATCACACATACACAAATATACACACAATGAGATATGTCTATAAATGTTATTTTTTTCCTCAAGTTTTAAAGACAAGTGCTCAAGGCTGTTGCACTTGGAAGACCCAAAGGGATGGGATGCGGAGGGAGGTGGGAGGGGGGATCGGGAACACATGTAAATCCATGGTTGATTCATGTCAATGTGTGGCAAAAACAAGTACTATATCGTAACGTAATTAGCCTCCAACTAATAAAAATAAATGAAAAAATAAAAAATAAAGAGTCAAAAACCTTTTAAAAATTCATATTACTTACATAATGAAGCTTGCTGGGTTGAGCAGAGTGTATCTTAAGCAGACCTGAAAATGGCATCAAAGAGACAAGAAAGGAAACTTTTGTAGAGGTTTAGGGTTGGGGTGGCCACAGTCGACACTGTGAGCTGAACATCTAGACTAGAACTGCAGCTACTAGATTTGTTTCTCCTTTTGCTTTGCTTATTAACTGGATCTGTGTCCTGCAGGTGAGCTTTCACTTTGACCCGTGCCATTTTGCCCTGTTTACTGAGTCCAGTGAAGACTCCTTTACAGACTTAATCAATTTAACTCAGAAGTTATAATTAGCTTATGGGGGGGGGGGGGGGGGGGGTGACCAGGATGATAGAGTAGGAAGAACTTGAGCTCACCTCCTCTCACTGGCACACTAAAATTACAAGGACTTAAAGAGCGGAGAAGGCAATGGCACTCCACTCCAGTACTCTTGCCTGGAAAATCCCATGGATGGAGGAGCCTAGAGGGCTGCAGTCCATGGGGTCGCGAAGAGTCGGACACGACTGAGCGACTTCACTTTCACTTTTCACTTTTATGCATTGGAGAAGGAAATGGCAACCCACTCCAGTGTTCTTGCCAGGAGAATCCCAGGGATGGGGTCACACAGAGTCGGACACGCCTGAAGTGACTTAGCAATTGATGAGAAAGATAAGAAAGCCAGCAGAAAGATCTCCTACAGCTGAAGATATGAAGAGGGAACCACAACGAGACAGGCAGGAGGGTTAGAAATGTTGTGTAGTCAAGAGCCATTCACTTGGGTTGGTGACCCAGAAAAGGGGGAAATATTACATTTTAGGATGCTCTATCCAAGGAGCAAGAGGTCTAAATCCCACACTGGGCTCCCCTCTGTGGTAGGCAGTGCCCAGCACCAGGAAGATAAGCCCATGAAACATTTGGCTTTGAAGGTCAGTGGAGTTTTCTTTTGGAAGAGACAGAGGGCTACAGGAAATGGAGATTCCATTCTTTTTCATTTAAAATAATTCTATGTATTTATTTATTTTTGGCTCTGTTGGGTCTCCATTGCTGCATGGGCTCTTAGTAGTTGCAGTGCGGTGGCTTCTCACTGCGGTGGCTTTTCTTTTTGAGGAGCACAGGCTCTATAGTGCGGGCGTTAGTAGTTGTGGCACACAAGCTTAGTGGCTCTGCAGCATGTGAAATCTTCCCAGGTCAGGGATCGAACCTATGTCTCCTGCATTGGCAGGCAAATTCTCTCCCAGTGAGCCACCAGGGAAGCCCCTAGAGATTCTGTTCTTAAAGGGTGCACACAAAAACCTCAAATGCTCTGGGACTCAGAGAAGAAGAAGTAATTTGAAAGAAGACTATGTCAAGCCCCCCTGCTGATCTTGGAGAAACTTTAAGAGAGTCAGGAGGCAACTGGAGTTATCCTTGGGACAGACACTGGCAGCAGCCATTTGGGGGAGTTTGTTCTACTGTGCGGACATAGGTGCCGACAAACCATGTTTTAGAAACCTCCCTGTAGTTCATTATTCCTAGGACCCAACCCCACCTACCAACCTGTCAGCACCAGTACTGGGATATCTTATGCCAATCAACTAACCAGACAGGGACCCAGTCCCACCTACCAGTAGGTCAACTAACTCAAAACCTTCTTATCCCACAGCCACCCCATGAAGGTTCCCTGTTAACAAGAGGACCCAGAACTTGAACACACATACCAGTGCATCAGCGCCAGCCCTGGGACCACCAGAGCCCTGCAGCCAGAGACCTTGGGACTAGCTCCACCCACAAGCAGGATGATGCCACCCCCCAGGGATATCCCTGCCCCACTTCATGAGCAGGCCAACATCAACTCTGAGACAACTTGAATCCCGCAGCCAGCCATCCCAAGATCTAGCCTCGCTCACCACCAACAACAATATCAAGAATTAGTCCCATCCAGCAGTAGGCAAACACTAAATCTAGGACACCCAGCCCCACAACTACTCACCCCAGAACAAGGCTCTGCCTACCAGTGGGACAGTACTAGCTCCAGGATTGTTCCCCACCCCAGGACTCTGCATCCAGCTGTCTCATGACCCAGCCCGGCCCATCAGCAGTCAATAGCCTCTTCATATGGGAGAACTCGGCAACCAGCCAGACCAGGGGCCAGCCATGCCCACAGACCACTTGTAGTAGTAAGCCTGTCATGAAAGAAGGACCCATGCAGCTCACATAGGGGGCATCCCTAGAGCTTATTGCTATGGTGACCAAAGAGGAGTGTGACGCCGGATGCACAGGATGTCTTTTACAAAGGACTACTTCTCCAAGGTCAAGAAAGGTAAACAATGTACCAAATATACTGAAGTAAAAGCAGCAAATCAGGCAAAATGAAGCAACAGAGCACTATGTTCCAAACAAAGGAACAAGAGAAAATCCACCAAAGGAAAATAAGTGAAGAAAGAAAAAAATAATGAAGACATAAGCAATTTATCCAATAAAGGCTTCATTGGTAATGGTAAAGGTAATGATGATAAAGATGTTCAAAGAACTTGGGAGAAAATTTAATAAACAGCATAAGAAGTTTTCAATAAAGAATTTTAAAATGTAAAGAAGAACCAAATAGAAATGAATAATACAATAACTGAAACTTTTAAAACACACTGAGGCTGCTGCTGCTGCTGCTGCTAAGTCGCTTCAGTCATGTCCGACTCTGTGCGACCCCATAGAACGGCAGTGCACCAGGCTCCTCTGTCCCTGGGATTCTCCAAGCAAGAATCCTGGGGTGGATTGCCATTCCCTTCTCCAATGCATGCATGCATGCTAAGTCACTTCAGTAGTGTCCGACTCTTTGCGACCCCATGGACAGCAGCCCACCAGGCTCCTCTGTCCATGGGATTCTCCGGGCAAGAATACTGGAGTGGGTTGCCATTTCCTTCTCCACTTAAAACACACTAGAAGGAATCAACAGTAGAGGAAGGTAATACAGAGGGATAGATCAACAAGCTGGAGGTAAAAGTAGACATCACTGAAGCTGAACAGGAAAAAAAAAAAAAGAAATAAAAAGAAATGAGGACAGTTTAAGAGACCTTTGGGACAACATCATCTATATCCACTTAAGGAATAAGTACTTAAGGAAACATAAAATAAAAAGAAGTAAACTATAATGTCAGAAACAGTAAACATGGGGGGAGTAAAATGCAGGATTACTGAAACATATTTGAACTTAAAAGATCAGCAAACTATAATAATTATATATATATATATATGATCATTACATATATGTATATATGTTATATATACATATACATATATACAATAAATGACTATATGTGATTATTATATATATGTACATTATATATATCTTAAGACATACAAACTTCATGGTAACTGCAAACCAAACATCTATAATAGATACACACATAACACTAAAGATAATTATTAAAATGTATATTATATATGTATATATATTGTATATTAAAATTACTATATATAGTATATATGATTGTTACATATATATGTAAAGTGATTCCTACACAAAACTCATAGTAACCACAACCCAAAAACCTATAATAGATAAACATGCGTGATAGTAAAAATAGTTATTAAATCACAAAGAGAGCAAAAGAAGACAGGAACAAACAAGAACTACAGAAACAACTCCAAAATATTCAACATTCATTTATGATTAAAAGCTCTTAAAGTGGATATAGAGAGAACATACCTCAGCATAATAAAGCTATATATGACAAGCCCACAGCTAACACCATACTCAATGATGAAAAGCTGAAAGCATTTCCTCTAAGATGAGGAATAAGACAATGATGCCTACTCTTTCCACTTTTGCTCAACATAGTATTGGGAATACTTGTCATAACAATCAGACAAGAAAAATAAAAGAATCCAAATGGAAAATAAAGAATTAAAACCATCCTATATGATGACATAACACTTATATAGAACATTCTACTAGAATTCATCAATAAATTTGGTAATCTTACAGGATACAAAATTAATTTAGAGAAACATGTTGTATTTCTAAATACAACATAAATTAAAACCAAACCATCCAAAAGAGAAGGGAAGAATGTCACCAGAAAAATAAAATACCTAGGAACAAATCTAACTAAGGAAGTAAAAAAAAAAACTATGCTTGGAAAACTGTAAGAAACTGATGAAAAAAATTAAATGTGACACCAAAAGATGGAAAGATATATTGTGTTCATGGACTGGGAGAATTTAATTGTTAAAATAAGCATACTCCCCAAGGTAAGCGCCTTTTAATTTCATGGCTGCAATCACCACCTGCAGTGATTTTGGAGCCCCCAAAAATAAAATCTGTCACTGTTTCCACTCTTTCCCCATCTATTTGCCATGAAGTGATGGGACTGGATGCCATGATCTTAGTTTTCTGAATGTTGAGCTTTAAGCCAACTTTTTCAGTCTCCTCTTTCACTTTCATCAAGACGCTCTTTAGTTCTTCTTCACTTTCTGCCATAAGGGCCATGTCATCTGCATATATGAGGTTATTGATATTTCTCCCGGCAATCTTGATTTCAACTTGTGCTTCATCCAGTCTGGCATTTCACATGATGTACTCTGCATGTAAGTTAAATAAACAAGGTGACAATAAACAGCCTTGACATACTCCTTTTCCTATTTGGAACCAGTCTGTTGTTGCATGTATAGTTCTAACTGTTGTTTTTTGACCTGCATGCAGATTTCTGAGGAGGCAGGTCAAATGGTCTGATATTCCCATCTCTTTAAGAATTTTCCAGTTTGTTGTGATCCACACAGTCAAAGGCTTTGACATAGTTAATAAAGCAGAAGTAAATATTTTTCTGGAACTCTCTTGCTTTTTTGATGATCCATTAGATGTTGTCTTAGGGGATAAAGTCTTAATCTCTAGTATTTATTATTTGACTGTATTTAGAAATTAAGCCTTCAAAGAGGTAATTAAAGTAAAATGAGGTCATAAGCATAGCCCTAATGCAAGGACACTAGTTAGGGCCTTGAACACACACAGATGGAAGAGCAACCAGTGAGAAGGCAGTCGTCTGCAGGCCAAGGAGAGGTCTCAGAAGAAACCAAACCTGCTAACACTCTGACCTTGGATTTTTAGTGTCCATACCTGTAAGAAAATATATCTGTGTTGTCTAAGCCACCTAGTCTGTGATATTTTGTTATGGCAGTCCTAGTAGATTAATACAACATCTTTATTTAACAATTTGACAGTCTTGCCATCACAGATGATCTGGACATGTGAGATCTTAATGACATCCAATTTTCTTCTGGAACACATATATGAAATCATACTGATGACATCCTCCTCTGAAGATATTTGACCAAACATTAAGGACATAGAAATTATTACAAAGGAACTCACAAAAAAGAAGGATGGCCATTGTCCACACATAGTTCAAGGTCTTGTCATCTCATTTGTTTTTATTTTTTTGTTTGTTTTTTGTTTAATTAATTTATTTATTTTAATTGGAGGCTAATTATTTTACAATATTGAACTGGTTTTTGCCATATATTGATATGAATCAACATAGGTGTACATGTACCCCCATCCTGAACCCCCCTCCCACCTCCCTCCCCATCCCATCCCTCTGGGTCATCCCAGTGCACCAACACTGTGCACCCTGTCTCATGCATTGAACCTGGATTGGCGATCTGCTTCACATGTGGTAATATACATGTTTCAATGCTATTCTCTCAAATCATCTCACCCTCGACTTCTCCCACAGAGTTCATAAGTCTGTTCTTTACATCTTTATCTCTTTTGCTGTCTTGCATATAGGGTCATCATTACCATCTTTCTAAATTCCATATATATGTGCATTAATATACTGTATTTGTGGGTTTTTTCTGATTTATTTCACTGTGTATAATAGGCTCCAGTTTCATCCACCTCATTAGAACTGATTCAAATGCATTCTTTTTAACAGCTGAATAATATTCCACTGTGTATATGTACCACACAGCTTTCTTATCCATTCATCTGCCAATGGAGATCTAGGTTGCTTCCATGTCCTAGCTATTGTAAACAGTGCTGCAATGAACATTGGGGTACACGTGTCTCTTTCAATTCTGGTTTCCTCAGTGTGTATGCCCAGAACTGGGATTGCTGGGTCATATGGCAGTTCTATTTCCAGTTTTTTAAGGACCTCCATACTGTTCTCCATAGTGGCTGTACTAGTTTGTATTCCCACCAACAGTGTAAGAGGGTTCCCTTTTCTCCACACCCTCTCCAGCATTTATTGTTTGTAGACTTTTTGACAGCAGCCATTCTGACCAGCATGAGATGCCATCTCATTTAAATCCCTGAAAATTATTTGGTAAACTGAGAGTAGCTCCATCCCTGACAGTGTTAATAAACAGTTACTGACCCTCTCAGCAACCCCATTAAACTAGCCCAATATCTTTTAGGCTTTTGGGGGTTTTAAAGGCAGCATATTCTTTATTTAAAATTTTTTACTTTGGTTGCAAATTTACCCACTTTGAATGGGGCCCCCTCCAGCAAAAGGCTATAGAATTTGTTCAGACTGCAATACGACAGATATCCCCAGTAGTGTTCCTTAGAAATTCCTTCATTGCAGAGGTTTTAACAACCTTTTCTCGTGCCTCCTGGAGGCTGGCCATTCATGATGGTCTTAAGCTGACCATGAGCTTCTGATATAAGAAACTGCTCTACTCAGTTCCAACTCATATATTAGTATTATTAGAGTGATTGCTACTGGCCACATACTGGGCTTTCTTGGAAATAGAGGCTTTCACAGGCCCTAACCCATGACCCCCTTCATATGCATTTTCCTGGGTTATGAAAGCAATACCCTGAAATCTCTACTTAGCCACCAAGCCTGCCTCATTATAGGATGGAATCAAACCTAGGTCCCCTGAATATCTACCTGCAGGAAGGGGTAGCTACCCCTATCTTTAGGCTCTTGCCAGATGCCATGGTGTAAGAGGAGGCCAATCCTCTCACAGGTCTCCTAGATACATAGGGAGTCCCTTGATATAAAGCAATGAGCAGGCAGAGTCCAACCACTGTATACATAACAATATGGAATTTAACAGAGAGTCACTGCTTCTTACCCTTTAACCAGAATGTCGGCACAATTGGCCCAACTTCAGGCACTCATCTGGTTTACAGACGACCTTGTCAAAAGTCAGCTCCATCTGCTTATCTTACAGACTCTTGTGCCATTGTCAAGGGTCTGGCTGTGTGGACAAACCAATGGCAGAAACCACAATTCTTTGTACAAGGTTGCAAAGATTCTTCACCTTTAGATGAAGAATCCTTGGAATTTCTTGCTTCATAAATGCACAAAATATAAATCATATTACAAGTTATACGTATCTCTGCACATACTAAAGAAAGACACTCCTGATACACTTCAGAGTTCAGGATTTCATTGATAGTGACCAAGGCACTCATTTTACTTCTCAGAGGGAACAATGTTGAGCTCCTGAATAAGGCTTTTAATGGAACTTTCATCTTCCTTACTGGCTTCATGGAGCACTATAATGGCTTATCAAGTTTAAAATCAGGTAAATGAGACATCTGTGAAATCAGTCACATGATGACTGGGGTGAACTGTAATAGGGATTGACTCCATTGTTTCTTCATGCTAAGCTGCTGACAGTATTTAAGTCTCATCCCTCACTCTTCTCCTTGTGCCATGCATCTGAACAAGCCGAATAAGAAAGCCTAGGTACTCGTTCCTTGTCCACTTGTGAGAAGTTCAAAGCCACTCATAAGAACCCTCAGCCAGCCCACCACTATCCACCATAAAAACTCCAGGCAAGCTTCCTCTTCTGGCTCTGTCAAGTCAATTTCAGAAGGCTTGGCAGCTAACCTCTTCTTTCCAGCAAGCCTCATAATACGAGTAATAAACCTTTACAACTGCTCTTGGGATGTGTGTGTGCGTGTGTGTGTCATCATTAATTTCGACATCTGAACCAAATTTTTTTGTGAACATATTTACAGTTTCTTCAGAGTGGCTACAACATCTGCTAAATGAGAATTAGCTTTTTAAAAAAATATTCTCAAATGAATAAAATATTCAGCACTTCTCCAGAACACTTTAGTATCTCTCTCTTTTCCCAGCTAACATTTTATTTTTCTTTACCTCTGTTTCTTTTTTAATTTATAAATAAGATAGTACTATTTTTATTGCTTCATACAATGTTTATGTGATGTTGACCAAGTTGAGTATCATTTCTTCTTTAATCTCCTACCTCCTATCTGAGGTCATTCTTTTTTCTTTCTTTCTTTTAGAAGTATTTTTATCTTAACAGATCCCAGTGTTGACATTCTTTGTAGATGATCTACCTTGCCTCCGTGGCTGCTTTTAAGAGTTCCCCTTTGGATGAACCTAGAGTCTGTCATACAGAGTGAAGTATCTCAGAAGGAGGAAAACAAATATTGTATATTAATGCATATATATGGAATCTAGAAAACAATGGTACTGAAGAACCTATTTGCAGGACAGGAATAGAGAAGCAGACAGAGAATGGACTTGTGGACATGGGGTCGCGGAAGGAGAGAGGGGGACTAATTGAGAAAGTAGCACTGGCTATGCACCTAGCCAGTGGGAAGCTGCTGTATAGACAGGGAGCTCAGCTTGGTGCTCTGTGATGACCCAGAAGGGTGGGGTGGAGAAGGGAGGCTCAAGAGGAAGGGGTTATACATACGCTGACTCATACTGTTGCACAGCAAAAACTAACATAACATTGTAGTTATACTCCGATTCACAAAATAAATTTTAAAAAGTTCCTCTTCAGTTTTGTGCTGTTTCATCACAAAGAGTGACGGTTTTAATTTTTTTTCTTTGCACCACTTATGTATAGATTGATGCTTTTCATGATATTATTTTCACCCACTATTTCTGCAAATATTGTCTCTTTTCCACTTTCTCTGTTCTGATTTTCTGGCAATTTCTTCAAAGCCATCAATTTATACTACACCTTATTCTTTCCTCCATATTTCTAAAAATTTCTTTTATATTTCCATACTTTTGTCTTTTTCTGTACTATATTCTTAATGATTTATTTCAGTACACTCATTCTTCCTTCAGCTATATCTGATCTGCTATTTAACTTACCTATTGCTTTTTTTTTAAATAGTAGCAATTGCGTTTCTATACTTAAAATGTATATTTAATTTTTAAAAATCTTTACTTTTATATTTTTGAGATTAATCCTTTGTCTGTTGCTTTGTTTGCTATTATTTTCTTCCAATCTGAGGGCTGTCTTTTCACCTTGCTTATAGTTTCCTTTGTTGTGCAAAAGCTTTTAAGTTTCATGCTTTTATTTCCAATATTCATTTGCATTTTTATTCTTTTAAAAAATATATGTTTAACCAATTCCTTCATAGTTACTTTGTAATTTCTGATAATTTAAATAGCTAAAATTCTCGAGGAAATTTGTTGTTTTTGTTAAATATGTCACAAAGGCTTCTTTTTCAGCAATTTTGTTGATCCTGATTGTGAGATAAATTTGCTTGAGATTAATCTGTGAAAATTCTGCAGCCTAAATAGAATTTTCCATCTTCTAGAAAGGATTTAGATTGGTTTCTGCTAAGAGCCAAGGGATTGTTGCTGACCTAGACTCACTTAGGCTCATATTAAAGATATTAATGAGTAAATATCAAATTTCCCATCTTGCAATTGACAGAGAATTTAGCCTCTTATTACTCCACTAACATTTGCATATTTTGGGGGGCAACTTCACTTTTCCAGTTTGCTTTCCAGTTACTGCTCACTGATCTACTCTATCCTAAACTCATAAATTTATTTGAATATTTGTTTACTTAGGAAATTAATCTTGTAGATATTCCTCAACATTCTTGGATCTAGCAATGCATTTGAAAACAATGTCTTATTTAGAATCTAGTTGATTTGTAGCAGAAGGACCTTCAGAATGCATCTTACTTCTAGAAGCAGAAGTTTATTTTAATGATTAGAATGTGAACCCTTCGAACTGGAGAGATATTTTGATACAAAGATAATATGTGCCTCAACCCACAGCCCAGAGCTTCCTCAACCTACCACCATAGGGACAGTCCTTCTCTTACATTTAAGCAGAAACAGGAGAGGAACTAAACAAACTCTTGATGAAAGTGAAAGAGGAAAGTGAAAAACCTGGCTTAAAACTTAATATTCAAAAAAAGAAGATCAGGGCATCCAATCCCATCACTTCATGGCAAATAGATGGGGAAACAATGGAAACAGTGACAGACTTTCTTTTCTTGGGCTCCAAAATCACTGCAGAGGGTGACTGCAGCCATGAAATTAAAAGTTGCTTGCTCCTTGGAAGAGAAGCTATGATAAAGCTAGACAGTGTATTAAAAATCAAAGGCATTATTTTACTGACAAAGGCCCATATAGTCAAAGCTATGGTTTTTCAAGTAGTCAAGTATAGATGCAAGAGTTGGACCACTGAAGAATTGATGCTTTTGAACTGTGGTGTTGGAGAAGACTCTTGAGAGTCCCTTGGACTGCAAGGAGATCCAACGAGTCCATCCTAAAGGAAATCAGTCCTGAATATTCATTGGAAGGACTGATACTGAAGCTGAAGCTCCAATACTTTGGTCACCTGATGTGAAGAGCTGAATCAGTTGGAAAAGACTTTGATGCTGGGAAAGACTGAAGGCAGGAGGAGAAGGGGATGACAGAGGACAAGATGTTTGGATGGCATCACCAACTCAATGGACATGAGATTGAGCAAGCTCAAGAGATGGTGAAAGACAGGGAAGCCTGATGTTCTTCAAGTATATGGGGTCACAAAAAGTCGGACACGACTGAGCAACTGAGCAACAAGGAGACTCATTCGGCTTCCCCTGTGGCTCAGTGGTAAAGAATCCACCTGCAATGCATGAGACATGTGTTTGAACCCTGGGTCTGGAAGATGCCCTGGAGGAAAGCACAGAAACCCACTCCAGTATTCTTGCTGCAAAAATCCCATGGACAGAGGAACCTGGTGAGCAGCACACTCTGAAGTTCATACAGTCACAAAGAAGCAACTGAGAACGTATAGGATGCATGCATAGGAGATTATTATGTAAGTCTTCCAGATTTCATCCTTTCCATTAGACTCTTGAGAGTCCCTTGGAATGCAAGGAGATCCAGCCAGTCCATCCTAAAGGAGATCAGTCCTGGGTGTTCATTGGAAGGACTGATGTTGAAGCTGAAACTCCAATACTTTGGCCACCTGATGTGAAGAGCTGACTGATTGGAACAGACCCTGATGCTGGGAAAAATTGAGGGCAGGAGGAGAAGGGGATGACAGAGATGAGATGGTTGGATGGCAACAGCGACTCAATGGACATGGGTTTGGGTGGACTCTGGGAGTTGGTGAGGGACAGGGAGGCCTGGCGTGCTGCAGTTCATGGGGTCGCAAAAAGTAGGACACGACTGAGTGACTGAAATGAATTGAACTGTTTAGAATTACATTTTAATGAAAAATATTATTTTTTATGTGATCAGTTATCTCTCTGGCTGTTATATTTTTATTTGTTTCATTTTTAGGGCATTTAGTATTACTTTTAAAAATGCTTCCATGTGCTGATAATAATTACTAAATAGATACTATTCCAAAGTTGTTTGCATTCTCATTCTGATAAGCTAAAAACCATTTAAAACTCTTTACTTGGTCTTATCAATTTGGGAATTTGATTTATACCTTGAATAAAAAAGTTAGATTTTACCCAGATTTTAGTAATTACTAAATTTTCATTCAACAGTCCATTTTTCCTGAGCTTAAGTTTCTAACTGTTGTAATTGTGTACAAAATTTGGAACCGCTATGTGTCACCTTGGTTGTTTAGTATATAAATAATAGGCTACAATTATAACAGCAAAAAGAGTTTGGAGAAGCAAATTTGTTTAGTAGCAATTAAATCCAGAGAATCATTCCAAAAAAAGAAAAAGCTAAGTAATAACTTTAATTGAGTTGTAAGCAAAATGGAAAAACTTCAACATAATGTTTCTAAACATCTTGTAGAAAAGTGACAGTCTACCTATAATTACCTTGCTTAGTCACTTTTTGGCTACAGAGATAAAAATTTTTATATGAAAATTTTATATGGAAGGATTTTACACTGCTAAAGTACTCACAAAATGTGAAGGTGACATTCACATGTTAGTAAACTCTCAAAATATAGTTTTTCATTTTTTAAGGGGGAAAAATTAATTTCACATGCTATTTATTGCTACTTTTCAGGAATGAAACAAGATAAAAAAAGTTTTTATGTGATTAAAATCACCAAGAAGTCACCTGCAATAATTAAAAATACTCCAAAACACAATCATTTTCCTGCCCAACAGGGGATTTGTCTTTGAATTTTATTATAATCAAAGTAAATAAATGTATTATAAATTTATATTAATAAAAATCCCACTTCTTGTCATATGTAGTAACTGATTTTGAGCTAAACTTTCTGCCACACACAACTGTAAAAAAATGCAGGACTTCAATTTGTGAGAAAGGAGATGCACATAGAGTATCATGTTTATCTAGGCATTCACCATGGATGCACAATAGGATTATTAGGATTATAGTACTTGGAGGTTAAATCAAACAAAACAGAGTGATCTTTCTGAGCTGAGAGGTAAGAAACTGGATTCATAGTAATAAGGCAGTTGGAATTTATAGTGTATATCACTTTGCTCATGAATCTGCAAGTTTAGCAGGACTTAGTAAAGACACCTAATTTCTGCCTACTCAATCATATGGGGGAGCTTGAAAGATATGGACTGGAATCATCTGAAGTTTTTGTCCATTCACACATCTGGTGCTTGACATTGGAAAGATTCAAACTGTTGGAGGCTAGAATATCTGGAGCTCATTGGATATCTCCATCTCAGAGGTCTCTGTGTGTTCTATGTAGCCAGAAATTTTTATGGTAGCCAGATTTCTCATTTGTCTACTAAGAGCTTCCAAGGCATATGTCTCAAGAGAGATAAATGGGTAGAAGCTGAATTGTGTCTTTTTTAACCTAGCCTTATAAGTCATTCTTATTTTATTAATTCAGGCTCTCTTCCTTTTGTCTTTATGAGTCTAGTTAAAAGTTCATCAATGTTGTTTATGTTTTCAAAGAACCAGCTTTTAATTTCCTTGGATCTTTTTCATTATTTATTTAGCCTCTACTCTATCTTTACTCTGATCTTTATTCTTTCTTTCCAACTGCTCACTTTGGCTTGTTTTTTTCTTTATTTCCTTTAGGTGTAAAGTTAGGTTACTTATTTGAGATTTTTATTATTTCTTGAGGTTATCTTGTATCACTATAAACTCCCCTTTTAGAACTGCTTTTGCTAAGTCCCCAAAGTTTTGGATCCCCTGGAAAAGGGAATGGCTACTCACTTCAGTGTTCTTGCCAGGATAAGCCCATGCACCAATGAACCTAGCAGGCTACAGTCCATGGGGTCACAAAGAGTTGGACATGGCTGAGCAGCTAACACTTTCACTTTCAAATGTTTTGGATTGTCGTGTTTTCATTTTCATTTGCCTCTAGGCATTTTAAAAATTTCCTCTTTGATTTGTTCAGTGATAGATTGGTTGTTTAGTAGCATGTGGTTTAGCCTCCACATGTCTGGGTTTCTTAAGTTTTTTTATTTTTCTTGTAAATGATTTATAATCTCATAGAATTATGGCTGCAAAAGATGCTTGAGATGATTTCAATATTCTTAAATTTAGTGGGGTTTTGCTTTCTAACCTAGAATGTGATCTATTCTGGAGAATTTTCCATGTGCACTTGAAAAGAATATGTATTCTGTGACTTTCTGATGAAATACTCTCTCTCTCTGTCCCTCCCTCTCTAGATAAATAGATGATAGATAGATACATAGATACATACATAGATATAGATATATATAACAGTTAAGTCCTTTTGGTCTAATGTGTCATCATACTCAACGATGAAAAGCTGAAAGCATTTCTTCTAAGATCAGGAACAAGACAAATATACCCACTTTCATCAGTTTTATTCAACATAGTTTTGGACGTCACAACCACAGCTATAGAGAAAAAAAAAAAAAGAAATAAAAGAAATCTAAATTGGAAAGGGGTCTTCCCTGATAGCTCAGTTGGTAAAGAATCCTCCTGCAGTGCAGGAGACCCCAATTCGATCCCTGGGTCAGGGAGGTCTGCTGCAAAGGGATAGGCTACCCATTCCAGTATTCTTGGGCTTGGGTAAAGAATCTGCCAGAAATGTGGGTGATCTGGGTTTGATCCCTAGATTGGGAAGATCCCCCCTGGTGAAGGGAAAGGCTATCCACTTCAATATTCTGGCCTGGAGAATTCCATGGACTGTATAGTCCATGAAGTTGCAAAGAGTCGGATACGACTTTCACTTTCACTTTCAAATTGGAAAGGAAGAAGTAAAACTGACTGTTTGCAGAGTACAGGATATTATACATAGGCAATCCTAAAGATGCTACCAAAACTATTCAAACTAATAAATTAACTCAGTAAAGTTGCAGGATACAAAATTAATATACAGAAATCTTGGGCATTTCTACATTCTAACAACAAAGTATCAGAAAGAGAAATTAAAGAAACAAGCTCATTTACCAACAGATCAAAAAAATAAGATAACTAGGAATAAATCTAGTTAGGGAGGCAAAAGATCTATAGTCTGAAAACTATAAGATGCTGATGAAAGAAATGGAAGATAACACACAACAGATGGAAAGATACACCATGTTCTTGGACTGGAAGAATCAATACTGTCAAAATGACTATCCTATCCAAGGCAATCTACAGTTTCAACACAATGCCCATCAAATTACCTCTGGCACTTTTCACAGAACTAGAACAAAATTTTTTTAATTTGTATGGAAGCACAAAAGACCCCAATAGCCAAAATAATATTTTTCTTAAAAAAAAAAATCTTTCAATTGGAGGAAAAATTGCCTTATAATATTGTGTTGGTTTCTGCTGTACATCAACATGAATCAGTCATAATTATACATTTATCTTCTTCCTCTTGAGCCTCCCTCCCCTCCCCCACCCCACCCCACCCTTTTAGGTAATCACAGAGCACCAGGTTGGGCTCCCTGTGTTATATAGTAACTTCTTGCTAGCTATCTATTTTACACATGATAATATATATATGTTGATGCTACTTTCTCCATTCATTCCACTCTCTTTCCCCCACTGTGTCCAAAAATCTGTTCTATACATTTTTGTCTCAATTCCTTCCTTGAAAATAGCTTCATCAATACAGTTTTTCTAGATTTCATATATATATTTTTTAATATGTGATATCTGTTTTTCTCTGTCTGACTTACTTCACTCTGTATAACAGGATCTAGGTTCATCCACCTCAGTAAAACTGACTTAAATTCATTCTTTTTGTGGCTGAGTAACATTCCATTGTATATATGTATCATATCTTCTTTATCCATTCATCTGTCAATGGACTTCTAAATTGCTTCCATGTCCTGGCTATTGTAAATAGTGCTGCAATGAACACAAAAACACATGCATCTTTTATAATTGTGGCTTTCTCAAGGTATATGTTCAGTAGTGGGATTTTTGCATCAATGGCAAGTTTATTCCTAGTTTTTTAAGGAATATCAATACTATTCTCCATAATGAATGTATCAGTTTACATTCCCAGTATAGGAGGATTCCCTTTTCTCCATATCCCCTCCAGCATTTCTTGTTTTGTAGATTTTTTCATGATGGCCATTCTGATTGGTGTGAGGTGATATAATTGTAGCTTTGACTTGAAAACAATCTTGAGAAAGAAAAATGAAGCTGGAAGAATGGCACGCCCAGAATTCAGAGTGTAATACAAAGCTACAGTAATAAAAAGCAGTATGGTACTGGCGCCAAACCATACAGATGATGAAACAGGGTAGAAATAAGCCCACACACCGATGGTAAATTAATCTACAGCAGAGGAGGTAAGAATACCCAATGGAGAAAAGAAAGTCTTTCCATAAGTGGCCCCTGGGAAAACTAGACGCTGCATATAAAAGAATGAAATCGGAATATTCTCTAACATCATATGCAAAAACAACTCAACACGGATGAGACCTAAATGTAATATCAGATACCATAACACTCCTAGAGAAAAACAGGCAGGACACTCTTGGATATAATTCACAGCAGTACTTTTTAGGATCCCTGCCTAAAGTAAAGGAAATAAAAGCAAAAGTAAACAAATGAGACCTAATTAAACTTAAAAGCTTTTTGCACAGCAAAAGCAATCATTAACAAAATGAAAAGACAACATAATGAATGGGAGAAAACATTTATAAATGATAGAAATGATAAGGAATAAATACCCAATACATAAAAACAGCTCATACAACTCAATATTAAAAAAAAAAAAAAAAAGACTGCTTAAAAATTAGGCAGAAGAAATTTTTCCAAAGAGGAAGTGCAGATGGCTAACAAGCACATGAAAGGATGATCAACATCACTAATCATCATAACAATTCAAATAAAAATCACAATGAGATATCACCTCACGCCCGTTATCAAGAAGAACACAAATAAAAAATGTTGGCAAAGATGTGAAGAAATGGGAACCCTTGTATGCTGTTCTTGGGAATGCAAATTTTCGCAGCCACTGTGGAAATCAATATGGAGCTTTCTCAAAAAACTAAAAATTAAGCTACCATACAACTCAGCAATTCCATTCCTGGGTACATATCCCCAAAACACAAAAATTCTAATTCAAAAAGATACATGCACCTAAATGTTCATAGCAGTGTTATTTACCTTTTCCAAGATGTGGAAGCAACCTAAGTGTCTATCAACAGATGAATCAATACAGAAGATCTGGTGTACACAAACACCTATACACACAATATAATGCTACTCGGCCATTTTAAAAAATGAATCTTTGCCATTTACAGCAAGAGCATGAATGGATTTGGAAGGCATCATGTTAAATTTAAAAAGTCAGAGAGAGAACAACAAATAAGGTACGATATCACATGCAAGTGGAATCTCATAAATACAATAAACTGGTGAATAAAATTACTGGTATAGTTGTTCTGCAGTCTGTGGGTCATCTGCTCAGTGGCTCTATGGTAGGGCTAATGGCGCCCTCCTCAAGAGGGGTCAACCACATGCTACGTGACCCCGGTTTGCAGCAGTCAGAGCCCCTGCCCCCATGGCAGGCAACTGCTGACCCATGCCTCCACAGGAGACACTCAAACACACAAAAGCAGGTCTGGCTCAGTCTCTGTGTGGTTTCTGGGGTCTGGTGTGAACAAGGTTTAGTTTGAGCCCTCCAAGCATCTCTGGAAGGTATGGTATTCGATTCTAAATATGACTTTGCCCCTCCTGTAGTCTTGCTAGGGTGTCTCCTTTGCCCTTGGATGTGGGATATCTTTTTTCTTGGTGGGACCCAACTTTCTCTTGCCAATGGTTGTTCAGCAGCAAATTGCAATTTTGGAGTTCCTGCAGGAGAAGATGAGAGCACATCCTTCAACTCTGCCATCTTGCTTACTTGGGTGCAATCTCAAAATTAACAGAAAGAACTCTGTTTGTTTCCAAGGCAAACCATTCAATATCACAGTAAACCAACCTATACCCCAATCACTAATACTGAAGAAGCTGAAGTTGAATGGCTCTATGAAGACCTACAAGACCTTCTAGAACTAACACTAACACCCAAAAAAGATGTCCTTTTCATCATAAGGGACTGGAATGCAAAAGTAGGAAGTCAAGAGATACCTGGAGTAACAGGAAAGTTTGACCTTGGAGTACAAAATGAAGCAGGGCAAGGGCTAATGGAGTTTTGCCAAGAGAACATACTGGTCATAGCTAACACCCTCTTCCAACAGAATAACAGACAACTCTACACATGGACATGACCAGATGATCAACACCGAAATCAGATTGATTATATTCTTTGCAGCCAAAGATGGAGAAGCTCTATACAGTCAACAACAACAACAAAAAAAGACCAGGAGCTGACTGTGGCTCAGATCACAAACTCCTTACTGTAAAATTCAGACTTAAATGGAAGAAAGTAGGGAAATCCACTAGACCATTCAGACATGGCCTGAATCAAACCCCTTACAATTATACAGTGGAAGTAACAAATATATTCAAGGGATTACATTTGATAGAGTGTCTGAAGAACTGTGGATGGAGGTTGGTGACATTGTACAGGAGGCAGTGATAAAGACCATCACCAAGAAAAAGAAATGCAAAAAGGCAAAATGGTTGTCTGAGAAGGCTCTACAAATAGCTGAGAAAACAAGATAAGTGAAAAGCAAAGGAGAAAAGGAAAGATATACCCATCTGAATGCAAAGTTCCAAAGAATAGCAAGGAGAGATAAGAAAGCCTTCCTCAGTGATCAATGCAAGGAAATAGAGAAAACAATAAAATGGGAAAGACTAGAGATCTCTTCAAGAAAATTAGAAATACCAAGGGAATATTTCATGCAAGGATGGGTACAATAAAGGACAGAAATGGTATGGACCTATGAGAAGCCAAAGATTTTAAGAAGAAGTGGCAAGGCTACACAGAAGAACTATACAAAAAAGATCTTCATGACCCAGATAATCATGATGGTGTGATCACTCACCTAGAGCAAGACATCCTGGATTGCGAAGACAAGTGGGCCTCAGGAAGCATCACTATGAACAAAGCTAGTGGAGATGATAGAATTCCAGCTAAGTTATTTCAAATCTTGAAAGATGATGCTATGAAAGTACTGTACTCCATATGCCAGCAAATTTGGAAAACTCAGCAGTGGCCACAGGACTGGAAAAGGTCAGTTTTCATTCCAATCCCAAAGAAAGGCAATACCAAAGAATGTTCAAACTACTGTACAATTGCACTCATCTCACATGTTAGCAAAGTAATGCTCAAAATTCTCCAAATCAGGCTTCAACAATACGTGAACCGAGAACTTCCAGATGCTCAAACTGGATTTTGGAAAGGCAGAGGAACCAGAGATCAAATTGTCAACATCTGTTGGATCATAGAAAAAGCAAGAGAATTCCAGGAAAACATCTATTTCTGCTTCACTGATTACTCTAAGCCTTTGACTGTGTGGATTACAACAAACTGTGGAAAATTCTGAAAGAGATGGGAATACCAAACCACCTGACCTGCCTCCTGAGAAATCTGTATGCAGATCAAGAAGCAGCAGTTAGAACCAGACATGGAACAATGAACTGGTTCCAAATTGGGAAAGAGTACATCAAGGCTGTATATTTTCACCCTGCTTATTTAACTAATATGCAGAGTACACCATGAGAAATGCTGGACTGATGAAGCACAAAGCCGGAATCAAGATTACTGGGAGAATATCAATAACCTTAGATATGCAGATAACACCACCCTTATGGTAGGAAACCAAGAGGAACTGAAGAACCATTTGATGAAAGTGAAAGAGGAGAGTGAAAAAGTTGGCTTAAAACTCAACATTCAAAAAATGAAGATCATGGCATCTGGTCCCATCACTTCAGGCAAATAGATGGGGAAACAATGGAAACAGTGACAGACTTTATTTTTCTGGGCTCCAAAATCACTGCAGATGGTGATTGTAGCCATGAAAGTAAAAGACACTTGCTCCTTGGAAGAAAAGCTATGACAAACCTAGACAGCATATTAAACAGCAGAGACATTACTTTGCCAACAAAGGTCCGTCTAGTCAAAGCTCTGGTTTTTCCTGTAGTCATGTAGGATGTAAGAGCTGGACCATAAAGAAAGTTGAGCACCAAAGAATTAATGGTTTTGAACTGTGGTGTTGGAGAAGATTCTTGAGAGTCCCTTGGACTGCAAGGAGATCCAGCCAGTCAATCCTAAATGAAATCAGTCCTAAATATGCATTGGAAGGACTGGTGCTGACGCTCCAATACTTTGGCCACTTCACGCGAAGAACTGACTCATTGGAAAAGACCCTGATGCTGTGAAAGATTGAAGGGAGTGGGAGAAGTGGACGACAGAGAATGAGATGGTTGGACGGCATCACTGACTTGATGGACATGAGTTTGAGCAAGCTCCAGGAGTTGGTGATGGGCAGGGAAACCTGGCATGCTGCAGTCCATGGGGTCACGAAGAGTCAGAAACGACTGAGTGGCTGAACTGAGTGAATAGACTAGAAAAGAGGAAGACTGAGTAATACAGAGAGCAACTAGTGGTTACCAGTGCGGAGAGGGTGTGGGGCAATATAAAGTTAGGGAGAGGGAGGTGTAAACTACTGGTGTAATACAGGCTACAGGAGTGTATTATACAACAAAGGGAATATAACCAGTATTTTGTAGTAACTAAATTAAGTGTTATATTTTAAAATTTTATACAAATTTAACATGAAGAAGGAAATGGTAACCCACTCCAGTATTCTTACCTGGAGAATCCTACAGACAAAGGAGCCTGGCACACTACAGTCCATGGGGTCACAAGAGTCAGACATGACTTAGCAACTAAATCACCACCACCATACAAAGTTAAAAATAAATAAAAAAGAATAATTAAATAAACAAGTAAAATAGCAATATATAAATGAGTCAGAACAAAAAAAGTCATTCGCCAACCCACATCATCGGAAGTGAATAATGAGGGCTGCCCAAATTCAAGAACAGGAGAATTAGCTTCCAAATTTTGTGGGATGAGTGTCAAAACATTTGCAGATATGTTTTAAAACCACCTATGATCTAGAAGCACATGTAGATTAGCTTTAGATGGAGACAAAAATCAAATGTCATGCAGGAGAAATAATTGATTGAGGTGGGAAGAGGAAGTAGTAAGACATCGTGGTTCTCAGAAGCACATAATCACGACTGGATTATAAAAGTGTGCAGAATGCAAAATATAGACTAAATTTTACATTGTCACCTTTCAAGAAGGGCTAATTTACCCCAAAATTATTAAAAAGCATGATCTTTGGGCTCTGTGGAAAGAGGGGGAGAATCTTAGGGAGAATTAGCAAGATGAATAAGAACATCAAATTGGGCCTTAGTTTCGCCTAAGTGGTTGGTGTGGGTGGAGGAGGGCAAGTAGCCCAGGAGAGAAATCAAAGTTCACAGGTTAATTATAGAGATACAAGCAAATTTTGAAAATGGAAGCATCTGATCTTTGGTGATTTCAGTTTAGAAGGACAGTCTGAATAATGACAGTAAATTTGTGTGACATAATCTTTTAAATTTAAATATTAAAGGAAAATAATGCAGTGTCAATAAATTTAACACAAAAGATCTTACAAAAAACCTGTCCTGGTATGGAAACAAAAGAGAACAAGGTGAAAAATAAGCATGACAATGCACAAGGAAGTGATATAAGAGGCAACAATTACAAACACAGGAGAAAGAAAAGAATTATGAATTTTACTCAACACCAATAAACATAGAGTCATCAGAGAAAAGGAGGGAGAATTTTTGTCACCAACATATTCTATCTAAAGAAGTATAAAAGGAATTAGAGTTAGGCTTTTTTTTTCAATAATCAAATTTTAAAGTTATCCAAAAAATCCATTAAATATATAAAAACTACAGATTCTATCAGAAATCACTTGTTACTTGTGGGAAATACAAGGCCTTTTTCTAGCAGTATAAAGCAACAATAGGTTTCCCTGGTGGCTCAGATGGTAAAGAATCTACCTGTAATGAAGTAGACCTGGTTTGATCCCTGGGTTGGGAAGATTCCCTAGAGAAGAGAATGGCAATCCAATCCAGTATTCTTGGCTGGAAAACCCAATGGACAGAGGAGCTTGGCAGACTACAGTCCATGGGGTTGCAAAGAGTTGGACACGACTGAGTGACTAACACTTTCACTTTTCACTTTCATGCAATAACAGTATTTCATTACATAATAATAAGCTAGGATTTCAGCATAGCTACTGGACAAAAGATTTGTTAACATCTTTTTAATAAATTACACTATAATCACATAAGCAATGGATTTTAATGACACACAGGAGATTATAGGTTGAATAGATTTCTGAAAACACATTTTGAAGTAATCTTTAAACATTTTTGCTATGTGTTTATCTAGTAATCTCAAAAGAATTGATTAATGAATTCAGGGAAAAGATCTGCTTGCTGTTGTATATATATACAATATAATTTTTCAGACTGCTTGCTCTGACTTCATATGAAATTACAAAAACCTTCAGGCACTGAACAAAGCAATTTACATACACTATTTTCAAACCATACAATAACCTTTCAAGCAGGAATTAAAACTATCCCTACTTTGTTGAGGCAATACATTGTCTTGTGGAGACTAACTGAATACCACATTTGCATAGTTTGTAAGAACCAAGATTTGAAACTAACTCTGGCTTCTAAGGATGTATTTCACCACATTCACTAAGATCCAAGCAGAATATGAAGCTCAGGATAAATTTAAAGCAATAATTAACTGCTCTAATCATACACATATATACTCTCTCTCTCTCTCTCTCACACACACATACACACACACACACACACACACACACGTACACAAAAGCATCCTAGCACCTAAGAGGATCAATGTTCAATGTTGGGGTCAGGAAGACACTCAATTAGGGAAATAAATTTACAATGATAGGATATATAAAACATGCTTTTCTGAAATGCAACTTAGAGTAAGTTTTTAACTTGATTGTACTTTTTGTTCATTCTCAAAATTCTTCCAATTGGTAATGTTGGCCAATGCAAAATTTAAGTTTACAGTCTAAGCTATTTCATGATTCATTTTGACATGTGGCAGAAATCAACATAATATTATAAACCAATTATCCTTCAATTAAAAATAAATTTAAAAAAGAGTAAATCCCAAGAGTTCTCATCACAAGGCTAATATATATATATATATATATATATATATTTATATATATATTTATTTCTCTCTCAAAATGCTTTATGTATATACATGTGTTTATATAATATGTACATATATACATCTCCTTATATGTCTACCATCTATCTACCTATCTAGATAGATAGCTATAGATCATCTCCATAGATAGATGGATAGATAGATATTGATAAACAGATAGGTACATAGATATATAACAGAGAGATAAAGTGTCAGAGGGATATAACTCATATATATTTATCATTAGGCATGAAAAAATATTCAGCAGGCTCATGTTACCTTTAGAGATATCTATTAAAAAATAGTGGTTCATTACATAATTTTTGTTTATTATTTGAGATTTTGTATATTGATTGAAGGGAATAAATATGATATTTTAGTTCCACAACTGTATATGCCTTAGGTTTATATTAAATTTTATTATTAAGATTAATTTTACACTTTATAATGCATTTTCAAAATAAGGAAGTAAATATACAATTTACATCTGAGCTCTTGGTCTAATACAACTTTGGCAAGCAGTTTGTTACATTTCACACACCAGGAAAGAGCTTCCCTCTGATGTCACAAGAATGCGTGTAGTCCAGAAGCCAAAGTTATAATTAGTTGTGAATACACATTTTGGGTGAGTTTATGCCTGGGACAAATGCGATCCCATTTTAGGATCATGGCTTTCTAATGCTTCTCTTCCAACCCCTGCTGTCATGATCCTGCTGTGAGAAAAGCAAAGCAGTGGTTTCCACTTTTACTCCCATTCTTTCAAAGGAAAGTAAACTGGGAAAAATTGTAACATGATTTATCACATTGAGTGGGAGCTCCCCGACACTGAATGGCCTTTATCTTAAAGATTAAGTAAGATATGTTTTTCAGAAGTAGAAGCTTGTATTTTAATTTAACAATGGTTTTCGGAGATGAATACTGTTCTGGACACAGATCCGCATATTCTAGTTCATTAGACATACACATTTCAGATAATTATGAAACTAAATACATAATTATTTCCTCTGGTGTAACAATAGAGTTGGGCTTCCCTGGTAGATCTGCTGATAAAGAATATACCTGCAATGCAGGCAACCCTGGTTCAATTCCTGGGTTGGGAGGATCCGCTGGAGAAGGGATAGGCTACCCATTCCAGTATTCTTGGGCTTCCCTGGTGGAGTTATGGAAATCAATATGAAGTTTGGAGTCTAATCATGAAAAGGGATCACCAGAAAAATTGCTTCAGTGTGGTTATTAAGTCACATACCAAGTCACAGTCAGAACTCCTTAATTCAGGAAAGTTTGTGAATCCTCATCAAATGTATTTGATAGTGCCAGGTTTATTTTTATGTGATAATTCATGTTACAGGAAGACTGAAGTTATTTGAATCTGTAATCATTAATTCTTCTATATACCATAAAATTAGATATGTTGGACTTAAGGAGGATTACAATTCTATAATGCCAAAAAAAATGGAAAGAAAAAAATCAAATTGTCTTATTCTATATACATACTATAAGGGAGATAAGGGATGAAATGGAAACAAAACAGCCTTTGTAGTGAAATGGATGGGCTTCAAGTCTCACGTTAGTCAGTTAGTAGCTATGAGACATTGTTTATTGTCTCGGAGGCTCTAATTTGCAAAACAGAATAACGTTTTACAAATTATTGGGAGGATCAGTAATAATCCAGGTGAAGTTTCTAAGATGTAATAGGTGTACTAGAGAAGTCTTTATTTAAATTAGGTGAAATTGGACTTTGGGTTGAATTTACATTTAAAAGCAAAATTTAATATACACACATATATTATCTCCAAATAAAGAATTTTAGGATTGCATGTAATTTATATATGATCCCCCTACTTAATATAATATCTGATGCACAATTTTCCTGAAATGAGTTCATTTAACTTCTCTTGAACCTTTCCAGTGACAAGCAAAAGGCTGCACTTGTCTTCAAAGCAGGGACAACCATGAGTTAAGCACATCTGCTTTCTAATGGCTTTTCAGTTGGTCCCATCACTTTTCTCCTTCCTTGGTTAATATTTGAAGTCATTTTTGATGCATTACTTTGCTGTTTGCCTTCCAGTGGAGCCATTCATGTTCATCAGTTCTGTTCTGAACTTAGCTCCAAGGACTAAACACAACAAAAGTCATGTGGGTTGGGTCACTTTATAGTTCAAGAAAATTATTAGTTCTCTCCTTCTTTGTAAACCTATTACTTTTAAAATTTTCTATGAAACCAAAGGGGGCATTAGCATTTTGAGAGACTATTGGTTCATGTTAAGTTCTATTGACCACAATTTTTTTAGTTTTTACTTCCTACTTAATAGGATTTTTACTTGAATATTTGATTATTGCTAGGTAGCAGAGAAGAGAGTCATAATAGTAATTTGAGATTCCTCAACCTCATAATGCTTGGTATTGCTGATGCAATTCCTAGTAATTCCACCTCCTTGAAAACAAAACTATAAAACTCCCCAGGCACAATTTGTAACAGAATGTGGTTAAATCTGCACCATAAATTTACTCTTTATGTCAGTGTAATTTACTCACATCACCTCTATTTAACTCAATCTTAAGGCCATTAAAATCTAAAAGATGATTCAAACACTTGTTTTGATATAATTCATTATTCATTTATGTTTTTAAAGATGAAGACAGTTATGTTATCTCCAAATGAATTTAGCACATTCAATAAGCAATACAATATTAAATATCTAAAGTTTTGCCATTATGGCAAGGTCAAATGTGGTATGTTTTACTCTATTGATTCACATTCATGACCCAAATGAGGTTATTGCTTATGCACAGGGTACAATTATATCAAGGTTAGACAAGAAGACTTCTCTAGTACAAGATAGAGCACTATGAAATCATACAGTAGTGCTAAAACTTGGATTGGTGTTATACTTCATGACATATTATCTAGCTTTCCCAAATATTAAAAAAGTGGATCTTTATCTCTGCTACTGAGTTTAACTTTCTAACCTATACATATTGATAATGTGATACTTTTTCAGTTATACTTAACTGTAGCTATATGATAATCCACTTATTAAAATGTAAAAAAATTATATAGCATATTTCAATCACATATATAAAAAAAGAACTCATGAGAAAATTTCCAAATTTTCCTCTTAAAGGTAGCCAAGCCAAATTCTGTTTAAGAATATACTCTCACATTAAAGTTTTCATATCTCAAATTATTTAAATAAGTACATAATAATACCAGTGAAATTTGCTTTAAAAGTTAAACTATTTTAAAGGATAATCACAGAATATAATGAGAATATATGCTAATACTTAAGTTATAATTAAGCACAAAAAAAAAATATCAAGCAAAGTAATTTGGAAACCATGCCATAGTAAATCTAGGTTCTTTTATAGCCTGGCATATTTGTATACATTAAGAAATAATTTTGTCTATTATTTTTTCCACTATTTTGAAGCATAACTACAAAAATTACACAACTAGATTTGATGTTTAATAAGTAAGAGTAGCTGATATTCCTGAATCGGTATTTTGTGTTACAATGAGATAAGTATATTGGAGTGAGTTTATCTAATTACACTTACATTGACCTCATTTATTTAAAAAAACAGTCATGGAAGCATATCACACACATGGAACAATTTCATTATTGTTTCTAAATCCTGGTTTTTCTGGACAGATATGTGTTAGTAAAACTGCTATGATGCATGGTGCATGCAACTGCTTATCTGAGTGTCAGCTTTCACATGAAAAACTGTTTACACAAATCCTATCATTATCAGAATGACTGTTGTGTGATTTCAAACAACAAGGAAATAATTCTGCTACTAATTTTGAAATGGTCAAGAGCATTTCTTTCAACATATGTCTTCTTTTAACTCTCTTTGCCCTCAGAAAATTTGCTAGCCTCTGTATAAATAATTCTCTGCCAAACCAAATTCCATTTATTCAAATATAAAATAAATCTTCTTTGAAATTTTGTCTTTTTTTGATCTGTCTCCTTTCTTGACAAAGTTAAAACCATTCTCCTAATCCTTCAGGATAAAAACTAACCATTACTTTTCCTGTATTTCTAAAACACAACTTAGTCCACAAGCATAGTCAAAGCTACCTCTCCAATGGATCATTCAGTTCAGTTTCGTTCAGTCGCTCAGTTGTGTCCGACTCTTTGCGACCCCATGAACCTCAGCACGCCAGGGCTCCCTGTCCATCACCAACTCCCGGAGTTCACCAAAACCCATGTCCATTGAGTCAGTGATGACATCCAACCTTCTCACCTCTGTCGTCCCCTTCTCCTCCTGCCCCCAATCCATCCCAACATCAGGGTCTTTTCCAATGAGTCAGCCCTTCACATGAGGTGGCCAAAGTATTGGAGTTTCAGATTCAACATCAGTCCTTCCAGTGAACATCCAGGACTGATCTCCTTTAGGATGGACTGGTTGGATCTCCTTGAAGTCCAAAGGACTCTCAAGAGTCTTTTCCAACACCACAGTTCAAAAGCATCAATTTTTTGGTGCTCAGCTTTCTTTATACTCCAACTCTCAGATCCATACATGACCATTGGAAAAACCTTAGCCTTGACTAGACAGACCTTTGCTGGCAAAGTAATGTCTCTGTTGCTCAATATGCTGTCTAGTGTGGTCATAACTTTCCTTCTAAGGAGTAAGCGTCTTTTAATTTCATGGCTGCAGTCACCATCTGCAGTGATTTTGGAGCCCCCAAAAATAGTCAGCCACTGTTTCCACTGTTTCCCCATCTACTTGTCATGAAGTGATGGGACCGGATGCCATGATCTTAGTTTTCTGAATGTTGAGCTTTAAGCCAACTTTTTCACTCTCCTCTTTCACTTTCATCAAGAGGCCCTTTAGTTCTTCTTCACATTCTGCCATAAGAGTGGTGTCATCTGCATATCTGAGGTTATTGAGATTTCTCCCGGCAATCTTGATTCCAGCTTGGGCTTCGTTCAGCCCAGTGTTTCTCATGATGTACTCTGCATATAAGTTAAATAAGCAGGGTGACAATATACAGGCTTGACGTTCTCCTTTTCCTATCTGGAACCAGCCTGTTGGTCCATGCCCAGTTCTAACTGTTGCTTCTTGACCTGTATACAGATTTCTCAAGAGGCAGGTCAGGTGGTCTGGTATTCCCATCTCTTTCAGAATTTTCCACAGTTTATTGTGATCCACACAGTTGAAGGCTTTGGCGTAGTCAATAAAACAGAAATAGATGTTTTTCTGGGACTCTCTTGCTTTTTTGATGACCCAGTGGATATTGGGAATTTGATCTCTGGTTCCTCTGCCTTTTCTAAAACCGCTTGAACATCTGGAAGTTCACGGTTCACATATTGCTGAAGCGTGGCTTGGAGAATTTTGAGCATTACTTTACTAGCGTGTGAGATGAGTGCAATTGTGCAGTAGTTTGAACATTCTTTGGCATTGCCTTTCTTTGGGATTGGAATGAAAACTGACCTTTTCCAGTCCTGTGGCCACTGCTGAGTTTTCCAAATTTGCTGGCATATTGAGTGCAACACTTTCACAGCACTTTCAGGATTTGAAATGGCTCAACTGGTATTCCATCACCTCCACTAGATTTGTTCATAGTGATACTTCCTAAGGCCCACTTGACTTCACATTCGAGGATGTCTGACTCTAGGTGAGTTATCACACCATCATGATTATCTGGGTCGTGAAGAACTTTTTTGTACAGTTCTTCTGTGTTTTCTTGCCACCTCTTCTTAATATCTTCTGCTTCTGTTAGGTCCCTACCATTTCTGTCCTTTATTGTGCCCATCTTTGCATGAAATGTTCCCTTGGTATCTCTAATTTTCTTGACAAGATCTCTAGTCTTTCCCATTCTATTGTTTTCATCTATTTCTTTGCATTGATCACTGAGGAAGGCTTTCTTATCTCTTCTTGCTATTCTTTGGAACTCTGCATTCAAATGGGTGTATCTTTCCTTTTCTCCTTTGCTTTTCACTTCCCTTCTTTTCACAGCTATTTGTAAGGACTCCTCAGACAGCCATTTTGCCTTTTTGCATTTCTTTTTCTTGGGGATAGTCTTGATTCCTGTTTCCTGTACAATGTCACGAACCTCCATCCCTAGTTCATCAAGCACTCTATCAGATCTAGTCCCTTAAATCTATTTTTCACTCCCACTGTATAGTCATAATGGATTGGATTTAGGTCATACCTGAATGGTCTAGTGGTTTTCTACACTTTCTTCAATTTCAGTCTGAATTTGGCAATAAGGAGTTCATGATATGAGTCACAGTCAGTTCCTGGTCTTGTTTTTGCTGACTGTATAGAGCTTCTCCATCTTTGGCTGCCAAGAACATAATCAATCTGATTTCAGTGTCGACCATCTAGTGATGTCCATGTGTAGTCTTCTCTTGTGTTGCTGGAAGAGAGTGTTTGCTATGACCAGTGTGTTCCCTTGGCAGAACTCTATTAGCCTTTGCCCTCCTTCATTCTGTACTCCAAGGCCAAATTTGCCTCTTACTCCAGGTGTTTCTTGACTTTCTACTTTTGCATTCCAGTCTCCTATAATGAAAAAGACATCTTTTTGGGGTGTTAGTTCTAGAAGGTCTTGTAGGTCTTCATAGAACTGTTCAACTTCAGCTTCTTCAGTGTTGCTGGTCGGGACATAGACATGGATTACCGTGATATTGAATGGTTTGCCTTGGAAATGAACAGAGATCATTCTGTCATTTTTGAGATTGCATCCAAGTACTGCATTTTGGACTCTTTTGTTGACTATGATGGCTACTCCTTTTCTTTAAGGGATTCCTACCCACAGTAGTAGATATAATGGTCATCTGAGTTAAATTCACCCATTCCAGTTCATCTTAGTTCACTGATTCCTAGAATGTCAATGTTCACTCTTGCCATCTCCTGTTTGACCACTCCCAATTTGCCTTGATTCATGGACCTAACATCCAGGTTCCTATGCAATATTGCTCTTTGCAGCATTGAACCCTGCTTCCATCACCAGTCCCATTCACAACTGGGTGTTGTTTTGGCTTTGGCGCCATCCCTCCATTCTTTCTGGAGTTATTTCTCCACTGATCTCCAGTAGCATATTGGGCACCTACTGACCTGGGGAGTTCATCTTTCAGTGTCCTATCATTTTGCCTTTTCATACTGTTCATGGGGTTCTCAAGGCAAGAATACTGAAGTGGTTTACCATTCCCTTCTCCAGTGGACCACATTCTGTCAGACCTCTCTACCCTCAATGACCATGAATGGATCATTCCCTCTTCATTTTCATTGCCACTTCCCTAGCAAATTATTCAGTGACTACTGATCTATAGTCATAAATATTAAGTTTCATGGGAAAATTTCAAATATCATTTTAAAACTTAGATCCTATTTCTGTTCAAGATTTCACTCACAGTCCAAAAATCTTAATCAACTTCTAAACTCAAGTATATAATGAACGGTCCTTCAAAATCATAGCTCAAATAAAAGAATATAGTGAAAATGGTCAAACAAATCAACACAAATAACATATTATTTTCAAAGACAATATAAATTTATCTTTCCAACTTGTTTAGTTGTGATAAAATGTTAAACAAGCCAAACAACTGGGGAGTACAGAATAATACAGAAACTAGATGACAAAGTATAAGCATTTTCAATTCTTTCTGGAAGAATATACAGTAAAAATGAAAGAAGGGAGAAGGAAATTAGTGATTAATTGTTTAGAAGTGTTTATATACACTACTTATAGTATTACAGCACATGTGTGCATATAGTTTTATAGTACATATTGATAAAGAGGGCTTTCTGGGTGGCGCTAGTGGTAAAGAACCCACCTGCCAATGCAGGAGACATAAGAGATGTGGGTTTGATTCCTGGGTCAGGAAGATCTCCTGGAGGAGGGTATAGCAACCCACTCCAGTATTCTTGCCTGAAGAATCCCCATGGACAGAGGAGTCTGTTAGGCTACAGTACACAGGGTCACAAAGGCTTGGACACAGTTGAAGCAACTGAGCATGCACGTATGCACTGGTAAAGAATCCACCTGAAAAAAAAAAAAAAAAGAATCCACCTGCAATGCAGGAGATGCAGGTTTGATCCCTGGGTCAGGAAGATCCCCTGAAGAAGGAAATGACAACTGATTCCAATATTCTTGGCTGGGAAATCTTTTGGACAGAGGAGCCTGGTGGGCTACAGTCCATGGGCTTGCAAGAGTCAGACACGACTTAGAGACTAAACCACCACCATACACACACACACACACACACAGAGTTAGCCTTTCTACTTGTTGGCACTTCTTTTCTCTAAGCTGTGTTGCATAATAATGCATGGTGAAATTTTCAAAACAGTACCCTGCACATATTATGCTCGTGCCCACCATCCTTCATTCACTCTTCATTGCCTGCAAATAAAAATACACAAACTTTGATATGAAATGTAAGGCTCTCATAAACCTATCCTTAAGTTACTTTGCTGAACTAAATTAATCTTCTGGCTCCACTAACACCTCTCTCGGTAATCATTCTTCTAGTCACAAAGTTTAATACCTTTGTGTTTTTTGATTCCTGTATCTCCACTGGTTAGGTAGCCAATAGTCAAGAGTTCACTTGAATCTATTTTTTTTGCTCTATTTACATGGAAACAACATGTATTACTTTCTCTCTCTGATTCATATTTCTTAATGCTCACTTTCCTATGCTGTAATGATTGATTTTCCACTCTTGCCTAGACCTTTGTCTTAGTTGTGAAAATCTCCCTCTATATTTTCTTATCTACATTAAGATTTTAGACTCTGTGCTAGCTCAACTTTGCAGAGTTAAGGGTCTCTTAATCTATGTATAAGAAACTCAAGCTACCATGGTTATTATTTTTAGATTTAAACTTTTGCTTTTCTAAGCCTGTGTCACTGACTTGCTTCTTTTCATTTATAAAAAGCCTTACCAGATGGTATATTTGATTCACTTAACTCACATTTGTTGTTGTTCTTCAGTCATTAAGCTGTGTCTGACTCTATGCAACCCCACGGACACACAGGAAGCACACCAGGCTTCCCTGTCCTTCACTATTGCCTGGAGTTTGCTCAAACTCATTTCCATTGAGTTAGTGATGCTATCTAACCATCTCATCCTCTGCCATCAACACCCCCTTCTTCTTTTGCCTCCAATTGTTCCCAGCATTAGGGTCTTTTCCAGTGAGTCAATTCTTCACATCAGGTGGTCAAAGTATTGGATCTTCAGCTTCAGCATCAGTCCTTCCAATGAATGTTCATGACTGATTTCCTTTAGGAATGACTGGTTTGATCTCCTTGCAGTCCAAGGGACTCTCAAGAGTTTTTTCCAATACCACAGTTCAAAAGCATCAATTCTTTGTCACTCAGCTTTCTTTATGGTCCAACTCTCACATCCATACATAACTCCTGGAAAAACCACAGCTTCAACTAGATGGACCTTTGTCAGCAAAGTGACATTTCTTCTTTTCAGTACACTACCTAGGCTTCTCACAGCTTTTCTTTCAAGGAGCAAGCATCTTTTAATTTCGTGGCTGCAGTCACCATCTGCAGTGATTTTGGAGTCCAATAAAGAAAGTTTGCCACTGTTTCCATTGTTTCTCCATCTATTTGACATAAAGTGATGGGATCAGATATCATGATCTTTCTTTTTTGAATGTTGAGTATTAAGCCAGCTTTTTCACTTTCATCAAGAGGATCTTTAGCTCCTCTTTGCTTTCTGCCATAAGGGTGGTGTCATCTGCATATCTGAGGTTATTGATATTTCTCCTGGAAATCTTGATTGCAGCTTGTTCTTCATCCAGTCCCACATTTCTCATGATGTACTCTGCATATAAGCTAAGTAAGCAGGCTGACAATATACAGCCTTGACATACTCCTTTCCCAATTTGGAACCAGTCTCTTGTTCCAAATTGTCCAGTTCTGTTGCTTTTTGACCTGCATACAGATTTCTCAGGAGGTAGGTAAGGTGGTCTGGTATTCCCATCTCTTTAAGAATTTTCCACAGTTTGTTGTGATCCACAGAGTGAAAGGCTTTGGTATAGTCAATAAGACAGAATGATCCGTTCGTTTCCAAAACAAACCATTCAATATCACACTAATCCAAATCTATGCTCCAAGCACTAATGCTGAAAAAGCTGATGTTGAACAGTTCTCGATGACCTACAAGACGTTCTAGAACTAACACACATACAAAAACATGTCCTTTTCATCATAAGGGACTGGAATGCAAAGGTAGATAGTCAAGAGATACCCGGAGTAACAGGCAAGTTTGGCCTTGGAGTACAAAATGAAGCAGGGCAAAGGCTAGTAGAGTTTTGCCAAGAGAACACACTGGTCATAGCAAACACCCTCTTCCAGCAACACAAGAGAAGACTCTACACATGGACATCACCAGATGGTCAACACTGAAATCAGATTGATCACATTCTTTGCAGCCAAAGATGGCGAAGCTCTATACAGTCAACAAAAACAAGACTGGGAGCTGACTGTGGCTCATACCATGAACTCTTTATTGCCAAATTCAGACAAATTGAAGAAGTAGGGAAATCCACTAGACCATAATCCCTTATGGTTATACAGTGACAGTGGCAAATTGATACAAGATAGTAGATCTGATAGAGTGCCTGAAGAACTGTGGATGGAGGTTCGTGACTGTTGAAGCCTAGTTTGAAGGATTTTGATCATTACCTTGCTAGTATGTGAAATGGTTATGGACACAGTACACAAGAGATTTTTTTCAAACCACTCTCCTGGTTTTATTTCTTTAATCTTCCTCATGTTATTCTTTCTAGAGCCCCAGTGTGAACATATGAAACAGATCCATGCTCTAAGACATTAAAAGCATCTATAAACATAATAGCTCATTGATATCAATGAATACCGTATAACCCTTACTGGGTTTCACTGGACTGGATAACACAGCTAAATCCAACTACACATATGTGCTTTTCCAACAAACTGAATTTTAAAAACTCATCTATTCTTTCTATTTCTGTGTAAGCATGTTGAAACTTGTCTGGGTCAAGTAGGTTTTACTTCATCCTAACTACTTATAAAAGAATGAGAAGAATACTACTTCAAAGAATTGAATGCAAAGAGAATACTAAGAGTTCTGTTAGTTAATAGTGTCAGGTACCTAGCCTTGATGAGTGCTTTTGATGTGTAAAGCAAGCAAACTGAACACCTTTATCAAATCTATGCATTACAATGTATATATGTCAATAAACTACATCCTCAAAAGGGTTATAATAAGGGTGCTGCTAATGTCAGAATGCTGATTTTCCTGTAATTTTAGCTTTCTCTCATTTTCCAAGGCATAATCCTATTACTTTCTAATCAGATGCATTTTTTTTTTAACTGATTTTTTTTATACTATTTACTCTGAGTTGTAACTGAATTTTTGATATCTTTCTCTTGGTTAAGGTAACATTTGGTAACTGTAGTAACCATGGTTACACACTTGACTCATAGTCTCTGTCTACATTTGGCTTCTCATCCCTACCTGAGAACATGTATAGGTTCTATTTCATCTTTCTTGCTCATGTTTGCTTACTTTTGTTTTCTTCCTAATAAAATATAGATCACTTATATTTTTAAAATTTTATTTATGAAGTAAAATGGTTATGTGTACATAGTTTCACCATGAAAAATATGGACACAAGGTATTAAAAGATTTGGCGTATTTCCTACATGAATAAATTAAAAGCATAACAATATTGAAATAAAATTACAATTCAGGAAGTACTGAATAGGAATTGAAATATAGAAACATTTTAGTAAAAATTCTTTTTAGATACTGCAAATATGGATTTGAAACAATATGGTAAACTGATTATATCAGATCTGAAATACTTCCAGAATGGCAGCAAATATATTGTTTACATGTTTTCTTGCTATTCATAAAACACCTAGTCAATATGAAGTGTATACTCAATGAGCTTAGCTACACAGGAAAGCTTTAAACTTTATCTCTTTGATAAATCAAAACCAGAAAATTTCAAGACTAGCTTTTGTGTCTCAGTCTACCTTAAAGATACTTTTGGCATTGAAACCACATCACCTTGAACACATGTGTCCATCAGAGCTTCTAACATGGTAAGAGAGGTTGTTAAGGATGTGTTAAGCCTCTTAGAGGGGTGTTTTATTCCTTAAAGTTATAGTAAACATCAATTCCATCTAAAGAACTCCTGTGATGATACTGACATTTATTTAAAAGCTTTTAAGACTTTTCTTAGACTGCTTCCAAGCTTGAAACCAAAACTGTCCATTAACCATTATTACAATAACCCCTAATCTGATCTCTTGTGCTTCATCTACATGATAGTATCAATGGCAAAGAGTTAAAATTATCCGCTATTCTTACCACATTTATTGAGGAGGTGACTCATTATCTATTCCTTATTGAATTAGCACAACATTCACATAGATATGAAGCTAAAGGATTATATTTGGAATTTCTGGGTTTATCTCTCAGTCCAATCAAGCTTTTAGGTTTTAGGCTGTGAAGGGTAACAGAGTCATAAACGTGTGTCTGTTCCATGAGATCAAGCTGTGTGCCTTATTTTCTCACATCTATGCTCTCATGCTTACAACACATAAAAAAGGAAGGAAACAAATATTTATTGGATGAGTAAATGACTGAAAGCTCATTCAGCCGGCCACAATGACCTAACTAAATGAGACTTCATGAAGCATCTGGCTTATACTGCAGGGAATAAATTTGCTAAATTTGAAAAATTGTAACCAAGAATGTAAAAGGAACACTTTTTCTCTAAGGCTTTCCTACTTTCCCACTGACTCTTACTAATCTTTCAAGACCTTTCAATGTGTCTTCCTCTCCAGGAATCTGTTGGCCCTTTCTTTAGGCTAGGCTAAGAGCTCATCTCCTATATAAATATAACTCATGGTGTAACAAGGAATTAAAATAAAATCAGTATTATTTGGAAAGAAGAGTGAGAGAGTGGCATGAGCTGAAGCTGAAAAGTTAGGAAGGAGCCAAACACTGAAGATTAAACTCAAAAGGTCCCAGTGCTGAGGGGCTGAAAGACCACCCTGGGGGTGATATAAAGCCATTGAAGGGATTTATCAAGTAGTAGCATTGACATATTTTAATTGAAGATGAATCATTTTGAAACATGGTGGTGGTGGCGGTGAGGAACAAGATTGGATACAGAGATTATCTCAAGAGTCTAGGTAAAAGATGATAAGAGCCTGAATAGAACAGGGGTGAGGAGAGAAAACAGACTGAATAACTATCTAGAGGATAAAATCAACAGGACTTGATATTGGTTTACATATAGGGAAGAGATATGGATCATTCTTATTCATTAATTGAAGTATTTATTGACTATATCCTATATTCCAGGTACTGTATTTAGGTAGGGGAGACAGGATGAAAAATGGGTACTACTAATGCCCTCGGGGGGTTATAGTCTAGTGAAAGAGATCTTAGTGTTAATTTGAGCCAGAGAGTGGATCTTGATAACTTCTAAGTTCCTGGCTTAGCATGGATAGATGATAGTGCCATTAACTGTAAAAGAAAACACAAGGGGAGCAGGGAGGAAAGCAAGATATAAAATATGAAGAAATCATTTACAAGGCAACTTATAAGTAATGTAATATAAATTACTAATAAGATGACAGAATCTCATTTCCTTAAAATTAGTGTTTTTAAGATTAAATAATTTCCTAAAGCTAACCTTTTATTATTCTATACTCTTTTTCTGTCTTTTTTTCTTTTTATTTTATATTGAAGTATAACTGATTATCAATATTGTGTTTGTTTCAACTGCCCAACAAAGTGATTCAATTATACACATACATGTATTCAATCTCAAGTTGCCCCAACTAGGTTGTCACATAATACTGAGCAGAGTTCTCTGTGCTATACAGTATGTCTTTATTTGCAGGAAAAATTAGCAACTAAATCTTCTAATTAACAGAAAAAAGTAATGTTTCATTTTTAAAACGACTCTTAGTTTCTTAAATAGAATAATTTCTAGGAAAGTAGTCTTAAATATTGAGCTCCCTCTAATAAATTCAAATTGTGATCTGCCTTGCCAAATTTAGAGTTTCACAAATATTTTCAGAAATTAAACTTTCCTTTAGCTGCTGCTGAATATGGAGGGGGCACAAAACAAAGAAGTGATTAAGGCAGAATGCACTGAACGTGACTGAGTATGGAAAGTGGGAACAAGTTCAGAAACTTAAATTAAAATGGATTTGCTAGGAAACAAGAGCACATGGGCAACAACAAACAATAGAACAGAATGATCCTGAGCTGGCCTGTTGGTGGAGGGCTCTGAAATGTAGACTGAGAAATTCATATTTGGTTTAAATAAAAGGAAGTATTTCTCAAAAAGTGGGGTTATCGAGAGAATTAAAGTGAAAGTGTCAGTCACTCAGTCATGTCCAACTCTTTGTGTGCCCATGGACTGTATCCCTCCAGGCTCCTCTGTCCATGGGATTCTCCAGGCAAGAGTACTGGAGTGGGTTGCCATGCCCTCCTCCAGGGGATCTTCCCAACCCAGAGGTCAAACCCCAGTCTCCTGCATTGCAGGCCGATTCTTTACTATCTAAGCCACCAGGGAGAATGACCCAAACATAATGTTTAAAAAAAAAAATTATCGTGGCAATTTTATGGAGGATAGAGTACAATTAGAAGGAGTGGAGGCAGGGACACCAAGGCTGTGATATGGGCAGTTACATGATAGGACAGTACAACAGAGACAGGTTCAGTGACTCATTCCACACAGGAAATATCAGCTAGGAAAAAAAAAAATAGATAACTTTTTCCAGAAGAGTGCTTTCCTTTTATAGAAGGATTGCTGTGAGGTTATTTGGGAAATGTCACACTTCAGAAATGAATAGGAAAATCTTGGCATGTTGCAATTAACATGAACAGTTTCAGAGATCTGAGCCCTAGGAAGCAGCACACTTTGGAGGGAGGAACAAATGATAAACCTTAGATCTGAAAGTACTGGGAGTATAAAAGACTTAGTAAGAGCAGCTGGAATGACGTCACTTTAGCTGCATAAGTGTTGCAGAATCATCAGAAAACTATGATTGCATTATTGACTCAGTCATTTATTGCATCAAGAAATGCTAGGTTTTCCAGATTACTAACAAACAAAACGGGAACAAAAGCACAAAACATGCCCTATAAATGATAATATATACTTCAATGGCAAAATGTCAAGACACTGAAGTTTATGAGGTTAAGTCAAAGCAAATTTCTCATTTCATTCAATTATGCTTGTTGAAAAATAAATGGTGTTCTGGAGCAAACACATTTTTAAAAAATATGTATAAAGTCAACTTAAATATGATTTGGGTGCTCAATGTTAAAATTACTGTAGTCTGAAAGATTTCCTTTTAAAAAATGTCAACACTTCCTTAATGGCACAGAAGAAAGTGTAGATGATTTACAAGGCATCTCCATGGATTCTGGTTAGCATTTTTAGAACAACAGCAAATAAAGCCATGTTGACATTAGCTGTGTTGTTAATGATACAAACAAGGCAGAAGTAAAACAGTTCTGTTGGCCTCAGCCCAGACAGATTCTTTGTTAGCCAAATTTATAAACTGTACAACAGATGGCAAGATAAAAATGTTTTTTTTTAATTTTTAGTAATATGATCATATAAAAATATGTTGTACCAATAAGTAGAAAAATACCTGCTTCACATGTGTGTTTATACAGATACTACTTAGTATACAAAGTGTGACATGCAGAGATTTTTAAATGAAAGGATTCCAAGTAAACTAATAAATTCAAAATGTAAGATAGACAAATATTCTCCTGTAACTATGAAGAAACAGGGAATAATCACCCTGCTGGGTGTCTGGCATTATATCAGAAAGTTCTAATACAGATACTAATCTTAAGATTATTTAATAAAGATATAAAAATACATTAAATCCATAGAATATAAAATACAATAACTATAATCACACACTGGTGGAAGTGTGAGATCAAATGATGCTGGTAGACTAGAGCTGTGGCCCCCAAATGCCAAGGCTAGGCTGACTGCATTGTCATGTGGGAAACATTTTAAAAGTCCAGATTTCTTGGCCCTGTCCTGGATTCAATAGGTCTGAAGAGGGGCATGGAAATATGGAATTATTAAAACTCCTCTTTATATTTGTGTTCAGTCATGCCTGTGAGTCACAGGACAAGAGAACCTACTGAGTAAACGCTTATTGGAAGAGGTGGGCCTTGGTTTACACAAGAGTTTATCAAACATCATTTACTGAATAGTAGCTATTTGCCAGATACTAGGAATACAGAACCAAAAGTAAACCAACTATTAGGGAAGTTGTGATAATTCATTTTAAAAAGGTATATACAAGATGCCAGGGAGCTCATGAAAGAAACATTTGTATCAAGAAGGATGTTCAGAAACACTTTAAGGGAAGAAGTGAGGCTGCAGTTAAAGCTTGTAAGACAGAGAAAAGGATTTAAAGAAAAGAGATAAAGGTAATAGAACAGCAAGCATGAGGAGAGGAATATCAAAAAGAAAGCTTAGTTGAAAAGACATTTATTAAAATTAATAGTTTCTAAATATTCAAAAGTTTAAAGATACAAATGATTTAACCATCATTCAGGTACATTTCCCAAATGAATACACATCCATTTTCATAATGGAGTAGTCCCCAGAATATGTTAGTACCATTTTTGTCTTTCCTATTGTTTTGAAAATACAGGGGATGAATGTTTTGAAAATACAGGAAATGAAAGATATTGTATCAGGCTCTCAATCTTAGCTTCACCATTTAGTAAATATATGTCCTTGAGAAAAACATCTACCCTTTCAAAGGCTCAGTTTCTTGTTTTTAAAAAATATTACTTCATGTTTTTTATTAGAATTTAAGTGAAAACTGCACTGATTATTTTCCTCTCCACTGCCACTTCCATTCCCGGTCACAGCATATGGTGCTACCAATTGTCCAAACCAGAAACCTCGCTTATTGTTGACGATTCCCCCAGGGCCACCAACCCCACGAGGCACCTTTGTGTAATTTTGGAAAGCTTCCTCCTTCCTCCTGGCAGACACAGGCCATTCCAGGGAACACACTCAGGTGAGCTGGGCTCAAATGAGTCTTCAGCATCCACTCATTTCCTGAGTAGTCACCCTGTGCAAGGCAACACCTGCAGAACTGAGAACATAATTTCTGCTTTCCTTTGCCTCAATGTAACATCCCACCACTCCTCCAAGTACTAGATTATTGTTTTACTTTTTTTAAATTAATTTATTTATTTTAACTGGAGGCTAATTACTTTACAATATTGTTGTGGTTTTTGCCATACAGTGACATGAATCAGCCATGGGTGTACCGGTGTTCCCCATCCTGAACCCCCGCCCACTTCCCTCCCCATCCCATCCCTCTGGGTCCTTTGAACCTGTATACTTCTTGCCACTCCCAAAGCTCCTCTTCTTCAAACTACTCATCCCTATAACATGGATGATTTTTAGCAGCCTCTTCACTACATTTGGTATAACTTCCTCCATAAAATAACATGCAGCCAGAATGAAACTTTTCAAAGACAAATATCAATCACCTATCAATGTCTCTACTGAAAACCTGACCTGGCAATGGCTTTCCATTGCCCTAGAAAAAAAGTATATAGAGTACTTCATGAGTACTGCTTCACAGAAATGCAAAGTCTTTCATGAGTGATTAATTCTCTTCTTACTTCTCTGGACTCCTTTATCCCCACTCCACACTGATTGCAGTGCTTAATGAAAATTGTTCTGATTCCTCTGCTTCTTTGTGGATACTGTTTGTTTTCTGAAATTTTTAATCATCTCTTTTTTTTTTAAAAATACACTGAAATACAGTTGATACATAATATTATTTTAGTTTCAGATATACTACATAGTGATTTGGTGTTTACACACATAAATGAAATGATCAGCACAATAAGTCTAGAAACCATGCATCCTTATATAAAGTTATTACAATCTTATTGATTAAACTTCTGACACTGTATATTATATCCCATGGCTTATTTATAACTGGAGGTTTGTAACCCTTAATCTCCTTCACCTATTTTGCCCACCCCACTCTCTGGCAACCACCACTCTATATCTATGAGCCTGTTTTCATTTGTTTGGTTTGTTTTTTAGATTCCACATATGAGATGATGCAGTACTTGTTTTTCACTGTCTGACTTACTTCACTTAGCATATCTGCTAGATTCATCCATGTTATTACAAATGGCAAGATTTCACTTACTTTTAATGTCTGAGTAATAGTATATATATACAGTGTACTGTGCTTCGTCACTCAGTCATGTCTGACTCTTTGCAACCCCATGGACTCTAGCCCACCAGGCTCCTCTGTCCATGGGTATTCTCCAGGTGAGAATACTCGAGTGGGTTGCCATGCCCTCCTCCAGTGGAACTTCCCAATCCAGGGATCGAACCCAGGTCTCCCACATTGCAGGTGGATTTTTTATTTTTTACCATCTGAGCCACCAGGGAAGCCCAAGAATACTGGAGTGGGTAGCCTATCCATACTCCAGGGGAACTTCCCAACCCAGGAATCGAACCAGGATCTCCTGCATTGCAGGCAGATTCTTGACCAGCTGAGCTACCCAGGAAGCCATATACATATATGTATATATATATACACACACACATACACTTAATCCCATTGTCTATTGATAGATATGTAGGTTGCTTCCATATCTTGATAATTATAAATAATGCTGCTGCTGCTGCTAAGTCACTTCAGTGGTGTCCAACTCTGTGCAACCTCATAGATGGCAGCCCACCAGGCTCCTCCATCCCTGGGATTCTCCTGGCAAGAATCCTGGAGTGGATTGCCATTTTCTTCTCCAAAATAATGCTGCATGTACATTCAAATATTTATTTTTGAACTTGGGTTTCGTTTTCCTTGAGTAAACACGCAGAAGTAAAATTGCTGGATCCTACGGTGGTTCTACTTTTAACTTTTTGAGGAAACTCCATACTGCTATCCATACAGTTACATCAACTTACAATCTCACCAATGGTGCACAAATGTTTCCTCTTCATCCTTTTTCATTATCACCAATGTCTATTTTTTTAATGACAGCTATTCTGCCAGGTGTTAAATGATATCTCATTGTGACTTTGTCTTGCAATTCCTTGATGACTGGTCATTTTTAGCATCTTTTCATGTGTTAGATGTCCATCTGTATGTCTCCTTTGGAGTAATGTCTATTAAGGTCCTCTTTCCATTTTTTGAATCAGATTGGTTGTTTGTTTTGATGGTGAGTTGTATGAGTTCTTCATATATATATATGATATTAATCTTTTATTTGTAAATATTTTCTCTCATTCATTAGGTGGCCTTTTCTTGACAGTTTTGTTGACAGTTTCCTTTGATGTGCAAAAGCTTTTAAGTTTGATTTATTCCCACTTATTTTTGTTTTAGTTTCCCATGCCTGGGGGGACAGATTAAAAGTATATATATATATATATTTCTAAGACCAGTATCAAAGCATAATGCCTATTTTTTTTCCTGGGAATAGTATGGTTTTGCATCTTATATTTAGTCTTTAACAATTTTGAGTTTGTTTTTGGATATAGTGTGAGCAAGTATAACAGTTTCATTATTTTGCATTTTAGTAGTTCAGCTTTTCCAACACTATTTATTGAAGAGGCTGTCTTTTATACACTGCATATTCTTGCCTCCTTTGCTGAAAATTAATTGGCCATATAAGTGTCAATTTATTTCTCAGCTGCCTATTCTGGTCTACTGATCTTTGTGTCTAATTTTGTAGTTTTGTAGTATAGTTTGCAAGCAGGGAGCATGCTGTCACCAACTTTGTTCTTTCTCAATATTGCTTAGGTTAATTTGAATCTTTTGTGGTTCCAGACAAATTTTAGGATCATTCTAGTCTCTGAAAAATAACTTTGGTAACTTGATAGGAATTATATAGATTGCTTTGAGTACTATGGTCATTCTAACAGTATTAATTCTTCCAAACATGAGCTAAGTACATTTTTCCATGTTTGTATAATCTTCTATTTTTTTATCAGTGTCTTATGGTTTTCATAATACAACTCTTTTACTTCTTTTAGGTTTTTCCTAGGTATTTTATCCTTTTTAATAAAATTGTAAATGTTATTGTTTTCTTCATTTCTCTATCTGATAGAATGTTATTAGTATACAGAAACATAACAGATTTCTGTATATGTTTCACTGAATTAATGTATTAATTTTAACAGGTTTTTGGTAGCAGCTATAGGATTTTTTGTATATAGTATCATGTCATTTGCAAACAGTGACAAATCTCCCTTTCCAAGCTGGATTTCTATTATTGGTTTTTCATATTTTCATATTCATTTCAAATATTTCATATTTAATGCCATAGCTAGAACTTGAAATACTACATGGAATAAAGTAGTGAAAACAAAAAGCCAGCTATGGACTAAAAGAAAATATTTGCAAATGATGCGATTGACAAGGGCTTGATTGCCAATATATTAGCAGCTCATATGATTCAACAACAAAAGAACAAACAACTCAACTGGTCATAGTAATTTCTTATGATCTTTAGAATTGCTGTGGTGTTGGTTGTAACTTTTCTTTCCTTTATGATTTTATGTATTTAGGCCTTTCTTTTTTTTTTTTTCCTGGATGAGTCTGGCTAAAGTTTTCTCAGTTTTGTTTATCTTTCAAAAAACTGCTTTTAGTTTCATTGTTTTTTTTTCCCTATTGTTTTTTACTCAACTTCTTTTCAATCTGATTTATTATTTTCTGTGCTCTACTAACTTTAGGCTTTGTTTGTTCTTCCTTTTCTAGTTCTTTTAGAAGTAAGGTCAAATTGTTTATTTAGGATTTTTCTTGTTTCCTGGGGTAGACTTGTATTTCTGTGAGTGTCTTTCATAGAACTGTTTTTTGTGCATTCGATAGATTTTGGAAAGAGGTATTTCCTTTCTCACTTATATCGAGGTATATTTTTTTTGTTTCCTCTGATTTCTTTAGTGACCTCTGATTTCTGATTTCTAAATTTGTAGTTTTCTTTCCTCTGATTTCTCTAGCTGTTTACTAGCATGTTGTTTAGACACCACGTGCTTGACATTTTTTCTAGTTTTTTCCTTGGAGGTGATTTTAAGTTTCATGCATTTGTGGTCAAAAATGACACTTGATATGATTTCAGTTTTCTAAAATTTATTGAGACATGTTTTGTGACTCAGTATGTGATTATTCTGGGAAATGTTCCATGTGCACTCAAGAGGAATGTATATTCTACTGTTTTAGGATGGAATGTTTGTAGATATCTGTTAAGTCTACTGATCTAATATGCCGTTTAAGGTCACTGCTTCCTTATTGATTTTCTGTCTGGATGATCTATCCATTGATAAAAGTGTGGTGTTAGGATCTCCTACTCTTATTGTATTGTGATCAATTTCTCTCTTTAATATCTGCTACTGTTTACCTTATACATTTATGGACTCTTATGTTAGATGCATGGACTTACTTGGTTGCTCAGATGCTAAAGAATCTGCCTGTAATGCGAGAGACCTGGATTTGATCCCTGGTCCAGGAAGATCCCCTGGAGAAGAAATTGGCTACCCACTCCGTTATTCTTGCTTGGGAAGTCTCATGAACAGAGGTGCCTGGTGGGCTACAGTTCATGGGGTTGCAAAGAATCGGACACAACTGAACAACTAACATACACACATATTATATGCATATATGTTAATTAATGTTATATTCTCTTCTTGTATTCATATCTTTATCATTATCTAATGCCTCTTTTTATAGACTTTATTTTAAAGTCTACTTTCTCAGATATGAGTATTGCTTACATTTAGATGAAATAACTTTTTCCAACCCCTCACTTTCAGTCTGTGTGTGTCTTTAGCTCTGAAGTACATTTCTTATAAGCAGCGTTTAGATGAATTCTGCTATTTTTTAAATCCAATCAGCCACTCCATGTCTTTTGTTTCACACACATAGTCCATTGACAATGAAAGCGTATATGTATGTACTTATTGTCATTTCCTTATGTTCTGGTTGTTTTGTATTTTTTCTTATATTTTTCTTTTATTTTTTTCCCTTGTGGTTTGATAATTTTCTTTAGTAGTATGTTTTTGTTCATTTCTTTAGGTTTTTGTGTATCTGTTGTAGGTTTTTGATTCGTGGTTATGATGGAATTATAACAGGTGTACCATACATGTTGACCTATAACTACTTGTTTTAACTGATACACATTTAAGATCAAACACATTGTACAAAGATATACATTCTTTACTCTCCTCACCTCACTTTGTACTTTTGATGTCATATTTTATATCCTCATATTTATCCCTTAATTGTTTCTTGTAGTTATAGATTCCATATATATTTGCCTTTACTAGTGGGAATTCTCCTTTCCTATAAATTCTTCTTGTACCTTTTCATTTCCCCTTAGATAAGCCCTTTTAACATTACTCTTAGGGTTAGTTTAGTATTGATGAACTCTTTTAGTTTTTGCTTTGTCTTAGAAGTTCTTGATTGCTCCTTCAATTATAAATGATAACCTTGCTGGGTAGAATGTACCACATTACAAAATTTTCCCTTTCAGTACTTTACCTAAAGTTCTTGTGCAACTAACTTTTTAAAAAATTTACTTTTTGAAGTAGAGTTGATGCTGTGTTCATTTCTTCTGTACAGCAAAGTGATTATTATATACATATAGATATGAGTTCTTTCTCATATCTTTTCCACTGTTTTTTATCATAGGATACTGAATATAGTTTCTTGTGCTATACAGGAGAAGTTTGTTGTCCATCTATTCTATCTTATAAATAACAGCTTGCATCTGCTAATGCCAAACTCCCAGTTCTTCCTTCCATCTCCCTCCCCTTGGAAATCACAAGCCTATGTGTCTCCTTCTGTTTTATAGGTGTGTTCATTTGTGTTATATTTTAGATTCCACATGTAAATGATATCAAATGGTATTTGTTTTTCTCTTTCTGATCACTTTAGTTTTCTTCCCATCGTGGCTGCAACAATTTAAATTCCCACCAACAATATAGGAAGGAGTCCTTTCTCCACATCCTCTACAGCACTTGTTATTGGTAGATATTTTCATCATGGTCATTCCAATTTGTGTGAAGTGGTACCAAATATTTGTATTGATTTGCAATTCTCTAACAATTAGTAATGATGAGCATTTTTTCATGTTCCTATTGGCCATCTGTATATCTTCTTTGGAGAAATGTCTATTTAGGTCTTATGCCTGTTTTTTGACTGGGCTTTTTGCCTTTTTGTTACTAAATTGTATGAGCTATTTGTTTATTTTGGAAATCATAAGTTGTCTCTTTACTTGTGGTTTCCTTTGCTATGCAAAAGCTAGCAAGTATGATAGGTCTATTTGTTTATTTTTACTTTCATTTATTTTCCCTTAGGAAAGTGACCTGAGAAAACGTTGATATGATTTATATCAGAGAATATTTTGCATATGCTCTCTTCTAGGAGATTTATGTTGTCATGTCTTATATTTAAGCCTTTCAGTCACTGTGAGTTTATTTTTGTGTGTGGTGTGAGGGTGTGCTCTAACTTCACGGGTGTGCACACAGCTGTCCAACTTTCCCAGCACCACTTGCTAAAGAGACTGTCTTTTCCACATTGCATTCAGTCAGCCACAATGTCCATTTGGGTTATTCTGTTGCATATTATGGAAAAACCTGAATGAACTTTTTAGCCAACACAATATATTCTTGCCTTCATTGTCAAACATTAATTTACCATAAGTGTATGGGTTTATTTCTGGCCTCTAATCTGTTTCATTGATCCATGTGCCTGTTTTTACGCCACTACCATGCTGTTTCAATTATTTTAGATCTGTAGTATTGTCTAAAGTCTAAGAGCATTATACCTCCTGCTTTGTTCTTTTTCCTCAGGATTGCTTTGGCAATTCTGTGTCTTTATATGTTTCCATATAAATTTTAGTGTTATTAATTCTAGTTCAGTGAAACTAGAGGTCTACTTTGCTAGTGAAACTGAAGATCTAGTTTGCTCTAGTGAAACTAGAGGTCTAGCTTGCTTCAGAGGTCTCTTAAACTATCAAAACTTTAAAAAATTCTTTTTTCTTTATTATGTTCAGCATGGGTGATTTCTGCCACTCTGTCTTCCAGATTGATGATCTGTTTGTATCATCTAATTTACTTTTTCTAATTTATTGTTTATTTCACTTATTTTATTTTTCAGCTCTGTTTGGTTCTTTATATTTTTCTACTTTTCGTTGAAATTCTCACTGTGTACATTCATTCTTCACATGAATTCACTGAGAATCTTTATGATCATTTCATCCTTGGCATCATTACAATCATCTTTATCAAGTGTACTACTTATCTCCACTTTATTAGAAGTCCAATGCGCTATCCATTGCACTTTTCTCCACTTTATTTAGTTCTTTTCTGTTCTGTCTTGTTCCTTCATTTGGAACATACTCCTCTGTCTGCTCATTCTGCTTAACTCTATAGGTTTATTTCAATGTGTTAGGTTTGTTATGTTACTCAATCTTGGAGAAGTGCTCTTATGTAAGAAACATCCTGTGAGGCTCAGTAGCACTATTTTCTCCGGTCGCCAAAGTTACATGTTCTAGGGTTTCGCACTATGTGGGCTATGTGTGCTCTTCTGCTGTGGTGGGGTCATCTATTATGACTACACTGGTAGGCAGGCTGGCCCTAACTCAGTTGTACAAAGCTGTGCCTCATGCGGTGGATGCAGCCCTACTGGAGACCAGGCTAGGCATCCTACATGGCTGACATGGGGATGTTGCATGCCCACGGCTGAACTGAGCCTGCTCTGTGCACAGCTGTCTGTGCAGACTGTGGGATAAGGAGTGGGCACAGGACTGGTGCTAGCCTGTTGAAGAGTGGACTTAAATATTTTAGCCAAATCTTGCACATATCTCACACGTTAATAAAGTAATGCTCAAAATTCTCCAAGCCAGACTCCACAGTATGTGAACTGCGAAATTCCAGATGTTCAAGCTGGTTTTACAAAAGGCAGAGGAACCAGAGATCAAATTGCCAACATCCATTGTATCATCAAAAAAGCAAGAGAGTCCCAGAAAAACATCTATTTCTGTTTTATTGACTATGCCAAAGCCTTCAACTGTGTGGATCACAACAACCTGTGGAAAATTCTAAAAGAGATGGGAATACCAGACCACCTGACCTGCCTCTTGAGAAACCTGTATGCAGGTCAGGAAGCCACAGTTAGAACTGGACATGGAACAACAGATTGGTTCCAAATAGGAAAAGGAGTATGTCAAGGCTGTATATTGTCACCCTACTTATTTAACTTATATGCAGAGTATATCATGAGAAACGCTGGGCTGGATGAAGCACAAGGTGGAATCAAGATTGCCTGGAGAAATATCAATAACCACAGATATGCAGATGACACCACTCTTATGGCAGAAAGTGAAAATCTAAAGAGCCTCTTGATGAAACTGATAGAGGAGAATGAAAATTAGCTTAAAACTAATGTTGAGCTCAACTAATGTTGAGCTTAAAACTCAACATTCAGAAAACTAAGATCATGGCATCTGGTTCCATTACTTCATGGCAAATAGATGGGGACACAGGGGAAATAGTGATAGACTTTATTTTCTTGGGCTCCAAAGTCATTACAGATGGTGACTGAAGCCATGAAATTAAAAGATACTTGCTCCTTGGAAGAAAAGTTATGACCAATCTAGACAGCATATTAAAAAGCAGAGGCATTACTTTGTCCACAAAGGTCCATCTAGTTAAGGCTATGGTTTTTCCAGTAGTCATGTATGGATGTGAGAGTTGGACTATAAAGAAAGCTGAGCACTGAAGAATTGCTGCTTTTGAACTGTGGTATTGGAGAAGACTCTTGAAAGTCCCTTGGGCTGCAAGGAGATCCAACCAGTCCATCCTAAATGAAATCAGTCCTGAATATTCATTGGAAGGACTGATGCTGAAGCTGAAACTCCAATACTTTGGCCACCTGATGCAAGGAGCTGACTCATTTGAAAAGACCCTGATGCTGGGAAAGATTGAAGACAGGAGGAGAAGGGGACAACAGAGGATGAGATGGTTGGATGGCATCACCAACTCAATGGACATGAGTTTGAGCAAGCTCCGGGAGTTGGTGATGAACAGGGAGGCCTGGCGTGCTGCAGTTCATGGGGTCTCAAAGAGTCAGACACAACTGAGTGACTGAACTGAACTGAAATGTTTATATTCCATTTCTGAGCATAGACATCACTTTTCCTGGTAATCTTCCCTCAACAAAGTAGTTTGGGCTTCTCATCTATGTTTTTCTTTTCCCAAAACAAGTATTTTCTCTCTGTAATACATTTATCCTATATTATAGTATATGTAACTATCTTCCCAGCTAAGAAATAGTGCTGTATTGTACCCAAATACTAAATTGACCCATCTGTGAATAGGTATTGTCCTCTTTCATCAACTCCTGGGTGTGAGTTTATAAAGAGGAGCTAGTGAAAGTGGTGGATACATAGGGGATCTAGAATGTTTGTTTCTGTAGCTTATTTGTGTACTCTGATCCTGTTCATGTTTAGTCTTGCTGTTGTTGTTCGGGCACTAAGGCATGTCCACCACTTTGTGACTTCATGGATTGTAGCACGTCAGGCAGGCTTCCCTGTCCTTCATCTTCTCCCAGAGTTTGCTCAAACTCATGTCCACTGAGTTGGTGGATGCCACCCAACCATCTCATCCTCTATTGTCCCCTTCTCCTCCTGCCTTCAATCTTTCCCAGGATCTGTTTTTTTTTTTTTTTTTTCAGCTCTTTGCATCAGGTGGCCAAAGCGTTGGAACTTCAAATTCAGCATCAGTCCTTTCAATGAATATTCAGGGTTGAATACCATTAGGGTTGACTAGTTGGATCTCCTTGTAGTCCAAGGAACCCTCAAGAGAGTCTTCTCCAGCACCAAAATTTGAAAGCATCAATACTTTGGCACTCATTCTTCTTTATGGTCCAACTCACATCCATACGTGACTATTGGAAAAATTATAGCTTTGACAAGATGGACATTTGTTGGAAAAGTGATGTCTCTGGTTTTTAATATGCTGTCTAGGTTTATCATAGTTTTTCTTCCAAGGAGCAAGTGTCTTTTAATTTCATGGCTGCAGTCACCATCTGCAGTGATTTTGGAGCCCCCCAAAATAAAGTCTCTCACTGTTTCCACTGTTTACCCATCTATTTGCCATGAAGCGATGGGACTGGATGCCATGATCTTAGTTTTTGAATGATGAGCTTTCAGCGAGCTTTTTTACTCTCCTCTCTCACCCTCATCAAGAGGCTCTTTAGTTCCTCTACCCTTTCTGCCATTAGCATAGTATCATTTGCATAGCCAAGGCTGAAATTTCTCCTGACAATCTTGATTCCAGCTTATGCTTCATCTAGCCTGGCATTTCACATGATGTACTCTGAAACAAAAAAGAAGATTCTTTCATGAAAATTGTTATATCTAGCATTATATCATAATTATCTGTTTACTTGTTAAATTTCCCCCAATAACCTCTTTAAGATGTGGGGCTATAACTGACTCATCTTTGGAGCTCAGGTAGCAGCTAGCATAGGACTCACTGTGGATACCCAGTACTTTTCTGGTATTATCACCTACTTCTTTACCTTCTCAGAGTGCTATCTTGACTGCCCTGTTTAAATCTGCAATCCCCCTTCACATCCCACTCTGTCAACCCCCTCAGGCCGCTCCAACTTTCCCTCTGACACAGCACTGTGACCTTTTAACATCCATTTCACACACTCACTTATTGTTAGTGTTTCTTGTCTGGCTCTCCCTGCTATGGCATAAACTCCACAAGGTCAAAATACTTTGTCCACTGTGGTATCCCAAGAACCTAAAACAGTGTCAGTAATATAGAATGTTTTCAATAAGTATTGGTAAATTAATGAATAAATTAGGTTATTTTATGATACACAAAATGCACAAAAACTGATGACCAGGAATATATCAGAGCCATGAATAGTGCAAGAAAGTCACAGAGAATATGTCAGGATGGGGATTTCCTCTAAGCTAAAATTCAGGGCATTTATAGATGATGCTTTCTCTCTCCTCAGCCTATAAAAGACAAATGCTCCTATGTCTCTCTAGAACTGCACTCTTAAATACTGTAACCACTACCTATGGAACATGTGAAATGCGGCTAGTCTGAATTGAGATATGATGTAAGTGTAAAACACACACCAGATCTCAAAATCCAAGTCTGAATAAACATAAAATATCTTATTAGCATTTTTATATTGATTATATACTGAAATGGTGATTTTTTATATTAATATATTAGGTTGTCTTGGTCTGTTTGGACTTCTATAGCAAATTACACAGACTTGGTGACTTTTAAACAACAGAAATTTATTTCTCACAGTTCTGGAGGCTGGAAAATCCAAGACACAGGTGTCAACAGACTTGACTTCTGGTCCGAGCCCACATCTTGGTACGGAGACAGCCACCTTCTCTCTGTGTCCTCACAGGGAGAAAGGGGAAAAGAGAGTTTTCTGAGATCTCTTTTACAAGAGCACCCATCCCATTCCAGAGGGCTCTGCCCTGCTGACCCACTGAAGGCCTCTCATATCCCCTGGTGCAGGGCCTGGAGCAGTCGATAGCCACTGAATAAAATTAAAGACTCTCTACATCACCCCCTGTAAGGGATGAAGTTACGCCCCAGTGACTGTTCTCAGGACCTCTGCTAGAACACTGCTCCCTCCTCCCTCCCTGGTCACATGCTGCTTGAGCATTCTTCAACTTTTAACTTTAAGAGTTTATTCAGGGAACATTTCGTGACTATCTAAATTAGGTTGTGTCCTTCCATAATAAGTTTTAATAGAAATCTTTTTTCTCATTTATGTCAATTTCAACTCTACTCTCAACACTATAAACTGTACACAGAGTCTGGATTTTGCTGTTGCTATTTTAAGTGATAAGTAATGAGTAAATAATTACATAAATGATGAGTCACTACACACCTTTTTGCCAATAGTTACAAAAAAGTAAAACATGATTAGCATCATAAAGTACACAATTTCCACCAAGTAAAATAAAACCCATTATAATCCAATTGGAATAAAACTCAAAGTCACAGGTGAAAAAAAAAAAAAAAACAAAGTCACAGGTGATCATATCCCAGAATCAGAAAATCCTTGATCTAAAAGACACATCAGAACCTCTAGATCAGAGGTTTGAATCTATCCAATTTTCTTCATTCATTCTTTCTTTCTTTTTTCACTCATCTGAGAGATAAAGACATAAGTTATTGTGGTGTAGAAACTAGGAGCATGGGCTCTGAAATCAGACCACCTGCGCTGGAGTCCAGAGCTTGCCATTTGTTGGGTGTATAACATCGGGCATGTTACTTAATCTCTGTGCCTCAATTTTCTCATCTTAAAATGGTGATAGAAACAGTATTACCTTTATAAAGTTGTACATGTAAAATGTTCAAACATTATCTGATACACAGTAGTACATAAAAAATTACCTATTAAATAATTGGGAAAAAAAAGAAAAAAATTACCTATTATCTTTACTACTGTTCATCAAGCACTATAATAAATACTGGGAATACATAAGTAAGATTGGAACCCCAATTTCAAGTGCTCACAGCCTGAGAGTAGAAGTTTAAAATCTAAGAATCTCAGGTCCAAGGAGATTTTACATACTAATGTCTTCTAATGAGAATATCTCTTTCCTAACATATGGAGAAAAAAAGTTGTATTTATACAAATGAAGTCATGTTATTATTAGCAGTAACTACTAAGATTATGCACCTGTGTGTACATAATTTATGTAAAGTCAAATATATTCACATATTATTTTCTAGATGGGCATGGCAAATAGAATCTACTCAGTTCAGTTCAGTTCAGTCGCTCAGGCGTGTCCAACTCTTTGCAACCCCATGAATCGCAGCACGCCAGGCCTCCCTGTCCATCACCAACTTCCGGAGTTACTCAAACCCACGTCCATTGAGTCAGTGATGCCATCCAGCCATCTCATCCTCTGTCGTCCCCTTCTCCTCCTGCCCCCAATCCCTCCTAGCATCAGGGTCTTTTCCAATGAGTCAACTATTCACAAGAGGTGGCCAAAGCACTGGAGTTTCAGCTTCAGCATCATTCCTTCCAATGAACACCCAGGACTGATCTCCTTTAGGAGGGACTGGTTGGATCTCCTTGCAGTCCAAGGGACTCTCAAGAGTCTTCTCCAACACCACAGTTCAAAAGCATCAACTCTTCGGCGCTCAGCTTTCTTCACAGTCCAACTCTCACATCCATACATTACCACTGGAAAAACCATAGCCGAGACCAGACAGATCTTTGTTGGCAAAGTAACGTCTCTGCTTTTTAACATGCTATCTAGGTTGGTCATAACTTTCCTTCCAAGGAGTAAGCATCTTTTAATTTCATGGCTGCTATCACTATATGCAGTGATTTTGGAGCCCCCAAAAAATAAAGTCTGACACTGTTTCCCCATCTATTTCCCATGAAATGATGGGACCAGATGCCATGATCTTGGTTTTCTGAATGTGAAGCTTTAAACCAATTTTTTCACTCTCCTCTTTCGCTTTCATCAAGAGGCCCTTTAGTTCCTCTTCACTTTCTGCCATAAGGATGGTATCATCTGCATATTTGAGGTTATTGATATTTCTCCAGGCAATCTTGATTCCAGCTTGAGCTTCTTCCAGCCCAGTGTTTCTCATGATGCACTCTGCATAGAAGTTAAATAAGCAGGGTGACAATATACAGCCTTGATGTACTCCTTTCCTATTTGGAACCAGTTTGTTGTTCCATGTCCAGTTCTAACTGTGGCTTCCTGACCTGCATACAGGTTTCTCAAGAGGCAGGTCAGGTGGTCTGGTATTCCCATCTCTTTCAAAATTTTCCACAGTTTATTGTGATCCACACAGTTGAAGGCTTTGGCGTAGTCAATAAACCAGAAATAGATGTTTTTCTGGAACTCTCTTGCTTTTTTGATGATCCAGCGGATACTGGCAATTTGGTCTCTGGTTCCTCTGCCTTTTGTAAAACCAGCGTGAACATCTGGAAGTTCACGGTTCACATATTGCTGAAGCCTGGCTTGGAGAATTTTGAGCATTAATTTACTATCGTGTGAGATGGGTGCAATTTTGCAGTAGTTTGAGCATTCTTTGAGATTGCCTTTCTTAGGGATTGGAATGAACACTGACTTTTTCCAGTCCTGTGGCCACTGCTGAGTTTTCCAAATTTGCTGGCATGTTGAGTGCAGCACTTTCACAGCATCATCTTTCAGGATTAGAAATAGCTCAACTGGAATTCCATCACATCCACTAGCTTTGTTCATAGTCATGCTTTCTAAGGACCACTTGACTTCACACTCCAGGATGTCTGGCTCTAGGTGAGTGATCACACCACTGTGATTATCTGGGTCACGAAGATCTTTTTTGTATAGTTCTTCTGTGTCTTCTTGCCATCTCTTAATATCTTCTGCTTCTGTTAGGTCCATACCATTTCTGTCCTTTATTGAACCCATCTTTGCATGAAATATTCCCTTGATATCTCTGATTTTCTTGAAGAGATCTCTAGTCTTTCCCATTCTGTTGTTTTCCTCTGAGGAGCAGCGGCTGCACAGGAGCAGGAAGGCTGAGAAGAGCTACTCCATGTTCAAGGTCAGGAGGGGCAACCATGAGAAGATACCCCTCGTCCAAGGTAAGGAGCATCGTCTGCACTTTGCTGGAGCAGCTGTGAAGAGATACCCCACATCCAAGGTAAGAGAAACCCAAGTAAGATGGTAGGTGTTGCAAGAGGGCATCAGAGGGCAACACACTAAAACCATAATCACAGAAAACTAGCCAGTCTGATCACAGGACCACAGTCGTGTCTAACTCAATGAAACTAAGCCGTGCCGCATGGGGCCACCCAAGATGGTTGGGTCATGGTGGAGAGGTCTGACAGAATGTGGTCCACTGGAGAAGGGAATGGCAAACCACTTCAGTATTCTTGCCATGAGAACCCCATGAACAGTATGAAAAGGCAAAAGGATAGGATACTGAAAGAGGAACTCCCCAGGTCGGTAGGTACCCAATATGTTACTGGAGATCAGTGGAGAAATAACTTCAGAAAGAATGAAGGGATGGAGCCAAAGTAAAAACAATACCAAGTTGTGGATGGGACTGGTGATAGAAGCAAGGTCCGATGCTGTAAAGAGCACTATTGCATAGGAACCTGGAATGTTAGGTCCATGAATCAAGGCAAATTGGAAGTGGTCAAACAGGAGATGACAAGAGTGAATGTCAACATTCTAGGAATCAGCGAACTAAAATGGACTGGAATGGGTGAATTTAACTCAGATGACCATTATATCTACTACTGTGGGCAGGAATCCCTTAGAAGAAATGGAGTAGCCATCATGGTCAACAAAAGAGTCCAAAATGCAGTGCTTGGATGCAATCTCAAAAACGACAGAATGATCTCTGTTCGTTTCTACAGCAAACCATTCAATATCACGGTAAGTCAAGCCTATGCCCCAACTAGTAATGCTGAAGAAGCTGAAGTTGAACAGTTCTATGAAGACCTACAAGACCTTTTAGAACTAACACCCCAAAAAGATGTCCTTTTCATTATAGGGGACTGGAATGCAAAAGTAGGAATTCAAGAAACACCTGGAGTAACAGGCAAATTTGGCCTTGGATTACGGAATGAAGCAGGGCAAAGGCTAGTAGATTTTTGCCAAGAGAACGCACTGGTTATAGCAAACACCCTCTTCCAACAACACAAGAGAAGACTCTACACATGGACATCACCAGATGGTCAACACCGAAATCATTGATTATATCCTTTGTAGCCAAAGATGGAGAAGCTCTATACAGTCAGCAGAACAAGACCGGGAGCTGACTGTGGCTCAGATCATGAACTCCTTATTGCCAAATTCAGACTTAAACTGAAGAAAGTAGGGAAAACCACTAGACCATTCAGGTATGACCTAAATCAAATCCCTTATGACTATACAGTGGAAGTGAGAAATAGATTTAAGGGACTAGATCTGATAGACAGAGTGCCTGATGAACTATGGACGGAGGTTCGTGACATTGTACAGGAGACAGGGATCAAGACCATCCCCATGGAAAAAAAAAGCAAAAAGCAAAATGGTTGTCTGAGGAGGCCTTACAAATAGCTGTGAAAAGAAGAGAAGCGAAAAGCAAAGGAGAAAAGGAAAGATATTCCCATTTGAATGCAGAGTTCCAAAGAATAGCCAGGAGAGATAAGAGCCTTCCTCAGCAATCAATGGAAAGAATCTACTAGACATATTTAAAATTAACTAATAATACCAGACAATACACTCCCCACAAGTGTGATGTAACCTTATTTTTCATATTGCCTTAATCACTTCCAAGTTTTGTGTCCTTTTTAGAACAAAAAATAAAGAATATATTTAATTAAAAATGCATAAAAGAACCAGGAGTAGTAATCTGGCTTAGAAGACATAATCTAAATCTAATCATGAAAAAAAAAAAAAAATCAGACAAATCCCAAATAAAAAATATTCTATTAAAAACAAACAAAAAAGATTGAATTTTTCAAAATGTCAGTGCAATTAAAGACAAAGTCTTTAGATATATTCCAGTTTAAAGAAGGCTAGAGAGATGTGACAAATAAATGCAATACCTGAGCGTATACTATCCAGTACCGAGGGAGAGAGAGAAATGCTCTAAAGACCATTTGGGGTCAACTGGCAAAACTGAATATGCATGGTATATTAGCTGAAACAACTACATATATTTTAAATTTACTGGAGTTAGTAACTGTATTGTAGTGATGTAAGAGAATATCCTATTTAAGAAATACTCACTGAAATATTTAAGAATAAAGTCACAATGTATACAAAATACTTTCCAATGGTTGAGGAAAAAACAGAATATAAATGATAAAGCAAGTGGGGTAAAATACTAACACATGTATTATGTTAGGTAAGTCTATTAATAAGCATAGGTAACCACGTACAAACATTTAGACAGTAGTACTGGTAATTTTTCCAGAAATGTAGTATTCACCCTCACCATAAAAAGTTTTCAAAATCTGTATTTTCAGATACTTAAACACATCCAACAACAACAATAACAACAAAATACTTATCTAAATAATTATAGTTTTTGCATGTGGCTAAGATTAGTAATATCTATTTATAATAATAATTATTAATAATCAAATATCAACCTACCAAAACTAAGCTATCCAGATTACTTTTTTAAAAGGCATAAGTAAGGCCTCTAAGAAGCTAATATGATCTTACAAAGCTCATAAATTTTACTCATAGAAGCACTTTTCAAATTCCTTTTTATAAAGTGTTTTAAATATACTGTAGCAACCTTGATTATCTTGTTCTGAAATCCACTGTATCCTGGAAGCATAAAATTAAAATGTATAAGGGGAGATACGCAGATGATGATGAGATGTGATATAATAAAAGGCAAAAAATTCATTAAAAATAACCACATGAATTCATAGGGTACAAGACATAATAAATTTATGACCTATTTATATAGATCATTTATTATCTGTCAGATACATTGAAGAGAGCCCAAAAGATACTGCTTTATTTGAGAACACATAATAACAATTGGTATCCATGACAATGATGGAGTATAATGAACCATTTAATTATGTTTAGTGAATATCAGTGGTATTAAGTTGGTATAGGGGTGTGCTTTTCAATCCAGTCACCATAATTTCCAAACTGTGCAAAGATGATCTGAGGCATTACAGCAAACACAAAGTGTCAGAGATGTTGCAGGATATTTTAAACTTTTAAGGGATATATAGCAGCATCCAGCAGACAATATGCAAACCTCTGCTTGGGACAGTTCATAGTTTCATCAACAGATCAGGCTACACTCCTTCTGATTATGTCTTAACCTTGCAAAGCTGGGTTTTTAGTGGTTACTGTGATAAAAGCAAATGCCACATCAAAATCCACAAAAGCAGGAAATGACAATAGCAGTGTCCAATGTGATTTTAAGACTGGAGAAGCTGTTTAATAACCAACAGGTGCATGCAAACTATTAGTAATTAATTATGGCTATTTAATAATAAAAGCATCTTTTTCTTTTGATCTATATGTACTTTTCAGTTACTAAATTATTAGGACAAAAACAGTCATTAAGCTGTCTAGACTTAACTATTTAGTGAATGGAATGATTAAGTACTTCTTTTCAGTTAGAAATTGTGAAAAACTGTGTAGACACTAAGGGCACTTGTGAAAGAAGGTTTGAGAATCTCTGCCTTATAAAATCTGCTCCTCAGTTACTTTTCTGGCTTCATCTTCTAATACTCTCTCCCCTCTTACGATAAATCCAGTCACACCGGCTTCTTGATTGTGCCTCTAACTCAGCAAGCATGCCCCTGCCTCAGGGTTTCTGTATCTGCCTGGAACACTCTTCATTCAGTTACCCCATTAGATAACACTGTCTCTTTTTTTGAATCTTTTTTCAAATATCAGTTTTTCAGTGTAGCTTATTTTGGCTAATCTACTTAAAATGGCAACCTGCTCCTTCTATTCCCAAGTCAATTTCTTTTCATTAGACTTGTCATCTTCCAAAATTCTATGTAATTGACGTATTTATTAAATTAATTTATATAAAAATATCTACCTCCATCTATGAGAATATAAGATCTACAAGAGCAGGAGTTTTTGTCCACATAATCACTGATATATCCCAAGTGCCTAGAACACTATGTGCCTAGCGCATACTATGCATTCAATAAGTATCTGTTGAATTAAACAAAAAGAAAGTGAGATCAGTTTCTAAGAGAAGCAAAGAAGCAGAGCAAAGGCATGATGTAAGCTCTTCATCCAACTGATAACCTCTTCTTCCTGGGCATTTAGCCAGACCACCTTTCTCACCCTGCCATGAAGAATGCTTTCCACATCAGAAACACCTTGATAAGACTTCCAGTGAGGGAAGAAAGCTACCACAGGAAGTCACCGAGACCTGAGGCGGTGGCAGCAGACAGCGTTCTCCTGATGGTCTGGACTACATTTACTTGTTTTGCAAACCAGTTTAATAATGTGTACCTTGTGCATGCTTTCGGAGAAGGCAATGGCACCCCACTCCAGTACTCTTGCCTGGAAAATCCCATGGACGGAGGAGCCTGGTAGGCTGCAGTCCATGGGGTCGCGAAGAGTCGGACATGGCTGAGCGACTTCACTTTCACTTTTCGCTTTTATGCGTTGGAGAAGGAAATGGCAACCCACTCCAGTGTTCTTGCCTGGAGAATCCCAGGGACGGGGTCGCACAGAGTCGGACACGACTGAAGTGACTTAGCAGTAGTAGTAGGAATAGTAGAACCTTCTTAGGCATTGCCTTTCTTTGGGAATGTGTCTTTTATTTTATTGTAAAACTAGATTATTTCTTTAAAATCATATTATCTGAGTTGAGAAGGAGTCATCTTCTCATCATACTAATTATTATGAAATCTTTGTTTAACCAATAAATGCAGCAGATATTTAAAAACTGGAAACAAAAGAGTATTCCTTATCATAAATAGCTACCTACACACACTAATTCCCATGAGAGAAATAAAAGTCACAGCGAGGAAAGACCTAAAAGCTATTTAGGCTTTACTGCTATAGAAGAATCCATACAAGCTTAGCTCCTCCTCTTGGTCTCTCACTTTTCCTTCCCCATTTGTTCTTTTTCAATCTGGCCTCTGCATTTTTGTTGCTCCATGTTAAGGCAGGTTATTCTATTTTAGTCTCTAGTCAATTAGCATCACTTTAAGTTTTCAATGAGTTATCATCTATCCAAATACATCTATCCAAATATCCAAATACGTCATCCTCTCCAAAGTCTTGAGCTTTATTGAAAAGATGAAAATCAGCTTAATAAAGAAATGGAAGGAGTGAGGAAAAAAGTAAATAGCAGTCAGTGCAATTACCAAAATGGTGTGACATTTGTGGACCGAAGAAAGATAATTTCGAGATGAAAATCTTCAAAGAATTCTGAATACAGATCAATTTTTTTCACATGAATATCTTCTATGAGATGGTGATAAAACTGTTCAAAAAATTAGTTAAAATTTAAATTTAAAACTGAAATACATATGCATCTACCAAGACCAATGAATTAGTTGGGAAATATGCTAGATATTATAAAGACTGAATATACTATTTTTTAAATATTGCAAATTATCTAAAACCCTAGGATATTATAGAAAATAAAAATAAGGATGGTAAACCTTCATATATGTCATATTTGCAATGTTTGTCTTATAATTGTGTGGAACAAGGTATGCATAAGGAGTGAAAAAGAAAGATAACTATGAGACTGATCCTGACAGCTTGTCTAATTGCCCAGGAAGATTGCCCTTCTTCTCTACCTTTGCAAGGAGGGCCTCCCTGGATGAAACAGCATCATTCTTGGGCTTGAATTTTCTGATGTATCTCTTAAAGCTTACATTTCAGTAGTCAAAAAAGTCCATTAGAAGGATAGGAAGAATGGTACATAAAGTTAAAATACCTAATAAACATTTTAAAATAGTTGATTTTATTTTTCAGGTACTAAAAAAATTTATTTCTTCTGAATCATACCAATATCTTCTATTAGCTTCATATGTAATTTCTAATACTCATAGATGAAAACATCTATGTCTAAGTGGTAAGCTTTCCATATATAGGTTAGCAACACATAATTTAGACCGAATGAGATTAGTACAAAATAATTCTTTCCACTTTGTTTTGGCATAACTCTCTTTTATTTCAAAATTTGATAGTACAGGAAAACATATGCAAAAGATTGTGCTTTTTGCAGAAAAATAAAAGAATTTAATATATGATGTTTAGGACGGTATTAGTAGTTGAGCGCAGCAGGAAAGGAGAAGCTGTCCTTTGGCCCCCATTTTGCCATTTGTGTCGTTACCCCTGACTAGAGAGTTCTCTTCTAACAAACATTATTTTCAGCAGCTGGCTGGTATACATCCTGTATACAAAGCTAGAAAATATCACATAGAACTTTTAGTTCAATTGCTTACTGCCTTAAAAGCCCAGGGAGAAAACTGAAATGACTGGAGTTGAGAGTGTATACCACAGAGTGTACAGAGAGTGATCAAAGCAATCTCTCCACTTATGGTTTTAACTCCTTCTCATTCCCATATCCAGCAGGATCTTATTCTTTCTTCCCTGATATTTTCAATTTCTACCCTTTCCATGGGCTCTTCTCTTCACCCTATATACATCCTCAAGTTGCTCTCTCCTTACAAAAATATAAAACCTTGTAGTTTTTACTGCTCTCTCCCCTTTTCAATAAAAATTCTCAAGTGGTTGTTTATCCTTCCTTTTTAAATTCCAGAGTAGATGTTAAATGCCTACTAGGTGCTTGGCCCTGTGAGATACATAGATAGATGGATTGATGGAGACATAGATGGATGGATAAATAGATACATAGATTACATGTATCAGTTCAGTTCAGTCACTCAGTCGTGTCCAGATCTTTGCGACCTCGTGGACTGCAGGCTTCCCTGTCCATCACCAACTCCCAGAGCTTGCTCAAACTCACGTTCATCGAGTCAGTGATGCCATTCAGCCATCTCATCCTCTGCCGTCCCCCTTCTCCCACCTTCAATCTTTCCCAGCATCAGGGTCTTTTCCAGGGAGTCAGTTCTTCACATCAGGTGGCCAAAGTATTGAAGTTTCAGCCTCAGCATCAGTTCTTCCAATAAATATTCAGGACTGATCTCTTTTAGGAATGACTGGTTGGATCTCCTTGCAATCCAAGGGACTCTCAAGAGTCTTCTCCATACCACAGTTCAAAAGCATCAATTCTTTGGCTTTCTTTATAGTCCAACTCTCACATCCATACATGAAAAAAACCATAGCTTTGACTAGACGGACCTTTGTTGGCAAAGTAACGTCTCTGCTTTTTAATATGCTGTCTAGGTTGGTCATAGCTTTTCTTCCAAGGAGCAAACGTCTTTTAATTTCATGGCTGCAGTCACCATCTGCAGTGATTTTGGAGTCCCCCAAAAATAAAGTCTGCCACTGTTCCCATTGCTTCCCCATCTATTTGCCATGAAGTGATGGGACCAGATGCCATGATCTTAGTTTTTTGAACCTTGAGTCTTAAGCCAACTATTTCACTCTCCTCTTTCACTTTCTTTAAGAGGCTCTTTAATTCTTTGCTTTCTGCCATAAGGGTGATGTCATCTGCATATCTGAGGTTATTAATATTTCTCCCAGCAATTTTGATTCCAGCTTGTGCTCCATCCAGCCTGGCATTTTGCATGATGTACTCTGCATATAATATATATTTATATACACAGGTTATATATGTACATATATATTAGATAGGTCATATTTATTATATAATAGATAACTATATTATTTGTATATATACATACATATACATATATGTTAAACACTAAAAACATAGATTACTAATATGTCCCTTTTGCTTGCTAAGTAATACTTTATTGAGTTGTGCTTCAGTTGTTCATCAGACAATGTGCTGTTTCTAGCTTTTTGCCAGAATAAATAAGTCTGCTATGAACATAACTGCAAAAAAAAATTTTTTTAAACACATTTTCGTAGGTAAATACTGAGCAGTAGCTACTTTCACTAAGGAAGATTAAGCATATTCTACCCCATTTCTTGCACTGAATGAAGCCATAAAATCTTGGTAGAATACATGGAGCATCTATTTGAGGACTTTGGAAAGTAAGTGGTAGCAGGATCATTGAAGGGAAAAACAAGAGGAAATTTGAAGCACCACCAAGCTGGAGGCAAGTTTCCCATTTCTGCTTCAGTATCCCTTAGTATGGATGCAAGACCGTCTGAAACCAGAAGATGACAGGATGCACAAGAGAGCTTCAAGAGAATTTCTCTAGTTCTGGAATAGATAAATCCACAGCAAAGTTGGAGAGCTGGAGTTGGAATTCAACACTCCTCCCTCATTAATAAGTAGAAGTAGTAAGAAAGACTGCAAAGATGTAGAACAGAATATCAACCAGCTGAAGTATTACGGAGTCGTGCATCTGAACACAGCAGAGTAGGTATTCATTTCAATTGCACCTAGAACATTCACCTGGCCATATCCTGAGTCATAACACTTAAAAATAAACAAAATCATACAAAGTATGGTGTCTGACAATAATGAAATCAATCTAGGCATCATAACACAAAGATAATAGGAAAATACTCAAACATTTGGAATTCAGACAACATATTTCTAAAATATCCAGAGGTCAAAGAGGAAGTTTTAAAGTAAACTTAAAAATATTTTGAACTTAAGGAAAATGAAAATGGAACATATTAAAATCTACGTGATGCAGCTGAAACAATGTTTAGAGAGAAATTTATAGCATTAAATGTTTATATTAGAAATTAAGGAAGGTCATAAATAATGTAAGCTTCAACCTTAAGAAACTAATACAAGAAGATAAAAATAAACCCCAAACAATGATGAGAGGAAATAATAAAGAGCAGAAATCAATGAAACTAAAACTAAAAAATAAAACAGATCATTGAAACCAAAAGCTAGTTCCTTAAGACACCCATTAATTTAGTAAACCTTTGGCAAAACAGATAACATAGAGATCTGAGATACCAACTACCAATACCAGGAATGAAATTAAAGATATCACTACAGATCCAACAGATACTAAAGGATAACAAAAATTATTATGAACAACTACCTGCACAAATTCAATAGCTTAAATGAGATAAACCAATTCCTCAGGTATCTTTTACACTAACAAAACTCAACTAAGATGAAAATATATAACATAGATGATTGCATGATGATTAAAGAAATCTAATTCATGTTTAAAATATTATAAAAAAAGAAATCTCTAGACCCAAACGTATATATGAGCAATAACACAAAATTTATATATTTTCCCCCAAGACATAGAAGAAGGAACATTTCCAAGCTCATTATAGTGCTACTCTGAGACCATATAAGGACAACACAAGAAAACTATAAACCAAAATCCTAAACAAAGTACTAGCATATTAAATTCAGCAATATATTAGTGTAAGAATAACAGTATACCATGATAAAGTGAGGTTTATCCAGGAAAAACAAGATGATACAATATTCAAAAATGGAGCGATGCCATCTACCATGCTAAAAGTCCTTAAAGAAGGAAAAATGGTCACATGATTATATCCAGTGATGGGGAAAAATCATGATAAAGAGCATATACATAAAACCTGCAGTTAACATCATGCTTAAGAGTAAAAGATGCTGCTGTCCACCTAAAACATATAAAGATAATTGCTTTTCTGTTTCATTGATTCCTGCTCTTTATTATTTCCTTCCTTGTCTTTCCTTTGGGTTTACTTTTATCTTCTTAAATGTTTGTTCATACCACTCCTTGGCATCATACTGGAAGTCTTAGCCAGTGCAACAAGGCAAACAAGATAGAAAGGAGAAAATGAAGAGTAAAATGGAGGAAAGAAATGTACAGGAAGTCCTCTGCATACAAATCTTTAAGCTGTGAACTTTCGAAGGTGCAAAGGTCTGTTTCATCAACATCAGGCATGAGTGAAGCTGCAGCTTGTCCTCTGTCTCCTGTTGTTGAGGAGCTCTGTCGGCTGGCTGAGCTCTGCCATTTTCACTGTCAATTTCCACACCTTGCCCTCCTCCAATCAGTAACTTTTACTGCCTGTTCGCTCGATGCCAGCTCCTGTATGCCAGCTCTTGTACTGTACTACTGTGCTTTTCAAAGTACTTCAGATTAAAATGTTTTGTGTTCATTTGTTTTCATGTATCATTTTTGTGAAAAGTATGATGAACCTATCACAGTACCTACTACATAGCTGATTGTGTCAGCTGGGTACCTAGGCTAACGGTGTTGAACTTACAAACAAATTGGGCTTATGGTCGCACTCTCGGAATGGAACTCATTTTCCCGTAGGGAACATACTGTATACAGACTTGTAAAGAAGAAATAGAACTGCCCCTGTTCACAAAGGACAGAACTACCTACCTGGAAAATACAATAGAATTCATAAAAAACTATTTGAAGTAGTAAATCAGTTTAGAAATGTCATAACAACCTAGAAGAGCGAAAACACTTTTGGAAAAAAAAGTAAAGTTGGAGCAATCATACCACCTGATGATCAGAATTACTACAGTCTATAAAATAGTGTGGTAATGATAAAGAAATAGATACATAAATTACTGAAGCTGCATAGAATAAAAAATTAAACCCAGACAAAGATAATCAATGATTTTTTTTTTTTACAAATTTGCAAAGATAATTTAAAGAAGAAAGAAGACTTTTTCAATAAACTGCATTGGAATAATGTGACATCCAAAAGCAAAAAAATTAAGTTAGATGGAAGCCTTGCATTTTATACAAATTTGGCTATAAATTAACCAAAGTTCAAAATGTACAACTTAAAACTATAAAACGTCCATGAGAAGATGTTTGTGATTTAGGTTAAAGATTTTTTTAGATATGACATAAAAACTCAATTAATAAAAATTAAATAATCTCACTTCATCAAAATAAAAATGTTTGCTCTGTAAAAAACACTTTTAAGAGAATGAAAAGACAAATGACATATGGGAGGAACTATTCACAAATCATGTATCTAACAAAGAACAGAGTATATAAAGAACCTCAAAACTCAGTGGTAGAAACGGAAATAACCCAATTAAAAAGTGTGCTGAAGACTTAAAGAGACTCTCTACGAAGAGGATATGAATGAAAAAATAAGTACTTTTTAAAATGTACAATATTACTAGCCATTAGGGAAATGCAAACTAAAACTAGAATGAGAGCCCACTAAATTTCTATTAGAATAACCAAGATAGAAAAATACTTACAACACCAGGTTCAGGCAAGCATGCAGAACTGGAACTCCCATCCAGTGCTGGCGGTCTTGCAAAATGGTGTAGACACTTCAGAAAAGAGAATCATACTTTCTTATAAAGCTAAACATATACTTAACATATAGCCCAGTCACTCCACTCCTAGGCATCTACTGTAGAGAAATATTTATAAGAAAATTTATCATTACACAAATACTTGTACACAAATGTTCACAGTCATTCTATTCACGACTACAAAAAATTGCAAAGAATTGAAATATACTTCATGGGTGAATGTATAAGCAAGTCTTAGTACAATCAGAAAATGAAACACTCCTTAGAAGTTTGAAAACAGAATTATTGATACATGTAACAGCTTGAATGAATCTTCAAGGCATTATGGTGAGTTAAAGAAGCTTGCCTCAGAAGATTACATGCTGCATGGCTCCATTTATATAATATTCTTGAAAAAAAAAACACAAAATGATATGACAGAAATGAGTGGTTGCCAAGGATAGGGTTGTGGGAAGAGAGTGACTACAAAGGGGTAACACTGAAATTGGGGTGATACAATTTTACCCTGATTGTGGACTGACTACATCATCTATTTATGTGTTAAAATCCATAGAACTCAATGGCAAAAATCAGCTTTACGGTATGGCATCTTAATAACTTAATTAAAAAATACCTAAGAGAGAAACTGTCAGATCATAGGTAGGTTTAGTTTTATTTTTAAAATTCCAAACTTTTCTCTAAAGTGACTAAATGGTACATTTTATATTTTCATCAGTAATAAATGAGAATTTAGGTTGTTCCACATTCTAATTAAAATTTAGTATTACTAGTCTTTCTAATATTAGCCATTCTAATGGGTGTGGAATGATATCTTATTGAGGTCTCTATATGATTTTTTAATCACGACATATTCTGTAATTTGCCACTCTCACAACTCAAACCACTTTTAGGGAAGTTCTTGACTCTTTCTTTCTATATGCTCTAGAATTCTTTACTCATAGACATCTAGGTTTATCTAGCCAACACATGTGGACTTATTTTAATGTTGTCATTCCAGAAACAAATTGATAGAGAAAGTGGGGCTGAAAACACATACGATCAACCTCTCCCATTTATTCAATTCTTAAGCATCATGAAGTTATAAATATTTTAGAGACATAAGGATCTCTAGAGATCATATTCACCAAACCTTTCATTTTACAAATCAATAAATGAAGGCCATAGAGACTGCGTTGCTTTGCCTGGGTCATATATCTAGCTAGTGTTATAATGCCTTTTAAGAGTTAAAAATCATATCATCAATGTTATCATGACATTTACTGGGAAGACATTTTAATGAATCAAAATTATTTTAGGAGCATGTTCCAGGAATGTATTCATTCATATGACATATATTGAGTACCTCTCAATGCCAGACGTTATACCAGGTTCTGAGAATGTGAACAGAAACAGTAAACATCTCAAAGAAACATAGAATCTAGTTAAGATACAAATTCATCTCATTCTATACTAAATGCCATGTGCTATACACAAAACACAGCATAAACTGGACAGTGCCCCAGTAGGAAAATAAATTTCTTTAATTGCACTGGGAAAGTCAAGGAAGGCTTCACTGAGGAAGTGATGTTTGATTTAGACTTTGAGTGAAAGGAATTATACTTCTGTTTAAGATGAGATACCAATGGAATTATGGAGAGTTTCTAATATTTAAATTAAGATTACATATAAATACAGGAAATGTATGTAATCATTTCAAATAGAGACTGACCTCCACATCTTCTGAGAATTAGCACAAAAGAGAAGAATAAGAAAAAATCAAGTAACTTTGAAATGACCTTTGTGGACATTTTAGTTAAAAAAAAAGACTGGAAGGCATCCCATTGGGGAAAAAAACATTTTTTTTTTTGTTTGAGTAACTAAATCATCATGAACTGTTGATTGTTTTTAAAGGTTATAATAAAAGTAGGCACATATAACTCATTTTCCTCTTAATTCTAAAAATACATCACAATTGGAGATGAGCCAAGTCAGTCAGTTCAGTTCAGTCGCTCAGTCGTGTCCAACTCTTTGCGACCCCATGAATCACAGCACACCAGGCCTCCCTGTCCATCACCAACTCCTGGAGTTTACTCAAGTTCATGTCCATCGAGTTGGTGATGCCATCCAGCCATCTCAACCTCTCTCGACCCCTTCTCCTCCTGCCCCCAATCCCTCCTAGCATCAGGGTCTTTTCCAATGAGTCAACTATTCGCATGAGGTGGCCAAAGTACTGGAGTTTCAGCTTCAGCATCAGTCCTTCCAATGAACACCCAGGACTGATCTCCTTTAGGATGGACTGGTTGGATCTCCTTGCAGTCCAAGGGACTCTCAAGAGTCTTCTCCAACACCACAGTTCAAAAGCATCAATTTTTCAATGCTCTGCTTTCTTCACAGTCCAACTCTCACATCCATACATGACCACTGGAAAAACCATAGCCTTGACCAGATGGACTTTTGTTGGCAAAGTAAGGTCTCTGCTTTTTAATATGCTATCTAGGTTGGTCATAACTTTCCTTCCAAGGAGTAAGCATCTTTTAATTTCATGGCTGCAGTCACCATCTGCAGTGATTTTGGAGCCCAAAAAAATAAAGTCTGACACTGTTTCCACTGTCTCCCCATCTATTTCCCATGAGGTGATGGGACCAGATGCCATGATCTTAGTTTTCTGAATGTTGAGCTTTAAGCCAACTTTTTCACTCTCCTCTTTCACTCAAGTGAGGTGACATAAACTGGTTTAGCACAATAATCAAACAAATAATGAAATTAATTGGACACTCCAAATTAGTGCCTAACTTTTATATTTCTACATGGTAATTAGCCATAATTATTAAATACTCATATTTGTAATATTATTTTTACCCAATCAAACCAAATATTTGCAGGTCCAGTTAATGAAAGGAAAAGGGAGAAGGGCAGAGTAGAAAGTTTACCATATGCCACCTAAAAATGTCACACTAATTCAAGCCAGGTCTTTGACTTCCCTATCAGTAAGTAAACACAGACTTGGACTTCTAAGACCATTGTCCGCATCATCCATTATTATTATTAAGCAGTTACAATCTAATAAACTGCATAGCAGGTATTATACATACTTTAGTATCTCAGTGTATTCCTACATGAACATTACTAGATATTATCTAATCCACTTTGAAGATAAGACAAAAGCAGTACAAAGAATTTAAATAATTGGTCTAGAGTCATATAATAAATAAAACAGAGGAAATTTTGCACAACATGAGTCAATTTCCAGTAAAAATTTGGTGGAAGCTTAGCTTTAAATCATTATCTTTCTCTAAAAGGCCATAAAGGAAACAAGGACAATAAGAAAAATGCAAATTTGATTTTCAACAAAAGCAGAAGAAACACCTTGAAACTACAAATTTTGTGTAAAAATGCTGCATTCAGAACTGGTAGCAGAGCCTTGCGTAAAACTGTGCTGGCCTATAATAAAAGTTAACGAGAGGAGTAGGGAAAGCATGGGAAAACGAACCAGCAGACCTGGAGAAGGATCCATTCCGACTGGAACCACTGTGAGGAGGAGAAGGAGCACAGAGGGAAGCAGAGAGAGAAGGCTCAGGCTACAGAGGAAGAGAAGGCCATGAAACAATCAAAACCGAATCTTCTGAATATTAGGGAGTCCCCCAAAGGCAGCTGCTGTCTGCTCATGGCAACAGCAGAGTAGAACCTGTAGAAGTTTAGGTATGGCAATAGAAATCTCCTTGAACCAGCTCACACTCAAGAAGTAGAGGAAACAGTCTTTCATCTTCCCCATCATGTGCTTCTTGTAAAAAAAAAGAAGTGCTGGTCCCCCCAAAATAAAACTTAATGAACTGTGTGAAAGAGAAAAGGAACAAACACCACATGCATACAACAATACCATGTTTTCAAAATGTGAAAAGAGCAATAAAACTTGCCTATAGAAAAATATTCACCAGAAAATATTATCATTACCAGATGAAAATTTTAAACCAAATCTTTTTAGAGAAATAATGAAGCAATCATGATTCTGAAGGAAGATCACAAAACAGAAATATAAAAACTCTGGGAAGAAATGGCCAGAAAACAGTAATAATGTGACAGCAGGAGATGAATCAAGAATTTGAAAAGGTTGGGTTAAAAAAAAAGGTCAAAAGATGTCCTAAATTAGGGTAAATTTGAAGGAAAAGAGACTACAAAAAAGTCTTTAACAAAATTCAAACACATTGTCATTAAACAATTTTGAAAAAATAAAAATAACAATAGAATACAGTTTGAAGAAACTACAGTTTATATGCACACAATGGAGTACTACGCAGTTGTAAATATTAATTCATAAGATACATATGAACTGAAATAGACTGATCTCCAGGAAATGTTATTAAGTGATACAGATACCTTTGTATGGAAAAAAAGAGATAAAATGGCTAACCTATCATTTTATATTTACAGAAGGAAACACAAGAATATAAACCTAGTAACAACAAAATTGGTTATCTGTGGGGAAGTATTACAAAGGTGAAAGGGATAAAAGAGGGCATGGCATTTCTCCAAGAAAGTATAACATTTCTGTAATTATGATTTCTGGAAGCATGCTAATATTCTAGAAATAAAAATTAATCATGAAGCGGTGGAACAGCAAAAAAATTAAAATTAAAACTGAGAGCAAACAAAACCAATGTATACCACTGTATTTCAAATGAATTACAATAATACTAAAAATAAAATAAAGGAACACATTATAAACCACTTTTTAAATTTATTTATTCTTTAATTGAAGGATAATTGCTTTACAGAATTTTATATGAGAAAATAATAGCAAATGAAGCAACAGACAAAGGATTAATCTCAAAAATATACAAGCAACTCCTGAAGCTCAATTCCAGAAAATTAAATGACCCAATCAAAAAATGGGCCAAAGAACTAAACAGACATTTCTCCAAAGAAGACATACAGATGGCTAACAAACGTATGAAAAGATGCTCAACATCACTCATTATCAGAGAAATGCAAATCAAAACCACAATGAGATACCATTGCATGCCAGTCAGGATGGCTGCTATCCAAAAGTCTACAAGCAATAAATGCTGGAGAGGGTGTGGAGAAAAGGGAACCCTCTTACACTGTTGGTGGGAATGCAAACTAGTACAGCCGCTATGGAGAACAGTGTGGAGATTTCTTAAAAAACTGGAAATAGAACTGCCATATGATTCTGTCAAACTTCAACATGAATTAGCCATTGGTATACATATATCCCCTCCCTCTTGAACTTCCCTCACATCTTTCTCCCCATCCCACCCCTATAGGTTGATACAGAGCCCCTGTTTGAGTTTCTCGAGCTATACAGAAAACTCCCATAGGCTATATATTTTACACACGGAAATGTATGTTTCCGTGTTACTCTTTCCATACATCTCACCCTCCTCCCTTCTCTCTATATCCATAAGTCTATTCTCTATGGCTGTTTCTCCACTGCTGCCCTGTAAATAAATTCTTCAGTACCATATTTCTAGATTCCATATGTATGGGTCAGAATACGATATTTACTTTTCTCTTTCTGATTTACTTCACTCTGTAAAATAGGTTCTAGGTTCATCCACCTTATCAGAACTGACTCAAATGTGTTCCTTTTTATGGCTGAGTAATATTCCATTGTGTATATGTACCACAGCTTCTTTATCCACTCCTCTGTTGATGGACATCTAGATTACTTCCATGTTCTAGCTATTGTAAACAGTGCTGCAATGAACAGTGGGATACATGTGTCTATTTCAATTTTCCTTTCCTCAGGGTATATGCCTAGGAGTGGGATTGCTGGGTCATATGGTGGTTTTATTCCTAGTTTTTTAAGGAATCTCCATACCTTCTTCCATAGTGGCTGTATCAATTTACATTCCCACCAAAAGTGCAAGACGATACCCTTTTCTCCACACCCTCTCCAGCATTTATTGTTTGTAGACTTTTTGGTGATGGCCGTTCTAATTGGTGTGAGGTGATATCTCATTGCAGTTTTGATTTGCATTTCTCTAATAATGAGCGATGTTGAGCATCTTTTCATGTGTTTGTTAGCCATCTGTAGGTCTTCTTTGGAGAAATATGTTTAGGTCTTTTTCCCACTTTTTGATTGCGTTGTTTGTTTTTCTGGCATTGAGTTGTATGAGCTGCTTGTATATTTTGGAAATTAATCCTTCGTCAGTTGTTTCATTTGCTATTACTTTCTCCTATTCTGAGGGTGGTCTTTTCACCTTGCTTACAGTTTCCTTTGCTGTGCAAAAGCTTTTAAGTTTAATCAGGTCCCAATTGTTTACTTTTGTTTTTATTTTTTATTTTATTTTATTTATTTATTTTTTTAATTAGTTGGAGGCTAATTACTTCACAACATTTCAGTGGGTTTTGTCATACATTGACATGAATCAGCCATGGAGTTACATGTATTCCCCATCCCAATTCCCCCTCCCACCTCCCTCTCCACCCGATTCCTCTGGGTCTTCCCAGTGTACCAGGCCTGAGAACTTGTCTCATGCATCCAACCTGGACTGGTGATGTTTCACTATAGATAATATACATGCTGTTCTTTCGAAACATCCCACCTTCACCTTCTCCCATAGAGTTCAAAAGTCTGTTCTGTATTTCTGTGTCTCTTTTTCTGTTTTGCATATAGGGTTATCATTACCATCTTTCTAAATTCCATATATATGTGTTAGTATGCTGTAATGTTCTTTATCTTTCTGGCTTACTTCACTCTGTATAATGGGCTCCAGTTTCATCCATCTCATTAGAGCTGATTCAAATGAATTCTTTTTAATGGCTGAGTAATATTCCATGGTGTATATGTACCACAGCTTCCTTATCCATTCGTCTGCTGATGGGCATCTAGGTTGCTTCCATGTCCTGGCTATTATAAACAGTGCTGTGATGAACATTGGGGTGCACGTGTCTCTTTCAGTTCTGGTTTCCTCAGTGTGTATGCCCAGAAGTGGTATTGCTGGGTCATATGGCAGTTCTATTTCCAGGTTTTTAAGAAATCTCCACACTGTTCTCCATAGTGGCTGTACTAGTTTGCATTCCCACCAACAGTGTAAGAGGGTTCCCTTTTCTCCACACCCTCTCCAGCATTTATTGCTTGTAGACTTTTGGATAGCAGCCATTCTGACTGGCATGTAATGGTACCTCATTGTGGTTTTGATTTGCATTTCTCTGATAATGAGTGATGTTGAGCATCTTTTCATATGTTTGTTAGCCCTCTGTAGGTCTTCTTTGGAGAAATGTCTGTTTAGTTCTTTGGCCCATTTTTTGATTGGGTCATTTATTTTTCTGGAATTGAGCTTCAGGAGTTGCTTGTATATTTTTGAGATTAATCCTTTGTCTGTTGCTTCATTTGCTATTATTTTCTCCCAATCTGAGGGCTGTCTTTTCACCTTACTTATAGTTTCTTTTGTTGTGCAAAAGCTTTTAAGTTTCATTAGGTCCCATTTGTTTAGTTTTGCTTTTATTTCCAATATTCTGGGAGGTCAGTCATAGAGGATCCTGCTGTGATTTATGTTGGAGAGTGTTTTGCCTACGTTCTCCTCTAGGAGTTTTATAGTTTCTGGTCTTACATTTAGATCTTTAATCCATTTTGAGTTTATTTTTGTGTATGGTGTTAGAAAGTGTTCTAGTTTCATTCTTTTACAAGTGGTTGACCAGTTTTCCCAGCACCACTTGTTAAAGAGGTTGTCTTTTTTCCATTGTATATCCTTGCCTCCTTTGTCAAAGATAAGGTGTCCATAGGTTCTTGGATTTATCTCTGGGCTTTCTATTCTGTTCCATTGATCTATATTTCTGTCTTTGTGCCAGTACCATACTGTCTTGATGATTGTGGCTTTGTAGTAGAGTCTGAAGTCAGGCAGGTTGATTCCTCCAGTTCCATTCTTCTTTCTCAAGATTACTTTGGCTATTCGAGGTTTTTTGTATTTCCATACAAATTGTGAAATTCTTTGGTCTAGTTCTGTGAAAAATACCGTTGGTAGCTTGATAGGGATTGCATTGAATCTATAGATTGCTTTGGGTAGAATAGCCATTTTGACAATATTGATTCTTCCAATCCATGAACACGGTAGGTTTCTCCATCTGTTTGTGTCCTCTTTGATTTCTTTCATCAGTGTTTTATAGTTTTCTATGTATAGGTCTTTTGTTTCTTTATGTAGATATACTCCTAAGTATTTTATTCTTTTTGTTGCAATGGTGAATGGTATTGTTTCCTTAATTTCTCTTTCTGTTTTTTCATTGTTAGTATATAAGAATGCAAGGGATTTCTGTGTGTTAATTTTATATCCTGCAACTTTACTATATTCGTTGATTAGCTCTAGTAATTTTCTGGAAGAGTCTTTAGGGTTTTCTATGTAGAGGATCATGTCATCTGCAAACAGCGAGAGTTTCACTTCTTCTTTTCCATTACTCTAGGAGGTGGGTCATAGAGGATCTTGCTTTGATTCATGTCATAGAGTGTTTGGCCTGTTTTCCTCTAAGAGTTTCATAGTTTCTGGTCTTACATTTAGGTCTTTAACCTGTTTGAGTTTATCTTTGTGTATGGTGTTAGGAAGTGTTCTAATTTCATTCTTTTACATGTAGCTGTCCAGTTTTCCTAGCACCGTTTATTGAAGAGGCTGTCTGTGCCCCATTGTATATTCTTGCCTCCTTTGTCAAAAATAAGGTACCCATAGGCGCATGGGTTTATTTCTGGAGTTTCTATATTGTTCCATTGGTCTATATTTCTGTTTTTGTGCCACTACCATAGTGTCTTGCTGACTGTGTAAGTGTTAATCGCTCAGTCATGTCTGACTCTTTGTGACCCCATGGACTGTAGCCTATCAGACTCCTTTGTCCATGGAATTCTCCAGGCAGGAATACAGGAGTGGGTTGCCATTTCCTCCTTCAGGGGATTTTCCCAACCCTGGGATTGAACCCGGGTCTCCTGCATTGCCGGCAATTCTTTACCATCTGAGCCACGAGGGAAGCCCCATGGTGTAGCATTGACTGCCTTGATGACTGTAGCATTGTAATATTATCTGAAGTCAGGAAGGTTGATTCCTCCAGCTCCATTATTCTTTCTCAAGACCGCTTTGGCTATTTGGGGTCTTTTGTGTTTCCATATGAATTGTGAAATTTTTTGTTCTAGTTCTGTGAAAAATGCCATTGGTAATTCGATAGGGAGCACATTGAATCTGTAGATGCATTTGGTAGTATAGTAATTTTCACAATATTGATTCTTCCTACCCAGGAACATGGAATATCTCTCCATCTGTTTATGTCATCTTTGATTTCTTTCATCAGTGTCTTATAATTTTCTGTGTACAGTTCTTTTGTCTCCTTAGGTAAGTTTATACCTAGATATTAATTCTTTTTGTTGTAATCGTGGATGGGATTGATTCCTTAATTTCTCTTTCTGATTTTTGATTGTTAGTATATAGAAATGCAAGTGATTTCTGTGTACTGATTTTGAATACTGCAACTTTGCTAGATTCCCTGATTAGCTCTAGTAATTTTCTGATACTATCTTTAGGATTTTCTATGTACAGTATCATGTCATCTGCAGACAGTGAGAGTTTTACATCTTCTCTTCTGATCTGGATTCCTTTTTTTGCCTTCTCTGATTGCTGTAGCTAGGACTTTAAAAACTATGTTGAATAACAGTGGTGAAAGTGGACACCCTCGTCTTGTTCCTGATCTTAGGGGGAATGCTTTCAGTTTTTCACCACTGAGAATAATGTTTGCTGTAGGCTTATCACATGTGGCCTTTACTATGTTGAGGCAGGTTCCTTCTATGCCCATTTTAGGAAGAGTTTTTAACATAAATGGGTGCTGAATCTATCAGAGGATTTTTCTTCATCTATTCAGATTATCATATGGTTTTTATCTTTCAATCTGTTAATATGGTGTATTAACAGTCTGTTAACAATCTGTTAATATGGTGTATTGATTGATTTGCATATATTGAAAAATCCTTGCATCCTTAGGATAAACCCAACTTGATCATGGTGTATGAGCTTTTTGATGTGTTGCTGAATTCTGTTTGCTAAAATTTTGCTGAGGATTTTTGCATTTATGTTCATCAGTGATACTGGCCTGTAGTTTTCATTTTGTGTGTGTGTGGTCTTTGGTTTTCGAATGAGGGTGATGGTGGCCTTGTAGAATGAGTTTGGAAGTGTTTTGTCCTCTGCAATTTTTTTGAAAGAGTCTTAGAAGGGAAGGCATTTGTTCTTCGCTAAACGTTCACTAGAAGTCTCCTGTAAAGCCATCTGGTCCTGGGCTTTTGTTTTATAGGAGACTTTTTATCACAGCTTCAATTTCAGTGCTTGTAATTGAGTTGTTCAAAATTTCTATTTTTTCATGACTCAGTCCTGGAAGATTGAGATTTTCTAATAATTTGTCCATTTCTTCCAGGTTATCCATTTTATTGCCATATAGTTGTTCATAATAGTCTCTTATAATCCCTTGTGTTTCTGCATTGTTGTAACCTCTTTTTCATTTCTAATTTTATTGATTTGATTCTTCTCTCTTTTGTTCTTAATGAGTCTGCAAAAGGCTTGTCAATTTTTCTTATCTACTCAAAGAACCAGCTTTTAGTTTTATTAATCTTTACTATTGTTTCCTTCATTTCTTTTTGTTATTTCTGCTCTGATTTTTATGACTTATTTCCTTTCACTAATTTTGGGGGTCTCTTGTTCTTTTTCCAGTTGTTTCAGGTAGAAAGTTAGGTTGTCTATTCAATGTTTCTCTTGTTTCTTGAGGTAGGATTGTATTGCCCTAAATTTCCCTCTTAGAACTGCTTTTGCTGCATCCCATAGGTTTTGAGTTGTCACGGTTTCATTGTCATTTGTTTCTAGAAATTTTTTGATTTCCCTTTTGATTTCTTCCATAATAATCTGTTGGATATTTAGAAATGTATTGTTTAATCTCCTTGTGTTTGTGTCTTCTACAGTTTTTTTTTTTTTCTTTTTCCTTGTAATTGACATCTAGTCTCATGGTGTTATGGTCATAGAAGATGCTTGATACAATTTCAATTTTCTTAAATTTAATGAGGTTTGACTTGTGACCCAAGATGTGGTCTATCCTGGAGAATGTTCCATGTGCACTTGAGAAGAAGGTGTATTCTTCTGCATTTGGATGGAATGTCCTGAAGATATCAGTGAGATACATCTCATCTAATGTATCATTTAAGACTTGTGTTTCCTTATTAATTTTCTGTTTTGATGATCTGCCCATTGATGTGAGTGTGGTGTTAAAGTCTCCTACTATTATTGTGTTATTGTTAATTTATCCTTTTATGCCTGTTAGTGTTTGTCTTGTATATCGAGGTGCTCCTATGTTGGGTGCATAGATATTTGCAATTGCTATGTCTTCCTCTTGGATTTATCCCTTGATCATTATGTAGTGTCCTTACTTATCTCTTGTAATCTTATTTATTTTAAGGTCTATTTTTCTGATATGAGGATTGATACTCTGGCTTTCTTTTACCTCCAATTTGCATGGAATACATATTTCTATCCTCTCACTTTCAGTCTATATGTGTCTTTAGGTCTGCAGTGGGTTTCTTGCAGACAGCATACATATGGGTTTTGTTTTTTATCCATTCAGTCAATCTGTCTTTTGGTTGGAGCATTTAATCCATTTACATTTAAAGCAATTATTGATATATATGTTCCTATTTCCATTTTCTTAACCCTTTCAGGTTGATTTTGTAGATCATTTACTTCTCTTGTATTTCTTGACTATATAAGTCTCTTTAACATTTGTTGTAAAGTTAGTTCAGTGGCACTGAATTTTCTTAACTTTTGCTTGTCTGAAAAACTTTTTATTTCTCCATCAATTTTGAATGGGATCCTTGCCAGTTACAGTAATCTTGGTTGTAGATTTTTCCCTTTCAGTACTTTATATATATCCTGCCATTCCCTTCTGGCCTGAAGTTTCTGCTGAAAGATCAGCTATTAAATGTATGGGGTTTCCCTTGCTGCTTTTAATATTCTTCCTTTGTGTTTAGTCTTTGTCAGTTTCATTAGTATGTGTCTTGGCGTGTTTCTCCTTAGGTTTATCCTATATGGGTTCTTTGTGTCTCTTGAATTTGATTGACTATTTCTTTTTCTATGTTGGGGAAATTTTCAATGATAATCTCTTCAACAATTTTCTCACATCCTTTCTTTTTCTCTTCTTTGGGACCCCTATAATTTGAATATTGGTGTGTTTGATAGTGTCCCAGAGGTCTCTGAGATTATCCTGTTCTTTTCATTCTTTTTACTTTATTCTGCTCTTAAGAACTTATTTCCACCATTTTATCTTCTAGCTCACTGATTCATTTTTCTGCTTCAGATATTCTGCTATTGATTCCTTCCAGAGTATTTTTTTTTTAATTTCAGTAATTGTGTCATTTGTCTCTGTATATTTATTCTTTAATTCTTCGAGGTCTTTGTTTATTGATTCTTGCATTTTCTCCATTTTGTTTTTCAGGTTTTTATCATCTTTACTATCATTCTGAATTCCTTTTCAGGTAGTTTGCCTATTTCCTCTTCATTTATTTGTACTTCTGTGTTTCTAGTTTGTTTCTTCATGTGTGTAGTATTTCTCTGTCTTTTCATTATTTTTCTTCAACTTTTTGTGTTTGAGGTCTCCTTTCCCAAGGTTTAAATGTTGAATTCTTTCTTCCCTTTGGTTTATGCCCTGCTAAGCTTGGTCCAGTGGTTTGTGCAAGCTTCATATAGGGGGATATTTGTGCTGAGTTTTTGTTTCTTGTTTTTCCTCTGCTGGGCAAGACTGAGTGAGGTGGTAATCCTAACTGCTGATGATTGGCTTTGTATTTTTGCTTCTTTGTAGTTTAGATGAGGCAATCTGCTCAGGGTGCTATTGGTGATTGGGTGATGTCTTGTATTCAAGTGGTTTCCACTGTGTGAGTTCTCACTACTTGATACCAAGGTCAGGAGGGACGGCTGTGACAAGATACCCCTTGTCCAAGATAAGGAGCAGTGGCTGTGCTTTGCTGGAGCAGCCGTGAAGAGATACCCCATGTCCAAGGTAAGAGAAACCCAAGTAAGATGGTAGGTGATGCGAGAGTGCATCAGAGGAAAGACACATTAAAACCATAATCATAGAAAACTAGCCAATCTGATCACAGGTCCACAGCCTTGTCTAACTCAATGAAACTAAGCCATGCCGTGTGGAGCCACCCAAGACGGTTGGGTCATGGTAGAGAGGTCTGACAGAATGTGGTCCACTGAGAAGGGAATGGTAAGCCACTTCAATATTCTTGCCTTGAGAACCCCATGAGAAGTATGAAAAGGCAAAATGATAGGATACTGAAAGAGGAACTCCCCAGGTCGGTAGATGCCCAATATGCTACTGGAGATCAGTGGAGAAATAACTCCAGAAAGAATGAAGGGATGGAGACAAAGTAAAAACAATACCCAGTTGTGGATGTGACTGGTGATAGAAGCAGGTCTGATGCTGTAAAGAGCAATATTGCATAGGAACCTGGAATGTTAGGTCCATGAATCAAGGCAAATTGGAAGTGGTCAAACAGGAGATGGCAAGAGTGAATGTTGACATTCTAGGAATCAGCGAACTAAAATGGACTGGAATGGGTGAATTTAACTCAGATGACCATTATATCTACTACTGTGGGCAGGAATCCCTTAAAGAAATGGAGCAGCCATCATGGTCAACAAAAGAGTCCAAAATGCAGTGCTTGGATGCAATCTCAAAAACGACAGAATGATCTCTGTCCGTTTCCAAGGCAAACCATTCAATATCGCGGTAATCCAAGCCTATGCCCCAACCAGTAATGCTCAGGAAGCTGAAGTTGAATGGTTCTGTGAAGACCTACAAGACCTTTTCGAACTAACACCCAGAAAAGATGTCCTTTTCACTATAGGGGACTGGAATGCAAAAGTAGGAAGTCAAGAAACACCTGGAGTAACAGGCAAATTTGACCTTGGAGTACGGAATGAAGCAGGGCAAAAGCTAATAGAGTTTTACCAAGAGAATGCACTGGTCATAGCAAATACCTTCTTCCAACAACACAAGAGAAGATTCTACACAGATATCACCAGATGGTCAACACTGAAATCAGATTGATTATATTCTTTGCAGCCAAAGATAGAGAAGCTCTATACAGTCAGCAAAAACAAGACCAGGAGCTGACTGTGGCTCAGATCATAAACTCCTTATTGCCAAATTCAGACTTAAACTGAAGAAAGTAGGGAAAACCACTAGACCATTCAGGTATGACCTAAATCAAGTCCCTTATGACTATACAGTGGAAGTGAGAAATAGATTTAAGGGACTAGATCTGATGGACAGAGAGCCTGATAAACTATGGATGGACGTTCGTGACATTGTACAGGAGATAGGGATCAAGACCATCCCCATGGAAAAGAAATGCAAAAAAGCAAAATGGTTGTCTGAGGAGGCCTTACAAATAGCTGTGAAAAGAAGAGAGGCAAAAAGCAAAGGAGAAAAGGAAAGATATTCCCATTTGAATGCAGAGTTCCAAAGAATAACAAGGAGAGATAAGAAAGCCTTCCTCAGCGATCAATGCAAAGAAATAGAAGAAAACAACAGAATGGGAAAGACTAGAGATCTCTTCAAGAAAATTAGAGATATCAAGGGAAAATATCAGGCAAAGATGGGTTCAATAAAGGACAGAAATGGTATGGCCCTAACAGAAGCAGAAGATATTAAGAAGAGGTAGCAAGAATACACAGAAGAACTGTAGAAAAAAAGATCTTCATGATCCAGATAATCACGATGGTGTGATCACTCACCTAGAGCCAGACATCCTGGAATATGAAGTCAAGTGGGCCTTAGAAAGCGTCACTACAAATAAAGCTAGCGGAGGTGATGCGTTCCTTTAATGGACCGAACTTGGTGGTAAGGAGTCGACGATAAGAAAGTAAAAGAGAGAAAGAGAGATACAAAAGAAGACCCAGGGACCTAAGCTCTGGTGGAGCAAAGGTGCTTTAATGATTTTCCTATGAGTATATATAGGCTGTAGTACAAGAAACTTCTTTCGGGAATGATAGAGATCAGAAAACCAAACATACAGTAACCGTTACCAAGGGAACAAGGGGTAATCCTAGTCACAAGGTCAGGAGACAATCCATATCTCATGAAGGGGGAGCAAGACAAAGCAATTTTGTCAAACAGAGAATGTTTACTAAAGGAGACCCAAGCCTGCCTCACACAATGACCTCAATCCCTGGGAGCAGCGTGCTGTTCTGCTTGAAGAGGGACAAAGGACTCATGAGAGACAGCACGTAGGCATCCTCCCGTCAAACACTCCCTGACACCATCTGTTCCAGAATTTTCCACAGTTTATTGTGATCCACACAGTCAAAGGCTTTGACGTAGTCAATAAAGCAGAAATGGATGTTTTTCTGGAACTCTCTTGCTGTTTTGATGATCCAGCGGATATTGGCAATTTGATCTCTGGTTCCTCTGCCTTTTCTAAAACCAGCTTGAACATCTGGAAGTTCATGGTTCACATATTGCTGAAGCCTGGCTTGGAGAATTTTGAGCATATCTAAGGTTATTGAGATTTCTTCTGGCAATCTTGATTTCAGCTTGTGCTTCTTCCAGCCCACCATTTCTCATGACACCACCCTTATGGCAGAAAGTGAAGAGGAACTAAAAAGCCTCTTGATGAAAGTGAAAGAAGAGAGTGAAAAAGTTGGCTTAAAGCTTAACATTCAGAAAACTAAGATCATGGCATCTGATCCCATCCAGTGGTCATGTATGGATGTGAGAGTTGGACTGTGAAGAAAGCTGAGCACCGAAAAATTGATGCTTTTGAACTGTGGTGTTGGAGAAGACTCTTGAGAGCCCCTTGGACTGCAAGGAGATCCAGCCAGTCCATCCTGAAGGAGATCAGTCCTGGATGTTCATTGGAAGGACTGATGCTGAAGCTGAAACTCCAATACTTTGGCCACCTCATGCGAAGTGTTGACTCATTGGAAAACACCCTGATGCTGGGAGGGATTGGGGGCAGGAGGAGAAGGGGACAACAGAGGATGAGATGGCATCACCGACTCGATGGGCATGAGTTTGAGCAAACTCCAGGAGTTGGTGATGGACAGGGAGTGCTGGCATGCTGCGATTCATGGGGTCACAAAGAGTTGGACACAACTGAGAAACTGAACTGAACTGAGGGTTAGTTCTCTGGTAGTCTAGGGTTTTTGAGTCAGTACTCCCACTGCAAAGGCTCAGGGCTTGATCTCTGGTCAGGAACAAAGATTTCACAAGTGGTTTGTTATGGCATTAATTGAGATTAAAACAAATACCCAAAAATGAGAAACCAAAGATGAACCCCAGACAAATGGCAGTTACAAAAATCAGGCAAGTAATAATTAAAATACTGGAATATACACATATACATACACACCCATAAGCGAAATCAAAAGAGTCCAACAAAAATAAAGTTCAGTTGCTTGACCCAGCCAACAAAGGAAATAAAAAATTATATCTACCAGTTAAGAACAAAACTAACTAAAGCAGAAACTGGGAAGCAAAACTAAAGCAAGGTGCCAAGTGGGGAATAAAGCAATGAAAATAAAACTAGCAAATATATTGAGAGGAAAGGAAAGAAAGAAAGAATTGATATGCAAAGCTAAATAGAGGTAGATGAAGAAGATTTATCTATAATAAAGATTAAGTGCAAGGGGAAAAGAACAGTAGGAAAAGCAAACAAAAGAATAAATGTAGCAAAATATAATATGTTTAAAAAATTAAAAATTAAAAAAAAGAAAAAAAGTGAAGAAAAAAAAAAGAAGACTCCAGATAACTGCAAAACCCCAACATAGAGACAGAGGTTTATAACAACAATAACAAGTGTGACTGAATATACACATATACATATACACCCATAAGCAAAATCAAAACAGTCCAATGAAAATACAGTAAGTTGACTCAGTGAACAAAGGAAACCAAAAATTATATCTACCAGTTAAGAACAAAACTAACTAAAGCACAAACTGGAAAACAAAACTAAAGCAAGGTGCCAAGTGGGGAATAAAGAAATGAAAATGAAACTAACAAATATATTGAGAGGAAAGGAAAGAAATAAAAGAAAGAATAGATATGCAAAGTTAGATAGAGGTAGATGAAGAAGATTTATATACATTAATGATTAACTGCAAGGGAAAATAACAGTAGGAAAAGCAAACAAAGGAATAAATGTAGGTTAAAAAATTAAAAATTAAATTTAAAAAACAGAGAGAAAAAAATAGGAAAACTTCACAGAATTTCAAAAACCCAATGTCAAGGCTAAGGTTTATAACAACAATAAAAAAAATGTGGCTGAGAAGGATAAAAAAAGCTCAAAAGCTTAATTAGATTTCATAGTGCCAATAAAATCGACAAGTACAACACAAGGGGGAAAAAAAAAGAGAAAGAAAAAATTCCAAAGGAATCTACAGAATAAGTTAAAACATAAGAATAATAAATGCTTTTCTGGAGTCACTGCTTTCAGAGTCCTTTCTCTTGCTGAGAGTCACAGTCCACCTCACCTCCCTCGGATGCCCTCCAACACTGTGCTCATCTCTGGACCTGCTGTGGGGGCAGCTCAGACTCTAATCTGGTCCTACTCCTGTGTGTTCTTGCCTCCAATGTCCATAGCTATCAGAACTAGTACATTTTCTTTTGTGGGAGTGCTCAATGTCCTTTTATATATTCCATAGACACAGAGTCTGCCTAGTTGATCGTGTGGATTTAATCTGAAGCTTGTACAGCTGGTGGGAAGGGTTTGGGTCTTCCTTAGCCACACCGGCCCTGGGTTTCAGTTATAGTTTTATTTCCACTTCTGCATGTGGGTTGTCCAATGGGGTGTGCTCCCGAGGCTGCCCTGGAGGACCTGGGTCTGCCCCTGTGAGGGCCAGGGGTGGAGGTGGTGCAGCTGCTTGGGTCACAGGGGTTCTGGCAGCACCAGTCACTCAGGGGGGTTGGCGGCTAGGGCAGCATATAGTGCTCTAGAAGGGTGTGGCAACCAGCATTGGCCAATAGGCTCTAGGATTCTTGCCTGGAGAATCCCCCTCCCTAAGAGAGAATCCTGGCAGGCCACAGTCCACAGGGTCACAAAGATTCAGACATGACCAAAGCGACCCTGCGTGCAAAGACACAAGACTTTTTGGCTGTGGTAGCTCTGCCCCAGTGAGGGTTGGGCATGAAGGTGGCGCAGCTGCTTGGCTTGTAGGGACCCTGGTGGTGCCGAGTGTGCAGGGACACGGCCTGCCTCCACCGCAGGAGTTATGGCCCTATCAGAGTCTTTTTTTGAGCCTCTTGAAGCTAGTGATCAGAAGGCCTCCTTGGTCCGTCTTCCACTGTAGCTCCACCCGTTCATGCACTTAGAGGGCTCCCTTGCCTGGGGTCCTACTCTGTAGTTCAGCTCATCAGACACTTAAAGGGGCACCCTGTGTGGGGTCCTACTCCAGTTCAGAGCAGCAGGCATTTGGTGGACCAGCCTCTCTGTTGTTCAGCTGCTGACACTGGCCTGTGGGGGAAGAGAGGCTATGGTGATGGTTCCACCCCCTACGCCTGACTCAGCAGTATCGCCTTGCTTCCATGGCTGCCTGGCTTTCCTCCACAGGCATTTCCCACCACAGTCTCCTCCCTCACATCCTCTCAATCTGTCTCTCCACAGTCAACAGCAGCCCTAGCCCTGGGATTGCTCCACAATCCCTAAGCTCCAGCTCCCAGCCACTGCGCCTTCCAGGGGACCTGCGTCCCTGTCCAGTGTATGTACCGCTGTGGCAAGGACTGTCTGATTCTCATTCCATTTAGGCTTCTGCAGATCAGATGTTTCACTCTCAGCCTTAAATGTTTCTCCTCTGATTCAGACAATTGCCCCAACGTGGGGATCAGACCCCTGCTTCAGTTCCCCAACTCGCTGAGGGCAGGTCCAGTCCTACTAACACTCCTGTTTTTCCCCCTGGTTCCTTCATCCTACCGAGTTCTGTGTGATTCTATATGTTCTTTTCCGCTGGTCAGGTACTCCTGTCTGCTTTCAGCTGGTGTTCTGCACGCACTTCTGTGTCTGAAGGTGTTTTCCTGATGTATCCGTGGGGAGAGAGAGGTACTCCACATCCATCTATTCCTCCACCATCTTGTTCCCCTCAAACAATTTTTAAACATGGTATTTAACTATGTCTCTTCAGTCAGAGGGAGGAGGGAAGAGAAGGGAAGAAATAGCAAAAAGAAAAAAAACAAAGCTAAATTTTTTGTAGGCAGTTTTATAGTAGTATGGATGAAACAACTCTAAAATTATCTTAGGTATATTGTTGGGTTGAGGAAGTTGAATAAATGCTTTGAATGCTTTCATGTTGTTAAGAATCAGGATTCTCACTATGGAAGAAGGGAGATACAAACATGGAATGGATGGGGCAGGGCAAGGAAAACTCTATAGAGATGAATTGGATTTCAAGGTATCTGTAAGAATAGTGATTTCTGGTATCTTCATAGGTAGATGATTAGATTATATAATATATTATACGTAAATATTATATAGGTCATGCATGTATTCAGTTCAGTTCAGTCGCTCAGTCGTGTCCAACTCTTTGAGACCCCATGAATCACAGCACGCCAGGCCTCCCTGTCCATCACCAACTCCCGGAGTTTACTCAAACTCATGCCCATCGAGTCGGTCATGCCATCCAGCCATCTCAAACTCTGTCGACCCCTTCTCCTCCTGCCCCCAATCCCTCCCAGCATCAGGGTCTTTTCCAGTAAGTCAGCTCTTCGCATGAGGTGGCCAAAGTATTGGAGTTTCAGCTTTAGCATTAGTCCTTCCAATGAACACCCAGGACTGGTCTCCTTTAGGATGGACTGGTTGGATCTCCTTGCTGTCCAAGGGACTCTCAAGAGTCTTCTCCAACACCACAGCTCAAAAGCATCAGTTCTTCGGCTATCGGCTTTCTTCACAGTCCAACTCTCACATTCATATATGACCACTGGAAAAACCATAGCCTTGAATAGATGGACCTTTGTTGGCAAAGTAAGGTCTCTGCTTTTTAATATGCTATCTAGGTTGGTCATAACTTTCCTTCCAAGGAGTAAGCGTCTTTTAATTTCATGGCTGCAGTCACCATCTGCAGTGATTTTGGAGCCCCCAAAAATAAAGTCTGACACTGTTTCCACTGTCTTCCCATCTATTTCCCATGAAATGATGGGACCAGATGCCATGATCTTAGTTTTCTGAATGTTGAGCTTTAAGCCAACTTTTTCACTCTCTTTCACTTTCATCAAGAGGCTTTTTAGTTCCTCTTCACTTTGTGCCATAAGGGTGGTATCATCTGCATATCTGAGGTTATTGATATTTCTCCTGGCAATCTTGATTCCAGCTTGTGCTTCTTCCAGCCCAGCGTTTCTCATGATGTACTCTGCATAGAAGTTAAATAAGCAGGGTGACAATATACAGCCTTGACGTACTCCTTTTCCTATTTGGAACCAGTCTGTTGGTCCATGTCCAGTTCTAACTGTTGCTTCCTGACCTGCATACAGGTTTCTCAAGAGTCAGGTCAGGTGGCCTGGTATTCCCATCTCTTTCAGAATTTTCCACAGTTTATTGTGATCCACACACTCAAAGGCTTGGCATAATCAATAAAGCAGAAATAGATGTTTTTCTGGAACTCTCTTTCTTTTTTGATGATGCAGCAGATATTGGCAATTTGATCTCTGGTTCCTCTGCCTTTTCTAAAACCAGCTTGAACATCTGGAAGTTCATGGTTCACATATTGCTGAAGCCTGGCTTGGAGAATTTTGAGCATTAATTTACTAGTGTGTGAGATGAGTGCAACTGTGCAGTCATTTGAGCATTCTTTGAGATTGCCTTTTTTTTGGGATTGGAATGAAAACTGACCTTTTCCAGTCCTGTGGCCACTGCTGAGTTTTCCAAATTTGCTGGCATATTAGTGCAACATATTCACAGCATCATCTTTCAGGATCTGAAATAGTTTAACTGTAATTCCATCACATCCACTAGCTTTGTTTGTAGTGATGCTTTCTAAGGCCCACTTGACTTCACACTCCAGGATTTCTGGCTCTAGGTGAGTGATCACACCATCGTGATTATCTGGATCATGAAGATCTTTTTTGTACAGTTCTTCTGTGTCTTCTTGCTACCTCTTCTTAATATCTTCTGCTTCTTTTAGGGCCATAACATTTCTGTCCTTTATTGAACCCATCTTTGCATGAAATGTTCCTTTGATATCTCTAATTTTCTTGAAGAGATCTCTAGTCTTTCCCATTCTGTTGTTTTCTTCTATTTCTTTGCTTTGATCGCTGAGGAAGGCTTTCTTATCTCTCCTTGTTATTCTTTGGAACTCTGCATTCCAGTGGGTATACCTTTCCTTTTCTCCTTTGCTTTTCACTTCTCTTCTTTTCACAGCTATTTGTAAGGCCTCCTCAGACAACCATTTTGCCTGTTTGCATTTCTTTTCCATGGGGATGATCTGATCCCTGTCTCTTGTACAATGTCACGAACGTCCATCCATAGTTCATCAGGCACTCTGTCTATCAGATCTAGTCCCTTGAATCTATTTCTCACTTCCACTGTATAATCATATGGGATTTGATTTAAGTCATACCCAAATGGTCTAGTGGTTTTCCCTACTTTCTTCAATTTAAGTCTGAATTTGGCAATAAGGAGTTCATGGTCTGAGCCACAGTCAGCTCCTGGTCTTGTTTTTGCTGACTGTATAGAGCTTCTCCATCTTTGGCTGCAAAGAATATAATCAATCTGATTTCCGTGTTGACCATCTGGTGATGTCCATGTGTAGAGTCTTCTCTTGTGCTGTTGGAAAAGGAATCTACTGTACATGCATGTATAGTAGATTATATATGCATATATATACACTGTGTGTGTGTGCACACACACACACACACACACACACACACACATTTCTTAACTCTGCTGAAAGGACCTACAGGCAAAGATAAATACTCCAGGAGCAGTGGGCACATTGAGGATCTGCATATTGACTTCTAATCGCATTTCCACTAAAATGGCCAAGTTTCCTCAGAGAAATGGATGATTCAATGGTGCGATAAGGTTTGCAAAGTGATCCCAGAGCATATTAAGCCACAAAGTAAGAAAATGTTAAAAATAACTGACTGGGTCATGTTAAAAGGACAATGGAGCTAAGGAACTCTGATGAACAGCAACAGGAACTCCCACTAGCCAAATCTGGGATAATATGAGTATTCAAATACAGTATTCAGAAATAAAAAGTTTAAATTAAAAATAGGAATTTACGAGGTCACTTTGATAATGAATGGTTTGGGCAGGTAGATGAATGAATGAATGCATAAATGCGGGAGAACTTTTCTGACTGATAAAGGTGGAGAGAAAATTGGAGTAGGAAAATAAAAATAATTAAACTGTAATATTAAAGACTTTAAGAGGAAAAGAGCAAATATATGGTGGGTAAACTGAATAGTACCTTGACCAAAATCAATATAGCAATGAGGGGCAGATATGCCATGAGTGTCATCCAAAAGTGATGTTCTCAAGACAAGACATTATTTCTGTAGTGCTCCAACTTGTGATGTTTAACTCAAATCTAATCATAAGGAAACATCAGAATAATCACAATGAGAGGGATATTCTCTTTTTAAAAACATATCTGTATATTCAAAATATCAAAGTCATGAAAGAGTGAGAAACGCTAAGAAGCTATTCCAGGTTAATGGAAACTAAAGATACATGACAATGAAAGATAATACATTAGCCTGAACTAGAGAAAAAAATGTTATAAAGAATATTATTTGATCTACTGACAAAATTGGGAGTGTGATGGTATAAAGTATTGTGTCCATGGTAAATTTCCTAAAGGTGATGATCACACCATATAAGAGATTATTGTTCTTAGGACATACAAAAAGTAGTATTTATGAGTACATTTATATGATTTGTGCAATTCAGTCTCAGATGGTTCAGAAAAAAAATGTGTATCTATCTATATTAACAGATATACAAATAGATATAATGCCACAGATTAGATAGATGGATTAGATTAGATTATGTTAAGTGAGTAAAGAAACAAACAGCACAAAATGTTGGGGAATCTGGGTAAAGGGTATATGGAATTTTTGGGTACCCTCATTAAAATTTTCTTTACATCTGAAGTTATTTCCAAGCAAAAAATTCTTATTTAAATTGGGAAAACAAGGAACATAGACACCATGTATAAGGGGTCGAATTGTGTCCCACCTAAAAGACATATTCAATTTCTAAACTCTGGTATCTATGAATGTGACCTTATTTAGCTAGAAAAAAGATCATTGCAAAGTAATGAGTTAAAGATTTTGAGATGATATCACACTGGATTAGAGTGGGCCCTAAATCTCATGCTTTGTATACTTAGTAAGAAAAGGAGAGAATGCAAAGACAAATACAATGGTCATGTGAAAACAGAAACAGACATGATTGTGATACAGATAAAAGTTAAAAACTGCCAATGATTTCCAGGTACCACCAGAAGCTAGGAAGAGGCAAGGAAGAATTCTCTCCTAGAAATGTCAGATGGAGCATGACTCTTCTGACACTTTCAATTCAGATTTCTGGCCTCCAGAAATGTAAGTGAATAAATTTCTGTTGTTTTGAGATACCATATTTGCAGTAATTTGTTACAACAACCCTAGGAAATTAATATATCATGAAAACATGTGCTATAGAAGATAAATATCAGAAAGAAAAAAGTCAAGAAAATAAACATATAAGTAAGGCAAAAGAGACTCAATACTTGCATAAATGGAATCTCCAAAGAACAATGAAACAGAATAAATATTTTAAATTATAATTCAAAACAGAAAATAATTGAATCTACATTTTGAAACAGCACATCATAATGCACAAAATCTGATACAGAATAGTCAACATGATATTTACCTTGGGAAGTTTACTAGATTTTGGTGATCAAGGCTCTTTCAGCAACCAGAGAAAAACTTACAACGGAAAGTAAAAGACACAGCATCAGACTTTTGCACTGAAACTACTTAAAGAAACCAAGATATAGCTCTAGAACCTTCAGCAGTGAGTGTTAGATTTTTAATCCATGAAAATCTAAAATGAAAACAAACATTGGGATAAGGGATACATGGTAGGATATTCTATTTATGAATGATATAAATTAAAAGAGATAAAAGATAAAAAATAAATAAAAAATGCTCTATGACTCATCCATTTGTACAAGTGAGAACCCAAGAATAAAGGTGAAAGTCAAATATAAGTAAAAGCATATCAAGTAATACAACAGGAAACAACTAGGGAAGATAACACTATTGACTAAAATTGAGTTGTGGAAGGAAGGGAAGGAGGAGGAGGAAGATACAACGTCTTGAATTGATACGCTATTTGAATTCTAATAGTAAAATTAGTTTTGTTTGTTTGTTTGTCTTGCCTAGCTGCACGCCTTGAGGGATCTTGGTTCCTTCACCAGGAATCGAACTCCTGCTCTCTGCAGTGGAAGCACTGAGCCATAACCACTGAACTGCCAGGAAATCCCCCAAATGATTTTTCTTTAAAAGTAGTTTTCACCATCATTTTCTCATAAATCCTAAAAATATGACTTCAAGAGGAAATCTGTGGCTATTTTTGTGGTTTACGAGAAGAATTTTAAATTCTTCTAAAGTTTTTGATTATCAAAAACTTTTATCAATGCCTGTCATATCAAACATTTTGATAAGTACAGTAATATACTAATAAACTTTATTTCTCTCATTTCTTTATGGATAAGGATCAAGCGTTTGGGAAGAGATGAGAAGAATATGTGGCTGAATGAAAACTGGCAGAGGCCAAAAATCTTTGAAAATAACTATCTAGGAGAGTAGAGTTCTTGCCTTAACTGTAGGAACCAGGCTGAGAAGCAGCACAGAGAAAAAGAAAGTAATAGAAAATGAGGGAGGTAGGATTCCTCATAGTAATAACACATAAATCACTATCCTAGTCCGACATCCTTTTTTCTTCTCTGTTATTTCTGCTTACCAGAATTGGTATACACAGGTTACTGTTTATGATGAAGAATACTACTGTGTTTTCTGTTTTCTAAATTTAGTTATGATGTTAATATTGTGCTTTCACAATAGCTGGTATTCTAAAAAGATAATGGCTTCTTCTAAGCCTAGGTTTCCTCAGTGTCAATGAATTGGTTAGTTTTTTTAAAAAGTCAAAATAATGGACAAATGAAGTTTGTCTTTGGGAGCAATGAGTTTGACTCACAACTGAAAAAAAAAAAAACGCCTCCAGTTCCAGAAATGATCTGGCATCAAGTATGAATTTTTTTTATTGCTGCACCTGATCTTACACTTTAAATTTTGTTTACTGTATATTTTGCAAGTTATATGGATTATGTGGGCTTCCTTGTGGCTCAGATAGTAAAGAATCTGCCTGCAATGCGGGAGACCTGGATTCGATCCCTGGGCTGGGAAGATCCCCTGGAGAAGGCATGCCAATCCACTCCAGTATTCTTGCCTGGAGAATCCCATGGACACAGGAGCCTGGCGGGCTATAGTCTGTGGGGTCGCAATGAGTTGAACACGACTGAGTGACTAAGCACACATATGGATTATGCGGATATACAGCTCTTCCGGATGGGGTGGAGGGATCCACTCCAATGTTCTTCTCAGTGTTAATAATACTTGTATGAAGTAGAATGGCAAAACTAAAAAAAACAAAAACAAAAAAACAAAAAACCCTTCCTTTTATATTTCATGTATTACAGCTTGAAACTTATAACTACCATAGTTCCCTTATTTTAACCTTTAATTAACCCTTAGTTTAACTATACAATTACCATTGATCTTCTTAGCAACCTTATAAGGAAAGTATCATTTCTGGTGTTTAATGTAGGAAAAACAGTTATTTTATTAATATACAGCATTTGTTCTTTTTTATCAAAATTACCCAGAGAAATACTAGATTCCTTTGCTCCTTCTTAGACAAATTTGAAGTTTATATAATAAAATTTTTAATGAATGACTCACATTAAACAGTATCAACTATAGGTTAACTATGATAGATCTTTAGTGCCTATTAATATATCTGCCAATCATACCTCATCCCACATCATTCCATATAGATTTTTAATGGTAATTTGGAAAATTCCTAAAAAATCATATTACTTTAAGGAAAAAACTAGGCTATAAAATTATTTCAGAACTGTAATACAAGCCATGTATGGAAGTGTACATAGTTCCAAGAACAGACAAATGCAACAAATGCACTTATTTGTAAACTCTGGACAACTACATACTAAACTGTAAAACCCAAAAAATGAATGCCATAGGCAGTAATTAGTGCAAAAATTTGAAGAATAAGTCAGTGTACAGACAGGATATACTGAATTCATAGTCACTTAAAAATATTATATTAGAGAGAATCACAAGTATGTATAAACATATACATGAAAAATAATTATTATAAAGATAAGTTGTGAATTTTATATTTATGAAAATATGTAGGCTATCAAATTCATTCATACATGAGTGTGAATTTCTTTCTCAGTTTACATTAAATATTATTTAGGATTTTGAGCAAAATAAGACTTCAAATAACATCAGATACTACTTGTTGAATTTCCATCCTAGCTTTTATTCTTTTCTAATATAACCCCAATTTTGGTAGCAAAGTAGGCAGAACAGTGGACTCAGCTGCAGGAGATGAATCACAATTAATCTAATCAAATTTTCCTTTGAGTAATAGGTTTAGTGGGGGGCAGATGACCTAGTTCTAGCCAATAAGTCTTGATAGGATGTCTATGAGGTCAGCTTCTGGATAAGGTTTTCTTCCTTGATTTAAAGAAAAAACATGTCAGGAGAAACTTGCCTTATTCCTAATTTTGGATGAAGTTATGTGAGACTCTGATGCCATCTTTGGGCACTAGGGAACAATAAAGAGATAAAACCCAAGCCTCTGATGCCAGCTGACTGGAAAGATGAAGAGTGTGAAACCCTGAGGACACAGTGACCCAGAGTTAACCAAACCTAGAACTACTTTCCTGTCATGTGAGATGATAAATATCTATTATTAAGTCACTTTTTATTGAGTACCCTGTCACTTGAAGTCAAAATATATCCTACTTGATGTGGATACAGACAGCAGGTATTATGTGGTAGCTGGTCAGTACATCTGTGGAGAGGCCTGTATAACCCAAGAGTTATATGGAGCGCTAGATTCAGAATCCAGGGAGATGTGCCAAGAAGGGTTATAGAAGTGATCTGTGTATACTCACTTCAAGGACCAACATTCATCAACAATCATCCCTTTACAAATACAGAAGAATTCCAACTCACAATGTTGCATAAACAATAAAAAATTCCAAACTAACTAAATCATAGGTCTAACTGGTGTGAAATGCCTTTAGATCAAGCAAATATTTCTACACTATTCCATGAGCCTTGTCAACTACCAATAGTATGGAACTGTAAGAATACAGAAACACTATGTAAAGTGAAAATAGCACTAGATTTGAAATTAAAAGTCATAGTAGTGAGTTCTGACTCTACTAATTATTAGGTCCATGACCTAGCAATTTTCTCATCTACCAAATTGAGATGTGCGCTGTGTATGCTTAGTCGCTCAGTTGTGTCCAACTCTTGCAACCCCATAGACCGTAGCCAGCCAGGCTCCTCTGTCCATGGGATTCTCCAGGCAAGAATACTGGAGTGGGTTGCCATTTCCTTCTCCAGGGGATCTTCCCCACCCAGGAATCAAACCTGGGTCTCTTGCATTGCAGGCAGACTCTTTCCCGAATGAGCTATGAGGGAAGCCCTAAAGTTAAGATAATAATACTTATATTACAAAGTTTTCAGAGCCTTATATGTGATAGAGTAGAAAATATGAAGGCTGATGTTTGTAAAATGAATGAACAATTCCTTTGTTCAGTATAAAAAGTGGATTAAACTTGTCAAAAGTCAATCATCTTTCTAAGTTTACAAAAGTTTCATGGATTTCTTTGCATGCTATCTCCACTGTTGTAGTGAAAAGACACCACCAAAGAACAGCTGGTGTCAAAATACATGTATTTGTGGAGAACAAAAATTTTGTTGTATCTTTTGCTTTATTCTCGAAATTTGAAAATATGCCATTTATTTATTAAAATCCATAATACAAAAACCAAAGTCATTATACAAAAAGTTGCTCAGTCATGTCCAACTCTTTGTGACGCCATAGGCTGCAACACACCAGGCTTCCCTGTCCTTCATCAACTCCTGGAGCTTACTCAAATTCATGTCCATTGAATCAGTGATGACATTCAACCATCTTGTCCTCTGTCATCCCCTTCTTCTGCCTTCAGTCTTTCCCAGCTTAAGGGTCTTTTCCAATGAGTTAGCTCTTTGCATCCCTTGCAGCTTAGCTGGTAAAAAATCCACCTGCATCGTAGAAGACCTCAGTTCAATCCCTGGGTTGGGAAGATCCCCTGGGGAAGGGAAAGGCTACCCACTCCAGTATTCTAGCTTGGAGAATTCCATGGACTGTATAGTCCATGGGGTCACAAAGAGTCGGACACAACTGAGTGATTTGCACTTTCACTTTCAGCTCTTCGCATCAGGTGGCCAAAGTATTGAAGTTTCAGCTTCAGCATCAGTCCTTCCAATGAATATTGACTTCTGATTTTGTTTAGGATTGACTGGTTTGACCTCCTCCCAGCCCAAGGAACTGTCAAGAGTCTTCTTCAGCACCATAATTCAAAAGCATCAATTTCTTCAGCATTTAACCTGTTTTATGGTTCAACTCTCACGTCCATACATGACTACTGAAAAAACCGCAGCCTTGACTAGATAGACATTTGTTGGCAAAGTAATGTCTCTGCTTTTTAATATGCTGTCTAGGCTGGTCATAACTTTTCTTCCAAGGAGCAAGAGTCTTTTAATTTCATGGCTGCCATCACCATCTGCAGTGATTTTGGAGCCCAAAAAATAAAGTCTCTCACTGTTTCCATTATTTCCTCATCTATTAGTCATGAAGCATTGGGACCAGCTGCCATGATATTAGTTTCCTGAATGTTGAGTTTAAACCAACTTTTTCATTCTCCTCTTTCACCCTCCTCAAGAGGCTTTTCAGTTCCTCTTTGCTTTCTGCCACAAGGGTGGTGTTATATGCATATCTGAGGCTATTGAAATTTCTCCTAGCAATCTTGATTCCAGCTTGTGCTTCATCCAGCCTGGAATTTTGCATCCAGCCTGATGTACTCTGCATATAAGGTAAATAAGCAGGGTGACAAGCCTTGATGTACTCCTTTCCCAATTTGGAACCAGGCCATTGTCCATGTCTGGTTCTAACTCCTGCTTCTTGATCTGCAAACATATCTCTCAGGAGGCAGGTAAAGTGGTCTGATATTCCCATCTCTGAAGAATTTTTCACAGTTTGTCATAATCCACACACTCAAAGGTTTAACAGAGTCACTGAAGAAGGAGTAGATGATTTTCTGAAATTCTCTTGCTTTTTCTATGATCCAATGGATGCTGGCAATTTGATCTCCGGTTCCTCTGCCTTTTCTAAATCCAGCTTCAACATCTGGAAGTTCTCAGTTCACCTACTGCTGAAGCCTCACTTGGAGAATTCTGAGCATTACTTTGCTAGTATGTCAAATGAGTGCAATTGTATAGTAGTTTGAACATTCTTTGGCATTGCCTTTCTTTGAGATTGGAATGAAAATTGATCTTTTCCAGGCCTGTGGCCACTGCTGAGTTTTCAAAATTTCCTAGTACATTTAGTACAACACTTTCACAGCACCATATTTTAGGATTTGAAATAGCTCACCTGAAATTCCATCACCTCCACTAGCTTTGTTCATAGTGATGCTTCCTAAGGCCCACTTGACTTCACACTCCAGGGTGTCTGGCTCTAGATGGGTGATCACACCATCATGGTTATCTTATTAAGATCTCTTTTGTATAGTTCTTCTGGGCATTCTTGCCACCTCTTCTTGATATCTTATGCTTCTCATAGGTCCATACCATTTCTGTCCTTTATTGTGCCCATCTTTGCATGAAGTGTTCCCTGGATATCTCTAATTTTCTTGAAGATAACTCTATTCTTTCCCATTCTATTGTTTGCCTCTTTTTTTTTTTTTTGCAATGATCACTTAGAAAGGCTTTCTTGCCTCTCCTTGCTATTCTTTGGAATTCTGCCTTCAGATGGGTATATCTTTCCTTTTCTCCTTTGCCTTTCACTTCTCTTCTTTTATCAGCTATTTGTAAGGCCTCCTCAGACAACTATTTTGCCTTTTTGCATTTCTTTTTCTTGGGGATGGTTTTGATCACTGCCTCCTGTACAGTGTTACCAACCTCTGTCCATAGTTCTTCCGGCGCTCTGTCTATCTGATCTAATCCCTTGAGTCTATTTGTTACTTCCACTCTATAGTCATAAGGGATTTGATTTAGGTCATTACTGAATGGCCTAGTGGTTTTCTCTACTTTCTTCAGTTTAAGAGAGCAACCAATATCCCACAGGATTTAAAAATTCTACCAAGCTTTTAACAAATGAAGTGTAATATATATAGATCACATCATGACTAACTAAGGTTTATCCCAGGAATACAAGGTTGGCTTACAATCAAAACCCAATTTATGTAATTCACCATATTAACAAACTAATAAAGAAAAGCCTTAAGGATCATCTCAATAGATAGCTCATCTGACAAAAGAAAGCACATCTACTCTTAATTACCTCTCAGCAAAGAAAGGAATGGAAGCTTACATCCTGAATCTGATAAGGGGAAATCTATGAAAAAATCTGCAGCTAACATCATACTTAATGGTGAAAGACTGAATATTTTCCCCAATATAATCAGGAAACCACCAGGGACATTCACCATCTATCACTTCAATTTAAAAATCAACTGTATTTCTAAATACTAGAACCCTATTTCTAAATACTAGAAATGAGAAATATAAAACAATAGTTAAGCATAGTTATAAAATGGTCTCCAAAATTCTCTCCCCATAGTGTACATGATTTGTATAATTAGTCCCCTCGAATGTGAGTAAGACTGGTCAAAAGGATGGATTTACTCCCATGATTATGTTACATTTCTGGCAAAAGGAAATCTGTTGATGTAATTAAGATTGCCAAGTCATTTTGTTTTGAGTTGATCAAAATGGAGAGTATCTAGTGGGTCTGACTTTGTCAGGCAGAAGTCCTTAAAAAGCATGAATGAAGAGACTTCCCTGCTGACCCAGTGACTGAGAATCTGTCTTCCAATACAGGAGATGTGGGTTTGATCCTTGCTCAGGTAACTCAGCCCGAGTGCCACAATGAGAGAGTCCACCATGCTGCAACTAAGATCCTGCCATATAAATAAATAAATATATTTTTTTAAAGCTTGAATACAATCTACTGCCAACCTCAAAGAAGATGGAAGCCACACTGAGCCTGAGAGCTGAAAGAACTAAACTCTGTCATTACCTGAATGAACCTGGAAGAGCAGGCTGAGCCTCTTATGATGCAATCGTGGCTGACCCACTGGTAAGCCATGAGAGCCCTGAGCAGTGGATCCAACCAACCCATGTCCAGATTCCTGACCCATGGAAAAAGATAGTCACTGGGTGATACTTAAGCAACTAACTTGGCTTATTATTAATTACATAAATTATGGTCACTTATTTCTCAGCATTAGAAAATTTATATAGATACCATTCAGAATAACATTAAAAATGTGTAATAACTGAAGACAAAACTGACAAAAATGTGAAAGCAAAGGCTTTCACAAAAAGCTTTTTGTGTACAACAAAAGCTTCAAAATATTGCTGAGAGAAATTGGGCCTAAAGAAATGGAGATACATACCATCTTCATGGGAAAATGGATAATTTAATGTTGATGAGATATCAATTCCTCTCCAAAATGATCTATTTCAATTCAATCCCAATCAATATTGCAGCAGACTTGTTTGTAGAATCTGTTAAACTGATTCTAAAATTTAGATGAAAATGTAAAGGAACCAGAACAACCAAAATAATTTTGAAAAAGAAATAAAGCTGGAAGAGTATAATACTTCAAGTGTCTAAGACCTATCACAACTACAGCGATCAAGACAATGTGTCATCGACATAAAGATTGTCAGACAGAAGAACAAAACAAAAAAGCAGAACCTGGAAAGAAACTCCCACAGAGATGAATAACTGATTTACAACAAAATTATAAAGGCATTTAAGTGGGGAAAGAATATTCTTTTAGGCAAATGATGCTGGAACAACTGAATACTCATACACAAAACAAAACCGAAAACTTCGATCTACACCTCACGCCACATTAAAAAGTAACTTAAAATGATTCATAGATGTAAATGTAAAACTAAAAACTATAAAACCAAAAGGAAATACAGGAATAAACTTTTGTGACCTTGAGTTTGGCGAAGATTTTTAACTATGACACTGACAAGAAAAGAAAACCTCATAAAAGTGTAAATTGATAAATTAGATTTTATCAATATTAAAAACATATGTTCTTTAAAGGACACTCTTAAGAGAACTTAAAGATAAGGTACAGGTTAGGAGAAAATATTTTCAAATCACATGTATAACCGTGGACTTACATCAGAATTCATAAAGAACTCATAAAATTCAACAATAAGGAAATAACTTTTAAAAAGCAAACAAATATTTTAAAAGACACAGTAAAGAAGATACACAGATAGCAAATAAGCACATTAAAAGATGATAAACATTATTAGTCATTACGGAAATGAAGTTAAAGCCACAGTGAGATACCACTACTTTATCTATTCAGTTCAGTTAAGTTCAGTCGCTCAGTCGAGTCTGACTCTTTGCGACCCCATGAATCGCAGCACGCCAGGCCTCCCTGTTCATCACCAACTCCCGGAGTTTACTCAAACTCATGCCCATCGAGTCGGTGATGCCATCCAGCCATCTCATCCTCTGTCATCCCCTTCTCCTCCTGCCCCCAATCCCTCCCAGCATCAGGGTCTTTTCCAGTAAGTCAGCTCTTCGCATGAGGTGGCAAAAGTATTGGAGTTTCAGCTTCAGCATCAGTCCTTCCAATGAACACCCAGGACTGATTTCCTTTAGGATGGACTGGTTGGATCTCCTTGCAGTCGAAGGGACTCTCAAGAGTCTTCTCCAACACCACAGCTCAAAAGCATCCATTCTTCGGTGCTCAGCTTTCTTCACAGTCCAACTCTCACATCCATACATGACCACTGGAAAAACCATAGCCTTGACCAGACAGACCTTTGTTGGCAAAGTAAGATCTCTGCTTTTTAATATGCTATCTAGGTTGGTCATAACTTTCCTTCCAAGGAGTAAGTGTCTTTTAATTTCATGGCTGCAGTCACCATCTGCAGTGATTTTGGAGCCCCAAAAAATAAAGTCTGACACTGTTTCCACTGTCTTCCCATCTATTTCCCATGAGGTGATGGGACCAGATGCCATGATCTTAGTTTTCTGAATGTTGAGCTTTAAGCCAACTTTTTCACTCTCCTCTTTCACCTTCATCAAGAGGCTTTTTAGTTCCTCTTCACTTTTTGCCATAAGGGTGGTGTCATCTGCATATCTGAGGTTATTGATATTTCTCCCGGCAATCTTGATTCCAGCTTGTGCTTCTTCCAGCCCAGCATGATGTACTCTGCATATAAGTTAAATAAGCAGGGTGACAATATACAGCCTTAACATACTCTTTTTCCTATTTGGAACCAGTCTGTTGTACCATGTCCAGTTCTTTGTGCCAGTACCACACTGTCTTGATGACTGTGGCTTTGTAGTAGAGTCTGAAGTCAGGCAGGTTGATTCCTCCAGTTCCATTCTTCTTTTTCAAGATTACTTTGGCTATTCGAGGTTTTTTGTATTTCCATACAAATTGTGAAATTCTTTGGTCTAGTTCTGTGAAAAATACCGTTGGTAGCTTGATAGGGATTGCATTGAATCTATAGATTGCTTTGGGTAGAATAGCCATTTTGACAATATTGATTCTTCCAATCCATGAACAAGGTATGTTTCTCCATCTGTTTGTGTCCTCTTTGATTTCTTTCATCAGTGTTTTATAGTTTTCTATGTATAGGTCTTTTGTTTCTTTAGGTAGATATACTCCTAAGTATTTTATTCTTTTTGTTGCAATGGTGAATGGTATTGTTTCCTTAATTTCTCTTTCTGTTTTTTCATTGTTAGTATATAGGAATGCAAGGGATTTCTGTGTGTTAATTTTATATCCTGCAACTTTACTATATTCATTGATTAGCTCTAGTAATTTTCTGGTAGAGTCTTTAGGGTTTTCTATATAGAGGATCATGTCATCTGCAAACAGTGAGAGTTTCACTTCTTTTCCTATCTGGATTCCTTTTACTTCTTTTTCTGCTCTGATTGCTGTGGCCAAAACTTCCAACACTATGTTGAACAGTAGTGGTGAGAGTGGGCACCCTTGTCTTGTTCCTGATTTCAGGGGAAATGCTTTCAATTTTTCACCATTGAGGGTGATGCTTGCTGTGGGTTTGTCATATATAGCTTTTATTATGTTGAGGTATGTTCCTTCTATTCCTGCTTTTTGGAGAGTTTTAATCATAAATGAGTGTTGAATTTTGTCAAAGGCTTTCTCTGCATCTATTGAGATAATCATATGGTTTTTATCTTTCAATTTGTTAATGTGGTGTATTACATTGATTGATTTGCGGATATTGAAGAATCCTTGCATTCCTGGGATAAAGCCCACTTGGTCGTGGTGTATGATTTTTTTAATATGTTGTTGGATTCTGTTTGCTAGAATTTTGTTAAGGATTTTTGCATCTATGTTCATCAGTGATATTGGCCTGTAGTTTTCTTTTTTTGTGGCATCTTTGTCAGGTTTTGGAATTAGGGTGATGGTGGCCTCATAGAATGAGTTTGGAAGTTTACCTTCTTCTGCAATTTTCTGGAAGAGTTTGAGTAAGGTTGGTGTTAGCTCTTCTCTAAATTTTTGGTAGAATTCAGCTGTGAAGCCATCTGGTCCTGGGCTTTTGTTTGCTGGAAGATTTTTGATTACAGTTTCGATTTCCTTGCTTGTGATGGGTCTGTTAAGATCTTCTATTTCTTCCTGGTTCAGTTTTGGAAAGTTATACTTTTCTAAGAATTTGTCCATTTCATCCAAGTTGTCCATTTTATTGGCATAGAGCTGCTGGTAGTAGTCTCTTATGATCCTTTGTATTTCAGTGTTGTCTGTTGTGATCTCTCCATTTTCATTTCTAATTTTGTTAATTTGGTTCTTCTCTCTTTGTTTCTTAATGAGTCTTGCTAATGGTTTGTCAATTTTGTTTATTTTTTCAAAAAACCAGCTTTTAGCTTTGTTGATTTTTGCTATGGTCTCTTTAGTTTCTATTGCATTTATTTCTGCCTTAATTTTTAAGATTTCTTTCCTTCTGCTAACCCTGGGGTTCTTCATTTCTTCCTTCTCTAATTGCTTTAGGTGTAGAGTTAGGTTATTTATTTGGCTTTTTTCTTGTTTCTTGATGTAAGCCTGTAATGCTATGAACCTTCCCCTTAGCACTGCTTTTACAGTGTCCCATAGGTTTTGGGTTGTTGTGTTTTCATTTTCATTCATTTCTATACATATTTTGATTTCTTTTTTGATTTCTTCTATGATTTGTTGGTTATTCAGAAGCGTGTTATTTAGCCTCCAGGTGTTTGAATTTTTAACAATTTTTTTCCTGTAATTGAGATCTAATCTTACTGCACTGTGGTCAGAAAAGATGACTGGAATGATTTCAATTTTTTTGAATTTTCCAAGACTAGATTTATGGCCCAGGATGTGATCTATTCTGGAGAAGGTTCCGTGTGCACTTGAGAAAAAGGTGAAGTTGCTTGTTTTGGGGTGAAATGTCCTATAGATATCAATTAGGTCTAGCTGGTCCATTGTGTCATTTAAAGTTTGTGTTTCCTTGTTAATTTTCTGTTTAGTTGATCTATCCATAGTTGTGAGTGGGGTATTAAAGTCTCCCACTATTATTGTGTTACTATTAATTTCCTCTTTCATACTCGTTAGTGTTTGCCGTACATATTGCGGTGCTCCTATGTTGGGTGCATATATATTTATAATTGTTATATCTTCTTCTTGGATTGATCCTTTGATCATTATGTAGTGTCCTTCTTTGTCTCTTTTCACAGCTTTTATTTGAAAGTCTATTTTATCTGATATGAGTATTGCGACTCCTGCTTTCTTTTGGTCTCCATTTGCATGAAATATTTTTTTCAAGCCCTTCACTTTTAGTCTGTATGTGTCTCTTGTTTTGAGGTGGGTCTCTTGTAGACAGCATATATGGGGGTCTTGTTTTTGTATCAATTCAGCCAATCTTTGTCTTTTGGTTGGGGCATTCAACCCATTTACATTTAAGGTAATTATTGATAGGTGTGGTCCCGTTGCCATTTACTTTGTTGTTTTGGGTTCACGTTTATACAACCTTTCTGCATTTCCTGTCTAGAGAAGATCCTTTAGCATTTGTTGAAGAGCTAGTTTGGTGGTGCTGAATTCTCTCAGCTTTTGCTTATCTGTAAAGCTTTTGAGTTCTCCTTCATATCTGAATGAGATCCTTGCTGGATACAGTAATCTAGGTTGTAGGTTATTCTCTTTCATTACTTTCAGGACATCCTGCCATTCCCTTCTGGCCTGGAGGGTTTCTATTGATAGGTCAGCTGTTATCCTTATGGGAATCCCTTTGTGTGTTATTTGTTGTTTTTCCCTTGCTGCTTTTAATATTTGTTCTTTGTGTTTGATCTTTGTTAGTTTGATTAATATGTGTCTTGGGGTGTTTCGCCTTGGGTTTATCCTGTTTGGGACTCTCTGGGTTTCTTGGACTTGAGTGGCTATTTCCTTCCCCATTTTAGGGAAGTTTTCAGCTATTATCTCCTCGAGTATTTTCTCATGGCCTTTCTTTTTGTCTTCTTCTTCTGGAACTCCTATGATTCGAATGTTGGGGCGTTTCACAGTGTCCCAGAGGTCCCTGAGGTTGTCCTCATTTCTTTTGATCCTTTTTTCTTTTTTCCTCTCTGCTTCATTTATTTCCATCATTTTATCTTCTACCTCACTTATCCTATCTTCTGCCACCGTTATTCTACTCTTGGTTCCCTCCAAGGTGTTTTTGATCTCATTCATTGCATTGTTCATTTTTAATTGACTCTTTTTTATTTCTTCTAGGTCTTTATGAAACAATTCTTGTATCTTTTCAATCTTTGTCTCCAGGCTATTTATCTGTAACTCCATTTTGTTTTCAAGATTTTGGATCATTTTTATTATCATTATTCTAAATTCTTTTTCAGGTAGATTCCCTATCTCCTCCTCTTTTGTTTGACTTGGTGGGCATTTTTCATGTTCCTTTACCTGTTGGGTATTTCTTTGCCTTTTCTCTTGTTTAGATTGCTGTGTCTGGAGTGGACTTTCTGTATTCTGGAGGTCTGTGGTTCCTTTTTATTGTGGAGGATTTACCCAGTGGGTGGGGTTAGACGATTGGCTTGTCAAGGTTTCCCGGTTAGGGAAGCTTGCGTCAGTGTACTGGTGCGTGGAACTTGATTTCTTCTTTTTGGAGAGCAATGGAGTGCCCAGTAATGAGTTTTGAGATGGGTCTATGTGTTAGGTGTCACCTTGGGCAGCCTGTATGTTGACATTCGGGGCTATGTTCCTGTGTTGCTGGAGAATTTGCGTGGTATATCTTGCTCTAAAACTTACTGGCTCTTGGGTGGTGGTTGGTTTCAGTGTAGGTATGGAGGCTTTTGGATGGTCACTTATTGCTTAAAGTTCCATGTAGTCAGGAGTTTTCTGGTGTTCTCAGGTTTTGGGCTTAAGTTTCCTGCCTCTGGATTTCAGTTTTATTCTTCCTGTAGTCTCAGGACTTCTCCAACTATACAGCACTGATAATAAAACTTCTAGGTTAATGGCGAAAAGATTCTCCCCTGTTAGGGACACCCAGAGAGGTTCACAGAGTTACATGAACAGGAGAAAAGGGAGGAGGGAGATAGAGATGAGCAGGAGGAGAAAAAGGGGGACTCAAGAGGAGAGAGACAGATCTACGCAGCTGTCTGTTCCCAGAGTGTTCTCCGTATCTCAGACACCTACAAGGATTCACAGAATTGGATTGGGAAGAGAAGGGGAAAGGAGGAAATAGAGGTGTTCTGAGGTAGAAAACAGAGAGTCAAGATTGGGAGAGAATAATCTTTGGTTTAAAGATAGGGCTTCTCTTTTTTTTTTTTTTGGTAAGGTTATAGTGTAGTGAAAATGAAAATGAAGAGTAGTAGAGGAGTACTAGAGGACTTTAAAAGAAATAAGAGAAAAAGAAAAATAGAAAATAAAAGAGAAAACGGAAAGGAAAAAAAAGAAGAAAAAAGAAAAAAAAAAACAAAAAAAAAAAAAAAGAAAGAAAAAAAAATTTTTTTTTCCCCTAATTAAAAAAATCGTAAAAATCTATGTAAATGAAAGTTAAGGAGTAATGGGGGAGTAATAGGGAATTTTAAAGGAAAATAAAAAAGAAAAAATATAAAAAGAAAAAAAAAATTTTTTTTTTTTCCTTACTTAGAAAAAAAAAAGTAAAAATATATCTAGGAGTTTCTCTGGAGCTGCTGCGGTCAGTGTGGGTTCCGCTCAGTTTCAGATAGCTCCTCGTTCCAGCTTACACTTCTCGATATCTACAGGGCCCTTCCGGTGAAGTCGGTGTTTTCTACAGGGATTTTAATCTGTTGCACCAGTCCCTTCTGAAGCGGTTCCCTTTGTTTATTTGGCTTCTGTTTGCCGGTCTCTTCAGAGCCTCATTTCCGCCCTGACACAGGCGGGCGGAGGTGGACTCTTATTCAGTTAGCTAGTTCCGTTGTGCTGCTGGGAGGGGCTGACGCTGCTGGGAGGGGCTGACGCTGCGGGGATGGGCTGGCGCTGCGGGGCGGGGCTGACGCTGCGGGGAGGGGCTGGCCCTGCGGGGGCGGGCTGGCGCTGCCGGGAGGGGCTGACGCTGCTTTCTCCGTCTGCGCTGCTCAAGCTCCTGGCTGTTCTATATGGAGCGCGCCCCGCGCTGCGCTAGGTTCCAGCCCTCGGGTGTTACACAAAAGCGCGGAAGGAAAAGCTGCGCCTGCTCTCTGTGCCTTCCCCGTCAGAGCGGTCCAGGCAGCGAGGGGCTTGATGGGCGCACTATCCCCAGGTGTGGCACACTCACTCCCTTCCGCGGACCCAGTCTCAGTTTCCGCTGACGCCAGTCGGGTGCGCGCGCCTTCCGCCCTCTGCGTCCCCAGCCCCAGTCCCCGCCCGCGCCGGTCGGGTGCCTGCGCCCTGTGTCTCGCCGCGACCTTCCCCTCCCCCCTGCCTCCTGCCTCCGCCGGGGCTGGGCGGGTCCGCAGCCTGCGACCTCTTCTTGGGACTTTCTCCGTCCCTTTGTTCTGCGAACGGCCGGCAGTGTGTTCCGGCCGGTTAATTTTCTCTCTTTTGGTCTCCCACAGTTCAAGTTGGCACCTCACAGAAGCTCCCTCCGATTGTCCTCAGGGCACTCAGGCCCGGACCCTAGCCCAAGCAAGGCCGCCTAAGACTCCCTTCCCGGGACGGGTCTCCGTCCTTAGCTCTTTTGTCTCACTTTTTATCTTTTATATTTTGTCCTACCTCCTTTCGAAGACAATGGTCTGCTTTTCTGGGCGCCTGATGACCTCAGCTAGCGATCAGAAGTTGTTTTGTGAGGTTTGCTCTGCATTCAGTTATTCTTTTGATGAATTTGTAGGAGAGAAAGTGGTCTCCCCGTCCTACTCCTCCGCCATCTTGGCTCCTCCCACCATGTCCAGTTCTAACTGTTGCTTCCTGACCTGCATACAGGTTTCTCAAGAGGAACTAGTATTAGGTTGGTGCAAATGTAATTGAAATTTTGGACTGTGAATTTTAAATCATTATAACATCTTTATTAATCAAGATAGGAACCATTACACTTAACACATTTTTGCCAATGAGAAATAAAACCCTGTTTATTCCTGTAGCATAAAAATCCTCACTTTGGGATTCATGGAACTCTTGGAAAGCATTTTCCCTGCAAAAAGTTATCGAGATGCTTGAAGAAGTGGTAGTCGGTCAGGAAGAGGTCAGGTGAATGTGGTGGATGAAGCAAAACTCCGTGTGTGCTGTGCTGTCCTTAGTCGCTCAGTCGTGTCTGACTCTTTGCGACCCCGTGGACTGTAGCCCGCCAGGCTCCTCTGTCCAGGCAACAATACTGGAGTGGGTGGTCATGCCCTCCTCCAGGGGATCTTCCCGACCCAGGGATCGAACCCGGGTCTCCTGCATTGCAGGCAGGTTGTTTACTGCTGAGCCCCCCAGGGAAACCCAAATTGGGCCCCTTCTGTTGACCAACACCAGTCACAGGCGATGCTGCTTTTGGTGCACCTCATCGATGTGCTGAGCATACTCCTCAGAGGTAATGGTTCTGTTGGGATTCAGAAAGCTATACTGGACGAGACTGGCAGCAGACAGTCAAACAGTGATCATGACTCATTTGGTGCAAGTTTGGCTTTGGGAAGTGCTTTGGAGCTTCTTCTCAGTCCAATCACTGAGCTCAGTCCAACAGTAGTCCCTGGCTGTTCTATATGGAGAGATAGTTTGTTGTTATGTAGAATAAGAGAAGTCAACAGACACTACAAAATGACGATTTTTTTTTTTTTTTTTGATTTGCAGTCAGCTCTTGAGGTACCCACTCATTGGGCTTTTCACCTTTCCAATTTGTTTCAAATGCCAAATGACTATGGAAAGGTTGACACTGAGTAGTTTGGCAATTTCCTGTGTAACTGTAAGAGGATCAGCATCAAAGATCCTCTCAGTCGGTCACTGTCAACTTTCGATGACTGGTCACTGCGCTCCTCTTCTTCAAGGCTCTGTCTCCCTTGCAAATCTTCTTGAACCACCACTGCACTGTACTTTCATTAGCTCCTGGGCCAAACGCGCTGTTCATGTTGTGACTTGTCTTTGCTGCTTTATGACCCATTTTGAACTTGAATAAGAAAACTGTGCAAATTTGCTTTTTGTCTAACATCATTGAAGTGAAGTGAAGTGAAATAAAGTTGCTCAGTCGTGTCCAACTCTTTGCGACCCCAGGAATGGACCCTCAGTCCATGGAATTCTCCAGGCCAGAATACTGGAATGGGTAGCCTTTCACTTCTCCAGGGGATCTTCCCAACCCAGGGATCAAACACAGGTCTCCTGTATTGCAGGTGGATTCTTTACCAGCTGAGCCACAAGGGAAGCCTAACATCATTTCCCTAGTCTAAAATAAACATGACATAAATAGCAAGTAATAAGTTATTAGCAAAAAAACAAAAAGTGAGAAATACACATTAAAATGAGGCAGAATATAACCACATTTAAGAATGTATTCCAATATCAAATAGCAAAGTTCAACAATGCAAAATTACAATGAGTTTTGCACCAACCTAATAGCAATATTAGTTCATTAATTAACAAATATACCATATTAATATGGCTATAAGAAAAACTACACAGAGGATGTAGGGAAACTCTTATGATCTGTTTAATTTCTCTGTAAATGTAAAGCTAGTCTAAAAAGCCTATCAATTAAAAAATTAAATCAGATACTTAGCCCTGAAAAAAACTATGTGTATATAATTTAATACATTTAATAAATCAAGTATAAAATTTTTTAAACTAAAGTATAGTGACAAAAAGCAGATTAGTTGTTGCCTAGAGATTCACAAGGAGTGACAGAAATTGGAGGGGATAGAAAAAGGGAAGGGATTAAAAAGTGATATAAGGAAACTTCTAGAGGAAGATGGTATAATTATCATCTTTTTCTGTGGTGATGGCTTCAAAGGTATATACTTATGGTAAAGCTCAACAAAATGTACACTTTAAATATAAGCAGCTTATTATATGACAATTTTATTTTAATAAGGCTTTTTCTTGCTTAAACAATTTTTTAAACTTCTGGACTTGAGCTAAATAATTGTCTTCAAAAAACAGTCTGCAGTAATATTTGGAGCTAGCCCCATCACACCTGAATTTAACCATTGAGCTTTTTTCTTCCAGTTTTATTCAGACATAATTGACATACAGGACTATATTAAGTTTAAGGTGTACAGTATAATGCTTTGAGTTACATCCATCATGAAATAATTATCACAGTAAGTTCAGTGAATATCCATCATCTTATAGATACAATATTAAAGAAATAGAAAATTTTCCCTGTGATGAGAACTCTTAGGATTTACTCTCTTAACAACTTTCATATATAACATAAGCACTGTTAATTAAATGTACAACTTATCACGTTGTACATTTAGTGCTTATTTATAACCGGAAGTTTGTACTTTTTTATTGCATTTTTCAATTCCACCCCTCCCCTTGCCTCTGGTACCCACAAATCTGATCTCTTTTTATATGAGTTTTTTTTTTTTTTAAGTATAATTGACTTACAACACTATGTTAATTCCTGTTACACAACATGGTGATTCAATATATCTATACATTTCGAAATGACCATCATGATAAGTCTAGTTATGATATGTCACCATACAAAGTTATTACATAGTTAGTGACTATATTCCCCACACTGTGCATTTCATATCCCTGATTCATTTATTTTGCAACTGTAAGTTTCTTTCACCTAATCTCCTTCCTCTATTTCTTTCACACCCCACCCCCAATATCCCCCTCCCTCTGGCAACCACCTGTTTGTTCTCTGCATCTATAACTTTGTTTCTATTTTGTTATGTTTGCTTATTAGTTTTCTAGGTTCCACACATATAAGTGAAATTATACAATATTTGTCTTTCTTTGTCTGACTTATTTCAGGTAACATAATGCCCTCACAGTTCACCCTTGTGGTTGCAGATGGCAAGATTCCATTCTTTTCTACAGTTGAGTAATATTTCATTATATATTATGTATATATCACATCTTCTTTATCCATTCATCTATTAATGGGCACTTAGATTGCTTCCATATATTGACTACTGTAAATAGTGTTGCAGCGAACATACAGATACATACATCTTTTCTAATTAGTGTTTGTGTTTATTTTTTAAATAAATACCCAGTAGCAGAATTGCTGGATCATTTGGTAGTCCTGCTTGAAGCCAGTGTATTTAAATAGTGAGCTTGTTTCACTTAAAGATTAATATATTTAGGAATTCTTTTGTCAACAATGTTAATCACTCAGCATCAAATTTCATGGCATAATGGTGATTTAGGACATGTTGAGAATTTTTATTATTGTTTTCTTACTTCAAGAATTTCAGTTTTGTAGAAATATCTTAGTCAGACTTGTCTGGTTTGAGGGAATTTGTATAGTCAATCAAAATTAAGCCAAATATAGTGTGTCATTTAAAATGAGATTTAGTGCCAAAATTACAGCTATAGCAACTTGGAACCCCCATTCTGAGCCATCTGCTATTTAAAAATCACACTCCTAGGAATACTGGCATTTGATTACCTGGGGCCGAATATGGCTATGCTACTTATTGTCTTTATAATATTGGGAAACTGAGAGCTTCAGTTTTCTCAACTATGAAACGGAGATAACAGTACCTACTTTGTGGAACTGTTGAAAGGTTCAACAAGTTAACACAGGTAAAGGTCTGAAAGACGACCTGGCAGTGCTGTCCAGATTCTACACAACCTACAGATTCTACAGCATTAGCCACCGGGCAAGGGCAAATCAAAACCACAGTGAAATACCCCTTCTCACACACCAGGAGAGCTATGATAAAAGACCGTAATGAGCAAATCCAAGAAAGGGAAGAAGTTGGAACCTTTATACACTGTCAGTGGAAATATAATATGTCTGTCACTTTGGAAAACAGTCTGCAATTCTTCAAAAGGTTAAACCTAGAGTTACTATATGACCAAGCAATTCTAATCCTCAGTATAATAATATATATAATATAATAATATATAATAATATTATTGTACACATTATATTATATATAATATAATTATAATATATAATAATATATTACAATTATATATATTATATATAATAATAATATAATCTTCAGTGTAACCCAGAGAAATGAAAATACATGTTCACATGAAAACTTGTACATGAATGTTAATAGTAGTCTTATTCATAGTAGCCTCCAAGTAGAAACAGCCCAAATGTCCAACAACTTCTAAACAGATAATCAAGATCATAGCATATTCATAAATCATAGTATAGTAAATCAAATTATATTCATAGAATGAAATACTACTTGGCAATTAAAAAGAAGTGAGGTACTGATACATACTACCATGTGACTGACTTTCACATACCATGTGAAAGAAGCCAGCGAAAAAGACCACATATGGTATGATTCTATTTATATGAAATATCCAAGATAGGCAAATGCAGAGAAGGAAAGTAGATTCAGTGGACTGTTGAAAAGGTTTTAAGAGAAAAAGAGGAGTGATGAATATGGAGTTTCTTTTCAGTTCTGTTCAATTCAGTTCAGTCACTCAGTTGTGTCTGACTCTTTGCGACCCCATGAATCGCAGCATGCCAGGCCTCCCTGTCCATCACAAACTCCCGGAGTTTACTCAAACTCATGCTCATCGAGTCCGTGATGCCATCCAACCATCTCATCCTCTGTCATCCCCTTCTCCTCCTGCCCCCAATCCCTCCCAGCATCAGGGTCTTTTCCAATAAGTCAGTTCTTCGCATCAGGTGGCCAAAGTACTGGAGTTTCAGCTTCAGCATCAGTCCTTCCAATGAACACCCAGGACTGATCTCCTTTAGGATGGACTGGTTGCATCTCCTTGCAGCCCAAGGGACTCTCAAGAATCTTCTCCAACACCACAGTTCAAAAGCATCAATTTTTCGGCGCTCAGCTTTCTTCACAGTCCAGGTCTCACATCCATACATGACTTTCTTTTAGGGGTGATGTAAATGTTCTAAAATTAACAGTGGTGATAGTTACACAACTGTGCATAAGCTCAGAGCCACTGAATTGTACACTTTAAGACATGTGAACCATATGATATGTGAATTATAGCCAATAAAGCACATTAAGTAGTTTAAAATAAACTGGAAAAAGGAAAGCCTAAAAACAACAGCAGTATTAGTAATAATAAATTAGTTCACTTCTCTGGCCTTATCCTCTTCCATTCCCCAGTTTACCCCATACTTTATCCATAATAGCCTCCTTGCAATTCCCATATTATGTCTTCCTATTTGATGTCCTGTGAACATAGTATATCTGCTTCCTGGAGTTCTCTTCAGCCCTCCTCTGCCTGCCTAACTCCTTCATATTTAAAACTAGTCAATCAGAGTAAGCTAATAGCCCAAACAATTGATTCCCAGTGACCTAATATGATAAAATTTACTTCTCTCTCATGTAAACACTCCCCAGGTGATTCAGAGACCCAGGCTCCTTACCTCCATCAGCTCTGCCTGCCCAGGAGTCTCCCACTGTACTCTCCATAACAGGCTGAGAGAACCAGCGGGCATCAGCACAGATAGGACTCGAGGAATTTTCCAAATGATTAATTCACTTTTGAACATGCTATCTTTAAGAGATGTCAGGATACCCAGCGGTCTTGGGTTCAGCACAGAGACTATTTATTAGCTTATGGGTGCTCATTGGAAGGACTGATGCTAAAGCTGAAAGTCCAGTTCTTTGGCCACCTCATGCAGAGCTGACTCATTGGAAAAGACCCTGATGCTGGGAGGGACTGGGGGCAGGAGGAGAAGGGGACAACAGAGGATGAGATGGCTGGATGGCATCACCGACTCGATCGATGGACGTGAGTTTGAGTAAACTCCAGGAGGTGGTGATGAACAGGGAGGCCTGGTGTGCTGCGATTCATGGGGTCAAAAGAGTCGGACACGACTGTGTGACTGAACTGAACTGAAAAAGCTATCCCACATGTATTGCACTACTCCCCTTCTCTCTACATCTTCAGGAAGAGGTGATTTGCTTTAAAAACTCAAAGATAATTTTTAAGAATAAGAATGCTGAGGGGAGAAAAAGTAGTATTCAACATCTCTATTGAGGAATTTATGATGTAGCACAGAATGGAAGCTGGAGCTAAAGGAAACTTTCCTTAAAGGGCTATTTATTAAAAAATGGAACGCACTCCTTAGGACAAATCAAAGTGTAAACACACAACATGCAAACTTCTTGTACAGGTAAATCAGTAAAGAAATGGAACGCACTCCTTAGGACAAATCAAAGTGTAAACACACAACATCCAAAATTCTTGTACAGGTAAATTAGTGTTCTCAGCTATCTCCTGCTCCCAAATTTCTCTGCCACATTGAGGATGGTTCAAGAGGAGTAGAGAACATGTTGGTTGCAGCGAGAAACATTTGAAAGCACTCACTTTTATGGAAGTCATAAAAGAGAAAAATCTCTCATGTTATTTAGAATCATCCTCGATATATTTATTCTAATAATAATAATAATAATAATACACATAGCCAAATACCGTTCTCTGTGTAAAATCTTTACAAATCTGACATGCTGAGAATTCAGCTTCTGATACAATCCATTCACTTTTCCAATTAGACTGGTATTGAGTTCTCAGTACAAAATCGAATGTGCTTATGCAGCCCATCCCACAGTACCTGTTAATTCAGGCTGGCGCTTGGAATTTCAGATCTGGTCCCTCCGCGGGGCGGGGCGGGGCCGTGGGCGGGGCCTGCCGCCGGGGAGGCGGGGTGCTGGGAAAGCCGGGGGGCGGGTCTGTCTGCTCGTGAAGCCTCGTAGTATCTGAGCGTGCGAGGGTCCGCGGCGCTAGCAGCGTGCTCCGCGAGGCTTCTCTTCACGTGGCATCGCAGTGGACCCCGCCGCTCCGGGCGCTTTGTGCTCGCGGACTGCCGAGAGATGTGAGCGCCGCTGAGATGCCCGTGGCGAGCGACCTGGAGCCGGCAGAGACGACGCTGCTCCTGAGGATGGGCTGCGCCGAGAGGCCGACGCAGCCCCGGGGTGTCCGGGGGAAAGGAAGGGGACCGCAGCCCAGGACCGGGAGCATCCCGGCGCTGGAGCGGGCGGAAAAGTCAAGAGCCACAGCCGCTGTCCAGCGCTTGCGAAGCCGCCGCCCCTGGGGTGCGCCCAGCGGTTTGTGAGTACTCAGCGTCGCCTGTCCGCAGACGGAAGCCGGGGAACACCCCTGGAGAGCTCTACGGGATCCCCACAATCGCCGTCGCCTGGTCTTCCCACCTGCCTCAGAGACAGAGTGACTGCCGCCCCCCTCCCCCACCTGCGGACCCGGGGCGAGGGCGGAGGCCCATCGGGGCCGCCCCCTTCCCACCCAGGAGGTGGAGAGTTACCCACCTCTCCGCCGTCCGCTCCGGCCAAATTCAACTCCCGTTCTCTCCTCCCGCGGCCCCGAGCCTCCTGACGCCCCCTCGTCCTCCCGCTATCCCCCCTCCCCAGAGACAGGGGAGGAGAAAAGGGGAGCCCAGGGCGTCATGACTGAGCTGAAGGCGAAGGGTTCCCGCGCTCCCCACGTGGCGGGCACAGCGCCCTCGCCCACCCAAGTCGGAGCCCCTCTACGGGGACGCCCAGACGCGGGCCCCTTCCAGGCGGGCGAGGCCTCGGGCCCGACGCCCACAGCCTCGGGCCTCCCCCTCTCCCTGGACGGGCTGATCTTCCCTCGGCCCTGCCAGGCTCAGGACCTGGACGGGAAGACGCCGGACCCAGAGTCGCTGGCAGACGTGGAGGGGGCGTATTCCAGAGGGGAAACCGCAGAGGGCGCTGCTGCAAGACCCGTGGAAAAGGACGGCGGGTTGCTGGACAGCGTCCTGGACACCCTGCTGGCGCCCCCCGGCCCTGAACAGAGCCCCGCCAGCCCCGCCGTCTGCGAGGCCCCCAGCCCTTGGTGCCTGTTTGGCCCCGAGCTTGCCCAAGACACCCGGGCTGCGCCCGCCGCCCAGGGGGTCCTGCCCCAACTCATGAGCCGCCCGGAGAGCAAGGCTGGCGATACCCCCGGGGGGGCCGCCGGCCAGAAGGTGCTGCCCCGGGGCCTGGCGCCATGCCGGCAGCTGCTGGCCCCGACGGCCGCGAGCCACCCCTGGCCCGCGCCAGCGCCGAGGCCGTCTCCGCAGCCCGCGGTGGTGGAGCTGGAGGTGGACGACTCGGAGCCCGAGGGCTCCTCGGGGCCGCCCCTGAAGGGCAAAGCCCGGCCCGCGGGAGGAGCCGCGATCAGCGCTCCCGGGACGGCCGCGGGAGGCGTCGCCCCGCTGCCCAAAGAAGATGCCCGCTTCTCTGCGCTCAGGGCCTCCCCGGCGGAGCATGACGCGCCCGCCGCGCCCGGGCGCGCCCCGGTGGCCACCGCGGTGATGGACTTCATCCACGTGCCCATCCTGCCGCTCAACTCGGCCTTCCTGGCCGCCCGCACCCGGCAGCTGCTGGAGGGCGACAGCTACGACGGCGGGGTCGCCGGCGCCTTCGCCGCGCCGCGGGGCTCGCCCTCCGCCTCGTCCGCCCCGGGCGCGCCCGGAGACTTCCCCGACTGCGCGTACCCGCCCGACGCCGAGCCCAAGGACGACGCGTTCTCGCTCTACGGGGACCCGCAGCCGCCCGCCCTGAAGATCAAGGAGGAGGAGGAGGGGGGCGCCGAGGCCGCCGCACGCTCCCCGCGGCCCTACCTGCTGGCGGGGGCCAGCCCCGCCGTCTTCGCGGACTTCCCGCTGGCGCCGCCGTCCAGGCCGGGGGAGGTGGTGGCGCCCGCGGCCGCCGCTGGGGCCCCCGGCTCGTCCGCGGCCGCGTCGGGGTCCGCCCTGGAGTGCGTCCTGTACAAGGCGGAGGGCGCGCCGCCCCAGCCCGGCCCGTTCGCGCCGCCGCCCTGCAAGGCTCCGGCCGCGGGCGCCTGCCTGCTGCCGCGGGACCTGCCGTCCACCTCGGCCGCCGCCGCCGCCGGGGCCACCCCTGCGCTCTACCCGCCGCTCGGCCTCAACGGGCTCCCCCAGCTCGGCTACCAGGCCGCGGTGCTCAAGGAGGGCCTGCCGCAGGTCTACCAGCCCTATCTCAACTACCTGAGGTGAGGGCCCGGCGCGGCGCGTGAGGACCGGTCCGGCCGCCCCCGGCCCCCGGCGCCCGGCATCCCCGAGTGGCCGCCAGGGGTGGGTGGCCGAGGCGGGGCGCAGCGCAGCGCAGCTTGGCTTCCTTTTCCTCGCCTCTTCTCCTCATTTATTTTGGGGGGGAGGGGGGAGGGCCCCGCGGGGGCCCAGATTATGCTGCTTCTGGAGCGGGCTTCCCCGACAATATGTTTCTAAACTTTCCAGATCTGCGCAGTCCCAAGGCGAACCAGCCGCGAGTTCTAAAAGTGCAGCGTCACTCTGGGTCCGCCGTAGCCCCGCGGAGCCGAAAGGGTGCGGCGAGTCCGGGATTTTATAAAATGCTTTTCTTCCTAGAAGGACAGTTACCGAGAACGTGCGTTCCGGAGAGGAGACGGTAACGCATCGTTCTCCCGGGCGGGGTGGCGCTAGGTGCCCGGCCAGAATCCAAAGCAGAACCATCTTAAGGGTCTGGACACTTAGCGCTTCATTTTCACCCGAATCTCTAGATTAAAATTAATTTATGTGTAATATGTTCACAGTATGGTTTTAAACATCAATCACTGCGGTGCACTGTAGGCTAGTATTGTTTCAAGTTCGCTACAACTTTTAGCATACAAGTTTTGAAAAACACTTTAATTTACATACGAGAGTTATGGAATTTTAAAGAAAAAAGAAAGTGCTCTGAATTTGGAATCTTGTGTTGTGAATAGTCAAAACAGTGTCAATATATTGAACAATGCTTTAAAAAGACAAACACGGGTACTTGTTTAATTACAGAGATGACTTTTTAAAATGATTGTACTCTTAAAGCAAAATCATATTTATTGTTTCCCACCGTTAAACAAGGTTATAACATTTGTCAAAAGACTAAATTGATTCTCTGTAATGAGTTTTGCAGGAAGTTTTTTTTTTTTCCTGAACATAAAATTAAATATTAATTATTTATTACTTTTGTTGGTACTCCTGATGAGAGGCTAATAACTTGCAAGTGTGATGAATCCAGTAACAGGTAGTATATCAAGTTCAGTTTGCTATGTTTTTCAGATCTGTATTGATATATGGCTGTAATTTTTAAAAACCTTTTCACTCTGCCTATTTTGGGTTAAGGAAACTTTAGTGTTAGACAGTGGTGGACCTAAAAATAAATTGAGTACTTTGTTTTGCATTTCAAGGCCGGATTCAGAAGCCAGCCAGAGCCCACAGTACAGCTTTGAGTCATTACCTCAGAAGATTTGTTTAATCTGTGGGGATGAAGCATCAGGCTGTCACTATGGTGTCCTCACCTGTGGAAGCTGTAAGGTCTTCTTTAAAAGGGCAATGGAAGGTAGGCTCCTTTCTTGTTGGTTTAATTGTAAATGGACACCATCGAATATTTTACAGATCTTGATTAGCCCTTGCTTCTTCTAAGAAATGATCGTATTTCCGTATAACTAAAAATATGTGATAATATTTTAACAATATATTTTTATTTATAATCTGTATTGAATGTGGTTAGATATTATAATTGCATAATATTTGACTATCACTTTTAATATTAGACAAAAGCATATGAATCTTGGAACATGCTAACATTGTTCATTAACTTTAGAGACACAACTTTGTTCTGATTGAATTTTTATATTTCTATTGCATATATTATATGTAAGATACACTAAATTAAAATTTTCTTCCAAAAGTAAAATGGTAGAAGTCATCAAAATTATATATGTACGTATATATGATGCAGTTACAAGTTTTCTTCATAATTATGTCATTTCCCTGCATGATGTTTATGTAATAATTATATAATGGTAATTATAGAAAAAAATGTTTAAAGTTCCCTTTTTGTTTAGTGCAAACAATTTAAAGCAAAAGAAGAATTTGAACTCCACAGTAATTTAATTTCTGCAGAAATATTTTGCTTTAAGTAAGGCTTTCATATTTTTAAAATCATCTAAATTACATATTTACCTAATGATTTTAGATTGATTTGCATAATGTATTTCATATTTGAACTTTTATAAAATATATGTTTTAATTTCATCCTTTTTATCTACACTAAACTCTAAGCAGCCAAGCACATTTATATTTGAAGATAGAAATGCACTTAGACATCATTTCACATTTGAATTCTAGCAATAAGTGTATTTTATAACAAGCGGACATGAATTTAGGGTTATCTCTGGAGTTCTGAGATCACACCTAGACAAGGGACCAAAGATCTGAATGTCTGCTTTTTTGCTGCCTGTTTGTGAATTTTCTGATTTCAGGAGTCCTCTACATATAAGTAGGAAAGGAGGGAGCGGGGAATTTTTACCTTAAGGGAGCATTCAAAGGAGTTGACATGCATATTTAATACACATTTACCCTAAAAGAATATTAACCCAAAAGATGTTTAACAAATTCACTATCGCTATAGATTGCTAACATATAATTCTTCATAACTATTATGCCCTTTTAGTGAAAATGATTCTCATCTATTAATGGTATATGTACCCCTCCTACTGAAATTAATGCTTCAAAAAAAGTAATTGCTCTTATGCGTTCCTAGAACATGATTGTTTCCCACGAAGGATGGATGTATTTCACTGATATTGAGCATATGTATTAAACTTCAGGGGACTTTAACTGCATTTTAAATTAGTTGAGGTGCTGTGACAAGAGGCCATGTGAGAAAATGGGATGACTGAGGGTAGTCTTAACTTTCCACTGACATCATTTAGTCATAGTTACAGTTTGAAGCCCTTTGTGTGGAAGAGTTGATTCTCCAGTGGGTAATTGAAGTTACTGTTCCCATCTGACTTTGATCCTGGTTTCCTGAACATTCCCCTCTGCATTAATGTGATTTTCTTTATACTTATAGTTTTATTAGTCTAATTCTTAAGTGAATGACCCTGTTGGAGTCCCCCAAAAGCCAAGTTATTCCAGCCCAACTCTCTCTTTCTACAGATACACAAGTCCTAAAGACACATATCTAAGTTTCTAAAGAGCATACAATTAGTTGGTAGCTGATTGTTAGTCAACATAAGTTAGATTTTCTTTCATTGCAGTGCCTATAAATCAGAGATGGTATGCAAAAGTAGGTATATGACAAATGCTACTTAATTCTTGAAAGTTACTTCAAAAGTGCATATAGGACCAAGAATACTCTAATTAAAATATAAATGTTTTCACATCATTATTATCAGAATAGCATCCTAAACATAAAAGATGTCTTCCCAAATTTGCAATGACAAGGCATTTGTTGGACCACTACTGTTGGCATGGTTCTGTTTTAATTTTGAGTAATAGAAATGAAGTACCTTTATTCAACATTGTTTATGAAGAGGAGCTCAAGATAAAAGTTGATAAATCATTTGGCTGTTAAATGACAAGTAAAATTATTGATCTCTGGACATTGAGAAGAACTTGTTAAGTGTATATATTCAAGGAAAACTGATGAGATTAAGATTAGACTAAGACTTGAAGATCCATATTAGGAAATTATTAGAGTTAAAGGTTAAGAAGGTTGATTGCCAGTGTTTGCTTGAATCAGTCATTGAAGGCAAGAAAATAGAAGGTTATTTGAGTTTTTGAGAGTGAGAAAGTTGAGTAGAAGAATATTTGTAATTGAAGAGAAATACCCAGTTTGAAATCTTAGAGTAAAATAGGGCTGTGTGATGAACAACTTCAGGGTAGAACTATGTATGGATGCCAGTATGTCCAGAAATTGAATGTCATTGTCAACAACATGAATATTAAATACCAAGGATAATGATGATAATGGCTTTCAGGAGTGCTTTCTATGTGCCTGTGACTATTTAAATGTTTTATTGGTCTTGACCCTTTTAAGCCATATGGTGTAGACATTATCATCACTTTCAGTTTATAAATGAGGAAACTGCCTTTGTAAATTGCCTTAAATCACGAGAAGTAGTGGAATAGGATTCAAATCCAAGGTGTTTGACCCCAGAATCTATGCCTTCCACCACTACACTTTCTTTCTCATAATAGGAAATTCAGTTTCAGCTTCACAAAGAAACAATAGAGGATTGGAAGAAAAAAATGTGAGCCAAGTGAGAAAACTTTCTAAGAAGGTAGAAGGGAATCCTAATGGAGAATGCAATATCAAGGGTGATTGAAAGTGTGTAATGTAAATGGATGGATGATACTAACACCACATTTAGGGCTGCAATGAAAAGACACATTCAGGAGCCAAGAGCCAGTTTCCCCACCCCTCCTCCAAGTTAGAAGTGGGACACAATATTGCTAATGGAGAAGTTACTCAGGAAACTGAATTTCCCTTGGTATGAGACAGAAAAGAGAAGAGGCAGAGAAAAAAGACATCCCTCAGGAAGTAGGAGTATGCGGAGGAGAGAAATGACCTCTTAAGCTGGAAAAAAAAAATATATATATTAGCCAAAAAATAGTTGCTTGAATAGCCCATTGCATTCCTTTACTAATACTTGGAGTGAACCAGGGAGTGGTCAGAGATTGCCTTAATGCCTTTCAAGGAGAAGTCATAATGACCTGCCAGTCCTATAAATGCAGGCCTTGTGTTAAGAAGGAAAAGATAATTTCTCACTGGCTTACCTCAGTATGCACTGTGACTTGCTCAATGCTAGGAATACTAAACATTCAGTGTATGATTGTTTGCTAAGAGAACCAGTCATAACAAATGATGCCAAGCTCTTATTCTTTGCATATTTTACACTGTGACAGCATTTGTAGTGAATACATTTGATGGCATAGGGTTGGGAAATATTGTTAATATAGCTGAAACATAGTGTTTAGAAGATACGAGGCTAAGTAGGTATTGATGGATTTTTAATTATATTACATTATGCCTCATTTTTCTATCTTAATTGAGGTATAAGTGACAAATAAAATGATAAGATATTTAAAGTATACCTTGTAATGATTTGATATTACAGGTGCATGGTGAAAGAATTCCTCCCCATCAAGTATGTTACTTTTTTAACATACCTCACATATTTGCCTTTCTTTTTGGCAAGGATATTTAAGTTCTACTCTCTTGGCAAATTTCAGTTATATAATGTTATACAATGTTATCAATTGTAGTCACAGTGTTATGCATTAGATCCTCAGGCCTTATTCACCTTATACCTGAAGGTTTGTATCCTTTTACCAATCTCTCCCTATTTTCCCCCACCCTCTAACCACTGGTAACCACTTCTCTGTTCTGTTTCTGTAAATTCAACTTATTTTTTAATTCCACATGTAAATGATACCTGTGGTATTAATCTCCATCTGGCTTATTTCATTTAGCATAATATACTCTATGTTCAGCTAATTTTTATTTTTGCATTAATTAACCAAATATTTATTGATCACCTGCTGTATGCCGGCGACTATACTAGTGCTGGTTGAAAAGTAAAACAGGACAGACCTAACTGGCTTTAGCACTCATGGAGTTTTTAGTGTAGTGGAGGAAAGGGACATTCTATCAATTAGCATGCATTTAACAAGTTATTATATATTATATATTAATGAGTCATGCCTGGACAACTAGTCACTTGACCCATCTGACAGATGCTGGGGATTGTGGGGAAGTCTTTAGAATTAGAAAGACACTCTTATAAACAGTCTTCCCAGGTGGTCCTAGTGGTAAAGAACCCACTTGCCAATGCAGGAGACATAAGAGACGAGGGTTCCATCTCTCAGTTGGGAAGATCCCCTGGAGGAGGAAATGGCAACCCGCTCCAGTATTCTTGCCAGGAGAATCCCATGGATAGAGGAGCTTGCAGACTGCAATCCATGGGGTCACAAAAAGTCAGACACGACTGAGCGTCTGAGCACATCATAAGCAGACCACAGAGGAAACAGAACAGAAATGAAGTATTTTTAAGAATAGCATATTTCTTTCTGAAGTTCAGTGGAGTTAGTGTCATAGTCTAAAAATGAAAACTGATGTGGTAGCATCATTCTCCATGGTATGAAATGATGAACATTCAAATTTGTAAAAGATCATTTTTAAGAGCAATTTTAGATTTATAGCAAAATCGAGAGGAAGGTACAGAGATTTTCCATGTACCTCCCGTGGTTGCACAGGCATAGCTTATGATCAGAATCCTCCACCAGAGTAGTATGTTTGTTGCAACTGATGAATCTGCATCAACACACCCTAATCACTGAAAGTCCATAGTTTACATGAGGGTTCACGCTTGGTTTTGTACCATTGGGTGGATCTGGACAAATGTTTGATGACATGTATCCACGGTTAGAGTTTCATACAGAGTATTTGCACTGCCTTCCCAAATCCTTTGTGCTCTTCCTGTTCATCCCTTCCTCATCCCCAACTCCTGTCAACCACTAATATTTATATTGTCCCCATAGTTTTGCCTTTTCCAGAATGTCATATAGTTGGAATCATACAGTAGGAAGCCTTTTCAGATTAGCTTTTTCCCTTAGCAAATATGCATTGAAGTTTCCTCCATGTGAAAAGCTCATTTCTTTTTAGTGCTGAATAATACTCCATTGTCTGAATATACCACAGTTTGTTTATCTGTTCATCTGCTGAAGGACACCTTGGTTGCTTCCAGGTTTTGGCAATTATGAATAAAGTTGCTCTAAAAATTTGTCTGCAAGTATTTGTGTGAACATCAGTTTTCAACTCCTCAGGGCAAATATCAGGCTTTCCTGGTGGCTCAGTGGTATAGAACTTGCCTACCAAAGCAGAAGTTGTGGGTTTGATCCCTGTGTCAAAAAGATCCCCTGGAGAAGAAAATGGCAACCCACTCCACTATGCTTGCCTGGGAAATCCCATGGTCAGGGGAGTCTGGCAGGCTGCAGTCCAAGGGGTCACAAAAAGGCTGAACGTGACTTAGCAATTAAACAACAGCAGCACAGCAAATGCCAAGGAGTGCGGTGGCTTGGTGGTGTGGTAAGAGTATGTTTAGTTTTAGAAGAAACCACCAAATTGTCTTCCAAAGTGGCTGTATCATTTTACATTCCCACAGGCAATAATTGAGAATTCATCTTATTCCATGTCCTTGCCAGCATTTGTGTTTCTAGTGCTTCAGATTTCTCCATTCTAACAGGTGTGTAGTGGCAGTTCATTGTTGTGTTGACTTAAATTTCCCTGATGACATATATGTGAAGTATGTTTTCATATGCTTGTTTGACATCTATATATCTTCTTTGGTGATGTGTTTATTACAGTTTTTGGCCCATTTTTTAATTGGGTTTTCTTTCTATTGAGCTTTAAAAGGTTTTTTGTGGATTATTTTTGTTTGTTTTTTGGATAACAGACCTTTATCTAATAGGTATTTTGCAAATATTTTCTCCCACTCTGTCTTTTTCTTCTTTTGGTAGTATCTTTACATAGTAGACAAATTCATTTTTAATGAAATATGGTTTCTCAATTCTTTCTTTCATGGATTATGACTTGGGTATTATATCTGAAAAATGTCATCAAACTCAAGGTCATGTGGATTTTCTCCTAGGTTATCTTTTAGTAGTTTTATAGTTTTGCATTTTATGTTTAGTTTTCTGATCCATTTTGAGTAGATTTTTGTGAAGGGTGTAATGTCTGTGTCAAGACTGATTTTTTTGCATATGGATGTCCAGGGATTTCTAGTACTATTTGTGAAGAGACTATCTTTTTTCTATTGTAGTACCATTTCTCTTTTATTTTTTTAATTGATTTATTTATTTTAATTGGAGGCTAATTACAGTACTGTAGTGGTTTTTGCCATACATTGACATGAATCAGCCACAGGTGTACATGTGTCCCTCATCCTGAATCCCCCTCCCACCTCCTTCCCCATCCCATCCCTCAGGGTCATCCCAGTGCACCGGCCCTGAGCACCCTGTCTCATGCATCGAACCTAGACTGACGATCTGTTTCACATAGGATAATATACATGTTTCAAAGCTATTCTCTTAAATTATCCCACCCTTGCCTTCTCCCACAGAGTCGAAAAGTCTGTTCTTACTCTCTGTGTCTCTTTTGCTGTCTCACATAGAGGGTCATCGTTACCATCTTTCTAAATTCCTTATATATGTGATAATATACTGTAATGGTGTTTTTCATTATGACTTACTTCACTCGTAAAATAGGCTCCAGTTTCATTTACCTCATTAAAACTGATTCAAATGCATTCTTTTTAATAGCTGAGTAATATTCCATTGTGTATTTGTACCACAATTTTCTTATCCATTTGTCTGCCGATGGACATCTAGGTTGCTTCCATGTCCAACTTATTGTAAACAGTGCTGTGATGAACATTGGGGTACACGTGTCTCTTTCAGTTCTGGTTTCCTCAGTGTGTATTCCCAGAATTGGGATTGCTGGGCCGTATGGCAGTTCTGTTTCCAGTTTTTTAAGGAATCTTCACACTGTTCTCCACAGTGGCTGTACTAGTTTGCATTCCCACCAACGGTGTAAGAGGGTTCCCTTTTCTCCACACCCTCTCCAGCATTTATTGTTTTAGACTTTTGGATAGCAGCCATTCTGACTAGCGGGAGATGGTACCTCATTGTGGTTTTGACTTGCATTTCTCTGATAATGAGTGGTGCTGAGCATCTTTTCATGTGTTAGCCATCTGCATGTCTTCTTTGGAGAAATGTCTGTTTAGTTCTTTGGTCCATTTATTGATTGGGGTGTTTATTTTTCTGGTATTGAGCTTCATAAGCTGCTTGTATATTTTTGAGATTAAATCTTTGTCAGTTGCTTCATTTGCTATTATTTTATCCCATTCTGAAGGCTGTCTTTTCACCTTGCTTATAGTTTCCTTCATTGTGCAAAAGCTTTTAAGCTTAATTAGGTCCCATTTGTTTGTTTTTGCCTTTATTTCCATTACTCTTGGAGGTGGGTCATAGAGGAAACTGCTGTGATTTATGTCAGAGAGTGTTTTGCCTGTGTTTTCATCTAGGAGTTTTATAGTTTCTGGTCTTATGTTTAGATCTTTAATCCATTTTGAGTTTATTTTTGTGTATGGTGTTAGAAAGTGTTCTAGTTTCATTCTTTTACAAGTGGTTGACCAGTTTTCCCAGCACCACTTGTTAAAGAGGTTGTCTTTTCTCCATTGTATGTTCTTGCCTCCTTTGTCAAAGATAAAGTGTCCATAGATGTGTGGATTTATCTCTGGGCTTTCTGTTTTGTTCCATTGATCTATATTTCTGTCTCTTGCCGGTACCATGCTCTCTTGATGCCTGTAGCTTTGTAGTATAGTCTGAAGTCAGGCAGGATGATTCCTCCAGTTCCATTCTTCTTTCTCAAGATTGCTTTGGCTATTTGAGGTTTTTTTGTGTGTGTGTTTCCATACAGATTGTGAAATTATTTGTTCTAGTTCTGTGAAAAATAACATTGGTAGCTTGATAGGGATTGCATTGAATCTATAGATTGCTTTGGGTAGTATACTCATTTTTGCTGTATTGATTCTTCCAATCCATGAACATGGTATAGTTCTCCATCTATTTGTGTCCTCTTTGATTTCTTTCATCAGTGTTTTATAGTTTTCTATATATAGGTCTTTTGTTTCTTTAGGTAGATTTATTCCTAAGTATTTTATTCTTTTTGTTGCAATGATGAATGGAATTGTTTCCTTGATTTCTCTTTCTGTTTTCTCATTGTTAGTGTATAGGAATGCAAAGGATTTCTGTGTATTAATTTCATATCCTGCAACTTTACTATATTCACTGATTTAGGTATAGTAATTTGCTGGTGATGTCTTTAGGTTTTCCTATGTAGAGGATCATGTCATCTGCAAACAATGAGAGTTTTACTTCTTCCTTTCCAATCTGGATTCCTTTTATTTCTTTTTCTTCTCTGATTGCTGTGGCTAAAACTTCCAAAACTATGTTGAATAGTAGTGGTGAGAGTGGGCATCCTTGTCTTGTCCCTGATTTCAGGGGAAATGCTTTCAATTTTTCACCATTGAAGATAAAGTTTGCTGTGGGTTTATCATATATGGCTTTTATTATATTGAGGTATGTTCCTTCTATTCCTGCTTTCTGGTTTTTATCATAAATGGATGTTGAATTTTGTCAAAGGCTTTCTCTGCATCTATTGAGATAATCATATAATTTTTATCTTTCAATTTGTTACTGTGGTGTATCACATTGATTGATTTGTGGATATTAAAGAATCCTTGCATCCCTGGGATAAAGCCCACTTAGTCATGATGTATAATCTGTTTAATATGTTGTTGGATTCTGTTTGCTAGAATTTTGTTGAGGATTTTTGCATCTATGTTCATCAGTGATACTGGCCTGTAGTTTTCTTTTTTTGTGGCATCTTAGTCTGGTTTTGGTATTAGGGTGATGGTGGCCACATAGAATGGGTTTGGCAGTTTACTTTCCTCTGCAATTTTCTGGGGGTTTGAGGATAGGTTTGAGGATAGTTTAAGGATAGGTGTTAGCTCTTCTCTAAATTTTTGGTAGAATTTAACTGTGAAGCCATCTGATCCTGGCCTCTTGTTTGTTGGAAGATTTTTGATTACAGTTTTGATTTCTGTGCTTGTGATGAGTCTGTTAAGATTTTATATTTCTTCCTGGTTCAGTTTTGGAAGGTTATACTTTTCTAAGAATTTGTCCATTTCTTCCAAGTTGTCCATTTTATTGGCATATAGTTGCTGATAGTAGTCTTTTATGATCCTTTTCATTTCTGTGTTGTCTGTTGTGATTCTTCCATTTTCATTTCTAATTTTGTTGATTTGATTCTTCTCCCTTTTTTTCTTGATGAGTCTAGCTAATGGTTTGTCTATTTTATTTATTTCCTCAAAGAACCAGCTTTTAGTTTTGTTGATTTTTGCTACAGTTTCCTTTGTTTCTTTTTCATTTATTTCTGCCCTAATTTTTATGATTTATTTCCTTCTACTAACTCTGGGGTTCTTCATTTCTTCCTTGCTTTATGTGTAAAATTAGGTTATTTAGTTTATTTTTCTCTTGTTTCTTGAGGTAAGCTTATATAGCTATGAACCTTCCCATTAGCACTGCTTTTATTGAATCCCATAGGGTTTGGGTTGTTGTGTTTTCATTGTCATTTGTTTCTATGCATATTTTGTCTTCTTTTTTGATTTCTTCTGTGATTTGTTGGTTGTTTATAAGCATGTTGTTTAGCCTGCATATGTTTGTATTTTTAATACTTTTTTTTCCTGTAGTTGACATCTACTCTTACCACATTGTGATGAGAAAAGATGCTTGGAATGATTTCACTTGTTTTGAATTTACCAAGGATAGACTTATGGTTAGGATGTTATCTCCCTGGAGAAGTTTCCATGTGTACTTGAGAAAAAGGTGAAATTCATTGTTTGGGGTTGAAATGTCCTATAGATATCAGTTAGGTCTGACTGGTCCATTGTATCATTTAAAGTTTGTGTTTCCTTGCTGATTTTCTGTTTTGTTGATCTTTCCATAGGTGTGAGTGGGGTATTAAAATCTCCCACTATAATTATGTTACTGCTAATTTCCCCATTCATACTTGTTAGCATTTGCCTTACATATTGTGCTACTCCTACGTTGGGTGCATATATATTTATAACTGTTATATCTTCTTCTTGGATTGATCCTTTGATCATTGTGTAGTGTCCTTCTTTGTCTCTTTTCACAGCCTTTATTTCAAAGTTTATTTTATCTGATATCAGTATTGCTACTCCTGCTTTCTTTTGTTCTCCATTTGCATGAAATATCTTTTTGCAGCCCTTCACTTTCAGCCTGTATGTGTCCCTTGTTTTGAGGTGGATCTCTTATAGACAGCCTATATAGGAGTATTGTTGTTGTATCCATTCAGCCACTCTTTGTCTTTTGGTTGGGGCGTCCAATCCATTTACTTTTAAGGTAATTATTGATAAGTATGATCCCATTGCCACTTACTTTATTGTTAGGGGTTCGAGTTTATACACCTTCTCTGTGTTTCCTGTCTAAAGAAGATCCTTTAGCATTTGTTGAAGAGCTGGTTTGGTGGTGCTGAATTCTCTCAGCTTTTGCTTGTCTGTAAACTTTTGATTTCTTCTTCATATTTGAAAGAGATACTTGCTGGGAATAGTAATCTTGGTTGTAGGTCTTTTTTTTTTTCATCACTTTAAGTATGTCCTGCCATTCCCTTCTGGCCTGAAGAGTTTCTATTAAAAGATCAGCTGTTATTCTTATGGGAATCCCCTTGTGTGTTATTTGTTGCTTTTCCATTGCTGTTTTTAATATTTGCTCTTTGTGTTTGATCTTTCTTAGTTTGATTTATATGTGTGTTGGGGTGTTTTGCCTTGGGTTTATCCTGTTTGGGACTCTCTGGGTTTCTTGGACTTGGGTGGCTATTTCCTTCCCCATTTTAGGGAAGTTTTCAACTATTATCTCCTCAAGTATTTTCTCATGCCCTTTGTTTTTGTGTTCTTCTTCTAGGACTCCTATGATTTGAATGTTGGGGCGTTTAACATTGTCCCAGAGATCTCTGAGGTTGTCCTCATTTCTTTTAATTCTTTTTCTTTTTTCCTCTGTGTTTCATTTATTTCCACCATTCTGTCTTCCACCTCACTTATCCTACCTTCTGCCTCAGTTATTCTACTGTTGGTTCCCTCCAGAGTGCTTTTGATCTCAGTTATTGCATTATTCATTATTGATTGACTCTTTTTTATTTCTTCTAGGTCCTTGTTAAACATTTTTTGCATCTTCTCAATCCTTGTCTCTAGTCTATCTATCTGTAACTCCATTTTGTTCTCAAGATTTTAGATCATCTTTACTATTGTTATTCTGAATTCTTTTTCAGGTAGACTCCCTATCTCTTCCTCTTTTGTTTGGTTTGGTTTGCATTTATCATGGTCCTTTACCTGCTGAATATTTCTCTGCCTTTTCATTTTCTTTAGATTGCTGTGTTTGGGGTGGCCTTTCTGTAGGCTGGAAGTCTGTGGTTCCTCTTTATTGTGGAGGTTGCTCCCTGTGGATAGGGTTGGACTAGTGGTTTGTCAAGGTTTCCTCATTAGGGAAGCTTGTATCGGTTTTCTGGTGGGTGAGGCTGGGTCTCTTCTCTCTGGAGTGCAGTGAAGTGTCCAGTAGGGAGTTTGGGGTGTCTGTGCATTTGGTGTGACTTTGGGCAGCCTGTATTAATGGTCAGGGCCGTGTGTCTACTCTGCTGGAGAATTAGTGTGGTATGTCTTGCTCTGGAACTTGTTGGCTCTTGGGTAGAGCTTGGTTTCAGTGTAGGTATGGAGGCTTTTGGATGAGCTCTTGTCCATTAATGTTCCCTGGAGTCAGGAATTTTCTGGTGTTCTCAAGTTTTGGATTTAAGCCTCCTGCTCTGTCTTTCAGCATTATTCTTAAAGTAGCCTCAAGACTTCTCCATCCATACAGCACAGATGGTAAAACATCTAGGTTAATGGTGAAGAGATTCTCCACAGTGAGGGACACCTAGAGAGGTTCACAGAGTTACATGGAGAAGAGAAGAGGGAGGAGGGAGATAGAGATGACCAGGAGAAGAGGGAGATTTAAAAGGGGAGAGAGCAATCTAGTCAGTAATTAATTCCCTCCGTGCTCTCCACAGTTTGGAACACCCAGAGAGGTTCACAGAGTTACATAGAGAAGAGAAGAGGGAGGAGGGAGATAGAGGTGACAAGGAGGAGAAGAGGGGGAGCCAAAAGGAAAGAGAGCAATCTAGCAAGTATTCAGTTCCCTAAGCGTTCTCCACAGCCCGGAACACCCAGAGAGATTCACAGAGTTAAGAAGAGAAGAGAAAGTGGAGGGAGGAAATAGAGGTGACCTGGGGGAGAAAAGGGAGAGTCAAAAGGGGAGAGAGCAATCAAGCCAATAATCACACCTCTAAGTGAAAATAGATAGTGAAGATTTGATTCTTAAAGGTGCAAAATTGGTAACAAATACCTAAAAACAAAGATTAAAAATCTAGAGTAGAGGTTAGACTCTCAAAAATAAATATTAAAAATGAAAAACAAAATTGATCACAAAAATTATAAAAAATATGTGCATGAAATTTGCTTTAAAAATAGGTTTTCATCTTTTATTTTTTTTGGCAAGGTAATAGGTTATAAAAATGAAAATTAAAGGAGTAATAAAGAACTTAAAAATAAAAAATTATAATAGTAAAAATATATCTAGGAATTTGTCTGGAGCTGTCAAGGGCAGTGTGGGGTCAGTTCAGTTTCAGATAGTTCCTTGTTCCAGCTTGCACTTCTTCTCAAGGTCTATGGGCCACCTCCAATGCATAGTCAATGTGAACTGCAGGGTTTTAATCTGTTGCACCTGTCACTTCGAAAACAGTTCCCTCTTCTTTATTTTGGCTTTCTCTGTTTGCAAGTCTCTTCAGTGTATGATTTCCACCCTTACATAAGGGGGTGAAGGCAGTCACTTATTTAGGCTCACGTGTTCAGTTGTGCTGTGGGGAGGGAGGGACACTGCAAACAAATATTGCTGGGCTGTGTGGGGAGTGCTCGCAGTGTACGGACCACACTGGGTTTTCCCCCACTCACGGCGTGTGTGCTTTCCTGGTCTGTGCAGCTCAGGCCCAGAGTGCTCTGCATGGGCACTGTCCAAAGTGGGCTCTGCATTTCGTGCACTTCCAATGTCTCAGCTGCTCAGGTTCAGGTTCTCGGGTACTCCATAAGGGCACAGACTTGGTTGGGCATGCATTTTGTGCCCTTCCCAGATCTGAGCAGCTCAGGCAACCAGGTGCACGGCGAGCATGGTACCCTAGGTGGGCGGTGCATCTTAATCACCTCCCCGGTCCCAGGTGTGCCGTGTGTCTCCTCTGGGGAGCTGATCTCCGGCTGTGACCCTCCTGGCAGATGTCAACCGTCCAGCATCCCAGGAAGACGTGGTTAGCAACTGGGAGCCTGCTCACAGTTTGGTGGAGGATGCCTCTCTGGGGCTGAGATTGCCCCTCACCTTCTGGCTCTGGCTGCTGCCTGCCTGCCTCTCTGCCTCCAGTGAAGGGAGGGGCCGGTCTGCAGCTGGCTAGCTGTCCTTTGGTGTCGCTCAATCCTTAGTTCTGTGAGCAGGCCAGGCTGTGCCTTGGTTAGAGCTTTTCATGGGAAAGTTCTCTCTTCGTTTTTCTTTTGTCTCTCTCTGGCTATCCCACAGTTTGAGTTGCTATCTCATGTTGGCTCCCTCAGATTGTCCTCAGGGCATTCACACCCGGTCCTTACCCTAAACATGCAACCTGCACCTCCCTGTCCAGCCCTCACTGTCTGGTGGCGTCCACAAGCATCTGGGCTACTTCTCTGCTGGCAGTTGCAGTTAGGCATGTATTCTGTGGGTTTTATTTTGTTTTATTTATGTTGCCCTCTGAGATTCCAAAACTCCTCAAAGACCTGCCTGTGAGAGGGTTTCCAGGTACTTGGAAACTTCTCCTCCTTCATGACTCCCTCCCCAGGACAGGTCTCCATCCCTAACTCTTTTGTCTCTCTTTTTGTCTTTTATATTTTGTCCTACCTCCTTTTGAAGAGAATGGGCTGCCTTTCTGAGTGCCTAGTGTCCTGTGCCAGAATTCAGAAGTTGTTCTGTGGAAGTTGCTCAGCATTCAAATGAACTTTTGATGAATTTGTGGGGGAGAAAGTGGTTTTCTCATCCTATTCCTCTGCCATCTTAGGACCACCTCCTCCCCATTTCTCTTTTATTAGAGATAAGTTGACTGTATTTATATGGTTCTGTTTTTAGGCATTTTATTCTGTTCAACTGATATATTTGCCTGTTCTTTCACAATGTCTTGATTATTGTAGCTTTGTTGTAAGTCTTGCAGTCAGTTCAGTTCAGTTGCTCAGTTGTGTCCGACTCCTTGCGATCCCATGAATTGCAGCATGCCAGGCCTCCCTGTTCATCACCAACTCCGGGAGTCTATCCAAACCCATGTCCATCGGGTCATTGATGCCCTCCAGCCATCTCATGCTCTGCGGTCCCCTTCTCCTCCTGCCCCCAGTCCATCCCAGCATTAGGATCTTTTCCAGTGAGTCAACTCTTCTCATGAGGTGGCCAAAGTATTGGAGTTTCAGCTTCAACATCAGTCCTTCCAATGAACACCCAGGACTGATCTCCTTTAGAATGGACTGGTTGGATCTCCTTGCAGTCCAAGGGACTTTTAAGAGTCTTCTCCAACACCACAGTTCAAAAGTGTCAATTTTTCAGCCCTCAGCTTTCTTCATAGTCCAGCTCTCACATCCATACATGACCACTGGAAAAACCATAGCCTTGACTAGACGGACCTTTGTTGACAAAAGTAATGTCTCTGCTTTTAAATATGCTGTCTAAGTTGGTCATAACTTTCCTTCCAAGGAGTAAGCGTCTTTTAATTTCATGGCTGCAGTCACCATCTGCAGTGATTTTGGAGCCCCAGAAAATAAAGTCTAACTCTGTTTCCACTGTTTTCCCATCTATTTCACATGAAGTGATGGGACCAGATGCCATGATCTTAGTTTTCTGAATGTTGAGCTTTAAGACAACTTTTTCACTTTCCTCCCTCACTTTCATCAAGAGGCTTTTTAGTTCCTCTTCACTTTCTGCCATAACGGTGGTGTAGTGTCAGTCCTCCAACTTCAATATTGTGTTGCCTATCTTGAGTCACTTGCCTCTCCATATAAACTTTAGTCATTGTGTTAATATCCATAAGATAGCCTTCTGGGATTTTGATTGGGCTTATACCTATGGATTGTTTTGGGAAGAACTTACATCTTGACAGTACTGAATCTTCCTATCATGAACATGGACTATCTCCTTATTTATTTAGTTCTTCTATTTCATGTATTAGAGTCCTATGGTTTTCCTCATATAAATTTTATACATATTTTGTTATATTTATACCTCAGTACTTCATATTTGGGGATGCTAATTAAATGGTATTGTATTTTTAATCTAAAATTCCACTTGTTCATTTCTGGTACATAGGAAAGCAATTGACTTTTGTATATTAATATTGTATCTTATGACCTTGCTATAATTGTTTATTAGTTCCAGGAGTTGTTCTGCCAGTCCTTTTTGGATTTTCTACATAGAAGAACATATCATCTGCAAACAATGAGTGTTATCTCTTCCTTCCCAACAAGTGTATCTCTTCTTTTCTTTTTTTTATCCTATTGGATTTGTAGGACTTCTACTACAGTACTGAAAATAAATGGTGAGATTAGATATCTTTGATTTTTCCTGACCTGATGGAAAAAATCTTCTAGTTTCTCACCATTAAGTATGACCTTAGCTGTAGGTTTTTTGTAGAATTTTTTTTATCAAGTTGAGAAAGTGCCTCTATTCCTCATTCACTAAGAGATTTTTTTCACGAATGAGTGTTGAATTTTGTTGAATATTTTTTCCGCATCTGTTGATATTATCAAGTGATTTTTATTTTTTACCTTGTTAATGTAATGAAACACATTAATTTTCAAATGTTGAACCAGTATTGCATATGTAAATTAAATCCCATTTAATCATGATGTACAGGTATTTTTATACTTTTTTTGGATTTGATTTCTCAAGATTTTGATGAGATTTTCTGCATCCATATTCATGAGAGATCAGTATATAGTTTCCTTTTCTTCTGATGTCTTTGTCTAGTTTCATATTAAGATATTGCTGGTCTCATGGATTGATTCAGAAGCATTCTTTCTGTTTTCATCTCTAAAAGAGAATGTAGAGAATTGGTATAATTTCTTCCTTAAATGTTTGGTAAAATTCATCATTGAGCCCTTCTGAGCATGTTGCTTTCTGTTTTGGAAAGTTACTAATTATTGATTCAGGTTCCTTAATAAAGTTCTGTTCAGATTGTCTATTTCTTCATATGTGAGAGTTAGCAGATTGTGGCTCTCAAAGCATTGATCCCTTTGCATCTGAGTTATCAAGTTTGTAAGCATAGAGTTGTTCATAATATTCTTTATTATTCATCTCATGTCCACAGGATCTATAGTGATGTCTCCTCTTTCATTTCAGATATTAGTAATTTGTATCCTTTCTCTTTTTTGTTAGCTATCCTGGCTAGAGGCTTATTAATTTTATTGATCTTTTCAAAGAACCAATTTTTGGTTTTGTTATTTTCTTTATTCATTTCTTCTTTTCAATTTCATTGATTTATGATCAAATTTATTATTTTTCATCTACTTATTTAGCTTAATTTACTCTTTTTTCTAGTTTCATAAAGTGAAAATTTAGAAGATTGACTTTAGATCTTTTTTCTTTTCTGATATAATATTTAATGCTATTTTATTTTCTAATATATTTAGTGCTCAAAAAATTCCCTCTAAGCACTGCTTTTGATGTATCCCACAGATTTGGATATTTGTGTTTTCATTTAGTTCAAAATATGTTTAAATTTCTCATGACATTTCTTCTTTAAATCGTGTTTTATTTAAAAGTGTGTTGTTAAATATCTGTGTACTTTGAAATTTTCCAGTTGTCCTTCTGTTATGATTTTTAGCTTAGTTTCTTTGTGGTATAAGAACAGATGTTGAATGATTTCTGTTCTCTGAATTTGTTAAGTTGTGTTTTATGGCCTAGAATGTGGTTTACCTTGATGGATATTTCATGTGAGCTTGAGAAGAAGGTATATTCTGCTGCTGTTAAATGAAGTAGTCTATCAATGTCAATTATGTCTAACTGATTGATGATATTGTTGATTTCAACTCTGTCCTTACTGATTTTCTTCTTGCTAGATCTCTCTGTTTCTGCAAGAGAGGTGCTGAAGTGGCTGACAAATAGTGGACTCATCTATTTCTCCTTACATTTCTGTCATTTTTAACTTACCAGATGTTGATGATCTGATGTCAGATGCATATGCATTAATAATTGTTATGTCTTTTTGGGAAATTGGCCTCTTTAGCGTGATGTAATGCTCCTCTTTATTCCTAATAATTTTCCTTGCTTTGAAGTCTGCTTTGTTTGTTAATTTTTTTTTTTTCTTGACAGGCTCATGAACTTTTTTTCTTGCTTTTGGAGCTCTATGGTGCTTTTTACACCTATTTTAGTCCACAAAATTATCCAACCTTCCCTTCCACGATAGTTTCTTTGACTTATATCTGGGCTCTTAAGAAGACAGCTTGCCAATAATCTTATTTAATATTCTCTCCACAGAAAACTATGGCAGTTTTCCTGTTTCCCTAAAAATAAACATGTAATGCCCTGAACTTTACTTCTAAACTCTGTAAATAATAATACATCCTATTATTAAAGATAATAAATTGGATAACTTATTCTTAAACTGCATGTCCCTCAGGTTAATATTTAGCATGAGGAGTAAGCCGGTTTCAGGCACAGTTTTGCACTATGACCCATTGATGTAAGCCTCTGCTTTACTGAAAAAGAAATGGTGAGAACGTTGGCATTTGGTGACATGTGCTCAGTATATGGTTATGTAGCATTCCCAAATTATTATTGCTCCTTCAGAACCTGCATCTTAATCCTACTGCAGAAACACGAGGGGAAGTATTGACGTGAAGACATGCATGCTAGTGCTAACAGGTAGTGAGTGCTTTTCCTCCAGACTTTGCGTTGTTGTACTTTAAGTGTTCAAGTATGCGACACTACAGTCTCCTTAAAAAGTATCAAGACATTGCCAATGAGACTTAAGTTCTCTTTATAACTACCTCTAATCTGTTCATGCCTACCATTCTTCTACACCTCTATCTTAGTTTTTTACATTTTTGTGTATGTGTGTGTATAATATGTTGTTTTAGCTATGTTGATACACAAATGATATCATATATCATAATTTGTGTATCACTCCTCATCTTATTTGTTTCATGAAACAATGACTGGAAGCTCAGTATGTTTATATTTAATCCCAACAGTCTTTTAACTATTACATAATACTTTATAAGATGAAAAGCCTCTTATGAAGACATTGCCATTATTTGAGTAAGCGTTTTGGCACTTGACTACTTGGGTATGTGCCTTGCTCTTCTGTGCGGGGTCTTTGCTGCGTGAGGATTTTCTCTCATTGTGGCAAGTGGGGGCTACTCTTCATTGTGGTGCCTGGGCTTCTCATTGCAGTGGCTTCTCTTGTCACGGAGCGCAGGCTCTAGAGCGCAGTCTCAGTAGTTGGCAACGGGCTTAGTTGCCTCGAGGCATGTGCAATCTTCCTGGACTAGGGATTGAACCCGTGTCCCCTGCATTGGCAGGCAGATTTTTTTAAAACACTGGACCACCAGGGAGGTCCATAATTAAGTATTTTGATACTCTAAGATAAATCTGTGTAAATTAAATATTAGCTTGCTCCATGTTGCTAAAATGATTTTTCACTCCAGATGCATGCTTACTGCATTTAAAAGTTACTTGTGCTGGGAATACAAGTGAATGGATGTGTATGCAGTCCATGTCTTTGACATGCACAAAACCAAGAAGAAAGCAAAAACAGAACAAAAACCCTGTTGATAAATTAGTGAACACAAGAATACATTGATATGTTATGCCACAGCCATGAATGGTTCACCCTAGGGTTCAGTTAGATAAATCTAGAAGTATTGCCGTTTTTTCCACTGATATAGCCTATTGCTGTATGAGAACCTCATTCATTTAACAGATGCCTTACTACACTTGATTGTGATCAGGTGCTATTCTGAGCGCTTTCAGTATTAAGTGATTTAATTCCTCTAAGAGACCCATGAGGTGGAGGTACTCTCACTATTTTTATTTCACCAGTGAGAATACAGAAAGGTTACTGCACAGTGTAGGGGCCACGGGCCAAACACAGGGCATCTGACTCCAGCTTCTGTGCTTTGCGTGCTTCTCTATTGTCTCTCCAGATTGTTGTGTACTTGAACATATACTAATTTTATTTATACTAATTTATACTAATGTAACTTTATACTTTTTCAGACAAAACATATTTTATGGGGAAATGGTTTTCAAATTGTGCTTCTTAACTTAGTCCCATTCCTTCTTAGCCCAGAACAGCCTTGCTTTTGTTTATTTGTTTGACTCTTCTGCTTAAGATTTTATTTGAACAAAGGATTCTCTGCCACCATTTTTGTTAGACACCACTGCATTATGACAGGAAACTGTTAGCCTCAGTCAAGTGTTCATTCAGGTACTTGAGTCAATCCTACACAGTTTCTTGACTGTTTGCCGAAAACTTTTTGGCATCTGTACAAAAAGATAGGATGAACATTTGGTCAAGATTTCAAATCTAACTCTTCAATATTTTAAGAGAATATCAACATTGTCACCTGAAAATTACATCTGAGTTATGGAGCTCTATCTTTTGTCAGCAAAACAAAGTAACTGCAGGAAATGTCTCATTAATAACTTCTTTAAAGGACTGGTTGAAATAGTTGATTCTTAAGATAGAGACCTCAAAACAGGCACACAAATTTTTTACTTCCCTGGATTTTTAAACTTTTTCCTTATTTGAAACATCAGAAAGACATCCTCTGTAATCTGTTGCTGCTTAGTCACCTCAGTTGTGTCCAACTTTTTGCGACCCCATGGACTATAGCCTGCCAGGCTCCTCTGTCCGTGGGATTCTCCAGGCAAGAATAAAGGAGTGGGATGTCCTTCTCTAGGGGATCTTCCTGACCCAGGGATTGAACCCACATCTCCTGCATTGTAGTCAGATTCTTTACCATTTAGCCATAGGGGAAGCCCCTGTGATCTTCTCTATCCACCTGATTTGTAGGAGGGAGATGAACACAGTCTCCTTGTTGCTGGACGACCCTCATATAGTAAACTACATAATGCACACTTCATATTGGCTATTAGCCTATTGTCTTTTCCTTTTCACTTTGACTTCTACAAAGCAAAGAAGTAACTTTTCATGTTCAATTTTTTTCTTAATGTAATTAACTTAGATTTCTGGTTTCATTTTCAACTGCTGCTACAGTGTTGGTCTTATGTACTTTATGTAACATTTTAAGAAATCATACAATCTTTTTTTGAAGTGTAGTACTCAATGATAATCATTATTTCTTAAGGGAAAAATACTTTCTATGTTATTTTCTCTTCTATAATATAATGAATTATTTATGAAATAGAATAAGCAAGCAGTAAATATGGACCATGAGCTCAATATTGTTCTATAGCATTTGTAGGGCTTCAGTGGTAAAGAATCTGCCTGCCAAGCAGGAGATACGAATTTGATCCCTGGGTCAGGAAGACCCCCCCAGAGAAAGAAATGGTAACTCACTCCAGTATTCTTGCCTGGGAAATCTCATGGATTGAGAAGCCTGGCAGGCTGCATGGCAAAGAGTTGGACACGACTTGGCAGCTAAAGAACAACAACAAATAAAAATTAAAGTGTAAAAATAGTGGTTATTATTTATTTAGTGTTTATTAAATTTAGGCACTGCTCATAAGCTAACCCTCAGAACAGTCCTCTCGGGCAGGTTCTGTTTTCTTCATTTTACAGATAAGGTTCATCCGGTTGGTGAGAAGTAGGGCAGAGCTTAGTTCCTGGAGTTCATGCTGTAACCCTTTCCTGGATCCTGTGGCCTGTACAGTAGAATAGCAGTCTCCAACCCCTTTTGGTGCCAGGGAGCAGTTCTGTGCAAGACAGTTTTTCCATGGACTGGGCACGGGATGGGAGTATGATCTCAGGATGATTCAAGCTCAGTAGGGTTTGTGCTCCTATGAGAATCTATTGCCTCCGCTGATCTGACAGGAGATGGAGAGCAAATATAAGTACAGATGAAGCTTCGCTCTCTCATCCGCCGCTCACCTCCTGCAGTGCAGCCTGGTTCCTAACAGGCCACTGACCACTACTGATCCAAGGCCCAGTGGTCGGGGACCCCTCCAGAAGAAGGTAGTCCTTGATTTCAAGGAACTTGCAGGCAGCTGACAGTTTAGCGCCTGACTACATTCTGTGATGCAGACGAAGTGCCGAAGTACATCAGGGGAGAAGCTACCAGTATGTCATTACTGACTGCCTGTGGAACAGAAACCATGCTAAATGCTGTGTATTCATTCTCTCTCTTCTTATCCTCACTTTTTAGTGTCTAAGCAGAGACTCACAAGTTAAGTAGCTTACCAAAACTAGTAGGTAATGGTGGAAGAGTTTGTTTATTTTGTCCTGTAATAGTTAGAAAAGATGACTTATGGGCAATAGTAGGATTTATTCGCAATAGAGTAAACAGTAGGAGTTAAGAGTCTTCCATTTTAGCTGGGTTATTCAGTAAATAGTCTTGGAACTACTGGCTTACTATACCAAAGAAAAATTTCAGGTGGGTCAACAATTTTAAGTTTTTTTTTTAAGGAAAAAAAGGTTAAAAAACATGGAAAGAAAAGATGAAGGTGTGTATTTATAATACTGGAATGGCAGAGCTTTCTTGTATTACATGAAGTTCAGAATTCAAAATCAAATATGGTCAATTTTGCTACATAAATGAACTTGAAACTTTTTCTATAAGGAAAAAAAGTCGAAGGACAGATTGGAAAGCTATTTGTAACACATGTATAAGTCAAAAGGGTGTTATTGCTAAGGTACAGAATATTCTTACAAACTTTTGTTGTTGCAAAAGAAAAAAGATGAAAGGCCAAAAGAAAAACAAGCAATAGGTATGAAAGCAATTTACAAAACATAGTCTATAGATGCAGAGAAGGCAATGGCACCCCACTTCAGTACTCTTGTCTGGAAAATCCCATGGATGGAGGAGCCTGGTAGGGTGCGGTCCATGGGGTTGCTAAGAGTCGGACACGACTGAGCGACTTCACTTTCACTTTTCACTTTCACGCATTGGAGAAGGCAGTGGCAACCCACTCCAGTGTTCATATTGATAAAACAATGAATAAGGATCTTTTGAAAGTTGGAGAGCAGTTTGATATTATCTATTAAAAATATTCATTACTTTGGCCCAACAACTCTACTTCTAGAAACTCATCCTTAAAAGAACTCTCAGTTCAGTTCAGTCACTCAGTCGTGTCCGACTCTTTGCGACCCCATGAATTGCAGTACACCAGGCCTCCCTGTCCATCACCAACTCCCGGAGTTTACTCAAACTCGTGTCCATCGAGTCGGTGATGCCATCCAGCCATCTTATCCTCTGTAGTCCCCTTCTCCTCCTGCCCCCAATCCCTCCTGGCATCAGGGTCTTTTCCAATGAGTCAACTCTTCACATGAGGTGGCCAAAGTATTGGAGTTTCAACCTCAGCATCAGTCCTTCCAATGAACACCCAGGACTCTAAAAATGTGTAAAAATACCTCCAAGTAGATTTTGAGTACTACATTATTTGCAATAATGAGAAAATGAAAACAGTTCAAATGTCTGTTAATATGTTAAGAAAGTATTACAAACCCTTGCAATAAAATACCCTGTGGCATTTTAAAAGAGTGAGCTAGCTGTCTATATTTCAAGTATTAAAAAAACATCTTAAGCATATGATATTGTGAAGAAGAAGTAACAGTATTATTTGGGGAAAAAGTAATTTCACCCATTTGATATTGCTGTGTATAGAAAACTATCTGAGAAAAAATAAACCAAGCTGTTTATTGCTGGGATATTTTATGATATGATGATATGATTTGTTCTTTAAGCGGAAATTTCCTGAAGACACCACTGTTGCACATCAACCTCCTGTCTGACTTCCCCCCACACTAGCTCTACCTAGTGTGAGCTGTAACTAATGGCAGTGTGCACCACTTTTCACCTTCAGGCACCCAAGGAAGTTGAATGAAACTAACAAAGGTGACACGGCAGAAATACTCAGGATAAAAGTCTGAGGTCACCCTGCAGCGTGAATTAAGGAATTCAGCCTGACTACGGAGCCAAGAACTGACAGAGGTCCATAATTCCTCATCACAATGTCAGTATTCAGAAACACATGCAAACAAAAGTTTCATTGTAGTCCCTTGTCAGTAATACCTGATCTGACCTGACCTGAATTCGCTTGAGAGCAGAACCTTACCCACACTCATATTTTATAGGCTATGTGAATATTCATACATTTTCCTGCATAAATATTAATGTATTTTATTTCAAAGTTTTGCTCTATATTAACTGTCTAGAATCTAAATAGTTCTGAATTCTGAAATACATCCTCAAAAGGTTTTGGTGAAGAGATTTGGACATGTACGAAGAAACAGATTCGTAAATTTGTTGAACACAGTGTCCACAGTTTTGCAGTGTAGCAGCCCTGAAAATCACTTCTCAGCCTTTTGGTTAAGATAAGTGTAGTATGGAGGGCTTCCCATGTGGCACAGTGGTAGAGAATCCACTTGCTAGTACAGGAGACGCAAGAGACTCAGGTTTGATCCCTGGGTCGGGAAGATCCCCTGGAGTAGGAACCTGTTCCAGTCTTCTTGCTTGGAGAATTCCATGGACAGAGGAGCCTGGTGGGCTACAGTCCATGGGTACACAAAGAGTCAGACATGACTAAACATCTGACACAGCCCTGAAAATTATAATGAATATTTATTGAACAATTACTGATATTCTTCTTATACCCACTCCAGTGTTCTTGCCTGGAGAATCTCATGGACAGGGTAGCCAGCGGGCTACAGTCCATGGGGTCGCAAAGAGTCGGACACGACTGAGCAATTAACACTATACTTTTACTACCATGCTGGATTCTGCAGAAGGCTACAACAGATAAGTGAGCCGTAATACCTAACCTCATAGAGTTTTTAATTTCATCAGGGAGATGACAACCTCATAGCTAAGTATAATATAGAATGTGGTTTGGATTTCAAAGGGAAAAAAGATCATATGTAATTAGGGACACCAAAATGTATTTTTGTGGGTAAGATAGCAATTTAGGTGGACTGCTGAGAATGTAGGATTTTGATAGCAGGAGTTGTCATAATGGCTTTTATAAACAAAAAGTAGGAGCAGAAGCACAGTTTGGCTAAAGCATGGAACATGGTCAGGGATCCACAAATCTTTTGTCCTTATCTGTATAAAAACTTGATGGTATTTTCCTGGGATATTGCTCTCATGAGATTTTCAAAGGGAGATTTTCAGAGGGATCAGTGACACTCCTCCCAAAGTTAGGTGCCACTGCTATAGAGGAATGGTGAAAAGTATTATTAAATGGAAGGTTGAAAACATGTGGGATGACAAAATGTGATATTTGGCAGTTAATTGCATAAAGAATGAGATGCCCTTAAAATTTTTTGAGCGCTGTGGTGACGTATTCCAGTATGTTGCTTAGGAAATGTAATATGTTCACAGTGTCTAGGGAAGATTGAGGCAGGAAGCTCCAAACCTATGAGAACAGACTGGAAATAATGCATTAAGGATCTGGGCCAGGATGGTGGCCCAGAAAAATGTGTTCACTGAGTAGATAGGAGCCAAGATTAGTAGGGTAACCAAAGTTTCAGAAGAAATTTGGGAGAAAAAAATGTAGATAGAGGAACTTTGACCTAGAGAAAGAAGATGTACTTGATTATTTAATTAAATAAAGGAGTAATGTTGAAAGTAGTGTTTAGAGAAGATTATCCTCAGAGCACCATGCAAAATGGATTGGAACAGTGGTTAGATGCCTTTGAGAGCTTCCCGCGTAGCTCAGTCAGTAAAGCATCTGCCTGCAGTGCGGGAGACCTGGTTTTAGTTCCTGGGCCAGGAAGATCTTCTGGAGAAGGAAATGGCAACCCACTCCAGTATTCTTGCCTGGAGAATTCCATGGACAGAGAAACCTGGCGGGCTACAGTTCATGGGATCACAAGAGTCAAACAAACCACATTCTATATTATACTTAGTTATGAGATTGTCTTATCTCCCTGATGGGTTTCCCTTGTAGCTCAGCTGGTGAAGAATCCACCTGCAATGTGGGAGACCTGGGTTCAGTCAATGAGTTGGGAAGATCCCCTGGAGAAGGTAACCTCCAGTATTCTGGAAAGTACATGGAGAATTCCATGTACTGTGTAGTCCATGGGATTGCAAAGATTTGGACACGACTGAGCAACTTTCACTTTCAGTAGATGTCTTTGAGTCAAAGAGAATATCTGTGGAGCTGATACATCGATTATGAGATGTAGTTTCATTTCAAATTGTATGTACTGTATGCTACTTAATGTACTCACCAGGATCTTGAAATAATGTAATCTTTTGTGCATAGTATAACCTCTGAGAATTGAGGCATTCTGGTATATAAATCCACTTGTTTGTTCATTTATTCATTTATAAACAAAAACATGTATTCAGTGACTTCTTTGAGCCAGAATTTACAGTAGATATTGCAACTCAGAAATGAGTAAGTCAAGTTTGTAACCTAGGGAGAAAGAACTAGAAGTACATTATTATTAAATATAGTAATATTTAGGGTAGATTTGAACAACAAATTGTGGAAGCATAAGATAGTGGGCAGCTAACTCTGGTGTTTAGTGACTGGGGACAGTGGGGAGTAGTATGAATCTTATATAAGCATTAAATAAAAATGTTCAATTTTTAAAAATCATAATTTCAAAGCTTGTGGTAGCATTCATGTGGTTAACAATAGAGACCATGATGGTGGATCTTTCATTAAGCAGAGCACTTTAGCAAATGCTCCTTTATGCTAAAGTCAGTCCAGAGCAAACTTGGGGTTGGGGGAGATGAATGTGTGAAGAGCTGAACTTATGCTTTGTATTAGTGTAGTATCAGAAGATGGTCAGCTGGTGCAAGAGATAGGAAAAAGAGCACCTACCAGCAAAATAAAGGTCTAGGGTACAAAGAGAAATAAATGCCTGTGAGAAATTTCCTGTTACGTGGGGATATTGGCTAAATCCTCAGGAATGGTGATGTCTGGCAACAGATTTGGCATTATTTACTGCCTTGTGTTTTCATTACCTCCAGCTCCCCTGAAACCTTCAGTGAACTTTCACTTCACATAATCACTGTGCCTTCCTGTTGCTTTGGGGAAATGAAGGAAGCTGGTGATGTCAGTGCAGGTGGCGAGAAACCCAGAAAGAAAGGACTGTAGCAGAATGAGCCACGAGCACTTTCTGTGCCTGGAGAGAGGCATTTCTCCCCAGACATACTACCCATAACACCCATTTTCTAATATGGTGTACCACCCCAGGGCCTGTGCATTGACATGCATGAAAGAATTATTATAATTTAAATCTATTATTATACAAAAATAAGAAATAAATTATATCAGTGGTATCTGTCCTAGCACACTCTTTCAAAATATACATCAGAGGCTTTGGAAGCACAAGACCTCCTAATGGAAGTGCCTGACTTCCATGTTTCAGACATGTTGGTGAACGCAAACTCCCCCCTTAATTCAGGTTTAGGATATAGCAAAGTATTGCAGCTTAGTTGGATCTGCAGTGAAATCACAGATTAAAGATAATCCCAGTTAATTAAGCATAGTGAACAAGAGAAATGGCAGGGCTGGAATTCCTCCTACCTCTCTAGTAATAGTTCCTCTGATACAGGGCTCTAGACAGTGTAGTCAGGCATGTCAGGCAATCAAAACAATTAGAATGTACCAAGATGACAATTTGAACTACAGATTTATATACATTATCATAAGAAATGATCCTTGCTTTAGGAATATGTTTCGCTAGAGTTGTTGGCTAATAACTATGTGAAACCATTATTGTAAATTAGACATTTAAAATTTAGTACTCTGAACCTGAGGACAAACCTGTACAATTTTTTAACAAGGTTTAAATTAAGGTCATGTGATACTCAATTTCATCATTCACAAATTGCATTTAACCTAATGAAAAATGGTTGGAAACCTCCTTTGAGGGTTTCTAAGTAAAAACCACAGGTTTTTGCTATTCTTCCTATGATAGAATAAGTGACTAAAATACTACATCTGAAACAAAACAAAAAATAAATATAAAATAACTGGATGGCCAGATAAAATGCATTCAGCAAATACTTTTGAAAGATAGAAAACATTGCTCAAGATCTAAATAAATAAATATTAGAAAAATATAGTGTTCGACTCTGTGACCCCATGGGCTGCAGCATGCCAGGCTTCATCAGACGAGTGAAGGAACACAGAGTTTCACATCTTGGTTTGTACTACAGTGAGTTACTGCCAAAACGTAGTCACCAAAAAATTCAATTCAGTAAAATTTGTGGTTGTGTTATTCGAGGGTAATGAAATGACTAGGACAGGCTTGCACAGCCTGGTGACTTGAACCTCAAGTAGTCCATGGCTCAATCCAAACCCATCTAGTCTCAGTTGTCGTTTTACACCGTGTTTAAACCAGTGGTTTAAAACCAGTGGCTTTACACCAGCGGAAGAGCTTCTGGATCTCATGTGCAGAGAGTGCAGGAAATCTCCTGGTGGTTAGTACCCATTTTGTTGGTCTGCCTAGGGGCACTAGCACATGCAGAGGTTTATGAGGTTGCCTACCCTTTCTCTGCCCAGCCTTACTCCTCTTGATTTTCAGAATAGGAGCTGGTGGAAGACTGCAGCTCTTGGACAGTTTATCCAAGTTAACATTATCTCATGGTCATCAGTTGCTTTATGATGGGGTTTTACTGATTGTTAGGTTCTATTTCAATAATGAAACACACAGAAAAAGTGTTTTTGATGAGTCAGTAAAGCAAAGATGTAGTCTCAATAGTAATTGCCTTTTTTACTAAAAGAATGTTTTATGGAAAGACTGCATAAACTCCTGATAGGATTTTTACTGTGATATTAAAAAACAAATCCGGGTTAAGATTACAGGTAGCCTCATAGGAAATTCATTTACTGCTTCCTTCATAGGCAAGCTAGACATTGCAGCAAACAAACAATTTTAAGTGAAATTTTAAGTGAACAAAGCTCTGCAAGGTGTCATTACTGTGACTGATTTTTAACACAAGGCCCTTAAGATACAGAAGAGTCACAATGGTGCTTTGCAATCTAATGAGGCATGACAACGAAAGTCTTTTACCACACAATGGTTTTCTCACTGCACAGTATTTTAAAGGAATTGTAGGATTTAAAAACAAGCTACATATATTCCTGTATAAAAGTATATGTATCCTAAAGTGCTGATCTTTCCTATGATGACAAATGTCTCAGTAATATGCTACTTAGTAGAAGGGGCGCTTCGTCTGCCCCTTCAATTTAAAGACAGTGTTCTGATAGAAGAATGGAGGTGTCTCCCTTTTGCAAGAACTTGCTGCGATCTAAAGAGCATTTTGAAAAACATTTGTCTGTAGGTGATTCTCTTATATGATTTTATTGTGAAGACATTATGAGTACATTATAGATATAAGGTTTCATAACTATATACACTTGGAAATAGAAATTTCTATTTATTAAAAAAATTTCCCAGAATGTCAATGGTTATTATATGTAGTAGTAATAGAGGCATTTGTTGGCTTCCCTGATGGTTCAGTGGTAAAGAACCTGCCTCCCAATGCGAGACGTGGGTTCAATCCCTGGTTCAGGAAGATCCCCTGGAGAAGGAAATGGCAACCCACTCCAGTATTCTTGCTTTGGAAATCCCATGGACAGAGGAACCTAGCTGGCTCAGTCTGATGTGACTTAATGACTAAACAACAATGGAGGCATTTGTGTAACACTTATTACATGCCAAGAACTTGGCTGTATGTATTACACGAAGCACAAAGTGGCTAAATCACTTGCACAGGCCAATAATGAATAAATGGCGGAACTGAGACTGGAACCCAGAGAGCCTTCTGTCTTATCCATTACATCTCTTCTTATCCATTATACAGTGTCTCTTTGTCTTGATTGTTCGTAATGAAAACTAATTTACATCAGGGAGGGTAAAAATTCACTAGCTAAATTTCAGGTGGGGCAGGGGGGACTTTTGCATAATTGATAGGTGGAATTGGAAACTGAATATTATGACTAAATAATCTGTCCTGCAAACAGTCCTTTCATTGTCCATGGTTTCTGGATGACTCTCTTCCTCCTCCTTCTCAACCTTCCAACACTCTCCCATCCTCACTTTCAGCTGTGCTTCCTAACTTTCTGAAAACACTTCCAGAAAATGCTACCACCACATGTACCCCCATGATATCTAACACATAATCGACTTTTTCTCTTGTTACTGGGGATCTTTGGTCCTCCACAAGGACAGCCTTCGACCCTTGTGCACTACTGAGCTACCCGGGAAGCCCTTGTCAAGATTACCATGTTGCAAAATCTGGCCAGCAATTCTTAGTCCCATCTTACTTGATCTGTTGGTGGCATTTTAAAGTTGATCATCCCACCTTCCTGGAAATGTTTTCTTCACTTGGCTTTCAGGACAAGACACTCTTGATTTTCCTCACTAGCTCCTGTTAGTCTCCTCTTCCCCTTTAGCTTTTTAAAGTTGGAGAACCCAGTGCTCTGTATTTGGACCCCTTCCTTTCTGTTTGGCTCAGATGATAAAGAGTCTGCATGCAATGTGGAAGACCCAGGTTTGATCCCTGGGTCAGGAAGATCCTCTGGGAAAGGGCATGGCAACCCACTCCAGTATTCTTGCCTGGAGAATCCCATGGACAGAGGAGCCTGGCAGGCTACAGTCCATGGGGTCACAAAGAGTCAGAGGCCTCAAAGAGTCCTCAAACACAACTGAGTGAGTTTCACCCTCCTTCCTGTTTTTGAACTAATTCCTTAGAGCTGTCTGGGCTCATGACTTTAGATAAAGCATCCGTATCCTGATCGCACCCACCTGTTTGTCTCCAATCCAGTCTTTTCCTCTGAACTCCAGACTCATATATCCAGCCGTCAACCTGATATCTTCACAGGCGACTATTGAACATCTCAAACTATTCAGTCTAAAACTTAGCTCCTAATTTACTTTGAGTTGTGTTTCCTAAGGCAGTGCTCTGCCTATTTTGGTCTTCAGTCCTTTCTGCTGAGAGTCATTTAATTCATTTAATCCTGGAGTACTGGATTAAATTCTGATTTTTGAGCCTCAACCCAGATATGCTAAACCAAAAGGTCTAGGAAAAGGACTCAGAAATCTGCATTTCAATGACCTGCTCAACTTTTCTTCTGCTTTAGTCAGAAGAGAGCTATAGTCCTTAATCTGGGAGGTACCAAGACCTGCTTTGTTTTTGAGAAGAAAACTATAAAAGCAATAGTGAAGTGGGGCAAAAAGTTATGCCAAGAGGGCAGTCCTAAGATTATTTAAAATATTATTTGATCTAGATCTGGGGCTTTTACCTTTGCTGAGAAACTACTTTTCATTCCCTGAGGCAATGAAGTTAAAAGTGTAGAAGGCAGATGGACAATTGTCTCTACAAAGAATGCTCTTTTCTCCAGGAATAGTTCTAAAAACTGAGAGGAAGGGGAGAAAGGGTGAAGACTTTGTGTATCTTTATTCTATACCAGGCACAATAGTAGGCAGTACTGTTTTCATTATCTCCTTTAATTCTCAAATGGGAGTTGTTTGAGGGGTTATTACCATCTCTCTGCAAGAATTGAGTCAGGGACAGAAGGCAACTTGCTAAAGTCACTGAGCCAATTAGTGATAGAGCTGGTTCTGCCAGACTGCAAAAACTGACCACATCATTTGCACAATTTGAAGTAGGACACCCACCAAAGTAACAGTTAAGAGATTTATCATAAAATTCTTAAATATCTGGCAGTAGTGTAGTCATATATTTGGGTGTCTGGACCTGATTAAAGTGTAGGGAAATGCTAATTAATTGAACATACAATTTTTTACAATCTAATTGAAAGTGAGACCAAAGTGACTCCAGAGATTATAACAGTCTTAAGTCACAGATGTGTCTAAACAGAAATTTGAACAAAATAATGAACAGATAAATATGTATTGTTCAACTTCATTATTTTGTTAAAATTTCTGTTTAGACACGTCTATGATTATACAGTGGAAGTGAGAAATAGATTTAAGGGACTAGATCTGATAGACAGAGTGCATGAGGAACTATGGACGGAGGTTTGTGACACTGTACAGGAGACAGGGATCAAGACCATCCCCATTGAAAAGAAATGCAAAAAAGAAAAATGGTTGTCTGAGGAGGCCTTACAAATAGCTGTGAAAAGAAGAGAAGCAAAAAGCAAAGGAGAAAGGGAAAGATATTACTATTTGAATACAGAGTTCCAAAGAATAGCAAGAAGAGATAAGAAAGCTTTCCTCAGCCATCAATTCAAAGAAATAGAGGAAAACAACAGAATGGGAAAGACTAGAGATCTCTTCAAGAAAATTAGAGATACCAAGGGAACATTTCATGCAAAGATGGGCACAATAAAGGACAGAAATGGTATGGACCTAACAGAAGCAGAAGATATTAAGAAGAGGTGGCAAGAATACACAGAAAAACTGTACAAAAAAGATCTTCACAACCCAGATAATCTTGATGGTGTGATCACTCACATAGAGCCAGACATCCTGGAATGTGAAGTCAAGTTGGCCTTAGAAAGCATCACTATGAACAAAGCTAGTGGAGGTGATAGAATTCCAGTTGAGCTATTTCAAATCCTGAAAGATGATGCTGTGACAGTGCTGCACTCAATATGCCAGCAAATTTGGAAAACTCAGCAGTGGCCACAGGACTGGAAAAGGTCAGTTTTCATTCCAATCCCAAAGAAAGGCAATGCCAAAGAATGCTCAAACTATCGCACAATTGCACTCATCTCACACACTAGTAAAGTAATGCTCAAAATTCTCCAAGCCACGCTTCAGCAATATGTGAACCGTGAACTTCCAGATGTTCAAGCTGGTTTTAGAAAAAGCAGAGGAACCAGAGATCAAGTTGCCAATATCCGCTGGATCATCAAAAAAGCAAGAGAGTTCCAGAAAAACATCTATTTCTGCTTTATTGACTACACCAAAGCCTTCGACTGTGTGGATCACAATAAACTGTGGAAAATTCTGAAAGAGATGGGAATACCAGACCACCTGACCTGCCTCTTGAGAAACCTGTATACAGGTCAGGAAGCAACAGTTAGAACTGGACATGGAACAACAGACTGGTTCCAAATAGGAAAAGGAGTACATCAAGGCTGTATATTGTCATTCTGCTTATTTAACTTATATGCAGAGAACATCATGAGAAATGCTGGGCTGGAAGAAGCACAAGCTGGAATCATGATTGCCAGGAGAAATCTCAATAACCTCAGATATGCAGATGACACCACCCTTATGGCAGAAACTGAAGAGGAACTAAAAATCCTCTTGTGAAAGTGAAAGAGGAGAGTGAAAAAGTTGGCTTAAAGCTCAACATTCAGAAAACTAAGATCATGGCATCTGGTCCCATCACCTCATGGGAAATAGATGGGGAAACAGTGGAAACAGTGTCAGACTTTATTTTTTTGGACTCCAAATTCACTGCAGATGGTGACTGCAGCCATGAAATTAAAAGACGCTTACTCCTTGGATGGAAAGTCATGACCAACCTAGATAGCACATTAAAAAGCAGAGTCATTACTTTGCCAATAAAGGTCCGTCTAGTCAAGGCTATGGTTTTTCCAGTGGTCATGTATGGATGTGAGAGTTCAACTGTGAAGAAAGCTGAGTGCCAAAGAATTAATGCTTTTGAACTGTGGTGTTGGAGAAGACTCTTGAGAGTCCCTTGGACTGCAAGGAGATCCAGCCAGTCCATCCTGAAGGAGATCAGTCCTGGGTGTTCATTGGAAGGACTGACATTGAAGCTGAAACTCCAATACTCTGGCCACCTCATGCGAAGAGTTGACTCATTTGAAAAGACCCTGATGCTGGGAGGGATTGGGGGCAGGAGGAGAAGGGGATGACAGAGGATGAGATGGCTGTATGGCATCACCGACTCGATGGGCATGAGTTTGAGTAAACTCCGGGAGTTTGTGATGGACAGGGAGGCCTGGCGTGCTGTGGTTCATGGGGTCGCAAAGAGTCGCACATGACTGAGCGACTGAACTGAACTGACTGATACTCAAGAGAAAAAAGAGTTACAGAAATATGAGGGAAAGAAACATTTACATGTGTATAAACAGTAATAATCTTGCATCAGAGTAGTGTCAATGCAATGATTTAAACAACCTTGTTTACATAGAGTTTATATTCTTTTTCATGTTTTTTATATAGATCTCTTAAACACTTTTCAGTAGTATGTGAAATTTTCTTAAGGTTAAATAATCGTGTGGGTTTTTAAAAATTTTGTATGTAATCCTCTGTGTGTGTGTGTGTGTGTGTGTGTTGCTCAGTTGTATCTGGCTCTTTGTGACCCCACAGACTGTAGCCTGCCAGGCTCTGTCCATGGGATTTTCCAGGCAAGAACACTGGAGTGGGTAGCCTTTCCTTCTCCAGGGGATCTTCCAGACCCAGGGATCAAACCTGTTTCTCTTGATTGCAAGTAGGTTCTTTACCATTTGAGCCAGCAGGGAAGCCATGTACCACCTCTCAATGCATATGGGTTTTCTAAATAGATAATTAGAAGTACCAGGTGTTGCTAGTTGAATGCTGCATAAAATTTAGTGTGTTAAAACTTAAAAGATATGTGGGTAGTTAGGAGAGTCTTCAGAACAGATCCAGAGGCATCATTTTGTTTATAAAGAGAGCATAGAGCTAGCCTCAAGAAAAATGGATGACAGCTGATCCACTGTCAGAAACAATTTTAATTTAAAAGAGATGAAGAGAAGAAAGAAGAAGCAATTTTGAATAGTAGGTTCGAGGTCTATAAAAAATGAAACATTGAAATGTCACTAGTTAGATTCTATAAACTACTTAGTTCCTTTTTTGGATTATATCCAGAATTTTATCTCTTATCACCATCTCCACTGACCACTTGGTTTCAGGTCACAATTATTCTTCTTTGGATTTATCGAAACAATCTCTTAACTGGTCTCATTTCTTTCCTTGTCCTCCTAGATTTTATACTCAACCTAGAAGCCAAAGTGATACTGTTAAAATTTAAGCTACATCATGTCCGTCCTCTGATCAAAACTCTGCAGTGGCACTCTTTTCTTTCAGAGAGAAATCGAAGTTCTTACAGTGGTCCCCAAGGCTCTTCAGCATCTGAGCCCCTTTACACTCTGACCTTCCTCTCTACTACGATTCTCACTTGCCTAGGGCAGCTCTCACATTACTAGTTTGCTCAGACAATCCAAGTTAGCTCCGACGGTGATGGCCACCAGCTCTTTCCATTTTAATTTCACTTCTTGACTCACTGTACTCATCCAACTCATTCTAACTTGCAGCTTCAATGAATGTCCTGAACAAACTTTGGTGACTTCCAGCCTGTCATTTAACAGTCACATTCCTCCACTAGAGTGTTTCTAGTTGTTTAACACCTCTATCAATAATACGTACATTTAATTTTAGGAAAAAGTATACATGAATTGACTTGCTAAAAGAAACAAAAGAAAAATGTGGGTAATAATCTGCTCTGAGTTCAGTTCCATTCAGTTCCTCAGTTGTGTCCAACTCAGTCGTGACCTCAGTGGACTGCAGCATGCTCCCCTGGTGTCTCAGCTGATAGAGAATCTGCCTGCCATGCAGGAGACCTGGGTTCAATCCCTGGGTTGGGAAGATCCCCTGGAGAAGGGAACGGCTACCCACTCCAGTATTCTGGCCTGGAGAACTCCACAGACTGTATAGTCCATGGGGTTGGCAAATAGTCAGGCATGACTGAGCAACTTTCACTTTCATTTTGGACTGCAGCACACCAGGCTTTCCTGTCCATCACCAATTTCCAGAGCTTGCTCAAATTTATGTGCATCGAGTCAGTGATGCCATCCAACTGTCTCTTCCTCTGTTACCACCGCCCCTTCTTCTCCTCCTACTTTCAGTCTTTCCCAGCATCAAGGTCTTTTCCAATGAGTCAGTTCTTTGCATCAGGTGGCCAACGTATTGTAGCTTCGGCTTCATCATCAGTCCTTCCAATGAATATTCAGGATTGATTTCCTTTAGGATGGATGGGATGAATCTCCTTGCAATCCAAGGGACTCTCAAGAGTCTTCTCCAATACCACAGTTCAGAATGATAATTCTTCAATGCTGAGCATTCTTTATAGTCCAACTCTAACATCTATACATGACTACTGGAAAAACCACAGCTTTGACTAGACGGACCTTTGTCAGCAAAGAGATGTCTCTGCTTTTTAATATGCTGTCTAGGTTGGTCATAACTTTTCTTCCAAGGAGCAAGCGTCTTTTAATTTCATGGCTGTAGCCACCATCTGCAGTGATATGGAGCCCAAGAAAATAAAGTCTGTCACTCTTTCCATTGTTTCCTCATCTATTTGCCATGAAGTGATGGGACCAGATGTTATGATCTTAGTTTTCTGAATGTTGAGTTTCAAGCCAGTTGTCACTCTCCTCTTTCAATTTCATCAAGAGGCTCTTTAGTTCTTCTTCCTTTATGCCATAAGGGTAGTGTCATCTGCATATCTGAAGTTATTGATATTTCTCCCTGCAGTCTTGATTCCAGCTTGTGCTTCATCCTACTCAGCATTTCTCATGATGTACTCTGCATATAAGGTAAATAAGCAGGGTGACAATATACAGCCTTGACGTACTCCTTTCCCAATTTGGAACCAGACCATTGTTCCATGTCCAGTTCTAACTGTTGCTTCTTGACCTGCATACAGATTTCTCAGGAGGTAGGTCAGGTGGTCTGGTATACCCATCCCTTTCAAAATTTTCCACAGTTTTTTGTAATCCACACAATGAAAGGTTTTGGCGTGGTCAATAAAGCAGCAGTAGATGTTTCTCTGGAACTCTCTTGCTTTTTTGATGATTCAACGGATTTTGGCAATTTGATCTCTGCTTCCTCTGTATTTTCTGAATCCAGCTTGAGCATCTAGAAGTTCTTTGTTCTGGGTCATTAATATCATTTTTGTACAGTTCTTCTGTGTATTCTTGCCTCTCTTCTTAATACCTTCTGCTTCTTTTAGGTCCGTATCATTTCTGTCCTTTATTGTGCCCATCTTTGCATGAAATATTCCTTGGTATCTAACTTTCTTGAAGAGATCTCCAATATTTTGTATTCAATTATTTACCTCTATTTCTTTGCATTGATTACTGAGGAAAGCTTTCTTATCACTCCTTTTTTTTTTTTTTTTTTGCTTTGGAACTCTGCATTCAAATGGGCATACCTTTTCTTTTGTCCTTTTCCTTTCACTTCTGTTCTTTCCTAACTATTTGTAAGGCCTCTTCAGACAATCTTTTTTGCCTTTTTGCATTTATTTTCCTTGGGGATGGTCTTGATCACTTCCTTCTGTACAATGTCATGAACCTTCATCCATAGTTCTTTCAGCACTCTGTCTAGCAGATCTAATCCCTTGAGTCTATTTGTCACTTCCACTGTATAATCGTAAGGGATTTGATTTAGGTCATACCTTAATGGTCCAGTGGTTTTCCCTACTTTCCTCAATTTAAGTCTGAATTTTTCAATAAGGAGTAACCCTCAAGCCAACAAAAGAGTCCAAAATTCAGTGAAAGAAAGTGATGTCGCTTAGTCATGTCCGATTCTTTGCAACCCCATGGACTGTAGCCTTCCAGGCTCCTCCGTCCATGGGATTTTCCAGGCAAGGGTACTGGTGTGGGTTGCCATTTCCTTCTCCAGGGGATTTTCTTGACCCAGGGATCAAACCTGCACTGCAGGCAGACTCTTTACTGTCTGAGCTACCAGGGAAGCCCTTAAAATGGAGTACTTGGATGTAATCTCAATCCCGTCTCTTATGTTGTTGGAAGAGGGTGTTTGCTATGACCAGTGTGTTCTCTTGGCAAAACTCTGTTAGCTTTTGCCCTGTTTCATTTTGTACTTCAAGGCCAAACTTGTCTATTACTCCAGGTATCTCTTAACTTTCTACTTTTGCATTCCAGTCCCCTATGATGAAAAGGCCATCTTTTTTTGGTGTTAGTTCCAGAAGGTCTTGTAGGTCATCATCATAAAACTGTTCAACTTCAGGTTCTTCAAATGAGTGGTTGGGGCATGGACATGGATTACTGTGATTTTGAATGGTTTGCCTTGGAAATGAATGAGATCATTTGGTCATTTTCTGAGATTGCAAAATGCAGTACTTGGGTACAGTCTGTATACAGTCAGCAAAAACAAGACCTGGAGCTGACTGTGGCTCAGATCATGAGCTCCTTATTGCAAAATTCAGGCTCAGATTGAAGAAAGTAGGGTAAAGCACTAGAGCATTCAGTTGTGACTTAAATCCCTTGTGATTATACAGTGAAAATGCAAATAGATGTAAGAGATTAGATCTGATAGAGTACCTGAAGAACTGTGGGTGGAGGCTCATAACATTGTACAGGAGTTGGTGACCAAAACCATCCCAAAGAAGACGAAATGCAAGAATGCAGACTGGTTGTCTTAGGAGGCTTTAAAAATAGCTGAGGAAAGAAGAAAAGCAAAAGCAATTGAGAAAGGGAAAGATAGACTCAGCTGAATGCAGAGTTCCAGAGAATAGCAAGGAGAGATAAGAAGCCTTCTTCAGTGAACAATACAAAGCAACAGAGGAAGACAATAGAATGGGGGAAGACTAGAGATCTCTTCAAGAAAATTGGAGGTTTCAAGGGAACATTTCATGCAAGGATTGGCACCATAAAGGACAGAAACGGTAAGGACTTAACAGAAAAGATTTTAAGGAAAAGTGGCAAGAATACACAGAAGAACTATACAGAAAAGGTCTTAATGACCCAGATAACCATGATGATGTGTCACTTACCTAGAGGCAGGCATCCTAGAATCTGAAGTCAAGTGGGCCTTAGGAAGCACTACTATGAAACAAAGCTAGTCAAGGTGATGGAATTCCAGCTAAGCTATTTCAAATCCTAAAAGATGGTGCTGTTAAAGTGCTACACTGAATGTGTCAGCAAATTTAAAAAACTCAGCAGTGGCCACAGGACTAGAATAATCAGTTTTCATACCAATACCAAAGAAAGCAGTGCCAAAGGATGTTCAAACTACTATACAATTGCACTCACTTTCACATGCTAGCAAATTTATATTCAAAATTCTTTGAGCTCGGATACAACAGTATGTGAACCGAGAATTTCCAGCTATACAAGCCGGGTTTAGAAAAGGCTGAGGAACCAGAGGTCAAATTGCCAACATCTGCTGGATCATAGAGAAAGCAAGGGAATACTGGTAAAGCATCTACTTCTGCTTCATTGACTATGCTAAAGCCTTTGACTGTGTGGATCACAACAAACTGTGGAAAATTCTTAAAGACATGGAAATACCAGACCACCTTGCCTGTCTCCTAAGAAACCTGTGTGCAGGTCAAGAAGCAACAGTTAAAACCATACATGGGCTGGTTCCAGATTGGGAAAGGAGTTTGACAAGGCTGTATGTTGTCACCCTGCTTATTTAACTTCTATGCAGAGTACATCATGTGATATACCATGTTAGATGAATCAAAAGCTAGAATCAAGATTGCTGGGAAAAATATCAACAACCTCAGATATGCAGATGATACTGTTCTAATGGTAGAAAGTGAAGAGGAAATAAAGAGCCTCTTAATGAGGGTAAAGAGGTGAAAGGCAGTGAAAAAAACTGGCTTGAAACTCAACATTCAAAAAACTAAGATCATGGCATCCAGTTCCATCACTTCATGGGAAATGGAAGAGGAAACAGTGAAAGCACTGACGGACTTTATTTTCTTGGTCTCCAAAATCACTGCAGATGGTGGCTGCAGCCATGATATTAAGCTATGACAAACCTAGATAACATATTAAAAAGCAGATGTCACTTTGCGAGAAAGGTCCATATAGTCAAAGCTGTGTTTTTTCCAGTAGTCATGTACCGATGTGATAATTGGATCATATAGAAGGCTGAGCAGTAAAGAATTGTTGCTTTCAAATTGTGGTTCTGGAGAAGCCTTTTGAGATCTCTTTGGACTGCAAGGAAATCAAACCAGTCAATCCTAAAGGAAATCACCCCTGAATATTCATTGGAAGGACTGATGCTGAAGCTCCAGTACTTTGGGTGTGTGATGTGAAGAGCCAACTCATTGGAAAGACCCTGATGCTGGGAAAGATTGAGGGCAGGAGGAGAAGTGAGTGGCAGAGGATGAGATGGTTAGATAGCATCACTGACTCAGTGGACATGAACTTGAGCAAACTGCAGGAGATTGTGAAGGATAGAGAAGCCTGGCATGCCACTGCGGGGTTGCAAAAAGTTGGACACAATTTACCAGTTGAACAACAACACGACGTGTATTTTTGTTTGTAAGGATTACATGAAATAAGCCAGTGAAGTTTGTAATATACTCACCCATGATGTGAGTCTATAAAATTTTATCTCCTTCTTTCCCCTAAACCTTTTTCCTTCATTTTAACCAAAGATCCTGAAATCTTACCTTAAGGTACTTTAAAACTTCTGTTATTGTCCGGCTCTTTTTCACACTTACTCTGCCAGGAATTTCCCATTACCCACTCTCTTCACTCTGGTTTTATACGACCAGCCCCAGTTTGGCTAATATGAAAAACTGGTTCAAACTTTTATCTCATTCTGTATGTGTCTGCAGAATACTGTGCTTCTAAAAAAAAATCAGAAGAATCCTGGTAAATGAATATCTGTACTCAACTATTTGAAATTAAGTTGCAGACATAGTACTTCAACTCTCAAGATTTCAAATGTGTTCCTAAGGACAATTACAAAGTAATGACAATATTTTTATCACACCCCAAAATTTAACAGTGATATAATGATTTTATCTGGTATATAGCCATTATTCAAATTTTCCCAGTTGTTCCCAAAATGTCCCATATAAAAAATTTTTTTTCCCCCGCAAGGTCCAATCAAGAACTATGTATTTCATTTTGGGTAAAAAGTTTCTGAAGTTTTTAATCTAAAAAGATCACCCAGCTTTTTTTTCTGTCTTTCATCACATTGACATTTTTAAGGAGACCAGGCAAGCTGTTGTAGAAATTCTCAGTCTGGATTTGTCTGATTTTTTTTTTCTACGTGATTATATTCAAGTTAAATATTTTAACAAGAATCATATACAAAAAAGTAGTTGTTAAATACTCTGGTCTCCTGGTCTTTTTACATGCTTAAAAATTAGGGGCAGTCCAAAGAATTTTGTTTGTGTGGATTATATCTATCAATATTTGTTATATTAGAATCAAAACTGATGATTTTAAAAACATTTTATTAGCTCACTTAAAAAGCAGCAAACCCATGAGTTGTTAATTTTCCAATCCAGAAAAATTTAATGGCAACAGTGACATTGTTTTAAATTTTTAAGTCATTTTAATGTCTGCCTTAATTGAATGCAGCTGTGTCTCATAACTTTGTCTGCATTTAATCTGTTGCAATATGTTGTTTTGCTTGAAGCATATGAAGAAAATGCAGCATCACACAGATACATAATTGGAAAAAGGAGGAGTTTTTTAATAGTCTTTTCATCCCTCACAGGTGGTGGTCATTTCTGTGGAGATTGCGAAAGGGTGATATTCTACTTCTATTATTCCTTCTGATTTTATCAGCTTTAAAATATTTTTTAGAGTTCTTTCTCTCCTCCAAACAGCAATTTAGACCTATCTGTTGCTCAGTTATTTCTTTTTAATTATCAATTTTCAGAGTAGTAAGTTTATACCCTGGCCACCTCCAGTAGTTTACATTGAGTTCATTTTGTGTTCATGACTTTTTATCTAGTCACTGTGCTTTAATGGGGCTTCCCCAGTGACTCAGCATTAAAGAATCTGCCTGCAATACAAGAGACAGGGGTTCAGTCCCTGGGTTGGGAAGATCCCCTGTAGGAAGCATGACAACCCGCTCTAGTATTCTTACCTGGAGAATCCCATGGACAGAGCAGCCTGGTGGGCTACAGTTCACAGGGTCCCAAAGAGCTGATCACAAATGAGGCGACTTAGCAGGTAGGCAGGTGTTTTAATCACTTAAACTATACATAGTCAATAGGTTTTAATCACTTAAACTAAATTATTTTTGATGTAGAAATTGTCTTATCTTTGGTCAGGATGACTTGAGCACACTTCATTAACTCTCAGTAACGTGAAACTCGGTCACAATAGAACATCCCAGGCCCGACTTGTACATTTCCATCCCAGTGCGGAGTCAGCCTTTTCTCCACGGAGCTCTGATTGCTTTCAGATGAAAATGATATTAGACTTGGCGATCAGTCTGCATCCTCGCGTTTATTGCTGCTGTGGTTGTCTTTGCTTCCGGGCCTTTTCAGTGGACAGACCTAGAAAATACATCTCTCTGAAAAAATGCGGTGATCATGAGTTAGCACCAAGGTTTCCTCAAGTGTGGCACTATTTCTGTTTTGGGCCAGTTAATTCTTTATTGTGGGGAATGTCCTGTGCATTGTAGGGTCTTTAGCCACACCCCAGTTTCTCCTCAGCAGCACCTAACCCCTCATTTGTGTGAAACAGCAGTGTCCCCTGGCACTATGTAATGTCCCAGAGTGGAGGTGGGGAAAAGAGGCAAAATTGCCTCTAGTTGAGAATCACTAGTTTACACTTATTTTTCTAACAATGTTTAAATAACTCCCTAATTGTTATATACTCATACCCATGCACACCATTTTTTCTTCAAAATGCCACTATTAGCATGACTTTATTCTTCCATAGTTTGCATGAAATCTTAGTCCAATCCTACAGCTTTCAATCAGAAGAACAATCTTATTTCAGAATCAAAATGTACTGGCCAGCAATACAGTAAAAATTACAAACTCTCATCTAAGTTAGAGTCTCTCCTCTGCCCTTGCTCAGCACTGCTTGAGGCCTGAAGCCTGCAGGGAAGAAAGAACAAGGTCACGTCCTTCTCATCCTGCTCACTCTTGGAAGAACCATTAGAGCTACTTTTGACCTTTGCAGGGCTAAGGTATGGGAAGAGGGGTTGGAGGGAGAGGAACAAATGTACATGGCATGTACATGCGTGACTGTCCCTGGAGTTCTGTGTTTGGTGGAAGATCATAGTTGACTGTTTCTCTGGCAGGATACTTTGGTGGGAGTCCAGGGGATACTCCACTGGGAAGCCCCAGTTGTATCCTGTAATGCAGGTGATGTTTCTGTTCCTCTCTGGGTTCCTCAGCTCTGGATTTCCAGTGGTCAGCCCTACACAGACTCTGTTGGATCACACTGCCTTCCACGCTGTCCTCATAGGTGAACATTTTTACAAAGAAAGAGGGAGGTTTTCATTGACATAAATATCTTCAGAAAAAGTGCTTCAATTAAAGATGTAGATGTTAGTGAATTGTTGTTAGTCCCTCAGTCATGTCCAACTCTTTGCGATCCCATAGACAGCAAACCATGGAAACTTTGTACCATCACCCGCAAAAAATATTTTAAATCATTAGCTTTCTAAAAGTCTCCTAGCATCCCTTCCAGTCACTCCTTAAAAGTAGCTATCATCCCAGCTTCTAACATCATAGATGGTTTTAACTGTTTTATAAATTTTTATGCCTGAAATTATACAGTGTTTTCCTGTGTCTGCTTCTTCCCCGTAATATTATACTTACAGATTTCATTCACAGTTTTACATGGGCCAGACATTCATTCTCATTACAGTCTGATGCATTAAATGAATAAAATACAGTTTGCTTATAAATTATGCTATAGATGATCATTTTGAGTGCTTTCAATTTGGGGCTATTTATGAACAGTTTATATAAAAATTCTTATACAGATTTTTTGTATATATCTATCCTTACAATGTAAGTATTTTCATTTACCTCCCCCAGGAACCTGGGAATTTCACTGGTCCTAGACTATTTAAGGAAAGATATTCCCATTTGAATGCAGAGTTCCAGAGAATAGCCAGGAAAGATAAGAAAGCCTACCTTAGCGATCAGTGCAAAGAAATAGAGGAAAACAACAGAATGGGAAAGACTAGAGATCTCTTCAAGAAAATTAGAGATACCAAGGGAAAATTTCATGCAAAGATGGGCTCGATAAAGGACAGAAATGGTATGGACCTAACAGAAGCAGAAGATATTAAGAAGAGGTGGCAAGAATACACAGAAGAACTGTACAAAAACTATCTTCATGACCCAGATAATCACAATGGTGTGATCACTCACCTAGAGCCAGACATCCTGGAGTGCGAAGTCAAGTGGGCCTTAGAAAGCATCACTATGAACAAAGCTAGTGGGTATGATGGAATTCCAGTTGAGCTATTTCAAATCCTGAAAGATGACGCTGTGAAAGTGCTGCACTCAATATGCCAGCAAATTTGGAAAACTCAGCAGTGGCCACAGGACTGGAAAGGTCAGTTTTCACTCCAATCCCTAAGAAAGGCAATCCGAAAGAATGCTCAAACTACCGCACAATTGCACTCATCTCACACACTGTAAAGTAATGCTCAAAATTCTCCAAGCCAGGCTTCAGCAACACATGAACCATGAACTTCCGGATGTTCAAGCTGGTTTTAGAAAAGGCAGAGGAACCAGAGATCAAGTTGCCAGTATCCGCTGGATCATCAAAAAAGCAAGAGAGTTCCAGGAAAACATCTATTTCTGCTTTATTGACTATGCCAAAGCCTTTGACTGTGTGGATCACAATAAACTGTGGAAAATTCTGCAAGAGATGGGAATGCCAGACCACCTGACCTGCCTCTTGAGAAACCTGTATGCAGGTCAGGAAACAACAGTTAGAACTGGACATGGAACAACAGACTGGTTCCAAATAGGAAAAGGAGTACGTCAAGGCTGTATATTGTCATTCTGCTTATTTAACTTATATGCAGAGTACATCATGAGAAATGCTGGGCTGGAAGAAGCACAAACTGGAATCATGATTGCTGGGAGAAATCTCAATAACCTCAGATATGCAGATGACACCACCCTTATGGCAGAAACTGAAGAGGAACTAAAAATCCTCTTGTGAAAGTGAAAGAGGAGAGTGAAGAAGTTGGCTTAAAGCTTAACATTCAGAAAACTAAGATCATGGCATCTGGTCCCATCACCTCATGGGAAATAGATGGGGAGACAGTGGAAACATTGTCAGACTTTATTTTTTCAGGCTCCAAATTCACTGCAGATGGTGACTGTAGCCATGAAATTAAAAGACGCTTACTCCTTGGAAGGAAAGTTATGACCAACCTAGATAGCATATTAGAAAGCAGAGTCATTACTTTGCCAACAAAGGTCCACCTGGTCAAGGCTATGGTTTTTCCAGTGGTCATATATGGATGTGAGAGTTCAACTGTGAAGAAAGCTGAGCGCCGAAAAATTGATGCTTTTGAGCTGTGGTGTTGGAGAAGACTCTTGAGAGTCCGCTGAACTGCAAGAAGATCCAACCAGTCCATCCTAAAGATCAGTCCTGGGTGTTCATTGGAAGGACTGATGCTGAAGCTGAAACTCCAGTGCTTTGGCCACCTCATGAGAAGAGCTGACTCATTGGAAAAGACCCTGATGCTGGGAGGGATTGGGGGCAGGAGGAGAAGGGGATGACAGAGGATGAGATGGCTGTATGGCATCACCGACTCGATGGGCATGAGTTTGAGTAAACTCCAGGAGTTTGTGATGGACAGGGAGGCCTGGCGTGCTGTGGTTCATGGGGTCGCTAAGAGTCGGACATGACTACGTGACTGAACTGAAATGAACTGAAGACTGTTTGTTCTGTGGTGCAGGTTTATATAACATGGTAGTGAAAATCACCTCTGAAAAAGGCCAAGATTTTTGTTTATTTGTTTTATTTTTAGTCATGAATAGCTCCTCTCCCAAGTCAAAGTTTTGGACACATTTCTGGCTTCAATGGTATATTCTTGGTATTGTTTTCCAGTATTGTATTCTTGGTATTATTTTCATAAATAAGGCAGCCTTTTGAGCATCTCCATCTTACGGAGACTTCAGTTCCTGTCCCTGTCTTCCAGATGGCCTAATGTCACATACTCCAAACCCTCATGAGCTTAAAACGCCAGCTTTCAGCTCCCGGGTCCCTTATCTGTATCTGCAACTATTTTTGTACCACTGCAACGTTTACTTGGATTTATCCCTCTGGTTTTCATATCTTTCTTTTTTTCTGACTTATGAGATTTTCTCTTTTTTTTCTCTGTTTCTTTCTTCCCTCTCTTCCTCTCTTTCTCCTTCCTTCCCTCCTCCTTCCTTCCTTGACTATAATTTATTGACATCCTTCTGTCATAATTTACCCAGCATTTGTGTGTTTATTGTGGAAAGAGTGTCCTCATAAGCACCAGCTCATGTTGCCACAAGCCTAAATTTTTAGGTTATATTGTACATTTTTTTCCTTTGCTCCTTTATCTGTTGAACATATACTCACTTCTCTTATCATTTTGTGACATATTTCCCCCTTCTTTTAACAAAAAGACATGAAAAATTGTGAGTTGACTTAAACCAAAGTGAAATGTGTTCACTTGTGCTCTGAGAGGCAACACAAATAATACAGATTTCTTATTTTAAAGGTAAATCTCTTTCTAGCTTATAATAAACAGATTCAATTAAAATGGAATTTTAAGCCTGTATTAAGAGAAATTTTTAAAAGCAAAAAGAAAAGGACTTTTATTTTTCAGGTATCTAAAATTTTTGTATGTCACTAGGCAAGTAAAATGGTCATATTTTAATAGTGCTTTTATATTCACAGAATGTGATTTTTTAATAATAGTAATGCTTGAAAAAAAAATAATAGTAATGCTTGGAGTTATAGTAAAATGTTAAATATAGAGACCAATTAGAAATAATATATAAATATAATCATTCTATAATCCCTTTTTTGTATGTCATTAAACATAAATTTTTCAAAAATAATAAAAATTCTCTGGTTTTCCAAAGATATCTGTTAAAATAAGCTTGCTGAAGGTGCTGCATATACCTCATGGTTTACTAGTATAAAAAGGCAAGGAATTTACTGAAATAAAAGGCATTCTGTGATAATAAATATTGAAAGGTGGTAAATGAAAATCTGGAGTAAGTGACTTTTATATGACAATAAGTGAAATATTGTTATAAACCTTTTATTGTTGAGTATATTTATGACTATTATTGTTAAGTATATATATGACAGTAAAATAGTGCATGTAATTAGACATGCATGTTTTCAACAATATTTATCAAACTCTTATTGGACACAGGAATCTAAAGACCTAGTTTCTACTCTCACAAAATGTAGGGAGAGACAGGCACATAGCATTTACAAGAGGAATACCTTGAATATGCAGTTGCACAGAAGAAATGGCCAGACTTTCTATCATCAGTCAGGTAAGACTAGACTTGAAAGATGAGTAAGAATTTGCCAAGCAGATAAATTTGAAAAGGGAGGAGAGTCATAGAAACATGTTTCCTAAACTCATATTTCAAGAGTTTAGGAAAAGACAATGATGTCAGTACAACTGGAGCATAAAGAAAATAAAAGGGAGTGTGTAATTTAGAAGAAATCTTGGTAGTTAGCATGTGTCTTTTGCTTTTCCCACCGTAAAGGAGGTAAGAGATTTTCCGAGGAGAAAGAAAGCAAAGTTTTCTATTGTAGACTTCAGGTAATAGCTCCTCAGGTTTCAAGAGGGGTAAATGGTGCATATATGAAAAAGGAGATGTAGATGGTATCTCATATTTGAGTAAACTCTCCTATTGTATATCACTATGCCACTTATCCTGTTTGTGGTGGCCTATAGCTTATAAATTGAAGAAAGTAGGTCTAGTGATGATCATTAGATCATTCAGGTATGGTCTAATACCTTACTACTAGACCATTTAGGTATGACCTATATCAAATCCCTTATGACTATACAGTGGAAGTGAGAAATAGATTTACGGGACTAGATCTGATAGACAGAGTGCCTGATGAACTATGGACGGAGGTTCGTGACATTGTACAGGAAACAGGGATCAAGACCATCTGCAAGAAAAAGAAATGCAAAAAAGCAAAATGGCTGTCTGAGGAGGCCTTACAAATAGCTGTGAAAAGAAGAGAAGCAAATAGCAAAGGAGAAAAGGAAAGATATTCCCATCTGAATGCAGAGTTCCAAAGAATAGCAAGGAGAGATAAGAAGCTTTCCTCAGTGATCAGTGCAAAGAAATAAAGGAAAACAATAGAAAGGGAAAGACTAGAGATCTCTTAAAAAATTAGAGATATCAAGGGAACATTTCATTTAAAGATGGGCACAATAAAGGACAGAAATGGTATGGACCTAACAGAAGCAGAAGATATTAAGAAGAGGTGACAAGAATACACAGAAGAACTGTACAAAAAAGATCTTCATGACCCAGATAATCACGATGGTGTGATCACTCACCTAGAGCCAGACATCCTGAATGTGAAGTCAAGTGGGTCTTAGGAACCATCACTATGAACAAAGCTAGTGGATTGGATGGAATTCCAGTTGAGCTATTTCAAATCCTGAAACATGATGCTATGAAAGTGCTACACTGAATATGTTAGCAAATTTGGAAAACTCAGTAGAGGCCACAGGACTGGAAAAGGTCAGTTTTCATTCCAATCCCTAAGAAAGGTAATGCCAAAGAAAGCTCAAACTACTGCATGATTGCACTCATCTCACACGCTAGTAAAGTAATGCTCAAAATTCTCCAAGCCAGGCTTCAGCAATACGTGAACCATGAACTTCCAGGTGTTCAAGCTGGTTTTAGAAAAAGCAGAGGAACCAGAGATCAAATTGCCAACATCCGCTGGATCATCAAAAAAGCAAGAGAGTTCCAGGAAAACATCTATTTCTGCTTTATTGATTATGCCAAAGCCTTTGACTGTGTGGATCACAATAAACTGTGGAAAATTCTGCAAGAGATGGGAATACCAGACCACCTGACCTGCCTCTTGAGAAACCTGTATGCAGGTCAAGAAGCAACAGTTAGAACCAGACATGGAACAACAGACTGGTTCCAAACAGAGAAAGGAGTAGTCAAGGCTGTATATTATCACCCTGCTTATTTAACTTATATGCAGAGTACATCATGAGAAACCCTGGGCTGGATGAAGCACAAACTGGAATCATGATTGCTGGGAGAAATATCAATAACCTCAGATATGCAGATGACACCACCCTTATGGCAGAAAGCGAAGAAGAACTAGAGCCTCTTGATGAAATTAAAAGAGAAGAGTGAAAAAGTTGGCTTAAAACTCAACATTCAGAAAACTAAGATCATGGCATCTGGTCCCATCACTTCATAACAAATAGATGGGGAAGCAGTGGAAACAGTGACAGACTTTATTTTGGGGTCTCCAAAATCATTGCACATGGTGACTGCAGCCATGAAATTAAAAGACACTGCTCCTTGGAAGGAAAGTTATGACCAACCTAGACAGCATATTGAAAAGCAGAGACATTACTTTGCCAACAAAGTTTTGTCTAGTCAAGGCTATGGTTCTTCCAGTAGTCATGTGTGGATGTGAGAGTTGGACTATAAAGAAAGCTGAATGCCAAAGAGTTGATGCTTTTGAACTGTGGTGTTGGAGAAGATTCTTGAGAGTCCCTTGGACTGCGAGGAGATCCAACCAGTCCATCCTAAAGGAGATCAGTCCTGGGTGTTCATTGGAAGGGCTGATGTTGAAGCTGAAGCTCCAGTACTTTGGCCACCTGGTGTGAAGAGCTGACTCATTTGAAAAGACCCTGATGCTGGGAAAGATTGAAGGCGGGAGGAGAAGGGGATGACAGAGGATGAGATGGTTGGTTGGCCTCACCGACTCATGGACATGAGCTTGAACAAACTCTGGGTGTTGGTGATGGACAAGGAGGCCTGGCGTGCTGCAGTCCATGGGTTCTCAAAGAGTTGGACACAACTGAGCTACTGAACTGAACTGAAATGATAGCTTATAAATACTCCTGAATGTCTTGTAACTCCTGGTAATGAAAGAGTGGGTAGACCACAAGGAATTTAGAAGGTAGAATTCAGGGTGGTTTAATAGAGAGACTTTTTACAGACTTGTTATATAGCAACAATGTGTATAAATTTGGCAGTATGCAATTTGAACCATCAGTCTATGATTTATGAGAAATCAGCAGGTGGATCTGGACATGAACGTGTTTTTTTAATCCAGGGTATAAATTTGTCTGAAGAAAAGTGGTGGCAGCAGACATCACGCTGAATTTGCTACCATTACAGTTTAATCTTTTGCAGACTTCCCAGATAATGCTTTAATAGAGCCAGTGCTTTTAGGTGTGAATTTTCCTCATCTACATATACAGCCAGGTATTTGATGAATTAATACATATAATGGAGTTCTCCTTTCTTCATTCTTGCCTTTTTTTGGTGGCTCTGAGTCCTGGGCAAGTGTTGCGATACATATTCAGGTCTGGGCTCCATGCCAGATTATCTTAGACACCTCTAGTTGGATTGACTGACGGCATCATTTCTTAGGTCAAAAGATCTTTTAGAGATTAACCTCTAACTATACACCCTACATTTTGCTTGCATGATGCTATATCTGCTTTGCAGTTTTGACAGCCCAATATTAGAGTTGAAGATGACCATAGCTTAGAATGCACTGAGCTTCCAGATATCTTTAAGCCATTCCATTCTTTAGAAATGGAATTTCTATAGAAATTCCTATAGAATTTCTATAGAAATCTGTGATGATGTGAGTCATGCCAATTCCTCACAGTAGTGACTTCATGCCAGTAGCCTTAATTACCAGAGATTTTTGTTCCCATCAAACATCAAATTTTAAAATGCTCAGCCTTTTTTTCCCCCCGAGGTAATAAGAATTGCATTCTATTTGGTGACTATAATTTATTATTTTACTTAAATACATGTTTCAACGTGTTTAGTACTTGCTATCCTTTCACACCAGACCTCCTCCCTCATGCATTCTCTGTTGTAACTTACCTACTGTTAGTTAAATTAGGCATTTCAGAATCCATTTTGGAAGAGTGGTGTATTGGGACCTTATTTCCTGATTTTATGCATATTTGAGAATGTCTTTCTGTTGACTTTAAAAGTGAATAAATTGGCTAGTTATACTTTCTTTGGTCACCTCTAAAACAGATCTGTCTCTATTTGGGATTTAGGGATGTGTCGGTAAATCACAGTTTTAGTAGACATTCCCTAAGTACTTGGCTATGTGATACACTATTCCAAGCTCTTATATGAGCTCATTTAGTTCTTAAATTTGGCCCAAAATACTAACAGTGTCCTCCTTTTACTTGCCATAGGTCACCAGCTAGCAGGTTGTGAGGCTGAAATGTGAACTGATGCAGTATTGCTCCAAAGTTCATACCCTTAATTTCCTACACAACCTTTTGGGTGAATTAAGCTAAAATTTCTGCCTATGTGACATTAAACATGTTGCTTAACTTCCCTGTGCCTCAGTTAACTCTATAAAATGGGATTGATAATACCTCCAAGATTGCTATGATGGTTAAATGAGTTTAATACATGCAATGGCTTGTAACAGTGGCCAGTACCTAGTAAGTGCTTAGTAATTGTTGCTGTTATTATCATCTTGGAGATTGTAATCTTCAGATATGAGCTTTGAACAAGCAATCTGATTTCAGTAAATGCTCTTCTGCACTATAATATCAATAATTAAAATGCATTTCAGTTAAGTGGGGAAAGGGGATTACTCAAAAAGCACTATTGGGACATAATAAACACTCAGTAAATACTTGTTGAATTAATGAGAATTTTCTGAAAGTGTGCATATATTCACTTAACAAATAGATGTTAAATACCTTCTAGATCTGTATAGATAGGCTGGAAAGAAACCTGAAAATGAAAGTTAAGTTCAGTTCAGTTCAGTCACTCAGCCGTGTCCGACTCTTTGCGACCCCATGAATCACAGCACACCAGGCCTCCCTGTCCATCACAAACTCCCAGAGTTTACTCAAACCCATGTCCATCGAGTTGGTGATGCCATCCAGCCATCTCATCCTCTGTTGTCCCCTTCTCCTCCTGCCCCCAATCCCTCCCAGCATCAGGGTCTTTTCCAATGAGTCAACTCTTCGCGTGAGGTGGCCAAAGTATTGGACTTTCAGCTTTAGCATTAGTCCTTCCAATGAACTCCCAGGACTGATCTCCTTTAGGATGGACTGGTTGGATCTCCTTGCAGTCCAAGGGACTCTCAAGAGTCTTCTCCAACACCACAGCTCAAAAGCATCAATTTTTCGGCACTCAGCTTTCCTCACAGTCCAACTCTCAAATCCATACATGACCACTGGAAAAACCATAGCATTGACTAGACGGACCTTTGTTGGCCAAGTAATGTCTCTGCTTTTTAATATGCTGTCTAGGTGGGTCATAGTTTTTCTTCCAAGGAGTAAGCGTCTCTAATTTCATGGCTGCAATCACCATATGCAGTGATTTTGAAACCCAAAAAAGTAAAGTCTGACACTGTTTCCACTGTCTCCCCATCTATTTCCCATGAAGTGATGGGACCAGATGCCATGATCTTAGTTTTCTGAATGTTAAGCTTTAAACCAACTTTTTCACTCTCCTCTTTCACTTTCATCAAGAGGCTTTTTAGTTCCTCTTCAGTTTCTGCCATAAGGGTGGTGTCATCTGCATATCTGAGGTTATTGATATTTCTCCCGGCAATCTTGATTTCAGCTTGTACTTCCTCCAGCCCAGCATTTGGTTGAATGGCAATGAGATTGTAGATAATTTCCTTTTTTCAAATTTCCTTAATCTGTTACAAAAATTCTCGAATGACACAGTTTATGAAACAGTTTGACCAGATAACTACATAAATTCCTTTTCACGAGTTCGCAGTACCTACCAGGAGGTGGTTGGAAGGTCAGAGCTTAGGATGAAATTTTCTAGCCATGCACAGATGATGAGACTACCCACATGGTGTTTACAATAGAATACAACATATAAGGTGGAGAAGGAAATCGCAACCCACTCCAGTATTCCTGCCTGGAGAATTCCATGGACAGCAGAGCCTGGTGGGCTGCAGTCCATGGGGTCGCAAAGAGTCGGCCATGACTGAGCACACAGCACACAACATATAAGGCAAAGGCAAAGATATGGACAGTGGGAACTTAAACGAAACTGTTGGAAAGAAGATGAAGAGTCAGAAGAGATATGCTTCAAATAAAAAAAAGCAGGGGCAGGGGGACCGGTGGAGAGAGAATTGCCCATCGCAGATTGTACAGAAAGTGAAGAAAGAGTCACTGCGCTTAAGAATGAAGACATCGTTGATGGCATTACTCTGCTTTATAAGGACAGTAGACATATAAGCCCAGTTCCAATAAGCTGAGGAGTAAAGGTTGAGATGGTTGGGTGGCATCACCGACTCGATGGACATGAGTTTGAGCAAACTCCGGGAGTTGGTGATGGACAGGGAGGCCTGGCGTGCTGCAGTCCATGGGGCCACAAAGAGTAGGACATGAGTGAGCGACTGAACTGAACTGAACTGAGGAGTAAAGGAAACTGATTAAAGGCTGCAAATGCAGATGACTTTTTCACCAACTTAGATGACAAAGAAAGGGATGAAGTCAAGGAGAATTTAGAGTGAGACACACAGTTCCCTTTTTTTTTTTTTTCTTGATTCTGGAATTTTTGAAATGGAAAAGCTTGAGGAGAAAGAAAGATCCTTGAAGGGGAGCGACTGAAGATTTTAGGAGGAAACTGATGGGGAAGGTTTGAAAGCAGGTAGGAAGGAATGGTTTTAGCAAGCTGCGGTGAGCACCATCTAATGGGGACTTCTCTGAGACACTGAAGAAGGAGGTGCTATTGTAAATCATTTAGAAACAGAAAAGAGATAGCTTAGAAGCATTCCGGCTGCAGATGGTTCAGGCTTTTTTCCTGGATGTTTTTGACAGAGGAGTGTAGAGAAGAACAGCCTGCCCTTAGACAATAGTTACATCTCTGAGCACCATTTAAGTGTGTTCTCTAGAGAGGATGGAAAAATCTTGCTTTCTGTTCTCTCATGAGAAATCAGTGCAGAGTCAAGATAAGTGATCATAGATAAATAGGTAAAGTTACACACACTTTTGGGCTTCTCTGGTGCCTCAAACAGTAAAGAATCAGCCTGCAATGTGGGAGACCTGGGTTCAATCCCTGGGTGGGGAAGATCCTGTGGGGAAGGATATGGCAACCCCCTCCAGTATTCTTGCCTGGAGAATCCCCATGGACAGAGGAGCCTGGCGGGCTGCAGTCCACGGGGTTGCAAAGAGTCGGACGCGACTGAGCAACTAAGCATAGCACAGCACAAACGCTTTTACTCCCACATTGATTCCTGTAGCCTGAAAAAATATATGTATATAAAAATTAAACCAGAGTCCAGTTAGAAAGTAGCATGCAGCACATTCCACTGATCTAGTGGGCATGGTTGTGGAGCTTCGTAACTGCTCTTTGGAGACAGGCAAGAGAACAAGCACTGGTGTGTGAGAGTGGTGTTGGTGGTTTAGTCTCTAAGTTTTGTCTGACTCTTGCAACCCCATGCCTGTAACCCACCCGCCGCCTCTGTCCATGCAATTCTCTAGGCCAGAATACTGCAGTGGGTAGCCATTTCCTTTTCCAGGGGATCTTCCCGACCCAGGGATCGAACCCAGGTCTCCTGCATTGCAGGCGGATTCTTTACCCTCTGAGCCACCAGGGAAGCCCAGTATGTGAGAGTACATGAATATAAGTTTGTGGAGGAATCCATTTTGGAGCAAAGACTATCTGATTTTCTAAAAACGTCCCAGGTCAAGAATCATTTTGTTATTTGCTATCTCGTAAGATATGGCATTTGTGCCATTTGTCATTGCAGCATAGCCTTTTCTTGCTCAGTTAAGCACGCATTTAAGGTACCTCAGTGTTCCTTTACTACTAACTTCAATTAAAAGAATGGATCTGATTTTAACATCAACTAATACAAAGTACTGGGCTTCCCAGACGCTTCAGTGGTAAAGAACCTAACTGCCAAGCAGGATAATTGGGTTCATTCCCTGGGTCAGGAAGATCCCCTGGAGAAGGAAATGGCAACCCCCTCCAGTATTCTTGCAGGGAGAATCCCATGGACAGAGGAGTCTGCTGGGCTGCAGTCCTTGGGGTTGCAAAAGAATCAAATATGACGTAGCAACTAAACAACAATATAAAATACTATAGGAAAATTCCATGGTATTTTAAAATTGAAAATTCCAACTTTTAAGATTATCCATCTGATGTTAAAAAGTCTCACAGTCTATTTCATCAGAATTCAGTGGAAAATAAGAAGTGCCAAAGCAGTGAATTTTCTAGTCAATTAATATTTATATGTTTAAGCCAACAATTTTTTTCATTTTCATTTAGCCTAAATAAATGAGGTTGCTCCATGCCTTATTAAATATAACATATTTTGGTTTAAATAATCATCATTGTTGAATATTAAATTTTATTCCAGACTTTTTGAAGGGTATAAGTAACCACTTATACAAAAACCCATCACAAAATGAACACAGGGTCATGTTTTACCCTTATTTCTTCTGTAATTCTTCTCTCCTGTCCTTCATTGAGTTTTTCTTATTGTTTTAAATTGTTCTCCCTTTATCATTATTTCTCTCCATCCTGTTTTCTAATTTAAGCCAAGATAAACCAGACAGTAAAGTCAGTATAATCAGTGATGGTTTTTACATGCTATTCAAATTCATGAGATTCTTGAAGAGTGAATTTGCTCCAAGATTTTCCAAAAGAATTAAGCACATAAGTTTTATTAAAAAGTCTATCACAGAGACTTCTTTGTCTATACCTGTTCTTTTGACAGTTTATATGTTAAAAAAAGAAAAAAAAGGTTTTACTGGAACTTGACTATCTTAACACACTAATGCTTATCAGCAACACGTACCTAATCTTGAAATAACGGTTATCTAGACATTCTGATGCTGACACCATTAATAAGATGCACAGAAATATTTTACAAAAGATTTTTAAAGGAGTTCTGGAATTAGTTTCTAAGATGTGTTCCCCTCATTTAGGCTCCTGAAGGCACATGCTTATTGAACAAGTTTAGAGCATTACAGGCATTCAGCTAGGCCGAGCAAGAGGCAGGCTGAGACAATCATGCACTTGCTAATGTGCACCTCTCCTCTTTTTAGCTGTCACTGCATAAGCTTTCCAGCAGTCTTTGGATATTTTAAATAACTGTTCCTTTTTTGTTGTTTTTTAGGACAGCATAACTACTTATGTGCTGGAAGAAACGACTGCATTGTTGATAAAATCCGCAGAAAAAACTGCCCAGCGTGTCGCCTTAGAAAGTGCTGTCAGGCTGGCATGGTTCTTGGAGGTAATGATGTTTTCATCAATAGCTGTCTGGTATTTATATTAACTCAATTCTGTCTGATATTTGTGTCATAAAACTTTGGGTCAGACGATCTTAATTTTCTTATTTCTGTCTTGATTATTGGTGTCTGGATGAAGCAGTCAATACCATTTTATTAACGCTGTTGGATTTCCAGCAGTTGAGGTTTGTTATAGATACATAGTAAACCTCCACTTGTCTATATTGCCTGTATGTGGATGTTATGGGAAGGTCGGGCTTTCCAGGTGGCGCAGTGGTAAAGAATCCACCTGCCAGTGCAGGAGATGCAAGAGACATGGGTTAGATCCCTGGGTCAGGAAGATCCCCTGGAGTAGGAAGTAGCAAGCTGCCCCAGTATGCTTACCTGGAAAATTCCATGGACAGAGGAGCCTGGCAGACTACAGTCCGTGGGGTCACAAAGAGCTGGATGTGACTGAGCGCAGCATGGGAGTTCACCAGCCTCTCATTAAGTGACCCGGGTTGAAGTGTAGGCTCTGCTGCTCCCCACCATGTGGCCTCGAGTACATCACCAGCCCTTTCTGGGCACCAGTCTCCATCTGCAAAATGAGAGCAGTGAAGTCCCTTCCAGCTCAAATACTGATTCTGTGAATTGGATAAGTACATTAATCTCCATCTCTTCCTGCCTCCATCAACCTCTCCCTTTCGATGACCTCCGTCATTCTCTTTAAATAACTGAATATTGAGCCCTTACACTTACCAGGTACTGTTTTAAGTTCTGGGAGTTCTACAGTGAACATAATGGACCAAATCCCAGCCCTCATGGAGCTTATACTCTAGGCAGAGGAGAGCGATACATATATGTATATATATCAAGTGATGATAAATGCTATGCAGTGTATTAAACAGGGTTCATTAATGGGAGTGTCAGAGAGGGGCTTCACTCCTGAACTCTTTACTCTGATTAATATTTTCATTTTAGTCATTTCCTAAGCAATAATATCTCTAAAATCCTGAATTTGATGTAACAGTTCTAATTTTTCTACAATGAGTTTTAAAAATTCATAATTTATTGATTACATATTTAATATACTACCGGCCACAGTTCATATACCATAAATGGTATCTGTTACCTTGAGAAGGAGTGTACGAGACCCACATTTTTTGACTCCTCACTGTGTTAAGCACCCTGCTTAGTTATATCTCTACTGCCTGTGAACATGTACAGTCTAATCCCTAATAAATAATTGTCAAACAGAAGCGTGAGTGATTTAAGAGTGGTCCCAAACATTATTATGCAGATAAAACAAAGGAATGAATTAATTCTACCTGAGGGAACTGGCAAAAGCTTCCGAGGGGAGGCTTTCAAAGAATGAATACAAACATTATCAATGGAAAAGGAGAAAAGTATTTACAATGAAAAACATGATACATTGCAGTGATGATTTTTCTGGAAAGTCAGTTATTTAGTGGGAACAACAACAAATGAAGCTGCAAAGAGTTGAACTTGACTTAGCAGACAACGTACTTGCATGCATTCTTGAATACAAGGTCCAATGTAGTCATTACTAGAACACAAGAGTGTTTGGAGGAGGCAAAGGGGATGTGATTTCATGTAGTGTTTTTCATTTTGAGGAAGGGTGCTAGCCCTTTAAGCAGTCTTCCATTCCATGACTGATTTTATTTTACTGGTCTTAACTGTTATAATGGAAAAGTGATTTAAGATGGACCAGTGTAAAAATGATGAGACACCTAGCCACTGAAAAACGAGTTTGTTCAGAAGAGAGACGTGGGGGTTCCAACCAGCAACAAGATAGATGCTCAGTATGAAATAGAGTGATGAGGAGGAGAGAACTTCAGAGAAGGCTCAGAACCAGGATGAAGCGGGAGGGTTCGATTCTAGGGACAGAGCGTAACACAGCATCAGAGCAGGGTCAGCAGCAATAAAATATCCTTCTACCTGTAACTTTGTGTGTATTGATTGAGAAGTTCTCGAAGTTCTCTAGGCTGTATATTTAGAAAGGTAATCAATTTCTGGTCCACTAAGATATTGTGTACCTTTAACCTTACTGTTACCTCATCACCAAATTACCCTCCAGAGTTTTTGCTTCTACCGATCTTTGAGAGCTCTTGTTGTTACGATGTTATGTATCCTTACCTGTATTTTCAACCTTTCAAATTCTTCTAATTTAATGGTCCTAAAATTGATGTCTAATTTTGTTTTGATTTGTGTGTCCTAGATTATGGTGAGCGCAAATATTGCTGTATTTTTTGGCCACTTGTACTTCCTGTTCTGTGATTTAGCTATCCATATTTACTGACCATTTTTCAACAGTATTGTCTTTTTTGTTACTGATTGATACAACTTACCTCTGTACTCTCCTAATTCTTTATTAGCTACATACAATCTACCTTGACTCTTTACCTTGTTTATAATATTTTTTTTCTAATTTTGATATGATCATGTGTGTCAGTATTCTCCTTTTATGTTTCTTAGCCCTGAAATTGTATAGATAATTTACTGAAAATCATCTAAAATCTTAAAAGTTTATTTTTATATTCAAGTCCTTAATTTCCCTACAAGTATTTTTTTTGTGAAGGGAGATAAGAATGAAACTTTATTTTCTATATGGATAACCAATTGCTAGAGCACATTTACTGATAAATGGTTTTCAGTATTTTTTGATACTGCAGTCCTATAAAAGTAAAAATGTTCTGAGCCTCCACCCTGCCTCAGATCTAGTCACAAGTAAATTATACATATGTACTACTATCAAATTATATATTAATGATACTTAATTGCATTTTATTCCCTTACTAAAATATAAATATTTTTCTAGTACTCCAGTTAGAAATTCCACTGGAGCTTGTAGTGTTATATCTGATGTATATCAAATTTCCATATGTATTTACTTCTCTTCCTGGTTTCTCTTATCTGTTCCATTGTTTATACCTGAACCACTACCATACACTCTGAAACTCTCTGAAACTGCTCTCAAACTGCATTTCAATACCTAGTAGAATAATTCTCCCTAAATTATACTTTTTCCAAATTATTGACTCTTGTTGGCCCTCAGAATTGTACTTTTAAAATTTTGATGCTTAAAAGGTTTATTCACAATGGTATCTAACACTTAAAAACATGAGTTCTAACCCTTGGGACTTACTTATATATCAAAATTCTTTGCCTCTTTTTTTCCCAACAAATAATCTTTAAATCCTGTGGTCATCATCACAGACTGGGAAATACTGTTTAATTATTTCATAAGTGGCTCTTCACAGAGGTTTATTAGAAAGAAGCTGGCAGCACACTCTGATATATCTGTCATGATGTTATTCTTCCTGGGAGAGTCAGTGGCAAGAGTCTGGGAGTCAGTAATCCAACTCCTGGAAACCAGGAAGAAGGTAGTAAATTCATTGGATCAGATTCTAATTGCTAGCCCTGTGTTAAATTTCTGGAGTAAGGGAGGAAGTACTTGTGGTCTTTTGAGAATGAGAACTTCTTTTCATGATGATGAGAATTGCTCAAAGTTCAATTCTATAATTAGAAGAGTTTCACTGAAGTAATAATTGCCTAGACACTACTGAAAATAGAGCCTGTGTTCTGTCCCTCCTTCTTTCCATGCATCCTTCCTTCTTTTCTTCTTTCCTTAGTCATGTCTGTCACTTTTCTGAGGTTTTGCATTCCTAATATGGTTGTTCACTCGCTTAGTCGTGTCCAGCTCTTTGAGACCCCATGGACTGCAGCACACCAGGCTTCCCTGTCCTTCACCATCTCCTGGAGCTTGCTCAAACTCATGTCCATTGAGTCAGTGATGCCATCCAACCATCTCATCCTCTGTCATCCCCTTCTCCTCCTGCCTTCAATCTTTCCCAGCATCAGGGTCTTCTCCAGTGAGTCAGCTCTTCACATCAGGTGGCCAAAGTGTTGGAGTTTCAGCTTCAGCATCAGTCCTTCCAATGAACACTCAGGACTGATCTCCTTTAGGATGGACTGGTTGGATCTCCTTGCAGTCCAAGGGACTCTCAAGAGTCTTCTCCAACACCACAGTTCAAAAGCATCGATTCTTCAGCTCTCAACCTTTTTTATTGTCCAGTTCTAGTACATGACTACTGGAAAAACCATAGCCTTGTCAAGATGGACATTTGTCAGAAAAGTGATGTCTCTGCTTTTTAGTACGCTGTCTAGGTTTGTCATAGCTTTTCTTCCAAGGAGCAACCGTCTTTTAATTTCACGCCTGGAGTCACCATCCACAGTGATTTTGGAGCCCGAGAAAATAAAGTCTGTCACTGTTTTCGTTGTTTCCCCATCTATTTGCCATGAAGTGACGGGACCAGATGATAATAGAGAGTCATTTGAATAACAATAGACGAAAAAGAAGAGAACATTGACTATTGTAAACAAAGCTGCAATGAACACGTATTTTCTAGTTAGGTTTTTTTTGTTTTTCTTCAAATAAATACCTAGAAATGACATTACTGGATCATATGGTAGTTCTGTTTTTAGTTTATTTGAAAACTTCCATGCTGTTTTTCCAATTTAAATTCCCACCAACAGTGCATGAGAGTTTCCTTTTCTCCACATCCTCATCAAAACTTGTTAATTCTTGTGTTTTTCATGATAAGCATCGTGACAGGTGTGGGGTAATTGTCTCAGTGTGGTTTTAATTTGCAATGCTGCTGCCAAGTCACTTCAGTCGTGTCTGACTCTGTGCGACCCCATAGACGGCAGCCCACCAGGCTCCCCCATCCCTGGGATTCTTCAGGCAAGAATACTGGAGTGGGTTGCCATTTCCTTCTCCAACGCATGAAAGTGAAAAGTGAAAGCGAAGTTGCTCAGTCATGTCTGACTCTTAGTGACCCCATGGACTGCAGCTTACCAGGCTCCTCCTTCCATGGGATTTTCCAGGCAAGAGTACTCCCCTGATATTAGTGATATTGAGCACCTGTTCATGGCCATCTCTATGTCTTCTTTGGAAAAATGCCTATTTAGATCCTTTACCTATTTTTGAATTAGATATATGATTTGCAAGTATTTTCTCCCATTTAGAAGTTAACCTTTTCAATGCAACATTATTTACAGTAGCTATGACATAGAAACAACCCAAGTGTCTATTGATGGGTAACTGGATAAAGAATACACACACACACACACACACACACACACACACACACACAGTGAAATATTATTCAGCAATAAAAAATGTCATTTTTGGCAACATGGATTGGTTGGACCTTAAGGGCATTATTCTAAGTGAAATAAATCAGAGAAAGATAAATACTGTCTTATCTCACTTCTATGTGGACCATAAAGAAGGAGCTCAGAGATAGAGGACAAATTGTTGGTTCCCAGAGGCAGGTGATTGGGGTGGTGAAATGCGTGAAGATGGCCAAAAGGTACAAAGTTTCAGTTATGAAATTAATAAGTCAGGGCTTTCCTTGTGGCTCAGTGGTAAAGAATCCACCTTCCAATGCATGAGATGCCAGTTCAGTCCCTGGGTCAGGAAGATCCGCTGGAGAAGTAAATGGCAACCCACTCAAAAATTCTTGCCTGGGAAATCTCGTGGACAGAAGAGCCTGGTGAGCTATGGTTCTTGGGGTCACAAAAGAGTTGGATACAACTTAGCAACTAACCAACAATGTAATGCATAACTTGGTGACTAAGGCTAATAATATATATTGTATTGTATATTTTAAAGATGCTAAGTGGGTAGGTTTTTAAATTCTTATCACAAGAATAAAATGATTAGTAGCTATGCATGAGATGGATGTTAACTAGACTTTATTGCAGTGACCATTTTGCAATATACACAAATAATAAATCATTATGTGATACATCTAAAACTAATATGTCAATTTTACCTCAGTAAAAAAGAGAGAACATATACTTCAAAAAAAAAAAGAGAGAGAGAGAACATGAAAATATTTAAAAGAGTTGGTATAATCTTATGTAGAGTATCGAAGGTCAGAAATATTAGTGTTTTTTACGTGTCATGACATAGATTTGCAGGTTTGCTTCAGCAGCTGTGATCCGGCTATGAGAATTATGTTTGAGTTACTTGGTCTCTGAGTTGCATATGATTCTTGTTTTTAATGGCTCACTGCCCTCACCTTCACCAGGTCACAGTGAACTTTTGCATTGTGTTCATCGCTGTGCAGTACTGAGTAGGAAAGAGAGTTACACTCTGAAGGATGGTAATATATCTTCTGGTTTAAGTGTTCTACTTCTAACTTATTTCCTTTAGAAAACATTTTGTGTAACAACTCATAATTTTTTTTCTGAAATGAATATAGCGCTGCATTTTGTATTTATTGTAAAACTGTTAAACTATTATAAACATAATTAGCTCTTTCAAAAATAAGTAGCTTTCTACATAAAAAAATGATTAAATGCATAGTTATATTGCTGATTTTTTAAAGCTGGAGACTATTTTTATAGGTTTGTTTTTGTTTTGTTTTGTTGGTAGAGAGGCTTATCCTCAAATTTTAAAAGGTTATGTTTGAAAGAAGTTTCTCTCTTGCCTCCTCCTACACCTAGATTGGCTTCATCTCTTGGCAAAGAGCTGCAACTTTCTGAGCTGCAGGATCCTGTGGTAAAGTGTTCTGTTTTCTCCTCCTTCTGCACTCGAAGACAACAGAGCCTCCATTTCTTTTCTGAAGAATTCCAAAATTCTTGACTTTGGGATGCTGAAAAGTACCTTTTCTGGAAGTTCAGATGCCTCCTCTATGCTTTTGATTACTATTTAAAAAATGAAATCTATCCTCTCTACCGCAGGAGTTGCTGTGAGTGATGCCTGCCACCTACCTCTTTAGAACTCTCATGGTCTTCCTCTGATGAGCACCGCCTTTTCCACCCAAACCCTAGTCTTTGCATCAGCAACCCCTGCAGAGATGGTACTCACACTGCTTCCCCATGTTAGCGTATGGAAGCCTGCAGCTAAATAATATGTTTTGGTCGCTGCCTTATTGTTCACCCTAAACTTCATCCCATACACGCTTGGTAAGAATATTGCTTAGAGTAGTCATTCTCGCTTGTTTGCTTCAAGTTTTATGGGCATTTGGAGGCGCTGCTTTTGTGGCTGCAGCCTGAACACTTCACTTGTGTCTGTCAGTATCTCCCTTTCTCTAGACACAGTAAAAATTTAGGGCTGAAGGGTACAAGGATGCCCTTCTGTTTGCAGTCTGGCTTCTTTGAAAGATAGCGACATTTACTCTTTTAAAAACTCAACTCTAATATACTTGTTTGGCAAGTACGTATTTAAATGTTATACTTCCTATTCTTTAGCATTTTTGAGGTATTTTGATATGGGAAGTAGAATTAGATCCTGAAGGAGGAAAAACAAGCTAAGTCAGTGCTGTTAGGGGTTGTGAGAGCATAGTCCCAGGGGACTGATCCCAGAAACATCATTCTTTTGCTAATCCAAAGTAACTGCATGTATCTAGACATAATCTACTGTAGGGATAGTTGCTGGTAAATTCACCCAAACTACAGTATCATGTATGGATGTGAGAGTTGGACCATAAAGAAGGCTGAGCACCAAAGAATTAATGCTTTCAAATTGTGCCGGAGAAGACTCTTGAGAGTCCCTTGGCTTGCAAGGAGATCAAACCAGTCCATCTTAAAGGAAATCAGCCCTGAATATTCATTGGAAGGACTGATGCTGGAGCTGAAACTCCAATACTTTGGCCGCCTGATGCAAAGAGCTGATGCCTTGGGAAAGACCCTAATGTTGGAAAAGACCCTAATGTTGGAAAAGACCCTAATGTTGGAAAAGACCCTAATGTTGGGAAAGATTGAAGGCAGGAGGAGAAGGTGGCGACAGAGGATAAGATGGTTGGATGGCATCATCAATTCAAGGGACATGAGTTTGAGCAAACTTTGGGAGATAGTGAACAGGGAAGCCTAGTGTGCTGCAGTTCATGGGGTCACAGAGAGTCAGACACAACTTAGCAGCTGAACAACAACAGGGATGCTTATTATAATCCTCATAATGTCAAAGGATTTGCACCATTACTTGTCTACTGATCGCTACCCTCTATTTCCCCATTTGATTCTCAGAAAGCATTCTGGCTGTCATAAAATTTCCATTTCAATATCCTACATAAAATTCTTCACTTACTTCTACTTAGCAGGTCCAGCATTATCTTGAGAGATTTTACATCTCCATCCAATATAAAATATTTTTGCCAGAAGTAAGACAAATAGCAGAAAGAAAGGCCCAGCAAAGTAAACAGCACACATTTTCAAACATGATCTAGAAATAATACTCAGTACTATTTTATTCAGTCTAGTAGATTACCTACATATTTAACTATTTGCTTGATTTTTTTCTAATTCACAAAGTCATTTAGTTTATTTTTGAAATAAACTTTATAAGTTCCTTCTGTAAGAATTTGTGATACTCATTCACTCTATATGTTTTAGAAAATATCTCTATTGCAATTTTAATTAATAATTTTGCTGGTTATAAAGCTGAGGGTTGAATTTTTTCCCCTCTACTTCTTACTAATGGAAAGGAAATGGCAACCCACTCCAGTATTCTTGCCTAGAGAATTCCATGTACAGAGGAGCCTGGCAGGCTACAGTCGATAGAGTCACAAAAAGTCAGACATGACTGAGTATCCATACCACTCCTAACTAATGTTAGTCTGCTGTTTTTGCTTGTATAATTTTTTCTGAGAATTCTCCCATGTATCTAATAGTTGTTTCTGTGAGGTGATAATTTCTCTGAATTTGTAGACAATGTTTTTTATACTTGGTTCTCCACTTTCACTGTAACATAACTAGTTTTAAATTTAGTTTTATTTAAATCATTGTAACTTCTAAATCTGAGAATTTATGTCTTCTATAAGTACCAGAAGCGTTGAAACCATCCCAGTATTCTTCGAATATTTCCTTCCTTTTCATTGCCCCTTTCCACCTCCAGACGGCCTGTTAGACATGTGTTAAGTTAGTGCATGTGTCTTCCCTATCTCACTTTTCCTCTTTCATTATCTTTCTGTGCTGTGTTCTGTGTAATTTCATCAGTTCTGTCTTCCAGTTCACCATTCTTTCATTTTAGTGATGGTATATTTTTTGTAAACATTCTACATGGTTCATTTATAAATTTACCAATTTCTTTTTACTAGCATTTCCATTTCTGGTGTTTTCATTACTTATCATATATCTTTAATAATTATAGCATATCTATTGCAAATATTTGTGTTCAGTAATTTCAGAGCCCCATAACTCATCATCTCGTTGTGCTCTTCTGGTGTGGTGGCTAAAAATGTATCCTTGATTATGGAAATGGTTTCTCAGTGAGTTTTAATTTTTTGTAAAATCTGTGTGACCTTAATTGAGGGAGTTTCTCTCAGAGAGGATTTTCATTTTCTTCTTCCAGTTACGATAGGGATTTCATCAGCAAAGGACCACTTTTCACAGTTACTTTTTGCCTCTGTGTTCCCCATACCTTGCACGTAGAAATAAGAGTATACCATCAGAACACAGGGGTTGATTTCAGTTTCTCCAGTAACAGTTGCTGGACCTCAGGCACCTACACCGCTTTTCACATCTCTATTTTCATTTCTATTATGACCACACAGTGAGAGTTATTATGAAGGTAAATGAAATGATACATCTAAAGCATACAGCACAATGGCTGGCCTGCAAAGATTTCTTCATGGTAGCTTAAAATAGCCTTTATTCTTAACATCATTTAGTGTAAACTCTATCATTGGCAGACTAAGGGTTTAACTTTAATGCAAAAGATACTCTTATTTCTTTTAAAGTGTTTCATTATTTCCTTGTAGGAATCATTGAAAAATCAATGCAGATATCTTGGAATTGAAATTAATTTACACAGTCATAGCCAGTAGAGGTGTTTACTTAGCATAATAGTTATTAAATAGTCATTGTATATACTTATGTTCTCAAGCCATGTTTCCCATGGGGAGATGATCTGAAAGGAATGATATATATTTCACGTGGCAAAAAATTTTCTAAATGATTGAAAATATTCTTTAGTTGAAGATTTGGGAGTTTTTATTTTTTTCCTTTAGAGGAGAATGTCCTATTCATATTGATTTTTGTAAGTGCTTTGATAAGCTGTTTGGGATAGAGCCTGTAACCCCAGGAACATGCTGGGTTATGAAAGATATTTGCTAATTTTATCCATCAAAGGCAAAGAGAAGAATTTGTGTGGTTTAGGAGGAAGAGAAGGAGGTAGGAGAAGTGAGGTGAAAAGGGAAGATGAAAGTGAGATGCCTACTGTGTGTACTACTTCCCATGGTCTTCCAAATCTTCATTAAAATTCTGTTAGAGCATGGGAAATGTGTATATGGCCCTTCCCATGAAATCTGTATATAATGCCATCATCTTTTTTATTGAAGTGTAGTTGATTTACAGTATTGTATTAGTTTCAGATGACATAGCAAAGTGGTTCAATTATATGTATTTTTAGAGTATTTTCCATTATAGGTAATAAGATATTATGTTCAGTAATACATAATATATCTTATATATAAGATATATATAAGAATATAGTTCCCTGTGCTATACAGTAAATCCTTGTTGCTTATTTATTTTATGTACAGTTGTTTGTGTCTGTTAGTCTCATACTCCTAATTTATCCCTCCCTCCTTTTTGTAACCATAAGTTTGTTTTCTGTGTCTATAATCTGTTTCTGTTGTGTATTTAGATTCATTTATATTATTTTTTTAGATTCCACATATAAGTGATATCATATATTTGTCTTCCTCTGACTTACTTCACCTAGTATAATATTCCCTAGGTCCATCCATGTTGCTACGGATGGCAATATTTCATTCTTTTTATGACGGAGTAGGATTCCACTGTGTGTGTGTGTATCACACCTTCTTTATCCATTCATCTGTTGAAGGACATTTAGGTTGCATCAATGTCTTGGATATTGTAAATAATGCTGCTATGAACATTTGTATTTTTTTCAGATTAGAGTTTTTGTCTTCTGACAAGGGCTTAATATCCAAAATATACAAACAGTTTATATAACTCAATATAAAAAAGTCCAATCAAACAGTGGACAGAAGACCTAAATAGATATTTCTCCACCAATGGCCAGCAGGCACATAAAAAGATGCTTAGCATCACTAATTATTAGAGAAATGCAGTCAAAGCCACAAAGAGGTACCACCTCACATTAGTCAGAAGACCATCATCAAAAAGTCTACAAATAATAAAGACTGGAGAGAGTGTGAAGGTAAGGGAACCCTCATATGCTGTTGGAGGAATGTAAACTGGTGTAATCACTGTGGAAAACAATATGGAGGTTTTTTAAAAAAAAGACTAAAAATAGACCTACTTATGATCCAGCAATCCCATTCCTGGGCATACAATGCCATTGTCCATAGGCTTCTAATTTAACTGAAAATAAATCTGATGTTCTAATTTATTTTTCTTTATTGATCATCTGCTTCTTTTGCCTGACTGTGTGTTTCTTAATCCTTGATTTTCATAATTTCATCAAGATTTAGCTCTAGCTTAATCTATTAATTTTCTTGAAACAAAGTAAGCTCCTCTAGGTCTGAAAATTCGAGTTTCCTTAGATATTAGCAAAGTATTCTCTTAATATTACCTTTGAATCTTTTTTCCTATTTCATGTTTTCTTTCTCTTTTTCATGATCCCCAAGAATAACTATATGTTGATTCTCTATTTATCTGTCTTCTATATCTATCTCCTTTTCTCTATTAACATTTTAATCCTTTGAAACTTCATTTGACAGTTTTTCTCAAAACCTTCATGTCTGTGGTTTAGTTTTTACACTGGCAGTTCTCCTCTCTTATTCTTATGACAGGTTTTAAGATCTACAATGACTTTATTTATATTTTTTAATTTATTTTTTATCTAAGTATAGTTAATGTACAATACTATGTCAGTTACTGGTGTACAGTAATGATTCACAATTTTTAAAGGTTATATTCCATTTACAGTTATTATGAAATTGGCTATACTACCCCTGTTTTGCAATGTACCCTTATGGTTTATTTTATGCATACCAATTTGTACCTCTTAATCTCCTACCCTATGTTGCTCCTTTTGCCTTTTCTCTTCCCACTAGTAACCACTAGTTCATTCTTCATATCTGGGGTTAAGTTTCTCTTTTGTTGTATTCACTGGTTTGTTGTACTTTTTAGATTTCACACGTAAGTAATACCATCCAGTGTTTGTCTTTCTCTGTCTGACTTATTTCACTTCGCATAACACCCTCCAAGTCCATCCATGCTGCAAATGGCAATATTTCTTTCTTTTTATGGCTGAGTAGTATCCCATTATATATATGTACCACATCTTCTTTATCCATTCATCTGTTTATGGACACATATCTTAGTAATTGTAAATAATTCTGCTATGAACATTGGGTACACATATCTTCTTGAATTAGTGTTTTCAGTTTTTTTCAGATATATATACTCAAGAGTAGAATTGCTGGGTTATGTGACAGTTCTACTTTTAGTTGTTGAGACAACTTCATGCTATTTTCCACAGTGACTGCACCAGTTTACATCCCCACGAACAGTGTCTGAGTATTTCTTTTTCCACATCCTTGCCAACATTTATTTGTGTGTTTTTTTGATGATCGCCATTTTGACAGGTTTGAGATGATGCCTCATTGTGGTTTTGAATTGTGTTTCCACAATGATTAATGATGCTGAGCATCTTCTTATATGCCTGTTGTACATCTACATTTCCTCTTTGGAAACATGTCTGTTTAGTTCTTCTGTCCATTTTTGGGCTTCCCTTGTGGTTCAGCTGGTAAAGAACACTCCTGCAATGCAGGAGACCTGGGTTTGATCTCTGGGTTGGGAAGATCCCCTGGAGAAGGGAAACACTACCCACTCCAGTGTTCTTGGGCTTCCCTGTGGCTCAGGTGGTAAAGAATCTGCCTTCAATATGGGAGACCAGGTTTGATCCCTGGGTTGGGAAGTTCCCCTGGAGAAGGGAAAGGCTACCCACTCCAGTATTCTGGCCTGGAGTACTCCACAGACTGTATAGTCCTTGGGGTTGCAAAGAGTCATACACACCCATTTTTAATGGGGTTGTTTGCTTGCTTGTCTTTTTTTAAATGTTGAGTTGGAGCTGTTTGTATATGTTGGATATTAAATTTCTATTTCTGATAGTTTGTTGTTAATGTGTAGAAACTGTTTTTATAAATTAATTTCCTTTATTTTTAAAAACTTTTTCTCTGCCATCTCCCATTTTATCTCATTCTTTTTTGTAATTAATTTTATCTTTTATTTAATGTTTTTGTTTCTATTCTTTGATTTCATGAAATTTAGATGCCAGTTTATCTTTGAAATACAGTAAAAGGATTGCATAAGGCCATTTCCTACAACAATTCTTACTCTACTTTGTAATCATCTGATTTTTGATTTTACATTCCCTTTTTATCATTTCTAAAAATATTTTTGCTTAAATTCCAAATATGCTTGCTACTTACTTCATACTTAAGTCTACATAATTCTAACTTGGTCTGCTATTGGACTTAGTAATTGCTAGCTGGTTCTCCTTGTTTTCCTTCCTTGTTTGACTATCCATTTATAATTTGAGCTAGAAGATATGAAGTCTCAGCTGTTTGGTTTGATATGGAAAGAGAGAAACAGTGTTTGGGGACATAAATGTAGCTATTTTAGAAAGATTGTCAACAGCTGGTTTGCAGGCATATGTGAACCCAAACATTCTACTATAAAGTATACTACATTTTCTGCCTAGATTGTCTCTTTTACTAAAGGGAAATTCCACTTAGAGTTCTTCCTATTATTCAAGAAGTGGAAGTAATATGGCAGGAAGCCAGATTATTGTTCAAGCCCTTGTGGCAAACAAATTGGTTTGTTGCCATGCAGTTGTTAATTTGTTCAATAAAATGATTGTGTAGTACTATATGCAAGTGCTATGCTTTTAGTAAGGAGCTTATGTTCTAGTTCAGGCAGAGATGATTATCAAAATAATTACGTAACATAAAATATTATATCCTGATAGAAGATGATAAATATTAAGAAAAAATAAAACAGGGAAGCAGGTTTGAAGGCATAAAAGGTCACTGTACATTTGCCTCTGCTCAGTCAAATATGACCAGTAACTCCAAAAGTAATTCTCAGTTTTTTGTTGCTTCTCTACCTCTTGTCTGGTTTGCCCCTCAAATTTAGGAGACCAGGTCATGGGGTTCAGCAGTTGGTATGACCACATAGTCCTGATTCAGTTGTCTGTTGCCATTCTGTTATGAAAATGGACTAAAGGACTTAAGTTCTCTGCTTTCCCTGTAGTCATGTGCCCAAGTGGAGGTCCTCTCACTCACTACTTTTAACATATATTAAGGTGTACTGCATGAATTTCCTAGGTGTTACTGGGTTCTGCATTCTATTCTGATTATCTATATATCTATTCCATGAAACTATTAATAATTTAATAGTTTGGGTTATGGTAGTATTACTGTAAATTTTAATACATAGCATGGCATATATTAAAATGACAGTTGCTCTTTTAATGAAATTCTCTTGCCTACTATCACACACATTTATTCTTCTAGTTGTTGTTCATTCACTCAGTTGAGTCTGACTCTTTGCAACCCCATCAAGTAGCCAAAATATTGAAGCTTCAGCTTCAGCATTAGTCCTTCCAAATACTCCGGGTTGATTTCCTTTAGGATGGACTGGTTGGATCTCTTTGCCGTCCAAGGGACTCTCAAGAGTCTTCTCCAGCACACAGTTTGAAAGCACCAATTCTTCAGTATTCACCCTTCTTTTTGTTCCAACTCTCATAGCCGTACATGACTACTGATTTATTCTTCTAAGTGAACAGTAAAACCATCATTCCTAATTCTAAAAAATATTAGATTTTTATTGAAGCAGTATAAAATATATGTATGAATTTGGACATATTGACACTTTAAGGTTTTCAATTCAGGTACAGATGTCGTTTCATTAATTCACATTTTTTGTGTGTCCTGTGACAGAACTTTACAGTTTCAATACAGGTCCTATGCTTTTCTTCAATATGTTCTTGAGTATTTTGTAAACTTCATTCCTTGTGATAGAATATTGTCTATTTTTCAAGTGGCAATTGTTGGAAGCAATAAATCTAGTGATCTTTATAAACATGTTCTTTCTAGCCATGTAACTTAATTATCTCAATGCTTTGATAGATTATTAGTAGTTCTTTCAGTTTTCTATAGTCATTTTATCTAGAAGTTAAGTATTTCATTATTAATATTACTTCTACTTGCCACGTTTTGTATTTTCCTGGTTCATCTTTTCTCATCTTTTAATTTTCAGCTTTTTTTCTATTTTTTTTTTTTGCATTTCTGATAAAAACTACAAATAGAATTTTGTAACCCAGGCTGACCTTCTTTGATGTTGACAGGGAAATTTAATCCATTAACATTTGTTGATATAATCTGTATACAAAATTTTAGTTTCTCCCAGCACATGTTCTATTTTCTGTTCACTGTTTCCTTTTCTTACTTTCCTGGCTTGGTCACATTTCTCTTCATTTTATTTTCCCTATTCAATCCTCCTTGTTAAATTGTTAAGTTTTACTCTGCTTTCCCATTTTGCTAATGCTTAACATCCCATCTTGATGTCATAATGAAATGTATATTCCTTTGTTATTATATAAGAATTAAACAGTAACTGTGACTAATCATTTAACCAATTGTTTTATTAACATATGCTAAAGAAGTTCATAATCTTTTGTTCCTTCTCCTCCCCACTCTTACATATCTTTTCTCTCTCAAGAACCTTTCTTAATACTTATCTTACAAATTCCTACTCATGGTAACAGCATCTATTCAGATTTTCAGTTATGTATACTTCAAGAATAATTTTACTGTATCCTTAACTCAACATTCAGAAAACTAAGATCATGGCATCTGGTCCCATCACTTCATGGCAATAGATTAGGAAACAATGGAAACAGTGACAGACTTTATTTTCTTAGACTCTAAAATCACTGCAGATGGTGATTGCAACCATGAAATTAAAAGATGGTTGCTCCTTGGAAGAAAAACTATGACCAATCTAGACAGCATATTAAAAAGCAGAGACATTACTTTGCCAACAAAGGTCCATCTAGTCAAACTATGGTTTTTCCAGTGGTCATGTGTGATGTGAGAGTTGGACTATAAAGAAAGCTGAGCGCTGAAGAATTGATGCTTTTGAACTGTGCTGTTGGAGAAGACTCTTGAGAGTCCCTTGGACTGTAAGGAGAACTAACCAGTCCATCCTAAAGGAGATCAGTCCTAAATATTCATTGGAAGGACTGATGCTGAAGCTGAAACTCCAGTATGTTAGCCACCTGATGCAAAGAGCCGACTCATTTGAAAAGACCCTGATGATGGGAAAGATTGAAGGCAGGAGGAGAAGGGGACAACAGAGGATGAGATGGTTGGATGGCCTCACTGACTTGATGGACATGAGTTTGAACAAGCTCCAGGAGTTGGTGATGGACAGGGAAGCCTGGCGTGCTGCAGTCCATGGGGTCACAAAGAGTCGGACCTGACTGAGCTACTGAACTGAACGGACTTTATGCTTTCTTTGCATGCTGTTTGAATGTCATAATTTTACTATAAAATATATTATTGATATATGACAACTTATGCATATAATGCATATGACCCATATGAAACAATATAATGAAAATCCACATATGAATTCATCTGGCTTAGGAAAGTTTATTACCAATGCTCTTGAAAATGATTGTGTATTTCCTTCCTGGTCCTTTCAGTTTTTCCAGGAAACTTCTAGCTTAAATTTTAGGTTTTTCATTCTGTTGTATAATTCTGTAGGCTGTCTGATTATCTATGTGTCCCTTAACAATATATTCTTAAGTGTGTTTTGACTTTGAAGGCTATTGCACACAGTGCAGCTGTGAACATTCTTGAGTCTCCTGGTGCTCGTATGCAAGAGTTTCTATAGGTAAGGTATGTACCTGATTATAGTATATGTTCATCTTGGTTTTACTAGATGGTGCCAAAGTGTTTTCAAAATAGTTATACCAGTTCACATCCCCTATTAGCTCTGTATGAAAGTTCTTATTTTTGTGTCTTTGCCATGCTGGATAGGTCATTTTCATGGTAACCTTAATTTGCATTTCTGTAGTTACTAATGAGATCAATTGTATTTTTGGTCCCTGTTTTTATTTTTTCATCCTCTGTAAAATGTCTGTTTATGTCTTTCTCTTTGATTTATAGGGATTCTTTGTATCCTGCCTGGAGAAGGAAATGGCAACCCAGTCCCGTATTCTTGCCTGGAGAATTCCATGGACAGAAGAGCCTGGCTGCAATCCATTGGGTCGCAAAGAGTCAGACATGAGTGAGCTACTGACACTTTTGTATACTGTGGATATATATGTTACAAGTATCTAATTATAGGATGAGAAAGAATAGCCTATCTGATAAAGTGGTTATGGTTATTGTTTAGTCAGTAAGTAGCGTCTGACTCTTGTGATCCCATGGACTGTAGCACTCCAGGCTCCTCTGTCCCTGAGATTTTCCAGCCAAGAAAACTAGAGTGGATTGCCGTTTGCTTCTCCAGGGGCTCTTCTGAACCCAGTATTGAACCTGCATCTCTTGCATTAGCAAGTGGATTCTTTACCACTGAGCCACCAGGAAACTTTGATCAAGTGATAGTTGGGCATAAATCTAAATGAAATGGAAGTGAATCTTGTACATATTACATGAAAGACCATTTCAGGTAAGGGAAACCGAGTCAAGGCCTGAGGAAGGAACAGAATCAAGTTCCTCAGAGCTCAGCGAGTTCCAAGAACATGGGCATCAGGTGGATGGGGCTGGGGACACTGTAAGAGACCCTCTCTTTGCAAAATGATGTCGGGCTCTGTAGAGTCTGATAAAGAATTTGGACTTCATTCTAAGTAGGATGGGTAGTAACTGAAAGTATTGAGCAAGGAGTAAAATAATCCGAATGAAGTGGGTTTTTTTTTTCCCCTCCATGGAAAAGCATTTTATTTTAATTATAGCAGTGTGTACATGACTGAAGTTTTTAAAGGCCCATTCAGCTGAGCAGAGAATAGAGTGTGGGGTACAAGGATGAGAGCTGGGAAATCAGCCAGCACATGCTGCGGTAATACAGCTCTGATGATGGTGGCTTAAATGATGGTGGAAGAAGTGGAAATGGGGAGAAGTGATTGGATTTGCATTATTACTTCATCGTAATGCACCAGGATCTGCTGATGAATTGGATATGAAGTGAGAGAATAAGTGATGGATAAGGATCACTTAAGCAAGGATCATCCATAAGCAAGGATGACACCAGAGTTTTTCCAGAGCAAGAATGTGGATGGAGTTGAAAAATGGAACCTTCAATCTGGGGGCATGTGTATCAAAGTTTGCTTTAAAAACATTAAGTCTTGGGGAGGGTGTTATTAGATATACAAGTAAAAATGCTGAATAGTAAGTAAGATAGTTGAGTCTCGAGTTCCCTGAGAAAGTTGAAGCAGGAGTTATACATTTGCAACTGTTCTGTATCTACATGGCATAAAGATATGAGTAGATGCAGACATATATAAAGAGAGTGTAGCTGTGTAGGAGAAGTCTGAGGACTGAGCTTTGGAACTTCATGATTTAGAAGTTGAGAAGATGTAAAAAACAAGCCAGAGAGACTAAAGAAATGGCCATAAGAGGTATGTGGAAGCCAAGAGAATGGAGTGTTACAAGTAGAAGGAAATGATCAGCTGTGTCGAGCACCACTGATGGTTTGGTTAAGATAAGTAGTAAGCACTGACCATTGTTTTTTGACCGGGGAAAATCATTGGTGTGCTTGCCAAGAGCAGTTCTATTGGAGTCGGGAGAAAAATCTGACTGGAATGGGTTCCAGGGAGAATGGGAGGAGAGAGAGTAATCTCACTTCATTGGATGGATCGTGCATGAGAGGAACTATTAGAGGGTGCAGGCAAAAGGGCAGACAGTTGCAGAGAAAAGTCCTTGAGTAGATGAAAAAAATAAGATTTAGTGCTGAAGTGACAGGGGCACAGGCAGTCCATGCATTGTAACAGGAAGGAAGCAGAGTATCGGGCTACCAGTAGTGTACATTGATTACAAAGAAAACATTCTCTAGATGGATCTCCTCTTTCCCTCAGCCTCAGAAAATTAGCTCCTCTGCTTTTGCTTCCATCCTCAAAACCATGTCCATTAGGTGGAATGAGGGACAACAATTAAGTCTTTCTCTCCACATTGTTTCTTACACCTCCATGCCCATCCCTTGCATCTAAGCCCAACTTCCTCCTTCCAGCAAAACAATGAAAACTCCTGAAGATAGATGCCCTGGGGGGTGAGTCAAGGGTGGCTGCTGGGCTCACACACCTAGTCTCTACTTAGGTTACCAAACCACCAGGTACTGTTATTTTTCAGAAGTACATAAGTAATATTACAGATTATGCAGAGTTATTCTGTATTTTCCTGAATTCTGGGTGCTTTTACTGTTATCTTTTTTCTCAGTCAACAATCATATGAAATTATATAGATTTATTCATTATGTTATTTAACAGTGATTTTTGTACATGAAGGTTAGGAATCACTTCTTTGAAAGACCACCTTATATGAAATTCAGCAAATCAGAAAAAAAAAAAAATCACATTGCTGTTCCCATTCTCTTCTTAGTATTCTTGCTGAGCTATTCCTTTTTCAAGCTCTATGTTAAACCAAAATAATAACTTCAGTAGCTCAGGAAACATTCCCTGGTGGCCCCCTGTGCGGTAGGAGGTTTGGAAGACTTCAGGTCTGCGTGGATAACTACAGGAGACCTGGCCCCTGTCCTCATGGGGCCTGGTGGAGGTGGAGGCTGTGTACTCTGAAGGAAGCAGATACAGCAATGGAGAAGAACTACAGAAAGACATAGTCATATATTCTTTCATCCATTCAGCAGAGATTGATTGAGGCAGTACCAGACACTGAGTGAATACACAAAACTGACAAAGAGGCGGTCTCGTCTTTGCAGATCACTGTAAAGAACAAGGGAAATTTTTTTTAACCCTCGTCTTCTCTTAACATTATCTTCCCTTGGGGACTCTGATTTGTATCTACAACAGTGTAAGTGGTTACAATGATTACATATCTAAATTTAAATATCTATCCGAATTTTAATCTAATGTTGTCCTCTGTGGGGCTCTGGACCTTAACTTAAAATTGCCATTTGTGGCAGAAATAAAGAATACCACTCCCTTCTATATTTTGCTCTATGATGAAACAAAGGCAATTTAAAAGTAAGATTGGTGCAGATGTACCTGTGTTTCTATGGTTCACATTTTATATAATGTCAAAAGGAGTTAAGGTTAACTATATTTTTAATAACAGCTGGTTGTTTTATTTAACTTGCTAAGAGAAAAGTCAGAGACTGGATGCTGGACAATGGAACTAATGAGGTCCAATTCATAGTGAAAAGTAAGTGAAAAGTCACTCAGTCATATCCGATTCTTTGTGATCCCATGGACTGTAGCGCACCAGGCTCCTCTGTCCATGGGATTCTCCAGGCAAGAATACTGGAGTGGGTAGCCGTTCTGTTCTCCAGAGGATCTTCCCAATCCAGAGACTGAACCCAGGTCTCCCGCATTGCAGGCTGATTCTTTACCGTATGAGCTATAGGCTTGATTTCAAGTGCAAACGTCATAGAGAAAAATATTCTGAAGTAGTATTTTCCAAACTGTTAATTCCCTGAGATACTAGCAGATCTTTCATCAAGTAAAAAGGCCAGATAAACTTGGAAAGCATGATATATTAACATTTTTCTCTTAGAGATCCATAATTCAAACAATGTATTGAAGGTTCTGAGATACAGGACTAAGTAAGGTTAGGATATCACTTTAACTTTATTAATACAGTGTTGCTTAAACATATATGCCCATAGAAGCCTGTGTTGTTTGTTTGTTTCCTTGGGTTTTGGAGGGAGAGGAATATACGTGATTAGGAACATGTTTTAATATCAGAAAATTCAAACAAACAAAGTTATAGTTTCACTTCCTCTCTCAATTCTTTCTAATCATGTTTCAAAAGTCAGAGCTAATGTTAGTGAGTGTCTGCTATACGCCAGGCACTTGACCACATACCTTACGCATTATCTTACCTGGACAGATGACAGCATTAAAAGGTAAACTCCCTATTTAAAAGCTAAATAAACTGATACTTGGATAAATAAAATAATCTACTCTCCATATAATGCTTTTAAATGATAGGATTCATACACAGATATGGCCAACCCAAGGTTCATTTTTCCCACATGCCACACATTCATGAGCTGTAGATAGATGAGTTATTACCTCTCTTAAGATATGTTTTGGGAAGAACAAACATGTCTTGTAGGGGGTGGAGTGTAGAGGTGGCAAGATTGTAGCAATTTAGAGCTTCAGAAAAAGTGCTTCAAGAAAAGCCAGAGGAACAAGAGATCAAATTGCCAACATCTGTTGGATCAACAAAAAAGCAAGAGAGTTCCAGAAAAAACATCTACTTCTACTTCATTGACTACGCCAAAGCCTTTGACTGTGTGGATCACAACAAACTGTGGAAAATTCTTAAAGAGACGGGAATACCAGACCACCTGACCTGCCTCTTGAGAAACCTGTGTGCAGGTCAAGAAGCAACAGTTAGAACTGGACATGGAACAACAAACTGGTTCCAGATCGGGAAAGGAGTACCTCAAGGCTGTATATTATCACCCTGCTTATTTAACTTCTATGCTGAGTACATCATGCGAAATGCCGGGCAGGATGAAGCACAAGCTGGAATCAAGATTGCCAGGAGAAATATCAGTAATCTTAGATAATGCAGATGATACCACCTTTATGGCAGAAAATGAAGAACTAAAGGAGCCTCTTGATGAAAATGAAAGAGGAGAGTGAAAAAGTGGGCTTAAAACTCAACAGTGAGAAAACTAAGATCATGGCATCTGGTCCCATCACTTCATGGCAAATAGATGGGGAAACAAGGGAAACAGTGACAGGCTTTATATTTTTGGGCTCCAAAATCACTGCAGATGATGACCACAGCCATGAAATTAAAAGGCACTTGCCCCTTGAAAGAAAAGCTATGACAAACCTAGACAGCATATTAAAAAGCAGAAACATTACTTTGCCAACAAAGTTCCATCTAGTCAAAACTATGGTTTTTCCAGTAGTCATGTATTGATATGAGAGTTGGACTGTAATGAAATATGAGCGCCAAAGAATTGATGCTTTTGAACTGTGATGTTGGAGGAGACTCTTGAGAGTCCCTTGGACTGCAAGGAGATCCAACCAGTCCATCCTAAAGGAAATCAGTCCTGAATATTCATTGGAAGGACTGATGATAAAGCTGAAGCTCCAGGACTTTGGCCACCTGATTCGAAGAACTGACTCATTGGGAAAGACCCTGTTGCTGGGAAAGATTGAAGGCAGGAGCAGAAGGGGACAACAGAGGATGAAATGGTTGGATGGCATCACTGACTTGATGGACATGAGTTTGAGCAAGCTCCGGGAGTTGGTGATGGACAGGGAGGCCTGGTGTGCTGCGATTCATGGGGTCGCAAAGAGTCAGACATGACTGAGCGACTGAACTGAACTGAACTGAGTGCTTCAAGAAAGCATCTGTTAATAATACTGTACATTTATTCAATTCTTTAATTTTCCTGGTGTGTAAAGTTCTCTTTTAACATACACTGTTTGATCTGCTCCAAAAGAGTCATTAGCCTACAGATTTAGAGAAATAAAGGCTATATGAAGGGGCAGCAGTGTGGTCTTGTGGAAAGACCGTAGTCTTTCCCTGACCATTTTAATTCTGTCTTGTTCCCTCAGGTCACTTTCTATTACCATTACCCATTTCACTCATAGTGCACACTATTGTTTGGTATTATCTTGCTCTTTATTTGTTTACAGGTCCTCTCCATCTTCCCCTCAGAATATAAGCCCCACAAAAGCAGATACTTTGTCTGATTATTCAGTGCTGCAGTTTCAGAACCTTAAATGATGCCTAGCAATAAATGTTTTATGAGTAAGTAAAAGAAAGACTAAAAAAAATTAACCTTTGATTAATATCTCTGCTCTGGCATTTATTATCTCTATAAACTTAGCCAATTACTTAGCCTCTGTAAACCTATTCCTCATCTTAAAAAATGGAAATGCTAGTGTTTATTTCAAATGGTTGAGCATCAAGTTAAATTATATAAGATAGATATGTAAATGATCTAGTTCAATGTTAGTTCACCTTTCAATTTGCTTATATCACATGTTCCCCCTTCTTTTTCACTGGGATTCATGAAAAGATTGAATCACAAACAGAAATGTGAGCATTTCTATATTAATTCAAATTGCACTTTATATTATCAACATGTTAGGAACTTCTCTTGGAATTTATTTTGTGTATAAGAGTTTTTATACTGATCAAAGTGTAAAAAAATTGCTTTGGTTTTCAGTAGAATTCCATGGTTTCATAGTGTAGTCAAATCCTGATAAAACCAGAACTGAACTCAGCTATAAAAAGGAACGCATTTGAGTCAGTTCTAATGAGGTGGATGAAACTGGAGCCTGTTATACAGAGTGAAGTAAGTTATAAAGTGCAACACCAATACAGTATATTAACATATATATGGAATTTAGAAAGACGGTAATGATGACCCTATATACAAGGCAGCAAAAGAGACACAGATGTAAAGAACAGACTTTTGGACTCTGTGGGAGAAGCTGATGGTGGGATGATCTGAGAGAACAGCATGGAAACATGTATGTTGCCATATGTGAAACAGATGATCAGATCAAGTTTGATGCATGAAGCAGGGTGCTCAAAGCAGGTGCTCTGGGACAACCCAGAGGAATGGGGTGGGGAGGGAGGTGGGAGGGGGGTTCAGGATGGGGGACACATGTGCACCCATGGCGGATTCACGGCGATGTATGGCAAAACCCATCACAATACTGTAATTATCCTCCTATTAAAATTAATTCATTTTTAAAAATGAAAAAAAGAGAAGGGCAGTTAAAGTAAATTAAAAAGACAACCATGTTGGAGCTGTTGGGGAGAGAAGGGGCTGGCAAGGGTGTATGTCTTATTTTCTGTTAATCACAATATCTTAGGATTGGAAGGAATCAAACCTCTGTGCTTTTTTCCAGCATCTCTCACCTAAACTTCTTTTTCAGAATCCCCCCAGATGACCATGAAGTCCTTGCCTGAAAACACAGGGAGATGGTGTGAGAGAGAGTTTGAACTCAGAGTCCACATCATCCAAGTTCTGTTGCTCTAATGTTGGTCATGCCATCTTCTCTACTCCTCTTCTTCCTAATTTATAAACAGAATTAATAATTCCCACTTACTGTGAGGCAACATGATACATATATAAAGCAGATACTCCACAAATATTAATTCTTTCCCCTCTAGGAACTCATTCCTTTGCAAAGAAACCTGCTTCATCTCCTTAAACACTTCTGAATCCTTTCTGTGTTGACTGACATTTGTTTCTCTGTCCCTTGCAGGTTCTAGCACAATTTGGGGGGACTCCATAGAATAAATAGAATCCTTTTTCTTAATATCAATACCTGAGCTGAGAAATCACAAGGGCAAGTGCTTGCCAAGTCCAGGCAGGTCATTTAAGTGGGCAGAGTGATCCGATTTAAGAAAACTGACCAAAGGCCTACCACCAGTTTGCGGGCTGTCTGTGCCCCGTCCAAAGCAGCAGCTGCAGCGTGGCTTTAACAGATTGGTGCCACCCAGCTAACTCAGAGATGTTTTCATAACTCTGGGAAGAATTGTGTGAGCCAAAGAAAACACGTCTGTGAGCCAGAACAGGCGTTTGAAGACAGCCTACTGCAACCTCTGCTTAGATGATTGCAAACCATTATCAAGCCTCCCTTAGCCTTTTTTTTCCTGGTGGAACAGCACAGACACTTGATACCATTAAGCAGCCCATGCTGGCATAGAGTCGGCAGAGGCTGGAGTCCGGCCCGCCCTCTGATCCCCCCAGGGCCTCTGGGAACTAGCAGTGGCCCAGCTGTACATCTTGGTCCCCTTCAACCACTCCTCACATGGCGGATTTTCTACTTAACTTCCTGTCAGACCATTTTTCTTCCTAACACATCACAATTCAGCAGTGGAAAGAATTGTAGAAGTAGAAATTCTAGAAGTGGTCTAGAAATACAAATGTGGTCTGACCAGCACAAGATGTGGACTCTCTCTCCCCTTAATTTAGAAATGAGGTTCTTTATTTTGGATCCTTAGATCTCATACTAGTCTGTGTATTGATTTCAGGGAATTTCAATTGATCATGAACTCACTGAAATTGTGTACAAGATTTTGTGGGGTTTGCATGTGTATATGCATATCCTTTAACAGATTCTTAAAAGAATAAAATTGAAAATAAGACTCAACATCTACTAAAGGTTGTTTTAATTAATGTAGTTTTTAGCAATAATTTTGGGACAATTTGGTCAGAATAGTAATAACTATTCTAATACTCCTATCAGAATATTGACCAACACTGAACTTGCGTGCATGTGTGCTAAGTTCACTTCAGTTGTGTCCAACTCTTTGCAACCCTATGGACTGTACCCCACGAGGCTCTTCTGTCCATGGGATTCTCCAGGCAAGAATACTGGAGTGAGTTGCCGTATCCTCCTCCAGGGGATTTTCTAGACCCAGGGATTGCATCTCTTACGTTTCCTGCATTGGCTGACGGGATCTTAACCACTAGCGCCACCTGGGAAGCCCCCAAAACTGAGCTTAGTTGTTCCAAAGAGCCATTTGTCTTTTCTACATGTTTTTTTTTTTTTTTACTGCAAAGCTCCATAACCTTGCCTTGGATACTGGTGTAATTACCCAAACCTATCCAGTGAATGCTGCTGTAATTAATTCTTTAATCCTTGTCTGAGACTTAACATTTTTACTTAGTAGGTCTCATTGTATTAGACTGATACCAAAACCTATAATGCTATAATGCTGTAATTTTAAGACATCAGAAATAATTTTATGCTGGACTATTTAGCTTCTAAGTATTTACATGATCTTCCTTTCTTCTTCTTTTTTTTTTTTCTTCTCTGTAGGCCGAAAGTTTAAAAAGTTCAATAAAGTTAGAGTTATGAGAACACTGGATGCCGTGGCCCTCCCACAGCCGGTGGGTATTCCAAATGAAAGTCAAGCCCTAAGCCAGAGAATCACTTTTTCACCAAGTCAAGAGTTGCAGTTGTTTCCCCCGCTGATCAGCTTGCTCATGAGCATTGAACCAGATGTGGTCTATGCAGGACATGACAACACCAAACCTGATACTTCCAGCTCTCTGCTGACAAGTCTGAATCAGCTTGGCGAGAGACAACTTCTTTCAGTGGTCAAGTGGTCTAAGTCACTGCCAGGTAATAATAATTTGTATATAATAGCACATAATAAAAATTTTTACTATGGCTTCATACTAGTGGGTGGCTAAATAAAACAGGCCATGCAATAAATTAAATGGAGTGTAAACAGGGGCTTGTCGTGTGTGTTTCAGCAGTTCAAAATATTTATCTAGGACCCTATATTATATACTGTTTGTCTAGGACCCTAATGTGTGCTTTGGAAATAAAAAAGACATAGATAATATTTTGAGTCTTATTGATGAATCAAGAATTACATATATGAAGAAGTTAAGGAATAGCATAACTCTGTATTATCTACTAGATAGTATCAGAGTTCAGAAAAAGACAAATTGACCATCTTCTCAGAAATGTCTAGTTCATTCCAAATCCAAATTTAACCAACCTCATGTGGTTGAAAATAAAACTGAATGTATCTATTCATATAACAAATAAAAATAGTATTCAGAGCGTAGCAGAGTATCCAAAGTCAGTTAAGAATTAAAATTGCTAAACCTAGAAGAAATAATTTGGACAGAGAAACCTCCAGTCACTATTCTTGTGAATTTATACCCAGAAAGTGAGAATTTAAATTATGGCATCATGAAAGGATTTTAGTCACTTTATTAGTTACTTCTGCTCTCTCAGCACAGTTGCATAGGAGCCAAGAGACTGAAAGAATTACAGGGATGTAGTTCTCACCGGCTAAACCTTGGACTGCAGAGCTGAGATTAATATGTGGGTAGTAATTACTTGTCAGGTGGCGCTAGTGGTAAAGAACCCGCCTGCCAATGTAGGAGATGTAAGAGATGCCGCTTCGATCCCTGGGTTGGGAAGATCCCCTGGAGGAGGGCATGGCAACCCACTCCAGTATTCTTGCCTGGGGAATCCCGTGGTCAGAGGGGCTGGACAAGCTACGGTCCTTAGAGTCACGGAGTCAGACATGACTGAAACAATTTCACATGCATGTCCACAGTTATTTGTGGAGGCATTAATCCCATAATTAGAAATAAAACCTTTTTTAAAGTTATTTTCTCTTTACACTGATAGTAACCTTATACTCCTTTAGACTAGTTTATTTCCAATATCTGATCAAGAATTAAACATATTATACATTTTAGTCTCCAAGTAAATTTAATAGCCTTTTTTTTTTTTATAAAAGATTTCATTTCCCAATTTGCCTTAATACTATTTCTGTTATTCTGCCTGAAAGGTTTGAAATATAATAGACAAATTGTTATTGAAAAGTCAAGTTTACACGAGACAGAAAGAAAAACAGATTCCTGTTTGTTGACTCTTTAAAAAAATACATGTTGAGAAAATTAATTAAACTAACTATTCTAGTGAAGATAAAGTAACATCAAAAATCAGAATACCCAGGTTCTTATTAGCTTCACTCTTGTTGAAAGGCTTTGGACAGGTAATTTTTTTTTATTAAGAAAGTTCTAAATTTTTTTAAAGTTTACTGTTAAAGTGGTTATCAAATTTGATAGATTTTTATTAAATTAAAATATTACAATAACATTGGCAAACTTTTTCAGTTTTAAAATGTGAGTGTTTATGTGTTTAAACATGTTTTTCTATTATTTGGTAAGGTTCTTTCTTTGATTTTTGTTGACATAGCTCATATTTCTTTTGTTTTCATTTTGTAGAGTCTCTACTGTCAAAAAAAGATTTATTATCATTTGGCAAAGTTAGAAAATAACCAATTATAATTACAAAGATAATTTATTCATTTGGAAAAAAACTAATTGAGTCTTCTAAGTTGAAATACAACTGTCTGTCTAGATTTTTGATCCCCACACAGCCTCCAAAAGAGTGAGAGAAAATTTTCACATTGCATTTGGTGGCAACTTTTTTAATGTTGCAAAATGTAATTTGTGTATAATTACACAAAGAATTACACAAGAATGATGGCATCACCAGTATTACATATGTTGTTTTCATTAACTGTATAATAACTGTTATAATAAGGGAATAACTGTATAATAAGGGAAACATTAAAATTATCAAAGTACTGAGTGGCCCATGGTCTTTTAAAGCATATTTTCATGGTCTGAATTCTGAGAGTAACTTGAATGAATGTTCAAGTCAGTGAAGCAGGGTGACCATACTGACCTCTGTGAGAGGACTCAGAAGGACACGTGTATAGCAATTTGCCCTCAAAGCTACTAGCTGCTCAGAAACTTCCAGCTTTATTCACGTGAGTCACTCGAGAAATGTCTATTGCATATTTCTTTGTGCAAGACGTAAGCATTACACGGTAGTGTTAGAGAAGCCAGCAGGCTGGGCTCCTGATGGCGTTGCACTGTGATGCAGCACATCCTTGCCCCTGGTCCTCAGTTCTGTACATAAGGGAAACTTATTTCATCTATTCGTTCACAGTGTTATTGGTCCAGGAAAGATGGACTTAGTTAATGAAGCTTATTGATAGTTTACTTATTTAAAGTGGAAAAAAAAATATTGCTCAGAAAACATGTAGGTAGATCAGGCAGTTCTTTCACAAACAGAAAGTGTATTTGGGAGTCAGCTTAAGATAAGATTTCAGGCCTTCTGAGGCATCAGAGAAGAGAAATCTGCCCTGAAGCTCCAGGGTAGGGAATCATGGCCCTAAACTTAACAAAGACAGCACTTATTCACAATATCCTGTGTTGTCTGGTTAGGCTCGTTTGAATAGTAGACCTGTAGGGATTTGAAGTGAAAACACTGCATGTAGTAACTGTTTGTTCAAGACCTAAAATTCCTTGGGTATATATGTTTATCCAGATAAACCAATGCCATTTAACTTTGCAAAGAAAATAAAGATAATTTTAAACATTTATCTGGGGGAGAAAAAGATCAGATGCAGGCTGATAATCATTACCAAGGTGTCAGCACGCATGAGAGCCACAGGGCGTGTGTCTGCAAACCCCCGAGAGGTCTTGTGCTGCCTGCCCAGGGACTCCGATGGCATCTTGTCTATGCTCTTCTTTTGTCTTTGACAAAAGTTACAGTGATCACAGCATATCTGACATCTTTACCATAGTATTTCAGAAATATCTTTGTTTTTCTGTTTAATGGAGACTCACAAAATATGCCTCGTGACAGTACATTTACAAGTGATCTCTGAGGATACACTGACTCTGACATATTGTGTCTACATATGAATGATTTTACATTGACATTTAGCTCTAACTTCCATGGGTAATGTTTTCCTTTTTGAAACTTGAAGTAGCATAGTATTTGCAAAAGTTAAAAAATGAGCAAGATGTATTCCCTGTGTTAAGGAACATTCAAAACAGTGGAATGAAAGATACTCAAAAAAGTGAAAGTGTCGATCAGTCATGTCTGACTCTTTGTGACCCCATGGGCTATAACCCACCAGTCTCCTCTGTCCATGCAGTTCTCCAGGCAAGAGTACTGGGGTGGGTAGCAGTTCCTTATCAAAGGGATCTTCCTGACCCAGGGATCGAACCCAGGTTTCCTGCATTGCAGGGAGATTCTTTACCATCTGAGCCACCAGGGAAGCCCCAAACAACTATACAGTTGACCCTAGAACAGCGAGGGAATTAGGGGCATTGACTGTCCAAGCAGTCAAGAATCATCTGTAGTTAAGAGAAAGCATTCTGAATAGAAGGAAACGTGCGGCTAATGCTGTAAAATAAGGAAATCAAGAGGTATGTGTGGTGAGTAATAAGTTAGACCAGTTCTGCACCCACAGATTCAACCAACCATGGATCATGTAAGACTATAGTACTGAAGAACAATCTTGAGTGAGTGGACCCATGTTCAAATCCATGGTATTCAAAGATCAACTGTAGTAGCATGTGAAAGTGACATAAGGTACAGATATAAAAAATGGGGACAGAAGAACATTTTCGGCTTTAGGGACAAGAGGAGGGTCCAGAGACAAGGTATCAGTTAAAGTACACCATGAAGGAGAAGTGAGACTTTGATAAATAGTGTTAAGAAGAGAAAGCATTCTGGATAGAAGGAATAGTGTGGCTGATGGTGTAAAATAAGGGAATCATGAGGTGTGTTTGGTGAACAACGAATTAGACCAGCAGTTCAAAAGTGAAGGTCCCTTAGTAACATAAAAATGTTATCATACCTTCCCCCCACAGTTTAGTAATTAAAATTGTTAATAGCTGCTGACTGAGAGATTACATTGTGCACATGGTTTCTCAAACACCACTGGCATTCTGGGGGTTTCATCATCCAAGAATTAAGAAACCACTGAGAAAATTACATTGGAGAGAATTGAAGAAAGTAAATTTAGAGGTGTACATTGTGGGCTGAGTCAGGGTAGGCTTTGGATACTAAATGTTTAAGTACTCATTCCAACGTCATCCTTATTCTTTATTCTGTGTATTATAGCCGAATACATCGTACCATAATTGATGTGAGAGAGAGGTTCAGGAGAAATATTTCGTTTGCATAAATTTTGCCTTGATTCTTCTATTTATTTGCTGGAAAAAAATATTCAGGCCAATGCTTTGACATTTGTAAACATATCTTACTTCTCAGTCAGACTACTTGCATTTGTCAGTATCAGAAGACTAAAACAGTTCTTTGCCTGGTTTTTTGCCTTTGAAGCATGCCAAAATATCTTTTGAGTCAGTGATAGCCATTTCATGCATGACAAAATATTTTTGTCTCTCTCCCCAAATCAAATGAAGAAATTAAACTACTCCCAAAAATAGTGATGGAAAGGAAATGAGATTAGCCCTCTTGGAGTAAAGTCGGGCTTTGATAGTATTATCATGAAGACATTAAAGCATGATTTTCTAATATTCTATTCCACTGAGACTACTATTGCCAATGTCACCAAAATCTTTTGTCAAATCAGTGAATACTTTCAGTCCTTACCATGTTTCACATACCTCTGAAGCCATGACAAAGTAGCCATGTCTTGCCGAAACTCTTCCTGTAACGTTCATTCCCTTGCAGGCAGATATGTTTCTCTCGATTTACACAGCTTCCATTTCCTTTGTGGATTTGCTCTCCCATGAATTTGGCATTTCCTGGTTCCATCTTCTATTCCAGTAGTTCCTCAGTCTGCAAGGCTGGATGTGCTCACTTACGGCCTTTCTTCAGCTCCCATTATATTCTCATGATTCCTACTTAACATGGTGACAACCTAGGTCCTCTACAGAAGTATTGGACCATATATTTCTTGTGCTTATTATACATTTCCACCTGAATGAACTTCCAAGCCAGGATGACCTTCTACTCCATAAGCCTAAGACCTTTCTCTGTATCTTGAAATGGCACTGCAGACCAAATCTAGGTTATAATCCTTCACTCACTTTTTTCCTTCACCTCTGTCAACTCTGCTTATTATATGTATGATTCATTACACATGCTATTTACCCTGCTACTACCTTGGGCTATTTTAAGGCCTTATCATTTTCCCCTAGATTTCAGTCACAGCCCCCAACTGACACTATTATCACAGTTCACACTGCCCGCAGACAGTCCTCAGTTCTGCCACTAGGATCATCTTTTCAAAAGCAATTATAATCTGTTACATTATTCCCTTCCCTTTCCAGAACATCAAACTTCTTAGCCTTAATATTTCAGGTCCTTCCGGCTCCTGGATTTACATTCTCTCTCACTCTCCCACTTCAAGCACCTCAGAGGCTTGGTTCCCACAAAGCTCTTTGCTCAATTTCCAGCCTTTCTTCATCCACTTTGTTTTCCTTATGTGGTGGCCCTTTGCTTCTCCTACATTTCCACCTGGCTAGTCCCTAACTAGTCTTCAGGATGCTGATCAGCTTGCCCTAGGAAGATTTCCCCAAGCCTCCCCAGACTGAGTCAAAAGTCCCTTAGTTTTTTGAGAACTATGCTGCCTTAAATCTTTGCACATCAAATTCGCATTTATGCATAAGGTCATCAAACGTATGGTAGTGATTACACTTGCTGTGATGAAGCTTCTTGTGTTCCTCAAAGTTCACAGCTTGTGTGGGAAGATGCTGAGATAGTTGATGCTCTTCCCTTGTTATAGATTAACTATTTCAGTACATGACAGTTTTTACAGGAGCACAACCAGTATATTTTATCAAATCTTTGGGATTAAGCCAGAAGAACCTAGAAGGTCATGTAGGCTAGGTATCACCGTACACTTTCTTTTCAATTTGTTTTAGGCATTAAGGGTTGGACAGTTTGTGACAGAAATTATCAGGTCAAGTCACTTAAAAGGAAAGAGCATTTTTCTTTACTACTTGTTGAACACAATTATGGGTCATCCATCACTTCTCTGTGTGAAGGTTTTCATTTTGATCCTCATCTCAAATGTACTGAGTTTACCTGATCATTATCATCAATGGGAATTTGATCTCAGTGTTCCCGTCTTTGTTTCAGTATAAAGTAATGAATGATATTACAGTTAATGGTTAAAAAAATTGCACTTCTGTACTAAGCATGTTAAAGTCAATTTAACATTGTACACTTAGATAAACACACTTAAAGGGGGAGTAAATAAAGCTATTTTTCTGATTTTTTTTTTCATTCTGTTACATAGAAAGGATATACTTTCTGCTATAAATACTGGTAATTTTATATTTTATTTCACCAAGATTTGCCTTTTCTATTATAACATACCAAAAATAAGCCAAGTCTATATGTGCGTCCCTTGAGGGAGTCTTGCTTTTCAGGAATTAGGAAACTTTATTATTTATCTCTTATCAAATGATCCTAAACTTAATGGAAGAAGTAATTACCCATTTTTTAAAGCCTATAAAGTATGCAGTTTACAAGTAGCATTTCTGTACTAGATGTATTGAGTGACTCATAATTTTAAAAAAACAAGTAATATATAAACATGAACTTCAAGATGCATGTATGACATGAAAATAAAGAGAGAATTATGAAAATTGCATGCCAAGTTTTTCTTGGCTAGTTATTTTTAGAGAGTCTTTCTGCACCTGAGCCAGTCAGGAAGTAAGCAATAAATACCAACTCTACTAAGTTTTAAAAACCAAAAACATCCTGCTATCAAAAACCAAACAAAAAAGAAAAACATAATTTTCTGAAAAGACATCAGGGATTCACTGAATAGAAGGACAAGTCTGAAGAGTAGGCAGAAACCAAGGTCTCTCTGGAGGGCCAAGACAAGCATCACAAATGATCCCATTGGATCCCACTGTCATTAGGCACCACCACCATCATAAGTAAAGCCTAACCGTATCTTGATCTTTGCTTTACTATTTTTTGCTTCAAAGTCCAGATAGTAGGTAGTCTATGGATCAAACCTAGGTCACAAGCCCAGGGAACCAGAGGCCTTAGCCAGCTTCCTTGTGGGAAGGTAGGGTACTTGCCTTTGTAATTTGGTTGACCAAACTGCAAACAATGGGAAGCTGTTCACATAGAGGGAAAAAGAGATGGGGAGTCAGAGGGAGGGGAGAAGGTGAGCACTGGAGAGGCCCGCTGCCTCTAAAGGGCAAATACCTGCTGTGGTACCGCTGATTATGAGTATGTGCTAAGGATGTTTTCGGTCCCTCTGCGACTAAGAATTTCCAGGAAGAAAAGAGTAGTCTTCCTGCTATTCATACGAAGATGGGAATAGCAGGAAGTACATGAAGGGAAGATAGCCTTTTCTATTTTGAGATAATTAACCAAATCAGGAAATATAGTTCTTTTACACTTGAGATCTAAGGAATTAAGTTTGACTCTTGAAATAGGTCATTTGTAAGTGGACTTTAGCAGTCTTAGAAAAAATAGATGTTATTTGAAAAGTTTTATAGAACATGGTTGATGATCCTACCAAAATATTTGTTTTCTTTATACCTTTAATGAAATATTTCATCCACTTTTACTGTTTCAAGTACTCAAGTACAAATAATTAAGAGTTTTCTATTTTTTGCTCGATATCTCCCCATACCTCTAATTCCTATGCAAATGGATCTTCCATTGGTCCCTCAAACACAGGTCCAAAGTTTACTCTTTTCTCTCTCGCCTGTTTTTTCTCCTTTATTTTGTCTCAGTAATGCTGTTATCATCATCATGCACCATCCAAGTAAAAACTGAAACATCTGTTTGACTTCCTCTTTTTCCAATCTATATACAGTCAGTTGCCCATTTCTTTAATTTTACTCTTTAAAACTTTCTCCTATGTGCTCTATCTTCTCTACTCCTACCTGTTGACTTATTTCGAGCTTTTATCATCTCTCTCCTGGTCTTTGGTAATAGCTCCCAACTTCTCTCCCTAACTTCAGACCTTTTCCCTTGAACACATCCTCCATGTGGCTCCCAGTGAGCCGTGCATAGCGTAAATTAGGCTATATCACTCCCCTTGCTGCTTCATAGGTGTGCAAGACCACCCATGATCCAACACCAGCCCACACCTCCAAACACCTCTTTGCCTTACCCTCCTTTATGTTATCAGTGCTGAACTGGTTATTTTTCCCCAAATGGGCAAAAAGAGAATTGGAAAGAGAGGGGATAAAACGCTGACTATGTAAGTCAAGATACCTTTGCCCTTTTCCTGCCATTCTTCCCCTGCCACCAAAACCAGAGAAAGGCCTAAAAGGGCGAGGTTGTGAAGGTGTGAAAGGCCAGGACACACACACCCCCCACACACAGCCCCCCCACACACACCCACACATATACCCCCCACACACACTCCCACACCCCCCCACACACACCCCACACACACCCACACACACACCCACACACACACCACACACCCACACCACACACCCACACACACCCACACACCCCCCCCACACACACACCCACACACACCCCCACATACACACTCCCACACACACACACACACACCACACACACACACACACACCCACACACACACACACACACACACGCACACATACATACAGACTCTAAAGCTTTTAAGCCATATCGGAGTTTAAAATGAAACTGAATAAAGTTTCAGAAAGCAAAAGTGATCAGAAACCTATGGAATCCACTCAAACTTTAATTAAGAGTTGTGCAAGAAAAATTAGACGTAGCAAAGCTGAAAACAGTGGTTTTACAAAATAAACCCAATTTATGTTTAAATCCCGGAGAATTGCGATTCCTCAGCAGTCTGACTTTCTTCTGCTCAGGTGTTGTCTCTGTCTGGGGCAGTTTTCCCACTCTCTCTACTGCCTGGTGGGTTCCTTCTTACCTTCTCTATCTTTTAAGATTCTTTTAAGGGCAAGGGTTTTGTCTTACTGATCTTTGTAACCCAGCGTTTTAACACAGTGCCTGGTCCATAATTGACTCTCCATAAATAAATGTTGCATGAATGAATGATACATGTTTGATTTAATCAGTGAGTTCCCAGAAATGCTCAATCACAATGACTAATTTTAATGAATTCCAGTCTCTTATCCTTTTTAGTTTTTTCTGACTTTATTATTTCCTGATTTTTTTTTGTATGTAAATATTTTGACTGAAAACTTTACCCTTGTTCTTGTTGTTCAGTTGCTAAGTCGTGTCCAACCCTTTGCAACCCCATGGACTGTAGCATACCACACTTCCCTGTCCTTCACTATCTCCCAGAGTTTTGCTCAAACTCATGTCCATTTAGTCGATAATGCCATCCAACCATCTCATCCTCTGTCACCCCCTTCTCCTACTCTCAATCTTTCCCAGCATTAGGATCTTTTCTAATGAGTCAGCTCTTCGCATCAGGTAGTCAAGGTATTAGCGCATACCCTACTTACATCTGTTTTCAAATGTTTATTTTTCAGGTTTTGACACAGTGATTTTTGATACAGTGATCATTCTATTTTTAAATTTGTTTTGTAGGTTTTCGGAACTTACATATTGATGACCAGATAACTCTCATCCAGTATTCTTGGATGAGTTTAATGGTATTTGGACTCGGATGGAGATCTTATAAGCATGTCAGTGGACAGATGCTATATTTTGCGCCTGATCTAATACTAAATGAGTAAGTAGTAACTTGACTTTTGTTGTTATTATTATCAAAGTGTATATGTAGGATAATCTTGAAAACTACATTTCAGTAGAGATCATACACCTAGTGTCCTAAATAACAAAATTTTCCTGAAATGTTTCTCAGAACTACCTCAAAATATAACTTGAACTGACAATATTAGTAAAAATGTATTATCAGTGATTTGATATTTAGAGCTTTTTCTTTTATTTAAATATATAGTAGTTGTCACAAATAAAAATTCCTTACAAAACTTCAGAAATGTATCAAGAAATACATTTGGTCTTCTTAAAGACCAAATAAATGTTTATCAAATTAAAATTTTTACATTGGCGGTAATGAAGATAATGAAGTAAATGAGAAATATTTTTGCTTAAAAGTATTGACTTACCTTCAAAAAGTAAAAATATTTGTCTTCCTAGAGGATAAATTAGACTGGTAATTTATTTAAAACATTGAAAGATAATAAAATTTGAATCCAATTTGCTTGATTATATTGGAATTACTATAATTAACTTTCTACATACAACTTTAAACTGAATAAGAATCTTTTCATGAAAGTATTTGTACTGTCCTAATAGGGACTGTTGACTCAGAATTATATAAAGTGATAAGTTATAATTGTATAAGTCTTTACAGATTGCAGGTAACTTTCATATATGTTATTCTATTTTATCCCACAGTCACTTGAAATTTGTAAGGAATCAGCACCCTTTATTTCACAGTTCAGACAACTGAGGCAGAGGAGACTTAATAATTTGCCAAAGAATCCAAGTGATGGTTGGGATTAATTTTATCTCTCCTGAGTCAAATCTAGTTTTGCCTTGTTTTTCCCACCATTCCTGATCACTTCTTTGACTAGTGCAGATATTACAAAACAGTACATAACTGAGGAAATACCTTAAGTAAATGTCCTCAGTATTAAAAATTCATGTTTGTCTTGTCGATTATTTAATGCTGCTAATGTTCTCTTTTCTGTATCACCATATATTTCCTCTAAAATCATTCACAGTGCAGCCATTTTACATGAATATTCTAAACTGAATGCACTGAAGTATTCTACACTATTCAATTTCTGTGAATTGAATTCACTCTCACGTTGGTTTGCACACAAAATTTTATATATTTTATCCACAAGGAAAAAAAATCAGTAAATAAATATTTTCTGAGTGTTTCTCAGCACCGCATTTTTAACTGCTACAACTTTGCTGTCCTTTCTTGGGTTAGGTTTTTTAAATGTGATAGTAAAAGTGAATAGCAACATTAGTCTTAGTTAATGTGTGTTTAAAATAAACTTCTAACTTCAAAATTTTTTAATCTCAAAATCCATTAGTGTGAGTAAATTTAGAAGACATTTAAAATTCCAAATGTTGAGTTTGTTTATAAAAAATCATATTCAATAAATCAGGTAATAACTAAAACTCATAATCTCTCATGAATTACATAAACTAGCTAAGACCCTGTGTGTGGTTTTTTCCCCTGTTGTTTTTTCTTTTGTGTGTTGTGTGTGGTGCAAGACAGCGGATGAAGGAGTCGTCATTCTATTCCTTGTGCCTTACCATGTGGCAGATCCCACAGGAGTTTGTGAAGCTTCAAGTCAGCCAGGAAGAGTTCCTCTGTATGAAAGTATTGCTGCTGCTTAATACAAGTGAGTGAGCATAAGTAACTGAATGCAAGAGATTTACTTTCTTAATTTTTAACTCATTGGGGAAGTCTCAAACAACAGTACTATTATATGATTATAGATGAGTTATGAATCTTAATGAGTTGGAAACTGCAAAAGAGAAGCATCCATAGACTATAATAAAATCACTTCATATTTCTCAGATTTTGCCTATCACTTAATATTAAAATAGCCCATCAAGTAAGCCAGTTTCTATTCTTTTTTAGGTAAAACATGATTATATGACCTTTTCATATTCATCCAATTAAGTATTACAAACTAATTAATACTGCGTAAACACAGACTATGCTTCCCTTCACCCCCACCCTGCAAAGGATTTACTCTAGAAAACACACAGTTTTATTTGTAACTGTTCACTTTACGTCAGGATAGTCTAACAGTTACAACACATAACTGCAAGAATCAGTACACAATATAAGAGCAGTTTATGTGTCACTCAGAGTCAGTCGAATGGGTTGGCCAGGAAAACTCAGGCCCCTTTCATCCAGAGGCTGTACCCTTAGCATCAGCTTGGAGTCTTCCGTTTTGTCTGACTGGAAGATGAGCAGTGAGTAAGAGAAGCTTTGGAGACTAGATCTGGAACTATCTTCCCCCACGTTCTACGGTCCACCCTGACTGCAGGGGAGCTCGGGAACGCGCCCTAACTGTACACCCCGAAGAAATCGCGCTGGTCACCACAAGAGTGGGCAGACATCCGACATTCATTTTCACACACAGAGGACATGTGAACCTCTGCCTCCATGGATCTCCCAGGGTCTGAGTGGAAAACTTTTTAAATTGTTTCCACATTTTACGCTTTCCTGTGCCCATCCCGCACACAGGTAGACTCAGCCTTGACTGTCTGAATTGGTGCCTCCTTCAGTCCTTGTGACTTGAAAGGAAACCACAGAGAGCTGTGACCTGAGGTAGAAAGTGAGGCAGGAGTCTTTCTCAGAAAAGATTTCGGCAAGGACTTCCTTCTAGAGGCATGGATCTTACACGGTAGGGCCGGGGGAGTGTATCAAGAGGAAAGGTAGAAAAGCCGAACTCTTAAGAAGGCAGTTTACCTCATGAAGTCTGTGCCCAGACACAGGTTAATACAGGATCTAGGGAACCATAGCCCTTTACCCAACCCTTGGAAACTCTATCCGGAGCACAGATCTTCAAGCCTAATTTGATTAAAAAAAGCACAAAGTGGAAAAAGGAATTGATATGGGGCTGGCCAACAGAGTCAACTGAAAGAACTTTAATAATGCAGCAGTTAACTCCTGCCATGCTTTTCTTGATGGTAATGAACTCAATAGTGGATATATCATAGATGGTCCTAGATCTCCCAAATTAGTTGATATCATTAACGTAATACTGTATTTATGGGTAGGCTTACATTATACAGGGAACCAAACAAGCCCTAAACCTCAGTAGCTTTCAAAAATTTTTAAGTACTTATTCTTCTTGCTATATTTTCACTGCAGATCTACAGGGAGGCTCTTTGTTATCACTCAGGTGTTCAGGCAGATGGAGGCATCATCTTGACACCTGCCTCCATAATCACTAGGGCAGTGCTGAGGGAAGACAGTCATAAGGAAAGGAAGGGAGATACACATGACTTTCACTCACATACCGTGGAAGGCAAGGTTTTCGGCCATTTGTAACTTTAAGAAAAGGGGAAATCATGTACTTAGTTAATAGTATTACATATATACATGTATATAAATTATATATTGTTATATGTAATAATCTGTGTAATAAAATCTACACAAATTTTAATGGAATTTTGAGGAGACACTTGGCATAGCTATTGAAATTCATCTTTAAATCTTAAAAAAATAGGTAATTATTACAAAAATATGGGGGTGGGGAGAGAATTAGAAAGTTAGAATAATTAATAATGTGGAAAATGAATACATACTCTGAATTCTTAGTCAAATCAGACTAGCATATACTAGAACTTTATATCCTATAAAGAAACACTAGAAGTCTTTGAGTATGGAACAAATCAATATGGTTGAGAAAAGAAGCTTTATGTTTGAGGAAAACTTAGTTTGAATATTTAGCTCAAATTGTATCTCAAAATAAGTGGCTCATAGTTGTAAACACTTTAGCTTGTTAAAAATAAGCTAAAAGAAAAAAAAAAAACAAAACAAAAAAAAAATAAGCTAAAAGGAATAAAAATGAGAAATCTCAAAGAACACTTTTAAAAAATATATGCAATAGAAAAGTTGGCAAAGGAAAAGTTCAGTGACTTGATAAGAATTTAAACCACCCATTTGCCATTAAAAATTAAAGTACAGATATCCAGGAAAATATGGCAGGTTGAATACACACTTTAATCATTGTTCCTTTTAAGCTACATAAAAATATTAGTCAAGGGATTTCTTAAAAAATAAAAGTAAAGAAACTGAGAGAAATATCAGTAGCAATAAAATCCCGCAGGCCAGCAGGCAGAAACTAATTCAGTGTGCCTGAGAAAGTGGAGGGCTTCTCGCATGGTTCAGCGGTAAAGAACCTGCCTGCCAGTGCAGGAGACGAACAAGATGCAAGGCTCTGTCTTTGGGTCGGGAAGATCCCCTGCAGGAGGAAATGGCAACCCGCTCCAGTATTCTTGCAGAACCCATGGACAGAGGAGCCTAGTGGGCTAAAATTCACATGGTCTCCAAGAGTCAGACGCGACTGAGTGAGAAAGTGGTTTCTAAGCCAGAAGAAGAGAAGTCAAAAAGCAAGCACCTTGATTTGTATCACTGAACCTCTAACATGTTTTGCAGGTAGTGACAACAGTGATTTCTTTTTTTTTTAATGAGAGTGAAAGTAGAATTAAAAACACCAAGTTCTCTTGAAAATTGGTTTCTAAATATCCACCAACAGTGCAGTTGTTCTACAACTAAGGCAGAGATTGTAGGTTTATTCCCTGAAGAGGATGTAACTGACGGCAGTTGGGTTGGTGAACTGCAGGCACTGATGAGGGTGAAGGGGCATAGTGGAAACAGATTAAGATTACATCAGATATTGAGGCAATATCCTCCAAAATCACCAGTCCTCTAGAACACTGTCATCCAGGTTTATATTCTCCAGATAGGAAAATGAAAGATTCTTTTATAAAGAATTTATTAAGCTAGAAAAAAAAAAAGAACTAAATATTCCAATAGCAAGGCTTTCTCTTTGAAATAGCTCAGCCAGAATGCCCTACACTAAAGCTTACAGTCAATAATAACTACTCATTCAAACAGAACTAGCAGTCAGCTTTTTAGTTTCCACGCTTGAATAAAAATAAACAACCAGGGCATCTGAGGAACATCTTTGATATCAAACATAAAGACAAAATAGAAAAATAATTTAGAGGAAAGAGAGACCCCGGAAGAATTTAAAAGCTATGCTTTGTTGTTGTTCAGTCGCCCAGTCATGTCCGGCTCTTTGTGACCCCAGGGACTGCAGCACACCAGGCTTCCCTGTCCTTCACCATCCCCCAGAGCTTGCTCAAACTCATGTCCATTGAGTCAGTAATGCCATCCAACCATCTCATCCTCTGTTGTCCCCTTCTTCTCCTGCCTTCAATCTTTCCCAGCATCAGGGTATTTTCCAGTGAGTCAGGTCTTCGCATCAGGTGACCAAAGATTGGAGTTTCAGCTTCAGCATCAGTCCTTCCAATGAATATTCAGGGCTGATTTCCTTTAAGATAGACTGGTTTGATCTCCTTTCAGTCTAAGGGACTCTCAATTCTTCTCCAACACCACAGTTCAAAAGCATCAATTCTTCAGCACTCAGCCTTTTTATGGTCCAAATCTCACATCCATACATGACTACCATAAGTGAATGTTGCTCAGTCATGTCTGACTCTGCAACCCCATGGACTATACAGTCCATGGAATTCTCCAGGCCAGAATAGTGGAGTGGGTAGCCCTTCTCTTCTCCAGGCCATCTTCCCAACCCAGGGATCGAATCCAGGTAGCTTTGACTAGACGAACCTTTTCCAGCAAAGTAACATCTCTGCTTTTTAATATGCTGTCTAGGATGGTCATAGATTTTATATCAAGGAGCAAGCATCTTTTAATTTCAGGGCTGCAGTCATCATCTGCAGTGATTTTGGAGCCCAAGAAAATAAAGTCTGCTACCGTTTCCATTGTTTCCCCATCTATTTGCTATGAAGTGATGGGATCAGATGCCATGATCTTCATTTTTTGAATGTTGAGTTTTAAGCCAGCTTTTTCACTCTCCTCTTTCATCATGAAACTCTTTAGTTCCTCTTTGCTTTCTGCCATAAGGGTAGTGTCATCTGCATATCTGAGTGAATGAATGAGTGAAAGTCGTTCAGTCATGTCTGACTCTTTGTGACCCCATGGTCTGTAGCCTGCGAGGCTCCACTGTCATGAAATTCTCCAGGCAAGAATACTGGAGTGGGTTGCCATTCCCTTCTCCAGGGGATCTTCCTAACCCAGGGATCGAACCCAGGTCTCCCATAGTGCAGGGGTTTCTTTACTGTCTGAGCCACCAGGAAAGCCCTATCTGCATATCTGAGGTTATTTATATTTCTCCTGGTAATATTGATTCTAGCTTGTGCTTCATCCAGCCCAGCATTTTGCATGATGTACTCTGCATGGAAGTTAAACAAGCAGGGTGACAGTATACAACCTTGACGTACTCCTTTCCCAATTTGGAACCAGTCCATTATTCCATGTCTGGTTCTAACTGTTGCTTCTTGTCCTGCATACAGTTTTTGCAGGAAGGAAGGAAGTTGGTCTGGTATTTCTATCCGTTTAAGAATTTTCCAGTTTATTTTGATCTACACAGTCAAAGGCTTTAGCATAGTCGATGAAGCAAAAGTAGATGATTTTCTGGAATTCTCTTGCTTTTTCTATGATCCAACAGATTCTGGCAATTTGATCTCTTGTTCCTCTGCCTTTTCTAAATCCAGCTGAACATGTGGAAGTTCTCGGTTCATGGACTGTTGAAGCCTCACATGGAGAATTTTGAGTATTCCTTTGATAGTGTGTGAAATGAGTGCAATTGTGCAGTAGTTTGAACATTCTTTAGCATTGTCTTTCTTTGGGATTGGAATGAAAACTGACCTTTTCCAGTCCTGTGGCCACTGCTGAGCTTTCCAAATTTGCTGACATATTGAATGCAGCACTTTTACAGCATCATCTTTTAGGATTTGAAATAGCTCAGCTGGAATTCCATCACTTCCACTAGCTTTGTTCATACTGATGCTTCCTAAGGCCCACTTGACTTTGCATTCCAGGATGTCTACTAGGTGAGTGATCACACCATCGTGGTTATCTGGGACATTAAGATCTTTTTTGCATAGTTCTGTGTGTTCTTGCCACCTCTTCTTAAAATCTTCTGCTTCTGTAAGGTCTATACCATTTCTGTCCTTTATTGAGCCCATCTTTGCATGAAATGTTCCCTCAGTATCTCTAATTTGCTTGAAGAGATCTCTAGTCTTTCCCATTCCATGTTTTTCTTTTCCACTGAGCCATCTGGGATGCCCTAAGTACACGTTGGCAAAATTTAAAACTTCGGTGCATCAAAGGACCCAAGACAAAGAAAGGTTAATCCATTGATTTGGTGAAAATATTGAAAAAGATATCTGCTAAAGTAAGAGTATTAATATTCAGATGACATAAAGAATCTCTGTAACCCAACAACAACAACAACAAATAAACCAATTTAAAAATAAAAGCCTCAATAGGCATTTCTCAAAAGAAGATTTACAAATAGCCGTTAAGCACATGAAAAGATCCTCAGCATCACTAATCTATAAAGAAGCACAAAAGCCACAGGTGTATACCACTTCACATCCATCAGTATGGTTACTTACTCTCAGCAAAACAAAAAAATTATACTTGAAAGAAATCCTAGTGTATTCTATATGACTTGACTGTGGTAGCATTTTACATAGCTAAAATAATAAACACTGAATATTGATCTAACAAATATTATGAAAATTATATTAAGATGAGGAATAGGAAGCTCTTCATATATGAGTATGTGATTGTGGTGTAGGGGTGATGATCTGGAATACGAAAATAGAGCTATAGCCCTATTTTCCATACTGTTAAGAACTCAAGTAACAGCAATATAAGGGTATTACTTAAAACTATGGAAGGAAAGATCAAAAGAAATAGTTGAAAAAATTGAAAGCATTGGCTTTCTGAGCATGGGAAAATTGGGGTTGCCTAGGTAGTACTCTTTGCCTTAATAAAGTTACAGCACTGATTAAATATTTTAAAACTGGGCTTTAAACCACAAACTTAGAAAGTATTTTAAATATATCTTAATACAAAAAAAACAAGTACAAAACAGAAAAAAAATTTAAATAAAACCAAATCACTAATGAGCACTAAAAAATCATTCAAACTCACTCACAATTGGAGAAATAAAAATGAGATTATATTTTATTTGTCTCTATAAAAAAAAAAATTACCCTAAATGAAAATTGCTGAGAACCAACCACCCAACAGTTAAACAGTAAGAAGAGTTGATAATTTAGAAATATATATTTTGAATGTGAAGAAAAGTAATGCCTTTTACTCTAATAATTCCACTTCTAAGAATATATCCTTTAAAAATCAGAAATGACATTTTTCATAGCTCAGTCAGTTCAGTTCAGTCACTCAGTCATGTCCGACTCTTTGTGACCCCATGAATCGCAGCACAGCAGGCCTCCCTGTCCATCAACAACTCCCGGAGTCTTATCTAAACTCATGTCCATCGAGTCGGTGATGCCATCCAACCATCTCATCCTCTGTCATCCCCTTCTCCTCCCACCTTCAATCTTTCCCAGCATCAGGGTCTTTTTAAATGAGCCAGCTCTTCGCAGCTCTTCAGGTGGCCAAAGTATTGGAGCGTCAGCTTCAACATCAGTCCTTCCAATGAACACCCAGGACTGATCTCCTTTAGGATGGACTGGTTGGATCTCCTTGCAGTCCAAGGGACTCTCAAGAGTCTTCTCCAACACCACAGTTCAAAAGCATCAATTCTTTGGTGCTCAGCTTTCTTCACAGTCCAACTCTCACATCCATACATGGCCACTGGAAAAACCATAGCCTTGACTAGACGGACCTTTCTTGGCAAAATAATGTCTCTGCTTTTTAATATGCTGTCTAGGTTGGTCATAACTTTCCTTCCAAGGAGCAAGTGTCTTTTAATTTCATGGCTGCAGTCACCATCTGCAGTGATTTTGGAGCCCCAAAAAATTGTCTCTCACTGTTTCCATTGTTTCCCCATCTATTTGCCATGAAGTGATGGGACCAGATGCAATGATCTTAGTTTTCTGAATGTTGAGTTTTAAGCCACATTTTTCACTCTCCTTTTTCACTTTCATCAAGAGGCTTTTTAGTTCTTCTTCGCTTTGTGCCATAAGGGTGGGGTCATCTGCACATCTGAAGTTATTGATATTTATCCCAACAATCTTGATTCCAGCTTGTGCTTCAGCCAGCCCAGCGTTTCTCATGATGTACTCTGCATATAAGTTAAATAAGCAGGGTGACAATATACAGCCTTGACGTACTCCTTTTCCTATTTGGAACCAGTCTGTTGTTCCATGTCCAGTTCTAACTGTTGCTTCCTGACCTGCATTCAGATTTGTCAAGAAGTAGATCAGGTGGTCTTGTATTCCCATCTCTTTCAAAATTTTCCAGTTTGTTGTGATCCACACAGTCGAAGGCTTTGGCATAGTCAATAAAGCAGAAGTAGATGTTTTTCTGGAACTTTCTTGCTTTTTTGATGATCCAGCGATGTAAGCAATTTGATCTCTGGTTCCTCTGCCTTTTCTAAATCCAGATTGAACATCTGAAAGTTCACAGTTCACGTACTGTTGAAGCCTGGCTTGGAGAATTTTGAGCTTTACTTTACTAGCATGTGAGATGAGTGCAAGTATTGTTTATATTAGTAAAATATTGCATGATGTTGCATGATGCAAGTGTTGAATAATAAAATAAATAAATTGTATTTACTATACATTTCTGTGATATTAAATTTTATGTGAGAATTAAAACATTCATTTTTGAATAATTTTGAATGATTTAATTATGTAAATATTCTCAATATAATACTATTAAATATCCCAAACTATTGGATTGTAGGATCTCAGGTGACTTATAGTTTTCTTTGTATTTTCAGTATTTTCCAAAATTTCTCTAATTGATACACATTATTTTTAAATAACTAAACCAAGAATAAGCATTATTTAAAGTAGTCTCATCTAAAATAGCAAGCATATGGCTGACTGCCCTTCACTCACTCTCTCCCACTTGCCACTAATATATTTACAAGAAATGCTGAAAACCCTCATATGGAATCAATAAGAATCTCAGAGGAAATTCTCCAGTCATGTAATGCTGAGTGTAATAATTAAGAAAACAATGAATTAATATAAAGAGCTCAAATAAAATATAAATTTTTTTTAGAGCTGGTTCATCATAGATCTGAAATCTAAGGAAGAGAGTAGGAGACGAAAATAATTTTCAGAGATATACCAGGAGCATAGGATGAGAGCCTAGTGATTAGATTATCATATCCTGGGAGCGTGTTGTTAGTGGTTGATACTAATAGGATGAGACAGGTTGAGATTAGGTCTGATTTTCTTGAAGCAAGGATAATTGCTTCAAGTCTGGTCCTCAACAGGTACATGGATAGAGTCGAAGACTTTGGGTTACTAGGTTTCCAGCTCTTTAAAGCGCAATGAGAAAACAATACTTCAGTAATCAGAAGAAAAAATAATTTTATAGTCATGTTGAAGAGTGAGGGAGATGTGAAAATTGGTTGGGATGTTTAAAAAGAGTTATAGATGTTTAAAATAGATACTATATTAAGTAAAGGGAATAGGTTATGATACTATATGTTATAATACTATATGTTATGATACACATAACATATACATACAGTTAAGTTTTCAATTGGCACAAAAGTGTCCTATTGCCCAAATTACCTGTCCCTTTTATACTGAGGATCTGAGCTCTTGAAGACTCTAAACCAGGGTTAACTTTTAGTTTCTATTGGCTTATTATCTCTGGCCTTCTTTTTGCCAAAGGAAGTGGAAGTCAAGGTCTGTTGGGATACAGGGAATAAAGAAAGAGGTTTTTAAAAAGCTTTATTTATCTACCTTTGCTGGAGACATAGAGTTGACTTTGCTCAAATGAAGTGCACTTCTCTCTAGAAATATTGCTAACGGTCAAGATCATAAATATCTACATGCATAAATCCATAGATTATGTGATTTTTCTTTCAGTAATCTGCATATAGTTGCACAAACTTCACTTATGGTTGAAGATTTGTTTGTGGGACAGTTGCGACCAAAGTAAAAGGAAATGAGGGAGCTGGGAGTTCTGGTGACAGAGTTGCTAAAGAAATCAACCAGGACGTCTCAGACAGGTGACAACAGAAGAGCTGGGAAGACTTAGGAGAAAGGCTGTAGGTTTACTGACTGTGTAGTGGAAACAAGAGAATGGCCTGTAATAGGACACTGTGCCTACGATGTGGATGTATGAATTAAAGATTTCTGAGGTAGAAGTGTGAATTACCAGTTAACATCATAATGGAAATGATATATCAATAAAATCAGCAACAAAATTGGAGTATTTAGCATTACTGTTATTATTTAATATTGTTCTGGACGACTTAAACAATGTATTGAACCATGAAGGAGAAATGACAGCTACAATTGTTGGAAAGGAGAAAATAAGGATATTATTTGAGTATGGTATTGTTGTACACCAAAAAAAAAAACAAAAAACAAAACAATAATCCAACAAAAACTGTTAGATTTAACAATATTAGTAAATGAATAAATACAAATAACAAATAAAATAGAGTATAGCCAAGTGGCTGAATATAAGAGAAAATTCAAACATCAATGACTTTCTCTCATATCAATAGTCAGGAGACAAAAACCAAAAAAGACGCAGCATATGTGTATTTGTAAGCTTTAACTAAATATTTGAGACAGGAATGTACAATAATGTCAGATGCTCTTTTGAGCAGATGCTAAGTCAAATGAGTAATCCATTGATATGGTTCTAAAATAAGCTGAGGTGTTCTTTAACTTAGCTAGCTGTTGGTACCACATTCTTCAAAAGAACTGGAAGTTTTACATGTCCTAAAACTGTTAGTAGCACTCTTTTCTATTTCAGATATTTGTTTCTAGAGTTGCATATCAAAAGAAATCACTGTACAGTTCAGAAATTTATATTATAAAGTATTAGTGTCATCTTTTTAAACATAACTGCCACTTGTAATTATCTTCTTACAGTTCCTTTAGAAGGACTAAGAAGTCAAAACCAGTTTGAAGAGATGAGATCAAGTTACATTAGAGAGCTCATCAAGGCAATTGGTTTGAGGCAAAAAGGAGTTGTCCCTAGCTCACAGCGTTTCTATCAGCTTACAAAACTTCTTGATAACTTGCATGATGTAAGTATTTTGGTTTTTAGAATATCAGCGATTATTTTCTGAATTCCTATCTATTACTTCTTAAATATGAAGTATAAGTTTTACTTCATGGGTGTTCGTCAAATTTATGTTTGTACTTACACTTTACCATAGTACTTGCAAAAAAAAAAAAAATAGTACTTGCATCATACTGTTCAAAATTTATATTGTGCTTTTTTCATTTTCAGTATAGATCACTGGAAGATCCTTTTACTAGTATTTGTGAAATTTGAGAGTAATTTAATGGTTGATAGGAACTGTGATACATATTCCTGAAAATGCTCCAAAATGTTTTTGTCTTAAGTTAGAAAATTTTATGTAAACTGGAAAAGCAAAGATACAGATGTGGGAATACCATTTTGGGTGGAGTTATAAATCAGTAACAATGCTAATGGACAATCTAGCAGTGTGTGGCAATAGTTAAAGGTTGCATGCTTTTCAAATTCCCACTTTTTAGGGTTTATCTTAAATAATTAGGCAAGCATTTAAGATATGTATGCCTCACTGCTTATACAAGAGAGAAAAAAAAAAAAACAACAGTTTAGAAATGCATAACACCAAACTGGATAAATATATAGGGTTACTCAAGATGTATTGCATACAAACTTTTATCATTACTGTTTTCAGAAACAAGACTACAGTAATAATCAAGGCATAAAAAGCTCTCTGCTCACTAGATCAAATATGAGGCCTCACTGCTAAATGTGAACAGCCAAGAATTATTAGCTATTTAGATAAAGTCTCTCAAATCTAAGGCACAGAACAAAATAAACAAACAGAAAAAAAAAAAAAAAATGTAACTTGAAGGAAAAAGCTCCAGTGCAGATAACAGAAGAAAGAATCAAAAATTAAAATGCTCACAGAAGTAAGAATGATGTTGCATCCATGTAAAAAGAATAGAAAACATTTTAAAAAGAACATTTAGTGAGAAAATACTTTTGGATAATTAAAGGAGGGCATAAATTAAAAATTCAATATAAATATAAAACTCAGGAAATATAAATCTCAGGAAAACTCAGATAAAAGTAACAAAAAAGATAAGGATATGACAATGTAGAGAGATAGCAGATTTAGAATATTAATCCACAGGGCTTCATTTTCCAGTTCTTAGTAATTTCCAAAAGAAAGGATGGAGAAAATCAAGGAGAGGAAATTGCATAAGTGATCTTAAAAGAAAGGTTGTTAGAACTGAAGGATATAAATTTTCTGAGTGTAAGGGCCCGGTATACAGACTCAACCCAATTGAACCAAGGCACATTATTGTAAAATTTCAGCATACCCAGAATAAAGAGGGTATCCTAAAATATACCAGTGAAAAAAGAAGCAAGTCACATCAAACCATCAGGATTCAGAATGTTGTAGGACTTCTCAACAAAAATACTGGAACCCAGAAAATAATAGAGAATTTTGAAGGAAAGAAAAATCTTCAAAGAATTTTGTACCAGCCAAACCATCAAACAAATATGATGACATCATGAAAGTATATTCAGACTGGCAAGGTCTCCTAGACCTTACATCAAATACAGCCTTTCTCAAGGGTATCTGCAGGATTTCTTACAACAGAACCCTGGCGTAAGCCAAAGAAGTATGAGATTCAACCCAGGAGAGACGCAAAGCGGTGTCCCAGCACAGTAACTAATGCACAGGTTACTAGCACCAAGGAAAAAAAAGTTAGATTTGAGATATTACTAATTGTATGAACATACTGAAGTAAGTTTTTACAATTCTGTCAGAGAATTTGACTATGGTTTTGTGATAAATACAGAAAAAACAAACCAAAAAACCCACAGAAACATGAGGCGATTAGCACTAGCAAAATTAAAGTAACTCATATAGAAAAGGAAATGTAATCCAGCAAGAAACAATAAAAGTCTTTATAGTATAAATGCTAGATATTGATTTAGCCAAAAATTGAGATATTTCTATATAGAGAAGAGGAAGAAGAGAAAGTGTGTGAAGTTGAGGAGATGCGTGTATAATACAAGAAAGCTAAACCCTTATTTAATAGGATCTTAATAATGTAAACTTTGGGAAATATCATTTATTAGAAATACAGAAGTAAATATCAAATGACCCAGACTAAAGTAATTCAGAGTGGTTGCATCTGTTTTTGCTCCTGTGGGTCTTGCAGTACTATCTGACTTTCAAAAATATGTGCATGAATTATTTTGACAGAATTAAAATTAGATTAAAATGAAGCTTTCCTGGCAGCCCAGTGGTTAAGACTCTGTGCTGCCAGTGCAGGGGGCATGGGATCGATCCCTGGTTGGGGAACTAAGACCCCCATGCAGTATGGTGTGGCCAAAAAAAATTAGATTAAAGTGAATCATGTTGGGTTGTTTGTATTGAAACAGAAGAGTCTGCCTATTGTTATGTGGGAAAGGCTGGATTAAGAAATAGACTATAAAGTAATTTCATTTATGGAAATATAAATATGCATATTTATTATTATGCATATATATATATTATGCATGTACTTGAGTATGTGTAAACAAAAAACTTGAAATACACCAAATGTTCACACTGCTTATCCAGTAGGATTACAGAATACTTTCATTTCTTTAAATCTTTCTGTATATTAGAATATTTCACCATGTGTATGTAATATTTTATATATTACTCTGGAAATGGAGGGAGTTTTCATTTCTGTAAAAAAGCAACACCTGAAGTATTTCTATTATTAGAAAAATAAGCTGCCATGTTTGCATAGTATAGGAATTTACTATTTTTCTTACGTGTTTCTTATTTATTTGTTAAACCAACAGCTTGTCAAGCAACTGCATCTGTACTGCTTGAATACATTTATCCAGTCCCGGGCCCTGAGTGTTGAATTTCCAGAAATGATGTCTGAGGTTATTGCTGCACAATTACCCAAGATCTTGGCAGGGATGGTGAAACCTCTTCTCTTTCATAAAAAGTGAATGCCATTTTTATCTTTAAAAAATTAAATTTTGCGCTATGTCTGTTTTTTTGGGCGGTCATGATTATGAGGTTGCGAGTTTTTACTATGCTTTTCTCAGAGCCTTACATTTATAACGTATCATACTGTGTAAATTTCAAAGAAAAGTTGTGAGGTTTCATTGTTTTCCTTTATAAAGCATAATTCAGATTTTTAGTGTTTTTGTGCACCCATATTTTCCTTAAGAGTTTGCAAGGTTAAAACAGTGCTAAAGTGATTGTTAACGTTAATCGTATCCGTATCATTTCATATCGTTCAGTGACATTTTTAACTTTCACATATAACAGATCTACTTTAGAGAAAAGAAGAATCTTACACGTAAAAACAAAAAGCTGTTCTATGTTCTTTCTCTATAGCTCCTTTTGTCTCCCTGATTATATTTACAAAAATGAAACAAATCGGTATGCAAAATTGTATCTTTATGAGTGTATATACTTTTTTGTGAGAAGGTAATTTATAACCTTAGCCGTATTTTCCAAAGGGTTTTTAATGCAAAAAATATATAGAAAAAGAATTTAAAGTTCTTGAAATAGATTGATGCTCCTCAAACTAAGAAAACCAGCTTATATGTTAAGACTGTTTCCCAGATCTGAAACACAGATCTCTAAGGAGGTTATTAAGGAAGGAGAGCCATAGCCTTATGACAAGTACATCGTGAGTTTTGCAGTTTTCTACTAGCCTTTTGCGGGGGGAACTGTCCTTTAACAAGGCATTCTGAATTGAAATAGGAAGCCAGAAAGTCTGTGGTCTAACTCCACCTGCTGCATCTAGGGCATGTGGAAAGTCACTTATCCTTACCAAGTCTCTATGATATTTCCTCATCTTTAATACCAGTGTAATAATAAGTTTCCTGCAGAATGTTCCTTTTGGCCAGAGCTTGTTAGTCAGTTTTCACATCAAAGAAGAAAGGGAGGGAGGGTAGGTGAGGAAACAAATAAAAAGAAGGGAGGGAAAAAAAGGAGAAGTATTACTCTCTTTCTCTACTGAGTGGGCATAGTGGACAAATCACAGTTAAAATGTTTTCAGTGTCTCTGATCCAGTCTGATATAGTTCAGGAAACATTAAATACTGGCTTAAAATAATACAACCAATAACTAGAAAACACACAATTCACATTGTTATATGAGCTGAAAATATCCCTTTAGGAGACACATGAGTTTTTTCTGAGATATCTCTGGACACCTAGGTGTCACTATTTTAAACAGGTCTATGTTAAAAAAAAAAAAAAAGGCGTCACTATTTTTTTAAATTGACTTATTTTTTAAAAAATACACACACAAACACACACACATATAAAACAGAAAGAACCACTGGTAACAACAAAAACCAATCATTTTTTTCCTAAATAAAATAATTTATACCAATTTTAGGTATATATATATAATTTTTAACAGTTCAGAAAAACTAGTAGACCTAATTCTTTTTTGAAATTTCTTTAAAATTGGACATTCCCTTATAAATAAAGCAGATTATATACTTTATACAGATTAATAGTTGTTAATAAGAAAAATCAAAAAAACTTTGAAAACAACATAGGAAACATTTACTAAAGCGTCTGATTTCTTAACGCATTTTTAAATTACCCATTCCCTTCAACTGATAGATACTTAAAGTTTACCAAGGGGCAATAACATAGAATAACCTTAATGAATAATAATATGACCCCCAAAACATGATAAAGTGATTTCATCTGACCAAAAACCCCTGACAGACCATAATGTTACCATAACTGTTTCTTGCCAGTAACTTCTTCCATTTTCAGAATGAATTAGATATAGAGCAACTGTAGACAGTGAATCCTCATAAGGCATTTGAAATAGGGATTAAAATGATTTCTAACCAGGACCCATGGCTTGGGTTCTTTAGGTCCATGTGCCAAACAGGTAATAAACAAATTTCATAATGCTTGGTTATAACGTTCAATAAGAGTTTAAACCAAGAATTTCAAATAGTCTTAACTAGTAAAAAAAAGGTCTCTTCCTTAGTGTGTCTGTCTACATGTCTTTTTCAGTGAATACATGTGTGTTCCAGTACAATGCTGACTGCTATTTAGTCTTTCAGAGTCTTAAACACAAACTCATTCTCTCTCCGTTCTCCAGGCCAAAGTTATTTTCCTAAAAAGGATCTAAGTTTGACATTTCCTTACTGGAAAATGTTCATTGACTTCCAGTCACCTACTGCAGTGTTTCTCAACTATATATATAGCTGCACATTACAGTCTCTGAAAGAGTTAATCGCTCAACTGTGTCTGACTCTTTGTGACCCCTGGACTGTAGTCCACCAGGCTCCTCTGTCCATGGAATGCTCCAGGCAAGAATACCAGAGTGGGTAGCCATTGCCTTCTCCAGGGGATCTTTCTATCCCAGCGATCAAACCCAGGTCTCCCACAATGCAGGCAGATTCTTTACCGTCTGATCCACCAGAGAAGCCCACTACGGTCTCTAGGAGAGCTTGTTGCAATTACCCTTTCCTGGGATCCACCTTCAAAGGTTATATTTTAATTGGTCCACTCTTCTTACCAATGCAGTGACATAGGAGTCACTCTGAAATGGTGTTCAAACATCGGTTCCTGTAACTTGACTCTCTTTATCCTCCACTGTCATACATTCACCTTTTATTCCAGTCGCACAAGTCTTTAGGGTCAGTCTTCTGCCTTTATTTCCCCCTTTTGATACCAGTCCTGTCTCAGCTCAAGGCTCAGCAAAACATCACTTCTGTTGTATCTTCCCTGCGTCTCCCAGAGAGTGACTTATTTTCTCCTAAGGTTCCCCAGATTTTGTGCAGATCTGGATTACAATAGTGCATTGTTCTATATTCTTACTCTGCTACTGGTCTGAGAGCCACTTTGATGTAAGACAGTCGTGTACCTCGTCGGGGAGTTGAATGACATGCTCTCTGGGTTTGGTGTTACAATTAATTCCATGTGTGTTTGTTGCATCAGGACATGTTTCTGTGTTCATGACTTGATCACTTTCTCTTCCCATGGCCCCTATCTTCATCTCTTCAAATATCCCAGCTTTTCTTTTCCTGCTTTGTGAGTTTTCTCCTTGTACTGACTATAACATAGAAAATATAAGTACATTTTTCATTTAGTAAGAACACACTTTATGCTCCCTGTTCTAAATTTTAAAACAGAGTGGAGTATTATTTCCCTCCCTAAGAAAAATTCCACAATTATTTCTTAAGAAAATATAAGTAGCTCTAAATTGTATTCTAAATACAATGGAGGTTTGTATTGAAAACCTCAGTATACAAAATTTTCTCATGTCTGATTTCATTCAATAAATATTTATTGAGTGTCTGTTATAGCACAAGAAAATGAAGGTGTCTAAATCCTAGGATTTAATATTTCAAGCTAAGGTTTAAAAAAATTAAAGCTTTTGGAAAAGAACATGACATCAACCAAATATGTTGTAGGCTCTAAATCTTTTCCTCTACAAATTTCTGCTTACTAACATTCCTGTTCCTATGTAGTTGCATAACTTTTATATTAATTTTATAGGTCATATGCTTTCTATAGGCTCTAAAGTGAAATTAAATCACAAGAAGAAGGTTATATATCAGACAATACTTGAAGGATACTGAAATAGATGATTGAGTTAATAAAAATATTTCCCTGTAAAAGGTTTGAGAATCCATTTGGGTCTGAAGCACTTATACCTCCAGTGTCTGTTGTTGCGTAACAATTGTGTTTTTATCTTTAAAATGGCACTTTTAAATTAGGCAGTACTATCATATTTCATATTTCACATTAAAATAATTAGTTGCTGCACAGATAATATGCAAACATGGTAGGTAGTATGCTTTCTACAAAAGGAATGCCTTTCAAATAGCCATAGCTTGTCAACCTGTAACTTCTAAACAGCTACAGTGGATAGTGAGTTCTGTGTAGTTCAGTTCAGTCGCTCAGTCCTGTCCGACTCTTTGTGACCCCATGAACCACAGTACGCCAGGCCTTCCTGTCCATCACCAACTCCCGGAGTCCACCCAAACCCATGTGCATAGAGTTGGTGATGCCATCCAACCATCTCATCCTCTGTCATCCCTTTCTCCTCCTGCCCTCAATCTTTCCCAGCATCAGGGTCTTTTTCAATGAGTCAGCTCTTCGCATCAGGTGGGCAAAGTACTGGAGCTTCAGCTTTATCATCAGTCCTTCCAATGAATATTCAGGACTTATTTCCTTTAGGATGGACTGGTTGGATCTCCTTGCAGTCCAAGGGACTCTCGAGAGTCTCCTCCAACACCACATTTCAAAAGCATCAATTCTTTGGTGCTCAGCTTTCTTTATAGTCCAACTCTCATATCCATACATGACCACTGGAAAAACCATAGCCTTGATTAGATGGACCTTTGTTGGCAAAGTAATGTCTCTGCTTTTTAATATGCTATCTAGGTTGGTCATAACTTTCCTTCCAAGGAGTAAGTGTCTTTTAATTTCATGGCTGCAATCACCATCTGCAGTGATTTTGGAGCCCAGAAAAATAAAGTCAGCCACTGTTTCCACTGTCTCCCCATCTGTCTGCCATGAAGTGATGTGACCAGATGCCTTGTTCTTGGTTTTCTGAATGTGAGAGCTGATCTAGCCCTGCTCTCCATTTCTCTGCTGTTTAATACTGGATGAGCTGAGCAAGTCTGAGTAAACTGGCCTGTGCCAATTGTTTTGAGATTAATAGAAATGAAAATGAAAAGAAATACACAAGTGTTCAGAAATAGTAACTGCTATTTTTATTTTTTCTTTAAGCCATAGTTCTAGCTATGATTTTATCAGATTAATCTGGTATAGTCTATAGTGAAACCAAGGAATCTAGAAAATGAAGTTGCTTTATTGCTACCTCTGTGTGCATATGAATATTTAATATATTTGATTTGAAATTAGAGTTCAAAGTATTCAGTTGATTTCTTCCTCTGAAAAAAAATATAGTCTTTTGAGTTTGTGGCCTGCTTTAACAAAAATCTGAAGAGCCTGTTCCATTCATTATAATACAAAGAATAAAGGTACTGATTTTGACCTTTTTAAAGAAGTATTTCTTTAAAATATAGAGAGGTTGAAATAAAACACAGCCATTCCAAAAATCTATGCTATATAGTTCATGCTCAGATTATTTTTACTGTGGTAATAATTCTGCATAAAGGAACAATGGGTCTGGAAACATAATGAAGTTATCAGCTCCTTGAAAAACATTCCTGTCCTTAAGGCTACGTTATAAAATTCCCAGAAGAGATCTTCGTGTCTGCTTTGATCTTGCATTCTTTTGGTAAGAAAGCTACTAAATTTCTAGAGTTTTTGCTGTGAATACCTGAGCAATTTCTCTCGTGTGTACTCTTTACGTACCAGATTTCAGGATAGAATATGAATTCTTTTAAATATTCATACAGTCTCCAGGGAATTGTGTATAAGTACTCAAAGTAACTTTTTTTTTTTCAATTTTAAAGCTATTTTATTTTTATACTTGAGAACTCACCAACCATGTCTCCATTGATAAAGTTAACGGATAAGCAGACAACCCCAGAAAGGGTAACTACCAGTGGGATATGGGGAATTTTTGCAGCTCTTAAATTTTGCAGGAAATACGTAGCCAGAAAATCTCAAAGGTTTGCCAAGTCCTAAATTGCTTATCCACACTAGACTAAGCCATGTAATGATTTTAATGAAGATAATATTACTTGATTTCTGTGGTTTCACTATGTTTGCCCTACTCAAAGTTTAGTGAAAAAGACAGTCTCTAACTCTCCACCTTGCATCCATTATCTATTTAATATACCATTATTCTACACTCTCTGGTCCTTATCAAATTATCAAATTTCACAAATTGAACAAAAAGCAGTAAAATAAATGACTGCTTGCTTCATATTATGGAATCCAATCCAACCTGGATTGGGCTATGTCCATATGAAGCCAGAATGTGAACTGGGTCTAGATAACTGCATTCAGGTTGGCCCACGTTCCCATTTAAACTCAGGAAAAGTCCTTACAGACCATCAGTTACTTGGGGCCAATAAAACCCGTACGTCCAGAGTTAGGCATGAAACAGTATGGCCTTAAAAACTTGAAAGAAAAGAGGCTAAATGTAGTTTTCTTTAATAATTTGTCCTCTCTATCATTAGACAAGATTTGAGAATTTAGGGAAGGGGGACATTGGTGATACGTTAAAGAGCAGCAGTTCATAGTCGTTCAGCCGCTAAGTCATGTCTGACTCTTTGTGACTCCATGGACTGCAGAATGCCAGGCTCCTCTGTCCTCCACTGTCTCTGGAGTTGCTCAAATTCATGTCCGTTGAGTCAGCAATGCTATCTAACCATCTCATCCTCTGCTGTCCTCTTTTCCTTTTGCTTTCAATCTTTCCCAGCATCAGGGTCTTTTCCAATGAGTCAGCTCTTCGCATCAGGTGGCCAAAGTATTGGAGCCTCAGTCTTTCCAGTGAATATTCAGGGTTGATTTCCTTTAGGATTGAGTGACTTGTTCTCCTTGAAGTTCATAGTGGCAGTGATTTAACATGTACGTTACTTAGATGTCCTATCGCCGAAGCAAAGACAATCTCAAAGGGTTCTGCTCCTCTCCTCGGAGTTGATCGCGTTCCAAGGCAGCGCTCCGGGCACTTGCCTGGAGGCTGCGCCCAGCTCGTCCACACCCTCTGCAGCTGTGGAGCTGGAAGAGCGTTACAGGCCTGCTGGCTTAGCCCCAAATGTCAACCTCATTTTCAGTTTACTGGCTCTTGTTGCTTTATGTCATGCTGACCTTACATGAGTTTGTTTGCTTTCTTTCTACTCACGGAGAGATGGGAAGGCATTACTTTTAGCTTTTGAAAGCTAAAGCTGGTTGAAAGCTGTAACTGACAAAAGACTTACAGAGAAATGTGAATCAAGCAGCTGAGAAAGCTTACCCTGTCCATTGCTTTAAAGAAAATGATTATTAACTGCAGTGTGATATCAGTATCATGGTCCATATTTAGATATATACGAGCAAACTATTTAAATGGTATTGTAATCTTTTGAAATTGCTCTTAATACGTCAAATCCTAATATATCCAATTTAGCAAGCATAACTTTTTCTAAATGAAACCTACTTAAAATGTTTTCCTCTTGTCAATTACATATAAAGCGTTTTTCTTTCTATGAAATCTACTTACCTGTGAGTGGTTTTTGTTGTTGTTATGGATTATTTATAGAAAGCAGTAGTTTAAAACTTTTTGCCATTAAACTTTTACTAACTTCTCCCTCAGGAAGCTAGATTTTAAAGTATCTCCCCACCAAACTGTATTCATATTAAGAAATAATTGTTTTGTTTTCTTCACATTTATTATTCAAAGAAATATCAATTAGAGTTGCTGAGTAGCATAACAGTCATGTCCACACTGATTTAATGGGTTTTGTGTAACTTTCACTGGGTAAATGAAAAAACATTTTTTAAATATGTAATAGAAAAATAATCAATGGGCAGCTATCATAGCTTTCTCTAAGAGCTTTAAAATTCATGAGAAACACCAGAAGTTTTATGTAAAGTTAATATAATCATACCATATTCTCATCAAAACAGAGATATTCAGCTCTGCTTATTCTCTGTAGGCTAAGAATAGTATCCAATATTTACTTAAAATGGTGAGTCCTATATTTGATATAACTGAGGGTAGAAAGAGATTTTCAAGTGGCAGTCTTTAGAACTCACCATTTTCACCAGTTCAGTTTCTTCTTATGAATTCCAATGCACATTTTCACTTTTTCTGACACATGCACATCCAGAAGAAAAGTCAGAACATAGAGGCTTTTTTTAATTTTTCATTGAAATTTTGGGAAAAAACACGAAAAATATAAAAATTCTTCATATTTTACAAGGAGTAAATACAACTTATAGAAGTGAAATGGAGAAGTACTCTAAAATGTAGTTTTTCCCCTTTATTATTGAGTGAACAATCATGCTAATGATACAAAACATGAATGATTATCTACAGTGATAACAATGGTAAATGTTAGAAAAATAATCACATACTCTCCAATCATATAAAATATAAGCATGCCCGGAAGCTTACTTTTTGATTTTTAATAAAGATGACCATTTTCTAACTTGAGGGTACATAGTTTAGAAAAAAATCACTGATCTCTAAGTTTCTGTTTAGCTGCCAGTTAGGTGTCAACACTTAAAAAGCAGGGAGAGAAAAAGAAGAGGGGAGAAAGAGACAGGGAGAGAGAAAAGAGAGGGGGAAAGAAAGAGAAAGAGGGCAGGAAGGGAAGAATGAAGGAAGGACTACAAGAAAGAAAGAAGGGAGGAAGCGGGAAGGGAGGAAAAAGTTAGGAACAAATTATCTATTTCAACTCTGAAACTAAAAAAAAAAACTTAATAGATTACATTAATATAAAGTAACTGACTCTGTTATCTATGTTAATAGAAAGAAAAAAGAAAAAGCTCTGAAATACAAAAACAAAAAATTGTGGGGATTTTTTGCAAAGTTGAAAAGTCTTACTTTAGGAGTCAGTTTTTAAATTTATTTATCTTATTTGGGAATCATTTTGTTCTTCACCAACCGAGTTACAAGCATTACTGTGTTGCATGTCGGTTATTCTACCAGAATGTGGAGATAAGCAATGCATACATTAGACAGCAATCCTACCTTCTCTGAGTTTACAGTTGGATGGGGACTGGACTCCGGTAGATAGATAGTTACAATGTTGTGTATTGAATGTCATGGTAGAGAAAGTACAAGGAGCCGTCAGAGCACATGAGGGGCACCTAGGCTGAATTTAAGAGTGGACAAAGGCATCTTGATAAAAGGTTTCTCAGTCATGATCTAAAAGTGGTTTAATAATTAGTTGAGCATGCAGAATCAGCAGACCCCCAAGGCAGGATGAAAAGAGTATTCCAGGCAGGAGGTAACAGCACAGGCACGGACCTGATGGTGAGAGTACGGGGTGTGGGCTGATGATGAGGCGGAAGAAAACAAGGTCCAGGAAATTAATGGTCTTGTACACCATGTTCAGTCATGTCGTCTTGACGCCTGTTTAAACAGGAGAGCAGCAGTTGCAGTATTCTAGTGGAAAATAATGGTCATAAACATAAGAGTTGGAGGTGATCATTGCCTCCTCCCTAGTTTTCCAGAGATTAAAAAAAAAAAAGAATTGACAGAGTTTATGGAAATAGGTAAAATATGCCGTATAAATTGTCAAACATAGGTCAGATGCCTGTTCTGTCACTGTTGAAATTTCAAAATTTTCTTTAAAAAAGATGATTAAAAAAACTAAGAAATTTAGTATACCAAGTTCTAGAATCCTATCAGTCCTTACCCCTCTGCCAATATCCTCACCTTTGCACATCTATTAAATCTCAAGATCCTGGGTTTTGCACAAAGGTAAGACTAGAACAGCTTAAGAATCAGCAAATGTGGGAAGAAAGGGAAACTAAGCTATATTCAGCTAAAAATAAATAAGTAAATAAAGATCTTTTGTATAGATCCTTCTTCAGATGCTGTTATTCAGTATAGTTGCAAGATAGTACGTACAAAAAATGCTTAGTTCTCTGCAAGGAGTCTTGACTTCTCGATGATGTCTTATTCATGAAGACTTCTTCGTGATGCCATCACAGAGTGAGGGGAGTCAAGGAAGGAGGGCTGGTGAGTGAGAGAGTGGGGAAAGAACTTGGCATGAAAATAGCATGTTTATCACCTTTCGTTTCACAGAGGCTTATTTTGAATTACCTCCTGCAGTTTCCATCCAGTGCTGGTCTTCCTCTTCACTTCCACTAACCCTCGACAGCTAGGAAAAGGGAGACACTTACGTGGGGCCGTGGCGCTGGGAAGGGGTCTTCTTTCTCCTGGACCTCACTGGCCTCGCCCGTCCCTCACCACGCCTGGTCATCAGAACCCACCGCTGTCACCTCTTGATTAAGACACTGGCTCATAAACGCATCTGTTCTCTTTTGTCCAGGAAGGCAGGGTGCTGTGACTTGTCTGATTTTGTCTGATTGTCTGACTTGTCTGATTTTGAAGAAATCTTCCGTTCCTTCCTGGCTCAGCACATCCTTCTGAGGCCCAGCTGCTTTCCCCATCTGGCTTCTGTGCGTGGTCACCTTTTCTGCGAAGCCACCACCCAGCTGGCACCATGTTGAATCCAAGCTTTCCTGAGATGCTTATAGACTTTATAGCCATGCACAAAAGCCATGGTTTTCTTGGATTTCCCCTGACTTGTCTAGTGTCTGGGTGTTCTTTAGCTCATCCCACTTCCTTCAAAACTGGGATGCTATCATCTGATCTTCATACTCTTCCAATTCCCTCTTCTGAATCACAGATGCTTCTCACTTCCTCTTCCTTTCTGTTGAAAGCTTCCCCTGGGTCTTAGACTGAGTCTTCTTCATCTATTCCTGGGAATCCTTTCTGTTTGAGTCCACCGCTTGAGGATGTCTTTGAGATTTAGAGAATCTTTTTTTTTCCCCCTTGGAAAGTCCCATTCTCCAGACTTGTCTTGCTCTAGATTTCAAGGACCGATTGTGCAATGAGAAGGTGAATATCAATTTCCTTTAAGCATTTCTGCTGTAACAGTTCTAATTCTTCTTGGAGCAACATGGCTGCTTCAAACTGACTAGGACCAGGTGTCAAAATGAAAAACACAAAAATTAATATAGCTCAATAAATATATTCTTTGGATGTGCTTTTGGAATATGAATTTTTCTGTCAAGAGGGTGACCCTCTCCCTTCCCCTGTACAAGCCTGGTTCTGTGTGTGTGTGTGTGTGTGTGTGTGTGTGCTCAGTCATGTCCGACTCTTTGCAACACCATGGACTGTAGCCTGCCAAGCTCCTCTGTCCATGGAATTACTGGATGATAACAAATGCATACCGATAAAAATTATAGCATAGTGGGCTTGTAATGGCATCATCACATACTTATTTTTAATCTAATGCTTTGTACTCACCTGAAAGATTTAGTAGACTTCTTTACACATAGTTGATTTTTACATTTTGTTATGTTGAAGTTGATGAAAAATCCTCTCTATTCCTTGAGTAAAACTAGTGTAATATTTGGCAAGAGATACAAGGAATCATCATTTTCCTCGCTCAAGATCCATACCCCTTTAGGTTTCCATTGCTACTATCCTATTTTCAATAGATTGTAGTGTTAATACAGAAGATTTATACCTTGAAAGATATTTTAGCCCCTATATACTTCTTGAGTCCAGTTCCACACTCCTAGATTCTCATTTTTAAGTGGAGAGAGGATATTTGAAATTCATTTGAGCTTCTTACCGAGAGGATTAGACTCTCCTTTTATGTATGCCTGGCACGGGTTCCCTGGTGATGGTCGGGTAACAAATGCAAAACTAAGAATCAGGCAATAGTGAGCACCTGACGATATAGTTACATACTTATTTTCAATCTAATGTTCAAAATTCCACTTTGTTTTTACACTAGAGGTAGACTTCAGAGAAAATATTTTGTGATTCACATGAAAAAACTTAAGTCAGTCTGCTCCACTTGACCAGGGGTCTGACATTAAATTGGTTTGTAGTTTGAAAGTGAAAAAAGTATATTTTCCAAACAACAGTTTACCACTAATTAGTATTCTTATTACTAGTCTGTTTTGAAGTTAAAAATAAACACTTCTGTCTTTCTTAATGAATTAGAGCACCTGAAACCTCAATACAGTTATATACAAGATGCATAAAAATCATCAGTACATTCTATTTTATCAGTCACTTTAAATTTATAATCAACATTTCAAGTTGTATGGTAGTGAATGTGGTAAAATTATATAGGTTATATATTATATAGGTAATATACTTGACTGTGTATGTTTTAATGAAGCAAGGACTTGTTCTTGTCTTGTCTTGACTCTCAAGACAATTACATTGAACCCTGCTAATTGTTCATGAAGACAAAATGCACTCAACTGTTTTCTAATAAGATTCAATAATGCAGTGTATCACACTGGTGAAGTAAAAGGTTTAATATTTATTATACAAAATATTATTGATTTTCATATGAAATTTAATGTACTTAACATTAAAGTGAAAAGAATGTAATTGTTAACAAAGTATTTCAGACAATTACTGTGAATTTGGTTTCATTACTATAAATATAATTTAATACTGGACATATGCAAATATGCTCCTTTGGTAAATAAGTTCCTGTTGAAGTCATACATAGTTGTGTGAAAACATTCCCTTGATAGCTCCTTGTAAGATCAGAAAACATCCCTGCTGTTGCTGCTGCTAAGTCACTTCAGTCGTGTCCGACTCTGTTAGACCCCATAGACGGCAGCCCACCAGGCTCCTCTGTCCCTGGGATTCTCCAGGCAAGAACACTGGAGGGGGCTGCCATTTCCTTCTCCAAACATTCCTAGCATCAGTGAAATATGGTGTGAGTATATATTCAGTCTTCATTCATAGAACCCCACTGCTTCTGCTTCTTTTAATGTGTTGATATCAATTCCTGCTTATTTAGATCAGGAATCAGTATGCATTCAATAAATATCACCAGTGTTTTTAGCTGCTACTTAAGTAGATGCTGTGCACAGACCTTGTATTGGGAAGGAGTTTTACATATATTATCTCTAGTTCTTATAGTAATCTTTGCAAGTTAAATATTGAGTTCCATTTTACAGTAGAGAAGACAGAGGTTCAGAGTAGTTCACTAAATTTGAAAAACAATTTCTTGCACTATTGCTCTTCAAAAAAAGAGAACAAAGGACATCCTGTCACTTTTTTTTCCAAATTAAATTAGTTTTCCTGGCATACATATTAAATCTTTTGTAATAGTTTTTATTTGAGAAATGAAAAAACAAAATCGCGCTTATTAATAGATGTGCTGTATGTTTAAGCCTCATGAAGGTGAATTGGCTTTGGAATTCTGACTAGAAGTATAAAAAGCTTCTGGAATGGGGAGTCACTTTTCTGGGGAAACCAAAATATAAATAACATCAATTTCCCAACATTATAGCTTCTGTTCAGGAATTCATCAAATATCAAAAGAAGCTCAACTCCTCCCCTACTAAATTTATTACTAAAGATTTAAGTCAGATTTAATCACTGGAAATTATATATAGAGAAAGACAGATAGAGATTTGTGCAAGCAGTTAATAGACATAGTCTGTGTAGTTGTAAAAATGGGTCTTTTATTGATAGAGAAATAACTTTGGATTGAACAGTTCACTGATAGCCGGTCTTAAAAATTACTAGAATACAGTGCCTTTTGAAATATATACATATTAAGGTATATTTTAAAATCCTACTCAAAGTGAAATTAGGGAGTATAATATACATCCTTAAAAGTCAAAGTTTCTTGATTTGTAGCCTCAGGGTGGCTCCAAGTGCCTTGGCAATGAGTGCTTTTTAGTGGTCGAAATTTTGAGGATATATTCTCAATATTTTCATTATTATATTTACTAAGTGGTTTTGATAAATTGATGCCTTAGTGCCTGTCCTACTTCAAATATCTTGCTTTATGTTTTAATCCTTATGTACCAAAAGGTTAAGATAAATAACCATCTAATCTTTATTTAAAGGTAAGACAGATATAGACACAAAGTATTTTTGTGGAAAATTACTTAAAGTTGTACCATGTTCTAGATAAAGAAAAACAATTGTGATAAATATAAAATTATTCATAGAATTCATATTTAAATTTTGAAATTCTTCCTGAATTTATTGACGGTTTTAGCGGAACTGCATGATGAAATTGTTTCTTTTAAGTAAGATTTCAATCAGACCAATGTGGATGATATGGAATAGAAGAAATGTTTTTATTTGTCAGACTTATTTTGTTTTTCACAAATTTTACACATTTCCTAATGGTGACAATGACTTAAAGATGTACTCTTCTTGCTGAAACATTATATAGTCAAATAATTTATCAAAGGAAAGAATAATTTTAAGAATTTGGATCAATGTCCAAAAAGTATTAGATTTTTTGTGAAATTTTTATAGTTTACAAGCCATTATTACAGTTATTCAAGTTCCTAAATGACATTTAAATTATTGAAATTATGCATAGTAAGAAATTCATATTATCTAAATTCCCACAAAATGTGAGAAAATAGAGAAAAGGGGGAAAATCTATAAATTATGCAACAAAATTTAAGCTGAGGGTAGAACTACTATATTCACATTAAATTGAGCCATGGTATCTACAGTTAGCTTGGTCAAATTTCGGAATTTTGGTTGAAGTATGTTGTTCATTTATTAAAGGATAATTAACACTAAGAATTTCTAATAATAATAATAATGACCTGGTTGATAAAAGGTAAACATGGAGTGAACCAAAACATGCATACTTGTTTACCTCGTAAATAGAGGTCTAAGCACCAGTTTCAAATAGTTCTTAAGATTACCCAAATACATGTAGAAAAAACAAACAGCAGTATTGCACTTAGTTTTAAAAGATTCGTCACTTCCCTAAAATGTAATGCTTTGTGATCATAGTATCTGCCTCCAATTCTTTGAAGCACAATGTCTTCACCTATCTAGCAGAGAATATTTCAACAAAGAGCTTTGCTTTTAAGTGAGATGTCTATAAAATTCCTTCGCACACTGTAAAACACTATACAGATATATTTTTTCTAAGAAATAGATAAGCACATGCTGAAAATCCTTAATAGTTACAACATATATTTTATGATGTAGGTAGTTAACATTAGTAAATCAACCTTTGGTGGCCAAACAAATATGATTTTTGATGACCAAACCAATAAACTCACTGATCCAGCTCCTTATTTGTTGAAAAGCCATAAAAGTGAAAATCCTCACCCTGCCAGTGAGAATGCTGATCGGGCAGAGAGGCAGGGAGAGCAGACAGTGTGTGGAGTCCCGCTGGGGGCTGGGCCCCCCAGTCCTGTGTGGACCTCCAGGCTGCTAAGCGCAGGCTTGGGCTTGTGCACCTTCTCAGTCTGCTCCACCACGACCTGTCACAGGCAATTGCTAAGAGGGCTTTTTCTTAAAAAAAAAAGAATATTGTCCAAAATGGTTGTTTGCACATCCCGTGAATTTTTCTTCCTTCCAAATGGAGACTCATGTTCATGACTACTATTTAAAAGGACTTCATTTAAAGCACATTTTATGAAAATAAAATAATTCCATGTTTAACGTTCATGTATACTTAATATCTTCTCTACAAGTAGCTCAGTTAATAGAGTGTTTTTTAATAACAAATATGTTTTCACAGTGAGGAAACCGGCCCAAGTAGAGGTGATCTGGGGACAGGAAGAGGTTATTGTTTGTTTCTAAATTATCAGAGTTGGCCATCTAAGACTCTTGTCTGGTGGTTCATTTTACCTTTGCTGTGGAGATACAAAATAAATTTCTTCCAAAAACGAAGAAAATACTCAATTCAGAGGCTATTCATATTTACATCATTTTTCATATTTTTAATACCTTTCTTGCATAGAATAAAGTTGCATATATCATGTGGAACTATAACTAACTTATTGCAATGTCAAGTTATCTATACTGAAGTAGGGCTTTTGTTGAAAGTATTCTGGGATGCAGAATGTCTCAATTCCACACGCATGCCTGAGTGCAAGCTCACATACACAGCAATCTAGAGAAAGATGTAGCTAAGTTCCTTTTACAAGAGAAAACAAGGGTCATCAGTGCAGGCTAAAATACAGGCTAAAAAACTTGTGTTCTACACTGTACTTTGACACTTCTTCCTGCGCCAGTGTGAGTTACCCAACAGTTACCCTGTCTGAACCTCATTTTCCCTATCTGAAAACTGAGGACATATGATATACAGGTATCTCAAACGTTTGGAACTTACAGTTCTGTTCACTGTATTGTAGACTCTTTAACTTTGCCTTTTCTTTACATTGAAATCTAGACAAAAGTAGTTCAATCTAACTTTTAACAGATCTTTAATTTATATCTTGGCTTTGTTTAACTTCATGCAATTTGAACTTGAGTGTTTCCATTTAGTTTCTGAAAAAAATGAAAGGAAAACTTACTCTTTATTTCCTAAACATCTGTCAATAATCTGAAAATTATAGTACTTACAGAAATTTCCCCAGAGTGATTTTTACCCTCTCAGTTATAAAATTGGATACCTATAGTATATAACACTAATGAATCTTAAAATATTGACTTCTGATATTTTCAAACCTAATGTATTTTTCCTGCATTAAAACCTACTTTTCTGTACTTTATTGTCAGTAAATTCTAATTCTCTGAAATAGCGATTTGTGTCTGATACGCAAAAACAATATTCCTTTCGTCTTTCCAGCTCCTCTCTGCACATTCCCTTTAATAACACCTTGGTTCTGAAAAACAAATTACGTTTTCCATTATACTTTCTTGATGTTGATTTTAATGATATAATTCAAAATGTTAATTTGCATTTTAATTCTTCCAAGTTATATTCATATTATCCTATTGTTATAACTGCTTAAAATAATAAGCAAATAGCTTCAAACCATACCCCAAGGATAAATGGTTTAGACGGGAATACAGAAGTAATTTTATTAAATCCAAGTTAATTGTGAAATAATTTCAACTGAAGATTAACAATGTGCATGATAAAGGTAAAAATTATTTAAAAATCATCTTCAAAATGTGTATTTCAAATTAATAGTGTCTTCTGTATTGATTTGAAAGTCATTATGTTTTAATTGTTCTCTGAATCAGTATATTTTTCTATATGGAATTTTTGAATGACATGAAAAGAACATTGTACCTCTAGAGATGTATAAGTTAATTCATCTTGTAATAAATAGAAGTTTATCATTTAAAACATTACTGTTAAAATGCGTTATTAATGCTGATATATTTTATTCACTTCTGCATATCAGATTCATTATTTTAACCACATTCCAAACATCACAGTCTAGTATCTAAATTGATCCTCTTACCCAGATATATGTTGTACTTGAATTATCTTTTTAATTATATATGTAATATGTTTCTTCCCTTTTTTCTCTCATTATACTGTTTAAGGTGATTTAAAGCAAAAGTATGTTCAGAGAGTCATAGGATGTTAGAGTTACACTGGCCTTTAAAATTCCTCTGGTTCATGAGTTCTGTATCCGTGGTTCAAGGAGTGGCTTTGAGGCAGCTTAAATCCCAACACAGTCTGTGTATAATTTTAGTGTTCATATATACATGTGTTTTCCATTGCTTTCATTAACTTTTTAACTCAGCAACAACAACAAAAATTTGTAAGGAAACAAATCAATTCTACCACCTCATTTTGCAAGTAAAGAATCTGAAGCTCAAATGAGAGCACAAGTCATCCAAGGCCATAGAGGTTGTGAATGTAATAGTTGGAGTCAGGTACCAATTTGTAGGTTGACCACTGAATGTCACCAATCAGGTAGAACTCCCTACAGAGATGGGTTTTCAGCTGATATAGAGGCTGGTAAATTGCAAGTTCCCTTTAATTTTTGTTCATATAGATTTGAGTTAGTGAATTTAACCTCCCATTTCAGTTAGCATCACAATATTATTATGATACGACTGTAAGATAATTATCATTTTCTATCCATATTTTATGGATTAATATGTATAGCAATAAAATATGGATTTTTTGAAAAATTGAAATGAATTTCTCATATTTCTGCAGATAAATGAAGTTGTTTTGGGTCACGTTAAACTTCTATCATTCTTTTTCTCAACCAAAAACAATGATAAAATGGTAGAAGTAGGCATTTCTGCTCCACTGATGATTATCTTGGACCTATTCATCAATAAATGTGTGAAATCTTTTACTTTCTTGTTTTCCAGGCTAAAAGAGAGACAAAAGCAAAGATCAGAATAAAGTTTAATGAAGAGTTTATTAGTTCTAGAAATTTGTAACTTATCTACATCTCTCATCACTAATTTGCACAAAATTCAGTAGAGTGATTTCATATATAAAATGAATAAATGAATGATCTCTGTATGTATTTTTTGCTTTGAAATATTTAAAATCACAGTTTTGTAGACCTGGAAGAAGAATGAAACTGCATTGTCTTTCATAAGTGACCAAGATTAAAAAAAAAAAAAAGAAGAGGAAGAAGATGTAGGTTGTCAATTAAATGCTTGATCCAATGACCTTTAAAATAGAATCTTATTTTAATGAATGAAGGTCTATTAATAAATTGATTAAATTTATTAATTTAATTTAAAAATTAATTAAAATGATTAGGGGGGAATGAAATAGAAAACATTTCTTCAGACCATCTAAGGACCTGAAAAATGACAAGATGGAAGGTCCCTCACTGTTCCCAAGAAATTAACCAATATACATCAAGGTTGTATCATGTGCCATTCAAGATCTTAAAGGGTTATCTAAGTAGAAGACAAAGTCCATCCACATTTAACTCATGATCTTATTAGAGCTGAGGAGTACTACACACATGATAAAAACTCAAGGAAATTTATGCCATTTTATAACTGAATCTTAAATCATAGGTTTCAATTCTAGTGTTATAATTCAGGGAAGAGAGAGTGGTTAGTGTAGCCCAAAGGAACGTAATCTGGAGCTGAGTCTGTTGGGCTTGGAAAAGCTGACAAAAAAGAAAATAGCAAGTCAAAGTGGTAGCAGGAAATGCTTCATAGTTGCAAACTTTTGACAAAGTCCTTGGAGAACAAGGGCAATGAAAAAGCCAATGAACACAGAAGTGCTTGAGTATCTGAGAACTTCATATTATGAAAACAACATATTATTAAGAAGAGGCCTAAGACAAGTATCTTAAGTAAGAAAACTACCATGGTTTGACAGTGTCATTAAAAAGATGTTAAATAAATAAGAACAACAGGAAAGATTATTGAAAGAGAAACCTTAGGACTTGAAAAAAGAATTAAACTGTATTATCACATGAAAAATGTCACAGTAAATAAATCTTGTCCCCACAGTCATCTGCAAGGGCCTTTCATTTTAGGAATTATTTAATAGCTAATTCTTCCTCAAAGCTCTGTTGTTGCTATTATGACTTATTTTTGTGTTTCTTTTCCAAATAAAAATTTCAACATCTGAGAAACACAAACCCAACTATGTCAACAGAGCAGCCACTCACTTTACAAGCTACCCAAAGAGAGACAGAAAAAGAGCCTGAATACGTGCTGGAGGTGGGAGGGAGGGTGGGTGAGTTGGTCCCACAGCAGACTGTGGTCCCTTGTGGCGTCAGAGTCCTTTCATTGCCAGGAGAGGCAATTGAAAGGAAAGGTAACAAATCAGCTTGTCAATTACATTAACAAAGGCCTCAGCTTCCTATGTACAGTACTTTGAACACTCCTCTTGTTCTAGCTGTGAAGGTCAATGACCATTCCCATGAATCTTTGTGTGTTTATATCAGAAGTACAATGTGAACTTTGGCAAAGAAAGTGGCTCTGGGTTAGCTGGGCTTTTTAGGTAGTTACTGTAAATACAATTGAAAGCTAGCTAATTTTACACCATTGCTAAAGAATGAACACGTTTATTAATGGCATCCAAAGACTCAGAAGTGATCCCAGAGAGCTGTGAAAGCAGAGCTCTGTCTTTTGCACCCACAGTGCTACTGTGTCTCTGCCATTTCCCTTACGGCACCTTCCACGTGTCTGCAGGGGCTTAGGAAACTCAGTCAACCCCAGGCGCACGAGCCTGCCCCAGCCCAGGTATTTGCCGCACACTGTACCTGTCCACACTCACTCCCTGCAAACCCACTCAGAGAACTGCTTCATAGGAAGCAACTGATCAATTAGTAGTCTCAGAAGTAAATAAATTAAAAAATATATACCTTCCTATCACATCTGTTTCATAAAGGAAAACATGTCTTATCCATAGGAAATAGTGTGATTTCTGTATTAGGCATAGGCCTCTTGGGGAGAGGTTTCCTGGATAGTGAGGTCTTGGAATTTGGTTCAATAAAAAGGTATTTTTGAAAGGATTACATTTTTTGGTGATGAGGGCTCCTATGGCTAGAAATAGTCCAGAGTAATGAAGGTCTAACATCTCTCCAGTTACTGCTATGAGAGAAGATGCAAATACTTTCCAATGAGACTAAAACTGTTACACAAGTGGGCCCTGATAACACTTCCACATAAATGTGTATTTATTTCTTAGGGTCTGTTGGAGATCTTGAGAAGTAAATAAGACAATAAATGTGTTAAGAGTCCACAATTCATGTTTATTGTTTTAAGTGTCCAAACATCTTACAAATAATAGACTTTAGGGCAGGAAAGGACTGGGAAACGAAAGTGAAACCCCCCCCCCTTTTTTTTTTACCTTGGCAGATTTGTGGGTGTTATGAGTTGGGTTTTGAAGGGAACAGTATGGTTTAGAGTGAATCAGTACCCAGCTGAGTTCCACGGGTCCAGCCAGCACCTATCATTTACTCCATCCCTTGAACTGTCAATGTGCTCTGTTTTTTGTTTTGTTTTTTTTCCTTCTTAAAAGGTCAAAAAGAAGTGCTTCAAGTAGAAATATGCTTTTTAAGAGTACATTAATTCAGGTAATGCATTCTACAACATAAAGTTTTAGCATATATCAATTGTGCATGTAAGTAGGCAAGTTGTACCACTAAGACATACTCAATTAGGTATAATTCTTAAATTTAAAACAGGTGAAGAGAAATAAGAACAATGAAATCAATGGTAACAATTTCCCATGAGTGTCCTCCTCTGCTTTGCTATTTGTCTTTTAAGTCTTTTATATCCTTTGAGGATTGAATCGAAATCTCCTTTCCTAGGATGATTTCCCTAATCCTTTCAGTAAGGAGCAATGTCACCTTCCTAGGAAGACCTTTCTTAGTGTGGTGGCCACAGAAGGCCAAGAAACACTGGAGAGGCTTTGCTGAGAGACAGGGGGCAAACACTCACCAGTTAGTTTTGCTTCCCAACATCACTGACTCTTTTGTTACAATATCCCAGGAAATACCTATTGTGCTCTATGGAACTCTATGGAAAGGTTTTAATAAATGAGAGTCTTAGTTTGTTTAAAAATTTTATAAAGAAATTTTAAAAAAATTCAAATATTTTAAGCTGTTCCTTCTTACCTCATACTATTTATTCTACTTATCTATTAATAGTATATTTCCTATAGGACTATCTTTCATTTTAAATAAGACTCGGGTATCTTTGAGATTTAAAGCACCAGGAATAAAAACAAAATAGGCACTAAATCTTTTAATGGAACATGAAAAAGAATATATATATATATATATATATATATATGTATGTATCACGGAATCACTTTGCTGTACAGCAGAAATTATACATCAACTTTGCTTCAATAAAATTTTTAAAAAAATAAAAAACAAAACACATAATGACATAGAAGTAGTAATTCAACTTCTCCCCTTAAATAATGCCTATGGATTCTTACACCGTTAGAATTTAATTTAGCATGCCTTCTTCACTTCTTCAAGCAGCAGCTGACATATTAATAATTGCTCATATTTGGATTGACTTCTACCATTTGAAAAGCTTACATAATCACTGTCTCGTGTGTCATCTGGAAAAGCATCCCTGATGGAAAGCAAGAATTTATTATCACAACATTTTTGAAGCACAGAAAATGAAACTCAGAAAGCTGTTCCGCCTCATCCAATGGTAACAAGCCGAGCATGAGAAGGAAAAGCTTTAGTCCCTCTCCCAGTCCATTCCTCTCCCCTCTTTCAGCTCCAGGTTTGCTTACGGTTAGACTAGCCTCTTCTTTGTTGGAACAGGTCAGTCTGGAGAACAATCATAATTCTATTCTTAACATTCATAAAGACGCTGGCTGCCAGTCAGGCTGCCCGTGTGATTTAATTTTTAAATTTAAACCATTTTCTAGAATTTTTTAAAAACTGCGTGAAAAGCTTTGAACAAGCATACCTAGTAGTGTTGTTTTCCTCCACCATTAAATGAAGGTTTTGAAAGTCTGGTATTTAAAACTATATCTATCCTATTCATCTATGTTATCCCACCCAGCAGTGGGATAGCTAGCCTTGCTAGCAACATGGAAGATTTTTATTTAGTATTTTTTGATTCTCATCTGAGAATGCCTACCTATTAAATTTGCATCTTATAATGCATTTCTAAGACAAATTACTTGATACAACCAAGAAACCCAGCACACATTAGGCCAGTTCTGGTATCGTGATTAAGAGGAAAATTATCATCAATATTGGTGGAAATTATGCCTTAACTAGGTCTAAAAGAAGCAACGAGAATGTAACTTCCCATGAGAGGCACTAGTTATGAAGAAAAAATAAAGACTTCTAAACTTATACTTTCTTGTTATTTGTTGTTGTTTAGTCGCTAAGTTGTGCCTGACTCTTCTGTGACCCTTCGGACTGTATCCTGCCAGGCTCTTCTGTCCATGGAATTCTCCAGGCAAGAATAATGGAGTGAGCTGTCATTTCCTTCTCCGGGGGATCTTCCAGACACAGGGATCAAACCCAGACCTCCTGCATTGCAGGCGGATTCTTTAAGGTCTGAGCAACCAGGGAAATAACCCTTTCTTGTTATTGCAGTTTCTTTAATTCATTCCACATCTGTAAAATTTAGATAATACTTTTCTTTCTAGGATTGATATAAGAACTGATAATAATAGAAACTGTTTATTAAGGGGGCTTCCCTGGTGACTCAGATGGTAAAGAACCCACCTGCATGCAGGAACCTGGGTTTGATCCCTGGAGAGGGAAGACCCCCTGGAGGAGGGGCTAGCTGTCTGCTCCAGTATTCTTGCCTTGAGAATTCTGTGGACAGGGAAGCCTAAGGACCACTTCTTGTAGTACTAATAATCTATGGGATATTTTATTAGTGTTCCTGTGTTATAAGTTAGAATATTAGGGTTTAGAAAATCAAGATTCAAATCCAGAAAGTTGGAGTTTAACCACAAGTCTCTCTGCCCTCTGTGAGGTGATTATACTGACATAGAATAAAACCATCAATACAGATGACGCTCACAAGAGGGAAAAAAGTCAAGTAGAAGAATTCTATGAAAATGTAAAGTCCTTACCCAGAGAACAGAAAATTCTTTTTTTTCCTTTTTTATTACTGAGCCCTTTGACTATCATTACATAAAAAGGAAACAAACAGCTTCCAGGATTTCTTGCATGAGTCTGAAGGGTCCCAGGTCTACACGCCTGAAATGAAATGACTAAAATGACAGGCTAGCCTGGAGCCCGGGACAGTCAGCATGCGAGAGGTGAGGCCCTCGCTTCTCTTTGCAGTGGCCATGCCCCACCCCATAACTGCTCCACTCTTACTCAGAAACAAGCAATTCCATGCCGTGAGGACTTCTTTTTTATTTTGAAGAGTTAATTTTAATAGATTTAATCTATGTTTTAAGAAGAATTTGCCAAATCGCACCTCAGCATAGGTCTGTGGCGTCCCTCGCCAGAACAAAGAAGTGGCAGAGAAAACTCCTCTCCCCCACCGTCTCTGAGTGGATGTTCCTAAAGAGAAAACAGAAGACAGTGGTATGGGTTAAAATGTGGAGGCAATGATATTTCAGTAAAGTGTGCTTCACGGTCACAAAGACTTGATGATATTGACTACAACTGGTCCTGAACCTGAGGATCTCAGGCTGAAAGATGCTGGACACTGGGTAAAAAATTCAATTTTTTTTTTTTTTTCTGAGACCCCAGTAAGCCTCTTTTAGATGACCGTTTAAAATGTTCATGTTCTTGACCACCTCCTGGTCACACGCAATCATCTTTATTTCACACAGAAGCCAATTTTTCCCCTGCCCACTCACTGTGCCAATGAGATAATGCAGCTTTTCCTCAGCACCTTTAGTGCTCTCCTGTTTGTCCACAGCTATCTGCATCCAACTCTGCCAACTAGACATTTTTTTCCCCTAATGGAGCCTGTCTGTTTACTTGTAAGGCAAATGAGGAAGCTGTGTTGGCGGCAAGAGCTTCAGACATTGGTAAGAGTTTCCTCATTCAAGAAGACCTATTCTTCAACCGGAAGAAAGGAACAGAAAGGTTGAAGCCTTCCCCTAAATTTACTGAACTCAAAGACCATGAACGGTAGCCCACTAGCTGCATTTAAGATTGTGTTGCTTGGTCCAATAAATCTTAACATTCTGAAATACCTGCCAACACTCTGAAAGCAAGGGATTACAGACAAATACCCAGATTTCAGCATCTCTCAAAAAATCAGAAAAGCCTACATTTTTGCATGGCGACATCCACTTATTTAATCCTCCAATAGTAAGTAAATGTGGTGAGAGGACATCTGTTCTAAAGAGAGGGAAATTGAGGCACAGAAAGACCATGTAGTTTTCCCCAAGTTACAGATAGTAAACCAGAAGGCCGGGGCCTGAGTGCAGACGGTGTGGCTCCTGAGCCCCTGAGTTCCACATCTCTCCTGTCTCCTGCACTGACACCAGCAGGGAAACCTTGCTTCTCTCCAGCCCTACCTGTTAGGGAGGGAGGTAAACCTTTGGGGTTTTCCCAGGTGGCTCAGTGGGAAGGAATCTGCCTGCCCACTGTTTATAATTGCCAGGACATGGAAGCAATCTAGATGCCCATCAGCAGACAAATGGATAAGGAAGCTGTGGTACATATACACAATGGAATATTACTCAGCCATTAAAAAGAATACATTTGAATCAGTTCTAATGAGGTGGATGAAACTGGAGCCCATTATAGAGAGTGAAATAAGCCAGAAAGATAAACACCAACACAGTATACTAATGCATATATATGGAATTTATAAAGATGGTAATGATAACCCTATATGCAAGACAGAAAAAGAGTCACAGATGTATAGAACAGACTTATGGACTCTGTGGGAGAAGTCAAGGGTGGGATGATCTGAGAGAATAGCATTGAAACATGTATATTATCAATTGTGAAACAGATCTCCAGTCCAGATTGGATGCATGAGACAAGTGCTCAGGGCTGGTACACTAGGATGACCCAGAGGGATGGGATGGGGAGGGAGGTGGTGGGGGGGATCAGGATGGGGAACACATGTAAATCCATGGCTGATTCATGTCAATGTATGGCAAAAAACACTACAATATTGTAAAGTAATTAGCCTCCAACTAATATAAATAAATGAAAAAAAAGAAAAAAAAAAAGAAAGAAATCTGCCTGCCAATGCAGGAGACATAGGAGAGATGGGTCCAATCCCTGAGGCAATAAGACCCCCTGGAGGAGGAAATGAAGCCCACTCCAGTACTCTTGCCTGAAAAGTCCCATGGACAGAGGAACCTGGAGGGCTACAGTCCATGGGGTCCCAGAGAGTCAGACACGACTGAGCAGCTAAGCACGTGGAAATCTGTTAGTGGTTAATAGGTCTGTGCCTTTTAAGTACAGCATTCTCTAAGTCATGACAGCCTTACTTGGCTCACTTTGCACTTTTATATTACCTGCCTGAACTCTGTTTGTCTGTAAGATCCCTGCTAACCCATGCTTTCTTGGCCATATCCCTGTCAGTAGATTCTGTCTTTCACCTTTTAAATTTTACTGAGGAGTACTCTGGGAGGAGAAGTACACCAGTTTATAAAAGTTTCATAACAAACTATATGATAGATATTATCTCTATTTTTTCTGATGGAGAAACTGAAGCTAACAGAGAAGGGCTACACAGAATTAGACAACTAAGTCCAAGGCTAAATGAGGATTCCAACCTGGTTTTCTGGACTATCCAGACTGTGGAATTCTCCAGGCCAGAACACTAGAGTGGGTAGCCTTTCCCTTCTCCAGGGGATCTTCCCAGCCCAAGAATTGAACCCAGGTCTCCGCACTGCAGGCAGATTCTTTACCAGCTGAAAAGGTCTCCTGTTTATCCCACACCTCCGTATGTACTCAGCATTTTATAGCAGTCTTCAGACATAAGTGGCAGCATCCTCCATTCAGAGACAGTCAGCTCTGTCTCTCTGCAACCCCTAAATTTTCTCTTCCTTCTCCGTTCTCCCTCTTTTCCCCCAAGTCTACCTTTTCTGACTATTTTCCCTGGCCTTTCTGTCCTAAGTCTATTTTGTCCATCTGAAGTAAAGCATCTCTCTGGAAAGTACTTAGAGATGAATACAGAGAAACGACTTATAATAGACAATGAACTGTATCTAGGTGAAAAGTGTTCCTATGGGCCATTTGCTGTAATACATACCTTTTAAAGCAGATTTATCATATTCTTATGGAATCACAAATAAAACTCATTATTATTAACAAAATACTCATTTTAAAGGTTAGTTTACAAATCTATATTATATAATTGCATTGGTGATTTCAGCATTTGAACATATAAATGGGGAGAAGCATAACACAGTGAAGGTCTGAAATGGGTACCTTCATCAACCATACGTATTGTCATATCTCACAAACATTGAGCCTTTCATATCAGGGTTCCTGGTTCCTTCAAAGATGCAGGTGAAACTAGCAATACTCAGCCACCATGTATGTTAAGTACAGCATTTTTTCATGATTGATATTCTTCAGTTCTGCAAATGGTTTAGTAGAATCACTGACCGTAGCTGAAACTCAACTGTACTGCTTAACCAAATATGGTTTTTTCCTCACAAAACAGCACAATTTGCAGTTATATTCCACAATAACATAAATAACCCAGGCTCTTTCTTGCTTTCACCTTTAGGGCCACAAATAGGTGCTTCACCTCCAGGCTCTCATCCAATTTCCAGGCAGGAAGAATAAGAAGAGAAATCACAATGAAAAAGGGTGTAGTACTTAATAAAAAAAAAAAAAAAAAAAACTGAAACCTGCACAGAAACTTCCCATTTATAACTTTTACTTACATATTAGTGGCAGAAACTGCATCAGATAGTCTTCATATTGCAAAGGAGTCCAGGAAATACAGTTCTTCAACTGGGCATATCATCTCCTTGCTGTGCTGTGCTTGGTCACTCAGTACTGTCTGACTCTCTTGAGACCCATGAACCAGGCACCTCTGTCCATGGAATTCTCCAGGCAAGAATACTGGAGTGGGTTGCCATTCCCTTCCCCAGGGGATCTTCCCAACCCAGGGATTAAACCAAGGTTTCCCGCATTGCAGACGGATTCTTTACCATCTGAGACACCAGGGAAGCCCAAGATTACTGGAGCAGGTAGCCTATCCCTTCTCAGGGGATCTTCTCAAGCCATGAATTGAACCAGGGTCTCCTGCATTGCAGGTGGATTGTTTACCAGCTGAGCTAGCAGGGAAGCCCACTGTCTCCTTAAAGGAAATCTAAGTTCCATAAGCATGAGGAAGATCAGATTTGGGTAGGCCACTTACACAGCGCTCCTTCCCTGGGCTCAGAGAATGTGGTTTCCTGGGGCTCACAGTCTAGTGACTCACAAATAGCTACCAGAGAGATACAGCCCAGATGATGTACTCTGTGATGAAGACGTGATTCAGGTCGCTGCGTACACTTCTGAATGTGCTAAGATCCAGAGTTCATTTCCTTAATTTAGACCACATGGAAGCCACATACAGGCTTCCCAGGTGGCGGTAATGATAAAGAACCCACCTGCCAATGCAGGAGACCCAAGAGACAAGGGTTCAATCCCTGGGTCGGGAGGACCCCCAGGTGAGGGCATAGAAACACACTCCAGTATTTCTGCCTGGAGAATCCCTTGGACAGAGGACCACAGTGGGCTACAGTCTAATGGGTTGCAAAGAGTTGGACACGACTGAAGTGACTTAGCATGCATGCACGGAAGCTATATATACTCAGCTGGAGGACACAGTTTTGTTTACCTATGAGGGTTACAGGTGCTGGTGACTAACTCCCCAAGCTAAGTAGCCAATCATGCCTACTTCCAGTTATTCCCTTGGCTGCCCTTTGACCTCCTGGAAAGCTTCTAGGGAAGCCCCTAGGTTTATGGCCCTGTGTCCCTCTTCCTGGCATCACTGCTTCCAAGATCTGTAGGTGAGCAGAAAATGAATGTATTTGTTAGCATACAGATGCAGACACATGCAACAGAGGCTTTGAACGAAAGAGAAGCTTCTCTTTCGTGTAACAGGCAAGTGGTCTAGGAGGATGGCAGCTCTGCTCCAGAAGTCATGAGAGGACTCAGACTTTTATCTTGTTGCTCCAGCCACACTTCCTGGGCGGCACAAAAGCACTCATCTTTCAAGAAGCTGGATGTAGGAACAGAGTGAAGAAGAGATTGTCTCCTATCTTTAAGAGTCAAGAAGGAAGTGGTAATTATTTATTCTCTTATTGCTTTGTTGGAACTTAATCGCACAGCCACACATAATACCAAAGAAGGCTGGAAATGTAATTTTCTTTTGAGCTATCATGTCACAAGCTAAAAAAAATGAGGTTCCTATTACTGTGAGAGAAAGGACGTTGAGAGTGCTGGGAACTGACAGTGTTCACCACACTCAGCTATAAAGCCGAGGAAGTCAGGATTCCCAGGGCTTTGGGCCCATAAGTATTGTTTCAATGATCTACATAGTCCCATAATTATTGTTTCAATGATCTATGAAAGTGAAAGTGAAGTCGCTCAGTTGTGTCCAACTCTTTGCGACCCCATGGACTGCATCCTACGAGGCTCCTCTGTCCATGGGATTTTCCAGGCAAGAGTACTGGAGTGGGGTGCCATTGCCTTCTCCAGCCAATGATCTATATGGTCCCGTAATTATTGTTTCCATGATCTATTGGCTACACAGACTGTGCCAACATTTGGTGGCTTAAAAGAATTCATTACTTGTCGTGCTTTTCTGTGTCAGGACTTGAACAAGCGTGTTGTTGTGTTCACAGGAGTTGTCTGGGGCCACACAGAGCTGGCTCCGGGGCTGGAGCACGCGACACTGCTCCTTCTCACGCCCTATTCCTGTGGCTCCAAATAATTGCTTGTATTAGTCTCAGCTTCTTCACAGCGCAGTGAGGGGCTAGCTTCCCCGAGCTGGCCCAGAACCGGCACAGCACTTGTACCGCGTTCTGGTCACCACGGCCAGCCTACATTCAGGAGGAGCGTGACCGGCTCCAACTCTGGAAGGGCGGAGAGGATCGCGTGCACAGTGAAGACTGTCTGCCACTTCTGGAAGACTATTTACCGCACTCACCAAGCACAGGTTGGAATTCTGATTCTTCCTACCTCTCCTTTCCCTCACCCCTTGCGATTTTAACAGGCAGAAGGTGGAGGCCAGTTGGTCCTTAAGCAATTACCCACTATTTCCATGAATCAAGTTTTATTATCACTAAGAAAGGCAACTGTTAAAGCATCCATTATAAGAAGTATCGGTTTATTTAAGGTGATGTTTCTCACCTAAAAAGACCTGATAACTATATAGTTCTTTTTAACATATATTGGGGGAAAATGGTTAACATACCAGACGTCATAAACATTGCTATGACAAAACTAAAAATAAAATCCTCTGCCACCTTTGGCAGTTTCACTCACTCTGCAACCCCTGCGCTTCGTGCTTCACACCACTCATCACTCCCTGGGGAGAGGGAAGACTGGTCTGCCCCAGGAGTCCCCAGACGCCCACCATCAGGGAGAGGGTGTGAAGGCCCTCTGCTCTGCCAGGACCAGAAAATTCCTTCTGGCATAAGGATCTCATGAGTTCCCAAAGCAGAAGAAAGGCCACCTCCTCAGCTTCTAGGTCATAACTTGGCCCCAGGCAACAGGCTGGCACTGGGGTCTAAACCCCTGCAGCCGCCTCTGGCCCCCGTTAGGACCATCCCCTCCATGTGTGCTGTGGTCTCAGCATTTCCTCATCAAGCAGCTGCAGCATTTGGCTGGCATTAGCTTTTGAGCTTAGTCAACAGAGCCTCATTCCTTGGGTCAAGGTGTCCCCACTCAAACTCCACTCCCACCTTCAGGGTCAACCCTTGGTTCTGACAGACACGCTGGTCACAAATGTTAGCTTCTATGTATGCAGCAGCATTTGGTATTCTTGATATTGGAGAAGGTATATCAACTGAGTGCTGAAATTTGAGAGTTTGGTCATATCTGTGGACCCTCTTGCTGAGAGGAAAAACGTGCATATAGTGACAACCTAGGAGCCCCCTACCCAGGAATCCTATCTTTAAATGCTGGTTAAAGCCCCTGATTTTGTGGGCTGCACTAAGCCGTCAGTCTCTTAAGCATTGCCGCTAGGCAGTGCCTGGAGTCAGCCCCTCAGAAGGGCTCAGGCAGGTGCATCCCGTCTCTGAGCCTGTTAGGCACGTCCACCACTCACGGTGCCCAGGGTTTCTGGCTTTCTTTCTGCATTGATAGCTTTGCCTGTTGCCTGTCGCCGGTATTGCTGTTCCTTCCCCAGTGCCCTGCAGACATCTGAGCCACATTTGAATCCCCTAAATTACTCATTCAAACAATGGCCATGTCATGTCACTTCGACCTCTGGAATGAATCATTTCCTTGGTCTGGCCCTGTTTGTCTTTCAGGGTTGAGGCAACATTGCCTCCTCAGCTTGCAGGGCCTGAGACACACACTCAAACACAAGCGCACTCTGCTTTCTGGTCTCGGTAAAGCTCATCTGATCACATCTTTCTCCCTGAAGCCTTCCTGCCGTTCCAGACTGGCCCTCGTGAAATCAGCTCTGCTCGTTTGTACACCATCCTGTCCTCCCACCACCCCCCTTTAATCCTGAGTGGAGAAACCCCATTCCACTCTTCGTGGTGGTGGTGGTCAGCTGTTTTACAATGTTATGCTGGTTTCTGTTGTACAGCAAAGTGAACCAGCTGCACACATACATCTCCCCCCTCTTCCTTGGATTTCCTTCCACAGAGCACCAAGCAGGGTTCCCTGTGCTACAGTCGGTGCCCATTAGTCATCTATTTTATACACTTTAGTGCACATATGGGGCTCCCAGCTTGCTCAGGGTTATAGCATTTGCCTGCTCTTGCAGAAGATGGAGGTTTGATCCCTGGGTCAAGAAGGTCTCCTGGAGAAGGAAATGGCAACCCACTCCAGTGTTCTTGCCTTGAAAATCCCATGGACGGAGGAGCCTGGCGGGCTGCAGTCCGTGGGGTCACAGAGTCGGACACGACTCGGTGACTAAACAGCAAGACCAGTGGACACGCGCCAATCCCGATCGCCCAGCTCACCCCACCCCCCACTCACCGTGAAGTCTCTGGGTCTTTCCTCCTTTTATTCCTTGCCTGTGTTCCATTCTTGAAGGTCTACTGAGGACATTTCCTTTCATGTGTAAAAGCTTTCACAGGTGTTTCTCTATCACACTCACTTCATTTGTACCATTGTTTTAAATTCATGTCTGTCTCCCTCATTGAGCTTTGAACTTGAGAACAAAGACCTTTTTTTTCAAATGGTGAGCAAGTAGAACACCGCTTGGTGCTACGCTTTGCTATTTGAAAGGATGAAGACAGGGAAAAAGAGGAAGCGCAGCTCACCCCAGCCCTTCCCCACTCCCCATTCCCGTCCCTCCCTCTCTCCACCCCTCACTCTGAGCACCTAGCTCTGTGTGAGGGGAACTCCCACCTGCCTGCAGAGCCCTGCCCGCTTCCGCTTCTGGCTGGATGACGACATTCAGGCAGTCGCCCACACGTCTCTCTCTGCATGCAATCTACTAGTGTATTCCTTGTCATCACCTCTCCATCTCCTGGCTTCAGAAGAGCACCCCTCCTCTGGGGTCTCACAGCACACAGTACTCCATCTTTTCAACATTTCGGCATTTCATTGATTTTTATTTATCTGTTGTCCCAATAAACCACGGTCCTCTTGAAAGGAAGAATAATGTCTAATTTACTTGGGCTCTCCAATGATTTGCATAGGTCCTGGGGCTCAATGATTGTCTTTTGAGACTTTGTCTAAATTCTCTTTTTTCTGTTTTTCTTTGTGAAGCCCTGACAAATGGTGAGTCATCCAGATGCACTTACACACCATGATGGAAAGCTGTGGTTTGAGTTCTCTCCTTGAAGTGTTAGTGATAAAACTACTTTTGAAAAAGCTTTGCATCAATTTTTGTGACTTCTTCCAAGGGGTCTTATCTTTGGCCTTTAGAATAAGACATAAGCTCTGTCTCTTCTTGCCCTTAGATCTCCCTGAAAGCCTCATCAAAATTTCAATAAATCAGTGCTTTTCAAGTGTGGTGTTTATACAAATGCACTTGAAATCTTATTACAATCAGATGCTGCTTCAGAAAGCCTGAGTCTGCATCTCTAAACAGCTCTTGTATGGCTTCAAGGTTATACATGGAGTAGCAATACTTTGGTCTAAAACAATTTTCACAGAACAGGGCTTGCATCCTCTCACCATCTTCAGCTTTCCTCTGGGTAAGGTTGAGCTTGCCAAAGACCTCTTTCAAATGCAGTGGTCTGTGAGTTTTTACCATACCCACTTGGTGTAGCTCTTGGTGGTTCAGCTGTATAGAATCTCCCTGCAATGCAGGAGATGCAGAGGAGACCGGATTGGACCCCTGGGTCAAGACGATCTCCTGGAAGAGGAAATGGCAACCCACTCCCAGCATTCTTGCCTGGGAAATCAAATGGACAGAGGAACCTGACGGGCTACAGTCCATGGGGTTGTGAAAGAGTCAGACATACTTAGTGACTAAACCACACACTGATTGTAAAGACTACTGGGTTTCAAAGCAGACACGTGGGCTTGAGTCCATGCTACCATCAACTATCTGACCTTTGGGAAGTTGGAGAAAATAGCCTTTTAGCCTCAGTTTTCTTAAAAAAAAAAAAAGACATCCAATGTCTGTGTCTAGTAGTTGGAAGGATCAGTGGTTATGTACCATGTTTTTGGTGCCATTGTTTAATGTCTATTATTACAATTTAAGGTTCCACTGGGTCTTTTGCCATTTACATCAGAAAGTTGCAAAACTGTCATACACCTAATAATAATTATTATCCAGTAGTATCTACTAGGTACAAGGCATTGGGCTAGATATTTTATATCTACTTTTCAGAAATTCTTGCACACCAAAAATAATTTTTTTTTTTCCTTTTATAATAGCCAATGCTGGTGAATATTATCTTTTGCCTTCCCGTTCCATGTGTACCCATCAGGGAAGACACCCTTAATCAGAGGATATCCTTTCCAGATAAAGTTGAGACTTTTCAAAGGTCAAAGCATATAAGAAATTGTCCTCCCCACACATCTAAAAATTAGTGGTCAGATCACAGCAGAGGATTCCAGGATTCCACTGAAAACACACTAAGATGGCCGTCAGTTTTCTAATTAGTGATATGAGAGACTTTGACTCATTTCTAAATCTCGCTCTCAAAAGCCTCAAGGATTCTAGATGCCAAAAGCTGTGGGCCTGGATGGGGGGACACATGGAGATGTACCCACTAGCAGCTGGGCTCACGTGTTTACATACTGGGTTCCAAGCATGAATTATTGAAGAAATACTTCTGCTTTTGTTGCTCCAAAAATGTTTGAGAGACATTTGAACGGTAGTTGCTAAGACAACATACGACGCACTCAATCTGTGAAAAATAAGCTTGTCTATAGATACGTGACTTAGTGATATCAAAATCCATGATGAGTATTGGGAAATATGTTATTATTTTCCTTTCTCTAGCCCAGGCTGACCCAGAGAATCTTCTTTAGTAGACTGGCTCCTGGTAATTTGGAAAGGTAGAAAGTTTCAGGTAACTTATTTCTATCAACCAGCAGAGCCCTGCTGAACACCATGCTTGGCTCATTGACATCAAACACCCAGAAACAGCATTTGTAAGTATTCAATCAGTATTTTGGGAACTTGTGTTCCCAAGGGTGTCCCATATGAAGAGGTTTCAAATGTTCTCATCTACATTGTCTTTTTTTTTTTTTTTTTCTTAAATAGGAAGAACTGCTGTGTTTTGCAGTTTTAAGAACTCAACTTCTCTGGCCCAAGAAATTCAATTGTAAGTTTAGCATAGCTTAATTTTCAAATTTTGGGTGCTATTTTGTATGGAATGGTTTAGAAAATTGAGCACTTCCACATCGCCGCCAAATCATCCAGCTTAATTCAAATATTTACAGGTCTATCAGAAGATCAGAGACATTACTTTGCCAACAAAGATCCATCTATAGTTTTTCCAGTAGTCATGTATGGATGTGAAAGTGAAAGTTGCTCAGTCATGTCCAACTCTTTGCGACCCCATGGACTGTATAGTTCATGGAATTCTCCAGGCCAGAATCCTGGAGTGGGTAGCCTTTTCCTTCTTAGAAGATCAAGTCTTGTATAATCTCTATACATAAGAACATTATAAAATGATCATGAGGAAGGGTATGTTTTCTCCATCAATATATAACTCACTCCAGTGTAGAACCATGCATTTAGTGGATGTCAAAGAATGAATCCCATTATTCCTGGGCAAGGAGGCATAGACACAAAAGCAACACAAGTGGATTCTTCAAACTCTAGAAATGTTTATTAGTAGATTCATTCATTTAATGAAAGGGGCTGACCCTACTGTAGACCAAGCTCTGATCTAGTGCCTGGATTCAGTGATGAATAGGCAACATGTCCCACACACAGATCCCAATTTAGAAGGGGGAAACAATTAAAAGTATTCGTCTTGAACAAAAACAACTTAAATTCCACAAAGGAAATAAGGTACCCCCAGTTCATGTCACTATCTTGTGGCTACTTTCTGTTACTGTTTTAAATTTTTACATTTTTAACTAAACTTTAGATTTTCTTTGGACATCATCAGTTTTTTCATTTATGTCTTCTTTCCTTTCTATAATGCAATCCACGGATCTAGTCTTCCAAGTCTCCTCTGATGTGTGACTCTTTCTCTGTATTATCTTATTTTTCAAGACTTTGACAATCTTGAGACGTACTGACCTAGTATCTATCCTGTAAAATGTTCTGCATCTGGATGTGTCTGACATTTTTCTGATGATTAGACTGGAGTTATGGGTTTTGGGAAAGAAAACCGCAGAGGTGATATGCTCGTCTCATCACATCGTCTTACAGATTACAAGACAACCACACAATATCCATGATGATAATTTGTATCACTTGGTTAAGATCTTGTCTGCCAGCCTTCTCCTCTGTAAAGGTACAATACTTTTTCTGAACTCTATTTTTAGAAGCTAGTCATTAAACCCAGCCCATCCTTAAGTGGGGAAGGGTTTAATTCAAATCCCTAGAGGAAAAAAAATATCAATTGTTATTTGAAATTCTTCTGTACAGAATATTTGTCTCTTCTCTATTTTACATTTATTTATATAAATGAAATTTATTGCCATGTCCTTGCATCAGTGTGGTTATGGACATTTTACACTTTGGGTTATAATCCAATTAGCCAATACTACATGACTTATTTTGATGTTTAAATCATTCCAGATTTGCCTGTTAGGATCTATATAATACCTTTTTAAAAATTATTTCTAAAGTATCAGTTATAAAGGATTCCATCTAGGCCAGTTCCTTCTAACCTAACACTCTCAAACAGTAGCTGATCCAGAATGATTTCTAATACCTATCCTACAGTCCTTTCCTTCTTAATCATATGGGAATTTATTCACTTTAGTATCTTTTTATTCCAACAGATATTTGTCATGAATTTATTGCTTCTCCTCTTGACATGGAGGAAAGCTACAGTTCATTTGAATAAATCAGGTTGTATGCCCAATGACTCTGTTACTAACCCATCAAGCTTAGGTTTTGCAATGTGATTTGTTACAAACTAATCCACTTAGCACCAAAAAATAAACACATGATTCTCTTTTTTGAGGGAGAAAAGTAAAATTTCTAGCTAGAAGTCAGAGTGACCACGTGCTCAGTCGTGTCTGACTCTTTGCAGCCCCAAGGACTGTAGGCTGCCAGGCTCCTCCGTCCCAGGCAGGAATACCTCCTACTCCAGGGGATCGACCCAGGGATCAAACTCCTGTCTCTTGCCTCCACTGCATTAGCAGGCAGATTCTTTCCCACTAGCACTGCCTGGGAAGCTAAACAATGACCAAAAAGGTCACAAAACTAATAAACATCTAAGAGGATTATGTGTATGCTGATACGTCTTCCTGGTGGCTCAGTGGTAAAGAATCTGCCTGCAATTCAGGAGCTGCAGGAGACATGAGTTCCATCCCTGGGTCAGATGATCCCCTGGAGAAGGGCATGACAATCCACTCCAGTACTCTTGCCTGGACAGAGGAGCCGGGAGGACTGCAGTCCAGTGGGTCACAGAGAGTCAGACACGACTGAGCACGCATGCTCTTCTTTCACAGTACACTTGTGAACTTTCATGTATTTATTTTATTTCAGGTAAGCCTACATACCTGTTTTTTGGATAATTTGTTTATGATTTATTTGCTTCTTTTTCCTGTAGACATCGGCATTATTATTCCTTTTAAAATTTTTATTTGTTTTTATTTATGGTTGCACTGCATCTTTGTTGCTGTCCACGGGCTTTATCTGCAGCAAGCAGGGCTACTCTTGCTGCGGTCCGCGGGCTTCTCACGGACGTGGCTTCTCTTGCTGAGGAACACAAGCTCTGGAGCCCAGGCTGCAGCAGCTGCAGCGTGTGGGCTCCAGGGCACACAGGCTTAGCTGCTCAGTCAGCTGGAATCTTCCGGGACCAGGGACTGAACCTATGTCCTCTCTACTGGCAGGCAGATTCTTATCCACTCTGTCACCAGGCGAGTCCAGTACCCACATTACTAGGAAGTTCCAACATTACAGTTGCTCAGGAAAGATCCAATTATCAGGAAAAAGTTATCAGTTCTGTTATGATTTTTCCATTCAGCCATACCCAAAATGACCATTCACAGTACCTGAAACTTTGATTTTTCTCTATATGGATCCAAGACAGCTGCCCTCTAACACAGTGGGTTTTCAAATACAAAGACTAAATTAAAATGTGCTAAACATAGTTTATTTTTAAAGTAATTTAAAATACAGTGTAAACATACATTAAAGAAATTGTGGCAATTCAGATAAGGAATAACATGAAGTTATTTACATGTTTGTATATGTATGTGTGTGTGTATATATATATATATATACATATACACACAAAGTGCAGATAAATACAAGACACTACAAAATAAACAAAAAATTCAATATGATAATTTACTGACAATCATCTTCATACTTATTATTTAATTTGTTATGTTAATTAATGGCTTCAGACAAATTCCTAATACTGAAATATATCATCTAAATATTCAACTTTTATATAAACTATAGTACCTCAAATTTAACAGTATATAAATAGGATTTGAATTTTAAAAAAAAAGTCATCTTCCCTGCCACACTCCCAATGTATTGTAAAGGCTTCAGCTTAGAGTTCAAAAAGGCTCTTGAAATCACAGCCCTCGATCTGTGATGACTTCTCAGCTGTTAAGCATAAATCATGACCGAAGGTACAGAGGCAGACATAAAATCTCCAACATTCTGCATATAAAAAACAACGCACAGCATTAATCTAAGAGACAATGGATTCAAGGCAGAGCTGGGCTCTGGAAGGGAAAGACCATGGGAACCTTGTCGAGAGATGGTGCAAGGGCAGAAAGTGGTCATCTACCTACGGTGGGGCAGGCACCGCCTCCAGCATCGGCGGTCCTCCTGTGGCCCTGGCCGTGACTACCGAGGATGGTGAGGGTCTGCAGCACACGCAGAGACCCCATTCCTCCCCACGGCACCGAGGAAAGGACGCCCAACCTCTGAGCGTGGTGTCCCTCCCGTGAGTGCCACGGAGAGAGGCTGATCTGTTAGACTCCCTAAGTCGCGCAATGACTTCTAACCTTTGGACCAGAACATGTAATCAGTTTTCTGCCTATGGCTTGCTGTGAGTGCTGTCAGTGTACTTGAGATTTCTTGTTTAAAACAGTGAACACAACAGTCCAAAAAAAAGGTGAAAAATCCTATTTATTGATCTGATCCTCTAAAAGTCCATGCCATCCGTAAATGTGAATTTGTCCAAGGTTACTACTACCACATAGATCTGAGGCAGGGAGATACTGGTGACAACAAATGGATACAGTGAATGTGGTGAAGAGATGTGAGAGTCGTTGACAAGTACCTGCATTATGTCTGAGGATCAACAGGAGACAGGTAGGGTACAGATTATTCAGAAGTCTACTCAACAGGCTAATAATTCTCTGGGAAAAGTGTTTTGATTTTGGAAGGTAAGCAAACAGGGTAAGAGGCAAAAGTTAACAGCAATATCTACTCAAAGTGGGAAACGTATACTAATGAAGAAAATAACTTCTGGACAGTAATTAGGTCTCTACTTTTTTCCTTTAGCAAATGACATGACTTTGGGGTCTAACTCAGTGATGTTAGGTCATAGTAACAGCTGCGAATTACAAATGCATTGTAAAACTAACTGAAATGAGTCCACCTCTAACTTCAGTCAACAAAGTACAAATCAAGATGGAGTTCTAACTGCTGATTAAGGCACCCCAAATATCAAACTGGGGGAGGCATACTAAAAATGGAAGGGGTTTGAAGAAAGGCTCTGAGGGACCCTTGTAAACCAGCATCCTTGTGAATGAGACCCTGCACATCAGACACGCACAGACCTGAAGAAGGCCGGGAGTGAGGAGCTAGCAGGTTTTATTTCCCAAGACTGCAGAGCAGATTCAGTTTCCTGACATCATGGTGGATTTTTAGGGGGCATGCCACAATAAGTAAAAGCTATTACCACAAATCATTATGTCTCTTTGCCTTCTTTTCCTATTTGAGAACCTGGAAAGTTTGGAAGGCGCATTTGAAAAAAAAAAAAAACCTCTACCTTTCCTGGAAGAGCCATCAGTGAGCCACGGTTGGGATGCTGGTTATACCCGTTCATGGTGCGAAGCAGAGAGCGAATACAAGGGTAAAAGCACCCCCGCCAAACAAGGAGAAACGGTACTTCCTCATGCCTCACAGACTTCAGAGCGATACAGCGATCATCTCACTGCTCAGGCATTCACACAAAACAAAAGCCTTCACTTAACCGACTGCTGCTTATAAGCCGGCAGATGTGGTACAAGAGTCACCTGTGAGACACAGGGAGGTCTTATACTCAAGGACATCTTCATCTAACAGATGAGATGACTGCCTTGGACTCATCAGTCTCCCACACCCTCATTCTACTGTCAGCAGTGATTAGGGTGCCCACCTGGCCTGAAGTTTCCAAGGTGTGGATGTGGCAATTCTAAGGTATCCTCACTGAGTCTCTGAGAGGCTACAGTTTCATTACTGAAACACTGTTGTCATTTCAAATGTGATCTTCTTGTAGTGACTGACATGTACCTTCTGGTATAATGACTATTCCATGTGATCACAGCACATGCCCTGGTTTTCTCAATGTTCATAAATACTTTTATCTGTTGGAAACATTTCTAGGGAAAAGCAGCTTCATTTGAGCGGTAGCATAGGGCCATGACTTGCTTCCATGAACAATCAATGTGATGGAAAAAGAACCATTCTCACAAATCTGTGAGATTAAAACTTCAAACAAAAGCATAACTGGGACAAGCATTTCGCAGCTTGTTTCAAAAAAGGGACCATATCAAGTACTGTCACAGTATATGACTCACCATGAAGAAGGAGAGGGGCTTCATGCCCATGACTTTTAGAGCAAAAGGTTTAATTCCTCACTGACCATCTGTAGAATTAGCTCACAGACAACTCAGAGGCAGGAACATGCTGGCCATGTTAAAGGAAAATGAAGGTTGAGATTTCTCTCTGCAGCAGCAAGTGAAGAAGGACTCTGAATCTCTTTTCAGAGTCAAGTTGGTCTTTGAAAGAAAATCAATTTGCCTTAAGAGGCTTTAATTTAGCAGGATGCCAGATGCTAGCAAGGGTGCTTAAATTGAGGGTGCTGTGGATGAAGAACCAGGTCCCCTAGAGAGACCACCTCTGTTCCAGCAGAGGGCAGTCAGGATGCCAGCAATGCAATTTCTAAGGACCACCAAGGATCTAGAGGTCAAGAAGCTCTAGCAACACATAATCATAGTATACAAAAATCAACAGTAGCAGGTAAAAAAAAAAAAAAAAAGGAGACAAATGTATCCGATTTTTTCATTATATTACTGATTTTTACAACATTAAATATTTTCCATTCCTTTATTTCCATGCTGATATTTATTTCCGGTTGTAATTCTGCCTACTGTTATTTTCTTTACCTCTAAATCCTAATCCATTATTCCATTTTTAATTTTAAAAGCATAAATGCTCCAAGGCATAGTTGTGTATGTATATAATTTAACCTATTAACTCTAGAAACATTAACTTAAAGTAGAAGAGATGGAGATCACAAAGCAGTATCATGTAAAAAGAACTGTCTACAGTCAATACCTGAGTGTCTATACAGTGAAGACCTTTGAAGTAGCATGTACAACACTGTGGCCAAGCGGGCCAGTGCTGTGGCAATCCACGGCAGAGAACCAGCTTTTGGGAATCTTGAGAAGAAAGGCTCTTTGCCACATGCAGATATATTAGAAATAGTATGAGGGTTATTAAATAGAAATAATAGAAGAAGTGGTCAACATATGACCAGACAATTATGGTATATATAAATGTATAGTAAATACCTATTTCTATGCTCTATAAATACAGTGAAATTTCTACTAAAGGCTGTAAATTGAAAGGCATAATGGAAAATTATATATGACTTTATTCCTGCTAAAGATGATGAAATAATTTCAAAATAATTTAAGAATCCTGTACCTTTATGTTAAGATTATGCCTCAACTAATCATAGACTTTAGAAGGCATAGTGTTCCAACCACTGTCTTAATACATCATCTTTATCATTTGGAGCCAAAAGGGTATCAATAAAATCCTTGGACACATTACAGAATAACAAGTAGAATTTAAGCTGTATGCTTGTATACTGTACTTTTCCATCATTTTCCTATCATTGTAATTACACATTTGTGATACCACTATACTGATTCTAGCAGAGGGTATGTGCATATCACTTATCAGTATTTATGTTAACGGAGTAAAATTTCATAAAATCTCAAAGTAATACAGACAGTTTTACACATCCTCCAAACCAGGGATCAGCAAACCATGACCCATAAGTCAAATCTGGCTTGCCACCTGCTTTTGTACGGCACATCAGCTATAAATTTCTATTTTTAAATGGATTTTTTTTTTAAAGTCAAAGAAGCTTAATATCTTATGGCATGACAGATTCACAATTTCAGATTTCAGCGTCGCGAAAGAAAGCTGTATTGATACACAGGCACACCCATTCACATGTTGTCTGTGACTGCTCTCCACTACAACGGCAGTCTGAACAGGGTGATGGAGACAACAGGTCCTGCCAAGCCCAAAGGATTTCCTATTAAGCTTCTGCAGAAGTTGTTTGCTGATCCCTGCTCTAAGCACATAGACGGCATCTGGAATGCTGGACAGAGTGTTTACAGCAGAATCAGTGTATGACTTAACTTGGTTTCATTTACAGACACCATATACATTACTGCTTTTGAACATTATCATTTACTTGGTAAACAAATAAAAATAAACTTATGTCAAAAAAAAACCTTATTTCTTGAAATGTTTAGGACCAGCAAAACAATCATATATAAAAGCAGTATTTTTTTAGCAATGATTTCAAGGTTTCTCAGAGAATACCAGACAGTAACGGGCAGGTCTTAAAAGTCTTATAGCAGATTTCTGGTTTCCAAATTTCTGGGATGTAGTACTTAACACAGTATTTGAGATTTTTATAAATGTTATTAAAGAGACATTGTGGAGAGTTACTTATTAAAAAAAAAAAAAAAAAAGCAGGGGATGGGGATAAGCTATTTCAAAATAAGAAATCAGCCCAAGATAAAAAAAGAATGGCAAACAACTTAAACATTTTTTTCCCTTTCTGTTAATGGAGCTACATATTCTGCTGTGGAAAACTCACTAGAAATGGATTATTTTTCATTTTAATGGGCTGATCCTTATATCTGTGTCAGATAAAATCATAGCACTTATTACTTGTTACCATGGATACCATGAAGATACTGCCATCCACTAAATAGCATTAGAGGAAGACAACGTAATTTTCTGGGACGAGTCCTGTTTTGCCTTCATAAGTTGCCTTCAACCATCCTGGTTCCACTGATGGGTACACTGGCAAAGATAAAAATACATGAATAAATACCACTCAGTCAACATTAGCTTCAAATAATTACACACACAAATGGCTAAAAATCCACATCAGATCATATGCATATACTCAATTTGTCAAAACAACGTCACAGGACCTGTAAAGCTGGAAATGCCTTTTGCATTCATATAACCAATCACTCCGGTAAGGAAGATCCCCTGAAGAAGGGAATGCCTACCCACTCCAGTATTCTTGCCTGGAGAATCCCATGGATGGAGGAGCCTGATGGGCTACATATAGTCCAAGGGGTTGAAAAGAGTCGGACACACTGAGTAACTAACACTTTCACTTGCTCTCTCTCTGACACAGGAGAGGAAATCTGTTCCAGGGGAATCTGATGTGTTTACTGGTGCAGCTACAAAAGGCAGGCCTGGGCTGGATCCTGAGTCTCCTGGTTGTTACTTTAGACTGCTCCTGTGTCCTTCAGGACGGTAACCTTAGCGCAGGGAACGGGTGGACTTACCGTTGGAGAATAGCGCCCCCTGTGGGAAGGAAAGCTCATGGCTGTGCTCTGCTTTACAGGAGTACATGGCTTTGGCTTGGCTGAAAGAGCAAGAGGCAATCTGTGAAAACCGCAACACTCAAGGATGTTTGCACTGGACACTATTCTTAAAAAATGACACTAGCTTTCAGTTATGATTGAAGCATGATATACACAGTGTGCATATAGAAGCATGCATGAGTGCATTTCACAAAGTGCACACGCCCGTGTAACCAGCGCACACGGACAGCACAACCAGAGCCTTTCTCGTGTTTCCAGGCAGTGCTCCCAAGAGTAACCACCTGGCTTAGAGCAAATGAAGTAAGCTAGTTTTAAAGAATGCCAGGATTTGTTAGGATTCTGCTAAAGAGGCTATTTTCCAGCTCCACAGGGGTTCACAGGTACCTTAAAGCACGATGCATTTACTTGCCACTTTAATTTCAGAGTATCAGAGGTGAGCTCCACATATTAAAAGGCCTAGAGGGTATGGAAAATTAAGTGGGCGTGATATAAGAAAAACAATAGGATAAGCTGATGATGAAGGGGATCCAACAACAGCCTCACTGTCAGGGGGACATGGAGACGGGTCTTTGTAAACCACAGTATACGCAGCTCTTAAAAGGGAAGCCAGTACTCCTCTCCGACATCTGCTCCCATATGGGAATTCAGTCTTCATGTAGGCAGATACTCTGGCTTTTTTAAATAGGAGTCAGAATTTCCGAGTTTTGTATGAGACCTCCTTAAAATGATCTGAGCTAACACTAAAAAGCCATCATCTGAGGCTGCTAACCAAGTCACCTAATCAGTGAAGTCGCCTTTACTCTGCAACATCGAATGACCTGACTACACTCCTCACCATCTCTACTTCAGCCAGAGTGCAAGCCAAGATCATCTCTACCATAGCTCATGGAATGGCCCCCTAACTTCCTAAATCCTCTGGGTTTCTTTCCTCTCCTGTCCCCTTGCCATCCATTCTACACAGAGCAACCCAGAGGGCAGTTTGAAAGGTTTTGATGATCACGTGGACTTCCCTGAAAACCACCCACCAGCTGGTTCCCAACTCTGGCCTCCACGCTGTACCCAACCAGGCGCCTGCTGGGGTCTCCTGCTTCTTCTGAACCTGCCTCTATGCACCTGCTCTACTTGCGTCACACTGGCCTGCCTTCTCTCCCTCAAACACGCCGAGCCCATTCCCTCCTCAGGGCCGGCTGAGATTCCTCCTGGTCTTCACTCAGCTCTGGCCTTCTACTTTACCTTAAACCTCCTGAGCGTCACTGAAGGCCAGGTCTTCCCTGCAACACACTCTAAAACCGTCCCAGGCAACTTCACATTCCCCTGTTTTAAGTCTGAATGGTATTCTGTTGTCATTGTTGGACAGAAAGTTATCTTCTCTTCCAATCAGAATGCAACCTCTGTGAACAATGCCTGATGCTAAACAGTAACTCAGTAAATACCTGCTGAATGAATGAGTATTTAAAAAAAAAAAGGGAAGATGCTGTGGTCCCAACCTTTTTGGCACCAGGGACTGGCTTCATGGAAGACGATTTTTCCATGGACTGGGGGTGGGGGGTGAGGGACGGTTTCAGGATGATTTAAGCACGTTCCATTTACTAAGCCGCCACTGATCTGTTGGGAGGTGGTAATGAGAGCAAGGGAGAGCAGATGTAAACACAGATGGAGCTTCTCTTGGCTGTCCACGCTCACCTCCTGCTATGCAGCCCTTCCTGACAGGCTGCCGCCTGGCACTGGTCTATGGCCTGGAGGCTGGGGACCCCTGCTATGGACTCTTTCTACATGATGAGTCCTTTAAAATTTCCAAGGTACCCTGTCTTTCCTGCCTGAGGTCCCAATACTTTATCTGCGAAGAAGCATCAGCAGTATTTGCATTTGCATCCTCGCAAAGCAACAGTGTAACATGATGATTACATTTCTCTGTTGGAACAAAACTCTGGATCTTATCTCCATACTTTCAGGATGAGGCTGGTCACCTAAACCAGGGTTTCCAAGTGGCTACTGAAGATCAGAAAGGTTAGAGAGGAGAACTATGGCCCTGCCCCCAGAGTCTTTTTCTTATGAGGTGGGTCTCAGGCTGTACTTTCAAGAACTTGGCTAGGAGGGTCTGCAGCAAGCATGTTTAAGAAGGACCGACCACTAGCCCACACAACCCCACTTCCCAGTTAAACGTGGCTTAAAGGAAGAGCTGATGAAGTGGACGCACCCCGAGAAGGACAGAGCTTCACAGTAAAGGGGAGCCACGCGCATGCTGCACGTGGGTGTGCTGGCTGACATGGGCTGGGGGCAAGGAGAGGGTGCCGCCAAGCTACGGAGACTTCTGAGGATGAGACTCGGGACCTGACGCAGAAAGAACGTTAATTGTTCATATAAATCTTCCAGTCAAGTATACTCATTTGATCTGATATAATCTGGTGTATCTTGATCTGATATTCACAAAAAGAAAAACACTCTTCACTATCACTTATATATAGAATCTTAGGAAAAAAAACAACAAATGAATATAACAAAACAGAAACAGACTCACAGATACAGAGAACAAATAGTTGTTACCAGTGGGAAGAAGAACTGGGAGACAGGTCAAACAGGGGTGGGGACTAACGGATAAAAATTACTTGTATAAAATAAATAAGCAACAGGGATATACTTTATAGCACAGGGGCAAACAGTCATTATTTCATAATAACTTGAAATGGAGTATAATGTACAAAACTATTATATCACTATGCTATAAACCTGAAACTTATATAATGTTGAATTTTTAAAAATGCATTTTCTAGGGACCATTCTCAGACTTATTACACTAGAATCTCAGGTGTGGAGGTGGGGGTTGGGAGCTGTTATTTAAAAAATATAACCTTAGGTGATTGTTCTTTTTTCTGAGCTTCATTGAGATATGATTGACAAATAAAACTGGGTATGTTTATTAAAAAATAATTTTATCTGATATCTGATACAATTGAAGGTTGCAGAGCCATTTCTCTAAAAATACATAAAGACTTTTTAAAATGTCAAATTTTCTAGCAGCAATGATTTCCACCAATAAATACTATCTTATTACCTTGAATCATTAAAATAAATTAAGAGATACATAAGGAAACAAATTCTAGAGTTATAGAAATGATTAAGATATAGTAATTCTTGCACTGATATATCTCATACTTCAAATGCAACCTAATTAATTTATAATAATATTTCAGATATGAGTGTACTTAGAGTATTGTATGAGACTGGATGGTGAGGGAACACACGCAGAACAATATCATTAAATGAATGGATACTGTTAAATGTGTCAAAATACACCGCACAAAGTAATATCTGTTACAACTTTCCAATTATCAGTGCATGTGACTTAAACAACTATAATTTTCTTCCACTGAGATCTGTAACTACAGGTTACAGCTCAGTTCAGAGCTCTGATGATTTAATGTAGAATTCTATGACAGTGAAGTTTTCTTTCCAGGTGCTAATGCTTTTTCTTTTACTGTCTTGGTGTATTGAAGAAGATGTGAAAATAACACTGTCACCTATTGAGTCTGTTCACAAGATTGTAATATCCTTTGAAAAGGATTTTGAGGATCCTACTTTCTGTTGCATTGGAGAGTAAGGTAATGATGCTTGCTATCCTGAAAGCCCATTTCTTCCCTTATAGTTTTGAAGATGATCTGTTCACAAGCCCCATTCCTAATGCTAAACACTGTCTAATGTGAACGAGTGGACTTATACAGGTTTGACAAGGTCAGTGTGAGAAATTCACAAGGCTCATCTTAATCATAAGCAAAATAAAAAATTCACCAAATCAAAACTGATACAATGTTTTCTGAAGGGCTACTTAACAACGACACACACACACACTTGCCGTCTCTCACATACACATTTTGTATGCTAAGAATTTCACTTCTGAAGAGAGCAGGAATGTACTTCTGAGGGGAGAAGAAGATATAGTCAGAAGCGCAGCAAAGAAGTAACATACACAACAGCAAAGTTAAAAACAAACAGATCGCAACAATCTAAGTGTTCATCAGTAGAGAATTTAATAAAATACACCAAATTCAATGAATTAGTAGGTAGTTATTATGAATAAACCTACAGAGGAACACACACAGGAGCAGTATTAGGAGGTAAGGCAAATACTTTACAGAAAAATTAGTCACCAGCAAGACCTCTCAACTGCCCAAGATAATCTGCAATAAACATTTATAAATAATGCAATAAGCACACACTTGCTTCTTGGTCATTGGTTGGAGATTTTTTAAAATTAGTTACACACCCTTTTCTTAGGTTTTTGTCAACAAAAATGAGCTGTTTCTGGCTTGGATATCTGAGTGTTGGATGCCTCAAAGCTACAAGTCTCTCATGGGAGCTTGTAGAGTTAAAGCTGCCATGTCAAAGAAAGAATATTGCAACTCTAATAAAAATGAACTGAACATACGAACAAAGTCTTTTAAAATTAAAATGTGTATTTTATCTATTTACCCAGCAATTCTGTTGAGCGTCTACTTTGTTGGGCACCATGGTAAGAGGAACACCAGGAGCACCACCTTCCTGGGTCTTTTTCTGTGCTCTCTACAGAGGAGTGGGTCTCTAAGTGCTCTCAAGGGAATCTGGAAGGAGGGGCAGGCGGGACCTGAGAGGCACTGCTCTGACAGCTAATGGAACGTGTATGAGGATCCATTTATTTCCCACCATGTCAGATATTAGGGCTTCCCTGGTGGCTCAGTTGGTAAAGAATCTGCCTGCCATGCAGGAGACCCAGGTTCGATCCCTGGAGAAGGGTATGGCAACACACTCCAGTGTTCTTGCCTAAAGAATCCCATGAACAGAAGAGCCTGGAGGGCTATAGCCATGGGGTCGTGAGTCAGACACGACTGAATGACTGACACTCTCATGGCAGATATTTAGGAGATCTGCAGAAACGTAAAATAAGGCCAGTTTAGGGGATGAAATGCAAGTTTAGGGGATGAAATACAAGTTCCAGGCGATGAGCATTGTTAAGGGACAGAGGCTGACTGCAGCTCGGGGGGTGCATGGGGACAGCAGAGGAGCAGACTTCTGTGTGGCTTAGCTCAGGGGAAGAGGGAAAACAACTGTTGTCTTAGAAATATGACCTTTGGAAGAGGGAAGAAATGGGAAGGTGAGACCCTATCATGACCTTAGGGGTAGGCACACAAACTTTCTAACTAGGTGTTACAGAAAACAGTGATCCCCATATACTGGGGGTCTTGTGATCATCCAGATGACTTCGGTCATATAATGAATTTATATTTTGAAAGGAAACTTACATATTTCTTTGGTCTAACCTCTATAATGTGGAAATGAAGGTCAAGAGAAATTAACATTATGGCAGTCAGGCTAAAACCTACATCTCTTGATTGCTGACCTAGTGCATACCTGGTGAGTCCACTTAAATGTCATCTGTAAAATCTCAAGATAATGTCACTGAGAAAATCACTTCTATTAATAACAGCTGACTGTTAATGAAGAGTGAACAATCACATCTACACAGTGCTATTGTTATATTTTAGTTATATGAACTTATTTTTATTTTAAATAAATTCATAAACATTTAAAATTTTCTCAGTTTAAATTTCTAATACCACAAGTATTAATAGATATAACTCACACAAACAAAAGCTCTTTGGAGATCTTCAGTAAGTTTTTTAATTGTGTAAGTTGTTTTGAGACCCAAAACTTTTGAGAACCACTGTCAACTGATAAGACTAGATGCCTGTGCATCAAAATGCAGTTCTCTCTAGGGGATGAAACGAGTGGTGGTTTTCATTCACTTTTTTTAGTGTTTTAGTATTCTCCATATTCTCTTAAAAAAAAGAAAAATTAAGCTATTCTTAATAGCCATGGCTTCCTTTGTCTTCCTTATGAGTGTTCTATCTTATGTGTGTCTCACATGAGTCACTGTGCTCTGAACCAGTGACCTACAGCCTTTTATTTATTTATTTTAAATTGTGTATTTATTTATTCAGCTGTGCTAGGACTTAGCTGTGGCAAGTGGGATCTTCAGTTTTAGTTGCGGCATCAAGTTATCTAGCCAGGAATTAAACTGGGCCCCCTACGCTGGGAGCACAATCAGAGCCACTGGACCACCAGGGAAGTTCCCTCAGCTTTTAAACAGTCAAACTCACTAGACGAGAAGACTGTGCTGAGGCTTGCTTTGTAATCATAAAAAAAAGATTGTTTTTAGATTATTGTAACAGAAAATCTGACTGCTTATAATGAGTCAAGCACTCAATTCTTAATTCTCTTATTTCTCAAGCATGTAATTCTCAATTAAACCTTCAGAAGATATTGGTATACCTTGCCTAAATTATACTACTTTAAAGTGTATTTCCCCACTGCCCAACTGTACCTGATTGAGATGGAGGTGAGAGCTTTATGGGTCCTGTTTTCCACAGGCTTTTGTAATGCTGAGACAGAGCCTAGCTCCATTTGCCTCTTGAAAGCATTTTATAGGTTGAGAGAAACATTTAGTACTATGGCATTTTTCTCTATTCCAATGGCTCTCAAAGGTTTTGATATACATAAGGATCACTTGGGGAAGTTGTCAAAAATACATATTCCCTAGGCCTCAGTCTCAGATACTATGGTGTATAGAGTCTGAGCAAATTCAAGAATCTTCATTTTAACAAGTCTGGCATGACAAGTTCCTTTGACAGAGAAAGCGGCCCCTCCCACCCCACTGAACCCAAATTCTGAAAGGTTTCCAGTGAGGTCTTAGAGGTAAAAACCAATGCCTTCCTCTAATGATCTCCTTGATCTTTGGTTAGCATCCATCTCACTGACCTGGCTTTCTCCTCATGATCATTCCTTCACCTTTTTTGCCTGACCCTTAAATGAAACCAGTGCTCACAGGCCATTTCCCCCATGCAGGAAGCCCCAACACTGGGTAACCCCACCTTCATCTACGCAGTGTGGCCGCTCTGCACAAGTTTCTCAAATGGCATCAAGCTTCATGCTCTCCTGGCTCCAGCTGCAGGTCTCTAACTGCCTCTCAGTGCTCCTCAGACTTCTCAGACAATGAGGCTAAAACTCTCCCTGCCCTTCTATGTACTCACACAAGCTGAACTCAGAAGCTAAATCACCATTCTTTCTTGCAGTCAGTCTTAAAAACCTAGAATCTTCTTTACCTGTCTCTCATTCCCAATATCAAAGCAACTGCTCAACTCTAGTTCTATCCATAAAATTCTCCTTACAGTTTATCATGCTTTTGTTAATGCCCTAATTAAGGTCTTTTAAATATCACCTGTTCCATCTTAAATGGTTTTCTCCCCATCAACAACCTCCTAGAGAAGCCAGCTCAATTTATCTGACCAAGTGCATCACTGATTAGATCAGCTCTTTGCTCAATGACTCCCAGAGCCGCAGTCAATGCAGAAGTGTTACTTTTCTGTTGCTCAAGACCATCCACTAAAATCTCCCAACTGTGGGCTCTTTCCCATAATGGCTGGTCTCCCTACGACCCACTACTGGTTCATCCTTCTTTGAGGTCCTGAAATTCAAGAGTACCCTAAGTTCCCTAGAAGGAAATCAAAATAGGTATTGTGGGAGGTCAGTAAGGGAAATATCCTCAACTTTTGTTGTTCAGTTGTATTTAATGGTACAAAAGGGTTTCAAGTGACTGATAAATGTCCAAATACCCAATATATATTAATTAAAGGCTTGAATACCTTAAGTAGTTTCAATGATAATAGTTATAACAATATTAGCTATTATTGCAGAGGCAGTATATGGACAGCTGACTGTGTACTTCAAATACATTGCTTCCTACACTGATAATCTGTCAAAAAGGGAATAATGACCTTCACTTTATAGATTAAAAAAGTGTATTTTCCAGAGTTCAGACCAAGGTGACAGAGTAAGAGAATGTGGAGCTCATCTCCCTCTGTGAACACACCAAAACTACATCTACATGTGGAACAGTTCTCACTGAAAACTAACCAGAAACTGGCAGAAGAACTCCTGTACAACCCAGGCTGAAACATACACACGTAACGAAGGGAAGAAAAGCATCTGAATCGGGACTCGTGCCCCTGAGTGGGGACTTGTCCTAGACTCGTCCAGGAAGTGAGCCACAGCCTGGGGGCCCCAGTCCTGAGGTCTTGAGTAGGAGAGAAACCCTGGCTGGCTGGAGGGCTGGGGGAAGCCTGACTCCTTTTGGGAGGGGCAGGAAGGAGACAGGTCGACCCTCGCGGTTGCAGGGTTTCCTGTGATCTCCTTGCTCAAGCCAAGCTAATGCTCCATCGCCACTGACTCCACATTCCAGCACAGTGCTGGATTTCTCCCGTGACTCGGGAAGAGACTTGACTGTGGGGTGCACAGGTGAGCCAGGGCCCGGCAGAGCCTGGGGGGCAGAGCGCCTACTCCAGCAGTGGATCAGAAGCTACCCAGACCACTGACAGTGGCCGTCCTACCACGGCTCCTTCCCACCCCACCCCATGCACACAGGGTCCACGTGGGCCCTGCCGACCCTGTGAAGTCAGCTGGTGAGCAGCCGTGAGGAACAAATGGGGCTTGCACCAGAGGCTGTGTCCGAGCAGACCCATGGGTGTCTGCACAAACAGCGCGTTGGGCCTCGGTCTGCAGCTGACGTGGGCTGGGAGTCAGCCTGAGCCCCACCTGCGTTAGCATCTCAGGGGCAAGGGTCCCGATGCAGGGAGACAGGAAAACACACCTCAGGGGTACAGGGCTTCCCTGGTGGCTCAAACAGTAAAGAGTCTGCCCGCAATGCTGGAGACCTGGGTTCGATCCCTGGATCAGGAAGATCCCCTGGTGAAGGACATGGCAACCCATTCCAGTATTCTGCCTTGGGAAATCCCATGGACGGAGGAGCCTGGCGGGCTACAGTCCCCAGGTTTGCATGGGCCCAAACAGTTGGGCATGACTGAGTGACTTCACTTTAAAGGGGACAGAGCCAGGTCAGGCCAGACCATCAGGGCTTCTGCTCCATGAAAGTGAGATCAGTCCCGGTCCCTGGCAGGGCAGTGATGGTCCCTGAGCAGAGAAGCAGCCTCACTCACACTCTGCGGAGGCTCTGGTTCCTCCAGCATCAGCCACAACCCTGAGCAGGCTGAGAGCGGCCAGCACATCCTGAGAAAAGAGATGACTCGGGTCCACGTCAAACCCACCTCTTCCAACAAAGGCACTGGGCACACACAGTCTGTACAGGGATGTGCCACTTAAGCTTCCCCTTTGAAGGCCTAAAGAGGCAGCTATTTTACCTAAATGCATAAAGGCATACAAGGTTAAGCAAAATAAAAGGACAGGTGAAAAGTTATGACACCGTCCACAAGTACTGCGGACTAAGACTTAATCTTCAGTGTGTCACTGAGTGAGCTCTAAATTTATGCTGACAGCTTATTAGAAGTGGATTTAGAGTATTTGGAGTGTAAAAGTATGTTTTAAATGCATAGGATGAGTGTTGAACATGTAAGTAAACTTACTGTATAACAGCTTCATTAATTTACTGTCATACTAATTTATTTCATTAATACCTTGCTGTCTTCAAGCTCTTAAAAGATTATCTCTTTGATTCCAGTACTTAATAGATTGTTTAGCATTTCCTAATAAAAGGGCTCCATCTAGTGGAGCAATTCAATCATTTTTGCAAGACAGAAGGTAGCAAGGTTAAATTCCTTATATTAAGGCCTGACAGTGGTGATAGTTTCAGGGAAATGCTTGTTCTGACGTGCACAGTGCCTAGTCTTCACCTTGCCTTGATAAAAAGGCAGAAGATGGAGGTAAGGTACATGCAAGTATGCCGGGATTTACTATATAAATTCAAGGCATTAACCATCAGTAAGACACCAAAGTGGCTCTCCTCTAAAAACACTAATTTACGGGTGTGCTCGCTAAGCTTTCGAAAACAGAGTTTGAAGTTTATTGTTGTCTCTAGTAAGTAGGACAAGCCTTATATTGTGTAGGTGCTTAAGAACTGCTGAAAAGGTCCACATACTTTTACAAGGTCAATAAAAATGCTATGGCTGAATAACTTCTAAAAGAACTATATAGTAATACTTTAATCATATCTGACTCCTTTCCTTCACAGCCTCAAGTAGCTGGTTGTGGCCAGCTCAAAATTTCCTGGGTACATCCAAAAAACAAAAAAATCTAGGTTGGTCCTTCAAATGTTCTCATTTATATTCCCTTTCAAAAAGCATTTATTAAATACTTGTGACATGCACTAGTTGCTGATGGTAAAAAAAAAAAAAATCCATTAGCTTAGACATATTCAAAATTAAAACCAAAGTCTAACAAAGATGAGAGAATCAATTTGTAGTAAGAGGAGAGGAAGCAGGAACCTTAGAAGCAAGCAAATGAATAGCAGCAAGACATAATAATTCATATCCTGTTAACAATGGAGCAGAAGGTAAAATCTGAAAACCCTGAATGGCGCGGAGCACTCAAACAGCAGCGCTGCCTGGGGTAATCAGCTCTGCAGCGCCACGGGGGCCACGAAGAATGAGCACAGTGCGGACCTAGGGACTGTCACACCGAGAGAAGCAAGTCCGCCAGAGAAGGGAAGACATGGTATGACATCCCTCAGATGTGGAATCGAAAAAGAAATCACACAAATGAACTTACCTACAAAACAGACTTAGAGAATGAACCTATCGTTGCTGGGGGTGGGGGGGAGAAGGAGGGGGAAGGGACAGTGAGGCAGCCTGGGATGGACATGCACACACTCATATTTAAAATGGGTAATCAACAAGGACCTAGTGTCCGGCACAGGGAGCTCTGCTCAATGTCACGTGGCAGCCTGGATGGGAGGGGGTTTGGGGGAGAATGGACACGTGTACATGTGGCTGAAACTATCACAGCATCGTTTGTTAACTGGCTATACTCCAGTATCATACAAAATTAAAAGTTAAAAAAAAAGAAAATGTATGCAGTCTTTGGTGCATGTTCATGAAGCTTCTTCCAGAAAAAAAAAAAAAAATGCATTAAATTTTCCAAGACCAAAATATACATTTGAAAATTTTCCACAAACTGTCATCAAAAAAGTCTTTGGTGTACAAAGAGTTATTTCAACTTGTCTTTTAGAAAACCTGTTTGCTTAGAACTCTTCCTTTGTGAAGGTTTTAACAAACAAGGTACTGCAGTAACACTCTTGAGATGCTACATGCTGTGTATGTATATGGTCATGACCATTTATTCCCCTGCCAAGAGACAGCAGACGTGAATTTGACCATTTGCAGAAGTGAGGGGCAGAGCAGTCAAAGATGACCTGCCACATCAACACAAAACCATGTCACCACTATTTCTTTTTTATTTTTTTACTGGAAAGTTGAGAACTTACCGTCCAGAAGAAACTGACTTAACTGAACCAACGTTTTCAAATAGTTGGGCCTTTGCTGCCACACTGAAAAACAATTTCAAAATGCAAGTTTCATTAAAATGCATTTCACAGCTCAAAGTGAAAATCAGAGCTAGCAGTTAACCAAACAAAAAAAATGAGTTAAAATTTGCCCCAAAATATGAACTGAATTTTAATTGTTTTAAGTTCTAATACAGAAGTAAGTTTCAGATCTAGTGTCTCGTTCACTGAATACCAGATGGGAATAAACCTGCATCTCCTTCCTCTGGGGATCACACTGTCTGCATTTTTTGCACCTCAGAAAACTGTGGGAGCAGAAGAAAAGGAAGCTTTTATCTCCCACTCCACTCCTGGAAGTCCTGCTGTTGACTCCATGGAGCCACGAGGGAAGAGTCACATCAACAAGATAAAACAAGAGCTGCTTTATACTCTCATAGTCAAGACAAAACAAATCCAAAAACTGTTTCATGTATTTTTAAAATACTTGAACATACTTCCTATAAAGTGAAAAGAGAGAAATCTGAAAATATGACCAACAAGTAAATTTGTGGATTCAAGTCTTGTTTCAAAGCATGACACGGGAAAGGCAACATATGAAAAGTAAGCCTATAGGGTAGAATGAAAAGAACGAAAACTAATGTAACCCAGCTAACTAGATAAGTTCCTATATTTACTAGAAGAGAATATAAATTTATTTGAATGATGTTTTAATGAACTGAATATTTAAAATCTACCTTATTTCTTAAACTGACAAACTTTTCTCTCAGAACTGAGTCATTTGATAATCTGCAGGATCATTTTACATCTAACTCAGAACAAACACTCTACAATTTAAGTTCTATTTTATCAGTAAATCACAAAATATAAGCTCTTCTCTTTCCCTCACAAAGAATAAAGTTTATATTTTCTCATCTCCCTTTACACATTTGGCTTAAAATTCATTTCCCTTAAGGCCTAGAACTATACACACCAGGGAAAGACAAACTGACACAAAATCTGCCTATATTGTGGGAGCTGGATTTGTGACCATGAGAGAGAACGTATGTGAAACTCCCTCTGAAACCAAAGGTTCTTGTTAATGGGATGAATGAATGAATGTAAGACGTTGTTCCTATGGAAGCAGGCTTAGTGAAATGTCTTCCTGGACTTTCAGTGGATAATTAAGAGGCCAGCACCACCGCCATATTACAACTGGACGTGGCGTAAGAGGAACAGCACAGACTCAATTGGAGAACCCTGGGTTAGAAGCCTAGCTCCGCCACTTACTAGCCGAGTGAGTGTGGACTGCCTCCCTGACTGCCCATCATCTGTAAAACAAAGTTGATACTGCCTCCTGCAGGAGGACACTGTGGTCCTTAAAATAAGTAACATGTACAAGGATACTCAGCAATAGCTCATGCCGCATCTGGAAAATTGCAGCGAAAGTTGAAACATTAAGATGAAAAGGAGGAAGAACTCTCCTCTTTGGATTCTGATTCCATACTTACCCCACTCCCCACTTTCTCCCATCTGCACCCTCACTGTTCTTGTCTACACACCCGACCCTCCCGGCCTTTACACTTCAGGGTCGTATCCTTCTCTTAGAAGCACACTCTCTTGCCTTTCCCACTCCCTGTTCTCCAGGAATTGTTTAAGTCAGTGAGTATTCAGGTTGGGGAGATGAATGGAGAGAAGAGGAGACCACCCCGGCTAGAAAACAGCTGTATTTCTAACAAAGAGGTAGGACTGAGGATACGGGCAGTCCCAATAGCAGAGTGGTGGGTGTTTAGTTTCCAGACTCCAAACCACTATATTATACATGGCTTTCATGTTCTTAAGGAAAGCCTGCTTCTAAGGAAAGCGCCTGAAGTGTGTACTAACATTCACACCACTTGCAGAAGAGGATAGGGTCCTGCAGAAGTTGGTGGTACCCACTCTACGGATGAGCGTTTGGCTGTGGGAATCCCGAGAGTTCTTTTGCACACGTTCAAGCCCTGTGTACCCACGGGAGACACAGAAAACGCCCAACAAGCACCCTGTCACTTACACGGAGCCGGGGCGCTGGTAGCCGTTGCTGGAGGCGGTGTCCAGCCTTAACCTCCTGCACATTTTTGGAGGCAGATCTGGGTTTGGCGTGGCTTTGGGTGTCTCTTTGGAACCTATGGAAGTTAAACTTTGAATGGATCCGCTGTAGCTCTTGTTTCCTGAAAAGAAAGCCCAAGAAAACAGGCGAGGTGCTATTAGACAAAATAATAGCAATAACACAGTCCATGCACGTAACAAAAGGAAGTCGTTTTCTTTGCGTCCAAATGAGAAGGCACAGAATGTTCTCTGGGCCCAGCAGCCCGTCACTCAGGGAAGATCACAATCGGAAGTAATTGCAAAGCATCACCGCTCAGAGAGGGAAAGTCACAGCACACAGGAGGTTTCAAGCTCCCAGCCCAGGGACAAAGCGGAGAAGCACCGTTTGCCTCGCTGTTCAAGCCTCCCTCCTGAGTCATCACGCTCAACAAGCCAGTAGGTGACGCAGAGACAGGGCACTAGCCGACGCTCCATCCTGGCTTACCTTCAGCCGCAGAGACGGATCTGAGGGAGGAAGCCGAGGCTCTTTTCAGTCCCGAGAGCCCATAGGGCCCCTTCTTGGCCAGGTCGATGGGTGGGGACGCGTCCCCGGGACTGGTGACGGAGGTGACGCTCTGGCAGTCTGATTCCGCGTCCGTTTTGGTTGCGTCTTCTCGAGAACTTGACTCGGGACTCGTGGTCCAGAGACCAAGGCTCTTCTGTCCGTTGCTGGGCGATGGGGCCGCAATCCACGGGATCCCGGCAGACCTCTCCCTGGGCGGGCAGGAGGCAGGCTTCATGGCGCTGTTCTGCTCGGAGGAGTGGGAGGAGAGGGACTCGACGCTCCCCATGGGCGTGCTGTCGGGGCTGCTGCTGTAGGAGTCGCCTGGGGGTCGGGCAGAGACGGGAGCGTCAGGGACAGGGGCTCGCAGTCAGACCTGCACCGCCAGGCCCTTCTGTCCACAGCCTCCCCAGCGCTCCGCGGCCACCTCGCCCCACTGCAGCGCTAGACCTGGCTTACAGAACTGTCTTAGTTGTGCAGAGAGGCTTTAAAGCATTCGTCTGAACTCGGTGAACCCACTTTTTCTACATCATTCAAGGGAGGCTGTCTATGTGCCCCTATGAAATCATGTTGCTTCTTGAAGTATCAGCAGGCTGACTTGAAATCAGACAAAATGTGCTGCAGAAACAGGATTCACCAGTAGGAGAAGCAAGATGCCTTGATGACATAGTAAGAAATCAATGAAAAGGGGGAATATTGAGACGTATTTCTGCCTTCTGCTCTTCTGATCGTAGGTGATTCTGAGTTACCATGTATCTGAGTCCTCCTGGTAGTAAAGGTGCTATTAAATGTCAGCAGCTCCACAATTTTTATTTTTATCAATTTGTTTTACAATTTTTAAAAGGAAAGCTTATGGAAGAAAATAGGAAAGGATTTCTTTCCTTTCCTTGCTAAGAGTATAGCAACATAAGAAAACTTGCTATTTAACTGGGTGTATTTTTTAATGTTTCTAAAAGTTAAGGTATAAGAAAAAACATCAGAGAAGCAGTAAGGGAGTTTTCAAATACTACATCTAAACACCAATTGTGGGGAAAACTGAGGGTGGAGGGAGAGGGCTGGGTGTACAAAATAAAACGAAAATGGCCAAAGTTGAACACATGCTTTGCGCTGAAGCTACCACCCACCTTATGGTAGGACTTGGCTCAGAATAGTAAGTTAGGGATAATGTGTGGTGCAGAATCTCTTTTTATTTCCTTTCTCTCTCTTTCAGACACTTTGATACCCTAGAGATGATGCTTTAGGAACATAAGGTGAAAGACTGAAAGAATGAAAGTGACTGCCTGGGCCAGACTCTCTGGCTTTCTTCCGGACCACTTTGACAAAGGGACAAAAGCTGCTACAAAGTAGCACCTGATGTATTTTACTTAATCACAGCTACAGGAAAGAAGGGCACTGGGCAAAAACTATTTTTTTTTCCCTTTGCAGCAGGAATGAATTGGTTTGTCCAAGGTCTATCGTGACGTTGAATATTTAAATGTGGTGGAGGGGGCTGGTGTTGGGAGACTGCGTCAGTAAGGACATTTTCTCTTTCTACCTAATTGCCCATAAGGTAGGATAAAGCTGAATTAACAAAGACGGCATCTCCCTGAGGGTGGGGCACTTACTGTCAGGTTCTGCCAAACACGGAGTATACCTCCCTCTGGGCTTCCGGGAGCCTGAGGAGAGGCAGATTGCACGTGTCCTCCGGGATCCGGATCGAGACTGAGGCTGAGGAAGAGGGATGCTGGGGTCTGGGGCAGTGTGAAAAATCTACATGGAAGAAAAATGGACTGAGGTCAACAGAAGGGTGACACTGACATTCTCATCATAAAATAAACTTTGAGTGTTATTAAATGATCTTAGAACTCTATGCTCCTGAATCAGTTGCCTGGCAAGAGACACTTGATACAAGAAATAAACCTTCTAGAGCAATTACAAGTTTCTTTTCCATTTACACTGAATAATGTTTCTCCTCTGGGTTTTTTATTTTTCCCTATTCCCCAGCAGTGAAATTCAGATTTTCCAATATCTTTAAGAAATGTTTCAAATGGCAACGAATATCTATGTCAAGACATGCTGATTCTTTTCACTGTTACAGTCACTCTTCCCCTTCATCCTGAACATAACCTGAGGGGAAGAGGACCCTGCTGTTATCATTCCCCAGCTAGCAGCCCCTTGCTTCTCAGAAGGTGTTGGCATGCTACTGGCCCTGAGCTGCGGAGAATGTGACGAGCTGCAAGCAGGCGTCTGAGCACGGCTATAAGAGGCAGCTGTGGACTCCAGGGTTGTGAAAGCACTTCAGTCTGAGCAAGGCTCCAAGACTATCCTCCTATAGGCACTAGAAAGCAACTGGGAAGGAAAGAGGCACCCCCATCCTCCCACAGGGACGGTGTCAGACATAAATAAATCACAATGTTTAGCCCCTCGATGGCTGAGTTTGCTTAACAATCAGATCATTTTGGTCTTCCCATTTTCTCACTTTCATAATTATTCTAAGATCTCACTCCTAAAGAAAGCCTGCTTAGTGACTGGATATAGAGAGGATTTCAAGACTGTTCTCTGATTTTTATCTAAAATATTAGTTCTTCTGTATAATGAGAATCTAATTCAAAAGAGATAAAAAAAGTTACAATAGACTTAATTATAAAGTGATTCTAAAGTATTTTCTGAATACTGAGTAAAAACCTCATTATGTAAATACTAAAGAAGAAAATATTGACAAGCTAATGATGTAGAAAGAAGGGAAACCATCTACCTAGAGGATTTTTGAGAAGTATTTAAAAACTGAATAAGAAAAAAAGAAAAGCAAAGTCCGCATAAATAATTTATACAAAATTTATAAGACTGACCCCATATAGGAGCCTGAGAGCACAATGAGATCACAGATGATACAAGTGCAAAATTCCTTCTTGGAAACAAGATAACAAAACTTTATACTTCCACGTGAAAATCCAGCCTACCTTTTCATAGTGCTCTATCAGAATTTCAACCACAATATTCTGAAACTTAATATTCATCATGGCAGCCACAGTTTCTTCCTGTGCTCTCATTAGAGTTGGACCAAATATGACACCAAGGTTTGAGACTGTCATGAGATTTTGTTGACTGTGTAGGGACACTCTGCAAATAAAAGCAACAAAAATATTTTAAGTTATATGTTTAATAATTATGGAATGTTCTCGTCTACCAAATAATGGTAAGATGTAAATATAATACATTTTATGTATGTATGATACAGTAAATATGATACATAAGATGTAAATATGCCACTACAGACTAAATTTCTCAAATAGTCAGGTTCAGCCACTACCAGCTGGCATTAGGGGGGTATAGTCTAAATAGATGTAAAAAGTTAATAAACATTAGCACAATAAAACATGATTACTAAGATTAATCTCTTAAAGGAAAAAAAAAAGTCTTATTTTCTTAAATCAAGTACAATTGCCCTCGGGACACTACCAGCTATTTGGCAAAACCTATGGAAGTATATTCTTTTAGAACAAAGGGTTAAAAGTAGACTGGCTGAGATTATATTTGGACTTACCAAACACATTATTAAGAAACTACTGCTAAACATTTTCACAGATAACACTGTACTTATTTCTCCAAGAAGTCAGTTTTTCCTACTGTACAGATTTTAAAAAGAAAAGCTCCTAAAGTAAGCATGATGTACCTGAGGTCGCAGCAAATTAGGGACACAGAGTTTTGTCTCAAGTTAGATCTCCTGACTACAAGGCAAGAGTCTCCCTGAGGTCCCCGTGTCAGATGGCTGGTCAGGGCATGTTCCCATCCTGTCTTCCATCCACCCAGCTCCCATTTCCCCGAGGGCCTCCCAAGTGCTGAGCACTGTGTTAGGCAAACAGCAAGACAAGGAGACCTGGAAGTATTAGTCCTGGCTTGAAAATAAAGAGTCTCTGATATTACTGACCTTAGCAAAGTAACCCCAGTGAACTCTCAAAAACGACTTTGACTAGCTAATTTAATTTGGAGACGGGATACATTCTTAAGAGGTAACCTTATTTTATTTAACCAATCTTCTAGGGGAACCACTGCCTTTTCTATCTTACTCCCAGTGGGGCTGTGAGGATGAAAAATTCTAGTTAGGAGCACAACACAAGATAATGTTTATATGTGACTGAGTATGCACACTAACTCCATTCTAGAAGCAAAAGTAAAATTTTATGAGGAATCCAGGATTCTGGATTATCCACCCAACATTTGACATAGGGCAGGAAGACCTGACTGTCGCATTGACCGAATTTACCCCTTGTGCCCGAGACAGCGTTAGCTAAGATTCTTGGTTAGCATAAGAATTTCATTCTAAGTTTCCTTTTTATACAACCAAATATTATAAATTAATTGTTTAATAAGAATTAGAGAGCCTAATAAGCCATCTGTAAAGGCAGTGAGCCTGTCTGGGTTTAAAGCTTGGGTCCTTCCAATGTGGAAGCTGGGTGCAATCAGCCTTGTTATTTAATCTCTCTCAAGGCTTCAGTTCCCTCATCTGTAAAGTATAAGAATAATAACCCTGATCGCAGTGTGTTGAGAAAATTAAATAAAATAAGTTAAATTAAATAAAATATGATCTTAAAATAATATTCTTCCTTGTAATTAAATTGGCTCCAAGTATTTTTGCTGAAAAGTAAGAGTGCCTGGTAGTATAAGTAACCTAGAATAAGATTAATATGAAGCTCACTGGGAATAAATTTAGAAATCATAAAAAAAAACTGCTCTATTCTGAAAATGAAGCTGATAACCATATTCTTTGGAAGATGATATAATTTGATAACCATATTCCTCTTCACTGAATTTCCCTTCTGCTGGGCTAGTCAGCTGATATAGAGTCTTATCATCCCACGTTTCAGCCAGTTCTGCACCCCACTCCCTCAACTTGTATATGAAACACATTCTGAACTGCACTTTTAAATACTTAAAGTTTAAGTCATAGAGGAGACCACATAAGGCCTTGTCTTAAAGACAATGAATTCTCAGAAAGAAATCAATGATTTATACCATGTCTCAGAGCTAGTTACTGGGGACTTGTAATCAGTCACTGGTCCTTTAGGCCAGTGAGCAATCTAGGTCACTGATCTTAAATTCCCCTTAGTCAATAAGGTGGCCAGGGACCAAGATTGTTATCAGTTGCTACTAGTTTACTTAAATTAACTACTAATGCCCGCCTGGATGAAATACAAGTTGCAATCATGATTGCTGGGAGAAATATCAACAATCTCAGATATGCACATGACATCACTCTAACAGCAGAAAGTAAAGAGGAACTAAACGGCCTCTTGATGACTGTGAAAGAGGAAAGTGAAAAAGCTGGCTTGAAACTCAATATTCAAAAAACTAAGATCATGGCATCTAGCCCTATCACTTAATGGCAAATAGAAGGGGAAAAAGTGGAAGGGATGACATATTTTCTTTTCCTGGGCTCCAAAATCCCTGTGGACAGTGACTGCAGCCACGAAATTAAAGGACACTTGCTCCTTGGAAGGTAAGTTATGACAAACCTAGACAGCATATTAAAAAGCAGAGATACTACTTTGCCCGTAAAGGTCCATATAGTCAAAGCTATGGTTTTTCCAGTAGTCATGTATAGATGTGAGTTGGACCATAAAGAAGGCTGAGCACTGAAGAATTTATGCTTTCAAACTGTGCTGTTGGAAAAGACTCTTGAGAGTCCTTTGGACTGCAAGGAGATCAAACCAGTCAATCCTAAACAAAATCAACCCTGAATATTCACTGGAAGGACTGATGCTGAAGCTGAAGCTCCAATACTTTGGCCACCTGATGAGAAGAGCCAACTCACTGGAAAAGACCCCGATGCTTGGAAAGATTAAAGGCACAAGGAGAAGGAGGCAACAGAGGATGAGATGGCTAGATAACATCACTGACTCAATGGACAAGAATTTGAGCGAACTCTGGGAGGCAGTGGAACACAGAGCAAAGAGTTGGACCTGACAGTGAATGAACAAGAAGAAGAATTAAGTAAGTCATTGGTGATGTGAGCACACATTCTACTGCTGCTGCTCAGTCAGAGGAGACTGACATTTTTAGGTTCAGCTAGGAATGGTGGTGAAGTTTGGGCAGAAGAGTTTTTAGTACTCTTTAGTGGCTAGATATACTCCTTCTATTTCCTGTATTACAGTCACAATTAAAGGTGAAGCTTGTGTTCATCTAACATTCTGGATAATTAAGGGAAAATATTTTATGTGACACTCATGAAGCTTTTAAAGTGTATTTTAAAAGGCTTTGCTAAAAAATTAGCTTGAATGTAGCAAGAGAATGCCCACTAAATGTTGTATGGTTGTTTCAAGAAAAGGACACACAACTCAAAAACATAATTCAAGACTATGTAATTCAGACCAAGGTAGTGAGTCCCTGTTCATTAGCTAAATGCCAACAAGGGCAATCATTAACAACGAACTTGAAATGAAATCATTCCTAGTGGATTTCCTCTTATTTTAAGGAGGGCCAACTCATATTGTCCTAAACCCTGCAAGTTAAGATGAGACTGATTAATATAGAGCACAGTTTCAAATGTGCATGGCTCAAATTAGCATAAATTGGGTTACTACTTGTAGCAAACAAGGAAGGATTAATCATTTGACTATGAATTGCAGTACTCATTAAGACAAAAACTATTCCCATTTGTAAATGAGACTATAAGAGAATTCTTAAGTAACTTTAAAACCTGAATTTGGACTTTTGTTTCCAGCAGCATGGTAACTGAACTGAAATCTCTGAATTAAATGTGTATGTGTGTGTGTGTGAATCAAGATAGATCTGTCACGGCTAGTATTACGTGCCAAATTTGCTAGGCTGCAGTACCCCAGTATTTGGTCAAACATAATTCTAGATGTTTCTGTGAAGGCATTTTTAGATGACATTAACATTTAAGTCAGTAGGCTTTGAGTAAATCAGACTATCATCCATTACCTGGGTGGGCCTCATCTAAACACTAGTTTAGGGTCTTAAGAGAAAAAGACTGAGGTCTCCGAGGACCTGCCTCCAGACTACCTGGATTTGGACCACAGCATCAACTTCTCTGGGTCTCCAGTCTGCCTTGAAATCAGCCTCCACAACTGTGCAGCCAATTCCTTGCAACCAATCAGTCTCTCTTACATATACATGTATGTACACATAGACACACATACAACAACCTATTAGTTCTGTTCTCTGAAGAAACTTGATTAATACAATATTTATCAAAAGTTTTAAATACATAAGAGTCAAAAAGATCTTCAGAAACCAACAGACACTAGGACTCTGGGGAGGGAAGCTAATATTCCAATGGCATGTTGACCTGGTAGAACCTGGTGACCCTAGTAAAACCGAGATCTGGTCTTCAAACTTCAGGCTTACAATGCATCTAAAAGAACTGAGAAAGAACTGTATACTCCTTCATACATTTTTAAGTTGACATTCCATCATAAGTATAACAGTTGCAGGGATATAATTATTTGCATGTCATAAACACAGATACACACACACATAGATTATATCTTAAAAACAAACTGCTGCTTCATTTTTCAAGCAATTCAATGGACTCTGATTACAGTAGCAAAGTTACAGCTCTATCACCCCCTTTGAAAGACATGAACATCCTTAGACTTATCAGATGAACAAGTGAGTGAGCAGTCTGAGTCAGAGCATTACTTGACCAGGTGCTTTATTAAGATGTCCAGCATCTCTCTGTTTCTCTCTGGCAACTTGTGCACCAATGCATGTACAGCCTCCACCCGGTAGTTTTGGTCATCAGATTCTATAACATAAAAAAAGGTTGCAAATATTCAAATTCTAATTCTATCAACATTAATAATTTAAACATCATAACCACTTCCATCCATCATGCCTTATAAGCATTGCTTCACAGGGTAAGTATTATCACTATCATTTCCTAAGGCTTAGAGTCACTGGGTAACTTGTCCATGATCTGCAATCACTAAGTAGAGAAGAACTCAGTTCCATCTAATCCTGACCTATGCTCTTAGCCTCTGACTATATACTTCTATACAACTATAACTCATTTCCTCCTTTGGTTTTGTTACAAAAGGAGAGAATAAAACTTTTAGTAATATGAGTGATGGCAGCAGTTGTTACTGCTGGTCTAATGTGCCAGACACCACAGTACACTTTATCACACTGAAACCTCTGAGTGACTCTATCAGACCAGAGGAAGGAGGCATTCTTTTCTAAATTTAATAGATTAAAAGACGGCAGAGAGTTATTTTTCTCACGTGTCAGGATAATTGTGCAACCAAAGGCCTAGTAGATTTTAAGCCCATGCTGACCATGGTACATCTGGGAAGAAAAAAAAGAAAAATCATCTCAAGCAGATTCAGTCTGCAAGGAAAAAGCCAAGAGGCTGACAAGTTGGCTAGAGAAACTTGTAATGCTTCAGAAAAAGGAATCTATTTAACACTCTCTTACTACAACAAACAAATTCTAGGGTGACTGCCCACCCTGCCAAGCCCTTTCTCCAGAAAGTGCCCACTGCACAGGGTTTATAAATGGGACCTTCCTCTCTTCCGGGCATAGCTATCTGCACACGAGGTGAGGAAAGGGCCTGGTTTTCATCGGGCTAAACATGAAGTCTTTCCCAGGATTTGGAATGGAGACACCAAAACTCTGATCTGTCTGTTGGATTCATGCAAAGGCAGATCATGTAAAACAAGGCAGACCATCACCAAATGTGCTCCCAAGTAAGAAAAATCTGTCTGCAAATGAGGTAGATATGCCGCAGAGAACAAAAATGAGAGACATCCAAAAAGAGCTGGGAGGGTGGATGAGAAACATCTCTTCCCAACTTTGCAGTTCCTCGATGCAGGTCACTGTAGGCAGGATCCATTCTCTGCCAAGGAGTTCTGACAGACTCCCCTTAAGTCTCTGAGTAACTTCCCCTTTCTTCCTGAGCTAAATTTCTCTTGCTCGAAGCCAAATGGTACCTATTTCTATTATCCTTGACCCAGACAGAAGATGGATTCTTATACATGAGAAATGCTTTAATTATCATGATAGTGAATAATATGATCACTATTTGCCACAAAAGTGAAGAAAAAAAATCTTGCCACCAAATGTTTGCATCAAAACAACCAGCTCATTGAGCCATTCTAGCTAACTGGATCAAACACCGTTTGTTATAAAACGAATTTCTTGTAACAAAGTGTTCTAGGTTAAGAGTCAAAAATCCTGGCTTGTAGTCTTGATATTGCTATGAATTTACTAGGGTCCTTGGACAAAGTCACTTGTCCCCCTTTGGGTCCTGATTTCCTCGTTAATAAAATGAGGCTGGATTATATACTTTGAAAGGTCTTTTTCTTCTTACAAGGATGGATTTCTATAAAGAAGAAGTAGAGTGCAGAGCTTTCAGGAGAAAGCTAAGTGGTATAGATGTCATGAGATCATGCGGTCAGTCATGTATGCAGGGCTGCAAGCCAAGGTCATTCAGCTTCGCTTGACACTTTTAGCAGTAGATAACACCTCTTGTGACATTACAATGTGTGGTAATAAACTAATGCAGTTGATTTCTTTCTTGGATTGTGAAAAATACTCTTATTACAGTCATATCTTATATATCTTAACAATGAAATGCCAACTCTTAACTGTTACAACTTGAGACTGGCTCAGATGGTGACCTGGCCCTTGAGCCCAACGTTTTACACAACTCTAACTGCTCAGGTTACATGACTGCCACTGGCCCCCTCCCCTGCTCCCCATAATTTTGAATTAAACCTGCTTATTCATATAACATTAAGGCAGTCACAGATCTAAAGAAACAATATAGATATCTGATGAGTTTGTGAGTGTGTGTGTGCTCAGTTGTGTCTGACTCTTTGCGACCCCATGGACTGGAGCCCGCCAGGCTCCTCTGTCCATGGAATTTTCCAGGTAAGAATACAGGAGAGGGTAGCCATTCCCTACTCTAAGGGATCTTCCTGACACAGGGATTCAACCTGCGTCTCCTGCACTGGCAGGCAGGCTCTTTACCACTGCACCATCTGATCATCATCAATAAATATAATAAGAGAGAAAAGGTGTTGTTGCCTTCCAAAAATAGCTGACTCTTTCTCCAGACTTAGGAACAAATCACGTGAGTACAGTGGAGGCGGGGGCATAACTGATTGTACCTCTTTGTGGTCTTGTTTAACCATGAAGTCGCTCTTGTAAGAAACTGACATTCATTAATCAAGGAAAATGTAATTTGAGTAATTCCTCACAGCTCTTTCTAATCACACCATACGTGCCACCCCAATGAGCCTTACTAAGTAACAAAGTATCTTAGTTCATTCTATGACTTCTCATAACCATATTGTAAACTGTTAAGTATGAGGATGACAATTTCTTAAGCCCTAGGTAGGAAAATGTTAACTAGCAGGTTTAAACTTACAACCTCTGATACAGCATAAAACCACATCAATCACAATGCATCCGATGGAAATGTACTTACTAACAGCAACAATAAAGTCTTTGTGTAATCTGTAAGTCATCAGTGGCTCTGCAAGGCACCTACAAGAGAGAATACAGCAGATTTGAGAACAGTTACCTTCTGGCTTCCCCGGAACTTTCAGTGCTTCTGTGAGAAGTACAATAACGTCCTACCGGAGAGTTGACAAGTAGCTCTAAAGTGCAGACCTCAAAGACACCAGTGTCCTGAGCACTTCTTGCTGCCACTGTATTAAAGTGGGCGAGCCTGGGGGAATTATTTTTAATACTTTGTGAGAACTATTGGACTACAGGAACAAAATCCCTCTCAGATATGGGGGCAATAGTTTCTTTTTTTTTTTTAAATTTCCAATTCAACTTGTGATGTTTTATGAAAAAAATATACGAAGACCTGAATTTGAATCTAATATGAAACAGAAATTATTATTTAGCGCTCATAAACTATCACAGCCTTTTAAGTTTACTGTTTGAAACAAGCATATATAAACCCCAGAACACTGAATGTAACTGTGACCAGTCTGAACTAGTCCACCTTCAGTGAATGAGCTGTGCCAAGGAGGGAAGAGGACCCCACGGAGCTCCCTGGGGTCCACGCCGCCTGCCCACAGGGGTGACCGTGAGACCACAGCAGAGCGGCAGGAGGCAGGCCCCCCTCACCTGAGGTAGTTTTTCAGTCCACTTGTTATTGTCTTATTATCCCACAGTTCAATATCAATGTCCATGTCAGGAGGGGACTTGGGAGCTGAAAAGAATTAAAGTAAGATGTTTAAACTGTGCAATTCAAAATATCACGGGCACTATTAAGAAGACGGATGCGGACAAAAGTAGGTCAAAGAGAGGCATGCATTTCCTGGAAGGCCAGTGGAGCTAACTTTTGGACTGCTGTTTGCCTGAGTTGGTGCAAAGCACATTCTGACACTGAACCTCAAATATTTCTTACAGAACACAGTTTCTCAAGTCAGATGTTTGCCCATTGCTAACGTCACAGCACACTTACCATGTGCTGGGCGTGCTTCTCAGTGCTTTACATGGACTAATGCATCACATTCTTATAATTCCAATGAGCCTCCTTCTATAAACGAGGAGGTGAAGGCACAGAGGGGTGAAGCAAATCACCCAAGGTCACAGAACTTTAAACTGGCTGAGCCAAGATTCCAGTTCAGGCCATCTGAATCCCAGCACCCATAAATCTTACTGTACCACTAGCTAATCAAAGAACACTTGAGGAAAAAGTCAATATTATAAAAAGGGCCCCTTTACAAGTTCTGATTGGTCATCTATAATAATGGACATTAAAAATGAATACAAATATTAATTTTAGATATGACTTGAAAATACTCAAAGACAAGCAATAACCTATATCTCAAAAAATCCTATGGTTTGAATTTTCTATAAGAATGTAAAAGTTAAGTAAGTAACGGGCTTCAGCCGAAACTTACAAAATGTGGTATTCATGAGTTTCTGCACTTTGGAATTCACTCCTCCTATTCGGTAGAGACCTAAAATGGTGATGCCTAGTGAGAAGGAAAAAAATCACAAGAAAACGGCATAAGACACAAGTTCCAAGGACAGAATGTTAAAAACTCAGATATATGCCTACATAAAATCTGGAAGGTATGCATCCAATTTTACAGTCTAACTTTAGCAAACCTACCCTGGAAACACTCATCAGACATATATTTCTTAGAGCAAAAATGAACAGTGATTTGAAAGTCTATGAAGAGCTTCAAAATGGCAAAGTACAGCTGTCTATTCACCACTACCTGAATATAAAAAACCATTCAAGATGAGAAAGAATGATCAGTATTTCTCATATTCTGTTCCCTTAATCACGGAGTCCTATGTGTTGAACAGTTGGATGGAATTGCTAGCTTCACTTTAAAGCTGAGGATGGGACTGACATATATATACTTCTATATAAAAAAGAGATAACTAATAAGGACTTACTGTATAGAATAGGGAATTCTACTAAATACTCCATAATTGTCTATTTGGGTAAAGAATCTAAAACGGGGTCTATATATATGCATGTGTAAAACTGATTCACTCTGCTATACACCTGAAACTCACACAACATTGTAAATCAACTATTCCCCCCCCAAAATTAAACAGAAATAAAGGTGAGAAGACAGATTCAGAGATTTTTAAGGAAACGACTTGACTTCTCAAAACTTAAATGGCAGCACCAAACTTTAATTATAAGTTTAAAGAATTCCAAAGCCCAACAGGAGGTTTTGCTTTAGACAAGTTTTCCTGGAAGGAAAAGGCAACTAGAGTGGACTTCAGGACAGAGGTCATGACTAGACTGAAGACAGGTGCTGAATTTGTGACAGTGACAAAAGTCACTGTGAGATATAATGCAGGGAAAGAGGAGAGCTGAATTCAAACTCCTCAGGAATCTTACTTCCTACAGCTTGGAAAAAAATAACAATATCGGTCCGTCAAAAAGAAGTAAAGTGAGGCTATATCATGAAACTTCATGAAAAAGAAGTATGTCTGTAATATGACTTTGGCAAACTAAAGTTCAAAGTACAGCTGTTTACATGTTTGTATAATTTATAAATCATATGTTTCTTAAAATTAAGCTCCTATTGATAACAAAGTACATCCTGATTTCTGAGCAGCTTCTTTGTAAGAAGGGACCATGCATCAGTAATGGTGTACCCATCAGGCAGCACTGACCTCTCGTTTCCACAGCTTGGATGCATTTTCTCACAAAGTTGAACCCTGCTTCATTTAAGTACACTGGAAATAAAAGAAAACCATATTAAGTGTTTATGATGAACTAACATTACTGCTCCAGTCGGCTCTGTTGTTCCATGGCTTGATGGCACACAGGCTGTTACTGAATTTATCAAATATTTTGATTAGCATCTGATTTTTTATCTGGGGCTAGAAGTGAAAGAGGGAGATTCGTATTCACCAATGTTTTTATATCAACTTGCTTCATTAAAAACACAGCTCTTTCACAGAAAGTAATATGTAAAATTGAGCCCATCCGTTTTCCCTAAAATTAGCATTATCCTTTACTACGTATTTTTCTGGATGATAGAAGCAAATACAATAAAAATAAACTTTTAATGTGTGTTAATAATTATATTACAAAGCTATTCATATATTTTTCCCATGAGATTCTCCAAAGAATATTATGAGGTATAGATAAAGCACTGCAATCTTAAGGTGATTTACCAAGTTGCTGAAAACTGTTTTTTTTTTGTTCTAAGGTCTAGAGCCACATTTTAACTCAGGTCTCCTGAATTCTATGTTCTATTCTATTTCATATCATATTCAAAATAGTTCAAAATATGCATAGTAAGTTCACTAAAAATCCTCTCAAAGATTCTCCATTATGAAACTGCACTTTATTTTCATTGCTTTTTGACAGATTTTCTTAAGGTTTAGAGGTTGAATCAAATTAGACTACTTGTTTAAAGAGAAAGGATTTAAAAATACCAAATAATAACCCACAGGGAAAATTCAAAAAGTTTTGATACTATAATGCAAATTGTTACCAAATATAGTGAATATATGATATTCCCAAATAATAATTTATGAAGACAAAGACAAACCATTAAAAAATTAAAACTGGTTTCCATTTAAAGATGGTGGATTAAACACATACATGCAACAACACAGATTCACAGAAAACATATATCAAAAAATTAGGCTAAAAAAAGGTGCCAGGAAAGATGAAAAACTTTGAAGAAATCCTAGGCATAGAAAATCACCAAAACTGAATTGACTGAAAAGTTTGAGAAATCTGAGAAATGAGAAACTGAAAAGCTAGAGGTACCACACTGAGCTATCACCTCACACCTATCAGAATGGCCACCACACACACACACAAACAGAACAAATAACACATGTTGGCAAGGATGTGGAAAAAAACAGAACCCTTGTACACTGTTGATGGGAATATAAATTGGTGCAGCCACAGTGAAAAACAGTATAGAGGTTTCTCAAAAAAGTAAAAATAGAACTACCATATAACCCAGCAATTCTACTACCAGGTATATTAAAAAAACAAAACAAAAACACTAATTCTAAAAGATACATGCTGATGTATGGCAAAACTCATCATAATATTGTAAAGGAATTGTCAAGATGTGAAAGAATAAACTGTGTTGGCCAAAATAACCATGCATTTTTGCTTTATTGCCTTTGAACATCCTTTGCTATTGCCTGAAAGAGTAGACGGAGGTTCCGTGATAGAGGTAACACTCAGCTTTGCTTAGAGCCAGGTGAACCTGGGGTTGGATCTCAACTCACGGCTTTGTGATGGAAGCATGCCTATGAACCTTTATGAATGCTATCCTTTCATCTAAAAATGAGGGAAATAACACTACATGTCTTAAAGGGTTGTAGTAAGATGAAGACAAAACCACGTGAACCAGTGAAGAGCACCAAACATGGAATAAATGTAATTAGATGCTGGATCCCTTCTTCATGTGCTCCTATCCACACACCACCGAGAAACAGAAGAAATGATAAAAACAAAGAAAACAGTCAGCCACTAGTGCTAAGCAGAAGAAAGAGACATAGTTACTCTCCCACCTAGTAACTGTATTACTGGGGGTAGTTTTAATTCTTTATCTTATTTTCCTCTTCCATAAAATAAGGATAATAGTAATACTGTCTACATAGGGCTATTCCTAGATGAAATATGTTAACATTTGCAAGTATCGTAGAATAATATTTAGAATATAGTGCTACAGAGTGTTCGCTCTTATCACCATCATCATTGTTACTGACTAGAGGAGAATGTAAAATCTACGTACGCAAATCACACGAACAAGGTATTCTTTGGGCAGGGCTGAAGTCCCTGGGGATTGAGGTACTATCGGCCTGGAGCATTATTCTTCAAAGAGCCATCAGTTCAGTTGACTCGCTCAGTCGTGTCTGACTCTTTGCGACCCCACGGATGGCAGCACAACAGGCCTCCCTGTCCATCACCAACTCCAGGAGTTTGCTGAAACTAAAGTCCATTGAGTCGGTGATGCCATCCAACCATCTCATCCTCTGTCGTCCCCTTCTCCTCCTGCCTTCAATCTTTTCCAGCATCAGGGTCTTTTCCAGTGAGTCAGGTCTTTGCATCAGGTGGCCTAAGTATTGGGAGTTTCAGCTTCAGCATCAGTGCTTCCAATGAATATTCAGGACTGATCTCCTTTAGGATGGACTGGTTGGATCTCCTTGCAGTCCAAGGGACTCCCAAGAGTCTTTTCCAACACCACAGTTCAAAAGCATCAATTCTTTGGTGCTCAGCTTTCTTTATATTCCAACTCTCATATCCACACATGACTACTGGAAAAACCATAGCTTTGACCAGACGGACCTTTGTCAGTAAAGTTACGTCTCTGCTTTTTAACGTGCTGTCTAGGTTGGTCATAGCCTTTCTTCCAAGGAGCGAGTGTCTTTTAGCTTCATGGCTGCAGTCACCATCCACAGTGATTTTAGAGCCCAAGAAAAGAAAGTCCCTCACTTGGTTCCATTGTTTTCCCATGTATTTGCCATGAAATGAGGGGACTGGATGCTATGATTTTAGCTTTTTGGAATCTTGAGTTTTAAGCCAGCTTTTTCATTCTTCTCTTTTACTTTCATCAACAGGTTCTTTAGTGGCTCTTTACTTTCTGCTATAAGAGTGGTGACATCTGGTATCTGAGGTTATTGATATTTCTCCTAGAAATCTTGATTTGGCTTGTGCTTCATCCAGCCTGGCATTTCACATGTTGTACTCTGCATAGAAGTTAAATAAGCAGGGTGACAGTATACAGCCTTGACGTACTCCTTTCCTGATTTGGAACCAGTCTGTTTTTCCATGTTCAGTTCTAACTGTTGCTTTTTGATCTGCATACAGATGTCTTAGGAGGCAGGTAAAGTGGTCTGATATTTACGTCTCTACGAATTTTCCACAGTTTGTTATGATCTACACAAAGGCTTTGGCATAATCAATAAAGCAGAGGTAGATGTTTTTCTGGATTCTCTTGCGTTTTTGATGATCCAACGGATGTTGGCAATTTGATCTCTGGTTTCTCTGCCTTTTCTAAATCCAGCTTGAACATCTGGAAGTTTATGGTTCATGTACTATTGAAGCCTGACTTGGAGAATTTTGAGTATTACTTTGCTAGTGTGTGAGTTGAGTGCAATTGTGCGGTAGTTTGAGCATTTTTTGGCATTGCCTTTCTTTGGGATTGGAATGAAAACTGACCTTTTCCAGTCCTGTGGCCACTGCTGAGTTTTCCGAATTTGCTGACATACTGAATGCAGCACTTTCACAGCATCATCTTTTAGGATTTGAAATAGCTCAGCTGGAATTCCATCACTTCCACTATGTTCATGGTGATGCTTCCTAAGGCCCACTTTCACATTCCAGGATGTCTGGCTCTAGGTGAGTGATCATACCATCGTGGTTATCTGAGTCATGAAGATCTTTCTTATATAGTTCTCCTGTGTATTCTTATCACCTCCTCTTAATATCTTCTGCTTCTCTTAGGTCCATACTGTTTCTGTCCTTTATTGAGCCCATCTTTGCATGAAATGTTCCCTTGGTATCTCTAATTTTCTTGAAGAGATCTCTAGTCTTTCCCATTTTATTGTTTTCCTCTATTTCTTTGCAGTGTTCACTGAGGAAAGCTTTCTTATCTCTCTTTCCTATTATTTGGAACTCTGCATTGAAATGGGGATATCTTTCCTTTTCTCCTTTGCCTTTAGCTTCTCTTCGTTTCTCAGCTCTTTGTAAGGCCTCCTCAGACAATCATTTTGCCTTTTTGCATTTCTTCTTGGAGATGGTCTTGGTCACCACCTCTTGTACAATGTCACAAACCTCTGTCCTTGGATCTTCAGGCACTCTGTTTATCAAATCTAATCCCTTGAATCTATTTGTCACTTCCACTGTATAATCGTAAGGGATTTGATTTTTGTCATACCTGCCTTGTCTAGTGGTTTTCCCTATTGTCTTCAATTTAAGTCTGAATTTGGTGATAAGGAGTTCATGATCTGAACCACAGTCAGCTTCTGATCTTGTGTCTGCTGACTGTACAGACCTTCTCCAACTTTGGCTGCAAGGAATGTAATCAATCTGATCTCAGTATTGACCCTCTGATGATGTCCACGTGTAGAGTCGTCTCTCGTGTTGTTGAAGAGGTGGTTGCTATAAATAACAATGAGCAAACCCATCCTCTCATCGGAACTAAACAGATCACCACAGTTTGGGACTATCGATCACCGTCTTTGTTGCCCCTTCCTGTAGGATGGTTGTGTGTCTCAGCTCTCACTAAGACAGTTTGTCCCATGATACGCACTAGCCAATGAAACATGAACGGAAGTGACAGACATTGTCATCCATCAGTCAGGAAGAACTGGTATGTGGGAGCTTGACATTTTCTAGTCCCCTCTGGCACAAGATCATCAATGTTAGAGAGACAAGGTACTCCATGAGCTTGGATTTTAGAGTAAAAACTATAAATAAGAGAATCACAGCTGACCTGAATGGACCTAGAGCATAATCAAGATAGGAACCTTCACTGTGGTAAGTCTCTCAATCACAGCATAACCTGGTGTTTCTGATCTAATTATATATAACTTCAACAGTTTTCTACTCTAAAAGGACTAAATGAAAGGCAATCCCACAATCTTAGCTTTTACTTGCTTAACTGGAATGTAGCAGAGGTTTTTTGGCTACTGACTTGCCAATTCCTATAAAAAGACATCAAAAGGCAATAATGGCAGTACCCATTCATGGCTGCCTTACAAACTACTACTCTTGCCTTCACACAGAATTCAGCAGTTTCTGCTGAGTGTGAGGAGAACGTGATATGGCTTAAACATGCTCCAGAATCCTCTGTCTCCTGGTGACTGATGTAGGAGGAAGTCCCAAGGAGCAGTGCTTCTGAGGGAAGTAAGGGAGGAACACATTCTGTAAAGGATACCTTTCAGTCTTCCAAAGCCATGAAGGCTGTATTCCACTTAGTATGCTAGTGCTAAAGAGAATTCAACAAAAATAGGCCTCTATAGCTTATAAAAGAAAGACTGGGAACTCTTTATAGTGTTCAAATGAAAAATCAGTGTAAGGGACCACTAAAGGCTGAAAATGTATCCTAATTTTTCTTTAGTGGAGGGCAAGTATTCCTGTTGCAGCAGTAGAGAGGGGAGTATACCTGTCCATATGAAACACGGACTGCTCAAAGCCTCCCAGAGCAGGCACCCAAGGAATGCTTGCTGATCAGTGGCTGGTAGTTACTGGTTTGCAGCTGGCTTGCTCAAGTACCTTCTCTGGCTTCTACAAAGGTTAGAGCTTATCAGCTAACAGAAGCTGCTTTGGTCAACTCTGCAGGACTCCTACCCAAGCACTGTATCTCTCTGTGAAGACCAGGGTTAGGCAGAGTACAACAACCACAAATTTCCAGGAATTGAAATCCTATAGTATTAATGATACTTGGCCTTTAGGGGTAAAGCAGAAGATAGGTTAACTTAAAGAACTTAATGTATTCAATCAAAACTTAAAGAGAAACATTATTATTTCTCCCCCCACAACTAATGAGGGCTAAAGTTTTTACTGAAATCCAAGTAAAGTTCCCAAAAGGCAGTTTAGCAACACAAAAAGCTATTAATCTCAACAGAATTCAAAAAGCCATGAGAAAAAGAATAGTCTTCCATGCAGCTAACAAAGTGAAAGTCCTTGTATCTTCAATTTCCTAGTAATTAAAAGCCCAGCATGTCCTTACAGATGTAATCTACTTGGCCTTACAACACATTCTCAGGATTGACAACACAAAGCAACACTTGACTTTAATTTTGAATTCACATTTCTAATCTGCCATTTCAGATTAAAAGGCAGATCAGATTAGTTGTATCACATACAACTAATAGTACATGTGGCTAGAAAGAAACGGAAGAAAATGAGTGCATTTACGGGCATTCATGGTTCCCACAGGACCTTTTCTCTTCTCCCTAAAGGTGACTGCAGCCATGAAATTAAAAGATGCTTGCTCCTTGGAAGAAAAGCTATGACCAACCTAGACAGCATATTAAAAAGCAAAGACATTACTTTGCCAATAAAGGTCTGTCTAGTCAAGGCTATCGTTCTTCCAGTAGTCATGTGTGGATGTGAGAGTTGGACTATAAGGAAAGCTGAACGCCAAAGAATTGATGCTTTTGAACCATGGTGTTGGAAAAGACTCTTGAGAGTCCCTTGGACTGCAAGGAAATCCAACCAGTCCATCCTAAAGGAGATCCGTCCTGAGTATTCATTGGAAGGACTGATGCTGAAGCTGAAACTCCAATATTTTGGCCACCTGATGTGAAGAACCGACTCATTGGAAAAGACCCTGATGCTGGGAAAGATTGAAGGCAGGAGGAGAAGGGGACGACAGAGGATGAGATGGTTGGATGGCATCACTGACGTGATGGACATGAGTTTGAGTAAACTCCGGGAATTGGTGATGGACAGGGAGGCCTGGCGTGCTGCAGTTCATGTGCTCACATAGAGTCGGACACAACTGAGGGACTGAACTGAACTGCAAGGAAGAGCAGGTAACTCTTCACAGCCTTGACCCAAACTGTTTTCTTTCTGTTCTGCCCATGAAGAGGACTTGATTTCTGACTCTCTTCCTTGGTCTTGGTGACGAGAACAGAACTGTACTTGATTAGGGGCCTTGGGGAGAAGGCAGTGAAGGAAAATGATTAAGCCAGGAATGTCTGGGAACTTCCATAACAGAACTACCTAAAGGGCAGTAGGAACTGCCCAAACGTTCATTACATTACAGCACTTGTCATGGATAAGAATGAGTTCACTTTTTCTGTTTGATTCCTGGGAGAATAAATTCCTTGAGTACACATGGGGAAAGCCACTGAAACACACAGTGGCAGAAATTTGGAGTTGTCGGGAAATTTTGGAACTGTCTTCTGGTCCAATACCTTTGGTTTTGTATAAGGACTGAGACTGTTCAAACACTTTACCACTATACAGCCTAGTAATACTTTAATTAGAAAGGTACAATTTGAAATAACTTCCTTTTTCTTATTCACAATGGTTAGAATAAACTAGTTCCACAATGGAGTATCGCTGAACTGAATTGCATGAGAGAATGAAACTAAAAAACTTGCCTTTCACAATTTCAGTTTCTCCAGACCTGGGATAGAAGGATCAGCTGAAAAGTCATCACATGAAACATATGCATGAGTGGAAACAAGGCTCAGAGCACCAAGAAAGAATGCCAAAAAAAGCAAGCCTCCACTCCTGTTAACAACTAGGGGCAGAAAAGATGCATCAAGAGAAATATTTTGTTTCTTTGAATAATGGGCTCAAATGGCATAATTACATTTTCAATGGTATGGTCTGAAGGACAGTTGGATTCTAATGTTAATTGAGTGATATCTGCTTAGTTACTACTCTCAAAATAAATCCATTCCCAAAGTTAAGTTCAAGAAAAGGATGCTGTGGAATATTTTACAGCCAGCAAAGAATCTGTGGATTTAATATCCCGTGACGAACTGGTGCTCTAGCTTTTTAACTTGATAGTTTTTTCATAAAGATGAGTCAAGTTTTCCTTCGCTACTGAATTATGCTAGTCTGATTTATGGCATCTATACTCTTCCCTGGTGGCTCAGATGGTAAAGAACCCACCTGCAATGCGGGAGACCCGGGTCTATCCCTGGGTTGGGAAGATCTCCTGCAGGAAGGCATGGAAACGCACTCCAGTATTCCTGCCTGGAGAATTCCATGGACAGAGGAGCCTGGCAGGCTACAGTCCATGGGGTCACAAGGAGTTGGACACAACTGAGCGACTAAGCACACAGCAGCACATACTTTGAAAATGGGAAACTAAGAGTAACCACAAAGAAGGCAGACTCTCAGGTTAGGCCTGCACAGAGTCTCACTACTGTGCATTCACAGCAGAGTTTCATTCTCCACCTCATGGCATATGTTCCCTGTATACACACAGCATGGTCCTATTTTAGAACACTGGATAGTTCTTCATTGCTTATGAGAGATAGATCATATGTCTGTCCATGAAAGCACAGACACATGATGGCTGCCAACGGCTGACATTCAAAACAAATTTTTATCTGAGTTTTGTATTTTACCATCTTAAGCTTCACTATTATCTTTCGCAATTCAAAAACACAAACACATTCCTAGCAAAACTGAGTTTCTAAAGGATAATAGGAATAATTTAACACAAAAGGAATCCATCTGAATTGCCAAGGCTATTAAGAAGCACTTCTCGACGTGGCAAATGAATAAGGGCTGGTACTGGTTTCAGATGCCAATTGTGAGAGATATTAGAAGACTAAAAGGGACACAGTGCCATGTTGGGAGAGAGTCAAGTGTCAAAAGGGGACACAGATCTCAGAGAAACAAGATGATATATAGAAAAATGGTCAAAGGTACAAACGTAAAGAAAACATAGCTGCTGAACTCAAAACAGGATGAGCCTGCAGGATTTATTCAAGACTTAAGAAAGAGGACTGAGACTTCACAATCACTAGAATATAATTTTGAACTGAAACAAATAAAATTCTGGATGTATCACTAGGAAGGAAATGTGATGCTACTCAACAGGATCAAGTGCTTGAATCTGGAATACTGTTTAGCATAAAGATGTATCTTATGAGTCGTTAAATCACCAGCAAGATAGTGATACGATACATGAGAAGGGGGTAAAAACAGCCTAAGCAAGAGATTCAAAAACCCATTAATAAATATTAGGCCTTGATGTAGTAGATTATTCAAAATTACATGCAAAATGATTAAATTCTGAGGAACTAGCAAAGCCCTTCATTGCATGTTGGATTGAAAGAATGTTTAGAAAGCCTCACCCATGCAAACTGGCAATACCAAAATGTCTACCAAGAGCAAGGGGAGTTTACTTCTAGAAAGTGCATTCAATCACATGTCTCTACTACGCAGTTACTTTTATTGGTGGCATATGCCATAGTCCTGACTTTTAAACAGAGCACTGATTCTGTAAACAAATTTGAATCCCCAAGAATGTGTAAAAACAACCAAAACCAAGTGCAATTTTGGGTCACTTGGTTTTATACCAATGTGTAGCAAGACGTTCTGAAACAGCTACACAATTTCACATGTAATTTTAGAAAGTTTAGAATACTTTAAAAGATATTAATTTCTGCATTTATAAGCAAATTTACTAGACTACAAAAGTTGTCTGGTTGTTTAGCAAGATTATATTTACCAGAATCATTAATCTCTCTTATTAGGGTGTTAATCTCATCTTATTAGAGGATGAAGTTTACTGGCTTTGCAATTATAACTTGATATGTTTCTAGGTATCATACATATGACAAATATATAGATACATATGTTAGATATAGTTATATATAGATAAAACATCAATAACCTTAGTTTGCAGATTGATACCACTCTAAAAGCAGAAATCAAAGAGAAATTAAAGAACCTCTGGATGAGGGTGAAGTAGGAGAGTGAAAAGCTGGTTTAAAACTAAATATTAAGAAAACTAAGATCATGGCATCCGGCCCCATTACTTCATGGCAAATAGAAGAGGTAAAGATGGAAGTAATGACAGATTTCATTTTCTTGGGCTCTAAAATCACTGTGGATGGTGACTGAAGCCATGAAATAAGACAACTCCTTCTTGGCAGGAAAGCTATGACAAAAGTAGACAGCGTGTTGAAAAGCAGAGCCATCACTCTGCTGACAAAGGTCCTTATAGTCGAGGCTCTGGTCTTCCCAACTGTCACATAAGGTTGTGAGACCAGGACCGTAAAGAAGGCAGAGTGCCAAAGAATTGATGCCTTTGAACTGTAGTGCTGGAGAAGACCCTTGACAGTCCCTTGGACAGCAAGGAGATCAAACCCGTCTTTCTTAAAGGAAATCAACCATGAATACTCATTGGAAGGACTGATGATGAAACTCAAGCTCTAGTATTTTGGTCATCTGATGTCAATAGCTGACTCATTAAAAAAGTTCCTGATGCTGGGAAAGATCGAGGGCAGAAGGAGAAGAGGATGTCAGAGGATGAGATGGCTGGATGGCATCACTGATGCAACGGACATGAACTTGGGCAGACTTCGAGAGAAGGTGAGGGACAGGGAGGCCTGGTAGGACACACTGGGCACCTGAACAACAATGTTTATAGAAGTTTGCTTGATTAAATGTATAAGTGGGAGAATTCTATCAGATTTATGAAAATATGAAGAGGTGAAAATGACTTACTTTTAAAATTAGTACATGTATAAAGCTGTATGATGATTAAAAATGCATTTAAAGAAAAATTATGGCTTAAGACAAAATAATAAAAATAAAATTCAAAACAGATTTAAGATTTATAATTTCAAGTACTACCTATCAATAAAGCAAAGGTAATTTAAATACCCCTTTCATGATCAAAATCTTCCCCTTGGCAATAAAAGCCTAGTGGAACTGAGGAAGAATGAAACCAAGCAGGACCCTCTGGGGCCCCTGGGCAGGAAGCTCTTCTGTGTCTTCTGTTCCTGCTTTGTAGGGAACAGACTCCAGCCTCCATGACCTCCCCTGAGTTCCCAAGGGCAGACTGAAGCAGTTGCTAATCAGGGAAGGGAGGAGGTGCAGAGACAAGGAAGGAACAGCTAGGAAACAATAGTGCAGCCTTGGGGAAGTGTCCTGGCTCTTCCTCAGGAGATACACGTAACAGTATCTTTACAGTTCTTCATAGAACTAAAACCTAACAAAGGGAAGAAGTCAGCATTCTTCAGGCCAGAGAAGACCACCTGAGGCTAGGTTAAGGGAACCAGAGTAGCTCACTGTGAGATTATCTTTAAAGACGTGCCAGCCGTGCACACACTCTGAACTTCTGAGAGACCCTACCCTTGAGCTATTGCTAAAAAATGCCTTGCCCAGTCCTTCTGGGTTGGGACACACAGTTTTTTAGTTTTTTTTTTTTTTGGGGCGGGGGGACACAATTTTCAGGGTCAGGAGCTCTCTGTGCCCCTCTTTGTCTGGCAAAGCAATAAAGCTATTCTTTTCTATTTCATCCAAAACACTGTCACCAAGATTCCATTCAGCACTGGGGCAAAGAGGCCAAGTTTTCAGAATCAAGAATCAGAACAAATACGGGTTGAGCACACATCTCAGGGGAAGTTTGCATGGAGAACTGTGGAGGAGAAATGCGATCTGTCACTAGGAGCTGAGGGAACTGGTAGAAAACTAATATACCATATCAAGAGTCAGAATGGGATAAATCATGCAAACACATGGACCCTTGGACTGCCATTCTTCTGAAAGACATATCAATTTATAATTACACCTGGTGGCAAAGAGATGCTTCAAGTGCCTAAGACTATAGGAAAGCTGATTTCCAAAAGAATAAGTCTTTACTACAAGAAATATAATCTCCCTCCATCACAGCATAAGTATATGTGATAACTTTCTCATTCAAATTACCGAATTATGATTAAAAAAAAAAAATCTAGTTCCAAGGTGCATTAAGTATCACATATATTCTGATTGACTTGATCACTTCCTATTCAAAAGCTCTATTCAGTATCATACAGATGTTCATTTGTTTTTCAGGGAGGATTGTCCTTGAGAAGGTTCATTTGAATTTGAAAGGACTGTCTTTATACTGGATTTGAACAATGAAACCAGTGTTAGAAAACACATTTCAAACTCTAGTCAAATGCAAATTACACAATAGATTACTTTTTAGGTAATTGTTTAGAATGAACATTCAGTACTTATAAACCTCTTAATGGCTGGTTAATGTTTTTGTGATTAGATAAAAGTGGGCAATGAAAGATATCACTCTGATTGGCAATAAAGAAAGAAACACAAGAATAAAAACTCGGAATATTTTTAAAATCTTTAATATTAAAGGTATTTTAAATTATGCAGTTTCTTTTGATAATTTTTGAAATTAACCACTAGGAAGCACTTCATTCAGATAAAATGATAGGCTTTGCATATACTCAATATTTATGACTTTCAAATGAGTGCTTTCTGAGCTTTTAATCTATACTCCATGCTAACATAGTTTAATAGCAATATAAAAGTCAGGGTTATTAAGGCTGTTTGTTTTAAAAATAAATTTAGATATCAAGAGAGAAAGTCAATTAAGTCAAATAAAATTTGAAAGTGCTTTAAAGGATATACAAATAACCTTAGAAACATATCAAACTTGATTTTAAATGTCAAATAATTTGACTATTATAAATTACATATGAAAATACTCTAACCTAACCGAGGATTAAAGGTGGCAGATGATTAAAAAGGATTCAGAGTATGATGGAAAATACATAAAATGTGTTCATTCAGAATGGTTTGATACTAAGGGTTCAGTAATGAAACAGTGACATGTTTTCCTATATATCCCAGGTGTTTTGACCATGTCCTTAAACCTCACAATCTTGTACACAATTTCCTGAAATTAGCAGTGTGCATGCCTTCAATCTTGTAAACTGGAGCGGAGAAAATAAAAGAAGCCTTCTATTATCACTTAAAGAAAATAAAACTAAATATTAATAGCCTCAAATCTCTTTCTGGGATAAAGTAGGGTATATACTTCTAAGTAATAAACACTAAATAAATAGGTTACTTATAAAGTCCAGCAGTTAGTGGTTTTAACGTGAGAAGCTTCTTTGAGTGAAAATTTCAAATTTGCTGAATATCATCAGATCAAAGGTGTATTACTATGACTTTCCAAAGTTAACTCCTAATATTACATAATACCTCTGTGATAAAAATAACTATGTGATGGAGGTTGAATCAAGATGCTGACTTGGGAACACGCTGATTCTACCTCCTCCCACAGGCACACAAAATCTGCAACTATACAATGGATTGATTTCCTCTGAAAAAGACCTGAAAACGAGCTAAAAGGTTCCTCAACAAAGGATTAAAGGACACCACCAAGATGGGTAGGAGAGTCAGAGGTGCAGCCTCACCCAAAATCTCACCTCTGGCCCAGCAACCCGGAGACGCAAGGGACCTCACAAATGTGGAGCTTCTCCCGGAGAGCTGGGGTTTGTGCCCCGTATCAGGCATCCCAAACCTTACAACCTGTACTGCAGAGATGAGCTCCCAATACTTTCGGCTTTGAAAACCGAGAGGGCGGGGGTTCAGAAGATGCAAAAGGCTGAAGGAACTGAAAAGTTCCCTCATTCAGAGAAACGCACACCAGGACTCAGCACAAACCCAACAGTGTGGAAAGCTCCTAGACCATATAAGAAGGGGATCCATTAGTTAAGACTGAAGGCTCTGCCCGGAGTGCAGAGGTCTGTGACAACCTCCTGAGATGGAGGAGCTGATATTTGGGGCTCTCCTGTCACACTGCTAGAGCCATAGCACTTGCCTTGCCCCCACGCTCTCCCCGGTCCCCCTGAAGCCAGGGGCTGACCCGCATGTCCCTGTGGTCCTGCGATCCCACCCGGCCCTGCCATGTTCCTGGGGCCTCACTGTGGCCAGGGGGCTACCAGGCACTCCTGTAGCCCAGTGCAGCCAGAATCCCACGCTAGACTCTCCTGTGGCCCACTGAGCTGTCAGGAATGTTCACTCCAGACAGGAGACAGACCTTGACCACCTGGCCATGGTCCAGGGATGACTGGATTTCTGGACCTTATGGGTCTGAAACAATTGAAGCGACAGCTCATGGTAGTGAACCATCACCACAACATAGACAGTAGACTGAAACACACCCCCGGACTTCCTGTGAAAAGAGCTCTATTTACTTGTCCCAGAGCTCCAGTGAGGGGAAGGCTTCAAGTTCACCACATATCTAGAAGCTACAGAGGAGCTCTCAGAGAATACAGACTGGGGGATGCCATCCTTACACCGTTCCCTGGCCTTGTAACAGCTCACTAGTACCTGCCAGAAAAAAGCTTATACATTCATTTGGGGCTCTGACTTTGGCAACTGTCACCAAGGGGACACCCCAGAACCAGTTGGTATTGAAGCTAGCAGGGGTTATAACAGTGGTCACATAAAACTGTGTATACACACACACACACATTTTTTAAAAGCTGATTCCCAAAGGTCTACATTCCAAACAGCCTAAAGCTAAGTGTTGAATTAGATCCCTCTCTTTGGAACACTGATATGTCTTGGCAGAAACTCTGGGACTATCAAGAATAAAATTAAACTACTTAGATAATTACAAATGCTCCAGAGACAACGAAGAGCTAGGGCAGGGCTGAAAAAGAAGATTCATTTCCTATAAGAAGTCACTCCAACAAGACTAGGAGAAGTAACTGCTTTGCCTAATTCATAGAAACAGAGAGAGAGAAGCAAAATGAGAAAACAGAGGAATGTGTTGCAAACAAAAGAAAAGACAAAAATTCAGGAAAAAAACCAAACAAACAAAAACCTCATTGAAATGAAGGTAACTTAGCTGATAAATAGTTTAATGAACATAAAGACACTCACTGATCTCTTGGAAGAATAGATGAATACAATGAGAACGTCCACAGAAAAAAAGAAAATACAAGTAAATACCAAAAATAGATCATAGACCTCAAGAGTACTATAACTGAAAAGAAAAATATACTAGAGGGTTTCAGAAGCAGACCAAATGAAGCAGCAGAAAGGATCAGCAACCTGTAAGACAGGAAAGTGGAATTCATCATAACAGATCAGAAGGAAAAAAAGAACAGACACTGAGGTTGAGGAGCATGGAGCCTTCCAAATAAGATGAACCCAAAGAGATCTACATGAAGGCACTTTATAACTAAAATGTCAAACATTAAGACAAGGAGAGAATCATAAAAGCAAGAAGAGAAAAACAACTTGTTATATACAAAGGAAACATCATAAGATTATCAGCTGATCTCTTAGCAAAAAATTTATAAGCCACAGGGAATGGCATAATATATTTAAAGTACTGAAAAGAAAAACCATTCAACCAAAAATACTCCACAGGCATGGTTATTGTCCAGAACTGAAGGAGAAATAAATAGTTTTCTACAGAAGTAAAGGCTAAACATCATCAACACTAAATCTCCCTTACAAGAAATGTTAAGGGAACTTCAAGATGACAAAGAAGCCATTAAAGAGTAACAAGAAAACATAAGAAAGTCAAAATGTCATGAGTAGAGGCAAACCTATAGTAAAGTTAGTGAATTAACCATTTATAAACGCAGAATGAAGGTTAAAAGACAAAAGCAGGTAAAACAATAACTACAAATAGTTAAGGGAAACAGAAACAAGATATAACATCAAAAATATACAATGAAGGTGGGAGTACCTAAAATGTTTTCAGTTTTCAGAATGTATCAAACCTAAGTCGCTATCAGCTTAAAATAGATTACTATACACACATACATACATATATGTCTTTTACATATGAATTCCATAGAAATCACAAACCAAAAACCTATTGTACACACAGTAAAGATGATGAGAAGAAATACACATGTAATGTGAAAGAAAGTCATCAAATCACAAGGAAGAGAGCCAGAGAAGAAAGAAAGGAACAGAAACTATAAAAACAACTAGAAAATAAGTCACAAAATGACAGGAAGTATTAACACATACTTGTTAATAACTACTTTAAATTTAAATGGACAAAACTTTCTGATTAAAAGCCAGAGCAGCTAAACATATTTTAAAAAAGACACAGTCATTTAGTGCCTACAAGAGACTTAATTTAGATCTGAGGACACAAACAGATAGAGAGTGAAGGGATGAAAAAAGATATTTCTTTCAAACAGAAACAAAAGGAAAGCTGGTGTAGCTATATTTACATTAGACAAAATAGATGTGAGAACACAGATTGTAATAAGAGACAAAGAAGGGCATTACGTAAGGATAAAGGAGTCAATCCAACAAGAGGTCATAATATTTTTAACTATATATTAACTAATACAAAAGCACCTTAATATAGGAAGCAGATATTAACCGACCTAGGGGAGAAAATAACAGGTATACAATAATAACACGGAACACTAACACCTTAATTTCATGAATGGACACAGATCATTCACACAGAAAATTAATAAGAAAACAATGGCCTTAACATATTAGATCAGCTATACGTTATAGATATGTATAGAACATTCTATCCAAAAGCAGCAGAATATACATTTTTCTCAAGTATACATGGAACATTCTCCAGGATATATTACATTTTAAGCCACAAAACAAATTTCAATAAATTTAAGCAGAATGAAATCAATGTCAAATACTTTTTACAACCACAGTGGTATGAAACTAGACCTAAGAGAAAACTGAAAAAAATCACAAATATGTGGAAATTAGGTAACACACTACTGAGCAACCAATGTCAATGAAGAAATCTGAGGTGAAATCAAAAGCAATTTTAACAATGAAAACAGAAATACAACATTTCAAAATTTATGAGACAAAGCAAAAGCATTTTTTCTTTTAACTACTACTTTTGGCTGCCCTGGGTCTTCACTGTGGCGAGTGGTCATCTTCAGTTGTGGCTCACAGGTTCTAGACTACAGAGGCTCCATAGTCACAGGTAGCGGGCTTAGCTGCCCTGCGGCATATGGGATCCTTGTACCCCGACCAGGGATCAAATCTGGATACCCTGCATTAGAAGGTGGATTCTTAACTACTGGACCACCAACTAAGTCCTGGTGGACTTTTACGCCTTTTAAGAGGGAAGTCAGGCCTACCTAAAGAAAAAAGACAAATCTCAAACAATCTAACTAGGGGGAAAAAAAAATGAAGTCCAAAGGTAATAGAAGGAAGAAAATCATAAAAATTAATGTGGAAATCAATAAAACAGAGGTTAAAATAATAAAAAGATCAATGAAATCAAGAGCTAGTTCATTGAAAAGATAAAAAAAGATGACAAACTTTTAGTTAGACTAACCAATAAAAGAGAGAAGGCTCAAACAAAGTGAGAAATGAAAGAGGAGAAATTGCAGTGATAAAAGAAATACAAAGAATCATGGGGGACTTCTAAGAACAATTATATGACAACAAATTGGATCAGTTCAGTTCAGTTACTCAGTTGTGTCCGACTCTTTGCGATCCCATACTGCAGCATGCCAGGGTTCCCTGTCCATCACCAACTCCTGGAGTTTACCCAAACTCATGTCCATAGAGTCAGTGATGCCATCCAACCGTCTCATCTTCTGTCATTCCCTTTTCCTCCTGCCTTCAATCTTTCCCAAGGTCAGGGTCTTTTCCAAGGAGTCAACTCTTTGCATGAGGTGGCCAAAGTACTGGAGCTCCAGCTTCAGCATCAGTCTTTCCAATGAACACTCAGGAATGATTTCCTTAGGATGGACTGGTTTGAGCTCCTTGGACCAAGGGACTCTCAAGAGTCTTCTCCAACACCACAGCTCAAAAGCATCAATTCTTCAGCACTCAGCTGTCTTTATAATCCAATTCTCACATCTATACATAACCACTGGAAAAACCATAGCCTTGACTAGATGGACCTTTGTTGGCAAAGTAATGTCTCTGCTTTTTAATATGCTGTCTAGGTTGGTCATAGCTTTTCTTCCAAGGAGCAAGCGTCTTTTAATTTCATGGCTGCAGTCACCATCTGCAGTGATTCTGGAGCTGAAAAAAATGAAGTCTCTCACCATTTCCATTGTTTCCTCATCTATTTGCCATGAAGTGATGGGACTGGATGCCATGATCTTAGTTTTCTGTTGAGTTTAAGGCAAATTTTTCACTTTCCTCTTTCACTTTCATGGACTCTTTAGTTCCTCTTTTATGCCATAAGGGTGGTGTCATCTGCGTATCTGAGATTATTGATATTTCTCCCAGCAATCTTGATTCCAGCTTGTGCTTCATCCAGCCTCGCATTTGGCATGATGTACACTGCATATAAGTTAAATAAGTAGGGTGACAATATACAGCCTTGACGTACTCTTTTCTCGATTTTGAACCATTCTGTTTTCCATGTCCAGTTCTAACTGTTGCTTCTTGACCTGCATACAGATTTCTCAGGAGGTAGGTCAGGTGGTCTGGTATTTTCATCTCTTTCAGAATTTTCCAGAATTTATTGTGATCCACAGTCAAAGGCTCTGGCATAGTCAATAAAGCAGAAATAGATGTTTTTCTGGAACTCTCTTGCTTGTTCAATGATCCAGTGGATGTTGGAAATTTGATCTCTGGTTCCTCTGCCCTTTCTAAATCCAGCTTGAACATCAGGAAGTTCACGGTTCACGTACTGTTGAAGCCTGACTGGGAGGATTTTGAGCATTACTTTGCTAGCATGTTAGATGAGTGCAATTGTGCAGTAGTCTGAACCTTCTCTGACATTGTCTTTCTTTGGGATTGGAATGAAAACTGACCTTTTCCAGTCCTGTGGCCACTGCTGAGTTTTCCAAATTTCCTGGCATACTGAGCACAGCTCTTTCACAAGATCCTCTTTTAGGATTTGAAATAGCTCAACTGGAATTTCATCACCTCCACTAGCTTTGTTCATAGTAATGCTTCCTAAGGCCCACTTGACTTCACATTCTAGGATGTCTGGCTCTAGGTGAGTGATCACACCATCATGATTACCTGGGTCATGAAGATCTTTTTTGTATAGTTCTTCTATGTATTCTTGCCACCTCTCCTTAATATCTTCTGCTTCTGTTAGGCCCATACTGTTTCTGTCAGGTCCATACTGTTTCTGTCCTTTATTGTGCCCATCTTTGCATGAAATGTCCCCTTGGTATCTCTACTTTTCTTGAAGAGATCTCTAGTTTTTCTCATTCTATTGTTTTCCTCTATTTCTTTGCATTGATCACCGAGGAAGGCTTTCTTATCTCTCCTTTCTATTCTTCAGAACTCTGCATTCAAATGCATATATCTTTCCTTTTCTCCTTTGCCTTTAGTTTCTCTTCTTTTCTCAGCTATTTGTAAGGCCTCCTCAGACAACCATCTTGTCTTTTTGCATTTCTTTTTCTTAGGGATGGTCTTGATCCCTGCATCTTGTACAATGTCATGAACCTCCACCCATAGTTCTTCAAGCACTCTATCAGATTAATCCCTTGAATCTATTTGGCACTGTGTAATGTAAGGTATTTGCTTTAGGTCATGCCTGGATGGTCTAGTAGTTTTCCATACTTTTTAAAATTTAAATCTGAATTTTCAATGAGTTCACGATCTGAGCCACAGTCAGCTCCCAGTCTGGTTTCTGCTGACTGTATAGAACTTCTCCATCTTTGGCTGCAAAGAATATAATCAATCTGATTTCGGTGTTGACCATCTGGTGATGTCCATGTGTAGAGCCATCTCTTGTGTTGTTGGACGAGGGTGTTTTCTATGACCAGTGTGTTCTCCTGGCAAAACTCTATTAGCCTTTGCCCTGCTTCATTCTGTTTTCCAAGGCTGAACTGTTACTTCAGGTATCTCTTTTCTTCCTACTTTTGCATTCCAGTCCCCTATAATGAAAAAGACATCTTTTCTGGGTGTTAGTTCTAGAAGGTCTTGTAGGTCTTCATAGAACAGTTCAACTTCAGCTTCTTCAGCATTACTTGTTGGGGCATAGGAAACTGGATAACTTAGGTTAAGTGGATAAATTCCTAGAAACATATAAACTTCTAAGACTGAAATATAAAGAAATAGAATATCTGAATAGGCTGATTATTAGTAAAGAGATTGCCAAAAAAAAAAAGAAAAAATCCCAACAAACAGAAGTACAGTATCAGACAGCTTCACTCGTGAATTTTATCAAACATAAAGACTGAATATCTATCCTCAAACTAATCCAAAAAGTGAAGAAGATGGAACACTTCCAAAGTCATTTTATGAAGGCAGCATTATCCTGATAACAAAAACAGACAAGGACACATAAAAAAAGAAAATTACAGGCCAATATCTCCAATGGAATATAAAAGTCTTCAACAAAATATTAGCAAACTGAATTTGTGTATGCTGCATGCTTGGTTGCTTCATGACTGTGTGCTAGTTATGCTCAACTCTTTGCAACCCTATGGACTGCAGCCCACAAGGCTCCTCTGTCCACAGGATTCTCCAGGTAAAAATAACAGAGTGGGTTGCCATGCCCTCCTCCAGGGGATCTTCTTGACCCAGGGATCGAACCCTCCTCTCTAGTGGCTCCTGCATTGGCAGGCAGGTTCTTTATCACTAGCGTCACCTGTGAAACCAAACTGAACTCAACCATATATGAAAAGGATGATCATGATCATCAAGTAAGACTTGTTTCAAGGATGCAAAGCTTGTTCAGCCTCCACAAATCAATAAATATGACACTCGTACTTACAAAACGGAGCATAAAAAATGTATGACTGTCTCCACAGATGCAGAGAAAGCATTTCACAAACTTCAGCATCTAATTATGATAAACACTCTCAGCAAAGTGGGCAGAGAGGGTACATATTTTGACATAATAAAGGCTATATATGACAAACCCACAGATAATATAATACTCACTGGTGAAAAGCTGACAGGTATTCCTTTAAGATTAGGAACTATACATAAGATTACTCACTCTAAAATACTTTAATTCGACATAATATTGGAAGTCCTAGCCACAGCAGTTAGGGAAAAAAAGAAATAATAGAAATCCCAATTGGAAAGGATAAAGGAAAAATGTCACTATTTGCAGATGACATGATACTATATTAAAAAAAAAAACAACAACTATAGATTCCACCAAAAAACCACAAACTCTTAGAACTAATAAATAAATTCAGTAAAGTTTCATCATACAAAATCAATATACAGAAATCTGCTGTATTCCTATAACTAATTACAAAATATCAGAAAAAGAAATTAAGAAAACAATCACATTTACAACTGCATAAAAAAGAAACACCCTGGAAAAAACTTAAACAAGGGGGTGAAAGACACACACTGAAAAGTTTAAGACGTTGATGAAAGAAATTAAAGACACAAATGAAAAGGTATACCACACTTATAAATTAGAAGAACTAATATCATTAAAATGATCATATGAACCAAGGCAATTTACAGATTCAGTGCAATCCCTATCAAACTACCAAAGGCATTTACCACAGAATTAGAACTAATAATTCAATAATTTTATGGAACCATAAAAGAAACTGATAAGGCAGATTTCAGACAAAAGAATCATCAGAAAAACAAAAGAATCATCAGAAAAACAACTCCTTGAATGAATAAATAAATAAATAAAGCTGGAGGTATCAAACTCCTTGATTTCAAGGTAAACTATAAAGTTACAGTATTCAAAAGAGTGTGGTATTAGCATAAATACAGACAAATAAATCAATGGAAGAGAGCAGAGGGTCTAGAAATAAACCCACATATTCATGGATAAATAATTTATGACAAAGGAGTCAAGAATATAAAATGAGAAAAGGCAGCCACTTCAATACATGGTGCTTGGAAAATTGGACAGACACCTGAAAAGAAATGGATATAGTACCACACACAAAATCAAACTGAAAACTTAAACATAAGACCTGAATTCATAAAAATTCTAGAAGAAAACGTAGGCAATAAGCTCCTTAGGATCAGTGTTGACATGGAATTTTTTGGATCTGACCTCAAAAGCAAAGGCAACAAAAGCAAAAATAAACAAGTGGGACTATATGAAACTGAACAGCTTCTGTACAGCAAAGGAAATCATCAACAAAATGCACTGGTGACCTACTAAATGAAGGGAAAATATCTGCAAATCATATATGTGATAAGGGGCAAATAACAAAAAAATACATAAACAACTCAAACAAGTAAAAAACAATTTATTTAAAAATGGGAAGAGGATTTATATATTTTATTCAAAACACATACAGATGGTCAACAGGCACATGAAAAGAACACCACTAATCATCAGAGAAATGCAATCAAAATGAGATATCACTCACACCTGCTAGAATGGCTATTATCCAAAGGACAAAAAAAAAAAAAGTTTTACAGAGAATGTGGAGAGAAGAGAAACTTTGTACACTATTGGTGGGAATGTACACTGGAGCAGCAACTATGGAAAATAGTACAAAGGCACCCCACGGTTTAAGAACAAACTACCATAACACTTCTAGGTATTCATCCAAAGACAATGAAAAATACTAATTTGAAAAGATATATCCATCTTTATATTCAATGTGGCATTATTTACAATAGCTAAGATATGGACACAATCTAAATTAACACTGACGGGAGAACTGGATAAAGAAGATAAGGTATATACACAAAATGGACTACTGCTCGACTATAAAAAAGGAATTTTTTTGTTTGCCATTTGCAATAATATAGAGAGAACTCAAAGGCATTTTGTTAAGTGAAGTAATTCAGAGAAGGACAAATACCATATGATTTCATGTATATGTTGAATATAAAAAATAAAACCAAGAAATAGAAACCAAACTCAGATTCATGGTTATCAGAGGGAAGGGGGTTGGAGGGTGGGTGAAATGGATGAAAGGGGACAACTTTATGGTGACAGGACGTATTAGACTTACTGCAGTAATCACTTTACAGTTTATAAAGAAATTAAATTATTTTGTTGTACAGCTGAAACTAATTTGTTATTTTTGTTGTTGTGGTTTAGTCGCTAAGTCGTGTCTGACTCTTTGTGACCCCATGGACTGTATCTTGCCAGGCTCCTCTATTCATGGGATCCCCCAGGCAAGAATACTGGAGTGGACTGCCATTTACATCAACTAAAAAAAAAAAATCTACATGATAACATTTCAAATAATTATTAAAACAACTTACTTTCTTCTTTCTTGCTGATAATCGCAGGCAGGGTATAAATCTGAAAAACAAAAGAAGTCAGCCAGTCATCTGCAGTTAATGAGCCACAGCAGACAATTACCAGGGTGATACTGGTTCAATGATATACAAAGGGAGTGTCTTGATTTCAAGGTCCTACAACTACTGTCTGCACAATGCCCTCCTCCAGTCTTGCCTTCCACTCCTTTTCCTCCCTTGCTGTCCAGCCCTGGGCAAAGTTTTACCCCTTTCCCTTTGATCTAAGCATCTCCTTCTATTCTCCAACATGATGCACAATCTCCCTTCTTCAGGAAGTACCTCATGATGGATTGCACCTGACTGTTTCTTCCTCAAACTATCTGCTTAGTGTTTAGGGTAGCATGTACCCTACCTTGTGCTTGTTAAGCTATCATACTGTCTTTTAAATTTCCTCTAGGTCAGGGCTTGCCTCTCAACTATTAGCAGTAAAGAGACAAGTCGTTTTGCTTTTAATTTTTAATCTGTCATTGACTGATAATTTTGTAAATTATAATAAAATGTAAATGTAATAAACATAATCAAGAATAGACAGTCTAAAATTTTTTATTATTAAATTCAACAGATGTAAAATGACTTCTAACTGCTACAAAATCTTCCAGACCCTTAATCATAATCTCTGTACTCACTGTAGCCTGGTAATAGTTTGTAGGATAGACTCAAAGTCTAGGGCCCACACTTTGTGTAGCTCTGTTGTTGCACAGGTACTTTTACAAGGATGTTCACAAGTTGTTTGCCCTTTAAAAGATGGCTTTCAAGGGGCAGGCTGCGGTCTTCTATTGGCTCTGTGTGCTCATCTCTCTAAGCACTCAGTGCCTTGTGCTTCACAGAAGTCATCGGTGGCATATTCCCTTTTTATATAAGCCTCCCTGATCATTTTAAGTGAATTTATGTCAACATCAAACTACTGTTAGAAAAATGGGGCTCTCGACTGAGGGAAATGTCAAGCTACAAACAGTTTTATCAAAGGACACTTCTAACCCACGGTCTAGGTTACCCTGAAATTTGTTCATCATGCTGATCATGAAACCTCACACTGGCCTTGCAAAGAGAAGACACTCAAGAACTATTAACTAAAAAAAGCAATCCGACCAATGTAGCCATATTAATGATTATAAGTAATTTTTTAAAGTAATTTTAGGGTTTTAAATTAGTCCAGAAGTCTCCCTGAAAAGCAAATTCAAAAGTTGGTGTTATGTGCCAGTGACACAACACGAGAAAACAGTAAGTCTCTACTCTTCGGATTTGCTATTTTAATATTTTCAAATATACTATATATAGGCATATAACTTTTTTTAGACATACTGTGCAATTATTAGAACAATAAAATCAAGATTATAGAATGTGTCATATTCCTACCGGTTCCTTCCCATCCATGGCTTCAAGCCAGAGTTTTCTATTAGCTTCTGAAAAGGCTTGCAATGTGATGATCCCATGCCTATTAAAAACAAGTATTTTATATATTCAATTCACTTTTTTATGCCTTTAAACATATGCTATTTATTTAAATTCTTAGTTAACTATAAAAGTAAAGTTTGAAGAAAAAGCAGGAAAGAGAAAAAAATGAAAAGAGAGAAAAGAATACAGATAGAGAAAACAAATAAGAAATTAAAAAACTGAAAAGAAATCCTAAGTGTTTTAGGTGTGAGACTGTCCAAAGGAGGCCAGTCTCAAACTACTTCCCCTAAAATGACTGAAAAGGATGAAAGAGCTACATTCATCAAAGTTCAAAACCACATAAACAATCCACAATATGCAAATGATTAAGAATATGACCTGTGTATTATCATCTAGTCACTAAAAATAATTACAATGAGTATATAGCAATATGGACTTCACTGGTGGCTCAGACGGTAAAGTGTCTGCCTACAACATGGGAGACCTGAGTTCAGTCCCTGGGTCGGGAAGATGCTCTGGAGAAGGAAATGGCAACCCACTCCAGTACTCTTGCCTGGAAAACCCCATGGACGGAAGAGCATGGTAGGCTACAGTCCCTGGGGTTACTAAGAGTCGGACATGACTGAGCCACACTTTCATATAGCAATATGAGAAGCCTTATACCATAACTAGTTAATTAGACAGAAGACAATAAGACCAAAGTGTTTATACAATGATCATAGTATTACCATTAACACTTTAAAAAAAACAACTCTCTCCCATGCACCCATTCTGAAATAGCTACTTGAGGATGTGCTTCAAGAAAGAGCAAGCAAAGGGAGAGATGAAATCAATACGAGAGAGAAAGACAGAAAATCCAGAAAAAAAAGGGAAATTAACCTAATGAACTGTGCAAGCTGTTCATAGGATAAACAGAAACTTAGAAGGCTCTGGGACAAGGTACAAGAAGGAAATTTCATTTACATATTGTGTAATTACAAGCCTAGAATGAGTTAAAACTGTGCAAAGGGATATATCTTCATGGATACAGGAAAATGGATCATTATAGTGATAAGAAATGGAGAAACTGATTATAAAGATCAAAGTAATTTCATCTTGGATAATTTAAGCCAGTTTAAAGCAGCAGTAATAACAACACTGCTTGTAGGCTGTTTGCTGTGAGCCAGGCACTGTTATGTCTCCCTCACTAACCCATTTACTCCTCACAACAGCCCTCTGACGTGCGCAGTGATTAGCCTCGCCTTACAGGTCAAACAGCTGAAGCACAGGGCTTAACGGTGTGCTCCAAGGCTATATATCTAGAAAGCAGTGAAAAAAGAGGAAAGAAAAATCACTAACATGTTAGTGTCCATCTACTCAGAAAATCAAGAAGTTCCTATCACAAAATTAATGAAACCAATGGATATAAGTTGATATATAAAAGAATTAATAGTCTTTCCACATCAGCTTCAACTATAAAACAAAAATGAGTTTTCTACTAGTGACAGAATCCTATTCAAAATTTCAATGAAAAGAAGACACCCAAAAACAAAATGGGGGGGTGGGGGAGAAGATATATAAAATCTTAGGCAGAGTTCAATTCACCATTGATTAACTAATAACAGAACTCTAGTCAAAAGTCCCGAAGGAATTTTTGGAGAGAAAAGGAAACTTACTCAGCAGATCTGCAAAGTATAAGAACACAGAGCCAAAACAGCTAGCACTGTTTTAAGGAAGCGTAAGGATGGGACCAAGTCCTACTAAATAATTATCATCTATGGCATATGTAAGCTATGGTATATAACAGTGTATACAGTATTTTAGAGTGTATAGTATATATTCACACGCAAAGCTAGAGTATTCAGAAGCATGGTGGCAATACAGGGGAAGAATAGCTTATGGAATACAACAGAGATCAAGAAATATACTTTTCCAGACTTTGTTTCTATTCTACTTGAAACGATAAATGAGTACAGGTAAACAATTCCACTGGATGATGAGCTTGGCTGCCCAGCCTTTATGTCTCTCCCAATACCCTGTGACCAAGATTGCCCAGAACAGTGCAGTGTGCATGGAAGGCACTGAACTTCATTGGCCAAAGGAGGCTTATGGCAAGTGCAGCAGTGTCTTTTTTATCCTTCGGCACAAGGCCACCAGGTTTCAAAACCATACAGGAAGGCTGACCCAGGAGCCGTGAACAAGGCCGTCAGGCTCCTTCACTGGGATGGGGACCTTAGTCCACAATGTCTTCTTTTGGCTAAGGCACTCATTTACACTGGTTTTTCAGATTCTTCGCTGTGTGACATTACTCTTTGGTAGCACTCTGATTCTAATTTATTTTTTGAAAGCATCATGTAATCCATATTTATTGAATAAACAAGTGAAAGAATGAATTAAACATATATTGCTTTTTAAAAAAGAGACTGAAAAACAAGCACTTTATGCTGTTTCATATTTACAGCTATACACAGAAAGAAAAAAATAATTAACCTAAACAAATAATTTAGATTATTAAAAAATACAAAGTGAAAAGTTCAAACCTTTCGACCACTTCTATGTCAAAGCAGAATCGTTTATCAATTGAATCCGTCTTTCGTCGGATACAAGATTTTAATTTAAACATTTCTGGTGAGCTAGTAACAAGGCCATTCTGAAACAAGAGGTGGAACATATTTTTGACATGATGACAGAGTGAACTGAAATATATTAAATACACCATCTAAAGTTTCCATATTAAAATAACTTAGAGTACAGTTTATGTATAAAGATCATAGTCATGCCCTATTTCTATAAATATTAATACAAAGATGTCTGGCTAATGTTAACTTCCCAACTGTAATACACCAAACCATTTATTAATAAATTAATCACATATATGTTTTATTCAAAGAACTCTGGGAATTCTGTGCCTATTACCCTTCAAAATCGTTACTTATGTTAAATTATACTATAATGTGTATATATTTGAATCCGAGCCGTGGAGTATTAAATGACAGCTGACAGGTGACTCCAAATCTCAAGAGAGTTACCAAAATAATAAAGCTCTAGTAGACACTTGTTATAACGCTATTACTATCACGCATACCATGTGATTCTTCTGCTGGTAACCAATTGCTAGTCTGCTTCTGAAACTAAACCTCTCTGGACAGAATCCAACATAAGCTCAATTCACAATTCTCTTCTATACCTGAAAAGCCATTCAATTTTAAGAAGAATATATACCTAATGCCTGGTTAATTCTATTGTCTCTGGTTGCAAATCTTACAGATTTATTAATAGAACTCTGGCTTGGTCTGTTTATTATCTCACTACTGTCACATGAACTCACTTCTGGGCAACAGCTCTTCTTACAAAAACTTGAGTAGAAACTAAGGTGTGATTACAGCATTTAACAACTTCTCGTGATGGTAGCAATCTAAGATTTCTTTTTCTCTGGTTATGTTCTCCTTTACTTTATATCTGTCACTTTGAATTATTAGACTCTATTGAATGCCCAAGCACAATAAGTTTCAGTTGATATATTTGAATATGTGCCTAAATTAAGCCAACATTTACCTACAGATACCATAAATTAGCTCAGGGAATCACTTACTTTCTGCCATCTTTATCTTCTAGTCAGTTAAAAGGAGGAGAGCCTCAGTGATCTTTAGGATAACTTCCAGCTCTAGGATTCTCAGATGACGGCTCAGTCATATTTGTAGGTCTCGTTTGCCATATTCATATCTTAACTCACAAAAAGACTGCAAACTACATGCAATAAAGGTGTTGCACTCTGCAGCACTTCTGCATACAAAGTACACAGAGTTTGTACTGTTCACCACCCAGTGAGACATTCAGGGACTGACTGACCTCAGGGGAAAAGCAGCACTCACTGATTTCTTCTGAGAAACTTTGTTGGCCAGCATTTCAGTAAGCAGGACTCAGTGCTTGCGGGGACTGTGGCATGCAGGAGCAAACGCGGGCTCCCACAGGAAACCACCGGGAAGAAAGAGGCGGACTCTGTGAGCCTCAACCCGCCCCTGACAACCTCTGTGGGCTGCTGGCAAACCAACACCACAAACGACCCTGCTGCCAGGAAAGTGAGATGCCATCCACCAAGGGGTCCGTCCATGTAATGTAACTGCTTATCAAGAGTCACGGCCCAAGTGAAGGAGAAGTACTGGCTGTTCTTTATAAGTCATCAAGGTCATTTAAAGTGAGAGAAAACTTTCGTGACTTTTCAATTTTTAAAAATTGTGAATACGTTTATTAGAAAAATAAGCTCATATGATTTTTATTTCCACTATTTAAATAACAAGTTCAGTTAAAAAACAATAGAAAAAAAGATGACTCACCATTTTCCCACTGGATTTCATTTCTGAAACACTCATTGTAAAAGTTTTACTTCCTTTATCATATGTACAATAATGTTTAATCCATGTAAAACCAAGAGGTCCTAATGAAAGGAAACAAGCAATACAGACTGTTAATATAGGAGTTGCATCTAAGTTTGTGCAGTTTTCGATGCTATGAAGTACAACTGAGGATTTCCATAGACCACGCAAGTCAGGAATGCTTACTATGAGTGAGAAAGGCCAGTCTGGAGCCAGAGTGGTATAGGGTAGAGTGTCTTGCAACCAGACAACTTGGCTTAATTTGCAGCTCTGACACAGACTTGGTAAAGTCAAGAGTTACTTTAGCTCTCAGCTTTAGTAATCTCCGTGGTTTTCCCGCGGATGTGGGAAGGATGAGAAGGAACAGTCTGAGGTCTCCTCACATCTTCCTTTGTCGCCTATTTTCAAAACTGCCAGAAATGCCCTGCTCAAAATTTAGCCAGGTCATTTCATCCTTTTGTTCAAAACTTTCCAGTCATTTCTCACATCTCCCCAGATATAAACTGAAGGCTCCAAATGATCTGAAGGATATTATCGGTCTTACTGCCTTTTGCCTCCTACACTCGACACTAGTTACACTGGACCCTGCTGGTCTCTGAACACGGAGAATGCATTTCTACCCCAGGGCATTTCCACTCACAGGACAACTCTTCCTGCAGATGCCTGCATGACTTGAACTGTCACTTCCTTCAGGTTTTTTCCTAAATGGCACCTTTATAATATGGCCCTTTCTGTAGAGATAGCTAAGATCACAACACCTTCACCATGACATTTCACTTCTTATCTCTTTTTTTTTTGCTTTACTTTCTTCTCAGCAGTTAACACGTTTATGTTAACACTTTACTAATTCATCCTGTTTGCTGTCTGCATCCATCACTAGAATCTACAGCTCTATCAGAGAAGGAACAAGTGATGTTCTGTGGAACAGCATATTCTTAATCCATAGAACAGGGCCAGACACATAGCTGCTCCTCAATAAAGATTTCATGAACGAAGGAATGAATTATTCATCTTTCTCTAAGACTTTATTGACCACAGAGCTGTTCCCTTTTAACGCTAATCTGAAAAAATTAAATTCAAATCTCTCTTTAAAATGAAGGGTTTCCTTGGTGTCTCAGATGGTAAAGAATTCGCCTGCAGTGCAGGAAACCCGGGTTCGATCCCTGGGTCAGGAAGATCCCCTGGAGAACAGAAAGGCAACCCACTCCAGTATTCTTGCCTGGAGAATCCCATGGACAGAAGAGCCTAGTGGGCTTACAGACCATGGGGTCAATGGTGCTAATGGTAAAGAACCCACCAGACAATGCAGGAGCCGTAAGAGACGTGCATTTGACCCCTGGGTTGGGAAGATCCCCTGGAGGAGGGCATGGTAACCCATTCCAGTATTCTTGCCTGAAGAATCCCATTGACAGAGGAGCCTGGTGGGCTACAGTCCAAGGAGTCAAACACAACTGAAGCAACTTAGCATTCATGCATGTATAATGTTCACTTTCTTTTTCTCCATAAATATAACCTTGCTGGGGTATGCAACCCTTTCCCACTGCATACCACTCTGTCATCTAGTGTTCTCCTTAGAAACTGGTCAATGCTGCTTCCCCAGGGCAAACGGATGCATCACGAGTTCAGTGATTTCAGTGATTTCATGACCTCGGCAGAAGACTGCATCTTTCCCACAGGGAAGCCAATTATCTTGCACCCAAGTGCCCCAGTGGGCTGAGTGGGTTGGAAGTGGAGCTTGTTTCCTAAAGCTTGCCACACAGGATCTCTCTAGCAACAAGTATACACAATGTTATTGCTGGCTGGGTTTTATAACAATGTATTCAAAACCAAGAAACCAAATTGTAAAAATGCACCTCTTGAGAAAAGTGTTTCATGAGCCATTTGAAATTTTTTTTGTAGTAATAGTGCCCTTGGTGTCATATGTAGCTTTAATACTTAAACCACTCCAGACTTTAAAATTATGGGGTGCAGCTATATACTTGGTAATCACAAAGGATTACTGCAATTAACTTCAATTCTGTTTTGGGACTATTTAATACTGTAATACTTAATAATACTTGTTGATAACTCTGTTACATGTGGTGTAAAATACTTAAAGGCTTACAATTGATTAGTGGAAAGTGGCTGGATAGAAATCCTTGTAGTGACTTTACTACTTAGGAAGCAATTTATGAAGCAATATTAGCTATAATTTTTAAATAAAACTGCTGCAACACTCTGATGACCTATTAGACCCAAGATGTTTCATCCTGCCTCTGTGTTAACTTCAGAACCCCATGCATTTGGTCTTCAAATGTGCTGCACACACAGGCTGCTTTCTTTAAAGTTGCTTGGCACCAGGCCAGGGCAGATGTTCTTAGGCAAGTGATTCTGAAGTCCCTAAAAAAAAGTCTGGGAAAATAAAATTTATTACAGCTCTGAAGCTGCAAACCAAAACAAGTTTAATTATCTTATCCAGTGTTCACCTGAGGTTGCTGAGATGATGTCTGTGGACTGGGAGGGAATTAACATCCACTGGATACCTAGTGTCAACATTTTATCTAGGAACTTTCAGAGTCAGACATTATAAAGAGCATTTTACATAAAAGAAAATAAAGCTTAAGAGGGGCAGATGTTGCAGCTTTCTTCATTAACAGGGCGTGTGGTTGGAGCTGTTCTTTTTAGAGGAGTTGTTTTAAGAATGAAATGACACAAATACAAATTGCACAGAACAGTAAGGGCTCCTAGAAGTACAGTGGTCTTACTGTGTGCTACTACGGATAACAGAGACATTCTGTATACATTATCTCTAATTCTTACAATGTTATTATGAGTAGATATAAATATCCCTCTTTTATAAATGAGGAGATGGAGCTCAGAAAGTTGCCTACCCAGAATCACCCAGTTAACAGGTGGCATAACATTCCAATATAGTTCTATCTGACTCTGGACCCCATGCTCTTCCTGCTTAAATTGGAATCTACCAGAAAGCAATTCACTATATACCTGGAGGTGGGTAACATACAAACCACATACCCAGATGAAGTGGAGTGCTGTGTCTAAATAGCAATTATCTGCTACCATCCCATTACATCCATCTCCATTTATCAATCAGTATACAGCTCTGATATTTACTATTGATCACTGGTTGCTAATTGTGTAAGTCTATCCATCTTGTACCTCCCACAATTGAATAAACATCTTGGAGCCATATTCTTCATCTCCTTATCTCCTTTTCTGTTCTCCACAAGACGTACTCAGGGATAGCAAGAGCACAATCAATGTGTCTTAGTGAAATGGCCAGATTTTCTTAATATAAATGCTCTCAAAGATTCCAAGAAGAAAGGGGCTTTGTGTACTTTTTCCTCATAGAAAAATAATTCCAAAGCATATAATCCCATTCATTTTCCTTTTAAAATCCCTAGGCAAAAGGAAGAAGAGAGGATGGTAAGTGGGAATGAAAGGAGTGAGGAATTACAGTGAGGCAAAATAACACTTTTGAGAGTGATGAATACATGTGTTATGTTGGCTGTGGTGATAGCTTCATTGGTGGATACATGTGGCAAAATTGATCAAACTGTACATTTTAAATATGTGCAATTTATTGCATGCCAAGTGTGCCTCACTAAAGCTATAAAAACAGCACAGGCAGATATAGAGTAAAATGGAGATGGACGCTGTCCTGGGAACAGGAAGAATGTCATGAGAGAGGATGCTACAAATAGAGGGGAGCCTTGAATGCCATGCGTGACCACGGCCATCACAGGAGAGGCACAACCAAGCAAGCACTGCAGAGGAAGCTGCTGGAAACTCTCTGAGAATGGACTGAGGTTGACAAGCCTGGAGGCGAAAAAGAACAGTGAGGAGACCAGTGCAAGACTATGGAGATGGAGATAAGGTATGGGTTCACAGGTTATTAAGGAGACAGACAGATTTGGTCCCAGGCTACAGAGACACTGGAATTGAAGATTTACCCGAGTTCTGTAGCCTAAAAGCAGATGTTAGAGGGATAGGAACTCTCAGAGAAAAGGTCAGTGCCACAAAGGGCTTTATGATCATTTCAGACTGACCCAGAGAAGTCAGGTATCTGAGAATAAAAGATATCAACATCAGACAGGTGCATAAAACACTGCATTCTGTCCATGCATCCAGACCCCAGATTATTAAAGGGCTTATGCTTTCAGTATGATCCAAATGTCCAACAGCTGGGGAATAGGTAAGCAAACCTTGGCACCATCCAGTGGATGGGCTACCAAGTAGTGACTGAACAGGACATATGCCAAGCCTATGTATACAAGAATTTTGCGAGGTAATCCAAAGCTTTTTTGATTAGAACATGATGTTGTATACCCACAATGATTTTAGCAACTGTGTTAACAACAGGGGTGAGGGGGGACCTCAAGAAATAAAGTATTGCTGAGCTGCAATGAATAAAAAATCTTTGGGCAACAGGACCACACCTCCTCTACCAGATGCAGATTTGACAAGCCTCACTATCCACATATTCCCCCACTAGGCACAGTGTAAGCTCCTCTCCATGTCCCTCACACTGAGGCTCTCAAATATGGAAAAACCATTCAGTATGCAGAATCTTTCTTAGGGACCTGAGTCAGATCCATGTACTCTGTATATATGATCAATGAATTGGTCTTTTTTCATGAAATTTTGGAAAAACCTATTTATTATATTTTAATTATAGATTATAAAGGCAGGACATTAGATTTATCATTTTAACTTCTGAAAACAGTAGACTGGTCAAGGTAGATAGCTATGAGTGGGAAAATCCTGAAACCAGATCCCCTGAGCCAGCAGCCCACTATGACCAATGTAGTAATAAATGTTTGCTGAGACTACTGGACCAAACTGTTATCTGCTTGTGTACTGTTAAGGAACAAATGACAATCATCTGGTCATGTCAAATATAAACTACCTTGGCATATTAGTGATCATTTTGCATTATGCCCCCAAAACTTTCACAGTCAACATCTACAGCTTCCACATCTCAAACCCTTTAACTATAATGTCTTCAAGACAACTACCCTGATCTATTGTTTAGAGATGGGGAGACTTAGGGCAATGCTACTCCATGTCATCTTCAAGTCCACACATGTGAGAAGAACTACAGAAAGTGAGAATAGGCATTTCACAGCTTTTAGAGCAATCTGAGATTACTGCACAATCCAGGCACGTGATTCTGTGTTTTATGAAGACCCTGACCCATGATGCACTGGAGACACAAACAACTGTTCCTTCAACACAAAGAGTAAGAGAGTGTTTTAGGGCACTCTGGTTTGAAACAGAGTTAATTTAATCACTGGTTCCACTTAATGACAAAAAAGGACCCTAGTTATACAAGTTTGAATGGCTTTTATTAACTACTGTGAGAAAAACTTCTCAGTGTGAGGCAGTTATAATAGCGCTCTATTGGATCTGAAGCTTATTTCCCAACACCAGGAAGTAAACAGTCCCAGTTTGATATTACATAATTGCCAGTTTTACTCCTAAAAATTGTCAGAGCACAGAATTAAACGAAATAATGCTGCTGAAGGGGAAAACCACTACCAAAGTCACCAAGATGATCTATCTCATAAAGGCTTTAAGTTTTAATTCTCTGTGAAACTTTGCATTGAGATCGGACACCATAATTAAATTCTAAAACTGAACTCATGTTACGGTATCATCACGAAGATTCTAAGTCCTAAGTTCAACAACATACCAGCTTAGAGAATCCAATGGTGAAAAGTGGAAAAACTTCCACATTCAGTGATAGTCGCTGGCCAAGCAGACCACATAGGATAAAGCTGTAAGGAATTTCAGTCTTCCTTCTTGAAGGAAAAGTAAGTAACCAACTCATGTCTCATGGGAAACAGAATGCTAATCTTAAGAGACATTAATCTACGTCTTTGCAACTCACGTTTCTCCTGGACATACAAGTAGCCTTCCATTGTCCACTGGCTGGGTGGCCGGTAATCTTGATTGGCAGATTTCATCCTCTGCATCAATCGCTCTACCTCTTGTCGAGTACTTTCAAAATTATTCCTCGTCTTTAGTAAATAGAAACAACAATTTCATTCAGTGTTTTCTACCAGTTTTGAGGAACACCCAGCCTAAGGTTTCAAGACTACAAATGGTGCTAAGGATAACTTTGACTCTTTCAGGACCGTTCACCATATCCACCACCATCTACATTGAATTTTATGCTCTAATTTTGAATTGCTTTAGTGAAACTTTTCTGAATGACCTTCTGCATGTTTCTCTTTGAATCTATGTATGTCTGTGTGTTATCCACTTTTGCACTGAACATTATCTAGGGAACAACTTATAGCTTTACAAAAACAAGATATTAATTAAAATAGCATTTTGTATCCCATAATACCTAAGATAAAAAAAGCAGATACACAGTAACTTGTTTTGAGGGTTAAAATAAATTCACATAGTTTTGATATATGAGGCACTTACCAAGAAAAAGCTTCATCATTTTTATTCCAAACACCTCTTTGAAGAAATATCACTTACCTTGTTTTCCCAAAATCCTAACATAGTTATCAGGAGGTCAATGCATAAATTAACACATAAAAATGAATAGGTTTCCAAGGTCTAACGTTTTCTATTGTAGGAAATAATTTACTTACACCATAGCAAGTTTACTTAAGGGAAGAAATAGAAAGTATATGGCTTTTCTCTATGAAAATCAATTTTGCATTTCAGGTCACATTATCTCAACAATATGCACTTGGAAACATAAGAATAATTACCAACCTGTGAGGCAGTGATGATTACCACTTTGTTATGGCCCCTAATACAAGATCTGAATCTCAAAGTAAAGTTAGGAAAATTTTCTTAATTGCCACTTTTGCTGCTTTTCCCATTAAAACATAAGGATCTGAATTTTTTCCAATATTTCACCTGTCTCTTGTTCTCAAATCCCAGGAATCTTACTGCCAATTGCATTTAATATGGAAATAATAAAAATACTTTGGGTTTATAATTTTCCCTTTTAATATTTACTGAGAAAGCCCAAATGCATTCCATATTGAAAAACAATGGAATGAATTGCATGTGAAATTGATTCTGTGAGAAAATCTAGGTTAAATAAAAAGCTAAATGCAAAACACAAGTAGAATAAATGCAATTACTTATTTCTCATGGTACGCTTCAACTCCATATTTCTATTTGCTGAACATCTTTACAATGGCAAAAACCAGGTAAGGAGTGAAAGGCATGCTTTTTATAGGAAATTAAGTGAAACCTTCACAAATTATTTTAGCTACAGAGTACCAGACACGGTTTCAGAAATAACTCTTGATTTACACAAAATCCTCAGCAATTAAGATTTTGCTATAGGCATCATCGACTCAATGGACATGAGTGTGAGCAAACCCTGGGAGATGGTGATGGACAGGGAGGCCTGGTGTGCTGCAGTCCAGGAGGCTGCAGAGTCCAGACGTGACTTAGCAATGGAACGACATATTTGATAATACAGAATGGACTGGCTAGCTTTTTAAAGTGTAACTGGTATCCAGTACATGTAAATCAGAATTCATACAACTGCAATCAAATATTAAAAGGATTTACTGGACAACTTTACAAAACAAACTCTCCCGGAAAGAGATAGGATCTTTTTAAATAATTCTTCCTGAAGTTTTAAAGCAGCTTTTACAGATGCTTGAAAGCCACATTTAAATTTATTTTTAGAAAACAGTAAATATCAGCTATAAAATAAACAGCTTCAGGGAGGAAAGGGAAAGAGCATGTCCACTGTGAAAATTCCTTTCACAAATATAGAAATACTGCCCTCTCAGGAAATACGACATGCCTAGGGTCACTCAGTAAAATAATGAAAACACTAGATAAAGGCAACAGTTTCTAAGGTTTCTGCACTCAGATATTTTCATTTTCATGAAATTTGCCAGTTATATTTTTCTAACATAAGATTAGCTCTTATTTTAAAAAATTAATAAATTTACTAAGTGGTTTTTCTAAATGAGTGAGGCTTTATTGTACTCAGATAAGTTTTTGAAAGCCTCCAAAGTTCAGCTTGGCTATAACTCAGTTGCCCTGGGATCATCTGATTAACTAAGGAGAGGCGGTGAGAACAGGTATAGTCTTACATTCTGCAAGTTGAACTGCAGCTGTTGTTTATATGGTGCAAATTCCTGGGCGAGTTCATATCCCTCGTGGTAGAAAGTAAATAAACCCTGAAGGAATGATAAAAGCTGCAAAAAAAAAAAAAAAGATAAAAAATAAACCATAAAAATGTGTTTTCTTAAAAGGATGATCATCAAATAAAATAAATTAGAGAAACTATGTTTCATTCTAATTCCTCAAGCTAGTAAGTTTTGAATATCCTTAGCAAAGTAGGCACTAGAATTACAGATATGAAACAGAAGCCATGGAAGCTAATTTTCACTTCCTTTTTGGCAGATGTGATTTAACTTTTAGGTCTTATCATGGACAGCTGTCATGTTAACTACTCTTCAAATGCACTTACAAAATATCCAGGAGAGAATTAATGGGGATAAAGATGAAAATAACACAGTTCAGTTCAGTACAGTCGCTCAGTCATGTCCGACTCATTGCGACCCTACGATCAAGAGTCTTCTCCAACACCACAGTTCCAAAGCATCAACTGTTCGGTGCTCAGCTTTCTTTACAGTCCAACTCTCACATCCATACATGACTACTGGAAAAACCCTAGCTTTCACTAGACAGACCTTTGTTGGCAAAGTAATATCTCTGCTTTTTAATATGCTGTCTAGGTTGGTCATAACTTTTCTTTGAAGGAGCAGGTGTCATTTAATTTCATGGCTGCAGTCACCATCTGCAGTGATTTTGGAGCCCCCCAAAATAAAGTTTCTTACTGTTTCTATTGTTTCCCCATCTTTTTGCTATGAAGTGATGGGACCAGGTGTCATGATCTTTTTCCGAATGTTGAGCTTTAAGCCAACTTTTTCACTCTCCTCTTTCACTTTCATCAAGAGGCTTTTTAGCTCTTCTTCACTTTCTGCCATAAGGGTGGTGTCATCTGCATGTCTGAGGTGACTGATATTGCTTCTGACAATCTTGATTCCAGCTTGTGCTTCCTCCAGGCCAGCATTTCTCATGATGTACTCTGCATAGGAGTTAAATAAGCAGGGTGACAATATATTCCTTTCCCAATTTGGAACCAGTCTGTTGTTCCATGTCCAGTTCTAACTATTGCTTCTTCACCTGCATATAGACTTCTCAGGAGGCAGGTCAGGTGGTCTGGTATTCCCATCTCTTTAAAAATTTTCCACAGTTTGTTGCGAGTCACACAGTCAAAGGCTTTGGTGTAGTCAATAAAGCAGAAGTAGATGTTTTTCTGGAATTCTGTCACTTTTTTGATGATCCATCAGATGTTGGAATTTGATCTCTGATTTCTCTGCCTTTTCTAAATCCAGCTTGAACATCTGGAAGTTCACAGTTCACATACTGTGGAAGCGTGGCTTGGAGAATTTTTAGCATTACTTTGCTAGTGTGTGAGATCAGTGCAATTGTGTGGTAGTTTGAGCATTCTTTGGCATTGCCTTTCTTTGGGATTGGAATGAAAACTGACCTTTTCCAGTCTTGTGGCCACTGCTGAGTTTTCCAAATTTGCTGGCATATTGAGTGCAGCACTTTCACAGCATCAGGAATTAGGATTTGAAATAGCTCAACTGGAATTCCATCACCTCCACTAGCTTTGTTCATGGTGATGCTTCCTAACACCCACTTGACGTTGCATTCCAGGATGTCTGGCTCTAGATGAGTGATCACACCATCATGGTTATCTGGGTCATGAAGATCTTTCTTGTATAGTTCTGTGTATTCTTGCCACTCCTTTTTAATATCTCCTGCTTCTGTTAGGTCCAAAGGGTAACAGGCTTCCCTGGTGACTCCAATGGTAAAGAATCTCCCTGAAGTGTAGGAGACCCTGGTTTGATCCTTGGATCAGGAAGATTCCCTGGAGAAGGGAATGGCTAACCACTCCAGGATTCTTGCCTGGAGAATCCCATGGACAGAGGAGTCTGTGGGGCTATACAGTCCATGGGATCAGAAAGAGTCAGACATGACAGAGCGACTAATAGCAACTAACTAACCCTAGGAGAGATTCTAACCAGAAGTCGGAGATCAAAAGCGTGCAGATGTGAGGAATACTAAACCAGTAAGCCAGAAATGAGAAGTGCCCAAAGACAAGGAGTAAGGATGGCCAGGTGAAATTCAGGAAACGACCACAAGGTGGCAGTACTGGCTTATGTAACACAGAATATTTTAGCAAGCGGCAGGAAGAACTCAAAAAAGTTAGAGCTGAGCAAAAACATGGAGCTAGATACAGATCTTTTCAGGTAAGAGTTAGAATAAAATTTTCTTTGCAAAAGCACAATTTCCATGACCCCAGCTTTCTAGTCCCACATTCATATGCACTTATTTATGATGTTTTTTATCTGTAAAGTAAGAGCAGCTGTCCATGGAGTTACAGGACACGGTCATTTATATGAAATATTATAACTGAAAAATAATTTATTTAAATTTTTCATTTAATTTCCTGGGATTTTATTCCATATACATGTCTACCAGTTCAATCTCTTCCACAACTTCTTCCTACAATAAAGTTAGAAAACACATTTGAGAAGATGCGAAAGTTTTTCTAATTCAAACAGCATAGCATGTCTGTAAACTATTATTTTATATGAGGAAAGAAACACAATTTGAAGCCATCTTCACATGTGAATAACATCCTGTCATTTCCTCTGTCTGGGGAAGAAGGCGGATTCAGTCAAGCATCAGTTGGTATGTGTGTTATGATTTCCAACAGTTAAATACTGGTTCTGCAATGACCTAATGCTTCTCTTCTTAAACAAGTTAACTTCTTACAAAATCATACACATTTTGGAAAGCATATACTTTCAAATTGGTGTTAAGTTGTTACATTTTAAGGAATTTCCTTTATTTGTTCAACAGTTCCTGATGATGTGTCAAAATATACTGTCTGTAATTTTAGAATTATTTTATGCTGTCAATTTTATATCAACAAATAATTATTAGGGAAACTAAACAGTTAATAGATTACCCTTTATTAAAAGGATGCTACATACATTTGTTAAATTATTCAATAATTTAAGATATATAGTCTGCACATATTATGACCCTATTTAAAAGAACTGTATCTTAAAACAGGATTAAAAAACCTTTAGTTAACCATGGCATAGATATGTAAATTTAGAGATTTTCAGAGACAAAATAAGAAAATACCTTTGAAGTATATACTTAGACAACAGTAGTCTTCTAAATACTTGCATAGTAGTTATGAATTTGTTGCAAGTAATATTGTTTCATTTCTTAATGTCTATACTGTCTTACAAGGAACTGGATATCATAAAAGAAAGATACTATTGTAATATTATGCAAAGTATAGAGAATTCAACTTACAAAGGAGATACTTTAAGAACATCTGCAATGAATATTCCTATAAAACACCCAATTCCCTGAGATCCATTTCCTACTGGCAACTTCTAGTAACATTCAGATTTGCTTAGCAGTAAACAACTATGTTTTAATCTCACAGTGCATGCTGAGCACCCACTAGGGAAAGGACAATTCTTTAGGAGGTAGAGAAAAATTATATACAAAGACTTATCTACCTTTTACTTTTGTTCCACATCTACTCTGGAAGTAGCATTTGAGAAAGTTTAATAAAGACAGTATGTATGACATAATTGCCTCTAGGTGGTGGCAAAGTTAAATGTTTAGTTAATTTCATCCTGAACAAATTCCATGATGCTAAATCACGGGAACTTAACAGGACTGCCTGACAGTCTTTAGGAACTGTATTTCCCTGTGTCATTTTCTTTCCGTGTGCCTGGGTGGGTGCAGTGGCAGGGAAAAGACTATTGCCTCAGCTTACCTTAAAGTAAATCTGACTTTTAAAATGATAATATTAACATTATTATACAATAAGCCAGTAGGTAGACTAGGTTTTAATATTAAGAAAGGCACTTTTACCATCAGGAAAAACTCACATAGCACTTTATCATCCCCAAGGGTTTTAGGATCAATCTACCTCGCCACCGGAACAAACTGACCAAATGTAAAAACTGATACTGCAGTTATAGATGAATAATCATTTAGCAAAACCCATAGCAAGTCAACAAAGGAATAGCTTAATCACAATTTCTCAGCTGATTAATCACCAGGTCACAGCTCAGTTGGTAAAGAATCCACCTGCAATGCAGGAGACCCCAGTTCGATTCCTGGGTTGGGAAGATGCGCTGGAGAAGGGATAGGCTACCCACTCCAGTGTTCTTGGGCTTCCCTTGTGGCTCAGGTGGCAAAGAATTCGCCTGCAATGCGGGAGACCTGGGTTCGATCCCTGGGTAGGGAAGATCCCCTGAAGAAGGGAAAGGCTACCCACTCCAGTATTGTGGCCTGGAGAATTCCATGGACTCTACAGTCCATGGGGTCGCAAAGAGTTGGACATGACTGAGCAACTTTCACTTCAAGCCTTAAGGGCCCACAGTTACCAGTAAAACTGGGAATAGCAGAGAAAAGTGAGAAAAGGGGTTGGGACTAGCAAGGGGGTGAGGGGCACACCTCTGAAGCAATCCAGAGTGATTCCTGTAGTTTCCGATGACCGATGACCAAACTGGGCAAAACTGGAATAATGAACACAGTGTGACACTGGAACAAGGACAGACATACGCATCAACAGAAGAGAACTGAGAGTCTAGAAATAAACCCAGATATCTACAAACAACTTATTTTCAACAAGGGTGCCGAGATCATACAATGTGTGCTAAGTCACTTCAGTCGTGTCCGACTCTGTGCCACCCCATAGACGGCAGCCCATCAGGCTCCCCTGTCCCTGGGATTCTCCAGGCAAGAACACCGGAGTGGGTTGCCATTTCCTTCTCCAATGCATGAAAGTGAAAAGTGAAAGTGAAGTCGCTCAGTCATGTCCGACTCTTAGCGACTCCGTGGACTGGAGCCTATCAGGCTCCTCCGTCCATGGGATTTTCCAGGCAAAAGTATTGGAGTGGGTTGCCATTGCCTTCTCCAATACAATGTGTAAAGAATAGTCTTTACAACAAAGAACTCTTAGACCACTGAAGAGCCACATGGAAAAGAATGGAGTTGGACACCTCCTCAGAGCACAGACAAAAACTAATTAAAATTGGGTGAACTGAAGAGCATGTGTATTACATCCCAATAATGTTTTTAAAAAATACAAACACTTCTCATAAACAGAGCATCATAATGTACTAAAGGAGATCAAAGCCTTATACAGATGTCTACATCTGGCCACTGAAATCTCCAAGAAGACTGGAAAACTAGAGCACAGGCAAGGCATAAATTTTCATCCTGTACTTGTGTCTGGCCTACGAGATAATCCTGCGGTCTCTGCTCTTCTTTACTTGGAGGAGGACAGAGAGAAAAATCACAAGGGATAGCTTCTGAATGACCACAGAGTGCTTTAAGTCTAATGTACAGATTGAATGGGAATGAAAAAGTATCACTATCTAATGCAATGAATGAGAAAATGAAAGAAAAAAGAGTCATGGATGGAAAGTGGTCAGTCAGTGTGGCATAGGGGGACAGCTTGTCAAAGAGGGTAATAATCAGAGAAGCTATGTTGTTGCAAAGTCGCTAAGTCCTATCTGACTCTGCAACCTAAGAGCAGCAGCACACCAGGCTTCCCTGTCCTTCACCATCTGCTGGAGTTTCCACAAATCATGTCCACTGAGTCAGTGATGCCACAGAACCATCTCATCCTCTGCCGCCCCCTTCTTGTCTTGCCCTCAATCTTTCCCAGCCTGCGGTCTTTTCCAATGAGTCAGCTCTTCACATCAGGTGGCCAAAGTATTGGAGCTTCAGCTTCAGTCCTTTCAATACATATTCAGAGTTGATTTCCTTTAGGAATGACTGGTTTGATCTTTCTGCTGTCAAAGGGAATCTAAGGAGTCTTCTCCAACGCCATAATTCAATAGCATCAATTCTTTGGTGCTCAGCCTTCTTTATGGTCCAAATCTCACATCCATTCATGACTACTGGAAAAACCATAGCTTTGACTATAAGGACCTTAGTCAGCAAAGTGACATCTCTGCTTTTTAATACGCTGTCTAGGTTTGTCATAGCCTTTCTTCCAAGGAGCAAGTGTTTTTTAATTTCATGACTGCAGTCAACCACCCATAGTGATTTTGAAGTTCAAAAATAAAAAAAAAGAAAGAAAGAAAGAAAGAAAGTCAAGTCGCTCAGTCGTGTCCAACTCTTTGAGACCCCATGGACTGTAGCCCACCAAGCTCCTCGGTCCATGGGATTTTCCAGGCGTGAACACTGAAGTGGGTTGCCATTTCCTTCTCCAGGGGATCTTCCTGATCCAGGGATTGAACCCGGGTCTTCTGCATTGTAGGCAGACACTTTACCATCTGAGCTACTAGGAAAGCCATTTTAAAAAAGTAAAAATAAATAAAATCTGTCACTGTTTCCACATTCTCCCCATCTATTTGTCATGAAGTGTCATGGGACTGGGTGCCATGATCTACATTTTTTGAATGTTGGGTTTTAATCCAGCTTTTTCACTCTCTTCTTTCACCTTCATCAATAGGCTATTTAGTTTCTCTTCACTTTATGCCATTGGAGTGTTAGCAACTACACATCTGAAGTTGTTGATACTTTCCCCAGCAGTCTTGATTCCAGCTTGTGCTTCATCTAGCCCAGCATTTCTCATGATGTACTCTGCATAGAAGTTAAATAGGCAGGGTGACAATATACAGCCTTGACATACTCCTTTCCCAATTTGGAACCAGTGTGTGGTTCCATTTCAGTCCCAACTGTTGCTTCTTGATCTGCATACAGATTTCTCAGGAGGCAGGTCAGGTGGTCTGGTATTCCCACCTCTTGAAGAATTTTCCACAGTTTATTGTGATCCACACAGTCAAAGATTTTAGCATAGTCAATGAAGCAAAAGTAGGTGTTTCTCTGGAATTCTCTTGCTTTTTCTATGACCCAGTGGATGTAGGCAATTTGATCTCTGGTTCCTCTGCCTCTTCTAAATCCAGCTTCAACATCTGGAAGTTCTTGGTTCACCTACTGCTGAAGCCTGGCTTGGAGAATTTTGAGCATTTTTTGCTAGCGTGTGAGATGAGTGCAATTGTGCAGTAGTTTGAACATTCTTTAGCACTGCCTTTCTTTGGGATTGGAATGAAAACTGACCTTTTCCAGTTTTGTGGCCACTGCTGAGTTTTCCAAATTTGCTGGCACATTGAGTGTAGCAGTTTCACAGCATTGTCTTTTCGGATTTGAAATAGCTCAGCTGGAATTCCATCACCTCCACTAGCTTTGCTTGTAGTAATGCTTCCTAAGGCCCACTTGACTTCACACTCCATGACGTCTGGCTCTAGGTGAGTGATCATACCATTGTGGTTATCTGGTCATTACATCCTTTTATGTATAGTTCTTCTGACACTTATATTCTTGCCATCTCTTCTTAATCTGCTTCTGTTAGATCCTTGCCTTTTCTGTCCTTCGTTGTGCTCATCTTTGCACAAAATGTTCCCTTGGTATCTCCAATTTTCTTGACGAGATCTCTAGTCTTTCCCACTCTAGTACTGTTTCAGTGTGCAGGATTCTCACTGTGGAGGCTTCTCTTGGTGCAGGGCACCAGCTCTAGACTCACGGGCTCAGTAGTTCTGGTGCATGGGCTTAGTTGCCCCATGGCCCACGGAATCTCCCAGAGCAGAGGCTGAACCCATGTCCCATACATTGGCAGGTGTGTTCTTAACCACTGGACCACCAGGGAGGTCAATGAAAAAACTATGGAAAAACAAATAAATGAATGAATGAATGAATGAACAGATATGAACACAGATTCAATTTATTTAAAAAGCCAAAACTTTCTGAAGTCATGGCTGTATACTGCCTTAGTGTGAAGACTCACTGGAGTTCCTAAAGATGAATTTCCAATATTTCAAGGGGATGGAATTCAGATGAAATAGACAGAACTTAAACTTCTTTGGTAAAGAAACAAGGCAATCAAGACTAGTCAGCTTATCTTTTCAACTAAATGGGAATGAAGAAGGTAACGTGGCCATCCATGTTATAAAATCCAGCAGAAGCTATGTTTAGACCAGGCCTTTACATGATGGATTTCTAAAATGAAGTATAAGAGATGAGTCAGTTAAATAGATAGAATGCATTTTTCTGACTTCTCCAAAATTCTTCACGGTCTAACAGTCACTGCAAACTTCAAACTTTCATTAACAGTACCTAGAACCAAATCCAAATACCAACAAGCTTTTATTTAAATGTATGCAACCTGAGGAGAACTTTATTGTTTCATTTTTATAGAATGACTGCACTTAGATTTTTCAGCAGAATAGAAATCTAACTTTTAGTCCTACCATGTCTTTTTTTTTTTTTAATGATACTGTCTTATTTTCTCACTTTAATCTACTCTAAATTTTCTATACTAAGGTTAACCAATTATATTAAAAATGAACACAAACTCTTTTGCTTTCAGGACCTGAAGGTCTACATACTATCTGATAGACCTTTTTAACTTAGCAAGTAGTTGTTCAGTTTCAAAATTATTCACATCTATTAAAAACCTAAAAAGCATTTTATAAGCATACTTCATGATATAATAAGCTATAGAGCTAAAGCATGTTAACTAAATTACCTTGGATTTTCTTCAGAAAATGATTTAAAATTAAATTTAGCAGTCTAAGGGATGAGTATTAAAAGCAGCATGCTTTAGTTTATATTAAATTGCTTATTCTCACTTTTTCATATGACGTTTAAATATAACACAAAAAGTCTGAAGTCTAAAAAAATAAAGTGAAAATGTTCTTATAGAATTTAGATGCATATTTTAAAGCATGTTAAAATTTAAAATGTGGTTTTGAAAAAGCTTTAGCTGGCTTTGAAGCACACTGACAAATGACTCATCAATACTGTTTTCATATCTAGTGATAACAGTTCATGTGCAAGCTCATACTAGCTTACTGACGCTTATGACAAACCAGGTACTTTCTGCATTACCTGCATCAGATGAGACAATTCTGGGAACTACACACAAAGCTTATCCCCGACTGACAGATAAAAGCCTGAAGATCACAGAATTGGAAAAGCATTCCAAATTCACAGAGCTGTAAGACTGAAGCCAAATTTCAACTTATGGTCACTTAGCCATTATACTTTGTCTCTACATGAAAAGTGGCCAATTACCTGTGGCCTCGGGAGACAACTTAAAACAGAATAATGAAAGAAGGATGGAAGAACAAGTGAATGAGAAGAGATATGTGCATGGACTCAATCATCTTTACCAAAGTGAAGATAAATCTCTTATTTTCTTCTTCTAATTTTTAAGGAATTAAAATAGCTTTACAGTCCATTTTTCTAGGGTCATCCATTTTATTTGGTCAGAGCAAGCAATAAGAACTAATTTTTGTAATGAAATAGTCCTTAAGGCTGTTGGTGGTATGAAATAGTTAACTTTGGACTTGGAATCTGGCTTCCTGGTTCTCCCTCTCTTTAGGTTTGTGACCTCAGGCAACTAATAGTCTTTCTGTGACTTAAGTTCCTCATCTTGAAGGATAAAAACTACCAATAATAAAGCCATGGTGGGGTTCACATGGGAGAAGGCAGAAAACACAGGACACAGAGTAGATGCTCACAGAACACTAGTCCCAACTGAGTACACTTGCAGGATACAATCAAAACATAAACCAACTGCAGCTGAATGAATAAGGGAGTTAAGTTATAAAAAGATTACTTTGGTTTTCTGAGTCACAGACTTCATGTTCCACAACAGACTTTCAAGACACTGCGTTCAACTCTCTTTTGTAGGCTGTTCATGTTCAGCTACTTCTCAAGGTTTTTCTCCTAATCCCTCAAAATTCTCATAAAATCTGGGCAACTCTGAGAATTAGGAGGATCTTATAATCAGGAATCAGGAAATCATATTTCTCCCTCTCTGATCTCTTTTCCCCCATTACAGACCTGAACTGACATATCTTGTTGGCAAATCTGAAAGGATACAGTCTAGCACTGCTAGACAGAAATATAACACAAACCACAAATGCAAACTAATGTGAAAATTTTGATTTTCTAGTAGTCACAAGAAACTTAAGCAAGTGAAATTTAATATTTTATATGGTGTATTCAAAAGATTATCATTTCATCAACATGTAATCAATATAAAAGAGATTTAATGATATTTCTTTAAAAAAAGAAAGACTTACTTTTTTGCACTAAGCCTTTGCAATCTAGTATGTGTTTCAGGTTTGGAGCATATCTTAATCTACACTAGTCTCATTTCATGGGTTTGATAGTCATACATAAGTAGTTGCTACCACACTGAGTAGTGTGAGTCTAGAGATTATGAATTAGCTACCATCACATTCCAAATAAAACATGACAAACAGGGGGAAAAGGTCATTAAAATCATATAGCTAATGGAGAACTGAGTTTAAAAAGCTGGCTTTCTGTATACTTCAAAAATAGTAATTTATAAAAAAATATATAAATGCCCCTCTTTTTCCATATTTTAGACTCAGATTCTCCTAAGAATAATGAAGCTGTAGGAACATCTTTTCCTGGTACCACCTGAGCATTCTGTAGACATTTTATCATAAGTACAAGTTGACCCTTAAACAATGTGGGAATTAAGGATGCCTATATGCTCATGTGCGTGTGTGTGCACACAACACACACACATCCTTTGGAACTCTGTGTATAACTTTACAGACCAGTCGTGGCATCTGATGCTCTGCATCTGTAGACCCAACCAACCCGCAGACTGTGTAGTACTGTGGTATTTACAGAAAAACATCCGCATATAAGTGAGATCCACATGGTTCAAAGTCGTATTGTCCAAAGGTCAACTATAGGAGGATCTTGACATTAACTGAAATCAAGGAAAATTAGTCTCAAATGATCATCATAAAGCAAGAATATTATTTAATGGGAATCAACAGGACTATTTATATTTTCTACTTGCTATCACAGAATCTGTTTAAGTCACATCCCTAAGGTATTTTGCTTTACTCTAATGCTTATTTGTTAAACAAATCTCAGCTAAACTAGCATAGATTGCTTCATTTCTTCAATATAAAGCTTTATACAACAGGAATTGGATTTCTGCAGGAAATAACCTTCAAAGATATTAAAGTATCCTCATGTGTTTTTATCTTTATAGCTCCTGGGGGCTTTGTTTTTGAAATCTTAAAAGCTGTTTTCCTCTAAATTAATTTGTAAATGTAGAATGGAGCATGCCCATGTTCTAGTGCTCCCGTTTCTATTCTTCTCAGTACGGGGGTGGAAATTAAGTAAAATCCCATGGATGAGACTTTGTGGCTGGAAATGGAAGGAGACTAAACTGACAGTACTATTTGGTTTGGCCAGACATTCTAACAAGAAAAATCCAGCAGCCAGGAAAATGTTTTGGAAGAAGGACAAATTTAACATCGACCTTGACTGTGGTGTCACCAGAAAGGCATGCATTTCAGAAGACTTATCAGACCATCCCAGTATGGGATACCACAGAGGGAAGGAAGAAAACACATCTCAGTTGAAGGACAGTTTCCACTTCTCTACCTGTACTGTCATACGAAGTCACAAATTCTTAGCATTCCTTCTGTGACCTGTGAGCAAACGATTTTACAATCTTTTCCTATATACCTGATGTCATCTTACAGAATGGTCTGGTTCACTGTTCCCAGACAGGATGGGCTATAAAAGAGTCTTGGATGGGGAAACAGGCTACATGCATGCCTCTTCAGAGGAGAGAGTTACTGCAGCTGTGAAAGGATCATTCCAGGTGCGAGGAAGACCCCGCACAGCAGAGGAGCACAGTATCTGCAGGGAATGGGAATGCCTACAGAAGGAGGGGGAAGGGAAAGCATCGGAACTAATGAGGACACTCTAACAAAGAGCTGAAATTCAGAAATCCCAAGAGGCAGGCCAGCGGGGAAAGCGTGCCAACAAGGAGACAGGCTTCAATAGCCATGATATGACTCAGAGGCAGGACCTACTCCACCAGAAGAGGAGGAGGAATTTTAAGAATCAGTCATCTTCCTTGATGAGGGCTTGTCAGGCTGACCATATGTCCATGAACCCCAGATGAGTTTCAGAAAGCCCCGTAGACGTTTATCAGACCCCAAAGCAACTGCTAAATAAGAGGCTATCAATTCAAACTAGCGGGTTTGAGGACTTACTGTTTGGCAAACAGGACTTGCAGTCAAGGCTGTCATCACAGTGAAAGCGCTCAGTCGTGCCCGATTCTTTGTGACCCCATGGACTATACAGTCCATGGAATTCTCCAGGCCAGAATACTGCAGTGGGTAGCCTGTCCCTTCGCCAGGGGATCTTCCCAACCCAGGGATCGAACCCAGGTCTCCTGCATTGCAGGCAGATTCTTTACCAACTGAGCTATATAAAGTTAAATTCTTGAGCCTGTGGTGTGGTCTCCAGTCCCTTAAAGCCTTCGAGGTGAAGGGTTGGTCTTGGAAACATGCGAAGCGGCCAGCAGAAAGGCAGCTGGCTCTAGCTGAAGGGACAGAAGTGAAGCAGGGATACAGAGCCAGGCAGGGGCTAAGACTCTTCCTGGACTCTGCTCTGTCCCAGCTTCCCATCACCTTTAGGTAATCACTGATGGGTTTCATCAGGAAATAAAATTTCCAAATATATTTAGAAATGCATCTTCCCTTCTCCCTATCATCCACTAAATAAGGAATAGGGTATTTTATTGCTGATAATAAGTAGTTTGTTTTTTTTTTAAATAAACTGACATAGGAAGAAAAGAGGGGTTAAATTATATATTTGATTTCCTATATATTTTATGATCAATACTCTATCATCTTGACTATAGAACTTACCCTTATTCATCACAGATGATACCTCATGAAAATGCCTATTCAGGCAATATTGTAATATATTAAGGTATTACTAGGGAAAAAATGCCAAGAAAACGAAGTAAGTTTATAAGACCAGCCACCTGTTATTTTCTGCAATGCAGTTTACATTAGGGAATCCATTACTTTTTACACCGACTTAGGAAAATAAATGACTTCACTGGAAAGTCAGGCAGGTCTCCGCCTTGTAAGGAAGCAGAGTGGAACAAAGGAAGAAATACAGCCTTACCTTCTCTCCCTTCAACTAAAAGTTTGGTAAGTGGGTCACTTTAGTGGTGAGGTGTTTTCCCTTAGGTATATGTAATATACATGCTTTAATGTTAAATTTTAGGCTTTTTAAATCAACAGGCTATTTCAGAGCAGTGTTAGATTTACAGAAAATCTGAACAGAAATTAGAGTTCACACATACCCCCTTGGCCCTTACCCACACAGGTTCCCATTATTAACACCTTGCATCAGTGTGGTACATCGGTTACAAAATGATAACCCAAGATTGATACATCATTATGAAAGTTTACAGTTTACATTACAGTTCACTCTTGGTATTGGACCTGCTGTGGGTTTTGACAAACGTATAATGAATAACATGTATGCACCATTACAATGTCTTATAGATTAGGACATTTCATTGCCCTAAAGTGCTCCATGCTCCACCTACATACCCTCCCACGCTCTCTCCTTTTATTTTTAAAAACCATAATTGTCAACATAAAAAAACTGCAAATTTTGCTTAGAAGATGTATTAACAGCTACTATTTTATACAGAAAATAGATCTTACCGGCTCGACAAATTCAAACTTCTTTTTTTCCTGAACCTCTTGAATTTTAAAGACATATTCTAGTGATGCCTCATAGAAGTTCTGATGTTCTCGGTCAATCTGTGTATCTGCCTAAAAAGCATAAAAAGGCAAATCATGACATAGGGAGTGATTATTTTTGAAGGTTTGTGTTAGAGAGGAAATCAAATATTATTCTATTCTGAAACCTTTTTCAAAAATTAAGTCCTACAAAGAGTTTGAATATAGCAATTGTATCTTGGGAATACAAAGACTATGAAAACACAGTCCTTGTCCAAGAGAGCTTATAGTGTATGGAATGGGACGAAAACATACACACACAGAGCAAACATCTAACACTCATTAAATTAAAAATGATTATAAAAGGGTATGTAAATCCATATGAAAATCTAAGCAATCACAAAAGAGAGTCTAAATTCTGGAAAAAAAAATGGTGGTGTTCTGAGTTGAATCTTAAGATGAATAACTGGCCATGAGTAGTCAAAGATAAAAAAAGGGGTCACTCCCATGAAAACGTAAAGAGGGATGAAGAAGTCTGACAGAGTCTGCCTTCAGAGTAAGTGGAGGGAAGGAGGCAGAGGCAAGGCTGGAATAACACTACAAAAGCTCCTGAAAACTGCATGTGGTGGTTTAGTCACCAAGTCGTGTCCGACTCTTGCAACCCCATGGACTGTAGCCCGCCAGGCTCCTCTGTCCATGGGATTCTCCAGGCAAGAGTACTGGAGTGGGTTGCCATTTCCTTCTCCAGGGGATCTTCCCGACCCAGGGACTGAACCCAGGTTTCTTGCATTGCAGGCAGATTTTTTGCCACCTGAGCAACAAGGGAAGCCCTGAAAACTGCATAATGTCTCGATTTAATTGAGGAAGAATCATCTGAGAATATTCAAGAGCAGGCTTTCCTGGTGGTTCGGAAAGTAAAGAATCCGCCTGCAATGTAGGAGACCTGGGTTCAACCTCTGGGTTGGGAACATTCCCTGGAGGAGGACCTGGCAACCCACTCCAGTATTCTTGCCTGGAAAATCCCCATGGACAAAGGAGCCTGGCAGGATGCAGTCCACGGGGTTGCAATGAGTTGGACACGACTGAGCGACTAAACACACACATTACAGAGATAATACTGGTAACAGGGTTCCCAAAGCAGAGGTTCTGAGCAATGACTCATGCTGCAACAACGCTGTGCACATTCTCTTCCCTCTTCTATGCTCATCATTGTCCTCGCATGCTGCCTTTAGAACTGACTGGTTCAGTAAAAAGGCATGCTTTTACCTTACTTTCACTGCCCAGCTACACTACTCCTCTCCACCAGCTGAGATTACTAAAGGCAGATGAGTAGAATGGCCTCTCCAGAATACTAAGTATCTGCCAGCAACAATTTGGGAATAGGACATTGCTTTGGAGCCATTTTACATTGATAATTTAACCAAAAAAAAAAAGCTGAAAGAAAGATAAAACTAGGTTTTCTGGCTTTGACAGCATAGCATCTTAAAACTTCATTTGAAAGAAGGACTTTTAAAAATACTTACATAATTAAAAATAACCCAATAAGTAGTTCACTAGTGATGGTTAAACTTGAGAATTCCAAGTTTATAGTCTAATATATCAGAAAGTGCAAGTGTCAGTCATGCAGTTGTGTCCAACTCTTTGCGGAGCCCATGGACTGTAGCCCACCAGGCTCCTCTGTCCATGGGATTTCCCAGGCAAGAGTACTAGAGTGGGCTTCAATTGCCTTCTCCAGGGGATCCTTCTGACCCAGAGATCCAACCCGGGTTGTCCTCATTGCAGGCAGATTCTTACCATCTGAGCCACAGAAGAAAGCCACAACACATCAGAAGAAAATATAAATCAAGTGGGAAATTTGGACCAGTAGCTTTTCAGGACCCTAAGTCAGTATTTCACACAAATTATATACATTTTCATCCTACCACTTAGAGGAACACACTATTTATAGAATAAATGGTAAGGGGATATAGGTGGTGGTATGTTAATAAAGTTTAACAATTGGCTCCCGTGGGGGTCGGGGAGATCTCTATTGACACCATTTGCTGGTCTTTGTGGTATAAATATTCCCAAAATAACCAGTTCCAAAGCTCAAATACAACATCACTGAGCCAACAACGAGAAAGAGATGAGAAAACTGGCCCTCCAAGAGAAAGCTCCAGTACACCACGGGGTGTAAAAGATGCAAAAATATTTTCGGTCTCAGAGATAACAGTCTATCCCACAAGTTATTTCTGAAGCTTCTGTTTAAAAGATGAACTTTGCAGTCAACTCGCACACAGGGACAAACCTGAATGCCTGAAACGCTGTTAGAGCCTAAAATGCTTATTTCTGGTTAACAACGCTGTGCGTAAAAGAGTTCTCAGAGCAGGCATGCTAGCCATTGAAAGGCCTACTTCGGTTAAAGAGCTAACACTGATAGCAGAGTTCCCCAAGGCAGAGGCTCTAAGCAACGAGTAGTGCTCCGACACTAGGGGAACGTGGATTAGGAGGGTTCCCACCTGAAAGGAAGGCGTGAATGCGCAAGGGGGCGTGGTCAGCTCTCCCGCCAGGTCCTCTCGCTTCACCCCAGGCTTCGTAAATCACGACTGTCTAACAGCTGAGAGTCTTACAGCACAGGCGCGGGCCGTCACAAGGAACTCTTGTGGCCACGGGCTAATGTGTTCCGGAAGCGTCTGTGCGCTCCACCTGAAAAAGCCCCTGGGGCCACCTTGCGGTGGGGAGGCTGAGTCACGCTGCCGCCGGGGTCCACACCGAGGCGGGAAGACGGCGTGTCTGCGGCTCTGGCTGCTGCGCCAGTGGGGAGAGAAGAAATGTGTTCGCGGCTCCTGCGGCTCCTCCAGTCTTCCCGTTTCCCTGCTCGCGCCTTGCCTACCATGGGTTCCACGAACAGTGTGCAACAGTGTGAACAGCGAGACACCACCCGCCTAAAGGGTGAAACTAGTTCACTAACGCTAAAACCGTGCAAGCGATACGGGCTGTTTTGAACCCCTGCTTTGCATCTGGGAGCCTGGAATTTGCGTACATGACAAGCAGAAGGTGTCTACATGACCAGCCTCCAGTAAAAACCATTGGCTCTCAGTCTACGAGATTCTATGTGAAGTCACTCAGTCGTCTCTGACTCTTTGCGACGCCATGGACTGTAGCCTACCAGGCTTCTCCGTCCATGGGATTCTCCAGGCAAGAGTACTGGAGTGGGTTGCCATTTCCTTCTCCGGGGGATCTTCCCTACCCAGGGATTGAACCCGGGTCTCCCACATTGTAGACAGACTTTTTACCGTCTGAGCCACCAGGTAAGTCCCTTAGGAGATTCTAGTAGATATCATTTCACGTGCGTTGTCATGATTCCTTGCTGAGGGAATTAGGTCCTGTGTGAATTAAATCCTCTGGGAGAGGATTCTTAGAACCTTGTGCCTGGTTTCCCTTAGACGTCAACAATTAAATTTACTACACAAATCTTCTGCGAAAGGTCATCTAGAATGCAGGGTACTAAAAGAATACAATAGCTTAATTCTCTTTTTTTTTTTTTTTTTTCAGTACCAGATTTAGAAAGACATTCTTTTACCTCAGATGAATTCCTTTAGTCCTTGAGCTCATAGCGTGTATCAGTTGCTATATACTCATTAACAACTGTGGTCAAGTATTTTGTACTGGAGAAATAAGATAACTATGTAATTCATAGTCCAAACTTTTAAAACCGAAAGGGAATAATAATTACTCCAGAACAACAGATTGCTTAAGTAGCTGTTGTTTACGTAGCAAAGTCATCCCAGTAAGAAACCAAGTTAGGTACATAAGAAAACCACACAGTTCAGCAGACCGCAGATACCTAAATTCCTCCTCACACACTCTAAGCTGTCTTAATTCAAACTAGAGGAAAAAGGGATAGTGAAAAAAACTATCACTCAGGTGACAGCTGTTGATTTATTCCCAGAGGAAAAAGGATTTAAGCTGGATGCTGAGGAATAGAGACGTTCAGAGAAGGTGGAGATAAAAGAAGAGTTTTAGTGAGGGACTAAAGTCAAGAGAGGTTATGCTCTGGTAGATGGTGCAAAGGGGTTTGTCTGAAACTGTCAGAGGCGAGAGCTGAGCCAGCACAGAGAGAATGAGTACACACCGCATCTAGTAAACCAGGCAAGGACTGGAGGAAGGTGTGGTCAGGATCAGAGCTGGACTTCAGGAAGGTCAGAAGATTAGCGTGAGCGCAGTGTAGAATGTACTGATTCAACGGAGAAGCTGGGTGCCCCTGAACAGAAGGGGCCCTCTTACTTGATACGGGTAAGCGTGTTTGGTATATCCTAGTAAGACAAGCTTGAGGACGTGGGTGTGAGAAGCAAAGGGGAAAAAGTCGAAGATAATTTTGACACAAGAAATAACACCAAGCATTAACAGAATTAAAGATGTGAGAAGCAGGGTCAAATTGGAGAAAACGGGTGAGATTTCACACATGTCACTATGGGGTCGTAGTTACAAGTCAGTGGATAGTGCAGAGGTGGTCAGGATGGGAAGCACGGTGGGAAACACTCACTGAGATGTCACAGACAGCATGAAAGGAGCAGAGCCTCAGGGATGCAGAGAAGGATAAGAACAGCGGTAAGTAGGACCTGAGGGGTTACCTTCACTCAGGAGGTGGGAGAGGAGGGCCTGCTGAAAGCATCTTTACTTATAGATACTAATAGAAACCCAAACTCTTGGCTCCTAAAAGGAACCCTATACTCTTCTAGCTATAAAACTGATACATACTTATTACTATATTCATTGTTCATTATTATAACAGGGAAATGTAAAGATAATAAATTAGCTGCAGCCTCACTATAAATAGTTTGATGTACAACATGCACACAAAAAATTACTTTAAAAGACATGAATAATAGTATATATTCTGGTTTAAATCCTGTTATTCCACACTTAGGCTAACAAATATTCCCAAATGTCTTTAAATGTTTTTTCAAATAAAAGTTTCACAGTCATATCAATTCTGTTTTTGGCCAAGCTCTATTTGTGTATTTATCCCAATCATTCTTTTGTGCTATTTTGGATGTTTCTAAAATTTTTATTGTGAATAACTCTTGGATCAACATATTCACACAACTTATTTTTATCCTCATTTCTAATAATTTCTTCCAATCAAATTCCTATCAACAGAAATCATTTCAACTCTCTTGCACATATAAGGTTGATTGAAATATGGTCAAATATACCTCAAAAGTTTTTGAATGATTTCATATTCCCACCAGAAAAGCCAAAGTCTGCTCAGTTTCCCATACCTTCACTAACAATGGATATTATCTTTTAATAAATTAACATGCTGCTACTATCATTAAATTATACTTTTAAAATGTATGATATAAAAACATAATATTTATTATGGTTTATATTTCTTCTTTGATGAAATGCCCTTTCATATTCTTATTCCATTTTTTTCCACTAAAACCTTTATCTTTTCCACACTGATTTCCAAAAACATCTTATATGTAGGAGATGGTTATCCTGTGTCATATAAGTCCCCTAATACTTCATCTTTTAATTTGATTTAAGGTCTTTTGAAAGAGACAGATTACTTTTATGCATTTTGGTCTTTCTATATTTCCTTCATGATCTCTTCCTCTTGGTTTATGCTTAGAAAGAAATTATCTATTCACATTTCAAATATTACTTCTTTTAGTCTACTGTAAAGTCCATAATTTTGACAAGTCTGTTTCCAATTCTGTGTACTCCAATGGTGCATCTAATAGATGGCCTTGGAGCTTCACCAACACAAGCTGACCCCTAATTCAGTCCTGGTAATGGATAGTCACTTGGGTTTCCATGAGCAAAATGAGCAAAGACTCAGCTGTGTCCTTGAGAAGGCCCAGAAGGGTCTTTCTGAGAACAACTTCATAGGCTTGGTGCCGACAGAAGGACCAGAGCTGCTCTGCAAGGGAACAAATGAATCTAATGCCATGTTACTGAATTAAACATGTGTGGGCAGCATCTCCCTGTAACAGGTTTGACTCCTGGAAGGACTGAGGTAAAAATAGAAAATAACCTACATTTTTCCTTTTCTATACTATATGCTCAGAGGAGTTGCTTTACACAGCATTTGTGTTGTATTTGTATTTGTAGTGTATTCTATCATGGGCTGTGCCTCCTGGAAAAAAAAAGTGTGTGTGTGTGTGTGTATGTGTTTGTGTGGTGGGGCAAATGGAGGATGCTACTAACCATGTTACAGGTTTTTCTCCTAGCATCCAACTAAATATCAAGCCAGAATGAATATTCTATTCCGTCATATCCCAACGGATTAGGAGCCACTAACAAGGATTAAATATTGAGCTACACTGTCAGGGAAAATTAAAGCATAACCTCTAGAGGACTTTAAAATTATGATAGAGTTAGGAAGTCAAACCAAGCAATCCTAAAGGAAATCAGTCCTGAATACTCACTGAAGGACTGATGCTGAGGCTGAAGCTCCAATATTTTGGCCACCTGGTGACGAGGGCCGACTCACTAGAAAAGTTTCTGATGCTGGGGAAGATTGAGAGAAAAAGGAGAAGGGAGTGGCAGAGGATGAGATGTTTAGACAGCACCGCTGACTCAATGGACATGAATCTGAGCGAACTCTGGGAGACGGTGAAGGACAGGGGAGACTGGTGTGCTGCCGTCCACAGGGGCGCAAAGAGTCAGCCAGCTAAGGGCAGCCTCTCATGGTCACCAAGAACCTGGCGACTCTTCAGAGACTCTATGAATTACCCTTGATTTGGAGGCAGTCAATTTTTAGAATGCGCCTGGGCCTTGTCTTTGGTACATGATAGTGACAACCGGGGGAGCCTTTTCCACAGATGACTTCGTCTACATATTGCATTCTCTCTCAGGTTCATCCTAAGGCAATGTTTAAAAGTTTAAATAGACATGCATTTAAGAAGTTTAGAATATGTGAACACAATATTAAAGAACAACATAGCACACTATAAGATTAAAAATGTTCATGAAAATTAAAAATATAATTTCTCTTAATAATCTTAATAACAGATTTTTCTCCACTTCACATTACCCCCAAAATCTTTCCATAGGCACCCAACTGTCTATTAAATTATCCTGTTTTAATAGCAGGTATTAATAACAAGTTATTCATTACAGTGAAATACAAATCTTTCCAACGTTCAACATTTTAAGTGAGGAAATTCAATTCCCTCTAGGGGAACATAAAAATACAGTAAAAAGGAATCAGCAGTAACTCTTCCATGCCTTTTGACTGCAGTTCCACTGCACTTGAACTCGTTAAGCATGCCTCGTGGCTGAACACGAAGGTCAGAGAAGTAAGGATAGGAGTAAGTAGGGCAGAGGACCAAGCTGAACTTGAACAACAGTTCAGGAAGGAAGGTGACTTCGCTAGGGAATCCGAATGAGACATGTAAAAGAGTTCAGCGATGCAATCCCTAGAAATACAGAGAGGAGATGGAGACGAGACTGAAGAGGCTCGGGACCCTGCGCCACTCCCTGGGGCGGGCTGGGGCAGTGACAGCTGCGGGGCACCCAGCTCAGTGACTCCCGCCCGGGTCAGCTTTGAGACTCACCACTGTGCGCTGGGGGGAGTGTGGGTGGTGAAAGACCACAGGGCCATTTAGAAAAACGAACAAAACATATGCTATCACTGGAGTGAAACTGCATCACTCCTCAGTAAAAGAATTTTCTAGCTGGCTAACTGTAGTTAAAACACTACCAGTGAGAAGAGCAAATTTTCAGGAAAAAAGGAAGAAATGCATTCCTTGTATGAGAACACTGTGTACATTAGTAAAATATTTCTGTTGACTTGTTTAAATTGACAAAAAATAATGAAGATATTAAAACATGTAACTGTATATCTTTTCTCCCTTAATGCTGATGTAGCGATTGAAGAACAGATGTTTTTAACTTAATATAAATGTTACACCATGAATTTGGTAGGTCTTGCTATTTAGAATGGCTTCCTAGGTGGCTCAGTGATAAAGGATCTCCCTGCCAAGCAGGAGATGCAGGTTCAATCCCTGGATTGGGAAGATCCCCCAGAGAAGGAAATGACAACCCGCAGCAAGATTCTTGCCTGGGAAATCCATGGACAGAGGAACCTGGCGGGCTACAGTCCATGGGGTCACAAAGGAGTAGGGCATTAAAATGTGCCCAACAGGAAGAAAAAGAAATAGCCTTGTTTCACTTTTTCATTATTGAAGGAAATACTAATCTTTCTCTTGGAATTGTTAATTTTAAATGTCACAAAGCATGTAAAATGCTCAGCACCCTGCCTGTGTATCTATAGTAAATGCTCAATTAGCTTAAATTTTTTTATTTTTTTCATTTATTTTTATTAGTTGAAGGCTAAATACTTTACAATTAGCTTAAATATTCTTATTATCATTATTTTATTAAACAGGAGCAGATTCTGAGATAATGTCTACTTTTGGAAATCTGGACTTCACATGACAATGCTAATGCTCTTTTCACATTTCAACTGGAAAAACTTACCTCTTGCAAATGAGATTCCTTTTTCTTTGCAGACAAATTTAAATGTTTGTCAAGAATGGAATAGTATTTTTCACTCTCTTTGTCAAATTTCTTCTTTCCATCCTAGGAGATCACAAAAACAACAAAACATTCACATCAGAGAATCAAGATAACCTTGATTTCCATCATTCCCATCAAGCGTCCAATAAAATTATTTAATAAAGATTCAGTGAGCCTCAGTTATGTGGAAAACTTGATGAAGTGGGAAGAAGGATATGATGCAAAATCATCTGAGTATGTATTCTGCTCTCAAAGTTCATAGAACTACAGTATGGAGGGGGCAGGCTGCTTATAGTAGCATCCTGTTGAGCACTCTGTAACTGATTCTCAAGAAATTCTGACCTAGGTCTGGGACATAGCCAAGAGAAAAATGTCTCTTTTAGGCTTTTTTGGTGAGTCAGATGAGTTAACATACAAACAGTTTATAGAGACCACTCACAAACTCTTTGCAAGGAATCATAATATTTCCCAAGTCACAAAAAAGATAGCTGATATTTCAAACAAGTCATTGTCTTTTTTTTTTAAAGTAGAAGAAATTTTTATGGGCTTTCCAGGTGGCTCAGTGGTGAAGAATCCACCTGCCAATGCAGGAGACACAGGTTTGACAATCCCTGGGTTGGGAAGATCCCCCGGAGAAGGAGATGGCAACCCACTCTAATATTCTTGCCTGGGGAATTGCAGGGACAGAGGAGCCTGATGGGCTACAGTCCATGGGTTTGCAAAAGAGGCGGACACAACTTAGTGACTAAACAACAAGAGAACGGGAGATAGGGAGGGGCTATTATAAACAAAAAGTCCACTGGAGGAAATTGGGAGTTTGAAGTATAGTGGCTTTTCACTGGCTTAGTTTGACAGTTTCACATTGGCTGAGCTGTTCAAACAGCACATTCTTGATAAAAAGGAAAATACATCTTCACCAACTGGTGGCGTGAAATAATTAGATCAGTTCAAAGTCAAATCAAAAGGATTAGAATCATCTGCATCATATACTCGACATAACTTAATAACTGACCTTTGCAGTGCTAAAATGACATTGTTTTATGGGCTCAACTGTAACCAGGCTAGCCCTTTGTTGGAAGAGAATACTTCACCTTTCCCCTAAGGCTTACTTCTATAGAAATGCAAACAGAATACAGTTCTAAAGAGAACAGGGCATGCCTAGACATATGGTCTTCTCCAACTATAAATATGTTATCCACCAGGTATGTTTTTTCCATTTATGAGTCCATATGAAATAAATACTACATGACCACACTCATAAATTTCACTGGCCAAAGAAGTACTACTCCTTCCTTTTATCTCAAGGCTTCTTGATGTGCAATGTCTGGACCACATTAATCAGAGTTAAGTATTTTAAAGGCTACTCAAAACATAGATTCCTATTTCCCTTATACAGAGATTCAGACAACTCTTTTTAAAAAGCTCTGTGATTATTATGGATAAAGCTTTTCATTTATTTGAATCAGTAAATATTTGGAGGAGATTAATTAAAAATAACAGTGAATGGATGGATGAGGAGAGGAGAGGAGACTCTGGGGGGGAAGTGGGGAAGAGAGGAGAAGACAAGCAGGCCTCTGGTCTGTCTGTCTCACAACTCAGGTTGTCAGCTCCAGACTAACAGATGAAGGTATTCTGTTCTGATCCAGTAGCACTCTAAACTTCTATCCACTCAATTATATTTCCAGAAACCCATCATGATCTAGTTGCATGGATGGAACTTTAGAAACTTAACTGGTAAAGTTGCATTGAATGAAAAAAACAAGTAGGGTTCTGCTGTAAATGTTCTAGACCTTTGAAGAAGTGCAGGGATATGTGTGCATTGCTGATTATACCTGGAAATAAGGCAGGGAGTCACATCTTCAAAGGATTTTTATCGTTTAAGGAGAAAATGTCTACCAGGCGAGACACCATTGGAAAACACCAAGCGGCATCCCCACCCAGAAAAGGCCCCTGGGGGAAGCGCACAGCAAAGTGTGGAGGAGACGCCGGAAGGAGGCAGGCAGGTCCAGGCTCAGCACGGGAGGCGTGCGTCCCTCCACGTGAAACAGACCGGAGTGAGCATTCCATTGTCCACTCCTGAACCTTGCATCTTGTGCCCTCAGCTGACCTGCTCAAGCAATCTTCCCAAAAGCCTCTCTCGTTAGCCATTCTGAGCGCCTGTTCTTTGCACTCTACAGACACTATATATAAATGCTTATTTCTTCTAACACAGCTTCAAGTTAGAGCTACTCTTAGCATCCAGCTTAAACAGACCTCATTCACAAGTCCAATTCACCAGTTTCCTCTGCTTGTAACTGTTCATCTAATTTTATATATGGGTCTCTTACGGTGTTCAAGCCCTACATTGTAGCAGGGAAATGCATATCCTAAATTTACATCCTGTATATATATAAATATATAACATATAATTAATATAATATTAATATTGATATATCTTAATTAATATAAATATTTATATTTAAATAAACAAATTATATATATATATATCCTATGCTTCTTAAAATAAAATTTTGAGAGAGTGCTCAATAAATATTTAATGAACATGCAAAATTATTCCTCTCGTAACAGTGGGCATTACAGTCCCTCACAAACATTCCATTTGACCAAAAAACCAATATCCATGATACAGGGGGCGATTCTGCACAAATGGCCTCAATTCAATCCCTGTGATACATGAGCACTGTAGAGGGTGGGGGGCTACCAGCTGCCTTAGAGACTAGGACAGGAAACTGACTCACGTCCATCTTACAATAGGGGGCTTAAAACTTCTCAGTGTGCGCAGAAGAGACTAGGTGGGGGAGAAGGGAGCACAGCTGTGGTAACTACACTTGCATCTTTGTTTTTCAGTGTTTGCTGGCATTATCGGAAATGTTAACTCAGTGCCAACATACCAGCATTCCTGGCAATACAAAAATCACTCCCAGAAGAACTTCCTGGACTCCTAATCAAACCCTGGCACTTCATACCACCAGGCCAACAAAAGAGATCTACTCAAAGGTTCCAGTGATGCAGATAACACAGACACACTCAGTTCCAGTATAAAATTAAAGAGCTGAACCGAAAGAGAAGGGCACATGAAGGACAACTATAATCTAGGGAACCATATTCTTGAAAACAGAGAGCACTTCTTGTGACTCACATTTCCCCCCAAAAGCCATGATTTTCTCTCATGGAAGTCAGGTCCTATTTGGTTTTAGTAACTTAATACCACACAGCTATCGATTGTCTATTGTGTTACTTGTGAATATCAAGCTAAGAATTTTCTCCGAAACCAGTGCTGCAGAAGGAAGGGAAAATAATGCACAAATCTTTACGCTAAATGCCGTATGTGATTACTGACTTCTCATCGTCATAACATGATTCAAATAAATGGAGACTATGTTATAATGGTATGACGTTTTCTACAGATCCACAAGAAGTGCATCTGAACCACGTAATCATGTACAATGAAGTCATATATATGTGTGATATGTTTATATGTGTATATTATAAAATCTTAAAAAAATGCCATCAAAAATGGCAAGTTAATCCCCAAACCCAATTATAATGGCAAATGTATAAGATAAGTTCAAGGTCTGTAATCAATGTGTGTTCCAAGCTATCTTGCATTTACTCTGAGCACATGATCACATTGTTATTTAGCATCTAAGATTAGCAACTGAGGTTGTGCTGCACTTGCATCATATCCCCTGAGCTAAGGAATGGCAAGAAAACTCCCAGTCCTAAAGTTGTGACATATAACAAACAAATAGGCAAAAAATAAGTCAGATACTCATATAGGTCTATCACAAGTTATATGCAAATGTTAAATACAAGGTAAATCAACACCTTCTATTGACCACAAGAGGATACCAAAGGTGAACAGACTCTACCACAGCACCTAGAAGGTCACAAACAGAAATATTTCAAACTTTATCCAATTGTTTTTTCTCTATAACAGACAACTGCAAAGCTTTGTTTAAGCAACCATTTTAGCAACCTTAATCTTAACAATATCATGATCAATTGTTTTTAAGTAGAGGCAGTGAAAAAATATTTTCTCTTTTTCTTTTAATGAAGCACACATTTAGAATTCATACATCCAATTTTTAAGACAATTTCAAGGTTATAATTGCCACACAGGATACTGCAAAATTTTCCATGCAACTATTTATGTTACCATGTTAGTACAGCCATTAGCTAAATAAGCACTAAACATATATTTTTAAAATCCTTTTAAGTGAGTGCACAGTAGCAGAAATAGTCATATAAAGAGTAATAATAAATACCAGTAGATAAATTTCTATTTCACAAATGCATAATTCTTATGTACTGGCACTGTGCTAGGCACTGAGAGGACGAGATATAACCCTGACTACCAACCTTGGCTAGACTTCCTCCTTCTCTGATAGTGGGATTTCCTCACTGCTCAGAAGAGTGACCTAGGGTGACATCATTTCTAAATCTCAGAATGAATAGCTGCTTGGATACTCCTTAGACCCAAGAGATTCCTGGTATCCAGAAACTCAGGTTGTTGAGACCCTTAATACAGCTTTCACAACCATGTTCCAACTGTGGTGACTGCACCCAACCATTCCCCACCATGTCCTTCCTTCTCAATCTGCTGAAATACAGACATTTCAAAAAGGGCTTCTTTCTGCATAGCTGCACCAATATAATTCACATCTTCCCCATTCCAATTATCTTACACTACCACCACTAGGTGGTCAGATTCATAAGAGCCAAAGGTTTCATATTTGCCTATATGAGCAACTCCTACAAAATGAAAAGCTAGAAAAACAAATAGATAAAAATATAGATGAAGGATGTCAAGGGATAACAGAAGAGGGAAGTCAAAAGGGTAATAAGCATATAAAGAGTTTTTCAAAGTCATCAATAATTAAGAAAAAAGCAAATTAAAATATTGAGATGTCCCATTATATGTATCAGACATTGGTTGGCAAGAGTTATAAAGGTGAATAACACTACATGTTGAATGCATGTAGAAACACAGGAACTCATAAAGGGGTACAGCCTTTCTAAAGAGAAATGTTGCATTCAACATTTCTAATTGGTATAAATGCTTGACCTAAAAACTAGCTTCTGGGTGGTACATATCCCAGAAATATCCTCACAGAAAAGTCCATAAGGAAACATGAAAGAGGATCCCTCTGGGACAGGAAGATAGCTGGGTATTTACTGGTGAATATAAATGCATTAGAAGCACACCACAAAGTCGCAGGCATGAAGTAAATACTACAAATAGATGGATCTTAAAACATAATTCTGAGTGAAAACCATAAAACACAAAATAGGGAAATAACACAAAATCATTTATGTAAATTGAAGACATGAATAGAAAAATAATATTAATTTTTTAAGACAAAAATATACACATTAAACTTATGAGGATGGCTGCTGCATAAGAAAGAAAATGTGAACGAGATATGAGTGAAAGAATAAAACAAAAGAGCTGTGAACTATAAAAGAAAAGAGATGAGAGCAGATAAGAGAATTAGGAGATGAATCAGGAAACCCAACATCTGACTAACAGAAGTACTGAAAGAAAAATGAAGGGAGCAATTACCAAAAAAAAAAATTCATGAAAATTTCCAGAACTAAAAAAAAAAAAAGTATCCATATTAAAATGACACAATATATACAAAGCACAATAAATGAGAAAATACCTGCAAGATATATCATACACTATTACAAAACCATGATTAAAAATGAAAAATCTAAAAACAGAGTTCGAATAAACATCATCAGAAACCAATGAGTTCACAACACAGGAAGTTATAAAACAAAGTGCTCTGCCTTTAAAATTCTGAGGAATAATGAATTCCAACTCTGATTTCTATCCAAATTGTCAATCTAGATTCATGGTAGTATAAAAATATTTACAAACATACAGGGTCTCAAAATTGCTGCTGCTGCTGCTAAGTCGCTTCAGTCGTGTCCGACTCTGTGCGACCCCATAGACGGCAGCCCACCAGGCTCCCCCATCCCTGGGATTCTCCAAGCAAGAACACTGGAGTGGGTTGCCATTTCCTTCTCCAAAGCATGAAAATGAAAAGTGAAAGTGAAGTCACTCAGTCGTGTCCGCCTCTTAGTGACCCCATGGACTGCAGTCTACCAGGCTCCTCCGTCCATGGGATTTTCCAGGCAAGAGTACTCGAGTGGTTGCCATTGCCTTCTCCGGGTCTCAAAATTATTCATATTTAAAATTTTGTACCATTTTCCAGAAAGATACTAAAGGATGTGCTCAACTAAAATGAAGGAATAAACCCCAAAAAATCAAGACATAAGATCTAGGAAAACAACAGTTCAAAGAGGCAAAGAAAATTCCCAAGAAAATGGTAATATGACCTTCCATGAAAACAGATGGACAAATAAGCCTATGAACTTTAGAGCAGCAGTTAAGATTAGAATCCCAGGAGGTATGTGTCTTTAAAAAATCTGGAGAATATATACAATGTATACAAATGTACCAAGATGCATTTTGTAATTACATAAATGCATTTGGGAACAGACTTTTATACAAAATTTAAAGGTAACTATTAACTCTTTTATGTATATATATGTGTATGTATAAGTGAAATAAATGGCAGCAATGGTACAAGGACAAAAGGAATTTTGTTATTCTCAAGTATTTGCACTACCCTGAAACAGTGCAACATTATCTAAAGAGAATTTGGATTAGTTGTAAATGTACATTTCAAATGTACAAACTTGTAAATGTACAAATGGATGAAATAGGGAAAAAGAGAAAAGATGAGAAACAGAAAGAGTGGGAAGCAGAGGAACTTATAATGCCACTTTACAGCAACCACTAATGTTTTCAAATGTTTTTAAAAAGTATAATTGATACGGTAAGCAAGGAGAGAAAATGAAATCATATAAAGTACACAATTAAGATCACAAAAGGCAGAAAAATAGTGGAAGAAAAAAATAGAAACAAAGAACAAGTGCAAAACGTAGAAAACAACAGAAAATATGGTAGACATTAATCCAACTATATCAATCATCACTTTGAGGGTGAATGGTCAAAACCCACTGATGAAAACACAGACATGGTCATAGTGAATCCAAAAACCAAGACTCAACTACATGTTTTCTGTAAGAAACCAACTTGAAATGTAAAGGCACATAGATGTTAAGAGCAAAGACATAGAGAAAGATAAACTTTGCTAACACTAAAGAAGAGATAGCAGGAGTAGCTATATTAATGTCAGATAGATCAGATTTCAAAACAACAAAAGTTATTAGGGATAAAGAGAGAGGATTACATAATGCTTAAAAGGTCAGTTCTTCAAAGACAATGCTGCTACTGCTGCTAAGTCACTTCAGTCATGTCCGACTCTGTGTTACCCCATAGACGGCAGCCCACCAGGCTCCCCGGTCCCTGGGATTCTCCAGGCAAGAACACTGGAGTGGGCTGCCATTTCCTTCTCCAATGCATGAAAGTGAAAAGTGAAAGGGAAGTTGCTCAGTCATGTCCAACTCTTAGTGACCCCATGGACTGCGGCCTACCAGGCTCCTCCATCCATGGGATTTTTCAGGCAAGAGTACTGGAGTGGGTTGCCATTGCCTTCTCCATCAAAGACAACAATAATTCTTATTATGTATGCCGAGCATACACATACATTAATGTGTATGCAGAGCATAAGAGCAGAGCATCAAAATATGGGAGGCAAAAACTGATAGAACTTCAAGGAGAAATAGATAAATCCACTGTCATAGATGAAGACTTTAACACTCACGTGTTAGAAATGAACAGATCCAACAGGTAGAAAATCATTAAGACCACAGCTGAACTCAACAGCACCATCAACCAACTGGATATAATGGTATTCATTCAAGAACAGCAGATTATATACTCTTCTCAAGCTCACATCGAACATTTACCAACACAGACTATACACTGTGGGCCATAAAATACATCTTGGCAAATTTGAAAGAATAGAAATCATTCTCAGAGCACAATGAAATAAACTGGAAATCAATGACAGAAAGATAGCTGGAAAATCACAGAATACTTGGAGATTAAACAAGCTTGTAAATGACACATGGGTTAAAGAAGAAATTTGAAAAGAGATTTTTAAAAAGCAGTTTGAACTTATTGAAAATTAAACATTAAAATGTGTAGGATGTAGCAAAATCAATGCTTATAGGGAAAATTACTGCACTGAAAAACATTAAAGAGAACAAATGGATGAAACAGGAAAAAACAGAAAACAAGATGAGAAACAGAAAGAGTGGGAAGCAGAGGAGGAACTTATGATGCCACTTTAGACCGTGGGAGAGACAGAGAATCTTACTGAAAGTTTCTGATGATGTTTGATTGTTACCTGTCTCTTGGGCTGTGTGAGGACAGAGAGGACTGGGATTGGGTGGGGGAAGAGTATTTGGAGTCGCTATAATCTTACAGACTCTGGCATGACATCATGGATAAAACTAATTTACACAACTGAGCAAACTCCAGGCAGAGTGTGTGGAACACACTCCAGACAAAATGTTTGGAAAATTACCCTGACTGAATATAGGGATTTCCTAATTGAAAGTAACACAAAGCTTTGCTTTACACCCACATTCAAATTTCTGTTCTTCTTGCTTGACAGAGACCTTGGAGAAAGAAACTAAATACTCAGTTAAAAAATCAAAAAGCACTGATAACATGTGAGGAATTAACCTGAGGACAAAAGACTGACACCGTGAAACAGCGTGCTCATGAGAAGTCTGCATCTGACCGACACAGAGACAGGTGTCTTTCCTTAACTCCCAGGGTGAAAGTCACAGCAAGTGGAATTTAATTTCACATATTATGCTAATATTATACTTTTTTAGTGCAAAATTCCTAGAAAACAGAGCCAGAGGCAAAGCTTGCCTGCTACAGCTGGCACGCAATCCATGGGGAGCAGGAGTAGAGAAAAAGGGAAGTGAGACAAGAAAGGAGGAAGGAAAACACAAGCATTTATTACTGAACTAACTGCAGAAATAGGAGGAGAAACAGCCAGCTGCTCATGCAATAAGGCACACCTCCATTCAGGCTTCACAAAACCAACACACCTCCGGACATTTCAGTTGGGTGAGCAAGGAGGAAGCCAGGATTTACCTGCCACTTTCTAATTGGTCAACATCTGCCTCATGGATAAGAACTCTCCTGAGTTTGTTGGACTGTCATCTGCTTGCTCAACAGCTGTAGGAGAGGCCAGAGCCCAGGGACCCCCGCACTCCATAAAGGGTCCAGACATGATGGGGAAGAGCCAGTAGGACCGTGAGGCTGTGTATCACTTGTGAGGAATATGAAGTGACAATCCTTGGCCAGAGTTACCTTCTGAGCAAACCCTAAAGGTCTGGGAAGAGGATAAACTGTGCCCAACACCAATACACACATTCCTAAGATGCAGATATAAGATTTTATTGAGGGCGCTATATTTGCAGTTTTAGATAATGAAAGTATAACATTTTCAAGGGATTTGCAGACTCATTCACAACCTTGTTCTCTTGAGCCTGTTTTGTATATTTAGCTATCAGAGGGTTTTCAAGAAGATCATGTTTATAAATAGGAAAGAAAGAGTGTGCTATCATGACTCCTATGTTAACATTGGAAAAAAGGGATTCATGGAAATTAACCATAGGCCACTCAAACAGCAGATGGGTGGAGTTCAGACTAAACTACAAGATCTTTCTCAACATGAGCATAACTAACACAACTGCTCAGTTTTAACATTTTAAAAGAAAATGACCCACATCCTCCATGGGATTGAAGTGCGCTGGTCAAGGTCAAAGAATTAGTCACATGAGTCCAAGCTTGGAACAGCCCTCCCCTGTGTGCAGAATTCATGGAATTCTAAATTTCTACTGCTTTTATGAAAAGCCCTTTTTGGCTGCGTGCCATCCTTTTTCACAGTAACAGAACCCCTGAACTGTAGCAGGGCACACAGCTGCCACAAATAAAGAATACATTTCCCAATCTCCTCGCAGAGAGATGTGTCCATGTAAGTTTTGTGTGAAGAATAGGAGCAGAAGCACTGCAGTGGGGGTGGCCTCCAGAAGCCTCCCAGAAATGCCTGGTGCCCCTCGCTCAACCTTTGCTTGCACAAGGGAAGAAAAGGCTTTGATCGGCACGGCAGAATGTGTCCTTTCTGCTCCTTGCCTCTTCTCTGCCTTCCTCGACTTCCAACATTAGGTTCATCTCTTAAAAAGAGTTGTACTTTCATGAGAGCAATTCCACGAAAAAGTTATTATTGCAGGTATTTCTGTCTAAAGTTCTAATTTCAACTGCCAGACTGAAGGACTTCCCTAGGATACAGATGAGTGGAAAGACAAGGAGACAGGATCAGAGAGAGAGAGAGACTGATTGACTGATTCACCCAAACATGTTAATAGCGTGGAGGCTGAGAAATCCTTTACTAGTCTATAAGCTAATACGGTATTTCCCAATAAAGAAGCCTCAATGTGTAACTGCTGAGTGAATGAATTATAACCAGACCATTCTGTAACCACTGTCACATAGTCATGGCCATCTTTTAGAACTGATCACCAATCATATTACCTGGAACACTGAATAACTCTAGGGCCTTGGCCATCTTATCTGTCGCCTAACAGTTGACTCAATGACTTCAATTTAAACAGTCTGGAGGCAAGTAGCATATAAAGAAGTGCTCGATTACTGAAAACACAAACATGATTATTTTTCCGGCACTGCTCTACATAAAGCTTTTCTTAGGTATACCCACCAAAAGAACCACCTCGGAGGGATGGCCATTGATGGCGTGGGCCTGCCAGCTGGCAAACAATCCCCAGTACAAAAAAGATCAATATCAGCAGTTGGTAAGGTAGGGATTAGTGAAAAATAGCTACCCGTTCACTTTCAGCTAGTATAATCTTAGTTGCTCCTTAGTCTTATTGAGCTTGGGGTTTTATACTCCAAAGACAAAATCCAATCCTCAAAATGTCACACTAATTGCCAAGAACATGAAGAGCTTAAAGGAAGGGGAGAAAGCACCACAGGTTGCCAGCGTTGGAAACCGTCCACTCGGCAGTTAAATGTGGAGGCCGGGAGGTATTGCTACCACTTGGCTACTTTCAAGCCATGTGACTTAAGCCACAAACTTCAGAATAAATCCCAGTTTTCATTCACAAAAATATACTCTCCACTGTGTGGGTTAAGCATTCAGTGCTGTTTGTGCCTGAAGTTTAAACAGCTACAAATCACTTCTGCTTTATAAATAAGAAGTCTCTCTGTTTCATCCTATAAACACGATGAGAACATTTGTGAGATGTAGTCTGTGTAATCTAGAGTCATCGTCGCCTCTTACAACATTACCAAAGTTACCATTCCTACAGCTCCCTGAAGTTTAGACCATATTTCTAACGATGCTAACTAGGGGAGGACTGGTCAAACCTGGTGCTATTTAACCGAAATACCCTGAAGGACTATTTGGCAGAATACATTTAGACACTTCTTCAGATCATAGAACTAGAAGAGTGGATAACTAAGAAATCTCTTTTATTTTTAATGGAATACAATTGTGCTAAAATTTAAAAACATCACTCACAAACAATGCTTAACTCTTTCTTGTTTATCAAATAACACAGAAAAACTAAAAGACTTTGGTTAGTAAAATGTGAGCTTAATTCCCAGGTGTGGAGTAATGCACTATTTCTCAAGAAATAATTAACAAATATTTTTAATGACAATCTTAGTCTAGTTTTGAGCCTTAAAACAACCAAGATGTTAAAGTGAACAATGAAGAAAGCTAAATTAATTTTTTCCACCAAGTGTACATAGAGCGTGATTTATGAAATAGAATTATTCTTTATCAGGGAGCTTACCAAATAGAATTAGCAAAAGTAATTCCTAAAAGTTTAGTTTTGCAGCTGCAAAAACTCCAAAATTGATTAATATGACTTTATACTATTATTTCTTCCAACTATTAACATGCCAATCAACAGAAATATTTAGGTATTATAATTTTCATAGATTTAATATCCAAAAACACTACTTCTCAAAGGAAGTTTAAATTTTATACCAAAGGATATAATTTTCTTTCAGTAAGTTAAATGAAAAGAGTAGCCATCTGTGCTCTCTGTCAATTATTTTTGATTCTAAGTTTTCTCTCCCCTTTGGGTCATTCACTGTGGTCATTTCAAATAAGTGAAAAGGAATGTTTTAGCCCAACCAAATCTACTCTACATATTAGTCACAATACACTTAGAGTTTATTAAAAAGTTCACTTTAGTGCAAAGGCTAAGAATAGGAGTTATCTATTTGTTCTCTCTCAAGAGTCCAAGGAGGATGAGGGAACGACAGAGAAAAAGATGGTTGGATGGCATCACCAACTCGATGGACATAAGTTTGAGCAAACTCCAGGAGATGGTGATGGACAGGGAGGCCTGGCGTGCTGCAGTCCCTGGGGTCACAAAGAGTCAGACACGACTGAGCAACTGGACAACAACAAGATTCCAAATATCCTCTCTCTTTACCAGAAGTCCAACCTTAAGTTCAATAAATTTAAGTTGAATAAAATAAATCTAGAACAGCCTAAAGGTACAATTTAAAACCCTAAGATTGAAAAAGCTCTAATTTAATCCCATAAAGAAACACATACACACACACTACGCTACATGTTCTCTAAAGAGTGGCATTGGCTGAAAAGGGATTCTATCATTTCTTATAAAATGATCCCTCGACCTGAAACCACGTTATTCAAACACTTCTGGCATCCTGGAGGGATGAGCACAGGAGGGAAACCCAAGGTGAAGGAAATAATTTACAAGTTCTTCCAGCTGCTTGTAAAATCTGAGTATTTCACATGGTGACCACCTGCTCTCCAACTCCAGTTGAGGAAACAGAAGAAGGAAACGGACTAAACCGGAGTTATTTAGGTTAGTCATAGGGAAGAATTTTTAAAGTACTTAGGATATCTGACGATGCTGGTAGACATGAAGTAGTAACAACAATAAATATGACCGAGCGAGCCAGGAATCTTCTTTCTGAGAGCTCAGTTACGGGGTTTACATGGAAAGCCAGAAATAAAAAAGTGCTTCTGTTTTACGGGCAGAGAAAATCAACAGCTAACTTGACAGTACAAGGGAATTATGGTGACTGACTAGAACCCTGGCATTTTAAGACTTGTCTAGAAGCAATTACAAGTCCTTCTTTGTGAATATTATTTTCTTCTTCATTTGGTTCTAGACAGATGTCATACATAATCAGTTCCACTTATATTTATAAAAATGACTTCTTTTTATCATACTTTCTAAACACAGGACTCAGACACCAGATTTGACAGTGTCAATCAGGGATAAGCCTACAGCATCACTTTTTTAAAAAAATTTTTTTTTCATTTATTTTTATTAGTTGGAGGCTAATCACTTTACAATACTCAGTGGGTCGTGTCATACATTGACATGAATCAGCCATGGATTTACATGTATTCCCCATCCTGATCCCCCCTCCCACCTCCCTCTCTACCTGATTCCTCTGGGTCTTCCCAGTGCACCAGGCCCGAGCACTTGTCTCATGCATCCCACCTGGGCTGGTGATCTGTTTCACTATAGATAATATACATGTTTCGATTCTGTTCTCTCGAAATATCCCACCCTCGCCTTCTCCCACAGAGTCCAAAAGTCTGTTCTGTACATCTGTGTCTCTTGTTCTGTTTTGCATATAGGGTTATCATTACCATCTTTCTAAATTCCATATATATGTGTTAGTATGCTGTAATGTTCTTTATCTTTCTGGCTTACTTCACTCTGTATAATGGGCTCCAGTTTCATCCATCTCATTAAAACTGATTCAAATGAATTCTTTTTAATGGCTAAGTAATATTCCATGGTGTATATGTACCACAGCTTCCTTATCCATTCATCTGCTGATGGGCATCTAGGTTGCTTCCATGTCCTGGCTATAATACACAGTGCTGCGATGAACATTGGGGTGCACGTGTCTCTTTCAAATCTGGTTTCCTCAGTGTGTATGCCCAGAAGTGGGATTGCTGGGTCATATGGCAGTTCTATTTCTAGTTTTTTAAGAAATCTCCACACTGTTTTCCATAGCGGCTGTACTAGTTTGCATTCCCACCAACAGTGTAAGAGGGTTCCCTTTTCTCCACACCCTCTCCAGCATTTATTGCTTGTAGGCTTTTGGATAGCAGCCATCCTGACTGGCATGTAATGGTACCTCATTGTGGTTTTGATTTGCATTTCTCTGATGATAAGTGATGTTGAGCATCTTTTCATGTCTTTGTTAGCCATCTGTATGTCTTCTTTGGAGAAATGTCTGGTTAGTTCTTTGGCCCATTTTTTGATTGGGTCATTTATTTTTCTGGAATTGAGCTGCAGGAGTTGCTTGTATATTTTTGAGATTAATCCTTTGTCTGCTTTTTTAAATAGCTTGAATCAATCAATACAAAACAACTTACTAACTAGTAAGCAGAATATTCAAGAAACTGACTGCTGTTGGTTATAATCTGATGCAGATCAGGAGTCACAAAGTATCTGTTTTCAGAAAAACAGATTACTCCCAGGATACAGCTAGCTTGTTCCACCATGCTAGTTCAAAAATACAAACAATGAAAAGCGTATCTTTCAGGTACTTCCATTGCTGCAACTTGTTCAGCCTCTGCCAACATTACACAGGGCTTTTGATTCAGGGCATTTTATTATATACATTTTTTTTCTTTAGTGCTTTTCTCTAGGAATGATCTAGGGAAGGCTACCCTTCTTCCCTTCCAAACACTCTGATTTATTCATTCAATGAATACTGAGCTATCAGGTCTCTAGGGGACAAACATGAGCAAGACATACTGTGTATGTTTAAGGCCCGGATAGTTTAGTGGGGTAAAGGGACAAAGCAAAGCAAAAATAAAATGCACTAGTCAGACAAAGGGGACCAGCGCACAATCAATGTAAATCAAGACATGGGTCAGGACCAAAAATTATTTGACTACTTCAAAGTGCAAAGAGGCTATTTGGGAGTTAAATCATGGCTGCCAAAGAATAAGATTTTTGCACATGCTGAAAAGTTTTAGGCCCTAAAAACTATGCTGTATATCATTTGTAGATTTTTATTTGGAGGGAGGTTTCTTGGGCTCCATAATCACTGCTGATGGTGACTGCAGCCATGAAATTAAAAGATGCTTGTTCCTAGGAAGGAAAGCTATGACCAACCTAGACAGCATATTAAAAAGCAGAGACATTACTTTGCCAAAAAAGGCCCATCTAGTCAAAGCTATGATTTTTCCAGTAGTCATGTATGGATATGACAGTTGGACCATAAAGAAAGCTGAGTGCTGAAGAATTGATGCTTTTGAACTGTGGTGATGGAGAAGACACTTGAGAGTCCCTTGGACTGCAAGGAGATCCAACGAGTTCATCCTAAAGGCAATGAGTCCTGAATATTCATTGGAAGGACTCATGCTGATGCTGAAACTCCAATACTTTGGCCACCTTATGCAAAGAACTGACTCTTTAGAAAAGACCCTGATGCTGGGAAAGATTGAAGGCAAGAGAAGGGGACAACAGAGAATGAGATGGCATCACCAACTCGATGGACATGAGTTTGAAGAAGCTCTGGGAGCTGGTGATGGACAGGGAGGCCTGGCGTGCTGCAGTCCATGGGGTCACAAAGAGTTGGATATGACTGAGTGGCTGAACTGAACTTAGGGACAGAGAAAGATCAGGTTTATTTTAAGTGATATTTCTCTGGCAGCAAAATGAAGGAAGCATTTGAGAGTGGAAGTAGAGCCAAGAGATAACTGGGGCCTGAATTAAAAAAAAAGAAATACAGGAATAAGCACAAAGGTACCAATATAGGAAATCACTCATGACTTGGTGGCTGTATGGACATGAGGGGTGTCAGCAAGTGTGAACGAACACAAAGCTGGCGGCGGGGGGGATAGCTTTGTCTAAGAACTAAGACAGGAAAACTGCCATTCTTTCAGATTGCTCCCTTTCCCTAAACATCCACATCCATGCATCCTTCCTATGATTTTTGCCTTCAAAGTATATTTCAAAACTTCCCCTTCTAGATTTCAAATTCATTGCAATAATTTAGGGCCTTCAGGTCTCCCAGCTAAACTTCCAACTAATTAGCACGGACCTGGTCTTCCTGCAGATGGTATTCGTGTCCCTACTGGTTATCCATATTTCAGTTAGAATAATTAATCTAAAACACAATTCTTACTATCACATTTCCCTAGGTAAATTTTCCAAAAACTACAGAAAAAAAGTCCACTCTTAGCACAGCAAATGAGATCTTTGGTAAAGCAGCACTGACACAGCTCTCTGATTTCATCTCCGATACTTCCCACTTTGTATTTTATGTTTTGGTGACACCAGCAAACCTCAAGTTCTGCCCACAAATCATCCTCACCTCTTACCTGCTTTGCTATGCTCTGTTCTGCCCAAAAGGCCCTTCTTCCCCAGCAAACTCGCACTCATCTTTCGACTCACCTCAGGCATTGCCTTTTCAGAGACTAGACTTCCACGTCAGATCACGTGCCTTTTGTGTCCACAAAGCATCATGTACCTACATACACCTCTGTTGTTGTTCAGTCACGCAGCCACATCCAGCTTTTTGTGACCCCATGGACTGCAGCACACCAGGCCTTCCTGTCCCTCACCATCTCCTGGAGTTTGCCCATGTTCACGCTCATTGCATGATGCCACCCAGCCATCTCATCCTCTGATGCCCTCTTCTCCTTCTGCCCTTGATCTTTCCCAGCATCAGGGACGTTTCCAATGAGTCGTCTGTGTACATCAGATGACCAAAATACTGCAGCTTCAGCTTCAGCATCAGTCCTTCCATACACATATACCTCTAACCCAGCATTTCTCATGACATGGTGGATATAGAACCCACCTGGAATGCAGGAGAGGCCGATGATGCTGTTTCAACCCCTGGGTCAGGAAGATCCCCTGGAGGAGGGCATGGCAACCCACTCCAGTATCCTGGCCTGGAGAATTCCATGGACAGAGGAGCCTAGTGGGCTACAGTCCCTGGGGTCACAAAGAGTCGGACACGGCTGAAGCGACTGGGCATGCGTGCATGTACACATATGTACACTGTCTCTATTTCACCCATCAGTAGTCACTGACTTTGAGTTATTTCCTACAACATACTCATCTTTGTACTTTCAAGTCTAAGAAAAATATCTACCTGCCATGTAGAAGGTCAGTAAATGTTTTTAGACCAAAGTGTCTGAGAAATATATATAAATTGAGTCAATTGGGGGATTGGGTTCAGAAGAGACAAGGACAGGCAAAGAAAAGGAATTTGCTACAAGCGATAAAGATTTTTGGTCCTGATTCTTTTGTGGATAACAGTCTCATGAAATATCTGCTTGGAACTAAAATAAAGTCATATTTTAGTAAATACTTTCCTTTTGGGGGGAGGGGCTTAGAGTTAAGATATGATGATTTATAATAAGAAATATATAGTCTTCATTCCCATTTCTGGCACAGGCCATCCAAAAACGCTTGGCATTTCCCAAGTGATAAAAATGAATAAATATATCTTGATATTCATAATACATCTCTTTCATTAACATTTGAGTTTAAGTTAATAAGATGACTTCTGAAAAGCCCCAAAGGATGGAAGTTGATTGTCAATGGAACCAATTATGTGATTAGAGGATTGGAACTTTCAATTCCACCACCTTTCCCCCACCCTGCACCTCCAGGAAAGGGAAAGGGCCTGGAGATCCAGTTCAATCATCAATAGCCAATGATGCAATTGATTATGCCTAAGTAATGAAGTCTCCATAAACCTCACAATGACAGGGTTTGGAAAGCTTCAGGGTTGGTGAACTTGTAGAGGTTCTAGGAGAGAATGGAAGCTCTGCATCCATTCCCACATGACTTGTCCTACCCCTCTTTCATCTGGTTGTTCCTGAATTGTTTCTTTTATAATAAACGAGTCATATAGTAAGTACAATGCTTCTTTGAGTTCTGTAAACTGTTCTAGACAACTATTCAATTTCAAGGAGAAGACTGTGGGAACCTCCCACCTACAGTGAGTCAGTCAGAAGCAGAGGTGACAATTTGAACTTGCCATTGGTGTCTGGGGATCAGGGTGGGGGTGGACACTACACATTTGTAGAACTGAACCCTTAACCTGTGGGATCTGACACTATTCCGCAGGTAGTGTAAGAATGAGTTGCTTGGTGTTATAGGAAAACTATACACATCAGAAGAGTACTATTCCTCCTCATCGGTCTCATATGTCTCAGAAGAATCAGATTCATCCAGAAAATAATCTCAAAGCCAGGAAGTGGTTGTGGATAAGGGAGAGATGCCACCATTCATTTACCTTGTCTTCCCTGAGATGCTAAGAGCCCTCTCATTATCAACCACAACATCTCTCTTGGAGAGAACCATGGTGATGCGATGACACAGCTGTGAAGCAGGTGCAACCCTCAAAGACTTGGAGCTCTTTCTTGAAAAACACACTGCCATATACCCACCCCCCCAGAAGACTTCTAGATACTAGATTATTTTAATTAGTATCCTTGATAATAGGGTATCCCATTGCTCAGCAATGGAGTTTATGAAAGAGTAAAGTGGATCTAAAATTAATAAAATGCTAGTTTTTGCCAGAGGCACAGAACACAAGGATAGTTTAGGCAGCATTTAATTAAAATTTTTACTTCAAAACCATTAAAATCTGTCTTATTGATTAAAAAATAATATTACATAAAAATAATATATTATACCTATACCATATAATATGTTATGAGCACAGTGTTTAGTGATAAGTCATACAGTCTGCTTCCAAATCCTGATTCTACTACTTAATATCTATGGAAGCCTTAATAGGTGACTTTACTTCTAAATTTTCCTCACCTGTATAATAGAAATAAAAACAGTGCTACCTATGAAGTCCTTCAGCTTCCCAGTGGCTCAGATGGTAAAGAATCTGCTTGTAATGCAGGAGATGTGGGTTTGGTCCCTGGATTGTGAATATTACCCAGAGATGGGAATGGCAACCTACTCCAGTATTCTTGCCTGGAGAATTCCATGGACAGAGGAGCCTGGTGGGCTGGTTGCAAACAGTTGGACGTGACTGAGAAACTAACAGTTTCTCTTTTACTTTCAAGAAGTCCTTAAAAGAAGTAACTGAAGCAATCTCTTGTAAATTATTTAGTATTGGGTTGGCCAAAAAGTTCTTTTGGGTTTTTCTGTGACATCATAGGGAAAAACCAGAATGAACTTTTTGGACAAACCAATATAGTTCACAGCACATAATGAATACTCGGTACTTATGGAACTTATAGGATAATATACAGAGTCATCAAAAACCAATTAGACCTTTAAACCATGAAAAGACATAAATATAAAAGAACTTTCAAAAGATCACCGGCCTGAAACTTGGGGGAAATGAAACACCAAGGATCAGGTGCTGGCTGCAGAGCTGCTTTAGATCATGAAGGACCATCAGTGGAGGCAAAAACACAGACCTTCAGAAGAAACAGCAGCAAGTGGTGGGGTCAGAATGGCAGAGTGAGAGCAGCCCTGACTTACCTTCTACCACTGTCTGTGAGAATGACCTGAAGACCAGCAGAAGAGGTGCTCCCCAACCAAAGACACAGCAGACAAAGTCACAGTGAGACAGGCAGGAGGGAGACAGATGTGGTCTAGTCAGGACACACATTTCCAGATCAGTGACCCACAAATGGCAGAGCAAGAGCAACCCTGACCTACCATCTACCACTGTCTGTGAGAATGACCTGAAGACCAGCAGAAGAGGTGCTCCCCAACCAAAGATGCAGTAGACGAAGTCACAGTGAGACAGGCAGGAGGGAGACAGATGTGGTCTAGTCAGGACACACATTCCCAGGTCAGTGACCCACAAGTGGGTGAGACAGCATGACAGCAGAGATCCTACCCAATGGGTAAGGGACCTTAAATGACACATTAGACCAGATCAACTTAATAGATATCTATAGAACATTCTGTTCAATAGCCTCCAACTAATAAAAATAAATGGAAAAAAAAAAAAGAAAACTGAAAAAAATAAATAATAACAGCACAAAAGCAAATTATGTAAAGTAAAAGTTTATGAATAAACTGATAAGTTTAAAAAAAAATAATAATACTTCATCCAGAGTGACATTCAAGTGCCCATGGGACATTCTCCAGGATGAATCACATGCTAGGCCACAAAACAAGTCTAAGTAAATTTAAGAGTGCATTCATAACAAGCATTCTTTTTTACCACGATGGTATGAGACATGAAATGAACTACAGGGGAAAAAGCACAAACACCTGGAGTCTAAAGGATATGCTAGTAAACAACCAATGGGTTACTGAAGAAATCAAGAGAAAATTTTAAATTATCTCGAAAGAAAAAAAAAAAAAACTTGAGATAAATGAAAATTAAACAGAAGCACAATGTTCCAAAATCTATGGGATACAGAAAATGCAGTTCTAAGAAGGATGTTTATAGTGACACAGGCCTAGCTCAGGAAACAAACAAAAAAAACTAAAATAAAGTAACCTTACACCTAAAAGAACTAAGAAAAGAAGAACATGCAAGACCAAATATGACAAGCCCACAACGAGCATCATACTTTACCACAAAATGCTGAAAGCATTAAAGATCAGAAACAAGATAAGAGTGACCAGTCTCACCACTTTTATTCAGTATAGTATGCAATTTCTAACCATAGCAACCAGAGAACCCTGGGAAAGCTAGTCAGACACATATAAAAGAGTTACATATAAAAGAATGATTTTAAATAAATTCAAATGGATTAAAGACTTAAACATAAGGCCTGAAATCATGAAACTTCTAGAAGAAAACAGGTAGTACCCTCTTTCACGTTGGTTATAGCAATATAGTTTTTAATCTGCCTCCAGATGGGACTAGGTCAAACTATTAAATAGCTTTTTCACAGTGAAGGAAACTATCAATAAAACAAAGAGGCAGCCAACTGAAAGGGACAACATATTTGCAAATAATATACATGATTAGGGGTCAATATTCAAATATATAAAGAATTCACACAATTAAATATTAAAAAGAAATCTGACTTTTAAAAGGGCAGATCTAAATAGACATTTCCCCAAGGGAGACACAGAAATGGCCAACAGACACACAAAAAGATGCTCAACATCACTAATTATCAGAGAAATGCATATCAAAGACTCAATGACTTATTATCTCAAACCTCTTAAGATGACTTATCATCAAAGAGACAACAAATAACAAGTATTGGTGAGAATGTGGAGAAAAGGAAACCCTGGGGTGTTGTTGTTGGTAATGACAAATAGATGCAGCCCCCAATATAAAATAGTATGAGGTTTCCTCAAAAAATTCAAAATAGAACTACCATATGATCAAGCAATTTCACATCTGAGTATTCACCTGAAGAAAACAAAAATACTAATTTAAAAAGATATATGCACAATGTTTACTGCTGCATTACTTATAATAGCCAAGGTGTGGAAGAACGCTTAGTGTCCATTAATACACGAATAAAGAAGATTAGTGTGGGTGTATGTAGGTATGTATGTGTATCTGTGTGTGTGTGTGTGTGTGTGTGTATGCATGTGTGCTCAGTTGTGTCTGGCTCTTTGCAATTCCATGGACGGTAGCCCACCAGACTCCTCTGTCCATGGAATTTTCCAGACAAGAATACTAGAGTGGGTTGCCATTTCCTACTCCAGGGCATCTTCTTGATCCAGGGATTGAACCCACATCTCCTGCCTCTGCTGCACTGGCAGGTAGATTCTTTAGCACTGTACCACCTGGGAAGTATATATATATATATATACACACATATATATATGTGTGTGTGTGTATGTATATGTATATATATGTCATATAAATATATAATAGAATATTACTTAGCCATACAAAATGAAATCTTGCCATTTGCAAGAACATGGGAAGATATAGAGGGTTCCACACTAAAATGTGAAATCTATAAAACAAAACAAACAAAATTTAAAAAGACTCACAGATACAAAGAACAAAATGGGAGGTGTCATAGGGAAGGTGGTAGGGGGTTGGGCAAACAATTGAAGAGGACTAAGAGGTACAAACTTCCAGTCATGAAATAATTAAGTCACAGAAATATAATGTAACAGCATAAGGAATAAGGCCAATAATACTGTAGTAACTTTATACAGAAACAGATGATTAGTAGACTTCTCTTGATCATTTCATAATGTATTTAGATGTTGGAATCACTGTGTTATGCATCTAAAGCTAATATAATACAGTACATCTACTATATTTCAATAAAAAAATCACAGATGTGACCGCATGAGGAAAATCTGTCTCTGGATTCCTCAGAACTGCCTTCATCAGAGTGCTGCCTTTATTGCTTAGTTCTCTAAGTCTGGGCCATCTCCCCATCCTTTGGATTTTGTGTCTTATTTCTTCAAATTTATTTCTTACCATCCTATTCCTTTCCTGACTTGACTTCAGCCAGAAAACGCCAAGTTTTTAAGCCCTCTGACTATGGTTAAGTCCTAAAAGCTGGCCTTGACTATCTGTCACTAGACACAGATCTGAGAAACTGGACTCTGAAGAATGGCCAGAACATGGAAAGACGGACAAGGAAGGATAACAATTAAGTCAAGGAAATGAGGAAAGTGTGTGCATACATGAACTAACAAAATGTACTGCTAGAGGTGAGAAAAGACAGAAGAGAACATACAGACTTTGTCAGGACTACTCTGATTTTCACCTTTCAGAAAAAAACAAAAAACTTTAAATATCCATAGGGTAATAATAAAAGCGAACTGGATTAAATCCGAAAACTAGAGTGTAGACCAGATCACTTATTAAATGTACTAACAAAGGGAAAGTCTTAACCTCTCTGACCTTCACTTTTCTCATACTGCCTCAGTGATTCATTAAATATTCACTAAACACTTATGGCCTCTAACTATATTATTTAAGACACAGCTTTATTTCAAAGATCTTATTTTCAAGTAGAGGAGAGAATTCAGTACGTATATTTTCACAAAGCACAACAGAAATTCCTATAGCAAATACCATAATAGAAATTTTGATAAAGTGCCTTGGAACCCAGAGGATAAAAGACTGGCTTCTGAAGTGAAAATACCACACCCAATAGATTTTCACACATTACAAAAATACGATGATAGTAGAACTATATCACCAACACCAGTGTGACCATCACCACTGAATATACCAGCTGCTGCTGCTGCTGCTAAGTCGCTTCAGTTGTGTCCGACTCTGTGAGACCCCATAGACGGCAGCCCACCAGGCTCTGTGTCCTTGGGATGCTCCAGGCAAGAACACTGGAGTGGGCTGCCGTTTCCTTCTCCAATGCAGAAAAGTGAAAAGTGAAAGTCAAGTCGCTCGGTCGTGTCTGACTCTTAGTGACCCCATGAACTGCAGCCTATGAGGCTCCTCTGTCCATGGGATTTTCCAGGCAAGAGTACTGGAGTGGGGTGCCATTGCCTTCTCTGGAATATACCAACCAGCACCCTTCTTCATATCAGGAAGAACATACTCTTGCTTCTTCTACAATGTTACATATTTTTCTTTCTTTCTTTCTTTTATTTATTTTTTTAATTTATTTTTATTAGTTGGAGGCTAATTACTTTACAATATTATAGTGGTTTTTGCCATACATTGACATGAATCAGCCATGGATTCCCATGTGTTCCCCATCCTGATCCCCACTCCTGCCTCCCTCCATATTTTTCAAGAAGCCTACTAAATCCTTTTTACTCTGTTAAGAATTAGAGTCAACTATTTTTATAATTCTAAAAGGTAAACTATTTGGAATGTTATTTTAAGCCTTTTTATGATAAAACAAAAAATTGGTTCCGTTTAGTCAACAGAATCCTTTTAAATGCCATGAAAGTAATGGTAATTTGCATTTTCCACAGGCACTTACAATATACTTTAATAAGTGACCAAAAAATGCCAGCGCTAGAAGGAAAAGTAATACGTACAATTACAACAAAACCTGCACGCATTCCCACACATATTCATAGCACCCTCCATTTTGTTTTAGGTCAACTATTCTATTCTTCTCTATGCAATGCTTCATAAAATCCCAGTATTCTCTAAAATATGTCTAAATTGTCATTTTGAGGGCACTTTTACAAAGATTGAAATAATCATTATGGACAAAAAGTTTGGTGCAGCCTGCGGATATATGTCAAGCTAAATTATGGAAAAGCATTGAAAAGGGAAAGGCTGTTTTTCATGGTGGTCAAAGACAGTGAAGCCCTAAATGACGGGTGTGGCATTAAACTTCACGGTGAAGCGTTCCTTCTTATTTAAAATGCTTCCATGTCTCTCTGTCTTAATCCTTTTCACCCCGAGGAAGGTTCTATTAGTCTTAAAACAGCTTTCAAAGAAAAAACAAAAAGGAGAAAGAAAGAAATGAAAAGGCATTGTTAAATAAAATATGGGACTTGAGAGGGTAACAGAGAGCATTTTTATAAAGCACACTGCCATCAGATGGGTTCTATCCATGATAGAGAGATGGGAACTGTGATGCGAGACACAAGCCAGAGCTAGACTCATCGGTTCCAGCTGTCCTGGAGCGGGCTCTCCACGCCTTTTCAGCCCCGCTTCTATCATCCACTGCATGTGGGCTGCCTGAATGTGTCCTTAACCAAGAGAGACATGCGAGCTGGAAAGAATCTGACAGCCGTGGGTGTCTGCTCACCACGGAACTCCAACAGCAGGGACAGCAAGTTCCCCCAAAGGGGGATCTGGGTGGTGCGTCTCCGCATCTATCACTTGACTTCACGCAGTTATATTGTACCACAGCCCACCCCTTAGACAAAGGCTTCAGATGAAAATGCTAAAATTACCATGTAAGAAAGGCAGGGCTTTTTGAGCTAGAAAAGGCCCAGGGAAATCATCTAACCTCATTTCAAAAAGGTGGAAAACAGACAGAAGGGTTCAAGGGGTTTGAATGAAGGTGAGGAGAGAGGTCTCATCTCTGATGGGATAAATATCCAGTGGAATATGGTGGAGAACAGGATTAGCTTCCATCAGCTCTACAGGAGCCTGGAGAAGGGAAGCCACGGAGATCCAAAGGTGAACTTTCTAAGAACCTGGACTTCACAGTTGAAGTCAATGTGTGGCCAGTATTCAGAATGAGACTAGGTCCATAACAACTGAAATTTTTCAATAAAGAACTTCCACACAAAGCTGTGGACAGCCGAAATGAATGCCTCAGAGGAGTTGCTCCCCCTCTGGCCTGAGTAGAAGACAGGGTAAGTACTAACGGAGGGGACTGGAAAGGGTGTGACAGACAGGTAGTTGGACTACATGGTAAGACCCCACTTGGGAGCTGTCATGACTCAAAATCCAAGTCTCCTAATTCCTAATTAGTGCTTTTCTTTTAAACTACCCAATTTAACATGATACTGAAAGAAATCTTCATTTTAAATCAAGGATAATCTACATAAAGTATAAACATGAGTGTTCAGCCCACTATAATTTATTTCTTCTCAAAAAAGTTAAATCATTACTGCAATCTTGCAAATACCTACAATCTTACTGTTAATCGGGCTTTAGGTGGATCAGCTAGTAAAAAATATACTCTGATTAATTTCTTATGATTTCTAATGATTAACTTCTTATAATTTATAATATAATTTATAATATAACTTTCAATACAATGCATAATGTATCAATCATTGAAATAATATGTAACCCCCGAGCAGGGATATGGGCTTCATTTTGCACTGTAAAATTAGTCCAGATACAAAAGCAAATTCTTTGTGACCATCATTAAAAAATTAGAAGGAATAAAGAGTTACTCCCAAAAGTCATGGGATAATTTCTAAACCAAGGAACAGCAAAAGGGAGTATCTTTCTAAAAATTTACAAAATTAAGCAATCAGAGAACCCTAGAGTTTGAAGAAACTAAGAGGTCATTTAGTTCACTCTATAAAGAAAAGTATTATTCCATATTCCCTACAGATGATTAGTCAGCCTCTGCAGGAACTTCTTGCCTCACTATTTTTCAAGAAAGTCAGTTCCCTGTAGGATAGCAATGCTTTTTAGATTAAAATAAATCACAAGAAAAAAATGCTTGTTTTGAAAAAGGACAAGCTGGAAATAGGTTCATTATAATGGAAAAGAATAATAGCTAACAGTTGAATAATACTTCAGATTTCACAAAACATTTCACATTAGAAAATTCGTCTGGTTCTTTCAAAACACAAAGAGATGGCTATGAGAGGTATTTTTTGATACTAACTTTCCCAAAGTTATCCAACTTTAAAGCCTTAAAACAAAAAAGAATGCAGCCATCAGAACTTTTAATGACCTGGGTACATGCAAGAGATGTTACCCATTGAAAGAGGTTAAGTAAAAGCTCAACTTGTCCTCTTGGCTTTAAACTTACTCTGTTGAGAACTGTTTAAATCACAGTGCTGTTCAAGAGAAACAATGCACTTATTTTCCCAAAGTACTTAATTAGTCCTTTTTGTAGAAGTTTGAAAAGGATTTACATTCAGTAATTTGAACTATGTCTGCATAAATTTATACATACATTTGATTCCAGTCATCTTATCTGATTTAAAATATGTTATTAATTCTTGCAGTTGCATTTATTCCTGGGCAAAAAAAATTATAAAAATCCAATCTGAAGTTTTAGACAATGCACTTTTTGTTCTATTTATTATAATTAAGCCCAAGTACTTACATGTGATAAGTCAACAGCAAAATGTGTTAAAGAAGTTAACTGAAATGTAGTTTTGCAAAGAAACTCATTATGAATTGGATTTCATAAAGCCAATTTTGAATAAATATACTCAAGCTCAAACACAAAGGTTTTTGCTTTTTTTGTTCTTTAAGTGGAAGTTAGGATAAGAGCATTTGATATTCCAGTGAAAATAACGGGAATAATTTATTCTGATTCAATGAGAAATGAAATTTGATGCTTGCTCTGCATAAGCTTTAAGGCAGAAGGGCAAGTGATATATAAATAATCAAAGCCAATGGTTGACATGAAACGTTCTGTAAGATTCTATAGGGAATCAACCTGGGATAACATAACAAACATACTTAGCTCCCTACACTTTCTGACACCACTACAGATGGTGAAATCATAGGACCCAATCACTGAATTAACTTAATTTGCCCCAATGCCCTGTCTGGCATAAGGAAAACAGCTGCTGCTAAATTTTCTTAGGCTTGTATGACAGGGCACAGCAGAAGAACCAGAGTTTTCAAGTCTATCGGAATCTACATCCCAACTCCACCATCTAGTAAGTTCTGCCTCATCTTTCTGTGACCAAACCAGGCCATCTTTGGGTGCCGCTGGATCTAAGCTGGCAACTGTTGAATGTGCCACATACTCAGGGAGGAAGGAAAAATACTCTGCAGTGAGAAAGTAACTCCTACACTGACGCTCAGGCTCACTGCCAGGGAGAAGCAGGCAGGGGGAACTGGCTCCATTCGAATCTGTGATGACACCCAAATGACACACAACCCCAAAATTTTGTATTGTCTCCGTTATATGACCACCCAGGCTCTCAGTCTTCTTGGGCATTTTTAAGATTCGCTGCTTTTAGCATTCTTTCTGGGGCGGGACCTTGCAGCAGAATTCAGATCACTTCGTACCATAATAAAACTCTGTATTTCTCAAATCCGCAAATTGCTCTATCTGATTGTTAGTTCTTGAGAGGTAAGTGCCCAGAAAGGATTTGGAGATCCTCTGAAATATGAACAATAAATGTCACTAAAGCCATAATGCAAAAGAAACTTGAGAGAGGTAGGAGCGGGGGACAGAACTCAAGTGAGACGGCAAATGAAGTGCTATAAATCTATTTTGTTTCATCAATGACATTTTCATTTTTGTGACTTTGTCATCTAATGATTCCATTTTGGCTTCTATTTAACATTTCTGTATCAATTTGCTAGCCAGCATTAAATGATTACTTTCAACATCCTTTGAGTTTATTAGGCATATAGAATTGTTTATGAAGTTGAATTTCTAACTTTGAAATGTTAGCCCCCTGAAAATAAATACAACAGAGTGAGAGAAAGAAGTCTGCATCAAAGCTTTGGGTTGGATTTGGGGACATCACAGTCAAAGGATGTATGTGGCATATTGTTTTTTAACGTGGACCAGTTTTAAAGTCTTTACTGAAATTATCACAACATTGCTTCTATTCTATGTTTTGGTTTCTCAGCTGTGAGGAATGTGGGATCTTAGCGCCCTGACCAGGGATCAAACCCATGCCCCCGGCATTGGAAGACAAAGTTTTCACCACTGGATGGTGGGGAGGTCCCTGTGTGGCACACTTTAAACCACTACCACCACCAACAGAAAGCTTACTGCTCTTAAGACAAGTTTTAACTTTTAATTACTATGGTGGTTATAAATTTTGCTGAAACAATAACTTGAGCAATTTATAGTAACCAGAGAAAACCAACTGGTACCAATCCCAGGTTGGTAGGTTTTATGTTACAATCAAGGAACTAAGCAACTACACATTATATCCTATAATGAGGACACAGTGGTAAGACCACACATAAAGGCATGACTAAATGGTGCAAAGTGAATAAAATGAAAGGGCCAGTGCAAGAGTGGAAACAGTCACAGAGTTCTCATTCTAATCATGCTTAAAGTAGTATTAAGGATGAGTTTTAAGGGTGACAACCGTGCACAAACTGTTGTCATAAATGTAAAATTACTAGCGTCAAAATGTCCAGTATTGTACTGACAGGATAAACTACCCTGGATATTATCTTCTAAAAACATTCTGCACTCAGAGAACCACACTCACCTCCAAGGCTATGCAGTTACCTCACAAAGAACCACAGAGAGTCCTACCTTCCCTCCTGCTGACCCCAAGGATTAAGCCTGTCCCTTGTTCTTATCTAAGTATTTTTATCAGCAATCATCATCTCCCAAATCAAACACCCAGCTCCTCAGTCTGCAGAATTTTGCTATGAGTGAGCCAACAGACATGTTATATCAACACTAACACTTATACTGTCTTGCTCTGTGTCAAGCTCTGGAGCTATCAAACTGAATAAATAATCTGTCTTCCAGGAGCTCAGTCGAGAGACCAAGGTGGGCATGTAGGAAGATAAATTACAGCCTGGCTAAGAGGCTGCGTGCTGAGCAGGAGAGTTCAGTGACTACTAAAGCCCACTGACTCCAGACTAAGAGGCGATCTTAAAATTTGAGCCCAAAAGATTTTAGTTTTAGATTTTAACCCTTTTGCCAGATGATTTTCTCACCTGAAAATCATACTGAAGACAGAGGGGAAAAAATGGCAAAGAAGAGGAAGGAGACCCAAAACAAGCTAGAAGAGAAGAGAAAGGGGGTGATTATCAACAGTTAAGAGAAGCAGTAACTTGGGACTGCAAGGAAATCAAACCAGTCAATCCTAAAGGAAGTCAACCCTGAATATTCACTGGAAGGACTGATGCTGAAGCTCCAATACTTTGGCCACCTGATGTGAAGAGCCAACTCATTAGAAAAGATCCTGATGCTGGGAAAGACTGAGGGCAGGAGAAGGGGACAACAGAGGATGAGATGGTTTGATGGCATCACCGACTCAATGCACATGAGTTTGAGCAAGCTCTGGGGGTTGGTGATAGACAGGGAAGCCTGGTGTGCTGCGGTTCATGAGGTCGCAGAGTCGGCCATGACTGAGAGACTGAACAACAAGAAAAGCAGGGAGAAAAAATCTCCAGTAATGTAGTCAGGGGAGGAGGAGAGAAATCAAAACTCACCAAACATCATGAGCTCAGAGTCTGCATGAATGTAAGTGACAAAGCAGAGGATGTAAATTGGGGGACTGAGGGTGGAAGATGAGAATCAGACCAAAAGGAATGGTGATACCACAGTCTGCAATCTTCTGCCCCAAGAAGAAACCCCCAGTAACACTGGTGAGCACTTATTATCTTCACACACTGACGCACACACACACTCACACACAGCCCTTCTCTGAAGGAGCTGACAACTACAACCCAGCCAGAGATGACGGTGGTACAAGCAGACAAGTTCACATACATGCGGAATTGACAATTAAGCACACAAGCTGGGAAAAATAATTTTCACAGATATCTCCTGAGTCATCTCTCTGAAGCCAATTAATTACTGCAAAACCCGGCGATAATCCCTAACATAGAGAGGACCTCATCAGAGCTGCAGATCCCCAGGAAGTGATGCAGAGCAGTGCTTCTTAAACTTTATCGTGCATTTGAATTAACTAGAGATCTTGTTACAATGAAGATACTAATTCAACAAGTTTGGAGTGGGGCCAAAGATTCTAGATTTCTAGTAAGCTCTGAACTGATGCTGCTGGGCAGTGGTTTTAATGAGAAGAATATGGAGAACCCTTTCTCTCCTGCTACAAAATAGAAAATTGATGACAGGAGCAGAGAGGATCAGCCAGATTATATGAATACAATCTAAAAGGAGGCAGTTTAAAGTGAGGCCAAGGAAAAGCTGGAATTAGTCCACTACTGGAACAGAATGAATGGGAATTGACATTTATTAAGCATCAGTTTTGTACCTGGCACGTTCACACACATTCACTCTCACAAATCCTGGGAAGAACGGGATTCTCCTTTTATTGTCATGAATGTTTAGGAACTGTCCTAAAGTTAATAAGTTCACATCAAACCAAGGTCTATCTGACTCAAAAGCCTGTGCTTTTTCGTCTAAAACAACCGACTCTGAAAAGTCGAACTCAGGATACAGCCAATCCTGCGGCAGGAATTTTAAGGAGAAACCATGTAAAGCTGCAGCCTCTCTTTCCTAAACATGAAGACCTACAGGATAACTAAAGGAAATGCAATTAAAGATTCCATCGCAAAATTCTAACATACAGAATAAACTTACATGAGCATATACAGTAAATACTGTAGAACCAAAAAGTAAACACAAATTTGCTTCCCAAAGGAGACTTGTTCTTCAAGGTAAACATTAAAAGCAAAGTTGCCCAAAGCCTAAATAAGGTAAGCAGCACAGTAGACCAGAAAATACATAAAGAAAATTTATAAAGTGTCAATGTATCTGAGTTTTAATTTTCAAAATAGAATACTATCCTTTCAGATTTGATGTAGTCCACAGCACATGAAGAAACATTACCCAAATACCATTTTACACTCTAATTCTAATGGATTAAAAAAAAAATACAAGAATTTAGCTTAAAGAGACAGTACATCTCACAATGAGCTCACCAGCATTACCAGCTGGGGCCAGTTAACCACATTTACCAAATAAGGCAAGTTTTTTCAATGCTTAAAATCTTTCTACAGTGAGCTCACTTCACTTCTCACTGGGTTTCTAAAGTAATTGTAGAGGTCATCTCTCCACCTCAGAGCCAGTAAATCACCAGGCTCTCTCTCCATGCAAACGAAGGCACATAGTCCCTGCAGAGTATTCCGTTTGGCTTTATTACTGACTGTATGGAGAAGAAAAAGACACAAAATCTACTCTAAAGGCAGAACAGCAGGAAGCTGTATGAAGCAAAATCTATTCATAAAATCAGTGAGAGCTGCTTACTACTGTGAATAAAAATGGCAGACCTTACTTTATTTTAATATATTTGTCCAGTTGCAGAACATGCTTCTTGTTATCTGGGACTGAGTCTATACAAACATATCCACAAATTTTAATAATTTTGGTTAACAAATAAATCATCTTATCTGCAGGATCCCCCCTCCACTTTTCCCACTTAATTGACTGTTTTTGTATAGTAAACTGTGCACAAGGACGACAGAAAGTTAAATCTCTGATGAGGTTTATCACATTTTTACTTAAAATGACACTCTCAGGTTCGGGAAGGGGTGTCCACCCTCTTCAGCAGTTCATAGTTAAGATTTGAAACCTAAACAAAAGCCTGCAATTCTAAGTGGTTTTGACTTGGCCTTGTCTAAGTATTTAAATACATTCTCCTTCAGATATAATAAGGATTTTTCACCTTCTTCTTATAAATGGCCTGTGTGCCAAACCATAAACTGAGCATATGTACTTGGCTTCAGAGGTAAAATACTCACAAAAAGATAAATATAGTTCATATAAAAACTCTGCTGTTTGCATTACAAACATGACTTTCAGTCACGTGTCCACAGGGTCACGAAGAGTCAGACACGACGGAAGTGACTGGGGACAAGCACACACGTGCTGAAGGTCACACCCAATTTGATCTTTTTAAAAATTCTGTAGTTTTCCAACATAGGGAGCTTAAACATGATACTCATGCTGACTCTGTGATATCAGAGTAGGTCCTGCTTTTTGGGGTTTTGTCTGTTTTTATTGAAGTATACTTGATTTACAATGTCAGGCTAGTTTCAGAGGTACAGCACAGTTACTCAGCTATACATAAATGTTTATTCTTTCTCAGGTCCTTTTCCCTTATAGGTTATCACAAAATATTGAGTATAGTTCCCTGAGCTATACAGTAGGTCCTGGTTGTTATCTATTTGGTATCTATATTTTATATATGTATATATATATAAATGTTATCTATTTTATGTATAGTAGTATATATATGTTTGGAGAAGGCAATGGCACCCCACTCCAGTACTCTTGCCTGGAAAATCCCATGGACGGAGGAGCCTGGTAGGCTGCAGTCCATGCGGTCGCGAAGAGTCGGACACGACTGAGCAACTTTACTTTCACTTTTCTGCATTGGAGAAGGAAATGGCAACCCACTCCAGTGTTCTTGCCTGGAGAATCCCAGGGATCGGGTCGCACAGAGTTGGACACGACTGAAGTGACTTGGCAGTAGCAGCAGTAGCAGTGTATACATGTTAATGTTAAACCCAAACTCCTAATTTATCCCTCCCCACGCTCTCACTTTTAGTAACCATAAATTTGTTTTCTATGTCTGTGGGTCTATTTTTGTTTTGTAAATAAATCCATTTGTATAATTTTTTTTAGATTCCACATATAAGTGATATGGTATTTGTCTTTCTCCATCTGCTTTACTTCACTTAGTATGCTAATCTCTAGGTCCATCCATGTTGCTACAAATGGCATCATTTCTTTCTTTTTATGGCTGAGTAATATTCCATTGTGTGTATATTATACATATTGTCTTATATGTCATATCTTCTCTCATCATTCATCTGTTGGTGGACATTTAGGGTGCTTCCATGCCTTGGTTATTATAAATGGTGCTGCTATGAACATTGGAATACATGTATCTTTTCGAATTATGGTTTCCTCCAGAAGGTTCCATTTGAATGAAGACTTAAGAGACTGCAGAGGTAAGAAATGAAATTTGTCTCAGGCTGTAGACCAAGGATTACAAACTGCTTTCTGCAACGGAACATAGTATGCTTCGTGGGCCATGTGGTCTCTGACATGACTACCCAACTGTGCAGCTGTAAGGTGAGAGCACGTAAAAAACCACAATGGGCAATGTAGTGTTCTAATAAAATTTTCTTTACAGGCACTGAAATCTGAATGCCACATAATTTTCACTTATCACAAAATATTATCCTTAATTTTTCAAAAGCCATTTAAAAATATAAAATCACTTGCAGTTTGCAGGCCATACAAAAGAGACAGGGCCAGACTTGACTCAGTTTGCAAATCCTTAAACATAAAGAATAAAAGGTATATTCTCAGCTCGAGAAAGGAAACAAAGAACACCCTTAAACTCTTCAGGGTGGAAAGCATGGTTAGGTAGAATGGAAGCACCTGGGTCTCCATTGCGACACTTGCTCTGAGCTGGCGCTAGTGCAGAAAAGTTGGCAAAACCCCTCACAGGTGGGTAGGCTCACGTCTTCCTGTGCCTCCCTTCCTTGGGGAACTTGGTAACAGCAGAATCCACAGACAGAGAGGTAAGTTTCTCATGCCCAAAGGGAAGGACAGAAGTAAATTTAAAAAGGAAACATGTTGCAGACTGGAGAACTACACTGACTTGAAAAGCATTACAATGGCAAGAGCTATTGAATCAAAGCAGAATGAGAAAGGCAGTGCCAGAAAGAAACTGGAGGGTTAACAAAGAGGCTCCTCTGTGAACCCCATGGAAAAGATCAGGACTCCAGCAGTTTGTAATGTGCTGAAGGGTAATCAGTGGGGGCTTACAGTCAAAGACCTTTGCGATTGGACACAGGCTTGAGGTTGTCTTCTCTGGTGCCTTCCTGCTGGGGAGATCCTCTATTCCAAGCCTTGTATGGCTGGCGGTACACAGGCATGATTGGATGCCCTGATGATTTAACAAAATTTATCCTGAATATTCTACTGAAGATGTTGATGAATTATTGACTGGGAGCCTGGCCTCTCTGACTCCGCCTCTCACAATGCTCATAAACTATCTTCTCGAAATACAGATTCAAGGTCCAACTGGCCTCATGAGTACAGGGTCACGATGAGGGACATGTGCCTTATAGCCCAACTGCCTGGGTTCAAACCTTGCTTTGTTGCACACTAGATACCAAATCGGGAAAGGAGTACATCAAGGCTGTGTATTGACACCCGGCTTATTTAACTTATATGCAAAGTATATCACGAGAAACTCCAGGCTGGATGAAGCACAAGCTGGAATCAGGGCTGCTGGGAGAAATATAAAAAACCTCAGATACGCAGATGACACCACCCTTATGGCAGAAAGTGAAGAAGAATTAAAGAGCCTCTTGATGAAAGTGAAAGAGGAGAGTCAAAAAGTTGGCTTAAAACTCAACATTCAGAAAACTAAGTTCATGGTATCTCGTTCCCATCACTTCATGGCAAATAGATGGGGAAAGAGTGGAAACAGTGGCTGACTTTATTTTTCTGGGCTCTCAAATCACTGCAGATGATGATTGCAGCCATGAAATTAAAAGACGCTTACTCCTTGGAAGAAAAGTAATGACTAACCTAGACAGCATATTAAAAAGCAGAGATATTTGCTTTTTGCCAACAAAGGTCCATCTAGTCAAAGCTATGGTTTTTCCAGTAGTCATGTACGGATGTGAGAGTTGGACTATAAAGAAAGCTGAGTGCCAAAGAATCAATGTTTTTGAACTGTGGTGTTGGAGAAGACTCTTGAGAGTCCCTTGGACTGCAAGGAGATCCAGCCAGTCCATCCTAAAGGAGATCAGTCCTGGGTGTTCATTGGAAGGACTGATGTTGAAGCTGAAACTCCAATACTTTGGCCACCTGATGTGAAGAACTGACTCCTTGGAAAAGACCCTGATGCTGGGAAAGACTGAAGGCAGGAGGAGAAGGGGATGACAGAGGATGAAATGGTTGGATGGCATCACTGACTTGATGGACATGAGTTTGAGTAAACTCTGGGAGTTGGTGATGGACAGGGAGGCCTGGTGTGCTGCATTTCATGGGGTCGCAAAGAGTAGGACACGACTGAGTGACTGAACTGAACTGAGCTACCTTATCCTAGGCAAATTAGATTACCCCTCTCTGTGGCCCAATTTACTCTTTGGAAAGAGGGTGACAACAATAGCCCCTAACTTATAGGGTTGTTATAAAGATTAAACAAAAGAATGTAAGAGCTCCCTAGAAAACTGTCTGACATAAATGATCATTATCTAGCCTATCCTGATCATCATCATTATCATCAACCAAACAACTCCTTGATGCAGCACAAAACTCCCCACTATTGTGCCTCAGCTGAGTATTTTTCACTGATTTATTCTTGAGTGAAATTTTCACTTAGTATTTTTCACTAATTTTACTGCCCCATTTTTCATTAATTTACCCATATTTTCCATTTTCACACACAGGCTAAGCTCAGATGCAATATTTATTCATACTATGGGTTACAGCATACTAAAAAACGCCAGATCACATCACATGTATCAGCACATATAATCACTGCTTGTGTTCTGGTTTTGTTTTCTATTGGAGTAAAGTTGCTTTACAACCTCTTGTTAGTTTCTGCTGGAGAACAAAGTGAATCAGCAAAACACACGCTCATATCCCCTCTTCTCCAGACTTCCTTCCCATGCAGGTCCCCACAGACCACTGAGTAGAGCTCCCTATGCTATCCAGTGGGTTTTCACTCCTTATCTGTTTTACGTATAGTAGTGTATAGATGTCAACCCCAATCTCCCAGTTTGACCCACCCCGTCTACCCCCTTGGTAACCGTAAGCTTGTTCTCTACATCAATGACTCTATTTCTGCTTTGCAAATATGTTCATCTGTATCATTTGCCTAGATTCCACTTACAAGTGGTGTTACACAATATGTGTTTTCTCTTTCTAATTTACTTCGTCTGTATGACAATCTCTAGGTCCATCCACATCTCTGCAAATGGCACTGTTTTGTTCCTTTTTTAAGGCTGATTAATATTTCCTTGTACACATACTACATCTTCTATACCCATTCCTCTGTCAATGGACATTTAGGTTACTTCCATGTCCTGTACACTAAATAGTGCTGCAACGTACATCAGAGTGCAAGCATCCTTTCAAATTACGGTTTTCTCTCGATGTATGTCTAGGAGTGGGATTACTGGGTCACAGCGTCTGTTTTCAGTCTTTCAAGGAACCTCTATACTGTTCTCTGCTTTCCTGGTGGTTCAGATGGTAAAGAATCCACCTGCAATGTGGGAGACCTGGGTTCGGTCCCTGGGTTGGGGAGATCCCCTGGAGAAGGGAAAGGCTACCCACTCCGTATTCTGGCCTGGAAAATTCCATGGACTGTCTAGTCCATGGGGTCCCAAAGAGTAGGACACGACTGAGAGCTTTCACTTCATTTCATACAGTTCTCTGCTCCCCTGGTGGTTCAGACGGTAAAAAATCGGCCTGCATTGTGGGAGACCTGCGTTTGATTCCTGGGCTGGGAAGATCCCCTGCAGGAGGGCACGGCAACCCACTCCAGTATTTTTGCCTGGAAAATCCCCATGGACAGAGGAGCCTGGTGGGGTCCAGTCCATGGGTTTGCAAACACTTGGACACAACTGAGCAACTAAGCACAACCGTACTGTTCTCTTTAGTTGCTATACCAGTTTACTTTCCCACCAAAGTGCAGAAGAGTTCATGTCTCTCCTTACCTTGTAAATTTTTTTGATGATGGCCATTTTGCCCAGTGTGAGGTGATATCTCGTTGTAGTTTTGATTTGCATTTCTCTAATAATTAATGCTGTTGAGGATCTTTTCACATGTTTGTTGGCCATCTATCTGTATGTATTCTTTGGTAAAATCTCCATTTAGGTCTTCTGCCCATTTTTTCATTGGTTGTTTGTTTTTTGATATACTTTGGAGAGTAATCCTTGCCAGCTGCTTCATTTGAAAATATCTTCTCTTATTCTGAGGGTTGTCTTTTCATTTCACTAATGGTTTCCTTTGATCTACAAAAGTTTTTAAGTTTCAATGAGGTCCCATTTGTTTATTTTTGTTTTTATTCTTATTACTCTAGGTCATGGACTGAAAAAGATCTTTCTTTGACTTATGTCAAAGAGTGTTCTTGCCTATATTTTCATCGAACAGTTTTATAGTATTAGACCTCACATTTAGGTCTTTAGTCCATTTTGACTTTATTTTTGTGGATGGTGTTAGAGTGTTCTAATTTCTTTCTTTCACATGTAGCTGGCTCAGTTTTCCCAGCACCACTTATTGAAGCAACTATTCAATTTATTTTTTCCATAGTACATTCTTGACTCCTTTATTAAGGTGCATAGGTTTATCTCTGAAGTTTCTAGTATAGTCTGAAGTCAGGGAGCCTGATTCTTCCAGTTTTGTTCTATCTCAAAATTGCTTTCACTATTTGTAGTCTTTTGTGTTTCCATATAATATGTAAAAAAATTTTGTTCTAATTTTTTGAAAAATGCCATTTGTAATTTGATAGGGATCGCACTGAATCTGTAGATGACTTTGGTAGTAGAGTCATTTTCATTATATTGATTCTTCTATTACAAGAATGTGTTATCTTTCTCCATCTCTTTGTGTTTTCTTTGATTTCTTTCATCAGTATCTTACAGTTTTCTGAGTAAGGTCTTTTGCCTCCTTAGGTAGACTTATTCCTAGGTATTTTACTCTTTTTGATGCAATGGTAAATGAGATTGTTTCCTTAATCCCTCTTTCTGATCTTTTGCTGTTAGCATATAGGAACAGAAGAGAAAAAAAAAAAGGCATGCAAGACATCTCTGTGCCTTAATTTTGTATGTTGCAACTTTTCCAAATTCATTGATGAGCTCTAGCAGTTTTCTGCTAGCACATTTACAATTTTCTATGTAAAGTATAATGTCATCTGCAAACAATAACAGTTTTACTTCTTTGCCAATTTGGATTCCTTTTCTTTCTTTCCTTTAGCACTTATTGTAAGGCTGATTTGGTGGCACTGAATTCTCTTAGCTTTTGCTTGTCTGTAAAGCTTTTGATTTCTCCTTGACTCTGAATGAGATCCTTGCTGGGTAGAGTAATCTTGGTTGCAGGCCTTTTCCTTTCATCACTTTAAATATATCATGCCACTCCCTTCTGCCTTGCAGAGTTTCTGCTGAAAGATCAGCTGAAAACCTTATGGGGATTCCCTTGCACGTTATTTGTTACTTTTCCTTTGCTGCGTTTAATACTTTTTCTCTGCACTCAGTTTTTGCTAGTTGTATTAGCATGGGTCTTGGCATGTTACTCCCTGTGTTTGTCCTGTATGGGACTCTGCGCTTCCTGGACTTGGGTGGCTATTTCTTCTCCCAAGCTAGGAAAGTTTTTGACTGTAGTCTCTTCAAATATTTTTCTCAGACCCTATCTCTTTCTCCTCTTCTTCTTCTTCTGGGATCCCGATAATTTGAGTATTGGTGCATTTAATACTGTCCCAGAAGTCTCTAAGACTATCCTCATTTTTTTTCATTCCACAGCAGCTATTTCTATCATCCTACCTTCCAGTTCACTTGTCCTTTCTTCTGCCTCAGATATTCTGTGCACATATACTCAGTGAATTGTGATATTAAGTGTACTTCTTAATGCAGTTCATGGTTTTTTGTTGTTGTTAAAAAAAAATGCTAAAAGCTACAGCTCTAATAACACTAAAATATATCAAGCTTTTAAGCCACACTGCAAACTTTTATGTCACTATCACTTTTCTTTTGTCAAGGATGCTATTTGCCAGCCTTTAAATTGCACCTGTGGAATATCAAAATTTCACAAAACGCTATGCCAGACCCCCTTCCCCTGTTAGGAAGAATAAACTGTTTCTTCCACTGTGCATATATAAGACTGCAGGTATATTTCAGATATACCACTAATCCCATTCCATCTTAATTATCTGTGTCCTTGGGGCTTCCTCTGCTATTCTGTTAGCTGCATGAAGGTAAGCACCATGTTTTGTTTTTGAGTCCACAAACTGAACACCATGATTAGTTAGTATAAAGCAGATCAATACTGCAGTTCAATGCCTTTGTGTCAATAACTTAAGGCAAGATGACTGATGGCATGCTCATCAGATTTCTAATGACTCAGAGCTTGGAAAGGAGAATAAGGTAGTAGAGACCCTGTCAATATGTTAGACGATAAACTCTAGATGCCAAAAAACTCATGACTTTGGAATGAAGTAACTGAAATATGAGTTTCACCACCAAATCCTAAAGCCTACCAGGCAAGCATGGACTCAAAGAGCTCTAGTTAAGAGACACTGAGACTTAATTTTGACTGTAAGAAACAATGAGACATGAACAGTGAACAGGTAAATAATTTTACCAGTCAGTATTGATACTTTTTAAAATGAGGTAATCAGGGGCTTCATGTTCAGTTTCCACTGCTAATGTTTTTAACAAGAATGCTGAAAAACTGAAGCTGTTTATAGAAAACAAGAGTTGGTAAGTTACACCAACATGATATTTTAAAAAAAGAAGAACCAAAACTTAATAGGGATGTTGAACAAATTCAGATGCTTCCTGGCAATTTTCACATTTGGTAGTCAGTGACTTTTATTTATTTATTTTTTTTACTGAACTAAACATGAAAATGTTCTGTATTTCCAATGTAACAAAAGGTTCTAATTAATTTTTTACAGGAAGTAGCCTGTGATTCTTCATAATTTTTAAATCTGTATAAGTTTTCTAAATATTTAACACACTGAATCATAGTCTTTGTTGTTGTTTAGTTGCTAAGTCATGTCCAATTATTTTGTGACCCCAGGAACTGTGGCCCACCACAGTTCACCTCCTCTGTCCATGGGATTCCCCGGGCAAGAATACTGGACTGGGTGGCCATTTCCTTCTCTAGGGGATCTTCCAGATTCATGGATCAAACCTGTGTCTCCTGCATTGGCAGGCAGATCCTTTACCACTGAGCCACCAGGAAAGCCCTTCATAGTCTTTGGAAGGTTTCTAATTACTTCAATGTATATTATAAAGTTTTAATTCTAATTTGATACACATAAAATATAGGTGATGTCGACAGGAACAGACCAATAGAGAACCATTAAAATTGAAACACTGGCATAACTCATTTGCAAAACCCCCAAAGAATAGGTTATAATGTGTAAAAATTAGTATTCTATAAAATGATTTAGAAAATCCTTCATCTTTCATTTTCTTTCTTAGCTCACCCGGGTAATAAACTCTGATATTTCTATTTTTTTCCCCCCAACAAACAAGCAACAATTACATTATAAAGTAAAATACAGGATAGCTTAGGTCACTGATGATAGTCATTTTATCAGAGATCCATAGTTAACATCAGATGGTGCTTACTAGACACCAACCTATTCCTGATGCTTGAAACAGACTTCTGTTTGTATCCACAATTGCTTTGAATTCAAAAATGTAAACATAATATAAAACGCTTCCAGTTTTACTGTCTTCTTCTTTGAGTTTTCCACAGAAGTAAGTATCCAGTTCCCTAAATATTTCATAGTATTTCCAACCACTTAAATGTGAAAAAAATAAAATAAAAAAGTAAATCCCAGATAGCTTTCCAAGCATCTCAAGGACCACTGGGAAGGCAGTGATCCTGAACAAATAAGGTAGAACAAAATAGCAACATGCACAGTAATGCTGAACCAACACATGTATGCTGAAATGAATTTGAGGAATAAACTCTCATGTATGAAACTCTTCTGCAGCAGAGTAGCCAGTACAAAGGGTACAAGAAAGAATGCATCTACAAATAAAAACACCAAGTCTCAGAACCACCATGTTATCTGGAGAAGGTACAAAGTTGACGAGGGCAATTTGCTCTGTGGAGATGGAACTTTTGAACTACTTACAGATGCCCTATGTAGAAGCAAGAGACCTTGAAAATTTTCATTATTTCGAGTTTCTCCCTCCATCAGGTTAACCCTAAGTAACTGGATTTGCTATGGAGATTTCATTATAAGGAAATAGGTTTGATTCTCACTGAAGAAGGCTGACCATTGAAGAATGAAAAGAATCTGAACTATACAGCAGATTTCACTCTCCAGATCTCTGGGCACTGATTTTAACAATGATGCTCCTTAGCGAGGTTCCACTGTATCTTATCAGTTCTTATTTATGTATGGTATATGTGAACTGTGTGAAAATTTTTAAAAATTATACATTTGACCTAAAAATTTAGCATAAGGATCTTTTGTAAAAATATATATTGTAGGGAATCTTAAAATATTTCTTAAGTATCAGTCTTCAGGCATCAACATAAGAATAATTAGGAGGGAAAATGGTGATAATCTCAACTACAATTTATTATCATTAAATTACAAGAGCATATCCTCTTATCTGAGCAAACAGGAGCCACTTAGTGAAGTTCACCATAATCTATATATGTATGTAAACACACAGAGACATTCAATACATAATGTTCCAGTATGTGTGTGGCTCAGTTGTGCCCAACTCTTTGTGACTCCATGGACTGCAGCCCACCAGGCTCCTCTGTCCAAGGAATTTTCCAGGTAAGAATACTGGAGTGGGTTGCCATGTCCTTCTCCAGGGGATCTTCCCAGCCCAAGGATCAAACCCATGTGTCTTGGGTCTACTGCATTGGCAGGAGGACTCTTTACCTCTAGCGCCGCCTGGGAAGCTCCTAATACATAAAGATGTAATATATGTAAATTTGACTTGTTCAACAGAAAACGGTTTTTGGGTTACATTCCTACCCAGAATTCTATGTGAATTCTATGTGAAGAATTCCAGAATTCTATGTGAAGCTCAGCTTTCCTAATGACTGCCAGATTCTGAAATATACATAAAAACACGATACAATTAGAATTTTCAAGGTACACAGACAACGAATAGTACCACCTGTACAAAAATGACTACTGATTCATTGTCTCCAAGGAATGTGGTCTGGTTTGTTTCCCTAGTGGTGGCAATGGGGTCAATCAGGGCTGATAGTCACCTTACAAAACGCTGTAAAGGATGGTGAAAATACACAATAAATTATATATTTAAAAAAAAGAAAAAGAGGTTTACATTCCCATGATGGAGGCAGGTGTCAAACCCCCGAGTCAGGGAACAGAAGCCCGGGATCTGAGCCCCAGGCAGAGCACACCTGCACCTTGGGGTTACTGGCAACACCACTCGATCCTTCTGCGTCTCAGTCATCCGAAGAATGATGATAGTTCCGGCTCTGTAAGACTGTTATCAGTGATAAGCAACAGTGCTTCAGAGGTTGTAGAGTGCTATTAATTACAAGTAATGTACATCTCAGAGCCTCTTGCTGGGCAGCCCTGTGAATCACTCTATGTGAATATTTAGCAATGAACCTGCATCTGTCTCTGTCCATAAAACAAAGTAAGACAAATTAACCTACATGAACAGTATTCTTACTGTGATACTTTGATTAATGCCAACAGAAAGTATTACTACTAATTATAAAATATGAACAATTAACATTGTACTATTTTTCTGAGGCTGAAACCAAGGCTTTAGAAAGTAATTATCCAAGTTCACATTTCCTTTAAGTATTAAATGCCAGGGTTTGATCTCAAATATGTATGATTCTACAGAACTGGCTATTAAACAATTAAAAAGATAGTAATCTTGCCCTCTAAATAGGCTAACCAGACAATGTTTCCTTTTCCCAGTATAGAGAAAAGGAATTTGTATCTCTTGAGCATCACACATGTGGTGGTGCTACTGAAGTACTCTGCAGGCTTGATCTCATCTCTGGCTAAAATCTAACTCTACGCCTTTTACGTACGCCTGTGCCCATTTGCTTAACCTCTCAGCACCTCATTTTCTTTATCTATGAGTTTTAGCAGTTTTCTTATCTGTTGGTTGTGAGGATTAAATTGAATTTCACCTGGTGGCTCAGCGGTAAACAATCTGCCAGCAATGCAGAAGACTGCCTGTAATGCAGGGGACGTGCGTTTGATCCCCAGTTGGGGAAGATCCGCTAGAGAATTAAATGGCAACCCAGTCCAGTATTCTTGCCCAGGAAACGCCATGGACAGAGAAGCCTGGCAGGCTACAGTCCACTGGGTCACAAGAGTCGGGCCCAACTTAACAACGAAAGCACCAGCACTACCACCACCGCTACATGTAACATGCTCAGGGCAGGCAGTACTTGGTTAACTATGACAAAGAGTAACTATTATTGCTTACAGACATGACCAAATAACAAAATCTGTAATTCTGTAACTCTGTATAACATAATAGAATCTACTGATAGAAGGTACAGTAAAGGGAATTGCAAGTAATTTCAAATCAACTATCAAATGGTTCCTAGTTTGCCCAGAAACTCAGTCCCAAATACAGTCACTGCCAGAGAGTATCTGTCTAAGAGAGAGACTCAGCTCAGTGGCCAGCAGCAAACATGAAAATCCTGACCATTCTCTCTAGGATCTGTTCAAAACAGGAGGAAAGGAAGGTGATCTAAGTCCATTGAGCACAAGCTCAGTTACTTCAGAAGTGTCTGACTTTTTGTGACCCCATGGACTGCAGCACTTCATGTTTCCCTGTCCTTCACCATCTCCTGGAGCTTGCTCAAACTCATGTCCATTCAGTCAGTGATGTCATGCAACCATCTCCTCCTCTGTCATCCCCTTTTCTTCCTGTCTTCAATCTTTCCCAGCATCAGGGTCTTTTCTAATGAGTTGGCTCCTTGCATCAGGTGGTCAAAGTACTGGAGCTTCAGCTTCAGCATCAGTCCTTCCAATGAATATTCAGGACTGATTTCCTTTAAGATTGATTGGTTTGATCTTGCAATCCAAGGGACTCTCAAGTCTTCTCCAACACCACAGTTTAAAAGCATCAATTCTTCAGTATTCAGCCATCTTTATGGTCCAAGTCTCACATCTATACACGACTACAGGAAAAACCATAGATTTGACTAGATGTACGTATGTTGGCAAAGTAATGTCTCTGCTTTTTAATATGCTGTCTAGGTTGGTCATAGCTTTTCTTCCAAGGAGTAAGCATCTTAATTTCATGGCGTTTAATTTCATGGCTGCAGTCACCATCCACAGTGATTTTGGAGACCAAGATAATAAAGTCTCTCACTATTTCCATTGTTTCCCCATCTATTTGCCATGAAGTGATGGGACCAGATGCCATGATCTTAGTTTTTGGAACGCTCCAATCTTTATTGGAGCATAGTTGGTTTACAATTTGTGTTAGTTTCTGTTGTACAGAAAAGTGATTCACTATATACCCATTCTTTTTAGGCTTCTTTTCCCACATAGGTCATTGCAGAGTATTGAATAGTTTCCTATACCATACAGTAGGTTCTTATTAGTTCCCTGTTCTACACATGTACTGTGCTTAGTCACACAGTCATGTCAGACTCTTTGCGACCCCAATGGACTGCAGTCCGCCAGGCTCCTCTGTCCATGGAATTCTCCAGGCAATATACTGGAGTGGGTTGCCATGCCCTCCGCCAGGGGATCTTCCCAACCCAAGGATCGAAACCAAGTCTCCTGCATTGCAAGTGGATTCTTTACCATCTGCGCCATTAGAGAAGTAATGTGTATGTGTCAATCCCAATCTCCCAATCGGCCCACCGCCCCTCCGGCTTTCCCCTTTGGTAACCATAAGTTCATCACCTAGCTGAGTTATTCATCTAATTTAATGCCTGGATTCATAATGAGAACAATCCAAAAGAGAATTCCATGGAAGTCCAGTGCCCCCTGCAGTAGGAAAGCAGAGTCATAACCACTGGACCACTAGGGGATTTGCTTTTGGATTGTTCTCAACATGAGTTCAAGTATTTATTATGCTTTAAATTGGATGAATAACTCAGTTTAGTGACAAATTCTTTTAAATTTGAAAGCATCTGTAATTCTTCTAGATTCCCTAAACCACTTGCATATTTGAGACATCAAATTAGGATGCAATCATTTTTCACATGAAGGAAATCTTAAAGTTGTATAGGAATTAATTGTGACAGTTATCCACAGATATACTTTAGGCACCATATGCTAAAATTATTATTAACATGCCTTGTCGTGTAATTAACAAATGTCCAGAGGCAGAACCAAATTCCTCTATGGACAAAACAAAGGGACAAGTATTATCCAGTTCTACTACAGTTTTCAATATGAAATTAATGTAAAGAAAATCAAGTTCTATTTTTCCATGACTAACATTATATCATTTATTTTTGTTTTAAAACCATAGAAGAATGTTCACATGATTTCCAGTAAAGTCTAAGTGAAAATGAAAACCAGTTTTAAAAACATTCCCCATAAACTGAAAATGTACCTTTTAACTTTAACGGGTAGTATTTCTCATGTCTCTCTTATCTAATAAAACCAGCCCATGTTAACTGCCTACTGTATGCTGGGGAATTTTTAAATCAAGGAAGATACATTAGTTAGGCTTGCTTCAAAGCAGTTATGTTTGGGCTTATTTGCAACATGTTTATCATTAAAATGTTTCACACTGAAACATTTATTTGCTAATGGTAGACAAAAAAGAAAAATTCACAAAACAGTATTCTAAAGAGCAGCACAGAGGAATCAAAAGATTGATGGTCCGAGGAACTGAGTTTTGATCCTTACTCTGCCCCCAACTAACTGCTCAGTCTGTTTATATGTGGAAAAGGAGTCAGACAGAGATTTCTCTCTAGTACATGTGTCTTTGATTAGAAACTCAGGTATGAAGTTCTACCAATATTCTGGAGTCAGTTTATGCAGGAACATGTGTGCAGATATGACTTACAATTCATTCTCTCCAGGGGCAAGGAGAACACTTCCAATGCAATGAAATATATCCGTCAATGTATACAAAAAATGTGAAAAAAAAGTTATATCTCATCATGTTCTACAATAATGCTGCCCTAGGTACATTCAAATCGTGTGAATTCTAGCTGGCATTAATCATTCTGAATACCTACTCTCCACTCATTTCTAGAATTTAAATCAGCAGTATATCAGGAGGCACATTAAAGAAACCAAACATTCACCTCTATACTTCGACATGTGTAATAGGTCAGCCCTGCAGTACAGTTCCATTCTGCGTACACCCTCAGAATAAGAACCTTTAAAATAAATACACACTTGGCAAGCATTTACAGATAATTCTAATCTTTAGCTGCTCACAAAGCAGGCCCCATCTCCCCTGTGCTTCAGTTAACACTCTCATCATTAATCCCTTCTAATGTCTCTCACAGATGCAGTGGTTTGTTTTTTCCCCACAACTGTAAGTCACTCAGGGCCTCACTTTCCACAGCAAAGGATCAGGTGTCTCAAAGCTCCATAAAAACACACTTCACGAAGGGAATGTTTGTGGTCCACGGACTCTATCCACTTCATCTGAACAGGACCATCTGCCTGTGAGGAAGGGCCACGTGGACGCAGTGTCTTCCACCAGCACCAAGCTGAGTGTGTCCTGCTATAACGGAACTCTCCTCTAGCTCCCTCACAGGCCTGCACTCACTTGTGCAAAACCTCCACTGCAAAGACTGTGAGAATCGGCTGAGTGTCATTTGTAGAATTCACTTTATTTACCAAGTAAGAAAATAACTAAGTAGAACAGGAAGTAAAGCAATAGAAAGAAATCAACATCTTCAAGATTTTTATTCCTACCAAGATGCTTCTGTAATACCAGAAAAAAAGACAATGACCTAAACAAATATCGCAGAAGAGAATTCCTGCTTTCTATTCACTTTACTAAACAAGGATTACTTAGAAGCTGAGAAACAATATAGTACTAAGAGCTATCAGGCAAATAAAATACACAGAATCAACACCACCAGGAGGCCCACTGCAATCACATTTTTGCTCAAGATTTCATCTGAATTTATTCAATCGTAAGGTTAACCTCCCAATGAGTAGGCAAGATTGTAGAATGCTATTGTGTGCTCCCAGCTGATCTGTTCAGCAACTGAGACACTTAAAAATCAAAATAAAATGAGTGTATTTGCTCATGCTACTACCCCTGTAGCAAACGTAAACAAATAAGAATTTATACAAATGTGAAATTTACTATTTTATATGCGCTCCAAATGTGGAATATTCTGTGCTAGAAAAAGAATTCTTCACAAAACTTTTTAATATTATAAAAACATCACTGATGAAATGAAAGTGAAGTCGCTCAGTCATGTCTGACTCTTTGTGACCGCATGGACTGTAGCCCACCAGGCTCCTCCATCCATGGAATTTTCCAGGCAAAAATACTGGAGTGGGTTGCCATTTCCTTATCCAGGGGATCTTCCCAACCCAGGGATCAAACCCAGGTCTCCCGCATTGCAGGAAGACACTTTGCCATCTGAGCCACCAGGGAAACCCACTGATGAAGTGAAATATTGTAAACCAAGACCTTGAAGGAAAATGGCTTGATTTCATACACAGAGTCTGACTTCCCAGCTCTGGGGTCTGGTGCATGCAGGAGACCTCACCGTTTGCCTCACTGTAAAGCAGACGTAACTAACACCTGTATTCCCCTCCCAGGTTGCTTGTGAGGATTTAATCAGGTCACAGATTTAATAACTCAGTGAAAACCCCTGCAGTCTGGACCTCAAGGAAGATCAGCTATTTTACTCTTGAAAAGACTCTTGCTTGCTCTAAGCCACCACATTCTCATATTTTCTTCCTCCTATCTTCTTCCTTCTCAGCTCCCTATCTGTCTTTGTTTCTTCCCAAACATCAAATGTTGAGAGTTCTCAGATCATCAAGAATTTAGGTGCTCTTCTCACTCTCTTCTTTCCCTAAGGGTTCTAACCTACTCCCATGATTTTAATTACCATCTGGAGGACAAATCCCAAACACATTCCTAATTCAGATCTGAACGCACACCTGCTAAGTCACTGTCCACTTGGATGGCGTGGTGAAACCCTGAGTTCAGTCACTGACTCAAGGGCAAACTCACCATTTCTGCCATTCAAATGTAAATGCTGCCTAAGCCAGTAAGCTGCTGGAAAAAACACAGAACCCTGGGAGTTATCCCTGAAAAGTCCTGTTGCTCCCTTTTCAGTCTGTAACCATCTCCTACTCTTTTCATTTTATGTCTAAAATATACTCTGTTGTCTCCATGGCGCCATCCCCTTCTACTAACAATTAACTCCCAAACTGGTTTTGCTCAAACAGTCCCCCCTCCTCCAGTCCAACTAGAGTGATATTTTAAAGTGCAAGTATAATCGCTCCTCTACCTACATTTCTTTACATGATCAGTGGATAAGTAAAACAGAATAAGGAGTAAACACTGTGAACCACTAATAAAGGTGTGCACATGTCCTCCATCCCCACGGTCCTCTATGTTCCAAACGCATTACAACGTTTTACTCTAAAATGCCAGGCTCTCTCCTTCTTCAAGGCCTTCATTCACATCCACCCTGTTCCCTCTTCGGGAATGTGAAAAAGGGCCCTCCCTTCCCCTGCCTGTATCCCCATTCCCAGCTGTTTCTTTCCTATCACTCAGCTCTCAGTTTAACCAATACTTCCTCCAGAAGGCATTGTGTGGTTCTCTGGACAAGGTCAGTTCCATTAATCATGTTCTCACAAAGCACCATGTACTTCTGCTTCACAACCCTCAGAGCATTTGTAAACACACAGAAGATAACAACTGACACCAGAACGGGGAGCTCCTCTGTCCTGCTTACAGTTGCACCCATTAATCTCATCAAACGCCCTAAGTGGGCCACAGAGATACTGACAGACGTTTGCTGAATTAATGAACACACAATGGTTCTGGTTTCATTCTTGACTCGATAACGGTTCATAATTGGTGGCTAAGTGCACATAAAACTCTAATTCAAGGCAGACTGTGATAGCTTTTCACAGGAAATAAACATAGAGATTACCTGATCCTCTAAGAAAAAAATCAATTCTGGAAGGGAACAGACGTATAAGGAAAGACCCATGTAAAGGAAGGCTTCTTTCTGGTGCAGAGATATGAAACAAGCCATGGAGAGCTAGCAAGACTTCAACAAGTAGGAAATATTCCAAGGAGGGGAAAATTTCAGACAGAAGGGAGAAGGATAGAAGGAGAAATATTTCTGCAGGAGAATGAAAACACTGCTCAAAGGAGAAAAGGGTTTGTCATTGATTGGAAAACCAAAACAGAGAAAGGATGGGGGGAGTGTGACAGATGATGAATTCTGTTTTAGAAACTCAAATTTTAAGTCCTTACATGACGTTGAAAATGTAGTTAAACATGGAACTAGGAAAGAAGTTGCCAGTAAATTTCAGAAATTATTAGGCTCATAGAAATTTTAATTGATCCATAAGGAATTAAACATTAATTCAGAGGCATGACAAAGATGTCTAAAGTTATCCACAAACACATATTTTTATGAAGAAGAAAAAACACAAAAAAATAAAAGCAATTTTATAATTACTGCCTCAATTTTCAACATACATACCTAATTTTTATTTTATATAGGTGTTAGGGATACTTACCATATTTTTGCAATGATTTTATCCTCTTTAAAACTACTAATGTCCTACCATTGTTGGGATGGAAGAAACTCACTTATACTGACTTTTTCTGTATTCAGTAGGAGAATAATATCTTTCTTCTGTTTAAAAGAATTCCAGTCTTTGTAATAGGCTCTGTGCAAAAATTTTAAATGACGTAGAGAATTTTTAAAAGGTCACTCTAATTTCAAAAATGTTAACATCTGAAATTACATCTATTATCTTTAATTATCAAGAGAATATATGACAAATAATAAAATGTAATACTTACTTTTGCTGCACCTATTTGTTCTTTGCGAAATTTCTCAAGTGGTGCAATTAATACATCATTAGCATTTTGAATCTGAAATTAAAAATACAAATACATTAAATTCTGTATAATTTATGCAAACAATGTTGAAAGAAAGATATGTCCCTTATTCCACTTACTTAAATAAATGGTTTTTTGTTCCCTTTTGCTTCTATAAATGAAATAAAAAATACCTCACACATGTCATATAGTCTTTTTCTACTTTATAATTAAATTTTCACAAATTATTTCACTTGTGAATAATGTGAAAACAAGTACACATGGCGAGATCTTAAATATTTAAACTTCATATTCTAAAATTTAACTACACATCAGACATTAAATTTTAAGATACCTTTAATTATATTGGTTTAATGTAGTCAGTTCAAGCACCATTTGAAAATTGAGCCATATAAAAGCTTTCCATCTTGCCACTAGAATATTGTAATTGTACAGCTGCAAGATAAAATCAGGCTTATTTTTTCCCTATTTAATTAGATTCCTTACACTTGGGCATTGCCTGCATGTTCTCATAATATTTCCATCCACACTAAAACAGTAACTGATTTTATTTCAATGAACAATGTTTTAGCCCAAAACTCCAAACTGGTTTCACTTAAACTTTCAAACAGATAAATCTTTAAATTGATCTGTACGAATACTGTGAGGGGTTTCAAGCTGGGTCAGGGGCAGTGACTGGATACAGAAGACATATTTCTAAGGGAAGCAACATGCTGGAAGGAAATCTTGATTTTTTAAAAAACCACTTTAAAAAGCATTAACATTAAATACAGGATCTTAAATGTTTTCATGACAAAAAGAAATAATAATGTGACAAGATGGAGATATTAGCTAATGTCATGATATTAATCATTTTGCAATACATAAATGCATCAAACCAACATATTGTACAATTGAAACTTCCATAATGAGAATTATATACCAATAAAGTTGAGGGGGGGGAGGGGGAAGGTAGGCCCAGTTAACAAAATTATCATTCATTCTACCACTGTGATAATACTATGACCTATTAGATAGTTAGCAAATGCTAAGATGAAGAGAAAAATCTATTTTTCAAATAAGTCACTATTTTAAAATAGGTTAAAACATATATAGGAGCTCCTTATATCCTTCTTACAATTTAAAATAAGTTGACATTATATCACAATTTAAAAATTTCAATAAATGGGTTTTACTTTCAATTATTTTCACTAAGGAGAAGGCAATGGCAACCCACTCCAGTGTTCTTGCCTGGAGAATCCCAGGGACGGGGGAGCCTGGTGGGCTGCTATCTACAGGGTCACACAGAGTCAGAAACAACTGAAGCGACTTAGCAGCAGCAGCAGCATTTTTACTAAACTGGTTATCTTCTAGTCAAGCTTTATTTCTTAAATTCCATAATCTAACACACAAAGACCGTATTCACAAAAATAAAAACTAAATAATGCTTCCCATGATTCTGTCATTTTCCAACTTGTAGGAAGCTGAGACAACCTTTTGAAAAAAGTACCTAATCCTCCATTGTGGAAACATACAAAGTAGATCAATACTCAAAATCCTTCCCAAGATATTGAGAGCCACCACAGATACCTCTGACACCCATCACCTACCTCCTATCTGTGAGCTTGGACAGGCATTCATCCAGATACACTGAGCAGGCATTTTACTACAGAGAGATGACTGTAAACAGTAGCAAAGTAGCTCACTTTTAATTCTCACTCTCTAAATCCTCTTTGTCCTGGTGAAACTCCAAATACATTGAAACACACACATATGTATTTCTCCAGATCTTACAGAGATAATAAATAACGGATTCTGCCTTTAAAGTTCACACAAGGAAAGACAGTGCCATGGACACTTGAGTGTAATTTGGAAAAACAGCAACAATAAAGGCCAACAGTTACTGAATGTCTGCCTTATGCTGGAAACCAGCATGACCTCATATATTTAAAGGTAATGGTCTTAAACAAAGAGATATTTCTTAAGTGGTGAAAACGCAACAATGAGGTTGAATAAGAAGATATACAGCACAACACTTAAGTACATGTATTTAAAATCAAGGATGGCCGACTTTCAACCCAATTCCATAGCTTATGAACTGCTATTTAAACATTCTGATCACCAGCTGTAACACCTAACAACTTGATTTTAAGGATGAAGATAATGAATGTAAAACACTTAGTTCTGTGCCTTACATCCAGAAAGTACTCAAAATTTAGTTTTTAATATCTCCAAATAAACATATATAACATATGTCCATCGTAATGATATACCTGATACACTTCTATACCCGAATCTTCTACACGACCCTTTTGGTTGAAGTACCTCTATGTGCACATTCTGAGAAGGTATTTTCCTATGAAAGTCACAAAAGACAGATGGCCTAGACATTCCCACATTCAATCACCAGGTGCTTACATATGTGCCAAGCACACTACTGAGCTATGTGGGAAGGGAAAAAATTAAGGCACGGGTTATATATCTTCTAGAAAGCTGATGCCTACTTGTGAAAAGGGGAAAAAAAATATTCATTCAACAAGTATTTAATGTCATAAAGTCCTGCTAAAATTTTCGGAATATTTGAGACAAAACTGATCACAGTACGTTGAGAATAGTTACACGATTAACTATGCAGAATTTATCACAAATACATCAGAATTTTGACAACAGAAAAGATCCATGAGAACTAAATAAGTCAAGGTAGTATTTGAATAGTGGAGGTGAACAGGAAGTGGATATGAACTGGATACACCAAAGAGAAAAAATACCCTAGGAACAGGCATCACCATAAAAAAGGCAAGAAAGAGATAGAATTTCGCAAATGGCATGTGGGAAGGGGGCAGAGGGTGCAGCGCAGGGAAAAATAGAAGCATTTACTACAGGTTCATTAACAGTCCACCCCAATTGTGAGTGCACCAACCAAGTTACAGGCCTTCAGTTACCTTTTTAAAAATGGAAATGGCACAGTGAATATAAAGTATGTTGAAAAGTTTTGGCACACAGCAGCTTCCATGTGTTATTAGCTAATAAAATCATCTAACTGGAGAAAAGTGTGTAATTACTATTAGAAAATTTAACTGCAATAAGGAAAGGATACCCATAATCTAAGCAAAGTAACCCGAACATGGAAATCACTGCTGGTTCCTAAAAAGAGGATTAATGTAAAACCTTGTTCTAGGAAGTAATATGCAGGATACTTTGAGAATGAAAAGATAAGGACAAGACATGCCAGTTGAATGGCTGGGAGAAGAAGGCAGGTTTGAAGAGACGACCAGGTCAGAGGCTTGCGGCGTTGACAGACGGGGAGCAGGAACTGCAGAGGCGGAGGAATCAAAGGCGACACTAACTTTCCGCTTCAGGCGCTGGAACTCCAGCATAACTGTAAGAACTGGGGTAAACGAGGTAGGGAGTGGATCTGGTAGAGAAAGAATAATGACAATGAATTTCACTTTGCACCTATTACTTTTGATGCCATGAAAGATTCACAGAAATATCGTAGCAGAGTATCCCACTTCAAAACATGGAACTAGTCAATACTAATGAAATGTTTTTTTATTAGGAAAAACAAGAAAAGAGAGTGGATGGCGGATCCATGTACTAAGACGCTAGCACTCACATTCATATCCAGTAGTTTAAATCTCTGCCACAACTATTCTCTGGCTGTTACGTAAATATGGCCTGGGAATAAAACAAAACGTGAGAATATAAACTTGAGCCAAATGTGATAATTAACAACCACTCAGTGGGGCAAGTATTACTTCCTATCTCTAGTTCTTCCATATTTCTTCATCTCTTTCTTTTGTTTTTGGACTTGCTCGATTTTTTTTCTTTCTTCCCCCTGCTTTCATTCTATTAATGTGAAACTGGAGGAATAAAAACATAAGTTCCAGAGGTACTAAACAGCAAAAAAAAAAAAAAAAAAAAAAGAAGGGGAAGAAAAACATCCAACAGAGTGATAGAGATAACAAGAGATATGATTTGTTGAGTGTTTAATGCGTGCCAAGTACTATGCTAAGCCCTTCACAATATCTAGATTAAAGTTGATTTCATATGAGTAATGAAGTTCAAAATATAACAATCATCTGGAATATATTAAGAATGTGAATGCTGAAGTTAGACCCTGTTCCATTTCGAATCTCAGCACCTAAACTGCTAAGACTCAATGCCTTCATCTCGGTATCTCTTAAGAATTTCATAAAAATCAAAGGAAAAATACACATATTTTAAAAAATCACAAGCATAGATTCGGCATATGGCAGGCTTTCAATAAATGTTTGTTTCATCACAGAATTTACAATGTCAACTATTGAGTTCAGAGTCATCCTCAGTGGTCTGAGAATTTCCAAGATGATTTAAAAGGTAGTTATTCAAAAGGGAGAAATTGAAATCCAAATAAATTTAACAGAAACATTTTCAGAGTACCCATTTGCAGTGGTAGATAACAGGAACCTACATTTTCCCATAAACCATAATGACATATGTGTGGCTTTACATCTGACATATGATGCTTTTCTTGTATGCAGTCAATGGGCTGCTGTTCACAATATGTGGATCCAAATTCAAGAGATCAAAATGGAAACACCAACACTCAAAGGGTGAAAAGTGGATTTACAACCCAACTGTCTGCTCCTGACTCTCGGCTTTGAACACTCTTCACGGGACGAATGCCTTTTATCCCAACACACTGGTCAATCACACAGATGAAATTCTCCAATTCTGACGTAATCCAAGTGTGAAGTAAAGAAGGTATTTAAAATTTAGGTAGGCTTAAAAGGGCTACTGTTACAACTGAATAGAAAATAACATACAGAATGCTAAGAAACCATAATTAAAAATCTGAATCTGGGCTACAACACTGGTGACACTCTCAAGATTTAAAAAGCAATGCAATTGCTTTTTAAATTGCTAGAGAAATGCAATTCTGGCTCACATGGAACTCTTTCTCCTCAAATTTATGCAGGGGGTTTGATAAAACTCCTTACAAAAGGTAATACTAGAGGATGGGGTGGGGGGTAGGGCATGGAACCAAGTCACAGAGTTCAGGAGATTCAAACTTCCATAATATTTCTGGAATGTGTTACTTTGTATGACCTTACTAAGAGGCTTTAGGAAAAATACAAATGCAATTTTAATGCTCTCCCTAGATATTGATAAGATAAATTTTTGAAAAGGTCATATTTCAGTAATTAAGGGTTAACTATTTTATAGTTTTTAACCATTATCTACACCTTGGTTTTAAAAAACTTATTTTTGTAAGTACTGGTCCATTTTTAAATTCAAAAATAATCACAGCTATTTCACTTATTTTCCGCATCAGAGAAGCAAATCTAATATTGGGTAATAAGCCTTTACAATACTGCATTTCCTGGGTAGACACACTTTGACTGTGGGTGTATTACATTAAAACCAGGCAATTCAGCTTCCTGTTGCTTTTTTTATTTTGCTATTTCAAGTGATTCTAATAAACAGCCACAAGGGAGTGCTCATAAATCGCTCAAAAGTAATGGTTAGAAAATGTTTTTATGTGGTTAGAAGAATCATTATCCAAACATGTTTGGGTTTTTTTCTCTCCAAGTACACATGAATTATAATTTTCTACAGACCATGAATTTTCAAAAGCTATCCTATAGGAATTTTCAATGCTTGTTTTCCACTGCAGAGACCCTTACCATAACTTGTCTGTCCAAGGAAGTGAGTAGTGATGGAATAAAACAAATCTGAAAAGTAATTCTTCTTACACTTTTACTTTCTCTTCCCCTTCGAGGTCTTGGTTAAACTTGACTGTTGTTGGTACCAGTCAGAGCTCATCACAAATCAATGATTACAGTATCCTACAAAGATGTAAGATAATTCTCTACCTCTAAAAGCTCTGAAAGACTCCAGGTTTTGAAGAGATTGGGGCTTCCCTGGTGGCTCAGATGATGAAGAATCTGCCTGCCATGCAGAAGACCTGGGTTCAGTCCCTGGGTTGGGAAGATCCCTTGGAGAAGGAAATGGCAACCCACTCCAGTATTCTTACCTAGAGAATTCCATGGACAGAGGAGCCTGGCAGGCTATGGTCCATGGAGTCACAAAGAATGGAACGCGACTGCACAACTAATACTTTTGAAGAGATTTAATGATTTTCTGCAGTGCTATCAAAGCAACTGTTTCAGAAGGCTACAAAGAACAAGCTATTTATAGAAATAAAACATGGATGATGTTTAGCTCACTGCAAAAACAATTTCCTGTTGAGATGGCTATTATAATCAATCCACAAAGTGAAAATATCACAAAGGTATGTATACTGAGTAGATTGAACACAATCAATATGGAAGACACCTATGAACAGGCTGAGGTAAGACTGGCTCATGGTCTCATTGGTATTTATAACTGGGGAAGTCAGAGCAGAGTCCTTGGGATTACAAGCAAGTGTCTCTTCGCTGCCTGTTCCAACCCCCTGTCCTATTCCCGCCCCCCTTTTGGATAAAGCTATGGCATGTGGTCTTGGGATAGCCTGAGTTTCACTCCTAGATACTGGTTAGGTTAGCTCTCCACAACCTCACAAGAGGCATTCCTCTAAGTCAGTAAACCCACAGTTTTTCTAGTTGTCACGTGCATGCATGCTCAGTCATGCTTTACAACCCCACGGACTGTAGCCCACCAGGCTCCTCTGTCCATGGGATTTTCCGAGCAAGCACACTGGAGCAGGTTACCATTTCTTCTCCAGGGGATATTCCAGACCTAGGGATCGAACCCACATCTCCTGCGTCTCCTGCATTGGCAGACAGGTTCTTTACCACTGCACCACCTGGGAAGCCTTGAGAGTTTCTAAACTAGAACTCAAAACCCAATCTCACAGAAAGTGTGGAGGACAGACATATGAACAAGACCTTCATATAATAAGTAATATGAAGTAAAAACTCAATGTATTTTACTTTCTATCCTTTAATGTGAATAGCAACATACTCTGAAAAACCATGCCTTCATCTTTTGAAAACATGTAAGGTTATCCGGCTACCGCAATAATCCATTAAACTTCTACTTGAATGTCACTTATTACTTCAATATTGGATGTTTTGATTCTACTTATAAAGTCAGTGTTCTATGATGAATCCTACTTCATTGGATTTCATCTATTTAGATCCAACTCACTTATATTTAATATTAGTTTCACCTTTACTTCTACCAGTAATAATACTTATAGGAATATATTTAGAAAAAGAAATTTAAGTTTTTGGAGAATGATGCTATAGTAATCCCATTTTTTATTTCAGAAGATAAGTAGATGTATACTCTCTAGGGAAGTACATGGGTTTGTATTTAATTCTTGAATTATCCCATGAAAACTGTGTAATTTTGGTCAAATTATTCAAACACTCCATGTCTGTTTCCTTTCTGTAAAGATGAAAATATGCCTTTATCTCATAGCCTGTTTACAAAAATTTTTACATTTTATATATAATGATCATAAGAGTCTATTAATACAAAGTTGTACTTGCTTCTTAACTAAATTCATCCTGTTTGAGGAGGTTAACTGTAAAACAATAATATATTTTTTAAATGACTTAGGAATTTGCTACTGGAGTTTCCTATATTAATAAAAGAGTGAAATCTTACCAGCAGGTATTGGATGCCAAGACTTCGTAAATGGAACATGGTGGCTAGTAGGCTAAATGGCAACCTCTCTGCTTCTACAGCTTATGACTGTCCTGAATATAACTCAAAGTAAAGTTAGCTACTTTTTAATAAAAAACCATCTATACTCATAAGACAAGGGAGCAGAAAAGCATTCATCCAAGAAGAAACTGACCATTTTCATAGCATAGCTGAGAAAGTGGAAGAGAGGGGTAAATTGCAAAATTTCATACAATCCACTGTGATCTAATAGTGCACAACTCTAGGTTGTACCAAATGAAATTCTCTGAATATTGATTTATCTGGACTAGAAAGGTAAGTTATTTTTCTTAGATTTTTTTTGTTGCTCTTAAACTACTTTTGCTTTATTCTTTCTTATCCAGCAATCTCTAACGGCAGATTAAACCAAAGATACTTTTAAAGTTTTCAAGCACTGTAGAAAACATCTGTAAACAACAGGTCTAACCATAACATATGCCTCCTCACAAACTTGTGTCTACTTATTGCCATCCTAATTACCACATTTATAACTATCATGTGAAAGTCACTGAGTCGTGTCTAACTCTTTGCAACTCCATGGACTATACCCTCCATGGGATTCTCCAGGCCAGAATACTGGAGTGGGTTAGCCTTTCCCTTCTCCAGGGGATCTTCCTGACCCAGGAATTAAACTGTTGTCTCCTGCATTGCAGGCGGATTCTTTACCAACTGAGCTATCAGGGAAGCCCATAATGGAGGCTTAAAAAAACAGCAGAAAAGGTCAAACTATATTTCAACTTTAAATAACAGATATATGAAGGATACAATTAAAACTGACATCTTAAAAATTACTTAAAACAATTACTCCAAACATCTTGCACATATGTTCATTGTAACAAATACTTTCCTTTTGATTTTGACCAAAAAGTATGCACTTAGGAAAACACTCCTATAGAATATATGACCACATTACCTCAAAGGTCATACAAGGAAAATGTTGAGGTTAAACCTACCTTTTAGAACACAGTCTCCAAATAATGCAAGAAATACTGCCACCTCAGTTGTTACAAGGTATTAAATAACTACTCTGCACTCCCCACTAGGTGAAAACATTATGCACAGAAACTGGTGGAGTTACTTCTGCAGTCCTCTACCTTTGGACATTCTGAGGAAACCCCATCATCCCCTCAATTTGTGTATCTCCAGTGGCATTGGCATTAAATTTCTATGATGCCCTCATGTTTCTCAAGCCTATAAGAGATGACCAAAGATTTTCCTATAACACAGTTTTCCCGTGTATATCAGTGTCCTCCTGCTGATGCAGACATACCTCTCCCCCTCTCCCCTACTTTAAAAATCAGTAACCCTGTATATCTCGAGCTGCACCAATTATAGCCACAAGGAAGATTTTTTTTTTTCCAGGTTTTATCCCAGAGTTTAGAGAAGTCAAAGTTGCTTCAAGTAAGGGATCAGGGGGAAGGAGCCTCAACAAATTGATAATTTATGTAACTCCATGTCTATCACCTCCTCCTCTTTTAATGCTACTTCTTCTTGCTAATTTTCCTCTGCCCTTCTAAGTAGTCACTACGAAAAACATCTTTTGAGAGAGAAATTAGAATCATGTGTTTTTTTTAAAGGCGTGTTTGTGAATTCAAGGAAAATTCCAATAGAAGTTTATAAAAATTTATAAAAGAAATGAAAATTCATTAAACAAAGTCAGTTAATTTATGACAGTTATATTTTAGTAGCTGGATCTTAATGTATTTTAATCATAATTGCTCCATATTTATGTAATGGCAGACTGTCAGACCCTTAAGAAAGATTTAAGATATCCCAATGTATATGCAATTCCTTAAATTTCTTATTGCAGCTTTTGCAATCACAGGAGGGTTGGAAGAGAAGAGAAGGCCAGGACAGAGGACAGAGGGAGGAAGGAGTTTTTCTCTGGACAGAGATTCATCTAAACAAAGCTGAGACTGACCTAACCAAAACAAGTAGCAACTGAGCAAGCTCAGGAAGGTGGGCGGGGGTGAGTGCTGTGCTGGGCGGGGGTGCTGGGAAGGCTCACGTGGCTCCCGGGGTCACTATGGGGCATCTCTTCCCAGCCTACATTCAGCAACTTGGGCCAAATTCAGCTGAGGTAAAGATTTCTACACCTCGGAAATAGGCCAGCATTACACACCAGGGTTTATACACACGCACACACACAGCGCTCCCCAAGAGCTGGCAGTTTACTTTTTAACCACACCTCACTGCTTCAGAGCTAACCGTGTATTGGGAAGGCACTAATACTAAACCATAAACAACGGTAAAGAACGCTAACTATACAAGAGTCCTTTCATCTAGTTATTAAAGCATCTCTTTGAAACATGTATCTGTGGGCTTAAAACAGTACCAACTTAGTATGTCTTTCTCAGCACCTAAAAGTTTGAACTCAGTTGTACTTCCCTACACTTAAACTTACTTTTACACAAAACAAGGATTTTGTATTTCCTGGCTTCCCTAGTGACAGGAAGTTTCTGTAGTGCTGATTTAATCGATTTTGAAGCTAAACCTGGACACTGCAGGCTGATCACAAGATGTTGGCTCTAAACATCTCTTGCCAGGAAGAACGACAGCACTCATGGCTGCAGGTTATTCACACACCTACCTTCCGGCCCTGTAAAGGTAGAGATAATGTCTTACTGATTCTTGAATAGTCATTGCCTAGCAAAGTGCTTTTGCCATAGTGGAAATTCAACACACTACTGCTAAATTAGTAAAGTTATTTACAGTAGCCATAGTTGGTACCTGCATGAATTACTGTAACAAACACTGTTCCTCATAATATTACTGTGGATGACAACCTGCCTATAGGAAACTAAGTATTTCTGAAAATAAGAAAAGTATTTTATAAAATATACTTTTGATATATGCTATATAACATAGGTAGCAATTTATAATGATACAGGTAGCAATCTGAAACTAAGCTAATCAATATTATCTTTAGAAAAAAATTCAGTCACAAAAAAAAACAACCATTAATTTACAATGACTTCTACTACATTCACACAAAGGTCTTCACTTATAAATCAGTTTTGCAAAAAAATAAAGCAATATTATGCTTCAAGTCAAAATGCCACAGAGGGAAGATTATTATCATACAAACTGCCATAGTGGGTTAAAATGGAAGGAGCAGTAACTCCCTGAAATAAGATATGCACACCACCATCCAAATTCTTTCTGTTCCTCCATCCTTAAGGCTGGCTACACTGTTGTGATGAACTGAAAACTTGAGAAGGAAAATCACATGGCTCTGTAAGATTTTAGCTGGAAACCAGAACAGGGCTTTGAGCAGGGGAGTTACCTACGGAACACAGGCTGAAAGCATGGAGGAGGAAAGCAAGCAGGTCAGAGCCATCGGACAAAGGCTGGGAAAATGCATTCTGCAGTACACACATACAGTAGTTCAGTAACAGAACCATCGGACAAAGGCTGGGAAAATGCATTCTACAGTACACATACAGTAGTTTCGTAGCAGAACCATCGGACAAAGACTGGGAAAATGCATTCTACAGTACACACGTACGGTAGTTCAGTAGCAGAACCGTCAGACAAAGGCTGGGAAAATGCATTCTACAGTACCCACGTACAGTAGTTCCGTAACAGAACCATTAGACAAGGGCTGGGAAAATGCATTCTACAGTACACACGTACAGTAGTTCCATAACAGAACCATCGGACAAAGGCTGGGAAAATGCATTCTATAGTACACACGTACAGTAGTTCCGTAACAGAACCATCGGACAAAGGCTGGGAAAATGCATTCTATGCTACACACATACAGTAGTTCAGTAGCAGAACCGTCAGACAAAGGCTGGGAAAATGCATTCTACAGTACCCACGTACAGTAGTTCCGTAACAGAACCACCGGACAAGGGCTGGGAAAATGCGTTCTACAGTACACACGTCCAGTAGTTCCGTAACAGAACCATCGGACAAAGGCTGGGAAAATGCATTCTATGCTACACACATACAGTAGTTCAGTAACAGAACCATCGGACAAAGGCTGGGAAAATGTATTCTACAGTACACACGTACGGTAGTTCCCTAACAGAACCATCGGACAAGGGCTGGGAAAATGCATTCTACAGTACACACGTACAGTAGTTCAGTAACAGAACCATCAGACAAAGGCTGGAAAAATGCATTCTACAGTACCCATGTACAGTAGTTCCATAACAGAACCATCGGACAAAGGCTGGGAAAATGCATTCTACAGTACACACGTATAGTAGTTCAGTAACAGAACCATCAGACAAAGGCTGGGAAAATTCATTCTACATATACATGTACGTAGTTCAGTAACACTGACTATGGGCCCAGGGGATTCTCCTTCAGTCCTCACGATAGCTTCCTAAAGAAAGTACTATTATTATTCCCATTTTGTAGTTAAGGAAACTGAGATCCAGAGAGACTAAGTAACTCAAGTAAAGTCACAAATAGCTGGTATGTGCCAGGACCACACCTTGAACCCAAGTAGTCTAACTATATATACCACATTGCACACTCTCAGACAATAAGAATATACTGCATGACCAAAAATAAGTCTTGCCCCCAAACAAAGTTATATGAAATATGAGAAGGCTATCACTAAAAAAAGAAAACCTGAAAAAAGGACTATAGTATTACAGTGATAAGATGATTATTTTCCTGTTTACTAATTTATAAATGCTGAAATGTACATACATTATTTTCTCTATTCCATATCTTTTTTGGAAAATGAAACATGCTTTCTATTGCATCCCCAAATAATTTGTTGCGCTGATGTCATATTTAACTGTGTGTGATAAAAGGTCAAGCTAAGTTGAATAATAAAGATTTTCTTGGCTCTTGAAATGCTAAGTTATAATAATGTAATAATGGTGAGATAAGAATCAGCATAGACACAGGGAAGATTAGGAAGAGATTATTGCAATTTTTAACTTAAAATAGGAGCATTTCTCCCACATAATTCTACCCAACTAAAGTTTAGGAAATGAGAAAAAAGGAGTATTCATTCAGAAACATAACCACAATAGTACTGCCTCTTCCTAGTTCACTTTCCCTGGTACAACACTTACTTGGGATGTTTATGTCACATACTATCTTGATATAAATAAATACAGGAAACATTGTAACTGGGACTTGTACAGTTCAGAAAAAAAAAAGAGCACCAGAAGCTCATACACACCCAGAGTATCTTTCCTATAACTACCACTGTAGCAACTGCTTGTATGTGAATATTTTAAGGATCTCTGGGGGCTGGGGGAAGGGAAGATAATCTTTTGAAATAAATAATTCCCTAATTGAATAAACCAACAAACTGAATCACGGTGTTGTTAAAAATAAAACCAGGAAAAAAAAATGGATTAAAAGAGAAACCTTCAGAGCTTTAATACAGAATTACAGAAGTCCATGAGTACCCAAAAGTTATCTAGGTCCTACAATTTAGCAAGCAAGAGATATGATTTATTTTGCAAACATTTTCTTTTAAACTTTCCCAGACATCTGAGCACAGGCTCTTAGTCATAGCTAAGAATTACTTCTCAAATAAGTTCCATATGTTATAACTCTCGTTCCTGGTCTTTTCCAAAGCCAGATCTGGTCATAAACTATGAGCTAGTTTACCACACTGTACAGCTGTCAAAAACTTTTCTTACCCAATGAAGCAAAGAACCTCACTCAGCCTTTTCTGTGAGGTCTTATATCATGTGAAATATGAGGGATACGTCAATACTAGAGAAATTCTTCTTTACTACACACGACAAACATTAAAAAAAAATACATTTTTCCTTATCTGTGAAAAGGAAGTCCCAATAGAAAACACAATCATTTAATAAATCATTAACATCTGACCTCTTTGGGGTTTACCCTCAGGCTATGGCCTGAATTACATTCAGTTCATATAACTGGGTAAAAGGATGTTAAGATTCTTTTCCAGAAAATCAAGCTTGTAATTACTTTCCTTACTGACAGCAGGAGACAGCCTGAGACCTGCAGATTCTAGAGCATTCAAGATGTCACATAGAACCTGATACAACACAGAGCAGTAACGCTGTTAGGAGACACCTGAAAAGACACGGGAAAAAAATCTCTTGCTTCTCTCGTCTTCTGCTCCCTCTTAAAAAAATTAAGAGATAGTATATTTCGTGGAGAACAAAAGTTTGCACCCACCCCAGATGCCTAGTTTTGACAAACAAGAAGACAGATGCTGCTGGTAAAACCTGACTTATCTCAATATAGCCCACGTCTCCAAACCGGAGCCTTATGAAACAAGCCCCATGACTGTGACTGCAGACAGTTGCATCCTGTTTGTAACTTTCTAGTTTTAGTAATTCCTAACACAGTCCAGTGTATGACTAGAGTCAAGGCATACTTTAATGATTCTAAAAATTAATGAACCTGAAAGTGCTGGATGAGAAAATGCATTGTCAGATAATTTAGGAATATGATAAAGCTGAATGTTACAACCATCAGGAGAAAAACAGCTTTGCATATACCAACATAAAGACACAAAGCTAATGAACTCAGTACCTGAAAACTCTACCCCATCCCTGCTAAGCCTACCATCATGAGATCATCTTGGTATATCTTCAGGTCATCTTCAAAGGCCTTTTCACCTCATCAGCTTTCAAGAATGCCCTTGCAGAGTAAAGGAAGCAGACAGACTCAACTAACTTACTTTTACTCACATTGCAAGATAAAACTACATCCTATCCATGGATGACCTAGTGTAGTTTCACGCCTCAAACATTATAAGAAGAAAGAAAGTGAAAGTGAAGTCCCTCAGTCGTGTTTGACTCTTTGCAACCCCATGGACTGCAGCCTACCAGGCTCCTCCATCCATGGGATTTTCCAGGCAAGAGCACTGGAGTGGGTTTCCATTTCCTTCTCCAGGGGATCTTCCCAACCCAGGGATTGAACCCGGGTCTCCTGCACTGCAGGCAGACACTTTACCATCTGAGCCACCTGGGAAGCCCATGACTTATAAATCTTTTCTGCAGCTCAGACATTTCTGCTAAACGCCCTCTCTGTAAACCAAGTGTCTGCCCCATTCCCATAGGCACCTCAAAACACATCCTCAAGACAGGGTCCAGTCTACGCTACTCTCTGTTTGTCTCCTCTCAGAGAAGGGCACCAAATTCACCCTGCTGCTCCATGACCCCAGCCTGCAGCCTCCTCACCTTCCACATCCAATCCACAGTCTCCACGGCCTTAGCAAGCATCCCATCACCTCTTTCCAAGATGACAGCAACGTCTACCTTACACATCTCTCAGCCCCAGTACTGAAATCCTCTCATATTTAATTTCCCACACAACTGTCAGGATGGTCTCTACAAATTAAAAGATGAATATGTTAATTTCCAGCTTGTATCATCTCTCCACAACCTTCAATATGAAAGACCTATCTTTAGCATACCATCCCAAGTTCCTTAAGGAAGGGGCCCCTCCCAAGCTGCTAACGACCTTGTCTGCTGCGACTCCCCCACAGGAAGTCTCCTCTTTACCACACAGCATGACTTCCAAGCCCTAGATCACGCTGTGACCTCTTCCAAACTTATCTTTCCCCAGTTTACCCATTCAATTCTCTATCTAAACGTCTCTCACGTATCCTTTAAACCTCAGCCCAAGTGCCACCTCCTAGGTAAGCTTTCCCTAATATTCCCAAGTGTAAGGTGTCTTGTTTTGTTTTATTGAAGTATAGTTGATTTATAATGTTGTGGTGGTTTCAAATGTACAGCACAGCGATTCAATTAGACCCACGCACACACATACAGACCCAAACATTCTTTTTCACATTCTTTCCCCTTACAGGTTATTACAAAACATTGAGTTAGTTCCCTATGCTATACAGTAGATCCTTGTTGGTTATCTATTTTATATGTATGAGTGTGTATGTGTTAATCCCAAGCTCCTAATTTACCCCACCTTTTCCATTTTGGTAACCACAAGTTTGTTTTCTAAGTCTGTGGGTCTATTTCTGTTTTGTAATAAGTTTGTTTGGACTATTGTTTAGATTCTGCATATAAGTAATATTATACGGGATTAGTCTGTGTCTGGCTTACTTCACTTGGTGTGATAATCTCTAGGTCCATCCATGTTGCAGCAAATGGTATTATTTCATTCTTTTTTAGGGCTGAATAACATTCCACTGTGGACTTTAAGGACCTTCTTCCAACTCCTGGAGGACTGTGATCCTACACTGTCTCACCAGATCACAGAACACTGCAGGCCACCCTGGGCCAGTCTGTCTTCTCCGCCAAATTATGAGTATTTCTGAGAAAACGCCTGTGCCTCCAGCTTTCCCTTGTGTATCCTCCACATCCTAGAGTAGCATCTGAGGCATACTGTCACAGGCCAAAAAACATTTCCTGGTACAAGCTCATTGGCTGCAAGCAAGGATGGGGGAGCAGGTGGGGAAAGGGAGTGGAAGTTAGCAAATGAAAAATGCCAAGATCAAACTGAAGTAAGATGAACAAGCCTGGACTTCGTATTGACACAGACTGTTATTTTCCTATTTATAGACTAGTTTTGATCTGAAATAATAATTTATGCACTCTTATACTAGTTGAGTGTGAACTAGTGACACTAATGAAGAAGCAGAAAATGGAAGTAAATGGAAATCAGTATTAAAGACCCCCCACCCTTGTCTCTTTTGGGAGAAGGAGGATTTTAACAGATATGAAGGTAGCCCACCTTCTACTTGGACTGCAAGGAGACGAAACCAGTCAATCCTAAAGAAAATCAATTCTGAATATTCTTTGGAAGGACTGATGCTGAGGTTGAAGCTCCAATACTTTGGCCACCTGATGGGACAAGCCAACTCATTAGAAAAGACTCTGATGCTGGGAAGGGCTTCCCTTGTGGCTCAGATAGTAAAGAATCCACCTGCAATGTGGGTGACCTGGGTTAGAACCCTGGGTTGGGAAGATCCCCTGGAGATGGGAAAGGCTATCCACTCCAGTATTCTGGCCTGGAGAATTCCATGGACTGTATAGTCCGTGGGGTTGCAGAGTCGGCCATGACTGAACGACTTTCACTTTACTGATGCTCGGAAAGATTGAAGGCAGGAGGAGAAGGGGATGACAGAAGATGAGATGGTTGGATGGCATCACCGACTCAATGGACATGAGTTTGAGTAAACTCCGGGAGGTGGAGAAGGACAGGGAAGCCTGGAGTGCTGCAGTCCATAGCGTCACAAAGAGTCGGACATGACTGAGTGATTGAACAACAATGATTTTCTACTTGGGCACACCAGGTTATAGATTTTCCACTATATATACAAACAAAAGTTAATTACAATGATAAATTTTCATTTCTACTTTTAAAGGTGAATGGATAAAATTAACTACTGTAATTTATCCTGATTATTTACTCTAGTTACCATTTGGAAAGAAATCTTGAATAAGATTTCTGGGGATACGGGAGGGAGAGCAGGCAAGTTGAATGCTCTTTGGCAAACCAAGCTCTCCTTAAATGTTTATTAGGGATGAACAAGCAATGCCTTCTGTCTTATCGTTGGAAGATGCCTTGCTACTCTGTGCCAAAATTTCAATTAGGCTTATAAACACCCTTGAAAGAATGAGGAATGAAACACAGAGGTTCTCGTGGACTTTGAACTTACCAGCCAGGGAGCATACTATCTACATTAAGAAGGCACTAAATTACATTACTGTGTTACAGTTAGAGCATTTACTGAGGACAAAAGGCAAAAAATAAGAGCAAGCTTACGTCAAGTTGTGAAGCGGGTAAAACTTGTTTTCAGAAACTTGTACCTCTTCAGTTGCCACCACAGAGGCTTTATTTGGCCTTTATTCCAGCGTGTTTATTCAGACCATGCACCACCATCCCCTTTCTCTTACTGGAGCCCCTCACCAAAGATTACACCTCCCAGGGAACCTAAGTTCTAAATATTTCCAACCATTACCCCACTCGTTGGCCCATCAATAAAGTCTTATTACTTCTCTGGCTTCTTTCATTAAGACTTTTCTCCATGCTTCCTAACAACCAGTAAATCTTGCTCACTGACAAGTGCTAATCTTCGTGTGTCTGAAAGCCATCGGCCTTAGGGAAATATCAGGCAGTATGACAACCCAGGAGTGAGGATCAGTGCCACGCACGGTCCACTGAGAACTGGGCTTAGGAAAAAACAGTTGCCTGCTACATCTACATGTGTGGCAAAATGTGAATAGCTTCTTGTCTGAAACAACGACAACTTAACTGCAGGCTAGGCTCGTTTCAAGATAGCATGGTAACGATGCGTTTCCCTATTGGCTTAGATATATATAGATGATAGTGAATATAGGATTAATAGGCCATTCCAATGATGTTTATTGTCCACCTAGAAGCAATGCATCAATTATTCTTCATAACATTGCAAGTGAGAACTTAAAATTAACCACAAATGAACTGCTTGTAAACCAAACCTAGAAGTTTCTGATAATTTAGTTTAAAATACAATCACTACTTTCCTGGTGGTCCATTGTTAACAATCTGTCTCCCAATGTAGGGGACGTGGCTTTGATCCCTGGTGAAGGAACTAAGACCCCACAGGCCACAGAGCAGGCAGTCCACACACCCCAAGTAGAGAGCCCGTGAGCCACAACGAGGGAGAAGCCTGTGTACTGCAGCAAAGATTCCACGTGCTACAGCTGAGGCTTGAGGCAGCCAGAGATACTAAACAAATATAAACTAATAAATAAATAAAATGCTTCAATCATTAGGCTGTAATTCATGACTTATTTCTTGAGCTCAAATGGTTTTCAGGCAAATATTTACTATGGAATACAAAGGCCCTGCTCTCATGGCATTATTATAATTCAGAAAGACAGGCAAATTAGACAAAAATAAATAAATAAGATAATATCAGATAATGATAGCCGTTCTGAAGAAAATGCAAAAATTGACGTGACAAAAAATTATGGCAGCAGAGATATGAACTTGAGTGGTAAGCAAAAGGCTCAGTGAAGAGGTACCTCGGGGACTAAGGCATGAGTTATAATAACTCCTCACTCTCTATAATTTCCACTCAAAGATGTGGAGGAAGACTCCAGGCAGGGAGAACAGCAAGGGCAAGCATCTGAAGACAGAAGTATGCTGGACATGTTGATGGAAGAAGACCAGCACAATTAAAGCAAGGGGAAGGCAACAGAGAATGGCCTAAGATGAAAGCAGAGTCCAGAACATGCAAGGCCTTGAATATCACAGTATGAAATTTGTATCGCATCCCAGAGGATGAGATGGCTGTATGGCATCACTGGCTCAACGGACATGAGTTTGAGTAAACTCTGCGAGTTGGTGATGGACAGGGAGGCCTGGCGTGCTGCAGTCCATAGGGTTGCAAAGATTCGGACATGACTGAGTCACTGAACTGAACTGAACTGAACTGATACTAGCTATCACAGAAATACAGATTGGGATTAAAATGACAAAGGAATGCAAATTATCTTCAAAATAGAATTCCCATTTGTACTATTACATGCATTACTATTGATGAAAGTATTGAACCTGAGGTTTTTAAAGCTACTGTCACTGCAAAGAAGAGTGATCTCCACTGAGAGCTGAAGGGAAGTTCTGCCCCTAAGTTGAACTCAACTCCTCTACAAACCAAAAAGCAAAAACAACAAAAAGAGCTATGGAAAAACCCCTTGGTATTAACTGCCAAGAACTTCCCATCAGATAAACCCAAATACTCTCAGCTTTTCTCTATGGCTACACAGATAAGGTTAAAACAACTGCTTCCTAGGGTGAAAGAAAGGGAGTTTTTGTATCTGAATTAACCTGAGTGGTGACCTCCATTTATCACATTCAATGTCATCTAATTATAAAGTACGTGTCTACATACACAAAAGTGTATAGCCTTGATTTGCCAAGAGACTATATTTCATGGTATATCTACAAGTTGAATCTACTTTCCATATGTCAGGGTTAAAGTAAACTGAAAACAATCTAGAGCTAAGGGCAGCTCTGAGATGATCACACCCCCATCGTCCCATTCAACAGGAGATTTAAGCCCAAAGAGGTTAAAACTGTACCCATGTTGAACAGCACATTCAAGACTAACATTGTGCCTTTTACCCACTGAACTCGAGCGAACTCGTGTCTGTCCTCACTTGGTGATCACTTACTAACATTTTAATACAAACTTAAGGACAACTTTAAACACTGTTCCACATTATCAAGAAGCATTAGGTACCTCATCATAGAAAGACAGCTTTACACAAAAATACAAGAATCCTAAAACATGAATGCTTACGCTCTCTCTCCTTTTTTCTTTCTTTTATTAAACAATTCCAACTGGTAGCATATAAGCAAGAGAAAGAGAAAAAAGAGGGAGAAAGAGAGAGAGAAAGAAAGAGAAGCAAAGAGAAAGTGAGGTTATATTTTATCTTTTTGACATGTTCTAAAACCAACATATTTAGTCAAAAAAGTTTTAAGAAATCAGCGTTAAATAATAAATGCTTAGTATTGTTATTAGCATTATAAAGATAGATAATTCCAATGTACATAGCTTATTTATGGAATATCAAAGGCCTTTAGTTATTTGTGTTCAAAAGTGGGAAGTCATGAGCAGTTTCTTGAGCCACTCGTGGGAGGAAATGCTCAAGGGATGGAGGAACATTTTCAAACTCAGTCTCTTCTTTGAAAATTACTGCCCTAGAAAGACACTGTTAATGACAGAAGTGTAACAGGGGCCTCCGATGAGCTGAAACAAAGAACAAAGAGCAAGTGCTATGTGACCTAACTATTTTAAGAGATTGTGGACTGTATGTTTAAAGCATACATTCAATATATGCTTTTAGAAGTTCTTTCCTCCTTTCTAATATTATTACTTCATAACAATGTAAAATTTAAAGGCTATCATGGTTTTTACTTCTTATTTAACCTATAATCCACAAAGTAAAAACCAAGGGTCATGTCGCACACCTAGAGTTGACAGGATGCTCCGACATTGTATTGTCTTTATAGGCGAGATCTGAGCAATCATTCCAGCCCTTAGTCTGCTTCTTACATCTTAAGAATCATCAATTATTTGACATAAAACTGAACACACTGCCTGATTATCAATTAGTTTCTATGGCAGTGGTTCACATGATATCAATTCTGTCCTTGGGCGACGGTACTTCTGCTCTGTGCCATCTCAGGACTTTATTCCAAATATTCTCAAGCTACTCCTTTCCATTTTCTTTTTAGTAAATCCTGTTAAGAGTATTTCTGGTTAGCGGAGCAGTGGAAGTTATAGTATAATATATTTATCCCAATTAACCAGGGAATGACAACTTTAAAACTGCCATGTTCAAACTCACTCACATTCATCTTTTTGACTACAGAGAAAGTTCAGGTTTTAAGAAAAAGGAGCCTTGTCTCCAATTAGTGATTTATCTGAATGACCATAAAATATCAATGAAATAAATTTAGGATTTTCAGATACTGTCACATCTCAAGAACACAAGTGTTGTAAGTAATAATAATGGCTCCATAAGAACTGAACACATACTTGCTTGCCACACCTTGCTAGATGCTAAGAGATTATCATGATGCTAAGGTTATCATGATATAGTTGTTTTCTATAGATGATATGTAGGCTGTATGCTAGAGCTTATACTACATGGAAGTAGTATGTAATACATGTCCTAAACAGGTTATAATCTCACTGAGACACTAGACAGATTCTTTCAAACAATGAATGTTGGCGCAAGACTAAACAAACAAACAAAAATGGAATCAGGATGGTTCCCAAGGAAGTGAGCTGGGCTATTACTGAAAACATTCTACTTCTTTTCTTGTCGATCCTCAAAGACTGAAGAGTTATGTACTCTATAAACAGGCTAAATATGTCTCTTTTTTTCCCCTTTAAACGATCATGTTCTGATGCTTTTGAGTTGTGGTGCTGGAGAAGACTCTAGAGAGTCCCTTAGACTGCAAGAAGATCAAACCAGTCAATCCTAAAGGCAATCAATCCTGAGTATTCATTGGAAGGACTGATGCTGAAGCTGAAGCTCCAATCCTTTGGCCACCTGATGTGAAGAGCCAATTCATTAGAAGAGACCTCAATGCTGGGAAAAACTGAAGGCAGGAGGAGAAGGGGATAACAGAGGACAAGACGGTTGGATGGCATCACCGACTGAATGGACATGAGTTTGAGCAAGCTCCAGGAGATGGTGAAGGTCAGGGAAGACTGGAGTGCTGCAGTCCATGGGTTGCAAAGAGTCAGACATGACTGAGAGACTGAACAACAAAATACTACCATGTTCTAAAACAGAATCTCCAAATGTCTTTCAAAGATGCTACACATGGCAAGAGAAAATAATTTTAAAACAGGGTCAAAAATAAAACAAAAGGAGAACAAGGATGGGAAGAAAAAATGGTGATGTGAAATGAACACACAGAATGTGTGCCCAAGGTCTTATAAGAGAACTCAAGAAGGTTTAAACATTATAGCTGTCCACAAGCAGAAGAGTGACATGAGCTAATGGTTAGTGCTTACCACCTTTATACTGGGGACTTCCCAGGTGGCGCCAGTGGCAAAGAACAGGCCTGCCAATGTAGGAGATGTAAGAAATGTGAGTTCATCCCTGGGTCAAGAAGATCCCCTGAGGAAGGAAATGGCAACCCACTCCAGTATTCTTGCCTAGAGTAGAGGCTCTTGGGGAGCCTGGTAGGCTATAGTCCACCGGGTCGCAAAGAGTCAGACACGACTGAAACGACTTGGTATGCACGCGCCTTTGTATTACCAAAAAGATAACATGACAGCCATGAAATGTGTCTTCTGTGGAGTACTATTTGTTTGTATGTCTTTTGGTAAACTGACTGAAAGGCATGAAAAATACTTTTTGTTAGAATTATTAAGAGATATTCAACTTGTGGGTGAAAATTTGATGACAAACAGGATGTCTACACACAGTCTTCTCTTACAAAGTGAAGTGCAGTTGTTCAGTCGTGTCCAACTCTTTGCAACCCCATGGACTGTAGCCTACCAGGATCCTCAGTCCATGGGATTTTCCCGGCAAGAATACTGGAGTGGGTTGCCATTTCCTTCAAGGGACTTGCTAATTCCAAAGAGGGAAAAGGGAACGTTATAGTGAGAAACATGTCAGATGCCACGTTAATCAAGAGATCAAAGTTTACAACAACTGTAAAAAGACAGAGTAACTTAATTCTTGCCAAAACTTTACAACTTGAATTTATTTATATGAAAACAGCAGACACAAAACCAAATTGAGGTCCATGCTACAAAGAAGCTAGCACAAACCTTTCAAAAATGCCAGTGTCATGAAAAACAAACAAACGAAAAGAAGATGGAGGAATCATTCCAGATGTTCATGGTCAAGGTCAAGAAGAAATTTCTATACAAGGAGTAATTATGACAGCAACATTTCAAAAATCTATGGTAACAGTAATCTCTCAGTGTAAACTTCCTAATGAGAATAACTACAATATAGTAACGTAAGTGAATGTCTCTGTCTTAGGGAATATACACTTATTAATGGATTTTTTAAAAAAGCACAGTGGTGGCAATTTATGAGAGAGAGAAAGAATACTAAAGCCAATTTGGCAAAGTGTTAAAAACTGGTGAATCTTGGTGACAGGTTCATGGAAGACTTTCGTGCTATTCTTCAATAAAATTTAAATTATACCAAAATGAAAAGCTAAAGATTTTTAATAACTAAGAATGAAAATGTGAGAAATGTAAAATTTTGAATACTCTTCTCATATATTTCTATATTTCTACAAACCAAAAATATTTTCCTATAAATTATTTAGTCATGATATAGCTACATCCACAGAACAGAAAACAAAAAGTAATCCATAACATTCAAACTGCACAATAGAGACAGACTGAAAATAACAGCAAGGTGTTTTTAAGATGTGTATTTAAAGGGATCTTAAATATATTTTTGTATATTTTTTATGTAATTTGAGGTCTTTCATTTAGTTTAGCTAAAAACAATACCCCCCCCCAAAATCACACCTTACATGTCTCAAATTAGATTTATTTATTTTTTCTTTTTTTTTCAGATTTAAAAGAGAATACTCATCACTCTACAACAAAGAAAGCCTAAATACACATGAAAAGTTTTACAGAGTCAAATGAATGTCACCATTCATGACAAAATTTATCTATAAATTTAAATCACTAGGAAAAGCAGAGAGAACACTGAAACATAAATTCCTGCTCATTTAAACTGACATTTTCGAACTATACTTCACGTTTCTTTAACTCAGTGTTCTCCTGACTGACCTCATAAATATTGCACACTCAATTTCAGACCTAAACTCTAAACATTGGCAATTAACTTTAGCAAAATGGCTGATTGTCCATGATGGAAAGTTTGTTTTCTACCTTTAAGGAAGGTCTATCTAATGCAAAATTCTAACCTTCCTTCAGGAATCACTAACATATCCACTGCTTTACACAACCTACAGAATTCCATTAGCATAGGAAAGTAAAAGTTGACCTGTGAACAATTAGGGAAAATATCTGGAACAATGAAACTAGAAGATTAAACTCTAATAACTAACTCTAATAACTAGCTGAATGATCTTGGGCAAATAACTAGAACTTTCTGAGGCTCAGTATCTTCATGTATTAAAGAATGAGATTTAAAACTAACTTACTTCTCATCAGTCATTTTCAAAGCTCTAGTGACTTGTCGGTCAGTCATTTCAGTTGCTCAGTCGAGTCCGACTCTTTGTGACCCCATGGATTACATCACGCCAGGCCTCCCTGTCCATCACCAACTCCCAGAGTTTACTCACACTCATGTCCATCGAGTTGGTGATGCCATCCAGCCATCTCAACCTCTGTCATCCCCTTCTCCTCCTGCCTTCAATCTTTCCCAGCATCAGGGTCTTTGCCAATGAGTCAGTTCTATGCATCAGGTGGCCAAAATATTGGAGCTTCAGCTCCAGCATCAGTTCTTCCAAAGCATCAATTCTTCAGCGCTCAGCGTTTTTTATTGTCCAGCTCTCATACACGACTACTGGAAAAACCATAGCTTTGACTATATGGACATTTGTAGGCAAAGTAATGTCTCTGTTTTTTAATATGCTGTCTAGGTTTCTCATTGCTTTTCTTCCAAGGAGCAAGTGTCTTTTAATTTCATGGCTGCAGTCACCAACTGCTGTGATTTTGGAGCCCAAAAAAATTAAGTCTCTCACTGTTTCCATTGTTTCCCCATCTACTTGCCATCAAGTGATGGGACCAGATGCCATGATCTTAGTTTTCTGAATGTTGAGTTTTAAACCAGCTTTTTCACTCTCCTCTTTCACTTTCATCAAGAAGCTCTTTAGTTCTTCTTCCCTTTCTGCCATAAGGGTGGTGTCATCTGCATATTTGAGGTGACTTGTCACTCTTCTTAAATATGCTCTTATCTGCTATTTTTGTCTTGGTTCTGATAAATGACCAAAAACTCACAAGAATTCCTCATTCGGCAGCCATTATAATCACAGTAACATTCAGAAAACTAAGATCATGGCATCTGGTCCCATCACTTCATGGGAAATAGATGGGGAAACAGTGGAAACAGTGTCAGACTTTATTTTTGGGGGCTCCAAAATCACTGCAGATGGTGATTGCAGCCATGAAATCAAAAGATGCTTACTCCTTGGAAGGAAAGTTATGACCAACCTAGACAGCATATTAAAAAGCAGAGACATGGAAGCAACCTAAATGCCCATCAGCAGACAAATGGATAAGAAAGCTATGGTACATATACACAGTGGAATTATTACTCAGCCATTAAAAAGAATACATTTGAATCCGTTCTAATGAGATGGATAACTAGAACCCATTATACAGAGTGAAGTAAGCCAGAAAGATAAACTACCAATACAGTATACTAACGCATATATATGGAATTTAGAAAGATGGTAACAATAACCCTATATGCAAGACAGAAAAAGAACCACAGATGTATAGAACAGACTTTTGGACTCTATGGGAGAAGGGGAGGGGTGGGATGATCTGAGAGAATAGCACTGAAACATGTATATTATCAAGGGTGAAACAGATCACTAGTCCAGGTTAGATGCATGAGACAAGTGCTCAGGGCTGGTGCACTGGGATGACCCAGAGGGATGGGATGGGGAGGGAGGTGGGAGGGGGGTTCAGGATGGGGAACACATGTAAATCCATGGCTGATTCATGTCAATGTATGGCAGAAACCACTACAATATTGTAAAGTAATTAGCCTCCAGCTAATAAAAATAAATGAAAAAAATAAAAAGCAGAGACATTACTTTGCCAACAAAGGTCCACCTCGTCAAGGCTATGGTTTTTCCAGTGGTCATGTATGGATGTGAGAGTTGGACAGTGAAGAAAGCTGAGCACCAAAGAATTGATGCTTTTCAACTGTGGTGTTGGAGAAGACTCTTGAGAGTCCCTTGGCCTGCAAGGAGATCCAACCAGTCCATCCTAAAGGAGATCAGTCCTGGGTGTTCATTGGAAGGACTGATGTTGAAGCTGAAACCCCAATACTTTGGCCACCTCATGTGAAGAGTTGACTCACTGGAAAAGACCCTGATGCTGGGAGGGATTGGGGGCAGGAGGAGAAGGGGACGACAGAGGATGAGATGGCTGGATGGCATAACCGACTCGATGGACATGAGTCTGAGTAAACTCCGGGAGTTAGTGATGGACAGGGAGGCCTGGCGTGCTGTGATTCATGGTGTCACAAAGAGTCAGACACGACTGAGCGACTGAACTGAACTGAACTAGATAATTACAGGTGTAGTGTAAGCTTGGAACTCCATTATTAACCATATAATGAAAAGCATTCAAACACACTAGTGAAATTCAGATCTATTCCTGGAAAATACTGCCCTAAACCAAGAAGGAAAGAGAAATTAGCTCTTGCTACCAATTAGAAATCTAATAGAATATATATAAATATATAATATACAAAAAAACCATGTTTGTTATAATGAATGAAAACTAAATATTTAATTGAGATAAAAATATAGACATATGCAGATAATTAAGATGAAGATGATTTGAATCACACACCTTCTGGAATATTTTCAGCTATGTATAACATGTACTATGGTTGCGATAGGTACTGTTACTATGAATTTCCCAGTCTCAGTATCTGAGACTCTTATGTTATTCAACTCAAATCTACTATGAAATGCGTCTGGCCAAAAGAAAAAATCTGATTTTACGGAAAGTTACAATGCAAAGCAGTATTTAAGAATAAAAAAAGCATCACCATCACAAAATTCACATAAGAACATGATGAGGCACCAAATCAAGATCACCATGGGTCTTATTAAGGTGTTATAATCAAGAATCTTCAGGATCAAATTAGAAGATTATAAAAGATTATAGTGTCCATGTATAACTGTGAATAAAAGGAATGTATATACAGACTACAAAATGATGCAAACTCATGTAATTCCTTTGAAGCTCAATAATACACGCAAAGCTGGACGTCTCTTGTAGGATATTAAGCAGGAAAAACAAACTACAGAGGAAGAGGGATTTCAAGGTTGATTTTTTCAATATTTTATTCAAACCCCTTGGGGAAGGACTTTCCACTTAAACAGTATAAAATACACAGATGTAAGGATGAACCTCTATGCTAGTTGACTCATTTCAGACTTTTCATGAAAGTATACAATTTAATGTTAAATATTATTTCACTCAGATGAGGTGTTTATGAAATTGGGTGAAGTTATCCCAAAATTAGTTTATAAGTCTGTAGAAAGTTTGAAACCAAGGTTTCTAGGAAGGAAGGCCCACTCAAAATTCAAGAATAATCAGTGTACTGGATCAAGGACTCAAATATCAAAAGCTCCCCGTCTGAAGTAGAGGGATGGCCCAGCACACACACTGCCTCCTTCCCCTACTCTCTCCTCTTTCTCCCCCATCACTTTGTTTAAATCTTGATCATAGCACTTCTCATCCTCTATTTTAGTTCATTTGCTAAAGTTTGTCTGGATCTCTGCCCATTTCCTTTTTGCTACTAATGATTCCTTCAGCATTAATGGATGTCTCTTCATGATGTGAGTCTGAACTTTGGATCCTCAGTATTGTCTTTGCCTTCACTATTTGAATCCTCTTATGTCTTTCCAGCCTGCTGTTCATATTCTTTGGCTTGGCTTCAGTACCTAATGACAACTCATCCCAGGTCTGATTTCTATAGTTGTCTCAATCTACAAACTGAAGCCACATTTCAACTGAGACATCACAAAAGTTGTCCTGGACTTGGCTTCAATAGCCTAGTATACACCAAATGGATCAAAACAAGATAGGCAGACTAAGTTTGGCTCCATATAAAGGAAATTTTCTACTAATCATAGAAGACACTCCCCCTCCTCAAAAACAAGGAATGCTCTGGGTCTAGAGAGTATATATAGCAAACAGGCTACGAGAGCTGATTCTGGAATAGATAGACCTGGGCTCAAATCCAATTCCTCTGCTGTCTACCTACCTTAACCTCACTAAGCCTAAATTTTGCCAGCTAAGAATGAGAATAATAATCACCTTAATAAAACTTTTATATAGCTGTAAATGACGACTCGAGAGTTTCAAACGAGATTCAATATAAAGTGATAGAACAATGCCCACCACATAGAGCACCAACTTGGTCCATTAGAAATTGGACATATTTATTTTTCCAAACCTAAGCTTTTACTATGAGTCCTTAAAACAATATCATATTCAAGAAAATACCACAAGTTCCTAATGATACTTAACATCATTCATTCAACATCTACATCTCTCATTAAAAAAAAAAAAGTCTTCAAATTGATTAACATTCCTCCCATCAAAAGGTGAAACCCACAGCTACATGCAAAAGAATGAAATTGTTAAACCATACACAAAAAATCAATCAAGATAAATAACAGACTTAAACATAAGACGTGAAACCATAAAAATCCCAGAAAAAAAGATGGGGGTGAGCTCCTTGACATCTGTCTCACAAATGAGTTTTTTGGATTTGACACTACAAGCAAAGGCAACAGAAGCAAAACAGACTGGAATTGAATGAAACTAAAAAGCTTCTTCATGGCAAGGAGACCATTAGCAAAACGAAAAGGAAACCTACCAAATGGGAGAAAATACTGGCAAATCATACATATCTGATAAGGTTTTAATATCCAATATATATAAAAGGCTTGTACAATGCAACAGCAAAAAAAAGTCTAATTAACAAATGGGCACAAGATCTGAATAGATACTGTTTCAAGGAAAAAACTTACAGATGGCCAACAGGTGCATGAAAAAGTGTTCAGCATTATTACTCATTAGGGAAATGCTAATAAAAACTACAATGAGATACCCCTTTCCATCTGTTGGAATGACTGTTATCAAAAAACTTGAACTAACAAGTGCTGGTGAGTATATTGACAAACGGGAACCCTTACGAATTGTTGATGGAAATATAAATTAGTACCATCATTACAGAAAAAAGTATGGACGTTCCCCAAAAATTAGAACAGAGCTACTATTAGGGGCTTCCTTAGAGGCTCAGACAGTAAAGAATCTATCTGCAATATGCGAGACCCAGGTTCAATCCCTGGGTCAGGAAGATCCCCTGAAGGAGCAACTGGCAACCCCCTGCAGTATTCTTGCCTGGAGAACCCACTGAAAGAGGAGCGGACTACAGTCCATGGGGTCACAAAGAGTCAGACACTACTGAGCAACTAACACATAACTGATATATATAATGTGAAAAAAACTTATGTCCATTGATGGATGAATGGATTTTTTAAAAAATGTGATATATACACACATACACATACAGGAATATCATTCAGTCATGTAAAAGAAGGAAATCTTGCAGGCATGATCAGCCCTGAGAACATTAAATTATTAAAATAAGTCAGACAGAGAATGATAAATACTGTACCATGCACTCTTACTCATATATGGAATCTTAAAGAAACAAAACAGTGAAAACAGAGAACAGACTGGTCACTGCCAGGGGCAGGGGTGAGAGGGGGGCAAAATAGGTAAAAGGGGTAAAAAGGTACAAACTTCCAGTTACAAAATAAGTCAGTCCTAGTGATGTAATGTCGGAGAAGGCAGTGGCACCCCACTCCAGTACTCTTGCCTGGAAAATCCCATGAACAGAGGAGCCTGGTAGGCTGCAGTCCATGGGGTCGCTAAGACACTTTCTCTTTTCACTTTCATGCATTGGAGAAGGAAATGGCAACCCACTCCAGTGTTCTTGCCTGGAGAATCCCAGTGACGGCAGAGCCTGCTGGGCTGCCATCTATGGGGCTGCACAGAGTCAGACACGACTGAAGCAACTTAGCAGCAGCAGTGATGTAATGTACAGAATGGTGACTATAGTTAATAATACTGAATTACATATTTGAAAGTTGCTAATGGAGTAGATCTTAAAAGTTCTCATCACAGTAAAAAAAAACAAAAACCAAAAAACAAAACTGTAACCATGTGAAGTGATGGTTACTAACTAGACTTATTGTGGTGATCATTTTACAATATACACAAATATTGGACCATTATGCGGTACATGTGTGTGTGCTAAGTCACTTCAGTCGTGTCTAACTCTTTGCAACCTTACGGACTGTAGCCCACCAGGCTCCTCCGTCCACGGGATTTTCCAGACAAGAACACTGGAGTGGGTGACCATGCCCTCCTAAGGTGATCTGCCGGACCTAGGGATTGAACCCACGTGTCTTCTGTCTCCTGCAGGCAGGCTCCTTACCATTAGTGCCACCTGGGAAGTCCTATCATGTGGTACACCCAAGCTGATATAATGCTGTCAGTTCACTAAAAAATGACAACATCAACAACAACAATAAAAACTAAACAGTGGCTCATCGAATGATTGAGGACAAAGCTGTCTTTCCCTCCACTGTGTTTTCTCTACTTTTCCTGCTTTACCTCTCTTGGGAAAGCAGCCACACTCCCTCAACTGTTGCCTGAAAATGCCAAGAAATATATCTGCCCACAAACTATGTTCATTCACAAATCTGCTCTCGTTCAACCCAGAGAACTGACTTCCAAACACCTTAGAAAGATTTAGTCCAACAGGAACCTTCATAAGTTACAGACAGAAATGTAGATGGTGCAGCCACTTTGAAAAACAGGCATTTCCTTAAAAAGTTAAACATACATTTATCATACACCTCAGTAGTCTCACACCGAGGTGTATAGCAAAGGGAAATAAAGATATTTGTCTACGTAAAAACTTGTAACAAGTGTTCACAGCAGCATTATTCATAACAGCCAAAAAGCAGAAAACAACTCAAATGTCCATCAACTGCTGAATGGTTAAGAAATATATACGGTATGTCCATACAACAGAATACTATTCAGCAATAAAAAGAAGCAAAGTACTCACTGATGTTATAACATGCAAGAACCTCAAAAACGTTATGCTGAGTGAAAAAAGCCAAAAACAAGTGACATACAATATACGATTCCATTTACATGAAATATCCCAATAAAGAAAATTTTGGAAAGACAGAAAGCAGATTAAGTGATTGCCTAGGACTATGGATTAACTGTAAATGGACATAAGGAATTTTACTGTGGTAATGAAATGTTCTAAAACTGGACTGTGATAATGCCTGTGACAACTGTATAAATTCACTAAAAACAAAACACTGAATTATTAAGTTCAAATGAACTGTGCAAATTTATTTAAAAACATTGAATTATGAGTTAAAATGAGTGAATTTTATGGTATATAAATAAAACTGTAAGGAAAAAAGTATGCCATGTATAGATTATCTAAAAATAAGGTTATTCCACTCCTACTGCATTTAACTGCTTAAGTGCTGTGACACAGTTCCTATACTCAACAAACTTTAAATAGAACGTTAACATTTAAAATAAAAAATTGTGGGACTTCTCCAGTGGCCCAGTGGTTGAGAATTTGTCTTCCAGTGCAACAGACACAGGTTTTGATCCCTGGTTGGGGAACTAAGATCCTGAGTGCCGGAGGGCAACTCAGCCCATGCAAGCAACGACTGAGCAGCAAACCCCCACGAGACGCCCCCGTGCTGCGTAACAAAGGCCCAGTGCAGCCAAAGCAAAGCAAGCAGGGCAATACAGCCTCTTCCTGGCTCTCTTTTCACTTGGGACGTGAACTCTGGAAGTCTTGATTGTACATGTAAGACGTCTACTCCCTAAAGGACCACGCTGAAGAGACAGCATAGAGAAAGAAATGCCCAAGGAACCCCAGGCCAGTTTCAGCATCAACCAGGAGATGTGAGTGAGCCTTCAGATGACTGCAGCTCCCCTCTGCCTTCAAAATCACCCTAGGGGACACTGAGTAAAACAGTGAGGAGCAATCCCACCGAACCCTGCCCAAATTGCAGATTCATGAATAAAATGAATAGTGCAGTTTCAAGCCACTAATATTTGAGTTGGTTTGTTACATGGCACTGTAAAATCAGAACAAAATCAGAACACTAGCTTATCCACATCTTAAAATATTGGAGAGCAGTTATAAGACAGAGTGGAAAAAAGGAACGATCTCTAGGAATGTATTCAAACTCCCTAAAGCTGAGAACTTTCAGCAACAGGCTGATCCTCTCCTTTCCAATAAAAATGGAAAAATTTATATTCCCATCCTGGATAATGACTTTATTCTCAATGTTGAGTCTTAGAGCAGAGATAAAGCATTAAGAGTCAAAACAACCTCGGGCAGGGGAAAAGAGTAGCTATTCAGACAACTTAGGATATAGAAGTAAGCAAAATCAGAGTTAAGGTTTTTGTCAGCATCCTGTATTCACAGGATATAAAACCCACACCCTAGTCAGCTGTGATGTCAAGCACCACACTTGCCTCCTGTTAAACTGAAAAGGACCCCAGTTGTCTGCTCAGCTTACCCATCAGAAGCCCTCCACCTCATGTCACAATCAATTGCGCCGATTCAGGTCCAGTCTTTTTTTTAGCGAAAGGAATTTGTTACCAGCAGGCTTGCTTCCTTCCAGTCCACACCCTGCACCCTGCACTGCCCAGGAGGGCACCACATCTGGCTGAGCTAACTTCTCAAGAGAGCGAGGGAGAAGAGAGAGAGGAAATCCTACCAGTGAGAGGATATAATCAATAACCTACGAGAAATCAAACAAGAGTTCACCGCCACAGTGGACAAAGGCTCGTCCGATACTCTAGCAAACCAGACTCTTACCCCAACTCTCCAACCCTAAGAGAATTCATGACTCATGGATTACAAGATCCTAAAAGATTCTGCCCACATGTTGTGTTAGAAGCACTTTATTCTAACTCTTAAATCAGTTACGAGGTTTTGAAAACAAGAGATGGAAAACCCAGTTCAAAGTGGTTTAAATGACATAAACACATCAGTCCATAAAACAGGACACATAGGAGTAAGAGAAGCTTCGGTGTTGGTTAATCCAGAAAGTGAAGGCCATCATCAAAGGCTCAGGGTTTTCCAGTCTCTCCACCTCTCTGCCCAGAACGTCAGCTTTACCCACAGCTCCCTGTAGGAGAGCCATCAAGAGACTAAAGACCTTCCTTGTTCAGGTCGAGCAGAGTAAAGAGAATACCTCTGCCCATTAAGTCAAACCCAAATCCTAGTCATCTGCACAACCAGGCCACCGGAGGCCTTTGGCTAACAGGGGAATGTTGATGCTGAATGGCCCGGCCGCGGGCCCACAGAGCCCTCTGGACAAGAGCGCCAGGACCACCGTGGGCTTAGAGCTGCTGCGACCCTCGGGGAAACGGGCCTACTGAAAGCAACAGACCAACTTCCACGTCCACTAGATTCCAAACCATCATTTAAATAGTCTTGTGATCGATTAGAAAGAGAGATTCCTTAGTTTCTAAGAGCATTTTGTTCTAAAAGTCCACCCCACGCCAGTTTTGATCTTGAAGTATGATTAGGGCATAGAATGCATTTTCCCACTGAAGAAATATATTTCCCCTGTGCTAAATTGGTTCCTGGTGCATTTAGACCATTTATAGTTGAAGTATTTAAGCTGGGAATACCTCTTTCCTTCTTTTCCCAGTGATTCAGAAAAAAATAGAGACTCACCATCTATAGGCTATCATGCTCTGGGACCAACGGTGTGAAAACAAGGAACTCTCCACAAGCAACCAGCAGTAGGAGCACAGAGACCTCCAGGAGGAACCCGAAATCCAGAGCAGCAGCAGCTCAGAGGGTAGGCGGGCAAGTTTCCCAAAGGGCATCAGTCGCTGACATAAAAATGTTTTATCTTGAATTAAAAATAACAAAAACTTTTATCTACTTTTTTCTAGTACAATGTTAAAACACCCTAGTAATGTGGATGCATATGTGTGTGTGAGTCACTCAGTCGGTGTCTGACTCTGCGACCCCATGAACTGCAGCCCACAGGCTCCTCCGTCCATGGAATTCCCCAAGCAAGAATACTGGAGTGGGTTGCCATTTCCTTCTCCAGGGGATCTTCCTGACTCAGGGATCAAACTTGGGTCTCCTGCATTGCAGGTGGCTGCTTTACTGTCTGAGCTACTAAGGAAGCCAATAATGTGAGTGATTTCTTTTAAATTAAGTCAGTTCTGTGTTTTTTAACATTTTTTTATGTGTGTTCCTTGTAGGAACTCAGAAATCCATCATGGGATGAAAGCCTTGTTTAATGGCCTAACGAGGATTTTCACGAGAACACTGACAGTAGACAGAGCTGTGCCTCAGGCAGTACGTCCTGCGATCTAATCTTCATAACAGCCTGGCAAGGTCGCTGTTCAGCCGCTCAGCCATGTCCCACCCTTTGCGACCCCTTGGAAGAAACACGCCAGGCATGCCTGTCCTTCAACATCTCTTGGAGCTTGCTCAAACTCATGTGGGTGATGCCATCCAACCATCTCATCCTCTGTCATCCCCTTCTCCTCCTGCCTTCAATCTTTCCCAGCAGCAGAGTCTTTTCCAAGGAGTCAGCTCTTCACATTAAGTGGCCAAAGTATTGGAGTTTCAGCTTCAGCATCAGTTCTTCCAATGAATATTCAGGGTTGATTTCCTTTAGGATTGAGTGATTTGATCTTGTTTCAGTCCAAGGGAATCTCAAGAGCCTTCTCCAACACCATATTTCAAAAGCATTAACTCTTTGGTACTCAGCTTTCTTTATAGTCCAACTCTCACATCCATACATGACTACTGGAAAAACCATAGCTTTGATTACATGGACCTTTGACAGCAAAGTAATGTCTCTGCTTTTTAATATGCTGTCTAGGTTGGTCATTACTTTTCTTCCAAGGAGCAAGTGTCTTTTAATTTCATGGCTGCAGTCACCACCTGCAGTGACTTTGGAGCCCAAGGAAATAAAGTCTCTCACTGTTTCCATTGTTTCCACATCTATTTGCCATGAAGTGATGGAACCAGAAGCCATGATCTTTGTTTTTTTAATGTTTTAATGTTTTGAATGCTTTTTGAGTTTTAAGTCAGCTATTTCACTGTCCTCTTCCACCTTCACCAATAGGCTCTTTAGTTCCTCTTCGCTTTCTGCCATAAGAGCGATGTCATCTGCATATCTGAGGTTATTGATATTTCTCCTGGCAATCTTGATTCCGGCTTGTGCTTTATCCAGCCCAGAATTTTGCATGATGTACTCTCAAATTAAATAAACAGGGTGACAATACACAGCCTTGACATACTCCTTTCCCAATTTGGAACCAGTCTGTTGTTCTATGTCCAGTTCTAACTATTGCTTCTTGACCAGCATACAAGTTTCTCAGGAACAAACAAGGTGGTCTGTATTCCCATCTCTTTAAGAATTTTGCACAGTTTGTTGTGAGCTACACAGTCAAAGGCTTTAGTGTAGTCAATGAGGCAGAAGTAGATGTTTTTCTGGAATTCTCTAGCTTTTTCTATTATCTAATGGATGTTGGCTATTTGATCTCTGGTTCCTCTGCCTTTTCCATATCCAGCTTGAACATCTGGAAGTTCTTGGTTCATGTACTATTGAAGCCTAGCTTGAAGGATTTTGAGCATCACTTTGCTAGCAAGTGAAATGAGTGCAATCATGCGGTGGTTTGAACATTCTTTGGCACGGCCCTTCTTTGGAATTGGAATGAAAACTGACCTCTAAGGTAAGTTACTGATCCGAGGTCACACACATAGAAACTCAGGCTAGGGGCATTGTGGTAATGTGCCCGAATTCACATGATTAGAATGTGGTGGGGAAAGGATCCCACTGTAACAGATTTGATTCTGAAATGCAAGCACAGACAATTCCAACTAATAAATTTGCAAATACTTTATGAAATCTGGTCAAATAATCCTAAAAATAAAATTTAAAGTATTTACCTGTTTCCCATATTTTCAGCACCCTGTACATTACTCATGATATTTTGAGAAGGGGGAAAAAATATGTTCTAAGAATGTTTCCCTCCATATTTTCCCTTTGGTTCTGAAATAGTAACCTGTGGTGCCCACTAGCATTGCTCTAAGCAGGATGTCGACCTTGCCAGAGTTGACAACCATTTCCCAACAATGCCAAATAATGGGTCACTGTATGACGTGATTGTTATAGCTGGCACTAAGCCAAGTCTAGATAACTGGTTTGCTCTCTGCCCACGAAAAGCTGAAATTCTACCCAAGTAACAATTTGACAAGAATGCTGCTATCAAAGATGATCTGAGATGTGATTCTCTAGATCAGGTCTTCTCAGACTTTAAGATGTACAAGTAACACCTGGAGATCTTGTTAAAACGCTGGTTCTCAGTCAATAGGTCCAGGGCACGCCTGAGATCCTGCATTTCTAACACGTCATAGGCTGGTTCTGACACTGCTGCACCATAGCTCACCCTCTCAGTAGTGATCATTCAGTTCATGGCAGAAAAAGAGAAGCATGGATTCTTCAAATTACAGTTCCAGCTCGCCAACATTAATCTTAAATGGCACGGTGCATGCATGCGTGCTAAGTTGCTTCAGTCATATCCAACTCTTTGCAACCCTATGGACTGTAGCCTGCCATGCTCCTCTGTCCATGGGATTCCCCAGGCAAGAATACTGGAGAGGGTGTCCATGCCTTCCTTTGGGGGATTTTTCTGGCCCAGAGATTGAAGTCCCCCGTCTCTTTATGTCTCCTGCATTGGCAGGCAGGTTCTTTACCACAAGCACCACCTGGGAAGCCCCAAATGGCATGGTATCCTTTTCTATACTGCCATATCAAATTGGTATTTTTACTTAGCACATTCCTGAATGTGTTGCCGCCTCGTGGTCAGCACTTTCCAAAAAGTACTCAGTATGACGCTGGTCAAGTTTGGGCAGAGTTATATGCTGCACACTCTTCTTGGTGGGACACTGTGCACGTGCATGTTTAAAACTGAGATGTGCTCTGGTACAAAAATAAAAGCTTGTACTAGATTTCTGAGTACAGCCTGTATGACAGCAATTTCTCAAACGTGTCCCTGGCTCAGCTTGAAGGGTCTGAAATAAAAATAGCTGTAAGTAAAAGCCTCAAAGTCTTCCACCAAACTTTGCAAAGCACTGAGGAAATAAAACATAACTCCTCCTCCTCTTAGAGGGTGTAATGCAAAAGGAGAAAAGTCTTACCTACATTTTTGCCACTGATTATAAATCAGTATTGGTCAAGTGAGAAATCTGAATTGATTATGTCAAAAAAACCACTGGGACCCTAAGCATGAATGTCCTGCTAAAAGCCAGCTGACTTTTCCTCCATTGTCCTAAATCTGCTCAGAGGAAACAGTCCTTCATGAGCTCTCAGGATAAGACTCTGGACAGTCCCCAGGACTTTTCTGGACATTCAGGAAGACGGAAGTCTCTAAATTCTCTACCTTCCCATCCCACACTGTTGCAGGGGTAAACCTATGTTCTGTAAAGTGTAAACCCTAGCCGACTTCTTTTCTTTTCCACAAACCTAATTTCCCATTTACTTCTTTCTGTTAATAACCATTTTTCAGGATTACTGGGGGTTACTGGGGAGGAAAGTTCCCACTTGATACTTAAAAACAAAAGATTCTTGTTCTCTGGCCAGGGAAGTGGCTAAGGCCAACTCTCTCTTGTGGGTATTTATACAGGTTCTTTAGAAATTCATTCCCCTGAAGTCCCTCTACCTGTGGCTTCCCCGAAGTCTCTCCTTTGCTAGCCACTCCTCACCCTTCTCAGCTTCCATTCCTGGAATATACCCCACAGTGTCTTACTGATGGGTTCCCTACCCTCTGGCCTGATCCCTTTTTTAAATGATCACAGGTAAACGTTTCTATCCTAGGTTTCCCAACACATCCTTGGCATTCACACATTTTTAAGATTCCACCAATTAGAAATACAGTCACCCCCTTAGGGGATCAGCTGTCTGTTTCATGGGTCACAGTCTACATCAATTTCCTAAAGGATGAGTTCACCAGACCACTGTGCCCCCCATTAATTACAGGAAAATCATATCAAGATCCACTGGTTCCACTGACAGTTTCCCAACACTCTACTAAAAGATATAAGACTCACAGCAAAGCTCTCCCAAGGAATCCTTCTCACCAAATCCTCTCTCCAGAGCCACTCTACTTCATCCATGTGGAATATGAAAATTGGGAAATCGGTTTCTGTGATCTTTCTTTGAAAATCTGTAGCTTGGTCTTTTATCTCACCTCTGGATAGGGCATCAACAGCAAAATATTTTTTTCAGCTGAGCATCAGAAAGAAGTGCATGCCCCAGAAAGGCAATGGTAGCAGCAGCAGGAGCCATTTCTCTGGAAATGCATGAGACAGTCCCTAAGATTTCTAAAAATCAGTAGGTAAGAAAAGAACTTTGGGGGTCTGGAAATCATGTAATTTGAGGACTGGAGCAGCAAGCCAGTAAAACACGAGCTACTACTCTTAACACAATTTTATTAATGCTCAAAACCTGATAAGAGCTATACTAATTCAGCTTACTGAAATATTAATATAAGATGATAAATTCTTATACACATCAATGAAGCCCAGAAATTGTATCCAAATTTATCTTTATTTGGTCTTGAATATTACACGATTCAGTGTGATTATCAATTACTTTCTAATGATACTGTCCCTTGGATAATAGCAAGGTTAATTTGGATATCCAGGATATACACCTCAGAGTCGAGAGGGATAAGCACAAAGGGAGTAAATACATTCAGAAGCATCCTGAGTTAACAGGGGTGGCCAGTTTAGAACTTCAAAACTGAACTACAAAAAGGCCACAAAACGGATAGCATACATATTCAATAACCATCTGATTCATGTGTTTTCCCAACAGGAAATTACAGGATGTGTTCTACACCAAGCCACAAAAATATTTTCTTAAAATACTTTGCACCGAATCATGAAAATTCTGACATAAATGTTAGATGGATCCCTTCAATGCAATGCTCTCAAAATACATTGAAAGCGAGAGAGGGAGTTTGAAAGAAACAACCTTTCACCAGCTATAATAAACATAATTCATCCATCACTTGGACTCATTAATCCTGGATATAAGCTTCTAATGTAGAGATCAAAGACTAGTGAAGTGAAACATTTGACAATAACAGAATCTCAGTCACCGCATGGCTTTCCTCATCCAATAGGTCCTGAGCTCTCTAGCAATCTTGAGCAATTTGAAACAAATAAATAAATGAACAAACACAAAAGACTGTTTTCCAAACTGGCTGCCTAAATTGAAGCCACAAAACACAGACACACTGAATGTGGGTACATGCCCACACAAGCTGGACTTGTAAAGACCACAATGAAAGAATGCAAAACAGAAGAGATCTGGGATTTAAGAGATTTAAGGGAGCCTGCTGTGTAACAGATACAAGGCATCCTCACTTTATTCATGCACAAAAGGACTGCACATGTAGCCAACACAGCCTGAGAGGAGAGGAAGCACCATCTGTAGGAGCTCCGTCCCAAGATCACATAGTCAGATGCCAGGATCCAACCGTTTTCTACAAATAAACTGGGAATTAAGGGAATGGTGAAAGTGTGCACTGAAGAACTGATGCTTTCGGATTATGGTGCTAGAGAAGACTCTTGAGAGTCCCTTGGATTGCATGGAGATCAAACCAGTCAATCCTAAACAAAATCAATCCTGAATATTCACTGGAAGAACTGATGCTGAAGCTGAAGCTCTAATACTCTGACCACCTGATGTGAAGAGCCAACTCACTGGAAAAGACTGATGCAGGGAAAGACTGAGGGCAAGAGGAGAAGGGGGCGACAGAGGATGAGATGGTTGCATGGCATTACTGACTCAAAGGACAGGAGTTTGAACAAACTCCAGGAGACAGTGGAGGACAGGGAAGCCTGGCGTGCTGCAGTCCATGGGGTCACAGAATCAGACATGACTTAGCAACTGAACAACAACAAAAGTATTTATATTTGGATAGCTGATGTAAACAAAACATTTTAATGTCATTACATTAATGGCTTTAGTTAGCATTTTCCAAATATTAAATGGGAAATTTAAATTACAGTTGTGTTAACCCTTTATATGATTAGATGGGTATGGCCTCTTCTCATAAACTTACCAGAATTAACATCTAACTGGCTAAGAAACAAGGTATCACATGAGAAATAAACACAGAACATAATATGAACCAAAATTATCATGTAAAATCTGAGTTTACACTACTCAATAATTATTAAATGAGTAGTTAGTCCACATTAGTTGAGTAATTATGAAGTATTTCAATTTTTCAGGAGAATTCTCCAAAATTCGTAACTATATAAAAACAAGGCACTTCCATTACTATTATTTTCAGAGTTACATCATTTCTTGTGATTAATGTGCAATACCCCCCAATCGTATTAACTGTTTTCCTTTGTTTCTCTATTAGTTTATACAAATATTCATTCATCAAAATGATTGAGCCCAGCTGTGCTATGGGCTAAGGATTCTGAAACACGTAAGAGTTACAAGGAGCCTACTGCTTAGAACAGGAAACAGAAAAACAAAGCAAAATGTACAACTGAGGTGCACATTATACAAAACTCCTCAGATTTCAAACTGTTTTCATAGACAATAAGTTTCTATATAACTCATGAATTAGGGAGGGAAATTATTTAAAATTTCAACATTAAAGGGCATGGACTCCAAAATTAAATCTATCATTCACTAATCAGATAGCTGATTAGAGGCAGAATCTCAGCTAAAATAATGGAAGCCGAGACTCACATTATAAATTCTTTCCTCACAGTTCATGAAGGTCTGACAAAAAGTCATCATCATACCCACAACTCGTTACTGAATTCATATGCTTCCTAGATCTGCATTCATACTGAAAAGCAGAGCAGCTAGTGCAATGGTCTCTATGCTCCGATCCTCTGAAATTTTAATGACACTCTATCCTTTATGCTTATTTCTAACCTGTCTCTCTTCCCCTTTCTTGTCTTCCCCTTTCAGTGAAAATGACCTGAGTTGTTAGTAGGCTGTGAATGAAAAACAATAAGGGCAACCCTCAGGTAAGTACCTCTAAACATTAACTTGGAAAAAGAGGGCCAAGGGCAGACCGCACAATGTATATAAGCATATACAGAAGCTGTGTGGCCACCGACCAGCTGAATAACAACTTCATGTTACCCGGGATTTCTCACACACAGGCATTCCTCAAGCTCTACTCCCAAAGGCTACGCTGCTCCCCTGGCCCCGCTGGCTTCAGACACGCGCACTGTCCTAAAGCACAGACAGCCCGTCTCAACCACAACAAACTAATAAACTAGTGGTTAACTTCTGGCCAAATCATGCCTGAAAATTTTTTCAGCAGTGCTTAACTTGAAAAACCTTTGTTTTAATATTTTGCTTCTGAAATTGCCACCAAATTGCACATTCTTTTCAAATACCCTCAGAGATGACATTTATAGACTTTAAATGCAGGTGTGGTTTTTTGGGGGAAAAGAATGACTGTTATTAGAGGCAATTCTTTGTTTTGACCAATGACCTCATCATAGGACCAACTGGAGAGCTTCTCAAAGGAGAACAGAATTTATGAGGGCAATTAAATAATGGTATATATCTTATAAACTAATCATCGCAGTGTTTTAAATTGACAATCCGCCAGATTCATGACTGAAGGGTTAAGAGAGGCTTTTTCCAGTTAGAAAAATCTCTCAGACTTCACTGGCTGTTGCTTACTTCAAGGGCTTGCAAAGCACTCCAAATAAAATATTCCCTCTAGAAATACTTGGATTAAAATGGTGACTTGGGTGTTATGGCCAATGAAGACATTAGGGGATTGTAAGCCTCAACCAGACACAGCCTCTACAATATAAAGCTGAACCATATGTATGTTAGTTTCTCAACCAAATAAATGTGGTGGAGAGATGCCAACTAAAAAAGAAAATCTACTGTCCCCCCTGTCTGCACTAGTTACTAAGACAGCTCTGAAATATCCTTTTCCCGAGGAGCCCTTGAGCCAGAAGTAGTGCTTCTCGCCCAACTCAGAGAAGCCTGGGGAAAGGGCAGAACAAAAGAGACAACCCTCCAAGCTCTCCTTCTCGGCAAGATCGCACAGATGCTTTCTAGGAAAACAAACCAAATTAAATGAAGCAAACTATGCTCCTCGGCCAAAAACAAGTAAGTTGGTTTCTAATTCTTTCTTCATCTGAAAGATTTTCGTGTGACCCTACCCACTGTCTGGGCTTCCAAGCTTAATGTTCATGTTTATTTTGCTTAATATCTATACTTATTTATAGATTTTACTTATCTATGTTTTATAGTTTATAATTTCTGGGAAGAAAAATAAGAGCTTCGAGACAGTGTAGTACAGTGGGAAGGCAACCAGACTCAAAGAGCTGGAAAACTGTTGACTCTAGTCATTGCTATAATCCCCATCCCATTAATAAATCCTTAGTTATAGACATCAGTGAAGGTCACAAACTGTCCAAATTTCCATCTGTTTGGTCTTGAGTATTCTATAACCCCCACCAGTGGTGTGACTGTCAACTTGTTTGGGTGCCAGGCTCCTCTATTAAATGGGACCACTAGTGGGCACTCCACTTTAAAAAGCATCCTTAACCCTCATTCACTTTTGGCTAACAAAAGCATCGTTTTTGTATCACAGGCTGTTATGCACAGATGAATGTGTTAATTCATTCTTGAAGGGTAGCTTTCTGTTGCTACTAAATTACCTAAAGGCTTCTCACCCTTTGGTCACAAGTAATTACATCTGTCAAGCGCAAAACTTCCTGATCTGTTGGGGGAAAAACTGCACACACTGTAGAATGAGACCACACAGTCCACATGGGCACAGAGCTAATAAGCATTTTATAATGATGGATGATTGCTCTCCTCAAAGCATCTGGGAGTCTTCCAGATTAAATCACTGCAGTCTACAAATCGTGTGAAAATAATTCAATCACTTCCACCATGGCTGAGGAAATTGAGGGATAAAAAGTTTTCAGAAACCAATTTGGAAGTAACATCCAACTATTCAAAAAACAACAAGAAAACCAATGGAATTATGGAAAATGACAGTGAAATAAATAGTAATCAGTTTTATTACTATTATAAGACTTGATGCACTTATTCATGACTGATCTCTATCTATCTATCTATCTATCTAATCTATCTATCAGTGATTCAACAGAAATTTATCTGGGCAAAGATGATAGAAAAATAAATGAGAAAATATATTGAAAAATACTCATAAGAAAATTCTGAAGTTTTTCTGAAGATACATCCTAAAATTTATAAATGACTTAAGGTTTTGCTTTGAGGTCACTCTAATTTTTATTCCAGGGCCAAATTACTGAAAATATTTTCTTTCTGGACAAATAATAAATTGTGCAGCCAATTTATCAAACACCACAGTATCAAACACCACACTCTAGTTAGAGTTCATGACATCTAAGTCTTATGGAAAGATTGTCTTATAGGCTATTGGTAAAACAATTTCACATAACTACATGTTTTACTCAAACATTTCTCTGTACTTTCAAGGACAATCACTGGGTATTCAGCATCAGCAACAGTATCTATGTAGATGAAGAATACAGGAGAAAAATACAATTTAGTAGAAATGAAAATGATTTAAGTCTAGAGTCATTAGGAATAAGCCCATCATCAGTAGCCACCAGAGCATGTGGTTTGGATTAAGGTAAAATAAGAACGCACACACATATACACACACTGCTCAAGCTACTTCAGTTGTCATAATAGACTGTTGCTTCAAACTGTGTTGCAAAGAAAAGAAGTGTAATATCTAGGAAGAATTAATAGAAAAAATAAGATAGTCAAAAGGATAACTAAGTTGAGTTTTAAAAAGACAATAAAAGGGAGGGATGTCTGCTGCTGCTTTGATTTTCTTTTACATTTTACTCCTTTGGTGGGGTGGGGCGACAAGAGGAAAAGAGGAAAGTAACTTTCTCAGCAACATAAGCACAAGTTTACAGCCATGTTTCACTCCTCTGATACAACATGGGGCAGTTGTTTCACAGTTTTCAACATTCTGTCCAAAATCATGCTCCATCTGCCTCCCTGCAACAGCTTCTCAGCACTCAAAACTTGATGATCTGGAAACTGGGAGATGGTATTTCCAAACTCCTGCTGATTAAACCCTGTCACTTGCCATCTGCCTCTTCAAGGATGGAGTCATTAGCCACTGCACCCTCTGACCTTCAACACCCTCTGAGAGGAGCTCAGGGTGGAGATCAGGAATGAGGCGCTCTGGGCTCTGGAAAAAAACTGGCAGAACAGGCCTTCAGATAGGTCTTTTCAGGAGAAGATTTTATAAGCCCAATTTCTTGCATCTTCTTACATCTAGAAAAGCACTAAAATCATTAATGGAGACATCATCTGCTCCTCGTAACCAGCAGCAACCTTTCTGGGAAACTTCTGTCAAAATGAGGACTTGACCTCCACCCTTACCTCTCTGGAGTGGCTCTGCAGGGCTATTTGAGAGGCTGTTCCCTGGGCTACAGTCCTTATTTTGCCCCAAATAAAACTTAACTCACAACTCTCACTTTGTGCGTTTTTTGTTTTTTCAGTCAACAGTACATAACAAAGAAGTTCTTGCCCAAGCCACACGTTCTCATTTCCTTCCCTCCCCTCCACTCTGGCTCTAGGAGGGAAATCTCTTGGCCATACCCTCTCAAGGTTCTGCTCCTCACAGCTGTGACTCCCCCCACCTGAAGGAGTCTAGAATCTACCTGGTCTTTCCAAACCAAAATTGTACCCAGTCCTGGTCACCATTAGATCTGTTGACTTCACTCCATTCCAATTCTCTGTGTTTTCTAAATGTTGCATGTTTATGTTTTCCTCTGTAGGGAAAAGTGAAAGTCACTCAGTCGTGCCCAACTCTTTGCGAGGCCATGAACTGTACAATCCATGGAATTCTCCAGGCCAGAACACTGGAGAAGGTAGCCTTTCCCTTCTCCAGGGGATCTTCCACACCCAGGGATCGAACCCAGGTCTCCCGCATTGCAGGTGGATTCTTTACCAGCTGAGCCACAAGGGAAGCCCAAGAATACTGGAGTGGGTACCCTATCCCTTCTCCAGGGGATCTTCCTGACCCAGCAATCGAACCGGGGTCTCCTGCATTGCAGGCAGATTCTTTACCAACTGAGCTATCAAGGAAACCCTTTTCTCTGTAAGTGGACACTAAATCTCACGTCAAAGTTAAGTCAAATCCTTTTCTCATATTTCCTCTAAGAGATGGAAAGGGAAGTACTTAATGTAAAAAAAAAAATGGTTTAAAATAAAAATTTTAAAAACCTGATAGCTGGCAATTAATCAGAAAGAACTCTCTTCCAAAACATAGACAGCCTGTGTACTGATTATAACTTATTCCAGGAAATCATAAACTAAAACTTTACTGCACCCTTGAAATACCCTGAGGACATCACACTATGACTCTGGCCTTCACCTGTTTCTGGCTTATTCTATTGTAACTCTCCCCACTTCAATGACCCAGGAACTGCAGAAGTAGGAGTGAATTGTCTTTACAAATTAAGAAATATCTTCAAAATTAAGGAAAAGAAGTTATAAACACCCTCCTTTGGTAATTAACAGATGCTGTCTAGAAACCACCGCTGTGAACATGAAACTCAATACTTGACTATGGCTTTAGTAGTAATATTTTATCACATCTACTTCCAAGGAGAATTATGGTGTACTAGCAGATATTGCACCAAACATATGTACCAAATATGTGCGGATGTGCTCAGTTGTGGCTGACTCTGTGCGACCCCATGGACTGTAGCCTGCCAGGTTCCTCTGTCCATGGAATTTTCCAGGCAAGAATACTGGAGTGGATTGCCATTTCCTTCTCCAGGATGCACCAAATATATGCACCAAATATTATCAATGAAAAAATCCAACTGTTCATATTCAAAAAGAAATGGGAAATGCCAAGGATGGAAAAATACTTCTGTGCTACTAAACTCAAAAGGAATGTTCTTTAGTCAAAAATTCTTGAGTATCAGGGAGAAAAAGTAGCCCACTAGCTTAAAAATCAAGTCATTCACGTTCTATCCTTTAATCCCCTTCATTAGTCTGTATTTAGATACAGATTTGAAGAACTCCCTAGTAATTGGATTTTACTCAACAAATAAGGATATAGCCTTAATGCAGTAGGCACTGTTCTAAGACCTTCACAAACATTTATCCTACAATGGTAGGATTCTTATCCTATTACTGACTGGGAAACTGACTATAGAAATACATGTGCCTGAGGTCACAAACAGTTAATTTTACAGAGCAGATCCAGAGTCTGTCCATTTCAAACTCTGTGCTCCTAACTATTACGTTATGCTGGTTCCCCTAAAACACCCCAGGCTAAACTCAACACCCTCCTCACCCTTCCCAATCCAGCATTCCCTAGAGGTGCAATGACATCCTCAGTCTCTATGTAAACTGCTACCACACCACATCCACATCGTCCATCTCTACCGCCCTATACCACTGGCCCCCTCCACAGTCACTTGTCCCTTAACTTCTGTTCCCACCCACCACTTGCTTCCATCCCTTCCTCTCCACCTCCACTTGTAGAGTTTTCATTTTGTTGTTCAGTCTCTAAGTCATGTCTGACTCTTTGTGACCCCATGGACTGCAGCATGCCAGGCTTCCCTGTCCTTCACCATCTCCCAGAGTTTGCTAAAACTCATGTCCATTGAGTCAGTGATGTTATCTAACCATCTCACCCTCTCATCCCCTACTCCCATCTTCTCCTTTTGCCTTCAGTCTTTCCCAGGGTCAAGGTCTTTCCCAGTGAGTTGGCTCTTCATGTCAGGTGGCCAAAGTATTGGAGCTTCAGCATCAGTCCTTCCAATGAATATTCGGGGTTGATCTCCATGCAGTCCAAGGGACTCTCAAGAGTCATGTAGGACCTAATTCCTCTTGGCATTAATACAACAGCCTTATAACTAATTTGGCCTGCCTCTGATCTTCTATGATCTTTTCTAAATACCACCAATAAAACTAATTCAGTATGCATTTGTCAAACCAGGTCCCTTGCTAAGTGCTGTGAAATTAAAAAAGAATCAAAGCCCTGATGCAGAGGCAGGGAACAACACAGGCGTTTCAACTCTGATAAGGTAATCTGAAAATACTCACTGAAGCTCTCCTGTTGGCTGAACTGTGTCCAAACTCCTTACCTGTCTTCCAGGTTTTCCACAACACTAAGTTTTTTCCCACTCTTTCACACAACCCCAGTCTTCCCCATTATATCCACCCATACTTAGACATCCCCTGTGTCTGTGTTCTCTTTCCTATCACAACAGTCTCTGCCACCTCCACTCAGTCTAGTTGAAGTCCCACCCAACTACCACTGCACAGCTTCCTCAATATTCCCAGCTAGACAACAGCTTCCCACAGACCAAGAACCTTAGCACCTTGAACCACATAGGACATACCCATCTGTCTTGTGTTCCCCTATTTGCAAACAAGCTCTGATTTACAAAACCACATTTAAGTTTCTCCTTTGAGACAAATACATTCTCTGATACTTAACTTCAAGAAAAGCTGGCTCAGCTGAACCGTCCCTTCTTCCTGTATTTCACACTACTTGGCATCCTCTTCCCTTCTCTCCGCTTCTCCTCCATTTGTTGTGGCTGGTGTATCTCGCTTAAGACCTGTCACAAATGCAGTCTCCTCCATGAAGCCTCTCCAAGTCCTCCAGTTAGAAGCAACCACTCCCTCTTCTGAGTTGTCATAACATTGTTCCTGTGCATCTCTCCTAGCATTCACCAGTTGGTACATTATTGACACTATTTCCATACACCTCCACCAGTAACTCAGCAGCCCAAAAGTGGACACTTGCCTTACTCATTTCCAGTTACTTATTATTTGCTGAGTTCTGGGCTATGATAGTGAGAATGGATGAGTAACAGGTAATGGGTGATTGCATTTCCATGTTGGTCCTGGTCAAGAAGCTAACATCATTAAAGAAAGTGAGCCAGATAACTCCAAAAGAGGCAGGGTGGCGGGCCATGTACTTCCCTTCTCCCGTGGTCTCCAACCTGTCCTTAGTCTACTGGCGCCAACAGGAATGCTTGTAACTTATGAAACTATGTTTTCACAAAAGCAATACCTAGGAAGAAATGAAAGTTCTAGACATGCTAGACTGGAACTCTGACGACACTCCTACAGACAGATGGCTACTATATTGGGTTGGTTCTATGTAGTCATTCACTGAAGACCTCACACAAAGACCTGAGAACCGTTTGGCTGCAGAAACAGTCGTGAGTGCAGTTTAGAGCTGCACTTCTGGATATAGGTTAAATTTTCAGTTCTGCCACTTATAAACATCAACAATACATAGGCCTCAATTTTTCCACGTATAAAAATCCAGACAGGGACTTCCTAGTGGTGCAGCGGATATGCATCCGCCTGCTAATGCAGGGGACATGGGTTCAGTCCCTGGTCTGGGAAGATTCCACATGCTGTGGGGCAACCAAGCCCAAGTGCCACAACTACAGAGGTCCATGTGCCCAGAGCCAGGGCTCCACAGCAAGAGAGGACCCCGTGATGAGACTCACCACCTAGAGAAAGCGCCCACGCAGCAGCGGAGACCCGGCACAACCAAAAGTAAGTAAACTGCTGAATTTTAAATATTGAAGATAATACTAGAACTTAGCTTCACACAGTGAAGGTGAGGATTAAATAAGTACATGCAAGCAAAGTGCTTAACAGTGGTCTGGCATATAAGAAGGGATTAAGCAACATTAGTTATTGTATAAATACGTAAAACAGTTTATTTGACTTTAAGAAATTTATAATCAAGTTGGAGAAAATAATATTTGCCGAAATACTTCTGAAATCAATTCGGCAACCATTTCCTGAACTTCTACTTATTAGACAATAGACAACGTTAGGCACTAAAGAGAATAAAGGTAAGAAACCGAGAATTTTTAAGTCTAGGAGACAAGGCCAGTAAGCATTCCCAATTAACTGTAGTAAGTCAGATCATGTTAAGGAGTACCTACTAGATACACTGGGGCTGCCCAGGCAGTGCCAGTGGTAAAGAACTCGCCTGCCCATGCAGGAGACATGAGAGATGCAGGCTCGATCCCTGGGTCAGGAAGACCCGCTGGAGGAGGGCACAGCGACCCACTCCAGTATTCTTGCCTGGAGAACCCCCTGGACAGAGAAAGCCTGGTGGGCTACAGTCCCTAGGGTCACAAAGAGTCAGACAAAACTGAAGTGACTGAGCACGCATGTACACACACACTAGATACACAAGAATGGTGCCCTAGTAAATACCTAGTCCACTGGTTCTCAACTGGGGACATCTGGCAATGTCTGGAGACATCTTGGCTTGTCCAACTGGGGGCGCTGGGGCAGATGTGAGCTACTGGCATTTAGCAGAGGAGAGAGACGCTGCTGACCATCCTACAATGCTCAAGTCGGTCCTCAACACTAAGGAATCATTCTGCCCAATGTCAACAGTGCCAGGTCAAGAATCACTGCTCTCTTCCAACTGTAAACAACTCTGGTCTGAAGATCCAGTCCCCACATCTCTACCAACTGCCTGGATTCACTTCTGATGAAACAGGCATTGGCAGTGTGACACTCCGCCAGTCTTGTGTAATAGTTGTTTCTCTTGCAGACTTACCGCCCTTTGTTCAAGGCCTACCCTTCCACACGTCAACACATGCCCAACCATGCCATGATCAGATCTATGAAGCTGCCAAAGCTCCCAGTTTTATCTTCCCCCATTATGGCATCTCAGCCCTGCTCCAGCTCCAGTTACAACAACAGATGGTCTGCATGAAAATATCAAACTATCTTAATTTTTATAGCCTGCTTCTTGAAGCTGGCAGTAAAACCTTTTAAATCTTTGACCAAAAAGAATAAAAAGGTAAAGTAAATTACTGTTACCTAACTGTTGCCAATTAAAATAATGAATCTTCAAATGACTGAATTATCCATTGAATAAACACACTTTAGACTTTTGTTTCCACAATGATCACCATTCTTAATGACTCAATAAAATAAAATGCAGACTAAAAATTCTTTTTTTTATGTTTTGACATTGTCTACCCTATCACAAAGCATACTCTTCATCAGTGTCTTCTGAAACACTTAGCATTTCCCATTGCTTTAAAACATTCACTACCTGTTAACCTTGTAAATTCATGGATATAAAGCATATATCCTTGCCCACCCCAACCATACCTGGAAGCAAACTTAAACACCAAAGTTGTCGCACCAAATGAGATGAAAAGTCAAAGTGTTAGTCACTCGTGTCCGACTCTTTGTGACCCCATGGACTGTAGGCCACCAGGCTCCTCTGTCCATGGGATTCTCCACGCAGGAATACTGGAGTGGGTTGCCATGCCCTCCTCCAGGGGTTTGTCCCAACCCAGCGATCGAATCCAGGTCTCTGACATTGCAGGTGGATTCCTTCCCATCTGAGTCATCAGGGGGGCCCAACAAATAAGATGGCTACTATCAATAAAAACAAAAACAAAAAAAACAGCAAATGTTACAGTAAATATTAGCCAAGATATAGAGAAACAGGAACCCTTATGCACTGATGGTGGGAATGTAATGTAAAGGATTATAAGCAGACTCTCAAAGAGAAATTTACACTCTATATTTATAGCAGCATTATTCACAATAGTCAAAAGGTGCAAGCAACCCAAGTTTCCATCAACAGATGGAAGCTATCTGTTCTTCCATCAACAGACGGAAACTATAAACAGATAGTTGAACAAACAAAATGTCGTATATACATACAATGGAATATTATTTAGTCTTACAAAGGAAGAATTGTGATACATGTTACAACATGGACAAACATTGAGGATATTACGCTAAGTGAAAAAAGCCATTATGTGTTCAGTTCAGTTCAGTTCAGTCACTCAGTTATGTCCGACTCTTTGCAACACCATGGACTGCAGCACACCAGGCTTCCTTGTCCATCACCAACTCCCAGAGTTTACTCAAGCTCATGTCCATTGAGTCAGTGATACCATCCAACCATCTTATCCTCTGTCATCCCCTTCTGCTCCTGCCTTCAAACTTTCTCAGCATCAGGGTCTTTTCAAATGAGTCAGTTCTTAGCATCAGGTGACCAAAGTATTGGAGCTTTAGCTTCAGCATCAGTCCTTCCAAAGAACACGCAGGACTGATCTCCTTTAGGATGGACTGGTTGGATCTCCTTGCAGTCCAAGGGACTCTCAAGAGTCTTCTCCAACACCACAGTTCAAAAGCATCAATTCCCTGGTGCTCAGCTCTCTTTATAGTTCTCTCACATCCATACATCACTACTGGAAAAACACAGCTTTGACTAGATGAACCTTTGTTGGCAAAGTAATGTCCCTGCTTTGTAATATGCTGTCTAGCTTGGTCACAACTTTTCTTCCAAGGAGCAAGCATCTTTTAGTTTCATGGCTGCAGTCACCATCTGCAGTGATTTTGGAGCCCAGAAAAATAAAGTCTGTCACTGTTTCCCCATCTATCTGCCATGAAGTGATGGGACCAGATGCCATGATCTTAGTTTTCTGAATGTTGAGTTTTAAGCCAACTTTTTCACTCTCCTCTTTCACTTTCCTCAAGAGGCTCTTTAGTTCTTCTTCACTTTCTGCCATAAGGGTGGTGTCATCTGCATATCTGAGGTTATTGATATTGCTCCCGGCAATCTTGATTCCAGCTTGTGCTTCTTCCAGCCCAGCGTTTCTCATGATGTACTCCGCATAAAAGTTAAATAAGCACAGTGACCATATACAGCCTTGACGTACTCCTTTCCCTATTTGGAACCAGTTTCTTGTTTCATGTCCAGTTCTAACTGCTGCTTCCTGACCTGCATACAAATTTCTCAAGAGACAGGTCAGGTGGTCTGGTATTATCATCTCTTAAAAATCTTACACAGTTTGTTGCGATCCACACATTCATAGACTTTGGCATAATCAATAAAGCAGAAATAGATGTTTTCCTGGAACTCTCTTGCTTTTTCGATGATCCAGTGGAGGTTGGCAATTTGTTCTCTGGTTCCTCTGTCTTTTCTAAATCAAGCTTGAACATCTCGAAGTTCTCTGTTGAAGCCTGGCTTGGAGAATTCTGAGCATTACTTTACTAGCACGTGAGATGAGTACAATTATGTGGTAGTTTGAGCATCCTTTGGCATTGCCTTTCTTTGGGATTGGAATGAAAACTGACCTTTTCCAGTCCTGTGGCCACTGCTGAGTTTTCCACATTTGCTGGCATATTGAGTGCAGTACTTTCACAGCATCAAGTTTTAGAATTTGAAATAGCTCAACTGGAATTCCATCACCTCCACTAGCTTTGTTCATAGTGATGCTTCCTAAGGCCCACTTGACTTCACATTCCAGAATATCTGGCTCTTGGCGAGTGATCACACCATCGTGATTATCTGGGTCATAAAGATGTTTTTTATATAGTTCTTCTGTGTATTCTTGGCACCTCTTCTAAATATCTTCTGCTTCTGTTAGGTCCATGACACTTCTGTCGTTTATTGTGCCCATTTTTGCATGAAATGCTCCCTTGGTACCTCTAATTTTCTTGAAGAAATCTCTCCACAATTAAAACTTTGTCTTGTTAATATTCAATGTGGCAGTTCCAGGAATCTTTAACTCAAAATTCTCTACATATTTATAATTCTGTCAATTATGCATGTTTAGTTATTTCAGTCGTATCCGACTCTTTGCGACCCTATGGACTGTAGCCTGCCAGGCTCCTCTGTCCATGGGATTCTCCAGGCGAGAACACTGTAATGGGTTACCATGCCCTCCTCCAGGGGGTTTGAAGACTCAGGGGTTGAACCCTCGTCTCCTACATCTGCTGCACTGCAGGCGGATTCTTCACCTGGTGAGCCATGGGGAGGGCCCTTGATGTCTGCTAGAGGGCAGGCATTCTTTGCTTCTTTCCTGCATTCCCTCAGGGCTCAGTGAGTGGCTCAGCATCCATGGGGGCCGCAGTAGCTGATGACTGTGACCTCTGTTGTTTATTGATATGGCAGGAAGTACTCCATTTCTCAATCCCATCAGGCCGAAAACTGGTGGTTTTCTATAGTTGAACTTCATCTCCCAGGGTATAAAATGTCTGAAAGGCATTTTTCACTCTCATAAATTGGAAGGCAAGGAAAGGGGCACATCAGTCCAGGGTACAGAGGCCAGGGATCTCACTAAACATCCTTCAGTGCACCAGGAAGACTTCCATAACAAAAACTTATCTGGCCCAAAATGTCAGAAGTGTTGAAGTGAAGAAGCTCTGTCTGTGAAGCAGAGTTGCCTTTTTTCTCTCAATCTGTATGTGATCAAGCAGCAACCCATGTTAGTATCACCTACAAAATAAGCCCAGAATCTGACGGCTTCCACCGCTTTCATCCTGGTGCAAATAAGCATGGTCTCCAATCTACTGGAATGACTAAAACAGCCTCCTGACTGTATTCATAGTTAGGCGATAACCACCCAGCTGTGTCCTCCGCACTATATAACCGTCAGGTAATCACTTAAAATTCTAGATCGGTTCACGTCCGTCCTCTGTTGACCCTTCCACAGAGCGACAGAAGCCCTCCACACTCCTCACATCCCACCCTCCCCACTGCCCCTCTGCCCACCTTCCCGTCGCTCCTGTGGTCCGACCACACTGGCCCAGGTGCTGTTCCCCAAGCCCCAGCCACTCTCCAGCCTCAAGGTCTCTGCACATGTTGAGCCGTCTGCACTACCACCAGAGACCTGCAGGAGAAAGCGCTCTTTCTTTGGTCTGGCTGCTGCTTAAACGACACCTAATCGTGAGCCTTCCTCTGACCACCCTAGGTTAAAACACACCTGCATCCTCCCTACTCTCAGTCCTGTTGCACATTCCTTTGTCCAGAGCACCTATTACCATATGACACTGTCTGCTCCTGCCAACTGCAAGACAGGTAAGTCTTTTTGCCCAGAATCTGACTGCTTCCACTGCTTTTGTCCTGGTGCAAATTACCATGGTTTCCAACCCAATGAAATAACTAAAATAGCCTCTTGACTGGTATTTATAGTTAGGAGATAACCACCCAGCTGTGTCTTAGCTCCTGGAGAAGAAAATCAGCATCTGGTGAATAAATAACTGCTATCTTTCCCAACTTCTTCAGTGTAAAAAATTACAGAAGCTTTGCTTTGTAAATAAAAAAGAGAAGCCACGCTATGCACACTGGTCTACCACCTGCTTTGTTTATAAAGGTACCCAAATTCTACTGACAGCTTCAATTTTTTTCTGTAAGATACAAGCAGAATTTGGCTTAACCTATCACTAATGTGTTTACTATATGAAGGCTTATTCTTTCATAAGAAACTGAAATCAGATAGCTTTGGGCATAGTTCTTTTTTTTTTTTTTTTTCAATATGAGCTCCGTAAATGAGGTGGTGAACTTGGAGGGTAGTTATTGGCTATGTCTAGCAGAGTATTCAGTCAGAGGAGGCAACCAAAGTCCAGAACATTTATAGCACATATATCACCTATTCCATGGATTCCAAAACTTCAGTCACTCATATACTACTTCCACAGTTTTGGCCATATCCATGTCCTACATTTTTACTTATAAATTGATCCACTTCTTTTACTATGCTTACTGCAAAGCAATAATTTCCATTAAACCCAGAGTTGTTCTTTATTCAGTATACATTAAAATAAGTATGGAACTACTAAAATATAAATTTTTCATTCATATAATGCTTAATTCTATTGCTGGTGGTTTCCATATTACACTCTGGGAAACACAGAATATTCTTCATTTATAAAAAAGAAAACATAATTCTAAGAAGCTTAGTGCTTTACTTGATGTCAACAACTGGAATCAAGATTTTCCTAACTCTGTGTTCTGGTTTCATGCTGAGTAGGAAAAATAGATTTTATTTGCATCGCTTTAACAGAATTCTGTTATGTGTGGCAAACAGAAATTATACTGTGAATGAAATATAATGTGAACAGAATTAAAAGTTTCAGATCAGTGGGGATATTTTACTATGAGAGGCTTGAATAGAAATATAATAATAACTATGTAAAGCACTGTTCCACCACCAACTTAGTTAGATATGGTTACACAAATGAAGAGCACCTCAGCGTTTCAAACAACAGTGTTTCTGTTGCTGAAAATATCTTAGATCCAAAGGTTTGGCAGAAGTTTAGAAATATGATTAAAGTAAGGTTTCCTACTTGACCGCATTTTCCAAATGAAAGAAGGAAATACACTATCTTTAGGAATAGCCTGTGGTTTACCACTACGCTAGTAAAAAATTGATCAGATTGGTTAAGTTGGATTGTCACAGTAAGACTCTTGTCTGGTACAACTGAGGGGAAAAGAAATGCTGGTGGAAATTGTTCTTTTTAACTGGCTCCCTGTGCTGCTTTCTGTTTAGTTATCCTTCAATTCCTTAAAACAAAGCATTGGAATTTCACACATAACAGTCCTGTACACCCTTTGTTGAGATATTCTTAAATATCTTATTCTTTTGTTACAATTTTGAGATGGTGTACAGAAATATAATTCATACATATGTATTTTATCCACCTGGCTAGGCTCATATTTCTAATAAATTCTCTGTAGATTATTGAGGATGTTCTATGTGGGAAAATCATGTCCATAAATTATAGAATGAAGGAAACAAAATTAAGTCTTAGATCTTCCATGCCTCGGCTTTTATTTTACTCCATAGATTAGGTCCCCTCCAAAATAATAATGAATTTAAGTACCATTAATAGTAGTGTATAAGGACCCTCATGGATCAGATGGTAAAGAATTTGCCTGCAATGCAGGAGACCTGGGTTCTGTCCCCGGGTTGCGAAGATCCCCTGGAGAAGGGAATGGTAACCCATTCCAGTATTCTTGCCTGGAGAATTCCACGGACAGAGGAGCCTGGAGGGCTACAGTTCATCGGGTCGTGAAGAGTTAGACATAACTCAGCAACTAACACAATCCCTGCATGACTCCTGTGAATGTTTCCAATGTTTGGATGGTGAGTATTATGTTTCTAAGTCCTGTAAAATGTCAGACGTATATACAGTTCAGACACAATTCACTATCATAATATTCTGCTCAAATGACAACACTAACTGGAAATGTCCTAAGGTCATGACCATACTATAATAGACAAGAGTTGGGTAATTATCTAAATTACAGTAATTTCTTCATTTCTGAAAGTAATACTCATATTCAGAGGAACACATAAAACATACTCAGTCCCCTGGGCTTTGGGTGACTGGTCAAGGGTCTTTAAGTTGATCTTGACTGGGCCAATCAGAGTCTTTTAAAATTTTTTTTATTAATAGTTTATCAATGGAATTTGTAATAGTTACCAGTGGAGTTTGTAATTTTTTTTACTAATAGTTTACCAATGGAAACACCACCCCTGGTGGCTCAGAGGGTAAAGAATCTGCCTGCAATGCAGGAGACCTGGGTTCGATCCCTGGGTCAGGAAGATCCCCTGGAGAAGGTAATGGCAACCCACTCCAGTATTCTTGCCTGGAGAATCCCATGGACAGAGAAGTCTGGCAGGCTACAGTAGTCCATGATATCACAAAGAGTTGGACACGACTGAGCAACTACACACACACACAACCCAATGGAAACTAGACAGGCCTCCTCCAGAAACAATGTCTGTGAGGTATGGAAGCAATGTTTATGACTCTCCAAGTGGAAGAACACTGAGGGAATGAAAGCACATGAAAGAGGCAAAAAAGCCCTCTCTTTTGAAAGAGCTGATGAAGCTAGCTATTCCTGGATCCCACACGCAACCCAGCCCTTCCCACAGATGACTGAGACATCCCACTGTCTTCCCTGCCAGTGTGCTGTCTGCCTTGCAAATGAGTGTCCTGAATGACACACAAATGACAGACTCCATCCTGAAGGGACACAGAGCATGTTGGTAAGAATCCACTAAGAGTCAGACTTCGTCTGGAGACAATGAGTCCTGATTCTAGGACAAATGGCAACTTTATGAATGTGCTGCTATTTTAAGTTAGTATTACAATTTAAAGTAAAATGTAATGAGCTATTGTATATTTACAAAATGTCACCATTGAAACTGGTTAAAAAATACATAGGATTTCTGTGTTATTCCTCACAATTGTACATGAATTTATAATCATCTCAAAAAAAATTTTTACACATTTTTAAAGTATAATTAAAAAAGCTTTCATTCTCTTTTATCTTGATGGTAATTAAACATGCAATTTCTTCTGTGAAGCTGAAACAACATGACTCTGTGGTTTAATCATGAAAACGAAAACCTTCTGCTCACTGAAGAGTATCCCAACCTCTTATTTCTGAGTATCTGTTTGGTCTGTCTACTGATATCTCCAAACCATCAACAGCTTTGTCATAACTTGCAAAACTTCCCCTCATGCTTATCTTTTACCTCTGGTTTTCTAGTCTAACTTATGTCTACTTAGGTTTATTTTCTTTGCCTTTTAAAATTAAATGCCCCATCCAGATCTTAAGACTTTGGGGTATGCTGCCAAAATGACTATACATTTACTATTTATGGTATCAAAGTATCTTTGTGCTTCTTAACTATGAAAAAAGAAGTCAAAACATATGGATGTATATAAACATAGTAAAGACTAACACATACCCACCTGTATCAGTGAAATATGATGACCAATCCCACAGAATAAATGTATTTTTGAAAATATGATATACACAATTGCAAGAATTCAAAGTATAGCCTATACGCCTGGGGTCAATGGCAAAGGCAGGAAGACGGGAGGACCAGAAATGGGAGGGAAGACATGGGGAGCACAGGTGCTAGGAGCAGACTGCCAGGAGCAGACTCTTGCAGCCAAACAACAAAACCTAACCCCAAAGGTGTCAGGGGTTAACTGCCAAAGCAGCAAAACTAAAAGGGATATATTCAACACAGCTTATGTCTTGAGAGGAAAAAAAAAATGAAAGTCTGTTATTCATGTATCCTATTTTAAATTGATGGCTTTTAAAATAGCACTATCTGGAGGAAAAGTTCCCCTAAATCCTTCCAGACGGTCAAGGTTAATCTTAAAAAAATAAAAGAGGTCTTGGGAAATAGGAAAGTATAAAGACTGGATGCTTACTGTCACGTATCCATTTACAAATCTTTAAATCTAGCCATTTAATAGACACCCATGACATACCAGCTGTGAGAATGGTGTCAAGCAAATGAAAGAAAAAAAAAGTATGCCCAAATGTTAATGAAAGTGGTATACGTAAATGCAAATACAGTTCAAAATCAGGGCTACCTCAGTTCCCTCTGCTGACTGCTAGCCAGGACAGCAGAACCTACAACAGAATACAAACCTTAATTTAACTACAGACGGAACAAGCTGCTCTTCTTCTGCGAGAGCAAGTACAGAGCACGACAGTCAAGTCTCAGCTTCCTGTCCTTTATCCCCCTTCCTACACCGTGTGCAGAAGCATGTGCAGAAGCGTGAACAGCAGGGAATGGCTCAAAGGCAGCCTGCCAGGACAGCCTCCCTGTCTGACACCTACACTACAACTATTTGAAGATCTTTTCAGAATTTTGACAGACATTTCTAATCATTAAGTATGCTAAGTCTTTTTCAGTTATGGAAGCAAAAGACATAATTCACAAATATGAACACTTTGAGGCATTTTCTGAAACCCTAGCAATTATTCTATTCAAGGCCTTCACATGAAATTAACAAAATTTACTCAAAGAAAGTTTATTGCCCTTTTAACCATAATGAAATAAGCTAAACAATCTGAGAAATGGTAAATGAGAAACTGCAATAACTTTCAAAGACACCTTTTCTTTTTCTGTAAAGGAGTAAATTTTTGGACAACCAAGGTAGTTTTCAGAATACCTGATATATAAAAGAAAAAGAATACAAAGCAGATCGGGCCTCTGTCCTCAAAGTGTTTAAAATTTAAGTAAAAACGAACACACAGGATACAACAGAACAGCGGGCTGCAGTCCAAAGGCCTGAAGTTGCGTTTGATGTCTTAGACTCTGTCACTCACTAGCGCATCACGTTCAGGGCCTCACTCACAGACTGAGCTGAGTTTCAGATTCTCAGAGGATAAGTAAAAATATATATGAAAGCACTTTGCACACGCTAAAAATTATAAATCAATACTGGAACTATCAGCAACACAAAATAAAAGCCACTGTCACTGCAGTCATGAAATCCTACCTTTTACTATTTCACCAAATAACTGAAAATCAGGGAAATCATGGGAAGCCTTACAATCCAATAAAGTGAAAAATTAGAACTCTGTACATGGAGAACATTGAGTTTTGGGTTTTTTTTTTTTTTTAATTTCAGGTGAAATCATTATATAAAAATGTTGGCATGCAGGTGAGCATATTTAGCTTGTTTTTAATAAACGTTAACCTAGGACATACCAGAAACATAGTCCATACTCATATATGTGGGATGTTGGCATTTATTTATCTGAGATAATGAAAGGAATTGGATTACTTCACAGACAATCGGACTTAAGCATATAACAGTATCAATGCCAGAAATTCAGAGACTAATCAATATCATCTACGGACAGCATATGTGCAATGCAAAACTTTATACCAAATTTTCCACTTAACAAAGGAAAATCTTGCATTGAGAGAAATAAGGATATGCAATTTCCTCAACATTTAAAATATACCTCAATTTCATGAATTCTTGGTTCAAAGGAGTGGGGAAAGACCTAGGCTCTCACATGTCAAAATGTAATGAGAAAACTGTCAATGGATTAATGAATTAATTGCCTGTTTAAATAAGAAGAAACTGAAAATCTAATTTCAAAACTTGTAACACCTGTGTTTCTTCCCTAATTTTCGTAAGGTACTCAACTAATACACCTACAGCACTTAATAAGCATTTCACATACTGTATTATAACATATGTTTGCTATTGTTATGCAGTTTTTAGTTTAAAAAGTCTTAGTTTGTACCCACATGGATTATGTGAAGGCTGTAAAGCCCAGAAGCCTGGGGTTGAACACTTGTGTACCACTTGTCATATGTGACTTTGACTTTTCTCCTCTTTAAAATGGATCTATAAATGACATACACCTGAGAGGGTTGCTTGCAGATTAAATTTGTGCCTGTCCTCAGTCATGTCTGTCTCTTTGCAACCCCGTGGACGGTAGCCCACCAGGCTCCTCTGTCCATGGAATTTCTCAGGCAAGAATACTGGAATGGATTGTCATTTTCTTCTTTCAGGGTAACTTCCCCACTGAGATTAGACCTGTGTTTCCTGCATTACCAGGAAGATTCTTTACCACTGAGCCACCAGGGAAGCCCTCTAAAGACTCATGTAAGAGACCAAAATCTTACATCAAGTAATTTATATTTGACACAATTTTCCCTTTTTTAATGCCAATCTAAAACTATTTTCATTCCTTTTGTAGGACTGATTATAGGGTTCCCCTGATGGCTCAGTGGTAAAGAATCCATCTACCAGTGCAGGAGACACGGGTTCAGTCCCTGGGTCAGGCCAATCCCTTGGAGAAGGAAATTGCAACCAACTCCAATAATCTTGCCTGGGAAATCCCAGTGGCTGAGTAGCCTGGTGGGCTACAGTCCATGGGATCACAAGAGTTGAACACAACTTAGAGACCAAATAACAACAACAACAGGACTGACTATGCTTTTTTAAAAAAAGTGTAACAACAAAATCAACAATGTATAACAAGGGACAAGTTTCAATACTCTTACAAAGGAAGTGATTATTAAAGTTATACATTTTCCCTTCTAGTATCTCATCTTTTTGCTGTTGTTGTTCCAAAAGATTGCCTAGACACCTAGCCCATTTCAGTAAAGTATTTTCATTGCCTAGAATAAAAAAAGATTAACATAGGCACTGAAGAGAAAGAATACAAATCCCAAGAAACTTGTCCACCACGGCTTGGCACTGGCCATGAGTGTTTGCCATCACGTCTACAAGGATTAAATCACGCGCTGCAGCAGCTGCTGACCTCCAATAGCCCCGAAGGGGTTTCAGGTGCAGAGCAGGACGAGGCACTCTGTGCTCCCAGAAACGGGCAGGACGGGTCTTCAGACAGTTAGATATTCTCAGGAGCTGGTTTTCTAAGCCCGGTTCTTGTATCTCCTCATCTCTAGAAAAACCCTAAAATCCTTCACGATGACAACTTTCTCGTGACTAGCAGCAGCTTCACGAGGCCAGCAGAAACTTCCTAAAAGATACACGTGCTTGACTGCATGTTCTCCCCCTTTAGAGAAATCACATATACACTGACCTTCCTTCTTCCTTTTTGGAACAGTCTCTCAGAGCTATCTGCGGGGCTGTCTCCCAGGCTGCAGTCCTCATATAGCCCCCAGTAAAACTTAACTCGCAACTGTCACGTTGTGTATTTTTTTTTAAGTCGACAAACCTAAAGCAAAATTTATAACTTACACAGGTCCAACGTAAATGTTAAATGTTGTGGGTAATAACAGTCAAAATAAGAGGTTTCTTACATTAATCAAAATGAAAACTATAAGAAACAAATTCACCTGCATAAATTGTTCATGATAAACACAAGCTACAATATTCCAAAGCTGCGGCTTCCTTAACTGGAGACAAAGATGGCTTTGTTTCCTTAATTGGAGACAAAATCTACATTGCTTTGCATACACATCCACACCCAAAACAACCAAACAACACATGTACACACCAAAAATTTTCTTTGTCAAGGTGAGAGACTGAGAATACCCAGAAAGTAAGGGCCCCAGAGGCAAGGGTGGAGGAACAGCATAGGGTGAACCAGATGAAGTGGAGCCTCTATCCTGAAAGAAGGTGGAAGCCACTGGTTCACAGCGTGGGAGTTGCTATTTATTATCACTCGACATCTCCACTAAAGCCAGGAGAATAAATGGGACTTTGAAGAAGCTGTCTAAACAGCCTTCTCCTGATTCTGCTACGGATCCACACCTCCTTTGCTGATTCTACCCCATCTGAACAAAACCTGGATCCTACGCTTCAGGGCTTGACCCTCCCACCTCATCTCTTCTGTCTACACGCTCACAGACTGGGTGAGCTCATACATTCCCTCAGCTTTAAACACTCTCAACATGTTGACAATGTCTAAATTTATATCTCCAGTTCCACCTGCTCCCCTGAACTCCAGACTCATATATCCATATGCTCCCTTGACAAGGCTACTTGGATATCCAGTAGGCATCTAAACAGATCCAACATTTAACCATTTCTTCCTCATCTCCCTCATCCCAATAAATGGCAACATATCCAACCAGCTACACTGGTTTGATTTCTAGCATTTATCTCCCTCAGATTTAATTTGTTGACATGTCTGTTTCTTCCCAGCAGAATGCAAACTGCGTGAATGCAGCTGTTTCTATTGTAATACCCAGGAACCAGAGGAGACTAGTTTAAACTGCATGGAAAATGTGGGCCCCCCACGAGGCACAGGAGGTGAAGTCTGGAGGAGAAAATGGAGGCTGTCATGAGAGGATATGGATCAGGATGCTCAAAGCAGAAGAAATGATGGATGCAAAGGTCTAAATTCAAACGAAGCTTGTAGAGAGACACACACACTAGAAGCAGAAAGAAAACCCAGCGGGATGGAGAACAGGAAAGCAGAGGAAAAGTACCGAGAAGGGAGGGATGGCAGGAGGCGGGCGAAGGAGAGTTTCAGAGCTTCTGGGAGAGGGGACGTTGGGACCAAAGGCCGACAGGAGAAAGGGTCAAATTCAGTGCTTCAAGAGAAATGACAAAGAGGAGGCTACCAAGATCTCTTCTGGAGGGCTTCAACTGAGCATTTCATTCTTCCCCAGAGGGGTCTCTGGATATGTTAATATTTGTTCATATTAATTTTGAACAGCCTGGGCAAAATGGTATCATTTGCACGGCCCAGTCAGCTGTGATCTGAAGTAAAATAGAGCAATTCCTATGGAAGTATGGAAATGGAAGAGATCTTACCAGGAAATTTACATGGCTGAGAATTCCCTCTCTGCACTGGGGATTGTCTCAAAATATTTCCACCAAGACATCCAATCTATGACATCTCTAATCAAAAGCATGGAAGTGCTGCACTCTGTAGGGGAAGATCCTAACATTTCCAATCAAAATGCACTTCAAAAAAAAAAAAAAGCCTATGTCATTAATCAATACCATATCCTGACTACAAGTATAAGAATTTTACTAAAGTCATTACAAAAGGCTATTAAATTATTTCTTACACTTGTGCTGTTAAAAGGCTGTTCTCTCATAGCCACTTGATGGCAAATGTCAAAGGACATCTTGGGGAATGTCAAATCATGGAAGATGGGTTTTTGAGTGAGAAGTATTGAGACAGGATAAACTATACCCACACAAGTTCTGAAACGGGTATTTTCAAACTTACTGTCCCTTTTTTGTTGCATTAAAATCATGCATTTTTTAAAAGATTTTTTTATGTGAACCCCATTTTCTAAAGTCTTTACTGACTTTCTTACAATACTGCTTCTGTTTTGTTTTGGTGTGCTGGCTGCGAGACACGTGGGATCTCAGCTCTCTGACCAGGGATCAAACCTGCACCCCCCTGCCCTGGAAGGTGACGTCTTGACCACTGGACCGCCAGGGAAGTCCCACAACTATGCACTTTAGGTTGACTTTAGCAGAATGTGCTTTTTAAAAATCCAATACTTGAAGTTAATAAAGAGTTAAGAGGAAGTTCCATGTCTAAAAACCAATGCTTCTTTAGCTCTTTCTCTGCAAATAGACTTTAGGTCAGCCGGATGATGTAGCCAGTGCCGTAAGTCATCAGAAGCAACAGAATTTGTTTAAACTGTTAAATGTCCTTTCCATCTTCTTGAGATTTTATTTTTGTTTAGTCACTGTTAAGACATGCATAGGTTTTGGTTAAATTCAATTTAATATATAAGTGATGATTTATCACCAAAAAAAGAATGATTAATTGAATTTATAATCAATTACAGAACTGCTTTACACTTTCGTAGTTCACTTAAAATATTTTACTTCCTAAATGAAGCTCTACTTTTTAAAATACAAATTCTTTGCGCAAAATCTGCTACCAGCTCTATCTTCAGTTACAGTTACACCAAATGTTTGGAAGTGTTGAGTAAATAATCCAATATTTATATTTATGTATTTAAAGGCTTACTTTTATAGAATCTTTGTACAAATACAATTTATTAGGTTTTCAACTATAGACACTTTTCTTCATTATTTTGCTTTTTTTAATCTCAGACCTTCTCTGAAACAACAAGTAAGGCAATCAAAACTGACAATGGGACTTTACTCATGAATACAGAATTCCCTTCTTGCCCCAATATGAGAGACACTGCTGAGGGCAGGAATAAAGATCCCTGAAACACTATGAGCTACAGGTCAATCTCCATCTCCACTGCTTATGAAATACAGTACCATATTCTTCAGCCACTGTTTCTTGGTTTTTTCCCTTCATTCTGTCATCATATTAAATCTCAACATCCTGCTCATAAAACATCCGAATGCCAGAGCTCAGCCTTCCTAATTTCTAAGGACTTTCTCTTTACTCAGCTACACCTTAACTTTATCACTATGCAAACCAGCGCCATGGCCAAGTCCACTGTTTCAACTCCCCCTCTTGATCACAGCTCCTTGTCTCTCTGTGATCCTAGGGTAGCCTTCAATACAATTAAGCCATCACGCTTGCCCTCTCTGCTTCCTAAGGCTGTCCGTACCCTCCTGCCTCAATCATCGCTCTACTCATATCATTATATACACAAACCCACAGCCCTGTAATCCAACACCATGTCTTCTGGGCCAACCACCCCCTGAATCCCTGACTTCCCAACTATTCTTACCGCTCACAACCCAGGGCTCTGGATATTGTTAGAAACATATGCGAAAACATGATCATCAATCTTTCCTGGACATATTCACAATGTCTAGCTTCAACGTCTCTTTATCCCTAGGCAGGAGTCCCTTTCCTCTTGTAGAAACTGCTCCTGGCTGTTCTAAACTATTTTTCCTAACTCCTCTCTCAGCAGATGACCATTTCTTCCTAACAGTATTATCCATCTGTCCAACCAACCAACTTCCTGTGCACAGTTCTGTGTTTTAGTCAATCCTCCTTTTTGTCCCAGCACAGAAGAGCTTCTCCCCTGATCCTTCCAGGCCTCCCCTCAGTGCGATAAGACATTCTCTTGGCTCATTTTCCTCTTGCAAGCCACAATACACTTTCACATATTCTTTATACATTTTCTAAAATTATAGCCCATGCTAGTTGACTTGAGGCAGGAGACAGATGGGCCTCCAAGCTAAGAAGCTGGTCTGTCCCCTGTGGACAGACACTCCAAATAAGCAGGAGCTCAAGAGGAGCTGAGCCCTGCCTAGATAAGAGATAAAGACCTTAGGAAGGTGATAACGATAACCCTATATGCAAAACAGAAAAAGAGACACAGAAATACAGAACAGACTTTTGAACTCTGTGGGAGAAGGTGAGGGTGGGATATTTCAAAAGAACAGCATGTATACTATCTATGGTGAAACAGATCACCAGCCCAGGTGGGATGCATGAGACAAGTGCTCCGGCCTGGTGCACTGGGAAGACCCAGAGGAATAGGGTGGAGAGGGAGGTGGGAGGGGGGATCGGGATTGGGAATACATGTAAATCCATGGCTGATTCATATCAATGTATGACAAAACCCACTGGAAAAAAAAAAAAAGAGATAAAGACCACATATTCTTCATTCTCGAAGTCAAGAAGACTTTACTGACCACGTACACACAGAAAGGGTCCTTGGAGGTCAAAGAGAGGGGGCATCGCCTCATAGTAAGTGATGTTGACCTAGCCTTACGCTGCCTCACAAGACTCCATCCTGGCTGAGAGAGGCGAGCACACACGGGAAGATCTGATGTAAACTAAACGCGGACTCAGGACCAAGCAGAACAGAGACCCGGAAGAAACGCCCCATCAAAGTGATCCCAACTACCACGAGGGCGTGGACCTCTCTCTGAGTCCACCAGTGTATCTAACCATACATACTCTTTTTCTAATAAACACTTGGCTCACTACTTTCCATCTCTGTATGGAAATTCCTTTCTACACAGCTGACAGGCCAGGGCCTTGTCACTGGTGCCTGGTGTCTAGTGGCTAGGATTCAGCTCTCACTTCTGTGACCCAACCTCAATCTCCACTGGTAACCAAAGCCCTGCTTCAAAGCTGCTGCAGGCTGAGGCCACCCAGCATCAAACTCATAACTCTCCTCAACTATTTGCACAAGATTTGACTTGCTCAACGCAGAACCCCAACTAACACAGGAGTTAGGGGCACTGTGGAATATCCACATGTAACTGATAGTTGGCCCTCCGCATCCATGGATTCAGCCGACAGTGAATCATACAGAACTGCAGCATTTAATATTGAAAAATATCTGCACATACCTGGACCCATGCAGTTCCATCCCATGCTGTCCAAGGGCCAACTATATTTTCCTGGCTCCCATGTAATTTCCAACTTCTTTTTTTCACCTCTCCTTAACCATTCTTTCCCACTTCCATCATCAGCTTGTGATCTGAGCCGTAAGTGCACATACTACCCACATCTCTCCATGGTACTTGAAATTCTATTGTGAAGCTCATAAAATTAGAGTGAAGATTATACTTAAAGCACTTGCAAGTCAAGTCACCTCCACAGACTGAGTCAGAGAGGATCAGTCTCCCACAATGACTGATCTCTACCTAGATTATACTGCATGGCTGTCTCTCTAATGGAACCAGACCTAAGGTAGGCTGATGTTTCCTGAGAAAATATGGTCAGCCCTCCTCCACAACATTCCTTCCTCGATAGTATCTCCCCCACATAGCCACCAAATTAATCTCTTCTAAATCTCACATCGATCCTCTTGTTCTATCAAAACCTCTGGCAATTTTCCCACAGACTATAAACAAACAACTCAAACACTCAAAGTCAGGGCTGGCTCAGTCTCTGTGGGGTTTCTGGGTGCTGGTGTGCACAAGGTTTTGTTTGAGCCCTCCAAGCATCTCTGGTGGGTATGGGGTTTGATTCTAAATGTGATTTCGTCCCTCCTACCATCTTGATGGATGAAGCAAAAGCTAGAATCCAACAAGACTGTTGAAGCTTGGCTGGATGAAGCATAAGTTGGAATCAAGATTGCCAGGAGAAATATCAATAACCTCAAATATGCAGATGATACCACCCTTATGGCAGAAAGTGAAGAACTAAAGAGCCTCTTGATGAAAGTGAAAGAGGAGAGTGAAAAAGCTGGCTTAAAACTCAACATTCAGAAAACTAAGATCATGGCATCTGGTCCCATCATCTCATGGCACATAGATGGAGAAAAAGTGGAAACAGTGACAGTTTTTCTTTTCTTGGGCTCCAAAATCACTGCAGATGGTGACTGCAGACATGAAATTAAAAAACGCTTATTCCTTGGAAGAAAAGCTATGACTAATCTAGACAGCATATTAGAAAGCAGAGACATTACTTTGCCAACAAAGGTCTGTCTAGTCAAAGCTATGGTTTTTCCAGGAGTCATGTATGGATGTGAGAGCTAGACCAGAAAGAAAGCTGAGCACCAAAGAACTGATGCTTTTGAACTGTGGTGTTGGAGAAGACTCTTGAGAGTCCCTTGGACTACAAGGAGATCCAACCAGTGAATCCTAAAGGAAATCAATCCTGAATATTCATTGGAAGGACTGAGGCTGAAGCTAAATTTCCAGTACTTTGGACACATGATGGCAAGAACTGACTCACTGGAAAAGACCTTGATGCTGGGAAAGATTTAAGGCAGGAGAAGAGAATGACAGAGGATGAGAAGATTGGATGGCATCACCGACTCAATGGACCTGAGTTTGAGCAGGCTCTGGGAGCTGCTGATGGACAGGGAAGCCTGGCGTGCTGCAGTCCATGGGGTCGCAACGAGTCGGATATGACTGAGTGACTGAACTGGTAACAAACAACAGAACTTCTTAGCCCAGCTCTTAAACCCTACATATGCTGCAAACTACCAACCACTCTTCTACTAATGCCTTCTAAGAACCTTCTGCCTTATTCTACAAATGTACACAGCACTTTCTCACCCTGTGGCCCCTGCTCAGGGTCACTCACATAAACCATGCCCTCGTTGTGGGATCTCCTTCAACCCAGACAACACTCTCCAGAAGTCAGGGCCACCTCGAGGACACCCTTCTCAAACTGCAGTTCCTCATCCGTGGGTGAAATGACAGCAAACTGTGCTGTTTCCCAGCACATTTAATTCACAACCTGACCATTTTATGTATGTGAATCTCAACAAGGTGGTGAGGCCAGCGATATCGAATATGATGTTTTAAGTAAGTCTGTAACCCTCACTGTAACTGACAACCAACATCTTTATCACCATCAACATTTATTCATTACGTGCCAGGTGCTTCGACAAAGCTTTACAGTGATCCTGTGGAGTATATATTACTATTTTTCCCATACACAAATAGGCAGCATGGTTCATAGTCAGGGGCCTACCAGAACTTTGAACACAATGGGTACAATCTGTGATTTGTATTCTTAATACATTTATATTAGTGATAAATGTATTACAAATAACTATGCTCTGATACTATTCATTAGTTAATCTGTCAAAGTAGAAAGTTTTCCCATTCTTCCCAGTCAAGCACAATCTTCTGAGCCTTCAAGACCCAATTCAAACGTCACCTCTTCAGAAAGTCTCCTGATAACACCCTGGCAAAGTTAGTTGCTCCTTCTGAGAACTATCTTTAATCCTTGTAATGTGTCTTCAATACAACACTAAGGTTATTTAGCAGACTGCTCAGTTAGAATGGGTTTCTTAATGGCAGTTTGTTCAATACTTTTAATTTTCAGAACAATCAAATGGAAAGTAAAATGAATGAAATTTATATCTGCTGGCCAAATAAAACAAAAAGAAATGGTATTATCTTATTAGCAATATTTGATCATCATACTCACAAATCTTTTCTGTAACATTCAGTATATGTATCATATTATAAAATGAGTTATGGCGGAGTGTAATTCAGAAGGTCTATTCTTTTCAGTATGTCCAAACAAAGCTTTATTCTTAAGAAATGCGGAAGAGACTTACCAGTCTTCTCCTTTCTTCTTCTACCGCGATAAGTAGTCTTGCGAATTCTTTTAGTGACTGAGCTATTTAAAAGATAAATTTTTTAAAAAAAGGCATTAACCTCTTTACATTGCCAGTATCTAATTGCACAAGAATAAACATTACAATAAAGATACTCATAAATTTGTATATATTCTGGGTTTTATGTTTCTATAAGCACAAAACAGTATATACAATGGATTTCAATGCCTAAAAGTTATAGATAAGAAACGGCTACAAACTGAAGCTTAGTACATATCAAGTATAATATTTTTTCTTCATAGGCTCTAGGGGAATATAGTTTATAAATTTAATAAATAAAATTTACACATTAACAAACAAAAGTATAGTACTGGAATCACTTCTAAATAAAATTTTTACAAATAATAAATTCATTAAATCTGAATGCACCATCTATAAGAAGCAATAAATCCAGTTCTATTTAGATGTATTATATTTAGTGAAAGTGAGTGAAAACCACTCGGTCGTATCTGACTCTTTGCGACTCCATGGACTTCTCCAGGCCAGAATACTGGAGTGGGTAGCCCTTCCCTTCTCTAGGGGATCTTCCCAACCCAGGGATCAAACCCAGGTCTCCTGCATTGCTGGCAGATTCTTTACCAGCTGAGCCATAAGAAAAGCCCAAGAATACTAGCCTATCCCTTCTCTAGCGGATCTTCCCAACCCAGGAATCAAACCGGGATCTCCTGCATTGCAGGCAGATTCTTTATCAACTGAGCTTCCAGGGAAGCTCACTATACTTAGTAGCAGCCAGTAATGCAGTCTCCCACTGACTTCTTTCTAGAAGCTCAACACTTATAGATACTTAGAAATGGATTCTCTATTCTGTCTTGCTGTATTACTCTCATATCCAAGGTACTTTAGACCTTTGCTACTCGGAGTGGTCAGAGGATGACCAGCATTAGTATTTTGGGAGCTTGTTAGAGATAAAAATGCTAAGACCTCATCCCAGAATCTGAATTTTAAAAGGATCCCCAGGTGATCCCTTTATACATTAAAGTTGAGAAGCATTACTTTAGAAAACTGAAAGTGTATTGCTGTGGTTTGCAAAGTATTCAGAAACTCTGGAAGGACAAACGAAGAAATAAAAAAAAAGTGACAACAGCATATTCTTTAAAAATGCACAGTGCTGTGAAAGATGAACTCAGCCACATTAATTTCTGTACTTTATACTTAATATGAATTATTAAGTAAAGTCAGAATGTTGGGAGTACAAAACTAACAAAAGAAATAGTGAATGCAAATTTTGTTTTGATTTAAGCTAGACCCTTCCCATTTATGTCTTTATTCTTTAGGCTCCCACCTCTTTCTTCATCCACACTGATAGTGAAAATACTGTGAGACCAGAAATTTAGTAATTCTAGCATAAAGTTTACAATAAAGGCAGGTGAGTAGTGATAATAAATCAAGAGTCTCATCAACAAAATTTTGCGAATGCTTATAAGAATGCTTTCTATTCAAGAATTTAAAATTACAAACTTGGATTTTTTTCTTTCTCTTTTCTCAGAATTACTAGGCTAACATTAACTAAACTGGTTTGAAATGCTACCCCTATGATAACTTCACACTGTATTTCATTCAGTTACCAGGACAGATTAATTTGATAAACATATGAATGGCCTTAGAGTTAAGTGTAACTTTTTTAAGTGTTTAGAAAATGTGATTTTAATTTCTGCAAAAATACCTTTAAATACTATACTATAATACATCCCAGTTTTGACAACAATAAGCTGAAGAGAAAAACATTTTATTAATACAAATAGACGATTTTAACTGGAGTGTGCAATAACATATTATATTTTTGTAACTTCAGTAAAAAACAAAGAAACAAAAAGTATCCAAACACCATCTGGCAACTATCTACTGCCAACTGAAGATCTGTTGAAGAATCTGGAAAGACAAGCCCAATAAAAGTTTGAATGGTGAAAGGTAATGTCATTATGCCTACAGAGAAAGAAGCCAAGAGACACTGGAGGCAGCAGATACTCCTGAGGTGAGAGGACAAGAGGAGACATAAAGAGTAGCTCAAAGTCTGAAAAGAAGCACTTTTCACCCCAGATTTTTAACTCAGTGCCTCCCAAACTTTTTAATAAGTATCAGAAACATACAAAAACAAAGAACCTTACCCTCATATGCTTCTTTTTATCAAAAGCTATTGGGTTAACACACTCTACTGAAACATGGGGACAAAACAAGAGCAAAGGATAGGAATTCTAGCAAATCAAAGAAGCAAATAAATTCTCAGGACAGTACAAAGCTACTCCAGAACAGCAGTTGTGCCAAACTTCCAGAGGCTCTTGTCTACACTGCAGCAACAGGTTAGAAGCTCCAGGAAAGATCTCCAGAGAAAGAAAACAAAGAACTGATCAATATCCTGACACATCTAAATACAATGAGAAGAAATTTACATTCTTTTTTTTTTTTTTAAGAAAACTCAAAGGCAATTATAGTCAATGATCAAAAATATTGAGGAGGGAAACATTCCGAAAAGTTCCAAAGCTTGAATTTGCTACATGCTAGCAAATATTTACATAGCATTTATACTGTATTAGGGAGTATAAGGAACATAGAGATGATTTAATATAGTGTGGGATGGTATGCACAGGTTATATGCAAATACTACAGGATTTTACATAAAGGACTGGAGCAGTCAAGAGTCTGGAATCCGGGGGCACCGGAACCAATCCCCTCCAAATACCAAGGAACAACTGTATTGACTCCTGGGAAAGCAAAGTGATACAGCTAACATGATCAAAATAGCTGAAATAACAGAGTTGTGAGTAATATGTACAAAGTCACTGAAATATAAACACTGACAGAGTCATTAAGAACAGGATACAACAAAAACTGGTTAAAACCAACTAACTCCAAGATGGTGGAAGATTTAGCTTTCAGGGGACCCTGAGCCTCATTATACACTCATTGTAATGAATTAGCATGCTAAGTGACACACCCACAGGTACCATGATAGTTCTGAAGCCAAAAAGCAAGCAGTGGCCCAATTCCTGGAAATCTCCATGCCCTCCCCAAAACTGTTAGAATAATCCGGCCCCTTGTTAGCCTATGAAATTACCCAGCCTTATAAAACTATCACTCCACATTTTGGGGCAATCTTGCCTTCTGAAACAGACCACATTCTGCCTGTGGAGTGTGTATCTCTCAAAGTAAGTGTGCTTTCACTTAACTAAGGCTTGCTCTTGAAATTTTTCCTGATGGAAGCCAAGGACCCTCACTGGGCAGCCCGTCTCAGGGACCTGCCCGAGACCTGGGCATGACCATCTTCTAGCACCCCATTCTCCTGCAATAGACCTTCTGTGGAATTAGTGGCAGGGACTGGTAGAAATGGAGATTGCTTGTTTTCGTTAAGCTGAAAATAAATCTGTAACTTCTCAAACAAAATTGCAAATAAAAATGCTTTACTTCCCTGCTAGCCAACACCACAGGAGGGCACAGATCATGTATTATTAATTTTCTCAAAGGGTTAAATAAATATCTAGCACACCGAAACCTATCAGCAGGTATTTTTGAAACACATGAGACAATAACTTAATGTTAGACTGGCAGGGGAACACTGTGTGTGTATTAGTCACTCAGTCATGTCCAACTCTATGAACCACATAGGCTGTAGCCACCAGGCTTCTCTGTCCATAGGATTCCCCAGGCAAGGAAACTGGAGTGGATCGCCACGCTGTCCTCCAGGAGATTTTCCCAACCCAGGGACGGAATCCAAGTCTCCTGCATCGCAGGCAGACTCTTCACCATCTGAGCCACCAGGGATACACCAGAAACTCCCAACTGGTCAACCCAGAAAACGTTCACCACCCCATGTAGCATGCCCTAGTAGTCCTGGGGTGTATTTCAGAATGATGAACTCAGAAGTCCAAAGACTTCCCCAAGGTAACTACTACTCAAAAATTGTGGAATTGTCTTAAATCAGATTTTGCTTACAAGAATCTGCCCTCAGTGCAGAAGATCTGGATTCGATTCTTGCCTGGAGAATTCCATGGAGAGAGGAGCCTGGCGAGCTCTAGTCCATGGGGTCACAAGGAGTCAGACATCACTGAGTGACTCACTCACTCACACACACACACACATGGAAACTCAAGTTCTCAGTTTGCTGTTGTATTTCCACCTCCAAACTTAATGATGCCGTTCTATATTTTACTTAAATGGTTTTCTGGTCTGCTTTCCTTATAAATACTATTTATAGGCTCAGTACAATAACAGTAGATTATAACGAGATAGTCGGAAGAGAAACCTTAACTTGTGAAAGCAGCTGCACGTTTGGCTCCTCACAACAAAAACTACTCGACTTCCAGCAATTTTCTGGGTCTGCCCCAATTAGACAATAACTTTTGTTCCCTCTTTTTCTTCAGTTGATTTTTTTCAGGGAAATGATTTCATAAAAATTAAGCTAAGATTGTTCTCTTTAAAGATTATAGTCCTAGTTCTATAAAATCAAACTGTTTCTTGGTCTAAATGAAGCTTTCAGGTTCACCTTTTGTTCTATAAGACAATGAACAGCCCAGGAATACTAAATATTAGTGATTTATTTCAGGAATTAGGGGCAGTGGCCAACTAATCTGTAAACCTATATCTAATGTTTTCCCTAAATCTTTATATCGTATTAGCAGTTTACTAAGCACAATATACCACAGAATGAAAACAGGAATTAACCATCCTATAAGGCAAGAATAAAGCAACTCAAAGTATTATCACGTAAATTGGGTTTTAGGAGAAGGGGCTAATGAATAGCCAGTCACTTGCCTGCCCCACTCTCAAAGTCTAACAGGTACCTCTGACACAAATCAGGCAGATCCAAGCTGCCCAGTGTACCCCAGCAAGAATCTAGAGGTTAGAAGCCAGTTATTAGAATCTCCAATGCATGGGACCCACAAATGCCTTAAGCAACCACAAAAACAAACCTTCTCCACCAGGCCCTGGGCACAATACATATACAAAATGACTCTTCCAACACTCATTACAGGGTCTTATACAAAATGGCTACTGATTTTGTGACTGCTTGAGCCACTGTTTTCTAAGATTTTGCTTAAGCAAAATCTGAAAATATTTTTTATTACATGCAAATTTCTGATACCCAAATATTTCTCTTATAATAAATTATTTATGATGCTCCATATTTTATTAATTTAATATCCACATAAATAAAAAACACTGCATTATCTGATTTAGGAGGTTCAAACTAACACTGAATATAACAGCTGGTCCTGTGACGCAGTGGTAAAGAATCTGCCAATGCAGGAGACTCAAAGAGACTTGGGTTCAATCCCTGGGCTGGGAAGATCCTCTGAAGGAAATGCAACCCACTCCAGTATTCTTGCCTGGGAAATCCCATGATGAGAGAAGCCTGGCAGGCTACGCTCCATGGGGTAGCAGAGTCAGACGTGACTGAACTACTGAGCACACACACCTGCAATTATAGATTCTGACCATACCTAGGTGGTATTACAGGAGTTTGATTTAGTGAGAGCAATATTCCAAAAATAATACTTAATACACAGTGGGCTTTCGATAGATGGATTTAAGGAAATATTCCCACCAGCTATTTTCTCTATAAGGAGAAAACATACCAACTTATTCTAGGCTTCATAAAATATTATGAAAAGAATAGGCCACAGACTGGAAAATTATGTTAGCTATTCACATTCTTGCCACCTGCATGAAGCTTTCCTGGCTGTATTCACCAGTAATAATCTTTCCCCTTCCTGACCATCTGGACTATGAGATTACTGGAAAGCAATCAAAATACAGCTTTATATATAAAATTTAACTTTCAAAAAATTACTGAGGTCAAGAACACTGCTATAGGTTTCCTTTTTATCTCTACAATGTGATATTGGAAAAACACTTTTGGAACAAAAGAAATCTATTACTCAGATGCATTTATGACAGTCCCAAGAGCATAAACATTCACAAAGATAACAGCTGAATTATACCTAGATGGTGAAGAAGTGTGATAATGTCTTCTATATTTACTAATACCATAAATTCTGAAACATTTATGAACTATCTAAAATATCTATTTCCTAACATTCTTTTCAAGAAGCTTAAATTCATCCTCCTATTTTAAACTGTGGAAAACTTGTTCAGAGTCTGGGAGTAAGAATGAGTGAGAATAAAGAAAATTAGTCCTTGTTATTGTTGATATAAACTCCACTATCTTAAAAACTAAGCATTATATTCTATTAAATATTTCAACAACTTAACAGCTTGGGCTTTACAGACTTCACAGCTAGAAGAAATGAAAAAGCATGTCTCTCCTGCATCTAATCAACATTTATATTATAGTCAGACAATGATGTGCTAAGTATTTCTTCTAGGAGTCTTTCCTCAAACCTAAACAACATAAACACATACTCAAAAACAAAAATACCAAAGAACAGATCACAAATTCAGTGACATACAGAATTATGTACACAACACATTTTTCTCACTTTATTAGACTGAGCAAATCACTTATGAAGTTCAGATATGCTGATGAATAGAGGGAACTGGGTTAGCAGTAGGATTTAGACTTGGATAAACCAAAAAGAAAACATGAAAACCTGTAAAAGTCTATAAAAGTCAGACTGAACCAATGCAATCACATTTTGTAAGTCCAGATGATGTCCCAGTAGTCACTTGACTTTTCTATTTGGGTGTGAGTGGGTTCTGTCAAGCTTTTTCTCTGGGACCGACTTTTCATGAAGAATAGCAGCAAGGCAGTAAAACATCAGTACTGAGCTGAGGCTGTGAGCCAAAGCAGGTGAATCCGTCACATCCTTCTGGGCCACATGGAGAAAAATTAGAGCAGAATCAACCTACACAGCCAAGGGACACCCAGCACTACACAAGCATGCAATGATCTAACCGGGTATCACATCAGCAGTTCCCGGCTGGAACTCCCACTGAGGGAGTTTTAATTGTTTGAACACTAAAAAGATCAAAGGTAGCATACTGGCTGAAGTATTCAATGGAAAGTTTTGTTGGTTCAGGAACAATTTAACCCATAACCAGAACAGGCACATGGTCAGTCTGTGGTATGTCTGAATAATAAATACTGTGTCTGCAAAACAGACAGAGTGATATAAAAAATGACACCGATTTTCCCACCAGATAGTGTAACAATTAATATCCCTACTGATGGGCTGTCCACTCTGTCTGCAATACTGGCATTATTTGCAACCACAAATTCTAGCTATTCTTTTCTGAAAGCCGCACATCAAATAAGATTTTTCCACTCCATTTGTGGCTTCAAGCTCCAAGGATGCCTAGTTGCAAAGTCAATAAATTGCTTCCTAAACCAACAGAAAAAAAAGTCACAGGCCCACTGTGGAATTCTGGCAGGTCACTATAATATACCCCAGTATTCAGAGCAACTGATCTTTTTTCTAGTGCTTCACAGGCCTGTGGCATCCAAGGTCTCATGGAAACACAAGCATATTAGTTCTCTTTGAGGTAACTGAACTGGGTCCTCCACAATGTCCTCCAGGAGGTTAGTGTTTTCTTTAATTGCCAAACACATCAAAAAACAAGATTAACCTTGAAAACAAGCCCCTCTAAATTAATTTAAACATGCATTTAAATTCTTTTGTCAATACACCCTACCAATGCATCCTTGTGTAGCATTGTATTCAAGTGAATTACGCTTCAGTAAATATGAGACGTATCAAGTTAGAAAAGCATAGTAGATATTATTTTAGTAATAAGAAATTACTATCACTGTGTAATTTTTTAATTAAGTATTAAAGAACAGGAAGAAATGCAGAGCCTGCAAATGAAGACAGTTATAAAATTAAACTTTTATCTGGTTGACCAGGACTCTGCACAGTTAGGAACCGCCTTGTCTCTGCTTCTCCGCTTGTTCCATTCTGCCATCAGCTGAGCCATCACCCACCTGGGCAGCACTCGGATGCCGATGCAGATGCCGAACAGGCTCAAGGGCAGAATCCTCACTTTGGAATCCACTGGCTTAATATCAAGTGATTAAGTGATTAAGGAATCAAGTGATTCCTGCTTTCTCTTGTTTCTGTTGATCCTCTACCAAAGTACCCAGATTTTTGCAGGGGTTATAACCAGTAATACAGTCTCCTTTTAAATTCCGGACTTCTGATCCTAGCGCCTCCCTCCATACTTGGGTTCAGACATTCCTCGGGTCCCCAGGCACTAACCTCTGGTAGACTTTGATCAATATGGGTCCCAACTGTCACTGCACCTTTGGGCTGAGATTCAAAACTTGTGGCCAAACTGTTAATCTTTGACTCTTTTCTGTTCTAACCAGATACGCAGTCTGGCTTCGCTTCTCCCCACTGGTTTAACAGCTAAACTGAAAAGAACAGTACCTCCTGTGAGCCAGGGGCTTCACCCACAAACGAAAGCTACTGCTGCTACTATTGTTATAGATTGTTAAGGTAACGACTAAAATACAGGAGACTTATGATGCCAAGATGAAAGTCACAATGGATGCACAGAAATAATATTCTAGACTATACATAGTCTAGACATAGTCTAGTCCTTCATACAGTCTCTCTGAACAGGAATAAGACTTTTTAGTAAGATCTGCTTTACAACTGTCAAACTACCAGGAGTTTGAGAATTCTAATATTTTCTCTCTATACAGACAGATGATGTGGATATATAGACAGGGTTTGGTATTTCATATAACAAGATATAAAGTAAGTAACATTTAGATATAAAGCAAATAATAATTAGATATAAAGTAAATAATAATTCACATAAGTCCAAGTTTTGGCAAATAAATACATACAAATACAGAAAGGCAGCCTTTCACTTTTGCACAATTCCAAAATTTGATTCCAGCTGCTTTCTCTCACGACTTCATCACGCTACTCATTACTTCAAATGAATTTCGTCTGAATCCTAGTTAAGATTTTTTTTTTTAACTAGAGATTTTGTGTTGATACAGTAAACATTGTTGTGCATAACACAGTCTATAAGTCACATATATTCATTTAGTTTTCTTTCCAGGCACGCATGTTAGTTAAAAAATGAAGAACTGTGCAATTCTGATGTTACTTTGTTTTAGCTCTTGTTTTGTGGTGTTTGACCTGTTTCCCAAAGCCAAAACAACTCCCGATTCAGAAAGCATTTTCCTAAGATGTAGACCACTCCCACTTTGGAGCGCCTCTGTTAAGAGGCAGAGATGCTACATAAACTGTGTCACTGAATGGAGCTTATGACGGGCAGAGCTGAACTCAATGATATGAGGTACGGAAGTAAGCGTTATCTTCATTTTGCACACGAGGAAAGGGGCAATCAGCTGGCGTAGTTTGCCCGATGATATGACAGCTAGTAAGTGGAGAAGCAAGTATTCAGTTCTGATTGTTTGATTCCAAAGTCTGTTCTCCAGCAAACCATTATTGCCAAAGGAGGTGAGTGGATAAAAGATAGTGCCAGCCTACTACCCAGCTACATTACAGGAAATGGCAGGCTTGTCATCTGTAAAGGCAAACAGGGCCAGAGCTATTTGTGCTCAGAGAATAATCAGGCGCCAAGTATCCTGGCTTAAAGGGAACTTTAAGTCAGTAACTTGCTGCTGACAAACAAGCACTTACACCAAATGCCCCCCTCCAGTCCTTCCTGCCATCAGGAACTGACCTCCCAACACGCCTTCACATTCCACAAAGCCTGGAGCACACCCGCCATCCTCCTCCTCTGCACCCAAACCTCCCGCCACCACCTACTGAAGCTTCAGACATCTGCGCCCTCATCCACCATGCAACCTCTCTCCTCCACAGCCTCTTAACCCCCAATGACCTTCTCGCTTTTGTCATTTACACACCCACAAGAACACGAAGAGGTCAAGCGATCTAACCCCTCTGCTTCCTGGAAGTCTTTTTCTTCAACTCTAGTTTACTCCTAATCTTATTTCCCACAGTGGCTATCTAAGAAGAATGTTCTCCTTTCTCAAGAGCCCAGCCCCAAACTTCCCTTGCTCACACCAGATGGCCTGGCCTCCTGCTTCTCTGATCAACACTGTCTCCATTCATTCTCCTCAATGCGCCTGTCTCAGAGGAGGGGCCCTCTTCCTCTCAAAAGTTTACAGCTCTCCATCAAGCCTCTGGTCTCACCATTTTCCATCTTCAGCTATACTTTTCTGTCTCCCTATCTCTGATTTCCCCACCATCACCCTTCTCTCCTCACAAGCTATTTTTCCTTCTCCTAGTCCCCAAACTGACTCCAGTTGAAGCCCATCCTCACAAAGGAGAAAGAGCTGGAAGCCAGGGCTGGGGAAACAGGAGACTGTGTATCTACACCAGCATGGTGCACAGCTATTTAATCCTCAGAACACCCTAGGAGGCACTCACAACTAAAACTCCCAGATCTTCTACAACCATTCTCCTATTTTTCAAATAATTAAACTGACATATCCAGGTTAAATAGTATGCAAGGTCATGGAGCTAGTGACTTGCAGAGCTGAACTTTAAATTCAAATTAGCTCACCTGAAACTTACACAATGTCCCTCTACTCGAGACAGAGTCCCACACCACCCACCTCAGTGTTCTAAATTTAACAAATCCAATTATACATCCTCGGAATTTCCATTAGGAATTTTGTCTGAATCTCAAAACTTAACTTGTACTGAAACTTAACTCATAATTCTGCTCCACCCCCAGGAAGCCTGGCCACATATAAACATATAAATGGACGCGACTCTTCTGTAATTCAAGTGATGGGTTACCCTCAGTCCTTCCTGCCACACATTCTGTCACCAAAGGCTGGTGCTCTCTCCTCTATGCTTCCCCAAGCCCATGTAAGGGTAACACTTCATCTCTGCAATGCTATCACAACAGCCTGGTTACTGGTTTTCCAGCTCCTTCAGCTCCAACTCACCATATGCACTAATGGTCAAAATAAAATTCCTAAAGGGCACCTTTGATTATGTCATCATCCAACTCAAAAACTGAATGAGTGAATCAAGTCCAAAGTGTTGAGGCTTCAAATGATTTGAGGCTTCCACGACACGGCCATGATAAGTACCTTTCCAATTATGTTACCCTGAGATGTTACTACTTCTAATCTCTAACTTAGGACTTTGAAACTACTAACATTCCTATAGTATCCCACTTCCATGTCTTTCCTTTAATACACATTTCCCAAGCTGTCCCTTACCTAGACATTAGGACCCAGTTCAAATAACAGTTTCTTTCCGAGCATCTTCTGACGTCCCTTCTTCCAGCTTTGGTGATCTCACAGCATTTCTGTTACTATTATACCTAAAGCACTCAGCACATTCTCTTGAGTATTACAGTGATTGTATCATAAAGATATTTTTTGACCCCCTTCTATTTTCTAAGCTTAATAAGGATAAAGGAAGGTCCTATTCATGTTTGTATGTACCGGAGAAGGTTCTTCACATTCAGAAAATATTGTCAGTAGGGAATTTTAAAGAATCCAACATCTATATGAACACAAACTAAGTCACATCTTCTATGTGATTTTAATGTGAAAAGCTGATTGTCTTTTTCATCCCCGGGAAATCTGCACAGCATCTACACTAGCCCACGAACACTGTCTCTCATTCTAAGATAGACAGGCAGTTAGGCAGATAATTTGTCTGCATAAAGCAAAACTCTTTTTAGGCTGTGCAGGAAAAGGGAGCAACAGATGACGAGGTTTCCCCACAAACACATGGCTTCTACGGCCTCGGTGGCTCCAGGGGCAGAATGCTGGGCATCAGGGGTCTGGGGACCCACAGAGCACACCTCTGGAACAGACTTCTTCCCAGTTTTAGCACCTTCCCCAGCTGTGCCTCCCTCCCTCGGTATAAAGCACACGTACATTGTGAAGAGTAGTGGTTTCCACAGGTTACGTAAGACACTAAGTATCTCCATAAAATGAAAGGCTCCTAAACTCTCAACCCAGGGGATTCTACCCTAGTTCACATCTGGGGGTGGAGCTCAAGAATCAACATTTTAAGGCTCCCCATTGGTGACTCTGATGGTAGGCAGCTGACAATTGTTGACTTCGGTGGATTGGGGAGGAATGCATGCTTTGGATGAGGAATTAAGGGTTTAAAATATATTTAAATAGAAAGCAGTATACACATATGTATGTGTGTGTGTAATTTTTTAAACTAAGATTTGTAAAGCTGTCCTTGAAAGCAGATCTGTACTTTCAACGGCAGAAGTAGACTCGCGGCCCTCACTGTTCCGGAGGAAATACACACCGTGTCTCCGTCCTAAGACTCAGGAGGGCCCCAAACTCCTCTCTCTACAGCCCTCCAAACCACGACTCGGCACCCATCCTGAAGCCTCCCAGTGACTGGGAGATCACTCCGGATTAGCTCTGGTCCCAGCCACATATTCCTTGGCAACTATCCAGGGCGAGCTTTTCGTTGCTTTATAGGCTGTTATTTAACTGCTTTCTTGCTCTCTTCCTCCCTTAGTCCAAATCTCTGTCCATCGCTCCGTGTTGGCCCTGCCTTCTGTCAGTGAGTTTTCCGTTCGCCTCTGAGTGCCCATACCCTGCCTTCTAACTCACCTATTTCCGACAGAGTCTTCAGAACCGTTGCCTTTCTGCCTTTCCAAGCCTTTCATGTCAGAACTGACCTGTAACTTTTACGATTTCATTCACATTTAGAAAGGTTCTCTGTTAGTCTATTAAAAAATGCTGATGAAGGCAATCTCTGACTCAGCTCTGAACTGGCCAAGACTTCCGTGCTATAATTTATCACATATACTCAATCCAGAATAAACCTCTCATAAGGGCAGCTTCAATCAAGCCTGAAGTGTCTTCTGAGGACATGCAAACTAAACTTGAGACTATGTGGCTAACACAGTCTCTGTGATATTCTCTGGAAACCAATCCTTGTACTCTAGTTAGGAAGGCACCTTTATGCCTTTTGCACCAATTGGTTCAAATCTAGAAACAGGTCAATGCTCACATGGTCATGTAAATTTTATTGATCATGCAGGGAATGGAGGGTAAAATGAGGTTCATTTTATAGGCAGTTTACAATAAAATCACTATCTTAAAATTAGGTATCTGTATATTAAAAATACTGAAGAAAACTTTTAAGCAATCTCCTTTCTTTTTGTATCGCTACAGCACTTATGGTTGAATTTAATATATAATAAAGTTACATATTTTATCATCTAACTCCTCTGACAAATGGCAAACCCATTAGGGTGGGGATTTCTTCTTTTTCTGTTTGGCACATTGATGTGTCTCCAGCACCCAAACAGTGTCTAACAAATCACACGTGCGTTACTGAGTGAATGGACAAGTAAATTCAGAGTCAAACTGCATTACCTAGGAGCCAGGCGATCAAGGTTCTAATACTTGTGTGACTTAAAATCATTTCACCTAAATCAACATGAAATTTAGCTCTCATATTCTCCAAGGTCTCTCTCTACTCTAAGATACTAAGCTTGGGATTCTAAGAAACCAGACCATCATTTGTCAGAAGTAGGGTTTTTCTGAAAATTAAAAAAAAAAAAAAAGTACTAAAAATAGCTTGTCCAATTTCCCACTCTCACATGGACATAAAGAAGGAACAAGAATTATCCTAGAACTAAAGAAATCCAGCTCCCAAATAGAAAGATATAAACTATTCCACACCAAGAAGATAACTGTGACACAACATTGTTTTCAAAAGCTGTTTTCAAAGTGGATGCAGAATTTACACAGTGGATAAACTGTATTAAGCAAAGCAGAAATTTAACCAACAGAAGTGCAAACTATGCACCCACCACACACATGGGCCATGGCTTACCTTTTTGATACCTGATATTTACCAACATGCAATAAAACATATTTCTGTTATTATGCAAAAAATTATGATGAAAATGTCATCAAGAGTATGCCTTCCTTCAGACTTAAAATTATAAATGAAGCATATGATTCCAAGGTCATTTTACCAAGGCCATTCTATTCATACTTAAAATAAAAGAAATATACTCCAACGCTGGTTCTGTGGCTCAGTGCAAGTGCTTAACGCAAACCAACCAAGTATTCACATTGTTAAGCTCTAAAGGCAAGTTTCCCATGCCCATAACAAAGAGTTATCGAGTCCACAGTCGCTCTGCTTGCTGCAAGACAGGCCCATAAGCTGGAAATGAGGCAGTGGGGCAAGGGATAATGACTTTATTTAGAAAGCCAGCAGACCGACAAGATGGTACACTGGGATCTCAAGGTAACCATCTTATCTGGGTCTGGATGCCAGGTTCTTTCATAGAGAAGAGAGGGAAGGAGGTAAGGAAGAAAAGTTAAAGGGGAATTAATTGTGCAAATATCTCCTGGAATGGGCAGACTCGGAATAGGGATGTGTTAAGCTCTTCTTTCTCACAGCCCTGCAGCAGTCGACAGGGTCAGGCTAGTTCCCTGAACAAAGGCACTTTGGTTCACCATTCAGGCACAGGGGCATGGTTCCCCGAGGTTGAACATTACGCATAGACACCATAACAAAAGCAACAGGAAGCCACACGGAGTCACATTTTCTTCTTCCCTGTAACATTTTCTGTTGCGTGTAAATCCAGAGAAATGGCCAAGTACAACATTGTAAGAAAGTTCATCTGGGGCAGCCTTATTAAATGTTCCACACGGCAGTCAGAGTTCTTTTTAAATACAAATACAATGTCATTTCTCTGATTAATGCCAAGCAATGGCCTTCCAGGTCTGGTCTACCTGCCCATAACATTCAAAAGACATAACCTTTTTTCCCCCTCGGCTGTCTCCTTTCCTTCCCTAGACCTTTATTCATCCCTTCCCTAGATTCAAAGTGTTTGTCCTATTCCCCTTCAGCTACTTTAAGACTGAATTAAACATCACTTTTCTAGAATGGTTTTCCTTCATCTTCCTACTCACCTAACCAGACTTCAGTTCAGTTCAGTCGCTCAGTCATGTCCGACTCTTTACAACCCCATGGACCGCAGCACAAAAGGCTTCCCTGTCCATCACCAACTCTTAGAGCTTGCTCAGACTCAAGTCCATCGAGACGGTGATGCCATCCAACCATCTCATGCTCTGTCGTCCCCTTCTCCACCAGCCTTCAATCTTTCCCAGCATTGGGGTCTTTTCCAATGAGTCAGTTCTTCCCAACTGGTGGCCAAAGTATTGGAGCTTCAGCTTCAACATCAGTCCTTCCAGTGAACACCCAGGGCTGATCTCCTTTAGGATGGACTGGTTAGATCTGTTTGCAGGCCAAGGGACTCTCAAGAGTCTTCTCCAATGCCACAGTTCAAAAGCTTCAATTTATCGGTGCTCAGAACCATACATGACTACTGGAAAAACCGTAGCCTTGACTAGACGGACCGTTGTTGGCAAAGTAATGTCTCTGCTTTTTAATATGCTGCCTAGGTGTGTCATAGCTTTTCTTCCAAGTAGCAAGAGTCTTTTACTTTCATGGCTGCAGTCATCATCTGCAGTGATTTTGGAGCCCAAGAAAATAAAGTCTTTCACTGTTTCCACTGTTTCCCCATCTATTCACCATGAAGCGATGGCACCGGATGTCATGATCTTAGTTTTTGAATGTTGAGTTTCAAGGCAGCTTTTTCACTCTCCTCTTTCACTTTCAGCCCTGGTCTATCTTAAATATGTTCTCCTAACATAGTGCATTTTGCAGTTATAGCATTCGACATAATTGCGGCTGAACTGTAACTGGTATTTAATGTTTGTCACCCAAAGAAAGGGCTTCCCAGATGGCTCGCCAAAGCAGGTGACTTAAAAGACATGAGGTTGATCCCTGGGTTGGGACGATCCCCTGGAGAAGGAAATGGCAACCCACTCCAGTATTCTCACCTCGAGAATCACATGGATAGAGGAGCCTGACAGACTACAGTCCACAGGGTGGCAGAGAGTCAGACTCAATGTAAGCAACTTAGTATGCACACCTGCACCCAAGGAGAACAAATAGAAATTACTTAACCCATAGATGGTTATGTAGATGTGGTTAGCACTTGAATATCTAGAGAATAAGTAAGTTTCACCAATAGGAAATAGAAGCATAAACAGGTCAAAAAGAATGGAAGAAAGCTACAAAATCAAGTTTCGTACTCTAATCTCTGGTTCTTTGGCTGGTTAAAATAACCAGGTTAGGACAAAAATGGGGTCACCTGTACAAAACTCCACAAAGCCAAAGCAAAAACAAGCCCAGGGGTGGATGTGACTGGTGATGGAAATAAAATCTGATGCTGTAAAGAACAATACTGCATAGGAACCTGGAATGTTAGGTCCATGAATCAAGGTGAATTGGAAGTGGTCAAACTGGAAATGGCAAGAGGGAACATCAACATTTTAGGAGTCAATAAACTAAAATAGACTGGAATGGGCAAATTTAACTCAGATGACCATTATATCTACTACTGTGGGCAAGAATCCCTTAGAAGAAATGGAGTAGCCATCATGGTCAACAAAAGAGTCTGAAATGCAATATTTGGGTGCAATCTCAAAAATGAAGGAATGATCTGTTAGTTTCTAAGACAAACCATTCAATTTCAAGGTAATCCAAGTCTATGTCCCAACCAGTAATGCTGAAGAAGCTGAAATTGAATGGTTTTATGAAGACCTACAAGACTTTCTAGAACTAACACCTAAAAAAGATGTCCTTTTCATTATAGGGGACTGGAATGCAAAAGTAGGAAGTCAAGAGACACCTAGAGTAACAGGCAAATTTGGCCTTGGAGTACAAAATGAAGCAGGGGAAAGGCTAACAGATTTGCCAAGAGAGTGCACCCTCTTCCATCAATACAAGAGAAGACGTTTGGACATCAACAGATGGTCAACACCAAAATCAGATTGATTATATCCTTTGCAGCCAAACATGGAGAAGCTCTATACAGTCAGCAAAAACAAGATTAGGAGCTGACTGTGGCTCAGATCATGAACTCATTATTGCCAAATTCAGACTTAAATTGAAAAAAGTAGGGAAAACCACTAGACCATTCAGGTATGACCTAAATCATATCCCTTATGATTAGACAGTGGAAGTGACAAATAGATTCAAGGGATTAGATCTGATAGAGTGCCTGAAGAATAATGGACAGAAGTTCATGACACTGTACAGGAGGCAGTGATCAAGACCATCCCCAAGGAAAAAAAAATGCAAAAAGCAAAATGGTTGTCTGAGGAGGCCTTAAAAATAGCTGAAAAAGAAGAGAGGAAAAAGGCAAAGGAGAAAAGGAAAGAGATAACCATCTGAATGCAGACTTCTAAAGAATAGCAAGGCTTATTAGAAAGCATTCCTAAGTGATCAACACAAAGAAATAGTGATCAACACAAACAACACAATGAGAAAGACTAGAGGTCTCTTCAAGAAAATTAGAGATACCAAGGGAACGTTTCATGCAAAGATGGGCATAATAAAGGACAGAAATAGTATGGACCTAACAGAAGCAGACGATATTAAGAGGTGGCAAGAATACACAGAAGAACTATACAGAAAAAGTCTTAATGACCCAGATAACCACAATGGTGTGATCATTGACCTAGAACCAGACATCCTGGAGTGCGAAGTCAAGTGAGCCTTAGGAAGCATCACTAGGAACAAAGCCATTGGAGGTGATGAGTTCCAGTTGAGCTATTTCAAATCCTAAAAGATGATGCTGTGAAAGTGCTGCACTCAATATGCCAACAAATTTGGAAAACTCAGCAGTGGCCACGGGACTGGAAAAAGTCAGCTTTCATTCCAATCCCAAAGAAATGCTATGCCAAAGAATGTTCACACTACCGCACAATTTCACTCATCTCATGTGCAAGCCAAGTAATGCTCAAAATTCTCCAATCCACGCTTTAATAGTACATGAACCATGAACTTCCAGATGTTCAAGCTGGATTTAGAAAAGGCAGAGGAACCAGAGATCAAATTGCCAACATCTGCTGGATCATAGAGAAACCAATAGATTTCCAAAAAAAAATCTATGTCTGCTTCATTGACTACATGAAGGCCTTTTTCTGTGTGGATCACAGCAAACTGTGAAAAATTCTTCAAGAGATGGGAATACCAGACAACCTGACCTGCTTCCTGAGAAATCTGTATGCAGATCAAGAAGCAACAGGTAGAACCAGACCTGGAACAACAGACTGGTTCCAAATTTGGAAAGAAGTACATGAAGGCTATATATTGTCACCCTGCTTATTTAACCTCTATACAGAGTACATCATGCAAAATGCCAGGCTGGATGAAGCACAAGCTGGAATATAGACTGCCAGGAGAAATATCAATAATGTCAGGTATGCAGATGACACCACCCGTATGGCAGAAACTGAAGAGGAACTGAACAGTCTCTAGATGAAAGTGAAAGAGGAGAGAGAAAAAGTTGGCTTACAACTCAACATTCAGAAAACTAAGATCATGGCATCCAGTTCCATCACTTCATGGTAAGTAGATGGAGAAACAATGGAAACAGTGAGAAATTTTATTTTGGGGGGCTCCAAAATCACTGCAGATGGTGACTGCAGTCATGAAATTAATAGACGCTTGCACCTTGTAAGAAAAGCTATGACACCTAGACACCATACTAAAAAGCAGAGACATCATTTTGCCAACAAATGTCTGTCTAGTCAAAGCTATGGTTTTTCCAGTAGTCATGTATGGATGTGAAAATTGGACTATAAAGAAAGTGGAGTGCTGAACACTTGATGCTTTTGAACTGTGGTGTTGGAGAAGACTCTTGAGAGTCCCTTGGACTGCAAGGAGATCCAACCAGTCCATCCTAAAGGAGACCAGTCCTGAATATTCATTGGAAGGACTGAGGGTGAAACTGAAACTCCAGTACTTTGGCCACCTGATGCGAAGAACTGACTCACTGGAAAAGACCCTGATACTGGGAAAGTTTGAAGGTGGGAGGAGAAGGGCATGACAGAGGATGAGATGGTTGGATGGCATCACCGATGCAATGGACATGAGTTTGAGGAAGCTTCTGGAGAAGGAAATGGCTACCCACTCCAGTATTCTTGCCTGGAAAATCCCATGGACAGAAGAACCTGGTAGGCTACAGTCCATGGGATCGCAAAGAGTCAGAGATGACTGAGTGACTTCACTTTCTTTTTCTTTCTTTCTTTCTTTCAGGAGTTGGTGATGGACAGGGAAGCCTGTTGTCCTGCAGTCCATGGGCTGCAAAGAGTCAGACATGACTGAGCGACTGAACCATGCTAAATGTGCAAAACTCCACATCAGCAAGCCAAAACTTAAGTTTCCATGCTGGCTCTCGAGAAAATAAGGCCTAGGTGAACCAATCACCTCTGGTTTGCTCAGCACAAGTTACTTACCAATTTCTAAAAATTCCCTTTGCTCCATATAAGGAAGCTTGTGTGTGTGCATGCTAAGTCATGTCCAACTTCTTGCAATTCCATGGACAGTAGTAGCCCACAAGGCTCCTCTGTTTATGGAATTTTCCAGGTAAGAATATTGGAATGGGGTGCCACTTCCTCCTCCAGAGGATCTTCCTGAACCAGGGATGCATCTCTTGTGTCTCTTGCATTGGCAGTTGGATTCCTTACCACTGCGCCACCTAGGAAGCCCCCTACATAAGGAAAGTAATCAGCAAACCTCTGCTGCTGCTAAGTCACTTCAGTCGTGTCCAACTCTGTGAGACCCCATGTACTGCAGTCTACCAGGCTCCTCCATCCATGGGATTTTCCAGGCAAGAGTACTGGAGTGGGGTGCCATGGCCTTCTCCGAGCAAACCTCTAATCACCCTGAAATAAGCCTTTTTTAAGTCATGTTATCCTAAAGAAAAGATATTGCTCCTAGTTTATCCTTTAGTCTGTACACTCCATGAGGAAAAAGCTTTGACTACTCTTTCACCATCAGGTCACTAGGGATGGCCACAGAGCTGGTCACCTCACAGGTAGTCAGCAAACATTGAATAAACTAAAGAATTTAAAACGTTTAGCTCTGGTCTAGATATTTACAAATATTAAGATATTTGTTCCAAATCATTCTCATAAATGTACAAAAGCTGCATATATGTCTGTGCTATATTTGTAAATAAATACAGTTGACTCTGTATCCACGGGTTCAGCATCCTCAGTCAAATTCAACCAACTGTGAACTGAAAATACTTGAAGAAAAAAAAATTCCAAAATGTTTCAACCAGCAAAACCTGAATCTGCCACTTGCTGGCAACTATCTATACAGCACTTACATCAAAATTACAGCCACTTGCATAGTGCTTATATTGTGTTAGGTATTGTAACTAAACTACAGGTAACAAAGTATATACACAAGAGGACTGTGTAAGTTACATGCAAACACTACCACCACTGTACATAAGGGGCTTGAGCATCTAAGAATTTTGGTATCCATGAAAGCTCCTGAAACCAATCCTTTGTGAATACTGAGGGATGGCTATATATGAACTATTTTCCCTCTCAAAATTTAGTTTATTACCATGCTGAAAAGAATCATCTAGATATATGCAAATATGTACATATTTTATTTTTTAACATATGATCCTAAAATTTTATTTATGTACCTTAGAGTGATTTGTTTCTATAAACACTTACTAGATTTTCCAGGTGGATTTTTATGCAATAAATATTTACTAAGCTTCTGCTACAAATAAGGTGCTAAAGAATGCTGCAGGAATCTAAATGTGAGAAAACTTTCTGACCTCAAAGAGCATATAATTTGCTGGAGAAGATAAGAGACTTGAGTTTTCTGTGAAAAATCCAACCACCTTTTGTTTAGTAGAATAAATCACAGAAGACAGAGAGGGGTTCTAATGTATATCAATAAATAAATTTGTCTTTGAGACAAAGATAAATTTTTTTCTTTGAGAAATGACTTTTAACATGATAAGTTTCTTTTTTTAACTTCAGATTCTGGAAAAACAATCTAAGACTTTGAATTTCAAATTAAATCAAATAAAGTTCTTTTTTTTTAAAATTAAATCAAATAAAGTTCTTTAAAATACAGAGATAACATGATGTAAACATCTCCCTCAAATGGCATGTTTTTTTAAAGACAGGAACTCCACCTGAAATGTGCAACTTTCCCAGCTGTTTCAATCCTTAATTGTGGGTGGTTTCTGTGTGGGTGCAAAAATAAGGGTGGTAAAAGAAAATGCAAAACAATAATTCAATTGTCCAACTGAGAGCCATAAAAAGTCAAATATGCTTTCTCTACAGAGTTCAAAAGAAAATGTTATTTATATAAACAATTTAGGCATTTGGAAATGTTCCACTTTAATAGAGGACTTCCTGATTTATATAACCACATTTAAGTGGGTTGTAATGAAGGTCTGTAATAACTGATGGATTTTCTTTTGACTCAGCAAATGAGAAGGTAATTTGTTTCCTAGAATTTAATAAAATTGCAGGTCATTTCTTTTTTAAGAGTTCGGCTATGGTTGGTAATGGCATTGTCTCTGGTTTGCTAACTTTTTCCTAAGAGATGCCCAAGAACAGTTTCAGGCCATGCTCTACCTTATTCATCCTGCCATCATCAGACCAACGATAGTAGTGATCTCTATGGATGAGGATTTGTAGCGCATAACTAAATCCTGAGGAAAACCTTTACAGAAGCATTTTCAGTTTAGTAGCTTAATAACTGAAATTTATTAGTTTAACTTGAAGAAAATAGGTGTGTTTTTTGCTTAGCTAAAATCATTTATGATTTTATTTATGTTTTATTGTTTAAGTTAATTTCCTGAGATTTATAAATATACTAATCCTTTTTAACCTGAAATATAGGTTACTATTTCTCAAAAGTGTTTCTATTCTATAAAGGAATCCTCTCAAAACACACAAAGAAAACTATTTGCCATACCTCCCACACTAGACCATATTCTTGTTTATCACTTGGAAAACTGAATCAAACACTACCTTTCCATGAGACCTAACAGATGCATTCTCAAAGGCAATGGATGTATTTGATAAAAGATTTATGTATTTTCCCCCAGCCTGCAATGCAGGAGACCTGCTTTCAATCCCTGGGTCTGGAAGATCCCCTGGAGAAGGGAATGGCTACTCACTCCAGGTTCATGCCTGAAGAATTCCATGGACAGAGGAGCCTGGCAGGCTACAATCTATGGGTTGCAAAAAATCCGACACGACTGAGCAACTAAGCACAACTCCTCGAACAAGGAAAATGAAAATAATTTTCAAACACTCTCCTGAAAAATGTCTTCTACTTCACACCCTCCGAGAAGGCATTAATGATCAGTTTCAGGCTTCTGTTCACATTCTTGGGCGATTTCACTTAATCATTGTGTTACACTGGTGCACACTTAGCTTCAGAAAGGTAATCTAACAACAAATATTTGCACCTGGGTAAAGCACTATTTGCTCTGGAAGATACAATAAAGTCCCTGTGTCAGAAAACGTCAGTATTTTAAATCCGTCTCCTATAGTCTTACCTTTCAGTGCAGTCTCCTGAAGTCAGAAAATAACTCAAAACATAAGGCACAGTCCAGCCAATTCAGTATAGAAAACTTAAGGGGTCAAGTTACCATCTATCAATATGTACACATATGATTTACATGTAGACTTCCATGTAAAAGGGCTTTAATAAATATATTATGCTCTTCATTCTAAGAACTATTAAGCACTCACCACTGTTATGGCTATGTCTGCATATCTGCATTCAAAACAGAGACCTTAACACAGACACATGAGTTATGTCAGACCTATCTGGACAATTATTATGAAATATATTTTGATCTGAATTACCTATTATGGCCTCATTTCTCCACTCAGAGTTAAGAGCAATAACCTTAGTTGACAAGCGGTTGGATGTTGCCTGTCTCTACCACAGGAATTTTCTCTTTAGGTGTGTCTAAAGGAGTTAAGTCCCCACCTAAAATATTTACTAGCAAACTGACTCTCCTTCTTGGTAAATGTTTAATCTCTTGAATGCAAAGGTCATATGGGCCAGGACTTTCCTGAGCACTGCAATAGGCCATCACAGAACATCACTAATCAAGCTGTTTATGACAAACCACAACCGGACTTTCCAATAGTTTCCAAGATTACATAGAATGAATGAGCTTTGCCTCATATTAATGACTAATATTTTTACTGGCACTGGTTCAGCATGACTAACAATATTTGATTTTGTTTTTAATATAGACTTCTTTTAAGACTTGGTTAAAAGTGTTTTCAAACTACAGACACTGAGTATGCAGGAAAAAAAATATAGTCACTTGCAAGCCCCACACTTGGCATGGACATAAATTCTGAAGTGATACACTAAGATTTACAGACCTTTATTATCCCATAGTCTAAAGTGCTAAATTAACCAAGGGAAAAGCACCACCTCAGAGAGGTTCACAGTAGTATCTTGGAGCTTCTACTTGCTCGAATGAACCACTATTGAGTTTTCAAAAGAATAGTGTTTTTATGTTCTGTACAGAGTATTTTATTAACCACTAGTAAGGTTTTAGGGATGGACACATAACATCATCAGTTTCCATGTATGTACCAGGATTAGTGCAGCAGGTATTATCTTCTGTATAATTATGGTTATGCAATGATACATTTTGTATCCAGTCTGCCCCCGTGGTAAAGAATCTGCTTGCCAATGCAGGACACGCAGGTTCAAATCCTGGTCAAGGAAAATGCCTTGGAGAAGGAAATGGCAACTCGCTCTAGCACTCTTGCCTGAGAAATCCCATGGAGAGAGGAGCCTGGGGTCACAAAGAGAGACTAAGCAACATCTAACCATATAAATACGTTATTTGAGGGGCACTGATTCTTACGCCAGTTTGTGATCACTCTTCTCCCCTCCATCATCAGTTTCTAAGTCCCAAGTGTCCAGCTAATCAATTCCTAACCTATTCCTAACTCAGCGTGTTTCCTCAGTCCAGAAAAACAAAGCAGCATGAAAAGTGGGCAATGAGAACAGCTGTGGGAAGTTAAGCTGGATGGCCTCCCATTGGGCCAGCACCATAGTGGACAGATAAAAGGAAGCAATCAAATGCTCAGAGGCAGCTCAACCATCCTCAGAGGAGGACTGGCTTCCTGCTGCTCTAGGATGAGAAAGAGGTGCTCCAGGTAGAGCGTGGGACGCTCTGCTGCGTGGGACTTCAGCTGGGGAAACAACTGACCTGCTCTACGAGCCACAGAATTCCCCACTGGGTCCCAGACGACTAGTCCCATTTTGCTTCCTTCCAAGCCAGCAATGTCTCACTGGCACCAAGAAAACAAACCAACAAACCGGCAAGCACACGGCCAGAAGGGTGGGCGCGGATGGGGACAGCTGAAGAGTGGGTCTGACCTGCGGAACAGACACAGGCCCACGCGTCTCACTAACTCCCGGAAGAGCTTGCACAGGCTCACTCGTGACCCTGATACAGTGACAGCGCTCTCTTTTCCTTACTTTGCTCAAAACCTGTTTTTCACCTTATTCTACTATAAGCACGCTGAAAGCAGACATCTTACTCATCTTCCACCCACTCTCACCACCATAACTTGTACACAGAAAAGTTCGCAAATGTCTTCATAAGTTATTTTGCAGAGACACTGCTTGCTTATAAAAGATGAGCTTTTTTTGAAAGTCACTGTTTGCAGTGCTTACATCATTGGTAAGTCTCAAGGCTGCTCTGGCTGAGGATATTGTGACTATTACTCAGTGTGAACCTTCACAGCTGTCCTCACTTCATTCCTCTTTCATTAAGTCAGAAGAATAAAGAAGAACCTGAAACTGGGGTTTCAGGGCGCTGTTTTAAAGACAGCCGAAACTTTGCATCTTCCCATGTGGAACTGGAGCTGATGAAGGTAAGGGTAGTTCTTGCAACTCCATCCATACCAGCCTTACCCATTATCCTCAGGGATACATTCCCAGATCACTGTCCTTGGTACAACAGCTTGTGTTAGCCTCAAAGTCTTTTAGTTTTTATTATATACTAGTTATTTTTAACAATTTACAGTGCATTTGGTGGTGCAATAAAAAGATAAAAAGTGCTGGTGAGGATATGGGAATATATCCGTATTTTTACAATAGTTGTTTCAGAGATAATTTTTGTTTATAAATCTCTGTGCTCTAAATTAGGTTTTCCTATGAAAGCATTGGTATTTAAATCAGATTCCCAGTAGGAGCTAAATAAGTCTCTTGATTTAAAAATAGCGAGCAATAACATCTTTCCCCCATATAGTATTCACCTTTCACTTGCCCAGCTTGGATCTAATTCCAAAAAGCCCTGAAAGCGCTGGAACTTAGTATTCATTGCCTATCACAGTCTTCGCTTCCCTGGTGGTTCAGGGGTAAAGAATCCCCCTGCCAGTGCAGGAGATGCAAGTTCGATCCCAGGAAGATCACCTGGAGGGGGGCATGGCAACCTACTCCAGTCTTCTCTCCTGGAGAATTCCATGGACAGAGGAGCCTGGCAGGCTACAGTCAATGGGGTCACAAACAGTCGAACACAACTTAGTGACTGAACAATAACCATAAGCCTTCGCATACTGGTCAATTTACACCTTTCCAATCTAAACTGCAAGAGCCAAAATAATAACATCCATTCAGTCAAAGTGGAAAGAGACAGAGAACAGTTGAGATATCAAGTTCACCACAACCGGGGAAAACTGCCTACCATCGACCCGCCTGCACGGTTGAAGAACATAGTGATTAAAGTCTCCTAACTCTGCTGTTACACCACGTGACTTCAAGAAAGTTTTTTTAAGTAAGAAACTTAATGGAAATTATGAAGAAATGTATTTATTGTACTGTTAAAAAGCAAAAGACCAACTAGAAGCAACCTGAGTGTACCAAAGAGAGTATTTCATAAATTCATGTATAAAAACCTATGTAATATTTTAAAATCATAAAATGAAAAAGTATAATACCTATAAAAAATCCAGAAGTATTTGCCAAAAATCTCTTTATAAAGAAGAAACAAATTGTATATAATATATAGCTATATGCAGTATAACTATATATAATTGTATTAGAAAAAAATACACATAAATGAAAAAAATAAAGCTTATAAGTGAAATTATGTCATTTATTCAACAATTTAACCAAGAATTTACCAAGAGTCAGACCCTGGATCAGGTACTAAAGTGAAATGACTGAAAGAAAAAAAAAAAAAGAAAGAAAAAGATCTGGCCTCTGTCCTCTTGCACTTTACAGTCTCATTCAGTTCAGTCGCTCAGTCGTGTCCGAATCTTTGCGACCCCAAGGACTGTGGCATGCCACGCCTCCCTGTCCATCACCAACTCTCAGAGCTTACTCAAACTCATGTCCATTGAGTAGGTGATGCCATCCAACCATCTCATCCTCTGTCATGCCCTTCTCCTTCCATCTTCAGTCTTTCCCAGCATCAGGGTCTTTTCCAGAGTCAGTTCTTTGCATCAGGTGGCCAAAGTATTGAAGTTTCAGCTTCAGCATCAGTCCTTCCAATGAATATTCAGGACCGATAGCCTTTAGGATAGACTGGTTGGATCTCCTTGCAGTCCAAGGGACTCTCAAGAGTCGTTTCCAACACCACAGTTCAAATGCATCAATTCTTCGGTGCTCAGCTTTCTTTATGGTCCAACCCTCACATCCATACCTGATTACTGGAAAAACCATAGCTTTGACTAGATGGACCTTTGTTGGCAAAATAATGTCTCTGCTTTTTACAGTCTCATTACTAAGTGGAATTAACTGCCATTATATGAGTATGTGGGTGTTCTTTCTTTTTTCTAAATAATAATGCTACTATACTAACATTTTAGTAATACAATCTAGGCTTTTGTCTGGTGAGGCGTGTGTTACAAAACCTATGTTGGGGGCTAGACACTTATGATATAGACGTCATGAAGCGACACACAGGACGACGCCATTGTTCCGGCTATGGGTGTCACGTGACCCCTGACATGCCCTGCCCCAGTCGGCCTGTAAATAGGAGGAAGTCAGGTGGCCAGGGATCCACGTGGCAGCCCTCTCCTCCTTCTGAGAGGCACCCTACCTACACCTCCGCCAAGTCAGGCTCAGCCACCCTCCTCCACAAACCTGAGGGCGGAGGGAGCCCCTGGTGATCTTAACACCAGCCACCTCCATTTGGTACACCCCGAGTACCAAATGTTCCCAAAGGGGAGGGCAAATCATGGACTGCCTGGCAGGGGCCTCTGCGAGAGCCTGGCCTGGCCACGCGGGGTCCATACGAGGTGAACCACATAGCAGGAGCAGCGTGTCTGCGGACCGGGCAGCTGACCTCTCCAGGAGGGACCTTCGTGACTGTCACAAGCTAAAGCCGCCTGAGGAATCAGAAACTCTTCCAGCTTTTCTTCTCCTTGAGAGCCCTTTCCTTTCACAGCAGGGTTTGGACTTGATACTTTATAGATTTTTGAAAACAATAAAAATATTGAGAAATACGTGTACACCTGACAAAACTATAAAAGAAAAAGAAAATTCAGAGGAAGGAGAGAAATAAGATTGTGGAGAAGAGTGTCAGGGATTTCAAAGTCCTGCTACTTAAAGAAAAGTCCGTGGGCCAGGCTTCAAGTGTGTAAGAAACGCAGAAACCACACTCCACCTGAGACCTTCGGAATCGCAGTCGGCATTTAATGAGATCGGCAGGTGTATCACATACACATTACAGCTCAGGAGTCTATATTAAATCCTTATAATATTCTATTTTTATCTGGTATGTGAGCACCGTTGATGTATTATTCTCTAAAATGTATACACATATTTTATACAGTCTCCTGACTGCCTGGAGAATCTCATGGACAGAGGACCCTGGTGGGCTGCAGTCCATGGTCACAAAGAGTCGGACATGACTGAGCAACTTGGCACAGATGACTGCCTGACTAACCCAGCACACAGACTGACCCCATGTCTGCAGACTGACAAGCAGGGATTGTTAAAATGTGGGGGAAAGAATGCTACATGAATCAGAGCTTCAACCAGTAAAAACTCAGCTACAGATAAAACTTGAGATCACGAAATCCAACCTCTTCACTAATGGGAAATGAAACCACCCGATTCAGGAAGGGGCATGCTTTCAGCAGGGTTGGATTGCTAAATATGAGGGAAAAATCAGATTAAGGCTCAAGTCTCCTGATCCCAGTAATGTTCTCTGTCCTACACTAATACTGGCTAATACGTCATGACTGATACTTTTTTCTTTATAAAGAAATACTGAAGTTAAAAGAAAAATCAGTAGTAAGTTTAAAAAATGTGAGATAATTCTTAAACTAATACCTTGTATATTTAATAGTAGATAACCAATATGTATTTCTTTGAATGATTCACTTTTGTTTTCCGTTTTCTTCTTCCTTTTTTTTTTTTTTTTTGCCACAACCCGCTGCCATGGGATCTTGGTTTCTAGACCAGATATTGAACCCAGGCCCGTGGCGATGAGAATGAGGCGTCTTAACCACTGGACCGCCCAGGAATTCCCTGAATGATTCACTTTTAGGCAAAGAAAAAAGGGTGTTATCCACATCTTCTCAAAGGGCTTAGCCGAATTATAGAATTATTAATTTCCTTATGGAAAAAACCACAGACCTCAATTTTAAAACAATTTATAACATTCTTCCACAGCAGCAAAAAATCACCCTTACACTTCTATGAAAGTCAGAATATTTGACATACTTAGTATTTGGGTGTGTGTTATCTGTTTGATTTCAATGAAGTTATTATCTGAAGTAAGACTTTTAAAATTATTACTTAGGATATTGAAAAACAGCAGTACTTACCGATACTAATTTCATCATCTGTTTCAGCATCACCGATACATTCAAACTGGAAATCCTGCAGTGACTGGGAAAATTTCTGTACTGCCATAGACAGATCTGTAATTAAAAGTTTAAAAAATTTAGTTTTAAAAAATCTAAGGTGAACATACCATGAAATACTCAAGATTTCCACATGTATGTATATAACTTTGCTGCTAATGCTATATTAACCAGAACCTTTTTCAATACTAGCTTGAAAAACTTAAAACTTAAAGAGACTACAAAAGAAATGTTTTAGGGATTAGATCTGTTCTGTTTCCAAAGGAGATCTGCCCCTTTAAGAAAGTTTTGGTGCTAGTTGTGCATTATCCGGAACTCAATTTCCCAAAGTCTTTATCAAAGAATTACCATTCACTTCAAATGGATCATTTATGCAAAAAAAAAAAAGGAAAGAATTCTACTGGGGTTACTAGTTGCCGGGGGGGGGGGGGGGGGGGAAGCATCAAATCTTTGATTAGAAAGTGTCACTGATGTTATTCTACACAGACTGTGGAGGAGATAGGGAATGTGCTTTTATCAATAAACACATTCTCCTTATAAGCTGAAAGTACACCTGAAAAGTTGTTTACAAATAACCTTGCGATTTATAGGAGACCTCATGTTAAACACACTCCTCAGTCCTGACTTCAGTCTGAACGAAGTCCAGAGAATAACTAAATCCAGAAGAATAATTCTTTATTCATGGAGAGAGTAAAGAAAAGCCCAGAATAATGAGAAGTGAATCCCTGGGAGGCAAAAGCCTAGGATGCAACCTAACAGAGACTAAGAATGCAGACACTGGAGTCAGGCAGCCTGGGTTGAAATCCAAGTCCTGCCATTTACTCATTATGTGACCTTGGGCAAATTTTTTAAACTCCTCTGGGCCTCTGTTTCCTCATCTATAAAGAGTGAACAACAGTGGCATAACCACTTTGTAGGGTTCTTTTGAGGATTAATTAACATAACACTTGAGAAGCATTTAGAATAGTCTGACAATAAGCACTATTTATGTTTGTTAAATAAAATTTAAAACAGTCTGATAGTGTAGCATCAGGGCAGCTTTAAAGGTCCCTCCTCTCAGGGCTACTGTGATCATCCATGCTAATCCTTCACAGAAGTCTGTGCCAATAGGAAAACTAATTTTTCTAGAAGTCACTCTGGTGGTAGTGGTTTAGTTGCTAAGTCATGTCTGACTCTCTGTGACCCCGTGGACTGTGGTCCACCAGGCTCCTCTGTCCATGGAATTTCCCAGGCAAGAATACTGGAGTGAGTTGCCATTTCTTTCTCCAGGGGATCTTCTTGACCGAGGGATGGAACCCATGTCTCCTGCATTGCAGGCAGATTCTTTACAGCTGAGCCACCAGGGAAGCCCAGTGAGCACAGCTATTATACATCAAATGATACGAGATACAGAAAGGTGAACAGATGGGAACACATCACATATGTGTGACTTTTACCTATTAGAAACTTAAGAGGAACATATATCCATATTAGTCACAAAGTCGATTTTCTATACAAAGGCATCTCATACGTGTTGAGGTAATTTGTGAAGTTTTATTCTGATTTCAAAAGAAGACTTCACAGTGGAAACGGCCGTCACTCTACACATCATTTAATGTTACCTCCCAGGGGTTCATATCTGCCACCTTGAATGCTTAACACTGAACTCAAGCAGTCACACCTGACGAAGACCCTCTCCTTGACCGTCTTCAGTCAGGCTCCCCGGAGCCTCCTTCTTGTCCAGGCCTCTACCGGGCCCCCTGTCCTCACTGTGCCTACCTATCTTAGTTTTAGCACAAATTCTGCCAAGTCAGTGCACACAGATTCCCGACTGGATATCTGACCAAGTTTCTCACCCCCCAACTCTGATGCTGACGTCCTCGACCTGCCTCCACCAAGAACCCTCCAAGCCTTTGTCTTCTCTTGGTGATTTTCCATCCACTGAGAGAGCCCACCATCCAGTGGGTCCTTGGCTGCATAAATCCTCATTTGTTCTTACTGCATTCAGAGTTGAACCTGGACCCTCTCCCCTACTCTAACACTCTTGACATCTACAGCAAGTCCTGAGTAAAGTCCTCCTTACCACTGTAACTAATGTTGGAATCTTTTTTTTTTTTTCTTTAAGAGAAGAATTGTGGCCTGGTGTCTAGGCCTGACACCAGGACTTACTGTGAAAACCTACACTCAGAAACCTCAAGGCCACTTACCGATCACAGAAAGGACCCACAGGAAACTAGGTTTCCAAACACGAAAGTCACTTAATAGCCCATGTGAACCCAGAAATTACCAACACCCTCACCATGACAGTTTTGAAGACCATAGGCCTTGAGCCTCAGAGAGGCTTTTAACACACACACACATACACGCATGCACAAGAAAGACTGAGATTTTTTTTTTAAATCTTGTTTGAAGAAATAAATCATGCTCTGGAAAGAGGGTATTATAGTCACAGACTAACACCTCTCCCTCTTTTGGGAGGTGTTTTGGAGTCAGCTGCACATTCTAGCTAAGAAGTATTCTGAATTTAATGGAATGGAAAGGTCTGTCTACCAGCTTAAGAATGGTCCTGCTTTGGGTTCTCAGGAAGAAAACTGGAAAAGAGCCTCCCTTGTGGATTGTTAGTCAATGAGGAAAACAAAGGCTTCATCAGAACTAGACCTCCCCGGCTACCTGTGAGACCTTGGGCAATCACTCACCCTTCCCAAGGCCTGTTTTTCTTACCTGTGCAACAGAGGTGCAATATGCATCTCAGGGGTTGTTATAAACATGAAGTGAGGTCTGGGCTTGCTACATACTAGGCAACTTAATAAATGTCATCAATTGTTATCATTCAAGCTCAGCTCAAAAGGTGAGAGAGCCAAGTGGTTTTTTCGGACAGAAAGGGACTTCCCTAGTGGCTCAGCAGTTAAGAATCCACCTTACAATGCAGGAGATACAAGAGACTTAGGTTCAATCCCTGGGTCGGGATGATCCCCTGGAGAGGGCATGGATGGACAAAGGAGGCCACAGGGTTGCAAAGAGTGGGACACGCCTGAAGCAACTGAGCATGCACACACCTGACAGAAGGGACCCGTGTGTGCAAAGGTGTGCAGTTACATGACATTGCATAGCTCTGGCTAAGGGTAAAGAAATCAGAGCACCTGTATCAAATGTTCTCAGAAGACACACACACACAACAAGTCAGACTCCTAGGACAATTTTTCAGCCAAGCTGTGTGCAGGCACTCTCCCTGAGACTTTGGGAGAGTGTTCCATGTAGTCCATATTTACTTTTCTACCCCTAATGTATAATAGGCCTTATGCTAAACTGGACTTGAAGTCACAGATGGAATTCCTATAGCAGAGAAGGGGTAGTGGGCAATACGGGTGTATCAGGAAGCTTAGGAATCTTGGAACAAATAGCCTTCCTTCTCTCCCCTCATCACAAGTTCCTGTGCGTCTCCCCACAAACTCAAGGAGCTACCTGGAAGCTCTGTCCTAGGAAACTCCTGCCACAAATCCTCACAACAGAACACATTTTCCAAGACCATTCTTTGCTTCCCGTGGCCTTGCTTCTCTACTGAGAAAGGCAAGCTGCTTCATCTTTTCACTGAGATCTCAGTGAGGACGCTGTACAGACCCCCGTCTGGAAGAACTCAGGAGCCCAGCATCAATCCAGAGTAGGGGCTCCAGGGGCAGATGATGTGGGCTGGCTTCCCACCTCTGCCAGACAGTATGGCATGGCCGTGGGCCGTCTTTATAGCCACTCTGGACCTCATCTGTTAAGTGGAACAGAGCATACCTCCCAGGGTCACTGTGAGGACTAAATGAGTTAATACAGACGAAGCACTCAGAACAGTGTCTGACACATAGCGAAAGCATTTAACAAGTGTTGGCCATTTCCATGCTGAGCGTCTCAGAAAAAAAAGGAAAAGTTTAATTTTCAGAAATGGAGCTGGCAGCTAGTAGGCCTCAGATAACCTTGGCAAGTGCTCAATAAAGTAGTCTGTTGATTGCCGTTTCAAATTCTCTCTTGATTCACTGCAATCAAGCCGTAACACAGACTACCTGATTATTCAGTATTTCTGCGTGAGGGGTGGGCATCTATTTCAATGCTGGATAGAATCAAGAATGCGTGAATGATCCTTTTTGAAGTGTAATGAGACAGGACTGTACAGGAAAAGATGGTTCTCAACTAGTTCAGATTAATTCCAAAAATACAGCCGAAGTTCAAAAAATGACTTATTTTCAACGTCAAGTGCCTGGGATCTTCATTTTCCTTTTATTTGTTCTCACTTTCCAAAAACCAAAGTAATAATGAGGTAAAAAATATGATGACATTATCTTATGATATTTTCTGGCAATCATATGGATCAATCTGAAAAATGAGGAATCCAGGTCATACTTTTAATCTTGACTTTTTCCCCCACTGAGTGAAATTCTGAACTAGAAAGAACAACACCTTTCACGGACATCACTCCACAGAACACATTCTTCCCTAACTGTCTAAAGTTTCTAAACAACAGTCAGATACACAAAACAAAAGTACCGGTCCTACATGGACCTTGAATTTAAAACTTAATTCAGTTCTTATAGCTTATTGGTGAATTTCAAAGTCTCAAATTGTGTAATGATAGGAGTTACATTTCTCTTAAATACAAAAAGAAAGATCGAGTGTCTAAAATATGACAAGCAGAGACTCTAGTATAGTCAACAGTGTCTCTTTCTCCCTATTTCTTCCCAACTGTTAGAACTTGAGGACAAACAAGGAAAAATCCCAGCCAGAGCCATCCTGGCTACATTCAAGGTGAAGGGGAAGGAATACCATTTACTAGGGGTTAAAGTTGTACACAGTAAAGATGCTATAAACATCACTCATACCACAGCCTTTTCCATACCTAACCTGCAGTTAAGCATAGGGTGTCTTCACATGTATTCACATTATAACTTTGAAGAAATTACAGTAGGCTCTAATTAGCCAGCAATGTTTTTGTATCAAGGAGTTAACCTGTAGCACCCATGATTAGATGATGCTAATGAAACATTAAAGCTTCATTTCATTACAAATACAACCTTGTTAGAGAAATACAAAACACTTGGCAAATATTTAATTACATTTCCTTACACATACACTTAAGACCTGCAGTTACTGGTTACTTTGTAAGTATCAATGGAATGACTTTCACAATGTTAGCTATATTTATCTTAGAACAAGTTCAACCAGCCAGTCCACTGATCTAAGGCAGCTTTTCTTGAAATCTGGTTGCTCTGGGATTAGATTTAAGTAACACTCACAAGAGCAGGCATATGTGTCGTAGAATGATTATCTTCATACTACTGTACAGAAGGCAGACTATGAAGAGTATACAAAGGTAAAAACAAGATATGTCTTTTTCTCAAAAGTACACAGCCCCGTAGGGACATACGGTATGTAAATAAATCATATCAGAGGACAATGGGTAAAACCTCCAACAGAGGCTAATAACAACAACATCACTGCAGACAGAACTTACTATGTGCCTGAAACTCATCCTAGAATTTAACGTAAATTAAACCATTAATCGTCACCACAGCCTCTTGAAGTAGGTATCATCACTCCCATTTTACAGATGAAGGCACTGAGGCACAGAGAGGTTAAGTGACATCCCCAAGGTTGCTCAAGCTAGTAAAGAACACAGCAAGAATTTCGATTCAGGGAGAATGGCTCCAGTCTCCACTTAACCACAACTGCTCTGCATACAGAAGTAGCAAATAAGGGCACAATCCAGCTTGAGTGCAGGGTGCAAGGCTTCTCAGAGGAATCAGTGAAAACAGGGACCTGAAAGGTGTGAACAACACAACAGGCAAGGCCAAATTAACAAGATGCCCAGAAGCTTTCAAAAGGCAGCTTGCACCTACACATCCAAAAACAGCGAATAAGACTCACATCAAGCTGAGGACCGGTCACCACCAGAAACAGACTGCTCAGTCTCTGTACTTACTTTTATAGCATCATTCCACCTTGTAAGGACAGTCTTCTCTCAAGTTCTGATTCAAGATCTCTCTCTCTCTCTCTTTCTCTCTCTCTCGCTCAAGTCCCTATTGCCTCCAAAAAGCTCTTCCTGATCCCTTCCACCCTGGAGTTATCTCCTCCTTTATACCTCCCACTACGTGCTGTGACACTCTTGCTGTACTTTCTCTATTTTACCTTCTATCAAGTTATCCATGAACCTAGGTTATTCGCCTTATTTGAAAGTGTTTTAAAAGCAGAAAACTTTACCATCAATGAACATATTCCAAGTATGCATTATCATATCATCTATACAAGAGCTCATGTTGAAACCTTTAATCTCTGCAAGATGGATAAATGCTCCAACCTTCCACATGTAAAATATGAGTTATCTACTTATCCATCTTCCAAGGTAGGAAGAAGATGTTTTACTATTTACAAGAAGCTTTCACATACATTTACAATAATGATAACAATAGTGTCAGTAAGACATTTTACTCGCTCCAAGTTCTCACATATTTTCCTTAATTATCACACAAAGCTATGAGGGCTGAAGTTCTGAAAAGTTAGGTAATAACTTATGTTGCCCAGGGTCTAAGATGTCAACTCCAACCTGGAGAGGTCCTTTATTTCCAAAATTGGATGCTCTTTCTACTATATGCCATAGCCAATTCCCAAAGAAATTAAAACAAGGAAGTGTGCCACCTTTACATGACATCTAGTTAATCCCTTACCTGCTATATAAAATCTAGGCTAGTAAGACTTTGTGTATTGAACATGAGAGTGATCTAGGTGTACTTATTAGCCTGGAATACGCTATCAGCAAAATGCATTAATTAGATAGTCTAAACATCAAAAGAAATGCACATTCTTTCTTTTATTTTCTACTGCCACAAGATAGAAGAAGGAAATGGCAACCCACTCCTGCAGAATCCCAGGGACAGAGGAGCCCGATGGGCTGCCGCCTATGGGGTTGCACAGAGTCGCACACGACTGAAGAGACTTAGCAGCAGCAGCAGCACCCACAAGATGTCTGGCTAATGTTAGAGGTGTTCAGTTTCTTCTTCTTCTTCAGTTAGTAAGTCATACCTGATTCTTTGTAACCACATGAACTGCAGCACGCAAAGCTGTGCTCAAATTCATATCCATTGATTTGGTGACGCTATCCAACCATCTCATCTTCTGCTGCCCCCTTCTCCTTTTGCCTTCACTGTTTCCCAGCATCAGGGTCTTTTCCAATGAGTTGGCTCTAGGAGCTTCAACTTCAGCATCAGTCCTTCCAAGAAATATTCAGGGATGATTTCTTTTAGGATTGATTGGTTTGAGCTCCTTGCAGTCCAATGGACTCTCAAGATTCTTCTCCAGCACCACAATGGGAAACCAGGAATTCTTCAGTACTCAGCCTTCTTAACGGTTCAACTCTCACATCCATACATGACTAGTGAAAAAACAATAATAACCCATAGCTTTGACTATACAGACCTTTGCCAGATAACGGATGTCTCTGCTTTTTAATGCACTGTCTAGGTTTGTCACAGTTTTCCTTCCAAGGAGCAAGCATCTTTTAGTTTCATAGCTGCAGTCACCATCCACAGTGATTTGGGAGCCCAAGAAAAGAAAATCTGTCATTGTTTCCACTTTTTCTCCAACTATTTTCCATGAAGTGATGGGGCCAGGTGCCATGATCTCAGTTTTCATAATAAGCTTTAAGCCTGCTTTTTCACTCTCCTTTTTTTACCCTCATCAAGAGTCTCTTTAGTTCATCTTCACTTTCTGCCATTAGAGTGGCATCATCTGCCTGTTTGAGGTTGTTGGTATTTCTCCTGGAAATCTTGATTCCAGCTTGTGATTCACCCAACCTGGCATTTTGAATGATGTACTCTGCATATAAGTTAAATAAACAGGGTGACAATTACAGTCTTGTCATATTCCTTTCCCAATTTTGAGCCAGTCTGTTGTCTCATGTCCAGTTCTAACTATTGCTTCTTGGCTTCATATACATTTCTCAGGAGGCAGGTAAAGTGGTCTGGTATTCCCATCTCTTGAGAATTTTCCAGTTTGTTGTGATTCACATGGTCAAAGGCTTTAGCGTAGTCAATGAAGCAGATGTTTTTTCTGGAATTCTGTTGCTTTCTCTATGACCCAATGAATGTTGGCAATTTGATCTCCAGTTCCTCTGCCTTTTCCAAACTCAGCTTGTACATCTGGAACTTCTCAGTTCATGTACTGCTGAAGCCTGGCTTGAAGAATTTTTAGCATAACCTTGCCAGCATGTGAGATGAGTATAATTGTGTGGTAATTTGAAATTATTTGGCACTGATGTTCTTTGGGATTGGAATGAAAACTGACCTTTTCAAGTACTGTGGCCACTGCCAAGTTTTCCAAATTTGCTGGCATATTGAGTGTAGCACTTTAACAGCATCATCTTTTGGGATTTGAAATAGCTCAGCTGGAATTCCATCACCTCCACTAGCTTTGTTTGCAGTGATGCTTCCTAAGGAAGGCCCACTTGACTTCACACTTCAAGAAGTCTGGCTCTAGGTGAGTGGCCACACCATCATGGTTATCTGGGTCATTAAGACTTTTTTTGTATAGTTCTTTTGTATATTCTTGCCACCTCTTCTTGATCTCTTCTGCTTCTATTAGGTCCCTACCATTTCTGTCCCTTATCATGCCCATCTTGCATGTAATGTTCCCTTGGGATCTCTAATTTTCTTGAAGAGATCTCTAGTCTTTCCCATTCTATTGTTTTCCTCTATTTCTTTGCATTGATCACTGAGGAAGGCTTTCTGAGCTCTCCTTACCGTTCTCTGAAACTCTGCATTCAGGTGAGTCCATCTTTACCTTTCTCCTTTGCCTCTCGCTTCTCTTTTCTCAAGCTATTTGTAAAGCCTGCTCAGACAACCACTTTGCCTTCTTGCACTTACTTTTCTCTCTAAGCTGCTTAAAGGTAGGTATATATTGTTCCTCTCTCTTCACAATTAGTGCCCAAAGCAAAACAGACACAGAGAACAGAGGGACCCAAAGGGAAAAAGGGTACACCAACTACCAGTGGATTCATGACATAAGAATCCACCTGAGATAAATTACTGAAAAGCTTATGGTACTGGGAACATGAATGAGGATCACTGCAGGCCTTCACTTAATAAAAAACAGACCATGTATTACACAGGAGAATATGTCAAGGAATTACCAAACAACACTTGGCTTTCAGTATCTGCAGTCATGCTTTTAATATTCTTTCACAGAACTTCAAGTGTTAGATTGTAAAATGGAGAAAAGTCAGAGGAAGACAACACCAGGTATGTGACTAAAAGTGTAAGAAAAAACATCATGAGACCCTCTTGTCAATAAGAATCATTCCCATGGCTCTTATTTGAACCAAGTTTGAAAATGCCCACTTTGGTACCAAATGTACAATCGTGGTTATGTGAGGGATGTGCTCAGATATGAGAAAAAATCCTTCCTTCAAAGCAATCATTCTTTCTTGTATGGACTAAGTGTGCACAAGACTCAGACATGGACACCAATCCAGGGACCACCGCCTTACTGCAATATTCTTAGAACAAGCACTTAGCTTTCCTGAATCTTGGGTTCCTCCTATACAAAGGGAAGATACTAATCCCTTACAAGAATGTCATGACCATTACATGAAATGAACTTAACACAGTGTCTGGTACAGAATAGAAACTTGAAGTTCTAGTCCTCAACAAATGTTAACTATTAAACCACTGTTTGTTATGATGGCAAGTGCAGAATATGAAATATTTTCATTGTAGGCATAACATTTAATCTGTGTATTAAATTACTATCTTCACAAGAGCTTCAGAGAAAATAAACAGTGGCGCTGGCCTCTAATGAAGACCAAACAGTTTGTAATCCTATAAATGATATGTGTCTGGGAAGCAGTTCCAAAAGATTCCAGCCGAAAAACAATAAACAGGAACCAACACTTGGCCAGATTTTATCCAGTTTCTATAAAGCTACAAATTCCATAAAAATTAAAAATGAAAAACCACAAAGACTTCACTATTGCTACAACCCAAGTTAAATATAGAAATTTCAAAGGAAGAAATAAACCAGCCATCTTCCTACCCTGGGGATAAATCTCAGGGGTGGGGGGTGGCAGGGTGCACGGAAACGACACATTGCAGTTTCTCTGGATTCTCTTCCCAACTCTAAGCTTTCCTCTCCTGCCTCCTTTGAGATCCCTGGGCTGGGATACTCTTCCTTATGAGGAAGAGTATCTCTTCAGGACAGATAAACCAATCTCTAGCTACCTTGTTTTAGCTCAATATATGTTTTCTTTAAAAAGCACCACCTTTGTGTCCATATGTAGGCAACTCCTGAGTGGCCACTTAAGTCTGGATGCTAGAACTGCAAGCAAAAATGTATGAACTATCTCCCTTGCCTTTTTTTGACTTAACTAAAAAATATTGAGCTACCCAGCATGGAAAACCAGCTTTCCTAAGCATATCAACAATTAGGTATGGCCTGGCACACTTTCCTGAACTTCCTGGTCTACCTTCTTACACATGACCTCTTCCTTAGGCCAATCCTTGTTTGCTGGGCATCTACAACGTTTGCCCTTAGTGTTCCAGCCCTCTTTTCTCTCATCTACCTGAAGTATCTATGCAAGATGATGACTCTGGAAGAGCGCTTGGTGTTACCTTTTTTTTCACGTCACCCATCAGCCTGTCTCCAACTCTTCAAACAACTCCCTTTTCCATCAGCTCCTTCTTGGTACCATATGACAAACACATTTGTAATAAAATCATGATCTAACTAGTTTAATCTCCTTTTTAAAGCACCACACTAAATTGTTCAGTTCAGTTCAGTCTCTCAGTCATGTCCAATTCTTTGTGACCCCATGGACTGCAGCACGCCAGGCTTCCCTGTCCATCACCAACTCCTGGAGATTACTCAAACTCACGTCCATCAAGTCAGTGATGCCATCCAACTATCTCATCCTCTGTCGTCCCCTTCTCCTCTCGCCTTCAATCTTTCCCAGCATCAGAGTCTAAATTGTTACCTAGTAACTAATTACAGCATATCATCTATCCTTTATGTTTCTAAGGCCATCTTCTTTCTCAAACTGGTCTTTGCACCTTCAATGTTTTAGCCAAACCAAAGAATCTAAACTTCTGCTGTCTCAACATCCACAAAGCCATTCTTCAAGTTGGAAGCACCCATTTGTCTCTATTGTGACCTTCAAATGCCTTCAAATAAATCAGTACTCACAGTTCCACTGTGAAGCCGGATTGTACTTTCTAAGAGCAGCTGGCTATCTTTGCGGACAGTACATGGAGCTTCCTTTTACCTTTCTCAGCACCTATTAAGACTGGCTTCTTTCTAGATTAATTAGAAAGTCCCACCCTACATACGGGCTTCCCTAGTGGCTCAGACGGTAAAGCATTGGTCTGCAATGCAGGAGACCCAGGTTCGATCCCTGGGCTGGGAAGATCCCCTGGAGAAGGAAATGGCAGCCCACTCCAGTATTCTTGCCTGGAAAATCCCATGGACCGCAGAGCCTGGCAGGCTACCGTCCATGGGGTTGCAAAGAGTTGGACGCGACTGAGCATCTTCACTTCACCCTAAATAATCCAACCAGGCCAGCACATCTGCTGATACTTATAAACACCAAATGCTGGCAGGACGTACAGCACACAGGGTAATGTGCCAGGAGCAGGACTATGGAAGCCATGGACACCTGCAGAGTATTTTCCTGGTGCCACAACTTCTATTAGTAAACTAAAGAGAAGGAAGCAAAGCAGTTTTATCCTGTTTTACATTTTTTAAAAATGTACCATATCACCAATATCGCAGAATTTATATGAATTAACTTGACTCTTGTCACTTCCATTGAGGCAGCCAGTCTGGGTCATGTTTCCAGACTACTGAGAGTGTGTTTTTCCCCTACTCTGATAGAATACTCTGAGAAGTATGGTACTACCATAATCTAGCACCTTTTTGCATAACTACTGAAATACTCTATAATTATATTATATATTTGATAATATTTGTGTCTAAGTCCCTACCCTCACCAAACATTAAGCCCATGGTTGACAGAGAACCTCTCCAGTCTTTACTGCCTCAGGCACAGGGCTTTAAAAAATAAGAGGTTGCAAGAATTTAGACTATTTAGAAAAGGTAAAACTAAGGTCTTTCCAGGACCGGCAAAGAGCAATTAGAGATAAGAAGCCAGGTGGTTAGACTCAGCCCCATCTCTAGCTATAAAAGGAGTAATGGGAACAGAGGAGCCCCAGCAAACAAACACACCTAAGAATCAAGTCAAGTAATTGAGGTCAGAGGGCCAGAGGGAATGGCTATAAGTTTCTTTCATTTAGGATCTGTTGACAAGCTTTACAAAAGGCAAAGGAGTGGAAGCTGACAGAAGCAGACCAGATATTTTAGGTGGTAACCTAAAATTTCAGTATTGCTTTAGAAAAAAATCCACCTCTAAAAATGATTCTGGTAATCTAATCAAGCTTGATGGAGAGAGCATCCAGTTAAAAAAAATAACAATAACAAACAAAAAACAACTAAAAGTTCCACAAACTTTAATCACTATAGAGAAAGCTAATCCAGGTTATTTCCTTGTATCATTTTCTAATACAAAGAAGTTTCATTTTAAAAAATGATAAGACCAATGGTTTTGGTGTCAAACAGACTACCAGTTTCGCTATATAGGAAAGTTACTTAAGCTCTTCAAGTTTCAATATATCTATTTATAAAATGAGTATAATATCAATATACCTACTTTGTAAGACTGTTGCAATGACCAGATGAAATCATGCATGTCAAGTACATAATAAGAGCCTGACAAACTATCATAATCATAACCGCTATTATTTTTAAAGAAGAAATCATTGGCTAGAAAGATATGTTACTGTTGGTTCCTGGTTACTATTCTTACGTTATGCTTACGTCTAAGGACCTAAAAAGACAATTACCACTTTAGGATGGCACCAAACTGAATGCAGCCAAAGTACCTTCCAACCAAGGAAACAGTCAAGGGACATCAAACATCATAACAGTCAACTGTCTCTATTCCAAAACGTAAATTTATCATTTGCTCAACATTTCCCATCATTAGTTTAGATCAGGCACCATTAGTAAGACTCACACTGCTGCTGATGAAACTTCAAAGTATCATCTCAGTAGTTAACAGATTATCCACATCCCAGCATCCCCTAAAAAAACATTTTGTTGTTGCTATTTAGTCGCTAGGTCTTGTCGGACTCTTTTGCTACCCCGTGGAGCCTGCCAGGCTCCTCTGTCCATTGGATTTTTCACTCAAGAACCCTGGAACAGTTTAAACTTCTTTCTCCATGGGATCTTCCTGACCCAGGGGTTGAACCCATGTCTCCGGTGTCTCCTGCATCAGCAGAGACTTTACCACTGAGCCACTGAAATCTACTTAACCAAGCAAAGAAACAATCTAACATATGTGAACCTCCGAAAACGTTCTAAGTTCAATTTAATGGAGTGGTGAGCTTAAAATGTGGGTCTAGCATTCTAATGTGGCTGGCTGTGTTTATTGTGAACACATATTTGGGTTTTCACTATTCTATTTTTATTTATTTATTTTCTTTGGACAACCAAAAGTGCATTATAGTGTGTAATATCATGACTACACATGAAAAGTATAGTATGGCAAAATAATTTTTTCACATAGCAACAAGGCTAACATCCTCTTAAAGACTGGAAACATTTTATAATGAATAGTAATTGAAAGCCGAATACATAAGCCTCTGTCTTGGACAAGATGTGGAAGTATGCTGGCATCTTGCCTTGTTCTTCCAAAAAGAACAGAAAAGAATAACACTGCAAAACACAGTTGAGCCTGGGCTGCCAGGGAAGTAAGAGCACAAAGATCATCATTCTCCATTTACACAATGTTTTCTGTAAGTTGTTTTCAATAAACTTGCTATCCCACATGTTTACAGACTTCATTTTTCTGCTGTCCTACCCCATTTTGAAATATTAAAGCAATGTCTCAGAATATTTCAGGAAAACTTGCGTTTTAACAGTGTAGCTTTCATTTTGCACCTTTGAGCCCATCCCATCTTTAAGGTATCACAATGGAGAAAATTTTGTTGGGATACATTGTTTTATTACTTTTTTGTTCTACTTTAAGTTTCAAATATTCTGCTTTTGATTAACTGGCTTATTATAGTCACCTCACTATCTTAAAGCTGAAAAAAAAAAAAAAAACCTTTTTTCTAACCAGATCATTTGCAGTTTTCTTATCATTTTCTCACTTGAAAAAACAATTTCTTATTCTTATGGATCTTATTGCATCTCCATTATGTAGCAATTTTAACTGTTGGTGTATCATATATTTACATGGCATGGTCATTATAAAAATGCTTTAAGTGGCTTTGAAGAAGATACTTTAAATATATGATGTATACTGTTTTAAGGGTGACTGATTATACTCATCAAAAAACCTGAAAATAAATGTCAATCTTTTATTCCAAAAACTAAAACTCATTCACCTAAATACCATGCTATCTGAGTTTCCAACATGCATGCACAATGATCGGTACACAGTCAGCAATTGCCTGCTGTGACTCTGAATAGCTAAGACTTTTATTTAGCAATCACAACTGAGGAATTCCAACTGTGTCAACTTGTGCAACTCTGTCTGGCTTCAGAGCTTCCCACACCCTGGGAGACACTTTGTCTCTAATTATTTTATTGCTGCAAATAAAGAGACTTTTTATAGAAACGATACACATAATTTATGCCAGGCTCTTATCAGACAGCACACAGTCAACCCATGATGAGGCCATCATTCAATTTAAAACTTAAAAATGTGTATGTGTGACCCCATGGCTGATTCATGTCAATGTATGGCAAAAACCACTACAATACCATAAAGTAATTAGCCTCCAATTAAAATAAATTAATGAATTAAAAAAATAAATGAGTTCCAATAATTTAAATAAAGAAAAAAAAATCATGTATGCTGCTTTTGAGTCTTCTAACCTGGTATGTTTTATCTACTTCAAAATTTATTAGTTTCTCAGCTACTAAATTTGAAAGTGCTAAAATTTTTTACTTACTGTAGTTTATACATTCTAAAATGCTAAATTGTAAGCTCCCTACCCAATTTTAGAGATAAATAAAAACTACAACTTTCGCTCCCTGAGTCCCAGTGTATCTTTATATTTTATACTTCACCCAGTAACCCTGAACAAGACATCTTCTGCAGCATTTGACACTGTCAAGAAAAGCATCACCCCCAACCTCAAGGAGTTAACCCTCCACAGAAACAGCCAGCACACACTGCACTGCTGCCAGGGCCCTTTTCTAACTCTGAATGCTACAGAAACCTACCACCAGGAAAAGCCTGTGTCAGAAATATTGGATCTCAGTTGTCCCTCCCCATTATGAGAGTGGGAAATAAGAAATCAGCTCTCTCGAGCTTAGCTGCTCATTTCTGTGACATATAAAAGGCCTGAAGCCTTGAAGCCACCCTGTCTCTTGGGCTTGTTTCTGGGCTCCACGCCTAAAATAAGAGCCGAAGGGAGCTTCCAGCAGCTGTGTGCTCGTGGAAGCCACCTGAGACCACCAGAAATACTGTAACCGTGGGACTGTGGGCACTATTTCAACATGGGCTATGCAGATAGTGAACAAGACAGTGATGCACCGGAGTCTCCCTCTGTATTTTCAGGAAGAAAACTCATGAAAGAGAGAAAAACCAAGAAATGAAACTGTGTATACTGTTTCTGTTTGCTCCACATGCTCCTGACTCAACTTTTTCAGTGTAAAAAATTCTGTATATTCTAAGACTCACATTCAGTTCCAATGCAGTGCAGTTTAGGAGGTAACACATTGTGATTCAGGGTCTCTGACAGTCATGAAGTCAAGTTTGTGCATTAGTCTTTTTAAGGCTAGGGCACAGCTAAGGATTGTCTTTAGCTGACTAATTTAGTAACTTGAGCTACATCAGAACAGTGAAAGGTATAACCTACACTTCTCTCTGAGAATCCCTAGAAATTATGCCTTTTAGTGACTAGTATCTGCTAGTATAGTAACACTGCAAAGTTACACTGAGTATCAGACTAACTACATATCTAACTTACTAGCTCATTTCAGTGAAATTAAATGGTGGATTTCTTCAATCACAACGACTCAAACCAAGAGAGTAAAGAAGTACTGACCAAGCAGAAATTTACCTTTACTAAATTGGAAACCTGATAAATAATCAGGTTTCATTAATTCATAAAAACATCAATTAAATCTAAATGGTAGTTTCTAAAGGGCTTGAGAGATTTTCCAACTAAATCCCTTCACAGTTTTCCCACAAACAAATCTTTGTGCACCTTAGAGAAACTGTCTGCTTAAGCAAAGGTAAAATTTAACCCTGCATTAGTTGCAATGGCAATGAATCCTCAGTTAAAAACAAGTTAATGAGTTTCTTATTGAAAATGTTATGATGCAATAGATGAAAAAAATATCAAAGTGGTTCTTTTTATCAAAACTTTCCCACATAAGCTCATTCAGTCAATCCAAAGGTATGTATTAACATCCTTATCCGTGAAACTCCTAAGGTACTTGTTCTACAAAGATCTAACTTCCTATCACCCAGACCCACTAGTAAGAAAGAACTGAAGTGATCTGGAATGTCAAACTGCTCCACGACTACTAGAGGTAGGTGGACAACAAGCTTGGCAGGATTACAGACATTGAAGAAACTACTTTCATCAACCCCAAACAATCACCTGTGAGGGGAGTTTGTCAACTAAATTGAGAATCACCTTCACATTCTAAAGGAAGTGAGAGATGAATAATAACTGTATACCAGCTAGCTAAAAATGACTAAAAGGAGAATCGCTGAGAGTCGCTCAGTCGTGTCCGATTCTTTGCGACCCCATGGACTATTATGGTCCATGGAATTCTCCAGGCCAGAATACTGTAGTGGATAGCCTTTCCCTTCTCCAAGGGATCTTCCCAACCCAGGGGTCAAACCCAGGTCTCCTGCATTGCAGGCAGATTCTTTACCAGCTGAGCCACCAGGGAAGCCTCAAATGAGAATTTCAGTCAGTTCAATTCGGTCACCCAGTCGTGTCCGACTCTTTGTGATGCCATGAAATGCAGCACACCAGGGATCCCTGTCCATCACCAACTCCCAGAGTTTACTCAAACTCATGTCCATCAGAGTCTGTTTCCCCAGTCCTGTGTAAGTTCTGTAATCAAATCCCACTGGCCTCTAAAGTCAAATTCCCTGGGGCTTCTCAGTTCCTTTGTCAGATCCCCAGGTTGGGAAATCTGTTGTGGGTCCTAGAACTTTCTTAACAGTGCAAGAATTTCTTTGGTATAATTGTTCTGCAGTTTGTGGGTCGTCTGCTTGGTGGCTCTATGGTGGGGTTAATAGCGACCTCCTCCAAGAGGGTTTATGCCACAGACTATGTGACCCAGGTCTGCTGCACCCAGGGCCCCTGCCCCTGCGGCAGGTCACTGCTGGCCTGAACCTTCACCTTAAATATTTTTCTCTCAAGTCAAGAATAAATTGGTTCTTGAGTTGTCTAAACACAGCCTCCCTCCCTCCCTCCCTCCCCATCTTCAAATATCACCTTCTCAGTAAGGCCTTCCCCTGTAATGATCCATACCTACAGATAACCCAAACAGAATGCCAACAGGACCATGTGCACATGTACACATACATACACCTATAACAACCTCGCCAGTTGACCTTTCCAGTAGCATTTTCACCATCTGATCTATGACATATTTCTTTGGTTTTACAATTTTTTTAACTGAGATAGCATTGGTTTAAAACACTGGCTTCTTGTATACATTTAAACTTCTGTATACATTACACTGTGCTCACCATGCACAACTTAGTTCCCATCCATCACCGTACAACTGACCTCTTCTACACATTTCAACCTCCCACCCCCACCTCCAGCTCCTTCTGGTTGCGGTTGCTGTTTAGTTGCTAAGTCATCTCTGACTTTGTGCAAACCCATGAATTGTAGCCCACCAGGCTCCTCCATCAATGGGATCCCCCAGGCAAAATAATGGAGTGGGCTGCTGTTTCCTTCTCCAGGGGATCTTCCCCACAATAAAAAAGGCAGTGTGCCAAAGAACTGATGCCTTTGAACTGTGGTGTTGCAGAAGACTCTTGAGAGTTCCTTGGACTGCAAGGAGATCCAACCAGTCTATCCTAAAGGAAATCAGTTTTGAATATTCATTGGAAGTGCTGATGCTGAAGCTGAAGCTCCAATACTTTGGCCACCTGATGCAAAGAGCCAACACATTGGAGAAGACCCTGATGCTGGGAAAGATTGAAGGCAGGAGGAGAAGGGGATGACAGAGGATGAGATGGTTGGATGGCATCACTGACTCAATGGACATGAGTTTGAGCAGTCTCCGGGAGATGGTGATGGACAGGGAAGCCTGGCGAGCTGCAGTCCATGGGATCGCAAAGAGTCAGACATTACTGAGAGACTGAACAACAACAACAACCCAGCTGCATCTGGCTGTTCTTGAGAATTGTCACTTTCCACCCTCTGCTCCCTCTGCCAGAGTTGTCACCCAGTGCCCCTGTGCCACTGTTTGCACCTCCAGAGTCACTGGAGCCTTTGCTGCTGCCAGTGTTGCCAGTGTCACTAGCATTAATGCCGGGGCAACAAAATGGACCGGCACCTCCACCATGTCCAGGGTTGCCTGGGTTACAGGTTCTGCTGCCATGGGGAGGGGCAGCCAGTGTTGTGGCTGTCTCTGCCGCACACAGTGTTTGGGATGGGGATTCAAAGGAACTGGTGCTGCAGGCAGGGGAACTGAATTAGTAGGTACCTCCATGGCTGGAAAAGGTCAGTTTTCATTCCAATCCCAAAGAAAGGCAATGACAAAGAATGTTCAAACTATGGCACAATTGCACTTATCCACACGCTAGCAAAGGAATGCTCAAAATTCTCCAAGCCAGGCTTCAACAGTACATGAATCATGAACTTCCAGATGTTCAAGCTGGATTTAGAAAATGCAGAAGAACAAGAGATCAAATTGCCAACATCTGTTGGATCATCGAAAAAGCAAGAGAGTTCCACAAAAACATCTACTTCTGCTTCATTGACTATGCCAAAGACTTTGATTGTGTGGATCACAAGAAATTGTGGAAATTTCTTAAAGAGATAGGCATACCAGGCCACCTGACATGCCTCTTGAGAAATCTGTATGCAGGTCAAGAAGCAACAATTATAATCAGACATAGAACTACAGACTGGTTCCAAATCGGGAAAGGAGTACATCAAGGCTGCATATTGTCACCCTGCTTATTTAACTTCTATGCAGAGTACATCATGTAAAATGCCAGGCTGGATGAAGCACAAGCTGGAATCAAGACTGCTGGGAGAAATATCAATAACCTCAATATGCAGATGACACCACCCTTACGGCAGAAAGGGAAGAAAAACTAAAGAGTCTCTTGATGGAAGTGAAAGAGGAGTGTGAAAAACCTGGCTTAAAACTCAACATTCAGAAAACTAAGATCATGTCATCCAGGCCAATCACTTCATGGCAAATAGATGGGGAAACAGTGGAAACAGTGACAGACTTTACTTTGGGGAGCTCCAAAATCACTGCAGATGGTGACTGAAGCCATGAAATTAAAATACACTTGCTCCTTGAAAGAAAAGCTATGGCTAACCTAGACAGCATATTAAAAAGGAGAGACATTACTTTGTCAACAAAGCTCTGTCTAGTCAAAGCTAAGATTTTTCCAGTAGTCATGTGTGGATGTGAGAGTTGGACCATAAAGAAAGCTGGGCACCAAAGAATTGATACTTTTGAACTGTGGTGTTGGAGAAGACTCTTGAGAGTCTCTTGGACTGCAAGGAGATCCAACCAGTCCATCCTAAAGGAGATCAGTTCTGGGTGTTCATTGGAAGGACTGATGCTGAAGCTAAGCTCCAATACTTTGGCCACCAGATGTGAAGAGGCAACTCATTAGAAAAGACCCTGATACTGGGAAAGACTGAAGGCAGGAGGAGAAGGGGATGACAGAGGATGAGATGGTTGTATGGCATCACCAACTCAATGGACATGAATTTGAGTAAACTCCGGGAGTTGGTGATGGACAGGGAGGTCTGGTGTGCTACAGTCCATGGGGTCACAAAGAGTCACACAACTGAGGGACTGAACTGAACTGACTGCTACAGGGATGGGATCACAGATCAACATGCCACCTGGTTCCCTGTGATCATGCATATCCCTGCAGCCAGCAACCTAGAGCTGTCCACACCACCTCGCAGCTGCTACCAGTGAAGTTCTCTGCAGCTCTGGGCTCAGTCAGCCTGGCTGGGCTCTTAGGTACCACCTCCCCTGGTCTTCCAGTCTACCCACCTTTACTTGGGTGGTACATCGGACAGAGGAACCTTTTTTTATTTATGGATGTTTTATTGTTTATAGATTGAAGATAAGAGGCAGTGAAAGCATCCCACATTGCCATGATGCTGACCTGATCAATACATTTTATTCATTAATTTCCCTCCCCTAGTTAAAATATAATTTCTATGAAAGTACGAATGTTTGCCTTTTTTGTTCACTGTTCAACAAACAGATCTGGGCCTGAAATATGAAAGATATTTAGTTTTGCATAAAGAGTTGAAAGAATAAAAAAGCATGTAGTAAAAACTTCTAATAGTGCCCATTTTAAAATAGGATATGTGTATTATGTAGTGGAGTAATACAGGATAAGTGTAACACTTCATTAGGGAAAAAAAAGTATTATTAAAGAAAGCTATTTAAAAAAAAACAACATTCAAAAGAAGGTGTGGCTTGTGATAGACGGAATGGAGCTATTTAGTGATCAGTCAGGTAGGGAAGAGTAGTAGGTATTCAGTATGATTTGTTTCCTCTTAGAAGTGATATTGTAGGAACATATGGAAAGTAACATTGTGGAACTAAAACTTAGCCAATAGAAAAAATTACACTTTTTAACACACTTGAAAAGAAATAAGTGTTTCCCAGTTACATATCCCACTATTAAGGAATCTTTAAAGCTACTGTGAATCAAGTATTTAAACACTAAAATTTTCAGTTTCTTTCCTACAAGTATGCAATAGAACTTAGCCATGAATAAAGGAGATGGTGAGGAATTGACCAAAAAATGGACATGGCCTGAACTCAAATTTCCTTAAGTTACCAAGTGGTTTCTGAGATGAAACAGGCCCTCCTCAATCAATTGTGCCTTTTTTTACATCATAAACTTAGCACTTGTTACATGAAAAATCTTTTATTTAGTCTTTCTCCCCCCCAGTAAAGATTTTAAACATGTCTGATGTCTAGGTCAGTGCTCAAAGTTTTAATTCCAATTCTTTAATGCTACTCCACAATCTACTAGTACCCTTGTTCACAATGACTGGTAAAAATCTGTATTTATCTAAATAAACTACTACGTTTAAGTGCCTTACCAATTTGATGGTAAGTGCCTTACCAATTTGATGAAAATGATTTTTTTTTAATCCCCCAAATCAGCTAGCTTAAATTTCATTTATATTCATTTTATCATGTGGTTATACATAGTTCTAAAGGGAATTAACTTGTTAAAGATTTAGAATTAAAATGCTCATCTAATATAATAAACATTTGTACCTCATGAAACTTAAAAATATGTAGACTTTGGATTATTACTCACACATAACTGGACAGAGTGTCAGAAGTCAAGGGTTGCAGTCCCAGTTCCACTGGTATTTACCACATGGCCCTGAATGACAAGCTACTATGCAGTTACTTCTCCAGGCCTGAGGGAGAACCTCAGTTTGGCATGAAGTAAGTGCTCACTAATTCAACGAAGAAGGCTTTCTAATTGCTAGGATCTGTTGTTCCAAATTATTAAGCACTTTTCTTCCAAAGGAATCTCAAAGCACTTCAAATATATTAGCATCACCAACTACAGGTCACATGCCTGAAACCTCAGCTAGTCACAGCACTGAAAAATTGAGCCCCTGTTATCTTGAACTCCAGCCAGGTTCCTTCACCGCGTTCCTATAGGACAGTGAAATGCAAACTACAGTCACTGCAAGAGATGTCATGGTCATTTCAGTCCAGAGGTCAGCTTCCTGGCAAACTTTCAAAAGAAATGAAGGAAGACACTGGTTCTGGTTCAATAATGATAATCGGTTAACATGAGAAACACAAAGGCCTACCTATTATACAAAAGATTAAGACCCTCTCTCTCATCCAGAGTAAACAGACTGGTAAAGACTAAACAGAGTGGTTTCATTTCTAGGATCCGTGTGATGACAGAATTTCACTCATGGTGAGACAGAAGCACAAAGAGAGGGTTTGATGCATGAGTATGAGCTTGCTTGGGGGGAAAAGGGCAGTGTGGGCGGCGGGAGGAGACCAGCTATCATTTGTTTAGAATAGCTGCCCTTCACTTTCTGTTTACTAAGAAGATCACTAAGATTTTCTCTAAAGTTTATTTTTTTTTAAATCCCCCTCAAAAAAACAAAAAGTCTCAGATTAAAGCAGACCACCTGCTGAATTTCCTTCTCAAGCCCGGACACGCCAGAACTACACGTGGCCCATCACTAGCACAAATACAAAGTAATTCACGCTCTCGACTTGGTTAAGGAAAATAACCCCTTTTTCAGGTTAAGAGAAGTACTTCTCATACTAAGTCATTTTTACCAAAAATCATCTCTACTCTCACAATGGAATACCACAGAGGAAAAAGTCTTCTCTAAGAGAAACCTGCTTTCCAGGCAGCATTTCAGGGACAAGTGTCCTCTAACCCTTTCATTCAGACGCAGAGCAGTTAACCAGCGTGGCCATCATCCAGCCTCACAGTAACAGAACAAGGAAGCTCAACTTCCGGGGTTCCTCAGTTTCGGCCAGGGCCGCAGAGAGCAGCCAGGGCTGGTAGGAGGTCAGTGACACAGCTGACAGGCTGGAACAGGAAACGCTCCACTGCGGAGCTTCCTGGGTCCCACACTCCTCTCCTCACACACGCAGCAGCTTCTGAGGAAGCGTCACATCTCACTAAGTCCAAGGGTAAGGTGCCCTCTTTCTTCTCTTACAACCTGTACTCCACACAGCGGCCTGGAGCTGCTGCTGCTCAGTTGCTCAGTCATGGCCGACTCTTCCGCAGCTCCCACCATGCACTGCGGCCCGGAAGACTCCTCTGTCCCGTGGGATTTCCCAGGCGAGCACCCTGGAGTCGGCTGCCATTCAAACCCACGGACTGAACCCGATTCTCCTGCCTTGGCAGGAGGATTCTTTCCCCGCGGAGACCCCAGGGAGGCCCCAAGTGGCCTGTAGTCCATCAAATAAACCTGCCTGCTTTTCCACCGGAGCCCAGTGAGGTGAACCCGGGACTCACATGTTTGCTCTAGGAATAACTCACTTCATACAGAAGCCTGACACCTCCTGTCTCCTTAGGAGAGATGAAATCAAGTATCATCACGAGTATTCCCTTTATGTGTATGTCTCTTAAACAATAAATTCCCCAAACTGGATTAGGGTTAGGGTCAGGGTTAGCCTCAGGGTCAGGGCTGGAGGACTCTCTCCTGGGGCAGCAAAGTCTGACACTGGACCACAGGACTGAGTTCCTACAGGACCGGACCTAGTTCCACGATTGACTAGCTCTTTGTTACCTTAGGCAAAATACTTAAGCTTTCCTTTGCAGTCTCAACTTTCTATATATAATAAAACAACGCTATTGCTTACTTCAGAGTGCTAGTGGGAAGTTTAGAGATACTCAGTTTTTCAAACAAACATGTTTCTCTCCCCTCTGTAACAAAAAAAAAAAAATGTAGTGCATCATATGAGAACTGAGGTGGAGGGTGGAATGGATTGTGACCAGCATAACCGGGTCATTTAGAAAACTCTTATGATAAATGACACAGAACAAGGGAATCTAAAGTATGTTTTAGCAACTAGATTTCACTGTCAGCAGCAAAATTTCCAGAAATAATACAAAAAGGATGTACAGGCACACACATACATACTAGCTTCAGTGAGTCCAAAATTAGAGAGAAAAAATACACACTAGTCAACCTGTAGTTTCCAGGATCACACCAAGTAACTGAATTTTTTTTTTTTTTTTCTATATACATGCACACAAAATGCCTTCCAGATATTTACTACTCTAGGTAAAAGCCTTCCCCACTAGTGCTGTAAGAAGCTGCAGCTGGACTCTGGGTCAGATGGCACAGCAGCTTTGTGTGTGTTGGGGGTGGGGTATGTCAGGAATGAATGTGGTTATCAAGGCATTTCTAAGTACGGAACCCTTGGAACAACATTAGAGCGAGGGTCATGGGAAAAGAAGCTTTGCTCACCCTACTTCCTGGCAGCATTTTCAGTGCGCAAGCCATAAGCAACTCATGTTTACAAGATGGAACAGGAAAAGAGGGGCTTATTAGATGAAGGGGTGCAGGGAGAATCAACGCATACGTGCACACAGATGATAAATTATGTACACTTTTAAAATTTTCATTTTAAAACTCCATAAAGTTTAAAAGTCTTGTATATCATGCTTCATTGTGCAAAATATCCTCACCTCTTAAACTGCATTAAGTTAGAATATTTTTATTGGTGTCAATCACAGGAATGAAACTCAATCAGGAAGAAAACAATCATGATATATCTATTTCACATTTCTGAAGAAAAAAATGTAATTTGGAATTATTTTTAGGAGTTATAGAAAAAAATATTTCTCAGGACTTCAGAGTTTCAAACCTAGAATTCTTCATATTAAAACAAGATTTTTTAAGAAGGACGTGAATATATCCTGAAGTTGGTGTAAAATTCAAGAGCATTTTATTTACCAAGGGTCAACAGTGCCTTACTTTTTAATCACCTTGCAGAAATTCACAGACAAAGGATAGCCAGTTAACAAATCTCAGATTATTCAACTAAGACTAGCTACCTCTTTTTTTAAAAAGAAGGGTCTAAGACAATTCAGCCTAAGGTGTGGGGGAGCCACAGCCAAATCTATATATTTCTAATTTGTGTTTCCTGGTTTTAATCCTGGAAATCTGGAGAATTATAAGCACTTTTCAAAAATACATCAAACTAGGTCAAAGCGCAACAAGCAACTTTTTTCTTAAATTCTGAACTACATGCTTTCTTTATAGCTATGGATTTACCAAGGAGAGTGTGCTCCTGATTGCCGTTATGCTTGAGTGTTATTAAACTAAACAGACAAAATATGAAGAACCGACCTTGGCGTGGAATGCAAAAGGCATAGTTTTATCTCCCCCTCTGCTTCTTCTTAAAAAGAAAACAAATATCCAAACTTGAAATGTAAAAATACAGATTTCCACATGTTTGCTTTACTTGTAACACAGCATTTCCACTCTTTGGTAGTAGTAGCAGCAGCAGTAATTGTATAACATACTTTGTCATTTTATGTAGAAGAATATATTGTTTACCAGTTTCACACATACTCTCTCACGGATGAAAATCAAACCTTTTCCTTACATACTAAAAAGGTAAGATGCTCACATGCAATGTTCTGATCAAACTGCAAAATGAGAAGAAAAGAAAATCCATTACAATTATTGAACTACACTTGTTTTATATCTCTAAGCTAAAATGTCAGATCCTTTACATGGCTAGTTAGTATTTGAAACCTGAAACAAAGCCAGCAGCGCTTAGCTGTTCGATTCAGACTTCAGGATTCCCTCAACAGTGCTGTGAGGTTCTGAACATACAGCATCTCTGAATTATAAGCATCTAATATATCCTTGTTATTCCAGTGGCTTTCAGTCTTTCTACACGTGAATGCCAGTCTACATTAAAGAAATCTCTTTCCCACTCACCCCCAATTATTAATATTCAAGGTGACGAGAGAAAACATAGGAAAATAATTGCATCTGAAGAGCTACGATTACAGCCAAATCAATATTTGACAGCTGTCAATTACAGACTACAACAATATCTCTATAACTAAACAGTTTCTCTAAGCACTTAAAATCACTTCTTATAGCACATATTCTCCTAACGCCCCATTAGGATATCAAAGAACAATTCCAGCACAAAATATAGTCTTCTTTGACATCTAGCATCTGCCTACTCTGTGCAAGAAACTACAGAAAGGAGTCTAATATGATTTCTTCCTCACCTTATAAAGAGTTTATAATCTAATTAGAATTAGTTTATAATCTAATTATAATCTAATTAGAATGGCCACAGGAGCACTTTCTGAGGAAGAATGGACCTGATTGGGCAAAAAGTAAATGAATGAAACACTAACGTGAGGGTCCAGACACCAGTGTCCACTACAGTGCTAGAGTATGCATGCGTGCGTGCTCAGTTGCTTGAGTCATGTCTGACTCTTTGTTACCCCATGGACTGCAGCCCTCCAGGCTCCTCTATCCATGGATTTTCCCAGCAAGAATCCTGGAGCGGGTTGCCATGCCCTCCTCCAGGGATCTTCCTGACCCAGCGATCGAACCCGAGTCTCCTGCATTCCACGTGGATTCTTTACCTGCTGAGCCATCCAGGAAGCCCCTTTTATATCCTCACCCAGCAAGTTGGTCAATATAAGTCCAGGATCATTTAGTACCAATAATAAGCGTTTCAATAAAGATTAATTTGTCTTAAGTTTTACAGAAAATAGAGCTAATTCATTCAACAAAATATTAAGCATCTATTCAAAACAAGTCACTGGCCCTGATATAAAACTTAGTGATGACAGTAAACAGTGACCGAAGCCACGATGCACCGAGATGTCTAAGACTTGTGGAACAGGTGCTGAAGGTGAGGACACAAACACGTTCACCAACAGGGAAGTGCACAGACATTTTAAAGAACAAGCTCACGTTAGAATTAAAATGACACTTGAAACTCACTTAGTGACAATAATAACGAAAGCAGTAACAGCAACAAAATATAAGAATCCCAGACCAGACTGTGCTGGGACCCTCATTCTATGTTCACATCAACCCTACAAAAGCCTCCATGATAATCATCTTCATTTTGCAGACGCAGAAGCTGACCCTGAGAGAGGTTAAAGGACTTGTCTCACTTGTGCCATGTGGATGGGGAGACAGAGGGTGCTCTTACGTGACTATAAGGCTCCTCTCATTTGTAACAAAATTAATGATTCTTTAATATCATCAAAAGCTAGTCCACATTTAAATTTCTCCAGTTACCTCTAAGATTTGTTTTCTTACTTGCTTACAAATAAGGATCCTAGCAAAATCTACTCATTGCATTCACTTACATCTCTTAAACTTCTTAAATCCCTTTTAATATAGAATAGTTGCCTGTTTCTTTTTCCTTCTTGTCCCAAGCCACCGACTCTTGACTAAACTGATTCAGTCATTCTGTAGGATGTCCCAATTTCTGGATTTCGCTGAGTGCTTCCTCTAAGTGTTATTGATCTTGCTCCTCAATCTCTGCTGTTTCCTGGAGTCAGGAAGCTATGTGCAAAGGCTTGATCAAAAGTAGAAAGAAAACCAGAACAAGGGTGCTTCTCCTGCCCCTTTCTCTTTTTTAACAGGAAAAAAAAAAAAAGTTTATGTATGCCAAGTTGACGTGACATTTTTATTGAAAAAAGAAAAACTGTTTAAATAACAAAAAAAAATCAAGATTCTTTTAGAGAAATTAATTTGTACTCTAATGATCTTATTGTTATTGTTCAGTCGCTAAGTTGTCACTAAGTCGCTAACACAAGTCTTTGCAACCCCATTTTCTGCAGCACGCCAAGCTTCCCTGTCTGTCACTATCTCCCAGAGCTTGCTCAAATTCGTGTCCATTGAGTCAGCGATGCCATCCAACAATCTCATCCTCTGTCATCCCCTTCTCCTCCCACCTTCAATCTTTCCCAGCATTAGGGTCTTTTCCAATGAGCTGGTTCTTTGCATCAGGTGGCCAAAGTATTTAAAATCAGTTTCCTAAAAAAGGTGCTACAAGACTTTCTGCTGTTTGTTTTTTTGTTTCTGTTTTAAATATTAACAGTTCAGTCGCTCAGTCATGTCCAACTCTGCGACCCCATGGACTGCAGCACACCAGGCCTCCCTGTCTATCACCAACTCCCGGAGGTTACACAAACCCATGTCCATCGAGTCCGTGATGCCATCCAACAATCTCATCCTCTGTCATCCCCTTCTCCTCCCATCTTCAATCTTTCTCAGCATCAGGGTCTTTTCAAATGAGTCAGCTCTCCACATCAGGTGGCCAAAGTATTGGAGTTTCTGCTTCAACATCAGACCTTCCAATGAACACCCAGGACTGATCTCCTTTAGGATAGACTGGTTGGATCTCCTTGCAGTCCAAGGGACTCTCAAGAGTCTTCTCCAACACCACAGTTTAAAAGCATCAGTTCTTCGGTGCTCAGCTTTCTTTATAGTCCAACTCTCACGTCCATACCTATCTACTGGAAAAACCACAGCTTTGACTAGACGGATCTTTGTTGGCAAAGTAATGTCTCTGCTTTTTAATATGCTGTCTAGGTTAGTCGTAACTTTCCTTCCAAGAAGTAAGCATCTTTTAACAGAGAGGGAAAAAAAAGAGTTGTTAGAAAAAACACACACTCAAATCTCTCTTCTTGGGTGTGACTCTGTCTCTACAGCCCAATCCCAGGCTGTCACATTTGATAGCAACTCCATAGTTTGTCTACCAGTCATTATCTATGTGCCCAGAGATCCATGATTTCTCAACCCACATTTATTCCAGAAAGGCAGCTCAGGGGATTTCCACCAAGTTTTCCCTCTCACCAGAGCCATCCTCAAGTGATAATCGGGAAGCCCTCGGTGTGGGTCCAGAGAGGTGACTGTGGAATATGAAGAAGAATAATGAAAAAAGTTTACAAAGCTCCACAAGTCGAAAGTTCTCTAACCCTATTCCTTGCTCAAATCCAATGAGGCCTCAGCTTTCAAAAAAAAAAAAAAATCAAACCTTGGGTTCAATACAATACATCCTCTCCCATCACCTTCTCTAGAAGAGTCCCAGGAGAGGTAGTTGGCCATGACTTTAAAGAAAAACATGTCCCAACTCTGAAAACTAACTTTCCCTTTCTACTGCTTTCCTTTACTTTTTAATTTCTGAGCACTGTATGAATGGTCTTTCCAAATTACCTATGTAATCAAAGACTCAGTAGCATATGAAACAGCACTTAAATGGCATCAGTGAGATACTGTCCTATCACAGACCTCTCTTCACCCATTTCTGTCCTAAGTTCTTCTTATTTCTAACTCATAAGAGCCCCTAAAAGACTGGATTCCATACAGATTTCTCCCTGAATTAGCAATGACACAGAAAATGACGCCAAGTGACTTCATTAGAGTCATTTTCAGCATTTCCTCTTCCAGAGTTTAGCAAGCCTTTTACAAGGCCAGAGACAAAAATGGGGGATTCCACTCCCTGAGAGAAACCAAACTAAGAGAAGGGGCAGGAATTCATTTGATCTGGCACTGGCTTAGCATTAAACCCCGAACACATAAAATTGAAAGGAATCATTAAAACAAAAATGTATTTACAAGAGAAAATCAAAGCAAGATGGGAAATTAGAGCTTGTTTTGGCAGGCCTAACTCTTCACCTCACAGTGAGGAACCCAAAGGGTTGGGAAGAAAATTTCATATCCGGTGGGGTTTTTTTTTGCTATTTTTTTTAAGCTATTTCACACTGTCTTTAATGTGTATTTGTATCCCACTTCCCTCTCTTCCATCACTGTGAGCCAACTACCCCTTTATACTGAGAAACTGAACATGTTCAAGTTTCTGTTTTCATAGCACACTGAACACCTCCAAAAACTAGAAAATGGAAAACTTCAGTCTATTCTGCTATAATGTCTTTCTGTAATGTGAACTAAGCCATTCACGGTTAACAGATAAGGCATGACATGAAAGTCACATTGGTTCAAATGTGATTTCTTTTTCCCGCAACACATTGACATTTTAAAGACATCAGGGATAGGCCTTTTCACAACTAAAAAGTTTTTTTACCCATACAGAAAGACTTAAAGAGGAAAGCCAGAAATCCTGCAGAAGAACTTTCCTTCAGTGTAAGAAGTGGAGGATTTGGTTGATTCAGTATCTACTACACTTCCACAGCATTAAGTTATTTGGTGAAGCTGTACATGCAGACTCTGCATGTTTATATTAAGAACAAAAATTAAGGAACTCAACGTTATGGAGCAGATTTTCTGAAGAAAGCAAGAGAGCCAGAGCTTAAGGCTGTGTGGGATCTACTGGTGCTAGGTACAAAGGCCAGTCTAATTCTGCTGGTATTTTTATCAGAACTGTTTGTTTTTCTTGATGCTCTAGTTAAAGTTGCAGACCATTTTAATTATGTGCCCTTAACCCTATTTATTCCCAGTAAGTCCTGATACCTGCAGAGGTATGTGTGTGGGGGTATGTACAGTATCTCAATAAGATAAGACACATGTATTTTCAAAACTACAATGTCTCACTATGGCAGAAACACCTGTATGTGAGAAAAAGCAAATTCATAAAATATTCAGGTTTCACAAATCCATCAAATCATGTAAAAGCAAACTACCCTTTTGTACCACACCCTTGCTTGAGAACTGTTCAGTATGCTCTTTCTATATATAGTCTAAGCACTTCTCAAAATTTTCTGAGCATTTGTATCCATTGTCAAACACAGATCCTGATTCTGTAGTTCTAGCACAGGCCCTGATGAGTTCAGGACATTAAACAGAAGCTACTGGGTTGATGGGGATGCTGCTGGCTCATGAACCACTGTTTGAGCAGCAAGTCTCTAGGAAACTCAGTTGTTCACTGGGATCTTCCCGCCCCAGCTGGTGCAATGGTAAAGAATCCTGCTGCCAATGAAGGAGACTCAGGAGACTCACGTCTGACCCCTGGATCTGCAAGATCCCCTGGAGTAGAAAATGGCAACCCATACTAGTATTCTCGCCTGGGAAATCCCATGGAGAGAGGAGCCTGGCGGCCTACAGTCCATAGGATCTGAGCTGGACACAAATAAGCACACACACACATCAGCAGTTGTTTGTTTTTTTTTTTTTAAGAATTTAGGGCTAAGCACTTTCTGAACATTTCTTCTAACACACATTACTAGGAGAGACAGGGATAGAGGGAGAGATAATTAAAATGAAAGTACATTTTATCCATTGATCCACTTCTGGCAGCATATAAAAAAAGAATTTGTTGAATCAATGAAACCCATTTCAGCAGACAATTTTGAGTCTTCATTATTAGGAAATCTTTTATCCTCTATGAATGAGCTATGTACTATTTAACAAATATTTTTCTGAAATTTAAGCTTTTTTGTTTATAGTATAATAAAAAATTTTATAGGATACTTCAACCATGGTCAAAACTGAATGGGATATAATATTTACTGCTATGTTTTTAAAATTAGAACTTACTTGAGAACAATGCCAGGTGCTTAAGATAAATCCACAGGCTCCACTATACTCCATAGTTTCATGTTTATGAAATTGGCCTTAGTGATGATTTTAAATACTGAGAGTTAAGGTATCATCTTGCAGTCTCTTTACCATGCAAGCATTACCCTGTTGAGCAAAAGTTGCAGTGCATAATACATCTAATATTTATACAGTAGTTGTTACACTTATATGACAGTATAAAAAAATTCACGGAATTTGATACGTTCTAAAGTAAATGCTTTCTTGATCAAGTGTATGTGAGATAACTAGAGAAGACAGAAGGTGAGGGAAGGGACAAAGAAGAATGAGGGAAGCAGAGACAGAGGCGATGGAAACTATATCCACATATTTTAGGACCCTCAAATGTATTCAGGCCTGCTCCTTCAAAACCAGAAATTCAGCCCTGTGTTTTCCTATTCCACCCCCCTCTTAGTCTCAACAGAGGTTAAAAATTAAATAGCTAGGTAAAGCACTCCATATTGCATTAAACCCTTTGGCTTAATAACAAAGATCATTTAAAGAAAGAACAATCCTGAAACCTTGGCTTTTGCTGGAACAGTTTCTTTACTACTTAAGCGGTTTTCTAGAAACCACTGTGTACATCTAAGTTGTACAAGTAAAGTTCATCTTAAAAATATATAAGGAGAGCTTGATAACTTAATGATGTCTGCTCTTCATCTGTCTATGGCATCCCACTCATCAACCATTCATAACCAAAGTATGTACTTAGAATGTGGTTTTACAAGTCTGTTTCCTTTCTTAACTCCACAGTGCTGTAGACACAAAAGATCTTCGACACGTGAATATATTTAAGCTAACATTTGCTGAGCACTTACTATGTGATAAGCACTTCGCCAAGGGCTTTATAAGAAATCTTACATACTCATGACAACTCTGTAAGTTAAGTGTTTTCACTCCATGTCATAGATATGGAAACTGAGGCTTAGATATATTAAGTCTGAACCTAAATCTGAATCCAGCAGTCAAACTACAGAATCAGGGCTTTTAACCACTATGCTATTTTCATACTTGGTTTGCAAAGACTGCTGCTGCTGCTGCTGCTAAGTCGCTTCAGTCGTGTCCGACTCTGTGAGACCCCATAGACGGCAGCCCACCAGGCTCCCCCGTCCCTGGGATTCTCCAGGCAAGAACACTGGAGTGGGTTGCCATTTCCTTCTCTAGTGCATGAAAGTGAAAGTGAAGTCGTTCAGTCGTGTCCGACTCTTAGCAACCCCATGGACTGCAGCCTACCAGGCTCCTCCGTCCACGGGATTTTCCAGGCAAGAGTACTAGAGTGGGTCGCCATTGCCTTCTCCCTGCATAAACTGAGTACATGACAAATTTCAAGCTTTACATGTGTATGTGATATACTGGATTGCATTGAAATTAATTATTTTACTATGAGTAAAATGAAATATGTGAATAAATTAATCTGAAAACATCTTGGGGTGAGCTAATAAGTGTTCTAAGTGAATCAACATCTCGATGTTAGATAATTCACATACAAAGTCTCTCTCAAGATTTTAGGTCTGGCATAAAAAGAATTAAGAGATAATTTTTCCATTGGTAACACTGCTGCTTCCGGTAAGGGATTTGCAGAGGAGTAAAAGCCCCTAGTCTTTGATTTTTTAAAAATGTATTTGGCTGTGCAGGGACTTAGGTCTTATTTGTGGCATGCGGGATCTAGTTCTCTGACCAGGGATGGACACCAGGCTCTCAGGACTGAGACTTCGGAATCTTAGCCACTGGACCACCAGTGAAGTTCCTCCTCTTCTTTAAATGAATAAGAATAAAACACTCACGAAGCCACAGGCCCAGCTCTCCAATCTACAGCTTCTTGGACTGGCTCCACATCAAAGATCCTGGCCGCTTAAGCTGATCAGAGGACTTACCACTCTTGTCCCAAGAATGTCCCAGCATCTGCTTTAGAGAAAAACTCTCAGGTAAGGTGTTGTTCATCGTAACTGAGGGACCTATATGAGGAATTCCCACAGCCAAACATGGCTGCTTCTTGCTGTTTAGTTGCTAAGTCACATCTGACTCTTTTGCAACCCTGAACTATAACCTACCAGGCTCCTCTGTACACAGGCTATCTCAGGCAAGAATACTAGAGTGGTTGCCAATTCCTTCTCCGGGGCATCTTCCCAACCTATGGATGGATCCATGTCTCCTGCAATGGCAGGTGGATTCTTTATCACTGAGCCACCTGGGAAGCTATAGCTGCTCCTACTTACAATTAAAAGCCCACAGTTTTGGCTAAATTTGGTCTGAAGCAATATACTTACTTCTGTGAGTTTGCATACCAGATTGATTATATTCTCTGTGGCCAAAGATGGAGAAGCTCAATACCAAAAACAAGACCAGGAGCTGACTGTGGTTCAGATCAGGATCTCCTTACTGGAAAATTCAAACCTAAATTGAAGAAAGTAGGGAAAACTACAAGGCTTTTCAGGTATGATCTAAATCAAATCCTTTATGATTATACAGTGGAAGTGACAAAACAGATTCAAGGGATTAGATCTGATAGACAGAGTGCCTGATGAACTATGGACGGAGGTTTGTGACATTGTACAGGAGACAGGGAGCAAGACCATCCCCAAGAAAAAGAAATGCAAAAAGGCAAAATGGTTGCCTGAGGCGGCCTTACAAATAGTTGAGAAAAGAAGAGAAGCTAAAGGCAAAGGAGAAAAGGAAAGATATACCCATCTGAATGCAGAGTTCCAAAGATAGCAAGGAGAGATAAGAAAGCCTTCCTCAGTGATCAGTGCAAAGGAGAAGAAAGCAATAGAATGGGAAAGACTAGAGATCGTGTCAAGAAAATTAGAGATACCAAGAGAACATTTCATAAAAAGATGGGCACAATAAAGGACAGAAACAGTAAAGACCTAATAGAAGCAGAAGTTATTAAGAAGAGGTGGCAAGAATACACAGAAGAACTGTACAGAAAAGGTCTTAATGATCCAGATAACCATGATGGTGTGATCACTCATCAGAAGCAGACACCCTGGAATGCCAAGTCAAGTGGGCCTTAGGAAGCACCACTAAGAACAAAGCTAGTGGATGTGATGAAATTCCAGTTGAGCTATTTCAAATCCTGAAAAATGATGCTGTGAAAGTGCTGCACTCAATATGCCAGCAAATTTGGAAAACTCAGCAGTGGCCACAGGACTGGAAAGGTCAGTTTTCATTCCAATCCCAAAGAAAGGCAATGACAAAGAATGCTCAAACTACTGCACAATTGCACTCATCTCACACACTAGCAAAGAAATGCTCAAAATTCTCCAAGCTAGGCTTCAACAGTATGTGAACTGAGAACTTCCAGATGTTCAAGCTGGTTTTAGAAAAGGCAGAGGAACCAGAGATCAAACTGCCAACATTCACTGGATGATACAAAAGACAAAAGAATTCCAGAAAAACATCTACTTCTGCTTCACTGATTATGCTAAAGCCTTTGACTGGGTGGATCACAACAAACTGTGGAAAATTCTTAGAGATGGGAATACCAGACCACCTGACCTGCCTCCTGAGAAATCTCAGGAGGTATGCAGGTCAAGAAGCAACAGTTAGAATTGGCCATTGAACAAGAGACTGGTTCCAAATAGGGAAAGGAATGCGTCAAGGGTGTAGCTTATCACCCTGCTTACTTAACTTATATGCCGAGTACATCATGCAAAATGCTGGGCTGGATGAAGCACAAGCTAGAATCAAGATTGCCAGGAGAAATTATCAATAACTTCAGACATGCAGATGACACCACGCTCATGTCAGAAAACAGAGAGGAACTAAAGAGCCTCTTGATGAAAGAGGAGAGTGAAAAAGCTGGCTTAAAACTCAACAGTCAAAAAACTAAGATCATGGCATCTGGGCCCATCACTTCATGGCAAATAGATGGGTTAACAATGGAAACAGTGACAGACTTGATTTCTTGGGCTCCAAAATCACTGCAGATGGGACTGTAGCCATGAAATTAAAAGATGCTTGCTCCTTGGAAGGAAAGCTATGACAAACTTAGACAGCATGTTAAAAAGCAGAGACATTACTGTGCCGATGAAGGTCTGTCTAGTCAAACCTATGGTTTTTCCAGTAGTCATGTATCAACGTGCAAGTTGGACCATAAAGAAAACTGAGCACTGAAGAATTGATGCTTTTGAACTGTGGTGTTGGAGAAGACTGTTGAGAGTCCCTTGGACTGCAAGGAGACCCAACCAGTCCATCCTAAAGGAAATCAGTCCTGAATGTTCATTGGAAGGACTGATACTGAAGCTGAAACTCCAATACTTTGGCTACCTGTTGGGAAGACCTGACTCACTCAGGTAAAAGACCCTGATGCTGAGAAAGATTGAAGGCAGGAGGAGAAGGGGACAACAGAGAATGAGATGGTTGGATGGCATCACCAACTCGATAGACATAAGTTTGAGTAAGCTCTGGGAGTTGGTGATGGACAGGGAAGCCTGGTGTGCTGCAGTCCATGGGGTCACAGAGTTGGACACGACTGAGTGACTGAACTGAACTGAACAAATTTGCAAGAGTGGAGATTATTGACTCTATGTGTTTCTAACTAGTGACATCAATGCAATCATCAATCATCATTCAGTAAACATTTATTCAGCACTGTTTAGGTACTGAAATCCAGCAGTAAACAAAAGATAAAAACCCCTGCCCTCAAGGAACTTACCTTCTAGTGGAAAGAGAAATGCATAGTGTGTTAGCTGGTGATTAAGTGCTATCTGGGAGGGGTAGGAAGGTGGCTGATGAGAGAAAGTTACTCAGCTATAAGATGGTAAGTGAAGGTCTCTCTGAAAGATCTGATAAAATACAATATTCACCAAATAGAAGCATGCATTCATATAACTGCTCACTGCATTGGGCAACTGGCTACTCAAAGATTCTTTTCTTGTCAGCAGTTTATTTAGAGACTCAGCATAAGTCAGCCCTACGCACTCAGCTTCCTCAATAGACAACTCTCACCATACCTGCTCCCCGGGCCCTGAGACTAGCCCCCCAAAGAGCCTGTCCCCCCAAGTTCAAGAACCCATTTCTCAGAAATAGCACCTTCCCATAGACCACAGCTTGATATCCAGCAAAATGAAGAGATGTGCCCAGTTATTTAGAGTCACTAAAACACAGTTCTTTAGTCTTGACTTCAAATCTTTAAAAGTACACAAAGATGTAAATACAGGCTGTATGGTAAGGCAAAGCATCACTCCTTATTTTAAAGGGTATTCAAAATGCCTTTATATTGAAAGGTGAAAAAAATACTGAAAGACAGCACAAAATGATACAGAAAAAAAGTAAAAACCAAGTATCATTTAAGCAACCCTTTTGAAGGGAAAAAATTGCAATTCAAACTCATTTATTTGACATGGCCTTTGTCAACATTTGCATGAAGTTTAATCAAAGACATATGCCATTCTGATAGTCCTTGAGAGGAAAAGAATTCAAGCTTTGACGTGCATCTTCAGTGTTTCTTAAAAATCTCCTTGTGAGAAAGCAGGATCAGCTTTCCAGCTGTAAATAAATTCCAGCCTAAAGAGGCCATTCTTGGTCAGAGGACGTCTCTGCACTCACCCACACACTCAGCAGCATTAATACACAAGCTTTAATAGCCACAAGTACCTCTGAGGTCAAATGCAAGACAGCTGATCGTCACCTAAAGAGCATTCAGCGGCAGCTGCTTAGCAGTGAACAGGAAGATGTGCCGCAGACAGCAAACCCGTGACACGGTTTTTGAGCCTGTCTCCCTGCTGTGCAGTTGATGAAGGAAATCATGACACCCAGGTGGAAAATGCAGCTACACAACCCACCATATATCAAACCTGCCCACAGCAGAAAGCTGCCAGCTCGTGTATTCGGCCACACTCATCTTGACATGTACATGACAAACTTACTAGTCAGGGGTTTTATTGACTTTGTAAACCCTGAGTCTTGACATTTAACAACTGGTACTAATAATTAATAAATACATTTTTTATAAAGGTTAAAGCTACCCCCACGGTATAGTAAGAGGTAGGGGAAAGTAAACCTCCATGAGATGTTCTGTTTACTCTCTAAAATATCTCTTTAGCTGTGGAGTGTTAGTCAATAAAAACTGAAAACTGAACTTTTTTCCTGTCCAGCCCATGGCAGCCCAACGCAAAACAGATGACACCAGACATAAATAAAAGGGAAGAGTAAACTGGGCTCAGAAGCGGGAGGCCAAGAGTCCCCGTTGCTTTCTGAGACCCCTGCTACGCATCACCGGTGTCACGGGGCGGGGGGCTCAGGCACTCCTATGTGGTGGTTTAGTCGCTAAGTCGTGTCCAACTCTTGCGACTGTAGCCTGAGGCTGTAGGCTACCCCATGGACTGTAGCCCACCAGGCTCCTCTGTCCATGGGATTCTCTAGGCAAGAATACTGGAGTGGGTTGCCATTTCCTTCTCCAGGGGTTTTTCCCAACCCAGGGATCGAACTCAGGTCTCCTGCCTCGCAGTCAGATTCTCTACCGACTGAGCTACAGGGGAAGCCCAATGCGCACCTTGGCATCAAAACCAAAGATTTTATCTATTCATAGACTTTTCGTTAGCTAACATGAGCACAAGTACATCATTTCAGAAAGGTTTAAACTGTGACTTTTTGAAAGTTAGCTTCATTTATCTATCACATGTAGGTGCACAGACACCATTTCCTCTTGCTGAGGAGTAAACTCACAAGAAGCACAGCTGGAGGATGATGACCAAGCAGTGCAGACTCTCTTCATAGGCCTGAAACATAACTTCATCTGGCATATTCTCCAAAACCAAGCCAAATCCAGGACAGCGGCAAAATCTCCTTAGCTGGTAATAGCTATGGTTTTCTTATGCTTTAATTTTCAACTTCTTGATGCCCAGTTCTTCTTTTGCCTCTTGAAATGTGAATATGCCTACTAACATCTGCTGAATGTCAAGATTCATGGTTCACCCCTACTCAGTAAGTTTGTCATCTTAAAGTCACCAAACATCCTTTGGCCAATATATTAATGAAGTAAACACAGGTCTATTTTTTGTTACAGTTACCAGATAATTTAATGTTTGGGCTGAGAGAGGGCTTCCGAGGTGGCGCTAGTGGTGAAGAACCAGCTACCAAGACAGATGTTAGAAACATGGGTTTGATCCCTGGGTCGGGAAGAACCCCAGGCACTGCAACCCACTCCAGTGTTCTTGCCTGGAGAATCCCATGGACAGAGGAGCCTAGTGGGCTGCAGTCCAGTGGGTCACAAGAGTCAGACACGACTGAAACGACTTGGTGGTTTAGTCACTAAGTCGGGTCCAACTCTTGCAACCCCGTTGAATGTACTCTGCCAGGCTCCTCTGTCCATGGGATTCTCCAGGCCAGAATGCTGGAGTGGGTGGCCTTTCCCTTCTCCAGGGGATCTTCCCAACCCAGCGATTGAACCCAGGTCTCCAAAATTGCAGGCAGATTCTTTAGAGGCTGAGCCACCAGGGAAGCCCAAGAATACTGGAGTGGATAGCCTATCCCTTCTCCAGCGGATGTTCCCAACCCAGGAATCGAACTGGGGTCTCCCGCATTACAGGCAGATTCTTCATCAACTGAGCTATCAGGGAAGCCCTGAAGTGACTTAGCATGCATGCAACCGAGAGAAACCCTTAACACTTTATCTTCTGACTTTATTATTGGAGGTAGAAAAAAATATATATATAAAGAAAGTTGCTCACATAATTTCATTTATTCAAAATTTATTTAGACCTACTATGTACCAAGCACATACTATGTGCTTGGTAAGCTCCATGGAGCTTACAGTGAGGACAACAGAGAATTGCAATTGCAATGCACAGTGTAAGTGCTACAACTGACCACTACTCCCACACAGGGAAAAGGGAGAAGATGCAACTCTATATTCTTCAGGGTTACTGTTTCTCGCCTAAGTCATTCTTACTCTCTCAATAAAAATGCTTCCAGCCCCTGAATCAATGATTGAATAGGAAAGTTCTGGAACTCCTACCCATGAACCTCCACCTTTCTGCCAAATCACCACCCAATATAGCTATTCCACCCCTACTTCTCCTGCAGGTGGAAACCCAGGTGTAGCCTTTTCATCAGCTTATTGCATGATTAAGGAGCTTCAATCTTAGCAGGCTCAGTGACAGAGGTATCAATACTTGTAGTCTTCTCAGACAGGAACAAAATTTATTAACCAAGCCCATGTATATTTTTAGCAATCACTAGCAAATATCATTGCATGCTAGGCTTCAGCATTACACGAACCAGGAAGTTCCAGACATCCAAGCTGGGTTTAGAAAAGGCAGAGGAAGCAGAGATCAAACTGCCAACAGTCACTGGATCTAGAGAAAGCAAGGGAATTCCAGAAAAAACATCTACCTCTGTTTCATCAAGTACACTAAAGCCGTTGAGTGTGTGGATCATAACAAACTGTGGAAAGCTCTTAAAGAGATGGGAATACCAGATCATCTTACCTGTCTCCTGAGAAAACTGTATGCGGGTCAATAAGCAACAGTTAGAACCCTGTATTGAATAACTGATCGGTTCACGATTGAGCAAGGAGTACGACAGGTCTGTCTGCTGTCACCCTGTTTATTTAACCTATACGCTGAGCACATCATCAGAAATGCCGGGCTGGATGAGTCTCAAGCTGGAATCAAGACAGGCAGGAGAAACATCAACAACCTCACATATGCTGATGAAACCACTCCGATGGCAGAAAGTGAAGAGGAACTCAAGAGTCTTGATGAGGAAGGAGGAGGAGGAGAGTGAAAGAGCTGGCTTAAAACTAAGATCATGGCATCTGGCCCCATCACTTCATGGCAAATAGAAGGGGAAAAAGTCGAAGTAGTGACTGGGCTTCCCAGGTGGCACTAGTGGTAAAGAACCCATCTGTCAATGCAGGAGATATAAGAGACACAGGTTTGATCCCTCGAGTTGGGATGATCCCCTCGAGGAGAGCAGAGCATCCCACTCCAGTATTCCTGCCTGGAGAATCCCGAGGACAGAGGAGCCTAGCGGGCTACGGTCCACAGCATCACAAAGAGTCAGACACGACTAAATGACATAGCACAGCACAGTGACCAGTTTCTTCTTCTTGGGCTCTAAAATCAGTGCAGATGGTGACTGCAGCCATGGAATCAGAAAACGACTGCTTCCTGGCAGGAAAGCGATGACAAACCTAGACAGTGTGTTGAAAAGCAAAGACATTACTCTACTGACAAAGGTCCGTATAGTCAAGGCTCTGGTCTTCCCAGTGGTCACGTACTACTGAGAGAGCTGGACTGTAAAGAAGGCAGAGCACCAAAGAACTGATGCCTTTGAATTGTGATGCTGGAGAAAACTCCTGAGAATCCTCTGGACAGCAGCTCAAACCAGTCAATCTTACGGGAAGTCAACCCTGAATACTCACTGGAAGGACTGAAGCTGAAGCTACAGTATGTTGGTCACCAGATGTGAACAGCCAACTCATTGGAAAAGTCCCTGATGCTGAGAAAGATTGAGGGCAGAAGGAGAAGAGGGTGTCAGAGGATGAGATGGTTGAATGGCATGACAGATGCAACGGACCATCAACTTGGTTAAACTTTGAGATGGTGAGGGACAGGGAGGACTGGCATGCTACAGTCCACGGGGTAACAAAAAGTTGGACATGACTGGGAGACCAAACAACAACAATATTGATATCAATATCAACCCATGCAATAAATGGTAGTGATTTTCCAGGTATGTTGCACAAAACTGTTTCAAATCAAACTTTGTTAAAAAAAAACAGAAAGGAACGCTTTTCAGAATAAAACAATAATAATTTTCTCTTAGTCTTCCTTTCTTTCACCTGTAGCTCTTCAAACACATGGCAGCAGGCAGGTACTCTTTTTCACTGATCCCTGTTGAGGGGCAGAGGAATTAAAATCAACCTGCACTGAAATCATGCCCTTAAGTTGACAATTCTGCAGCATTCCGCAACTTTCCATCCCTCCCGGATCACCTCACCTCCCCCTTGCAAAGATGATTTCAAACTGGGCAACCTCAGATGAATGCCGAGTAAAGACCAGCTGGCACAGAAACAATCCTACACAAAAGTACCATGAGATGGTCACCCAGCTGAGCTCAGCCACTTCAGAGAATGCAACTCCAATCATTTCCGAGAGAGCAGAGCTCTGAAGGAGCTGAAATATGCAGGGCTTTCCTGGCAAGGTTCTATAATGACTCTCTGGTAGAGTTCCATGTAAATTACAGATATAGAAATACAGCTCCCGAAATAATAATGCTTTCTTTTGAAATAAACTCCATTTTCCTTAGAAGTAAAAAAAAGTTTCGGTCCTTTTTCCATTTGCATGACACAGTATTTCTAAACAAAACAGTAGCTGCCATTTAACTCATTAGCTTACATTCACCAAAAATGCACAAAAAAGATATCTTTTACCCAAAACAATTATGTGGCACACACACGAGTTTGGGTTTTATTACTGTTGTTGAATAGCAGTGATCACTTACTGAGTACCTGCTGGGTGACAAGCTGACTTAATTACCTTACCTCCATTTAATCACTGTAACCCATCGGCACCATCAATACTTTTACATTTAACAGAGAATGAACAGAGCCAGTGACTTAAAGGGACTGTATTTCAATCCCCTTGCCTTAACTGTCAAGACTTGGGAGATTCTTTCTCAAGTGGACAGAACCAGAGACTTTGTTCACTACTGTAAGATCTTCAGAATACATTTCTTTCATCTGTAAGGTAAGAACCTTTAATTTCTACTCCTGAGTTCAGGCTGCAGTTAATTCTCCATTCTACTAAATTCTAAATAATTAATCAATCATTTGGTCAACAACTTGGACAGGTTGTTCAGAAAACTTGGAGAAAGAAACTTGGGAAAAGGAAGTCAATCAGTTGTTAGCACTTTGGATTCTAATTTCAGCACCTGATACTGTGGTGAGTGCCCTGATTTAGGGCCTCTCAAATCCATCTATGGGGACTAGCTCTGCTGCCAAAGTGATCTATCCACCCGCTCAATTCACAGCTCCCACTACTTCCATAACCCAGCCATTAACCCTGGACAATGACATACCTTGTTTTTCTATTTATGCTTATCAGCTTGTATGTTGTGCCTTAACTTTTCACTTTACTTCAATTTCACATCAAATATTTGATTTGATGCCTCCTACTCATTTATATACAATGATTCTGCTTACATTTTATAATGGAAGACACAGTGGTATGCTTTTACACTGTTTCTGAAAATAAAACCTGCATATAATAGTTTAAAGAGAATTATTAAAATCTGTAAATCCAGTAGGAATACATACTAAATAAGCAATAGATACACATTTACATAGAATGCAGTCAGAAGTGAAATACTACCAAGAAATGTTAAAATAGCAAACACTTGGGCATATTGGAACAACAGACTGGTTCCAAATAGGAAAACGAGTATATCAAGGGTGTATGTTGTTACCCTGCTTATTTAACTTCTATGCAGAGTAAATCATGAGAAACGCTGGGCTGGAAGAAGCACAAGCTGGAATCAAGATTGCCAGGAGAAATATCAATAACCTCAGATATGCAGATGACACCACCCTTATGGCAGAAAGTGAAGAGGAACTAAAAAGCCTCCTGATGAAAGTGAAAGAGGAGAGTGAAAAAGTTGGCTTAAAGCTCAACATTCAGAAAACTAAGATCATGGCATCTGATCCCATCACTTCATGGGAAATAGATGGGGAGACAGTGGAAACAGTGTCAGACTTCATTTTTTTGGACTCCAAAATCACTGCAGATGGTGATTGCAGCCATGAAATTAAAAGACGCTTACTCCTTGGAAGGAAAGTTATGACCAACCTAGATAGCATGTTAAAAAGCAGAGACATTACTTTGCCAACAAAGGTCCGTCTAGTCAAGGCTATGGTTTTTCCAGTGGTCATGTATGGATGTGAGGGTTAGACTGTAAAGAAAGCTGAGCGCCGAAAAATTGATGCTTTTGAACTATGGTGTTGCAGAAGACTCTTGAGAGTCCCTTGGACTGCAAGGAGATCCAATCAGTCCATCCTAAAGGAGACCAGTCCTGGGTGTTCATTGGAATGACTGATGCTGAAGCTGAAACTCCGATACTTTGGCCACCTCATGCGAAGAGTTGACTCATGAAAAAGACCCTGATGCTCGGAGGGATTGGGGGCAGGAGGAGAAGGGGACGACAGAGGATGAGATGGCTGAATGGCTGGGTGGCTGAATGGCATCACCTACTCGATGGGCATGAGTTTGAGTAAACTCCGGGAGTTGGTGATGGACAGGGAGGCCTGGCGTGCTGCGATTCATGGGGTCACAAAGAGTCGGACACAACTGAGCGACTGAACTGAACTGGGCATATTGGAAGCTACGATTTCATCACGTGGTCTCCTCTCAATAACACTAAGGTTAAGTGAATGAATGGAGTCTGTTGATGAAGGTGAAAGAGGAGGGTGAAAAAGCTTGGCTTAATTCAAAAAAATGAAAATGATGGCAGCTGATCCTATCACTTATGGCAAACAGATGGAAAAGTGGAAACAGCATTAGATTTCATTTTCTTGGGCTCCAAAATCAATGCAAATGGTGACTGCAGAAACGAAATTAAAAGATGCTTGCTCCTTGGGAGATTAGCTATGACAAAAGTGAAGTGAAAGTGAAAGTTGCTCAGTCATATCCGACTCTTTGTGACCCCATGGATGATACAGTCCATGGAATTCTCCAAGCCAAATAATGGAGTGGGTAGCCTTACCCATCTCCAGGGGATCTTCCCAACCCAGGAATCAAACCCAGATCTCCCATATTGCAGATGGATTCTTTACCAGCTGAGCCACAAGGGAAGCTATGACAAAACTAGACAGCATATTAAAAAGCAGAGGCATCACTTTGCTGACAAAGGTCCATCTAGTCAAAGCTATGGTTTTTCCAGTAGTCATGTATGGATGTGAGAGTCGGACTATAAAGAAGGCTGAGTGCCAAAGAATTGATGCTCTCGAACTCCAGTGCTAGAGAAGACTCTTGAGACTCCCTTGGACTGCAAGGAGACCAAGCCAGTCAATCCTAAAGGAAATCAGTCCCAAATATTCATTGGAAGGACTGATGCTGAAGCTGAAGCTTCAATACTTTGGCCATCTGATGCAAAGAGCTGACTCATTGGAAAAGACCCTGATGCTGGGAAAGACTGAAGGAAAGAGGAGAAGGGGGCGACAGAGGATGAGATGATTGGATGGCATCACTGACTCAATGGACTTGAGTTTGAGCAAACTCAGGGAGATAGTGAAGGACAGGGAAGTCTGGAGTGCTGTAGTTCATGGGGTTGCAAAGAGTCAGACACAACTCAGCGACTGAACAACAACAATTTTACTTTCAATATTTGATATTAATAGAAAAAGGCTACTAACCTAAAATTCTGAATCCAATGAATTTATCCTTCAACAGTGAAACAGAAATAAAGACTAACAAAAAGTGAGGGATTGTGTCATCAGTTGACCTGTCTTGCAAGAAATGTTAGTTCTTTAGGCCTACATAAAAAAAAAAAAAAAAAGAAAGAAAGAAAAAATAGAAGAAAAAAACAAAATAAAAATTTTGTTTTCTTTAAAGAAGGAGAAATTGGGAATACTCAGATATAAGGTAATTGCCTGGAGAATTCCATTGACAGAGGAGCCTGGCAGGCTACAGTCCCATGGACAGAGAAGCCTGGTGGGCTACAGTTCATGGGATTGCAGAGAGTCAACTGAAGTGACTTAGCATGTACTACAAATGATGCAGGATAATGTTATTTGAAAGTGGATTTGCACTAGTTATATACTGTAGATTCAGGGGCAAACACTTTAAAAATAATCTAAAAAAATATAATGGCATGCAGTAGAGGAAAGAAAATGGAATCATATAAAATCCCCGAATATTTGTGGAGATTAATCAACACACTTCTAAATAACACATGAGTCACAGAAGTCACAAGAGGAATTTTTAAATATTTCCCATTAAATGAAAATAAACAATGTAATAAAAAAAATTGTGGAAAGCAGTGCTCTGAGGAAAATTTATAGCACTGAATGCAAATATTAGAGAAGAAGAAGATCTGAAATAAATAAGCTGACATCTTAGGAAACTAGAGAAAGAAGAGCAATATAAGCCTAAAGCAAGCAAAAAATACAAAATAATAAATATTATACAGAAACCAATAAAATTAGAAACAGAAAATCAATAGAGAAAAAAATAAAGTCAAAAGCTGAACAAATATAAAATTAGAGAAATTACTATTAATGATATAGACATTAAAAGGACAATAAAGGAACAACACGAACAACTCTATGCCTACAAATTTGGTAATTTAGATGAGATTCACCATTTCCTTGAAAGACTAACTACCAAATCGCACACAAGGAGAAACATTATCTCAACAGACCTATAAATGCTAAAGAAAGTAAATCAATAATTTAAAATCTATGCCTCCCAAAGACAAAAACACATCATGCCTAGGTGGTTTCACTGGTGAATTCTATCAAATATCTAAGAAAGAAATAGTAACAATTGTCTAAAAGTTTTGCCAGAAAACAGAAGCTGAAAGAATACTTCCCAAGTCATTCTATGAGGCCAGCACTACCATAAAACCAAACCAGACAAAGATAAAATCAAATTACTTCTCTCATGGTTGTGTTCAGTCACTCAATCATGTCCGACTCTTTGCAACCCCACAAACTGTAGCACACCAAGCTTCTTTGTCCTTCACCATCTCCCAGAGTTTGCCGAAACTCACGTCCATTGCGGTCAGTGATTCCATCCAGCCATCGCATCCTCGGTCGTCCCCTTTCCTGCCCTCAATCTTTCCCAGCATCAGGGTCTTTGCTAATGAGTCACCTCTTCGTATCAGGTGGCCAAAGTACTGGAGTTTCAGCTTCAGCATCAGTCCTTCCAATGAACACCCAGGACTGATCTCCTTTAGGATGGACTGGTTGGATCTCCTTGCTGTCCAAGGGACTCTCAAGAGTCTTCTCCAACACCACAGTTCAAAAGCACCAAGTCTTCAGTGCTCAGCCTTCTTTACAGCCCAACTCTCACATCCATACATGACTACTGGAAAAACCATAGCTTTGACTATATGGACCTTTGTTGGCAAAGTAATATCTCTAGGTTTTTTAATACACTGTCTATGTTTGTTATAGCTTTTCTTCCAAGGAGCAAGTATCTTTTAATTTTATGGCTGCAGTCATCATCTGCAGTGACGCTGGAACCCAAGAAAATAAAGTCTGTCACTGTTTCCATTGTTTCCCCATCTATTTGCCATGAAGTGATGGGACCAGATGCCATGATCTTCGTTTTTTGAATGGATATAGATATAAAAATCCTCAACAAAGTATTAGAAAGTTGAATCCAATAATTATAAAATAACAAGATTTATCCTAAGTATATAAGACTAATTCAATATTTGAAAATCAAATTAATGTAATCCATTGCACCAATACTCTGAAGAAAAAATGAATCATATGATCACATCAATGGCTGTAGAAAAAGCATGTGACTAAGTCCAACACACATTTATAATAAAAACCCAATAAGCTAGGAATAGAGGGGAACTCCCACAACTTGGTTTAAAAACATCTAAAAGACATCTAATGCTAAAATCATACTTAATGGTGAGAAACTTATAGACTTTCCCTCCAAGACTGGAAACAAGACAAGGATGTTCCTTCTCACTATCCTTCAATATCATGCTAGAAATCCTAGCTCATGCAATAAGACAAGGAAAGAAAATGAAAGGTATACCATTTGAAAAGAAAGAAAACTGACTTTGTTTACAGATAACATGACTATTTACATAGAATGTTCCAAATAATCAACAAAGACACTCTTAGAACTAGTAAGAAACTAGAGCAAGGTTGTAGGATACAAGGATAATATATAACAATCAACTGCTTTTTCATATATCAGAAAAGAACAATTGGAATTTGAAATTAAAAAACATTTCCACTAATGCCAAAAAGTAAAATATTAAGCATTAAATCTAAAAAAAAAAAAAAATGTACACATTCTAAATGAACAGCGTGTATGTACCACACATTCCTTCATTTAGAAATGAAGAAAACCACAAAACTCTAATGAAAGACATCAAAGAAGATCTTCATAAATGGAGATATATCCCATGTTCATGGATAGGAAGACAATATCATCAAGATGTCAGTTCTTCCCAATTTGATCTATAAATTCAACACAATCCTAATCAAAAGGCTCAGCAAGTAACTTTGCCTAACTGATTCTAAAATTTATATAGAAAGGCAACACAACCAGAATAACAACAAAATGTTCAAAGAGAAGAACAAAGCCAGAGTACTGAAACTAGCCAACTTCAAGACTTAGTATAAAGCTACAGTAGTTGAGACAGTGTAACATTAACAAAAGATAAACTGATCAACCAAACAGAACAGACAGCCCTGAATAGACCCCCAAAAGTAAACTCAAATTGATATTTGACAAAGTAGCAAAAGAAATTCAATGGAATATGAACAGCCTTTCAATAAATGATGCTCAAGCAATTGGATATCCATATGACAAAAAAAGAAAAAGAAAAAACTTTTTTAAAGAGTCTAGACATAGATCTTACATGCTTTGCAAGAATTAACTCAAAATGCATTCTAGATCTAAACATAAAACTCTTAGAAAATAACATACAAGAAAAAGTAGATGACTTTGGCTTTGGCAATGATGTTTTAGATCCAACACCAAAAGCACAATCCATTAAAAAAAAAAAAAAGTGGTAAGTCTGAAATCATTAAAAGTGAAAAAAAAAAAAAAAAAAAATTGCTCTGTGAAAGACACTGTGAGAAGAAAAAGCCAGAGACTGGGAGAAAATATTCATAAAACACATATGTGACAAAGGACTCATACCTAAAATACACAAAAACTGTTCAATCTCAACAAGCAAACAAACAACCCAGTTTTTAAAAAATGGGCCAAAGAGCTTCACACCTCACCAAAGAAGATCTCCGGGTGGCAAACAAACACTTAGAAGGAAAGAAAAAAGACAGATCCACATCACATCTTAGCGAAATATAAGATACAACAAGATGCCACTACATACATTTCAGAATGGCCAAAATCCAAAACACCAACAACATTATATGCTGGCGAGAATGTGAAGCCACTGAAACACTCATTCATCCATTCCTGGTGGGAATGCAGAGTGGTTCAGCCATGCTGGAAGAGTTTGGCAGGGTCTTACATAACTAAACGCACTCTTACCATACAATCCAGCAATTACACTCCTTAATATTTACCCAAAGGAGGTGAAAACTATGTTCACACAAAAGTCTGCACACACATGTTTATAGCAGTTTTATTATAATTGTCAAAACTTGGAAGCAACCAAGATGTCCACAGGTAGGTGAATGGATAAACAAACTGTAGTAAATTCATACAATGGTCTATTTTTCAGCAATAAAAAGAAAGGAGCTATCAAGCCACAGGAAAGCATGGAAGGACCTTAAAGCATGTTGGTAAGTGAAGAAAGCCGATCTGAAAAGGCTATATATAACATTGTTGAAAAGGGGAAACTATAGAGGTAATAAAAAGATCAGCGCTTACAAGGGGTTTGGGAGAAAAGGAGAAACAAATGGTTTTATTAAGGGATGCACAGGGTATATTTTAGCCTTGTGAAACTACTCTGCCTGATACTATAATGATGAATAAATGACTTTATGCATTTGTCAAAATCCTTAGAACCATACCATATAAAAAGTGAATGGAAAGGTAAACTATGGACTTTAGTTAATAATAGTATCAATACTAATTCATTCACTCAAATAAAAGGTACCACACTAAAGAAAGATGTTAATAATACAGGTACCTGAATGTGTGTGTGGATGTGGGAAAGGGGTGAATAATATGGGAATTCTATATTATGTGCTCAATTTTTGTAAATAGTTTTTTTTAATGTGCATAAAAACTGAATGATAATTATACAGTTGTTGATTATGACAGCCTCTCTAATTTTGAGTGTGCTTGAATGTTTAGATAAAAAGTAATAAAAATTTTTAATAAAGCAAAATCCTAGTTAGAAGACCATTCACATTTACATTTTAAATTGTTAAAAGCAGTATGTGCTCAATAATATTAGATAGTCAGAAAAGAAACAATGCTACCTCAAACAATAGTCAGATAAAATTAACCTTAAAAAGTCAACATGTGAAGTTTCTTGGGTTTTTTGTTGTTTTTTAGAAAGATTTTTCAAGATCAAGAATCTAAGCATGTTACTTTTGTATTAATAAATGTGTAATTTTCATCTTAGGCCTTTTCCCCCTACAAGAAAAAAACCAGTTCTGTTATTATTAAGAACTATTACTACTATTACATAAGCAATATGTAACATTAAAGAAAAATGGGAAAAAACAAAACTATATTCTCATCATCAGAACAGTTACTTATATGATTATCTGCCAATTTTTTCCCAACATTGTTAACAACTGTTACACATTAATAATTTAAATAAGGAAACCCTGAAAGTCAACTTAAACTTCCCATTCACTTTAGCTCTTAAGCAAAATAATCCATTTAATTAATCAGGTCATTCCGGTTTCTGGGTACTCAGTAACAGACTGGAACTGAATCAAGGGGATTTGTTTAGATTTCCCAGCCTCACATACACCAGGTCATCTTCCCATACAGCCAGCAACCATGGTGTGTTCAATTTAGGAAAAGCACGGTATAGGTCCATCACAACCAAAGCATGGAGGCCACTTCCCCCAAAGAGACAGATAAAGAACGGTGATCTTGCTCTAAAGCAAGGATTCCAAGGCTATAAATGTTGACTGCAACACCAAGCCAGCTGGGGCATGATGACTCATCCCATAGCAGACACTGCACCAGCCAAATTCATCACAAGAGGCAAGGCTGGGAGTGAAACTATGGCTTGGAGTAGAGCCTGGGATGCAGAAGTAATAAATAACTTTGCTTATAGGCTTTTTCGGCTTCTTTTTCTTTTTTCAAGCACCTGTCTCTATGAGTGTAAAAGATGGCTTCATTTTTCTTCTTTGTAAAATAACAGACTTAGGCCGTGCAATATCTGAACGACAGGCAGAGTTGGTATGAGCCAAGTGTCCCTTTGCTGCCAACTTCACCGTCTGTTAGTCTGAGCTTGCCCACACACACACATGGGCAGCACACACACAAAGGCGAGGGCAGAGAGGGAAGCAGAGACATGGGTGAGGCTGCCTGTGAGCAAATGCCAGAACCTGGAGTGAAAGGATGTTTGCAGCACAGATCCACCCTCCAGCCTGCTGCAGAGTGCAGGCAGACGCACGTAAGCTACAGAAAATGCTAACAGGATGCCCAGAGAGGGCCAGCTCCTGACTCCTGGACAGGACCACTTACGCTCCCCTGAAACAATTTATTTGCCTGCCTAGACATTTCCCCTTTGTTGCCATGCAGACTGACATTAAATAAATATCATGGCCAAAACTGCCAACTGAGGTCAAAGTGACCCAATCCTATCATCATAGCCTTCATCTACAATAATATCTGTCTAATCTGAAACTATCATTGAACATTCAATTGTTTTCTGATAGTATGCAACATGGCTAGTATTTCAGCAAAAAGAAAAGGACAACATCCAGTGGAAGCAAGAAATCTGAGTTCATTTAGCTGTGTTCTGACATTTAAGTTCATCCAGCACTAAGTACTTATTTTTAGTTTTTCAATTAATTCAAAGGTCTTTCCAATACTTTTCCAGTGATACCGGTTTTTTCAGGGCTTCCCTGATAGCCCAGCTGGGAAAGAATCCGCCTGCAATGCCGGAGATTGGATTTGATCCCTGGGTTGGGAAGATCCTCTGGAGAAGGGAAAGGCTACCCACTCCAGTATTCTTACCTGGAGAATTCCATGGACTATACATGGGATCACAAAGAGTCAGACACGACTAAGCGACTTTCATTTTCACTTTCACAGTCCTTTCAGTCTACTATGGAATCACTCTGTTCAATAAGTCACATAAATAAAAATGCACAATGAATCATCACAACTTCCCCTAATTTCCTCCATCACAAGCACCATTCTAAAGCTTGAATCAGGTACCACAGGATCTATCAAATGCAATGAATGTTTAAGTTATGCTAAAAAAATACTGAACCATTATTTGCACAAGAAACAAATTTACATAATAATTTACTCACATAAGATTCAATTTAATTCATATTTTTTGCCAATATGTGCACTCAATATATAAACATATCCCTAAGTGAGAAATTACTATGCACCACATAGTAGATGATTTCAGTTTTATCAAATTTTTATTCTTCAAAGACACTTTTATTTTCCTCTTTGAAAGCCATTTTTAAATATCCTACCTATATGTAACTTTAATTTTTTTGCTCAGTGTATTCAAATTGTGTCTAATTTACTTATTATCCTTTGCTAACCTTGTAAGGTCACCTTGCTCATTGTTTCTGACTCACTCACTTACAAATCTTCCTTCTTAAGCTATGCTCCTCCACAACTGTGAAATATTCTCAACAGAACAATACAAAAAGACATGGCTTCTTTTAGAAGTATAGGCATTCACACAAAAAATACCTGCTTTCAAGAACTAAATATATTCTCTTCCTTGACCTTGTGACTACCCTCAAGAGCTATTTGCACTGGAGTTGACCAGGATCTGCTTTGAAGAGCCTCCCAGGACCCACGCGATGTGACACTTGCCAAGATCTCTGTGACCTCAAAACACCTGACAGCAACAGAGACTATCTCTTCCCCATGCACCTGACCGTTCACCTGCCTAAAGAAATCTTAGTCAGGCTTCACCATGTACATCTTACACAGACGCACCTTAACTCATGAGATAGCATACTCATTTTTTTACAACTCTTGAAAAAACATTGTGATTTTTTTTTACATTTGTGTCCGTGACTCACAGTAAGAAACACATTTTAGAATCCAAAATTGTCTACTCATTCACATGTACTTATAAAACAGAAACAAGTTTCATTAAACAACATTTTCCCTTAATACATTCAATACACTGTGATGTCTTATTTGTTCTATTTTTTCCCTAATACTAGTTCAACTTACCAAATCTATTTCAAGAACCCTCTAGGATCACAACTCACAGTCTGAAAACCAAAGGAAAATTTGAATATATAATATTTTACGTGAGTGAACTTCAGCGCCAGCATTAACAATCAAGGCAGCTCTGTGCAGAGTAAATACTAAACTCACAATAAGCTCAAATTATTTTTCCTTCACTACTTGCAAGAAGCAAAGCCAGGACTGCTTCTCCATGGTTTCCTTTTATCAACACGTCCTCTAAATAACCTAGAATCATCCTGAGATGATAAATGTTCAGTGATATTTGTTATTCAACAGATGTCTGAGCTGCTGGAATCCCCCATGAATACTTAATTCTGTAGCTTGAAGTACTTAAGAGCTCATCCTGGAATTTTCTTTCCTGACTCTTTCACTTCAGGGGCTCTGCGCTGATACCCACTGTGTTTCTCTCTTTGCTTATTTAACATTTCTTGTTGCTCTCCACTCACCATATTCATTCTCAAAATAACCTTGAGACAGTTATCTTCCCCCAGTGAAACACTCTTTAACCCCAGAGTATATAAAATCATAAAAATACAGTTCTATTTCACGTCATAGACATGTTGTTGTTGTTTAGCCACTCAGACCTGTTCGACTCTTTGCGAGCCCACTAACTATAGCCCACCAGGCTCCTCTGTCTGTGGGATTTTCCGGGCAGGAATACTGAAGTGGGCTGCCAGTGCCTTCTCCGGGGGATTTTCCCGACCCAGGGACCAAACCCATGTCTCCGCATCTCCTGCACTACAGGCAAATTCCTTACTGCTGAGCCACCAGGGAAGACCCGAGAAACCTGTAAGTCAGGAGAAAGAGCTGATGCTTCAGCAATCAACAGTAAACTCACTCACTGGAAAACTTCTACTGGTTTATTTCTTGACTTAGGTACTCAATTTTATTTTCTTCATTAACTATAGCATTGCTTTGACCCAGGATCCACCAATTTTTTTCACTTATATATATATTAATAGTTAAGTTTTGGTACCCTCATTATCTAAGCCTAAAAATATCCCTTCCAACACACCACAAACGAATTTCAACTAAAAAGCACACTGATCCACGCCACATTGCTGGTCAGGGCGTGTTCACATCTGACTCCACACCGCCTGAGGACCCAGCCCAGGTCACAGGACGGAAACTGCAGTGAATCAAGATACAGGGCAAGCGAAGCTGCCATGGAGCTCACATCTAGTGGACGCCCTTAGTCAGGGTCCTTCTCAAAGACTTTCACAATATACGTCTCCCCAGTTCTCTTCCCTTGCTGATTTGTTACCCGCTTCCGTTAATATGGGGGCTTCCCTGGTGGCTCAGACGGTAAAGCGTCCACCCGAAATGCGGGAGACCTCGGTTCGATCCCTGGGTCGGGAAGATCCCCTGGAGAAGGAAATGGCAACCCTCTCCAGTATCCTTGCCTGGAAAATTCCATGGATGGAGGAGCCTGGCGGGCTACAGTCCATGGGGTCGCCAAGAGTCGGACACGACTGAGCGACTTCACTTTCACTTTTCAGTTAATGTAAGAAATTAATCTGCCAGCCCTCCTCTCCACTTCGGTGCTATTACCCATGCAATCCTACACAGCCAGCCTCTCTCCTCACACTTGTCCAACCTGAACACGGCACCCTCTCCGAGACATGCTGACTGCAATCCCTCTAGTGACCTCTCACCTTCCAAAGTGAATCCACTTTGTTCTCGTCACATCTCTGCTCTGCGTAGGTTACAAGCTTTTCAGGAACAGAAGTCACCGCTTCTTAATGTTTATAAAGCCCCCAACAACTGGTATAGTTGTAGTTTCCCTGGTAAATAGCAGGTGAATCCTCTTGACATTTAGCTTTCCTTGTGTTGATATTTAGCTTTCCCGTTCAATTATAGTTTTAATTTAAAAAAAAAAGAAAAAGAAAACTTTTTAGTAGGGCCCGGAGTAGTGAAAAAGAAGCAATAATCTCATAAATCAGAACAAACATATACCTAAAGCCATAAGGACCTGCACTGTTTATTCTTCTTACCATCTTCAGATAAACATGTTCCCAAGCAGCAAGTTAAGTAGAAGAGGAAGTGGAATAGAGGCGGGGAATCCCCTCACAAGCAGATCATTGCTTCCACCAAGTTTTAAGTCTTGTCCGAGCCCAGGGCATTTAAGGACAAAAAGAGGAGAGTTAGGTCCCCCTATTCTCAAACCAGAGACTGCACAAGGGTATGATTACCTTGGGATCCAAAGTCAAAATTAAATAAGAATTGGGTTAGATCTGTCTCCTGGAATTCAGTCTAAACAAGAAAAAAAAAAAAGAATCTGAGAAGCCTAGAAGGTATCTCCTGTCTTCTCTGACTGATGTTTGCTATCTCTTCATCAGGCCCAAGAATCATCTCTAGATGAGAGGGGTGACAGTCACATTTGCTCCAAAAAATTCTCTTCAAGTTGGAACTCTGAATTCCCATTCCCACTGGAGGTGGAAGAAAGCTAAAGGACCTCAGCAAAGTTGGAACTAGGGGGTCAGTGAGAATGGTTGCTTCAGATGGCAGTAAATGATCTCAAATATCACACAAGTGAAAACACACACAGTAATTTGTAACTTTTACATATAAATGGACATAAATTTCAGTTCTGTGTTCATCCTTTGAAGTGTTTTTATAAACTTTAGCAAATTTGGGAAAATGAAATGCCATTAACAAAAACCTTTTCACAATGCAGCATTTAAGAACTGACTTTACAGGTAAATACATTTTAAATCTCTTTAAGCAAATCATTTCATAGTCCTTCTAGATCATTTAAAACCTCTGCTAAAAAGATTCTGCTTATTTCCACAAAAACAGGATTTCAGAAATCTTTGCATCATTCTGCCCACTACAGTTACTCATGATTTAAATAACAGAATGCACAGGATACTGATACCATATTACAAAACCATACCTGGCCAGAGTGGCCAGACAGAGCCCATCAGCCAAAATTCTTGCCTTAGATTATTTTTTCTTTTTCATTAAAAATAAAAGAATAGAAAAGACAACTGTGGCATAAACTTTGTTAGGAAGGATGACTAATACATACAATGAAATTCAAATCACATTAAAAATAAAAGAGTCACAGATTACCAAAGATAACAGAATGCAACAAATTTGCTTAAATTTAAGCTTGGCACAGAAAGGCAATGAACACATCAGACCACTTACAGTAATACTTCCAAAGGAACAAATTTTTGCAGATTCCCTAAAGAAATCCCCAAAGTATAGTCAAAAAATAGTTGATGTTTTATTATTCCAAATTCTTCTCAACTAAATGCTTTAAAATTTCCAAGAATTTTTTTAGCAGAAACTAACGAGAACCAAGTTATCATTTTACTGTTTTTCTATAAATGTGATAATCTGAATTTAATTTAAAATACTATGTTCCTAGCACAATACCTGATCTACAATGGATCTGTTATCTGATAAATGAATGGATTTAATTATTAAGCTTTCTCCTTTTAACTCTGACCCATCTGCTCTGATATTTGTTACCTCAGAGATTAATAAAGTCACATTTTCCTCTACGGGGTTTTCACAGGAACTAGATTTGCTTCTTATAGTTTATAAAATGTTACAAAAGAAATCAAACTCAGCCTAGGTTCTAATGCTTAAACCTTGACCAAAAATATACTCTCAACATCATTAAAAGCTAAATCTATTTTCAGGAGAACCCTTACTGCTACTAAAACTAGTTATATTTTAACAGAACACTAGGCATAATTAATTTGTCCATAAAAAGTGTGTTTATCTCCACCAAACAAAACAGCCCAGGCCTGTTTATGTGTATTTTAGCTGTGCTGTACTCAGTCACCTCTGACTCCGCGACCCCATGGACTGCAGGCCGCCAGGCTCCTCTGTCCATGGGAATTCCCAAGCAAGAACACTGGAATGGGTTGCTATTTCCTCCTCCAGGGTATCTTCCCAACCCAGGGATCGAACGCGCGTCTCCGGAATCTCCTGCATGGGCAGGTGGATTCTCCCCCACTTCACTATGTGGGAAGCCTATGTGTATTTTAGGATAGCCTCAATATGCTATTTTTAAAAGAATAAAAAGAGAAGCTGCCCAAAGACAAATGGATAAATGAAGAGAAAGCAAATGAAATAGCCAGAAACTGGAGGGTGGGAAAGGAAAGAATGTGAGGACTATAAATGAATGAAGTCACCAGCCAGTTATTCACAGGGAATTGTTAATGGATTGGGAAGAAATGCAGTTCAAGAGTAAAGACAGTATTTATCTCTGCTACCTCATCAGCTCTCGTAACTGGCTGGAGCTTGAAAGCCAGCGGCCTGTGCCTCGACTTCCGCCCCACTGGAAAACAGCGAGGACACCTGCAACCGCAGCTGCAAAGCCTCGCCTAGGACTCCCTCTCCACACCTCCCGCGAGGGAATCTCTCATCACCACCCTCGAAAGCGTCCCTGCAGGCATTTCCTTCTTGTACTATCCCAAGCATCTTTTTCTCTCATACAATGATGAAAACAGTACACATTTCTGTACCTTGTTTTTCATTAACTTAGATTTATAGCCTCAGGGTTCAGTTGAATTGGCTATTTAAGAAATGACTGTCAAAGTTTACAAAATTAATTAACTCATTGGTAATTATTTTCTAAGTGAATTTTAATTACTGACACAGGTTGTGATCAGGATTCCCCAACTGCATGCAGTACCACCACAACCTCAGGGGGGCGCTGTTAGTGACTGAAACCTGAGAGAAACAGAGCTGGTGTCCCTTAAGTCAGAATGGTCAGAAATGGGTTATGGGCAGGGGCAGATGGGTTCCTCAACAAACCAGGATTTACCCCTGACTGGGGGAGAGGGTTGTGTTCCAGAATAAACCCAACAGATAAAAGGTTCTTACAGAAAGAAACCGCACAGACACTGGGTGGGAAATCAACATTACCCACTATAGGAAAAGAACCAAAATTGCGATCACTGTAGCAGTCTACTCACTAAATCCTTCAAGAGTCTTAAAGCATATTACTAATTTACAATGCTATCGGCAGCATAATGAAAGTAAATGTCTTCAGTTCAGTTCAGTTCAGTCGCTCAGTCATGTCCGACTCTTTGCAACCCCATGAATCACAGCACGCCAGGCCTGCCTGTCCATCACCAACTCCCGGAGTTTACTCAAACTCATGCCCATCGAGTCGGTGATGCCATCCAGCCATCTCATCCTCTGTCATCCCCTTCTCCTCCTGCCCCCAATCCCTCCCAGCATCAAGGTCTTTTCCATGAGTCAACTCTTCGCATGAGGTGGCCAAAGTATTGGAGTTTCAGCTTCAGCATCAGTCCTTCCAGTGAACACCCAGGACTGATCTCCTTTAGGACAGACTGGTTGAATCTCCTTGCAGTCCAAGGGACTCTCAAAAGTCTTCTCCAACAACGTAGTTCAAAAGCATCAATTTTTCGGTGCTCAGCTTTCTTCACAGTCCAACTCTCACATCCATACATGACCACTAGAAAAACCATAGCCTTGACTAGATGGACCTTTGTTGGCAAAGTAATGTCTCTGCTTTTTAATATGCTATCTAGGTTGGTCATAACTTTCCTTCCAAGGAGTAAGCGTCTTTTAATTTCATGGCTGTAGTCACCATCTGCAGTGATTTTGGAGTACAAAAAAATAAAGTCTGACACTGTTTCCACTGTCTCCCCATCTATTTCCCATCAGGTGATGGGACCAGATGCCATGATCTTAGTTTTCTGAATGTTAAGCTTTAAGCCAACTTTTTCACTCTCCTCTTTCACTTTCATCAAGAGACTTTTTAGTTCCTCTTCACTTTCTGCCATAAGGGTGGTATCATCTGCATATCTGAGGTTATTGATATTTCTCCTGGCAATCTTGATTCCAGCTTGTGCTTCTTCCAACCCAGCATTTCTCATGATGTTTCTCACTCTGCATATAAGTTAAATAAGCAGGGTGACAATATACAGCCTTGACGTACTCCTTTTCCTATTTGGAACCAGTCTGTCGTTCCATGTCCAGTTCTAACTGTTGCTTCCTGACCTGCATACAGGTTTCTCAAGAGGCAGGTCAGGTGGTCTGGTATTCCCATCTCCTTCAGAATAGTACACCGTAATTAAAACAAGGTATTTTAAAAATATTCTGGCTAATAGAAAATGGATACTTTACTCATATTCATTTGTAATTCTCTGACTCCTTCTGATAAAGGTTAACAACTGTATTTATCCTTCAGCTAATCAACTGTCCTGAGTTCTAGTGCTCAATTATCTACAAGCCTCCTCACCTCCCTACTTTTATCTTACAAATACAAATCATTTGGCTTTGGATATATATTCATCACAAATTTACACGTATTGAGAAAAAGTTCTCTTTGTACAATATGAATACCTACATTCAAGAGGAAGGAGGAGGTAAGGGAACTCTGAAAGATTAAGCAGAAAAAGTTGGAAAACTGAAGATTCTTAAGAGAATATGGCTCCACAGAAGTCAAGGGAGAAGAAGCTTCAGGAAGCAAACAGTGACTGGCAGGGTTAAATATACCATAATCCAGTACAATGACAACCACAGCATCCTTTACATTTAACAAGTGGTCACTAGAGTTCTAAGCTTTAGAATGTATCAGTGTTAAATTTCCACAGGCTTAATCTAACTGTGTATTCATTCAACAGTTACCTGGCCATAAATATGTACCTGGCAGAGTACTAGACACAAAGAGACAAAGACCCTAGTTTAGAGGGTCCTAGATAGAAACGTGCACACACGTGCAATTTGGTGTGGCGGGGGGGCCAGAGCAGCAGGGGAAAATTTAACAAGTCGTCAGAAAGACTATGTAAAGCCAAAAAATAACCAAGAGAATGAGTTTCTCCTAATTAGGACGTTAACTCCTTTAAAAAGTGGTGTTTATAACATATAAAAGATAAAGTAATTTATCATTCAAATAAACTAATAATTTAGGACCTGAAAAGAAACATACAAGAACTAAGTTGTCCACATTAAGAAAAATAAGCAATCTAAATGTCTGAAGAAGATTTAAAAATAGTAATTTTTGATTTCTAGTCAAGTTCAGGAGATGCCACAGTTACAGTCCAAAGACAGAGTATATTGGGGCTCCCCAAATTCATGTTTCAAGGTACATATCATAGGTTTCATTTCAGAACAATAGATGAATGCAGATTCTGGACAGGAAAAATTCTTTAAAACATGAAAGTCTTATTCTATCACATAGCTGATGCATGATCCAATTTCCTTTTGGTAAAGTGCAGTATACTGCAGATGTTTCTTTATACAAAATGGAATCCACTCTGGTTTTACTTACATTTTGAATTCAGACTGCTCTAAATTACTTACACATAAGCATCACCTTCAACCTAAGGACTTTTGGCCATAAATATGCTAATAATAAAAATATGCAGAAGCAAGGAAAGTATCTGACATTATGGTATTAATTTATATATAAATGGTATGTACATTACTATTGTATGTTTTTAAGTATATTCATGTGGACATGGAAGGCAAAATGAAAAATAGTTTATTGTCCTAGAAAGGCACTGAAAACGTGTTCCATTTTAAACATCCTTTATATCAGGATTACTTCATTTTTTTCTGCTAAAAGACATAATGTGATTACTATACCAACCACTTGCTGACTTCCGTGTGTCAGGCATAATGGCTAGGTATATCTAACAAGAGTCTCAATCCTAACAAAAAACAAAAGCAGGGATTATTACTACTGATATTAATCCCATTATTAAAATGAGGAAACCAGGGCTTAAGAAGGAGAGTGACTTACTAGGGTCAGTCAACATACAGGCATGCGTGTGCTTGCGCGCGCGTGCACACGGACACACACACACACACACACACTCAATATCTAATACAGTATCAAGTGCCTGAAGTGTGGTAGGCTATCCCGAAGTTTCCTGAATAGATCCGAATGAATGAAGAATGGACATCCATAGTCTCACATGAGATCCCTATGCTGCACTGACTGCTATAACTGTTCAGTTCAGTCGCTCAGTCGTGTCCGACTCTTTGTGACCCCATGGATTGCAGCACACCAGGCCTCCCTGTCCATCACCAGCTCCCGAAGCTTGCTCAAACTCATGTCCATTGAGTCGGCGATGTCATCCAATTGTCTCATCCTCTGTCATCCCCTTCTCCTCCTGCCTTCAATCTCTCCCAGCATCAGGGTCTTTTCCAATGAGTCAGTTCTTCGCATTAGGTGGCCAAAGTATTGGAGTTTCAGCTTCAACATCAGTCCTTCCAATGAATATTCAGGGCTGATTTGCTTTAGGATGGACTGGTTGGATCTCCTTGCAGTCCAAGGGACTCTCAAGAGTCTTCTCCAACACCACAGTTCAAAAGCATCAATTCTTCAGCGCTCAGCTTTCTTTATGGTCCAACCCTCACATCCACACACGACCACTGGAAAACCACTCCGTGAAACAGAAACGGTGTCTAGAGGCAACAAAATGTACGCACAGCACCACTGAGGCCAAGCAGGAGCGAGCCGCCCAGCACACGGCATCAGCGGCACGGCCCAGCAGTGTGAACCCAGAAGAGCTGGGCCTCAGTCTGGGCTGGACTTCCAGGGCCGAGAACAGCATGAGGTACAGCAAGTGCCAAATAAACATGCTGAATGAATATGTGAGTGAAACTCCATTTCCTCTTTCTTCTCCACACCGCCTCTGGCTTATCACACTGTGACCTTTACATCTTCTCCTTGTTTTCTCCCCTCTGCTCCTCTGGCCACTCTCTGCATATATGTAAAAAGTATTATTATTCCGTATTTACATTATGAGATTTTTAAATACTTATTCACCTACAATGAAAAATAAAAGCACAAGGGAACATTTCCTCTTTAAATATCCACCAAATGATTCTGCTTTCTCCAACAAAACATAAAAGCCATCACTGAATTTGTTATGGAAGCTGTACCTTTGCTTTAAATATACATTTAGATCTCACACTGCTTTCTATCATAAGAATGTAACATAAATGCTTATAAAGCTATTAAACTTCTATTTATAATGGTGAGTTTCAACACAGAGTTAGCATATGACCCAGCAATTCCACTCCAAGGGATATATCCAAGAGAATAAAAACATATGTCCACACTATGGACAGAGGAGCTAGGGCAGGCTACAGTCCATGGGATTGCAAAGAGTCGGACACAACTGTGAGACTAACTTTCTTTCACACAAAAACAGGTACAGGAATGTTTATAGCATTATTCATAATGGCAAAAAATAATAATAAAGGAAACAGCCAAAATGTCCATCAACTCATGGATGGATACACAAAATGTGGTGGTACATTCACACAACTGAATATTTGGCAATGAAAAGAATAAAGCACCAATACATGTCAAAATATAGGAGAACCCTGGAAACATCCTAAGTGAAAGAAGTCATTCACAAAAGGCCACAAATTGTATAATTCTATTTACATGAAAAGTCCAGAGCAGGCAAATCTGTAGAAACAGAGGGAAGACAGAGAATAAGGAGTGACAGCTAATGTGCATGAGATTTCTTTGAGGGTGATGAAACTATACTAAAATTAGGCAGTAGTTCCAAAATATACACTAAGGTAAAAAACAAAAAACTCATGCAACTCAATAGCACACATAAAAAATCAAAATTTGACAAAAATAAGCAGAGAACTTGAACAGACATCTTTCCAAAGAAGACATACAAATGCCCAAGAGGTATATGTAAATGTGCTCAACATCATTAATCACTGGGGAAATGCAAATCAAAACCACTTCACACCTGTTAAGTATATTTATCACCAAAAAGAAGAGAGAGGGCAAGCATTGGCTAGATATGGAGAAAAGGGAAGCCCCGGGCATTTTTGGTAGAAATGTAAACTGGTTCAGTCACTATGGAGAACCCTACAGAAGTTCCTCAAAATATATAAAATAGAAATACCACTGTTGTACAGTTGTTAAGTCATGTCCGACTCTTTGCGATCCCATGGACTACATACAGCATGCCAGACTTCCCACTCCTTTACTATCTCTGGCAGTTTGCTCAAACTCATGTCCATTGAGTAGTGATGCCATCCAAACATTTCATCCTCTGTCACTCCCTTCTCCTCCTGCCCTCAATCTTTCCCAGCATCAAGTCTTTTCCAATGAGTCAGCTCTCCACATCAGGTGGCCAAAGTATCAGAGCTTCAGCTTCAGCATTAGTCCTTCCGATGGATATTCAGGGTTGATTTCCTTTAGGGTGGACTCGTTTGATGTCTGTGCAGTCTAAGGGACTCTCAAGAGTCTTCTCCAACACCACAGTTCAAAAGCATCAATTCTTTAGTGCTCAGCCTTCTTTATGGTCCAACTCTCACATCCATACATCAATACTGGAAAAACCATAGCTTTGACTAGATGGACCTTTGTTGGCAAAGTGATGTCTCTTGTTTTCAATATGCTGTCTAGGTTTGTCATAACTGTCCTTCCAAGGAGCAAGCATCTTTAATTTCACAGCTGTAGTCACCATCCACAGTGATTTGAGGGCCCAGGAAAAGAAAATCTGTCACGGTTTCCACTTTTTCCCCTTCTATTTGCCATGAAGTGATGGGACTGAATGCAATGATCTTAGTCTTCTTAATGTTGAGTTTTAAGCCAGCTTTTTCACTCTCCTCTTTCACCCTCATCAAGAGATTCTTTAGTGCATCTTCACTTTCTGCCATTAGAGTGGTATCATCTGCATATCTGAGGTTAATAATATTTCTCCTGCCAATCCTAATTTAAGCTTGGGCTTCATCCAGCCCTACATTTTGTGTGATGTACTCTGCATAGAGGTTAAATAGGCAGGGTGACAATATACAGCCTTGATGTACTCATTTTGCGATTCTGAACCATTGATCTGTGTCCAGTTTTAACTGTTGCTTCTTGACCTGTATATAGGTTTCTCAGAAGGCAGATAAGGTGGTCCAGTATTCCCATCTCTTAAAGAATTTGCCAGTTTGTTGTGATTCACACAGTCAGTGGCTTTAACAGAGTCAATGAAGAAGTAGATGTTTTTCTGTAACTCTCTTGCTTTTCCTATGATCCAACATGGCAATTTGTTCTCGGGTTGCTCTGCCTTTTCTAAATCCAGCTTGAACATCTGGAAGTTCTCAGTTCACGTACTGTTGAAGCCTGGCTTGAAGGATTTTGAGCATTACCTTGTTAGCATGTGAAATGAGCACAACTGCATGGTAGCTTGAACGTTCTTTAGCATTGCCTATCTTTGGAACTGGATTGAAAACTGACCTTTTTCCAGTCCTATGGCCACTGCTGAGTTTTCCAAATTTGCTGGCATATTGAGTGCAACACTTTAAAGAGAAAAGAAAAGATATACCCAACTGAATGCAGAACTACCATATGATCCAGCAAACCTACTTCTGGGAACGTATTCAAAGGAAATGAAAACAAGTTATCAAAGAGGTATTTGCACTCCCATTTCCACTGCAGCAATATTTATAGTAACCAAGATATGAAAAAAGATATAGTAACCAAGATATGAAAAAACCTAGTTGACTGTCAATGGATGAATGGATAAAGAGGATGTATATGCACAGTGAAATATTACCCAGACATGAGAAAGAAGGAAAGTCTGCCATTTGTAACAACACAGATGAACACAGAAGGCAGTATGTTAAGTGGAATAAGCCAAACAGAGGAAGAGAAATACTGCATGTTATCACTCATGTTAAAAAAAAAAAAAATCAAACTCATAGAAACAGAAAGCAAATTGGTGACTGCCAGCAACTAGGGGAGTAGGAGAAATATGGAGAGGCTGGTAAAAGGATACAAGCTTTAAGTTATCAGATGAATCAAGTATACGAATATAACATAAAACAAAGTTGGTAACACTACTGGACAACTGAAATTTGCTAAAAGAGCTGAACCTAAATGGTCTCACAAAAAATGAAAAACAAGTATGCAAGATGACGGACGAGTTAACTAGCAAGCAGGGATTCATTGGAATTTTTCACAGTGCATACACCTATTAAATCACAACTATATATACACCTTGTCAACTGTACCTCAATAAAGATGAAAAAATGTAATAAAATTAGACAGTGGTGATAGTTGCACATTTCTGTAAACTTAAGAAAAACCACCAGATTGTATTCTTTTAAAAAGTATGGATTTTACAGCACTGAACTATACTTCAATACTATTTAAAAAGCAAATGACATTTTTAAAAGAAGGCATTTCCACACAATTAGAATCAACACTTTGAAATGGCATCTTGAAAACAACACATGCAATACTTTGTTACAAATAGGAGACAACATAAATCATTTGTGCAATTACACTTTCTCAGCAGCATCTTTTGTATTCGAGGCACTAACATATTAATGTCACTGCTGAAGAGAGAATTCATTCTTTAATACAAGTATCAATTCCTTGAATATGCCTGTTAGAAATCACTCTCATTCTGATAAATCTACATCCTATGCAACTGACTTGAATTTTCACTAAGATTTATTTTCATATAGAAAGTATTGGAATTGGTTTCAATATTAAATGGAGTGACAACCTGTGGACTTCTCTACCTCCAAACATTAGTTTGATACCACTTGCTGTAAGTTCAATCATGTAACAGGCATTGACAAATAATGAATTATGTGTTCAGCTCCAGAATCCCAAAGACCTGCTACCAATTCTTACACAGCTGACTTCCTAGAGAGAAAAACAAGCAAATAATCAGACGAGTAAACGAAAGCATGATGGATACCACGTTTTCTACGAAAGCACAACATCTCTGACATGGAAAAGATATCTTAAAAAGATAACTACACCATTCCATGGAAGCAATGACTTACTCCTTGCTGCAAGCCACATGAATGATACCAAGTCATGAAACATTTCCACGTCCACAGCTCTCCCATCCACATTAAATACAGTGCTCTCTCAACATATCCTGTACATCTCCCTGGTATGGTAGAGATTTTGCTTAGAAAAGCCACCTCACATTATGTTTTGAATAAAATATAATGGCAGTTGTTATTCATAACTTGGTCTCAACATGAGCTAGAAATGAGACAGATGAGAAAATTAATTTTAATATCAAGTATCATACATGGTTCTAGACACTTTACGTGTGTTATCTTAGTTAATCCTGCCAATATGCATATGAACCAAATATTCCTTCCATGTTATAGACAAGGAAAACTATAGAAGAAGTCAAATGACTCGCTCACAGCCATGTAGCTAATAAGTGACGGCACTGGGACTGAAAAGCATCGCTCTGGTTCTAAAGCCCAAGCTCCTTCTATTACAACTACACCGGGCTGATTGCTATTAATGGTAAATCTTCAATGAACCTACTTAACATTAAATTGTTCTGATTAAACATTTTTAGCACGGCACATGTGTGAACGATAATGCTAAACTTAGCTGAAGAGCAAGCCCTCTGTTTCTTTAAGCAAGATTTAATATTCAGGTTTAATATTATTATTTGGATATTTGGAGATTACCTTAAATCAATATCCGTTCTGCTGCTACTGCTGCTAAGTCACTTCAGTCGTGTCCGATTCTGTGCAACCCCACCCCTGGGATTCTCCAGGCAAGAACACTGGAGTGTGTTGCCATTTCCTTCTCCAATACATAAAAGTGAACAGTGAAGGTGAAGTCGCTCAGTCATGTCTGACTCTTCACGACCCCATGGACTGTAGCCTACCAGGCTCCTCCGTCCATGGGATTTTCCAGGCAAGAGTACTGGAGTGGGGTGCCATTGCCTTCTCTGAATACCTGTTCTGACAGAAGTGCAAAACGCAATCTCAAACAAGAAACAAGTGGGCCTAAGCTGTAACCTAAGGACTCAGAGTGGGACAAGTACCTAGAGACCGCCATCTGCTTCTCCCGCTCCTCCCCTCTTCGGTGGGCATCACAAAACCTCAAGCTCAGCCAGTCACAGGTACCCACTGGATCCTCACTCCATAAGGGCAGTCTGAAGAGCCAAGGCAACACTGACAGAAAAAAAATGCATCCAGCAGGGTTTAAACCTGACAAGTCTGAAAGTTCTCACTCACTTGCTACAACTATTCCTCATTCAGGATTATTCAGGATCTTTATTTTCTTTATCCCCTGAGACTGGCTTTTTTCAGCCCCTGCTTTCCTTTCCAAACTGTCCCCAAAGTCCAGACTTCCTGCTGCAGCCCCTGGGTAGAGTTTCTCTTAAGCTCAGAGATTCCTTAAGGAAACACACACACACACACACACACACACACACACTTTAAAGAATCTATTTTGTCTTTATGTGCCGTGCTAAGTCAGTTCAGTCATGTCCGACTCTTTGCAACCCTGTGGACTGTAGCCCGCCAGGCTCCTCTGTCCACAGGATTCTCCAAGCAAGAATCCTAGAGTGGGTTACCATGCCCTCCTCCAAGGGATCTTCCCAACCCAGGGATCGAACCCACAGCTCTTATATGTCTCCTGCACTGGCAGGCGGATTCTTTACCACTGTGCAACCTGGAAAGTCCCGTCTTATCTTCAGGGTACCATCTAAATAGCCTCTTCCAGCGATTCTGACACCTATTCAATCACACCATTTTTTCCTGGATCAACTGGCTTACAAGTTCAATTTAATTTTCTCACTGAGCCAACTGAATCTTCCTCTTCAATTCCTAATTCAACGTTCTCTTTTCCCATAATTGCCTGCTCCTAGACCCTCCAGCAACACCCTACCAATCTCATCATTCTTTTTTTTACCAATAACCACTAGAATGATATCACCACAAACATAATTACATTTACAAAACATCTGTGTAGCGTAAGAAACACCTCAGAAAGCACTTTTCTAAGCCACTGTCTGCCTGCAATGCATGAATCAATGTGGAAAAAAAAACCTCCCTTCTTCATTTTGACCTGTTATATTACGTGAAATGACCCAAGTATTTATTTCACTTCTGACAACATCACTTTTAACAACTTTTACAGACCAATGACCTAAGCCAACAGCATCAAGGCACCAGCAGACACATCAATAAAGTCTTAAAATCCACATTGCCAATTCACGGGTATCCCTAAATGTCAACCCAGTGTGTCCTTGTTCCTTGGTTCCCAGATCATAGTAGATAATTATTTGTGTAAAATTAAAAAGCTAAATCAAAACCAGGCCACATCTCATGATCACTTCCTACCAAAAAGATTTAATTTGGGGACAAACAAACTCATGCTTTACCATTCCATGAAAGCATTTCTATCTCAATCATCTTCTCTATGGAGGATGATAATAACACTGACAGGAACCTACTAAAGTCAAGCCTTGAAAAAGGCTGAAGTTATCTGGATTACAAAGATTCTGCCCAAAGCAAGTGAAAATAATACTACATTTTAAAATCATGTTGTTAGGCATTTTGTTCACTGGCCACATAAAAATCCTACAAGGAATATATGGCAAATATATCCCCATTTTTTTCTGAAAATAGGGTCTGGGACAAATGGCTTCTCCCATGGCACTACTCTTTGGCAGCGGCAGGAGTAGAATGAAGCCCCAACTCCAGATGCCCTCTGCCGCCCCCTGGGTTACCAGTCCTAACAGTCAGTAGGACCCTGGCAGGACAAATGTTCAAGAGCAAACTTGCAGTCCTCATTTCCTGGCTCATTTGCTCCACAGATAATCAAAATCCTTCTCTGTATCGTGTTCTTAGTAAAATGTAACCTGATTCATGTTCACCATTACTGACTATTCACAAATAGTCAAATTAGAATACAGATATCCAAGCCCCCTCGAAGTTTATATTCAAAAGGCAGAGTAAAATTTAATAAACAAAGATACACAGTGAACACTCTCTGTGCGACTGCAAAGGCAGAGACTGGAGTAATACGGCTACAAGGCGAAGGATGTCTTGGACTGCCGACAGCACCACGAGATAGAAGTAGCAAAAGGCATCCTCCCTTACAGCCTTTCGGCTTCCCTGGTGGCTCAGTTGGTAAAGAATCCGCCTGCAACGCGGGAGACCTGGGTTCCATCCCTGGGTCGGGAAGATTCCCCTGGAGAAGGGAAAGGCTACCCAGACTAGTATTCTGGCCTGGAGAATTCCATCGACTGTATAGTCCCTGGGGTCACAGAGTCTGGACATGACTGAGCAACTTTCACTTAGAGCATGCTCTCCTGACACCTCGACTTCAGATTTTGGCCTCCAGAGCTGTGAGAGGAAGCTAACATTTTACGCTAAGAAAAAAATGATTTCATATCTACATACACACATACACAGAGACACACACACATACACTTAAGGACTGTTGGTGCAGGCAGAGAACATCACGTTTAAAATACTGTAAGCACAGAAAATTGCAGGACCAACCAAATGCTGGAATCTGGGTGGAATGAAAAAAAAAAAACAAAAAACGCTTGCTTAAAACTGGAGTTTACAAACCAGAGGAGAAGGAGAGCAGAAGCATTAGAAAGACTCAGCGGTTTCTCTCTAAGACGACCAGGTGGATGAGCGAATAACTGACTGAACACACACATAAAGAACACGCTGCAGGGCTAGAACTCCGGCTGGACACGTGGCGTGTGAAGAGCCGGCAGCACGCCTGGGTGGGGACAGGGAGCAGGCTGCTGCGAATCAGACCCGGAGCTCGGGATAAGGAGGTCGGAGCTGGAGTCACACAAGGAAAGCAAGCAGCAGAAGGACCCCTTGCACACTGCCAACACCGAAGAGAAGGCTGGACGCAACAAGGAAGAGGGATTCTGCAACAGCGCACACCGCAAAAAAAAGAGGCCACGAAGCAGCTGGGACCCAGGGGCTGAAACAACATTTTCAAAAGGGTCACCTGAGGAAAACCAGGACTGCCAAGCAGTCAGTACAAGCCTGCAAACGTCCCTTCGTATCATCTATGCTGACATGTTTTCAGGAGTACTCAACTTTCTCAAATCTTCCCCAAATGGTGTACCCCTTAAAAATTCACACCAGTATTAGTTGACCATTTTTACACTGGCCCTCAAACTTTCTGCAACCAACCTTTAAGACAATTGTAACCTTTTACTCCTTTGATCGTCCAGTGTCACATCAGAACTTGCTCACAGAAGGCACAAAGAAGTCTGATGCAAGTTCCAAAACCACACAATTTAAATTGTTTTCACAACTCACTTTAATCTGCTTCTCTTTGCTAATCCCTCCCCCACTACCACCATTCCTTTTGTATTTGTTTTGTTTGAGGCCGTATCTTTCAAACATGTTAGGGAATAAGACAATTAAATAAATGAAAAAGAAAAAAAAAGTCTCACCGCAGCAAAGTAATCAATTTACATAGCTTCCATTCGAAAGGAGATACACTATACAATACTCATTTCACATATTACAAACACGCATCAGTTTGCTAAATTAAATCATCACTTTTGCTGCATACTAAAGAGACCACTGAAGCTGGGGCTTTCATCTGGATAAACTACAGTATGTGTTTACACATGAGGGAATACTTTTGGCATGTCTTTCATAAACTAGCAAGCAGCATGGCTTTTTAGATTCGTGCAAGGAAACACAGAAACTACACTACGGAGAAATGTGTCTGACTTTCAAATGAAAGGGGTCATTCTGTGTCTATCCACTTTTTCCCAGAATAAAGCCAAAGTTCAAGAGAGTACTATTCATGTAACGAATGTGCGTAAATTGTGCATTTCTTCCCAATATTTTCATACCACCCAATGCTGAGAATCACCCCAGGATAGTTCCCCATCCTTCACAAAATATATTGCACCTGATAATCACTCAAATCAGATAAAACAACAATTTATAAAATGTCATGTTTGGGCATGTTAAAAATACCATTTGGAGAACTTTCTTGATGCTCCATGGCTAAGACTCTGCTCTCCCAACGCAGGGAGCCTGGGTTCAATCCCTGGTCAGGGAACGAGATTCCCACATACCACAACTAAGAGTTCACCGGCCACGACCTAAGATCTGTATGCCACAACTGAGACCTGGCCCAGCCAAATAAACAAATACATGTTTAGAAATACCATTAGGCATGGAGACTTTTACCATAAAATCTAAAAGCTGGAAGTCAAAAATCTATAATAATTAATATAAAATAATATACAAAGTGTTAACTATTAGTCTTATCCTAACCTTTCTTCCCACCATATTCCATGTAAAAATTACAAGTAGGTAAATTACTTTCACGGAGAAGGCAATGGCACCCCACTCCAGTACTCTTGCCTGGAAAATCCCATGGACGGAGGAGCCTGGTGGGCTGCCGTCTAAGGGGGCGCATAGAGTTGGACACGACTGAAGCGACTTAGCAGCAGCAGCAGCAAATTACTTTCAAATGAAAAATTTTAAATCCTAGAAAAGTAGGACTTATTTTTTTCTTCTATGCATACACTCTTCTGCAACAAAAGAAAAGGTTGGAAAAACTAACAGATTATCAGCTACTGTACATTACGCTGTATATGTGCTTAGTCGCTCAGCTGTGCCCAAGTCTTTGCAACATCACAGACCACAGCCCACCAGGCTCCTGTGTCCGGGTCTCCCGCGTTGCAGGCAGATTTCTGAGCCACCACGGATGCCCATATGGCACCTAGCTGCTGCTGCTGCTGCTAAGTCGCTTCAGTTGTGTCCGACTCTGTGCGACCCCATAGACGGCCCCCCACCAGGCTCTATTCTGCAATTCATTTTTTCTGAAACAAGTCACTTCCATTACAGACTATTATGCATGTAGGTTTTGCTGCAACATTTTCTTCAGCATTATAACTAGATTCTTGATTATAAAATCAGAAAACTGCAGATATGAACAATGGCGCATTCTGATGAACCAAACATTCCAGTTAGCTGGAATCCTAGAGAGGAGGTTCCACCATAACGGAAATATCCAAGCCAGTGTTTAAATGTGCCTGGCCAAAAACAAATCTGTTAAAATAACTACATTTCCATTATCTATCCTGTTATTATCCTACCCCAAGGACCATTAAAATGAACAAATTCAAGGAAGTCACTACACTTATATGAAACCCAGCCATTAAAAGTCAGAATACTGGCAGCTGCAAAACCTGATGCACAGATTCCTTGAACTGGACAGCCAGGAGCTCAGCAACTGGTTTTCATTTTCATGATGAAAGTCAGCAAGAAGCAGGTAGCAAGTCCTCGGCTGATAAGGCCAGAGCCGCTGGGGATAGGCTCCAAGGATGCTGAGATGCTGGGCAGAGGTTCAAGAGGCTGGAGGGAAAGGCAAGGCTGGCAGGCCTGCCAACTGAACCGGGTGGGCGGCAGGTGGGCCAACGGGGAGTCTGGCACCTGCCAAGAGGCTGCAATGAGTGGAAATTACCATCCAGACAAGACAACAGGGATGGCTGGGGCCAGAACAGGTGGCAACCACAGCTCTGGCAAGAAACAATACTCCGGAGAAAGATCCAGAACTAAATAAGCCCCTTTTCTTCACCCTTCCTCATCTGTCCACAATAAACATTTCATTGATGCGTAACATTTACTGAATGTGGCCTAACAGCCTGAACACTTTAGTATTTCTCTTTGTAAACCTAGAGAAGAGTTTTGCCACTCCATGCATACATTACTTGAATATGCTTGGCACCAAAGCAACACTGAATGTAAGCTTCATTATTTTTTCTTATAAAACCTGAGAAATGCTTCTTCAGCATCATCATGAACATGATTAAACTGGGCTCTAAGAAATGTTAGTAACTGAAAACATGTCTGTTGAAGCAGCTTTTCAGTGATTTCAAAGTTCTGTGGTTACCTGAGTTTTCTGCATGCTCAGAATACCCTGATCATAATTGTCATGGGAGGCAATGTAAGAGGTGGTTACTGCCACGCCATCCTCTTCCAGTAGACAGGAAACAGGTTCTGTTCTCCCAGAAACCCACTCCTTTCTAACAAGGCAGCTCCTCCATTACTACCTGCAGAAAAAGGAAATCCAGGACTTCCCTGGTGGTACAGTGGATAAGAGTCTGCCTCCCAATGCAGGGAACAAGGGTTTCATCCCTGGTCTCGGAAGATTCCACATGCCATGGAGCAACTAAGCCCATGCCCCACAAATACTGAGCCCACACTCTAGAACCGGGAGTCAAAACTACTGAAGCCCAGGCGCCTAGAGCCTGTGTTCTGCAAGGAGAAGGCACCACAAGGAGAAGCCAGTGAACGCGATGAACAGTAGCTTGGCTCAGGACAGCGAGAGAAAGGCCAAGTGCAGCAATCAAGACCCAGAACAACCACAAATAAGGTGTCATTTTAAAAAGAGAAAGACAGTCAACAGAAATAAAGATACTGTTAGAGGACACCCATCAAGCTCATGTAGACAGTCAGAAGAGAGGCAGACGGAAGTTCTCAGCCAGCTGAATTTAATTCCACTTTAATGAACGCCCAGGCTCCCGTTTAAATGAACACAAATCGAACTGCTCTTACTTGTATGGGGCTCGGAAGCAGAACCTTAAAGCACTTCATTCTTAATCTACTCATTCCTAAATTAATTACAGTTCATCTGAAAGATACAATTATTTCTGCTCATTTAACTCAGATTCTAATGAATGACTATAAGAACCAGACAAACGGTGGAAGTAATTACACATCCACATCTCTGACAAGGCTGCCCAGCTCAACAAGCAAAATAACGTCAGTGGACTAAGCAAGAGTGAAGGAGCTCTTGCAGGGCAAATGGGAATCTGCGCTGAGTCGTGGTAAACCAAACAAAATCTAGGTGCAAATTTAAATACCAAAAATAGCCTGCAACAATAGCAGTTCTCACTAAACGTTCAAGGATGACCAAGTAAACAGTGCAATAACTACAGAAAGTCTTTCAAATTCCTTAAACTTGTCCCTTTTATTTAACTCCTTCCCTGTGCCACCCAACACTGGTAGCAAAGTGGACCCTGAACACACACAGAACAGAGACTGGCTTAAAGTGAAAAGCCGAGTGAAACACAGCAAATGGAAGGCGGGAGTCTCTCGGCCTCACCCTCCCCAAGATCTCTGAATGCAGCCTGTGCACTCAGGGTTGCTTTCACACTAAGCATCTACTTTATCCTCAGACCACAAGTGCATCGCAGCAGTGTGCTTCCAACTGAGGCTGTGGATACTGCAGGCAGACATCTCTGAGAAACTGTGTGTGTTTCCCAAATGAACTCACCTACGAAACAGACTCACAGACACAGAGAAACACAGTTGTGGTTGCCAAGCGGAAGGAGAGGCTGGGGGAGGGATGCAAGGATTAGCAGATGCAAACTACTACACAGAGAATGATGAACAAGCTTCCACTGTACAGAACAGGGAACTATTCAGCATCTTGTGATAAACCATAACAGAAAAGAACATGAGAAAGAATGCGCATGAATGCATAACCGAGTCACTTTGCTACAGAAAGTAACACAACATTGTAAACCAACTATACTTGACTAAATCTAAAACAAACAAGAAAAAGAGACTGTGTGTTTCCTCTTGCTAATGTCTTAATTAACTGCATATTCTGTATCAATTTATGAGCAACCAACTCCTACCATTCTACCATGCCCCTGTTTGTGCCATGGATCACTAGTGCCAGAAAAAACACTTTAAGAACAGACGAATAAGGTTTACAAGTCAGAGAAGGCCATCAAAAAGACAAGTAGATTTTGAAAACCTGCACTTTGCATCAGGAAAAGCGATAAGAAAACGAATCATCAATAATACATAAGATACTTAAAAAACTGGAAATAGAACTGCCATATGACCCAGCAATCCCACTTCTGGGCATACACACTGAGGAAACCAGATCTGAAAGAGACACGTGCACCCCAATGTTCATCGCAGCACTGTTTATAATAGCCAGGACATGGAAGCAACCTAGATGCCCATCAGCAGATGAATGGATAAGGAAGCTGTGGTACATATACACCATGGAATATTACTCAGCCGTTAAAAAGAATTCATTTGAATCAGTCCTAATGAGATGGATGAAACTGGAGCCCATTATACAGAGTGAAGTAAGCCAGAAAGATAAAGAACATTACAGCATACTAACACATATATATGGAATTTAGAAAGATGGTAACGATAACCCTATATGCAAAACAGAAAAAGAGACACAGAAATACAGAACAGACTTTTGAACTCTGTGGGAGAAGGTGAGGGTGGGATGTTTCGAAAGAACAGCATGTATATTATCTATGGTGAAACAGATCACCAGCCCAGGTGGGATGCATGAGACAAGTGCTCGGGCCTGGTGCACTGGGAAGACCCAGAGGAATCGGGTGGAGAGGGAGGTGGGAGCGGGGATCGGGATGGAGAATACGTGTAACTCTATGGCTGATTCATATCAATGTATGACAAAACCCACTGAAATGTTGTGAAGTAATTAGCCTCCAACTAATAAAAAAAAAAATAATAATAATACATAAGCTATTATCCGAAGTCTTTACAGAAGAGAAAATGTCATTCTGGCAAAACAGCATCGTCCATTAGGTTGATTAAAAGTAGTTTTGTATGTTTTGTATTGGATTCACAATATTATTTGTATTTAATTTGCAAGCTGATCTGCCTTTAAGATGGCATTAATATGCCTAAGAATTAGTTTCATGAATATATTTAACTATCATAAAAAATAAATTATATTAGAGTCCACTAACTTTTTTTTTCTTTAAAAGAAGCCCAGCCACACAAGGTTGAGAAACACTCCCCTCAAGGTAGAGGAAAAAACTGACCAATTCCACTTTAAGGTGATGAGAGAAGCGTTACAATAGATAGTGATAAGAAGGGTGGGATGGCCAAGATGCTGCAGGGTAGATGGGAGGAAAGAATGTTGATAAGCTCGCCACACAATCAATTCTATTTAATAAGTACAATTCCATTTCAGCCTTTCCCCCTCTTTTCCTCTCTTTTTCTTAGAGGGAGGGTCTGCCCATTGTTGGAAAGACTACGTTCTACTTAAAGATGGTTCTTTGAACTTAAAAGATTTTATACAAAGTTTTGAATTCAAAAATTTTACATGAAGGGGAGATTGTATTTTATATGAAGTAAAGGGGGAATTATATGAGAAAGACACTTTGAAATGTTTCTTTGGATATGAAATGTTTCTTTGGATATCATCTATAAAAGGAGAAAATTAATAAGCAAAACGAGCCTATGACTTCACAACCCAAAATTTAAAACTGGCACCTGTTAAAGGAACAAAGTCACAGACTAACATTTGATAAGAAGAGTAGAGACTGTGAGTCATATAGCATGAACTAAAACCCAATTCACCAGTATCATATATTCTCAAATACCACTCACCAAATGACTATATGGCATGTAACAAAATGAACAAACAGTCCTAGTGCTAAAATCTTTATAGCTGTTCCCTCCCCATAAGGAAAGGTAGGACCCAGAGGTTAAGTTACTTGTGAAGCATCACACAGCATTTGACAGCATCAGAACATAAACTCAGGCCTACATTAATCCCTGTATTAACTTGCTTACTGCCATCCATTTTCTCAGAGCGGATGTGAGAGTGAAATGCAGTTTCAGTTCAGTTCAGTTGCTCAGTCATGTCTGACTCTTTGTGACCCCATGGACGGCAGCACGCCAGGCCTCCCTGTCCACCACCAACTCCCGGAGTCTGCTCAAACTCATGCCCATAGAGTCGGTGATGCCATCCAACCATCTCATCCTCTGTTGTCCCCTTCTCCTCCCGCCTTCAATCTTTCCAAGCACCAGAGCTTTTTCTAGTGAGTCAGTTCTTCACATCAGGTGGCCAAAGTATTGGAGTTTCAGCTTCAGATCAGTCCTTCCAATGAATACTCAGGACTAATTTCCTTTAGGATGGACTGGTTTGATCTCCCTGCAGTCCAAGGGACTTTCAAGAGTCTTCTGCAACACCACAGTTCAAAAGCATCAATTCTTCGGTGCTCAGCTTTCTTTGTGGTCCAACTCTCACATCCATCTTAAAAATATGTTAAATACCTTATACATTTAAAATTGAAATCATCGAGTCAAGGTCCTCATTTATAATGATCATTCAAAATTCGCTCCTAAAAAAATGCACACCCTGAACCCAAGCTGAAGGAGCACATGTGACTCTCACTGGAACAATAAAGCATGTGTTACCTAAGAGAACATGCCAAGACTTTCAGCAGAAAACTTATTAACTAGGTTGGAAATAATATAAGATGCTTAGAAATGCATGGATGATTGTCAGCTCAGGGAAGTTCTATTAAGAAACCATTCATTATAAATGACGGCAGAGTGCTACATAAAAATCTGAAGTGGATAACGGATATACTTACTGAAACAACAGGTAGGGAGAATAGAAAGGCATAGTTTAAGGCCGGGAAAACTGAAGGCTTCCTAAGGCAGAAAGGAAAAACAGAAGGGGCAGAACTGAAGAAAGGAGGGCTCCTTGGTGGATGTGAGATAGAATTAAGGCAGCTTCAAGTCTTTAGACACACTCCTGTCCTCCTGTGGGACCAGCTTCAGAGAGCAGGCATTTACCAGCTGCAGCCGAACCACAGAGCATCCTCCCCAAGGGACAGAGGTCGCCTGCTGAGAAAAAACGAAGTGCCCTCACATGACTTCAAGGGTTTCTCGGCTCCAGATCTTTCCTGTTTGGCAGCTAATGTTGGAACTTCTTTTAATAAATGCTTTCTTTCCACTACAAGAAAAGTAATAACCAAATGTTAATGTAATGCACTCTCCTCACAAATCCTGGAAAGACAGATTGTGCATTTTAAGTGTAGAAGGTCAAGTTCATGAGGCAGTGTCTGTATGTTCAAGGAACTTAACACTCTGGAGATATCCTCACTTATAAATGGAAGAAAAAACCTACAAAGGAAGCACCTGATAGTTGCAAGGCTAGATTCAATCATAATACAGTTGATAAGATTACTAGTAAAATGATGTACATTTCAGAGGTTTTATCACAGCTATGGAAGTGTTTTCCACTTCTGAAGCACTGGAATTGATCTCCGGCAGAGCGAGGAGAAAATGTCACTTGTAGACCATCTGGCAGCTCGAGCAAGAATCAGTGCTCTGAGAGTGGGAAACTCTTTAAAGATGCATCATCTGCTCCAAGATGCAAAGAGGCTAGTCCAGGGGCCTCAAGTGGGCTTTGTAAATCAGATGGAAGCAGAGTTCACCTTTGTGTATACACAAGATGGACAGAACTGCAGATAAACGCGTATATTTTTCACAAATCAGTAAATACTATTATTATCAGTAGTAGCGTCAAATTCAGAAATTAAGTGAATGTAGATACAGAACATATTTTCTTTACCCTGGCTAAGTTAACAAAAGTAATAAGTAAATGTTTTAGCAATTAGGATGGTTAAAATAGAAAGGATCTGGGAGCACAGATTTTTGTAATTTGTCTTGAAATGTAATTTCAAGACATTTTGCTAAGGTTCATCTTTACCACGAATACATGCTTCTAAATAGAGATAAGATGCTAATGTTGTCTTAGTTTCAGGCACACACACACCTCCATAATGTTGTTAATGACATACACAATGATGTTTCCCCTACCTATATCCTGGGGTTGCCAGGTCACCCAACGGCCTCCCTTAACAAAGATACCTCACTCATCTAAGAGAGACCGGGATTTCCAGGGCTGCATTTCAGAGGCTTTCTATTAAAGAGCAAATAGATTCTGAGAAAAGTAACCCATAAAGCCTTATCCTTTAGTCAGTCAATTCTCTATGAGAAGCTCTAGTGTTTCTTTTACTAAGACTCTCTGGGACCCCATGGAGGTAGCCTGACTGTAGTCCTGTAGTCCTCTGTCCACGGGAATTTCCAGGCAAGAATACTGGAGTACGTTGCCATTTCCTTCTCCAGGGGATCTTCCAGACCCAGGGACCGAATCAGAGTCTCCTGCATTGGAAGGCGATTCCTTTACCACTGAGCTACCTGGGAAGCCCAAGACTCTCTTTTGTGCTAGTAACTGAAAGTGAGGATTCAGAGAATGCAAGAAGCCCAGAAAATCTGAACGGGAGGTGTGTGGGAAAGGAGGTGGGAAAGGTTTCTAAATTGAGGCAGTCTTTACTTTCTATAGATCATCAGAAGTTCTGATTGGTCTTTAGCCACTAGGGACTCACCAACACCAGAGTTGCAACGCAAACCGAAAATTAAGAGGCACAAAAACCCTGGAAAGAGATAAAATCCACTGGTGCCATGCTCTCTCTCTTCATCTTACTAAATCGCAAAGCTACAAATCTATAAAGTGCCAATGCAATGATTTATTTCAATGATGAGTCACTGATGTATCTAAGAACTTAATCATCTTTTAATATCACTAAATAAGCTAGCTTCATTTTTATCCTTCAGATAAACTCTTGAATCCTTCCTCAAGGGCTTTTTTTTCTTTTTTTAAGCGTTTAAACTAGGCAGAATAAAGTTACAAAAATGACCAACAGTCCCCAACACTGTTCCAGGGGCGTTATACAAAAAGATGCCTTTGAACAATGTTCCTCAGGATACACTCCGGGGTCCAGTAGAGACCGTTCCCTTCTCTGCAGCCTTGGAAGTAAATAAGTGAAGAACACCTCCGAACAAACTTTGTTGGCCACCAGCAGGGGAGCTCTTCAGCTTTTGTCCCCAAACCCATTCAAACAAAAGAAGCTCCGCTTCCTCCAACCCAGCCCTAAGACCCCCACCCCGCGGGGCTCCCCGGTCCCCGCGCCCTGTCCGCCCGCGTCCGCCGGCCGCACTCACTCCTCAGAGCCCCGATGAGCAGGGAGCCGTCCTTAATGAGCTCCTTGATGAACTTGTTGGTTCGCTCCAGCTCAATCTCGTGACACTGCAGGCGCTCCCTGAAATCCGGGCTGTCCAAGTAGGAGTCGCTGAACTCCAGGGTCGGCAGCCCCATGGCAGCGGCACGGCCGGCGGCCGCCGGGGACGCGTCGGGGCCGGCGGTCAGGGCGGTCACAGCCGGCGAGCGCCGCCGGCCGCCGGGGCGCGCGATCGCGGGAAGCTAGGCGGGCCGCGCGGGCGAGCGCCGGGGGAGCGGGTCCCGCGCCTCCCGCGCCTCCCGCGCCGGGCTCGGGGCTCAGGCTTCCTCGCCGGCGGGGAAGCGCGCGCACGCACGGGCTGCGGGTCCGCTCAGCTCGCCGTCCTCCGGGCGCATCGTCGCCGCGAGTGCGGAGGCGGCGGGGTCCCGGGCCGCGGACGGCGCAGGGAGGCTCTTGGCCGGCGAGGAACGCGCTCGGGCAGCGCAGGAACGCTCGGGCGGCGCAGGAACGCTCCCGCGGCGCGCAGACGCTCCCGGCAGCTCCGCCCGCCGGCCCCCTCGACAGCGCTCTGCGCCGGGAGCCGCCAGCGCCCAGCCGCCGCTCCGGCCGGGCTGCCTAAACCCGCCCCCGCGCCGGACGCAGGCTCAGCGCGCCGGCCGCCGGGCCGGGATCCGAGACCCTCCTCCCGCCGCCGCGCCCCCGGCCCGCGCCGCCCCGCCCCCCGCCCGCCCCACCAGCTATGAGCTCCCGGCTCTGTGCGCCGCCTGCTCCCGGGCGTCACTCCGACTGCCGGGGAGCTCCGGGCTCCCGCTGGCCCCGCGGTAACACTCCGGGGTCCTCCAGTCCACAAAACGATCGCCCACTCCCGACACGCCTCCCTGCCCGGCCTTCACCACCCGCTCCCTCGAATTGAACCAGCGTTAACTTTCCCTAAAGTTTAAAGCCAGGTTTGAAGATGCTCCTTTGGAGCGTTCGTTTAGATTTTACATCGCGAGTCTGCACTGCAATGCATGTATATTCCAGGTTGAAAAGTTTTCCTCTCTTTCCCACCGTTCACTGCCTTGATCGTAAAGAGTCAAGTTTTTTCTTTTCTTTTTTTAAAGTATTCTAAACGAAAAGCTACAGAGGCCCAAAGGCTGTTTTGTGGTTGTTCTTTATCCTAGTTGCTGTGAAGGTGGGAGGATTTTAGGTCGTTTTTATTCCCAGACTAGCACCTCGGCCTTCGGTGTTCCTCCTCTAGAAGAGGAACTATTTGCATCACAATACTGTATCTTTTATGGTCGCCTCACCTGGAGGGAATTGCCCTACAAGCATGGAGATTTTCAACTGTCGAAGTTGGCTGAAGTTCCAAATGAATAGTTAATTCGTACCAAGAGGCAGTTACCTCTCCTCTGGTACAGGCTCACCTAATAAATTTCTGTTCTCTGAAAACCTTGACAGCGAAAGAAACTACTGCTTTACGTCTAGTCCTGCCATCATCTATAGGATTTCTGAGAACTCAGTTATTTTTCTTAAGGATCTGCTTTTAATTTCTGTGTTTTCATTGCTTTGTCCATTTGAACCATCTGTTAAAAAAAAAAAAAATCTACAGATCATGGGAAAAATTCCGTTAAAGTGCTTTACATTTTTCCCAATTAAGTTTCAGAATCTGTCAGGACTTTTAGTTTCATTTTTTTAAGTACACATGAACATTAAAAATAGCACGGAAACTAAACCAAGACTGATAAGATGATGTAAACAGAGTATTTGATGGCTTTGATTTTAATTCTTCTGAGCCAAGGAAGTTGGACTTTAACTTTCCATGCATGTTTGCATCATTAGACGTCAAAATATTGGCAGAATGGCCAATCACGATTAGAGTCATTTTAACGTTTAGTAGCTGACCTGTCAGTTGAATACTTCTCTTCTAGGAAGATGGGGTGGGGTGGAGGGCAACAATGTGATTTGTCAGTTAATGATGTGATACAAGCTGCAGTGGGGCTGGCTTTCTCCTGAGGTGATTTTACATCTATTCATTGCACAGCCTGAAAGAAAAAATTAGTCAGGCCAAACAAATAGTTCCTTTTCAACTTTTGCCATGTTGCTGTTACAAGCAACTAAATCCAATGCCAACTGCTGAGATATGAAACAGGATAAAATATAATAATCTCTTCCTGTTTATCATTAAGTGAAATGAATTAATTTTTATGATTAATTCTTTAAAAATGCATCAACAGTCCTTGATAAGTAACATTTCATAAGTTGGACGTCAATTTTCACCTTTCCTTTAAAACTTTTATATGTCAGGACAGATTTAATCTAGATTCTAAGATATACATCACCATTTACCCATTCATGTATGTAATCTCATGCTTTATGCCTACTGTATACATTATTAGGATCTGGGCAGAGAAGTGGTTTATAAAAGACACAGCAAACCATGGTGCCTGACCTTAAGCAGTTCTCAGAATAGAAAACATGAGTACCTATATATCACCAGGCACAGTATGCTGTGTTATGGAGCCTCACACAGACATTGGACCAATGATGCACTGATGCCATTGTTAACATGTTTTCACTCAAGCCCATCATCAGTTCATTTATATAGAGCTTGGATTTTTCCTCCTACCCTCCGTCATTTAACCTCTAAAGTTTAGTGTGTTATAATGGACTTTTCCCCTGTAGGTGTTTTCAGAGTTACTCATGACTTATTCCTGTGATTCATACTTTAATTATACCTGCTAGTCAGGCTTTCTCATATGCCACATTAACCCAGACACTTGAGAGACACAAGAAATGGTTTTGCTTTGAGGTGGATTTACAGTCAGTTTTGAACTGACTGTAGTTGTTTTCATGTTTTATTTTCCCTACCATAATGATAAAAACAGATTCTTTCTTAACTTAAAAAAAAAAAAAAAAAGAGTGTCCATATCAGCAAGCTCTTTTTCATAGGAAATTTTAATGGACTGAAATGTAGCCTCTCCAAAACTTTCTAGTTCATGGTATGTGGCCCTGTCAACTGCATGGTGAGTTTCACAAACCCTACTGGCTGACATACATGTTGGCATGGTTACTGGCTCAGAGAAATGTCTGTTTGCTTAATTCTGAAATGGGGTGTGTGGGCTTTGCTTGTCTGTTTATTTTAAAGAGCAAAATAATGAGGTGAGGATAGTAAACTGATATATATTTGTAAATCTACCTAAAACATTTGTCTTGACCTGTATTATGTCAGGCACTTAAGCCTGGTGCTTAATTTGTACTCAGTAAGTGAAACTGTTGGGTTATTATTAATTGTAATTAGTTTTGTAGACGTAGGCCTCCTAGACTAAGATATTCTGAGGCTAAATTCATGGTTTAGTAAGAGAGGATGAAATAGAAGGTGAATGCACCCAAGGAGACTAAATGCACCCTTCAGCCCTTTCCATGGCGAGAGTGCCATGCCATGTCCCTGTTTGCATTCATGTCTGGGTGTTATCTTTTCTCAAAGCATACTCCTTGAAAATGGGTTTATATCATGCTAGTTCAACTTTATATCAGGTCTAGAAAAACAACATTCACTCCAAATGCACAAAATGCATGATTCAATTTTTAACATTATTTTCTGTTGTGGTTTTATATATATATATATACACACATGTATATATACACATATATATAAATATAAAATTTACCATTTTATTTACTCTAAGTGTACATTTCTGTGGCATTAAGTACATTCACATTATTGTGCAATCATCATCAGCATCCAGCTCCTAAACGTTTTCATCTTCTCCAGCTGAAATCTGTTATTCAACAACTTTCCATGCCCCAGTTTCTCCAGCCCTTGGTCAACACCATTTTACTTTCTGTCTGTATGAATTTGACTTATAAGTACCTTATATAAGCAAAAATCACACAATATTTGTCTTTTGTGTCTGGCTTATTTCACTTAGATAATTTCACTATTAAACAGAGAAGCAAGGAAAACAAGACTCAGTTAGTGGGGCCATGGAAGCAGCAAGTCAAGACCACCAACTAAGGAAGCAGGAATAACTGCAGATGGTAGAATTTGTCCCATGTAATAGTATGACTTCTAAAATTCCCTTCTAGAATTAAGATTTTATTATGATGACAGATTTCTGAAGAACAGGCTGAAGGAAAAGAACAGAATTCTAGTATGAATTAACTTATCATGAGCCAACTACATTTACAAGGGAGAAGATACAGGGAGAGAGACAGAAAGAGAGACATAGGAGTACGGGGAGAAATTGATTACTTTAGGGAAATTTTTTGGTTTGGGTTCTTTGTTTATTTGTGTTTTGGGGTCTTTTCCTATAGATTTCAATTTCCATTGAGTATTGCCCCCTTGTGGCAAACCATGATGTTTGCTGACAAAAATTGACAAAATCATAAAAAGAGCAAAAGGGAACAAAAATGTCCTGTGCACCTCCATGTGTTGAGTTTGATAAGAGGAATCAATTTATATATTGCAGAGTGCTTACATGTGTTACCTGTTTAAACTTCTCCATGATCCTCTGAGATAGGTATTGTCTAAGGACTGTTAGCCTCACTTTTTTTGTTGTTGTTGTTATTTTCTTTTTTTTGTTAGCCTCACTTTTGCCCTCCACTCTTCAAGGAAGGGGAAACAGAGATCAAATTGCCAACATCTACTGGATCACAGAAAAAGCAAGAGAATTCCAGAAAAACATCTACTTCTGCTTCATTGACTATGCTAAAGCCTTTGACTGTGTGGATCACAACAAACTGTGGAAAATTCTTCAAGAGATGGGAATACCAAACCACCTTACCTGCATCGTGAGAAATCTGTATGCAGGTCAAGAAGAAACAGTTAGAACAGCACATGAAGCAACAGACTGGTTCAATATTGGGAAAGTAGTACATCAACGTGGTATATATCGTCACCCTGCTTATTTAACTTCTATGCAGAGTACATCATGCAAAATGCCAGGCTGGATGAAGCACAAGCTAGAATCAAGATTGCTGGGAGAAATATCAATAATCTCAGATATGCAGATGATACCACCCTTATGGCAGAAAGCAAAGAGGAACTAAAGAGCCTCTTGATGAAGGTGAAAGAGGAGAGTGAAAAAGCTGGCTTAAAACTCAACATTCAAAAATATAAGATCATCTGGTCCCATCACTTCATGGCAAATAGATGGGGGAAAAAATGAAAACAGTGACAGGCTTGATTTCTTGGTCTCCAAAATCACTACAAATGGTGACTGCGGCCATGAACTTAAAAGACACTTGTTCCTTGGAAGAAAAGTTATGACCAACCTAGACAGCATATTAAAAAGCGGAGACATTACTTTGCCAACAAAGGTCCATCTAGTAAAAGCTGTGGTTTTTCCAGTAGTCATGTATGGATTTGAGAGTTGAACCGTAAAGAAGGTTGAGTGCTAAAGAATTAATACTTTCAAACTTTGGTGTTGGAGAAGACTGTTGAGAGTCCCTTGGACTGCAAGGAGATCCAATCAGTCCATCCTAAAGGAAATCAATCCTGAATATTCATTGGAAGGACTGATGCTAAAGCTGAAGCTCCAATACTTGGGCCACCTGATGCGAAGAACTGACTCATTGGAAAAGACCCTGATGCTGGGAGAGATTGAAGGCAGGAGGAGAAGGGGATGACAGAAGATGAGAGGGTTGGATGGCATTACCAGTTCAATGGACATAAGTTTGAGCAAGCTCTGGGAGATGGTTAAGGACAGGGAAGCCTACCATGTTACAGTCCATGGGGGCGCAAAGAATCGGACAGGACTGAGTGACTAAACAACTTCCCCAGTAGCATATTGGACACCTTCTGATCTGGGGGGCTCAGTTTCCTGTATCATATCTTTTTGCCTTTTCATATTGTTCATGGGATTCTTGTGGCAAGAATAATGAAGTGGGTTGCCATTTCCTCCCCCAGTGGGCTAGATTTTGTCAGAACTCTTCACTATTACCCTTCCATTCTGGGTGGCCCTGCATGGCATGGCTCATAGCTTCATTGAGCTATGTAAGCCCCTTTGACCTGATAAGGCTTGATCCATGAAGTGTCAAAATTGGCAAAGGAGTATGACAAGGCTGTATAGTGTCACCCTGCTTATTTAACTTATATACAGAAATGCTGGGCTGGCTGAATCACAAGCTGGAATCAAGATTGCCAGGAGAAATATCAACAACCTCAGATAAGCAGATGATGCACTCTAATGACAGAAAGTGAAAAGGAACTAAAGAGCCTCTTGATTAGGGTGAAAGAGGAGAGTGAAAAGCTTGGCTTAAAACTCAACATTCAAAAAATGAAGATCATGGCAACAAGTCCGATCACTTCATGGCAAGTGTGTGTGTGAGTGTGAGTGTGTGTGTGTGTGTGTGTGCATGCGCACACTTAGTCACACAGTTGTGTCTGACTCTTTGTGATCCCATGGACTGTAGCCCACCAGACTCCTCTGTTCATGGGATTCTACAGGAAAGAATATTAGAGTGGGTAGCTCATCGAAAATATAAAGGGAAAAAGTGGACACAGTGACAGATTTTATTTTTTGGTCTCCAAAATCACTGCAGATGATGACTGCAGCCATGCTCCGGGAAGAAAGCTGTGACAAATTTAGATGATGTTTTAAACAGCAGAAATATCACTTAGGTGGTGTTTTAAACAGCACAGACATCACTCTGTTGACAAAGGTCCATATAGTCAAAGCTATAGTTTTTTCAGCAGTTATGTGTCAATATCTTAAGAAGAGCTGAAGAATTGATGTGATGCTTTCAAATTGTGGTGCTGGAGTAGACTCTTGAGAGTCTTTTGGACTGCAAGGAGATCAAACCAGTCAATCCTGAAGGAAATCAACCCTGAATATCCATTGGAAGGACTGATGCCGAAGTTCCAATAGTTTGGCCACCTGATTTGAAGAGGTGACTCACTGGAAAAGACTCTGATGCTGGGAAAGACTGAAGACAAAATGAAAAGGAGGCAGCAGAGGATGAGCTGGTTGGATGACATCACTGACTCAATGGACAGGAATCTGAGCAAACTCCAGGAGATAGTGGAGGACAGAGAAGCCTGGCATGCTGCAATCCACGGGATTGAAGGGAGTCGGACACAACTTAGCAACCGAACAACAACAGCAAGCCTCATTTTTAATAGGTGGAGAAATCATGACTGAAAGTGGTGAAATAGCTAGAAGGTACTGGAATTGGAATTTCAACCCAGGGGCTATGCTTTAAAGAACCAAATGGCCTCAACAGAAAGTTTTGGTATCAGTTATATGCCTGTCCTATCATAGATGCTGAGAATGCAAGGGTAAGCATAAACTTACCTCATACCTGCTCTAGTGAATTATAGTAGAGACGTTAGTCACCTGGTTGCATAAAGGCCATAACGTTAGCAATGTTACTTAGGCAAATTTACCTGTTAGGGTTTCTGTGTCCCCTAAATATAAAATCAGGGGTGATAGGGATTATTTTGAGCACTTGCAACAGGCTAGTCACCGTCCTAACCTCTTTGCATTCACTGTTTCACTTAGATTCCTTTGCATCCACTGCTTGACCTAAGTCCCTTTTGGCCCTGTACCGGAGACATCGCTGTGCCTCAGAGTTAAGATGGGGAATCTCCTCCACGCTTTCAAAAAGAATAAACTATGAGCAGAGTATTCTGACACTTCACCCATGTGTCCTGAGAGACTTACTGCTGCTTGGGGAGATATTTCCTTTGCTCCCACTGAGACCCCTCCAGAGGGGGTCCCTCTGGCTTCCACAGCAACCAGCAGACCCAGAGGAAGGCACACTGCAAGCTTCCCCCGAGAAGCTGCAGCAGTCCTGACCCACTCAGCCTCCCACTCTCCACTCCACCTCTGGAGGTAAGAATTTGATAATGAAGATGAGGACACTCAGAAAACCCACAAACAAGCCCACCCTCTGGGATAAGCAGCTCTTTGACTCAAAGACCACACAACTGTGAACGTCTCTGTTAGGATGCTTACGATACACGTTTGGATATGTAAATTCTATGTAGCTTTTTCCACACTGACATCCTCTGTTTTTGACTCTCAAGTCCATGTCTTCTCGTTTGTATCTCTTGCTCCTCACACGCGAGCAGCCCGCAGAGAACGCCTAACTCACGTTGTGAATGCCGTACCATCTTCTAACACTAGTGTCTTGACTTTTCGGGTAGAGGTGCCTGAGCAGATCTGTAGGGACATAGATGAAGGGTCCTCCCATTTGGCTCGGAGGTCTGCCTGGTCGTGGAAGGCAGCTGGAGCCCATCGTCCACGCTCCCGGGTCCCCCGTGTCCGCGCTGCCACCGCCGGGCCCAGCCGGCTCTAACAGGCCCGGGCGAACGCGGTGAAAAAGGTGATGAAGAAAACAAGCGCGGAAGGAGCTTAAGGAAACTAACTCAGATAATGAGTCCACACCCGCAGGGAGAAGTCATAACTCAATCAGAGTGAAGCATATTACCCAATGTGATAAGAAGGGTAATTGAAAAAGAACAGACCCACCCGCTCCATAGTTTGAGCATTTCAGATGGAAAAAAAGACCAAATCTGCAAGAGAATCTGCAACCTGTGATCCCAGTGGCAAGGAAGTTTATAAGAAAGTGTATGCTATTATTCCTGAAAATGTACATTCACTTACATTCTGTCAGAGTGAACTGTATCTGATAATGGAATTAGACAATTTTACAAAATCATATATGTAATAATGCAAAGTTATTTTCAGAAGGGGTGAGTTCTTATTTTTACACTTCTTAACGAATTCTTTTTCCCCCTCCAGCTGCCAGTTTATAAATTTTTGTTGAGACAGACATGACTTACAGAGATTAGACTTTAGTTTACTAGATAAATAAAAGTCGTCTAACTGGTTTGGATTTCACTTAATGCTGCAGTACATTTTGCCTTTCTAATCCTTTCCTCTGTGATCTTTTGCAGAGTGCTGCAAAGATTTGTGAGGGTCTCTGAACTGTGTTACATTATGGTGTCAAGTACATCAACATTTACCATGTACTGAAAATCTCTTTGGTATAAGAGATAAATATCTGATGAATTATTTTAACTCTTCTAAACCTGCTTTTCCACTCAAATTTGTATTATAAAAATTTTCAAACATACAGAAGAGTTAAAAAAATAATACTATATTTATATACATATATAGTTCTGTTGAAGTGCTCAAACTGTCTATATATATATATATATATAAAATTAGGAGAGAGAAACAAATATCACAAAATGTGAACATTTTTTGAATACAGGTAGAGAGCATGTAGATATCTATTATACATACAGCTATAATATATATAATCTATCTATAATATCTATATATAAAAACATTTTATTCACTATATATAACAGAAAGTAAAAAGTTATACTTCTTCATAATATATAGATACTATAGATAAATAGATTATATATATTGTAACTATATGTCTAATAGATACCTATTATGCTCTCTACCTATATTCAAAGAATGTTCACATTTTGCCATATTTGTTTCTCTCTCCTAATTTTACATATATATACATAGTTTGAGCACTTCAACCAACTATATATATAGATATATAGTGTTATTTTCTCAACTTTTCTGTATGTTTGAAAATTTTTATAATACAAATATAATAGATATCTATATATAAATAGATATAACAATATAATGTATACATACATTTTTCTCAAAGATTTAAAGTAAATATTAGATATCTTGACACATACATCACCAAAGAGAGGACATTCTCCAAATGACTAAAACTTAGATAAAATTAATATATTATTAAAAAATCATCAAATATCCCATTGTTCCATTAATATTCTCTATGGCTTAAAAAAAACAAAAAAAACCCAGGATCTAACCAGTGTTCCAAACTAAGTCATAATCAACAGCCCATATAGCCACAAAATACTGTTTTGGAGGACAGAAAACAAGCTCATCAATTATCATTCCACTAATTCACAATTTGAAATAACTGAGCCTAGATTATCTGATGTTTCCCTTCTCACTGTCCAGAAGAAACTGTTTGTTAATCACTGGCTAATCAAATTAGTGGAATAAGACTGTGTTGAAGAGAACCATGTCAAAAAATCCCTAAGCCCCTGAATATGTCACTGGGGGTTTCTGGGAGAGGACTGCCCCAGAGAAAGAGAATGCTACACAAAATACACTGTCTGTCATAGAGTGTGTGATCAGTAAATATTTTTTGACTAAATTAATAAATGAAATACTGTGGCGGACAGAAGACAAACTGAATCAAAATTGCATGAGAACTGGTTAGAAATACAAAATTTTCACCTCTGTCTATGAAATCAGAAACTCCTGGTGAGACCTAGCATCTGTATTTTAACAAAATCTCCAGGTAATATTGATGCTGGCTAGAATTTGAGCATCAATATTACCTGGAGGATTGATGCTGGCTAAAGCTTGAGAGGGAACCCAGGTGGTGCCTGGTAAAGAATCCGCCTGCTGATGCAGGAGACACAGGAGATGCAGGTTCAATCCCTGGGTCAGGAAGGCTCCCTGGAGAATGAAATGGCAACCTACTCTAGTATTCTTGCCTGGGAAACTCCATGGACAGGAAAGCTTGGTGAGCTGCAGTCCATGGGGCCACAAAGAGTCAGACATGACTGAACACACGCACACAGAAATTTGAGAACAGCTGATCTGGGACTATTCCTGGTAGGCATAAGATGGAAGAGGAGTCTTAGAAAACAGAGGGGAGGATGTAGCCTTAGGAGAAAAGATAAATGAAATGACAAGCAGATTCTTAAAGATGCACTCAGGGCCTTTACTGGCAGCTGACCACAAAGAAGCCAAGTCTCAGTGACATGGTTTCTGTCTAAAGATCTTGCTTTCACTCTCACTGTTGATGTGAGGTTTTGGTACACTTGCAGGTAGTTTTTATCTGCAGAGAAGTTGATCAGAGTGTGTTACTTCTTAATTTTAATAACTGACACTATTAAAATGATAGGGATACTTTGTTTTACTGCTTTTATTACTTCTGGCAGATAACCCATTTTTTACAATTTGAAGGTTTGTGGCAACCCTGAATTGAGCAAGGCTATCAGCGCCATTGTTGTGATAGCATCTGCTCCCTCAGTGTCTTTATGTCACATTTTGATAATTTTCACAATATGTCAAGCCCTCCACGAGCAAAAGGATTACAGCTCTCTGAAGGCTCAGATGATGGTTAACGTTTTTAGCAATATAGTAATTTTTATTTAAAGTATATACATTGTTTTTGCCACAATGCTATTGCACACTTAATAGACTGTAGTATAGTATAAATATAATTTTTATATGCACTGAGAAAAAATTTGTGTGACTTTCTTTTTTGTGATATTCACTTTATTGCAATGGTCTGAAATCGAACCTACAATATCTTCAAGGTATGCTTGTATGATTTATTTTTAAAAAATGTTTTTGTCATAGGCTTCTGAGTTCAAATTACAAATGGCATTATTCTACTTGTAAATATAGCAAATGTTGGCAATCATTCTTAAGGAAACTTTGAATAATGTTTGATTTCATTTACAAATGTAAACACCCTTCTAATTAACATCAGTTTAATGGACCAACATTTAAACATTTAATATTCATTTTTCCCTGTTTAGATCTTCAGTCTTCTGCCTAAACAAAATCTTTCTGAATCTGAACAGTTGTATAAATTTAGTACCATAAACTTAAAAACAGCCGATCACAAGTTCTCTTAAATATCCTAGTATTTTCATAAAATTTTTAAAATTTCAGTGCAACTTAATTAAACTTTCTAAAATGAAGTTATTTTTAAAAAACAAATTCTCATAAACTTTACAAGTATATAAAATATCAAACTACATTTACCTGAAAATTTAATACTACAGTTTTCATTCTTTTAAATCTTTCTCAGTGTACCAAATTTTAAGTTGCCTTGGGGATAAAATATGGCAACCCACTCCAGTATTCTTTCCTGGAAAATTCCACAGAGAGAGGAGCCTGGCAAGCTACAGTCCCTCTGCCGACTCACAGAGCTGGACATGACTGAGCAACTAAGCATGCGAGCACACACACAGACACACACATAGACACACAGACACACACACAGACACACAGACACACTCTGAGGAGAAGCATGGAGACACCATGAGGAAGTGCTCTGGATGAGGGGTAGACGCAGCATTGTGAGCCAAGGGAACACTGCAGGTGTTTTAAGTTATTCCAAATAAGACGGACAGGGCCCCCCTCCAGGAGCTCACAGCCTACTGTGTGAAGAAGAAGCCTCCCTAAGAACCATTGAGCACTGATACATCTGCCATACCATCCAGCTGGGTTCCACTTGTTCTGGAAGAGAGGCCAAAAAAGCAAAGAAAAGAATGGGACTAGGCAGGAAAGACAGCCGTAGTTGGCTGACAGGATGAGCCTCTTTTCCTGGTCCAGTCCCTTCCCTTGGGAGAAATTTAGGTAAGACCGGGAAGGGACAACCTTCGTTTCCACAGTGACTCTCTGGATTAGGTGTAAGGGCAGTATCAGCATGAAACAAGCATGTTGGCATCTTGTCTCGTAGGTGCTTTACTCAAAAAGTAGACAGATTGCTCAAGACCTGAATGACCTGACTTTTCTTTCATGCTAGAGATGAAGTCAGTGGAAGAGGGAACAAAAATATTGAAAGAGTGAATTTGACAAGGGTGGGAGAACTGAAAGGAGGAACTTCCAAGATATCTTTGCCCCTCAGGTGTTCTCCAGGTGACTGAGAGTGACGGAACAGGAAAGGCGAAGAATGGGTGTGCATCTTTCTTAAAAGCCATGTGCACCTGTTGGTGAGATTTTGTTTCTTAATAATAGCTTCTTTCTGCCTTTCTAGAGACTTTGTAGTGACTGATGTGAAGATAGCTAATGATGAACCTTCTCTAAAGCAGGGAGAAGTGTTGCCTAACATTATTTTTTTTTCCCCTCAAATAAGAAAAGAACTCACAGCTCTCTTTTAAGCCATTTCAGGACACTTTCAAAAATGTGAAAAACAACTGGTAGCTAAATCCTTTCTTTAAAAATGCATTTACTCTTGTTAACGTAGGAGTCAAGACCCTTAACTGTGACAATATGGAAAGAATCACAATTCTGTCCAAGAGTGTAGAACTAAAGTAGATTTTTCATAAACACTGAGAGTCCACTTTAATATGCAGATTGTGTGGCAGCAAGGCAATACTTTAAAATTCCACATCTTCTCCATAAGTTATTCCCTGATAATTCTGCTTGCAATTGCTTTCACCCCTCCCAAACCTACATGTCCAGGCAGACTCTTTGTCACAGCTGCTCATGGGACATCGCTGCGGTGGATATTCCAAAGTTTCCTTGAACCCAGTATGTACACTTTGCTATGTTTAATCCTTTTTCCTAAACCTGCCCTTGGAATTGCTTTTCCTGCCTTAGTGGCTGAGAAAGCATTTTGACCTGCTATCAGTCACCAAGTCGCCTCCTTGCTATCTCTGGGGCCACCCTCCTCCCCCTCTTCAGCCCCAGCTTCTGTGCTAGGTCAGCCCTCGTTGCCAGGGCAATTAAAGTAAGCCCTTAGCTTGTCTCCATGGCTCCAGCCAGCTGTCCTCTAATCCATGATTGCAGCCCGAGTAATCTTTTGAAAAAAGCAAATCTCATCATTCTCTCCAGGGCTTAAAATCCTTCAGTGGCTGCTCATTGATTAACGGATAGAGTCCAAACTCCTTAATTGGCTACACCAGGCCAACCTTATTGACTGCCATATCTTTTAACCCTGTAAACACATTTCAGTCAAGCTGGATTTTGTTACTTTTTAAATTTTATTTTTATTTTTGGCCACGCTAGGTCTACATTGCTGCACACAGGCTTCCTCTTGTTGCGGGCGAGCGGGGGCTACCCTTCCTTGCAGGAGTGTCTGTGTTGTAGAGCACAGGCTCAGTAGCTGGGTGCACACGTTTAGTTGATCTGTGAATTTGGAATGTTCCTGGACCGAGGATTGAACCTGTGTCCCCTGCATTGGCAGGAGGATTTCTTAACCAACGGACCACCAGGGGAGTCCCGTGGATTTCTTGAAATTCCACTCATGGACTAGCAAGAGAGACCCTCAGGAGGTCAAGAGGTCCCTATGAGAAGTTTTCTATTTCATGTTTTAATTCTGATCATTATCTTCAAAAACAATATAAGCACATTTTGAATCATCTAGAGTAGTGCTTTTCAAATTGTAATATGTCCACGAATCACCTGGAGGTCTCATAAAGGGGCTGACTTTGATTCAGTAAGTCCTGTGTGGCCCAAGGCAGTTCTAATAAGCTCCCAGGTGATGCCAATGTTGCTACACTGTGGACCATATTTTGAGTAATGAGGGTCTAGAATGATCACTTTCTAATTGAGTACGACCACAAAATTGCCTTGTTGTTATTGATTAATGAATAAAGAAGAAAAGTAGATTTAATATTTTTAATGACATATTCATTACAAATGAAGCCCAAGTGATGTCACAACTTGTATGAATAAAAATCTAACAATGGTTCTAGTTTAAAAAAAGATGGAAGAACTGAATCATCATTTTATACAGAATAGTGTATAGGCATGTCAATCTCGAAAGAGTCACAGCAATTAAGACAACTCTGTCACAGTAAAACGTATTACTTCTACCATTTGATTGATATTTGGAATGATATTACTTTTGTATTTCTCTTTATAATCATATAATATCTATAAACATTAGAGTTTATACTTAGTCTTATGTCTAAACTTAAGAAAAAAACAATTTGACTTTAGGGTACAATAGGAATTTTATGAGTTCTACATATTATTCAAGTTTGAGAAACACTGGACTAAGCCAGGTCACGCCTCTTTGCCTTTGTTCTTGCTGTCACCTCTGCCTGGAATCCCTCCTTAATCCCTTGCCAACCTTGCCACCCTTCCATGTCCATTTAACAACCAGCTGCTTTTCCTTATGGCTCTTTTTCAGAAACCTGTGGTCAGTGTCATATTACAGCTATGCCTTATTTTCATCTCTTTCACAAGCTCTCTAACATGCTGCTGCACATTTGGTTGCAAGTATTTGCTTATTTTGTTGACTGTCTCTTCTATGCCAAGAAAAAGGCCTTGTCTTTGTCTTCATATTTGTTCAATTCGTGGGATGTAACACTTGCTCAGTAAATGTTTTTGAACGCATGAATAGATAAGAAAACTTGGCTTGCTTCTGCTTGGAGAGAAAGAAAGAGTATATCAACATACCATGTGTTCACATTTGTGGGTGAAAAAATTAAAAGTGTAAAATAATTATAGTATTCTTTTACATGCAATTTGCTTTCCATGTGGTAATTCAAAGGCCTTGTTTCCTAGAGTGTCTGCTGATGAGTCTGTATTTTTACTAACTTTTCAGAGATCTGCTTGTTGAGCCTAGAGAGTTTTAAAATAATGTTAAAAAAAACACTGATTACATTTTGGTGATGTATCATCAGAACTAAAAATAGAATGGAAAGACTGAAAAATCTTCACTCAAACATCCAGCCAAAGAACAGTTAAACATTCATGGGTGAGCTGGAGCTGTGGCTGACTTTCAGCTTCCAGTTATGCAGGACAAATTTGGCAGCCCATAAAGACTCCTGACCCCAGCTTCCTCATGTTGTGGTTTCGCCATTCAGCTTTGGTTACCACCTTCACTGGAGTTGGAAGAGGGAATGAAGCCCAGTTTGCCTTTAAGAACAGGACAAAGCCTGACTTAGTTATTTATTTGATAGTGAAATCGATTTTCTGGCCTATATGCAAGAGGCCCACTTCCCAATAAGACCTTCTCTAAATTAACCAGGATGATGTACAGTGTGGGATTGGGGTTAGGGTTGGGGTTGGAACGAAGAGCTAAAAACCACAAAATGAGTTCCAACCATTTCTGTCCTTAATGTAGAAAGAAAAATATGGGGCTTCTCTGTGGTAAAGAATCTGCCTTCAATGTGGGAGACCAGGTTTGATTCCTGGGTTGGGAAGATCCCCTGGAGAAGGGAATGGCTATCCACTCAAGTATTCTGGCCTGGAAAATTCCATGGACAGAGGAGCTCAGTGGGCTACAGTCCATGGGGTTGCAAAGAGCTGGACACTACTGAGCGACTAACAGTTTCACTTTCAGTAGCGCTATGCAAACACCATTTGAGAGAATGGCTCTGATGGAACAAATTTGGGCTGGTGCAGCTCAGAACTAGGTTTTCACTCCTTCTGCATAACCATTGCCATGTCATTATCAGAACAACGTTCTTTTGATCCCAGAGCCGTGGAAACTTGTACAACTCAATGGTTTAGGAGTAATTAATTCATTTATGGCTTCAACTGGACATTTCTCTGCTTAGAATAAACACTCTCAGGGATTTCTCTTCTGACTCTTTCTGAGTTATTATTTTACTCTCTAGTAGTATCACAGTGTACTCCAAGCTCGTCAGAATTTCTTACCTCTTCCTGGAGTGTCCCTCCCCATCTGTGGTGGCTAATATTATGTCAACTTGACTTGGTTAACTGATGCTCAGATAGCTGGTAAAACATTACAGACAGGTGTACTTATGAGGGCATTTCCAAAAGAGATGAGTATTTGAACTGGTGAACAAAGATAAGCAGATGCCCCTTGCCAATGTGAGTGGACATCATCCAATCCACTGAGGGCCCTAAGGAAAAAGAAAAACCTCTTGGGGAAGGATGAATTGCTCTCTCCATTTGAGCTGGGGCATTCATCTTCTCCTGTCCTTGGACTTTGGTACTCCTGGCCCTTAAGTCTTCAGTCTCCATTGAAACTTACACCATTGCTCCTCTTTCCCTTCTCCTTCCTCTTCTCAGGGCTTTAGTCTCAGATTGAATTATACTACAGCCTCTCCTGATTTTCCAGCTTGCGGATGGCAGATTCTGGGACTTCTCAGTTTCTTAATCACATGAGCCACTTCTTATGATAAATCTCTATGTATATCTTACTGGTTTCCCTGAAGAGAACTAAAATATTGTCCAAGGAAAAATCTTTTTTTCAAAATCCTATCCAGGGTTTTTCCTTCAGAAAACTTCCCAACCATTCCCAGGGGGAATTACTCAACTTCTCCTCTGGACTAGTTTCACGTCTTTTATGAGGTTACTTAATATACAACATTCTATTAGTTGACTTGATCTAAACAGGGAAGGAATAGACAAATGTAGGCATGTGGAAAAGAGCACTTGATTAGGAGTCAAGAGAAGTGGTATCAAGCCCTCTTCCTCTGTATGGCCAAGTAGAGAAATTTATCACTCTTGCATCTTATACGTTGAGTTTCCACAGTTGATTTTTCTTTTTGGGGGGAGAATATTAATCAGTTTGCAGGCCTACTCTCTCACCCCATTCCTGTCATATAGTGTGTGTTCAAATATTTATTAAATTGAGCTAAATTAGACTTGGCATTCTAGTTATTGCACCAACACTGTCATCTGTGTTTTACACACAGGAACTTGGTACAAAATCGCGGGCCCTTTTCCATTAGGTAAAGAGGAAAATTCTCAGAACAAAAACAGATTTGTCCCATTTATTTTGTGATGTGTCAGAAAATTGTTCAACCCACATGTCAGAACAGAAGGGCTATTTAACATCACTGTGCATTTTACTGTCTAGCATTATACTTGTAACGGAACTGAGTGAGTCTTCTAGACTTTATTTTGCTTGATGTCTTTGCTTTACCTGTACACTGCGTTCATTTCCAAACAGACTCCTATTCTGGGAATCCCATTTTTGAGACAGATATCTAAGCCACAATCTGCATTCTGAACATCTTAAGTGCCTACGCACTAACCACAACTGTTTGTTTATCCCCTATTACAACAGGGACAAATATAGTCACTAATTTTTGCCTTTTAAGGTAACAACCCAATTTAATACTTGGGAGAAGGAAGAGAGCCATCACAGTCATAGAAGAAACAAAAACACAAAATATCATAGCAATCTGTGTTCTTTGAACATTCACATTGAAGACTAAAACAATATTTATGCAATATTATTTAAGGGAACAGGAGCAATTCTATGATAGTCTATCTAAGTGATTGCTTTTGGGGGGCAGCTTTTGAAACGTACATCATGTGGTAAGGTTCATCAGACCTCAGTCTGAATTTTCTTTATCCATATGCTATCACCAGAAATTCAGAGTGGTCTCCAGAAGGGAAAGTCCCCACCCCCTTTCCTGATTATTTTTGGTTATGGGATATGATTGTAGACCATGTAATGAGGATGTTCATATTTACCAAATGATCCCCACATGTTACAGTCCTGACTATACTTCTCTGACACCAATTTCTAGTCATGATAATTTGGGGGGCTGTCATCCTTGAACAGTAATGTCTGCACACATCTTTATACTTTGTATGCTTTATCTCAGTTAATCCTTTATATTAGTCTCAACTCCTTCAGTTACAAGGGATAAGAACCATTTTGAACCAGTAAGGGATTAAAGGGAGATCTTTTTGGAGAGCAAGGACTCACCTGAAAACCTCAGGGGGTAGTTCTGACTTTAAACCTGGCAGGACTAAGGTGTCTAACCCAGGTCAGGTTTTCTCTCTGCTAACTCAAAGTCACCTAACTGTAGCTTCACATATTTGTGTTTGTTACCCCAGAGGATAGATTCTCTTTGTGCCTTCATAGAGCAAATCTCAAAGAAGGACTCCAACTGGCCCTTCGCAGGTCATGTGCCCTGCTCTGGGACCAATCACAGTGGAGAGAAGGTTGAGCTATTCTGACTGGCCAGATTGTTGTCACTTGCTAAACTTATGATCTGGAGATTGGTGGGACTCTGGGAATTAACAACTATATGGGGTAGAGAGTTTCAGTTCCCTGAGGGAAAAAGGGTTGCTGGGAATTGGAGGATAGATATCAACTCTGTTATCATGAATAATATGAGAGGTATTGTTTTTTCTATTTTAGAACCTCAGAGAGATTGATTTCCTAAAATTCATGCAGCTGGTAAGTAGCTAAAGTAAATCTTCTAATCTATCACATTCCTTTTCAGTTCAGTTCAGTTCAGTCACTCAGTCGTGCCCGAATCTTTGAGACCCCATGGACTGCAGCACACCAGGCTTCCTTGTCAATCACCAACTTTCAAAACTTGCTCAAACTCATGTCAATAGAGTTGGTGATGCCATTCAACCATCTTATCCTCTGTCATCCCCTTCTCCTCCTGTCTTCAATCTTCCTCAGCATCAGGGTCTTTTCCAAGGAGTCAGTTCTTTGCATCAGGTGGCCAAAGTACTGGAGTTTCAGCTTCAGCATCGGTTCTTCCAGTGAATGTTCAGAACTGATTTCCTTCAGGATTGACTGGTTTGATCTCCTTGCAATCCAAGGGACTCTCAAGAGTCTTCTCCAACACCACAGTTCAAAAGTATCAAGTCTTCAGTTCAGTTCAGTCACTCAGTTGTGTCCGAATCTTTGCGACCCCATGAACTGCAGCACACCAGGCCTCCCTGTCCATCACCAACACCTGGAGCTTGCTCAAACTCATGTCTATCGAGTCGGTGATGCCAGCCAGCCATCTTATCCTCTGTCATCCCCTTCTCCTCCTGCCCCCAATCCCTCCCAGTATCAGGGTCTTTTCAAATGAGTCAGCTCTTCCCATCAGGTGGCCAAAGTATTGGAGTTTCAGCTTCAGCATCAGTCCTTGCAATGAACACCCAGGACTGATCTCCTTCAGGATGGACTGGTTGGATCTCCTTGCAGTCCAAGGGACTCTCAAGAGTCTTCTCCAACACCACAGTTCAAAAGTATTAATTTTTCGGCACTCAGCTTTCTTTATAGTCCAACTCTCACATCCATACATGACCACTGGAAAAACCATAGCCTTGACTAGACAGACCTTTGTTGGCAAAGTAATGTCTCTGCTTTTTAATATGCTGTCTAGGTTGGTCATAACTTTCCTTCCAAGGAGTAAGCGTCTTTTAATTTCATCGCTGCAATCACCATCTGCAGTGATTTTGGAGCCCAGAAAAATAAAGTCAGCCACTGTTTCCACTGTTTCCCCATCTATTTGCCATGAAGTGATGGGACCAGATTCCATGATCTTAGTTTTCTGAATGTTGAGCTTTAAGCCAACTTTTTCACTCTCCCCTTTCACTTTTATCAAGAGGCTCTTTAGTTCTTTTTCCCTTTCTGGCATAAAGGTGGTGTCATCTGCATATCTGAGGTTATTGATATTTCTCCCAGCAATCTTGATTCCAGCTTGTGCTTCCTCCAGCCCAGCGTTTCTTGTGATGTACTCTGCATATAAATTAAATAAGCAGGGTGACAATATACAGCCTTGACGTACTCTTTTTCCTATTTGGAACCCGTCTGTTGTTCCATGTCCAGTTCTAACTGTTGCTTCCTGACCTGCATACAGGTTTCTCAAGAGGCAGGTCAGGTGGTCTGGTATGCCTATCTCTTTCAGAGTCTTCAGTATTCATCAAGTCTTCAGCATTCAGCTTTCTTTATAGTCCACCTCTCAAATCCATACATGTCTTCTGGAAAAACCATAGATTTTGCCAAACAGAACTTTGTCGGCAAAGTAACGTCTCTGCTTTTTAATATGCTGTCTAGGTTGGTCATAGCTTTTCTTCCAAGGAGCAAGGATCTTTTAACTTCATGGCTGCAGTCACCATCTGCAGTGATTTTGGAGTCCAAGAAATCAAGTGTGTCACTGTTTCCATTGTTTCCCCATCTATTTTTCATGAAGTGACGGGACCAGATGCCATGATCTTTGTTTTTTGAATGTTGAGTTTTAAGCCAGCTTTTTCACTTTCCTTTTTTACTTTCATCAAGAGGCTCTTTAGTTCTTCTTTGCTTTCTGCCATAAGGGTGGTATCATCTGCATATCAGATGTTATTTATATTTCTCTCAATAATCTTGATTACAACTTGTGCTTCATCCAGCCCAGCATTTCACATGATGTACTCTGCACATAAGTTAAATAAGCAAGGTGGTGATATGCAACCTTGACATACTTCTTTCTCAATTTGGAACCAGTCTGGTGTTCCATGTCCAGTTCTAACTGTTGCTTCTTGACCTGCATACAGATTTCTCAGGAGGCAGATAAGGTGGTCTGGTATTCCCATCTCCTGAAGAATTTTCTACAGTTTGTTGTGACCCACATAGTCAAAGGCTTTGGCATAGTCAATAAAGCAGAAGCAGATGTTTTTCTGGAGCTCTCTTGCTTTTTTGATGATACAATGGATGTTGGCAATTTGATCTCTGGTTCCTCTGCCTTTTCTAAATCCAGCTTGAAGATCCCCTGGAGAAGGAAATGGCAACCCACTCCAGTATTCTTGCCTGGAGAATCCCATGAACGGAGGAGCCTGGTAGGCTACAGTCCATGGGGTCGCAAAGAATCGGACACGACTGAGCAACTTTATTTCACTCACTTCCTCTGCCTTTTCTAAATCCAGCTTGAACATCAGGAATTTCTCAGTTCACACACTGTTAAAACCTAGCTTGGAGAATTTTGAGCATTACTTTGCTAGCGTGTGAGATGAGCGCAATTGTGTGGTAGTTTGAACATTCTTTGGCATTGCCTTTCTTTGGGATTTGAATGAAAACTGACCTTTTCTAGTTCTGTGGCCACTACTAAGTATTCCAAATTTGCTGGCATGTTGAGTGCAGCACTTTCACAGCATCACCTTTTAGGATTTGAAATAGCTCAACTGAAATTCTATCACCTCCACTAGCTTTGTCTGTAGTGATGCTTCCTAAGGCTCATGTGACTTTGCATTCCAGGGTGTCTGGCTCTAGGTGAGTGATCACACCATGGTAGTTATCTGGGTCATGAAGTTTTTTTGTATAGTTCTGTATATTCTTGCCACTTCATCTTAATATCTTCTGCTTCTGGTAAGCATTGTAAAATCGAAATACAAAAATGTACAAACTTTTGCTATAACTCTTTTTTCCTCATTGGAAGTAACAATCTGAAAAATAATTAAAATTTAAAGTTTTACTGTTGGTATCATTTCAAAATAAATTTGAAAAACACCACTACCAGAAAGAAAAAAAAAAAACCTTTAAAATTCAGTACAAGGTGCTTTTTTTAAATTAATTAATTAATTAATTAATTAATTTGTCATACATTGATATGAATCAGCCATAGATTTACACGTATTCCCCATCCCGATCCCCGCTCCCACCTCCCTCTCCACCCGATTCCTCTGGGTCTTCCCAGTGCACCAGGCCCGAGCACTTGTCTCATGCATCCCACCTGGGCTGGTGATCTGTTTTACCATAAATAGTATACATGCTGTTCTTTTGAAATATCCCACCCTTATACAGAGTGAAGTAAGCCAGAAAGATAAAGAACATTACAGCATACTAACACATATATATGGAATTTAGAAAGATGGTAACGATAACCCTATATGCAAAACGGAAAAAGAGACACAGAAATACAGAACAGACTTTTGAACTCTGTGGGAGAATGTGAGGGTGGGATACAATGTGCTTTTAAAAATACAGTTGCATTGATCCCGTTTTCCCATATATATTCCTATGGGATATCTAGGTGATGTGGCAGAAAGAGTTGAGTCAAAGTGACACAGGGGAAAGGGCAGAACCAGGTAAAGAAAGTAGCCTTTCTTTTAAGGGGTAGCTTTATACCGGTCTGATGACAAAGGAAACCCAGGTTCAGGAGAACAAAGGCAGTAATAGAGGTCATAGTAATAGGACTTCCCTAGTGGTTCAGATGATAAAGAATCTGCCTGCAATGTGGGAGATGTGGGTTCCATCCCTGGGTTGGGAAGATCCCCTGGAGAAGGGAACAGCAGCCCACACCAATATTCTTGCCTAGAGAATTCCCTGGACAGAGGAGCCTGGCCAGCTACAGTTCATGAGGTCGCAGAGAGTGAGACCCAACTGAACAACACACACACACACACACACACACACACACACACACACACAATAGATCAAGCTGTCTGGTCAAAAAGCTAAGTGTATACACCTGACATATTTTGTCTGCTCATGGAGACGAAAAAGGAACCCAGTGGATTGTTCTCCCTTAAATCCTAGAATTTCTAAATCCTAATTATGAAGACACATTTTCAAATTTAGCAATTGATTACTGTATAATTTCATCATAAGTTCTCTTGCTTTATAGAGTTTCCTAACAAGTAACAGATGCCATGATCTTAGTTTTCTGAATGTTGAGCTTTAAGCCAACTTTTTCACTCTCCTCTTTCACTTTCATCAAGAGGCTTTTTACTTCCTCTTCACTTTCTGTCATAAGGGTGGTGTCATCTGCATATCTGAGGTTACTGACATTTCTCCCAGCAGTCTTGATTCCAGCCTGTGCTTCCTCCAGCCCATATGGTCCCATGGCATCTGGCATCTGGTCCCATCACCTCATGGCAAATAGACGGGGAAACAGTGGAAACAGTGTCAGACTTTATTTTTCTGGGCTCCAAAATCACTGGAGATGGTGATTGCAGCCATGAAATTAAAAGACGTTTACTCCTTGGAAGGAAAGTTATGACCAACCTAGACAGCATATTAAAAAGCAGAGACATTACTTTGCCAGCAAAGGTCCATCTAGTCAAGGCTATGGTTTTTCCAGTGGTCATGTATGGATGTGAGAGTTGGACTATAAAGAAAGCTGAGTGCTGAATAACTGATGCTTTTGAACTATGGTGTTGGAGAAGACTCTTGAGAGTCCCTTGGACTGCAAGGAGATCCAACCAGTCCATCCTGAAGGAGATCAGTCCTGGGTGTTCATTGCAAGGACTGATGCTGAAGCTGAAACTCCAATACTTTGGCCACCTGATGGGAAGAGCTGACTCATTGGAAAAGACCCTGATACTGGGAGGGATTGGGGGCAGGAGGAGAAGGGGATGACAGAGGATAAGATGGCTGGCTGGCATCACCGACTCAATGGACATGAGTTTGAGCAAGCTCCAGGTGTTGGTGATGGACAGGGAGGCCTGGCATGCTGCGATTCATGGGGTCACAAAGAGTCGGACACGACTGAGCAACTGAACTGAACTGAACTGTAGAAGTAACAGAATCATCAAAGTAGCCCCTCAAGAAATTAAGAAGTTAAAAATAAAAACTACAAAATCACTGATAGAAGTTTTGTGAAGAAAATAATTGACAAGAACACTAATATTATATTGGACTGAGGAGGAAAAAAAGTACAACTTTCTGCCATGGGCTTACAATGTTGATTGTAAAGAAAAATATGTTAGATTTTATGTGAAACCTTATTAAATAAGATAACCAAGATAAATTGTTAAGTATATGGTTTTAGGGAAGCAAATTCCTGTATTATATATCTTGAGGTCTGACCAAGAAAAAAATGACCATAACTTAGAAATATTCTGTAAGCAATAAAAAATTTTAACCACATAATTAAGAGGCTTCTCAAAAATAGCCTAGTACTTAAAATAGCCTTGTGGATTTTTACTGAGAAGATGGGACAATATTTTTGGTGTTTAAAAAAAAAAAAACAGGCACTGGAGAATTAAAAAATGCTACACGTGTTTAAAATAGGCACTGTTTTCAAAATCATTTGGGGGGGATACACTGACCTCATGTTGTCTGTGGAGATTGGACAATGTCTGCAAATTTATATGCAACAACAAATAACAGATGTGTTCGTTTCAATCTTTTTAAATATTTCCAAAATCTCCATGAATATAACTTATCTTTGAATAAGGAGTGGACATTTGATACTAATCTTGGTTATTTCATCTTTTATCACTTTTTCAAAATTATTTCCGAAATACCATACATTTTAGTAGCTAGTGGCAGTCTACACCAACTCTTCTTGTGTAAATCAGATGAGTTTTTATTTTCAAGTGCAGCCGGAGAGAAAAAACACAGTGACAGAGGTTTTTTAAAAGAGTTGATCCTCCCACTCTCATCCTTGGATTCTTATCTGCGCTCTGGTACAGCCAGAAAGTTCTTTGATGCTGCCCATTCAGGCAACTGGGTAGTGGCTGACCGATGCACCCAGCAAGTGGCTCAGCTGGAAGGGCCCAAGGGAAAAGCATTGACAGAGGATCAATATGTTCACCTACTGCTCAATGCTTCCTTCTCTGATGAACTTTCACCTCACCAATTTTCAGGTAGGAACAAAGATTCCCGATCCCTCATGGAACACGGTGTTGGCTATTATTTGTTTAAAGCTCTATGGACTAACAAAAACTAAACTCTCATATGCTTCTTGGTATTTCATCTGTTTGAAAATAGTGGAGTTTCTCTATTTCCTAAGTGATGCAGGGACAAAAGCTTATGTGTGATGAGGATTTTTTTGAGGGACTAGGAAATAGTGTGGCAGGTATACCCTCGCTATTCAATCTATAAACCATCTCAGAGCTACACTGAGACAATTGCATTTGGTTTAACAAAACTGGAAAAACTTTCAAGCTTCAGCTCATAAACAAACCTGACGACACTGTCATTTGTTTCCAACTTGGAAACTCAGATGACTTAAACTAAAACTTAGAGTGACTCTGACTCTAGCAGTAGAAGTAGCTATTTTAAGAACAAGAGCCTACTAGTTTTTTCTTTATTATTATTGTAGCATAATTGATTTACAATGTTGTGTTTGTGTCTGCTCTACAAGGAAGTGAATCATCTGCAGGCATACACATTTCCCCTTCCTCTCGGACCTCCCCGCATCCCACTCACCTAGGTCATTACTGAATACCGAGCTGAGCTCCCTGTGCTATATGGAAGGTTCCCAGTAACTATCTACTTTACACAAGGGGCAGGAGAGACGAATTGGGAGCCTACTAGTTTTTGTCTAGAAAACACATACTTTTGGCCATCAACTAGACCCTACAACAGTTTCAAATTCGTTTCCTCATTGTCTTATTTGGTAAGTAGGTCTTGCCTCAATTATGATTCTGTAGCCTTAGTCCTAGACTCACTTAAAGACTCAGTCAGTTCAGTCGCTCAGTTGTGTCCAACTCTTTGGGACCCCATGGACTGCAGCACGCCAGGGTTCCCTGTCCAAAACCAACTCCCAAATCTTGCTCAAATTCATGTCCATAGAGTTGGTGATGCAGTCCAACCATCTCATCCGCTGTTGTCCCCTTCTCCACCTGCCTTCAATTGTTCCCAGCATCAGGGTCTTTTCCAATGAGTCACGTCTTTGCATCAGGTGGCCAAAGTATTGGAGTTTCAGCTTCAGCATCAGTCTCTCCATTTCAGAACTGATTTCCTTTAGGATTCACTGGTTTGATCTCCTTGCAGTCCAAGGGACTCTCAAGAGTCTTCTTCAACACCACAGTTCAAACGCATCAATTCTTTGGCATTCAACTTTCTTTACAGTCTAACTCTCACATCCATACATGACTACTGGAAAAACCATAACTTTGACTAGATGGACCTTTGTTGGCAAAGTAATGTCTCTGCTTTTTAATATGCTCTCTAGGTTAGTCATAGCTTTTCTTCCAATGAGCAAGCATCTTTTAATTTCATGGCTGCAGTCATGACCATCTGCAGTGATTTTGGAGCCCAAGATATTAAAGGTTGTCACTGTTTCCATTGTTTCCCCAACTATTTGCCATGAAGTGATGGGACCATATGCCATGATCTTAGCTTTGTGAATATTGAGGTTTTTTTGTTTTCTTAAATTATCTTTTTATTGAAGGATAATTGCTTTACAGAATTTTGTTGTTTTCTGTCAAACCTCTACATGAATCAGCCATAGGTACACATATATCCCCTCCCTTTTGAACCTCCCTCCCATCTCCCTCCCCACCCCACCCCTCTAGGTTGATACAGAGCCCCTGTTTTAATTTCCTGAGCCATACAGAAAGTTTCCGGTGGCGATCTACTTTACATATGGTAATGTTAAGTTTCCATGTTACTCTTTCCATACATCTCATCCTCTCCTCCCTTCTCCCCATGTCCATAAGTCTATTCTCTATGTCTGTTTCTCCATTGCTGCCCTTAAATAAGTTCTTTAGTACCATTCTTCTAGATTCTGTATATAGGCGTTAGAATATGATATTTATCGTTCTCTTTCTGACTCACTTCACTCTCTTTAATAGGCTCTAGTTTCATCCACCTCATCGAAACTGACTCAAATGTGTTCCTTTTTATGACTGAGTAATATTCCATTGTGGATATGTACAAAAACTTCTCTATCCATTCATCTGTCGATGGACATCTAGGTTGCTTCCATGTTCTAGCTATTGTAAGTAGTGCTGCAATGGACATTGGGATACATGTGTACTTTTCGATTTTGGTTTTCTCAGGGTATATGCCTAGGAGTGGGATTGCTGGGTCATATGGTGGCTTTATTCCTAGTTTTTTAAGGAATCTCCATACCATCTTCCATAGTGGCTGTATCAATTTACATTCCCACCAAAAGTACAAGAGCATTCCCTTCTCTCCACACCCTCTCCAGCATTTATTGTTTGTAGACATTTTGATGATTGCAATTCTGACCAGTGTGAGGTGATATCTAATTGTAATTTTGATTTGCATTTCTCTAATAATGAGCAGTGTTGAGCATCTTTTCATGTGCTTGTTAGCCATCTGTATGTCTTCTTTGGAGAAAAGTTTGTTTAGTTCTTTTTCAAACTTTCTGATTCTGTTTTTTGCTTTTCTGGCATTGAGTTGTATGAGCTGCTTGTATATTTTGGAAATTAATCCTTTGTCAGTTGTTTCATTTGCTTTTATTTTCTGGCATTCTGAGGGTTGTCTTTTCACCTTGCTTGTATTTTCTTTTGCTGTGCAAAAGCTTTTAAGTTTAATCAGGTCCCGCTTGTTTACTTTTGTTTTTATTTCTGTTATTCTAAGAGCTGGGTCATAGAGAATCTTGCTTCGACTCATGTCATCGAGGGTTCTGCCTATGTATTCCTCTAAGAGTTTTATAGTTTCTGGTCTTACATTTAGGTCTCTAACCCATTTTGAGTTTATCTTTATGTATGGTGTTAGGAATTGTGCTAATTACATTCTTTTACATGTAGCTATCCAGTTTTCTCAGCACAATTTATTAAAGAGGCTATTCTTTGTCCCATTGTATATTCTTGCCTCCTTTGTCAAAAATAAGATACGCATAGGTGCATGGGTTTATTTCTGGGGTTTCTATCTTGTTCTATTGGTCTATATTTCTGTTTTTGTGCCAGTACCATACTGTCTTGATGGCTGTAGCTTTGTAGTATAATCTGAAGTCAGGAAGGCTAATTCCTCCAGCTCCATTCTTCTTTCTCAAAGAATTCTTTGGCTATTTGGGGTCTTTTGTACTTCCATATGAATTGTGAAATTTTTTGTTCTAGTTCTGTGAAAAATGTCATTAGTAATTTGATAGGGTTTGCATTGAATCTGTAGATGCATTTGGTAGTATAGCCACTTTCACAATACTGATTCTTCCTATCCAGGAATATGGAATATCTCTCCATCTGTTTATGTTGTCTTTGATTTCTTTCATCAGTGTCATATAATTTTCTGTGTACAGTTCTTTTGTCTCCTTAGGTAAGTTTATTATTAGATATTTAATTCTTTTTGTTGCAATGGTGAATGGGATTGATTCCTTAATTTCTTTTTCTGGTTTTTCAGTGTTAGTATATAGAAACGCAAGTGGTTTCTGTGTATTGATTTTGTATCCTGCAACTTTGTTAAATTCACTGATTAGCTCTAGTAATTTTCTGATACTATCTTTAGGGTTTTCTATTTACAGTATCATGTCATCTCCAAACAGTGAGCGCTTTACTTCTTCTTTTCCAACCTGGATTCCTTTTATTTCTTTATCTTCTCTGATTGCTATAGCTAGGACTTCCAGAACTATGTTGAATAATAGTGGTTAAAGTGGACACCCTATCTTGTTCCTGATCTTAGGGGAGCACTTTCAGTTTTTCACCATTGAGAATAATGTTTGCTATAGGCTTATCATATATGGCATTTACTATGTTGAGGTAGGTTCCTTCTATGTTCATTTTTTGAAGAGTTTGAATCATAAATAGGTGCTGAATTTTGTCAAAGGCTCTTTCTGCATCTATTGAGATTATTGTATGGTATTTATATTTCAATTTGTTAATATGGTGTATCACATTGATTGATTTGTGTATACTGAAGACTCCTTGAATCCCTGGAGCAAACCCAACTTGATCATGGTGTATGAGCTTTTTGATGTGTTGCTGAATTCTGTTTACTAAAATCTTGTTGAGGACTTTTGCATCTATGTTCATCAGTGATATTGGACTATAGTTTTCTTTTTTTCTGTTGTCTTTGTCTGGTTTTGGTATCAGGATGATGGTGGCCCCGTTGAATGAGTTTGTAAGTGTTCCTTCCTCTCCCATTTTTTAAAGAGTTTTAGAAGAATAGGTATTAGCTCTTCTCTAAATGTTTGCTAGAACTCTCCTGTTGAAGTCATCTGGTTCTGGGCTTTTGTTTTTTGAGAGATTTTTGATCACAGCTTCAATTTCAGTGCTTGTAATTGAGTTGTTCATAATTTCTATTTCTTTCTGGTTCCGTCTTGGAAGATTGAACTTTTCTAACAATCTGTCCATTTCTTGCAGGTTATCCATTTTATTGCCATATAGTTGTTCATAACAGTCTCTTATAATCCTTTGTATTCCTGCATTGTCTGTTGTAACCTCTCCTTTTTCATTTCTAATTTTGTTGATTTGATTCTTCTCCCTTCTTTTCTTGATGCGTCTGGCTAAAGATTTGCCAATTTTGTTTATCTTCTTAAAGAATCAGCTTTCATTTTTATTAATCTTTACACTTGTTTCCTTCATTTCTTTTTCTTTTATTTCTGCTCAGATATTTATGACTTCTTTCCTTCTACTCATTTTGGGTTATTTTTGTTCTGTTTTTTCCAGTTGTTTTAGGTGTAAAGTTAGGTTGTCTATTCGATGCTTTTCTTGTTTCTTGTGGTAGGATTGTATTGCTATAAACTTCCCTCTTAAAACTGTTTTTGCTGCATCCCATAGGTTTTGAGTTGTGTTTTCATTGTCATTTGTTTCTAGAAATTTTTTGATTTCCTTTTTGATTTCTTCAGTAAGCTGTTGGTCATTTAGAAGCATGTTGTTTAATCTCCATGTGTTTGTGTTTCTTAGTTTTTTCCTTTTAATTGATATCTAGCCTCATAGTGTTGTGCAGAGATGATGCTTGATATGATTTCAGTTTTCTTAAATTTACTGAGGCTTGATTTGTGACCCAAGATGTGGTATATCCTGGAGAATGTTCCATGTGCATTTCAGAAGAAGGTGTATTCTTCTGCATTTGAATGGAATGTCCGGAATATATCCATGAGATCCATCTCCTCTAGTATTTCCTGATTAATTTGTTGTTTCAATTATCTGTCCGTTGGTGTGAGTGGGGCGTTAAAGTCTCCTACTATTATTGTGTTACTGTGAACTTCTCCTTTTATGTCTGTTAGTGTTTGTCTTATGTATTGAGTTGCTACTATGTTGGGTGCATAGATATTTACAATTGTTATGTCTTCCTCTTGGATTGATCCCTTGATCATTGTGTTGTGTCCTTCCCTATCTCTAGTAATCTTCTTTATTTTAAGGTATATTTTGTCTGATATGAGGATTGCTACTCCAGCTTTCTTTTGTTTCCCATTTGCATGGAATATATTTTTCCATCCTCTCAATTTCAGTCTATGTGTGTCTTTAGGTTTGAAGTGGGTTTCTTGCAGGCAGCATATGGGTCTTGTTTTTGTATCCATTCAGCCAGTCTGTGTTCTTTGGTTGGAACATTTAATCCATATACATTTAAAGTAATTATTGATATGTATGTTCCTATTGCCAGTTTCTTAATTGTTTGGAGTTGATTTTGTAGATCTTTTTTTCTCTTGTGCTTCTTGACTATATAAATCCCTTTAATATTTGTTGTAAAGGTGCTTTGGTGGTACTGAATTCTCTCAACTTTTGCTTGTCTGAAAATCTTTTTATTTCTCCATCAGTTTTGAATGAGATCCTTGCTGGGTACAGTAATCTTGGTTGCAGATTTTTCCCTTTCAGTACTTTAGGTATATCCTGCCATTCCCTTCTGGCCTGCAGAGTTTCTGCTGAAAGATCAGCTGTTAAACGGATGGGGCTTCCCTTGAATGTTACTTGTTGCTTCTCCCTTGCTGCTTTTAATATTACTTCTCTGTGTTTAGTCTTTGTTAGTTTGATTAGTATGTGTCTTGTTGTGTTTCTCCTTGGGTTTATCCTGTATGGGACTCTTTGTGCCTTTTGGACTTGATTGGCTATTTCCTTTTCCATGTTGGGGAAATTTTCAATTATAATCTCTTCAAAAATTTTCTCATACCCTTTCTTTTTCTCTTATTCTTCTGGGACCCCTATAATTCAAATGTTGGTGCATTTGATACTGTCCCAGAGGTCTCTGAGACTGTCCTCAGTTCTTTTCATTCTTTTTACTTTTTTCTGCTCTTCAGAACTTATTTCCACATTTTATCTTCAAGCTCACTGATTCATTCTTCTTCTTCAGATATTCTGCTATTGATTCCTTCTAGAGTATTTTTTTTTACTTTCTTTTTTCATTTATTTTTATTAGTTGGAGGCTAATTACTTTACAATGTTGTAGTGGTTTTTGCCATACATTGACATGAATCAGCCATGGATTTACATGTGTTCCCCATCCTGATCCCCCCTCCCACCTCCCTCCCTAACCCACCCCTCTGGGTCTTCCCAGTGCACCAGCCCTGAGCACTTGTCTCATGCATCCAACCTGGGCTGGTGATCTGTCTCACGCTTGATAATATACATGCTTCAATGCTATTCTCTCAGATCATTTCACCCTCTCCTTCTCCCACAGAGTCCAAAAGTCTGTTCTATAAATCTGTGGTTCTTTTTCTGTCCTGCATATAGGGTTATCATTACCATCTTTTAAAATTCCATAAATATGCATTAGTATACTGTATTGGTGTTTATCTTTCTGGCTTACTTCACCCTGTATAATGGGCTCCAGTTTCATCCATCTCATTAGAACTGATTCATATGACCCAGCAATCCCACTCCTGGGCATACACACTGAGAGAACCAGACCTGAAAGAGACACGTGTACCCCAGTGTTCATCGCAGCACTGTTTATAATAGCCAGGACATGGAAGCAACCTAGATGTCCATCAGCAGATGGATGGATAAGAAAGCTATGGTATATATACACCATGGAATATTGCTCAGCCATTAAATAGAGTATTTTTAATTTCAGTAAGTGTGTTGTTTGTCTCTGTATGTTTATTCTTTAATTCTTCTAGGTCTTTGTTAACTGATTCTTGCATTTTCTCCATTTTGTTTTCAAGCTTTCTGACCATCTTTACCGTCATTATTCTGAACGCTTTTTCAGGTAGTTTACCTAGTTCCTCTTCATTTATTTGGACTTCTGTGTTTCTAGTTTGTTCCTTCATTTTTGTAGTATTTCTCTGCCTTTTCATTATTTTTCTTTAGCTCATTTTGTTTGAGGTCTCCTTTCCCCAGGTTTCAAGGTTGAATTCTTTCTTCCCTTTGGTTTCCGCCCTTCTAAGTTTGGTCCAGTAGTTTGTGCAAGCTTCTGATAGGGTGAGATTTGTACTGAGTTTTTGTTTGTTTGTTTGTTTTTCCTCTGATGGGCAAGACTGAGTGAGGTGGTAATCCTATCTCCTGATGATTGGCTTTGTATTTTTGTTTTGTTTGTTGTTTAGATGAGGCATCCTGCTCAACTGGTGGTTGGGTGATGCTGGGTCTTGTATTCAAGTGGTTTCCTTTGTGTGAGTTCTCATTATCTGATACTCCCTAGGGTTAGTTTTCTGGTAGTCTAGGGTCTTGGAGTCAGTGCTCCCACTGCAAAGGCTCAGGGCCTGATCTCTAACCAAGAAAGCATGTAGTCCAACATAAAAAAGCGTATATGATTATCAGGGAGGTAGGTAATGGCATCTCTATTTTTGGTGAAGGAACTACAGTTCAGAGGCTATGTAACTGGTACAAAAGTCATAGCTGGGAGAGGATCAAATATTGAGTCTTAAGTCAGCTTTTTCACTCTCCTCTTTCACTTTCATCTAGAGGCTCTTTAGTTCCTCTTCACTTTCTGCCATTAGGGTGGTGTCATCTGCATATGTGACGTTATTGATATTTCTCCTGGCAATCTTGATTCTAGCTTGTGCTTCATCCAGCCCTGCATTTTGCATGATGCACTCTGCATAGTAGTTAAAAAAGCAGGGTGACAGTATACAACTCTGCCATACTCCTTTCCCAATTTGAAACCGGTCTGTTGTTCCATGTCCAGCTCTAACTGTTGCTTCCTAACCTGCATACAGATTTCTCAGGAGGCAGGTAAGGTGGTCCGGTATTCCCATCTCTTGCAGAATTTTCCACCGTTTATTGTGATCCACATAGTCAAAGGCTTTGGCCTAGTTAATAAAGCAGAAGTAGATGTTTTTCTGGAACTCTCATGCTTTTTCAATAATCCAGTGGTTGTTGGCAATTTGATCTCTGGTTCCTCTGCCTTTTCTAAATCCAGCTTGAACATCTGGAAGTTCATGGCTCATGCACTGTTGAAGCCTAGCTTGGAGAATTCTGAGTATTACTTTGCTTGTGTGTGAGATGAGTGCAATTGTGTGGTAGCTAAAGACTGGTATCAGGGAAAACACTTTTCTTTTTTATTGGGGTATAGTTGCTTTACAATGTTGTGCTGATTTCTGCTGTACAGCAAAGTGAATTAGCGACATGTTTACGTATATCCCCTCCCTCCTGAACCTCCCACTGCTTCCCCCATCCCACTCATCTAGGTCATCCCAGAGCACCGACTTTAGTTCTCTGCTTGCTCTGCTCTATATTTCTGTGCTTCTATTTCACCATCCACAAAAACATTTCAGGATTTCATCACAAGTAACCACTTTCAAACATCTTCCAGGGCTCAGACTAAAGAAGCTATACACATTTAAATATTATTTTTATAGGCTTTGACATTTGACTTTTTTTTTTATTTTAGCAATTTTCATGAGAGTTTAAATATAATAATGCTTAATTATTATTATCTACTATTTATCCAATGATCTCATGATAGCTTATAAACACTAATTAATTGAGATTTACAAAACTCTGTGAAGTTCCAAGTACAATGACCAGGTTATATTTAACCACTTATTTCTCTAAATGCTGCTTTGAAGTCTTTGAATGTCTAACTAGTGATTATAACTCTTGTTGCTCTCTGGGAAATTTGAAGTAGACTCATTTTTATCTTGTTCCCATGGGTTTCAAATTAAGTTTTTATTCATGATTTCTGGAAAGAAAGAGAGAAAACTTGAGTAAGTAATTTTGACTTAGAGTTGAAACTGTATCTTTAAGTGTTTTCAGATTCATGAGAGAGCTGTGCTGACATCCTCAGTCTGCTACAGCTCTTGTAGTGACAAAATGCATTATTTCCTTCTGTGCCTGTTCCACGGCAGCCTCTAAGGCTTCAGACTCTGACCCGCGGAGCACGCTGATCTCACAAAGATTTTGTCATGAACCTAGCTCCTCCTTTTAAGCCTCCTTTCTTGGATTCTTTCTTTTGAACTCTGACCCAAATTAGAGGTATGGAATACAGCTATGACCTGAGTAAACAAAGGCCAATAGTCCTCTAAGTAGTAAACAAAAAACTAATTTCACCTGTTTAACATTGTTTTTTAATAACAAATTCAGGCAAAATAATACCTATTCTGTTTATCAACATCATGGTCATCACAAAGTGAGATTATATATAAATATGGTTATTCTTCTTTGGACTCCCTGTGTGTTTTATTTTCACTCAACAAATATTTATTCAATGTCTCTTATGTGCCATGCTCTATTCAAAGGACTGAGTTTTTAGTTGTTAGTGAACAAGCTAACAAATTAAAAAAAAAATTAATCATTGTTCTCATGCGACATATTCTAGTGGGCAGGGAGAGATAAATAAAACATATAATGTTATATATGATAGTAAATATTACAGAGAATCCTGAGTCAATACAAGTTCTACTACTTATGAAATTTGTGATCTTAAGAAAGCTAGCACACCTCTCTATACCTCAGTTTTCTAATCTGTAAAATGGAGAAAAGAATACTACTTACATTTTAAGGTTGTTTTGAGAATTTACACCCATCTTATTACAAATTGCCCAGTTTGATATTCCAGTAAGATTTAATAAATTCCAATACATCTTACAGTCGTGATAACAAGAAAGCAAAGAGAGTTTCTATGACAAACAGCTTGTATTTCTTATACATGAAATTTGAATGCAGGTGGTCTTATTTAAGATTTGTGTGCTTAATACTGGCCTATATTACCTCCACCAATAATAATAGCTAAGAGCTTCACATGTGTAACCTTATTTAATCCACACAAAAACCCTAGAAAACAATAAACATAATGTTCCCACTTCACAGTCCCCTCCTTCAAGCTGGAGAGTTACAGTCACAGCTGGGTAGAATTCTCTCTGACAGATGAGAAGACAATAAAGGACAGAAACAGAATGGACCTAAAAGAAGCAGAAGATATTAAGAAGAGGTGTCAGGAATACATAGAAGAACTATACAAAAAAGCTCTTAGTGACCCAGATAACCCATCTAGAACCAGACATCCTGGAATGTGAAGTCAAGTGGGCCTTAGGGAGCATCACTATGAACAAAGCTAGTGGAGGTGATGGAATTCCAGTTGAGCTATTTCAAACCCTAAAAGATGATGTGAAAGTACTGCACTCAATATGCCAGGAAATTTGGAAAACTCAGCAGTGACCACAGGATTGGAAAAGGTCTCCCACATTGCAGGTGGATTCTTTACTAATATATATCATATATTGATCTTTTCTCATTGTGGATGTGTTAGATAAGTATTTCTTTGGATTAAATCATTAAAGAACAATGGCTAATAGTGTTGAGAGGTTTTATTCTGGCAGGGAAATTATGGATGATTTTTATTATCTCCTTTATAATATTCTACATTTCTTTTTTTTGTTTCAATAAGAATATTTTTATTTTTGTAATGTAAAAAATGAAGTTATCTGCTGTCCCCTGATTAATGCCATTAATTTTGCCACTATCATAGGATGAATTTTACTTTGCTGTGATTTAGTGAAATAGCAACTTTCAGCTGTATAATAATCAAAATAAGTCATTAAGTCAGATGAACTATTGCTATGGTTCATTTGTTTGATCAATTCTTTCTCCTCAAGGGTAAAAGTAACTTTCAGTAACTCAGAAAATCATAGCATCTCTAGGTTGTAAAGGACTTTAAAAAGTCATAAAGAAGACTTCAATTTTAATATTAAAATATATAAATTATATAACTTAATAAGTAGTTAAATATTTAATATGTTAAATATCAGGAAATCCTCAAGGCTTTCTAGTCTTCTTGCTCTGCTCTTTTCCTTGAAAAACTCACCCGAAACAAAAGTTTCTTCAGTTACTGACTGTAATCATTAAAAATATCATCTGTGGCCTATAAATTCTCTGATCTCCACATGAAGTGAAGTGAAGTCACTCCATCGTGTCCGACTCTTTGTGACCCCATGGACTCTAGCCTGCCAGGCTTCTCTGTCCATGGGGAGTCTCCAGGCAAGAATACTGGAGTGGGTAGCCATGCACTTGTCCAGGCATCTTTCCAACCCAGGAACTGAACCTGGGTCTCTCCCGTTGCAAGCAGTTTCTTTACTGTCTGAGCCACAGGGAAGTATGTTTCTAGGAAAATTAAGAATAAAGATCTGCATTGGAGGAAATAGGATATAGATTGTATACATAATAAAACTGGATCAAGAACAGAGGCAGATATCTAGCCTCTGCAGGTAGAAAAGAATACCTACATTGGGAATAGAATGGAGGAGGAGAATAGGACATGACCTCTGGCAAAGACCAGGCAGATAGATCTGATTTAGTCCATTTATGATTTGGTGAGTGGTGGGTCATCAGATGGAGAACTCAAGATCAGGGATGTCACATAACTCACTGATGCACAGTACAGGTAAGGCACCTGAAAGCCAAATCAAAGCATCAGTTCAGTTCAGGGCCCCCATGGACTGCAGCATGCCAGACTTCCCTGTCCATCACCAACTCCAAGTTTGAGCTTGCTCAAACTCATGTTCATCAAGTCAGCGATGCCATCCAACCATCTCATCCTCTGTCATCCTCTTCTCCTCCTGCCTTCAATCATTCCCAGAATGATTTCCATTGAGTCAGTTCTTCACATTAGGTGGCCAAATTATTGAAGTTTCAGCATCAGTCCTTCCAATGAATATTCAGGACTCTTTTCCTTTAGCATTGACTGGATTGATCTCCTTGCAGTCCAAGAGTCTTCTCCAACACCAAAGTTCAAAAGCATCAATTCTTCAGCACTCAGCTTGCTTTATGGTCCAACTCTCATATCCATACATGACTACTGGAAAAGCCATAGCTTTGACTAGACAGAATTTTGTTGGCAAAGTAATGTCTCTGCTTTTTAATATGCTGTATAGGTTGGTCATAGATTTTCTTCCAAGGAGCAAGTGACTTTTAATTTCATGGCTACAGTCACCATCGGCAGTGATTCTGGAGTCCAAAAAAATAAAGTCTGTCACTGTTTCCATTGTTTCCTCATCTATTTGCAATGAAGTGCTGAGACCAGATGCCATGATCTTTGTTTGTTGAGTGTTGCATTTTAAGCCAGTTGTTTTTTTTTTTTTTTTTTTTTTTGCTCTTTTCTTTCACTTTTATCAAGAGGCTCTTCAGTTCCTCTTAACTTTCTGCCATAAAGGTGGTGTCATCTGCATATCTGAGGTTATTGTATTTCTCTCAGAAATCTTGATTCCAGCTTGTGTTTCTTCCAGCCTGGCATTTCACATGATGCACTCTGCATAGAAGTTAAAAAAGCAGGGTGATGATATACACCCCTTACTCCTTTCCAAAATTGGAACCAGTCTGTTTTCCCATGTCCAGTTCTAAGTGTTTCTTCTTGACATGAATACAGATTTCTCAGGAGGCAGGTCAGGTGGTCTGGTCTTCCCATCTCTTTAAAAATTTCCCACAGTTTGTTCTTTGAATAAGTTATATTTTCAAATCATTTGCTTCTTTCAAAATTGAATTACTTGGCTTTATGCTGTCAAGCTGTAAGAGTTCCTTATATATAGTTCTGAATAATAACTCATATCAGGTATATGATTTGCAATTAATCTCTCCCATTTTATAGGCTGGCCTTTCACTCTATTGATTCTTTCACATTAATGTGCATATTTCACTCTGTTGATTCTTTCCTCTAATTTGCAGATTTTTTAAAATTTTACTTGAAGGATAATTGCTTTACAGATTTTTGTGGTTTTCTGTCATACATCAAAAAGAATCAGCCATAGGTACACCCATGTCCCCTCTGTCCTGAACTTCCCTCCCATCTCCTTCCCCATACCACCCTTGAGCCTGTCACAGAGCCCCTGTTTGAATTCCCCAGGTCATACAGCAAATCCTCATTGGCTGTCTGTTTTCCACATGATAATGTAAGTTTCCATGCTGTCCTCTCTGTACATCTCACCCTCTTGTCTCCTCCCCCATGCCCATAAGTCTGTTGTCTATGTCTATTTCTCCATTGCTGCCCTGAAATATTAATTCATCAGTGCCATCTTTTTATAGTCCATATATGTGTGTCATTATATGATATTTATATTTCTCTTTCTGATTTATTTCATTCTGTATAATAGGCTCTAGGTTCATCCACCTCATTAGAACTGACTCAAATGTGTTCCTTTTTGTGGTTGAGTAGTATTCCTTGTATATATGTACCACAGCTTCTTTATCCATTCATCTGTTGATGGACATCTAGGTTCCTTCCATGCTCAGGCTATTGTAAATAGTGCTGAATGAACATTGGGTTACATGTATCTCTTTCAATTTTGGTTTCCACAAGGTATATGCCTAGGAGTGTGATTGCTGGGTCTTATGGTGGTTTTATTCCTAGCTTTTAAAGGAATCTCCATACCATCTTCCATAGTGGCTGTTTCAGTTTACATTCCCACCAGCAGTGCAAGAGTGTTCCCTTTTCTCCACACCCTCTCCAGCATTTATTATTTGTAGACTTTTTGATAATGGCCATTCCGATGGTGTTAGGTGGAATCTCATTGTAGCTTTGATTTGTATTTCTCTAATAATGAGTGATGTTGAGCATCTTTTATGTACTTTTAGCCATCTGTATGTCTTCTTTGGAGAAATGTCTTTTTAGATCTTTTTCCCACTTTTTGATTGTGTTGTTTGTTTTCCTGGTATTGAGTTATATGAGCTGCTTGTATATTTTGGAAATTAATTCTTTGTTAGTTGTTTCCTTTGCTATTATTTTCTCCCATTCTGTGCATTGTCTTTTCACCTGTTTGTAGTTTCCTTTGCTGTGCAAAAGCTTTTAAGTTTAATTAGGTCCCACTTGTTTATTTTTGTTTTTATTTCCATTACTCTAGGAGGTGGGCCATAAGATGTTGCTGTAATCTATGTCAAACAGTGTTCTGCCTATGTTTCCCTTTAAGAGTTATAGATTCTGGTCTTACAAAATCTTTATGTTTTTAATCCATTTTGAGTTTATCATTGTGTATGGTGTTAGGAAGTGTTCCAATTTGATTCTTGTGCACATAGCTGTCCAGTTTTTCCAGAACCACTTATTGAAGAAGCTGTCTTTGCCCCATTGTATATTCTTGCCTCCTTTGTCAAAAATAAGGTACCTATAGGTGTGTGGGTTTATCTCTGGGTTCTCTGTCTTGTTCCATTGGTCTATATTTCTGTTTCTGTGCTAGTACCATACTGTCTTGGTTACTGTAGCTTTGTAGTATAATCTGAAGTCAGGAAGGCTGATTCCTCCAGCTCCATTCTTCTTCCTCAAGACTGCATTAGTTATTTGGGTTCTTTTGTTTTTCCATATGAATTGTGAATTTTTTGTTCTAGTTCTGTGAAAAATGTCATTGGTAATTTGTAGACTGCATTTGGTAGTATGGCCATTTTCACAATATTGATTCTTCCTACTCAGTAACATAGACTATCTCTCCATCTGTTTATGTTGTCTTTGATTTCTTTCATCAGTCTTATAATTTTCCATATACAGTTCTTTTGTCTCCTTAGGTAGGTTTATTCCTAGATATTTTATTCTTTTTGTTGCAATGGTGAATGGGATTGATTCCTTAATTTCTCTTTCTGATTTTTCATTGTTAGTTATAGGAATGCAAGTAAGTTCTGTGTATTGACCTTGTATTCACTGATTAGTTCTAGTAATTTTCTGATAGTTTCTTTTGAGTTTTCTATGTATAGTATCATGTCATCTGCAAGCAGTGAGAGTTTCACTTCTTTTCTGACCTGGATTCCTTATATTTCTTTTTCTTCTCTAATTGCCATTGCTAGGACTTCCAAAACTATGTTGAATAATAGTGGTGGAAGTGGACACCCTTGTCTTGTTCTTGATCTTAGAGGGAATGCTTTCAGTTTTTCACCATTGAGAATAATGTTTGCTGTGGGCTTTTCATATATGGATTTATCTATGTTCAGGTAAATTCTTTCTATGGCAATTTTTTGAAGAGTTTTAATCATAAATGGGTGATGAATCTTCTCAAAGGCTTTTTCTGCATCTATTATCATATAATTTTTATCTCTCAGTTTGTTTTCATGGTGTATCACATTGATTTGCGTATATTGAAGAATCCTTGCATCCCTGGAATAAATCTGACTTGATCATTATGTACGAGCTTTTAAATGTGTTGTTGAATTCTGCTTGATAGAACTTTGTTAGGGATTTTTGCATGTATGTTCATCAGTGATATTGGTCTGTAATTTTTCTGTGTCTGTGTGTTGTCTTTGCCTGATTTTAGTATCAGGGTGATTGTGGCCTCATAGAATGCGTTTGGAAGTGTTCCTTCCTCTGCAATTTTTTGGAAGAGTTTTAGAAGGATATAGGCATTAGCTCTTCTCTATATGTTTGACAGAATTCCCCTGTGAAGCCATCTGGCCCTGGGCTTTTTTTTTTGCGGGGGGTGGGGGGTCCTGATCACTGTTTTGATTCCACTGTTTGTAATTTGGTTGTTCATACTTTCTGTTTCTTTCTGGTAGCCTTGGGATATTGGACTTTTCTAAGAATCTGTCCATTTCTTCTAGGCTGTCCATTCTATCAGCATACAGTTGCTCATAATATTATCTTACGATCCTTTGTATTTCTGTGTTGCCTGTTGTAACCTCTCCTTCCTCATTTCTAATATTGTGGATTTGATTTTTCTCCCTTTTCTTCTTGATTAGTCTGGCTAGTTGTTTCTCAGTTTTGTTTATCTTCTTAAAGAACCAGCTTTTAGCTTTATTAATCTTTGCTATTATTTCCTTCATTTCTTTTTCACTTATTTCTGCTCTGATCTTTATGATTTCTTTCCTTCTGCTCACTTTGGGTTTTTTTTTTTTTTTTTTTGCTCCTATCTTTCCAGCAACTTTAGATGAATAGTTAGATTCAATGCTTTTCCTATTTCTTGAGGTATGATTGTATTGCTATGAACTTCTCTCTTAGAACAGCTTTTGCGGAATCCCAAGCTTTGGGTTGTTTTGTTTTCATTGTCATTTGTTTCTAGGACTTTTTTGATTTCCTTTCTTATTTCTTCAGTAACCTCTTTGTTATTTAGTAATCTCCATGAGTTTATTTTTCGCATTTTTTTTTCACCCTGTAGTTGATATCTAGTCTCATAGAGTTGTGGTCAGAGAAGATACTTGAAGCAATTTCAGTTTGTTTTTAAATTTACTGAGGCTTGATTTGTGGCCCAAGATATGGTCTACCCTGGAGAATGCTCCATGTGCACTTGAAAAGAAAGTGTATCATTCTGCATTTGGATGGAAAGTCTTGAAGATATCAATTAGGTCCATTTGGTATAATGTTTAATTTAAGGTTTGTGCTTCTTTATTGATTCTCTGTTTTGCTAATCTCTCCATTGGTGCAAGTGGGATGTTGAAGTCCCCTACTATTATTGTGTTACTGTCTATTTCCCCTCTTCTGCCTGTTAGTGTTTGCTTATGTATTGAGGTGCTCCTATGTTGGCTGTGTTAATATTTGCAATTGTTATGTCTTCTTCTTGATTGATCCCTTGATCATTATGTAGTGTCCTTCTTTATCTCTTATAATATTCTTTATTTTAAAGTCTATTTTTTTTTTTGAAATAAGGATTGCCATTCTGGCTTTCTTTTGGTTTCCATTTACACGAAATATCATTTTCCATCCTTTTACTTTCAGTCTGTCTGCGTCTCTAGGCCTGAATGGGTCTCTTATAGGCAGTATATATAAAGGTCTTAATTTTGTATCCATTCAGTCAGTCTGTATCTTTTGGTACGTGCATTTATTCCATTTACATTTAAGGTAATTATTGATACATATGTTCGTATTGGCATTTTCTTGATTGTTTTGTGTTTGTTTTTGTAGGTCTTTCCTTTCTCTTGTGTTTACTGGCTATGTAAGTCCCTTTAGTATTTGTTTTAAGGCTGGTTTGGTGGTGCTGAATTCTCTTAACTTCTGCTTGCCTGTAAAGCTTTTGATTTCTTCATCAATTTTGAATGAGATCTTTGCCAGGTATAGTAAGGTTGCTTATAGATTTTTCTCTTTCATTACCTTAAATATATCCTTCATTCCCTTCTGGCCTGCATAGTTTCTGCTGAAATATCTGCTGTTAATTATATGGGTTTTCCCTTGTATGTTACTTGCTACTTTTCCCTTGCTGCTTTTAATATTCTTTCTTTGTGCTTATCTCTGTTAGCTTGATTAATGTGTGTCTTGATACGTTTTGCCTTGGGTTTATCCTGTAAGGGACTCTGTGCTTCTTGGACTCGACTGACTATTTCCTTTCCCATATTGGGGAAGTTTTCAACTATAATTTCTTCAAAAATTTTCTGTCTTTCTTTTTTTTCTCCTTCCTCTGGGACCTCTATAACTTTAATGTTGGTGCATTTAAAATTGTTCCAAAGGTCTCTGAGGTTATCCTCAATTCTTTTCATTCTTTTCCCTTTATTCTGCTGTTCAGCAGTTATTTCCACCATTCTGTTTTCTAGCTCATTTGTCCATCCCTCTGCCTCAGTTATTCTGATAATGGTTCCTCCTAGAATATTTTTAATTTCAGTAATTGTGTTATTCATCTCTGTTTGCTCATTCTTTATTACTTCTATGTCCTTGGTGATTGTATTAACTGTGTTAAATGCTTCTTGCATTTTCTCCATTCTATATTCAAGTCTTTGGAGCACCTTTACTATCACTATTCTGAATTCTTTTAAGGGTAGATTGCTGATTTCCTCTTCGTTTATTTGGTCTACCTTGCTCTTTCATTTGTACTGTATTTCTATTTAACTTGCTCTGCTTGATGTCTCCTTTCCCCAGGCTTTAGGGTTGTATTCCTTCTTTCTTTTGGTTTTTGCCCTTGTAGGGAAATGTTTGTGTGGTGGTTTCTGTTGATTTCTTGTTAGGCGTGACTTGTGCCTGTTTTCTAGTGGGAGGAGATCAAGCAGATCAAACAGGTAATTACAGAAATAATGGGACATGTACACACATTTCCATACACACAGTTATAACCAGTGTTCTAAAGAAAAGAGTACAGGAGATTGACTTGGCTAACAAGGAAAACCAAAAGTTTTCCAGTTAAAAGCAGAGCTGGCTAATGCTGAATCTGGAAATCTGAACATAAGCAGAGGGCCAACTGGGGAATACAGCAAAGAGAGCTCAACAATGTAACTTACTCGGTGAAGAAAGAAAGAGTGAAGGGAAAAAAGGAGAATAAAAAAAGTAAGAGAGGAAAAAAAAAAAGAGGAGAGGGAGGGAAAAGAGAAAAGGAGGAGGTGGAAAAAAGGGTAAAAAAGAGAGAGAAAAGAAAATATAGAAAAGCAAAGATGAATATATGTATGTGGAAAAGATTTATATATATTCAGGAAAAGCTACGGCTGGTAAAGAACTATAGAAAAAAGTACAGGAGACTGACTTGGTTAACGAGGAAAACCAAAAGTGATAGCAACCAATTTAACCAATTGATATTGATATCAACCAATATCAGTCAAAAACAAAATAAAAAAACTCATCAAAAAAGCGTGTAAAATGAGAAAAAAGAAAAAAAATCTTAAAATGAATTATTTTTTGACAAGAGACACAAAGAGCTCCACAGAAGCCTCCACAGCACTGCAAAAGGCTCAAGTGGAGGTGAAAATGTTTAGGGGGAATAAACAGTGTCATTTATAAGGGAAAAAAAAAAAGTTCTCAAGGTCTTAGTTCTTCATGGTGGTGGAGTCTGCCCCTGTGAATGGAGTTGGGTCAGGGTCCTGTGATGCTTTCCTTGTTAGGGGAGCTTACGCCTTTTTTCTGGTTGATGGATCTGGATCTCATCTCTCTGAAGGGCAGGGCAGTGTCCAGTAGTAGGTCTATGGGTTCAGTATGCCTTTGGGCAGTCCTTCTGGCTTTGGCAGAGTTAGACAGGTCCATTTCTGCAGCCGCTTCAAAGTGGCCCTCTCAGCGTATCTGCGGTGCTGCCCGCCGCCTACTTGTCCCTGGGGTCATCGTCGGTGCTTCTGTCCCCCTGTCCCGCCCTGCACTGCTGGCTGAAGCTGGCTGGGAAGGGGCTTGTGTGGATCTTTTCTTGTGCCCTCTGCATCGCAGAGACTTGTGTGGGCTTCCCTCAGCCCCCTGAGCTTACCCTCTGTCTTGTGGGGCTTGTGCGCCCTGGTCTCGGCTCCCCGGGCCTGCCTTCTGCAGCACCGGCTTGTGCGCCCTGGTCTCAGTTCCCGCGGCCCGCCCTCTGTGTCGCGGGGCGTGTGTGCCCTTGTTTCACCTCCCTGGCCTGCCCACTTTTTCACAGGGCCAAGCGTTCTTCTTTCGGCTCCCCAGACCCGCCCTGTGGGCCACGTGGGTTGCGTGCACTGCCCGAGTCTGTATGCCTCACCTCTCAGGGCACCCGGGCCCGCCCTTTGGCTGCAAGGGTTGTGTGTACTCCGGAGGTTTGGACGCCACGTCACACTCGGCTCCCCGGGCCCGCCCTCTGCGCCACGTGGGTTGTGTGCAGTAGAGAGGTTTGTGTGCTCCTCGGCTCTCGGTTCCCTGAGCCTGCCATCTGGTTGGGGCCCCAGTTCATGAGCTGTTAACCGGCTGTTTTCTCTGTTTTCTGCCCTCAAGTTCCTGCTTTACCCCCCGCCCCCAAGACTCTGCAGCTCCCCGGTGGGCCCGCCTGCCAGCGAGCTTCTCTGGGCCCAGATCTCCTCCGCCTCCTCCTGCTGTGCCCGGCTCAGGGCACAAGTTCCTGCCCAGACGTTCTCTGTCTTTTTCCTTTTTATGACTCCATCCTCTCTCCTACCTCATTCCAGGGAGCCTAGCCTGTCCCCCTGGAGGCCTGGAGTCTTCTGCTGTTGTCCAGAGGTTGCTATGTAGGAATTGTTCCGTAACCTTGATGAGTTTTTGGTGTATTTGTGGGGAGGCTGGCAAACTCCCCATCTTGCTCCTCCACCATCTTCTTCTGCCTCTAATGTGCAGAACCTTTTCAGTTTGATCTAAGTCTCGTTGTTGATTTTTTTCTTTTGCTTTGTGATTTTTCTTGTGCTTTTCATGTCACATCCAAGGATTTGTTTCCAAACCTAATTTCTTGAAACGTTTTCTGTTTTCTTCTAGGAGTTTTATAATTTTAGATCTTATGTTTAGATCTTTGATCCATTTTGAGTCATTTTTGATACATGATACATAGTTTAGTATTCAAATTCTTTCTTTTGTATATGGATATCCAGTTTTTCAAATGCTGCTGCATAAGAATTTCACAGATGCAATAGTGGGTTCTTCTCAGTCAATTAGTTCATTTCTGAGGATAAACTTCAATCATTTGGACAAGGTGATGTTTGCAAGGTTTTAGGAGTCATCACTTGACAATTGTTTCCTTTCTTCCTCTATGTTCAATTCATGACTTCCTCATGTGGATTTTACTATTTAAATATTTATTGAATCCATCTATTTTTCTTCTGTGTTTCTGATCCAGTCCCACTGACCTTCACTGCCTCAAATATGCTTTTATTTTCTCTAGGAGCCCCACCTTGGTTCTTTTTACACCATCTTGATCCTTTGTTTTGTTTATTTTGGTCTTTGTTCTGATCTCATCTTAAACACCACTACTTCTGGAAGGCCTCCCCTGAGGCCTGACCTTCCTGAAAAGAATAGCTCAGGTCTTTTATTTTACATTCTCAAAGCATTGTATGCCTCTTCTTCATAGGAATGTAGTAAGTTTAGATTTGTTTGTGTAATTCTGGATAAACATTTATCTCCTTGATAAATGGCAAATTCAGTGTCAGCAGAATTTGTTGCTTGCCTGTCAAAACAGCTCAAAATGTCTGGTTCATAGCATTTGTAAATAATAATCTAGTAATAGTCACAATAATAATAGCATCAATGCTGAGTAGCTTTCAAACTGTGATGCTGGGGAAGACTCTTGAGAGTCCCTTGGACAACAAGGAGATCAAACCAGTCAATCCTAAAAGAAATCAACCCTGGATATTCACCAGGAGGACTGATGCTGAAATTCCAATACTTTGGCCACCTGATGTGAAGAACTGATTCGCTGGAAAAGATTGAAGGCAGGAGGAGAAGGGGATGGCAGAGGATGAGATGAGTAGATGGCATGACTCATTCAATGGATATGAATCTGAGCAAACTCTGGGAGATAGTGAAGGACAGGGAAGCCTTTCATGTTGCAGTCCAGCGGCACATGTTTCAGAGAGCTGTACGTGACTTAGTGACCGAACAGCAGCAATGATTCTACTAAGTTTTCACCATCTCTGTATTACCTTAGAAAAGCAAATGTGATTAAAATATAGCTCATGAAAACAATTTCTTTGAATGTTTATGAATTTTCACTTATATAATCTTGAATAAATTAAATAATTGTGTATCTGCTTTGGGTAACTTATTAGATAGGTAAAACTTATTACAAATAAGGGGTCTACAAAAAATGAAATCATATCTGTAATTTCACAGAGGAAACTGTATAAATAGCAACCAGTATTTCTTTAAAATTATTTTTGTGTTGAGACACATACTTTTCTCCTGCATTTGTAATCTTACAAAACTCAAACTGCATGAAGAATTCTTTTTAAACAATGATATTTTAAATTCTTTTTAAACAATAATTTTTCATTACTGGTGCCATTAGCAGAGTAAACAAAGAATGAGAATGTTATAAATTTATAGTGGAAAGTAAACCAGCCTTTGTATTTTTAAATGAATGAAATTAGAAAATTAAAGAAATCATTCCCCAAATAATCACACTATGGCTTAAATGTCATTTTTATTTTTCAGAAATTACCTGCAAGTATTTATTGGTCATATCTTCTTTTGAGGTCTTTGACTTCCATCACCAATGACATTCTCTGGCTTTAACTGTTGTGCCTGTGGTTTTATCTACCAATGGTCAACTGGAGAACATTTGCTTGGGACAACCTTTGAAAGGATGAACAGACCAGATTAACTTTATCAGTCTTTTAATTACAAATTGTGTGCATGCAATTCTGAGATCTTCAAGAGCATCCACAGGGTGCTGTGGAAGAGGAAGTGGTTGTTTTACTTCTTTAGAATTTGTTTGCAGTAGTTATCATTAACTTGAATTTGATTAATGGTATGTGTTGCTTGGGTTGAAGGAATAAAGAGTGAATCTTTTGCTACATATTGTACTAAAGATGCTCAGTGAAAATTTGCACATATATCTATAATTTATTTTAAAAAAGATATGCCTGGAGTACAAATATCAAAGTAATCGGTAAGATCGGCTGATTGAGTGAATTTTTCATTACTGGAAAAAAAATAGTCGTTCCACATTTTTTTATAGATACAGAGAGTGGTCTTGTTATCTACATAAACTAAGAGCCACCTGAATTTGCTTTATTTTGGAATCTGGTTTAACCTCCATGTTCTTTTAAAGAGACTGAAAAAGCCTTGCCGATGTCAGGGCACAGGACTGGATTCTGGGGTCCAGTGTTCACTTTAAGATGGGTGTACAAATTATTTTATGGAATAAGGGGAGAAATCTACTTTTATCTATGAATCTGACAGAATAATATTTTATCATCAGCCAGAATATGAAGGAGAGATTGCAGTGCAGCCAGTTGATTCAAATAGAAATGATGTTGTAGCTCAATTTCTTAGGGCAATAAACTAAGAAGCTTCTTTATGGTGTACAAAATAAATGTTTTTAAAAAAAGAAGCATTATGTGCTGTGTATCTGAGTACAGAGTAAAAAAAAAGTTGGATTTTTTTGTTATCATATAAGTAGGAAACATAGAGGCAAAAAGTAAAAACATACATGTATATCATATCTTTAACACACACATCTACAATTTTTTATAGAAAAAAATGGGAACCAACTGTCCATTTGTCACTCAGCTATATATCACTGATCTCTTTCTGCAATTTAAAATATTCATCTGTAAGGTTGTTTTAAAATTAACTTTTAAAGCAGCATAACCCTTTTATCTATTATGTAGTCAATTTTACTTTACATTTTGAAAAAAACATAATTGATCTGATTTAATTAGAAGAGGGATTGTAATCCACAAGATGACAACCCCACAGATCCAGGGCAAGTTCCTACTGCACAGTTCCCAGCATCATTTCAAATGCTGCGCAGTATCCACGATATTGCCACGTCATGATTTACTAAACATTTTCACTATTGTTGAGCATCATGCTGCTCCAAGTATTTCCTAGTCAAGTACAGAGCTGTAAACAATACCCTTGAGACTGATTTACATGCACATCCATGATTATTTCTCTGGAGTGATTTCTTGAGAGTGAAATTCCAGGGTGAAAAGTTAAATATTTTTAAAATATATTTTTAAATATAGATAGCTAAATTGCTCCCCAGAAAGGGCTTTTAAAATATCAATGTATCTCCCCAACAATAATGTTGGGAGAGTTTAATCACCAAAACATTGAATGAAGTATTGATTCAAGCAAGCACATGCTTGAAACTTGAAAACATTGCACTTAATGAAAGCAATCATAAAAGACCCCATGTTGTATAATTCCATTTATGTAAAATGTCCAAAATAGGCAAATTGTTGGAAACAGAAAGTAGATTAATGATTGCCTGGAGCTGGGGGGAACGAGGAACAGAGAGTGACTGCTAATGGATGTGTGGTTTCTTTCGGGAACAATCAAAATGCCCTAAAATTAGTGGTGATAGTTGCACAACTCTGTGAATGTACTGAAACCACTGTATTGTAAACTTTAGTTACTTTTATCTCAGTAAGGCTATTTTTTAAAAAAATTAGAAAATTGGACCAATGAAGGGAAAAAGATAGTAGCTCTGGGATTTGGCTTTCCATTAATAGTGATATTGCACTTCCCCCTCCCCCCTCACCAACATGTATTGTTCCTTTTTATTTCTTTGGTGAGTTATTTGTTGTGTCTCTCATTCTTTTCCTTTAAAAAGTATTCAAACTTTTCTTAATAATTTGTGTATTTCTTTTATGAAAGAGGATAATAATGTCTGTGTTTTAATATGTAACTTTCTAAATACAAAAGAAAATATCTTTAATATACTCTTTTTAAATTTAATATTCTGGGCACAATGATACCTATTTTACATCAGCAAGAGGCTGAAGCAGGGTTTTAATACCTTAATTTAATTCTAGAATCCCTGTAATTTTGATAATTCTTTGGGAAGTAAAAAGCAAAAGCTATTGATTCCATCTAAATTAGTTTCAGTGTTACAGGTAGTCACAGCCTGCAGCAGCTGGCATTTGCTCAACCCCTAAATTAAATGTCAAATGTAACTAGAGAAGGAGCACAACCTGGCAAGTGCCCTAACAACATATATCAGCTCAGAACATGCTTTGGAAAGTTAGAAGATGCAGCAAACAATTGATGGTGCTAAATGCAAGATGTGTCACTGGTTATTTTATGATAAGGTAACATTTAATTCCATACTGCAGGGTAAATTCAGAGAAGGCAATGGCACCGCACTCCAGTACCCTTGCCTGGAAAATTCCACGGATGGAGGAGCCTGGTAGGCTGCAGTCCACCGGGTCGCTAAGAGTTGGACACAACTGAGCGACTTCACTTTCACTTTTCACTTTCATGCATTGGAGAAGGAAATGGCAACCCACTCCAGTGTTCTTGCCTGGAGAATCCCAGGGATGGGGAAACCTGGTGGGCTGCCTTCTATGGGGTCGCACAGAGCCGGACACGACTGAAGCGACTTAACAGCAGCAGCAGCAGCAGGGTAAATTAATCAAGGACTAAAAATTTATTCTCTTACTGCTGAAAGAGATATTCATTGGGTAGAATAAAAAACAAAAAAAGCAACATTCTTTCAAAAATGCTAGTTTGAAACACTGAAATGTAAATTTTACCATGTATTTGTAAGAAACAACACTAATACTTGAGGGGAAAAATCAGCACGACTGTGTTAAATGTATGCATCAATTATAATTGTGTTAAATGTATGCATCAGTTGGGCTTCCCTTGTAGCTCAGTTGGTAAAGAATCTGCCTGCAATGCAGGAGATCTGGGTTCAATTCCTAGGTCAAGAAGATCCCCTGGAGAAGAAAATGGCAACCCACTCCAGTATTTTTGCCGGGAGAATCCCATAGACAGAGGAGCCTGGCAGGCTGCAGTCCATGGTGTTGGAAGAGTTGGACATGACTTAGCAGCTAAATCACCACCACCATCATCAATTATAAAATTCATCACAGGACTTCCTTGGTGGTCCAGTGGTTAAGACTCTGCCTGCCAATGCAGGAGAGGTGGGTTGGATCCCTGGTCCAAATGCCTTGGGGAAGGATTCCACATGCCTCAGGACAACTAAGCTACTGAGTCTGAGCACCCTAGAGCACTGCTCCACAAGAGAAACCGCTACAGTGAGAAGGCTGACCATTGCAACTAGAGAGTTCCCTAGCTCCCTGCAACTAGAGAAAGCCCGTGTGCAACAAAGAAGACCTGCTGCAGCCAAAAATAAGTCAAAAAGAAAAAACCCCGCTATTTTAGAAAAGCTACATCATGAAAGATATGTCTTAGTGTTGTGAATATGAGGTGTTGGATGCCTTTTGATGTTAAAGAAATGGTGAACATTGAATTGGTAGGAGACTTTGTCTCCCTAAGGAACATTGGGGCTTCCCCTGGTGGCTCAGACAGTAAAGAATCTGTCTGCAGTGCAGGAGACACAAGTTCAATCGCTGGGTAGGGAAGATCCCCTGGAGAAGAAAATAGCCACCCACTCCAGTACTCTGGCCTGGAGAATTCCACAGACAGAGGAACCTGGATCGGGCCATGACTGAACAACAACAACAATGAACATTAAATCCTTTTGTCCCTTAGTGTAAAAAGCTCATTTTCAACAATGGAGCCCAGAAAATGGTGCATTGCATGCAGATGATGATTTTAACTAAGGAAGGAGTAGAACGACAGAGGCCAGATTATAATCTATACTGTTATGCTTATTGTGAATTTGTTATCTGGCCAAACGGAGGCCTTCAAATGCAATCCAAGAGCTAATTAACTGTAAGTTACTGCTTGCTAGTCACTATACAAAGAGCCGGGATGCAAAGCTGAATAAGTCCTTGTTCACTGTTGCTGCCCTCGGGGAGATTTATACAATTGTTTTCTTCTGTTTGTTTGGGGGAGAGACTGGGGAGGTAAGTACAAAATTTTAATTTGCTCCTTTTAAAAGGTGAAAAGAGGGGTCGTTTCTCTAAGATTAAAGTAGGGTGAAGCAGAGACAGGAGTGGTAGAGAAGTCTGGGCCTAAAGAAAGAGCACCGGGGAGAAATCAAAGAATAGGTAAGAGCAAACCCTCTATGAAGGAGATGTTGGGGAGGGAAGACTTCTGGGTCAGGGGTAGTTCAACAGGCTCTGAGTCATGGGGAGAGCAGAAGCATGCTTTGCAGTGGGAAAATTGATGATACATCACAGCACAAACAAACAACCTTCTCAAAGAGTGGGTCACATGTCGAGAATGCTGAGAACAAGAGCAGGCAGGCTCCCTAGGAAGCCCTGTGGGGATGAAGGGAACTGATCTGGGGAGAGCAGTCAGAACACCATAGGAAGTTTGCAAGTAAACACATTTTTCAGACTCAGTTGAAAACATGTCTATTTAACACTTCCCATATAAGGACCTAGGAATGCTTTACTGACATTTACATTGATAGCTCCCTTGTATTCCCAGCGACAGAAACAGAATTGGAATGATTTGGGGAGCTGTCTCTTGTCCTGCTGTTTGATGGAATTTATTTCCTTTAAAAGAGAGACAATATAGAATCAGGGTCATGTTAACAATAGGGTGGTAACAATAAGAAGAGAATTTTAGATGATTTTAATCCCAAATTACATAAAATGGGAGGCCATGAACAGGTTTGGTGACTTTTAGCTTTGTAACACACTTCTGACGTGGAGAGACCAGCACTTTCATAGGGGACTCTATGGGGTTTTGATGAAGGGTAATGAGATTATATTTGTGCTTTGCACTTCTTGGAAGTGGTACAGGGCATTCACACATAAGTACTACACAGTTTTAGGTTTTTACAAAACTATAGTGAATATGGAATAAAGTGAGGCTTGAGTTTCTAAGGCTAAAATTTCATCCATTTTGGAGGGAAACCATTTTATCCAAGATTTGGTGTATTTCATCTACCAGTTTGACTTTTCAACTGTTCTTGTAACGTCTCAGAAGGCACCCTGCTCACAATTAAAATAGGAGTTTTAACAAATTTCTTAGGAATTGGGATTTGGAAATAAAAGACAACGTATATGAGTCTGCAAAGATACATGTAAAAATGTTTGCTTATGTATTTTTTTTCTAACTTTGCTACAATAAATACGTATATTTGTGCCTAATACCATAACCACTACAAAGAGGAAAACTTCAGATTTGAAGGATAAAAAACGACCACGATGGAAGACTACATTTGTAATTCTTTTTGTTGAAGTGTATCTTTCCTACAGAGAGAAACTTTCCATGTAAAAACTCATTCTTGAGCTTTCAGGGCATATGAAAACAACAGATGCTGCCAGAACAGTGGGAGACAGCAGATGGGAGCCAGAGGAGGGAGAGGAGGGGTAAGAGAGCACAAACATGGGGAACTCGGCGGGCAGCGGGCAAGCGGAGATCCAAGTGCAAGCCCGTAGGAGGCAATGGGACATGCAACTTGTTGGGATTTTAGAGGCTGTTGAATTCCAACCCTTATCCTTTCGTAAAACATGCAGGCAGAGGGTTGAGATTTGCCAACGGTCCCAGAGCCTGCTCTGTGTCAGCACTAAACTCTCCGTCAATTATTTTCCTATACCCTGTGGGTCTCTGGCTGGATTCAATTTGTGACAGGAATCCTTTCCCCATGCAAGTGTGACATAACAATCTGGAATTGTGCGCTTTTCTGTTTCTAAGATAGCTGAAAAGAATCACAAGGAAAACTCTGAGAAATCTATAAATGACAAAAATCCCAAAGATGGAAAACAACTCTGTAAATCCTCAGCTCTCTCCTCTATGTCTCTTGTGCTTGGCGCTCCAGCTCGTTAGCAAGGTCTCTCATTTTTTACATCATCTTATTTTTCAGTAGGAGGAAGATTTGCATTGTGATTCAGCATGGTCTCATCTCCTGGGTCTGAATCCTAGACTCTAGAAATGAGGTATAATATTGAGCTAGGTACAAAATGTTTTGTGCCTCAATTTTCCCATCGGTAACTTGAAGATTATAAAATAATCCTTACTTCCCATGGTGGTTGAGAGAAGTCAATGATTTGCTTAAAAGAGTGAAAATGGGATACTTAGAACAGGGCAGACACTTGAAGTGTCCAGCACCTATTAACAGCTAATGTTATTTCAATCTCTACTCCTTTGAGTGTTTTTGCCTCTGCTACAAATGGCCAATTCGCCTTTCACATCTCAGTTCCTCTAGAAACGTTTCCAGACTTTCACAGACTGCCTTGGATAACTTCATTTTTGCTCCTTTGAGCTTGTGCATACATCTATTAGAGCAATTATACTGAGCGGTATAACAGAAGAAAATACCGGTCTCATATTTAAACCGAAAATGATTTGTAGCTACTTTTGTTTAAGGTCCCCCACTGAATTTAGTAAATCTGAATGGGAAAATAAATATCCATGCTACTCTTTTGCCTTGTAAGGAAACTCGGGGCAGAAATTTCTTAAGACCGCTGACAGATTCTCAGGGCTGCTAAAGAATGGAGAACGGTTACTCGGCAAGGCTCTTAATTAAAAAGAGGTCTCTGGATTTGCAAGGTAGCGTGAAGTGAGAAGCTTGTCTCCAGAGTTCAGGGTAAGTGGGATATCAGAGGCCTCTGAGGACAGTAAGGTCTGAGCAGCATGATGATGTAAAATACAATTGAGCGACATCACCTATTTATACAAATGCCATGGAATGGTAAAGTGTGCATGTGAATGACGGGAAGAGTCTCAGTTCTATGGCTGGGTCAGTGCAGTCAAGTTCTGGGTTCCCAAATATCACTAACATAATCTGTGATAAGACAAAACTGAGTGTATCTCTTACCACAGTGAGGAAGCACCTCACCTCGACAGAGCTTTGGCACTGCCTTGGATCGGGAAAAGCAAGGTCAGAACTTATAGAGAAGTGGACGTTTGGTGCAGTGTGAAAGTGTGTACAGGACAGTAAATAGGTCTGTTCAACTCAAGTAGGTGCTCAGAGCTAAATTTTACTAGGCAACATGTAAGCAACCCCTAGAATTCTTGAAAGACTAGAAGAGACCCAGGGTTGAACATATGAAATGAACTTTGGGCAGTTTAATCAACAGTCTTCAGCAGTATGCCTTCCATTTCACCCCTGGTCAAGGTTGACAGTGACTCTGCAATTACCAGACCCAACACCCTTTTCAGGAGTCGCCTGATTGTTACGCATCTTGCTGTTGCTCTAGCGGTAGCAGGAAACCTTCCATCTCTTCTCTAAACTCCTGCTGCCGTCTTCTCTTTCATCAGACATTTCGTAACTTGCAGGCAAAGACTTCTGAGGCCCCTCTGCACTTTCTATGAAAATACTGAGTATCAACTTGGAGTAGAAGGTGGTTCATTGTGGACCCTTGGTAGTTACCTATCTCTCCAACCTCCTGACTTGGTGAGCTTTATTCTTTGACCTCGTTTTCAACTGCACAGAACACTGCCAACCTCTCTGCTTAGAAAGTACCTGTGTGGTCTTTCCCCCTTCTAGCTAATGACACTTGTCTTTTAACACACTAATTCATCTTCCTTCTCTGATAGTTCTTTCTTGATAACACACTGGCTACATCAGTAATATATATATATTTTTTTATCAGTAATATTTAAGGTACTGAACTTGGGAGTTTCCTGGTGGCCCGGTGGTTAGGATTTTGGGCTTTCACCTCCATGGTCCAAGTTCAATCCCTGGCCAGGGAACTAAGATCCCACAGTCACATGGCATGGGAAGAAAAGAACAACAACAACAAAAAGAGTGAAGTAATGAGCTTAACAGATGGTGCACATGAGCTCCAGCCAGTCAGAGCGACACGGGGCGGAAACAACAGTATAAAGTGCGGCTGTCCCGAGTGGATCTGCCCATTCTTGTGTGATGTGTTCCCTGACTCAGTAGACATATTCTTTACTTGTCTGTTCCCAAGGCCATCTTACCCTGAGACTGCAAGCCTCATGAGAGCATGGACCACAGATATTAATTTCTTTACTTCTAGAACCTAGTCATAATAAAGGCACATAGAGATTACTAATGTTTACTGACACTAAGAATGAGAAATATCAGAGAGGACTGAATGCAGCCTTGGCAAAAAAAAAAAAAATTATTCAAATATTTACCTGATGAAGAAAGTATGGCAGAAGTTAAGTAAATTTGCTTGTATTCCCACAGGTACTATGTAGATTCAAAACCGAGATAGCTGATCTCAAACTCAAGTTCCTGGTTTGCTCTGGGACTGGGGCTGGAAGCAACATAGGTCATCATTCCCTCTTCTCTCCAACACACTGTGGCATGCAACCTCACTTTGGAGTCTTCACTTCCAGGTTCACTTGCAGCTTCATTCATTTATTCCTGTGTCCTTCCATTGCTTTGTTCCTTAGTCTCTGCTCTCCTCCATGATTATTCTTTGAGAAAGAAAATATTTTTTTTTGTCTGCACTGTGTCTTTGTTGCTGTGCACAGGCTTCTCTACTTCTATGTGTGGGCTTATTCCCCTCAGCATGTGGGATCTTAGTTCCCGACCAAGGATTGCGCCCACATTTCCTGCATGAACGCAGATTCTTAACCACTGGACCACCAAGGAAGTCCCTGAAAAGTATTTTAAATGAACTGACACTTGGACATATGATTTAAAAAAGCAGGAACTTAAATAGATATTTGTACACCAGCATATTAGCCAAAAGGTAGAAGCATCCCAAATGTCCTTCAAGAAATAAATACAGTGTAGATAATAGAAGGGGAAACAATGGAAACAGTGAGAAACTTTATTTTTGGGGGGCTCCAAAATCACTGCAGATGGTAACTGCAGCCTTGAAATTAAAGGATGCTTGCTCCTTGGAAGAAAAGCTATGACCAGCCTAGACAGTATATTAAAAAGCAGAGACATTACTTTACCAACAAAGATCTGTCTAGTCAAAGCTATGGTTTTTCCATTAGTCATGTAGGGATGTAAGAGTTGGACCATAAAGAAAGCTGAGTGCTGAGGAATTGATGCTTTTGAACTGTGGTATTGGAGAAGACTCTTGAGAGTCTGTTGGACTGCAAGGAGATCAAAGCAGTCAACCCTAAAGGACAGTGCTCCTGAATATTCATTGGAAGGACTGATGCTGAAGCTGAAACTCCAATACTTTGGCCACCTGATGCAAAGAACTGACGCATTGGAAAATACCCTACTGCTGGGAAAGATTGAAGGCAGGAGGAGAAGGGGAAGACAGAGGATGAGATGGTTGGATGGCATCACTGAGTCAACGGATATGAGTTTGAATAAGCTCTGGGAGTTGGTGATGGGCAGGGAAGCCTGGCGTGCTTCAGTCCATGGGATTGCAAAGAGTTGGATATGACTGAGCGACTGAACTGACTGAACTGAGATAATACTACAATAGAATATTATTTAGCCTTTTGTAAAAAGAATGAATTTAAGATGTGTTCTGCAACAAGATGAGCTTTAAAAATAAAGTGAAATAAATTAGACATAAGGGAACAAATATTGTATGATTCTACTGACATGAGATACCTAAAATAGGTAAATTCAGAGAGACAGAGAGTGGACTAGAGGTTAAAGGGTGTGTGTGTGTGTGTGTGTGTGTGTGTGTGTGTGTGTGTGCTCAGTTGTGTCTGATTCTTTGGGACTCCATGGACTGTAGCCTGCTGTGCTCCTCTGTCCATGGAATATTCCAGGCAAGAATACTAGAGCAGGTTGCTGTTTTATCTTCCAGGGGAGCTTCTTGACCCAGGGATCAAACCTGTATCTTTTGTGTTGCCTGCATTAGCAGGCAGATTCTTTACCACCACACCACCTGGGAAGTCCCTAAAAGGGACTGGGTAGTGATTACTTAATGTGTACAGAACTTCTGTTTGGGATGATGAAAAAGTTCTGTAAATGAATAGTAGTAATGACTATACTAATGCCACTGAATTATACATTCAAAATCATAAACTTTATGTTTTAATATTTTACTGCAGTTAAAAATAGTACTGTAAGGCATGTAATAAAAGCTCTTAATAGTTGCCTCCCTCCATGTATCTTCCCATTTTCCAGTTTCAATCCTTAGAGTTAACCACTTGTTACTAATTTTCTTAAGTTATTCACCTCTGTATTTCTAAATATTTATATTTCTAATTCTTGATTTGTTACTTCTTGACAATGCCTGATTATGTCTTATGGCAAATGAGGATTTGGCTGTCATATGCTTCCTTTTCTAGAGATACAGGGGATGAAACTGGGAACTTGGGCTACAATTGGAGAGGAACAATTTGTACATTCACAAGAGAACACAGTGCCACAAAGGTGGTGCTCCTGGAAGAAGCAGATGATCAGCGTCGGGCAGAAATAAGCAACACCAAGATGAGAAAATAGGTGTAAGTGCTCGATTTGAGTACTTGAACGTCACGTTTTTCTTCTGTAATAATAATATGTATCATACCTTCTTCACAGGGTTACTATAAAGATTATAGTTAAATGTTCTAAATCTTTATAGTTAAAGATTGAGTTAAATGATACATATGAATGTATTATTCAGTTCAGTACAGTCGCTCAGTCGTGTCTGACTCTTTGCAACACCATGGACCACAGATACCAAGCTCCCCTGTCCATCACCAACTCCCAGTGCTTGCTCAAACTCATGTCCACCAAGTTGGTGATGCTATCCAACCATCTCATCCCCTGCCGTCCCCTTCTCCTCCTACATTCACTCTTTCCCAGCATCAGAGTCTTTTCCAATGAGTCAGTTCTTTGCATCAGGTGGCCAAAGTGTTGGAATTTCAGCTTTAGCATCAGTCCTTCCAATGAATATTCAGGACTGATTTCCTTTAGAATAGACTGGTTTGATCTGGCAGCCCACGAGACTCTCAAGAGTCATCTCTAACACCTTAGTTCAATTCTTCAGCGCTCAGCTGTCTTTATAGTCCAACTCTCACATCCATACATGACTACTGGAAAAACCATAGCTTTGACTAGATGGGCCTTTGTTGATTTGAACAAATCAAGTAATGTCTCTGCTTTTTAATATGCAGTCTAGGTTGATGATAGCTTTTCTTCCAAGGAGCAAGCATCTTTTAATTTCATGGCTGCAGTCACCACCTGCAGTGATTTTGGAGCCAAAAAAAAAAAAAAAAAAAGAAATGTCTCTCACTGTTTCCATTTTGAGTTTTCCAAATTTGCTGGCATATTGAGTGCAGCATTTTTATAGCATCATCTTTTAGGATTTGAAATAGCTCAACTGGAATTCTGTCACCTCCACTAGCTTTGTTCATAGTGATGCTTCCTAAGGCCCACTTGACTTCGCACTCCAGGATGTCTGGCTCTAGGTGAGTGATCACACCATTGTGGTTATCTGGCTCATGAAGATCTTATTTGTGTATTTCTTCTGTGTATTCTTGCCACCTCTTCTTAATCTCTTATGCTTCTGTTAGATCCATACCATTTCTGTCCTTTATTGTGCCCATCTTTGCATGAAATATTCACTTGCTATCTCTAATTTTCTTGAAGAGATCTCTAGTCTCTCCCATTGTATTGTTTTCCTCCATTTCTTTACATTGATCGCTGAGGAAAACTTTTTTATCTCTGTTGCTATTCTTTGGAACTCTGCATTCAAATGGGTATATCTTTCCTTTCCTCCTTTGCCTTTAGGTTCTCTTATTTTCTCAGCTATTTGTAAGGCCTCCTCAGACAACCATTTTGCCTGTGGATTTCTTTTTCTTGGGGATGATCTTCATTATTGCCTCCTGTACAGTGTCATGAACCTCCATCCATAGTTCTTCAGGCACTCTATCAGATCTAATCCCTTGAATCTATTTGTCACTTCCATTGTATAATCATAAGGGATTTGGTTTAGATCATACCTGGATGGTCTAATGGTTTTCCCTACTTTTGTCAATTTAAGTTGAATTTTGCAATAAGGAGTTCATGATCTGAGCTGCAGTCAGCTCCTGGTCTTGCTTTTGCTGACTGTATAGAGCTTCTCCATCTTTGGCTGCAAAGAATATAATCAATCTGATTTCAGTATTGGCCATCTGGTGATGTCCACGTGTAGAGTCCTCTCTTGTGTTGTTGGAAGAGGGTGTTTGCTATGACCTGGGCGTTCTCTTGGCCAAACTCTGTTAGCCTTTGCCCTGCCTTGTTTTGTACTACAAGGTCAAATTTGCCTGTTACTCCAAGTATCTCTTGACTTCCTACTTTTGCATTCCAGTCCCCTATGATGAAAAGGACATCTTTTTTAGATGTTAGTTCTAGAAGGTCTTGTAGCCTTCATAGAACCATTCAGCTTCAGCTTTCTCAGCATTACTAGTTGGGTCATGGACTTGGATTCCTGTGATATTGAATGGCTTGCCTTGGAAATGAACATAGCAGGTGTCATAGCAGGTATGAATCACAGTCCCAAATGTCCAGGGGCAAGAAATTTATTTTTTCATTGCAAGCTCAATTCCCTCTAATAATAGAAACTTCATTTTGGTCAGTTTGGGGTTTTCACATCTCCTTTCCTTTGCTTGCAGCTGAGTTCCTTGGATTCCATTTGGCTTATTTAGTCAATATCTGAAGACTCACCACATGCAAAACACTCAAGAAAAAAAAAAAGTTTGTTTTCTTTCACAAAGAAGCATGAAGTCCTGTACTTTCCTCCTTTTTAAAACTTTGCCTTGAATCCATTGTGATTCATGAAGATATCCAACTTTCTCTTGCATAAAATGTCCCATGACTTTGCTGCATGGTGTGACTTTCTAAGTCTACCACATAGAATGTGATGTGAATAGGATTGCATACTTGTGTAGTGCCTCTTCATGAAACACAGTTTATTTTTTGATGTTCATTTTATTTGTTTTGTGTTCCAACAGGGATGCACTCATATATATAAGAAAATTTCACAAATATGATTTTGATTTATGAAGCTTGCCACTGCAGAGAAAGGAACCATGCATTAAAAATAAAGTTATTCAGGAGTACTGTTTCTAGGCATTACACTGTTTAGTTATTCCCAAGTCTAGCTAGTTGTTTATGTTCTGTAAATGACTTCCAATATTCAGTAAATGTACTCTGAATGCATGAATGAATAAAAGAATAAAGATAAAAAGAAAATGATATGAAATAGCATTTAACTTTGTTCTTTGGTGGTTTAATGGCAATTGCCTGGCCTCCCCACCTGCCACCTCCACCTCCACCACTAATGAAAAGTTGGCTCTCTTTCAGAGTATCTGCTCAAAGTTGATTGTCTGAGATGCAGAATTCTCCTTTCCCTCTTCTGATGTGTTTTCCAGGCTGGACCACCTGCTTGGAACACCTTCCTGGCTTCAGTTCTCCAGACTGCTTTTCCCATTCTTCAGAGAACTCTTGAAACTGTGCAGCTCCAGATGAAATCACAGGAGGTGGCTTTCCAGAAAGGGAAGTGTGCTGGAGGATGGCCAGGAATGATTAATTTAAAGCCTGAGGTGAATAGAGAGAGGCACCCTGGAGATTTGAGGGTATTGGAGACTGTAGGGGGCAGGTCAGTGAAGGACTCAAAGCAGAACAAAAGGCTCTATAACTTAACCGAAAGGTGACTTGGAATTTCCTGCATACTTCCTGAAAGCAATGTGGGTTATTGTCTGCTTCAGTTGTCATGTATGAGAAATAGCAGCCTGGCTGGAGCTGCTCTCTCTCTTGTTCTTGATCTTTATTATCCCACTGACCTTATAATTTACATATATATTTACATCTATTACATAAATAATATATATTTATTTTATATAATTATACATTATATATTAATTATACAATATATTATAAATAAAATATAAATATTAAATATATAAAATTATATATATATATTAGGTCTGAATAAAAGCATTTCTAGTAGCCCTTCTTTCCATTCTTTCCCAACACAGGGAAGCCTGGCATGCTGCAGTCCATGGGGTTGCAGATTCAGACATGACTGAGCAACTGAACAACAAATCTTTCCCTAAAATCTATGCGTTCATGGCTAAATTGTATCTGTTCATTCCTAACCCATGTGTCTTTATCTTCCTACAGGAATATATGTGTGCTACAATTTCCAAAATCATTTGGTCTCCAGGCAGAACCTCACCTCCTTGACACTGTTTCACTCACTGACGATGTCACTGTTTGACCCGCTGACGATGTCACTATTTCACCCGCTGACGATGTCACTGTTTCATCTACTCTTTTCATTCTCCAGTTGCTAAATGTTTCCCTCTCTTAAAAGTTCCTCTCAAGTCTTACCTACTCCCCACATCTTGGTGATCAGTTGTCTAGGCTTGGAATACCTTCAAACCAAGTAAATTTGCACCTAATGTGCTTAATTACGTAAGTCCTGACATCTATTGTATAGATTCCAAATATTTGAGTAAAGTTTTTTTGGTATAAGAGTATCACATATTTATTTTAGAAAAATGAGAAAATGAAAAAAAAAATTAAAAGAAGAAAATTGTGATCAACTTTAATGTTATCATTTTATAAAGCTGCTGCTTCTTACATAAAAACATTTTATGGATTCTCCACAAAATAGTTTCACTTTCAATATTTTGATTGAACAAGTATATGATGAATAAAAAGTCACTGTGATATCAGCAATGCTTTTAAATAAATCAATAATTTCTTTTCAGAACAACACTACCCATATTTTTTTGAAAACTAGTAGGTCATGTATGACAGAGAATTTTGCCTAGTTTACACTTTGAGTTTGGTAACACCTATTTTCAAGGTCTTTTGTGTATTCTAGATTGACAAGCTTCCTTTTTTTCTTAAATGCAATATTATGTCATTGAGCTAGAGATTTGTAAATGCTAAGGAACTAGGCAAGCATTTAAACACATATACCTCTGTACCACTTGCACAGTCATGCAGGTATTTATTTACATGTTTTTAATGTTATATATAATGTATATTATGTCATGCTTATGTAATCTGTATAAAAATCACATGGTTGAAATATTTATACCTTTGGAAGTCAGTGTTTTCCAGGTGGACAGATTCAGTTAAGTTCAGTTCAGTCACTCAGTTGTGTCCGACTCTTTGTGACCCCATGAACCACAGCACACCAGGCCTCCCTGTCCATCACCAACTCCCGGACTCCACCCAAACCCTTGTCCATTGAATCTATGATGCCATCCAACCATCTCATCCTCTGTCATCCCCTTCTCCTCCTGCCCTCAATCTTTCCCAGCATCAGGGTCTTTGCCAATGAGTCACCTCTTCGCATCAGGTGGCCAAAGTATTGGAGTTTCAGCTTCAGCGTCAGTTCTTCCAATGAATATTCAGGACTGATTTCCTTTAGGATGGACTGGTTGGATCTCCTTGCAGTCCAAGGGACTCTCAAGAGTCTTCTCCAACACCACAGTTCAAAAGTATCAATTCTTTGGTGCTCAGCTTTCTTTATAGTCCAAAGTCTTTATATTTATAGTCTATAAATATATTTATAGTCTTTATACTCTCACATCCATACATGACCACTGAGAAAACCATAGTCTTGATGAGATGGACCTTTGTTGACAAAGTAATGTCTCTGCTTTTCAATATGCTGTCTAGGTTGGTCATACTTTCCTTCCAAGGAGTAAGCGTCTTTTAATTTCATGGCTGCAATCACCATCTGCAGTGATTTTGGAGCCCCCAAAAAACAAAGTCTGACACTGTTTCCACTGTTTCCCCATCTATTTGCCATGAAGTGATGGGACCAGATGCCATGATCTTAGTTTTCTGAATGTTGAGTTTTAAGCCAACTTTTTCACTCTCCTCTTTCAGTTTCATCAAGAGGCTCTTTAGTTTTTCTTCCCTTTCTGCCATAAGGGTGGTGTCATCTGCATATCTGAGGTTATTGATATTTCTCCCAGCAATCTTGATTCCAGCTTGTGCTTCCTCTAGCCCAGTGTTTCTCATGATGTACTCTGCATATAAGTTAAATAAGCAGGGTGACAATATACAATCCTTTTCCTATTTGGAACCAGTCTGTTGTTCCATGTCCAGTTCTAACTGTTGCTTCCTGACCTGCATGCAGGTTTCTCAAGAGGCAGGTCAGGTGGTCTGGTATTCCCATCTCTTTCAGAATTTTCCACAGTTTATTGTGATCCACACAGTCAAAGGCTTTGGCATAGTCAACAAAGCAGAAATAGATGTTCTGGAACTCTCTTGCTTTTTTGATGATTCAGCAGATGTTGGCAATTTGATCTCTGGTTCCTTTTCTAAAGCCGGCTCGAACACCTGGAGGTTCACAGTTCATGTATTGCTGAAGCCTGGCTTGGAGAATTTTGAGCATTACTTTACTAGTGTGTGAGATGAGTGCAATTGTGCGGTAGTTTGAGTATTCTTTGGGATTGCCTTTCTTTGGGATTTGAATGAAAAGTGACCTTTTCCAGTCCTGTGGCCACTGCTGAGTTTTCCAAATTTGCTGGCATATTGAGCGCAGCACTTTCACAGTGTCATCTTTTAGGATTTGAAATAGCTCAACTGGAATTCCATCACCTCTGCTAGCTTTGTTCATAAGGCCTACTTGACTTCCTAAGGCCTACTTGACTTCACATTCCAGGATGTCTGGCTATAGGTGAGTGATCACACCATTGCGATTATCTGGGTCATGAAGATCTTTTTTGTACAGTTCTGTGTATTCTTGCCACCTCTTCTTAATATATTCTGCTTCTGTTAGGTCCCTACCATTTCTTTTGCATTTAGAATTACAAAATTATCGGTGCTCTGTTGATGTTTTTGAAAGCCTAGCAACAGAGTAGCAGAGGCAGTTCAAAGAAAAAAAATTAGTATTTTTATTCAAGGATTGCCTTGCATGCTAAACTGGTTTTTGTTTGTCCCCAGAAAACTGTGTAACCCTGTCTAAAATGTCCCTTTTTTTGTGAGCCTGGACTTATAGCCAGCATAATCTCTCCATGGTGACCTGCTGGGAACGAGGTGGGTCAGAGGCATCTGTACCATGTGTCAGGTCAATCTGAGATACAGGGCAGAGCTGAGGTTAGAAGGAAATAAGTGCTGTGGCTTGGATGCTTCTCTCAGATTCTTCTCTTTGGAGAGCAGGGGAGACCTAATGCAATAGCAAAGTTGAGATTTCAGTAAAAGTTCAACTCTGACTTCGGCTTTGGAAATATCATGACCACACTACCCAACCACTGAATCTAGGCTTCTCTGGGCTTGCCCATGTTTGATCACTTAATGGGAATATATACACTAATGTAAATACCAGCAGGATAATGGAATAGTTCCCGCTACTGAAACAAAAATCTGCCATAATAACAACGAACACCTCCCCTTATAGAGCCTCTGTGCTTGTAGACATCAGAAAGAAGAAGCAAGTGAGAAAGTTAAAGAAGATAAATGCCAAACAGTGATCCTGGCTCCAGGAAAGTAACCCATAAAGCAGATAATTGAGAGTTTAGTATAACCTTTTACTAAGCTGCTTTCTTTCAGATTTTCTTGCTGCATAAATTGCTCAACAGAATTAAACTAAGCACCTTTAAAGTTCCACTAACATATTCAACCTGTGGAGTTACCATTAATGCTCTAAGGGATAATTTAGTGAATTGTTAAGACTTCAGGGACAGAGGAGCCTGGTGGGCTGCCGCCTATGGGGTCTCACAGAGTCGGACACGACTGAAGTGACTTAGCAGTAGCAGCATGGCAGAAAAAAAATGTGAAGCTACTATAGTGACTTAAGATAATAATAAGTAGCACACATATATATACTTGGAGTATTTCTGCTTAATCGATGTCAGCTGACCTTCTCTAATAGAAATAACCTGCGTTTTAAGAAAGAGGAGACAAATGGAAACTACCAACAAGTGATTCTTTGCCTCTAGAAAATTCTCCTGTCTTCTCTCTCTGGATACTATGCTACTGTGGTTCTCCTGAGTAACTCAGTGTCTCCAAAACTTTATTCCATAGAAAATTTATTCCACAAGATGATATTTTTAAAAGTTTCCTTAATGAGATAGATTTGAGAAATGGTGCATACTATATCACTGTCTTGGAAATTAAAAATGCACACTAGTATATTAACCATCTTAAAATTTTGCATATTAAAGAAATCTTTTTAACTTTGTTTAGTAGCTCATTTCCAAAAATTGTATAGTGAAGCAATATTAAAAAAATATTTACAGATGTTTTTCCATATCTGAAAATATTGCTGCTCTAAGGTTCCCACCTTTTGAAGCAATGAGTTTTGGAGTTTCAGGCACAACTAGAATGATAAAGGCATTATTCAGTTCTGGCTGTCGAATAGCATTTGTTTTTGGCACCTAGGAAGGAAATAGTCTTGAGCAACAGGCTTTGTTAAAAGTTAAGATCCCTATATGCCACAGGTAGAGAGCTCTAAAGAGATGATATAAGGTAGTTCTTGCCTTAGGGAAGAAAGCCGGAGTTTTCTAAATGGAGGCATATGGGATGAATAGAGTCAAAGGTAAGAAGAACAAATGTGGTCAATGGTTTCACCTTTATACTAAGACCTTGTGGCAGAGGATTGATAGGTGGGAAAATCACAGTGGAGGGTTTTGTGCAGCATTTATGGGTCAGACCTCTGGGAAAACATCACTATACCAACTGTACCAGCTGGAATAAAAATGTGGTGTGGCAAATTCCTACAGACACTGAGCCTAAGTTAGCGACTCTGGACCTCTTTCAGATCCCAAATGGCGTAGAAAGATCCCAGGAGTTTCTATGGACTGGTCCCAGGTTGGGAAATCAGTACGTCAAGGCTGTATGTTGTCACCCTGTTTATTTAACTTCTATGCAGAGTACATCATTTGAAATGCCTGGCTGGATGAAGCACAAGATGGAATCAAGATTGCTGGGAGAAATACCAATAACTTCAGATATGCAGATGATAGCACCCTAATGGCAGAAAGTGAAGAAGAACTAAAGGGCCTCTTGATGAAAGTAAAAAATGAGAGTGAAAAACCTGGCTTAAAATCAACATTCAGAAAACTAAGATCATGGCATCTGGTCCCATCACTTCATGGCAAATAGATGGGTAAACAGTGGAAATAGAGATTTTATCCTTTTTTTGGCCCCAAATCCCTGAAGATGGTGACTGCAGCCATGAAATTAAAGGACACTTGCTCCTTGGAAGAAAAGCTATGACCGACCTAGACAGCATATTAAAAAGCATAGCTATTACTTTGCTGATGAAGGTCCATCTAGTCAAAGTTATGCTTTTTCCAGTAGTCATGTATGGATGTGAGAGTTGGACCATAAAGAAGGTTGAGTGCCGAAAAACTGATGCTTTTGAACTGTGATGTTGCAGAAGACTCTTAAGAGTCCCTTGAACTGAAAGGAGATCAAACCAGTCCATCCTAAAGGAAATCAGCTCTGAATATTCATTGGAAGGACTGATGCTGAAGCTGAAACTCCAATATTTTGGCTACCTGATGCGAAGAACTGACTCATTGGAAAAGACCCTGATGCTGGGAAAGATTGAAGGCTGGAGGAGAAGGGGATGACAGAGGATGAGATGATTGGATGGCATCACCGAGTTGATGGACGAGTTTGAGTAAGCTCCAGGAGTTGGTGATGGATAGAGAAGCCTATTGAGCTGCAGTCCATGGGGTTGCAAAGAGTCAGACACAACTGAGTGACTGAACTGTACTGAACATATATACATCTAATACAGGAGCATCTAAATATATAAAGCAAATATTAACAGACATAAAGGGAGAAATTGACAGTAATATGATAATAGCAGGGGACTTTAACTCCCCACTTAAATTAATGAATGAATCACCAGAACAGAATATTAATAATGAAAGACTGGTCTTAAGTGACACATTAGACCAGTTGGACTTAACAGATATCTACAGGACTTTCCGTCCCCAAACAGCACAATACACATTCTTTTTCAATACACATGCAATATTCTCCAGGGCAGATCACATTTTAGGCCAAAAATAGTCTCAACAAATTTAAGACAATTGGCTTTATATCAAGTATCTTTTCCAGCCAAGTGGTATGAAACTATAAATCAATTATAGAAACAAAAGTGTAAAAGTATCAACACACTGGAGACTAAAAGCATGATACTAAAAAGAAATAATGAATTGCAATGAAATCAAAGAGGAAATCAGAAAATACCTACATATAAGTGAAAATAAATACAGAACTTTCCAAACACTGTGGGATGTTGCAAAAGTAGTTCTAAGATGGAATTTTAGAGTAATATAGGCCTACCTCAAGAAACAAGAAAAATCTCGAATAAACAACCTAACTTTTCATCTAAATGAATTAGAAAAAGAAGAATAAGCAAAGTCTGAAGTCAGCAAAAGAAGGATACATGCTTGGTCATTCATTCATGTCTGACTCTCTGTGGCCCCATGTAAGATAGCTCTCTAAGCTCCTACTCTGTCCATGGAATTTTCCAGGCAAGGATACCTCAGAGGGTTGCCAACTCCTACTCCAGGGGATCTTCCCAACCCAGGGATCAAATCCACATCTCTTGTGTCTCCTGCCCTGGCAGGCAGATTTTTTATCACTAGCATCACCTGGAAAGTCTGAAGAAGGATATACTAGAGTGGAAATATGTAGAGACAAAAAGAAAAGAAAGAAGAAGAGATCAGTGAAAGCAACAGCAGGTTTTTTGAGAAGACAAACAAAGTTGATAGATCTGTAGTCAGGTTCATCAAGAGAAAAGAGCACAAGTGAACAAAGTAATAAATAAAACAGGAGAACTAACAGTAGATATCACAGAGATACAAAAAATCATGAGAATGTGATTTAGATGGTAAAGAATCTGCCTGCAATACAGGAGGCCTGGGTTCAATCTTTGGGTTGGGAAATCCCCTGGAGAAGGAAATGGCTACCCACTCCAGTATTCTTGCCTGGAGAATTTCATGAACAGAGGAGTCTGGCGGGCTACAGTCCATGGAGTTACAAAGAGTTTGACATGCCTGAGCAACTAAGCAAGGAATGAACAGTTATGTGCCAGTAAATTTAACAATGCAGAAGAAATTGACAAATTTCTAGGAGTATCAAACCTTCCAAGACTGAATCAGGAAGAAATAGACAACCTGAACAAAAAAGAACTCTCAGCAAATAAAAATTCAAGAGTGGACATCTTCATAGGGGAATTCTACCAAACATTTAAGGAAAGTTAATACCTATCCTTTTCAAAGTATTCTGAGAAATTAGAGATGAAATAACATCCAAATTCATTCTATGAGGTCACCATTACCTTGATATGAAAACCAGATAAAGAACTATGAAAAAATAAAATTAAAGGCCAATATCTCTGATGAATATAAATGCAAAAATTCTCAACAAGGTATTAGTAAACTGAATCCAACAAGATATATAAAAAAAAAATCATACACCACCATCAAGTGGAAATTATTTCAGGGATGTAAAGAATGGTTCAGCACTCAGAAATTAATCAATGTAACACATCACACTAGGAAAAGTAAGGATAAAATTACACAATCATCTCATTTGAGAAAATTCAACATCCACTCCTGGTAATCAAAACATCCACTCCTCTCATCAAAGCTGGTTTGTGGGATATATTTCAATATAGGAAAGGAAATTTATGACAAACCCACAGCTAACATCATACTCAATGGCACAAAGCTGAAAGTCTTTGCTCTAAAATCAGGAACACAGCAAGCATGTCCACTCTCATCACTTTTATCTAACATAGTATTGAAAGTATTAGCCACAACAATCAGATAAGAAAAAAATGTAAAACCTCCAAATGGGAACGGAAGAAGTGAAACTGTCACTATTTGTGGGTGACATGACACCATGTATGGAAATCCCTAAAGCCTCCACCAAAAACTGTTCAAACTAAGAAATGAATTCAGTGACATTTCAGGATGCAGCATTCCTATGTACTAATAATGAACTATCAGAAACATAAAGCAAGAAAAAAATCCCATTTAAAATCACATCAAAATAAATTAATTAATTACCTAGGAATAAACTTAACCAAAGACCTGTACTCTAAAACTATGAAACATTGATGAAGGAAATTGAAGGTGATACAAATAAGTGGAAAGAGATTTGCATTCATAGATTAGAAGAATTAACATTTTTAACAATGTATATTGTTGTATAACAACGTATAACAATGTATATCCTACTAAAAGCAATCTACATATCTAGTGCTATCCTTATCAAAGTACGAGTGACATTTTTCAGAGGCTTAGAACAAATATACTTAAAATTTATATGGAGCCTCAAAAGACTCAAATAGCTAAAGCAATCTTGAGAAAAGGAACAAAGGCGGATACATGCCACTCCCCATCTTTAGACTATACAGCAAATTGCTACTGCTGTTTAGTCACTAAATCACGTCCGACTCTGTCAACCCCACAGACTGTCGCCCACCAGACTCCTCTGTACTCATGATTTCCCAGGCATGAATACTGGAGTGGGTTGCCATTTCCTTCTCCAGGGCATTGACCCAGGAATCAAACTCGTGGCTCCTGCTTGGCAGATGGATTCTTTACCACTGAGATACTTGGGAAGTCCATATAGCAAATTACAGTAATAAAAAACAATGTGTGTATACACATACACACATTGGAATATTAGTCATAAAAATGAAATTCTATGTGCAAAAATGTGGACAGGTATAGAGGTTATTATGCTTAGGGAATGACTCAGAGGAAGACAAAAAATCTATGTTATCAGTTTTCATGTGGATTCTATAAAATAAGACAAATGAATGAATATAATAAAACTGAAACAGACTCAAATGACATAAAGAAAAGTAGTGGTTACCCATGGGAGAGAGAAGGGGGGGAGAAGATCAGGTAGGGGATTGAGATAAAAGCTACTGTGTATAAAATAAATAAGTACAAGGATATATTGCACAGCAAAAATAAAATATATTTGACTTAGGCCCAACGGTTGGTTTCATGGCTCAGGTTTTCATTCTTCTTGGATCTCTACTATCAGTTCAGTCACTCAGTCATGTCTAATTCTGCGACCTCATGGACTGCAACATGCCAAGTCTCCCTGTCCATCACCAACTCCCAGAGTTTACTCAAACGCACGTCCATTGAGTCAGTGACGCCATCCAACCATCTCATCCTCTGTCATCCCCTTCTCCTCCTGCCTTCAATCTTTCTCAACATCAGGGTCTTTTCTAATGAGTCAGTTCTTCGCATCAGGTGGCCAAAATACTGGAGTTTCAGCTTCAGCATCAGTCCTTCCAATGAACATCCAAGACTGATCTTTAGGATGGACTGGTTGGATCTCCCTGCAGTCTAAGGGACTCTCAAGAATCTTCTCCAACACCACAGTTCAAAAGCATCAGTTCTTCGGTGCTCAGCTTTCTTTCTAGTCCAACTCTCACATCCATACATGACCACTGGAAAAACCATAGCTTTGACTAGACGGACCTTTGTTGGCAAAGTACCGCCTTTGCTTTTTAATCTGCTGTCTAGGTTGGTCATAGCTTTTCTTCCAAGGAGCAAGCGTCATTTAATTTCATGGCTGCACTCACCATCTGCAGTGATTTTGGGGCCAAAAAACTCTCTCACTGTTTCCATTGTTTCTCATCTATTTGCCATGAAGTAATGGGACTGGCTTTTGAACTGTGGTGTTGGAGAAGACTCTTGAGAGTCCCTTGGACTGCAAGGAGATCCAACCAGTCCATCCTAAAGGAGATCAGCCCTGGGTGTTCATTGCAAGGACTGATGTTAAAGCTGAAACTCCAATACTTTGGCCAACTCATGCAAAGAATTGACTCATTTGAAAAGACCCTGATGCTGGGAGGGATTGGGGGCAGGAGGAGAAGGGGGTGACAGAGGATGAGATGGCTGGATGGCATCACCAACTCGATGGATATGAGTCTGAGTAAACTCCGGGAGTTGGTGATGGACAGGGAGGCCTGGCGTGATGCGATTCATGGGGTTGCAAAGAGTCAGACATGACTGAGCAACTGAACTGAACTGAATGGGACTGGATGCCATGATCTTAGTTTTCTGGATATTGAGTTTTAAGCCAGTTTTTTCACTCTGCTCTTACACTTTCATCAAGAGGCTCTTTAGTTCTTCACTTTCTGCCATAAGAGTGTTTATATATACATACATAAAGGTGTTTATATTTATATAACATAATTGCTTATATATACATATTTATGGACTTTCCAGGTGGCACTAGTGGTAAAGAACCCACTTGCCAATGCAGGAGACTTAAGAGATGTGGGTGCAATCCCTGGATTGAGAAAATCCCCGGGAGGAGGGCATGGCAACCCACTTCAGTATTCTTGCCTGGGGAATCCCCACGGACAGAGGAGCCTGGAATGCTATAGTCCATAGTGTTGCCAGGAGCTGGACATGACTACAGTGGCTGAGGACACATTTGTTGTTGTTGTTCCTTTGGTAAGTTGTGTTTGACTCTTTGTGACCTCATGGACTGCAGCATGCCAGGCTGCCCTGTCTCTTTCACTGTGTCCCAGAGTTTGCTCAAACTCATGTCCATTGAGTCGGTGATTCCATCCAACCACCTCATCCTCTGTCTTCCCCTTCTCCTCCCACCTTCAATCTTTCCCAGGATCAGGGTCTTTTCCAATGAGTCAGTTCTTCGCATCAGGTGGCCAAAGTGTTGTAGCTTCTGCTCCAGCATCAGTCCTTCCAGTGAATATTCATCGTTGATTTCCTTTAGGATTGACTCGTTTGATCTCCTTGCTATCCAAGGGAGTGGCAAGAGTCTTCTCCAGAAACACAGTGCAAAAGCACCAATTCTTCAGTGCTCAGCCTTCTTTATGGTCCAATTCTCACACCCACAATTGACTACTGGAAAAACCATAGCTTTGACTATACAGACTTTTGTCAGCAAAGATCTCTGTTTCTTAATACGCTGTTTATTTTTGTCGTAGATTTTCTTCCAAGGAGCAAACATCTTTTAATTTCATGGCTGCAGTAAAATATATAAATATTTAACACTATATACATATGCTACATATGTAAATTTGTGAGTCTCTATCTTCAGTGTGACACCACCTCTAAAGCTCAAGAATATAAAATTCATTTTCTTCTTGGTTCTCTGTCATCTTATCTAGTCAATATATTCATAACCAAAACTAATGTTTTCACCACTCTCAAGTCAATTTCTACTTTCCTTACTCCTACTATTCTTGGAATCAATCATTCTTCTTCCTTCTGTTCACACTCACTTGTAAGTAATGTTTATTTTACTTTTCACCTTATTTTTCACTCTCCTTGCCACAGCCTGAGTTCAAACATTCATGATTTCCCATCTAATTAATCAGAACAGTCACTGTGTATAATGATTTTTGTTTTATTTTAAAGACCTATTTTTTGTAAATAATTAAATGTTTTATCATAAAATTAGAAAGTATAAACAAAAATAAATAAACAAGCTAAAAATAACCCTTAAATTCCATTGCTCTATTTGCTAAATAGGAGTTGTTTAATCTAATTTAGCTAACACAACTTGCTAGACCTTTTGGTCAGTCTTCTTCCAAGTTATGAATATGTGTATGTGTGCATGTGTAAGAGAGAGAGAGTGAGAGAGAGAGGCACTGTGCTAGGCAGTTTACATATATCATCTTCTCAGATATTCACAAACTCCCATGAGGCAAATATGATTATTGTCATTTTACAGATGAATAAATTGGGACTCGGAGAGTCTTACAACATTATGTAGCTAGTTAAGTGGAGGAACAAAAGAAGTCTGATAAAACCCAAGGTTTGTGCCTTCATCACTATATTATAACACAACCATGAGAGCACTTATGCACACAATAAATGTGACTACTTTTATGCTTGTTATTGTTGTTTAGTCACTGCGTTGTGTCCAACCCTTGTGACCCCAGGGACTGTAGCTGTCTGTGGGATTTTCCAGGCAAGAGTACTGGAGTAGATGGCGTTTCCTTCTCCAGGTGGATCTTCCTGACCCAGGGATCGAAACCACAGTTCCGGCCATGTCTCCTGCATTAGCAGGTGGACTTTTTTACCCCTGAGCCACTGGGGAAGCCCAGATTAAATGTTCATTTTGCAAACATGGATTCATAGTGTGCATATTATATCTAACCAGATATTAAGAATTCCCTGCTGGACCCACGGTTAAGAATCCGCCTTTCAGTGAGGGGGAGGTGGGTTCAGTCCCTGGTGAGGGGTCTAAGATCCCACATGCCATGGGACGACTAAGCTCGTGCCCTCTGGAACCCTTGCACCACAGTCCATGCACCACAAAGAAGATCCTCCGTGCTGCAGCTAAGACTCAACATAGCCAAGTAAATACATTTTTTAAAATGTAATTTCAATTTTTTTTATATCAAGCATATATTTAAAATTTTAATAAGATTCCATTGAATGGTTGCCTTTATCTGACTCTCTATTGATAGGTATTTTGTTATTTTCAGTTTTGCCTTATAAGAAAAAAATGTCAGTAAATATTTGTGTATATATATCTGTATGGATGGAGGGATTGCAAGCATTTTTTATGCTTATGTGAAATTCTCAACATTTAACACACACACATATGCTGTGGACTGGCAGCAAATGGGGCAAGAGAATGAAGGGCAGTCATTGTCAGGGGCCCAGGCCAGCTGCTGCTGTATTCTCACAGACCACAGATGAACATGAGATTTCTAAACTCAAACCTGACCTTTTAGGCCCCCATGTTGTTATAGTTTTAAAGTTTTAAGAAAGAAGAAGAAAGGGGACAATCCTAGCCTAGTGGTTGCCTAATCTATCCTTGAATAATTGCAGGAGCAAGGAATTTGCTATTTTTCCCAAATCCCAATTGAGTTAAGATTCTGGGGGCCCAGAGCAAGAAGCCCACGTACTATGAACCTAAATATTTAAAATAAATACTTCAGGCGAAAAAAGAAACTATGCTTTTTCCCCTCCTCTTGGCTCCATCTGATACTATGAGGTACCTGGCCTATTTGTGTGTGGACATCTTGCCTGCAAGTCTGAGGTCTGCATATTCCTGCCTTGGAGTCCCCAGGCTTTGATGCATACACAGGCTAGGATGCATACATTAGAAAGGAAACTCTTAGAAAAGGCTTGGGAATATGCATAAGGATGAGATTATTTCCAACTGGTGGAATGTTTTTATGCAAGTAGGGCATTTAAGCTATGAACTCCCAGCACTGGAATCGTAGAGAAGGGAGGAACTATGTATGAGGTATGGACAGAAGTGAAGGAAAGAGTGAATGCTGGTGTGAATGAGAAAATGGTGTGGTGAGGAAGCTGGTGGGGATTTTGTGAGACAAGGGCCTATGGTTGATTAGGAGGACCCAAACTGATGCAAGGAGGTAGAACTTTATCCTGTAGGTAGTGGCAAGTTGTTGAATTTGTGAGCATGGAAATGACACAATCGATTAGATATGTATTTTAGGTCACCAACTTCAGTAGCAAAATTGAAGGTGAATTTTAGTTAGTTATTGACCAGTAGAGAAGCTGAATAGTTTTTCAAATTTCCTGCCTCTGAAACTTTTCTTCCCAATTCCCTCATGTGCATGCCAAGTCACTTCAGTCATATCTGAGTCTTTGTGACCCTATGGACCATAGCCTGTCAGACTCCTCTGTCCATGGGGATTCTCCAGGCAAGAACACTGGAGTGGGTTGCTATTTCCTCCTCCAGGGGATCTTCCCAACCCAGGGATCGAACCAGCATCCCTTAGGTCTTCTGCATTGGCACGTGGATTCTTTACCACTAGCACCACCTGGAAAGCCCCAATTCTTTCACAGTAATAGAATAAAAATTATTAGTTGGAAAGTAGACTGTCATGTGTAGAAAGACAAATGAAGACAAACGGTGAGTTTAATGTTGGCCCCTAGGTCTACCATTATACAACATATATAGCAGAGGAATAGCAGCAGTATCTCAGCAGACCCTTGCCTTCAGAAAGATGTCCAGACCTGTTAATGCAGAACCTATATGATGTCATAAAAGATATTTTGGTTTTCAGAGTTTTGGCAGTAAGTTTTCTGTGTGTGTGTGTGTGTGTGTGTGTGTGTGTGATATTGAATACACAGATGCTGAAAATCTGAACCTCACTTGCTACCTACAGTGTTTGGAGAGGGGCAGAGAGCAACAGTTTTCAGCATGACTCTGTCCTGAAGGAGCTGATAAAAAGCAGAGAGAGGGAGAGAGAGATAAAGACAGCTACCTTTGGAGTCTAATTTGGGAACCTGGAGAACATTGCAAAACAAAATCTTTGTACACATGGGGGAAGTAAAATATCTAGCAATTGTATTGTGTTACTCTAGGCATAATTGTGGACTTTAAAAAGGCACATATTATTTATAAGGAACACTATAATTATACCCATTCCATGAAATACATTATTTCCTGGACTACCTGTAATAACTCCTTTGAGGCTGTCTGTGGAAGGTCAAATTATTGTTCTAATTTTGGTCTGTTGACCACGACACAGAGCTGGGGGTTGGTGGCAGTCTTCACTGCCTGTCAAATAGGCACGATCACATGCCGTGAGGAAATGTCAGGATATTTTTAGGGTGAAGTCCAGATATTGCATATAAAGCTTCTCAATTTTAAAAAAGGCATGTGGTTTGGGTTTGTTGTCTTATCTATTTACTTTGTGAAATTGAGTGCAGAGCTATTGGAGATTTCCCTGTTGCCGTCCCTCAGTCTCTGTTCTTACTGATGACGTCAGTGACATTTCCTTTTTTCTTTGCTCTGGTTATCCAGCCCTTCGCTCTGCCTCACAGCTTTTCCTGCTGACCCCTTCTCCATCTTCTGTGCTTGTCATGTCTCCTGGCTGCTCACAAACGAAGATCAATGAAGCAAAAGCTGACCATCAAGAAACTTGGATTTTTATAATCTCAGCTCAGTCACTGACTAACTGCATTAACACTGGGCAAACCCTATTACCTTCCTTACTCTAAATTTCTTTCATCAATACAAAGTGGAGTACAAAATAGGTGACCTCCAAGGTACCCTTCGACTCTGACATTTGTGACTCTACCAAACCTGGGATGTAACTATTATAACAGTTGTAAGAAGTATAATTAAAGGAAAACTGCTCAGAAATATTAAGTGCTTTTGTGCTAATACTACAGAGACATCATGAATGCTGTAGAACACTCCATGTGAATTAATTTTCTTATATTTTTATGAAGGTTTTTTCTCCCCCTACCCCCCAAACTATTTGTCAATGGAGAAATTTACTCTATTTTTTCCTTTAATCATCATATGTTACTGTATTCAAAATTTAAGGTCACTCTGGCCACTAATAATACATGCTAACATTTCTCATGGAAGAATATTCAGAGTTAGTTGGTATTGCAGTTATTAAATCCCATGGATAATTGATTGGCTATATAACAGACTCTGTTCTGCATCAAATAATAAATGAAGAGCAGTTATCCAGAAATTAAACATTTTGCAGAGCATTGATTACTACAAAGAAGTTGAGATTTGGAAGGCAAGACCTGAGTTTCAGTTCTGGATTCAACAATTCTTAGCTTGTACCCAAATCCAGTTGGGTCCAACTGACTCAGAATCATAGCATTATATTTACTCATTGAGGAAAATATTCTTGAAAGAAAGCATGATGTAATTTCTAGCCAGAAAATAGAGCAATAGCAGTATTCATGAAAAGCAAAAGGCATTTTAGAAAAGTTATTAAGCAGAAATCAATAGGACCAATTGGATTTGTGATCAAGGGAGTTATATTTGACTAATACAACTCCTGGTTAATAAGATTCAGGCCAGAATGATTGTGGCAGAAATAAAGTCAGAAGTCATTTGAGGATGGGAAAAGTGGAGTAATGAGCATGGTGTTAGAATAAATGACTTTGAGGTGGCAGAAAAGTTTTGTGGACATGTCTGACAGAAAGTGAAAGCAAAGCCTGGCAGTATATGTTCAGGTGCTATTTGTGCAGAAGCCTTTTCAGTAGATCTCTGAGAGTATAGAGTACAGATTTTCAGACTTTAGTGGGAATGAGAATATTTTGGAGTTGGTGGTTCTGACCTCAGAGGTTCTAATTCAGTAGATTTAGAAATCCATATGGGACAAAGACACCCATATATTCTACTAGCACCCTTAGGATTTTTATGCAGAAAGTCTGTATGCTACAGTTTAGGGCAGTAGTTTTTAAGCTTTAACATGCATCAGAATTAACTGACAGGCTTGTTAAACTACAGATTGCTGGGCCTCACTTCTATGGATTCTGATGCAGCAGACCATGGGGCCAGACAAATTACTACTCTAACAAGGCAAATCCTGATGTTGCTGGTCAGGGAACCATGTTTTGAAAATGCCTGCCTTATGGTGCATTGATTTCACTGACATAGACTTTAATAGAGATTCAGGAGCAGAATTCTGGAAAGCAATTACATGCAGTGGCAGCACCAAGAAGGGGTGCATGTTTATGAGCCCAGAGGAAAGCACCACAGGAGGAAGGTGGCTGGGAGATGCGAGTGAGGAAAGGGAGCAGTGGTCTGAAACAGTCTAAAAGGATGCGGGCAAGTCATAGGAAGAGCGAGTCTTTAAAATGAAGGTCGTATCACTTGACAGCGTCAAATCTACAGCTACACATAGAGCAACTCTCACTGAAATGGACCTGAAGACAAGCAGACTGGCTCCTCTACAACCGAGGTCGTAAAGAAAGATCCACGCTGGGCTTGATAGGAGGGAAGTGATCTAGTTGGGATCTGAACTCCTGGTGGGTGATGCAAAGAACATGGGAGTATCATAGGCTCAGAGAGTCTCCCCGGGGACTGAGGGGTTCAAGGCACACCCTAGGCACAGCAGTCAAGGGATCTGACACCTGGAAGACAAGCCCCTTAGTTGGTTTGAAAACCAGAGAGGTTTACGAGAGGGTTGTAAGAAACCCAGAATCTGTTCTCAGAGAGCAGGCACAGTCTTGCTACCTCCTGGGAACACTGTGGAGCCTGTATTGAAAATTCCCTCCTGCTCTGGCCAGCTTGCCAGGACCACCTGGGCATGACTTCCAGCACCATTGGGCTCCTGCTCCAGCATCTCCTGCTTCCCTGCTAAGAGGAAGGCGGCCATTGCCAGGAAAAGTGTGCATATTTGAAAGGAATGGAATTGACTTGGGCCCTGACCCTGCCTCTGACCAGAGAGGAGGCAGATCATGTCAGAGGAGGGGTCTGTGTAGCTTTGGGAGGGAGTGGAGTCAGCTCCGGGGTGGCCTCCGTCACTGCAGGTGTGCGCATCCAGGTGCAGACTTGGAAACATGTGGAGACAGCTCGGTAGTGTGACTCCATCCCCTTCAGTCCTGACCTGGTGTCTAACCACGATGGCGCCCCTGGGAAATAGTAAAACGGGTGCAAAAGTGCAGCCCCAGGACCTCAGGCCCCAGCTGTAGCCTCAATCATCATGGAGAGGGCTAGCACATCTGGAAGAAATCCAACACCCTCCACGCTCCTGCTCCAGCTCCTTGGGCCCTGGCCCCACCCCTGATCGAGCTTTTGGAGAAGCCCTGGCCCATACCTGGCTCTGACTCTAGCCCTTCTGAATCCAGCCCAACCTCCCAGCAAGGTGGTGGTTGCCGGATCACCAGGAGGGAAGATTCAGTCTGAGATCATTTCAGATTCAGCTCTCCTGCCAAAGTTGCTGGGCATACATACGCTGCAAAGGGACACCCCCACACAAGGACATGCCTTCAAGATGGGTAGATAACTGTTTCACCTAATTTCACAGAGACAGAGAAAGTTAAACAAAATGAGAAGACATAAGCATATGTTTCAAATGAAAGAGCAAGAAAAAAAAAAACAACAACCCTGAAAACCTTAATGAAAGAGAGATAAATAATTTACTTGATAAAAAGTTGAAAGAAATAGCAGTAAGAATGCTAAGTGACTTGGGAAAACAGTAGAGGTGCAAGTGAGAATTTTAACAAAGAAATAGAAAATGTAAAAAAGAACCAAGGAGAACTGAAGAATACAGTGAAAGTGAAAGTGTTAGTTGCTCAATCATGTCTGACTCTTTGTGATCCCATGGACGGTAGCCTGCCAGGCTCCTCCGTCCATGGAATTATCCAGCAAGAATACTGGAGTGGGTAGCTATTCCCTTCTCCAGGGGATCTTCTCAACTCAGAGATTGAATCCAGGTCTCCTGCATTGCAGGCATATTCTTTACTGTCTGAGTCACCAGGGAAGCCTTATAACTGAAATGAAAAAATATGATAAAACAAAGTAATGGCAGATTAGGTGACACAGAACCAATAAGCAATCTAGAAGATAGAATAGTGAAAATCACCCAATAAGAGTAGCAAAAAGAAAAACAAATTTTAAAAAGTGAGGATAGTTTAAGGGACCGCTGCACCAGCATCAAGCATATTAGTATTTGCATTATAGGGGTTGCAGAAGAAGAGAAAAAAGGTGCATGAAATGTATTTGGTGAAATTGTGATTGAAAACTTCCTAAACCTGAAAAAAGGAAATAGATATCCACATACAGGAAGCAAAGAGAACCCCAAAGATGAACCCCCCAAAAAACCATAGCAAGACATATAATTAAGTGTAAAAAATGAAAGATAAACAATTTTAAAGGCAGCAAGAGAAAAACAGAGAGTCACATACAAGGTAACCCCCATAAGAATATCAACTGACTTTTCAACAGAAACTTTGCAAGCCAGAAGGGAGTAGCATGATATACTTGAAGTGCTGAAAGGGAAAAAACCTTCAACCTAGGCTATCTTACCCAGCAAGGTTATCATTCAGATTGAAGGAGACCTAAAGAGCTTCTCAGACAAGCAAAAACTAAAAGAGTTTATCAACACTAAACCTACCTTGAGTCTTCTCAAAGTGGAAAAGAAGAGGCTACAACAAGAAATAAGAAATTATAGAGAGGGAAAAAACCCCAAGGGTATTGGCAATTATATGGTAAAGGAAGTGGTTCAATCACTTAAGCTAGTATGAAAGTTCAAAGACAAAAATTATGACATCAACCATAACTACAATAGACAGTTAAGGGATATGCATGAAGATGTAAAACATGACATCAAAGAGACAAAGTGTTGGGAGAGGAGTATAAAATGTAGATCTTTTAGAATGTATTTAAACTTAAATGACTACCAGTTTAAAACAAGTAGATATAGGTTAGCACATATGAACCCCATGGTAAATACAAATCAAAAACCTACAATAGACACACAGAAACTAGAGAGAAAGGAACACAAGCTTACCAATATCAGTAAAGCATTCAATGAAAACATTGCTAAAATCATCAATCCACAGGAAAGATATGAAAAGAAGAAGGAGAAGAGGATTAAGAGATACAAACTACTATACATACATACATATATAAAATAAGATACAAGGATATAATGTACAGCACAGGGAATATAGCCTGTATTTTATACTAACTTTAAATGAAGTATAGCCTATAAAAATTTCCAACAATTATGTTACACACCTGAAATTAATATAAACTTGTAAATCAACTGTACTTAATTTTAAAAGTTGAAAAAAGGTGCTCAACATCATTAATTATTAGGAAAATGTTAATCAAACCAAAAATAAGATAACTGCAACATACCTAAAGTAGATCTAAAATTTAAAAAACTGAAAATTTTTTTAGTATTCACATGGATGTGGATCATTTGGAACTCTCATATACTGTTGGTGACAATGTAAGACAATATAACCATTTTAGAAAGCGGTATGGCAGATCCTTATAAAGTTAAACATGAAAAGCAGGGAATAAGTGCTGCTTCTAAAGTTGCCATGACAATTGAGACACTGGTGAATGAGAGTATAATTGTTTCTCCTCTATTTAATGTAAAAAAAAATCTGTGATATATTATATTTAAAGTGTTCCATTTAATATGAGTATTTTACCATAGTCTTTCCATCCACATTCACAGCATGGAGGATTTGGGAAGCCAAATCCTACCTACGTACCTACCTATGTACCTATGTACCTACCACATGACCCAAACAAAAACCTATATATAAATATTTACAGCAGATTTTCTTGTAATAGTAAAATATGGAAACAAATAGATATCATTCAACAGGTGACTAGAAAAGTAAAACAGGTATATCCATACAATGGAACACTGTAAAGCAATAAGAAAAATGAACTATAAATGCATGTGTAAACATAGATGAATCTAAAATGCATTTTGCTAAATGAAAGAACTCAGATCTGAATGGCTACATGGTATATTACAATTATATGACATTCTGCAAAAGGAAAAACTATAGGAAGGAAATCAAGTCCAAACAAATGGTGTCTGGAACCACTGGATGGGCAGAAGAGTTATCCTTAAAGGTGTAACACATGGGAATTTGGAGGCAGGGGGCTGGGTGTAGGGTGGGGAACAGACCTCTTCTCTATGGATCCATGGTGATAAATACATGACACCACACATTTATAAATCCTTCAGATATATACATCACAAAAATAAACAACCATTATTGCACATTACCAGAAATTCAACAAGGAAGAGAATAAAGATGGAACACAGGCTATACAAAAAGGAAAAAAAAAATGAAGGCCATTGTTAACTAATTGGATGTCAGAAGAAAAGATGTCAAAATCAGAGGTTTTTTGAAATAAAGAGAGGGGAGAAATCTTCAACTACTTGTTCCACTGAGAAATCCTTGCTTTCTTTCTTTTCTCTGGTGCATTTGTTGTAAAACTTTCCATTACATGTTTGGTCAGCTCCTAATATGGCTAATGAGTACCTCAAAGTAACTGAAACCTTCTCAGAATAAAAGTATCAACACCATATGGGGTTTACAGTTGGCACTACTGGTAAAGAATTTTCCTGCCAGTGCAGGAGACATATATCCAGGGTTTATCCCAGGTCAAGAAGATCCCCTGGAGAAGAGAATGGCATCCCACTCCAGTATTCTTGCCTGGAAAATCCCAGGAACAGAGGAGCCTGGTGGGCTCCAGCCCATGGGGTCGCAAAGAATTGGACATGACTGAGCACCTGAGCATAACCCCATGTGTTGTCCTATGTTTTCCCACCTAAGCTCTCTTTCACATTTTCATGTTCCCAAATCCATCTTTGAAATTGCCTAGCATATCCATCATATCTCTCCAAGACTCTCAGTGGATAATTGGACAGCCTCTTTCAATATCTTGAATCTTGACCCTTTTGTTTTATTTGCCAGTGTACAGAATAGAATAACTGATTCTCTATCATCTTCCAAAAGTGAGCAATGAGGTTGTTTTTAGTATGATCAAGGACTTAGGGATTTGAAAATATTTTATCATGCTTCTATCAATTAAATTATTGTTTTCTTGATATTTAAATTGTCACAGTTTTTCTTTTTAAAAAATTATCTATTTAATTGGAGGATACTTATTTTACAATATTGTGATGGTTTTTGCTCTACATCAACATGAATTGGCCAGAAGCATACAGGTGTCCCCTGCCTCCGGAAGCCCTTCCCACCGTCCTCCCCACCCCACCCTTCCAGGCTGTCACAGAGCACCAGCTTTGGCATACATCAGACTCCCACTGCCTATCTATTTTACATATGGCAATGTATTTGTTTCAATACTGTTCTTTAAATTATTACATTTTTGTCCAGCAGGAAATACTTCAAATTAGACCTGTCCTGCTGGTTTTTGTTGTTGTTGAGGCGCCAAGTCATGTCTGACTGTTTGTGATCCCATGGACTGCAGCATGCCACACCTCCCTATCCCTCACCATCTCTTGTGTTATCCCATGTTCATGTTCATTGAGTCATGCTTAACGGACTTAGTTGAGTATATTGGTGGTGCTATCCAATGATTTCATCTTCTTCTTCTGCCTTCAATCTCTCCCAGCAACAGGGTCTTTACCAGTGGTTCAGTTCTTTGCATTCAATGGCCAAAGTATTGGAGCTTCACCTTCAGCATCAGCCTTCCAATGAATATTCCGTGTTGATTTCTTTTAGGATTGACTGTTTTGATCTCCTTGCTATCCAAGGGGCTCTCAAGAGTCTTTTCCAGCACCACAGTTCAAAAACATCAATTCTTTGGTGCCTAGCATTCTTTATGGTCCAACTCTCACATCCATACATGACTACTGGAAAAATCATAGTTTTGACTGTACAGACCTTTGTCAGCAAAGTGATGTCCTTGCTTTTAATTCACTGTCTAGGTTGGTCATAGTTTTCCTTTCAAGGAACAAGCATCTTTTAATTTCATGGCTGCAGTTACCATCCACAGTGATTTGGGAGCCCAAGAAAATAAAGTCTGTCACTGTTTCCATTGTTTCCCCATCTATTTGCCATGAAGTGATGGGTTGGTTGCCATGATCTTAGCTTTTTGAATGTTGAAAAACTCAACAGTTTTTCAAGCCAGTTTCTTCTCTCTCCTCTTTCACCTTCATCAACGAGCTCTTTAGTTCCTCTCCCCTTTTTGCTATTAGGGTGCTGTCATTTGCATATCGGGGGTTATTGATATTTCTCCCTGCAATCTTAATTCCAGCTTGTGATTCACCCACCTTGGTATTTTGTGTAATGTATTCTGCATATAATTTAAATAAGCAAAGTGGCAATATATACCCTGACATATTCCTTTCCCAATTTTGAACCAGTCCATTGTTCCATGTCTGGTTCTAACTGTTGCTTTTCGACCAGCATACATGTTTCTCAGGAAGCAGGTAAGGTGGTTACAAGGTTTAAAAAGTTACAAGCTGGAAATTATAGGGTGTTCAGAATTACAGGAAGTTTTCTATTCTTTTTTTGAAGCACCCTCCTATTGTTTCCAATACATGATTTTTCTTTAACTCATCTGGATGATTCTTCTCAGTCTTCCTAAATGTTGATTTTCCACACAATCTCAATATATACATGCTCACTGGGTAGTCATATCCATTCCTCTAAACTACACCCATATGACAATATATTTCAACATAAGCTACCAGCAAAGATCTCTTTTATAAACTCTCTATTCCTTATCACATTTCTTCATTCTTTTTTCTTTTTAAAACTTCCCTTCCCTTATACCTTGTACCTCTCTCTATCCCTTGCATCTCTGTAACCCTGTTCCACCACCATCCATGCAGATTTAAGCCAAAAATCTGGGATTCCTTGTGGAACCCACCTCTTTTTCTCACTCCTAATTTGCAGCTCTTTGCTGAGTCCTGTCAATATAAACCGCTACCAGGAGGACTACAACACTAACCTCAGAGGTCTTTAACACTCCTCATGGGCATAATGCCTTGACTCTTGGACCCTCTTTGATCTGCTGTCATAGAGCAACTGGCAGAATTTTTAGAAATGCTTAAACATGTTACTGATTTCAGCCTAAAACCCAAGGCTTGTCATCACATTTAGAATAGAACCCAACCCTTTCTCATGGTCTTCCAGGCCTCTGTTGACTTCTCAGCCCCGATCTGCCCCAGTCTCCCCTTGTTTACACTCTGCTAGCCAAATGGCTGAATCCGCTCAGACACATGGCCTTCCCAGGTGGCGCTAGTGGTAAGGAACTCGCCTGCCAATGCTGGAGACATGGGTTTGATCCCTGGGTCAGGACGATCACCTGGAGTGGAAATGGCAACCCATTCCAGTGTCCTTGCCTGGAGAATCCCATGGATGGAGGAGCCTGGCAGGCTATGGTTCATAGGGTCACAAAGAGCTGGATTTGACTGAAGCGACTCAGCATGCGGCTTGCACTCCTTAGACACACCAGGTTCATTCTTCATGTTGTGTCTTTGCTCTCTGTAGAGGCTCTCTTTGGAACGTGTGTGTGTATGTGTTAGTCACTCAGTTGTGTCCGACTCTTTGCGACCCCATTGACTGTAGCCCGCCAGGCTCCATTGTCCGTGGGATTCTCCAGGCAAGAATACTGGAGTGGGTTGCCAGTTCCTTCTCCAAAAAGGCTGATGAAAGTATGTAAAATCAAGCTGATAACTGCATTACCATAAGGGCATAGACTTGGAGTACTGTGATATTGAATGGTTTCCCTTCGAAATGAACAGAGATAATTCTGTTGTTTTTGAGACTGCATCCAAATACTGCATTTTGGACTCTTTTGTTGACTATGAGGGCTACTCCATTTCTTCTATGGGATTCCTGCCCACAGTAGTAGATATAATGGTCATCTGAGTTAAATTCACCCATTCCAGTCCATTTTAGTTCGCTGATTCCTACAATGTCAATGTTTACTCTTGCCATCTCCTGCTTGACCACTTCCAATTTATCTTGATTCATGGACCTACCATTCCAGGTTCCTATGCAATATTGTTCTTTACAGTATCAGACTTTACTTCCATCACTAGTCACATCCACAATCAGGTGTTGTTTTTGCTTTGGCTCCATCCCTTCATTCTTTCTGGAGTTATTTCTCCACAGATCTCCAGTAGCATATTGGGCACCTACCAACTTGGGGAGTTCATCTTTCAGTGTCCTATCTTTTTGCCTTTTCATGCTGTTCATGGGGTTCTCAAGGCAAGAATACTGAAGTGGTTTGCCATTCCCTTCTCCAGTGGACCACGTTTTGTCAGAACTGTCCACAAGTACCCGTCCATCTTGGGTGGTCCTACCTGGCATGGCTCATAGTTTCATTGAGTTAGGCAAGGCTGTGGTCCATGTGATCAGTTTGATTAGTTTTCTGTGATTTTGGTTCTTTATTTGTGAGTTTTTTTCTACTGTCTTATTGAAACAGAGCAGGACCATATGGTCCTTGCCCCACCTCCCCCTGCCATGTCCTGACTGCCTTTTACCTGTGGAAACCTTTAGTCAAAGAATAAGTTTAGCCAAAGGAGTGTGAAATGCTGGAACAAAGGAAAACAGATAAAGGAGATCAAATAAAAATAATGCAGTCATAAAGCATAGTCAAGCACCTTTAGCTCTTTCTCAATGGCTAAAGATAACATTCTGAGTCATGTCCTGTGAGCTGTCTTACAGACACCAAAACACCAGTTGGAGAAGTTAACTACAAGATGACCAGACTGTACCCAGGACATGAACTGCCATAGTTCTGAGAACTGACCACAAAGCAATGGGAACAAATGTACCTTCGAACTACAGAGTAACTGTATCTGAACCAATCAAGATGACGCTGGTCAGACCACTGATGACCAGTTTGGAGTTCACTTTTGGAGATGACTATGCTGTTTCTGCATGGAACACCCTTCCCCCACTCAGTCTATAAAAGCTCTGACCCCTGGCTTCTCAGGGGAGGGGAACTGGCCTTTGGATAGATGTCTGCAAACCACCCCCCCCACACCAGTGCTTGCATTTGAAATAAAGCAAACTTTCCTTTCCATCAACTTGGCCTGTTTATTGTCAGTGAGCATCCAGACCCACAAATCCTTTTAGTAACAATTTTTCCTCTATTGTTTCTGATGAGAAATTATAGACATTCAAATTGTTGTCCCCTATATATAATGTATAATTTTTTCTCTAGATGCTTTCATGGCATTTTTGCTTCTGATTAAAAAAATTGTTTTTTTAGCAGTGGGACTGTAATGTCCCTAAGCATGTGGTTTTCTTTGCACTAACTCTACTTGGAGTATACTGGGCTTTTGAATCCATATATATATTTACAAAACTTGAGAATTTTAAATTTATTATTTCTTCAAACATTTTTTTCGTATTGTATTATCTCCTCTCCTTCTGGAACTTCAATTTTCCATGTTAGCTACTTTGCCTTCTTTCTATAGACCCTGATCATTTGGTTTCATTCTTTTCTTCTGTTACTCAGATTGGATAATTTGAATGATCTGTCTTTCAGTTTGCTGAGTCCTTTCCACTTTGTATCCTTTCTGCTTTCAGCCTGTCCAGTATATTTTTCAGTTTTCATGTTTTTTCATTTTAGAATTTACATTTGGTTTAATTTTATAGTTTCTACTCCTTTGCTAATATTTTCTATCTTCTTATTCATCACAAGCGTATTTTCCTTTACATCACTGAGCAGAGTTGTAACAGCAGGTATGAAATCTTTGTCTACTAATTCTCACACATAGGTTATCTTGGAATTAGTTTCTGTTGATTTTTTTTTTTTTTACTCTTGAGAATTGTTGATATGTTCTTGATTCTACATTTGTAAAGTGATTTGGCATTATATTCTATATATTTTGCATATTATGTGTGGTGGCTCCAAATTCTGTTACTTGCTTATGAGAAACGTTGTTTTTTGCTTGTTTGATGTTTATTTTTTTCAATGTTTCTTTGTTTAAGCAGACAATTAACTTGTTTGGACTCAAATGGAAAACTGTTTCTCTTTGGTGGAAGCTCCAGTTTCAAGCATATTCCCTTAATATTAGCTGGGTGAATTTTGGTTGCATGGTTCAAGGGTTACCAGAGTTTTGAGCACAGTTATAGAGAGAAGTTGCAGCTCAGTCGGTAAAGACTCTGCCTGCAAGGCAGGAGACCCAGGTTTGATTCCTGGGTCGGGAAGATCCCCTGGAGAAGGAAATGGCAACCCATTCCAGTACTCTTGCCCGGGAAATTCCACAGATGGAGGAGCTTGGAGGGCTACAGTCCATGGGATCATAAGAGTTGGACACAACTTAGTGACTAAAGAAAGAGAGAGAGAGAGAGAGAGAGAAGCTGAGGGTCCTCTCTATCTTATCTCTATTTCTCAAAATTCCCCCTTTACTATCCAGTTGCTGTAGTTTCCTAAATTCTTTCTTAAATTTCTTCAGTCTACAAGGACTATCTGTAGGTTTTCAATAAATAGTTTTAGTAAATCCATTAGATACTGAGCGCCTTGACCCTCAGGTTAAAAGTCAAAAGAAGAGGAAAAACTGTCTACAGTAGTATCCTTTCCCTTTGTCCAAGTGCTGATTCCCTTCTCCTGTTTAACCACTCTACAGCAACTTCAGGTACATTATTTTCTGTCTGTTTATTTGTTTTATTTTGTTTTGTTTTTGCACAGAGTTTATAGTTGGTAGCTGCAGGAGACTCAATATAATAGAGGTGTATTTAGCTATCCTGGAAGTGGAGTTTTAAGGGATATTCTTTTAGAAATAAAGTTTATGTAAAATTTTAATTTCCTTGATATCAAAGTGTAAGATGTATTTTAATAACAGACAATAGTTACTGTTTATTGTTATCCAAAACCAAACTTTTTTTCCTTTAAGACTTTGCTTAGACTTTTAGAATTAAAGAGTATAGAATAGTTTCATAGTTTTTCCTTTTACACAACTTATTAAGTACTATTTTCATTACTTGGTTTTATTCAGTGACAGTTATGTGAGGGCATAGTTTATGCCTGTGGATATGTGTTAAAGGGCAAATTAGAATATTTGCCCTCAAGAAGCTCTATTAATAGAGCAGACCAATACATCAATGAATATTGTAACAGAGGCTATTAACTGTTATATCATAGATAGGTCCAAAATGCTTTGGGAACACATGGAAATGTAAAATTAGCTTCACCTTGTAGAGTAGGTGTGGAGGGATCAAGGAAGACACCATAGGAAGGATAATACTTATAAACCAAGTCTTGAGAGTGTATAAGCATGCATAGGAATTTTAAAAAGCTATAAACACACACACACATACACACACACACACAGTGGACGTAAAACGGAATAGTTTGGACTTGCTTTTGATTACTCTGTGCATACTGTGTAGCTCTAAAGTCAATTGATTTAATACCGCAATTAATATTTAAGAAGAGAATGTGACTTCTTTAGGGAAGGCAATGATTTTTAATTCATTCAAAAAAACTTTTCATTTTGAAGTATAGATTTACAGGGAGTTGCAAAGATAATATAAAGAGTTTCTGTGTATTCTTCACCCATCTTCTCCCAATGGTCACATCTCACATAACTGTAGTACAATATAAAAACCAGAAATTTAATATTGGTATAATGTGTGTGAGTGTATGGCTCTATGCCATTTTCACACATGTATAGATTTCTGTGGCCACTACAGCATCAAGATGACAGGACTATCCCATCACCACAAAGACCTCCCTCATGCAACCCCTTTATATCACACGCACCCACCCCCACCAACCAGCCCTAACCTCTGAAATCCACTAATCTCTTTTCCATCTCTATAATTTTTTCTTCTTGAGAATGTTATATAAGTGGAATCACCGTATGTGACCTTATGAGAATGGCTTTTTTCACTCAGCACAATGCCCTTGAGATCCAACCAAGTTGTTGCATGTATCTATATTTATTACTATATGGGTTTCTCTCAAGATTACTTTAGCTGCGTTCCTAAATGTTAATAAGTTGTATTCTCATTTTCATTAAATTCAATATGTATTTTTATTTCCATTTAGACTTCTTTTCAAACCCATGGATTATTTCAAAGTGTGTTATTTAGATTCTGAGTGTTTGTAGATTTTCCTGTAACCTGTTACTGATACTGATTTAATTCCATTGTGCTCAGAGAACATACTCTGTGTGGTTCAATTCTTATAAAATTTGTTGAGCTGTGTTTCATGACTCAGAATAGGGTCTGTTGTGATGTATGTCCCATGGGTGCTTGAAAAGAGCGTGTGTTCTGCTATTGTTGGGTACTGTGTTCAATCAAGGTCTCTTAGCTCCTGTTAGGTAATATTTTTGTTTAATTCTTCTTTAGTCTTGTTGACAGAGGATGAGATGGTTGTATGGTACACAGACTCAATGGACATGGGTTTGGGTAAACTCCAGGAGTTGGTGATGGACAGGGAGGCCTGGTGTGTTGCGGTTCATGGGGTTGCAAAGAGTCAGACATGACTGAGCGACTGAACTGAACTGAACTGAGTCTTGTTGATTTCTAATTATTTCACCAGTTACAGAGTAAGAGGGTTTGAAGCCTCTGTAACTGTGACTTTTTCTCCTCCCACATCTATCAGGTTTTTAAATTCAGACATAAGTGAGTTACAATGTTGTGTTAGTCTCAGGAGTACAGTAAAGTCTTTCTTTTTCAGGTTCTTTTCCTTTATAAGTTATTACAAGATATTGACTGTAACTCTCTGTGCTATGCAATAAATCCTTGTTTTTTGTCTATTTGATAAGCAATAGGTGTACCTCTTAATCTAAAACTCCGAATTTCCCCTTACTCCCCATCCCCTTTCCCTTTTGGAAACCACAGCTTTGTTTTCTGTGTCTGTGAGTCTGTTTGTGTTCTGCAAATAAGTTCTTTGCATCATTTTTTTAGATTCTACATGTAAATGATGTCATGATTTTTGTCCAGTTCTGTTGCCTCACTTTGCTTGGTATGAGAATCTCCATGTCCATCTATGTTGCTGTTAATGAAATTATAGCATTCTTTTTAAACTGAGTAATAGTTCAATAGACTGTAAGAAGGTGGGGAGCTGAAGAATTGATGCCTTCAAACCATGGTGCTGGACAAGACTCCTGAGAGTCCCTTGGGCAGCAAGGATATCAAACCAGTCAATCTTAAGGGAAATCAACCCTTAATACTCATTGGAAGGACTGATGCTGAAGTTGAAATTTCAATATTTTGGTCATCTGATGTGGACAGCTGACTCATTGGAAAAGTCCCTGATGCTGGGAAAGACTGAGGGCAGAAGGAGAAGAGGGTGTCAGAAGATGAGATGGCTGAGTGGCATCACCAGTGCTATGGACATGAACTTGGGCAAACTTCCGGAGATAGTGAGGACAGAGAGGCCTGGTGTGCTGCAGGGGTCACAAAGAGTGGGACACGACTGGGCGACTGAACAACAGCAATAGTCCATTGTGTAGATCTCTATCTCCTTCTATTTATATGTTGCTATGTATATATACATATACACATATATGTATCTTTATCTATCTCTCTCTATATATATACACATATATCTTTATCCATTCATCTTTCAAAGGGTACTTAGGTTGCTTTCATATCCTTCAGTAAATAGTGCTGCTGTCAACATTGGTCATCTACCCTCTCTTCATCCTTTGTCCAACCTTTAAAGGAATAAGTCTGCAAAATTGGTCTTGAGACTAGAAAGTGGCATTTCCTAAACCAGTTTTGACTCTAGGCATAAAATGTGGGTGGAACCAGAAGGAAGGTCCAGTGCTAGGTTTATAAAATCAGGAGGCAAGACCTCTTGATGTTTACTATCTTTACAACTGCTGAAGTTCTTGCTGGGTCAACTTTGTTTCCTTTTCCCTGGAGGCTGAGACTTGCAGGGGGCAGGGGACACATTGAAAGTATGAAATATCAGGGTTTCTTGTGCAAAAATAGTGGGTCAGGAGTTGGGGTGGAGGGAGGGGGTGAGAGGCATGGGGGATGGCTAAGCCTCCACACGTTCTGGGGAAGGTCAACCCAGGAGAAAGATGGATGGGCCAGGACTATATGGAAGTACCAGCTATGGCCCTGGGACTCCGACCTTTGCTAGGGTGTGGGCCTCGAAAATCAGTTTTACTTTTCAGTTGACAGTACCATGTTCTAGACTCTGGGCTAGACCAGTGAAGTCCGGAGGGAGATGCTAGTCAGGCGCAGGGTGGAGGGGAGGAGAGGAGAGAGGCAGGTCTGCCTGGAATGCTTTGGCCCCACCCACCCCTGTGCTCCAGTTTAGAAGCAGCAAAGGAAGGAACTGCTGCCAGGAACAAAGTGAAGACCCATGTCAATATCACTATTATTAGCCATGTGGACTCTGGCAAGTCTGCCACCACCACAGGGCATCTCTTTTAAAGTGTGGGGGAACAGCAAGAGGACCATCAAGAAGTTGAGAAGGAGGCAGCTAGGCACCTGTGGTGTTGGTGTCTAGGAGTGGTGGGACTATATGCACAATGGTCATCCCCACAGTTGTCCGGGTTCAAGAGCCAGAATGTTGAGTGAAAGGAGGGAAATGCCACTGGGGAGACTCCGCTGGAAGCTCTGGACTCTAAGCTCCCACTCCCTTGCCTGTCAACAAGCCCCTGAGGCTGCATCTGCAAGACTGGAGGTGAGGTGACCGGACTTCTTGAGGAACAGAGTTGAAGGAGCTCCAGTGTCTGACTAGCCAGGGTCAGATCCTGACTTGCTATCTGGGATAAAGTGTCAAAGCCTCCAGCATTTCCAGTTTATCTGATACACCATAAATTACCAGTCATTGGATTCAGCACTTCCCACCGGTCCTGCCCAGGTGGCACTAGTGGTAAAGAACCCACCTGCCAATGCAAGAGACACAAAAGACGAGGGTTCCGTCCCTGGGTCGGGAAGATCCCCTGGAGGAGGGCATGGTAACCCACTCCAGTATTATTGCCTGGAAAATCCCTTGAACAAAGAAGCCTGGGTACAGTTCATGGGGTTGGAAAAAAGTTGGACACGACTGAGCACGCGTGCCCCAGTCCTGCAGGTGACCTTGGTCCTCGATCCCCAGTACCAAGGAAGCCAGTTCTCACTGGGTGGGTCTGGAGTTGCTCTGACTGCCTGCCCTTTTCCTACGGCACAGGCACTGGCAATGTGCCTGTGGGCTCCGTGGAGACCAACTTCCTGAGACCTGGTGTGGTTGTCACTTGCCTCCAGCAATGGCACCATGGAGGTCAAGTCTGTGAAGATGCACTGCGAGGCTCTGCCTGGGGGTTTCAGCGTGAAGAATGTCTGTGAAGGATATTCATCTTGGCTTTGTGGCCAAGATGACCGGAAGGAGGATGACTGGAAGGAGGATGACAGCAAGAATGACCGGAAGGAGGTAGGAAGGATGCCGGAAGCTTTGTGGCGCTGGTAAGCTCCCGCGAGGTCAGGGGTGTTGGTGGGCTGAGGTGGTAGAAGCAGGTGTAAATAATTAACCCTAATTTCGAGGGAGGCCCCAGGTTGGTCCAGAGTTGGTGCCAGATCACAGGTGCCATCAGACCTCTTCTAATTATTTTCCTCCCCACTTCCCCACCAGGTGATCATCTTGAATCACCACACCAGCTATTCCCCAGTGCTGACTGCCACGCACCTCGTGCAAGTGTGCCGAATTGAGGGAAAAAATCGACTGGTGCTCTGGCCACAAGCTGGAGGACGACCTAACAGGGCCCTGATGTCGGGCAATGCGGCCATTGTGCGGATGGTCCCCAGCAAGGCCATGCGTGTGGAGACCTTCTCTGAATACCCAGCTCTAGGTGAGCCAGGGACTGATGATGGCTGCTGAGCCCTGGGAAGGAAAGGACCTCTGACTGAGGACAAGGAGTCTCCCTTCTGTGCCTCTTTCTTCCTTCCTCTTCAGGCCATTTTGTTGTGCAGGACATGAGGCAAATGGCGGCCATTGGAGTCGTCAAGGCCATGGATAAGAAGACATCCATTGAGGGCAAAGTCACCAAGTTGGCAGTGAAGGACAGCAAGAAGTGAAGCATGATTTTCCTCCTGGCTGTTTCCTTGGCAATCTCTACTATATAAGACACTTTTGTGTATTTACTGAGTAAAATTAATAGCAGTGCTTAAACTTGTTATCTATCTTGGTTTCTTCCAATGAGGAAAGCACAAAGGTCAGTGAGGAACCTCTGGGTTGATGAACAACTAATTCAAGACCCATGGGCTTCAAAGTGTTTTCCCACCCAGAGGTCGATACCATCCTTTTCCTGTTTCCCTCACACTTAAAAGTATTTTACAATGTCATAATGCCAATAGGCTAACCCAACACTACCGTTTATGTCCCTCTCACCCACCCTCTCTTTAATATGTAATTTTTTTTTTTTTTTACTAAAGTATAGTTGATTTACAATGTTGTGTTAGTTTCTGGTGTACAACAAAGTGATTCAGTTCTTTGTCTATGTCTCTTACTGTGTCTATACTTTTTCAGATTCATCTTCATTACAGGTTATGACAAGATATTATCTCTAGTTCCCTGTGCTATACAGTAGGGTCTTGTTATTTATCTATTTTATATACAGTAGTGTGTATCTGTTAACCCCAAACACCTAAATTACCCTTCTCACCACCTCTGCTTCCCCCTTTGGTTAACCATAAGTTTGAATCACTTTGTGGTACACCTGAAACTAACACAACTCTGTAACTCAGTTATACTTCAATTTAAAAAACTGATAGATGTGAAAGGAGATATAGCCAAGTCAGTTATAGAGACTTTTAAACCCCCTTTCTCTGTAATTGGTGAAATAATTAGACAGAAATCAGCAAGACTAGAGAAGAACTCAACAAAGATATAAGCTAACAGGAGCTAAGAGACCTTAATTGAACACTGTACCCAACACACACACTTTTTTTTTTCTTTATGTTTTATTTATTTATTTTTCATTTATTTTTATTAGTTGGAGGCTAATTACTTTACAATATTGTAGTGGTTTTTGCCATACATTTACATGAATAAGTCATGGATTTACATGTGTTCCCCATCCTGAACCCCCCTCCCACCTCCCTCCCCATCCCATCCCTCTGGGTCTTCCCAGTGCACCAGCCCTGAGAACTTATCTCATGCATCCAACCTGGGCTGGTGGTCTGTTTCACCCTTGATAGTATACTTATTTCAATGTTATTCTCTCAAAACATCCCACCCTCACCTTCTCCCACAGAGTCCAAAAGTCTGTTCTGTACATCTGTGTCTCTTTTTCTGTTTTGCATATTGGGTTATCGTTACCATCTTTTAAAATTCCATATATATGCATTAGTATACTGTATTGGTCTTTATCTTTCTGGCTTACTTCACTCTGTATAATGGGCTCCAGTTTCATCCATTCCATTAGAACTGATTCAAATGAATTCTTTTTTATGGCTGAGTAATATTCCATGGTGTATATGTACCACAGCTTCCTTATCCATTCGTCTGCTGATGGGCATCTAGGTTGCTTCCATGTCCTGGCTATTATAAACAGTGCTGCGATGAACATTGGGGTGCACGTGTCTCTTTCAGATCTGGTTTCCTCAGTGTGTATGCCCAGAAGTGGGATTGCTGGGTCATATGGCAGTTCTATTTCCAGTTTTTTAAGGACTCTCCACACTGTTCTCCATAGTGGCTGTACTAGTTTGCATTCCCACCAACAGAGAACACACACACCTTTCAAACACCAATGGAACATACACCAAAACAGACCCTATTCTGAGTCATGAAACACAGCTCAACAAATTTTATAAGAATTGAACCATATGAAGTATGTCCTCTGAGCACAATGGAATTAAATCAATATCAGTAACAATTAGGTTACAGGAAAATCTACAAACACTTGGAATCTAAACAATACACTTTGAAATAATCCATGGGTTTGAAAAGAAGTCTAAAGGGAAATAAAAATATGTATTAAATTTAATGAAAATGAGAATACAACTTATTAACATTTAGGAATGCAGCTAAAGTAATCTTGAGAGAAACCCATATAGTAATAAATATAGATACATGCAACAACTTGGTTGGATCTCAAGGGCATTGTGCTGAGTGAAAAAAGCCATTCTCATAAGGTCACATATGGTGATTCCACTTATATAACATCTCAACAAGAAAAAATTATAGAGATGGAAAAAAGAGATTAGTGGATTTCAGAGGTTTGGGCTGGTTGGTGGGAGTGGGTGCGTGTGATATAAAGGGATTGCATGAGGGAGGTCTTTGTGGTGATGGGATAGTCCTGTCATCTTGATGCTGTAGTGGCCACAGAAATCTATACATGTGTGAAAATGGCATAGAGCCATACACTCACACACATTATACCAATATTAAATTTCTGGTTTTTATATTGTACTATAATTATGTGAGATGTGACCATTGGGAGAAGATGGGTGAAGAATACACAGAAACTCTTTATATTATCTTTGCAACTCCCTGTAAATCTATACTTCAAAAGGAAAAGTTTTTTTGAATGAATTAAAAATCATTGCCTTCCGTAAGGAAATCACATTCTCTTCTTAAATATTAATTGCAGTATTAAATGAATTGACTTTATAGCTACACAGTATGCACAGAGTATTAAAAGGTAAGTCCAAACTATTTAGTTTTTACCCTCAGTGTAAATACATGTAATATATTTAATATATATATAATATATATATATATATATATATATAATACCACTTTTTGAAATACCCTTAAAAACTTATAAACTTATAAGACTTCCAAGACTCATAAGTTTATACACTTTCAAGACTTGGTTTATAAATATTATCTTTTCTATGGTGTCTTCCTTGATCCCTCTACATCTACTATACAAGCTAAAGTTAACTTTACCTTTCCTTGTGTTCCCAAGGCACTTTGGACTTATCTGTGATACATTTCACATGTGAGCAAGGTAATGCTCAAAATCCTTCAAGCTAGGCTTCAACAGTACATGAACCAAGAACTTCCAGATGTACAAGCTGGATATAGAACAGGCAGATGAACCAGAGATTAAATTGCCAACATCTGTTGAATCAGGGAATTCCAGAAAAAACTTCTACTTTGGCTTCATTGACTACATTAAAGCCTTAGACCGTGTGGATCACAACAAACTGGAAAATTCCTAAAGAGATGGGAATACCAGACCACCTTACCTGCCTCCTGAGAAACCTGTACGCAGCTCCAGAAGCAACAGTTAGAACCAGACGTGGAACTACAGACTGGTTCCAAATCGGGAAAGGAGTACGTCAAGGCTGTATATTGTCACCTTGCTTATTTAACTTCTATGCAGAAGGCATGTGTTGTGCTAAGTTGCTTTAGTTATGTTTGACTCTTTGCAACCCCATAGACTGTAGCCCACCAGGCTTCTCTATGGGATTTCCCAGGTAAGAATGCTGGAGTGGGTTGCCATGCCCTTCGTCAGGGTATCTTCCCAAAATGGGGATCGAACCCATGTGTTTCGAATCTCCTGAATTGGCAGGCAGGTTCTTTACCGCTAGTGCCACCTGAGAAGCCCTCTATACAGAGTGTATCATGCAAAATGCTGGGCTAGATCCATCTCAGCTGGAATCAAGGTTGCTGGGAGAAATATCAATAACCTCAGATATGCAGATGATACCACCCAAATGGCAGAAAGCAAAGAGGAACTAAAGATCTTCTTGATGAAAGTGAAAGAGGGGAGTGAAAAAGCTGGCTTAAAACTCAACATTAAAACAACTGAGATCATGGCATCTGGTTCCATCACTTCATGGCAAATAGATGGGAAAACAATGGAAACAGTGAGAGACTTCATTTTCTTGGGCTCTAAAATCACTGTGGAAGGTGACTGCAGCCATGAAATTAAAAGATGTTTGTTCCTTGGAAGAAAAGCTATGACAAACCTAGACAACATTTTAACAAGCAGAGATACCACTTTGCTGACCAAGGTCTGTATAGTCAAAAGTATGATTTTCCAATAGTCATCAATGAGTTGGGCCATAAAGAAGGGTGAGTACCAAAGAATTGATGCTTTTGAACTGTGGTGCTGGGGAATGAACACTTTTGAGAATTCTTTGGACAAGGAGGTCCAAAGGAGGTGAAACCAGTCAATCCTAAAGGAAATCAATCCAGAATATTCATTGGCAGGACTGATGCTGAAGTTGAAGCTTCAGTACTTTGGCCAACTGATGCAAAGAGCCAACCCATTGGAAAAGATCCTGATTCTGGGAGAGATTGAAGGCAAGAGGAGAAGGAGAAGACAGGATGAAATGGTTGGATGGCATCCCTGACTCACTGGACATGACTTTGAGTAAACTCCAGGAGATGGTGAAGGACAGGAAGCCTAATGTGCTGCAGTCCAGGGGGGTCACAGAGTCAGACATGACTTAGTGACTGAACAACAATGAAAATGATATAGCAGTTAATAACCTCTGATACCACATTTGTGGGAGTCTTCTCTGTTAAATACTTGTCTCCTCTGTTAAATAGAGCTTCTTGAAGGTAGATATTCTAATTTACCCTTCAATGTATCCACAGGCAAAAACTATGCTCTCTCCTACTAGTCACTAAATAAGACCAAGTAATGAAATTATTATTTAATAAGCTATAGAAAAGGATAAATTATGAAACTATTGTATAATTTTTAATTCTATAAGGCCAAACAAAGTCTTGAGGGGGAAAAAGACTTTGATTTTGGGTAGTAATAGGTATTAACTATTGTCTCTCATTAAAATATATTTTTAGTACTTTGATGTCAAGGAAATTAAAATTTTAAGTAAACTTTATTCCTCAAAGAATATTCCTTAAAACTCCACTTCCAGGATAGCTAATTCACCCTTATTATAGTGACTCTCCTGCAGATACCAACTATAAACTCAGTGCAAAAAACAAAATAAAACAAATAAACAGAAAAAAAAAGTACCTGAAGGTACTGGAGAGTGATTAAAAGGAATAGGGAAATCGATACTTGAACAAAGGGAAAGGAAACTGCTATAGAGACTTTTTGCTGTTCTTATGACTTTTAACCCAAGGCTGCAGACAGTCAGTGCCTAGTCGGTTACTAAAACTGTTTATTGAAAACCCATAGATGGTCCTTATAGTCTGAAGAATTAGAAGAAAGAATTTAGGAAACCACAGCAACTGGATAGTGAAGGGGGGCTTCTGGAAAAGAGAGCTAAATCACAAAAACTGCAATAGACAAGGCAGTCTTGAGAAAGATGAATAAAATTGGAAGCATCATCCTTCCTGATTTCAAATATTACAAATATTTCAAATATTTGTATTTCAAATATTACAAATATTACAAATATTTCAAATATTACAAATTTTTAGTTATCAAAACAGCCTGGTACTGGCATAAAAACAGATGCTTAGGTTAGTGGAATAGAATAGACAGCTCAGAAATAATCCAAGACCCATGGATGAGTTGGATGAGTTCAAGACTTCGGTTAAGGCATTAACTTCAGATATGGTGGAAATAGTAAGAAAACTAGAATTAGAAGTGGAGTCTGAAGGTATGATTGTATTCCTTCACCCTAATGTTGCAATTTCAACAAATGCAAAGTTGCTTGATAAAGATGATCAAAGAAAGTGGCTTCTTGACAAGGAATCTACTGCTGGTGAGATGCTATGATGATTGTTGAAATTACCACAAAAATGTAGAATATTAAAAAACAAGTAGAATATTACATAAGCTTTAGTTGAAGAAGCAGTGGTTTGAGAGGACAGACTCCAATTCTGAAAATAGTTCCACTGCGGGAAAAATGCTATCAAGCACCATTGTATGCTCGAGAGAAATGTTTCTTGAAAGGATCAGTTATGCAGCAAACCTTATTGTTGTCTTACTTGAAAAAATTACCACAGCCACCCCAGGGCTTCAGCAACTACCATCATGGTCAGTCAACAGCACTCAACATCAAGGAAACACCCTCCTCCAGCAGAAAGATGACAACTCAGTGAAGGCTCACCTGATAGCATTTTTTAGCACTATTTTTTTTTTTTTAATTGAGGTATGTACACTATTTCTCAGACAAAACATTTTGCATAAAATAGACTATAGTGTAGTGTGATTATGACTTTTATATTCACTGGATGAAAGATTAATGTGACTCACTCTATTGCAATATTCACTTTATTGTTGTGGTCTGGAACCAAACCTGTAATATCTCCAAGGTATGCCTGCATTTTGCATATACTGACAGTTTTCAGTTGCACTTAGTGAAAAGAACAGAAAAATGTACCTTTGCTCCATTTTTGTGGAAACTGAAGTCTGAGAATTTTCTAATTTACTGTTTTATTTTATTTTTTTTAGAACATGTAGTGAGTTAACATGATACAAAACCAACAAAGTATAACAACTTATATACGAAAAAGTCACTTTTTCTTGTTCATCTTCTGCCCTATGTCTACTCTGACTTCACCCACAGTTTCCCTTTTATCCCTTCAGAGTTTCTTTAGAAGGGAAGAAATATGAAGAAATGATAAAGTTTTTACCCCTTCTGTTTTATATAAAAAGTGGCCATATATATATTGTATAAAATGAAAGGAAGAGTCCATCCTGCAGCAAACTTCATTGTTGTCTTATGTGTGTGTATGTATCTATGTCTATATCTATATAAATACACTGTACTGATCTTCCCCCTCCATTTAGCTATATATTTTAGAGATCCTTTTATATTAAGTATGTAAAGAGCTTTCTTGTTCTTTTTTATAGTCCCATAGGTTTTACTCTATTAGTAGAAAACAGTGTTTTAATGGTCGTTTCCAAATTGTGTTGATAAATTGTGACTTTCCTCGGAAGTATTAATATCTTTTTATAATACATAGTCTATCAGTGTTTATTCTTAAACACTGTCACATGTTTGGGAAAGTTGGAGCCAGTTGGTATGATTTTCCTTCTAGAATTGTTTACATGTAATATGTTTATTTTGAAGATAAAGAACATTTGTCATATTCTTTTTTGTATACTGTGTTTTCCAGATGATCTCAGGGATTCCATGATCCTGACATCTTAAAAGAAAAAGATAAATGCCAAGTATAATTATGGGAGTTACAGAAGTGTTTAGTGTTTTTAATTATAAGAAATCTATGCAAGATTTGGATGTTCTCTTTCTACTTTCAGAAGAAAGCCAGTAAACATAGGCTTTCCCTAGACTCTCTTCCCTGTTCCAAAGGCATGTCTCATGAAGCCTGCACTCAAGTGCTGTCCATCTAAACTAATGTCATAACTTGTTTGAGATTTTTGGCAAAATAATATTTTACAAGATTGGCCAGATCACATGAATTAGTCCACCTAACCACCTAAGAAGTGAAAAGCTTTTAATTGGAACATAGGAAAATCAGTTCACTTGCCACAAGGAAACTGCAAAGAAGGAAACCAAAAGAGGTTTCAAGAGTTTTTCTTCAGAGAAGAGTTCTTTTTCTAGGTTTCTTGGCATCCTTCTTATAGGTTCTACTGTGATTGCTGTCTGTGAGGCTTACCTGCTGATAGGAGAAAGAATTGAGAGTGTAACTTTTCCTCCTATTTCTACAATCACCATAACAAATTAATGGTGATAACTGGAGGCAGATGAATCAGAATATAAGGATTTGGTTCATTTTAATGCAGTCATATTGGTAGGTTAAATGGCTGGTTGAAAGTAGCTATCACTAAACATTACTAAATAAACAATGTCAAGGAAATTAAGCTGCTTTGAAAGTATCAACTTGTTAGGTCTTAATTGGCTCATGACACTTGTAGCTGACATAACTTCTTTTTCCACTTTTTGTTTTTGTTAGTGAAATAAAGATTTTTGCTGAGGGAAGGTGATCCTAGTCCCAACTCAGCGATAAATTCTAATTAGCCTAAGCCAGTCCCTTGCCAATGTTTGTCCTAGCAATAGGCATGTGATATAACTTTGGCCAGTGAAATATAAAAGGGAGTATTATTGGTTTTGTTTTGTTGTTGCTTTCTCTTTTTTTGCTCACATGAAAAGAAACCCTTAGGAAGAAACAGGCTTTCTTACTCCTAGCTGTTTCGTCTGATCTTAACTGAAGACAAAGCCAATTCTCTGAGGATGGTAGTCGCAGATGGGAAGAATTCAAGACCCTGATGTTATCACAAGTCTAGAATATACCAATGCTGGAACCTTGTTGTATATGATTTATGGAACATAATGAATTCTCTATGTTTCTTAACTTATTGTAATTTGAGTTTTCTTTTATTTACAGCCAAAAGCATCTTAACTGATAAAATATCTTAATGTACTACATTCAAACAAAAGAGCAGTGATAACTCATTTGGGAAAGTACATATATTCAAATTGGTCATGTAGATTTGAATACATGGCAGATGGAAATGAAGTCTCCTTTTGATAATTCCATTTCTCCTCTGAAGAAATGGATTTTGAACTAAGGTAGAATTATTTGATAACTGTAATGTTACAATTTCAGAAGTTACAGATTTTGAAGAATAAAAGACACATTATTACATTATTTTGCAATCCTTTGGATATTTCTGAATTACTATATGTCTTTCCAAACAGTATAACTTACTTTCAAGAAAATTTTAAAGAACTGAAGGAGATCTCTGCTCATCAAAGAGAAATAGTTTTGATACATTTTCAGACCAAGTTTACAAATCCTTAGGTTACACTGGAATTTCTAACTATGTGATAAAACCCTGAGACATGTTTGAACCAATTTGCTCCCTGAAGGTAATATTTTCTTAGGAATGTACAGAACTCAAAATTGAGTGCTATTTCTATTTGTGTTTACAGGGGAGCCTGGCATGCTGTCGTCCATGGGGGTGCAGAGTCAGACTCCACTCAGCAACTGCAGGACACCAGCTTGGCTGTGCTTGGTCTTAGCTGTGACATGCAGGGACTTAGCAGGGATGTGCAGACTCCTGGTGGCAGCAAGTGGGGTCTAATTCCCCGATCAGGGATTAAACTCAGGCCCTCTGCTTTGGGAGCTTGGAGCCTCAGCCACCGGACCACAAGAGAAGTCCTAGTGCTACTTTGTTTGATGTAAATCTAAAGCCAGAATTGAATTCTGACCCATGAACATTTCTGCAGTTCCCCAGAAGAATTCAGTTTAGTCTGTTAAATATCACCATTCTTATTGGTTAACCATGGCCGATCAATGGTTGACACCAGGATTTTAAGGGTGGCAACAATCCATTCTAAAGATGTCTACCTTATTGAAATTACAGCATATTGCTTTTAAGTCAGTATACCAATTCAATAGCCTTTAAAATTTCACAGTTATTATAATCAAAGCATGATTTAATTCTGTAGGGAATTATTTTTAAAAAGTTGAAACCGATGAAACAGCAATCAAGGTGGCCATCATAGTAGAAAAGAAATAAACATTTGCACAGAAAGCCAGAGATAGGGAAAATGCCTCTTGTCATATTGTTCTTTACAAAAATCAAGAAATTATAAGCATTTATTGACATTGTAGAGGAGAAGTTTATAAAATTTCTTGTTAAAAATGAAATGTTAAATAATAATTAACTTAGATATTTCCATTGTTAGCCATTGATTATATAAAATAGTGTCATGTTTTTTATTCAGTGTGCTGTCTATATTAATTTATTTGAATAAATGTTATCATATTTATATGTCTATAATCACTTTAACAAAATCAGTTGTGATTTCTGTTTCACCAGAACTGTTTTCCATCATTTTTGTCTTCTTCAAAGTGGAGGTTTTCAGGAATCTAACTTTTCCAATTCAGAACTATCTGCTGTATATTGACCTTTTTGAGGGTTCAGTTATCATATTACTGCTAAAAAAATCCATCTTTTTGAATAGATATAAAAATAATAATTTCCATGGAGAATATATGTATGGGACTGCAAGGAGATCAAACCAGTCAATCCTAAAGGAAATCAATCCTGAATATTCATTGGAAGGACTGATGCTGAAGCTTCAGTACTTTGGCCACCTGATGCGAAGAACTGACTCCTTGGCAAAGACCCTGATGCTGGGAAAGAGTGAAAGGCAGGAGGAGAAGGGGATGACAGAGGATGAGATGGTTGGATGATGTCACTGACTCGATGGACATAAGTTTGAGTAAACTCTGGGAGTTGGTGATGGACAGGGAGGACTGGCGTGCTGCGGTTCATGGGGTCCCAAAGAATTGGCCACGACTGAGTGACTGAACTGAACTATTGAAAAATAAAAATTGAACTTTGCATAAAATCATTTAGCAAATGCCACTTGTGATATTATGATATAATATACACATTTGATGTCTGTCCCTAGTTCCGGCACAGAACTCCTAAATTTCTTGATATTCCTGAATAATAGAGGTTAGAGGAGTATGTTTGTTATTTCATAATAAGTCCCTTTTAACTATACCTTGGGTTTCCCAGGTGGCACAGTGGGAAAGAATCTGCCTGCCAATACAGGAGATGCAAGAGATGTGTGTTCAATCCCTGGGTCAGGAAGATCGCCTGGAAGAGGACATGGCAACCCACTCCAGTGTTCTTGCCTGGAGAATCCCCATGGACAAAGGAGCCTTGTGGGCTACAGTCCATGGGGTCCCAAAGAATTGGATACAATTTAGCAGCTCAGCACTTGTGTGTGCACACACACACACACACACACATATCTGAGTTTATGCTAATGAGGATGAAGGTTGAAGGTTTGTTGCCAGAAGAATCAACTGTGTGACTGGAAGATTAGAACTTTCACCCCATCCCCTGACTTAATCATCAACAACCAGTGATTTACTCAACACTACCTGCATAAGAGAAGTTCCATAAAAACTCTAAACAAAGGAGAGCTCCCATATGCTCTCCTTTGGAAAGGAAAGTGGTGCACCCCAAAATCCATGGGGACAGAAGTTCATGTACTAAGGACCCTTCTGAACCTTAGTTTATATACTTTCTCACATGACTGTTCATTTGCATCCTTCATAATAAACCAGTAATAGTAAATACATAATAAATAAACTAGTAATAAGCAATGCATTTCCCTGAGTTCTTGAGCTATTACAGTGAACTGTTGAACCTGGTGAGGAGGTTGTCAGGACCCCCAAATAGTAGACAAGTCAGAAGTGTGGTTAACCTGGAGAACCCAATACTTACAACTGGTGTTTGAACTGGGCAACAGTCTTATGAGACTTGGGATTCCCTGGTAGCTCAGTTGGTAAAGAATTCACCTGCAGTGTAGCAGACCCTGGTTCAATTCCTGAGTTGGGAAGATCTGCTGGAGAAGGGATAGGCTACCCACTCACTCCAGTATTCTGCTGAAATAAGAAGCACTAACATTAACTTATCTAGTAAGTAGTCACGGTGTGCAGAGATATAACATCATTTCTACTTGGTGGTGCTTATAAATTAGATGACTAATTTATCAGAGTAATCTGTTACAATATCTCAGCACTTTGAAAATAGGCTCAAAGTATAACAAGAAATGACAGATCAAAATAGCCCACATAGGATGACCCATTATTACACGAAGCATGTACTCATTTCACAGAGTCTAGATGTTAGGTTAGGACACTTCTTTGCTCCACTCAAGAAGACAGTCATGAGTATGGGTATATTATCTCTCTCCCCTGGCTCTGCCACTCCCCGCCCCCCCCCCCACCCCCCCGCCACAAAAAAAACCTCGGATGGATAGGAAGCCTTAATTTTTGCACCCAGTATCTGTTATGGACCATTATTTCAAACCTATCTCTCACCAAATCTCTTTTGAAGTGAATTTTTATGTGTGCATGCTAAGTCACTTCAGACTCTTTGTGACCCCATGGATGGTCACGGGAGGCTTCTCTGACCATGGGATTCGCCAAGTAAGAATACTGGAGTGGGTTGCCATGCCCTCCTCCAGGGGATGTTCCTGATCCAGGGATCAAACCCGCGTCACTTATGTCTCCTGTATTGGCAGGTGGGACCGCTAGCGAACCTGGGAAGCCCGTTCTGACCAATTACGTATGGCTTTAACTACCGGCCTTTACAGATGATCAAGATTTTGGAGCGATGGTTGCTCGCAGAGAGGTAACCAGTGAGACTGCTGGGATTACAGAGGACAGCCGCCGCCGCTGCTGGTTAGTCACTAAGTTGTGTTTGACGCCTTGCAGGTCCGCGGATGGCAGCCCACCAGGCAGGAATACTGGAGTCGGTTGCCATTTCCTTCTTCAGGGCATCTTCCCGACCCAGGGATTGAACCCGTGTCTCCTGCATTGGCAGGTAGATTCTTTACCACTGAGCCACCAGGGAAGTCCTTGCATAAGACCCTTACCTTCTTTTTGAGGCTCTGGGACAGAGTGGAGTGGGGATCAAATTAGATATTATGGAGGAGATAACATCTAGATTGACTCTTACAAAACAAGAGTGAATCACTCAGTTGAAAGAGATCGGAAAGAGCAGTTAAGGCAGAGAGTGCAGAACGTGTAAAGGCCTGCATATATGAGTGAGCATGGCACTTTCAGAGAATTGTGAATTAAGCTATGGAGTATGGCACAAGAAGTGAGGGAGGGGAGTGTAACTGAGGCTAGACTGATCTAGGCCAGAGTGTGAAGTTCCTGACGTGCCCTGTTTAAGAGTTCATGAAGGCCATCGGCAATCTGTAAATGATTTAACCAAGGGGTATGACATGATCTTATCTATATATATATCTGCAGTGGACTTTAAAATAAAGGGTTGTTGGAGGCCAAGGCAAGAAGAGGAGAGTGCAGGAGTGCAATTATTAACAGGAGGCAGCTACAATAATCCAAGCAAGAAGACAGTCAGTTCAGTTCAGTTCGGTTCAGTTCGGTTCAGTTCGTTTCAGTCCCTTAGTCATGTCCGACTCTTTGCGACCCCATGAATCGCAGCACGCCAGGCCTCCCTGTCCATCACCAACTCCCGGAGTTTACTAAAACTCATGCCCATTGAGCCGGTCATGCCATCCAGCCATCTCATCCTCTGTCATCCCCTTCTCCTCCTGCCCCAATCCCTCCCAGCATCAGGGTCTTTTCCAGTGAGTCCACTCTTCACATGAGGTGGCCAAAGTATTGGAGTTTCAGCTTCAGCATCAGTCCTTCCAATGAACACCCAGGACTGATCTCCTTTAGGGTGGACTGGTTGGATCTCCTTGCAGTCCAAGGGACTCTCAAAAATATTCTCCAACACCACAGTTCAAAAGCATCAATTTTTCGGTGCTCAGCTTTCTTCACAGTCTAACCCTCACATCCATACATGACCACTGAGAAAACCATAGCCTTGACTAGATGGACCTTTGTTGGCAAAGTAATGTCTCTGCTTTTTAATATGCTATCTAGGTTGGTTATAACTTTCCTTCCAAGGAGTAAGCGTCTTTTAATTTCATGGCTGCAATCACCATCTGCAGTGATTTTGGAGCCCCAAAAAATGAAGTCTGACACTGTTTCTACTGTCTCCCTATCTATTTCCCATGAGGTGATGGGACCAGATGCCATGATCTTAATTTTCTGAATGTTGAGCTTTAAGCCAACTTTTTCACTCTCCCCTTTCACTTTCATCAAGAGGCTTTTCAGTTCCTCTTCACTTTCTGCCTTAAAGGTGGTGTCATCTGCATATCTGAGGTTATTGATATTTCTTCCAGCAATCTTGATTTCAGCTTGGGCTTCTTCCAGCCCAGCGTTTCTCATGATGTACTCTGCATAGAAGTTAAATAAGCAGGGTGACAATATACAGCCTTGATGTACTCCTTTTCCTATTTGGAACCAGTCTGTTGTTCCATGTCCAGTTCTAACTGTTGCTTCCTGACCTGCATACAGATTTCTCAAGAGGCAGGTCAGGTGGTCTGGTATTCCCATCTCTTTCAGAATTTTCCACAGTTTATTGTGATCCACACAGTTGAAGGCTTTGGCGTAGTCAATAAAACAGAAATAGATATTTTTCTGGAACTCTCTTGCTTTTTTGATGATCCAGCGGATATTGGCAATTTGATCTCTGGTTCCTCTGCCTTTTCTAAAACCAGCTTGAACATCTGGAAGTTCACGGTGCATGTACTGTTGAAGCCTGGCTTGGAGAATTTTGAGCATTACCTTACTAGTGTGTGAGATGAGTGCAATTTTGTGGTAGTTAGAGCATTCTTTGGGATTGCCTTTCTTAGGGATTGGAATGAAAACTGACCTTTTCCAGTCTTGTGGCCACTGCTGAGTTTTCCAAATTTGCTGGCATATTGAGTGCAGCACTTTCACAGCATCATCTTTCAGGATTTGAAAGAGCTCAACTGGAATTCCATCACATCTACTAGCTTTGTTCATAGTAATGCTTTCTAAGGCCCACTTGACTTCACATTCCAGGATGTCTGGCTCTAGGTGAGTGATCACACCATTGTGATTATCTGGGTCGTGAAGATCTTTTTTGTACAGTTCTTCTGTGTATTCTTGCCACCTCTTCTTAATATCTTCTGCTTCTGTTAGGTCCATACCATTTCTGTCCTTTATCAAACCAATCTTTGCCTGAAATTTTCCCTTGATATCTTAATTTTCTTGAAGAGATCTCTAGTCTTTCCCATTCTGTTGTTTTCCTCTACTTCTTTGCATTGATTGCTGAGGAAGGCTTTCTTATCTCTCCTGGCTATTCTTTGGAACTCTGCATTCAGATGGGGGTATCTTTCCTTTTCTCCTTTGCTTTTTGCTTCTCTTCTTTTCACAGCTATTTGTAAGGCCTCCTCAGACAACCATTTTGCCTTTTGGCATTTCTTTTCCATGGGGATGGGCTTGATCCCTGTCTCCTGTACAATGTCACGAACCTCCGTCCATAGTTCATCAGGCTCTCTGTCTATCAGATCTAGTCCCTTAAATATATTTCTCACTTCCACTGTATAGTCATAAGGGATTTGATATAGGTCATACCTGAATGGTCTAGTGGTTTTCCCTACTTTCTTCAGTTTAAGTCTGAATTTGGCAATAAGCAGTTCATGATCTGAGCCACAGTCAGCTCCTGGCCTTGTTTTTGCTGACTGTATACAGCTTCTCCATCTTTGGCTGCAAAGAATAAAGTCAATCTGATTTCAGTGTTGACCATCTGGTGATGTCCATGTGTAGAGTCTTCTCTTGTGTTGTTGGAAGAGGGTGTTTGCTATGACCAGTGCGTTCTCTTGGAAGAACTCTATTAGCCTTTGCCCTGCTTCATTCCATACTCCAAGGCCAAATTTGCCTGTTACTCCAGGTGTTTCTTGACTTCCTACTTTTGCATTCCAGTCCCCTATAATGAAAAGAACATCTTTTTTGGGTGTTAGTTCTAAAAGGTCTTGTAGGTCTTCATAGAACCGTTCAACTTCAGCTTCTTCAGTGTTACTAGTTGGGGCATAGGCTTGGATTACCGTGATAGTGAATGGTTTGCCTTGGAAACGAACAGAGATCATCCTGTCATTTTTGAGATTGCATCCAAGTACTGCATTTCGGACTCTTTTGTTGACCATGATGGCTACTCCATTTCTTCTAAGGGATTCCTGCCCACAGTAGTAGATATAATGGTCATCTGAGTTAAGTTCACCCATTCCAGTCCATTTTAGTTCACTGATTCCTAGAATGTTGACAGTCACTCTTGCCATCTCCTGTTTGACCACTTCCAATTTGCCTTAATTCATGGACCTAACATCCCAGGTTCCTATGCAATATTGCTCTTTACAGCATCGGACCTTGCTTCTATCACCAGTCACATCCACAACTGGGTATTGTTTTTGCTTTGTCTCCATTCCTTCATTCTTTCTGGAGTTATTTCTCCACTGATCTCCAGTAGCATATTGGGCACCTACCGACCTGGGGAGTTCCTCTGTCAATATCCTATCATTTTGCCTTCTCATACTGTTCATGGGGTTCTCAGGCAAGAATACTGAAGTGGTTTGCCATTCCCTTCTCCAGTAGACCACATTCTTTCAAGCAAGAAGACAAGAGTATTAAATTACTGCAGCGTTACTGAGAATGGAGGATTCAAGATGGTGGTGGTTCTAGGAGCCCGGCAAATGACAGGTACTTGGTTTCTACCTTAGGCAACTGAGAAAATAGTGCTGTAACTTAGGATATGAATGGCTGAAAAAAAGTGCCCTTTTTGATTTAGCATGACCAGTTTCAAGGGGAAGTGAAAGAAACTGATGAGGTCAGGCCCCCGGGTTTGATGGCCACTAGAGAATTTCAAGGGAGTAAGCTAAATGATGTGAGGCGTACTGTAAACCAGGTTATAAGGGCTTCAAGGAGTGAGCAAGGGTGAGAAAGTGGAAAAATCTGGTTTATACCAGATTTTATTTTTTTTTAGGCTTTTGGCAGAGAGATGAAGGTGAAACATGAAACATAATGGTTGATGGAAGGAATTATAGGGTAAATGGAGGTTTTGCAATTAATTTTAAAAATTATAAATGAGATCTATGCATGCTTTTAGACTAAGAGGGAGTAGGGAGAGACTGAAGAACAAAGAAGAATTAGGACAATGAAAGAAAGAAAGGCTCAGGAGAGCTAGAAAAAGATGGAGACAGTAAAACAAACAACAAAAAAAGATGGTGGGTTTGGGTTTGGGAAAAATGACCGTGAATGAATCCTTTTCTCAAAGTCAGGAGGAAAGAAGTATGTTGATGTGAGAAAGGTAAAAGAGTTTTGTACGGAAAGACTAGTGGGAATATGGAAGAGTTTAGAGGCGGAGCAGCAAGAAATCCCAGCAACTCATGTGAACAGTGTCCATCTCCTGGGGACACTCTGATGCTCATGCAAGCAGTTTGGTTTAGCGGTTTGGGGGATACGACGGGAGTCAGTGAGTGATGGCTGATAGCATTGCAAGCATGAGCAAGCACTTATTTGGAATCAATATGGAGATGTCTCAGCATTTTTATTTCAAAAAGCTTTTTCAGGATTTAGTTGACTGTTGGGGAGAGAAAGACTAAGGGAAGACCAAGACAGTGATCTGACAGCTGCCACCTCACGTCTCATTTCTCGTGTGCTACGTCCACTTTACATAATGTATATTTCTCAACTCATTCATGCTCTGCAAGTTTATCAGCGGCTATGTCTCACAGTTGGTAGCAGTGCTTACCAGTAAATGCATTCGTGACAGAAATGGAGAAACAGGTGGGAAAGTCTGATAGTGCTGGACAAGGAATCGTCTACATCCCAGCCACATCAATGGTTTCTTGGATGGAAAATTTCTTCTGTTTCCTGCCTCTGGACCATGTTTTTGCGTCTCTCCCAGAGTGTCCTTCTTTTTACCATCTGAACATCATGAAGATCTACCTCAAATGCTCCCTTGGAAGCCTTCTCTTGTCACTTCACTGAGAATAGATCTCTCATTTATGAATGTTTCTGATACTATGCACAACTTTTATGGGCTTCAACATGTTTTATATTATTTTGTGGATTGTTTGCATGTCTACCATCCTCATTTAGTTTGTGTGACCCTTGGGCAGAGCAACCATGTTTTAAATGTCTTTGGATCTTAGACTAGAGACTATCATATAATAATTGTTCTATAATGTTTACTTTTTAAAAAACATACAAATAAACAAAGGAGAACTGCTAATTGGTAACTCTGAGATGTAATGGCATACTGAAGACACCATAAGTTTTAAGGGCAGCTTTGAATTTGAACACTGCTGGTAATCAGATTACTAATGCTGTGATCTCAGATTAGCTACTTAACCTCTCTGAACTTCCATTTCCTTCTCTATAAAGTAAGGGTAATTATTGTTTTACAGATTTGTTAGGGAAATTAGACATGAGGTATTCATCAAGCACAAAACCTGATAGGTAGTATGTGCTCAGTAAAAAGGGTTCAGTTCAGTCACTCACTCATGTCTGACTTTTTGTGACTCTATGGACTGCAGCATGCCAGTTTTCCCTGTCAATCACAAACTCCTGGAGCTTGCTCAAACTCATGTCCATCACGTCAGTGATGCCATCCAACCATCTCATCCTCTGTTGTCCTCTTCTCCCCCCGCCTTCAATCTTTCCTAGCATGAGAGCCTTTTCCAATGAGTCAGTTCTTTGTATCAGGTGGCCAAAGTATTGGAGTTTAAGCTTCAGCATCAGTCCTTCCAATGAATTTCAGGGCTGATTTCTATTAGGAGGGACTGGTTGGATCTCCTTGCAGTCCAAGGGAATCTCATGAGTCTTCTCCAACACTGCAGTTCAAAAGCATCAATTCTTCAGGGCTCAGCTTTCTTTATAGTCCAACTCTCACAACCATACATGACTACTGGAAAAACCATAGCTTTGACTAGATGAACCTTTGTCAGCAGAGTAATGTCTCTGCCTTTTAATATGCTGTCTATGTTGGTCACAGCTTTTTTCCCAAGGAGCAAACAGCTTTTAATTTCATGGCTGCAGTCACTATCTGCAGTGATTTTGGAGCCCCCCAAAATGAAGTCTCTCATTGTTTCCATTGTTTCCACGAAGTGATTTATTTGCCATGAAGTGATGGGACCAGATGCCATGATTTTGGTTTTCTGAATGTTGAGTTTTAAACCAACTTTTTCTCTCTCCTCTTTCAGTTTCATCAAAAAGCTCTTTAGTTCTTCATTTTCTGCCACAAGGGTGGTGTCATTTGCATATCTGAGGTTATTGATATTTCTCCCTGCAATCTTGATTCCAGCTTGGGCTTCTTCCAGTCCAGCATTTCTCATGATGTACTTCACGTGTTAAATAAGCAGGGTGACAATATACAACCTTGATGTACTCCTTTTCCTATTTGGAACGAGTTTGTTGTTCCATGTCCAGTTCTAACTGTTGCTTCTTGACCTGAATACAGATTTCTCAGAAGCGAGGTAAGGTGGTCTGGATTCCCATCTCTTTAAGAATTTCCCACAGTTTGTTGTGATCCACACAGTCAAACCTTTTGGTGTAGTTAATAAAGCAGAAGTAGATGTTTCTCTGGAACTCTCTTGCTGTTTTGATGATCCAGCAGATGTTGGCAATTTGATCTCTGGTTCCTCTGCCTTTTCTAAAACCAGCTTGAGCATCTGAAAGTTCAAGGTATATGTACTGTTGAAGCCTGGCTTGGAGAATTTTGAGCATTATTTTGCTAGCATGTAAGATGAGTGTAATTGTGCTGTAGTTTGAAAATTCTTGGCATTGCCTTTCTTTGGGATTGAAATGAAAACTGAACTTTTCCAGTCCTGTGGCCACTGCTGAGTTTTCCAAATTTGCTGGCATATTGAGTGCAGCACTTTCACAGCATCATCTTTCAGGATTTGAAAGAGCTCAGCTGGAATTCCATCACCTGCACTAGCTTTGCTCATTGTGATGCTTTCTAAGGCCCACTTGACTTCACATTCCAGGATGCCTGGCTAGGTGAGTGATCACACCATCCTGATTATCTGGGTCATGAAGATCTTTTTTGTACAGTTCTTCTGTGTGTTCTTGACACCTCTTTTTAATATCTTCTGCTTCTGTTAGGTCCATACCATTTTTGTCCTTTATTGTGCCCATTTTTGTGTGAAATGTTCCCTAGGTGTCTCTAACTTTCTTGAAGAGATCTCTAGTCTTTCTAATTCTACTGTTTTCCTCTATTTCTTTGCATTGATCACTGAGGAAGGCTTTCTTATTTCTCTGTTGCTATTCTTTGGAACTCTGCATTAAAATGGGTATATCTTTCCTTTTCCCTGTTGCCTTTCTCTTCTCTTCTTTTGTCAGCTATTTGTAAGGCCTCCTCAGACAGCCATTTTGCCTTTTTGCATTCCTTTTTCTCAGAGAAAGTCTTGAATACTGCCTCCTGTACAATGTCACAAACTTCTGTCCATAGTTCTTCAGGCACCCTGACTATCAGATCTAATCTCTTGAATCTGTTTGTCACTTCCACTGTATAATCATAAGGGATTTGATTTAGGCCAGACCTGAATGCTTTAGTGGTTTTCCCTACTTTTTTCAGTTTAAGTCTGAATTTGGCAATAAGTAGTTCATATCTGAGTCACAGTCAGCTCCTGGTCTTGTTTTTGCTGACTGTATAGAGTTTCTCCATTTTGGCTGCAAAGAACATAAGCAATCTGATTTCAGTACTGACCATCTGGTGATGTCCATGTGTAGAGTCTTCTCTTGTGTTGTTGGAAGAGGTTGTTTGCTATGACTAGTGAGTTCTCTTGGCAAAACTCTGTCAGACTTTGCTCTGCTTCATTTTGTACTCCAAGGCCAAATTTGCCTGTTACTCTGGGTATCTCTTGCCTTCCTACTTTTGCATTCCAGTCCCCTATAGTGAAAAGGACATCTTTTTTGCGAATCAGTTCTTGATGGTCTTGTAAGTCTTTATAGAACTGTTCAGCTTCAGCTTCTTCATCAATACTGGTTGGGACATAGACTTGGATTAGTGTGATATTGAATGGGTTGCCTTGGAAACGAACAGACATCATTCTGTTGTTTTTAAGATTGCACTGGAGAAGGAAATGGCAACCCACTCCAGTATTTTTGCCTGGAAAATCCCATGGATGGAGGAACCTGGTAGGCTACAGTCCATTGGGTTTCAGGGAGTTGGATATGACTGAGTACCTTCACTTTCACTGTATTTTGGACTCTTTTGTTGATGGAGATTTTCTTCTAAGGGATTTTTGCCCACAGTAGTAGATATAATGGTCATCTGAGTTAAATTCACCCATTCCAGGCCATTTGAGTTCACTGATTCCTAAAATGTTTATGTTCACTCTTGCCATCTCCTGTTTGACCACTTCTGATTTGCCTTGCCTCATGGACCTAACATTCCAGGTTCCTGTGCAATATTGCTCTTTACAGATTGGACTTTGCTTCCATCACCAGCCACATCCTCAACAGGGCATTTTCTTCACTTTGGCTCCATCTCTTCATTCTTTCTGGAGTTATGTCTCCACTGATCTCCAGTAGCATATTGGGCATCTACTGACCTGGGGAGTTCATATTTCAGTGCCCTATCTTTTTGCCTTTTCATACTGTTCATGGGGTTCTCAAGGCAAGAATACTGATGTGGTTTACCATTCCCTTCTCCAGTGGACCACATTTTGTCAGAACTCTGCACCATGACCTGTCCGTCTTGGATGGCCCTGCATGGTATGGCTCATAGTTTCATTGAATTAGACAAGGCTGTGGTCCATGTGATCAGTTTGATTAGTTTTCTGTGATGGTGTTTTTCATTCTTTCTGCCTTCTGAGGGATAAGGATAAGAGGCTTATGGAAGCTTCCTGATGGGAGAGACTGACGGAGGGGGAAACTGGGTCTTGTTCTGCTGGTTGGGGACATGCTCAGTAAATCTTTAATCCAACTTTCTGTTGATGTCTGTTGGGGCTGTGTTCCCTCTGTGTTGTTTGACCTGAGAGCAAACTATGGTGGAGGTAATGAAAAAAATGGTGACCTCCTTCAAAAGATCCAGTGCATGCCACACTGCCCCCAACCCTGCAGCTGGCCACCATCACCCATGCCTCTGCCAGGGACTCCTGAACTCACAGGTAAGTCTGGTTCAGTCTCTTATGGGGTCTTTTATTGTGCCCTCCAAGAGTCTGTTTCCCCAGTCCTGTGTAAGTTCTGGCAGCTCTATGGTGGGGTTAATGACGACCTCCTCCAAGAAGGTTTATGCCACACCCAGGTCTGCTGCACCCAGAGCCCCTGCCCCCAGGGCAGGCCACTGCTGACCCACACCTCTGCAGGGGACACTCAAACACTCAAAGGCAGGGCTGGCTCAGTCTCTGCAGGGTCTCCTGGTGTGCACAAGGTTTTGTCTGAGCCTTCTGAGCATGTCTGGCAGGTATGGGGTTTGATTCTAAATGTGATTTTGCCCCACTACCGTCTTGCTGGGGCTTCTCCTTTGCCCTTGGATGTGGGGTATCTTTTTTTTTTTTGATGGGATCCAGCATTCTCCTGTCAATGCTTGTTCAGCAGCGAATTGTAAATTTGGAGTTCTCACAGAAGATGAGCACATGTCCCTCTACTCTGCCATCTTGTAGGGAAAAAGAAAGAGGTAGCTATTTCTGTTATTATTTGCTTTATGATTTGTCCTTTTATTCTTAAAGCTTATGTAATGGAGTTGCAAAGACCCACAGAGACACCCTATAGCTTAAATGTTAACAAGAGGAAGCCAGAAATGAACTATTGACATGCTTTAAACTGAGCTGGAAGAAACCCAGTTCACTGTGTTTATACTCTGGTCTTGGATCCAGTGAGGAACTGATCACAGCTGCTGGATGGGTGCTCCACAAGGACATCAGGTGCTCTCAACCTTGCTGCTCAGTGAAAGCACTTATCCAGGGGTCCATACTAACCCCTCAGAACATGGCTTCATGCACAGATGGTCTGGGCCTTACTTCATTTAGTTTGTGTAGTTGACCACAGCCAATCTGTCACAGGGAATAATCCTACCCTCACCAGATGGAGGGATCAATTCACCAAGTATTGTCTCCTCATTCTCACAACTGTACAAACACGAAGCAATCTTTCTATCCAGAGAACATCTTTTACACTAACAATAAAGCTCACAGTTAATCTGGAGGAATTCTTTGCTCAGGGGTTCTGGAATTAGCACATGTGTTGTTGGGTGAGCAGAGGGGAACTGAGGTCTGCCACCCAAAGTGAAAACAGGCCACAGTGCAAGAGAAACACCGGTTTAATTGGACGCATGTATTCAGGGAACCATGAGGTTGCCAAGGAGAAATGTACTGTGAGGGGCTGTTTAGAATAGAGCAAGTATTTTAGGAAGAGAAAAAATATCCAGTTCTATTTTGCGAGACATCATTTGTAAATATCTTTCCATCCAGGGATGAAAGATTATATGCAAACAAGCACACCAATAACTCTTTTCAACAAACACTTGTCTAAACTTGGCTAAGAAACTTAACATTGTCAAGGAAGTTGTTGCAAATGATGTGCTTCTCTTTGCTAATATCAAACAGTCCTGAGCCGGCTAAACCATACTCTCCTCAGAGTCGCCTTCTTCGAAGATGTGTAGGTGGAGACGTGCTGCAGCAAGCTCTGTGACTAGATTACTGGATGTGGCACTAATAATCTGGGTGATACAGGGGTTCAGGCGTGATTAGTGCTTTAGGAATTTATAAAAGGTCATCCTCTGGGCTTCCTCCTCCCCAGGATCATGTCCTGAGATTCTGTCGCATATTCTCTGCTTCAGTTATTCTTAGCTACTCGCGGTATCTCCAGCAGGCTGTCTCCTGCTTTCCCCTCCTCTCTGTATGCTGTTTTATCTGTCTGGACACACCTGCTATGCTTTTCGTCTCACATAATTCTGAGTTTTCCCCCAGGTCTCAGAAATGCCCTGTGATAGGATGTGAAATTCCTCCCTTTAGAAAACTTCCCCTGAATACCTCCTAAGATGCCTCTCCTCTGTTCTCCTCTGCAGCTTGGTATTTCCCCGAACATAACGCATGTCATGTGATACATGATGACTATGCTTATTTGCCTGTCTCCCCGTTAGTCTGAAACTCCCTAGAGACAATGCTGGATCTCATTCGCAGTTAAATTCTCAGTGTCCAGCAAGTTACTTGGGACATAATGGGTGATCAGTAATTGTTTATTTAGCAAACAAATGAATAAATAAATAAGTGTACTCCCCAACAGCCTAAGAATACCAAAAGTTGACATGATGCATTGGCATGATGCTAAAAATATCAGTCATAAAGGAGGTGAAACAAAAATATTTGGAGGAAATGTTTTACTTTTAAAAAGTAGTTCATTTGAAAAGAATCTTAATTACAGAAATGTTTCAAGGACAATATAAATAACTTTTATGTGTTGAGTGACTGAGAGTAAATTGTTGGTTGGATGTTCCATCATCTCCAAATACTGTATCTTTTTAAAGGGCATTGTCCTCTAGAATCCTACCTTGGTCATATTTCACAAGTAGCAACAAAAAGAACAATAAAAATGCTGCTTTATTTATTTTAAAAAAATAGACAAGTCATGGTTGATTATTTAAAATAAAATTACATGTTTAAAATGACAAGTTCTCCTTTAAATTTCAATATACATTTGCCTTGAAATTTAGAGAGTACTTAAGAAACTTAACGAAATGGGCTAAGATGAAAAACATGTTAATAACAGATTGTTAAAAAAGGGCACTTTTCAACATAACATAATACAGAGAATCAAAAACTTAACTTGATTAGTAAGTTACCAGGATATATTGTACAGTGCAGGGACTATAGCCAGTATTTTGTAATGACTTTAAATGGTATATAATCTATAAAACTTTTTAATCACTATATTGTACACCTGAAACTAATATAATATTGAAAACCAACTATACTTCAAATAAAAAAATAAAATAGAAAACTAAGTTGGGTTGCTATCTAATCCTCAGGTCCCGTTCAAGTATGGATAAATTTTCCCAACATTCAGCCTAGTCCAGAATCACAGGTTACATTTAGTTCTGATGACTTCTTAGTCTCCTTCAGTCTGGAGCAGCCCTTCAATCTTTCCTTAACTTCCATGACCTTGATATCTCCAAAGACTTACAGGTCATTTTAAAAATCAAGTTAAATTTATTTTAAAAATAGTATATTCCATTCTGCATAGGTCAGATATTTTTCATGATTAAGATTAGAGTGGCAAGAATATCACAGAAATGATACTGAATTATTATTACCTTTGTATTTTATCTGATGGCACAGGATCTTGATTTGTCCCTTTATTGGTGATGTTAATTACTTGAGCAAGGAGGTGTCTACCAGTCTTCTCTACTGTAAAGTTACTCCCCTGCCCCACCTTGGCCCCTTAGATTCTTGTAATTTGTAAGAGTTTTTTGGAGAGGTACTTTGAAGCAATATAATATCTTGTTTCTCAACAACTTTTCTCTGTCTGTCTTTCAGTATAGTTTTCTGTCTTCCTTTACAGACTAAAACTCATTACTACCACTTATTTGGATGCACGAAGTGGTCCATATTTGGCCAGCAGGAGCACTTTAAAGCTGATTTTTCTGTACATTTGATGTCCACATCACTTGAGCATTTCTTTATTTTCTGGCATAAGAAGATGCCCAAGTTCATCTTACACTTCTTTGCTGCAGCCCAGGAATCAGTAATTTCTCCGTGGAGCCCTGTTTCCTTTTAATGGGGGATTGTGTTTATGATATGATGGTCTTTATTCTAGGGGGTTCAATTATGCTAGGTGGGCCATAGGGTCCTGCTGCTCCTAACCTCCCTCAGTGCTTGGATATAAGAAATGTGTAAAAACTGCATTCATGCCTACATTTATTTATATGTTTGTATTATTGAAAACCATGAGTTCACAGTGATATCTCAAATTTCAATCTAACACTACAGCCTTCTGTCTCATTCTCTTATTTTCCGTATTTGTAACTTGCTTTCACAACGCTAGGAATCCTGGCTCCCATTCTCCTAAGTAAGTTCCCTGAATGGATCCATATCTCCTATATACACTGACCTCCCATCTCTAACACCACATATATCTGAACGGACACCTTCTTTATTCTTTTTGAGCTCTGATATCCTCAAGTCATCACTGTTGCTAGCTCCTCCCACATTGTGGCAGGATCGGTCAGTGTAACCAATAGAATATGTGACAAGTAACACTATGTCACTTCCTAGGCTAGATCATAAAAAACCCAGAAAAACCCAATTTCATGGCTTCTGTCTCTCTCTCTTGGATCGTTTGCCCTGAGGAGAGGCCCAGGCAGGGAGGAACAGAGACCTTCAGCCACAGTCACAGTAATGAGCCATCTTCAGAGTAAATCCTTCACCTTCAGATGACTGCAGTATTGGTCCTCAGCTTGACAATAATATCATGAGAAACCTGGATCCAGAATCACCCAGGAAAGCTGCTCCTGAATTCCTAACCCTCAGAAAAGAAAGTGAAGTCACTCAGTCATGTTTGACTCTTTGTGACTCCATGGAGCCCGCCAGGCTCCTCCATCCATGGAATTTTCCAGGCAAGGATACTGGAGTGTGTTGCCATTTCCTTCTCCAGGGGATCTTCCCAACCCAAGGATCGAACCTAGGTCTCTCACAGTGCAGGCAGAGTCTTGACCATCTGAGTCACCAGGAAACGGACAAATAAGAAAGAAAGTGAAAGTGTTAGTTGCTCAGTCGTGTCCAACTTTTTGTGATCTCATGGACTGTAGCCCCAGGCTCCTCTGTCCATTGAATTCTCCAAGCAAGAACACTGGAGTGGGTAGCCATTCCCTTCTCCAGGGGATCTTCCTGATCTAGGGATCGAACATGGGTCTCTTGCATTGTTTTAACTCACTAAATTTGGGGATAATTTATTATGCAGCAGTTGGTAACAAATACAACATATTAGTAGTGTGACTAAATAATCCTGCTCTGCCTTTAATGTTGCTGGCCTTAGCACTGAAAGTCCCATGTCTTGGGAAGCCCTCTGTCTTGGGCAAACCAGGACAGTTGATTATTCCACCTGTTAGTCACAATATAAAGTGCATTCACATCATACAAATTTGTCCTAACACACAATCATGAGTTAATGAGCATGGCAGATAGCAGCAGTTTAATCACGAGGGTAGTTAATATCATCTTTAAAATGAAATAATTAAAGCAGATGTATCCTAAATTCCTTCCCAGTCCCAAAATTCCTTCCCAGTCCCAAATCAATTCTGTAACTTAAGTTTTTGGGTGGTGGCTGCAAAAATGATTCAATAACTCATAAGCTGAGACTAGTCAGTAAATGTTACTACTAAAGCTGCATCAGTGCAATAAGAGGAATGTCTTGTATCAATTCATGGCCCACAAAAGGGAATTTTAGTCTAAATCTTGCTTTCCTGAAAAAAATTTAGGTCTTTTTTTTTCCTCTGTAGTCTATATTGGATTTTCCAAAAACAAAAAAATAACTGTTCTAACCACTTATCACTTAAACAACAGAAAAAGATTTATTATTTTGTCCAAAGAACAAATTGTTCCTAGCCCAGCAGCAGTTTCGTATGAAACTGCCCTAGTGAGCCTGTGCATGCGTGTGTGTGTGTGTGTGTGTGTGTGTGTGTGTATGTGTGGGTGTGCACATGACTCTCTTGTTGTTGTTGTTTAGTTGCGCAGTCGTGTCTGACTCTCTGCGACCCCATGGACTGCAGCCCACCAGGCTCCTCTGTCCATGGGACAAGAAACCTGGAGCGAGTTGCCATTTCCTTCTCCAGAGGATCTTCCCAACCTGGGGATCGAACCCAGGTCTACTGCATTGGCAGGGGAATTCTTTGCCACTGAGCCACCAGGGAAGCCCTGTGTATGACTCCTTACACACTTTAATATTGAAAAGGAATCTTATTTTCCCCTAGATATCCCAGGAACTTCAAAAAATAGTAGCAGAAGGTTCCATGGGGGCGCAGAGGGCACTTATGCAAACTGAAGAATCTGAGCATGCGCAGAGTGGGCCTTCCTGGAGAAGCACTGGATAAGGGACAAGGAGGATGCGGAAGCTTACGAGAAGCCCACTGGGTCGTTGTTACCACTGAGAGAAGCAGTGTAGCTATCACTTTCTCTGAAGACGGCCCTGTGGAGACCTGGGGCTGTGAGATGGTGCTGTGCATGGCACAGTGGAGCAGGTTGAACATTCAGCAGAGGTTCTACAAAGCTTTAGGGTGCAGACATAACCATTATATTACCAGGGAGATGGCAGGGTTTTTCCCAGCTTGTACTAGACCATTCCTGGGCTTCTTGCTTGTACTTTGTCGTTTGGGGGTACTATGTGGTAGAGAAGACAGTGGCAAGCATAAAAGGATAAAAATGGATCTTCTGAGGTGGCGGTTTTAAAATATGCTGATAAATTATCCAACACTACTCCACACCAAATGCAGAATCCAATTCCCCTCACCTTGGACATGGGCTGTCCTTAGGATTTGTTTCTTATGAAGAGAGTATGGTGGAAGTGAAGATGTGTGATTTTTGAGACTGCAGTAGGCATCGTGGCCTTCTCCTTGGTCTCTCTCAGATCACTAACGCTTTGAGTCATGAGGACACTCAAGCAGCCTTATGGAGAAGTCCATGTGGCAAGGAATTGAGTCTCCTTGTCAAGAACCAGCAAGGAACTAGACTGAGCATGCTGCCAACGGCCATGTGAATGAGTCACTTTGAAGCAAATCCTTCAGCCACCAGATGACTATCGCTCTCACCAGCAACTTGACTGCAACCTCGTGAGAGGCTGTGAGGCAGAATCACACAGCTAAGCAACTCTCAGCTTCCTGGTTCAGAGAAACTGTGAAATAATACATGTTCAGAGATCTTAAAAATCAATTTAGTTTAATTTTTTAAAAAATTTGACCAGGCCACGCAGCATGTGGGATCTTAGTTCCCTACCAGGCATTGAATACACGCCTCCTGTATTGGAAGCATGAAGCTTTAACCACTGAACCACCAGGGAAGCCCCCTACCTTAATTTTAAAGAAATTTGTTATGTAGCAATAGGTAACTAATATATGTGTTAATCCAGACATGGACTCTTTGGCTTGTTTTAATAACATTTGGTGAAATGAAGGAATACAATTCTGCTTACCTGCTGAATAGTATATCATGTGGACCTAGTACAACAGGGATATTAAACAAAATGTGAGATGATAATATAGACCCCAGTTAATGGGTCCTGTAGGTGACCAGGACCTTTTTAAGGTCCTTTCTAAGCGGACCTTACCTCTTCTGTCCTGCTCTGTGGTTGGTGGGAGCCTTGCCTCTCAGTTCAGTTCAGTTCAGTCACTCAGTCGCGTCTGACTCTTTGTGACCCCATGAACTGCAGCACGCCAGGCCTCCCTGTCCATCACCAACTCCTGGAGTCTACTCAAACCCATGTCCATCAAGTCGGTGATGCCATCTAACCATTTCATCCTCTGTCGTCCCCTTCTCCTCCTGCCCTCAATCTTTCCCAGCATCAGGGTCTTTTCAAATGAGTCAACTCTTCACATCAGGTGGCCTCTGGAGACCGGTATTTGATGGTGTAAACCATGGAATCATCATGCCGTTTCAGGACTCAATGCCTGTATTCAGTTATGACAAACCAGCATATAAAAGCTAGTCTGTGGAGACGAGCAGGAAAAATGGAGCTGAGATTATTTGCCCCTTCAGAGAGAGGGGAAGACCTTAATTTTCAGGGGGACACACTGTGTTTTCTGCATTTAGGCTCTATGAGATTCTGCTGTACCCTTCTAATTGCTCTATTTATATTGAGATAGTTGGAATAGTTTCATCTACCTTGCAACCAAATGATTTCTGTAAAACAGTGTCTGAGGGGCTTGTTGAGATGCCTTGTTTCTTCTCTATAACAGCATCCAGAGAACAGAAGCTATTGCCCCTGGGATCGTATTTTCAGTAAGGCTAGATCTTACAACATGAGATTGGACAGCATACATGGAACTATTATTATAGAAAGAACTATTTTTATAGCAAGTTAACCCCTAACAAGCAAGCCATTCTTGGAGGGCTTCAGGGTATAAGACCAAGGTGAAGAAGGTTTGTTTCAGAGCTGAGTTTAAAGAAAATAAAAGTATGCTCTTTTCTTGAGCAAAATGTTTTCTAAGCAATCTTAAATTGTGCTCTAAATGAAAGATTTCAAGCAAAAATGATTTAAAAACTATACAAGATATTTCTGAATAATCAAAATGTCTCTGGGATTTCTCATCTAAATTTCAACAAATATTTGAGATGTGATAGTATGAAGTATTCATAACAATTTCAGGGACCCACTACAATTAAAAATATATAAAATGCAAGAAAACAAAAAAGAATATCAGCTGCCTCAACCCCAGAATAAAAAGCCTGTGAATAGTTTCCCTGGGAACTGAAAAGCATTTGAGCTGTGCCACATTGATTCTTCATTGTTTGGTGAGCAAATGTCATTTTGCAAACACAAAGTGCATTAGGCAGACACTTACTGTCAATCTTCCAGAAAGAAGCACCCCTTAGGAGGAAATTCAACATCACTAAGATTACCATTCAAAAATAGAGACATTTGCAGGGTGAAAAGACTCGCCTGAACCACCCACATTCCAATACTTGCTTTTGATTTCTCCAAAGGCTTTGTTTACGGGTTCAATTATGACCTGATTCAGGTCACTGGGAATTCCCCATTGGCAGCGTCAACTGCAAAATTTGTTTTAGTTTAAAGATGATTTGAATAAAAGTTGATTGTTCAGGTTGTCAGTACTATGAACATACAGAAAGAGAAACACATACACACACAGTTCCAACAGGAAGATATTGCTGTGCTTCTGATTAAGTTTTGTTCTTGTTGTTCAGTCACTAAGTTGTGTCCAACTCTTTGTGACCCCATGGACTAGAGCACACCAGACTTCTCTGTGCATCACTGTCTCCCTAAGTTTGCTCAAACTTACGTCCATTGAATCAGTGATGCCATCCAGCCATCTCATCCTCTGTCCTCCCTTTCTCCTCCTGCCCTCAATCTTTCCCAGCATTGTGGTCTTTTCCAATGAGTCAGTTCTTCCCATCAGGTGGCCAAAGTATTGGAGCTTCAGCTTCAGCATCAGTCCTTCCAATGAATATTCAGGACTGATCTCCTTTAGGACTGACTGGTTTGATCTCCTTGCAGTCCAAAGGACTCGCAAGAGTCTTCTCCAGCACTATAGTTCGAAAGCGTCAATTCTTTGGTGCTCAGCCTTTTTCATGGTCCAACTCTCACACCCATACATGACTACTGGAAAAACCATAGCTTTGACTATAGAGACCTTTGTCAGCAAGGTGATGTCTCTGCTTTTTAAAACACTGTCTAGGTTTGACATAGCTATTCTTCCAAGGAACAAGTGTCTTAATTTTGAGGCTGTAGTCACCAATAAAGTTTTGTTAAAAATAACTTTTCTGTTCTAAATTCTTTTTGCTAAAGGCTCAAAAATAATTTCATAGCATGCTTACTGGAAAATTTTTAAAAATCTTAGATGGATATTTTAGAGATCAGAGCATGGATAGGAAGCAGAAGATCATTCAGTCAAATGATTTCTTTCTAAAAGTGTTAAGGAATCTCTTCAGGGGCTCTAAATGAAGCAGTTTTGTTTCTTACCAAGTTGCCTGTGCTCATTTAGAATGCTGAGTAGATGTATTAGCTTTGCACTTTTGGAGATCTGGGTGGGATGGAAGAACACAGTGGCATTTGGGGTTTGGCAAAACTTCTCAAATTATTTTTCAAACACTTTAGGTTTGGCAAAGGCAGACTGGATTTTGCCAAATGCCTTTTTCCTTACTTTGGAACTCAAGTGTACTTCAAGGAAAATTTAATCCATATGCTTCTGATTTGTTTATTCTTCAGTCATCAAATTATCGTCTTGAAACAATGGACTAATGCTCAAGAAAACCTTTTGAACAATTTCATGAAATTGTTGTAAATCCTCCCTGCACCACATTCCAATCCCTTTGCCGCGAATGTTAGTGCATGTGATACCAGTATTAAATCAAGCCACAATTCTGGAAAAGTTACATTTGTTTCCTAGTTAGAACCCTGTGAGTATAAGGTGTGTTGACCTAAAATTAGAACATTACCAGTTATTTCTTTAAATGAAAATGGGTTTCTTTGGAATCAGCCAAGAATTGCAATTTGGGGTCCCCAACCATGTCAAGCCATGTGCAAGCCCCTGTAGGTAGGTGAAGGAGAACGCTGTTACAGAGGGGAGAAGGAAGCTGGGAGGGCTAGAGTAGACAGAAAGTGCATGGCTTTTCATTGGCTGAGTCCTTGCTAGCAAAGAGAAGTCTTTCTTCTTGTTATTGGACTCTGGGAGAGCACACTTTTCTGGTCTCCCAACTGTTTCTAATTAAGGCTTCTTTTTGTTTATTTTTTACAGGTGGTTCTAAGATTAGCCAAAAATATAGCCTGTTGTTACTGGATAGGGCTTCCCAAGCAGTGCTAGTGATACAAAGAACCCTCCTGCAATGCAGGAGACATAAGAGACAAGGTTTGATCCCTGGGTTGGGAAGATCCCCTGGAGGAGGGCATGGCAACTCACTCCAGTATTCTTGTCTGGAGAATCCCATGGACAGAGGAGCCTGGTGGGCTAGAGTCCACAGGGTTGCAAAGAGAGAGATGCAACTGAAGCAACTTAGCATGCACGTTACTGGATAACATGATTACAGGATTATGCAATTTTTGAGCTCAGTCTTTCCTCTGAAAAATTCCTTTTTCCATCCTTCTGAGCAGATGCTCACCTGCCCTCCATAGTTGCATACAGCAGGAAATAGTCTCTTTCTGTATCAGGTAACCCTAAATTCAAACTTTTTTTCTTAATTCATGATTCAAGTTCACAGTAGGTGAAGTGGTTATTGTTATGCCCGATGTCCGAATCCCTGAGCGGGAAGAGAGAAGGCTTCCAAGGCAATGCAACTCGCAAAAAGGGAAGTTTATTGCTGACTCGAGTCAGGGCTCCTGCCGCATCCAATGCAGTGGTGCGGGTCAGAGAGCCCTGAGCCCAAGCTGTTACACAAATTTATAGGGTGAGCACACGCCGTTGGTAGTTGGTTTAAGCGGATTGGTTACAAGTTTGCAAAGCAATTTCATTGGTCAAAACTTTCACGCGCATGGGACTTTCCCGGGGGTTTCCGCCCCATTCCTAATTTCCTAATTGGCAAACAGCGGTCAGTGTTTAAGCGAAAGCTGATTGGTTGTATCCAGGTGGCCTGATAATCTTACCACCCAGAAGTAGGAAGGCCTGCTCCTAACCTAAGCTCCTAATGGCATTACTTCTGTTTGCCTCACAGTTATCATCCAGGGAGGTTATGCCATGGTGACGGGAAATGTCAGCTGCATTTGGAGTCACTTCTCTAAACTTAGGCTATACTCTTTGCTTTTGTGGGAGTTCTAAAATCACAGCAAGTCCCAGATGTTGTGAACTGATCTAATTTCTACTGCCAAACCTACTTTCCCCCCGTCTTTCCTAACTTACTTTCCCCCTGTCTTTCCTAACTTACTTTTCCCCTGTCTTTCCTAGCTCAAAGAATGGCTCCAGACTCCTCTGAGCCTTCTTCAGGTGACACCTACCCTCCCCATGGTCTAGCAAAGGGTCTCAATCAACAAGCACTGTATTGAGCGTGGCTTCGGTTAGCGAATGAAAAGGGCTAAAGCCAAAAAGAAAGTGCCAGTCAAATGGATATTGAATGCACACCCCAAATTCTGTTCTGTTCTGAGTTTAAATGGCAAAGTGAGATTGGCCAGAGCTCTGAGGTAGGTGTGCCTTCTGATAACATCTGGCCAAGCAGAGGCAGGGGATGGCCACAGTTTGAAGCCATTTGATAAAATCAGTATCGAGACCCTGATGACTGCCTGTCCTCAATTGACCCAGAGATATCTAGGGAGCTTGCTTTCATTCAACTTTTATTTTTATGGGTCTTAAGTTCTGTGACAGATTTTTGATTAAGTTGTCGCCACTAAAAACAGTACTGATTTAAAAAACTAATAACTTAAAACTGCCACACACAAAACAAATGGTCCACAAAGCATTCTCCTTTCCTTCAGAAGGTTTTACGATGCATTGTTATCATTAACCAGTCTTTAACTATTAAACTTAAATGGCCAATTGAGACAAACAGTTCTGAGATCATTCTTCCACCATTGATTAAGACTGGGGTGGCAGGTATTTGGGGATAATGTTCATTTAGCTTTCTGAGATTTCTCAGCAGACTCGATGACTTTGCCAGCCTTCTTGTCCACTGCTTTGATGACACCCACAGTCACCATCTGCCTCATGTTACAAAGAGCATAAACTTCTTGGGCTATCTGATAATGACCTTACTCATAGGAAAGTGACTTTGGTGAAGGAGAAGAACAAAAAATTGTAGAGGGATTGCCTTGCATGGGGACAATGGCCTAATTTGGAGCCTGGCAAAAGGTGGGGATGAATGGACTATTTTGATGAAGAGCTCCAGGCCAAGAGGCTTGTTCCTCTCCTGGTGGTGCAGGATCTTGCAACGAGCACACAGCATGCAGTTGTCAAGTAAACCTGTCCCCATGCTTGTAGTCAAGAGATTTCTGTCAATCTCTGTAGCACTCAGGAGTCTGGGCTGATCACTATGCTCTGGGTTCTTGGTGCTAAGAACTACATACTAGGTGTATAAATCTTGATCATTTCTTTTAGAACATTCAAGAAAGCAAATGCTGTAACAGTAAGTCTTGTGATAGGACAGAGTATAATGGGTGACTCTAGCAGAGACAACTGAGGTTACAATGATGAGGAAACATTTCCCAGAGGAGGTAGCAGATGATTTGAGTCTGGAGAGAAGCTAGGAGTCATCCCTTAAGGAAATGAATAGGAACACATAGAAGGGTATTCCTGGCAGAGGTATCACCCTGGACCAGGGCAGGGAAATAAGATAGCCAGGCTTGCCCAAGAAACCACAAATAGGGAACTTCTCTGGTGGTCCAGTGGTTAAGAATTCATCTTGCAAAGCAGGGGACGAGGGTTCAGTTCCTGGTCAGGGAACTAAGATCCTATGTGCTGCAGGGAAGCTAAGCTTGCATGCTGAAACTACTGGGCCTGCTCTCTGGAGCCTGCAAGCTGTAGCTATGACCTGATGCAGCCAAATTTGTTTTAAAAAAGAAAGAAACCACAGATAGTTCATTGTGGACTATGAGGAAGGAATGGTGAAAAATGAGGGAGGAGAGATGATTTAAGGCCCAGTGCAGAGTGGGTTTTGTATTTCATGCTAAGGGATTTGGTATTTATCACAGAAGCAATGGGAGAATCATTAAAGATTCTAAACTGAAGACTTACCCCATCAGATTTGTATATTAGGAAGATTGCCATGGTAACTCACTGGAGGGGCAGGTTAGAGTCAATAGCATAGCTTGGAGGCTATTTCTGTGATCCGGTAGAGGCATTCTGAGACCCTGAAGAGCAGGAAATATAAATCTGAGAGCAAACTGACAACCTGACTGATTAGATAGAGGTGGAAAAGGACAGGGACAGGCCAAAAGCAGCTCTTGAGTTTCTTTAGCTGAGGCATTGATGGTGCCATTTACTGCAAAGAGGGATTTGGTAAATGTAGGTTTCAGGATAGTAAGTCCAACTGTAGACATTCTAGGTCTGTGGGACATCCAAATGGACGCATCCAGATTTAGGTCTATGGTTCAGAAGACAGACATAGAGGACAGGGAATTGTCACCATATGAATGGCTTTTGCAGTCATAGAAACAAATTCCTCTTTCTAGAAAGGTATATATGGTGGAAAGAGGGCTAAAATAGAGTCCAGTGGCAGTGTTTTTTCTTCTGGTGTAATTTCCTATGAGATATTGATCCCTTCAAACGTAGGAAAGCTGAATGGGATTAACAGTGTCCAGACTCCTCAGGCAGATCGCCTCCAGGTGTGGCAGCCATTTCCAGAGACTCTCGATGGGATCTTTGACATAGCATCCCAGTCCTGTGGGCTGTGGTCTTGAGGTTGCCTAGCATGATGAGAGTCTTCTGTACCTTCCAAAGCTGCAAAACCCAGAATACAGTCAGGCATATAATCTACCACCCCAGTATCTATCCTAGAGTGGAGGCAGCCAATTTTAGCATTTCTGGAGGAGCTGACCCCCAAACTTTGAGAGTGAGGGTTGGGAGGGTGGCAGGAAGGCCAGACAGAAAGGCGGGTGCAGCTCCAGATGGCGGCTCCAAATCTCTGATTCACAAACAGTGGGTAGGCCTGCTGGTTTGTGGCTAGGGTGGTACCCAAATGGTCTGTGATACCGCAAGTTCTTCAGATGAAGGCATCAGCATTTTGAAATCCTTGGTGTGAAAAAGTTCAGTCAATCAGATTATAAATTCACTCATGTTCACAAGAAATTTTAACATTACAGTTTTCAAGGAAAGAAAAGAAAGAGCTCTTAGATTATGGAAACATGATAACTGTTGTAAATATTCAAATGGTTGTCAAAATTAAGAAAATATTTTTATCACCTACTTGTGTGAACAAAGTTGCTATTGATGCTGACTTCTCAAAAATATAAAGAAATTGCCACTATAAAGCCTTGACAAGAAATTGTGAGCAGCCATTTCAAGAATAAAAAATTTAAAAAATTCAGCATTGCAAAAAAAATAGTATTTAATATCTTTCCTAACTCTTTTTTCTCCTTGTAAATTATACAATATAAAGAGAAGGTGATTGCTTTTCTCACCAATACCATAGATACTTCCAAATAGTGTCCAATTTATCCTACATTGTTACAAATAGTTTCATTATCCTTGTACATTATGAGGTAATAAAGTTGGACTGACCTGGGAACACCGACATTTAAGGGATGAGTCAAAAAAAAAATAGTAGTCTATGGAAATGAAGTTGAAAAAAAATTGGCCTAAGAGTGGGTATCAAATAAGGAGAGTGTGATATCAAGGAAGCAAAGGAGGAAGAGAGTGTGGTTCATGGTGTCACAGGGTTAGAGAGGCTGCTTGAGGTGAGGAAACCCATCTCCACTGACATCAGTGGGAGATAACCGATGATCTCAACGAGGACAGTGTCAGCGTGGTTCCCGGGGCAGGATGTGGTTTGTAACAAATTAAGGAGTGACAGGAAGTGAGAATGTAGAGGTGGTGAAATAAATACTCACCACTGTTTCAGGAAGCTCTGCTTGGAAGGAAGGGAAAGGATGGCAGCTAGGGAGAGAACCATATAGAACCAACAAGAATTGTGAGGTTTTCCTCACAACACTGGAAAGGATGATACATACATTCATGAGTTGATGTAAAAGACACATGAAAGAAAATGGTTCTGTTAAAGCTATAGGAAGCGGGTGGGATGGGGATGAGTACTGGAATTGTCTCTGAAGAGTAGGAGGAGAGAAGACCAGAGTACAGGAGAGGGTTCGCCCCAAACACAAGGGACATGTCTTTCTTGGACCGTACAGGAGTGGAGCTTGCATTGTGGCTGCAAATATTTGAGTGCATATGAACCATAATTCTGATTTTTCTCAGTGCATTAGGAAGTTAAATTAAAATAGGAGAAGGGAGCTTGAGAAGAGTGCCTAAGTTTGAAGAAACTGTGGCTGGAGATTTGTTTTCATAATGGTGCTAATCGGAAGAGCTGGATGATTTTCTCCAGCCTTATTCAATGTGTAAAGAGCAGAAAAGACTAATGGCTGGGCTCATCCAAGACTGAGAGTCTGCAGAGTTTCCACAGTGGAAAAGTTAAGTGAATGGGCTGATGAATGTGCTGGAAGGATGGTTGAAATGACAAACCACCAGCTTTGGGCAACAGAGGCAGGAAGAGAACCAACTTGATATCTCCAAGGTAGTAGTGGGGCTAGATGTAAAGCAGGCTTCAGAATATTCCAAGAAGGATGAGGGAAAGACAATAGATTGTGCACTGTTCGAGGGGTCTTAGAGGACTTTATTTCCAATGAAGCTAAAATTATGCAAACACTGGGGAATGGTTTTGGGGAGGGATGAATGGCATTGATAAGAAAAAAAACAAGAGTGATGAAGTATAAGGCAGTAAGAGGATAGAGAGGACCCTGGAGGTTTGCATTCAGGTGGAGTTGTAGGAGGTGTAGGATCTTAGGCATGAGAGGGATCCTTGGATCCTCAGGTCTTGATGTCCGGGTGGAGAGAAGGTTGAACTGCAGGTGAAGGGGCCCCAGGAAGCTGCTGTGGCCTCTCTGTGGGGCCCTAAGCAGAATATGGAAAGGAAAGCTTTCATCCCCCAGAGATGGCAAAGGAGATGGGAATTCAGCCCCAGAAGCCACCTGCTCAGGGGGGTCACTCGTCCTTCCAGCCTCAGCTCAAAGCTCAGATCCTCCAGGGTGCTCTCTCTCCATTACGTAGTAAGCAAATATATATATATATTTTGATCAGGAAGGATGCCAGGCAAAGAAACTGGCTGAAGCAATGCAGTGGAGCAGGAAGCCGTTCTACCTTGGTGTTGTTTTAGTTTCATCTTCCAGGAAGTGTTCTGGGCCGAAGGATCCTGAGTCATGGTCAGTAGGTCCAGCTGGACTGCCACATGACCCTGGGACCAGCGCCATGTGCAAACCCAGAGACACTCCCAGAGTCCATCCTCCAGCCTCCAGGCTGGTCCAACTAAAACACAGCTTTGGCTCAAAAGAAAAAGGCATGTTACCGTCCAACTTTGCCACTTGAAATGAAACTAGGAAAACATCTTCAGAATAGAGGTAGGATGGTTGTTCTTGATTCACGCCTTTTTTCCCTGAAGGAGTTAGGGTTTTAATTATTACTGTATTATTTCTGTTCTAGATCTGATCTAATGCTGTATATAGCATTCATTTTGCCATAATTGTGTGAGGTGATTTGATGAAGAGGAAGTGCCCATTTTGGGGGAAGTGCTATTTGAAACATCTTTTTCAGAAACAGGATAACCCATAAGGAATTATGAAACTTATTTTTAAAAGCTGCCAGACATGAAGTATAACACATGTTTTTAATTATAGGCCTTTAAAATATTTTTATATAAAAATGGAATTTTCTTTTCATCAAATGTTTTGCTTAATTTTTTAAACAGTTGGCAGCACTAATATGATGGGGAGAGGAAGAGGGAGGAAGTAGATTACCTGTCGGTAGTTTGATATTATGTATTTAAATAATAGCTGCTATACATTTCATTCTATCTCTTGACCCTGTCCAGTCTCCTGCTCATCAATATTCTGCTTCCCTTCCTTACCCTCCAGAGGGCAAAGGACATATCTGGTATTTCATGGTAACCTCTTTCATACACTATGAAAGATATAGGCCCTTTGCCCAGAAAAATGCTTACAGGGTTCATGGGCACATACATATGCACACACATAATTTCAGAAGATACATACTTTCTGCCTTCACTCCACCTCCTCAAATCCCATCTCAAGCTCCCAAATTAAGTCCCTCTAGGGAGTTGGTGATAGACAGGGAGGCCTAGCATGCTGTGATTCATGGGGTCGCAAACAGTCGGACACGACTGAGCTACTGAACTGAACTGAACTGAACTGAGAGGCTTCCCAGGTGGTGCTAATGGTAAAGAACCTGCCTGCCAATCCAGGAGATATAAGAGACGTGGGTTTGATTCCCACCCCAACATGGGTTGGGAAGATCCCCTGGAGGAAGAAATGGCAACCCACTGCAGTGTTCTTGCCTGGAGAATCCCGTGGACAGAGGAGCCTGGAGGGCTACAGTCTGTAGAATCACAGAGTCAGACACGACTGAGCACATCAGAACATTGAAAATTAGATAGACATTATATAATATCTATGTAATCTTTATAATAACTATAGATATTATATGGGGCTGCCCAGGTGGTGTTAGTGGTAAAAGAATCTGCCTGCCAATGCAGGAGATGCAGGAGACTCAAGTTCGATCCTTGGGTCTGGAAGACCCCCTAGAGGAGGAAATGCAACCCACTGCAGTGTTCATGCCTGGAGAATCCCATGGACAGAGGGGCCTGGAGGGCTATAGTCCTCAGGGTCGCAGAGTCTGGACAGGACTGAAGTGACTTAGCACACACAAACACACTCTCTTAAAAGGACATTCAGTACAGAGCGCCAGCCAACATCAGGGGCTGCCTTTCTTACCTCTGTGTCCCTGTGGTGCCTAATGCCCTCCCTGGCATGGAGAAGACATTCAGTCACGTTGACGAGCTACTACATGAAAGTTGTGCTATCTTGTAAGGGTGTGTAGGAAAGGAGGCAGGAGTCTTGAGCCTTGGGTTGTTAGGTGACCTCTGGGTGTGGGCAGGGTTCTCAGGGCAGAGGGGGGTGGCTATGCAGCAAGTTCCCAGCATATGAACGAGTTCTATTCCAAAAGCATGTTTGTAAGTCAAACAAAGTTAGCCTCGGTGCCCAACTAACACAATCGGACTTAGAGTACTGTATAGCAATAGGTAAAACAAACAAATGTATGAAATAAAAAATTTTAAATCTTATCATACAGTACCTCAAAAGGTACAGTAGTCCCAGCTACACCACCACTGTTTTTATACTTGCTTCTGGTTACCCTGGGCTTGAAATAAAGATACTGTACTACTGGACTCGATACAGTACTGAAAAGTAAGATATGCAAAAGCATAACCACTTGGAGAGGATGCCTGCCTATGACAGGATACGACAGACGTGTGAACTGATTTACATGATTGAACATGCAAACGCACGCTCACATCTTTGAAAGTCCACAACTTGAAGGTTCATATGTAGGGGACTTACTGTGTATTGAAGTGTAGCCCTTGTTTTCTCTCAGCTCTCAGCCAGCCGATGATACAGACCAAGAAAGAAGCATTCTTTGGTTAAAGGAAAGAGTCTTAAATTTCTGAAGCTGGGCTATGTTGATCATAGGAAAAAGTCAGCTAATCTCAGAAATGAGATGAGCTTCTAAAGAATGATGTGGATCAAAGAAATATCTAAAGGAGTGTTGAGACAAAGAGTAAACCACAGAGGGCCCAGCGGGATGCCTACTACCACCAACATTTTCCAGGTGAAGCTTAACCCCCTCTTGCCTTTACGGATCAAGTCAAGCTTCCTGAAGCCATGGGCTCAGGACAGACTCACTGCCTGTGTTGCTCTCTCCCAGCCAGTGGAACCAGGTAGCTCATTCCTCGGGCCTCTCCTGTGTCACCTGGACGAATAGGAATCATGCAGCATGCGTGTGGCATTTCCACCCAGTGTGATTCCACTTAATCACTGTCACAGTCAGAGAAAGCTCTGGCTTGCCTTCTCTGCAGCCTGTCTCAACTGGAGATCTCAGCTCTTGCCAGAAACAAATTCCTGATGTAGAGGACTAAAATAAAACTGCCTGTGAAAAGCTAGTTTATGCATCGAGACAGAGACATAGCTCTAACTGCAATTGTATTTACAGGGGAAAAAATAAACAACAGGATAGATCATCAAATAACACTCTCTTCTTCTTTATTCCCATCCCAGCTTTCCTTCTTTATTGTGCTCAACCCAGGATCTCTTTGTGGGTAGTTTATTTTATCAAAGAAGCTGTTTGATCAACTTGGAATATGTCAGCTGAAAACAAATCTATTTGATCTGGAGTGTCAAGAAAGCTTTGTCTTTAATCTGAAAAAAATGGCTGCTGGGATGATAGTTGTTATGGGGACAGAAGAAAGGCATCATAATTTTGATGTCTTCCATCATATTTCACTTGGATTCCATTTAAAACAAGGTCAGCCCCTCATCCACATACCAGCTGGAGGTCAAAAATCACTCTAGAATTTTTTTTGCTGCTTCCCAAATAAAGCCCTGATCTGCCAGTTTAGGACAAAAGAAGGTGAGACCTTCCAGTAGGTTCTCTCCCCCAGGAGATTCTGGAGGAGGAATCTGTTTTGTCATTCTCTTGGTAGGCAGGGTACACATGATACTGATCTGCTAAAGCAGACAATTTTATAGCTGGGAGGAAAAGAGTTATAAACTCTCCACCTCAGTTTGCTGGATTATTTCATCCTCTGTCATGATACAAATATCTATGCTGTTAGAGAAGTTTGGTATGAGATATTATACTCTTATCAAAATACGTGCTTGTTATTGTTGAATCACAGATTGATTAAATATGATCTAAATAGTTGTTAGTAATCAGGATTTGGTTTTCCTTTGGCTTAGTTTTTCCCATCTGGTTTTGGTTTTGTGGTTGCCTTTCCAGCTCTGAGCAAATGTAATAAAAAGGAAGATTAAGAAAATAAAAACACAATATGATTTGTGAATCTCCTCCAGTTCAACCCTCTAAATAAATGTATTTTTAGGAAATCAGGGCTGAGTATGATAATATCCTTGAAACTCATGTAGTAAATACCCCAACCAATATACAGACAAAATGGACATATTTCATTCTTGAATGCCATGTTTAAGAGAGAAAAATGATTATTCCACTCCACTGTGATACTCTTAACAACGACAATAACAGAAAGAAAAAACCAAAAAAGGAAAAGAAGAAAGAAGAAAAGAAAGGAAGGAAGACAGACGGACAGAAAGAAACTCGGTAAGGAGGGGAAAGGCACGAAAATGTATTGGTTAGAGTTGCAAGCGATGGAAGCTCCGTTCTTGTGCGTAAGGATCCGTCCTCCTCTTGATGCAGAGGGTGCTGGTATTCCCCTCCACCAGATCTCATCTGTCATGACACAGTGAAAGCGAATGCTCTCTGCGTCACCCTGGTCGCCTCCACCTTGGGACTATGGAGTCTAAGTCTATCGGTCGTAACGTGAAAGTAAAAATAGTAATGACAGTTCTCAACAATTGCGTGCCAGTTGTTGTATCAGGCACACCACAGACGTTATCTTTGGTCCTCCCAGCAATCCTCTATGGGATCCTCTGTGCCAGAGTTATTACTGCTTCATTTAGGGAGAATCGGAGCTTGGAGAGGCTGAAAGGCTTGCCTCGGGTCATAGGGTTAGTGAGAGGATGGGAAAGGATTTGAAGCCACACCTGCCTGTCAGCCCTTATCTTCATCCGAGGTCTCTGTGGTGTGGGACAGGCACCAACCAGGAAAAGGAAACCGCCTGGAAGGCCTGGAGCTCCCCCTCTGTGTTCTGATTGCCAGGTCGTGCTGTATGCTCCACCAGCACGCTGGTGATCACAGCGCATCTGCTTGTCTACCTTGCCCACAAGAAGAGCTCCTTGCCAGTGAATCCGGAACACCGACAGTGACCCACAGGAGGGACTGAAGACATCCCTGGATGAAATACGCCAGAAGTGATTATCTACCGGAGACTTGCGATAATGATTGAGGCCAGTCTTGCCTAGCTAATTCTGTATTCATTTCTAGATATTTAATTGTTTGTAATTGTGTACCAACTTTTAAAATGTAGGCAGGTGTAGTTGAAAATGCAATTTGATGCATTATTGCCATTTTTATACTTGGCACTTGCAAATTTAATTCTAATTACAGAATTAACTGTTGCATTGTATTGAAAAGAAAAGGAAGTGTTTTAAATCAACATTTTAGTAGGAATTGCATGCATATTTACTAACTTTATTATAAAACTGTCATCAAACAATTTTTGAATATCTACGCCGCAAAACAAGGATTAGTTTTTTTGATGGAAGATGCAGTCTTATGTTTGGCTTGTTTTACTCACGGCATTACGTTGTACTTAGCTCAGTTTTCAGATGCCCTCTAGTGGTGATAAAAGTAAGTAGATAATAAAGGAGGTGAAAATAAAATGAGTTTATCTGGTAGTGGCCCTTTTACAGTCAGTAACTATATCCCTTCTGACTTATTATATAGATTAAATATAATAAAAAGAATATTTGCTTTGTCTTCCCAGGTTAAGGTAATAACTTTTAAAAACATCTCATAGTATTAAAAAATACTAGTAAAAGAATACACACACATAATGGATAAATAAGAGAGTAAGGAAAAAAATGTGTGTGTATCTAGGACCTGGTTCAAGAGAGAGAAAAGAAAAACATTCAGCATTTGATTTAAAAGACCACTGTCTTTCCATGTCTTTCCATCCATACTACAGTCAGCCCTCCATAACTGCAGTTTCCCCATCTGTGGATTTTGATCTGCAGTTGGTTGAACTTGTAGGTATGGACAGCCAACTGGCCTTTGTCATTTCATATAAGGACTTGAGTATCTGTGGATTTTGGTATCCGTGGGGGAAGGGGTGTGTGTGTGTGTGTATATGTGTGAGTGTGTGCCCTGGAATCAATCCTTCTTAGTTACCTAGTGTCAACTGTATTTACCAGGAAGCAAAACAAGAAAACCCATGCCCATGTGAATAAAATCAACCCTCTGCCTCATTAACAAACATTCTCTAGCCAGCTGATAAAAGCAATAGGTTTTAGTAAGGGAAAAAAAAGAGCAAGTTTTCATAATGCCTTGTATGTAGTGAGCACTCAATAAATAATTAGTAACAATCTTGTGCTAATATGTCTTGATTTTTTGAATCCTTTAAAAGATATCCTGGGGAAATAAGAATTCTATCATGGAGAAAATTTAATACTCTATGCTTTTACATTAAATTATTTTGAATCATTCCCAGAGGAAATTTTCATTTACATTCTGAAAACAGAAACAAGATAACTTTTTAAATGTCTACAGATATAAAGCTCATGTAGTGTTTCTTTCAGTATCATGTCTCACAACTCAATCAGTTTAGACTACTTATGATTCAGAGAGAGTTTATTATTTTTCAGTGTATCAGAAATAGGTATGAAGCGCTGTTATCTTAAATTTGTAGAGGACCAAACTGTATTTCTATGATCAAGTGGAGTCTGATGACAATTTCCACTTCATAAAAAGACAAAGTAGTTTTGCAACATTCAGAAACACAACAGTGGCAACTCAGCAGGCTTTTCCCACAAGATGTCACTATGGTACCTATGAAATATAATCACAGATTATTTATCAGTCTGTTAACTTTGTATTTAAAAAACAATCAGAAAAGATCTATGCACAGACCTATGACCCTAAAATTAAGCATGCACAGGAAATAACTGAATTCATAGATATCCAGTATCTACCGTATGTGTATATATGACAGCAGGCATACTTGTTTGGATACATATTGAAACATTAACTATATGCATCGAAAGAGAAGTATAAAACTGATAATATAAAAAAGATTGTATGCAAGATTATCCATTCTTTGACAAATATTCTAAAAGTACCTGACATGTCACTCACACTGACTCTTCTCACCAAACATGTGATACAGGCGTGGCTGCTTACAGACTGAGTTCACACTTCACTCCGTGTGTGTGATAGTTACAGGCTGAATACCAGGTGATTTCTGAGTGATGAACAGCTGGCGAATTCACGTCTGTCCTTTGTTTCTGCTTTAAATAAGCTAGAGGTTAAGAGCCAAGAAGCCAGAGCAGAGTTCAAAATGGAGCTCAACCAACCATACAACCTCTGCCCAGTTAATTAACCTCCCGAGTCTGCTTTCTTATTTATAAAATGGGCATAGCAATATCTATCCCATTGCCATTGCCGTGAGAGTAAATGGAGACAATGCGTGTAAGGCACCTGGCGCAGAAGGGATTACTTAATAAGTAATAGCAGTAATTATTAATTTCAAGAGGAAGTGTTACTGAGAATCACATTTTATGCTTTGATCACCGGCCTTAGCATATGAAAGCCCTGAGTTTTAGTCACAGATGTGGAATGCTTATGTAATAAAATTCAAGCAGATCTATAAAAACTTAAACACTGGCAATAACCGATATTCCATAACGGGCTCTAATCAAAGCTTTGTTTGCTAAACCCAGCCATTTGTTTGGAGAAGAAACAGAGGTCCTGCCTGGCTTTCTTGGGATGACTCTCCTCTGCTGGAGACAGTAATTGAAATTTGCCTTAGCTCTGGCAGCTGCACATAGTTAAACATCATTTGGTCAGTGGTTAACGTGAATTGCAGGGTTCTTCTCATCCTCTTGAGCCAGTCCCCCTGCATGGCCTTGTGCTATTCTCCTCTGTTGAAGCCTCCCGGCCTCCCGAAGGCTCTGAGGCAGGCCTTCACAGTGTGTCCCATTAGCTGCATCAGCTTCAGATGTCCCCGCCCAGACTTGCTCACCAGCAGCTCAGCAGCCACACTTTACAAATGAGGAATCTGGGTGCTCGGAGGCCAAAATGATCGGCCGAAGGAATGCTGCTCCCAAATGTCCGAGCTTAGACTGGAAGCTAAATGTCTCAGCGGTGCCATATCTGGCTGCGGAGGACTCCTAATTCCATGAGAATGAGAATTTCTTCTTCTACCTAAGTGCTGTTAAAGACCCAGTCCAGACTGGGATGGCAGAGTACTTGTTTTTCCAAAGCAGTCAACTTTTACTGAGCTGTTTTATGTTTCAAGAGCCATAAAAATACATCTTTTTGTTTGATATCTCTTATTTATTTTTATTTTTCTCTAAATTAAAAGTTTTAAGTAAAATAATATCGCTGACCATTTCTGCCTGTGGGCCGCGCTGAGGTCCACTTCCAAGTGGGGACTCAGCTACGTTAGAAGTATTTATATGCTCTCCTACAGCAGTTAGGAGTACTGACAGCAGACCTTTGCTACTCAAAAGCATGGTCTGCTGGTCAGCAGCATCCGTATCCCTTGGGAGCTTGTTGGAAATGCAGAATCACAGGCCCAGCCCAGATCTTTAGAACTGGAACCTGCATTTTGACCAGGTTCCCAAATAACTGATGCAGATAATCAGGTTTGAGGAGCATAGTCTTTAGCACTATATGACAGAGCCTCATGGAAACAGTGTTGTTTAGAGTCCTTCCTGACACTCTGGCTTGGTTGCCCGAGAGAAAAGCTTGTGATGTCCTTGGCATAGTTATTGACACTCCTTTGAAACTCCACAAATGATACTCTTCTTCTCCTTTCTTAGAACTTTATTCACTCTAGCTTGTCTGGCAAGGAGTTAGTTTAAAAAAAAAATGGACGAAATATTTGGCTTCCTCTCTTGTCAAAGAAACTTTTTTTTTTTCTTTAGAGGATATCTGGATGACATGTGGAAATTAGAAAATTATCTACTCTTTTTTTTTTTTTTACAAATTTATTTATTATTTTACTTCAGTTCTTTTTTTTTAATTTCTTTTTTTTAATTAATTAATTTATTTATTTTTTGTCATACATTGATATGAATCAGCCATAGATTTACACGTATTCCCCATCCCGATCCCCCCTCCCACCTCCCTCTCCACCCAATTCCTCTGGGTCTTCCCAGTGCACCAGGCCCGAGCACTTGTCTCATGCATCCCACCTGGGCTGGTGACCTGTTTCACCATAGATAATATACATGCTGTTCTTTCGAAACATCCCACCCTCACCTTCTCCCACAGAGTTCAAAAGTCTGTTCTGTATTTCTGTGTCTCTTTTTCTGTTTTGCATATAGGGTTATCGTTACCATCTTTCTAAATTCCATATATATGTGTTAGTATGCTGTAATGTTCTTTATCTTTCTGGCTTACTTCACTCTGTATAAGGGGCTCCAGTTTCATCCATCTCATTAGGACTGATTCAAATGAATTCTTTTTAACGGCTGAGTAATATTCCATGGTGTATATGTACCACAGCTTCCTTATCCATTCATCTGCTGATGGGCATCTAGGTTGCTTCCATGTCCTGGCTATTATAAACAGTGCTGCGATGAACATTGGGGTGCACGTGTCTCTTTCAGATCTGGTTTCCTCAGTGTGTATGCCCAGAAGTGGGATTGCTGGGTCATATGGCAGTTCTATTTCCAGTTTTTTAAGAAATCTCCACACTGTTTTCCATAGCGGCTGTACTAGTTTGCATTCCCACCAACAGTGTAAGAGGGTTCCCTAGAAAATTATCTACTCTTAACCATCTTGGTATAATGCCTTTCATAAATATAGGCATGTATATATGCGCACAATATATGTATGTATATGTGTACATATGTATATTGTGTATATATGTATGTATATGCACACAATATATGTATATATATGTGCACACATATATACATATATATGTGTGTGTATACATACATATATGTACACGTATGATGTTTTGAATAAGTAATATGGTCATATTGTTAAAAAATTAAGAAAAGATATATGATAAATTATTTTTCCCATTTGTGCACGATGTCTGCTCAGTTCTACCCCTAATCCCAATAGATAACCACTCATTAATTTTTTGTGTATCCTTCAACAGATATTTTAAATACAGTCACATAAATATGACGTGTATACTTCTTCCACTTTTATCATGAATGATAGCTTTGTTATGCATAGGTTTTTACATTTTATATAGTGCATTTCACATTATATTTTACCATAAGCATTTCCCATGTTTTCACAGAGTTTTCATAAATATTCAAAATGGTCTCACAGTGGCTCATTGTTATATATATTTGCAAAAGTTGACTTAACCAGTAGGGGTGACAGTCGCACCCTTGGGTCCTCCCCCCCTCACCCCCCGGCCCTGTCTATTGCAGATAACTCTGTGATGGAATTGTTTGTGCATAGAGTTCCTCCCACCCACTGACTACTTGTGAGCTAGGGTAGACACACCCAACAGCTGCTGCTGAGAGCCCAGAGCAGCCCATACTCTTCTCCTTCCCCAGCTTTGTAGTTCAATTCCTTTTCAATTTTAGGGATTATGCTGTATCCTACTAATATAATCTCTCTTTTCTCTTAATATATGGGCATTTATAACTTGCAACAAATAAAGTATAACTAACACATAAAACAATGAGAAAGAGAGAGCAAATGACACGTCCATGTGGCAAAGTGTTAATTTCATATTGGATAGTAAAGGAATGGGATTGCTAATAAGGCAAGCAGAAATGAAAAACAAACAGGAATCCAAACTCACCTAACCATGAGGAAATGGCAAAGAAACATCCATGGGAAATGAATATCATGGAGGAGTCAGCTACAGGAGGAAAAAAGATTGGAAAAAGAGAAGCATTTCATAGAAAGGGTTTCTTAAAGTCTGGAGAACTCAAACAGCTGAGGAAACAAGTTGGCAGGGAGAAATGCATGGTCTACATCCCATCTCTGAAGCGACAGGCTAGGAAGGTACCAAACAGAAGAAAGTCCTTGTCAGAAGCTTTTGAAACTTATTCGCTCACCAGAGCAAACTCATAGAACCATAGTTTATCTCCAGGCAAATACTAGAGCAGGAGGCAGCCAACCATTGCAGTGTAAAGAGACGAGAAAGGATTGGGGTAAACATAGAGGAAAGCACGACTGTGGGACTGCTGGAGAATGCCCCTTCTTTTTTTTTTTTTTTTAATTTATTTATTTTTTCAGTGGGTTTTGTCATACATTGACATGAATCAGCAATAGATTTACACGTATTCCCCATCCCGATCCCCCCTCCCACCTCCCTCTCCACCCGATTCCTCTGGGTCTTCCCAGTGCACCAGGCCCGAGCACTTGTCTCATGCATCCCACCTGGGCTGGTGACCTGTTTCACCATAGATAATATACATGCTGTTCTTTCGAAACATCCCACCCTCACCTTCTCCCACAGAGTTCAAAAGTCTGTTCTGTATTTCTGTGTCTCTTTTTCTGTTTTGCATATAGGGTTTTCGTTACCATCTTTCTAAATTCCATATATATGTGTTAGTATGCTGTAATGTTCTTTATCTTTCTGGCTTACTTCACTCTGTATAATGGACTCCAGTTTCATCCATCTCATTAGAACTGGTTCAAATGAATTCTTTTTAACGGCTGAGTAATATTCCATGGTGTATATGTACCACAGCTTCCTTATCCATTCATCTGCTGATGGGCATCTAGGTTGCTTCCATGTCCTGGCTATTATAAACAGTGCTGCGATGAACATTGGGGTGCACGTGTCTCTTTCAGATCTGGTTTCCTCAGTGTGTATGCCCAGAAGTGGGATTGCTGGGTCATATGGCAGTTCTATTTCCAGTTTTTTAAGAAATCTCCACACTGTTTTCCATAGCGGCTGTACTAGTTTGAGAATGCCCCTTCTTATAGTGGGATAGGTGAGAATCTCAAGAGCCGAGGAATTCTGTCCTCAGGAGGGGGAGTGAAATCCAAACTACTCCTATCCAGTCCTATCCAATACTAAACTCAGCCTCAGAGAGTCAGTCAGTCAGCCAGGGGTTAGAGGAAAATTGAAGCCTTAATTATTTGTGATTGATTCCAACTGGAAGAGGGCCTCAGAAAAGAACTGGGGACTAGAGGGATATATATATATATATATATATATATATATATACATATATATCTGGAGAAGGAAATGGCCACCAACGCAAGTATCCTTGCATGGAGAAGTCCATGGACAGAGGAGCCTGGCAGGCTGCCGTCCATAGGGTCTCAAAGTTTCGGATATTACTGAGGGACTAACACTTACCACATGTATATATATATATACATGCACACACATACATATATATATACACATACCTATATATATATACACATACATACATATGTATATACATACATATATATACACACACACATATTAACTCGCATACTAAAAAGCAGAACTTGTAGGCTACAACCTTAAGGAAGCTATAATTATGCTCCCTCATTCTCTTACACAGTCCATAGGAAATCTGCAACTTTGACACATCATGAATGGGAGTTCACTTACTCCCCAAATATTTCCAGAAACTGCACTGCTCTATAGGTCAATGCAACTAGCATCTCACTCTTTAGATTCCTCAGTCATGAGTAGGATACCGATACCATGTTTTCCTAACTCATAGCAGGTATATTTAGTCCCAGAAGCCATTCTTCACTGGGCCTCAGGGAAAGAATACCCCATCCCTCTCATGGGTAGGGAAAGTTCTCACAAATACTTATCTCCTGCTCTAATTCTTGATAGTCTGAAGGTGCATGGTTAGCTAAGAGCTATAAAACTACTTGTTTTGCAATTCATAATTTGGTGGTCTTGCACCAACAATTTTACATCTGATGTGATTAAAACACACCTTTTTGTTGTTTTTCACAGTTGCTAGGCACATACATATGTAATTAGTTCATGTTCAAATTCACAGCAGTTTTAGAGTTGCTTTGTAACATCAAAGATATTGAGACTTTTGTGATATGTTATTCTAGGAACAATACAGCCTAGAAGGGTCTTGAATTTTCTTAAATTTCATTTTTATACCAAAGGAATCGCATAGCCTTGAACATTGAAACTTTCAGTTTGGAAGTGTATTTTATTTTTCAGAGGAAAAATTCAATACAATTTTTTAGAGGAACAAAGAAACGAAATGCCACAAGTGAGAAAACTGTTTAGGTTGGGGATTGTGCAAGTATGGGAAAGTTGCTGGATGTCTATGAGATAAATCTGTGTGAGAAATGTCATTTTGGGATTATATTTTTATGTTGTGGGAAGGAGAGAGATGCATAATTGACCCTTGCCATTTTAGTTTCCACTGGTTTCTCCGACAAGTAGAGAAAATGCATAAACACTAAATGTACACATAAAACTGCTCCTTGGCAGATGTGGATTATATTCCAAAGGGACACATTTAGAAAGCATCACCCAAATGACTTACTTATTCTTCGTCCCCTAAGCATGGCTCAGGGCAGGTCTGCAGTAGAATCATGTACAGGTTTACAGCTCTCTGTGATTGCTCTTTTGTTGTTTTAACCCTGAGTGAACCTAGTTTTGAGCAAACCTCCTATACAATTCATCTTGAGCAGATTTGTAAATCGGGGTTGGAATATTATTTTCTTAATACTAAATATGTTTTCCAGTTTACAAAAGTGTCACTATGAATTTCTCTAATATTAAATCTTCTTCAGCATAGTTTTAAAAATTAAACTTACATAAAGTTAGTCTTAACATATCTGTAGTAACCTGCAGTTTCCTCAGAGGACACTGGGGATGCATACAGTATCGAGGTGCCCCCAGCACCTGATGGGCAGTGGAGGCTAGGAGACAGGGAGGATGGATGTAGACCTATTCCTGAACTCCCCTGAGGCCAGCCCTGCCTTGAGGGGTGCAGGAAGTAGCAGGGGGATGGCAGTGGGGGGTGGGGATCGGGCAGTCGTTAGGGATCTCATGTGGGCAGGTATGGGATATGAGTAAAAAATATTTTCTTATTAATGTTAATATCCTCTCACTTGTCCCCATAGACAGGGTGAGTGTGGGGGAGGGGCTGGGGATGTCTAGGACATGTGTCTTAAGGAGTTTCCTTTCCTCTGAGTCTTGTCTCTCTACCAGGATCTACCTTTAACAACACATCTGGATTCGGCAGCTTGTTCAGGATCTAATGGCAGTCATAAATGAACAGCAAAATGAAGCTGGGGCAGGGAAGCCCAGGAGAGCAAGCCACATCTTATGCTCACATGAAAAGTGGGGAAAAAAAGTTAGTGTTCAGGTAAACTGCTTGAAGACAGGGACAATGTCCTCAGGAGCGGCCATTCAATGTTGCTTAAGAAAAGAACAGATGAATAGATAGGTGGGGAAACAATGGAAATGGTGGCAGACTTTATTTTCTTGGGCTCCAAAGTCACTGCAGATGGTGACTGCAGCCATGAAATTAAAGACACTTCCTCCTTGGAAGACAAGCTATGACCAACCTAGACAGCATATTAAAAAGCAGAGACGTTACTTTGCCAACAAAGGTCCATCTAGTTAAAGCTATGGTTTTTCCAGTAGTCATGTATGGATGTGAGAGTTGGACTATAAAGAAAGCTGAGCACCGAATTGATGCTTTTGAACTGTGGTGTTGGAGGAGACTTTTGAGTCCCTTTGACTTCAAGGAGATCTAAGCAGTCCATCCTAAAGGAAATTAGTCCTGAATATTCACTGGAAGGACTGATGCTGAAGCTGAAGCTCCAATACTCTGGCCACCTGATGCGAAGGACTGACTCATTTGAAAAGACCCTGATGCTGGGAAAGGTTGAAGGCAGGAGGAGAAGGGGATGACAGAAGATGAGATGGTTGGATGGCATCACCGACTCGATAGATATGAGTTTGAGTAAGCTCTGGGAGTTTGTGATGGACAGGGAGGCCTGACATGCTGCGGTTCATGGGGTCACAAAGAGTCGGACATGACTGAGTGACTGAACTGAACTGAAGAAAAGGGTGAAAGTTTGGACCCCCCTGGTGGTCCAGTGGCTAAGACTCTGAGCTCCTAACGCAGAGGGTGAGGATTTGATCCCTCATCTGGGAACCAGATCCCACATACCACAACTAAAAAGGTCCCACATGATGCAACTAAGACCCTGTGCAACCAAATAAAGATTTAAACATAAAATAAAAGAATGAAAGTGTTAGTCTCTCAGTTGCGACCAACTCTTCGCCACCCCATAGACTGTAACCCACCAAGCTCCTCTGTCCATGGGATTTTCCAGCAAGAATACTGGAATGGGTTGCCATTTCCTTCTCCAGGGGATCTTCCCAACCCAGGGATTGAACCCAGGTCTCCTACTTTGTAGGAGATTCTTTACCATCTGAGCCATCAGGGAAGCCCTAATAAAAGAATGACTGAATCCAAGGGCAGGCAGTTTAGTCTGCTAAGATGCCAGCCACATCTCTGATGCAGAGCATCAATCTGTCAGAATGTGAGATCTGAGACGGCAGAGCCCACCTGTGGGATTTTAGTTTCTCCCTCCTCTCCCTACCTCTTGTGACTCCCTCCTACCTGCGAGTATTGAGGAAGCCTCAATCTCCCAGCCTAATAAATGTTTGTGTAGGGTGGCCAGATTAGAGTCATTACAAATGTCTCAGAAATATGGTTGGCACCATTTTAATTTTGAATTTTAAGAATTATGTGAAACATGATGTGCAATTTACAAAGAGTGGAAAATAAATAAGATCAAAAGAAGAAAATAATTCACTATGGCACTAATTAGAGATAGCAAGATATATAACTCTGTACAAAAATGGGATCACACTGTACATATTGTTTGTGTCCTGTTTTTCCCTTTGTGACAAACCATGAACATTTTTTTGTGTGTGAAGTGATTATAGAAGCACTCTATTAATGTAATGCCTATCTCTTATACTCTAATGGAGATTAATCAGCTACTGAATTTTTTTTACTAAAATTGGCAGTTTTCTCCCTGCTTCTAATGAGTCATTGCCATTTATTATGCCTCTGGGATCCGGCAGACAGTGTCAGTTCTGCATGTGATATATGATACACATATTCAATACAATAGTGAAGAAATGAGTTCACCGAAAGAGGGGTTAAGTTTAAATATCTAGCTAACAGTACACATAAGAGTGGCAAAACCTCAAGGAAAAGTTGAGCTTCTCAGAGAGAGAATATGGCATCCTGGAGAATGTAGCACAGACTCTAACCTCCCCTGCTCTCCAAGCACAGGTTCAGGGGCAGAGATGCCAGGAGTGGAAAAGATGCAGCTCCTTGGAATAGAGGGATTCATTAGGTTATTAGTTAGGAATCCCAATTCAAAGGGATTGGTTAGGTTTCAATAAAATCCTGACAGTAGTCCTCATTCTGGGCTTTCCTGGTGGCTCAGTGGTAAAAAGTCCATCTGCCAATGTAGGAGACGCAGGTTCAATCCGTGGGTCAGGAAGATTCCCTGGAGAAGGAAATGGCAACTGACTCTAGTGTTCTTGCTGGGAAATCCCATGGACAGAGGAGCCTGGCAGGCTACAGTTCATAAAGTCACAAAAGAATGGCACCTAAATTAGTGACTGGACAACGATATTCCTTTTGTTTTTCCATTCATCAGGTGACAGGTGTTTGGGTAGTTTCCAGTTTTTGGCTTTAATGATTCATGCTGCTATGAACCTTTTTATGTGAACATATATTTTAATTTCTCTTGGAGAAGCTGATGTGTTTGAATATTTCTTTAATAAAAAATGTAAGGATTGGAAAACTGTTTGTTTTCAATTTTTCTGTAAACCTAAGACTGTTTTATAAAGTCTACTAATTAATTTAAAAAATGCATGGATCATTATTTTTTAGTGTGAATGGTGATTTATGCCAGTGTGTGAAAGGCAGTGGCACACCAATAATTTGGCTGTTTTCTTCCCCATCCCCAGCTTTACTGACAAAAAAATCAACAAATAAGAGTGTATATAGTAGTTTTATTCCTAGTTTTCAAAGGAATTTCTGTACTGTTCTCCATAGTGGCTGGATCAATTTATATTCCCACCCAAAGTGCAGGAGGGTTCCCTTTTCTCCACATTGTCTTCAACACTTATTATTTGTAGATTTTTATGACCCAGAAATCCCACAACTGGGCATCTACCCTGAGAAAGCAACAATTCAAAAATATACATATACCCCAGTGTTCATTGCAGCAATATGTATAGTAGTCAGGATGGAGAAGCAACTTAGACATCCATCAGTAGATGAATGGATAAAGAAGTTGTGGTACATATATGCAATGAAATATTACTCAACCACAAAAAGGAATGAAATTGAGTCAGTTGAACTGAAGTGGACAAACCTAGAACCTGTTATACAAAGTGAAGTAAATCAGAAAGAGAAAAACAAATTTGACATATTAATACATAAATATGGGATCTACAAAAATGGGGCCGCTGAATCTATTTGCAGGGCAGGGATAGAGACTCAGATATAAAGAACGGACTTGTGGGCACAGCGAGGGAATGAGAGGGTGGGATGAATTGAGAGGGCAGCACTGAAATACAACACATTACTGGGCATAAAATAGATGGCTAGTGGGAGGTTGTACGTGTAATACAAGGAACTCAGCCCGGTGCTCTGTGATGACCTAACAGTGGTGGAATAGGGCTGGTGCAGAGGAGGCTCAAGAAGAAGGGTGTGGGAGAAAGCAAATTAGCCAAGACGGCAGGTCCAGGCTCTCTCGCCCCACGTTTTGTAAATGCTGGCTATGTGACAGCTGAGATTATTTATAGCACTGTGCTTGTGCGTCACGAGGGGCTGGCTTAGTCGGGGTTAGCCCGTGCTGTCCGCAGCTATGAGCTCCGCCTCAAGCAGCAGCGGCGCTGCCGCGGCGCCACGGCTGTGTCCGCGGGGTCCGCCACGAGGCAGAGCGTGCGGCACGTTTCCCGCCGGGGCTGCTGCGCCAGCCCGCAGAGAGGCCGAGTCTGCTGCCGTAGCCGGCTGTGCGCCAGGCAGAGGAAAGGGCGGCAGCTCCTGGGGCTCCTTGTCTCCTTCCGGCCTCTTGCCTACCCTGGGCTCAGTGAACGGTTCCGACAGTGCGAACAGTGAGGACTGATGTTGTGAGCAGGATGAAGAGCAATACAGAGGATAGATCACCATGATTCACGTTGTTGTATGACAGAAACTAACACAACAATGTAAAGGAAGTATCCTCCAATTAAAAATTAAAAAAAAAAAAAAAAACAAATAGAAGAAGTTAATTCATTTTCACATAGATTAGATAGCATTATTAGTATTTCTTTTTAAAAAACATGAAATCACTTTTTTGATGACTATAGTTTGTGTTCTGCTTTTTTCTGTGATCAATGAGCTAGGAATATATTTCGGAGGCGTCTGGTTAGAATTATCTATTAATGAGGTACTGTTTTTTCTTTATGTTCTGCTATAAACAAATTTAATCATATTAAGACTTTTTTCCTTGGGAGAAAACACAAGGGGAACAATTCTGTTTCTAATTCAGAGGAGGCACTTCCACTTATTTTATCCTAGGGTCAAACAGTGCTGACCTTATATGAGGCAGAAAGCACTGGGTCTCACCTAAAGGGACATGCGGACATTTAAAAATTACAGTGGATCTGTCTGGAAATGGTAAGAGAAAATCAAGAAGAAATGTGAAACAAGGAAGGGAGAGTTTGGTTTTGCTATAGAATGAAAAGAGATAAGAAAAGGAAGTCTGGACTTTCACTGGGGTGATAGAGGCTACTTTACCTGGAAAATTTGAAGGTCAAGGAAAGCAAAGTCTAGGGGAGCTTAGGTGTGGAATTCCTAGACCCACTGGCAGACACTCAGGTTTTGCCAGCAACCTGAGGTTAACAAATGCTTACTGGTCATGATCTGCTCAATAGACCATTTATTTGTGATTATTATCATAACCAGATATGATGTGCTCTATTCAGAGGAAACATTTCATCACTGGAATTTAAAACCATCCATGATACATGTTTATTTGAAAATAATTAGAAAAATGTAGATAATAAAAATGAAATAAATTTATTCATTATGTCTCTTAAAGAATGTGAAAGTATCTTTTTATAAAAATGGCATGATACATTCTTACTATTGGTGTCTTGACTTTCCCCATATGAATCATCTATAAATAAGTATATTTTCAGTAGCATAGCTTTTGGGGAGTGCATTGACAATTTGGTAATGTCTTTTCTTATCTTCGATTCTAACCTCAGCTATTGAAATTAAGACATTTTCTTGATAGAGGAAGCAGGCTTGCATCCTCTTCATGACTCTGGTTAATCACTGCCTTTTGATGGGCCTTCGGAATCCAGTAAAAAGTGTTGGTTCCACATAGTTAGAGAAAAGAGGGCTACCTAAAGGGGCGTGTGGAAGCTAGAAAGAAAGAAAGAGAGAAAGAGAGAGGGAAAGAAAAAGAGAGAGAGAGAAAGAAAGAAAGGAAAACAGCTGTTAACTGTAGGGAATTACAGAAGAATATCAGAAAGAATTGAATACTTGAAAGGGGAGTGAGGAGTATATCTTGCTGCATTAGGAAAGAGAAGTAAAAAGGGAGTAGGGGCTTTCTGTTTAGTGGTAAAGGTTACTGACGCCATGGGAGTTTTTAAAAATGAGGAAAGGCAAGATATTTTATATGAGCACACGGCACAGTCACGACTTCATTCCTTGCCCTGGTCCCCACAGCATCTGGTATGGATGGTGTTGTTCATTTTCTGATGGAGGGTATGTGCTCCAAGCACTGCGAAAATAGTCATATGTTTAACGAGATTATTTATAAATAACCAGTGTTAGCTAATGGCAGCACTGATATCAAGTTCACTTTCAAATGTATGAAGTTATCTTTCAGAGTTTCAAAATGGTGGGAGGAGTAGAGGTTTATTTAAGAAAAAGTAGAAAACACAGATGGACAAAAGGTAATAATTACTCACTATATTACGTTAGGGGAATCATATTGTTCACTTCAAAACTTTTTCCAAAGCAAGAAGCTATAGCACACTCTAGTGGCATCACTGTTGAGGTACATAACTTTCATGGTGTCTAACTACTATGAATTAGTCAGGATATTTTTTCAATAATGGATGGGCAGCCACGTTCTGTCTCCAGCCAATCACTACCTTGCACTTATCCTCAGGTGAAAGCGTACCATTGCCAACTGAGGGTGCCTCAACGCAAGGACTGCTCTGTCTTCCAGGGGCATGCTCAACTTTCAAAGTCCTGCTGGAGCCACTTGACAGTTTAGAAGAGCACAAAGGGTATGAAGTACTGAAGAGAAGAGTCAGGTCAGGAGACGTGCTAGGTGTGAGGAATCCTGGGCTTTCACTGTGGGTAGTAGAGATTACCCAGAGTCTAAAACCCCTAAAAGCTGAGGCAAGGTTTTATGGAGGGATACATGGCAAAGTCATCGGCCCCCACCCCATTTTATCTAGGATAATGTATCTAGATAGTAGCGTTAGCTAGTATAATCTAGATAACGTTTTATCTAGGATAATACTGTGCATGTACTCAGAGGTTAATGGAACACTTAGATTGACTAGGATAATGGCAAGTTTAAAGGGGCTATACATATTTATAAGTGACTGCAATGAACTTAAGGGAGCTTTCAGATTCAGTGTCAGTGTTACTGGGGGAAATGGATTTCTGAACCGTGTCTTAGGACCAAACTAATGATCAGAGTCACATCAAGTGTAACAGTGGCACAGCAAGAATTTAACTCTTTTTATTTTTTCCCTTCTCTGTTAGGATTCTCTCTGGCCAGCAATGCTGCAGGCCATCTGTGTACCCTGTAGGGAACTCAGGGGTGAGGGAAAACCCAGGCCAAGGTGAGATGCATCTGTTCCCGCTCTATGCAGTTACTTCACTTCCATGACTTCTGAAATCCTGGCTTGGTAAACAGAAGATACAGCAGGGTATTTGTGTGTATTTTGTGTCTTCCTGCCAATATGTAACCCACCTGCAGTTATCTTTTTACAGTTTTAATGTGTCAGATACCACAAGTTTATTTACAGAAAGCAAAAAAAAGGCTAGAAACACTAATCAACAGCACCAAAAATATTTAGGGTTATTCAAATCAAAGATAGTAATAAAAATATATTTTTGCAAATGGAATTATTTTGTATATACTGTCTACATCCTTTTTATCTTAGTACAGACTGAGAATGTCTTCTCCCTGGCAACATATTTGAATTGCATTCAAAACTGAATGCTGTTTCTTCTTTATGCTGTTCTCTAACCAATATTACCCACTGTAAAATTTTATTTTCCTGTTGAGACAGTCATAATTCCCTTTCCTGTCCCATGAAAAGCAATAACACCCCCGTCCTCATGATCCAACAAAACACTGTTGGAGAAAGAACGGGGTCTTCCAGAACTGAGTTCCTGTGGGAACTGCATGGAAAGCGTAGCAGAATAATAGAGGGAAATAGAACACTAAAGAAGTCAGTTCTTTCTGCAGCAGGAGAGCCAGGAAAAGAAAAGAGACTGGGTTTTCTTTCGGCAGTGAAGTTTATGCCAATTTCAGGAAATGCACAAGCTGCAGCGTCAATGAGTCTTTCTTTCTAGGAGAACACTGGCTCATCACCACCACTGTTAAGAAACACAATGGATGGTTATGATGAACAAGATTTTCTAAGAGGCTACTTTTTCATAATCCCATGACAGAGAGATGGTTTACTTTCAAACTTCTAAAATTATAAAGTAATACATATTCATTTCTAAATAGATAAATATAATGAAAGTGAAGAGGCAGAAAGTGAAGAGGAATGGAAGAGCCTCTTGATGAAAGTGAAAGAGGAGAGCGAAAAAGCTGGCTTAAACCTCAACGTTCAAAAAATAAAGATCATGGCATCCGGTCCCATCACTTCATGGCAAATAGATGGGGAAACAATGGAAACAGTGACAGACTTTATTTTCTTGGGCTCCAAAATCACTGCAGATGGTGACTGCAGCCATGAAATTGAAAGACCCTTGCTCCTTGGAAGAAAAGCTATGACCAATCTAGACAGCATATTAAAAAGCAGAGACATTACTTTGCCAACAAAGGTCCATCTAGTCAAAGCTATGGTTTTTTCCAGTAGTTGTGTATAGATGTAAGAGTTGGACTATAAAGAAAGCTGAGCGCTGAAGAATTGATGCTTTTGAACTGTGGTGTTGGAGAAGACTCTTGAGAGTCCCTTGGACTGCAAGGAGATCCAACTAGTCCATCCTAAAGGAGATCAGTCCTGGGCGTTCATTGGAAGGACTGATGTTGAAGCTGAAACTCCAATGCTTTGGCCACCTCATGTGGAGAACTGACTCATTGGAAAAGAACCTGATGCTGGGAGGGATTGGGGGCAGGAGGAAAAGGGGGCGCCAGAGGATGAGATGGTTGGATGGCATCACCGACTTGATGGACATGAATTTGAGCGAGCTCCGGGAGTTGGTGATGAAGGGAAAGCCTGGCGAGCTGCAGCCCATGGGGTCGCAAAGAGTCAGACATGACTGAGCAACTGAATTGAACGGAATTAAAGTGAAAAGAAAAATGAAGTGTTAGTCACTTAGTCATGTCCACCTCTTTGCTACCCCCTGGGACTGTAGCCCACTAGGTTCCTCTGTCCATGGAGTTTTCCAGGCAAGAGTACTAGAGTGGGTTGCCATTTCCTTCTCCAGGGGATCTTCCTGATCCAGGGATTGAACCAGGTCCCCTTCACTGCAGGCAGATTCTTTACCATCTGAGCCACCGGGGAAGATCTTTAATCATGATCGTGTACCTTGACAACAAAACCTTTCATGATATAGAATGATAACACCAATAAATCTCTCAGCACATAAGAGCTGCTCAAAATTGACAACTCCCTGTCTTCAAATTGTACTCACATGTGAAATAAATATGATGGGCTTATTTTACAACAAAATAGGGCGCTATCGAAATCATTATTCTCTATGTTGTTCATTTGTGATAACATAACACTATACCTTATTTTTTTTCCCCAAAACTGGGATCATATTGTGAATTCCATTTTTTAGCCTTTTTTCTCCAAATATGCTTTTTCAGTTGCACAGTGGCTCATTTTTCTATTTGACCTGAAACATGATAATTAAAAAGAAGGTCCCAGCTGCCATTCTACCTTCAGCTGCCCTGGTTTCTTAACTTCCTGTCTTGAGTGTTCAATTCTTCCTTCAATTGAGATACTCCAGGGCCTTTTCAATAAACTGTCCCTTCTATTTGAGCTGAGGAATACTTTTTGGTATCTGATTACAAGGAAAACTTAAACAATGCACACAAAGGATTATGGAAAAGACAAAAGAAAATGGACAAAGATACTCAAGAGTTAGCAAAGGTGTTGTTCTCTAGGGGGCAAGTTGAAGTTAAAAATAAGACAAAATGAAAAAAAAAAAAAACCCTCATCTGAGACTGCATGAAAGAGAGAAACTTACTGAGAAATGGGACATTATTAAAAACAGAATTAGATCTTGCTGCAGCAAGAAAAGATATTAGAAATTGAGGAGTCTGCAATTTCATAAACTTAATAAATGATATCCAGAGCTTTAAAAAATAGCTTAAGAAATAAAAAAGGCAAGATTTTAGGGGGAAGTATGTGGTCTAGGCCTCTCTATGGATGTTAATATGGGGAGAACCAAACAGTAGTAATCCTAGCTTAGAGACTCTCTGAGGATTCTCCAGCTGGCAAAATCTCCAGTGAGACAATAGTGACGGGATGCAATGCCGAGGAAGAAGTGGGTCATCAGCCAATATAGCAAGAAAGAAGACGAGAACAAGAATTGTTTCTTCAAAGTAATTTAAAAACTTTTCTGTAAAAGTATTCTGAAATAAACAGAGCAGGAGGCTCTGTTTTCTTTAAGATAAAGTATAATTTTTTTCTGTTTTTTGAAGTACAGACTAGTCTTTTAATTCATATACTTAGTGCTAATCTGGGCAATAGCAAAATCAGAAGCCTACATATGCAACAGCTTTTTTTTAAATACAACCAAGACATTTTTGAATACAGGAATAAAACAAATGAAAAATTAGGAATCATGGATATCCTTAGAAGCTGGATCTTGAACATAATTTTAAATTGTTTCCTGTTTAATGTCTTTCATTACTTTCTTTATCCTAATTTTTGCTCTTTTGGCCAGTCTATTGCTAAATTACAGAGAGATTTTCTAAGAGATTTCAGCTGTTTTTTCCTCTCACCTTATACACTTTGCAGAGATTTATTATTGTGTTTTAAAATAATTGAATATTCTGAGCTTTCTTTCAAGTATATATTTTTTTCTTTTTTAAAAATTACTTATTTTAATTGAAGGATAATTACTTTAAAACATTGTGATTTTTGCCATACATGACTCAGCCATGGGTACACATGTGTCTCCCTATCCTGAATCCCCTTCCCATCCCCACCCCTCCCATCTCTGTGTTATCCCAGAGCACTGACTTTGAGTGCCCTTCTCCTAAGACAAAAAACAAACAAACAAACAAACAAAAAACAAACAAACAAAAATTCCAGGAGGAAAAGAGACTGTGTGGATTTTTAAAAAATTGAGTATCAATTTTTTAAATTGATACCCTCAAATTATACTGCATTACATTGCCCTCAAATTCAAGTCACGTATGGCTACCCGTGATGGGTCTGTGTCCTATTCTATCAAGTTTTAAGCTTGCTACTGTATTTATTGCCAATCTGTGTTCAGAGTGTACTAGGGCAGTAATGGATCTTGATCAGTGATCTCATTTCTTCAAATTCCTTAGCCATTATTGTGTATGCTTTTAGAAATAGGTATCCATCTTTCATAGAGAAAGACACACTCATAGACAATAAGAAGTCACTGAGAAGCTAAAATAGATTTCTGTCAGTCTATTTTTCTATTATTGGGCTCAATTCCACTGGTAGTATAGAGAGGTATCTTAGTCTAGGAATAGCTGTTGAATAGTTACATGTTTAGGAAGTTAGCATTTACTTCTGTTTTTCCTCTAAGATGTAGTATGGATAATAATTCGAGTAAACTGATGACAATAAAGTGAGAAATCTGATGCTGCCTTTGAGCACACTAACTTTGAAATAGAGGGAAGAAAGGAAAATCTTCACTGGACCTCTTTGAAAGCCCATGTTATGGAAAATGAATAGGAAGTTGAAAAGGAATCGGGGAAGGAGAAATACTCTAAGGATGGAGAAAAGGTGATTTGTTTTATTTTTCCAGATATGTTTCCCCAGGTAAATATAATAAAAAGGACAAAGAATTTTAATTCCCATGAACAATATTATTTTTAGCTTATTTAAGTTACATCAGAAATTGACTACACTTATAAATGTTCTTTGGTATGGTTTTGTGAATTTTATTTTATTTTGTGGTTTATGTTGTGTTCAGAAAGTTCCAACTCTGTCTTAGCTGAAGTAAAAGAAAAAGAACACTTTTCATTCTTTCAAGCTTTATGATTTTAAAGCATGCAAATCAAATCTGCCAAGGACCTCGTTTAGGAATCAAAGTCAAAAGCTCAGAGACTGTTAAGTACAGGAACAGATTTTGAGGCAAGAAGCAAGATGGAAACTGAGTTAGAAAAAAACTAATTGCCCTCAGAACAGGATTGAGATACCGGAACTCTTTTTACCAGGTGATAGAGTCCAACTGGCTCTGTTCCATTGTATACGAAATTACTTTTAGTGTAGATTTAGGGATGTGCATGAGGCTGCTTCTGGGGATCATCTCTGGGAAGAGGTAGCATGGTCTCTATAAATTTATGCCCCTATTCTTGTTTAGCTCTTCAGCTTTTATGAGGAGGTCAACTCCATCCCCAGCACAGTTCATTATTAGTATGTTTGGCTCTATACTCAAATGGCATCAAGAAATAACTCTTCCTCAAGTGCTGGTCAAGCTGCATAACCTTAAACCTGTAACCGTCACGTAGCTATACTCTGAGGAGTACTGGAAAGGTATGCGAGTGTACTTACATTCATTTGTGCAGAAACCTAATAAACTCCTCATGGATTATCTTTCCATCAAAAAACAGAATCTCAGATTGTATTACTGGTTTTCTGTAGAACTGCTTTTACTGAATTATGCCTTCCTGGGGGGCTGACTGGGTAGTGTGTAGGTTGACATAATTGGATCAGATATGTTCTTTCTGAATAAATGCAAGTAACTGGTTAGCTTGATTGGTTCAGGCTTTTGGCCTCATTTTTTTTTTTTTTTTTTTTTGCCATGTGTGGCAAGGAAAACTGAACTAAGCTATTTCTGACTGAAGAACACTGAGTTGGCATTTTTAAAAATGATGAACCATTGAGCTTTCTCCAAGTAATTATACTTTTCTCTAGTTTGGAGTCCAGACTGTTCATTCAGTCTTGACTTCAGCAATCTCTCCTCCCTGAGCAAAGAAGGCTACTATGAAATGGTTTCAAAACTTGGAAACAAGGCAAAAGGAAGACTGCATGTCATTTCAGAATCATTTTAGAGCATTTCCTAATAGGTTTATCAAAGGCTTATCTAATTCTTTAGAGGAAAATCCTTTGATTTACTATTTATTATTGAGTAGGGCCAGAACTTTGTATAGTTAGATGACTGATAATTTACAAATGATTTTTGCCAGTAGAAACTAATTGAACCTAGAGATTATGGTTTTACTGTGTTACAAATAACATTAAAAATCTAATTTTATCTAATTTGTCTCATCACTACTTTCCTGACTATATAAACCCTGTTCTGAAAATGTTCTTTAAGTCAGGTCTACCATCCTGGTGGTCCCATCATTAATGACTTAAACAAATCTTTGGCACATGGTCATTATATATTTGACTGGAGTTGTATTTTGAGCACTTTTAAAATGGCGCTTTGACAAAGCCTTTCCCTATCTGCTCCATGAAGGCCCATATTACACAATTTCAGGGTTTGTTTTTCTTTTGTCTCTTTTCTAAAGAGCTCTCTGTTCTTGCATCCATGTGAATCAGCTTGCTTCTGATGATTGTTAGACAGAATAGTGTCATGAGCAGACTATTGGTTTCAGAGTCAGATAAAGTTGAGTGGAATTGTAGCTTCCTGACATAAAGCTTTGCAACCTTGCATACAGCAGTTAACTTCTGTAGTCATATGTTTCACTAAGATAGAATAAAGCACATATTTTGCAATCATTAAATTTCTCAGTTTATTCATTTGTAAAGTGGGGAAATCAAATCAGTTAATCTCCAAATTCCTCTTCTGTTCAAATATTCTATGATTCCAACATTTAACAACTTTATATTCCCATTTAACTTTTGAAAGTCAGTAGTTTAAGCACGCAATTTAAAACTCACTTCAGTTCAGTTCAGTTGCTCAGTCGTGGCCGACTCTTTGTGACCCCATGAAATGCAGCATGCCAGGCCTCTCTGTCCATCACCAACTCACGGAGTCTACCCAAACTCATGTCCATTGAGTCAGTGATGCCATCCAACCATCTCATCCTCTGTTATCCCCTTCTTCTCCTGCCTTCAGTCTTTCCCAGCATCAGGGTCTTTTCAAATGAGTCAGCTCTTCGCATCAGGTGGCCAAAGTATTGGAGTTTCAGCTTTAACATCAGTCCTTGCAATGAACACCCAGGGCTGATCTCCTTTAGGATGGACTGGTTGGATCTCCTTGAAGTCAAAGGGACTCTCAAGAGTCTTCTCCAACACCACAGTTCAAAAGCATCCATTCTTCGGTGCTCAGTTTTCTTCACAGTCCAACTCTCACATCCATACATGACCACTGGAAAAACCATAGCCTTGACTAGACGGACCTTTGTTGGCAAAGTAATGTCTCTGCATTTTAATATGCTGTCTAGGTTGGTCATAACTTTCCTTCCAAGGAGCAAGAGTCTTTTAATTTCATGGCTGCAATTACCATCTGCAGTGATTTTGGAGCCCCTCCAAATAAAGTCAGCCACTGTTTCCACTGTTTTCCCAGTTATAGAATGGCAATGGTAGGTTGAGCAGTTCAGTTGAGCTCAGTTCAATCGTTCAGTCATGTCCGACAATTTTGACCCCGTCGACTGCAGCACGCCAGGCTTCTCTGGCCATCACCAACTCCCAGAGCTTACTCAGACTCATGTCGATCGAGTCAGTGGTGTCATTCAACCATCTCATCCTCTGTCGTCCCCTACTCTTCCTGCCTTCAACCTTTTCCAGCATCAGTGTCCTTTCAAATGAGTCAGTTCTTTGCATCAGGTGGCCAAAATTTTGGAGTTTCAGCTACAGTATCAGTCCTTCCAATGAATACTCAGGACTGATTTCCTTTAGGGTGGGCTTCTTGGATCTCCTTGCAGTCCAAGGGACTCTCAAGAGTCTTCTCCAACACCACAGTTCAAAAGCATCAATTCTTCAGTGCTCAGATTTCTTTATAGTCCAACTCTGACATCCATACATGCCTACTGGAAAAACCATAGCTTTGACTAGATGGACCTTTGTTGGTAAGTAATGTCTCTGCTTTTTAATATGATATATATGTTGGTCATAGCTTTTCTTCCAAGGAGCAAGGGTCTTTTAATTTCATGGCTTCAGTCACCATCTGCAGTGATTTGGAGCCCCCAAAATGAAGTCTGTCACTGTTTCCATTGTTTCCCCCTCTATTTGGCATGAAGTGATGGGACCAGATGCCATGATCTATATTTTCTGAATATTGAGTTTTAAGCGAGCTTTATCACTTTCTTCTTTCACTTTCATCTATAGGCTCTTTAGTTCTTTGCTTTCTGCCAGAGGAGTGGTACTCTTGCCTGGAAAATCCCATGGATGGAGGTGCCGGGTAGGCTGCAGTCCATGGGGTCTCGAAGAGTTGGACACGATTGAGCGACTTCACTTTCACTTTTCACTTTCATGCATTGGAGAAGGCAATGGCAACCCACTCCAGTGTTCTTGCCTGGAGAATCCCAGGGACGGCTAAGCCTGGTGGGCTGCTGTCTATGGGGTCGCACAGAGTCGGACACGACTGAAGCGACTTAGCAGCAGCAGCAGCAGCAGGAGAGGAGTGGTATCATCTGTGTATCTGAGGCTATTGATGTTTCTCCCTGCAATCTTGATTCCAGCTTGTGCTTCATCCAGCCCAGCATTTTGCGTGATGTACTCCACGCATAAGTTAAATAATTAGGGTGGCAACATACAGCTTTGATTTACTCCTTTCCTGATTTAGAACCAGTCTGTTGTTCCATGTCCAGTTCTAACTGTTGCTTCTTGACCTGCATACAGACTTCTCAGTAGGCAAGTCAGGTGGTCTGGTATCCCATTTCTTTAAGAATTTCCCACAGTTTTGGGTGATCTACCACTCAAAGGCTTTGGCATAGTCAATAAAGCAGAAGTAGATGTTTTTCTGGAACTCTCTTGCTTTTTTGATGATCCAATGGATGTTGGCAATTTGATCTCTGGTTCTTCTGCCTTTTCTAAATCCAGCTTGAACATCTGGAAGTTCAAGGTTTACTTACTGCTGAAGCCTGGAAGGGAGAACTTTGAGTATTACATTGTAGCGTGTGAAATGAGTGCAATTGTGCATTAGTTTGAACATTCTTTGGCATTGCCTTTCTTTGGAATTGGAATAAAAACTGACCTTTTCCAGTCCTGTGACCACTGCTGAGCTTTCCAAATTTGCTGGCATATTGGGTACATCACTTTCACAGCATCATCTTTTAGGATTTGAAATAGCTTAACTGGAATTCCATCACCTGCACTAGCTTTGCTCATGGTGATGCTTTCTAAGGCCAACTTGACTTTGCATCCTAGGATGTCTGGCTCTAGGTGAGTGATCACACCATTGTGGTTATCTGGCTCATGAAGATCTTTTTCGTATAGTTCTTCTATGTATTCTTACCGCCTATTCTTAATATCTTCTGCTTCTGTTGGGTCCACACCATTTCTGTCCCTTATCGAACCCATCTTTGCATGAAATGTTCTCTTGATATCTCTAATTTTCTAGAAGAGTTCTCTAGTCTTTAACATTCTATTGCTTTCCTCTATTTCTTTGCAATGATCACCGAGGAAGGCTTTCTTATTGCTCCTTGCTCTTCTTTGGAACTCTGTGTTCAAATGAATATGTCTTTCTTTTTCTCTTTTGCCTTTAGCTTCTTTTTAATTCTCAGCTATTTGTAAGGCCTCCTCAGACAACCATGTTGCCTTTTTGCATTTCTTTTTCTTGGGGATGGTCTTGATCACTGCTTCCTGTACAATGTCATGAACCTCCACCCATAGTTCTTCAGGCACTGTCTATCAGATCTAATTCCTTGAATCTATTTGTCACTTCCACTGTATAATTGTAAGGGATTTGATTTAGGTCATACGCGAATGGTCTAGTGGTTTTCCTTTCTTCAATTTAAGCCTGAATTTGCCAATAAGGAGTTCATGATCTGGGCCACAGTCAGCTCCCAGTCTTGTTTTTGCTGACTGTATAGAACTTCTCCTTCTTTGGCTGCAAAGAAAGTAATCAATCAGATTTCAGTATTGACCATCTGGTGATGTCCATATGTAGAGTCTTCTTTTGTGTTGTTGGAGGAGGGTGTTTGCTATGACCAGTGCATTCTCTTGGTAAAACTCTGTTAGCCTTTGCCCTGCTTTGTTTTGTATTCCAAGGCCAAATTTGCCTGTTACTCCAGGTGTTTCTTGACTTCCTACTTTTGCATTCCCATCCCCTATAATGAAAAGGACATGTTTTTGGTGTGTTAGTTCTAGAAGGTCTTGTAGGTCTTCATAGAACCATTCAACTTCAGCTTCTTCAGCATTATTGGTCAGGGCATAGAGTTGGGTTACTGTGATATTGAATGGTTTGCCTTGGAAATGAACAGAGATCATTCTGTCATTTTTGGGATTGCATTCAAGTACTACATTTAGGACTCTTTTGTTGACTATGAGGGCTACTCCACTTCTTCTCAGGGATTCTTGCCCACAGTAGTAGATGTAATGGTCATCTGAGTTAAATTCACCCATTCCAGTCCATTTTAGTTCACTGATTCCTAAAATGTCAATGTTCACTCTTACCATCTCCTGTTTGAGCACTACCAATTTGCTTTTATTAATGGACCTAAATTTCTGGTTCATATGCAATATTGCTCTTTACATGATTGGAATTTATTTCCATCACTAGTCACATCCACAACTGAGTGTTGATTTTGCTTTGGGTCCAACTCTTCATCTTTCTGAATTTATTTCTCGACTAATCTCCAGTAGCATTTTGGGCACCTAGAGACCGGGGGAGTTCATCGTTCGGTGTCCTATCTTTTCTTTTTTTCATATTATTCATGGGGTCTTCAATTTAAGAATACTGAAGTGGTTTGCCATTGCCTTCTCCAGTGGACCACGTTTTGTAGAACTCTCCACCATGACCCATGTGTCTTGGGTGGCCCTACATGGCATGGCTAATAATTTCATTGACTTAGACAAGGCTGTGGTCCATGTGATCAGTTTGGTTAGTTTTCTGTGAATGTGGTTTTCATTCTGTCTATCCTCTGATGGAGAAGGATAAGTGGCTTATGGAAGCCTCCTGATGGGAGAGAGTGACTGAGGAGGGAAATGGATCTTATTCTGATGGGCAGGGCCTTGCTCAGTAAATCATTAGTCCCATTTTCTGTTGATGGGCAGGGATATGTCCCCTCCCTGTTGTTTGACCTGGGGCCAAACTATGGTTGAGGTAAGATAGGTAAATGAGACCTCCTTTAAACGGGCCCCAACTCTGCACCAGGCCACTGCCGACCCACACCTCCACCAGAGACTCTTGGACACTCATAGGCAAGTCTGAGTCAGTCTCTCGGGGGCGGGGGGGGGGGGTGTCATTGCTCCTTTTTTCTGGGTCCTGGTATGCACAAGGTTTTTTTTGTGTGTGTTTCCTAGAGTCTGTTTCCTTGGTCTGGTGTAACTTTTGGCAGCTCTATGATGGTGTTATTGGAAGAGGGTGTTTGCTATGACCAGTGCGTTCTCTTGGAAGAACTCTGTTAGCCTTTGCCCCGCTTCATTCTGTACTCCAAGGCCAAATTTGCCTGTTACTCCAGGTGTTTCTTGACTTCCTACTTTTGCATTCCAGACCTCTATAATGAAAAGGACATCTTTTTTGCGTGTTAGTTCTAGAAGGTCTTGTAGGTCTTCATAGAACTGTTCAACTTAAGCTTTTTCAGTGCTACTGGTCGGGACATAGACTTGGATTATCGTGATAGTGAATGGTTTGCCTTGGAAATGAACAGAGATCATTCTGTCGTTTTTGAGATTGCATCCAAGTACTGCATTTTGGACTCTTTTGTTGACTATGATGGCTACTCCATTTCTTCTAAGGGATTCCTGCCTACAGTAGTAGATATAATGGTCATCTGAGTTAAATTCACCCATTCCAGTCCATCTTAGTTCACTGATTCCTAGAATGTTGATGTTCACTCTTGTCATCTGTTTGACCACTTCCAATTTGCCTTTATTTGTGGACCTAACATTCCAGGTTCCTATGCAATATTGCTATTTATAGCATCAGACCTTGCTTCTATCACCAGTCCCATCCACAACTGGGTATTGTTTTTGCTTTGGCTCCATCCCTTCATTCTTTATGGAGTTATTTCTCCACTGATCTCCAGTAGCATATTGTTACACTCAATATGCCAGCAAATTTGAAAAACTCAGCAGTGGCCACAGGGCTGGAAAAGGTCAGTTTTCATTCCAATCCCAAAGAAATTGCCTTTCTTTGTAATGCTCAAATTACTGCACAATTGTACTCATCTCACATGCTAGTAAAGTAATCCTTAATATTCTCCAAGCCAGGCTTCAACTTCCAAATGTTCAAGCTGGTTTTAGAAAAGGCAGAGGAACCAGAGATCAAATTGCCAACATCCATTGGATCATCAAAAAAGCAGGAGAGTTCCAGAAAAACATCTATTTCTGCTTTATTGACTATGCCAAAGACTTTGATTGTGTGGATCACAATAAACTGTGGAAAATTCTGAAAGAGATGGGAATACCAGACCATGGGAATACTGACCTGCCTCTTGAGAAACCTGTATGCAGTTCAGGAAGCAACAGTTAGAACTGGACATGGAAAAGCAGACTGGTTCCAAATAGGAAAAGGAGTACATCAAGGCTGTATATTGTCACCCTACTTATTTAACTTATATGCAGAGTACATCATGAGAAACACTGGGCTGGATGAAACACAAGCTGGAATCAAGACTGCAGGGAGGAATATCAATAACCTCAGATATGCAAATTACACCACCCTTATGGTAGAAAGTAAAGAAGAACTAAAGAGCCTCTTGATGAAATGAAAGAGGAGAGTGAAAAAGTTGGCTTAAAGCTCAACATTCAGAAAACTAAGATCATGGCATCTGGTCCCATCACTTCATGGCAAATTGATGGGGAAACAGTGGAAATGGTGGCTGACTTTATTTTTCTGGCCTCCAAAATCACTGCAGATGGTGATTGTAGCCATGAAATTAAAAGACGCTTACTCCTTGGAAGGAAAGTTATGACCAACCTAGACAGCATATTAAAAAGCAGAGACATTACTTTGCCAACAAAGGTCCGTCTAGTCAAAGCTATGGTTTTTCCAGTGACCATGTATGGATGTGGGAGTTGGACTATAAAGGAAGCTGAGCACTGAAGAATTGATGCTTTTGAACTGTGGTGTTGGAGAAGACTCTTGAGAGTCCCTTGGACTGCAAGGAGATCCAACCAGTCCATCCTAAAGGAGATCAGCCCTGGGTGTTCATTGCAAGGACTGATGTTAAAGCTGAAACTCCAATACTTTGGCCACCTGATGCGAAGAGCTGATTCATTTGAAAAGACTCTGATGCTGGGAAAGATTGAGGGCAGGAGGAGAAGGGGATGACAGAGGATGAGATGGTTGGATGGCATCACAGACTCTATGGACATGGGTTTGGGTAGACTCTGGGAGTTGGTGATGGACAGGGAGGCCTGGCGTGCTGTGGTTCCTGGGCCGCAAAGAGTCGGACACAACTGAGTGACTGAACTGATGGTGGCATTAATGGCGATTTCCTCCAAGAGGGCTTATGCCACACGCAGGTCTGCTGCACTGACACCCCTGCTCCTGCAGCCCATACTACTGACCCATACCCCTGCAGGAGACAGTCGAACATAGTTCTGGCTCAGATTCTGTGGGGTCTCTGGGCCTGGTGTGCACAAGCTTTGTTTGAGCCCTCCGAGCATCACTGACCGGTATGGGGTTTGATTCTAAATGTGATTTCGTCCCTCCTACCATCTTGTTGGTGCTTCTCCTTTGCCCTTGGGCATAGGGTATGTTTTTTGGATGGGATCCAACATTCTTCTTTTGATGGCTGTTCAGCAGTGAGTTGTAATTTTGGAGTTCTAACAGGAGAAGATGAGTGCACATCCTTCTACTCTGCCATCTTCTAGACATCTGCAAAGTTGAGCAGGGAACCTCAAATATTCTCCACAAATCAGTCTCATAAGTTCTTAGAATGCCAACTTACCATGCAATCTCGAGGTCACTTTCAGTTCCACTCATCAAAGTATCAGTTGCTTCATTATAGTTTAATCTAAGTATCTAACAATTCAGGGATCTGACATATAACTTTAAAATAAAGATAGCTTATAGGTGAAAAAATTATTGCAATTTGTGCTAAGGTCCACTGGAAAAAATTTACAAGATGAAGCTAGTTTATTCCTGGGGCTCTGATAATATCTTCAAGGACAGACCTTGGCAGATGGTGTTGTTTCAGGGAAGTATGTGCAAAAATGAGACTCTAACAAGAAATAATGTTTCTTTGGACTCATGAAAATAATTTTAATATTCTTTATATAAAATCCTAAAAATAAGGGATATGTCACCATGTTTGTGAGCTTAAAAATCTTTCTCTATTTTAATTTTTTTCACTAACACTGAAATATATGTTAATAATGTTCTTTTATAGTATTGGCATGGTGTTATCCTGCTAATATTTCTGACCTCAGTTAACCTGTTTTCACTTTCTAAAGGAAGCATATACACTACCATATGTAAAATAGATAGCCAATGGAAATTGACTGCATGATTCATGGAACTCAAACCAAGGTTCTGTAACAACCTAGAGGAATGGGAAAGTGTGGGACATGGGAGGGACAGGATATAACTTTGACTAATTCATGTTTATGTATGGCAGCAACCAAAGCAATATCGTAAAACAATTATCCTTCAATTAAAAATAAAACACACACACACACACATGTTTGCTTTGCAGAATGGCATTTATGATATAACCTAATTCTTTCTAAACACAATTATTTTACCACAAGAGCTGATGATTTCCTGCATGTGAAGCTTATATGAATTTTCATATCTTCTAACTTGCCTTAACTAAACTGAAGTTTGAATCTCATGTAACAAAGGGATGTTTGTGAAACAAGTCCAAGGCCCCACTCACAATTAAGGGGAGAGGGTCAACACAAGGGCATGAATACCAGAGGCAAGGATTACTAGGGGCCATTTAAGAGTTGACTCACCACAGTTCACAAACAAACAGTCACAAAGCCATACCTATGATTTACTTACAGAGATGTAATATTTTCCAATGAAATCATTCTGTGTCTAAAATTTAAGAGTATCTTCTCTGGTATTTCAACTTAACTGGACATGCAATTCAGCAACTGTCCTAAGACTCTCTCTTCTCTTTGCCACATTTAATTATTTGCTTAGCTATAAATATCTTGGGGAAAGAGATTTTTCATTCCAAAATTCCATCTGGAGACATAAAAAGAAAAGCTCTCTTGTTCTAGTGGCAGTAGAAAAGCTACATTAAATAGCTACATTAACCCCCATTTGTTAGACTCAACTCATATATCCCCAGCTTGTGCTAATGAAATACTCCTCTCAGATTTGTTCTACCATGCATTTCTACCCTTTCAAAGATAAATGAAAAATTCTATATTACTGTTTTTACTTTTAAAAGCTGTCTTGGGGATTTTACATTTCATGAAGTTCTCATACATATGGTTGAGCTGGCTCATATAAATGAGTGTTTGAATTGGTATAAATGGTATTTGAATTGAATGTTGCATAAAACATACTTGCCTTAAAACTACTTGTTTTAAACTTATTATCAAGAAAGTGATTTCTATGGAGAGAAGCCTGGCATTTTCTTCTAATAGGATAATTCCCAAACTTTATCCCTATAGTTCATCACATAAAACATGATAGCCAAGGTAACTCGGGAGCTGGGGGTTGTGTATGCTGAAAGTGCAGAATCACCTGTGAGTAATCATGATCTACATCCCTGTAAAGACAAAACTGTGGGATCAAGAAAGCATAGAATGTCACAGCTGGAAATTTTAGATCTGAGATCAAATTGCCAATATCTGCTGGATCATCGAAAAAGCAAGAGAATTCCAGAAAAACATCTATTTCTGCTTTATTGACTACACCAAAGCCTTTGACTGTGTGGATCACAATAAACTGTGGAAAATTCTGAAAGAGATGGGAATACCAGATCACCTGACCTGCCTCTTGAGAAACCTGTATGCAGGTCAGGAAGCAACAGTTAGAACTGGACATGTAACAACAGACTGGTTCCAAATAGGAAAAGGAGTACGTCAAGCCTGTATATTGTCACCCTGCTTATTTAACTTCTATGCAGAGTACATCATGAGAAACTCTGGGCTGGAAGAAGCACAGGCTGGGATCAAAATTGCCGGGAGAAATACCAATAACCTCAGATATGCAGATGACACCATCCTTATGGCAGAGAGTGAAGAGGAACTAAAAAGCCTCTTGATGAAAGTGAAAGAGGAGTGTGAAAAAGTTGGCTTAAAGCTCAACATTCAGAAAACCAAGATCATGGCATCCAGTCCCATAACTTCATGGCAAATAGATGGGGAAACAGTGGAAACAGTGTCAGATTTTATTTTTCTGGGCTCCAAAATCACTGTAGATGGTGAATGCAGCCATGAAATAAAAGACGCTTACTCCTTGGAAGGAAAGTTATGACCAACCTAGACGGCATGTTAAAAAGCAGAGAAATTATTTTGCCAACAAAGGTCCATCTAGTCAAGGCTATGGTTTTTCCAGTGGTCACGTATGGATGTGAGTTGGACTGTGAAGAAAGCTGAGCACCAAAGAATTGATGCTTTTGAACTGTGGTGTTGGAGAAGACTCTTGAGAGTCCCTTGGACTGCAAGGAGATCCAACCAGTCCATCCTAAAGGAGATCAGTCCTGGGTGTTCATTGGAAGGACTGATGCTGAAGCTGAAACTCCAATTCTTCGGCCACCTCATGTGAAGAGTTGACTCACTGGAAAAGACCCTGATGCTGGGAGGGATTGGGGGCAGGAGGAGAAGGGGATGACAGAGGATGAGATGGCTGGATGGCATCACCAACTCGATGGGCATGGGTTTGGGTAGACTCCGGGAGTTGGTGATGGACAGGGAGGCCTGGCGTGCTGTGATTCATGGGGTCGCAAAGAGTCGGACACGACTGAGTGACTGAACTGACTGACTGACAGCCCAATCCTGGGTGTATTATTCAAAGTTTTATGTGAATGATTTGATGTCTTATAGCTCATCACCAAAGATCTACTGAAATATATTTGGTGTGATAATGAGGAAATCAAAGTAGTTAAGTTCCAATCAAGCGAAGTGTGTATTTTTGTATTCCTCCCCACCCCCTGCCCTGAAGAATGGTAAGATTTCAGCCATTTCACGATTAAATCTTGCTTTCTTTGCTACATGACTTACAATGAGTCAAGCCAATAGCATGTAACTTATAAATGATAGTTTTATGTGTAATACGTAACCAGAAACCATATAATCACATCTTGTATTGTTGTTTAGTTGCTAAGTTGTGTCCATCACTTTAGTGGCCCTATGGACTGTGGTCCACCGGGAACCTCTGTCCATGGGATTTCCCAGGCAAGAATACTGGTGTGAGTTGCCATTTCCTTTTTGAGGGGATATTCCTGACTTGGAGACCAAAACCACATCTCTTGTATTAGCAAGCAGATTACAGGTGGATTCTTTAACTGAGCCTCTAGGGAAGTCTCATAATCACACCTTATTTAAAAATTATTATAGACCCTTTATTTTAGCTATTTCTCAATTTCCAAATATTTTCTAAACAATTTTTATGCTAGTTTAATATGTTGAAAGTGAAAGTGAAGTCTCTCAGTCGTGTTCGACTCTTTGTGACTCCGTGGACTGTAGCCCACCAGTCTCCTCCGTCCATGGGATTCTCCAGGCAAGAATACTGGAGTGGGTTGCCATTTCCTTCTCCAGGGGATCTTCTTGGCCCAGGGATCGAACCCAGGTCTCCCACATTGCAGGCAGACACTTTAACCTCTGAGCCACCAGGGAAGCCCTGTTTAATATGGTACATAAATGTAAAAACTAAAAATGCTTATAACATTTTCCCATGTTTACATCTCCTACACCACAGTATATAGTTCCTTCTTAACTTCTTTCCAAGAATTCCATCCAAAGTAGGGGATAATGGGCCATTATTCTTGATTCTATTATTAGGAAGGAATTGAAAAGAAGCAACCCAGAAGAAGACAAATAATTTTGTCTTTAAAATGTAGTTTTTACTGATTTTCAAACATTACATCAGCATGGTAGCAGGATACAAAATTAGCATACAGAAAACTGTTGTATTTCAATACAAAACTATATTTATATTCAATGTAAAGTAATATACTGTTAATTGTATTTCATTTAACAATGAAATATCAGGGAGAGAAAGTAAAAAAAAAATCCTTAAAAATCTTATAAAAGAATATCTAGGAATAACTGACCAAGGATACAACGGACTTGAATGTTGAGAACTGCAAAACATTGATAAAGAAAATTGAAGATGATTCAAAGAAATGGAAAGATAACTCATGCTCTTGGATTAAAAAAATTAATATAGTTACATGTACACCCATGGCTGATTCATGTCAGTGTATGGCAAAAACCACTACAATTAGCCTCCAATTAAAATAAATAAATTAATTTTTTAAAAAAGCAAAAAAAATTTGCTCTACTACACAAAATAATGTACGTATTTAACATGATCCTTGTCAAATTACCCATGCCATTTTTTTTCACAGAGCTAGAACACATAATCCTAAAATTTATTCAGAATCATAAAAGATACAGAATAGCCAAAGCAATCCTGAGAAAAAGAACAAAACTGGAAACATAACCCTCCCAGACTTCAGACAATAGTACGAAGCTGCAGGTAACAAACCTATATGGTACTGGCACAAAAACAAACACACGGGATCAATGGAACAGAGAGAGCCAGAAATAAACCCACACATCTGCAGTCCTTTCATCTTTGACGAAGGAGGCAAGAATACATGTTGAGGAAAAGACATTCTCGTCAATAAGCGATGCTGGAAAACCTGAACAGCTACAAGTGAAAGAATGAAATTAGAATATTATCTAACACCATATATGAAACAAACTCAAAATAGATTAAACCCCTAAATGTAAGACTGTATACTATAAAACTCCTGGAGAAAAACATCGGCAGAACATTTTTTGACATAAATCTCAGCAAAAAAATTTGGACCATCTTTTAGAGTAATGAAAATAAAAACAAAAATACCCAAATAGGACCCAGTTAAACTTAAAAGCTTTTGTACAGTAATGAAAGCATAAACAAAATGAAAAGACACCTACAGAATGGGAGAAACTATTCGCAAATGATGTGATCAGTAAAGGATCAATTTCTGAAAAATATAAACACTCTCCAAGTACATCCACGTTGTTGCAAGTGACAAAATTTAACTACTTTCTATGGCTGAGTAGTATTCAGTTGTATATATATATATATATACCACATCTTCTTTATTGATACAACTATTGATGAACACTTAGCTTGCATCCATATATTGACTATTGTAAATGTTTGCAAAATTACTTAGTTTGCATTTTCCTGGTGATTAGAGATATAGAGCATATTTTCATGTGCCTGTTGGCCCTTTGTATGTCTTCTTTGCCTAGTCAATCTTTTGCTCATTTATTAATTGCTTGTTTTATTCATATCGTTGATGTCTTCATATATTTTGGATATTAACCCCTTATCATTTGCAAATATTCTCTCCAATTCAGTAGGTTGCCTTTTTATTTTGTTGATGATTTCTTTCACTCTTCAACTCTTTTAAGTTTGATCAGGTTTCACTTGTTTACTTTTGTTTTCCATTCCTGAAGAGAGAGATCCAAAAACTATTGCTAAGACTAATGGCAAGATGTATACTCCTACATTTTTTTTTAAGGAATTTTAAGGTTACAGGTCTCATATTTAGATGTTTAATCCATTTTAAGTTTATTTTTGTATGTGATGTGAGAAAATGTTCTAATTACATTTTATTTTTTCATGTAGCTGACCAGTTTTACCAACACCACTTATTGAAGAGAGTGTCTTCCCTTTGTATATTCTTGTCTCCTTTGTCATAGATTGATTGACCATATGTGTCGGTTTGTTTCCAGGCTGTCTCTTTTGTTCCATTGGTCTATTTCTGTTTTTGTGCCAGTACCATACTGTTTTGATTGGTGCAGCTGAAGTCAGTTAGTGTGATACATCCAGCTTTGTTCTTTCTTCTCATGATCACTTTTTCCAAACAAAATGTAGGATTATTTGTTCTAGTTCTATAGAATATGTTATGATTATTTTGATACAGATTGCATTAAATCTGTTGATTGCTTTGGGTAATATGCACATTTTAACACTATTAATTTCTCCAACCCATGAACACAAGAAAGATTTCCATTTCTTTCTATCATCTTCAATTCCTTTCATAAATATTTTCTCATTTTCAGAGTATAGGTCCTTCACCTGTTTGGTTAAATTTATTCCTAGGTATTCTCTTCTTTTTGATATGATGTATGTGGGATTGATTTTTCTCTTCTGCTTTCACTTTCTGATAGCTTATTGCTAGTGTATAGAAATGTAATAGGATTCTGTATATTAATCTTATATCTTTCAAATTTAGTGATTTATTAGTTCTATATTATGGGTGGAATGTTTGGGATTTTTTATATATAATATTAGATCATCTGCAACTTCTTCCTTCCAATATGGATGTCTTTTTCATATCTGATTGTTGTGGCTAGAACTTACAATGTTATGTAAAGTAGAAATGGTGCAGGTGAGCATCCTTGTCTTGTTCCTGATCTCAGAGGAAAAGCTTTCAGCCTTTCATCATTGAATATGATATTCGCTGTGGATTTTTCATAAGTGACCTTTATTATATTGAGATATATTCCTTGTATACACATTTTGTTGAGTTTTTGTCATGAGTAGCTGTTGAATTATGTCAATTTTTTTTGCATCTATTGAGATGATAATGTGATTTTTATCCTTTGCTTAGCTAATGTCATATATCACATTGAATTGATTTGAGATATCAAGACTTTGTTGTGTCTCTGGGGTAAATCCCACTTAATCATGGTGTACAATTCTGTTTATATATTGTTGAAATATGCTTGCTAATATACTGTTGAGGATTTTTGCATCTATGTGCTTCAGGTATATAGGCTTATAATTATCCTTTTCTTTACTTTTCTTGTAGTGTTTTTGCCTGACTTTGGTATGGTATAACGGTAGTAACTCTTAGAATGAGTTTGGGAGTGTTGTTAGTCTTCATTTTTTTTTTTGGAATAATTTAGGAGGGCTGGGTAGTAACTCTTCTTTAAATGTTTGGTGAATTTACATGTATTAAATCCATGGCTGATTCATGTCAATGTATGGCAAAAACCACTACAATATTGTAATTAGCCTTCAACTAATAAAAATAAATGGAAAAAAAAATAAACAAATGTTTGGTGAAATTCCTTTGTGAAGCTGTATGATCTTGACCTTTTAGAGTAGGAGTATTTTGAATACTAATTAATTTCAACACTTGCAATCAATCTCTTCAGATTATCTATTTCTTCAGATACAGCCATGGGAAATTTTATGTTTCTATGCATTTACCATTTTTTTTCTAGGTTGTCCAGTTTATTAAAATGTATCTGCTAGTAGTATTTTATAAGCAGTTATATCTACTATATCTATTGCAACTTCTTTTTCATTTCTAATTTTGTTTATTTGGATCCTCTCTCTTAAAAAAAAAAAGAAAGAACTATATTTTTAAAGAACCAGCTCTCAGGTTCACTGATCTTTTAGACTGTTTTTTTTAGTCTCAATTTATCTATTTCTGCTCTGAGCTTTATAATTTTATTCTTTCTATTAACTTTGGGTTTTGTTAGTTCTTCTTGTGGTTCCTTTAGATGGCTTCCCTGGTAGCTCAAACAATAAAAAATCTGCCTGCAATGCAGGAGACCCAGATTTGATCCCTGGGTCAGGCAAATCTCCTGGAGAAGGGAATGGCCACCTACTCCAGTATTCTTGCCTGGATAATTTCATGGACAGAGGAGCCTGGCAGGCCTCAGTCTATGGAGTCACAAAGAGAAGAACACAACAGCAATTAACTCTTAAATGTAAGGTTAAATAGTTTATTTGAGATTTTTTGTTTATTTCCCAAGGTAGGCTTTTTATCACTGTATACTTCTCTCTTAGAACTGCTTTTGCTGCATCCCATACATTTTGGATTGCTGTGTTTTCATTTGTTCCTAAGAATTTTTTAATTTCTTTGATTTCTTCAGTGATCCATTGGCTATTTGGTAGCATATTGTTTAGCCTCTGCATGTCTGTGATTTTTTTGCAGTTTCATTCCACTTAGTAGATAATTTCTAGTCTCACAGTGTTGTTGTCAGAAAAGATGATTGATATAATTTCAGTCTTTTAAAGTTTTTTCATATATATGTTTTATAGCTCAGAATGTGATGTATCCTGGAGAAAGTTCCATGTGAACTTGAGAAGAATGTGTATTCTGCTGTTTTTGGAGGAAATTTTCTGTAAATGTCTATTAAGTTCATCTGGTATTATGTGTCACTTAAGACCACTGTTTCTTTATTGATTTTCTGTCTGGATTTCTGTCTGGATTATCTGTCTGTTGGTTTTAGTTATATGATAAAGTCATATACTATTATTGTATCACTGTCAATTCTCCCTTTATGTCTGTTAATACTTGCTTTATTTATTTTTTATTAATGTATTTTAATTAGAAGATAATTACTTTACAAATTTGTGATGGTTTTTTGTCTTACAACAACATGGGCTTCTCTGATAGTTCAGTTGGTAAAGAAGCCTGCAATGCAGGGGACCCCAGTTCAATTCCTGGGTCAGGAAGATCCCCTGGAGAATAGATAGGCTACCCACTTCAGTATTCTTGGACTTCCCTTGTGGCTCAGCTGGTAAAGAATCCGCCTGTAATGCGGCAGACCTGAGTTCAATCCTGGAGTTGGGAAGATCCCCTGGAGAAGGGAAAGGCTACCCACTCCAGTATTCTGGCCTGGAGAATTCCATGGACTGTATATAGTCTATGGGGGCGCAAAGAGTTGAACACGACTGAGTGACTTTCACTTTCACTGTGAGTCAGTCATAGGTATACATATGTCCCCACCATCCTGAGTCCAACTCCCACCTTCCTCCCTACCCTATTCCTCTAGGTTGTTCCAGAGTGCTGGCTTTGGGTGTGCTGCTTCATGCATAGAACTCACACTGGTCATCTGTTTTACATATGGTAATGTATATGTTTCAATGCTATTCTCTCAAGTTTTCCCACACTTGACTTCTCCCACTGAGTCCAAAATACTGTTCTTTACATCTGTGTCTCCTTTGTTGCCCTGATTGTTGGCACTATCTTTCTAAATTTCATATATATGCATTAATATAAAGTATTTGTCTTTCTCTTTCTGACTCGCTTCATTCTGTATAATAGGCTCCAGGTTCATCCACCTCATTAGAAATGACTCAAATGTATTTCTTTTTTTTTTTAAATTTCTTTTTATAGGTTCATTAATTTCCTTTATGTATATGTGTCCCAACTTCCTTATCCATTCATCTGCTAATGGACATGTAGGTTGCTTCCATGTCCTAGCTATTGTAAAATAATGCTGCAGTGAACACTGGAGTACATGTGTCTATTTCAGTTATGGTTTCCTCAGAGTATATACTCAGCAGTAGTATTGGTGGGTCATATGGCAATTCTATTACCAGGTTTTTACGGAATTTCCACACTGTTCTTCATAGTGGCTGTACCAGTTTGTATTCCCACCAAAAGTGTAAGAGGGTTCCCTTTCCTCCACACCATCTCCAGCATTTATTGTTTGTACACTTTTTGATGATGCCCATTCTGACTGATGTGAGATGATACCTCATTTTGTTTTGACTTGCACTTGTATAATAATGAGTGATGTTTAGCATTTTTTTCACATGTTAATTAGCCACCTGTGTGTCTTCTTTGGATAAATGTCAGTTTAGGTCTTTCACTCATTTTTTGTTGGGGTTGTTCATTTTTCTGGTGTTAAGCTGCATAAGCGGCTTGTATTTGGGGGATTAATGCTTTGTCAGTTGTTTTGCTTGCTAATATTTTCACCCATACTGATGTCTGTCTTTTACCTTGCTTATAGTTTCCTTCATTGTGCAAAAGCTTTTAAATTTAATTAGGTAGGTCCCATTTGTTTAGTTTTGTTTTTATTTCCTTTACTCCAGGAGGTGGGTTATAGAGGATCTTGTGATTTATGTCAGAGAGTGTCTGCCTGCTTTCCTCATAGACTTTTATCATTTCTGGTCTTACATTTAGGACTTTAATTCATTTTGAATTTATTTTTGTGTTTGGTGTTAGAAACTGCTGTAGTTTCATTCTTTTGCATGTAGTTGAACAATTTTCCCAGCACCACTTGTTAAAGACTGTCTTTCCTCCTTTGCATATCTTTGCCTCCTTTATCAAAGATAAGGTGTCCATGGGTGCATGGACTTATCTCTGGGCTTTCTATTTTGTTCAATTGATCTTTATTTCTGTCATTGTGCCAGTACCAAACTGTCTTGATGACTGTAGACTTGCAGTATAGTCTGAAGTCAGGAAGATGATTCCTCCAGTTCCATTCTTCTTTCTCAATATTTCTTGGCTATTTGGGGTCTTTTGTGTTTCCATATAAACTATTAAATTATTTGTTCTTGTTCTGCGAAAAATACTATTGATAGTTTGATAGGGGTTGTATTGAATCTATACATTGCTTTGGGTAGTATACTCATTTTCATTATATTGATTCTTCCATTCCAGGAACATGGTATATTTCTCTGTATCATTTTTTATTTCTTTCATCAGTGTTTTATAGTTTTCTGTATATAAGTCTTTTGTTTTTTAGGTAAACTTATTCCTAAGTATTTTATTATTTTCATTGCTATGGTGAATAGGATTGTTTCCTTCATTTCTCTTTCTGATTTTTCATTGTAAACATATAGGAATGCAATGGATTTTTGTATATTAATTTTGTTTCCTGCAACTTTACTATATTCATTAATTAGCACTAGCAATTTTCTGGTGGCATCTTGAGGGTTTTCTATGTAGAGGATCATGTCATCTGTCAGTAGTGAGTTTTACTTCTTTTCCAATCTGTATTCCTTTCATTTCTTTTTCTTCTCTGATTACTGTGGATATGACTTCCAAAACTATGTTGGATAGTAGTGGTGGGAGTGGGCACCCTTATCTTGTTCCTGATTTTGTGGAAATGCTTTCAATTTCCACGATTGAGGATACTGTTTCTGTGGGTTTGCTGTATATGGCTTTTTATTATGTTGAGGTGTGTCCCTTTTATGTCTACTTTCAGGAGAGGTTTTTTTTTTTTTTATCATAAATGGGTGTTGAATTTTGTCAAAATCTTTCTCTGCATGTGTTGAGGTAATCACATGGCTTTTATCTTTCAATTTGTTAATGTTGTGTATCACGTTGATTGATTTGTGAGTACTGAAGATTCCTTGCATCCATGGAATAAAGTCCACTTGATCATGATGTATGATGTTATAATATGTTGTTGGATTCTGTATGCTAGACTTTTGTTGAAGATTTTTGAATATATGTTTCTCAGTGCTATTTGGCCTGTAGTCTTCTTTTTTTGTGACATTTTTGTCTGGTTTTGTTATCAGAGTGATGGTGGCCTTGTAGAATGAGTTTGGGAGTTTTCCTTCCTCTGCCATTTTCTGGAAGAGTTTGAGTAGGATAGGTGTTATTTCTGGATTTTTTATTGCAGTTTTGATTTCCATGCTTGTGATTGGTCTGTTCAAATTTTCTATTTCTTCCTGGTTCAGTTTTGAAAGGTTATAGTTTTCTAAGAATTTGTCCATTTCTTCCAAGTTGTCCATCTTATTGACATATAGTTGCTTATATTAGTCTTTTATGATGGTTTGTACTTCTGTGTTGTCTGTTGTGATTTCTCCATTTTTGTTTCTAATTTTATTCACTTGATTCTTCTCCCTTTTTTTCTTGATGAGTCTAGCTAATGGTTTGTCAGTTTTGCTTATCTTCTCAAAGAACCAGCTTTTAGTTTTACTGAACTTTGGTATAGTCTCCTGCATTTCTTTGTCATTTATTTCTGCTCTGATTTTCATGATTTCATTCTCTCTACTAACTTTGGGGTTTTTTGATCTTTTTTTAGTTGCTTTAGTTGTTTAAGGTTAGGTTGCTTATTTGATGTTTCTCTTGTTTCTTGAGGTAGGCTTGTACTTCTTTCTTTCTTTCTTTTTTTTTTGTGCCCCCCCCTGCCCCCCCCCCCCCGCCACACACACAAGTCTATGAATTACAAAGTCCATCACCCTCTCTCTTCTAGATCAGGGGTTTGCAGACTACAAGGTTACACCTTACTCCCTGCCTGCTTTTGTAAATGAAGTATTACTAGAACACAGCCCACTCATACCCTTCTTTATCTTCTGTGGCTGCTTTTAAGCTATAACAGTCTACTTGAGTAATTGCAAGAGTGAATGAGCTTCCATCTTAGCACTGCTTTTACTGAATCCCATCAGTTTGGGGTTGTCTTGTTTTCATTTGTTTCTACATGTATTTTGATTTCCTTTTTGATATCTTCAGGCTTCTCTTGTGGCTCAACTGGTAAAGAATCTGCCAGCAAAGCTGGTGAACTGTGTTTGATCACTGTATTGGTAAGATCCCCTGGAAAAGGGAGATGCTACCCCCTTCAGTGTTCTGGCCTGGAGAATTCTATGGACTATATAGTCCATGGGGCTGCAAAGAGTTGGACACTACTGAATGACTTTCACTTTTTTTCACTTTCAATTTTGATTTCTCCAGTGATCTGTTCATTATTCAGAAGCATGTTGGTTAGCCTCCATGTGTTTGAGTTTTTATTTTTATTTTTTTTTTTTACCCTGTGGTTGATATGTGATCTTACAGTATCATGATCAGAAATGATTTAAATTTTTTAAAAATTACCAAAGCCTGATTTGTGGCCCAAGATGTAGTCTATCCTGGGGAATGTTCCATATGCATTTGAGAAAAAGGTGAAATCCATTGTTTTGGGGTTAAATGCCTGTAGATATCAATAAGGTCTAACTGGTCCAATGCATCATTTAAAGCTTATGTTTTCTTGTTAATTTTCTGTCTGGGTGATCTGTCCATTGGTGGGAGTGGGGTATTAAAGTCCCCCACTATTATTGTTTTACAGTCAATTTCCCCTTTAACAGTTATTGGCATTTGCCTTATGTATTGAGGTTATCCTATGTTGGGTACATCTATATTTATAATTATTATTTCTTCTTCTTGGATTGTTCCCTTGATCATTATGTAGTGTCCTTCTTTTCTCATATAACAGTCTTTATTTTCAAGTCTATGTTATGTGTTATAAGGATTGCTACTCTCACTTTCTTGTGGCCTCAATTTACATGAAATTTTTCAGGCCCTCAATTTCAGTCAAATATGTCCTTAGGTTTGAGATGGATCTCTTGTAGACAGCATATATAGAAGTCTTATTTTTGTACCCATTTGGCCATTCTTTGACTTTTGGTTGGAACATTTAACCCATTTACATTTAAGGTCATTATTTATAAGTATGATCCCATTGCCATTTACTATTGTTTTGGGTTCATTTTTTTTTTTTTTTTTAATTTTTTTATTAGTTGGAGGCTAATTACTTCACAACATTTCAGTGGGTTTTGTCATACATTGATATGAATCAGCAATAGATTTACACTTATTCCCCATCCCGATCCCCCCTCCCATCTCCCTCTCCACCCGATTCCTCTGGGTCTTCCCAGTGCACCAGGCCGGAGCACTTGTCTCATGCATCCCACCTGGGCTGGTGATCTGTTTCACCATAGATAGTATACATGCTGTTCTTTTGAAACATCCCACCCTCACCTTCTCCCACAGAGTTCAAAAGTCTGTTCTGTATTTCTGTGTCTCTTTTTCTGTTTTGCATATAGGGTTATCGTTACCATCTTTCTAAATTCCATATATATGTGTTAGTATGCTGTAATGTTCTTTATCTTTCTGGCTTACTTCACTCTGTATAAGGGGCTCCAGTTTCATCCATCTCATTAGGACTGGTTCAAATGAATTCTTTTTGACGGCTGAGTAAAATTCCATGGTGTATATGTACCACAGCTTCCTTATCCATTCATCTGCTGATGGGCATCTAGGTTGCTTCCATGTCCTGGCTATTATAAACAGTGCTGCGATGAACATTGGGGTGCATGTGTCTCTTTCAGATCTGGTTTCCTCAGTGTGTATGCCCAGAAGTGGTATTGCTAACAATGAAAAAACAGAAAGAGAAATTAAGGAAACAATACCATTCACCATTGCAACAAAAAGAATAAAATACTTAGGAGTATATCTACCTAAAGAAACAAAAGACCTATACATAGAAAACTATAAAACACTGATGAAAGAAATCAAAGAGGACACAAACAGATGGAGAAACATACCGTGTTCATGGATTGGAAGAATCAATATTGTCAAAATGGCTATTCTACCCAAAGCAATCTATAGATTCAATGCAATCCCTATCAAGCTACCAACGGTATTTTTCACAGAACTAGACCAAAGAATTTCACAATTTGTATGGAAATACAAAAAACCTCGAATAGCCAAAGTAATCTTGAAAAAGAAGAATGGAACTGGAGGAATCAACCTGCCTGACTTCAGACTCTACTACAAAGCCACAGTCATCAAGACAGTGTGGTACTGGCACAAAGACAGAAATATAGACCAATGGAACAGAATAGAAAGCCCAGAGATAAATCCACGAACCTATGGACACCTTATCTTTGACAAAGGAGGCAAGGATATACAATGAAAAAAAGACAACCTCTTTAACAAGTGGTGCTGGGAAAACTGGTCAACCACTTGCAAAAGAATGAAACTAGAACACTTTCTAACACCATACACAAAAATAAACTCAAAATGGATTAAAGATCTAAATGTAAGACCAGAAACTATAAAACTCCTAGAGGAGAACATGGGTTCATTTTTTATAAACCTCTTCCATGTTTCCTGTCTAGAGAAGATCCTTCAGCATTTGTTGAAGAGCTGGTTTGGTGGTGTTGAATTCTCTTAGCTTTTGCTTGTTTGTAAAGCTTTTGATTTCTCCTTTAATCTGAATGAGATCCTTTCTAGGTGGAGTAATCTTGGTTGTAGTGTTTTCCCCTTTTATCACTTTAAGTATATCCTTCTTTCCTTTCTGGCCTGCAGTTTCTTTTGAAAGATCAGCTGTAATTCTTATGGGGATTCCCTTGTATGTTATTTGTTGCTTTTAATATTTGTTTTTTGTATTTAATTTTTGTTAGCTTGATTAATATATGTCTTGGTGTGCTTCCTCCTGGGTTTATCCTGTGTTGGACTGTCTGGGCTTCCTGGACTTGGGTGGCTATTTCCTTTTCCATTTTAGGGAAATTTTTGACTATTTTCTCTTTAAATATTTTCTCAAGTGCTTTCCTCTTGTCTTCCTCTTCTGGGATGCCTAGATTCGAATATTGGGGGTGTTTAACATCATCCCAGAGGTCTCTGAGGATGTCCTTATTGCCTTTTATCCTTTTTTAATGTTCTGCTTCATTTATTTCCACCATTCTATCTTCCATCTCACTTATCCTTTCTTCTGCCTGAGCTACTCTACTGTTAGTTCCCTCCAGAGTGTTTTTAATCTCAGTTATTGCATTGCTCATTACTGATTGACTAGTCTTTATTTCTTCTGGGTCCTTGTTAAACATTTCTCACATTATCTGTATCTCCACTTTGTTTGCAAGATTTTGGATCATCTTACTGTCATTATTCTGAATCCTTTGCCAGGTAGGTTCCCTACCTCCTCCTCTTGTTTGGTTTGGTGGGTTTTCATCATGTTCCTTTGCTGCTGGATATTTACCTGCCTTTTCATTTTGTTTAGTTTGCTCTGTTTCAGGTCTCCTTTCTGCAGGCTGGAGGATCATAGTTCTTTATTGTGGAGTCTGTTCCCTGTGGGTGGTTTTAAACCAGTGGCGTGGATGGTTTTGAACCAGTGGCTTGTGAAGATTTCCTGATTAGGTAAACTTGTGTCTGTGTTCTGGTGGATGGAGCTGGATCTTGTCTCTGGAAGGCAATGCAGTATCTAGCAGTGAGTTTTGGGGTGTCTATGGGTTTGGTATGGTTTTGGGCAGCCTGTCTTTTAATGCTCAGTGTTGTGTTCCTGTTTTGCTGGAGGATTAGTGTGGGGTGTCTTGCATTGGAATTTGCTGGCTCTTGGGTGGAGCTTGGTCTCAGCGTAGGTATGGAGGCTTTTGGCTCTCATCTATTAATATTCCCTGGGGTCAGGAGTTCTATGATATTCCAAAATTCTGAAATTGAACTTTATGCTTCTGGGTTTTGGTCCCAATGTGTTACAGTAGCATTAAGACTTCTCTGTTCACACAGCACAGAAGACAATACCCCTAGGTTAATGATGAAACAACTCCCTACAGCCAGGAACACCCAAAGAGATTCACAGAGTTATATAGAGAAAGAAGAGGGAGGAAGGAGATAGAGATGACAAGAAGGAAAGAAGAGAGAGTCAAAAGGGAAGAGAGCAATCAAGCCAGTAATCAAATCCCTAAGTGAAAATGGATACTAAAATTAAACTCTTAAAGATACAAAATTAATAACAAAAGATCAAAAGCACATACTAAAAACCTAGAGTAAAAATTAGATTCTCAAAAGTAAATTAAAAAAAAAAAACAAAATCAAACACAAAGATTAAAAAGATATAAAATTTTTTTTAAAAATAAGGTTTTTTCTTTTCTTCCAGAAAGGTAAAAGTAGGCTATAAAAAATAAAAGTTAAAGGAGTAATAGAGAACCACGTTAGGACAGTATGAGGGAAAAAAGAAAATGAGGAGAGGAAGAAAAGGAAAAAAAAAGGGAAAAGAAATATAAATTATAAAAAAATAAAAGAAATTTTAAAAAATAATAAAATTTTTAAAAATTAAAAAATGATAATGATAAATAAAAAAATATATAGGAATGTCTCTGGAGCTATTGTGGGGTAATGTGGGGTCAGTTCAGTGTCAGACATTCCCTTGTTCTGGCTTGTACTTTTCTCAAAATCTACAGTTCTCCCTCAAATGCACAGTCTCAGTTTAAGTGCATGATTTTAATCCGTTGCATCTGCCACTTCTGGGGCGGTTCCCTCTTCTTTTCTTCACTTAGGTTGGCCTCCTCGGTTTGCAAGTCTCTCTTCAGTGTCTGATCTCTGCCCTGACACGAGGGAGCCAAAATGGCACTTATTAGGGATTGCTTGCTCAGTTGTGCTGTGGACGGGGAGGAACACTGCAAGCAAACCCCACTGACATGTGTGGGGAGCGTGTGCAGGGGGTGGACCACTCAGGGGTTGCCATGCCCACTGTGGCATGCACCACCCAGGTCCAAGCCGCTCAGGCTCCCAGGTGCACAGCAGGACACAGTTCCAGGTGGGCTGTGCGTCTCCTCAAGGGAGCTGGGCTCAGGCCGCGACACTCCTGGCAGATATGAACAGTCCAGGATCCCAGGAAGACGTGGTTAGCGACTGGTGGTCCACTCACAGCTTTGTGGGAGATGCAGTCTCTGGGGCTGAGATTGCAGTGGCCCCTTGCTTACTGCCTCTGGGGAGGGTGGCAAAAGGCAGCCGGCTCGCGGTCCTTTAATGTTAGCTAGGGTGCAGTCCTTTGTGATCACAGTGCAGTGTTTGAACCTTCCCACGGGAAAGGTCCTTTGCTTTTGTTCCCTTGGGATTCCCATGGTTCGGGTTTTTCCCATTCTCTTTGTGCTGTCACATTAGTCCCCTCAGTGTGTCCTCATGGCATTCAACCCTGGTCCTTTCACTAAGAGCTGATAATGCAGCCCGCACCTCCGCACCCAGACCCCACTTGCTGTGGGTAGGTGCAAGCATGTGAGCTACTTCTCAGCTGGTAATTGCTGTTCAGTGCTATTTCTGTGGTGACTTTTTTCCAGTTATGTTGTCCTCTGAGATTCCAAAGTTGCCCACTGACTCCGCCTGTGACAGAGTTTGCTATTATGTGGAAACTTCTCCTTCATGACTCCCTCCCCAGGATGGGTCTCCATTTGTAAATGCTCTGTCTCCCTTTTCATCTTTATCCTTTGTCCTACCTCTCTTCTAAAACATTGGTTTGCCTGTCTGGGTACCTGGGGTCCTCTGCCAGCAATCAAAAGTCATTTTGGGAAAGCTGCCCCACATGCAGGTGATCTTTTGATGTATTTGTGGGAGAGAAAGTGGTCTCCCCATCCTATTCTTCCACTATCTTCTCCCCTTCCTCTGTGGCTCCAATATTAGGTGCATATATGTTTAAGAATGTTATGTCCTTTTCTTGGATTTCATCACTGCATTATATCTTTCTTTGTCTTTTATTATAGACTTGGTTTTAAGATCTATTTTGTCTGATATGAGTATTGCTACCCCAGCTTACTTTTTGTCTTTGTTTGCATGAAAGATCTTTTTCTTTCCCTCACTTTCATTCTCTGTATGTCTTTAGCTTTGTGGTGAATCTTTCATAGGCAGCATGTAGGTGGGTCCTTTTTTAAAAAAATCCAATTAGCTACCCTATATCTTTTGATTGGAGTATTTAGTTTATTGAGATTTGAAATGATTCTTCATAGGTATGGAATATTGCAATTTTATTACCTGTTTTCTAGAACTTTTTGTAACTCTTCTCCTTTAGTCTCTTTCACTGTGATTTGATGATTTTAGTGTTATCTTGTGGTCTCTTTCTCTTTAACTTCTGTGTATCTATTGTAAGCTTTTTTTGGTTATTTTAAAGTTCATATTTGTCAACCTATAACATACCTACTTGTATTAAATTAATAGTCATTTAAGTTCAAATACATTATAAAATCTTTACATTTTTTACCCCCTCTCTTTTATGTTTTGTGTTTTTTATGCTATATTTTACATCTTCATTCTTATTCCTTAACTGTTTATTTTGGTTATAGATGAGTTTATAATTTTTGTCCTTAACCTTAGTATTGCTTATTTAAATTGTTGATCAACTGCCTTTACTATATATTTGCCTTTAATACTGAAGATTTCCCCTTCCTGTATTTTCTTGTTTATTGGTATATCCTTTTATTTTTCACTTAAAGAAGAACCTTTAGCATTTCTTGTAATGCTAGTATAGTGATGATGTACTCTTTTAGTTTTTGCCTGAATGGAAAACTCTTTATTTCTTCTTCAACTTTGAATGATAAACTTGCTGGATAGAGCATCCTAGGTGGAAGGATTTTTTCATTCCTCACTTTAAATATATTGTGCCATTCCCTTTTAGTCAGTAGTGTCTCTGCTGAAAAGTAGGCTGATGGCCTTATGGGAGTTCCTTCTTGTATTATTCTTTGCTTTTCTCTTGCTGCCTTCAGAATTATTTGTATTTTTAAATTTGCCAATTTAATCATAATATGTATAGGCATTCCATCTCTTTGGGTTTATCTTGTTTGAGACTCTTAATTCTTAAAACTGGATATCTGTTACCTTCCTCAGGTTAAGGTATTTTTCAGCCATAATTTCATCAGATATATGGTATGCCCCCTTCTCTCTCTCTTCTGCTTTTGGGGCCTATATAATGCAAGCTTTGGAATGCTTGATGTTGTCCCAGAGTTCCCTTAGACTATGCTCATTCTTTAAAACTTGTTTTTCTTTTTGCTATTCTGGTTGGGTCATTTCCACTATTCTATCTTCCAGATCATTTATGCATTATTTTATATCACCTAATCTGCTGTTAATACTTTGTAGTGTATTTTTCTGTTATTGTATTCTTCATCTCTGATTGATTCCTTTAAAAAGTATTTTATAGATCTTTGTTGAAGTTCTCACTATGTTCCTCAATTTTTTCCCCCAAATTTAATTAGCATTTTTATTACTGTCACTTTGAACTCTTTAAGGGGTAAATGATTTATCTCTGACAAATAGGTGTTCTAAAAATGTGTTCTTTTATTTGAAACATATTCCTCTGTCTTCTCTCTCTCTCTCTTTAAAATTTCTCTGTTTGTTCTATCAAATTAGTTGTGGTCTTGACAGTATGTGCTTGTGTAGGTGCATTCATATGCAGTCTATATGTGCCTGATGGCTTTGGTGGGAGAACTGGATCTGAATTGAGCATGCATTTCAAGTTTTCCTGTGGTGTGCTGGTGACCACGGAGAAGGCAGTGGTACCCCACTCCAGTACTCTTGCCTGGAAAATCCCATGGACGGAGGAGCCTGGTAGGCTGCGGTCCATGGGGTCGCTAAGAGTCGGACACGACTGAGCGACCTCACTTTCACTTTTCACTTTCCTGCATTGGAGAAGGAAATGGCAACCCACTCCAGTGTTCTTGCCTGGAGAATCCCAGGGACAGGGGAGCCTGGTGGGCTGACGTCTGTGGGTTGCACTGAGTCAGACACAACTGAAGTGACTTAGCAGCAGCAGCAGCAGCTCATGACCACTGCCTTGATGGGAGGTAGGCCTGGACTCTGAGGAGCTAGAGACACAGGCTAGTAGGAGCCAGGACTTTTCCTAGGCTCAATGGCAGTCAATGCCTTATTGGATGGGAGGAAGGAGTGGGGGGCTGGAACAGGAGCTCTTTGGGATTTGGGCTTCTTCCAGGCATGATGATAGTCTTTTCCTTGGTGGGCAGTGTGGCTGTGGCCCATGGAATTGAAGCTGCCCTCCAGAGCTGCTTTGGATCTCAGTTTTGGCTACAGGTAGAGTTGGTGCTGAGCTGGCTCAGCTATATCCCTGGTACTTGACTGCTTATGATGGCAATGTTGTCTCTGCACTGACTAGAGGCAGTGGCAAGCCCAAGGTGGCTTTGCTCATTTCTTGTTGCATGCACACACTTTGCCAATGGTGATCTCCACCTTAGTGGGAGCAGTACTGGAGCAGGAGCCTGGTACAGTCTGGAATGTGCCCTGAGATGTCCATGGAAGGCCAGTCAGAGCGCTAAGCAGTTTTCAATTTTCTTCCCTTGCATTGGGACTAAGAATAATCAAGTCTACACTTACGTTCTTTAAGAGTAGAGTGTTGGTTTCTTCCAACCCTCTGGTAGGCCCCATTGCTTTTCAAACCTGCTAAACGGGCTTATATTCCTTCTGTCAGATACCAAAGCTGGGGTGCCTAATATGGGGCTCAAACCCCCAGTTTCTTAAGGATGATCTCTGAGCCTGTGTATTTTTTTCCTTGTCTGGGTTTCCCACTCGGCCCATGAGGAGTCTCAATTAGATTGCTTCTCTTCTCTTCTTACCAGAATCTGTGTGGCTCCTCTTTACAGCCTTGGTTTTTGGAAAAGCCATTTTGCTAGTCTTCATGTAGCACTCAGCAAGAATTTATCTATATGTAGTTGTATGTAAAGCAAGAGTTTCTCTATATGTAGTTGTAGTTTTGATGAATCCTTTGGTAAAAGTATGACTTCCCTGGTGGCTCAGATGGTAAAGAGTCTGCCTGCAATGTGGGAGACCTGGGTTTGATCCCTGGGTTGGGAAGATCTCCTGAAGAAGGAAATGAAAACTCACTTTGGTATTCTTGCCTGGAGAATCCCATGGATGGAGGAGCCTGGCAGGCTACAGTCCATGGAGTTGCAAAGAGTCAGACATGACTGAGCAACTTTACTTTCACTTTTTCTTTGGTAAAAGTGAGCTCAGGATTTTCCTATTATGTCATCTTGATCCCTCCTCTGAATGTGCAATAACTTATCTAACTTTTTTCCCCAATTCATTGATAAAGATTCAGGGTATCTTCAGTTTTTCTTTATTATTTTAATATGAATTGCTTTTTAATGCAATTTAATCTCTTTTACAACAAGTAATTCAAAATATTTAGTGGATAGCTTCACATTACTCTGGTTGAAAAGAAAATGAATTCATCAAAAATATTTCTTTAGTAGCTGTCATGTGCTGAGAAAGCACATAACTATGTACTTTGGAATCAGAAAGATAAAATAGAGAGGTTTACCCTTAAGGAACTTACATTGTAATAGATTGCTTTAAACAGTGATGTTTCCAGGGTCTTGAACCTAACGATTCTAATCTTGTGTTTTGATTTAGAATCACTATTCAGTGCTGTCTTTCTGAACAACTTATCTACATGGATAAAAATTAATAATCATAAATTAATTATCTATTGCTATCTATCATATTACCACAGACTCAGCAGCTTAGAATAACAACACATTTATTATTAATAACCTGTGTGTCATGAATTGGCACAAGCCTTACCAGTCTGCTTGGCTTTGAGGTCTCTCATAAGGTCACAATCAAAATCTCAATTGGGGTCCCACCTGAGACTTTAAAGAGGAAGGATCTGGTTAAGCTCCTGTGCTCATTAGCAAGGCCCACTTCCTTGTGAATTTCATACTAAGGGATTCATCTCCTTCTCTGGTATCAGGGGGAATGTTTCCCTCTAATTCTGGCCATGCAGACCTCTCCATGTGGTGGTTAATGAAGGGGAGCAGAGTTGTCACCCCAGAAAAGTCATTTTGTCGTAAGGATTCTCTTGAGCTGAAGACAATTGAGAGGAAGCGTATACTCACTGCCAATATGCTCATTGTCCTCTTGCTATTTGCCTAAAAGAAAGACATCAAATTTTAAAGATGTCTCCCCTCTCTTTTCTACCAGGAAGGATAGAAATTAATCATGGGAGACAACATAGACCCTTATCAGCCCAGAGACTGCCCCAAGGGAATCCACATGATAAACTGCACTAACTGGCCCTTATCGTCCCTTACTTCCTTCATTTTTTCACTTTCCCACACTTTTCTGTCCCAGAAACTCAACTTCTTTTTCCTTTGTCTTTTCACTTCTCTAAAAACTCATTATTCTTTTGTTAAAATGCTATATAAATCCCACTCTTAACCACCCCTTTGAGTCACTCATCACTGAACATTCCCACGTGAATGCATGATGCATGCAAGTGTTAACAAATGTTTGCTTGTTTTTCTGTGTTTATCTGCCTTGTCTAACTTGCAGAGCTCTAGCTGGAAAATTTAGGATGGTAGAGGGAAACAGTTGTTTTCTTGCTATACTTATTTCATCAAAGCTGGCATCAGAGAATCAATAAAGAATGTCTGCCAGCAAGACAGAAATTACAATCTTAGGTAACAAAATCACAAAGTAATATTCCTTTATCTTTGTTGCATTCTGTTGGATAGAAACAAGTCTCACTCAATAGGAGGGGATTACACAGTAGTGTGAATACCAAAAGATGTGAGTCATGGGATGATTTAGAGTCTGTTCACCACAATTCACAAACAAAAAATGTGGCAAAGCTTTATCTTGTGATTAAATTTTAGAGGTACAGGTAACATGCATAATAATTGTTAAGAAACCAGATAAGACACTGTACCAAAATAGGTGACAAACTATTTACATGGCTTAGCCCAAATTGCATTACCTCTCTGGATACATTTTTTTATCTGTTACAATAGATAATGGGATTAGAGGAGAGATAAGGTCCTAAACCTCTATGGTTACAAAATTACTTAACTACTGAGCCTCAGTGTTTGTATCTATAACATTTTATGTACTATTATTATCTTTTGGGATGGATACAATGTCAAAGAATCTGTAAATAGTAGGAACTCAAAAGCTTTGAGATATTTTTATTCACAAAAGTCATTAAAATATTCACAATGTAACTAACAATATTTTCTTTCTGATATGTAAGATACTGATTTAAGGTCCCACTTCAGAAATTGCCTCCTGCTCTTGTAAATCTGAGCAGATCTCTGAGCAATGGAAAGCCACTTCAGTGCAGGTTGTTAGCATGAGATCATGAACACTTTTAAAGAGTTTTGTGCCCTCTGAGAACATAGAGAAAAGAATCAGATAATATTTTTCTGTTTCACCCACAAAGTTGAACCACTCTCTGGATGCAAGTACCCAGATACTTTCAAGCTAAAGGTACACAAATTAGGGGCCAGCAAAATTTAAGGGATTATATATTAGTAGAATTATAATCAAGAGATTCACTAGAAATAGGTATAAAGCCACAATATTTGAATAGAAAGACAGTGAAGAAAAAAGCATGCTTTGCATTGGTAAGTCCTGAAGAGAGAGGAACATTGGATTCTATCAAAACAAAAGAAGAAACTGCCCATACAACATCTGAATAAGCAAGTGGAACAAAATCTGCCTAAAACAGGAGCAAAACAAATGGAAATTATTCTACTGGGGCATTCCAACACATCCTTTTTGGATGAATTCTTAAACTTGGAGCTGGTGTGAAAGAATGCATACAAATAAGTTTTAAGAAAAAAATTCCACTTCCAAATCATCATTCTTTTATAAATTACTAGTTTTTCTACATGGTACTCTCCAGAAAGTTCTTTTGACCTTCCCATCATGTCAATCAAAGTAAGTTCCATCTTGAATTTGAGATTTGATTGCATTCTCTTTCCTTAATCATACCTCTGGATAATAAACCTGCAGTCTCTTTCTGTGTGTGTTTCTGAGCTTCCTTTGTCTTTCTTTCCTTTTTATCCCTTGAGTTCTGCCATCCTGATTTATTGAAAGATATTTGAAATGACACTTTGAACTTTTGCAATTGAAGAATAATTCTTGCTGAACCTTTTTGGGGTATCAGGAGAAGCCTGTTCTCCTTGCAGGATTGCATGCACCAAGAGCAAGTAAAGCAGAAGGGAGCTTCCTATGCCTGGTCTCAGAGCCCTGGACAGGGCAGCACATCCCTTAAGTTCTCAGTTGGTGCAGACAGTGGCCTTTATGTTGTCTTCACGTCTACAAATCTAAGGAAGCTCTGTTGGATGGGAAGTTATAAGGAAGCAGTATTCCCATGAGAAGTTGCATGAATCTGAACAGTCCCAAACAAGCACTTCTCAAACAGCAGGTGTCTTTATACTGTGTAGGTCCACACAGGCTCACTAGAGTCAGATTTTGGCATTTTATGGACATGCTCTCAAAGGGGCCAGCTATTGGTCTTGGAAAGGTCAACAAGGATGGTTAAGGTCTTGATTTAAAATGAGACCAATACCAGAGTTTAAGACTTAGAACAGAGCTTTGGAGTTCAGGGATTTCTATGGATGTGTATCATGCATCTGATGCATGTGATTGCACTCATCTCACATGCTAGCCGAGTAATGCTCAAAGTTCTCCAAACCAGGCTTCAACAGTATATGAACTGTGATTTCCCAGATGTTCAGGCTGGATTTAGAAAAGGCAGAGGAACCAGAGATAAATTGCCAACATCTGTTGGATCATAGAAAAAACAAGATTTCCAGAAAAACATCTACTTCTGATTATTGACTACACCAAAAGATTGTGGATCACAACAAACTGTGAAAAATTCTTAAAGAGATTGGAATACCAGACCACCTTACTTTCCTCCTGAGAAATCGTATGCAGGTCAAGAAGCAACAGTTAGAACTGGACATGGAACAGACTGGTTCCAAATTGGGAAAGGAGTACGTCAAGGCTGTATGTTGTCACCCTGCTTATTTAACTTATAGGCAGAGTACATCATGAGAAATGCTGGGCTGGAAGAAGCACAAGCTGGAATCAAGATTGCCAGGAGAAATATCAATAATCTCAGATACACAGATGACATCACCCTTATGGCAGAAAGGGAAGAACTAAAGAGCCTCTTGATGAAAGTGAAAGAGGAAAGTGAAAAAGCTGGTTTAAAACTCAACATTCAAAAAACTAAGATGATGGCATCTGGTCCCATCACTTCATGACAAATAGATGCAGAAACAATGAAAACAGTGAGAGACTTAATTTTTTTGGGCTCCAAAATCACAGCAGATGGTGACTGCAGCCATGAAATTAAAAGATGCTTGCTCCTTGGAAGAAAAGCTATGACCACCTTAGATATCATATTAAAAAGCAGACATTACTTTGCTGACAAATGTCCATCTGGTCAAAGCTATGGTTTTTCTAGTAGTCATGTATGGTTGTGAGAGTTGGACTATATAGAAAGCTGATGCTTTTGAACTGTGCTGTTGGAGAAGACTCTTGAGAGTCCCTTGGACTGCAAGGAGATCCAACGAGTTTATCCTAAGGAAATCAGTCCTGAATATTCATTGGAAGGACTGATGCTGAAGCTGCAACTCCAGTACAGTGGCCACTTGATGGGAAGAACTCACTCATTTGAAAAGACCCTGATGCTGGGAAAGATTGAAGGCAAAAGGAGAAGGGGACGACAGAGGATGAGATGGTTGGATGACATCACCAACTCAATAGAGTTTGAGCAACTCAGGAAGTTGGTGATGGACAGGGAAGCCTGATATGCTGCAGTCCATGGGCTCACAAAAAATCGGACATGACTGAGTCACTGAACTGACCTGAATTGTAGATCTTGTTAATATGCAGATTTAGATACAGTGGTTCTGGGAGAGGTCTGAAGTTTGAGGTTTGGCATTTCTAGCAGGATCCTGGCTGACTGCACTTAGAGGAGTAAGGATCTGTTTACCTCCTGATTTTCCAAGTGGTTGAGCAAGTTGCTGAGAGTCAAGTTGATAGCAACATAGCCAGTGAAACCAAGCAGTACCCTGTGGGGTACAAATCCTTTCTGTGTCCCTCATTCGTGTTTGTAGGAAATAGGCTTCTTTCAGCCTCTTTGACTTTCCCTAAGTTCCAAAGGACAAGTTCAAAGTGTTGCTAATCAGGGAAGGAAGAGGATGCAGAGACAAGGGAGGAGCAGTCAAGAAACAATAGTGCATGCATCCAACCTGGGCTGGTGGTCTGTTTCACTATAGATAATATACATGTTTCAATGCTGATCTCTCTGAACATCCCACCCTCGCCTTCTCCCACAGAGTCCAAAAGTCTGTTCTGTACATCGGTGTCTCTTTTTCTGTTTTGCATATAGGGTTATCATTACCATCTTTCTAAATTCCATATATATGTGTTAGTATACTGTATTGGTCTTTATCTTTCTGGCTTACTTCACTCTGTATAATGAGCTCCAGTTTCATCCATCTCATTAGAACTGATTCAAATGAATTCTTTTTAATGGCTGAGTAATATTCCATGGTGTATATGTGCCACAGCTTTCTTATCCATTCATCTGCTGATGGGCATCTAGGTGCCTGGTGCACTGGGAAGACCCAGAGGGATCGGGTAGAGAGGGAGGTGGGAGGGGGGATCGGGATGGGGAATACATGTAAATCTATGGCTGATTAATGTCAATGTATGACAAAACCCACTACAATATTGTAAAGTAATTAGCCTCCAACTAATAAAAATAAATGAAAAAAGAAAAAAAAAGAAAATAAACGATAGTGCAGCCTTTGGCAGGGTCTTGGTTCCTCTACAAGGAATATATATAGCAGTGTCTCTAGCTCTTCTGCAGAAAAAAGGCCCCTCCCAGATGGAGGATGGTACTTTTAGGCTACACTCAAGATTCCCAAGAACACTGCCTTGCTACCTCACCATCAACCGGTCAGAAGAAAGGCATATACCCTTCAGCCCTCACTCCAAATTTTACCTGTAAATTCTCCCCTCCCCCCTCCCCCTGCCAAAACTAATAGGGAATTCAGGGTTTCTGAGGTTGTGCCCCTTGTTCTCTTTACTTGGCCTTGCGATAAATCTTTCTCTGCTCTGAACTCTGATGTTTCAGTTTATATGGCCTTATGTTTGTAGGGCACATGAACTTTGTTCGGTAGCACCAGAACTATAAACTAGATTTACGGGTTCTGAAACTGAGTGGGGCCTGGGCACAGAGGCTTCTTTTTGTCCCCCAATTTTTGAAGGCCATACTCCAGCCTCCATGACCTTCTCTGAGTTCCAAAAGGCAGGTTTGAATAGTTGCTCATGAAGGGAGGAACAGCCAAGTAACAACCTGAGGCAAGATTAAAGGGACCAGAGAAGCTCACCAAGATTAGGAGACCTGACCACCTCCGACCCTAAAGTGAAGTGAAGTCGCTCAGTCATGTCCAACTCTTTGTGACCCCATGGACTGTAGCCTACCAGGATTCTCTGCCCATGGGATTTTCCACACAAGAATACTGGAGTGGGTTACCATTTCCTCCTTCAGGGCATCTTTCTGACCTAGGGATCAAACCTGGATCTCCCACATTGCAGGCCAACGCTTTGCCATCTGAGCCACCAGGGAAGCCCTGTACACACCCTGATGCTGTTAGCAACCTTAGCATTGATATATTGTTAAAAAACTCATCATCAGCTCTCCAGGGTTAGGACACAGAGTTTCTTTAGGCAGGAGTCCACTGTGTCCCCCTTTGCCCAGCAAAGTAATAAGCCTAATCCTTTTCTACTTCATCCAAAACTGTGTCTCTAAGATTCAATTCAGCACTGGTGTATTGTACAGAAAAGCTGAGCTTTCAGCAACAGTTTTCACTAAAACACACTTCTTCAAATATTTTATAACACTCTCTCTTCCCTGATAACATCCTCAATATTAGCATCATTAAACTTTAATATATGTAGATTTTAAAGGTATCCAATTTACTAATTAAAGCCAGAGGGTGTAAATTTTAATCTTTGGAGAATTTTATTTCAGTCATATCTCTTTTTCTTTTTTTTTTTCCCTTGGAAGATAGTTTTAGGTTTTTGTATTTTCCTTAAACAAAAGTTTCTTGATCCTCTTGGAATCTCTTAGTTAATTCTTTTGAAATCCCTTAGTTAATCCCATAGGAAAAAAGTTTAAGAAAATAAACTATATGCCACTTTCATGAAACAGATCTTCAGTAAGCCACAAAGCTGAAAACTCCCATATTTTATACCTGGGTTCCCTTCTTGTACATGATAGTCAGTACATAAAGAAGAAGAAGGACAGTGAATGAGAGCAATAAAGCCTGGGAAGATACAGGCAAGTTTGCGACTAGGATACCCCTCCGTCCATCTCAGGAGCAAATCAACATACAGAGGTGAAAAGCTTTGAAAGGTGTATACGCAAATGTCAGATCTAGAGCAGAAGTCAAAACTGCACCACTCAGATTGAAACTCGATTTGAACCCAGTGAATACTCAGATTGGGACTTGAACCCACTGTCTTATAGTTGAAATCACATACCTGTTCTCAGGACTTAATGAAGCTCAGTTTTTATATGTCTCAACCCAGAAGGAATTTGGCAAAAGGCAAAGTGATAGGTAAGAAGTAGATTTATCAACAGAGAGACAGCCATCTCAGAAGGCAAGAGGCCCTGGGAGACATACATTGTACAGACTGTAGTTCATCTCTAAAGGTGAGAATGGCTTTGAAATATGGGGTGGTTAGTTTTTATGGGCTGGGTAATTTCACAGACTAATTTTCATAAACTGAGAATAGGCAGGGGTGTCCAGGATTTGGACCACTGCCCACTCTTTGACCTTTTATGGTTGACCTTGGAACTATCACGGGGACTGTGGGTCTATCATTTAGCATATGCTGATCTATTACAACAAGCTTATCATCTGGCTCCGAGTCTACTGGAAAGTGAATCTTCTGCCATTCTGAGTCTGATCAGTTCTAACCAGCTTATGTCACATCCATGGTGTCATTCTTTAGAAAACTGGGCCTTGTCTCCTTCCCTCTTGTCTCAGAAGGAGATAAAGATAAACTAGAACTCCATATCCTGGTGTGGCATCGCACACCAACTCTCAGAAAGAACAAAGTTGATTTGAACTATTTGGCTTGAGTTCACTGGTTGCCCACAGATCCAACGATTTGAACATTTGCTTATCAAGCATTACCCTGAAGAAGGGCTGGGTGCTCTTCTCAGCAAGGGAAGTCCCCCTTCTCCCCAAAGGGTCCGGCATAATTCCTACAAAGGGGCACACACTGATAAAGTGTTGAAAGTGATTTTCTGGGTCAAGTTATGCAGTACAAATATAGATTCAACCAGAAAAGTAAGCCTTAAATTTCTTAGTCCTTTCTGTAACTTCAGTTCCCTTTGCTGCTGCCTAGATTGTTACACAAGCAAATAAATCCTTTTAATTGGCCCACCCCTGAGGCAAACAGCTCACCCCAGTAAGTCATCATGTTGAGGACTGGAGACTGAGGAGATGGGGAGCCTCCTGCTGAACAATCTTTGCTTTTATTTTACCAACTGATTTTAAAAGGCAGCATTGTAACTTGGCATTAAATATTTAAGAATGATATTAAGGTAAGATTGATTCATTTAACAGGCATAATGGAGTAGGGAAGCCACATGGAGTGAGTAAAGGGGTTCACAGTGGGAAATCTATGCTAGTAGGCATCAATCTGCACCTGGTAATGGCCTTGAAAAGGCTCGCCATCTAGCTATTTAAATAAATTGATGTGCAATTCATCTGCTGTTTAGAGCTATTGGAAATGCAAGACACTATTTCTTGGCAAGCATCCCAATTAAGTCCTGGGTCATTTATCAGAGGGCCAAGTGTAGTTCAAGTTGCTACCAAGCTTTTACCATTTACCAAAATGGCAGTTTGTTCTAAAAGGGGCTACAGGGGATAGGGGGAACTGCAAGGTGTGGTAGAAAAAGACCCTGAACTCCATTGAGACAACTGCAATGGAGCCCTGACTTCTCCACTAATCAGCATGTGTCATTGACTCTCCCCGTAGTTGTTTCTTTGTCTCTGTAATGGGAAGAATAATATGCCTGCTTTACTTACTTGTGAGGCACAAAATAAGATAGTAAAAGTGAAAGTGCATTTCAGTTAAAAATTGCTATTGAAAATTATGAGTGATAGCTAATAGCATAATTCTTGCAGGGGCGCCATAAGAACCTGCCATTTGTTTCCCCTGGTGTTGTACACAGTTCCCTCTCCTCCCTTTTCTTGTTTGGATCAGACAGTCTCAGAGCTGGGAGGAGGATAAAAGTGTCAACCTTTTAAAAGGCTCACACCTTATGAGATACATAGGTTTGTATTTCTTGGTGCTAAAATGTTCAGAGTAGTCTCGTAGTTTTATTAGCCACATCTTGGTGAAATATAAATCAATAGGAGAGCACTTTAAAAGCATTCAAAATAGGTATGATCATAAAGAGAAGCTAGCTAATTTGAGAATATTATTTATGAGAAGACTTTTAATAAATTTCTGTTGATTCTAGTTATTTTGAAACATGCCATTCTTTTTTTCCCATCTTGCCCAGTTGGATATGTTTGGCAGATTTGTTGGGGAATATAGAAATTTGATTTATGCTTTTTAATTTTAGAGAAATATAACTCAGAACAAATTAAATCCATGCTTTGCATTGAAATGGGAGTTCTGAAAAACAACACGGTTACTTTTTAATAGTGAATTGTCTCCCATTAAAAAGTTTGGAACAAGCATTAAGATGGGTTATTATCATGTGTGGTCCATGTTTCTCTGTTGATTCAATTAAATGAAGTGCACAGTAGCCTAAATGTCCACTGATGGAGTATGTATATTAGAAATTGTTTTAATGTGTGTACCATTCTGATTCCTCTGTTGTTCACGTTCTCATTATTTTGTATACATGATTAAATTCAAATATTAAGAAAATGGTTGACTATAGTTCACTGATTATTTAATCATTAGCATCTAACATACTTCAATATCCTATATGATTGAGCCTGATAGCTGACTTAGTCAAATGAAGATATTTTCATTAAAGACAAGCAGCGCAATGATAATTCAACCTCATCCAGTGAGACCCTATGCAGTGTCTTCTTTTATGTAGCGAGGTGATATTTTCCAACACTTCTCACTGTGGGTCTGGCAATTGCCATTATACTGGCTATAACTCATCTGTCTATTCAGCTTTCCTCTATTGATTTTTATCTCTGTTGGCTAACTGTCACCAGAGAAATGGTTTCAATGAGAATCTACTGTGTATTAAGTTCCTTTTGCTTAGGAACCAGCATGTGCAAAGAAGCATTGGTTATATTGATAAAAATTAGCAGAAAAAAAGCTAGCCTCTCTTTTCCCCAATTAGCTGAGAAGAGAATTTCTAATATTTTTTCAACTGAACCTTCTTCACAAGATTGTAAGAAAGAAATAGTAGCTGATTAGGGAGGTTGTGGGACACTGACAAAATAGACTGCTTCCTATCTGGATTTTTGATACGAATATATTGCGAGAAGTGTAGAAGGAAATGTCAGCCCACTCCAGTATTCTTGCCTGGAGAATTCCATGGACAGAGGGGCCTGGTGGGCTACAGTTCATGGGGTTGCAAAGAGTCGGACCACTACTTATCAACTAACATATATTGCAAGAAGAGGGACTCCTTCCAAGGGCAGAGAGTGGGCTCTTGTCTAACACTGAAAAATGACTTGTCTGAGGAGACACACCCACTGACAAAGCAAAAGCGCTTATGGGAAGGGACACCTGGGTGGAGAACCAGCAGGGAAGGGAACCTAGGAGAGCTTCTCTGCCGCGTAGCTAGCAGTCTCAGGTTTTATGGTAATCAGATTCGCTTCTGGGTTCTCTCTGGCCAATTATGTTGCCTGGCCTATATTTGGTCTGATGCAGGGTCCTTCCTGGTGGCCTATGCATCTCTCAGTCAAGATGGATTCCAGCATGAAGGATTCTGGGAGGTTGATGGGACATATTACATGCTGGCGTCTCCCGCTCTTCTGGCCCCTCCTGAATTCTTTTGGTTAGTTTTGGCCACAGCAGCACGCTCCTTATCAGGAACGCCTGCCGTAAGACAGCTCATGCAGGTGGTTATCATCAAGCCTGGCCAGCATGGGTGGTTTTGGTCAATGGTTCCCTAATAACTAGATACTTGATTCTCTGATCCTTTATGGAATAAAAATCCAATAGAACTCAACATTCTCTTCTTTTTTTCTTCCCATTTTATTGATATATAATTGACATACAGCACTGTATAGGTTCAGGGTGTACAGCATAATAATTTGATTTACATACATCACAAAGTGGTTATCACAGTGAGTTTAATGAACATCCATCATCTTATACAGATACAAAATTAAACTGGAAGTTTGTACCTTTTAACTGTCTTCAACCAATTCCCCTTTCCTCCACCTCCTACTTCTGGTAATCTCAAATCCAAAAAGATTTCTTTTTATATGAGTTTGTTTGTTTTTGAAATATAATTGAACTACAACACTTTGTTAGTTCCTGGTATACAGCGTTGTTGTTGTTTAGTCACTAAGTCTTGTCTGACTCTTTGTGATCCATGAGCTGTAACACACCAGAGACATTACTCTGCCGACAAAGCTCCATATAGTCAAGGCTGTGGTCTCCTCAGGGGTCATGTACGGTTGTGAGAACTGGACTATAAAGAAGGCAGAATGCCAAGGAATTGATGCTTTCGAACAGTGGTTCTATAGATGACTCCTGAGAGTCCCTTGGACAGCAGTGAGATCAAACCAGTCAATCTTAAGGGAGATCAACGCTGAATATTCACTGGGAGGACTGAAGCTGAAGCTGAAACTCAAGCAGTTTGGTCATCTGATGTGAACAGATGACTCATCGGAAAAGTCTCTGATGTTGGCAAAGACTGAGGGCAGGAGAAGAGGGCATCAGAGGATGAGAATGGCATCACTGATGCAATGGACATGAACCTGGGCAAACTCCAGGAGATGGTGAGGGAGGGGGAGGCCTGGCATGCAGCAGTCCATGAGGTTGCAAACAGCCGGACACGACTGGGTGACTGAACAACAACGACAGCATTCCACTGGCTTCCCAGGTGGCTCAGTGGTGAGGAATGCCCCCGCCAATGAGGAGGTTTGGGTTTGAGCCCTGGGTTGAGAATATTCCCTGGAGAAGGAAATGACAACCCACTTCAGAATTCTCACCTGGGAAATTCCACGGACAGAGGAGCCTCGAGGGCTACAGTCCATGGGGACGCAAAAGAGTCAAACATGACTTAGCAACTAAACGACAAGTTTTCCATTTTATATACGCTGCTGCTGCTAAATCTCTTCAGTCGTGTCCGACTCTGTGAGACCCTAAGGACAGCAGCCCACCAGGCTCCTCTGTCCACAGGATTCTCCAGGCAAGAATACTGGAGTGGGTTGCCATTTTCTTCTCACATTACACACACACACACACACACATATATAAATATATACAAACATATACATGTTTGTATACACACACACCCCCCCACATCTTTAGCCATTTATTTACTGATAGGTACTAGGGTTTATTTCATATAGCTGCAATGAACACAAAGGTATAAACAGCTATATTTTCTGATTAGTGTTTTTATTTCATTTAGATAAATGCCAAGCAGTGAAATGGCTGGCTGGTTCATATAATAGTTCAATTTTTTTAGCTTTTATTTTTTGAGAAATCTTTATCTTGGTTACCATAGCGGCTGCACCAATTTATATTCCCAACAAAATAGCCTGAGATTTCCCTTTGTTCCACCTAGCAATTCTCTTTTTTAATTCAACTCTTCCCCTTCCCCATATAGTATTGTGACTTTGTAGCCATATTTTGCTAAATTATTGCTTCAAAATATATAAAATATTGCCAATTAAACATAAGATAAACATTCTAAGATTTTATTTAATTCATTAATTAATGAGCAGACCTTTAAGATGCTGTAACATTTAAAGCAGAATCTGAAGAACAGACTTCTATATGCAATCAGGAATGATGAAATAAATTTGACACGTTTTTGAGCTAGAAGCCCATGTGATGGTAAAGACAAACAGCTTATAGGGGATATCATCTCTGAGCTAAACCATAGTTTCTGTAACTTGAAAACTCCCAAGGAGACATATGACATTTGAAAGTGTGAGCATTTGCCACAGAGGCTTGAAATATACAGCTTGGAGCCTACTGTGACGTTCTGTCCTCAGATACAGAACTTATGATTTCAGGTGATTAGTGAACCCACTGCCAAATATCTGTGCCTACTGAGAAGTTCTTGTGACAGCATAAGTCACAGAAAACATTTTATCTTAAACTTTATTACCCTCTTTGGGCAATAAAATCGATATAAGTCAAGTTCATTTGCCTTTAAATAATTAAAATCTTGATTTTTTAATAGCAATTATATGTCCAGATAGTCGAATGAATCCATTAAAAACATTATTTTTAATTGGAGGATAATTGCTTTACAATATTGTGTTGGCTTCTGCCATAAAACAACATGAATCAGCCATAAGTATACATATGTCCCCTTCCTCTTGGACTTTCCCCCTACCCCCCTACCCTGTCCCACCCCTCTAGGTTGTCACAGAATACCACATTTAGCTCTGTGTTACACAACTTCCCCTTACCTATCTAATTTACATATGGTAATGTATATGTTTCAATGCTACTCTCTCAGTTTGTTCCACCCTCTCCCCACCCACTGTGTCCAAAGTCAGTTCTCTATGTCTGCATCTCTGTTCCTGTCTTACCTACAGCTTCATCGGTACCATATTTCTAGATTCCATATATATGTACTAATGTATATTTGCTTTTCCTCTTTCTGACTTACTTCACTGTACATTAAAACCTCTATTTTAAGACCCAGACATAGAGAACAAACATATGGATGCTAAGTGGTGAAGGGGGGTGGGATAGATTTAGAGATTGGGATTGGCTTATGTGCACCACTACGTATAAAATAGATAATGAAAACAGACTGTGTAGCACAGGAAACTAGTTGGTGCTATCTGGTGACCTAAATGGGAAGGAAATCTGAAGAAGAGAGGATACGTGTATGCACGTAGCTGATTCACTTTGCTGCTGTAGAGCAGAAACTAACACAATTTGTAAAGCAACTATTTAAAGCAACTATTTCTTAAGTTGCTAAGTCATGTCTGGACTCTTTGTGACCCCAAGGACTGCAGCACGCCAGCTTCCCTGTCATTCACTATCTCCTGGAGTTTGCTCAAATTCATGTCCACTGATGCCATCCAACCATCTCATCCTCTGTCACCCTCTTCTCCTCCTGCCCTGGATATTTCCCAGCATAAGCGTCTTTCCCAATGAGTCGGTTCTTTGCATCAGGTGGCCAAAGTATTGGAGCTTCAGCTTCAGCATCAGTTCTTCCAATTAATGCTCAGGAGGGGCTTCCCAGGTGACTCAGATGGTAAAGAATCTGCCTGCAGTGCAGAAGACTCCAGGGGTCAGGAAGATCCCCTGGAGAAGGTAGTGGCTACCCACTCCAGTATTTTTGCCTGGACAATTCCATGCCAGAGGAGCCTGGTGGGCTACACTCCAGGGGGTTGCAGAGTCAGACACGACTGAGTGACTAACACTTCAGCTTTCTTTTGGTCCAACTATCACTTGAACAGGACTACTGGAAAAACCATATCTTTGACTATATAGAACTTTGTTGGCAAAATGATGTCTCTTATTAATACACTGTCTAGGTTTGTCATAGCTTTCCTTCCAAGGAGCAAGTGTCTTTTAACTTCATGACTGCAGTCACCACCTGCAATGATTTTTGAGCCCAAGAAAAAATAAATCTTTCACTGTTTCTGCTTTCCCCCATATATTAGTCATGAAGTGATGGGACCAGATGCCATGATCTTAGTTTTTTGAATGTTGAGTTTTAAGCTAGGTTTTACACTCTCCTCTTTCACCCTCTTCAAGAAGCTCTTTAGTCCCTCTTTGCTCTCTGCCATTAGAGTGAAATAATCTCCATATATGAGGTTGTTGATATTTGTCCCACCAATCTTGATTCCAGCTTTTAATTCCTTTGGCCTGGCATTTCACAAGATGTACTCTGCATATAAGTTAAATAAGCAGGGTGACAATATACAGCCTGCATATACTCCTCTCCCAATTTTGAACCAGTCCATTGTTCCATGTCTGGTTCTAAATGTTTCTTCTTGATCTGCACACAGGTTTCTCAGGAGGCAAGTAAGGGAGTCTAGTATTATCTCTTCAAGAATTTTCCACAATTTGTTGTGATCCACACAGTCAAGGACTTTAGTGTGGTCAATGAAGCAAAAGTAGATTTTTTTTTGGAATTCCTTTGCATTCTCTATGATCAAACAAATGCTGGCTATTTGATCTCTGGTTCTTTTGCCTTTTCTAAATCCAGCTTGTTCATTTTGATTTTCTTAGTTCATGTACTGCTGAAGCGTAGCTTGAAGAATTTTGTACATTAACTTGCTGGTATATGAAATGAGTGCAATTTTACAGTAGTTTGAATATTCTTTGGCATTGCCCTTTGGGACTGGAATGAAAACTGACCTTTTCCAGTCCGGTGGCCACTGCTAACTTTTCCAAATTTGCTGATATATTGGGTGTAGCACTTTAACAGCATCATCTTTTAGGATTTTAAATAACTCCATTGGAATTTCATCACCTCCCCTAGCTTTGTTCATGGTAGTGATTCCTGAGGCTCACTTAATGTTGCAAACACTGACATCAAAGAAGCTGAAGTTGACTGGTTCTATGAAAACTTACAAGACCTTCTAAAACTAACACCAAAAAAAGATGTCCTTTTCATCAAAGGAATTGGAATTCAAAAGTTGGAAGTCAAAAGATACCTGAAGTAACAGTCAGGTTTGGCCTTGGAGTACAAAATGAAGCAGTGAAAAGGCCAACAAAGTTTTGTCAAGAGAACATACTGGTCATAGAAAATACTCTCTTCCAACAACGAAAGGGAGGATCTACACATAGACCTACATAGATAGACAACATTGAAATCAGGTTGATTATAGTCTTAGCAGCCAAAGATGGAGAAGCTCTATACAGCCAGCAAAAAAAAAAAACAAAAAAAACAAAAAAAGACTAGGAGTTGACTGTGGCTCAGATCATGAGCTCCTTATTGCAAAATTCAGGCTTAAATTGAAGAAAATAGGGAAAACCACTAGGCCATTCAGGTATGACCTAAATCATATCCCTTATGATTATACAGTGGAAGTGATGAATAGATTCAAGGGATTAGATCTGGTAAACAGGGTGTCTGAAGAGCTATGGACAGAGGTCGGTAACACTGTATAGGAGGTGGGGACCAAAACCATCCCCAAGAAAAAGAAAGGCAATGAGGCAAATGAGTTGTCCGAGGAGGTCTTACAAATAGCTGAGAAAAGAAGACATACGGAAGGCAAAGGGAAAGACGTATCCAACTGAATGTAGAGTTCCAAAGAAGAGCAAGAAGAGATAAAAAAGACTTCTTAAATGAAATGCAAAGAAATAGAGGAAAACAATAGAGTGGGAAAGACTAGAGATCTCTCAAGAAAATGAGATACCAAGGGAATATTTCATTCAAGGATGGATACAAAAAGACAGAAACAGCAAGGACCCAGTAGAAGGAGGGATGATTAAGAAGAGGTGGCAAGAATACACCAAGGAACTGAACACAAAAAGTCTTAATGACCCAGATAATCATGATGGTGTGGTCACTCACTTAGAGCCAGACATCCTGGAGTGTGAAGTCGAGTGGGCCTTAGGAAGCATCACTATGAACAAAGCTAGTGGATGTGATGGAACTCTAGCTGAGCTTTTTAAAACAACTATACTCCAGTAAAAGTTAAAATTAAATTAAAAATTCTCTACTTTCTTGAAATTAAAGAGTGTTTTAGCCACTTGAAGGCAAATTTTCTATACTTTATGACCATTTGATGCTTAAATTAGCATTGCAACATATTTCTATGCACTTTAAGTAGATATATACAGCAAATTTATCTAACCTATTATAAATTTTGGGCTTCTTGGGTAGCTTAGCTGGTAAAGATCCCCTGGAGAAGGTATAGGCTACTCACTCCAGTATTCTTGGGTGTTCCTGGTGGCTCAGATGATAAAGAATCTGCCTGCAATGAGGGAGACCTGGGTTGGATCCCTGGGTTGGGAAGATTCCCGGGAGAAGGGCATGGCAACCTACTCCAGTATTCTTGCCTGGAGAATTCCATGGACAGAGGAGCCTGGAGGGTTACAGTCCATGGGATTGCAAAGAGTCAGACACAACTTAATTACTAAGCACAGCACAGCATTATAAAGTTCTAGAACCAAAGACATACCGTGTACACCTTAATTTAAATTAAGTTCCATTGTTCAGTGTATGTGTGCTTTCTCTATCGCTGGGTTTTGTAGAGAAAGAATTGCAAAGTGAAAAGTGGGAAGAGGAGGGCTTGCATTTGAGGAATGTCTATTAGAATCAGCATTGTAATCTTATAAAATAACTAGTACCACCACAGTGGCTTTAAGAGCACACTGGCCTATTTGGAGCAGAAATACTTCAAAGGTTGCATTGCCTTGTTTTGCCTTCTAAATTTAAACATAGATTTAAAAGGCTTAATGTTTGTCAAAATCCTTCTTAGTCCACTAAGCAAAATAAGACAACTTTGTAATAAGTCATCTGCATTAATGGAGTCATCTAGGTTTTTGTGCAAGACTATTATAAACAGTTTACAACTGGGAAGTCTGTTACTTATTCAATATTGAGATTTTAAAAGGATCACAATGTTTAAATAGATTCATATAATGTATCAAGGGCATAATTTTTGGTTAAAATGGATTATTTTGAAGTGTGCCTCCTAAAATTGTCATTGAAAGACATTAATTTACAGCATGCTCACATAAGGGCTTTCTCAGTGGCTCAGGGGGTAAAGAATTCACCTGCAATGCAGGAGACACGGGAGATACGGGTTCAATCCCTGGGTTGGGAAGGTCCCCTGGAGAAGGAAATGGCAACCCACTCCAGTACTCTTGCCTGGAGAATCCCAGGGACGGGGGAGCCTGGTGGGCTGCCATCTATGGAGTCGCACAAAGTCGGACATGATTGACGCGACTTAGCAGCAACACACGAAATACTAATTGTGTGTGTGTATGTGTGTGTGTGTGTGTGTGTGTGTGTGAGTTAGTCACACAGTTGAGTCTGACTCTTTGCAATCCCATGGACTGGGGCCCGCCAAGCTCCTCTGTCCATGAAATTCTGCAGGCAAGAATACTGAAGTGGGTAGCGATTTCTTTCTCCAGGGGATCTTCCTAGGTGGCAGATTCTGGAGTATAAATACTCCATAAATAATGTTTATTATCATTATTTTATTACTGGCTGATCCTTTCAAGCTCACCAGTGTAGTGGTGTGCTGATGCCTGCAAATCTTCCCTCTTCCTTTCTTGCCTTTGGAACAGCATCTTCCTTTCAAGGTTCTTTGCTGAATCCTGAAACCTGCTCTGAGCCAAAGCTCCCCTTTAATGGTTCTGAAGACTGCACTTTCCATAATTCTAGGGGCTCCCTTCACATCCTGATCATCATATTTAAAGAACTGTTATGACAATATTCTAGCATGTATCACAAAGTATCTTGAGGAAGGATGTTTATGCCAATTTGTACAAAGTCAACATTTGGCCTAGTGGAGGTACAATTTATTAGTATTCACCACTGAGCGTTTATTACTTTTCAAGTATGGTGCAGTAGCTGGAAAGTTAGACTTTGCATGTATGCTGCTTGAGAACAGGGAGTGTAGGTGACTAAGAAATATTTGTTAAGTGATTAACTAACCCTTAATGTAAGGACCAAGATGGATCAATTTTAGTATGAATTTTAGAATAGAAGACCCTAAATCTTGTTAGTTGTCTTGGTCAAAGTTATGCCTGAATATTTGATCTGCAGCCACAGGAACTAAATGACTGCCACAAAACACTGAATCCTCTGTCACCTCTGAGTGTTAGCTTTCTCATTTTAGAACTGAGATAAAAGTACTTGTCTTGCCTAATTCTGAAAATCAAAAAAGATTTTTTGGAAAAGTGACTCATAAATGAAAGAATACTATATTTTGTTCCACATGTCTTGGCAGACATCTTTCCAATTTCTTTTTCTTAGCATGATCTGTTTGCCTCTTTCCTCTTTCTACTTCTTTCTTGAAGGCCTACATGGGCTACAAGCTGGGCAGGTAAGAGATCTTGCTTGCTGTTCATGGTGTCAAAGTTGCTGTTAATAAAAAGATACATCTTGGGGTAGATATTCAGTCTATTAAACCTTGACTGAGAGGGCCTTTGGGGTAATGAGACCTCCACACATGTAGAACAGAGTAACTCAATGAGAAAGCAGGTTTTATCCATGAAATAGAGACACACACATGTAGAGAACAGACTTGTGGTTGCCAAGAGCGAGAGGGTTTAGGGGAGGGGTGGATTAGCAGATGCAAACTATTATAAACAACGAGGTCCTATGTACAGCACAGGGAACTATATTCAATATCCTGTGATAAACCATAGTGGAAAATAATATAAAAAAGGGTCTCTCTCTCTCTCTCTTTCTCTCTGTCTCTCTCTATACACACACACACACACACACACACACACATACACATATGCAGTTGAAGCACTCTGCTATACAGCAGAAATTAACAGAACCTTGTAAATCAATTATACTTCAATTAAAAAAAAAAAAGAAAGCAGATTTGAGGAGGTCAGTGGGAAATGGGTCCTGGAGTGATCAGAGGAAGCCACCTTATTGGGGCCATTTTTCTGGCTATCTGGATTTTCTCATGACCATAGAGTCAAGTGTGCTGGGAACTCTTGGAGGCGCAGCCCTGAGCACACACAATCCATGCAATTTGAGATCATGAACACTACAATTCAGACTGGCACTTGAGGAATCTTAACATATGGCTCTCGGATTAAAAGAGACAGCTTGTTCCTTTTCACAAACACATTGTTTCCTAAACTGAAGACTGAGCAACTCTGAATTTAGCAAGCAAGGCCTAAGTGGAACATAAGCTGATGCTTTAATAGAATGAGAATGAATGCTCCCAGTTTCCATAAGCATTCATTTTTTCCAGCTCATGTGCACCTTTTCTCGGGGATGAAATCAATCTTTTTGAAATGAGGAAATGAACTGTGTCACCAGCCCTCAGAGTTATGAGTGAAAAATATGGTAGATGTTCAGCCTCTCACAGGTGCAGCAAATAATTCAGCAAATAATTCAGTTGAAGATATCATGTCAACCCCTCAGATAATTTTAGCCAATATTTACCAAAAAATTTACTAAATTTGAATTTTTAAAAAAATTTTACATTATCCTATCTGTTATTTTAACTTTTAAAAAACGTAGAGATAGTTAGTGATTACTCTGTTTAAAAAAAAATAGACCTTGATACCCAGAAGGGTCCTTAAACACCCTGTAGTCAAATGCTTTTAAATTAAAGATGAGATAGTGAAGTTCAGAGAGGTAAAATGATTGTCCAGACTCACACAGCAGAAACTTGTAGAGCTGGGACTCAATTCAAGCTTTCCTCTTTTTCATTCCTCTACATTATTAAGAGAAAAAGAATAAATATGGCAGTTTCCTCTCATCAATGACAACTAAAAGTTGGGTTAAAATTTTTTTGGTTGGAACTCAGGTACATATGACAGAAGTTTTGAGCATGGGTTGATATCTGACTTGCCTCCATTTCAGCTCTTTCATCTCTGGGACTTCGGGGAAATTAGTTAATCTTCCTAAGTTTCAGTTTCCTCCTTCATAAAAGGTGGAAAATGACAAAATATATCTCGCTTAATCCACACAATTATATGATAAAATAATTCATGTAATGTGTACAGCATCAAGCCAGACACAGAGTGAATGCTTAATAAATATTAGCTATCACTTCGTGCTTACATCTAATACATTTTTTGAGGATACTTTTTGTGGTTAGATCCTTCTGCAGGGGAAAAAAAGTGTTACAATCAAGGTTCCCTGGATTCTAAGTAACACTGTATTAGAATCCTCAGGAGCAAACTGAGGTGTTTAAAAGTCAAACACTCCATTTGCATGTTCAACATCCTTTAGAAAGATATGCCCTCCCACGATTTTTGACACCAGATAATCAATTTCAATTGTTTTGCAATTGAATAGCAAGTGTAAGAGATTTACCAAAGAGGAGAAAATAGCTAAGCCAGCATCCCTGCCTTTGTCTGTGATGCTCCCTCAGCGTGGAATTCTGTTCTCTTTTCTGCCTGTCCAAATTCGACTCATCCTTCATTGTCTCACCTCAAATGCAACAGGAACCATGCACAAGCTTCTTGTGCTTGCCTCTCAAAAAGCATTTATCACTGTTATTTACAAGTTTCGACACAGATGTTGCTTTTTCCTGGTAGTCTTTGGCGCTACTCCACCCCTAGATTAGACCTCACCTGTGCACCAAGCAGCCTGAACTATCCTCCAGAACTTGGAGAGGGGACGTGACAGCTTTGCAGCACTGGTTCTCCTGCCAGATGTCCTGGGTTCAAATTTTGGCTCTGCAATTTCCTCATATTTGATTTTGAATAAGCTACACACTCTCTCTGTACCTGTTCTTCCCTTTCTAAAATGAGGCTTGTGTGCATGCATGCTAAATTGCTTCAGCTGTACCTGACTCTTTGCAACCCTGTGGACTATAGCCCACCAGGCTCCTCTGTCCATGGGATTCTCCAGGCAAGAATACTGAAGTGGGTTGCCATGCCCTTCTCCAGGAGATCTTTCCAACCCAAGGATTGAACCCTTATTTCTTATGTCTCTTGCACTGGCAGGTAAGTTCTTTACTGCTAGTACCACCTGGGAAGCCAAGTTGAGTGGTTTAATCACTCAGTTGTGTCCGACTCTTGCAACCCCATGGTCTGTAGCCTGCCATGCTCCTCTGTCCATGGAGTTCTCCAGGCAAGAATAATGGGGTGGGTTGCCATTTCCTTCTCCAGGGGATCTTCCCGACCCAGGAATGGAACCCGGATCTCCTGCATTGAAGGCAGATTCTTTACCAACTGAGCTATGAGGGAAACCCAAATGAAGCTTAAATAGGGTCAGAATGAGGATCAAATGGACTAATTTAACCACATAATAAGCCATTATTATTATCTCATAGTACAATGATCATCTGCCTAGGAGTCATAGCCTTCCAGATGATATGCTTAATTAAATCTGTATTCCTGTTAGTCCCATCACTATATTCTGAAACCCAAGCAAAAATATTCATTGACAATGGAAGTGAAGTTGTGTGATCTTGAAGGGCAGGGATTATATTTATTGACTGTATACAGTCAGTGCCTAATATGGGCTTAATATATTGACAGTCAATAATTGTTTGATGAACAAATGGCTGAATGAATGAATGCAGATTAGCCTCTCCAACATCTTCTCTCTGCCCAGCTCAGAATTAATTGCTAATTCCTTTGTGCCACCAGATTCTCACAGCCCTTAACTGGTTCATTCCTTACACCACCTGTGCATGACAACCCTGCATTATACTGTTTGTATTTCCATTTCCCTGGCCAAGTTTTGAACTCCTTCAAGATAAAGCCCTGTGTTCATAGTTATCACAGTGTAAGTGCCCAATGCATGTTTGCTGCAAAATGAAACTAAAAAACAATGACTTTGGTCAAATGTGATTTTGAACATGCTGAGAATCTTGATTTCCCTATCCCTGGTTCCATCATGATTTCCCTTCAAAAAGTTTTTCAAGAAGAGTTTCCTAAAAAAAAAAAAAAGGGAAAAAAAAAATAGGAACTTATTTGTAAAAAGTGCCAAGTAGTCATTCTCAGAAAAAAATATTCCAGGAGAAGTTGTTTTCTATTTACTCCTAGTGCCATATTCTATTATTCAGAACTACATATTGTAGTTTTTTAAAAATAGTCTTCTTCACACCGTGTTAAGCTTTGAACCTTATTTAAAAGAGAACATGTACTTCATCTTAATTTAAGCTGCTGGAATTTCTTCAAAGTATTTTCTGGAGGCACGAGGCCAGCTTGTTATAATATAGACATCAAGATCAAGTTGAATCAGCAACATCTCAGACATGCATGTTGTAGCTGAGCACAGCGTCCAGTGTTGTGTGTGTTTTTATTTCAATAGCACTCATGTCAGGGCTAGGGCAGACATTCTTTCCCTGGTTTGTTAATTCTGCCAAAATGTCACTTGTCAAAGTGCCTACAGAGGCCTACAATAGATGTTAAAAATGTAGCCTCATGGGAAATTGCTGTTAATATGATTTGGCTTTTGAAATCAAGATGCTTTTCTTTATAAGCATTATGGTTTTTGTCATACCTCAGCATGAATGTTTGCTTGACTTTCATAAAAGAATCTATTTGTTGAAATATCATCATGCAACTGATAATCAGACATTAAGATTATCCCCAAATTCTGCCAGGGCACTGAGGGTCATGTAGGTTTGTAGATGTTTAGCTAATGAGTTGGACTCATTTTAAAAAATCATTTTTCACACTTATTAGAGTGAACCTATATCCTTTTATTACCCAGTACAAATTCTTTCCATATCAAGCCCAGAGCATCAAATTAAAATTGCATGAAACTTTGATCTCCTTCTTCATTAATCATGCTAGATCATTATATACAGGTGTCAGCCTCTATCAAATGGCAGATGTTTTCTGACCCCCCAATATAATGCTGAACATTTGCTGTGTGCTTTTTAAAGGGAACTGAGGTATGTATAATATAAACCATACTCCTTTCATTACACCTTGGGTTGAGAATTTTACCTGCATTATACTTAGGGATAACTTTAATTAGGGGTATCTGACAGCTAATCTAAGGATAATGAATTTGAGAACTTAAATGAACAAAAGAATAAAAAAGTACAAAAGTAGGTCAAATTAATTTTTACAAAATTAACTATTCATGTAGATAATGTTTCAAGACCTTTATCTGAATTTCTTTGTTAGCTTACTTATTATGTTACCTGAAATAAGTAAACAAATAATCACTCTATAATTCTATAATCACATGGTGTTGCCTCTAGTGGGGCTTCCCAGTTGGCCTAGTGGTAAAGAATCTGCCTGCCAATGCAGGAAACACAGGAGATGTGGGTTCAATCACTGGGTCAGGAAGATACCCTGGAGGAGGAAATGACAACTCACTCCAGTATTCCTGCCTGGAAAATTGCACGAATAGAGCCTGGTGGGCTACGTCCACGGGGTTGCAGTCAGACACAGCATGTACCATGCATGAATGCATTGACTCTAGTGAAACATGCAGCATGCAATGCCCTTTGAAAAGTGTTATATGGTGAGTATTAACAAAGTCCTCTGTAACTGAGGATAGTTTGATAAAATAAATCTTCAATCAACTGACTTCCTTTTGTTATAACTTTAAATGTCTATTCGCATTTAACTTCTCTTTGTTATAACTTTAAATGTTTATTGTCAATCAGTTGCCCTCCAAAGGGTGATTCTACTAAGGCACAGTGTAACATGTAAGTTACACCTGTATGTGTTTCATTTACTCTGTTTTGAATAGGACCATCAAAAATAGAAAAATAGAACCTTTTAACTGATACCAGAGATAAACCAAGAACTCCAGGTATTTAGGCTAATATGAAAGCATTGTTCTTAGGGAAAACAATTGAAAGTTAAACTAGTCAATGAGTTTAGAATTGGTCAGCAAAACTTATTATTTTAATTTACTTGACACAGATATCTAGTACACTAGATATTTAACATAGAAACTAGTGCATATGCTAAGTCATGTTCGACTCTGCAATTCCATGGACTGTAGCCCGCCAGGCTCCTCCATCCATGGGATTCTGCAGGCAAGCAACTGAAGTGGGTTGCTATTTCCTTCTTCCTGAACCAGGTCTCCTGCATTGCAGGCAAATTCTTTACCACTGAGCCACCAGGGAAGCCCCGTGTAGAAACTAGCCTTATTTTAGATAGCATAAATTGTATGATTACACAGTAATTCAAGAATTGTTTTCTTTAAAACACTGTGCTGAGTCCTGGGGATACAGAGATGAAAGAATTCCTGATCTCGAGGAGCTCATGGACTATTGGGGAAGGGAGATCAACAAATCAACAATTATAATAGTGTGGTTAGTTTGCATGGAGTGCTAGGTAGTGCTCAGGGAAGACGTTCCTAATCACAGACAGGGAGGTCAAGAAACTCCCTGGGGGAGTGATCCCAGAGGGCAGTCTGAAAGAAAAGTTAGTTGACATGAGAAAACTGGAGGGAATGGAGTCCAGAAAAAGAGGACAACATGGACAATGGCAGAAAGACTTGGAATAGAACAGCATATTCTTGTCTGGTTGTGGTTGTGGGGCTCAGTATGTATTGAGGAGCAGCAAGAGATGAGGCTGAAGAAGCAAGGAGCACATCATGAAGTCTCACATGACATACTCACGAGTTTGGGTTAATTCTCCAAAGCAATCCAAAGACTCTGAAACATTTTCATAAGGTTTAGTGATATGGTAAAATTTGATGTTTATGTTGCCAAACCCATGAGGATAACAGTGAGGAAGTTAGACCAGTGAGGCTGAGCTAGATGGTTTTCAACTGTATTTCAAATAAGAAATGATCCTGGGTCAACACAGTGACCATGGAGTGAAAAGGAATGAAGAGATATGAGACAATATGACTCAATAGAACTTGGTCATATGTGCCCATATTAACAGGAAATTTGACCAAAGTCAGGTTGGATCAATATGTGAGATGATTTTCTTCCCAGGTTCCTTTCTCCTTCCCCTTGTTTCTCATCAAGTAGATTTTTTTTTTTTTTTTTTAATGTCATAGTTTCCTCAGGGAGATATGGGGAAAAGAGAGTATATGAAGCCAACATGTTTTTGGTCATTGTTTTTCAACAGCCTAATGTTTAGGAGAGAGAGGGGTTTTTTGTAGAGTCTATAGATAGAAGTAGAATGCATGGGAGTAAGGACTTGTTAATTAAAACATATAAAGAATTCCCTTGGATTATAAAATAGTGGTCTGTCACTGGAAGGAAGTGATGAGAATTTAGCTGAGTGGTTCTGGCTCTGGATTTTTCATGATGTGACAGTCAAGATGTTGGCCAGGGCTTATGATGGCTTGGCTGAGGTGGAGGGTGGACATCTCATGGAGGTGGCAAGACTGAAGTGGTTACAGGATGCATTCTGGCATGTGGAACTGAGAGCAGTTTTGAGACAAGATGTCTGTGCTTCAGGTGTGGCCTAGAAGCAGCAGAATTCCACAAGCTCTGAGGGAATTGCATGGACAGAAACAGTGTTCGGGCAGCAACCGTTAAACTGATGTCTCAGTAATCAACGAGTATCCACTACCATGTTGTTTGACGATACTTAAGCCCTTAGGATACATTGAGGGAAACCTCCAAAATGAATAAGGTTAAGTTTACCACTAGCTCTGAGAAATGGGAATGGAAGCTCCAAATACCAATTGAATTGCTCTCTAGAAAATAAAAGTAAGTTTTAGTTCTTCCCCATCTAAGTTTATAAACTGGTTGTTGTTGTTGCTTAGTTGCCAACAAAGGTCCATCTAGTCAAAGCTATGGTTTTTCCAGTAGTCATGTATGGATGTGAGAGTTGGACTATAAAGAAAGCTGAGTGCTGGAGAATTGATGCTTTTGAACTGTGGTGTTGGAGAAGACTCTGAGAGTCCCTTGGGCTGCAAGGAGATCCAACCAGTCCATCCTAAAGGAAATCTGTCCTGAATATTCATTGGAAGGACTGATGTTGAGGCTGAAACTCCAATACTTTGGCCACCTGATGCGAAGAACTGACTCTTTGGAAGAGACCCTGATGCTGGGAAAGATTGAAGGTGGGAGGAGAGGGAGATGACAGAGGATGAGATGGCTGGATGGCATCACCGACATGATGGACATGAGTTTGAGTAAGCTCCAGGAGTTGGTCATGGACAGGGAAGCCTGGTGTGCTGCAGTCCATGGGGTCGCAAAGAGTCGGACAGACTGAACTGAACTAGTTGTTAAGTTGTGTCCAACTCTTTTGTGACCCCATACACTGTAGCCCACCAGGCTCCTCTGTCCATGGGATTTCACAGAAAGAATACTGGAGTGGGTTTCCATTTCCTTCTCTAGGGAATGTTCCCAACCCAGGAATTGAACCCATGTCTCTTGCATTGGCAGGTGGGTTCTTTATCACTGAGCCACCAAGGGAAACTGTGCTTCATAGTTATTACACATATTTTGGAGGTTTGAAAAATTGTACTCCTCACATTCTTTTTCGGATTTCTCTAGAAAAAAGAATAGCAAGAAGCATGAACACATGAAGAAAAAGTAGGCAGTATTAGTTAAATGTGAGAACAATGAGAAGAAAATAATAGTATTAAAAAGATTCTTAAGCAAGAGCCAAGAATTTTATAAGAAAGTTTTTCTTATCTGGAAAATTTTTTGCTTATTTTCTAAATAATCCAGTATATACATAAAATGCAAAGCCAGAAGTTTTTGAAATAATAGTAGTTCTTGTGTGCATATTAGTCTCTGTCTGGAACTTTTCCTTGTAATGTAATGCTTTATGATAATACTTTTCTTCATAATAATTTATGATAACAAGAAAATCTTATTGCTCATCTGTCTTCTTTCTTATGGATGCTCTCTGGTTGGGGTGGGGCCATTTGTCACCAAGTAGGCACAGAAGAGGAGGCAACACTCCCTTTACCAGCAGTGACTAGAGCTTCCTAGGATTGCTGAAACTACAGGGTTGAAAGCACTGTTTTGGGGGATCCTGTTACATGATTTTTAATGTCATCTTTACCTTCTCCTAGTCTGACTTTGCTGCAAGTTGTAACCCCAGTTTTACACAAACCCTTTTAAGACAGAACTCTTGTTCGGCTTCTGTCATTTTTTTCACTCCAGTTTTCCTTCAAATGTAATCCTTTTATCAATAAAATCACTTATGAAGATTTTTTTTTTGTCTATGATTGTCCCAAAGATACTGAGGAGGGCACTTTCCTAGTTCTGGAATTTCCATAAACTTGTGACTTTGGGTTGTCCTCTATATAGAGAAGGTCTTGGAGACAGCCAGGCTGGTTGACATCTATGTATATTGAGCATCTTATTTGCAAGAACTGGGGGCAGATGAGGTGCTTCTTCAAGCACCTTTAGGAAAGCTATTAATGTTGAAATACAGTTCTTCTGTTCACTTTGTTACATGACCCTGGTTTTTCATTATACATTTTATTATCTTCATTTAAGAACTCTCCTTGTACCCACATAGGAGCATATGGTAAACAACAGTGAAACAATTTTCTATTAGTTTGAAGTGTAAAGTCACTATTGATTCAAATCTTAGAGTTGATGAAAAGCTTACAGATTTATAGAGATAAATAAACTTTCAAAAGAGATAGTTCATAACCTGTTTTTGTTTTTCTCATCTTCAATGGAGTTTTTTGGATTTCTCTCCAGAATTCTAGAGTTCCGTCTGGAGACCTGAAGTACTCAGTTCAAAGAAGGAGGAGATGGTCATTCATTCATTTGTGGACCAATATTTATTGAGCACCTTCTGTGTGCCAGGTACTTTGGTAAGTATATAGGACATGTGCTGAACAGATCCTTCCCATGAGAAGAACTTTCCCCTTCACTGTAAGGGAATTAGATAATGTACAATGAGATTAAGTGGTATATGCACATAAAGCACTTACCACATGGCCCAAGATGTAATAGGTACTCAATAAACATTATTATTATTTACTATAATTTCTAGTATCATCCAATGGGTGCAATTGGACTGTCCCTTTAGGCCTTTACTGTTTGATATCAGGTTTCCTATAGTTGTTGTACTAAGGTTACTAAATTCATCAACCTCAGAAACTGTCTTGGTGTCTGGCATCAGTAGAGAATTTGTTTTGGAGAAAGTGCTGGTCTGTGTGTGTGTGTTAGTCACTTAATAGTGTCTGACTCTGCAACCCCATGGACTTTAGCCCACCAGTCTTCTCTGTCCATGGGATTCTCCAGGCAAGAACACTGGAGTGGGTTGCCATTCCCTTCTCCAGGCCTATTTGTGTGCCTGAAGTCTAAATTGAAGGAGATATTGCCAGTAATTACTTTACATTACACTGAAGCCACATTTCTATCTTCTAGAATGCATCATTAAAACTTTTCTCTCCATTCTTTCCCTCCATCATTAGTGTCAAAACAAGATGCAGCATATCAATCATTTCTTGGAGAAGTTCAATAGCAGTCTCTGTGAGTAATGGAAATGATTACCAGGTTGATAGAGAATACAGTATTGACAGTCTGATATGACAGTTGTCTCTCATGGTAGCAAGTGCTAAACAAACCTGAAAAGAAAACTGAGATGCTAGTAGGAGTAGCAATAGAGGAATAGAGTTTATGTCACAAAATTATAACTTATGAGCAAACATTTCTCACCATGGTTAAGGATCTAGATGGAAAATTATCAACTAAGAATTTGTAGAACACAGACTAGAACCCATAGCCTAATCTCTTAGTAATGGATATTCATATTAAGGTAAGATAATTTGTAGAGCTTATCTGATATCTCAATTTTCATCTCTATTTTATATTTAGTTGGATTAATTCAGTTTTTTGTTCAATGAATAAGATCTTTAAATTAAGAATTAAGTGTGGAGGTCATTGTAGGTTTGTAATTTTTTATATGGTCAAGAAGGCACATTTTAAAATATTTTTATCTATTATCATTTAATAAAAGGTATCTTAAATATCAAAAATGCAGAAAGGGCACAATCTCAGAATAAAGAATACTTCTACAAATGAATAAAATTAAGTTTCTTAAGAAATCTCTATACTGTCTTTAATTTTCTCATTTTATAAAGCACCTTAGGACAAGCTGTCATGGGTTGATACTCTCATAGATACATATCAACTATCATTCTTTCATGATTTCATAGGAAACTTCTGTGCCTTTCTAGCAGGCCTTGCTACAGCAAGGGCCAGTACTACAGCAAATCCTTCTCATTCCCCCTGCCAGCACCCACCTGCACTGGACTCAGAATAAAGGTTCAATGAAGTAGTAATAAATTAGTTCACTGTAAGAATATTCTACTAGTGAGAGCTATGTGAAACTGGAAAGGATTATTTGTATGTCAACAAGTTTGGCTTCCCAGGTGGCTCAGTAGTAAAGAATCTGCCTGGCAATGTAGGGGACACAGGAGATGTGGGTTCAATCTTTGGGTCAGGAAGGTCCCTTGAAGGAGGAAATGGCAACCCTCTCCATTATTCTTGCCTGGAGAATTCCATGGACAGAGGAGCCTGGCAGGCTACAGACCATAGGTTACAGAGCTGGATACAACTGAGTGACTGAGAACACCATCTGTATGTTATTTGAGGTCACCCAGCAGAGGCCAAATGACTTACCTGGGAGGGTAATAAAGGGCAATTTTCTTAATCTGGATTTTCTAGAAAAGCTATCCTGAGGCAAGATTTAAAGTGCTAATGATTTCCTGGGAGATGCCAAAGTGAGGGCAGAGAGTGAGTAAAGAGGCAAGTGAGGAAGGCAGGCTGTGAAACAATGAGGAATCAGGTGCTCTTTCACAAGCAGACCACCAAGAGACACAGGAAGACACTTAGTAAGTGAATCTTTTTGCATAAGGAAGTTTTCAGGATGGGCTTTTAAGAGAAACCATGCCTAGATTCATTTGTGGAAGCCAAAGAATAGAGGAATTATAGGTCAACATTTGCTTTGTGGATTGACTCCCCTGCACTTCCTAGTTTTATCATCTGACACCTTCAGAAGCTGCTCTGTGTCCCATCCCATGCCCTGCGTGGAATGTTTTGTCTAGTCTGGAAGTGATGGGAAGAGCCAGAAACTCCACGCGTGGGGTTTGTTGGTCACACTGCTTTGAGGTGGCCAAAGATGGGAAGGAGATGGAAGTCCTAGAGCAGGTACCTTACTGGTCCGGGGGGCAGGCATCCTGTGGGCGCAAGTGTTGATGGTTGAGGTGGACAGAGCTTCTGATGGTCCAGGGATCAGCTGACTCTGAGGAAATCTGAGAGGTATATAAAATTTGTGTCCAATGTAGTATTCATGCATAAAAAGTTGAGCTAGACTGCTGTTTCCAAATGCCCATTACAAGTGCCACGTGTGGTATACAGGATGATTTTAGGTGGACTGTGAATAAAAAAAAATTAAGTGTAATGTGTCTGTTTTAATGTGTATCAGGATAAAATAACTAGTATTATATTCAGAACAACAATGGGTTTTCTCTTGAGCATAAATGTTTTATGACAAAAATTAAAGTTAATTTGAAGCAGAATAGTAAGTAAATCAGAATATAGATTATATGTTGATGTGACAGAAGTTGCTATATAATGACTGAAGTTTAGAAATACCAGACCAGATGAACCTCCCACCTCAAGAACCCACAATTTGATGAATGCACAACTACACAACTTTGTCTTCCTGGTAATGAGTGTTGCTAAGATGTTGAAAGGGCAGGGACCCTATTCTCCAGTGTGTGAATTGCTTTGGCTTGGATTTGATTTTAGGATCCTGTACTTTTTCTCAATAAAGCTCTGCTAGCCTCCGAGTTTGGTTTTTATAGAGTTCTATTTTTTTCTTTCATTAAATATTTATTTATTCCAGTGCCTTAAAGTGGGGAAAAAAGTAAACCTAATAGTCATTTGTAGGGGTACTTATTCTTCCTCTCCACACTGAAGCATTACCACTAACCAAGACGATTCATCTTCATCCTTCATTAGAGTGTGTTATTCACTGAAGTGGTTTATGACCAAATAGAGTTGCTGGCCTTGCAGGTTCTCTTTGGGGTGGTACTGAATCAAATGTGCTCTTCATGTCTAGATAAATCATTCCTTAGATTTTTTTGGTTGAATTTGTGTTAATTTTTAAAACTAGCAGGCAAAACTGATAAAACCTTATCACTCAAAGGAATGCTAGAGTGCGGACACTCTAATTCAGATGGTTTCTCATGCAACAAATGTTACCCAAAACATATATATGAATAAGTAAGATATTTTATTCTTTTCAGTGAAACTAAAATGTATGAAAAGACGAGGGCATGCTTTTGATGACAGCACTTTTAAAAGTGAAATGAAGGCAGAAAAGCGCTCCCAGGATAGACCTGTTAAAAATGAACACTGAACTGGATCTGGGACCTTTTTTGTCAAGCTGGATGCTTTCTTAAAGACTGTAGATAGCCAGTGATTTTTTAAAACTTATTTTTTAGCTGGAGGAAAATTGCCTTATAATATTGTGTTCGTTTCTGCCTTACAAAGATGCAAATCAGTCATACTTATACATATATCCCCACCCTCTGAAACCTTCCCCCCTTCCCTATCCTATCCCTCTAGGTCATCACAGAGCACCATAGCCAACACTTCTTGATAAAATTTAAAAAATGATTTAAAGGATCCTATGCCAGCTTCTTTACAGGTTATTCTCACTTATTCCTCATTGCAATTTTGACCAAAAAAAAATCCTTTTGGTGATAATGTTGTAAGGGTATCAATAATAACAACTACTATATTATAACACCCCAATGATAATCACCAGTGCTGCATATATTATATGCATTATTTAATTTAGTTCTCATCATGACCCCATGAAGTGGGTACTTGTATTTCCATTTTACCATTAATATTAGTATTTCCACTTTAAATAGAGAAAGAAAGCAAATTAATTTGTCTAAGATGGCACAATTGGGATTTGAATTTGGTTTGTCTGTTTGCAAAGTCTGCATTTTTAACTATTAGTCTGTTCCTACAAAGTATACAACCAGAGAAAATCAAAAGCAAAATAGATCAACTTGAGATGTGTCACCCTGGTTATTGCCTAAAGTAGCAGCCTGGAACAGTGGATAGTGAATAAATAGACTTATAAGAAATGAATGTTGTTGGTTCAGGGTGGATTTCTCTTTGAAAAATTACCTGGACAAGAGTTCTGTGGTCTAGATAACCTTTCTCTTTACCCTTGTCTCACTCTTCTTCGATTGGAAAACATATTTAAGAAATCACTAATAATCCACCCATAGTTTCTGTTTTTAAGTAACCAAATCTGTCATGATAGATAAAATGTTAGAAAGAAACAGCCCTGAAAAGACCCTAGAAATAGAAATTAAAGATGAACCTCATTTTTTTCCCCACCTTTGTTTGGAAATGTATAAGTAGCTTGAATTACTAAGGTTTTATGAGAATGAATAGAAATAATTTTAATTTGACAAAAGATACAGGATGAGAGTCCTAAGAAGGTGGGATGAAAGAAAGTTACTCTAATAATGAATCCTAAGAAGAGACAGTGACATTAATAGACCCAAATTAAGATCAGTAGACCCTGATTTTTTAGTACCTTGGTTCTAGTAATAAGAAAGGTAAATGGAAGTAATTACTGCTCAGGATGGAACTGGAAAAACTGAAGTGTTTTGGTAAAAGTGAATTAGAAAGATGAAATGTAAGACTATATAATCATCACTCTGTTTCTATACCTTGGGTTTAGTTGGCCTACCTGAAGCTCTGATCACACTAGCTTGTGAATGGGTATAAAGAAGACCGATAATAAATAATAATGTACAAATTTTGACCCTGAAATTCTTCCATTTGAGAAGGTGGCTCCGTTATTGGACCAGAAGAAACATGGTTATAGAAGGTGGAGCAAATACAGGATTACTCTGATGCTCAAGCATGTCTCATTCTTCTGGGAGACTGATGGGCTGAAGCACCAGGCTAGGACTCCATTGAACCTTTCTCCTGGAGGTTGAATGCAAGGATATGGAGTCTGGTGACAGCATTTCAGATACTTTCCTTTTGCAATACCAGGTTATAGCTCATCCATGTCTTGGGCTTACTGAATGCAGTGTTTCTCAATGTATGGTTCTTGGTCCTATTATACCAGCATCTCCTTTGCTGTTCATTAAAATTACAGATTTCTTGATCTAACTGAGGTTTGGCCAGAAATTTGCAGTTGTAGGAGTGTCTTAGATCAGCTTCCTCAGCAAGCAGACTCTGAAGCAGAATTTTGCATTAGAACATGTATTGGGAGATTGCTCTCAGGTGGGGCACTTGTAAGGGAGCGAGGGAAGCAGAATTGGGTATGTAAAAGCAATATCAGCCAATCCTATTGGGAATTTTGGAGGTAGAGCCTTCAGGTTTGCCATGAACAGAGGCTAATGGACTAGGCCCATAGACCATTTTTATTCCAACAGAGTGGTTGAAGTAAACAAGGTATACTCAGATCCTTAAAAGTCTACTCATTGAGAGGTTTCCCCTTACTGACAGCTTCACCCCTGAGTGGACTATAATGAGTCAGCCATCATTATACACATACCGACAGATCCATTGGTAAAACAAACTTAGTCTTTTTCCTTCTCCATCAGCTGGTCATAAATGCATCTCTTCCACCCTCCCCCTATAGTCATAGGTGTGAGCTAATGAACAAGCACAAATAAAATATTGCTAAATCACATGGAAGCCTAGATTACATGCCTATGCAGCTAAATTTCACCCTCTTGCCTTACTCATGATCAGTATGCTCTCTAAAGGTATTGTTCCCTCTTACAATATATTGATGTTTCCTACACCTATGACTTGGTACATTTGATTCTATACAACTTATGATGGATTGCTCTAGCTCCATTGCCTCTTGAACTTTCAAGGTCAGATACATTTCCACTAAAGTTTAGTAACATGCCAGGTTTTTATTTTTAATATTTTTTAAATTTTAAATTTATTTATTTTTTTATTGAAGGATAATTGCTTTACAGAATTTTGTTGTTTTCTGTCAAACCTCAGCATGAATCATCCACAGGTATACATATATCCCCTCCCTTGTGAACCTCCCTCCCATCTCCCTCCCCAGCCCACCCTTCTAGGTAGATACAGAGCCCCTGTTTGAGTTTCCTGAGCCAAACAGCAGATTCCCATTGGCTATCTATGTTACATATGGTAATGTAAGTTTCCATGTTACTCTCTCCATACATCTCACCCTCTCCTCCCCTCTCCCCATGTCCATAAGTCTATTCTCTATGTCTCTTTCTCCACTGCTGTCCTGAAAATAAATTCTTCAGTACCATTTTTCTAGATTCCGTATATATGAGTTAGAATACAGTGTTTATCTTTCTCTTTCTGATTTACTTCACTGTATAATAGATTCTAGGTTCATCCACCTCATTAGAACTGACTCAAAGGCATTCTTATTTAAGGCTGAGTAATATTCCATTGTGTATATGTACCACAACTTCTTTATCCACTCATCTGTCAATGGACATCTAGGTTGCTTCCATGTTCTAGCTATTGTAAATAGTGTTGTAATGAACAATGGGATACATGTGTCTCTTTCAATTTTGGTTTCCTCAGGATATGTGCCTAGGAGTGGGATTGCTGGATCGTATGGTGGCTTTATTCCTAGTTTTTTTTGTTTTTTTTTTTTTAAGGAATCTCCATACCATCTTCCATAGTGGCTGTATCAATGTTTATTCCCATCAACAGTGCCAGAGTGGTCCCTTTTCTCCACACCCTCTCCAACATTTATTGTCTGCAGACTTTTTGATGATGGCCATTCTGACTGGTGTGAGGTGATATCTCACTATAGTTTTGATTTGCATTTCTCTAATAATGAGCTGTGTTGAGCATCTTTTCATATGTTTGTTAGTCATTGGTATGTCTTTGGAGAAATGTCTCTTTAGTTATTTTTCCCACTTCTTGATTGGGTTGTTTGTTTTCCTTGTATTGAGTTGTATGAGCTACTTGTATATTTTGGAAATTAATCTTTGTCAGTTGTTTCACTTGCTATTATTTTCTCCCATTCTGAGGGTTGTCTTTCCTCCTTGATTATAGTTTCCTTTGCTGTGAAAAAGCTTCTTAAGTTTAATCAGGTCCCACTTGTTTACTCTTGTTTTTATTTCTGTTACACTAAGAGGTGGGTCATAGAGGATCTTGCTTTGATTTATGTCTTTGAGTGTTCTGCCTATGTTTCCTCTAAGTGTTTTTTAGTTTCTGGTCTTACATTTAGGTCTTTAATCCATCGTGAGTTTATCTTTGTGTGTGGAAGTGTTCTAATTTCATTCTTTTACATGTAACTGTCCAGTTTTATCAGCACCCTTTATTGAAGAGGCTGCCTTTGCCCCATTGTATATTCTTGCCTCCTTTGTCAAAAATAAGGTACCCATAGGTGCATGGGTTTATTTCTGGGCTCTATCTTGTTCCATTGGTCTATATTGCTGTTTTTGTGCCAATGCCATACTGTCTTGATGACTGTAGCTTTGTAGTATAATCTGAAGTCAGGAAGATTGATTCCTCCAGCCCCATTCTTCTTTCTCAAGACTACTTTGGCTATTCAGAGTCTTTTGTGTTTCCATACAAATTGTGAAATTTTTTCTCTAGTTCTGTGAAAAATGTCATTGGTAATTTGATAGAGATTGCACTGTATCTATAGATCATGTTTGGTAGCTTAGTCATTTTTACAATATTGACTTTTCCTACCCAGGAACATGGTATATATCTCCATCTGTTTATGTCACCTTTGATTTCTTTCATCACTGTTTTATAATTTTCTGTGTACAGTTCATCTCCTTATAAGTTTATTCCTAGATATTTAATTCTTTTTGTTGCAATGCTGAACGAGATCGATTCCTTAATTTCTCTTTCTGATTTTTCATTGTTAGTATATACAAATGCAAGTGATTTCTGTGTATTGATTTTGTATCCTGCATCTTTGCTAAATTCACTATTAGCTCTAGTAATTTTCTGATACTATCTTTAGGGTTTTCTGTGTACACAATCATGCCATCTGCAAATGGTGAGAGCTTTACTTCTTTTCCAATCTGGTTTCCTTTTATTTACTTTTCCTCTCTGATTGTTGTAGCAAGGACTTCCAGAACTATGTTGACTGATAGTGGCAAAACTGGACACCCTTGTCTTGTTCCTGATCTTAGGGGAAATGCTTTAAGTTTTTTTTACCATTGAGAATAATGTTTGCTATAGGCTTATCATATATGGCATTTACTATGTTGAGGTAGGTTCCTTCTATGACCATTTTTTGAAGAGTTTGAATCATAAATGGGTGCTGAATTTTGTCAAAGTCTTTTTCTGCATCTATTGAGATTATTGTAGGGTTTTTATCTTTGAATTTGTTAATATGGTCTATCACACTGATTGATTTGCATATATTGAAGACTCTTTGTATCCCTGGAATAAACCCAACTTGATCATGATGTATGAGTTTTTTGATGTATTGCTGAATTCTGTTTGCTAAAATTTTGTTGAGAATTTTTGCATCTATGCTCATCAGTGATACTGGCCTATAGTTTTCTTTTTTTGTGTTGTCTTTGTCTGGTTTTGGTATCAGGGTGATGGTGGCCTTGTAGAATGAGTTTGGAAGTGTTCCTTCCTCTGTAAGTTTTTGAAAGAGTTTTAGAAGGATAGGTATTAGTTCTTCTCTAAATGTTTGACAGAATTCTCCCGTGAAGTCATCTGGTCCTGGACTTTTGTTCTTTTGGGAGATTTTTGATCATGGCTTAAATTTCAGTGGTTGCAATTGAGTTGCTCATAATTTCTATTTCTTCCTGGTTCAGTCTTAGAAGATTGAACTTTTCTAAGAATCTGTCCATTTCTTGCAGGTTATCCATTTTATTGCTGTATAGTTTTTCACAGTAGTTTCTTATAATCCTTTGTATTTCTGCATTATTGTAACCTCTCCTTTTTCATTTCTAATTTTGCTGATTTGATTCTTCTATCTTTTTTTTCTTGACGCATCTGGCTAAAGGCTTGTCAATTTTGTTTATCTTCTCAAAGAACAAGCTTTTAGATTTATTAATATTTACTATTGTTTCTTTCATTTCTTTTTCATTTATTTCTGCTTGGTTCTTTATGATTTCTTTCCTTCTACTAATTTTGGTTTTCTTTTTTTTTTTTTTGTTCTTTTTCCAGTTTTTTTAGGTGTAAATTTAGGGTGTCTATTCTATGCTTTTCTTGTTTCTTGAGGTAGGATTTTATTGCTATAAACTTCCCTCTTAGAACTGCTTTTGCTACATCCCATAGGTTTGAGTTGTCGTGTTATCATTGTCATTTGTTTCTAGAAATTTTTTGATTTCCCTTTTAATTTCTTCAGTAACTTGCTGGTTATTTAGAAACATGTTGTTTAATCTCCATGTGTCTGTGTTTCTTACAGTTTTTTCTTGCAATTGATACCTAGTCTCATAGCATTGTGGGTGGAGAAGATGCTTGATATAATTTCAATTTTCTTAAATTTACTGAGGTTTGATTTGTGACTCAAGATGTGGTCTATCCTGGAGAATGTTCCATGTACACTTGAGAAGAAGGTGTATTCCTTTGCATTTGGATGGAGATATCCGTGAGATCCGTCTCATCTAATGTATCATTTAAGACTTTTGTTTCCTCATTAACTTTCTGTTTTGATGATCTGTCCATTGGTGTGAGTGGGGTGTTGAAGTCTCCTACTATTATTGTGTTACTGTCAATTTCTCCTTTTATGTCTTTCAGTGTTTGTCTCATGTATTGAGGTGCTCCTATGTTGGCTGCATAGATATTTACAATTGCTATGTCTTCCTCTTGGATTGATCCCTTGATCATTATGTAGTGTCCTTCCTTATCTCTTGTAATCTTTAAGGTCTATTTTGTCTGATATGAGGATTGATACTTCAGCTTTCTTTTACTTCCAATTTGCATGGAATATATTTTTTGCATCTTCTCACTTTCAGTTTATGTCTGTCCTTAGTTCTGAAGTGGGTTTCTTGTAGACAGCATATATATGGGTTTTGTTTCAGCCAGTCTGCATCTTTTGGTTGGAACATTTAATCCATTTACATTTAAAGTAATCATTGATATATATGTTCCTACTGCCATTTTCTTAATTGTTTGGAGTTGATTTTGTAGATCTTTTTCCTTCTCTTGTGTTTCTCAACTATATAAGTCCCTTTAACATTAGTTGTAAAGCTGGTTTGTTGGTACTGAATTCTCTTAGCCTCTGCTTGTCTGAAAAGCTTTTGATTTCTCCATCAATCCTTGCTGGGTGCAGTAATCTTGGTTGTAGATTTTCCCCTTTCAGTACTTTAAATATATCCTGCTATTCCCTTCGGGCCTGCAGTGTTTCGGCTGAAAGTTCAGTGGTCAAACATATGGGGTTTCTCTTGTATGTTACTTGTTGCTTCTACCTTGCTGCTTTTAATATTCTTTCTTTGTGTTTAGTCTTTGTTAGTTTGATTAGTGTGGGTCTTGGTGTGTTTCTTCTTGACTTTATCCTTCATGGGACTCTTTGCACCTCTTGGATGTGATTGACTATTTCCTTTTCCATGTTGGGGAAATTTTCAACTATAATCTCTTCAAAAATTTTCTCATACCCTTTATTTTTCTCTTCTTCTTCTGAGACCCCTATAATTGAATGTTGGTGCATTTGATATTCTCCCAGAGGTCTCTGAGACTATCCTCAGTTCTTCTCATTCTTTTTATTTTATTCTGTTCTTCAGAAATTATTCCACCATTTTATCTTCCAGCTCACTGATCTGTTCTTCTGCTTCAGATGTTCTGCTATTGATTCCTTCTAGAGTATTTTTAATTTCAGTAATTGTGTTGCTTGTCTCTGTATGTTTATTCTTTGATTCTTCTAGGTTTTTGTTAGTTGATTCTTGCATTTTCTCCATTTGTTTTCAAGCTTTTTGATCATCTTTACTATCATTATTCTGAATTCGTTTTCAGGTAGTTTGCCTATTTCCTCTTGATTTATTTGGACTTCTGTGTTTCTAGTTTATTCCTTCATTTGTTAGTATTTCCCTGCTTTTTCACTTTTTTTTTTTTTTAACTTACTGTGTTTGAGGTCTCCTATTCCTAGGCTTTGGGGTTGAATTCTTTCTTCCTTTTGGTTTCTTACCTCTTAAGATCAGTCTAATGGTTTGTATAAGCTTCATATAAGGTGAAATTTGTGCTTAGTTTCTTTTTTGGTTGTTTGTTTTTATGTTTTTTAGCTCTGATGGGCAAGGCTGAGTGAGGTGGTAATCCTGTCTGCTGATGATTGGGTTTGTATTTTTGTTTTGTTTGTTGTTTAGATGGGGGTGCCTGCACAGGGTGTTACTGGTGGTTGGGTGATGCTGGGTCTTGTATTAGTGGTTTCCTTTGTGTGAGTTCTCACTATTTTTACTCCTTAGGGTTAATTCTCTGGTGGTCTAGGGTCTTGGAGTCAGTGCTCACACTCCAAAAACTCAGGGCTTGATCTTTCTGGGCATGCCCTGAGCTGTGTGCAGCCATGCCCGTGCCAAAGGTTCATGTTCCAGGAAACAGGGTGTGGGAGGTGGAGAGTCACCTGTGCATCAGACAGCAGAGGGCACCTCTATCCTGCCCAGGCCGCACCTCCCCAGCCCAGGTGTAGAGCCAGCAAGGGCAGGGTGGGGACAGGTTGCAACAGATCCCCAGCCATGTCACAACAAAGTCTACGTGGCCAGCCAGCGCCCCAGAACCTTTCTGAACTCAAACATCCAGCCCTCTGCCAGCAAAGTAGAAAACCTTTCTTTTCTATTCACCCTCGGGGTTACCCAGCAAGGACAAGTCCCAGCATCCAGGCCAGGAGAGCAGAACCTGGAGGACAGCGGTGCTCACCTGGGCAGGGGGTGGGCTCACTCATGCCATGGTTTTTGAAAGGTGTATAATTTATTACTGAAAATGGCATAATCTTGCACCAGATCTCTAGAGGATGTATATTCCTTTTCTTCTATTGGTTCTTGCCCTAAGCTTTGAAAACATCCTTTCCCTCTATAGATACCTCTAGTGCCATAGGATTTGCCATGAATTGTGTATCACCTCCTGGACCTGACACTGAACTATGTATTTCTGTGTCTCTTGGAAAATAGGTCAAAACATATTCCCAAGTGTAAAATATGTTATCTATGGAACATACAGAGGCCTGCCAGATGATTGTGCTTCCTGCCTAGTGATGGGAGTTCTGAAGTATAATGATTTTTCCTTTATTCTTGAGTCAATGTCTCAACATTCCCCAGACCATTGAATCCTTGACAATTTCACAGATGTGGGACCCTAAATCTTCATAGTATTTATTTTCACTACGTTACTTTATGATTCTTATGAGGCCTTCATCATTTTGAGGCCTCTTGTACATCTGGTCTGATTATCATGATGTCATCTGCATAATGCACCATTTAAGTAGCCTGTGAAATATTCAAATGACCCAGGTCCCTTTGAACTATACTATGACAGAGAGTGGAGGAGTTAACATAGCTTGGGCACCATCATTAAGGTATTTGTTTTTCATCTCATAAGAATATGAAGTGCTTCTGATCCTTCTCCTTGATGGGAATGGAAAAGATGGCACTGGCCAAGTCAAGGGCAGCATACAATGTCACAGGGACTATGTTAAATTTCTGAAGCATGAAACCACATTTGGCAAAGCAGCTGCTATTGAGACAGAAGTTTTTGAATTTGAATTAGTTTATTGCCACTTGCTAGCATTGAAGTATATAATCTTGACTTATGCAACTCCCTTTGACTTTGGAAAATGCAGCAGAGGGACTCAGCTGTAAGTCATCAACAGCCAATCCACCTTGCAGCTGGAAGACCAAGTGTATCTGACCAGAATGTAAGGTCTGGGCAGCACACTACAATACATATAACAGGATCTTTTAATGAATCTTACACACAATAAAATTTGAGAACACTCTTCAGGAGACCCTATATTCCTCAGCCATGAATTTTAAATGTTTCCTTTGGACCACTGGAAAATGCCTGATTTTAGCTTATCTTACCTTTTGGGTTATTTTGGAGATCTCAAGTGGTGCAGGGGTAAATAATTGGCCTGTCAATGCAGGAAACACAGGAGATGCAAGAGATGTAGATTTGATCCCTGGGTCAGGAAGATCCCGTATTCTTGCCTGAACTCTGATTCCCAGGCTTCTAGAGTCCATGGGGTCCCGGCTTCTAGAGTCCATGGGGTCATAAAGAGTCAGACACGACTGAGTGACTGAGTATACAATAGTTCAGCTTATTTTAGCCACTAGTTTGTTTCTCTGTTTTTTTGAAAAATATTAAATTGTCACTTTAGAACTCTTTTCTTTTTTTTTTCTCAAACATCAGTCATAAAATTCACTAAAAATGTCTGCAGATTAAAAGTGAATACCATTGAAATAGATACACTGGTCGTTACTATTTTTGGAAGAGGTATAGTGATTCTAACCCTTAAAACATACATACACCACACATACATACACACACACTACACACACAGACATAAACACACCACATAGATACTTACCACATATATACATATCACAAAGTGAAAGTGAAGTCACTCAGTCGTGTCCGACTCTTCGCGACGTCATGGACTGCAGCCTACCAGGCTCCTCCGTCCATGGGATTTTCCAGGCAAGAGTACTGGAGTGGGTTGCCATTGTCTTCTCCGACATATCACAAACACACCCCTAAATAAGAATATTTCATGTACCATATCATTATATTTACATTGCATTGCTTTTGCAAACTACATGTAGTCTCAGTCAGTTCAGTTCAGTCGCTCAGTCGTGTCCGACTCTCTGCGACCCCATGAACCGCAGCTCCCCAGGCCTCCCTGTCCATCACCAATTCCTGGAATTTACTCAAACTCATGTCCATCTAATCGGTGATGCCATCCAGTCATCTCATCCTCTGTCATCCCCTTCTCCTCCTGCCCTCAATTCCTCCCAGCATCAGAGTTTTTTCCAATGAGTCAGCTCTCCCCATCAGGTGGCCAAAGTATTGGAGTTTCAGCTTCAGCATCAGTCCTTCCAATGAACAACCAGGACTGATCTCCTTTAGGATGGACTGGTTGGATCTCCTTGCAGTCCAGGGGACTCTCAAGAGTCTTCTCCAACACCGCAGTTCAAAAGCATCAATTTTTTGGCACTCAGCTTTCTTCATAGTCCAGCTCTCACATCCATACATAACTACTGGAAAAACAATAGCCTTGACCAGACAGACCTTTGTTGGCAATTAATGTCTCTGCTTTTTAATATGCTGTCTAGGTTGGTCATAACTTTTCTTCCAAGGAGTAAGCGTCTTTTAATTTCATGGCTGCAGTCACCATCTGCAGTGATTTTGGAGCCCCCCAAAAATAAAGCCTGACACTGTTTCCACTGTCTCCCCATCTATTTCTCATGAAGTGATGGAACCAGATGCCCTGGTCTTAGTTTTCTGAATGCTGAGCTTTAAGCCAACTTTTCCACTCTCCTCTTTCACCTTCATCAAGAGGCTTTTCAGTTCCTCTTCATTTTCTGCCTAGATAAAGCAAAATGAGAGAATTAAAAACATGTTGCAAGACTTATTTCTGGTTGTGTGCATCTATTACTATATGTCATGGTGCATACTAGATCCTATCATCTAGATCATGTGAAGACACAACTCTGCACAGCCTAGTGATTATTAGTATGCACATTGCACCCATATTTCCTGGGTTATGGGTGCTAGCTATAGTTCTACTTTTGTTTCCTTTCCACTTAAAGTAGCATTTCAGAATCAAGCAAGAAAAAGAAAGATACTATTTTTGGAATTAACTTTTAGTTATCTCCAACTTAATAAAATATCAACAATTTATTAACTTCTTTTTGTTTTTGACACAGTTATGACATGGTACACACTTGATCATGACACATCAGTGAAGAATTGCCACAGTTGAAAACTGTGGCCTTAATGCAAACTTACCAAATTTGCCTATATTTCAGAATCATATGGAGTGCTTAAATAATCCAGATTCCATGTCCTCTCCTTTTCCATGAAGTCAAGATACAGAAACTCTTGTGATCCACATTGACTGTAGTCTGCCTGTCTCCTCTGTCTGTGAAACTCTCCAGGCAAGAATACTGAAGTGGGTAGCCATTCCCCTCTCCAGAGGATCTTCCTGACCCATGATTAAATGCCAGTCTCCTGCATTTCAGGTGTCACCCCCAATTTCCCCTTGTCCTCCCCACAAGCCCAAATCCTAGCAACCATTGATTTTTTTGTCTGTCCCTATAGTTTTGCCTCTTCTAGAATGTCGTATAAAAGAAATCATAAGTATACAGCTATGTGAGACTAGTTTCTTTCACTTAACATGTTGCATCTGTTGCATGTATCAGTAGTTCATTCCTGAGTAGTATTCCATTGTGTGGATGTACCGCAGTTTGTTTATTTATCAGTTGAAAGACATTTAGACTGTGTCCAGTTTTGGGTGATTATGAGTAAGCTGCTATAAACATTTCTGTATGGTAGTTCGTGTGAACATTAGTTTTTATTTACTTAGGTAAATATAAGGGATGGGGTTGTGGGATTATGTGGTAAGTGAAAGCTTAGCTTTATTTTTTTAAGGAAACTGCCCAATTGCCTTCCAGAGTCACTGTATCATTTTGCATCTTGCCCCTGGCTCCAGCACTGTTTGAGAGTCATAGTTATTTTGTGTTGTTGCCATCATTTGGTAGGTTTGTTTATTTTACATGTTTTCATTCTAATAGGTATGTAGAGGTATGTCACTTTGGTTTTCATTTGCATTTTTCTCTAGCAGCTAACAATATTTTAAAGCACTTTTCAGTTTGTGAAGCTGACTCAGAAATCCTGTTCTGCCACTTTCTAGCTGAGTCACCCTCCATAGGTTATACAAGCTCTCTAAGCTTCAATTTCCTTAAATAGGCAAAAATGCTCTTATCTCATAGGACTGAAATGCAATTAAACATGTGAATGTATGTAAAGTACTATTGGGCTCCAAAATCACTGCCAATGGTGATTGCAGCCATTAAATTAAAAGATGCTTACTCCCTGGAAGGAAAGTTATGACCAACCTAGACAGCATATTAAAAAGCAGAGACATTACTTTGCCAACAAATGTCCCTCTTGTCACAGCTATGATTTTTCCAGTGGTCATGTATGGATGTGATAGCTGGACTATAAAGAAAGCTGAGCACTGAAAAATTGATGCTTTTGAACTGTGGTGGTGGAGAAGACTCTTGAGAGTCCCTTGGACTGCAAGGAGATCCAACCAGTCCATCCTAAAGGAGATCAGTCCTGGTTGTTCATTGGAAGGACTGATGCTGAAGCTGAAACTCCAATACTTTGGCCACCTGGTGCGAAGAGCTGACTCATTTACTCATGAGTATTCTCAACTTGTTTTGCTGTTGTCAAAATTCCATGCTTAAAAAAATATCCCTTCAGATTTTATAAAATACACTTGGACTCACATAGATGCAACCAGCCCTTTGATCATGTCCTGATGAGTTTTCCAGGTCACTAGTTACACAGGTACATGTTGCTGAATAAAATTCCTGTTTCAAGCCTAAGGAAAGGCACTTGTAGCCAGTGTGAGTGCATTTATGTTTTACTTGAAGCACTGTGTGTTATCTGTTCTTGTCTTGCTAGTAATAAAATATGCATTAATTGTCTTGATTACAAAGTATGAATTTGATTTATAACCCTTTTTTTTAACTTTCTCTGGCAGTCACCATGCAGTAGGAAAATCCACACATAGCAATCTAAAGACAATTTAGACTTTAATTGTTCTTTGCAATTTAGTCATTTAATTAGGGGTTTTAAAGCTTAATTAAAAAGTTAAATCATTTGTCTTTATTTCTGAAACAATGCTATTGTGGATGGTTCAATTATGTAAAATAAAACATAATAAGATATGCATTTTCATGTCTGAAGTTATAGCATCATTCACACATAATAGCACAGCCCCATAAAATGTATTTGAGAAGATAGAAGAAAATTGAAATATAGAGTCATTAAATAGGTATTGAAAGTAACTTCTGGTCTGTGAAGTTGTTTTTCTCTCTTTTGTTTTATAGTCCTAGCAACACATGACTTTTTCTTTTAAAAATGTAAATGATAAGAAAAAAAGATTTTAAGTATATTACCTACAATTCCATCCAAAATGTGCACAAAGAACTTGAAATGAAACTTACCAATCTACAGCTTTTTAGCACTAGGAAAGAAGTGGCATGGTTTGTTTCTAAGTAATCAGTAACATTCTTCAGGTTCATAAATATACTCCTTAATTTTTAAGAAACTACCTCAGTTCAGTTCAGTTGCTCAGTCAAGTCCAATTCTTTGTGACCCCATGAATCATAGCACGCCAGCCCTCCCTGTCCATCACCAACTCCCGGAGTTTACACAAACCCATGTCCATCGAGTTGATGATGCCATCCAACCATCTCATCCTCTGTCATCCCCTTCTCCTCTGCCCCCAATTCCTCCCAGCATCAGGATCTTTTCCAATGAGTCAACTCTTCGCATCAGGTGGCCAAAGAATTGGAGTTTCAGCTTCAGCATCAGTCCTCCCAATGAACACCCAGGACTGATCTCCTTTAGGATGGACTGGTTGGATCTCCTTGCAGTCCAAGGGACTCTCAAGAGTCTTCTCCACCACCACAGTTCAAAAGCATCAATTTTTTGGCGCTCAGCTTTCTTCTCTCACATCCATACATGACCGCTGGAAAAACCATAGCCTTGACTAGACGGACCTTTGTTAACAAAGTAATGTCTCTGCTTTTTAATATGCTGTCTAGGTTGGTCATAACTTTCCTTCCAAGGAGTAAGCGTCTTTCAATTTCATGGCTGCAATCACCATCAGGAGTGATTTTAGAGCCCCCCAAAATAAAGTCTGACACTGTTTCCACTGTTTCCCCATCTATTTGCCATGAAGTGATGGGACCAGATGCCCTGGTCTTAGTTTTCTGAATGCTGAGCTTTAAGCCAACTTTTCCACTCTCCTCTTTCACTTTCATCAAGAGGCTTTTTAGTTCCTCTTCACTTTCTGCCATAAGGGTGGTGTCATCTGCATATCTGAGGTTATTGAAATTTCTCCCGGCAATCTTGATTCCAGCTTGTGCTTCTTCTAGCCCAGTATTTCTCATGATGTACTCTGCATATAAGTTAAATAAGCAGGTGACAATATACAGCCTTGACATACTCCTTTTCCTATTTGGAACCAGTCTGTTGTTCCATGTCCAGTTCTAACTGTTGCTTCCTGACCTGCATACAGGTTTCTCAAGAGGCAGGTCAGGTGGTCTGGTATGCCTGTCTCTTTTAGAATTTTCCATAGTTTATTGTGATCCACACAGTCAAAGGCTTTGTCTTAGTCATTAAAGCAGAAATAGACGTTTTTCTGGAACTCTCTTGCTTTTTCAATGATCCAGTGGGTGTTGGCAATTTTATCTCTGGTTCTTCTGCCTTTTCTAAAACCAACGTCAACATCTGGGAGTTCATGGTTCACGTATTGCTGAAGCCTGGCTTGGAGAGTTTTGAGCAGTACTTTACTGGTATGTGAGATGAGTGCAATCGTGTGGTAGTTTGAGCATTCTTTGGCATTGCCTTTCTTTGGGATTGGAAGGAAAACTGACATTTTCCAGTCCTGTGGCCACTGCTGAGTTTTCCAAATTTGCTGGCATATTGAGTGCAGCACTTTTACAGCATCATCTTTCAGGATTTGAAATAGTTCAACTGGAATTCCATCACCTACACTAGCTTTGTTCATAGTGATGCTTTCTAAGGCCCACTTGACTTCACATTCCATGATATCTGGCTCTAGGTGAGTGATCACACCATCATGATTATCTGGGTTGTGAAGATTATTTGTACAGTTCTTCTGTGTATTCTTGCCAGCTCTTCTAAATATCTTCTGCTTCTGTTAGGTCCCTACAATTTCTGTCCTTTACTGTGCCCATCTTTGCATGAAATGTTCCATTGGTATCTCTAATTTTCTTGAAGAGATCTCTAGTCTTCCCCATTCTGTTGTTTTCCTCTATTTCTTTGCATTGATTGCTAAGGCAATACCTATGTCTCCACTAAACTAGGCCCTGAATCTTTCAACTTTTGTAAGATTCTTGGTTCATCCACACAGTTTCATATGTTCTAAGAAATCAGACTGTTATACTTCCCTCTATAACTGCCTTGATTTTGTGAAGTGTTTTGTTTCAAGAGAGGCTGTGAAGTATATGAAAAAGGCACATAAGATTAAATACCTGGTTTTTAAAAATCATCAGTTCAGTCACTCAGAGGTGTCTGAATCTTTGCCTCCCCATGGACTGCAGCATGCCAGGCTTTCCTGTATATCAGTAAGTCCTAGAGCTTACTCAAACTCATGTCCATCGAGTTGGTGATGCCATCCAATCAATTCATCCTCTGTATTCCCCTTCTCCTTCTGCCTTCAGTCTCTCCCAGCATCAGGGTCTTCTCCAGTGAGTCACTTCCTTGCATCAGGTGGTCAAAGTATTGGAGTTGCAGCTTCAGCATCAGTCATTCCAATGAATATTCAGGGCCAATTTCCTTTAGGGTTGACTGGTTGGATCTCCTTGAAGTCCATGGGACTCTGAAGAGTCTTCTCCAATACCACAGTTGAAAAGCATCAATTCTTTGGCACTCAACTTTCTTTATACTCCAACTCTCATATCCATACATGACTACTGGAAAACCCAATAGTCTAGATGGACTAGATGGACCTTTGTTGTCAGAGTAATGTTTCTGCTTTTTAATATGCTGTTTAGGTTGGGTCATAGCTTTTCTTCCAAGGAGCAAGAGTCTTTTAATTTCATGGCTGCAGCCACCATCTGCAGTGATTTTGGGGTCCAAGGAAATAAAGTCTCTCACTATTTCCATTGTCTGCCCACCTATTTGCCCTGAAGTGATGGGACCAGATGCCATGATCTTAGTTTTCTAAATGTTGAGTTTTAAGCCAACTCTTTCATTCTCTCCTTTCTCTTTCATCAAGAGGCTCTTTAGTTCTTCCTTTCTTTCTACCACCTGGGTGCTTACATCTGCATATCTGAGGTCGGTTGTATTATTAATATTGCTCCTGCAAGCTAGATTCCAGCTTGTGCTTCATAAAACTTGGCATTTGGCATGATGTACTCAGTGTATAAGTTAAATAAGCTGGGTGACAATATACAAGTTTTACATACTCCTTTCCCTATTTGGAACCAGTCTGTTGTTCCATATCCAGTCTTAACGGTTGCTTCCTGACCTGCAAACAGATTTTTCAGGAGCCAGGTAAGGTGGTCTGATATTCCCATCACTTTAAAAATTTTCCAGTTTGTTGTGATCCACATAGTCAAAGGCTTTGGCATCATCAGTAAAGCAGAAGTAGATGTTTTTCTGGAACTCTCTTGCTTTTTCAATGATCCAGTGGATGTTGGCAATTTATCTCAGGTTCCTCTGCCTTTTCTAAAACCAGCTTGAACATCTGGAAGTTCACATTTCATGTATTGTTGAAGCCTGGCTTGGAGAATTTTGAGCTTTATTTTGATAGTGTGTGAGATGAGTCCAATTGTGTGCTAGTTTGAGGATTCTTTGTCATTGCCTTTCTTTGGGATTGGAATGAAAACTGACCTTTTCCAGTCCTGTGGCCACTCCTGAGTTTTCCAAATGCTGGCATATTGAGTTTAGCACTTTCACAGCGTCATCTTTCAGGATTTGAAAAAGCTCAACTGGAAATCCATCACCTCCACTAGCTTTGTTCGGGGTGGTGCTTCCTAAGGCCCACCGGACTTATCATTCCAGGATGTCTGGCTCTAGGTGAGTGATCACAGCATCGTGATTATTTGGATCATGAAAATCTTTTTTTTTTTTTTGTATACGTCTGTGTATTTTTACCACCTCTTCTTAATACCTTCTGCTTCTCTTAGGTCCTTTCCATTTCTGTCCTTTATTGAGCCCATCTTTGCATGAAATATTCCCTTGGTATCTCTAAGTTTCTTGAAAAGATCTCTAGTCTTTCCCATTCTATTGTTTCTTTTATTTCTTTGCACTGATCACTGAGGAAGACCCTATCTCTCTGTGCTACTTTTTGAACTCTGCATGCAAGTGGGTATATCTTTCTTTTTCTCCTTTGCCTTTTGCTTCTCTTCTTTTCTCAGCTACTTGTAAGACCTCCTCAGACAACTGTTTTGCCTTTTTGCATTTCCTTTCCTTGGGGATGATCTTGCTCACTGCCTCCTATAGAATGTCATGAACTTCCATCCATAGTTCCTCAGGCACTCTATCTATCTGATCTAATCCCTTGAACCTATTTGTCACTTCCACTGTATAATCATAAGGGATTTGATTTAGGTCATACCTGAATGGTCCAGTGGTTCTCCCTGCTTTCTTCAATTTAAGTCTGAATTTGGCAATAAGGAGTTCATGATCTGAGCTACAGTCAGCCTCTGGTCTTGTTTATGCTGACTGTATAGAGCTTCTCAATCTTTGGCTGGAAAGATTATAATCAATCTGATTTTGGTATCAACTATCTGGTGATGTCCACGTGTAGGGTCTTCTCTTTTGTCGATGGAAAAGGGTGTTTGCTATGACCATCGGTTCTCTTGGCAAACTCTGTTACCTTTTTGCCCTGCTTCATTTTGCACTCTAAGGCCAAATTTGCCTATTACTTCAGGTATCTCTTGACTTCCTACTTTTGCATTCCAGTCTCCTATAATGAAAAAGACATCTTTTGTTGGTGTTAGTTCTAGAAGATCTTGTAGGTCTTCATAGAACCATTCAACTTCAGCTTTTTCACATTACTGGTTGGGGCATAGACTTGGATTATTGTGACATTGAATGGTTTGCCTTGGAAATGAACAGAGATCATTCTGTCATTTTTGAGATTGCATCCAAGTACTGCATTTCCGACTAGCCTCAGCTTATGACTTATAAGACTAGCCTCAACTTATGGCTATAGAAAAAGTCAATGTGTATATCCTCAGGTAATATAGATGATCACAATCTATCATTGTGTTGACTGGCCAGCAACAGATATTACCTAGGCCTTGGTGTCTGTATTATAAAGGGTTGTGTCTTGGGGGAGGGCTAACGGTAAAGCATAGTTTCTTTCTCTCCCCACTTCTAAGGAACTCTGAAATAGGCATTGTGTGTTTGTAGTGGATCTTGCAGTGAGCCATACTGAGTCCTTCAGAACTGAGCCACTCATGTTCCCAGCTTTTGAGACTGTAAGTGGTTGACATCACTTATACTGTTCATGGAGTTCTCAAGGCAAGAAGACATAAGTCATTTGCCATTGCCTTCTCCAGTGGACCAAGTTTTGTCAGAAATCTCCACTATGACCCATCCATCTTGGAGGGCCCTACATGGCATGGCTCATTGAGTTAGACAAGGTTGTGGTCAATGTGATCAGTTTGATTAGTTCTCTGTGACTGATTTTCATTCTGTCTGCCCTCTGAGGGATAAGAATAAGAGGCTTATGGAAGCTTCCTGATTGGAGAGACTGACTGAGGGGGAAACTGGGTGCTGTTTTGATGGGCAGGGCCATGCTCAGTAAATCTTTAATCCAATTTTTTGTTGATGGGCGGGGCTGTGTTGCCTCCCTGTTGTCTGACCTGAGACCAAACTATGGTGGGGGTAATGAAGATAATGGTGACCTCCTTCAAAAAGTCCCATGCACACACTACTGCACTCAGTGCCCCAATGCTGCAGCAGGCCACCTCTGACCCACTTCTCTGCCAAAGACTTCTGGACTCTCATAGGCAAGTCTGGTTCAGCCTCTTGTGGGGTCACTGCTCCTTTCTCCTGGGTCCTGGTGAGCACAAGGTTTTGTTTGTGCCCTCCAAGTGTCTGTTTCCCCAGTCCTGTGTAAATTCTGTAATCATATCCCACTGGCCTCCAAAGTCAAATTGCTGGGGGCTCTCGGTCCCTTGGCCACATCCCCAGGTTGGGAAATTTGCTATGGGTCCTAGAACTTTCTTAACAGCACAAGATTTTATTTGGTACCATTGTTCTGCACTTTGTGGGTTGTCTGCTCTGTGGCTGTAAGGTGGGGTTAATGGCGACATCCTCCAAGAGGGCTTCTGCCACTTGGAGGTGGCTGTACCTAGACTGCTCTACCCAGAGTCCTTGCCCCTGTGACAGGCCATACTTTCTCAGGAGACACTCAAACACTCAGAAGGTCAGGCTCAGTCTCTGTGGGGTTTTCCTGGTGTGCACAAGGTTTTGTTTGAGTTCTCTGAGCATCTCTAGTGGGTATGGGGTTTGATTATAAACTTGATTTCACCCCTCCAACTGCCTTGCTGGGGCTACTCCTTTGCCCTTGGATGTGAGATATCTTTTTTTGGTACAATCCAACATTCTCCTGTTGATGCTTATTCAGCAGCGAGTTGCAATTTTGGAATTCTCGCAGGAGATGAGTGGATGTTCTTCCACTCTGACATCTTGGAGTCTTACAGTATGAAAAGGCAAAAAGATATGACAGTGAAAGGTGAACTCCCCAGGTCAGTAGGTACCCAATATGCTACTGGAGAAGAGTGGAGAAATAACTCCAGAAAGAAAGAAGAGATGGAGCCAAAGAGAAAACAACACCCAGTTGTGGATATAACTGGTGATGGAAGCCAAGTCCTATGCTGAAAAAAAAAAATATTGCATAGGAACCTGGAATGTTAGGTCCATGAATCAAGGTAAATTGGAAGTGGTCAAACAGGAGATGGCAAGAGTGAAAAAAAAAAAAATATATTGCATAGGAACCTGGAATGTTAGGTCCATGAATCAAGGTAAATTGGAAGTGGTCAAACAGGAGATGGCAAGAATGAACATTTACATTTTAGTAATCAGTGAACTAAAATGGACTGGAATGGGTTAATTTAACTTGTATGACCATTATGTCTACTACTGTGGGCAAAAATCCCTTAGAAGAAATGGAGTAGCCCTCATAGTAAAAAAAAAAAAGTCCAAAACACAGTACTTGGGTGCAATCTCAAAAATGACAGAATGATCTCTGTTCATTTCCAAGGCAAACCATTCAACATCATAGTAATCCAAGTCTGTGCCCCAACCAGTAATGCTGAAGAAGGTGAAGTTGAATAGTTCTTTGAAGACCTACAAGACCTTCTAGAACTAACACCAACAAAAGATGTCTTTTTCATTATAGGAGACTGGAATGTGAAAGTAGGAAGTCAAGAAACACCTGGAGTAACTGGCAAATTTGACCTCAGTTACAAAATGAAGCAGGGCAAAGGCTAACAGAGTTTTGCCAAGAGAATGCACTGGTCATAGCAAACAGTCTCTTCCAACAACACAAGAGAAGACTACACATGGACATCATCAGATAGTCAATACTAAAATCAGATTGAATATATTCTTTGCAGCCAAAGATGGAAAAGCTCTATACAGTCAGCAAAAACAAGACCAGGGGCTGACTGTGGCTGAGATCATGAACTCCTTATTACAAAAATAAGAATTAAGTTGAAGAAAATAGGGAAAACCACCAGACCACTCAGGTATGACCTAAATGAAATCCCTTACAGTAGAAGTGACAAATAAATTCAAGGGATTAGATCTAAGAGACAGAGTGCCTGAAGAACTATGGATGGTCACTTCTGACACTGTACAGGAGGCAGTGATCAAGACCATCTCCAAGAAAAAGAAATGCAAAAAGGCAAAATGGTTGTCTGAGGAGGCCTTGCACATAGCTTAGAAAAGAAGAGAAGCAAAAGGCAAAGGAGAAAAGGAAAGACATACCCATTTGAATGTAGAGTTCCAAAGAATAGCAAAGAGATAAGAAAGCCTTCCTCAGTGATCAATGCAAGAAGTAGAGGAAAACAATAGAATGGGAAAGACTAGAGATTTCTTCAAGAAACTTAGAGATACCAAGGGAACAGTTCGTGCAAAGATGGGCTCAATAAAGGACAGAAATGGTATGATCCTAATAGAAGCAGAAGATATTAAGAAGTGGAAGAATACACAGAAGAACTATATGAAAAAGATCTTCATGATCCAGATAACCACGATGTTGTGATTACTCACCTAGAGCCAGACATCCTGGAATGTGAAGTCAAGTGGGCCTTAGGAAGCATCACTACAAACAAAGGAGGTGATGGAATTTCAGTTGAGCTATTTCAAATCCTGAAAGATGATGCTGTGAAAGTGCTAAACTCAATATGCCAGCATTTGGAAAACTCAGCAGTGGCCACAGGACTGGAAAAGGTCAGTTTTCATTCCAATCCCAAAGAAAGGCAATGACAAAGAATCCTCAAACTAGCACACAATTGGACTCATCTCACGTGCTAGCAAAATAAAGCTCAAAATTCTCCAAGCCAGGCTTCAACAATACATGAAATGTGAACTTCCAGATGTTCAAGCAGGATTTAGAAAAGGCAGAGGAACCAGAGATCAAATTGTCAGCATCCACCGGATCATTGAAAAAGCAAGAGAGTTCCAGAAAAACATCTACTTCTGCTTTGTTGACTATGCCAAAGCCTTTGACTGTGTGGATTACAACAAACTGGAAAATTTTTAAAGTGATGGGAATACCATACCACCTTACCTGCCTCCTGGGAAATCTGTTTGGAAGTCAAGAAGCAGACATTTAAACTGGAATGGAACAACAGACTGGTTCTAAATGGGGAAACGCACATGTCAATGTTGTATATTGTCACCCAGCTTATTCAACTTATATACAGAGTGCATTATGCCAAATGCCGGGTTGCATGAAGCACAAGCCGGAGTCAAGATTGCTGGGAGAAATATCAATAACCTCAGATATACAGATGACCCTACCCTTATGGCAGAAAGAAGAAGAACTAAAGAGCCTCTTGATGAAAGTGAAAGAGGACAATGAAAAAGTTGGCTTAAAATTCAACATTCAAGATCATGGCATCTGGTCCCATCACTTCATGGCAAATACAGGTGGAAACAATGGAAACAGTGAGAGACTTTATTTTGGGGGGCTCCAAAAATCACTGCAAATGGTGACTGAAGCCACGAAATTAAAAGACACTTGCTCCTTGAAAGAAAAGCTTTGACCAACCTAGACACCATATTAGAAAGCAGAGAAATTACGTTGCTGACAGAGGTCTGTCTAGTTAAAGCTATTGTTTTTCCAGTAGTCGTGTATAGATGTGAGAGTTGGCCTATAAAGAAAGCTGAGTGCTGAAGAATTGATGCTTTTGAATTGTGGTGTTGGAGAAGACTCTTGAGAGTCCCTTGGACTGCAAGGAGATCCAACCAGTCAACCCTAAATGAAATTGGACTGAATATTCTTTGGAAAGACTGATGCTGACGCTGAAACTCCAATACTTTGGGTACCTAATGTGAAGAACTGACTCATTGGAAATACCCTGATGCTGGGAAAAATTGAAGGAAGGAAGTGAAGGGACGACAGAGGATGAGATGTTCAGATGGTTTCACTTACTCTATGATATTAGTTTGTGTAAGCTTTGGGAGTTGGTGATGGTCAGGGAACCTTGGCGTTGTGCAGTCCATGGGGTCATAAAGAGTAAAGACTGACTGAACTGAAGTGAACTGACGTATTTAGTTGACACCTCTCTGAGACTTGCTTTCGGGAATTGAGGCTCCTCACTCAAGATCACAGTCATCCCAAGGACACTCTGCCTCCAAAGACTGGCCAATGCAGGCTATACAGTCTTGTTCCCCCAGCTCTGTCATGACAACCATGAAGGATCATCCCAACTCTAAAGTGACCATAGGATTTGCTAAGGTGACACAATCTGTTGTTTGGTACATTTTTGCTAAAGAATGGAGGTTATATAAGAACACCACACTTCTGGCTATAATAAGACCTTGAGCAACTGTCCATCTTTTCGACATAGAGAACTATTTCAGAATAATAATACATACCTTTTCCTGAGTAGGTATGATTGCTTTTCATGTTAACTCATGTAATCTCATTTGTTGTTCAGTCGCTCAGTTGGTCTGACTCTTTGTCACCCCATGGACTACAGCCTACCAGGCTTCCCTGTCTTTCACCATCTCCCAGAGCTTGCTCAAACTCATGTCCATTGAGTTGGTGATGCCATCCAGCCATCTCATCCTCTGTCATCCTATTCTCCTCCTGCCTTCAATCTTTCGCAGAATCAGTCTTTTGTAATGAGTTGGCTCTTTGCATCAGGTGGCCAAAGTACTGAAGCTTCAGCTTCAGCATCAGTCCTTCCAATGAATATATAGGATTGATTTCCTTTAGTATTGACTGGTTTGATCTCCTTGCAGTTCATGGGACTCTCAAGAGTCTTTCTTCTCCAACCCCACAGTTCAAAAGAGTCAGCTCTTCAGCACTCAACCTTCTTTACAGTCCAGCTCGCACATCCATATGTGACTACTGGAAAAGCTATAGCTAACTAGATGGACCTTTGTTGGGAAAGTAATGTCTCTGTTTTTAATATGTTGTCTTGTTTTGTAATCTCATAATATCACTATAAAATAATACTTGTGTTCAAGTATGAAGTGATTTCAGCTCCACTGTGTTTATCTCATTTTTGGTGGTACCTGCTATTATTGATAATGTTTTAAATAAAAGTCTTTTAGAATGTGAAAGCAGAATTATAAGAATTCTACTAGAATAAGTTTTAAGCTACATTGTTGGTTTGGTAATCATTCATAATTACAAAGCTAGAAAGTAACAGAATCACAATAAAATATTGTCAACATCTCATTGTTTTAGGGAAAATCCCCATGACCTGGTTATTCTTAGTCATAATCTGAAATGAAAGCTGTTTCTCCAAGGCTGGTCTAACCAAACAACTCACCAGCACTATTATGCCAGACATCCTGCAGGTATTCTCTTTTTCAGACACTCAAAGTTATTCTTGAGACAATCCTTCAAAGGAGTTCATATATTTACTGTTGTGGATATTTGCTGAACAACAAATTTCTCTCTTGCTTTTGTTATTGTGTTCTTGTTTAGTCTTTCTTTCCTTCTTCCCATCTTCATCATCCTCACTTTCTGTTCTCACCTCCTTCCTTCCTCACTTTCAGTGGAACTGTTTTCATCTTGACCCCCTTCAGCTTATCTTTTCTGATTTTTCATATTTTTCTACACATTTTCTCTTTTACCTGTTTTGATTATTTAGTCATGTATTCACCCAATATTTAAATTTGCATTATCACTGTTCCCCAAGTCAACCTGAAAAGAAACCTCAGAGTTGTTGATAACCCCTTTTTTTCCTTCGTAATGAAAGGCAAGACTTTTGAATCAATTCTGAATTCCCAAGACACTTCTGATCCTTCTGATGATTTTTATAGCAAGTGCTTTATTAAAAGATCAATATAGAGAGATAGATCCAATATTAATGGTCTCAAATATCCAAGAAAAAATTAAAAAAATTAGTTTGCAAGTAGAATTAACTTGGTATTCACAGGACTAATTTTCTTATCAGTATAAATTCTTTGAGGGTATAGTCTGTGTCCTATTCCCTTTGTACAACTGTTTCTCCAGGGCCCTGTACTCTGCCTGTTAAATATTTGCTGAATGAAAGTAGTAGAAATCCACTGGAAATTTTTTAACAAACAGATGTTTTGATCAGATATATACTCAAAAACTGCATCTGTGAGTTGTGTTTAGGTTGGAGTGGGGTAGGAGGTGCTTGAAATTTAGGTTAAAGAAGCCACAAAGAGAGAGAGAGAGCAGAGATGCGATGGCCACCTGATGTGAAGAACTGACTCATTTGAAAAGACCCTGATGCTGGGAGGGATTGAGGGCAGGAGGAGAAGGGGACGACAGAGGATGAGATGGTTGGATGGCATCACAGACTCTATGGACATGGGTTTGGGTGGACTCCGGGAGTTTGTGATGGACAGGGAGGCCTGGCGTGCTGTGGTTCATGGGGTCGCAAAGAGTCGGACACGACTGAACGACTGAACTGAACTGAGCAGAGAAAATTGGCATAAATTCTTTTATTAGAGAACTTAACTCCGAATGAATGATGAAAATGTAATGCTGCTGTCATTATTGTGTTGTTGATGGTAACAGAAATTTTATAAAGTAGAAATGACTTATATATGTTTGAAGCCAGTGGGGAAATTCTTTACACATGCATAACAGTGTGATTGAATACATCAAAGAGTGTACATCCAAAGCGGAAAAAGTCTCAAGTTCTTAGAGGAGGTGGGATGCAGTGGAGTCAAGGACACAGGATAGTCTTGAAATTGAGGAGGCATATGTCTTCTGTGAAGGAAGAAAGCTTAAGTTAGGTTAGAAAAAAGTGTTAGTGTGTGTCTCTGTGTGTGTGTGGAGGTGCTGTTAGAAGCTGTCAAATAGCTTAGATCAGTGGTTCTTGCCATTGAGTGCACATTAGAATCACTTGGGGAGTTTTTTCTTTTTCTTTTTTTAAAGTGTGCAATGTAGATTTTATGCCAGGCCAATTAAATCACAGTCTCTAGGGGTGAAGCCCAGACCCCAGGATTTTTAAACACTCCCGAGGTGAGTCTGTTGTGCAACCACATTTGAAAGCTGCTGGCCTATATCTTCTTAGTAACATGGCAACAGCACCTCCTCCTGTGAGCAAGAGAATTAGAGTGAGACAAAGGGAAGATTTAGATGAGAGATAATTAGAGTGATGGGGGAAACTCAATGGAAAGTCAATAAACTATACTAAATATGTTCAGAGCAGTCCAGGGGACCTAAATAGTACTATATTGTTTGAAGTTTAGAGGATCCAGCCAGTGTGGCATTGTGATGTTGTCTAGCTATGCATGACAACCAAGGAGTGGGAAAAATGATCTACTTATTACAGCTTTCCCTGGTGGTTCAATGGTAAAGACTCTGCATGCCAATGTGAGAGATGTTGGATCCCTGGGTCGGGAAGATCCCTGGGTCAGAAAGATGCCCTGAAGAAGGAAATGGAAACCCACTCCAGTATCCTTGCCCAGGAAATCCTGTGGACAGAGGAGACTGACAGGCTACAGTCCATGAAGTCAAGAAAGAGTCAGACAATTAGTGACTCTAACAACAATAGTGACTATTAGTTAGTGACTAAGCAACAATAAAAACTTTGTTACAGCAGCCTGCACTGTCTGAGAAAAACATGGAGCAGGATTGCTGGCAGAAGGTAAAGGGAAGATTTAGGAACAATGAGGTATTCTAGCAAAAACAGTGTATTGAAATTGTAGTTGCAGAGGGGAAATTCAATGAGTCTAATCCTGGATTTTATCTTGGATGCCCTTATTTCAAAACTTCTCCCTCTTGCTTGAGATAGAAAAGAGAAGCCAAGAAAACAGAGGAGGTCAACTGTGTTAGTTTTCCGGGGCTGTTGTAACAAGTACCACAAACTGGATGGCGTAAAGAACAGAAATTTATTTCCTCACACTCTTGAGGGTGGATATCTGAGATGAAGGTGTCAGCAGGGCTGGTTTCTTTTTTTTTTTCCATTTATTTTTATTAGTTGGAGGCCAATCACTTCACAACATTGTAGTGGGTTCTGTCATACATTGACGTGAATCAGCCATGGAGTTACATGTATTCCCCATCCCGATGGGCTGGTTTCTTGTAAGGTGTTTCTTCTTGGTTTGTCGATGGCCGTCTCCTCTCTGTTTTCACACAGTATTCTTTCTCAGAGTGACTGTGTCCTGATTTCCCCTTCTTATAAGGACAGAGTCATATTTTATTAGAGCCCACCCATATGACCTCATTCTCCTCAATTACCTCTTCAAAGGCCCTGTATCCAAACAGTCACATTTTCAAGTACTGGGGGGTTAGGACTTCAACAGATGGATTTGGGGATATATTAGTCTGCTGGGGATACTATAACAAAATACCACAGGTTTGCTGGCCAAGACAATAGAAATTTACTTCTTATAGTTCTAGAGACCGGAAAGTTCAAGATCAAGGTGCCCAGCTTTGTTTCTGGTGAGAACTCTTCTCCTGGCTACCTTTGTGCTGTGTCCTCACATGGTTGGTAGGAGGGGGAAGAGAGAGTGCTCCTTGGTGTTTTTCTTATAAGGACATGAATTCTATCAGATCAGGGCTCCATGCTGATGAACTCATTTAACCTTAAATACTTCAGTACAGGCCCCATCTCTAAATATAGTCACCTGGGGATCAGGACTTCAGTATACAAATTTAGGGGGTACATAAACATTCAGTCCATATCCTGGGGTGGGGGGCACAATTCAGCTCATAGCAGACACCAAACCTAGGCGTATAGTGCTAAAACTGCTGAAAGAAAAGAAAAACACAAATTTATTTTTCTGTTGGTTGTTTAGAAACAAGACAACTCTTCCTAGAATCTCACAGCTCTATCCTAGGTTAGAGATGTGTGTATGTGTGTGTGTGTGTGTGTGCGTGCACACACACTAAACAAGCTTTCCCAAGCAGATTTGCCTTTATTGCTGCTTCTTGACCTAAGGTACCAGGTCCTTCTTAAGCATGGGTGAGTGTCTATGCACACCGTCTCCTAATTACATTAGGAACAAGAAGCCTAGTTTGGTAAAACAATCCAATTTTATTTCTGAACTTATATGGGGAAATAAATTTGGGTCAGAAACATCATGATGTTTAGAATCCATATGGGAATTTTTGTAAAGAAATTCTAACATGTTGCACATTGTTTAGATAGTCTTGTCAAAACTGCTTACCAGTCAGTATAAGAGATTTCAGGGGCCTAAGCAATTATCGATATTTTAGTGACTTGAGTTCAATGTTATTCATTTTCCTACTTATCTCCTGAGCACCAAGGGTGAAGAACATTCTTATTATCATCTTGCAGAGTTTATCCCAGAAGCCTCCTTGAGTCACGGTGTGTGGAAATTTGATATGGGCTCAGAGGTACCACAGTTTTATCTTAATTTTTTTTAAACAAAACTCTATTGAGTTACATGTATTCCCCATCCCGATCCCCCCTCCCACCTCCCTCTCCACCCGATTCCTCTGGGTCTTCCCAGCGCACCAGGCCCGAGCACTTGTCTCATGCATCCCACCTGGGCTGGTGATCTGTTTCACCCTAGATAATATACATGCTGTTCTCTCAAAACATCCCACCCGGGATGGGGAATACATGTAACTCCATGGTTGATTCATGTCAATGTATGACAAAACCCACTGCAATGTTGTGAAGTAGTTAGCCTCCAACTAACAAAAATAAATGGAAAAAAAAAAAAAAAAACTCTATTGAGGTACAATCTTCATACCATAAAATTCATTCATTTTAAGTGTAAAATTCAGAGATTTTTAGTAATTTTACTGAGTTGTGCAGCCATCACAATGCACCTTTAGATCATATCCATCAGTCTAGTAAGATCCCTCCTGCCCTTTTACAGTTAATCCCCATTCCCACACACAGCCCTAGGCAACCACTAACCTGCTTTGTGGCTGAATAACTTTACCTAAAGGCTTTTGTAGTCATTCCTTACCAGGTCCTGTAGTTACAGCTCTAATGACTCAAGGGTAATTCAGTGTATTGGAACTGTCACCAGAGAGGGGAAATTCAGTGTCTGATCTTGAATTTTATCTTGTATCCTCTTATTACAAAATTTGTCTCCCACATGGCAGGTGGATTCTTTAGCAGCTGAGCCACAGGGAAGTCCCAGAATACTGGAGTAGGTAGCCTATCTCTTCTCCAGCAGATCTTCCTGACCCAGGAATCGAACCAGGGTCTCCTGCATTGCAGGTGGATTCTTTACCAACTGAGACATGAGGAAAGCAAGATGGAAAAGAAAACCCAAGAAAACAGAGGAGGGCCCTGTGTTAGTTTTCTGGAGCTGTTGTAACAAATACCACAAATTGGATGACTTAAACAACAGAAATTTATTTCCTCACAACTCTAAGGGTAGATATCCAAGATCAAATCTAGAATTGCTTGTTAGCTTGAGATATTTGTCTTTTAATTTCACAGCATGTGAGCTAAGTAACTTCAGTCGTGTCCGACTCTTTGCGACCCCATGGACTGTAGCTGCCAGGTTCCTCTGTCCATGGGACACTGCAGGCAAGAATATTGGAGTGGGTTGCCAAGCATCCCTCCAGGGGATATTCCCAATCCAGGGATAGAACCCATGTCTCTTCCATGTCCTGCATTGGCAAGAAGGTTCTTTACCACTGGCATGAACTGGGAAGTCCCTTAATTTCACTATGGGTCTTCTATTTCCAGCAACATCCTGTGGAGGTCACTTGTACAAAGGCCCCTCTTTGAATCTAAACTATTTTTCACTGAGATTTAGACAGAGATGGTGGGTACAGGCCTGTCAAGCATAATCTATAAGGAATGAATATTTATCCTAAGAAAAAAGAGATTCTGCAACCATCCCAGTGTCTGCCTCTCACTTTGTCTCTTGTCTCAGTTTTCCCAGGCACTCATCTGAAAATAGAAGACATCTATTATTTGAATGACATAGAAGCATCAACATATAAAATTATGAGAGCATTGTACATATTCCATGAAGTCCCCCAGTCCCCATATTTGGTCATGTGTTGTACAATCCAAAAGTCCTGCTTCCAAGAAATACTTCAGTAAAATAAAACTATGATGGTTTCTCTTCAAATCTCTTAGTTAGGTTTCTAGTTTAATCTTAATTGTAATAGTTTTAAAAATGAATTTATTTATCAGGTCAATTTAATAATATTGGGAAAAATCTAATTGTCAACTTTGTTCAGATATATCCCTCCTTCTGCCAAAGATCAAGTCATGCATTTACTTAACCTACTAGTTTGTTTCTTATTTTATAGATAATTATTACTTTATAGATCCTTGATGCAGTCAAGACCATCAGATGATATAAAGAAAGGGTGGCAAGTCTATTTGTTAAAAGCAAATTGTCATTTCTAATTTCTAACAACTAACAACCATTTATTATTTCTAACATCTACAAGGGGACAAATATGTTGTCTAAGAAAACTGATTTTATTACTTTGGAAATGTTAAGACTATGATTTTCATTTCAGTAATTTCACAAAAAGGCCATCATATTTAAATATTTTTTCTAAGTGAGAATTTTCTGTCTATAATCTTCACTGAAAGAGAAAGATGTAGTTTATTGCAAGTATGATCTGTGAGAAGGCAGAGTTGATGCTGTAGTTCAAAAGGACATGAGTTTTTCCTTACTGTATAATTAAAACATGAAATGGCAAACATGAATCATATATTAAATTGTATGCTGTCAAAATGAGACTGAAAATGTTATTTAAAACATTCCTTTATCTATGCTCAAAGTACTTCTAAGGGACTGAGGCCAAAGCAATTTATAATCTGTTATTTTTCTACTTTCCATACAGGTTAATTACATTCATGTACTTTTTCCACATTGTTTTTGATTATACCACCCACATCAGTATTCATCTTCACAAAGTGAAGATAAGTACAATACTAATAGATGGGGGAAAAAGAAACCTCCTGGGACAATGAATGCAGAGGTTGGGCTAATGCATCTACAAGCCAAGGGATGCCAAAGATTTCTAGGAAATGACCAGCAGCTAGGAGAGTGGCATGGGATGGGCCCTCCCTTGCAGCCCTCAGAAAGAATCAGTCCCACTCACACCTTGATCTTTAACTTTTAGCCTCCAGAACTGTGAGACACTAAACTCTGTTTAAGCCATTCAGTTGTGGTACTTAGTTATGGCAGCCCTAAAAAAATTAATACACCACTCTGTGCTACAGTTTTCTCATATATAAAGTGATACTGATAATCATATTTACCTACTAGGGTTTTGTGAAGATTAAGTGGATTAATGAATATAAAGTACTTAGAATTTTTCTGTCATTTAGAGGCATAAGACCAACATTAGTAGCATCTTATTTACAAGATCAGTGTTCTACTTACTTGAAGATGAATAATTCCCCACTGATGCAAGGAAGACAAAACAGAATTTTTCTTTTTTTTTTTGGTTTATCATGGTGGAAGTTAGATAGAGCAAAGAAGATAGAGCAAATCAAAGTTTCAGAAGGTTAAAGTTTTTTTGTTTTTTCCCCCAGGAAGTTAAGAATTCTAACGTAGAGAAAGAATAATGATTCAAATGGTGCAAGAAGCCAAATGTCAATATTTTTAGGAAAAGAGAGCAAAGCTGTTAGTCTGTTAGACACATAGGTGTGAGTCAAAAGATAAAATGTTTTAGATACCTTCCTTCATCCTCTATGACCATGGTGTCTTTGATCACTGGTCTTCATAAAGCTGTTTTAAAATGAAAATGTTGCATCACTGTGCTTTAACTCTTTTTGAATTAGCACAGCAATTTGTTTTGACAGAAAGTTGAGCAAGCCTTGGGGAATAAAAAGTTCATTTAGACAAGAGGGTGATTAGCAGTCAAGATTATAGGGGGGGACAAGTCCCAAATGATTTTGCAGCTGGTAGGAATACCAGAAGAATTAGGCAACCTGGAGGGGAAAACTGAAAGTTTAGGAATTGGAGGTAGAGTGAGGTCATGAAGACTGGAAGAAAAGGAAAGGAGAGGAAATGGAGTTCTGTTATCTGGGATAACTTAATATCTTTGAGCCTTGGTGCATTAGGTTCTTAAGGCTGCCATAGCAAATCAACACACACAAGGTGGCTTAAAATAACAGAAATTTATTCTCTCACAGTTTTGGAGGCCAGAAGTTGAATCAAGGTTAGCAGGGCCTTGCTCTTCCTGGGGACTTTTGGGAGGATGCCTTCTTATCTCACCTGGCTTCTCGTGGTTGCTAGCATTCCTTGGTATGCCTTGGCTTTTGTACACTCATTACTTCAGTCTCAGCCCTCATCATCACATCACATTCTCCCTCTCAGTGTGCCTGAATTTAAGTTTATTTCTTCTTATAAGCACACTGATCATTGGGTTAGAGCCCACTTTGATACAGAAGGACTTCATCCACAAAAACCTTATTTCCATATAAGGTTGCATTCACAGATTTTGGGTACATAAGAGTTTTGAGGGGACACCATTCAGCCCAGTGCAGTCATCTTCTTCATTATAAAAGTCAAGGATTATAATACATACTCATGCTTCACCTTCCTCATCTGTTAAATGGGGAGGTTTCCACTCTTACGATTACTCTAAGATATTTGTTGCTCTTTGACTTCCTATTAATACCTTCCTCTTAATACCCTGATTTCCTTTGGGGAAATTATTACTTGCTTAGTGAATTGAGTTTAGTGTCCTGGTAACCATGGACCCACTCTTCCTTAGTTGAAGGGCATATATATGACCCAGTAAGTGTCATCTGGATGAGCTTTTTGGAAGTCTAATCTTGACCACAAGAATGAAAGGACTAAAAGTGGATGGAACTCATAGTTTGGTGGTTAAGGGCACAGGTTCTAGATATAGGCCATGTGTATTTGAATCTTAACTATCACTGACCAATTTGTGACTTTGGGGATATATTTAGCTTCCCTGTGGCTCAGTTTCCTCAGGTATAAAATGAGAATGATAATAGTACTTATTTTATCCAGTGCCAGATACTGTCCTTAACATTAGATACGCATCAGTGACTAAAACACATGTGGTTTCTGCTTATAGAAGCTTTGAAACTTTGAGAGAGATAGATAACAAATAGAGAAAATACATTCTTATTACAAATTTTGATATGTATGTATGTGCTAAGTAAAATGCTTAAAATAGCACCTAACACATAGTCAGTAACATGTAACTGTGAGCATTTACTCACTTATTTTAGAAGCAGTGTTCTAACCACAACTTATCCATCTAATTTCTGACTCTTAGCTTTCTGAGATAGCTGAGAGCCTGCTCATTCTTGAGACTGATTTCTGCCCTTCCCAATGATGCTGAGAATTCCACTATAATTCCACTAAATTTCCTTTTGCTTCATTTAGCTCAAGTTGGTTTATATTGCTTGCAATTAGAGCCCTAACTGATGCAGTACTTCATAGGGTAGTTGTGAAGATTAAATGACTGTGTACATTCTATGTGTATAGTCTCAATCAACATTAATTCTGGGACAAGCAACTTTGGTATATTGAAAGTGGGAAGCATAGAGTTAGAAAAAAAAAATTAGCAAGTGAATTTAGTTTAAGGAAGACCCAAAAGACTGGCATAGTGATGAAGAAGGTCTAGCTTTCATTTTTTCAGACCAAAAGTCTGAGCGTGGTTGATTGGTCAACGTGAGAAATTCACAGACTGAGGACTTGAATGGAATACACTAAAGATATTATTTTACTATTGACAGTATTGTCCCAGAAGATTTAACCTAGTATATACAGTCCTATTCAAAAACAAACCATTTTTTCGTATCATCTGAGGAAGCAGTGATAAAAACAGCCTTTGAGGAAAATGATCTTTGTTCCTGGCACAAAGGACTACAAAAAGAAATCTGGTAAAGAATGGTAGAGTCATTTGTTTGACACCAATCCGTGTAGACTCATTATTCTAAGATGCAGAGTTATAAATTCTAAACTCAGGAGGGTTTTGTGCTAATATTGTGCTGATGGATGCAATATCATAAATATGCACATGCATATTCATATGATGCCAATTATTCTTTTGAAGCTGTATAAATGATACACTTGAAAACTGAGAACTGAAAATATGATCCATATGGAAAACTCATCAGCATTCTGAGATATAAACTGAATGAAAGAGGATTACTATAAAAGCTATTTTCCTGTCAAGTTTCTTCTATTCCATTTCTAATCACCAAATTCTACTCAGTCTTTTTAACTACCCACATAACTGAATTATCCTTTAGGCATCAAGAAACCGGAAGTGATCCAACCTTTATTTGTTCCCAGCGCCAAGCTGAGACTTGGCTTTTGAAGATAAGCTCCTATCCTGAATCAAAGGGCTGAAACAATGGTCAGTTCCAACACTTCCCAGCATGCCATCAGCTAATCCACATCCATTCATTCACTCTCAACCTTTATGAAGTCTATAGTCCTTGATCCTGGGTGAACATGGTGAATAAATGCAATTATTGTCCAGACAGGGCTTTCAAGCTCATAAAGAAGACAGACAGTAAAAAGGGAAACAGAAGAATATATATTTTCAAGCAGTGCTGTGAAGAAAATGAACAGGAGGTGAGTAGAGATGTGGAACAAGGGTGGGGTGGTGCTAGAGACTGTGGGCCTGTTTGGATGGGATTTACTCAGAGCTAAGGCCTTCTCTTTAAAGTGAAGAACGAAGCTGTGAGTGATACCTGGTCGCACGTCTCAGGAAGATTATTCTCAGGTGTTGAAAAGGCAACTAGGGTGCTGTGGCTTGGGTGCTGAGGTTGGAGTGTCTGCTTGTGTGTGGGCTGCTTCTGTGGCAACTGCTGCTGCAGCTGGAGCATTTCTCAGCTTATTGAATCCTGAATATATATTTACATAAACAAACAAATATTTGCATAAATAAATAAATAAATTTACATATATATATTTACAGTTCTCTTATTTCAATGAGGAGATGACTTGAGGCTAGCAGAGGCAGGAGAGGGTTGGTACTTTGTCTCTCTGATCCTCAAACGACCGTTTCTTGGTGTAGTCTGTCTTCTAAATGGAGTCTGTAGCCAATTGTTCAGGTTCTCTAAGGGTTTTGGACTCTCCCTCATGTTTCCTTTTTAATGTCATTTGTCTTCTGACTTCTCATCCTGTCTTGGGCTCCAGAGATTTAAAAACAAACAAACAAACAAAAAAAAACTTCAAATATTCCTGTAGATATTTTTTAGATGTGCCAGACATGATCTTCTTGTTGCCTGGGCTCTCACATCTAGTTAGTCTCATTCCAATGCCAAGGCTTTTGGCCTCAATTTACTCCATTAAAAAAAGAAAACAGCCAAAAAAATAGAAACCAACCAAACAAAAAGCAATTATCATTATATAAAAAGTGCCAAGTTAGTTATTAGTGCAAAATCATTCCAGAAGATGCAGAAAGCACCTCCACAAATGGAGTCAAGGCTACAGTGTACAATTCTGGCATCTGAGGGCAAGCGTTAGGAATCCCTCTCTTCAGAGCATCTCTGCCATCTGTATCTTGCAGATAGAGGGATCCTAACTGATAGCCTCCTTATGCTTGATCTTGGGCCTCTGACTTGATTCTACTCACTAGCAGTGAGCTTATTTAGGGTACACAACAAGCCCACAGTGAAGCTGATATCCAAGGGCAGGGGGAGGGTTGGGGACACAGTTATGAACTCTCTTCTGTTGGGTATCCTAGAAGGAGAGGTTCAGGTGTGGAATTTACTGTCAGGGAGCTCTTTAGGAAGGACCTGTTTGGGAAGAGGAGAGGAGAAAAGGTGAGGGAAAACAGTAGAGGAAGGATGGTGTCAGGTCAAAGCTAACCTTGAACCAGAGGTTGAGGATGGGATTTTGGTACATAAACTTAACTGAAGAATTGACCTCTTTGACATGGAGCTGGCTTTTGTACCCCTCTAATAAGTCAGTCATTGGCTGTAGGCTAACCACATGTACCTTGGGGCAGGATGATGCAGAATTCCTAAGGTGGCAGCTCTATCCTCTGAGGGCAGTTATTCAAAATTCTATCAGCTAGAGACAGAAGTACAGGTTTGGTAAAGGGCTCCGAGGAGATGGATCAGCCAACATTGACTTCAGAAAGGCTTAAAAATTGGTACAAGGTATAATCTCTTAAAAAAAACTGTAGGGGAGTGTAGCCAAGATGGCAAAGTATGATGACCCTGAGCTCATCTCCTCCCAGGGGCATAACAAAATTACAACTATTTGCAGAGCAACTATTAGTGAGAAAGACCAGAATATAGCAGAAAAATATCTTCTACAGCTAAAGATATAAAGAAAGAACCATAATGAAATGAATAGGAGTGGCAGAGATAACAGTAAAGTCAAGACCCACAATCCCAGTGTGGGAGACTCACACTGGGAGAGAATTAGGAGAATAATTGTAACTGTACATGTATTTCCTGAGGAGTGCCAAGTCCAAGCCACACACTGGGATCCCCCATCAAGGGGTCCTGTATCAGGAAACTGAGCCTTCATAGCATCTGGCAGTATGTCTTAATTTAGGGAGGCATAGAAGACTGGAGAAAATATAGACTCTACTCTTAAAAAGTGAAAGGCACTCAGTCATGTCCTAGTCTTTGTGACCCCATGGACTGCAACCTGCCAGGCTCCTCTATCCATGGAATTCTCCAGGCCAGAATACTGAAGTGGGTAACTGTTCCCTTCTCCAGGGGATCTTCCCAAGCCAGGGATCAAAGCCAGGTCTCCCACACTGCAGGTGGATTCTTTGCTGTCTAAGCCAGGGAAGGCTTAAAGGGTACCCCAAATTTTTCACTTGCTCTGAGACCTAGAGCAGAAGCAGTGATTTGAAAGGAGCCTGGGTCAGACCCAGAGTTCCAAAGAATAGCACAGAGAGGAAAGAAAGCCTTCCTCAGTGATCAATGCAAAGAAATAGAGTAAAACAATAGAATGGGAAAGACTAGAGATCGCCTCAAGAAAATTAGTGATACTAAGGGAACATTTCATGCAAAGATGGGCTCAATAAAGGACAGAAACAGTCTAGACCTAACAGAAGGAGAAGATATTAAGAAGAGCTGGCAAGAATACACAGAAGAACTGTACAAAAAAGATCTTCATGATCCAGATAATCACGATGGTGTGATCACTCACCTAGAGGCAGACATCCTGGAATGTGAAGTCAAGTGGGCCTTAGGAAGCATCACTACAAACAAAGCTAGTGGAGGTGATGGAATTCCAGTTGAGCTATTTCAAATCCTAAAAGATGATGTTATGAAAGTGCTGCACTCAATATGCCAGCAAATTTGGAAAACTCAGCGGTGGCCATAGGACTGGAAAAGGTCAGTTTTCATTCCAATCCCCAAGAAAGGCAAAGCAAAGAATGTTCAAACTAGTGCAGAATTGCACTCACCTCACATACTAGCAATGTAATTCTCAAAATTCTCTAATCTGGGCTTCAACAGTACATGAACTGTGAACTTCCAGATGTCCAAGCTGGATTTAGAGAAGGCAGAGGAATCAGAGATCAAATTGCCAACATCTTCTGGGTCATCAGAAAAGCAAGAGATTTCCAGAAAAACATTTACTTCTGCTTTATTGACTACACCAAAGCCTTTGACTGTGTGGATCACAACAAACTGTGGAAAATTCTTCAAGAGATGGGAATACCAGACCATCTTATGTGCCTCCTGAAAAATCTGTATACAGGTCAAGAAGTAGCAGTTAAAAAAAAAAAAAAAAAAAAAACAAGCAAAAAAAAAAAAAAAGTAGCAGTTAAAATAAGAAACAATGGACTGGTTCCATATTGGCAAAGGAGCACATCAAGGTTGTTTATTTAAAGTATATGCAGAGTACATCATGCGAAATGACAGGATGGATGAAGCAGAACCTGGAATCAAGATTGCAGGGAGAAATATCAATAATCTAAGATACACTGATAACCACCACCCTTATGACAGGAAGTGAAGAAGAACTAAAGAACCTTTTGATCAAAGTGGCTTAAAACTCAACATTCAGAAAAGTAAGATCATGGCATCCAATCCCATCACTTCATGGCAAATAGATGGGGAAACAATGGAAACAGTGACAGACTTTATTTTCTTGGGCTCAAAATCACTGCAGATGGTGACTGCAGCCATGAAATTAAAAGACACTTGTTCTTTGGAAGCCAAGTTATGACCAACCTACACAGCGTATTAAAAAGCAGAGACATTGTTTTGCTGACAAAGGTCCGTCTAGTCAAAGCTATGGATTTTCCAGTAGTCATGTATGGATGTGAGAGTTGGACTATAAAGAAAGCTGAGCACCAAAGAATTTATGCTTTTGAACTGTGGTGTTGGAGAAGACTCTTGAGAGTCCCTTGGACCGCAAGGAGATATAGTCAGTCAATCCTAAAAGAATCTATGGCTGATTCATATCAATGTATGACAAAACCCACTGAAATGTTGTGAAGTAATTAGCCTCCAACTAATTAAATAAATAAATAAATAAATAAAAATCATGTACAAAAAAAAAAAAAAAAGAAAGAAAGAAATCAGTCCTGACTATCAGAAAGACATGCTGAAGCTGAAACTCCAATACTTTGGCCACCTGATGCGACGAGCTGACTCGATGGAGAAGACCCTGAGGCTGGGAAAGATTGAAGGCAGGAAGAGAAGGGGACAACAAAGGATGAGATGGTTGGATAGCATCACTGACTCAATGGACATGAGTTTGAGCAAGTTTAAGGAGTTGGTGATGGACAGGGAAGCTTGGCATGCTGTGGTCCATAGGGTCACAAAGAGTGGGACATGACTGATTGACTGAACTGAACTGGGTCAGATCCATCAGCTGAGTTTAGAGAGTCTCCTGGAGATGCAATAGGCAAAGGCAAGTACCTTTGGGACAGAGACACTGGAGACATCCAATTTTTAGGGCAAGGATATTGTTGCTGATAAGCATCATTTTAGAATACTCTAACTTATTAATACCAGGACCTGGTTCTGACCACCAGCCTGTCAGCACTAGTACTGGTATGCCGCAGGCCAAGGCAAATGACTAACTGCGTGGGACACCACCTCACCTACCAGCAGACCACTGCCCCGAGACACCTTGAGCCCAAAGTTACCCTGAGACCTGGTCCTGTGCATCAGAAGATCCATGACCCAATGTTGTATCATAGGGAACTGACAGTAAACCAAGAAATCTTTGTTCCCTTCAGCCAGAGACCGTGAGGACATAACCCTGCTCACCAGTGGGCTGCTGTATCCCTAGGACAAACACACTTAACAATGAGAATGCATCAGCTCCAGGTCCTCCTGGGCTCTAGCTCTGCCTACCAGCAAGATGATACTAGATAGAGGACACATAGTCCCACAAGCACCCACCCTGGGACCTGGCTCTGCCCACCATGGGCCAACACTAGCCCTTGGACGTCTGGACTCTGAAGCAGCCACCTCACCATCCAGTCCTACCCACCATGGCCAGCAACCTCCTCACAAGGCAGGGCTTAGCAACCAACCAAACCAAGGGCCAGCCACACCTACTAGACCAACCATAGCTTGTCACAGCAGAAGGATTCACGTAATCCACCTAGGGGCCACCCTAGAGCATAGAGCTCTGAAGACCAGAGGGGAGAGAGCTGCTAGGACTCACAGGACTCCTTCTGTAAAGGAATCTTCTCCAAGGTCAGAAAATATAACCAACAAACAAAATAAGCAGAGCTAAAGCAGTAAATTAGGCAAAATGAGGTGACAAAAGAATATGGTTCGGGAATTCCCTGGTGGTCCAGTGGCTAAGACTCTGCGCTCCTGATACAGGGGGGCTGGGTTCGATCCCTGGTCAGGGAACTAGATCCCACATGCCACAACTAAGACTCTATGCAGCCAAATGAATAAAAATAAATGTTAAAAAAAAAAAAAAAAAGAATATGGTTCTAAGTAAAAGCAAAATAAAATCCCGGAAGAACTAAGCAAAGTGGAGACAAGCAGTACATACCATAAAGAATTCAAGGTAATGATTGAAAAGATATTCAAGGAACTCTGGAGAAGACTGGATGAACAGAGGGACAAGTAGGAAGTTATCATCATGGAGTTAGAAAATATAAAGAAGAGCCACATAGTGATAAATAATATACATGAAATTGGAAAATAAAACCGAGAAAGAATCAATAGTAAATTGCATGATACAGAGAAAGGACTGGTGAGCTGGAAGGCAGAGTAGTGGATGTCTCTGAAGTTGAATAGAAAAAAAAAAAAGAGTAAGAAGAAATGAGGACAACTTAAGAGATCACTGGGATGTATCAAGCATACTAACATTCACATTATAGAGGTCCCAGGTAAAGTGAGAGAAAAAGGGGCAGGGAGAAAATATTTGAAGACAATATCTGAAAACTTCCCTAATCTGTGAAAGTAAATAGACATCTGGGTGCAGGAAGCACAGAGTGTCCTCACCAGGTACATCAAGACTTATTTTAATTAAAACGGCAAAAATTCAAGATAAACAGAGACTATTAAAAGCAGCAAGAGAAAGAAAACAAATTATATGTAAGGGTACACCCAAAGGCTATCATCTGACTTTTCAGCAGAAACTCTGAATAACAAAAGGAAATGTCATGATATATTTAGAGTGATGAGAGGGAAAAGTCTATAACTGAGATTACTCTATTCAGCAAGGTTTTCATTTATATTTTATGGAGAGACCAAAAGTTTCTCAGGAAGCAAAAAATTCAACATCATCAAACCACCTTTATAAGAAATTTTAAAGTATTTCTCTGTATGAAAAAGAAAAATATACAAACAAAAATATAAAAATTGCAAAGGGAAAAATCTCAATGCTAAAGCAAATATACAGTAAAAGTAGTAAATAATCCATGTACATAGCTAGGAGGAAGGTTAAAAGACAAAAACAATAAAATCATCTATATCCATAATAAGTAGCATAGGGACATACAAAACAAAAAGATTCAACATATGGGATCGGAAATAGTAAATGTGGTAGTGGGTGGAAATAAATACAGAGTTGTTAAAATGCATTTGGATTTAAGGAGATCAACAACCTAAAATAATCATATTTATATATATGTTGATAAGCATAAACCTCATAGTAACTACAAACCAAAAATCTATAATGAATACTCACACACAAAAGAAAAAGAAATTCAGATATAACACTAAAGATAGTCATCTAATCACAAGGAAACAGCACAAAAGAAGAACTGAACAAAAAGTAACTTCAAAGCAATTCTTAAACAATGAACAAGAAACCAATAAATATATGCTTATCAATAATTACTTTAAATGTAAATGGATTAAATGCTGCAATTGAATGACATAAAGTGGCTGAATGTATATATATTAAAATAAAAAGACCCATATATATGTTACTTACTAGAGACTCACTCTAGATCTAAAGACACACACAGATTAAAATTAAGGGATTGGGAAAAGATATTCCATGCAATTGGAAATTCTAAAAAAGGCCAGGATAGCAATACTTATATGAGAAAAAAAAGACTTTAAAACAAAAACTGTAATGAGACAAAGAAGGATATTACATAGTGATCAAGATATCAGCTCAAGAAGAATATGTAACATCTGTAAATACAGATGCACCCAACACAAGAGCACCTAAATACATAAACCAAATATTAAGAGACATGTAAGAAGAAACTGATGTAACACAATAATAGTATGGAACTTAAACATATCATTTACTTTAATGGGTAGGTCATCAAGAGAGAAAATCAATAAGAAAATGTTGACTTTAAATGATATATTAGACCAAATGAACTTAATAGTTATCTGTAAAACATTCTATCCAAAATTAGCAAAATATTCTTTTCAAGTGCATGTGGAATATTCTCCAGGATAGATCACATGCTAGTACACAAAATCTGTCTCAGTAAAGTTAAGAAAATTCAAATTATATCAAGTATCTTTTCCAACCACAAAATTATGAGAGTAGAAATCAACTATAAGAAAAAGAGATGTGAAAAAGACAAACATACTGAAGCTAAAATATGCTACTGTTTAGTAGCCAACGGATCACTGAAGACATCAAAGAAAAAAATAACTAAAAAATACTTGCAGGCAAATAAAGAAAACACAGCAATCCAAAAATCTATGACACAATTCTATAAATATGCTTCTAGTGATAAAACATACCCCAGGAAGCAAGAAAAATATCAAATAAATAGTCCAAAGTAACTTCTAAACAAAGTAGAAAAAGATCAAACATAACCATAAGTTAGTAGTAGGAAGTACCTCATAAAGATCTTAGCAGAAGAGACTGAAAAAAAAAAAAAAATCAATGATATTGGTTATTTTAAGATAAGCAAAATTGATAAATCTTTAGCTAGACCTATTAAAAAGGAGAGAGGCTTAAATCAATCATATCAGAAATGAAAATGTTACAATCAACACCACAGAAATAGAAGGGATGATAAGAAATTACTATGAACAATTATATGTCAACAAAATGGACAACTTGAAAGAAATTTAAAAAAAAAATTTAGAAATGTACACTCTCCCAAGATTGAAGCAGAATAAAGAAGTAGAAAATATGAACAGAACAATTGTCAGTAATAAAATTGAATCAACAATTTAAAAACTCCAAACAAAAGTACAGATCCAGATGTCTTCATGGGTGAATTCTAACCAACATTTAGAAAAGCATTTAAACCTCTCCCTCTGGAATGCAAACTAGTACAGCCACTATGGAGAACAGTGTGGAGATTCCTTAAAAAGCTGGAAGTAGAACTGCCATGTGACCCAGCAATCCCACTCCTGGGCATACACACGGAGGAAACCATAACTGAAAGAGACACGTGTACCTGAGTGTTCATTGCAGCACTGTTTATAATAGCCAGGACATGGAAGCAACCTAGATGCCCATCAGCAAATGAATGGATAAGAAAGCTATGGTACATATACACAATGGAATATTACTCAGCCATTAAAAAGAATACATTTGAATCAGTTCTAATGAGGTGGATAAAACTGGAGCCCATTATACAAAGTGAAATAAGTCAGAAAGATAAAGACCAATACAGTATACTAACGCATATATATGGAATTTAGAAAGATGGTAACAATAACCCTATATGCAAGACAGAAAGAGACACAGATGTATAGAACAGACTTTTGGACTCTATGGGAGAAGGCGAGGGTAGGATGATCTGAGAGAACAGCATCGAAACATGTATATTATCAAGTGTGAAACAGATCGCCAGTCCAGGTTGGATGCATGAGACAAGTGCTCGGGGCTGGTGCACTGGGATGACCCAGAGGGATGGAATTGGAAGGGAGGTGGGAGGGGAGTTCAGGATGTGGAACAACAAATGTAAATCCATGGCTGATTCATGTCAATGTATGGCAAAAACCACTACAATATTGTAAAGTAATTAGCCTCCAAATAATAAAGATAAATGAAAAAAAAAAATAAACCTCTCCCTCTGAAACTATTCTAAAAAATTGCACAGGAAGGAACACTTCTGAACTTACTTTATGAGGCCTGATACCAAAATCAGACAAATATATGGCAAAAAAAGAAAACTTCAGGCCAATATCAAAGATTCACACAGAGGCAAAAATCCTCAACTTAATACTAGCAAACTGAGTTAAAAAATAAATTAAAATCATCATACATCATGATCAAGTGGGATTTATCCCAGGTATGCAAGGATGGTTCAATATCTGCAGATCAATCAATATTATACAACAGTGTCTTGGAAAAGACCCTGATGCTGGGAAAGATTGAAGGCAAAAGGAGAAGAGGGTGACAGAAGGTTAGATGGTTGGATGACATCACCAACTAAATGGACATGAACTTGGGCAAACTCTGGGAGATAATGAGGGACAGGGAAGCATGGTGTGCTGCAGTCCATGGAGTTTTAAAGAGTCAGACATGACTTAGTTACTGAACAAAAACAACAATACAACATATTAACCAAGTCACATGATAAGTCACGGGATCATCTCAATATGTGCAGCAAAAACATATGGCAGAATTTAACATCCATTTGGGATTAAAACTTCTGAAAAGTGGGTATAAAAAATAATAACTCAACATAATAAAGACCATAGGTTATGAGCATACAGCTAACATCATACTAAAAGCTATTAATGATAGCACTTCCTCTGAGACCAGGAACAAGAGAAGGATATCCATTGTTGCCACTATTATTCAACATGGTATTGGAAATGCTAGCTACAGAAATCAGATTTAAAAAAAAAAAGAAATAAATTGAATGCAAATTGGAAAGGAAGAAATAAAACTGTCACTATTCACAGATGATGTCACTATCTGTAGAAAAATCCTAAAGATAACACCAGAAAGCTGCAAGAGCTCATCAATGAATTTTGGTAAAGTGTAGGACACAAAATTAATATACAGAAATCTGTTTTGTTTCTATACACTAATCATGGGCTATCATAAAGGGAAATTAAGAAATCAATCTTTTTAAAAATCACATCAAAGAGAATAAAGTATTTAGGAATAAATCTAATCAGATAAAAGATTTCTACGTGGAAAAATAAGAGACACTGATGAAAGAAATTGAAGATTACACAAACAGTTGGAATGATATATCATGTTCAAGGATTGAAATAATATTGCTAAATGATTGTCATACCTAAAGCAAGCTACAGATTCTATTTAATCTCTATCAAAATACCAATGACATTCTTCACAGAACTAGAAAAAATAATTCTAAAATTTGTATAAAAACACAAAAGAGCCCCCGACTAGCCAAAATAATTTTGAGAAGAACAAGTTGGGGGTTTCTAGCTCCCCGATTTCAAACTACGCCACAAAGCTAAAGTAATCAGAATAATCTAGTACTGATACAAAGTAGACACATATATTATTGAAACAGGGTAGACAGCACAGAACTAAATCCACACTTATATGGGCAACATATTCTTCTACAAATTAGACAAGAATATATAATGGGGAAAAGACAGTTTCTTCCATAAATGGTTTTGAGAAAATTTGACAGCTTTACATTAAGGAATCAAGCTGGAATACTCTCTCATGATTTATTAAAAAACATTAAAAATGAATTAAAGACTTAAATATAATACCTGAAACCATAAAACTGCTAGAAGAAAACATAGGTATAGGTAGTGTACTCTTTGACATCGGTATTAGTAATATTTGTTTGGATGTGTCTCTTCAGGCAAGGATTAACAAATGTGACTATATCACTAAAATGCTTTTCCACAGTGAGGGAAGCAATCAACAAAACAAAAAGACAGCCTACTGGATGGGAGAAGACATTTGTAAACAATATGTCAGATAAGGGGTTAATACCCAAAATATACAAAGAACTAATACAACTCAATATCAAAAAAGCAAACAACCTAATTTAAAAAATGGGATGAGGACTTGAATAAACATTTTTCCAAGGAAGACATACAAATGGTCAACAGGCACATGAAAAGATGCTTAATGTCCATAATTATCAAGGAAATGCAAATCAAAACCATAATGAGATATCACTTCATACCTGTCAGAAAGCCTATTATCAAAAAGACAACAAATAAGAAGTGTTGGCAAGGATGTGGAGAAAAGGGAACACTCATGGAGTGTTGGTGAGAGCGTAAATTGGTGCAGTCACTGTGGAAAATAATATGCAGGTTCCTCAGAAGTCTAAAAATGTGACTACCATATAACCCAGCAACTTCAGTCTTGTATACTTATCAAAAGAAATACAGTAATTAGAAAAGATATATTCTCCCCTATGCTCTTTGCGGCATTGTTTACAATAGTCAAGATATGGAGCCACCTAAACACCCACCAACAAATGAATGAAAGAAGATGTGGAGCATAGATTTACACAATGGAATATTACTCAGCCATAAAAAAGAATAAAATCTTGCCATTTGTGACAATGTGGATGGAGCTATGGCATATTATGCTGAGTGAAATAAGTAAGACAGAGAAAGATAGATGCTGTATGATTTCATTTATATGTGGAATCTAAAAAACAGAGCAAATACACAAACATAATAGAAAAAGAGTTATAGATACAGAGAGTAAATATGCTGTTGCCAGAGGGGAGGTGTGGCAGGAAGAAAGAAATAGGTCAGGGACATTAAGAGGTACAAACTTCCAGATGCAAAAGAAGTGAGCCATGGGTGTAAAATGTATATTGTGAGGTACACAGTCAATTAACTATACAATATCTTTGTATGGTGGCATATCATAAACAAAGTATTGTGATCACTTTGAAATGTATAGAAATATTGAATCACATGGCTTGTACCAGGAACTAATATAGTATTTAGGGCAATTATACTTCAAAAACAAACAAGCAATCTTACAGAGAAAAGGTCAGATTTGTGGTTCCCAGAGGCAGAAGACTAGAGGTGGGGGAGAGGGAGAACTGAAAGAAAGCGCTGAAAATGTGCATTTATAAATAGGTTTTAGGGATAGCGTACAGTGCGCTTGTGTGTTCAGTTTCTCAGTCATGTCCGGCTGTTTGCAACCCCACAGACTACACAGCCAGCCAGGCTCCTCTGTCCATGGGATTTTCCAGGCAAGAGTACTGAACTGAGTTGCGATTTTCTCCTGCAGGTGATCTTCCTGATCCTCGGATTGAACCTGCATCTCCTGCATTGCAGGCGGACTCTCTTACTGCAGAAACACCAGTGAAACCCCTGTAATGTACAACATGACTAATATAATTACACTGTGTATTTTATATGTGAAAGTTATTGACAGTAAATTCTAAAGCTGCTGCTGCTGCTGCTAAGTCGCTTCAGTTGTGTCTGACTTTGTGCGACTCCATAGATGGCAGCCCACCAGGCTCCACCGCCCCAGGGATTCTCCAGGCAAGAACACTGGAGTGGGTTGCCATTGCCTTCTCCAATGCATGAAAGTGAAAAGTGAAAGTGAAGTCGCTCAGTTGTATCCAACTCTTAGCGACACCATGGACTGCAGCCTACCAGGCTCCTCCATCCATGGGATTTCCAGGCAAGAGTACTGGAGTGGGTTGCCATTGCCTTCTCCAAAATTCTAAAGAGTTCTTGTCAAAAGGAAAATTTTTTTCTATGTCTTCATTTCTGTATATATGTGGGAACATGGATGTTCATTAAACTTATTGTGATAGTCACTTCATGATGTATATAAGTCAAATAATCATTCTGTACATCCTAAGCTTAAACAGGGGTGCATGTAAATTATGTCTTAATTAAACTGGAAGAAAAAATATAATTGCTATTTCTTAAACTGCAGTATATTGAAGGGGAGCCTTTGCAACTCTTCCATACTTTCTCTCTTCTTTTATGGCCCTGATGAGAATTAAACTTTGGATGGCAATAAATTAGATAGATAAAAAAAGGAACTATAAAACATTGTTGGAGGAAGTCACGAGGATGTGACCGCAAGGTCGTCAGCAGGCTGCACCCAGATAATTGGAGGCTCCTCACTGCGTCCTCAGTCCTCAGAATGTGTGTTGTACCTACAGTGCCCACAGCTAGGGCTGTTTTCAAGGACTCAGCCTTGAGAGAGCAATGTGTTATTGAGACCATCTGGACTGAATGTGTTTCTGAGCCCCGTTAAGACCTCTATATAAAATTTGAAGATTATGGCCAGCTAGTGCAAGATTCTATTTTTCTTGTGGTTGCTCAAGACATACCTGGTATGTGATTCCTTTGGTTATTAAACCTGCCACCTATCAATCTGGAGTGATTTGGCTCTTTCTTCCATTTCTCCTTACCCTTGTGTATGGGTGCCAATTTCAGTCAGGAATTCATGAGATTTTGAACCAACAACTCTGTGCATCTACTGCATTCACATGCACAGTGACGGGGAGGAGTCCATGAGAAAGTAGATGGATGGGCAACAACGGAGCACAAACCAAAAGCATTCTCTGGGAAAGCCTGCCCAACACCAAGAGCTTGATTTGACTCCTGTGGAGGTTAAATATGCAATGTGAGGAGGATCCATAAGCTCTTCTACTGTAACTCCACCCATAAACATTGGCCCCACTTAACCAGCCCCCTTAACTCTGATTTCACACTCACCAAGCAATCTTGGGACGATCATTTTGTTTCCAAATAGATCTGCTTGTGGATGCAAAAGGGTGTTTTGCATACTGACAAGCACATTTCAGATGAACATAAGAGTTGGCATTTCTCACTGAACATGAACACACTGGGTCCCTGTTTATATTTCAGCCAGTTGTGACTTTGGTTTGCTGGAGTCATTTTCCCTGCACCTAGTCAATCCTGTGACAAGGTTGTAATAAATATATTGCACTTTCAAAGTTGAGGACTAGGACTGGAACCATGACAACCTCCCTGTTTCTTCGATTTCCTTGCAGTCCTTTTTCCCCCCTCTTTAACACATAGGTACTCTGAGGATAATGGTGAAGTCTTTGGATTTTTGGGTGTTTGTGAGATAGAGTTTTACTTTGCTCTTATGAATGTGCATTTCAAGGGAGAATTTCAACTTCATAGAGGATGGCAAGGGGTGAACCTGCCACCACTTCATAAATTATTAGAAAATGGATGAGAGAAGGCAGTTTAAATCTTACAGCATGGGAAAAAATAATCCTGTTCCACTCCAAATCCCAGAGGGAGAGGCAATGAGCCCAGATGGATGCTATGCATGTGGTGGGTTGCATTGTCCTTGAAGTTTGGCACACTCAAAGATAATCTGCATAGACTCTCAGGGCCTATGGAGGACTACCTTCCCAGTAGCTCATTCTCCAGAGGAATGGAAGGCAGGAAAGAATTCCAAGAAGGGAAATAGGTGTGCAAATCCTGTGAAGAACAGTCAGCATCTGCCAGTTTGGTTGCAGTAGAGGATTTCTCAGAGGAGTTAGAGAGACACAATCAGAGAGGAAACCTGGGATCAGACTTTAAAGGATTATGAACAGCTAAAGAGTTCAATGTTTCCAGAGTCCTAAAGGATCACTGTATGGAGTCTTAAGTGCAGATTTTAGAGGTCTTCTACTTCAGTCTCACTATATATAATGGAAAGAGCTTGTGGGAGGATGTATGATACTGTTGTGATTATCTAGCTAACTGATCACTGGAAGAATAGGAACAGTTCTAATTTCTGCAGCATAATGATTGTTTAATTCATAGTAAATACCTTTTAAAGTCCCCTGACTTTCCCACAATGCATGCTCAAAGTCCAGTTAGTTGATTTGTAATTTGAGAGTTTGCAGAGATGGGAAATGGAGATATTTATTACCCTTCACCTCAACTGTACTCCTAATTTCATGACTGGCTACATGTCTCTCCTGAGACAGGCAGCACTCAGACTTGCAGTGATGTTATGCAGTTGAAACTTTGGGCTGTGTTGAAGTCTGCACAAAGAGAGTTGGGTAGTCTTCACCAACCTCAGTCCATGGACTGACGATCATATGGAAAGCAATGATGAAGCTTAAGAGTGAAGACTAGAGAAGCAGAGGATGAATATGCTGAGTTTCCTGATCCCAGGAAGCAGTTGACAGTCTATATTTATACCATTAGCTCAGTAGATGAGAAACTACCTTGCCAAGTCTTACTACCTATAGGATTTTAAGACTGAGTTCTAATGAGAAGAATGCCTGCCCACTGAGCAGTGTTCCAACCAGAGAGTGAAGTAGATTCAATAATCAGAACACAACAGACAGCAAGGAACTCAGAGACAATCTTTTGGTGTTCTCTTCATACCCACTGGGATGTGAGCAATCTGATCACAAAAAATGTCCCATTAGCAGTGAAACTAACTTCTTTCCTGTTTTCCAAAATGGAGCATGACTTTGATCAGGTCAGGGACCTGTCTGTATGGTTACCACTATACCCTCCAAGCATCAAGTGTAAGGCCTGGCACATGGTAAACAATAAAAGCTGGTGAGTGAGTAAACAAATGAGGGGCCACTACTTTCTCTTTTTCCCAGGTTTTATAGAGATGAAATTGATACACATCCCAGGCTTCCCAGGTGGCACAGTGGTAAAGAAGCCACCTGCCAATGCAGGAGGAAAAAATAAACTCAGGGTTGATCCCTGGGTCAGGATGATTCTCTGGAATAGGAAATGGCAACCCACTCCAGCATCCTTGCCTGGAAAGTTTCATGGACAGAGGAGCCTGACAGGCTACAGTCCATGAGGTTGTAAGGAACTGGACATGACTGAGTGACTGAGGACACATGCATGGAATTGATATACATCACTGTATAAATTTAAGGCATAGACAAAAATGGTTTGACTTACATATATTATGAAATTATTATAGAAGTAAGTTTAGTTAACATCCACTTTCCCATAGATAAAATAAATATAGAAATTAAAAGACTTTTCTTGTGATCAGAAACCTCAGAATTTACTATCTTAATAACTTTCCTATATTATATATCAGTGTTAATTATAACTGTCATGTTGTACATTACATCCCTAGTACTTATTTATCTTATAACTGGTAGTTTGTACTTTTTGATTGCCTTCCTCCAATTCCCCCCTTTCCCACTTCCATCTCTGGTAACTGCAAATCTGATGCCTTTTTTCTATGTCTTCTTTTTAATCTTCTACATATAAGTGAGATAATACAGTATTTGCCTTTCTCTGTCTGACTCACTTCAGTTAGCTTATTACTCTCAATGTCCATCCATGCTGTTGCAAAAGGACTTTCTCTTTTTAAAAATGACTGAATAATATTCAATTTTGTGTATGTGTATCTCAAAATTTCTTTATTCATTCATCACTGGACACTTATTAACCTATTTCTATGTCTTGCTTAAAAACATAGGCATGCAGATATCTTTTTAAGCTTGGGTTTTCAATCCCCTTGGATATATTCCCAGAATTGGAACTGCTGAATCATATGGTAGCTTTATGTTTAACTTTTTGAACATCCTCCACACTATTTTCCAAAGTGGCTATGCTGGTTGACAACCCCACCAAGAGTGCACGAGTGTTCTTTCTTCTCCATCCTTGTCAGCACTTTTTTCATGCCTCCTTCCCCCCATTCTCTCCCATCCCAGCAGCAGCATCCAGTGGTTTTTTCTTTTTAAATGATTTTTCTGTTTATTTTTAATTAAAGGATAATTGCTTTACAAAGATGTGTTGGTTTCTGCTGAACAATGTAAAACAACTGTAAATATATATAAATACCCTCCCTCTTGAGTCTCCCTCTAGCACCTCTTTCCACCCCTCTGGGTTGTCGCAGAGTGCCAGCCTGCATTCCCTGTGTTAGATAGCACCTTCCCACCAGCTATCTGTTTTACACACAATAGTGTACATATGTCAGTGCTACAACCTTCCCATCCTCACCTTCCACAACTGTGTCTTTAAGTCCATTCTCTACATCGTTGTCTCTGTCCCTGCCCTGCAAATAGGTTCATAAGTACCATTTTTCTAGATTCCATATACACACATTAATATAGGATATTTACTTTTCTCTTTCTGACTTACTTCACTCTGTCTAACAGGCTCCAGTTTCATCCACCTCAGTTCAAGTGACTCATTTTTGTTCCTTTTTATGGCTGAGTAATATTCCATTGTGTATATGTACCACAACTTCTTTATCCCTTCACCTGTCCATGGACATCTAGGTTGCTTCCATGTCCTGACTATTGCAATGAACATTGGGGTACATGTGTATTTTTGAATTGTGATTTTCTCTGGACATATACTCAGTAGTATTACCATACAATTGCACTCATTTTACACAGTAGCAAAGTAATGTTAAAATTCTCCAAGCTAGGCTTCATCAGTATGTGAATTGAGAACTTCCAAATGTTCAAGCTGGATTTAGAGATTTAGAAAAGGCAGAGGAACCAGAGATCAAATTGTCAACATCCATTGGATCATAGAAAAAGTGAGAGAATTCCAGAAAAAGATCTAGCTCTGCTTTATTGACTATGCCAAAGCCTTTGACTGGGTGGATCACAACAAACTGTGGAAAATTCTTAAAGAGATGGGAATAGCAGATCACCTTACCTGTCTCCTGAGAAATCTGTATTTCTCAGGTCAGGAAGCAACAGTTAGAACTGGACATGGAACAATGGACTGGTTCCAAATTGGGAAAGGAGCACCACAAGGCTGTATATTGTCACCCCGCTTATTTAACTTCTATACAGAGTATATGCGTGAAATGTCAGGCTGGATGAAGCACAAGCTGGAATCAAGAGAGAAGGCGAGGGTGGGATGTTCGAGAGAATAGCATTGAAACAAGTATACTATCAAGGGTGAAACAGATCACCAGCCCAGGTTGGATGCATGAGACAAGTGCTCAGGGCTGGTGCACTGGGAAGACCCAGAGGGATGGGATGGGGAGGGAGGCCGGAGGGGGAATCGGGATGGGGAACACATGTAAATCCGTGGCTGATTCATGTCAATGTATGGAAAAACCACTACAATATTGTAAAGTAATTAGCCTCCAACTAATAAAAATAAATGAAAAAAAAAAAAAAAAAGAGCGTAGGGAGAAATATCAATAACCTCAGATATGCAGATGACACCACCCTTATGGCAGAAAGCGAAGAACTAAAGAACCTCTTGATGAAAATGAAAGGAGAGTAAAAAGAGCTGGCTTAAAACTTAACATTCAAAAAACTAAGATCATGGCATGTGGCCCCATCACTTCATGGCAAATAGATTGGGAAACAATGGAAACAGCAACAGACTTTATTTTCTTGGACTCCAAAATCACTGCAGATAATGGCTACAGCCATGAAATTAAGAGATGCTCCTTGGAAGAAAAGCTATGATAAACCTCAGTTCAGTTAAGTCACTCAGTTGTGTCTGATTATTTCCCACCTCATGGACTGCAGCATGCCAGACTTCCCTGTCCATCACCAACTCCCGGAGTTTACTTAAACTCGTGTCCATTGAGTCAGTGATGCCACCCAACCATCTATGACAAAGCTAGACAGCATATTAAAAAGCAGAGACATTGCTTTACCAACAAAAGTCTATATAGGCAAAGCTGTTGTTTTTCCAATAGTCATGTATGGATGTGAGAATTGGACCATAAAGAAGGCTGAGTGTCAAAGAGGTGATGCTTTTGAACTGTGGTGTTTAAGACTCTTGAGAGTCTTTTGGACTTCAAGGAGATTGAACCAGTCAATCCTAAAAGAAATCAGCCCTGAATATTCATTGGAAGGACTGATGCTGAAGCTGAAATTCCAATATTTTGGCCACATTATGCAAAGAACTGACTCACTAGAAAAAACCCCGATGCTAGGAAAGATTGAAGACAGGAAGAGAAGGGGATGACAGAGGATGAGATGGTTGGATGGCATCACCAACTTGATGGACATGAGTTTGAGCAAGCTCAGGAAGTTGGTGAAGGACAGGGAAGCCTGGTGTGCTGCAGTCTGTGGGGTTCAAAGAGTTGGACACAACTGAACAAATGAACTGACTGATGCCCAGTGGTGGGATTACTGGGCCATATGGTAGCTTCATTCCTAGTTTGTTTGTTTGTTTTTTTTTTTTTTTAAGGAGTCTCCATACCACTCGTCATAGTGGCTGTTTCAGTTTACATTCCCTAAACAATGCAGAGGGTTTCTTTTTCTCCACATCCTGTCCAGCACTGTAGATCTTTTGATGATGGCCATTCTGACTGGTGTGAGGTTATATCTCATTGTAGTTTTGATTTGCATTTTTATAATAATGAGATGTGTTGAGCATCTTTTCATGTGTTTATTGGCCATCTGTATATCTTTGGAGAAATGACTGTTTAGGTCTTCTGCCCATCTTTTTGGGAAAAACAGAGAAGACTCAAATCAATAAATTTAGAAATGAAAAGAAGTCACAACAAAAAACACAGAAATACAAATTATCATTAGACACTGCTATGAGTAACTATATGCCAATAAAGTTGAGAAAGAAGAAGAAATGGGAAAATTCTTAGAAAAATACAACCTTCCAAGACTGAACCATGGAGAAATGGAAAATATGAACAGAGTGCCGGGCCAGACTCCCTGAGTTATATGGTAGCTTTCCTCTAGTTACCTATTTTACACATGATAGTGTATATATGTCAATGTTTGGATGTTTCTTTTAAATAAAGAAGCAACAAATAAGAATATAAAAAACAAACAACATGAGCAGACTAATCTCAAACATTGAATTCAAAAACTGTCAAAAATCTTACAACCAACAAAAGTCCAGGGCCAGATGGCTTCACAGGTGAATTCTATCAAATGTTTAAAGCAAGTTAACACCTATTCTGCTCAAACTCTTCCAAAAAATTGCAGAGGGAGAAACACTTCCAAACTCATTCTCTGAGGCTGCCATTACCCTGATAACCAAAACCAGAAAATGTTGTCACAAAAACAAAAATTATAGGCCAATATCACTGATGAACATAGATGCAAAAATCCTCAACAAAATACTAGCAAATACAATCCAATACAACATATTAAAAGGATCATACACCATGATCAAGTGGGATTTATCCCAGGGATGCAAGGTTTCTTCAATATGTGCAAATTAATCAATGTGATACACCACATTAGCAAATTTGAAAGATAAAAGCCACCTGATAATCTCAATAGATGCAGAAAAATATTTTGACAAAATTCAACATCCATTTATGATAAGAATTCCCTGGAAAATGGGCATAGAAGGAACTACCTCAACATAATAAAGAACATATATGACAAACCCACAGCAAACATTATTCTCAATGGTGAAAAACTGAAAGCATTTCCTTTAAGATCAGGAACAAGACAAGGGTGCCCACTCTCACTACTATTATTCAATACAGTTTTGGAAGTCCTAGCATAGAAACCTAGAAACCAGAGAAGAAAAAGAAATAGGAATTCAGATTGGAAAGGAAGTAAAACTCTCACTGTTTGCAGATGACATGACAATATACATAGAAAACCCTGAAGATATCACAGAAAATTACAAGAGCTAATCCATTAATTTAGTAAAGTTGCAGGATACAATATTAATACACAGAAATCACAGCATTTACTGTCACTCATCTTTCTAATAATGGGCATTCTAACAGACAAAGATAATATCTCATTGTAGTTTTTATTTTCATTTCCCTAATGACTAGCAGTCATGTGCAGATGTGAGAGCTGGACCATAAAGAAGGTTGAGCTTTGAAGAATTGATGCTTTTGAACCATGGTGCTGGAGAAGACGTTTGAGAGTCCCTCAGACTACAAGGAGATCAAAGCAGTCAATCCTAAAGGACATCAATCCTGAATATTGATTGGAAAGACTGGTGCTGAAGCTGAAGCTCCAATACTTCGGCCACCTGATGTGAAAAGCCAACTCATTGGAAAAAGACTCTGATGCTGGAAAAGATTGAAGGCAAAAGGAGATGCTGGCAACAAAGGATGAGATGGTTAGACAGCATCACCAACCAGCAGACCTGAATTTGAGCAAATACCAGGAGACAATAAAGGACAAGGAAGGCTGACATGCTGTAGTCCATGGGGTTGCAAAGTTGGACACAACTTGGTGACTGAACAACCGCAACGATTAGTAAGGTTGAGCATATTTTCATATACCTATTTGCCATTTATATATCTCCTTTGGAAATAGTCCTATCCCACCTGGTCTTTTGACTATTTTCTCAACAGAATTGTTTGCTTTTTTTTTTTTGGCTATGAGTTCTTTGTATATTTTGGGTAAAAACCCCATATCATATATTGTTTGTAAATATTTTCTCCCATTTCAGAGGTTGTCTTATCATTTTGTTGATTGTTTCTTTTGCTGTGAAGAAGCTCTTAGGCTTGATGTAGTCCCTCTTGTTCATTTTTGGTTTTTGTGTTTGTGCTTTAGGTGTCATATCCAAAAATCCTTGTCAAGACCCATGTCAAGGTGTTATTATCCCTTTGTTTCCTTTTAGAAGTTTATGATTTCAGGTCTTACATTTAAGTCTTTAGTAAATTTGGAGTTAATTTTCATATATCTACCACTTTCTTTTGGCAACACTCTCTGTTGTCTCTTGTATCTTCTAGTATTTCATTTAAAATATATACGCCTGATCCTACTAGAGCTTGTTCTTCTACAGTGAGTTTTCCTAGAAAAATAATTCTAATGCTTTAGATTTCACTGCTACTACTCATGGTTTCTTAGGCAAATTCTAAGAAATACTGACGAAATTCCACTTGTCAACTTGAAAGCCTCAAGGTTACCTTTTTGTGAAAAAGACTTGTAAAGTTTGTGAAATCTGTGCAAAATTCCCATTACAAATTATCCAGGTCTGGTCAAAGGGACCAAAAAAAAATCCCAAGAGGAACCCATAGGGATTTTTAAACAGTTTAACTGTCATGCCTGTTTTTTAAGTAGACAAGTCATATAGACATTGAGTCATTTTCATGACATGCCTCGGAAAAGGCAGAATATAGCCTAGTTTGAGCAGATCAATAATCACATTTACAGTTAAATAGAAAGTTAACATTTGGCTTTAAGGCAAAACTTTAAAAAGAAACTACATGTTAGCTTTTGAGACAGAAATGAGAAGCAAATAGAGATATAGGCCTTGGTAATCAGAACCTTGGATATTTAAATAAAAGCATTTATCTGTGTCAACTCTACTATGCTTCAGATATTTCTATTTTTTTTTTTAACCAGGAGTTCAACCTGTTGAAGGATCTGGTTCTCCATTATTATTTTTGTGATTTTACCCAGTCTCTATTAAAGGTCTTTATGACTTATAATTTAAAATCAGGGTGGATTAAAATTAAATCTGAGATTCACTTTCGGAGTAATTTCAGAATGTAAGACTTAGATCCATCTAACATTCATTGAGTTTCTTCTAGGTACCACGCATCTGCTTAAAACTGGGAATAAAGATGAGTAAAACAGACATGGTCCTTGCCCCCAGAATTTATAATTTAGAGAGAATAAGACACACAAACTCACAATTGAAAGCAGATAAAGCAGAAGGTCCTCAGAGAGGGAGATCCAGGCATGGTTTTCTTGACATCAGTTCAGTTCAGTTGCTCAGTCGTGTCTAACTCTTTGCGACTCCATGGACTGCAGCATGCCAGGCCTCCCTCTCCTTCACCATCTCCCAGAGCCTGCTCAAACTCATGTCCATCAAATAGGTGATGCCATCTAACCATTTCATCCTCTGCCATCTCCTTCTCCTCCCGCCTTCAATCATTCCCAGCATCAGGGTCTTTTCCAATGAGTCAGTTCTTCACATCAGGTGGCCAAAGTATTGGAGCTTAAGCTTCAGCATCAGTTTTTCCAATGAATATTCAGGGCTGATTTCCTTCAGGATTGTCTGGTTCGATCTCCTTGAAGTCCAAGAGACTCACAAGAGTTTTCAACACCACAGTTCAAAAACATCAATTCTTTGAGACTCATCCTTCTTTATGGTCCAATTCTCATAAGATATGAGGGAGAGGGTCCTAGATTTCAATCCTGTGTGATTAAAAATTTTAGAAAATCCAAAGCTGAAACTTTCTCTTTGTGCATCCTTTTGGAAAGTAGCTTGTCAGAGTGGAAGAGAAAATGTGCTCTCCCTTGAAACCCAACTGTTTGGAACATCCTTCCTATTTAGACAGAATACTCTGGGCAGTCCTTTGCTGTCAGCCTATATATTTAACATTATCCTTTCTTCCCTTCCCTTTACCAATTGCATCTCAAAAGAGATGAGAATGGGCTTCCTTCCCCACTTGCACATTTGTGCACTCCCTTGTCAATAAAGTTCAGGGTACCTGCTTGTTCAAGGAGCATCAGATTTGGAAATCCCAACTGGGATGTGTATCGCTGATCCTACTTGTGACCCCAGTTGTCTTGCAGTTCACACTGTTTGCTGAACCCAGGGTAGGCAAGGCAAGAGCTAAGAGGCCGAAAGGAGACGAGGAGCAGTAGGAACCGCGGACACATTTGTTTTTTCCTGGCTGCTGCAGCAGCCCTAACGGTTTTTTCTGCTGGCTGTCACGGTAGCGGTAGCAATAGACGCTCTATGTTCTCTTCTCTCCTGGCTGACCCAATGGCCACAGCCGTGACGCAGCAATAATGCCGCCAGTTTCTAGAAGGAGCACGTACAGGCAAACCGCACACAACAACCCGTGACCAAGCGAATATCTTGTGACACGCATGTTCAGTGCTAGAAGTGATCTCAGCTGTTACATAGTCATCATTTACAAAATGTGGGGCGGAAGGGCCTGAACACGCCATCTTGGCTAATTTGCTTCTCCCCACAGGATGCAACAACCTATATTTACAGAGGCAGAATAAAGAGTGTAACTTCCTCAGCGGACTGAAAATCAGACTCCACTCTGCAGTTGAACTGTCTTCAGGCCTCAGCAAAGCATTTAGTATCTCTTTCCTCCTTGTAAATGAGGATGTTGGGAGGATTACATGTGATCGTGGATGTAAGCACTCTTCCTGGCTTAGTAAATATGAGTTTCTATCAACTGTGGAGTTACTCTAATAGAGTATTTAATTCTAGTCTAGGGCCCCCCTCCCCATCACATCAAAATCTCCAAGCCCATCGTACAGCACTTGGTTTGGATTTCTCCACTGTCTTCTCTCTTTTCTTGAATTTAAAGTATTTTATTTTCAGTTACATATCCAGTAATATTTCTTGAGAGCTTATTCTATACTATAACTGGATAATGTACTGCAGAATATTTTAGAATCTTATATTTACCTTATTTTATTCAAACTTCAAATTACTCCTTGCACGTGGCACTATCATGGGCATCTTACACCTGCTAATCATAAAAACTTAGAGAAATTAAATGACTTGCCTAAAGCTATGCAGATGAAAATTGGCAGAGCTGGGATTCAGTACATACAGTTTGTCTGATATTATACCAATTCCCACGATACTAAGTTGACTTTCCTGATGCTACTGTAGGAGAGGAGTGTGGAGAAACGCAAACTTTCTCCTTAAGTTTGACTAAATGATAATGTGAGTATTTTTCAAAAATTCTAGGTTATGTTGACATCATGTGGTCATGGTCTAAGTGTTTTTAAAATGGCCTTCAGATTTTGACTTTGGTTCTTTAGAGTACTATCATGGGAATAACTTCTTGTCCATCTCTACTTTCCATGGATATTCAGTTTTGTCCAAATATCTATCCTGGCTCCACAAAACCATATGCTTTTAAGGAAAGCTGACTCTTCCCCAATTCCCGAGTTGACCTGGTTGGCTTAAGAAAGGGAAATTCTACCATACATTGACATGAATTAGCCGCGGTGTGCATGCGTCCCCTATCCCAAAGTCCCCTCCCACCTCCCTCCCTATCCCATCTCTCTGGGTTGTTCTAGTGCACCGGCCTTGAGTGCCCTGTTTCATGCATTAAACTTGGACTGGTGATCTATTTCACATATGGTAATTAGCCTCCAATTAAAATAAATTGATTAATTTAAAAATTAAAAAGGAAAAGTCTATTCTTTTTGCTAGTTCAGGGGTAAGGAGATGTGACTCTATTCTGTCTGAGACTTGAGGAGAAATTTGACTGCCCAAGAACCAGAAAATACATTTTAAAAAAATTAAAAGAGAAAGTAAATTTCATTATGAAGAAAATCGAGTTTAGAACAAAACCTGGTAAAAATTGTAAATGGAAATGTATAAAAAATTTTTTACAGGGTGGTTTTTGTGGGCCATAATTTTTATTAGATAAAAATTATCACTGACATCATTTCTAAAATGAAATACAATTGACATGAATTTATTATAGAAAGTAATTCTGAACTTTGCCATCAGTTTGGTATTTTTCTCCTTTTAAAGGGAATTTGTTGGAAGGTTGAGGTAAGTACTCATTCCCTCATTTCATCTATACTGTGTTTTCCACTTTTAGGTCAAGTGTGATCATTGCTTGGGCTCATAGTTAGAGATGACAGTCTTTTATTGTCAGATGTAAACTGTCGTCTGGTCCAGGGGATCATAACTGTGAGGGCTGTATTAATAAAAGTCTCTAGTTTAGCCAGTTATTGCAGAATGATTTTTTCATGGAGTACTTATTCTCAACATTCAAGAAATCAGTAACATTGTCATTTTAATATCTTCTTTTTATGGCAGATGCCATAAGCATTATTTCCTTCCTCTTCTAGCATACGGTCCATTATGCAGATATAACTTGAACTGAGCAAAGTGGTAGGAGATATAAATAAATAATTTTGCATTTTCCTCATAGGACAAATGACTAAATGCTAATTTGGAATCTGGCAAACTTGGCTGGCTTGTTAGAAAATTTTAGAATAATGTGCCCCCTTACTGCAATTCATGCCATTTATTTTGTTTTATATGGCAAAGCCCCAAATGAATAAATGAATTGTGCTTCCCCTAGTGCTATTTTCTAGAAAACAGGAAACTTATGTGTGACAGAGGCAGAAATTTAGTGTTACTTCCACTGACTGAATCCTATTTTTCATTTATATATCCTACCATACTGTGTTGAAATGATTTTATTTCTACAAGTTTGTCTATGTGATGACCTAAGATATCACCTGTGATGTTTCGTGAACTACTTTGTTCTATGATCTTTAAAGTGCTTCTATTTTTAGCAGGCACAAAAGACATGGGTATTGGTGGATGTTGAGAATTTTGTGTATACTAGAATATCTACATTAAATTCACTCCTTTCCAAAGTAAGAGTTACTATGTTATTCACTGATTCATTTGCAGTTATTTCAAATATTGGAGGACTAGTTAGCATTTAAAAGTTAAATAGTACAAAGTAGAAGTCTGGTAGTCTCATTTCCAGAACTTCTACTTTTGGTCCAAAAATTATTTTTTAACAAAAATTTGCTGAATACCAGTTATGTATCAGCCACTGAGCTAGGCCCTGGATGGCAAAAGTGGAAAAAAACAAAGCCCATGTTCTCATACAGCTTTTATTCTAGCGAGAAGAGAAAGATGATATATTTATAAACTCATAAATGCATTACATTTTAGGTGTGCTTTGGAAAAATGTAAACAGAGAGTGGCCATTATGGAAGGTGTTGTCAATTTAAAAGACGAGTCCAGAGAAGGCCTTTCTAATAAAGGGACATATAAAATGAATGATAAGAAGTGGATTTGGCAACTGGGAAGCCAGGTGACTGCAAAGACTGTCTATGTGCAGAATTGATGGTCAACTAGTGTGCATAGATGTTGGGCTGCATGCTGCAGGCCTGCAAGCCCTATACTTGCCCAGCCTCAAGAACAAAGAAAGAGCCTGTATTCAGTGACAGAGACATGGATGGTTTAATGGATGGGGGCATCTTATATGTGTAAAGCAAGGTCCTGGAACAACACCCCTATGTGTGTGGCAGATGGTGGGCAGGACATGGCCCCGGTCTTTGCTACTGGGTGGGGGTGTTTCCAATTATAAAGGGAATTGATGATTGATGTCAGCTTGGCTTGTTGGTTACCAGGAAAACCAGCAGACGAGCATGCTGTGGAGGAGCCTGCCCCTCACCACCCCTTCAATAAATTACCATGGTGAAGATATTCTCATCTGAAATTTAGAAAAATCATTAGCTGAGGTTAGGGGAAATTATGTGGGCATTTAATCAATGAAACTCTCTGATTAAGAGGGAAAGTCAGTCATGAGGGTAAAGTGTAGGTGAAGCAGGGGCTGGTCAGGCAGGGAATGTACAGAGAGCAAAGGAACAGCCATCCTGGGGGGCAGTGCTGACCACAAAACAGGTGTAACAGTCTTTTACCACTGACTGGTCCCTTTTCATACCAGTTGTTAAATATTTCAAAAACTTTCCCATGATGGTATTAAAAAAGGAGCAAAAGGTACTAAATTTTTTTAAAGAATATTTCTGTAGAAGAACACAGGGAGACAGGTGCTTAATTCTTCAAGGAACAAGGGGAGGAGCTGGATGTGAATGCAACAAGGAGGAACAGGTGGTACTATAGTTTAATGGCTTGAACTTCAAAATAGTTGAAGGGTTCTAGGAAGGAGGTAGAGATAATAGTTCTCAAGTGGCAATGGGGAATTAAGTGAATAAAGTGGATGGCCTCACCACCTCCAGACCTAGTGAGATAAGTAGTTTGGAGGAGAAAAGATGCCACTTAAATTGACTACATGCAAAGTAGCTTCCTTAGAGGATAGCAGATTTTATTTAGATGGGGGAGGAGGGAATATTCAGAGAAGTTAAGGATAAAGGATGTTTTGTCAATGACAGGTGAAGAGCCTCAGAGGATATTTTACAGTATATAATACCAGGAGGTCTGAGAGGTCAGCAAGTGGTGAAACCATCTTTCAGATTAAAGAGATATACAGACTAAGAAGTGTATAAGAGCCCAGGTGATGGGAGATCAACTAAGGAGCGCTCAGTGATGTTGGGCAGGATGTGATGTTTCCTAAAGGCTCATCATGGTGAGTGTGGGGCAGACAGAAAGTGTGATCTCTCTGGGCTAGGCATAGCTCGCTGGCCTGTTGGTTCAGCAGTGGTAATGGTGAAGTGAAGGCAGTGGATGTATAGTGGCATTTGTAGGATGTTTGACTATGAGCACTCTCTATGAGCAGTATCTAATGCCATAAGTGAGCACCCCATAACCAATTAACCAGGTAAGTACCATAGCTCTGTTCCAATTATATACATAATATAAAAGCATGTGAGTCAAAGTGGGAAACTTCAACTGGTTATTCAAATGGTTTTGAAATATTCAGATAGTTTCATTATGTTGCACAAAACATTTGTATAACGCTCTGAAAATTTAACTTTTGATCTAATATGCTTAATATTTTAAAGACATGTAATGGGCTATTTTGTCTAAAATTATGTATGTCTGGTATTCTGTAGATGTTAGATTACTACTTTATAGGAAGCAGATCCTATATGAACTTAATTCTTGGATATGATTAAAACTCTTCAATGTATCTAAATTTTTTCAAATGGATAAACATAGAAATTGTAAGAGTTTATTTTCTGGAACCACCTTTTCTGGATAAGTGAAGTTGATCATTTAGCACCTTTATTTTATACATCAGGTTCAAGAGCATTTGGACAAAAGAAGAAAGAATATCAAATAGTAGAAAGGTCACTGGATTAGATATTTATCCCAGTGGTGCAGGAAGATGGCTTCTCAGGCTAACCTGTTATTGCACAGATGAGGAAACACACAGCTAAGGACGCAATCACACTAATGGTACATGTGAGTCCAGATCCTGGAATCGTGGATGACTGGATTTGTGTCTCCCTGACATTTGGAGTAGTAATGTCTTCAGAACCCAATCAAATATCTTCCATTTGTCTGTTCAACACTTCAAGAATTTGCTGTGTGAAATCTGAAACTGCCCCCCTATCTAGAAGTTAAGGAGAGACAAGACAGAGGTAGATCAGCCCAGATTGGCTAGTAGCAGGCTTAGTAAGCAAGGGGACTTAAATTTGAGACTTGTCTGTAGTTCAGTTCAGCTCAGTTCAATCACTCAGTCATGTCCGATGCTTTGTGACCCCATGGACTGCAGCATGCCAAGCCTCCCTGTCCATCACCAACTCCTGGAGCGTACTCAAACTCATGTCCATTGCGACAGTGATGCCATCCAACCATCTCATCCTCCGTCGTCCCCTTCTCCCACCATCAATCCTTGCCAGCATCAGGGTCTTTTCAGGTGAGTCACTTCTTCACATCAGCTGGTCAAAGTATTGGAATTTCAGCTTCAGCATCAGTCCTTCCAATGAATATTCAGGACTGGTCTCCTTTAGGATGGACTGGTTGGATCTCCTTGCAGTCCAAGGGGCTATCAAGAGTCTTCTCCAACACCATAGTTCAAAAACATCACTTTTTTCAGTGCTCAGCTCTCTTTATAGTCCAACTCTCACATCCACACAGGACTACTAGAAAAACCAAGCTTTGACTAGACAGACCTTTGTTGGGAAAGTAATGTCTCTTCTTTTTAATATGCTTTCTATTTTGGTCATACTTTTCTTCCAAGGAGCAAGCATCTTTTAATTTCATGGCTGCAGTCACCATCTGCAGTGATTTTGGGGCCCCCAAAAATAAAGCCTGTCACTGTTTTCACTGTTTCCCCATCTATTTGCCATGAAATGATTGGGCCAGGAGCCATGATCTTAGTGTTCTGAATGCTGCACCTTAAACCGACTTTTTCACTCTCCTCTTTCACTTTCATCAAGAGGCTCTTTGGTTCTTCTTCACATTCTGCCATAAGGCTGGTGTTATCTGCATATTTGAGGTTATTGATATTTCTCCTGGCAATCTTGATTCCAGTTTGTGCTTCTTCCAGCCCAGCATTCCTCATGATGTACTCTGCATATAAGTTAAATAAGCAGGATGACAATATACAGCCTTGACATACTCCTTTTCCTATTTGGAACCAGTCTGTTATTCCATGTCCAGTCCTAACTGTTGCATCCTGACCTGCATACAGATTTCTCAAGAGGCTGGTCAGCTGGTCTGGTATGCCCGTTTCTTTCAGAATTTTCCACAGTTGATTATGATCCACACAGTCAAAGGCTTTGCCATAGTCAATAAAGCAGAAATAGATGTTTTTTCTGGAACTCTCTTGCTTTTTCAATGACCCATTGTGTATTGGCAATTTGATCTCTGGTTCCTCTGCCTTTTCTAAAACCAGCTTGAACATCTGGAAGTTCAAGGTTCATGTATTTTGAAGCCTGGCTTGGAGAATTTTGAGCATTACTTTACTAGTGTGTGAGATGAGTGCAATTTTGTGGTAGTTTGAGCATTCTTTGGGATTGCCTTTCTTAGGGATTGGAATGAAAACTGACCTTTTCCAGTCCTGTGGCCACTGCTGAGTTTTCCAAATTTGCTGGCATATTGAGTGCAGCACTTTCACAGCATCATCTTTCAGGATTTGAAAGAGGTCAACTGGAATTCCATCACATCTACTAGCTTTGTTCATAGTGATGCTTTCTAAGGCCCACTTGACTTCACATTCCAGGATGTCAGTCTCTAGGTGAGCAATCACATCATTGTGATTATCTGGGTTATGAATATCTTTTTTGTACAGTTCTTCTGTGTATTCTTGCCACCTCTTCTTAATATCTTCTCCTTCTGTTAGGTCCATATCATTTCTGTCCTTTATTGTGCCCATCTTTGCATGTAATTTTCCCTTGGTATGTCTAATTTTCTTGAAGAGATCTCTGATCTTTCCCATTCTATTGTTTTCCACTATTTCTTTGCACTGATCGCTGACGATCTCTTATCTCTCCTTGCTATTCTTTGGAACTCTGTATTCAAATGGGTATATCTTTCCTTTTCTCCTTTGCTTTTCACTTCTCTTCTTTTCTCAGCTATTTGTAAGGCCTCCTCAGACAACCATTTTGCTTTTTTGCATTTTTTTTTTTCTTGGGGATGGTCTTGATCTCTGTCTTCTGTACAATGTCACCAACCTCTGTCACGCACTCTGTCTATCAGATCTAGTCCCTTAAATCTATTCCTCACTTCCAAGGTATAATTGTAAGGGATTTGATTTATGTCATACCTGAGAGGTCTAGTGGTTTTGCCTACTTTCTTCAATGTAAGTCTGAATTTGGCCACAAGGAGTTCATGATCTGAGCCATAGTCAGCTCCCGGTCTTGTTTTTACTGACCATATAGAGCTTCTCCATCTTTGGCTGCAAATTATATAATCAGTCTGATTTTGGTATTGACCATCTGGTGATGTCCATGTGTAGAGTCTTCTCTTGTGTTGTTGGAAGAGGGTGTTTGCCATGACCAGTGCATTCTCTTGGCAAAACTCTATTAGCCTTTGCCCTTCTTCATTCCATACTCCACAGCCAAATTTGCCTGTTACTCCAGGTGTTCCTTGACTTCCTCCTCTTGCATTTCAGTCCCCTATAATGAAGGAAAAAGATTTTCACATCTTTTTCGGGTGTTAGTTCTAGCAGGTCTCATAGGTCTTCATGGAACCATTCAACTCCAGCTTCTTCAGCATCTGGTCAGCACATAGCCTGGATCACCATGATATTGAATGTTTTGCCTTGGAAACGAACAGAGATCATTCTGTCATTTTTGAGATTGTATCCAAGTACTGCATTTCAGACTCTTTTGTTGACTATGATGGCTACTCCATTTCTTCTAAGGGGTTTTTGCCCACAGTAGTAGATATAATGGTCATCTGAGTTAAATTCACCCATTCCAGTCCATTTAAATTCTCTGCTTCCTAAAATGTCAACATTCACTCTTGCCATCTCCTGTTTGACCACTTCCAATTTGCCTTGATTCATGGATGTTACAGTACAGGTTCCTATGTAATATTGGTCTTTACTGCATCAAATCTTGCTTCCGTCACCAGTCACATCCACAACTGCGTGTTGTTTTTGCTTTGGCTCTGTCTCTTCATTCTTTCTGCAGTTATTTCTTGACTGATCTTCAGTAGTATATTGGACACCTACCGACCTGGGGAGTTCATCTTTCAGTGTCTTAACTTTTTGCCTTTTCATACCCCATTTCATATAATGGGGTTCTCAAGGCAAGAACAATGAAGTGGCTTGGCATTCCCTTCTCCAGTGGACCGTATTTTGCCAGAACTCTCCACCCTGACCCATCAGTCTTGGATGGCCCTACATGGCATGGTTCATAGTTTCATTAAGTTAGACAAGGCTGTGGTCCATGTGATCATTTTTGTTAGTTTTCTGTGATTGTGGTTTTCAGTCTGCTTGCCCTCTAATGGGGAAGGATAAGAGGTTTATGGGAGCTTCCTGATGGGAGAGACTGACTGAAGGAGAAACTGGGTCTTGTTCTGATGGGCAGGGCCGTGCTCAGTAAGACTTGCCTTAGGCAGTTGCAAGATGAGTAGATCTCTGCACCCACCTACTAGAATCTTTAAAGTCTATATAGACTTGACAGGGTTTAGCCACATATTCAGCCCAGATAGTCTCAACCACACATTGGTCTCTCATGGCTTCAGTTTTGAAAAAGGCTTCCACTATGGGGACAGAGGGGGAATATATATTCCAAGGACAGGGGAGGGAGTGAGAATCCTCTGACTCTCTGGGTCCAGCTCGACCATCAGCCTGCAGTCATGTCCTCTCATTGACCTCCAAGGGCGTTGTCTTCAAGCTGTTTGTGTTCCCATACAAAGGTGCAACCACAAGAGTTGAGAAGGATAAGTCTCAGGCACTTTATGAAGAACCTGTAAACAGATTTGTGTTCCTCTTCTCCTAACCAGACTGTGCTCTGAGCACTGGAATGAGAGTTAAAAAATTGAGGAGTAGGTTGGCATTTGCTTAATAGAGATTATATTTGTTTTCTTCTTAGTTTTCTCAAATGTCAAATGAATGGATAGGTGCAGATAATCTCCAAGGCTTCTGTTAGCCCAAACAGTAGATAAACCTCTAAAAATCTTAGGAGTCCAAAAAACAGCTTCAGTTTTACTGTTGATGGACCAATAAGCATCTCTGAAATGTTTTACTGAAAATAGGTCTTTAGTTTCAGCCTGTGAAGAAAATAATTGTCAAACTCACACAAACACTTGTTAGAGTTTTATTAATACATAGATATCAAAACAACCAGTTCATATGCACTTTAAGAATAAATGATGACATATCTGGGATTTCCCTGGCCAGTCAAATGGTTAAGAATCTGTGCTCCCAAAGCAGAGGGTACAGGTTCAATCCCTGGTCAGGGAACAAAGATTCTATGCTGCATTGTGCGGCCAAAGGGAAAAAAAAAGAAAGAAGACAGAAATGACACAGCCTTATGGATTTAACTTTTTTAGTTTTATTTCAGCAAGGAGACAACAGCAGTTTGCTTCTTCTGCAGTTACTATAGGTAGAAACCTATCAATAAAATCCTGTGCTTTCCCCAGTGGTTATGCAATCCTAATAATTAAATCTACACATCTGCTAAATAACAGCAGATTTGAAGTCTAGCAATTTACATGGAAGAAAACAGATGTCATTCTGGTATAACCTCTTCCCTTTCACCATGAGTGCTGTGAACGCCACACACCCTGCAGTGTTTAATCTATCAAAATACTATACTCCATTTACTCCATTTTATTACATCCTGTGTCACAGGAGATAGAGCAGCTGTTTCTGGATAGAAAGCAAAGAATTGGTACAAAAATAAAGCCTTATCTGAGTAGGTGCAGCAAAGCAATGTTCCTGAATTATCAGCAAAGGGAGATCAAGTGCCTACAATGGGATGATTTTTCAGAAGCTCCAGTGCAACTACTCTTTCAATCAAGAGCATAAGTGGTGAATGATCTAAAACATACACTACATAGGTGCATTTTCCCTTCACAGAAAAATACTGAAGTTCAAAACTCAAGTTCACGTCCTTTGTTAAATATCTCAAATTGATACAAAGAGTGGGTTCTTTCCTAATTAAGTGGTCATGAAATAAAACCCCACCTCAATGGGAAAAAATACAACATGTGAGACCATCCATATTCTCGAAACTTATGTCAAGTGGTTTAGATAGAAAAAAGTTGGGTTTATTATTCAAGTGAAATTTACTTGGTTATGAAAAGTGTTACAAAAGAGAATATTAAAAATCTGTTGGGATGAGTTGTCAATGGATTTCCATGCATTACAGTGAGATATATGAAGGACAACAGGTGGAGAGAGTTTCACAATTATATGTGTTTTAATTGCATTCTTAGGAGGAAAAACCGTGTTTCACTAGATGAGCAACTCAGACTTTGGTAGCATAAGGGTCCCTTGGAGTGCCAAAGTCCCCAGAGAATCTGACTCAATGAGTCTAACACATGAAGTTCAGGAATCTAAAATTTTAAGAGGCCTGCTGGTTAATTCTGATGCAGGTCGTCTTAGGACTATAAAAAACAATGCTTAGATAACTGTACAAATATATAATCTTTTTCAATGAAAATAATGAATACCCAATCTATAATAAAAATAGAAGAGAGATTTTTTTGTTTTGTTTTTTTTTTTTTTTTTGCATCAAAATGGGAATGACAACTTGGGACACACAGATTCAAGAAGCATTTGAGTTGTATTCCAGCAGATGATCCTTTGCCTGAAACACTGCAAAATGTTAGTTGCTCAGTCATGTCTGACTCTTTGTGACCCCATGGACTATAGCCACCGTAGAATTCTCCAGGCAAGAATACTGGATTGGGTAGCCATTTCCTTCTACAGAGGATCTTCTCTACCCAGGAATCGAACCTGGGTCTCCCGCGTTGCAGGCAGATTCCCTGAGCCTACCTAATTTATCTGCTTCCATCTTTGCCTCCCAATAGTCTATTATTTACAAGGCAATCAGAATGTTTTTGAGAGGTCAGTCTGATCATCTTATTCCTCTGCTTGAAACCATTCAGTGGCTTACCATCTCATTTAGAGAAAAAGCTCAGTTCTCGCCATTATCTACCAGGCTGTATGACATGGTCCTTGTTTCCCCTCTAACTTTATCTCCTCATCTCTACTCCCTTCCATCCAAACTGGCCCCTTTACTGTTCCTGAAACTAATATGACTGAACTGACTGTTCCATCTACCTGGAAAACTCTCTCTCCATGTATTTCTATGGCTTTCTCCATAACCTTCTCCACGTATTTGTTCAAAAGTGAAACCTCCCCTAACCACCCTATTTACCTCTATAAGCACCTTCTCCCTGACTTACCCTGTCTCCTTTCTGATTTTATTTTTGCATATAGCATGTATCAGTTCCTATACTATAAACTTTACCTATTATTTATATTATGGTTGATTTTAAAAGTCGAGATAGTCTATGACAAAAACAATTTGAAAATAATTTCATTTGATATATAATCAAGACACTTCTTTCTTCAAAATGATCATAATGCATGATATACATAAAGTGCTTACAAAGTGCTAAATGTTGTGCTTTACATATACTACCTTGTTTAGTACTTATAAATTATCATGAAGAATTTGTTATAATTATTATTTCTATTATGCCAGTGAAAAATGATGAATACAGAGGTCAAGCGACTTGTTCAAGGTCACACAGCTATTAGCCTTTGGTACTGGGACTCAAGAACAGGGAGTCTTCTCCAGCCTCTGCTTTGACAATGCCCTGGATAAATAACCACTTGAAGTTACACAATTAATCAGCAAATTCTGTGTTCAAAATATTGGCTGCTTGATGACTTGAAATTACTTTTAAACAGATGTGTGTCTGATGCAGTCAGTCCTTGATTCACTTTTCAGATAATTCTTACCACCCCTTCTATTTCTTCTGTTCCTAAGATTTATCTCTTGAATTGCTAAGTAGTTATCTCTATTCCCTACATTTTTGACTGCTAGAGGCTAATCAAGTTCATGCCTTATCTGAGTAAAAATTTTATAAGTATGTGTAATACTCCCATTGGGTCTTTCCAGCTTAGTCCATTTTCTTTTCTTCTATAGAAATAACAGCTTGGCCTCAAACAAGCTTTCAAGGAGACCCAGATGGTGAATAGTATCCATTGTTTTAATAGATCCATTGTTCAATTTTTAAAAGATTTCAGGCTGGTCATTAATGAAAGCCAGGAAATTGATTTACTATAGTGAAGTACTGTCAAAAGACCGTTTATAAATTGTGAGGATATTACTTTTTTAATTGAATTTAAATATGATAATGAATGAAGAGAAAGGTGCACCAGCTCATAATTATAGGAACTTGTATAAACACAAAGATGAGAGAAAAAACATGAAGATTATCAAAGTACTTATAATTTCAGTGAACAGGAGCCTCAAGAGCTCAACGTAAAGGGTCAGTGCAAACGACCATTATGTCTTAACCCAGTTTCCTTGAGTTATTTTTAATCTTTTCACTTATAGTGTAGAGGTGTGTTATCTATTCAAGACCAAATCTTTTACTGAGTTCAAATTCTGATTGAGGTCATCAGCGATTACAGGAGCAGTCATAAATAATATTCCCTATATTCCGGGTTGAGATTAGGATTTTGCGAGTCCATTAATAATGGTTATATTTTATATTCACTATAAAATATAGTGGATAGAAGCAAGGTTAGACTGTCCTGAGGAAGACAGAAAAAAAAGTATATGTACTGACTTTGGGGTAACCTGGAGAAAGTTAACTGAAAGACTGTGGTAAGAGACACTGAAAATAACAAATAATTTAATGCAAACACTATACACTTCTTCTGACATTCAACTAAACTCTTATTTGTCTGACAATGCTTTAGTTTTTGAAATTATTTTGGAACTTGAAGTCACTTATGTGAGCATGTAATTATACTCTTGGTGTGATCTGATGTGTAAACTTTTTAAGCAGTTATTTTTTTTTTCAGCAAATAATTCATATTGTCTCCAAAATAGAAGCCTTAGTGAATCTCAGAACATGAATTCATAGATAAAACTGGGCCCTAATAAGAGTTGCATATACTGTGCAATAGATAATATTATTGCCCACCAGACATTTATTCACCTTTTTCTCCCTTCTAATAGAATCTTAGTTTGGGTTTCCACCTCAGTCTTCTACTTTAGGGAAAGCTGACTCCATTCTAGAGGAGGTACAGTCTTGTTACTCTAAGTTATTTAACATATAAACTTCTTTTGAAGAATTGCAGTGATGCAAGGTTAATACATGATTTATTTTGATCAATCAAGTTGTAGGAAAGGCCATTTATTCCATAGGTGTAGGAGAGGTCTTTCTCTGTCTTATTCAATTACAACAAGAAAGCATGAAGTTCTAATGGCCAAAGAGGGCCAACTTGAAATCATGAGAGATAATTTTTAAGATGAAGCTGACATTGTGGGTGGTTGAGTAGAGAGACAGAAAGAACCTGGATCCTTGATAACAGAATCGATTTGATTAAACTGGACAAAAGCACCCATACTCTGGATTTCCATTAATGTAAGATAATCAATATCCTAGTGGAGGTGATGGAATTCCAGTTGAGCTATTTCAAATCCTGAAAGATGATGCTGTGAAAGTGCTGCACTCAATATGCCAGCAAATTTGGAAAACTCAGCAGTGGCCACAGGACTGGAAAAGGTCAGTTTTCATTTCAATCCCAAAGAAAGGCAATCCCAAAGAATGTTCAAACTGCTGTACAATTACACTCATCTCACACACTAGTAAAGTAATGCTCAAAATTCTCCAAGCCAGGCTTCAAAATACATGAACCATGAACTTCCAGATGTTCAAGTTGGATTTAGAAAAGGCAGAGGAATGAGCGATCAAATGCCCAACATTCGCTAGATCATCAAAAAAGCAAGAGAGTTCCAGAAAAAACATCTATTTCTGCTTTATTGACTATGGCAAAGCCTTTGACTGTGTGGATCACAATAAACTGTGGAAAATTCTGAAAGAAATGGGCATACCAGACCACCTGACCTGCCTCTTAAGAAACTTGTATGCAGGTCAGGAAGCAACAGTTAGAATTGGACATGTAACAACAGACTGGTTCCAAATAGGAAAAGGAGTACGTCAAGCCTGTATATTGTCACCCTGCTTATTTAACTTATATGCAGAGTACATCATGAAAAACGCTGGGCTGGAGGAAGCAGAAGCTGGAATCAAGATTGCTGGGAGAAATATCAATAACCTCAGATATGTAGATGACACCAACTGTATGGCGGAATGTGAAGAAGAACTAAAGAGCCTCTTGATGAAAGTGAAAGAGGAGTGTGAAAAAGTTGGCTTAAAGCTCAACATTCAGAAAACCAAGATCATGGCATCCAGTCCCATAACTTCATGGCAAATAGATGGGGAAACAGTGGAAACAGTGTCAGATTTTATTTTTCTGGGCTCCAAAATCACTGTAGATGGTGAATGCAGCCATGAAATTAAAAGACGCTTACTCCTTGGAAGGAAAGTTATGACCAACCTAGACGGCATGTTAAAAAGCAGAGAAATTATTTTGCCAACAAAGGTCCATCTAGTCAAGGCTATGGTTTTTCCAGTGACCATGTATGGATGTGAGAATTGGACTATAAAGAAAGCTGAGCACCAAAGAATTGATGGTTTTGAACTGTGGTGTTGGAGAAGACTCTTCAGAGTCCCTTGGACTGCAGGGCGATCAAACCAGTCCATCCTAAAGGAGATCAGTCCTGGGTTTTCATTGGAAGGACTCATGATGAAACTGAAACTCCAACACTTTGGCCACCTGATGTGAAGAGTTGACTCATTTGAAAAGACCCTGATGCTGGGAAAGATTGACGGCAGGAGGAGAAGGGGACAACAGAGGATGAGATGGTTGGATGGCATCACTGACTCAATGGACATGGGTTTGGGTGGACTCTGGGAGCTGGTGATGGACAGGGAGGCCTGACGTGCTGCGGTTCATGGGGTCGCAAAGAGTCGGACACGACTGAGCGACTGAACTGTACTGAACTGAACAAGACTGTCTGTTTTAACCCAGCTTATTTAAATTATATGCAGAGTGTATCATGAGAAATGCTGGGCTGGAGGAAGCACAAGCTGGAATCAAAATTGCCGGGAGAAATATCAATAACTTCAGATATGCAGATGACACCACCCTTATGGCAGAAAGTGAAGAGGAACTAAAAAGCCTCTTGATGAAAGTGAAAGAGGAGAGTAAAAATGTTGGCTTAAAGCTCAACACTCAGAAAACTAAGATCATGACATCTGGTCCCATCTCTTCATGGCAAATAGGTGGGGTAACAGTGGGAACAGTGGCAGACTTTATTTTTCTGGGTTCCAAAATCACTGCAGATGGTGACTGCAGCCATGAAATAAAAAGACACTTACTCCTTGGAAGGAAAGTTATGACCAACCTAGACAGCATATTAAAAATCAGAGATATTACTTTGCCAACAAAGATCTGTCTAGTCAAAACTATGGTTTTCCAGTAATCATGTATGAATGTCAAAGTTGGACTATAAAGAAAACTGAGCGCTGAAGAATTGATGCTTTTTAACTGTGGTGTTGGAGAAGACTCTTGAGAGTCCCTTGGACTGCAAGGAGATCCAACCAGTCCATCCTAAAGGAGATCAGTCCTGGGTGTTCATTGGAAGGACTGATGCTGAAGCTGAAACTCCAACACTTTGGCCACCTGATGTGAAGAGTTGACTCATTTGAAAAGACCCTGATGCTGGGAAGGATTGAGGGCAGGAGGAGAAGGGGACAACAGAGGATGAGATGGTTGGATGGCATCACTGACTCAGTGGACATGGGTTTGGGTGGACTCCGGGAGTTGGTGATGGACAGGGAGGCCTGGCATGCTTCAGTTCATGGGGTCACAAACAGTCGGGTACAACTGAGTGACTGAACTGAACTGAATCAATATCCTAAGTGTTTCAACCAGTTTGAAGTTATAATTCATGCTATATGGACTGCTATAACAAAACACTATATATCAGGTGGCTTAAAGAGCAAATATTTATTTCTCAGTGTTCTGGAGTCTCAGATTTCCAAGATCAAGATGCTGGTAGGTTTGTTTCTTTAAACATAGGGCTGTTTTTCTAGCTTGTGGAAGGCTGCCTTCTTTCTGTATCCTTACATGGTGGAAGAGGAAGTTCTGGTGTCTCTTTCTCATCTTACAAAGACACTAATCTCATCATAGGGGATCCAGTCTTTATTATTCAGCTAATGACCTCCCAGAGACCTTACTAACAGCGCCATATTAAGGGTTAAAGTTTTAGCATATAAATTTTGGAGAACTTTCCGTCACATTCTGTCCTGGCCCCTCAAAATTTATATCCTTCTCATACACAAAGGATACTAATTCTATCTCAACAACTTTAAAAGTCTCAATTGGTAACAGTATCAGCTCTCAAATCCAAAGTCCCAGGTGTCATCCAAATATAGCTATCCCTATTGTTTCCAGGACCCCCTCAAATACAAAAATTTAACTCCCTTACATAAAGTAATGTAGGGCTTGCATATAAATTGCATTTATATACTTTAAATAATCTCTAGATTACTTATAATACCTAACACAATGTAAATGCTATGCAGTAACTTGCAAATATAGTGTAAATGATAAGTAAATAATTGCTGCCACAATAATTGCTGCCACACAGCGAATTGAATTTTTGTGTTTTGAAGCTTTCTGAAAAAAAAATTTGATTGATGTTCAGTTGGTTAAATCTGTGGATCAGAACCCATGGATGCCAAGGGCTGATTGTATATCTAAACCAGATATGATTGAGACTCCAGGGATGATTCATCCTCTCCAGTCTACGCAACCAGATAAGTGATGCACTTCCAAAATACAGTGTATCCAAAACACAAGGATGGGACAGGAATAGAATAGGTATCATTACTGCAAAAGGGAGAAATCAGAAGGAGGAAAGGGATAACAGGTCTGAAGTGAGTAAAAAACCTAGCAATGAAAATACTATTAGATCTTAAGGTTGGGGAATAGTTCTCTTTGGATTACTGCTCTGCCCTGTGGAGGGGCAGTCCTGCCCATGCATCTCTGCTTGACGGGGGTCATACCTCCAGGATTCTGCAGGGCTGGGGTCAAGCCTACAGAGCTTCAGGAAGCCCAACCTCCACAGCTCCAGGGTAACTGCCCTTTCACCTGTTGAAATTGAGGTGATGTTTCTATCCTTAGTAACCCAGGAGAGAGTCCTCATAATTGCTTTTGGGGTCTTTTCCTGTGTTTTGAAGAATATTGCTGGTTTGCGGTTGACCTGCTCTCTGATCTGGTCCTGTAGGATCTAAGAAGTCTGACAGTTTTCCTGATGCTATATACATAATATTTATGTCTCCTCAAAATTCATAATTTGAGACCTAATAACCCCCAATGTGATGGTATTTGGAGGCAGAGGCTTTGGGAGGTAATTAGGTCATGATTGTGGAGCCCCCATGATGAGATTAGTGTCCTGATAGAGTCCTCAGAAATCTCCCTCACCCCTTCTGCTATATGAGGTTACAATGAAAAGATAGCTGTCTGTGAATGAGCAAGTGGGCTTTCACCAGGCACTGAATCTGCCAGGGACTTGATCTTAGACTTCATGGCCTCTAGAACTATGAGAAATAAATTTGTGTTGTTTATAAGACACCCAGTCTATGGTATTCTGTTTTAGCAGCCCAAACTGATGGGGACAATTTTTGTCCTATTTGTATTCCCTTCAGTTCAGATTGGCAGTGTTTCCGTTGGAGTGGCTGATTAAGTCTGTGGTTCATACCCATAACTAAATTTTATATCAAATTGTATTCAGCCACATCATTGGTATTCTATGCAATATGGATAGTCTGAGAACTTTTCAAGCCTTTTTGTACTGATTCCTTTGTTCTTAACAATTCCTTATTAAATTCTTTCTCCATTCTCACACTTTACTGTGAGCAGTCAGGAGGAAACAAACTACTCCTTCAAGACTTTGCCTGAAGTCTCCTCAGATAATTTGTATTTTTCATCACTCAAAAGTCCTGCCTTCTCTGTCTGACTTAACTTCACTCACTATGACAATCTCTAGCTTCATCCACGTTGTCACAGATGCATTATTTTGTTCTTTTTAATGGCTAAGTAATATGCTATTGTATATATGTACCACATCTTCATTTCACTTATACATGGAATATAAAAAATGGTACAAGTGAAACTTGTTCATAAAACCAAAATAGAGTCACACATATAGAAAACAAACATGGTTACCAGGGGCAGCAGCCTTGGGAGGGAGATAAGCTGGGAGGTTGGGCTTGACATATATACACTACTAGATATAAAACAGACAGCTAATAAGAACCTGCTGTGTAGCACAGGGAACTCTACTCAATACTCTGTGATGACCTGTATGGGAAAAGAATCTAAATAAGAATGGATCTATGAAAATGTATAACTGATTTACTTTCCCTATAGCAGAATCTAACACAACATTGCAAATCAACTATTCTCCAATAAAAATTAATTGAAAAAAATTCTGCCTTCAACAAAACACTGGAACATGAGCACAATTCAGCCATGTCGCTTGCCCCTTCATAATAAGGATTGCCTTTCCTTCATTGTCAAATAGCATGCACCTCATTTCCCTATGAGACTTCACCAGAATGACTTTTTACCATATTTCTCCCAACATTTTATTCATGATTACCTCTGTATTTCTAAGAAGACGGAAGCTTTCACTATAGCTGTGCTCTTTTCTTTCTGAGCTCCCACCTTTAGCAGTCTTTCACAGCAATCTCTGCTTTTTCTAGTATGTCTCTCAAAACTCTTCAGCCCCTGCCCACCTCCAGTTCTAAAGCCACCTCTGCCTTTATAGATATTTGTTTCAGCACCACCCCACTTCCTAGTTTCAGTTTCTATCTTAGTCTGCTTGGGCTGCAAGAACGAAAAACTATAGACTGAGTGGCTTAAATGATAGGCATTTCTTTTCTCATAATTCTGGACACTGGAAGCCTGAGATCAGGGTGCCAGCAAGGTTGGGCTCTGATAGGGCCTTCCTTTTAGCCTTCAGATACCACCTTCCCCCTGCGTGCTCACATGGCCTTTCCTCCCTGTGTTCATGTGGGGAGGGGTGACAGACTTTCATAAAGGTACTAATCTCATCAGGGAAGCTCCATCCTCATGACCTCATCTAAACCTATTACCTCCCAAAGGCCCTAATCTCCTAATATCATCATATTGTGGGTTAGGGCTTCAAACATATGACTTTGGGGAGGAAACAAACGTTCAGTCCATAACACAGCTAAAATATCCTGTTACATAGTAAAACTTATTTCTGAAAGCTGTAATTAATATTTCCCTGGCCAACAGAGATACATTTATAGTTGATTTGGATTCTTATCCTGCAGTTTATGGTAACTCAATGCCTTTGCTCTAGATTTCTGCAAATATTGAGAGGCCTAATATCATTGCTTTTTGGCTAAAAAGATTTCTGGTTAAGTAAATGCATAATGTTTATCACACCATATTGATCCACATGTGGAAAGTCATGCTTCTTTGGACTTCCCACAAAAGAATTCATTTACCCAAGTATTCATGAGCAATATAGATTTTAGTAAAGCTTTAATAGCAGGGAAGGATAAGGAGGTTACATGACAACAATGCAAACTAATTTATTACATATTTTATATTTTTTGACAAGTATTATTTGTTTTTGAGAGATGTATGGTAAATAAGTGCAGGTGTATGGCTTGAGTACATGTGCATGTGTGAGTATGTGTGAGGGTCTGTGTGTGTGAGTATATGTGCTTGGTCCAATAGTTACCTATTAGAAAAAATTGGGCAAATTAAAAACAAGCTCATATGCAGGTCACTAGTAGTGAGCTTGAGTATGTAACCTGATCTGGAGGGTGTCAAAGCTTGGAATGCCAAAACAAAATACCACAACCTGGATGGCTTAGACAACAGACATTTATTTCCTACAGTTTTGAAGGTTGGGAAGTCCAAGATCAACATGGATGCTGCTTCATTTGCTGGCAAGAGCTCTTTTCCTGCCTTTCAGACAGTCACCCTCTCACTCTATCTTCATGTGGTGGACAGAAAGAACTCTACTCTCCTGATAAGGACACTATTCCCAATCTGGTGGCTCCACCCACATGACCTCATCTAAACCCAATCACCTCCCAAAGGCCTAAACTCCAAACACCATGGCACTGGAGATTAAGGCTTTAACATATAAATTTGCAGGGGGCACATAAACATTCAATCCATAACAAAGGGCTTATGCTTGGCTTTGAGACTTGGAGTTCCAAAGCCATCCACCTCTTGCCACAACTTGAGATGTCACGGCCATCATCAGAGATACAGATGGAAACCCCTCCACACCACCACATTAGTACAAACTGCATTAAAAAGGCTTAGAGGAGTGTTCTGTATGAATACAAAGGAGGGGGACAGGGAATGCAAATTGGAGCAGGATCAATCCTTCTTTGCAAGGAATGAAGTTTCCTAGATGGTGGAAGGAGCTCTGCATGGTGGTAAGGGGGTGTTAAATGAAGGAAATACTTGGGAGAAAAGCAAAAAGTTAGGAGTAGAAAATATTTTATATCTTTATAAGCTTGCCTAGTGGTTTTGTAGAGAATAAAAGGGTAGAGTGCTACACACTGACCTCTATCCAGCACTTGCAGAGACAGAGTAGTGTCCAAGTAAGAGTCATGGTCCAAGAATTCCAGATGATGAGCAGCAGTAGATGAGTGGTGGTCCATGGCCAGCCTGGGAGAAATTCTACCCCAGAGGAGCTTCTGAGTAGACCCTTTGGGAGAATTTAAGGGAAGTCTCACTTTTCAGAGTATTTTAGAAGAGGTTGATCCTTGAAGTGGGAAGTGGAGGCGGAAATGGATATCGATGCTTGTGTTATATTTATATATATAAACTGGATGCGAACAGGGTTCCCTCAAATTTTTATTCCTGAGGGAAAGAGTCTTTGCTACCACACATAAGGTCATTTTTATTGGGATAAACACTCAGAGTCTTTTTTGTACTCTTCAATGAAAGGAGAGAGGAGGGGGTACTTCAAGTCATTTCAACCTGTAATGTAAGTCCATTCCTGGAAAACTGCATGTCTTCACGAGAGATAGTTCATAGTCAGTGTCACTTGGGCCATGCTGAGAAGCACACTGAGGATCTCTTTGCTAGATCAGAGCTTGCAAATTTTTTTTTTTTTTAAGCCAAATAGCAAATATTTAGGTATTTTAAGCTATATGAGCTTTCCTGCAACTCCACTCAACTCTGCCAAGATAGTAGGAATTAGACATGCTAAGTCACTTCAGTTGTGTCCGACTCTTTGTGACCCCATGGACCGTAGACTGCTAGGCTCCTCTGTTTATGGGATTCTCCAGGCAAGAATACTAGATAATAGTAATACTTAAGTCAAAGACTACTATTGCTAGAAGGGAGACATGAGGCCTAAGAGTAGGATCTTATCTAAAACTCCAAAATGAATTGTCTGAGGAGACATTTGTCATGTACTGACAAAGCAAGAGATTTTATTGGGATGGGGCACCTAGGCAGAGAGCAGGAGGGTAAGGGAACCCAGAAGGACTACTCTGCCAGATGGCTCACAGTCTGACTTTCACGTGATGGAATCAGTTTCCATCTAATCATTCTAAATGGTCAGTCATTTTGACTCAGGGTCTTTCTTGGTGGTACCTGCCTTGCTCAGACAAGATGGATTTCAACAAGGAGGATTCTGAGAAGTTGGTAGGACATGTGGTGTCTCCTTTTGACCTTTCCCAAATTCTTCCTGCAGGTGGTGACTTGTTAGTTACATAATCCTTACCAGAATCTTCTACTATAAAATAACTCATGCAAATGGTTACTATGGTGCCTGACCATGGTGGGTGGTTTCAGTGTTTCCCTGAAGATTATGGCTTCATTCCAACAGAACTTTATTTATGGATGCTGACTGCTGAATTTCATGCGATTTTCATGTCATGTGACATTTTCCTTAATTTTCTCCAACTATTTAAAATTGATTTTTAACTTGTGAGCCACTCAAAAATAGGTGGTGGGCTACCTTTGGCCTGCAGGCCATAGTTTGCTGACTCCTGCATAGACTTAGGTGACAGAAAGCACTGGCCTCTCTTCTGTGAACAAAGGTGAGTGCCAGTCTCTTCTTCTTCTTTTTTTAATTTGGACTGTAACTGCTTTGCAATGTTGTGTTAGCCTCTGCTGTCTGATGAAGTGAATCAGGCATATGCATACCTATATCCACTCCCTTTTGGACCTCCCTCCTGCCCAATGCCCAAACCCATCCCACTCCTCTAGGACATCACAGAGCACCAAGCTTAGCAGCATCTGAATACCAGTTCAGCCTCTTCACCTTTGACAGCAGCTTCTGTTAATTAAGTCACCTGAAGGGTACATCCTTCTCATAAAGACAGGCATTAATTTTCCTCTGAGAAAATGCAAGCTGGTTTGGTAGTGAAGAAAATACATTTTCCCTATCAGCTTGCATTTCTGTGTTTTGTCCTTTGTGAACAACAGACTGCCCCATTATTATGCTGAGAAGCATTTTGCTCTTCCTTGCCAGACCTGAATCTTGGCTGAATCACAGGCACAACCACTCTGGTTTTCAATGACTATTCTTTTTGGTGCCAGGAAGAATGGTGCCAACTATGATTAAACTATTTTGATTGTTGGCCTCCGACTGATGGGGACAATGAGGGTGTTTTTTGCCAGTTCATCTCACTACATACATAAAATTGTTTTTTAACAAAAATAGCCTTATTTTGCACATGTTAATACGTAGTCTAAGAAAAAAATTTGACAGAATAGCTGATATAGTCTCATGTCATCAGTAACATTATTTTAAATGGCCATGAACTGAATAATCATAAGTTGCAAAAAATTTGACCAAATTATTGTTACCTTTTAAATAGTTGCCAATCTTAATATTATAAAAATTGTGTAATGAAATTCCTTTCAGATAAATTTTTGTGTAGCTTCATTTTTTTTTTTTTTTAGGATGAGTTCCCAGGAATTGAATTGCTTGAGTAAGCATATATATTGAAGGCTTTTGATTAGTATCACAAAAATACACTCTGGAAAAAATCATCTAAATCAATTGATATTCCCATCAGGAATACATGCAAGTTTCAATTTCTCTGTACACTTGCCATTAAAATTTTAATTTCTTAGGAAATCTAAACAGTTTAAATAAAACTTTGTATTTATATATCTTTCTCGATATTATGAATACTAATGTGACAGGAACACTGTCTTCTTTATTGTTTATTTTCAGTTCCTAGCACAGTTCCTGACACATAGTATTCAATAAATACAGGTTTAATTAAAAGACAAGAGAAAGAATAGACAATATTGGCAATACTTAGATATGTACTTTACATATTTTCTCAATATTTCAGTGATTAATTTGTTACAAAATATGATCTGATTACATTTATGAGATCTTCTTTTCCAACTCTATGCTTGCTAGTGTTCTTTTTCTAAATATGGCTTAAAATGTAGGATAATAACCAAAATGATTGTAGCATAACATGGTTTTGAATCTTTGTTTTTGATATTTAGAGAAAACCTTTTGTTTCTGTAATCTTTATACTGCTGATAACCTCTGTCTCTCTTTGCCTCTGTTTGTTTAAAATCCAATTATGTAGTCCATTGGATCAGGTATATAGAGCTTTTATTTGGAATGTGTGTATATCCAAAGACTTCAAAACATTTTCATTTTTTGAATACTTACACAGGTTAGATAGCAGAAAAAATAAATGACCTTGGACAAGCAATAAATGGAAATATCCTTGTTGTTGATTGAGTGCAATTAGGATTTTGCTTTCATAATAGTAGTTGCAGCTGTGCATTCAAATGAAGAAATGCCTGCAAGGGCAAGACGCTCTCTTTAGATTGATACCCTACTGCTACTAGATTGTCTTAGTTGACTTATAGACCCTGTAGTGTTGAGTAAAATAATTGTCTATTTACACAGACAAAGCAATTTCTGACTCCAAGGTCACTTGCAGTTTACAAGAACATTTTTGAAGTTTTACAGAGACAGCACTTAGATGAGAGCTGTGTGAAAGAATTATAGATTCTCTACAGAATATTTTCAGGTGGTTCTCCATATCCTTATGGGTGTTGTAGATTTAAAATGTTTGCCTAAAGAAGCCATTATTGTTTATTCACTGATGTACTGCAAACATAAAAGAACAATACCTCATCTGTGCTGGTCACAATGGTATAAAATTAGAAGCGATTTTAAAAAGCTGAAAGATTCACAAATCTGTTGAAATTAAACCAAGTGCTCATGAACAACCAATGGGTCAAAGAAGAAATCAAAAGAGGAAAAAAAAAAAAACTTGAAGCAAACAAAAACGAAAACACAGTAGACCAAATGTATGGTATGCTGTATATGCAGTTTCAAGAGGGAAGTTTATAGCTATAAAAGCTTACATTAATGAAAAAGAAAGATCTGAAACAACCTAACTTTGCCCCTCAAGGAACTAGAAAAAATGAGCCAGCCCAAAATTAGAAGGAAGGGAATAACAAAGATCATAGCTGAGATAAATAGAGAACAACAACAACAACAAAAAATTAATGAAACTCAGAGTACTTTTTAAAAATATATAAACCAAATTGATAAATATTTACATAGACTAAGAAAAAAGATAAAGGAGTCTAAATATAATTATAAATAAATGAGGACCCATTAGAGCTGATACCACAAAAATACAAAGGATCATAAGAGACTACTATGAACATTTATATGCCAACAAATTAGTTAATTTAGAGGAAGCAGATAAATTCCTAGAAACATCCAATCTACTAAAATTGAATCAAGGAGACACAGAAAATCTAAATACGCAATAAACAGTAATTACTACCCAACATAGAAAAGTTCAGGGCCAGATGGTTTCATTGGTGAATTATATCTAACATTTTAGAAGTAAAGTTGATTCTTCTAAAATACTTGCCAAAAATTCAAGAGAAGGGAACACTTGGAAACTCATTTTATGAGGCCAGAATTGCCCTGATACCAAAACCAATTAAGGGCATATAAAAAAAGCAAATTGCAGGCCAATATTCCTGATGAATATTTCTCATCATCTTTGCATGTTGAGATGCAAAAATTCTCAACAAAATACTAGCAACTTGAATTCAATAGCACATTTATAAGATCATACAGCATGATCAGATAGAATTTGTTCTTGGGATGCAAAAATGGTTAAATGTGTGCAAATCAGTTTGTGATATATTAATACTAGAATGAAAGATAAAAATCATGTTATCATCTCAATAATGCATGAAAAGCATTTGACAAAAATATAACCTTCTTTCAGAATAAAAATTCTCAACAAATTGATGATAGAAGGAATTTGCCTCAACATGATGAAGGCTGTATAAAACAAGGTCACAGTTAATGTCACATTCTACAGTAAAAGGTTGGGAACTTTTCTCTAAGGTCAGGAACAAGACAAAGGTGCCCACTCTCAACATTCCTATTCAACATAGTACTGGAAGTTCTAGCCAGAGCAATTTAGCAAAAACAAACAAACAAACAAACAAACATGCTATTGAAAAAGAAGCAGTAAAATTTACTTTATTGGCAAATGCTATATTTTCATCTATAGGAAATCCTAAAGATTCCATCCAAAACTGTTAGAATTAATCAACAAATTCAGTAAGAGTTACAGGGTAAAAAACCAGTATATAGAAATCAGTCATATTTTTATACACTAACAATGAGATATCTGAAAAAGAAATAAAACAATCTCAATCCCAGTATCAAAAACAATAAAATACTTAGGAGTAGATTTAGCCAAGAGAGTGAAGGAACTATACACTGACAACTATAGGACATTGTTGAAAGAAAAGGAAGAGGATTCAAATAAATAGAAAGATATATGTGTTCATAGGTTGGAAGAATGGACATTGTCAAAAAGTCCATAATATTCAAAGCCATCTATAACATTAATGCAATTCCTATCAAAATTATAATGGCATGTTTCACAGAAAAAGAAAAAATAATCCTAAAATTTACATGGTACCACAGAAGATCCCTAAAGAGCCAAAGCAATTTTCAGAAAGAAAAACAAAGCCAGATACATCACATTTCCTGATTTCAAAGTATACTACACGGCAGTAGTATTCAAAACAGAATGGTACTGGCATGAAAATAGACACATGGCAAATGGAACAAAGCCAGGAGCACAGAAATAAAACTGCATATGTGGTCAGCTAATATTTGAAAAGGGTCAGTAATATTCAGTGGGAAATGGATAGTATTGTTAATAAATCACCTGGGGAAAACTTTATATCCACATAGGCAGATGTTGGTCAAAGGGTAAGAACTTCCACTTATAATATTAGTAAGTTTTGGGAATTCCATGGATAGCAAGGTGATTATAGTTGACAGTATTATCCTACATACTTGAAAGTTGCTAAAAAAGTAGATATTAACCAAAGAGATGATATTGAACAAAGAAATGTTTAATGTTTGTTTAAACAAAGAAACAAATTAAACAAAGAAATGTTTGTTTAATGATGTTAAACAGAGAGAGGACAATTATGTGAAGTAATGGAGATGCTAGCTATTGGTATGGTCATAATCATTTTGCAATATATAACTATTTAAATCAATGTATTGCATACTTTGAACATACATAATGTTATATCTCATTATACTCCAATTATAATAATAGAACAGTGCCTGGCACATTTCAAAAGCACAATAAATGTTTGTTTACAGAAGAAGAGTCTCATGTATTTTGCTTTCTTTAATCTGCCGATCAATTAATATTTTCTGAGCATTTACAAAATACTTGGTGTGATTGATTTATAAGATTTATATTTCATAGAGTTTATAGTCTAATTGGAGTGATGAAAACCCAAAACACATGAAAGCTTGCCATTTCTAATTACATCGATATCTTAGAAACCAAACATAACCATGTTTACAATCATAACAATGGAATGGGCTTTAAACTCCCCCTCACCCCCAAAAAAGCCACTTAAAAATACAAAGTAAAAATTCTGTGATAATGAGTGTCTGGGATTCCTTCCTCTAAGTTTTTTTCTTTATTTTCTATATCATGCTGCCACAACTGATTTTAATATGTCTTTCTCTAGATTAAAATCTTTCAGTAGCTCCCATGCACTAAAGGATAAAATTCAAATTCCATAGAATGGCTGTGATATATCAACAATGGTGACAAAAATCTTTGTCATTTCTCTCATAGAGAGATGGGGGCATCTATGTATTCTTCCCCTTGAGTATGGGCAGGTTTCATAACTGCTTTAACACATAGAGATGGCAGAAGGGATGCTTTGCCAGTTTATAGGTCAAAGCCCAAAGAGATCGACAGTTTCTGCTTCTTGCCTCTTGGAACACCCACTCTAGGCAGCTCAACTGCTGAAGTTTAAACTCTCCTGCTGTAAACAGTACATGGAAAAGCTATGAAAAAACCGAGTGGAGAGTGGCTCAATAGAGCCGTGCTCTTCATCCTTTCCCACCAAGGCACCAAGCTGCCTTGGATTCTCTACTCCAGCCCAGCTACCTGCTGAATGTCACCAAGTGACCTTGTTCAACACCACATGGAACAGGAGAATCAACCAGCTTAGTCTGGTCCATTTTGTATCATAGATTGTGAATGTCATGAAATGACTGGTTTCAAGCCATCAAGTTTGCAGTAGTTGGTTACACAGAGGTACATAGCCATAACAATAGCAATAAAGTTTCCTATAAATTTACATGTCTAAATTATCACACTTTCTCTACTTTTAAGAAAGTTAATAAGCTTTATTAAATTTTGAGCAAATTTCATTAACAAAAAAAATTGAGCTAAAAATACAGAGAGATCCCATACACCCCTTGAAAGTGTGAAAGTGCTAGTCACTCAGTTGTGCCCAACACTGCAATCCCAAGGACTATAGCCTGCCAGGCTCTTCTGTCCACAGAATTCTCCAGGCAAGAATACTGGAGTGGGTTGCCATTCCCTTCTCCAGGAGATTTTCCTGGATCAGGGATTGAATATTGGTCTCCTGAATTACAGACAGATTCTTTGCCATCTGAGCCACCAGGGAAGCCCCTTAACCCATGCCAATTTCCCCTATTTTTAATATCTTGCATAAATATGCTATATTTGTTACAACAAGTAGGCCAATATTAATGCATTATTGTTAAGAAAACTCTACAATTTACATTAGGGTTCACTCTTTTTAATATACAATCTATGGCTTTTGACTAACATATAATGACATGTATCCAACATTACAGTGTTATACTGAATAATGGTTTCATTGTCCTGAAAAATCCCTTCCCAGAATCCCTGTAAACCAGTGATATTTTTATTATCTCCATAGATTTTCCTTTTCTAGAAGGTCATATATTTGGAATAATACAATATATAACTGTTTTAGATTGTCTTCTTTCACTTAGAAAAATATATTTGAAGTTCTTCCATGACTTTTGGTGGCTTAATGGCCTTTTCTCTTTTAACATCCATATAATGTCCCAGTCTATGGTTGCATCACCATTTACTTATCCATTTCCTTGTAGAAAGACTTCTTGCTTGCTTCTAAGCTGTGGCAATTATGAATAAAGCTGCTATGACCATTCATGCATAGATTTTTGTGTGAGTGCAAGTTTTCAAGCCATTTGGACAAATATCAAGCAGCATGATTACTGGATCATATGGTAAGATAATGTTTAGTTTGGTAAGAAATTGCCATACTGTCTGTCTTCCAAAGTGAATGTACCGTTTTGCCTTCCCACCAGCAATGAATGAGAGTTTGTATTGCTCTTCATTCTCACCAGCATTTGGTATTGCCAGTCTTCTGGATTTTGGCTATCCAAACAAAATTGTGTAGTAGTATCTCATTGCTGTTTCTATTTGAGTTCTCTAATGCTGTATGATGTTGAGAATCTTTTTCATATGCTTATTTGCTGTCTGTATGTCTTCTTTGGTAAAGCATTTTTTTTTTTTTTCAAATCTGTTGCCCATTTTAAACTTGGGTTGCTTGTTTTATTACTGTTGAATTTTAAGCATTCTTCATATATTTTAAGTATCAGTTCTTTAACTGAAATGTATGTGTTTTTCAAAAGATTTTATCCCAATTTTCTAGACTTTTAACCTTCATATTCCTTCAAACACACAATACACATTGCCTATGATCAAATCACAAAAAAACTGTTTTGTTTCCTCTGCATGTCATGCTCTTTCTTACTAACATTTCCATACTTTTGCATAGGCTATTCTGATATCTGCATTCAAGGCAGAGGGAACTTTACTTATACTTGAAGTATGAAGAGTATTAGAGGACTGTATCATACCCTTTGTGCAACCTTCCTGTATTCCAAAGAGATTTAGTGCCTCAGTTCTCTGTGCTCAAAAACCACTTTTGTGTGTGTGTGTGTGTGTGTGTGTGTGTGTGTGTGTTAAGTCACTTCAGTCATGTCTGACTCTTTGTGATCCAATGGACTGTAGCCTGCCAGGCTCCTCTGTCCAAGGGATTCTCCAGGCAAGAATGCTAGAGTGGGTTGCCATGTCCATCTCCAGGTGATCTTCTCAACCCAGGGATCAAAATCACATCTCCCATGTCTCCTGCATTGGCAGACAGGTTCTTTATCACTAGCGCCACCTGGGAAGCTCCCTGTTTTATGTATACATCAAATAAAATGCTGAGCACATTTAATTCTAACTCTGGTTTATGATCCTGTCCACCAAAAGGATCATGCAAATCCCCCAAACAGGTGCCGTATCTTTTACATCTTGATGCAATTCTCCACACCTTCATGTAAGAAAAAAGATGCATCCTAGATACAAATTATATGAAGGAATGCCCAGAATAAATCTTGGTGATGAAGTGTGAGAGGAGAGATCATGAATTACTTCACTGAGCATTTCATGATAGAAGTCATAGGTTTCAGCATGGAAGAATAAATAACATTTGACTAGAAATGAATGATAAAGTTTTGAAAGACAGTAGAAGCACATCTATTTGTGGCTTCCATCTTGGGTGTATTCCCTCTCACTCCATTGAATCACTGACTCAGAGGGAAGCCAGCTGCTATGCAGTGAAGTGACTGGATGGGAGCTCCAGGTAATGAGGGATCAAAGCCTGCCAACAGCTATGTGGCTGATCTTGGACATTCAATGTGGCTGTACACTCTGTACTCTTTACCAACATGTTATTTTCATTTAACCTGACGTTATTGTTCAAGTGAGCTATAAATGCTATGATAGTAATTAAAAGCTCTGACTAAAGAGAGGTAAAGAGAGATCTGGCTATAACTTTTAAGTATATAGGTCATTTCAATGACTATATCGAACCGATTTACTAAAGACCACTCTTTCTGGTAGCCAGCCCCATTTAGGAACTGATATTTTAATACTGGTCTGCACATTGTAACTTTCTGCTAGATCACTTGCTTTGGTTTAGGCTCAAGGAATAATGGAAAAAGTTCACAATTCAAATACAAAAAACAAAAGTTTTAAGTGTGTGGAAAATTTGTTTTATGTTAAAACTGTTCCATTATAACATGGAGCTATTTATAGTTTTTATTATTCCTCTTTGTTTGAATATTTATACACTTTACTGCCAAAACATTAATGTGCTTGATTATGAAACTCCCCAGACCCTGTTGAGGATTTTACATAATTACAGTAAAAGCATTACATTATGTTCCTAATAGCTGAGAAAATATGCAAAGTCTGAAAAAATATCTAGTCATAAGTTTTTTGACACTGGATTGTGGACCTCTATTGGCTTCCTTGGGTTATCATCTCTTTGCTTAAAATGTAGGATTGAGAACTAAAATCATAAGAAGATAGAAAGATAAAACTTTAAGGAATGGAAAATGCTTATTTGCTCTCCAATTCCAATCTATCACTCCTATCCTCCAAATGTGGAATTGCTTATAATAATAATAATAGGACGTTTAGAACATATGGTGTTGATATTGGTTTCTTCTGAACCGAAGCTGTGCTTAACATCAGGAGAAGCTGAGAGGAGTGAGGTTAAGTTTAGGGCACCAACCAGAAGTGAAGTTTGTCATTTTAACAAACTGCTGTATCCCTGGGGTCTGTCCCAGCCTGTTTTTACATATTATTTTTCTTCTCTTCCTTCCTACTTCTTCTCTTTCTAGTCCAGGAATATGCTGCTTGCTAATTGATCATCCTCAAAGTTAATTCATTAGAGGTCTTTGCTTTCATGTACTCCTGTGTCCCAGGATTAGAAAAGTTGCCTCACTGCTAACTAACTAGGTGAGCTATTCATTCACCTCTTGAGACATTGTATCTGAAATAATATCTGGGAAAGGCTTTAGTGACTCAAAATCACTGATAGGAAAGAAATATTATCAGCTTAATGCCTACTTCTAAGGGATCATGACAGAAGTTTTTAGAAAGATATTTCAGTTCTTGAACCTTAGTTTCCCCATCTATACAATGGTACAAATAACTATAGGCTGTTTAAATTGTTGCAAAGATGAGACAATATATGTAGGACACTTGGAATAATGCCTTGCATATGTAAGTGATGATGAATCTCCTTTCGTTTACTTTCCAAACTCGCCACATTTGTCTTTAGATTGAATTTCCTTCTACTTTTTCCTTACACCGTGAGAGGACTCTCCATCATTGCTATTATGGTTACAATAAATAAGTCCTTCCCTTTGTCCAACTGAAGTTTCTGTTGCTAATATTTTATTGACTTAATTCTGTGCTTCTTTTATTTAAATGTACTAACCTTATCTTTTTCAAAGTGTCCTGGATTCAACCTTATTAGCAAAAAAAATAAAAATCCATTTTGATTCTTATCTACAGTGGTAGAATAAAAGCTTTTTATTCCTATTTTTTTTAAATAAAGAAATCTGTATTAGTAAGCAGCAATTTGTTGATAGTATTTTGGTGGTAAAAAAAACTTTTTTGAGGTCCCTGAAGTTATATCTTATTTTGCCAATGGATATAATTAGGTATGCCTAAGGAATTACACTGGGTTGTTGACCATTTAACTCAGATGATTGTTCTTTATATTTGTATTCTAATGCTCCATTTACAGGGTTCCATATATATAATTACATGTGATCCTTACAACACAATGAATTGGATATTGTCACTTTATTTTTTATTTTATGGATTTTAGCTTTTAACAATAATCTTTTATGTTTTTATTTTTATGGCTTTTGAGCTACTAGTTCTGTTGATCTTTATTTTTAATTTTACCTATTTTATTGTTTAAGTATTCTTAATCTCATCTTTACTTGCATTCATATTTTCACTCCTAATTTCCTTCTATTTTTCTCATAACCTACTCTCTCAATTTCAGTTTTACTGCTTCCTAACTTTTAAATCTGCCCTTTATTTTTTAAAATATTTTGTCTCCTTATCTTTTATCATCTTGCATCCCACTGCTTCTTGCTTCCTGAAACTGTCATTTTGTTTGGTTTGCTTTCATAATGGCAGCAGGAGGCATGGCCACAAAGGTGGCTGAAAGGATGGACCCATGACTGGAAAGGCTGTCAGCTTTCTTGCCAGCTTTGGTGATCCCATCCCAAATCTTCCTGCACTTTCTCTCAACTCCACTTTCTTCCATCTTACGCATCTTCTTCTTAAGTCCAGACATATCAACTTTCTGTGAGTATCTGAGTGAAGTCCTAAACCCACTGATGTTCATTTGCTCAGTACTTCACTGGAAGTGATTCTTTTTCCATGAACTCAAAGGTCTGTGGACAGTGTCAGCTTAGGATCTCTAAGTGCAAACCGCTCTCCCACCTGGCCAGCAATAAATCTCTGACCTCCTGTGGGCTGCAACTTCACCCTCAGGCCTGTGTTAAAACGTGACACTGTCGTTGAATAAGAGAACAGAGTACATGTTCTAGCAGTGCTGTCTGGGCTTCAGAGAAGGATACTCGAAGGTCGAGCACAGCGGTGTCATCTCAGAGCTGTAGAAGGAAGTCTTCCATCCCACTGCTTCTCAGGTGCTGTTTGCCCTCAGTCTAACCCGTTGCCCCATTGTGAGTTAGTGGCTGGAGCAGGAAGCGAAATGAAATAAAAGAGAAAACAAATGAACTTCTTCTTACCCACCTGAGTCTGACTTCCTATGTCTTTCCCAGATTTGCCATTTTTTTTCTTTCACAAAAGACTTTTTCTTTGTAAAACCAATTTTCTTTGAATTACTTGAGTCTTAAGAAGTTCTGGATTGAAACTAAACAAAGCCCAAACTGTTATCTGTACTGTGCAGCTAAAGGTCTGGGATCTGGTCTAAAAAAGTGGTGTATACCTAGTTCCTTGTACAAATCCATGCTAATAATATCATGCTCTTTTTACTTGTCTACAAATTCATATTAATAATATAATGCTATTTATACTAATTCTGATATAAATAATAATCTCACTATAAAAATGAATAAATGACAGATATCCAATCACAAGTGACTTATTTAGAATACTGTATTAATTCCTAGTGCTACTGTAACAAATCATCACAAATTGGATTGCTTTATTCATTGTCTCAGCTCAGAAGGTAAGAATTCAGAAATCAAGTGGCAGCCAGGTTGATACGTCCTGGAAATTTTAGGAAAGAATCCATTCCATGCCTCTCTTCTGGTACCTTCAATGTTCCTTGACTGTACAGCACAATCCAGCCTACCCAGTCTTCATGTGGCCTTCTTGTATGTCTGTCTTTGTGTCTCAAATCTCCGTCTTATAAGGACAACAGTCATTGGGTTTAGGGCCCATCCTAAATCCAGGATGACTTCATCTCAGGATCCTTAATTATGGCAGCAAAGACCTTTTTACAAAATAAAGCACCTCACTTGTTCCAGGATTTAGTATGTTTTGGGAGGCCAGTATTTAACTCACTAATTCTCAGTCATGACTTTCTTCATTTTTTCTTTCCTGATGTTGCTAAGCAAGGGTGAATAAATGGTGCACAGGATATGCTCTCAAATAATTTTTTTTATTACTGATTTAGACAAGGATTTTTATTATAAGGAAGTAAAATCCAAGCAAGCTGTCTTAAATGAAAAAGATTTATTTTAGTGAAATGAGAGGCTACTTGATGGACAGCTGAGGACAGGAAAGAATCACCAGCCTCAAAAGTACTAGAACAAGAAATAGAAAGTAAGCAACTGAGATATTGCCTTCCCTGTCTCTGGGGCCAAATGGTCACTCTTAGACTGCTTCGATCTGCTTTTCTCTATGTGTATCTTAGCTGCTACACCAAAATACCAGACACTTGGTGGCTTAAACAACAGACATTTATTTCTCACAGTTCTGAAGCTTAGAAAGTCCAAGATCAAGATGGCAGATTCAGTTCTTCGGGAAGAAGACTTTGTTTCCAGCTTGCAGATGGCTATCTTGTTGCTGTATGCTCACACATGGAGACAGGGAGAGTTCTGTTTTCTCCTTTCCTTTTTAAAAGAGAGCTAATGCCATCATCTAAGATTGGATAGTACAAAACTGCCAGAGGAAACTAGAGATGATACACTCTTTGACACAAGTTGTACCCTCTTTTCTGGATCTTTTTTTCTAAAGTAAAGGAAATAAAAGCAGAAATAAACCAATGGGAAATAAAAGCAGAAACAAACCAATGGGACCTAATTAAACATAAAAGCTTTTGCAGATCAGAGGAAACCATTGACAAAGTGAAAAGACAACCTATTAAATGGGAGAACATATTTGCAAATGATTTGACCAATAAGGGATTAATATCCAACATATAATATCCAACAGCTCATACAACTCAACAGAAAAAAAAAAAAGTCCAATTATAAATGGGCAGAAGAGGGTCAGTCCCAAGATGGGGGAAGAATAGGACGGGGAGACCATTTTTTCTGCCCACAAATTCATCAAAAGATCATTTGAATGCTGAACAACTTCCACAAAACAACTTTTGAACACTGGCGGAGGATGCCAGGCACCCAGAAAGGCAGCCCAATTTCTTTAAAAGGAGGTAGGACAAAATATAAAAGGCAAAAATAGAGACAAAATATTTAGGGACAGAGACCCTCCCTCCCTCCTGGAGAAGTTTCCACACAGTAGAAAACCCTATCACAAGTTTGTCTGTGGGGAATTTTGGAATCTCAGAGGGCATTATAGCCTGGCCAAAAAAAAAAACAAAAAACCCACAGATTACATGCCTAACTGCAACTGCCAGTGGAGAAGTGGTCCAGATGCTCACATCTGCCACCAGCGAGTGGGGGCTGGGCAGGGAGGTGCAGGCTGCATAATGGTGCTTAGTGTAAGGACCAGGCCTGAATGCCCTGAGGACAATCTGAGGGAGCTAATGTGAGAACAACCTAAACCTTGGGATAGCCAGAGAGACAGAAAAAAAAAAAAAAAGGACGTTTCCTGCAAAAGGCTATACCCTCACCTGGTAACCCGAGGCGCACTCAGAGAACAAAGGATTGAGTGAATATCAAAGGAGAGCAAGCCTGCTGCTATATATGGCCCTCCCTTCCCAGAGGCAGAGGGTCAGGCCTGTGACAGCCAGAGCTGGGAGGCAAGGGGCTGCTGCTATCTCAGCCTCAAGAGACCACATCCTCCACCAAACTGTGAGCAGGCTCCCAGCTGCTAATCAAGGTCTTTCTGGGATCCTGGGCGGTTGACATCTGCCAGGAGTGTCACAGCCTGAGATCAGCGCCCCTGAGGGGACACACAGGACACCTGGGACTGGACTCTCATGGGGCACCTGGGAAACCAAACGGCTGAGACTGGGCGGGTGAATAAGATGCACGGGCCACTTGGGAGAGCGCACTCGCCAAGCACCCGTCACCTGAGCTGCTTGGACCTGGGAAGGGCACAAAACGCACAGCCTATCCTGGTCTGTGCCCTTCTAGAGCACCCGAGAACCTGAGCGGGTGAGACCTGGGAAGTGCACGAAATGCAGGGCCCACTTGGGACAGTGCGCTTGCAGAGCGCCTTGGAGCCTGAGCAGTGTAGACCCAGGAAGCACATGCCATCTTGGGCTGTGGCAAACCCAGTGTGGTCCATGCACTGCGAGCACTCCCCACACATGCCAGAGGCATTTGTTTGTGGTGTCCCTGTCTCCCTACAACACAACTGAACAAGTGAGCCTAAATAAGTGGCCACCTTCGCCCCGTTGCGTCAGGGTGGAAATTAGACCCTGAAGAGACACGCAAACAGAGGAAGCCAAAATAAACAAAGAAGGGGAAACCACGCTGGAGGTGCCAGGTCCAACAGATTAAAAACCTGCATTTAATACTGGAGACCGTGCATTTGAGGGGCAACTATAGACCTTGAGAACAGGTACAAGCCAAAACAAGGGACTATCTGACACTGAACTGACCCCACACTGCCCACAACAGCTCCAGAGAAATTCCTAGATGTATTTTTACTATTATCACTTTTTATTTTTTTAAAATTAGTTCTTTATTACTCCTTTATCCTTTTCATAGCCTACTATTACCTTTCAAAAAAACCCTATTTTTGGTATTTCCTGAAGATGGCGGAGGAGTAGGACGGGGAGACCACTTTCTCTCCTACAAATTCATCAAAAGAATAACTGAATGCAGAGCAAATCTCACAAAACAACTTCTGATCGCTAGCTGAGGTCATCAGGCGCCCAGAAAAGCAGACCATTGTCTTCGAAAGGAGGTAGGACAAAATATAAAAGATAAAAAGTGAGACAAAAGAGCTAAGGACGGAGACCCGTCCCGGGAAGGGAGTCTTAGGCGGCCTTGCTTGGGCTAGGGTCCGGGCCTGAGTGCCCTGAGGACAATCGGAGGGAGCTTCTGTGAGGTGCCAACTTGAACTGTGGGAGACCAAAAGAGAGAAAATTAACCGGCCTGAACACACTGCCGGCCGTTCGCAGAACAAAGGGACGGAGAAAGTCCCAAGAAGAGGTCGCAGGCTGCGGACCCGCCCAGCCCCGCCGGAGGCAGGAGGCACGGGGGAGGGGAAGGTCGCGGCGAGACACAGGGCGCAGGCAGCCGACCGGCGCGGGCGGGGACTGGGGCTGGGGACGCAGAGGGCGGAAGGCGCGCGCACCCGACTGGCGTCAGCGGAAACTGAGACTGGGTCCGCGGAAGGGAGTGAGTGTGCCACACCTGGGGATAGTGCGCCCATCAAGCCCCTCGCTGCCTGGACCGCTCTGACGGGGAAGGCATAGAGAGCAGGCACAGCTTTTCCTTCCGCGCTTTTGTGTAACACCCGAGGGCTGGAACCTAGCGCAGCGCGGGGCGCGCTCCATATGGAACAGCCGGGAGCCTGAGCAGCGCAGACGGAGAAAGCAGCGTCAGCCCCTCCCGGGAGCGCCAGCCCGCCCCCGCAGGGCCAGCCCCTCCCCGCAGCGTCAGCCCCGCCCCGCAGCGCCAGCCCATCCCCGCAGCGTCAGCCCCTCCCAGCAGCGCAACGGAACTAGCTAACTGAATAAGAGTCCACCTCCGCCCGCCTGTGTCAGGGCGGAAATGAGGCTCTGAAGAGACCGGCAAACAGAAGCCAAATAAACAAAGGGAACCGCTTCAGAAGGGACTGGTGCAACAGATTAAAATCCCTGTAGAAAACACCGACTTCACCGGAAGGGCCCTGTGGATATCGAGAAGTGTAAGCTGGAACGAGGAGCTGTCTGAAACTGAGCCGAACCCACACTGACCGCAGCAGCTCCAGAGAAACTCCTAGATATATTTTTACTTTTTTTTTTCTAAGTAAGGAAAAAACAAATTTTTTTTTCTTTTTATATTTTTTCTTTTTTATTTTTTCTCTTTTATTTTCCTTTAAAATTCCCTATTACTCCCCCATTACTCCTTAACTTTCATTTACATAGATTTTTACGATTTTTTTAATTAGGGGAAAAAAATTTTTTTTTTTTTCTTTCTTTCTTTTTTTTTTTTTTCTTTTTTTTTCTTTTTCTTTTTTTTCTTTTTTCTTCTTTTTTTTCCTTTCCGTTTTCTCTTTTATTTTCTATTTTTCTTTTTCTCTTATTTCTTTTAAAGTCCTCTAGTACTCCTCTACTACTCTTCATTTTCATTTTCACTACACTATAACCTTACCAAAAAAAAAAAAAAAAAAAAGAGAAGCCCTATCTTTAAACCGAAGATTATTCTCTCCCAATCTTGACTCTCTGTTTTCTACCTCAGAACACCTCTATTTCCTCCTTTCCCCTTCTCTTCCCAATCCAATTCTGTGAATCCTTGTAGGTGTCTGAGATACGGAGAACACTCTGGGAACAGAGAGCTGCGTAGATCTGTCTCTCTCCTCTTGAGTCCCCCTTTTTCTCCTCCTGCTCATCTCTATCTCCCTCCTCCCTTTTCTCCTGTTCATGTAACTCTGTGAACCTCTCTGGGTGTCCCTAACAGGGGAGAATCTTTTCGCCATTAACCTAGAAGTTTTATTATCAGTGCTGTATAGTTGGAGAAGTCCTGAGACTACAGGAAGAATAAAACTGACATCCAGAGGCAGGAAACTTAAGCCCCAAACCTGAGAACACCAGAAAACTCCTGACTACATGGAACTTTAAGCAATAAGTGACCGTCCAAAAGCCTCCATACCTACACTGAAACCAACCACCACCCAAGAGCCAGTAAGTTTTAGAGCAAGACATACCACGCAAATTCTCCAGCAACGCAGGAATATAGCCCCGAATGTCAACATACAGGCTGCCCAAGGTGACACCTAACACATAGACCCATCTCAAAACTCATTACTGGGCACTCCATTGCTCTCCAAAAAGAAGAAATCAAGTTCCACGCACCAGTACACTGACGCAAGCTTCCCTAACCAGGAAACCTTGACAAGCCAATCGTCTAACCCCACCCACTGGGTAAATCCTCCACAATAAAAAGCAACCACAGACCTCCAGAATACAGAAAGTCCACTCCAGACACAGCAATCTAAACAAGATGAAAAGGCAAAGAAATACCCAACAGGTAAAGGAACATGAAAACTGCCCACCAAGTCAAACAAAAGAGGAGGAGATAGGGAATCTACCTGAAAAAGAATTTAGAATAATGATAATAAAAATGATCCAAAATCTTGAAAACAAAATGGAGTTACAGATAAATAGCCTGGAGACAAAGATTGAAAAGATACAAGAATTGTTTCATAAAGACCTAGAAGAAATAAAAAAGAGTCAATTAAAAATGAACAATGCAATGAATGAGATCAAAAACACTTTGGAGGGAACCAAGAGTAGAATAACGGAGGCAGAAGATAGGATAAGTGAGGTAGAAGATAAAATGGTGGAAATAAATGAAGCAGAGAGGAAAAAAGAAAAAAGGATCAAAAGAAATGAGGACAACCTCAGGGACCTCTGGGACACTGTGAAACGCCCCAACATTCGAATCATAGGAGTTCCAGAAGAAGAAGACAAAAAGAAAGGCCATGAGAAAATACTCGAGGAGATAATAGCTGAAAACTTCCCTAAAATGGGGAAGGAAATAGCCACTCAAGTCCAAGAAACCCAGAGAGTCCCAAACAGGATAAACCCAAGGCGAAACACCCCAAGACACATATTAATCAAACTAACAAAGATCAAACACAAAGAACAAATATTAAAAGCAGCAAGGGAAAAACAACAAATAACACACAAAGGGATTCCCATAAGGATAACAGCTGACCTATCAATAGAAACCCTCCAGGCCAGAAGGGAATGGCAGGACGTCCTGAAAGTAATGAAAGAGAATAACCTACAACCTAGATTACTGTATCCAGCAAGGATCTCATTCAGATATGAAGGAGAACTCAAAAGCTTTACAGATAAGCAAAAGCTGAGAGAATTCAGCACCACCAAACCAGCTCTTCAACAAATGCTAAAGGATCTTCTCTAGACAGGAAATGCAGAAAGGTTGTATAAACGTGAACCCAAAACAACAAAGTAAATGGCAACGGGACCACACCTATCAATAATTACCTTAAATGTAAATGGGTTGAATGCCCCAACCAAAAGACAAAGATTGGCTGAATGGATACAAAAACAAGACCCCCATATATGCTGTCTACAAGAGACCCACCTCAAAACAAGAGACACATACAGACTAAAAGTGAAGGGCTGGAAAAAAATATTTCACGCAAATGGAGACCAAAAGAAAGCAGGAGTCGCAATACTCATATCAGATAAAATAGACTTTCAAATAAAAGCTGTGAAAAGAGACAAAGAAGGACACTACATAATGATCAAAGGATCAATCCAAGAAGAAGATATAACAATTATAAATATATATGCACCCAACATAGGAGCACCGCAATATGTACGGCAAACACTAACGAGTATGAAAGAGGAAATTAATAGTAACACAATAATAGTGGGAGACTTTAATACCCCACTCACAACTATGGATAGAACAACTAAACAGAAAATTAACAAGGAAACACAAACTTTAAATGACACAATGGACCAGCTAGACCTAATTGATATCTATAGGACATTTCACCCCAAAACAAGCAACTTCACCTTTTTCTCAAGTGCACACGGAACCTTCTCCAGAATAGATCACATCCTGGGCCATAAATCTAGTCTTGGAAAATTCAAAAAAATTGAAATCATTCCAGTCATCTTTTCTGACCACAGTGCAGTAAGATTAGATCTCAATTACAGGAAGAAAATTGTTAAAAATTCAAACACCTGGAGGCTAAATAACACGCTTCTGAATAACCAACAAATCATAGAAGAAATCAAAAAAGAAATCAAAATATGTATAGAAATGAATGAAAATGAAAACACAACAACCCAAAACCTATGGGACACTGTAAAAGCAGTGCTAAGGGGAAGGTTCATAGCATTACAGGCTTACATCAAGAAACAAGAAAAAAGCCAAATAAACGAACTCTACACCTAAAGCAATTAGAGAAGGAAGAAATGAAGAACCCCAGGGTTAGCAGAAGGAAAGAAATCTTAAAAATTAAGGCAGAAATAAATGCAATAGAAACTAAAGAGACCATAGCAAAAATCAACAAAGCTAAAAGCTGGTTTTTTGAGAAAATAAACAAAATTGACAAACCATTAGCAAGACTCATTAAGAAACAAAGAGAGAAGAACCAAATTAACAAAATTAGAAATGAAAATGGAGAGATCACAACAGACAACACTGAAATACAAAGGATCATAAGAGACTACTACCAGCAGCTCTATGCCAATAAAATGGACAACTTGGATGAAATGGACAAATTCTTAGAAAAGTATAACTTTCCAAAACTGAACCAGGAAGAAATAGAAGATCTTAACAGACCCATCACAGGCAAGGAAATCGAAACTGTAATCAAAAATCTTCCAGCAAACAAAAGCCCAGGACCAGATGGCTTCACAGCTGAATTCTACCAAAAATTTAGAGAAGAGCTAACACCTACCTTACTCAAACTCTTCCAGAAAATTGCAGAAGAAGGTAAACTTCCAAACTCATTCTATGAGGCCACCATCACCCTAATTCCAAAACCTGACAAAGATGCCACAAAAAAAGAAAACTACAGGCCAATATCACTGATGAACATAGATGCAAAAATCCTTAACAAAATTCTAGCAAACAGAATCCAACAACATATTAAAAAAATCATACACCACGACCAAGTGGGCTTTATCCCAGGAATGCAAGGATTCTTCAATATCCGCAAATCAATCAATGTAATACACCACATTAACAAATTGAAAGATAAAAACCATATGATTATCTCAGTAGATGCAGAGAAAGCCTTTGACAAAATTCAACACTCATTTATGCTTAAAACTCTCCAAAAAGCAGGAATAGAAGGAACATACCTCAACATAATAAAAGCTATATATGACAAACCCACAGCAAGCATCACCCTCAATGGTGAAAAATTGAAAGCATTTCCCCTGAAATCAGGAACAAGACAAGGGTGCCCACTCTCACCACTACTGTTCAACATAGTGTTGGAAGTTTTGGCCACAGCAATCAGAGCAGAAAAAGAAGTAAAAGGAATCCAGATAGGAAAAGAAGAAGTGAAACTCTCACTGTTTGCAGATGACATGATCCTCTACATAGAAAACCCTAAAGACTCTACCAGAAAATTACTAGAACTAATCAACGAATATAGTAAAGTTGCAGGATATAAAATTAACACACAGAAATCCCTTGCATTCCTATATACTAACAATGAAAAAACAGAAAGAGAAATTAAGGAAACAATACCATTCACCATTGCAACAAAAAGAATAAAATATTTAGGAGTATATCTACCTAAAGAAACAAAAGACCTATACATAGAAAACTATAAAACACTGATGAAAGAAATCAAAGAGGACACAAACAGATGGAGAAACATACTGTGTTCATGGATTGGAAGAATCAATATTGTCAAAATGGCTATTCTACCCAAAGCAATCTATAGATTCAATGCAATCCCTATCAAGCTACCAACGGTATTTTTCACAGAACTAGAAAAAATAATTTCACAATTTGTATGGAAATACAAAAAACCTCGAATAGCCAAAGTAATCTTGAAAAAGAAGAATGGAACTGGAGGAATCAATCTGCCTGACTTCAGACTCTACTACAAAGCCACAGTCATCAAGACAGTGTGGTACTGGCACAAAGACAGAAATATAGACCAATGGAACAGAATAGAAAGCCCAGAGATAAATCCACGAACCTATGGACACCTTATCTTTGACAAAGGAGGCAAGGATATACAATGGAAAAAAGACAACCTCTTTAACAAGTGGTGCTGGGAAAACTGGTCAACCACTTGCAAAAGAATGAAACTAGAACACTTTCTAACACCATACACAAAAATAAACTCAAAATGGATTAAAGATCTAAATGTAAGACCAGAAACTATAAAACTCCTAGAGGAGAACATAGGCAAAACACTCTCCGACATAAATCACAGCAAGATCCTCTATGACCCACCTCCCAGAATATTGGAAATAAAAGCAAAACTAAACAAATGGGACCTAATGAAACTTAAAAGCTTTTGCACTACAAAAGAAACTATAAGTAAGGTGAAAAGACAGCCGTCAGATTGGGAGAAAATAATAGCAAATGAAGAAACAGACAAAGGATTAATCTCAAAAATATACAAGCAACTCCTGCAGCTCAATTCCAGAAAAATAAATGACCCAATCAAAAAATGGGCCAGAGAACTAAACAGACATTTCTCCAAAGAAGACATACAGATGGCTAACAAACACATGAAAAGGTGCTCAACATCACTCATTATTAGAGAAATGCAAATCAAAACCACAATGAGGTACCATTACACACCAGTCAGGATGGCTGCTATCCAAAAGTCTACAAGCAATAAATGCTGGAGAGGCTGTGGAGAAAAGGGAACCCTCTTACACTGTTGGTGGGAATGCAAACTACTACAGCCACTATGGAAAACAGTGTGGAGATTCCTTAAAAAACTGGAAATAGAACTGCCATATGACCCAGGAATACCACTTCTGGGCATACACACTGAGGAAACCAGATCTGAAAGAGACACATGCACCCCAATGTTCATCGCAGCACTGTTTATAATAGCCAGGACATGGAAGCAACCTAGATGCCCATCAGCAGATGAATGGATAAGGAAGCTGTGGTACATATACACCATGGAATTTTACTCAGCCGTCAAAAAGAATTCATTTGAACCAGTCCTAATGAGATGGATGAAACTGGAGCCCCTTATACAGAGTGAAGTAAGCCAGAAAGATAAAGAACATTACAGCATACTAACACATATATATGGAATTTAGAAAGATGGTAACGATAACCCTATATGCAAAACAGAAAAAGAGACACAGAAATACAGAACAGACTTTTGAACTCTGTGGGAGAAGGTGAGGGTGGGATGTTTCAAAAGAACAGCATGTATACTATCTATGGTGAAACAGATCACCAGCCCAGGTGGGATGCATGAGACAAGTGCTCGGGCCTGGTGCACTGGGAAGACCCAGAGGAATCGGGTGGAGAGGGAGATGGGAGGGGGGATCGGGATGGGGAATAAGTGTAAATCTATGGCTGATTCATATCAATGTATGACAAAACCCACTGGAAAAAAAAAAAAAAAGTAAAAAAAAAAAATAAAAAAAAAAAAAAAGAAAAAAAGAAAAAACCCTATTTTTAAAACAAATTCCATGCGTTTTAAAACTTTTTTGTGATTATGTTTTGTATTTCTTTGTATTGTATTTTTGAGACTCTAACCTCTATTCTATGTTTTTAATCTTTGTTTTTTGATATTTGTTATCAATTTTGTACCTTGAAGAATCTAATCGTCGGTATCTATGTTCATTTAGGGATTTGATTACTGGTTTGATTGCTCCCTCCCCTTTGACTCTCCCTTTTCTCCTCCATGTCACTTCTATCTCCTTCCTCCCTTTTATCTTCTCTACATGACTGAATCTTTCTGGGTGTTCCTGGCTGTGGAGAGCTTTTTGATATTTGTTATCAAGTTTGTACCTCTAAGAATCTAATCTTCAGTATCTATTTTCATTTAGGGATTTGATTACTGGGTTCATTGCTCTCTCCCCGTTTGACTCCCCCTTTCTCTTCTTGGTCACCTCTATCTCACTGTTCCCTCTTCTCTTCTCTATAAAACTCTGTGAACCTCTGTGGGTGTTCCTGGCTGTGGAGAGCCGTTTCACCAATAACCTAGTGGTTTTATCTTCTATGCTGTATGGATGGAGAAGTCTTGAGGCTACTGTAAGAGGACTGAAAGCCAGAGGCCGGAGTCCTAACTCCAAAACTTTAGAACATCAGAGAACTTCTGACTCCAGGGAACATTAATAGAGAAGAGGTCACCCAAAAGTCTCCACACCTACACTGAAACCAAGCACCACCCAAGAGCCGACAAGATCCAGTGCAAGACACACCAGGCTAATTTTCAAGCAAAACAGGAACACAACCCTGAACATTAAAAGATGGTCTTCCTATATTGTAAAGTAATTAGCCTCCAACTAATAAAAATAAATGGGAAAAAAAAAAAGATGGTCTTCCTAAAGCCATGCCAAACCTGTGGACACCCCAAAACTCACTACTGGGCACGTCTTTGCACTCCAGAGATAAGAGATCCAGCTTCAACCACAAGAACACAGACACAAGCTCCCCCAACCCAACCAGGAAACCTTGACAAACCATTAGTCCAAGCCAAACCACAGGGAGCAGACACCACAATTAAGAGGAACCACGAACTTCCATCCTGCAGAAAGGGCACCCTAAATATAACAACCTAAACCAAATGTAAAGACAGAGAAATATTCAGCAGGTGAAGGAACATGATAAAATCCCACCAAACCAAATGAAAGGAGGAGATAGGGAGTCTACCTAAGAAAGAATTCAGAATAATGATGGTAAAGATGATCCAAAATCTGGAAAACAAAATGGAGTTACAGATAAATAGACTAGAGACAAGGATTGAGAAGATGCAAAAATTGTTTAACGAGGACCTAGAAGAATTAAAGAAGAATCAATCAATAATGGAATAACTGAGATCAAAAGCACTCTGGAGAGAACCAACAATGGAATAGCTGAGGCAGAAAATAGGGTAAGCAAGGTGGAAGATAGAATGGTGGAAATAAAAAAAGAAAAAAGAATTAAAAGGAATGAAGACAACCTCAGCGACCTCTGGGACAACATTAAATGCCCCAACATTTGAATCATAGGAGTCCCAGAAGACAAAAAGGAAGGGCATAAGAAAACATCTGAGGAGATAATAGTCGAAAACTTCCCTAATATGGGGAAGGAATTAGCCACCCAAATCCAAGAAACCCAGAGAGTCCCGAACAGGATAAACCCAAAGTGAAACACCCCAAGACACATATTAATCAAACTAAGGAAAATTAAACACAAGGAGCAAATATTAAAAGCAGCAAGGGAAAAGCAACAAATAACACACAAGGGGATCCCCTAAGGATAACAGCTTATCTTTCAATAAAAACTCTTCAGGCCAGAAAGGAATGCCAGGATGTACTTAAGTGATGAAAGAGAAAAACCTACAACCAAGATTACTTTACCCAGTAAGGATTCCATTCATATATGAAGGAGAAATGAAAAACTTTACAGACAAGCAGAAGCTGAGAGAATTCAGCACTATCAAGCCAGCTCTTCAACAAATGCTAAAGGATCTTCTCTATACAGAAAACACAGTAAAGCTCTATAAAAAGGACCCAAAACAACAAAGTAAGTGATAACAGGATCATATTTATCAATAATTACCTTACATGCAAATGGGTTAAATGCTCTAACAAAAAGACAAAGACTGACTGAATGGATACAAAAATAAGACCCGTATATATGCTTTCTACAAGAGACCCACCTCAATCCTAGGGACACATACAGACTGAAAGTGAAAGGCTGGAAAAAGATGTTTTATGCAAAAGGGGACTGAAAGAAAGCAGGAGTAGGAATACTCCTATCAGATAAAACAGACTTTGAAATAAAAGCCATGAAAAGAGACAAAGGACACTACATAATGATCTAAGGATCAATCCAAGAAGAAAGTATAACGATTATAAATATAAATGCACTCAATATGGGAGAACTTCAACACATAAGGCAAATGCTAACAAGTATGAAAGGGGAAATTAACAGTAACACAATAATAGTGGGAGACCTTCATGTTCCACTCACACCTAAGCATAGATCAATCAAACAGGAAACTAATAAGGAAACACAAGCTTTACAATGGGCCAGCTAGATCTAATTGATATCTATATGGCAATTTCACCCCAAAACAATGGAATTTACCTTTTTTTCAAGAGCATATGGAACATTTTCCAGTATAGATCACATTCTGGGCCATAAATTTAGCCTTGGTAAATTTAAAAAAAATTGGAATCATTTCAAGCATCTTTTCTGATCACAATGCAATAAGATTAGATGTCAACTATAGGAGAAAAGAACTATTACAAATGCAAACATATTCAGGCTAAACAACACGCTCCTGAATAACCAACAGACCATGGACAAAATCAGAACGGAACTAAAAATATGCATAGAAAAAAGTGAAAATGAAAACCTGACAGCCCCAAACCCATGGGATTCAGTAAAACCAGTGCTGAGAGGGAGGTTCATAGCAATACAAACCTACCTCAAGAAACAAGAGAAACATTAAAGAAACAACCTAACTTTATACCGAAAGCAACTAGAAAAACAAGAAAAGAAGAACCCCAACATTAATAGAAGGAAAGAAATCATAAAAATCAGAGCAGAATTAAGTGAAAAAGAAGTGAAGGAGACTATAGCAAACATCAGCAAAACTAAAAGCTGATTCTTTGAGAAGATAAATAAAATAGACAAACTGTTAGTGAGACTCATCAAGTAAAAAAGGGAGAAAAATCAAATCAATAAAATTAGAAATGAAAATGGAGAAATCATAATAGACAACACAGAGATACAAAAAATCATAAGAGACTACTCTGAGCAATTATATGCCAATAAAATGAACAATTTGGAGGAAATGAGCAAATTCTTAGAAAAGTATACCTTCCAAAACTGAACCAGGAAGAAATAGAAAATCTTAATAGGTCCATCTTAAGCACAGAAATCAAAGCTGTAATAAAAAATCTTCCAACAAACAAAAGCCCAGGACCAGATGGCTTCACAGGTGAATTCTACCAAAAATTCAAAGAGCTGACACCTAAATAAATAAAATATCAAACTCAAACTCTTCCAGAAAATTGTGTAGGAAGGTAAACTCCCAAAATCATTCTATGAGGCCACCATCACCCTAATACCAAAACCAGATAATGATTCCACACAAAAAAGAAAACTACAGGCCAATATTGCTGATGAATATAGATGAAAAAATTCTCAGCAAAATTCTAACAAACAGAATCCAACAACATATTAAAAAGATCATATATCATGACCAAGTTGGCTTTATCCCAGGGATGCAAGGATTCTCCACTATTCACAAATCAATCAATGTGATACACTACATTAACAAATTGAAAGATAAAAACCATGTGATTATCTCAACAGATGCAGAGAAACCCTTTGACAAAACTCAACACCCATTTATAATCAAACACTTCAGAAATCAGGCACTCTAGAAAGCAGGAATTTCTCCAGAATGAGGGATGGCATGGTGAGGGAGGTGGGAGGGGGTTCAGGTGGGGGGACACATGTACACCCATGGCTGATTCATGTTGATGTATGGCAAAACCTTCCACAATATTTTAAAGTAATTAACCTGCAATTAAAATAAATAAATGAATTTTAAAAATAAATAACATTTTTAAAATGTGCAAAAGATCTGACAGTTTTTCAAAGGAGAAATGTAGATGTTCAACATGTGCATGGAAAGTTACTCAACATCACTAACCATCAGGGAAATGCAAGTCAGACCTACAATAAGTTATCATATCACATCTGTTAGAATGGCTATCATCAAAAGGAGCACAAATAACCAACACTGGTGAGGCTGTGGAGAAAAGGGAACCCTCAAACACTGTGTAAGTGTAAATTGGTGCAGCCACTGTGGAAAACAGTATGGCATTTTCTGAAAACTAGTAGAACTACCATGTGACCCAGCAATTCCAGTCTCATGTATTTATCCAAAGAAAAGAAAAACACTAATTAGAAAATATACATGCAACCCAATGTTCATAGCAACATTATTTTCAATTGTCAAGATATGGAAGCAACCTAAGTGTCCATGAACACATGAATGGATAAGGAAGATGTGGTATATATACACAATGGAATACTCACTCAACCACAAGAAAGGGTGAAATTTTGCTCTTTGAAGCAACATGGGTGGACAGGGAGAGCAATAAGTTAAGTGAAATAATTTAGACAGGGAAAGATAAATACTGTATAATATCACTTATATGTGCAACCTAAAAAATAAAACAAATTAGTGAATATAGCAGAAAAGAAACAGACTTACAGATACAGAGAACAAACTAGTGGTTGCCATTGGGGAGACAGAGAGCAGTAATATGAGTTGGGAAGTGGGAAATACAAACTTTTGGGTATAAGACGGACTACAAAGATGTATAGCACAACACAGGGAATATAGCCCAATATTTTGTAAAAACTGTAAATGAAGTCCAAACTTTAAAATTATATTAGAAAAGATGAACAAAACTGATAAATCTTTACCCAGACTCAAGAAAAGAAGAGGGCCCAAATCAATAAAATCAGAGATTAAAAAGGAAAAACTACAATGGACACCACAGAAATACAGAGGATCATAAAGGACTGCTATGAACAACTATATGCCAATAAACGGGCAACCTAGAAGAGATGGGCAAATTCTAGAACTGTAAACTGTTTCAAGGCTGAACTAGGGAGAAACAGAAAATAGATCAATTACCAATATTGAAGTAATTTTAAAACTCCTAACTGTCCAGAACTTTCTAGCTCTTCTTATTCCCATTAGTCAAATGGTTTCTTCTGGATCTCAGTGTTCTTTAAGAGAAATATGACTGCCACATGCATTTTTCAAAATCATACAAATTAAGGATGTTGCCCAGCCTTCAGATTGGATGTTTAATCATGGCACCATAAACAATGGTTGGGGATAAAGGGAGAGGGCAGCATCATGTGTCGTGTGGTCAGCTGGACGCAGCAGAGAATTTGGGTAGGCTTAGCTTTCCTGAGAAAGTGACCAAAGACAGGATGTATCCAATGTAATTAATTTCTGCTTTAAAAAGGTTATCAAGCTTGGATAAAAAAAGAAGAAAAAAACATAGAAAATGTAACAAATGCAAAGGAAAAAATGACACAACTCCACCTTTTAGTGATAGCTGATACTACTAATCATGTACTTTCCATTTTTCTCTATTTGTACATACCCATAAACATTTTAAACATTTTATCATGAAAAATACTACTTACAGAAAAGCTTATAAAACATGCATGATTAAAGAATAATAAAGGAAAAAGAATAATAAAGAGTACCTGCTAATTTGTGTAAAAAAATAGAATGCTTGAAATATCCTTGAAGTTTTCTATTCACTTTTACCCAAATGTACTCCTTCTCTGTTCTTCAGAAATAATCATTACCTTGAATTTCATGTCAAGGACTCTACTTTTTTTAGTTTAATAAAGAATTATTGGTATATAACATGTCAGTAGGTTTTGCAGGAGGCTGATAAGCTGGTTTGGTGTTCCCAGACCATAATTTTAAGTGTACATATGGATTCCCTTTTTTTTCTTTATAATCTCACAAAATTTGAATGGTTACTCAAGGAAACTGTTATTTTGCCTGTCTTAAATTTTATATCATTGATATAAAATGGAATATATTATCTTTCATTTTCACACATTCAAGTAGTCCTACTGTTTTGCTACTATAAACAATACTGATAGAAACATCTTGGAAAATGTTTCCTGCTTCACATGTTTAAAAGTTTCTCAGTATTTCTCAAATACTGTTGGCTATTATCCACAGTAAGAAATACATGCTGCAATTTGACTCATTACCAACACACACAAACACACAGGCCTCAAATGTGTGCATACATATAACTAAAACAACACTTTAATGAAACAGTTATTATGTTTCACCCTTGCAGCACAATCTGGTATTTTCTTTTCTGATTTACTCTGTTCTAGTGAAATCTAGTATATTTTATTTTTTTAAAAAGCTAGTTTTAACACTAGATCTGTGGTTTTTTTTCGTTGTTGTTGTTGTTTGGTCACTTAGTCATGTCAGACTCTTTGTAACCTGATGGACTGTAGCACACCAGGGTTTCCTGTCTTTCATCTTCTCCTGGAGCTTGCTCAAACTCATATCCACTGAGTTGGTGATGCAATCCAACCATCATATCCTCTATCCCTTTCTGCTCCTGCTTTCAATCTTTCTCAGGATCAGGGTCTTCTCAGATGAGTGTCAACTCTTCACATTAAATGGCCAAAGTATTGGAACTTCAACTTCAGTACTTCCAATGAATATTCAGGGTTGATTTCCTTTCAGATTGACTGATTTGATCTCTTTGCTGACCAAGGGACTCTCAAGAGTCTTCTCCAACACCACAGTTCAAAAGCATCAATTCTTTGCTGTTCAGCCTTTTTTATGGTCCAAGTCTCATACCCATACAAGACTACTGGGATAACCATAGCTTTGACTGTAAGGACATTGTTGGCAAAGTAATATCTCTGCTTTTTAACATTCTGTCTAGGTTGTTCATAGTTTTCTTCCAAGGAGAAAGTGTCTCTTAATTTCGTGGCTTCAGTCATCATGTGCAGTGATTTTGGAGCCCAAGAAACTGAAGTCTTTCACTGTTTCCATTGTTTCCTCATCTATTTGCCATGAAGTGATGGGACCAGATGCTATGATCTTAAATTTTTTGAGCGCTGAGTTTTAAGCCAGCTTTTACACTTTCCTCCTTCACTTTCATCAAGAGGCACTTAGTTCCTCTTTATATTCTGCCATAAGGGTGGTGTCATCTGTATATCTGAAGTTATAGATAGTTCTCCCAGCAATCTTGATTCCAGTTTGTGCTTCATTCAGCCTGGTTTTCACATGATATACTCTGCATATAAGTTAAATAAACAGGGTGACAATATACAACCTTGACGTACTCCTTTCTCAATTTGGAACTTATTATTCCATGTCCAATTCTAATTGTAGCTTCTTGATCTGCATACAGGTTTCTCAGGAGACAGATAAAGTGGTCTGCTATTCCCATCTCTTTTAGAACATCACAAAGTTTGCCGTGATCCACACAGCCAAAGGTTTTGGCATAGTCAATAAAGCACAAGTAGATGTTTTTATGGAATTCTCTTGTCTTTTTTTATGACCCAATGGATGTTAGCAATTTGATCTCTGGTACCTCTGCCTTTTCTAAATCCAGCTTGAACATCTGGGAGTTCTTGATTCCATACTGTTGAAGACTAACTTGGAGAATTTTGAGCATTAATTTCCTATCATGTGAAATGAGTGCAATTGCACAGTAGTTTGAACACTCTTTGACATTACCTTTCTTTGGGATTAGAGTGAAAACTAACCTTTTCCAGTCCTGTGGCCACTGCTGAGTTTCCCAAATTTGCTGACATATTGAGTGCAGCACTTAAACAGCACTATCTTCTAGGAATTGAAATAGCTAAGCTGGAGTTCCATCACCTCCACTAGCTTTGTTCATAGTGATTCTTCCTAAGGCCCACTTGACTTTGCATTCCAGGATATCTGGCTGTAGGTGAGTGATCACATCATCGTGGTTATATGGGTTGTTAAGATCTTTTTGTACACTTCTTCTGTGTATTCTTGCCACCTCTTCTTAATATCTTCTGCTTGTGTTAGGTACATACTGTTTCTCTCCTTTATTGTGCCCAACTTTGAATGAAACTGATATCTCTAATTTTCTTAAAGAGATCTTTCATCCTCCCATTCTACTGTTTTCCTCTATTTCTTTGCATTGATCACTGAGGAAGGCTTTCTTATCTCTCCTTGTTATTCTTTGGAACTTTGCATTCAGATGGGTATATCTTTCTTTTTTCTCCCTTGCCTTTGACTTCACTTCTCTTCTTCTTCTTTTTTTTTCCCCCTCTTCTTTTCTCAGCTATTTTCAGGTCTCCTCAGACAATCATTTTGTCTTTTTGCATTTCTTTTCTTGAGTATGGTTTTGATAACCACCTCCTGTACAATGTTATGAACCTTTGTCCACAGTTCTTTAGGCACTCTGTCTACCAGATATAATCCCTCGAATCCCTGTCACTTCCACTGTAAAATCATAAGGGATTTGCTTTAAGTAATACCTGAATGGCCTGGTGGTTTTCCCTACTTTCTTCAATTTTTTCATACTTCAGCATTTATCAGAATTACTTAAAGGGCTTGTTAAAACACAAATTTCTGGGAGTTTTTCCAATGTTTCTATTCCAGCAGCTTAAGGAATTACATTTCTCACAAGGTTTCAGGTGATCTTGATGCTGCTTTCCTGCTGATCACACACAAAAAACCACCTATTAGCCTGATTTGCAATTTATTAATTAACTACTTTACAATTTTTATTGTAATCTTCAAGGGTATATTTTTAAAAATGAAATTGCTAGGTCATATTTTACTAGTGTAGGTACCTCTTGTAGATGCTTCTTGACACAAGATATATTTAATTTTCAAAGTATTTGTGCCAATATACTCTCTCTTTAGTAAAATATAGGCATTTTTATTGATTCATATCCTTTCCAATGCTTGATATTGTCAGATATTGCAATTTTGCTAATTTGGTGAGCATAACATGCTATTACATTATGATTTTATTTTGTGTTTCCTTAATTATGACTGACATTGAGTGTTTTTTCAATGTTTACTGGCCATTCATGTTTCCTGTTATGCTAAATATTTGTTCATGGTTTCACTCATTTTTCTATTGCCTTATTAATTTGTACAAATGTTTTAAATATTAATCCTTTTGAGGTACATATTGTACAAATATACTGTCAGTTAGTAATATGGTTTTAAGCTATCATATTGTGTTTTCAAGAACAAAAGATCTTAATTTTCAATTTTCAATTAGTTCTTTTATAGTTGGTTTCTCTGTGTGTCATGTTAAGAAATCTATCCTTAGATAAAGATAGAGATACCTAGATACCTAGATAGAGATAATCTACGCATGCATGGTCAGTCACTCAGTCATGTCCAACTCTTTGCGACTTGATAGACTATAGCCTACAAAGGTTCTGCTGTCCGTGGGATTTTCAGGCAAGAATACTGGAGTGGATTGCCATTTACTACTCCAGGGTATCTTCCTGACCCAGGGATCCAACCCAAGTCTCCTGCCTTGGCAGGGGGATACTTTACCACTGAGCCACCTGAGAAGCCCAGAGATAATCTACATTTTCTTCTAAAAGTTGGAGATATGTAAAGTGGCAGAATTTCAGAGATGGCTCTTATGCCAAAATCAGAGAAACTTGTTAAAATTGATAGGGAAAAAGTGGGACTTGAGAGCTAGAATATCTGAATCAATGCACCAGGAAACCTTGAATCCCTAAATGCTCCTGAATCCTTTGACCCACAAAAGTGGTCCACCCATCCCTGTGGAATAAACAGCCCTCTTCCCTGCTTGAAGACTGTACAAGTGTCTCAAATGAGGTCAATGCTTTGAATGACAATTTTGCTTCTCTTTAGGAACTTATCAGTTCTGACCACTAGACAACAAGTTAGGCCAAATCTTAGCATAAACTAATTATTGGGTTGGCCAAAAAGTTCATTCAGTTTTTAAAGACAGTAAAAGACATTTTTCATTTTTATCAAGAACTGTATTGAACAACATATTCACCATTTTGTTCCATATATTCTGCCATTTTTTTCAGGCAACTTCATAATTCCATCTTCTCCAAATTTTTTATATTTTTGAGCAAAGAACTTTTCCAGGTGACTTTTACAATCTTTCAGGGAATTTGAATTTTTTTCCATTAAGAGAATTTTGTAAAAGTCAAAATAAAGGATCTTCCAAAGGTGTAATATCTGGTGAATACAGTGGATGAATCAGAACTTCCCAGCCAAGCTGTAACGGTTTTTGCCTTGTCATCAAATAAACATGCAGATTATGCATTTTCTATTGATTAATTCCAGACACCTTTCATTGAATACTGCTTTCATTTGGTCTAATTGAGGGGAGGCCTTGTTAGAATTAACCATTTGGTCTCCTGGAGATCCCCTGGAGAAGGAAATGATAATCCACCCAATACTCCTTCCTGGGAAATCCAGTGGGCAGAGGAGCCTGACAGGCTACAGTCTATGGTGTTGCCAAAGAGTTGGACACGACTTAGTGACTAAACAACAACAACATTTCTGGAAGGAGCTCATAGTAGATGACTTCTTTCCAATGCCACCGTATACACAACATTATCTTCTTTGGATGAAGACTGGCCTATTTGGTGTGGTTGGTGGTGGTCCATTTTGCTTTCCCGTGATCTCTCATGTTCCACATTATTGTACAATATCTATTTTTCACTTCCCATCATAATTTGTTTTAAAAGCTGAATGCTTTTATCACATTTAAGTAGAGAAACACATGCAGAAATATGGTTAAAAAGGTTTTTTGCTTAACTTACGTGGAACACAAACATCAAAGTGACTAACATAACCAAGCTTATGCAAATGACTTTCAACACTTGATTTGGATATTTTGAGTAGGTCGACCATCTCCCATGTGGTGTACAGATTGTTCTCAATTAATGTCTTGATCTAATCACTGTTAACTTGAACTTCTCTACTGGACTGTGGAGCATTATCCAGGTAGAAATCTCAAGCAAAAAACTTTATGAACCACTTTTGACATGTTCATTCCATCACAGCACCTTCTTCACACTGCACAAACCTCTTTTTGTGTTTTTACCTTTATTGACTAATAAACCATAATCTGCAGAAAATGTCGCTTTTTTCCCCTTCCATCTTCAATATTGAAGTGACTGCACAAAAATTCACTAATTTTGGTAAGTTTTTAAAATGTATGCTGATATGACAGCTGTCACAGTGCGATGCAATAAAATCATTTCAAATGAAGTAAGACAACCAAACACCACTGGAGCCATCCTACAGAAAAGAAAAAAGGATGTACCCTTTGGCCAACCCAATAGATAAATGCTGGGACTGCTAAGGGAGAGAGATTATACACCAAAAGAACTACATTACCTTGTTAGTATAAACTAGCATGAATAAGGAGTTAACCCTGGGGGTGATGGATCACTGAGACAGAACGTAAAGTTGGCTAAGGGGAGAATGTCCATATAGAGTCACTCTGCTGTAGCACAGGATTTAATATCCTGACTTTGGCCCTGAGTGATTGTTTTCTCATGTTGCTGAGATGGCTTTTGAATGCTTATACAAAGTAGTAATTCTCACAAATGAAATAGAGATGCCAGAACTGCCACAGATAACTGAGGAGGAAACAATCAAAACACTCAGAACAATAGGTATGCTCAATTGGACTCACTAGCTGACGGTGTTCCTTGGGTGGATCCAAAGTCGTTTCATTTTCCAAGGTGATAAGGAATGTGCTAGCAAGAGGGAAAACACAATGTTGAAAGGCTTCAAAATGGATCAGGTCATAGGAGATGCTATTACATTAGTGGGTTCCTTAGTAACAAAGTGGGGGTGATAGGACTTTGTAATAGTAGAGGATGGGTGGTAACACTCTATTTTCATAATCAGGGTGGGCCTAATTACCATAATGGGCAGCAAGGTTAGAAATAGAATTAGGGGGTCCTAACTTGAGGGATGTCATTCCTGTCCCTTACTGTGCCCATCTTTGCATGAAATATTCCCTTGATATCTCTAATTTTCTTCAAGTGATCTCTAGTCTTTCCCATTCCATTGTTTTTCTCTATTTCTTTGCATTGATCACTTGATGAAAGTGAAAGAGGAGAGTGAAAATGCTGGTTTAAAACTCAACATTCAAAAAGCTAAGATCATGGCATCTGGTCCCATCACTTCATAGCAAATAGATGGGGAAACAGTGACAGACTTTATTTTGGGGGGCTCCAAAATCACTGCAGATCGTGACTGCAGCCATGAAATTAAAAGACGCTTGCTCCTTGGAAGAAAAGCTATGATCGACCTAGACAGCACATTAAAAAGCAGGTACGTTACTTTGCTGACAAAGGTCCATCTCGTCAAAGCTATGGTTTTTCCAGTAGTCATGTATGGATATGAGAGTTGGACCATAAACAAAGCTGGGAACCAACAAATTGATGCTTTTGGACTGTGGTGTTGGAGTAGGCTCTTGAGAGTCCTTTGAACTGCAAGGAGATCCAACCAGTTAATCCTAAAGGAAGTCAGTCCTGAATATTCATCAGAAGGACTGATGTTGAAGCTGAAGCTCCAATACTTTGGCCACCTCTTGCGAAGAACCGACTCACTGAAAAAGATCCTCATGCTGGGAAAGATTGAAGGTAGGAGGAGAAGGGGATGACAGAGGACAAGATGGTTGAATGGCATCACCGACTAGATGGACATGAGTTAGAGCAAGCTCCGGAAGATGATGATTGGCAGGGAAACTTGGCTTGTTGCAGTCCATGTGGTTGCAAAGAGTCAGACATGACTGAGCGATTGAATTGAACTGAACTGAACTTGAGGGGTATAAGGATATAACACAGAGAATATGGTTTCCCTAGACACAAGACAGACCCAGAGCCAACATGTGTACTGCTTAATGTATGTAATCAAAAAGAGATCAAGAAGGGATGACTAGACAGTTGAGGTCAGCCTTCCTAGTGGTAAATTATGACTCCTTGAACACTTTCCACACATGAGCCAGTTTTCACAATCAGAACCATAGAGTATGTCAGTGATCACATTCTGGGAAGAAAGATCGTACAACATCTAGCAAGTGTATATAGCTGTGAATCTCCCAGCCTCTTCTTATGGGATCTAGTCATCTTCTTAGGTAACTGGACTGGGGAAAGGAAACTCATTTTGAGAGTTGTTGGATATTAAAAAAAAAAAAATAAAAAAAAGAGAGTTGTTGGATATAGAGTCTTAGTTAATATTAAGACCTGGGGATTCATTTCAGTTTCATGGCTTTCCTATTAGAATTGAGGCATGTTTTGTTTTGTTTTTTCCTCACAGATGGGTTTTAGCCAGATTTTAAATATATCTAGTTTCACAATTTTGTCTTTTAACTCTTGAGTCTAGTACAAATACATTTTTATGATTCAAGACATTTCTATTAAATTTTACCATTTTGTTTTGTACTTTAGTTCTGATATTTTCTTCTACTTGTCTACATTATTCTTATTTTTCCTGATTTTTTTAAAAGAGCAAGTAGTTGTTTCTTCTTTACCCCATTTTCCCCCTAAACTATTTTGGAAGCTATAAATTCTGTATATTGTTTCATCAATTAGATTAAACATTTTGGTATAATATATTAAAATGTCTAATAATTTGACCTTCTTCCCAATGGACTTAAAACATTATAACTCATCTTTTTCTTCCAAATTGTACATTTTTCTCACTAGGATTTTAGTTCCTTTGTTTTAAAGCAAACTATCAATGTTCATTTGGATTTACTCCCATATTTAAGTTTTTTTTCTTCCTCACTTCATTTCTATCTTACACATCCTTCTTAGAATTATAATCTTTCTTGTAGAAATACACATTTATAAAATCTCTTAGAGAGGGTCTGTTGGTCATAAAGTTTCAGTTTTGTACAAAAATGTTGGTGCTTGTCTTGAACCATATATTTGCTAGGTACCCAATTCTGGGCACATGTGCATGCACATGTATGTGCACACACCAGTTTTTTAATCCTTTATTTTTTCTTATATTAATAATGTGATATGAATATTACATAAGTTTCCAAATAATCTCAAATATGATTTAGTGACTGTTTAATATTCTATTGTATGGGCAAACTATAATTTATTTAAATCATCTCCAAATATTTATTATGTAGGTAGTTTCCAACTTTTTACTATTATAATTAAGACTGCAGCAAACGTTCTTGGACATAAATCTTTGTCCTCATTTCTGAAATTTCCTTTAGAGAATATTACTAGAAGTAGAATTTCTGGGTCTGAATATCAACCTTATAAATTTAATTTAATTTTATTCCTCCCCCATCACACATCTGCCACTGTCTTTGGAATCACTATTTAAATTAAAAACTTTATTTACATCAAATAAAACCTGCATATGATTAAAAAATCATAGTGTGGAAGGATTAAAAATGCAAAGGAACAGTCCCATGTTTTATATCTACCCTTTTCTGTCCACTTGAAGGGTTTTAAATTTTTTTAAGTTACAGTTCTGCTTGTTACATCAACATTTCAAAATAGCTTGCATACTCTGTTTCAGCACTATTTAATTTATTCCCACTCTCACACTTTCCTCTCTCTCTTCTTCTCTTGATCATCTCCCACTTTCTGCTTGCTATAATTCTATATTTAAAATTTCAAGAAGAATAATCTATACATTCTGTTTTGTAACCATAGTCAAATACTCTAGAAGCTGCTTCTCAGCGTTGACAACAATAAGATTTACATGATCGGTCTTTGTAAATGTTGCTTGCTGTAAGGCTAAGCAGGGTGCTATGATTACTCTGTTTCTTCTTGGTTTTCTGCTTCTTTCACTGTCTATTTCTTCTCATTTCTGTTGTTGTTTGTTGCTTTTATCCTATGTCTATAGATTTGGGGGAACACCAGAATTTGTTGCTCTCTTCCATCCATTCTCTTCTTCATCTGACTTTTTCTGTAGGCAATTCTATCCAAAATTGTAGATTTAATCCTGTCCAAATGGTAATGAGGACTTCCCTGGTGGCTCAGTGGTAAAGAATACACTTGTTAATGCAGGAGAAGTGAGTTCAGTCCCTGGGTCTGGAAGATCTCCTGGAGAAGGAAATGGCTGCCCAGTACAGTATTCTTACCTGAGAAATCCCATGGACAGAGGAGCCTAGTGGGTTACAGGTCCATAATGTTGCAGACTGGGGCATGACTTAGCAACTGAACATACACACATACAAATGATAATGAATCCCAACTGTATCTCTTTAGCCATAACCTCATCCTGAGCTCTCAGTTCAGTTCAGTTCAGTCACTCAGTCATGTCTGACTCTGTAACTCCATGGCCTGCAGCACGCCAGGCCTCCTTGTCTAACACTAACTCTTGAAGCTTGCCTAAATTCAAGTCTTTCAAGTTAGTGATGCCATCCAACCATCTCATCCTCTGTCATTCCCTTCTCGTCCCACCTTCAATCTTTCCCAGCATTGGGGTCTTTTCCAATGAGTCAGTTCTTTGCATCAGGTGGCCAAAGTATTGGAGCTTCAGCTTCAGCATCAGTCCTTCCAATGAATATTCAGGACTGATTTCCTTTAGGATGGACTGGTTTGATCTCCTTGCAGTCCAAAGGACTCTCAAGAGTCTTCTCCAACACCACAGCTCAAAAGCATCAATTCTTCGGCACTCAGAATTTTTTCCATTTCATTATCATTATATTTACAGAGAGACAGAAAAAGAGGTAGACTGTTGAGATAGAGCATAGATTTCTCTTTGTAAGACATGGCATTTCATAACTTTGGCTAAGGGAGATTCTGAAGTAATCGAAAAATAGCTTCCAATATAAACTCAGCAGTTACCTTTCTTCTCAGAGTTTTATTCCAATGACAGATAATAGCAGTGCAGTTTTTAGTCTAACTGAAAATGCTGTAGCCACCTAAAACTGCTAAATTACTATAATAGTGGTTAGAAAGTGTGAAACAATTTGACTTCCCTTGGACCTGGACTCCTTAAAAAGCATCACAGAAATTATAGCACTATAGAACACTAGAACATTCAAGTATCTTAGAGATAAATCTTACTAAGGGCTTCCAATTACACCTAGAATCAAATTCAAAACTTCTTACTACAGTCCACATGACGCTTCATGATCTAAATCCCATTTAACTTTTTGATTTCACCTCCTGCAATGGTTGTGTTATCATAAGTCACAATGCTATTTTTTCCCCATTATCTCATTTCAATCTCACACCACCAAAAACGATAGGGACTTTATGTATGAAAAACTAGCTTAAAGGTGTTCAGTAATTTACCAAAAGCTACACATTTTTAATTGAGGTAGAACTAGGAATTCAACCCAGTTGGGTTTTACTCCACAGTTTTAATTCATAACACTAGAGTATTCTTCATTTAATTTATTGAAAAATCCTAAGGTAGAAAGTGAATTATTAGTCTTACAAAGATCAAATGCCCTTGAAGTCTGCCTTTTAGAAAATCATTTTTGCATTAGTTTATTGCCTGAGGCTTTGCTTCCTATGCTCTAAAATGGATGAGTTTTTTGAAGAAAAATAAAGATTGCTTTCTAGATAGCTTGCTAGTCAAAAATTAGACCCATCTTTATATTATGATGCAGTAAATTTATCTTGCTTAAGTCTCTTCTGAATAAACCTACAAACCAAGGTTTTGGATATTGTCGTGGAGGAGACCTGGATTCTAGTCTCTGCTGATCCAGTATCTCTGCTTCTCACTCTATCCTTGGGCACTGGTTACATGTGACCCTCTCTGCTGGTTTAGAGGACTCTTCACTTAGTGTTGTAGGAAGTTTTTACTGATTTTTTCCCCTAATAGACTGTCAGCTCTGTGAGAGTAGCAACTTCAAGACTAGATAAATCTCTGACATTTCAGACATAGAAAAGATCATAAAAGGTGACAGGATTTTTACCTTGATGCCTTCTGGAGTTATTTCTATTATTACAGTGAGAAAATAAGATTACAATTTTAGATTAGACTCAGAGACATTTCAACATTTTTATATAATTTTGTTGGGTAAAAAAAATATGGATTTAAAAAATTATGGAAGTTGAATTTTTGTGATATTTAACTCGAGTGTCATTAATTTCCCTCATTTTACATTTGACATGTGATCCCACCACTGAAACATGCAATGTGCAAGAACTGCTACTGTGTAATATTGGTTAATGAATAAAATCATATTGATGAACTTAGATTTAAAACTAGGCTTTACTATTTACAACTTTAGGTCTCTAGTCAAGATATTTAATGTCTTTAACCCTGAGCTTCCTTATCTGTAAAGTGGAGATAGTAATAATTGTTATGGTAGTTAGGAATAAAGCACCTAGCATGTAAAATGTTTGTAGCAACCCTGATCCAGTAAATCTATCAGTGTCATATTTCCAAAAGCATATGTCCACTTCATGTTTCTATGTTGCTGCCAAGTCCCTTCAGTTGAGTCCGACTCTGTGCAACCCCATAGACGGCAGCTCACCAGGCTCCCCCGTCCCTGGGATTCTCCAGGCAAGAACACTGGAGTGGGTTGCCATTTCCTTCTCCAGTGCATGAAAGTGAAAAGGGAAGGTGAAGTCGCTCCGTCGTGTCCTACTCCTAGCGACCCCAAGGACTGCGCCTACTAGGCTCCTCCATCCATGGGATTTTTCCAGGCAAGAGTACTGGAGAGGGCTGCCATTGCCTTCTCCATGTTTCTATGTTACACTTTGGTAATTCTCACAATATTTTTAAAATATTACTTATTACATTATTTATGATTATCTTTAATATTATTATTGTATTGTTTGGGGCCATCTTTGATACTACAATTGTATTGTTTGGGGACACCATGAGCTGTGCCCTTATAAGATGGAAAATTTAATTCATAAGTGTTGTATTGCTCTGACTGCTCCACTGAACAGCTAGATTTTCCTCTCTTTCCCTCTCGTCAGGCCTCCCTATTCCCTGAGACAGAACAATATTGAAATTAGGTCAACTAATAACCCTGCAAGGACCTCTAAGTGTTTAGATGAAAGGGAGAGTCATACACAATTACTTGTAACTGAACCTGGAAATGGTTAAGCTTAGTGAGAAAGGAAGGCGTGTCAAAAGCTGAGATAGGCTGAAAGCCAGGCCTCTTGCACCAAACGGTTAGACAAGTTATGAAAGGAAAAGCTCTTAAAGGAAATTAAAAGTGCTACTCCGGTGAATGATAAGGAAGTGAAAGTCTTATTGCCAACATGGAGAAAGTTTCAGCAGTCCAGATATATCAAACCAGCCAGAACATTCCCTTCAGCCAAAGCCTAGTCCAAGGCAAGTCCCTTCAATTTTATGAAGGTTGAGAGACCTGAGGAAGCTGCAGAAGAAAAGTCTGAAGCTAGAAGGTGTGGGTTCATGAAGTTTAAGGAAAGAAGCCATCTCCATTACATAAAAGGGCAAGGTGAAGCAGCATGTGCTGGTGTCGAAGCTACAGTTAAGTTATCCAGAAGACCTAGCTGAGAAAAATTAGTGAAGGTGGCTTCACTAAACAGAAGATTTTCAATGTGGACAAGATGGTCTTATAGTGAAAGAAGGTGCCATCTAGGACTTTCATAGCTGGAGAGAAGTCAAAGTTTGGCTTCAAAGATTCAACAGGCAGACCAACTCTCTTGTTAAGGACTAAGGCAGCTGTTGACTTTTGGTTGAAGCCAATGCTTATTAACTATTCTGAAAATCCTATGGCCCTTAAGAACTATGCTAAATCTACTCTGCCCTTGCTCTGTAAATGGAACAACAAAGCCTGGATGGCAGTCCATCTGTTTGCAGCATGGTTCACTGAATATTTACAGCCCAGTGTTGAAATTTATTGCTCAGAAAAAGAGATTCCTTTAAAAATATTATGCTCATTTACAATGTACCCAGTCACCCAAGAGCACTGATGGAGATGTATAATGAGATTCATGTTGTTTTCATGCCTGCTAACACAACGTTCATTCTGCAATCCATGGATCATGGAGTAATGCTACATCTGAGCAAAGTAAAGTGAAAATTTTCTGGAAAGGATTCACCATCCTAAGCACATTTCTGATTCAGAAGAATAAGTCAAAATATCAACATTAACAGGATTTTGGATGAAGTTGATTCCAGCCTTCATAGATGATTTTGAAGGGTTCAAGGCTTCAGTGGTGGAAGGTGTGGTGGAAATAGCAAGAGAATTAGAACTAGAAGTTTAGGCTATATGACTGAATTCCTGCAGTCTCATGAAAAAACCATAAAAAATGAGAAGTTGTTTGTTGTCCAACCTTTAGCAACCACCACCTTGATTAGTCAGCAGCCATCAACATTGAGGCAAGACTGTCCACCAGTCAAAAGACTACATCTCACTGAAGGCTCAGGTAATTGTTAGCAATTTGTAGCAGTAAAGTATATTTTAATTAAGGTATATACATTGTTTCAACAGAATGCTATTGCATACTTAATATTAATAGACTACAGGTAGTATAAATATAACTTGTTTATACACTGATAGTGAAAGTGAAGTAGCTCAGTCCTGTCCGACTCTTTGCGACCCCTCGGACTGTAGCCTACCAGGCTCCTCCATCCATGGGATTCTCCAGTCAAGAACACTAGAGTGGGTTGCCCTTTCCTTCTCCAGGGGATCTTCCCGACCCAGGGATTGAATCCAGGTCTCCTGCACTGGGGGCAGACGCTTTAACCTCTGAGCCACCAGGGAAGTGTTTATACACTGGGAACCCCCCCAAATCCCTGTGACTTGCTTTCTTGTGATTCTCACTTTATTGTAGTGGTCTGGAACTGAACCTACAATATCTCTGAAGTGTGCCTGTATATATTAAGTGTGCCTTAATATATTTTATTTCCCTTTTCTTCTCTTTCTTCTGATTTCTATATTGACTTACTCCACCTGTACCCCCAATTGCTGTTTAGCTAGTATTAGGGCATAATAGAAGCTATTAATTGTCCTCTACTATCAATTTTTCATTCCTCCTTTTACTAGTAGAACTCTCAGTGTTTTTCCTGGTGTATACCATTTTCAGCATTGCTTACAGCCATGTGTTGCATCTGACTTCTCTGGGTCAGTGTGTGAGGGTGGAACTGATGTGAAAAACTTCTGGGTCGTGTCCTCAAAATAGAGCCGCTAAGCCTCCACTTCCTCTTTCAGCTTCCCACAGGTTAGAGTGCAGACGCAGTGACAGAGAGTCAGCTCTGAGCTGCGGAGTTGGGAAACGGCCAAGAAGCATCGTTAGAACCAGGGTCTTTGGGTGACCACATGAAGCAGAGCTTCTCTGTGCCCTGGATTGTTCATTAGTTTAGGTATTTTTGTGAGAAAAATATACTTGATTCTCTTAATTAAAACATTTTTATTTTGCTATTGGCCAGAGCAGTCAAACTGATATCCTAATTTGTATTAGTGTTAAGCACACCAAATTGCTGATATTGTAGGTTAAAAATGTAAATAGATAACTACCTCAGGCTACTTTAGGATTGACTGGATTGATCTCCTTTCAGTCCAAGGGGCTCTCAAGAGTCTTGCCCAGAACCACAATTTGAAAGCGTTAGTTTTAGCATTTAGCCTACTTTATGGTCCAACTCTCACATCCATACATAACCACTGCAAAAGCCATAGATCTGACTTTATGGACCTTTGTCAGCAAAGTGATGTCTCTGCTTTTTAATATGCTGTCTAAGTTTGTCTGACTAAAGTCTGTCTGGTCAAAGCTATGGTTTTTCCAGTAGTTCTATATGAATGTGAGAGTTGGACTATAAAGAAAGCTGAGGGATGAAGAATTGATGCTTTTGAACTATGGTGTTGCAGAAGACTCTTGAGAGTCCTTTGGACTGCAAGGAGATCCAACCAGTCCATGCTAAAGGAAATCAGTCCTGAATATGCATTGGAAGGACTAATGCTGAAGCTGAAACTCCAATACTCTGGCCATCTGATGTGAAGAACTGACTCATTGGAAAAGACCCTGATGCTGGGAAAGATTGAAGGCAGGAGGAGGGGACAGCAGAAGATGCGATGGTTGGATGGCATCATTGACTCAATGGATATGAGTTTGAACAAGTTCCAGGAGTTGGTGATGGATGGGGAAGCCTGGTGTGCTACAGTTCATGGGGTCGCAAAGAGTCGGACAGGGCTGAGTGACTGAAATTAACTATGTTTGTCTTAACTTTCCTTCCAATGAGCAAGTGTCTTAATTTCATGGTTGCTGTCACCACACAGCCATGACTTTGGAGCTCAAGAAAATAAAATCTGTCACTATTTCCACTTTTCCCCTATCTATTTGCCATGAGGTGATGGGACCAGATGCCATGATCTTCATTTTTAGAATGTTGAGTTTTAAGCCAGGCTTTCTACTCTCCTCTTTCACTCTCATCAAGAAGCTTTTTAGCTCCTCTTCATTTCTGCCAATACAGTGGTATCATCTACATATCTGAGGTTGTTGATATTTCCCCTTTCAATTTTGATTCCAGTTTGTGATTCATCCAACCTGGCATTTCTTATGGTGTACTCTGCATAGAGGTTAAATAAACAAGGTGACAATATACAGCCTTGTTGTACTCCTTTCCCAATTTTGAACCAGTCTGTTGTTCCATGTCCAGTCGTAACTGTTTCTTCCTGATCTGCGTATAGATTTCTCAAGAGGCAGTTCAGGTAGTCTGGTATTTCCATCTCTTCAAGAATTTTCTACAGTTTGTTGTGATACACACAGTCAAAGGCTTTGGTGTAGTTAATTAAGGAGAAGTAAATATTTTTCTGGAATTCCCTTGCTTTCTCTATGATCCAACGGATGTTGGCAATTTGATTTCTGGACCCTCTGCTTTTGTAAATCCAACTTTTACATCTGGAATTTCTCAGTTCACATATTGCTGAAGCCTAGTTTGAAGGATTTTGAGCATTGATTTGCAATCGTGTGAAATGAGCACAATTTTACAGTTGAGGCACCAAGATTTTGGCCACCTGATGAGAAGCCCACTCATTGGAAAAGACCCTAATGCTGGAAAATATTGAAGGCAAGAGGAGAAGGGGATGACAGAGGATAAGATGGTTGGACAGATTCACTGGCTCAATGGGCATGAGTTTAAGCAAGCCTTGGGAGTTGGTGATAGACAGGGAAGTCTGGTGTGCTGCAGTCCATGGGGTTGCAAAGAGTTGGACATGACTTACTGACCCAACCTTCCCCTTCCCTTTCCTTCTCAGCAAACTCTGGGTACCTGGTGGGTCTAGCCAGGGTCTGAACTGGGACAAGCTATTGTAAGTGCCAGGTAGTGGAGTGTCTGGACTCAGGGCAGCTGGGAGGGGTCAGAGTGCATAGGACACAGCTTTCCTTTTCCACAAATGGAACAAGGATGGAAGGAGAGAGCTTTTAGATATACTGTGTGCTGCTCTTTTCTACAAGAGGGAAAGGCTAGAGGGGGAGGAGCCAAGATGGCGGAGGAGTAGGATGGGGAGACCACTTTCTCTCCTACAAATTCATCAAAAGAATATCTGAACGCAGAGCAAACTTCACAAAACAACTTCTGATCGCTAGCTGAGGTCATCAGGTGCCCAGAAAAGCAGCCCATTGTCTTCGAAAGGAGGTAGGACAAAATATAAAAGATAAAAAGTGAGACAAAAGAGCTAAGGACGGAGATCCGTCCCGGGAAGGGAGTCTTTAGAGGACGTTTCCAGACACCGGGAAACCCTCGCACTGGTGGGCCTGGGGGAAGTGTTTGAATCTAGGAGGGCAACCTGACTGGGAGGGAAACAATAAATAAAACCCACAGATTACGTGCCTAAAAGCAACTCTCAGCAGAAAAGTGCCCCAGACACCCGCATCCGCCACCAGCAAGTGAGGGCCGCACGGAGAGGAGCGGGCGGCATTGCTTGGGGCAGGGTCCGGGCCTGAGTGCCCTGAGGACAATCGGAGGGAGCTTTTGTGAGTTGCCAACTTGAACTGTGGGAGAGCAGGGAAGAGAAAGAAAATTAACCGGCCTGAACACGCTGCTGGCCATTCGCAGAACTAAGGGACCGAGAAAGTCCAGAGAAGAGCTCGCAGACTGCGGACAGGCCCAGACCCGCGGGAGGCGGGAGCAGGTCGCGGCGAGACACAGGGCGCAGGCACCCGACCGGCGCGGGCGGGGACTGGGGCTGGGGACGAGGAGGGCAGAAGGCACACGCACCCGACTGGCGCGGGCGGAAACCGAGATTGGGACCACGGAAGGTAGTGGGCACGCTGCACCTGGGGAGAGTGCGCCTGTCAAGCTCCTGGCTGCCTGGGCCGCTCTGACGGGGAAGGCACAAGAGCGGACGCAGCCTTTTGTTCCGCGCTTTTGTGGAACACCCGAGGGCTGGAGCTGCATGCAGCGCGCGGCGCCCTCCGTATAGAGCAGCCGGGATCCTGAGCAGCGCAGACCGAGAAAGCAGCACCAGCCTCTCCCCGCAGCGCCAGCCCCTCCCCGCAGGGCGACAGAGCTAGCTACCTGAATAAGAGTCCACCTCCGCCCGCCTGTGTCAGGGCGGAAATGAGGCTCTGAAGAAACCGGCAAACAGAAGCCAAATAAACAAAGGGAACCGCTTCAGAAGAGAGCGGTGCAACAGATTTAAATCCCTATAGAAAACACCAATTACACCGGAAGAGGCCTGTAGATATCGAGAAGTGTAAGCTGGAACGAGGAGCTATCTGAAACTGAGCCGAACCAACACTGACCGCAATAGCTCCAGAGAAATTCCTAGATATATTTTTACTTTTTTTTTTTTTTAAATAAGAAAAAATTAAAAATTTTTTTTTTCTTTTTTATTTTTTCTCTTTTGTTTTCCTTTAAAATTCCCTATTACTCCCCCATTACTCCTTAACTTTCATTTTCATAGATTTTTACGATTTTTTTAATTAGGGAAAATTCTTTTTTTTTTTTTTTTCTTTTTTTCTCCTTTTTCTCTTCTATTTTCTTTTTCTCTTATTTCTTTTAAAGTCCTCTAGTACTCCTCTACTACTCCTTAATTTTCATTTTCAATACACTATAACCTTACCAAAAAAAAAAAAGAAAAGAAGATAAGCCCTATTTTTTAAACTGAACTTCATATATATTTTTAAAATTTTTTTGTGTGTGTTTTGGTTTTTGTTTTTAATATAGTATTTTTAAGAGTCTAATCTCTACTCTAGATTTTTAATTTTTGTTTTTCAATATATGATATAAATTGTGAACATTTAAGAATCCAATATTCAGTTCCCATTTTTATTCAGGAGTGTGTTGATTATTCTCTCCCAATCTTGACTCTCTGTTTCCTACCTCAGAACACCTCTATTTCTTCCTTTCCCCTTCTCTTCCCAATCCAATTCTGTGAATCTTGGTAGGTGTCTGGGCTACGGAGAACACTCTGGGAACAGACAACTGCGTAGATCTGCCTCTCTCCTCTTGAGTCCCCCTTTTTCTCCTCCTGCTCATCACTATCTCCCTTCTCCCTCTCCTCTTCTTCAGGTAACTCTGTGAACCTCTCTGGGTGTCCCTAACGGGGGAGAATCTTTTCGCCATTAGCCTAGAAGTTTTATTATCAGTGCTGTATAGTTGGAGAAGTCCTGAGACTACAGGAAGAATAAAACTAAAATCCAGAGGCAGGAGACTTAAGCCCAAAACCGGAGAACACCAGAAAACTCCTGACTACATGGAACTTTAAATAATAAGTGACCGTCCAAAAGCCTCCATACCTACACTGAAACCAACCACCACCCAAGAGCCAATAAGTTTTAGAGCAAGACATACCAAGCAAATTCTCCAGCAACGCAGGAACATAGCCCTAAACGTCAACATACAGGCTGCCCAAGGTGACACATAACACATAGACCCAGCTCAAAACTCATTACTGAGCACTCCATTGCTCTCCAGAGAGAAGAAATCAAGTTCCACACACCAGAACACCGACGCAAACTTTCCTAACCAGGAAACCTTGACAAGCCAATCATCTAACCCCACCCACTGGGTAAAACCTCCACAATAAAAAGGAACCACAGACCTCCAGAATACAGAAAGCCCAGTCCAGACACAGTAATCTAAACAAGATGAAAAGGCAGAGAAATACCCAACAGGTAAAAGAACATGAAAACTGCCCACCAAGTCAAACAAAAGAGGAGGAGATAGGGAATCTACCTGAAAAAGAATTTAGAATAATGATAATAAAAATGATCCAAAATCTTGAAAACACAATGGAGTTACAGATAAATAGCCTGGAAACAAAGATTGAAAAGATACAAGAAATGTTTAATAAAGACCTAGAAGAAATAAAAAAAGAGTCAATTAAAAATGAATAATGCAATGAATGAGATCAAAAACACTCTGGAGGGAACCAAGAGTAGAATAACGGAGACAGAAGATAGGATAAGTGAGGTAGAAGATAAAATGGTGGAAATAAATGAAGCAGAGAGGAAAAAAGAAAAAAGGATCAAAAGAAATGAGGACAACCTCAGGGACCTCTGGGACAATGTGAAACGCCCCAACATTCGAATCATAGGAATCCCAGAAGAAGAAGACAAAAAGAAAGGCCATGAGAAAATACTCAAAGAGATAATAGCTGAAAACTTCCCTAAAATGGGGAAGGAAATAGCCACCCAAGTCCAAGAAACCCAGAGAGTCCCAAACAGGATAAACCCAAGGCGAAACACCCCAAGACACATATTAATCAAATTAACAAAGATCAAACACAAATAACAAATATTAAAAGCAGCAAGGGAGAAACAACAAATAACACACAAAGGGATTCCCATAAGGATAACAGCTGATCTATCAATAGAAACCCTCCAGGCCAGAAGGGAATGGCAGGACATACTGAAAGTAATGAAAGAGAATAACCTACAACCTAGATTACTGTACCCAGCAAGGATCTCATTCAGATATGAAGGAGAATTCAAAAGCTTTACAGACAAGCAAAAGCTGAGAGAATTCAGCACCACCAAACCAGCTCTTCAACAAATGCTAAAGGATCTTCTCTAGACAGGAAATGCAGAAAGGTTGTATAAACGTGAACCCAAAACAACAAAGTAAATGGCAACGGGACCACACCTATCAATAATTACCTTAAATGTAAATGGGTTGAATGCCCCAACCAAAAGACAAAGATTGGCTGAATGGATACAAAAACAAGACCCCTATATATGCTGTCTACAAGAGACCCACCTCAAAGCAAGAGACACATACAGACTAAAAGTGAAGGGCTGGAAAAAAATATTTCACGCAAACGGAGACCAAAAGAAAGCAGGAGTCGCAATACTCATATCAGATAAAATAGACTTTAAAATAAAGGCTGTGAAAAGAGACAAAGAAGGACACTACATAATGATCAAAGGATTAATGCAAGAAGAAGATATAACAATTATAAATATATATGCACCCAACATAGGAGCACCGCGATATGTACGGCAAACGCTAACGAGTATGAAGGAGGAAATTAATAGTAACACAATAATAGTGGGAGACTTTAATACCCCACTCACAACTATGGATAGATCAACTAAACAGAAAATTAACAAGGAAACACAAACCTTGAATGACACAATGGACCAGCTAGACCTAACTGATATCTATAGGGCATTTCACCCCAAAACAATCAACTTCACCTTTTTCTCAAGTGCACACGGAACCTTCTCCAGAATAGATCACATCCTGGGCCATAAATCTGGTCTTGGAAAATTCAAAAAAATTGAAATCATTCCAGTCATCTTTTCTGACCACAGTGCAGTAAGATTAGATCTCAATTACAGGAAGAAAATTGTTAAAAATTCAAACACCTGGAGGCTAAATAACACGCTTCTGAATAACCAACAAATCATAGAAGAAATCAAAAAAGAAATCAAAATATGTATAGAAATGAATGAAAATGAAAACACAACAACCCAAAACCTATGGGATACTGTAAAAGCAGTGCTAAGGGGAAGGTTCATAGCATTACAGGCTTACATCAAGAAACAAGAAAAAAGCCAAATAAATAACCGAACTCTACATCTAAAGCAATTAGAGAAGGAAGAAATGAAGAACCCCAGGGTTAGCAGAAGGAAAGAAATCTTAAAAATTAAGGCAGAAATAAATGCAAAAGAAACTAAAGAGACCATAGCAAAAATCAACAAAGCTAAAAGCTGGTTTTTTGAAAAAATAAACAAAATTGACAAACCATTAGCAAGACTCATTAAGAAGCAAAGAGAGAAGAACCAAATTAACAAAATTAGAAATGAAAATGGAGAGATCACAACAGACAACACTGAAATACAAAGGATCATAAGAGACTACTACCAGCAGCTCTATGCCAATAAAGTGGACAACTTGGATGAAATGGACAAATTCTTAGAAAAGTATAACCTTCCAAAACTGAACCAGGAAGAAATAGAAGATCTTAACAGACCCATCACAAGCAAGGAAATCAAAACTGTCATCAAAAATCTTCCAGCAAACAAAAGCCCAGGACCAGATGGCTTCACAGCTGAATTCTACCAAAAATTTAGAGAAGAGCTAACACCTATCTTACTCAAACTCTTCCAGAAAATTGCAGAGGAAGGTAAACTTCCAAACTCATTCTATGAGGCCACCATCACCCTAATTCCAAAACCAGACAAAGATGCCACAAAAAAAGAAAACTACAGGCCAATATCACTGATGAACATAGATGCAAAAATCCTTAACAAAATTTTAGCAAACAGAATCCAACAACATATTAAAAAAATCATACACCACGACCAAGTGGGCTTTATCCCAGGAATGCAAGGATTCTTTAATATCCGCAAATCAATCAATGTAATACACCACATTAACAAATTGAAAGATAAAAACCATATGATTATCTCAATAGATGCAGAGAAAGCCTTTGACAAAATTCAACACCCATTCATGATTAAAACTCTCCAGAAAGCAGGAATAGAAGGAACATACCTCAACATAATAAAAGCTATATATGACAAACCCACAGCAAGTATCACCCTCAATGGTGAAAAATTGAAAGCATTTCCCCTGAAATCAGGAATAAGACAAGGGTGCCCACTCTCACCACTACTATTCAACATAGTGTTGGAAGTTTTGGCCACAGCAATCAGAGCAGAGAAAGAAGTAAAAGGAATCCAGATAGGAAAAGAAGAAGTGAAACTCTCGCTGTTTGCAAATAACATGATCCTCTACATAGAAAACCCTAAAGACTCTTCCAGAAAATTACTAGAGCTAATCAATGAATATAGTAAAGTTGCAGGATATAAAATTAACACACAGAAATCCCTTGCATTCCTATATACTAACAATGAAAAAACAGAAAGAGAAATTAAGGAAACAATACCATTCACCATTGCAACAAAAAGAATAAAATACTTAGGAATATATCTACCTAAAGAAACAAAAGACCTATACATAGAAAACTATAAAACACTGATGAAAGAAATCAAAGAGGACACAAACAGATGGAGAAACATACCGTGTTCATGGATTGGAAGAATCAATATTGTCAAAATGGCTATTCTACCCAAAGCAATCTATAGATTCAATGCAATCCCTATCAAGCTACCAACGGTATTTTTCACAGAACTAGAAAAAATAATTTCACAATTTGTATGGAAATACAAAAAACCTCGAATAGCCAAAGTAATCTTGAGAAAGAAGAATGGAACTGGAGGAATCAACCTGCCTGACTTCAGACTATACTACAAAGCCACAGTCATCAAGACAGTATGGTACTGGCACAAAGACAGAAATATAGATCAATGGAACAGAATAGAAAGCCCAGAGATAAATCCACGAACCTATGGACACCTTATCTTTGACAAAGGAGGCAAGGATATACAATGGAAAAAAGACAACCTCTTTAACAAGTGGTGCTGGGAAACCTGGTCAACCACTTGTAAAAGAATGAAACTAGAACACTTTCTAACACCATACACAAAAATAAACTCAAAATGGATTAAAGATCTAAATGTAAGACCAGAAACTATAAAACTCCTAGAGGAGAACATAGGCAAAACACTCTCCAACATAAACCACAGCAAGATCCTCTATGACCCACATCCCAGAATATTGGAAATAAAAGCAAAACTAAACAAATGGGACCTAATGAAACTTAAAATCTTTTGCACAACAAAGGAAACTATAAGTAAGGTGAAAAGACAGCCCTCAGATTGGGAGAAAATAATAGCAAATGAAGAAACAGACAAAGGATTAATCTCAAAAATATACAAGCAACTCTTGAAGCTCAATTCCAGAAAAATAAATGACCCAATCAAAAAATGGGCCAAAGAACTAAACAGACATTTCTCCAAAGAAGACATACAGTTGGCTAACAAACACATGAAAAGATGCTCAACATCACTCATTATTAGAGAAATGCAAATCAAAACCACAATGAGGTACCATTACACGCCAGTCAGGATGGCTGCTATCCAAAAGTCTACAAGCAATAAATGCTGGAGAGGGTGTGGAGAAAAGGGAACCCTCTTACACTGTTGGTGGGAATGCAAACTAGTACAGCCACTATGGAGAACAGTGTGGAGATTCCTTAAAAAACTGGAAATAGAACTGCCATATGATCCAGCAATCCCACTTCTGGGCATACACACTGAGGAAACCAGATCTGAAAGAGACACATGCACCCCAATGTTCATCACAACACTGTTTATAATAGCCAGGACATGGAAGCAACCTAGATGCCCATCAGCAGATGAATGGATAAGGAAGCTGTGGTACATATACACCATGGAATATTACTCAGCCATTAAAAAGAATTCATTTGAACCAGTTCTAATGAGATGGATGAAACTGGAACCCCTTATACAGAGTGAAATAAGCCAGAAAGATAAAGAACATTACAGCATACTAACACATATATATGGAATTTAGAAAGATGGTAATGACAACCCTTTATGCAAAACAGAAAAAGAGACACAGAAGTACAGAAAAGACTTTTGAACTCTGTGGGAGAAGGTGAGGGTGGGAAGTTTCGAAAGAACAGCATGTATATTATCTATGGTGAAACAGGTCACCAGCCCAGGTGGGATGCATGAGACAAGTGCTCGGGCCTGGTGCACTGGGAAGACCCAGAGGAATCGGGTGGAGAGGGAGGTGGGAGGGGGGATCGGGATAGGGAATACGTGTAAATCTATTGCTGATTCATGTCAATGTATGACAAAACCCACTGAAAAAATAAATAAATAAAAAGAAAAGAAAAGAAAAAAAGAGGGGAAGGCTCTCCAACGTAGAATTTTCCTTTGGGTAGCACTACACCTGGGTGGACTGGCTGCTGGAGGAGAGCTCCCTGAGGTTGTCCTGGCTTTGGGGAAAGGGAAGGAGACTTTACTTCAGTTCTGCTGGCCCTGGCCTGCCTTCTACTTCTTTGGTCTGGGCACTAATGTTTCTTGTACTTAAAAAGAAGTTTCCTGGGACCTCTCCCTTCCCTGCTGTTTTTGAGGCCCAAGAGGATCTGTGCTGTTCTCTGTTTTGTGTGTGTTTACATTATGTGTCCTGTCTGTAGTTTCTGTAGTATCTGACTCTTTGTGACCCCATGGACTGTAACCTGCCAGACTCCTCTGTCCATGGAGATTCTCCAGGCAAGAATACTGGAGTGGGTTGCCATGCCCACCTCCAGGGGATCTTCTCAACCCAGGGATTGAACCCAGGTCTCCTGCACTGCAGGCAGATTCTTCATCATCTGAGCCAGTAGGGAAGTGCATGAATACTGGAGTGGGTTGCCTATCCCTTCTCCAGGGGATCTTCCCAACCCAAGGATCAAACCCTTGTCTCCTGCATTGACTGGCAGATTCTTTACCACTGAGCCACCTGTGAAGATAGACTTATACATTTATACATTATACCTAATAATAAAGAGAAAAAATCACAGCAACAAGAACCACTTCAGGCCCCCAACACTATAGACACTGGAAGTTTAGGCAAAGTCAAAATTCTAAGAGGAAAAACAAGTACACTAGGCCCCTACATATGAACCTTCAAGTGCAAACTTTCAAAGATAGGAATAGTGTTTCTGTGTGCCACTGTTGTACTATACTATGGTACTTTTCAAGGTACAGTACTATATGATTAAAAATGTTTTCTCTGGTTTTTGTTTGTTTTTATGTATTATTTGTGTGAAGAATATTATAAACCTATTATAGGATAGAACTGTATAGGTGATTGTGTTAATTGGGTACCTAGTTTAACTTTGTTGGATTCAGAATCAAATTGGACTTATTGAACAAAATGGACTTAAATCAACCCTGAATATTCATTGTAAGGACTGACGCTGAAGCTGAAACTCCAATACTTTGGCCACCTGATGCGAAGAACTGACTCATTGGAAAAGACCCTGATGCTGGGAATAATGGAAAGCAGGAGGAGAAGGGGACGGCAGAGGATGAGATGGTTGGATGGCATCACCGACTCAATGGACACGAGTTTGAGTAAGCTTCAGGAGTTGATGATGCACAGGGAAGCTTGGCATGCTATAGTCCATGGGGTCACAACAAGTCAGACACAACTGAGCAACTGAACTCACTGAACTGGACTTAAGGAACACACTCTCAGAATGGAACTCATTGGTATGTAGGGGATTTACTGTGCAACTAGTATAAGAGAAACACTTTCACGTAAACTGATAGAAGTTGCTATGTAAACTAGCATAAAGTATCATTCAGGATAGATAATAGGTTTATGGTTGTTGGAATATTAGAGCATCCTGAGTCCCTGTCCTATACACATGTCTATAAACATTATAAGTGTAAAATATTTTAATAATAATACAATTTTTTTTCCAGAAAATCACAAAATCATAAGCATCAGGCCTAGGGCTGTTATTAGATTATTGGAAAAGAAGCCTTTCTATTTACATAAGAATTGCTAAATCAATACACGTACTATCAATGAAATGGTTCCTGAGGTCATCATTTGAAAAAATGAGAAAAATTTGCTTTGTAGGGGACAACTGGCAGTGTCTGAAGACATTTTTGTTTTCACAGTTTGGAACTAGGTGCCACTGATATCTGGTGGGTAGAGGTCAGGGATGCTGCTAAGCATCCTACAAAGGACAATTCCCCAAAATAAAGGGTTATTGACCTCAAAGTGTCAGTAGTGCCGAGGCTGAGAAACCTTGGAATAAAACCATCATAGAAATTGCAAGGAACAAGAGATGGAGGAGAGTCATAACAGGAGCTGCTCAAACCCTGGATCCAGCTCTTCTCAAGTTCTGGATGTTTTACTTATGCAAACCAATAAGTATCATCACTCCCATCTCATTTCCCCACATCAGTTCAGTTCAGTTCAGTTGCTCAGTCATGTCCGACTCTTTGCAACCCCATGAATTGCAGCATGCCAGGCCTCCCTGTCCATCACCAACTCCCGGAGTTTACTCAAATTCATGTCCACACATGCTGCTGCTACTGCTGCTAAGTCGCTTCAGTTGTGTCCGACTCTGTGCGACCCCAGAGATGGCAGCCCACCAGACTCTGCCGTCCCTGAGATTCTCCAGGCAAGAACACTGGAGTGGGTTGCCATTTCCTTCTCCAACACATAGGTCAGTGTAAATTTGGTTTCTGTTGGTTGAAATCAACAGTTTTCAAAAATTCAAAAATTCTGCCTAGTTTTTTTTTTAACATAAACATTTATTGAAAGATGTTTTCCTTATCTCTAACTTTGGTTAATCCTTGGTTGTTCTCAGGTAGAAAATTTTGCTTGTTGGATGGTCAAGTGTGTTCCTCCGGAGAACATCTAATAAGTGGCTTTTTACCATAGTTTGTTGATGAGTTTTGCTTGATTTTCTTAAATGAAAGTCTATTCACTAACAAATAACTGCTACTGGTGGGTCAGTCAAATGGGAATTCTATGAGAGAGCATTGCCTGAGAGGCTTAAAAAATTATGATGGAAGTCCTTGACACAAGGAAACTAGGATCTGTAAAATTTGCTGGCTTTGAGGTGTGAAGAGAATGTTGTGGGTTGAATTGTGTAACCTCTCAAGGATGTTGGAATCCTAACTCCCAATCCCTGGGAAGGTAACCTTTTCTGCAAATAAGGTCTTTGCAGATGATCAGTGAAGATGTGATCATTAGGGTGGCTCTAATCCAATGTGACTATGTCCTTCTAGAAAAGGGCAATTTGGATTCAGAGATAGATACACACACAGGGAGAATGCCAAATGAAGATGAAGGCAGGGATGTAGTGATGTATGTATCAGCGAAAGAATGTCAAAGATTGGCAGCAAAACATCAGAAGTTAAGATGGAGGCATGAAACAGATTTTTCCTCACAGCCCTCAAAAGAAACCTCTCCTGACACCTTGATCATAAACATGTAGCCTTCAGGACTGTGGGTCAACAAATTTCTGTTGTTTAAGCACCCAGTTTGTGGTACTTTATTATGGCAGCCATAGCAAATTAATACAGAGAAATCCTACTTTCTCATTGCTATGAAGACACTAGCATTTATATCCTCTGAGAACAAAGAGTTCAGTTGAATACTGAATACTAAGTGAACTTGAACCAGTTCTGGAGAATATTACATTTATAGTTCTAAGGAAGGTCTATTATGATTACACATTAGAAGTATTTTAAATTAATTCTTTGAATATTTAGATTTATTTATTAGGTTTCAGCACACTCAAAAGGTCATTGCATATCTTTCTTTTATCTCTTCATTTCTGTTATATGCTATACTTTACCGATTCGAAACTTTAACTATTAAATGAAAATCATTCAACAGGGAATTTTCCATTAAATTTCAATTGTGTATTTGTGTTTGGAAATGTCATAAAATGTACAGAAAGAAGGGCTTCCCTGGTGGCCCTGTGGTTGGGAGTCTGCCTGCCAGTGCAGGAGACGTGGGTTTGAGCCCTGTTCTAGGAGGATCCCACGTGCCATGGGGCAAGTACGCGTGTGCACCATAGCTACTGAGGGTGTGCTGTCGAGTCTGAGAGCTGCAGCTACTAAAGCCCACGCGCCCTAGTGCCCACGCTCTGCAACAAGAGGGGCCACCACAGTGAGAGGCCCACGCGCTGCAACCAGAGAGAGTCCCCCACGCGACAAAACTAGAGAAGGCCTGTGCACAGTGATGAAACAGCACAGCCATAAACAGAGGCACTTAAAAATACATACACAGAAGGAAATGATCAGTTTGTTAGATTGGTAAATATCTTTTCTATAGGTTAAAAAATCTAAAATCAGTGAGATAAAAATTACAGTTACTATCGAGACAATTTTCTTGCTTGGGAAGTATTGAGTCCTTCAAGTGAGTGTTTAAGCTTTGGCCAGTATGCCAATATCTATTTGTTGCTTCTCATCTTCACCTTCATCCTTCTTACTCTGAAACTCGCTCTGGGATAATGGGTGGAATTCCTTAAACCAAATCTTCTTTTCATTGAACATGATGCCACCTTCCTTCATAGAGGGTGCTACAAAGATATTGAAAGAAGATGGGGCATCTCTCCCTGGACCCAGAGGCTGCAGCTGTGAGTGTGAAGTTATGTGATGGTACCCAGTCCCAGCCATGCAGCAGGAAGACACGGTTCCTCTAACATTGCAGCACTGATGCTGCCTGGCGATGAGCTTTCTGTGGCTCTCCCAACACGATGCCATGCGCTCCAGACCACCCGCTCAGAGGGGCACCTTGACTTCCTCGGTCCTAAGCATGCCTTCTGTGCCCTGGAGAGTTACTTCCTGTTTGAGTGGTTACTGTGGACCTAATTTGGCTCAAGGAATACAAAAACTTTTCTTCCATCCAATGGACAATCACACTCTCTCCAACAAATTCTGAATCTTCTTCTTGGTAGGTACCTCCATCCAGGTTTGACCTTCCTAGGGAATTTTCTATCAGTCCTAGAGTATCCTGTGGAATTTCTTTACATCTTATAGTATCTCTTTTATCATTGTTCAATGATTTTTATATTAAAATTCTCTATATCCTGTTATAGTTTCTATCTCATGCTTGGATCTGGTTTGAAGCAGTTGGAAAAAAAATTGGGGCATGCTGTAGAGGTTTCAAGCATTATATTCTTTGGGGGAAGAGTTGATTTGAATAATCATTTTTAATTTCTTCCCAAATCAAGCTTCTGAGCCTTCCTTTTTAAACAATGGAAACAAAACCTTGCTTTGAGAGAAGCATGGCTAGCAGTTGTTAATAGCTTTATTTACTGTGACCACAATAATCATCTCTTACTAATGATAATTAATTTGAAAGACTTAGAGGATTGATTTATTTAATGAACATACAGGTAATTGCAAATTTCTTTCCTAATGACATAAGGGAAATGAAGCCTGTTAACATTTAAAATAATTTGTAATGGACATGTACATCCTTTAGAAGAATAAAATAGTCTCATCAATTCCCTTACATTTGAAATGAATGTTTTAGTTGATCACTTTTTCTAATTACTAGAGCTTTATCTGCACATATGATATGAGCTAATTGGCATAGGGTTTATTTGTTCACTTCAGCCTCCTTTAAAATATAGTCATGTGGGACTTTCCTGGTGGCCCAGTAGTTAAGACTCCACTGTCCCAATGCATGGTGCAGATTTGATCCCTGGTTTGGGAACTAAATCCCACATGCTGCAACTAAGAGTTCACATGTTGTACCAAAGATTCCATGTGCCACAACTTGGACCTGATGCAGCTAAGTAAATAAATAAATATGGCCATGTAAAAGCTGAATTTAAATTAAATGAGCTGCTACTGTGTACCATGTGACTGTCTACTATATTTGAGGCTTGCATCAGTGTCTGTTGCTGTAATAATTCTACATTACATGCTCTCCCAAAGCAGTAGTTTTAAACAATAATCAAAGATTTAGATCCTAGGTCTATTGGTACTTTTGGCTGGACTCAGCATGGTGTGGCATTGACTGACCTTGGTCATCCATCTGGGAGTTGACTAGTTATTGGATGACTTAGGATCGATTTGCCTACGGTTATTCAGCTTTGTTCCATTTGCTTTTTATTCTTCTAGAAGGTATTGAGAATGTTCTTAGGACAATGGCAAGTAACAGGAGTAAGAGTAAGTAGAAAGATGTGTGTGTTTTTCCAGTTTCTGTCTGTGTTACACGTACTAATAAACTTTATATCAAAGCAAGTGACACGGTGTACTTGTCACTTGCTAGGGCTTCCATCACAAAATACCACTGACTCAGTGCCTAAAAAAACAGAAGTGAATTTTCTCCAGTTCTGGAGACCAGAAGTCCAAGGTCAAGGTGTTGGCGGTTTTGACTTCTCCTGTAGTCTCTCTCATTAGCTTGCAGACAGCTGTCCTCTTGGCATGTCTTTGGATGGTCTTTACTCTCTGCACTTGCATCTCTGGTGTCTGTGTGTCGAATTTCCTCTCACAAGGATGCCAGTTACTTAAGATGAGGCCCACTGTAACAACCTCACTTAACTAGTGTGTGCTCAGTCACTTCAGTCATGTTGGACTCTTTGTGATCCCATGGACCACAGTCCACCAGGCTCCTCTGTCCAGGGATTTTACAGGTAAGCATACTGGAGTGTATTGCCATTTCCTCCTCCAGGAGATCTTCATTTAGCTTAATTACTGTTAAAGAGGGCCCTATCTCCAAATACAGTTACATTCTGAGATACTGGAGTTTTAACATGCAAATGTTTTCAGGAAGGGCATAATTCTATTTGTACAACATGAACCAACCCAGGGTCAGCACAGGAAGCAGTGATATAAAAGTATGCAAAGAACTGGGGCTATTATTTCCCCCCATCTACCATAACACTAACAAAGGCCCCTTAGTGACATGGTTATTACTTTTGCCATTTTAGAGATGAGTGAAAATAAGGCTCTACTGGATGTGAGTCCCCACATATTTGTTTCTTTCATATAGAAAATACATTGATTAACTGAAAGGCAAGGCAAGAGAAGTCTTCTTTTTTTTAAATTTTTCAATCCCTTTATAAGAGTAGTCTTTTTTTTTTATTTTCTCTTATTTGAATGAGGCAACCTAGTATAGTGATCATGTTGCCTGGCAATAGCCTGCCTGAATTCAAATCTCACCTTCAACACTTACTGGCTATTGTATCTTGGGCGAGTTAGTTAACTCTTGTGTGTCTTATTTTGCTGAAGCATGAGAATAATAGTACTACCTACATAGTGTTATTAAAAGATTAATCTGTTTATATAAAAAGCTGAGAATACTGCCTGGTGGGTAATAAGTGCCATAAATTCTTTACTATAAAGATAACAACAACAGCAATCATTATAACCTTTTCTTATTTAAGATATAAGGTCTATAAAACTGATTTGTCAAATTTTAACTGATTTGTCAGGGAAAGGGATAGTCTACCCACTCCAGTATTGGACAGGGAAGCCTGGCATGCTGCAGTTCATGGGGTCACAAAGAGTTGGACATGACTGAGTGACTGAACTAAACTGATTTATCAACAGGTTTTTCTCCTTTCCAAATCATTTAACATACTGAGGTCAGATGTAGATCCTGAAAAAATCAGTTTCATTTTATTTATTTACTTATTTTTTCAGTTTCATTTTATTACTCATCTACTTAAGCCTTCACTGGTTCTCCAGGGCCAAAAGGGAAGCTTTCCAATTCCTTATTCTGGCATACAAAACAGTCCACAGAATGACTGCCTCATTTCCCACAATTCCCTGTCGTGATCTGCACTTCCCACCACCATTATTCTGCTCACACTTATCTCCCATATGCATTCCTCTTTTTATTTACTTTTTTCATGTAAAAATCCTTTCTTTCCCTTATGCTAGCATCAGGATTTGGCACCTGTGGGTATTTTAATTCATTAGTTTTCCACATTATCTATGGATTTTCTGTTAGGGAAGATAAATTTGCTTTCTAATATTGTATTGTTACAATTATTGGTTATATAAGTTATCAGTTATTAGGTCTTTATACTATGCTTATATAAATGCAATTCTCAGTTGAGTGTCATAGTGTACTATGGTTATGTTCCCTTTCCCTGAAGGTAATAATAATTTTCTTCCTTATTCATTTGCATGAAAGTGAAAGTGAAAGTTGCTTGGTCATGTCCGACTCTTTGTGACCCCATGGACATGGAATTCTCAGGCCAGAATACTGGAGTGGGTAGCCTTTCCTTTCTTCAGGGGATCTTCCCAGCCCAGGGATCGAACCCAGGTCTCCTGCATTGCTGGTGGATTCTTTACCAGCTGAGCCACAGGGAAGCCCAAGAGTACTGGAATGGATAGCCTATCCCTTCTCTAGCGGATCTTCCTGACCCAGGAATCCAACCGGGGTTTCCCCCATTGAAGGCAGAGTCTTTACCAACTGAGCTATCAGGGAAGCCCCATTCATTTGCATAGTTTTCTTTATGCCCATCACTAATTCTTCTCACACCTTTCAAGAGTTTCTTGGTATAATTTTTCACAAAATCAATCACTTTCAAACCTTGATTAGCTCCAGTTTATTTTTCCCTCTGAAACAAGCTCTCAGTTTTCTAGTCTAGGTTCATTGTTTCCCTATGCTGGGGGAATAGTTTTCATCTTAGAGCCTCTCTTTACTGTGTTTTTTTTTTTTTCTTTTTAAACTTTTTATATGAGGCATATTAAGTACAAGTAATTCCTAAATGTAATTTTCTTAATTCTACAATAATTGGTGAATTGGTTCCAGATTTTCAATTTTGATCAGTAAATATTGACCATTTTAAACCACTTTCTTTCTTTTTTTAAAATTGAAGAACATTATTACATTGTTTACAGTGATGTATTTGTTTCAGGTTTCAGCACACTGCTTCAGTTCACAGTATGTGTTCTTTTTCAGGTTCTTTTCCCTTATAGGTTCCTACAAAATGTTAAATATTGTTCCCTGTGCTATACGGAAGTAGGTCCTTGTTGGTCATCTTTTTTATGTACGGCAGTGTATATATGTTAATCCCAAGCACCTAATAATTTATTTTTCCTTTCCCCCTTCTCCTTTGTTAACCATATATTTGTTTTCTATGATTGTGAGCCTACTTCTGTTTTGAAAATAACTTCATTTGTAAATTTTTTTTTCAGATTCCATATATAAATGTTATCATATGACATTTGTCCTTCTCTCTCTGGCTTGCCTCACTTCGTATGTTAATTGCTAGATCCATGTATGTGGCTGCAAATGTAACCAGACATATAGATGAATGGAACAGGAGAGAAAGCCCAGAGATAAACCCACGCACTTATAGTCTCCTTATCTTTGACAAAGGAGGCAAGACTATACAATGGAGAAAAGACAGTCTCTTCATTAAGCAGTGCTGGCAACAGTGGACAGCTACTTATGAAAGAATGAAATTGAACGTTGTCTAATGCCATATACAAAAATAAACTCTCTTTGTTGCATTCTTGAAATTCCTTTTGATATCCCTTAGGTCAAGCCCTGGTCATAAAGATTTGGAGTAATTTATTTGTTTCTCTATGCTTCTTTAGCATGAAGTTTGGACGTGAACAAAATTTCCTGTAACATTGAGGGTTCTGAGTCACTAAATTCTGGTAAGGGAAGATTTTACTGCAGCAAATTTTAGTGTTTTTAAAAAGTTGTGAACATAAATCTCCACTTAACAAAAGGATATTAGCTGAAACTGAGTCTTAAACATATCATCAAAAATGGCATTTATAATTTGAATTTTTCAGAGTTTTTAGATGAAAGTAGAATTTCTGTTTTCTATATAACCCTTTGTCCTCACACTGCATAACTTTGCTCGAGGTGGAAGATGAGATAGATTCTGTATTTACTTTAATGACTAGTGGCTAAAAGAAGCAATCATAAAATCCAATGAACAAAAGAAAGATTATTGTGGGACAGTTTCCTCTCCAGATCATTTAAACAGATTAATAAAAAGAATATTTACTACCTACAATTGTATCACCTTAGCCATGGATGGGATGACTTTAACTTTTTATGATAGTATAAAATTCATTTTTCACCTTTAAGTCCCCTTAAGTTGTCCCCATTGTACGATGAAATAGCTGAGGGGTGAAATGTGTTCAGAATTAGTATTTGTGCGTGTATGCATTGTATGAGGAAAGAGGAAATAACTGAGGTGCTTCTAAATGGTTTAAGTGCCTGACATTATTTCTCACCTTGTCAGTTCTCAGCAGCAGGCCTCTGGGGTGATGTGAGTCTGGGAAAAAAGCATGGAAAACAAATGAGCTTCTGTTTTGGAATCAGGGTTATTTTATGTTTTGTGTGATGTTGCCAGAGATAATTTTATGAAGCGATCTTTAAACCAAACTTTGAAGAAGCAATTTTTTGTTTTGCCTATCTTATGATCTACTGCAAATCTGCAGCATTTGTAGTTTTTCCCCTCTCCCTCTTTGTCTTCCACCCTCCACCCCTGCCTTTCATCCCTCCTCATTTTGCCTTTTCTTTGCACCTAACAGGTATTTGTTGAAGTTCTGCTATATAGTAGGTGATGTCCTATGTGTTGGACTTCCATAGTGGCTCAGTGGTAAAGAATCCACCTGCCAAAGCAGGAGATGTGGGTTAGATCCCTGGGTCAAAAAGACTCCCCTGGAGAAGGAAATAGCTACCACTGCAGTATTCTTGCCTGGGAAATCCCATGGACAGAGGAGCCTGGTGGGCTACAGTCCATTGAGTTGCAAAATAGTTGGACATGGCTTAGTGACTAAACAATAACAACATTTTAATGTGTTAGGAATATAATGGAAAAGAACACAAAATCACTGACTCTAGGATGTTTATATTCAGTTAGAGGTAGGGTGGAGAATTAGGGGGCTCAATTTTAACAGAGTCCACCAATTTCCCTGAAAGCAAAAATACTAATTCCATCAACTGGTCCCCTCAAAAATCTATTGTCCTGAAAGTATCCATCTGATAACTGAGAAAATCTTGATGTTTGTTTTCTTAGATGACATTATAATATCCTGTTTCTCTTGTGGACACCAAGGGAAAATTCTGTCCCTTCTGATCTCTTGCTGTGTATGCTTTTGGATGGGCCATATCACACACAACATAATTATATAAGAGCTTATTATCATTCCCATAAACTAGCATTTTTTTTTTTTTCTAGAGTTCCCTATTTTTTTCTAGCTATCCTGATCACAAAGATTGGAAATTCCTGGCATTTTACTGAGATCATCCCTCATTCTCTATTTGCCTTTTAACATTCATTTCCATTCAGTCACTAAATCCTGACTTTTCTTCTTTCACTTGTCTATTCATCTCATCTCATCTCATGACATGTATCGTATCTCTCTAGTATTCTTCAGTTGGTACGTCTCTGCATCCAGTTGGCCTCTTTCTAACAATGAATGCTGGCACAAATCATTGTCTAAAGATTTAAATTATCCAATTTGACTAATGTTTAATCTTATGATCTTATCTTTCAGTTGTACTCCTTCAGTTTTGACTTCAAACAGTCCCAGGAATTTTGTTTCTTTAATAGTTGTCAACTCACATTGGCGTGTGTTCACCTATCTTCCCCATCACCAAACTCAGGCCATGTACCCAAAATCTGCTTAATCTCCCAACTTCCTGACTCACTGGCCTGCCTAAGGATTTCTGCTTGACATCTGCTTTTTGGGCTTAGCGTTAACTACATATCAGTTCTAATCTTATCCTATGAAAGTACAAACTGCATGTCTTAAATGGTAGATATGCTGTTTGATCCTGTAGAGCATAGTGAATACACTCAAAAGGCTTGCCATTCTGGTTGGTGAAGGAGTAACGTCGTATGGTTCGATCCTTGAATGAATTGCAGAGTTGCAGAAATGAGTGTTGCAGTGGTAGTTGCAATTTGAACAGTCTCCTTTTAGGTATAGTGTAGAAGGCACTAAAGGCTGTGACCTCATCTTTATGATATGTCTGTCCCACAGAGACAAACCATTTACTCATAAATTTATTTCCTTACTTAATATAGACTCAGCGCCAAGCAGTATGGTAGAGACTTGAGTTACAAGACAAATAAGATCTAATCTCTTTTTCTAAGCAGCTTGACATCTGAAAGAAGACATATGTATTAATGAATATATTAAATTATATACACAATTAAAAAATATATTTTATAAGATTATTTTGAGGAATAATTGAATAGGTATATTCAAAGGGCTTAAAATAGTGCCTAGCAAATAGAACACACTACGTAAATATTTGTTTTAATTTTACAATGAACTTTAATTATGTTCAAGTGTTAGGGGGCCACAGAGTTTCCTCTGCATGTAAATGTTGCTTGTCCATTCACAGACTCTTGTGAGACTTAACTAGGACTCTACTGATTCTGTGTTCACTTGTTCAAAAAATACTTTTTTAGAAATTTTATATAAGACTGTGATAGACACAAGGGGAATAAAGAAAAATAGTACAAGTTCCTCATCTTCAAGGTGCTCACATTTTTATTTGTTTAGCATTTGAGTAATGGAAACATTTCAAAAACTGGACTCAGTAAACTCCCTGAATTTTACTACAAATGATAAAAAAGTAAGCCTTTAGATTTTGTTTGAAATTAAAAATGCAATTAAATTATTAGGGAATGACCTGGGCCTGTGCACATTTGGTTAAGTATTCTGTACTGTCTATATTGACAGGATTATAGCAGTATAAACCACATATAATTCAAATGTAACACTAAGCTTCAGAAGAGCCAGATCATCACAGAAAATATATTTTTAATTATCACAGGTTTCATTATTAAGTATATTTTTCTAAATCCTTAGAAAATTGGTATCCATAAATGGCTAATTTTAATTAAGTAGAATATCCTAACTTAATTTATAAAATATAGGGGAAAGAGTACAAAAAGGCTGATCCTAGTTTTATCACTTTCTATCCATGGGCATTGAGTAAGTCATTTAACCTCTTCACTTGTGAAATAATGTGAATAAATGTCACGCAGGGTTGATGACAGGATTACCAGAGATATTATATCCAAGAACTCACTAAATTGATGGGACATAGGAAATGTTAGTCATATTTTCAGTGGGAGTAGCTGTAAAAATACACATGTATATATGGCCAAACCATCCATATGTATGCATGAAAGTGAAAGTCGCTCAGTCATGTCCGACCCTTTGTGACCCCATAGACAATACAGTCCATAGAACTCTCCAAGGGATCTTCCCAACCCAGGGATAGAACCCAGGTCTCCAGTATTGCAGGCTGTTTCTTTACCAACTGAGCTATGAGGGAAATCCCCATATGTATGTATAAATGACTTTTTAAATTCATATTACTTCACCTGACTCCACAGAGGATTTGAGAGAATCATTTCCTTTTATATATGGCAAAATTTTTACAACATTTTCCTTAGTGTGGGGAAACATGTTTTAACACATTTTCCTACCTGTAGGGATTATGTTACTTTGTTGTTTATGACAAATTACAGAGAAAACCATGTTCACATGTATGCTGTGGATACACAAATTCTTAATAGCAAGCATGCTTGGATACAGTCCAGCATACAGAGAAGTTCTAATGATTTCTAAATAACTCTATGGACTAAATTTTAATATGCTTTAGTTTCTTGGAGGTCAGTTATCTATGACAGCAATGGCCACAGGGTATTCCTTCATCTTTATTTTGTGCAAGTTTACTTAACAATCTTGCAACAGCAAATTGTCATATGATGTGCTTTAGGAGAGTGGTGTGATATCAATTTGTCAAGCATGATTTAGGAATAATAAAATCCATTTGCCCAAGATGTGGTGGGGATGGTGCATGACAGAGGAGCTACAGGTTCCTTCTAATTTCACTTACTATTTGACTTACTAAACAAGGACATTTCCTCTGTGAATTGTATTGAAGGCTGGCTTTTCCCTTAGTGGCTGGAGGACTCCCATCAAAATAATTTAATGATGAAAATGAAGCTGGTTTAATTGAATTCAGTATGAACTAAGAGTCATCACCTTAGGGTAGTTTTAGCCCTTAGCAGTTAATATTCTGCTCTGCAGTTCAGCTTTGTGCCAAAGCCAGGATGTTGTCATTGCGGGCTTTAAACTCAGGAAGATTTCTTGCTTTTTAATACAGAGAACGGGAAGAAGAGCAAGTGCCCAAAATTGAGATAAATGTAGGCACTCACCTTGACCACTTAGGAGCTTTTAAAGACTGATACCTCATCAGCAAGTAGAAATTAACTTAGTGGGTCTCAATAAAGCTGATTTCAAAAACTAAAAGTCAATTTTTGACTTTCCCTTAAAGGTTCCTGTTCTTTATTTAAAGAACTAAACCAAACTCTTTACCTATCCTTCTTAGGAAGCAATTTAATGAGTATCAGTAGGTTTCCCAAGTCTCTGACATGGAATTTACTTCAAATTAATTTTTAAAAATTGGGCTGGAAGCTCTAAGGACAGAATTCCCTAAGTCACCCTGCTCTGAAATACTGTGTTCATCTCACCATTGTCTGATCCTGTTTCGTTTAACCAATGATATTTTAAGGGCTAAGATTCAGTCTTCCATTTCATTTCACTGGGTCTCTGAAAGACAATCTAATGTTAAAATTGGCCCATTATCTAGGCTGATTTAATTTGTGCCTTAAAATGACTTTGGAAATAAGTTTTGATTAAAAAGTTACACCAGTGATGCACTTTCAGTATCACAAAGCAAAACCTATTTGAAGAAGTTATTTCTGCATGCCAGATTGAGCAGAAGCCTTAATTCCCCTTGGTAACTGTGTAGGCGAAAAGAAATTAGGGAGCCTGGTGAATAAACAGGAAGCCATAAAAATCACAGACATCTTTGCTATCTGTCTTGTTTTTCCATCAAATGGATTGTGCAGTCAAAAATTACAACCACAATCGAATGTAAAGTATTTTAAGAATGAATACACACATCTTATTTTTTCTCTGAAATAACTATTAACAACCAAGAAACATATGCTTCAGTGAATGCTTTTAGTTGAATCATAAACTACATTTCCAACAACTGTCTTTTTGAAACCAGTTGAGACAGCTACATAAGAGGATGTTAAAGCAAATCAACCTCTCACAGAGCCCATCTGTGACTTCCCAGCAAGTCTCCAAGTACTTGCTTTCTCCAAAATTACTGTAAGCTGTACAGTTGCTGTCTTGTTAAGGGATATTCTGTTCCACCTTTCCAGTGTGTCCATCCTCTAAAACTTTAGGAGAAAATTAAGGCCCTCTTTTAACTAGGTGTAGAGGACATAGTTCATTATGGAGAAACTGATGAAGATACTGAATTTTGCAAAGACTTACTGTCTCCCATGACTGGATGTTTGCTATTTGCAGTGTTTGATATGTCATATTAGGAGGGCTTCAGCTGCCAAAGACAACAGGGAAATATTAAAACTGAAAAGGGGAGGGAGTTGGTGGTGAATGCTCAATGCTTTGGAGAGGAAGTAAGAAGGAGCCTCTGCAGTGTGCCAAAGTCTAGCATCTACAGTTAAAGCTGGATCTGGAGGCAGACGTGCCAAGTATCAATTCAGTACAGCAGAGCTGAGGACAAGAATTTGAGTTCCATAAAGGAGTGACTGTGGAAATCGTATTGGGGAACACAGCATTCCCAAGCTGATGGTGGGAAAAGAGGTGGAACAGTGGCCTTCCTGTTTTCACATTCCTGCATCCAAGAGCAAGGAACAGAAGTTGGCAGAGAGAATCAGAAACAAGTCTCCAAAACAATCACTTCTGCAGAAGCTTCAGTAGTTGGGGGTTTCTCATCTATTGGGGTGGAAGAGTGAAAAGATAGCATGGGAAAAAAGGACACCAGCTCCAGAACCCTACCTTTCTTCCATCGCACTAATATCTCTCAAGGTACCCAGAGTAGACAAATATTCATAGCAGAATTAGTCATAACAGCCAAAATAAGAAACACCCCAAATGCCCATCAACTTATAAATAGATAAAATATAGCATATTTATATAACAAAGTGTTAGTTGGCCTTAAAAAATAATGAAGTACTAATACCCAATATAACATGAATAGTGAAAACATCATGGTAAGTGAAAAAAAATAGCAGTCAAAAAGGGACAAATATTGTGTGATTCTATTTATGTAAAATACCCAGGGTAGCCAAATCTGTAGAGACAGAAATAGTAAAACAGTGGTTGCCTAGGTCTAGGGGTCTTGGGAGGAAATAAATTGTTAAAACATATGGGGTTTCGCTGATCTCGGTGATGGCTGTGTAACTCCATGGATATACTAAAAACTATTGAAATGTGCATATCAAATGGATGGATTGTGTGGTATATGAATTGCATCTCAATAAAGCTGTTTTTAAGAAGGAAAAAGCAAAAACAAAAAAGGAATTTGAGTTCCAGAAGAAAGTCAAGACTGAAATCAGCTAGAGAGTAGGAAAGAATTTGTTCACTCTAAATTCATTCACTGTTATGATGAGGCATCTCCTGAGGAGTTATAGTTCTGCCTTTACAAAACTAGTAGATTTCCTGCCATATTGGATGTGTTCTTACTTACAAAATTTTAGATGACAGATCACTTTCTTGAAAGTTCAGGAAAGGAAATTAACTCAGCATAGGAACTAGTAAAAAAATAACAAAATTTTAATTTTAATGCAAACATCTATGCTAATTCATATGTGTGTTTTTGTGTGTGCTGAGTTACTCAGTCATGTCCAACTCTTTTTGACCCCATGGACTATAGCTTGCCTGGCTCCTCTGCTCATGGGCTTCTCCAGGCAAGAATACTGAAGTGAGTTGCTAGTCCCTTCTCCAGGGGATCTTCCCAACCCAGAGATTGAACCCAGGTCTCCTGCATTGTAGACAGATTCTTTACCATCAGAGCCACCAGGGAAACCCTAATTCATATACAGGAATCGAGTATTCCTTATAGTTTAAGAAACTATGTGAAATTGTTAAAAGGTGGACACTCCTTGAAAGCTAACTTCTTGTAGGTAAAGGACAGATAAAAGCCATGTCTGTGACCTGTGACCTGTGACTCCCTTAATTTTTCCTGTTTCTCTTCAAAGCCTGGCTCTGCTCCACATTCAGATGTCCAAGCTTAATCCACAACCCTATTCTTGGCCAGCAGTAGGCCCCTTGTTGTCCCCATGATCAGAGATGCACACACCAGTACTGTGGTCTGTACTTGGGAAAATGGGGCTGGGGAAGGGACTTTCAGGCCCTTAAAGTGGACTTGAGGGCATTTTGGCAAGACCAGGATTAGGAATACCTGTGGCAACCCATTCCAGTATTCTTACCTGGAGAATCCCATGGACAAAGGAGCCTGACAGGATACAGTCCATGGGGCACAAAGAATTGGACACTATTGAAGTGACTTAGCATAGCCATGTATAGAGTATAGTTGGTGATGGACAGGGAAGCCTGGCGTGCTGCAGCCCATGGGGTCGCAAAGAGTCAGATATGACTGAGCAACTGAACTGAACTGAATTGAACTGAGAGTATAGTTTAGAATGGAAGGATGGAAAGGGGCTGGAAACTGGGAGTGTGAGGGGGCAGGGAAGGGATTGGGGGTGAGCTTTAGGTGGGCATGTTCACTTGGCCTTATAAACTTCTTGTCTCACAGAAAAGGGGACAGCTGGACAAGGACCAGAGTGGGGAAGTTTATGAAGCCTGGAGTCTAGACTAGTGGCTACAGTTGCCTGGGTCTGGGGGTGAAACTGCCTCATGAATTTCTCACTGTTAACAGATAACTTGGCAAAGGAAATCTTTCACCATCTGGCCTCCTCGCCCATATTACTTTCTCTTAATGTCCGTCTCATTTCAATCTCCAATGGCTTTTAAAAATTCTTGTTTTTGTACCCAAACATATGACCTCTTATTCGTTATATTATTTCCTGTGCTGTCTCCTTTTTGGGAAAAATCTGTTTTGTGCTCCTAACAATTCCCATCCCTTTATTTAATACCTAGGAAAGCTAAAATGCTATAGTGACAATAGTTGATAGTGATTGGGCAACAATTAAGATCCAGGCCAATTGATTTCCAATTAGTTATCCTTCAGTTCTTCAGTGTTGTCCAGGTTCAACTGTATTTGTACCCTCTCTGATTTAATAAGCTGATTTGAGTATCACTTGACAAAGCTTGAAACCACATGCCCAGCTTATTTGTTCTCATTTATTAATATTAATGGTGAGGTCAATGACAGGCACTGTCCTGAGCCTTGAAGATATGAGGTAAATAAGAACTTAGCCTAAAGAAACTCATAGTTTGGTGGGGGGTGTACTCACACAGTGGTGGGAAGGATGGTGCTAATACAGTTTGGAAGACATACAGCGAGGCAGATTTCCATGAAAATATGACAACAGACCTGGGTCTTAAAGGATGCTTACATTTTTGGCACAAAAGAAAATGGACAAGGTGAAGTAGCTGACAGGGCAGAGCTTTAAATCCCTGCTCTGAGCAATTGGCTTAGGTTATCTGACTCTCAGTTTCATCACCTGTTAAATGACAATAATAATACTGGACAGGGATCCCATGAGGATTAAATGGGATAAAGCGTGTGAAATCCTCTTCTTGTAGATGGCTTTCATTTGCAGAGAAAAGCATTCTCTGATCAAAAGGCATTATGAATGAAACTGTCACGTAGAGGTCGGACCCCAGGCTATCAGTCACTCTCCTCCTCCTCCCAAATTCTGGTCCATAAGAGAAATGGGAAATAGACGTGGAAGTCAGGAACAAATGAAAATATCAGTTTTATTACTGGTACACTGAGTTGGAACACTCAGCTGCAGAACAGCTGGAAAACTGCAAATTTCTCCTCAGATTCAGAGCTCAGGCTGAAGGCTTTTCAGAAAGTAGCATATTTAAATTTTAATGGCAATCAACCAAACATAATATGTTGAAATTCAACAATCAGGCTGGGCCCAGGAATGTGTTTACCATTTTGGAATGAATTGACTACTTGGGAGATTTGGTAGCTTGTAGTTCTGTAGACAAATATTTTGTTTCCTCCCCTGCTGTGTCCACCCTTGAGGGAATTTTATGTATCTCTGTTCTACTAAACTTAGGAGTGAGCCCAAGAGTGGTGTGGACAATGAGGTTGAGATGGATGTGGCATGTGTTATTTGCTAGGAAAAGCTTTAAAAAGCCTATTTGTGATTTTCCATATCTTTCTTCCCTCTGCCACCAGCATAAGCATTGTTTCAGACAGAGGCTGTTCCACAAGCTTGGGTTCTGGAGTGAAGATGATGAAGAACAAAGCAGTGGCTGATGCCTGATAGACATGTAACCTGACCAGAAATAAAGCTGTGCTATAAGCCACTAAGATTACTGGATTATTTATTACTGCAGCAGAACCTAGCCCCGCCTAATGGATAAGAAGTTGTGAAATCACATCATGCAGACATTTAATATTTAACCCAACAGGTCATGTTTCTTTGTTAAATCTATTCCTATCTACATTTTTGGGACTTGAAGGGAGGTCTGTATAAAGTTGTTCAGTTCCTATTTGGCTTGTTTTTGAAATTTTGCACATCAGTGATTTTGCATGGTCACTTCCTATCCGTCAAAACAACCAACCCTGACAAGAAAGAACATTTAATTTGCTTTTATTTCATCTAATTATTTTGCAATATTTTAAATACTATTATGTATTTGAATTTTCTACTTTAATATGCAACATATAAATTTGTGATATTTATCCTATAGATTGATCTTTGCGTGCACATTCAGTTGTGTCTGACTCTTTGTGACTCCATGGACTGTAACCTGCCAGGCTCCTCTGTCTATGGGATTTTTCAGGCAAGAATACTAGAGTGGGTTGTCATTTCCTTCTCTAGGGGATCTTCCTGACCAGGGATTGAACCCACGTTTTCTGCACTGGCAGGCAGGTTTTTACCACTGTGCACCTGGGAAGCTTGTAGATTAGTCTTTACCTGTGACCTATCACTGACCAAAGGATCATATCTGCTATGTATGTATGTGTTGTATCCCTGCACAAGTTACACCAAAATAACTGCCCAAGTGAAAAATGTAGTCAAATGACCAATTTAGCATCCAGTAAATTAAAAAAAAAAGCAAAACTTCTGATTTTGCATTTTGAATATAATTGCCCTACTAATAGCATAATTGCCCTACTAATAGCATAATTGCCCTACTAATAGCCCTACTAACAGTACAACTGTTTAACATTTTTGTGCAATTGATAAGTAATGATCATAAAGAACAACTTTAAAACCAGATTGGATTAGAGAGTAGAGACAGGATTAGCCTCAACTTCAAATAGAAAAGAAGCAAATTTTTTATTACTTATTTAGTTTATAATATTGCCAACCACAGAGGCTATCAGTTGTTACATAAGTCCATTCCCAAACCAGTAACAGCAATTGTGTATCAAGTGTTTAAGATAATGTAAATAAATTCCAAAGAACAGGAAAAGTGACATAATTTTGATGAAATTAAATTTGAGATATGATCACTTACGTGAAAACAATGAGATCATTTGTAAATGGCATAAAGACTGTAAACTATATATAGCAAGTTGCTGGCAGAATTTAGAATTAATGACAGGAAGGCTTAAATGGGAAAAGGATTAATATGGTATTATAAAATAAATGAAAAAAGATCAAGCTGGCCTCTCTATTGTCACTATATTCAAATTATAGTTGAAGAACTGCATTACTATAATTAGGGAATATCCCAGCGGAAATTAGAAGACTTAGTACAATGTAAATGTTTTTTAATGACTATTGAGTTCTTGCAAGTGATATTCTCATTAATGATGCTAACTGTGTAGGCTAACACTTCTTGTCACATTCAACGAGGTCAAAGTTCTGCAAGGATTATTTCATTTGAATTTCAGTCTGTGAGGAATAAAAAGGCAAAACAATTAAGGTCCACATACCCTAATGTAGGCATAAGTGTAGTTAGCTCCTATACATATAAATCAGTCTTAAAGAAGAACTGTCTTTTACCTTGTGAAGTCTGCATGAATCGGAGCAGTGGTGCTTGATAGAACTTTCCCTGATGATGGAAACACCCTCTCTCTGCTCTTTCCTTCAAAGTGGCCATGTGTGACTATGTGTGGCTATTGAGAAAAGCAATTGAAAGAGACCTAGTGCAGCTGAGCAAATGATTTGAAAATTTTATTGAATTTTAATTGACTAAAATTCAATTTTAAATAACCAGATGTGGTTCCAGTCTACTCTATCAGTCAATATAATCTAGAGCTATCTCATTTAAAAGCTTTGTGAAAGTTGCTCAGTCATGTCTAACTCTTTGTGACTCCACAGACTATACAGTCCATGGAATTCTCCAGGCCAGAATACTGGAGTGGGTAGCCTATCCCTTCTCCAGAGGATCTTTCCAAACCAGGAATCAAACTGGGGTCTTCTGCTTTGTAGGCAGATTCTTTACCAACTGAGCTATCAGGGGAGAGCTTTAAAAGCTATAGATTAAGCTAATTGCCAGCATATTCTCTGTAATCTTTCCAAATTATTTCTGCCAAAAAGAAAAATTTAAGAGAACCAGACCTTATTCATCTAAGAGAAAGATACTACCAGCCATGTTTTCAAGTACATCCCATGTCCCAAATGTAATTAACTAATTTCCATAGATTTTGACATTTAATTATTTTTATATCTAATTATTAAAGTAACCTTATTCTGATTTTGTTAGGTAAAATGATTTTTATCTATCCAGACATCCCCATCCCAGGTTTCAGGATTCTGGGCCTTCCTTATAAAAGCTCTTGCTTCAGCTTGGGAGACACGCCAGGGCTGAGAACTCAGCCTTTCTGAAGCTCTGCCTGTCTTCCAACTATGTCCAGTGACTGATTTTCTCTGTCTGTCTTCTGGCTGCAGGAGACGAGCATCACTTCAAATACTGTCCCTTGACTCTTGCACTTTAAAATTGTTGATTAATAGGTCTGAGCCTGGCCATTTTCTCTCTTAAATAAATCAGTGGCATTTGAGAACAGCCACCAAATTTCACAGGCATTAGAGTTGCTGTTTCTCCCTGATCTCTCAAACTCATGACATTGCACAAGCTACCACTTCCCTTTTGCCTGTGTCCCTTCTGGGTCCAGAAGAGATGAGGTTTTTAGCAGTTGTACCTTAGATCAGGCCATGAACTATAAACAGAATACCCAGCACCACTAATAGGCCCTTCTTGTCGTCCAGCCAGTGAGTGAGTAATTCCAGAATCCCTGATCACAGTCTCTGCTTCTTAGACCACTTCCAACTATGTTGGGTCAAAGTACTAAGAGACATTAAGAGACACGGGTTCAGTTCCTTGGTCCAGAAGATCCCCTGGAGGAGGAAATGACAACCCGACAACCCACTCCCTCTCCAGTATTCTTGCCTGGGAAATCCCATGGACAGAGTAGCCTGGAGGGCTACAGTCCAGATGGTTGCAAAGAGTTGGACATGATTAAAGTGACTTAGCACACATGCACCCTGACGTGGACCCTAAGATGGAGATCTTTTATCAAATGATTCATTAAAGGAGGAGAGAAGTAATTAAAACAGGACTTGAGAGGGAGAAATAGAGCAATAATTCAGTCTCATTTGGAATCTGGCTTCAGTCTTATCCTCCAGGGAGCCTCTGGCATACACATGGTCCCACAGAGCCTCTCCCACCTTGAATTCAGAGGGCTGGCCCTTTGTATTCCGTTGTTTCCCTTTGTGTGTGTGCAATCAATCAACCAACCAGGTGTACAGTGTTGCGGGGGGAGGTGTTCCTTCTTTGGTGAAGATACCAGTTGTGAGTTATTCTCAGTCAACATTCATAGCAGCTAAGGTTGGGATCGGGGTATGAGTGTGTACATCAAATGGTAAAATTGTTCAGGGAAAGATTCTAACAGTATCCACTACAGTAGGACAGCACAAGTTTGTCTCCTTCCTTAGTAGGTTATTCAGCAAGATAAGTTGAAGATTTAGCCAGGGGCTGTGAGCTAAATGCTACCTGCACAACATGGTTCTTTACATCTCATCACATGGCTATGCTTTTTTTTTTTTTTTTCAGTTATACATTTCAGAGAGGATTAGAGAGACTCATTATATCATAGGACTAACCTGTGCTCTGGGAATAGAGCAATGATTAAGTTTATAGATCGTGAGCAATAGACTTGTAAGTGGGTGATTGTAGGGAAATGTGAGCAGCAGCTATCAACATGATATGAATCTGTGCAAGCAGAGAAGGGAGAGATGAGCAGTGGAGAATTAGAGTTCATGGAGAAGTTGAAATGTGAGCTAGGACTCCAGAGGTGATGAGGAGCTTATCAGACATGTTACCCTAGTTTTATAGCAATCATGTACCTCAATGCCTGTACACAAACAAGTGTTTGTTTTTTTTTTTTTTTTAATTCTGGTGGGATTTAAGGGAATGCTTGGATTAAGATCTTACAAAGGCTATAGGATATGATCCACTGTTCCATTCTAGTGACCTGTGTTTTATCCTTTGATTCCATAATGCAGTGTGTTCCTTTGTTGACTTGAACATAGAGAAGATTACTCACATTCTAATTGCTCAGCATCAGTACTTACAAGACATCTCAAATGAGCCGTTTCACACAAGAAATTGATGGTTATATAGGTGGGTGATGCCTCAGTTTCCCATCAAACGAAGGTTATTTGAACAACAAACACTTATTTTCTCATGAATCTGATTCCATAGACTCAGTTGAAAGGTAGTAGTATTCCAGTATGATAAAATGTCTCCTGACAGTCTCAGCTGGAAGTTTCTCATAGGACAGAGAAAAACTGGTATCAATCCACTAAAAAAATCCAGTGGTGAAATTGAATATAAAACAGCTTCTATAGCAATAAGCTTTGCAAGCTCCTGACAATTAGTTGTTTACCATACTCAAAGATATTTGCTTTTCATTTTTCCTACAGGGCAGCTGATTGGATTTGTTCATTAAATGGGCAAAGTCAAATCCATCTTTTGAAAGCACAGTTGGAGTTAATTGAGGAGTATGTTAGGGCTTGATCTGAACAATTCTGTCCATCAGATTCTGTTTCTTGTAGAGCAAACAGATGAATGCAGATGGTGAAGCAAAATTATTTATTTACTTCTTTCAGTTCCTGAAGTAACTGAAACTCTTTACCTCCTTTTTGTTTAATTTATTTTTTAAATGAAACTTCTCATACTGCTTCAGGGACACATTGTTATTCTTTCAATAATTAAATAATATGGATATATACTAACCAACAAAGTAGTAAGGAATTTTCTTCTAGTTTTATAAAAAGCTGTATTTATGCTATATTGATTCTTTATAGTCTCAGCTAAAGCATCTTTTTTTGTGGCATCTTTGTCTGGTTTTGGTATTAGAGTGATGGTGGCCTCATAGAATGAGTTTGGCAGTTTACCTTCTGCAATTTTCTGGGAGAGTTTGAGTAAGAAAGGTGTTAGCTCTTCTCTAAATTTTTGGTAGAATTCACCTTTGAAGCTGTCTGATCCTGGGCTTTTGCTTGTTGGCATAGTTTTGATTACAGTTTTGATTTCCGTGCTTGTGATGGGTCTGTTAAGATCTTCTATTTCTTCCTGGTTCAGTTTTGGAAAGTTATACTTTTCTAAGAAATCTTCCATTTCTTCTAAGTTGTCCATTTTATTGGCATATAGTTGCTGATAATAGTCTCTTATGATCCTTTGTATTTCTCTGTTGTCTGTTGTTATTTCTTCATTTTCATTTCTAATTTTGTTGATTTGATACTTCTCCCTTCTTTTCTTAGTGAGTCTGGCTAATGATTTCTCTATATTATTTATCTTCTCAAAGAACCAGCTTTTAGTTTTGTTCGTTTTTGCTAGCACCTCCTTTGTCTCCTTTTCATTTATTTCTGCCCTAATTTTTATTATTTCTTTCCTTCTACTAATGCTGGAGGTCTTTATTTCTTCTTTTTCTAGTTGTGTTAGGTGTAAAGTTAAGTTATTTATTTGATTTTTCTTCTTTTTTTTCTTGAGGTAAGCTTGTATTGCTATGAACCTTCACCTTAGTACTGGTTTTACTGAATCGCATAGGTTTTGGGTTGTCATGTATTCATTTTCATTTGTTTCTGTGCATATCCTGGTTTCCTTTTTGATTCTTCCTTGATTTGTTGGTTATTCAGAAGCTTGTTGTTTAACCTCCATATGTTTGTGTTTTTAATAGTTTTTTCCTGTAGTTGACATCTAATCTTAACGCCTTGTGATCAGAAAAGATGCTTGAAATGATTTCAATTTTTTTTTTTTTTAATTTAGTAATGCTGGATTTATGACCCAGGATGTGATCTATTCTGAAGAATGTTCCGTGTGCACTTGAGGAAAAGGGGAAATTCATTGTTTTGGGATGAAATGTCCTATAGATATCAATTAGTTCTACCTGGTCAATCATTTCATTTGAAGTTTGTGTTTCCTTGCTAATTTTCTGTTTGGTTGATCTATCCATAGGTGTGAGTAAGGTATTAACATCTCCCACTATTATTGTGTTATTGTTAATTTCCCCTTTCATACTTGTTAGCATTTGCCTTACATATTGTGGTGCTCCTATGTTGGGTGCATATATATTTATAACTATTACATCTTCTTCTTGGATTGAGCCTTTGATCATTATGTAGTGTCCTTCTTTGTCTCTTTTCACAGCCTTTACTTCAAAGTCTATTTTATCTGATATGAGTATTGCTACTCCTGCTTTCTTTTGGTCCCCATTTGCGTGAAATATTTTTTTCTAGCCCTTCACTTTCAGTCTGTATGTGTTCCTTGGTTTGAGGTGGGTCTCTTGTAGACAGCTTATATAGGGGTCTTGTTTTTGTATCCATTCAGCCAGTCTTTATCTTTTGGTTGGGGCATTCAACCCATATGAATTTAAGGTAATTATTGATAAGTATGATCCCATTGCCATTTACTTTTTTGTTTTGGGATCGAGTTTATAAACCTTTTCCATGCTTCCTATCTAGAGAAGGTCCTTTGGCATTTGTTGGAGAGCTGGTTTGTTGGTGCTGAATTCTCTCGGCTTTTGCTTGTCTGTAAAGCTTCTTGATTTCTCCTTCATATTTGAATGAGATCCTTGCTGGGTGCAGTAATATGGGTTGTAGGTTTTTCTCTTTCATCACCTTAAGTATGTCCTGCCATTCTCTTCTGGACTGAATAATTTCTATTGAAAGATCAGCTGTTATTGATATGGGTATCCCCTTGTGAGTTATTTGTTGCTTTTCCCTTGCTGCTTTTAATATTTGCTCTTTGTATTTGGTCTTCATTAGTTTGATTAATATGTGACTTGGGGTGTTTCACCTTGGGTTTATCCTGTTTGGTACTCTCTGGGTTTCATGGACTTGAGTAGCTAATTCCTCCTTCATTTTAGGCATGTTTTCAACTATTATCTCCTCAAGTGTTTTCTCATACCCCTTCTTTTTTATCTTCTTCTGGGACTCCTATGATTCTAAAGTTGGGGCACTTCACATTGTCTCAAACATCTCTAAGGTTGTCCTCATTTCTTTTAATTCTTTTTTTTTTTTTTTCTTTTTTGCTCTCTGCTTGATTTATTTCCACCATTCCATCTTCCACCTCACTTATCCTATCTTCTGCCTCAGTTATTCTACTGTTGGTTCCCTCCGGAGTGCTTTTGATCTCAGATATTGCATTATTCATTATTGATCAACTCTTCTTTATTTCTTCTAGGTCCTTGTTAAACATTTCTTGCATCTTCTCAATCCTTGTCTCTAGTCTCTTTATCTGTAACTCCATTTTGTTTTCAAGATTTTGGATCATCTTTACTATCATTATTCTGAATTATTTTTGAGGTTGACTCCCTATTTCCTCCTCTTTTGTTTTGTTTGGTGGACATTTATCATTTTCCTTTATGTGCTGAGTATTTCTCTGCCTTTTCATTTTGTTTAGATTGCCGTGTTTGCGGTGGCCTTTCTGCAGGCTGGAAGTTTGTGGTTCCTCTTTATTGTGGAGCCTGCTCCCTGTGGGTGGGGTTGGACTAGAGGTTTGTGAAGGTTTCCTGATTGGGGAAGCTTGTGTCTGTGCCCTGGTGAGTGAAGCTGAAGTTGCACAGAGTGAAGCTGCACTTCTCTCTGAAGTGCAATGAAGTGTCCAGTAGTGAGTTTTGGAGTGTCTATGGGCTTGGCATGGCTTTGGGCAGCCTGTCTTTTAATGCTCAGGGCTGTGTCCCCGCTTTGCTGGAGAATTAGCATAGTATGTCTTGCTCTGGAACTTATTGGCTCTCGGGTGGAGCTTGGTTTCAGTGTAGGTATGGAGGCTTTTGGATGAGCTCTTGTCTGTTAGTGTTCCCTGGAATCAGGACTTCTCTGATGTTCTCTAGTTTTGGAGTCAAGCCTCCTGCCTCTGGCTTTCAGTCTTATTCTTACAGTAGCTTGAAGACTTCTCCATCTGTACAGCACAGTTGATAAAATATCTAGGTTAATGGTGAAAAGATTCTCCACAGTGAGGGATACCCAGAGAGGTTCACAGAGTCACATGGAGAAGAGAAGGGGGAAGAGGGAGATAAAAGTGACCAGGAAGAGAAGAGGGGGAGTCAAAAGGGGAGAGAGCAGTCTAGCCATTAATCAGTTCCCTAAGTGTTCTCCACAGCCTGGAACACCCAGAGAGATTCACAGAGTTGAATAGAGAAGAGAAGGGGGAAGAGATAGAGGTGGCCTGGGGGAGAAAAGGGAGAGTCAAAAGGGGAGAGAGCAAGCAAGCCAGTAATCACACCCCTAAGTGAAAATGGATACTCTAGATTAGATTTTTAAAGGTACAAAATTGCTAAGAAATACCAAAAAGCAAAGATTAAAAAGCTAGAGTAGTGATTATACTCTCAATAATGCAATATGAAAAATACAGAACAAAATCAATCACAAAAATTATAATATATATATATATATGAAATTTGCTTTAAAAATAGGGCCTTTTTTGCAAGGTAATAGTAGGTTATAAAAATGAACATTAAAGGAGTCATAAAGAACTTTAATTAAAAACAATTAAAAAGTGATACTGCTAAAAATATATCTAGGAATTTCTCTGGCACTGTTGTGGGCAGTGTGGGGTCAGTTCAGTTTCAGATAGTTCCTTGTTCTAGCTTGTACTTCTTCTCAAAGTCTATAGGCCTCCTCCAATGCTTAGTCAATGTTAGCTGCAGAGTTTTAATCTGTTGCACCTGTCATTTCTAGAGTGCTTCCCTCTTCTTTATTTTATCTTTCTCTATTTGCAAGTCTCCTCAGTGTCTAATTTCTGCCCTGACACAAGGGGGTGAAGGTGTTCACTTATTAAGCTCACTTTTTCAATTGTGTTGTGGGGAGGGAGGGACACTGCTAACAAGTATCACTGGCTGTGTGGGAAGTGCTCATAGTGTATGGACCACTCTGGGTCTGCCCCAGCTCACGGCAGCGTGTGCTTTCCGTGTCTACACTGCTCAGGCTCCAGGTTGCACTGCAGAGGCACTCTCCAAAGCGGACCCTGCATTTTGTGCCCTTCCCAGGTCTAAGCAGCTCAGGTTCAGGTTCTCAGGTAATCAGCAAGGGTGCAGACTCAACCTGGGCGTGCACTTCCCAGGCTGGAGCAGTTCAGGTGACCAGATGCTTGGTGAATGCACTGTCCCAGGTGGCCACGCATCTTAATCACCTCTCCGGTCCCAGCCACTCGGTTTCCTGGGTGCACCGCGAGAGTACTGACCCAGGTGTGCCATGTGTCTCCTCTGGGGAGCTGATCCCAGGCTGCGACCCTCCTGGCAGACGTCAACCGTCCAGGATCCCAGGAAGACGTGGTTAGCAACTGAGGGCCTGCTCACAGTCTGGTGGAGCTTGCCAGTCTCTGGGGCCGAGATTGCCCCTTACCTTCTGGTTCTGGCTGTTGCACACCTGCCTCTCTGTTGGGGGTAGGGTTCTGTACGCAGCCGGTTATCTCTCCTTTGGTGTTCATTCAATCCTTTGTTCTGTGGGCATGCCAGGCTGTGGGAACTTACATGGGAAAGTTGTCTCTCTCTTGCCCTCTTTTTTTTTTTTCCCCTCTGTCTGACAATCCCACAGTTTGTGTTCCTACCTCACGTTAGCTCCGTCAGATTGTCCTCAGGACATTCAGGCCTGGTCCTTACCCTAAGCACCAATGTCCAGCCCGTACCTCCCTGTCTGCTCACTGGTAACAGATGCCAGCGTCTGGGCCACTTCTCTGCTGGCAGTTGCATTTAGGTACATATTCTGTGGGGTGTTTTTTTGTTTTTTTCCCCCTCCTGGTTCTGTTGTCCTCTGAGATTCCAAAACTCCCCAGAGGCCCACCTGTTAGAAGGTTTCCTACTGTGTTGAAAATTCTCCTTCATGACACCCTCCCCCCGACAGATATCTGTCCCTAACTCTTTTGTCCCTCTTTTTGTCCTTTATATTTTGTCCTACCTCCTTTTGAAGAGAATGGGCTGCCTTTCTGGGCGCCTGGTGTCCTCTGCCAGTGTTCAGAGTTGTTTTGTGGAAGTTGTTCAGCATTCAAATGATCTTTTGATGAATCTGTGAGGGAGAAGGTGGTCTCCCCATCCTATTCCTCTGCCATCTTGGGACCACCTCCCTCCTCTCATATCTCTTACTTATCACTAGTGCCACACTAGTGCCACTTGGGAAGCCTATATATTCTTCCCAAGTGGTGCTAGTGGTAAAGAATCCACCTGCCAAAGCAGAAGACATAAGAGACACGGGTCTGAACCCTGGGTTGGGAAGATCCTCTGGAGAAGGAAATAATATTCCTTTTAGTATACTTTTCTATTGTAAGTTATCACAAGATATTGAATACAGTTCCCTGCACTATATAGTAGGTCCTTATTTTTAAATCTATTCTACATAGAGTACTGTATATATGTATATGGGGTTTCCCTGGACCAGGAAGATCCCTTGACAAAGGAAATGGCAAGCCATTCTAGTATTCTAGCCTGGGAAATCCCATGAAGAGAGGAGCCTGGAAGGCTTCAGTCCATGGGGTTACAAAGAGTCAGATAAGACTTAGCTCCCTGCCAGAGGTGCATATGTTAATTCCAAACACCTAATTGATCTCTCCTCCATCCTCTTCTGTTCCCTTTGGAAACCATAACTTTGTTTTCTATGTGTGAGTCGATTTCTGTTTTGTAAGTAAGTTCATATGTATCTTAAAAATATTTCATATGTAAGTGATATCATATATTTGTCTTTCTCTGACTTCATTTAATATGATTATCCATTCATGTTGCTGCAAATGACATTATTTCATTCTTTCCAATGAGTAACATTCCATTGTGTAATTTATATATAATACGTATTATCCTTTTTATTTATTCCTCTGTTCATGGACATTAAGGTTACTTCCATGTCTTCGCTGCACAAGTAGTGCTACAGTGAACATAGGAGTGCATGTATATTTTCAAATTAATGTTTTCTCTAGATATATGCCCAGGAGTGGGACTGCAGGATCATATGGTAACTCTCTTTTTAGTTTGTTAAGGAACCTCCATACTGTTCACTATTTCGGCTGTATCAACTTACATTCCCACTAACAGTGTAGAAGGGTTCCTTTTTCTCCACATCCTCTCCAGCATTCATTATTTGTAGATGTTTTAATGATGGCCATTCTAATTGGTGTAAGGTAATACATCATTACAGTTTTGATTTGCATGTCTCTAATAATTGGTGACTGAGCTAAGGAAAGCCCAATAATTGACAATATTGAGCATAGTTTCATGTACCTGTTGTTCACCTGTATGTCTTCTTTGGATTGATGTCTATTTAGATCTGCCTATTTTTTTTATTGTGTGTGTGTGTTTTTTTTTTTTTTTATGTTAAGCTATATGTCTTATTTTTATGTTTTGGAAATTAATCCCTTTTTGGTAGCATCATTTGCAAATATGTTCTCCCAGACCACAGGTTGTCTTTTCATTTTGCTTATGGTTTCCTTTGCTGTGTAAAAACTTTTAAGATTAATTAAGTTCAATTTGTTTATTTTTGCTTTTATTTCCATTACTGTTAAGAATTGCATCCAAAAATATTGTTGCAGTTTATGTCAAAGTGTTCTGCCTATGTTTTTCTGTAGAAGTTTTATAGTATCTGGTCTATACTTAGGTCTTTAATCAATTTTGAGTTTATTTTTGAGGTATTAGAAAATATTCTAGCTTCATTCTCTTACATACGTTTAGTTTTTATTCTCCTCTCTTTCCAGCTTTATTAGCATTACTTGTTGAAGAGACTGTCTCTTCTCCACTGTATATTCTTATCTTCTTGGTCACAGATTGATTCAACATAAGTTGGTGGATTATTTCTGGGCTTTCTATTTGTTTCATTGATTTACATGTCTATTTCTGCACCTATAGTGTTCTGTGATTCATGGGGTCACAAAGAGTCAGACACGACTGAGCGACTGAACTGAACTGAACGATGCTGTTTTAATCATGGTAACTTCATAATATAGTCTGAAATGAGGGAGCATGATTCCTTCAGCTCTGTTTTGCTTTCTCAGGGTTGTTTTGGCTATTTGGGGATATTTTTGTTCAAAATTATTAAAATTATTTGCTTCAGTTCTGTGAAAAATCCCAATGGTGTTTTGATAGGGATTGCACTGAATCTATAGATTGCCTTGGGTAGTATAGTCATTTTAACAATATTTATTCTTCCAATTCAAGAACAGGGTATATCTTTCCATCTGTTTGTATCATGTTTGATTTCTTTCATCAGCATTTAAAAGTTTTCAGAGTACAGGTCTTTGGCCTCCTTAGGTTTAACCCTAGGTGTTTTATTCTTTTTGATGCAATGGTAAATGGGATTGTTTCATTAATTTCTATTTCTAATATTCTGTTAGTGTATAGAAGTGCAAATGATTCCTATATGTTAATTTTGTATCCAGAAACTTTTCTGAATTCATTGATGAGATCCAGTAATTATCTGGTAGCATCTTTATGGTTTTCTATATATGTAACAGCATGTCATATACAAACAGTGGCAGTGTTACTTCTTTTTCAATTTGGATTATTTTTATTTCTTTCACTTCTCTATGTACAGTGGCTAGGACTTCAAAAACTATGTTGAATGAAGGTGGCAACAGTGAGCATCCTTGCCTTGCTCCTGATCTAAAAGGAAATGCTTTCAGAATTTTCCCATCTAATGTGTTGTTGGAGTTGGTTTGATAGTATTTTGTTAAGGGTTTTTGTGTCTGTGTTCAACAGTGATATTGATATGTAATTTCCTTTTTTTTGCATGGTATTTTTGTCTGGGCTTGGTATCAAGGTGATGATGGTCTCATAGAATGAGTTTGGAAGTATTCCTTTCTCTGCAAATTTTTGAAATATTTTGAGAGGGATAAGTGTTATTTCTCTTTAAATGTTTTATATAATTCACCTGTGAAGCTACCTGGTCCTTGATTTTTGTTTGTTAGGAGTTTTTAAATTACTGATTCAATTTTAGTACCAGTAACTGATCTGTTTATATTTTATATTTCTGCCTGGTTCAGTCTTGGTACCTTTCTAAAAGTGTGCCTATTTCTTATAGGTTGTCAATTTTATTGGTATATAGTTACCTGTAGTAGTCTGTTATGGTCTTTTGTATTTCTGTATTGTCTGTTGTAACTTCTTTTTCATTTCTGGTTTCATTGATTTGGCCTCTCTCCCTTTTTTTCTTGATGAGTCTGGTTAAAGGTTTAATGTTTTATTTATCTTTTCAAAGAGTCAATTTTAGTTTCACTGGTGTTTTCTTTCTTTTTTTTTTTTTTTTTTTAAATATTGTGCATTAAATCAGTATCTATATAGGGCTTCCTCCCTCAAGTTGATATACCTTTTCAAAGTTTATATAAAAAAGGACTTTAAACATTTATTTATGTAATAAATAAGTACACAATATTATACTATCCCTATTTACAAATGACATGATTGTCTACATTGATAAAACCCAATGAATCTCTAAAAAAGTTCTTAAGAATAATAAGTGAGTTGAGAAATATTTCAAGATTCAGGATATATGTAGTACAGAAATCAATTATATTTTTAGATACTGCAGTGGAATATGTGGACATTGAACTTAAAAATGAACTACCACTCAAATAAATGAAAACTTAGGTGTTAACCCAACAGGTATGTGACTTGTATGCTATAAACTACAAAACACTGATTAACTAAATCAAAGAGGATCTAAAGAAATAAAGAGACATTTTGTGTTCATGGAATGGGATACTAAACATTATACATACTTGTATTCTCTTTTAAAGGTCAATTCCTTTAAAAGCTCAATTCCTAGATCAAGGTTGTAACAATCCCCAGTCATATATTTTGTAAATGTAGACCAGATTATTAAAAAATTTACATGGGAATGTTTAGGCAATATAATAGCTAAAAATAATTTTGAAAAGAATACTAAAGTGGGAAGAATTAATCTGATCATAGAGCTACAACAATCAAGAGTATGGTGTTGACATAGGGATAGGCACATATACCAACAGAACAGTGCAATAATTCCAAAAATACATTTGCATAGATATGCCCTACTGAAATTTGACTCCAGTGCAAAATAATTTAATGGAAGGGTAGCATCTCAGAGGTAAAGCATCCACCCACAATGCAGGAGACACAGGAGATGAGGGTTTGATCCCTGGGTCTGGAAGACTTCTTAGAGAAGGAAATGGCAATCCTCTCTACTATTCTTGCTGGGATAATTCCATGGACAGAGGAGCTGAAGGGCCACAGTCCATGAGATCGCAAAAGAGTCAGACATGAAAGAGCATGCACGCATATAGTAGGTCAGAAAACAAACATCAGTTAAACTCGTAACTTATAAAACAATTAACTCAGTATAAATCAGTGCTTAAGTTTTTAATACCTGGAAATGGAATATCAAGCTTTTCACCACTTTACCTAATCACTCTTCCTTAATATTTTGTTTCCCCTTTAGAGCCCTTGGGATCTACGTAAGTGATCCTTCCTTCTAAGTCTTATTTGCTATTTCCTCCTTATCTTCTTTTGTTGCTGTTGCTGTTCAGTCACTAAGTCGAGTCCAACTCTTTGTGACTCCGTGGTCTGCAGCACGCCAAGCTTCCATGTCCTTCACTATCTCCCAGAGTTTGCTCAAACTCATGTCCTTTGAGTTGGTAATGCCACCCAATCATCTATCCTCTGTCGCCCCCTTCTCCTCCTGCCTTCAATCTTTCACAGCATCCTGATCTTTTTCAATGAGTCAGTTCTTTGCATCATGTGGCCAAAGTGTTGGAGTTTCAGCTTCAGCATCAGTCCTTCCAATGAATATTCAGAACTGGTTTCCTTTAGGATGGGCTGGTTGGATCTCCTTGCAAGTCCAAGGAACTCTCAAGAGTCTTCTCCAACACCATAGTTCAAAAGCATCAATTCTTTGGTGCTCAGCCTTCTTTATGGTCCAACTCTCACATCCATACATGACTATGGGAAAAACCATAGCTTTAATTAAATGGACCTAAGAATTGACTCTCTCAGTATGTTGAGGTAATTTTCCTCTTTGCCCACTTTCTCGAGAGTTTTTGTGATAAATGGGTGTTGATTTTTGTCAGAAATTTTCTGCATCTATAGAGATAATCGTATTTTTCTCAATTTGTTAATATGATGTACCACATTGATTTGCATATAGTGAAGAATCATTTAATCTTAGGGATGAATCCCACTTGATCATGGTGTACAATCCTTTTAATGTGTTATTGGATTTTCTTTGCTAACACTTTGTTGAGGATTTTTGGATTTATGTTCATCAGTGATATTAGTCTCTAACTTTGATAGGTTTTTGTACCATGATGATTGTGGCCTTATAGAACGAGCTTGGGAGTGTTCTTTCCTTTGCAATTTTTGGAAGAATTTAAGAAGGATTTGTGTTAGCTCTTCTATAAATGTTTCATAGAATTCACTTGTGAATCCATGTGGTCCTGGACTTTTGCTTATTGGAAGGTTTTAAATCACTGTTTCAATTTCAGTATTCTTGAGTTATCTGTTCATATTTTCTACTTCTTCCTGGTTTATTGTTGGAAAGGTGTAACTTTCTAAGAATTTGTACATTTCTCCCAGATTGTCCATTGTTTACAGTAGTCTCTTATGATCCTTTGTATTTCTGCAGTGTCAATTGTAACTTCTCCTTTTTCATTTCCAATTTTATTGATTTTGGTCATCTCCCTTTTTTGATGAGTCTGACAAAGGTTTGTGAATTTTCTTTATCCTCTTGAAGAACCAGCTTTTAGTTTCACTGATATTTGCCATTGTTTTCCTTCATTTCTATTTCATTTATTTTTGCTCTAGTCTTTGTGATTTATTTCCTTCTATTAACTTCAGGGTTTTGTTGTTGTTGTTGTTGTTCTTCTTCTTTCTCTAGTTGCTTTAGGTATAAGGTTTGGTTTTTATTTGAGATTTTTCTTGTTTCTTGAGGTAAGATTGTATTGCTGTAAAATTCCTTCTTAGAACTGCTTTTGCTCTATCTGATTGGTTTTGGGTCATGATTTTGTTGTCATTTGTTTCTAGATATTTTCTCTTTGATTTCTTCAGTTATTTTTCTTCTTATTTAGTAGGATACTGTTTAGCTTCTCTGAGTTTGTGTTTTTTAGTTTTTTTCTCCTGTAACTGATTTCTAATGTCATAGATTGTGGCAGAAAAGATACTTGATATTATTGCAATTTTCTCAAATTTACTGAGGCTTGAATTGTGGCCAAAAATGTGATCTATCCTGGAGAATGCTTCATTTGAGAAGACATTCTGCTGCTTTCAGATGCAATGGTCTATGTTCATGTGTGTGTGTGTGTGTGCTCAGTTGCTCACTCACATCTGATTCTTTGTGACCCCATGAACTATACTACACCAGGATCCTCTGTCCATGGGATTTTTCAGGCAAGAATACTGGAGTGAGTTGCCATTTTCACCTCCAGAGGATCTTCCTTATGCAGGGATCAAACCTACATTTTCAGCCTCTCCTGTATTGGAATATGGTTTATTTACCTTTGAGACACCTTGGAAGCCAGAATGTCCTGTAAATATCAAGGAAGTCTACCTGGTTAATGTATCATTAAAGGCTTATGTTTCCTTGTTAATTTTCTGTCTGGATGAGCTGTCCATTGGTATAGTGGGATGTTCAAGTTCTCCACTTTCATTGTGTTATTGTCACTTTCCCTTTTTAGTCTGTTATGATTTGCCCTTATACGGAGGTTCTCCTATATTGGGTGCATAAATATTTACAATTATTGTATTTTTAAAATTTATACCTTGGTCATTGCATAGTTCCCCTTCTTGTCTCTTGTAATAGTCTTTATTTTGAGGTCTATTTTGTCTTTTATGAGTATTGCTACTCCAGCTTTCTTTTGATTTCCATTTGCATGGTATATTGTTTTCTACTTCCTTACTTTCAGTTTATATATGTGTCCCTAGGTTTGAAGTGGGTCTTTTATAGATAGTATACATACAGGTCTTGTTTTTGTACCTATTCAGCCAGTCACTGACTTTGGTTGGAACATTTAGTTCATTTACATTTAAGATAATTAACAGTATGTGTGTTTGTAACACCATTTCCTTAATTGTTTGGGGTTTGTTTTTGGTGTTTCCTATCTAGAGAAGTTCCTTTAGTATTTGTTGTAAAGCTTGCTTGGTAGTGTTGAATTCTCTTAGATTTGCTTATCTGTAAATCTTTCAATTTCTCCATTGAATCTGAATGAGATCCTTGCTGGGTAGAGTATTCTTGGTAGTAAGCTTTCCTCTTTCATCACTTTAAATATATCTCACCACTCCCTTCTGACCTGCAAAGTTTCTGCTGGAAAATTAGATGGTAACCTTATAAAGATTTCTTTGTATATTATTTGTTGATTTTCCCCTGCTGCTTTTAATATTTTTTCCTTGTATTTAATTTTTGTTAGTTTGATTAATATGTATATTGGCATATTTCTCCTTGGATTTATCCAGTATGGGGCTATCTACACTTCCTGGACTTGGGCAGCCATTTCCTGTCACATGTTAGGGAAGTTTTCAATGGTATAATCTTCAAATATTTTCTCAGATCCTTTCTATTTCTCTTCTTTTTCTGGGATACCTAATTTAAATATTGTTGTGTGTAACATTTCCTCAGAGGTCTCTGAGACTGTCCTCATTTCTTTTAATTTTTTTGTGCTTATTCTCCTTGACATTTATTTCCACTGTTCTATCTTTCAGCTCACTTACTGATTCTTCTCTCTCAGTTATCCTGCTACTGATTCCTTTTACTGTATTTGTCATTTTAGTTATTGTGTTGTTCATTACTGTTTGTTCTTTAGTTCTTTTAGATCCTTGTTAAACATTTCTTATATTCTCTTGATCTGTACCTCCATTCTATTTCCAAGATTTTGGATCATCTTTACTATTACTACTCTGAATTCTTTTTCATGTAGCTTGCCTCTTTCTTTGTCATTTATTTGGTCTTTTAAGTTTTTACTTTGCTCATTCCTCTGGAACACATTTCTCTGTCATCTCACCTTTTTTGATGGGTGAGGCTGTTTCTGTTTTGCTGGTTGTTTGGTCTGAGGTGTCCAGAACTGGGCCTTGCCGGCAATTGGGTGGAGTTGGGTCTTGGTGCTGAGATGAGGATCTCTGGGAGAGCTCACACTGATTGATTTCCCCTGGGGCCTGAAATTCTCTGGTAATCCAGTGACTTGTAGTCAGCACTCCCACCACAGGTGCTTAGGGACCCCCTGCCTGGGAAGCACGACATGGCAAGTCATACGGTAGAGCAAATAAACCAAAACAAACAAAACTCCACAAAGCTCAAAGCAAATAATAAAAACAAGAGTAAAGAAAAATGAAAAGAAACAAACACACAAACAAAAACCCAATAAAACAGACAAATAACACCAAAGACAAATAATAAAACAAATCCAAGCAAAGAAAAAAAAATCAGGAAGCTAACAACAAGAACAACAAAGAAAGCAAAGAACAAGACACCTAAACAAACAAGTAAGCCCAAAATAAAAATCAATAATAAAAACAAAACTAACCTAAGCAGAAGACAAAACATAAAAGAGAACTAAAAGAAAACTAAGAGAAGAAACAACAAAAATGACAATAACAATAAGAAAAACAAAAATAAAGAGAAGAAAAAAACACAGCAAAATAAAGAACAAAGTGAAAACAAACAACACAAAAATATCAAAGGAACAAATGACAGCAACAAAAATAAAAAACCAAAAAGAAAAAAAAAAGAGATGGCAAAATAGAGAACAATAACTAAAAAATAAAATGAAATTAAAAGACAAAATATATTAGAAAAAAAGTGAAAAAATAACAACAACAACAAAAAACCATACCCCCAAAATAAAATAAATTGGAAAAAAAAAATTCCCTGATGCCTTCATGGTGGGCTACTTCCAACCTTGGCGTCCCCCGAAGACCTCCAAGACTTCCAGATAGGTCTGTGTATCTGCTGTGTCAGCCCTATCTCTGTGTGTTCCTTTCACCAGGATTTCCCCAGTGGTTCAGACAGTAAAGAATGTACTTCTGAAGCTGGTCCAGAGAATTTGTGCCCATGCAGGCCAGCTCAGGTGCAGGCTTTGGAGGGGGTGTGTCAGCTGGGGACAGCTTAGCCAGAGGAGGCTCTGGAGGGGGTGATGTTTGCACTGCCTGGAACCATATGGCTAGAACAGGCTTTGTCAGGGGCAGCACGTGAGCCATTTGTACCCACTGGTCTATGGAGAATTTTGAGGGGGGGAGGAGGTGGGTAGTATTCAGGTTCACCTGGACTGAATGGCCAGAAGAGGCTTTGGCAGAAGCAGGGCTCAAGCCTGGGACCTGTATGGCCCTAGGTGGCTTTCGACGTGGAAAGGCTCACGTTCAGGGCCCTCGCAAGCTCACTAGAGTCTGAATGCTTAGGGGATACCCTCACTTGAGGGGAAGGTAATCCTGCTCATGTATGCACCCCTACTATTGCCCAAGGTGGCTAGGCCAGTGGGTTGGAGGGGGGCCTTGCGATGGGACCCTGCCCTTTGTGCACCAGTCAACAGTGGCTCCTTGTTTCCCTGTTGACCCTGGTTTCCTCTGCTAACCTTCCTGGCTGTGGAGCTCTTCCCTTCTGCTGCTTCGGGCTGTCCCCTCACCACCAACAGTTGTCCCCTCCCTTGGTTTACTGCCCAGCTCTCTTCCTCACTAGTGAACACTCAGTTCAGGCTGGCTGCTCAGGGCTGTGTCACGGACTCTGTGCATAGGTCTTACTCTGTCCTGCCTTCAACAGTCTGGTTGCCACATTCCACTCTGACCAGGAGCCCCAAAGACTCCTCACCGTCCCCACTGATCCCCTTGTCATGAGTGGGGTTTTCTGGGTGTGTAACCTTTCCTTCAGAGCCCCCTCAGGGGCACTGCTCTCTCCTTTTTCCAGTTTTCTCCTCACTTTCCTTCTTTCTTATATGCTACCCCGTTGTGCAGTGATTTTTGTTATTCCCTTAGGTGTCCAAGGTTATTCACTTGTTTTCAGTATATGCTTTGTGAGAATTGTTCTGAAGTATTCTTGATCTAATTGTGAGGAGATGCGATCTTCATGTCCTCCTATCCCACCATCTTGACTCCACCCCCCTGAAATGCTGATCTCATTTCCTTTAAATATATACCTAGAAGTGGGGTTTCTGGATCATATAGTAGTTCTATTGTTACTTTTTCGAGGCCCCTTCATACATTTTTCATAGTGGCTATACCAATTGACATTTCTAGTAACAATGTACCAGGGTTCTTTTTCTCTACATCATCACCAAAACTTGTTATCTCCTGTCTTTTTAAGGATAGTCACTCAATATATTTAAGGACATTTCTTATTTTTGTTTTGATTTATTCTTCCCTGATGATCAGTGATGTTGAGCATCTTCTCAGGTAACTTTTTGCCATTTGTATATCTTCTTTGGAAAATGTCTCTTTAGGTCCTCTGCTATTTTTAATTGAATTATTTGTTGTTTTGCTATTAAAGAGTAAATTCCTTATATAACTTGAATATTAACTCCTTGGCAGAGAGTTGGTTTGTGCATGTCTCCTGTTTTGTAGATTTCCTTTTTTATTTTATCAATAATTTCTTTTGTTTTAAAGAATCATTTTTAGTTTGACATAGTCCCACTTTTTTATTTTTGCTTCTTTTGCTTGTACTTTTGCTGTTGTAACCAAAATATTATCCTAAAGAACAACGTTAAGGAATTTTTCCTCCTAAGATTTCTTCTAGAAGCTGTATGTTTCATATTTTGTTTAAAACTTTAATACACTTCATAGTTCATTTTTATGAGTGTTATAAGATCTGAGTCCAATTTTATTCTTCTACATGTGATTCTCTAAGTATTTTTATTGGTTTAGATGTTATTGTAAATGAAATAGTTTTCTTTATTTCATATGCTAATATTGTATTTTGAAGCTTTACTGAACTCGTTGATTAGTTCTAATAGCTTGTGTGTTTGTGTGGGTGTGTGTAGTCTTTAGGATTTTCTATACATGAGATCATATTGTCTGCTAACAAAATCAATTTGACGTCTTCCTTTCCAATTTGAGTGCCATTTTTTTATTGCTTTTCTTCCCCCTGAATACTCTTGCTAAGACTTCCAATGCTATGTTAAATATGAGTGATGAGAACAAGCATACTCCCCTTTTTAGAATAAAAGCTTTTAATATTTGACAATTGAGTATGATGTTAGATGTTGGATTTTCATATGTGGTCTTTGATATATTGAGGTGTGGCCTTCTTTTTTATAACCGACTTGTTGAGAGTTTTTATCCTGAAAAGAGGTTGTATTTTGTCAAATGATTTTTATACAACTATTAAGATTATCAGACATATTTAACTTTTATCATATTATTAATGTAGTATATCACTTTTACTAATTTGCATATGTTGGATCATGCTTGCCTCCCAGTTATAAAGCCCACTTGATCATGATGATTCCCTTAATGTTCTGCTGAATTTAACTTGCCATTTTCACAGAAGTAGAAAAAATAATTCTAAATTTGTATGGAAGCACAAAAGACCCTGATAGCCAATGCAGTCTTGAGAAAGAAATAAAAGCTGGGGGTATCATGCTCTTTGATTTTAAAATATACTAAAATATACTAAAAATCTACAGCAATGAAAAGAGTATTTTCCTGACAAAAAATAGACAAATAGGTGAGTGAAACAAAATAGAGACTACAGAAATAAACTGATGCACATGCAGTAAATTAGTCTATGAAAAATGAGACAAGAATATACAATGGAAAAAGGGAGACTTTTCAATAAGTGGTGTTGGGAAAACTGAACAGCGACATATAAAAGAATCAAAGTGTACTGATTTCTCAGAATATGTATACTAATAAACTCAAAATGGATTAGAGGCTTAAATGTAAGATCTGAAACCATTAATCTTGACAAAAATGTGTCTTTGACATCAGTCATATCAATAGTATTTTTTGAATATGTCTCCTATGACAAAGAAAGCAAAAGGAAAAACAACTAAAGTAATTACTTTAATCTAAAAACGTTTTTACACAATGAATGAAACTATCAATCAAACAATAATGCCACCTACTGAATGGGGGAATATATTTGCAAGTAGTATGCCTTAATAAGGTGTTAATATACCAAATATACAAAGAGTTTATATAACTCAACATCAAATAAAGCAATCAACCAGAGTTAAAATGGGAAAGTACATGAATAGACATTTTTCTAAAGAAAATATACAGATGGCCAACAGACACATGAAAAGATGGAAAACATTACTGATCATGAGGGAAATGAAAATCAAAATCACAATGAGGTGCCATCTTACAAATTTCAGAATGGACATCATCTAAAAGGTGACAAATAACAAGTATTGGTGAGGTTGTGGAGAAAAGGGAATCTTTGTGTACTGGTGGTGATATTACAATTGGTGCAGCCATGAGAGAAGACAGTATAAAGGTTTGTAAAAAAATTAAAAATATATAGGACTGCTATATGATGCATTAATTTTACTTCTAGATATTTATCCAAAATAACAAAAATGCTGATTTTAGAAGGTATATGTGTTCCAAAGCCAAGATATAGAAACAACCTTAATGATCATCAATAGACAAATGGACAAGGATGATGTGGTATATTTATACAATGAAATATTACTCAGCCATAAAAATAAAATGTTTCCATTTGTGATAATGTGGATAAATCTAGAAGGTGTTATATTAAATGAAATGTCAGGCCAAAAAGACAAATACCACATAATCTCACTTATATATGCAATTATAAAAACAAAACAAACCAATAAACAAAATAAAACAAAAATAGACTCATAGATACAGAGAACAAATGTGTGGTAGACAGAAGGGAGAGTTTGTTGGGATTTTGTCATATAGGTGAAGGGAATGAAGTACTACAAACCTCAGTTATTTAATAAATCAGTCATGGGGTTGTAATATATAGCATAAGGCATATGGTCAAAAATATTGTAATAACTTCTTATGAGGACAGGTGGGACAGACTTACTTGTGGTGATCATTTTAATATCATGTGTGTGCAAATGTCAAATTGTTATATAGTACACATGAAATTAACATAATACTATATATCAACTACATCTCAATTTAAATAATTTAAATCCTTGTCATCATGTCACATCACATCTTTTTCTAAAATAATTGTCTAAAATAACTACATTGTTACATCTAAAGAAATTAGTATATCATATTCTATCTAGTCCACATTCCATTTTTTCTAGTTTTTAGACAAACATCATGTATTAGGAAGGATTTGTTTGAATCATAATTCAAGTGAGGTCTCTGCATTTTATTTCACTTTCTGAGTCTCATTTAGCAAGGGACACCCATCCCTTCCCTTCTATCTCTTCATGTTATTGCCCTTTGAATTTTCCTAAAGAGTATTCAACATTCTCGATTTGGTCAGTTACATTTTCACGGTCTCATGTAACAGATTTTTTCAATTTCCTATGTTTTTGAAACTGGTAATTAGAAATGGAAGTTGATTGCTTTCAGGAATCAGGAGTTTTGTTTTGTTTTATCAAGAATACTTCACTGAAGTATTATATATTTTGTGTTACATCACAACAAATGGTCAACAGTGTAAGATTGGCCCACTTTAATGATGCTAAAATAAATTGGTAGGTTCCCCTGCTTGTTGTGTGATGTCTAATTCTTTGCCAACCATTCTTGCAAAGGTTTGTCTTAGCATCCATTGATAAATGTTGTCTGGACCAATATTTCACTAGGGGTTGCAAACTGGTGAGTTTCACCATGTTTCAATACTTATTTATTTAACAAATTCCCCTGGAAACATTTTCAAGATGGATTCTGTGTCCATTTAACATGACCTTATTCATCTTTTAAATTTCATTGTTTTCTGGACCTAATAAACAATAAAGGCTTATTTTGTTTTTTGTTTTTTTCCTCAGACCACAAATCAACTATTTCTTCAAGGAGCCATGGTTCTCTTTATTGGATAATAGAAATTGTCTCAGCCCAGGTTCCCTAGTAAATATATTTTGGTGCAATCTTAAGGCAGCACAAGTAAGGGAAATGGAAAGTGAAGCAAGAAAGAGTGGGATTCAAGATAGGATAATGCTTACTCAGGTTTTTTCTTTATGCTAAGCTTAGTTGGAGACATATCCTTGCCAAATACATCTGTGTGGCCATGTGGGAATCTCCAGAAAGGCTTTATTAAAAAGTCATGCTTTGGGGCATACACAGGAGAGAAAAGGGGGGATTATGAACATCTGAATGGTTCATTCTTTTTTTATTCGCCATTCATCAGTGCTCATCCCTAGCAATTAGTTTTTGCATCATCAAAAACTTTCAGGGGCTAATAATTTGGAAGCTAGAATCTATGTCTCACATTGAGACATTTTATCTGCATACAAAAGTTCTGAGAGGGACTAGAACCCTAGAGACATGCTTCATTGGCTTGGCTTTGAAAGTGGCAACTGAATGGTAGAACCTGATGCCTTAGGTCAGAGTATTGGTTGGGCCCATGCAGTGAAACTGAGTGAGCCTGAAAGGAATTAGTGAACTGGTGGCAACAGGTGGAACAATCATCCCAGGGCCTTGGAGTTAGGTGAGGCTAACTGTGTCAGGAGAGATACACGCAATACGTTTGAGATAGAAGCTGATGATAACTTTAAAACATAATGTTAAACAATGTTTATTTTTTTCAATCTGAAAGATTCATGCTGTAGCCAAAAGGTGGTACTCATAGAAAGCAAAACATAGGCTATGTGAGTTAGGATACTGCTAGAGAACACACATAACTTCCACCACTTTCCGTGAGCTGAGACAGTTTTTTGACCACATTTAAGTTAAAGAGAGGGAAATAAGGTTTAGCTGTATTCCTGGGGAGAGAAGTAAATTGGTTTTGCAGAGTCAGTTTATGTCACATAGATAATATTTAACAGTGGAATATTTCTAAAGTATTGTAGCAATCGTCTTTTAAGTAGTTATTATTTCTTTTTAGAGGTTAATCTGCAGTGTGTCACAGAATTCACAGATGTTTGGCCAGATGTAGGATTTTTCTGGTAACTTTCATGGATTTAATTCAAAATTAGAAAAGAGTGAAGCAATAAAGATAGGAAATTGGATATCTCAGAATATTCATGTCATGCTACACCTGAGCCACATGTTGATAAAATTTAGGTTGCTAATTCCTTTTATATACTTTAACATTCAGGTCAAGAGGATACTGTTACTTTTCTATAATGTTGAAATGGCAACATAGCAATAATTAATTTGCTTATTAAAACTGAAGTTTAATTTTTATATGGTGAGAGCTATCACCTATTAAGTGAATTTTACTTTGATCCATTTAATGTATTTCAATATAAAAATTTATTCTTGCATATTTATGAATCACTACATATTTTATAAAGATATGATCCAGTTACTGTTACATAAGTTTGTTATGTTACAAATTTATGTTATTGTTACTGTTACATAAATATTGGAAAACAAAGTAGAACACACCATGTGGCAAAAAAAATGTATTTCTTTCTGAGAACAAAAATTTCTTTTATTAAAAGAAATAAGATGTAGTGCTGTATGCATCTTATTCTGTCATATCAGAATGTAAGAAATGTCTGTGACTCTTCCTCTCAATGATGTTAAAATCAGTGGGTTCAGATGATGGCAGCCTGATACTCCCACTGAAATGTTCTTCATCAGCAATTTACATAGTAGTTTTAACATCTGCTAGTGAGTAAAGTATTTATTCTTTTTTAATTTTATCACTCCTTTTGGATTTATTAACTGTGATTATTTTATAAAGTAGAGTTATGTTTCATGAATTATTTGATTGTCCCAAAACAGTCCATACAAGAGAAGCAAAAGATTATTTCACTTTTTGTATTTTATAGCAATTCTCAGAATGGTGAATCTTGAATCCAGCAAAGATAATCAATGATTTTGCATATATTAGTGTGAAATAATAAATTTTTAAATATTATACATGTTTCAATCCACTGCTGTCTTTGTTCTTAATGAGTTCAAGTTACCCTCTCTTTTCTAATGAAATGTGATTGTCTCCACTTAAATGATAGTCTCTATTGCAATAAGGAGTCCCAGTCTCATCTTGTACACATTCTACTGAGCCCTTAAGTCAGCTATTTTTCCAAGAAAGTTTCTTTTAATGGTGAACAGAATTTGGAGACCACAAGTTGTGCATTTTTTATTCATTATTTATATTATTTGTCCATTACAGGTGTTCATTGTTCTTGCAAACCTTTATAGTGAACAAAGATAATAAGCAGGTCATTTTAAAGAAAAATGTTAAATAAACTGTGAATTCATACTGATATTCCTAAGTCAAAAATTACAGGTTTTATTTTATGTATGTATTTCTACTCTCATTCTGAAAGTATAATCTTTTAATAATTTTAACATTAAATGTATATATTGGCTAGTTCAAAAACAATTATACTAATTATGTTACAAGAAGACCAATGAATGTAAATTAAGATTTGTGTGTGTGTGTTTTGTCCTTGTATATATCTTGTTAGAGACATGACATGGGACATGATGATCCTATACTGTTTAAATACTGATTGAAATACTTATCTGTGTAGTTGTAATTCTACAAAGAAAAATTTTTAAGTTTTTAATCATTGAATTGATATATAATTAGTTTAATTATTTTCCATTTATTCTTATATTTTGAAGTTTACTTTGTTTTTTCCTTTTTGTTTGATTTTTAAATTAATGTAAAACATTTGTATAGTTCCAAACTTAAAACTATGAAATAAATACATTGAGAAAGTGCTTACTTGTATATTTGTGCCCATATCCCATTCTCCCCTTCCTTAGAAAGTAACAATTTTTATTAATTTTTAGTTCATTCTTCCATTATTTCTTTTAGAGAATATTAGCAAATATATGTTTGTATTTTTTCCACTTCTTCCAGAACAGAGAGCCTATGTTCATCATTCTGCGCCTTGTTTATTCACCTAAAATTGCATATTTTTGTAGTCTATTTTAAAAATAGATCCCTAGACATGAGATTGCTAGGTCAAAGGGTAAATCCATATAAAATTTTACTAGTTATTGCCAAATTCCCTTCAATAGAACTGTATCATTCTGTGTTTGATAAGATTTTGAAAATAAGCATTCCCTTGTCTCTGACCTACTGAATCAGTCTCTAGAATTTGAGTTCCCAGGTGATTTGGATAACTGCTCAGGCTTTTGGAAGCTTGTTCTAAACAAAGTTTAAAGTTGAGCGTGGAACTTAATCCAATCAATTACTCACTTGATATGTGCTAGGTATTATATTGGACCCTAGTGAGAGAAATCCAAAAATGAGCATAATTTAGTCTCCCTTGGAGGATTTCATAACCTAGTCAGTGGAGAAGGAATATTTACATACAAATCATTGAACATCATGTAATTATTGGTAAAATAGAGACGATAGTGGTACTAAGGAAGCAAAAAAGAGGGAGCGTAAAAGCTCTCTATGAGAATTGTGCCTGGTATAGATTTGGATATGCTGCTGCTTAGTTGCTTCAGTTCTGTCCCGTTCTGTAATCCTGTGGACTGCAACCCACCAGGCTCCTCTGTCCATGAGATTCTCTAGGCAAGAGTATTGGAGTGGGTTGCCATGCCCTTCTCCAGGGGATCTTCCCAATCCAGGGATTGAACCTGGGTCTCTTGCATTGCAGGCAGATTCTTTACTGTTGAACTTTACTGTTGAATGAAGCCCAGGTTGGGATATAATGCTCTTTAAAAAAGCAGAAATGTGTATTTAACAAACTCTTTACAAAATGCATTTAATGAAGTCTTCTTCTTGAGAAGAAATAAATCAAGAGTTTAAGTCTGAGTTTATCTCATTTGTACTTCTTCTTCGCTTGGTTTATTCTTTGACATAGCTTCCAGTTTTCAAGTTGGAACTATTAAGGACCTCTATAAAGATTTTTCAGTTTAAGATAATCATAGCATGCAAAGTCCTAACATAATGATATTTTCACTGTGAAAGCACCACCATAATAATGACCATAGTGTGGTCTGCATAAAATAAATAATGTTATTCATGTAGCTGACAGGAGAGAAGATAAAAGTCAATAAAAAGAGAATTATTTATTAAAAAGATCTAATGTTACAAGAACAGTACACAGAACTATTATCTGACTGTGCCTTCCACATGGTATATACCATTATATATAGTATATATACAGATTGTATACAATATATTTAATGGTTTGACATGGGGTCCACAGTACCTTCATTTGGGTATGCAAAACATTCATGAAAATTTTAATAATGGGGAGTCTTTTTTATTCATAGTTCAACTGACATTATACAAAAATACAGTCTCTTTAGTAATTTAAGACTGCGTGGTTACTATCCCATCCAAGAAAAAGCTCACTGAGTATAATGTACCTTGATAAGCAATGATGTTCTGCTTTCTACAAAGTAACAGTATGTAATACATAAACACATAAACATTTTAAACCTGTTTTTTAATAGCTTCATGATGCAAAATACATATTCTGTGAACATTGAGTGAAACCATTCCATATCACTGATTTCTTTAATACTTCAGATATTCTACATTTAAGTATTCTGTCAGATATACACCATCTATCAGCTCATCAGAAATGTTGGTTAGATTGAATTTTCCATTTACTGACATTATATTTCATTGGGCTTTGCTTTATAACTCAGTTCTCAAAGTCCACTGTCTCATTTGAAACACCATGGAAAATGAAGAAAATGATTTGATTTATCAAATATGAAGTAAAAGTTATTGCCCATTCTTTAATATTTTTGCTGCATTTTTTGGATGTACAATCTGCTTCTGCAAAGCTATGTCATACTTGAGAGAGCTCCTATTTGCCTGCTAAACAATTAGCATTCTCTCCATATGCCAAGTCCAGTCTCTCCCGCTTCAAAGGAGGTGCTCAAGGAAGGCCACTTGGTTGTCCTTTTTCACAGGCTTTGATATCTACCATCTGTGGTAACATACTACAATAATCTATTAACCAAAAGAGTCTTCTTAATCACTCCTTGTTTGTTTAGGGGTATTTTGGAAATAATTCCCCTCAGAGAGAGGGAGTAACCAATACAAGAGTGGTCCGGTGTCTCTGAAACCAGTCTCTGAGGATGTTCAGAACAGAAAGTCTAATCTTTCTTCTGATTCCATAAGGATTAACCTCTAAAGCTAGCAATTTGAGCTCAATACTGCTTCATTTTGCTCACTATTAAAAATGTGAGCATTAACAGGTTTAGAATTTACAAAGAAAGAGAAAGGAATCAACCTTTTGTTATCATATTAACAACACCTGTAAAGTGGTAGTTTCTCCAGGCTATTGTTTTGGCGTATGACTTTGCAATAACTATCCCTTCAAGCATCTCCTTGGGTCTAATGTGAACTCTGGCTATTTTCGTATTTGTTAGAATGTCTGTAAGAAATTATCACATGTAACACTTTCACCTCACTTTCCAACAACTACCAAAGATCACTTATGTTCAAGTTGATCCTCAAATAGTAAATGGGTATAACCTCTCAAGCGGTAGATGGCTGGAAGAAATAGCTGGGCCCCTGCACTGAGGTCATGTTTCCACACACAGCTTAGTTAAAAAAAATCAATTTATCCAAGAGGTCCTCTATTTTAATAGTCAGTAAGATTTTATTAATGGCTTGTAATGCATGAAATTGTTTTTAAAAAGTCAACATTTGTTATGCTTCACCATTTTAATCCATAGACTATCTGTATGTAAAACTACTTGTAGAACAAAGTTTCATTGTCCTTAAGTTATTTGCAGTTAGAAGAAAACCTTGGGCCTAATTCAACACCTTTTTTGGCAATAGGTGGGGAAATGGAAAGCTGTCTTTTACTCATTTTCAAATTAGCACCCTTGGCAGCATGTCAGTTTCTGCAGCCTTTAGTGATCATCTATACATGTATATATAGCGACTTTAAATTATCTTTTGTTATTAAAAATAAACATTTATTATATTTTCAGCTAGATAACATAGTACTTGATGAAAACAATAGCACTTCAGTTCATTTGGACTCACTTTCTATTTACCTTACACTAATATAAATGGCTTACTCCCTACCCTAATAACTGGCTCTAGGGATGCATACAGAATAGCATTTGACAAATTTTGCTATTTCATAATGCAATCATTCAATATTTTTGTGGGAAAATTTTTGTGTACTATCCTATAATTGACCACACAATTGAAGTATTTTTTCATATTTCCTGCTGGCTTGTCGATTGGTATAGTCAGATGAAGGAAAAATTAAAAACAGTAGACTTGGAGTATTAAGTGAATTTTTCATTCTGTTTTGTATTTGTGTTTGAAACAGATCTGCTAGAGACCACTTACTTAACAAATGGATGGCACACACTCAGGGTCATCAGATATAAAATCAAATTCCAACATACTAAAAAAGTAAAGAATACATTTGACAGAAATTACTTTTATTTACAAAAATTCATTACATACAATCTGCATATTTTTATTGGACCAAGAACTGTCCTATCCATTTACAAAAAAAAAAAAAAAAAACCTGATGGATAAGTAATATCCCCTCAATCTCCTATAAGTGCACCATGTATAGTTCCAAGTTTTTAACGCTCATCTCAAGGTCCTGAGTTTCCAGTTACATTACTACTCTATTCACTGTAGTTATCAAGCTAAAGCAAAGATCAAATTAAGTCTGAAGTTTTCACCAAGGGGTTGAAGGAATCATCAATGCCAAAAGCAACGTTACTGATGAGGACATGGAGAGAGTGTGGAGGGCTGACTGAGCACTGGTGATTTTCCCACCTGTGAAAAGGAGAAGCATTAAATGGACAGAATTATTTTGGCACTGTCTGAGCTAGGATAAACTCATTTTTTAGGTATGTTAAGACAAATGAATGCAACATCAATCCTGTTTCTGATGAGAACATTCCTTGTGTTTAGGAAACAAGAGGTTGTCTGGGGATCTCAAAAGATATGCTGAGGGCAGAAGTGTATATGGAATAGTGTGTTTAAAAGGCCGTGTCACATTAGACAAATATATCTAATCAAAAATATATAAACATCAATCAAGTATATCTAAAACAAATATATCTAAGTATGACTTTCAACAATGAGACACTGATGGAAAACATCCCAAATTCCAGGTATGAGAATAAAATAATTTCTATAGTGCAAAATTCAGGAAATGGAATAAAAATAATTAGCAAAAGTTTGTGGCAACAAATAAATTTTTAAATTTAATTTTAAATTTAATCATAAGATATTATTTATGTGTGGATCTTTAATTGATTTTACAATGAGCAGGCTTAAATTCTGGATTTGTTTGAATTGAGATTCTCACATCAAACTCGGCAAAGAAGAGGCATCTTTTATTACTCTGGCCAGGGCTTCCCAGGTGGCGCCACTGAGAAAGAACATTTCTGCCAATGCAGGAGACATAAGAGATGCTGGTTTGATCCCTGGGTTGGGAAGATCCCCTGGAGGAAGAAATGACAACCTCTTCCAGTATTCTTGCCTGGAGAATCTCATGGACAAAGGAGCCTGGCAGTCTACATTCCATAGGGTTGCAAAGATTTGTACATGACTTCCGTCTTGAGACAGAAGCATTGTATGTAGTTAATGTATTGGGGTGTCTGCTTGACTAAACTCACTAATTTGGATGGATTTTTTGTGAAATAGTTTTGATAGCTCCATAAATTCACAAACTAAGTATCATTCTTAGATTTTCTGTAATGGTTATTCAAGCCAGAAGTCTTGGGACATATAATCATCATGACTGATTTCTAATGAATGCTTACTATATGCCAAGTACTGTACTAAGCCCTTTATACAGACTATCTTATTTGATCTTCACAACATTCCTACGTAGTATGTGCTATTGTTTATCCCAGTGTTGCAGATGATACTGGGGCTCTAAAAGATGATAGAAACTTGTTTAAAGTTATTGAGTTAGGGATTAGGGGAAAGAGGGGCTTTTATGTGTTATCTCTATTAAAACAATGATTGGCCTTAATTAAAACCATAATGATAGATTAATAATAAAATGTATCAACCAATTTTTGGAATCATCCTTCTGTCAAGCTATCCTCTCTGGCCAGATTGAGTGTAACAGAATTCTGGGTGTGATTTTTGTTACAGGATAGACTCTGTCTATTTTCCAGACATATTTAAGAACTGAAGAAACCTGTGCTTTGTAAACCACACATACATACACTCAAAGCAGCAAATCTTCTTTCCTTTGAAAATTTTTACAGCTAAGGTGCTAATAAAACCTATTAATCAACGTATTGTAGAATGTTACATATATTTCAACTTGTACAAAATGGGGTCATTGTGCAGTGCATGGCCACATGTGAGCTATAAGAAAGGTTTGATGGCAAAGCCTCACTGGAGTGTGCATGCATAATAAATAAAAACTATGAAAGCATTCTTTCCATTTATATGAGAGTGGCTGCATCCTTGTTAAATCAACTTACATGACACTTGTGCAAAAAATCTCCTCACTTTCAGAATGTTAAGTAGGGTCTATATCTCAAATTCCACATAGAATCCATGAAAGCAAAACATGCTATTTCAGCATAGCAAAGCACAAGCAACAAAAAAACATTGAGTCAATTTCTAGTCTCAGATATAAAACTAATTAACTATTTCACTTGAGCAGGTCATTTAGCTTCTTACGCTTTTGGGTTTTAGAAAAGAGATAAGAAGGAAACCTATTGTTGCTCCTGTTTTATGGGTCTAAGACAATACCAGGAGATTGCACGTTATTAAAGCTCAGGAAATGGGTTGACTGGACAAAGTATTATCAACTGAAACATAAACGTTGATAATTTTACTTGAGAATGATTGCTCAATAAATAATGCTCACGTGCTGTGCTGTGGTTTGTCACTCAGTCGTGTCTGACTGTTTGCGGCCCCATGGACTGTAGCCTGTCAGGCTTCTCTGTCCATGGGATTCTCCGGGCAAGAATATTGGAGTGGGTTGCCATGCCTTTCTCCAGGGGATCTTCCTGACCCAGGGATCGAATCCAGGTGTCCCTCATTGCAGGCGGAACCGAGGTCTGCTGCATTGTGGGTGGATCCTTTACATCTGAGTCCCCACAGAAACCCAAATAATAATGCTCATAATTACCCATTAATTAAATGTATATTAAGCATTTTTTATTTAAGGCTTTCATAAAAATTGCCTAATAGTTTTTCAATAAGAGATTTATGTCTTTAATGTAATCTTTTGCTTTTTCTTTTCACAAGCTCAATGAAATGGTTACTTTCTTCTGAATTTGTAAAATCTCCCTTTTTTTAATCAGTTTTTCTCTTGCTGATATAATAATGGTGGCAGTGGGTGTTAATTCCCATTCTTCCTCTTAGTATTAATAAGAGTATTAATAATAGTATTAATTATAGCATGATCTTAGGCAAATTACTTAAATTTTCTCCATAAAACAAAAAAAATGCCACCTACCTCATAGATTGTTAAGAAAATTAAATAAGTTGTTAAGCATTTATGATTGTGTCAGACTTATAGCAAGGGCTCACTAAAGGATAGAAATTATTAATATTGCTGATAATAATAATGATGTTCAAATAAGTTCTAGCAATCTAGTATACAGCATCATGATTGCAATTAACAAAATGTAATATATATTTGAAGGTTGCTAAGAATGTAAATTCAAAATGTTCTCACCACAAGGAAGAATTAGCAATTATATGGTCTGATGGAGGTATTAGCTATGTTTTTGCAATATATTTGCATACAGATCTATAATATATAAGTGTATCATATCCACTTTTGTACACCTTAAATTTATGCAATGTTAAATTTCAATTATATTTCAAAATAAAGCTGGAAAAAGAAAAAATGCAATGAACTTTAAAATTTATTTTTAAATCAATAAACCTAATAATATTTTAATTTTTAAAAACATTCCCTTTAAAATTTCCTGTCCCTCACTGTCCATTATCTAATGATAAAAGCAGTCACTACAATAGAGAAAGAGATATATTAAGCTAGAGCAACAAGGAGAGAGAAGAAAGCCTTTTTAAAGGAACAATGAAAAGAAATAGAGGAAAACAATAGAATGGGAAAGACTAGAGATCTCTTCAAGAAAATTTGAGATAGCAAGGGAAGATTTCATGCAAAGATGGGCACAAAAAGGAATAGAAATGTTAAGGACATAATGGGAGCAGAAGTGATTAAGAAGAGGTGGCAAGAATACACAGAAGAACTATACAAAAAAGGTCTTGATGACACTGATAACCACAAAGGTGTGGTCACTCACCTAGAGCCAGACATCCTGGAATGTGAAGTCAAGTGGGCCCTAGGAAGCATCACTACAAACAAAGCTAGTGGAGGTGATGGAATTCTAGCTGAGCTATTTCAAATCCTGAAAGATGATGCTTTGAAAGTGCTGCACTCAATATGCCAGCAAATTTGGAAAACTCAGCAATGGCCACAGGACTGGAAAAGGTCAGTTTTCATTCCAATCCCAAAGAATGCTCAAATTACTGCACAATTGCACTCATCTCACACACTAGTAAAGTAATGCTCAAAATCTCCAAGCCAGGATTCAGCAATACGTGAACTGTGAACTTCCAGATGTTCAAGCTGGATTTAGAAAAGGCAGAGGAACCAGAGATCAAATTGCCAACATTCGCTGGATCATAGAAAAAGCAAGAGAATTCCAGAGAAACATCTACTTCTGTTTCATTGACTACACCAAAACCTTTGACTGTGTGGATCACAACAAACTTTGGAAAATTCTTAAAAAGATGGGAATACCAGACCATCTTACCTGCCTTCTGATAAATGTGTATGTGAGTCAAGAAGCAACAGTTAGAACTGGACATGGGACAATGGACTGGTTCAAAATTGGGAAAGAGTACATCAAAGCTATGTATTTTCACCCTGCTTATTTAACTTATATGCAGACTATATCATGTGAAATGCCATGGTGGATGAAGCAGAAGCTGGAATCAAGACTGCTGGGAGAAATATCAACAATCTTGTATATGAAGATGATACCACTGTAATGGCAGAAAGTGAAGAGGAACTAAAGAGTCCCTTGAAGAAGGTGAAAAGGGATAGTGAAAAAGCTGGCTTAAAACTAAACATTCGAAACACTAAGATCATGGTATCTGGTCCCATCACCTCATGGCAGATAGGATGGGGAAACAATGGAAACAGTGACAGACTTTATTTTCTTGGGCTCCAAAATCACTGCAGGTGGTGACTGCAGCCATGAAATTAAAAGATGCTTGCTCTTTGGAAGAAAAGCTATGACAAACTTAGTATATTAAAAATCAAAGACATCACTTTCCCAACAAAGGTCCGTCTAGTCAAAGCTCTGATTTTTCCAGTAGGCATGTATGGATATAAGCATTGGACCATAAAAAAGGCTGAACGCCAAAGAACTGCATTTGAACTGTGGTGCTGAAGAAGACTCTTGGGAGTCCCTTGGACAGCAAAGAGATCCAACCAGTCAGTCCTGGAAAGGAAATCAACCCTGAACATTCGTTGGAAGGACTGATGCTGAAGCTCCAATACTTTGGCTACCTGATGCAAAGTGCCCGCTCATTGGAAAATCCCCTGATGCTGGGAAAGGTTGAAGGCAAGAGGAGAAAGGGATGACAATGGATGAGATGGTTGGCTGGCTCAATAGACATGAGTTTGAGCAAACTTAGGGAGATGGACAGGGAAGGACAGGGTTGCCTGGCATACTACAGTACATGAGATTGCAGAGTTGGACATGACTTTACAACTGAACAAGAGCAAAACTGGTTTAAAAGCAGTATTGCAAAGCCCACATGGCCAGCAGGGTACTTCTTGTGGTCAGGGAAGACTGGAGAATTTCACAAATAAAGGTATCTTAATGAGAATGTTAACTCCTTCCAAGATGTGTGGAAATTTCACAGTTGTGGGTGGGCCACCATTGTTTGTATTAATCAGAGGATCATATAGTAATCTGGCTTCCCAGGTGGCTCAGTGGTAAAGAATCTGCTTGCCATTGCAGCAGATGCAGGAGATTTGGATTTGATCCCTGGATTGGGAAGATCCCTTGGAGAAGGAAAGGGCAACCAAGTCTGCTATTCTTGCCTGAAAAATCCCATGGACAGAGGAGCCTGGCAGGCTACAGTCCATGGGGTGGCAAAGACTTAGAAACAAATGAGCAGGGAAGCATGCTCACATATAACAATCAGAGGATAAGAGTAGAGAACCTGCAAAGTCTCTGAACCATGCAACCCATCATGTTAATTTTGATGAGATTCGCATCATGTTAATGTTAGTGGTTATCAAATTAAGCCTACTGTGTCAAAACTTACCTGAATATGATGGGACCCTGATTTGGGAACTAGCGGTTCCATCCCCTCCTTCACCATATGCTCGAACTTCAATAATATAGACTCCAGCATCTGGGAGTGGGACTACTGCTTGAGGTTTCTGCGTTTCAATAACTTGACTGTTGCTTTGACCCTCTTGCCTATAAAAAACCTGGAAATGATGACACAGTTTTAGTCATCTGATATTCGATCAGGGATTCCAAAAGTTTATTGACTGTCTCCTGTATACAACACTCTGAGCTAAGTAGAGGGAGCTTATGGCTTAGGCAGATATGCAAACCAATGCCATGTATATGTTATATGCAGCAATGGAAGTGTACACAAGAGGCTATGGGAATGCAGCAGAGAGTTTAATTCCCTCTGGTGGTTTACGGAAGGCTCCTAAGCAACTAAACCACCACCTAAGAGAAGGCGGTGCTGAGCTAAATATTTAAAGATAAGTAGAGCTCACCAGTTGGAGAAGGAGAGCAGAAAAATTTTACAGAGATAAGAGAAGGTGAAAAATACATCTAAGTAATAACAAAGCAATAGCATTAGAAGACAATTGAGAATAGTGAGAAATTGAAGCCACAGAAGTAGGAAGTAAAGGGGCAGATCATTGAAAATGTGTTATTCCTGGTTAATGAAGTGAATAGTATCCTGAGGGAGTACTCAAAATTGTCATCTTCAAATCATTTGAAAAGAGTAATCAAAATTTGTTAAATATATCCATAATAAAACCTTAACAATGTAGAAGATGGCTGAAAAGTTAAAAATAAAAAAGAGTATTTTTAGTTTTACTTTTGCATTTACTTTTTTGGTGAATTGGCATTTGGATATATTGGGTAGCCAAGTTAAGGCTTTTTTCTTTTTAAAAACATATTTCCTTAATTTATTTGGCAGCTCTCACTCTTAGTTGTGGCATGTAGGATCTAGTTCCTTGAATAGGAAGGTGAACTTAGGTCCCCTGCATTGGGACCGTAAAGTCTTAGCCACTGTATAACAGGGAAGTCCCAAGTTAGGTATATTTTTTGGACATTTGTTCATGGTACTAGAATTGAACATATATTTATGGTTAATAGAGTTTTAGAACTACAGAGTAGGACACAGAATTAGCTTGTGTTTACAGGTCAGTAATCTAAGGTTGTAGAGATTACACAATTTATACAAGATTATATGGCTAGTTGTGGAGGTAACTGCATTAGAAGATTAGTAATCTGATGATCAGTTCAGAGGTGTCTCACTGTATTATACTGTTTCTACTCATTTGCCCCCAATAAACTTATGTGTGTGTCTGTGAGTAATAGGCAAGTAGCAGCAATGAAGATTTTAAATGCATTTTTTATTCAGTTTCATTGTTTTTGTGGTTTTTCATAATTGTTAGTATTTTGATTTCTTTGTATAATGATGAGAACAATGATTTTGTAGTCATACAGACCTGTATTCAAAACAGTCTCCTACAAAATAAAACAAAAAACAATTTCCTAAACATTTCAGTCTGAGCAAATTTGGGCAAGTTAGTAACCTTTCTAAATTTCAAGTGCCTATACTATAAAGAAAAACACATGTAAAAATGTCTGGTAAGCTTAAGGAGAAAGTGACTTCTTCTGTTGCTAATATTGTTCATTGTCAGTGGTCAGTATTTGCATCATAAAAGATTAATAGCATTGGGAAACTAGAAAAAATTATAATAGATTTTGCTTATTAAAAATGTGTTTGAACTTGACTAACCTACATACAAGAAAAAAATTAAATGTAAGTTTCACATGTTGAAGCCTGCTTGTACTTAATCCTCCTTTTTGCATTCTGGTAACATATGCTCCCTCCACTTTACTTTCTCTGTCTTTCATGGATTTGAATTTACTTCTGGTCATGGGAGAGAAGTAAATTCTCTGTAAAAGTATATAACATGTGCAATAATTCTATCTATTGAAATCCTTAGAAGGAAAGATGCCATAGTTTCAACATAGTTGGGAAATGAAAAAAATCGTGGAATATTTCAGTGGGTATCTCATGTAGGTCAGACACAGTGATATATACTGGAAATTTAGAGAATAAGAAGACATGGTTCTGCTCTCATGGCACTTACAGCAGAGACAAACAATGCAATCAAGTGTTCTGTTTACCACAATAGGAAACACATTTGATGCTATAGCCATGTACAGGTTTGGGAATCAGAAGCTCTTCTAGGAGGATGTCTATAGCAGGTTATTTTGGATTTAAAAAAAAATGACAATTGTATCAGAATTTATGATTCTCATTTTGACTGTAGTAGCATAAAGAATTAGAATTCTGTTCATCCACATGAGATAATTAGAAAGCAAATTTATGGCAACAAAAAAGTATGTAAATTGGTGAGGATTGGCAGGGGAGTAACTATTTTAGAGGACATTGTTATTATGGTTCAATAAATTACAATTCTTATGACAATGAAAAATGCAGCCAGTAATGCATATCTAATGTCACTGTAAAATCCAGAGTTGAAGAAAAATTTGTGGATCAGCTGAGATTTAGGAACAAAAGGTAAGGGCAGGAAATATCAGTTAACGGCAGCAAAAGGAGTTTGAGATTAAATGTGGCTTTTACCAATATATTCAGGGAGATGTAGTGCTATGAGAGAGTAAGTAGGTATACTAAGTGAAAAGATACATTAAATTAATGGTTAGTCTTAGGTGATTTAGAGAATATTCATTCACTGTAAAATTCTGATTTAGAAAAGATGAATACAAATGAAAAATATGAAATGGTTAAGGGATTATCAAGACATGTCAGAAACAGTTATTGACAGCAACAAGACTAGGGAGTACTTTGAGAACCTGGACATTTATAGATTGACTGTTATGATAATGACTATCTCCAGACATAAAGAAAAGTGTCTATTTTCAAAACTATTCTCAAATTCTACTTAAAAACCTGAGAACAGTGGGTTAGCCAAAGAGATGATTCTAAACAAACAATAATGTGATATTGCTATTCTCAAAGGCATGATCTGGTATTGGCTAATCTGTACATCTTATGGTAAAAATAATGGTGTGAGTGAGTCTAAAAACATAGCAGAATAAATTTATGCTAGTTTTGCCCACAAGTGCCTTTGGAAGGATGGATCTTATTAAACCAAAGGGCTATCCACCAGTACTTCCCAGGTGGTGCAGCGCTAAAGAATCTGCCTGCCAATGCAGGAGACACAAGGTTTGATCTCTGAGTAGGCAAGATCCCCTGGGTTAGGAAATCGCAAACTGCTCCAGTATTCTTGCCTGGAAAGTTCCATGGACAGAGGAACTTGGCAGGCTATAGTTCATGGAGTCGCAAAGAGTTGGACACAACTGAGTGACTGAGAACACACATAGAGTCACCAGCTGAGCATCTTGAGGACAATTGCTTTTCACAATAGTGAGTGACGAATCCAAAGTCTCAGCGGCTGGGTGAGGAGAAATCAGTGAGATACTAGAATCTGGGTGAAAAGAAGGTGTGAACACAAGTAATAGTGAGAAGTCCCGGCTGTAAGATAACTACAAGGACCTTTAAGAAGAGGATTTACTGTCGGCAATTTCATATGTGTGTTTGCATGTTGTGCCTTTCAGTCTACTATCCCTTACTGACATTTCCATAAAGGCTTCTTTGTATATGTTATTCAGTTCAGTTTAGTCGCTCCGTTGTGTCCAACTCTTTGAGACACCATGAAATGCAGCACGCCAGGCCTTCCTGTCCATCCCCAACTCCCGGAGTTTACTCAAACTCATGTCCATTCAGTCAATGATACCATCCAACCATGTCATCCTCTGTCACCCCCTTCTCCATTTTCCCTCAATCTTTCCCAGCCTCAGGGTCTTTTTAAATGAGACAGCTCTTTGCATCAGGCAGCCAAAGTATTGGAGTTTCAGCTTTAACATCAGTCCTTCCAAAGAACACTCAGGACTGATTTCCTTTAGGATGGACTGGTTGGATCTCCTTGTAGTCCAAGGGACTCTCAAGACTTCTCCAACACGACAGTTCAAAAGCATCAATTCTTTGCGCTCAGCTTTCTTTATAGTCAAACTTTCACATCCATACGTGACTACTGGGAAAACCATAGCCTTGACTAGATGGACCTTTGTTGGCAAAGTAATGTCTCTGCTTTTTAATATGCTGCCTAGGTTGGTCATATTTTTCCTTCCAAGGAGTAAGAAGCGTCTTTTAATTTTAAGTCTACAATCACCATCTGCAGTGATTTTGGAGCCCCCAAAAATAAAGTCAGCCACTGTTTCCCCATCTATTTGCAATGAAGTGATAGGACCGGATGCTATGATCTTACTTTTTCTTAATGTTGAGCTTCAAGCCAACTTTTTCACTCTCCTCTTTCACTTTCATCAAGAGGCTCTTTAGTTTTTCATCACTTTCTGCCATAAGGGTGGTGTCATCTGCATATCTGAGGTTGTTGATATTTCTCCTGGTAATCTTGATTTCAGCTTGTGCTTCCTTCAGCCCAGTGTTTCTCATGATGTACTCTGCATATAAGTTAAATAAGCAGGGTGACAATATACAGCCTTAATGTATTCCTTTCCCAATTTGGAACCAGTCTGTTGTTCCATGTCCAGTTCTAACTGTTGCTTGTGACCTGCATACAGGTTTCTCAAGAGGCAGTTCCGGTTGTCTGGTATTCCCATCTCTTTCAGAATTTTCCACAGTTTATTGTGATCCACACAGTCATAGGCTTTGGCATAGTCAATAAAGCAGAAATAGATGTTTTTCTGGAACTCTCTTGCTTATTTGGTGATCCAGTGGATGTTGGCAATTTAATCTCTGGTTCCTCTGCCTTTTCTAAATCCAGCTCGAACATTTGGAGGTTCACAGTTCACATATTGCTGAAGCCTGGCTTGGAGAATTTTGAACATTACTTTACTAGCATGTGAGATAAGTACAATTCGGTGGTAGTTTGAACATTCTTTGGCATTGCCTTTCTTTGGGATTGGAATGAAAAGTGACCTTTTCCAGTCCTGTGGCCACTGCTGAGTTTTCCATTATTTGCTGGCATACTGAGTGCAGCACTTTCACAGCATCATCTTTCAGGAATTGAAATAGCTCAACTGGAATTCCATCACCTCCACTAGCTTTGTTTGTAGTGATGCTTCCTAAGGCCCACTTGACTTCACACTCCAGGATGTCTGGCTCTAGGTGAGTGATCACACCATTGTGATTATCTGGGTCATGAAGATCATTTTTGTACAGTTCTTCTGTGTATTCTTGCCACCTCTTCTTAATATCTTCTGCTTCTGTTAGGTCCATACCATTTCTGTCCTTTATTGAGCCCATCTTTGCATGAAATGTTCCCTTGGTATCTCTAATTTTCTTGAAGAGATCTCTAGTCTTTCCCATTCTATTGTTTTCCTCTAATTCTCTGCATTGATTGCTGAGGAAGCCTTTCTTATATCTCTTTGCTATTCTTTGTAACTCTGCATTCAAATGGGTATATCTTTCCTTTTCTCATTTGCTTTTCACTTCTCTTCTTTTCACAGCTATTTGTAAGGCCTCCTCAGACAGCCATTTTGCTTTTCTGCATTTCTTTTTCTTGAGGATGGTCTTGACCCCTGTCTCCTGTACAGTGTCACAAACCTCCGTTCATAGTTCACCAGGCACTCTGTCTATCAAATCTAGTCCCTTAAATCTATTTCTCACTTCCACTGTATTGTCATAAGGGATTTGATTTAGGTCATACCTGAATGGTTTAGTGGTTTTCCCCACTTTCTTCAACTTAAGTCTGAATTTGACAGTAAGGAGTTCATGATCTGAGCCAGAGTCAGCTCCCAGTCTTGTTTTTGCTGACTGTATAGAGTTTCTCCATCTTTAGCTTCAAAGAATATAATCAGTCTGATTTCGGTATTGGCCATCTGGTGATGTCCATGTGTAGAGTCTTCTCTTGTATTGTTGGAAGAGGGTGTTTACTATGACCAGTTTGCTATGATCAAGGTGTTTGCTATGATCATATATGTATATGTTATATACATACTTATATACACATTATATGTCACAGTATATATATATGGTATACATATACATGTCTTCAAGTTATACAAGTCATTTCTGTCTTAATTTTTAAAATATGATGAAAAACATGTAAGCATAATCAAATATAGAGACGATACTTTAAACTATTGTGTATCAGTTCAGTTCTGTCACTCAGTCATGTCCGACTCTTTGTGACCTCATGAATCGCAGAACAGCAGGCCTCCCTGTCCATCACCAATTCCCAGAGTTTACTCAGACTCACGTCCATGGAGTCGGTGATGTCATCCAGCCATCTCATCCTCTGTCGTCCCCTTCTCCTCCTGCACCCAATCCCTCCCAGCATCAGGGTCTTTTCAAATGAGTCAACTCTTCGCATGAGGTGGCCAAAGTATTGGAGTTTCAACTTTAGCATCAGTCCTTCCAATGAACACCCAGGACTGATCTCCTTCAGGATGGACTGGTTGGATCTCCTTGTAGTCCAAGGGACTCTCAAGAGTCTTCTCCAACACCACAGTTCAAAAACATCAATTCTTTGGCACTCAGCTTTCTTCACAGTCCAACTCTCACATCCATACATGACCACTGGAAAAACCATAGCCTTGACTAGACGAATCTTTGTTGGCAAAGTAATGTCTCTGCATTTTAATATGCTGTCTAGGTTGGTCATAACTTTCCTTCCAAAGAGTAAATGTCTTTTTTTCATGGCTGCAATCACCATCTGCAGTGATTTTGGAGCCCAAAAAATATGAAGTCTGACACTGTTTCCGCTGTTTCCCCATCTATTTCCCATGAAGTGATGGGACCAGATGCCATGATCTTAGTTTTCTGAATGTTGAGCTTTAAGTCAACTTTTTCACTCTCCTCTTTCACTTTCATCAATAGGCCTTTTAGTTCCTCTTCACTTTCTGCCATAAGGGTGGTGTCATCTGCATATCTGAGGTTATTGGTATTTCTCCTGGCACTCTTGATTCCAGCTTGTGCTTCTTCCAGCCCAGCATTTCTCATGATGTACTCTGCATTAACTATTATGTATGAGTCATTTTAAATTGTGGGGATCACAGTAAAGGGCTGAATCCCCTATTTGGAGTGAATATAAGATAAAAGAACAGCTGTAAGATATAGGAAGCTCTCTTGGAGGAGGGCATGGCAACCCACTCCAGTACTCTTGCCTGGAGAATCCCACGGACAGAGGAACCTGCAGGGCTAGAGTCCATAAGGTAACAGAGAGCCTGATGAAACTGAAGTGACTTAGCATGCATGCAGGATATAGTCAATCAAGGAGACTAGCATGGCCACAGACCCTAAGTTCCCTGAAAAACTGGAGAAATATATGGATGGGCTTCACATTCTATAGGCTGTGGAATATATTTTCAATCCAAGTGTACCTATATCTCAGGAGTCTGGCAGGCTCTAACTGATAGCTAAATGGAATAAACAAATGAAAATTCCTATATATTGATGGATCATATAATAACTAGTAAGCTTTCAGCCTGATTCCCCCATACTTTCTCATGCTCTATAAATAGCAGAAAGCAGAGGTAAAGGGGGAAGATGTATGGTGAAATGTTAGTTGTTCAGATATGTCCAACATCTTGCAACCCCATGGACTGTAGCCCATCAGGCTCTTCGGTCCATGGAATTCTCCAGACACAAATACTGGAGTGGGTAGTTCAACTATTCCCCTCATTAGGGGATAGAATTACATCTTCTGCATTCATGGATTCTTTACCATCTGAGCCACCAGGAAAGGCCCTATATGGTGAAGGGGTTGTATATTAGGAAAGGATATTTCTAGTGTAGATTGAAAAATGAGACTTTGTTTTCTTGGTATGTAGCTGAATTCCTCCTGACTGCACATGTCTTTTCTGAGTTGATAGAAGTTTCTCTTGGTGGAGAGATGGATACTTGGTCTAGGGAAAGCATCAGCCTTGGGTATTTAGCATTTATTTTCTCTTCCACTTAAGTTTAAGTCTGTACAAGGAGAATACGGTAAGTATGAGTTTGCTGTTCTACTTGATAACTTGGTAAGTTTCTTTCACAGCATAAAGAAAAAAAAAAAAAAAACACTCTCAAGATCATTAAGGAGAATTACAGCTGAATACAAAAGCGGAGAATATATCAATAGCTGAGAAAGAAGAGAAGCTAAAGGCAAAGGAGAAAAGGAAAGATATACCCATTTGAATGCAGAGATCCAAAGAATAGCAAGGAGAGATAAGAAAGCCTTCCTAAGTGAACAATGCAAATAAATAGAGGAAAACAATAGAATGGGAAAGATTAGAGGTCTCTTCAAGATAACTAGTGATACCAAGGGAACATTTCATGCAAGAATGGGCACAACAATGGACAGAAATGGTATGGACCTAACAGAAACAGATGATATTAATGCAGATGATTATTAAAGCAGATGATAAGAATAAGAAGAAGAGCTATACAAAAAAAATCTTAATGACCTAGATAAATACAATGGAGTAATCACTCACCTAGAGCCAGACATCATGGAGTGTGAAGTCAAGTGGGCCTTAGGAAGCATCACTATAAACAAAGCTAGTGGAGGTGATGGAATTCCAGCTGAGCTATTTCAAATCCTGAAAGATGTTGTAAAAGTGCTGCACACAACATGCCAGCAAATTTGGAAAACTCAGCAGTGGCCACAGGACTGGAAAAGGTCAGTTTTCATTCCAATCCAAAGACAGGCAGTGCCAAAGAATGTTCAAACTACTGCACAACTGCAGTCATCTCACATGCTAGTAAAGTAATGCTCAAAATTCTCCAAGCCAGGATTCAGCAATACGTGAACTGTGAACTTCCAGATGTTCAAGCTGGATTTAGAAAAGGCAGAGGAACCAGAGATCAAATTGCCTACATCTGCTGGATCATAGAGAAAGCAAGAGAGTTCCAGAAAATCATCTACTTCTGCTTTATTGACTATTCCAAAGCCTTGACTGCGTGGATCACAACGAACTTTGGAAAATTCTTAAAGAGATGGGACTACCAGAACACCTTACCTGCCTCCTGAGAAATGTGTATGCAGGTCAAGAAGCAACAGTTAGAACCAGACATGGAATAATGAACTGGTTCCAAATTGGGAAAGGAACACATCAAGGCTGTATATTGTCAGCCTGCTTATTTAATTTATATGCAGAGTATATCATGTGAAATGCTGGGCTGGAAGAATCACAAGCTGGAATCAAGTTTGCTGGGAGAAATATCAATAACTTTAGATATGCAGATAATACCACCCTTATGGCAGAAAGTGAAGAGGAAGGAAAGAGTTTCTTGATGAAAGTGAAAGAGGAGTGTGAAAGAGCTGGCTTAAAACTCAACATTCAAAAAGCTAAGATCATGGCATCTGGTGCCACCACTTCATGGCAAGTAGATGGGGAAACAATGGAAACAGTGAGACTGCAGCCATGAAATTAAAAGATGCTTGCTCCTTGGAAGAAAACCTATGACAAATGCTGGCAGCATATTAGAAAGCAGAGATTTTACTTTGCCAACAAAAGTTTCCCTAATCAGAGCTATAGTCTTTCCAGTAGTCATGCATGGATTTGAGAGTTGGACTGTAAAGAAAGCTGTGCGCTTTTGAACTGTGGTGTTGGAGAAGACTCTTGAGAGTCCCTTGGACAGCAAGGAGATCCAACCAGTCCATCCTAAAGGAGATCAATTCTGAATATTCGTTGGAAGGACTGGTGCTGAAGCTGAAGCTCCAATACTTTGGCCACCTGATGCAAAGAACTGACTCATTGGGAAAGACCCTGATGTTGGAAAAGATTGAAGGCAGGAGAAGGGGATGACAGAGCACAAGATGTTTGGATGCCAACACTGACTTGATGGGCATGAATTTGAGTAAGCTCCAGGAGTTGGTGATGGACAGGGAAGCCTGGTGTGCTGCAGTCCACGGGGTCACAAAGAGTCAGACATGACTGAGCGACTGAACTGAACTGAACTGAACTGAACTGATACTTCAGTCCAGAGCTATATTGTTGTTTTTGGAAGTGCCAGTAACAGATGCAACATGTGTTAAAGATACTAAGGATTCTAGATTCAGATCCCAAACTAGTGGAGGTATAAAAACAAAGATTTTTTTTTTTATTTGAAAATACTTGTTTGGGAAAAGTAAGTTAAATTAAGCAATTTCTTTGAAGTTTTTTTTTTTTTTCCAGTTTTCTTACAGCTGATATATAATATATTAAGGAAACATGGAGTTGATTCTGAATTGGGAACTGTAAAAATAATCACATATTAATTGATCTGAAGAAGTCATGTATATGCTAAATAAGCTCCCAAATTTAACTTGACTTTTTATACAGAAAGCTATCTTGTTTGAGGGTAAATAATTTGTAGCCATGTCTACAAAAGTCAATTATTTTTCAGCACTTTGCTGGTTCTTCATGCTTCTATTACTCTTGCTTATTAATACAAGTTGTGATATTTTAAAAGTGTTACTATTAAATCTAGAGTTCTTAAACAAAATCCCAAGAAGTCCAAGTTCTCTTGGACAGTCTCAAATAACAGTGAGAAATTTCACTAAATAGGTAATGCTTAACGTTTATCTGAATAGATTCAATGTTAATGTGTTGCCTCTGACACAATTATGAATAGTTCAATTCCATCCTTCTCTCACTATATTCTCGTTCACTTTGAGGTCCCTGATAAGTTTTGTGATGGGGAGACCGGTTTTTTCTTTTTTTCTTTCTCTTAACACATTTGAAAGATACTTTCCATATCATTGTGTATTTCTCTGGTAATATCTTGTCCTTATGTATGTTGCTGATGACTCAATCTCTGGAATCAAATAGAGAAGTAAGATCCATGCTTTCTTAGAAAATGGACTGATCTAACCCCAAACTCTTGCTGTTTCATCTTATTATTTTATGTTATTTTTGTGATTTATTTATTTATTTTTGGCTGCCCTGGTCTTTGTTGCTGCACACGGGCTTTCTCTAGTTGCAGTGAGCAGGGGCTACTCTCTAGCTGCTAAGCATGGGCTCTAGATCACGCAGGCTGGAATAGTTGTGGTGAATGGGTTTAGCTGCCCAACGGTATGTAGAATCCTTCCAGACCAAGAATTGAACTGATGTCCCCTGCATTGGCAGTTGTTTCCCACCCACTGGACCACCAGGGGAGTCCATGGTTTAAATTTTGAAAATAAATTGCACCTAGTATATACTACCTTAACTATGAAAAAGAAGAGTTCAGTGTATCCTTTATGGATCACGTCTACAGATTAAATCCATTTCCCCCCATATTTATCACTTATCAATCATTTTCACAATCTTGAAATTTCTAGATGAGGATTTCTCCTTAATTCATCCACCTTAAACTAGGCTTGACTCCTACTTCTAGTTTCCAGGCTTAAATTTACTTGCCATGTATATTTCTAGTGATCCCTAAGCAAAGTAATTGGCCAAGATAAAAAGTTAAAATAAATTTACCTCCTTTTGATATTGCAATTAATTGTGGAAGTTCTCTCTTACTTTGATTATCAGGAAGTCCTCTACCACAAATTTTCCAAGAATTCTAAGAGGTGAACTCAGTCTGAATGGGTCCGAATCTTTACAATCCCATGGACTGAAGCCCGCTAGGCTCCTCTGTCCGTGGGGTTTCCCAGGCAAGAATACTGGAGTGGGTGGCCATTCTCTCCTTCAGAGGATCTTCCCAACTCAGGCAATGAACCCAGGTCTCCTGCATCGCAGGCAGACTCTTTACTGCCTGAGCCACCAGGGAAGCCTCTTACTGGGTCAATCCTACCTCAAATTAACTCATAGAAAGAGAAATGATTAGTGAGTTGACATGTCCCTAGTTTTGTTAATCTATTGCAACTGCTATACACCACTATGTTTAAGAAGAGGGCTCACCAATGTAATACATTGGTGCCACTTTTGGTCTGGTAGTAGTTTTCTGGGGATGAAGTGGGAATCAAATGGCAACCCACTCCAGGATTCTTGCCTATGAAATCCCATTGACAGAGGTGCCTGGTGGGCTATATCCCTGGGGTTGCTAAGAGTCAGATGTGACTGACACAGATAACAGATTGTCAATATTATATCAGTTTTTTATGTGCAATATAGGGATTCAATATTTTGGCTTCTTTGCTGGTGGCTCAGATGGTAAAGAATCTACCTGTAATGCAGGAGACCGAGGTTTGATCCCTGGGTTGAGAAAGTCCCCTGGAGAAAGGAATGGCAACCCATTCCATTATTCTTGCCTGGAGAATTCCATTCCTGGTGGGCTGTAATCCATGGGTTGGTAAAGTGTCAGACAGGACTGAGAAACTAACACTTCACCTCAGCGGGAATCAAATATTCTCCCTCTGAGTATCACACTGCCCACTCCATATTTGTGTGAACCTCCCTCCAGACGGTATGGGTGTTTTAACTGCATGTAGATCCTTGCCTAGGCAGCTCTTGTGTAGTTCTTTTCTAAGCCATGCTCTGAAAAGGAAGATCCAATCTTGTGTTCCCCAGGTTCCATCGCTTCAATTTATATTCATGGCTACTGTTTCATGTAGCTTATATTCACATTCCTGTTCCATCGTGCCTATGTCAATAGGAGCTTTCACGCCTAGTCACCTGCCCTGTGAAAACTAGACCTTTGTAGGGGAACCCAGTCTCTATCTCAGTCATCAGTTTGAAGTCCCCTTCCCTCAAGGGGCCCTTTGCATCATTCCTGCCAGTAGCTCTCTCACTGGGGATTAGCCCATCTATCAGAAGGTCTAATAAGGTAGACTCCATTTGTTACCAGCAGACTCCTTTTTAAGAAACTAGATTTTCCCTCTCAGGGACATAAGGAGGTGAAACCATTTCAAGGAATAAAAGAAAAAAAAACAAAAAAACACCTCTGTCAACGTGTGCCTACTTGGCACTATTTCTATAACTAAGATGGAGAACATTAGAGATTCTTCTCCCAGCAACAAGGGATTTCAAGGGGTTTGTGCTGTTTTCATTGAGATAGAACTGGCAGGCAACGTTTAAAGATCAATTTCTTCTGTTAAAATATTAAAAATTTCTACCTACTGGGTAGAATTCCTCTAATAACAATTAAAAAAAAAATGATAGCTACTTTTTTTAGTGAGCACTTCCTAGATGCTAAACATTTTACACAAATCATCTTATTTAATCCTTAAGACAATCCTCTATATTACTATCTTTGCATTTTAAAAATATCGATTTCTTTATTTTTTATTTGGCCACATCAGATCTTAGTTGCAGTACACAGGATCTTCCTGCAGGATCTTTTCATCACAGCAGACAGACTCAATTTGCTGCTCTTGGGCTTAGGAGTTGCTGCAGCATGCAGTCTTAGCTGTTCCATAGCAGGTGGGATCTTAGTTTTCTTACTCCGGATTACACCCACCACCCCTTCATTGCAAGGTGGATTCTTAACCGTTGGATCACCAGGGAAATCCCTTATCTTTTTTTTTTTTAAGTTAAAATTGAGAGGGTAACAGGCAGGAAGGCCAGGGGTCTCCAAATGGAGGAAAGAGGCTGCAAGTGCCAGACATTTTTATCTCTCTTAAGAGGCAGGAGGAAAAAAACAGCGATATTTTTTTTCTTCTCCATACAAATTTAAAAGGAGGTTTCTCTTAAAATGCTGTGTTGCCATGACAGCTGGTTTCACCTGAAGCTAACTACTCTCAAACCTTGAGTTAACCAATATATTTCTTTTTCTTATGGAAATGTTGTCTTAAGCTATGCTAATGTACCCCAGACTCTATCTTCAAGTTGGTTCTGCCAAACGGCCTAATTTACTTACCCAGGTATTGTTCCGCTAATCTATGTAAACGAAACTATTTGTGTGGTAATCTGCCCTTCTACAAGATTCAAGTCAATCGTTTTATGGCCAGGGATGAATTATCTGGTGCCATTCTAAATTTTATGACATTCCTTTCTTTTCATTAACAGACTGTGAGTGACTATATAACACACAGCTAAAGACTAGGAGGGGGGTACTCTTTGGCCCCCTTCTGATGCCTATGTCAGAAGCTTCCTCTATCTCCTTTATAGTTTAATAAAACTTTATTACACAAAAGCTCTGAGCGATCCAGCCTCATCTCTGGCCCCGGATTGAATTCGTCTCCTCCAGAGGCCAAGAATCCCGGCGTCTTATCATTCAGCAACAGCCTTTCAAAATGAAGCTCAGTTTAAGCAACTAGTTCAAAGTTACAGAACTGGGATTTAAACTGGTATCTATTTGACTTAAGGGTTGGTTATCTTTCCCCACTCCACACAACACATGGGAAGGCCATGCATAAAATACCCCTAGTTGGGTCAAAATTAATGTTTTCATCCTCCCTAGAAGCATTGAGTGTAAAGAGATGAGTAAGACAGAGGCTTTGCCTTTAATCATGTACAGTCTGGTGGGGAGACAGTGTCACGTAAGGAGGATGATCAATGGTGTGATAGAAGGGACAAACGTGAGCAAGGAGGAGGGTCATCTCACCAGGAGCCCTATGCCCAGCTTCACATTTTCTTCAGGTTGCTTGGTACTTCTTTTCTTCCCTGAGAGGTGCCCAAAGCCAAATGGCTCTTCCAGGCAGTCATATGCTTTCATCTACCATCTATTTTCCTCTCCAGTTCAAGAGACTGCTTGCCACAGTTTTAATGAGATCAGATTTGTTCTTGGTGATCTATTGCCATTTCTGACCATACTGTTACCCTTAATCATCGAAAGGTCTACTTGCCTTAGACTACAAGGTGTGAAGATGAGGGGAAGGGTGCCGAAAGAAGACTAGAGAAGGATACAGGAGAATGGCTCACCTGTTCTCCCCCAAAGATGAAATTCAATGTCCCTGAGGATTAGGACAGATTTGAGAGCGTGTTTAATGTGAGGCTGTTTATGATCCATAATAATTCTAGTCTGTAAGAAGTACTACCTTGACATATTCTTCTTGGGAATTATTTAACTTAAAAACGTATTTCATTTATAACTATTTAAGTTTTTAGCTTCAGAATTCTAGCCCTTTGTACACCAAATACTGTTTTACCATCTCAGATAATTGAACAGCCACTTAAATAATGCTTTTCAGTCTAAAGATAATCATTGAACTATTTAAAAATTAAAAATGGTTTAAATAATAACCATTAATGATTCTGTATGAGTTTAGGAAATAGAATCTGGTATTATGGAAGAAGAATTTGAAGTTCAGCCAATTCAATATCTAGACCACAAATTTTTTAAAATCAGAGACAAAGTTGTTTTTCAAAACAAACTGTCTGAACATTTTTATATTTGCAGATCTCTTGCTGGCACATAGCAGGATGACTTATGTGAAATGTTGCGTCTGTTTTGGAGCCAGCTGTCTCTCTCCATGGTCTCTCTCATATCCCCTGTGCTGACCATAGCATTTTTTTCTTCTTGTGTTTCTTTGCTAATGGAAAGTCTTTCTACTCAAACTAAATAGTCCAGTCTTTTCCATCTGCCAGGACAGTTTGTCTTTGGAGAGAGAATGCCAAGACTCTCTGTCAAAGTTATGCTTGTCCTGACACTGCATCGTGGAGCCATCTTCACCCTGTGTTCAAATTGCTGCTGTCTTTTCTACCCATTCGCTTCCTATGACTTGTGTAGCTGAAACTGATTTTGATTGCCTTGACTTCCCCACTGCAGGAAGGCTGTTTCTAGAACATAGGTAGAACAATGACTGAGAGGGAAAAAATGGCTATGTTATAGGTCTTTTTATGCCTTTTTAATTGCACATCCTCACAATAGCAATTTTTGAGATGCGTGTCTATCTAAGAGAGTGAACACACACTGACCTTGTAGCCCATGACTTCAGACTCGTTGGCTAATGGTCTGACGGGGTCCCAGCCCAGAGAAAGCTGAGAACCCTGTTGCTCCCACCTGAGATTGTTAGGTGCTTGACTGGGGGCTGCAAAATGAAAAGCAAAAGTGAGTGCAAGAGATATGTTAAATACCTTTATTCACTTAAATTCTTGTGAGTATTTCAGTCTTTTCCTGTGTTCAGTAGTTGGCTGGCACCATAGGCTTCCTTCCAGCGAGAATCAGATAAGGAGGGTTTTGCTCCAGGAGTGTCATTTTAATAGCTACTCTGCTGAGCTTTTGAACCCAAATCCTTTTATCTCCCTCCTGTGTCAAAAATCGCTTAGCCTTGTTTCACAGGAAGATAACCTTTATCTACTGTGAATACAAAATTTTCTGAGCTAGTTTTAGAATTCAGATCTAAGCACTGAAATGAGACTAGGAGTCAAAACTCCTCTTCAACTCAGTTTATTATGTACCTCACGTGGCTTTCAGAAATGTTAAAAGATATTTCCCTTTTGTCTGAGACAAACACAAAGCCCCGGTCACTTACGGGATTTCTTGGTGGCTGCACTCACTTCACTGCTGGGTGGCCCATATCCAGCTCCATTATAAGCCCTCACTGTGAAGTGATATAGCGTATTTCCTTCTAATCCTGTCAGGATGATGGATGACTCGTTCCCCCTCGTTTTGACGGTTTCTGCTGCATCTTCTTGTTCCATGTCTTTCCAATAACCAATCTGTCAACAAATTATCACATGACAGATTAATTTTAGTTTCCCCTGTTGAACTTTTTTTTTACCCGTTGGGTGTTTCTCAACGCAGAGTACTAACCTCTATACAATCATGGCTGGTTGGATGTTTCTCAAACCCACCTCTGGGAAATCGTTGCTGTATCATCCAACCAATAGGTTCCACTAATGAGGCCAAATCAGTCTTAACTGCTGCCTGATTTGCATCTGTGTAAACCATAGCACCTTAACAGTACTCAGCAAAGCAGCAAAAGGTGCTACCTTGTAGCCTGGTAGCATGAAGGATCATTCATGAAGTTGGAATAATTCCTTTCTCATACGTCATTGGGATCATTTCCCATTCAAAGCCATCTAGCTTTTAATGAATTATTTAAGAAAGATACATGAGGAATATTTCCTCCTCGGCCCCACACAGAGGTGAATCACATAGCTGGATGAGTTTAAAAAAGAAGAGGTGAGAGAACATTCATGGTAATTTGGAATGGTCTAAATACATAAAAATAACATTACTAGGATGTGGGAGGGTGGTAGAAGGGAATAGCTCTTTGTCAAAGCACACTTTGTGCATTGAGATGATCTTTCCTGGTTATATGCTCTTGGTGGCTGGTCTCATACCAAACTTGATCCCTTTATGACATTTAATAATTATCTGTGTGTATATAATGCTTAACCTTGTTCATAAATTAGAACTTAATTATGCATGAAGGCATTACAGGGTAGTTTTTCCCCCTACTTCTTTACCTTGGTGAAAATGAAGAATAACAGTTCTTTTTCCAGTTAATTACTGTGGTGAAAGAAGTGTATTTCTGCAACCATTTCATCTCCTTCAAGTTCTTTGTCTACAGGCTAGAAAGTGAAACATCACATTTGCAGATTCTAGTATGAGATTTAGGCAGTGAGGACTCTGTGTGAAACTTGATGTATTCTGGAGTATACTCAGGACACCCACTTCCTTGGGTCCATTGGAAGGTACTGGAGGCCACTGTCTCCCAGGAGAGAAAAGGACTGGAGTCACTTCCCATCCCTCTTCCAGCCTAGATGCTGGCTGAAGGGAGAGGGAGTAAAACATGTCCAGAGGAGGAAGGAAGTTAGAAATTATAACTGCAGCCTTATGACATGAAGACTATAACAGCCACATTTTCTTCTTTATACTGTTTCATATCTAAAAACTAATAACCTGGGTCCCTTCCTTTCTTGTGAAAGGGTGTTATGAGTAGGTAACTTTCTATTGTAGTTTGTTAGAGGAGACGGACAAGTTGACTAAAGGAAGTTTCTTGGCTCTCCATTTTAAGGAGATGGTGAGTACATTTTCATTTGTTTAAGAGATATTTGCACAATGTCAGTATGGGACAGTTCCACTGCCAACTGTTACTTTTAGGAAACTGTTGAATGGGGAGAAGGATGTGTATGGATGTTGAGTAATGAAAGGGATATAGTACTTTAGTTTTCAACATCCATTTCACCCTCATTCTAGTGTGTCTTCCTGGACTGAAGAGATGAAAAGATAAACACTGTATTTCCAAGACTCCCTTGCAGTTAGGGCTCTGAATATATTTTAGGTATAGCCAGTCAGATGCATATGCCTGGTATTTGAAAGTAAAAGTGAGATAGATATCAAAGAGATATAGATCGAACTTCCACCAACTCTGGTGTTTGTTTGTTGGTTTGTTTTTTGGTTTGTTTTTTGCCTACAAGTATAGTAACAGACAGTGGAAACAGTGTCAGAATTTATGTTTTTGGGCTCCAAAATCACTGCAGATGGTGATTGCAGCCATGAAATTAAAAGACGCTTGCTTCTTGGAAGGAAAGTTATGACCAACCTAGATAGCATATTAAAAAGCAGAGACATTACTTTGCCAACAAAGGTCCGTCTAGTCAAGGCTATGGTTTTTCCAGTGGTCATGTATGGATGTGAGAGTTCGACTGTGAAGACAGCTGAACGCCGAAAAATTGATGCTTTTGAGCTGTGGTGTTGGAGAAGACTCTTGAGAGTCCCTTGGACTGCAAGGAGATCCAACCAGTCCATCCTGAAGGAGATCAGTCCTGGGTGTTCATTGGAAGGACTGATGCTGAAGCTGAAACTCCAGTACTTTGACCACCTCATGTGAAGAGTTGACTCATTGGAAAAGATCCTGATGCTGGGAGGGACTGGGGGCAGGAGGAGAAGGGGACGACAGAGGATGAGATGGCTGGATGGCATCACCGACTCGATGGACATGAGTTTGAGTCAACTCCGGGAGTTGGTGATGGACAGGGAGGCCTGGTGTGCTGCAATTCATGAGGTCACAAAGAGTCGAACATGACTGAGTGACTGAACTGAACTGAACTGATAGTAATAGAGACATTATTTTGCCTTTCCCCTTCACCCTCTGACTGTGGTAGCAAAACTGAATGGCTCATTGTCTAACCATCAACTTTATGGGAGGTTAAGAAGCCACGTGCAAGAAAACCATTTTGTTGGTGCAAATTATAGTAACATGGTGGAGTTCTGGAACTGGCAGGAACAGCAGAGGCTTCCAGATCACAAAGTCTTCTTGAACGTGGAGCTGTCCTGTTCATGTTGACTTCCAAACAAACCACAGCAGTGGAGTGTGGGACGAGGGCTGGAGACTTCCTGCTTTCAATGGACATCACTGTCTTCCTCTATGTCATGGTCCATCGACTAGCTTTAACAGTCATTTTGGAAAGATCACGGAGTCTGTTAATTTAATTCAATAATTTTGTAACAATTTAATACTTAAAACACTTCCTATTTAAGCTAGAGTAATTTAATTCTTTGCAATTAAAAACTGTCTGACACACCTGCGCAGCTCTTGGGGGAAAAAAAAGTGTATATAGTTAATAAGGGACTTCCCAGCGGCTCAGTGGTAAGCAATCCACCTGTAATGCAGGAGACACAGGTTTGAGCCCTGCTTTGGGAAGATCCCCTGGAGGATGGCTTGGCAACCTACTCTAGTACTCTTGCCTGAAGAATCCCAAGGAGTGAGGAGCATGGCAGGCTACAGTCCATAGGGTCGCAAAGAGTCAGACACGACTGAAACTAACCACATACTCACATAGTTAATAAGATAATCATAATCAAATTCCTGTTTCTCATCCTTGTCCCTTCACAGATTTGAACTGGCATACAGCTGAATGGATGAACTTCAGAAATTTGTTTGATTAAGCTGAAATGCTCTAACCCTGCCTTTTGTATTATGTTTGCCCCATTATTCGTAATTCCAAGAGCTAACTTATCTTGTTTGATTTTCAGCATACTTTTAACTGAAGAAATCTAAGCTATTTTCAAACTACACAATTGAATGACATGTTGTTGGATGAACAAATGTGTATCTTTCTCCTTTCCAATGATTTCTCTGATTTTCAGGTCTCTGTTTCAACTTTCTTTAATTGGATAGATTATTTTAAGTTAGTTAAATACATATATTTGAGAGAGTTTAGTCTGATTAAATTCAACAGATTACAGATTTCGATACAAACACAGATTCCAATACAAATTCTGGACTTCTAAATATTGAATGCTTAATTTGCTGATGAATCACCATGAAATTCAACATCCCAAGTAAAACATAATATGTTTCTAAGTAACAGATTGCTAAAAAATACAAATTCTAGATGTACCAGATAAAACCTATCATAAATCTAAAATTTTTAAAAAAGCATTATTTCTCTTTCTGGAATTTTGAGAAAAAAAAAGCTGGAAGAGTTAGTTATTACCTTTACAAAGAAATATTAATTTTATTTCCTACATTTTTGATGAAAGATAGGATAAATCAGAAAAGCAGAAAAAACATATGGAGTTTAATATCATGCTTATCTAGTGATTCTTAACTTGGAATTGAGGTAATATAGTATTGATAAGTCACCCTATACCTTTTAAAGTTGAAACTTCCTCTTTATTCAATTTATTTCTCCATGATTCAATTCTATCCTGATGATAAATTTCATCAACCTATACATTTTGAACTCTCTATGAGATCACTTGAAATGAAGTTTAAAACATTTTAAAAGACACAAATATCTGAAACTAGAAGCACAGATAACCTATTTTATGACTCTCACACAGTTGGGGTTTTCATGGGTGTGCTTTTATTACATTATTTTATTATATCCTTCTAGTATTTTTATTACATATAGCTAACAAATCATGTACTTATAGTCACATATGAATATTTTCCCATTTTTATAGTAATAATTTATCATATCCCTTGTGTACCAAATATAATTTAACCATTGTTCTTTTGTGGAACATCTGGGTAGCTTCCAGATTTGTTCTCTTACTTAAAATGTTGACATGAGTATGTTCATTGTTCATGTATATTGTTTTCCACACACTGGAGTAATTCCCCAGAACAGAATCCCAGACAGGAGATTATAGGATCCAAAATTATTGAAGTTTTTATACTTTTGAAACAAAAGTGCTACACTGGTTTTCAAATAGTTTGTACTAATTTTCATTTCCAATGATAGTGTATAAATCTGAGAGATACACTGTACTGTTCACATATCATGGTTGTGGAGTCAGAGGCCTAAATTTTAATCATATTTTTGAAATCTATAAGCTTCATATAATGGGACAAGTTACTTAACCACTGAATCTCTATATCTTTATTTATAAAGCAGCTAAAATTCTACTTACTTCAGTTTTATGAATTGTTTTCAGATAGCTCCCTTATTTTCATCCAACTACTTAAACTATTTTGTTTTTTGGTGGCTTAATATTTCTGATTTTCATAACTTGTGGGTCTATTTCCTTTTGTTTTTGCTATTCTTCACATTGTCTTAATTTCTGATTTCATTCCTCAAAATTATTTTTACTTATGTGTAATATAAATAGTGGCAGGCAGGAAGCATGAACTCTGAGTGAGCCAATAGTTTTAGGAGTGTAGATTTGAACTTAAATCTGCAGGATGCTTTTCTTAGTAGATAACCCATTTTTTCCAAAATTGATTCTCCAGGATAATGATAATTTTAACTATGCAGATAACATATTCAATTATCTGATATGATGATTCTAAGATATTCATGTCATACACAATCTGGTTTCCTTACATGAAGTTACAGGATTTAAATCTACCACTGCTGCTGTATGCAGTCAAAGGTTACTGGATGAGACACAGACTTCCCCCTATTTCCCAGTCTTTATTCAGTCACATTTAAAACCATTGAAGGTTTCTTCCCATCTGATTTTTGTTACCTGTTAGTTTTTAAAAGCATAATTCTTACCTCCTGTATTCCCTTGTTTATAATTTAAATTGCACACAATGGTCACTGCTCATTCAATAGTGTACTTCCTGAATTTAATAAACACAGCTCTATTATCTGATGTTATTTAATGTTGCAAAAGTTTTTGCACCATTGCAAGTAATTTATTCTCTAGTAAGGTTAGATTTAAAAAAAAATAATCAAAATGCATAGTGAAATGTAAATATTTTACCATACTTTGAGTTTTTCAAAACTATTAAATTATTCATTCAAAAGTTTTTTTTAATATGCATTATTTACCAAGCACTGTGCCTGCAGGCAACTGGGGATTAATGGTGAGTCCAAAAAGACACTGCATAGGCAGAACACAGAGGAATTTTAGGACTGTTAAACTATTATGTACAATTTACAATGGTAGATACATGTCATACTTTTGTCTGAAGACTTAAAGTGTACATCAACAGTGAATCCTAATTTATTTGTTTCTTATTGAAGTATAGTTGACTTATAATGTTGTGTCAATTACTACTGTATAGCAAAGTGATTCAGTTATATACATTCTTTTTTATGTTCTTTTCCATTATGGTTTATCATAGGATATTAACTATGGTTTGCTGTGCTATACAGTAAGACATTCTTATTTATCCATTCTATGTTTAAAAGCTTATATCTGCTAATCCCACCTCCCACTGTATCCATTCCCTAACCCCTTCCCCCTTGGCAACCACCAGTCTGATATCTGTTTTTGATTCTGATTTTGTTTCGAAAATAGGTTCATTTGTGTCATATTTTAGATTACACATATAAGTTATATCATATGGTATTTGTCCTCTTTCTGCCTTACTTCACTTAGTGTGATAATCTCCAGGTCCATCCATGTTGCTGCAAAGAGTGAACGCTAATTTAAACACTAGATTTTGACTGGTAATGACGTGTTACTGTAGGCTCATCGACTGCAACAAATGTTCTCTGGGGGGGATGTTGATCATGGAGGAGTTAAGGTTAAGTGTGTGAAGACAGTGGGTACGTGGGAACCCTTTTTTTCTGCTCAATTTTGCTGTGGATTCAAAAAGTTTCTTAACTGGAAAAAAAAAAAAAAAAAACAGTAGCCAAGATAGTTACTGGATGAAAAACCACACAAATGTACAATTGTGGTTCAGCCAAGCTGCATTTTGCTGGAGATCTACAGTGTGGACTAGGACTCAGTGGAGGGAGGCTGGTCAGAGAAAGCATCAGTAAGGAAGGCAGAGGAGGAGTAGGTGCAAACGTGGAGAGGTGAGTGGAGAACGTGTGAACCTGAAAAAAACTTCACTTAGGCTAACGTGAAGGCTGAGGGTGTGTGTAGCTCCCTTTGATTCTAGAGGCAAAGGACGGAACCTAATCTTATCACTGGCTGGAGCAATGCAGTTTGGAGCTTATCACAGTTTGGAGCAATGCCAACACATTGAAGGATCTTAAGCAGGGGTGAGCGTGACATGTACATGTGATATCAAATTTTTGTTTTGAAAAGATACACACAGCAGTCAAACATTTTTTGCTTTGTTTTTTCAGCATGTAAATTAGGTCACTCCTTTGTCCAAAACTCTCCATATTGCACTTAGAGTAACTTGCAGACTGCTCACCACAGCTTACCCGACATGATTGCTGTATACTTCTCCAACCTCACCTTATATCTCACATCACTTTGTTCATCACCTTCCAGCAAAACAGCCTCAAACATTGAGTTACATTCTCGATTTACAGCCTTTGAACTTCTAGTGCTGTTTTTACCCATAAGCTCTTTTTACATTCTTTCTCCAAATTGCCATCTCCTTTTCATCCAAGTTTTAGCTAAACTGTGAAGCTTCCCTTGGTCACTTTCTTAAAGAAACTTTCCCTCCCTTAGTCACTCTATTTTATATTACTCTGAGTTTCATTATGATTATTATTATCACTTATAATTATCACCAACTGAAAGGAAAAGGAAAGTGAAGTCGCTCAGTCATATCTGGCTCTTTGTGACCCATGGACTCCTCCATCCATCGGATTTTCCAGGCAAGAGTACTGGAGTGGGTAGCCTTTCCCTTCTCCAGCAGATCTTCCCAACCCAGGGACTGAACCCAGGTCTCCCACATTGTAGGCAGATGCTTTACCGTCTGAGCTACCAGAGATGCCTATATGAATTACTATATGAAACTATCCTAATTTATCTGTTTCATTGCTTGCTTCATATTGGCATTGAGGAGCACTGTATGATTTATCTTAGTGAATAAATGGTTGCAATATGAAGACAGCTTGGAAAGGGGCTGAAGTAGAAACAGAGCAGTTAGGAGGTGATGCCTGAGTCTGGGAAGAAATGGGGATGGCCTGGATTAGCACGGCAGCTATGGACATGGGGATGGGTATGCAGTAGAGAGATCTTTAGAAGATAAAGCCAACAGACTTTGGTGACGGACTAGTTATAGGTGTGACAAGAAACTCTGTGGGCGTTCTCTACTTTAAGGTAGGGATATTTTTCAGTTACTTTGTTTTTGGATTGCTGTTTACTTTGGATTTTTATTGTTGCTATTGTCACTGATTTTGCTCCATCTATTCTGTCTTCTTGGCAGATATCTAGTTGGTTTATGGGCCAAAGCCTTTTGCTCTTTACATCTGCCTTCTTCTCTCTTACCTTATAGTAAAATTTCCTTATTCATGTACTTTGCATTCTGAGTTTACTTCTCAAGCTTGTACTCCAAAGCTCTGGCCTAAATAATTAGCAATATCAAATTTGCATTTGATTGTTCCTAATGAATATTTTATTTTAATTACTTTGGTTTTTATTTTATTGCACTCTCTTTAATAAACAGCATTACTCTTTTAATATATTGATAGAAGAAATATTTTCTTTTCTCTCATTGTTATCTAGAAACTTATGTTTAAAAATTATCTTCTTATTTACAAGAAAATCTCTTATGGGAAAGGAATTCATTCTGAGCCTTATCATTTGTTTTCTTATTTCAAAGATTTTTCTCCTATCATTTCTTTCCTCTTTAAAAAGTATTTCTTCTGTTTAATGATTCTAGGATTTAACCTGTTTTTAATGGTGCTCTACAAAGGAATAGAAGTTCTATTTGCATAGGGATATATCCATCTCTAGACTGTGTATCCAAGCCCAGTGGCTGATGCTGTGAGACAGAGGCCAAACTTTGTGCTGGTACAAGCCTCCACTCATATTCTCCACACAACACAAAAAAATTTTCAGAAGCTTGAGATAAGAGACAAAGCTTCCTGTTCGTGACTACAGTTTTTTCATTGAAGAAAAAGATAAAGGAGAAGGAGGCTAGAGGCTATTTTGTTGCTTGCTTGAACCTAGAAAATAGAATTTTGAAGATGGGTCATTGCACAAAGATGAAAGGAAAGAAAACCTTAGAAAATTGTACTAAAATTCTTGTTTCATACTCCTCATTATGATTGCAAAAAAGATTCTCTCTTTTCTCCTGGTTTCATGGTTACTTTAAGGGATATTAAGAAAACGTGATTTTACATGTTTCCATTCAATTCACTGCCATTCCTAAATTTAAAAATTGTGACTAAACTGACGGTTAGAAAGCAGATACTTCCTTACTACCCTGCTTTCTCCACTGATTCTTCACCTTCAGACACACTTTAAACACTATAATCTTTTCCCGAGTAATGCTTAAGTCCCTTTTATGTACCTCTTATGTAACACCTAAGTTCAGCCATGTATTTCTATTGAGTTTCAGAAATTCCCTGATAGCTCAGTTGGTAAAACATCTGCCTGTAATGCAGGAGATCCCAGTTCAATCCCTGGGTTGGGAAGATCCCCTGGAGAAGGAAATGGCAACCCACTCCAGTATTCTTGCCTGGAGAATTCCATGGACAGAGGCGCCTGACAGGCTACAGTCCCTGGGTTGCAAGAGTCGGACACGACTGAGTGACTAAGCATGCACACCAGTGTCCTTGGGCTTCCTTTGTGGCTCAGCTGGAAAAGAATCTGCCTGCAGTGCGGGAGACCTGGGTTGGGGAGATCCCTTGAAGAAGGCAAAGGCCACCCACTCCAGTATTTTGGCCTGGAGAATTCCAGGGACTGTATAGTCCATGGGGTCGCAAAGAGTTGGACATGACTGAACGACTTTCACTTTATGTAAAACCTAAGTTCAGCCATGTGTTTCTATTGAGTTTCAGAAATTCTATACATGGGGAGCACATTTCCCATGAATAATGAATTTGTTTCGGTCAGAAAAGTCTCTGCTTGCGTCTATTTAGTTGATCTCCAGTTTCCTAATCTCCCGAGCTTAGCACCAGGTATAGTTATTAAATTGGCTATTCACAATCAGTACTCTGAGATACACTGGCAGTCAGCATTATTAGATTGCATGCAAAATTAGCTGCTTTGTGCCCAGAGGTAATTTTACTATAAAGGATACAATTTAATGAATCAAATAAGATAAATAAACAATGCGTAGTTAAGATTTTTAATATTTATGAGACAGTTCAACAGTGATTAGAGGCTCTGCGGTGAGGAAGTATGAAATGCAGCAGGAACATAAGGATGGATATAATTTACTGAATAAATTGTATTTATTTTTTCTATAAGCCGTCACTGCTATCTAAAAATTACACTTAGAAACTGGTTTCAAATATAATTGAATTTGTTCTTAACATGTGTAGTTCAGTGTAGGTCTTTTACAAATGTTAGTTCCATTCCCTTCTTCATTTTAATCTACTCAAATGTTCTAAAATACAATATATTAAACAAGATATTAGGGGAGTATTTTTTTAATAACTAAGGTCCTTAAATGTTTTGTCTGATGAGGGGTAGACGTAATAGTCCCTTAATAGATACTAGTTATATGAAAGAATAAAAGTTACAGTATGAAAGTTAATATAGGTAGAACTATATTAACTTTTTTTAAAAAAAGTATTATGTACTCAAGCATATTATATGGTTAACCACATATAAGGTGCTAGAAATGCAGTTTTGGAAATGTATAGTTTTAAATGCGTATATTAGAAAAGGCAAAAAGCCAAAAAATCGATGATAAAACCATCTTACAGAGTTTGAAAAACAGTACATTTTAAGCCCAAATAAACTAGAAAGAAGGGTATAATAGAGATGAATTGAGAAACAAAATATTGGAATAGAGCCAAAGTTAATTCTTTGAAAAGACCCAAAAATTTGTAAATCTCCTTTGATCAGGAGTCATCAGAATAGAGAGGGAGAAGGAGAGGATATCACCAAATTATTGAAAGAAAATAATACTACTGATCTCGGAGATATTAAAAAGACAATGCTAGAAAGTGGAAATGCTTTGTAAAGTGGAAATACAAATCCTGCCCTAGGTAAGAATTTTAAAAGTCTTGGCAAGCATCCAAAAGCAGACAGAATTTGAAGGAGAGCTTACTCTTGACAAGTTACAACTGTGACAGGTAAGTTTGTGAATGTTTTGCTTGAGAATATGACCATGGCGCCAGGAGTTCACAGCTTTACTGGCTGGAGTAGCAAATGGTAGAGTTTAGTGCAAGAAAAAGCAGTTGGAAACGTAAGAAGGAAATTCAAAAAGTAAGAGAATGACAGAAATTGTAAGACCCCAACCCAAGTATAAACTCTTCATATTTTTGGCTAAATGATAAACAATTCTTGCCTGGGGATAAATACTGTGGCATCTGATAAAAATGTAAGCAGTGACCAAGAGAAATCTACTTTTAAAAGAGCTGCACTGGGTGGGATTTTTGAGCTTGCTGCATTTTAACTGAGTGTATTCTCTAATGACTTCAGGATGCAGAAAAATGACAGGTCTTTAAAGCATGTGTTTAGAGACTTATTGGGCCTTTCCTGATAGCTCAGCTAGTAAAGAATCTGCCAGAAATGCAGGAGACGTGGGTTCGATCCTGGGTCGGGAAGATCCCCTGGAGAGGGAAAGGCTACCTATTCCAGTATTTTGGCCTGGAGAATCCCATGGACATACAGTCCATGGGGTCACAAAAAGTCAGACACGACTGAGCGACTTTCACTTACTTAGAAACTTATTATGAAATACTTTGGGTGAAAATGATATGATGACAGAGATATTCTTCAAAATAATACTATGATTGATTGTTTTTGTTGTTCAGTCACTAAGTCATGTCTGATTCTTTCGCAACCCCTTGAACTGTAGCTTGCCAAGTTCCTCTGTCCATGGGATTTTCCAGACAAAAATACTGGGGTGGGTTGCCATTTCCTTCTCCAGGGGGTCTTCCCAACCCAGGGATCGAAGCCTTGTGTCCTGCATTAGCAGGTGAATTCTTTACTACTGAGCCACCCAGGGAAGCCCTAGGATTGATTGAAAGTGAAAATGATAGTTGCTCAGTCGTGTCCAACTCTTTGCGACCCCAAAGACTGTAGCCCACCAGGTTTCTCTGTCCACGGAATTCTCCAGGCAAGAATACTGGAGTGGATTGCCATTCCCTTCTCCAGGGGATCTTCCTGACTCAGGGATGGAGACTTGGTTTCCTACATTGGAAGGCAGATTCTTTACCTGCACTTTATATATGGCTTCTCGTGGGCTCCCCTGGTTGCTCAGACAGTAAAGAATCTGCCTGCAATTCAGGAGACATGGGTTCAATCCCTGGGTGAGGGAGATCCCCTGCAGAAGGAAATGGCGACCCACTCCAGTATTCTTGCCTTTAGAATTCCATGGACAGAGGAGCCTGTTAGGCTATAGTCCATGGAGCTTCAAAGAGTCAGACATGACTAAGCGACTAACACACACAGACATACATATATAAAACAGGTTATTCTTTTTTAAGCCCAATTATTCATTAATTCATAATTATTGAAGACAAGTGTTGAGTAGAAATTCAGTATGCTCTTTTGTAAATACGTGTAAATTTTAAATATGTGTAAATATTCACATGTGTAAATATTTCACAATACAAAGTTAAAGAAAAATATGTTAAAATCAAAGATTATGGTTATATTACAATGAAAAGATTAAATAGGGATAAATCAAGAAAAGATCTGCAAGGTCAGTGTGGATAAAGATCAAAGAAGGCCTAAAAAATGCAAGCTATATAATGATCATGAATTAGATATGATATTGTAAGTGAATAATTCTACCAAAATTGTTTTATATACTCAGCTCTATTCATAACATACTCAAACTGTAAACAAATCTAATGTCCATCAATGGAAGAATGATAAATATATTGTGGGATACTCACAAATGAACTTTAAGGGAAAGCCTGTAATAATGTAAATTAATCTTACCAATATACTGTTGAGGGAAAAATACAAAATATACAAACTCCATAGGGTTCCCAGAACTAGCAAAATCAATCAGAAATCAAGATATTGTTTTTTGGGGGGTTATTGGAGATTAAGAATAGTGACTACAGGAGACACAAAATGAGTCTCTAGTTTTTCCTAATGTTTTGTTTCATGACCTGGGTTGTGCTTACATAGGTATGTTCACTTTGTGGTAATTCACTCAGCTGTGCATTTATGATTTGTGCATTTTTCTGTATGTAGATTAAAAAAAATCTTCCCTTTTGAAAATAGAGTCTTGGCCATTTTATAATTAACAATTAGTCATTAGTAATTGGCATTTTTATAATGCTAGTATGTCTTTGGCAAAGCTTTCTTTGTGTGTTTGTGTTAAAACACTTTATGATAGTCCTGTTTTTCAGTATAGTAAGCAAGCCCATGTATATATCTATCTCTTCAACACCCACTGAATTAATACCTCTATGCCACAAGTATGTTGTCAGGTATTTAAGTTATAAACCTAGCTCTCAAAAGGAAAAGTTCGCTGTAATTTGGTAATTCTCATATGGGTCATTCTAAAAGAATCTGTTCCCAGTATTGGTAAAATTAAATGGGTTGATATCCACGTTTGCTATTTTATTTTGTGCATGGATGTGCATTATATGATAGAGAGTAAGACTGTGGATGGTCACATGATGAGCTTGAGATGGCTGGATTTAAAAGCAAGGAAAACACCCTGTTTTGAGGTAGCACAAATTCACATTTGTGTCAGAGTGAAAAAATAAGAAATGCTTCTGATTTTGATAAGAGATATAATTCATACCCTTGGGTTCTTTATGTGGATAAGAATATATTTGGGCATATATTTTAGTATTCTTTAAATAAAATGATTTATAAAAGTTTAAGATGGAAAATTTGAAAAGTGATTTGGGTTAGAGAATTTTCTCCATCAAAAAATGTATCTAGAAGCAAATGAAAAAGAAACACAGTATGAACTGAGTTATCCATTATTTTCTAAAAGAACTCTACAGGATAGCTTTTCAATAGGACAAGAGACAGAATAAGTTAAGTAACTGAAATGTTGCTTCAATTTCCTTTGATCTGCTGAATTTTGAAAAACATAAATAGCTTTAGTTAGCCTCCCAGTCTCTGAAAATAACCCAAGAAAGAAATCTAGTGATAGAAACATGAAAGCTATTTGATTTTTTTCAGAATTCACAGAATTTCAGAAAAGGAAGGGTAGAAATAGTTACTTCTCACTGTTTAGGTTTTTTTTTTTTTCTTATTATTATATGAACGTGTCATGTCTGACTCTTTGTGACCCCATGGACTGTAGCCTACCAGTCTCCTCCATCCATGGGATGCTCCAGGCAAGAATACTGGAGTGGGTTGCCATTTCCTTCACCAGGGGATCTTCCAGACCCAGGGATCGAACCTGGGTCTCCCGCCTTGCAGGCAGACGCTTTATATAGTCATGACAAAAAGCTAAAGAGAATCTGCAAAAATAGTTGCTACACACCACCTTTTGGAAAATAAAACAGTCTTTGTGTTTATTTTTTGGTAACTGGTTTCATTTTGGCTTCTTTTCCTCCTTTAATTTATGTCTGAAATTCCATTTTCCACACACATACACACATACCCTTGCACCCTCTGCTATACCAATTAAATGCAATCTGCCTAGTAAGAATTATTGTCAGTCAACAGTGAGGACCTTTTTTTTGTTTTTTTCCCCGGTTTCCTGCTCTGATGATTAGAGTCAGAACATAAAATAAAATACAAAAACAATCTCATCACTTTTTGCCTTAAGAAATCTCCACTACAACTTGTTTTATAGATCAAAACACAATTGGCATCTTTTCAGTGCAATCAATAAGTGGAAATAGCTTTAGTGACACGTCTAAAATGAACTTCTGAGTTACATATCCTCTGCAAGATCTGAAATAAATACATGCAAGTCTTGAACATAGCCCAGGAAAAGGAGTCGCTAGGAGTGTCTTTTAGTGAGAATTGTAAAATGGGACAAGCTGTTTTACCTTTCATTCTTCTTAATAGTAAGCATGAAAAGCTTCGAAATCAGAACCAGGACATCGTGTACTTTTCTCCTTGCTATAAAAATACATTGTTGCTTATTGCTGAAATGAACCCAGCCTTTAAAATACATAGTTAATAAAAATCTTTCAAAAAGGCCACAGTGAATATGAAATGCCTTTAACTTGATAGTCATGGGGAATTATGTTTCACAGGCAAATTGCAGAATACATAAAATATTTCTAAAATTCCTTTTCCGGTTTATTCAGGAAAATTTTTATTAATAATTTACTATTTTATTTAGGAAAATTGAGGACATTCAGGGACAGAAGCATATGCTCATGCAAACAGAAATTTATGCTCATGAAGGGCATTGGCATGGGTTTATTTTCAGGAATGTTTCTCCAGAATATCAGGATGCTAAGGAATCCCAGGCTAATTATGGACATAAGAATTGTCTTGTTCTGATGTTCTTCCTCTCTGCCTTTTGTTTACTTTGTTGTTTTCAGTTGCTAAGTCGTGTCTGACTCTGTGACCCCATGGACTGCAGCATGCCAGGCTGCCCTGTCCTTCACTGTCTCCCAGAGTTTGCTCAAATTCATGTCCATTGAGTTAGTGACTGTATATAATCATCTCATCTCCTATCACCTGCTTCTCCTTTTGCCTCAGTCTTTCCCAGCATCATGGTCTTTTCCAGTGAGCCAGCTTTTAGCATCGTAGCCCACGCATTGGAACCTTAGCTTCAGCAACAGTCCTTCCAATGAACGTTTACTTCCTTTAGGATTGACTGGTTTGATCTTCTTGCTGTCCAAGGGACTCTCAAGTATCTTCTCCAGCACCATTCAAAAGCTTCAATTTGTTTACTTATATTTTCCATAAACACCCCACAATATTAAACTGTGATCTTTTTAAGAGTAAGAACTAGATTTTAATGATTTTTGCATTTCTCCTGCCTAGCACAGTGCCTGATACTAAATAAACTTATTTTAAAATACTTATCAAGTGTTTATTTGGTGAAGAAATAAAAAAAAAAAATAATCATTTAGCATTCCATTAGCACTTCATTTCCTTTGTCATTCCTCTCAATCTGGGAAAATCAGAGGCAAAAATGATGAAATGGGCTTCCCTGGTGGCTCAGACAGTGAAGAATTTGCCCGTAATGTGGAAGACCTGGGTTTGATCCCTGGGTCAGGAAGATCCCCTGGAGGAGGGAATGGCTACCCACTCCAGCATTTTTGCCTGGAGAATCCCGTGGACAGAGGAGCCTGGTGGGCTATATAGTCCGTGGGGTCACAAAGAGTTGGACAGGACTGAGTGGGTGACTTTTTCTTCTTTTTTTCTGGCTACACTGGCATCTGTTCTGATTTTGGATGCACATGAAATACTGATTTTCTCAGAAAAGCTTGAGAAATTCTGCTCTAAGATTCAGGAACTTCTGTTCACAGGGCACTTAATGCTGGTGGGTTCATAAATTCCAAACTGAATCTAATAATTTACTTGCATGGGCCAGTGACAGAGATGGCAATCCAGATGGGATAGTCATGGTAATTCAAAAATCAAAATCATTCAATAAATATAGCTCACTTCTGATTTTCAATCATGCTGCACGTCAGAGCCAGAAATTTCACATATCTCAATGTCAACGATTTCTGCATTTAGTCTCTGTAGCCATGAAATTTCAAGCTGCTTCCATGTAAGTAATCAAACTTCTCAAATGGGTGGTTTTAAGATAATGTCAACAAAATAGTTCAGCTATTTGTAAAATACAATTAGATGGATTGGTGTCTATATTTGTGATTTTATACTCTTTCCCTCAGATGGCCATTTTTGTGAGGTAATACTAGATTTATAGAAGGCAGTCTTAAAAGCTAGGTGAAAAAACCACCTATTAGAACTCATAACAGAATTCTAATCTAGCCTAATTGTGACATTTAGAAATTCCATGGTGGACCCACTTATAAATTAAAAGGGATGACATTACTAAAAATTCCTGAAGCCCTTTACTATAAAGTCATATTATTTTCTGTCGAGCTAGGGTCTGTCATCATTCTGACCCTGTCTTTGTGCTTTGCTATTTCTACCAAATCAATTGCTTTGACCATTCTGTTAGATAGAGCAATTAGTCATTTTAATAACAAAATTAATCAGTTTGATTTGAATTACTTGGTTAATGTATTTGAAAGTGTTAGTTGCCGATTACTATAGTTTAAGTCAAAATCCTTGATTCATTGCTTCTTAAATTAAGATGTACTGGAGGCTTCCTTGTAAAAGACACAAATGCCAATTATAGGCAGGAACCTGACAGACGGTGTCAGGAAAAGCCTCTTACTGAGACCCTTACCCCTGCCCTGCAGGTCTGGCTGCATCAGGAAAAAGGATGTCAAAACCATTTCATTAAACAGAAGGAACTGCCAGGACTTACCAAACAACAACAACAAAATCCCCAAAAAACAAAAATGAAAGAAAGTGAAATAAGTGTCCCTTGCTAGACTGTGAGCTTCCTAAGGGCAGGGACCTTGTCTATTTTACTTATTGCTTTATCCCACGCACTGCAACAAAACAAAAGAGGTATTCAACAACTATCAAATGGATAAATAAATGAATGAGTAAGAAATGATACCTGAGATCCAGACAAAACATACAGAAAATCAGATCAGAGACAGACAAGATCCGGATCTGCCTGACAATCCGGGTCACAATCAGAGTCGGGCTGTGAGTCAGCTGAGGAGCAGTGAGTGAGAACAGGGGGAGGAGAGCACCGGTGAGGAGCACTCAGCAGGGGAGACCAACCGATGCTATACGGGCTTTAAGGACTTATTGCTCTTGATGACTGTTGCTCTGTCTTCTAAATGACCCTTGCTTGGGGGTAGCCTCCCAAGATTAGTACAAGAGAAGACACAAACATTTCAGAGTCAAGTGAACTAGATATAGGTTCGAGTTTGCTTATTTATTAAGAGTGCATTGAGGGGTTAGCATTAGTTAATAGCATACTATGCATTCTAGAGATATAGTTTTTCAATATCAAACTGATAGTTGAGTATATGTTTGAGAGGAGCAATATCTTAGAAAGAAATAAATGTGTGCCCATAACTTCAGAAATGATTTATTTTTTCTCATTTACCACCTTCCCCCAATTATTCCTGGTGTATCAAGGGAACTTCCCCATATAAAAGTCTCATCTTGACTTCTTTCAACTGCTTTTCTATGAGGCTAAAATAGTTTTCTGCAGTGGTGATTAGACTCTCATAGTCATTGGCTGGTGCAGAAACATATTAGTGGTTGAGTCTGACTCTTAACAATTTCTGATAACAAAACTGGAGAGTTTATTACTCTAGTGTGAGTTAAACACCTTGGTATCCTGAAAAGAGACAGATGGTTCTAAAACAAATACAGCTGTTGCTGGCCTGAGAGTTCCATATTGATGTGCTCTCTTCCCAAATTGTTGCTACTGATCATTATTTAGACAGAAGTAGTGATTGATCTTAAAGGTTCAGTTCAGTTCATTTCAGTTGCTCAGGCGTGTCCGCCTCTTTGCGACCCCATGAACTGCAGCCCACCAGGCCTCCCTGTCCATCACCAACTCCCAGAGTCCACCCAACCCATGTCCATTGAGTCGGTGATGCCATCCAACCATCTCATCCTCTGTGGTCCCCTTCTCCTCCTGCCCTCAATCTTTCCCAGCATCAGGGTTTTTTCATGTGAGTCAGCTTTTCGCATCAGATGGCCAAAGTATTGGAGTTTCAGCTTCAACATCAGTCCTTCCAGTGAACACTCAGGACTGATTTCTTTAGGATGGACTGGTTGGATCTCCTTGCAGCCCAAGGGACTCTCAAGAGTCTTCTCCAACACCACATTTCAAAAGCATCAATTCCTTGGTGCTCAGCTTCCTTTATAGTCCAACTCTCATATCCATACATGACCACTGGAAAAACCATAGCCTTGACTAGATGGAACTTTGCTGGCAAAGTAATGTCTCTGCTTTTTAATATGCTGTCTAGGTTGGTCATAACTTTCCTTCCAAGGAGTAAGCATCTTTTAAATTCATTGCTGCAATCACCATCTGCAGTGATTTTGGAGCCCCCAAAAATAAAGTCAACCACTATTTCCCCATCTATTTGCCATGAATTGATGGGACTGGATACCATTATCTTAGTTTCCTGAATTTTGAGCTTTAAGCCAACTTTTTCACCCTCCTCTTTCACTTTCATCAAGAGGCTCTTTAGTTCTTCTTCACTTTCTGCCATAAGGGTGGTGTCATCTGCATATCTGAGATTATTGATATTTCTCCAGGCAATCTTGATTCCAGCTTGTGCTTCTTCCAGCCCAGTGTTTCTCATGATGTACTCTGCATATACGTTAAATAAGCAGGGTGATAATATACAGCCTTGATGTACTCCTTTTCCTATTTGGAACCAGTCTGTTGTTCCATATCCAGTTCTAACTGTTGCTTCCTGACCTACATACAGATTTCTCAAGAGGCAGGTCAGGTGTTCTGGTATGCCCATCTCTTTCAGAATTTTCCACAGTTTATTGTGATCCACACAGTTAAAGGATTTGCCATAGTCAATAAAGCAGAAATAGGTGTTTTACTGGAACTCTCTTGTTTTTTGATGATCCAGCAGATGTTGGCAATTTGATCTCTGGTTCCTCTGCCTTTTCTAAACCAGCTTGAACATCTGGAAGTTCATAGTTCACGTGTTGCTGAAGCCTGGCTTGGAGAATTTTGAGCATTACTTTACTAGCGTGTGAGATGAGTGCAATTGTGCGGTAGTTTGAGCATTCTTTGGCATTGCCTTTCTTTGGGATTGGATTGAAAACTGACTTTTCCAGTCCTATGGCCACTGCTGAGTTTTCCAAATTTGCTGGCATATTGAGTGAAGCACTTTTAAAGCATCATCTTTCAGGATTTGAAATAGCTCATCTGGAATTCCATCACCTCCACTAGCTTTGTTTGTAGTGATGCTTCCTAAGGCCCACTTGAATTCACATTCGAGGATGTCTTGCTCTAGGTGAGTGATCACACCGTCATGATTATCTGGGTCATGAAGATCTTTTTTGCACAGTTCTTCTGTGTATTCTTGTCACCTCTTCTTAATATCTTCTGCTTCTGTTATGTCCCTACCATTTCTGTCCTTTATTGAGCCCATCTTTGCATAAAATGTTCCCTTGGTATCTCTAATTTTCTTGAAGAGATCTCTAGTCTTTCCCATTCTATTGTTTTCCTCTATTTCTATGCATTGATTGCTGAGGAAGATCTTAAAGGTATTTTATATCTGAAAAAAAGAGCTCCCCCCACCATTACCTGGTCATATGTAACTAAATTGATAACATAAGGGATATTGATCATTCATTTAATTGTGAAATTTTTCAGAAGATCACCAGTGACCTCTAAACATAGTAGACACTTTTTTGCCTTTATCTGACTTGATTTCTTAGCAAGTTTAAACACAGCTGACCATTTTCTTCTTTTTGATTAGCTCTTTTACTTTCTTTGATACCTCACACACCTGATTTCCACCCTCCACCCCCAATCAAGCTGATCTCTCCTTGTTATTCTCCTTGATGATTCTTTTCCTTCAGCTAAACTTCTACATGCTGAGTGTACCAGGTAGTAGGTCATCACCCCCTTCATTCCACTTCTTCTTTCCTCTTCTTTCCCCTTTCTTGAAATTTGTCCATTCATGTAGTGGAGTGTTTTTAAATACCAGCCCTGTGATTGCCCCCATTTTGTCTTCAGCTCTGATCTCCTAATTAGACTGCAAACTCAGTTATCCTATTGCTTATTTGACTTATTCTCTTAGATGCCCACTAGGCATCTCAAATTTGATTTAGCTGAAACATACTTCTTTACTTCTCACTTTCAAATCTCTTCTTTGTCCAGATTTTCCCTTTAAAAAATGTATTGTTTCTGTTATGATTTGATAAATGGCACCACTGTGCATCCATTTGATGAAGCCCAATATGGGAATCATCATTTTCCTTCCCTCCATGTCTGATCAATCAGGAAATCCTGCCAGCCCTGCCTCTAAAATAAGTCTACTTCCCCCCTGCTTCACTCTTATGACCTTAGTCTAAGTTATCATCATTTCTTGCATGGATTATTGCAATAACCTCCTGATTCAACTCCTGACCTTTCTCTCCTTGCCCTTTCATTCTGCATGGAACAGCAGCCATAGTAATATCTTAAAAAATATAAATCAGACATTGTCAGTCTCCTCCTAAAATTGCCCTGATGGATTTTCATTGTATTTGAAATAAAATATAAACTCTTTTCATGATCTATTTACCCCTATATAACCTGTGTCTGCTCACCTAATTCTGATTGCTTTAAATTCTACTTACACCGCTGTTCGTCAAGGTCTAGTTACTTCACCTCTTTCTGTTCCTTAAATGAAGTTTGCATTTCTGCATGTATTGTTACTTATATGTACTGTTACCTACATATACTATTTTACTTACTTAGTTGTATTTATTTATTTGTTTATTTTCTCCTGTTAGGATGAAGTATTCATGAGAGCAAAACCTCTCCTCTCTTACTCACACATTCAGTTCAGGAAAAACAAGAGAGCTGGCCCAAAACACTGTCTTCACTATTTTAAAAATGGCACACAGTTAGTGCTTTTAAAGAAACTAACTACTTTAAACATTGCAGGTAAAACTGCAATTACAGCTATAAAAATGACACATAGGATGACAAGATAAATACATAACATTTAAAACAAGTCTCATTACTTGGGTGACAAAAAGTATGTAGTTGCTTCACTGTTACCATGCTCAGAATTACACTATTGGTAAATATAACAATATTGTGATTGGGATGGAATACAGGAGGGGGACAGCAATATGATGAAATATTGAGTTTTAGGGGTTAGTATGTTTTATAAATATTTAGTTGAGGTTTTTTTAAAGGGAGGGAGAGTGTAAAAAAAGAGTGGGAGAGTAAGGCTGGTAAGTTTCACTTACGGCATATTTTTAAAATCTACATGCATCTATACAGTTATGAGATAGTGTATGTTTATAAACAGTCTTTGCTGCCTATATTTTGTTTAAAATAACCATGTCATATTTAGCCATTGAATTATATAAGGTTTGCAATTATTTTATTTATTTATTTGGCTGCAGTGGATCTTAGTTGTGGCAAACAGGATCTTTTATTGCATCATGAGAATATTTAGTTGCAGAGCACAGACCTCTAGTTGTGGTGTGGGGGCTCAGTAGTTACCACGTAAGGGTCCAGTTGCTCTGCAGCATGTGGGAACTCAGTTCCCTGAGCAGGGAGTACCCCATGTGCCCCACGCCACAAGGTGGATTTTTAACCACCATGGTGGTCCTGAATGTTTTAATTATTTTCTGATCATAAAAGCATGCATTTGATTTTCCCATTAACAAGATATTGACTCTTTTTTTGTGACAGGATGCCATCTTTTTAAAGCTTCAACTTACAATGCACTACAAAATAGTATAACTGCTGTTGTGCCCATGGATTCTGCTGTTTCTATCTTTAAAACTAGTTGTCAGAATTTGCCTTGATTTATTTTAATTAAAAATGCAGTCATTTTGATGATTGCTTCAGAATTTGATTAATCCCCATTCATTTACATCCTTAAGGATATTCCATTTTTGCTTGTAAGTTGTCATTTTGAATAAGATAGATTTAGCAAAAACTTTGTGCTCTGACACTCTTGAGTGTTGTTCCGGAGTGATTTTGACCTTATTCTCTAGTCAAACCGTGATCATCGGCATCTCTGTGGTCAGTAGGTCTGCATTGCTACATCCATTGGGCAGTCTCAGGCCTCACCATTCTCAATTTCTTAGCAGCTTTTGTTTGACTCGGTAGAACACGCCTTCTTAAAAATTCTTTTCTTGGCTTCTGAACTTCTTCGTGTCTCCTGTAATTTCTTTGGCCATATCCTCTTTCTTTCTTCTGTTCCAAATGGTGGGAGACCGTAGCGCTAAATTCTCAGACATCTTTATCAACATTCAATGATCTCAGCTAGCACATGTATAAAAACCATTAATATACTGATGAATCCTCAGAGTGATAGCGCTATCTCTAAACTTTCTCTTAAAGCAAGATTTAATTGATAACTTTTTTGAAATAAAAATGTTATAAAATTTAACAAATTAAAACCAGAATCTTTAATATCTTTTTTTTCTCTAAAATATGCTCTTCTCCATGACTTCCTTACGTATGTGAGTGATTTGTCATTCACCCAGTTTCTTGGGTCAAATAGCTCTGGAATTACCATTGACGCCTCTCGTTTCCATAGTCCACATCCAATTCATAATCAAATCCTGTCACACTTCCACTCAAAATATATCTTAAAAGGTCATGTGTCACCAATTCCATTGCTACTGTTCTAGTTAAAAGCAAAGTCATCATCCATTACGTCGGAAGGACTGTCTTTCCATTGATCTCCCGAGCTCCTCTCTAGAGTCTATTCTTTACCCTCTAGGCCAAGAGACCCTTTTAAAATGAGTCAGATCCTGACTTGACTTTCTTTTATCACAATCCTTTCATGGTTTTTCCTTATGCTGCAGATAAAATCTAAAGTCCCTGTGGTTCCCAAGACTGACTCCACCTAACCTGTTCTTGTCCTGGCCATTTTTCTTCACTCTACCACTCTCTCTGCTGTCCACTGCTATCTCACCAATACTATTCCTGTTCTGTTCTTTGAACAAGGTCTGGATGCTTTTAGGTAAGAGTCTTTGAGTTTGCTGTTCTCTGCCCCCCACCCCCTATCTCTCATATGATCATGTCAAATGTCACAACCTCAGGAGCTGTGATTCTTCAAATCTCTATAGTCAACAGTCAATGCTACCTTCTTGAACAGTTCTTTTTGCACAGTATACATCAGCAACTGATATTATACCATATATTTATTTGTTAGCTTCTTTATTGTTTGTGTTTCCTACTACAACATAAGCTTCATGAAGATGGGGACTTCAATTTGCTCATTGTTTTATCCCTAGCATCTAGCTGAGTGTCTGTTACTTAGTATGCCTCCAATAAATATTTCTTGAATGAATGATGATTGATATTTAGAAAGAGAAGGATTGTGCACAAATCTAGATCTTATGTGATCTCTGGAGGACCTCATAGAAAGCTGTTATTACAGGTGAATCAGGGTGAGAATATGAAAAAGCTGAAAGTGAAAGTCTCTCAGTCATATCTGACTCTTTGGGACCCCATGGATGCGTGCAGTCCATGGAATTCTCCAGGTCAGAATATTGGAGTGGGTAGACTTTCCCTTCTTCAGGGGATCTTCCCAAACCAGGGATTGAACCCAGCTCTCCCACACTGCAGGCAGATTCTTTGACAGCTGAACCACAAGGGAAGCCCAAGAATACTGGAGTGGGTAGCCTGTCCCTCCTTCAGCAGATCTTTCCAACCCAAAAATTCGGCATTGCAGGCAGATTGTTTACCAACTGAGCTATCAGGGATAGCTGATAGAAAGCTGCTATTACAGGTGAGTCATGGTGGGAATATGAATGTCACGCTAACTAGTACAGACAGAGAAAAAAATTTGAAGATCTGGCTGTGGGAGAGGAGCACCACTTTGAGATGTGGAAGCCTGAATCCTCACTGTTCTGTGCAACAGAATACACTTGTGACTTTCTGTAAGTATGTACACCAGATGTTCTGATTCAGCATTCTAGGTGGACCTATGCTTATGTAGTTGTTTTAGATTGGGTTCCATAGAAGCAGACCCTGAGACAGGTATTTTATCATTGTGATTTATTGAGAATGCTTGCAGGTAAATCTATAAGGAAAGGAGGAGAAGAGGATGGGGAAAGAGAAGGAACTGAGCAAGAATGGGGTCCCAGATAGTCTAGCCGTGGTCTGATGTACATGACAAAGGCTCTGGATAATAAAGTTGCAGCATTAAGTCATTTTCTCCTTGAATCAAGGGACGAGTTTCAGCCAGTGTAATTGACCTAGGGTTGCCTGATTGTGAGGAAGGTATCTTTTCAGGTAAAAACAGTGGAGGATAATTCTCATTATACAGCCAACATTCTCGGCAGTTGGGGGATGTTGCCGTGGCCCAGTGAAGCCCACTCCCACATCTTCTACAGAGGGACCAACAGGGGTTGACTGTGAAGCATATGTATTCCCCCATTCAACAAATACTCATTGTATTCACAGTCCTGAGATTCACTGTTAAACAGACATGGTCCCTGCAGCATGGATGGTGAGAAAAAGAGTTTTAATAAAACAAACATGTGATCCTGTTATGATACATATTGGATTATTGCCAAATAATGAATTGAAGCAAAATTTTGGAAATAAATCCACAATACTTATAAGTAATGTTTTTCTATAAATGTCCTTTGCTGTAACTCTTAGTAAGATTGTATAAACTGCCAATCACAGTAATCTTTATTTAATGCTAGTTGTATATTAATCAAATAGCTCTTAGGCATTATTTGAAAGCACAAATAGAGTAAAGAAATGTGATTTTTAGCCTGGAAACTATGTTGATATACAAGCCCTATATTAGATCATTGTTCAGAAATCAAGATGATTTTCTTTAAGTGGGAGTTTAAACAGAAGAAAAGTAAACATTAAAAGTTTAAAGGCAGTTAAGATCTTGGGTTGGATGTCACTTCTTTGCCTTTTAATAGCTACCCCTCTAGTCCTATACCTCATGGCAAAGGCAAGAATAAGAGCGGGCTGAAAGCCTGGGATTTTGTTTTTGTGGCATACTCCAGTTCACAAGTCTGTTGTTCCATGTCCAGTTCTAACTGTCCTAATTTTCCACAGTTTATTGTGATCCACACAGTTGAAGGCTTTGCCATAGTCAATAAAGCAGAAATAGATGTTTTTCTGGAACTCTCTTGCTTTTTCCATGATCCAGCAGATGTTGGCACTTTGATCTCTGGTTCCTCTGACTTTTCCAAAACCAGCTTGAACACCTGGAAGTTTATGGTTCATGTATTGCTGAAACCTGGCTTTGAGAATTATGAGCATTACTTTATTAAAGTGTGAGGTGAGTGCAATTATGCGGTAGTTTGAGCATTCTTTGGCATTGCCTTTCTTTGGGATTGGAATGAAAAGTGACTTTTCCAGTCCTGTGGCCACTGCTGAGTTTTCCAAATTTGCTGGCATATTGAGTGCAACACTTTCATAGCATCATCTTTCAGGATTTGAAATAGCTCAACTGGAATTCTATCACCTCCACTAGTTTTGTTTGTAGTGATGCTTTCTAAGTTCCACTTGACTTCATATTCCAGGATGTCTTGCTCTAGGCGAGTGATCACACCATCATGCTTATCTAGGTCATGAAGATCTTTTTTGTACAGTTCTTCTGTATATTCTGCCCACAGACCTTGAGTCCATGTGGAGGCTAAAATTTTACTGATATCAATGAATTGTTATAAAATGTTTACCATTATAAGGCTGGCATAGCTATGTTTAAAAACAACACAATTTGAAGGACAAAAAGCCATTTGAGTAAATAGGTACAGGTTACCAAGTTTCAAGCAAATTTGAGAAGTTAGTATAGGAGGTAAGATGTGCCATGAACAGTATAGAAGGAAAACTTGTTTCATACATCAAATTATGAGACAGAAATACACAAGAATATTTTTAACTGGAATTGGATACTGGTAAATAGCAGCTGGTAGGTCCTGGTTTTTATCTTAAGGTCTATTTATTTTCAATTTTTAAAAACCTTTGCCTGGTGCCATGGAAACTACTATCCTGAAAAATAAGCCAGCTAACGAGCAGCATAATATATGTCAGTAAAATAGTATATTTCTTATTTTCCATAGAGCAAAATTTCAAAGGAATGTAATCTTGTTAAAGTGTCACCAACCATCTCTTTGGGAGAAAACAATGGCAACAGAAATAATAAGCTTATTTTCAAGAATTCTGTTCATACCTCAAATCCCTGGGGTCTTCCTAGACTCTCTTTAATATGTTTCCATGCAACAAGAATCTCTGACACAGACATACTTGTAGCCTTGACATCTGTGGGAGCAGCAGTGGGTTCTGTATGAAGGAAAATGGAAATAATAAACCACGGAGGTAACGGGTTACACCTACCAAAGTACTGCACCTGAATACGGCAGGTGTTACTTCCTTCTACCCGATTTTTTAAATGAAGGGCTCTGGTGATTATGAAAAACACAAGATAAAAAGATGATCTTTTTGGATTTCTCCGAGATCAGGTCTCATCAGTACCTTACCAATGACAAATAAATCTAGCAAGACAAGCGAAGAAGATCTTTATCCTTGGATTAACTAGGATGTTTCTGGAGAAGTTAAATTATCTGACTTAAATTGTCTGCCAGACTAGCATAGTGATCAAAACAATGGACTAGCAGTCAGGCTTGGCTTTTTTTGCCTGCTAAGGTTGTTTTTGGCCTTCCAGAAAAGTATTTACCTTCAGGCAAGTTACTTTACATCTTCCTGAGCTCCAGTCCCATCATCTATCATCAGACATATTGAGAATACTTAGCTCGTAGGTTTTTAAGGTTAGTTTTAATTGGAATAATACATATAAACTATCTAGCATAGTTCTTGGCACTTAAAACATCTATTCAGAAAATTTCACTTATTTTACTTTTTACCTTGTGCATGTACAAACAGGATCTAAGTTTCATTTGATTTCTTTTGTTGTTGTTCCAACCACAAAGCCACATTTCCATGATTGTGTAAAGAATGTGTTATGAATCATGATATTTAAAAGGCATGCATTGACTTTTAAGACTGGCATGGGTTGAAAAGGAAAGTCCCTGAAGGTCTCGGTGCTGTTGCTCAAAACCACCTTTTCATTCGTGTCTATGCTCAGTGACCTTCTGCACTGTTTTAGTTTTTGCTTTTTTTCCCCAAATACATCATGTCTGACTGGCATCCATCAAGAGGTGCACTTTATTTGAGGTTGTACTGTTTGTGAGGAACAAAATATTTCCAGCTTTGACATTGCTGAATCATAAATACTGTGTCACAAACACACGTTAAATGAAATGGCAGAATAAAGGCCATACTTTAGTTCAACCAATCTGTACACAGTCGATGTCAAAAACTCCTACCCCATGAAAATTGTAGAGACTTTGATTCTAACCCCATATCACTGCCAAGATTTCAGATGAAGCTTATCATTGCTAAGACTTCAGATGAATCTATTTAGATTCAGTCAACCAGATGCAAAGGCAGAGTTCTAAATAAGATTTTTATGTTTTAGAAATATAAAGGGAATTATAGCCATTTGCTGAGAATATTTCATTTTCTGATGGACAGTGGCCACATGACTACCTTGAGAGCCTTCATATATTATTAATTGAAAAAATAAAAGCAAAAAACATCTGCCCTTGTTACTATGAAAGAAGTCCAAAAAAGACTTTTTCAAAGTTTGTACTAAGCAATGGTTTTTCTTTTGGTCAAGCTTTCATTAAAATTACATACCATATTTGCATTAATACAAAGTACTTTGATAAATTCACATTAATCTTTACACAGAAGCTGACATTAGTTTCTGCCATGGTATAATTTGCAATTTCTCATTCTGTCCTTTAAATATCTTTTATTTTATTATATTTTGCTCAGTGGTTTCCCACACCCCACTTTCCAACTGCCTGTTATTTGTGCATCTACCATTTAAAAAAAAATGGGAAAAGCTTCTAATTTTATTCTATCCTAGAATTCTGATCAGCAAACTTGCAACAATTTTTTCATCGCTATTTAATAGGAGCTAAAATTCTTGATTTTGTAAGTAAATGAAAGGAAATGCTCATGTTCTTAAGTGTGTATAATCTGATCTCCCAGATTTAGGATATGATTTATTTCAAAGAAAGCCACTCTTTAAATATCATTTGTTATTTAGAAGGAGTTTTGCTTATCTTTTCAGTGAATGCACTGCAGAGATTTGTGTGCCAAATGCCTTTTTCAACATTTTTTTTTATTAAGGTAATTATATCTTTGCCAAAGAAGATTGCAAGGAGATAAATAATTTCAGAAGCACAAAATATGTGGTTGGATTTCTATCTCTACCTTTAGAGAAAGAAATTTCTCTCTCAGCTTTCTGTAGCACTACACAGTTTAAGTACTTTTTAAAGCAGAATGATGGAAGTTTTAAAAGGGTAAGAAATAAAGAAAAATATTCAGAAAATTATTTCCCAAACTAGCACCCTAATTTCTGTTTAAAAGCTCTAAGGTTTTTAAATCAATGTCAAACATAAAAAGGCATTCCACAATTGCACTCACAGGGGCTAAATATGCAATATTAGAAAGTCACTTGGATCAATGGTCACAGCTAATTAAATGAGGGTCAATGAAACAAGAGTTGAACAGTAAATTTTTATTTGTTTCACCTTCTAGATGTAAATAATATCAAGCATTGGGGTTTCTCTGATAGCTCTTGTAATGCAGGAGACCCTGGTTATATTCCTGGGTTCAGAAGATCCACTGGAGAAGGGATAGGCCAATCACTCCAGTATTGTTGGGCTTCTCTTGTGGCTTGACTGGTAAAGAATCCACCTGCAATGTGGGAGACCTGGGTTCGATACCCTGGAGAAGGGAACGGCTACCCACCCACTCCAGTATTCTGGCCAGTATCAAATATAACCATGCTGACCTGCATTGAAAATTTAAGCATGTAAAAAGGTGCTGCTCTTGCTGCTGCTAAGTCACTTCAGTCGTGTCCAACTCTGTGCGACCCCAGAGACATCAGTCCACCAGGCTCCACCGTCCCTGAGATTCTCCAGGCAAGAACACTGGAGTTGATTGCCATTTCCTTCTCCAATGCATGAAAGTGAAAAGTGAAGTGAAGTTGCTCAGTCGTGTCTGACTCTTCGCGACCTCATGGACTGCAGCCTACCAGGCTCCTCTGTCCATGGGATTTTTCAGGCAAGAGTACTGGAGTGGGTTGCCATTGCCTTCTCTGGTAAAAAGGTGACCTCATTCAATTTATTTCCAAAAGTTTCAATTTGCACTGTTTATTAGTTAGTGAACATTTTCATGTGTATCAAAAAGTTTGTCTGCAGACAAGATGAATGGATAAGGAAGTTGTGGTACATATATAAAATGGAATATTACTAAGCATGAAAAAGAATGAATTTGAGTCAACTCAGTTGAGGTGGATGAACCTAGAGCCTGTTGTACAGAGTGAAGTATGTCATAAAGAGAAAAACAAATATCATATATTAACACATATATGTGGAATCTAGAACAATGGTACTGATGAACCTATTTGCAGGGCAGGACTAGAGACACAGATGTAGAGAATGAACTTGTGAGCACAGCGGGGAAAGGAGAAGGTGGGACTGATTGAGACAGTAGCATTGAAAGATACATATTACCACCTATCAGATAGTTAGTGGGAAGTTGCCACATAACACAGGGAACTCAGATTGGTACTCTGTGACAATCTATAGGAGTAAGATGCCGGGGTGGGAGGGAGGCTCAAAAGCAGGGGATATGTGTATACATGTAGCTTATGCATGCTGTATGGCAGAAATCAGCACAACAGTGTGAAACAATTATTCTCCAATTAAACTAAAAATTTAAAAAGTAGCTGACTAGATCATGGGATGTTTGCTTTGGATTGAAACTAGATGTCCTGTTTGGGCATCCCATTGTATTTGAATTATGAAGAGTCACAACCAGGAAGAATTTTAGAAAGTCCCTTGGATCTATGCTCACATATGGATGACCAAAGGATCTTCAGCCATGCTTTGTTTGCCCAAGTAATGTATTAAATTGATTAATTCCAACAATTCATTTAAAATAAGAATTTGTGGCTTATTCTAGGAAAAATGGGTGATACCAAGTCTGACTCCTTGGATATTGGTAGATGAGAGCTATCAATTCGTCCCATTAGTTAGGGCATGCTCTTTTAGTTTGCCAGATTCTCCACCACTCCCTATGGTCTCACTTCTGGGACTACTTCACTTATTTATATTTCTTACCTGATCTCTTTAGGTTTTGAGTTATGAATCTATGTTTTAAATTCATGCTTTCATTTTGCAAATGCAAAAAGTGGCATAGAACCTTGTTGATTTATCTAAACTCTTCTTCTAGATCTCAAAGAGTTCCAAGTAGAACTCAGATCTCAAGTGCTCTCTCTTTTGTTGTTTTTACATTGCACCAAGGAGGCAGCTGGCTCATTCTCTCTCTCTTAGGGTAATTTGGGGGGTGGAAGAGATTTTTACAGGAGAATATATAGTTCACTCTCTTGCTGCACAGTTGTTTCCAAGTAACTGACAGATGAATGGACAAGTAACTGACAGAGTAAGACTAAAACAAACAAAAAATAACAAGCAAAATAGATGAGGAGGGGGGAATAACCAAAGGTAATAATAATAACTGCCACTGATTGAAGATTTGATATATGCCAAGCCTTATTTAAAATTCTTTAAATGTATTAATGCATCCTCCCAACACACCTACTATCAGGACCACCATTTTTCAGATGAGGAAATCCGGGAACAGGAGGTTAAGCAACTTGCCCAAAGTTGCATAGCTGCTAGAGGCAGAAAGAGGAATTGAGCAAGGCAGTCGGTCGGGCTCTGACCGTCACTCTGTTTTGCTTCTGTGCACACATCTATGTGTACACTCTGGGTTTACACTGCTTTATCCTGCTGTGTTTTCTTCTCCTTGCCCTCCACACCTAATTTATCTCAGGAATACTGATATCAAAACCCTGCTTGGCCTCTCTCAGTCTTGCCAGAAACTACTGGAAGCCCTGGGCTTGTGCTCAGTTGCGTCAGGCGTGTTGGACTGCTTGCAGCCCTGTGGACTATAGTCTACCAGGCACCTCTGTCTATGAGATTCTCCAGGCAAGAATATTGGAATGTGCAGCCATGCCAAGGTCTCCTCCAGGAGATCTTCCTGACCCAGGGGTCAAACCGAGGTCTCCTGTTTCTCCTGCATTGGCAGGCAGATTCTTTACCACTGAGTCATCAGGAATCCCACCTGAACCCCCATCATCTCCTACTTAAGTCTGTTACAGACTTACTATCAACTCCTTTTATTCCTATTTCCTAAAAAATTTTTTTTTAATAATTTTGCATCACAGCTACACTGTTCCTCATAGATCTTATATTCAGGCATCTCTGAAACTCTCCTGATCTGTAAATGCCAGGATGTTTCTCACCACTCTTACTTCTGTCTGTTATACTTGGAAATTTTGATTAAAATTTATGGACTTATTTCTGAGATTATACTAGCATTATGTCTAAAAATTCAAAGATTTTTAAAGATTTTTTTTTTCACTTATGATGATATTAATTAGACCATGGCTGGCTCCTTCACTCCAGTCTTGGGATATAAAGTGGACAGGCCGACTAGAGATCCATCTAGTCAAAGCTATGGTTTTTCCAGTAGTCATGTATGGATGTGAGAGTTGGACTATAAAGAAAGTTGAGTGCCAAAGAATTGATGCTTTTGAACTGTGGTGTTGGAGAAGACTCTTGAGAGTCCCTTGGACTGCAAGGAGATCCAACCACCCCATCCTAAAGGAAATTGGTCCTGAATATTCATTAGAAGGACTGGTGTTGAAGCTGAAGCTCTGGTATTTTGGCCACCTGATGTGAAGAGCTGACTCATTGGAAAAGACCCTGATTCTGGGAAAGGTGCATCACCAACTTTATGGACACGAGTTTGAGTAAGCTCCAGGAGTTGGTGATGGACAGGAAAGCCTGGCGTGCTGCAGTCTATCGGATTGCAAAGAGTTGGACACAACTGAGCAACTGAACTGAACTGAACTGAATTATATTAAAAATATTGTACAGCATTGCCATGTTCATGAATTTAGATGATACATTTGTGTTAAGTGACCTATCAGCTTGAGTTCTCCAAGTAATATGGGGGGATGGGCTTGTAATATTGATTATACATTTGACTTCCCAGGAGGAGTGGGCAACACCATTAATCAAAGGACAGTTTAATAAACTCCTTGGGAGAAGGGCTATGGCTTCATTATTTAAAAATTCAGTGAAGACAGCTGTAGTTGAACTTTTATAGGCACTAATCCAAATGGATCATCTGGCAAAGTCAGGAAATTATTCCTTGTATTTTACAACTAATATGCCAATTTATTAATTTTCAAGTTCACATAAATCCCACTGAGCTCAGTTTCAGCTCAGGACTGATCTGCAGAATAACACCCCATGAAAGTCAGGTTTTAATTTGAGCTGTGGTAGCTCAATTTGCAAGAGGATAATTGCATATCCTTTTCTGGAAGCAAGAAGAAGCTTCTGACTTTAATAAAAAGTAAAAGCCACACATTTTTTCCATATAAGGGAAAAGACACCCCCTCCCAAAAAAAAACTAGAAAAGGCTAACACACATTAAGTATAAATAAAGCTTTCAACCTACAATTAATCTATATTAAAGTTCCCTCTAATTTTCTATTGGATGTATTGAATTCTCAGTTTCTTTCCAAAACTATAGTAACAAGAAATAAGTGGAAAACGGATATAACTTTAATTAAAAGGTATTTCTAAAGATGGGGAAATTAAGACTGATTTGATTTCTCATGTTGGAAAAATTTTGCTTTTTATCATTTGTACTATGCACTTTAAAGTCAGTTATGTTGGAACTTTGCTATTCTTTTTTAAAAAATAGGATTGTTTCCAATATGAGAGTATTGCATGGTGTGGTCCCCCACATTTTTGGCAGCAGGGACCCATTTTATGGAAGACAGTTTTCTCAAGGACAGGGTCGGGGATGGTTTCAGGATGATTCAAGTGCCTTATGTTCATTGTGCACTTTATTTCCTTTATTACTATTACATCCGCTCCATCTCAAATCATCAGGGATTAGATCCTGGAGGGGGGGGACCCCTGGATTATACCATACCCTGAGACCTGAAGTCAAATCAGGGTTGGAATCCACATAACTTTTGCTTGGTTCAAAGGATAGAGATAATGGTACATGTCTACGACGCATGGAAGTCCAAGCAGGCAAACCTCTTTCCTCTGGCTTTATATGAGCTGCTGCCTGTCACTGAAAGAGTCATTCAGGGTTACTTCCACTGTGTAAACCTTGAAAGGTTTCAGCGTCTCAAGGGTATTAACAGCAAAAAAAAAAACAACAAACATCTGGAAGTTTTCTGACAGGGAAAGTGTTAGTCACTCAGTCGTGTCCAACTCTTTGTGACTCCGTAGACTGTAGCCCACCAGGCTCCTCTGTCCATGGAATTTTCCAGGCCAGAATACTGGAGTGGGTTGCCATTCCCTTCTCCAGGGGATCCCCCCTACTCAGGGGTCAAACCGAGATCTCCTGCATTGCAGGTGGACTCTTTACCTTCTGAGTCACTAGGGAAGCCCAGTAATTTCTGACAGTACTTTAGGGCAATAGTCAACCTTCGAGGGGTGAGAGTCATTTCCTAAGTGATTTACTAAGTATCTATGTGTATAAAGGATGATTCCTTCTATAACAGATCACATTCAATGTTTTGCCTTCAATAATGCATGCCTCACTCATTCCAATAGTTTTCTTGAGAGGAAAGGAAAAAGACTAAGGGCATGGCAAATGCATATAAGCACTTATGGAAGTGTGCTCTGGATGTGAATGTCATCCGTTGTCAATGTGCCAGGGGAACTGGGTTGAGAGCTAGTACTGTCAGGAGTGCCTTGAAGTCCTTCCGTTCTGTGCTTCCCTCCATCAACATGAAATCTGGTGGCTGCGTTTGATATGGCACCTGGCACCTTTCTCTTCGGGGCTTGGTGTCAGCTCTGAAAAGGCGATACCTTCTTCGTGGTACCCTGGATGAGTAGCTGCGTCAAGAATGAAGGGAAGCAACTATACCCAGAAATAGGGATAGAAAACCAGTCCCCTGCTCTTGTTCTTCACTTTATTTAAGAATAAAGAGGGCTTTTGAGGTGATAAAAGGTGGACTAGGTTAATGGAAGAACAATGAAATGGAATTGGTCTTATGGAGAAGTACAGTCTCCATGAGATATCTGGGCTTTGGGCAAGAGTATGATGCCAAGGGCTCACTGTGAACATCCACGGACATGGACAAGACGAATCTGCTCTGGCATGAGCACTCCACTCTAGTTTTACTAGTTTATTACAGCCCTTGACTCTTTTTAAAATTGTCCAATCTTGAAAACGTTCATTCCTTTTCCAGTAGTTTGCCAAGTGACTAAAAAGAATGTTGATTTCCCTGTTTGTGTGTGTGTGCTCAATCATGTCTGAGTCTTTGCTACCACATGAACTATAGCCAGTCAGGCTCCTCTGTCCCTGGGATTCTCCAGGCCAGAATACTGGAGTGAGCTGCCATTTCCTACTTCAGGGGATCTTACGGACCCAGGGATCAAACCCATGTCTCTTGCTTCTCCTGCTTTGGCAGGCAGATTCTTTACCACTGTGCCAGCTGGGAAGCCCAAAATCACTCATTATACTTCGCTGGGTCTTAGTTGCAACACATGGGATCTAGCTGCTTGACGAGGGATTGAAGCCAGGACTCCTGCATTGGGAGCTTGGAGCTTTAGCCACTGGACCACCAGGCAAGTCCCTTCCCTGATTTTATTCTAGAACAAAAGTTAATCTATTATTACTGCCTATTCTGCGACAACTAAAATGTGAAAGAATTTTTCAGAAAATAGAATAACAGAATTTCAGCCTTAGATTTGTAATGGCTCCCAGCAATATTATAGATTTCCACTTCTAAAGTGGAAGAAAGCAAGGCTCAGAGAGGTGAAAAAACTGCCAAAGGCTTTCAAGTTAGTGTGAGCTTCCACCTGAAGCTTTGCCCACTCCAGGCAAATACTCTATCTTCCTTCCATTATCCTGCTTTTCCTGGTTGACACAATGTAACGGTGCTAAAGCTCTATTAAAATTTACACATGAAGCTCCAAGTTGGTAAATTTAATTAGTGAGCAAATGCTAAATATATGTTTTAATTTTGTTTTCAGAACAAAGGCAGACTCTATCCAGATTTAATTTTCCTTATATCTTTCATATTTCAGTCAGCCAAAATAAATGAAGTGTTACTATGAAATATGTTATAGCAACAGCTTCAGTGTCTTTGAAAATGTGCATATTTTCTATCTCACTAGAAAGAGGAATCTCTAAAGGCAACCGTTTCAAGTGTACGGAAATAGGGTAAACAACCAATGGTGGCTACTACAATTTCAAAGCAAATGTTGACAAGGAATGTATAAATTTGGATTTCTCAAAGGCAGCACTGGTGTTACCATGCAAATCATGTTCAAAAACCTCTACAGTTCATCTCATGTGACCTTTTGGGCCATGTGCATAACAAGTGATACAAAATATTACATACAGTAGCATAAAACAGTAGCAAAATATTATTAAAAACATTCCTGATAAGATGATACAGGGTAGTGACTAAACGCATTAGTTTTGGAGTCATACAGACCTGGGTTCAAACCCTAGTCCTGTCACTTACTGCACTTAAGTAGCTTACTTAAGTAACTTACTGAGTTACTTAAGTAACTACAGTTACTAGAGTTACAAAAGTTACAACTATTGTCCTGAGCTGGGTTGAATTTAGCATGTTAGCCTTAGCCTCTGAGCCTCAGTTTCCTAACAGTAAATTGCAACTTGAGATTCCTACCTCACATTTAATTGTAAGAGTTAATATAAGTAACATGGAGACTGGCTATACTATCTGAAAACACATTACAAATTTGAGACGCTAAGTACATGAATGGACTTCCCCAGTGGCTCAAAGATAAAGGATCCCTCTGCCAATGTAGAAGATGCAGGTTCGATTCCCAGGTCAGGAAGATCCCCTGGAAAAGAAAATGGCAACCCACTCCAGTATTCTTGCCTGGGAAATCTCATGGACAGAGGAGTCTGGTAGGCTACAGTCCCTGGGGTGACACAGAGTTGGACAGAACTTAGTGACGAAACAACAACAAGTGCATGAATATCTCATCAGGACACTTGTAGTTGTTTGGTGTTACTTGACTCTTCACTTCCTTGGTCATTCTTATACTAGGGTAAATTTTCTACTTCTGCTTCAAAATTTGCCTCTATGTCACAAAATACAAAGGAGCTGGTAACTGAAAAACTACATCTTACATAAATCAGACACTACCTTTGCATTTCAATATTCAAAAGAAGTTATTTATTTACCCCCATGAATGCCCAGTATCAAAAAAGACTGGTGATCCTCTTGATCTATTCAAGTCACACATGTGGACACAAAGGAATAAAAGGGTCAGTTTATAAAAGCAGTAATTGTTTGGAAGGTCAAATCTGTGCTGTCTCTGGTGGGACATTAGTTCAGTTGGCTGTCAAGTTTAGGGACTGTAAGGCATTGTATTTATTTTCAGGGCCAACTGAAATTCTGCGCTTGAAGAAAGACTTTGTGCAAAAACTAACTTTGGGGAGTTAGTTCTGTCTAGCTTCCTCTCAGAAAATGCATTTTTGTATTAAACCTGAACAAACCAAAGATTTTGATGTAGAAAGCTGAGTTGGCACTCTACCACTACTAAATATTGACTATAACCATGAATAACGTCATAGTCTTTCTTCAATTCAAGCGCAGAATTTCAGTTGGCCCTGCAAGTAAATGCAATGTCTTACAGTCTATAAAATGGGTATACTGCTCAGGTCCTGCCCATCTGGTAGTTTTTTTCCTGTTAAATGGTAGTTTTAATGATACAGAATTCTATTATTTTCTGTTGACTAATCATGATACAATGGTATTAAGTGAATAATAGCTATATAATCACAATAGTAAAAGATGTTTATCAGTTTCACTACCTAGTGGTTTTATATGACTGAAGTGACTTAGCAGCAGTTTTATATTGAGCTTGAACAAGGTTTTGCATATGATGGCAGTTTGCTATAGACAAACCAAGGATTTAATGATTGGCAGCAATGGGTTTAATTTTCAATTACAAACTATGCAATTTTTTTCAGGAAGTTTCTTAATTTTTCTGAGCTTCAATTTCTCTTTCCTTACAATGGGGATTATAATGCCTGTTAATCAAGATTGTTGTGAGGATTTAATGATACCATGTGTGAAAAGCTTTCAACAAAAACTCCTGTCTGATACTTCTTTATCATACAATGTTTTGTGTATGATGTTAGTAACAAATATTTATTGGAGTATTTATTTAAATTCATTTGATATAAATTTAAATTTTTGTCAGTTAAAATGGAAAATGATCTAAATTTCAAAACCAAAGAAAAATGGTTAAATGTCCATACATTCACAGAATAGACTACATAACAGGCATTACTAATATTGTTATTATCATGGAAAGATGTTTGCCATATATCAGTGGGGCATGAAAAACATAAAGCAAAGTATTAATATATGGAATGATCAATTTTTGTCAATAAAACTTTTTTGGAAAAATTTTGGAAAAATATATCTAAAAAGTTTAGTGGATCTATGGATAAGTTTTGTTTTATGGGTTTTTTTATTTTCTCTTTTGGTAATCTGTATTTTCTAATAATACAATAATGTCACATTCAGTTGCCAAAACAAAATATTAAAATGTTAAATGAAAATAAGGATGATAAAACTGACCTCCTTCAGCTGAACATATGACAACAATTTGACTGAAGGGTCCATCCCCTTTATTGTTATAAACTCCAACCTTCACTTCAAAGGGAGTAAGAGGAGGGACACTTTCATCTCGATAGATGAATTTTGAAGCTTCAGAGGATGTCACCATTTTTTCCTTCCAGCCACGTGTTCCATTTGGCCTGAAAGCCACAATATAGCCAAAGCCTTCCCCATTCTGAAACTCTTCAGATACTGGCTAGAGAAGAAAAATGCAATTAATTATCAGCAAAATAACTGGTTAAAAAAACCTATTTATTCCAATTTTTAAATTTTTATATTATAGATAACTAGAACAAAAGAGATTCTCCAAACTTTCTAGTACATTGAAAGCCAACATAACATAATCACTTGGCAGTTGTTGGAAATTTAAAAGGCTTTAAAGGTAAAGGATAAAAAATTAAATGGTATCAGTTGATATTTAAGAAAATCATCAAGAGTACTGAAAACTCCTGAAGTGAGACAAATTTACTCCAATTAGTCATGTATATGAAACAAAGGTCCTTGGATTCCACACTAGAATTTAACATGTTGGTGAAAACTGTCACATGGTCTGGTGGTTGGGAAAATCTTGTCCCTGGTAATGCTCTGCAGAGGTCTTTGCTCAGAAAATTTTGGAGAAATTAATGTAAGACCTTTATTGTTTTTCTTTCTTTAGTATTTTTCTTAAATACTTTTGTGCTTTACTAATGTGAAAAATTAGAATAATTAGAATACAGTATATGCTCAAGAAGCTTGTACTATATGCCTTATATTTAAATTCTTTAATTTTTATTTTTTTGGTCACATGGCATCGTATACCGAATCATAGTTCCCCAACCCATATCCTCTGCAGTGGCAGACTGGAACCCTAACCGCTGGACTGCCAGAGAATTCCCACATTTAAATTTGTTAAATGGGCATCAATTGCATACCATAGAAAATAGTAATTGAGATTAACTAGTTAGTCAATGAAGCAGTTACCAGCCATTGCCTAGGACATTGTTTGACAAATAGATATCCAATAGATGGTGGCTTAGCAGTAAGGAATCTGCTGACAATGTAGGAGTCTCAGGAGCTGAAGGTTTGATCCCTGGGTTGGGAAGATCTCCTGGAGGAGGGCATGGTTACCCATTCTAGTATTCTTGCCTGTAGAATCCCATGAACAGAGGAGCCTGGAAAGCTACTGTCCATAGGGTTGCAAAGAGTTGGACATGATTCAAGCAATTTAACACACACAAATGTTTGTTAGTTTTTTAAAAAAAATTTTGATTTGAGGAAAAACTATGTGTTAAATGGAGGAAAAGAGACAAAGCCTATCATATCAAAGTACTATATACTAAATGTTTATATCCTCTCCCCTACCCCACCAATTTATGTGATAATTCCTAACCACTCCCCTCTCCCAACCCCATGTGATTGTATTAGGAGATGGATTTTTGGTAGGTGATTTAGTTATCAGGATGGAGTACTCATGAGTCAGATTAGTGTCCTAATAATAGAGACTCTAGAGAGCTCTTCTGCCTCTCTGCCAGACGAGGACACAGTGAGAAGATGGTGCTATAAGCACCAGAAAGTAGGCCCTCACTAAGCCTGAACCGCCCCCCCCCCCCACCCCGCCCCGTGCCTTCTAGAACTGGGCTTCCAGCATCCAAAACTGTGAGAAATAAATTTCTATTGCTTCTAAGCCACCCAGTCTACAGCATTTTTGTTACAGTAGCCCAGGCTGAGTAAGACACAAAACTGACAGGGAAGGCAATTCCATTTCGAGAGATATGATCTCAGTGAAGGTCAGGAATTGGGAAGTTAATACCTCCGCAGAAATCAAAAACAAGACATAAAGTTTTATTGAAGAAGAGATTGAACAGAGGAACAGGTCAGAGGATGTGTTTTTCTCTATAGTTTTGTATACTCTTTCATTGTTCTTTGAGTTGGTCAGGGATCAGTTCAGCTTTCTCCAATAGGCACTTCCATCTCCACTTTCTAAGACATTGATCTATGATCTACAAAGCTATATTTGATAATAGAGTAAGTTAACATCAGAGAAGGAAAGTAGCTTTATGTAAAATAAGTGTACCTCTCACAGGCTTTCCCCCCACTCTTTTACTTTGACAGAAGGATTTTTGGAGGTCAGATGGTGAGGGATACAAAAGAACAAGGATTTTGTTATAAATATCCCAATTCTACTGTTTCTCAGGAAAGTACTCAAACTGTGTATCGGTTTCATCATTTAGAAAGCTGGGAAAATTATCACCACTAGTAGAATTATTGTATGGGATAAATGAGATAACCCAGGCTCTACTCCAGAAAACCCTCAGTGATTTTAGCCCACAAAATGTCAACTGTGAAGTAATCAAACATTAAACTAAGCCAAACAAACCTCTGAACTAATTTGAGAGAAGACATGTTTTAATTATTCAAACTTTATTCTAAGAGAGCCCATATGACAGGATGGGACTTTAGACTTGGTATGAAAGGTTCACGTTGGAAATACTCATGTGAGTAATGTATGGTCAAAGTGTTTTGTAATCTCATTTGTAATCTCAAACAAAAATTACAGTTACTCAGTACCAGGTACTCATACCCTATGTGTAGCTTTATATTCTAAGGAATCAACATGTCCTGACATCTGAGTGGGCTTTCTTACCTCCCAGGCGATGACCAACTCGTGCCTTCTTCCACTTCTTCCACTTACATTGGTAGGTGCTGTCTTTGGAACTGTGGTTAAAAATGGGCCATGAGTGAGGACAATGCAGACTTTAAGTGTCCCTACAATAAGAATGCATCATAATTCTACCTGGTTGGGTAACATTTCCAAATAAACAGATCAATATTTGTTTGAAGTCAGGATGGTCTTATTCAATAGTAAAACAAAATGTTTGTGATGGATACACTGCTTTTAAATCTCTGTGGGAGAGTTTGGCATATATTTTTCATGGCCATATACTGCATCTCCAAACTAATTATTCTCTTGTAAATGTTCTGTGGTTTATAAGGTCCAAATCATAATTAACACTATAGTCAAGGACATCTACTAATGACTACTTAAGCTTCATGCTGCACACTTTTTTCCTTTCTAATCATGTGAATCTTCTGTGATCCAGGGCTTGCATGGCCCCTGGAAACTCCACAGGTAGACATTAGCCTTAGGTCTTTACTAGAACTCCCAGGAAGCTCCAGTTTAAAGAATTTTTTCCACCAGCCAAAAACTAGTCTTTCTTCTTCTTCTTTTTTTTTTTTTTTTTCATGGAAAATGCCAATTATAGTTTATTTTGAAGGGTAAATGTAATTCCTTTTCTTCTTTAATATTTTTATGGGAGGGGAGACCTGGGTTTGAACTCTGGGTTGGGACGATCCCCTGGAGGAGGGCATGGCAACCCACTCCAGTGTTCTTGCCTGGAGAATTCCATGGACAGAGGAACCTGGCAGACTACAATCTATGGGGTCACAAAGAGTTGGATATGACTGAGTGACTGAGCACATGTAGCTTATTTACAATATTCTGTCCGTTTCAGGTGTATTGCAAAGTGAATCTGTTAAACATATATCCAGTCTTTTTATGATTCTTTTCCCATTACAGAGTAATGAGTAGAGCACCTGTGCTATATAGCAGGTCCTTATAAAGAAATCTTAGCAATGGCTCCATGGAGTGAGAACCTATTTAAATGATTACAAGAAATAAAAAAAAATTAAAAAAAAAACCTATCAAGAATGTCTCTCTGCAAACTGAAAAATATATAGATACTTGGTGAAACTTTTACAAATGTGTAATTATTAAAAGAATAAATGTGTCAAAGAAATAAATTTCCCCTTCACTGCACCAAGCCACAAAATATGTTTGTAGTTGAAAGGGAATATTTTCAAAGGAATAACTGTTAAATGAAGAAAACTATTAAAAGAAAGCCTTTTCCAGGCTGTGAGACTGCGTTAGCAATTTTACACTTCAGTGTTACCTTTATATCTCAGCATATAGTTTTTAAATGATCTTGATATACTCATAAACAATAAATTAACTTTCATATATTCCCTACTTGGATGAAAAGCTTTTAATTACTGGCAGATATTCACACAACATTTTATATACTAGAAAAACTGATGCAGAATATGTATACTACTAGAAAGGAAAAACAATTCTCCCTGGACCATGGAGGTGGGAAAGAGCACTATCATTGTGTCTGTTGAATTAAATGACCTTTAGTCACCAGGGTCCCAATTTTATTTCCTAGGCCATGTTCTCCATGAATGTCAGTTCTTGTCTTGTTCATGTAGAAGGATATATACAGAAGCAGTGACCAATCTTTCTTCTTTCACAGTTACATACATGTCAATAATTATTCACATGTGGAATTCATTCTCATGTACTCCCTCAGAATTATATGGAATTGGATACCCCTTTGTCTCTCAGTCAGGGCATTACAAGTGATTCAACTAAGAAAAATGATGGCGTTAGAGCAATAGCAACGAATACGTCTTGATTTATATGAAGAACAGGCAGATGACTTGAGTTTTTTACTAAAAGTCAAAAGTTATTGCTGCATGTAACAACTTCTGACATGGCAGTGTGCCGTGACACCAGGTCTCCAAATCACTGTTATGCAGCACTAATTCAAAATTCTTTTTTTTCTGGTGTATGGTATGGATAAGGCACACAAGAGGAGAACAGGTTTAACTGTATGTATAAAAGGGCAGGGATACACAATTCCAAATATACATCAGTGGCTAATGTCAGAGTTCTGAATACTGTGACCATCAATGCCTGGTCAAATAAACTGCATAAACAAGTTAACTTGTTGATATTGTGCCATGAAGGCTTCTCTTAGTACCATTTGTTTATAAAAAATAAAAAGTTATCCACACACATATATGTTTCACATTCATTTCTGACAATAGCTAAATAATATTCAACTAATAGCTACCAGAGCTACCTACTTCATCTATTATTTTGGAATTACTTACTTATACCCTAAATTTAGGACCTTGAAAATTTTTCTTTGAAGATACTCTCCCCACAAGCATGGATTTTGTGGAAAAACTAGGCACTGAAAGTCCTTTTGTGTTTTATTCAGCCCTCAAACATCATCTAAAAAGAGAATGCTTGGAACCTCTAGCTTAGGGTTTGAGAGTAGGCTGTAAGCTCTTTTGTGAATATTTCTTGAAGTTCATTAAAGAAGCATGAATTGGATGAAATACAAGTGATGATATGATGTCAAAACTTTCTTCTGGAGCTTTGGTAGTATTGTCCCATAGTCTATTAATGTTTTTATTTTTTAGAAAACATATTGAGAGTTTTCAAAGATTTTAACTTTTTGAGTAAAAAATAAAAAGAAACTAATGAAAAGTGTGGTGAAAATTTCCACTTTGAGGAACCAAGAAAGCAAAATTTAATTTGTTTTTGTATGGGAAACTTCTTTGTCAAATTATCCATAATTGACCTAGATTTTGTAAAATTTATTTTATCATATAAAATTAGTTTTTGAAGTCTTCCTACTGCTATCAGTTTCTTTTAAGGCAGTAAAATGAAAGTCGCTCAGTAGTGTCTGACTCTTTGCCTGCCAGGCTCCTCTGTCCATGGAATTCTCCAGGCAAGAATACCGGAGTGGGTAACTATTTACTTCTCCAGGGGATCTTCCGAACCCAGGGATCAAAGCCAGGGCTCCCACATTGTAGTTGGATTCTTTACCATCTCAGCTACCAGAGAAACCCATATTCAGCTTCATGTTAAGTAAGTTTATCCAATTCTAATGTATAATGAAAGTGAAAGTCACTCAGTCGTGTCCAACTATTTGTGACCCCATAGGCTATACCGTCCATGGAATTCTCCAGGCCAGAATACTGGAGTGGGTAGCCGTTCCCTTCTCCAGGGGATCTTGCACCCAGGTCTCCCACATTGCAGATGGATTCTTTACCAGCTGAGCCACAAGAGAAGCCATTTAATGTATAACAAATGATACAAAAGAGGCATTATAGAGCATTGTATTTTAATAGTTTATGTATATGTTCTAAATTATGTATAAGTGTATAAGTTAGTGTATAAGCACTAACTGTTCTTTCTACAACAGGCTTGCTAGATATAATAGGAAATAGTAACAGAATATAGTAACTGAAATGGTAACAGAAAACTTGAGGCTTTAAAAGACAGGGGAATAACCTAAATGTCCATTGATCGATGAATGGATAAAAAAATATATAGTGTATTATATTACGATGAAATGCTATTCAGCCATGCAAAGAAAGTAACCCGACCATTTGAGACAACATGGATGGACATGGAAAACACTGCATTAAGTGAAATAAGCTGGAAAGGAAATGACAAATATTATGTGATCTCACTTACACGTGGAATCTTAAAAAGAATGGAACTGGTAGGAACAGAGGACAAATTGGTGATCACCAGAGGTGAGGATAGGGGTTGAGGAAATGGGCAAATGTGGTACAAAGGTACAAACTTCCGGATACAAGATAAATAAGTTCTGGGAAGACATGGTGACTATTGTTAACAGTACTGTTATCATATTTTTGAATATTGCTCAGAGCATATCTTAAAAGTTCTCATCATAAGGAAAAACAACTGTGTGAGGTTATTAATATTCACTAAATTTATTATGATAATCATCTTGTAATACACAAATATATAAAATCATTATGGTGTTTACTTTTAATATAGTGTTATATATCAATTATATCCCAATAAAACTGGAAAAACAAACAAAAAGAAAACCTAAGGCTTTAATAGATATAACTCAGGCAGTGTGTTCTGCTGTCAGGATCACAGTGTTTGAAATGAGCACTCTGATTCTAATCAGCTTAAATTTCCTAATTACATGCAGATGATCAGTGGAACCCATGCTCATTCATTTCTTTTTCAAGTTGATGGCACACAGTTATTATCTCTGCAGTCAACACTTTGGAGTCCACTGATTTTAATTATATCCTTTATTTATGAAACAACATGCTTATGATATGTAGAGATATGCCTTAATCTTTCAGAGTCCTTCTGTTGTAAAAGTTCCGTAATTCTTGTTAGAAGCAAAAAATTAATATGATCAAACATGTAATAAATGCTTTCATTGAGTTCAGAGAAATACACATTTACTTAAAACCAAATATATTTAAATATAATCAAATTCTGATTTAGATTTACCCAGCTAGATTCCTCTCTCCCCCAGTTGGCTACTGATAAATGCCATGAGATTATTAGTTCAGAGAATCAAGCTTACATGCACGATTAATGGGTTCACTCTGGGCTTCCCTGGTCACTCAAATGTTAAAGAATTTGCCTGCATTGCAGGAGACCCGGGGATTTGATCCCTGGGTTGGGAAGATTCCCTGGAGGAGGGCATGGCAACCCATTCCAGCATTCTTGCCTGGAGAACCCCATGGACTGAGGAGCCTGGTGGCCACGGTCCATGGGGTCACAAAGAGGCAGACACCACTGAGGGGCTAACACTTTCACTTTCACTGATTTTTCTGAATTTCTTTTTGAACATTACTCTTCCATGACTGAATAATGTGATTAACACTTTTCCAACAATCTGTAAATGCCTAGCTGTTTTAGTGTTTTGTCTGGCATGTTAAAATGTAGACTTTTGTCCCTTTTCATTTTATATGTTCAGTTGCAAGTGCTCAGAGCAACTGAAATATATTATACTACCTTAGTTTAAGCATGCAGGAAGTTAAGTTTGTGCTTCAAAGAGCTCTTCCTAAGTGTAGTAGTCTGAACAAAGTCTGTCACACTAAAAATATGCTTTAATTAAAATTCAACTAATAAAAGAATACAGGATGAAATCATCTACCAATCTCTCTTTTTTTCCCCTGAAAAATTCCCAAATCTACTATAGTAGATGTTTACATGACTCATTAAATAATACAGCTTTGCTAGAGATCTGAGAGAAGTCACAAAATTAGGAGTATTAATCCAGGAACTGCTTTGGACAGAAATGTGCAGAAGAAAGGAAGAAAGGAATAGAGGTTACTTACACGGTGAGGGTGAGGTCAGGAGAGAAATCAAGCAAAAACAACAAAAGTTCCTACCTGAATTGAAGTATATAACATACAAGTATTTCAGTTAACTGATTGTCACTTAAGCCCACTTTATTAGAAGAGTTAGAGTTTCCAAAAATAATAATAATAATAATAATAATAATAATCAGTGGTGTTTCCTAAGGAGTTCAAATAATGCTGTTATTCCTATCAATAGTGTAGATAAAATGGCACATGTAAGTAGTAATAAAGTGTTCTTCTGGGACCACGAAAGATCATAAAACCCAATAACAGTGTTACCGTTCTAGCTGGTTGGTTGAAATACTTCTTAACCTCTTTGTCCTTCAGTTTTCTCATGGAGATAATAATAGTACTTACTTTTTAAGGTTTTCAAAATTATATATCACAGTGCCTAGAAATGTAATTTATAAATTTAACTTCTATGCAGAGTTTATATCACGCAAAATGCCAGGCTGGATGAGTCACAAGCTGAAATCAAGACTGCAGGGAGAAATAGCAACAATCTCAGAATGCAGATGATATGACTCTAATGGCAGAAAGTGAAGAGGAACTAAAGAGCTTCTTGGAGAGAGTGAAAGAGGAGAGTTAAAAAGCTGGCTTAACACTCAACATTCAAAAAGCTAAGATCATGGCATCCAGTCCAATTACTCCATAGCAAATAGATGGGGAAAAAGTGGAAACAGTGACAGATTTTATTTTCTTGGGCTTCTAAATTACTGCAGATGGTGACTGCAGCCATGAAATCAAAAGACACTTGCTCCTTGGAAGAAAAGCTATGACAAATGTAGACAGTGTATTAAAAATAAAAAACATCACTTTGTTGACAAAGGTCCTTATAATCAAAGCTATGGTTTTTCCAGTAGTAATGTATGGATGTGAGAGTTGGACCACAAAGAAGGATGCATGCCAAAGAACAGATGCTTTTGAATTGTAGTGCTGGAGAAGACTCTTGAGAGTCCCTTGGATAGCAAGAAGATCAAACCAGTCAATCCTAAAGGAAATCAACCATGAATATTCATTGTAAGGGCTGATACTAAAGCCAAAGCTCCAATACTTTGGCCACCTGATACAAAGAGTTGACTCAGTGGAAAAGAACCTGATGCTGGGAAAGATTGAAAACAAAAGAAAAAGGGGCAGCAGAGGATGAAATGGTTAGATGAACTACCCAGGTCGGTAGGTGCCCAATATGCTACTGTAGATCAGTGGAGAAATAACTCTAGAAAGAATGAAGGGATGGAGCCAAAGCAAAAACAACACCCAGTTGTGGATGTGACTGGTAATAGAAGCAAGGTCTGATGCTATAAAGAGCCATATTGTATAGGAACCTGGAATGTTAGGTCCATGAATCAAGGCAAACTGGAAGTGGTCAAACAGGAGAGGGCAAGAGTGAATGTTGACATTCTAGGAATCAGCAAACTAAGATGGACTGAAACGGGTGAATTTAACTCAGATGACCGTTATATCTACTACTGTAGGCAGGAATCCCTTAGAAGAAATGGAGTAGCCATCATAGTCAACAAGAGTCTGAAATGCAGTACTTGGATGCAATCTCAAAAATGACAGATTGATCTCTGTTCATTTCCAAGGCAAACCATTCACCATCACAATAATCCAAGCCTATGCCCCGACCAGTAATGCTAAAGAAGCTGAAGTTGAATGGTTCTATAAAGACTTATAAGACCTCTTAGAACCAACACCCAAAACAGATGTCCTTTTCATTGTAGGGGACTGGAATGTGAAAGTAGGAAGTCAAGAAATACCTGGAGTAACAGGCAAATTTGGCCTTGGAGTAAGCAGGACAAAGGCTAATAGAGCTTTGCCAAGAGAACGCACTGGTCATAGAAAACACCCTCTTCCAACAACACAAGAGAAGATAACCTGGGAATCATCATTTTGGGCTTAAGATTAGAATTCCAGGTCTGCCACTTACTGACTAGGTAACTTTATGCAAGTTTTTAAGACTCTCCTATTTTGTTTTCTCATCTGTAAGATGGGACTAAACCTTCCTGCTTTACAGAATTGATATAAGAATTAAATGCTATAATGCAGAGCACGTGCTCAACGTTGGACTTGGAACATGCTTCATGATTTTTGACTGGCACATAGCATGATAGGGACTAGGGAGACAGGAGAAATCTAACTTGAGTGTTTCACATTTACCCCTGGGCTGATAACCTCTCGGTGCCCTTTTGTCTTTCATGTTCAAATCTCCAGTGGTCCTCCCTCACCTTGCTATTAATCAGAAATGGACATGCCTAGCAATTACTCATTTCATTTAAAAAGGCATTTGTTAAAATCACCATCTCTGTTTGCAAAGTGCCTCTGAAACTGAAAATATATTTCTTGAAAACATTTTGTAGAAAAGATTTTCCTAAACCAAAGTGGTTTCATGATTTAAAAACACTCTGCTGTACTATTAGCTTCACTTTTCCTGAATATTGAGATTTGGTCTTAGAGGTCTGTTGCTTGCTCTTAATATGATCTTTGTCTTCTCCTAGTGTTACTGAGAACCATTTCTTTTATTTAATATAATTAAATTACTCAGTTGAAGAAAGCTATAATGTTCACTTAATAGTATTTTCTTTGAGATTTGCCCAATTATTTCAGCTGAATGCTTATGTTTTGTTTTTTTTTTAATATCATATTTTTTTTTTAGAAACTTAGACTGGAGAGACCTTTAAAACCCTCACAGCTTTATGCCTTTTCTCTGTACACTCCAGTGCCTGACAATAGTACGTAGATTTTTTAATTGCCCCTATAAATAATTCCACCTGAGTCCCATTTGGTCTGGCCTTCAAAACCACATTAAATGCCATTTAAAAGGCCAACCCACACGCCCCTGAGAAAACTAATTCAGCTCCATCTTACAATAGTATTTTATTGTGTTCATTCCATAACTTTTGAACTCAGTGAACTTTCCTAAGTAATTATCACGGACAAGAACTGCGAAAATAAGAATATGAACAAAGCAAGTTCCTATCAGCAGTAGAAAGATAATGTACAGGGAAAGAAATTGTAGTAGGAAGCCTAATGAGTCTTTTCTGGACTTGGGATGAGACACGTAACCTCGGATGCAAAAGCGAGGTTGCCTAGCTAAAACCACAGAACTATTAGGAAATGGAGAAAACCAGTTTTCTGACCCTTCCCCATTACTCTCCTCTAGCCATCTTTATGAGATTATTTAGCACAAGGAATGTGTTGGAAGAGGCTGTCAGCTTAGCAGATGGATGTGGCATCTCCCTCCAGCCTCGGCTGTCACTAGGAGCGAGGTGGGAGCGTCAATTCTCCCCTCGAGCTAAGTAATATAAGAAGCAAAACAGCTGCTGCAGAGTACAGATGCTTACTTCTCACATCCTAGCTGGATGCTGTTGAGCTTCAGAATTTTGCAGGATGACCCAGTCCCACACTATGCCTCTAGAGCAGAGACCAAAATGGTTTCTGAAGACATACTGTACTTCTAAAGCTTGGCAGGTCAGAAATGTGAAATAATATTGTGGGCAAAGCAGACACTACAGAAGGTAGGTTTGCATAGGCTTGCTGGGATCAGAGCTGATAAAGCTGCCTGCTAGTAGTAGATAGGATACTCTCCAAAGAACCCAAAGTACTCATGAGAGAAAGGAACAGGATGTGGACAGTTGCCACCTCATGGGGCACTCAATATTTGCTTGAGAACCACAAATTGCAACACCTGAAGTAGATTTCCACCTTCTTTTCTGACCTGGGAAGTTGGAATAGAATTTGGAAGGTCAGAGAGGAAGCAGAAAGAAACAAGAAAAGAGAAATCATAACCCTTTAGTCAAGCCTGCACTAGGATAGAGGGACAGAAGCATAGAACTGGATATGAGATGCAAGTTTTTAATAAGTTAAAATGGAATTCTTTAATACCTGAAAAATGAGACTGTCCTAATACCTAAAAAAACTTTAGATAAATTAATAGTTGGGCCTGAAGACAGACTTGAGATGGAGCATACTGGAGAACAATAGTGGGAGAAGAATAAAACTTATTAATATGTTTAAACTCTACAGAGTTCAGCATGTTTAATAAACCAGTTACCTAGCTGTAATATGATATAGTACAGAAACTGCTAAGGCTAGAAAACGTATTCATCTGATTGCTTACTTGATGCTCATATTTATCTGGTTGAGCATTAGCCTCTCAAATGTAAGTATATATTTTCCTTATTTGGCCAAAAATTGTTGTTTAGTTGCTCAGTTGTGTCCGACTCTTTGTGACCCCCTGGACTGTAACCCGCCAGGCCCTTCTGTCCATGGCTTCTCCAGGCAAGAATATTGGAGTGGGTTGCCATTTCCTTCTCCAGGGATCTTCCCAACCCAGGAATCAAACCCTCGTCTCCTGCATTGGCAGGTGGATTCTGTACCATTGCTTTGGCCAAAAAATATATGTGACATTTTCCATATTAACGTCCAAAGAGAATGACAGGACAGAAGATAATGCAGTAAGAAACTGGAAAGTTATTGAATTTGCAACAATTTGCTTAAGCAAGTTGTTTCACTTCGTTTTGCTATAAACCGCCCCCTGCCTTCAATCTTTCCCTGGCTAGTTAAAAAAGCAGCCAGGAGAGGCCTTCCCTGCAGGTGAGGAGGGGCTTGCAGCCAAGAAGCACCGCCTACTGTGTAAGACACTGTGAAAGTCTCTTCACTCCCTGACCACTCAGCTGGGCTGAGGGCCCAGGCTGGTTGGGGCACAGTCTACTGTGGAGACTTCTCAACAGGATGGTGTCTTAAAGAAGCCCACTACAAGCCAAGAGACTAGATGACTCTTACTATGTTGACAAACAGATATTTAATCTGAAAATTTTCCTCTATATGAAAATGGCAACTCATGCATGATCACTATTGTTTAAATTTCTATTTAATAAAGTAATAATATTTAAATTCATGATAAAAAATTAATAGTAATGACAAGCTAGTATTAAGCACTTACCATGTGTGCCAAGCTCTTCACCTGCATTATCTTATTTAATACAATAGTTGAAGGGAGTAGATTGCTATATTATTTCTATTTTACAAGTGAGAAGATTGAGCCTTGAACAGTGCATACAGCTTACCTATGTTTATTGCTAGTAAGTGGCAGAGAAGAACATTAACCCAGATTTAACTAACTCTGAACCTGACACTCTTAATTATAGGTATTAGGCAGTACCTTCTTTATTTCTTTCTCTATCAATTCATTACAATTTGAAATAAAAAAGCAAGTATTGAGATTTTTATCAAGAGCTTTGATAATAGAAATTTTATACAACAGAGAAAACCAAATCTTTCTAAATTGTAGGTTACATTGTGAACACAATCTTCTCTCCTTTTCATCTATCTTTCAACAATTGCTGTTATAAATATGTAACTTATGGAATATTAAGGTTCAATTAAATAAGAGAATTGTTCAATTAAATGAGAATTGCTGTTGTTAAATTCATATTTACATATTTTGTTATTCCTATGACAATGTATATTTCAAATTCATTTCTTAAAGTATGATTTTTCTCTCTTGATTATTACCTTTTTAAATGGTAGAAAAAGATTCCCACTATTCAATACAAACTTACATAGTAAAGATTGTAACACATTTCCAAAATTAAACACAGAGCTATATTTAACCCTTTCTCTCTCTCTCTCTCTCTGTCGCTAACTTACTAAAACTTATAAGAAAATTGAACTATAAACAAATAAATATAAACATACATTAAAGTGTAAATACATACAGGTATCCCTTGCTTTTCAAAAGTTTGCTTTACAGTACTTTCCTTTATCTACATTAGTAACTGCTTCACTAACTGAAAGAAATCTGAAGAGATTTCCACTTCTATGAAAAAAGGTGAAAAATGAAAACTGAAATGAAAATTTCAAAGAAATTGAGCACTAAATGAAATGAAAATTCTTCACTTGATGGTATTTTGACTTACAAAATTTTCATAGGAATGCCTTTCTTTTTGTATAGCTGGGGAAACCTGTATTTGTATGACTATTTTGACATCCTAATTATAATAAGCTGACTAAACCAATTTATCTTATATTTATTGATTACTAAGAGTATTTTGATGACTGTAAAATTCAAAATATAGCCTATAGGATATTGCAAAGAAAATTTAACCTTTTGGGACATGTGGACAAGAAACAATCTAAAGTAAAATAGCTTTACTAAAAATGCTTCGGGTTTAGAATATTCTAGTAAAGAGGAGGATTTAAAGGGACATAAAGCTTTCAACTCAATATCCTGAGTGTGAGACCTTTTCTCTTCCAAGCAGCTCCATTGCTTTTCAAAGATTACTTGGTCCATTAGAACAGCATCATCTTTTAAAATACAGGACATGTACTCAATAGAGGCAGAGTGCATCACTTGAGAGGATGTCTCAGGATGTTGGTGTTCCTTTTAATCTGTGCTGCCTGACAAAACAGGGACAAAACTCAACACTTGTTTCAACACCATTAGTGGCTCTAGCCTTGTGTTACCATACACAAGAAGCGTAAAGTGCACAGTACAACCTCCCTCAACTCATTTTCAAAAGAATATCTCATGCATTTTCATGCTATTTCTCTTCTCTTCCATAAGATTTTAATGGACTAGAGTATGTCATGTATATAGAACTCATGAGAAAATGGAGAGACAGGCACTATATGATGGAAGTAGCAGCAGAAATAGATGAGGGGCAAGTCTTTTAAAAGTGCATCATCTGAATACGATTTAGCTTGAAATGTGGCAATGTTTTTGTTAAAGTACTTTTTAATAGCACAAAGAGGTTTATACTATTGAAAATCTAAAAGGATTAGGCATCCCAAATGGATTATTTATTTTTGAAATGAATATTTATAGAGAGCATCTGAATTAGGCAGTAATCTTTGCCTTTGTTTAAACACAATTAACAATATGCAAAGTAAGGCAGTGCTTTTTAGAAAATATGTGAGCCTAAGTACTGATGTTGGCAGTCATTTCAATATCTGCACAGTGAGTACATAAAATGAGGAACAACTAACCTGTTATACTCTTAATTAATGAACACCTGTACACAATGAAAGCATGGCTGATTTTACGAATGCATGAAAATCCAACCGAGCAATTAATGTTTAAAATTCACACTATTGAACATGTAGCAAGAAAAAACAACTTGTAACTGGCAAAGCACAAAAGCAGAAAGTTGGATTTTTCTGTGAATGAATCTTTTCCAATGTATTAGGCTACTCTATTATTAATTTTTTTGGTGCTTAATTTTTATATGAAAAGAATTTGAACATCTTTTTAATGATTATTCTCACTTTATGAGAATTATGTAATTCTCACATTATGTAATGATTATTCTCACTTTCTGATTCTTTTCTTTCTTTCTGTGTTTAAAGAATGAGACTCAGTGCGTTTTAGTGAAAGAACCAACACTTTTGATAGTTTAATTTTTTTAAACTGCATTCAATTTCTAAGAAGTCACAAATCACATTTTTTGGTCCAATTCAATAATTGTGATACAAAATGTACACAGTTGATTCTTAGTCCTCTTTGTACGTGTTTCTCTGACCGAAGTCCTGATGTGGGTAGCAGCATACAAAGGAAAGGAAACTAACAGTCTCTTTTAATCTTTCAACAAAGACATACTACCAGTGCCAGACATTGTTCAAGGTGAACAATAAAACAGAGAACAAAGAAGACAAAATTCTCATCCTTACTGTACTTATATCGTAATGATTGAGATTCACGTTATCATTGAGTGTAAAGACATTAATGTTTCTCTCTCTTGTATCTGTAATCTACCCCCTCTTCATTTCTCTGTTGTTTTAATTATTCTCATCACATTGTTGATATTTGTGTTTGCCTAAACTAGTCCCTTACCAAATATGTTTTACATACAATTTAATAGGGTCATAAAGGATAAATCTCAATAAGACTTTGTCCAAAGTAATCAAAACTCTATTAACAACTTTTTAATTCTGCTTCTTCCAAGTGATAAACAAGATACCTTAAAATTTGTTTTTAAATAAAGCTGTTAATTTTCCTTATGTGGTCTTTGAAAATATTCTATCAGAGACACATTATTCTAAAAGACTGGAAGCATGCTGGTGTTTTCTAAGTTGGTCAAGTTAAGGCAAAATTTGTCTTTTCAAAGTATAATTTATACCAGGTCAGATGGTGAAGGCAACATAAAGAATTTTAAGAAAGTGCCTATAATTAGAGATAACTGCTATCACTGGAGAAAAAAAGGGTGAGCCAATCTATTCTGAATTTTATGGATCTGCTATATTGAATGAGTACATAATTAGAAGAAGAAACTAACAGCTTCAATTTCAGAAACTAACATCTTCAACTTAACTTGAAGATAACTGCAACGGTTGGGAGGAAATGGAAGCATCTAGACACCTGTATTTATGGATAAAAGGAGAAAAAGTTCTGAAAACAAAATGAAATAATTATCTTAAAGGAAATAGTTTTATGATGTCCAGGTAAATAAATTTGGAAAAAGTACACTAAAGCAATAATGGTTAATTCAAATTGCTTTAAAAGTGATTATTTGCTGTATTACTCAGGGAACAAAAACCAGGACTCTGACAACCTAGAGGGGTGGGATGGGATAGGAGGTGGAGGGAGGTTCAAGAGAGAGGGGATATATATATATATATGTATATATATATATATATGTGACTGATCCATGTTAATGTATGGCAGAAGCCAATACAATATTGCAAAGCAATTATCCTTTAATTAAAAATAAGTAAAATTTAAAAAAGCAATTAGGGGCATATCCAATAGAACTCTGACCCTCTAATATTCTTACCTGCTTCATTTGTGCGGATCATTCGAGATGGAGTGCTTGGATCTCCAGTCCCAATTGGATTGGTGGCCACCACTCTAAATTCATATTCTACCCAGGGGTTCAGGTCCACCGCCATGGCTGATTCCATGTCCCCTGTTATGACTTCTGGGACTATGGAGAGGAAGGAAATTTCATGTCATTAGGTAAACTTTATCTTCTTGGGCTCCAAAATCACTGCAAATTGTGACTGCAGCCATGAAATTAAAAGACTCTTCCTCCTTGGAAGGAAAGCTATGACCAATTAGACAGCATATTGAAAAGCAGAGACATTACTTTGCTGACAAAGTTCCGTCTAGTCCAAGCTGTGGTTTTTTCAGTAGTCAGGTATGGATGTGAGAGTTGGCCCATAAAGAAAGCTGAGTGCCAAAGAATTGATGTCTTTGAACTGTGGTGTTGGAGAAGACTCTTGAGAGTTCCTTGGACAGCAAGGAAATCAAACCAGTCAATCCTAAAGGAAATCAATCCTGGATATTCATTGGAAGGACTAATGCTGAAGCTGAAGCTCCAATACTTTGGCCATCTGATGCAAATAACTGATTCACTGGAAAAGACCCTGATGTTGGGAAAGATTGAACGCAGGAGGAGAAGGGGATGACAGAGGATGAGATGGTTGGAGAGCATCACTGACTCAATGGACATGGGTTTGAGCAAGCTCCAGGAGTTGGTGATGGACAGGGAAGCCTGGTGTGCTGCAGTCCATGGGGTCACAAAGAATTGGACACAACTGAGCGACTGAACTGAATTGAACTGAGGTGAACTAGAAATGCTCATAGATTGCAATCAAAGACATTAGGCCCTGACAGACACGGCAGGCTTCTGCATATACCCTTATATCGTGTGGTCACGTGTCACTTCCATTCTCATTAGTGAAACAAAAGTCAGTCTTCAGAAGTAAGCAGTTGCACATGCCAAAGTCTGTTATAGCTGGAATTCTTTCATCTCATCTTTACACATAGATGGACACAACACAACTTGCCATTATCTACACTAAAATCTTTTTGTCAACCTTTCAACCCCAGAGAAGATGCCAACCAATGCTCCAATTTAAGCAAACACTTCTTCTATTTCTAGGGAAATTTCTTGAGCAGTTTGCCTCTCCCAGCTCTGGCAAACATTCTCAGCCACTTGGCAGTTCCAAGCAGTGGTTTAAGAATATATCTCTCTAATTTAAAAACTCTAGTTTGTGGTTTCAAAGTAGAAGCTCTGAACTCTCCTTGGAGTGACTTTTGTACTACATTTAGATTTTTATTAAAACATAAAACTGTGTGTCAATATAATTACCACATAGTAAAGCATTTTCACGTAGTGTTTATGCTCTATCTGGGACTGCTTTTCTTGTTCCCTCATCTCTGCTGTCTAGGAAATATTTCTGGAAAACATTTGTTCCAGAGGTGAAAGTGTGGAAGTGAAAAATCTCCCTATGAAGTGCAAACATCCTCTGAATTTATAGCTGCCCTGATTTCTGTTTAAGCATGGCAGGGCAGTGTTAGGGAGGGGAGAGGCTTTTACTTGATGACACTGTAGATTTTACTACAACAAGGTGAAATAAAATGCATCTTGCATTTCCCATGAAAATCTCTCTTGAAATGCAACAAGAGAATGTTACCAAATAATCAGTTCCATGAAAGGTGAATGCTCAGAGCATAGGCAGTGTGGACTGCCTGACCAATCTCACAGCCCTACAGAGCTGACTTTTTAAAGCAGTGAAGTGAAAACATGAAAAAAAAAAAAAATGTCTATCTTCTTTTGCTGCACTGCCAGATGAGCAAACATCCTTGAAGTCTGAGTGGTAGAGGATTAAGGCCACTGTTGAGGACACTGCTTGGCAGAATGCTGAGCTGTGTCTGCCAAACCTAAAGGTGGGAAGAAGAGATACCAAGACACTCAGCTCTCCCGAGACCCAAGAACAAACTGATTCACCAGTACTTGCCTTGGGTCCATCGGGACCTACTGTTTCATTGACTTCTGTTTATGTCAGTCACTTCAAGGAACTCCGGACATAGAGGTCATCCCTCATCCTTTACTCTAATCCCTAGAGAACTCTGTCTGTCTCAATTGCCATCCTTCCCTAATGTTTAAAAGCCTTTTACTATGATCTTTGGAATTCATAATCCATCACTAGCAAAATCCCCTTGTCCGCATCCCTCTTCCTCAACTTGCTTCCAACGTTTTACTCCAGGAGAAAACTGAGTCCCTTCTGAAGCAACTTCATGCTTCTCAAGGGGTAGCGCTCTTAAAATATTGTACAGAAGAGTATCCAGTCTGGCTCAGTGGTGTCTCTCTCCTACCTGCTCCCTTACCCTGCCAAAGTCTTGCAGGCATGCAGATATTTTTCTACTTAAAAACAAAACAAAATTATTTTAAATTTTTCTTGCTTTCCAACCTTCACCCAGTCTCTATGTTTCTTTTACAGCAAAACTTCTTGAGAGTTATTAATATTTGTCCCTTATTTGCCATCTCCATTTATTCTCTTTTAATTCACTCTTGAAACTTCCTAAGTGGTGCAGAGGTAAAGAATCTCCCTGCCAAAGCAGGAGATGCAGGAGACATACATTCCCCTGGAGGAGGGAATGGCTACCCACTTGCGTATTCTTAACTGGAAAATTCCATGGACAGAGGAGCCTGGTGGACTACAGTTCATGGGGTCACAAAGAGTCAGACATGACTGAGCACACACACATACACACACATTCATTCTCAGACTCACTCCAGCCAGGTTCTCACCTCCAGCAATCCACCGAAACTGCTCCCGTCAAGATCAGCAGTGACCTCCTATTCTAAAACTCTGTGCTCGGGTCTCTGTTCCTTATTTCATTTGTTCCTACGTCATGCTTTGACACAGTCAATCATTCTCTGCTCTTTGAAGTGCTTTTCAAAACTTTCGCTCTTCTTGTTCCCAATTATGTCTCTTCAATCTGCATTACTTCTTTCTTTTTATCTTCCAGATGCACCGCAGTTCTACTACTGCCTTTTCTTTTTTATTGTACTCTAAGGTGATCTTATCCAGTTTCATGGTTCTAAATACCTTCTGTATGCTGATGACTGTAACATTTTCAGCCATGAACTTCCTCCCTAGACTCCAAATTCATAAGCCCTGTAATCTATTAAACATTTCCATTTAGATAGAGTAACTCTTCATTTCCTCCCCTACTTTTGCAGTATTCCTTATTTGGTGAATGACAATTGCTGTACCCCCAAACTTTGAGGCCATCCTGTATTTCTATCTTTTTCTCTTGTCCCACTCTAATTCATAAGCACATTATGATATCTCTGACTTCAGAGTATCTTGATTTCTCCACTTCCACTTGCAGTAAGACTTCTTAAAAAAGTTGTCTACATTAACTTTTCTCCCATTTTCTCTTGAGCCAATTCTTGTGAGTCTTTAGTCCTTAAGATTTTACTAAAACTTCTAGAATCAAGATCATGAATGACCTCTGGTTTGTTTAAATCAATGATCAATTCTCATTTCCTCATAATAGTTGCCAAGTCAGCAGCATTGCACCCAGTTGATTAATTTCTCTTCCTTGATAGATTTTATTCTTTTGTCTGTCATGATATCACATTGTCTTTTTCTAAAACTAAATGGCTGCTTACTCTCTATATCTTTGGTTGAATCCTCTTTTCCTTAACCTCTTACTATTGGAATGCTTGAGGGCTCAATTTTCATACTCCTTTTTTCTTTATTTTATGCTTATATCCTTGGAGAGCTCATGCAGTCTTATGGCATTAAATGCAATTTATATGCCAATAATTTCCTAATTTATATCTTCATTCTAAACCTCACTTTTAAACTCCAGTCTCATATATCTAGGTGCCATTTGATCTCCATAAAGGCCTACTAGTCTCCAAGTACAGTTATATAGGGGTTAGGGTTTTGACATACTAATTTTGGGGAGACACAACTCAGTCCAAAGCAGGCAGGTGATGATTTAAAATATTTTAAAATTTAAATAATTTAAAAAAATACACTTTATGTTTCAACACTATGTTAGATTTCAGGTGTACTACATAATGATTTGACCTTTGAGTATATTCTGAAATGACTGCCATAGTATGTCTACTAACCATCTGTCCCCAAACAAATATATTACAATATTACTAACCATACTTTTACTCTTACTCTTATGCTATATATTACATGCCTGTAACTTGTTTATTTATAATTGGAGGTTTATACCTCTAATCTCTTTCACCTGCTTTACATCTCCCAACCCCACCCTTCTGATAACACCAGTCTAGTCTCTGTATCTAAGAGTCTGTTTTCATTTTGCTTCGTTTGTCTGTTTGGTGAATTTCACATATAAGTGAGATTGTGTGGTATTTGATTATTTCCTTAGCATAAGACCCACCAAACCCATCCATGTTGTGTCAAATGGCAAGATTCCATTTTTACTATAGTGAATTGAAGTCGCTCAGTCATGTCTGACTCTTTGCGACCCCATGGACTGTAGCATACCAGGCTCCTCCCTCCATGGGATTCTCCAGGCAAGATTACTGGAGTGGGTTGCCGTTTCCTTCTCCAGGGGATCTTCCCATCTCAGGGATCGAACCCGGGTCTCCCACATTCCAGGCAGATGCTTAAACATCTGAGCCACCAGGGAAGCCCACTATGTATTTTTACTACAGCTGAGCAATATTCCATTGTGTGTGTGTGTGTATCAAATATTCATTATCCAGCTATCAATGAACACGTAGATTGCTTCTGTATCTTTGCTATTATAAATAATGCTTCAGTGAATATTGGAATGCATACATCTTTTTGAGCTAATGCTTTTATTTTATTTGGGTAAATACCCCAAAGTAGGATTGCTGGATTGTTTAGTAATTCAATTTCTTAATTCTTTTGAGAGAGTTATTACTGTTTCCATAGTGGCTATACCAACTTATGTTCCTATGAAGAGTGCACAGTACTTTCCTTTTTGCCATATGCTCATCAGCATTTTTTATTTATTGCCTTTTCAATAAAAACAGTTCTCATAGGGTTGAGGTAATAGCTCATTGCAGTTTCAACATGCATTTCTCTGTCATTAGGGATGATGAGCATCTTTTCATGTGTCTGTGCCCATCTCTATGTCTTCTTTGGAAAAATGTCTATTCAGATCCTCTGCTTATTTTTTTAATTAAGTTTGATTTTGTTGATGATGAGTTGTATGAGTTCTTTGTATATTTTGTGTATTAACTCCTTATTAGATGTATGATTTGCAAATATCTTCAAATATCTAAATAGACTACCTTTCTGTTTTGTTGATAGTTTCTTTTGCTACGCTAAAGTTTTTAGTTTGATGTAGTCCCATTTGTTTATTTTTGTTTTGTTGTCCTTACCTGAGAAGATAGAGCCCCCAAAATATTAAGTCTCATGATGAAGAGCATATTATGTTTTCTTCTAGGAATTTGATGGTTTCATTTAAGTCTTTAATCCATTTTGAGTTAATTTTTGGTATATGGCGTGAGAAAGTAGTCCAATTTGATTTCTCTGTATGAAGCTATTCAGTTTTCCCAGCATTATTTACTGAAAAGGTTTTTCTTTCACCATTTTATATTCTTGCATCATTTATCATAGACTAATTGACCAAATGTGTGTGGGTTTATTTCTGGGCTCTCATTTCCATACTATTTTGATTACTGTAGCTTGGAAGTACATTTTGAAATCAAGGAACATGATACTCCAACTTTTGTTTTCTTGTTCAATTGTATAGGCTGTTTGGATGTTTTGTGTTTCCATACAAATTTTAGAAATTATTTGTTCTAGATTTATGAAAAATGTCATTGGTATTTTGATAGATACTGGTTTGAATTTGTAGATTGCCTTAGGTAGTTTGGTTATTATAACAATATTAATTCTTTCATTAAATCATTTTCTATGTATAGTATAGTATTATGTCATCTGAAAACTGAGTTTTATATCCTTTCCAATTTGGCTTCCTTCCATTTATTTTTTTGTCTGATTGTTATGGCCAGGACTTCCATAAAAGTGGCATTTGAACTGCAGCACGCCAGGCCTCTCTGTCCATCACCAACTCCCAGAGTTCATCCAAACCCATGTCCATTGAGTCAGTGATGCCACCCAACCATATTATTCTCTGTTGTCCCCTTCTCCTCCTGCCCTCAAACTTTCCCAGCATCAGGGTCTTTTCAAATGTGTCAGCTCTTCGCATCAGGTGGCCAAAGTATTATAGTTTCAGCTTCAACATCAGTCCTTCCAATGAGCACCCAGGACTGATCTCCTTTAGGATGGACTGGTTGGATCTCCTTGCAGTCCAAGGGACTCTCAAGAATCTTCTCCAACACCACAGTTTAAAAGCATCAATTCTTCAGTGCTCAGCTTTCTTTATAGTCCAACTCTCACATCCGTACATGGCCACTGGAAAAACCACAGCTTTGACTAGACGGACCTTTGTTGGCAAAGAAATGTCTCTGTTATTTAATATGCTGTCTAGGTTGGTCATAACTTTCCTTCCAAGGAGTAAGTGTCTTTTAATTTCACAGCTGCAATCACCATCTGCAGTGATTTTGGGGCCCAGAAAAATAAAGTCTGACACTGTTTCCACTGTTTCCCCATCTATTTGCCATGAAGTGACGGGACTGGATGCCATGATCTTAGTTTTCTGTGTTGAGCTTTAAGCCAACTTTTTCACTCTTCTCTTTCACTTTCATCAAGAGGCTCTTTAGTTCTTCTTCACGTTCTGCCATAAGGGTGGTGTCATCTGCATATCTGAGGTCATTGATATTTCTCCCGGCAATCTTGATTCCAGCTTGTCCTTCCTGCAGCCCAGCATTTCTCATGATGTGCTTTGCATATAAGTTAAATAAGGAGGGTGAAAATATACAGCCTTGATGTACTCCTTTTCCTATTTGGAACCAGTCTGTTGTTCCATGTCCAGTTCTAACTGTTGCTTCCTGACCTGCATACAGATTTCTCAGGAGGCTGGTAAGGTGGTCTGGTATTCCCATCTCTTTCAGAATTTTCCAGTTTATTGTGATCCACACAGTCAAAGGCTTTGGCATAGTCAATAAATCAGAAATAGATGTTTTTCTGGAACTCTCTTGCTTTTTTGATGATCCAGTGATGTTGGCAATTTGATCTCTGGTTCCTCTGCCTTTTCTAAAACCAGCTTGAACATCTGGAAGTTCACGGTTCACGTATTGCTGAAGACTGACTTGGAGAATTTTAAGCATTACTTTATTAGCGTATGAGATGAGTGCAATTGTGCGGTAGTTTGAGCGTTCTTTGGGATTGGAATGAAAAGTGACCTTTTCCAGTCCTGTGGCCACTGCTGAGTTTTCCAAATTTGCTGGCATATTGAGTGCAGCACTTTCACAGCATCATCTTTCAGGATTTGAAATAGCTCAACTGGTATTCCATCACTTCCACTAGCTTTGTTTGTAGTGATGCTTCCTAAGGACCACTGACTTCCCATTCCAGGATATCTGGCTCTGGTGAGTGATCACACCATCGTGATTACCTAGGTCATGAAGATCTTTTTAATATAGTTCTTCTGTGTATTCTTGCCACCCCTTCTTAATATCTTCTGCTTCTGCTAGGTTCCTACCATTTATGTCCTTTATTGAACCCATCTTTGCATGAAATGTTCCCTTGGTATCTCTAATTTTCTTGAAGAGATCTCATCTTTCCAATTCTATTGTTTTCCTCTATTTCTTTGCATTGATCCCCGAGGAAGACTTTCTTATCTCTCCTTTCTATTCTTTGGAACTCTGAATTCATATGGGTATATCTTTCCTTTTCCCCTTTGCTTTTCACTTCCCTTCATTTCACAGCTATTTGTAAGGCCTCCCCAGACAGCCATTTTGCTTTTTTGCATTTGTTTTTCTTGGGGGTGGTCTTGATCCCTGTCTCCTGTACAGTGTCATGAACCTCCGTTCATAGTTCATCAGGCACTCTGTCTATCAAATCTAGTCCCTTAAATCTATTTCTCACTTCCACTGTATTGTCATAAGGGATTTGATTTAGGTCATACCTGAATGGTCTAGTGGTTTTCTTCACTTTCTTCAATTTCAGTCTGAATTTGGCAATAAGGAGTTGTCATACATAGATTTTACTATGTTGAGGTGTTTTTCCTCCATAGCTACTTTATTGAGAATTTTTGTCATAAATGAATGTTGAATTTTGTCAAAAGCTTTTCTGTACCTATTTTGTTGATTATATGACTTTCATGCTTCAATTTTTTATTGTTTTATATATCACAAGGATTGATATGGGAATATTGGATCATCTTTGCATTCCTGGTATAAATCCCACTTGATTTTGGTGTGTGATTCTATTTATTCAATTCAGCTTGTTAATATTATGTTGAGGATTTTTGAATGTGTTCATCAGTGATATTGGCATCTATTTTTCTTTTCTGTTTTGTCTTTATCTAGTTTTGAAATCAAGGTGATGTTTCCCTCACAGAATGATTTTGGAAGTGTCTTTATCTCTCAATTTTTTGGATAGTTTGAGAAGAATAGGTGTTAACACTCCTTTAAATATTTGGACTTCTAAGGTGGCACTAGTGGTAAAGACCTGCCAGCCAATGCAGGAGACATAAGAGACATGGATTTGATCCCTGGGTTGAGAGGATCCCTGGAGGAGGGCATGGCAACCCATTCCAGTATTCTTGCCTGGAGAATCTCATGGACAGAAGAACCTGGCAGGTTATAGTCCATAGGGTCACAAGAGTCAGACACAAGTGAAGTGACTTAACATGCAAGTATGAACATACATTAGCAGACCAATGCATTCTAGTTCTTTTTTAAATTTATTTTATTTAATTTTTGGCTGTGCAGACTCTTAGTTTCTTGATCGGGATCTAACCCACAGCTCCTGCACTGGAAGTGTGAACTCTTAATCACTGGACAGTCTGGGAAGTCTCCAGCCTTTAGCTATTTAGTAGTATATTGTTTACCATCCATATGTTTGTGATTTTTTTGCAATTTTTATCTTGTAGCTGATTTCTAGTCTTAAGTCATTGTAGTTGGAAAAGTACTCAGTATGATTTAATTCTTCAAAAATGTGTGCTGTGGTCTAGCATGTGGTTTATCCTGGAGAATAATACATGTGCACTTCCAGATAATGTGTATTCTGCCATTTTGGATGGAATGCTCTGTAGATATCAATTAATCCACCTGGTGTAATGTAACATTTAAGGACAGTGTTTCCTATTGATTTTCTGTCTGGAAGCTGAGTCCATTAATGTAAGCAAAATCTTAAAATCCTCACTACTATTGTGCTACTGCCAAGTTTTCCTTTATTTTGTTAACACAGGCTTTATGTACACAAGTGTTCCTGTGTCATATATATATATATATATGTATATATATACATATATATATAATTGTTTTATTTTCTTTTTGGATTGATATTTGTGTATATTTATAATTGTTATATTTTCTTTTTGGATTGATCTCTTCAACAGTATAAAATATCTTTGCTTGTCTCTTGTTACAGTCTCTGCTTTAAAGTCTATTTTGTCTAACATAAATGTAGATGCCACAACTTTCTTTTGGTTTCAGTGTGCATAGAATACTTTTTTCCAGTATGAATATGCAAAAAGATATGATGCTGAGAGATGAACTCCCCAGGTCAGTAGTGCCAAATACACTAACTGGAGAAGAGTGGAGCAATGGCTCCAGAAAGAATGAAAAGGCTGAGCCAAAGCAAAAGCAATGCCCAGTTGTGGATGTGCCTGGTGATGGAAGTAAAGTTTGATGCTGTAAAGAACAATATTGAATAGGAATCTGGAATGTTAGGTCCATGGATCAAGGTAAATTGGAAGTGGTCAAAAAGGAGATGGCAACAGTGAATATTGACATTTTAGGAATCAGTGAAATAAAATGGAATGGAATGGATGAATTTCACTCAGATGACCATTATACCTACTACTGTGGGCAGGAATCCCTTAGAAGAAATGGAGTAGCCATCATAGTTAAAAAAAAAAAAAAAGAGTCCAAGATGCAGTACGTGGATGCAATCTCAAAAACCACAGAATGATCCCTGTTCATTTGCAAGGCAAACCCCTCAGTATCACAGTAATCTAAGTCTATGCTCCAACCACTAACTCCAAAAAAGCTGAAGTTGAACAGTTCTATAAAGACCGACAAAATCTTCTAGAACTAACACTAAAAAAAAAAAAAAAAAAAAAAAAAGGATGCCCTTTACATGATAGGGGAATGGAATGCAAAGGTAGGAAGTCAAGAGATACCTGGAGTAGCAGGTAAGTTTGGCCTTAGAGTACAAAATGAAGCAGGGCAAAAGCTGATAGAATTTTGCCAAGGAAATGCATTGATTATAGCCAAAACCCGCTTCCAACAACACAAGAGATGACTTTACACACAGACATCACCAGATGGTCAATATCAAAATTAGACTGACTCTATTCTTTGCAGATGAAGAAGGAGAAACTATACAGTCAGTAAAAACAAGAATGGAACCTGACTGTGGATAAGATAATGAACTCCTTATTGCAAAATTCAGGCTGAAAGAAAGTAGGGAAAACCACGAGACCATTCAGGTATAATCTAAATCAGAACTGTTATAATTATACAGTGGAAGTGACACAGTGCCTAAAGAACTATGGAAAAAGATTCATAACATTGTACAAGGGGCAGTGATCAAAATTATCCCCAAGAAAAAGAAATGCAAAAAGGCTAAATGGTTGTCTGAAGAGGCCTTACAAATAGCTGAGAAAAGAAGAGAAGCTAAAGGCAAAGGAGAAAAGGGAAGATATATCCATCTGAATGCACAGTTCCAAAGAATAGCAAGAAGAGATAAGAAAGCCTTCCTCAGTGATCAGTGCAAAGAAATAGAGGAAAAAAATAAAACTGGAAAGACTAGAGATCTCTTCAAGAATATTAGAGATACCAAGGGAATATTTTATGCAAAGATGGGCACAATAAAGGACAGAAATTGTATGGACCTAAAAGATGCAGAAGATATTATGAAGAGGTGGCTGGAATACACAGAAGAATTATATAAAAAAGATCTTAATGACCCAGATAACCATGATGGTGTGATCACTCACCTAGAGCCAAACATCTTGGAGTGTGAAGTCAAGTGGACCTTAGGAAGCATCACTACAAATAAAGCTAGTGGAGGTGATGGAACTCCAGCTGAGCTTCTTCAAATCCTAAAAGATGATAGCATTAAAGTGCTGCACTCAATATGCCAGCAAATTTGGAAAACTCAGCAGTGGCCTCAGGACTGGAAAAGGTCAGTTTTCATTCCAATCCCAAAGAAAGGCAATGCCAAAGAATGCTCAAACTACCACACAATTGCACTCATCTCACATGCTAGTAGAATAATGCCCAAAATTCTCCAAACTAGGCTTCAACAGTACATGAACTGAGAAATTCCATATGTAGAAGCTGGATTTAGAAAAGGCAGAGGAACCAGAGACAAAATTGCCAACATCCATTGGATCATAGAAAAAGGAAGAGAATTCCAGAAAAACATCTACTTCTGCTTCATTGACTAAGCTAAAGCCTTTGACTGTGTGGATCACAACAATCTGTGAAAAATTCTTAAAGAGAAGGGAATACCAGATCACCTTACCTGCCTCCTGACAAATCTGTATGTAGGTTAAGAAAAAACAGTTAGAACCAGACAGAGAACAACAGACTGAATCCAAATTGGGAAAGGAGTACGTCAAGGCTGTATACTGTCACCCTGCTTATTTAACTTCTATGCAGAGTACATCATGAGAAATGCCCAGCTGGATGAAGCACAAACTTGAATCGAGCTTTCTGGGAGAAATATCAATAACCTCGGATATGCAGATGACACCACGCCTATGGCAGAAAGCAAAGAGGGACTAAAAAGCCTCTTGATGAAAGTGAGAGAGGAGAGCAAAGAAGCTAGCTTAAAACTCACCATTCAAAACATGAAGATCATGGCATCCAGGCCCATCGCTTCATGGCAAATAGGGAAACACTGAAGACAGTGAAAGACTTTATTTTCTTGGGCTCCAAAATCACTGCAGATGGTAACAGCAATCATGAAATTAAAAGATGCTTCCTGCTTGGAAGGAAAGCTATGACAAGCCTAGACAGCATATTAAAAAGCAGAGATATTACTTTGCCAACAAAGGTCTGTCTAGCCAAAGCTATGGTTTTTCTTGTAGTCATGTGTGGAAGTGAGAGTTGGACCATAAAGAAAGGTGAGCACCAAAAAATTGATGCTTTTGAACTGTGGTGTTGGAGAAGACTCTTGAGAGTCCCTTGGACTGCAAGGAGATCAAACCAGTCCATCCTAAAGGAAATCAGTCTTGGATACTCAGTGGAAGGACTGATGCTAAAGGTGAAGCTACAATACTTTGGTCACCTGATGACCAATTAACTGACTCATGGAAAGGACCCCGATGCTAGGAAAAATTGAAGTCAGTAGAAGTGCACAACAGAGGATGAGATGGTTGGATGGCATCACTGAATCAATGGTCATGAGTTTCAGCGACCTCCAGGAGTTGGTGATGTACAGGGAAGCCTGGTATGCTGCAGTCTATGGGGTCACAAAGAGTTGGATACGACTGAGTGCCTGAACTGAACTCAATTGACCTTTTCCCATCCCCCAACTTTCAATTTGTTTCTGAAGAACTGATGTGAGTCTCTTGTCAGCATCATATATACAGTTCTTGTTTTCTCATTCATTCTCTGTATTTCCTTCAATTGGAGCATTAGTCTATTTAAATTTATAATGATTATTGATAAGTATGGAGTAACTATACGGTTACTTGTTTTCTGGTTGTTTCCACAGTTCTTTTTTGTTCTCTTCTTTTCTCTTTTTGTGATTTGATGACTACTTCTAGGTTTATATTTGGATTTCTCTTGCATTTTTGTGTGTATTTCTTGTAAATTTTTGATGTGTGATTATCATGACATTCATATATAAACATATAGCTGTATATACATGTCCATATATATATATGCACAGTTTTATATAGTATACATACACTTATTAAGTTGGGTATCTCTTAAATTTAAATGCTTTTTAACAACTCTGCATTTTTAGTCCCCCTGATGTTTAATGTTATTGACATCATTTTATACCTTTTGCTTTGTGTATCTCTTAACAACTTATTGTTTTCATAAAAGATTTAACTACTTTTGTCTTTAACCTTCCTACTAGGTTTATAGGTGATTCAAAGTCACTCAAAGTGTTAGTTGCTCAGTCATGTCTGACTTTTTGTGACCACATGGACTGTAACTCACCAAGCTCCTCTGTCCATTTAATTCTCTGGGTAAGAATAATGGAGTGGGTTGCCATCCCTTCTTCAGGAAAAAGTGAAAGTCACTCAGTTGTGTCCAACTCTTTGCAACTCCATGGACTATACAGTCCATGGAATTCTCCAGGCCAGAATATGGGAGTGGGTAGCCTTTCTTCTTCCAGGGGATCTTTCCAACCCAAGACTTGAACCCAGGTCTCCCTCATGGCAGGTGGATTCTTTACCAGCTGAGCCACTACGGAAGCCCAAGAATACTGGAGTGGGTACCCTATCCCTTCTCCAGGGGATCTTCCTGACCCAGGAATAGCCCAGGATCTCCTGCATTGCTGCTGCTGCTGATGCTAAGTCGCTTCAGTCGTGTCTGACTCTGCAACCCCATAGACGGGAGCCCACCAGGCTCCCTCATCCCTGGGATTCTCCAGGCAAGAACACTGGAGTGGGCTGCCATTTCCTTCTTCAATGCATGAAAGTGAAAAGTGAAAGTGAAGTCACTCAGTCATGTCCAACTCTTCGCGACCCCGTGGACTGCAGTCTACCAGGCTTCTCTGTCCATGGGATTTTCCAGGCAAGAGTACTGGAGTGGGGTGCCATTGCCTTCTCCGCCTGCATTGCAGGCAGATTCTTTAGCACCTGAGCTACCAGGGAAGCCCCCCCTCTCCAGGCGATCATTCCAATCCAGGGATCGTATCCTGGTCTCCTGAATTGTAAGTGGATTCTTTACCACCTGAGCCAGCAGGGAAGCCAAACTTATACGTGGTTAGTCTACTACTTTTAAGTTTTTTTGCATTTGCCTTTACTATTGAGATTTTCCTTTTTATACTTTTTATATTTCTAAGTCAGTCAGTCAGTTCAGATGCTTCTCACTCAAGGATGTCTGGCTCTAGGTGAGTGACAATATAGTTTTATTGTGACAATTCGCATTTCTAATTCTGGTCTTTTCTGCTTTGAGTAATCCCTTTAACATTCCTTGTAAAGCTGGTTTGGTGGTGTTGAACTATTTTAAGTTTTGCTTGTCTGTAAATCTCCTTATCTCTCCTTCACATTTTACTGATATCCCTTTTAGGTAGAGTATTCTAGGTTGTACATTTTTTTCCTTTCATCATTTTGAATACATCATGCCACTTCTTGCCTGCAGTGTTTCTGCCCAGAAGTCAGCTTATTTTATTATGTGGATTCTTTTGTAATATGTTTTTCTTTGACTGATTTTAAAGTTATCTGTTTATCTTTAATGTCAGCATTTAATTATGATGTGTCTTGGTTTGGAATTCTCTGGGTTGGCCTTACTTGGTATGCTCTGTCCTTCTGGGAGCCTGCCATTTGTTTCCATTACCAGGTTAGGGAAGTTTTCAGCTATTATTTCTTTAAATGAATTATCTGACCCTTTCTTCTTTTTCTGGGACCTCTATAACGTGAATGTTAGTAAACTTGATGTTGTCCCAGAGGTCTCTCAAACTGTCTTTAAATTTTTTTTTTTCAACTTTGATAATATTCGCTACTCTGTCTTCAGTTTGATGATTTATTACTCTGTATTATCTAATATAGTATTGATTTTTTCTTGTATATTTATTTCAGTTATTGTGTTTTTCAGCTCTGTTTGGACTTTTTAATATTTTCTAGCTCTTTGTTAAAATTATCACTATGTTCATGTATGTTCTTCTGAGTTTAGTGAGCATCTCTGTGAAGATTACCTTGAATTTCTACCAAGTAGATTGCTTATCTCTACTTTGTTCAGTTTTTTTTCCTAAGATTTTGTCTTGTTCCTTGTATCATATTCCTCTGTCTTCTTATTTTGTCTATTTGTCTGTTTGTTTCTATATGTTAGATAGGTCATTAACATTTCCCTATCACTGAGAAGTGATCTCAATATAGGAGATGCCCCCTAGGGTCCAGCAGCATACCCACTCTGGTCACTGGAATATATGCTCTAGGGGTATGCCTATTTGGGCTGCATGGCCCCATCCATTGTGGCACAGCTGACTACTGTGGGTTCTCTGGTAGGCCAGACTGGCTCCCAGTCTGTTTGCCTGTCAAGTACTGCCTCATGACTCCTGGCCTGCTGAGAGAAGGGCAAAGTTTTGAAGTGGTTAGCTGCTCAGTCCAAGAGGGCCCCGAGCTGGTGTCAGCTTGATGGTGGCCAGGTAGTCCCTCACCACTAACAGTCTAGAGCGAGGACTCCAAAATATCACTTGCCAGCATCAATGTGCTGCAGTAGAATGAGCTCCCCAAAAATGACTGTCGTCAGTGTCTATATCTCCAAGGGGAGTCTCTGTTGCCTCTGGCTTTTCTAGGGCTCTCCAAGATCAGAGTGCCTGACCCAGAATCCTTTAAAATTACTGCCTCTTCACTGGGACTTGAAGGGTTTGATTTTGTGTGTGCCCTTTACGAGTGGAGTCCTTATTTCCTATAGGCCCTCCTGCTCTCTGAATGTAAATTCAGCTAGCCTTCAAAGACAGAAATTCTAGGGACTCTTCTCTGATAAATGATGCCAAGGATGGGGAGTCTGCTATAGGGATTGGAATCTTTGCTCCTTGGGGAGAACCCCTATAACTGTGATCATCCTCCCATTTGTGGGTTGCATACCTGGGAAGCATCTTCACCACACATAACCTGAAATTTTAAACAGAGTGGTCAGTATAAACCTCATTAAGAAAGTACATTTAAGTGAACTTCTGATTGAAGTTTGGATTTAGCTATGCCAGTATTTAGAAGAAAGCATCCCACGCAGAAGAAATAACTAGTACAGAGGTATTAGAAGAATTATATGCAGAACATAAGAAGACCAGTGAGTCAGGAGCAGAGCAAGCTTTAAGGAGAATCGTAGAAGATGAGTTTGTAGAGAGATGGAAGGAACAAAGTCATATGGGATTTGGGCTTCCATCCTAAGACAAACGAAGAGACAGTGGGGAATTGATACTCTGTTATCTTTTAATAGATTAGCTTTAAGTTATGTTGAAAATAGGAAGTAGTTAAAGTTAAATGAAATCATAAAGGTGGTGTAATGATCTGATGAGACTACTGTCTTTATAGGAAGAGACACTGGAAAACCTGTTTCCTTGCTCCTGTCTGCCAGGTGAGCACACCCTAAGAAAGCTGTAAGTCAGGGGGACTGTCCTGACCAGGAATCAAATCAAACTGGCTGACACCTATATTTTGGGATTCTCAATCTCCAGAACTTTCAGAGAAAACATTTTCTTGTTGTTTAAGCCATCTAGGTAATGATATTTTGTTATGACAGTCCAAGCAGACTAATACACTGTCTCTCCCACAGTACTTCTGATTCTTATATTTCTTAATTTTTTCATACATTAACTTCTCCCAAGATACTGTATAACTTATGTTCTTATTGTGTCCTCTACTTATTTTTTGTCCTCACCCATATGAATTCAATCTCCACAGGCCAGGGATTTTTTTTGTTATTGTTATTACCCCATACATTCTATGGAGGTTACTTGATACATTTTTGTTAAGTGAAAGAAAGGGGAGTTCGGATTGACATGTATGACCAACAGTTAATTTCTGTTTTAATCTTGTTGTAATTATTTCAGACATTATGTTAAAAAAGAATTAATGTAAAATGTAAAAAATATACTTCCTCCCAAAGCTATATGTTAATATTCTCTAAGCCATAGCTATAGGTTTTAAAAACACCTACTCCCATTCTGCCTGCAATGCAGGAGACCTGATTTTGATCCCTGGGTCGAGAAGATCCCCTGGAGAAGGGAATGGCTACTCGCTCCATGTTTTTGCCTGGAGAATCCCATGGACAGAGGAGCCTAGTGAGCTGCAGGTCAAGGGGTAGCAAAGAGTCGGACATAACTGAGCAACCAATACACGCACACACAGTCCCTTTCTACATTCTCTCCATCATCCTTAATTCTAATTCCTCTTTAAAAAGGAAAAAAAAAAAAAAAAAGAATTCTATATTCTTGGCTACTTGCAAGGATTATAAAAATTGTAAAAAAGGTAAATGTGAGTTGAAAGTATTAATATTTTGATGAAATAACATACAATATGAAATAGAATAGAAACTTTTTAAGACTCGATGCACATGAGTTTGGGTGAACTCCGGGAGTTGGTGATGGACAGGGAGGCCTGGTGTGCTGCGATTCATGGGGTCTCAAAGAGTCGGACACGACTGAGCGAGTGAACTGAACTGAACTGAACTGAAGATACAATTTGGATTTTGATTTCAAAATGAATATTGTGGAGATTTAAGATAATGAAGAATGTGTACCAAGGAAGTATTTTAAATCATTGTAGGTATCTTTCCATAGTCTTTCTGGAAATCTGGAGGCAAGCTGATTTCAAAGAAAACATTCTGCTTCAAAGAGAACATACAGCAACTTTAGTGGAGGACTGCATGTTGATCCAGGGAGAAAAACTTGTTAAAATGCTTTTCCTATTAAGAGAATTGCATCCAAAAATAAATTAAATTTAAATTAAATTAAACTAAACTAAATAAACATATTTGGTTGATAAATGTAACCATCATTCAGTGGAAATTATCCACAGAGAAGACTTATCCACTGATTGAAGAATAGTTAAGAAAAATATTTAAATTAAGTAAATAATGGCCCATCAATTCTATGGTTACAGATGATTTGCCATTCCTAATTAAACATGGTCATAAAAACTTGGTCGGCAAATACCGTTCAGTAATATGAACAAGAAATTCAGGTGTTCAAATAAGAAGCAGCTTGCCTGAAGGGAAAAGGGGGTCTGCAAATGAAATTATCTATTTCTTATGATTTTTATACTTTCTTCAAAGTGAATAAATGGCCCCATTCACAGTCACCTGTTTTGAGTCTTATTTTTAGGTGGTCAGCACTGATAAGTTAATCCCACATGTGCTTGGCCCATGTGCAATTCATTACTTCATTTGTCAAAAATGAGAAACTTACTATTCTTTATATTCATGCTGGCATATAAAGAAATTTTAAGAGCTTTTAAAATGCTAGCTTATGCATTACATTAACATCTTTTGTGTTCAAACTGCAGAACTAAATCTTTTTTTACTAACATGTATTTCTGCATTAAAGCATGTGCCTGCGTGTGCGCCCAGTCACTTCAGTTGTGTCCAGCTCTTTGTGACCCTATGGACTATAGCCTGCCAGGCTTCTCTGTCCATAGATTCTCCAGGTGAGAATACTGGAGTGAGTTGCCAAGTCCTCCTCCAGGGAATCTTCCTGACCCAGGGATAGAACCTGGGTCTCCTGCATTGCAGGCGGGTTCTTTACCACTGAACCACCAGGAAAGCCCATGTTAGGGCATATCTCTACTGAAATTGATTGGGGTTAGGTAATAACTATGAAAGCAAAAGATCCACTGACCCAGTGAAGATGATGTAGCCCCCCAAAAACCTCTTTTGCTAACACAGGCCATGAGTTTGCACTAGAAGCAGAACCCAAGAAACATTTTAAACAGCTGCTTTAGAGTAGAAGTCCCCAACATTTTTGGCACAAGGGATCGGTTTTGTGGAAGATCATTTTTCCATGGACCAGGCAGTAATGCGAGTGATTAGAAGTGTCAGATGAAGCTTCGCTGGCCTGCCACTCACCTCCTGCTAACAGGCTAACAGTACTGGTCCCCAGCCCAGGAGTTGGGGACTCCTGCTATAAAGCATGGAAAAGTTGACAACTGCCCCTTGGCTTGCCTGATGGGTGGCAATGCCTCTACCATAGCTGCAAGTGATGCTGAGTTTTCGAGAAATGTGTGACCACCTTAGGTGAGGAGACACCTTGCTAGAGAATGATTTGATATCACTATCAAGGGCAAATAAAATTGATCGTTTATAGGAACACACTTTTGAAACATATATGTTTACTTGTAAATGCAATACAACTCGATTATTTTAAGCACTTACTGAACTGATTTTATTTCTTTATTACTATTTTTAGTGTTGCCTTTTATTTATTTGTTTTTAAAAATTATTTTAATTGGAGGCTAATTACTTTACAATATTGCGGTGGTTTTTGCCATACATTCACATGAATCAGCCATGGATGTACATGTGTTCCCCAAGCTGACTCTTCCTCCCACCTCCCTCCCCATTCCATCTCTCAGGGTCATCCCAGTGCACTGTCTTTGAGTGCCCTGTTTCATGCATCAAACTTGGACTGGTCATCTATTTCATATATGGTAATATACATATTTCAATGCTATTCTCTCAAAACATCCTACCCTCACCTTCTCCCACAGAGTCCAACAGTCTGTTCTTTAACATCTGTGTCTCTTTTGCTGTTTTGCATATAGGGTCATCACTACCATCTTTCTAAAATACATATATTTGCGTTAATATACTATATTGGTATTTTTCTTTCTGACTTACTTCGCTCTGTATGATAGGCTCCAGTTTCATCCACCTCATTAGAACTGATTCAAATGCATTCTTTTTAATAGCTGAGTAATATTCCATTGTGTATATGTACCACAGCTTTTTTATCCATTCATCTTCTGACATCTAGGACATCTAGGTAGCTTCCATGTCCTGGCTATTGTAAACAGTGCTGCAATGAACATTGGGATACATGTGTCTCTTTCAGTTCTGGTTTCCTCAGTGTGTATGCCCAGTAGTGGGATTGCTGGGTCATATGGCAGTTCTATTTCCAGCTTTTTAAGGAATCTCCACACTGTTCTCCACAGTGGCTGTACTAGTTTGCATTCCCACCAACAGTGTAAGAGGGTTCCCTTTTCTCTGCACCCTCTCCAGCATTTACTGAACTGATTTGAAAAAGAGCTCTCTATTCAAATATAGGGCTTTCCCTGGTGGCTCAGTGGAAAAGAATCCACCTGTCAATGCAGGAGACGATCTCTGGTTTGGGAAGATTCCCCTGGAGAAGAAAATGGCAACTTGCTCCAGTATTCTTGCCTGAGATATCTCAGGGAGAGAGGAGCCTGGTGGGCTATAATCCACACAGTTACAAAGAGTCAAATATGACTTAACAACTAAAAGAACAACAACAATTCAAATATATTTCCAATGTTCAAATTAATTAGATAAGAATGCAATTTTATATCAGGGACTTTTAAAATAAGTAAACAAACTCCAAATACCATTTAATCAAAACAATTAAACCCTCTACACATACAGAAATACACACCACTCTTTTGTTTATCCTTAGTTTATGCCCCAAAATTCAAAGTTTATATATTTTTACATATGTATATATATACATGATATATATATATACACATATCTATGTATCCACTATCTGTCATTGTCTGTCTATCTGTGTGTTGTGCTGAGCTCAGATGCTCACTTGTGTCCAATGCTTTGTAATCCCATGGACTGTAGCCTGCCGGGCTCCTCTGTCGTTGGGATTTTTCTGGGAAGATTACTGGAGTGGGTTGCCATTTCTTTCTCCAGGGCATCTTCCTGACCCAGGGATCAAACCCATACCTCTTACACCTTCTTCATTGGCAGGAAGATTCTTTACCACTAGCACCACCTGGGAAGCCCTCTATCTATCTATCAAACAACAAAAAGTACAAACAGTTGAATCAAGGTATGTAAGAAATCAAGGAATGAGAGCAACTAAGAAACTATGGAAGATGAGATATCCTGGATAGCTGTACTGTGTTAAGAAGCACAAGAACATGGGTATGGGATAAGCAAGGAAACACATGTTATGTGGTACTGCAATGTACCACAAGGAAACATCCCAGGAAGCAAGTATTTTAGGCAGTGTGGCAAGGGTAGGCAGAAAGCATAGCTACAGGCAAGAGAATGATCTTGCTGAATGCACAACATGAAGTTTGAAGGTAAATCCATTTCCCAACAGCAAACCAAAATGTTAGGGCTCTCACATTGTTAGGATGACTTGGGAGCACCTTATAAATGAAGGTTATAAGAATTCTTGTATAAACCTGTTCATGTGGTCTGAATTTGCATCCTTTCCAGAATCATCTACCAAACATAGAGATTTCCTCAATTTCTTGGCTTTACAGTTGCATCTCAGGATTAAAATGGAACCAGGAATGAAGCTGATACCCACAATTCTATACATTATTTATATTATAAAACAAACTTGTACACGTGTATAGTACACTATAATGATAATTTTACTGAATTTTATGGATTACTATAGGAACCTAATATCAAGAAAAACTTGAATCATATCAATATTTTGTATTTGGATGAATGTACTTTTGCCCCTAGATTACAAGTTTCTGCTCAAATTTAATTTAAGCAATGAAATGGACTACTTTACTCCTATAACATTCAGATTAATGGAGTTTTATGGTTACTGCACTGAGATATTTTACTGATTTTATATTTCACTTCTATGCAGGCAAATCAGTTTTATATTTAGATAGAAAATAAAGTCACAAATCCATTCTCAGTATGGACAACTGCTTCTGAAGATTACATTTTATAGATACTGTTTGCTTTTCAAATATCAACATGTTAAATAGGTAATAACTATCAAGTGAGTGTAATTTCACATATCCCTGCAGATAGCCACATTTAGAGAGGGAAAGGAAGTTTAGTTATAACATGAAAAGACAGCCATCAAGGGAAAATTATTTTTAAAATAATGCAACTATAATGCAAATATCTTAGAAGTAAGCATTAGAATGCTATTATTTTAAATAATGTCATTTTATGTTAGATTTTATTTTTATAAATAGAATGGGTGTGTGACTCTAAAGGCATAGAGCAAGGAACTGGAGTAATGGAGCAGTTCTGCATCTGACTGTCTTGGTGGAGGTTTGAATCTATATAATAAACTTCATAGAATTTTATGGAACTATTCACTAAAAAAAATTGTACATAAAACCTGGTGAAATTTGAATATGATCTGTGGTTTATAGCGTTGTATCAATGTCAGTTTCCTGATTTGATCATTGTACCATCCTTAGGTAGAATAGCAGGGAAGTTGAGAGATGGGCCCACAGAAAATCTTTGTATTATTTTTGCAGCTTTTACATGAGTCTAACGTTGTTTCAATAAACAAACAAATAATGTGGTCCATCCTTGGGAAATGAGAAGAGAAGGAAACAAACAGGCTTTATAAAAAGAAGCAAACAATGGTTAAGATTTTCATGCGTGCCTGCGTGCAAAATGGCTTCAGGCGTGTCCAACTCTTGGCGACCTATGGATTGTAGTCCGCCAGGCTCCTCTGTCTGTGGGATTCTCCCGCTTCCCTGGTGGCTCAGAGGGTAAAGCATCTGCCCGCAATGGAGGAAACCCAGGTTCGATCCCTGGGTCGGGAAGATCGCCTGGAGAAGGAATATGGCAACCCCCTCCAGTACTGTTGCCTAGAAAATCCCATGAACAAACAAGCCTGGTGGGCTACAGACCATGGGGTCGCAAAGAGTCGGACACGACTGAGCGACTTCACTTTCACTTTTCCAGGCAAGAATACTAGAGTGGGTTGCTGTGTCCTCCTCCAGTGTAATATCGTCATAAATAATAAAATTTCCCAAATCCAAAATAATCCTGCTGAGATTGTTAGCAAATACAGCTCATGACATCGGAAGACGCTCTGTCTGTGTCTGATGCTGTCTCAGAGCCTCTTACCTGTTTTTACCGTTTGCCAGCCCAGGGAGAAGGGGCTGCGAGCCTGCAGGTTGTAGGAGGAGATGGGGCTGTGGTTGTCAGCCGCTGGACTCCAGGAGAGCGTGGCTGTGCTCTCCGTGATCTCCTCCACAATCACTATCCCTGGTGGGCCTGGGGGACCTGTAGGCAAAAGAGAAGGGAAAAAGTTAAGGTCAAGCCATGTTGAGGAGCCATGATAAATTGTGTCTCCAATAAGGACCCAATCAAACTAGTAAAGCATTTTAATGAAATACATATTTAGTAATGAACATTGCCAGCAAAAAGAGATGGAATGCAAGTTGATTTCCATGATTTCTGAGGATAATTTAATTATAGATTTTTTTTCATAATACTTTGTGCTTGGATACAACCACCAGTTAACTTTGCATTTTATAGACATGCAAAAAATAATTAGAAACGAACACAAGGACTCGAATGTCAGTAGCTACTCTGACTGCTGAAATCAATCACAGCTTACAGAGGCAGTGACAGAGAAAGAGGCAATGCTACTAGAAACAGAAATGACCCCATCATTACCACAAAGTTACAGGTGTGTGGGCCTAATTTTCAGCCAATCTACAGTGTACAAATAGTGTGATGTACTTACCAAGGAGCTTAAACTCTAACAGGGGAAAAATGAAAGGCTCTGAAATATTGAGAGTTCAGACCAAGGAAGGATATATCCTAGAAGTGAGGCATGGAGAAATGTTGTGAGAAGTTAAAACAAAGGTGTGATTAGATGATGATGATGATGATTGTTTTTTTTTTTTTGGTGAGTGTGAGAAGACGGTTAATCAGAGAATATGATTCCCCTTTTGATCATAAAAAATTGGTATAGTATAGAATTATGTTTATCAATTGACATGCATTAGACTTTAGATGCAAGAAACAACCATGATCTGACATGAGGAGATGTATGCCCCTGTGTTACTACTTCTAAAATAGTGATTTCTAATAGCATTAAAAATATGTATAGTATTCATATTTTAGTGGCTAAGCACAAATGTCAGTTTTCTTCTTAAAGTTTTTCTATTCCCTAATATGAACAATCAAAGCTTTAAGGATCTTTTATTTTCAATTAAAAACATCCCACCTGTAAATATTTTAGGTTCTTTTCTGATTTAGCCCTTGTTTAGCAAGTTGCTCTCTGGATTTGGTTATTATGAAGTCTGAGCAGTAAGTGCTGACCTAGACCGGAAAGAGCTAAGAAATGGTGGAGTGCTAAATAGATGGAGGCAGTCAAGTCCTCTGAGGAGAAATGTTCAATAATGAAGGGACAAAGGGATGGACAAAGTGTTTAAAAGGGTCACCATACAAGTGACGTTTTTAGGCAATGAGAAATGAGCATTTTTATCAAGAGTGAGAAACAGCAGTGGGTAGTGGAGACCAAAGACTTAGAAGAAAAGGATTATTCCATCAAGAAGGTAACAAATACTGGGATTATGAGCAGACATGTAGAGAATAACCATGAGAAGTGGCAATTTTTTTTCCTCTGGAGAAATTAAGGAAGAAACTGAGTATAGAGAGAAAGCTTTTGAAATGTCAAGAAGCTGGGAGAGTTCATTCGGGAAGTTTCTCCTTTTTTCACTAAAGAAGGAAAAAAAAAAACCACAAAGTGAAGGTGGTTGGGTGAGAGTGCGACTGGGAGCTAGAAGACACTGGGGAATGTCTGGATAAGGCCCATGATAAAATGAGGAAAGAAAGGAAGAGTGAACTATTTGGAATAGTTTGGAATTCAAGTTTACCTCAATATCACCATTGTGAAGTAGAACTGACCAACTCAGCAAGCTTAGGCTAGAAAGCCAGGATCAGGACCAGAGAAAGTGGTTAACTGGGTCAATTCAGGCTTAGTTTATAAATTTTATATGACTTATCATCAAAGATGCCAATGGTATGAATGGCTATGGCCTCAAGGAGGACTAGGGCATCCAGGGAAGCCAGATTGGTGCTGGCAGACAAGAATAAAATAATGAAATCCAGAAACCAGGTTACTAGGAGGGAAAGATAGAAAGATAAAAATTGTATAATTTGAGATTTCAATGTAGGGAACTTTTGATGAAAGTTTGTATTTATCTGGAATTAAGCGGGAAATACAATTATTAGGTCAAGTACTTAGGGAAGAATCCTTTCACTTGATGTACAACCAATTTTCAGAGTATTAAAATGGTAGATAAAGATGAGGTATGGAAAATAAATAAGATCCAGTTGCTTAAGATGTCTAACAAGTTGCTAGACTATATGACAGGGACATGGAGGTGTGACTATAATGATAATAATATAATAATGATAAGAATATTAACTGTAGTAATAATACCAATAGCTACCATATCCTCACTATTGAGTATTTTGCAAACATTAGCTTGTTCACTTATTTCTATGTTACTATGAAGTGGGTATTATAACTCCTATTTCACAGAGGATGTAATAGACTCTTAGAGGTCATTTGGTTGACTAAGAATAAATAAGTTACTTAGTCAATAACCTCACTGTATGTTAGGTATTACATGAGGCAGTAGGTGTCAGAGAATCCCTTCTAGTGAGAAGTTACTCAAATCACCACTAGTGCATGGCACAGCAGAGATTTGAATTCAGATTTGATTCTAAAGCCTGATTTGTTCAAGAAAGCAAGGGTTATGGAGATCCTTCTTCCTTTCACTGTTAACTGAAGAAAGTGTTTAGGATTTTGTGGCAGCCTGGGTATATGATGGCCACCACCAACTTTCTTTCCTCTTGCACATGCAGGTCATTCCCTTACTGAAAAATGAAGCCTGTTCCTTAAACTTCCTTGAATCTGGGTTAGCCTGTGATTATAGGCATACTCTGGTGATACTGTGGATTTTTTTCTTGTGTGCATGCTTAAATCACTTCAGTCATGTCCGACTCTTCGCGACCCTAAGGACTGTAGCCTTCCAGGCTCCTCTGTCCATGGCATTCTCCAGGCAACAATACTGGTGTGGGTTGCCATGCCCTCCTCCAGGGGATCTTCCTGACCCAGGGGTTGAACCCTGATCTCTTAAGTCTCCTTCATTGGCAGATGGTTTCTTTACCACTAGCACCACCTGGGAAGTCACCATAATACAGCTAATATGGCAATAAAGCAAGTCATGCAACTTTTTGATTTTCAAGTCCATTAAAAAAAAAAAACTTGTTTACATTATACTATAGTCTATCAAGTATGCAATAACATTTTGTCTAAAAAAGCAATGTACATACCTTTATTAAACATATTTTATTGCTAAAAACTGCTAACCATCATCTGACTGTTCAATAAGTTGTAATCTTTTGTTTGGTGGAAAGTCTTGCCTCAATATTGATGGCTGCCAACTGATCAAAGTGGTGGTTGCTAAAAGTTGGGGTGATGTGGCACTTTCTTAAAATAAGACAACATGTCTCTTTACTTTTCCTTTCATGAATGAATTCTCTTTAGCACAATGATGTTAAATAGTATTTTACCCGTATTAGAATTTCTTTCTAAACTGGAGTCAGTTCTCTCAAAACTTGTCATTGACTTATTAAGTTTATGTAATATTCTCACTCCTTTGTTGCTATTTCAATGATTTTCACAGCATTTTTCCAAGAGTAGATTCCATCTCAAGAAATTATTTTCTTAGCACTTGCATAAGAAGCAACTCTTTATTTGTTAAAGTTGTATTGTGAGAATGTAGGAATTCGACCAACAGCTACAACCTACACTTCTAATTTTAATTATCTTGCTATTTCTACTACATCTTCAACCACTGAAGTCTTAAGTCCCTGTGTCATTCCTAAATGTTGGAATTAACTTCTTCCAAATTCCTGTTAATGTTGATTTTTTTACTTCTTCCCATGAATCACAAATACACTTAATGGCATTAGGATGATGAATCCTTTCCAGAAGATTTTCAGTTTATTTTGCCTATCAATGAAATCACTATCTATGGCAGCTGTAGCCTTATGAAACGTATTTCTGAAATAAAAAGAATTGAAATTCAAAATTACTCCTTAATCCATGGGCTGCAGAATGAATATTGTGTTAGCAGGCATTAAAACAGCATAAATCTCATTCTACATCTCCATCAGAGCTCTTGGATCATCAGATGCATAGTCATAGAGTAGCGATATCTTGAAAATAATTTTTATTTTTTTCTGAGCAGTAAGACTCAACAGTGGGCTTAATGTATTATGGTATACAATGTTGTAGACAGATATGCTGTATTTCATGTTTTGTTGTTCCATTTATAGAGCACAGGCAGAATATATTCAGCCTAGTTCTTAAGGGTCCTAGGCTTTTCAAAGTGGTAAATGAGCATTGGCTTCAATCTGCATTAGCCTCTAACAAGAGAGTCAATTTGTCTGTTGAAATTTGAAGTCATGCATTGACTTTTCCTCTCTAGTTATGAAAATGCTAGATGGCATCATCTTCCAATAGAAGGCTATTTTTACTACAATGAAAATCAGTTGTCTGTTGGAGCCATTTTGATTAATCATCTTGCCTAGATCTTCTGGATAACTGGTTGCAGCTTCTGCACCAGCACTTACTGTTTCACCTTGAACTTTTATGCTGTGAAGATGGCTCGTTTCTTTAAACCTCCAGAACCAGCTTCTGCTGTCTCAAGTTTTTCTTCTTCAGCTTTCTTCAGCCTTCATAAAATTAAAGGGAGGTGAGGCTTTGCTCTGGGTGGGCTTTAGCTTAAGGTAATGTTGTGGCTGGCTTGCTCTTCCATCCAGACCCCAAACTTTCTTATCAGCAATAAGCCTGTCTCCTTTTCTTGTCATCTTTGTATTCACTAGAACAGCACTTTTAATTTCCTTCAAGCCTTTTTGCTTTGCTAACTTGGCTAACTGGTGCAAAAGGCATAGCTTTCAACTTATCTCAACTTTTGACATGCCCTCCTCTCTAAGCTTAATCTTTTCTGGATTTTGATTTAAAGTGAGGGAGATACAACCATTTCTTCACTTGAACACTTTACAGGTATTATAGGGTTATTAACTGGCCCAATATCAAAATTATTGTGCCTCAGTGAATAGCAAGCCCAAGGAGAGAGAGATATAGAGAAACAGATGGTCAGTGGAATAATCAGAGTGCAAACAGCATTTGTTAATTAAACTTGCCTTCTTATATGGGTGTGGCTTATGGTGCCCCCAAACAATTGAAATTGTAGCATTGAAGATCATTAATCACAGATTACCATAACAAATATCACAATAATTAGAAAGCTTGAAATATTGGAAAAATTACCAAAATGTGACACCAAGACAGGAAGTGAGAAAATGCTGTTGGAAAAAACGGCACTAATAGACTTCTTTAACACAGGCTTGTCATAAAGCTTCAATTTGTAAAAAAAAAAAAAAAAAAAAAAGTACAACATTTCCAAAAATCAATTAAGTGCAATAAAATTAAGTATGCCTATATTTGACTCAAATGGCATTGGTAGAAATGACACAGCATGACTTTTGAGGAGAGTGTCATAAGAGGCTTTGCAGCTTCATCCCATATCTCCTGGAATGCTTATGAGGCAATCCAGCTGCCTGGTTAGAAATCCTGTTAAACTGATGCTACTATTCTGTCAGGAAATCCAAGTTAGTCATTTGGAAAATCCCATGGAGAGGAGGAGATCCAACTCACCCTCACCTATTCCAGCATCCCAGCCCAGACACCAGATGCAGTGAATCCTTCAAATGATTCCCACTTCAACCACCATTAGACACATGTGCATGAGACATCCCTGGTAAGAAATTGGCTATGGCTGTCTGCTGTCAAAACTATAAGAGCAAGTAATGGATAGATTTTTTAAGCCATTAATTTTGGGGAAACAACTGATAATTGGAACAGACTTCAAAATAGTTTGATTTGGAGTTTGTTCATAGGTAGGGAACTTATCAAGAGAATCATTACCATGCTTTGAAAAAAGACTTGAAGTTTAGCTATTGTATTTATATTGGAATAATTATGAACATAATTCATTAAGTTGAATTCCATATTGTTCCATTTATCCTGTTCCATTTCATCCATTCTATTTATTCACGTCTTCAAAAAACATTAACAATCACCCATGTGTGAGGCATGATAGGAAATATTGTGGAAAAGAGCTATTTGCTAATTATGTAAAATGATTTGCCTTTCTGAGTATTAAATCTCTACTAAAATATTTAAATTAATTTGCTTAAGAAAGGAGCATTTCTTTTAATAAGAGGCAATAATTACTCTGCTGGATCATCAAAAAAGCAAGAGAGTTCCAGAAAAACATCTATTTCTGATTTATTGACTATGCCAAAGCCTTTGACTGTGTGGATCACAATAAACTGTGGAAAATTCTGAAAGAGATTTGGGAATACCAGACCACCTGACCTGCCTCCTGAGAAATCTGTATGCAGGTCAGGAAGCAACAGTTAGAACTGGACATGGAACAACAGACTGGTTCCAAATAGGGAAAGGAGTACATCAAGGCTGTATATTTTCACCCTCCTTATTTAACTTCTGTGCAGAGTACATCATGAGAAATGCTGGGCTGCAGGAAGCACAAGCTGGAATCAAGATTGCCGGGAGGAATATCAATAGCCTCAGATATGCAGATGACACCACCCTTATGACACAAAGTGAAGAAGAATTAAAGAGCCTCTTGATGAAAGTGAAAGAGGAGAGTGAAAAAGTTGGCTTAAAGCTCAACATTCAGAAAACTAAGATCATGGCATCCGGTCCCATCACTTCATGGCAAATAGATGGGGAAACAGTGGCTGACTTTATTTTGGGGGGGCTCCAAAATCACTGCAGATGGTGATTGCAGCCATGAAACTAAAAGATGCTTACTCCTTGGAGAGAAAGTTATGACCAACCTAGATAGCATATTAAAAAGCAGGGACATTACTTTGCCAACAAAGGTCTGTCTAGTCAAGGCTGTGGTTTTTCCAGTGGTCATGTATGGATGTGAGATTTGGACTATAAAGAAAGCTGAGCACCGAAGAATTGATGCTTTTGAACTGCGGTGTTGGAGAAGACTCTTGAGAGTCCCTTGGACTGCAGGGAAATCCCAAGCAGTCCACCCTAAAGGAGATCAGTCCTGGGTGCTCATTGGAAGGACTGATGTTGAAGCTGAAATTCCAATACTTTGGCCACCTGATGTGAAGAGCTGACTCATTTGAAAAGACCCTGATGCTGGGAAAGATTGAGGGCAGGTGGAGAAGGGGATGACAGAGGATGAGATGGCTGGATGGCATCATCAACTCGATGGACATGGGTTTGGGTGGACTCTGGCAGTTGGTGAGGGACAGGGAGACCTGGCATGCTGCAGTCCATGGAGTCACAAAGAGTCAGACACGACTGAGTAGTTGAATTTAACTGAGTCCCTCAATAAATATCTGAAGAAAAGATGGAATGGAGAACGGCGTGGAAAAAAGAAGAGATGTGGAAATACCAAAGTGTTATGCTGGGAATTTGAAATGCTGTATAACAATTAACAATTTTTAAAATAATTGTCATGTAAAGTAAAAATCCAATCTTATAACCTCTTTCTTTTTGTTAAATCAAAATATAATTGAGCTAATTTTTGTTTTTTTCAGAATAGAGTATGGTGATAATAAAATTGACAGACTAGGTTCAGAATGAAGAAAATGAACCTTTTCATATTTTATACTAAGTATAAAATATTTTTCAAATTTTCATATTTTATACTATTCAGTCCATGTAATTCTTCAGGCCAGAATACTGGAGTCAGTAGCCTTTCCCTTCTCTAGGGGATCTTCCCAACCCAGGGATTGAACCCAGGTCTCCCATATTGTGGGTAGATTCTTTACCATTGGATTCTTCCACAAGGGAAGTCTAAGAATACTGGAGTGGGCAGCCTATAGCTTCTCCAGGGGATCTTCCCAATCCAGGAATTGAACTGGGATCTCCTGCATTGCAGGCGGATTCTTTACCAACTGAGCTATTAGGTAAGCCCCACTTTACAGTAAAGCTCATCATTATTAGAAACTTGGAGTATTAAAGTTATGATCAGATATCTTTCTATATATTTGTAAATCTGAAATATTATTATGGACATATTATTTTAAAAGTATTCTAAAAATTACTGATATGATTTACCTTTTAAAATACATTATATGCAGGACAGAAAAAGAGACACAGATGTATAGAACAGAATTTTGGACTCTGTGGGAGAAGGTGAGGGTGGGATGATCTGAGAGAATAGCATTGAAAAATGTATATTATCAAGTGTGAAACAGATCACCAGCCCAGGCTGGATGCATGAGATAAGTGCTCAGGGCTGGTGCACTGGGAAGGCCCAGAGGGATGGGATGGGGAGGGAGGTGGGAGGGGGGATCAGGATGGGGAACACATGTAAATCCATGGCTGATTCATGGCAATGTATGGCAAAAACCACTACAATATTGTAATTAGCCTCCAACTAATAAAAATAAATGGAAAAAATTTTTTTTTTTAATACATTAAATGCAATATAATGCACCATAATGAAAGTTTAAATGAGTTTAGAGTCATTACACTAGTATCAGTTTATAATGCTCTATTTAGGGATAAAAATGTATCAGCATACTGAATTCTGGCTGCAATTAACTTCTTGTATATATTGAGGAGTAAATTACTTTAGAGTTATATAAATGCAATGAACACTTTTGTTTTTAAAGCCTGCTAATGACAGTCATATTTTCAGCATCTTTTGGCATTTTTTAAAAATCAGGGAGTAAATGTTCTCTTCAAAGAATGTTATGACTAATTTATGCAAGATATCTGAAAATAGATTAATAAGAGATAAGATGACAAATGTGTGACAGTAGCTAGTGTCTGAATGTTATATATATGCCACTCATTTAGAAGAAATCTTATTAATTTTATATGGAGATGTAATGATTCAGTTAGTGTCAGATGGTCAGGAATCTGGAAAGTCCCCCTCTTACACTCCCATGACAATGCTGTTACACAGGCTCACTAAAATAAATATTTTGTTTGAAAGTAGACCATTTAGAAAAAAGGACACAGTCTCTTTATATTTTCACGGTGAGGACTCTGGGCAAATTACAAAGCACAAAGGCCCCTAGCAGAAGCCATGTTCTCATGAACTCAGTCCTTCTCAATCAAGGGCTCCCCAGGATGGCCATTAGTTTACTAGCAGATCAACTCATTCCACTGACCGAATGTTCAGTTAGAAAATTATCTTCTCTTGAGAAGCCATGGACTCTATAGTTGAAAAACACATAAAATATATATCTCCTTGTAATCTCTAAAGCTGTTATTTTTATCCTGGTGACAGGAAATAAGGACTTAAAACTTCATGTAAAAGCTAAATAATATTACAGAGTTTTGAAATGTTTAAATTAACCAGAGAATTCTCTGCCTGATTTTGACACCTACTGATTCAACAAATATTTCCATTGGTACATGTTATTTTTTAAGCAAATGTATTTTGTAAAAAAAAAATCTACTCAGTTTTTATTTTCATTTTTATAAGATTTGAGGGACTTTCTATTTTTCTTATTTAGGAGTTTTAAGTGAAAACTTAAACTTGTTGGGATTCAAAATATTAAACAGCTTTGCTTTTAATTGTTTAAACTAAGATGAAAAAAATTAATACCAATATGCCATGGTATCTTAAATTGGTTCTGTTTTTAAGCCCTTAAATATTGCTTGGGGACACTTCTTACTAATGCATGTAGGCATTTGGGTCAGCTTCCCTGAGAGCTCAGTTGGTAAAGAATCCGCCTACAATGCAGGAGACCTGGGTTTGATCCCTGGGTTGGGAAGATCCCCTGGAGAAGGGAAAGGCTATCCACTCCAGTACTGTGGCCTGGAGAATTCCATGGACTGTATAGCCCATAGGGTCACAAAGAGTTGTACATGACTGAGTGACTTTCACTTTCAGGCATATGGGTAAGAATAAAAGGAAGAAAGCATGGCAGTCACAGAAGCAAAGTTACAAGAATGCCCTTCTAATACCAAATGAAAAGATTTAGCTACTGTCTCAAAGATTAGAGTAATGGAGAAAAAGAAACTCCATAACTCAGACCATGAAGAGTATTTTCTGTTTTAATGACATATTTTAAATAGATGCATTGAAGCATCCAGTACAAAAGACCATTTTGTGTAGAGAAAACTTAAAAAGCCATATGTAAGTAATGACAAAATCTTTCATTAAAAAGTCATGTTCAGTAATGTGAGTAGATTTTCCGTAGCACTTCATATGTTAATACCCAGTAGTAACTGCCTGCTAAGGTTTTCATCTTTACAATAGAAAATGAAGACTTATACACTTATTTAAAATGTTATTGATAGCATATTTATTTTTATGCAAGAAAATATTTCCTGACATACTTTGACATGCTGGACTGGCAAGTGCAACTTCACATAGCATTGCCTCCCTCTTTCTTTGCCTTCTTCTCAGATACTTCCTTACATCATTATGTTCCTCATGAAGTTGAGAGTGTTATATTTCTTTATTCCTTTATTCTTCAGGTGATCCTTTCATACTGTTCTCAATCCCAGGAGAACATTTTTTTTTTAAGCCAGGGGTAGTTAAGGATGAAAATGAGAGATAAACAGCTCTAATGCTTTTTTTCAAAAACAAATTTTGTTTCCAAATAATTTGGTAAAGTTCACCACTTATTCTTTCTGTCTTTCCATCAGTTCCATTCAATTCAGTTCAATTGCTCAGTTGTGTCTGACTCTTTGCGACCTCATGGACTGCAACAGGCCAGGATTCCCTATCCTTCACCAACTCCCAGAGCATGCTCAAACTCATGTCCATCGAGTCAGTGATGCCATCCAACCATCTCATCCTCTGTTGTCCCCTTTTCCTCCTGCCTTCAATCCTTCCCAGCATCAGGGTCTTTTCCAGTGAGTCAGTTCTTCCCATCAGGTGGCCAAAGTATTGGAGCTTCGGCTTCAGCATCAGTTCTTTCAGTGAATATTCAGGACTGATTTCCTTTACAATTGACTGGTTTGACCACCTTGCAGTCCAAAGGACTCTCAAGAGTCTTCTCCAACATCACAGTTCAAAAGCATCAATTCTTTGGCACTCAGCTTTCATTATGGTCCAATTCTCACATCCATACGTGACTACTGGAGAAACTAAAGCTTTGATGAGTTGGACCTTTGTCGTCAAAGTAACGCCTCTGCTTTTTAATATGCTGTCGAGGTTGGTCATAGTTTTCCTTCCAAGGAGGAAGCGTCTTTTTATTTCATGACTGCAGTCACCATTGGCAGTGATTTTGGAGCCCAAGAAAATAAAGTCTCTCACTGTTTCTATTGTTTCCCCCATCTATTTGCCATGAAGCGTGGGACTAGATACCATCCTCATATTTTTTTTTTTGAATGTTGAGTTTTAAGCCAGCTTTTTTCATTCTCCTCTTTCACTTTCATTAAGAAACTCTCTAGTTCCTCTTTGCTTTCTGCCGTAACAGTGATATCATCTGCATATTTGATGTTATTGATATTTCTCCTGGCAATCTTGATTCTTGCTTGTGCTTCATCCAGCCTGGCATTTCGCATGAGGTACTCTGCATATAATTAAATAAGCAGGGTGACAATATACAGCCTTGAGGTACTCCTTTCCCAATTTGGAAGCAGTCCATTATTCCATGTCCATTTCTATGTGCTGCTTCTTGACCTGCTTACAGCTTTCTTAGGAGGAAGGTAAGGTGGTCTGGTATTCCCATCTCTTTAAGAAATTTTCGTTTGTTAAAATCTGCACAAAGGCTTTAGCATAGTCAATGAAGCAGAAATAGATGTTTTTCTGGAAGTCTCTTACTTTTTCCATGATCCAACAGATGTTGGCAATTTGAACTCTGGCTCGTCTGTCTTTTTTAAATCCCGCTTGAAGTTCTCAGTGCATGTACTGTTGAAGCCTGGCTTGGAGAATTTTGAACATTACTTTCCTAGTGTCTGAGATGAGTGAAATTATGTGGTAATTTGAACATTTTAGGCATTGCCTTTCTTTGGGATTGGAATGAAAACTGACCTTTTCCAGTCCTGTGGCCACTGCTGAGTTTTCCAAATTTGCTGGCATATTGAGTGCATCACCCTCATAGTATCATCTTTTAGGATTTGAAAAAACTCAGCTGGAATTCCATCATCTCTGCTAGCCTTGTTCGTAGTGATGCTTCCTGAGGCTCACTTGACTTCATATTCCAGGATATCTGGTTCTAGGTGAGTGATCACACCATTGTGGTTATCTGGGTCATGAAGACCTTTTTTGTATAGTTCTTTTGTGTATTCTTGCCACCTCTTCTTAATTTCTTCTGGTTCTGTTAGGTCCATACCATTTCTGTCCTTTATTGTGCGCATCTCTGCATGAAATATTCCCTTGGCATTTCTAGTTTTCTTGAGGAAATCTCTTGTCTTTCCCACGCTATTGTCTATGTATGTATCATCATTATTATACATATTGTTATTTTCTTTCTTTTACTGATATATTAACATATCATCATTATGATTATATTTATTGTTATTGTTATTTTGTATCTATCTATCTATCATCATCATTATGTGTGTAACCTGGGCCCTCAGCATGAAATTCTTGTCTCTCTTCACTTAGCCTATTTGACATCTGTTTAGGCTTCAAATTTCAATCTTTCCCCAAGTATTACTGCTTTGGAGGAAATTTCTCTTACTGCCCTGCTTAGGATATTCATGGGATTATATCCATTCATATAGTACCATATACCTCTCATTCAGAGCTGAAATCACATCAAAGCTTCTACTTATTTGTGTGACTCTCCTATTAAGTGCAGATTTCCTATTTGAATTTTAGGTACAGTAGAGCTGAAACCGTGCTTGTAATTTTCTCACTATTTTATTCCTTTTCCCAGTAAAGTTCTTGACAGCTAGTGTGTTATCACTACAGATTTGCATTAATAATTAACGATTGAATGGATAATTTTTATTAAGTCTATCACAGCTTTTTGACTATTTTTTTACACTGTTTTCTTTCAGACTCAATCAACATATTAAGAAAGTAATATACCTTCACAAAATCATAGTCTATTCTGAAAAATACCCTTAAAATAAATTTTAAAAAATGATTCTTATTATGCTATATTCTCCTGGAGTAGGAAATGGCAACCCATCCAGTATCCTTGCCTGGAAAATTCCATGGAGAGCAGAGCCTTGTGGGCGACAGTCCATGGGATCACACAGAATTGGACACAATTGAGCACACACATACCCACATGCTGTGTTCTCCTCTTTGTTAAATTGTCTTAATTAGATACCCATCTGATCATGGTGTGTCTAAATAACAACAGCAAACAAGCTATTAGCATATTTCAAACTTTGATGGGCAACAAAATCTCTGGTATTTGTAAAACACACACACACACACACACACACACAAAACCTAGATTCCTGGGCTATACTCAAGGCTACTGAATTTCATTACCTGTGACTAGAACCTCAGCATTGTAGTTTATGCAAGTTGTCTAGGAATTTTTATGCATCCTATATTTTAGGAAAAACTGAGCTAAGGAAAAGAGACTTGGATAAAGAGTCATAGGAATCTTATTCCACTTCTGACTCTTTTGTATAAGAGCTTTATGCAAGTTTCTGAAACTTGGGTAAGTTTTTGAACCTCATAAATTCTTAGTTTCTGTACATTCTATAAAAGGAATGGTAATATCAATATTATGTCTTTATTGCAAGGGCTGTGAAGGGTAATATGTATAACAATAATATATATAACAGTGCTTTGTAAACAGTTATGCTAGTATTGGCTAGGTCTTTAACTCAATAACTTTGACAATGTCATATGATCTCACAATGCTTCATTTTTTACCAATAAAAATGAGAACCTATGCAACACACTGATTTGTCAAAATAAATAAGGATAGATGTGAAAATGCTTTGAAAAAGAAAAAAAATGTACTATTACTAATGGATTCAATAATCAATCTCTATCTTCAGGGAAGTTTATGATACAAAGAGGAAAAGCTAATGCTGAAATGATAACAATTTAACAAACACATATCAGGTAGAAGGTAATGTACTAAATATTATGTACTTCCTCACAAGTCTTTGCAGAAAATCTGGTATTATAGAAGATTTTCTGCAAATGAGAAGACTGAGTCTCAGAAAGTACAAGTAACTCATGCAAGAGGACACAATATTCCAATAGTGAACTTGGAACTCAATTCTGATTCTTAGTTGCATATATACACACACACACACACACACACACACACACACACACAAATATATGAGTTTTAACTCTGCTGTTCATTAATACCCAACACTTATTCACATAATTGAACACAGGCAGAAAACACAGATTTCAAAAGTTTAACTGTTATTATTAGCAGGGACAAATGACTTTAATAAAGAAGAATATACAGAAGATTATAAAGAATAATCAAAAATGGATTTAGAGATAGAAAATGTATGTTAGAGGTGAAGTGGGCCTTGTGACTGGCTCTCTAATAATATTCACTCCACCTGTCACAATATGGTATAGGGAATTAACCCTTCATTTATATGCAGCCCTGATTAGCCTATGCAAATCTTGGAAATCTCACCTGCCTTTGCTGGTGATTGATTCAGGAAGTTAGATATAAGCCAATTCAGTCCAGTTCAGTTGCTCAGTTGTGTCTGACTCTTTGTGACCCCATGGACTGCAGCATGCCAGGGCTACTGTCCATCACCAACTCCCGGAGTTTACTCAAACTCATGTCCATTGAATCAGTGATGCCATCCAGCCATCTCATCCTCTGCCATCCCCTTCTCCTGCCTTCAATCTTTCCCAGTATTCAGGGTCTTTTCCAGTGAGTCAATTCTTCACATCTGATGGCCAAAGTACTGAAGTTTCACTTTCAGCATCAGTCCTTCCAATGAATATTCAGGACTGATTTCCTTTAGGATGGACTGGTTGGATCTCCTGGCTGTCCATGGGACTATTAAGGGTCTTCTCCAACACCACAGTTCAAAAGCATCAATTCTGCACTCAGCTTTGTTTATAGTCCAACTCTCACATTGACACATGATGACTGGAAAAACCATAGCTTTGAGTAGTCAGATCTTTGTTGGCAAAGTAATGTCTCTGCATTTTAATAGGCCAATTAGATCATGATAATCTTCTTATGATAGATGCTGGTTCTGGAGCAAGCCCGTGGTCTAAACTGGAGAAATCAGATGAAGGAACAGGTATTTGTAGAGATACACTAGGTTTTTCTCTTGCTGTATATAAACAAGAAAGCATTTGTTGTTGTTGTTTAGTTGCTAAGTAGTGTCTGACTCTTATGCCTGTCCCATGGGATTTCCCAGGCACGAATACTGGAGTGGATTGCCATTTACTTCTCCAGGGGATCTTCTCAACCGAAGGATCGAACATGTGTCTCTTGCATGGCAGGTGGATTCTTTACCACTGAGCCAGCTGGGAAGCCCCATGAAAAGATTTAGCCCCTATTATTCTTGGCAATCAGCCTATGATTGCAATGGGCTTTTAGGGTAAGGCCAGCATTGAAGATGACTGAGTGGAGAGATGGAACCAACCTGGGTCCTTGAAAGAAACTTGAGACACTGGATCAACCAATGAAATAATCTGCTTTGGCTTTCTGTTAGAAGAACCAATAAATCTCCTTATTATTGAAGCCAGTTTGAGTTACGCTTCTTGTTACTTGCAACTGGAAGCATCCTGAGATACATAGCATAACAAAACTGTGGGTTTATGATGACTGAAACTGGAATAACTTATTTTATGTGCTAAAACTAGTTTACTAGCATAAATAACCCCAAAAGAGGATCTCCAACAATATCTAATTACTCCAAATAAGTCACTTGTAACTGAAAAATGACAAGTCAGTTGGGAAAACTGTAGGAATAGCTGCCCAACTAGCAGAAAATTGCCAGAAAAGCAAATTGTACAATGAAATTACTAAATTGACTTAAACATTTACCTACAAGATAATGGAATAATCACTTTTGGATAGAGATTTGGGGCTTATTAAAGATGTAGAATTATAACCAATGAATTTATATGTTATGTGTTATATATATTTGTTTTAAAATTAAAGTATTGAAAATTAGAGAAAGAATTTTAGAGCAATCTTGACCTAAAATTCTATTTTAGAAATCCACTAATAATCTGCATCATCCTCATTGCTACATTCATTTTTTTTAAAGGGCCAGGAAAAGTTAGAGAAATTGTCATATGAGGACAAAAATGAAAAGCTAAAACTTGCCAGCTTTGACTTATAGAAGCTGACTGGATACTAGGGGAAGTAAGATCTTATGGAGGCCTTATCATTTTCTAGCTAAGTGAGTTAGGAATTCACTTTTGCATCTCTAGCACACACAAAATTTTTCAGGTACTAATGCTGGAAGGATGGGTTTTCCTGTGAATATTGCAAGAAAACTGTTCCTTTGGCTTAATACTTAAAGATGGAACAGGTGCCTTCTGTTTGTTTTGGGTGGCAAAAGAGGGTAATAAACAAATATGCCAAATGACTGAAAAATTCAAGGCTTTTTGAAGAGCAGGTAAGTAGATGATTTAAGTTTGGTCAGAGTAGCAAAATTTTATGTAGAGAAAAGGAGATCGAGGGAAGACCTTGAACACCTGGACAATGAGTTTGAACATTTTTATAAAGGTGATGGAGGTCAGTAAATGTTTTCAACTTGGAGGTGAACCAACACAGTAGATATTATAAAGGAAGAGTCAAGAATGGGAATGAAATATTATTCCAGAATTTCATGCTAAATAAATTGGAAGAAAAATGATATAAAAAGGGCAAAATCTGGAGGTGGATCTCAAAAGTTTTCCTCTCAACTAAATGTAATAAATTTTAATTGAAATAATTCTGAAGATAACACTGAAGTGCAAAGGTAGGAAGATGCTAGTTTGGAGACTGAAGAGAGTTTAAAAAGTCAGAAATCATTATTGAGAGCCATGTGACAGGAAATAAGCAACATCTGAATAGCAATATTACTGAAAAACATTGAAAGCTTATGTGAAATGAAAAACATGATTTTATAGGACCTGAGACAACTTTCTTCCATTAGGTTTTTTTTATCACTCATTACCAGAAACAGGTGATTGAGTTTAAAAGTTGGCGTGATAGGCATCAAGGAAGTCATGAATTTCAGGTAAGAAATGAATTAGATAAAACTCTTAACCATACAAGTTAAGTAGAGTGATGTGAAGCTCAGAGGAAGATAATAAATGTGGGAGGCATGTGCATTTAATTGCAACATGTTAAAACTGTTGTCCGAGGTTTCATGTCTCAAGCTACAGATCAAAATGTACATAGCAGAACTCCTAGGATGCAAGTCAGTGGCCTTGCAGTTGTAAATAGGGAGAGATAATAAGGCCCCGGCCCTCAGAGGGGGCTTCCCTGTTGGCTCAGATGGTAAAGAATCTGCCTGCAGTGCAGGAGACCTGGGTTCAATCTCTGAGTCACAAAGATCCCCTGGAGAAGGGTATGGCAATGCACTCCAGCATTCTTGCTTGGAGAATTCCATGGATAGAGGAGCCTGATGGGCTACAGTTCATGGTTTGCAAAGAGTTGGACACGACCAAGAGACTTTCAGTCACGCTAAGGGGGCTAATATATCAATTGATAATTCAAAAAATCTGCTCTTGGTATAAAACCTCAATGAACACATAAACCTTTTCTTTAACACTTCTATTTAATTTCTTACCCATATACAGTTAAACTTCATTTTATTGCACTTTACAAATATTGCTTTTTTAAAAAAAAAAAAAATGAAGGTTTCTGGCAATTCGGAATCTAGCAAGTTTGTCAGCATCTTTTTTCTAACAGCATCTGCTCACTTCATGTTTATGTGTCACATTTTTGTAGTTTTTGGGCTATTTCAAACTCTCTCCCTATTATTATATTTGTTATGGTAACCTGTAATTTTTGATGTTACTACTATAATGCAGAAAGTTCACATGATGGTTTGCATTTTTTAGTGATATTTTTAATAGGTATTTACATTGTTTTTGAGGCTTAATGCACACTTAAAGGACCAAGCATTTTGTAAGCACAACTTTTCTTTAACTTGAAATACAGTTGATCTACAAGCTGTGTTAATTTCATATTTACAGAAAAGTGATCCCGTATACTGGGCTATACAGTAGGTATAATAACTTCTAGGTGCATCCATGCTGCTACAAATGGCAGTACTTCATTCTTTTTTACAACTGAGTAATATTTCGTTGTATGTATGTGCCACATCTTCTTTATTCTTTCATCTGTTGAGGGACACAGGTTGCTTCCATGTCTTGGCTTTTGTAAATAGTGCTACCATGAATATTGGGTTTCATGTATCTTTTTTATTTATAGTTTTCTCTGGATATATGACCAGGAGTGGGATTGTTGGATCATAAATAGATCTATTTTTAGTGTTTTTTTTTTTTTTAGATCTATTTTTAATTTTATAAGGAACTTCATTCTGTTCTCCAAAGTGCCTGTACCAACTTACATTCCCATCAACTGTACAGGAGGGTTTCTTTTTTCATCACACTCTTTCTATCACGTACTATTTATAGATTTTTTGATGTTGGTCATCCTGACTAGTGTAAGGTGATACCTCATTGTGTTCCTGATTTGCATTTCTGTAATAAATAGTGATGTTGAGCATCTTTGCTTGTGTCTTTTGGCTATCTGTATGTCTTTTTTGAAGAAAAATCTTTTTGTGTCTTCCGCCCATTTTTTCTGCTGGGTGTTTGTTTTTTTTTGATATTGAGCTGTATAAGCTGTTTGTATATTTCGGAGTTTAATCTCTTGTCAGGCTTCTGAGATGGCTCAGTTGGAAAAGAATGCGTCTGTTAATGCAGGAGATGCAGATTCGATCCCTGGGATGGGAAAGATCCCCTGAGGAAGGAAATGTCAACCCGCTCCAGTATTCTTGCTTGGGAAATCCCATGTTTAGAGGACACTGAGGCTATAGTCCATGGGATTGCGACAGAATTGAACACGACTTAGCAACTAAACCACCACCACAATAACAACAAATCTCTCGTCAGCCAGATCATTTGCAAATATTTTCTCCATTATGTAGGTTGTCTTTTCATTTTGCTTATGATTTCCTTTGCCATGCAAAAACTTTTAAGTTTTTAGTTCCTATTTGTTCATTTTTGTTTTCATTTCCATTACTCTAGGAGATGTATCCAAAAAGATATTGCTGCAGTTTATGTCAAAGAATGTTCTGACTGTGTTTTCCTCTAGGAGTTTTCTAGTATCTGTAGCATATTATATTTAGATCTTTAAGTTTGAGTTTATTTTTGTATATGGTTTTAGAGAATGTCCTAATCATTCTTTTACATGCAGTTGTCCAGTTTTTCCAGAATAACTTATTTTCTCCATTGTATAGGCTTGCCTCTTTTGTGGTAGATTAATTGACCATGGGTGAGTGGGTTCATTTCTGGGCTTTCTATTCTATTCCATTGATCTATGTCTTTTTTGCACTAGTACAAAATTGTTCTGATAACTGTAGCTTTGCCATATAGTCTGAAGTCAAGGAGTTTTATTCCTCCAGCTCTGTTTTCCTTTCTCAAGATTGTCTTGGCTTCTCATGGTCTTTTGTGTTTCCATATAAATTTTAAAACTTTTTGTTCTGGTTCTGTGAAAAATGCCAATGGTAATTTGGTAAGGAGTGCATTGAATCTATAGATTGCCTTGGGTAGTATATTTATTTTGACAATATTGATTCTTTCAATCCAAGAACATTATTCTTGGGATTCTTTCTGGTTGTCATTTTCAATTTCTTTCTTCAACATCTTAAAGTTTTCTGAATGCATTCCTTTGGTCTCCTTAGGTAAGTTTATCACTAGGTATCTTCTTATTTTTGATGTGATGGTAAATGAAATTGCTTCCTTAATTTCTATTTCTGATCTTTAGATGTTAGTGTATAGAAATGCAACAGATTTCTCTGTATTAATTTTGTATCCTGCAACATTACTGAATTAGTTGAAGAGTTCTAGTAGTTTTCTGGTAGTGTCTTTAGGATTTTCTATGTATAGTATCATGTCATCTGCAAACTGACAAGTTTACATCTTTTCCAATTTCAATTCCTTGTATTTATTTTTCTACTCTGACTTCTCTGAGTTCTGTGGCAAGAACTTCCAAAACTAAGTTGAACAAAAGCAGTAAAAGGGGATAGTCTTGCCTGGTTCCTAATCTTAGAGGGAAGATTTCAGTTTTCTGCTGTTAACTATGACATTATCTATGAGTTTAGCTGTGAGTTTATATGGCCTTTGTTATTTTGAAGTAGATTTTCTCCATGCCCACTTTCTGAAGAGTTTTTTTTTTTAATCATAAATGAATGGTTATTTTCATTAAAAGCTTTTTCTGTATAAGCATAAATTTTATATTTACTTGAAAACCAAAACATTTGTGTGACTTTTTATTGTGATATTCACCTTATTGTGGTGGTCTGGAACAAAACCCACAGAATCTTCAAGTATATATGCACTCCAGGTTGCCAGAATCTACCATATGAATTATTCTTGGCTATTTGAAATTAGTTTTTAATATTTAGATTAATATTTGCTGTAAGAATGAATGTATGTATGAATGTATGCTGCAAGGAATAGGGTGGAGTGAAAGGAAAATCATGAAAAAAATTGCTGAGGGACTTAAAGAGATCAGAGCACCAAACTTCAAATAATAATTTTGTGATTGCAACCACACTAAACTTCTGAAAATCTTTTCCCACCACACCACTCCCAGTTTTTCCTCCAATTTTACTGGGTTTGCTATTCTGCTTATTGACATATTATATGACATGACAGTATATTTAATATTAAATGACTATGATTATTGTTTACTTAGTTACTGTTCTGTATACTGAACATTCTTCCTTATTTATGTGAGTTTTAAAAAATGTGATTATTCTTTTTAGGGAAAAGGATTACATATTCATTCATTCATTCATCTAATAATTTGTTTAACAATATTGGGAAATATACAAACTAGACTTTGGGCATTAGGCAGTAAATAAGATATAGAATGTACTTGCCCTTATATGTTTTACTTTGTAGGGAGGAGAAGATAGTCAGTGAACAAATGAATGAGATGATTTCAGATAGTAATAAATGCAATGAAGAAAATAAAGTGGTATAAAAATTGGTTGGAGACAAGGCAGGAGACATTAGACGTGGAGCTGATAATCAAATCATATCATTGTTCAGTGGCTGAGTCCCATTCGACTCTTTGCGACTACATGGGCTTCAGCATGCCAGGCTTCCCTGTCCTTAACTATCTCCTGGAGTTTGCTCAAATTCATCTCCATTGAGTTGATTATGCTATCTAACTGTCATCCTCTGCCACCCCCTCTCCTTTTGCCTTCAGTCTTTCCCAGCATCAGAGTCTTTTCCAGTGAGTCAGTTCTTCTCATCAGGTGGCCAAAGTACTGGAGCTTCAAATTCAGCATCAGTCATTTCAATGAATATTCAGGGTTGATTTCCTTTGGGATTGACAGGTTTGATCTCCTTGCTGTCCAAGGGACTCTCAAGAGTCTTCTCCAACCCCACAGTTCAAAAGCATCAATGATAGGAAAGAACTATCCAGCACATAAATGGGCAAGAGTTTTCCAGGCAGATATTAATAATAAAAATATTCCTAAGTGTTATGTGCTTGGCATATCTGTGGAACAGAAAAAGAATTCTGCTGTGGTTTAGTCAAAGTGATAGAAGAGGTTAGAGGAAGATAATATTGTTGGAAATATCAGTAAGTGCCAGGTAATAAAGGGATTTGAAGACAATGGTAATAAATTTGGATTTTATTCTGAGTGTATTGAAAATTCATTGGAAATGAATTTTCTTTTCATACAAGAAGAGTCAAAGGAAAGAATCCATTGAAAATTGTAGATAAAAAGGTGCAATGTAAGACTTTAGAACATATAGAAAGATTTGGGGGAAAACCTATGTAAATGATAAAAATTTATGAGCATTTTTCTTTGCAATAAAATTTTTATAACAAATACAAATTGTGATAATTCAGTAAGTCTGTTTTCCAGTGCTGATTTATTGTACTGTTGTTGCTTAGTAGACATTGTCAGTAGTAGTAGTAGCAGTTTCAGAGACACTGGCCATTGGATGCTCCAAGGATGCTTTGGACATATATTTCTTGCAATCTCATGGACTCTGTGGTGATTTTTCTACTTCCATTGAAAGGAAAAACAGAAATTTTACCATCTCTTCCCCATGTCAGTCTTATAAAATTGGAATTTTTATGACATTTATCCTAATTAATATAATTTGTGAATGGCATGCATTTGTCATTGGGATTTTGACTCCTTGTGAGTTGTGAGCTAAAATAGCTTGTGCTGTTTTGGGCTGAAGCATTTAATTACTAATGTGAGACTTTACACATCACTACATTTAAAATGTTTATTTAAAGAATCCTTGTGTTCCTTTTTAGAAAAATACAAACATTTCTTGGTCAATTATTACAAACTTCAGGTGAAAGGTAAATTAAGCAACAATTTCAAGTAGTTAGGCAGGCATAAACAATGTAGTTTTATATAAGTTGGAGTTGTGCACTCTTTATATATTCCAATATATAAGTGTTACTCTCCATCCATCGAAGGTGATCTTTCTGAAATGGAAAATAGATATTTGAGTGTCTATTGTGCAAACTAGCAAGAATAATTAAAAATAATCAACTTATTTATTTAAAACCTCAAGCAACCCAGACACTATCCTGAAATTAATTTAGTAAGCTAGTGTTACATAAATTCTAAGAACAGATGAGTTGAAGAAATCCTGTGGGAAAATAACATATGGGGTGCTAAAATATGCTAGGTATCATGCTTCTGCAGAGCTTTCTATAAATCCAATATTGGATTTATTGTGTATGACTCATTACAACTCTGTAATGCAAATTAAGATAAAAAAATAACATATGCCTATATGGGCTTAAAAAATTTTCAATCTCACTATTCATTTATGAATAATTTATAGCTATCCTGTGACATATTTTCCTAAATATACAATAAGGTAAATTTGGAATTATTTCCAAAGACACTTTAGGACCACATGTTTATAAAGTCATTAATTTTAAGACAGCTGCACCCTTGGCAATACTGTGGCCTAAACTAGACTTTCTTTAATATATTTTTCTCTGAAGCATAAATTTGCAACTATTCTCATTTACAGTTGTTCCCCAGCATCCACCAGGGATTGATTCCTAGATCCCTCCTCAGATGCAAAAATTTGGGGATGCTTAAGTCCCTTGTATAGAAAGGGATAGTATTTGTATATAATTTACACAATCTTCCTGTATACTTTAAATCATCTCTGTATTAATTGTAATAAGTCTAAATGCTATCCAAATACTTGTAAAAACAATGTAAATGCTATATAAATAATTACCTATACAACAAATTTAATTTTTGTTTTTTGGAACTTTCTAAAATATTTTTCCCCAAATATTTTTGATACACTGTTGTTTGAGTCTGCAGATGCAGAATCCACAGATACGGAGAGTTGACTATATTTAGATTTTCTTTCATGATGTTCCTTGATACCAACAACTTGTTCTACAAGATATTTATTTGAGACTAGGGACATGTTTCACAGTCATGGAAGTGAACAAAAGTTGACAAACATGTATCTGGGGGTCATTAGTTTTATATTTTAACTAACTGAGCAAATCAATTGGACCCTTGGGACTTAGAAAAGAAAAAGTATTACTTCTTAAGTGCTTAACTTATTGGGCAATGGCTGAGATAAAGAACTGTCTCAGTGGTTTCTTGACGGTTACTTGCTTATCCTCTGAGTTTTTGTTGTTGTTGTTCTACAACTGTAAGAAGATATTTATCACTGCAGAATGTACCGTTAGAGCTCAGCACAGATTGAAAAAAAGACTACTGTCATATGGTGACAGTGAACTTGGTGCAATCCCTATGCCACCATGGAATTCATTAGGAGAGACAGAGACAGTGGGCTTTTGCAGAAGCACATAAGTAGAGCAGTCCTGGAGGTTGGATAATTTGTAACAGATGTTCCATATAATGAATGGATTATGGGGAGAGTGTCTGCAATGCAGACTATCTCATTCAGTGGGTATGATCAATGCTTCTTATTAGCTTGACTTAACATTCTGTGAACTGAGGTTGTGAGACAAATATGTGAGCTTTGATTTACTGATACACACATATCAGGTAATAAAATCTCTTCGAAACAGAGATTAGGTATCTCAAATGAAGTTTACTAATAACAGTCCTATTTCTTGAGTTGGCACAAAAGAAATAATTACATGAACCAATAACTGCCTGAACTTGTTTAATGCCATATTTTTCTGTGATTAATGTGCACTAAAATTAACCAAATTAGAACACTGACAAATGAGAAAGCTGACAATTTAGTATAGATGATTAATTTTTGTTAACTTATGTGATTTAGGAAAAAAAAATCCTTTGTTTGAAATTCTGTACTTTTGACCCAGAATGTGTTAAAAGCTAAGACATAATTCCAGAGGAACTTGAAAACCATTCATACTATTTGTTTTCAATTAAAAAAATCTAAGTACTTCCAAATCTTTTAGTGTCCTTGGTGCTGTTTATAAAGGCTTTTTACTTTAATTTTTGCATTGCTTCATTGCCAACTAAAAGTATGCAAAATTTCAGGTAAATATTCATATAATGAATATTTATGTTCTTAAAATATTAAAGACTATGATGTAAATCAATTTATAATATTTGGGGGGGTTCATTTCATATGCTATCAAGCTGGTTACTTTTAGATAGGCAGATAGTGATGATTGTCACTGGTAGAAAAGCAGTAATCTTAGGGCTCTATTATAGATTCATCTACATATCTTTTCTAGAATGAAATATAATTTGTGCATTTAACTTTTTTTAATTCAGCCTTAGCCTCTTGGTGACTTTGTGTAACTGTACTTCAAGCTCTTATTTGTTTCACACATAGGAAATTCTCTTGTGCACTAAGGTAGCTATTGTAGTTTGCTCAAAGATGAGACCTCCCACAATGGAATCCATAATGTAAATAAATACACTAATATAAGCAATCCACTTCTGGAAAGTGAGGGAAAGCTTCATCAACTCAGTTAACTGAATATACTGAGATGGTCCCAATGGTGTTTCACAGTTCATGCTAATGATGGTAAACCCGCAGAGAACACAGTTATGCCAGGCTTAAAAACATGCTCATTTGGCCCTGAGGAAGAAGAAGCAACCAAATTGCTCCCATTCACCTTTAGAATGCTTATCAAAGTGTAAATGAACAAGATGGACAGAACAATCATAAAGTTATCAGATATTTCATCAGTGGATAATCAGATAGGATTGTTTGTTGGATAAATGTAGACCATTTTCTTGTTTATAGGTACCATGAAGAACAATGATTCACCTCCAACTTCCTAATCTTAATGATTAGGGAAACATATTCTTCGTCTGGTGAAGAATATCAACAACAGTGTCTTGCATTTTCTGAAAAGCATTCCACCACTTGAAATCTCAATTCATTTTCTTATTAAATCTGCAACTTGGATATTACGTCCCCATTTTACAAATGAAGAATCCAGAAGAGGTAAAATGACTTGCCTCCAGTTATCCAGGAGATAAAGAGTTAGATCCAAATCCTGGCCTGAGGTTATTTTTAGGATGCTACAATGTATGGGCTGTGTAACCTGGCTTCGATCACACCCATTTTAAAAAACACGAGTCATCTTTAAGTTGGGCTATTGAGATTCAGCAAACATTTACAGTGCACCAGCTATAAATTAGTGCAGCATTAAGGGCACAGTTACCCAAAGATCTTTTTTCCAAACAGCACAAGTACAGCAGATCTTTTCCCACTACTTTTTGCACATTTTGAATTTATGCAGTTTTATTTTCTCACAGCAATAATTAACCTTGCAGCTGTCATTTTTATGTCTTAGTTTTTCAATAGTTGACCACTTTGACTTTTGTAGAGATAATTCTCTGTTTTAATAAACTGCTTTTTTTTTTTTGCAAAAGTAGGAAATATTTCTTCCTTTCCTTCTCAGTTTTTTAGGTACCTCACCAATGATTCACAAATTTCCAAAAGCAAAATCTACTGTTATACTCAATCTATAACATAGGAACCCATGTACTCATGACTGCTAATCTTTACAAATAATGTATTAAATAGATTTTCTCCATAAGTACTAAGCAACATGTTTTACATAATTTAGTTTAGAAAAAATAAAAAAGACATCAATTTTGAAAGATTTTTTTAATCAAGAATGAGTGGCTTATTCTTTTTTTTTCCTCATCATCTGCTGTTCAGTTTCATCCCTACTCTTTCACCTCACTTGCTCTAACTCATTAGAAAGCTAATTGCCTTTGTAATTCCAAATTAAGGAGTAGTGAAATGGAGACATTACCTTTACCAGGTGTTTGGGAGGACAAAATCCAATTTGCAGTAAAAGTTTCTTCCAATCAGTGTTAGCCCTCTGTTCAGGCTGCATGGATTTTGTGTGGGTTAATGAAGAATCATTCAGAGTCCAGGCTATATGTTGTATTGTGTTACACAAAATCAAGAAAATAATTAAGAATTGAGTACTCTGGAATATAAATTGAAGTAAAACAAGATTTGGGGATAGAATCTAAAGTGAACTTACCAATTTTGTATTATCTTCCTTGGGGATATGCCCAGTCATTGTGTTGACATCCAGCAGAATTTTTGCTTGGAACTTGGATTCCACATGTGGATACCAAAAAAGGGCCATGTAATAATGTATATATATGCCCTGCAAAACTAGGGCTTTCCCTGAAAACAAATTACTACCCAATATTCAAAAGACATGCTAAAACAATTTATGTAAAAGTCACAGGAAACAGTGCATTCAGGGAAATAAAAAGGTTAGGTTTCAGAAAGTTTAGGTTCAAAAGGTTAGGTTTCCTAAACCAACTGTTGGTTGGTTAGGCCGTGCCTACATAAAGTATACGAAAAGTAGGCAGGATGACATTTCCAAACAATTCAAACAAATGAATAGACATATAAAATGTACTTCTGATATTTTAGCTAAGCAACATTGGTGACCTTAAGGACATCCTTTTGAAAATCAAAGACCATTTTTGTTTGTTTGTTTGTTTTCTGCTGTTTTGTCTTCAAGGCTCTTAACATAATTCACTTATAAGTAGATGAGAAACAATGAACATCAAAGTTTTGAAAGAATAGGGACTGCAACTGGACAGAAGTTTAGGCACTCTTTTAAAGCAACTGGCCACTTTTTTCTTGCTTAATAATTGGGGCAATTGGAAGAAAGTTTAAAATGAGAGAACAAGGAGAGATCATGTAGAAAGAGGTCTATTATTGACTGATTCTTACTATTCCTGAGGATATTTTGTCCAGAAGTGATTTCTTTCTATTAAAACATAAAATGTTTAGAAAACAAGCCCCACAAGATGTCCTGAGACAAGTCCCAAACCTCTCTGAGGTTAGTTTCCTTATCTGCAAATTGGAATTAAAAATAGTAACCCTCTCATATTGTTTTTATAGGACACTCTAGATATATAAGATGAAATAATTCATAGAGAGACTTTAACACAGTTCTTGGCATATAGGAAGAACTTAACAAATATTAGCTGTTTCGTCAATAGAGCTTATGATCAGAAAGCAAAACGTGCTGCTCATATATCTGTAATCATACTCTTTGTATTATATTATAAAAAGTGTCCCTTCATGCTGGGGACATAAGTTGCTTGTGATTAGCTGTAACACAATGCCTGTTTCATATTATGCATGCATGCGAAGTCACTTCAGTCATGTCCAGATCTTTGTGACCCTATGGACTGTCGCTCCTCTGTCCATGGGATTCTCCAAGCAAGGATACTGAAGTGGGTTGTCATGCATCCCCCCTCCAGGGCATCTTCCCAACTCAGGGATCGAACCCTGGTCTTCTGTGTCTCCTGCACTGGCAGGCAGGTTCTTCACCAGTTGTGCCACCTGGGAAGTCCTCTGCCACGTATTATGTGCCCTATAAATGTTTGATGAATAGCTACTGAATGAATGAGAGAAGAGTGAGCAAGGGCTAAAGTTGAGCAACCTGCTCAAAGTCACACACCTAGTTAGAGCTTGTGGGGACGCAGAACATTCTGTCTGACTTCAAACCCTACGCTTTCCTTAAGATCCTGCACAGCTTTTCATACATTATCACTTACCTCTCTCCACTTACTCTGATTTCATTATTACACTGAATTTGCCCTTGTCAAGGTCATCAATTATTTCAAACTGCTCAAACCAGTGGTATCTATTTGTTCTTGATTTACTTGCATTTGACACTGAAGGCTGTTTTCTCCTACCTGAAATTGCCTTTTCCTGTCTCTAAGGTTTGGTGTCTTTGATCTTCCACTTAGTTGCTGTCTGGCAGCTACTTCCCCATCTTCATGTAGCTTCCTCCTCTTCCTCAACGTCAGTGTTTCTGAAGCTTCTGTCTTGAGCTTCTTCCCCTTCTCATTCTTCACATGCTGTCTTTGCAATTTCATTTTCATCTCATCATGCTGAAATTTACATCTCAGTTCAACCCTATTCTCTCCTGATCTCTGTAGCCACAAATCTATTTACTTACTGGATATTTATCTCTCTAGAGAGCCTTATCTTAACTGCTCTTTCTTCATTCCCCAATTTGCCTATCTCCTTATCTTCCAGATAAATTGAAAAGCATGACCATTCTTAATTAGGATGGCCACTTAATTTATCATCTAAGCCCAGACAATTTTGAGAGAAAGGACTTCATCAATAATTATGCTGGGTCTCCGAGTTTAACCTGGAACTGCCTTGGTCTAAGCAGACTGTACGTCTCTCCTCCCATTGACCACTCAGTTAAGTATTACCGCTGGGATTTATCCTGGCCTCCTCTTCTCATTTTGCATAATGTGAGCCACCAAGTTCTGTAGACCTTGTCTCCTTCCTATCTCTTTAATATATGTGTTTCTTTCCATCTCAATTACCATTGTCTTTTATCAGACCCTTCTTATTTCTTATCAGGATTATTGCCATGGTCTCCCATTTGGTCTCATGCTCCTCTAAAACATGCCCTGCTTTGTCAGAATGATCCTCTTGAAGTGCATATCTAATTCCATGCCTTTCCAGTTTTGGCCCTTTAATGGCTATCTATAATCTGTGGCATAAAGGTAAGCTCTTTCCCGTAACATCAGACTTATACCCAATCCTGCCTCACCACTTATCCTTCTTGCACACTAAAACTGTCTCGGCATATAGTAGGTACTCACCAAACAATAAATAAAATCAGCATATAAAACATAACCCCACATACCAAGAACTTGCTTCAACAAGTTTACATAAGTGAAAAGTGATAGTAGATGTTATTTTTATAATAGGATGGACGCATTAAAAAAAAGTGTAAGATTTGTGGAGCAAAATACAAAGTGAATTGTGATTACCTTTCAATTTGTGATTCAGAAATATGTGTGATATAAAACTTATTTGATTAGATTTTTCTTAAAATGCAAGAGGGAAGTCAATGTACTTGTTTCATAATAGCAAAATGCTCCCCAGAAAGTCTAAGTCAGTTGATGGAAATATCAGTTCCTAAAAGAGAACTTGGCTTCTGGCAGGCACTCAATATTTGTTGAGTACCTAAATATAAGAAATTTAGTCTCCATCAATTGGTTGTCTATATACAGTGACAATTCATTTGTTCATTTTATGTATAACTGTGGCAAGCATTTGGTCATTTGATCAAGTCACTCCAGTCAACTATTATTTCAGTGAACCAAACTAAATGTTGCACAGAAAATCCACAGTCAAAAATGTTACTTTTTAGTCAGTTGTTAGAGTTCCCAGATTAGCAAGCAAGCACATGAAAAGTACAAGAGAAAAAAAACTAAACAGCTATTCAGCATCTAAGAGAAATTGTATAGATGTCAATCAAACTAGTTAATGTAGAAAATGTCTAAGCAAGTGATTTGTATACACTATTTTATGTGTCTTACCCAATACTAGTGACAGTAGTGATCTAAAATTCCCACAGTGCTATACAGGATATTCTAATAAGACTTTGCAATGAATGAGATTAGATTTTCTTCTAGACAAGGACATTTTATTTTATATCTCAATTTTAAAGCTTTTTTAAATATTGGAAAAACAAATATATTAACCAAATAATTTCTATTGTGCTCTAAAATATAAATTACTGGCAAATTTGTTTAATATTAATATTAACATTAAAATTACACCAAAAGCATTTGTTATTGTTCTTTTGAGCCTCAAATACCAGCACATCATCAAACCCAGCTTTGTTTTTTGTGATTTATAGCTCCTTTTCTTTTTCCCTGGAGACTCTTTTTATTCCAAGACATTACTCCACCATATGAAGGCTTATGCAAACTCCAAGCCTGTCATTTCATATTAGATTAGTGGTGGAAAAGGAAAACTGTGCGAACTCTGGATAGTTGTGCCAAACACTTGTGCATTTTAAAGCTTGAAAGTTTAGTAGTGGTCAGATGGTAAAATACATTTATATCAATTTGGAATCTACACATTTCAAAAGGGTAGTGCTTTGAGATATATAAAGGCAGAGAACATTAATACTGGTTAATTTTCAAACCTACATGTATAAGAAATATGTTCAAGATTTTCATTGAGCTTGAGTTTCCTTTTGTATTTGGAAAAGTGATAGTGTGTACTTGTATCTCTCCAAGGACAAAAGGCAGAAAACTTGAGAATTTTTCTCTCTTGCTGGTGAGGATCACTGAAGAGTATATCTTGGAGAGAATTTGGAGAGTATTTAATCAAAGTTTCCAAGTTGGTTTCCATCAGATGGTAACTGGTATCTTTAGATTATTTTCAACTATTTGAAAACAGAACACAACAGATAACACTTCACAACTAGTTAAAATGTAAATCCTTTTTCTTTTTTTTTCTGTTAGCTAGAGTTAAATTATCTAGTTTGGTAACACTGGCTACCTCATGATAAAAGATTTTAGTGGAAATTTAAATAGAAATATGAATTAATGATTACTTCAACATAACGAACAAAATCTTTCAAAACATAAGGCTCTTGAGGTAGAATAATAGAAAATGATCTTTTGTGTGAAAAGCTGATGAAACCTCTGAGGAGGCTTTAGTATGCTATTTTTATAGATGAGCAAACACATTAAAACGACTTTGTTATAGCTGATCCTCCCCTTTGCTAAAGTCCTTTTGTTCCTGTAGCTTCATACATAATCTGATGCTGTGCCTGGCTGACTTCGTGGTGTATTACTTCTGCAGTCACACAAGGTCCCTGTCTTAGAAGGTGCCTATGCTTGGATTAATGTTCTGCTGTCACTGTCTTAAGATTCTTGTCAAACTTTTGCATTTTCATTTTGCACCAGGACCCACAACTTATGAAGTCAGTCCTATAGCTATGCCTATGGATTTTCATAGCATTTCATTATTTCCCCTAGAAGATGTATGTTATCTAGGGAGCTTTCTTCCTTGGTGTTTCTCACCCCATTCCCAAAGGTGGTTCTCACACTAGCGGACAAGCCACTTGGTCTCACACAGAGGGCTGAGATCTTGGCATCTACATCTGCTTCTATTCTGCAGCAGGGCTTGCTACAGAGCAGGTGCCAGATGAATGGGTGAGTGAATAAATAAATGGCAAATTATCAACAGATGCCTGTGACTTATTTAACTGGCACAACAAATTCTTAATAGCTTCTGTTTTGAAATAAAAAGTGACAAGGTTGATCAGCAGAGACTAAAGGTAAAATATTCAAGGAAAAATATTGGAAAGAATAAACGGAATTGAACTGATGAGATGTTTGAAGCAAGTAAGATTGAAAGACATTCTGAACTCCAGGTTGACTCAGAAGTGATAGATGGAAGGAGGAATGAATAGTTAAAAGCAGTCAGATTTTTCTCAACAAATTGTGTCCTGAAGTAGATTCTTCTCAAATTTAGTTTAATACATGTCATATCTATCTTGTAAATTGTAATTCAGGGAAGAAAAGTTGTCATTCAAGTTTGGGGAAAAGAGGGTATACAGGCAGTGCGTTCAGAAAGAACCAAGAGATTGTGGATTGTTCTTTGACTGTGTATGCCAAGACTTTCTTGATCTACTGTTTTTCATTAATTAATAACAGAGCAATCTGAATAAAAATTTGTATGAAGAAGTGCATTTTTTATTGTTTTCTCTGCCTGCGGGCAGAATAGACAGAGCTCAGACTCAGGTTCCCAGTTAGTTTAGCTAAATGCATTTTATTCTTTAAACCATGATAGTTTCTTATCCTTATATTCTCTTTGGTAAACATATTTCTGACAGTTTTGTAAAATAAAATAACAAAAAACTAACACTTCTTTCTCTGTTGTGTTTTATGTTGTGTTTGGTCACCTCTCATAATGCTTGGGAGTATCAGTTCTTTACAAATTGTGTATTCCCCTCAGTGAGGTTATCCCTTAATGGTCTATCTCCTTTTCCATAGAGAATATAATACAGTTTTATCCATCTTTAAAGAGGTTCCCTGTAGCATTGTCTAGATTTACTTTCTCCCTTGTTGCTGTATCACACTTGAGTAAGTGACTTAAATTGTGCACAGATGTCCAGGTGTGGCTTTAATTTCTTTTTATATTCTGGCAAAATAACTTATTTTAAGTTCATTACTTCTATTATGAGTCTCCAAATTATGCATGGTGCTGTTATAAGGCTGGTTCACTGAATATTAAGTATATGAGAGCAAGCAATTTTATGCTTCAGATGATTATTTATGAGAAAATTCAATTTTTGGAGGATGATAATGATGGTGGAATAGAGGTGAATAATAGCACTGACATTCACAAGCAAAATAAAGCAACAGTGGAAACAAGCATTTGGGGGAAAGACAGCTTTCAAGCAGTGCGTGAGAAGAGAAGCAGGGACCAGCTCTAGTCGGGGAAGCTCAGATTCCAAACAAGCACTGATGAGGTCTTGGGGCCACACACCTGAGCCCCAATTTAGTGCGCTTGTGGGGTCAGGTGAAGAATTGCAGGATTTGATGAGATGCGCCAAAGAATGTCATAGACTTTCTCTAATGGGAAAGGAGACAATCTCCTAGGTTATCTAGGATAATATGGACTTTAGTCCCCTGTCTCCACGGAAATAGAATTACAGAGTTATAAAAACACATTCCTTGCTAGCTAAGAATGTTCCGCATTCTCTGAGCTATACAATGAAGGTATCCTATACGAAGTATGGTGAAATTGCCTTTACCATTCTCATTTTATGACACTCGAGTAAGTGTGCTTTAAGGATTCTGCTGCTAAAATTGTAACCATCATTAGAACACCTTCATCTAGAGAGCTCAGCTTTGGTCCTGTCGCCTGAACTATTAGAAGGCCCCAAGTTTACAAACCCAATGGTGGGAGGAGTGGGAGAAAGAAGAAGACAGGGTAAAACTATTTTGAGTTTCATGTTACAACATTAAGAGCTGCAATATTCAAGCATCTGAGTTCCTTCAATTACCAGGAAGCTTCAGAAAGAAAAAAGAAAAAAAACAGAATCTTTACTTTAACTTTTAAATCTGTCTGAGACTAGCCAGATAGAAGAGGCAAGCTATTTTTACTAGTTTTAGAAAAATAATACAAGTATATAATAGAAAATTGGTGACTTGAAACAACTCACTTCAAATGAAAGCTTGAGCTGAATGTTGCATGAATATTCAGACAATAGCAACCTGTTTGAAATTGCTATTGAGTGTAATTCCAAATTTCTGCATTTTATCATCTCCTAGGCATAAAGCCAAAGGCTAAAAGAACAGAACACAAAAAAGTCGAGCCTGAATTATATTCTAAATGCTGTTGAGTTTAATTTTACTTACAAAGCAGAATGTTACTTTGCCACTTAAATATGCCCCTCGCAGCCCTGTAAAAATACCTGGCTTCTTGTTATCAGCCTCTAAATTGTGTTATTCATTTAGAAAGCTCCAATTTTAAGAGCATCATTCTAAATTACTAGGCAAGTGCTACACAATAAATACACATAATCTAAAACCGACTGTAGTGAGAGAATAAAGCAATTTTCTATAAAATTGACTGTAGTGTGTGGCTTGCCATTCCATAAGCCTTGTAACTTGAAAGGCATAAAGGAAAAATTTTAGCTAAATGAAATATCATGAGAGGATGAGCACTTTAAAAAGTTGATGTTTTGTAATTGAGTAATACAGATACACATTTTTGTTGTAAATTTGGAGACGAGTTCAAATAACCTTCGGAATAGAAACAAACACACGCAAAAAATGAGCATTCTGCCACTCACCCAGATACACATCCGTTTCAAAACAATGTTTTACTTGGACCAGTAGTAGATGTACTACCCCAAATCAATAAACCTTGGGTGACACATACAACTAAAACAGATGATGAAGCTTACATGGGCCTTGTATTTCCTGCTCAAGATTTTTATAGTATTAATGAATTATTGAAAATTATGATTGGAAAACATTCCAAGTGAATAAAATAAGTTAATGTAAGATACAAGTTTTTGTTACAAATTGTGTAATTTTTTCTCTGTAGAGATCATGCAAGGGGTCTTAGCATGCAGTAGTCACACCAGTCAAATGTGATTTTTTTGAGACCAAAAAGGGAGAGGTGGGATTCTGGTAATATTCTAGCTCTCGTCTTAAATAGCAATTTCTTGGTGTGATTACTTTATGATTTTTTTTCTTTGAGCTGTATACCTATACAAATATGGTTTTTGTATTTTTATGCAGATATATTGTATCTCCATAAAAAACAAAAAAAGAAAAGAAAGAAAAAGGGGGGAAAAAGAAAAGAGAAAGAGGGCAGAAATAAAGGAATGAAGGAGGCAGAGAAAGAAAGGGAAAGACAGAGAGAAAAAGAAAGAAAGGAAGAAAGAAAAAGAGAAAATGCATGCTTAGAGCGGCATTTCCCAAACTGGCGAATAACGCGCTGAAAGAAGTTAGTGCTGTAGGCATTTACTTAATTCAAATAAGATATAGCTTCATAGGGTTGTAGAATCTGGCAGCCTTGCTCGTAGTTGGAAGCCACTTAACTGTCATTTCTGCACAGAGAGACTGTATGTTGACATTTTCAGACTTTTAAACAATCCTTGTCACTTAACAATTGCAAATGCCACCATATTAGGCATGCAGTTTTTCTGTTTCAGGAAGCAGAATTTAGAAGTTAGTGGAGAGAAAAAATGCCTAGGGGTTCCAATAGCTTTACATTTGGAAAAACACATACATACACACAAAAGTTTTGTTTCTCTAGTGTTCAAGTGTCTTTGTGACTCAACTGTGGAAAAATTCATTTTGGCCTTAAGTTGGGTAAACACCTAGTAACCACCTAGTACTAAAGGTGTTTGGGAACCTGAAGTTGGATCTGTGGGTTTTGTCTGTTTCTAAAGAGCAAGTTACCATATAATTGGTTCAAAGGCAAAAGGTTAAAGAATGACATATATTGTAAAATCAAAAGTAAAATGCAAAGTACTCCTGTGCTCAAAGTCCATGCATTTCAGTTCCTTTGTATGATAGTTTATGGTGATCATGTCTTCAGACTGCACTATTAGCATACTCACCCCTAACAAGAAGTTCTGCCTCATCTGAAACACTGTCTGCTGAGGTCTGTACCCTGCAGCCATATCTCCCAGCATGCATCAGAAGGATGTTCCTGATCATTAAATCTGCAGAGGATGCTTGCTGAAAGAGGGATGAAGTGCCAGTTTAAAATGTTGCAAATCTGCCTAGTTCAAGGTGGTTTAAGGGGAACTTTGCATATTCAATCAAAGGGCCCATTTCTGGCCTTACAATTAATCTGACGACATTTCAGAAATCAAACATGCCCCACTTTAAGGAACACATGGAAGCTACGTTTTTAACAATTGCTAATACCACATTCAAACATTTAATATTGTATATAATGATTTAGCAGCTACAATATTTAAGAAATATTTACAAACAAATTCATATCTTTAAAAGTTTAGGAAAAATAGTGAACAAAAATTATTGCTTTGCTATTCAGAGACAGGCTTATTTTTGTGGCAAGAAAGCAGTATTGAAAGGAATAACAACTTATGTAATTATGAGACAACAGTAGTCAAAAGATTATCTTGCATGGCTTTATTGAATGGCTTCTTTTGTAGGCAACAAAATGAGGTGGTGCTTAGGTGCAAGAGTGCTAGTCCCAAAGCCATATGCTTTCACTCAACAGAGATTGATTTATTCCTTCCACAACCACCATCATCAGGAGTAGGGTCAGCCTGAAATCTCTGTTAATCAAAGCAATTAAAAAACATGAAGAAGACTCGAAACACCCAATACTTGTTGACAGCAAAATGATTAGAACATAGTTGAAGAACAGTTGTATCAAGGAGATCAATAAGTACCAAGGAGATTATTTCATGGGATCAGTGATTATCCTACACTTTTAGGATGTCTGGTATAAGCTTTCATTACTTAATCTTGTCTTTCATTTACTTTAACAGGAAAGATAGATTTCCTGTTTTCATGAAGATCTGGTATTTACAATTCATGAGGTATTCTTTTCAGAGAATGACATAGCAAAACTCCAATATACTCTTCACTTTCCATGTTGCAATTAAAAACAATTCCCTGGAATGAGAGTACATGCAGGAAGCTTGAAATGATATCTTCAAAAAACTCAACACTCCTCTTTCATGGGCACTTGAAAGAATGACTAATGCAAGACATGAAGAAGCACTGCTGATTAGATATCTTTAATTTGTTGATGGAATGGGTGAATTATCTTAAAAAATGATTTGTTTGTCCTTAGAAGGCAGCGTCCTGATGAGTATTTAAGAATTTAGTTGTTTACCTTCATTTTGAAATAAACTAATGGACTATATAAAATTCATGAGAGTGAGAGGAATTTCTGAAAATCTGTTGGATTTTTTTTCCCTTAGCATTCATAACAGGCTGAGAAATCACTGGGATTTTTTACCTCTCAAACCCCAGTAATCTTGCCTGGAGAATTCCATGAACAGAGGAGCCTGGCAGGCTACAATCCATGGGGTTGCAAAGAGTCAGGCATGACTGAGCAACTCTCACTCACTCTTTAAATCAATCAATTAACTGTATATTCTGTTTTAGGACATTTCTTTCTAATATTTCATTTCTGTTTGTTTGGTTTTTTTCCTTCCCATTAGTCTTATGATAGGAGCTTCTAAGTATATTGAAGTTTTCTCTCATGAAATAATTGTTAATACATGGTCTGGTTCATTCATTTACAAGGGAATGCTTCTTGGTGAGAATGCATTAAAATGTCACAATAATTATTTCAAGGAATGTGATATTTGTCCAGTGAATGTTCTCCACTCTTCATTTCCTTAGATAAAATTGCTACTCAAATTTCATTTTCTCATGTGTACCAGACTAAGTGCTCATTTCTTTCAAATCTGAAAAGGAAATTTACACTTAGTAAAACCTTTGATTTCTCTTGGGGAAACAAAAGCAAACTGTAAACATCATAAGCCATAGCTTAGTCTCACATCTACATAATATAATACTGTTTGTGCATGCTAAGTCGCTTCAGTCCCATCCAATTCTCTGCGACTCTAGGGACCAGGCTCCTCTGACCATGGGATTCTCCAGGCAAGAAACTGGATGGGTTGCTGTGCAACCCCCTCCAGGGGATCTCCCCAACCCAGGGCTTGAACCCGTGTCTCTTACATCTATCTTTATTGGCAAGTAGGTTCTTTATCACAAGTGCCACCTGGAAAAGACCTATAATACTGTATAAAAGACTTCAAATATGTTTACCACTTTATATAGCATGGATCCATTTTAGGTGTGAAATATCCTTTTCCTCATGCATTTCCTCTCCTAATAGGGTACTCAGTTAAATTAGTCAAAAATAAATTTGCATACCATGGACCTAGAATAGAGTCTATGCTTAGTGGAAAAGCCAAGGAGAGTTCCAGAAAAGAACAGAGGACTATTCTTCTCAGCAGTAATGCTTCTGAAAGACTGCACTTGGAGGTTTTTGTTTTGTTTTGTTTTTACTTGCTTGCTTCTCAGTTTCACAAACTGATTGGTGGTAGTTTAACAGTAGAAAAAGTAATGATCATAAGTCATTGTTCAGGCTCATAGTTTTGACAAAATTATTTTATAAAATCACATTTCTGTGATCAAATTTTATTTTCCAGATATTTTTCTTCCCAAATAATTAATTGATTTCTTTTTGTTCTGGACAAAAGTCTTGAAACCTTTGTCCTTTTGTTAAATTATAGTGAAAGAAAAGTTTAATGAGATTAAGAAGAGACTTCACTGAAAATCACAAAGAGGCCCAAAGAATTCAGGAGAGTGAAGCATAGATTATCTTTCTTATCCTATCCTTTACTTGGTTCCTGCAATTAACAGCATGCAGTACTCTAGAAACTGGCTGAGGCTCCATCACCATCTATCAAGAATAAAAAGTCTACAGCCTATTACTTATGTATTAATGCCAAGACTATGTGAGGAGTTGAAATTGTCTCATTTCAACTCATGGGGCCTATTCCTCCTCTTTTGGATTATTTCTGCCTTATATTTTTACAATTCTAAACAGAGAAGATTAAAAGTAAAATGAATGGTGAACACTAAACCTAAATTACCCTTTCAGGAGATTTACTGATTTTCATGAGAAGTAATGAGAAGAATTCACGTGGGAGCCCATTATACTTAATCTCAACCCACAGTATGCAGTTCCTGGGAGAGAACTTCCACAATTTAGTGCACTTTTAATGAAATGGTTACTTAGAGCAGATGTTTGCTTTCTTAAGCTTAAAGCTCATTTTCACTTTTCTCTCTTAGGAGTTACTCTGTCTTATCTTGTTTTCTTTGACACTTGCTTTATACCCTGCCTTTTTCTTTGCTGCTTTCTTTTGCTTTATGAACAAATCGCGTTACGTGGTGCTTCACAAGAACTGTCCCCACAACCAGTGCCGTAGTACAACTCTCCAAGCACTGGGCACCCAGCACAGGGCATGCCTCAATAACCATCTGTTGAATGGATGAACAAGCGGGGGATCTTTAAGAAAGAGGCTCTGTTCACCCTCTGTGGGAGCGGTGACACTTCTAAGTCATTTACATCTCTTGGTCACATAAGTTCATTAGAGCAGTTGCTAGATCACTGTAACTTTTATTTATGATTCGGAAATAATACAGGAAATGTCATCCTTCCACTCAAGTCCAGTTCTTTATTGGCATTCACTTGGACTACGTGTCCTGCTCACCCATCATAAGACTGATAATTAAGACTTCCTAAAAATGGAAGCATGGTTAGCTTTGCTGTTCTGAGTGTCTGTTGACTCTTGCTGCCTTGAGGAAAAGTCTAATCTCTTTGTTTTAACAGAAGGCTCCTCAGAGCATGATTCTACTTCCCATGCTGAATTCTGTCCTTCTATGACATTAACCTCACATTTCTTCCTACACAGGAATACCTCTCATAATTCAGCCTGTCTGTTATAGAAGATTGTTCTCCTTTCTTTGCCTGCAAAGATACTGTTAGACACAGCTCAGATGCCTCCTCCTTGTTTAAGCCTTTCTTCATGAGTTCTGCTATTGTCTAGTTTTGCTTCATTGGTACTCTGTTCCTGTCTCTGAACTACCACTTGACATTCTTGGAAGTCACCCCCGAGGTCCTCTGGGCATTCCCAGAGCTGAGCTGGGCACTAGGGCAGCTGATGGTCATCGGGTGAGTGATGAATGGCTTGCTTCCTTCCTTCTCTGTATCTGACAATACCTCCTCCTCTTCCTCCTTTTCTCCTCTTACAGAAATTAGAAGGGAAATAGGAAGAGACTATGGAGGAAGACAGCAGAAAAAAGGTGCTGAAAGAGTATATACAAGTTTTAGGGTGACACAGAATTGCATGAACCCCTGCTCTGCCACGTATTAAGTTTTGAACTTGGAAAAAATGCTCTATTGCTCAGAGCTTCTCTCACAGCTTCAATGTGATATTGCAAGTGAAGCTCCTAGTAGTGTATTTGGCACACAGTAAATGTTTGACAAATGTTATCTTTTAAAGGACACTATAATGCATTCTTAGCCAAGAGGAATATTCTTTAACTGGTATTCATGCCTTCAATGAACTGGATATCAACATTCTCCATAGGTATAGTAAGTTTTCTGGTAAGTGCCTGGCTTATTTTAGATGTATGTTATCCCATACCTTTCTTTCTTATAGAAAACCACTGTACTCAGAATAAGAAGACCTGAATTCTAACTCTAGCTTGGCATCTTCCTAGCCCTGAGACTTTGGGAACGGCACTTTACTGGAATAAAAAGAGCTTCACTGTCTGTCTCCATATTTGAGGGGAATTGAATGAAACAATGTGCACACATGAACTCCTAGGAAATGCTTCAAAAGTATAAGGTACTCAAAAAGTATTTTTTCAGAATTTAGAAGAATACTGTGCATGTAGCAAGCACCCTGAAGAGGTTTGGGGAAATAATTGTCTGGGCAAGAAGATAACTTGAGTGTTCTCACAAAAAGTGAATTCATGCTGAATGGCTTAGCCAGAAACCTGCTAGGTATTGGCAGTTTTTGTGATCTCATTTACAGTTTATATAAATTTCTCTACAGGCTCGCATAGGGCACTTCTAGCATCCCCAGCCCCCACCAAACAGACTCAGGAAACATTCCTGTCTATAAAACAAAGGAGAATGGCATATAAATTCTTTGAGATGTAATTTTAAAAAAAGATCTTCTAACACAGAAAACTGGGTATCAGCTAGGAGATATGGATTATTAGATATGATTAATGTTATTGACATAAAATGGATATCTAAAATATTTTCCTGGTAACACTATTTCTTTTTCCCAGAGGATAATCTGCTAAAAAACCTCATCACAATAAAGAGACAATATATATACGTTATTATTCTTTTTACAAGTGTTTTAGACCTTTATATAATGGGATTTATATTCATGGTGGTATGAGTTTAATATATTTTTTAAGAAGTTGCTGTGTTAACTTACATGCTTAATTAATTGGACATGTTATCTGAAATAGAAATTTTAGTTGTTCCCAGTGAAGAAAATACTAGACAAAATATTATTTGATGAAAATGTTTATGTCCATTATGATAAAACATTAAATGCATCCAACAATGCATTGAAGGGACTTCCCTAGCAGTCCAGTGGTTAGGACTCCATGCAGGCGGGCATGGGTTTGATCCCTCGTTGGGAAACTAAGATCCCACATACTGGGAGGTATGGCCCAAGAAAAACAATGTGCATTGAAGATTAAAAGTAGGCGAAAATGGCTCTACCATGCCATTTCTAGGATCTTAGTATTTACTTCCAGCATATATTCTAAAAATGTTAAGTACTAAGAAAAATATGTAAAGTTTTTCTTGGTGACATAAATTAAAGAGGAAAAAATGAGTTGATGACTCATTGATGAATTCAGGATGGTAGGTATCCAAATTGCATTATTTGGTATTATGAACAAAATGTCACAAATTTATAGGATCAGTCTACTATCTTAGTTAAAATGAAGATTGGGAATTATGAATAGCTCAAAGCAAGAAAATATAGGACATAATTACACAATTAAATTTTAGTATAATGAATTTATTTTATAGATGACAATATTGATTATATTAAGAATACTTAATGGATGAGAAAACGTCATGTATATCACATTAGTGTTACTCCTTTCCCAAAGAGGCAAACAGGACTAAGGGGTATGGTATTTAACTTGACAGTGGATGCCAGACTTAGATAGCATATTTGTATCTTGATTCTTGAAAGATGTCTCTTATCTGGTCGTATGTACATTGACTCTCTTTTCCCTAGTGGTGAGGGAAAAGGGTACTCCTTTATCTAAGATTAACATAAATGACCAAGGCAAAAGGACTCCATTTGTGTCCTTCTCAAGGCTTCCCTGGTAGCTCAGATGGTAAAGCGTCTGCTTACAAAGCGGGAGACCCAGGATCGCTCCCTGGGTCGGGAAGATCCCCTGGAGAAGGAAATGGCAACCCACTCCAGAATTCTTGCCTGGAAAATCCCAAGAACTGAGGATCCTGGTAGGCTACAGTCCATGGGGTCACAAAGAGTCAGATACAACTGAGCGACTTCACTTCACTTCACTTCAAATTCATATGCTAAAACCTAATCCCCAATGTGATAGTATTTGAAGGTTGGATGTTTTGGAGGTAATTAGAGTATGAGCATGGGTGAAGCCCTCATGAATGGTATTAGTGCCTTTATAAAAGAGACTGATCTCACTTCTTCTGCTGTGTAAGGACACAATAAAAAGATGGCCCTCTGTCAATCCGGAATCTGGCCCTCACCAAACACCAAATCTGCCACTGTCTTGATCTTGGAATTCTTAGTCTCCAAAACTATTAGAAATAAATTTCTGTTGTGTATAAGCCACCCAGACTATGGTGTTCTGTTATTGTAACTTCAATGGACTAATAAAGGATCTAAGTGCATAGTGTCATTTCTATATTTACCTAGTGCTTCTAAACTAAATGAGACATGAAATATATCATATACAATTTATCAGTCATATGCTTTCTTGATTTACTCTCAACTCCATCCTATCTGTTGCAAAGCTTGTCTTACATGATTACTGAGAATATTTGACTCATAGTTCTTTTATTGTTTATATAATTACTGCTACTTTATTCAACAGATATTTATTTCTGTGTCCTATGCTAAGCTTTGGGTACACAGATATATATTCTGCCCTTAAGGAATGCTTGCTTTAATACACCGTTGATGGAAAAAAATTGCAGGTGGAGAATGTGGAGTAGCTTCCCTTACATCTGCATCTAGGCCTGGAAGAGACATAAAGGAGCAATGTGTTATGTGATAGCACAGTACCCAGACTAGGTCCAGAGAGAAATATTTTCTCCTTCCATGAGCACTGACCCTTAGGTTTATAGTAGATTTCAAACCGGCTCTTTATGTCTTTTCTTTGTCCCACCTTCCCTCATATGACATGCCATTGCTAGGTTAATCCTTTTTAAACACTGATTTTATGATCTCAAACATCTTCCTTGGCTACCTTCGCCTATTGTCTATAAGATAGTCCAACTTCTTACTCAGCATTTGAGGCTTGACACGACCTATCTTGTCTCTCACTCTAGTGGAAAATGTACTCTCTACACCTTTCCTGAAGTGTCTCCCCAATGACCTGCCAAAGTCCCCAAATTCTGTCTCACAAGTTAAAGCCTTGTTCAAGTCTTCTCTCTTTCAGAAAGGCTTGACTGACTATGAGGACTGGCTGCATCATTTGTGGGTCTTAGTGTAAATTGAAAATATGAATCTCTTTGTCCAAAAATTATCCGTAATTTCAAAATGCTGACAGTCAGGCTTTACACCAAGTACAAGGTTTTTCTCAGTGTGGGGCCCTGGGTGATCACACACATTGCACACCTAGGGAGTTGGTCCTGCTGAACCCTCTAGTCCACACTGATCTCCTAGAACACGTATGCACATTCTAGGCAATGATACTCTTTGGAATAAATATCAAGGAAAAAATACATCTTTTGTAAATTTAAAAAAAAAAGCACCTTTCCTACCTTGATGTCTGTACCTTCTCTTTTATTTTTTACTGACCTGGAATCTTTTTTTCAATGAATTTTACAATTAATGAATAAGAACAGTTATTACATCCATCTTCTTAAGGCTTGTGTTAAAAAAAAAAAAACAGTGATCAACTTCATATTTTATACTGAATATTTGTTGTGAGCTTATGCAGGCATCAACATATCATGCTTTATTCCATCTAAATATTCTTTTTGCTTTTTTCCTGCATCTCCAGTGTTGGCACAAAGCTGACTTACACACTTGTGTCAACTTCAATCTGGCATATTGGTGAGAAACCAGGAGACCTTATCTCATGCTTTGAAGGATGGAGATGGGATCCCCATGTAAACTTCCCAGTCCTAGAGCTGGAAGAGACCATAGAAGGACTCTCATCCTCACTTTGAAGTTCAGTTTTTAAGTGCCATGGCATACTAGTTTTCTTTAAGAGAATTCTAGGCAAGAATGGTACTTAAATTCACATCATTAATGTTATGAGAAAACCGTTCCTAGTATGACAGGTCAACTTTCTCATGCAATCACATCAGGGATAATATTTTGTAATCTGAATAACACCTGGTCCATGGGTTGGCTCAATGAAGCAACATTGGTAGGTAGAAAGATAACAATTATAGCAGGCAATACATGTTTTTCCCTAAAAGAGTGATTTGCACCATTGTTAAATAAAGGAATAAGCTTTCTATCTTTCACTTTTAAATTACCTCTCATTGATGTTACATCAAGATGATATAACTAGTCAGAAAAAACTTTGCTCCCTCATGAATTAGCTTGTGCTTTGTAAACAGCTAATGATGGCATATATGCTTATGTGCTCAGTCAACTTAGTCATGTCTGACCCTTTGCGACCCTGCGGACTGTGTACCCCACCAGGTCCTTCCGTCCATGGGATTTTTCAGGCAAGGCTCCTGGAGTGGAGTGGGTTGCCATTTCCTCCTCAAGGAGATCTTCCCAACCCAGGAATCAAACTCTCATCACTTGCATCTTCTGTATTAGCAACCAGATTCTTTACCAGTGAGCCACCTGGCATGACCACGAGGAAAGTTCTAGAATTTTACAATAGTGACACATTTTATTTTATGAGGGCTCATAACAAAGCTATGGTTTTTCCAGTGGTCATGTATGGATGTGAGAGTCAGACTATAAAGAAAGCAGAGCACAGAAGAATTGATGCTTTTGAACTGTGGTGTTGGAGAAGACTCTTGAGAATCTCTTGGGCTGCAAGGAGATCCAACCAGTCCATCCTAAAGGAGATCAGTCCTGGGTGTTCATTGCAAGGACATGTTGAAGCTGAAACTCCAATACTGTGGCCACCTGATGTGAAGAGTTGACTCATTTGAAAAGACCTGATGCTGGGAAAGATTGAGGGTGGAGGAGAAGGGGACGACAGAGGATGAGATGGTTGAATGGCATCACTGACTCAATGGATATGAGTCTGGGTGGACTCCGGGAGTTGGTGATGGACAGGGAGGCCTGGTGTGCTTCGATTCATGGGGTTGCAAAGAGTCAGACGTGACTGAGTGACTGAACTGAAATGAACTGAACTGAACATATGTACAGTTATACATTTGTTAATTCATTCATGTATCAATTATTTGTTAGAGTATCTATTTCATCTAAGTAGAACATTGAAAATACTTGGCACCTTTGATGTTATGCCCTTGTCCTTTGCTCATAGAAAATATGGCCGAGTTTCAACCCAACCGATGGACTCAACACAGTGCTTCAGTTGACTGGAGTTGGTACAAGAGATAAAATCTGTCATATCTGATATGCACATTCTATAAGATAAAAGATAAATTATGACTTTGAGAAACTCACAATGCAATTTATGAGGCAGGCAACTAGCTATAATGCAGTATGATGTGTTAAAATAGATAACAGGACAAAAACACCATTTCGGGGATAATTGATTTTAATGTGTAAAGAAAAATAACAAATCATATGGTTCAACCAAGCCCTATAGCATTTGAGAAGATGGGACTGAAGAGTGTAGGTTCAAGGGTTAAGTGTGGAGTCTGGAGTAGATTCTTGGGCACTGACTCTCAGTCGAGTGTTGTTTCCATTCTACTATTGTGCCTATGGAACCAGTCCCTGTTCTACTTAAACTTGCAGGTAATTCTATTCACTTATACTAAGTGAAGCATAGTTTGGTAAAAGTACCAAAACAAAACTATTTCATTACATGGTAACAACCACAAAACTATCATTAGAAATTAATTCTCAAATAAACCCTAGAATGATTTTGAAAGCTCTTGCTGTTATCATTGTTCTTTATCAGTCATATCCAGACATGAAATGCTGCATCTTCCTCTGAAATGCCAGGGTCACCTTTCTCATAACATATGACCCCTTAGCCTCATTTGCTCACGCTGTCATTCAACCTTTCTGGGACTTTTAATCCAGCATTGAGAGAATTTTCTGTGTGTGACCCACAACTGACATGTTTGCTTTTAGCCATGTGTAGTTTTTAGTGACACAATTTTAATTGAAGAAGAATTAACCAAGTTTGTCTTTCTAACCTAAGTGCATAATTTACAGGCAGCAATATTTTACTAATATTTCAATGTCTCTGTTCCCTTTCTAAATATTTATCTTTGAAGTTAACACTATTTTGTTATACCATTATATAAAGGCTTCCAGGATGAATTGTGCTTTATTTTGCTACTGACTTTTACATTGAAGAATAGTCAGTGTCTATACACAAGTCTAGTACCATCCTGGCTATTGAAAGAGTGCTCAGACACTCTTTGGAGGATTTCCATTTCTTCCCTGAAATCACAGAGTACAGGCAGGCAGAATATTATTATTGATCTGAAATTGTCATAAGGTCTCAAAGTGTTAGGAATGTGATAGACAATTCTGTTTTATTGATTTTTGCACAGAACTTTATAAATGGGTCTGGAATGAGGCCAGTTCATTCGTGTGCCTCTATTTTACTTAGGCCTCTTAGATCCTGGCAATTTATCACCCTGGGTCTCTGGCATCATGCAGGAAGTGTGAAAGTGTGAGTCACTCAGTCATGTCCGATTCTTTGTGACCCCATGGGCTGTAACCCGCAGGCTCCTCTGTCCATGGAATTCTACAGGCAAGAATCCTGGAGTGGGTAGCCATTCCCTTCTCCAAGGAATCTTCCCAACCCAGGGTTTAAATTCGGGTCTCCCACATTCCAGGCAGATTCTTTACCATCTGAACTACCAGGGAAGCCCATCATGAGGGAAGTTGGGAGGCTAATACTGAATGTAGAAGACTAAAGGAGAAGAGACCACCTGCACTGTTCTACGGTTTCTCTTTCTGTCCTTCCCTTGCCATTGGTAATAACTCATTTGTAGCTGCTCTAATTTTCCTTCTGTGACATCAGTTTTATCCCTGTCTTTTGATCCCAGATCTCTCCAAAGTATAATACCTCCTAATAATTGGAATGGAGCTTTACTGCTTCATATGAGTTAAATTTAATATCTTCAGATTCTCTTAACTTCTGCCCTTCTGGTATTATTCTTTCCCATTATTTATCCTTTCCCCATCCATCAAAGTGACTGAAAAATGCACTATGAATTATTTAAAATTTGTCCCAAGAGCCAATTGTGAAACATACTCCATGTTATTACAGCTAAAAATGACACTATATTATAGTGAATATTTCATAATCTGTTCCATACTACATTGGCTGCTGTCCTTTATGGGGCCACTGCTTGCACATACTGTGGCTCAAAGTATCTATTAGGCTTAGGGTTTAGTTTCTTGTTCACTGTGGTAGATTAAGGATGTCCATTCATATTTTTTAACTGATTCTATTAAGAGGCGAAGTTTAATTCCCTATTCCTTAAATCTGGACTGGACTTGGTAACTTTTTGACTAATAGAATATGACAGAAGTGATGTATTGAAAATTCTGTGACTAGATCATAAGAAGAAGTGAAATGTCTTCCTAGACCTCCTGAAACATTTGTTCTGGGGGAAGCCAGAGGCCTTTTAAAAAGTTGGACTATCCTGAGGTTGTCATAAAAAAAGACCAAACTATTTATGTGGAGACATGCCATGCAGAAAGAGAAAAGTCCAGATATGCCCAGTTTTAAAACCATGTTATTCCAGCCACCAGATTTGTGGGTAAAGAAACTATCTGTGACTTTCTAGCCCTGGCAGAAGTACAGTGAAAACTTTGGGATCCATCTACTTCTAGGACTGAGGCCCTGAGCTGGCTCCAGCTACTTGGCTACACTGGCTGAAGGCCCAGTCATTGTGGAATAGATTCAAAACACCCTCAAGGTTACCTGCCTGATTTAATGACCCACAAAATTGTAAGCATAGCCAAATACTTGTCATTTTACAACACTAAGTTGTGGGGTGGCTTGTGGTATAGCAGTAAATAACGATAAAATAACTGGCTACCTGGAGGTGGGGTGCCACTGTGACTGATGTCTAAACATGCGACATTGGCTTGGGTTGCAGTGCAGAGGCTTGGAAGGCTACGAGGATGTTACTACTAAGAAGGAAGGATCTCAGGGAGACCATCGATAAGGACCTGAGGAACAATGAGGAAACTTCCTGGAGACCGGAGAAAAAGTGGCCATTCAGAGTGCTGGAAAGTTTGGCAACACTGTCCCACAAGATAATGCAAATCACAGATTATACACAGTAGACAAGCTTTGAATCTGCCTAAGGAGATTTCCATGAAGAAAACTGAGAATACTAACAGATTTCTTTTTGTTTTGTATGATAAGATCTGACTACTGGGAGATGAACTAAAAAGAGGATTGCTCATTTCTTAGGCAGAACATAGAAGAAACCCAAAGGAGCTGGAGGTCCAGATTATACCTAATTTTTTTTTACAAAGGCATAATTCCATTATATCCACATGGAATAATTAATTTTATATAAGAATTTCTAAAGGTGAATTTTCTAGTTAAATATCTGTTTCAAGTTTCTCCTCAAAATTCAGTTTTTTTAGGTTTTCTTATTTTATTTGCAATATTAGTAAATATTTTAGCAAGCATAGTCTTCAATAAGTAGCTGTATCATATCAACTATGTGCTTTATGACCAAATACTGAGTATTCTTTGGCCAAGCCTAACTTGATAGTTCCTAATGCTTAGGAGTGCATTTCTGTGTGAAAAAGTACCCCACTGCAAAACAAGGAAATTTGGGTCATATCCTCCGTTTAAGCACTGTCATTCACAGTCATGAAAAGTCTCATCAACTTCAAAAATACTAAGAATTTAGGGAATTCAAACATGTCAGTGTCAGAAAAGACTATTCAAACTGCTGCTTAGATTGTGAGCTACAACATTAATCTTCCAATGAAGATTCAATCAGAAGAAGAATAGTTTAGTTAAAAGGAAAGGTCAAATTGAATAAATGTGTCAATCAAAAGCCAACTATGAAAAGTTCAAGGTCAAGGACTTGCAGTCAAATTCAACTGACATTTTGAAAGTGATAGAGACACTTTGATACAGAAAGCTCATTTTTAATAACAAGGCTTTGCAATTTTATGAAAGAGAATTCACCAATTATTTAGTATATAAAAATAAGTTTACTTGGAGATTGAAAAATTGTCAGAGGCTATAGTCTATTATTTCCTCTCACTTTTCTTTAACTATATAATACTGCTTCTGATGTTTCAAGGAAGAGTTACAAAACTCTTTCAAAGCTGCACATCTTTGAATTGACTGCAACACTAGTGATTATATATGCACATACATTTTGCCCTAAGATATTGATAGAGCTTGAATTGTTCATTAAATGTGGAATATTTTGTATTTACGTGCTGTTTACACAAATTAAGGAATTCTGTCTCTTACCCAGAAAAAGGATATTGCTTGATTCTATAAGATAACTATTGCTTTTAGAGAAAACCTTTATTTAGCTTTAGAGAAACTTTTTATCATTTATTGAGATATTGTATATGCAAATATTCTTGCAATAGGAAAGATTTGTGATTTGAGATTATTTTTCTAGTTTGGATCCCCTTCTGAATTAAGAATTTTTCAATTCTAAGGAAAACTTGAGACTGAAATATCTTCCATAAATCAAGCAAGTATGCAGTATTTAACAGATAAAATATGATTGGGAGCTATTTAACAATGCCCCCTCCTGAAAAAAAAATGTTTAGTGTTCACTAAGACTTTTAAAACTGACTTCACAGTACATCTGAAGAGGGTCAATTTTGTTGTTGTTGGTTGGTTTTATTCCTTGAATATTGACTTTAAAAAGAATAAAACTTTAAAATTAGATGGGAACATTGAGTCATCTACTCTAACCTCTTCAGTTTGAAGATGACCAGATCTAGTAATCTTTTACCACATGAAAATTCACTCAGTAGTGTACTTTGCAATTGTACCATTTCTGAGAAAAAAAAAATCTGGCAGCATCTATTTAAATTTAAAATGACTTTATTCTTTTACCCCTGTAATCTATTCCTGGGAATCTATCCCAAAGAAAGGATATTATTAATACCCAAGAATGCAGCTATTCAGAGATGTTTTCTCTAGTATTGTTCACTAATCTCTCAAAACAGGAAGCAAAGTTAATATTTATTAATAGGGAGATGGCTAAACAAATTAAGGCATAGTCATATGCTTATTATGTACCCATTGAAAAGAATGAATTAGAGATAGATCATGTGATGTGGAAAGATTAAGATAATGAGATGTAAAAATATGTGACATGTTTTAATTCATTAAAAATAATGACAAGAATATCCCTCCACATGTTTGAATCTACTTAGGATTACAGTATGACACAGGAAAATCTAGAAAGACAGATACAGACTATTAAAAAGATTAACCAAGTGTGATAAATACTTTCATATGAGGATAAAAGCAAGGGAAAATCATCCTAATCAAAGCAGCATGCATGATATAATCTCATTTTGTGTAACATGTGTGTCCGTGTATGCTTGAAGAGATGAACACATGATTACAAAAATTAATTGTCATTATCTTAAGGTGGTACAAGTCCAAGGGATTTTTATTCTTTTCGTTCTAGCTTTATTATGCTTAAATGATCAATAATATGCTGGTATTATTTATACAAATATAAATGCAAAAAAGATCTACTTTCATTATGGAGAAAAAATGAAAATCTGACTTTGATTTACAGCAGAAAGATACGGTTACTGTGGAGAAGCACCAAGCCAAGTATTTATCATCAACGACAGATATTATAAACTAATCAGCTTATGCAGCTAAAAATGATCCATGCCTGATAAACAGCTCTTCCTACACAAGTGAAGATTGCATTTCTGTTTATTACTACAGATGGTCATTTAGAACTTAGTCTCTTTATGAGTCTGCATCTCTGACTTATTGTCTTCTCAAGGCATCTGTTAACAAAGAGTCTTCATATTTCCTTTTGCTGAATGTCAGACTGATCTAACATTGTAGGTGTATGTTAGCAATGTATAGCTGCACTCTATTAGTCATCATGTGACATATTGTTCTTCATGTATTCTTTTTAAGTCTCTTTGCAAAGGTCATATTTTAGTTAATCTTTGGGTAGTTGCTGCAATGTTTTTTGCTATTATCTGTTCTCCATGCCTGCTAAATCCAGCATAACTGAGTAAATGCGGACAACTACATTCTGAAGCTCAAAAACACATACTCATTTTAACATTAAGAAGTACTAGTGGGTTACCTTGATGACATAGTAAATGCAAAGCTGAAGATTATAGATAAGAACTCAATGAACTTCTAGATGTGTAGAAGTTTACCTTATAAGAGCGTTCTAAGATCTTCAGATTTAACTAAAGCTTGATGTCATTAGGATGTACAAGTTGATAGACTTAGTCTTTATTTTTTGACTTAGTCAAGAACATTTTATTATGTATCAATGATGTAGTCTTTTTGACTACATACATTAACATTATAATCAAGACCTAGCAAGAATTTTTTGGAGGGTTTCCTGAAAGACTTTGATGGTATCCTTTGGTGTTACCAGCTAAAAGCTGACTTAATGGAAAATTCATTTTCTACCATGCTGTTCACAAGTGAAACCTTTACCTTTGAGTCCAAGAGCTTCAACAGACATGCCTCATACTCCGTAAAATCGTCGTTTGCATGTCCTAATCAATATAGCTTAGTCACCTTTGTTTTTATCTTCAAATGCTTTTTAGAAACTCCTAGAATTTCTGAGTTGGAAAGATCTCCTGGAGGAGGAAATGGCAACCCACTCAGTATTCTTGCCTGGAAAATCCCATGCATAGAAGAACCTGGTGGGCTACAGTCCAGGGCTTCACAAAGAGTTGGGCTCAACTGAGCAAGCAGTTTAAAATCTTTTGAATTCTCAAGACTAAAGTTTACTTGAAGAAAACAGTCACATCCTATAATCTGTATTCCTTTATTACCCCTACAGCTTCAGCTATAAGCACAGTAATAAATACAAATAAATTTCACAGGAAATAGAATTATTGAATATGGAAGCTGAAGACATGAATTTGGACTAGTTTTTCCACCTCTACTATTGTCTTTAGATCAGTCTATTTCATAGCTTTGATCAAACTCTTAATTTAATTCTAGACTGTGAACAGTTTCATAAATATGTATGTCCATTCTCTCCAACAGTTTAACCTGCAGCAAAATCAAAGGTAATACAAATAATGATACCACCATTCATTAATGAAAAACAACTAGTATATGCTGGCTAAAAGAACCTATACTTTCATTTTGGATATGGAATATTCAGTATATTTCATGTTTGCTTAGATATAGCCACATCTCTTTCCAGCAGTTCATAAATAAATATATCTGTTTTTGGTCCTATCAAGTATAAACTAAAGTACAGAAATCAGCAGAACCAATATTTGGAAGAGACTTAACATGGATTATGTTAAGATAGATGAAGTAGAAAATATTATATAATTGTCTTTGGAATATGCTATTTTCTGAAATACTTATTCATTAATTTTAGTTCAAAATATTTCTGTTAATTTTTTTTCTTTATAACTGCTGCCAATTTTCTACTAAAAAGTGAAGTGATTAAATTTTCCCAACATTAAAAAAAGAGAACACAAATCATATAAAATGGAAAAATAACCAGATCAAGTGCTTTAGCTGACTGAATCCAACAAAAGGGATCAATTAAAGTAGTGACAGGTTAATTTAGTCAGGAGTTGACACAGTCTGTGCTGCAGGTGAGAACACATACTGAGTTTTAGTGTTGTGCAAATGATTATTTTCCCAGATGATCTTTTTCCCCTACCTAACAAGGCATGTAAATCTAACTTAGTTTAGCCTTAAAAATACCATAACTGAGGTTAAGGATCATTGGACACTTTTTAGCCTATGTGGTAGATTGGTGCGGTAATGGACCCAGCATTTTTCATACCTTCCTGAATTCATACCCTTGGGGAGCCCTCTCCCACACTCATTCACTGTGCCTCATGAAGTGAATTGCATTGGTCAATGAGACATTAGCAACGACAGAACAGATGATTGCAATGCATGTGTGCATTGGAGATTGCTATTTTGAAGCCCTGTGACAACTGCGGAGCACGGCCTGGTGAGCCTGAAGCAGGATGAGAGACCACTTAGAGAAGACACAACCATCCTGGCTTTTGCCTCCCCAAACAACCTCTAATTGACCTGATAGCTGACTGCAGATGCATCAAGGAGCCCAACTAAGACCAAGAGAATAAAAAACAAACATGTCCCACTCAAATTATTGACCCATAGAATTGGATCATAAATTTTGTGGAGTTTGTTTTTAGAAAAACTAGCGGAAACAGATCAGAACAAAAACTGAATCAGATTTTTGTGGGTCCTGCATGAGGGCCGTAAGTTAGAGAAATGTAAAAAATTGTGCCTGGAGAACAGATGGAGGTAGATGGCAAAAATGGCCTCAATACTTTGCAGTTCCTCCCCACAGGAAGTTTCCCCATCCTTCGAGTATGATATGGCCATATGACTTGTTTTCACCAGTAGAAAGTGACAGAAGTGATAATGAGGAAAGTCTGAGCCTAGACCTAAGGGATCATGATGCTTCTGCTCTTGTGTCTTGGAATCCTGAGATTTCCATGTGAATAAGTCTGGGCTAGCTTGATGGATGGTGAGAAACACACAGCCCATTTGTCATAGTAGTTCCACCTAACAGTCAGCTGATCCCTCATATTAGTACCTTGAAGTTGGATGGCAGTTGAAGACAGATGCATAAGTCTTTCCAAGACCAGCAGATGACCTCCAGCTGGGTTCAGCCTAAATTGCCATTCCATAGAATCATGAGCAAAATAAATGGCTTTGAAACCACTAAGTTTAGGGGTGGTTTGTTTGCAGCAAAAACTAATTTATATAGATTGTATAATTTATAATTTATATTTTATTAATTATATTTATAATTTATAGTTTATAACTTATAAACTGATTGTTTAATGGTAAGCTGTATATATTCAGAATTACTACTCCTTAATTCTCTTCCTGTGGTTATTCATAGGAACATGGGAGAGATACAAGGGGTATTCATTGATATTAGAACTGTGAAGTTTTATCCTAAGATATTTCTATCTCAATATCAAAAATATAAAAATAAAACAGACTAATGGATTATTCCAGTCAGAATTTTGATATAAGATTAAGCATGGTTGGAAACAGCAATGTGAGCAAAACCCCAAAATAAACTTAGCTAAGAAAAAATTATCCTTAATTTCTTCTCCCTTAAAGGCACATGGAAACATTCTCATTCAAATGCTTGCATCTCTCATACTAGCTAGTTATTTTAAACACCAGAGACATTGCAGTAGCCTGTTTAGAATCATTGTTGATGTGATAGGAACAGTGAGCAAAGCATATCACTTTCAGTTTTCCTTACTATTCCTGAAGTGATGGATAATGGCAATTGTGCAGGCTTCAGAAATACTTTTAGGAAATAATACCACTATATTTAATAAGTATTTTAAAACAAACTTTGTCAATATGCTATATTTATTTGTGGGGTTCTCAACAATTAAAAAGGATAAACTGTAGTATCTTGTAGTTTTGGTTAGGCTTCTTTATATGAAATCTTTGAACTCTTTAGTACAGTGTTATATCTTCACCATTAATGCATTCCAAATTATTTTAGCTAATTCTGCTTCAAAATGGTTAATTGTTTTGGCTTTATAGGTGTGTAATGTGTATAATGAAAAATGCATTGATTTAAAATCAAGGCAGGATTAGTTAAAAATTATCAAAAAGCTAATAACCTTTTTGATAAGGTAATAACCTTACCTTGTGCTAATCAAATATACTTTAGTAGCAAATTTAATTGAATCCAACTGAACATTAATTCTTAAGAACAAGTTTTTCTCCCAATGACATACTTGGTTAATGATTCAAATTTCTCCTCCAGAGTTTGTTTTTTTTCTCTCAACAGCATAATGTCTCAATACTATAGCACTTATTTCATTCAATAGTTGTGTAACACTCTGTCTAGATTAAGACTTCTAGAAGGGAGATATCATGCTTTACTCAACAATATATTCCCTGCCCTGATATTGTGCTATATATACTACAAGTAACCATTAAGTGTAAAGTGAATAAATGTATTAAAATTTTTCCTGATATTGGTATATTTATTTTTCATGTGGTAATTTACCAGATGAGAAACTAAGTGAGAACATAACTATATTTAAGAATAGAAAATAGTATTCATTTCTGTAATAAATAAAACTGACCCATTGGAAAAGACCCTGATGCTGGGAAAGATTGAAAGCAGGAGGAGGAGGGGATGACAGAAGATGAGATGGTTGGATGGCATCACCAACTTGATGGACATGGGTTTGAGTAAACTCCGGGAGTTGCTCATGGACAGGGAGGCCTGGCATGCTGCAGTCCATGGGGTCACAAAGAGTTGGACACGACTGAGTGACTAAACTGAACTGAACAGAATAAATAATTTGGCAAACATTTTATCTACCAGACATGATGCCAAGTGCTGACAACGGTTAGCAAAATAAGTATGATTACTTTTTTTCCCAAAAATATGTAATATAATAAAGGGAAAAAATGCAGAAGAAAGGTCCCTGCCTTTTTAAACTACATTGTATTCTTGCAGATGTTTCTAGAATAACAAGCAATCTTTTGACAAAAACTGTTTCATGTCTCTCAGGATTTTATCTCAATGACCTTTAATATTGAACCTTAACACTATGATAGTCAATTTCTTTTTTATGTACCCCACAGAGAGCTTCTAGAAACAAGTAAATTTATGTGAAGCACATACACCTACGCTAAGCAATAATTTACCCCTAGATTTAATTTGAAAATATCTAGTAGCTTTACTTTGGCTAAGGATATGTAACATGCTATAATTGAGGCCAAAGATCTTAGCCATCTATGTAACTTTCATTGGCAACATACAAAGCTTTCTTTAAATAATAATCTGATAGTAATATATTAGATGAGGTTTGCTATGGCTATGAAATCATTGTTATTAGAATTTGGTAAGCTTTTGTCTTTCGTATTTTCTTTGTCCTTAGTCTTCCTTTGACCTTACTGTCTTCCACCTTTCTATTCCTTGTTTTGCCTGAAATACTCTTTTTCTCCTTAAAGCACAGGCTTACGTATTATTTGGTTTCGGAAGTCTTCCCTTCTTCCGCCATTTGGATGATGTGTTACTTGGACTGAATTCCTTGAACATACTTCTTCCAGTGCTCTTGCTACATGTTGGTTTACATGTTTGTTCCTCTGTAAGACTCTAGCTCCCCAAAGGCAGTCCTCTCAATTGTATTCACATAACTGCTACAGAGTCCTCAGTTCCTGGACAGGTACCTAACATATAGGTGTTCAGTACATCTTTGTGGATCTGAGATAAATTCAGAATTCATCTATTATACACTGATAAATATTATATAAAGCCATCAATTATTCCTTAAAGATAATGATGTCATGCTTTCCAAATTCTTTAAGTTGACCTTTTATAAGGCATACCAGATGAAGAAAGAAAGTGAATGATATTATAACAGCTCAATAGTTATTTTTAAAAACTCCTCTTTCTCCTTTTTCAAGAGAAGAAAAATCTTTGAGAGGTAACCTATTGAGTTATTAATTCTAAACTCCTAAGATTGAGTTTTATATTATAATATGATGAAAATAGTCCATGAGAGAAACTGCAGGATTTTGAAAAACTGAAAGCTAAACATATCATAACACTTATGCACTCTTTAGAACTTAATACAAAACAGATGCAGAAAGAAATTGTGAAATAAAGGTAGAATTTCAAAGACATCTTGAAAATAATGGCCTCTCAAAAACCCATCTTTTTGAAAACTACTTTTTGAAAATAGTTAAAAACACAATACTTACATATCAATGGTATTTCAAAATGAAACACTGAACCATGTTTGCTTATAAAAATCCTAAACCTTATGTGGTATTAAGGGTATAAAGACAGCCTTTTATTTGTCAAGCTTTTCAGAAACTGAAAAGAATAATCTTTTGTTATGTATTATTCCAACAAGGTAACAATTCTAGTATTGAGGGCCTTATTATACTATGCATTTCATCACTCTGTAGGTTAAATTATATCTACTGGATACTACGTCTATATAGGACATTCTTTTTAAAATAACAAAAAAATCTATAAAACATGTCAGCATTGCTTCAACAAGATAACTAGAATCCACATGTATTTCTCTATTATTAAGAACTCCTATGATTATTATTTCCAGAGAAAACAATTACTTTCAGCACAATATCAAAGATATTTAGATGTTCATATGAAGCAAAACAAATAAAACTATTGATCACTGGCATTTCCTATAGCTATATTAGAAGTTAGAAATTTTTCTTGGTAAAAAAAAGTGAAAAAAATGCTGTCTAGATAGATGTTAGTCAATTTTTTAAAAAAATCTAGTCAGTCTAGTCTAAATGGCTAGTTTTTACTTCATATATTCCTACCTTCACTGATTCCTTTAGCAACTTCACAAATGTTTATTTAGTCTTGGATGTGCACAGTTACTGTGTGAGTTCAGAAAATAAACATCCTCTGAACTTGCAGAAATGTAAAGCCTAGAATGAAAGAATCAAGCAACATTTACAGTAGATTTTGTTACTTACTCTGGCAGAGGGATGGAAAATTTATAATAGAAGAACCAGAAGCATTGGGGGTGAAGAAGGGGGAAGACTCTCAACCACTAATGAGTCTATGACTTGAAAACCGGATTTTTGTGGCCAAAAATTCACATGAAACCAACCATTCTGTAACTAACTTAGTAATCATAAATGACTTAAAGTGTCTCAAATGCGGAATTTATGTTCTATACTCTTTGCCTGATCTTCAGCAATAAAAAAATGGAACATACTGCATCTCATATTCACATTGAGAGTATTTTCAAAAGACTAAAATGGGAAGTTGATAAAAAGGGGTTCAAACTATAAAATGAAACAATTACAGCAGCCGGAGAGTGAGCGTTAATTAATGGGAAAACACACCCACAGAACATCTGAAGAAGCAAGTGTGGTAGGATATTTTAAGATGTTTTTAAACTCATCCTCAGTAAAGTTTATGGAAAAATTTTTTCACAACAAATGTGGTGTTTTGATCTTACAGAACATATGATTTTAATGTTTTAATAGTGATCAAGTAACTAAGATAAAAATAGGCAGAGCTGACCAATTAAAGAGGTAAGATTGAGGAGAAAAAACACAATCTCTTCCTGTCCTTAATTTTCAAAATGCCACAGTGAAGAATTACAGCTAGTTTTTGCTCTTCATATCTTTGCTCATAAAACCAGATTTAGATTCCATGCCAATGAAGCTTTCAGCTCAAAGCTTAAATGGTAATAGGGACTGTGTCCTCCGTGTGCCTGGGTTCTCAGAACCTCTGTAGTGAGGGATGTAACCCCTCTTCCTTCCTGGGGTTCAATTTCTTCATCTATTTGTGATTCATCTGTCTCACAATATTGTGGGAATCAAAGGAAATACAATACATGAGAGAGGAAGGGCATTTTACATCTTCATGGTATAAAATTCTACTTATTTATTTTAACTTAGGTCTTAATCAGATAATAAAGCTGTTTCAAATTTATTCTGAAATGATTAAATGTTGAAGAGTCTGGCTGGTAGGACTGCTTTTACATTATATAACAGAAACAAATTTTTGGCAAAGGGCCAGAAGATTGCTCATAATAGTAAAATTTGCAAATATCAGAAAAAAGAACTTGTATATTGTAAATATAATTAATAACTTTATGGGAGTGAGTGATTTTAGATGAATATATCAAAGTCTTATCAGCAATGAGAATAACTGACCCACAAATTATAAAATGGGTGAAGTATATTCATCTACATTATTCACAACATGATATAATTTGAAATTAAATTCATTGATAAAAAAGGAAATTTAAAATTTTATCTCTCCAAATAGTTGTAGATATGCTCTAGGTTTGACCAAATATTTTCAGAGACAGTGTGATATTGCAGTTCAGAATTAGTTTGAATAATAACTCTCCTATATAAGACTTGTTTAAATTTGAAAAAGCTATCTATCTTTCTGAATTTGTTTTTTTCTTTCAAACAGAAAATGCAAACAAAACCAATCTCGACATCATAGGATATTTGTAGGAAGTAAGAGAAACAACACTTGAAAAGCTGACGTCAGCTATTTAATGGGCCTTCAAGGGATGTAAATTATCATTATTACTGTTTACTATTACTCATACTTGCTTCGAGTGCTTTCTCAGTGATGGCATTTGCCTTCATGGCTGTCTTAGGTCAGGGTTTCAGAGAAGCAGACTCTGAGATGGAGACTCCATTGGGGAATGACATATGGGGAACATGAAGAAAGCAGAATTGTGCAGAGGGGATGTTTAACTGTGAAGCAGTCATGATAAAGACCTCAGCTTATTCCACAAGGAGTTCTGTAGCTGAGAGACCCTTCAGATGTGTCCTCCTTTGAGGCAAGAGACTTGGACTTTTTAACCATCCGTATGCATTCATTGGGCTTCTCTTGTGGCTCAGCTGGTAAAGAATCTACCCGCAATGCAGGAGACCTGGGTTTGATCCCTGGGTTGGGAAGATCCCCTGGAGAAGGGAAAGGCTACCCACTCCAGTGTTCTGGCCTGGAGAATTCCATGGACTGTATATTCCATGGGGTCCCAAAGGGTCAAACACAACTGAGCAACTTTCATTTTCACTTTCATGCATTCATTGGGGCTTCCCTGACAGTTCGGTTGGAAAAAAATCTGCCTGCAATGCAGACGACAGTATTCCTGGACTTCCCTTGTGTGCTCAGCTAGAAGAATCCACCTGCAGTGCGGGAGACCAGGGTTCCTGGGTTTGGAAGATTCCCTGAAGAAGGGAAAGGCTACCCACTCCTGTATTCTGGAGAATTCCATGGGCCGTATGGTCCATGGGGGTGCAAAGAGTTGGACACGACTGAGAGACTTTCACTGATGCATTCATCAGACTTCCTAGGTGGCACTAGTGGTAAAGAATCTGCCTGATAAAGCAAGAGACTTAAGAAATGTGGGTTCCATTCCTGGGTTGGGAAGATCCCCTGGAGGAGTGCATGGCAACCTTTTCCAGTATTCTTCCCTGGAGAATTCCATGGACTGTGGAGTCTGGCAGGTTACAGTCTATACGGTCATAGAAAGGAAGCAACTTAGCACACATCACGCACATGCATTCATCACCCCATCCTTGGTTATGGGCTGGGGGTGGGGCATAATTAGGGCCAGAAAGCTCTCTTTGACAGGATAGCCATTCCCAGAGAGGGACTCACATTCTGTGACTTAGGGAAAGAGTGCCACAGTCTTGAAACGGGAATCTAATGTCTATGACAATGGCCTCTGGTATCCTCGAGCCAACTGACACAATTAGTTATCCTTCCTAAGCCAATTTATTTGAACCGGCCCATGGATCAATGCAAATAATGAATGGGAGAGGAATGCAAGAAAACAGGAAGGAGAGAGGTACTTTTAAAAATTATCAGGATTTAAATAGTGGCCTTTTAAGAAATAAAAGCAAACACTGATTATGTATGAAATTAGAGCATTGAGAAAAGATGAATATTAGGCTCTGAAGATAATTTAGGCAATCATTTCAGTAACTTGATTTGAACATTTGATACTTTACTAATTTATTTATTCATTCTAAACTGATTAGTACATATATAATTTATAAAGATTTTTGGTGCCTCATAAAAAAATAGTCTCCTTCAGATTAGGACAGGGAAGACATTCTAGAGTCAAGATCCTTTGATTGTTCTCCCATGCACAATTACAGGATAACTAATAGAAATTTAGAGTAATAATGAATGAACACAATGGAAATTCTAAACTGAAACCCAAAATACTTAGATGGTTATTTTGCACGCAAATTTATATTAGAAATTTGTTACACATATTAGAAAGACATTTAATAAATCTAAGGAAGCAATTTGCTATTGAAAATGACTTAGAATTTGGTAAGAATTTGGCTTGATAAACACCACTGAAATAAATCAGATAGGCTTTGGGTCAAGGTTACAATCACAATGGTTGAAAAATTATTGGGGCCTGCTAATGATCACATTGCCAAAGGCAGAGGCACTTCATTCAGGATTAAATTTTTCTTTGAGTTAAAAAAATGAGAGGAATGCAGCATTCTAGAAATCTAGACAGCTAATATTTGCATGAAATGGAAAAATAATTTTGGAAAGAAATCCTTCCAAAGGTAACAATATGGAGTCCCATACTCCATATTGTAAACACTTAATTTCAGGAGTTAGTGAGCTAAAGCATGTTTAATATCTGGAGTTTACAATCTAGGAACCCTGGGTTGGAAATATCCGCTGGAGAAGGGATAGGCTACCCACTCCAGTATTCTCCACCTTCCCTTCACTACAATCCGCCTGTAATGCGGGAGACCTGGGTTTGATCCCTGTGTTGGGAAGGTCCCCTGGAGAAGGGAAAGGCTACCCACTCCAGTATTCTGGCCTGGAGAATTCCATGGACTGTATAGTCCATGGAGTCGCAAAGAGTCGGACACAACTGAGTGACTTTCACCTCACTACAATCTGCAAAAGCAAATTCTGTTAAGAGGTAAAGGACTGTTTTCGATTTCTCACTGCCTACTTTTCCCAAGCCAATAACCTGAAACATTTCAGTTGGCTCTGATGACAATCTCTGGGAAGTATGGTGCTTTTATCCTCTCCGTGATCAGAGACTATTGATCTGATTTTTCTCAGCATGGCCAACACTAAAATTGCCTTTCTCTACAAGAAGCTTTATTTTCCCTCTCTCTCTTTCAAAAAACAAACAGAAAAAGGCAAACCTATATTTCTGCACTAAAACATACTGCAGAGAAACTGGTAACTTTTGCATTATCCATAATACTATGTAAAGCTGCTATCAAAAATGGAGGCTCTAACTGAACAAAGAGCTCTGTATGGTCACCATAATTCCATACCCAGAAGGTATGTTTTGAGTAGACTACCTTTAAATGAACAAAGTGAAGCCTGTGCCTTCTTTTTTTGCCATGGGAACTACTACCACTTTGAGAAGAGAGTGGGTGGAGGCATATTCTCTAATACAGACAAAAAGGGAGGACAGTTGAAGTCTCTGGGATAAGAGGGCATTCCACTTTCTGGAATGATCTGAAAATTGTAAGGCTTTTGCGTGTAGCCTCTCTTCTTTTTAGCCTCAGGCTTTGGTTGGTTATTACTCTGTTCTGTCCTATTAACATGACAATGTGATTTTTTGTTGTTGTTGTTAAATTAGGTGAAAGACTGGGAGGAACTGCTACAAAGCAAATGTGTAGCCGTCAAAAGATCACAACAGAGCACGGCTGTGCTGTGTGCTATTCTTAGTTGTGTCCAACTCTTTGCAACCGCATAGACTGTAGCCCACCAGGCTGCTCTCTCCATGGGGATTCTCCAGGCCAGAATTCTGGAGTGGGTTTTCAGGCCCTTCTCCGGGGATCTTCCTGACCCAGGAACCGAACCAGGCTCTCCTGCATTGAAGGCAGATTCTTCACCAGCTGAGTTACCACATTACAGAAGCTTGGTGAATTATTAGGATTCAGAGCAAGACAAAGATCCAGGAGGCAAGAAAGCGAATGAGGAGGGAGAACAAGCCCTTTTCCAGGCAGGCAGGGGTAGGGCTAAGTGTGCAGGAGGCCGTACTACTTGGACGTATGAATATTACTAGTGAGCAGAATGAGCCAAAGAGAATGTGTGACTTTGTTGACCCTCTGCCTTTCATACATTTTCTGATTAGTTATGAAGTGCCTTCAAGACTTACACCTGCTAACATGCTGAAGAGGCAGATGCGGCAGATGCTCTCTCAGTCCTAAGAGCTTTGTGCGTTAGTAAACCTTGGAATCATATCCAGTGATTTCATTCATTTTTATATTTATCCATTAGAAAAGAGAATGGTGCAGCCGAGTACTTACTGTTTTCTATTCTGAGACTTTTACTCCTCAGGAAATAGAGGTTAAGTCCTAAGAAGATAAACTTGGAACAGAAGTAACCATAATAAGACTGACATAGGCTAGGACTTCCAGCTAATGAAAAATCCTGAGGTACCAAGGTGTTTATATTCTGGCCCCCTTTACCTACCTAATAATCCACAAACACCAGGGATATGAAGCAGGCATATTACCTTATGATTCCTATGTGTGCGATACAGCTGATCATAATTACTCCTACTTTCCAATTTTCTGATGTTCAGATCTGGTTGGTGATGGAATGGACTACTTCAGAGGAGTGAGTTCTTCTTCACTAAAGGGATTGCAGTGAATACTGATGATAGTGATGGGGAATCCATATATCAACCTAGGACAAACTCAGTAATTCCCAGGAACCCTTGTAACCTTGAGATACAATATCTTTTCCCACCTAAGATTGTCTTTCTCTTTCTTCTTTTCCTATCCTAATGCTAATCATCCTTTGAGGTCTAGGTCAGAAGGCACCTTCTTCCCAAATTATATTTATATAATTATTATGAGGAATTGATGAGCGATTGTGTGTATTTACACATAAGCTCAGCTGGTAAAGAATCTGCCTGCAATGCAGGAGATCCCGGTTCAATTTCTGGGTGGGGAAGATTCGCTGGAGAAGGGATAGGCTATCCACTGCAGTTTTCTTGGGTTTCCCTGATGACTCAGCTACTAAACAGAGAAGGCAATGGCACCCCACTCCAGTACTCTTGCCTGGAAAATCCCATGGACAGAGGAGCCTGGTAGGCTGCAGTCCATGGGGTCGCTAGGGGTCAGATGCGACTGAGCGACTTCACTTTCATTTTTCACTTTCATGCATTGGAGAAGGAAATGGCGACCCACCCCAGTATTCTTGCCTGGAGAATCCCAGGGATGGGGGAGCCTGGTGGGCTGCCGTCTATGGGGTTGCACAGAGTCGGACATGACTGAAGTGACTTAGCAGCAGCAGCAGCAGCTGCTAAAGAATGTGCTTGAAATGCTGGAGGCCTGGGTTCAATCCCTGGATTGGGAAGATCCCCTGGAGAAGGAAAAGTCTACACCCTCTAGTATTCTGGCCTGGAGAAATCCATGGCCTGTATAGTCCATGGGGTCTCAAAGAGGCCCCCTACTCAGTCACACGACTGAGTGACTTTCACTTTCACACATAAAATGCATTAAATGTGTGCATGCACGCTTAGTCATGTCCTAGTCTTTTGCGACCCTATGGGCTATAGTCCAGCAGGCTCTTCTGTCCATGGAATTTTCCAGGCAAGAATACGGAAGTGGGTTGCCATTTCCTACTCCAGGGGATCTTCCTGATCCAGGGATCAAGCCCAAACATCTCTTGGGTCTCCTGAATTGGCAGGTGGATTCTTTACCACTGTGCCTCCTGAGAAGCCTATACATATATAGGTTTGGCTGGTTTAACTCACTGTTTATATATATACATATAAATATAGCTGAATGCTTAACATATAGTAGGTGCTAAATTAATTCCTTTCTTCACTTTTCTCCACAATGATAAAAAAATTCACATTAATCTCCTTTATGGTCTCCAAAAATATTTGACTATAATTTAAGAAATAGTAATTGCTTTCTTATGGCATATTTTTTGAGTTACTTTATTTTCTATGTCATTTTAACATATAATAGAGACCAGAACCAAATCTTTCTTTTATTTTTATTTCCCACAGTTTATAGACAAGGGCTGAACATGAAAAGGTCAATGAATGTGGAAAGGGTAAATGCTGAGAATCAGCATAATGCATTTTAAAGATCATAGTGTATTTAATATTGTTAACCCAATTTAGTATTTATGTGGCCTGGGAAAGTCTTATGCTTCTGTTTCCTCATTTAAAAATGGGATTGAACATCCCTACTCTGCTTTCCTGAGTGTATTGTTATAATCAGAGCAACAAGTAAATACAAAGGACCATTCAAATAGTGCATTTTGATTTGGTTGCTCATTTAGCTGCAGTTTATCACATTTGGAGAGTTCACAATGAAAAAGGCAATTCTTTGGCCAGACTTCCTGATCACAAATATTTGGCTTTTTTCTCTGTCCTCAAAAGAGCAAAATTACAAGCTTCCGTGATATTCAGTGCAAATGATCTTTATGCACTGTAAAGATTAACACTAGCTTACATCTTGAATGAATAATTAGGAATTTCAAGTCTCTGGAGAACAATGTGTCAGCACAGTTCTCCATTAAGACTCTGGCTTTGGCGTCAAATGATCATATTTAGGTGCTGTTGAGACACCCTGAGACTATTAAGAGAGTCTCAAAGACCTCTAACCAACACAGACAACTGCTTCAAAACACAATTGTGTCAAAGCACAGTTGCAAATGCTTTATTTGATAACTGAGTGGTTATTTGAGGCAGTTGCTTATAATGGTCAGTGTCTCATTGTAACCTGTGTGTGAGTGCGTGTGTGTATGTGTGCGCGCATGCACGCTCGCGCTCAGCCACAGAAGACTCTTTGTGACCCCGTGGACTGTAGCCCACCAGGCTCCTCTGTCCATGGGGTTTCCCAGGCAAGAATACTGGAGTGGGTTGCCATTTCCTGCTCCAGGGGATCTTCCTCATCCAGGGATCAAACCTGTGTCTCCTACACTGGCAGGCAGATTCTTTCCCACTGCACCTGGCAAGCCCCAACCTCTGCTTAACCTGCCAGGAAGGAATGTCAAGTCGGCAAGCTATTCAACCCCTGCTCCACAAGGCTGTCAGAATTATCTTTCTAAAGAACAAATCTGAGTTACACGGCTCCCTGCTGTATTCCAAATACAATCCAGATTCCATGGCTTGAAAATCAGTGTGTTTAACAATGAGGACTCTGCTGGTCACCTTTAAACGCAACCAACAAATATTGCCTTATCCCCTACTCTGTCCTCACTATACCATCAGGGCTATGGTTCCTCACTGTTCCTGAGAGGTGCTCTGAGCTCTCTGCTTTGTCTTTGCTTTACCTGCTCGCTCTGTCTGAAATGCAGTTTCTCCTCATAACCTCTTTGCAAAATCTTAACAGTCCAGATCCAGTTTGAGTACCAAGTCTTCCTGCCAGCAATATGTAGAGCTCCCTCGTGACAGCACTCTGATAGAAGATTTCTGGCTACCTGTCCCCTTAAACTGTGTTCTTTTAGGGGAGAAGGGCCGTGTCTTTTAGCTTGGATCCTCCACAGCACTTAGCTTGTAAAATTGAATCTAAAGTGAATCTTAAGAATAGCCTCACTAATTTGCCACCTTCGATTAGCTCGTATCATTGCCAAAATGTGATTTGGGTGAACTGGATCAAATGTTTACAGACTAATTGATTTACTTTGGACCCTTTCAACATAGGCTTCAATACTGGATTCACTCCAAAAATCAGTCAAATTGCTGGGTTTGTAAAACATGGCCAAAGTAAAGAGGCAAGAGAAATAGAAGCATTTTCATTATAGATTTCAAAGCAATAGCTATTATTCTTTTAACCTGATGTGATGATATGTTTATTTATTCACTCTCTTGAAATGCAGTTCAAATGCACTATTTTATTTCAAACATAATTATACCTTGCCTATACATGTTATAAAAGCTACACATAAAATTTTACATAGAGCTTTATCTGCAAACCAGTGGCTATGTATAAAAGACATCGCTGTAACTAGCTGAAAAGTAGGGAACTTCATGAAGCTGTATTTTGGCATTACAAAATGGAAAAATATCAAGATGGGTTGATTTCATCTGACACTATGCAGTGTTAATGTGCTTAAAAATATACCTATCCCCCCAGTCTCTTCTGATTCATCCCCATTCAATCACCCACTGGTTGGTTAGCCCAGGGCAGTTAATATAGAGACTTCTCCAGTCAAAGGCATACTCTTTTCCTGCCTAAATCCCAAATCCTGTTGGACTTCCTACTCTGCTGGGCCAGCCTAGATTCTTAAGATCTCCTTAGTGGCTATCTTCTGACACACACAGCAAGCCACAGACCACCCCACCAGTCTTTCCTCTGAGCCCTGGCCTGCCCTCTTATCCCAGAGTCTTCAACTGTCCTCCCAAACAGAAGGTTTCCACACGTTCAGAGGCCTTCCCAAATCTCACTTCTTTATAACTCTTTCATCCCTCCTTCTGAAACATGTTATTTCTCAGACGTATTATTTCACAAGGAGAAAAGGGATGGAAAGAGAATGATTTCCTTTTTCCCTCTGACTTTTCAAAGTCACAAAACTGGATTCTCTATCAGGTATGTCCTTAAAGCCAGCCAGGACCCAATCAGTTTTTGAGGATATTAGGAGAAGGGGAATAGACTATTTATTTCAGACCTTGCAGGTTTGAAGCTTCCAAATACTTTAAAAAGTAAAGCAAAAAAATTTATTATTTTTTTCTAAATATACTAAAGCGATAAATCCTAGATGACCTTAAAGCTAAATATTTTTCTTTCTTCTCAATATAATAACTTCCTGTATTCTTCTGTTCTGTAGTTTATTATCCCTGTCTACAAACTGAGCCTAATTTACAATGGCTTAAAGCAATATGAGTTTGCATGGAGCAGGGAGTCAATTTTGTACTTCTCAAGGGCAAGAACAACATACGTAGAAAGAGAGATGAAGCAGATGTTATTAAGCGCCAACCTTATTAAAGGATTAAAGGTATTTATTGATACAAATGAATGAACATGAAACTAACGTGGATATCTAAGAGACAAAAACAAGAATTCACATAATTGTACCAAGACCATTTATTGATTGCTATTTTAAAATAAAGAAGGCACCTGCTTCTATGAAGTGAAAATTCATTTTAGACATAATTTTATGTGTCTGATCACTCAAAATAAATGTTTACAGAAAATCCTTAGAAGGTATATTTTTGCTGGAATATTTGTTGTTTTCAAATGTAACATTTTTATGTCACATTTTTCTGGTTTTCTTTTATGACATTCATAGCATAAAATTTGTCCACAGTCTTGAAGAAATGATCAACTCAAGGTAAATGAAAATTCCAAATTTGAGGAAAATGACTTTAACATGATCAATAAATTTTGTATATAACATAACCATTGCTAATTAAAATTAATTTATTAATGAAATGTGAATAATACAGTTGGTAATTGTTTCTTATTTACGCAGTCTCTCTCATTAATTAAAAATAAATCAGGATGAAAAGAATAAGTTAAAAGAAAATGTTTAATTTTGTTTGCATTGAAAAATGCAATAAAGTTCATTCTTACTATTCTCCTAATACAAATTTGTCAAATTCTGGAGTGAGAGGGGGTCTTAGAAATTATCTGGCCCAACTGCATCACTTTAGTTCTCTATGCAATCAATGCCCAGGCAGGTCAAGTGACTGGATCTTTGTTACATAGCTGATTAAGGATTGAGCTGGAACTTGATCCAGAAAATTCCTGACTTTGGGTCTAGGACTTTCCCCACTGTATCTCATTAACTTTAAAATAAAATTCAATCCAAACTGAGTTTTTTATGTTTGGGCTCACGGTAGCTGTGGTTTTCCAGTGCTTCCTACAGTGTTTAGAGAAGGATAAACTGGTATTAATAAGCATGTGGCAGCATTTTAAACTGGAGTTGCAGGCGTGAATGGCATTTTGATCCACCTCTCCTGCCAGGATTGAAGGGACATTCCAGCCAGATTCTCTCTACCACTCGGGTTCCATCATCTTTCTCTCCCTCTGTGTCACTCTTTTGTGTCTTAAACAAGCCAGTGTGGGGAAAAGATCTTTTTTTCCAGTTCTCTGTTGAGTTAAGACACTGTGATGGTACTATAGGATTTGGTTGAAAAGATTTCTTACTCTATTTAGTAGATATATAATAGAAGATATTACAGGAAAAGATTTGGCAGCTGAGAAATGATCATGTCTGTGAATGTTTATCTAAGGCTAAAGCATTTCTGACTTTGGGTTGCAAGTTTAAATTCTGTAGTTTGTGAGAGATTAAAGAATCTCCAAGCATTACTATTTCTTCAAGAACAAGCATGCTTATTTCACTTATTCATTGCATCATAATTACTAAGCATGCTTTAAATAATACTAGTCAGCTGATGTAGCTACATAATATTTGAGAAGTAAGGTGTAAATATGGACAGTACTAATCAAATGAATACACGTTGCAAATAAACCAAATTTGCATAATGAAGTATTTCCAATTTCTTACTGGGAAGTTTTGAATAAGTATTACTTTCAGTTTGGCATAGAGAGAATAATGAAATAAAGTAATTTGAACTTTTTCCTAAACATTTCATCAATAAGAAAATTCTTACATTTGATTCTAAATTTCTAAAAGTAGTATTATTCAAAGAACAAAATTGTATTAACTTACGGCCCTGATGCTTTCAAAATGTCCACCTTCCTTTTCAAAATTGATAGGCTGTCCTTTTAGTGTCCAGTAGAAAGTGACATCCAAACTAGGATCGTGAATTGCTTTGCAATTAAGGACAATGCTTTCTCCCACTGTTAACTCTGTTCTTTTAGGAGTAAGCTCTATTCTTGTAGGTTCTATAGAAATAAAAATACATTAATCAGCATAGCACATAGTTTCCCCTGCATTCTGTATTTTAAATAATAGAGAAAAATTAAACAAGGAATCTATGTAATATAGTTGCTCCAGGTAGGTATCTTTTAATAAACTATTATTAATTGAAATATCTTTTATTGTATTTAGGGTATTTTGCTAGGTATTTGTAGGGAACTGATGATTTAAAAGTCACTATTCCTATTAACAAGTCAGCTTGGATGAAAAAGAGGGAAGACTATACAGCTAGAAACAGCATTTGGCATCCTGGAAGGAGAAATATTAGAAAAAAGATTGTAGCTTCCCTGTCCATCTTCAAGGATCAAGTTTAGAAAGGATTTTTACTAAAAAAAAAAAAAAAGCCTCTCATCGAAGAAAGAATAATTCAAGCAAGTTCACTTCTTTAAAGGTTATAGGAAGCACCTCCCTTCAAATTTCTATCTTCACAAAGACAAAACTATACTACTACTGTACCACCTTGTATTTTCTTTGTAGTTTACAAAACCTTCTTGTAAGTAGAGGAGTAGAAGAGGCTCCTCTGGTTGATAATAAAATATCACCTCCAATGGCTGCTTTGACTGAGATCTAAACAAAGACAAAATAGTGAATAGAATTTTTTTTAAGAAAAAATGTTTACATTAACTAATGATTCACTTTAGTTTTTAAAAGATAGATATATTTTTACTGGGTGTAGAGCAACTTTAAACCAATAAATGCTAATACCAACTGTACATCTAAAAAGATAGATATATTTTTACTGGGTGTAGAGCAACTTTAAACCAATAAATGCTAATACCAACTGTACATCTAAAGGATATTTAAGCTAATGATCAAATACATGCAATATGAGATATATAGATACATATATAGATATATATATATATGTTTGAATAAGTAGGGAAATGATGCAGACAGGATTTTGATTTTTTTCTTTTTTCCTAATTAGATTCCTGATTGTACATGACTCAAGAAGCCTGGCACAAACGTTTAAAATTTAGCCTAATTTTCCTATTCCAGCTCTATTGTTTGCAATAGCATAGTCTGATGAAGCACCATTGTTAACTATTGATAAGTTCCTTCTAAGCAGCCTCTGAGAGGAAAGAGTGACACCAGGAAAGGAATGTCACTGTAAATATTAACATTCCGGAACTCAGATATTCTGTGTGGCATTCTAAATTCTGGCTTCATCAGAGAAGACAGATAATCACAGCATACTGCAGTTTAAACTTTGTGACAACTGGAATGTTCTGAGTAACTAAACATTCCACTTAGCTCATGGTTAACAGAAAGCATTGTTGCTATTATTAAATGAAAAAGTCTGTGAAATCTGCCTTGCCTCACTATGGAAAAGGTTATTTAACACACACTAAGAATGAGACTCAAATTTGAAGACTGAGTTGTGTTCCAGTAATATATGCTCTAAGTGAAGACGTTTTAAAAATTATGTTCCTTTCTTCTGTGGATGTTTGCCTCTTTTCTAAAATATCAGAGTGCCGGCTATTTTAATTACATTTCTACTTCTAAAGAAAGAGAAAAATTAACATTTTATATTTTTGTGGCCAAAGTATGAGTCACTGTATACTACATGCACAAATGGAAAAAAAAAAAAAAAGAGTGATGTACTTTGTTGTGAAAAGCATTCCTTTGTCAAATGAAGAGAGTGTATAAGACAGGAAATTTTCTTATAATTTGACAAGTAGTCGCAAAAGAAGGTTCTAGATTTGAAATCTAGTTCACTTTAGAACTAGAAAACTAACAGAAACATTTAAGTGGTGATATTTATAATACTAAAAAATGACTGTATAAAAATTCCACTGATGTCGACATCAAAGAGTAGCTCTGGTGTTGCTTCATCTGATGCATATTCCAACACCACATGTTCATATCCTCTTTCTGCTTCTCTTTTTTGCCCCAAATTCCCAGTTGAAGTGGTAACAAAGCAGTATTACTGACTGATGCTAAAATTAATCTTGGTTGAGGAAAATATTTTTACTCTGCTGGCATACTTAAAATTTTTGAGATACCAATTAAAACTTCAGAAAGCTTTCTTTACCCTCCCACATATTTTGTTCAGAGTGAAATACTTAAATTTCTACCAATAATATGTCCCTTTCTTCACAGTCCCCTAAATAATGAAAAGGGACAATTTGACTGTGTTTGTCTTTTATGTGCAATTAGATTTCATCAACAGAAGCATGTACACGCACACAAGCAAACACACATACATGCATGTTACATTTATTCTCTTTCGGATAAAGCCATGAAACTATGCTTATAGAAAATTCACCACATTTTCTTACCTTTTACAGATACTGTAGCTGTGATTTCAGCAGAACCAAAGACATTTTCCCCTCGGCAAACATATTTTCCCTCATCTGATTTAGAAGCATTTAGGATCCGGAGACTCCCGTCTGGAAGAATAGCTATTCTGAAAATTATTAAAAAGGGATTTTTTTTTCCTGTTTTACTGCAAATCATCTAAGTGGTAAGAAACTCTGATGAAATTTGAAACCACTTCCAAGGTAATAACAAATAAGATAAAGATCACTGTGAAAACATGCAGGGAGAGTAGAAATATTTCGCCCTTCAAAAAATTATATGGTAAACCCACATAATACCTTCTTATAGTTAAAAGGGTTAGGGAGTTACAGGTTGTCTTTTGACACATTTATGACATTCATTTTAAAACTTGTGGGAAAAAAGGTGACCCTGAATTTGGTTATTAAAACTTACACTATAGTAACACCCAGTGATATTTTAATATTAAGCTTGAGGTATTTCACCTCAAAACAAGAATGACCTCAAAAATCAAATATAAAATGAAATAGCATAAAACATAGAGGAGGACAAGCACAGAACATAAAATTAATTGTACACAGCCTGGAGATGATTTATGGTGGTTTCTCTGCAGTGCAACCTATATAGCAAGGGCGTGACAATGAGGCCTGAATCCTGGAACCTGGACTGCTCACACTGCACTTTTCAAACAGAAAAACGTGATATCTGAGTTTGCATTTGGGCTCTTTTGAGACCTTTATTATAAGTGGACCTTGAGTCTTATATGAAGGTGAGAAATTAGAGCATTATTAAAAATTTCAGAAGTTTAGTGAAAATGAGGTTGACATTCAGGATTACCATATTCTCCTGTGTATTCATCATTCCAGAAATATACAGATTTCAAGCTTAATTAGAATTTTTGTCCTTTTCTCCCTCATATGCTCCTGAAATATAATCTATTATTTCACCAGTGCATCAGTGAAGCAACCTGAGGCATAGCAGAGATGGCTGTCGTGATTTATTTGATATGCCACCAGAATTTAGACTGCCTTCTTTTAGGAAAAAAGTCTGTAATACTTTTGGTAGAAAACCAAAGCTCTCACAGAACTTAAAATTCTAAAATTGGATTCTCCTGGTTGTGAAAAGAATAGTTTATTCCAAGCCATCATAAAAACATTAAACTGTTTAAGGTATAAGAATAATGGCTAAATCTGTCTAGTCAACATCCTATACGTTATTTTAACATTAGTATTCAATCTTGCCAATCAATCAAGAACTGATGGCTAAGAACAGTATTGAAATTTTAACAACTGGATTAGATTCTAGGCTGCTGAATATTGATTACTAATTTTCCTGACACTGTCGTCCATAAAGAAACCAGTTTAAAAACATTATACTGCTTTCAATATGGATCAAATTTGATTTACAATGTGTTGACAAGGGAGACAAATTTAGAAGCAAGCCAAACTAGGAATAGAAGATTTGACTGTAATTTATATTTAAGAAGGATATTAATGAGACATTTGGAAAAAACAGTGATCTCTAAAGATATACCATCTATTTAGCATGGTCAGTGAAAAATTCTGTTTATTATTTAGGACTGTTTCTATAAAGATAGAATATAATGTATTTATTCCATTTTAGTAACAGAAATACACCTGCTACAAAAAGATGTATTTTAAAGCAAAAATTATACTTTTTATAAACAAACGAGTCTTCTCTTGTACTAATGACACACTTTATTTAAATACAGTTAAATTACTAAAGTTTGCGAGATTGTTAATATGTTAAATATGTCTGGATTTTACTTACTGGTGTAAATTCTAATCTAGCAGGGGAGGAGTTTGGCTTAAAAATTCACCACCTTTAAAGAAATAAATGTATCTTAGATACCGGCAGTATTTCAACTCTTGATTTAAGATAAGTCCTTTCTCACTGACAGGAGGCAATATATTACAGAGATAGTTTATGAACACTCCTGTACTTTAGGCCACTGATCCATTTGGAGGATGAAGAATTTTGAATATCATGATGATCTGTCAATTGGCAGTGTCATTTAACCAAAAGACTGTCTACTGGTTGAAGTTGCAAATCCTTATCAGATAAACTTTTTTTTTTTTAGAAAAGAAAAAAAAAGAGACTAGACAATGAATGCAATTAACATTATAATGTCTGGCTATTGCAAACATAAATACTTAGATAATCAAATGTTTAATTAATATTTCTTTACAGTTTCCTGCTTCTTTATCTTCTTCCCTGTCCTATTACCATGAGATTCCTACATTTGGAATCTTCAGCTCTGGAGACATTTCTGCTGAGACCTCCTTGACGTGGAGCGGGATGCTCAGTGAGTGGTAGGTGAAGGTCTACGGTAGAAATGTTAGTAATACAGGCCAGCATTCTAGCATTTGGTATCAAGGCGCTCTCTTCTGCTCTCCAAGCTTCTCCCCAGGTTTCTGCCTAGACCTGGAGACATCTTGCTTCTCATCTTGCACTTAATTATTGGATCTCTATCTTGGTAACTCATCTAGTACCACAATCTACCTAGGACACCATGGTGCTTACCCCTATCTTGCATGGATTTACTGCTAACTTACTTATGCCAATTCTGATCTCCAAATTTCAGGATCATTTTCTGGACTCTCCATTTCCATGTTTGACTTACTTGTCAGACAACACAGCCTAGTTTAGACTCTTCCAAGTGCTTGACTGGGAGTACAACCTATATGTGCTTAGTCACTCAGTCATGTGTGACTCTTTGTGATCCCATGGATGGTAGCCCACCAGGCTTATTCTCCAGACAAGAATACTGGAGTGGGCTGTCATTTCCTTCTCCAGGTGATCTTCCCAATTCAGGCATCGAAATTGTCTCTCTTGCATCTCCTGCATTGGCAGACAGATTGTTTACTGCTGAGTCCCCAGGAAAGCCCTGGGTCATGTCAGAGTGGATATCGTATTAAGAAACCATTAATCACAAATTTAGACTGTGTGCTTTAAAGTCAGAGAGGATTGTACTCACATCACTGCCACTGACCAATACACATGTGATCTTATGTGCATACACTCACCTAGAGCCAGACATGCTGGAATGTGACGTCAAGTGGGCCTTAGGAAGCATCACTATGAACAAAGCTAGTGGATGTGATGGAATTCCAGTTGAGCTATTTCAAATTCTAAAAGATGATGCTTTGAAAGTGCTACACTCAATATGCCAGCAAATTTGGAAAACTCACTAGTGGCCACAGGACTGGAAAAGTTCAATTTTTATTCCAATACCAAAGAAAGGCAACCCCAAAGAATGCTCAAACTACCACACAATTGCACTCATCTCACACGCTAGTAAAGTAATGCTCAAAATTCTCCAAGCCAGGCTTCACCAGCATGTGAAACATGAACTTCCAGATGCTCAAGCTGGTTTTAGAAAAGGCAGAGGAACCAGAAATCAAATTGCCAACATCTGCTGGATCATAGAAAAAGCAACAGAGTTCCAGAAAAACATCTATTTCTGCTTTATTGACTATGCCAAAGCCTTCAACTGTGTGGATCACGATAAACTGTGGAAAATTCTGAAAGAGATGGGAATACCAGACCACCTGACCTGCCTCCTGAGAAACCTGTATGCAGGTCCGGAAGCAACAGTTAGAACTGGACATGGAACAACAGATTGGTTCCAAATAGGAAAAGGAGTATGTCAAGGCTGTATATTGTCACCCTGCTTATTCAACTTATATGCAGAGTACATCATGAGGAACGCTGGGCTGGAGGGAGCACAAGCTGGAATCAAGATTGCCAGCAGGAATATCAATAACCTCAAATATGCAGATGACACTACCCTTATGGCAGAAAGTGAAGAAGAACTAAAGAGCCTCTTGATGAAAGTGAAAGAAAAGAGTGAAAAATTTGACTTAAAGCTCAACAATCAGAAAACTAAGATCATGGCATCTGGTCCCATCACTTCATGTCAGATAGATGGGGAAACAGTGGAAACAGGCTGACTTTATTTTTCTGGGCTCCAAAATTCCTGTAGATGTTGATTGCAGCCATGAAATTAAAAGACACTTACTTCTTGGAAGGAAAGTTATGACCAACCTAGACAGCATATTAAAATGCAGAGACATTACTTTGCCAACAAAGGTTCATCTAGTCAAGGCTATGGTTTTCCAGTAGTCATGTATGGATGTGAGAGTTGGACTATAAAGAAAGCTGAGCACCGAAGAATTGATGCTTTTGAACTGTGGTGTTGGAGAAGACTCTTGAGAATCCCTTGGACTGCAAGGAGATCCAACCAGTCCATCCTAAAGCAGATCAGTCCTGGGTGTTCATTGGAAGGACTGATGTTGAAGCTGAAACTCCAATACTTTGGCCACCTGATGCAAAGAGCTGACTCATTTGAAAAGACCCTGATGCTGGGAAAGATTGAGGGCAGGAAAAGAAGAGGACGACAGAGGATGAGATGGTTGGATGACATCATCGACTCAATGGACATGGGTTTGGGTGGACTGCAGCAGTTGGTGATGGACAGAGAGGCCTGGCTTGCTGTGGTTCATGGGGTCACAAATAGTCGGACACAACTGAGCAACTGAACTGAACTGAACTGAAGTCACCTCAGTCGTGTTTGACTCTTTGCAGACCTATGGACCACAGACCACCAGCCCCCTCTGTCCATGGAATTCTCCAGGCAAGAATACTGGAGTCGGTTGCCATGCCCTCCTCCAGGGCATCTTCCCGACCCAGGGATGAAACCCTCATCTCTTATGTCTCCTGCATTAACAGGTGGGTTCTTCTCTGCTAGTGCCACCCAGGAAGCCCTATGTGTGATCTTAAAACTACTCAGTCTCTGTCCTTATAGGTATTACTGTCATAATTACGTCTAACCAGTTCTTTAAACGTATTAACCTCATAGTATATGTAAATTGTTGTGTTTTTGTTTTGTGTAGGCAGTAATTCAACATTTACTCAAAAATTTAAGTCAAATATGTGACAAATTTTGAAAAAGAAAAAGTGGTGCTAGGGAGAGTTTCTACTACTAAAGCCTTAATTATTTGGTGTGTTTGATGAATGTTTTCTGAGGGAAGTATGACGCTGAAACCTGAGGGGTGAGAGAGAGTCAACCAGGTGAAGATTGGGAAAGCAGAGGGAGCGACGCTGCAAGGCCTCCAGATGGGAAACCCCCCACGACCTCAAAGAGCCGAACAACCAGCTATGATGCAGATATAAAGGGAGAGCTGAGGCTGGCTCAGTGGTAAAGAATCTGCCTGCCAAGCAGGAGATGCGGATTCCATCCCTGGATCTGGAAGAATCCAGATGGATTGGCATCTGGATCCAATCCAGTCAATGGCAACTTACTCCCATAGTCTTGCCTGGGAAATCCCACGGACGGAGGAGCCTGGTGGCTTATAGCCCATCAGTCCATGGGTCACAAAAGTGTCTGAATTGACTTAGAGACTAAACAACAACAATAGGAATATAGTAAGTTCACATGCTAGAAGTATATAACTGAAAAGTTCTTACATACAGATGCAGTCATGAAACTATTAACACTATTGAAATAATCAACATATATGTCACCATCCAAAGTTTCTCTATGTTCCTCTGTACTTTCTCCACTCAGCCCTTTCTCATCCCACCACTATCATGGGTCAACTACTCATCTGCTTTTTATCATTACAGTAGGTTTGCACTTTTCCAAAGTTTTATGTAAATAGAATCTTATCAGCATGTACTCCTTTTTGTTTAGTTTATTTCACTCAGCATAATTAAGATTAAATTGAGTGCCATCCCTGTTGCAATTACTAAGAATCCATTCCCTTTCATGGCTGAGTAGTATTCCATTGTGTATAGATGGCACAATTCTCCTATCTTTCACCTTTCGATGGATGCTTGTGTTATTTTCAGCTTGTGACTATTACAGATAAGGTTATTCTGAATATTTGTATATATGCATTTTATTAATATTTATTTCTCTTGGATAAATACTTAGAACTGGATGACTAGATCATCTGGTTTTTGTTTCTGTTTATATGTGGAATTTAAGAAAAAAGTACAAATGAACTTATCTACAGAACAGAAATTGGGTTACAGATGTAGAGAACAGCCTTATAGTTACCAGTGGGTAAGAAGGGGGAGGGATAAATTGAAAGATTGGGGCTAACATATACACACTGTTACGTATAAAATAGATAACAAACAATGACCTACTGTATAGCACAGGGAACTCTACTCAATATTCTGTAATGGGAAAAGAATCTAAAAAGGAGTGGATACATATACAAGTGTAGCTGATTCACTTTGTTGTACATCTGAAAATAACATGACTTTGTAAATCAATTAAACTCCAATAAAAAAATAAAAATAAATAAAAACTGGTTTCAGCCTGAGAACAGAAAATAATTTTATGTTTAATGTTTAACATTTTAAGAAGTTGCTGTACTATTTCCACATGGCTGTGCCTCTTTGCATTCCTAGCACCCCTATGTGAGAGTTCTTGCAACACTTAATATGGTCAGTCTCTTAATTTTAGTGACTATGATAAGCAGGTAGTAGAATCTTATTGTTATAAGTTCCATTTCCCTAATGACTACTGATGCTGAGCATTTTTATATTGGCTTATTTTCTATCTGTATATCTTCCTGGATGAAGAGAGTGCTCAAATATTTTATCAGTTTTTTTTTATGGAGTTGTTTTGAGATTTGAGATTTCTTTATATAGTCTATATATAACTCATTTTGCAGGTATGAGACTAGCAAATTTCTTTTTCACAAGTATCATGTTTCCAACAGCAGCAGTTTTTGATTGATGAAGCCCAGTTGATTCTATGCTCTGTGCTTTTGCTATCATACTAAGCAATATGTTAGGTTTGTCACCTAACCTAAGATCATAAAGTTTATCTGTATTGTTTTTGAAATTCAATAGTTTCAATTTTTATGTTCATGTCTATGATTCGCTTTGAGTTACTTTTTGTTTATGCTATGGGGTATGAATCTAACTACATATTTATCTAGCACAGTGAAAGTGTGAGTGGCTCAGTTGTGTCTGACTCTTTTTGACCCCATGGACTATAGCCCGCCAGATCACCTCTGTCCATGGAATTCTCCAGGTGAGAAGACTGGAGTGAGAAGCCATTCCCTTTCCAGGGGGTCTTCCCAACTCAGGGATTGAACTGGAGTCTCTCACACTGCAGGCAGATTTTTTAATGTCTGAGCCATCAGGGAAGCCCTAGTAGGTGGTTATCCAATTGTTCCATGCCATCATTTGTAAAAGACTTATCTTTCCTCCATAGACTTTCCATCATTGTCAAAAATCAATTGGCCATGCAAGTGTAGATCAACAACTGCTTAACTCTCTCTGCTGGTCCATTGATCTACTAGTGTCTTGATTACTGGAGCAATGTGATCTGTCTTAAGGTCACGTGAGATAATTCCTTCTACTTGCTCCTCTTTTTCAAAACTGTTTTGGGTATTCTATATTCTTAGCATTTCCATATAAATTTTGCAATTACCTTGTCAGTTTCCAAAAAAACCTATTGAGATTTGATTGGCATTTCAGTGAATATACAGCTCAATTTGAGGACAAATTAATGTTAACAATATTGCTTTAGAATCCATGAACATGACATATCTCCTTTTATTTAGTTCTTTTAAAATTTCTCTAAGTAATATTTTTTAGTTATCAGTCTACTGGTCTTAGATATCTTTTTTCAGATTTATCCTTATACTTTTTGTTGCTATAGTAAAGTACTACTTTTAATTTAATTAACTAATTGTAATTGCTTATTTAATTACTATTTTTAATACTAACTACATAAGAAATATGTAGTTTTAAGAAGCTGTATAGTGATATCCCTTGTATGCTTTTTTTTTTTCAGTAACTCTTTATGGTAACATGTTGCCATAAAGTGTAGTATAGCCAAAGGTATAGTATAATATCACAATCAGGATATTGATATTAATATAATCAATTGATCACATTTAGATATTCCTAGCTTTAACGTATTCATTTGTGCATGCTTTAGTTTCTATACAATGTTTTCATTTTGTGTTTGTGTATCCACCACCACAGTCAAGACACTGAACAGTTCTAACAGCATAAAAACTCTTCATGTTTCCTTTCACAGCCTCAGCATCTTTGTTCCACACCACCACCACCACCCCTAGTCCCTGGGTCCTCATTGCAGCCAACCAATAATTTGTCCCATTACTTTTTTTCATTTCAAAAATTATACACAAGTGAAATCTTATAATATGTAACTTTGGGGGGCGGTTGATTTTTTTCACTCATTTAGCTTAATTCCTTGGAGAATCATCCAAGTAGTTGTATGTATAACAGTTTATTTTTACTGCTGACTAATATTCTATGGGGAGAAGGCAATGGCAACCCACTCCAGTACTCTTGCCTGGAAAATCCCATGGACAGAGGAGCCTGGTAGCCTGCAGTCCATGGGGTCTCAAAGAGTTGGACACGACTGAGCGACTTCACTTTCACTTTTCCCTTTCTTGCATTGGAGAAGGAAATGGCAATCCACTCCAGTGTTCTTGCCTGGAGAATCCCAAGGACGGCGGAGCCTGGAGGGCTGCTGTCTATGGGGTCGCACAGAGTCGGACACGACTTAGCAGCAGCAGCAGCAGTATTTTATGGTATATATGTACTGCAGTTTTTTAAAACACCCACTTGTTGAAGGGCATCTAGGCTGATTATAATTTTTGATATTACAGATGAACTTCTATATGCATTTCCATACAGGGTTTGTTAATGAGCCTACATTTTTATTTCTTTGGCATAAATGCCCAAGATTATAATTGCTAGGTCATATAATAATTGAATATATAGTTTTATAAGAAAATTTCCATTGTTTTCTAGAATATCTGTATCATTTTACATTAGTAGCAGGAATGAATGAATGATCCACCTTGTCCAGACCTTCACCAGCATTGGGTATTTCTACTAAATCTTTAAAGTCATCTTGTTAGGTATATAATAATGTCTCCTTAAGGTTTTAACTTGTATTTCTCCCATGGTTAATTATGTTGAATATAGTTTCACATATTTCTTTGCTATCTTTGTATCCTCTCTGGTAAATTACAGCTCATTCTTTGGCCTGAAATTTTCTTGGTTCTGTCTAGTCTACAAAATAACACACTTATTCCTTAGTAGAACAGCTGAAACTGAAATTGAAGGTCACTCAGTCGTGTCCGACTCTTTGTGACCCCATGGACCACAGGGTCCATGGAGTTCTCCAGGCCAGAATATAGGAGTGGGTAGCCTTCCCCTTCTCCAGGGGATCTTCCCAATCCAGGGATCGAACCCAAGTCTCATGCATTTCAGGTGGATTCTTTACCATCTAAGCCACAGGAAAAGCCCAGAACAGTTGAACGTTTTACCAAATGGTCATAACTTCCATAATCCCTGCTCTCCTGTGCTCTGTTCTGCAGGTCTCCAAACTCTTTATAATGCATTTTAAATATGTGTGTTTTACTTCACTGGTAAATAACTTATGCATCTCACACACATACGCACATGGAATGCTATCCTAATAATACTAAGTGCATTGTAAACATATAATAATTAAGTATTGTGGCTTCCCTGGTGGTTCAATGGTAAAGAATCCAACTGTCAACGCAGGATACGCAGGTTGTCTCTGGGTCTTCTTTGAGAAAATCTCTTGGAGAAGGAAACGACAATCCACTCCAGTTTTCTTGCCTGGGAAATCCCATGGATAGAGGAGCCTGGTGGGCTACAGTCCATGGGATCATGAGAGTTGGACACAACTTAGTGACTAAACAACAACTATGATTATAAATAAAACAATATTCCATTTTCTTCTTTCCCCTTTTTCATCTCCTAATGAATATTTTGCACTCTTCTGAATTGTTCAGACTTGTATTTGGAAACCATTGCTCTGGTCATAAGACCATGTGCCTTTCAGTGCTCAGATTCTTACCTGTTTATCTTGCTCACTATCTTGCTCACCTGAACTCCTCCTCAATGGGCTTTACTTAGGATTATTCCTGCCTTTGTTTTTACTTCCTCAGAAGAAAAATAACATTTGTCACGTTTTTTCTCAGCCTATGATGTCTTATGAATTTTATCCACTGAGCACTAGAATTTCAGCATTTTTAAGCTCTCTTGTAAAGACTTGAGAACTAAAAAAAAAAAAAAAAAGATTCAAATAATAAAAAAAACTACAGTGTTGAAAATAATATAATGGAATGTTGTAATAATTAGTCAACCCCAGTTTATCCCTTCCATTATACATAAGAAAGTTCCTATCGATACAGTTATTAAAACTATTTCAAAATATCCTATAATAAAAATGTACAATTGGTATGTGAAATAGGTACATTTATGATTTTGGATAAAATTTGGGGTGAAAACTTTAAACAATAAGAGAAGCTGGGCTCTACATCGGTCTTAAAATGGTTATGCTAATGCTGAACATTTACTAATCACTTCTTATGTGTCAGGTGTCATACTAACCTTCCATACCTTATTTCATATAAGGTTTCTAACTATTATGTTAGTTGAGTATTGTTAACCTCATTTGCTAATGAGAAAACTAGCATTCCTCATCATTTATTGCTTTATTCCAGGCTCTTCAGCGAGTGGCAGTGCCTTGATTTCAGCCAGGGTCTTTGACTGGTTATTTGCTTGCTTGTCAGTATCTTCCTGCTTTATTTGTAACTTTCCCTTAATTCTTCAGTTACTCCATAACTCCACAATAGCTAGTACTCAATAAATGGTGACGGAAATAAACTCGATGTACTTAAACTGATTTATCTTACAGATGAAGATACTGATGTTGAGAGCACTTCAGATCACCCTTCAAAAAATAAAAGGATATATAGCTTGTTTTGATAATATTTACCATGTCCCTACAATTTGCCAGGCCCTGTAAAAATTTTTTTAATACATTTTAATTCTTACTAAGATCCCAGGCATAATTTTATTCTCATTTGATAAAGGAAAAGGAAGAAAATGAGGCAGCAGGGGCTAAATGACTATCAAGATTCTAGAGTTGGTCTGCTGGATTCCAAAATTCATCCTGCACTTTCAGCTATTATAGTTGACCCAAAGTAAACATCAGAAGAAAGCTTTGCATAAGATCACAAGCTTAGTGGCAGCTTTGACCTGTGATAGAAGCTGACAGAAGTGGAAATGCAAGGGTAACAAGAGAAGACACATGTTTCCTACAGATGGTGAAAAAGAGAAATTCACACTCTGTAACTTGATCAGTAAGATTTTTAAAAAGCTGAGGGCGATGCACACTCAAGGAGGGCTGTCTGTCGCCAGGCTCTTCCCTTCAGACACAGTTTAGCTGGAAGGGAGAAGGGAGGTGACCCAGAAAGACATGTACGACAGCCGTTAGAAAGCGAGAGGGAAAGCTTAAGTGCAGAAGTTACTTTAATTAATGGACCTCATCCCTGGCTCTGAGCATCAAATAAGGAACCTGAAAAAAACTGCAGGAGCTTTTGGGCTATGCCGTCGAATCATGTCAGAACCTCCAGGCTCTGAAGGAAGGGTGAAGTGGCAGAGGGGGGGCAGCCTCTTTGCCAGAGATATTAATAGATATTGGAAGGTGTTACCATTAACAAAACAAAACGTAATAAAGCAAAAATCCCAAACACACACTCATATCGTGGTCTTTCTGAAGGACATCATTACAAGCATTTGTCACAGACACAACAAACAACATAGGCTGACCTATACGTAGTCGTTTTCCTCAAATTGGCTTCTTACACCAATGTTCCTTTTTTTTTTTTTTTCAATGTTTCTTATTTTAGATGAATTTGTGAGGAAAATTCTGAGTGTTTATGTACCTATTTTTTTTTTTTTCTTTTTTTGTGGAGACACTATGTAACTTTCCTCAGCTTCTTAGGGAAATCTGTGATGGAAGCAAAAATAAGAACCACCATAAAATCTTTTATTTTATAGATGACATAACTACTCAAAGATAGAAAGCCAAGAGTATTTCCTTCTTAAAGTTCAGGGTAAAATACAGACTATTAACTCAGAAGTCATCATTCAGTTTTCTTTTTTTCCATCATAACAAATTGCTCAAGCCAGATGTATTGCCTATTTTAAACATTTCTTATACCTGTTCCCATGACTTTGGCTTACTGGAGAGTCTAACCCAGTGGGTAGAAAGCTTGAAGTGGTTTGACCTTTGCTAATCATTGCCTTTAACCATGTCTGATCCATTTTTCTACTTTCTTTGAACGTCCAGAAGTGCCCACAGCTTTTAGGTAATTTGTACTTGTACAAAGGGCACATTTATCTCTGAGGCTTCCCTAGCTCCGCTCCTAACAAATGACTTGAACCCAGGACTCTGCAGCTACTTGGAGAATGAAGAGTGGCCTTTGCTCACATTTTTTCTCTTTCTTCTCCCCAGTTCTCGTTCCCCTTTCTGCGTCACTGTAGGGAGGAGACAGCTGGGAGGGGAGCCGTGTCTCTTACTCCTCCGACTTCCGTTGTGGTTCTTAGCAGGATGCAGTTGCGGCTCTGGATGAAGACCTCCAAAGACCGGTGCTTGTGAGCCGGTCAGTGAGTCTGTGGGGCCTTCTTCCTGAGCGTTCTCTGATGGTACCCCCTCTTCAGGCACCGCGGCTTCCCCTCTTAGTCAGCTCCTACCTCTGGGATTTTGCTCATGGGGCCCAGAAGACTCATGGTTGCCTGCTTCCTCCAAACTCCATCCAACCCAACACATACTCTTGCTTTTCTAAATGGAAGGAGTACAGGTTTCTTTCCTGCCACACCTCTTGCCACAGTATCATCTCTTTTTAGTTATCTCCTCCCCCTGTTCAAACAAGGCCAGAGACAACCGGTGATTCTGTTGCCTAAGCGAGTGTTCCATAAGAAATTTATTGTTGTTGTTTAGTCACTAAGCTGTGTCTGACTCTTTGTGACTCCATGGACTGTAGGCATCCAGGCTCCTAGGTCCATGGAGTTTTCCAGGTAAGAATACTGGAGTGGATTGTCGTTTTCTCCTCCAGGGGATCTTCCTGACCCTGTCTCCTGCATTGCAGGCAGATACTTCACCACTGAGCCACCAATTTTACAATTTCTGTGACTGTCCTTAAATTTTTGCCCTTTCTTGAATTTTAAAGTGGGAAAATAAGAAAAAAAAAAGAAAAAGATCTCACAATCCCCACTAAGCCAAAGCCTGCAAAGTATGTCCTCCTTCTCTCTCCTACTCTTTCACACACAGAAATGAGTGGAGAGGGATGTGGACGGGGCAGGTAACACTATGCTAGGATGATATTTTAGCAAGCAGGACTGGAGCAGCTACCTGTGTCCTGGAGGAGCTACCTGGTTCCTAAAGTTTTAGGTGTCTCCACAGGATATTGGGTGCTAGCAGCAGCTCTGTTCTCACCTCTGAGTTTCAGATTTAACATAATTACCATTTTCTTTTACTTCCACAACCATATTTGAAGCTCTCATCAACATTCATCTACACTTTTGCAATTCTGCTATCTGCTTGTAGTACTAGGCCCCTCCCTATTTCAACACAGGGGTTTCTTCAGTGTGGTATATGATGCTGTTATCATTGACTTAATACCTACCCAAGTCTCCACCCTGCATTCAGGGTAAAATCCTAAACTCCTTAGTGTGATGTATGATGTCTTTCATAATCTCAATCTCTCTCTGCCTTTGCAATCACATCTCAGACTCCAAGCTGCTTCCTCACGTCTACACCTGTCCTGCTTTCTATTCATAATGACCCACTTTTCATCTTGTGAAGAATCTATGTGTGTGTTTTTTTCACGTTTTTTTTTTATTATTTCACAGATTTAGGTACATTTCGTAGTGCAATGGTGTGTCTATTAGCATGAATATGTAAGTTTTTCATTGTTGACAATAAAAACCTACTCAAATCTGAATAGGTATTCTTTCTTTCAACCATACTTTGAAAAATGCTGTTTTATTAGCTAGATATAAACCTGTGTATTTATATGTTTTTATATTCTACATTAAATTTATTTCTTCCTTATCAGCTCTTGAATAGTTTGGTAAAAACCCATCTCAACTAAATGCACTTTTTCATTTTCCCTGGGACATTTTGCTTAGCACTAATGAGAAATTGAGCTTACAAAGAGGGAGAAATTAAAACCAAACACCATAGAGCTAGGTAAATGCTTTCAGAGTGACAACACTGAGTTCTAAATTTTTCCACTGATATGTTTCTAAACCTGAAAGATGCTGTGGAGTTGTATGTAGCACCAAACTGAGAATTTTTTTAAATAAAATACATAGTTGAGATGCCATTGAATCATTTACCCTGAAGCTTTTCACAGTGTTCTGAACTGAATACTCTGTCTTTTCATGTTAACTTGGGCACAAAATCTGTCAGTATATCTTAATCCAAACTAAAAAGGAAAAAGGACAGGTATTTATAAAGATGTGGAATCTTTATTACTCCTGGAGTTTGTGTGAGTTTTTGCTTTTTATTTTTAGTCTGCTGTCTGTATAAATATCTAAATCTCTTAGGAAATGGAGAAAAATTATTCCTCTTCTGAAACCACTAAGGTCACACAAATAGCATCCAGGGCCAAATTATGAATTTTTGATATGCCCTAAAAACCTGGGATGGTTTTTACTCCATTTTAAATTATATTGACCTAATTAGAAAGCTTGACTGTAGCTAAGCTCTTTAATATTAAAAGAGTGCCCTTTATTGTTATTTTTTTATAAGTTCCCTCGTAGAAAGCAGCTCTTCCGCAGTTTAGCTCAACTTATTTTTTGAACAGAACAAATCAACATGAGTTAATTGATTTATTTTTATTTTTTATCTGTTGATCTATGGTGTTGTAGGGTAAGGTAGAGTATATTAGACAGTAAGTACAAAACCCTACTTCTGCTCCCACTTGTTTAAATAACCATTATTTCAATTCTGTGCCTCATCTCCACTAGTGTGGACTAAATTTCTAAGATATTTTTCACCTATTTATCCATCATTCTAAACCTTTCTCTCAGTCTCAGGCTATATTCCATGATTTCTTTTCTTTCTTACAGTAAGCCCCAAGCCCCAGAGAAGGTGTGGGCTTTTTTAACCTTCTCTATCTCTTTCTTTCTTTTCTTCCTTCCTTCCTTTGTCTTTGAAGTTGCCTTGAAATTTTCTGCTTATCAAGATCCTTCTCAGTAAAAGACAGGTTCCCAGTTTCCCAGCTTCTAATTTGCACCCAACCGTAGATGCACAGGGCACTGTGTCCTCCTTTAAGGATGACAGAGAATATAAAACCTTTCTCGGTGCCCTGAAATAGTCACTGATTCCTTTTTCACTTTTCTGAAAAAAACCTGGTTACTAACAAGACTTATTTGGGTGGTAGGGAATAACTATCAGTATTTCAGAAATTTTAAGTCAGTATTGACAAATGCACATAAGGAAGTCAAGTGTAAGTTAAAATTTCAGTTGAGTTTAGGATTTAAGCAATGTCACAAATAGAAAGGTTTGGAGAAATATGAAGCTGTTGTCCAGACAAAAATCATATTAGTACAGCCACCTTAATTTCTTTGATGTAAGTCTGTTAATTGCATTATTTGTACATTTTCTTTCTTTTAAACAACAACAAAAAATTATATAGTACCAAAAAAAAAACAAAAAACAAATCCCACACAGGTTTTCTTTTCTTTTTTAAAAAATTTACACAGACTCAGCCACTTATGGGCTGAGTGATTTGGGCAAGCAATTTAATATCTCTGAATAATCCATTTATAAAATCAGGGTTGCTAATGTTACTTCATGGCAAATAGAAGGAGAAAAGGTGGAAGCAGTGACAGAGCTCCTTTTCTTGGACTTTAAAATCACTGCAGATGGTGACTGCAGCCATGAAATAAGATGAATGCTTCTTGGCAGGAAAGTTATGACAAACCTAGACAGTGTTTTGAAAAGCACTGATATTACTCTGCCAACAAATGTCTGCATAGTCAAGGCTATGGTCTTCCCAGTGGTCATGTACAGTTTGTGAGAGTTGGACCATAAAGAAGGCAGAGCAGCAAAGAATTAATGCATTCAAACTGTGGTGTTGGAGATGACTCCTGAGAGTCCTTTGGTCAGCGAGATCAAACCAGTCAATCTTAAAGGGAATCAACCTGAATATTCATTGGGAAGACTGACGCTGAAGCTGAAACTCCAGTATTTTGGTCACCTGATGCGAACAGCCGACTCACAGGAAAAGCCCCTGATGCCAGGAAAGATTGAGGGCTGGAAGAGAAGAAGGCATCAGAGGATGAGATGGCTGGATGGCATCACTGATGCAATGGGTGTGAACTTGGGCACCCTCCGGGAATTGGTGAGGGATAGGGAAGCCTGGTGTGCTATAGGGAAGTCCATGAGGTCACAAAGAGATGGACCCTACTGGGCAATTTAACAACAACAGCAATGCTTGTGTGGTATGTGTAAGAATTAAACATGAGTAAAGTGGCTATCATTGCACCAAGAATAATAGAAGGCATTCAGTTGGCTTTTGCTATTTGACATTAAAAATAATATTATCTATTATTTTTGGAGTGCCTGATATGAGCCAGGCACTGTGCCATACCGGCTTACTTGAGTCATATTCTCTTGGGAAAGTATTTTAATATAGTAACACAGCTAACTTCTTGGAGAAGGGAGTGGCAACCCACTCCAGTGTTCTTGCCTGGAGAATCCCATGGGCAGAGATGCCCGGCAGGCTACAGTCCATGGGGTCACAGAGCCAGACATGACTGAGCAACTAACACACACATAGTTAACTTCTAAATGATAAGAAGGAGGCAGCCGCACCTTTCAGAATATGCGAGAAGATTCCTGTCAGAGGGAATAACGGTTAAAAAGACCCTGAGACTAGAGTGACTTTGGGCACAGGTACAGAAAGAAGGCCAGTCAGTATGAACACAAGACATAAGGTAAAAATAAGAGTGGTAGATATTTACATGGATGGAAACGTTTCAGTAGATTAGCTGCAAATTTTAAATCTAACATGATATGGAGAAAAAAAAAGATAAAGTATATTTACTTTCAGTGAGAATAATCTGAGTTGGGAATATATCAATAAATCTAATTACTTAAATCATATTTGTTTTACTTGAGAGACAAAATTGTGGTTCTTCATGTATTTTAAAAGCAAAAATGCTTCAAAATTGAAGTATTTAGTCAATCAAAATTGACTGAAATAATACGACTTATTTTTTAAAATCTCATAGTCCTTTTCAGGTAATTGGAGGATGGCCATTTAAAAGCACATCATTACCTTTTGCATCTGTAAATAAGGTGATTCTGTTTTTTTTTGCAGTTTTTAGGCAGTCTTGGTACCTCTGGATTCATAGAAAGTTCAGCTACAAATTGAGCTTCATAATCTTATACTAATCACTGCTTTTCATTCTTTCATTCACTTAAATATTTGTTGAGTGAGTGAGTGAGTGAGTGAAAGTCACTCAGCTGTGTCTGACTCTCTGTGACCCCATGGACTGTAGCCCACCAGGCTCTCTTCTGCTCATGGGATTCTCCAGGCAAGAATACTGGAGTGGGTTGCCATTCTCTTCTCCAGGGGATCTTCCCAACCCAAGGATCGAACCCAGGTCTCCTGTTTTATCTTCTTTTAGTTTTGCTAAATATTTGCTGAGTCTCTACCATATGTCAGGCATTGTTTCATGCTTCATTCTTCACAGATGAGGAAAATCATTTTTTCAGATACAGAGCTCTTAATGAATAACTTTCTGTTCCTCAAATGAAAAAAAAAAAAAAAAAATGGCAGCACACCAGTGCCAGCAACAAAGCTTTGGGTCTAGAATGTTCCTTCACTCCTCTGTAACCGTCTTCCCTTTGGCTAGTTCTGTTTAAGTGCCACTTCCTTTGAGAAGCCCTCCCTGATTACCCCTGGTCTTGTGTGTTTCTTTTGTTGTATACATGCATCAATCAGATTTCTAACCTTCAGAACAAAAAAGCAAATTTCTTAACCCAGTTTGTTATTTTTGATTAACTAGTGTGATATTAATGTGATTACTTTGGCCACCTGATGTAAAGAGCCAACTCATTGGAAAAGATCCTCACGCTGGGAAAGATTGAAGGCAGGAGGAGAAGGGTATGACAGAGGATGAGATGGTTGGATGGAATCAACAACTCGATGGACATGAGTTTGAGTAAACTCTGGGAGTTGGTGATGGACAGAGAATCTGGTGTGCTGCAGTCCATGGGGTCATGAAGAGTTGGACACGACTGAGTGACTGAACTGGAACTGGATATAAATGATGTTAGAAAAAGAGAAAATTTGAGGGATTGTTTAGTTTGAGTTCAAAATCATTCATAAAATACTGGAGACAATTCATAATATCAGAAATACATTTGGCTCAGGAACTGCTAACAAACATGCAGTGCAGTGGTGGTTTAGGAAATTTTGCAAAGGAGACTAGAGCGTTGAAGATGAGGAACACAGTGGCCAGTCATCAGGAGTAGGCAACGACAAATTGAGAGGATCATCAAAGCTGATCTTCTTACAACTACATGAGAAGTTGCCAAAAAACTCACTGTCAACCATTCTATCGTCATTCAGCATTCGAAGCAAATTGGAAAGTTGAAAAAGTGCTATAAGCGGGTGCCTCATGAGCTGACTGCAATTCAAAGAAATTGTCATTTTGAAGTGTCATGTTCTCCTATGGTATGCAACAGCAATGTACCATTTCTTGATTGGATTGTGACATGCCATGAAAAGTGGATTTTATCCAACAACCAGCAACTAACAGCTCAGTTGTTGGACTGAAAAGAAGCTCCAAAGACCTTCCCAAAGCCAAACTTGCATTCAAAAAGGTCATGGTCATTATTTAATGGTCTGCTGCCCATCTGATCCACTATAGCTTTCTGAACCCTGGCAAACCATTACATCTGAGAAGAATGCTCAGCAAACCGATGAAAAACACCGAAAACTGTGATGACAGCAGGTGGCGTTCGTCAACTAAAAGGGCCCAGTTGTACTCCACCACAATGACCAACTGCATGTCACACAACCAATGCTTCAAAAGTTGAACAAATTTGGCTATGAAATTTTGCCTCATCTACCATATTCACCTGATCTCTCACCAACCACTTCAAGCATCTCAACAACTTTCTGCAGGAAAATCACTTGCACAACCAGCAGGAGGCAGAAAATGCTTTCCAAGAGTTCATTGAATCATGAAGCACAGATTTTTATGCTACATGAACAAACAAACTTATTTCTTGTTGGCAATAATGTGTTGATTTTAATGGCTCCTATTTTTATTAATAAAGATGTGCTTGAGCCTAGTTATAATGACTTAAAATTCATGATTGAAACCACAATTACTTTTGCACCAACCTGATAAGGAAACCCATACAGAAATCCCAATGAGGGAGATCTTTACTTATAATTTAGATATCTGATCAAATAGGGTAATCAATCAGGCAAGCTGCTCTCTCAAGATACCACTAGGCTGGAAAACAGTATGAAGATTCCTCAAAAAATTAAGAATAGAATTACCATATGACCCAACTGGGGTTTCCCAGGTGGTGCTAGTGGTAAAGAACCTGCCTGCTAATGCAGGAGACTTAAGAGATGCAGGTTTGATCCCTGAGACAGGAAGATCCCTTGGAGAAGGGTATGGTGACCCACTCTGGTATTCTTGCCTGGAGAATTCCATGGCAGGAGGAGCCTGGCAGGCTACAGTCCATGGGTCACAAAGAATAAAAAAAAAAAAAAAAAAGATACCACTAGGCAACTATACACAAATGTAGGTGATTGGTGCAAACCTAGAAGATACTCTGCTTTATTTCGTCTTCTGGGTTAGATAAATGTTAACAGACTCAACTCAAAAGAAGGAAGAAAAAACTGTTTTTCACTAAATTCTAAAATTGTATTTATTTATTAATTTGCTAACATGGGTATTTGGGTGAGCATAGATTAATTTTTAAATGTATTCTTGTCATGATTGCCAAGGGTCAATGAGAGACAGCCTACATTAAATCAACTTCCTTCTATGGAGGACAACTATAGTTAGGATGGTAGTTGAGCTTACCCTGAGCTATATGAAATGAACAGCAGAATTATTTCCATACTACCCTGAAACACAAAGTACCTTTAAAATATGCTTCTTTAAAATGAAGGATTGGTAATCAGATGTTTACCTGAAATATTTTCTTTTTCTTTTACATGAAACATTTCCATATGCCTAGGGTAGTAACATCTACATAAATATTAATGTAAAGTTTACAATAATATCTGGTCAAATGAAGCCTGATTCTCTAATTTGTTTCTTAGTCTTCAGCAGTACTGCTGGAATATTAAATGTTGGTGACGCCTTTTTAAAAAAAAAGTATTCATTTTTTAACTCCAAAATATCATCTATTAATTTTTTGCTTCTTTTCCTGCATCATGAACCATTTTTTAGCTAAAGAAATTAATGAAATCAGAAATGCTACTTTCAGTTTGGTGTGATTGATTTAATAGACTTGAATCACCAAACAGCTACTGACAGTCACTTAGTAAGAAAATTTGAATTAAGATTTAAATATTGATCAAGGAGATATTGATGCTTTTATGACACAGTGTAATGTAGTGATGAAGACTTTCAAGGAAAGGCTCAAGAGTTAGATAAATCCAGGTTTAAGTCCTCCCCTAGTTACCTCTCAGTTTGTGATGCAGACAAGTTCTTTAACTTTTCTGAGCTTTTATTTTATGGATATAATAGCATTATCTATCTCAAAGGATTACCTGAAAAGGATTGAGAGGGAGTGCAAATTGATTAGCTGTAGGTCTAACACTCAATAAATATTCAATAATTGTTAGCTATTATTCATGAAGGAAATGTAGAATCTTAAAATTGTGTGGGACTTCATGAATTCAGGCTTATACTTACATCAGGAGTTACTTTTAGTGCTTGTCTGATAAAAGGTCATTCACTTTCAATGTTTGAATATTTTAAAGGATAGAGAGCACAGTAGTTTGAAAGTAACTTCTTCAATTGTTGAAAAGCTTAGTTGATACTCTTATTAAATTATAAGCCTAAATATAGACTTCCTGTTAGGTAGTAGTGTTTTCATATATCTATTTCTGTATGATTCACAAAGTACTTATGATACATTAATCTCATTTGATACAACAGCCACAAGAGGGAAGTATGGTCCATTCACTGACTCATTTATTCATTTGTCCCAAAGTATTTATTAAGTATGACCTAAGTACCAGACACTGATGTAGGTTCTGGGGAGTTAAAACTTCATAACAGGTGAAAGGGTCAAGATACTTAGGCTTTTATTCTGTGTGCTATATTTTTTACCAGATTATTTATAACATTTGTTTCTGTGAGATGAGAATATGAGCCTCAGATTCATTCACAAAAATAATAACCTTTATATTTTAGAGCTGTTTTAGGTTCACAGCAAAAGCGACTAGAAAGTACCGAGTCCCCTATACCCCTTGTCCCCACACGTATCACCTCCCTAACTATCAATATTCCACACCAGAGTGGTAGCTTTGTTAGAATGAGTGAACCTACACTGACACATTATTATCACCCAAAGTCCATAGTCTACACTAGGGTTCACTCTGGGTGTTGTATATTCTGTGGGTAACCATCACATATTCCCGTGACTGCAATACCGTACAGAGGGGTTTACCTACCTCACTGTACTGCCTGTTCATCCCTTTCTCTTTCCTAACCTCTAGCAACCACTATTGTTTTCACCATCTCCATAGTTTTGCCTTCTCCAGAATATTGGGAAATTAGAATCCAATAGTATTTTCATTTGGTTCACGTAGTGTCTTTAAGTTTCTTCTGATCTTGCTCCCACCAACCTCACTGACCATCATCACTTCATCCTTTATCTCACCACCCATTCAGCTTCCTACAGTTACACTTTTATTAGGCTACTTCTTTTTTGAAACTCAGCTAGAAAGTGAGATTGATTGTGGATTGCTTGACAATGTATACAATAGAAATGCACATTTTATATAATATTTTGTGGTTTTATAACAAGTTTATGTACAGTATTTCACTGGATTCTTAAACACATGGTATATTAGAAATTGCCAGATCCTCTTACAAATTAGTTGGAAAAACTGAGTGATTTGTGCAGGCAAGTAACTATATAACTAAAAACACCCTAGAATCTTCTGGCTAAATAACTATGCTCTTGCCACTGTTATCTCTTGTTTTACTGATACATTTCTACAAAAATCATACTATCCAGTTACTTGCATTTTTATCAAAAGTATTATCATTTTTCCCTGTCCTGTCTATGATTTATAATTTATAGGATCATAAACTCTAGAAAATAGTTTCATCCCCCAGGGGATCATCCCGACCCAGGGATGGAAACTGCATCTCTTATGTCTCCTGGATTGGCAGGTGGGTTCTTTACCTGGGAAGCCCATAGAAAATAAGAACAGGGAAATGGATTGTCTTGACATTTATTTTGGGACCTCTCTTTGATTTCTCATTTATACTATACCCTTCATGCTTCTCAAATTTATCTGCTGCTTCTGCTAATTCACGTCAGTCGTTGTCGGACTCTGTGTGACCCCATAGATGGCAGCCCACCAGGCTCCCCCGTCCCTGAGATTCTCCAGGCAAGAATATTGGAGTGGGTTGCCATTTCCTTCTCCAGTGCATGAAAGGGAAAGTGAAGTCGCTCAATCGTGTCTGACTCTCACCGACCCCATGGACTGCAGCTCACCAGGCTCCCCCGTCCCTGGGATTTTCCAGGCGAGAGTACTGGAGTGGGGTGCCATCGCCTTCTCTGCAAATTTATCTAGGTATAAGTAAAATATGGATTTTTTTTTCCATTTATTCATGAGTCTGGACTGATACAAGGATTGATATATAGAATAAAGAAGATACAATTACCACTTTAAATAAGACTGTATTTAAATTTAGAGCAGTGATATAGCAAATAAAAATCTAAAGACAAAGAATTAAAGAACTGAGAAAAACAGAACCACATTAAAATTATTAATTCATTATTAGTTCTTATATTCATTATATTATTTTCAGAAACATAGTTTTAGCTTTGATTGTGTTTGTTATCAATGCCAAGTGTTAGACACAGAGAATCATGCAAAATTAATCTCTCAAGCTCATGATTTATAATAAAATTGAATAAGGACTTTTACTCAGCCATAAAAAATTGAATGAAATATTGCCATTTTAGCAGCATAGATGGGCTGGAGAGTATTACACTTAGTGAGGTAAGTCAGACAGAGAAAGACAAATATTACATGTTATCACTTATATGTGGAATCTAAAAAATAGTACAGGGGAACCTATTTATAAAACAGAAACATACTCATAGACACAGAAAACAAACTTATGACTACCAACGGGGAAAAGGAGAGGGGAGAGAATAAATTAGGAGGATGGGATTAACAGATACAAACCACTACACATAAAATAGATAAGCAACAAGGATTTACTGTATAGTACAGGGAAGTATATTCAATGTCTTATAATAACCTATAATGGAAAATAACTGAAAAAAATGTATGTAAATTGAAATAAGAATCTACAAAGAGTCACAGCAGTCTCTAAGAGGAGTATAAACAGAAGTAAGCTAACCTAGCCCCAGAGAATTTTGGTTAGGAGTGTAGACTTGAATTAGATAGCATTTTGACTGTGGGTAACTGATGCAACTTTTCTTTTTTTTTTTTATTTATTTTTATTAGTTGGAGGCTAATTACTTTACAATATTGTAGTGGTTTTTATCATTCATTGACATGAATCAGCCATGGATTTACATGTGTTCCCCATCCCGACCCCCCCTCCCACCTCCCTCTCTAGCTGATCCTTCTGGGTTTTCCCAGTGCACCAGGCCCGAGCACTTGTCTCATGCATCCAACCTGGGCTGGTGATCTGTTTCACTATAGATAATATACATGTTTCGATGCTGATCTCTCGAAACATCCCACCCTTGCCTTCTCCCACAGAGTCCAAAAGTCTGTTCTGTACATCTGTGTCTCTTTTTCTGTTTTGAGGCAACTTTTCTAAGCTTCAGTTGTTTCATCAGTAAAAAAGAATGATTATAACAACTTTCACTTATGAGGAATAAATGGCATAAATCATATGAAATATTTGTACAGTCTTATGCATAATAATAAATTGCAATTATTAATATTATGACTATTTTCACTTGAAAATATTCTTCAGAATAATGGAAGGCCCTAGGGAGACAAACTATTTCAAGCACAGAAGACTAAATGGGAGAAAGTGAGCTGGAAAAGAGGATTTTTGATTGGAGGATAAGTAAATTGACTTGGATAAGGAAATAAGACCTGGAGAAACGAGAAATGTGGGCTAGGCAATAGGCTAGGAGACTGATTTCAGGATGGCGCAGACAGTAAAGAATATGTCTGCATTATAGGAGACTGGGGTTAAATCCTTAGGTTGGGAATATCTCCTGGAGGAAGGCATGGCAATCCACTCCAGTATCCTTGCGTGGAGAATTCCAGGGACAGAGGAGCCTGGTGGGCTACAGTCCATGGAGTTGCAAAGAATCAGACACAACTGAGCAACTAACACTTTCACTTTCAATATTGAAAATAAATTTTAAAGCAATAATGCAGAAAGTTGCATATTATATTTATGTTAGGATGATAAATATTAGTAACAATGATGTTCAGGGGAAATCTTTTAAAAAAAAATATTTTCATACCTGTCAATATCTTTATCTATCCAGAACATCTATACCTTTAAACATATTGCTTAACTGTATAGAACATTCATTTAACCACTAAGATTTCAATGAGGTTCTCTGTACTGATGAAATACAAAAAATATATACAATTTTAAGTCTATAAATAATATAAATAACAATAAATATAACAAATAGGCGATTTTTATGAGACTTGGCTTGTATTCAAGTTCCTTATTTTTATTAGCAATCAAGTCTCAATCTCAATTGAAAATTTTTCAAATTAATTTTAACAAAGAATGTGTTCATTAAACTCTGGTAGATATGTGTTTTGTTTTCAACTTGTCAAAATAAAAGGAAAAAAAACTTAGTACAGAACTTTTAGAAGATAATTTTTGTCAAATGCTCTACAAATAGAGCTGTTTTTAAATTTAATGCATCACCACATTTCTAAAGTTGTAGGAGGCATGAAAGACAATAATGAACTTGTGTCTTATTTATACTCCCTTGGCTGCTTTGAGTGAGAATAAAATCTCATTTAGCATTCTAGGAAGGAATTGAGTTATCTGGTGCTCTGATTTGCAAAGCAGTTTAAGTACTATCTATCTTTCTTTTCTGATGAAAGGTGAATTCTTCCTTAGCCCCTGGAGAAAAAACAGCAGTTACCAAGAAGCATGCATTATATTCAAAGATCTTATTACTACTGATATTAAGGATAATAAGACATTTTCTTTGTTCCCTCAGCAAGCAGTAAATGGACTAGCATGTTTGACCCCTTTGCTTCTCTCATTTGCTTCTGTCATATTTCTGATGTTTATCTGTCTGATTGCGATTGTCCTTCTTAAGGTGATAAGCCTAAATTTCTCTCTCTCTCCCCACCCTCTCTCCCCTTCTCAAAATGCTCAATGAAACTTCATTTATCCTGGAGGCCTTAAATAATCATCTTTCTTTATCTCTTAGAAATATGCATGCTGTGATAGAGTGCATTCAGAGTACTTAAAAAGCCCTACCTGAAGTGATAATGCCCCTTAGATCTGCCTGTCACTCCAAATTATGTTTATCTAAAAGGCCTTTTGAACCCAAGAAATACCACGAATATTCAGTAAGTTCACTGGAATAAGAAATAAGTGTTTTGTGCTATATACTGCCAGCCTATTATCTTTAGAAAGGAAACTTAATGACCTTTGTCACAAAGCTTCTTCTGCAATAAAAGAGGTGCTTCCCTGGTGGTTCAGATGAAAAAGAATATTCCTACAATATGGGAGATCCAGGTTCGATCCTTGGGTTGGGAAGATACCCTGGATGAGGGCATGGCATTCCATTCCAGCATTCTTGCCTGGAGAATCCCATGGACAGAGGAGTCTGGCAGGCTACAGTACATGGGGTCACAAAGAGTAAGTCACAACTAAGCTACTAACACAAGCAATAAGATAAAGAAATAGAGAAAAAAATTAAATGACAATAGAAGTGTAAGGAGGAGGGGGCCTTACAAATAGCTGAGAAAAGAAGAGAAGCTAAAGGCAAAGGAGAAAAGGAAAGGTATACCAATTTGAATGCAGAGTTCCAAAGAATAGCAAGGAGGGATAAGAAAGCCTTCCTCAGTCATCAGTGCAAAGAAATAGAGGAAAACAATAGAATGGGAAAGACTAGAGAGCTCAAGAAAACTAAAGATTCCAAGGGAACATTTCATGCAAAGATGGGCTCAATAAAGGACAGAAACAGTATGGACCTAACAGAAGCAGAAGATATTAAGAAGTGTTGGCAAGAAGTTCTTCTTTTGTACAGAAGAACTGTACAAAAAAGATCTTCACGACCCAGATAATCATGATGCTGTGGTCACTCATCTAGAGCCAGCATCCTGGAATGTGAAGTCAAATGGGCCTTAGAAAGCATCACTACAAACAAAGCTAGTGGAAATGATGGAATTCCAGCTAATCTATTTCAAATCCTAAAAGATGATGCTGTGAAAGTGCTGCACTCAGTATGCCAGCAAAATTTGGAAAAGTCAGCAGTGGCCACAGGACTGGAAAAGGTCAGTTTTCATTCCAATCCCAAAGAAGGGAAATGACAAAGAATATTCAAACTATCGTGCAATTGCACTCATCTCACACACTAGCAAAGTAATGTTCAAAATTCTCCAAGCCAGGCTTCAATAGTACCTGAACCATGAACTTCCAGATGTTCAAGCTGGTTTTAGAAAAGACAGAGGAACCCGAGATCAAATTGCCAAAGACCGTTGGATCATTGAAAAAGCAAGAGAGTTCTAAAAAAACATCTATTTCTGCTTTATTGGCTATGCTAAAGCCTTTAACTGTGTGGATCACAACAAACTGTGGAAAATTCTTAAAGAGATGGGAATACCAGACCATATTACATGCCTCCTGAGAAATCTGTATGCAGGTCAAGAAGCAACAGTTAAAACTGGACATGGAACAACAGACTGGTTCCAAATCAGGAAGGGAGTATATCAAGGCTGTATATTGTCACCCTGCTTATTTAACTTCTATCCAGAGTACATCATGAGAAATGCAGGGCTGGATGAAGCACAAGCTGGAATCAAAATTGCCTGGAGAAATATCAATAATCTCAGATATACAGATGACACCACCCTTATGGCAGAAAGTGAAGAAGAACTAAGGAGCCTCTTGATGAAAGTGAAAGAGGGGAGTGAAAAAGTTGGCTTAAAGCTCAACATTCAGAAAATTAAGACCATGGCATCTGGTCCCATCACTTCACGGCAAATAGACTGGGAAACCATGGAAACGGTGACAGACTTTATTTTCTTGGGCTCCAAAATCACCTTAGATTATGACTGCAGTGATGAAATTAAAAGAAGCTTGCTCCTTGGAAGAAAAGCTAACCTAGAAAAGACCAACCTAGACAGCATGTTTAAAAGCAGAGACATTACTTTTTAAAGACATTACTAAAGGTCTGTCTAGTTAAAGCTTTGGTTTTTCTAGTAGTCGTATGGCTGTGAGGGTTGGACTATAAAAAAGCTGCTGCTGCTGCTAAGTCGCTTCAGTCGTGTCTGACTCTGTGTGACCCCATAGACGGCAGCCCACCAGGCTCCCCCATCCTTGGGATTCTCCAGGCAAGAACACTGAAGTGGGTTGTCATTTCCTTCTCCAATGTATGAAAGTGAAAAGTGAAAGTGAAGTCGCTCAGTTGTGTCCGACTCTTTGCCACTCCATGGACTGCAGCTTACCAGGCTCCTCCGTCCATGGGATTTTCCAAGCAAGAGTACTGGAGTGGGTTGCCATTGCCTTCTCCAAAGAAAGCTGAACACCAAAGAATTAATGCTTTTGAACTCTGGAATTGGAGAAGACTCTTGAGAGTCCTTTGGGCAGCAGGAGGGATCCAATCAGTCCATCCTAAAGGAAATCAGTCCTGAATATCCATTGGAAGGACTGATGCTGAAGCTGAAACTCCAATACTTTGGCCACCTGATATAAAGAACTGACTTATTGGAAAAGACCCTGATGCTGGGAAAGATAGAAGGCAGGAGAAGGGGATTACAGAGGATGATTGTTGGATGGCATCACTGACTCAATGGACATGAGCCTGAGTAAGCTCCAGGAGTTGGTGATGGACAGGGAGGCCTGGTGTGCTGCAGTTCATGGGGTCGCAAAGAGTCGGACATGACTGGGCGACTGAACTGAACTGAACTAAGGGGCATTTCACTGTCTGGATATATTGTAATTTATTTATTATTTCATTGTTGATAGATATTTGAGTCATTTTCAGTTTTTTTTTTTCTATTACAAACAGTGCTTCTATGAATAATGTATTTATCTCTTGATGTGCATGTTTAAGAGATAAATTAGGTGATTACATATAAGTAGAATGGCAAAATTCTTGGGTATATGCACCCTTGATACGTAACGACATTATTTCAAGAATGGTTGTGAAAATATACAATCTCTTCAGCAGGTTTAAATTTTCCTTTCACTCCATTATAACTTGATATTGTCAGATTACTGAAATTTTTTTCCTAATATGTAGGATATATAGGAAAGTCAGTCTATATTTATTTTTAGATCTGCATTTTCCCAATACTAATCATATTGAGAAATTTTTCCCCTTGGAGTTCCTCTTTTCTGAACAGATTGTCAGGCCTTTCCCAATTTTTCTAGTTTATGTGTATATATTTTTTATTTATTTGTTTTTTGTTAATATGTTTGATCTTAAATTTGGGTACAAGTTCTTTTTTAGTTCTGTGTTTGAAATATCTAAATATCTTGTTCCATTCCAAGGTTTATCTTGACACTATATTTAAGGAATATTTTGAAGAACAAAATTCCACAATCTTAATATGAATATTCCTATTTGAATGCAGAGTTCCAAAGAATAGCAAGGAGAGATAAGAAAACCTTCCTCGGTGATCAATGCAAAGAAATAGAGGAAAACAACAGAATGGGAAAGACTAGAGATCTCTTCAAGAAAATTAGAGATACCAAGGGAACATTTCATGCAAAGATGGGTTCAGTAAAGGACAGAAATGGTATGGGACTTAACAGAAGCAGAAGATACTAAGAAGAGGTGGCAAGGATACACAGAAGAACTGTACAAAAAAGATCTTCACAACCCAGATAATCACGATGGTGTGATCACTCACCTAGAGATAGAAATCCTGGAATGTGAAGTCAAATGGGCCTTTGAAAGCATCACTATGAACAAAGCAAGTGGAGGTGATAGAATTCCAGTTGAGCTATTTCAAATTCTGAAAGATGATGCTGTGAAAGTGCTGCACTCAATATGTCAGCAAATCTGGAAAACTCAGCAGCGGCCACAAGACTGGAAAAGGTCAGTTTTCATTCCAATCCCAAAGAAAGGCAATCCGAAAGAATGCTCAAACTACCACACAATTGGACTCATCTCACACGCTAGTAAAGTGATGCTCAAAATTCTCCAAGCCAGTCTTCAGCAATAAGTGAACCGAGAACTTCCAGATGCTCAAGCTGGTTTTAGAAAAGGCAGAGGAACCAGAGATCAAATTGCCCATATCCACTGGATCATCGAAAAAGCAAGAGAGTTCCAGAAAAACATCTATTTCTGCCTTATTGACTATGCCAAAGCCTTCGACTGTGTGGATCACAATAAACTGTGGAAAATTCTGAAAGAGATGGGAATACCAGACCACCTGACCTGCCTCTTGAGAAACCTGTATGCAGGTCCGGAAGCAACAGTTAGAACTGGACATGGAACAACAGATTGGTTCCAAATAGGAAAAGGAGTACATCAAGGCTGTATATTGTCACCCTGCTTATTTAACTTATATGCAGAGTACATTATGAGAAACGCTGGGCTGGAAGAAGCACAAGCTGGAATCAAGATTGCCGGGAGAAATATCAATAACATGAGATATGCAGATGACACCACCCTTACGGCAGAGAGTGAAGAGGAACTAAAAAGCCTCTTGATGAAAGTGAAAGAGGAGAGTGAAAAAGTTGCCTTAAAGCTTAACATTCAGAAAACTAAGGTCATGGCATCTGGTCCCATCACTTCATGGGAAATAGATGGGGAGATAGTGGAAACAGTGGCTGACTTTGTGTTTTGGGGCTCCAAAATCGCTGCAGATGGTGATTGCAACCATGAAACTAAAAGACGCTTACTCCTTGGAAGGAAAGTTATGCCTAACCTAGACAGCATGTTAAAACACAGAGACATTACTTTGCCAACAAAGGTCCGTCTAGTCAAGGCTATGGTTTTTCCAGTAGTCATGTATGGATGTGAGAATTGGACTGTGAAGGAAGCCGAGTTCTGAAGAATTGATGCTTTTGAACTGCGGTGTTGGAGAAGACTCTTGAGAGTCCCTTGGACTGCAAGGAGATCCAACCAGTCCATCCTAAAGGGGATCAGTCCTGGGTGTTCATTGGAAAGACTGATGCTGAAGCTGAAACTCATTACTTTGGCCACCTCTGGTAAGAGTTGACTCATTGGAAAAGACCCTGATGCTAGGGGATTGGGGGCAGGAGGAGAAGGGGACGACAGATGATGATATGGCTGGATGGCATCACCGACTCGATGGACATGAGTTTGAGTAAACTCCGGGAGTTGGTGATGGAGGCCTGGCATGCTGCGATTCATGGGGTCACAGAGTTGGACACGACTGAGTGACTGAACTGAAGTCAACTGAATATGAATCTTAAAAACATCAATCTGCCTCAATAGTTGCTTCCTCCCACTCTTATAAATTTTTTAAAAGAATTCTTATCTACTCTAGGTTCATAAAAATATTCTCTGATATTATCTTCCAAAATGTTATATATTTAGGGCTTTCATCCACCTGAATATATTTGTTAATATGATTTGAAGTGGGGTAAAATTTCTGATTTTTCCACATGGTACTCAATTTTGCACTGATTTGCAATCTCACGTCCTCCTTAAATTAAACACTCATAAATATATGGATCTGTTTTCATTCCTCTAATCTGTTTTCTTGCCTGTAAGCTGATTTGTGTCAGGATTTCATTATTTAAAGTCTATTCTCTTGTAAAAATAAAACTGTATTATAGTTGTCATTTTATTTTACGAGGTATGGTCTTCACCATGTTCTTTTTGTTCATGAAAATATTTATAGTTCTTGACTTTTTGTACTTCATATAATTTTTGGAATTTGCTTGTCAAATTTCACTTAAGCGAGAACTCACAATCAGAGTTAAAATGTGACTGAGATATTTTTTGGTATTGTTATCCTTACAAAACTGAGTTTTTCAATTCATGAACCCAGTATGTTGCGATGTGCTTAGTCGCTCAGCCGTGTCGGACTGACCCTTTGTGACCCCATGGATGGTAGCCCACCAGGCTCCTCTGTCCATGGGGATTCTCCAGGCAAGAATGCTTGAGTGGAATACCATGCCTTCCTCCAGGGGATCTTCCTAACCCGGGGACCGAACCCAGGTTTCCTGCATTGCAGGCAGATTCTTTACCATCTGAGCCACTAGGGAAGCCCAAGGATACTGGAGTGGGTAGTCTATCCCTTCTCCAGGGAATCTTCCCAATCCAGCAATCGAACCTGGGTCTCCTGTATTGTAGGCAGATTCTTTACCAACTGAGCTACTAGGGAAGCCTAAACACAGTCTACCACATTTATTTGAAACATCTTTATTGCCTTTGGAAAAAAAAATATATTATTTTCCTTCAATAAAGACTTAATCCTGGATTCAGGATTTTTTTAACCTGTATTAAATAGTATCCCATTAAAATATTTTTATTTTGCAACTATTTGCTTTAACTATGATGTAGTTAAACTCTATATGATAAACTCTCTTTTTTTCTAGAAATGTATCTATATATTCTTTTGTTTTTCAGTTTAGGCAAATATATGATACAAAAATAATGAAAGTTTTGTTCTTCTGCTCACATAATCTTTGTACTGTATTCTATATTAGCAATACTTCATTATGAGAACTTAAATATTTTAATCTTTTAATTTAATTATCAACAATATTCATACTGGGCTTCCCACATAGCTCAGTCAGTAAAGAATCTGCCTGTAGTGCAGGAAGTCCAGGTTTGATCCCTGGGTCAGGATGATCCCCTGGAGAAGGAAATGGCAACCCACTCCAGTATCATTGCCTGGAAAATCCCATCGACAGTGGAACCTGGTGGGCTGCAGTCCATGGGGTCGCAAAAAGTCGGGCACAACTGAGTGACCAACACACACAATTAAATGTGTGTGTTAACACACACTTCTTAAATGCATGTTAAGAAGCTCATGGCAGGATTCATTTACCAAATATAGTAAAAAATGGTATTTTAAAATACAATCAAATTACTATTAATAAAGCCCGAAGGAGATCAACCCTGAATATTCACTGGAAGGACTGATCCTGAAGCTCATGCTCCAATACTTTGGCCTCCTGATGCGAAGAGATGATTCATTTGGAAAAGACCCTGATGCTGGGAAAGATTGAAGGCAAAAGAAGAAGGTGGCAGAGGACAAGATAGTTAGATAGCATCACCCACTCAATTGACATGAGTTTGAGCAGATTCTGGGAAACAGTGAAGGTCAGAGAAGCCTGGCACATTGCAGTCCATGGAGCTGCAGAGTCAGACATGACTTAATGACAGAAAAATGAAAATCGAGAACAAATAGTGCTTAGTTCAGGAGTAGATAAACATTTCAACTTTAAGTAGACATGTGCCTGACAGATTTTAAACCTACATGCACTAGAAGCATGTACTTTTTTTCCCATATTTGAACAAAACTTAGCATAAAGTAATATAATTTATATATCATTATCAAATTAATTTTAGGGCCTCTTAAATATTTAAGTATTTTTATGCTAGAAATATAGTGACCATCAATACAAAATAAAATAATTAGGCATAGTTTTTTCTCAGCAAAAGTTTTTATACTCAACAAAATTATGTGTGCATTTTTTTAGATGGAAAACAGATGCATTTATTGGTCAAGGAAGAAAGATTAGTAGTCACACCATCTGATTGACAGTAAAGTCACTTGGCTTTTATAACTGTCTATAGAATTTGAAAATCTTTATCACTTCTTTTAAACAATGAATATTAGATCGATCAAAGTAATTATATATGCTTTTTTCTTTGTCACACATTTTGACCAATTTTTCAGTAAGATAATAAATATCAACATTTCCTATATTTGAGTAAATAAATGGAATTTTAAAAATTTAAAATGAGTCCATTATCATCAAAATTTTTACATAAATTTTGTTTAAAATTGGATATTTTTATAAAGTGCTTGTAATCCAAGAAAATAACATTATTATTATTATCTAGGAAGTCACAAGTAATAGTTAATCCAGTCTTGAGTTCTGAGAAAATGATTGAAATTTAACTGATTGTGCATATTTGCTATCTAATAGTGTTAAAGTTGAAATCCTATCATAAAAGCAACAGAAATGTTATGTAAACAATTTGACTGGTTCAAGTTTGATTACTTGAAATCCTAGGTAGATTCTAAGTTTATAATATTTGCTTAATTGCCCTGGCCCCTTATTGTTTCCCATAAATCGGACAGAATAGAAAATTACATTTTTATTATTTCCCTTTTGCTCATCTTTATGAGAATATTTTCTGTGGTAAGCTATTAAAAATTAATGCTTTAGGTATAAAAACAGTCTACCGTATCCTCTTCCTGATAGCAGTCTCCTCCTTTGAGAAGAGCATGCACAGGCAGGAGGATTCAATTAACCCTTAGTTTCCATCTGGTCTTTGGCAGATTACTTAACTTTCTGAACCTCAGTTTCCTCATCAGTAAAACAGGATTATTGTAATCTACTTTGGTGGGTTTGTATTATAGATGACATCATGCACACAGAGTAGTCATTTAAAACCAGTTATTAATAAAAAATTATAATAATAATAATATTAATGGGTGAACATTGATTAAAAGTAGTGCAAAACTTATGATAGGTATTTATAAGTATTGAAGATATTCAGAAGTCTTTAGGAGAAGGGACCAAAAGTGCAGTTTTCATTGTGGGACTATCAGAGGGAATGATAAATCAACTCTCTTCAACATATAGATACTTATTCATCATACACTGGGCATTTTCATTATAGCTCCATCCGGCCTTCTTCAAGAGCACACTGACATTAAGGTTACTTCTCTGTGCGCATGGATGCATGCTTTTTATTTAATGCGTGTGTGTGTGTGTGTGTGTGTGTGTGTGTGTGTGTGTGTAGTGATGGAGTGACATATTATTTGCTGCTTGTTTTTCTGGCAGTAAATACATTCAAAACTGCTTAGAACAGGGAGTCAGAGACCCAGATTCCAGGCTCTGCCACTAACTAATCTGGCTTTAAGCAGTTCACTTTAAAACATCTGAGTCTGTTTCTAACAATGCTGTCTTGGAACTTTACACAATGCACCGAACGTTATTGCATTTTCAACTAAAAAAAACTAAAAAATGAGCACCTAGTGAAAAGAAACCTTCGAGGTTAAGGCGGAGAAGAAGACAAATGAGTACCTATGGAAGTCACAGCCATTCAGGCTGGTGGACCCATCACAGCCAGGGCAAGGGTGGAAGAAGCTTGAGCGGTGATTCCACTTAGAGGGTCAAGGCTAAATATCACTCATTTCCTCCAGGAATAAAATCGTGGCTAAAGGGTATATGGTTAAAGTCATATTTTGAAGGGTTAAGCGTTTCAGAAAAAATAGCAGACAGGCTCAGGAGAGAATTCTGACTGAAATATAGTGTTAAACAGAGCCAGGCCAGAGCACTGGTTTAGTCTTTTTGTTTTTTTAATTTTATTTTTATCACTGGCTTTAACCACCTGCCAAGCACTTTCCATAAAGGAATAAAGATATATTATGTCCAGGAAGATAAGAGATTCCCAAACCTATTATAATGAGATATTTCAAAATACTTTAGGCATAAAAAAATAAGTAGCAGTCAATCTCTTCTGGAAACGTATACTCATTTGCTTTGAGTTGAGGAAAAATGTTTCTATTTAAATTGGCTAAGACTATTTAGTAAAAGCTAGAAAACAGGCATAGCTGGAACAGATTTAAGGACCTGGTGTGAGAATAAAAGTGAAGTAACTAAGTTGGTAACATTTGCTTAAATTAAAGTAGGAAACTCACTTAGAATTGTGCAATTATTTGTACCAGGTAGCTTGCCCAGTGAGGAATAAATCCAGTTTAAGCAGAGTTCTTAAAAGGGGTGCCCATTAGGTGGCTTGCACTGTGGGCTCAAAAATCTTCATTTCCATATTCCTCTAGGTGCTGTTGATCCCCATAATTCCAATTTCAAACAAACCACTCTCTGCACACCATTTCTTAACCTTCAAGCTCAGTCTCACTAAAATTCCTACACTGCTTTGAAATGTGCAGATATCTATTAATGTGATACCCTGATCTCACCACCTTCTCACAGTCCCTCCCACCCAGATTTCCTCACATTGTCTTATCTCAGCTTTGAGTTTATGGTCACTCACTGAAATCACTTTTCTGTAAGCATATCCTTGTCTGTCTCTCATTTTATTATACCCCATACACAAATACCATTAAGGGCTGAATTCAATCAGCTATCAATCTCTGTTTTTGCCTGTTAGTGTACTGGCCTCTTCCATTTAGCAGAGTGTACTTTGAGCTTATCAGGTAACTGAGCACCCACAAAGAGTGTATTTTCTCCATTGAATATATAACAGTCTACAGAAAAACTTCAGTTTAAGGTCAGGTCAGTCCACCAAGAGGCGGGCAAGGGCAGCAGGGTCCGAAAACAAAACACACACACCAACAAAGGGAGTTAGCTGATCCATCACTCCTATTTGGCAGTTGTAAACTTTGCTTCTTTTCAGTGAATACCCTGCTTACTGTCTTTGAAAGGGTTATATTAGTTGAAGTCTGCAAAGGCAGGAAAAAGAGAAAGAGGTGATTAGAATTTATCTTTCAGATTTAAACCAAGAGTTAAACTACAAACTGTTAGTAGTACATGCGCCCAGCTAGGTCTCCATGGCATGTAGCCATTACAGCATCTCTTAAAGTTGTGTTACCTTCCCCATTTATCAAAGGAGATTAGGAGGATTAAGACCAAACAATGCATTGGGAGAATTTGTATGAGAACTTAGTCAGGTCCATGAAAGCTGCACTGGGTCAGTGTGCAGTGTTTTATTAGAAACAAAGCGACAAGAGTTAAAATTTTTAAAAATCATGAGTATATGGATTGTTGTTGTTTAGTTGCTAAGTCATGTCTGACTCTTGTGTGACCCCATGGACTGTAGCCTGTCGGTCTCCTTTGTTCATGGGATTTTCTAGTCAAGAATACTGGACTGTTCCTGCTGTTACCTTCTCCAGGGGATCTTCCCGACCCAGGGATCAAAACTGCATTTCCTGCATTGCAGGCAGATTCTTTACCACTGAGCCACCAGGGAAGCCCAAGTATATGGATAAGATATTGTTTAAAACAGAAATGCCAGAGCCTAATAAACTGTGGAAAATTCTGAAAGATGTGGGAATACCAGACCACCTGACCCGCCTCTTGAGAAACCTGTATCAGGTCAGGAAGCAACACTTAGAACTGGACATGGAACAACAGACTGGTTCCAAATAGGAAAAGGAGTACATCAAGGCTGTATATTGCCACCCTGCTTATTTAACTTATATGCAGAGTACATCATGAGAAACGCTGGGCTGGAAGAAGCACAAGCTGGAATCAAGATTGCCAGGAGAAATATCAATAACCTCAGATATGCATATGACACCACCCTTATGGCCGAGAGTGAAGAGGAACTAAAAAGCCTCTTGATGAAAGTGAAAGAGGAGAGTGAAAAAGTTGGCTTAAAGCTTAACATTCAGAAAACTAAGGTCATGGCATCTGGTCCCATCACTTCATGGGAAATAGATGGGGAGATAGTGGAAACAGTTCAGACTTCATTTTTTTGGGCTCCAAAATCACTGCGGATGGTGACTGCAGCCAAGAAATTAAAAGACGCTTACTCCTTGAAAGGAAAGTTATGACCAAACTTGATAGCATATTAAAATGCACAGACATTACTTTGCCAACAAAGGTCCGTCTGGTCAAGGCTATGGTTTTTCCAGTGGTCATGTATGGATGTGCGAGTTGGACTGTGAAGAAAGCTGAGCACTGAAGAATTGATGCTTTTGAACTATGGTGTTGGAGAAGACTCTTGAGAGTCCCTTGGACTGCAAGGAGATCCATCCAGTCCATCCTGAAGGAGATCAGTCCTGGGTGTTCATTGGAAGGACTGATGCTGAAGCTGAAACTCCAGTACTTTGGCCACCTCATGCAAAGAGTTGGCTCATTGGAAAAGACCCTGATGCTGGGAGGGATTGGGGGCAGGAAGAGAAGGGGACGACAGATGATGAGATGGCTGGATGGCATCACTGACTCGATGGGCATGAGTTTGAGTAAACTCCAGGGGTTGGTCATGGACAGGGAGGCCTGGTGTGCTGCGATTCATGGGGTCACAAAGAGTCAGACACGACTTAGCGACTGAACTGAACTGAACTGATGAATGCGTTAAAAGCTATAAGAGTTGGCTCTTTCCACAAGAGACAGAGAGAAAAAAAAAAAGATGAATCTTTTAAAAAAAGAAAAACTATAATTTGAAAAGGCCTTATTTATGAGAAATTGATTTTAAAATGCCATGGGATATTTTGAGGGTGCTGAACACATACCTTGTTCCCTTCAGGTTTTCAAGAATTAAGAAATATGGACTAGGACCTCCAGCAGCCCTGCCTTAATCCAGAACTAATTTTGAGATGGGCTGGCTAAAGAGGCAGATGAGAAGAGAGGCTGTTGTTTTTCATGCTAAAGAGTTTGGACTTTATTCTGTAGGGAGGGAGAGATGAGGAGAGTTTTAAAGATATGATGATGTTTACATTTCAAATATAGCAATATTCTATTAGGGTGATTATTTCATTGAAAGAGCCCAGGAAAAGTTGAGGAAGATCTAAATTATAGGAAATGGTGAGGATGGAGGCTATAGCTTATATTTTATTTTTCACATTGTATAGTACAGAATGTTGTATAGTGCTAACATTTAATAAATTTCTGTTAACGTATTTTCATATACTGTCCATAACATTTAAAAATCAAATTGCCTAACCATTTATATACCTTCATATTAGCCTGAATGTAAATATATATTAGGGAAAAATGAATTTATCTTGTACATAAAATGGCCAGAGAGTCTTTCTAAGTATATCACGATATTTTCAAAATTGAATATGATCTACTGAGGTAGTGATTCCATATTCTGTGACACATTTACTTATGTAATGCTGATGTTGCTCAGTTGCTCCAGTCATGTCCAACTCTTTGCGACCCCATGGACTGTAGCCCACCAGGCTCCTTTGTCCATGGGATTCTCCAGGCAAGAATACTGGAGTGGGTTGCTATGCCCTAATCCAGGGGATCTTCCCAACCCCAGATAGAACCCAGGTCTCCTGCGTCTCCTGCATTGAAGGCAGATTCTTTACCACTGAGCCCTTATTTATGTATTAGAGTGATAGAAACCTTATTTTGTCCTTAAAAAGCTAAGATACAACAGCAGAGATCAAAACTTCAAACAATGAGAGGATGTTTCCCAAGAGAAGCAGTATTTCCATAATGATAGCTTCTTCCCTCCTTATGATAAAAATAATAGATAAAACATGAATCATATTTAAAGGTTGTGTGTGTATTACTTCTTAGAAAATTTAGCAGTGATGTATATTCAGTATAGTATATATGGAAATTAAACATACATAGAAGAAAATAAAGATCTTATATAATTCCCCATGCAGATATAATCACTGTCTACATTTTGATCTATTTTCTTCCAGTATGTACTGAAAGTTATTTATATGAGAAAAAATTGTAATAGAATCTCTCCTAACCAAGTTCCAAATTCTAAATCTTTCAATATTATTATTCATTATTTTTCTTATAAGGAACCAAAAGTTTCTTTTATGGGCTAGAAAATGTGTATTTTCTATCTGTACCACTATAGTTACTATGTTTATAGAGAAGGTAAAAGACATTTCTTCCTCTTAAAGATTAAATCTCATCATGCTTGTGCTGAAATATCTCATATATTAAATTCTTCTACTCCATGATGTCTGATACTGGCTAATAATTTAATGAGCAAATCATCATTATTAGAGAAAAGCTATGAATAGAATGATCAGGGGACAATCACAGAATTGTTTTACAGACCAAAAGTTCTTAAGGCCTCTTGTGGTTTGTGATTATGATATCTTCCATCCCTGTCTCTTGAGCATGTTTATTGAGAGAGCCTAACCCTGTCTGCTTAGAATGGCAGGATTCTTGAGACCCAAATCCCAAGGGTGCCTGCTATTACAGACCATGTAGGCTAAAGCGAGTCAATAAGCCTTCCTGTAATCTCTCTTTCATCAGTAAAATGATAGCAATGGCTGAGAGAATTGAAAGAAAAACAGTAATCGCAAAGCACTTTGCCAATACAAGTTCTTAATTGACTGGTCATTAAGGAAACCTGTTCGGCAATGATGACTCCCAGAAGGCTCCTGTCAAGTCACAGTTTTTATCTAAATAAAACACCCGCTGCCCATGTGTCAGACAAACAACTCCCAGGATAAGGGTTACTCTTCAGAAGCTTAAACCCGTTAACAAATGGGCCAGAGGTCTAAAAATGCCATCCCAGGGCATGCCAGAACATGCCTCTCTTCGATAAGGACACATGTGATTGGTGATTGGGACACAGATAGCCTTATTTCTCTCAATGGTAACAATGACAATAGCTAATATGTATTTGGCACTGAGGGCCAGTTTCGTTGCTGAGTGCTTTCAGGCATAATCGTGTTTAATTTCCACAAGAACTCTATGAAGTAGGCACTTTTGCCCCCATTTCGTATATGTCAACATGATAGATTACTGGGATCATCCATCCTCAAGAGCGCTGCTTCAATAATTCTCTCTTTAGTCTGTGTAACCATCAGTTTCTTCCCTCCCTTTCTATTCCAAACTCAAAAGAAACTCTGTTAATGATGGTCCTCAACTTACCATGCTTCAACGTAATGATTTTTGTCTTTGCTATTATTATTACTTTAATGAAATATAGCTTATTTATAATGTTATATTAGTTTTAGGAGTACAACAGAAGGATTCAGCTATACATATGTATTTTTTCAGATTATTTTCCCTTATAGATTATTATAAAATACTAGCTATTGCTTCCATGATTTTTCAACTTACAATTTTTCAACTTTACAATGGTGCGAAAGTGATATGCCTTCAGTAGATTTTAATCAAATTTGGAATTTGATTTAAAAACTCCAAAATTTCAAAGTATGAAAAAATCAGATTTTGAATTTTTCTCCCTTTTCTGGACTAGTGATATACAGTACAATACTCTCTGATGGTAGGCAGTGGCAGCTCCTACTGAGCCACATGATTCCAAGGGTAGACCGCCTTACACTTAGAAGCATTCTATACTCATACAATCATTCCGCTTTTCACTTTCAGTACAGTATACAATAAATTACATGAGATTTACAACACTTTAGTATAAAATAGGATTCGTGTTAGCTGATTTCACACACATGTAGGTAAACGCAAGTGTTCTGAGCACATTTAAGTCAGGCCAGGCTAAGCTAAGATGGTTAGGTTAGGTATCACATGTATTACATGCATTTTTTTACTTAGGATATTTTCAGCTTACCATGGGCTTCTCAGGATATAACCCCACTGTAAGCTAAAGATCTGTACCTGCTTCCCCTAACAATCCGCCTCCCCATCTTTCTTGCAACTGCTCCAACCACACTTTTGTCTCTGACACTATAACTTCTCCTGTCAACTGAATTACACCTTATTAAAAGTTTGTAGTCAAATCTCTGTCCTCATTTTACTTTACCTACAAGCATCATTGACACAAGGTCTCTTTCCTTTCTTTTTTCTTTTTAAGATTTTTTTTTTTATGTCCTTATTGAATTTGTTACAACATTGTTTCTGTTTTATGTTTGGTGTTTTGGCAGGAGGCATGTGGGATCTTGGTTCAGCCTTCATTCATCTTTGAAGATCTTTGAATTTTGAAGTGCTCTACTTCTAAAAACTCTGTTCCACCAATACTTACTCCATAATGAGCTAATCCAGTCTCATGGTTTTAACTACACTTTATATGTTGGTGACTCCAAATCTCTAGCCCTAGTTCATCTTTATTACCATCTCACATATCCAACTGCATTTAGATAATATATTTTTTGCATTTAGACATTCTTATTTGTATAGTGTTCTCATTTAAATTCACTGGGCTCCCAAACTTGGATTTTTGGCAATGTTTCCCATTCAGTAAGGACAAATTCCATTCTCCCAGTTCTCCCAGTTGTTCAGGCTGGCATCCTGAAACCACTTTTGTTTTCTCTCCAATTTCAATCAGTTAGAAAATCCTGTCTTTTCTATCTTCATAACGTTTGAGAATCATACCACTTCTCACTACTCTGACTACCAAACACTCTGGTCCAAGCCAGACTTTTGCTTGCTTGAATGTAAACAGTAGCATCCTGATCTGCCTCCTTGCTTCTACCATTACACCTACAGCTGCTCATTCTTTACACAGTCATAACAATCCTTTAGAAAATAAACCAGAACATGCTTCTCTCTTAAACCTCTCCAAAGGCTTCTTAGTCTCACTAATAGAGATAAACAAAGTACTTTAATGATCACTAAGACCCCATGTATTTGGTCCCTTACTATCGTATAACCACATCTTCCATCACACTTCCTTTCACTCACTGAACACCAGTCACACTAATTTCTTTTCTGTTCATCAAATGAGCAGGAATTTTTTTATCACATCATATGAATTAGAAATATTTATCCCTACTTTCTGGCACTCTTTATTTCATTTACCCTACTTTATTTTCTCCTCATTATGTTTAACACAATCTGATCAATTTCACACTTTTAAAAATGTATGGATTCATCCAGTAAAATATAAATTATTTGATACAGAGACTTTGTTCACTGCTTAGTTTCCAGCACCGAGAAAAATACCTGTCTGATAGTGAGCATTCCATAAATATTTATTGAATGAATGAATAACAACTCAAAAATGTTTATCATGAGTACCGTTTGTTTTCCTTAGTGCCAGATCTATGTACAACCAATTGCTTATAGGATTTTTACAGATGGATATTCCAAAGTCACCCATAAATCAAATCCCTTCCTAGCCTGCTCTTTTTCTTATCTCTTTTATATTATATTTATTTTTCTATCTTAGGTAATGGCACCTCAATCCAATCTGAACCTGTATAACTATCTCTTTCTCACTAGTATGTTCCATTATCCAGTTTATCAACCAAGTTGTGTTAATTCTACCTCTTCAACATTCCTCAAGTTTGTTTTTATTCTTTAAGTTCACTGCTAGTGTCAATGTTTAGAGAGACATTATTCTCACCTAGATATTTATAATATCTTTTTAACTAATATTTGACTCTCTTTTCAACTCTCTCAAATCCATCCTTCATATTATTGGCAGAATAATTACTATAAATACAGACACTGCTTTGCTCTCTTTACATTTATATCATCCTTTGCATACTTTTGACAAAAAAATACTGTCTCTTCCTCTCTCTAGTTATGCAGGTCCTAGATAGCAACTTCTTCCAGATGAAAGCTGTTTCATCTACACTGAAATCTACACAGTGTAGACAATCTGCACAGTTGTCTGAGCTATTGTTATTATTTATCTTAGCTAGATCTCCCAGAAACCTTGTTGCAGCTTCCATATCACCATTTGCTACTTCACCTTGCACATTTACGTTATGGAAATGGCTTCCTTGACCAAACCTCATAAAACAGACAAACAAACAAACAAACAAACAAAACCCTTCAAACATTTTTTTCTGCAGCATCCTCACTGCTCTGTCTTCATAGAATGAAAGACACTTAGGGTCACGTTCTGGATTAGATTTTTACTTCAGCGAATATTGTGGTTGATTTGATCATCTATTCTCCATATCAGCAATAAGGCTGCTTTGTTTTCTTATTATTCACATGTTCGCTTTTGTTGAAGAACCTTCCTTCTGCATTTACAACTTTACTGTTTGGCACAATATGCCAAGCTTTCAGCTTATCTTGGCTTTTGATGTGCCTTCCTCACTAAGCTTAATCATTTCTAGTTTTTGATTTAAAGTGAGAAACCTGCAATTCTTCCTTATACGTGAACACTCAGAAGCCATTTCATTTTCATTGTGTCTCAGGCATAGAGAAGTTCAAAGAAAGAGAAACAGACAGGGGACAATAGGTCAGTGGTGCAGTCAGAACATACATAACATTTATCACTTAAGTTTGCCATCTTATTTGGGTACAGTTCATGGTGCCCTAAAACAATTACAATAGTAAGAGCAATGATCACTGACCTAAGAGTACTATAACACATATAATAACAATGAAGTTATTGACATACTAAGAGAATACCTATAACATGACTCAGAGACACAAAGTGAGCAAATGCTATGGAAAAATGACACTAACAGACTTGTTCAATGCAAGGTTGCCACAAAACTTCAATCTGTAAAAAGTACAATCTCTGTAAAGCATAACAAAGGTAAAGAACAATAAAACAAGGTGTGCCTGTATATAAAAGCAAAATGGAAGATAGGGAAAATCTTTAGTAAAATATAAAGCTTCTGCACTAAAAATCTTTCATGTGTCATATATTTTTATGCCATTCTTCTTGGAATATACATTTTAATTATATTATATATGTATATGTGTGTGTATATATATATATATATTATATGGGCTTCCGAGGTGGCACAGTGGTAAAAAATGCACTTGTCAGTGCAGAAGGTTTTAGAGAGGTATGTTTGATCCCTGGGTCAGGATGATCCCCTGGAGTAGGAAATGGAAATCCATTCCAGTATTTCTGCCTGGAAAATTCCATGGACAGAGGGGTTGGTGGGCTACAGTTAATGAAGTCACAGTTGGACATGACTGAGCACACACACACATGCACATGTATATTTTATATATATATATATTTTTTTTAATTTCCTCACTTTTTCTTGCAGGTATAGACATGGAATCACATCACTAATGACCCTTCTTGATATGAAACCTGAATGAGAATGGAAAGAGGGAAAAAAGTCTCTTTTCCCAGTCGTTTGGTATCTTGTGTATTGCTCATTGTTTTTTTTTTTTAATTTATCAAACCAAGCACATACCCTTTCTAACTGCAAGGTGTCAGCCAACATATATACTTCCTGGTTTAAAAGAGATATATTTTTTTGTTTGAAAAGGTGATCATCCTCTTATCTTTGTTTAGAAGAAGTTTTAAAAGAGATGAAAACATACCTGTGGCTGTCCAGGCAGTAAAAAGCAGTAATTTATTTGTTATTGTTATACATAATTTATTATTAGATAGACTAATAATAATCATAAAACTAACAGAGAGAATAGAAGAAGACTGCACCTGTAAATTAGTTTTCTCCACAATTGAATATATAAACCTTAATAGAACAAAGTTCATTTTACTTTTTCAGAGTAAATTAAGAGAAAAGCAAAAGAACTAGCATAAGTCAGACTTCTGTCAGGCTCTCAGTGCAAATACAGATGAATGTGTGATCTTTAAAAAAGTTGGGTAATATCACTGTCATAAGGAGTGATATATGAAGAAATTTTATTTCTATTAATATTGAATAGAAGAATTGAAATGGCAGGTTTTGAATATTATATTCAAAGGCAAGGTATCTCAAATTCCTAAGGCCAATATTATCACAATGGTTGTTCTTCTGTACCTTTATTTTAACAATCTTGGTTTTAATCTCATCTTTATTGACACATCTATTTTTCTAATTCAACCAAAGATTATCCTAAAGTTAAGACAATACTGAATGATCTATAGATGAAGAATATCATTTTTACAGACCTGAATATACACTGAAATTCCAGATAAAGGTGATAAATAATGTCACATACCAGTATTCAATAATTTACAAGCAGAGAGGTGACTAGACCTTACCCAGGAAACAGCAGGAATATATCCAACAAAGAAGTGGAGGGACCATTATTTACAGCCAGCCTGTAAGTTATGATTGAAACCAAATGGAAACAAGAGATTGCTGATATTATTTGAGTTTATGAACATAAAAAATTATGAAATAACACTAGCAAGTGCAAGTGTGATGATAGCCATATCTATTAGTCAGAAAAGAGTCCAGTGACACTAGCAATGTCAGAAAGCAGTAGTGTGACTTCCCTGGTGGCCCCGTGAATGAGAATCTGTCTTGTCACGCAGGGGCGGTGCTGCACTGGGCTTAGTCACTCAGGAGTGTCCGACTCTCTGTGACCCCACTGACTGCAGCCCGCCAGGTCGTCTGTCCATGGGACTCTCCAGGCAAGAACACTAGGGTGGGTTGTCATTTTCTTCTCCAGGATATCTTCCCAACCCAGGATTCAAACCCAGATCTTCTGCATTGTGGGCAGATTCCTTATCATCTCAGCTACTAGTTTAATAAATACATTGTGTGTTAAATAAAAAAGATTAGCAATCGAAGAGAATTAAAAAGATGGTCAAGCTTAGTTCTCACAACTTTTTGGTAAGAAGCCCATGTGTTTTATCTGGAAGATATAAATATTATTCTGCATTCTCTCTTCTATCTAACATAACATGAGAACTTATATTCAACATGGGAACATAAATACTGCTCATTACAACTTGAACTATTTTGTTTCTTGATGGCTTTAGTAGCCCTAGAAAAACCCAGTAATTAATTTCTACAGTAAACATTAACAATAAATCAATGAAGAAATAAGCCAGTGCATATTGAGAATTCTTTCTGTGCCAGATACTGTATAAGTATTAACTATAAAGAGATGAGTAGGTTGGAGGGGCAACATAAACAAATAACTGCAATATCCTCATATTGGAATAGTGTCGAAAATAAAATACTATTGAAATAACAGTGGTAGAGGCAAATCACTGCTTGTATTGGGCAGGTGGGCAAGAGGCTATGGAAAGCTCTTCTGGGGAAAAATCATTTAGCTGGATTTTGAAAATTAATTCATCAGGTATCGGTAAGGACAGTTCAGGCTGATGGATAATCAGAATGTGCAGTTTTATTGCACAAACATTTTATAAGTAGCTTCAAAGTATTAGTACATATTAAGGATATAAAGATGAGTAACAGATGGCCCTTGACTTATAGGAATGTCTATTCCAGTGTAGTCAACTGATAAACAGATATTCTTTAATAAAATAATAAAACTACAATTTATATCTTATTAGACATTAGCCATATGCCAAGCAGTGGCATAGGCACTTTATAGTCATTACCTCATTCAAGTCCCCACCACCCACTTCCTAATTTGTGAAACTGAGGCTTGGAAAAGTTAATTTGCTCAAGGACAAATAGCCAATAAGATGCAGAAGCTGAATTTTATGAGAGAATACCACCCTTTAAGGGGAGTAGAGAGGAAAAAAGAGATTCTCTAAACAGATAATGGAGGGTTGATAGCCTGACCTTCCAAGTTCATATTTCATTTATTTTGGTAGAAGCTGAGTTTAAAAGGAAAAGTCATGCTTGATAAGTTCAGATTTGTACGTAATTGAATTGTTGGAAGCAGCTATGAGCTCTTCCTATCAACTGTGAAAAGGCACATTTCCTTTATCCTTTTTGGGTGGGAAGTTTAAAAAATATCTGTTATTTGTATCTTCAGCAGCTTTAATCTCACATTTCTATTTAGCTTTTCTGATTTCTATCCTGGCAATCCTTTGTTATTTTCTGACATGTCACCCTCTGGATTAACTTTTGCGTTAGTGGTACTCATCTATGAATCCATCTTTGTATCATTAAATAATAATCAAAATCAAATGACATTATAAATTGAATTTGAGGGAGAACCATCTTTGAAGCTAGATACTAACTTGCAGTGTTCAATTTTCAACTCCAGTTACCAGCAAAGAGCTGATTCCATGCCCTCCCATTGGAACTACCTCACTAACAGGGCCATATCGTCTCTCTCCTCCCAGATTACAAGGTAAAGGGAACAAGCTCCTTGCTGCTGAGAACAAAGAGGAGCTCAGTAAATATGTACTGAGGGAATGAAGGAAGGAGAGGCATTTTGACCACATTTATAACTTTAAATGTGTCTTGTGGGTCATTTATTTTTCTGGAATTGAGCTTCAGGAGTTGCTTGTATATTTTTGAGATTAATCCTTTGTCTGTTTCTTCATTTGCTATTATTTTCTCCCAATCTGACGGCTGTCTTTTCACCTTACTTATAGTTTCCTTTGTAGTGCAAAAGCTTTTAAGTTTCATTAGATCCCATTTGTTTAGTTTTGCTTTTATTTCCAATATTCTGGGAGGTGGGTCATAGAGGATCTTGCTGTGATTTATGTCAGAGAGTGTTTTGCCTATGTTCTCCTCTAGGAGTTTTATAGTTTCTGGTCTTACATTTAGATCTTTAATCCATTTTGAGTTTATTTTTGTGTATGGTGTTAGAAAGTGTTCTAGTTTCATTCTTTTGCAAGTGGTTGACCAGTTTTCCCAGCACCACTTGTTAAAGAGGTTGTCTTTTTTCCATTGTATATCCTTGCCTCCTTTGTCAAAGATAAGGTGTCCATAGGTTCGTGGATTTATCTCTGGGCTTTCTATTCTGTTCCATTGATCTATATTTCTGTCTTTGTGCCCAAAGAACTAAACAGACATTTCTCCAAAGAAGACATACAGATGGCTAACAAACACATGAAAAGGTGCTCAACATCACTCATTATTAGAGAAATGTAAATCAAAACCACAATGAGGTACCATTACACGCCAGTCAGGATGGCTGCTATCCAAAAGACTACAAGCAATAAATGCTGGAGAGGGTGTGGAGAAAAGGGAACCCTCTTACACTGTTGGTGGGAATGCAAACTAGTACAGCCACTATGGAAAACAGTGTGGAGATTCCTTAAAAAACTGGAAATAGAACTGCCATATGACCCAGCAATCCCACTTTTGGGCATACACACTGAGGAAACCAGATCTGAAAGAGACACGTGCACCCCAATGTTCATCGCAGCACTGTTTATAATAGCCAGGACATGGAAGCAACCTAGATGCCCATCAGCAGATGAATGGATAAGGAAGCTGTGGTACATATACACCATGGAATATTACTCAGCTGTCAAAAAGAATTCATTTGAATCAGTCCTAATGAGATGGATGAAACTGGAGCCCATTATACAGAGTGAAGTAAGCCAGAAAGATAAAGAACATTACAGCATACTAACACATATATATGGAATTTAGAAAGATGGTAATGATAACCCTATATGCAAAACAGAAAAAGAGACACAGAAATACAGAACAGACTTTTGAACTCTGTGGGAGAATGTGAGGGTGGGATGTTTCAAAAGAACAGCATGTATACTATCTATGGTGAAACAGATCACCAGCCCAGGTGGGATGCATGAGACAAAGTGCTCGGGCCTGGTGCACTGGGAAGACCCAGAGGAGTCGGGTGGAGAGGGAGGTGGGAGGGGGGATCGGGATGGGGAATAAGTGTAAATCTATGGCTGATTCATATCAATGTATGACAAAACCCACTGAAATGTTGTGAAGTAATTAGCCTCCAACTAATAAAAAAATTAAAAAAAAAAAAAATGTGTCTTGTGAAATGTATCATGGCCAAATTATCCATCCTGGGACCAGTAAGCCCTTATAAATACATTCTCTATGCAAAAGTATGATGATATTTTCTTTGTAGCTGTGTTGTTAAACAAGGAGTGCAGAGTTTTCAACTTTTCACTGTACCATTCTCATTGGCATTATCTGCACAGAATCTCTACGAAAACAATATTTTCAAAGGAAGAAAAATTAAATATGGTAGGCTGAATCTGACAACAAACCAAAGTGAATCCCATTAGCCAGCTGGACCTCCTAAATGAAACTGTTAGTTCTCTAATGTTGGCAATTATTTTCCTATCTGTTGGTGACAGTACATTTTATGCAGAGAATATCTGAATGTTGACAGCCTGTGTGAAGTGTGACAGAGCTTGAACTGGCCATTAACTTCATATGTAAGTTGCTATTAATCATTAAGTTTATTTCTAATGACTGCAAGTATGTCTCAGTGTGTATAATTTCTTTTAATCTATGTGACCATTATTAAGAAAATTGTAGAAGTCTCCAGACATCTTTCATTTATGTTGTGATTTTATAACATAATTAAAATGAATAAAAAATACACTTCTATTATTTTATAAAGGTGATTAAAAATTTATAGTACAGAAATTCTTTAATAGCCTACAGACAATTAATTCTAAAAATAAGAATATATAAGTTGCTTCTGTATTTGCAAAGGATAAATCAAAATTCATGTTTTGCTCCATATTTAAGGTAAAAATTGAGGTATTCATAAATATTAGGTTTATTAAGGCAAGTAGACTAATTTCAAGCAAAATACTATCTTTGTAAAAAATGGTTCTCTTTCTTCAGTGTCAGACTCTTCGGTGTATTAAAAGCAGTGCATCATTTGGTTTCAGTTGTAAAAAATGCATAGAAACATTTGGGGATTTTATTGCTTAGTTATGCCAAATTTAAGCATAATGTTACATGGTTTCTCAAAAGATGTATATAATTCATGCAGATTGCTAGAATGCCTTCACTAGCAAGTTTATTTTAAGAATATGCATAATGGGCCAATCCATGAAATTTCTATGTAAAAATAAACTATGAATGTCAAAATATAGATTTTAAAAACTGAAAATTCAGAGAAAACATTAAAAAGACAAGAGCAGCTGATTCTATTTCTTCAACTTGTAGTACAATCACCACTTTAAACTGTTCCCGCTATTAACACTCCCCATCACTACCAGCGCCTATCACACGTGCTTTTGATATGTGCCAGGCAGGCTCCAGAGAGATGTGCTTTTTTCCATGATCACTTTTTACTAAACTCTCACAATAATTTTATTAAGTGGGTGCCTTGGTCCATTTGAGCTGCTATAACAAAATACTGTAGACTGAGGGGCTTATAAACAGCAGAGATTTATTGCTCACAGTTTTGAGGGTTAGATCCAAAATCAGGATGCCAGCATGGTCAGACTCTAGTGAGAGCCATCTTCCAGGGGACTGCAGAGTGCTGACATCTTGAATCCTCATAGGGCGGAAGGGCTGAGCCAGCCTTTTACAAGGGTACAAATCCCATTCACGAGGGTTCCAGTATCCTGACTTAATCACCCCAAGAGGTCCTAATACTTGCGCACTGTTGTTGTTCAGTTGTGCCTGACTGTTTGCGACCCCATGGACTGCAGCATATCATGCTATAGGTGTGATGTGTGATTATGAGACTAGGGTGAGGATCTGAAGTACGGTCTTTTCTTCAGTAATATGATTAATATTCTGGGATTTGGACTTCCCTGGTGGCTCAGAGAGTAAAGACTCTGCCTGCGATGGAAGGAGATTCAGATTTGATCCCTCTCAGGAAGATCCCCTGGAGAAGGAAATGGCGACCCATTCCTGTATTCTTGCCTGGAAAATTCCATGGACAGAGGAGCTTGACAGGTGACAGTTCATAGGGCTGCAAAGAGTAGGAATGACTGAGCAACTAACAATTCACACTTTCTGTGATTTGCAACTTCATGGTCTTTAACTATTTGTTTTTATGTGTGTGGGGCGGGGAGTGGGGCAGAGGGGCAGTTTTTACCACTGGTAAATTTAAATGCCTATGGAGGCGCCAAAAAGAACTTCTGTAGCTCCCAGGAAATTCAGAAAATACTCATGTTCAGAGAACTATATATTTATGTCTTTCTTTGGAAGGCCTGGAAAAGATGGGTTTTAGTAACACTTCTAAGCAACTGCAGTTTTCTTTGTGATTGCAATAGCTCTTTGCAGCTTCAGAGGAATTTCGATCTGATGAGTGTCTGTGCATAAGTATAAAAATGGAATCATAGAAAAATGGTGGTAGAATCGCAATGATTCTCATAAACTGGGACTCTTACTGTCCCACTGGTCAGGATTAAGACAAACCCATGTGAAAACACATCTTGCAAATTTCTATCAAATTTTCAGCTTTGAATAGAAAAGAGGACATCCAACTGCTGGGGCACAGTCATGTTTTAAAGGCATGACTCTCTATCAACATATTTTGCAATTCACCCATCCATCCAAACATCCTACATACATGTATTTATTTAGTTTTTGCTCATTCACAGATATTTTCTGAGAAGCTACTCTATCCCAGGTAATCTGCAAGTTTCTAAGATACAATAACAAACAAGTTAGACATATTCTCTGGCCTCATATTTCCTAGTGCTTACAGTCTACTTGGGAAAACATATGTCTTGAACAAATGGTTACATAAATATTAATTCAAATTGTATCAAGGCATAATTCAGTTCAGTTCAATTCAGTGGCTCAGTCATGTCCGACTCTTTGCGACCCCATGGACTGCAGCACACCAGGTCTCTCTGTCCATCACCAACTCCCAGAGCTTACGCAAACTCATGTCCATTGAGTCAGTGATGCCATCCAACCATCTCGTCCTCTGTCGTCCCCTTCTCCTTCTGCCTTCAATCTTTCCCAGCATCAGGATCTTTTCTAAATGAGTCAACTCTGCATCAGATGGCCAAAGTAATCCAAGGATATCTTCCGTAATTTAAACTACACTGACTAATAACCCCATTCTCATTGGCAACCCTTTGCTATATACGGTAGCATACCCACAGATTCGAGGGGTTAGAGCCTGTTTATCTTTGGGAGGAGCATTTTCCTACTTACCACAATCATTAAAGGCCTATAGGAAGGAGAATAAATTGGAAAGTTATTTCCAATAAGGCTAGATGTATAAAGGTTGACTTTTTTATTTTTTCTTTTATTTGGATGAAAATTGCTTTACAATGTTGCTAGTTTCTGGTGTACCACTAAAGGTTAACTTTTAAGTTTCTGATTTAAGTATGTGAAAATACTATGCTTTTGTTTATGAATATAGCAAGAATGAAAGAAGAGTCAGTGAAGGAATGAAGTGAGATCATGAGTTCAGGTTTGGGTTTATTCAAGTGAGATAGCCAACCAAGTAGAGATGTTAAACAGGCAATTGGAAATACAGAACTCAGAGCAGATATTTAGATTGGAGATACCCATTTTGAGTGACTGATGCATAGTTATAATTAACGTCTTAGAGATCTGCAGAGAAAATAGAAGAGAACCTAGATCTGACAGTGACCATTACTCTGCCCTAATAAAGTCTATTTATGAACCATTAAGATTCATATAGCTTTCTCTTCCATGAATCACATAGAATTCCAGGTTAATACATTTTGGAAAAATGATTATTTATCTTGATCTTAATAACTTCCAGAGAGTGAAACTTCTGCCACAACTAACACAAATCTGTCTGGCTATTTGATTATATGACTAGCCCTTCATTTAGTGTGGGCAGCTTTATCTTCCAAGCCAAATAGCATGGCAAACTATGATGAAAATCAGAGGACTGCCAAGCAGGAGGTTATGACTGCTTTTAAGGAAGGACTATTATTACCACTTCTAACATCTAGAAGGGAGGTCTGTATGAATGGGGAGGGTGGCACAACCTGGTGTCCTCTATCATGTCTTATCTTCCGTTCTCTGCAGTAGCAACATTGAATCAGCTATTTAGTTCAGTGGTTTCTCAGGACAGCAGCATTTGTAATCATCGAGGAACCTGTGAAAAATGCAAGTTCCTCCGTCCCATCTGAGACCTACAAAATCAGAAATCCTGGGAGTGGGACCCAGAAATCTGTATTTGAACAAGCTGTCCAAGTGATTCTGTGCACACTGAGGTTTGCGAATCATTGGTTTGAAGTATAAGAGTCACTGTATTAACACATGAAGAACCTTGGGTTGTGCACTGTATTTGGGTGAGCAGCTTACTGGTACGCAGCATCGTTTCTTAACCCTGGCACACCTCTAGTTTGGTTCCAATGGTCATGGATTTCTTTCATGACCTCAGCCAGTTTTAATTACATTCTCAAATGTATTACTATTTTTCTCAAGATGAACAATGAAGATTATAGTTTCTCTATGATTAATATTACAAGTCCTATTGCTGCATTCAGTATAAATGATGATATAATATACTGTAAACCTGAGATAGAGACCCAAATTAGCTGCTTTTTCTCCCAGGGCTTAGGTCCAAGAGTCTTCCTGACTCAGCTTTTGTCAGATATCTCTTTAAAGATGTTTTCAGTGGCTCCCACTTCCCTCGTCTCCTTACTTCTTTTTTTACCTTTTCATTTCATGTTGTTTCCCTTTCTCTGTTCTCTGCAGGGCCTATAATAATTTTCTTGACACATATTTACAAGTTTTTGTCCTTGTATTTGGTTTACCTAAAATGGCTCTTATTTGTAGAAAAATGTAGATTTTGAATATGACAGGAAATGGGATGCTAGTTCTACATTTACCAATGTTTCAATGTCCAGTTTTCAAGAAAATTTTGGCTGAAACCCTACATTTATCACTTGCTTCATGTGTGACCTTGAGCTATTTTACAATTCTGAGCATCAGCTTTTCTGTCTTCAGTATGGGAACAATAAGAGCACTGATCTCAGAAATTTCCTTATTAAATAAGATATTGCACATGAAGTACTTAGCATAGTACCTAGTGAATGATAAAAATTCAATAAATATTGGCTATTATTATAAAAAAGGAAATGAGTTTTTTGATAGCAGTCCATTTTAGGCTGCTACAAGAGAACACTTCGGTGGGTTATAAACAACAAATATATTTTGCACAGTTCCGAAGGTTGAAAGTCCCAGATGAGGCTACCAAGCATGGCCAGGTGAAGGCCTTGGGTTTCAGAATTCTCACCATGTCCTCACATAACAGAAAGAGGGCTCAAGAGCTCTCTGAGGCCTCTTTTATAACAACACTAATCCCATTCAGGAGGACCCTGCCCTCATGACCTAATCACCTCCCACTGGCCTCACCTCTTAATAACATCACCTTAGCTTTGCAACATACACATTTGGGTGTGGGGAGCAGAAACATTCAGACCATAGCAGTTTATAAGCCTACTTTGATATGTCCTAGGGAAATCCTACCTTATGAATTAATAGCTCTTACCTGCTAATTCAAATTAAGCTGGCAATGACATAGTAATCTCCAGACTTTTTTTTTTTCCTCTGTCATAAAATCCTGAAGGAAATCAATCCTGAATCTTCATTGGAAGGACTGATGCTGAAGCTGAAGCTCCAATACTTTGGCCACCTGATGCGAAGAACTGACTCATTGGAAAAGACCCTGATGCTGGGAAAGATTGAGGGCAGGAGGAGAAGGGGACGACAGAGGATGAGATGGTTGGATGGCATCACCGACTCAGTGGACATGAGTTTGAGCATGCTCTGGGAGATGGTGATGGACAGGGAAGCGTGGTGTACTGCAGTCCATGGGGTCACAAAGAGTCAGACACAATTGAGCAACTGAACAACAACAACCATGGCACCATAGCAAACAATTTAAAAACTGCTTTTACCCTAGGGGTGCTAATAAATATTGATTAACTCACTTTTATTTAGAGACATTTTTCTTTTTTAATTTATGTATTTTTAATTGAAGGATAATTGCTTTACAGTATTGTGCTGGTTTCTGCCAAAGAGCAACATGAATCAGCCTATGTCCCCTCCCTCTTGAACCTACCTCCCTCCTCCTTCCCCATCTCACCCTCTAGGTTGCTACAGAGCTCTGGTTTGATTTCCCAGAGTCATTCACCAAATTCCCATTGGCTATATATTTCACATACAGTAATGTATATTAGTTCAGTTCAGTCGCTCAGTCATGTATGACTTTTTGCAACCCCATGGACTGCAGCACACCAGGCTTCCCTGTCCATCACCAACTCCTGGAGTTTACCCAGACTCATGTCCTTCAACTTGGTGATGCCATCCAACCATCTCATCCCCTGTTGTCCCCTTCTTCTCCTGCCTTCAATCTTTCCCAGCATCAGGGTCTTTTCAAATGAGTTAGTTCTTCACATCAGGTGGCCAAAGTATTGGACTTTCAGTTTCAGTATCAGGCCCTCCAATGAACACCCAGGACTGATTTCCTTTAGGATGGACTGTTTGGATCTCCTTGCAGTCCAAGGGACTCTCAAGAGTTTTCTCCAACATCATAGTTCAAAATCATCAGTTCTTCGGTGCTCAGCTTTCTTTATAGTCCAACTCTCACATCCATACATGACTACTGGAAAAGCCATAGCCTTGACAAGATGGACCTTTGTTGTCAAAGTAACGTCTCTGCTTTTTAACACGCGGACTAGGTTGTGTTTCCATGTTACTCTCTCCTTGCCTCCCATCCTCTCCTTTCTCCCCTTCCCCCACGTCCTTAAGTCTGTTCTCTATCTATAGAGACATTTTTCTAATCAGTTTACAACCCAATGAACCTTCTTAGTTACATTTCAATTACTCACTATTATTAACTTTGAACAGTAATACTCTTAGAGACGAACATCTTTCTCTGCCTTATATCTTTTCTGTCCCTCAAAGCATCTCAAGTCATATAATTTGTTTCAATTACCCATTACAGGTTAAGGTACAATCTGGAAATTAGAGTATTTCCATTTGTCTTAGGAATTTGGCTGACTAATAGTAAAATTAAAAATTTAGGTAAGAACCTTTAAATTAGCAATGATGATTAATTTTAATATTTAAAAGGACTGTTGGCACTTTAATCACTTAAATAGCATCAAAGTGTGTTTGACAGGAAAGCGTTTTACATTACACTACGTTTTTGATTAGCATGACAGTTCACTATATACATATTTATTTTACCTAAGAGTTTGAGATGTATTATTTATGAATTTGATTCATCTCTCTGCAAGAAATATTAAAGCTTGATATATATATAGATGTAAAGGAAAGTACCAATTTTCATCTAATAGTAATAGAAAAACCTAGTGGCAAAAACATTTCATGTTTAAAGGGTAGAAATTGTGATGGACTGATTTACTTACACTATTTCACAAACTTTAAAGTCAGATAGTTAGTTCTATCAAACTTCTAAAATATGAGATACAGATGAATACATTCTCAGGAAAAAACAACCCAAGGCAAGAGTTGGAGTTTCTACATTTAGTCTTTAACTATGCTGGAAGCTAAATTAAAGACTAGGTCTCATATAAAAGTTATACAGATAGGCCACAGTGAACCTAAACCTTGGCTATACTGCAGTGCATTCACTGGGTTATGGATTACGTAGAGTAACAAATAAGAACATATGAGCTTTAAAAAGTGACCAAATGAGAAAAATATGCACTTTTAAAGAAGTATATATTGCTGGTATCTACATAAAAGTCCTTGGATTCCACATTGTATATACTGCACAGTGGGGTATCTCCGTTCTTGGGACTATCAGATTCACTCAGTGAATATGCAACAATCCTTCATCACAGATCCAGGAAAGTGGACAAGTGGGATGAGGGAAGATAAAGCAAAAAGCAGCAACATCCCCATATTGTGACTGTATTTCCTACTAAATCGTTCTTTGTCTAACACCGGGCCTGGGTGTGTAGGGAAAGGAGCTTATTGAAGCAACAGCAGTCAGTTTGAAGCAAATACATTTTCTCATAGGGAACTGAGGGAAGGATGGATAGAAGGAGATATCCCATTTCAGAAATGTTAAAATAAAAAAAAAAATGTGAGTGTAAGAATTAAAAAATGTAGGACTACACTCCCGGAAAGCTATTTTGGTCCTTAAATTATTACCTTGAAGTCGAGCTTATATTTTTGAATAATGCACTTTATTTCTCTACCACTCTACATCCAAACCAATAACAAATCAGCCAAGTATACAATATCTATAAAGTGTACTTGAGAATAAGCCTTGTTTTCACATTATTTAGAATGTTCATAATTTTTTATTTTCTCTTCCCCTAGATCTATAGTTTATAATGATAGATATTCTAGCATTGAAAAGACAGACTGATTGCTGAATTAAATGGGTATGATTTTTTTCTGTGGAATCACATATCTTCCATTTCTCTCTTTTTCTTTTTTTTAAATTTATTTATTTATTTTTATTTATTTATTTATTTATTTATTTTTTCAGTGGGTTTTGTCATACATTGACATGAATCAGCAATAGATTTACACGTATTCCCCATCCCGATCCCCCCTCCCCTCTCTTTTTCTTGACTGTACTAAACTGCCTTGAACTCCTTTGGGTTGACCTAAAATTTTCTAAAACATGTAGTTAGAGGAAGAAATAGTCACTAAGTAGACTGTTGACACTTTCTTCGGTTTCAATGGAATCAGATGAACTGATACTCTCTTACACTCATAAGGATGGTGTAAATTTGATCAACTTCCCTGTTGAACAACTCATCGATATATAAAAACCCTCATATTGTTTAACGAAGAAGTTCCAGTTCTAAAAGAGTAACTGGACAAGTAAGGCAAATGTGAATGTTGAAGTATTTACACCTCAAATGGCCTGAACAGTGAAAAATGAAAATTAATGTATATTTTAAAAGAGAGGACTAGTTAAATAAGCAACAGTACAGGTATGAAAGGAGATACAGTCACTAACAATTTGCTATGGCTATATAAATGAATATGAAAAATGAGCCTTGATATATGTAGGGAAAGAGCAAACCAGCCAAGATGGTGTGGTCAGGTGCTCTCGCCCCACAGCCTCTCGCTCTGGCCCCACGTGTTGTGAATAATAACTATGTAACATCTGAGCGCACTCACAGCACTGCGCATGCGGGTCGCGAGGTTCTCGGAGGGTCACCGGCTGCTTTGTGCGGTTCGCCTGCATGGGCTTCACCTTGAAAGCCCTGGTGCGCGGCGTGGGCGCTTCGCTGCAGCAGCCTCATGGTTGGGTTAGAGGAGGCTGCGTTATGGCTGTCGTGGTTATGTTATGGCTACGTTGTGGCTGCTGCATCAGAAAGGGGAGAGGCTGTGTTACGGCTGCCATGCCAGCCAGGAGAGAAGGAACGTGTCTGCACTTCCCATGACGCCTCTCCTTTTCCTCCAGCTTCCTCGCTCGCCCCTTACCTACCCGGGTTCAACAAACAGTGTGAACAGCAAGACAGTTGCCACTGTGAGCAGGATCAACGGTACAATATAGTACTATGTGAAAAACTTACAAAACTGTATACAGAGTACGCTCCCGTTGTAAATATATCAATATTCATATCTTCCAATAAAATAACTTTCATTTTTAAAACAAAGCATCAACGTGTTAATTGACACTAACATGCAAAACTTTTAAAAATGTTTTTTGTCTAATTCATGACAGTTTACTCTCAGGGCAATCTTTAGGCATAAACACATTCAAGGTGTAGAGGAAATTCATCTAGCTCAATCCAGAGAAAAATATGGAAATAAATCAACTTTAACTTTGATATATTCTCACTGGTCTTTCAGTATTTTCTCTAACTTCATGGTTTTCTTTTCTTTTCTGAAAAATCAGTCCTCACAGCAAGAAATTTACTCTGTCGTACTCTCCCACACATTCGCCTAAAATTGTTTATTATATATAGACATTGCTTGGAATCAGGGTGAAGTTGTTCTTTTATTTTATTCATTCCAAAATTACTTTTCTTAGAAAATACAGAAGTGACAAATATTCTAAAGAATCATTCCTGTAGGAAGTATACTTCAGTAATCAATCTTGGACAGCTTAGTAAGAAGTGTTTTGTTGTCTAGTTACTGGTGAAAAGCTGTACTTTTCCAAGTAGTAATTTACATGTAAATAGCAATCACCAAATAGCAACAAGAGCATAACAATAATCTTGCAGCTGTTTGTATATCATTTGCTTCTTAAGGACCCCCATAGAGAAATGTAAATGATAACCATGGACAAATCAACCTATTTTCTTTTTTGTAGAAATATGCGTTTCTAACTTAACCTGTTTGCAGCTGAGGATAGAGCAATACTGGGTCCATGCTACTGGCCTGTTCTAAACCAAGCCAAGTAACAGTTTAGAATAATCTTTCTAGAGAGTGTTCTTGTGCCTCTTTTTTTTACACAATAGATCATTCTGTGGGCATACATGTCACTTGGTGAATGAAATTCAGAAAACATCTGGAAAAAATTGTTTTGAACCAGTTTTTTTTTAAAAGGAGACTAAAGGTTCACATTCTGATATGATTAATGTAGAAAATTTCTATGGCTTATGAAATAGAGATTTAAAACACTAACCATAGGTTTTTTATTTTTTCTAGGTAAACAATGTAATCTGAAAAATATAAATAGAATATGTGAATAATACTTTTTAGTTACTGTAAGCTATTTCCATATCCATTTTACAGTTTTAAAATAGAAGTTAACAATTAAACATAAGAAACATTTAAAGACAAGATGGATACTCTTGGAAAGAGAAAATCATTCTACATATTAAAATGGTTTTTGTATTCCAAAGCCTTTGATTATGGTCAATTCTGTCAACCTTTATATGGTTAGGTGATTTTGCAAACCATAAAGTATGACACTGAAATAAAATCAGCTTCCAAATGAAAAAGATCTATTAGTTAAAATTCAAAGCAATTACAAATCCTCATTAACTCAGCACAGCTGAAGACAATAGATAAGTCGAAAATGCTGCTTGGTTTCAAATCAATTCCCTGTTATTGAATAGTTTGCACCCAGAAATTTATTATTGACTCAAAGAGTCATCTGTGTTTTATATCAATGGCATTTTTTTTGTCTATCACAAAATAATATCAAACAGTCATGGTTAAAAGATACTACAAATAAGCAGTATTGCTTTTACACCAGACTTTATGACCCTTCCCATCTTTGCTTTTTATTGATCACAAAAACTGAGAGTCAGAGTAGAGTTCAGCAGCATTCATTCTGCTATAGTGAGTGGCGGTTCAGCCTCACAGTTGTGAAGGAAACTCTTGCAATCCCTTAAAAGGCTACATTCATAGACAGAGTTAAATAAATAAGTTACAGTCCTTTTCTCAGGAAGGCACATGATATCCTCAAAAGTAATACCAATGTAAAAGGTAGTTTCTATATTATTTCATATAATAGTCTGCCATGTGAAATTTTATCTTCAATTTCGACAAACCCCTGTAAATTAGGTATTCAGTTCAGTTCAGTCGCTCAGTTGTGTCCGACTCTTTGTGACCCCATGGACTGCATGGACTGCAGTATGCCATAGCATCACCAACTCCCGGAGTTTGCTCAAATGGATGTCCATAGAGTTGGTGATGCCATTCAACCGTCTCATCCTCTGTCATCCCCTTCTCCTCCTGCCTCAATCTTTCCCAACATCAGAATCTTTTCAAGTGAGTCAGTTCTTCACATCAGGTGGCCAAAGTATTGGACCTTCAGTATCGGTCTTTCCAAAGCATATTCAGAACTGATTTCCTTTAGGATTGATTGGTTTGATCTCCTTGTTGTCCAAGGGACTCTCAAGAGTCTTCTCCAACACCACAGTTCAAAAGCATCAATTCTTCAACTCTCACATCCATGCATGACTACTAGAAAAACAATAGCTTTGACCAGCTCTTGTCAGCAAAGCAATGTCTCTATTTTTTAATACACTGTCTAGGTTTGTCACAGCTTTTCTTACAAGGAGGAAGCATCTTTTAATTTCATGGCTGTTGTCACCATCTGCAGTGATTTTGGAGCCCAACAAAATAAAGTCTATCACTATTTCCATTGTAAGAAATAGATGGAATAGATTTCATTCCATCTGTTTGCCATGAAGTAATGGGACAGGAGGCCATGATATTCATTTTTTGAATGTTGAGTTTCAAGCCAGCTTTTTCACTCGCTTCTTTCACTTTCATTAGGAGAATCTTAGTTCCTCTTTGCTTTCTGCCATAAAGGTGATGTCATCTGCATATCAGATGTTATTGATATTTCTCCTGGAAATCTTGATTCCAGCTTGTGCTTCATCCAGTCCAGCATTTCACATGATGTACTCTGCATAGAAGTTAAATAAACAGGGTAGTAATAAATGGCCTTGACTTACTCTGTTGTTCCATGCCCGGATCTAACTGTTGCTTGTTGATCTGCATACAGATTTCTCAGGAGGCAGGTCAGATGGTCTGGTATTCCCATCTCTTTAAAAATTTTCCACAGTTTGTTGTGATCCACACAGTTAAATGCTTTAGAATAGTCAATGAAGCCAAAGAAGATGTATTTCTAGAATTCTCTTCCTTCTTCTATGATGCAATGAATGTTGGCAATTTGATATGTGGTCCCTCTGCTCTTTTTAAATCCAGCTTGAACATCTGGAAGTTCATGGTTCACATACTGTTGAAGTCTGGCTTTTAGAATTTTGAGCGTTACTTTGCTAGCATGTGAGATGAGTGCAACTGTGCGGTAGTTTGAGCATTCTTTGGCGATTGCCTTTCTTTGGGATTGGAATGAAATCAGGCCTTTTCCAGTCCTGTGGCCACTGCTGAGTTTACCAAATTTGCTGGCATATTGAGTGCAGCACTTTCACAGCATCATCTTTTAGCATTTGAAATAGTTCAGTTGGATTTCCATCTCCTCCACTAGCTTTGTTCATAGTGATGCTTCCTAAGGTCCACTTGACTTCACACTCTAGGATGTGTGGTTCTACGAGAATGGTCATACCATCGTGGTTATCTGGGTCATTAAGATCATTTTTGTATAGTTTTTCTGTGTATTCTTGCCACCTCATCTTAATATCTTCTGTCTCTGTTAGGTCCATACCATTTCTGTCCTGTATTGTGCCCATCTTTGCATGAAATATTCCCTTGGTATCACTTATTTTCTTGAAGAGATCTCTATTCTTTCCCATTCTGTTGTTTTCCTCTATTTCTTTGCATTGATCACTTAGGAGGGCTTTCTTATCTCTCCTTGTTATGCTTTGGAACTGTGCTTTCAGATGGGTATATGTTTCCTTTTCTCCTTTTCCTTTCACTTCTCTTCCTTTCTCAGCTATCTGTAAGGCCTCCTCAGACAACCATTTTGGCTTTTCCATTTCTTTCTTGGGGATGACTTTGATCACTGCCTCCCGTACAATGTTATGAATCTATGTCGATCGTTCTTCAGATACTCTATTAGATCTAATCTCTTGAATCTATTTGTCACTTCCACTGTATAAACATAAGTTATTTAATTTAGGTCATACCTGAATGACCTAATGGTTTTCCCTACATTTTTCAGTTTCAGCCAGAATTTTGCAATAATGACTTCAAGATATGAGCCACAGTCAGCCCCTAGCCTTGTTTTTGCTGACTGTATAGAGCTTCTCCATCTTCAACTGCAAAGAATGTAATGAATCTGATTTCAGTGTTGACCATCTGGTGATGTCCATGTGATCTCTTGTGCTATTGGAAGAGGGTGTTTGCGTTCTCTTGACAAAACTCTGTTAGCCTGTACCATGCTTCATTTCATACTCCAAGGCCAAACTTTCCTGTTACTCCAGGTGTTTCTTGACTTCCTACTTTTGCACTCCAGTCCCCTGTGATGAAAAGGACATCTTAATTTTGAGTTATTTCTAAAGGTCTTGTAGGTCTTCATAGAGCCATTCAAATCAGCTTCTTCAGTGTTAGTATTTGGGGTAAAGACTTGGATTACTGTGATATTGAATGGTTTGCCTTGGAAATGAACAGAGATCATTCTGTCGTTTTTGAGACTGCATCCAAGTACTGCATTTTGGATTCTTTTGTTGACTGTGAGGGCAGCTTCATTTCTTCTAAGGGATTCTTGCCCACGGTAGTAAATTTAATGATCACCTGAATTAAATTTTCCCATTTTGTTCCATTTTACTTCCCTGATTCCTAAAATGTAAATGTTCATCCTTGCCATCTCTTGTATTATGCATTATTATGCCCATTTTGTAAAGGGAGGGAAAGATCCTTTGAGATTCAGCAAGTTAAATATATCTCACCATTTTATGAGTTTATGATAGGATTCTGTTATACAACCCAAATCAATATCACAGTGCCTGGTTCTCATATGTAGTCTAATAAAACATGCAGTCTGAGATATATTATATGTTAATGCTAAAGAGAGGTACTCTACACAAATGACTCATTTGCTCACTTATCCAAGTTAATAATATTCACTTACTGAATGACTGATAGATGTTGTGTTAAGTAGAAATGCAACATAACACTTGTGTGTTCTGTGACTCAGTCATATTTGACTCTTTTGAACCCCATGGACTTTAGCCCACCAGACTCCTTTGTTCTTGGGATTTCCCAGACAAGAATACTGGAATAGCTTGCCATTTCTTCCTCCAGGGGATCTTTCCAACCCAGGGATCAAACCCATGTCTCCTGCATCCCCTGCACTGGCAGATGGATTCTTTGCCTCTGAGCCACTTGAGAAGCATGCAGTATAACACTTAGCGAGCTGAAACAGAATGCCTTTCCTTAAAAAAAAAAAAAAAAAAAGTCTTTTAAAAGTTAGTGAGCTGATTATCCAATAATCATTTTAGATTCTGGAACTCATAAATCCTGTTATCTCAACACTAGTCATCATAGTGGCAAATGTTATACCTGGCACAGAGAGATTTTCAGGTGGTAGAGAAGATTTTACTAGATTGAGATATTGAAAGTGACCTTGGGACAAGAGATTAATGTCTGTGGAACATATGCTCTGGGCTAGACAGTTTCGACACACTATTTCATGTTATCCTCTCAGGAATACTGTTTTATAGTATTAGGTCAGGACACTTCATAGATTTTGTGGGTTGGTGTTTTACTTCTTATAGCAGAATTCTATGATACAAATAAGACAGTAGAATCATAGCACGTGAAGTTGGAAAGAACAGTATGTAACTTGTTCGTTTTTCAGAACAAGTAATGGGAGTTTGGGGTAAGGGCTTACTCAAGGTCACAAAGCAAGTCAGTGCTCATGTTGAATCAAGACCTACTAGAACCCAGGTCCCAGAAGCTCCCCCCCCCCCCGCCACAAATGCTAAAGGCAACAATGTGTGATTCTACTAGGCATGCTATGTTTCTGCCCAAAATCTGCTCAGAAGTAAACAAGTTCCTCTGCCAGGAGAAAACAAACATCATAGAATCCTTTTTCTTTTTTTTTTTTTAACCTGAATACAAGACTAGCCAAGCAAGTGGTGCTGACTGCGTGACTTTGATGGACACATTTACTGGAAAAAAGTCAAGAAAGCTGAGAATTTCCTCACCTGCCACCTGTGATGTGCTTCCAAGGCAGCCAACTCAATTTGCTTTATTATCCCAAAAGAGCTTCTTGAAAGCTGTTATCCAGTATTTCATTCACTCTGCTTGATGCCAAAGCTTTCTCTTTAAAGTTACCTTAAATCTTATTTTAATATTTTATTCCATCAACCATTCAAGCTTGCTAAAAGAAATGTGTGGAATCCACATACAAAGTAATGTAGGATTTGCCTTCCAAAGATGAGATATGTCAAGAATAAAATAAGAATAATAAAATATAGGTATAATTTTACTACTTATAGGGAAAAGTAAACTTGTAATAGGCAATTATACTTTCTACTTGGCTCTCATAAGCTGTTTCTATTCATTCCCAAGGGATGAAAAATGGATTTACTATCTTTTCCCTCCTCTCAGATAACCAATTTCATAACAAATTCTTCTATTTCACTCTCATATTCAAGCTAGTAGCTAGTGATATCTGAATATATTATGTATGTTTGCACTCTTCCAAGTCAAATTTATAACTGTCAACCTTATTTTTTTTTTTATTTGATAAAAAAATCTCTCATGCTTCATGGGGTATTTTCCAAATTGCAGCTATATCATAAAAACAGGAATGACTTCTTCTTACTTAAATGGTTCATTAATATCTTTAGTTTCTCTCCCAGCAAGGTAAAATGTGCTTTCTCTTTCACAGAAAACTGCTGTTGGTTGAATGAATTGTGGATGAATTCTGCTGACTCAGCAGTCAGTTGCCTGATGCTCTTACATTTCCTCCGCTTACTGCTTCTGATGGATCTCATATGTGACTTTTTGATATAAGAACTATTCTGGCCTGCAGTCCAAGCTTGGGCCAGATGGAAGGACAGTTTATTGTCATACTGGCTGAGGGACTATCTTAGAGCATTAGAAGAATGGAAAATAAACTGAGGTCATTCTCTTTCAAAACAGGTAATGGCTTCAGACAGGTCCTTACAACATGTTATCTCCATCTCTCTGGTGGCCATTGACCTGATCTTTCATGCACATGGCTTGAAGTAGAAACAGATTTTTCTGTGTAGAAACAGATTTGTGTAGAAACATATTTTTCTCCATGAAAACCTCACCGATGCACCTGCAGATAGATTTCTTGGCTTCTGAGTTCTAAACATGAAAAATACTTTATAATATTGTCTTAAAATTATGTCCAGTTTTCCATTAACATCATAGCTTCTAAACAACAAATAAAGAAAAAACAATCCCTCAAGGTCTACTAAAACTGTATGACTTAAAATTATATTATCCTTTAAAAGTATTAATCTTTTACCAAAACATTGCTTATAATAGCGAATTTTTACAGTTTCTTAGCATGTTTTGGAAAAACAAAAGCAAGATAGAGCATGCTATTTCTCTGGCCCCTATTCTTCTGTTACATTTCTATCTACTGGATATTACCATTTGTTAGATCTGCCATATCAGTTCAGAAGTAACAAGTCTCAAAATACTTCTCAATTTCTCCTCTCAAAGTCCTAAAAGACTTCTTTTTTTATAACGATATCAAATCTCTCACTCCCTCTCTCTGACCACACACACACACACACACACACACACACACACACACACACACACACACACACGGGCTTTGCAGGTGGCTCAGTGGTAAAGGAGATGTGGGTTAAAACCCTGGGTAGGGAAGATTCCCTAGGGAAGAAAGTGGCAACCCACTGCAGTATTCTTGTCTGAGAAATCCCATAGACAGAGAAGCCTGTCAAGCTATAGTCCATGGGGTCACAAAGAGTTGAACATGACAAGCATGCACACACACACACACACACACACACACACGTATGTTGCTGTTATTGTTCAGTTGCTAAGTTATGTCTGACTGTTTGCAACCCCATGGACTTCCAGGCTTCCCTGTCCTTCACCATCTCCTGGAGCTTGCTCAAACTCATGTCCATTGACATATATGTAATTGCTGATACTCTTGCACATATGCAAGCGTGCTTAGTTGCTCAGTCATGCCTGACTTTTTGCAATCCCATGGAATGTAGCCCTCCTGGCTCCTCTGTTCATGGGATTTTCCAGGCGAGAATACTGGAGTGGGTAGCTATTTCCTTCTCCAGAGGATCTTCCTAACCCAGGGATTGAACTCAGGTCTGCAGGCAAATTCTTTACCATCTGAGCCACTAGGGAGACCATTGTAAATACACTTCAGTTCAGTTCAGTCACTCAGTCGAGTCCGACTCTTTGCGACCCCATGGACTGCAGCACTCCAGGCTTCCCTGTCCATCACCAACTCCCAGAGCTTACTCAAACTCATGTCCGTTGAGTCAGTGATGCCATTCAACCATCCCATTCTCTGTCATCCCATTCTGCTGCCTTCAATCTTTCCCAGCATCAGGGTTTTTCTCAATGAGTCAGTTCTTCACATCAGGTAGCCAAAGTACTGGAGTTTCGGCTTCAGCATCACTCCTTCCAATGAATATTCAGGACTAATTCCCTTTAGGATGGACTGGTTGGATCTCCTTGCACTCCAAGAAACTCTCAAGAGTCTTCTCCAACACCACAGTTCAAAAGCATCAATTCCTCAGCACTTAGCTTCCTTTATAGTCCAACTCTCACATCCAGACATGACTACTGGAAAAATCATAGCTTTGACTAGATGGACCTTTGTTGACAAAGCAATATATATGCTTTTTAATATGCTGTCTAGGTTGGCCATAGCTTTTCTTCCAGGGAGCAAGCGTCTTTTAATTTCATGGCTGCAGTTACCATCTGCAGTGATTTTGGACACCCCCCCACACCCCTGCCAAAATAAAGTCTGTCACGGTTTCCATTGTTTCCCCATCTATTTGCCATGAAGTGATGGGACCAGATGACATGATCTTATTTTTCTGAATGTTGAGTTTTAATCCAACTTTTTCACTCTCCTCTTTCACTTTCATCAAGAGGCTCTTTAGTACTTCTTCTCTTTCTGCCATAAGGGTGGTGTCATCTGCATATCTGAGGCTATTGATATTTCTCCCAGAAATCTTGATTCCAGCTTGTGCTTCACCCAGCCCAACATTTTGCATGATGTACTCTGCGTACAAGTTAAATAGATTTGTGTCGTAAGATGGCAGAGTAGAAGGACGTGTGCTCATCTTCTCCTGCAAGAACTCCAAAACTACAACTCACTGCTGAACAACCATTGACTGGAGAATGTTGGATCCCACCAAAAAAAGATACCCCATGTCCACGGGCAAAGAAGAAGCCCCAGCAAGATGGTAGGCGGGGAAGAATCATGTTTAGCGTCAAACCCCTTGCCTGCCAGAGATGCTCAGAGGGCTCAAGCAAACCTTGTGTGCACCAGGACCCAGAGACCCCACAGAGACTGAGCCAGACCTGTACATACAGTGATCACTCAATAAATATTTTCTGCCACTAACTGTGATGTGAGCAGAGTATGAATGATATTTTACTCTTTAATGAGTGCCAATAACTGATTGAAATTTGAAGACAAGACAGTTTGTAATTACTGCCTAGAAAAGGCACACAGTAACCAAAGCCAATTTGCTAACAAACTAACCTAAAGTTCAACTGGGATTTTCAGGATGAAAACAGATTTCTGCCACATTAACCAGAGCTTTCTTTCTTACTCTACATCTATTTCAGTCTATGATGTTCACTTGTCTCTGCTTCGAGCATTGATCTCAGGAGAAGATAAGGTTCTAGAAGAGCTGACTGGTAGTCGAAGCTGACAGCCCAGATGCTGTCCAGTAATGGAGACGCGACATGCAGGGAGCTTGAACGGATTGTCAGGATGGTGGGTGGAGTGGGTTGGGTCTTTGGAAGGCGGAACCAAAGGGTAAGGAGTCCTCATCTGTCGTTGTGAAATGACAGAATCATTAACATCTGCTTTATAGAGCAGTTGTGAGGATTAAAGGAATTAATTTATACAGCTCCAAGCATAGTGCCTGGCACACAGAAAATATTTATCTAACTGTTGAATAAATGAGTGAAATGACTTATAAATTTAGTCTTAAAAGATTTGAGGAATTAGCTATTTGGGGGAAATAGGTACGATTCTCTAATACAATTGTCATCCTAATACAATAGCTGGAGCAGAAAAATGTTTAAGGACTTACAAGTAAATTATGGGCAGAAGGAAGGAACTGCTATAAGAAGGGGTTGAAAAATAAGATTGGACCCAGGTTTACAGATTTCTATACATCATACAAAGTAGTTTAAACAAAGGGCAGTGAGGGAGCCACTGACAGTTTCTAGTTAATGTGATAATCTACCAAATGAAAATTAAATTAAAAGGAGATAGAATAAAAAGTTAACACATGATGGGATTTCTAAAGCATCAAGTTATTTAAGGTGAAGATTAAGAAAAAAAATATTTAAAAGCTCTCCCTGCCACAAGCTGTTTTGACTATCTCATAAAACTGACACTTTGGAATAGGATCCAAATACAGATAAACAAAATTGGCCTAATATCAGCAAATGTGCATCAGTGCCAGATCAATTACACCCTGCAGGTCTAGAATTAATGATTATGAACTGCCAAAATATTTCTTTGTGTTTACCCACAGCAGTGATGTTAATCAAGAAAAAAAGCTTTATCTGCATATCATGTTTTCAAATTTGGTAGTCTCACAAATTTAACAATGTCTATCTTTGATGTGATACCATACATCACAACCTAGATGTTTGTTTTAAATTGCTAAAACATTAAAAATTGGATATTCACCCAAAGAGCAAACACTTTTACCTATCCTTCAACCATTTAGTGGAAGAATAGTGTAGATACTCACCTGGATGGCAGTCCCAAACAGATCAAGACTAGAGAGCAAATTTTTGACTAACAAAGGGAAAAACAAAAGGGTGGGGAGGGATAAATTAAAAGTATGGCATTAACAGACACAAACTACTACACATAAAATAGATAAGCAACAAGGATTTACTATATAACCCAGAGAATTGTATTTGATATCTTGTAATACCTATAATGGAAAATAATCAGAAAAAGATGTATATAACCAAATTAATTTGCAACACACCTGAAACTAACACAATATTGTAAATCAACTATATCTATACCTATATACAGATTCAAGATCAATTGGAGGGTAGGTGAATAGATGTGTCTTAACAGGCTCTCCTTCAAAATTGGGGAGTTATGGAAGTGCTAAGTTTCAGAATTCATTTGATGATGACACGATGCTACACATATGCTAAAAATTAAAGAAAAATTAAGCCTTTCAACTTTCCATAGATGGAGACCATTGAACTCTCTATAGAATCAAAACCTGGGGAAATGATAAAATTTTTACTTCAATTAAAAGTAATTTGAAACATTTACTGTGATGCTAAGTTTGCAAAAGTTGCAATAAAGACTATAGGAATTTGTTTTCTGACAGGAACACAGACTGCTTGGATTAAAAAGAAGTGGGGAAAATTTATGTTCACAGTTTAAGTTCTGGACCTAAAATAATTTCAGGAGGCCAGAGATAATTAGTATTGTTATTGGCAATATAACACTTCTCTAGCAGCAAAGCCATCTTTTATTGTGCTGTCTCATTCTCTTCAGTAATCTTTATGGAAGTGTTGAGGCTCTGAATGTTACGTTTGGTGTTGGTACCTTCCAAAATCTGTTACCTTGAACACTCAACCCTAGTCTCAGTTTACATGGAGATGTAAGGTACACTGTTGGTATGGTAGGCGTTAGCTACAGAGGCCATTTAAATTTAAATAAATCTACAAATTCAGTTCCTTGGTGGCACTTAGCCACATTCCACATGCTACTGTTTTGGGCAGCATAAATATAGAACATTTGCTCTGCTCACAGAAAGATTTATTGGATATCACTGGAGAGAGAATGAGATTTGACTTTAATAATAAAAGAGTCAAAGCATGTTAAACGAAGACTATAGTCTTCCATATTTTTCTCTTATGACTAACATAAAGGTAATCAGAAAGTTCTGTTACAAGACTTTTTTTTTTTTTTTTTAATTTTGCTGTCTTTTAAGACAGATACAGGAGGCCTGGTGGCTCAGATGGTAAAGACTGTATCACTTGAGCATTGTATACCCTTAATTTTTCAGCCATAATATCATTAAGGGAAGGGGTTAGTGAATTATGTCATAAAGATACTCTTTTCTCCCTTAACTATATTATTCTGCATTCAGCTTAAAATTATGTCATACCATAGTTTGAAATTTTCACTTGCTCTTTATCTTTGGACTTAGTTGTGCCATTTGCTCAATCTCAAAATGAGTCAAATAGTTTCAAGAAAAGAAATATATATGCTGTCTGTTTTCTATCTTCTCATGGTTTTACTACCCTGGCTATGAGGAATGAAAATGTAATCACCAAAGTTCCATAATGCCATACAAAGAAGTTAATTGTAACAAGAAGCCTTAGCACATCTCTAAGTAGGTATCAAAATTTTTCAGTTCTAACACAGGACTAGTTTAGGAAGAACTAAGCAAGTGAAGGGGTGCTTGTTGCATTTGTGGGTCTAATAATATGTATTACCAATTCATGTTTTAACACAGAATCTCTCTATGCTTCATGCACATACATCTTTACTCTTCGTTACATCAGTGTGATTGATTGCCACCAATGATATACACCAGGCTGTAATACCAAATTTGAAATCTCAGTAGCTAAAAAGTACACAGGGATTTCCCCCCATCACTCTTGAACATGTGCCTTGAAGGTCAGCTGAAGACTCTGTTCTTCATTGTCCTTAACCTCATGGCCTTTTCTGTTGGATTGGCTCCTGTCTATTTTGGTAGCAGAGAGAAAGAGAATCTGGCAAAACAGTCTTGGGCTGTTAAAGCTCCTCTCCAGAAGTCACATAGACCTTCCACCTACATTTCATTGGCCAAAGCAAGTCACATGGCTAAACCTAAATTCAAGTTAGCAGGGAAGTGCAGTCCCATTATGTGCTGAGGACAGGGAGTTAGAGTATTTATGAACGTCCAGAATGTCTGTCACAGAAGGGAAATGCAGCGTTTTAGGCAATATTTCTCTATACAACTTTGTATAGAAAATGAGAGAGAAGATAGCAAACTACTTAGCTCACAGAAGACAATCCAAGAAAGAAATTGCAGAAAGTGAACAGAGAAACTATTAATGTCTCTCTTTGGGGGACATAATGAATAATAGAAGGAGGTTGGGGTATGATGCTCTCGAATTATGAAGGTATCTTTTCATTCTGATGACTGCTTTAGGAACAAGTCTATCTCTCTTTCTTGCCTCTGGATCACAGAGATAATTCCATAGACTGACGTGTGCCTTTCATCATTTCTGTCTCATCTTTCTGAGATGCTGCCTCATTGGTCTGTTTCATGCAGTCTCTCTGTTCTTGTAATTTTGTTGCTTTCTAAAGTGAATAGTTAACTGAGTAATTTAACCAAGAGTGGCATCAGTTTTTAAATAATAACTACTTGGTCTAACAAAATCACTTAAGTGGAAAAAAGACTGATTTAAACTTTTCCATTTCCACCCTCCAAATATCTGACCTTGGGTGTCATTTATAACTAGTGTTTCCATTGACAGGTCTTACATTTAAATCTATCATATTTTTCTTTCTCTCTCTCCCTTGGTATATCTTCATAACCATGTTTTATTATGGAGAAATTTAGGGTTACAAACTTACTTTGCCTTTACATTTTTCATACTGACACTTTGGGAAGAGTTATATTCTAGTCAAGGAATATAACTCTTGAAATCCCCTCTTTAATTCGATACTTAACTGGCTCCTGCACTTTCAGGAACATTTGCACAAATGCTGAAATATAATAAGATGGCATTGTTGATGCTCCCAGAGGCAAAGCATCTTCAAATAAAGCATTCCAGGCTGATGCAACATCAATCCTACACTTCACTATTACTGTAACAAATGGTTCCCTTGACCCAGTGCCTTCTATCAATCTCTAATTCTGAAGATGCAATCAGAGCAATCAGATTTGTCATTGGACATTTAATTAATTATAGAGCCCTTCAACATGCTATTCATGAACAAATATAAGTCATTTTTAACCTACCGTAGAAAATTATAGTCTCTGGTATGGATCACAAATTAGATTAAGAGTACTTTGTTGCACATTATATGGTTCATAAATAGATTGTTCTGTGCTTTTCTTTCTCTAATGCACTTTATAATATGTCGTGGGAAAACATTTATCTAAGTATAAGTTCTCATGATGAACTGGGAAACATTTTGCTTTTTAAATATTCAGAAAATAGTTTAAGTATATATCAGGAAAAATCAGTATCCTATACTATTCAAAAATATCAAATTGGACAGAACTCCACAAAACTGCCCATAAAATGTTACATTTATCTTCAAGGGTGTTTACCATCAAGTACTGATCCTCCATAAACTGATCACCTTAATGTAACTTACTTAAATGCTAAACTTTCAGCATTATTTCTTAGATGTCTAAGATTTACAGTGAAAATTTGGTTCAGCTTATGTTCCATCTTTCTATACAAACGGTTAGAATGTGGAAATGAAAGAGCTGACTCCAAAGCTGGAAACAAACATAAGATGAATTCCTTAGATCCTATCATAAAGATGAATAAAGCAGATCTTTACATTATTTTTAATTATACCTTACATCAGTAAAGTGTGCTCTTGCTACTTTATGCCTTTCATTTTGAATGCTTATTCAAAGAGTAAAATTTATCCAAAATATATGTTGAAATGAAGACCATCTTTTACTCTTTCTTTTTTACAAAGAATTACTGAGGTAAGATTAGCTAGTAATTTTTATTTTGTTATCAGAAAGAAAAAATGGCAGGAGAGAAAATGGCCAGGAATATGGTTCAGTTGCCTAAGTAGAAGAGTAGCTGCTTGGGTGGGTCCTAGGAGTGAACGCCTGAGGCTTGCCCCTGCTATCGTAATTCAGTCACTTATTCTTTTATTTGAGGATCTTTAAAAGGCAAATAATCTTAGTATTATGTATGATTTAATTGTTTAGGCTTTTCTTTAGTGATGAGGTAAGCCCTTAGTGATATGAAAGTGCTGGATGCTGGAGATGAGAATTTGGTCAAGGATATTGGAAAATCACTACAAAAGGGGAATAAGTCTTTCTCCACAAGACCTTGTGATTTCACTTTTTTCCCCCCTAGAGTCAGTTTTGCCTATGAAGTTTGTGCAAGAAATGGAGAGCTGATATTCTGTCAAGTGACTCTTTTCCTTCAAATTAAAATAGACCACCAAACAAAAATTGCTGAAATTTAGTGCATTAGACACAGTGGTGAGAATATGTATGCTGTCTGCACTTTTATGTAGTTTGTAGACTAGTTGTGGGGGTCAATCACTTTTAATCCAAGGTAATATAAAAATTAATCAAAATGGAATAAATGCTACAAAAGAAAAATATAAGCTATTATGAGAATATGTAATAGTGCTATCAAGGGCAGCACATATGAGACCATCTGATAGGGACTCAGGGAAAACTGTCACAAAGTTTAACTTTTGTTCTCAGGCTGCTTGTTTTTTTCTTTACAGGATCTTGACCTAACTAAGAAACATTGCATATGTAAAGAGTTGAAATAATACATGGGTTTAGTTCTTCAGAGTTTTGTGATATAAAAATATGACACTCCCATTTGACCTTTTCTTTTGATTCTTCCTGCCAGCTACCTTGCCCACCACATATCTGAATTATTGCATCAGCTTCTTACCTCCAATCTCTGTCTGCTTCTGTCTATCCCACACATAGTTATTTGGTCATGTCTTCATAAAACCAGTTGTATATTGCATTTTTATGTATTCTGTTTTCTTTATAGCACTAATCCCTTTGAATTCTATTCAAACTCAATAATATTTCTTAGACATTGCTGAAAATCTTATATTATCTTCGTATTCTCTATAAGACGAAATGCAGTCCTCAGTCTGGCCTACAGGTGTCCTCCTAATGGGACTTCAACCTACTTTTCTTATCTTTTCACTCCTTTATTCCTACAAAAATCATCCCCTAAAATCAAGCCAATCTATTCAGAATGCCCTTTACTAGCCTAGATCTTTTCTTAACAAGTGAAGATTTCCCCACTATTCTCTGTTCAGGTAAATCTTACTCAATCTTGCAGGTTTCACCCAAATTAAGCTTTGCTTCCTACAAATTATATAATATCACCTCTTGAAATAGTTTGACATTGAAAGCATATACAGACATATATATGTATATATACACATATATGTCCTTATGCTTATATGTTAATATATATGTAGATAGATAATACATAGATGATAGATAATTACAGCTTTGAAAGTGAAAACTTTATTTTTATAAACTCTATTGTTTTATGCATGTTTTCCTTAAGAATTGCTAATTGATGCATACGTGATAATAAAGAGGAAAGGAAGTGTAATTAACAACTATTTGATTTTAGAGTCACATTTCAAACTACCTATATAATAAAGTGATTTTCTTGTGTGTTTTAGTTCTTTTCCAATTCAGTTCACAAAATTGGTTGTCATAAGGTACCTCGGCCAGATTTAGGACCCACCAAATGGTTTAGGTAAAAAAGGATAAACTATAGTTACAGCGTTTAGAAATAAGCCTTTTATTCTATAATCCAGTGCACTGTGGAGTTTGCTGGAATTATCATAATTAGTATATTTTAATATTTTTAGTAGCATGAAATTTTTTCATTAAGTCTATTGACCTCATGCTAAGAAAGAAATTATTTTTAATAAATAAAAATGTATCTACTATCCATCAAAAACTCTTATATTTTACACTAGGGGGCCTTATTTTCCTCAAAATCTGCAGGATATCTGGCATAAAGGAAATAAAACTCTAATTTACTGACAAGTGTGTAAGCAACACAGGAGTGAGGGAAAACTGGTCTTGGGGATACTTTTATTAGTATAAGTTTATTATTAGTCTACTTTATTAATGTCTACACTATGTTCCGAAAATGGTAAATCTGAATCCACTTTCCAAATCTACTAAATATGGGTGAATTTATTTAGTTTTTGAATTTTTAAACTTAGATATGATGGTAGTTAATATGTCCTTCAGCTGTCAAATATTAAATTGCTTTCAGAGTTGATTGACTTCCAGTGGAACTCAGAGAACTCCCATGAAAGTAAAATGTGATGCAGAATATTTAGATGCCTCTGACTGCAGTTGATTTTCTGTTGTCCAAGTGGAGACATCATTTTATATAAACACCATATCACCTTATGATGTTCTCTATTAGATGGATGGAGGCCATTATTATTTCCTCTTCTTGTCCCAAGGAGCACAATTTAATCTGATTTCATAGGCAAATACATAAATACCTATTGTCCATTCCGGATAGACTTATCATCATCCACACACCGACATTTTATTCTTACATTTTCAAGGCAGCAATGGACTCCATCTTTATAATGTTACATGATGGTTTACCAGTACTGTTTAAATTGCAAATTTATAAAGGGATTCTGGGCATACATGCCACTGTTTCAGCATTTATGAGTGTCCTTCATCTCTCTATTTTCCCTCTCTTCGCTATTCCCCACCCTTGCAATAGATCCCAAATCAGAGGAGACTCTTGGAAAGACTTTTGAAAGAGAAAATTTTGTATTGCAAAGTCTGTCTCTTTAGCAAACACCCCTCCTTTTTCTCCTGGAAACCGAGCTATATGGCATATTCTGCCCATTATTTTACACAGTGTTGTGCTACTTCATGGCCCTGATTTTCTGACTTCCCTGCAGTCAAGTGTGGCCAGTGGCTCGTGAGTAGATATGACAGCTGCCATTGCAGGTGTGGCTTTCTCAAACTTCCCATGCCACTTTCTTTTTGTAGCTTGATGTAAGGATGTCTGTAACACAACCACAAGGGGCCTGAGTCTCTGAATTGTTATCTGAGTTTCTGTCTTCTGATCAGCAACACTCATTCAAACTTTGTATGAGCTGAAATCATTCATTTATGTAAGTCTTGTGACTTGAGGGTTATTCTTTATGTATCTAGTATTTCATTAAATAATATACTTTGTTACACAAAATATAGCATCAAAATCTATAAAAGATGGACAGTATTGTGAGAGAAAGTATTATGTGACATAGAGATGTTTCCCTTGAATATTTTAAATATCTTAAATATTCACCTTTAAATACTTATTTTGTGGATTCTTAAGCATCTCCTGGAAATATAAAGATCTGAAGGTGGGGGTTTTTCTCTTGAACTGGAACCAGCTTAGGGACTGAGAGGTCTGGAATGGATGAGAAGGGATGGGACCTGGTGGATGAGTACAATGGGGAGGAGGAAAAAGAAGAGAGTTTGAAAAGCAAAGACAATAAAGCAAAAATAAGGGGGACTACATGAAACAAAAAGATTCTGTACAATAAAGAAAATCATCAATAAAATCAAAAGGCAATCAAATCATGTATCTGATAAGGGGTTAATATCTAATGTGCATTTAACAACTCACACAACTCATATTACAAAAAGAAAAGAAACAACAAGCAACTCAATTAAAAAAAAAAAAATGAACAAAGGACAAAACAGACATTTTTCCAGAGAAGACATACAGATGGCCTATGGGAACATGACAGTATGCTCACTATCACTAATCATCAGGGAAATAGACATTTAAATCACTATGTCCATCAACAGAGGAATGAAAAAAAGATGTTGCACATGTATACAATGGAATATTATTGAACCATAAAAAGGAATGAAATAGTGCCATTTGCAGAGACGTGGATAGAACTAAAGACTGTCTGAGTAAGTCAGAAAGAGAAAAGCAAATGTGTCGTACAAATATCACTTATATGTGGAATCTAGAAAAATGGTACAGATGAAATTATTTTCAAAGGAGAAACCGAGACACACACATGTAACAAAAGTCTCTGCTCAGTCTCAGCTCGTGCATCTCTTCTGGGAGCACCAGGAAAAGTCTAGATATTCTGCTGCCTAGAGTCTCCTTCATGACAAGGATGTGGTGGAGGTAGCAAGAATAACCCCTGGGTTTCAATCCTAGTTTAGCCTTTTAGCAGCAAGCTTATGAAAACCTTGGGAAATCTTATGAAACCCTAAGTCAACTCCGAGTGTTAGTTTCCTTAATACCTGCAAAATAGGTATTATAAAACCTGCCTTTCCAGTTGTAGTATCGATATTTGCCTATTTGCAAGATACAAAGATATTTGCAAGATACAAAGAATATGTTCCATCAAGACTAACTCTTCACTGCCCTGATTTTATTAGTTGGGAACAGCGGTAGGCAACCTTCTCTGCTTCTTACTGCCTATGCTAAGTACCACCCCTACTTTTTTCACTTTCACTTTCCTCGCTACTTCTAGGTCATATAAAATATATCACGAAAATTCTAGGATGCAAGTGTGGTGAAGAATACCTGTATACAACAAAAAGGCTAGAGGAACATATGACTTGTTTGTAGAAGGATACCATAGATCTCTTAATTATAAAGAGAATAATCCTATGAGATTCAGATGTGAAACTAGTGAAGAGAAGGTATAATAATGGAGGGACCAAACCATCCTGATAGATACTGTCACCTACCCATTCTTCTCAAAGGAAAACACCTAAGGTTGGTTATCTATCTATCTAACTATGTATCTATCTGTCATCTATCTAACATGTCTAAAGTCAACTGTATCTTCATCCAATGATTATTTCATTAATATTTTGCTATTATTCCTTCATCTATATCTGAAATTATACAGATTTCAGATGCAGCTTTTAAATTATGTTTCTTTCATATAAGCATCTATTACAAATAAATTCCTATAAGGCCAGGTGAATAAAGTAAAAAAGAAGAAAAGTAAAACTGTCAGGTATAACTGTGTTTGAAACAACAGGGGGTCACTAAGCTTTTGGTGAACTGGGAGTCCATTAACTAAAGAAGAAAAAAGCCATGGTTTGGAAAATGTGGCCATGTTAGATTATGTAGGTGTTCAAAAAAAAAAAAAAAAGAGGAAATCTTAAATTTTATGGAAAATTTCCTCATTTTTAAATGCTATTTAATTTTTTTTTCTGAAAACAATGTGTGTCAACAAACTGTGTCCAAGAACCAGATAGATCCTTCATACTTCCAGTTAACAGTCTCCTTTAAATGTACTTCAAAAACATGAGTTTAATGGCTGAATAATCACATAACTTTATTTAATCATCTCCCTATTCTTGGACATCTAGTTGTTCCATATTTTCCCTATGATAAATAATACTTCATTAAACATTGGAATATGCTTTTGCTCTCAGGGATAAAGTCTTAGAAGTAAAAATTGTGGGGAAACATATAGATATATATTGCCAATTCCAGGAATGTTTTAATGATGAAGTTTCCCTAAAAAGATAAAAGAGCTTATTTCAGTGCCATTCTCACCAGCAACTAACACTAAGATTTAAAAAAAAAAAATGGTTTTTACTAATTTGTTAAATGTAAGACAGTAACCCTTTTTCCTGAATAATAAGGATGAGACTTCTTTTTAGGGGCATTCATGATTTTTAATTTTTTTCCCTTTTAAGCTGCCTATTAATGTACTTTATTTACTTTTCTTCCAAAGTATTAGTGTTTTCCTTTTCAATTCATATAGACTTTATATATATATGGTAAATGTTTTCTTAGAGTTTTACCTTAGCCATCAAAATGAAGTCCAAACTCCTTAGCATGATACCCAAACACCCTACATTGTTAGTAGATTCTCTACCATCTCTAAGGACTTCTCTGGTCGCTCAAACAGTAAGGGATCTTCCTGCAATGCAGGAGACCCAGGTTCAATTCCTGGGGCAGGAAGATCCCCTGGAGGAGGGGATGGCTACCCACTCTAGTATTCTTGCCTGGGAAGTTTCATGGACAAAGGAGTTTGGCAGGCTCCAGGCCATGGGCTCATGGCTGAGCAGCTAACACATATGTTGCCACCTCTCAACCCTCAGATCTCCTCATCCTTCACATTCTATTCTCCAGCATCCCTGAAGCTTCTGTGCCTTGGCAAGTTATGTTTCAGTTTTTGATTTGTGTGTTTTCTCCCTCCTTTGTCTGGTGAATTCCTACTCAGACAAAGCTACATGATATTCTCAGAAGTGTACAGATTTTTTCGGCAAACTAGCACTGAATTTGAGTTTTGCCAATAACTAGTTCTACCACTTAGTTTCCACTTATGCAACTTCATCTCCATTTCCAGATTTGTAAAACTGATGGAACCATTCCTCAGTGAGGTCAGGATTAAATTAGATGATATATGAAAGCATTTAGCACAACACTTGGTTTCTAGCAAGTACTTAACAAAAGCTATTATATGTGACTATTTGTTCTGGATCTTTCTGCTCATGTATCTGACTATACTATAATATTTGAAAACTACTCCTTTCAAACATGATATTTTCTACTCTGTCTCTGAGAGTTTTGTGTTTGTTTTAAGTTATTTGTGAAAAGCAGATAATATGATGATTTCCCGTTGTTTGACAAAATAGAATAAAAAATGAAACAAATTTTAGGACTTTTAAAAGAATTTCACAAGTTCTATTTCCTTCATTATTTCAGTCTTTATATTCATCTGGTATAAGTCAAAGATCTCTGTAACCTCTTGGCGGTATACTGGAGAAAATCATCACTAACCTATGGAAGTTGCTAAGTGTGATTAAGGGCTCCTCATGGCACAAGCACTGTTTCACTTTTACCCAGAAATTTTCCCCAAACTTGGGCTTTCCAGATGGCTCAGCTGGTAAAGAATCTACCTGCAATGTGGGTGACCTGGGTTCGATCCCTGGGTTGGGAAGATCCCCTGAAGGGAACAGCTACCCACTCCAGTATTCTGGCCTGAAGAAGTCCATGGATTGTATAGTCCATGGGGTCACAAAGAGTCAGACACGACTTGAGTGACTTTCATTTTTTCCCCAAACTTAAGAGACTAGTATAATAATCGCTTCCAGCTCCCTTGTAGCAGCTGCAGGTGCTGCTAGGTAGAATGTAATAATTAAAATAGACTTTGCTTTTCAACTCCTCACTGACTGGAGAAAAATAGGATTTTTATAGGATTACAGCTAGTGCTTCCAAAGGTGAGTGAGTTCACAGGTAAGACATGCAGCATCAAGTGTGGAATAGTGTTATTAAAAATGAGGTTTCAAAGAAAAAGGAAATAGCCACATCACATTTCACCTCAGTGAGGCAAGGTTAGAGAGCACTAAACACTTGGAATACCATTTTTTTTCCCTAGTTTAACAAGAAAAATGTAATAAGTGTTCAGATTTCCATTACAAGGTTGTCAGAGGAAAATTAGTACATGACGCGCTCCAAGACACAGATTGTTCAGAATTTACCGATGCATGAAATCAGAATTAGGCAAAATGCTAGAATCAGGAGGAAACCTGGCAAGGACTCATTTGCAACTACTGAAGTGTAAATACAAATATTAACAGTTTTAACAGAACTTTCATTTAAGTAAAGTCTAGAGAAAGTACCCAGGCTAAATACTCTTTACTTATTGATTTTAAACATTAATAACATTTTAAAAATATTGCACTTTAAACATAAAATCTGGATTAGAATATTGTACAGAATTTATGCTGAATATGAGTTAAAGGCATCTGACTCAATGAATTTATCTTGTAGTTCATTTGATCAGAATTAAGAAACAGAAGTCCAAGTGCTTTATTTGAAAGATGGGGGAGCTGTCATCTAGAAAGGTGAAAAATTAATTGTCAAAGGAGGCTATAGGGGAATTCTTATAGTGGATGAGAATAAAATGGCTTCAGAACTTAAAGGTTTGATAGCTTTATTTTTGTCCAAAATCACAAAACTAGTTATAGATACAATTCATGTCTCTTAATTAATCATGTCTGCTACTAGTGTTGATATATGACCAAAGATCACCAACAATAATTAAAATTTTCTCCTTTCCTGAGTAAACATTTTAAAAGCACCTCAGGTAAATAAAATGCACACTAGAAGCATCTATTTTACCAATAGCTTTCCCTAAAACTGTTCCTTTAAATATTTCTTATCAGTGATCAGATTCTTGATGAATCCTAAATTATTATTTTCTTCAGGTTTTCAACTACATTTGGCACCATCTAAGCTCTTTTCTCCTTTAAATTCTTTCATTTTGACGTCTGGAAAATGCAGGTTTTCAGGACTTTCCCTCCTTTCTTTTTCAACAGTCTCCATTCCTTCAGTTTCCATTCTTTCCAAAAATGCAGGTATTTCTTTCAGCTCTGCTCTATGCTTTGTAATCTATGTGCATTTCAGGGTATCTGGGTCAATTATGTTCAAATCTCTCGGCCATTAACCACAGAATTTTGAGTCCTTAATTGGTGATCAGATACTTCATTGAGGTCTTGTTCCCACTGTTCTCAGCAAATCCCAAACAACTGATCATATTCCCAATCACAATAGCAACTCCTTGCAATTTTGTTGGCTCTGTAAAAAGTGGAGCTCATACACTTAACTCACTTTTTTTGTCATCACTTTATTTATTAGTGACAGTAGGTGAATAATAGTCATTGTATTTGGTCCCAGTTATTTAAAAAAATGAATGGCATTTACAGTGATGGTACTTTTAGCAGATTAGAGAAAGCCAGAAGACTGGATCATGAAGATTAAGCAGGAATTTCTTGGAATAAAAGAGTAAGGATCTAACGGAGGAAGTCACATAAACAAAGAAAATGGAATCCAATGGGATACAATAAATTCAGTGAACATGAGAAATTCTGTATCATCAAAGCATAAAAGATGCATGGCTTAGGGATGAGAGACAAAGCTAGAAAAGTGGATTATTTCTTATTTCAATAGGATAAATTCACATTAATTGCATCCTTCTTGAGTTCCCCATCACCCCCACCACCAACCCTGCAGCAGTTCTCACTGCCAGAATACTGTTTGTTTAATAATGAAAGGCCTCAGGATATTTCTCTGTCACATGCTTTCCACTAATCTTTTATTTATTTATTTTTGGATTTTCAATTTTTTTTTTCATTTATTTATATTAATTGGAGGCTAATTACAATATTGGAGGCTTTACAACAATTAGTTGAAGGCTTTACAATATTGTAGTGGTTTTTGCCATACATTGACATGAATCAGCCATGGATTTACATGTGTTCCCCATCCTGAACCTCCCTCTCACCTCCCTCCCCATCCCATCCCTCTGGGTCATCCTAGTGCACCAGCCCTAAGCACTTGTCTCATGCATCAAACCTGGACTGGTGATCTGTTTCACAATAGATAATATACATGTTTCAATGCTAATCTTTTATAAATGCCACACTGCATGCTCCCCTTCTGCTCATCCACACCGATGTGCCAGCATGCATATCCCACCTTAGTCTTAATCTTCAACAGGTCTGTTTAAACCTACATGTTCCTATCTCATACACTATTTGTGTAAAAGTCTAACCATCCTCACTGTTGCAGGAACACCACGGGTTATTTGCATTTCATACACTGGATTATTTTATTTCCTGTACCTGAAATGTCTTCTTTTCCCCTGCCAAACCAAGTCCTATCTCTCATTCTAGAACTAAAGTCCCACAACTTCCTTGACATCTTTTTGATGACTTGTAGATGTCTTGTCAGTGTTGTTATAAGCATAGTGGAGAATCCATTCTACTCACAAATTAGACTCATCTCCTCTAGGAAGATACCTAAGTTGCAAGTTGAGGTAAAGCAAATTAAAGGAATCATCAAGCTGGTAACTGGACTTCTAATCTCCTCACCTGGCAAGTTTTATAATTATATAATCCCACCAAGTTCCCAGGAGGCCACAGCCTGTTCTAAGTATGAAAAAGCTATAATACAAGTTAACATAAGCCAAGAGAAAGTCTGAATTATTATTCTCCTTTATATACTGGTTTCCTTTGAAACTGTATTCTGAGCTTGGCTTATTTAATTTGATTAACTAATTCACAAAAGAAAATTTGGGTTGATATCTACCATGAGCAAAGGCAAATACAACAAAGGCAAATAGTCTACAGATTTTAGCCTCAAAGAGTTTATAGAACAGTGGAGGAAAAGATAAATAAGCATTTAATGTAGCATAAAAAAATAGCTGTTATAGCAGAAGTATGCAGGAGGGGCTTGGCCAGGAAAAACCTTCCAAAGGGGTGAGGTCTGAGAAAAGCTCTATTGTGCACTCAGCACTTCTTGGGACACTGTGGAGACTTTAAGCCAGAACAGGACTTGTAAAGTAGAAACACAAGACCTTAAGGAAAAGTACTTCAGATTCCAATGCAGAATTTATATTGTAATGGGTTACAAGCCATGTTACTGGAGCTAGTTTTCTAGCTTTGGAAACTGCAGTCAATTAAAAGCCAACAAATTAGAAGGAAAAGGCATGTTGCTTATGGCAGTGTTAACATTGAGATAAAAGACAAAGATGTATAAAATACATAACTGGAGCTAAAAAACAAGCCAAAAACAATCAAGGACATTTTAGCAACAGAAGAGAAAATCCTGATGTTGCAGTAAAGCCAAGAAAACAGTGTGTTCATTTATTTTCTCAACAAAGCAGCAACTAAAGAAATTACTGAGTGCCTACTGGATGTGGTGGATTATTTTAAATAAAAGAGATAAAAGGTGAAAAACCCAATAAAGCGAGGCAATCAGATAACTTGGTAGAAATAATGTGATAAGTGCTATGAACAAAGTGTGGGCCAAATATCCTGGGAGCACAGAGAGGTAGTGATTAATTCTTCAGGTGGAGGGAGACATCACAGAGAAGGTAATTGGGAACTGTAAATTGAATGGTTTTAGCAAAGAACAAAAAGTGAAAGCCATCCTTGGCAGAGAGAGGGACAGAGTAAGCACAAACCAAAAAGAATAAACACTCAGAAACATTAAAGTACATGGACTATTTGGAGAATGGCAATGTAGAATTGTGTAGTTATCATCTTGTGATATACTCTGCTTTGTAAGATGGCTTAAACACTTCTGGAACAAAGCAGGGTGCAATCAATGAATCAACTAATTAAACATAAGCAGTATGTGAGTAGAGGATGCCGGTGGTAGGGCACATTTTTTTTTATGCTAGTAGCTACTTGGTTTTGTAGGTCAAGTGTCAAGGCCAATTTCAGTGTGCTGAGGAAAAAAACTGGATTAGGAATCACAAAATGCTAGTCCTTATCCCAGTTTCCCTGGGATGTGGGATTTTCAGTTTTATAATTGGCATAGTTCTGGGAAAACTAAGATAGTCACTGTAACTCTGATGTCAGCTTGTCACAGTCACTTGACCTTGGAAAGGCTTTATCAGTTTCTTGTTTGCTTTGTTTCAACTCAACCCTAATCAAACTAATTAAAATAAATTTTCTGTGGAAATTCTTCTCGGTCTGTGAATCATTGTTTACAAAGCTAAATGTAAATACTCCTCTCTCTCTATCCATTCCCTTTTGCGATGGGACTTTGTACTCATTTCCACTTATCTATTTCCTATTCTGAATCTGAGCTGGTTCCATGACTTGCTTTGACCAACAGAATGCAGTGAAGTGATGCTGACCTCACTGATGTTGGCTTTAAGAAACTTTTCAAGCTTTCCATTCATTCTCTTGGAACCCTGCCCACTCCTGGGCAAGCAAGCCTAGCTAATCTGATGGAAAATGGCAGAATATGTAGGACAGAGCTAAGTCAGCACAGCTGTGCCAAACAGATGTGACAGATGGGATAAGAAATGTGTAATAAACCAACCAACATCACCAAAACTTCTGCAGGTAAGTGCAGACCAATGAGGGAGCCCAGAAAAACCACCCAACTTGACCCCTTAAAACTGCTGAACCAAAATAAACGGTTATCATTTGAAGTCATTGTGTTAGATGTGCTTACTCTATGGAAGCTTCCTAGGTGGCCCTAGTAGTAAAGAACTCACCTGCCAGGGCAAGAGACACAGGATACATGGGTTCAATCCCTGGATCAGGAAGATCCTCTGGAGGAGGAAATGGCAATGTATTCCAGTATTCTTGCCTGGAGAATCCCATGGACAGAGGAGCCTGGCGGGCTATCGTCCACAGGATCGCAAAGAGTCAGGCATGACTGAAGTGACTTAGCACGCACACAAGTGCTTATTATATAGCAACAGATAGATCTAAAAGAGAACTTCTAAATTCAAACCAAGGAAGGTATCAAGGTACACTAATCTGATGTGAAATGGAATATATTCTAGGACAAAGAATTTTAAAGACCAGGGTTAGGACTAATGTTTCTTTCTTTCTAATTGAATAATAATTGCTTTACAATATTGTGTTGGTTGCTGCCATATATCAACCTGAATCAGCCATGGGTATACATATGTCCCTTCCCTTTTGAACTTCCTTCCTTCCTTCCACACCATCCCACCCCTTTAGGTTATCACAGAGCACCAGATTTGAGCTCCCTGCACCATACAGCAAATTTCCACTTAACAGAGTAACTCTAAAGCACAAAGAAACAGACCAATACAATATAACACAACAACAACAACAAAATCTGCTGGGAATTTGGGAATCCTAGTCAGAGGAGGACTCCCTTATGTGAAAAGACCATTTCCTTGGGATCCTAATGTTGTTCACGTTTTGCAAGTATACTTCCAGTCAAGGGGTTAATGATAGACATTTGTAACTATGTAAGTAATCACTACTCCTGATGTCATTTTTGAATATAATAAATGATGAATACTATTGTGCTCACTTTATAGCCTGATGACACATAACTTCTTGCTTATAATAGCTATAATTCATATTCATTCTGTGATGTCCCTGGGTAACTGGACTCAAGCTTTAAAATGCTGTAGTAATCTCTCTATACTTAAATAAACACTAATGAAAATGGGTCAGAAAGACCATACACCATCCATTTGTAGAAGATAACTTTTAGCTCAGCTAGTTCATCTTAGGGAATGTTGGCAATTCTGACTATGGGAAAAATAGGAAATTTTTTTTTTAATGCTGCCCAATTAAATTTCTTTTACATTGTTCAACTCTGTCCTCTGATTTTGACTCACAGTTTCAATTGACCTGCTACTGAGGAAAATACATAGGAATGACTGAAAGTGCAATTTTGCCCCAATATAGAGTGTGTATTCTGTCTCATTACATGAAAAATGAATAGCTGTTTCGAATAACATTTTGTGACAATGCATAAATCTCTCAATCCCCAAAAATTTAAGTAACATTACAGTTATTATTTCTAGATAACTTTTCACCTCAAGATTTCTAAATGATTCCAAATGAAGGAATGTTAAATCGAGACATCATCTTTCATTCCCTATACTTTTTATTCCTCCTTTTGATCTCAATAGAACCAAAATTGTATTTATCTCATCGCATTATTCATCTGTCTGTCGTTCAAGCTTTTTATGATTTCTTCTCCTTTCAGTCAATTGCCAGGAATAACTTCTTTTATTCCGTGTTTTTTTCCACCGTGTTTTTCATTAATATTCCTCCCTATGGGCATAATGACACTATGCATCCAGACAACCTCTTCTTTTCAACACTAACCTCCTTTATTCTCATGGAAAATAAACCTGATTCTCATAATATAAATGTAGTATGGCATTTTGGGAAAGGTACTTGGCTGAAATTTAGCAGAGGCAGATTAGTGAATCTGAGCAAATTATTTTACTTCTCTTATCCTCAGTTATATAAAATGAGGAAGTTGGACTGAATAATATCTAAGATTGCTGCCATTTTTTAGAACATCAGTTTCCTCAGAATCATGGAACATACTAAGGTTATGATGATATGGTTGAGTTGTAGAGGTGTTTCCCATCACTGAGTGGCTTAGGGAAAAGTGAATTTCTATAATACTTCCACAGTGAAAGGAAAATAATTCACCACTTTTTAAAAAAATTAAAATTTACCAACTCCTATTTCCTGAAAGAAATAGCTTGATGCTGAAAATGAATAAGGTGAAAAGCTGAGCCTTGGGGGAAGGTGGGTTTCTGTGCTGGGAAAGAGCATCCTGACCACTTTGCTCTTCCCTGGCTGCTTCATTTACTTCAGTAGCTTGAAGAAGCTGTTCCCATCCACTGTGCAGTTTTTAATCTGCTTTCAAATAAGAATTGTAATTATATTTACATTCTCCCTTCTCTCTCCATGTAGTTGCATGGCAGCAAAGAGTTACATGGAAAATGATAGGGAATTATTGCTCTTAGTGACCAATAAATGTTTTAGAGCAGACTATTATACTGAAAGAAAATGACTTTCTAGGTAGATTAATTTTTCATAGTAGGATATGTAGCCTACATTTCAGTATAGGTGAACTCAGAAACTGGATTTAAGTCAGTAGACTGAGATAGTCCAAGAGTGATATGGTAGTTGGGATTTAGAGGTTTTGGTGATTAATGAAGCTGAGGAGAGCAATTGGTCAAAGAAGACTATTATTTAAAGCCTATGGGTGGTAGAAAAATGATGGGAATAATGACAGAGCTCCAGGTAGAAGAGAGATCAGGTTTCAAGGAATGATGTGTGGGTGATGTCTACACATTAGACAATGTCAAGAGCTCCATGCGAAAGGACCATTCCAGAGTGGACATGTACATCAGTCAATGTGTGAATAATGGGTGTTGAACATGAACCATGCGCTGCAGTGAACATACTGAGTATCATGTCTTGTCATTCTTGCCAAGACTGTGAAATAGATACCATTAGCCTTTCCTTCTTACAAATGCAGAAAGTGAGGCTTACAGAGAACTTTTTGGGACCACACAAGAAGTAAATAGTCTAGTGACTAGACTGACTACCCAGAGCAAAACACAAACACAGGACCCATTGTTTAGAAAATCATTAAGAATTTCAATCTGGTGATAGCAAAACTCTAAACCAAGCATAGAGCCCTTCTAAGTATGGTGCTCCGTGCAACCATGCAAGGAGAATGCCCATGAAGCCAGACCAATCTACCAGTAATTAATTCCAGACCTAGCATAGATGGTATTCGTGACCTCTACCTCATATTTTGGTTCCTTTTGAATGGGGAGCAGAATCATTTTCATAGAAGTTTGAGAGTCATTATGACTGGAAATAAAGACATTGGAAATAGCTCTTTGCTAAAAAGTTATTGAGACAAATTATCCGATGAATTGTTTAAATATATCATCAAAGGTATACATGTGGACAAAAACTTCCTGAAGTATTTTCTGTACTTTTCTCTCACAGGCTTGCAGAGCCATCAGAAATATAGCCTGGTAGTTTAAAACACAAAGACTGACACATAAACTTGGTCTAATTCTAAAGGCTAAATTATTGATTGAAGTGAAAGTGAAAGAAGAGAGTGAAAAATTTGGCTTAAACTCAACATTCAGAAAACTAAGATCATGGCATCCAATCTCATCACTTGATGGCAAATAGATGGGGAAACAATGGAAACAGTGAGACTTTGACTGCAGCCATGGAATTAAAAGACTTGCTCCTTGGAAGGAAAGTTATGACCAACCTAGACAGCATATTAAAGCAGAGACATTACTTTACCAGCAAAAGTCCATCAAGTCAAAGCTATGATTTTTCCAGTAGTCATGTATGGATGTGAGAGTTGGACTATAAAGAAAGCTGAGCACAGAAGAATTGATGCTTTTGAACTGTGGTGTTGGAGAAGACTCGTGAGAGTTCCTTAGACTGCAAGGAGATCCAACCAGTCCATCCTAAATGAAATCAGTCCTGAATATTCATTGGAAGGACTGATGCTGAAGCTGAAACTACAAAACTTTGGCCACCTGATGTGAAGAAGTGACTCACTGGAAAAGACCCTGATGCTGGGAAAGATTGAAGGCGGGAGGAGAAGGGGACAACAGAGGATGAGATGGTCGGATGGCCATGAGTTTGAGTAGGCTCCAGGAGTTGGTGATGGACAGGGAAGCCTGGCATGCTGCAGTCCGTGGGGTCACAAAGAAACAGACACGACTGAGTGACTGAACTTAACTAATTGATTGAAGGGGAATGTGTGCTGAAAAAGTAATACTACATTTGTCAAACCACTTCAAACATCATCTTACATGTAAAGTTCAGATAAAGCCTCTTACTTAAGGTGAGTTTTTTAAAAAAAGAGAGACAAATTTGAAATTACCTATGAAGATGTGTTTACATATGCAGTATGAACATTAATTGTGGTATGTATGGTATTGTCCTTATTCAAGAACTTCTAGATACTAGCAAAGTAAACAGAGTGTACACTAGATGGATCCAAACACATTATGCATATTTAATAAATAAAGAACAACTTTAGTGAGATTTCTAGATGCATCTACTCCAAAACTTATTCTGGGTTTCTGTTGGAAGCTCAGTGTAAATTAAGACAATTTGTAATTCAGAAAGAAAAAAAAAAATTGATAATATATAGATATACTCTATAAGTTGGAATCTTACTTTTTATTTCATATCTTCTAAGTTTATTAGTTCTTCCTGGAATAGTCTCATCTAACAGGCAAATTGGAGAAATCACACTACAATAAGGATGCTTTGCTAAAATATTTGGGTCACTGAAATGAAAGTGTTTTATATTTGCTTAACTTCACTAATTTTTAAATACATTTACCAAGAGGGATTTAAATAAAAATTGGTTTCCAAATATAAATCCTGACACACAATAATACTTCTATTTATGCAAGATGTGAATAAATTTTCATAAAAATAGGTTGTCAAAGATGAAGCCAAAAGATGAAAACAAGAGTTTTCTCTCGTCTCTCTCTCTGTTTGTTCCATCCCCCTTCTCTTCCTCTCTCTCTCACTCTCCCTCTCTCTCTTTGTAGGCCTCTTTTGTGCAGATTGTGGGGAAGCTGGAGGTGAGGGACAGTCCTTATTAGAGAAATGCACCAGAACCCAAAACACACTTATCACTTTGCCTTCCTCTCCAAACATCATGAAACCTTTACTCCAGTGATGAAGAGAATAAATACACTTCAAACATTTCCTATAACTAAATGTAAATGTCAACGTGCTTAAAGATAGATTGACCCTATTTAAATCAGATCATGAGCAAGAAAACACATAATGAGATGCAGAAGTGGACAAAGGTTCTAGTCTAAATAGGAGCACACTAGAGTTAGGTTCATGGACCAGAGTTATTAATGTTTCTGAATCTGCCCGATCCAGGACAACAGCTCAGTTCTGTCTCTTGGAGGACTGGCTCTTCTACCTGTTTTTACTCCTTTTTACTTGAGAGGTACCTGCCTCTCTCACTGCTGGATATAACCAAATAATTAATCCTCATTATATAATGAAAGTCTAAGTACATCTGACTTCATGTAAACAAAGGGATCTGACACAAGGTATGAATAAACTGCATAATTGGAACTAATTAATACAAACTGGAAAGTAAAACTGTCCAGTTCACCATGTTTGAGGGGAAATGCTAATGCCAAGCAGCTGTGGTTTTTAAACCTGCCTGCTTATGAAAATCAACTGTGCTCTAATAAAAATTCTAAATCATGGAGATCCACCCCATTTCAACTACAGAAAAAATTCCAGGGAATGTGGTCTATTTATCTGTATTCCTGATAAGATTCATTTATAACCCTTATGCCCCTTCATGGATCACAGCCTTGTGGTGAAGGGGCTTGTGTAAACTCAATGAAGCTATGAGTCATGCTATGCAGGGTTGCCCAAGACAGAAGGGTGGCAGTGAAGTTCTGACAAAATGTGGTCCAGTGGAGAAGCAAATGGCAACCCAGTACTGTTGTCTGGAGAACCTACGGATGCTATGAAAAGGCAAAAAGATACAACACCAGGCGATGAGTGCCCCAGATTGGAAGATGCCCAATATGCTACTGGGGAAGAGTGAAGGGCAATTAACTAATAGCTTTAAAAAGAATGAAGCATCTGAAACAAAGCAGGAGTGACACAGTTGTGGATGTGTGGATCCCAATAGACTGTGGAAAATTCTTAAAGATATGGGAGAACCAGACTACCAGACCACCTTACCTGTTTCCTGAGAAACCTGTATGTAGGTAAAGAAGCAACAGTTAGAACCGGACATGGAACAACAAACTGGTTCAAAACTGGGAAAGGAGTATGGCAAGGCTGTATATTGTCATCTTGCTTATTTAACTGCTATGCAAAATATACCATGGTAAATGCCAGGCTGGATGAATCACAAGCTGGAGTCAAGACTGCCAGGAGAAATATCAACAACCGCAGATGAGCAGATGATACCACTCTAATAGCAGAAAGTGGAGAGGAACTAAAGAGCCTCTTGAGGAGGGTGAAAGAGGAGAATAAAAAAGCTTGTGTGAAACTGAGCATTCTAAAAACTAAGATCATGGCATCTAGTCCCATCACTTCATGGCCAATACAAGGGGGAAACATGGAAGCAATGAAGATTTTCTTGGGCTCCAAAATCACTGTGGAAAATGACTGCAGTCATGAAATTAAAAGATGCTTGCTCCTTGGAAGGAAGGCTACCTAGACAGCATATTTTAAAAAAGCGACATCAATTTGTTTAAAAAAAAAAAAAACACTCCTATAATCAACGCTATGTTTTTTTCCAGTAGTCATGTATGGATATGAGAGCAGGACCATAAAGAAAGCTGAGTACTGAAGAACTGATGCTTTCAAATTGTGGTGCAGAAGACCATTTAGAGTCCCTTGGATTGCAAGGAGAACAAACACATCCAGCCTAAAGGAAATCAACCCTGAATATTCATTGGAAGGACTGTTGCTGAATCTGAAACTTCAATACTTTGGTCACCTGATGCAAAGAGCTGACTTGCTGGAAAAGACCTGTTGCTGAGAAAGATTGAAGGCAAGAGGAGAAGGGGGTGGCCGAGGATGAGATGGTTAGATAGCATCACTGACTCAATGGACATGAATGTGAGCAAGCTCTGGGAGACAGTGGAGTCAGAGGAGCCTGGTATGCTACAGTCCATGGGTTCACAGAGTCAGACATGAGTTAGTGACTGAACAACAACAACAATAATCCTTATGATATTATGAAAAAAAATCTTGAGCAATGATCATGAGATCCTCATTGTGCCCCCAAACTCAAGTTACTGCTATCAGACTGCAGAAAGAATTAGGAAACCCAGACTTTTTTTTATTATTATCTCTACTTTCATAAAAGACATAATTTAAAGAGTTGTGTGCACTTAAAAGCCCACAACTTTCAGAAGTCATCAACAAACACAAGCTATAGTTTGGAGAAAACCTGAGGGAACACAGGGCTGCCAGTGACTAGAACAGTTTTGTGAGACCTCAACCAGGGACATCCCTATTTTCCTATGAGTCACCATGACTTTGGATAAAACCTGCAGTGCCACCAAATATGTAAGATTCAACTCAAAAATGGTCCCTGGTTGAGAAGGAGGAAGATACTATATGTCATTGCTGAAGAGGCTCATACACATGTAAATGATTCATAAATGAGGCAGAAGGATGGGACTGAGCCTCTTCCTTCAAACCTGTGTACCCCAAGAACTCTGCTTGATGGAAGAAGCTTAATGTGTAAGTGTCATAATGACATTTACAGCCTATACCTTAAGGAACACATCTTGTTTCAGTTTCTTTTAAGCATCAAGGCCCCCTAGTCTACTTCCAGAGAAAAAGATTTGGCTGCATTAAAATCTGATGTACAGGTGCAAGCATGCATGCTGGTCCCCTGGCCCCTCCTCCCAACACACACAGACACACACAGAGGACAGTGACATAAAATTTTAAGTGTTGGTCTCAGTATGGGGGAAAACACAGTCCTATTCCACACACATGATTTATATAGATAAAACAGCTCCAATGTGGTATGCCACCCTCTAAATTTTTAAAACAATTTTATAAAAGTATTTAAAACCAGATAGGGACAGTTTAGAGAGCAAAGCTATATCAAGGTGTTTAGTTAAAATGATTTGCCTGTGGGTTTTAAACTGCATTAAGTGGTTTGTGAAAGGCATTCTGATTTGTGCTTAATATGGATGGTGCTTAAAAGTCTGGGCACTGGAAAGGTACACCCCTAGAGACACATTCACCAGAAAAATGCAGGCCTTAAATACAGCTGGGTGTTTGCTTCCAAGACTGTTTTTCCAACTCTTAGCTTTTAAACCACCCACAGAGGCTTTGCAGATGCTTCACTGGGTAAATGAGGTAGAGATGAGAAAGCTCACACCTCATGGCTTCTACTTTTAATTCAGTGATAGTCAGGAAAACTGGGATGGCTAGAAAATCAGATTTTAAACTAGCAGAAAAGAAACTATCTTGGAAATCTAACTCCATTTATTTAATTTTCTTAAATTAAATAAACTAAGGGAACTGACTTTTCTTCTTACAACTTCCTAACTTAATTACATGCTATTTTAATTTTATCATATGAGAGGAGTCTCAGATCTTTGTGAGTATATAAATACTCATAATACTATCACTTCCATTATTATAATACCTTTCTTCAGAGAAATTCAGAGTGCTATATGATGCTGTCTCCTCTAATCTTCATAATATCCTTAATAATTTAGCTTGAAATATTACCATGTTCGCTACATTTAAGAGGCTGAGTCATGGAGACATATAAGGTAAGACTGCAGAAGATTTGTGCACCTGTATTGTTTCACCAGATTTAGTTAAAGGTATTGGTTGGTTTCTACACTGTGCAGAGCACCATGCTAGGCTCTGAGGTTACAGAATAAAAGACCAACACAGCTCCTATGTCCCAGAGATTCTATTGCAGGGAGGGAGACAGCTAACTGTTGAGTATGTAAAAGATAAACAAGACCATTTCAGAATGTAATAAGTGATTTGAAGAGAGCAAGATGAGGTGAAATGAGAGGAATAATTGAGACGGAGTTTCTGTTACAGACAGGGGTGAAGTGTGTCTCTGAAAAGGTAACAATTCAACCCAAGACCTAGATATCCAGAGGAAGACAACAGTGCTAACACCCTGGGGCAATAGTGTCAAACTGAGGAAATAAGAGATGCCTTCCTCTGAGGCAAGAATGAGTAGTATGTGTATAGACCAGAAAGAAGGACAGTGAGGCTAGACCTTTTTGAGCAAGTGGAATGGGAGTAGTGAAATGAAGAGAAGGAAGACAGTGGTGAACTCATCTAGGGTCTCACCTGACATGGTATGAGGTTTTAAGTTTATTCTGACTAAAAGAGGAGGGAACATTGAAAAGTTTCAAATAGTAAACTGACCTGATTCATGTTATGCTTTGAATGAATACTCCGATTGCTGGGTAGAGAATGCTAGAACAAAGGTGGATAAAGACCGGCCAGTTCAGGTAGTACTGATTGATTGCATAGGCTAGACAGTGTAGTGAGGATTATGAGCATAGCTGGGGAGATAAAACTACTTTGAGCAGTTTGAAAGATTTTATTTCTGTTGCATGAAATGATTAATGATTGATCACAGAAATTTAAAAAAAAATAGGTGATAAATTAAAGACAAAATTAATAAACCCATTTTCACTCTTATTTTTAAAGATGAAATTCAAAGATAAGATGTGAGGATCCAGTTGCTCCCAGCAGCTAAGGATAAGGCCTGTCCTCCCTAACATGACCAATAAGGCTGATGGTTGCTATTTACTGAGCATCTTCCAGTGCTAGACACTGCTTAAGAAGTAAAACAGATACAAGGATTCCAAATTTAAAAGGAAGAATTAAAACTGTCACTGTTTGCAGAAGACATGACACTATTCATAGAAAATCCTAAAAATGCTACCAGAAAACTACTAGAGCTTATCAGTGAATTCAGTAAGGTTTCAGGTTACAAAATTAATATACAGAAATTTGCCACAGTTCATACACTAACAATGAACCCTCAGAAAAAGAAGTTAAGGAAACAATCCCATTTACCATTGTATCAAAAACAATAAAATACCAAGGAATGAATCTACCTAAGGAGAAAATACCTGTACTCAAAAAATTATAGTAAATCCCCTACATATGAACCTTTTAGTTGTGAACTTTCAAAGATGCAAATGTGGGTTAACATATCCAATCACATAAATTATTTCAAGTGTCTGGTGTACATTGCATTTGCATGCATCTTCTACAGTGGTCGTGCTTTTGTGTATTAATACTTCACAGTACAGTGCTGTGGGAAGTAGCATAGTATCTTTATTTCAAGACCAGTTGCCTGGAAGAAAGTATAAAAGCAGCAGTGATGTAGTTGGTACTACTGTAATTTTCAAATACTACTGTAGTGTACAATTAAAAAATGTTTTCTGTATTGTTTGTGTTTGTTTCTATGTATTATTTTTGCCAAAACTATTATAAACCTATTACAGTACAGTGCTATATAGCCAACTGTGTTAGTTGGGCACCTAGGTTAACTTTGCTGAACTTACAAACAAATTGGACTTAGCAATGCACTCTCAGAATAGAATTCATTTATATGTAGGGGATGTACTGTACAAGATACTGATGGAAAAAATTGAAGACAAAGCAAACAGATGGAAAGATACACCACGTTCTTGGATTGAAAGAATCAATATTGTTAAAATGACCATGCTACCCAAAGAAATCTACATATTCAATGCAATCCCTGTCATATTACCAATGGAATTCTTCACAAAATTAAAACAAAAAAAATTAAATTACTATGGATACACAAACACCCTGAAGAGCCTTGAGAAAGAATGGAGTTGAAAAAATCATGCTTTCTGAGTTCAAACTATTCTAAAAAGCTACAGTGGTCAATACAGTGTGGCACTAGCATAAAAGAGGCATAGAGATGAATGGAACAGAATAGAAAGCCTAGAAATAAACCCGTGCGGCTATGGTCAATTAACCTACAACAGAGGAGATAAAAAAATACAGTGGAGAAAGGACAGTATCTTCAGTAAGGGTTGTTGGGAAAATTGGACAGCTTCATATAAAAGAAGAAATTAGAACATTCTCTAATGCCATATACAAAAATAAACTCAAACTGGATTAAAGACCTAAATGTAAAATCAAAACTATGAAACTCTGAGAGGAAAACACAGGCAGAACACTCTTTGACATAAAATGCAGCAACATCTTCTGGATCTGTCTCCTAGAGTAATGGAAACGAAAATAGAACCTAATTAAACTCAAAAGCTTTTTCACAGAAAAGGAAACCATAAATTAAACAAAAAGATAGCCCTTAGAATGGGAGAAAATATTTCAAGCAGTGTGACTGACAGGGATTAATTTCAAAAATATTCAAACAGTTCATAGAGTTCAATATCAAAACTCCAAATGACTGAATCAAATACTGGGCAGAAGACCTAAATAACCAATTCTCCAAAGAAGACATATAGATGGCCAATGGGCACATGAAATTATACCATTATTGCTAATTATTAGAAAAATGCAAATCAAAACTACAATGAGGTACCACCTCACACCAGTCAGAATGGCCATCATTAAGAAGTCTACAAATAATAAATGCTGGAGAGGGGAGAAAAGGGAACCCTCTACACTGTTGGTGGGAATGCAAATTGGTGCAGCCACTATGGAAACAGTATGGAACTTTCTTAAAAAAATAAAAGTAGAGCTAATATATGACAGACTGGTTCCAAATAGGATAAGGAGTACATCAAGGCTGTATACTGTGACCCTGCTTATTTAACTTCTATGCAGAGTACATCATGAGAAATGCTACGCTGGAGAAAGCACAAGCTGGAATCAAGATTGCCAGGAGAAATATCAATAACCTGGGATATGCAGATGACACCACCCTTGTGACAGAAAGTGAAGAAGAACTAAAGAGCCTCTTGATGAAAGTGAAAAAGAAGAGTGAAAATGTTGGCTTAAAGCTCAACATTCAGAAAACTATGATCATGGCATCTGGTCCCATCACTTCATGGCAGATAGATGGGGAAACAGTGGAAACAGTGGCTGACTTTGTTTTTCTGGGCTCCAAAATCACTGCAGATGGTGATTGCAGCCATGAAATTAAGAGACCCTTACTCCTAGGGAGGAAAGTCATGACCAACCTAGACAGCATATTAAAAAGCAAATACATTACTTTGCCAATAAAGGTCCATCTAGTGAAGGCTATGGTTTTTCCAGTGGTCATGTATGAATGTGAAAGTTGGACTATAAAGAGAGCTGAGTACCCAAGAATTGATGCTTTTGAACTGTGGTGTTGGAGAAGACTCTTGAGAGTCCCTTGGACTGCAAGGAGATCCAACCGATCCATGCTAAATTAGATCAGTCCTGGGTGTTCATTGGAAGGACTGATATTGAAGCTGAAACTCCAATACTTTGGCCACCTCATGAGAAGAGCTGACTCATTGGAAAAGAACCTGATGCTGGGAAAGATTGAGGTCAGGAGGAGAAAGGGATGACAGAGGATGAGATGATCGGATGGCATCATCAACTCGATGGACATGGGTTTTGTTGGACTCTGAGTGCTGGTGATGGACAGGGAGGCCTGGCATGCTGCGGTTCATGGGGTCGCAAAAAGTCAGACACGACTGAGTAACTGAACTGAACCTTTCACAAAAGTGTGCTGGATTCATGATTATGTTTTTTTCAAATTCTGAACCCTTTCTGAAATACAGTCTACCTCAAATCCTATTTAAGGACTATTTAAGATGCCAGTTCTTCCAAATTTTCCCTCATTTTTCATCCAGATTTAATTTTCTGCTTTTATTTTTTTAACTCTCAAAAGTTATTTTTTATAGAGTGGAATACACAAAGAAGTGGCTTGGATCCAACAAGAACTGGACTTTCTGACTCTGTAGCTTGCTATGTGTGTGACCTATTACCCCATTTAAAATATTGAGGTAGATTATAAGTCCCTTATAAGGGGCCTTATTTTGAGGATTGATATTAAGTACTGCATATATAAATGAGCCAATTCTCAATAAATGGTAGTTATTTTGTTATCTTAATAATCCTGTTAATAATATCTATGTTAAATACATTAAGAACTCTGTGTTAATATTCCTATGTTATTATTTTCCTAAATAGCTGTATTATAATTATCTATGAGTTAATTTTATTGCTCTTTAGACAGGTACCACCTTGAGGGATGGGATTCTGTCTTACTTGTTATGACCTGGCATAGTGTCTTATATTCAGTATATGTTGTACAAACTTTTTTTTCACTAAAATCAATTGAATTAAATAGAACAGTGTCTAGGCAATTTGGCATTAGGGAAAGAAGTGGAGCTCCTATCTACAGTTGAAAGAAAGAAAAACAAAAATAAATTGGTACCCTGAAACCTCTAGATACAACTAAGAACACAGTGATCAGCTTATATTTTTGTACCTATCTATCAACTATCTCATAAATTCTGTCATTTGAACAAAGAAATGCAGACATGCTAATGATATCATGTGTAGATTATCTTTTATGGAAATGATCTGCAGGTTGCTTTTTATTGTTGTCAAGATTATTGTGTCTATGCCCTAATTTGTAAACAACCCACTAATTCCCATTATGAATCAACCATAGTTAAATTAGATCATGATTTATGTAAAACTGAAAAGAAATGACTTTAAAACACTCAGGGGAAGCTAAAAATGTTCATCATAAAATGCTTTTCTCTGAACATCCTAGGAATCTTCTCTTTTCTTTATTTTATATTCACTGAAGAGTCATTTGGGGAGGTAGCAGGATCAGTCAGTGGCACATACTTAGATGCTTGAATTCCCAACTATTTTAGATGTTGTTTGTCTTAAGGACAAATTAAACTGAAAGTTGTAGTCTTGGGGGGCTTTTGGAAAAGAAAATTTTTAAGCAACTAATGATTTGTTCAAGTTGTCCCTATGTGGAGATCATAACTAGGCAACTTGTACAGCAATTTATAGTAACCAGGGTAAATTAGTCATAATTAAAAGTAGAATTTATGAACTATTTGCTAAACTAGGAATTAGCTAGTGATGTAAAGCCACAAACTGGCAAAGTTCCTTGCACAATTGAACCAGAATTATTTTGTTGTCACTTGCAGATTAAATTAACTGACTTTCTCGGTGATATCTCCCTTGGGAAATAGGCATGTTGGGGCTTTCCTGGTGTTTCAGATCATAAAGAATCCGCCTGTAATTCAAGAGACCCAGATTTGATTCCTGGGTCAGGAAGATTCCCTGGAGAAGGGAATGGCTATCCACTCCAGTATACTTGCATGAAAAATTCCATGGACAGAGGAGCTTGGAGGGTTACAGCTTATGGAGTGGCAAAGAGTCAGAGATGACTGAGAGACTAACCCTTTCACACTTGACTTGTATTTAGCAATTTTTTAAAAAGTGGAAATGAAACAAATTGATGGTGAGAATTTCTATAAAAAAAAAAAAAAAAAAGAAGTAGATGACCTTTGAAGAGAAACCTTTAGATTTCTTGTGATCTTAACTTTGGGAAATATTAGGGAAAAATAATTTGAAGCTTCTGTATTTAAATGGATGTCATTAATTTGAATATTTATGATCATTGTTATATTATCTAAACATGCTATTGACAATTGAATCATTTGAAAATGTGAAAATTCTTTTGATTTTCCATTTCCATTCAATTATTTGTCATGGTATGAGAATATTGTTACTCAATAAATTTGAATTACTGGGAGTTGAATCATTGCCAGAGGAAGATGACGTTTAGAAACACTGGATATCCCTTAAAACAAGGGAGATCTACAATGGGGAAAATATTAAAACAGCCCAGAAGCACCACATGCTGGCATGTTTAGAATTATTTTTTGCATACAATTTGATCAATTGGTCAATGTGTCACTGAAACCAAAGAACAAATAATATTTCTTATAACCGGACTGTCAATCAATACCTATGTAATCAGGTGGTGGGTTAGTTGCTAATTTGTGTCCAACTCTTGTGACCCCATGGACTATAGCCTGCCAGGCTCCTGTGTCCCTGGGATTCTCCAGGCAAGAATACTGCAGTTGGTTGCCATTTCCTTCTCCAAGGAATCTTGCTGACCCAGGAATCAAACCGGGGTCTTATCTCCTTCATTGCAGGCATATTCTTTACCAACTGAGCTACAAGGGAAGCCAAAAAGTGAAAGTTGCTCAGTCGCGTCCGACTCTTTGAGACCCCATGGACTATACAGTCCATGGACTTCTCCAGGCCAGAATTCTGGAGTGGGTAGTTTTTCCCTTCTCCAGGGGATCTTCCCAACCCAGGGATAGAGTCCAAGTGTCCTGCATTGCAGGCAGATTCTTTACCTGCTGAGCCACAATAAGTCTAGTTTATCATAAAGTTAGATGAAGAAAGAGAAAAGTAAAAGCAAGATGAAATTTTGACCATTGTGTCTCAGTTTTCAGTTTGGTTCCATGATTTTTTTTTTTTTTTTAAGAAAAATTAGATTCAAAGTTAGGTCTTTATTTGGAGGATTTTCTTAATATTTGCATGTGAGTGTGTGTGTGTGAGAGAGAGGGACAGAGAAAGAAAACTGACTATGAAGTTGGTCATGCAGGCTTTGAGTATAGACAGGGAAGATGAATTAGAATTATCAGAAACATCATGGACACTGAAGGAATTCTATCACTATTCTCCATGTCGATTGAAATGCAACATCACTGCCAGACAATCTGATTGCTAAGATTATCACAGAATCATTGACAAGTATAAGACTTGATTTTAAAGCTCAGCTTTATGATGGATTACCTTGAACAAGTCTCTTAATCTCTTTAAGTTGCAAAATTGTTATATCAGCAATGACAATATCTAAATCAGAGTGTTGTGAATTGGTACATACTATAAATTAAAAGAAGTTGAGTTAAATCATTTACTGAAGTTTCTACTAACTACAGCTTCTTGATAATTGTGTCTGCTTGGGCATTTCCAATGATGGGAAAGCATAAGAAGAGAGTTCTTCCTCTTGAGTTAGGATTTCAAATGTTATTGAGGTTTACCAGCATGCTATAAAGAAGTAGAGGAGAGAGAAGGGAAAAGTTTGAGTAAAGTTTACAAGGTGAGAAAATAAAGAGTCTGATTCGGGGAACTGTGAGAGTCCATTGTAAGTAAAGATAAAATACTTTGGAGTTTGGGTTTTTTGTTTTTGTTTTTTGTAGAAAGAAGAAATAAACGGGTAGAGATACACGGAGAGTGAAATATAGTTGAACAGGTAATAAAGCAGGTGTAGATTCCGAACTTCATGTAGGTAGGTACACTGAACATTCTAGTCACAACTCCATCCCTGGCCTCAAGCATTATAGCATGCAGATATGTTTAAATATTAATGTGAACCATATGAAATATTGCTCTCCATTTTTAAGTGACAAAGTAGAAATTTCATAGATTTCAACTTTATATCTATTAGATGGACTAATGAAAAAACATGGAAAATGTGGAGAACTTCAAATATACTCATGGATTATTATTGTATTCAGTAGAAGATTATCAGTAATTTCAGCATGTAGATGACATCTTCAAAGCTGTGCTTTGAGAATATTCCTCTGGTAATGGGGAAAAGCATGGCTTTTATGGGAGAGTAGGGGGAAGTGGGAAAAAAAAAGAAGGAAACCCAGGAAAAATGGTTAAGTGTATGCTTAAATTGGGTTGAATATTTCATTTTCTGTTGATTGAAGTTTTGCTCAATTGGTCAGCTGATTGAAAGAATGGTAGCATAAGAGACAGATCTGTTCAAATTGGACTAAAATGAATCTCAAGGGCCAATCATATCAATTTTTCTAGAATACATCTCTAAAAGACTAGGGCAAGCAATTCAAATTGTTTCCAAAACCAAGTAGATACTCTCCTTAAAGTAGATACTCTCCTTAAAGCAGGATGGATAAGAATGTCCTTACCTTTTTATATGTCCAACTCAAATCTAAACTATTTGAATTAAATGATTAGAGATATATGCAATTTTAAGAAATTTACTCCTACAAATTTTTAGTGTATACCTTAACTTTCCTTACTACTACATAAATTAGAAAATATTATATAATAATTATATAAAATTTGTAAAGTACAGGAAAGCACAAAATTAACATTACCTATAATCCACCTCTTAGGGGTATTCTGTGAACAATTTGGGGCATCTACTACATGTAGGCATAGACATAAAATTGCTATCTACTTATATTGTATCTATTCCTGTCAGCTATGCTTATTACATTTGTTTGTTTTCACATCTTGTTCTCATATTTGTGACTATAAATTAGCTTTTACACTTTACTGATCTCTCTGCTTCTCACTCTTTTGGGCTTCCATGTTCAGAGGCCTGGCTTTGTCTTCTGGTAACATTCCTAGCTTCTCTTGCCTCCCTTCACTATTTCTATCAATGTCTGAACCCCTTCCTCAAATATTAATCTTGACACCAGTCAGCTGCCCAAGACCAAGTCAAATATATTTAGGCTTCACTAGGTATCTAATATCATTTGGATAGAGGCAAGATGTTTGTTGATTCCTATTCTCTCATCCTTATGATATTTCAGTTTCCAGGTAAACTGATTCCTGGAAAAAGCTAACTGCCCTATTCTTTCTAATTTCAAGAATCCGCAGATTTCATTATTTTTCCTTTATAACATTATGTACTAAAATTGTTCTTTTGTAAAAAACTTCAAATCTTAAAATTTATATCCTTTCCCAGCCCCTTGATGGATTCATGATCCCAAAACTTATCCTGGATTGGTGTTGATGGGAGGGAGTAGGGAGAGAAACTTCTTGCCACCTTAAAGAGTAGCTTCTGTGTAGTAGAGGGATTCAAGTCAATTTGTAATGAGGCCCAATTCCTGAATTTAATATGTATGGGCATAAAGTAGAAGGTAGCAGAAGATTCCTTGTTCCCTTCATTTTTTGATTTAGTTGTAGTTTCAAAGGTCTAGGATTGAACAGTCTTTTGATCATTTCTTAATTGAGCCTATTTTTACCTGAAGGCATAATTCTTCCTAAAGGGCAAAAATGTGTTCCTCTACATTGCTTAATTTCCAATGGTCCTATGACTTTGCGTTTTTTCCTTTATAGTGTTTTGCTAAGATTTTAAAGAGAAGGTTAATCAGGCAGACCATTGTGCAGTTAGCTTTTGAGATCAGGAAGTCAACATCCTAACCGCACCATGAGGAGTGTAAGACCATTTCCTCCTAATCCCCTTCAGCTCAGTGGACCTCTGGAATAGAATCCCCATCCACGAGGGGCAGATAACACATTGTATATTGTGAACAATTCACAAGTATTACATCTTATGAAAGTAGCTATCAACCTTCTCTTCCCTAAGATTATTTTATTTCCCTTGAAAGCATAGATTTTAACTTACAAAGGAAGTCAACTAATATATTCTTGATATATGAATGTTCATTTTCTCTCATTTACAATTTCTCAGACTCTGAGAAAAAAAAAAAGAAAAGAAAACAAGATACCCAGGGTCTATATTGTTTTATGTTCTTAATATGTAAAAGACATTGTCACAGAGGAAACAACAAAACAGCTTGTTCATTAGCAGACACAGCATGTGGATGGAAACAGAGGGGCAGAAACAAGGCCCTAATTACACCCATGAATTCCTCTTCTTCCTTAGAAAAAGAAAGAAGACTTCGTTTTCTCCTCAGTAACAATGTCCTTTAGGGCTTGTGCTAAGAATATATTTTTCCATATGTCTGTGAGTTAGTATGTGAGCCTGATCATTGTTGCCTAATAAACACAACATGAATTCCCACCAGAAGTCAACTAATGGGCACTTCAAGTGCAGTTTTCTGTGTGTGTTAAATGAGTGAGTTGGAAACTTCGCTGTTCTGAAGCTCCTTTGGTGAGGAGGGGGTTATTACAAAGGATTTTCAGTAAGTCTTTGCCTAGATTATAGTCCCATAAAAGAAAAAAAAAAAAAGCACTATAATACTGCCCCTCCATAGGATACTTTTTATATTTTGGGATACACGGTTTCCTTAGCACCCATCTGAATTATAGTCCATTTTCTCCATAACTGGTACCCACCCTACTTGGTCTAGAAGTGAAAATTGGTACTTATTACAATAATTGTGAACAATTTTTAAAACATATATGACATATTTTATGCATTTAAATAACAGTTTTAATATATGCAGATGGAGAATAAACAAAAAACCTGTGCCTTTGCAAAAGCTCTGTATTCTTCATTTCAGCCAAGATTGTCTTTGCCCACAAAAAATACAGGAAATGAACATAGAATAATGAAGGCTTAATATTTGCGCACTGTTGGAGTGCCTCTGGGTGATTATATTTTAACAGAAGTTAATGGCCAAGTAATGGAAATAATGAGCTGAAGTGAAAATCTAATATGCGTTTGATGAGCAGAACATTCTGAATGAAAGTACACTAGAGGAGAAAATCCCTATGGACTGTTTCATGTCTTAGTATTCCTGGAACAAATTAGTTTCAGTATGAAAGTGGACATGATCGATAAAGGAACTTAAGTGGACATGTGCTGCTGATTTTTTAAAGCAGTGGGACAAAACCTGGAGATTCCATAAAAGAAAAAAAATACCCAAATATAGTTTAAAAACCTTCCTCTTTATTTCCATTACTCTTCATGTATATTCATTACATGTATATTAACATAGCCTATGATACTGATCACAGAACAGCTAACTATTGAGCCTGCTAGTTCAAAAATTATCCTAGTAATACTGAACCAAGAATAGGTAAGGTTGGTGAGAACAGCCACACCATGAAAAAATGCCAAGAAGTGTAGGTTTGGAGTCTGATGGATAAAGAATGCTAACATAGATTAGCAAATTTATCATATGGAAGGCACTAAAGGTTTTATAAATGCCAGATAATAACTTAATTTAGGCATGTTTCCCCTAATTATAGGAGAAAGGATAGGAAAGTGTTAAAGTTATTCAGAACTACTGATAACAACATTAACACCAGTATTTAAAGATTTAAACGTTCAAATGACACCATCATCATCACCACCACCACTACTGTCCACATCTGCAGCAATAGCTTCAACACAGTCGCATTCATTGAGCACTTACTGAATGCCATATACCAGCCAATATATTTTACACACAAAATTTCATTTATTTCTCAGTACCTAACAGGTACTCTTATTCTTTTAGATCCTAATTTTATAAGTAAGAAAATTAAGTGACCTGTTGAAAACTCATCATCTTCCCGCTTTACACACTGGGTTCTACTGTTACCCACAATGTTAAACTGCTCTGTAAATTATAAATGCTACAGACTTAAAAGCAATCATCATCATTATTAGCAATAATATGATTTACCGTTTGAGCAGCAGTTCATACTGATCATTTCCTGATATAGACAATTCATTCTTATAAAAAACAAACGACTATAAACAACTCACAAACTCTGACATAATCCATTTTCTTACATATTTTAGTTGTATCACTTAGGGCCAAATGAATGAAATATTTTGTATGTATAATCAGACAACTTATTTGTTAATCCTATTTCTTCTAAAATTCATGTCATGTCCTAGTTACTCTTTATTACATTTTAAAATTTGCGTGCATGTGTGCATGCTAAAGTATCTTCAGTCCTGTCAGTCTCTCTGTGACCCCATGGACTGTAGCTTACCAGGTTCCTCTGTCCATGGAGATTCTCCAGGCAACAATACTGGATTGGGTTGAAATGTCCTTCTCCAGGAGATCTTCCCAACCCAGGTATCGAACCCCTGTCACCTATGGCCCCTGCATTACAGGTGGATTCTTTACTGCTGAGCCACCCAGAAAGCCCTTTAAACTTTAGGATAATGATTTACGTATTTCTTTAGCAAAACAGACAAATTTAAGAAAGTTTGTGTTTTGAAGAATCCTTCCCAAAACAAAATGAAAGTGAATTTGGGAACATTCTGTTAGGTAGTTAGAATAGGAAAAAGGAGTCCAAGATGGCAGTGGCTAAAAGACAAAGGAAAGAGTCCAAGAAAGTGGAACAAAAGAAAATCCATGGACTGGATGAGAAATTCAGGTGAAACAAACATGCCCCCTTCTTGGCTAGCCCAATTTGCATAGGGTAGGCTCAAGGCGGGGGAAGGAAACAAACACATAAAAGGAGGAAGTCAAGAGGGGCTGCGGTCTCTCCTTCGGGGTTGGCCTGCCCTCAAGCCTCCAGGGTGTACTATCCTTTATTTGCAGAATAAAACTGAGCTGTGACCAAGTTGTCCACCATTTCAAAACTTTGCTGCAACAAGACAGAACTGAGGAAATTACACATGTGCCCCGACAGACCCATCAAAATGTGGCAGAATAGGGTAAGGTAATAAATTGACACTCCATTGATAAAATAAATGACTTATTAACCTCAAGTTGTTATAGATTTACAGTTTAGAATTACATTGAAATTAATGCTGATTCAAATTCACTGTTTTGAGTTTCTGACATACTTTCAGCTGATTTGGTTACAATTTTTTTCTGCAATTGAAATCTTTTATTACATTTTTAGGTTATTGCTCTGGACACAATTTTATGCTTTGAAAGTGATATGTTTCTCATACCTAAATGTTCCTATTATGATATATTATTACTTTAACATCATTTTCTCAATGTAATAGTAGTCTTTATGTCCCCACATAGGAAATTGTCATTTGTTGTTTTAATCCTTAATTTGGAAAGACCCCGAATAACTGAAGATTGTGAATGAAGGTCAGGCTATTCATTTAACTGGTTTTTTTTTTCCTAGTTGTAGGTTGGATGAGTGAAGGACATACTTGATGCAGATTACATGAATGGTGAACATATTTATAACAAAAGAAACAATGATTTGAACCTGTGCCCCAATGTGAAATACATATGACACTAAATTTTCAAAGCATTAACAGTTTTCTAACATCTCCCTGTTAGGGAAATTAAATAGTCTTTTTAGGCTTAAGAGACAATGTAGAGCAGGCCTCTGACCTTGCTTCTAACCTGCCTGGACCTGTCCTGACTGTGAGTGCCCAGACTGCCTGGTGTGAGTGCAAGCCTTGCAGCACCATAGATAAGACAGGTAAGGAATCTTGAAATTGTTGAGGCCCTGGAGGGGGCCTGGCCAACCAAGCCCTGGGTCTTAACAACATTCCAAGTTTTACATGACAAAAAAACCCACCATTAACATGAAAGCAGAGCTTCAATTTGCTCACAGGTTGATGACTGAGGGATTATAAACCCTGAAATGCAATTTTAAAAGACTCATCCAGAGAGTGGACTCACTGCCTGGGACCTTTTCCCATTTGGGACTCAGTATGTGCTGTGACATGAGACTTCCCAGTGCTGTTTAAGTCTGGATGCGAGCAAATTCAATTTGGTGAAGTATGTATTATTGCTCTTGTTTGCTGTTTCTGTTTCTCTTTCCTTTTAATGTTAATAAAGAAAGTAAGCTAGATAGTTCTCTAATAAATAGTGGCATTATTCATTTGTATATAATGTGTGACTTATTTTGTTAGCAAATCCTTTGAATATGAGACAAAATTGAAAACTTTTGGCAAAACACTCCCTTTCTACTTACAAATAGCTGAAGTACTTCTAACAGATACAAATGACCTAAAACATATGTAAGAAAACAAGTTGTCATATGTAATTGAGATATTCTTCTAAAGCATATAAAATATATACATTTAAATTTTTGTTTTGCGCTCATATTTTTAGAATGTACAATTGTCCAAATAGCTATGTGTATTCTTATAATGCTTTGTGTAATTCTTTTTACTGTTATTTAAATCTTAGCCTCTTACTTTAATATTTGAACATTTATTTTTTATATCCAATTAGATTGTATTCTTACTGAAACTTGACACTGCCGAAAATTACATTTTGCAAGTGTGCCTGTCAATTTTAAAGAATAAAAATGCACTATTGTCTTTGATATTTGTTATGAAATTAAACCAATTTACAGATTTAAGCATATAGTTCAGGGTAACAAAATGCTAACTGTGTCCAAATCTTACTTTTACTTAAATAAAAACACCTTTCAGTATTATTGCTAAATAACATTTTCACCAGAGGTATTGAAATATGGAAAATTTGAGTGATCTTAGTTTGATGCCATTGTATTTCACTGTTAACCAAGGAGTTAGCAGTAAATAGAAAAGGGAGCAAGAAAAATGGAAAATTCACAACCATGCATTTTGACTTCTGTAAAATAAAAAATTTATCACACTCATATTTTTGTAATAGAAATTCATAATCCCATTTCTCTTTCAGTACTTTTGCTTTGACAAAGAGATGGCACCATGCTTATTAAACTCAATGTGATGTTTACAAAGAGTTGATGAGGGACATTCTATGGTGAACTGAAATAAATAAGACAAGGCTCACATGTCATTTTCAAACATAAAACAAAGTAATGCATTGCAAATGGAATGGCTTATACTAATATGTCATATATATTTTGATGATATGAGAAAATTCAATACATTCAAAAAAATGATAAGTAAGCAATGTAAAGTATATGTTCTTACTAGGATACTACAAATTCATTTTCTCCTGTTATAACGAAAGATTTGTGTGAGGGTTTTGTTTGTTTTTTTCATATTTCTGAGCAACAATCATTAAAAATTCATTTCAACCATATACAATTCATCCAAATGAAACACTGATCTTACAGCTTGTAATTCACTCCCCAATCTCACTTGCACTAAGAAAGAGTTTTTTCTTTTTTTTCCTAAACAAAATATCCATTATGTGCGAGATAAGTCACTTCAATCATATCCAACTCTTTGTGATCCTATAGACTATAGCCCACCAGGCCCCTCTGTCCATGGGAATATCCAGGCAAGAATATTTGAGTGGGCTGCCATGCCCTCCTCCAGGGTGTCTTCCCAACCCAGGGATCAAACCCGCATCTCTTGCATTGCAGATAGATTCCTTACCACTGGTGCTACCTGAGAAACCCAATGTCCATGATTAATCCATATCAATTCTAGGCAACATAGATCCTTGGGCCTGACTGTAATCCAATCATTCATAAATTATTTCATTAGAGACATGCAACTTAAAATAATATTTCTCAGACTTGAATGGGAAAAGCATATATTCCAAAGATATTTTTCAAATATTCCAAAATATTATAAAATTACTTAAGGAATTGTTTAAATGGACTCTAATGCTGACTTAAATTATTTTAGCTATATGTTTACTGAGACTGAAATATAAATCAAAACATAAACTCCTAATTTTTATAGATCAAATGAAAAACACAGCCTTAAACAACATATGCAACATTACTGTAACATATGGAAGATAATATTTTATCAAATCACCATTTGCAACACCAGATGATAATGACTGGTAATGCATGAGACTTTTAAGTTTGTCATACATAGACTGTTGTGCAACTATGTGATTCTCTCATCATTTTTCCCCATTTGTAGTCCCATGCTCTGCTTTGGCTTTATGTATCAATGACAGACCTTTATATGGTAGAAAGTTCTCTGTACATTCCTCATTTGCATGTAGCAACTGAAATAATTCTATAGTGTTTTTCATTAACATAATTAAAGCAATAATGCAAGTTTAGCTTGGCAGTATTCTGTCATAAAGGGATTACCCAGGATATCAAGAATATGTTTATATTATTTTTAATACTAACATTGAAATGCAAACCCATCATCTAAAAATTATGATAGATAACTTCTGGGTCCTCAAACCTGGAGACCCAAAATGAAAACCAAAATTAACTAACTGAATGAAAGTATTTGCTTTCTTCATAATCTGGTGAAATTCCCAGTTGGTGCTGAAATATCACAGAAACAAGGAAGTAAGGCCATTTTGAGATAGAACTTTTTCCTTTATAGATCACTTGATTTCTTTCTTAATCACTATGAAGACAAAGCCATAGCTCAGCCAGTTCATGAAATATGTCTCACCATTATGTTAAGACTCATATACATTGTGTGGTATCATCCACAACTTCAGAAAAGTCTGATATTAAACGTTTGAATTACGAAATAGACTTCTAACCTTTTATTCTCTCTGACTGCTTTGTCTCCCTTCTTCCAAGAGATAGTTGGTTTTGGAGATCCTTGAGGTTTGCACTCTATGATGACTTCTTGGTCTTTGGGAATAATTATTGTTTTCTTCAGTTGATTCAGTGCAAAAGTGGGAGCTGAAGCTATAAAAAAGAAAAAGTTAATTCTACCAGAAGCAATGACAGTAACTTCTAATGGATGATTCACTGAGATTGGGCAATTTTACCTTTGGAATGCATTTTTAATAAAATCATAAGATATCTACACATATAAAAGGCACTAATTTGAATATTAATTTAATTATTGCTTCATAGATATCTTATTGGCTGTCCTTTCTTTTACCAGGTTCTTACAATTGTGGGGCCTACAGATAAAGGTTGTTTCAAAGAATGAGATGCTTTAATTAAACTTTAATTGTGTAAGTTTAATGATCACTTTGGGCAAAAGGTGAAGGGGTTGAACATGGGTCTGTTTGGGGCTTCCTTTGGAAAAATGGAGGCTATCTGTGAAGAAGGCAATCCTGCGTCACCTGTTTCTAATCTCTGAGTCTTGATGCATATTTTACTTAATAATGTGTATGTGTGTGTGTGTTCAGGCTCTCAGTCATGTCCAATAATTGCAACACATAATTTTCCAGGCAAGAATACTGGAACAGGTTGCCATTTTCTACTCCAGGGGATCTTCCTGACCCAGGGATGGAACTGGGATCTCCTGCACCTCCTGCATTGTCAGGAAGCTTCTTTAGCACTGGGCCACCTGAGAAGTCCATTTAAATAGTATACAAAACTAAATGTAGAGTTTTAGGAAATACAGTTTTAAGAATTGAATAATTTAAATTTCAACTCATTGGTTGCAATTATTCACCTAGGCCTGAGCATTCATTAATATTCATTTTGTATTACTAGATTTTTATTATTAGTTTTCATTTAAACTTCCCAAGACATTCCAGTAGGTAGCTGTGGTTAACAACACTGAACTAAAGTTCAGTGCAGATCAGTCACTCAGTCATATCCAACTATTTGTGACCACCCAGACTGCAGCACGAAAAGCTTGCTGCACCACCAAACCCTGGAGCCTACTCAAACTCATGTCAAGTCCATCAGTGATGCCATCCTACCATCTTATCCTCTGTCATCCCCTTCTCCTCCTGCCTTCAATCTTTCCCAGAATCAGGGTCTTTTGAATGAGTCAGTTCTTCCCATAAGGTGGCCAAAGTATTGGAGTTTCATCTTCAGCATCAGCCCTTCCAATGAATATTCAGGACTGATTTCCTTTAAGATGGACTGGTTGGACCTCCTTGTAGTCCAAGAGACTGTCAAGAGGCTTCTCCAACATCACAGTTCAAAAGCATCAATTCTTTGTTGCTCAGCTGTCTTTGTATTCCAACTTTCACACCCATACACGACTACTGGAAAAACCATACCTTTGACTAGATGGACCTTTGTTGGCAAAGAAATGCCCCTGCTTTTTAATATGCTGTCTAGGTTGATCATAGCTTTTCTTCCAAGGAGCAAGTGTCTTAATTCATGGCTGCAGTCAAAGTCTCACTGTTTCCACTGTTTCCCAATCTATTTGCCATGAAGTGATGGGACCAGATGCTGTGATCTTAGTTTTCTGAATGTTGACTGTTAAGCCAACTTTTTCACTGTTCTCTTTCACTTTCATCAAGATTCTCTTTAGTTCTTCACTTTCTGTCATAAGGGTGGTGTCATCTGCATATCTGAAGTTGTTGATATTTCTCCCAGGAAACTTGATTCCAGCTTGTGGTTCATCCAGCCCAGCACTTTGCATGATGTACTCTGCATATAAGTTAAATAAGCATGGCAAAAATATACAGCCTTGACATACTCTTTTCCTGATTTGGAACCAGTCTGTTGTTCCATGTCCAGTTCTAACTCTTGCTTCTTGACCTGAATACAGATTTCCTAGGAGTCAGGTCAGGGGTTCTGCTTATTCCCATCTCTTTAAGAATTTTCCATAGTTTGTTGTGATCCAAACAGTCAACGGCTTTGCTTTATTCAATAAAGAAGAAGTATGTGTTTTTCTGGAACTCTCGTGCTTTTTCCATGATCCAACAGATGTTGGCAGTTTGATCTCTGGTTCCCCTGCCTTTATAAGCCCACCTTGAACATCTGGAATTTCATGGTTCTTGTACTGTTGAAGCCTGGCTTGGAGAATTTTGAGCATTATTTTGCTAGCATGTGAGATGAGGACAACTGAATGGTAGTTTGAGCATTCTTTGGCATTGCCTTTTTTTGGGATTGGGATGAAAACTGACCTTTTCTAGTCCTGTGGCCACTGCTGAGTTTTCCAAATTTGCTGGCATATTGAGTGTAGCTCTTTTGCAGCATCATCTTTTAGGATTTGAAATAGCTCACCTGTAATTCCATCATGTCCACTAGCTTTGTTCATAGTGATGCTTCCTAAGGCCCACTTGACTTTGCATTTCAAGATGTCTGACTCTAGGGGAGTGATCACACCATCGTGATTATATGGATCCTGAAGATCTTTTTTGCATAGTTTTTCTGTCCTTAACTGTGCCCATCTTCCCATGAAATATTCCCTTGCTATCTCTAATTTTCTTGAAGAGATCTCTAGTCTTTCCCATTCTATTGTTTTCCTTTATTTCTTTGCATTGATCCCTGAGGAAGGCTTTCATATCTTTCCTTGCTATTCTTTGGAACTCTGCATTCAAATTGGTATATCTTTCCTTTTCTCTTTTACCTTTAGCTTCTTTTTTTTTTTTTTGTCAGCTATTTGTAATGCTTCCTCAGTCAACCATTTTGCCATTTTGCATTTCTTTTTCTTGGGGATGGTCTTGATCCCTGCCTCCTGTACAATGTCATGAACTCCCTCTGTGGTTCTTTAAGCACTCTGTCTATCAGATCTAATCCCTTGAATCTATTAGTCAGCTCCACTGTATAATTGTAAGGGATTTGATTTAGGTCCTACCTGAATGGTCTAGTGGTTTTCCCTACTTTCTTCAATTTGAGTCTGAATTTGGCAATAGGGAGTTCATAATCTCATCCACAGTCAGCTTCCAGTCTCATTTTTGCTGACTGTATAGAACTTCTCCATCCTTGGCTGCAAAAAATATAATCAATCTGATTTTGGTATTGACCTTCTGGTGATGACCATGTGTAGAGTCTTCTCTTGTGTTGTTGGAAGAGGGTGTTTGCTATGACCTGGGCGTTCTCTTGGCCAAACTCTATTAGCCTTTGCCCTGCTTCATTTCGTGCTCCAAGGCAAATTTGTCCATTACTCCAGGTATCTGTTGACTTCTTACTTTTTCATTCCAGTTCCCTATAATGAAACGGACATCTTTTGGGGGTGTTTGCTTGTTCTAGAAGGTCTTGTAGTTCTTCATCGAACCATTCAGCTTCATCAGCATTAGTGGTTGGGGTATAGACTTGGATTACTGTGATATTGAATGGTTTGCCTTAGAAAGGAACAGAGATGATTCTGTTGTTTTTCAGATTGCATCCAAGTACTGCATTTCAGACTCTTTTGTTGACTATGGTGGCTACTGTATTTCTTTTAAGGGAGTCTTACCCACAGTATTAGATATAATGGTCATCTGAGTTAAATTCACTCATTCCAGTCCATTTTAGTTCACTGATTCCTAAAATGCTGAACTAAAGAATATGTGAAAAAATAAATAAACAAACAAACAAAAAAAGAGACACCTTTACATCTAAAAGAGAACCTGGAAAATATCTGTACAACTTTACTGTATCTTAGACATTTATTTATGCCAATCTGAAAATCTTATGAATATTTCATTTGTGTTTTATGTTCATTACATAGAAGTATGACATAATTATACTTAGCAGATAACACATAACATTAAAAGATATCTATGTATCACAAACAGAAAAAGGTACCAACTGAGATGAGTAAAGAAATTGAAAGAAAAATTTAGGAATTTATAGAAAGATAACATATTTGGTTGCCTACTGGGGATATACTTTATTAAAGGTAATTTTGAAAACATATTTTTGAATAAGAAAGGAACCCATTTGAGAGTGTTTCTGGATAAACTATTGATTAGGTGAGTGCTGAATCAGTTTTTAAATTCAGAAATACAGGTGTATGAGCTAACAAGAAAGTAAATATTTTTTGATTGGTTAGGATGTAAGACATTGAAACATGGACTCCTGTATCAATATTGGATGGATTTGTTATAGTGTGAGGAAATTTCAAATATAAACATTCATAATTCAAGTTGGTTTATGGCATATTATATTTAACTGATATATGAAAGGTGCATTTTCAGACTCCAAGATCTTGGGTGTTTCTGTGAATGTTGTGCTTTGGGTCAGTGGTAAGTACACAGCACACTTAGGCCTTTGCACACTTCTGATAAATGGTGTGTTAAGGTCATCTAAGTCTCTCTCTTTGTGTTATAATTATCCCAGAACCAAAATTTAGAACATCTTGAGAATGAGAAAAAAGAAAATCGATTCCAGTGCCCTAAAGAGGCTCAATTTGGTAGCCTGTTCCCCTGGATTGAATTTTTCTTATAGGAAAGTGTGAAGTAGTGCTAGTGTTCTGGTTATATTCCAGAATGTAACCCTATGAGCTTACTGTGTTCGGCTTTAGGAGGGCTCTCATCAACCTGTTAAGGTGGTAACATCTCTTTAACAGACGATGCTTTCTTGGGCGTCCTGCCTTGCAGGAGCCACGTACCTACTGGTAGGTAGGAGCAGCTTGGGAAAATATTAAGCATTGCTGTGTTGATAACCTACATTCTGATACTCTACCTTTATGACAACTTTCCTTGAAAGTTAGCATACTTTTCTTATGTGATTTTTTTTTTAAAGCCATAGAAAAGATATATTGTGTAAATCTGTTAGGATTAAAACTAAAATTAAAGAACGTAAACGTTACGGGACAAATTGTATGCTATATAACCTTATCTCCCAAAATTTAAAAAGTATATATCAGAAAGGCATAGTTTTAAAAGATAAAATAGGTTTTTACAATCACATCATAAACCTCCAGCATAGTAAGAATTAGAGCATGAGAAGAAGCCACACTTCTTTCTTATTCATTTAGTTAGAAACGGCATACCTAAAATCTTCAGCTCAGCACTTGCATAGATGGTTCCGTATTTATTTTCAGCCAGACACTGATACATTCCAGCATCTGATTGATTCACGTTGTGGATCATCAATACTCCATTAACCATCTCAACCCTACTCTGTAATGAAATAAGAAAAATAGATATAGAAATTGAATGTTTCACACATATTTTACAGTTATTCTCTCCTAGATTAAAAAAAAAAAAAGGCCTCCAACGTTGAAACCCCATGGACTATAGCCCTCTGACTCCTCTCCATAGAATTCTCCAGGCAAGAATACTGGCGTGTGTAGCTATTCTCTTCAGGGGATCTTCCTGACCCACGCACTGAAGCTGGGTCTCCTGCATTGCAGGCAGATCCTTTACCATCTGAGTCACTAGGAAGCTCCCACAATTAATACAGTTGAACATTATTTCAATTTAGGAAGACAAATTTACTATACATTATTCTAATGTAAAATATAGCTATGTCTTGATCAGAAAAGAAATTATATCTTCTTATAGTAATTTTTATGAATTTTACTTTTGATTATATTTTAAAATAAGCAGCTTTTGTTTGGTATACTGGTCAAGCTAATGAAATACAGTCATCAGATAATGCTTTTATTGAATTTATTTTACAAATAAGAAGCTGGAGTTCAAATGTAGAAAGGATTGAGACTGCAGATATGTAGGATCAAGTTAAATACAGTCCACTAAATTCCAAGAATCTCTTTATTATATTGATCTGGTCAGATGTTTGTCTTTTCTCTCACTTTCCAACACAATGACATAGATTAAAAAAAAAAAAACAACAACTGTCCTATAACTGGAATCTGTATAAAACTTTTGGTCAGAAAATGTAAATTTAATTATTAGATGAAATAATACAGAAGACAGAAAATAAAACACATGCAAACTGAGGTAAACTGAGGCCAAGAGCACACTTCGAAAACAAATTTTAAATTTAAAATGTTCTTTAACAATCAGATATCTTATCTATTTAACATCAAGCAAATCATTCTTTTAATTTTAGTGAGCAGTGCTTTGCTTATCTATCAACAGAGATGCCAAGTAATTTGACATCATTTTTTAAATGAACCCATTCATTCATTCGACTATTATCTGCCAGTGGAATTTACTGAGTTGGTGAGAGTAGACAATATAACCAGCACACGCCCCTTCCCAAGAAGATTAGAGAGACACGCCCCTTCCCAAGAAGATTAGAGAGACAGGCAATAAGTTAACCTCCCAGGATTCCCACTCCCTCCCTCTCAGTTTTCTTTAACAGTTCTCCTACTCTTTTTATTTGTGTCAGTCTTTTTCTGTAACTATGCTTTGGCCTTAGTGATTTTAGAATAAGGGAATGTTGGAGTTGGATGTGACTGTGAAGGTGATATGATCCAATTTTTTGATTTTACAAAAGGGCAAATCAAGGTCCAAAAAGGCAAACTACAGAAATGAGATCCTTTGATAATGGCAGAACTTGGGCAGAAACTGTGTTTGGAATTTCAATTTATACACTTCCCCTCCCTTTTGTCCATAGGTAATAAAGTAAGATGGTAGGTGTTGCGAGAGGGCATCAGAGAGCAGACGCACTGAATCCATAATCACAGAAAACTAGCCAATCTGATTACAGGACCATAGCTTTGTCTAACTCAATGAAACTAAGCCATGCCGTGTGGGGCCACCCAAGACGGATGGGTAATGGTGGAGAGGTCTGACAGAATGTGGTCCACTGGAGAAGGGAATGGCAAGCCACTTCAGTATTCTTGCCTTGAGAACCTCATGAACAGTATGAGAAGGCAAAATGATAGGATACTGAAAGAGGAAATCCCCAGGTCGGTAGTTACCCACTATGCTACTGGAGATCAGTGGAGAAATAACTCCAGAAAGAATGAAGGGATGGAACCAAAGCAGAAACAATACCCAGTTGCAGATGTGACTGGTGATAGAAGCAAGGTCTGATGCTGTAAAGAGCAATATTGCAAAGGAACCTGGAATGTTAGGTCCATGAATCAAGGCAAGTTGGAAGTGGTCAAACAGGAGATGGAAAGAGTGAACATCTACACTTTAGGAGTCAGTGAACCAAAATGGACTAGAATGGGTGAATTTAACACAGATGACCATTATATTTACTACTATGGGCAAGAATCCCTTAGAAGAAATGGAGTAGCCATCATAGTCAACAAGAGAGTCAAAAATAAAGTACTTGGATGCAATCCCCAAAATGACAGAATGATCTCTGTTTGTTTCCCAGGCAAACCATTCAATATCACAGTAATCCAAGCCTATGCCCCAACCTGTAATGCTGAAACAGCTGAAGGTGAACAGTTCTATGAAGACCTACAAGACCTTCTAGAACTAACATGCAAAAAAGATGCCCTTTTCATTATAGGGTACTGGAATGCAAAAGGAGGAAGTCAACAAATACCTGGAGTAATGGGCAAATTTGGCCTTGGAGTACAGAATGAAACAGGGCAAAGCTAACAGGGTTTTGCCAAGAGAATGCACTGGTCACAGTACACACCCTTTTCCAACAACACAAGAGAAGACTCTACACATGGACATCATCAGATGGTCAGTACCAAAATCAGATTGATTATATTATTTGCAGCCAAAGACGGAGAAGCTCTATTCAGTCACCAAAAACAAGACCAGAACCTGACTATGGCACAGATTATGAACTCCTTATTGCCAAATTCAGACTTAAACTGAAGAAAGTAAGGATAACCACTAGACCATTCAGGTATGACCTAAATCAAATCCCTTATGACTCTACAGTGGAAGTGAGAAATAGATTCAAGGGATTAGATGTGATAGAGTGGTAAAATGGCTGTCTGAGGAGGTTTTACAAACTGCTATGAAAAGAATAGAAACAAAAGTCAAAGGAGAAAAGAAAAGATATACCCATTTGAATGCGGAGTTCCAAAGAATGCAAGGAGAGATAAGAAAGCTTTCCTCAGTGATCAATGCAAAGAAATAGAGGAAAACAATAGAATGGGGAAGACTGGAGATCTCTTCAAGAAACTTAGAGACACCAAGGGAACATTTCATGGAAAAATGGGCACAATAAGGGACAGAAATGGAATGGACCTAACAGAAGCAGAAGATATTAAGAAGAGGTGGCAAGAATACACAGAAAAACTATACAAAAAAGATCTTCAGGATCCATATAATCATGATGGTGTGATCACTCACCTAGAGCCAGACATCCTGAAATGCAAAGTCAAGAAGGCCTTAGGAAGCATCACTATGAACAAAGCTAGTGGACGTGATGGAATTACAGGTGAGCTATTTCAAATCCTGAAAGATGATGCTGTGAAAGTGCTGCACTCAATATGCCAGCAAATTTGGAAAACTCAGCAGTGGCCACAGGACTGGTAAATGTCAGTTTCCATTCCAATCCCAAAGAAAGGCAATGCCAAAAAAAAAAAAAAAAAGAAAGGCAATGCCAAAAATGCTCAAAATACCACATAATTGCCTTCATCTCACACAGTATCAAAATAATGCTCAAAATTCTCCAAGCCAGGCTTCAACTATATGTGAAGTGTGAACTTCAAGATGTTCAAGCTGGTTTTAGAAAAGACAGAGGAACCAGAGATCAAACTGCCAACATCTTTTGGATCATTGAAAAAGAATGAGAGTTCCAGAAAAACATCTGCTTCTGCTTTATTGACTATGCCAAAGCCTTCCACTCTGTGAATCAAAACAAACTGTGGAAAATTCTGAAAAAGATGGGAATACCAGACCACCTGTCCTGCCTCCTTAGAAATCTGTAGGCAGGTCAAAAAAAAACAGTTAGAACTGGACATGGAACAATAGACTGGTTTCAAATCTGGAAGGAGTACGTCTAGGTTGCATATTGTCACATTGTTTATTTAACTTATATGCTGAATATATCATGAGATTGCTAGACTGGATGAAGGAAAAGCTGGAATCAAGATAGCCAGGAGAAAAATCAATAACCTCAGATATTCAGATGACACCACACTTCCAGCAGAAAGCAAAGAAGTACTAAAGAGACTCTTGATGAAAGTGGAAGAAGATAGTGAAAAAGTTGGATTAAAACTCAACACTCAGAAAACTAAGATCATGACATCTGGTCCCATCACTTCATGGCAAATAGATGGGGAAACAATGGAGACAGTGAGGGACTTTATTTTTTGGGGTTCTGAAATCACTGCAGATGGTCACTACTGCCATGAAAATAAAAGACATTTGCTCTTTGGAAGAAAAGGTATGACCATCCTAGACAGCATATTTAAAAAGAAGAGACATTACTTTCCTGACAAAGGTCTGTCTAGTCAAAGCTATGGCTTTTCCAGTAGTCATGTATGGATGTGAGAGATGGACTATAAAGAAAGCTGAGTGCCGAAGAGTTGATGCTTTTGAACTGTGGTGTTGGAGAAGATGCTTGAGAGTCCATTGGACTGCAAAGAGATCCAACCAGTCCATCCTAAAGGAAATCAGTCCTGAATAATCATCGGAAGGATTGATGCTGAAGCTGAAACTCCAATACTTTGATCATCTGATGCAAAGAACTGACTCATTGGAAAAGACCCTGATGCTGGGAAAGATTGAAGGTGGGAGGAGAAGCGGATGACAGAGAATGAGATGGTTGGATGGCATCACCGACTCAATGGACATGAGTTTGAGTAAACTCTGGGAGTTGGTGATGGACAGGGAGGCCTGGCGTCCTGCAGTCCATGTGGTTGCCAAGAGTTGGACAAGACTGAGCTACTGAACTGAACTGAAGGACACAAGATAAATTGATTAGAATCAAATGGGTCCAAGGTAGTAGACAAGTTGACTTGATTAGACCCTGATCTTCAATCAGCAAGGATAATGAAACACCCAGAGGCACCATGGACAGTTCCAATCACTGTCAAAAGACCAAGGAGTGCATGATGACACAATTCCTGGAAATCTCCACCTCTTCCCAAAAATAGTTGCAATAATCCTCCCACTTAATAGCATGTGAAATACCCAGCCTATAAAAACTAACCACACCACATTTTGCACTGCACTTGCCCTCTGTGATGGCCCAGGCTCTGTCTGTGGATTGTACTTCTCTCTGACTCTGAATAAATCCATTTCTTAACCATCACTTTATCTCTCACTGAATTCTTTCTGTGGTGGGACATCAAGAACCTGAGCTTCATTCAGTCCTGAAAGCAGGTATTGTGGGTTTTGGCTGGGTTAGAATCCCAGCCCGTAGGTTCCAGTCCCAATATGTGGTAAACATTTTCCATCTCAGGCAAGCAACTTTATATTTTGACTATCCCACCATCTTCAAAGTGACAGCAGTTGGTTAGATGATGTCTAAAAGTCTGCTAAAATGGCAATGAGTTAGTGATAATCACTGATATTTTCCTGTGAACTTATAGGATTGAATAAAATTTGAAGAAGTGATGTATTACCAGAAAGTAATGAGGCAATTAAAATTAAAAGAAAACTATTTTTTTCAACAACAACAAAAAGAACCCCATACAAAAACATGGGCAGAAGACCTAAATATAGATTTCTCCAAAGAAGACACACAGATGGCCAACAGGCACATGAAAAGATTTTCAAAATTGCCAATTATTAGAGAAATGCAAATCAAACTACAATAAGGTACAGCCTCACACCAGTCAGAATAGCCAGCCATCATTAAAAAGTCTACAACTAACAAATGCTGGAGAGGATGTGGAGAAAAGGGAACTCTTCTACAATTGGTGGGTATGTAAGTTGGTGCAACCACAGCGGAAAACTAAAAATACAATTACCGTATGATCAAGCGATCCCACTCTTGGGCATATATCTGGACAAAACTGTAATTCAAAAAGATGTTTGCACACCTATGTTTATAACAGCACTATTTGCAATAGCCAAGACATGGAAATAACCTAAATGTCCTTCAAAAGATAAGTGGGTAAAGAAGATATGGCACATCTATACAATGGAATATTCAGCCAGCAAAATAATGTCATTTGCAGCAACATGGATGCAAGTAGAAATTATCATACTAAGAAAAGTAAGTCAGAAAAAGACAAATATCGTATGATATCACTTATACGTGAAATCTAAAATATTACACAATGAATCTATTTATGAAGCAGAACCAGAATCACAGAGATAGGGAGCAGATTAGTGCTTGCCAAGGGGGCGGAGGTTGGAGGACAGATATAGTGGGAGGTTGGGGCTAGCAGATGTAAACTTTTATACATAGAATGGATAAGCAACAAAGTTCCACTATACAATACATAGAATTATATTCAATATCCTATGATAAACCACAATGGAAAATAACATTTTAAAAAGAATATATATATGTATAATTGAATCACTGTGCTATACAGAAATAATTAACACAACATCGTAAATCAACTATAGTTCAATCATTTTTTTAAAGAGTGAAAATTAATTTGTTTATATGTTATCTTTCTCATTCCGAATATAAGGGATAAATAAGAAATGGCTTTCAATAAGACTAAAGGAAGTTAGTTTGTCCTTTGTGAAATTCCACAAAAATATCACTGGAACATGTTAATGGTTACCAACAGTACCTGAGGCAAGAGGGCCACTCCATTCTTCAGCCAGCGGTAGGTGGGCCTGGGTTTTCCAGTGGCCTTACATTCCCATCGCAGAGGGCTCCCACTGTCTAACTGAGTATCATTCAGTTTTTCTGCCCAGTGTGGATAGGCTGTAAGAGTTTAAGGAAAAAAGGGTGATTTCACTTCTCAACGTTTCACAAAAATCAAGATTTTATGGAATGTTAATGAATTCATAAGCATTAAATATTTTATCAATTCATGTAACTTGGATTTTGGAAGAAAATTGGCACTGCATTACACAGAGAACTCTCTATCCTGTGTAAAAATATAACCATGATGATGTTTTAATAATTTGAAACACTTTTTAATCTAAATGAAGCATATCTTTCTGTTCTTGTTGTTTAATTTTAAAGTATCTCCTCTTCAAAAGGCACTTTTTTTCTTATCTTTTTAAAAATTTATTTATTTTTAATTGAAGGATAATTGCTTTAAAATATTGTGTTGTTTTATGTCATATATCAACATGAACCAGTCATAAGGGGGAGAACATACAGGACTTCTTGTTTTACCCTCCTTAGAGTAAGTGGTAGATTCTTCCCATGGAGAGCATGGGAACTTGTTTAGAAAGCAGTTTTTCTAAACTAAAAATCTTTCTAAACAAGAGGCATCTCTTCTTCCAAATATTGAGCAGAATTAGCACAGTTTTAAGTAATATAACATGGAAAAAAAAGTAATATAACATGCCCATTTACTGAATAGCTGTTCTGTTTTTGTTTCCTAATAAAGCCTGAATTGTTTCAAAAAATAATTTGTAAATTCAAGTATCATTTGATATAAAATTGTTCTATATTTGCTGGCATTTTAGTATACACACATATATTTATATATACAAGTTTTCAATGCTCTGTTTCTTTCTCAAAAAAAGATAATATTCCAAACTCATGAAATTTATAAAGTATGAAAAGTGAAAGTCGCTCAGCTGGGTCCGACTCTTTGCCACCCCATGGACTACACAGTCCATGGAATCCTATAGGCCAGAATGCTGGAGATCCTTCTCCAGGGGATCTTCCCAACCCAGGGATCTAACCCAGGTTTCCCACATTGCAGGGGGGTTCTTTACCAGCTGAACCACAAGGGAAGCCCAAGAATACTGGAGTGGGTAGCCTATCCCATCTCCAGCGGATCTTCCGACCCAGGGATCGAGCTGGGGTCTCCTGCATTGCAGGCGGATTCCTTCCCAACTGAGCTGTCAGGGCAGCCACCGTTAAAGCGTCTTTCCTACATTGACATTTTTCTCAAGTTTGAATCTCTGAATCTCTCTCATCTATTTCTTTCATCTCTCTGACCCTTTCCCTTCTGGCAGTCACCCATTTGTTCTCTGTATCTATTACTCTGTTTCAGTTTTGTTATGTGTTTTCATTTGTTTTGTTTTTCAGATTCCACACATAAGTGAAATCATATGATGCTTGTGTTTCTCTGACTTATTTTCCTTAACATAATTCCCTCTGGGTCCACCCGAGTTGTCAGAGATGGTAAGATTTCTTTTCTTTTCTTTTTTTAAAGCCTGAGTATCATTCCATTTTATATGTATGTGTGTGAGTGTGTGTGTGTGTGTGTATTTCAAGATGTCCGATGCTTTTTCATAGCTATTGAGATGATTATATGATTTTTTTCTTTGATTTGTTAAAGTGATATAACACAATAATTTGCACCCTTGGGATAAGCCCCACTAGATCATTGTGTGATCATTGTAATGTATTGTTGAATTCAATTTGCTAGTTTTATTTTTTGTTTTTGAGGATGTGTCCATCTGTGTTCATCAGTGGTATTGGCCTGTACATTTTTTGTGCTATATTTTTGTCTGGTTTTAGTACTAGGTGATATTGTAGAATGAGTTCAGACATATTCCTCTGCACATTTTTGAAAGAGTTTGAAAAGGAGGGCTGTTAACTTTAAATTTTTGGTAGACTTCACCACCTGGGAGGCCATCTGGTACTATACTTTTGTTTGCTGGGAGTTTTTATTTTATTTTATTTTATTACTGATGTAACTTCATTACTGGTGATTGATCTTTTCATATTTTCTATTTATTCTTGATTGTTTCTTGGGAAATTGTACATTTCCAGACACTTATTCCTTTTTTCTACATTGTCCATTTTATTGACATATAATTGTTTGTAGTAATCCCTTATGATCCTTTGTCTTTCTGTGGTATTGGCTGTGACTTCTCTTCTTTCAGCTTTGATTTTATTTACATGGACCCTCTTTTTCTTGATGAGTCTAGCGACAGTTTTATCAGTTTTACTTATTTCAAAGTACCAGCTCTTCTTTTCACTGATCTTGTTTATTGTTCTTAGTCTCTACTTCACTTATGTCTGCCCCGTTTGCTGCCAGGCCCTGCCTCATGCAGTGGCCAGAGGTGCGTGGGACTGGGTCCCAGCATGACTGGCTGGGTGGCCTGGTCACAAAGGACTCGCGCTGACCTGCTGGTTGGCGGGACTGTGTCCTGAGCTAGCTGGCTATGTCCTGGGAGTCCCGGGACCGGTGCCAGCCTACTGATGGTAGGGGCTGGGTCCTGATCCAGCTGGTGGATGGGAACACCTTTAAGGTACAAATTCTCTGGAATGCTTTCCTTGAATCAATCCGGTAGAAAGTAGTGGACTCTGCTCCTGTAGGCTTTTATCATAGCAGATAGCATGCTCTGCCCTCTGTGGGATTTGCTTTTCATCTAATTTAGTCAACCAAGAGTTTCCTCAAATCTCTATTGTTAGCTTGTAGTGCAGTAATAGCATTTAATAAACGGTAACTGAATCAATGAGTGAATGAGCAAAATGTGCTTAGCATAGTAAATTTGGTTGGAGGGCTGAATTTTTAAAGGATTTTTTTTTTTTTTACAAATAATAAAAACAAAACATGTTGAAATAATATTTTAATATTTCAAAATATTTTGCAGCATCCCTGTGAAGAACATTAAGTTTTTTAGATGAACTGATCTTGAATACAGTGACAGTTATAGTTTCCAGCAGATTCAGCTTAATAAGCAATTTGTTTAATTTCATGTTGTAAGGATCTGTATTTTCTTGTATCAGTGCTCTGTGTGACAGTTTCCCTCAGTGTTAGTGTCCTCATCTGGAAAATAAGAATAGTATCACTTACTTTTTATGTATAATATGCATTATAAAAGCAAATATGAAAAGTATAATTTGCTATTTATAGAAGATGAGATTGTAGATATTCTGGAAGTAGATTTTCCCAATTCTTACACACAACCTGGTTGTCTCTGAAATTTTTGGAAAATATAAAAATTTGTGAGCCATGAAGGTTATGTATCATACAGATGCAGTAATTTAGTGTAGGACCAGCAAAGTTTTTGTGTAAAAGATGAGACAGAAAGTATTTGACACTTTGCCAGTCAGCTGATCTTTATCTCAACAACTTAACTCTGCCTTAGCAGTGCTTAAAGCTGATGCAGGCAATATGCAAACAAATGGGTGTCACTGTGTTTCAAAAACTTTTTATTTACAAAAAAAAGAAAAAAAAAAGGACAGCTGGTAGGATTTGGTTCATGGGCAATAAATTGTGACTCCTGTTTCAAGCCAAGGGCAAGAATAAGTTAATAAAGGTTATAAGGTTTGCAACATCAGATGACAGCTTTAGTGCTGGGAAAATATTTTTAAGGTTAGCAATTACCTATGCTATAAAAAGAACCTGACAATTCCTCATTTGTTTTTAATTTAAAGCATTTCTGTGTGTAGGGTAATTTTACCTAGTGATTTACCATACAAAAGAAGCGTGGTATATGTATCTAACAATGTTTAGTTCAAATTGCATTTTCAGTTTGACTCTTGTGACCAGGGCATCAAACTTGGCTGAGATCACTTACTGTATACTTGCAACTGTCCACGAAAGGAATTTTTTCCACGTGAGTTTTCAGCTCTGCACTCATATGTGCCTGCATCGTCCAGCTGCACGTTGGGTATTTCCAGTACTGCCTGAGATTTACGCAGACGTGACTTACTAGGAATATAACCGTTAACCTTCATCCATGTGATTGTTGGAACTGGGCTACAATAAGGAGTAAAAATGCCATTAATACACTTTCCACTATTAGGAACATAGATTCTGTTATCTGGTAATTTAAGCACTTAATAGGCTGAGTGCAATAAAGTGTAATCACAATTAAGAACCATGTGATAGTTGATATACTTCACTTTCCATGTGCATTGTCTGCTTATAAGTTAGATTACAAGGAAAGGGCATTTCCTTTTCTTTTGTATTTCAGAAAAGCAATTCAAAGGTTATATTTTACACATATATATGCTATGCTTTACGTTTTTAAAACTGTGTAAAATTGTTTAAATGGTGAAAGTAATTTGGAGAAATTTACAAAAGTAATATATACTTCTCATAAGAAGTTGAACAAAAAAAAAAAAAAAAAGAAGTTGAACAAACGAATCATGAGTTAAATGAATTAAGAACTCATTTTTGTTCCAACCCCTTCAAATATCTTCTGCAGAAGGAAATAAAGTTAGCAAGCAATTTCCTGCCTTGTCTCTATGATGCATATATGAGCACATATAACAAATTTTTTATTAATAAAAACCAAATCCAAGATCAACTGCTGACTTATTCTGGTTAATAGCTATATATTATTCCCTTGTGTAGATGCATTAGAATTTTAATCAAACATTCTCTATAGTTAGACATTCAGTGTAGACCCCAAATTTTTCCTTTTTTTTTTTTTTTTGGCTACTAAGGAATAACATCGCTAAATGTAACTTTGTACATATATATCATATGCCATTGCTTTTTATTTTCTACTGCAGACATTCTCAAAAGTGGAATTGATAGACACAAGGGCATGCCCATTTTTCATTTTAATAAGTGCTTCCAGATTGTTTTCAATAATATAGTAGCATTTTCCACATCTATCAGTAATACATGAGACTGTTTTCCCATATCCTTGCCACCACATTATGTGATCAATCTGTTTAATTTTTATCAGTATTGATAGGTAAAAAATGACATTTTGTTACAATTTCTCTGAACTCTAACAAAGTTGAACATCCTTTCATAATTATATTAGCTATTTGAATCTGCTTCACTGTGAATTGTTTATGTTATTTTTCAACTATTTCTTTCACTTTTCTGTTTGCCTGTTTGCGGTGTTTAATTTCTTAGGATTCTTTGTGTATTAGGGTCATTATGAGTTTGTTTACCAGAAAAATTCTTTCTCGGTATACTGATAGTTTATGATGGCATCTGTGATAAATTTTACAGATATTTTTGGGAGAAACAAGCATCTGTAGGTTTTTTTCACGACTTCAGAAGTTTTGTTTGTTTAAAAATTATCTGTAAACCCAAGTATGTATCCAAATTTCCTTCAGTCTTTCTGGTAGCTTTTTAAAAAATTATTTTTAAGCATTTGGATCTTTAATCCATCTGGACTATATTCGTGGTTTTGGTGTGAGATGGGAAATGCAACTAATTATTTTAGAATCATTAAAACTCCTTTTCCAACAGGTTTTGGAATTTTACCTTTGCTATATGATTGGTTCTCACATGCTTAAATCTGATTCAGTCTTCACAGTTCTGTTCCACTGAGTTATTTATTACTATCTACATTTAGTGTACTTTATGCTCTGGATTCTGTCTACTTTTTCAGTTCGATTTCTCACTATTCCTTCCGCATCTCCTGACCCAGAAACACATCTTTGTGTGTTTCCAGTCATATCTGTTAAACTCTACTAACCTTTTGAGAGCCATTCTAAATGCCTCCAATACAGTAAAGTCTCCTTATTTGTGCAGTCTTCTGGGATATTTTCCTTTTAAACATCAAAGTGATTTGTATATACTACTTGGACCTCTTGTAACATTTTATAATTGCGAAATGTAGGATATTTTTTCACTAATTTTCCTGACAGGAGTAATAGCAGTGTTAAATTCTAGAAACCATGCCTCATTAAACACAGTGTTTATTTTGTAACATCTTTCTTACATGTTTCTTAGGTATAAGAGAATTGAAATTGCTGTATTAGAGTTGACAAGTTGTTCTTCTTTGTTTAGGTACATGTATCAATATGTTGGAAAACTGAAAATTGCATTTTCAAATAACACTTATGTTGGCCTAACACATCGTTCTTTTAATATGTACAAGAATTGATTTATTATATTTTTAAATTTAATATTTCTGCATCTATATTCAAAGGTGAGACTGTCTGTACTCACTAGGTTTGCTGGTTTACATGTGCACATACTTGTTAGTGAGTTGGTTGTTGCTTTATTTATAAGCTAGCATTGACAAAATTGGAGTCATAGTGATGGGTAATAGTTTGGTAAACATGCCAGAATATTTGCATCTCCTATTGTGATAGCTTCAATAGTAGAGAAATTGTATGTTCCTTAAGAAACTGATCAGACTGATAAAAATAAAGTCATCCCCATCATAAGTAGAGTTAGTTTTTGAAAGCGTTTTCAATTTCTTCTATTTTCTTTGATTATTTGTATTTAAATTTCTGTTTGTGTCTACTTTGGCAATTCATGTTTCCCTAGAAAATCAAAGTATTTCATCCATGAGTTCAATATTTTAGCAGTAAGTTATATAAATGCTAATTTTTTTAAAGTTTAAAAAGCTCTTCTATTATAAGTGGTCACACGTTGTAGAAGTTAAATATGTTTTCCACTGTCAGACTTCCCAGAACAAAAGTAACTGTGCAACTACATCTTTTCTGAGTTGCATTTCCCATCTCACACCAAAACCATGAATATAGTCCAGAGGGATTAAAGATGCAAATGTTTAAAAATAATTTTTTAAAAAATTATGAAGTTTTTAAAAAAATCATCTCATCATTTTTTAACATCTTGTTTTGTTTTTCCAGTTACCCCAAGTGTAAATTATGGTGGAAATAATAGTTCCTATTTCAGAAATAACAGTCCCATTTCAGAGGGTAATTATAAGCATTTGATAAGTTAAAGTACTTGGCACAGAACAAGGAGGCAAAAAAAAAAATGTTGCAATACTATGATGGTTATATTTGTATCTTCTTTACAACTTTAATGGTATGAGTGTATGCTTTCTCAACTTCCTCTCCTTTTATCACTGCATGTTGGTTAGGAACATGGTCTACCGGGGAATACAATTTACATTCAAATAAAATTAAAACACACATATGTTATGTGACCATCAGAAAGTAATCTAAGTTCTATGAATCTGGGTTCCCCATTTTAAAATGAAGATATTATTTGTTCCTTCAGAATGCTCATATCTTAAGAGCACTGGCATTATTTCTCTTGTTCAGGAGTATATCCACACTGTCTCATAGAGTGCTGGGAACATAGTTGGTACTTAAATGTTTATGAAGTAAATTAATGAATGATTCTCATAATATGATTTTGAGCATTAAATGAGCTAAGTTCTTGTAAATTACTTAGATAAATATATTGCAAGTAGTGAATACCCAATAAGTGTTACCTATAATGATAAGCTTTGTCAGAGGCTTATCTATTTTATTAGTCTTTAAAATATATATTTTGAATTTTTAATTATTTTTGTGCTTTAATTTGTGGCTTTCTATTTTTTTATTTCCTTATCCTTTTTTATTGATTAGCATATTATTACACTCTAACTTTGTTAACTCAAATTTTTTATGTGCAAATTTTTTATGGTTGATAGTAAATGTGTGGCTGCTTTTTCCTCTGGTATCAAAGGTAACCACGTGCCTTATGTTCTGACACACAGGGACAGTGACCTGTACAGTTTTGTTTTTTTTGTAACTTGTTTATTCAATATTTGTAGTTAATATATAGAATGAATTATTGTGAAAGTTATATGTCCATTGAGAAAAAAAGGTATGCTTTATTTTGGGTAAGACTTTAAAATTAGCTTTTAGATAGTTTTTATTAATTGTGTAATTCAAATATTGTTCATTGAAAAAATTTGAATGAAGTTATTAGTACATTGAGTTAAGTGGAAGCAAACAAGTCAGAAGTAAATTAGACTTTGGAAAGAGTACATTGTCAAATAAATCAAGAGTCTGAATTTAAAACAATAGCAAAACTTTGAGCATTTGAACCTTAAAACACATTTTAAGCTTCCAAAGTTAGATGCAGGAGTTTTGGCTACAAAATCTGTACAAGCCCCAAATAGGGAACACTCCCCAGTACACATTTCAATTGTGTCCATGAAATAAAACAAACAAGAAAAATGTCAGAGAGTGAAGCCAAGGTACCCTGGAAGATAGACAAGATAATTTCTTACAAAGAGTAATAGAGTCTAATCATGAACTCTCCCATTCTTCCACAACCAAACCCTCCTCCATACAATCACACAAAAGAGAGAGAGGCTGTGCAATGAATGACCTTACGGGAGAATTTCATACTTGAGATGGATCAGTGATTAGTTTGAGACGCCTTCTTTTTTCTGAGTAGAATATTTTTCTTGTGAATAATAAACTTATATTTTAAGTACACAAGTTACAGAATCAAAAAGATCCATATCTAGACCTGATGGAGCTCTGGAAATTTGGACTTGAGAGTATGCAGAGGCCAGATGAGATAGAGTACATTCAACGTGAAGGAAGAACTGAAATATTCCTCAGAAGAATAGATTAGCTAGATGTTAAAAAAACACATTTTCCTTTCTTCCTGGACATATAATTACCTCATTTTTCCATCTTCCCTTAGGTAGGGGCATGGAATTGAGCTCTGGCCAATGGAATAAGGACAGAAAGATGTACCAAACATGATCTAGGAACCAGTTTTCTACATGATCTTCCATTTTCACTTTTCCTGGCTCTGCTTGATAGATGTTACTGTCAATAGTAACTCTTGCAGAAAAATGTTTATTTTATATATATATAAAATGTTTTCATGTCTTTGCTGTATGGAAGAATTAACTTTTTAAACAATATATAAAGCATTGCTACCCATAAAATACTGATGCATTTGACTGCATTCATAATAACAATTTCTTTTCATTAAAAGAACACGAGGACTTTCCTGGTGGTCCAGAGGTTAAGACTCTGTGTTTCCAATGCAAAGAGTAGAGGTTTGACCCCGTATCAGGCAACTAAGATCTCACATGCTGCCAAAAAAGTTAAAAAATAGGGGAAGAGTTATTTGCCACACAATTAACTGACCAACCTAAGAGATTGAATAAAGAACTAAAGTATATAAGAAAACAACTCATAAAAATGAGAAAGAGACAAAAGAAAAAGTAGAAATTATCACAAATGTATGACAGCATATTCAATCTCATTAATAATCAGGGAAATCCAAATTTAGAGTATAATAAATTCCATTTCATACCTAACATATTTGTAAAATGTAGTACTTTTACATACAGATGCCAATCAGTAAGAAGTCTAACACACATGGTGAGGTTTTATATTAGTGCAACCACTTTGGAAAGCTATTGGAATCAACTTACAAGTGAGAATGGTTATTATACATTATATGGTCTGGAAGATCACTCAAGAAATGGAAAGGAGTAGAATTACTTACAATCCCCAGAGAAATCCTTGCACATACCCGCAAAGAGTAATGTATACTATTCTTATAGTGGCATTTACAAATAAACATTTTTAAAGATGTAATTTACCAAAAGGAAGTGAATCCATTGAAGGGTACAGTTTGAAGAGTCTTGCCAAATGTCTATGCCTATTCAACTGTTGCTTCAATTAGATTAATTATGTTACAGAGCATTAGTTCATTCTTAAAAGTTTCCCTAGGCACCCCTTTCCCAATCACCCTCACCCCTGTCCCAGGTGATCAATAATCTAACTTTCATATTTTAAGATAACGTTTGTCTTTTTAAAACTACCGTGAATTGAATCTTTTAGACTGTACCATTTCCGTACGCTTTCTGAGCTCTGCACACTCAGTCACTCAGTCATGTTTGACTCTCTGGACCCCGTGGGCTGTAGCCCACCAGGCTCCTCTGTCCATGGGATTTTCCAGGCAGGAATACTGGAGTGTCATTTCCTCCTCCAGGGGATCTTCCCAACCCAGGGGTCAAACCCAGGTCTCCTTCATGGCAGGTGGCATCTTTACCAACTCCACCCTTTCTAGCCAGCTTTTGTCTCAAAATAAGATTTGAGAGATCAGTCTATGTTTCTATGTATATCAATTGTCCATTTCTTTTAACTGTTGACCACTTTTAATATATGGATAAGCTACAATTTGTTTATCCAGTTACTTGTTGACTATTGGACATTTGGGTTATTTTCAGTTTTAAGTGATTATGAATAAAAACAGTTTGTACATTCATGTGTAAGTTTTTTTTTTTTATTCTTTTCTTTTTATGTGTAAGTTTTTTGTGGACACAATTATGTCTCTTGGGTTAGTAACTAAGGGTAGAATTTCTATATTATATAATAAGGACACTGTATGAAAATGGCCATACTATTTGCCTTAATAATTATATAATTTATACTTCCACCAGCAATGTGTAAAATATCCAGCTGTTTTATACTTGCAAAATGCTTAGCATTGTCAAGCTTTTAAATTTTATTCAACATGAGTATCCACATGTTGTAGCACTATTTATTTAAAATAGTACTCTTTCTCCATTAAATTACTTGGCATTTTTTATGACAAAATAATCTCATTTGTGTGGGTTTGTTTATGGACACTCTTCTGTTCCATTAATTTGTAAGCCTAGCTTAAGCCAATTCCTCACTTTTCTGGTTATTACTGCTTTTAGAGAAAAATTTGAAACCTAATTTTAATTACATTTTAAGAATAACTTGCTAATTGACGTTTCCTGGAATTTTAACTGGATTTTGTCAAATTAATGTGTGAATTTGGTTAGAATTGACACCTGAATACTACCGAGTCTTGTAATCAATACGTGTCTGTGTGTGTTCAGCCATGTCTGACTCTTTGCAATCATATAGACTGTAGCCTGCCAGACTCCTCTGTCTGTGGAATTCTCCAGGCAAGAATAATACTAGAGTGGGTTGCCATTTCCTTCTCCAGGGGATCTTCCCAATGCAGGGATGGCACCTGCATCTCCTGTCTCCTGCATTGGCAGACAGATTATTTTCTACTGAGTCACCTGGGAAGCCCTTTGTAATCAATAAGCTCAGTGTATCTCCTCAGTTATTTAGACATTCTTTCATTTATCTTCAGCAATACTATTGATTTTTCAGTGTACATACCTTTAGATTATTTTGTATGGGTCATCCCTAAATATTAATTTTAGTATTTTTTGGTAGATTTTTAACATAGTACACATATATATTGCATCTGCAGGGTATGAATGTGTTAGTTCCTCAGACATGTCTGGCTTTTTGTGAACCCATCGATTGGAACCCACCAGTCTCCTCTGTCCATGGAATTTTCCAGGCAAGAATACTGGAGTTGGTTGTCATTCCCTTCTCCAGAGGATCTTCCCGACCCAGAGATTGAACCTAGGTCTCCTGCATTGCAGATTCTTTAGCATCTGAGCCACCAGGGAAGCCCTTACTGCATCTGCAGAGACAGTTTTAATTCTTCCTTTCCTCTCTCTAAGATGTTTTATTTCTTTTTATGCCTTATTCTACTGTGTAGGGTCCCCATTAAAGATTGAACTGAAGTGATTAGAGAAAAAAGAAAGGAGACAGACTAGTTTTCACCAGTTAGTATGATGTTGAATATTGTTTTTTTTTTTTCTTTTTCTTCTTTTTTTTTTGTAGATATTCTTTGTCTGGCTGAGGAAGTTTTCCTCTAGTCCTAAATTGTTGAAAGTTTTGTTAAGTACGTTGAATTATGTAATATGCTATTTCTGCATTAACTAAGAGGAATGTAAGAGTCTTTATTATTTCATTCATGTGACAAATTATATTAATTAGTTTTTAAAAGTTAAACCAACTCTGTATACCTGAGATAAATCCCACTCGATCATGTGTATCATTTCTTCCTTACGTGCCTGACAAAATTCATCAGTGAAGCTGAAGCTATACTATTCAAAATTTTTGTAGTGGGGAGGTTTTTAATTACAAATTCAATTTCATTAATAGGCAATAATTCAGATTTCTCCTGTGCCAATTATTCAAAAGTATGTCTTTTAAGAAGTTTATTTAGTTTAGTTGTAAAATTAGATGTTAAACATTCCCATCCTGTCATTTAATGTTTTGGAATAGAGATGTAGTGACATTTCCTTTTTCCTGCTTGATATTGATATTTGAATTTTACCTCTTCTTTTTAATGTTTACCAACTGCATTGATATTTTCTAAAAATCAGCTTTGTACTTCATTTTTCCTCATTGTCTATTCATACTCAGTATCATTGATTTCTGCTATTTAATCTTTCTTTCCTTCTATTAACTTAGACTTTAAATTATTTTACTTTTCTAATTCATTTAATGTAAAAGTTTAGATCATTGATTTTTAAATTTTCCCTTTTTAAAAAGATATATGAATTTACATTTAAGCACTATGCTAACTATATCACACGTTTTCATTATTATTTAAAATGATTTCTAATTTCTCTGTAATTTTTATTTGATAATTTGGTTATTTAGTTATGTTTTTTGAATTTCCAAATATTTGGTGACTTTTCAAGTATCATTGAAAATGTTGTTTCAATTAAAGAATGTACTGTCTAAATTTTTGGTTCTGTAATAAGCAGTGATACTTGTTTTATGGCCTATCATGACTGATCTTTGTGAATGTTCCATGAGTAGGCTTTTTAAAAGTATATTCTGTAGCTGATGGTTGTAGTGTTCTTTAAATATAAATTATGTCAAGTTGGTTAATAATTGTATTCAAGTCTCTTGTTCTTTACTGATTTTCTGTCTTTTTATTCTTGTAATTGATAAACTATTGGAGATGCCTGTTACTTTATTGATTTTCTGTCCTGTCCTTGTGATTGATAGGCTAATGGAGAAGAGTGTTAATTTCCAACTATAATTCTGAATTTGTCAATTTCTTCTTTGATTACCCTCAGATTTAGCTTTATGTATTTTAAAGCTTTGTTACTAGGTGCATATATATTTTAGATTTCTAATGTCTTAAGAAATTAATCTTTTTAATACTATGACGAGCCCATCTTCATATTAAGTAACATTCCTTGTGCTGAAGTATACTTTACCTGATATTAATATAGTAGCCTTAATTTCTTTATGATTAATAAGCATATCTCTTTTATCCTCTTGACTTCAACATATATATTCTTGAAACATAAGTATACAGATACATATAATACACATTTAAAGTGGGATTTTTTAGGGTCTTGCTTTTCCATCCAGTCTTACTATGTCCACCTATGGTGTGATTCAGTGAATTTACATTTAATACAATTATCTATGGTTGGATTTGAAGTCTAGTTTTTTTTCTACTTCATCAGTTTTGTGTTCCTTTTTGTGGCCCTCTTCCCTTACCTTATTTTCCATTAATTACTTAGTTTTTTTAGTATTTCACTAAAGCCTTCTATTAACTTATTAGCTATAGCCCTATGTTTCTTTTGTGTATGTATGTTTGTTCTAAAGCTTGGAATATGTATCTGACAATATTATGCTCACTTGTCTACCTTCACACCCTTTGTGTTATTTTGAAAATATATTTTATTTATACATACTTTATAAACTTGCTACCACATTACTATTATTTTACCTTAAATAAAAGAGTAGATATTAAGAATTTTAGAAATGAAATAGACCAAATATATTTTATACTTATACCTGCTAAAAAAGGAAAAAATGATATCTAACCTTTCATTCCTTTGTGAGGATTAGAGTTTTGAAATAGTATTAGTGCTCCTTCATCCTAAAGTATGTTCTTTACCATTTCTTATAATGCAGTCTATTACAACAAATTACTCAGTATTTCTGTTTTTGTTTTGCTTTTACTTGATAATGTTCTTATTTTGCTTTCATGCTTAGAGAATATTTTCATCTAATATTCTATGCAGACTTCTTGCCTATGCAGACATAGGCAAATAGTTCTATGCAGACTTTAAAATTTTTTTTTCTTTTTATCACTTTTTTAAAATAATTAGATTATTGTATGTCTTATACTTCTTGTATTTCATTGAACAGAGGGGATCAGTAGAGTTAAACCATTGAACATAGGGGATCAGTAGAGTTATACTTTTCAATAATTTGGTAACTGTTGGTCAAAATCTTCAAATATTTTTTATACCTACCCTATCTTCTAGGACTAAAGCTCCATATATATGATAATTTAATGACTTTTCCGTACGTTTCTTAGGCTAAATTTAATATTTTGTCTCTCTATATATTTCATAGAGTCTATCTTCAAGTTCATTCATCTATTTTTCTACAGTGTCTAACAATATTAAGCCAAAGAAGTGTAGTTTAAAATTTAGTCATAATATTAATATATTTGTAAGAGCTGTTTTAAAATGCTTTTTTGTAAATATGCCATACCTGATATTTCTGTGAATGCTTTTACTGACTGATTGTCTTCCTGTTTATAGCTTATTTTTTGTGCCTTCATACTTCTAACAATATTTATTATAAACTCTGCTATACACTGCCAAGTACCTGACTTTAGCATTTGTCCTTAACAATTGGTTGACTTTGTTCTGACATCAAATTTACTTGCAGTTCAAATTAATCCTTCTGAGAATTGTTTGTAGTCTTTGTTAGGGTGTGTTTAGCATAGTCTTTATTTTGTGCTCATAGGTGCTCAATCATTTCTGCCTCTCTGTGACCCCAGGAACTGTAGCCCACCAGGCTCCTCCGTCCATGGGATTTTCCAAGCAAGAATACTGGAGTGGATTGCCACTTTTTCCTCAAGGGGATCTTCCTGACCCTGGGATCAAACCCATATTCCCAGTGACTCCTGCATTAACAGGCAGATTCTTTACCACTGAACCATCTGGGAAGCTTTTATCTTAAGTCAAGGTTAATTCTTGTCCTAAAACTTACTCTTTTTTAGGATCTTCAGTGAATTACCTATTTGCTCAATAAGGCTTTATCATTCTGATTGCTTAGGGTTTTAATTTCTTTCGAGTCTTCAATATCTAGTATTTTTCATCTTCCTGGTAGTTTTTCTCCATTAGTTTTTCTTAGAGTATAAAGTACCAGTTTATGTACACACTGCTTACTATTCATCAAATACGCAATGACATCTCACTGTAGGTTTGAGCAAGCCGTTTTCTGTGTTGCTCTCCCTTGCTGTCTTTCCGCCCTATACATTTTTATCTCTGCTATTCTTTCCGTCTTTTCAGTGCTCTGACACGGTTGTGCTCTTAGATTCCCCCTCCCTAGGTCAGTCTGTAGTAAGTGCTTTCTGGAAGAAAGCTGGAATGATGCACATTAGTTTTCTATTTATTAGGCAAAATAAACTACAACTACTCTTAACCAAGGTTGTGGAAAAAAAAGGAAGTCACAAATAACTACATATAATATGAATTCAGCAATACTTTGAAATTAAGAAAAAACAAAGGATATGCATATATATATATATTTATAAATACATACATGCATACATACATACATATCATAAGATAATTTTGTTAAAGCAAATCACAAGGCCGATAAACAAATACTTCAGACTGTTGGGTCCTCATGGAAGGCAGGTAGGATTGATGACACATGACTTCAAGATTATTGTTACTCCTTTTACTGTTTTGGATCTTAAGTTTGTTGCTTTATTCTCAAGAATTCTTTTATATTAATCATATTGTATATTAAAAATGTATAGACCAAAAGTATTTTATATATATTCTTAAACGTAATTCATAATTCACGTGTTTTTAAACATAATTGCTATTCTTTTCCAAATGTTAAATTTGATAGATAAATAAACCTTACTGGAACATCTAATTTTCTATTTATATTCATTTTGTCATCATCAGGTTCTATAATCATTATTTGCTTTTGTGATGGAATTTCTAGGATAGTTCCTTTTTAATAATGTATATCTAAAATAATTTATATGAAGTCATTCATTATTTTTCTACCAACTTATAAGGTAATATAGGTTTTCAATTTGATCTTGGAAGTAAATTGATTTCTGACACATTACATTCAGTTTCTTCATCGCTACATTAAATAACTACCCATTTAGTTAGTCTACACTTAAACAATTTAATGCAATAGGAAGTACCACTGAAAAGAAAACTTGGTTCTTTAATATGAGGATAATCCCTTCTTTATGTTATCTTCTTCCATCTAGATTTCTAATTTTCCCCTCAGCAAAATACAAAATTACTGAACTAAACACATTTTTCATGACATATATATATATATTTTTCTTTCTCTTATCTTTATATCATTTCTACCTTAGTTTGTGTTTGGAGCCTTATTAAATGGAATTATAGCTAACCCTTAATTATTTACATAAAAACATACTACCTCAAATAGTAGTAATCAAAGTTAAAGTTTTCATTATCTATTTAATGCCTACATTTTTAATGCCTTACTTTTCAGTAGTATATTCATAGATTTTCTGACTCCTGTTTGATTCATTTTAACTGCTTTATTTGTAACAACATGTTAATTCTTATACAGCACTTCATCCACTCTCCTAGGGAAAGAACCCAGTATGAATAGGAAAAAAACAAATTGTGAGGTGGCAAGGCTATAGGGTGGAGATGAGTAGACTCAGGATATGCGATAACAGGGGGCATGTGAAATCACTTCTGGTAGTTAGAAGACAAAATCCCACTTCAGTGGCATAAGAAGAAAAAAGATCTAGGGAGGAAAAAAATAAAGAGAATATCACTCTTGAGAGCAATTATGCTCAAATGGCTGGGCGAGCAGTTTCAAGAGTTTAAAGTATATTCATTAACTCCTTCAAAAATGGTTTTTCTGAGTCCTCACTATATGATAGGCCTGTATTAGAAGAAAAGATCAATTAAATAACTGATATAATGCATTAGGGGATTTGTGACAATTAAAAAGGCCAAAGAATGAACTGAAAGTGAAAGTGAGAAGTGAAAGTCTCTCAGTCCTGTCCGACTCCTTGTGACACCACGGACTATACAGTCCGTGGAATTCTCTAGGCCAGAACACGGGAGTGGGTAGTCTTTCCCTTCTCAGGGAGATCTTCCCAACCCAGGGATCAAACCCAAGTCTCCCACATTGCAGGCGGATTCTTTACCAGCTGAGCCACAAGGGAAGCCCAAGAATACTGGAGTGGGTAGTAAGAATGAACTAAATGATTCAAATATAAAAGCCAAGAGTGTTAAAAGAACATAGTCAAGAAAGAGTGTTTTTACTAGACTGGAAGGTAAGGGAATGAAGTCCAGAAGATATGAAACATAAGGTGAGCCTTAAGGATTAGAAAAATTTACCCAGGGAGCAAAATATATATTCTTGGCAGTGAAATCTATATGCATAAACACAAAAAAGCAAGAGATATCATGTCTGATTGATGGAACATCACATGATGCAGTGTATGTTACACTGCATAATGTGTGTAGAAAAATGCTGATAAGCTTATGAAAAGTGCAGGTTTTCCCTTCAAAAACAAAGATTTATTCATAAAAGTTTCAATGCTGCTTACTTCCATTTTTACTTTCTTGTATTCTCAAGATTAGTATTCTAAAAATTTCACCTCCAAATTTTTAGAAGCATTGGAAAGTAAAAATTTTGAAGTGCATGGCTGAACACTTATTTGGAAAGATTTCTGTATGCAATGATATATGCAAGCTATTATTAAATGAAATGTGAAGATGAGCCTAGTAGTAATAGTAACTTTTTACAGGCACTTTGGACAGCCCATATTTATTTATGTTGTCCATGACACTTTAGGGGAAATCAAATAATTTTTGCTGTTTTAAATTGACTTATAATGAAGGATGAGTCATTCATTTTTTGGAAGTACATAGAATTTTTAAAATATCTGAGAATATGGAAAAATTTGAAATCTACTAAATCTTATACTATTACTCAAAGAAAATTTCTTTTCAATAATAAACTGAAATGGGGCTTTTGTTTAAAAAGAGGACTGATTTTAGCTACACTAAGAAAATGAGTAGAACTGTCAACTTTGACAGGTAAGGTAGAGGCAGTTATATTTTTCCTTATTTTAGTCTGTTGAAATAATATCTGTTCAAATATACATTTGATTTTCATGTAAAATAAGCAATTTGACTTGAAGACAAAGGAGCTTTTTCTTGCTAATGTTGTACTGAGGATGGCACTATTCCTTTGGTTCAAAAATATCTCTGCTAATAACAGTAAAAGACTATAAAGCTCCATTGAAATTTTGACACAGGATTTTTGTTATACACTGTCAAACTGACAAGATAAAAATGTCTCCAAAATGAAGCTCTAGAAAGTTAAAAAAAAAAAAAAAAAAGTTGGATGAACTTTACCCATTGTTGAAGTCATTAAAGGTATTTTTTAAAGATCATTTTTACACATATGATATGGTAATGTGTGAAATCTGTCAAGGCAGAAGGAATATGTTGCTGTAAGGATTTAATGATTTCAAAGGAAAGTACTCCCTAACTGCAAATCACCATTCATAGACAAATTGTAGGTCTATCTAATGGAGCTTCCTATTTTCCTTGCATAAGTCACAAGTGAGATATGAATTTTACATCTGATGTGAAAATATACACAGTTATGACTCCTTTGTGACTTGCACAAAAAGAAGGAAACATTGTATATCTTTGATAGAAGCCGAAGGTACCAAGTTTTATAACTTTACTCTAAGAAAGAACATAAAAAGTCATCATAAAAAAAGCTATTGAGCCAAAGATATTTTTTTTTCTTTTATGATCCTATATCTCAAAAAAATAATAAAACTCAATCACTAATGCAGGTGATCACTACTCGGTACAAAATATGCAAAATTTTTGAAGGTAGAAGCTTTCCGTGTAAAAGTTCAGAAACTTTCAGGGGCAGTAAACATGATGCTCAGATCTTTCTTGAGAGGGTTTCATCTTTGAGGCAGGAAACCACTGTCAAAGCCTCCAACAATTGGACTAATTAGCATTTAGGGAGAAGAAATTAACTTCATCTAACATATATAAACTTAAATCTGTCTGCTTTTATTCTTGACTAGTGCATTGACTCATAGTCTTCCTGTGGTATTATGCCTACTCAGGAGCAAAAAATCATGATTAAGAATATATCTAGTCAGTTTTAATTATTTTAGGTGAATAACCAAGTTTGAGTAAAGAATCTTGTTAGTCTCTATGAGATTATGACCTGGTATTGCTTTTGTACTTTTATCATTGTTTTATAAAACTTACTAACTTTCTTCCATTGAAAGAAAATAATGTAACCGTGAAAGCAGTTAATTCTGAGGTGAGCGCACGTTTCAAATACTGGCAATTGGATGCCTTTCTTTTCCACATGTAGTCCTTCCCATGTGCTTCTTAGCCCCTAAATGAGAGGAGACTCTTGAATTCAATCGGATGAAGAGGACTTGGAAGAATCATATGCCAAACTGGGTTTGCCAAGGAACAACTATAGGTGTGCAGGTAGCTGAAGGAAGTTTCTGAAATAATGCTGTAGTTGCTCATTCATTCATTAAAAGTTATATATTTTATATCTACTACCTGATACTCTGTAATAGATTTTATAATAGATATAGGGATTATGATAGACATGATAAATATGGAACTTTCATACAATTAGCTAGGTGATAACTTGAAAGAATAATAGGCAATTTAGTGTGGTTGGAGGTAGGGAATGATCCCTTAAGCAAGAAACATTAAGTTCATCCTTAATGAGTAGAAGTCATCCAGGTAGAGGCAAAAATATTCAGGGAAGGGTTAATAGCATGTGCTGCCTTATAAGAGAAAATGATGTATTTAAGGAACTGAGATAAGTTCAGTATAGTTGGTGTTTGTTTGTCAATGGCTAGTGACAAGGTTGAAGAGGTAGGCAGGAGCAAATATGAAGTGCCAAAAAGTAATTTTAAAGAGCTTGGACTTTTCCCAATGGTTACTGAAAAGCATTGAAGCATTTTAATCAGATATGTGATCATATCTGAGTTTAAGAGGAGGTCTACAAACTTTTTTTTTTGTTTTTCAAGTGAGAGATAGTAAACATTATAAGCTTGCAGACTAAATGGTCTCTGTTTTAAGTACTCAAGTTTGCTATGTAGTGAGAAAGCAGAAATAGGAAATACATAAATGAATGGGATAGCTGTGTTCCAAAAAAATTTTGTTCATGAAGAAAGATGGTCAGTCATGGTTCATAGTTCTCCAATCCTCAGTTTGAGATATTTTGTAATGCAGCTAATGGAATGCATTGAGAGTAAGTAAAAATAGAGGTAGGGAGGAAAAATTATGGTGCTGATGAAGAGATGTATATGAAAGATATCTATTGTCTAGATTAGGTTATGAAATAGAAATAAGAAATGGATTTTTAAGGCATTTAAGAGGTAGAAATAACAGAACTTGATGGTAAGTGGAATAGAATGAGAAAAAAAGAAAGTTAAAATGTTAGTTACTGAGTTTGTGGCTTATACAGCTGAATAGCAAGAAAAATACCAATTGGGCACCCAATATGGGTCAAACCCTGTTCTAAGCAGTATATATCAACTCATTGGATTCCTTCCTCCCTTTCCTTATTTCGTGGTGAGAACATCTCACATGAGATCCATTCTGTTAACATTTTATGAGTCAAATAAGGAATCATATTAGATTATCAGTGCAATGTTCTAAGGCAGATATGAATTATCCTTCATAGATGAAACTTTATCATATTGAATAACAACTCCCTATTTTTTTCTCCTGATATCCCATGACAACCATGATTCTACTTTATATTTCTATGTGTTTGATTATTTTATATATCTCATGTAATTAGTATCATGCAGTATTTGTCATTTTGCAGTTGGCTTTTTATTTAGCATAGTGTTCTCAAAGTTCATCTTTATAACAGCATTTCCTTATTTTTTAAAGCTGAATAATATTCCATTTATGTATGCATAACATTCTCTTTATGCATTCATCTATCAATACACAGATTATTTACAAATCTTGGCTTTTGTAAATAATGAAGCAACTATTAAGCCTGTGCTCTAGAGTCTGGAAGTCATAACTCCTGAGCCTACACTGCACAACTGCTGAAACAAGCCTTAGGGCCCATGCTCCACAAGAAGAGAAGCCGTCACAACGAGAAGCCAGTGGACTGCAACTAGGGAATCGCCCTCACTCACCGTGATTAGAGAACGGCCCGTGCAGCAGTGAAGACTCAGCACAGCCAAATATCAATAAGTAAAGGAAAGATTTTAAAAAGCTATAAGCGGGAAAAATTGCTATTTTATCTATGAGTTTATTTAAAAAAAAAAAAAAAAGCTAATAGTAACCACAAAACTGAAATCTAGAGCAGAAACACAAAACAAAAAAATAAAAAAAAAAAATAGAAAAATGTCATTGAAAAGCACCAAACTAACACGGCAGGCAGAAATATAAGAAAAAAGAAACACTGGAGGTATACAGCAATCTGGAAACAAAAGGTAAATGGTAGTATTAAATGTTCATTTATCAACAATCACCTGAAATGTAAGTGGTTGAATTTATCAATCAAAGAACAAAAAGTAAGTAGCTGGATTGAAAAACAAGAAAAACGATTTGCTGCCTCCAGGAGACTCACTTCAGCTCACATCAGGGTGAGGGGATGGAAGATGATATTTCAAGCAAATGACAGCCAAAACAAAGCATGTACTGTCATATTTACACCAGATAAAATAGATTTTAAGTCAAAAAGTGAAAAAGAAACAAAGACAGACGGTGCATTGTGATAGAAGGGGCAATTCACCAAGAAGATATAGCAGTTATTAATATATATGTGCCTAACATAGGGGTCCCAAAGTAAGTAAAGTGATCAGTAAGAGACTTAAAACAAGAGACAGCAATTCAATAATAGGAGGGTAATTCAATACCCCAGTTATATCAATGAGTATATCATCCAGATAGAAACTCAAAAAGAAAATAGTGACTTTAAAGGAGATATTAGACCAGATAGATTTGATAGCTTAATACAAAACATTCTTTTTAAATGCAGCCAAATACACATTTTTCTCAAGAGCATATGGAAGTTTCTCAAGAATAAACCATATGTTGGGACACAAAACAAGTCTCAATAAAGCTTGAAATCATATCAAACATAGTTCTTGATCCCAGTGGTACAAAATGAGGAATCAACTACAAGAGCAAAGTAGGAGAAAACTACGAATATCTGGAGATTGAACAACATGCTACTGAACTATTGGTTAAATGAAGAAATCAAAGGAAAATTCAGAAATTAACTGAAGAAAAATTAAAATGCAAACAGGATGGACCAAAATCTCCAAGATGCAGCAAATGCAATACTAAGAGGGAAGTTTATAGCAATGTTGGCTTATATCAATAAAAAATAAAAATCTCAAACAATATAATCTAAAAGAACTAGAAAAAAGCCAGTTTCTTTTACTTAAAGGAACTATAAAAAGAACAAAGTTGCAAAACTAGTAGGAGAAAGGAAATAATGAAGATGAGTGAAAATAAATGAAACAAAGACTAAAAGGACAAGTAGAAAAGATCAATAAAACTAAGAACTGACTTTTTTCCTAAGATAAACAAAATTTACAAAACTTTAGCTAGACTGACTAAGGAAAAAAGTGAAGGCTCTGATAAATTAAATTATAAAGGAAAGAAAAGAAATAACAATAGATAACACAAAGAATTTTATAATACAAAGAATTATAAGAGACTACTGTGAACAGATTTACACCAACAAATTCAGCAACTTGGATGAAATAGACAAATTCTTAGAATCATACAACCTTCTAAAACTAAATCATAAAGAAATACAAACTCTGAATAGACTGATCACATATAGAGATATTTTAACAGCAACCAAAAACTTTCACAAAAGTGCAGTTCTAGACTGTTTAGTGAATTTTATCAAACACTCACATATGTAATAATTATCCTTCTCAAACTCTTGCAAAGAAATGAAGATTAAGGAATGATTCTTGATTCTTTCTGTAAAAATAACATCACCCTAACACAAAAATCAGACAAGGACAACACACATACACAAATATTATGTCAGCATCTCTGATGAATATAGATGTAAAATCCTCAAGAAAATATTAGCAAACCAAACATAATACATTAAAAATATATACACCATGATGAAGTGAGACTTATGCAGGGATTCAAGAATGGTTCAACATTGCAAGTCAAACAACAAGATGTACCACACTAATATCATGAAGGATAAAAGCAATATGGTTATTTAAATAGATGTGGAAGAATCATTGAGATGATTTGATACCCATTTACAGTAAAAACTCAGAATAAACTGCATATAGAAGCAAGGTACCTAAATAAAACTAATATTATACTCCATGGTGAAAAAAAATAACAACTATCTAAATCAGAAACCACAAGTGCGGGCAGCTGCGACAGCACCCAAGCACAGCCGAGAGGAGCTACCCCATACCCGAGGTCAGGGGCGGCGGCTGGGAGGAGCTACCCCACGTCCAAGGTAAGGAGCAGCGGCTACGCTTTGCTGGAGCAGCCGTGAAGAGATACCCCACATCCAAGGTAAGAGAAAACCAAGTAAGACGGTAGGTGCTGAGAGAGGGCATCAGAGGCCAGACACAATCACATACAACTAGCCAATCTGATCACAGGACCACAGCCTTGTCTAACTCAATGAAATTAAGCCATGCGGTGTGGGGCCATCCAAGATGGACGGGTCATAGTGGAGAGGTCTGACAGAATGTGGTCCACTGGAGAAGGGAATGGCAAACCACTTCAGTATTCTTGCCTTGAGAACCCCATGAACAGTATGAGAAGGCAAAATGATAGGATACTGAAAGAGGAACTCCCCAGGTCGGTAGGTGCCCAGTATGCTACTGGAGATCAGTGGAGAAATAATTTCAGAAAGAATGAAGGGATGGAGCCAAAGCAAAAACAAAAACCAGCTGTGGATGGGACTGGTGTGATAGAAACAAGGCTCAATGCTATAAAGAGCAATATTGCATAGGAAGCTGGAACGTTAGGTCCATGAATCAAGGCAAATTGGAAGCGGTCAAACAGGAGATGACAAGAGTGAACAATGACATTCTAGGAATCAGCGAACTAAGATGGACTGGAATGGGTGAATTTAACTCAGATGACCATTATATCTACTACTATATATACTATTACCCTTAGAAGAAATGGAGTAGCCTTCATAGTCAACAGAAGAGTCTGAGATGCAGTACATGGATGCAATCACAACAATGACAGAATGATCTCTGTTGGTTTCCAAGGCAAACCATTCAATATGATGGTAATCCAAGTCTATGCCCCGACCAGTAATGCTGAAGAAGCTGAAGTTGAACATCTCTATGAAGACCTTCAAGACCTTCTAGAACTTACACCCAAAAAAGATGTCCTTTTCATTATAGGGGACTTGAATGCAAAAGTAGGAAGTCAAGAAACACCTGCAGTAACAGGCAAAAATTTGGCCTTGGAGTATGGAATGAAGCAGGTCAAGGCTAATAGAGTTCTGCCAAGAGAACACACTGGTCATAGCAAACACCCTCTTCCAACAACACAAGAGAAGACTCTACTCATGGACATCACCAGATAGTCAACACAGAAATCAGATTGATTCTTTGCAGCCAACAATGGAGAAGTTCTAAGCAGTCAGCAAAATCAAGACCGGGAGCTGACTGTGGCTCAGATCATGAACTCCTTATTGGCAAGTTCAGATTTAAATTGAAGAAAGTGTAGAAAACCACTAGACCATTCAGGTATGACCTAAATCAAATCCCTTATGACTATACAGTGGAAGTGAGAAATAGATTTAAGGGACTAGATCTGATAGACAGAGTGCCTGATGAACTACAGACAGAGGTTCGTGACATTGTGCAGGAGACAGGAATCAAGACCATCCACAAGAAAAAGAAATGCAAAATAGCAAAATGGCTCTCTGAGGAGGCCTTATAAATAGCTGTGAGAAGAAGGGAAGTGAAAAGCAAAGGAGAAAAGGAGAGATATTCCCATTTGAATGCAGAGTTCCAAAGAATAGGAAGGAGAGATAAGAAGATTTCCTCAGTGATAAGTGCAAAGAAATAGAGGAAAACAATAGAATGGGAAAGACTAGAGGTCTCTTCAAGAAACTTAGAGATACCAAGGGAACATTTTATGCAAACATGGGCTCAATAAAGGACAGAAATGGTAGGGACCTAACAGAAGCAGAAGATATTAAGAAGAGGTGGCAAGAATACACAGAAGAACTGTACAAAAAAGATCTTCACAACCCAGCTAATCACAATGGTGTGATCACTCACCTAAAGCCAGACATCCTGGAATGTGAAGTCAAGTGGGCCTTAGGAAGCATCACTATGAACAAAGCTAGTGGAGGTGATGGAATTCCAGTTGAGCTATTTCAAATCCTGAAAGATGACATTGTGAAAATGCTGTGCTCAACATGCCAGCAAATTTGGAAAACTCAGCAGGGGCCACAGGATTGGAAAAGGCCAGTTTTCATTCCAATCCCAAAGAAAGGCTATGCCAAAAAATGTGCAAACTACTGCACAATAGCACTCATCTCACATGCTAGCAAAGTCATGCTTAAAATTCTCCAAGTCAGGCTTCAATTATACATAAACCATGAACTTCTAGATGTTCAATCTGGATTTAGAAAAGGCAGAGGAACTGGAGATCAAATTGCCAACATCCGTTGGATCACTGAAAAAAATCAAGCGTTCCAGAGAAACATCTACTTTTGCTTTATTTACTTTGCCAAAGCATTTGACTGTGTGAATCACAACAAACTGTGAAAAATTCTGAAAGAGATGGGAATACCAGATAGCCTGACCTGCCTCCTGAGAAATCTGTATGCAGATCAAGATGGAACAGTTAGAACTGGACATGGAATAACAGACTGGTTCCAAATCGGGAAAGGAGTATGTCAACGCTGTATATTGTCACCCTGCTAATTTAACTTATATGCAGAGTACATCACGCAACATGCCAGGTTAGGTGAAGCACAAGGTGAAATCAAGATTGCTGGGAGAAATATCAATAACCTCAGATATGTAGATGACACTACCCTTATGGCAGAAAGTGAAGAAAAACTAAAGAGCCTCTGAAAAAGTTGGCTTAAAACTCAACATTCAGAAAACTAAGATCACGGCATCCGGTCCCATCACTTCATGGCAAATAGGTGGGGAAACCATGGAAACTGTGACAGACTTTATTTTCTTGGGCTCCAAAATCACTTCATCCAATAAAATCACTTCAGCCATGAAATTAAAAGATGCTTGCTCCTTGGAATAAAATCTATGACCAACCTAGATAGCATATAAAAAATCAGAGACATTACTTTGCCAACAAAGGTCTGTGTAGTCAAAGCTATGGTTTTTCCAGTGGTCATGTATGGATGTGACAGTTGGACAATAAAGAAAGTTGAGTGCCAAAAAATTGATGCTTCTGAACTGTGGTGTGGGAGAAGACTCTTGAGAGTCTCTTGGACTGCAAGGAGATCCACCCAGTCAATCCTAAAGGAAATCAGTCCTGAATATTCATTGGAAGGACTTATGCTAAAGGTGAAATTCAATATTTGGCCACCTGATGCTAATAACTGACTCACTGGAAAAGACCCTGATGCTGGGAAAGATTGAAGGCAGGAGGAGACAGGGATGACGGAGGATGAGATGGTTGGGTGATTTCACCAACTCAAGGGACATGAATTTGAGCAACCTCCAGGAGTTGGTGATGGATAGGGAAGCCTCACATGCTCAAGTCCATGGGGTTGCAAAGAGTTAAACATGACTGAGTGACTGAACTGAGCTGATACTGTGTATATTAACACATTTTATAGATATAAGTGTTTAAATATTTTGTCTTCTAAGTTTTATACTGAGTTAATTGTGATCTATATACTATCTTCACAGTATTGCAGTTGTTTGTATTTGTCAATGTATTTACTTTTATTAATATGCTTTGTATTTTTATATTCTTTTTTAATGTTGTTTAGAATCGATTAATTTGAATTTGTAGAACTTTCTTTAGCATTTACCAGTTTTCCTGGGTATAGTGTTTTTGTGGGTGGTTTTGCTTTTTTTTTTCTTTCAGCACATTAATTTCTTCTCATTGCTTCTGGGCCTATGACATTTCTGCTGAGAAATCTGCTCATAATCTATGTAGGTTCCCTTGTATGTGACAGTAACTTTTCAATTACTGTTCTCTTTATGTGACAGTCATTTATCTCTTACTGTTTTCTCTCTTTGTCATTGGCTTCTAACAATTTGATTATGATGTCTCTTGGTTTGGATTTTGGGAGGTGCAAGTAATCTGCAGTTCATTGGGCCTCCATATCTGTATGCCCATTTCCATTTCAGATATAGCAATATTTTAGACATTATTTATTTGAGTAAACTTTCTGACCCCTTTTCTTCCTCCTTCTGAGACTCCCATAATGTGCATGTCAGTCAGGTTCACATTTCCCATACATCACTTAAGCGTTCTTCAGTCCTTTTTAATCCTTTCCTATTTGTTCCTTTGGACAATTTTCAATGACTTGTCTTAGTGTTCACGGATACTTTTTCTACTTTATCTATTCTGCTTTTGAAATTCTTTAGTACATTTTTCAGTTCAATTATTATATTCTTCAGTTCCATGACTTTTGTTGCTTGTTTTGGTTGAAATTCTCCATTTAAGCATTTTTCTCCTGACCTCAGGAGACATCATTATGATTGTTGTTTTGAATTCTTGATCAGCATATATCTTCTTTTCATTAGAGTCATTTTCTAGAGATTTATCTTATTTCTTTGTTTGAAACATTTTTTTTTTTGTTCCTTTTTTTTCCCTTGACTCTTTCTATTAATGTATGCACAGGAGAGAAATTGGTCAACTCCACAGACTGGACTTGTACAGGTGGTGAATCTCGTGAACCAACTCAGGCAGAGATTTTAGTGACCTCTCATACCTTAGTGATAGTTCAAACTACTGTCTCTGTTTTCAGTAAATGTCATGTTATCTAGAGCTTTCTGGATCTTTTCAATGCACTGAGACAAATTAGATAGCAGTCAGTCTTTTGGAACTTCTCAGAAAAATTAGGATGTTGTGTGTATGTTATAGTCCTTCCCTTCTTTCCCAAGGGAGAAGTCATGATATAGGATTTTCTTCCCAGTTGAAGTGGGCTATGTCAGGAGCTCAGCATATGGAAAGAGAAAGTCTCATATATTTCTATTGGTTCCATGTGAATTGTTTTCCTCCTGCATAGGATTCAGAGGCCTCAAGTATATTTTGGATTTTTCACAAATTGAATCATTCTATATAATGTTGAATTACTGTCTGAGGGGGGGCGGGGAACAGAAAGCCCAGGGCTTTCTATTCTGCCATTTGTCTGTCCTCACTATCCTGAATTTATTTTTTTATAACTATGTGCAGTAAAAAATATTATTTCATCTTGTTTACATAGGAAGTACAGGAGAATTAAGGAACTTGAGAATAAAATGAATTCTATTATGAGGGGAGAAATAAGATTGTGTGTAAATACACATAAAAAAGCCATTTTAAAGAAGAAGACTGAAAATACTGGAAAGGCTAACAATCAAGAGATATACTAAGAGAAGAAATAGATCAATATGGTCTAATACAAGGATTTAGAGCTCACCTCCTCTGACAAACACATCAAAAATAGATCTACATGTGGCACAATTCTCACTGAGAACTAACTAAAGACTGAAAGAAAGACTCTTGTACAACCAAAGCTGTAAGAATGATCCCCATGGAATTGGGTAGAATGGGAAGAAAAGTGATCAGGTCAGGACCTGTGACCTTGGGAAGGGACACAGAAGACGAGGAGGACTATATGGGCAGACAGCCTCCCTAGGGAGTGAGTGGTCAAGTCACATATTGGGTCCCCCAACCCTCAGGTGCAACATTGGGAATATGGACCCTTAGCTGATTAGAAAACCAGGGGGATTAACAGAAGGGTTAGAGGAAACTTAGACTCTGATAATGAAGGTCATGTACCTACTTGCTTCCTCCACACAAAAGCTGGAGAAAAGAGATTGAGGCTGCAAGGAGCTCTGGCCTGTTCTCTGTGACGGTCCTGACACTCACTCCAGCCTAGCGGTGGGTCGGCTCTGACACATTCGCTTTGTGCAGCAGCTCCACACTGGGCTGAGGGCTGCAGCCGCTGATGGAGGGAACTTCTCAGTAAAGAACTGAGAAGGTTTAGACCCAGAATGGCATCTGAAAGCATAGGTACAGCCATTTCTGGTGCCTAGAGAGGCACTGCCTCAGAAGTGGTTTAGGACTCTGACTGAAGGCAGGACTGCCGCGGTTCACATGTAGACCAATGCAGGGCACCTGCTCCAGCTCCCCTCGCCTTAGCACCGCTTCCCTCTCCAGTGAGGAAGCCAGTTCTGGGACAGGGAAGAACATGCACTTAGAGGGAATGCAGTGTGCGTGGACCTAGCTCTCCAGAGCTCTGCTGCAGCAGCCTGGGTCCCGCTCTGTCCTCAGCAGAGTGGTGGTGGCCACTGAGCAGAGGAGAAGCCCCGATTCACACACGGCTCTGACTCCAGGCCCTCCGTCTCCAGCCCCACTTTCTACCAAAGTGATAGTTGCCAGCACACCCTGGACAGAAATGACATGCTCACATCAGATCCTGCTCTCACATCAAAGCCACTGGGCACACACAGCCAGGACAGGGATGTTCCCACACAAGGGCACCACTTCAAGAGATTAACTGATATTCGTATCATCTAATATCCTAGAGACAGAGAAAGTTAAGCAAAATAAAAAGATAGAGGAATTTGTTTCAACTGAAAGAACAAGAGAAAGCCCTTGAAAAAAACAACTAATGAAACAGAAATAAACAGGCTACCACAGAAAGCATTTAAAAAGAACTGTAATGAGAATGTTAAATGCATTAGAAAAAAGAATAAATTCTATCCTTTGAAAAGAGGGAGAATTTGAACAAAGAACTAGAAAGTGTAAAAAAAAAAAACACCACAAAAAACAGAATTGGAGGATAAAGTAACTGAAATTTAAAACATGATAGAAGGAGTTAGAAAATTAGGTGATTACAGAATAATGCATAAGTGATCTGGAAGATAGAATAATGGAAATCACCCAATCAAAACAGCAAAAAGAAAAAAAAGCTGTGGCTGAAAACTTCCCAAACTCAAGGAAACAGATATCTCGGTAAAATAAACACAGAAAGTCCCAAGCAAGATGAACCCAAATGGACCCACACCAAGGATATCACTATAAAAGTGGCAAAAATTAATGAGAGAATTCTAAAGACAGCAACAGAAAAAAAAAAAAGCACAGTTGTGATCAACTAATCCATGATATAAAGGAGGCAAGAGTATACAATAGAGAAAAGATAGTCTCTTCAATAAATGGTGCTGAGAAAACTGGACAGCTACATGTAAAAGAATGGCATTAGAACATTTTATTATATCGTATAAAATAAATTAATAATGGATTACAGATCTAAATGTAAGACCTAGAATCATAAAACTCAAGAGAAGATGTATGGGATACTCTTTGACATGAATTATAACAATATTTTTTGTATCTGTCTCCTAAGGTAAAGGAAATAAAAGACAAAATAAACAAATGGTACTTAATTAAATGTAAGAGCCGTTGCACAATAAAGGAAATCATTGACAAAATTAAAAGACAGTCTACTAAATGGGAGAAAACTTCAGCAAATTATATGACTGATGAATGGTTAATACCCAAAATGTATAAATAGCTCAAACAGCTCAATATTAAAAGATCAAACAACTCAGTTAAAAGTGATTAGAAGCCCCAAATACAGATTTTTCCAAAGAAAAGGATATATATATATACACACACACATATATAGCCAACAGGCACATGGAAAGATGCCCCAAATCATTAATCATCAGAGAAATGTGGATCGGAACCACAATGCGATATTATCTCACATCTGTCAGAATGATCATCATCAAAATATCTACAAAAAACAACCATTGGCAAGAATGTGGAGAAAAGGGAACCCTAGCACACTGTTGGTAGAAATGTAAATTGGTAGAGCCACTATAGAAAATATTTTGAGTGTTCCTCAAAAAACTAAAAATAGAACTAGTTTCTGATCTAGCATTTCCACTCCTGAGTATGTATCTGAAGAAAAAGAAAATTCTAATTCAAAAATATGCATGTAACCCAATGTTGATAGCAGCATTATTTACAACACCCAAGATATGGAAACAATCTAAGTGCCCATCAAGAGATAAAGAAAATATGGTGTATATATACAGAGAGAAAGAAATAGTCTATGTCATCACTTATATGTGGGGTCTAAAAGATAAATAAATGAATACAACAAAACAGAGACAAACTCACAGACATAGAGAACAAACCAATAGTTACCAATGGTGAGAGGGAAGTGGTGAGGAGCAAGATAGGGATAGGAGATTAAGAGATACAAATACTAAGTTTAAAATAAATAAGCAACAATGGTATATTGTACAGGACAGGGAAATACAACCATTATTTTATAATAACTTAAAATTATAATCTATAAAATATTAAATCACTCTGTTGTATACTTGAAACTAATGCAAGATTATTAAAGTAACTGTATTTCAACTACAAAAGAAGAGAGAATATGCTAAGGAAACAAAAGGATAATATGTAGAATGAAGGTAGGTTTGCATTCCTGATAAAGATGTGTTTTTCTGTTGTAAAAATATGTAAGGAAAAAGGGTATATAGGTTTGTTGGGACATTTATAGGTCGGTAGTCAGGAAATGAAACCTTTTTTTGTACAAAAGTTTCAATTATTTCTGTAGCCTCTGATACAACCTGCAGAAGTAGGAGATGGCGGTTTGAAACTATAAGCAAGGTGAAAAGACAGCCCTCAGATTGGGAGAAAATAATAGCAAATGAAGAAACAGACAAAGGATTAATCTCAAAAATATACAAGCAACTCCTGCAGCTCAATTCCAGAAAAATATATGACCCAATCAAAAAATGGGCCAAAGATCTAAACAGACATTTCTCCAAAGAAGACATACAGATGGCTAACAAACACATGAAAAGATGCTCAACATCACTCATTATCAGAGAAATGCAAATCAAAACCACAATGAGGTACCATTACACGCCAGTCAGGATGGCTGCTATCCAAAAGTCTACAAGCAATAAATGCTGGAGAGGGTGTGGAGAAAAGGGAACCCTCTTACACTGTTGGTGGGAATGCAAACTAGTACAGCCGCTATGGAGAACAGTGTGGAGATTTCTTAAAAAACTGGAAATAGAACTGCCATATGACCCAGCAATCCCACTTCTGGGCATACACACTGAGGAAACCAGATCTGAAAGAGACACGTGCACCCCAATGTTCATCACAGCACTGTTTATAATAGCCAGGACATGGAAGCAACCTAGATGCCCATCAGCAGATGAATGGATAAGGAAGCTGTGGTACATATACACCATGGAACATTACTCAGCCATTAAAAAGAATTCATTTGAATTAGTTCTAATGAGATGGATGAAACTGGAGCCCATTATACAGAGTGAAGTAAGCCAGAAAGATAAAGAACATTACAGCATACTAACACATATATATGGAATTTAGAAAGATGGTAATGATAACCCTATATGCAAAACAGAACAAGAGACACAGATGTACAGAACAGACTTTTGGACTCTGTGGGAGAAGGCGAGGGTGGGATGTTTCGAGAGAACAGCATCGAAACATGTATATTATCTAGGGTGAAACAGATCACCAGCCCAGGTTGGATGCATGAGACAAGTGCTCGGGCCTGGTGCACTGGGAAGACCCAGAAGAATCGGGTGGAGAGGGAGGTGGGAGGGGGGATCGGGATGGGGAATACATGTAAATCCATGGCTGATTCATGTCAATGTATGACAAAAACCACTACAGTACTGTAAAGTAATTAGCCTCCAACTAATAAAAATAAATGGAAAAAAAAAAAGTGACTGTTAGAATTAGCCACTATGAAGTTGTAAGCAGCATGGAGGGCCTCAGTAAGATTAAGGATATTACCTTTATAGTGGGACCGTTTTATAGAACTGTCTGCTCTTTTCAGCAGTGCTAAACAGCTTGAGAAGAGGCACACAGACATTGGATGATTAGATTCAGTGAGACTTTGAGGAGCTGATATTAATGAAAGAACATAGTGACAAGGAACCTAAAAATATGAGATAGACGGACTAAAGCAGTGGACTGCGTATTCTTGTTTATAAAACGTAAGAGATTAGACAGAGGTCCCAATAAAAGGAAGAAATTAGGGATCGTGATAAGATAATTTTGATGTGGCTGAAGACAGAATTGGGCTTGCAAATAGGGTAGTAACATCTTTGTAAAGATGAGAAGTCATAGTAAGAAGGTGTTATAACTGATTTTACTATTTCAGATGCAAGGTAATTCTGCACATGGAGCATTGCAAAGTCTGCTTCTCTGCATTTGTATTACAAGGCACTGCCTTTGGACTTCACTAGTGGCTCAGACGGTAAAACGTCTGCCTACAATGCGGGAGACCTGGGTTCGATACCCTGGGTCGGGAAGATGCCCTGGAGAAGGAGATGGAAACCCACTCCAATACTAATGCTTGGAAAATCCCATGGATGGAGGGGACTGGTAGGCTACAGTCCACAGCGTCGCAAAGAGTCGGACAGGACTGAGCGACTTCACTTCGCTTCTCACTGCCTTAAGGGCTTCCCAGGAGGCGCTATTGTTAAAGAATCCACCTGCCAATGCATGAGACGCGAAAGGTGGGTTCCATCCCTGGATTGGGAAGATCACCTAGAAGAGGGCATAACAACCCACTGCAGTATTCTTGCCTGGAGAATCCCATGGACAGAGAACCCTGGTGGCCTACAGTCCCTAGGGTTGGGCAGAATCAGACACTATTGAAGAGACTTAGCATGCATGCACTCATACACCACTGTGAAAACTTTGTATACGCTTTGTAGAAACTGGATATGTTGGGTTAAAACTTACATGGAAAGAGCGTCTGCTATACAGAAAGACCACAAAGTTTGTGATCATCAGCTCTACATATTAATTTTTGATCTTTTATCTTATTTTCATCTGCACAGAGTTTTATGAGTGTATATAGCTTTTTAAAATATCACAAAGCAATATACATTTTATTAAAACAAAAGGTTGGATGAAACTTAAGAACTGCATTCTGTTATCAAAATAATGAATCTTCAGTTGGCAACCGACCAAAAAATTCTTTCATTAAAAATTTATATTTGTAGATTAGAGTGATAAAGAAATTTCATTCTTTTATATTGATCCTACCTATCTGTGTACTCAAGGACTATGTAGGGAACATATAAAAAAGTATTCCTCTTTTTGTAAAGCTATGTGTAAACTTCTTCCCCCTAAATGTTGCCAGGAATAAGAAAAGAGGTTCAATATTTAAAAACAGCATTCAGAAGCAAATTAATATCATCATAGATTTTTATGACAAATTTATGCAGAAATTTTGTTTTCATGCAATATTATTGGTATAACACATTGGCAGACAGTCCATTCTTAATACTCTTTAAAGTTCCATTTTTGATAAACATATAGTCATAAAAAATCCATAGGATTAGACTTAACCTTGTAAAAGATTCCCATTAATAGTTATTCCAAGTATTACATTGTTTACTAAGAAGAAGCTTGAAGATACTTAATATATTTTCCTTGCTAATTAAATTTGCAGTGCTATAAGAAACAATACCTTTTCTCTACAGAACATTTTTCATTTATAATCCTGCATTTTGAGTCATTTCCTGTTTTGTCTAGTGTTAAGGACTAAAACTGAAGTCAATAATAATACTTAAAATAGTCCACAGTAAAATAAAATATAATTCCTTAAACTTTTTAGATAGAACTAAATCCACATTAAAACAATGCCATAGCTGAAAAAAACCCAGCATTTAGAACATTCAAATAGATAATCTGATTTGCTATATCTGATGACATTTTCATAGTAACATTTTCAGAATCTTCGTGGGACAAGTATATTAAAATAAAGGTTTATCTCTCACTTTCCTCCATCTCCCAGGTTCTCAAAATGTGTTTCAAGTTGACTTAAGTATGGTTAAGTGCATCAGAAATTATATAACATTGAAATATATAGTTCATATGTTCATAGTTGACCATATGAATTCTGTCAGTAAAGGAGGAGGAAAGTAAAATCACTGTTCTCTTAGGTACCTTTACATCAATAAGTTAGAGACACATTAAAGTTTCTGCTAAAAGCCACAAGAGATTTATGTAAAGATAGTGTCTATACACTAGGCTGACTGTATAGAGCTTCTCCATCTTTGGCTGCAAAGAATATAATCAATCTGATTTCGGTGTCAACCATCTGGTGATGTCCATGTGTAGAGTCTTCTCTTGTGTTGTTGGAAGAGGGTGTTTGCTATGACCAGTGCATTCTCTTGGCAGAACTCTATTTGCCTTTGCCCTGCTTCATTCTCTACTCCAAGGCTAAATTTGCCTGTTACTCCAGGTGTTTCTTGACTTCCTACTTTTGAGTTCCAGTCCCCTATAATGAAAAGGATTCAGAAAACTGAGATCATGGCATCAGTCCCATCACTTCATGGCAGATAGAGGGGGAAACAGTGGCTGAATTTATTTTTGGGGGCTCCAAAATCACTGCAGATGGTGATTGCAGCAATGAAATTAAAAGAAGCTTACTCCTTGGAAGGAAAGTTATGACCAACCTAGATAGCATATTAAAAAGCAGAGACATTACTTTGCCAATAAAGGTCCGTCTAGTGAAGGCTATGGTTTTTCCAGTGGTCATGTATGGATGTGAGATTTGGACTATAAAGAAAGCTGAGCAGTGAAGAGTTGATGCTTTTGAACTGTGGTATTGGAGAAGACTCCTGAGAGTCCCTTGGACTGCAAGGAATCCAACCAGTCCATCCTAAAGGAGATCAGTCCTGGGTGTTCATTGGAAGGACTGATTTTGAAGCTGAAACTCCAATACTTTGGCCACCTGATGCAAAGAGCTTACTCATTTGAAAAGACCCTGATGCTGGGAAAGACTGACAGCAGGAGGAGAAGAGGACGACAGTGGATGAGATGGTTGGATGGCATCATTGACTCGATGGACATGGGTTTGGGTGGACTCCGGGAGTTGGTGATCGACAGGGAGGCCTGGCGTGCTGAGGTTCATGGGGTCACAAAGAGTCGGACACGACTGAACAACTAAACTGAACTGATACACTAGGCAGTGGAAAGTATAGTTGTTGTTCAGTTTCCCAGTGTGTCCAACTCTTTCAACCCCATGTACTGCAGCACACCAGGCCACCCCGTCCTTCACCATCTCCCAAAGTTTCCCCAAGTTCATATGCATTGCATTGGTGATGCCATCCAGCCATCTCATCCTCTGATGCCCTCTTCTCCTTCTGCCTTCAATCTTTCCCAGCATCAGTGGCTTTTCCAATGAGTCAGCTGTTCACATCAGATGGCCAACATACTGGAGCTTCAGCTTCAGTGTCAGTCCTTCCAGGAATATTCAGAATTGATTTCCCTTAGGATTGACTGGTTGGATCTCCTTGCAGTCCAAGGGACTTTCAAGGGTCTTCTCCAACAGCATATTTCAAAGGTATCAATTCCTCGGCACTCCATCTTCTTTACAGTCCAGCTCTCAAACTGTGTGTGACCACTGAGACCAGAGCCTTGACTCTACAGACCTTTGTTGACAGAGCAATGTCTGTGCTTTTCAACACACTGTCTAGTGTGTTGTGTTTGTCAGAGCTTTCCTGTCAAGAAGCAAATGTCTTCTGATTTCATGGTTATGGTCACCATCCTCTGTGATTTTAGAGCCCAAGAAGAGGAAATCTGCTACCACCACATTTTCCCTCCTCTATTTGCCATGAAATAATGGGGCCTGATGCCATGACCTTAGTTTTTTTAATATTTAATTTTTAGCTAGCTCTTTCACTCTCTTCCTTCACACTCATCAAGAGGCTCTTTAGTTCCTCTTCACTTTCTGCCATTAGAGTGTTATTATCCACATATTTGAGGTTGATGGCATTTCTCCTGCCTATCTTGATTCCAGCTTGTAACTCATCCAGCCTGGCATTCCTCGTGATGTGCTCAGCATACAGATTATACATACAGAGTGACAGCAGACAGCCCTGTCATACTTCTATCTCAATCTTGAACCAATCACCTATTCCATACAGGGTTTTAACTGTTGCTTCTTCACCCACACCCAGGTTTCTCAGGAGACAGGTAAGATGGTCTGTCATTCCCATCTCTTTAAGTTTTCCACAGTTTATTATGATCCACACAGTCAAAGGCTTTGGTGTATTCAACCAAAACAGAAATAGATGTTTTTCTGGAATTCCCTAGCTTTCTCTATGATCCAGGGAATGCTGGAAATTTGATCTTTGGTTCCTCTGCCTTTTCTAAACCCAGCTTGGATATCTGGAAGTTCTTGGTTCACATAATGCTGAAGCCTAGCATTCAAGATTTTAAGCACGACTTTACCATCATGGGAGATGAGTGCAATTGTCCAATGGTTTAAACATTCTTTAGTACTTCCCTTCTTGTGAAATGGGATGAGGATTGACCTTTTCCAGTACTGTGGCCACTGCTGGGTCTTCCAGATTTGCTGACATATTGAATGCAACACCTCGATGGCATCATTCTTTGGGGTTTTGAATAGTTCTACTGGAATTCCATCACATCCACCAGCTTTATTAACAGCACTGCTTCCTAGGGCCCACTTGACTTTGCTCTCCAGAATGTCTGGCTCTTGATGGGTAACCACACCATTGTAGTAATCTGGTTCATTTAGATCTTTTTTGTACAGTTATTATGTGTATTCTTTCCATGTCTTCTGGGTCTCTTCAGCATCTACTAGGTCCCCACCATTTATGTCCTTACTTGTACCCATCTTTGGGAGAAATGTTCCTTGATCTCTCTAATTTTCCTGAAGATATCTCTGGTCTTTCCCCTTCTGTTATTTTCTTCTAGTTTTATATACTGTTCATTGGAGAAAGCCTTCTTGTCTCTCTGTGCTATTCTTTGAAAATCTGCATTTAGTTGGATATACCTTTCCTGTTCTCCCTTGCTTTTCACTTCTCTTCTTTCTGTAGCTATTTGTAAGGCCTCCTCAGATAACCACTTTGCCTTTTTGCCTTTCTTTTTCTTTGGAATGGTTTTGTCTGCTGCCTCCTGTACAATATTATGGACCTCCATCCACGGTTCTCTAGGCACACTGTTTACAAGGTCTAATCCCTTGAATCTATTTGTAAGCTCCACTGCAGAGTCAGATCATACGTGGCTGGTCTAGAGGTTTTTCCCACTTTCTTTAGCTTAAGTCTGAATTTTGCTATGAGAAGCTGATGATCTGAGCCACAGTCAGCTCTAGGTCTTGTTTTTGCTGACTGTATACAGCTTCTCCACCTTTGGCTACTACGAATGTAATCAATTTGATTTCAGTATTGACCACTCTATAATGTCCATGTGTAAAGTCTTCTCTTGTGTAGTTGAAAAAGGGTATTTGCTGCGACCAGTGCATTTTCTTGGAAGAATTAATTTAGCCTTTGCCCTGCTTCATTTTGTTCCCCAAGGTAAAACTTGCCTCTTACTCAAGGTATTGTTTTCCAAGGCAAGTCATTCAACATCACAGTAATACAACTCTATGCCTCTACCAGTGATTCCAAAGAATCTGAAGTTGATCAGTACTATGAAGACCTAGATGACCTCCTAGAACTAACACCAAAAAAAGATGTTCTATTCATCACTGATGATTGGAATGCAAAAGAAGGAAGTCAAGAGGTACCTGGAAAGTATAGTAGGTAAATTGTACTGAGATGGGGATTCTAGACCCAGTTTTATGATTTCATGGGAGATTCTTGCAGTTATTCAATTTCTATCTAAGCCTTAATTTCTGAAAATACTATGTTTGGAAAGCATGGTTTTCCTGACTTGATTTTTGGACTAGAAAATCTATGAGTTTTGGACTACAAAACTATACAGCTATTACTAATTGCTCTTTTACTTTGTTCTCAGATTTTCATATGGTATATAGTTTAATTTCCACAGAAGCCTAAGATGTATACTTTATTTTCTCTGTTTAACAGGTAAGAAAACTGCCACCAATAAATATTCTTCTAACTAGGGGGAAAAGGGAGATAATTCTAAAGTCATTATTCTTATATATGTTCAGTAAACATATTCATGAACATGACTCCTTTGGATCTTTAGGATATATAGTGAAATGAGGTGGAGAAGTGGACAGAATACATGGCATGCTTCATTCGTGTCTGACTCTTAGGACCCCATAGACTGTAGCCTCCCAGGTTCCTCTGTCTGTTGGATTATCTGGGCAAGAATACTGGACTGGGCTACCATTTCCTCCTCTGGGGGATCTTCCTGACCCAAGGGTTAAAACTGTGTCTCCTACATTGGCAGGCAAATTCTTATCACTTGAACCAGTTGGGAAACCAAATTGGTAGTATTTTTACACAGTTGATTATATAAATCTATAGTATAGCTTAATTTCTCAGGTGGTTAAGATGCTATACTAGTGATATATCATGATAATAAGAAGACTGTGACTTTTACCTATATTTAAAATAGTAAAATCTATTATAATCTACTGTTAAATATTTTATTATAGTCAGAAGGTGTCCAGTATGCTACTGGGGAAGACCAGAAGGCAATTACTAATAACTCCAGAGAGGATAAAGCAGCTGGGCCAAAGCAGAAGCAATGCTCAGTTGTGGATGTGTCTGGTGGTGAAAGTAAAGTCTGATACAGTAAAGAGCAATATTGCATAGGAACCTGGAATGTTGGGACCATGAATCAAGGTAAACTGGACATGGTCCAGCAGCAAATGGTAAAAGCCCAAAATGCAGTACTTGGGTTCAATCACAAAAATGACAGAATGATCCTGGTTCCTTTCCAAGGCAATTCATTCATTATCACAGTCATCCAAGAATAAAGACAGACCTACAATACCTTCTAGAACTAACACCAAAAAAAAAAAAAAAAAAAGATACTCCTTCATCATAGCGTATTTGATTGCAAAAGTAGGAAGTCAAGAGATATCTGGAGTAACAGGCAAGTTTTGCCTTGGTGTACAAAATGTAGCAGGGCAAAGGTTGACAGAGTTGTGTCAAGAGAACACGTGAGTCATTGCTAACACCCTTTTCCAACAACACAAGTGATGATTCTACACAAGAATATCACCAGATGGTCAATACTGGAATCAGATTGACTATAATCTTTGTAGTCGAAGATGGAGAAGACTTATGTAGTCAACAACAACAACAAAAAATAACCCGGAGCTGACTGTGGCTCAGATCATGAGCTCCTTATTGCAAAATCCAGACTTAAATTGAAGAAAGTATGGAAAATCACTAGGCCATTCAGGTATGACCTATATCAAATCCCTTATGATTATACAGTGGAGGTGCCAAGTAGATTCAAGAGATTAGATAAGGTAGACAGAATGTTTGAGGAACTATATGTGGGAGTTTGTAACACCTAGAAGGCAATGACAAAAACATTCACAAGAGGAAGAAATGCAAGAAGGCAAAGTGGTTTTCTGAGGAGGCTTTACAAATAGCTGAGGGATGAAGAGAAGTGAAAGGCAAAGGAGAAAGGGAAAGATGTAGCCAACTGAATGAAAAATTCTGGAGAATAGCAAGGAGAGGTAAGAAGGCCTCCTTAAATAAACAATGCAAAGAAACAGAGGAAAACAATATAATGGGAAAGACTAGTGATCTCTAGATAAATGGAGATAGCGAGGGAACATTCCACACAAGGATGGGCACAACAAAATACAAAAATGGTAAGGACCTAACAGAAGCAGAAGGGATTAGGAAGAAGCAAAAATATAGAGAAGAACTATATAAAGAAGGTCTTAATGACCCAGATAAACATGATGGTGTGATCACTCCCCTAGAGTAGATATCCTAGAGAGTGAACTCAAGTGAGCCTTAGGAAGGGTTACTACAAACAAAGCTAGTGGAGGTGATGGAATTCCAGCTGAGCTATTGCAAATTCTAAAAGATGATGCTTTAAAGTGCTGCACTCAATATGTCAGCAAATTTGGAAAACACAGCAGTGGCCACAGGACTGGAAAAGGTCAGTTTTCATTGCAATCCAAGAGAAGGACAATGTTAAAGAACAGTCTGTCTATCATACAGTTGCACTCATCTCACATGCTAGCAAGGTTATGCTCAAAATTTTTCAAGCTAGGCTTCAGCAGTACATGAACTTAGAACTTCCAGATGTACAAGCTGGATTTAGACAAGGCAGAGGAACCAGAGATCCAATAACCAACATTCGTTGGATCATAGAGAAAGCAAGGGAATTCCAGAAAAAAATCTACTTCTGTTTCATTGGGTACGCTAAAGACTTTGATGGTGAGGATCACAACAAACTGGAAAATTCTTAGATATCAGAATACCAGACCGCCTTAGATGTCTTATGAGAAACTTGCATACGGGTCAAGAAGCAACCATTAGAATCAGACATGGAACTATTGACTTGTTCAAAATTGGGAAAGGAGAACAAGGCTGTATATTGTCACCCTGTTTATTTAACTTCTATGCAGAGTACAGCATGCAAAATGCTGGGCTGGATGAACTGCAAGCTAGAATCTAAAGATCGGCAGGAGAAATATTAACAACCTGAGATATGCAGATGGTACCACTCTAGTGGCAGAAAGCAAAGAGGAACTAAGAGTTTCTTGATGTGGGTGAAGGAAGAAAGTGAAAAAATCTAGCTTGAAACTCAACATTCAAAAAACTAAGATCATGGCATCTGGTCCCATCTCTTCATGGCAAATAGATAGGGAAAATGTGGAAGTGACAAATTTTATTTTCTTGAGCTTCAAAATGCTGCAAATAGTGATTGCTATCATGAAATTAAAAGACGCTTGCTCCTTGGAAGATAAGCTATGACAAACTTAGACAGCATAATATTAATAAGAAGCAGAGACATCCTATTGTCAGCAAAGTTCCACATAATCAAAGCTGTAGTTTTTCTAGTAGTCCAGTACAGATGTGAGAGTTGGACCATAAAGAAGGCTGAGTGTCAAAGAATAGATGCTTCCAAATTGTGGTGCTCGAGATGCCTCTTGAGAGCTCCTTGGACTGTGAAGAGATCAAACCAGTCAATCCTAATGAAAATCAATCTTGAATATTCATTGGCAGGACTGATGTTGAAGCTCCAATACTTTGGCCATCTGATGTGATGGATCAACTCATTGTAAAAGGCCTTGATGCTGAGAAAGATTGAAGGTAAAAGAGAAGGGGGTGGCAGAGGATGAGATGATTAGACTGCATCACCAGCTAAATGGGCATGAATTTGAGCAAACTCTGGGAGATAGTGAAGGATGAAGAGCTTGGTCTGCTGCAGTCCATGGGGTTCAAAGAGTCAGACTTGACTTAATGACTGAACAACAACAACATAGTCTGTATCAGCTGTGGAAGAACAGAGGTTCAAAGATGTTTTTCAATGCCATTTTTCTTCAGTTATATTTCTGTCTGCATTGCACTTAAATTTTTGTTTATAATTGAATTACCTATAGATTTTAAAGTCACTGATGATCTTCATAAACAGAGAAAGTTCTATCTTACATTGCAATTAAAACTATAATATGATTCAAGTTATTTTGCTTAATCATTTTTTCTATATCCAGAACATATGGATTTTATAGCAATAGTTATTAAGCCATTAAAATCAATGGTGGAGCAAAATTTTTCATATATATATTGTTGTTCATTCACTCAGTCATGCCTAACTCTGCAATCCCAGGGACTGTGGCATATACATATGTGTGTGTATGTGTCTGTCTGTGTATATTTTTCCTAAGTACTTGACCACTGATATTTACCTTTTGAAAAATTTGTGCCCTCTTGGCATTCTGTAAGATCAGTATATCAAATTTGTTGCTAAAATAATCATAAAATATTTTAAATATTAACAGCAGCCTGAGTAAAATGTTACCCTTGACTTAGCATGTAAAATCAGCTTAAAAGGTAGTCTTTAAATTAATGGGGGAATAAAAGAAGGGTTTTGACCTGAAAGAATGTTTGGGGAAGATAAAACTGACAGAAAAAAATTCCCAGTGTTTCTTATGTATATAAATTTGTTTTATAGGTTCAGAATTTTTTTTACATTACTAAGGCACATGTCAATGTATATTACAAGCAGAAATCTAGAGACTGGATTTTTTCTGCTCTATTCTCATTTGAAACCATAAAAAGCTGGATGTTAGCAGAGAGAGTGTGAGGTTTATAGGCTATTGGCATTCCTGGTTGAGGAAACGCTTGAGTAACAGACTATGTCTTTTATAGTATTTCAGAAAGCAGAACATTAAAGTATCGGCAAATGTTTCCTAAAATAAATAATGTTTTGCAAATATTCCAGAGAACTAGAGGGAAAGAGGGAATTAATATGCAATTTATAAGTCTTTACTATTGAGACTCTCAGTGAAATCTAATAGCAATTTTATGAGGTAGGCATTGTCAGGAAGCCCGGGTTTCATCCCAGGGTCTGGGTCGGGAAATCCTCTGGAAGAGGAACTGGCTACCCACTTCAGTATTCTTGTCTGGAGAATTCCATGGACAGAGGAGCTTGGCAGGCTACCCTCAACGGGGTTGCAAAGAGTTGGACCTGGCTGACTGACTAACACACAAATTGTCATTCTTACTCTACAGATTTTATATGAGATTTGATCTATGCAATACCTCATCTGATGCCATATAGGTAAATGACTGGTTCAGTTGATAAATATCTCAAACTATCAAGACTTTGTTCTTGTCAGGTAACTTGGCACTAAAAATACAAGTTATTAAACTGTAAAAGTTATAGATTCCCATGAATGCAATATGGCAGATTTCTTTTTGAGGATTATAGAGTTAAATTAGAAAATTACTTTTCCTTCTTACTTCTCCTATTCCAAATTGTTTCTGAGGATGAATTCAGTCAAATAACCATTCTAGTACCTTTTTGTTTCCAAAGGTTACAGAATTTTTTTTTTTCCTAATAAAGGCAGGTAAAATATGCTATATCCCACACGTTTCATTTCTGCCTCCTTGGTTAGACAAAGATGATTAGGGTACCTTTACTTTTGCCCTTTCATTTACTTCCTACCAAAAAAAAAAAAAAACTAAAAAAGACTAAATAGAAAACAGGTGAACATTAGACAAAATATATATACAAATAGATCTCAAAATTTTGGACATCAGGCTGTGAAGGACATTGATCCCTGAAATAAGTTACATAATCCATGGAGCCATACAAGAGCCTCAGCTTAATCCCTGGGCAAAGTTTCCAGGGTAGCAGAGACTCAGGCAAAGCCTGTCTGTCTTCCTGATTTGAGGAGACAAATCTGGGAGTCTAGGGGAGCTAAGGTGGCTGGGTTCACAATACTCAAAAGGGGAGAGCAGCATAGAGAATGTTGAGATCTATGGAAGGTTCTCTTTGATTATTCACTTTAGAATGAGTCAACATCTCCATTTGAGAAAAAATATTTAAAGATTGAAAAGGACCTTCTGAATGGATTGGAAGAAACGATACTCAGAATTCACCCAGGTCGGAAATAGTTCCTACCCTAATAGTCTGGGTGGAGAATCTCATAATTCAGGAGTCATTGATTGGAGTACTAAGAAGAGTCTTGCCTCAGGAGGGGGGAGAATTCACCCTCAATTGAATGGCTCTCAGGTCTTGTCTAAAAAAGCATGAAATAAAGACTTGAAAAGATCGGGTTGTTTCCAGCTAACTTAATCATATCTCAGAACAAAGGTCAAGAATACAAAAATACCCAGTATCAAACAACATAAAATTCAAACATTTGATGTCAAATTAAAAACTGCATGTGTGCAAGGAATTAGGAAAGCATAACTGATAATGAAGAGGAAAACATTAATCAACTGAAACTGACACAAAGAAAGATATATGGTAGAATTAGATAAGAACCTTAAAACAGTTATTGTAACCATGTCACAGATGTTCAAAAACCTAGAGGAAACATTCAATGTGTTATTTAGGAAAAAATAAAGGCTTATATTCATACAAAGACATAAATATTCATAGAAGTTTAATTTGTAATAGCTGAAACTTGGACGTAACCCAAATGTCCAACAGGTGAATACATGAACACATTGTAATATAGCCAATAAATGGAATACTACTTAGCATTATAAAGGAATAAATTATTGGTACAACTTATATGAATCCCAACAACTGATATGAATCTCAAGATAATACAACCATACCTCAGAGATATTATGGGTTCAATTCCAGATCACCACAATAAAGCAAATATCACAATAAAGCCACTCAACACAGATTTTTCAGCTTCCTAGTGCATATAAAAGCTATATTTACAATAAACTGCAGCTTGATAGTGTGCATTATTTAATAGTGTTATATCTAACAAAACAATGTAGTTAATTAAAAAACACCTTATTGCTGTCATCTAAACCTTTAATGAGTTGTAATCTTTTTGTAATAGTAACATCAAAGATTACAGATCTCCATGACAAACATAATAATAAGGTTGATAATAATAAATAATAAAACTTTGAAATATCGTGAGAATAACCAAAATGTGATACAGAGACACAAAGTGAGTAAATGTTGGAAAAATGGCACCAATAGACTTATTCAACTTGTAAAAGCCACGGTATCTGTGAAGCATAGTAAAGTGAGGTACTGTAAAGCAAGGTGTGTCTGTATACTGAGTGAAAAAGTCAGACAAAGAAAGCTGCATACTGCATAATTCTGGTTATATTGGACTCTAGAAAAATGCGTACTAGTCTATAGTGACAGAAGAGAAATCAGATCAGTGGCTTTCTGGAGGTGGGAGTGAATGGATGGAAAGAAGGGAAAGATTATACATTTACATGCAGATGTTTATGGGGACTGAAGAGGCATGTGACATTCACGGGGGTATACATGTGTTAAAATGTATCACATTGCATATCTTAGACATTTATTGCATGTCAATGCTCCCTCAGTAAAACTTTTAAGAAGCAGTTAGAAGAAATCTTTCAGCAGTACAGTTAGTTTATCTAAATGAACACTTGAATCAATATATTGTTTTTCTACACATTTAAGTCACTGAAAATATATTAGAATATTTATCCTTTCTAGCTTACTCCTTTAATCCAAAAATGAAAACAAAACAAGAACCTAATGGGGGTAACCATCATATATATGTATCTCTTTAACTATCACTCTTTGTGGTTCTTCTACTTTATGTTATTTGTGACACAGACTCAGTAACAACCAGTGAGTTAAGAAATGATGAAGCAAGCGGAGGAGGGATTCTCCTGGACTAGTTTCCTTTGTATTCAACGCCCTCTTTAAAGGTGCTTGTGTTTGGACCCTCACAGATGACACGATTGGAAGTAACTGAGATTGTTAATGCTAGAATAACTATTGTTGACTTAATAAACAAAAACATACACTTGACAACCATTTTCCTAGTAGTTTCCAGTGTTACAGGGCAGATACTTTATTAACTCAGATTTTTAAAATTAAATTGAATATAAATGGAAGAAGACTATGTTATCACTCAGGTTCTGCCTTTATCACTAAGATTAGACATATACCACATTAGCCTTAATTAATCTAATTCATCACATCCAAGGCACTTGTGAACATGACACACCCTTAAGAATAATTAAGAAACAAAATACTGCCAATTAAACTATAACATACCATCAATTGTAAAATATATCTAGGCTTCATATATGTAAGCATGTTTTTCAATATATGCTTTTGAGTGTATTATACCTATGCTTTCTTTTAATGGAGTGTGGCTAAATGTAATAGTATTACATGAATGTGGAGAAGGAAGATTTCTTCCCCTTTATTTCTGTATAGGAAACCCTGATGCATGTTCTTCTATCAGACATATTGAGGAAGCTACATTTCTCTGTAGGGATGTATAAAACAAGTGACCTGATTTCATAATGGACCTTCCTTTGAGAAAATGGCCATAAATAAGACATTCTAAAAGTTGTAACCAGATTGATTTGATCCCCGAAAGAAAAGTAGGGGCTAGAGGTGACCAAAAGCACTTATCACTTGCTTTTCTACTATGAAACAGCAGCTGACATATGTCCCCACTGAGTATCACTTTTTGTGTCTACTGGCTATCAGTTAAATTTATCTTCCAAACTGAAACATATTATTACAAAGATTTGACATGAAAACTATTCTGTACCACATAGCTACTAACAACAACAGCGACAGGAACAGAAGGTAGGTGCTGCTATATTGCATTACAAAAGAGAAAATAATAATAAAGAAAGAAAACATGATGACAGAGGTTTAGCTTTCTTAACATTTTCTATCTTGAGATACTCTTTCTACTGATTTAATTATTTATTCACATACACGTATATCCATACCTGCATTCACATGTTTCATTTGTGCAGGAAACTCAAACTGCTTAATTGCATCATATCCTACCATGTGCATGTGACTCTATCACTGAAGATCAAGCACACAGCCAGGGACCATGAATGCAAATAGTACCAAATCAAAAGAGAGAAACTTTCTATTGTCATCTGAAGTGGAAAATGCTTACATATAATGGAGAAACAAAAATTACCTAAGGCAAAAAGGCATGAGCTATAAGATAATTCAGAACCAGTTTAATTATACATTGTGCATGCAGATACATTTCATTTAATTGCATATTTTGCAGCACTATTATATTTGCAACATAGAAGTGAAGGATATGAAGTTGTAATGCTTTAACTTCAAGGTACTTTTTTCCAATAAATATTATTGCAAAGCTAAATAAAAACTTAGTTATAACTATGTTACCTGTATGATAAAGGCATAGGAGATGCTTTTGAAAACTACAATTTAAGTAACAGCCTTTTCCATGTGATTCACCCTCCCTACTTCATCTGAAGAGCCTCTGTTTCCAAGTTTCAAAATTCACTAAAATTCCAAAGACAGAGATGGAATTGTGTCTGGTTGCTCAATTGGTAAGAGCTCAAATTTAAGAGTGAAAAAATACGGGCTTCCCTGGTGGCTGAACTGTGAAGAATCTGCCTGTTAGTGCAGGAGACGGGTTCTATTCCTGGCCCAGAAAGATCCCACAGGCTGTGGAGCAGGACTATTGAGCTGGTGCTCTGGAGACTGGGGGCTGCAACTACTGCGTCCATGGGCCACAGCTACTGAAGCCCTCGCATCCTAGAGCTCCACGAGAGAAGCCACCACAACGAAAAGCCCGTGAACCGCAACTAGAGACTAGCTCTGCTTTGTTGCAACTACAGAGAAGCCTGCCCAGCAAAGAAGGCCCAGTGCAGCCATAACTAGATAATGAATTTTTTTTTAATGAGTGAACAAATAAACTTTGTATGTGGTCTTCAGTGTGTTATGCGTGTGTCATTGACATCACAGATATTAATACAAAGTTTTCTCCCCCATCAAGTATCTGGCAAAAAGACCAAAGACATTCAGATATGCCGCATCCTCTGAATCTCAGGCTAAATCCTAAATTGAAAAGAAGACTTACACTAGAATTGGGGGGTTAGATAATCATAAAAATTTTCTGTTACCAGACCCTGTAATATGACTTCTAATTTTATGATTAGTAAGGCTGAAGTGTTTCCCTAAAAACCCAAAGGAGGCCACAAACTTAAATATGTCATGATTAAAAGAAAGTGTGTTTTTGGAAATTGTAGTCATGAGGTTATATAAGGCTAAAAACCTTTATATTATAAAACTTAATATCCTTCCATCAACTTCTAGTGGAAGAGGTTATTCTATGAAACTACAGGGAGATTCACCCAAAGTAAAGTTCTTGGATGTGTCTAAAAGAATCCAGGTATAAAGCTCAGTCATTTTGATAGTATCTCTTGCTTTATGCTCTTGGTGACTTGTCCTCTATACTAATATTACTAATCACTGGGATACTTAATGCATCCAGAAAAATAGTTGCTTTGATAAAAATGGAAATTACTCTTAGCAACTGAAAAGTGTTACAATAAGTTGGGAAGAGCATTAGTTTTAGAATCAGAAGACCTGGTCTGCTTCTACAACACGTTAGCTCTGAGACCTTTTGCAGCTATGCAGTTTTTCTGGTGAGGCAGTTTAAGCAGCCCTAAGCCAACTCTGGAAGAATTAGAAATATGATGACAGTTAGCTGTGACTCCAAATATGAAAAATAAATAGCTCTGTGTCCCTAGAAATAGACGACACCTCTGAGAGCAAAAGTAAATAAGTAAATAAAGCACTCTCATAGTTGGCACTGTGAAAGGAAGAATGTTGAAAATATAAAGAATATCAAATGATGAAGCATCATATTATTAGTCTGGCCAGCTTGCCCAAGTGTCTTGGACTAATCTTTCCCTGCAGAGTCTCATTTCTCCATCTACAAACTGATAATAGGCTATGCAATCTTTAAGGTTCTTTCAGCACCCATTTCCTTTAGGTACCATCTGAAATGAGGATGTGTCCTTAGCTTCAACAACACTGAAGCAATCAATAGCTCACAAGTGAAATTTTCTTGAATCCATATGTACCATTTCTCTATGATAGCTAAACATTTATTGATTGCTAGACTCAGTAACTAACTCCTATCCCCAGATCCTTTATCAATCTAACGATTAAGTAATTTGAGTTTGATTTGATAGACAAATACCACACAACTCCAATTTATTTTTTAATTTCTGCAGTCCTTAGTGACTGGCAGTTTCAAATAAACAGTATTAATAAATCATCAATCTGTAACTAAAGAGCAGGTTCTTTGACGAACGTTCACCGGTTGCAGACGGTGGGGAGTCTCAGAGGAATATCTGCCATTCTCACAGTTACAATGTGACGGAAGAGGAGCCATTTGAGAAGGTTAAAGACTGGTTAAAGACTGAGGAAAAGGGAACACAAACTACCACAAAAATGACTTTGTGAATTGATAACTGGTACTTTCTTACTTGCAATAAAAGTATAAAAAGGGAAAAAATTACTTAATGTCCTGGTTTCCTAACAGGCATTTGATGGAGTGTAACAAAAGATGATTTATAAATGCTATCTGAAAGAGAGATGGAGCAGGAACTAAAAGGGGCAGGAAATTGAATGTATTCTTCCCTCCCACCTCACCACCAGGGTTCAGAATAGTCTGGAAAGGTTATTCACATAATTATTACAGTAACTGGTTCAAGGCCTTTTGAGCACAGCTGATCCGATTGTGTGTTAATGGCTGTGAAAGCAAGATAAGGAACATGTAAAGTAAAGAAAAAAAAATCTGCCTGTAGTGCTATTAGCTTGTAGGATTGTCATAGGAGATAAACCAATGTTGCTTTAAAGCATATGGCTTCTTTATTACAGAATAACCCCAAGTTTGCCCTTGTGTTAGGGGTCACTTAAGCATCAGTGGCCAAATTTTAGTTTTTCGTTGTTGGTGGCTATGTGACATTATCTAGTGATCTTTCTGGTGTCTGCAAAAGGTCATATGGTGAAATGAAACTTGACAAAAAAACTGTAGTTAATATAATGTGGTCTGAATTTTCAGGGCCAAAACACGTGAGAGGCATCTGGAGATTTCTGTCTGACCAAACCAAGGCAATAATATACCTCCTGTTACAGATGACTGACCACATTCTCATATTTGGATTACATTCAGTAAACATATTCAACACTTGCTGCATAGAAGAATACTCTAGGGATGCAAAACTTTAGCACAGTAGGCGGATACTAACAGCTGACCCAATGGGGCAGGCTACACGGTGAGAGATGGTTGTTCATATGTCTCCAAAGGATATATATTAAATCTCAAGTAAAACAGGTAGAATTAATGGAGAAGTGGCATTTGGCTTAAACCTTGAAGACTGAACAGGGATTGTGAGAGCAGGATATTTTAGACTGAGGGGTCTGAGTTGCAGGATCACAGAAGAGGGATGTGTGTGGGGATGAGGTCCAGGAAGGGGTTGTTCATGGCTGATTAAAAGATGAGCTTGAAAAGGTAAAGTGGAACTTGTGCTGGTTGTTAAATTAGCACCTGTAAGCTTCTTCCTCACTCTGCTTTGTGATGCAAGGGCCAGGACTCTAGAAACCACATTTCTGCACTGCAAAGAGAAGGCTCTAGAAAGAGGCTGCAAGACTAGAGGAGGGAGAAGGGATGTGCTCTATATTGCTCCCTCTCTGCTTGGGATTCCTGTGAATGGCACCTCAGTGAGGCATTCTTCCCTAAGCGGCAAAGGAACCTAGTTTGAGTTTTTCCAACACTTGTAGTCCCAGGTACGTCACACTCCCACCTCAGAAAACTTAGCTCCAACCCCTGGCTAGTGGAGGCTCCTCAGAGGTCTAGGTCCCAGAACGGTGCCTCCAAACTTCTTAAATTTTAGTAACTGCAACTCTTCTGCAGCCAGAGAGATGGTAGCTACTTCTTGTCCTTGATAACTCTGCCTACTTCCAAGTTCTCATTTTGCTCTACACGGCCTTGTTAACAACTTAGACAGATCGGACTTACACACTGAGCACAATCACTTGAAAATAGCACCAACTTTCTTTTTTTCCCTTTCCTAGTGCATTTCTTTTTAAAAACTCTCATTTTATATTAGAGTTCAGTTGATTCATGATGTGTTAGCTTCAGGTGAATAGCAAAGTGATTCAGTAATGCATATACATGCATGTGTGTCCAATCACGTCAGTCATGTCCAACTCTTTGTGACCCTGTTACAGATTGTAGTCAACCAAACTCCTCTGTCCATGGGATTCTCCAGGCGAGAATACTAGAGTGGGTTGTCATGCCCTCCTTCAGGGGGTCTTCCCCACGCAAGGATCAAACCAGCGTCCCTGATGTCTGCTGCATTGGCAGGCGGGCTCTTTACTATTAGCACCACCTGGGAAGCCCTAATACATATACATATACATACATATATCTATTACATATAGATAGATAGATACATATATCTATTCTTTTTCAGATTCTTTTCCCATATAGGTTATTACCGAATATTGAGTAGAGTTCCCTATGCTATATGGTAGATACTTGCTATTTATTTTATATATAGTAGTGTGTATATGTTGGGGCTTCCCAGCAGTAGGGACTTTACTAGCAGTAAAGAACCCACCTGTCAATGCAGGTAGACAAAAGAGATTTGGGTTTGATCCTTGGGTCAGGAAGATCCCCTGGAGGAGGGCATGGCAACCCATTCCAGTATTCTTGCTTAGAGAATCCCATGAACAGAGGAGCCTGGCAGGCTACAGTCCATAGCGTCACAAAGGTTCAGACATGGCTGAAGCAACTTAGCACGCATGCATGCATGCAGTGTGTGTATGTTAGTCCAAAACTCTTAATTTATCCCTCTCCTCCTCCTGCCTTTCCCCTTTGGTAACCATAAATTTGTTTTCTAAGTCTGTGAGTCTGTTTCTGTTTGGTAAATAAATTTATTTGCCTCACTTTTTTAGATTCCACATGTAAGTGTCATCATACGGTATTTTTCTTTCTCTGTCTGACTTACTTAGTATGATAATCTCTAGGCACACCACATTTAGAGATAACGTTGAAATGAAATATCTATTAGGGACCTAAGAGAGTCCTTACTTGCATTGTCTTTTAACCTTTTATCTCTCATTTCCCTTCAAGAGTACTGTGTCCAGTGTTTAAAAGCCAACCTGGGAAATATCAAAGGCACTGCTTCTTTCCAAACTAAAGTCACGAAGCTTAATGCTGATAAGAAAAGGCAATACCCTTCATTTCTATTTCTCACACATGCCACCAACCACTTTAAAACATTGTATAATAATGTAGTTGCCAAAAGGCAGCCAATTAAGTCTGCCTGACTCTAACCTTCTACTCTTAATAATTCAGTCTGAGTGGGCGGATGAGTGGCAGGCAAAAGAGAAGGTTTAAAATGTTCATTTCCAACCCTGACCGGTACCATGTTTCTCCTTTCAGGAAACATTTCACCTAAATTATTAGAAGGCAAACGGATCTTATTTTGTTATTGCAGCAGTGTGGGGAAAAAGCTTCTAAGATTCTATTGTCTCACTGATAGCCTGTTTTGCGTTTAGTAACTTATTTTAAGCACTTCTACATTATACCTCTTCTGATTCCTCTGGTTTGATCCCATACTGTTGGAATTTCTCCCTCTCTCCACTTTGGTGAAACTGGAGAACAGCTTGTGGTGATCTCTTGATACTAATCTTCCATATGTCTAAAACAGCCTTTTCTTTCCAAAGTGATTAATCCACCTTTCCATTTTCACACTTTGCTGTATTTCCCAAGCATTACACACTTTTGTTTCCCAGTGGATCCTCTTTAAGCATTTCCCATTTCCCACCCCCCTGGGGAAATCATGCCTTTGCTGAACTGAACAATACTAAACATAGCATGTGACAGTCACTTCATGCATTCTCTCTGTACTCAGTGCTGCGTAATTCTATCTGCAGAGGGGTTTCCAAGGGGGTATAAATAGCACTCTCCTGTTGTATTCTTTTGCAGTAGCTAATAGAAAAACCACATGATTTTTTTAAAATTCAGATTTAAGTAGAGATTTCTTTAGAAGCAAACTTACAGCTTACAACTTTACTATTGACTTTTAAAAATTTATTAAGGGGTGTTTTTATTTTTATAAAGTACGTTTCTTTTCCGTAAAGTGGGTATTTTTAATTGAAGTATAGTTGATTTACAAATGTGTCAATTTCTGCTGTACCACAAAGTGATTCAGTGATACACACACACACACACATATATACAAGTACACAGTAAAAATATCCTTTTTCATTATGGTTTAATCATAGGACATTGGACGTAGGCCCCTGTGCTATATAGTAGTATCTCGTCGCTTATCCATTCTATACCAAACAGCGTGCATCTGATACCTCCAAACTCCCACTGCGTCCTTTCTGCCCCACCCCCGCCCCCGCCTCTTGGCCATCACCGGTCTGTCCTCACTGCCTGTGAGTCTGTTTCTCTTTCCTAAATAAGCTCGTTTGTGTCACACGTTGTATTCCACATTATAAGTGAGATCATATGGCATTTATTTGTATTGTTTAGGTTATTATTGGAGTATAGTTTAACATACTATTGGAGTATAGTGTATATATATAATATACATGTATATATATATATAGGAGTATAGTATATGTATATATTATACTATTGGAGTATAGTATAACACAACTTTACAATGTTGTGTTCGTTTCAGGTGTACAACAAAGTGAATCAGTTATACATATACATATATCCACTCTTTTTTAGATTCATTTCCCATATAGGTCACCACAGAGTATTGAGTAGAGTTCCCATTGCTATGTAGTAGGTCTTTATTAGTTATCTGTTTTATACATAGTAGTGAGTATATTGCAATCCCAACTGACTTTTTATTTAACTTCAAATTAGGCAGGTTGGTAAATTTGTGTGATACTAAGATACAGTAAACTTTGGTAATCTAAAATAATTTGCCTTTCTGCTCTTTTCCTTCAAGAACACAGAAAACATTATTAGTTTATATATCTTTAAATTATCTTTATTTATTTATTTTTTAATTGAAGGATAATTGCATTACAGAATTTTGTTGTTTTCTGTCAAACCTCATCATGGATCAGCCATAGGTGTACAAACATCCCCTCCCTTTTGAACCTCCCTCCCATCTCCCTCCCCACCCCACCCCTGGAGGTTGATACAGAGCCCCTGTTTGAGTTTCCTGAGACATGCAGCAAATTCCTATTGGCTATCTGTTTTGCATATGGTAACATAGATTTCCATGTGCAACTATGGCTGCATTAATTTACATACTCTAAGTTGCAAGAACTGAATGTGTTCAGGGACAAATTACGTAGAGAGGTAAATGTACTTTTCAAAAAGAGTAAGAACATAGCATTTTTCTTTGTGGGCAGTGGTGGAAGTGTATTTTGACATGTTTAGAAAATAAAGTCTATTATTTATTATCTGTTAATAAAAAGTAGGCTGGATTAAGTAGGCACATAGCTTTCGGAGTTCATCCATTCCTTCAAAAAGTATTTCCTGAGTGTTGTGCGTCAGGCACTGTGGTAGGCATCGGAAATACACAAGTGAAGAATGCAATCAGGATCCCTGCCCTCACGAGGCTTAAAACTGAAATGATGGGTACTTGCTGGTTATTCTGTTTGTCTCCCTTACCAGTCACCCTCATCTTCCCTCAGAATCTCCGCCTTCCTTTTGTATTGCCAACTGTATTCTCTGGGGTTGCAGGCTGGCTTCTAGTTGCCTTTCAGTCATGAACTCAGCAAGGAGGAGATTAGGATGCACAAAGAAAAAGTCAGGATGTGAATTTCCTGCTCCTTTCCCCAGCTGTGTTCCTCTAATGCATCTCTGCACAGACATAGCTGCTGTAGAGTGGTCCCTGGACAACACCGCATCTTCAGGTCTCTGCCTTCAGGTGACACTGCCTTCCACCCTTGCTCATTTTGGCTTCATGCTATCACTAGTCTGCAGATACTTCAGTTTCTTTCTTAGTTCTCTTGGATCTTCAATTTATGCCTAAATTCTTCTGAGCTATCTGAGTCTTTCCAGTTGGATCCCTGACTGATAAAGTGAATTTTGTTTTTTCAAGTAGTGAAACACATATGTGAATACTTTAAAACTGTGTTAATGTTGATGAAGAAAAATACAAGATTTAGATACAGAGTAATGGATGTGAGTTATATACTTCAAGTATTGTAGATGAACTCTTAGAGAAAGATGTTTAAGTTGAGGTCAGAGAATAAGTGGGGGCCTGGAGGAAACAAGGGCAAAGCCCATGAGATAGAATAGAGCTTAGTATGCTCCATACCAGAATTTGGTTATATTAGTCTATGGAGAACATTTAGTTAAACTACTCTATGTGGACAGACTGAGGGGGCAAATCAGCTTGAGTGGCAACATGCTGATCGATATCTAGTGACAGGTACTGAAGATTTTGGACAGGCAAAGGTATACCAGGGAATCTTTTACTTATTAAAGTGGGATGCAGCTCAGGTGAGCTGTAGGAATAAAGCAGATGCTCAGGTATTAATTTGAAATTGCTGTGATCACGTTGAGGTGCAATGATGATCTATTTCACATGATAATGTGCTCTACAGAAATTAACATATGTAAAGATGCTATTTCTTTGATCTTATTTACTTTCAACAGAGTGGTAAATTAGTCTTGAGGTAGGGATAAATCTCTTCATAGCACGTTCTTTTTCTTTTTCCCATAATTGTGACATTTCACATAAAGAATAGGCAGCAGAGACCTTCTTGACAGTCTGTGTGCTTTGTTCACCTTCCTACATAGTTATTTATTTTCATGGGGAAAGAGGGAGTAACAAAGAAGGAGTGGAGAAGCTGAAGAAAATGTGGTATTAAAAGAACTTAATTTGGCAGTTAGATCCAGCCTAGAATGAAAGGGACTTTATGGATCAATTTACTAAGCATATTTCAAGACTTCTGAAAGCAAACATATCAAATTTATTAAATAAGCCTGCCTGGGGAAATATCCCATATTGCTTTTTCTCTATAAATCTAGTTCTCTAATTTGTTTTACAGTATGACCTCCTTTCGTTTGTGGCTTTAGTGCAAATTCTGACATTTAAAAATTATTTAACTGTAGGATATACTAAAACCTTTGACATCAAGCCAATATAATTATTTTTGTATTTATCAGAATTGAGCAGTTCACTTGGGGCATTTTCAAGCATACCTGACACCACAACTTTGGAAAATTATGAAAAACATGACTTTTAAGGTAATATTTAATTATTAATATACATGGGTTTGGAAATCTTCCTTGGATATCTGCCAAGTAACTCCTGGATGAATTTTAAGTTATTGAAATATACTTCCTCTTACAGGCATCTTTTGTTGGACTGCTCAACACTTTCGATGGACCAAACAACAATCTATTTTTTTTTTAATTGATTATGATCTGACTCTTATTTAGATTTAAACAGAATTGCACATTATTTCAAATAGTTTTAATATTACAAAACATGGTGATTACTATTGTTATGTTCTAAAACACCTTTTTTATTAGCAGAATTTTTCATATTTACTAAGATTTTCACACCCACAGACTAAGCCTACTACAAATATATTTATAGAGCATGTTTTATTTCCAAGTATGTTATATTTATGCTGTGGGAGTTTGCTCACCATGACTGAAGTTGAATGATTAGTAACTCTGATAGAGATGCATTTATGCAAATTATAATTATAGAGTCTAGAAAGGACTCTGAGGTCTTATCACCCTAAAAACACAAAACAGCAACAGTCTATTTAAAATAAATCATAATAGTCTAATCAAATATAATCAAAATCTCACTCATGTTTTTATGCCCAATATTCTTATTGTAAACATCATTGACAAGTGATTATACATTGTGAGATTTAAAGTCTCAGAAATAAATCATTAAGCATAGCAGGCATTATAGTGTGGTATAAATCATCTTCCTGATTTGGGGAATAATTGCTTGTTGTACATATTGACAGCTGGTGCTATCATGTTACCATTATTCCAGAAGAGATTAATCTGTTGGACCAGAGTGACTATTATCTTTATGATTTTTATACTCTTTTCTTATTATATCTTGTCAGAATCTATATCTTTTACATAGGGGGAGGATAGGACCTCATCCCTTTTTTATTTACATCATTGCTGCATAAAATTTAAGAATGATACTGAAATTTTAAGACAAGTAAGCAAAGACATGTGAAGCTCTTCTTTTATTACATTTCCTTTATGTTAAAATAGCAAACTTATATACATTATTGCTCAGAGAAATGACCAAAGAGATAATTATAATTGGTTACTTCATCAATTCCCATTTGCCTTTCTTTAAAAAACTGAATAGCCACCAAGGAGCTTCAATGTTTAATTCAAGGGAAATAAAACCTAGCAAAGTAAGTGATATAAAAATAGGACATGTCACATTTTAATAAACGATTGTGTCTAATTATAGAAGTTTGTGTACTTACTTGCCAAGTGCAAAGCATTCCATCTTAACAGTTGTTCCCTTAGCAGCTGTAACTGTGAAAGGGAAATGGACCTCAATTTTCGGCTCATATTCTCCCATCACACCTGGGAAATAAAGAATAGTCTTTAAACATTAAATGAATGTCACAATTTCTTTCCAGTTCTGGAGATGTTACATTGAAAACCACTGTGTTGTCCACATCTGTCTGAAGACAGCTAAATTTTTGATGCATTGAAATAAGAAGTGCACACAGACTTAAATTGTGGTGAAATTCTAATCTAGCTTTAAGGACTGGATTGCATGTATATTCAATACCCTTTAAAATAATAATTGTTGAAAGTGCCAATCAACATTGGTAGTTTAGCTACTGATTATATTTCAGAGGAAATAAGTAACCATGAACAAATCTCATGGTAAACAATGGTGCTGATTTTTTTTTTTAATAGGTAAAGTCCTCAGAACTTTGTCATTGTCAGATAAATGAATGCTTGTTAAGTCAACATATATTTATTTAATATCTATAATATGCATACATTCTGTTAGGCATTGTGGGAGATACAAAGATAAATTATCCATGGGTTGTGCTCTCAAGCATTCAAGTGTATTCTTAAAAAAAGAAAGAGTATTTACTCAAGGGGAGGAAAAGAATGGGGCTTCTCTGGTGGTGCAGTGTAAAGAATCTGCCTGCCAATGCAGGAGATGCAGGTTCAGTCATTATGTCGGGAAGATCTCCTGGAGAGGGAAATTGCACCCATTCCAGTATCCTCACCTAGAAAATTCCACGGACAGAGAAGCCTGGCGAGCTACAGTGAGGTCCTCTGTCCATGAGGTCGCAAAGAGTTGGACATACTAAGGATCACAAGCACCGGAGAGAAGAATTACACATCAAAATCATTGTAATGTAAGATAGAAAGTGATGTTAAGTGTTAGTCACTCAGTCACTGTCTGTCTCTTTGTGACCAGGTGGACTGTAGCCTACCAGGCTCCTCTGTCCATGCGATTCTCCAGGCAAGAGTACTGGAGTGGGGAGCCATTCCCTTCTCCAGGGGATCTTCCCAACCCAGGGATCTAACCTGGGTCTTCTGCATTGCAGGCAGATTCTTTACTGTCTGAGGCACCAAGGAAGCCCAGAAGGTGATAAATGCCCTGAATGAGGTATCCTGAAAGTATTATGTGCCTTTGAGGGAATTATATGAATAGTTAGCATTTGTATAAGTGAGAGAAAGATAGGAGAAAGTAAATGGAACCGCAGGAACAATGACAAAGAGATCAGAAACCACCAGAAATAGGAATATCAGTTTCTCTGGCCTCTTGATTTGTAAAGGGAAGTCATACTAGGCAAATTTGGAAATATAAATGGAGTCAAAAAACTAGAGGACCTTGATTATCAGAGGAAGGCATTCAAACTTTAATCTGTAAGTAATTTGGAGTCAGTGGAGTTTCAAATAGGAGACTGGCAACTTGCATATATATATATCTGGAATTGGAGCAGAGAACAGTAGATCAATTATATTGCTTCAATAAGATAAGTTTGAAGTAATGAAAACCTGGACTTGAGTCATATAGTAAAAAAGGAGAAGATGCATTAGAATGAGGAAAAAAAAATAAGAAAGACTTGAACTTGGCACACAATAGGTGTGCTGGTGAAAAGGTTGTGGGCCTCGTCAATAATAACACTAAGATTTACAGCTTGAGAAGGAGGTTGAGTGATGTAAGTAAAAGAAAAAGGGACACTTGGTGGGAAAAGCTACGGTGGGAAAGCTGACTTTCATTTCAGGAGTATCATCTTTGATGCTATATCATATTCAGAATGCAATGAGAGGACAAAGCTGGCGGTAAGTTTGGGCAGGTGATGTACACTTAACGGCATCAGTCACAGGTGGCGGTTAAAGCCATGAGCTTGGAGAGGGTTTTCACTTATCGGAGAACAGTATACCATGAGAGTCACTTTGCTGCACAACAGAAATCAGTACAATATTGCAAACCAACTATACTTCAATCAAAAAAAAAAAAAAAATACACGAGTGATGGTGATTGTGCTCTCTGTCAGTCTTGGAGCTAATTTCCTCCCCAAAATAATTGTTAGCAATCCCACAGAGGACACAATTGTGATTGAGCACAGATGCTTCTCTAAGGAGTGTTTGTGTGCGTATTTTGGCATGTCTCTCTTCAAAGGCATATGTGTACGTAGAGATCTGTGTATGTGTATAGCTCTATGTGTAATTCCTTGGTGTGTGGGGGATGAGCAAAGAGAGAAGAGAAAGAAACTCAGACAGAGGAAGAAAAAATATGAAGGCAAGATGCTCTGGACATGCAAAGAGAGAAATAGCTACCTTTGGCAAAACAAAAACAAAAACAAAACACACCTTTATATTTTATATAAAAAACTTTATATTTTATATAAACCTTATATAAAATTTATATTCATTTTTATTATTATTATTTAAATTTTTTAATTTGAGATGGTCTTTGAAGGAAGAATGTGGACAACTTCAGGTAGAAAGTGTTTAAGTTCACTGTGGAGAACATTATCTCAGCTTTTTTTTTTTTGGTACTTTTTTGCAAAGCAATCATTGAGAAAACATCACTGATTTTTCATCAAGCTTGTGGACACTGGCTCTGTTTAAAACTAGACTATGGCATCTCTGACGTGTCAGTGGCCTCTGTGACACTCTTTTTCTAATCTTTAAACTGGGGGAATAGAAGAGAACTACCATTAATGTATTGTGCTGCTCTGTCAGGCTAATTCCCCCGATTCCTTTCAAGTAATGTTCCCTGAGCACCAGAAGCCTGGCATATAGCTAGGGAACTAAGTGGTCAGTTCTACATCACTCAGAACAGATGTTTAAGAACTTCTTCTCCATCTCTTTCTCAATAATGTTTTTCTCTTCAAACTTCTTTTATCTTAGATCATTCTGCCCTGCCCACATATTTTTCAACTTCCTTTCTTTTACATTTTTATATTTTTCTTTTTTCCTACATATTTCCTGATGGCAGTATTTGGCCTGCTGGTGATAACTGGCTGAGTGTATCCAATGAAGAGGAGTTTATCTTCAATGTCCTAATACTTGGAAGTCCCCATATAAACACTCCCCGGCATCCATCAAAGTGGTTACCTTTGACTGCCCGCCTGAAGCAGTCCCTGAAGTCAGCTTGTGATCTTCTCATCTCCTCTTAACACTGATTCTGTAGTATTCTCTTTCCTGTCTGTCAGTCTGATGATTTAGCAATGCAAGATTTACCATGATGTCTATTAAACTTAATGCCCTACTTGCATAGGTCACTGTGAGTGTTGGAAGTTGCTGAGTTCTGTAGAATGTTGTAGAAAGGCAGCAAAAGTCAGACTGAATTTAGAAAATATTTCTATATAATTATTTGCAGCACATTGTTTAAAGACATCTCAGAAGAACTTGAATCTCCAAACTCCAGTAATTTGTTTTGATTATTTTTTCCTATTCTAACTAAAATTTCCTTTTATAATCCATTTTTATAATAATACTTTTGCATTTTTTTTATTAAAGAATGTCTACTAATTGTACAACATTGCAGACCTTCAAGACAGATCTGCCTCTAAATAATACCAAGGATATTACTGACACTATGGGCTAATAGGAGCCAGGCCCATGTCTTCTCTCAATTCTCTTCCAGATAATGTTTGTGAGTTGCAAAGAAAATATTATTTTATAGCTTTAATTCTTAAGGGTGACTCTAAGGAAAGACACTCCTCGCAGTATTTTGGAAATAATTTTTGTCCATGTAAAGGCTTCTGGTGCTTCTTAAATGATTCCTGTACAGCCAAACACATTATTAAGCCTCACTCCAGGGCCCAGGGTGTTTGTTAACATCTGAACTGGATATTAAATATAGAAAGTTTAAATGCAAGGCTTCAAATTATATTACCTAGCTTGAACTGCATTGTAAGAAATAACTAGTTCTTTGAAATTTCACTCTGATAGTGGTGATATGAGGATAGATGAGAAAACTCTTTAGGTATGTCTTATTCTTTAAAGACTTGATTACACTCAGGGATTAAGCTTTGCTTTGTGTTTGCTTTGCAATGGGATAATTATGTTAGAGCTAAAGTTCACATTAAGTTATATAATTTACCTTCTTTTTTTTTAAAGATGAGAGGGTTCAGTCCAAAAGGTCAAGTAATTGGCTCAAAGTCCTATTGAAAGCTGTTGGTGGAAATGGGACAAAATAGGAGTTTTTTCCCCTTAAGTTTACAGCTGTTTTCTTGACATCACTCTGTTGAGGAATTTTAATCACAGAGTATAAGAATCCAGGCATATCACATGTACCAATCAATCATTAACTGTCTACCATGGATATTTGGATTATTTCAACTGAGATTTTTAATATCTCATCATATGCAGCTTAGCTTGTAATTTATTTATTTTTTCAGTATGCTCTGATGACAAAAGGAAAGAGAAACAGCCTTATAAGACACATAAAGATCAAAATTTTAGGCTTGTCTCTTCAGTCAAAGTAACTCTTTTATTTTTTTATAACTCCTGGTATTAAGCTAAATATGCTCAAGAGACACTATGTTCTGTCTTCATCTTGTTCCCCACACCTGTCTCTCCTGGCTTAGTTGGCTGACCCACTTCAGAATTATATGCCACTAGAAGATGACCTCAAATTACTCTAGTTCCTAGTAAACAGAAGGCTTCCAGCTGATAGCACAGTACTCTCCTTCTATGTCTTCATGGTTGTTGATTTTCTTATATTTCAATTACTTGCAAAGAGTTAGGGTGCTTTTCCTAAGTGGAATGCAATTTAGAGCAGTGTTTCTTCAAGTGCATTGGCAGAACAAAGATACAATGACTTCACAATAGTCTGGAAAATTTACTAAAATTTTAGGCTATAGGTGGAGAAGGAAATGGCAACCCACTCCAGTATTCTTGCCTGGAAAATTCCATGGACAGAGGAGCCTGGAGGGCTACAGTCCATGGGGTCACAAATAGTCAGGCATGCCTGCATGCAGGCTACAGAGTTCAATTTGAAGCCCAGTGATATATAAACTTTGGAAATGGGACTACAGACTGCATATTTTAATTGTTTTTTTGATGGTTTTATATACATTAAAAAAATTCAAATTTGGGCCTACCTTGATACTGACTTTTATTACATTATTTGTCATTTTGAGATTAGAGTGTAGCAGACAAATGACTGAAAGAATACCATACAGAGAGTCTATAATCATATTGCATTCAATGATGGCTTGCCGTAACAGTAATGAACATTATATTTAACACATATGTACTGGAACTAACACCAGAGCTGGGTTTTTTTCTGATAGTCTAGACATCAGTTCTTACTGGTTAGCGTCTAGGAGATTGCAGTTGCTAGATATATCAAATGAGGTTTCCATCTGACACTAAGAGTAATGTCATGTCTAGGGTACAGAACTCATGTCCAATAAACCTTAAAAATTCAACTTAGCTAATGACTTAAAAAGGTTTGTCTGATAACCTCATGTTCAGTAATGGGTATTCACATTTTTGTCTTGAACATTTTTGCCAATCATACTCAACAACTGTTCCTTGTCTTCCCAAGAATAGCTACTATTTTTTAGTGCTTTTTTGGGGGAAGTACTTCTTCTATCTTCTCTAGCCATGAGAGTTAAATGGGAGCCACTATCTTCCTATAGGATCTGCTGTAGTTATTAACTTGTCATGGGCATCTGACCCAAGCGTGACCAATTAGATCACCTCACTGCCTTGGGCACAATCTTTGATTCATGGATGGGCAGCTGAGGTTTTTGAACTCTGGACTAGTAGCCCATCTTACTTTCTCCTTCATGGCAAAACAGAGCCTGCATGTCTGAGAGCCACTGAAGCATCCATAACTGGAAGGAGGCAATCTGCCATTGAAGAGAATTAAGCTAATGACAATTCAGATAGAATTAAGCCAATGCAGGTAGAGGAGAGATGAAAACAGAGTACTGGTAGCATGTCAGTTCTACTTGGGATTTAGCTACTTGATCTTCTCCCAGTTAAGTAAAATGAAGTCCCTGTTTTGTTTAAGTTATTTTAAATAGGGTTTCTCAGCTGCAGACAAAAATGATAACTGATAACTCATTGAGCTCAGCATAACCAGTGGTGACTCTATGTCAGATTCTATTTCATAACTTACCCGGTGGCTCAGTGAAAAATAATTTGTCTGCAATGCAGGAGATCTGGGTTTGATCCCAGGGTCAGGAAGTTACCCTGGAGAAGAAAATGGTTATCCACTCCAGTATTCTTGCCTGGAGAACTCCATGGACAGAAGAGCCTGGAGGGCTACAGTCCATGGGGTCAAAGAGTCAGACACAACTGAGTGACTGACACTTTCACTTTCATCATGCTCTAGATTAGGCAAAGTAGAAAATGGAATGGTGGTGGTGTATATCAATATACACAACCCACAATGTTTCCTATTTTAAAACATTGTACATTTTAATAACAAAAGAAATCCTAATAAATATAAATACCCTGTATCTGTGTTCTATATCTATATATCTACACTGTTGTTACTGTTCAGTTGCGAAGTCATGTTGGACTCTTTTGTGACCCTGTGGACTGTAGCCCTCCAGGGTCCTCTTTCCATGGGATTTCCCAGGCAAGAATACTGGAATAGGTTGCCATTTCCTTCTCCAGGGATCTTCCCAACTCAGGGATCAAACCCATGTCTCCTGCATTGGCAGGTGAGCTCTAACACTGAGCCACCTGGAAGCCCCTATATATCTACATATCTCCTAGTAAAAGAGGATAAATTAAGTTGGAAATGTATAAGATAAAGTACTATGGAAGTTGAGAGGAAGGAGAAACTATTGACTAAGAAAGTTGAGAGGAATGGGAGAACTACTTTAAATGGATTGTGACAGTGGGGTTGATGAAGATGTAATGGTGGACGGTTAGTGACTCTCAAGTGGAATACTCTTTTAACAAAGACATGGAAGTGAGATTCTGTTTGGAATTTTGTTGTTATTTAGTCACTAAGTTGCATCTGACTCGTTGTGACCCCATTGACTGCAGACTGCCAGGCTCATCTGTCCATGGTATTTTCCAGGCAAGGATATTGGAGTGGGTTGCCATTTCCTGCTCCAGTTTGGAATTTTATCAGAAATTTAACTTCATTGATTTGAGTATGAAGGACTAGTGAGAGAGAAATTTCAAACATAAGTATGAGCTAGAAGATAAACAAAATTTAGGAATGTTGTATTTTATCATTTGTCTATTAGGATGACTCAGCAGTGGCTTGATAAATTTGCTTGAGCACTTGTTTGGAAAAATAGTGACAACAAATGATAGGCATCTGATTTATTTAGAGATAGCACCAGGAGTTATTATTATTCATACTCTTTGTTACCAGTGATTACTTATTGGCTAATTAAACACAATAAGTGCAATGAAGATGTACTTAGGATAAGTATCAAAATGAAGACTTTATGAACTAAACTGTAGCTTCCACAGTTTAAAGTTTGCACATTTAGATGCATTGAAATGACTTCATGAAATGTCTTAAGGATTCTCCTTTATTACATGAGAAATATACCTGATGAGAGAAGGGAGAAAGGAAATGACTAAATAGGTCACATTACGCATATGTGTGCATGCTCAGTCACTCAGTCGTGTCACTCTGCAACCCCATCGACTGTAGCCCACTGGACTCTGCTGTCCCTGAGCTGCTCCAGGAAAGAATAGTGGAGTGGGTCACCATTTCCTCTTCCAGGGGGTCTTTCTGACCCAGGGATTAAACCCATGTCTCCTGCATTGGAAGGCAGATTCTTTACCACTGAGCCACCTGAGAATCCACACATGCCTATAAATATGGCAGAATTTTGCTTAGGATTTGCATTAGTTACTTCAGTCACTCAGTGATGTCTGACTCTTTGAGACCCCATGAACTGCAGCACATCAGGCCTCCCTGTTATCACCAACTGCTGGAGTCTACCCAAAACCATGTCCATTGAGCCGGTGATGCCATCCAGCCATCTCATCCTCTGTTGTCCCTTTCTCCTCCTGCCCTCAATCTTTTCCAGCATCAGGGTCTTTTCAAATGAGTCAGCTCTTTGCATCAGGTGGCCAAAGTATTGGAGTTTCAGCTTAAACATCAGTCCTAACAATGAACACCCAGGACTGATCTCCTTTAGGATGGCCTTGTTGGATCTCCTTGCAGTCCAAGGGACTCTCAAGAGTCTTCTCAAACACCACAGTTCAAAAGTATCAATTCTTCAGAGCTCAGCTTTCTTTATAGTCTAACTCTCACATCCATACATGACTACTGGAAAAACCATAGCCTTGACTAGACGGATCTTTGTTGACAAAGCAATGTCTCTGCTTTTTAATATGCTGTCTAGTTTGTTCATAACTTTCCTTCCAAGGAGCAAGTGTCTTTTAATTTCATGGCTGCAGTGACCATCTGCAGTGATTTTGGAGCCCCCAAAAATAAAGTCAGCCACTGTTTCCCCATCTATTTGCCATGAAGTGATGGAACTAGGTGTCATGGTCTTAGTTTTCTGAATGTTGAGCTTTAAGCCAACTTTTTCACTCTCTTTCACTTTCATCAAGAGGCTCTTTATTTCTTCTTCACTTTCTGCCATAAGGGTGGTATCATCTGCAAATCTGAGGTTACTGATATTTCTCCCAGCCATCTTGATTCCAGCTTGTGCTTCCTCCAGCCAAGCATTTCTAATGATGTACTCTGCATATAAGTTAATTAAGCAGGGTGACAATACACAGCCTTGACGTACTCCTTTTCCTATTTGGAACCAATCTGTTGTTCCATGTCCAGTTCTAACTGTTGCTTCTGGACCTGCATACAGGTTTCTCAAGAGGCAGGTCAAGTGGCCTGCATAGATATGGTACAATACTGTACTCATCCTTTCAGGACATATTAAATATTAACCTGTGATTTGTAGATAAGTGATGCAAATTCCAACTCCATCCCTGACTCTGTTGAAACATTATGGCAATGGATAGAACCTTTGTGGATCCATTTTCTCACGTATAATTAGAATACTACCTGGTATTGTGGGTTTAGATATCTAGTAGTGGCATGTTAGGGAATATATGTTACACATTAACAGATCATTCTTTTTACTTACTGTATTTTATAATAAACTAAAAGTTAAAATCTGTGGAAACTTTAATGACTTAAAAACGTGCCCAGATGCTTTCTTCTCAATTCTCTGATGAGCCTCTAAGTAGACAACATATTGTTTTCTTGCTTCAGAAAAAGTGTATGTTATCCTGAATGATAGTTTCTCCAGCTGAGTCATTGTTATGTAAATGAAGAGGGAGAAGTATCTCTTGACAAAAAGAAATAAGTCACTTGCATTACTTTCAAATACCTGCACCATTATGAATATTGTTTATCTGGGGAGATTGAGAAGAATCAGAGTTTTATTATGGAAGATGTTTTTCATCACAAATAAATATACTTTGAAAATCAGGGAACAGAATCAGAGTTAAAAATAAGGAATAGATTCTTTTTCCCCTCTCCATCCCCAGGAATAAATCAATTAGTGGGTTGCCTCACACTGTAACTGTTTCCCTCTGATTAATGAATTTTAAGATACATTTTCTTCCATTGTTCATGCTAGAGTCATTTAGGGAAATATACCCCTTTCTCGCCATCAACATCTATGGCATCATACCCTGTGAATCCATAACTTGGAAAAAGAATTCATAAAAGTAAAGTCTAAAGAAATAACTATATGCATGCTCAATTGCTTCAGTCTTGTGTGTGTATGTGTATATATACATATATCTTCATATGTATATTTTTCAAAACAAATATATAAGCTCACTAACATTAAAATAGCAGGCTAAAAAGAGCAATCTTGAAAAATTTGATAATTAAATTTGGAAACGGAAGTATATTTTTAAAAACTTTGAAATAGAAGTATATTTAAAAGTTTTCCTTTTAAAAAAAAAGTATTTTGGTTATTTTTATAAATTTCTAGTGATAAATAAAATTACAGAACCTTTCCAATAAATATGTATACATAACCAAAATATATATAGTTTTGTAATAAGTTCATTATTTATAACCCTTTTGGTTGACTCTTTGTCATGTTTTCTTTGACTTTGTGTGTGTGTTTATTTTTGTGTGTCTCTTTTGAATAAGAAAAAGAGAGAAAACTTTTGAACTTGCTAGAAATTTTGGTACTCTGACTTTTATGAGATTCCACCAGGACCTACGTTGAACATAACAACAGATCAACAATTCAGTAAACTAAGGTTCTTATTTCCATAACCAAGGACCTTTCTTTGAAAGTCAGTCCTTCTTTGAATGGATCCAGTAATAATGGGTAAAGAGCACTAATTACTCAAAAGGAAATTCACTAAAAATAAAAAATAATGGTTCAAAATGACATATTAATAATCTAATAATTAAGTGCTTTGAAGGTCTCTAAATAAATGTATGGGAATATTCCACATTAATCAGAGCTGATTCTTTCCAAATGTGATTGAAATTAGAAACTATATTTCTATACAATTCGTCTGAATGCTTGTTTCTATCAGAATCTTCTTACTATTAGAAATGGTAAGTAACATGCCTCAGAAGCATGGTGGATTTTCCTCATTGCATTAAGCGCATTAGTCATAAACTGCTGTATTACAATTCTTTCTACAAGAAAATAAAAGCTTGCGGTGTGGTAAAAATAAGGCAAAGTCAAACCTCAATTATGAGGAAGCAGGTTCTACACACGTCATTTAGAAGATAGGGAAGATATATTCAAATTGCAGGATAAGACCAAGCCAATTGTAGGGTAGAAACGTGGTGTATAATAGCTGAGCCACATTTGAGGAGGAGAAATAAAGGGAACAGCTATACACTCCTTTAATTAAGATGACAGAACTATTTGGATTCAGTTTCCAGTCCCAAAAGTCAAGCCATACTAAATACCCTGATCTTGGATTTCTCTAATATCTCCTTCCTCTTAACATTGCATGTATTTTCTGAAAACAAAATATCTTACATATATTCACTTGAGTGTATTCCTCTTCATTACAACCTCCTAGAACACTCAACCACATTCCCTTTTATTTCTAAATTTTTAACGTTCTTCAGAAAGATTATTCTTTTCAGCAAAGTTTCTTACCCATAGCTGTCTATCTATTCATAAAGTAATCACCATTTGTGGACTTAAAATATCCTGGAGGAATTAGTTCTGCCAACTCGGTTGATCAGCTGCATAACTCTGGGAGAAAACGTGACAAATGGGTTGTTTTAAACTATTGTTAAAACTTTATTTTTACGCTTTAATCTGCACAGATTGTTTTCTCACTTCTTGTTATTGAGAGTGCCAGCACTCCTGCTGTTAGCACGCTCATTTGAGATACTAAACATACCAGGCCTTATTTACTCTGTAAACAATTCACTACGTATTTTACCTCATATACTGTTACTGATTTCAGAGGCTCTATGGATGATATGGTTCAAAAGATACATATTTCAAGAGAGGGAATGTCAATCATCACAGCCTCTTCACAAGGTTCTCTATGCATTAAAGACTTGAGATATAAAGAGAGAATAAACATTGGTTGAACACCTGCTATACGCCTCGTGCTATGTTAAGTGTATGCAACTAAATTGTTATTTAAATCTTTCAAGCACAACAAGGTAGATATGATTATTCCATTTTAAATGAGAAAAAACTGAGTATTGAAGAGTTTCAGTATCTTGCTCAATATCTCTGAGCTATTAAATGACAGGTAAGGGGTTCAATTCCAGTACTCTACTAATTCTGAAGCCAACTTTCCCTCATTATTCTATGTTCCTCCCCAGGAATAGTTCCTGCTGTTTGCAAAGCAGAATTCATTTAGTCAATGACAATTCTGTAGATAACTTAGTTCTACTTGAAATATTACTTTCTCATGAAAGTCTTTCCTAACTCTCTGTCCCCTGCCACTCTCCATCCAACCAGGCTAATCTCTGTCACTTTATCTTTCATATATGTGCAGATACACACATATACATATTACATATATATGTGTATATATGTTTGTATAATACTCTTTACTATCTCTATGTATATACATAAACATATATAGAGGGAATATATGTATATATTATTGCACTCGCTTTTTTGTTAAAATTTATCACAATTATAATCAGTCATTCTATTTGACTGAATTTATATTCTTCAGCTCAACATCTGTTTTCTCTTCTAATTTATAAGCTCAACCAGGAGTGGGACCACCTTGCTTTGTTCCTTTTGTATCCTTAAGCAGTGCCTAGTACAAAGTCTGGACTCAAGAGTATTTGATAACTGAATTAATGAATCCACTTGTCATCAACTGTGTGAAAGATGTGGGATAGGTGACATAGGAGCTAAGAATATTTTATTTTTATGTATTTCAATGCTTATGTTCTTCCTACATTGTAAGGATAATTGAAAGTAATTTTCTAATTTGAAATTATAAATTAGAGATTATGTATATTTTGTTTTAAGTTATTATGATTTTATGTGAGGTTAAAAATATTTTGTGAATGAATAAAAGTATCTCTACTTCTCTGTTAACTTGGTTTTATAGCATCTTTCCTATCCATCCCTTTTCTTCCATTCTGATTGTCATTAATTTGAATTCCCTTTCATTTAGCTCATTAGCTTTGACAATTGCAAAGATCTTTGGTGACATGAGTGGTGGTCATTAATGCTTTATAATATTAGATATAAGAGAAAATAGAAGAGAAATATGAGATAGAGGAAGCCATACTGCAAAGGAGAGCAGAGAAAATAATATGAGAGCAGAAGGAGTGTTGAATCACGGAAAGGTTACTATTTAAGATAGTAAATATTCTAATATGTTTATAGGTGAGAATAATTAAGTATGAAGGAAACAAGTGCTGCTTACAGGACAGAGGAAATAATTGCAGAAGGAAGCTCCTTAAATTAGGTAAGAGGGCATGAGATTCAGCACACAGAACTGTCAAGAACAGTTCATTAGTCACAATTAAGAGGTAAGATAGCATAAATGGATATGGATGCAGCTAAGATGTTTTATTTGTTGCTGAAAAATAAATGAGATCATAAATTTAAAGCAAAACCTGAGGTCTAAGTTAGGTTTTGTGTTTATTTCTTTTTTTTCCTATCCACAGTCAGCAGCACAGATACAATGATGAAGTGAATGAGATAGAGTCTGAGGTTGAGTTAAAAGTCTGCCAAGTGAGTAGACTATCATAGAGAGACAGGAGAAACAGAGTTAAGAGTGTATAGAGAAGCCCAAGATGGCAGAGGAATAGGACAGGGAGACAACTTTCTCCCCTACAAGTTCATCAAAAGTTCATTTGAATGCTGAGCAAATTCCACACACACAAAAAACCACAAACTTCTGAATGCTGGCAGAGGACATCAGGCACCCAGAAAGGCAGCCCATTCTCTTCAAAAGGAGGTAGGACAAAATATAAAAGACAAAAAGAGAGACAAAAGAGTTAGGGACAGAGACCTGTCCTGGGGAGGGGGTCGTGAAGGAGGAGAAGTTTCCAAACAGTAGGAAACCCTCTCACAGGCAGGGTCTGTGGAGAGTTTTGAAGTCTCAGAGGGCAACGTAACTGGGAGAAAACAAAACAAAACAAAATATGCACCTGACCACAACTGTCAGTGGAGAAATAGCCCAGAGGCTCCCATCCGCCACCAGTAAGCAGGGGCTGGACAGGGAGGTGTGGGCTGCATAATTGGTGCTTAGGGTAAAGACCAGGCCTGAATGCCTTGAGGACAATCTGAGGGAGCTAACGTAACATAGCAACCCAAACTGTGGGATCACCAGAGGGGAAAAAAAGGAAAGAGAATTTTCCCACTAAAGGCTCTAACACGCAGCCTGGCCGGCTCACAGAACAAAGGATTGAACAAACACCAAAGGAGAGCTAGCTGACTGCTTACAGGCCCCGCCCCCTCGCCGGAGGCAGGGAGGCAGGCATGTGACAGTCAGAGCCCAGGAGGCAAGGGGCTGCTCCAATCTGGGCCCCAGAGACGGCGTCTTTCACCGAACTGTGAGCAGGCTCCCAGTTGCTAACCACGTCTTCCTGGAATCCTGGACGACTGACATCTGCCAGGAGGGTCACAGCCTGAGATCAGCTCCCCAGAGGAGACACACAGCACACCTGGGAATATACTCTTGCAGTGCCCCCGGGACACTGAGCTGCCTGGACTGGGAGGTGATAAGACACATGGCCACCCAGGACAGTGCACTCGCCACGCACCTGGTCGCCCGAGATGCTTGGACCTGGGAAGGGCCTAAAACACAAGCCCAGCCCAGTCTGTTCCCTTGCAGGGCACCCGAGAACCTGAGCACCTTAGACCTGGGAAGTGCATGAAACGCAGGGCCCACTTGGGACAGTGCCCTGCGGAGGACCCTGGGCCTGAGCGGTGTAGACCCAGGAAGCACATGCTGCCTTGGGCTGGGGCAAACCCAGTGTGGTTCATACTCTGCGAGCGCTCCCCACACAGCCAGTGATACTTGTTTGCAGTGTCCCTCCCTCCCCACAGCACAACTGAACGAGTGAGCCTAAATTAGTGACCGCCTTCACCCCCTTGTGTCAGGGCAGACATTAGACATGGAAGAGACTTGCAAACAGAGGAAGCCAAAATAAACAAAGAACAGGGAACCGCTCTGAAAGTGACAGGTGCAACAGATTAAAACTCTGTAGTTAACATTGTCTAAGCATTGGAGGAGACCTATAGACCTTGAGAACAAGTACAAGATGGAACAAGGAAATATCTGAAACTGAACTGATCCCACACCGCCCACAATAGCTCCAGAGAAATTCCTATATATATTTTTACTATTATCACTTTTTAACTTTTTAAAATTTAAGTCCTTATTTACTCCTTTAATTTTCATTTTTATAACCTACTATTACCTTGCAAAAAATACCCTGTTTTTAAAGCAAATTTCATATATATTTGTTATAATTTTTATGATTGATTTTGTTTCATATTTTTAATATTGTATTTTTGAGAATATAACCCCTACTCTAGTGGAGTTACAGATAAATAGACTAGAGACAAGGATTGAGAAGATACAAGAAATGTTTAACAAGGAGCTAGAAGAAATAAAGAACAGTCAATCAATATTGAATAATGCAATAACTGACCTCAAAAGCACTCTGGAGGGAACCAATAGTAGAATAACTGATGCAGAAGTTATTGAAAAATCAAAAAACAACCTAACTTTACACCTAAAGCAACTAGAAGAGAGGATGAATGTGGTGAAAGATAGAATGGTGGAAATAAATGAAACAGCGAGGAAAAAAGAAAAAGGAATTAAAAGAAGTGAGGACAAACTCAGAGACCTCTAGGACAATGTTAAGTGCCTCAACATTCGAATCATAGGAATCCCAGGAGAAGAAGACAAAAAGAAAAGGTGTGAGAAAATACTTGAGGAGATAATAATTGAAAACTTCCCTAGAATGGGGAAGGAAATAGTCACCCACATTCAAGAAACCCAGAGAGTCCCAAACAGGATAAACCCAAGGCAAAACACCCCAAGACACATATTAATCAAACTAATGATTAATTAACTAAGGTTAACAAGCTAAGATTAATCAAACTAATGATTAACAAACTAAGATAAAACACAAAGAGCAAATATTAAAAGCAGCAAGGGAAAAGCAACAAATAACACACAAGGGGATCCCCATAAAGATAACAGCTGACCTTTCAATAGAAATTCTTCAGGCCAGAAGGGAATGGCAGGACATACTGAAAAGTGATGAGATAGAAAAACCTGCAACCCTGATTACTATACCAGCAAGGATCTCTTTCAAATATGAAGGAAAAACCAAAGGCTTTACAGACAAGCAAAAGCTGAGAGAATTCAGCACCACCAAACCAGCTTTTCAACAAATGCTAAAGGATCTTCTCTAGACAGAAAACACAGAAAAGGTTTATAAACACGATCCCCAAACAACAAAGTAAATGGCAACAGGATCATACTTATTGATAATTACCTTACGTGTAAATGGGTTGAATGCCCCAACCAAAAGGCAAAGATTGGCTGAATGGATACAAAAAGAACACCTCTATATGCTGTCTACAAGAGACCCAGCTCAAACCAAGGGATACATACAGACTGAAAGTGAAGGGCTGGAAAAAGATATTTCATGCAAATGGAGACCAAAAGAAAGCAGGAGTATCAATACTCATATCAGATAAAATAGACTTTGAAATAAAAGCCACGAAAAGAGACAAAGAATGACACTCCACAGTGATCAAAGGATCAATCCAAGAAGATAATACAATTATAAATATATATGCACCCAACATAGGAGCACCTAAATATGCAAGCCAAATGCTAACAAGTATGAAAGGGGAAATTAACAGTAGCACAATAATAATGGGAGACTTTAATACCCCACTCACACCTATGGATAGATCAACCAGACAGAAAATTAGCAAGGAAACACAAACTTCCAATGATACAATGGGCCAGTGAGACCTAATTGATATCTATAGGACACTTCACCCCAAAAAAATGAATTTCCCCTTTTCCTCAAGTGTCCATGGAACATTCTCCAGGATAGATCACACCCTGGGTGATAAATCTAGCATTGGTAAATTTAACATAATTGAAATCATTTCAAGCATCTTTTCTGATAATGATAAGGTAAGATTAGATGTCCACTATAGGGGAAAAAAATTATGAAAAATTCAAACACATGTTTCTGAAAAACTAACAAATCATGGAATAAATCAAAAAGGAAATAAAAATATGCCTAGAAACAAATGAAAATGAAAACATGACAACCCAAAACCTATGGGATTCAGTAAAAAGCAGTGCAAAGGGGAAGGTTCATATCAATACAAGCTTACCTCAAGAAACAAGAGAAAAATCAAATAAATAACCTAACTTTACACCTATAGCAACTAGAAAAAGTAGAAATAAAGAACCCCAGGGTTAGTATAATTTAAGAAATCATAAAAAATTAGAGCAGAGATAAGAGAAAAAGAAGCAAAGGAGACTATAGCAAAAATCAACAAAAGTAAAAGCTGGTTCTTTAAGAAGATAAATGAAATGGACAAACTACAGCCAGACTCATCAAGAAAAAAGGGAGAAGAATCAAATCAACAAAATTAAAAATGAAAATGGAGAAATCACAATGGACAATGCAGAAATACAAAGGATCATAAGACAATACTATCTGCAACTATATGCCAATAAAATGGACAACTTGGAAGAAATGGATGAATTCTTAGAAAAGCATAACCTTCCAAAAATGAACCAGGAAGAAATAGAAAATCTTAATAGACCCGTCACAAGCATGAAAATCAAAGCTGTAATAAATAAACTTTCAATAAACAAAAGCCCGGGACCAGATGGCTTCACAGGTGAATTCTACCAAAAATTTAGAGAAGAGCTAACACCTATCCTACTCAAACTCTTCCAGATAATAGCAGAGGAAGGTAAACTGCCAAACTCATTCTAGAAGGCCACCATCGCCCTAATACCAAAACTAGACAAAGATGTGACAAAAAAGAAAAATGCAGGCCAACATTACTGGTGAACATAGACGCAAAAATCCTCAACAAAATTCTAGCAAACAGAATCCAACAACATATTCAAAAGATCATACATCATGACCAAGTGGGCTTCATCCCAGGGATGCCAGGATTCTTCAATATTCTCAAATCAGTCAATGTGATACACCATGTTAACAAATTTGAAGATAAAAATTATATGATTATTTCAATAGGTGCAGAGAAAGCCTTTGACAAAATTCAACATCCATTTATGATAAAAAGTCTCCAGAAAGTAGGCACAGAAGGAACATACCTCAATAAAATAAAGCCATATATGATAACCCCACAGCAAACATTATCCTCAATGGCGAAAAATTAAAAGCATTTCCCCTACAGTCAGGAACAAGACAAGGGTTCCCATTCTCACTACTACCATTCAACATCGTTTTGGAAGTTTTAGCCACAGCAATCAGAAAAGATAAAGAAATAAAAGGAATCCAGATTAGAAAAGAAGAAATAAAACTCTCACTGTTTGCAGATGACATGATCCTCTACATAGAAAACCTGAAGGACACCACCAGAAAATTACTAGAGCTAATCAATGAATATAGTAAAGTTTCAGGATATAAAATTAATACACAGAAATCACTTGAATTTCTATTCACTAACAATGAGAAAACAGAAAGAGAAATTAAGGAAACAATTTCATTCACCATTGTGACAAAAAGAATAAATTTATTTAGGAATAAATCTACCTAAAGAAACAAAAAACCTACATATAGAAAACTGTAAAACTCTGATGAAAGAAATCAAAGATGACACAAATAGATGGAGAAATATACCATGTTTCATGGATCAGAAGAATCAATATAGTGGAATTGAGTATACTACCCAAAGCAATCCATGGATTCAGTGCAATCCCTATCAAGACTCCGATAGTATTTTTACAGAACTAGAACAAATAATTTCACAGTTTGTATGGAAATACAAAAAACAAACAAACAAACATACAAAAACTCAAATAGTCAAAGCAATCTTGATAAAGAATAATGGAACTGGAGGAATCAACCAACCTGACTTCAGAATATGCTATAAAGTTACAGTCATCAAGACAGTATGGTACTGGCACAAAGACAGAAATATAGACCAATGGAAGAATATAGAAAGTCCAGAGATAAATCCACACACCTATGGATGCCTTATATTTGACAAAGGAGGCAAGAATATACAATGGAGAGCAAAATCTCTTCAACAAGTGGTGCTGAGAAAACTGGACAACCACCTGTAAAAGAATGAAACTAGAACACTTTCTAACACCACACACAAAAATAAACTCAAAATGGGTTAAAGATGTAAATATAAGACCAGAAACTATAAAACTGCTAGAGGAAAACTTAAGCAAAACACTCTGACATAAATCACAGCAAGATCCTCTATGACTCACCTCCCAGAGTAATGGAAATAAAAGCAAAAATAAATCAAATGGGAACTGATTAAACTTAAAAGCTTTTGCAAAATGAAGAAAACTATAAGCAAAGTGAAAAGACAGCCTTCAGAATGGGAGAAAATTATAGCAAATGACAAAGAATTAATCTCAAAAATATACAAGCAGCTCATGCAGCTCAATACCTGGAAAATAAATGACCCAATCAAAAAATGGGCCAAAGAACTAAACATACATTTCTCTAGAGAAGACATAGAGATGGCTACTAAACATATGATAATGTGCTCAACATCACTCATTACCAGAGAAATGCAAATCAAAACCACAATGAGGTACCATCTCATGCCAGTCAGAATGGCTGCTATCAAAGTCTACAAACAATAAATGCTTATTTATTTATCTCCACATCCACTGTGGATGACAGTGTGGAGATTCCTTAAAAAACTGGAAATGAACTGCCATATGACCCAGCAATCCCATGACTGGGCAGACACACTGAGGAAACCAAAACTGAAAGACATACATGTACCCCGATGTTCATCACAGCACTGTTTGCAATAGCTAGGAAATGGAGTCAACTTAGATATCTATCAGCAGATGAATGGATAAGAAAGCTGTGGTACATGTACACTACAGCATATTACTCAGCTATTAAAAACATGCCTTTGAATCAGTTCTAATAAGGTGATGAAACTAGAAACTAATATACAGACTTACTTCAGTAAGTCAGAAAGAAAAATACCAGTACAGTATATTAACACATATATATGGAATTTAGAAAGATGGTAATGATGACTCTATATGCAAGACAGCAAAAGAGACACAGATATAAAGAACAGACTTTTGGACTCTGTGGGAGAAGGTGAGGATGGGATGTTTTGAGAGAATAGCATTGAAACATGTATATTGCCATATGTGAAATAGATGACCAGTCCAAGTTCAACACATGAAACAGAATACTCAAAGACAGTGCACTGGGATGACCCTGAGGGTTGGGATGGGGAGTGATGTGGGAGGGGGTTCAGGATGGGGGACACATGTACACCTGTGGCTGATTCATGTCAATGTATGGCAAAAACAACCACAATATTGTAAAGTAATTAACTTTCAATTAAAATAAACAAATATTTTTAAAAAAGAGTGTATAGGGAAAATGTTTTAAAGGGTGACTGTAATCTAAGCTAGAAAAGGAAGGCACTTGAGGCCATGAAGGTGCAATAGATAGTAAAATAGCTGATTGATCAAAGCTTGGGGAGCCTGAGGGGTTGAAAAATTGTTTGAGTGAAAAGAGATAAACAGAATTATTTGGACAGAAAGTAGGCTATGGGCAAATAGCTATTTACTTAAAACTGAGATTTTAATGAAGGCAGAATGATAATCACAATATTCAGGTTATTGCCTTTGTAATAGGTAAGATGGGATGGAGTACAAGTTCATGGGAAGCAAGGAGGTCAAGACACTGAGAGGTCAGCACTCTGAAAGGATCATTGATGTAAATATAGATGACGCCAAGACAGAATAGAACACCTTCTGTAAATGAAGAAGACAGAACTAGGAAGATGTGAGATTATTGCTTTAGAGTTTACTGCAACTGCTGAAAAGCATGCTGTGGATCCTTCCTTTTTATTTATTGTCTACATTTTGTAGTTTTCCACTCACAGACTTCAATGTTCTAGTCCTAAGTTATGTTTCCAAATTTACTCTCACTCTTTCCCTTCACAAATCCAATATTTTATATAACAGAAATGCTTTCTATTTTCAGAATATAATTCATTCCTCAACTGATGTTGATCCTTTGTACATGCTGTTGGTCCTTATCTAAAATTTAGTTTATCAATAAACTTCACTTAAAATTTTGTCTCATCAAAAGAAGAAGGAGAAGAGGAGGAAGAAAAAGGAGAAGAAGAGAAAGGAAAAGATGGAAAAGAGGGGGATGAGGAGGAGGAAGAGAAAGGACACATAAAAACACTCCCCTTCCCAGTGAAAACAAAACCCAGAAAACTTGTGTAAATCCTCCAGCAAGAAATCCTGTCTTGTAATTCTGGGTTACTGTGGTTTTATTTCTTATGTTACTAATTATGTTCTCTCTTGTACTACAGTTATTGTGTGCAGCTATTCCCATTATCTTATTGGTCAAAACCATCATCATTGAATCTGAGTAAACTCTCTTATCTAGCCCAATTCTACTCCTAATTCTCCTTTAGTATGTCTTTCTGATGTCTTTGTAACTTGTTCTTAAAACTCCCAAGTGAATAAAAACAAACATATTTTGTTATAGCTGTTTTAACTCCTCACTCTGTCAAAAAGAAAACTGCATTTTTCCCTACCATATTCTTTTGACTTTCATTCAGTGGAAGAATAGAGTTGGAGTACACTGTATATCCATTCTTTTCTCCAAAAAGCTATTCAAGACTCCAGATCAACATTTGAATCTGTTAGTTTGTCTATTCTACTACTACTAGCATTGTTGTCCTGAAGGTAAACAAGCAAATAAATAAAAAAGAACAAAAATAACAACTTTTTAAATGTCAATTCCCTGCTTAACCCAATGTCAATTCTATTTACACAATAATGTATTTAAAATAAAACTGAACCCCATGACAATGCATTCAAAACCCTTCACAATCCGGACCTTATCACTCTGTTTAGTCTTATATTTAGCGACTGCTCACAAATCTCACACTGTAGTCACACAGCACTTTTCTCCACTTTGCAAACTAACCATGCCACTTTACAGCCACCCACTTCTGCCCCTCTGTAATTCTTTTAATATTTTCCTATATTTAGTAAACTTTCATTCAACTTTCAAAATCATACTCAAATATCAAGTCCCCATCTTCAGAAGAATTATTTTCAATCTATTCTTTGTTTTCAGAATACATAGTTCAAACCATTATTTTAGTACCTATCTGATTGCATTTTAATGATATTTACTTCTCTATATCCCTTATTTCATTGTGGTTACTAGCAATGAGAAAATGAAATTTACCTTTTTTTGTACCTGTAGTGCTTGAACATAAATTGATTTAATTTCTATCTGGTTACTTGTGACGCTTTGGATGAGCCTGGATTTCAAGTCCATCAGTTTCTTCCATAGTCCATTAGTTTCAGAGATCAAATTGCCAACATCTGCTCGATCATTCGGAGAAGGCAATGGCACCCCACTCCAGTACTCTTGCCTGGAAAATCCTATGGATGGAGGAGCCTGGTGGTCTGCAGTCCATGGGGCCACTAAGAGTCGGACACGACTGAGCAACTTCACTTTCACTTTTCACTTTCATGAACTGGAGAAGGAAATGGCAACCCACTCCAGTGTTCTTGCCTGGAGAATCCCAGGGATGGGGGAGCCTCGTGGGCTGCCGTCTATGGGGTCGCACAGAGTCGGACATGACTGAAACGACTTAGCAGCAGCAGCAGCTGGATCATTGAAAAAGCAAGCAAGTTCCAGAAAAGCATCTATTTCTGTTTTATTGGCCATGCCAAAACGTTTGACTGTGTAGATCACAACAAACTATTGAAAATTCTTTAGAGATGGGACTACCAGACCACCTGACCTAACCTGCCTCCTGAGAAATCTGAATGCGTGTCAAGAAGCAACAGTTAGAACTGGACACAGAACAACAGACTGGTTCCAAATCAGAAAAGGTGTATGTCAAGGCTAGATATTGTCACACCGCTTATTTAACTTTTTTGTGGAGTAAATTATGTGAAATGCCAGGCTGGATGAAACACAAGCTGGAATCAAGATGGCGGGAGAAATATCAATAATGTCGGATATGCAGATGACACCACCCTTATGGCAGAAAGAAAAGAAGAAATAAAGAACCTCTTGATGAAATGGAAAGAGGAGAGTGAAATAGTTGGCTTAAAACTAACATTCAAAAAACTAACATCATGGCATCTGGTCCCATCACTTCATGGCAAATAGATGGGGAAACAATGGAAACAGTGACAGACTTTATTTTCTTGGGCTCCAGAATAACTGAAGATGGTGACTGCAGCCTTGAAATTAAAAGAGGCTTGCTCCTTGGAAGAAAAGCTATGACCAACCTAGACAGCATATTAAAAAACAGAGACATTACTTTGCCAACAAAGGTTCATCTAGTCAAAACTATGGTTTTTCCAGTAGTCATACATAGATGTGAAATTTGGACTATAAAGAAAGTTGAGCATGGAAGAATTATGCTTTTGAACTGTTCTGTTAAAGAAGACTCTTGAGAGTCCCTTGGACTGCAAGTAGATCCAACCAGTCCATCCTAAAGGAAATCAGTTCTGAATATTCATTGGTAGGACTGATGTTGAAGCTGAAACTCCAAAATTTTGGCCACCTGATGTGAAGAACTGGCTCACTGGAAAAGGCCCTGATGGTGGGAAAGATTGAAGGTGGGAGGAGAAGGGGACGACAGAGGATGAGATGGTTGGATGGCATCACCGACTCAATGGACATAAGTTTGAGCAAGCTCCTGGATTTGGTGATGGAGAGTGAGGCCTGGTGTGCTGCAGTCCATGGGGTTACAAAGAGTTGGACACAACTGAACGATTGAAGTGAAGTGAACTGAACTGAGCATGGCCCCACCATCAGAGAAAGCCTCAGTTTGTCCCACAGCCTGTAGCTTCCATTAGGAACACTTCACAAGCCTCTTCTTCTTATCCATCATAGGCCAGACAGACATAAATCCACAATCACATAAAACTAACCAAACTGATTACATGGATCACAGCCTTGTCTGGCTCAATGAAACTGTAAGCCATCCCATGTTGGGACACCCAAGATGGACAGGTCATGGTGGAGAGTTCTGAAAAAACATGGTCCATGTGGTGCCAACATCTGCTGGATCATAGAAAAAACAAGAGAATTTCAGGAAAAAAAATCTGCTTCTGCTTCATTGACTATCTAAAGTCTTTGATATGTGGATCACAAGGAACTGTGGAAAATTCTTAAGGAGATGGGTATACCAGACCATCTTACCTGCCTCCGGAGAAATCTGTGTGCAGGTCAAGAAGCAACAGTTAGAACTGGACACAGAGCAACAGACTGGTTTCAAATTGGGAAAGTAGTAGGTCAAGGCTGTATATTGTCACCCTGTTTATTTAAATTATATGCAGAGTACATCATGCAAAATGCCAGACTGAATGAAGCACAAGCTGGAATCAATGGCCGGGAGAATTATCAATAACCTCAGATATGCAGATGACATCACCCTTACAGCAGAAAGCAAAGAGGCACTAAAGAGCCTCTTGATGAAAGTGAAAGAGGAGAGTGAAAAAGCTGGCTTAAAACTCTACATTCTAAAAATGAAGATCATGGCATTTGGTCCCATCACCTCATGGCAAATAAATGGGGAAACAATGGAAACAATGTCACACTTCATTTTCTTGGGGTCCAAAATCACTGAAGATTATAACTGCATCCATGAAATTAAAAACAGCTTGCACCTTGGAAGAAAAGCTATGACCAACCTAGACTGTGTATTAGAAAGCAGAGACATTACTTTGTCAACAAAGATCCATCTAGTCAAAGCTATGGTTTTTCCAGTAGGCATGCATGGATGTGAGAGTTTTACCATAAAGAAAGCTGACTGCCAAAGAATTGATGCTTTTGAACTGTCGTGTTGGAGAAGACTCTTGAGAGTCCCTTGGACTGCAAGGAGATCCAGGCAGTCCATCCTAAAGGAGATCAGTCCTGAGTATTCATTGGAAGGACTGATGCTGAAGCACCAATACTCTAGCCATCTGATACGAAGAACTGACTCTTTGGAAAAGACCCTGATGCTGAGAAAGATTGAAGGCCGGAAGAGAAGGGAATGACAGAGGAAGAGATGGTTGGATGGAATCACCAACTTGATGGACTTGAGTTTAAGCAAGCTCCAGGAGATAGTGAAGGACATGGACAGCTAGAATGCTGCAGTCCATGGTGTTGCAAAGAGTCGGTCACAACTGAGTGACTGAACAGCAACTGTGTATATGACAGAAAAGATATAATATTGTAAAATGACAAACACATTAATATGCCATAGCACTGTTTAGTTCTAGTTCACTAAAGAGTTTTATACTAGGTTTTTAACACTGATGAAAAGTGATTCTATCTTAATGATCCACTATTAAAATTATTAATAAATCACAACTATTTAAGTTTTCATGCCCTTCTTTTCACAAAATAATCTATTTGCCTAGGTAACATACAACAGTAGAGCAACATTAATGTTCCCTTATGACAGCTTTTTGTTGAACATATTATCCAGAATTAAGCCAAAGTAGAGCACTGAAGAATTGATGCTTTTGAACTGTGGTGTTGGAGAAGACTTTTGAGAGTCCCTTGGACTGCAAGTGTTGGAGAAGACTTTTGAGAGTCCCTTGGACTGCAAGGAGATCCAACCAGTTCATCTTAAAGGAGATCAGTCCTGGGTGTTCATTGGAAGGACTGATGCTGAAGCTGAAACTCCAATACTTTGGCTACCTCATGAGAAGAGTTGACTCATTGGAAAAGACCCTGATGCTGGGAGGGATTGGGGGCAGGAGGAGAAGGGGACGACAGAGGATGAGATGGCTGGATGGCATCACCGACTTGATGGACATGAGTTTGAGTAATCTCCGGGAGTTGATGATTGACAGGGAGGCCTGGCGTGCTGCTATTCATAGGGTCGCAAAGAGTCAGACATGAGTGAGTGACTGAACTGAACTGAGAGTACAAAAAAATTTTTTTGACTATTGAATACAGTTACTGAATGTAGCTATTCACATTGAAAAGCAACAGAAATTAGTGTTCAATAGACTGTAAAAGATACACTTTTCCTCCTTTTGAAAAAGAAGTGTGTGAGTCAGAAGAGGATTCACAATAGAAATTGGATACTGTTTTGCAAATTGTCCTATCTCTTTTTAGGTGTGAGTAAACACTTCAAAAGAGAACCAGAAGTAGGACTATACCCATAGCTAACTGTTCTCTGCAACAAAATGGCTATACAAATGTTGCATCTCTAACACTGAAAAGTCTTTGGAGATTTTATTTTATTTTGACTTTTTAAATTTACATATCATCTTATCCCAGTTTGACTGCCCTCCTTTTTCACAGGCTGAAAAAGGTTGAGAAACTCAAGATTTGGGGAAGTAAGTAATTAATGATAGCTGCAAATGTGATCTGTAACGTTTTGCTTTTTCCCACTTCTAGTTGTATTATTAGAAGTACATATATTCTTCTATATAATACATATATGTTACATATATACATATGTATATATACATATTACATATAATACTAGCTGTATTATTATTGGCTTCCCTGAAAGCTCAGTTGGTAAATAATCTGCCTCCAATGCAGGAGACCCCAGTTTGATTCCTCGGTCAGGAAGATCCTCTGGAGAAGGGAAAGGCTACCCACTCCAGTATTCTGGCCTGGAGAATTCCATGGATTGTGCAGTCCATGCCCTCCCAAAGAGTTGGACACAACTGAGCAACTTTCACTCATTTCAGTTGCATTATTATTTTTTATATTTTCAATAATTTGTGAAAGATTTTTTTCACTTTATAGATGATTTCCTAAGTTGTAGATATAAATTAAAACTTAAAACTTCAATTAGGGTCTAGTATGACTTTCAGGTCACTGTTAAAAGCATTATGCTAATCTAGAAAAGTATAATGATAATATAGCAATGAAAATAATATCCACTCCATATATGGGGTTTACTATACATTAGGTACCTTTCTAAATCTTTTAGATGTATCAGTTTTGATCCTTACAACAGTTTGAGTTGTTCTAATAATTATCCTCTTTTTACTTCTGAGGAAACTGAATTAGAAAGTTTGAAAAATTTTCCAAAGCCATGGCTATTAAGTGCCACAGTCAGGATATGAATTCATGACATCCAGCTCCAGAGGCTATGTTCTTCTCCATAATGCTAATAATGAATGAATTGTAGTCCACATGTTCTGCCATAACTCAGCACTTTGGAAACAAAGATACTTTTCCATAGGAAACTGTAACTCACAAAATACTACCTAATTCATAAGATGTGATCTAAAGAAATTTGGACTACAACATAGATAACACAAGAAAATAAAATATCTCTCCTCCCTGCACATGCTTTTTCATAGAGGCAGAGCCAGCCTCAGACAAACAAATTGAAAGTGAGTAAGAATTTTGCTTTAAAAAATATAAAGCATTTTTAATTACTTTTTTATTTACCATTTTTATTTGTCTTTCTTAGCTAGTTCTTTGGGGTATGCTTTATTCTCTGTCTATGATGTCAGCCCAGCACTGGGGCCTTTGACAAATTCCTATTCTTTTTCAGCAATGCCAGCTCCACTCTGCCAATTCTCCTGATGGCCCTGTGGGGGTAGTGCCTGTCCCATTGGTGCCTCTGACATATGATGTCTCTTAATTTTACTTTTTGCACATGGTGATGTGACTTCTTTTAACAGAACCATAGCCTCGTCTATCATTCCTATTAGATCGCGAGTCCCTTGAGTATCAGAGGATATGTTATTCTTCTTGAATCCTCAACATCGAAAAAAAAAAATAAGAAACAAACAAAAAACAAAAAAATAGTGTGTCATAGTTTTTAGGTGTGTAGTTATTTTATTCTTAACAACAATCTTGAAGCTGTTGTATGAATCAAAAAACCAAGGTTTAGCAAGTATAAGTCAGAATTAAAATGAGGCAGATTTGGGAATACAAAATAATTAAGTCTGCCTCAATAGCTGTCTGTCTGACCCTATTTTTTAAAGTGATGCCAAATTCCCTTCTATTATCCTTCATATCCTATCCAGCTCTCTTCCCAAATAATCTCTACTTATTTCTTCCTGGGAAGTTATCTCAGGAAGATATTAAAAGCAAAATTATATGATTTAACCAGTATATAATAAAGCAAAAAGTACTGATCTCTGATTTTCTCTGCGGTATTTGATTTTTTTTTTTTTTTAAGCAGAATTCTTATTCACTTAAATGGCTGTTTAACTAGTGGAATTTAGCTCAAGGGGTGTAAGTATCATGGCACAAGGATAAAGTTGTAGATAGTGGGTCTGTGTTTGACCAGATCTGTCTGAAAATCCATTTCTGAGGTTAGAACCTCAAAATTGTTCCCAATGTTTTCTTTTTTAGATTTTTTGTAACTTGTTTTCTGCTTGCACTCACTTCTGAATTTCAAATGCTATGAAAACTTCTTGAGGACATGTCTTTTGTTTAAACAAAAGCAAAATCAGAAGAACCTGTGACAGTGGTGACACATATGATACCTACTTGTAATACATGGGCTTCCCTGGTGGCTCAGAGGGTTAAGTGTCTGCCTGCAATGTGGGAGACCTGGGTTCAATCCCTGGGTCAGGAAGATCCCCTGGAGAAGGAAATGGCAACCTACTCCAGTATTCTTGCCTGGAGAATCCCATGGACGGAGAAGTCTGGTAGGCTACAGTCCACGGGGTTACAAAGAGTCGGACACGACCAAGCAACTTTACTTTCACTGTGATAAATAGGACTAATTCTCACGTTGGCCATCTGTAAGATTTGTACTACATATATTTGATCATTGAATTGTCAGGATGACAGCAAAATAATTCTTTATGTTGGCTTTAATTTATTTATTAAACCAGTGACATAGATATTCTTTAAAATCCTGGACTTGGTGCAATCTTCATTTTCTCTTCCTTTATAGTTATTTCTTTAACACTGTGAAATTTGAAAAAGAACTTACCATTAAAGAAAAAAGTGTGCTATAATATTAGAAAAAGCCTACTAATTATTAAGAAAATTAGGCTATGTATTCTCTTGACAGATATTTTGACAGATAATTAACACACAATATAGAAGGCAAGCTTATATTCTCTATAGATGAATTCTGTCACTCCCAAAGATGAGCATAACCCCAATTTTATTTAAATGGGTTACTCCATTCTTGCTATCTAATTTCATAAACTTGATGGATTCTCTCTTTCTTGATGAACTGAGGAAAAAAAATCTTCACATCATCTATAGGGATGAAACTGGAAGGAAGCAGACTGCTGCGATGATAGGTAAGCTGCTCATATGGACGATCGTCTCTAACCACACTCTAAATTTTATTTCAGGTAGTATTGATAAAGTAACCTAAGACCCCAGTTTGGCATTGAGATCATAAGGGAAAAAAACACTGTGACCTTGGGAGAGTCCCTTAACCAGGTGATAACTGAGCAATAAAATATAACATTTAGCAGGATACATTTTAGAGTCACACACATATAAGGTTAAGAGGACTTGCTGCCTGTTTCTGTATGGCAGATTTTTTAACAATGAAAGAAAGATAAATTCAAATGCTGTTTTGTTGTGAGGACTAAATAAGAGAATGTATGAAATGCTTTCAGCAAGGTGCCTGATGCATATGAAGGACGTTAATCATTTTCAAGCCTTCTACTTGTGCAGCTGCTATCTCCCTTGCACGACAGCAAGAGACAAGAGCTATAAAATAGCAAGAAGAATCATTCAGTTTTAAAATATTCTGAATAAAGGCAAGATTATATTGGTGTAAGTAAATTTCTTCCCAGTATTTCTACTTTGAAGAACATGGTTTGAATATATGAGTTTCAGTATGTTGTTTCCTTTTTTTAAAAAATCAGTTGTTATTTTATTATAAATTTAAAAATATTTCATTGGAGTGAACTATGGAAGAAACACTTCTAAATATTACAAATGACTTTCCAGAAGAAGTAGTTTTAGAGCACTCAATATCTTGGATGTGATTTTTAGCACCAGAGAATAAAAATGATCAGAAAATAATAATAAAATTCAATAAAGACACAAATAAGGATGTAAATTCAGTCACCTTGAAGGATAAGGGAAACCTTAAAATATCCACCATAGAGTTACTCAATTTTAGACAAATTAACTGAGACAAATGTGAGAATTAGTTCAGGAGGGAAAAAAATGAAAGGAAATCATTTAAAATGATTCATAGGGAGACTTAAGGTTATTTTTAAATACTTTATTTGATGCTCAGAGAAAAATCAGGTAGATCATATTAAGAACAGCAGTGCAAGGTAAAAGAAGGAAAAATGGCAAGTGTAGGAAAATGGGAATCTTGTTAATACTAGGCATGCGTGTGTGCTCAGTCACTCAGTTGTGTCCTATTCTTTGGGTCCCCATGGACTATAATCCACCAGGCTCCTCTGTCCACAGGATTCTTCATGCAAGAATACTGTATTGGATTGCCATTTCCTCCTCCACATGATCCTCCCAACCCAGGGAATGAACCTCTGTATCCTGCATCTCTTGCATTGGAAAGTGGATTCTCTACCACTGAGCCACCTAGAAACTGCTAGGAAGATTGTCTACATAAAGTGAATAGACTTATGGCACCCATGGCAGCTCAGTTATGAGGACACTCCACTAAAAGCAGCATACTGATCCAAATTTCACAATCTAAACTTGCATGTAGATCTTAAACTACCTCTTTTGTCTAATCCTCTCTCTGAAGGAATAGCAGGAATAGAATGACCCCACTAGTGGAATTCGGGTGATACATTTAAAGATCTGGGTTATCTTAAGACCTCTCAAGAGAGCAGTCTTTATTTTTTTAAGGTCTTAGTTTCTTAATTCTCTCATAAAAAATCTGCACAATCACCACAGACATAGTCACTGTAGAATCTTTACTCCTTTTTGTCAGCATTGTCATTGACCTTTGTAGTCCCTCTAACTTTCTTCAATCTGTTCTTACATTCCTTTTGAAATTGTCTTGAGATCTGCTTCTTCTCATACAGGCCATGTCTTACAAGCCTGTGTTTGGGCTCAATCTTCCTCATGTAATTCAAGGAACTGCAAATCATTTCAAAGCCAGCCGTCCTGTTCCCACCAAAATGAGTTCTGAATCCAAAAACAAAAATGACATCTGGTGTGATCTTGTACATTTTGGCTAGTTTTTCCCAAATTTTTGTCTTAGGTACTGTTGCCTTTCAGGGTGAAGAACATCAATGACAATTTTTTCCACTGAAGTAGTCTGTTGACCATTAACTTCCAGGTATGGATATTTACTATATTATTCATGATGGTGGCTCCAGTCTTGATTCTTAAAGATACTGCATAGTCTACTAGCTGACTATGTTTCTGGGAGGGCCTTATGACTCACTGGACCTGAGAAAGGAAGTGTTTTTGCATCTTATGGAGAGAGACCATTTGCCTTTAATTATTACTAGCAGCTTCACTTGGGAGAGGGTTACTGGGGTTCTTGGGGGAGAGAGGGGAGCAGATGTACTCCCTGCATTTTGACAAAGAATTGTGGACTGATCATGCATTTTCCTTACATTTCTGGAGTTAAAAACTCTGGTTTTCAGGACCACTCTAGAAATTCTGACTGAGTAGATCTTGAGTATAGCCCAATATTTCTGTTTTTCACAAGTACCTTAGATTATTCTCATTCAAGTGTTTTAAGGATCACAGTATTAAAAGCTTGTCTATTAAATGTAATTTTATAGATTTCCAAAACCTTTTGATAATTTTAATGTTAAATGTTATTTAAAATTAAACAGAGAGTGAATAGAAATAATATGAAGGAAAACATTTTGTTTTGAAATACCTTAAGTATGGGAAGCAATATGTTGGCAAAGTGGAGTAGTCCTATGGGGGTGAGTTGGAGCTGCAATTTGCTGATAATTTTGTAAGTTATCTTAGTATAAGAAGTATTCTACTGTGGAAATAATAAAATCTCTAAATTTTTAGATGACACTGAGCTCTACTGGATTATGAAATATCGAGCTGGCAAATACAATTTGCATGACAGTGTCATAAAGTTGTGGGTGGGTATTATGAATGTGGCAGATGGATTTCAATATGGACAAACAGAAAATGCTTTTACAATAAAATCCAAACCATACTTATTATATGGTAGATTTTATTCTCTTTATTGTAATGAACAAGCTGTGTGATTTTAGGCAAATCATTCAAACATTTGCAGCAGAGTTAAGAAGTAAAAGGGTATCTCAGAAGAGAGAACCAAAAGAGAAGGAATTGAGTCAGAAAATTCTGGAGTATTTTTTGATCAGATAATATGATTGAAGACAAGTGATGGAATATACAACTTCTTCCAGTGCTGCTACCTCTTACTCCAACCTCTATTAAAACATCAATTCTGAACTGAGGAGTTTGAATTTACATAGCACATAACAGCAACAACACCAAACAATATAGTAATAGAAAGAGTCTAGGAAAGCAGTTTCTTACTGCAATTACCCACACACTAGTGAAATGCAATGGCACTTGTGTCATAAATACTGTGTGAATAGCTAATTTTTACTAAAGCTCACTAGGTATCAAGCATTGTTCTAATTGATTTGTATTTATTAATGAATTTGATCCTTGCAATAACCCCAGGAGACAATTATCCATACTATCCCTTTGTTCAGATGAATAAATTGAAGTACAAGTAGGTTAAGTTTCTTGCCCCATAATAAAGTAGGAGGTAAATTAAATCTGACTCTGTGACTGATTTACTTTAAACAAAATTTATAAAAATACATTCTAGTTTAAATCTCTTTAATGATGCCACTGTTACAAACTTGCTTTCTGCTAGCTTCCTTGACTGATAGTAAAATAGGTGGTGTTATAGCTAGTTCACTGGTATTGTACCTGAGGCCATTTTTATCTTCTATAGCTTAGAACATAGACGTACTCTGGAAAGTGAATTTTGAATAAGAAAATTATCCACCTACTGTGAACTTCACAAAACGGCATTTGAAATCCACTGATCTAGGCAAAAGGCAAAGATTGTTGTAATTAGAAGTGCAAAGAAGAATGAAATTGCAGAATTTCAAATTGCAATAGATTTCACAGGGCTTGCCAAACCTATGGAATATATATGAAGTGAAGAGACTGGGCAGGCTTCCTTGGTAAAGAATCCACCTGCAATAGGTCAGAAGGTTCCACTGGAGAAGGAAATGGCAAAAATCACTCCAGTATTCTTTCCCAGGAAATCTTAGGGACAGAGGAGCCTGGTGGGCTGTAGTCCATGGAGGGGCAAAAGAGTAGGACATGGCTTAGTGACTGAACAACAATGACAACATAAGATTGGAAGGACTCTGATTGATCCAGAAATATTTGCATTAGATGTTTAGAAGAAAAATGATCTCTAACAACAGATATCAGTTGAAGAAGTTAGTTTGTGGGAAATTTTAAACTGAAAACAGAAATAAAAGTGCCCAATATAGATGAATATTTAGAAATACTGATGGAGCACAGGAGTAGAATCCCGAGGAAACACCCACATTTGGAAGGATAAGCCTTCTTAAGTCCTTCAGGGGAAACATGCCAAGTGTAAACAAACCAGAAAAATGAGTAAAGACACATCCAGAACAGTAGGTAAAAGGAATGATTGATTTAGGGAGTAGATTAAAGAGACACAGTGAAAGGTACAGATGAACCTGTTCAAGAGCATATGTGTATGCTGTGCTTAGTTCAGTCATGTCTGATTCTTCGCGATCCCATGGACTGTGGCCCACTAGGCTCCTCTGTCCATGGGATTCTCCAGGCAAGGACACTGGACTGGGTTGCCATTTCCTTCTCCAGAGGATCTTCCCAACCCAGGGATCAAATCCACAACTCCTGCATCTCCTGCTTTGTAGGCTGATTCTTTATGGTGAGCCACCAAGGAAGCCCACAGAACATCTACAGCCTGGTAAATCAAAAAAAAAAAAAAAAAAAAGAAGAAGAAGAAAGAAAGAAAGAAAGAGAGAGAGAAAGAAAGAAAGAAAGATTTTCAGGCTTAAACTGATTTTGATAGGTCAAGAATGATGAAGACTGAGAAAAACCTGGTGTGTCTGACAAACAGAAACTTGACAAATTTTGAGAAAACACCTTGAGTGGTTTGTTGAGGATCAGTGCCAGATTACAGACTATGAGACACATTTATGAGGAGACCATGAGGAAATAGAGCATGGAGACGGTGAGTAGACTAGTCTGACAATAGAAAAGGAAGTCAGATTAAAGGTAGTGGATTACATTTTCCATTCAAAGACTAACTCAGAGTTCGTAGTTCTTTCCTTATGTTAAGAATGCTATATTCACCATTATGATGCCAGTTATCAGAAGTTTACATTCTTTGGACTTTTAATTTCTAAATAACAGTATCAAGTTTACATATAGGCAACCAGGAAAAGTCTAAATTAGATTCATATTTAAGCCATTTACCTTATTATTTGTAAGCACTTATTAAACAATTCTTCAAAGTTTCTAAGACATATTAAAGGATTTAATAAAACAATGCACATTGTTTTCTTTGATAAAATTTTTTGTTTCCATAGATAAAAGTTCACATTGTTTTCATAAATCTGCTTGAGGATAAATTGAATTGTATGCAATGACTGACTGGCAAGGACATCTGAGCAAATTATTCAGAAATCATCCAATGATTCTTGACATTTTTAGTTAACTTGTAGCATATAAAGATAATAAGCTTTCCAGACAGACATAATAAATAAAGGATTTATTATTTAGTATTATTTCTGTCCTTTATTATTAAAGGACAGAAAAATAAATAAAGGATTAATAAAAGTCAAATTAGTATCTTATATTCCTGCAGAACTTGACATAAAAACTTAATATTATTCAGCTTCTTTAACGTAAATAAATATCCTCCAGTAGGAGTGCCCTGGTCACAAGTTTCCAAGTTTCTTGAAACTATTCATAAGTTGAAAACTCTGAAAAAAGGATTAGAAGAAGAAAAAGTCTCCTGGGTTTAGGATAAAACATTTAATACCCAGTACAGAATCTAGTACCAGTATGTACAGCCTGGTATACTGGAGTGGGTATAGATTTTCCCTTCTCCAGGGGATCTTTCGAACCCAGGGATCAAACCCAGGTCTCCCACATTGCAGGCAGATTTTTTACCAACTGAGTCACAAGGGAAGCCCAAGAATACTGGAGTGGGTAGCCTATGCCTTCTCCAGCGGATCTTCCTGACCCAGGAATTGAACAGGGTTCTCCTGCTTTACAGGAGGATTCTTTACCAACAGAGCTATCAGGGAAGTAAAGATACCCTATGTCCAATGGCAAAGAAGAAGCCCCAGAAAGATGTTAGGAGAGGTGAAATCACGTTTAGAATCAAACCCCGTACCAGCCAGAGATGCTAAGAGGGCTCAAACAAACCTTGTGTGCACCAGGACCCAGAGACTCCACAGAGACAGAGCAAAAAATGTTTCCGTGTCTCCTGCAGAGGTACGGGTCAGCAGTGGGCTGCTGCAGGGACAGGGGCTCTGGGTGCAGCAGACCTGGGTATGGCATAAGCCCTCCTGGAGGAGGTCACCATTAACCCCACCACAGAGCCGCCAGAACTTACACAGGACTGGGAAACAGACTCTGGGAGGGCACAAACAAAACCTTCTGCACACCAGGACCCAGGAGAAAGGAGCAGTGACCCCACGAGAGACTGACCCAGACATGCCCATGAGTGTCCAGGAGTCCTTGGCGGAGGCGTGGGTCGGTGGAGGCCTGCTGCAGGGTCGGGGACACTGAGTGTAGCAGTGAGTGCATGGGACCTTCTGAAGGAGGGCGCCATTATCTTCATTACCTCCACCATGGTTTGGCCTCAGGTCAGACAACAGGGAGGGAACACAGCCACACCCACTGACAGAAAATTGGATTAAAGATTTACTGAGCATGCTGCCCATCAGAACAAGACCCTGTTTTCCCCTCAGTCAGTCTCTCCCATCAGGAAGCTTCCATAAGTCTCCTCTCCTTCTCCATCAGAGGGCAGACAGAATGAAAACCACAATCACAGAAAACTAACCAATCTGATCACAGGGACCACAGCCTTGTCTAATTCAATGAAACTATGAGCCATGCTTTGTATGACCACCCAAGATGGACGGGTCATGGTGGAGAGTTCTGACAAAACGTGGTCCACTGGAGAAGGGAATGGCAAACCACTTCAGTATTTTTGCTTTGAGAACCCCATGAATGGTATGACAAGGCAAAAAGATAGGACATGGAAAGATGAACTCCCCAGGTCAGTAGGTGCCCAATATGCTACTGGAAATCAGTGGAGAAATAACTCCAGAAAGAATGAAAAGATGGAGCCAAAGCAAAAACAAAACCCAGCTGTGGATGTGACTGGTGATGGAAGTGAAGTTTGATGCTGTAAAGAGCACTATTGCATAGGAACCTGAAATGTTAGGTCCATGATTAAGGTAAATTGGAAGTGGTCAAACAGGAGATGGCAAGAGTGAACATCGACATTTTAGGAATCAGCAAACTATAATGGGCTAGAATGGGTGAATTTAACTCAGATGATTATTATGTCTACTACTGTGGGCAAGAATTGCTTAGAAGAAATAGAATAGCCATCATAGTCAACAAAAGAGTTTGAAATGCAGTACTTGGGTGCAACCTCAAAAATGACAGTGATCTCTGTTCATTTCCAAGGCAAACCATTCAATATTACAGTAATCCAAGTCTATGCTCTGACCAGTTATGTTGACAAAGTTGAAGTTAAATGGTTCTATGAAGACCTACAAGAACTTCTAGAACTAACAAGCAAAAAGGATGCCATTTTCATTATAGGGGACTGGAATGCAAAAGTAGGAAGTCAAGAGATACCTGGAGTATAAGCAAATTTGGACTTGGAGTACAAAAATAAGCAGGTCAAAAGCTAACAGAGTTTTGTCAAGAGAACACAATGGTCATAGCACACACGCTCTTCCAAAAACACAAGAGAAGACTCTACACATGGTCTTCACCAGATGGTCAACAGCAAAATCAGATTGATTATATTCTTTGCAGCCAAAGATGGAGAAGCTCTATAGTCAGCAAAAACAAGACTGGGAGCTGACTGTGGCTCAGATCATGAACTCCTTATTGCCAAATTCAGACTTAAAATGAAGAAAGTAGGGAAAACCACTAGACCATTCAGGTATGACCTAAAGCAAATCCCTTACAATTGTACAGTGAAAGTGAGAAATAGATTCAGGGGATTAGATTTGACAGACAGAGAGCCTGAAGAACTATGGATGGAGGTTTATGACATTGTATAGGAAGCAGTGATCAAGACCATTCTGAAGAAAAGAAATGCAAAATGGCAAGATGGTTTTCTGAAGAGGCCTTACAAATAGCTGAGAAAAGAAAAGATGCAAAAGGCAAAGGAGGAAAGGAAAGATATACCCATTTGAATGCAGAGTTCCAAAGAACAGCAAAGAGAAAAAAGAAAACCTTCCTTAGTGATCAATGCAAAGAAATAGAGGAAAACAACAGAATAGGAAAGACTGGAGATCTCATTAAGAAAATTAGAGGTACCAAGGGAATATTTCATGCAAAGATGGGCTCAATAAAGGTCAGAAATGGTACGGACCTATTAGATGCAAAGGATATTAAGGAGAGGTGGCAAGAATACATAGCAGAACTATACAAAAAATATCTTCATGAGCCAGATAATCATGATGGTGTGATCACTCACCTAGAGCCAGACATCCTGGAATGTGAAGTGAAATGGGCCTTAGGAAGCATAACTATGAACTGGTGGACATGATGGAATTCCAGTTGAGCTATTTCAAATCCTAAAAGATGATGCTGTTAACATGCTGCACTCAATATGCCAGCAAACTTGGAAAACTCAGCAGTGGCCACAGGACTGGAAAAGGTCATTTCATTCCCATCCCAAAGAAAGCTAATGTGAAGAATGCTCAAACTACTGCACAATTGCACTCATCTCACACATTAGCAAAGTAATGCTCAAAATTCTCCAAGCCAGGCTGCAACAGTACATGAACTGTGAACTTCCAGATGTTTAAGCTAGTTTTAGAAAAGGCAGAGAAACCAGAGATCAAATTGCCAACATTGGCTGGATCATTGAAAAAGCAAGAGAGTTCCAGAAAAAACATTTACTTCTGTTTTATTGACTGTGCTAAAGCCTTTGGCTGTGTGAATCACCATAAACTGTGGAAAATTCTGAAAGAGATGGGAATACCAGACTTTCTGACCTGCCTCCTGAGAAATCTGTATACAAGTCAAGAAGCAACAGTTTGAATGTGACATGGAACAACAGACTGGTTCCAAATCAGTAAAAGGAATACTTCAAGACTGACTGCTATCACTCAGCTTATGTAACATATATACAGAGTACACCATGAGAAATTCTGGGCTGGTTGAAGCACAAGATGAAATCAAGATTGCCAGGAGAAATATAAATAATCTCAGATATGCAGATGCCACCTCCCTTATGGCAGAAAGCGAGGAAGAATTAAAGAGCCTCTTGATGACAGTGAAAGAGGAGAGTGAAAAAGTTGGCTTAAAACTCAAAATTCAGAAAACTAAGATCATGGTATCTGATCCTATCACTTCATGCAAATAGATGGGGAAACAATGGGAACATCGACAGACTTTATTCTGGGGGGCTCCAAAATGACTGCAGATGGTGACTGCAGTCACTTGCTCCTTGGAAGAAAAGCTATGACCAACCCAGACAGCATATTAAAAATCAGAGATATTCCTTTCCAACAAAGGTCCCTCTAGTCAAAGCTGTGGTTTTTCCAGTAGTCATGTATGGATGTGAGAGTTGGACTATAAAGAAAGCTGAGCACCGAAGAATTGATGCTTTTGAACTGTGGTGTTGGAGAAGACTCTTGAGAGTCCCTTGGACTGCAAGGAGATCCAACCATTCCATCCTAAAGGAAATCAGTCCTGAATATTCATTGGAAGGACTGATGCTGAAGCTGAAACTCTAATACTTTGGCCACTTGATGTGAAGAACTGACTAATTTGAAAAGACCCGGGTTCTGGGAAAGATTGAAGGTGGGAGGGAAAAGCGATGACAGAGAATGAGATAGTTCGATGGCGTCACCGACTCGATGCACGTGAGTTTGAGCAAGCTTCGGGATTTGGTGATGAACAGGGAGGCCTGACATGCTGCAGTCCATGGGGTTGCAAAGAGTTGGACACGACTGAGGGACTGAACTAAACATAATCTAGAAGAGAAAAAGAGATAAGCTAAGTATATTCAAGTCCATTCTGATGACCATATTTTCTTGGAATAAATGGGCTGATCAGGAAGTAAGAATGACTTTGCTGAATCTCACTGTTTGAGTAGCAAAACCAGTTCAGATGTTTGAAAGAGAGTAGAACAGGATCCATTCCATCTGTAGTTTATCTGGAGCAAAACCAGCACAGAAGGTTGGAATGGAACAGGGGTACATTTTAACTGATGTTTAGTCCAACACAGGTTGTTATTTCTGATTCAATGACTGTGACCATAAGTGCTGAATTACCAGAAGAGTGTTAATAACCAGTTCTCTCTGGCTGTAGGATGGTAAGAACTCTGGTAGGCTTCTCAGGTGGTGCTAGTGGTAAAGAGCCCTCCTGCAAATGTAGGAGACAAAGGAGACATGGGTTCAATCTCTGGGTTGCGAAGATCCCTTGGAAAAGGGTATGGCAATCCACTCCAGTATTCTTGCCTGGAGAATTCCATGGACGGAGTAACCTGGGAGGCTACAGTTCATTGGGTCATACAGTCAGACATGACTGAAGCGACTTAGCACACACTTATATAAGAACTCTGATACATAGCCTTTGCATTTTTTATGTTGTAATTACTCCTATCATGGTTGATCTCAGAGTACCAAGACATGAAGAGAGGCACACAACCAACCCTTGCAAGCAGGGAGAAGACAGCTTCATTACACTGCTAGAATAGTCAAGAATATTCCACACAATAAGTGATAAAAGTAAATTGCTTCAGGCTTCTCTTTGGTCTTTGTATAGTTTGCTGTGTCCCTGTATTAAGACCCTTAACCAAATCTGCAAAAATCCCTTTACTATATAAGGTAACATTCAAAGATTCCAGGAATTGGGAAATGGATGGCTTGGGGACATTATGCAATCTACCACGATCTTCAAGGGTATGCCATTTTTCAATATTTTCCCACTACTTTTAGGACCTGCCTTATCCAGCAGTGAATTAATGTGGCTGATTCAAAAATTATGTAAGTATGTGATTCTGTGCATAATTTTCTCATCGACACAATTCTTGCTCTAAAAGGAAATCTGATGTCTACACATCCGTCCTTGGCTGATGACTTTGCCTGTAGTTCATTTGTTTATAACTGCCGTCAGACTTCCCACCACCACCAAATATTAGGTTATCTGCATCTACAGTCTTTTTACTCTTCTCCCCACTGTGACAACTGATGAATTCTCTAATAAAGGCCACACTCTTTCTGCATGCATTCTGACTATATCCTAAATCATTATCTAAGCTACTTCTTTAATTATTCCTCTCTCTTTAGCACTATCCAACTTGAGGGATGGCAAAAGAACCCAAGGATTATTTTTATTAATATTTTTCTTTCTTTTCTTCTTTTCATCCTCTCTGTACCACTTTGGAGCCACTATAGCCCTGGAGAAGGGTCTGAAGAAATCCCTTCAGACCTACCTTAGGAAGGAATTTGACCTTATAGGCGAAGATTCTATCTGGAGCAGAAGAGGAGTGAGGAGCCCAGTGTTGTACACAGTGGATTGTGGGAAGATGCTTCGCTCTAGTGAGCCTATTATCACAATGGAATGTTCCTCTCTGTACCTAGAAATGCATTTAGTATCACATATGATATCAGTAGATCAATCTAAACTTTTTGTTTTTAATTCATACTTGCTTGTTTATGTTTTCCATTCTTTCATGTTAATACTCATAAGGTTTTTAGAACAATGCCTCACATGTACCATTAATTGTAAATGTTGATTGAATAAAAATAAGATAAACTGAAAAAAACATCTTCAGAACTAGACTGAGAACTCAAATGACAGTAGAAATGAAAGTATGAGCTTGTCATACATAAGGCATAGATAGAAAAACCTTGAATGGAGACCAGAGAAAATAGTGTAGGGGAAGCAGAAGTGTGTTGTATCAAGGGAGAGATACAGCAGTTGTAGGAATAAAAGGCTGTCAAAAGAGAGAAGTGGTTAAAGGGGGGGTGATTAATAAATTCTTGTATGCTTTGCAGAATATTGGCTCCTTGTTCACTACCCTCCAAACCATTAGCAAAATTCTGTATTACTTATAAACGCTTCTGAAGCTAGATTTATTTGTCTTGTTTACAATGCAATGATCTGTGAGAGTTCTCCATGGAGCACTGAAGCAGGGCAGGCAGATCCTGTGATGCAAGGTTACACTAGTATTTCGTGTACTATTGCCCCTTGTGTTATATTGTAAGATACCTAAGGACAATTACTGCATTTGTTTTGCCCTCCATTATATCCCCACTGTTTTACAAATTGTCTGGCACAAAGTAGGTGTGCAACAGATTTGTTAATGTGTGAGGATAATTTTTCACAGTGCCAGCAGAGGAAAATCTGATCACTTTGTTCATGTGCTTGCTATCTTCTAAAGTTTCCCCTCTGTACTCTGGATCATTTTTGCATGTCTAAATGACCTTGGACAGAATTTTTACTCCCTGCAATTGCCACTGCAGCCAGGTCTGTGGAGACACAAACAGTTTCACTCAGTTGCAACTTGAGAGCATCTTATAAATGCACATGGGAGTTAACAGCCTGTGGAGTCACTTTAGGAATGGAAGCCCATTGATATGTCTGCCAAGGAGATTATCCTGAATGCATCTCATAATGCTCTGGTACTGTGGGACCAAGCTTCAGCTGCCTGTTCAAAGTGATCGTCTTCATTATGCAACCCTGCTTTTCACTATTTCACTCCTCAACCCCACCCCAGCCCACACTCCTGCTTTCTGGAATACATTTCATATAAACTACCTATAAACAAATTTTGTTCCAAGCCAAAATAATATATTTTACAATAGTTTATAAAACTTCATTTTTACTTAAAGGGAAATAATTTGCCTATGTATATAGTCTCTGTTATTTTTAGAAAGGTCTTCCTTTTTTCTGAGAAGTGCAAAAAATGTAATGTTCTGAAATGATTTTTATAGCTAACTCTATGGTCACAGCAGATTAAAGGTAATTTTTATATTCAAACCCCTGCAGAGGTGTTTGCCAAGTTTGCAGAAATACCCATTATAATGCCTGTCTCTGCAGTGGTTTGTAAAACCCAGCAGGAATTGCAGCTGACTGTGATGCAAAAATGGAATCATCCATGATCATATTCTATTTTTATTTTCAGACTAAGTGTTTAATATAAGCCACCTACTTGGGAAATCATTCAAGAATATGTCCTTTTTATGAACACACTCTTCAATTACTATTTTGAAGAGAGATCAAATAGTAATGTAAAAGTCTTTTGAATTAAGAACAATTCCAAACTATTCAATGCCTTTCTGTGAAAGCAAAATTGTTAGTTGCTCCGTTGTATCAGACTCTTTGTGACCCCATGAACTGTAGCCTGCCAGATTCCTCCGTCCATGCCATTATCCAGGCAAGAATAATGGAGTGGGAAGCTATTCTCTTCTCCAGGGTATCCTTTTCACCCAGGGATTGAACCTTGGATTCCTGAACTCCAGGCAGGTTCTTTACCATCTGAGCCACCAGGAATAATATTAAATACTTCCTGGTTTGGGGTTTTTTTTTTTTTTTTTTGCCTATTATATTGATATAAACTCTATATCCCTTCAGTAAGCTCAGTAATTTTTAATAGAAACAATTCATTTAGCAATGTATATAAATATTACATCTAAGAAGCTTGGACACTGTTGTGTGTTTCCCAATCCGGCAAGGCAAGCTTGGTTTCTTTCTGAGAGGGCGTGACTGTGAGAGGTGGGTCAACAGTCAGCTCTGCTTCCATGTGAAGGCCTGGAACTGGCTGTTGGGCTGCAGACATTCACGTGCAAAAATGAGAAGTTTTTGCATTCTGTGCCATAATTCACATTAAGAAATTTAGCTTTCCTTGGAAAGTTCACTCATGTCATTGAGACAAGCCTTTTGGTCTTATCGGATGTAGGGACAGGGAAGAGAATGGATTCCAATATTGATAGATGATATAGATGTTTAACATACATACCTAAGTCCTCCTTTGTTTGGCACCATTTCTTACACCCACCCCTAGCTAACTTTGATTTCAGAGTTTTTTCGGTTTCCATTGGGTACATGGTTTTTATTCCCTTCTTTGGATCCCTTAAACTTTATTCTAGGTTGGCTCAATGGTAAAGAATCTGCCTGCAAACAGGAGAAGCAAGTTAGATCCCTGGGTCAAAAGATCCCCTCGAGGAGGAAGTGGCAACCCATTCCAGTATTCTAGCTGGGGAAATCCCATGGACCGAGGAGCCTGGTGGGCTACAGTCCACAGGGTGGCAAAGAGTCAGACACAACTGAGAAACTGAGCCTGACTAATCCTTAAACTCACATCCTTCCTTATCCTTCCAGAAATACGTCAATGTGTCTCATTTGTTAATGAAATGCTACCTGTCCTCATTGATGATATGAATATTTCTACGGAGTGTCCGAACAGAGACAGGAGTCAAATACAGGCACCCAGTCCACCAACTTGAGTGTACGCCTACATCTCATTGAAATACTCATTTCCCTTGATTCCCTTGACACTACATTACTGTTTTTCCTCTTATCGTGTTCATCTCTTCTCGCCCTCCTTTGTAGGGTTTTCATTCTTTACCTTTCCATTGCAATTTGGATTAGTCAAGGCTTGGTCCTAAGCTCACTTCATTCCATACTCATTTCATGGGTTTTCTTTCTTTACTTTTTTTTCCCCCCAGGGAGTTCAGAGTGTTTCATTTGAACCCAGCCCCTCGCCACAAACTCACCAGGACGTCAGAGTCCCCCCTCAGCTGGGCAGTACCACATCACTCCGCAGGGAGCACAGCCTCCAGGGATGCCCCTCCGTGGTGGTCCCAGAGGAGACTGCCCAGGGGGCTGCTAGCGAGGGCAAGAGCCGAGGGCTGGCATGCACACAGGTGGAAGCGTGGCTCACATCACCGCCTCCTTCACGGGTTTTCTTAACCACAGTAATGGTTCATTTATCATTTGCATTATGGAGACTCATGTTCATATTTCATCACTATTATTGAAACTGAATTGTGTTTGCATAGCAAAATTTTAAGAGAAATCACATTCAAAGTGTATCACAATATTATTTCTCTGTTATATTCAATTTAAAGTTTTGGTCATGAAAAACAGGTCCAGGAGAGCACACATGTCCACAAATAGCTTTGAAATCTGTAACAATATGATACTGAATGCTAATTGTATACTAATCATTTGTTAACATCTATTTATTTTCAGCTTTTACAGTCAGTCTCTGGGAAAGCTTAGAACTCTTGGTTACATTTACAGGAGAGACTATCAGAGTAAAAGTGGCAGATGAAAGGATATAAAAGTAATGTAGAAAAGGTAAGGGAAAAGCAGGAGTGAAACTATCACTTCATGTAAGAGAAAGTCAAGAATTATTTCCAAGAGTTAAGAGGATAGCAGAGACAAGCACATTGTCAAATTAAAAAGGAAACAACAGAAAAACACTATATAAATATAATATGTGGATGGATAGAAGAAACATGTATATCATTTGAGGGAGTAAACAGTTATTCTCTAAACTTGATTAAACAAGAAGCACAGTTTATATGAAAACCTTGGGACGAAAACTACGAGAAGTTAAGCAACTGGCTTTAGGGAATGAGATTGAATGAAAGAGAGGTTTGGCTTCCCCCCCCCCCCCCCACCCTATCAGCACTTATAAGCCTCTACATTCCTCTGATAAGGGTATCTCTCTATGTTAAAAAATAAAAATTAGTAGACAATCACCAAGAGAACAACCTTAGATAAATTATAGAAAGAACAAATGTGAATTTTCTAACTTTTCTAACACAAATCTTAAAAAGACTGTTATTGAATGATGTAGTTGAAATTTAGCAGGTGTTTTCCACGTTTCTTTTAACTTAGATGTTAACTTTAAAATAACAGTTTTACTTTAAAATTTTATTGAGCCTTTCATATAGTACCTCACAATTTTTTTTTTTAAATATAGATGTTTGTAAAATAAAAATAAGTCAACAACTTCAACTGCTTCAGTAAATTCAACCAATATGACTAAAAATATTTTTTTAACTTAGGGACATAATTTTAGTTATATAAGAAACAATGATTGAAAAGGCCAAAGTGGTATGCTCTGAAAAGGCCAGTGGGAATGAAAATCAACAGTCTAAGAGGAGGAACTGGTTTTAGCAGGAGGAGGGAAAATGGAGTATCTCTACTGAATTAGAATAAGGGAAGAACAGCATAAACGGAGATGTAGTTAGATTTGAATTTCCGTTCATAGGAAAATAAACTTGACACTTACATAGTTTTGTAAAGCAGTGGGTAGAGAAGGAGGCTGTCCAGTTTGAGAACAGAAGACAAGATTCCAAGAACTTTTGGGAGAGTTACAAATTGACCATCCACATCAACTTACTAGGATTGAGGGACAATGTTGAAGCTGGTGATCATGCATGCTTGATGAGTGTAACTTTCTAGTAGCTTTCAGGATCCAAAGCAGTCACAAATTAAGTGTATAGTTAGTCCATTAGGATTGGGGTTTTGACAAACAAGAGCAACAGAATCATAAGGGCAAATGAGTTTAAATATCAGTAAACAAATTACACTAATCATTCTAGAAATGCTTGACAATGGAAAGTAGAAGGTAAATTTAAGTGCTATATCTGGGCCACAAAATTAAAGAAATGGAAGAGTGCTCATCATGAGCACCGAGCTTTTATTCACTAGTGAAGGTGGAATCAGTTTTGGATTCTGACTTCACATGTGCTTCTCTCCCTTGTGAAAGTCAATGTAATGTTTACAGCTATTGTGTGAAAAGCAGGCAGGACAGCCTAAACGACCTCAATTCAGTTCAGTTCAGTCACTCAGTCGTGTCCGACTCTTTGCGACCCCATGAATCACAGCACATCAGGCCTCCCTGTCCATCACCAACTCCCGGAGTTTACTCAAATTCATGTCCATCGAGTTGGTGATGCCATCCAGCCATCTCATCTTCTGTTGTCCCCTTCTCTTCCTGTCCCCAATCCCTCCTAGCATCAGGGTCTTTTCCAATGAGTCAACTCTTTACATGAGGTGGCCAAAGGGCTTATCCAAAAACATGGTATTATTACATCAGTTCAGTTCAATCACTCAGTCATGTCCGACTCTTTGCAGCCCCGTGAATTGCAGCATGCCAGGCCTCCCTGTCCATCATCAGCTCCCAGAGTCCACCCAAAACCATGTCCATGAGTCGCTGACGCCATCCAACCATCTCATCCTCTGTCGTTCCCTTCTCCTCCTGCCCTCAATCTTTCCCAGTCTCAGGGTCTTTTCAAATGAGTCAGCTCTTCGCATCAGGTGGCCAAAGTATTGGAGTTTCAGCTTCAAATCAGTCGTTCCAATGAACACACAGGACTGATCTCTTTTAAGTTGGACTGGTTGGATCTCCTTGCAGTCCAAGGGACTCTCAAGAGTCTCCAACACCACAGTTCAAAAGCATCAATTCTTCGGTGCTCAGCTTTCTTCACAGTCCAACTCTCACATCCATACATGACCACTGGAAAAACCATAGCCTTGACCAGACGGACCTTTGTTTGCAAAGTAATATCTCTGCTTTTTAATATGCTGTCTAGTTTGACAATGACTTTCCTTTCAAGGAGTAAGCATCTTTGAATTTCATGGCTGCAGTCACCATCTGCAGTGATTTTGGAGCCCAGAAAAATAAAGTCAGCCACTGTTTCCACTCTTTCCCCATCTATTTGCCATGAAGTGATGGAACTGGATGCCATGATCTTAGTTTTCTGAATATTGAGCTTTAAGCCAACATTTTCACTCTCCTCTTTCACTTTCATCAAGAGGCTTTTTAGTTCCTCTTCACTTTCTGCCATAAGGGTGGTGTCATCTGCATATCTGAGGTTATTGATATTTCTCCCAGCCATCTTGATTCCAGTTTGTGCTTCCTCCAGCCCAGCGTTTCTCTTGATGTACTCTGCATATAAGTTAAATAAGTAGGATGACAATACACAGCCTTGACGTACTCCTTTTCCTATTTGGAACCAGTCTGTTGTTCAACGTCCAGTTCTAACTGTTGCTTCCGGACCTGCATACAGGTTCTCAAGAGGCAGGTAAGGTGGTCTGGTATTCCTATCATTTTCGGAGTTTTCCACAGTTTATGGTGATCCACACAGTTGAAGGCTTATGGCATAGTCAATAAAGCAGAAATAGATGGGTTTTTTTGGAACTCTCTTGCTTTTTCGATGATCCAGCGGATGTTGGCAATTTAATCTCTGGTTCCTCTGCCTTTTCTGTATCCAGCTTGAACATCTGGAAGTTCATGGTTCACTTATTGCTGAAGCCTGGCTTGGAGAATTTTGAGCATTACTTTACTAGCATGTGAGATGAGTGCAATTGTGCAGTAGTTTGAGTATTCTTTGGCATTGCCTTTCTTTGGGATTGGAAGGAAAACTGACCTTTTTCAGTCCTGTGGCCACTGCTGAGTTTTCCAAATTTGCTGACATATTGAGTGCAGCACTTTCATAGCATCATCTCTTAGGAGTTTGCATAGATTAGTGTAAATGGAATTAGTTATTGTCTAGTCAACAAAATGTTACAATTTTCAAACAAAGATATTTCAAATTCTTGAGGAAATTAATGAGAAAACACTCAAAATTTTATGAAAATGGCTTATAGAGAATCACTTCATTTGTAAGCTACCAACTAGATAAGTTTTTAAAATGCATGTCTATTTTCCTTCATTTTTCCCCCCCATAGACATTCTTATATAATTTTGAGTTTGGCCTCCTATACACACAGTCATAGCTTTAACTGTAGTGATGGAATACACAGTGATGACTCTTCAATCTCTTTATCCAGCCCAGTTCTTTCTTGTGTGTATTAGGATTATGTATCAGTATAGGTACCGCATATTTCCACATAGATGCCCCATAAACATCTCATTATTCCTTTATCTGTCTTATCTCTTTTCATGAAAAGAATCATGACCCATCCGATGAACTAGGTGAAAGCTTCCTCCTACTCTAGAGCGCCGTGTTTAATTAATCGTCACATTCTGACATTTCTACCTTGTTGGGATCCCAGGCGTGTTTTCTACCCTTCAGTGTTACTGCTGCTTTCATTCTGTCCCTCCTCACTTAGCTTCGGTAGCCTCTAAATTGGTCTCCCAATTTTCCTTCTTATTTCTCATCTCTCCTCCATGCCGTTACCTAGAAGTGTGACCTTTTGTAGTTCACTGCATCTCTTTAAAATTGGCTTCCTCATCTCTGAAAGAGATACTGCATTTATACATTCTACCTGATAGAATCATAGGATTATTGCTAATAAATACATGCATTATATATAAACTCTGGTTATACTGGTCATACTTCACTGCAGCACATACTCTAAACTAAGCATATAAAAGACTACCATTGAAATAGATTATCTTTTAAGCTTCACAATCCATCAGGATTCTCCAGCTCACTTCTTAATAATACCTTCATAGATTTTTTATTGCATGACAGAGAAAGCCACATATCATATATCAAGTGTAATATAGCACTTTACTTCTTTAATGCAATGCTTAGCTGTAAATGTCTGTAACGACAAATGAAGTATTTAAATTTGAAGATATTTTGGATATATGGCAATACCTATAAATATAGAATCATCATTTCTGCCTGAATTGCACTTAAAAAGTTCCAACTGCTTCTATTATTGGAAAAGTAATAATAACAATTATGACTATACCATGAAGTATTAAAAGCTGAACATTCAATTTGAAGGTGGCTAAAGTGAAAAAGTGATGAAAAATGAACCTTGTAAAATGCTTGCAATTTATACACATATGCTATATAGAGGCCCTGAAGAGCAAAGAAAAGAACTGTGGAGTTTTTATTACAGTTCATCTTTCCAGAATCCCTTTCCCTTTCTGGCACTAGGGTAGTGCTATGGTTAACAGTTATCTATAGATCATCCCTTTCCTTTGTAAGCAAATTTATTCTAAGATATGCAAATCTTAGACTAGAAGTGTAGGGTTTCTAAATATTGCAAATGTCTTTTTATTTTATTTGTGCTAGGTTTAAGTGTTTAGAAGGCCACTAATACATTTTTAAAGTGTTTTTATACAGAAGGACAGTTCTTACAGTACTGTGTTAATTTCAGATATACAGCATAGTGATTCACTATTTTTGCAGATGATACTCAATTTTTCACATTTGAAGTAGCTAACCATTAAATCCAGGTCAGGCAACTTACCGTCATTACGCAGAGTCAGTGGCGTTGGAGGACTAAGTACTCGAGCATTCGTCACTGTGTTTTTCACCAGACAAATATAGCTGCCAACATCTGATGTTTGGACTTTAGAAATATAAAGGTTGCCTGTCTCCTGGGAAATGAACCGCCGGCTGTCTTCGGCCACAAAGGAAGGGAACTCGTTAAATACCCAGCTATAGATGATTTCTGAAAATATACAAAATTTAATGGTTGGGAGATACATTATTTTATTAACAGTTAAACAACAAAGCCTTTATTAAGTGTTACATATGTTGCAAGATCATACATATGTGATTCAGATATCTATATCATTTTGTATTTTATGTTCAAAGAACTATAGCTCTTCATGATTAAAGGAAGATCTGAATATTTTATTTCTTGAATATTTCTTAAAGCCTTTATCCATTCATCTATGCACTCATTCACTCAATCCTAATGTGTGTGGAATGTGTTTTACATGACTGGCACTGTGATATGATAGCACTGAAATTAAAAAGATGAGAGAGAGAGTTTCCCATTCTCAAAGATCAGTCTAATGAAGAGATCTACCTAAACCTATGGAAAACAATGTGGAATAAAGAAATGGAGATGTGCACTGTATCGAAAGGAAGATGAAGGAAAAGACACTTAAGCCACAAGTTAATCAGCAAAAACTTCTTCAGCTGAGATGCCTGAGCTACATTCATTTACTAATTTTTTCACCAAATACTAGTTGAGGGTCATGGTAGGCCAAGAATGCTCTAAGTGGGAGGAAAAAAGAAAAAAATGTCTGTGTTCTCATGGAGCTTTCATTATAGTGGAAAGAATACAGATCCAAAGAAAGAATACAGATCGAAAATAAGTATTTGTCAAGTGGTAATAAGTGCTGGGAAGAAAGCCAAAGCATGAATAAAGAGCTGGAGAATGACAGGGGTGAAAAAGACATGTGAATTTATATTTTAAAACTCTGACTGCTGGGTAGAGATGAGACAGTGTGAGGACAAAGCAGGGACCAGGGGAAGGAAAAGCAGGAGGAATAACATCCACTAGCCCTAGTGGCTATTTTCAAAACAGACATGCGATATGTAAATGATTTGCACTAGAATGGTGCTTAATGGTAGGGACAGTAGTGGTAAAATGGTGAGAAGTGATTGGTTCTAGTAAAAATGTGATGTTAGAACTGATTGGAATTGCTGATGGATTGATTATGAAATGTGAGAAGGCAAAAAAGATTGGTCAAGGAGTAAGATTTTGAGCCACCACCACAGTTCTGAGTTTACTGGAGTGAAAAATCCTAGAAAGGTTGGATTAGAGGTTAGAAATACTGGAAATAAATCCAAATGACTAAACACAGATTAACATGGTGTGTATGTTGTGTTAAGGAACTTGCGCTCTATCCTGGATGTTTTCTAGCAAAGAGTTGACATAAATATGTACGTCTGTAGGTGTAGGGAAAAAACAAATTAGCCATGATGGCACAGTCAGGCTCTCTCACACCACGGTCTCTCGCTCTTGCCCCACGTTTTGTGAATAATAATTATGTAACAGCTGAGATCACTTAGAGCACTGTGCATGCCGGTCATGAAGTACTTGCTTGGCCACAGGCTACTTTGTACCATACACCTGTAGGAATTTCAGCATAAAAGCCCTGGCTGCTGATACATTGGGATTATATTGGAGTGACATCATGGTTATCTTATGTGAGGTTATGTTAGGGTTCCATTATGGCCATATTATGGTCATTTCTGGCTGCTGCTGCAGCTGCTGCATTAGCCAGGAAAGAGGGTACGTTATGTCTGCCATGACAGCCAGGAGAGAATAAATGTGTCTGCAGTTCCTATGGCTCCTCACATCTTCTTCCAGCCTCTTAGCTTGCCCCTTGGGTTCAGCGATCAGTGTGAACAGCAAGATAATTGACATCATGGACAGGAACAGTGATACAACTGGTATAGTTGGCAGGATACCCAGCAGGTAGAGGAGCCCGAGGCTCCAATGGATGGAGGAAGCCAGTGGCCACCTTATAGCATATGGTACCATGTGGCCACGATCCTCTCAGCGTGGATTCTGGTGGAAGACTGGGAGGCAGTGGACAGGTCACCGGCTAGCACTGAAAAGGCATTACAGGCAGTGAATTCCTGTTTGCTGAACAAGGCAGCATGCACTGCCGCTGGCCCCATCGGGTGGATTTTCCTGACTGCCCTGAAGGTGAATATGGATCATGCCCTATGCAATGCCGCCCCAGTGCACAGGGTGCAGAGATGCTTGGAAGAGCTAGAGCAATGTATATTGACGTTAGGGGCTTGTGGCCCTAAACCCACGGCCTTGAAGAACCCAGCATCTCTGACAGTGAGGCAGGGAGTGACAGTGATGATGAACATTATGAGATTAAGGATAATGATGATGGACGTTGTGAGACTGCGGATACCTGCTTGGCAGCTAGGCCTGTTGTTCAGCAGAAAGTAAAGCATGAGCAGCCTATGGCCTGGGGGGATATCTGCAAGGGGCCCCCAATGTGACCGAGTTCACAACATATCAATCATGTACTCAGGTGGAGTTGGTTGACTTGGGTAAGCAGTTTTGGCAAAAGCATGGGGGGGGGGGGACCATTAGCAGCATGGCTTTTGTGACTTTGGGACACAGGGGTGGACAGTATCATATGTGCTAGGGATGAAATAGAATCAGTCCAGTTCAGTTCAGTCGATTAGTCATGCCTGACTCTTTGCGACCTCATGGACTGCAGCACTCCAGGCCTCCTTGTCCATCAACAACTCCTGGAGCTTACTCAAACTCATGTCTGTTGAGTTGGTGATGCCGTCCAACCATCTCATCTTCTGTCATCCCCTTCTCCTCCTGCCTTCAATGTTTCCCAGCATCAGGGTTTTTTCCAATGAGTCAGTTCGTCACATCAGGTGGCCAAAGTATTGGAGTTTCAGCTTCAGCATCAGTCCTTCCAATGAATATTCAGGACTGATTTCCTTTAGGATGGACTGGTTGGATCTCCTTGCAGTCCAAGGGACTCTCAAGAGTCTTCTCCAACACCACAGTTCAAAAGCACCAGTTCTTCAGTGCTTAGCTTTCTTTATAGTCCAACTCTCACATCCAGGCATGACTACTAGAAAAACCATAGCTTTGACTAGACGGACCTTTGTTGGCAAAGTAATGTCTCTGCTTTTTACTATGCTGTCTAGGTTGATCATAACTTTTCTTCCAAGGAGCAAGTGTCTTTTAATTTCATGGCTGCAGTCATTATCTGCAGTTATTTTGGAGGGTTGGCATCTATAGCATTAAGACAAAGGTTGCAGAATGCTAGACTACTCATGCAAGGGAGGCCTAACCAAATGCATGCCTTCGTGGAATGGATTAATGCTGTCACCCACATTATGTGGTCAAACGTGGGAGAGCTCCTGAATACTGTGAGTAAATGGCATATCTATACCAAGCTGACCCAAATGATGAGAGAACTGGGGAGAAAGCATTGATATTTAACCTAAATACCTGAGGCCCAGATGACAAGTGTTTCACTGGCAGCATTCAATATGCCATTTTGAACAATGCCCCATCTATTGCTTTTGAACCCAGGACTGCTATTCTTGTCACCTATGTGTGGTGCCACATCTATGAGGTGACCTTGATAGTGGCTAGCTTGGAAGAAACAGAGGGATGGCAGGAGGCAAAGGGGATTAGAAGTGTGAAGACCCTGAAGGGGGCCTGAGCTGGTAAAGGCCCCCTCCTGGTGATGAGAATGCAAGTGTGGGCTGATTTGTTGGCAGCGGGAATTGATAAATAAAACTGATACACAGCCCAGTGCTCTGCTCCCAGAGCTATTGAGGCAACTGAGACCATAGCAGCAGTTTACCAAGTTTGGGGAGCGTCCACAGCAAGAGGTATAGGTGGTTCAGTTAAAAGATTACATGGTGCCCAAGAATGTTCTTTTGGATGATGCCCTTTTCCACTTTGAATAGGGCTCAGACCAAGGTGCCCTCCTGAAGAGTCAGGGACCAGAGACCGCATGTAGAACTTGTAATTCACTGGTCACTAGCTAATGTACAGAAAGTAATGGCCCTGGCTGACACCAGTGCTGAAGGCAACCTTGTTTACATCTAGCCAGAGGCTGTGTCCTTACCTTTGGAAATTGGAAGGCTCCCTATGTGAAAGGCTTTGTTCTATGATATATGATGTAGGTTTAAGCTGTGTTCTATAATGTATATCTAGAGCAGTGAACTGTAAAGGCTATGTCCTGTGATGTGCTACTACCTTCTCATTCTCTTGCAGATTTAGAACAGTGTGAAAGCATTTGGAATCTTGAGGTGCCCTGTGAATGCCAAAATTCCCCTCCTTGAAGGGGTGGGCCTGGAGCCTGTAGGGGGTTTTTGCAGGTCCTTGATAAAAAAAAAGCCTGAAGGGGTGGAGTTGACCCTGTGGAGGCTTTCCTGCAATTTTACAAGGATAACCAGTGGACTAGACTTGGCCAAGGAAAATAAAGGCACTCCACAGTGGGTGGCTCTTCTAGCCCCGTGAGGGCAAGGACTGAAACATGAGTTCCAGGTGATACCTGGCATTGGGTTTTGCTGTGCGTTGGGGATGTGACTGTTTGTCGTTGTAGCATCTACTGCTGTTGCAAGATGTAAATTCAAGAATCAGTGTTACTCACCAAGGGACCATCACAAGAGATGGATTGCATGTGGATTGTGAGGTGAGAGACTGTGAAGGGGTGGAGTTTAGGGAAAGAGCAAATTAGCCAAGATGGCGTGGTCAGGCTCTCTTGCCCCATTGCCTCTCACTCTTGCCCCACGTTTGGTGAATAATGATTATGCAGTATCTGAGATCATGGCATCCAGTCCCATCACTTCAGGGCAAATAGATGGGGAAACAATGGAAACAGTGACAGACTTTATTTTCTTGGGCTCGCAAAACACTGCAGATGGTGACTGCAGCCATGAAATTAAAAGATGCTTGCTCCTTGGGAGAAAAGATATGACAAACCTAGACAGCATATTAAAAAGCAGAGACATTACTTTACCAAAAAAGGTGCATACAGTTAAAGCTATGGTTTTTCCAGTAGTCATGTATGGGTGTAAGCTGAGCTCCAAAGAACTGATGCTTTTAAGCTGTGGTGTTGGAGAAGACTCTTGAGAGTCCCTTGGACTGCAAGGAGATCAAGCCAGTCAATCCTAAAGAGAATCAGTCCTGAAGATTCATTGGAAGGACTGAAGCTGAAGTGGAAGTTCCAATACTTTGATCACCTGATGTGAAGAACTGACTCATTGGAAAAGACCCTGATGCTGGGAAAGATTGAGGGCAGGAGGAGTAGGGGACGACAGAGGATGAGATGGTTGGATGGCATCACCGACTCGATGGGCATGACTTTGAGCAAGCTCCGGGAGTTGGTGATGGACAGGGAGGCCTGGCGTGCTGCAGCCATGGGGTTGCAAAGAGCTGGGCACGACTGAGCAGCTGAACGGAAGTGAACTGAACGACTGCGCTCATTTACAGCACTGCGCATGCGTGTTATGAAGTCCTTGCTTGGTCACAGGCTCCTTAGCATGGTACCCCTCTAGGAGATTCACCATGAATGCCCTGGCTGCTGCTGCACTGGGGCTACATTGGCGCCACAGCATGGCTACGTGATACTATGGCTTCATTATGGCTATACTAGGGTTATGTTCTGGCTGCTGCTACAGCTGCTACGTCAGCCGGGAGAGTCTGTGTTATGGCTGCCACGCCAGCCAGGAGAGAATAAACGTCTGCAGTCCCTACAGCTCCTCACATCTTCTTCCGGCATCGTAGCCCGTGCCTTGCCTACCCTGGGTTCAGCGAACAGAGAGAACAGTGTGAACAGCAAGACAATTGCCATCATGAACAGGAACAGTGATACAGTAGGGTATTCTGGTGATTCTGCAAAGGCTGAATTTAAGTAAACCCAAGGTTGCCGAAGGGAGCAAGAGAACAATATCGCATACTGAAGGTAAGAGCTGAAGAAATCTGAATCAGAACCTAATCATAGCAACAAGAAGAAGGATATTGGGATATTAACCCAAAAAATACATAGGAGGGGCTTGCCTGGTGACTCAGAGTGTAACGGATCCTCCTGAGATGCATGAGACTTGGGTTTGATCCCTGCGTCAGGAAGATCCCCTGGAGAAGGGAATGCCTACCCACTCCAGTATTCTTGCCCGGAGAATTCCATGGACAAAGGAGACTGGTGGGCTCTATCTCATGTAGTCACAAAGACTACACTTTCAAGACAAATGAAGAGACAGATAGTTCAGAAACACTTTCATATCTCCCTTGAATGGCTGGGAGGAGGATGGCATGCGAAGTTCAGGATTAAATAAAAATGAGGTCAAATTAGTTTATGGAGAAAGATCATTGGTTCACTGGCGGGACATTTTGAGTTTGAGGCAAATCCACATAAGCAGTTCCAGCAGTTGGTAAGCATGTGTCTGAAGTCCATGAGAGTAAGTCTGGGGTTGGAAGATGTTGGTATACTGGTATAATTGAATCAGGTAAGTAGATGAGAATAAATACGGTGAGAAGACAGTTCTCTGGAAAGCACAACATTTAGATAAAAAAGGAAAACAAGAAATGTTAAGAAGGGGAGAGGGAAGGAACCACTGGAAAAATTCAAGTGGAATAAAGAAATGCAGTGCCACAGAGGCCAATGGCACAACCATTTCAGGAGGGTTAAATAATGCCAGCTAAGGAAAAAGGACTTAGTAGGAATATTTATAAAGATAATAAAGGTAAATGTTACTTAAGATTGACATTTGCGATATCACTGAATGGTAACTTCAATAGATGAGTGGAAATCAAAACCATATTGCAACTGAGTTAATAAAAGAAAAAAGAAATGTATGCCAATAGCATTAAAATCTCAATAGACATTAGAATTACCTGTGCTATAGCTGAAAGAACAAATTCCGAGGTCCCCTTTCTCCACAGCTATTTGTTTAATAACACCACTTGAACTTTTAAGAAAGCTCAAATGTGATTCTAATCTACAGTGAGGATTGGGAAGCCCTATTTTATGCCTTTCTTCTCTTCCTTTTTCTCTCTCCTTCCTTCTCTCCCTTCTCCTCCCTCCCTCCTTTCTTCCTTCCAATATTCTAATTGTTATAATGAGAGTTTCATTTGTTGCTGAAACATCACTCAGACATTTTGATACTTTTTGCAATTTACTTTCGGGTTAAACTTTACTGGAGTTATCTCGATTTTTTATTTGTATTACTAGAAATTTTGGAAGAAATAAAGCAAAGAACAATCACATTAGAGACTATCAATAACTGAAATCTAATTTTGTGGTATCAATAGTGTTTCTTGAGTCAATGTTTTGTAAAATATTTTTAGAATAAGCAGAAAGTATTTACACAAAATTGGCATTTTTCTCAAATTTTATAGGTTAATGGGCATTTGGGTATTCAACAATGTTTATTTAGTTTTTAAAATAAGTTTTTAGTTTTATATAGCAAAGCATTTCATAATTTTAAGAAGGATAAAAAGTGGAAATAGTACACAGTAGAAAAGCTGACAGTCTGAATTTGGATTGGATTTTCCACCTGTGCAAAAAATGAATATATTGAGCTGCTTCTAAACCTCTCTTAAAATTACTGTTTACCTTCTCTTATACATTTTTTTTTTATTCTCTATCAGCATTTATTTAAAATTCTTTTCAAACTTGTCTTCACTTTCGTAAGAAAACAAGCATTCACTTTACTTTTAGTATGTCAGAACCTGAAGATAACAAAATGATTCAGGAAAGTCATAAAACATAGTTGGCTCTGGGGGCATATTCTTTACTCCAATTTAACACTTTGTTTCATAACAGTTATGCTTGGCTTTAAAAATATTTTAATATAAGCTGGTATAGTAAATATTGAAATCTTAATATCATTATGCATTATCAGAAGCACACTAAGACTAGTTGGTCAGTTGTGATTTTTCCCATTCTTCTCAGGTTTTTTTTTTTTTTTTAATAGTATGTTTGACTTAGACAATTTTTAAAATGTTTTAGAAGTCTTGATATTATTCTTCAATGTGCACCCTGTAAAGTTTTTATGTTAAATTTCTCTAATACATTTTTTTATACTGTGTGGTAACTGAGAGGGTAACAGGCAGGAAGGCCAGGGGTCTCCAAACGGAGGAAATGGCTGCAAGTGCCAGACATTTTTATCTCTCTTAAGCAGCAGGAGGAAATAAACCAGCAATATGTTTTTCCTTCTCTATACAAATTTAAAAGGAGGCTTCTCTTAAAATGCTGTGTTGCCATGACACCGGGTTTCACCTGAAGCTAACTACTCTCAAACCTTGAGTTAACCAATACATTGCTTTTTCTTATGGAAATGTTGTCCTAAGATATGTTAATGTACCCCAGACTCTATCTTCAAGTTGGTTCCGCCAAACGGCCTCACTTACTTACTCATATATTGTTCCCTAATCTATGTAAACGAAACTATTTGTGTGATAATCTGCCCTTCTACAAGATTCAAGTCAATCATTTTATGGCCAGGGATGAATTATCTGGTGCCATTCTAAATTTTATGACATTCCTTTCTTTTCATTAACAGACTGTGAGTGACTATATAACACACAGCTAAAGACTAGGAGGGGGGTACTCTTTTGCCCCCTTCTGATGCCTATGTCAGAAGCTTTCTCTATCTCCTTTATACTTTTTTTTTTCCCCTTTCCTTAAACATTTATTTATTTATTTTATTTTATTTTTTTTTTTTTTATTAGTTGGAGGCTAATTACTTCACAACATTTCAGTGGGTTTTGTCATACATTGATATGAATCAGCCATAGATTTACACGTATTCCCCATCCCGATCCCCCCTCCCACCTCCCTCTCCACCCGATTCCTCTGGGTCTTCCCAGTGCACCAGGCCCGAGCACTTGTCTCATGCATCCCACCTGGGCTGGTGATCTGTTTCACCATAGATAATATACATGCTGTTCTTTTGAAACATCCCACCCTCACCTTCTCCCACAGAGTTCAGAAGTCTGTTCTGTACTTCTGTGTCTCTTTTTCTGTTTTCCTTTATACTTTAATAAAACTTTATTGCACAAAAGCTCTGAGCGATCCAGCCCTGTCTCTGGCCCCGGATTGAATTTGTCTCCTCCGGAGGCCAAGAATCCCGGCGTCTTATCATTCAGCAACAACCTTTCAGTAACATACATTTTGTTTACAAATTTGTACTGTGTTGACTTAAGGTTTTGATTTCTTATGGGAGATTTTTTTAACTTTTTTCCTGAGTCAGTGACAGCCATTCAATTTCACTGAAAGAATAGCCCATTAAAGACCTGGTTTGGTGCAGACATTTATTCTTACTTTCCCTCTCAGGAAGACCCAAAGACTTGTCCTTTATACCAGCATGGACAATCATCCTCAAGCTCCTAGACTCTATAGTCTACCCCCATGAATCTTTGTTGCCAAAATTTCCTCAGGATTAATGGATTAATAGGATTCCTAGATGTCAGTTAGGATTTATTCCTAGATTTTTTTTCTATTTGTTTCTGATACCTACTTTTTTTCCCATTCCTGTGAGCTTGGCTATACGTTAAGCTTTATTTTATTTATCATTTCTAAATTAGGGGAAATGTTCTAGGTTGGATCTATTTTCCTAATTGAATGTCTGGGTTTTGTGGCTTTGTTCATTGCAGATTTTCATCACACTTGCTGTAATTGATTCAGTGTCAGAAAACAGACTAGCTTTCTTTTGCTCCCCTGACAAATAAGATGATTACTTAAATGATGTATTTCTATGTCTACAGGGTATAAAAACATGATCATCCTTATGGGAAAAGATGTTCATTTCTTATAACTGCAGTGCCATTAAAAAAAAAAAAAAGTTTGAGAAACAGGAATAAAACTGCATATTACACTCTCTGAAGTCTCTGAAAACAATTTCAGTGAGTAATCATATGCAATTCATTTCAACATTCTCTAATATAACTGCAACTTAGAAGATAACCATTCTTCTTCCTAATAATGTGTGTACATAGTCGAAGCTGTGGGTCAAAAGATATGAAGAGAACACAATGGATATAGCAATTGATTTATTCACCACCCAATTAATAACGTGACTCTTCTAGGGAGTCTAGTTTTTTTTTTTTTTTTTTTTCTTCTGTTTTATCCTTGTCAGCTATAAAAAGGAAAACTTAAAAATCAGAATCTTCTCTATTTTTTAATATAAGTTTTATGGTTTATAATAAAATCTTCAGCTAATGGGCTATATTTTTCACAAGCTCTGTTCTTATCTGTTTTTGGTTATCCTTGTAATGTGAGATATATAAAATAGCTATAATTATAATTTGTTCTTTATTATACCAGTGGAACTTTTAGTTTGTTTTAATGTTAAATTAAGCTTTTTACTTGTAGTTTGATAAGTTTTTTCATTAATTTTTACTGAATACTGCTTAATAGAGTGTATGTCATAAGCAATTTAGTATTTATTAATTGCTTTGTAAACATTTTTGGTTTTACAGTTCCATTATCTGTTATGACTCCTTTGCCTCCAGTTCTGAAGAAATAATTGATGTGACTATATTTGAATAATGAAACTTAGTAAGTTATTGGATAAAATGGCACTGCTTTAAAAATTGGTACTGTGAAGATTTTGCTTATATAAAGTTTGTAGCTGGTGGCTAGCTACAAACTTTTGAATTTTAGAATTAATGACACCGTGAAGGAAATTATAGGGAGTTGTACTATTAATTATCCATTACTACTGAGCATAAGGGGATATACTACTTGGAAGGAAAGTTATGACCAACTCAGATAGCACATTAAAAAGCAGAGATATTACTTTGCCAACAAAGGTCCGTCTAGTCAAAGCTATGGTTTTTCCAGTGGTCATGTATGGATGTGAGAATTGGACTATAAAGAAAGCTGAGCACTGAAGAATTGATGCTTTTGAGCTGTGGTGTTGAAGAAGACTCTTGAGAGTCCCTTGGACTGCCAGGAGATCCAACCAGTCCATCCTAAAGATCAGTCCTGGGTGTTCATTGGAAGGACTGATGTTGAAGCTGAAACTCCAATATTTTGGCCACCTGATGTGAAGAGCTGACCCATTGGAAAAGACCCTGATGCTGGGAAAGATTGAGGGCAGGAGGAGAAGGGGATGACAGAGGATGAGATGGTTGGATGGCATCACCGACACAATGGACATGGGTGTGGGTGGACTCCAGGAGTTGATGGACAGGAAGGCCTGGCGTACTGTGGTTCACGGGGTCGCAAAGAGTTGGACACGACTGAGCGACTGAACTGAACTGAATCTGAAACTAAGGCAATGTTTTTTGCATTGCAGATTTATACCTGCATTGTGATAGAAAATATCATTATTACCAACATTAAATACTCTTGACAGAGTAGAGACTAAATCTACTGTGTTTACCACCATAACCCTTAGGACCCAACAGAATGGCTGGTGTGCAGTTGCTCAATACATAGTTGATGAGAAAATGAATAATTAGAAGATAAATACCAATATATATATTTAATAAATAGCTCTAAATTTTAAGAACAGATTTTTTAAGAGTATATTTTTTCATATTTAAATTTCTTATTGCAAATTTTTAAAGATCTACTTGAACTTATTTTGACCTTTAGAATATAAATCAAAGATTACGTTTGGTAACTGAGCTAAAAACAGATCCTGAGAAGTAATGTAGGCAGTTTTTAAAAATCTGGATTGTCCTGTCAATGAAGAAAAGAGAAAGGGTCATGTTTACAAAGTTACTATGAAGTATTTCTGTGATTTATTTTAGTAAGTAAATTAAACAGAGGTAGAGAGGGATGTTAAATTTGAGGTGCTCCAACCTCCCTCTTTTATGGTTGGTGACTACAGCCATGAAATTAGAAGATGCTAGTTTCTTGGAAGGAAGACTATGACAAACCTAGACAGCACATTAAAAGGCAAAGACATCCCTTTGCCAACAATCGTCCGTATAGTCAAAGCTATGGTCTTTCAAGTAGTGATTACATATGTGAGAGTTGGACATAAAGAAGGTTGAATGCCAAAGAATTGATGCTTTTGAAGTGTGGTGCTGGAGAAGACTCTTGAGAATCCCTTGGACAGCAAGGAGATCAAACCCATCAGTCCTATGGGAAATCAGCCCTGGATATTCATTGGAAGGACTGATGCTGAAGCTGAAGCTCCAATACTTTGTCCACCTGACGTGAACAGTCAACTCTTTTGAAAAGACCCTGCTGCTGGGAAAGACTGAAGGCAAAAGAAGAGGGTGGCAGAGGATGAGATGGTTGGATAATATCACCAATTCAATGGATGTGAACTTGGGTGAACTCCGGGAGAGGGTGAGGGCCAGGGAGGTCTGGTATGCTGGAGTAGACTGTGTCACAAAGAGCTGGACATGACTTAGCGACTGAACAGCAACAACCACCTCCCTCTCAGGTTAACAGTCTTAATGGTGGTCGGTCATTTTGCCTCTGCTTGAGCATATCACTGTCACTGATGAGGAAGCTGATTTGGCAGCTCGAGTTATTAAATGGATCATATCTAAAGATTATTTTAGCTGCTAGTTTTAGAATAGAGACTGAGATCAAGGCAACTTTGAGTATTCACAAGTAGGTAGTGATACGTTTTTATATGCAAAGCACCATTTAAGGTATGTAGATATAAGGTGGAGCTGGGAAAGGAACTAACTTGAGAATTAACTATGAGTTACATACTTTGCACATTTTCCCCCAACTCCCAGTCACACATACACAGAGATTAGAAGGCAATGCTGTGAGTGAATAAGACTATGGACTTTGGAATCACAAAGATCATAGTACCAGTGATGGCTGCATGATCTAATGACCTATGTACATTTGGGCAAACTATTTAGTCTCTCATCTGTAAAATGCAATTAATGGTGAAATTATAGGTTAAATTAGATATTATATTTAAGATTAGTACTTCAGAACTAGATGCAGTTATTACCATCACTATAATCATCTTCAACATTAAAGTTGTGAGGCTCAAATTGGTGAGCCAGTGGAAAATTATACCTAGTAATTTTTAGAGAAAAAAATGCAATCTGACTCACCCTAAGCTTATATCTTGTCATCATATTTTATCTTTGCATACCACTGCTTTAATTATTATATTCTAATATTGTGAATGTGCATGTGTGCTAAGTTGTTTCAGTCGTGTCCAACTCTTAGCGACCCTATGGTCCATAGCCCACCAGGCTCCTCTGCCCATGGGATTCTCCAGGCAAGAACATTGGTGTGGGTTCCCATTCCCAACTCCAGAGGATCTTCCTGACCCAGGGACTGGACTTGCATCTCTTACATCTTCTGAATTGGTAATAAGTTCTTTACCACTAGTGCCACCTGGGAAGCCTATTCTAATATTATTAAACCTCAATTTCAATATTCATAAAATAGGATAGTAACTTCTAAATGATATGATTGTGCTGAGGATTACATAAGCCACCTAAATGAGAGTGTTCAACTTGCAGAAACTGTTCAGTAAGGGTAGCTATTGGCTTAGGATAAATAACCTGATATATTCCAGTAGAATTTGGTACAGTGCAGATTCTTTGTGAACCTTGTACATCTGGGTTTAATTTCTACGAGTGTCAGATATTTCACCTCTAAAGCATAGCCAGAAGCAAGAATCCTGAGAGAAACAGCAGAAGAAAGTTGTCTAATTGACACTTGGTTAGAGCTCAGACAATCAAGATATTTTTAAAGATGTTGTGAAAAATGCAAGAGAGGACATTTGTCACATGTTTTAAAAATTGAATCATCTTAATACAAAGACAGGCTGTATTAACATAGTTTCAGTTATCTTGGTTGAACAAAACAAAGTACTAATTCTTCTTTTTATAAGTTTTTGAGACATGTATTTCCATTATATTTATTACCTAGAGTCAGAAGCAACAGAGTTCTGCTTAAAAATTATAATATGTCAATGTGACAAAATAAAAATTTGTATGCATATAACTCAAAACACCTTTAGCAAAACAAAATGCAAAGAAAAGAGTATTTATAATAGAACCAGTAGTAAACTGGCATCCTCTCACAATCCACAACTCAAACGACTCCAAGTAAGTGAATTCCAAGTTCTAGAGTTCAAGTGGGTGACAATAGCTATTTTTATTTTCCCTGAGGAATGTTTCACACTACAGAGGACATTTTTTTTAATCTCAGGAGCCCTGTGTCTAGATATAAAGGTCATTGCCAACTCTTTTCGAAATGCAACCTAAATTTCTTGCTTTGCTAAGGGATTTTTAAATTATTTTTTATTGAATTGTAAACTCTATCAGGTCAGAGACCAGCATTTTCCCAAAAGGGCATGATAGTCACGGCACAGGTTCAACTTAGGTTTTGAACTTTGCATTCAAAAGCATTCACACTACACTTCCAACAATTGCCTGTTAACGTGCACTGATACTAGCCCTTGATGAACAGCAAAGAGTATCTGTTTACTAAAACGATGCCAGGAAATAAGACCTGGTGTGCTTATCAAAATTATGAAGAGCTTAGCTGAAAAAAAAAAAAAAAAAGATGCATGGAGATTTACTGGGAGATGGTGTAGTTCATTCATTCGATATGACCAAGGTAACCTAAAAGTTTATCCTCCTTAAATCCGGTCACTTGACAGCTTAGTGATAACAACAGTAACAGTAACAGTGAACATTTGTGTTCTTAGGTCGGTTTCCTAGAAACAGAATCTGAGAAGGGGATTTTTTTGAATGTGACTCATTGACAGAGTGTTCCCAGGAGAAGGGATTAAGGGAAGAAGGATTGGGTAAAGAGAAAAAAAAAAGGAAGCAAGGATGTGGTCCTTGACAGAATTAGTTTACAAGACTAATCCCACTTAGGGCTTTGGGAATGCAAATTTTGCTGTCGAAGTGGTAAGTCAACAGAAGGTAAAAAGAATCAGTCTTTTATACCCACCTCCCCTACATCTGTCAGTTACTGGCTGCCAGCAGGGGGCCTTACCTGTACCTCGCTTCTCTCTAAAGAAGGTACAGCTGCTGGATGAGTGCAAAACCAGATGAGAGAAAACGGGATGTAACACCAATAGGATCTAGTAAAACTCTATAGCACCAATGGGTTCCAGACAGTGTTTCTATGTATATTAGTTTACTTAAATCTTACTGAGATAAATAACCTTGTTTTATGAACGAGGGAACTGAGATACAAAGATAAAAAACTTGACCAGAAAGTCTTACTGAGCACAGATCTCTATTTGAAAAAAGAACAGTCCGATTAGTAGCTATTTCAAGTATCTATTAGATGGAGTTATATATACCATAGGATCCAATTTTGCCAATGCAAACATTCATGCTTCAAATAACTATTCAGAGAAGTGTCTAAATCCCACTCACTAGACAAAAGCAGGTTTCTGGATTCCTATTAACTCCTGAGTCACTATCTAATTAAACTGTGATCACAGAGCCTCAACTATGTAAAAAGGTAAAGGTGTACCCTCCTAGCATAAAAGCCTACTGTAAAATAGGACAGAGTGCCTGATCTGCAGATGTTCCTAGGGATAAAAGCAATTGTACATAATTGCCAACAAGTGTACTTATTCCTGTTCTCCTCTTATATTAAGGCTATATGGAATCTAGAAAAATGATACTGATGAACGTATGCCCAGGGCAGGGATAGAGAAGCAGATGTAGGCAATGGACTTGTGGACACAGCAGGGGAAGGAGACAGTGAGAGAAACTGAGAGAGGCGCATTGGCATATACACACTATCATATCATGTGTGAAATAGATGGTGGGAAGCTGCCGTATCACACAGGGAGCCTCCCAGTGCTCTCTGATGACCTAGAGGGGAGGGGTGGGGTTGGGGACAGAGAGGCTCAATAGGGAGGGGATATAGATACAGCTTCAGATGTATGCTTACAGCTGATTCACAATGCTACAAGGCAGGAACAAACACAATGTTGTAAAGCAATTATTCTCTAATTAAAAAAAATTTTAAAGACTTAGAGTTTTTCAAATAGTTAACCAAAAAAAAAAAAAAAAAAATCTCCATGCAAATAATCCAATATTGCTGGTATCAATGGAGGTCCACAAGAGCAGTGCTTGATGTGTAGAAAGAACTAATCTTTAGCAATATTCCAGAGGAGGGAGAATGGAAATCTTGAATAGTAGAACAAAGTTTACTCATTTTTTCTGTGTTTTATTTAGTAAAATGTATTTTATCCTAAAGGTATTTGTCATTTGTACATAAATAAAAGAAATAAATTTTAATTTAGCTCGAGGCATTTGAAGCAAAAGAAAATTCATAAAGTATGTATTCGAAATACTCAACATTTTTCAAAGACAGTGTATGTTTAAGAGATATCTAACATTTCAATTTCATGCTATGCAAATTTTATACTGTAAATTTGAAGATTTACTGCATGAAAAATATTAGCATAAATAAATAGGAGTTTAAAATTATCCCTCTTTTAGGTAGATAAGCTCACAGAAGACAAAATTCTCCAGAGTTGTGATTAGCCTAAGCTTTGCATTTTAAATATGAAATTTTGGTTGCTTTTGGATTACACGTATCATGTAGGTGCAGTAGAGAATCTTTCAGTTTGGTTCAGTCGCTCAGTAGTGTCCAACTCTTTGAGACCCCATGGACTGCATCACGAGAGGCTTCCTTGTCCATCAACAACTCCTGAGCTTACTCAGACTCATGTCCATCAAGTCGGTGATGCCATCCAACCAACTCATCCTCTGTCATCCACTGCTCCTCCCCCTCCTTCAATCTTTCCCAGCATCAGGGTCTTTTCAAATGAGTCAGTTCTTCACATCAGGTGGCCAAAGTATTAGAGTTTCAGCTTCAGCATCAGTCCTTCCAATGAATATTCAGGTGTGATTTCCTTCAGGATGGACTGGTTGGATCTCCTTGCAGTCCAAGAGACTCTCAAGAGTCTTCTCCAACACCACAGTTCAAAAGCACAAATTATTTGGTGCTCAGTTTTCTTTGTAGTCCATCTCTCACATCCATACATAACTACTGGTAAAACCATAGCTTTGACTAGATGGACCTTTGTTGGCAAAGTAATGTCTCTGCTTTTTAATAGTCTGTCTAGGTTTGTCATAGATTTTCTTTCAAGGAGCAAGGGTCTTTTAATTTCATGGCTGCAGTCACCATCTGCAGTGATTTTGGAGCCCAGAAAAATAAAGCTACTCGCTGTTTCCAATGTTTCCCCATCTATTTGCCATGAAGTGATGGTACTGGATGCCATGATCTTAGTTTTCTGAATGTTGAGCTTTAAGCCAACTTTTTCATTCTCCTCTTTCACTTTCATCAAGAGGCTCTTTAGTTCTTCTTTGTTTTCTGCCATCAGTGTGGTGCCATCTGCATATCTGAGGTTATTGATATTTCTCCCAGCAATCTTGATTCCATCTTGTGCTTCATCCAGCCCGGTATTCCTCATGATGTACTCTGCATAGAGGTTAAATTAGCAAGGTGGCAAGATACAGCCTTGATGTACTCCATTCCCAATTTGTAACCAGTCCATTGTTCCATGTCACATTCTAGCTGTTGCTTCTTGACTTGCGTACAGATTTCTCAGGAGGCAGGTCAGGCGGTCTGGTATTTCAATCTCTTTAAGAATTTTCCATAGTTTGTTGTGATTCACACAGTCAAAGGCTTTTGTGTAATCAATAATGCAGAAGTAGATGTTTTTGTGGCACTCTCTTGCTTTTGCTCTTTCAATGGTCCAACGGATATTGGTAATTTGATCTCTGGTTCCTATGTCTTTTATAAATCCAGCTTGCACATCTTGAAATTCATGGTTCATGTACTGTTGAAGCCTTGCTTGGAGAATTTTGATCATTACTTTGCTAGCATGTGAGATGAGTGCAATTGTGCTGCGGTTTGAGCATTCTTTGGCATTGTCCTTCTTTGGAATTGAAATGAAAACTGACCTTTTCCAGTCCTGTGGCCACTGCTGAATTTTCCCAATTTTCTCACATGTTAAGTGCAGCACTTTCACAGCATCATCTTTTAGGATTTGAAATTGCTCAACTGGAATTCCATCACCTCTATTAGCTTTGTTCGTAGTGATGCTTCCTAAGGCCCACTTGACTTCACATTCCAGGATGTCTGGCTCTAGGTGAGTGATCACAGCATTGTGGTCATCTGGGTAATGAAGATCTTTTTGTATAGTTCTTCTGTGTATTCTTGCCACCTCTTCTTAATATCTTCTGCTTCTGTTAGGTCCATACCCTTTCTGTCCTTTATTGTTCCTATTTTTGCATGAAATGTTCCTGTGATATCTCTAATTTTCTTGAAGATATCTTTAGTCTTCCAGGATCTTTAGATCTATAAGTCTAGATATCAAGTCTAGAGAATCTTTAGGTAAGATAAATTATTATAATGAGATTCTCTGTTGCTCAGCCTCTTCTTACATTCAAGGTAATTTTTCATAAACATTTTTATGCTTTTACTACTTAAGTGATATTCATTAATCCTTCATGCAAATCTTTAATGAAGGTGATTTATTTGTCACATTGCCATGCATCATATAGAAATAGTTGATACTGTCTATTTATCAAGAGACACTGAAATGGTTTATTTTCTGCTCTAGGGGTTTGTCCCTATGGTTCACCTGCTTGAGAAAAAATAATACTAACCATAAATTATATATTTATATCTGCTAATATGTAATCACTGTAATAAATCTTCAAATTTCTATTCATTTGAATTCACATAGCATAAAACTTTGGCTAAAACTTTTTTAGTTGCTTTCTTTAACAAAAATAGAAAAGTTGGTATGAGTAATACTATTAATACAAGCAGTATAAAAAGTATTTAGAATTTATTAGCTTTCTAATTCTACAGGAGATTTTTTTCTGTAAAACTCAGATGTCTTTTGATCTTTATAATCTTGTTTGCATCTTTCCTCTCTGATAATTATTATCGAATATGCCTATGAAATAGACCTTATGATAAAGTCCAGTAATTATCATTAGAGGCTTGGGGCAATGAAATTACACATTAAGAAGGAAGAAATATGGCTTTAAAATTGATATATATATATATTTTTTCCTTCGTGGCTCAGATCGTAAAGAATCCACCTGCAAAACAGAAGATGTGGGTTCAATCTCTGGGTTGGGAAGATCCCCTGAAGGAAGGCATGGTGATCCACTCCAGTATTCTTGCCTGGAGAATCCCCATGGAAAGAGGAGCCTGGCGGGCTATAGTCCATGAGGTGGCAAAGAGTCAGACACGACTGAGCAACTAAGCACAGTATAGCACATGGCAAATGAGGGGCCACTATTCTGAGCCTAATACGCATATTAAACGTGAATGTTAGACATTCAGAGATATGTGGCTGGTATATACTATGAAAACAAATGGTTCAAATGGCAAGAATATGTTGGCTTTCCCTGAGTCAATTATTTTTTCATGTTTCTCTTACTCTCTTTTAAATTTGCCTAGAAGTTTTGCAGACTTCTATTTCCTAAACTGGCTATTCTTTGGTTGATTCCTATATTGCCTCAATCTTTAACATGTTTTATAATTTCCAGATAAGAAAGGAGTTTACTTTTTAAAAACCAAACTTATTCAGACTTCTTTGTTGAAAATTAATTACTTGGATGTGTTCTGAGTATTCTCCACAAGCCTGGGCTCTGTGATGTATTTTTCTCCATAAGCCTCTGTTCCTAGTTTGTTGGTTAATTAATGATTCTCATGATTGTCTAATGATATTTTCTAAAATCACAAGACTGCTATGAGTGATTCTCATATTGATATGTTTCTTACAATGTCGTTTCCCTGGACTAGAATATATTCCCCCTTCCTTCTGCCCGATGACCTGCCTGTACACAAATGGAGCACAGGTGCTGTTTTCTTGAAGAAACCATCAGGAGTCACTTTTAACTCTTCTTTTCTGAAATGTTATGGCCATATCATTAACTTGTATCCTGCTTTGCTTGAAACAGTACTATATACACCATTCACAGCATTTTCCCCAGTAGGATTATTAATACTCTCCTGTTTCACTTTCAAAAATGTTTTTGTATTAAATATATTTTATGGTCTCCCAAATCCCTATTCATCATAAACAAAAGCTCCTCCTGTATTGGTACTGACTACGTTCTCTTATTGTCCTTTATTCTATGTGGCTATGTTGGTTCCCCTCTTGGATTATATATACATCATAGAGCAGGGGCTGTGTCATATGCTTACTGAACAAACATGGCATTGATTAAATTAAATTAATTAAAAAATTAAAGAAAAAGTTCCTTAAATGAATTTATATTTAGAGACTTTAGAAAGGATGTCATGTTTTCATTAAAGACAGTTGGGGATATCTCGAGTGGCACCAGAGTGTTCTTGCATGTCATTTCTCCAGCTGTCTAAAATAGTGTCCCACTCACTACAGTGTCCAGGGAACAGTCTACAAATCCTTTTCTGATGATGAATGAACTCTTTTGTCATTTCATCATAAGTAAAATAAGATGTTTTCTTATATTGTTTCTTCAACCCTTGGTAATAGAATTTTATAAATCTTATAAACTCTATGTGATTTTGCCCCTGGATATTGCTCTAACTGTAACACTGTCTTTCCTTTCTTCAACTCACCCAAGCCTCCCTGGCCTTCTTGCTGTTAATTTTCAACCTAAGACATGTACATTAATTTGTCATCATATTCTGAAACATTATTCTTCCAGATGCTTTTGTGGCTCACTGCTTGACTTCTTTTCAGATCACTGTTCAAATGGTTCCCTCTGGGCAGTGCTCTCTAGCCAACTCACCCAAACCAGCCTTATCACTTCTCTTTCATTCTCTCTCTCATATATATATATATATACACACACATACATATACACATACACATATACATATGTACATACACACACACACACACACATATATATATATGTATTTCTTATTGGTTGTCTTCTGCACTACAATGTGAGTTTTATTAGGGTAGGAATCTTACCTATTGGTTCACCACCATAACCCTCAGGATTGTGAAAAGTGGCAGATACAGAATAAGTAATGATTAAATGAATGGAGAACTAACACAATAGTGAAAATGTTTTCTACTAAATGTCATGACATAAATTTCTTGGACATTAAATTAATGAGTACTGTTTTCCCCTTTATAAGGTAATACCTAAAATATTAAAGTGATTTATGAGGAAATTTTTCAGAACCCCTGGGAATGTGTGCATTTTATTATATATGTAGATGTGTGATAAAGATGAGACTTGAATAAATACCAATATTCTAACCATTTGATTATTAGTGTTCACAAATGTTGGAAGAGGAAATGAATGAAACAAGAATTTTAAATGAGAATTAAGAGAACCCTTTCAACCCAACTCTGTACATTTCTTTTGTTTTATTTCATTTCAGACTACTGACTGTAAGTTTGTGGTGAAGTTTTGTCAAGAAAAACTAAGTCATACTTGTTTTTTAATTAGTTCTTTTGCTATCAGACCAACATTTGGGGATTTTGCCTTTTTGTACTGTTTTTATATTATTACTTGAAACACATCCTGAACTTTTACTTTAATTACAAAGAAATACCATCAAAATGAATGTTTTAATCTATCTGGGGAAAGAGCACATGCTTTCCAGGGGTGGATCTTTGCTGTAAAATGACAGCAACATGACATTGATTTTATTAACTCTCTAATGAAGTCCTTAGATAGAATTGCCACAATTTTAAAGCACAGCATGATAGCTATTCTTTACAAGTGGACAAGCACTATCCTACCCCAATATTTCTATAAACAACACATCGGGGGAAAAATGAAAATGCGTATGTGGAAGGTGACCAAGGAGATCCTCATAACGTTGAATAGTATGTTGAATGTTGTAATAGTATGCCTAAATGAATATTTATGATTAGATAGTGTCATAGTATCTTTGTGAGAACAATAGGGTGCTGGTCTCTATGGGCCCATTTCAATTTTAATAACTTTGAAATACCATACTCATTTTTTGCTTATCTCCTTTGTTTTTCTTTTCAAATTTTATTTTTGTCATATAGCAGTTCATTATTCAGTACTTCTCCACACACACTCCCCCCCCCCCCCCACCCCGCCCCGGGCATGAATCCTCTCCAGTAATACTGATAATTTGAGGATCTATAAACTCAAGAGTGGACTTCCCTGGTTACTCAGACAATAAAATCGTCTTCCTGCAATACAGGAGACTGGGAATCGATCCCTGGGTCAGGAAGATCCCCTGGAGGAGGGCATGACAAACCACTCCAGTATTCTTGCCTGGAGAATCCCATGGATAGAGAAGCCTGAGGGGCTTCAGTTCATGGTGTCACAAAGAGTCGGACATGACTGAGCAACTAACACTAACTAATTCTAAAGAGTACAAATTGTATAAATGTATTACTTGTGTAAAATATTTTCTTGATGGGATTAGTTTCCTTTTATCTAGATGGAGGCTCTGCATCTCAGTATTATTGGTATTTGAAGCCAAATAATTTCTATGAGAGATACGCTGGTGCATTGTAGGATGCTAATAGGCATACAGATCCACTAGTAAGTAGGAGGCTAATATGCCTCTCCCTGGCCTCTACCCACTAGATACCAATAGCATCTTATCCCTCCCCCTGCCCACACCCATTCCAGCTATGGCAGTCAAAAATGTCTCCAGGCACTGCCTAATGCCCCATTGTGGGAAATCATTCCTGTTTGCGAACCATTGTTCTCGGTTAATCTGCAAGTGAGTTATTATGATTGACCAATTATTTGAGTTATTAGGTAATAACTATAATTATTTTTATTCATTTTATAAATAATAGATGAAAGCTAACCCTTTTCAATTTCATTTTTCTTCTTATTTTTAAGGGTAAATTACTATACCTCCTTCATGATTTTAAGTCTATGACTACATATATAAAATAGGCAAATAGGGTAGTGTGCCGAGCTGAATTAGAATTAAGTATCAATCATATCCATAGCACAAAATCTAAGAAACATTGTTTACTTTTAATTGAATGAATTAAAATACATTAAAAATGATACCATTTCAGGTTATTTTTTCCCCATTAATTGTCAAAATAATGGAAACAGTCAAAGACTGGATTGACACAATGACACAATATGGACAATATCATTTTTCTCTTCCTTATATAAAAAGTATAAGGGTGTAGAAGGAAGTTCAGCTTCATGAGGAGCCCAGTTGTTTTATTTGCAAAAAGAATTCACCTTACAAGTATATAGACTTGCAAATTGTGTGTGAAATCTGAAACAATGTATCTAATTTACTACTTTTTACTTAGTCATTTGAGGTTTTTTTCCCCACACTTAAAAAATAATGAGATATGTATTTACAGAACTTACTTGATTGTATTAAAATGAAGTCAATATAAATTAATCCAAGATAATGGAAACAAACTGCAAATTTATGGTAGAAATAATACAAAAGGAGGAAACCAGTTTGCATGAATATTTAAAGCACATGGAATCTATGTTAAACAGAGAAGAAAGGAATAGATTTCTTATATTGTTAGAGAAATTTATAGATTATTAAATTACTGTTTTAAGGCAGTTTATTGGCATGACATAAGGTTCCGTATTTATTTCATTTTTGAATATAGAAATTACTGTAGAAAATCTGGAAGTCTGGTAAAGTAGTTCAATTGAAAGCAGTCTACTCACGGCAAAACTAGACAAATGTCTGTGTTGACCAGGGGTAATAAATCCTGAGAACTCGGAATCTAGACTGAGTCAAATACAGTACACAATAACTCAGAGACAAGACAGGTTTTTTTGTTTTTTTTTTTTTCTTTCAGCTAGATTTCTAGTGTTTGATCGCTTAAGCCTTGCCTTCATCACTTATTCTTTCTGTAACCGTGGGCAAGTTACTCAACGTTCCTCAGTCTTTATTATCCTCTTTTGAGGTATGTATTGCTTCATATTATTTTGTAAAGATTAAACAGAAGTAACAAGCAAGTACACAGTTTCATGCTCAGTGCCTAGAAAACATTTACTATATGAAGTTATGTTATTACTTCAGAATGTCTTTTAGCTAAAGAAGATTTTTTGAGATAGGGCAAATCTATATACAAGGACAAAAATTCCAAGGTTATCCTAACTCAATTGACATTGAATTACTAGCCCATTTTTTCCCATCTGGCTTGGCCTATCATTCAAGGATGTAAAAGCACCCTTCATTTCCAGTCATATGCCTTGATTCCCCAAGGAGATGCAAGATCCTGTTGTTCTAAAGAATGAAATTTATTTCTTAAATGTCACATAGTGTTTTTGTACTTATAAATATATTAAGCAGTTACTATGTGCCAGACATTTTGCTAACCATTCTCTATCATTTGTAATAATACGATTACCTGTTTTACAGACTTGAAATTGGGGATAGATAAGATTAGGGGTTTTTGTTTGTTTGTTTTTGTACAAAACAGAGAGAAAAAAGTATAGTTGCAACCAGAATTTTAGGAAGTAATTGAAACTGTGGAAACTTCCCTAACACAGGGAGCCCCTTGGCCTATGTTATACCAGTTTTGGAAGCTCTAGAAACATAGAAACTATATTAGTACAAATCACAACCCTTCTTCCATAAAATCCTTCAAAATATGAGATCATCGTTGATTTATTTTCAATACCGTTCTTATAAAAAGGAGACAATATTTATTTTAAAAGATTTAGAGACAGATTGCATGATACAAGCTTACTCCAAAAAGAAAGTAAAATTCTGTATTTTTGGTAATAGGCTTTCTGGAAATTTTCATTTTCTTTTATCAAACACAAGGAAAAATACAAAATGAATGGTGTGTATTTTCAGTACAGGTTGAATCTTCTACAGTTTACTGCTGCCTGTTTCAATTTCTTGATTAAAGACAATCTATTAAACTTCAAGTTGAAGCACTGTAACATTTAGGAGTGCCAATTTCCATCGGAAAACAGTGTTGCTATTATAGTATTTTCCCATCTTCCTGAACTGTTCATCAAGCTTCAGAGTGCAGTTGCACGCAGGCTTAGAAAGAGCTCATTTCCTAAGGGGAAAACACAGTTCCCAAGTACGTTTAAAAAAATAGCCCATGGTTTCCCCTTATCGTTCCCCCTTTTGTCTTTCTCTTGTGTCCAATAGAGAGCCACTGAGATGGCACCCAGATTGATCCTTGTTGACACAACCTGGACCACAGCTGGAACGCACATCCCTGGGGCTCAGCCCTGTCACTGCCCGCTGCTCTGCCCGCGTCCGTATTGTGTTAATTGGGCGAGGTCAGCCAGCTCTCTCTCTCTCTTCAAACTTCCATTTTCCCTGAGGAGAAGAACCGTTCCAATGAATGATCAGCCATGTCTAAGGGCACTCATTTCCGAGGCTTGTTAGCTTAATGCTTCTTTGCGATATGTAAGAATGGCATAAGAGAAACCATTTATATCACTAACCTCCAGACCAGCTTTGCAGAACAATCTTGGGACTTCAGCTCTTAGCAGCTGACTTGCCCTCTCCCCAGTCATACAGGGGCATATTCTAATTAAAGTCACACTGCTTACTCTATTTTTATGAGTCTAAGGGAATTCTCCTTAACAAGATGCTAAAACAGTTTTAAAAAGGCTATTCGAAAAACACAGATAAATTTATAGAAATCATAGAATCTTTAGCTAGAATTCTCTTTCCTTTTTATCATCTATAAAATCAAATAGTATTAATAATATAAAACTTATAGGTATTGTATTAATTTGATTAATCCATGCCTAAGCTTACCTTTTTGCCTCTTATGCAGTGAGAATTCAATAAACATTGTTTTCTTTTGCTTGTTTTTAATGAAGGAATAGTTTTCTACGTTTGTCTAACATATGCTTAATGTTTAAGTAGAACCTCACACTTAAGATCTCCACACTTAAGATAACAGACTTCCACCCCAGCCTTCTACCCTAACATGTCTCATTTTATTTACATGATAGGACAACAATGACAGTGGTGTTTGAGATTTTACCTTTTTCGTTTCCTTAGTCACATCTGGCTGCTTGATCCATAGAGACTATTATTCTTCATATGACCTGACCCTTGCTGGGATGCCAGCTAACCAGTGGGCTAGAGAGAGATAAGGCTGTAAGATTGGATATTGCTTGGACTTTTTTAATAAGGTTCACATACAACCCTTTCACTGTCATAGGAGAGTCTGGATTTCTTCTCATCTAGTCCAAAAATGTTACTTGCAGTTAGGCACCTAACAGCAGGCAGTGCCCTTTTGAAGAAAGGGAAAAGAAAAGGTGAAGGCATTCAAAGCACTAATTAGATAACAGATAGCTTGCCTAGTTCCTATTACTCTCTGGAGGGAAGAAAAAAAGGAAAGGAAACAATATATAGTCTTAGAACTTTACTAAACTGAAACTAACAAGATGTTTGCTTAGGCAACATGCTATTTGTATTTTAAGTGATTCAGCCAATGGGCAGGAGGATGTTTATTTCCTCACCCCCTGCTATTTCTCATCCTTGACATTTTTTTTTTTTTTAACCTCTCAAATGTCTTCAGCAGGAGGTAAAAATAACGACTGTCCCTCTGAACAGTGAAGAGAGACTGGAGCTGTGAAGTTGGAGCCCTTGTACTTTGTAAAGTATCTTTCTTGAAATGGGTTTGGTGGAGGAATAGGGATCTTTATTCCTGTTAGAAGGACAAAATGAAACTAGAGAAAGGCAGTCAGAACACATGTGAGGGAAAGGCAATGAATGCCCTTTACAAAACTAGGAGAGAACTGGATTCCAGCTAGGCAGGATGAAAGAGGGGCCAGGGAACACACCCGTTCTTTCCGCTCTACACACGACCTTTGCGACCGCGGACTAGCAAAGTCCAACAGATTGAAGTTCAGAGGTTTGGCAAAGAGTAATAGTAAACAGAACTCAAGTGGACTAAGGGGAGAGTTTCAAAACTAGTGCAGGGATCACTAGATGAAGCTAATTTACATTGTGGCACTATTTTTGGAGAGCACTTTGACAATACTTATCAACCACTTTACTGCTAATTCTTTCTCGAGGAAATTCCGTCTCTTGCAATTTAGTACAAAGAAATAATTTAGAATATGTGCAGATATCTATAAGTGTTCATGGCAAAGCTATTTACAGCAAAAATAAAAGTTTTTAACATGTTCAGATGTCAACTATAAGGGTAGAGGTTATATAAATTAAATTATTTTTCTAGAATACTGTGCAGCCATTAAAATAAAATCGGAGATTAGACATGCAATTATATTTCCCATATATTGTTTACTAAAAATGTAATCTCGAATGTCCTAAGGTATGTATTGTATATATGAACTAACTTCTGCTCATTTAGAATGTTACTAGCTGTGTACTATCTTTGAAAGAACTAAGAATACAGTCATCCAAATCATCCTCTGCAGAGTTTGATTTCCTTGTGGAACCCTGATTTAAAAAGGCTAGCTTTAATATATTACTTCCAGGTCACTTTTTTTTTTTTATAAGAATCTGAAGGATATCAAGAAGTTAGTGATTTGTTAATTTCCTTATATCTTTTAAAACAAATATAAAGAAACTGATGTAGATGTAAACCTGTGAAAGTGAAAGTTGCTCAGTCGTGTCCGACTCTTTGCAACTCCATGGACTGTAGCCTACCAGGCGTTTCTGTCCATGTAATACTTCAGGCAAGAATACTGGAGTGAATAGTCACTCCCTTCTCCAAGGAATCTTTACAACCTAGGGATCAAGTCAAGGTCTCCCACATTGCAGGAGGATTCTCAAATATACATATTTATAAAGAAGAATATGGGTTGGAGATGTAGTTTTCCCTTCTTGATATTATGACTTTTGCAACATAAACATCTATATGTTTCATGATTGACAAACATTATATCATTTATACTTAGTTTATTTTTCAATTTCATCATAAATTATTATCAGTTTTGCTTGAACCACTGTTTTGTCTGCTTCTATGAATGAAACAGAGATAGGGAAGAATGTGATAATAATAATTTAGACAATGTTCATATGGGACAAATATAAGTTCTGATGGGTTTTGTCATGTATACATGGTCCTCGCATATACACTGGGATCTCTACCAGTTATCTGTTGGTATTTAAACTGAGAAATATGTCAATTAATATGTGCAGGTAGTTAAAATTTCAAAAGATTCTGTCTGGCCACTGCATAGATATAGATAAAATTTCTGTGTTAAGATAAAGATTCTTCAAATGAAAGAAAGAAAAAAGTAAATAAATACAACAACTGTTAGTTGTTTAATCATTTCAATGGCACCAGCACTAGCATCTTCTATTTTTTAATAGAAAAGAAAAGAGGTCTTAACAGTGAAAGAAAATGTATGTGTTATAAAGACTCCATATTTACAGAAATATGTATGTTATAACACCACCATATTTAGAGATAAACATGATGGTGTGATCACTCTCCTAGAGCCAGACATCCAGGAGTGTGAAGTCAAGTGAGCCTTAGGAAGCATCACTACAAACAAAGCTAATGGAATTCCAGTGGAGCTATTTCAAAACGTAAAAGATGATGCTGTGAAAGTGCTGCACTCAATATGTCAGCAAATTTGGAAAACTCAGCAGTGGCCACAGGACTGGAAAAGGTCAGTTTTCATTCCAGTCCCAAAGAATGCACAAACTACTACACAATTGCACTCATCTCATATGCTAGCAAAGTAATGCTCAAAATTTTCCAAGTTAGGCTTCAACAGTACATGAACCGTGAACTTCCAGGTGTTTAAGCTGGATTTAGAAAATGCAGAGGAACCAGACATCAAACTGTCAACATCTGTTGGATCATAGAAAAAGCAAGAGAATTCCAGAAAAACATCTACTTCTGCCTCACTGACTAAACTAAAGCCTTTGATAATGTGGATGACAACAAACTGTGGAAACTTCTTAAGGAGATGGGAATACCAGACCACCTTACCTGCCTCCTGAGAAATGTGTATGCAGGTCAGGAAGCAACAGTTAGAATCAAACATGGAAAAAAGGACTGGTTCTAAATTGGGAAAGGAGTATATCAAGGCTGTATGTTATCATCCTGCTTATTTAACTTCCATGCAGAGTACATCATGTGAAATGCGGGCTGGATGAAGCATAAGCTGAAATCAACTATATAAATAACCTCAGACATATAGATGACACCATCTTTATGGCAGAAAGTGAAGAACTAAAGAACCTCTTGATGAAAGTAAAGAGGAGCATGAAAAAGGTGGCTTAAAACTCAACATTCAAAACACTAAGATCATGACATCCTGTCTCATCATTTCATGGCAAGTAGATGGGGAAACAATGAGAACAGTGAAAGACTGTTTTCTTGGGCTCCAAAATCACTGCAGATGATGACTGTAGCCATGAAATTAAAAGATATTTAGTCCTTGGAAGAAAAGCTATGACAAACCTAGACAGACTATTAAAAAGCAGAGACGTTACTTTGCCAACAAAGGTCTATTTAGTCAAAGCTATGATTTTTCTAGTATTCATGTATGGATGTGAAAGTTAGACCATAAAGAAGGGTGAGCACCAAAGGATTAATGCTTTTGAACTCTGGTGATGGAGAAGACTCTTGAGAGTCTCTTGGATTGCAAGGAGTCAAACCAGTCAATCCTAAAGGAAATCAGTCCTGAGTATTCAGTTGAAGGACTGATGCTGAAGGTGAATCTACAGTACTTTGGCCACCTGATGCAAAAAGCTACTCATTAGAAAAGACCGTGATGCTGGGAAAGACTGAAGGCAGGAAGAGAAGGGGACGACAGAAGAGAGAGGATGGGATGGCTCAATGACAGAACTGTCTCGATGGACATGGGTTTGAGCAAGTTTCAGGAGCTGGTGAAGGACAGGGAAGCCTGGTGTGCTGCAGTCCATAGGGCTGCAAAGAGTTGGACATGACTGAGCATCTGAACAACAAATTTACAGAAAAGAAAAATGCATATAGCACTCCAAGAGGAAAATAACAATAGATACTGGAATTAAAATTATGTATAAATTTTCAAGCACAGAATGATAGAAACATAACAAGAAAAGGAAAGAGATTTTCATATAGCTACATAGATGCTAAAATCAGGATACAGTCATAAAATAAATGAAGGTCATATATTATACCTGTAATATAAAAGTTTTAAAAATCACACGAGGACATATATTCAGCCCTTAAAGATTTATACTCCTATGCTCGTAGCCATTCATTCTTTTTTATAATTTAATTTATAATTGAAGGATAATTGCTCTATATAATTTTGTTATTTTCTGTCAAACTGCAACATTAATCAGCCATCAGTTCAGTTCACTCACTCAGTAGTATCTGACTCTTTGCGACCCCATGAACTGCAGCACACCAGGCCTCCCAGTTCATCACCAACTGCCGGAGTCCACCCAAACCCATGTCTATTGATTCGATGATGCCATCCAACCGTCTCATCCTCTGTTGTCCCCTTCTCCTCCTGCCCTCAATCCTTCCCAGCATCAGGGTCTTTTCAAAGGAGTCATTTCTTCTCGTCAGGTGGCCAAAGTATTGGAGTTTCAACTTCAACATCAGTCCTTCCAATGAACAGCCAGGACTGATCTCCTTTATGATGGACTAGTTGGATCTCCTTGCAGTCCAAGGGAATCTCAAGGGTCTTCTCCAACACCACAGTTTAAAAGCATCAATTCTTCAGGGCTCAGATTTCTTTAAAGTCCAACTCTCACATCCATACATGACTACTGGAAAAACCATAGCCTCGACTAGATGGATCTTTGTTGGCAAAGTAATGTCTCTGCTTTTTAATATGCTGTCTAGGTTGGTGATAACTTTCTATCCAAGGAGTAAGAGTCTTTTAATTTCATGGCTGCAGTCACCAGCTGCAGTGATTTTGGAGTCCGCAAAAATAAACTCAGCCACTGTTTCCCTGTCTATTTGCCATGAAATGATGGAACCAGATGCCATGATCTTAGTTTTCTGAATGTTGAGTTATAAGCCAACTATTTCACTCTCCTCTTTCACTTTCATCAAGCGGCTCTTTTAGTTCTTCACTTTCTGCCATAAGGGTGGTGTCATCTGCATATCTAAGATTATTGATATTTCTCCTGGCAATCTTGATTACAGCTTGTGCTTCCTCCAGACCAGTGTTTCTCATGATGTACTCTGCATATAAGTTAAATAAGTAGGGTGACAATACACAGCTTTGACGTACTCCTTTTCCTATTTGGAACCAGTCTGTTGTTCCATGTCCAGTTCTAACTGTTGCTTCCTGACCTGCATATAGGTTTCTCAAGAGGCAGGCCAGGTGGTCTGGTATTCCCATCTCCTTCAGAATTTTCCACAGTATATTGTGATCCACACAGTCAAAGGCTTTGGCATAGTCAATAAAGCAAAAATCGATTTTTTTTTTCATTTAATTTTATTAGTTGGAGGCTAATTACTTTACAATATTGTAGTGGTTTTTGCCATACATTGACATGAGTCACCCATGGATTTACATGTGTTCCCCATTCCGATCCCCCCTCCCACCTCCCTCCACATCCCATCCCTCTGGGTCTTCCCAGTGCACTAGCCCTGAGCACCCTGTCTCATGCATCAAACCTGGACTGGTGATCTATTTCACCCTTGATAATATACTTGTTTCAATGCTATTCTCTCAGAACATCCCACCCTCGCCTTCTCCCACAGAGTCCAAAAGTCTGTTCTATACATCTGTGTCTCTTTTTCTGTTTTTGCATATAGGGTTATCATTACCATATTTTAAAATTCCATATATATGCGTTAGTATACTGTATTGATGTTTATCTTTCTGGCTTACTTCAGTCTGTATAATGGGCTCCAGTTTCATCCATCTCATTAGGACTGATTCAAATGAATTCTTTTTAATGGCTGAGTAATATTCCATGGTGTATATGTACCACAGCTTCCTTATCCATTAGTCTGCTTATGGGCATCTAGGTTGCTTCCATGTCCTGGCTATTATAAACAGTGCTGCGATGAACATTGGGGTGCACGTGTCTCTTTCAGATCTGGTTTCCTCAGTGTGTATGCCCAGAAGTGGGATTGCTGGGTCATATGGCAGTTCTATTTCCAGTTTTTTAAGGAATCTCCACACTGTTCTCCATAATGGTTGTACTAGTTTACATGCCCACCAACAGTGTAAGAGGGTTCCCTTTTCTCCACACCCTCTCCAGCATTTATTGCTTATAGACTTTTGGATAGCAGCCATTCTGACTGGCGTGTAATGGTACCTCATTGTGGTTTTGATTTGCACTTCTCTGATAATGAGTGATGTTGAGCATCTTTTCATGTGTTTGTTAGCCATCTGTATGTCTTCTTTGGAGAAATGTCTGTTTAGTTCTTTGGCCCACTTTTTGATTGGGTCATTTATTTTTCTGGAGTTGAGCTGCAGGAGTTGCTTGTATATTTTTGAGATTAATCCTTTGTCGCTTTATTTGCTATTATTTTCTCCCATTCTGAAGGCTGTCTTTTCACCTTGCTTATAGTTTCCTTTGTTGTGCAAAAGCTTTTAAGAAATAGAAAGCCCAGAGATAAATCCACGTACCTATTGACACCTTATGTTCAACAAAGGAGGCAAGGATATACAATAGAAAAAAGACAACCTCTTTAAGAAGTGGTGCCAGGAAAACTGGTCAACCACTTGTAAAAGAATGAAACTAGAACACTTTCTAACACCATACACAAAAATAAACTCAAAATGGATTAAAGATCTAAATGTAAGACCAGAACCTATAAAACTCCTAGTGGAGAACATAGGCAAAACTCTGTCTGACATAAATCACAGCAGGATCCTCTATGACCCACCTCCCAGAATATTGGAAATAAAAGCAAAAATAAACAAATGGGACCTAATTAAACTTAAAAGAAATAAATGTTTTTTTCTGGAACTCTCTTGCTTTTTTGATGATCCAGTGGAGGTTGGCAGTTTGATTTCTGGTTCCTCTGCCTTTTCTAAAACCAGCTTGAGCTGGAAGTTCATGCTTCATATATTGCTGAAGCCTGGCTTGGAGAATTTTGAGCATTACTTTACTAGCATCTGAGATGAGTGCAATTGTGCAGTAGTTTGAGCATTCTTTGGCATTGCCTTTCTTTGGGATTGGAATGAAAACTGACCTTTTCCAGTCCTGTGGCCCCTGGCGAGTTTTCCACATTTGCTGACATATTGAGTGCAGCACTTTCACAGCATCATCTTTTAGGATTTGAAATAGCTCATCTGGAATTCCATCACCTCCACTAGCTTTGGTTGTAGTGATGCTTCCTAAGGCCCTCTTGACTTCACATTCCAGGATGTCTGGCCCCAGGTAAGTGATCACACCATCGTGATTATCTGGGTCATGAAGATCTTTTTTGTACAGTTCTTCTGTGTATTCCTGCCACCTCTTCTTAATATCTTCTGTTTCTGTTAGGTCCATACCATTTCTGTCCCTTATGAATCAGCTATTGGTATACATATACATATATCCCCTCCCTTTTGAACCTCTGGAGAAGGAAATGGCAACCCGTTCCAGTATTTTTGCCTGGAAAATCCCATGGACTGAGGAGCCTGGTAGGCTACAGTCCATGGGGTCACAAAGAGTTGGACATGACTGAGCAACCTCACTTTCACTTTCTTTTGAACCTCCCTCCCATCTCCCACCCCATTTGAACCCTCTAGGTTGATAAATAGCACTTGTTCAAGTTTCCTGAGCTATACAGGAAATTCCCATTGGCGATCTACTTTACATATGGTAATGTAAGTTTCCATGTTACTCTTTCCATACACCTCACCCTCTCCTCCCCTCTCTCCATGTCCATAAGTCTATTATTCATGTCTGTTTCTCCATTCCTACCCTGCTCTTCTTCTTCTGGGACCACTATAGTTCGAATGTTGGTGCCTTTGATATTGTCCCAGAGGTCTCTGAGACTACCCTCAGTTCTTTTCATCCTTTTTACTCTATTCTGCTCTTCAGAAGTTATTTCCACCAATTTATCTTCCAGCTCACGGATTTGTTCTTCTGCTTCGGCTGTTCTGCTATTGATTCCTTCTAGAGTATTTTTAATTTCAGTCATTTTGTTGTTTCTCTCTGTTTGTTTATTCTTTAATTCTTCTAGGTTTTTGTTAATTGATTCTTGCATTTTTCCCATTCTGTTTTCAAAGTTTTTGGTTATCTTCACTATCATTATTGTGAATTCTTTTTCAGGTAGTTTGCCTATTTCCTCTTCATTTTTTTGGACTTCTGTGTTTCTAATTTGTTCCTTCATTTGTGTGGTATTTCTCTGCCATTTTGTTATTTTATTTTTAACTAATTGTCTTTGAGGTCCTCTTTTCCCAGGCTTCAAAGTTGAATTTTTTCTTCCTTTTGGTTTCCTTCCTCCTAAGGGCAGTCCAGTGGTTTGTGTAAGCTTCGTACAGGGTGAGATTTGCGCTGAGTTTTGTTGTTGCTGCTGCTGCTGCCGTTGTTTCTTCGTGTTTCCTCTGATGGGCGAGGCTGAGTGAGGTGGTAATCCTGTCTGCTGGTGACTGGGTTTATGTTTTTGTTTTGTTTGTTGTTTAGATGAGGCATCCTGCACAGGGTGCTCCTGGTGGCTCAGTGATGCAGGTCTTCTTTCAAGAGGTTTCCTTTGCGTGAGTTCTCACTATCTGATACTCCCTAGGGTTTGTCCTCTGTAGTCTAGGGTCTTGGAGTCACTGCTCCCACCCCAGTGGCTTAGGGCTTGATCTCGAGTTTTGCGTGTTTCTATATATTCTTTTCCGCTGGTCAGGTACTCCTGCCCACTCTCAGCTGGGGTTTTGCATGCACGTCTGTGTCTGAAGGTGTGTTCCTGATGTATCTGTGGAGAGATGTACTCCACGCCCACCTACTCCTCCACCATCTTGTTCACTATAGCAGATTTTAAATACAGTTCTCTCTCTCTTGAGGTGTTCTCTCTATTCTCTCTTTGCCTTCAATAAACTCAATAAACTCTCCTGCAGGATGGGCAAGTCAGAATGGCATCAGGTTTCTGGGCCTTAGAAGCCAGTGGACTCAAATTGGGCTCCACAGTAGCACCTCACAGGTAGGTGTTGCCTCCCTGGGAGCTTCTGAGCATCGGTTTGATAAGAGTGAGAATTGAAGCCTTCACCACCATTCATTCTTAATAGCCCACAATCATCAACTGATGGATGGATAAACACATTGTGGTACATTGAGGTAATGGAATCCTATTCAGCAATCAACAAGAACTAGCTACTAACTCAGTAACATGGATAGATTAGATCCAAAAATCATTATACTAAGTGAAAGCGGCCAGGCTTATAGACTACATATTGCACGATTTCTTTTAAAAGAATTTTTGGAGAAGACAACATTTAAGGACAAAAAGCAGATTATTGGATGCCAACGATGGGAGTTGTGGGAGACGAATGATTGAGAAGAGGCACTACAGAGCTTTCTTTGTGTGTGTATTAGTTGCCTAGTCATGTCCAACTCTTTGACACCCCATGGACTGTGGCCTGCTAGGCTCCTCTGGCCATGGAATTCTCCAGGTAAGAATACTGGAGTGGGTTGCCATTTCCTTCTCTAGGTGATCTTCCCAACCCAGGGATCGAACCCGGGTCTCCTGAATTGAAGGTAGATTTGTTACAGTCTGAGCCACCAGGGAAGCCCCTGGTGGGGACCTTTCTCGGAGAACTTTCTGCGGTTAATGGAAATGTCTTATGTCATGATTATGATTTTGTGAGCCCATGACTCTTTAACAAAAAAATCATGGAATTATACACTTAAAAATGCTAATGTTAAAAAGATGCTCATGTTCTTTATATGTTAATTATAACTCAATAACTTAATTTAAAATAATTCATGTATATAAGTGACATAAAATAAAGAGAAACATACTAATGACTAAAACATTAGTTTTTCAATTTAGAGCATTATTTAAATCCCTAAATGAAGATAACATTTTCTACTTATTTTTATTCCTCTACAGTAAGATTTATATTGTGTGATTAAACAACTATATCACTACATTTAGTTTCTTGAAAATAAAATAACAAAACATTATCATTTGTCTTTTGAAAAATGCAGAAGTGAGCTATTTAAGATAGGTTTGTTGGACCAGCCTTATAAGTTGTTTTAATAAGATTAATTAGCAGTATCCGTTGAGTAGCTGACATTCAGGACTGTGTTAGCAGATATATATAAGGTACAAAGATGCAAGGACCATCTACATTAAGTTGCAAAGTTAAAATATCAGAAATGACTCTTATGCAGTGGAATATGTGATAAGAGTTAGACAAGAGAAGGAAACTTGTTTATAGGGACTTAGGAAACCTGACAAGGGAGTGGGAACAGAGAAGAAGGAATCCTTTCTTACTTAGTTGGCCAGAAGAAGATAAAGTGAGGGATGTATATGATCAACAAAGGTAAAAACATTTACTTGTAGTTTTTCAGTCAGTAAGTCATGTCTGACTCTGTGACCCCATGGACTGCAGCATGCCAGGCTTCCCTGTTCGTCAAAAATATTTACTATGTGGCCACTAATTGAAAAAGTCTGCTGACCTTTGATCGAGAAGAATTAAGTTTGATGATATAATGCTTAGTTAAGTAAGCTAAATGCAATGCAAGTAGGAAAATTTCTCAGAGTAGGAAGTAAAGAACTGGACTATGGCATTGTTAAGTCTATTATTTTCTGTGATAATCAATTTTCATTTTAAAGTGACCTGATATTCACTTTCCTTGGCTTTGCTTTCTTGAATTAATGTGGTTGCTATCTGTTTCTCTCAAAGATCTATCGTACCATTTAATTACTTAAGACGAAGTTTGGGAAAACTAATATCAATATCTTTCTTTAAAATTTTATATTAGATCAGAGCTCTTTTTATTCCCATTTTTCAAGGGTTGAAACTGAGGCTAGGATAAGTTTTATTTTTTATTTTTTGTAAATTAATCTATTTATTTTAATTGGAGGGTAAATACTTTACAATACTGTAGTGGTTTTTGCTCTACATTGACATGAATCAGCCATGAGTGTACATGTGTCCCCCATCCTGAACCCCCCTCCCACCTCCCTCCCCATCCCGTCCCTAAGGTTGTCCCAGTGCACCAGCCCTGAGCGCCCTGTCTCATGCATCGAACCTGGATACATTTTATTCCTCTAAAACAACATTTTAGTAATGGTATAGTCAATATCTGCATTCAACTACATGACTCCAGGTTGTGTGTGTTTCTTTTTATCATTTTCATTACTGAATGAGAGTCAATGGGGAAATATTGTTTCTTTGGCTTATCAAAGCATATGAGAGGAAAGAACTATTAAGAATTTTGGAAAATGTGATGGCTTTTAATTTAGAAGCTCAGCAATTCAATCTAACTTGACTGCATTTTACCACACTAATTTGACCTATTCAACTGCCTTGCCCAAATCAGATGAAAGTGGTGATTTATATCAGTGCAACATGAAAACACTAGTTATTTCAAGTAACATAATAATCAAAGAAATGAGCATCTGACTCACTGTTTCCTGCCCTCTTCTGTGTGGAGTATCTCATAAAGGGGGGGGGGGGGGAATGGACAATTTTAAAGGAGCTGGAAGTATTTGGTGAAATATAATTAAACAATAAAAAATAATGAATTAAACAAATCGTTATATGTAAAAATTTCAAATAAATATGAGAAAAAGCAGGTCACTGCAATGTCCTAAATTTTTCCTACCCTGTCTAAATATTTTGAAACAAGCTTCATGTTGAGGTGCTTGCTTTGTGATATTTAGCTTTCTATGTATATATTTTGTCAGCTAGAGTTAAAAAATACTCCACAACATATTGAATTTTCCTTTCCAGTGACATCTAGAGAACACACTACAACAGAGTGAACGATAAAAACATGTATTTTTTAAAACTGAGTTGTAAAGATTTTAAAGCAATGTCAAAATGTATTTTTTGATAAGTGCCAAGTTCAGAAACTATCAAGCAACCAGTTAAATTACAAATGTTTCTCTGCTAAGTGGCAGTCTGGATGGAACGGAGTTTGGGGGAAAATGGATACATGCATATGTATGGCTGAATCTCTTCATTGTTCACCCGAAACGAACACAACATTGTTCATCAACTATACTCCAATATAAAATAAAAGGTTTAATTAAAAAATGTTTCTCTGACTAGCAGAGTTTGGGTCAAAATAGTCTTTTTCTGTATAATTTAAGGGTATATAAATTATATATTATTATTTATTTTACATAGCAAAGCACACATAATAAAAAATACACGAGTCCTTTATTTCTCTATTTCATTCAATATGCTTCCATTATCACTTATCTTGTCTGGATTCTAAATAATTGTTGAGATACAAACTTGACCATTCTATTATTCTGTTTGGTAAAAATATGAAATTTTCTACATTTGTGCTATTTGCTTTCATATATTGTTTCTAAGTGAAGTAGCTCAGTCGTGTCTGACTCTTTGCAACCCCATGGACTGTAGCCTACCAGGCTTCTCTGCCCATGGGATTTTCCAGGCAAGAATACTGATTTTAACAGTGCTGAGTATTCACCACAGTTAACAATTTGGTCAAGTTGGGAAAAAATAATTGAGAAAACTACTGGCTCATTTACATTGGTGTAACAAACAGGTTGACCAGTGGCTAATGTATGCACAGAATAGAATTTTTCAATAAAATTCAGAATGAAGTTGTCGAAAGCACATATGATGTAATCAGAAGGAAACTGGGCTTGGGATGACACAGGGCTGAATCTCTGTCAAGTTGTTTATTAGATATGAACTTTAGGGAAGTTTCTGTGTGAGTTTCAACATTTCCATTTATAAAATGAAGGTTTCAATAATAGACATATAAATATAAAGAATAAATAAGATATTGTATGGAAAATGTAAAATATAGGTTTCTTTCCTTCTCTTTATCCTAATGACATGACTGACTTTCATCAGAACTTGACAATGGAATTCTCTGTGTTCAAATAATGTAAGTCAGTTTCCCTTGATTATAAAAATTTTTAGGGAAGAAAAATCACATGACAATAATGACAAATTGTCACTTTAAAAGTTAGTCATAATTCAATGCTCTTCCATTTGTAGCACTAAAAATCTACCTTTCTCCATCTTGACAATCTCTTTTTTGCCAGTTATTTACAACAAATAAAGATACAGCATTTATATATTGCAAAGTGAAACTTCAAATTTTGCAAAAGTTATAGATTTCATGAAGTTAACAAAGGCAAATTTGGAAAATGGCTTCAATCATTACAGCATAGTTACTAACAAAAGAAGAAATGATGAGGTGCCCAGAAAATCTACAAGAATGTGGACATTACATGATTGAACATACAGTGATTTGAAACTGAATATTAATATAGGCCTTGGGAAGATTGCCTAATTCCTCAAATATTTTGCAATTACATTTTGTGATCTTGGTAGGTACAAATGCAATGGAGCATGGGGTATCATGCTATCCTACTATTTTGTAGGGGGAAAAAAGATGCAAAACATCTTTTTGAGTAATTTTTTTCCCTCAGAGTTGCACGTGTTACATGAATTTTAATTTATGAGATTCAGATTTTATAATCATTTTTAAGAATAAATATAAACCAAAATATTATGTTTTCAGCTCTGCAAAATTTTGTTCCTATTTTATATAGAGTTGCTTTAAAGGAGTGATTTCTAATTCTAACTATTCTAAGATGAAGAGCTCCCCAGAATGGGATTAAAAATCAATATATAAAATTCTGTTACTTTTCTGTACACTAGTAATTAACTAGAAGAAAAATAAATTATTAAAACTATCCACTTACAATTTCATTAAAATGAGTAAAATACCTAGCAATAAGGTGGCTCAGATGGTAAAGAACCTGCCTGCAATACAGGAGACCTGACTTTGATACCAGGATCAGAAAGATATCCTGGAAAAGGGAATGGCTACTCACTCCATTATTCTTGCCTGGAGAATTTCATGGACAGAGGAGCCTGGTGGGCTATAGTCCATGAGGTCACAAAGAGTTAGACATGATTCAGTGACTAACACATAAATAATTAATTAAAACAAGATGAAAGGCCTACACAATGAAAACTATAAGGCACTGATGAAAATAATTGGAGAAGACACAAAGAAATGGAAAGATATTCTGTATTCATAAATTGGAAAATTAATATTGTTTAAAAAAAACCCACAATATCCAAGGAAACCTATATATTCAAAGAAATCCCTCTCAAAACTCGAATGACATTTTTCACAGAAATAGAACAAACAAACCTAAAATTTGTATGAAATCACAAAAGACCCTGAATAGCCAAGGTAATCTTAAGAAGAAAGAACAGAGTTGGAGGTATCACACTCTCTGATTTCAAAGTATAATATAAAACTACCATAGTCAACAGTATGATAAAAGCAGAAAAAGTAGAAACATGGGCTCATTTAACAATGGAATAGAATAGAGAGCCCAGAAATGAACCTACATTTATATAGTCAATTCATTTAGGAGAAATGAGCCAAAAATATACAATGTGGAAAGTGCAATCTCTTCAATAAATGGTATTAGGGAAATTGAACAACTACGTACAAAAGAATGAAACCAAACCATTGTCTTATACCACACACAAAAGTAACCAAGAGTGAATTAAAGTCTTGTGTGAAAGACCTGAAACTGTAGAACTCCTAGTAGAAAACATAAGTGTGTTAAGCCCCCGACATAAGTCTTGTGGGTGATTTTTTTTTATTTTATCTGAATCCAAAAGCAAAGGCAACAAAAGCAAAAATGAACACATGTGACTACATCAAACTTAATAAAGATAAAAATAAAAAAGCTGCACAATAGAAGAAATCATCAACAAAATTAAAAGGAAACCTACTGAATGGGGGCAAATATTTGCAAAACATATACCAGATAAAAGGCTAATATCTAAACTATACAAAGAACTCATAAAACTCAATAGAAAAAATTTTTTTTAAATGGGCAGAGAATCTGAATAGATTTTTTTTTTCCAAAGAGGACATACAAATAGACAAAAGGTACATGAAAATCTGTTCAAAATCACTAATCATCATGGAAATATAAATCAAAATGGCAGTGAGATATTTCTTCACACTTACTAGAAGGGCTGTTGTCAAAAACAAGAAATAAGGTCAGCAAGGATGTAGAGAAAAGCATACCTTTGTGCATTGTTGGTAGGAATGTATTGGTGCAGCCACTATAAAAAACAGGATGGAGATGCTTAAAAAATTTTTAAAGTAGATCTACCATATGATCTACTAATTCTACTTCTGGGTATTTATCTGAAGAACATGAAAACACTAATTCAAAAAGATATATACACCTCCACGTTCACTGAAGTATTATTTAAAATGGGTAAGACACAGAAACAACCTACATGTCCACTGATGGATGAATGGATGAAGGAAATATGGTATATATTCACAATAAAATATTACTCAGTCATAAAAAAGACTGAATCTTGTCATTTGCAATAGCATGGTAGGACCTTGAGGGCATTATGCTAGGTGAAATAAGTCAGACAGAAAATAAATACCATATGATCTCACTTATAAGTGAAATCTAAAAACAAACAAACAACCCATTGAAACAGAGGAGAGATTAGTGGTGGACTGATGTGGAGGGGGGCAATAAAGTGGGTGATGGTGGTCAAAAGGTACAGATCTCTAGTAATGAAGTAGTGGGGAGGTAATGTACAGCATGAAAACTATAGATAAAAGCACCATATTGTATGCTTGAAAGTAGCTAGGAGAGTGAATTTTAAAAGTTCTCATCACAAGAAAAAATATGTAATTATATATGGTGACAGATGTTAAATAGACTATCGTGATGATCATTTTTCAGTTTTTACAAATATCAAATCATTATATTGTACACTCGAAGCTAATATAATGTTGTATGTCAATTATGCCTCAATATATAGAGACAGAGATCCCTTAGCAAAGCTCTCTAGTGACCTTTTGCTTCACTAACACGATGACTTGCTTCACTTTTTCTTTCAAGGATTACTTTTCCATGTCTAACCCTCAGATTCACATTTCCAAGTGTTACTCATCTAGTTGCCTTGTTGTCAGCTTGATATCAGCAAATACCTGCAAACTGGTAATTAATGTTAGCAGATAATGGTTTAAAATGTCACTGCTCTCACAAGTATTTTCATTCTAAGAGGATTCTTGAAGACAGATTCACAAGACAATATTGAATTTAATGCTTACTATTCTCCAAACATTGGGCTAATTGCTTTACATAAACTATCTCTTAATTTTCACAATGATCTTGTGAGCTGGTTTGTATCATCCTTCTTTACAGGTAAGATAATTGAACTCATTTCACATGTTTGCAAAGTAATGCTCAATATTCTCCAAGCCAGGCTTCAACAGTACATGAATGGGGAACTTCCAGATATTCAAGCTGGATTTTAAAGGTGCAGAGGAATGAGACATCAAATTGCCAACAACTGTTGGATCACAGAAAAAGCAAGAGAATTCCAGAAAAACATCTACTTCTGTTTCATTGACTATGCTAAATCTTTTGACTGTGTGATTCACAACAAACAGTGGAAAATTCTTAAAGAGATGTAGATACCAGGTCACCTTACCTGCCTCCTGAGAAATCTGTATGCAGGTCAAGAAGCAAAAGTTAGGACCAAACATGGAACAATGGACTGGTTCCAAATAGGAAAAGGAGTATGTCAAGGCTGTATATTGTCACCCTGCTTATTTAACTTATATGCAGAGTACATCATGAGAAACACTGGGCTGGATGAAACACAAGCTGGAATCAAGAGTGCTGGGAGAAATATAAATAACCTCAGATATGCAGATGACATCATCCTTATGGCAGAAAGTGAAGAAGAACTAAAGAGCTTCTTGATGAAAGCTCTTGGCTTTCATCAAAAAAGTTGGCTTAAAAGCTCAACATTCAGAAAACTAAGATCATGGCATCTGGTCCCGTCACTTCATGGCAAATAGATGGGGAAACAATGGAAACAGTGGCTTAAAGCTCAACATTCAGAAAACTAAGATCATGGCATCTGGTCCCGTCACTTCATGGCAAATAGATGGGGAAACAATGGAAACAGTGACAGACTTTGCTTTCTTGGGCCCAAAATCACTGCAGATGGTGACTGCAGCCATGAAATTAAAAGACACTTGCTCCTTTGAAGAAAAGCTATGACAAACCTAAATAGCATATTAAAAAGCCCACACATTACTTTGCTGACAGAGGTCTGTATAGTCAAAGCTATGGTTTTCCAGTTATCATGTATGGATGTGCCAGTTGGACCATAAAGAAAGCTGAGTGCCAAAGAATTGATATTTTTTTTTTTAATTTTTTATTAGTTGGAGGCTAATTACTTCACAACATTTCAGTGGGTTTTGTCATACATTGATATGAATCAGCCATAGATTTACACGTATTCCCCATCCCGATCCCCCCTCCCACCTCCCTCTCCACTCGAGGAATCTGGTGCACTGGGAAGAATTGATATTTTTGAACTGTGGTGTTGGAGAAGACTCTTGAGAGTCCCTTGGACTGCAAGGAGATCAAACCAGTCAATCCCAAAGAAAATAAATCCAGAATATTCATTGGAAGGACTGATGATGAACCTCCAATAATTTGACCACCTGATGCGAAGAGCTGGCTCATTAGAAAAGACCCTGATGCTGGGAAAGATTGAAGGTAGGAAGAGAAGGGGACGAATAGGATGAGATGGTTGGATGGCATCACTGACTCAGTGGACTGGGTTTGTTCAAGCTCTGGGAGATGGTGAAAGGCAGGGAAGCCTGTTGTGCTGCAGTCCATGGGGTAGCAAAGAGTAAGACATGACTGAGAGCCTGAACACCAAGGTTTAGTTTAACAAAACAGTAGCGAGTGTCAGAGTCAGGCGGGCAGTCCCAGGTGTCTGAGTCCAAATCGTAGGTGAATGACTCTGATACAGTATAGCTCTTGGAAAGAGGAAACTACCTAGTATTCCTTTATCACCCTGTTTAGATGGTCACCTACTTGTATTCTCTTGATTTGTTTACCCATACAGCATCTGGTTCCATAGTGACTTTGAGGCTGGTATATATTCATCTTCAATTAGTTCAGATCAAATTACCTTTGTTGTTTTTGTTCAGTCACCAAGTTGTGTATGACTCTTTGTGACCCCATGGACAGCAGCAGCACACCAGGCCTCCCTGTCCACCACAGTCTTCTGGAGTTTGCCCAAATTCACGTCCATTGAATTGGTAATGCCATCCAACCATCTCATCTTACCATACGTCTCTTATTCCCTGACTACTGAATGTCTCTGCTGGAGTTTTATAGCTCAGACATAAGTTCTAAAGGCCTCCTTTGCTCTGTCCTAATTAAAACTTCACAGAAGAGAAATCGCAGGGCTAGAGGAAATGCAGGGAAGAGCATCTGGAATAAAACCGTGTCCTTTAGTCATGCAGCATCCTTTGCTGTTTGAGTACTTTTCGGAAATGGATAAACTATGCATCAGAGAGTTTGCAATGAGCGTGTTAAAGGGACAATGAACTGCGTTTTGGTCCTGTCTCACTTGTACGCCAGGCCTTAAGCACTACTATCACTTACTGACTTATAAATTCAGCTATATTCTACGATGGTGCAAAACATATATGCAGACATGAAATGTTAGTCTGTAAATCATTATGTAATACCATTAATGCAGTTTTCTTGGCTATAAAATAGCCAAGTATTATATTTTATTCTCCTTCACTTTAAGACTCAGGATGCACTCAGCACTGTTACCCATGAGTGCCATGGAGTCCCCACAATTCTGTGATTGGGGGAGGGACAGTAGGGGGATGGATTGGTTTGGAGAACATGTTTGGGGGAACTGGACCTGTTTCTATGGTTTTGAATTTTTAGGGATACAGATATATCAGACTGGGCATTTATTTTGCCTGGGACTCAGTCATACATAATTTTACAAGATCACCAAGGCAAACAATACCAGGTTAGTACAAGTAAGGATAAGCAAAGGGTCCAGGCAGTAGAATAAGGACAATGATAACATTTGTTGGAAATAAATCTTAATTATTATGCTTTTTATCTGGATGCAGGTGGCTTCATGTACTCTGATGTTTCTTCTACTTTAAATCAGCTTTGTTGGGACTCGGCTTGCATCTTTTAAGGTCTTTCCCATCTGTCTCAGTATCTACCGGGTTTCCCAGGAGGGAAAGTGGTGATGAACCCGCCTGCCAATGCAGGAGACATAAGAGATGTGGGTTCAGTCTGTGGGTTGGGAAGATCCCTGGAGGCGGGCACAGCAACCCAACCCAGTATTCTTGCCTGGAGAATCCCAGGGATAGAGGAGACTGGTAGGCTGCAGTTCATAGGTTCACAAAGAGTCCGACATGACTGAAGCGACTTAGTACCCAGGTACTATATCTCTTGAGGATATAAGCTCCTCTCTTTTACAGGCATTGAGCCTCTGGTGTTCCAGGGCATATAGAAGGTGCATTAAACTTTGATTATTCTAGCTTTTGCATGTTTAAAACTATAACAATGCAATCTTTAAATAGTCAATAAATCTTTTGCCTCCAAGCAGTTAATTCTTACAAACATTTGGAGTTAAAAAATGTGAACTGTAGGTTTTTTTTTTAATTTCAGTGTGATTTGTTGCAATTTGTGCCACATAAATGAATAAATTCTGTCAGTAATTCAAAGTTATTTAAACCGGTTGGTATCATAGAAACAGAATAGCTATTTTTTGCATGTTATATTGGTTTTTTTTCCCCCCATGATGTTTACTATACAAAGAGAAATCATGCTGTTCACACTGTAAACACTCTTGCTGAGAGCTCCCAATCAATCTCATAATCAATCCTGACACAACTATGCTGATTATGCCTAAAATTATAGTCTCCTGCCCAGATCCTTTTCCTAGACTTCAAACTTACATATGCAGTTTTCTGTACTATCTACAGGTACATAACTCTTCACATATCCATGACTCAACTAAACCTATTCTGTTCTAAACCAATTTTTTATCTTAGCCATAAAACTAAGTTTCTTTTCTTCCTCAAATTCTGTTTGATTAGTGAGTGAATGATTGAATCAATTAATCCCCAGAAGCAATCATATAAGCAATCCTATAAAATCAAAATGACTTTAAATAGGCATATTAAGATTTCACATACTATTTCTAAAATAATAGAAATAAAATGCATAATTTTAAATTGAGTAGAAGGAAACATTCATTTAAAAACCTTCCGTTAAATAAAAAAGTCTGAAAGAGTGAAATGAGGGCAAATAAATCATAGAAAAAGGATAGCAATTAGTAAAAAATGAGGTGGTATAAATAAATAGGCTAAGTTCATTAATTAAAAGATAATATATACTCAATAAGCATTTGTTGAATAAAACAGTAAGTACAATATTTGATATTATAAAATAAGAATTTTGAGAAGTTAATAAGTCCATTGATTTTTTTTTTAAGTCTTATTTGTGTTCATGGTATAAGTTATATATATATTGTGTGTGTGTGTATATATATATATATATATAATAGAGTGATGTACTATAGCTTTATCCAAAATACATATTATATGGCATAAAATATACCAAAGACTGAAATCCTGGTTCCATCATTTACTAAAGATGAGAGCTTAACTGTTTCACTTAATCCTTCTAAAGTTTCTATAGGTTCCTCATCTCTGCAACAGGGATGACAAATAATGGCCAACTCAGATATTATGCAAGGATTATGTTGGCTGTGCTGTGCTTAGTCACTCAGTTGAGTCCAGCTCTTTGCAACCCTATGGACTGTCGTCTACCAGGCTTCTCCGTTCATGGGATTCTCCAGGCAAGAACAGTAGAGTGGGTAGCCTACCCCTTCTGCAGGGGATCTTCCCAATCCAAGAATCAAACCAGGCTCTCCTGCATTGCAGGCGGATTCTTTACCAGCTGAGCTACCAGAGAAGCCCTTGCAAGGATTTTATGGTTCAACAAATGTGAAAATATGATTGTATATTATAAAATGTTGCATTCATGATATATTTTTTAACTGCAGTCTATTAGATGTACAAAAATTTTAATTTCCACTTTGATATAAGTGTGCAAGCTTCTGAGATAATACTTCGGCACAAAATAGGACCAAAACATATTTAAAGTTAAATAGTAATTACTGATTTGCTATTTAAAAGTCTGTGGTGATAACCTCTAAACCTTTAAGTAATTCTATGCTTGGTTATAGATTTTATGAGGCTTATTTTTACATTTTCAGAGAACTTCTTTAATATAGTAAAACCCTGAATTTCAAAATTTCTAAATGACAAAACTGTTTTTTTGGCAACCAAAATCACTTTCTTCACATGTGTTTCAGAATCTAAGAAGATATATCTATTTACAGGTAGTTGAATAGCTAGCTACTTCAGTATCCAGTCAAGATGTTTTTATTCACAGATATTACTGACAGGAATTAATATTGCTCTCTTGCAAAGTTAATGGGGAAATTCAGCAAATAAATCAACCCTAGCTTTTGCTTTTAATCACAGGAAAAAAATGTGCATTGTACATCCATTTGAGGTAATAAGAAAATGGATTTGATGGCTATTTCTGAATATTATTTAATCTTCTTTGATGCAAAAAATGTTTATAATTTCATATAGTTATCTACACTAAAGTGCAGCACTTGCTAAACTTTGAAATAATCATCATCATATTTGAATAATATTTGAAATAATAATATTTGAATGTGACATTAGGTGACCCAAATATCTATCATAAATAAGAGCTGGTTATGATAAACTGATAGCAGGAGCCTGATGAAAACTTTTTAAAGCCCTCTGAAACTCTCATGAGAATCAGCACATTTATTCAGTTATTAAACATGCACTTAATGAATACTTACTCTTCTACTTTTTCATATACTTACAAGTGTCATGTACTGCACAAAGTATTAGAGATAAAATATGAGGTAAAAGGTTTTGTACCATTAAGGAACATATAATCTACTAGGGGAAATTAAAATATTAGGAAACGTTTACTTCCAACACTTTACTTCATTTAAATTTTTGATAAAATAAAATAATAAGTCAATTGTGATTGAAAAGGTGGTAGTAAAATAAGAGTGGAGAACAAAAGAGAATCAAGCATCAGTTAACTAGGTATGCTGTGATGATCTGTTGGACTGATCACCCATTCCATAACACTTTATGGAGAAACTTGAATGAATATTTGGCCAACACAATACATAACTATTTCGACTTGACAGAAATTTGGGGCTGAGATTCTAATACGGATCAAGTTATTTACTCATTTCACAGTGCACAATCTCAGCCCACCAAAACAAAGGCAATTGTTGAGGCCTTTGCTAACAGGTGCCAGACCAGGAAAGCAATCACAAGGTCTTTTCATTGAGTAGCCCTGGCTTATTCTTTCTACACTCACCGTTCCTCTACAGCAAGAATTTTCTGACTTGACTTCCCCAAGACAATTTCAAACTTGTCTTTCTCTTAGGATTAATCCACTATTTCACAGTATGATTGTGACTTAAATTTAAAAATCCAATCAGGTTACAGTTTTTATTTTTATTTTATGTTTATTTTATTCTTCCATATTGATGATAGGAATAATGTTCATTTATCTCTTCTTCAATTCACAACATCATTATAAGAGAAAGGTAAATGGTAAGAAAATTTTCTTACTACACAGCTGATCTATTTTTCTTTGTTCTTAGGATTTCTTTCTCAGTTTCTGATAGTTATATATGGGCTAAAAACCTTGGCCAATTTTATTTATTTATGAATATTATGCATGTACTCACTCAACAAATGTTTTTGAGCCCCTACTCTATGCCAATCATTGTTCTAGATATGAGGGTCAGCACTGAACAAAAACTACAAAAATTCTGCCCTCATGGGATTTTTATTCTATTTCAAGAGGACAGGGAATAAGCAAGTAAGTAAATTTCTATAACGTATGGAAAGTGATTATCATTGTGGAGAAAAGAAAGCAGAGAAAGAGGAAAGGGATTGTTGGGGTTCATATCAAAATAGGAAAATTAGAAAAATTTTCACCAAGCAGGTGAGTTTTGAAGGAAGATTTGAATGTGAAATAGTGAGCCATTCAAATGGCAAGCATAAGAGGAATCAGGCATTGAAAATAGCAACTGGAAAGACTTTGAGGCAAGACTATACCTAGTTCCTGTGGAATATCAGAGAAACTAATATAACTATATATGAAAAAGCAAGAAAGAGAATAGTAGGCAAGGTCAGAGAGATTATATGGAGTCAAATGGTAAGGATTCTCCAAGTTATTGTCAGTCAGTCAGTTCAGTCACTCAGTCGTGTCTGACTGTTTGTGACCCCATGGATTGCAGCACGCCAGGCCTCCCTGTCTATCACAACTTCCTGAGTTTACTCAAACTCATGTCCATTGAGTTGATGATGCCATCCAACCATCTCATCCTCTGTCACCGCCTTCTCCTCGCATCTTCAATCTTTCCCAGCATCAGGGTCTTTTCAAATGAGTAAGTTCTTCATATCAAGTGGCCAAAATATTGGAGTTTCAACTTCAGCATCAGTCCTTCCAATGAATATTCAGGACCAATTTCTTTAGGATGGACTGGTTGGATCTCCTTGAATTCTAAGGGGCTCTCAAGAGTCTTCTCCAACACTACTGTTCAAAAGCATCAATTCTTTGGCACTCAGCTTTCTTTATAGTCCAACTCTCACATCCACACATAAGTACTGGAAAAATCATAGTTTTGACTAGGTGGACCTTTGTGGAAAAGAATATCTCTGCTTTTTAATATTCTGTCTAGGTTGGTCACAGCTTTTCTTCCAAGGAGCAAGCATCTTAATTTCAGGGCTGCAGTCACCATCTGCAGTGATTTTGGAGCCCAAAACAATGAGCTGGAGCAGTGGCTGTGTGGTGCTGGAGTGACTGTGAGGAAATACCCCACATCCAAAGGGAAGCCCCATCACACAGTAGGCACTGGAATAGCAGCTGTGAAGTGATGGAGCAACTTTGCAGAGATATCCCATGCCCAAGGGCAAAGGAGAAACCCCAGAAAGATGGTAGGAGGGATGAAATTGCATTTAGAATCAAATCCCCATACCAGCCAGAGATACTCAGAGGGCTCAAACAAACCTTGTGTGTACCAGGACCCAGAGATCCCACAGAGACTGAGACAGAACTGTGTTTGAGTGTCTCTTATGGAGGTACAGGTCAGCAGTGGACTGCTGCAGAGGCAGCGGCTCTGGGTGCAGCAGACTTGGGTATGGCATAAGCCATACTCCTCTTGGAGGAGGTCATCATTAACTCCACCACAGAGCCACCAGAACTTACACAGGACTGGGAAACAGACTCTTGGAAAGCACAAACAAATTTGTGCACACCAGGACCCAGGAGAAATGAGCAGTGACCCCACAAGAGACCGACCCAGACTTGCCCATGAGTGTCCAGGAGTCTCTAGCAGAGGCGTGGGTCGGTGGAGGCCTGCTGCAGGGCTGGAGGCACTGAGTGTAGCAGTGAGTGCATGGGACCTCCTGAAGGAGGGCGCCATTATCTTCATTACCTCCACCATGGTTTGGTCCCAGGTCAAATAACAGGGAGGGAACATAGCCCTGCCCAGTAACAGAAAACTTGATTAAAGATTTACTGAGCATGGCCCTGCCCATCAGAACAAGACCAAGTTTCCCCCTCAGTCAGTCTCTCCCATCAGGAAGCTTCCATAAGCCTCTTATCCTTCTCCATCAGAGGGCAGACAGAATGAAAACCACAATCACAGAAAACTAACCTATCTGATCACATGGACCATGGCCTTGCCTAATTCAAGCTATTGTCAGTAAGGACTTGAGCACTGACTGAATGAGATGGTCTATTAGTCTGCTTAGGGTGCCATTGCAAAATGTCATAGACTGACTGGCTTAAACAATAGTAAATGATACTGAGGCTGGAAGTTTGAGATCAGGGTTTCAGCTTAGTTGGTTTCTGCTGAAAGGTCTCTGACTGGCAGATAGCCACATTCTCACTAAATTGGAAAGAAAGAGCAAGCTGTCTGATATCTCTTCTTCTAGGAGCACTAATTCCATCATGAGGGCCCTACCCTCAAGGTCCCTCTATACACCTAGTTACTTTCCAAAAGACCCATCTCCAAATATTGGGGCTTCATATGAACTTAAGGTTAACTCAATTCAATCTTTAGCAGACAGGAAGTTTTTGGAGTATTTTGGACAGAGAGGTGACATGATAAAAACTATAAGGCTATGGATTTTCCAGTGGTCATGTATGGATGTAAGAGTTGGACTTTAAAGAAAGCTGAGTGCTGAAGAATTGAAGCTTTTGAACTGTGGTGTTGGAGAAGACTCTTGAGAGTCCCTTGGACTGCAAGGACATCTAACCAGTCCATCCTAAAGGAGATCAGTCCTGGGTGTTCATTGGAAGGACTGATGATGAAGCTGAAACTCCAATATTTTGGCCACCTCATGCGAAGAGCTGACTCATTGGAAAAGACCCTGATGCTGGGAAAGGTTGAGGGCAGGAGGAGAAAGGGATGACAGAGGATGAGATGGTTGAACAGCATCACCGACTCAATGGGTGTGAACTCTGGGAGTTGGTGATGGATAGGGAAGCTTGGCATGCTGCGGTTCATGGAGTCGCAGAGTCAGACATGACTGAGAGATTGAACTAAGGTCACGCTTAGCTACCATGTTGAGAACAGATTTTTAAAAGATAAAGGCAAAAATAATAGAGAACCGTTAAAAGGCTATTGCAATATCTCAGGTAGGTGATAATTATACCTTATACTAGAGAACTGGCATGGAAGGTATGAGAAATCATCAGATTTCAGATAAAATTTATAGTAGGACCAATAAAATTGCTGACAATTTTTATGTGAGGTGTGAAAGAAAGTAACAAAAAATGTCTCAAACACTGATGAATTGCAAGGAATGGAATTGTCATTAATTTAGGGGGAAAAGATCTCCTGTTTGGGGAGGATTTAACCAGGCATTCAGTGTTTCTCAGGGTGAGTGTGCAGTGTCTATTAGCCATGCAAATGGAAATGCTGAATAGGCAGTTAGATGTACAACCAGATTCCTGATTGGAGACATACATTTGGGAGATGTCAGTATTTAAAGAGTATTGTGGGGTGAAATATCAGGGAATGAGGCTATATTAAAGAAAGAAGTTCAAAACCTGACATGTGAGTGGCTGTCAGATCATGAGTTTCAGGAGATGGGGCAAAATCAACACAGGGGATTACGAAGTAAGGTAAGAGGAAGACTAGTGTGTGTGGAATTCTGCAAGAAGGTGTTCTATGAAAGAAGGAGTTTCCAACATGAGGACTGAAAATAATGTTAAAATGTTAAAAAGTGTCATAAACTGAGGTATATCCATACAATGGAATACTATTCAGCGATATGGAATAACATACTGACAAATATGGGTGCACCTTAGAAACATTAAGTGCACACACACAAAAACTGCACATTGTATAATTTCACTAAAACAAAATTTTTAGGAAAGGTAAAAATGTAGAGACAGAAAGTGGATCAGTGATTGCATGAGGACATGGGTGGAAATGCCTTTGTGAAATAATGGAAGTTCTAAACTTGGACTGTGGTGAACATCGTGTTAAACATACAGAAGCTCATTGAACTGTACACTTAAAACAGGTGAGTGTTCTGGGATAGAAACTGGCTCTCAATAAATCTATTAAAAGGTTAGAGAAAGAGACAGAGAAAGAGGGCAGAAAGCAAGAAACAGACAAAAAGACAGCATCAGAGTTGAACTGGATAATGCACATACAAAGCCTCTGAAGAGTTTGCTATGGAGAGGAGCAGAAAAAAAATGAGGTGGTAGCTGAAAGAGGAGAGGTTTGCTTTGTATTGTTTTGTTTTCAGATGGAGGAGGGGACAGTATGGTTGTACCCTGTTAGGAATGACCCAGAAGAAAGTAAACAATCTGTGGTGAAAATTTAGAAGAGCGGAACAGAAAATTACCAAAGTGATTTATTTAAGTAGATAAATAAGGATGAATTACAGTACACAGGTTGACGGATGGGCCTCAGAAGCACAGCAGTACATCTGTACTAAAGAAGAGAGGTTAGAATATGAAACAAATGTTAATGAGTGTGTAATCTGGTGATGAAGGCTTGTGTAAGTTATCTTCTAATTGCTTTTCTTTTCACAATGAAATGGTTATCAGCTGAAAGTGAGGATGGGAGAAAAACTGAATGATGGGAGACACATTGAAGGTTTGACAAAATTACAGTGAGAGGGCTAGATTTGTTTTTTTTTTTTTTTTCCCCTTAATTTCTGGTCAGCATAAGTGCACTTGAGATTAATAGTTTGGATTTTTAATTTAGATTGCATGCACGAGTGCAGAGTCACTTCAATCGTGTCTGACTCTGCAACCCTATGGACTGTAGCCCACCAGGGAATCTGTCCATGGGATTTTCCAGGCAAGAATATTGGAGTGGGTTGCCATGCCCTCTTCCAGGGGATCTTCCCAAGCCAGAGATCCAAACCACATCTCTATGTCTCCTGCATTGGCAGGCAGGTTCTTTACCACTACCACCGCCTGGGAAGCCCCAAAATTGAGACTAATGTGCCTAACTATTTTCATAGTGTCATCTATACATACATATGTATATACATATGTATTGGCTGTACTGTGAGGCTTGTGGGATCTTAGTTCCCAGACTGACCAGGGATCGAACCTGTGCCCTTGACAATGAAAGGGTGGACTCCTAGCCACAGGACCGCGAGAGAATTCCCTTTACAGTCATATAAGGTTGAGGAGTTTCAGGCTGAAGAATGGGTTTACATTGGGATTAGGATTTTGCTGAGTGTTGTGAGGCAAAAGGAGGTTGAAGTAATTAAGGTTGTAACTAAGAAAAGTGATAATGATTGAAGGAGAAAAATGAGACTCAAAGAAGGGGGAACAAAGGTGAAAAGGAGGTAGAATCAAAGATTTGTAGATTTCAATGAGGTTGAAGGGTTCCTGGAATCAAGGAAGCAGTGAGCAGAAAACGTACGTATTCTCAGTCGCTCAACCAAGTCCAACTCTTTGTGGCTCCATGGCCTGTAGCCTGCCAGGCTCCTCTTGCACATGGAATTTTCCAGGAAAGAATACTGGAGTGGGGTGCCATTTCCTATACTAGAGTAGGGTACTGTTTTCTATTCCAGGAGATCTTCCTGATCCAGGGAACAAACTTGAGTCCCCTGTGTCTTCTGCATTGGCAGGCAGATTCTTTACCAATAGTGCTAGCTTAACTGGAAGCCCAGTTAAGAAACCATAGCGGCTGGTAATAGCAGATGAAGTGCCTGAGAATGATTGTAAAACAAGACCATTGGAATGGCAAAAGGAAGACAAAACGAAAAGGAGTAAGCTGGGAGTGTGTAAATGACAGCAACGAAGATTTGCAGAGTCTAAATTGAAATTTTAAAAACGGAGGGGTCTTTTTTTTTGTAAGGAGAATAGAGAATGTGCAATGAGGAGAAAGGAGAATATGTGTTCCAGTCTCACTTTGAATGGCACATAAACAATCTGACAGAATAAACAGCCATAACTTTAAAGGGCTGCAGTGGAAGCCATGTCTTTGTGGGATGTGCAAGTTTCAATTGGAACCAGAATATAATTGACATGCTCAACAAAAAGCTAGAGATATATTATAAGATTTGGCTAATCAATGGATAAATGGCCAACTTGTAAGTGTTAGACGTTGGCCTGGAAGCTGAGCAACTCTAGTTATTTCAGGTCATGCATGTGTTCCCCAAAATTCCGTTATGTTAACACTGATGTTTGAATAAGTCATTTCATATAACACTTCAACATGTGTACCTAGTAGAATATAACCTCATCTACAATTTTAAATTATCTAATAAGTCTAATATTTCTTATGACACATTGATTGTCATACAATGCAATAACAAATAAGCCAGCTTTATTCTTGTTGATCTCAAAGAACACATTTTTATTTATTCAATTATTCATACATATTCTTATCTTATGCTTGTCATGTATACAATTCATTATACTATTGTTTTCCCATTATAAATCTTCTGTATATAGTGTTCTCTGCCAATTGGATAATTTGTTTATGTGTAATCTTACAGTTTTGCTTCTTGACGCATTCTCTTTCATTTTTTAACATATGTTCCAACAGCCCTACAACATAGATTGTATCTCAGAGAAAATCTTGCTTTTTTCCCACGGGAGTCGCTGCATATTGCTAATCCCTGTAAAATTGCTGATGAACACTTTCATCCTCTGCAGAGTCTGTTGTTGCCTCCTCCTTTCCCTAGCCCCTCTCCATCTTCCCCTCCTTTTTTATCTCTAACACTTATTTATCTAATACTTCTCTTCAAACTAAATATAATAACCCAACATTAAACATAACATATTAATTTCATAGGATTCTCTTAAGCCTACTAAAATCCATTTTGAAAAAGGTAAAACACATATAGGTAAGACTGGATATGTTTTCTCTAAAGTTCACAAACTACTCACAAAAGGATTGGAACAACTGAATTGACATATTGGAATTAAGTTGATATAACTCAGAAATTATTCCTCACAGCGATTATTATCTCAGTTTCAAAGTAAAATATTTTCAAAAATATTTTCCTGTTGAAACTTACTTACTTTTCTTTCAATTAAAAAGAAAGTTAGGGTCTGATAGGATGAGAAACTTTCAGAAAACTGATTTGAGGTCTTATTGCAAAGTATGATAAGGATTATCTATGATAGAACAAAACTGGGCCCCAATATTACACTAGCAATGCAACCTAGAGACAAGTTTGGTTTTCACTCTAAACAAAAAAGAAAAACTGATTCAGGTTACCAGGATCCTGAAATCTGTTTCCACTTGTTAACTAAAATCTTCATTATTTCTCATGTAGAAATAGACATTTGATTTTCTCTCCTTCTCTTTAATTGATGCTGGCCTTTTTTAAAATGCATTATAGGAAAACTTCACTGAGTTGCAAAGAGGTACTCACTTCAAATTATAGAACTTAAACAAAATGGATATAATTATCTGTGAGTTGGGCGAGGGGAAATAATTAATCTGAGCACAGCTGACTATTTTGTTACTTCAAACCCTGAGAAATACTTACCTACCATGATAACTTTTACAAACAAGAACTCAAGTAGTCAGAAAATAACAAGGAAATCATAGCTGTATGAAACTCAAGAAATATTTCTTCACATCTTTTGTTCCAGTGTGAAAAATTACGCCATAAACAACCCGGTCTCCAGCTTATCTTCTAACACAAGAGGCGCATTGGTGTTCATTTAACTCAACTCTGACATTCCCAACAATTTTGAAAAGTCCCTAACTCTCTCAGCTTATCACTTTCCCTGTGTTCCAGGTGGCAGGCAGAGACATCCGTGAGCAGGACGGTCCGCACTCAGGCCATAAAACGGTCTTATCAGAGGAGCTCAGTCTCCTGTCCTGCGGCATTTAGAGAATATGGTCTTTACTTACTCATCTGGCACCCTGATACACATCGAGAAAACCACGCACATGTCACCTGAATGTTCCCTGGTCAGCACCCTGTCTAAAGGAACGCGCACACGGGAGGAGAGGAGCAGCGATAGGAAACGGGAGGCGACCTACCTGGCGAGTGAGGCGGCGGCGAGCACAGGAGGACGACGCCTTGGCCTTCCCGCACGGACACCGCGCTTCTCGTCCGGCCGCTGAAGTTGCCCAGATCTGCGGACGTAACACAGTGTTCAGATGCGAGGCAAGAAGGAGCTTAAAGAGGCACTGCTCTTGTAACGTGTCCTTACTTGTCTATCATTATCTAAACAAGGTTTCTTTCTCTTTGTCGAGCAGTGAGAGGAAAGTTTTAACAATAAATCTCTACCATCCAATTTTAAATATTATGTTTTCAGACTATGTTTGCATTCCTAATTTCTATGTATAGTGCATACAAATTGCCAGTGTAGGGAGAAGTTAAACAATAGCTATATAACACATTGAATAGTTACTGTATTTCTTTATAATAGCTTTTACATATTAATTTTTCTACTACCAATCAAAGCCACTCATGCATATTAAGAACAGAAGTGGTTGGGGTGTCTGGTGCCCAAACCGCTTCCTAATAATCTGTCTAAAAATGGTATGTAATCATGCTAAAAATGGTATGTGAAACCAAGCATGAATTTGCCAAATTAGAGAGACTTGTGCACTCAAGCAAAATATAATGAAGATATAAGGAGTCCTTTTCTATAAATGTGAGTGAAAATGTCATGTTACTTTCATTTTATGTAAGCCTGGGATGGTGTGTACAAATTAATTATACTCATCCATTTTGATTATTCTAGAAATATTATAGTTATTGAAACACTCACTTGAATGTATGAAGGACTAACACATTGAGTTTCAATTGTCTTCCCTTAAATTTTCTTGCATTTGCACAATTTAAAAACATTGCCCTAAAAATAAAGTGGCCTTAAAAAAGAATGGTATGCATTATTTATACTTCTTTTATTTTTTATTAATCTATTCATAGTTCAGTACATTTGTACCTTCCCCCTTTTTTCTTAGGCTTGGTTGATTAAATAAATGAGTTTTAGAATAGTTTCTTGGAAATGATAGGAGTTCAATATTTTTATAAATAAACATTGTCTTAGAATTCCCATTTTGTAAAATCTTGTTACCCTGGTGAGAAATGCTTCTTGAAAATGTTCTGCCTTTCCTATCACTATCAATTATAAAGGAGATTTAAAAAAAAAACAAAAAACTTCTCATCATTTCATGCTAAAGTTGCATTGTTTCATAATAATACAATGTAAACCCTCAAATTTAATGTTTGTTAATCTGATGAATGATGAAGGTAAGCAGTCAAGAAAATATACTGAATGGATATGAAAGAGATAAATCATCAACTTTAATATTCTAAGAGAAACTCTATAAATTACATCTTTGAGAGAGGGCTTACAATTTAAAATTTGCTGAATTTATAATCCAACCTTTTAAAATAAATTCAAAACCATGAAGGACTAGTAAACAGTCAAGGCATAATGAATAAATAGGAAGGAATTCATTATTGAGGAAAGTGTTTAGGATTTTACATACATTCTGCATTTCATTGTAAATAGTTAAGTATATAATAGTTACTATAAATAAGTAAAGTGGTAAAACAAAAAGGAAAATTTATTCTACTACTTTTTTTGGTGGTTTGAAAACCTACACACCAACTTCTAATAAAAATCAGTTTCATTAACTTTCAAATGTACATAATGCGTGGCTTTAAACTCATTTTCATTGACACTTAAAGATAGAAGCTGTCTTTCTTGTTTTCCCTAACAAATGCCCTCAATCTGAAAAAGCATGACGAGGTTTCCAGTTAACTTCCTTTGACTACTCTTACAAACACAACACAGTGAGCAATGACGTTGTAATATCTCTTTAGAGATTATATGGTCTTATTTTCCTCTTTTCATCCTCATTGAATTTATAAATTCTGGAAAGCTATTTGGATATCAATTTATTCTAACTAAATTTCTTAAATGTTTTCTTAAAAGTATATATATTTAGCTTCTAATACATTTACTACAAGTTTTTATTGTGCTCATTATGACTTTTCAAATCAACTTATTATAGTTAAAATATTTTAACAGCAAACAATCCCAAATGAATGCCTATTTCTCATAAATTGAAGTATTGGTATGGCCTAGAAATTAGACACAGAAAAGAAAATTATAGAATAACTATGACCTGAATTGTGTTTTGAGATTTCAATGACTCAAAGGGTAATATCAGCCCTAACAGCTTTACTTTGTATCATCTGTTAATACAGGTAAAATTCAACAGTTTCTCCTGGAATTGTCTTTGTGTCATTGCTTCCTATGAGCTATAGCATCAGCAGTACAAAAATAAATGGATTTTTTTCAATTGTGAATAGATCATTTTTGTCTCATAAAGACATATACAGAAATACTAAAGAAAAGCCTGCACTTTGATGGAGAGTGTGCTTTTTTCATTTAAATCTTTTCTCCTAAAATAAAAAAGAGTAAACCTCAATTATTTTTAATGTAAAAGTAGTCCTTGTGTCAGGCAAGATTCTGGTTGATCTGAGACCAGATTGATGTGAAAAAAATTCTTAATTGGAGCAGGAATGGCAACTAGAGAGAATAGTCTGAATAAAAATACTGTTGGTTGTTTTGATCTCATGGTTAAGAGAAAGCAGTTACTTTGCAGGTGCTCATCAGATAACTTAGTAAGAATAAGCATTCTATATATCAAAAAGAGAAATGCAAAAAAAAAAAAAAAAAGAAAAGAATTTTTATGGATGAAGCTTTGATTATCTTATTGTCACTCACAGCAGGTTTGATCCCTGTGTCAGGGAGATCCCCTGGAGAAGGGAATGGCAACTGACTCCTGTAGTCTTGCCTGGAGAATCCCATGGACAGAGGTGCCTGGTGAGCTATAGTTCATAGGGTTACAAAGAGTTGGACATGACTGAAGTGACTTAGCATGCACTCATGGGAAGTTAAAAAAAAAAGAATCTGTTTCTATGTTCTATTTTGATCTTTAAGGTGAAAAATGAGTTAAAGTAAAAATTTTACTACAAGAACTCTAAAATTCAGGTGCAAATTATAAACTGAAATAAGCTTCTTTCTGCACTTATTATAAAACACATGGACTAAAAGAAAGTAATCTGGAGGAGGAAGTTTGTAATAAAGAATCACAAGACCTCAGGCTTTATTTTCTCTCAGACCTGTTTTCCAAGTCCAGAAATTCATGCAGAGTTTGATAGTGGAGCTTTAACTAGAACTGCAGCTTACAGGATTATACCTATCCAACCAATTCATATAATTAATGATATGGCTGAGAGTCACATGTGACAGACTATAAGGTTGAAATGTGTGATAGGAAGCATATTGACCACAAATAAAACAAATATTTTCCTCAAGTCATTTAACAGGTATTTTTTTCAGTGCAAGCTCTATACCAAAAACTATGTTAGGCACTGATAATACAGAAAGGAAGAAAGACTTCCTAAAGGAAGACTGTAGATATATGAACTAATCATACAATTGAACTAATCAAGATAAATTGGAAGTGATCAAACAGGAGATGACAAGAGTGAACATCTACGTTTTAGGAATCAGTGATATAATTGACTGGAATAGGCAAATTTAATTCAGATGACCATTATATCTACTACTGTGGGCAAGAATCCTTAGAAGAAAAGGAGTAGCCCTCGTAGTCAACAAAAGTCTGAAATGCAGTACTTGGGAGCAATCTCAAAAATGATAAAATGATCTCTGTTTGTTTCCAAGGCAAACCATTCAGTATCACAGTAATCCAAGTCTATGCCCCAACCACTAATGCTGAAGAAGCCAAAGGTGAATGGCTCTATAATTACCTAAAAGACTTTTTAGAACTAACAGCAAAAAAAAGATGTCCTTTCATCATGGGGAATTGGAATGCAAAAGTAGGAAGTCACAAGATATCTGGAGTGACAGGCAATTATGGTGTTGGATTTAAAAATGAAGCAGGGCAAAGGCTAACAGAGTTTTGCCAAGAAAATGTACTGGTCTTAGCAAACACCCTCTACCAACAACACAAGAGAAGACTCTACACATGGATATCATCAGATGGTCAACACGGAAATTAGACTGATTATATTCTTTGTTGCCGAAGATGGATAAGCTCTACACAGTCAGCAGAAAACAAGACCGAGAGCTGACTGCAGCTCAGATCATGAGCTCCTTATTGCCAAATTCAGACTTAAATTGAAGAAAGTAGGGAAAACCACTAGACCATTCAGGTATGACCTAAATCAAATCCCTTACAATTATGCAGTGGAAGTGACAGATAGATTCAAGGGATTATCTTTGATAGAGTGCCTGAAGAACTATGGATGGAGGTTTGTAACATCATACAGGAGGCCATGATCAAAACCATCCCCAAGAAAAAGGACTGCAAAAAGGCAAAATGGTTGTCTGAGGAGGCCTTAAAAATAGCTGAGAAAAGAAGACAGGTGAAAGGAAAAGGAGAAAAGGAAAGATGTATCCATATGAATGAAGAGTTCCAGTGAAGAGCAAGGAGAGATAAGATAGCCTTCCTAGATGATCAATGCAAATAAATAGAGGAAAATAATAGAATGGGAAAGACTAGAGATCTCTTCAAGAAAATTAGAGATACAAAGGGAATATTTCATGCAAAGAATGGCACAATAAAGGGCAGAAATGGCAAGGACCTACAAAAAGCAGAAGATATTAAGAAGGGGTAGCAAGAATACACAGAAGCACTATACACAAAGACCTTAATGACCTGGATGACCAGGATGTTGTGATCACTCATCTAGAGCCAGACATCCTGGAGTGTGAAGTCAAGTGGGCCTTAGGAAGCATAAATACAGACAAAGCTAGTGGAGGTGATGGAATTCCAGCTGAGCTATTTCAAACCTAAAAGATGGTGCTGTGAAAGTGCTGCACTTGATATGCCAGCAAATTTGGAAAACTCAGCAGTGGTCACAGGGCTGGAAAATGTCAGTTTTCATTCCAATCCCAAATAAAGGCAATGCCAAAAAAGTTCAAACTACCACATAATTGCACTCATCTCACACTTTAGCAAAGTAATGCTCAATAATCTCGAAGCTAAGCTTCAGCAGTATGTGAACTGAGAATTTCCAGGTATTCAAGCTGGATTTAGAAAAGGCAGAGGAACGAGATTAAGTTGCCAGCATCCGTTGGGTCATTGAAAAAGAAAAGGAGTTCCAGAAAACACCTACTTCTGCTTTACTGACTATGCCAAAGCCTTTGACTGTGTGGATTACAACAAAATGTGGAAAATTCTTAAATAGATGGGAATACCAAACCACCTTACCTGCCTCCTGAGAACTCTGTATGCAGATCAAGAAACAACAGCTAGAATGTGACGTGGAACACTGGACTGGTTCCAAATTGGGAAAGGAGTACATCAAAGCTGTATATTTTCACACTGCTTATTTAACTTATATGCAGAGTACATCATGAGAAACGTGGGGCTGGATGAAGCACAAGGTGGAATCAAGATTGCCGGGAGAAATATCAATAACATTAGATATACAGATGATACCACCCTTATGGCAGAAAGCAAAGAGTAAGTGAAGAGCCTCTTGGTGAAAGTGCAAGAGGAGAGTTTAAAAAGCTGGCTTAAAACTCAACATTCAAAAAACGAAGATCATGGCATCCGGTCCCATCACTTCATGGCAAATAGATGGGGAAACAATGGAAACAGTGGCAGACTTTATTTTTCTGGGCTCCAAAATCACTGCAGATTGTGACTGCAGCCATAACATTAAAAGACACTTGCTCCTTCAAGCAAAGGTCCTTGCCGACAAAGGTCCATCCCGTCAAAGCTATGGTTTTTCCAGTAGTCATGTATGGATGTGAGAGTTGGATCATAAAGAATGCTGAGAGCCAAAGAATTTGTGCTTTTGAACTGTGGTGTTGGAGAAGACTCTTGTGAGTCCCTTGGACTGCAAGGAGATCCAACTCATCAATCCTAAAGGAAATCAGTCCTGAATGTTCATAGGAAGGACTGATGCTAAAGCTGAAACTTCAATATTTTGGCCACCTGATGTGAAGAACTGATTCAGTGGAAAAGACCTGGATGCTGTAAAAGATTGAATGAAGGAGGAGAAGGGGATGACAGAGGATGAGATGGCTGTATGGCATCACTGACAGGATGGACATGAGTTTCAGTAAACTCCGGGAGTTGGTGCTAGACAGGGAGGCCATGCGTGCTACACAACGGCCAGGATTCAGGGCAACCCTAGTCCTCTGTGTGACCAGAGTAGAGTGCACTGCTGGGACGCATATGACATCTCCTATAAAAGGCTACTTTTCCAAGGTCAAGTGATATAGACAGCCTACCAAATACAAAGAAGTAAAAATAGCAGATCAGGCAAAATGAGGTGACAAAAGAATATGTTCCTAATAAAGAACAAGATAAACTGCAGAAGAATAAATAAGTGAAATAAAGATATGCAATCTCCCTGTCAGAGAGTTCAAGGTAATGACCTTAAAGATGTTGAAAGAATTCAGTATAAGTTTGGATAAACAGAGTGAGAAGTTAGAAAAATTTAATAAAGCAAGAAAATATAAAGAAGAACCAAACAGAGGTAAATAGTCTAATAATTAAAAGAAAAAATACACTATAAGGTATTAACAGTAAATTAAATAATAAGGAGAAACAATAGCGGGCTAGAAGACAGAGTAGTGGAAATCATTGAGCTGAACAGAGAAAGAAAAAAGAAAAGAAATAAACAGTAAAAAGACAGTTCAACAACATCAAACATATTAATAAACAAATTATACACACCCCAAAAGAAAAAGAGAGAACGAGAGGGTGAAAAAAACATATCTGAAGACATAGTGGCTAAAAGCTTCCTTAATCTGGGAAAGGAAATAAACATCCAAGTCCAGGAAGAGAGAGTTCCAAACAAGACTAAACCAAAGAGGACCAGCCCAAGACCCATTGTAACTAAAATGGAAAAAGAAAAAAAGAAAAAGAAAAAAATAAAGAAAACTAAAGTGAATTTGTTTTATAAAGCAAAGGTAAAGCAGCTAATTATGAACAAATTCCTATGTTGTTATCAGTTGATTTTCAGCAGAAACTCTGCAAGCAAGAAGGCAGTACAGTAATGTATTTAGAGTGAAGAAATGGAACAACCAGGGATACTATATGTGGCAAGGTTTTCATTCAGACTTGATGGAAAGACCAGAAGTTTATAGACAAGCAAAAGCTAATAGTCCAGCATGACCAAACCAGTTTTACAAGAAATGTTAAAGAGATTTCTCTAAGTAAAAAAAGTCAAAACTAGAAATATAACAACTACAAAAGGAAACATAAAGTCGGTAATGGCAAATATACAGTGAGGGTGCTAAATCAATCATGTATAAATTTACTAGGAGTTTAAAAGAGAAAAAGAGTAACTTTTTCTACATATCTACAATATGGAGTTAGAGATACACAAAATAAAAAGGTGTAAAATATGATGTCAGAAACAATACAAAGAGTGGTGGAGTAAAAATGCAGGGTTTTAAAAATTTGCTTGAAGTTAAGATACACACACACACACACACACACACACACACACGCCTCATGGTGAAAATGATAATCATTCAACCATGTCTAATTATTTGTGACCCCATGGACTGTAGCCTGCCAAGATCCTCTGTTCATATGATTCTCCAGGTAAGAATACTGAAGTGGGTTTCCATTTCCTTCTCCAGGGCATCTTTCCAACCCAGAGATCAAACCTGGGTCTCTTGCATTGCAGGCGGATTCTTTACTGTCTGAGTCACCGGGAAAGCCATTCCTCATGGCAACCACAAACTAAAAATCTATCAAATGCAGATGCACACACAAAAGAAGATAGAATTCAAATATAACAGTCATTATATTTATAAGTATAGTCATTAAATTACAAGGGAAGAGAGTAAAGGAAGAAAAGAACAATATTAAAATACTACAAAAAATTAAAGAAACAACAAAATGGCAGTGAGTTCATAATTGTCAATAATTACTTTAAACATCAAGGGATTAAATGCTCCAATCAGAAGACAGGGTGAATGAATGGACACAAGCAAAACCATATATACAGTATCCTTAAAAACATCAAGCATGTAAAAGACACAGTTAAGGTTTAAAGATACGTACAAACTTAGGTGGTCCTAAGATGGCAGAAGAATAGGATGGGAAGAACACTTTCTCCCCTACAAATTCATCAAAAGGTCATTTGAAAGCTGAGCAACTTCTACAAAACAATTTCTGCACACTGGCGGAGGACACTAGGCACACAGAAAGGCAGCTCATTCTCTTAGAAAGGAGTGCTGTATGGCTGGAGAAGTCTTGAGGCTACTGTAAGAATAAGACTGAAAATCAGAGGCAGGAGGCTTAAATCCAAAACTTGAGAAAACCAGAGATCTCCTGACTCCAGGGAACATAGTCAGCTCTTCTGACAAGAGCTCATCCAAAAGCCTGCATACTTACACTGAAACCAAGCTACATCCAAGAGCCAACAAGTTCCAGAGTTAGACATACCATGCTAATTCTCCAGCAACGCAAGAACATAGCCCTGAGCATTAAAATACAGGCCGCCCATATGCACCAAACCCATAGATACCACAGAAGTGTCTGGACACTTCCTTGAGAGAAGAGAGAGATCCAGCTCCACTCACCAGAACGCTGACGCAGGCTTCCCTAACCAGGAAGCCTTGACAAGCCACTAATCCAAACCCACTCACAGGGAGCAACCTGCACAATAAAGAGGAACCACAAACTTCAGGCATACGGAAAGGCCACCCCAAACACATCAATCTAAACAAAATGAAAACGCAGAGAAATAGTCAGCAGGTAAAGAAACATGATGAATGCCCACCAATCAAAACAAAAGAGTAGTAGATAGGCCATCTACCTGAAAAAGAATTCAGAATAACGGTAGTAAAGATGATCCAAAATCTTGAAAACAAAATGGAGTTACAGGTAAATAGGCTAGAGACAAGGATTGAGAAGATACAAAAAATGTTTAAAAAGGACCCAGAAGAAATAAAAAAGAATCAATGAATAATGAATAACACAATAACTGAGATCAAAAGCACTCTGGAAGGAACCAACAGTACAATAACTGAGGCAGAAGATAGGATACATGAGGTGGAAGATAGAATGGTGGAAATCAATGAAGCAGAAAGGAAAAATGAATTAAAATAAATGAGGACAACCTCAGAGACCTCTGGGATGATGTTAAGTGCCCCAACATCCGAATCATAGGAGTCCCAGAAGAATAAAGCAAAAAGAAGGCCATGAGAAAATACTTGAGGAGATAATAGTTGAAAACTTCCCTAAAATGGGGAAGGAAATAGTCACCCAAGTCCAAGAAACCCACAGAGTCCCAAACAGGATAAACCCAAGGTGAAACACCCCAAAACACATATTAATCAAATTAATGAAGGTCAATCACAGAAAACAAACATTAAAAGCATTAAGGGAAAAGCAACAAATAGCACACAAGGGGATCCCCATAAGGATAACAGCTGATCTTTCAATAGAAACTCTTCAGGACAGAAGGGAATGGCAGGACATACTTAAAGTGATGAGAGAGAAAAACCTACAACTCAGATTGCTATACCCAGCAAGGATCCCATTCAAATATGGAGGAGAAATCAAAAGCTTTATAGACAAGCAAAAGCTGAGAGAATTCAGCACCACCAAACCAGCTCTTCAACAAATGCTAAAGGATCTTCTCTAGACAGGAAACACAGAAAAGGTTTATAAACTCGAACCCAAAACAACAAAGTAAATGGCAATGGGATCATAGTTATCAATAATTACCCTAAATGTAAACGGGTTGATTGCCCCAACCAAAATACAAAGACTGGTTGAATGGATACAAAAACAAGACCCCTATATATGCTGTCTACAAGAGACCCACCTCAAAACAAGGGACACATACGGAGTGTAAGTGAAGGGCTGGAAAAAGGTATTTCATGCAAATGGAGACCAAAAGAAAGCAGGAGTAGCAATACTCATATCAGATAAAATAGACTTTGAAATAAAAGCTGTGAAAAGAGACAAAGAAAGGCACTACATAATGATCAAAGGATCAATCCAAGAAGAAGATATAACAATTATAATTATATATTTACCCAACATAGGAGCAATGCAGTATGTAAGCAAATGCTAACAAGTATGAAAGGGAAAATTAACAGTAACACAATAATAATGGGAGACTTTAATTTAATACTTTAAGAGTGGGAGACTTTAATAGGTGTGGGTATTAAACCTACACCTATGAATAGATATCTACACCTATGGATAGATCAACCAAACAGAAAATTAGCAAGGAAATACAAATTTTAAATGATACAATGGACCAGTTAGACCTCATTGATATCTATAGGACATTTCACCCCAAAACAATGAATTTCACCTTTTTCTCAAATGCACACAGAACATTCTCCAGGGTAGATCACATCCTGGGCCATAAATCTAGCCTTGGTAAATTCAAAAAAACTGAAATCATTTCAAGCATCTTTTCTGATCACAATGTGGTAAGATGAGATGTCAACTACAGGAAAATAAAAACTATTAAAAATTCCAACATATGGAGGCTAAAGAACACACTTTTGAATAACCAACGAATCACAGAAGAAATAAAAAAATAAATCAAAATACGCATAGAAACAAATGAAAATAAAAACACAACAACCGAAAACCTATGGGATTCAGTAAAAGTAGTGCTAAGGGGAAGGTTCATAGCAATACAAGCTTAACTTAAGAAAGGAGAGAAAAATCAAATAAATAACCTAACTTTACACCTAAAGCATCTAGCAAAAGAAGAAATGAAGAACCCCAGGGTTAGTAGAAGGAAAGAACTCATAAAAATTAGGGCAGAAATAAATGAAAAAGAACCAAAGGAGATTATAGCAAAAATCAACAAAACTAAATGCTGGTTTTTTGAGAAGATAAATAAAATAGACAAACCATTAGCCAGACTCATCAAGAAAAAAAGATCAAATCAACAAAATCAGAAATGAAAATGGAGAAATAACAACAGACAACTCAGAAATACAAAGGATCATAAGAGACTACTATCAGCAACTATATGCCAATAAAATGGACAACTTGGAAGAAATGGACAAATTCTTAGAAAAGTATAATATCCCAAAACTGAACTAGGAAGAAATAGAAAATCTTAGCAGACCCATCACAAGCACAGAAATGGAAGCTGTAATCAGAAATCTTCCAAGAAACAAAAGCCCAGGACCAGATGGCTTCACAGGTGAATTTTACCAAAAATATAGAAAAGAGCTAACACCTATCCTACTCAAAATCTTCCAGATAATTTCAGAGGGAGGTAAGCTGCCAAACTCATTCTATAAGGCCACTATCACCCTAATACCAAAACCAAACAAAGATGCCACACCCCCAAAAAAAAGAAAGAAAGAAAACTACAGGCCAATATCACTGATGAACGTAGATGCAAAAATCCTTAACAAAACTCTAGCAAACAGAATCCAACAGCATATTAAAAAGATCATACATCATGACCAAGTGGGTTTTATCCCAGGGATGCAAGGATTCTTCAATTTTCACAAGTCAATCAATGTGATACACCACATTAACAAATTGAAAGATAAAAACCATATGATTATCTCAGTAGATGTAGAGAAAGCCTTTGACAAAATTCAACCTCCATTTATGATGAAAATTCTCCAGAAAGTAGACATGGAATGTACATAACTCAACATAATAAAAGCCATATATGATAAACCCACAGCAAACATTATCCTCATTGGTGAGAAATTTCTCCTAGAATCAGGAACAAGACAAGGGTGCCCACTCTCACCACTACTATTCAACATAGTTTTGGAAATTTTAGCCACAGCAATCAGAAAAGAAAAAGAAATAAAAGGTTCCAGATTGAAAAGGAAGCAGTAAAACTCTCACTGTTTGCAGATGACATGATCCTCTACATAGAAAACCCTAAAGACACCACCAGAAAATTACTAGAGCAAATCAATGAATATAGTAAAGTTGCAGGATAAAAAATTAACACACAGAAATCCTTTGTATTCCTATACACTAACAATGAGAAAACAAAGAGAAATTAATGAAACAATTCCATTCACCATTGTGATGAAAAGAATAAAATACTTAAGAATAAATATACCTAAAGAAACAAAAGACCTATATGTAGAAAACTATAAAACATTGATGAAAGAATTCAAAGATGACACAAATAGATGGAGAAATATGCCATGTTCATGGATTGGAAGACTCAATATAATGAAAATGAGTATTCTACTCAAAGCAATGGAATCCTTATCAAGCTACCAATAGTATTTTTCAGAAAACTAGAATAAATAATTTCACAATTTATATGGAAATACAAAAAACGTTGAAAAGCCAAAGCAATCTTGAGAAAGAAGAATGGACCTGGAGGAATCAACCTGCCTGACTTCAGACTATACTACAAAGCTACAGTCACTAAAACAGTATGTGACTGATACAAAGACAGAAATATAGACCAATGGAAGAAAATAGAAAGCCCAGAGATAAATCCATGCACCTATGGACACCTTATCTTTGACAAACGAGGCAAGAATATACAATGGAGAAAAGACAATCTCTTTAAGAAGTGGTGCTGGGAAAACTGGACAACCATTTGTAAAAGAATGAAACTAGAACACTTTCTATCACCATACACTAAAATAAACTCAAAATGAATTAAAGATCTAAATGTAAGACCAAGAACTATAAAATGGCTAGAGGAAAACATAGGCAAAACACTCTCCGACATAAACCACAGCAGGAACCTCTATGACCCACCTCCCTGAGTAATGGAAATAAAAGCAAAAATAAACAAATGTGACCTAATGAAACTTAAAAGCTTTTCCACAATGAAGGAAACTATAAGCAAGGTGAAAAGACCGTCTTCAGAATGAGAGAAAATAATAGCAAATGAAGCAACTGACAAAGAATTAATCTCAAAAATATACAAGCAGCTCCTGAATCTCAATTCCAGAAAAATAAATGACCCAGCCAAAAAGTGGGCCAAAGAACTAGACAGACATTTCTCCATAGAAGACGTACAGATGGCTAACAAACACATGAAAATATGCCCAACATCACTCATTATAAGAGAAATGCAAATTAAAACCACAATGAAGTACCATTTCATGCTGGTCAGAATGGCTGCTATCAAAATCTACAAACAATAAATGCTGGAGAGGGTGCAGAGAAAAGGGAACACATATACACCGTTTGTGGGAATTCAAACTAGTACAGCCACTATGGAGAAGAGTGTGGAGAGTCCTTAAAAACTGGAAATAGAACTGCCATACGACCCAGCAATCCCACTGCTGGGCATACACACCGAGGAAATCAGAATTGAAAGAGACACGTGTACCCCAGTGTTCATTGCAGCACCGTTTACAACAGCTAGGACATGGAAGCAACCTAGATATCCATCAGCAGACGAATGGATAAGAAAGCTGTGGTACATATGCACAATGGAATATTACTCAGCTGTTAAAAAGAATGCATTTGAATCAGTTCTAATGAGGTGGATGAAACTGAGCCTATTACACAGAGTGAAGTAAGTCAAAAAGAAAAACACCAATACAGTCTATTAATGCATATATATGGAATTTAGAAAGATGGTAACAATGACCCTGTATGTGAGACAGCAAAAGAGACACAGATGTAAAGAACAGACTTTTGGACTCTGCAGGAGAAGGTGAGGGTGGGATAATTTGAGGGAATAGCATTGAAACATGTATGTTACCATATGTGAAATAGATCACTAGTCCAGGTTCGATGCATGAGACAGGGTGTTCAGGGCTGGTGCACTGGGATGACCCTGAGGGATGGAATGAGGAGGGAGATGGGAGGGGGGTTTGGGATGGGGGACACATGTACACCTGTGGCTGATTCATGTTAATGTATGGCAGGAACCTCTACAGTATTGTAAAATGATTGGCCTCCAATTAAAATAAATTAATTAATTAAAAAAAAAAAGGAGATACATACAAACTAACAGTGAAGGCATGGAAAAAGGTATTCCATGCAAATGGAAATGAAAAGAAAGCCAGGTAGCACTATTGACAAAATAAACTTTAAAAGAGGATGGCAACAAGGCACAAAGAAGGTTATCATATAAGAATTAATTCAAAAAGAGGATATAAAAATTGTTAATATATATGAACCCAACATAAGAGAAAGTAAACACATGAAACAAATATTAACATATATAAAGGGAGAAATAGATAGTAACATGTTAAAAAAAAGCAACATTAACACCCCACTTATACCTTTGGACAGAAAATCCAGACTGAAAATCCCTGAGGAAACACTGGTCTTAAAAGACACATTAGAATATGTATGTGTATAGAATATGTATGTATGTAGAATATGTATGTATGTATATATAAATGCTTCCCAGGTGGTGCTAGTGGTAAAGAACAAACTTGTTAATACAGGAAACATAAGAGATTCAGGTTCCATTCCTGGGTTGTGAAGAACCTGGAGGAGGGCATAGCCACCAACCCCAGTATTCTTGCCTGGAGAATCCCCATGGACCGAGGAGCCTAGGGGGCTACAGTTCATAGGGTAGCAAAGATTTGAACACAAATTAAGTGGCTGCAAGCACATATAAGCATACACACACACACACACACACACATATGTGTATATATATATATAATGGCATTTAAAAGCAGCAAAATATATATTCTTTTCTAGTGCACAGGGAACATTCTTCACAATAGACAACATGAAATGACACAGAAAAAGTTGCAATAAATTTAAGAAATTAAAATTATATCAAGCATCTTTTCTAACTCCAATACTATGATACTAGAAATCAAGTACAAAAAGAAAAAAAACCTGCAAAAAAATGTGTATGCTAAATAATATGCTACTAAACAACCAAAGGTTCTCTGAAGAAGTCAGAGAAGAAATTAAAAAAAAAAAAAAACTGTAGACAAATGAAAACTATTACAAAGCAATCCTAAATAGTTCTTAGAGAAAAGTTTATAGTGATGCAATACTACTTCAGGAAATAAGAAAAGTATCAAGTAAACAACTTAATTTTACAACAAAAGGAACTAGAAAAAAAGAATGAACAAAACCCAAAGCTAGTAGAAGTAAAGAAATCATGGTCAGGGCAAAATTAAATATAATATACCTTGAAAAAGACAATGAAAAAAATCAATAAAACTAAGATAAAATTGATAAACATTTAGCCAGACTTATGAAGGAAAAAAAAAAAGAGAGAGAGAGAGCATATCCATATCAATAGAATCAGAAATAATAAAAGAAGCTACAACTGACGCTACAGAAATAAAAAGAATTTTAAGAGTACAAATCTACACCAATAAGCTGGAAAACCTACAAGTAGTAGACAAATCCCTAGGAAAGAACAAGGAAGAAAAAGCAAATACTAAGAAGCAAATTACCTGTACTTATATTGAATCAATAATTTTAAAAACTCTCAGAAAACAAAGTCCAGAACCAGATTACTTAACAGTTGAATTCCACAAAACATTTAAAGCAAGGTAAAGACAGATTTTTCTCAAACATTTTCAAAGAATTTCAAAGAAAAGAATGATTTCTAATTCATTTTGTGAGAAGAGCATCACCCTGATATGAAAATCAGACAAGGATATCACAAGAAAAACAAAATTGCAGGGCAATATCTCTTATGAACATAGATGCAAAAATCCTCAACAAAATACTTACATACCAAATTCAACAATACACAAAAAGGATCATACAACATGATCAACAGGTGTTTATCTTACAGATGCAAGTATAGTTCAGTATCAATAAATTGGTCAATGTTATACACTACATTAACAAATTGAAGAAAAAAATCATATGATCATCTCAAAGCTGGAGAAAAATCTTTTGACAAAATTGAACATCCATTTATGATGTTGAACTCTCCACAAGCCCGCAGCTAACATCATCATGGTGAAAAGCTACAATGAAGAACAAGATAAGGATGCCCACTCTAATTCGATATTGGAGTTCCTAACTGTATAAATCAGATGAGAAAACAAAATAAAAGGGCTTGAACTTGAAAAGAAGCAAAACTGTCACTGTTTGCAAATGATATCATACTATGCAAAGAAAATCCTAAAGATGTCACAAAAAATTACTAGAGCTCATCAGTGAATTTTATAAGGTTGCATGATGCAAATTTAATAGACAGAAACCTGTTTATTTCTTTACATTATCAATAGATTATCATAAGGTGAAATTAAGGAAAAAAATCCTATATGCAATCATATTGAAAAAGAATAATGTACATATGAATATATCTAAGGAGGGAAAAGACCTGTACTCAGACAACTAAAAGATACTGTTGAAAGAAACTGAAGATGACACAAACAGATGGACATATATACTGGGTTTATGGATTGGAAGAATTAATATTGTTAAAATAAACATGCTACTCAAAGTAATCTACAGATCCAATACAATCCTGCTGTCAAATTACCAATGACACTTCACAGAACTGCAGCAAATAATTCTGACATTTGTATGAAAACACAAAAGATCCTCCCAAATCAAAACAATCTTCAAGAAGAAGAACAACATTAGAGGTATCACACACTCTAATTTCCAACAATACTACCAAGCACCATAACCAAAACAGTATGGTCCTCACACAAATTCAAATACGCATATCAATGGAAAAGAATAGAGAGCTGAGAGAAAAAAAAAAACACACACACACACTTGTATGGGCATTTCATCTATGATAAAGGAGGCAAGAATATACAATGGAGGAAAAATAGTCTCTTCAGCAGCTTCTGAAATCAATGATGTTGAGAAAACTGGATAGCTATATGCAAAAGAATCAAACTGGACTATTCTCCCATACAATGCATAGATATTAATTCACAGTGGCTTAAAACAAATTTAAGAGATGCAATCATAAAATTTCTAGAAGAAACATGATAAGTACTCGATTGACATTGGTTTTAGTATTTTTTTTAATATGCCTTCTTAAGTGAGGAAACCAAAAGCAAAAATAAACAAATGGACCATATCAAGCTAAAAAGCTTTCCACAGTGAAGGAAGCACTTCCCTGGCAGGAGTGAGGGGCAGCGGAAATTGCATTTTATTTCAACTAAATGAAAATGACACCTATTGGATGGGAGAAAGTATTTTTAAACAACTTACCTGATAAGGGGTTAATATACAAAGAACTTGTAAAACTCAACATCAAAAAACACCCCAAAAGAAACAACTATGTTAAAAAAAAATGGGCAAGGTATTTAAAGAGACATTTTCAACTAACACTAATAACTAATACTCTAGAAAAGGGATCAAAACCACAGTGTGATATCAGCTCTCTCCTGTAGAATGGCTGTTATCAATAACAATGTGTTGGAGAGGATTTAGAGTATGTAATGTTGGTGGGAATGCAAACAGGTGCAATCATTATGAAAAATTGTACAGAGACTCTTGGAAAAAATTTAAAACAGAACTACCATATCATTGAGCAATTCCAGTCCTGGGTATTTAAAGAAACTAGAAACATTAATTAGGAAAAAAGTGCACCATAATTCATCACAACATTATTTACAATAGCCAAGATGTGGAAGCAACCTAAGTGCCCAACAATAGATTAATTGGTGGGACTTCCCTGGCAGTCCATTGGTTATGATTTTGTTTTCTAATGCAGGAGGTGTAGGTTAGATCCCATGTCAAGGAACAAAGATCCTATCATGGCCTTAAAATAAACAAAAACAAAAAATGAAAATGCACACACACACACACACACAAACAGAAGTAATATTGTAACATATTCCAAAAAAATCTTTAAAAATGGTTCACATTAAAAAATACATTTAAAATAGATAAACTAGTAATAAAATGTCACATATATATATATATACAACAGAATTTTTACTCAGCCATAAAAAAAAATATAATCTTGCCATCTGTGGCAACATGGATAGACCTAGAAGGTGTTATGCTAAGCGAAATAAGTCAGACAGAGAAAGCAAATACTGTATGATTTCCACTTCTATGTGGAATCCGGAAAAAAAAAAAAAGGACAAACATAACTGAACAGAAACAGTCATGGAAGCAGCGAACAAACGAGTGGTTGCCAGGGAGGATGGGCTCAGGAGAGGGAAGGAATAGGTGAAGGACATTTATAAACACAAACTCAGTTACAAAATGAGTGAGCCACATATAGGAAATATAAAGTGTGGGAAAAAGTCAATAACTATGTAGCAACTTTGTGTGGTGACAGATGATAAGTAGACTAATAATAGTGATCATATTTACATGTATAGAGATATTGAACTACTATATTGTGTACCAGGAACTAATATAATGCAGTACCCCAATTATACTTCAAAAACAACTGAATAAATTAATAAAAAAATATATCAAGTTTGTGCTTATCAGAGGCAGGAGTGAGGAGTAGGGGAAATTACATGAAAGCAGTCAAAAGGTACAAATACCTAGTTTCAAGATAAATAAGCCTAGGGATGTAATGTACAACAGGATAAATGTAGTTAACACTGCTATCTCTATGTTATATATGAAAGTTGTTAAGACAGTAAATCCTGAGTTCTCATCACAAGGAAAAATATTCTCTTCTATTTGTTTGTTCTGTATCTATACGAGATGATGGCTGTTCACTAAACTCGTGATAATAATTGCATGATGCATGTAAATTATCATTATGCGGTATACCTTGAACTCACGTGGTATTGTGTGTCAATTATATCTCAATAAAACAGGGGACAAACAATATTCATGGTGGAAACTAGATAAAATGGAGAGAGTATGCCTCACACAAAGATATTTACACTTGTTTAGTAAACACTGTGCAAGTTAAAGGAAACACTTGTGTAGTAAGATTTATCCTGAAGAAGAATACCTTTTCAAGCCTCGACGAGATGATCTCCAAGATGCTAAATATTCCAAGAATTTAATATACCACCTATGATTCTCACTATCATTCGGAGCCTATTTTTTTGTGCAATTGCATATTATCTATCATTCAGAACTTATTTCAATCTGTAAACATATTTATATAATAAATATATATACAAATCATAAAATATATATGAAGAAAATATATGAGACTCTTAACTAGTCTCCATTACTGCATTGAATATCAAATGAAACACTGTTTATATTTTGTATTTATATTTTGATGACTGATTTGATTAACTGAAATAAGAAAACATTGTTATCACTGTAAAAATGTATAGCATTTATTGATAAGACTACAGTATTCTGTAGTTTTATGATGAATGATCTAAGGAAAATAAACATAGAAAAAAAGTGCTGAAATGAATATTCTGCCATTATAATTGTTAAAATGTGTCATGCTTATCTTCTATATTAAGCATTATGAAACATTATAGTCAAGACACAGTTAATTATATTTTAAAGGCTTTTATATGATATCTGACACATAACAGAATATATGTGTTTTAAAATTAAGTAAAATAAAAAAAATAAAATAAAATAAAATTAAGTAAAATATATTTTAAAGTGTACAGAAACAGCTCCAGTCTTTGTAGTATAGGAGATAATAATTAGATGAATTACTCCAAAGTTACACTTTTTGGTAAATGATGGGCCATTAGACATTATGATTTCCTTCCTCATTTGTAGAGCATGAAGACTAGATTGTAATAACACCTCCAAACCACCAGATGGCTTTATGCAGTTGGAAGAACTGTAGCAGAATTTTTTACAGAAATGTCTTCTCTTCTACTTTGTGTGAACTTAGGATAAACCTCATTTAAAAAATCTAATTTATTTTTATTGATATCAGGAATTCCTGGGACCTCGCCGTATTTTTAGAGAAAACCCCCCTCTTTTGTATTTCTCTCCACTCTTAAATGCAGTTTTCAGCTTTGCTAATTTCTACTTAAAATTATCTCCTCTGGACAACCCAATTATATTGTTTCTTCTCCATATATCTACTGAAAAATATATAATTACCTGGTGAGTAGATTTTTTAAAATAAAATTTTCATTCTAAGTATAAAATTGTATTTTTTAATTTGAGCACTAAACATTTTAGCAGAGCAATAGATTTTCCCCTCCCAAATCCAAACCAGTCCCAAAGTACATGAAAATGTGTGTTTTGGGTTCTTTTGACTTTTGCTTTGGTTAGAGCAAGACCTTCAGACTTGACTAATATGTGTGTTTGAGTGTTTTGTTCTGCCAAATTTGTTTTAAACTGCTGTGAGTATTGCTGAGCACAGAACAGTCCTGGCCCCTGGAGCAAGGACTTTAAGATGTAAATTGCTTGCTTTCTAGATTCCCTTAGCTCATTTGCTGTTGTAGAGTTAAATCAAGTATCACAGATTTGCATTTTTTTTTTACAAGCTATAACCTCATCAGTTCTATTTACATAACTTACATCCTGTTTAATTAAAAAAAAAAAAGAAAAAATCCTAGGGAGCTACCATATTTCATAACTCAGCTGACTAGAGATCAATTTTCAACTTACCTTGAATCTTTACTAAAAATCTCATGCTTTGCCTTAGACTAAATCTCCTCCGACCTTGTAGCACTTTTTATTTCCTTTCCTAGTATTCAGTAATCTCAGGAGTTTTAATATGTGATCTTCATTTAGGCTGAACTAATATGTAAAGTGGTTTGGGGTAATGCTCAAATTTTAGAGAGGGTTGATTTTACTAAGTGCAGCAATTCACAAATTATACAGTCCCTCAATGGTGAAAAAATAAGTTATTTCAGGTCAAAGCCCAAGTCATTTGTAGGATATCACCTATGCTTACTTACAGTGCCTGGCATTCAAAAATTATTGAATGAATGAATGATGCACATTTAAAAGGGCAGTTGTTACCAATAGGCCTCTGTAAATGTCAAGCACTATTCTTTTCCTATATGATTTATGTCCATGAAACTAGAGAAAAGCTCTTCTAAAGCAGAAGATACATGTAAATAATTTACTGAAAACATGACATTAGTTTGAAAATTTCCATCATTATATGAAGAAATTCTTGACATAATGAAATCACTTCACATCAACCATTAGCTCAGTATTCTAGTATTATCACTTTCTTTCTGTTGTCAGTTACTCTAGCTCTTTTGCACTGAAGTACAAGAAAATGATTTCCTGAAATTGTGCAGAACTGATCTGTCCATTTGCTTATGGTACATTTTTCCTTAAACCTGTTAAGGCATATGCATCACTCATATTGCTGAAAGGCATCCCACATATCTAATCCAAGGCTCACAGACATTTTCTGTAAAGGGTCAGATAATAAATATTTGAGTCTTTTCAGGTCAAAAAAGCAAAACTGAACGTACTATATAGGTACTGTCGTATAATTTTCATGTCACAAATTATTGTTTTGAATTTTTCAACCATTTAAAAATGTAAAAATAAATCCTTAGCTTGTACACTCTATAAAAACAAAGATTTAGCCTGTGGACTATAGTTTGTTGACTCCTGGTCTAGTCCACTGAAATTAGGAGGGATAGGAAGACTTAATAGATAATGTTCCAGTGCTAGAGAGTCTATGACTTTTCTACATAGTCTGTTCAAGTCATTTTACAGAAGTGACATTTGCATGGTAAAAGATCTTGGCCTCTAGAATCAGAACAGCATGGATTTGAATTCTGTTTCTCTACTACTACTTCCCATGTATGTTGGACAAGCTTCTTTAAGCCTCAGTTTCCTTACCTGTGCAATAGTAATAATAAGACTCCAAAATTGCTATCAGGAGGACCATGCCTGCAATTCATCCAGCAGCAGGCATTGGCTTATATTTAATCCTCAATGGTGGTGGTTTAGTTTCTAAACTGTGCCCAACTTGCAATCCCATGGGCTATAGCCCACCAGGCTTCTCTGTCCATGGGATTTCTCAGGCAAGAATACTGGAGTGGGTTGCCATTTCTTTCTCCAGGGGAATTGCCAACCCAGCAATCAAACTCACATTGTCTCCTGCATTGCAGGTGGAATCTTTACCAACTGAGGCACCAGGAAAGCTCTAATCCTCAATAAATGTTAGCTATTACTATTTATGTACAGAATTAAGCATATTAATCCTATATCCATCATCTAGTACCATGTTTACCAAATGAGGTTCAGGAATTTTCATTCATTTACTTTGCTTCATTAAGCAAGTGCTCATTGCATGTCTACTATGTGTCAGGCACCATGTTAGGTACTTAATAATTATTGTTGAAGGAATAAATCTAGGCTGGTGAGCTGATTTTTAGATAAAAAAGTAAGTCATTATAGGTTCTTGATTAGAGAAAACATGACCAACAATAGTTCTCAGAAATATTGTGGTAATCTTAGCAGCTTACAGCTCAAACGGTATTTCAAATTGAATCTTTAAAAACTATGGAGAATGGGAGCAAGATAATGATGATAGTGATGATGACGATGACGATAACTAACAACTTTTATGAATATTCACTCCCAGTAATATTACTGTACTATGGGCTTTATATGTTTTTTGTTCATTTAATTCTTTCAAAAATATCCTTTTAGTTAAGTACCCTTGCTACTCTAAATTTTGCTCTGAAATGAGAACTCGAGACTTAGAAAAATTCTATACAGTTGCCCAAAATCACACAGCTAATAAGCAAAAGGAAATCCCTGGGGATTAATTTGCTTTTTAATATTATGAACTGCAATTAATTTGATAAACTTCAATAGTACCTAGAATGTAAGGTCAATCATACAGTCCTTGCTTCAGAAGCTCATTTATTTATTCACTCAACCACTTGTTCTTTCAACAAGTATAAATTAACTATCTATTATTTTCCAGGTGCTTTTATACACTGTGATGAGATCAATGAAAATATTGAATTTGCCTTTCAAATAATATTGTTTTTATTTTGTTTTATTTTTAGAGAATATTCCTAGGAATTCTGTTTTCCTTGTTTAGTGACAATCATTTCCTTTTCTTTTAGATTTCCTGTCTAGCTACCATATTAAATTTTGTAGTTTATGAAATTATAAATAATATTCTGATTGTTCTGAATTTTCTGGAAATAAAAACATAACATTTCCAAATACTGCTTATTTTATCACCTTTAAGCAATATTATATCTTAAATTTTACTCATTTCATTTGTTTTAGCAAATCAATTAGAATTTAAGATGCTTGTTATGTTACATGATGGAAATTAAGAAATCTTATCATCTTTTGCTACTTTAATGAAATGTCTCAGAAGCTTATTAAATATTATAATAATGGTTTAAAATTAAACAGAATCAGTGAAACTATGAGAATTTAAATAAAAAGTTATATTTCACTCATTTTTAAAGTTAAATATAGATCTTTCAGTATCTGACTAGAAAATTAAATTTTAATTTATTGACTTCTGCGCTATATTAAATAGATTTTCTAATGCTAATTTATTTTTTGATTTTTAGAAATACAGACAACTAGAAGATATATGATAAAGTTAAAATTGTTTTCTTCTAAACTTTCACCAATTTCTCCTTGAGATTCCAATAATGATTCCTTTATTAGTTTAACATTAATGCATAAAGGTTTACAATTTCTGTATTTCCACTATTGACTATATCTTTTATAAATGCATAATCACTAGCTCATTCCTTGATTGGAATCTTCACTCTTATTTTCTTTTCCTGCAGTGCTGTTAATCTCACCAACCTATCCCTACAGACTTACATATGTATATACAAATGAGCAAGCACATATACAGAGACTAGTTAATATGTATCAAATTTTTAATTTTTTAGCTATAAGTTTAAATATCACTTTTTCACCCTTGCCTTCACACAAATCCAGTCTCCCAAAATTATAATGATAAGATGACATTTTTCTCCCTATGTCTTTATCTTAACTCTATATAACTGTGCAATTGATTGTTAAATAATTTACTCCATTAAACAAGTTTCACATGACAAGTACCAACACTGTGTCATTTAGTGCTGTAACCCAAGTATTTATTAAAACAATTTTTTGGTGCCAGTAGTACACTCTTGATTACTGTGGGTTTGTAGTCTAGTCTGAAGTCAGATTAGACTGACTTACTTTTGTTTACTTTTCTAAAGATTGTTCTATCTATTCAGGGTTTTCTCTGTTTCCAAGCAAATTGTAACATTTTTTGTTCTAATTCTATGAAAAATTCCATTGGTTATTTGACAGGGATTGCATTCAATCTGTAGATTGTTTTGAGTAGTATGGTCATTCTCACAATATTGATTCTTCCCATCCAAAAACATGATAAACCACTCCATCTGTTTTTGTCATCTTTGATTTCTTTCATGAGTATCTTAAAGTTTTATGAGTAGAGATGTTTTGTCTCCTTAGAAACATTTTATTCTTGTTTGTTGCCATAGTAAGTGGGATTGTTTCCTTATTTTCTTTCTGATCTTTCCTTCTTAGTTTATAAGCATTCAAGAAATTTCTGTGCATTAATTGTGAATCCTTAACTTTACGAAATTCATTGATTAGTAGTTTCCTGGCGGTACCTTTAGGATTTTCTACATATAATGTCATGCCATCTACACAAAACAGGAATGCATATCAATGGGACAGACTAGAAAGTCCAGAGATAAACCCACACACTTACGTTGACCTAATCTGTGACAAAGGAGGCAAGACATACAATGGACAGTCTCTTCAATAAGTGGTGCTGGAGAAAACTAAACAACTACATGGAAAGAATGAAATTAGAACACTCTCCAACACCATACACAAAAATAAGTTCAAAGTGGATTGAAGATCTAAATGTAAGGCCAGATACTACAAAATTCTTACAGGAAAACACAGGCAGAACACTCTGAAAAAATCGCAGCAATATGTTTTTGATCCACCTCCTAGAGTAATGAAAATAAAGCAAAAAGAAACAAATGAGATCTAATTAAACTTAAAATCTTATGCACAGCAGAAACTTGAGGTCTTCCTCCATTAAAAAAATGAAAAGACAACTTTCAAAATGGGAGAAGATATTTGAAAATGAAGCAGCTGGCAAGGGATTAATCTCCAAAATATAAAAACAGATCATGCAGCTCAATATAAGGCAAAGCAAAAACCCAAGCAAAAAAATAGGCAGAAGATCTAGAGAGATATTTCTCCAAAGAAGACATACAGATGGCTAAAAAGCACATGGAACAATATTCAAATAAGTAATTTTTAGAGAAAGGCAAATCAGTCCTATAATGAGGTATCTCTTCACAACTGTCAGAATGGCCATAATCAAAAAATCTACAAACAATAAATGATGATGAGGGTGTGGAGAAAAGGGAATCATCCTACAGTGTAGATGGGAATGTAAGTTGATATAGCCAGAACAGTATGGAAGTTTCTTAAAAAAATACAAATAGAACTACTATATGACACAGCAATCTCACTCCTTGGCACGTACCTGGAGAAAGCCACAAGTCAAAAATGTACATGCACTCCAATGTTCGTTGTAACACTATTTATAATAGCTAGGATATGGAACCAACATAAATGCCCATCAACAGAGGAATAGACAAAATGATGTAGTATATATACACACACAGTGGAATATTACTCAGCCATAAAAAAACAAAATGTCATTAACAGCAACATGAACAGACTTAGAGACTGTCATACAAACAAGTTAGTCAGACACAGAGAGACAAATATCATATAATACCACCTATGTAGACTTTATAAAAAAGATACAAATGAATTTATTTACAAAAGACAAGTAAAGTCTTGGGTGTCGAAAACAAACTTGTGGTTACCAGGAAATAAGGGGGGATAGACCGGGAGATTGGGACTGCCATACACATGCTACTATATATAAAATAGACAACTAACGAGATTTCTCCAAAGAAGATGTGCAATAGACACATGAAAAGATGCTCTACATTGCTCATTATTAGAAAAATGCAAATAAAACTGTAATGAGGTTTCACCTCACAGCAGTCAGAATGGCCATCATCAAAAAACTACAATCCGTGCTGGAGAGGTGTGGAGAACAGGGACCCCTCTTGCACTGTTGGTGGGAATGTAATTGATATAGTCACTTTGGAGAACTGTATGGAGATTCTCTTAAAAAACTAGGAATAAAACTACCATATGAACCAGTAATGCCACTACTGGGCATATACCCTGAAAAAAAAAAAACAACACAATTTAAAAAGACATATATACCCCAATGTTCATTGCAGCACTATTTACAGTAGCCAGGACAAGGAAGCAACCTAGATGTCCATCAACAGATGAATGGATAAGAAAGCTGTGGTACATATATACAATGGAATACTACTCAGCCATAAAAAGGAACAAATGTGAATCTGTTGAACTGAGGTGAATGAGATGAACCTAGAGTCTATTATACAGAGTGAAGTAAGTCAGAAAGAGAAAAACAAATTTTGTATATTAACACACGCACACACACAAACACACACATACATAGCTATGACTGATTCATGTTGCTATATGGCAGAAACCAAACAATATTGTAAAGCAATTACCTCCAATTAAAAAAAAAAATTAAAGTTAAAAAAGGAACCTGCTATACAGCATAGGAAAGTCTATTCAATACTCTGTATTGGCCTATATGGAAAAAGAATCTAAAAAACAAGGAGATATATATATATATATATGTATATATACATATAACATATTCACATTGCCGAACACCTGAAACTAACATGATGCTGTAAATCAACTATGGTCCAATTAAAATTTTTAAAAGAAGTTAATTAAAAGTAAAATGAAAGAACATCACGTACCTAATCTGAACCCAATGAATGAATGTCTGCCCTTATTTTTGTGCTATGCTTAACAATGTTATTAATCTATGCTGTATTTTTTGCTGTTGGGAGATATTTTGTTTATTTTTTCACATATAATCTGTTTGTATCTGTGGCATGGTGAAGGCACTTGCATAACTCAATGAAACTATGAGCCGTGGCTTGCAGGGTCACCCAAGATGGGTGAGTCACAGTGGAGAGTTCTGACAAAACGTGGTACACTGGAAAAGGAAATGACAACACAGTGTAGTACTCTTGCCTGAAGAAGTCCATGGATGGTATGAAAAGGCAAAAGATATGACACCAGTAGCTGAGCCTCAGGGTTGGAAGGTGTCCAATACGCTGCTAGGGAAGAACAGAGGGCAATTACTAATAGCCCCAGAAACAATGAAGTGCCTGGGCCAAAGTGGAAACAAGGTTCAGTTGTGGACATGTGTGGTGGAGAAAGTAAGTCTGATGCTGTAAAGAATAACACTGCACTGGAACTTGGAATGTTAGGTCTATGAGTCAAAGTAAATTGTACATGGTCAACCAGGAGATAGCAAGAGTGAACAATGATGTCCTAGGAATCAGTGGACTGAAACGGTTGAGAATGGATTAACTTAATTCAGATGACCATGATATCTACTACTGTGGGCAAGAATCCCTTAGAAGAAAGGGAGTAGCCATCATAGTCAACGCAAGAGTTCGAAAGGCAGAACTTGGATGCAATCTCAAGGATGACACAATGATCTCCATTTGTTTATAGGCAAACTATTCAACACCACAGTAATCCAAGTCTATGCCCCAACTACTAATGCCAAAGAAGCAAAAGTTGACTTGTTGTATGAAGATCTCTAACATCTTTAAAACCAATACCAAAAAAAATGTCCTTTACAGCACAGGGGATTGGCATGCAAAAGCAAGAAGTCAAGAGATACCCAGAATAAAAGGCAAGTTTGGCCTTGAACTATGAAATGAAGCAGGGCAAATGATAACAGAGTTTTGCCAAGAGAACACCCTGGTCACAGCAAATAACTTTTTCCACCAACATGAGACAGATTTACATGTAGACATTACCAAATAGTCAATATTTAAATCAGATTGATTATGTTCTTTACAGCTGAAGATGGAGAAGCTCTGTACAGTCAGTAAAAAAAAGATGTAGAATTGACTGTGGCTCAGATCATGGACTCCTTATTACAAAATTCAGGCTTAAAGTGAAGAAATTAGGGAAAATCACTAGCTCATTCAGATATGAACTAAATCAAATCCCTTATGATCTACAGTGAAGGTGACAAATAGATTCAAGAGATTAGATCTGGTAGACAGAGTGTCTTAAAGTATTAATGGACTTCATAGCATTGTACAGGAGGTAGTGATCAAAACAAACCCAAAGGGGAAAAAAATGCAAGAAGGTAAGGTAGTTGTCTGAGGAGGCTTTAGAATGAGCTGAGGAAAGAAGAAAAGTGAAAGGCAAGAGAGAAAGGGAAAGATATACCCAAATGAATGCAGATTTCCAAAGAACAGTTAAGCGAGCTTTCTTAAATGAACAATGCAAAGAAATGGAGGAAAACAATAGAATGTGTAAGACTAGAGTCGCATCAAGAAAACTTGATATATAAACAGAACATTTCATGCAAGGATGGGCTTGATAAAGGACAGAAAAAGTAAGGACCTAACTGAAGCAAAGAGATTATGAAGAGGTGGCAAGAACACACAGACCGTGGGGTTGCAAAGAGTCAGACACTACTTAGCCACTGAACAAGTAATGTGACTGTAGATAAAAATTTCATATACGTAGAAAAATTTTTATAATTTTATATTCTTTGAATTTTAATATACTAATTTAATGCATTTACATTTATTGCCATATGTGATATTTCTGATGTTATTTATTATTTTATGTGTGATTTCTGCTTTCATGTTGATTCTTTTTTTCCTTTAATATAGATTTTTTTTCTTTGTCTTAACTTTGTTATAATATATACATATACTATATAATTATTTATATGGCCACTTTCCTTATCTATTATTTATATTATTTTAAAAACCTACTGAAGAGAAAATATAACTTTTAAGAGAAAATATAATTGCATATTTATTAATAAAGTGTCATGAGAAAAATTTTTAATCCCCTCTATGTTCAATATGAGGAACTTAGTAGGCATTTCAATTAATACTACTCAGTTCCTTTATCTGCTATTATTAGTATAATCTGATTTAGAGACTAAACTGTTTTTATTAAGTTATTATGGCTGATATTGATAGTATTAGATATCTCTATTTCAACATTTTTGAGATTCTTCTTCCCTTAAGTAATTTTATGATTACCTCTCAAGAGAAATATTTAATTCTTCACTGCAAAACTTCAACAATTATGAATTTTAGATTGAGATTGTTCTCTTGATCTTTGAGTCTATGTATGTGATAAATCTTTTCAGAATTTTTCACACCTGAGATCTTTTTGGCACATCCAGACATGAACATCAACTTTGCTGATTTAATTTCCTTGGTTACAATTTTCTTAAAAACTGGGACAATGCTCATGTGAAGATCAAGTCTCCTCTTGTGTTAGTTACTATAGAGCTTCCCAGGTGGCTCAGCTGGTAAAGAATCCGCTGCAATGCAGGAGACCTAGGTTCAATCACTGGGTTAGGAGGATACTCTGGAGAAGGAAACAGCTACCCACTCCAGTATTCTGGCCTGGAGAATTCCACAGACTGTATATTCCATGGAGTCACAAATAGTCCTACACGACTGAGAAACTTTCACTTCTCACTGGGGAACCAGGAGACCATATGCCCTGTGGCACAGCCAAAAAAAAAAAAAAGAAAACACATTTGAACTATTAAACTCAGATACTTCAATGATCGATGTTATTGAGCCTAAACCTGTTTCTTTGAAAGTGAGGATTAAAAAGATCATTTTTCTTGTAAATATTGAAAAATTTACTGGTGAATGAAGCATCAGTTTGAAATGTGAAATGTGCCACCATGAAGACTGTATTTGGACTCCAGGAAAATCTTCATACTACCTAATAGGTGGTAGGTGGAAATGGTAGCAACAGCAGTTAGCAACAGTGGTAGGAAAAGGTAATTTTGTTTTCATCTCCCTGAATAACAGAATGTCACCAGCTGGCAATAAAGATACCAGCAGTACCCTCCTAGACAAAGTCCCTGGCAAGGCAATGACAACAGCTGCACAAACGCCAGAAAACAAAGAGGAGTGTTCTCTGTCTTGATCCCCAGCCCGAAAAGTTTAAAGTGTGCAAAGCCAGACACATTTTTAATGAATTATCCATTTTAGAAGGTGAATTTATCGGGTGGAGAGAGAGGTGGGAGGGGGGATCGGGATGGGGAATACATGTAACTCCATGGCTGATTCATGTCAATGTATGGCAAAACTCACTGCAATGTTGTGAAGTAATTAGCCTCCAACTAATAAAAATAAATGAAAAAAAATAAAAAAATAAATTATAAGTCACACGAGGGAAAATAAAAAAAATAAAAAAAATAAAAAAATAAAAATCTTTATATGCACAAATGTTTACATACAACAACATATATGTTGAGATACGAAAAACAATACAATGTTGGCTAGCTTGATGGGAAGGAGTGTTGATAATTCTATTATCAGTTACGAACCATAAAGAATCTCATGTGTCTGTCCATGTCTTCCTGTGATCTTACGGCAACACAGTGCGTAGAACACTGCTGCATTAGCTTGTGGGAAACTCCTGCTCCTTGTCCTGCTGTCCGTTGTCACTCAGTCGTGTCCGACTCTTTGCAACCCCAGGGACTGGAGCCCATCAGGCTCCTCTGTCCATGGGATTCTCCAGGCAAGAGTCCTGGAGTGGGTCACCATGCCCTCCTCCAGGAGATCTTCCCTACTCAGGGATCGAACTCAGGTCTCCTGTCACCTCTCCATTTGTCTGGCCACTCTTGGCTCTTTTGATCCCCTTCTACACCAAGTACAGGGACTGACAACCTGGCATCATCAAGAGCTTATCAGAAATGTAGACCCTCAGGCCACACTCCAGACACAATGAATCAACATCTTCATTTTAATATTATCTCCAAGTGATTCACATGTCTATTAAAGCCTGAGAAGCTCTAAATTAATTTACTGTGTGTGTAGGTGCGTGTGCACTCATCATGTCCAACTTTGCAACCCCATGACTGCAGCCCGCCAAGCTCCTCCGTCCATGGGATTTTTCAGGCAAGAATACTGGAGTGGGTTGCCGTTTCCTTCTCTGGGGGATCTTCCTGACCCAGGGATCAAACTCATGTCTCTTCCATCTCCTGCATTGGCAGGGAAGTTCTTTACCAGCTGAGCCATTGGGAAAGCCCTAATGTACCATGACCACTGTTACAGTTATCATTATATTCTCTGGGCCTACAAACCCTTCCTCAGGATAGTAGGTGCTCAATAAATTTTTGTTGAACAAAGGAACGTATTAGTGTGGTACTATCAAAAAGCAAAGAACATATTATTGCTAATTTTCCTTAAGATTCACTGAAACGAGAGGTATTAAATTGCAGTATCCTTCTTGATATATTTCAAATTGTCCAGGTTTTATTTGCACATTCATTTACAGTTTAGGTTGAAATATTAATACTAAGATACTAATGCCAAATAAGTGTGATTGCTGCTTTTAATAATGATATCTTGATATGTAGTTAGGGCAGAAAGTGGCATATTGCTCATACTGGAGATGCCACCATGGAAAAAATGAGACTTAAAGGACTTCTGATGTTCAAATCCCAGTGAATTGGTTAATTTTCAGCCCAATTATCAACAACTTCAATAACTTTTTGCTAACTATGAACTGAAAAGACTTACGAAGAGCACTTAATAGAATATAGCACTTAATGTTCTTACCATGTATTTAATACTTGTATTGCTTTTGTAAATATACTGTTTACTTTCAAACAGTTTGAGATATATAGAAAAGTTGAGAAGTCATTACAAGAAAAATTCCAGACATTCCACACCCAGTTTCCTCTATTAGTAATATCTAAAATAGGTATGCTGTGCTTCTCACTATTAATGGACCAATATTTACATATAATTATTAACTAAAGTCCATAATTTTTCAGACTTCTTTCAATTTTACCTGAGGTACTTTTTCTATTCCAAGATTCCATCCAGGACACTGCCTTGCATTGCCATGTATCCCTATGCTTATTATCAGCTGTGACAGTTTTTCAGATTTTTCCTTGTTTTTGGTAATGTAGACAGTTTTGAGGGTCACTGGTAAGGTTTTTTTAAAAGTCCCTCAGTTGAGATCTGCCTGACACTTTTCTCATGACTAGACTGGAGTTTATGGGTTTTGAAGAGGAAAACCACAGAGCTTAAGTGACATTTTGATCACAGCATATTAATTACATGCATCACCATGATTAATCACTGCTGATGTGGACTTTAATCTCCCTACTGAGGTGGTGTTTGCTAGGTTTCTCCTCTGCAAAGTAACTCCTTTTAGCTCCCCTTTTTATATTGTACTCTTTGGACATAAATCACGAAGAGTCCACGATTAGGCAGTGAGTGGTTATGCTCCACCTCTATGGGGTGGTTATCATCATGAAATACTTGGAATTCTGCATGAGAGTTGCATCTTCTCCACCATTTATTTATTCAAATAACACATACTCATAAGTTATGCATATATATTATTTATAATATAGATGCATAGATATCTATTTTATACTTTATAATCCAGTATTATTTTGTTGCTCAAAGTATTTTAGTTTTTGCAATTATAACTCTTTCAGTTGAATTCTGTACCTTGTTAAGTTTTTGATCACTTTCTTGCACTTGTATTGCTATTTTATGTCAATATTCAGTTTTTCACACCCAATATATTGTATACTGAGATGGGAGGCTCTATTTTTCTGATTCTCTGCACGTATATTTTGTTCAATTGTGATGCTTCATGCTAAGTGAAATATTATTTATGAGAAAACTTAAATGTGACCATTTAATTGTAGTCTTTAATTGTAATCATTGTATTTGGTAATGGAATAATTTATAAAAGTGAAGATTAGTGAATCAACATGCAGAATCTGATTTGAAAAATATTTTTAAATGAAATATTTTGTTGTTGCAAAAGACTAACCTCAGTACTGTTAGAAGAATAAAATGTCTAATGAAATGTACCAACATATCAAACAAAGTTATGAGCTTGATGGACTTCCTTAATGGTAGAAAGGAAAACAAAACATGTTTTCAAGTTGAGAGTTTCAAATTGTGTCAATATATTACAGCTTAATATATATTTTTTTCTTCTACTTATCAAATATCTACCTACCTACCTACCTACCTATCTATCTGTCTTTGGGGAAAGAATCAGATTATGGACCAGAGCTTATCCTGACATCACCCAATCTTTCTTCTTTTAAGGACTATCATGTATGTAGGTTATATTAATGCACATATGCGTATATCCAAGTGACATTTCAAATACATCTACATATTTTCTCAAGTTGTTACATAAGGAATGATTTTGCTGTTCAACGAGTTCTATTTTTCTTTTTTCTACTCCTGTAAAATTCTACATAAATCAGTTAATGATGTTGACTGATGATGATGATAATAATAAGGACTATGGCAATTATACCTAAATATATTCAATGCCTGTTCTTGCCAGTGACAAGGTTGAGCTTTTTACATGAGTTATCCTCTCAACAACTCCAAATGTTAACGCTTTCCTCAATTAAATACATGATACAATGAAACATAGAGACATTAAAAAGCTTGTCCTGGGTCACACAGATAACATATGATGAAAGTAGGATTCAGGCCCAGGTCCCTCTGATTTCAGAGCACTCATACCCAACTAGACCATAATTCCTCCTCTCTGCGCATTTTGGTTTCTGAGAGTACTGGAGATAATGTCCTTTAAGGCAGTCCTTTCCTTCATCTCTGTTCTCACTGCAGGTTTTCTTTCTTAGGATGGTGACTGTTGGTAACAGCGCACGACTAAGAATGAATCAAAGCCTAAAAATGTGGTTCAGCTTCAGGCTCTTTGATCTTAGAAGCAAAACGAAGCCTCTCCCAGCTCTCTTTCATGACGCCCCAGATGTTTTCTTCACTGTGCCCTGCCACGCTGCCACCAGCTCCATGGCCTGACTAGGCAGACTGCTGTTGGCAGTTGACTGTCAATCTTCTTTAATACCTGAGTCTCTGGGCTCTTTTGAGCCACCTAATTAACATATTACAGAAACATCAAAATTTCAACCTTGTCAAGTCGTGTTAATTGAAAAGAAAAATGAAAACATTGCAGCTGTGCATTCCTTCCCCTTAGCAAGGAAGGAAGGAAGAGAGAAGAGCAAGCGTCTCTCTCTTATAATAGGATAGATTAATGCAAGGACTGGTGGTAATGATCCTTCACATCTAGTGGGCATGATTATATGCCAGGCACTGTGCTTGATGCTTTATAGGCATTATTTCTTTTAGTCCTAAGAGTAGCCTTATGAGGTAGGAGCTATTGTGACTCTCATTTTAAAGAGAAGAAAACAGACATAAATAATATCTCCTAGGATGTTCCACTGCTAAGTTACAGAACTGGGATTCCAATAAAATTTATTTGATTCTTGTTCATGCTATTAATCATTATATAACACCCACTTCATTATGTAGCACTCAATCACTACATGTGGTTCTCACTGCCAAAATAATTATTTTAAAGGATTTATACATCTCCATTCACATTTTGAGAATTTCCATCTCTGCCAGTCTTCATAAGTGATTCTCTCTCTAGTCCTACTAGCAGAGACTACAGCATTGGTCAAAATCCTGCTGGGAATCAATAAGAAGCTATCTTATCGATGGATGATTGGTGAAACAGGATGGATGAGAGAATGTGGAGATGAATGTCTAATTCATATGAATATCAAAACAAATTTTAAAATTGGTGTTTCAATCACATGTTAATTTGTTATATTTGGTATAATCAAATTTATACAAATATATATTAAAACATAACTATGCATCATAAAAATATCAAATGAACACCCCTATACTAACAAACAGTTTATGAAACAGAACACTATATTACAATTAGGCTCTTTTATTTCATTCCCTTCCTACCCCTTTGTATCAGTACTGCCCATTATAATACTTAATATTTAAAATTCTGTGCTTATCATTCCTTCAAAAGATGGATATGATATATGCTCATCAAAAGATGTATTATTTAAATTTGAATTTTACAGAAATGGCATAAAGTCAGCTGCAATTTTCTTTAACTCAACACTATGTAATGTTATTCATAACATCATATATATTTGAGTTCATTAATTTTCATGGTGCCACATATTCCATTGTCTGAATATACTGCTGGTGTGCATTTTTGTCTTTACTAGTTTTTTGTTGTTGTTGCTAATAAGGTGATATTGTGAACTTTCTTTAACTGATTCTGATATATCAGATTTAGATATTCTTTGGAGTGTATCTTGAAGAATAAAATTCTTGGATCAGAGTTTTCAACTGTACAAATTTATAATATGTACTAAACTTCACAAATGATGCTACCAATGGTTTTATAAAAGTTCTCTATAGCTCATACAAATTCAGTATTTCATAATATGTGATACATACATTTCTGACAAGCTATTGTGCATAAAAGAATGGACAAAATGTACTTAATTAGAATCTCATATTACTAACAAGTTTGAACATCTTTACATATTTTTAACTATATGAATTTCTTATTGGGAAATATTTATTAATATTTATTTATTATTCTATTTCATAATATATATGTATTTAATTATACATTAATTTATATAAATTTTTTATATATTCATATCACTTATATCAGAATCATTTATCACTCATATATGTTTATATATTTTCTCAAACTTTGACTTGGGTTTAAAATTCCTTTTTTTACATCTTTTATTTTGTATTGGTGTATAGCTGATTACAAATATTGTATTAGTTTCAGTTGTACAGCAAAGTGATTTAGTTACACATGTTCATATATCTATTCTTTTACAGACTCTTTACCCATATGGGTTATTACAAAATACTGAGTAGAGTTTCCTCTGCTATACAGTAGATTCTTGATGGTTATCTACTTCATATATAGTAGTGTGTATATATTAATCTCAACATAATTTATCTCTCTTCCCACCCTTTAACCTTGGTAAACATAAGTTTGTTTTTTATGTCTGTGAGTTGGTTTTTGTTTTAAAGCTAAGTTCATTTGTATCATTTTTTTAAGATTCCAGATATATATTGAATCATATGATGTTTGTCTTTTTATGTCAGACTTACTTCACTTAGAATGACAAGCTTTAGGCCTATCCATGCTGCTAAAAATTATATTATTTTGATTTTATGGCTAATTAGTATTCCATTATATATATGTATATATATAATATTTATTTACTATTTAAACCACTCCATGGCTTTGCCTTTTCCCAGAACATCATGTTTTTGGAATAATGCAGTGTGGTCTTTTCAGATTGGTTTCTTTCACTTAGTAATATGCATTTAAGTTTCCTCCACCTTGCTTTATGGTTTGATAGCTCGTTACATTTTAGCAGTAAATGATGTTCCATGCTGATTGCACTACAGTTTATTCATCCATTTATGTACTGAAGTACATCTTGGTTGCTTCCAAGATTTGACAATTATAAACAAGGCTGTTATAAACATTCATGTGGATATTTTTGTGTAGACCTAAGTTTTCAACTCTATTAGGTAAATACTAAGAACAATTGCTGAATCACTTGGTAAGAGTACATTTAATTTTATAAGAGACTGTCAAACTGTCTTCCAAAGAGGCTCTAACATTTTGCACTCTCATTAGCAATGAATGAGAGTTCTTGTTGATACCCATCCTTGTCAGGAATTGGTATTATCAGTATTTCAGATTTCGTCTTTTCAAAAAAGTTTGTAGTGGTATCTTACTGCTTTATGTGTCTTGTTTTTCATTAATAAGATCATATATTTTGCCTCATTTCTCTAACTGTTCATTAATTTTGCAAAAGACTTATATGTTTTATAATTCAAAAAATTACATGTTAGTATTATTATTGTTATTGCAAAATTCAGGCTTGAATAGAAGAAAGTAGGGGAAACCACTATCCATTCAGGTATGAACTAAGTCAAACCCTTTGTGATTATACATTAGAGGTGATGAATAGATTCAAGGGATTAGATCTGCTAGGCAGAGTGCCTGAAGAACTATGGATGCACATTCATAACATTGTACAGAAAGCAGTGACCAAAATCATATCAAAGAAAAATAAATGCAAAGAGGAAAAATGGTTGTCTAATGAGGCTTTACAAATAGCTGAGGCAAGAAGAGAAGTGAAAGGTCAGGGAGGGAGAAAGGGAACAATATACCCAATTGGGTACAGACTTCCAGAGAACTGTAAGAGGAGATGAGAAGGCCTTCTTCAATGAACAATGCAAAGCAGTAGAGGAAAACAACAGAATGGGAAATAACTGGTGATCACTTCAAGAAAATTGGAGATATCAAGGGAATATTTCATACAAGGATGGGCATGATAAAGGACAGAAATGGTAAGGATCAAACTGTAGCACAAGAGATTAATAAGGGGTGGCAAGTATACACAGAACTATAAAAGAAAGGTCTTAAAGACCTGAATAACCACGATGGTGTGGTCACTAACCTCGAACTAGACATCATGTAATGTGAACTCAAGCGGGCCTTAGAAATCATGACTACGAACAAATCCAGTGGAGGTAATGGAATCCCAGCTGAACTATTTCAAATCCTAAAAGATGACGCTGTTAAAGTGCTGCACTCAATATGTTGGCAAATTTGGAAGACACAGCAGTGGTCACAGGACTGGAAAAGATCAATTTTCATTCCAGTCACAAATAAAGGCAATTTCAAAGAATGTTTAAACTACCGGACCATTGTGCTCGTTTCACATTCTAGCAAGGTTATGCTCAAATCCTTCAGGTTAGGCTTTAGCTGCATGTGAATCAATTGAGAACTTCCAGGTTATGAGCTGGATTTAGAAAAGGCAGAAGAACCAGATCAAAATTGCCAACATTCGTTGGATCATAGGAAAAACAAGAGAGTTTCAGACAGACATCTATTTCTGCTTCATTGACTACATTAGCCTTTGACTGTGTGAATCACAACAAACTGTGGAAAATTCTTAGAGATGAGAATACCAGACCTCCTTACCCGCCTCCTGAGATACCTGTATGTAGGTCAAGAAGTAACAATTAGAAGTGGACATGGAGCAATAGACTGATTCAAAATACAAACTGGGAAAGGAGTATGTCAAGGCTGTAGACTGTCACCCTGCTTATTTAACTTATATGCAGAGTACATCATGAGAAATGTTGGGATGGATGAAGTAGAAAATGGAATCAAGATTGCTAAGAGAAGTATCAATAACCTCATACATGCAGATTATACCACTCTAATGGCAGAAAGTTAAGGTGAACTAAAGAGTGTCTTGATAAGGGTGAAAGAGGAAATTGAAAAAGCTGGACTGAAACTCAACATTCAAAAAACTAAGATTATGGCATCTAGTCCCATCACTTCATGTCAAATAGAATGGGAAAATTTGGAAGCAGTGTCAGTTTTTATTTTTTTGGATTCAAAATCACTGTGGATGGTGATGGCAACCATGAAATTAAAAGACACTTGCTCCTTGGGAGGAAAGCTATGACAAACCTAGACAGCATAATACAAAGCAGAGACATCACTTTGCCAACAAACGTTCATATAGTCAATGTATGGTTTTTCCAGTAGTCACCTACTGATGTGAGATTTGGACCAAAAAGAAGGCTGAGTGCCAAAGAATTGATGTCTTCCAATTGTGGTGCTGGAGAAGACTCTTTAGAGTCCCTTGGACTGCAAGGAGATCAAAGCAGTCAATCCTAAAGGAAATCAACCCTGAATATTTATTGGAAGGATTGATGTTGAAGCTCCAATATGTTGGCCACCTGTGTTATGAGCCGTCACTGGAAAAACAAAATAAAACAAAACAAAACCCTGATGCTGGGAAAGATTGAAGGCAAAAGGGGAAGGGGACAGCAGAGAAAGAGATGGTTCGACTGTATCACTGACTCAATGACAAGAATTGGAGCAAACTCTGGGAGATAGTGGAGGACATGGGAACTGGGGGCTTCCCCGGTGACTCAGATGGTAAAGAATGTACCAGAAATGATGCAGGAGACCTGGGTTCGATCCCTGGGTTGGGAAGATCCCCTGGAGGAGCTCATGGCACCTCACTCCAGAATTCCTGCCTGGAGAATCCCCATGGACAGAGGAGCTTGGTGGGCTACAGTCCTCAGGGTCACAAAGAGTCAGACATTGAGTAACTAAGCACAGCATATGGGGTTGCAAATAGTGAGACATGACTTAGGGGCTGAAACAACAACAAAAAAATCATTTTGTACAGTAACATATATTTAACTGATTATCAGTTTACAAACATCTTCCCCCCCTTTCTTTTTCCATCTTAGATCTTTCTTTTGAGTGCATATTTTCCTGAATATACTCGTAATCCATCCTTTAGTAATATAAAATTATTGGTGGTAAGTTTCTTCCATTTTTGTTTAGTTACAAAGTCATTTTTTTTCTAATCCCCTCTTCTTGACACATAATTTTTCTGAGAACAAAATTCTAGGTTGAGAGCTATTTTTTGTTTAGCACTTTGAAGATTTCATCTTCTAGCTTCTTTTGTTGCTGTTGAAGAATTTGGTTGTCATTCTGTAAGTGCTTTGCTTTTCCTTTCTGTTCTTAAGATCTTTGTAATACACATTCTGTAATTTCAGTGCAGTGTGTCTGAGTGTCTATTTCTATCTTATTTCACAGTGTTCAGTATATAGCACACCTCTGTTACTTGTTAAACCATCATTTTCATGAATTTTGGAAAATTCTCAGTTATTATGTTTTCAAGTATTCTTTGATTATTAATTCTATTCTACTTCAGTAATGAGAACTCTATACTTTAGTCAATTTATTGAATATATTTCATTTAAAAAGCTATATTTATTTATTTTTTCAAATATCTTTGGTCAACCTGGATATTGTATAGATCTCATTTACCTTTTATTATTTTTTTAATATTTAAATTGTAGTTATGTTATATTTTTTATCTGAAGTAACAAGTATTATTTTAAGTTTTAAGGGTAAAAATCTGATTTTTTTCCAATTTGACGTTTTACTTGTAACATTTTCCTCTAGGATTGGTGATATTTAATTTTTAGTCATATATTAGGCAGATACGAAAGCAGCTGTGTTTTGGACCATGAATTTTAAATAATCACTAGGCTCAAACATATCTTTGTTAATTAAAATAGGAATCATTACAATCAATACATTTTTGCCAATGAGGAATAAGCTTGTTTATTCCCATAGCATAAAAATCCATGCTTCAGGATTTGATTAATTCTTAGAAAGCATTTTCGGTTTCCTGTTGATTGTGGAAGCATTTTCCCTACAAAAAATGGTTGAGATTCTTGAAGAAATGGTAGTCAGTTGTGAGGGGTCAGCTGAATAAGGCAGGTGAGACAAAACTTTGTAGCCCAATTCATTCAACTTTTGACAGATTGGTTGTGGGATGTGTGTTTGGGGGTTGATGTGGAGAAAATTTGGCCCTTTCTGTTGACAAATGCTGGCTGTAGGCACTGCAGTTTTTGGTACATCTCATTGATTTGCCCAGCATACTTCTCAGATGCGATGGTTTTGCTTGGATTCAGAAAGCTATAGTGGGTCAGACCGACAGTGACCACAACTTTTTTAGTGCAAGTTTTGCTTAAGAAGTGCTTTGGAACGTCTTCCCAGTTTAACAACTGAACTGGTTGTCACATAAAATCTACTTTTCATGGCCTGTCACAAACTAAGTGAGAAATGGTTCATTGTTGTTGTGCAATTTTTATTTTTTTATTTTTTTTAAATTTTTGGTCAGCTCATGAGACACTCACTTATCGAGTCTTTTCACCTTTCCAATTTGCTTCAAATGCTTATGACCATGGAATAGTCAACATTGAGCTCTTTGGCAACTTCTCAGGTAGTTGAGAGAGGATCGGCTTTGATGATGGCTCTCAATTGGCCATTGTCACTTCCAATGGCTGGCCACTATGCTCCTCATCTTCAAGGCTCTTGTCTCCTTTGCAAAACTTCTTGAGCCCCAACTGCACTGTACATTCATGAGCAGTTCCTGGGCAAAGTGTGCTGCTGATGCTGCGAGTTGTCTCTGCAGCTTTCTGACCCATTCTGAACGTGAATTAAAAAAAAATCACTCAAATTTATTTTTTTGTCTAACACCAATTCTGTAGTTTAAAATAAACATAAAATAAACAGGAAATATGTCATTAGCAAAAAATAAAGCAAAAAATGTGCATTAAAATGATGTATAACATAACCATATTTATTTAAAAATGTATTCCAATATCAAATGGCAAAGTTCAACAATGCAAAATCGCAATTACTTTTACATTAACCTAATATAGTTCCGGGAGTTGGTGACGGACAGGGAGGCCTGGCGTCCTGCAATTCACGGGGTTTCAAAGAATCAGACATGACTGAGCAACTGAACTGAACTGAATATAGTTCATGTGAACTTTTGGGAATCTGGAGGCCTATATTCATCATCCTTTCCTCCAGAGAGCTCTCCATTTGCTTCTGTTCTTAGCCAAGAGGAGATTCAGTTTTGGGGTCATTCAGCCACCCTGCCAAGTTTTTTTTAACACAACTTGTTTTAAAGCAGCTGAAATATACAACACTATTTGAGCTGTAGATATTACCCAATACCAACTTTTGTCAACAGTTCAACAATATAAGCAATACCCTGCCAAGAATCTTCATTTCCTTCCTGAAAAGCATGAGTGTGTCAGACACAGTTTCCTATTAACAGTACTACTTTTTCTTCAGTAGGATTACGTTTGGTTTCTGATTAATAGACTGTGAGTCTGAAAAGCATGTGGAAACACTGTTCTTAAAGGAACTGATTCATTTTGAGGAGATTCCCCAGTTTTATGTTCAGGGACACAGCTGGAAAATACTGACTTTTCTCATTTTCCAGCTTGCCACGTTTCACAAACGCACAGATTCTAGGTTCATTTATAAAAAATAACTTAGAAAGGCCATGTATATCCTAACTGATTAGCCTTTTTGTTATTGGTTTTTTGTTTGTTTGTTATTGACAGGCACTCTCCATTATTTTTCTGTTAGTCAACAGCGTACGTATGTTTACAAGGAAGCTGTATTCAGGTAGGTCATTCCATTCAGGATGTCCTTATGACAATAATGAGTAAGCTACAGGTTGTTCTTTCTCAAAGTTTTTTTTTTTTTTTTTCTTCCCAGATCTCTTCTGAATGCCTTGTTGCTGGGCTGTAGCTATGAACATGTCATAGTTTTGAATGAATTACTGATTGTAGCATTTATCTTCAAGCCACATTTCTATTATTGGTTGCTTAATACAGCCCAGCTCTTGTTTATAGTGAACTCTTCTTTCCTCTTCTTTTGTTATGAAGAGGAGGATGGCTTAGAAGGAATGTGCTCGTTGAGATTTATCCCACTTTATACTAGTCCAGCATTAATTATATTTTAGAAGGAGTACTGTCTTTCATTGTGAGGGTTTCTTGGGAGTGTCTGGAACACTTACTGATGAAAACTCTTATTTAAACTATAAACTATGACCATTAAGGGTGTGATCAATGTATGAAGTCACTTTGCAGTTAAAATTATATTCAGCACTGGACATTGTTACCAATTGTTTAGGGGCTTCCCAGTCCCTAAATCATCTTTGCTAAAATAAGCTACATCATTCCTGATGGCTTTGTGACCGGTTGTATGGCCATCTACAATTTTGGTGCTAAACTGTGCTGTCTGGGCCTGTTATATCAGAGTCTTCTTTCCCCATTCAGGGGCAGCAGAGTGGTGACAAACTCAGTGCTGTGTTTGATCACCAGTAATAACTAAGACTGTGATCTACCGTGATGAACAAGAAGAAATAGGAGGAACTTAACTGGGAAGCTGTGGAACATTATTAGACAAAGCTGTGCATCTCTCAGACAGTAGTCTGTGGAATAAACTGCAAACTCTGCAACACATGGCCGGAGGGGGATCTGCCTATGCTACAAATCACAGTAATGACCGAAAACCTAGCACCAGCAACTTCTGTACCAGTAAAAAATCATTGCCACAGGGCAGATTTCATTTATACCCAGCACTTACCAAGCATGCTTTCCCCTTTATTTTCTTTTAAAAATAATGACATTGTAATCGGTATACTCTACCTGAAGAGTCAAGTGTGTGTGTGTGTGTGTGTCTTTTCTTTTAACTGCACTTTAATCCTTTTCAACATAATGTAAACTATTGATATGAGAACAATGGTGCTGTAATTCATAATAATGAATTTCAATGAGTTTTAAAAATGCATAACTAATGGAGAACCAAAATGACTTTCCCCAGGAAATGCACCATGAGCTCTTCCATGAAAAACTGTAAATAACAGTTATATGAATCATTTCATAAGGATCTAAACACATTTTCCTTTCTGGCTATAAGTTTTTAAAGTTTGGAGCAGGAATTTTATTTTGAGCAATCATTGTTTTTCAACAGTTGAAATTTAAAAAAAAATCATTGCATTTCAACTCTTGAGGTATTGTGGTTTTTATTTTACAGTGTGAGTCGTGTCCAGATCAAATCCATGTATTCCAGCAGATGTTGTTTCTAGACAGCCTTTAGCACAAAGGGCTCTCACTAGCCACGCCTACAACTTCAAGAACTTGGCCATATTCCTGCTGCTGCATAATCTGTCAGAATGTCTGATAAATCACAGATGTGTGCTAAATAATTACTGCCGGTTTTAATTAAAACTAGCTTGCAACTCTTAAACTCAATTAGTATCTTCAGAGTTGGCCTTAATTTTCTCACTGAGTAGCTTCTAATGAAGCATGACATTTTTTAGGTGTACTTGATAAGTTTTATTTCAAAGAGTGACACTTTTTCAGTATTAAAAAAAAGTCATAAAGTTTTCCTCCACTCCCTCACAAACAGATAGTTGAAATAACTTATTTTCACATCTGAAATAACATTTTCCATACTTAAACAGATGACAATTCTGTTATTCTTAAAGTTGTATAATAATGTTCTTGGAATTCTTGACAGAGAAGGTGATTTAAGCAAATGATTATGTCACATCAGAGAACATTTGGAAAAACTCAAAATCAATTCATAATATTATATAAGATGTTGCTGTCTAAATTTTTATAAGTCTAAATTTCAAATATTTTCATAAAGTTGAGAAAATAGTTCAAATATTATTCTCCTCAGACATGTCTCTGGCATGAAGTAAGGATGCCATCAATTCTGAAAAAACTTTGAATCTTACTTTAATTGATCTTATATCACTTATTTTGCCAGCCTTTCGGGGCCTTGTTTTGGTTGTGTTTGGTTTATTCATCGTGAATAGAAAGAATATAAATGCAGTAAAAGAAAATGGTTATTCTTAGTATTTACATTGAATTTTTTCATTCCATGAGTATTACTGCAGAAAAATCTGTAACCTACATACTGTTTTTTTTTTAAGCTTAGAGGAAAAGAAAGCCAACAGAATATTGACAATGTTAATGTCTTATCTGAGCTATTTATATATCAAGTTAATCATTTTTTGCAGTTGAAAATAATTCAACAACTTCACTGATCATATTTGGGATATTAATAAACTCATGTTATGCATATGTGAGAAAATGTAACATCAAAAAATATATTAGCTCTGTCGTGACCAACTCTTTGTGACCCCATGGACTGTAGCCCACCAGGCTCCTCTGTCCATGGGAATTCTCCAGGCAAGAATACTGGAGTGGGTAGCCATGCCCTTCTCCAGGGAATCTTCCCAACCCAGGGATCGAACTCATGTGTCTTGCATTGAAGGTAGATTCTTTACCATCTGAGCCACCAGGGAGACCCAATACAGCCAAGTATAATTTCTTTGTTCAGCTGATCATGAACTTGAATTTAAGAACAGTGAAAAGAAGAGCGGTAGAGGGAGATTCAAGAGGGAGGGGACATATGTATAACACGGTTGACGCACTTCGCTCTACAGCAGAAAGTATGACAACGTTGTAAAGCAGTTATACTCCAATTAAAAAAAAATGGGAAAAAGGAAAAAGAAGGAAAAACTGGCTGGCCAGTGGGAACCTACATCACGTTAACAGAAATTCTCATATATGCAATTGGTTTTGGTTTTGCTTCCTTTTTATCCTTCAGAAGGCCACGTAGTTAAGCAAATAAATATTGCATCTGTTGAAAGCAACTGCACGTTACCAGTGGTTGCTACCATCATCTGCAGTGCTATAGGGTGAATAAGAACATAAACTTCTGCTAAATGCACTGAGCATCACAACTCAGTTCCCAGACTTGCTACATCTTAAGCCAATTTTGTAAACTCTTTCATCTATGTAATTCACTTTAATATATAATTTTTACCAGCTCATGTATAGTTGTCATGAGCATCACATGGGATGAAGTCTTTCATAGTACTAACATATAATTAGCACAGAAACTCAATAAATGCTAGCTAGTTGTATTTTTTAAATTTGGGACATGGAGCCATGAGTTAAAAACAGGGAAAACCAATTCTTGCCAAGTCTATATGTGGAAATAACACATAGAAGTTTCTTATATCTGCAGCATCTATATGTCTCTGGATGGTGTCAGATCTGTTTCTCTGTCTTGCCCAATTTCAAAGTTGCCAACATCCCCTAAAATTTACCAGTGTGTACTATCTGATCTGATGACATATTTCGTTAGTACCAAGAAAAGCTGAATTCAATGATTTTCACATTTTTAAAAAAATTTCCTCTAGGAAGACTTCTTACTCTTCCATTTAGCTGCATGATGTATGAGTATTCAGTTGTGTCAGACTCTTTGCAACCCCATGAACTGTAGCCTGCCAGGCTCCTCTGTCCATGGGATTTCCAGGCAAGAATACTAGAGGGGGTTGCCACTGCCTCCTCCAGGAGATCTTCCCAACCATTGGATGAAACCTGAGTTTCTTTTGCTTCCTGCTTGACTGGTGGATTCTTTACCACTCTGCCACCAGGGAAGCCCTGAGATCTCTGTTTTCCCCACTGCTTAATCAGCGATCAACATCACCAGCATTTCTGGAAGTATTATCTCAAACAATCACAACCAAACTATTGGATTGGGGCAGAAAAGTGTTTCTTTGAGTGTGGTGTTGTTGTTGTTTTTTCCTGATCCTTGCTCTTTCAGAATGCATAGTCACTTACTATATGTAAGTCATCACTAGCTTGTGTTGTTGTTTAGGAATTGAAAAAAATTCTAAATTGTGTAATAATAATTCATCCTTGCTTTTGGTTCTTTTCCCCCAGGTCATTAATAGCTTTCTCTTAATCAGAATAAAATTGGCTCATTTATCTTTTACAATAAAACACAGAGGCGAGGCAGTGTAAAAGAAAAAGCAGAAACCAGACAAGAATAGGAGACAGGAGATTTGACTCTAATCTCAGAGCTCTCAGCATTCAGTTTTGTCATCCTAGAAAAGACTTAATTTATTGGACATAAGTTTGTTTACCTCTAAAACAGGGGAATGGAAGAAGTAATCTCAAAGTTCCTTTCTGTTTTGTGATTCTAAATGCCATCATATTTTGGGGTCATGCATAATGTATGCTACTTACTTAAAAGAAAATAACTGGTGCGGAACTTATGAAAATTCTTAATAAGTAATTATTAAGGTAGACTGCATTGAAGTAGACTGCTCAATATGAAGTTCATTACCATGTAGTGTCACAGAATGCTACCCTTCAAAGTAGTAAAATGGAAGATGAGAATTTTGTGCATATTCTCAAGACTCTTGATTGCAAATGGTGAAATAAATTCATATCTTACTGACATGGAAAGGTGCACATCATTTATAAAGTCAAGAGATAATCTGAACAGATTTAATAGTTTTAAAATGAATTTGATAAGTAGGTAGACTTAAAGTCTGAAATACCAATTCAGATACTGTAGTGTATAATTCTACATGTATAATGGTGTTGCACCCTACTACTTCATGCAATTTAAAGCAATTAATCAAGACTCAGCTATCAGAAAAAAATGCCTTCTCTTTACAGTAAAGCAGCACTGTCCACAAATTTTAAATAATTAAGGACTATCAAAAGCAACTCAATGGACATGAGTTTGAGCAAACTCCAGGAATTGGTGATGGACAGGGAAGCCTGGTGTGCTGAAGTCCATGGGGTCACAGAGTCGGACACAACTAAGTGACTGAACTGAGCTGATCAAAAGAAAATATAAAAATTAACTCATTTTGAACTAGAAATGCAGATATAAAATTACTTTGTATTTAGATTTTTTTTTTAAATCCCTGAATCCATGGAAAGGAATTTTTCTGTCCTTTAGAAGTAGAGAACTTGGTTTCAGTAAGTTTAAAAGCCAGAGTAAATGAGGAAAACTAGTTTCCACTTGGGCACATGATGATTGATCCAGTGAGCCTAAATTCAGAAATAAACTTTACAGTGACTTTGAAAGGCTAGATTTTTAATTCCAATGATATCTGTCTAGGTAGTTCAATTGTCCACTAGCCAAATAATCTATTTAAATTATTGCCTATCCTTTTAGGTTTCATAAAACTTGAGCATTTTCTACTATAAAGAATTTCAGAGTCAATGAGAATAAAGTTCCTTTTTAGTTATAAAAGAAGGAAAGCACTTTCCAGGTTAACTTCCAAAGGGTATTAAAAATCCATATTAATGAAAATATGGAAAGAGTTTTATTCTATGAACCTTTCAACTCCATTTAAAAACATCTATAATATCATGGCATCTAATTATCACTCCTACGGCTTTTTTTTTTCCTTCCTTGAGAGTTCAAAGCAATTTACATAGTTAACTCACTTTAGCAAAAAAAAAAAAAAAAAAATTTAACAGGATAAAAGATACTGAGGCACATAATAGTTAAGAAATTTGGTCACTATTATACAACTGGTGATAGAGAAATGAAATTTACTGTTTGATGTTGAGATAAGATGATGAGGTTCAATCATATTCTTCCACTTAAATTATGTTTGATCCTGAAAAATTAATGTCTCTGAGTCTCATTAATTCAGCATAAAACTGAAAAATCTTCCTTATTCAAGGTTACTGTAAGTTTCAGGGGCATTGAAATAATTTATATTGGAAGGTTTGTTAAATTATCGAAGGCTACGTTTAGAAAATGATGTATTCTTAACTCTTCTACACAGTCTCTCAAGGAGGATTAATTATTTATCTGATATCTTGACTAAAAAGTTTGAATGCCTTATGCCTAGTGCACCATATAGTTTTAATGTATATGTATTCAGATATTTCCCCATTACTTCTTAATACAGCTGGGACCCCAGTTTTAAAAGTAGTGTGGAGGATGAAGCTGAATAGGGCTCACGTGTTGCCTAGAGCAGAGAAGAGAACCATATAGTCTGTGGTCACTGAGGAGAAGCAAGCGTCAGGATTAGAATAAAATCAGTCACAAGATATGAGAGGAGAGAATACAGGCATCGTTAGGAGACAGAGCAAGAGGTAAGGGTCTGAGGGTACTAACTAATAACAAGGAAATATGCAAAATACTCTGAAGCAATAGGGTTCCAGATGCAGGTCTTGAGTAACTTAGAGGTTAGGAGAATTTTCATGGGGCTTGGCCGTATGGCACAGGCACCCTGAGTTCAGTTAAAGGGATGAGATAGGCTAGTCAAAAGAAGTTAGGTGTCTTAAAACCAAAGAATGGTGTCAAAACTCTCTTTCAATTAGGAGTCTTCCACTATTTATATTTCTGTCAGGGTATTACATTATTAATGTCCAGCCTGGAGGGGTGAAAGCAAGTAGTGTTAATGGAAATAAAGTAAAAATAGGTTTAATTTTTCTATGGTAAAAAATCACTTTGCAAATAATATATATTTGCATATAGAAATTATACAAAGGTTTTTGTATAATAGTGCTTGTTAAATCTAGAACTAAGCTAATATTTTAATGTGTATTTAAAACATACATGAGGAACCTGCTTTATTTATTCATTCAATAGATGGATCATGAGTATCTATTCAAGAAAGGTAGTCTGAGTTCACAGCCTTTTAGAGAGACTACTTAGAATGAATGATTACAAATGTGTTGAGTAGTAGATACAGCACATTTTTGGCATATATAAAATACTGCAGGGGCTGTTCTGGTGGCTCAGTGGTAAAGAATCCACTTGCAATGCAGGAGACTCATGTTCAACCCCTGGGTCCAGGAGATCCCCTGGAGAAGGAAATGGCAACCCATTACATTATTCTTGTCTGGGAAATCCCATGGACAGAAGGGCCTGGCAGATTATGGTTTATGGGGTTGCAAGAGTCAGATACAACTCTGCAACTAAATCATCACCACCCATAAAATAATGCAAGGGATCAAAGAAGTAAATACACCTGAGGAAGCTGAAGCTTGACAGGATCTCTATTATGGGACTATAGTGCAGTTAAAACTAGTAATATGTATGTGGAATTTCCTGATGGTTCAGGAGTTAACAGTAGGCATTTACACTGTGAGGGCCTGGTTTCAATCCCTGGTTGAGGAACTAAAATCCCACTAGTTGTGAGGTGCCATCGAAAACAAAACAACAACAACAAAAACATAAACTAGGAATACACAGCCAACTTTTATAGATTTTAATCCCTATTGCTATAGAAAAATTTATGACCTTTTTATTGTCCAGTAGTAATAAAAGAAGAACACAAAAATAACCCAATAGAAGAAAATTAATAGCTTGAGTACTACTTTGTTCCACTTCAAATGCAGAACATTTTTTAACAATCAAATTTCAACACATAAATATATCTAGATTAAAACTAAACTATGAACTAAATCAAAATTGAACCAACATATGAGAAGAAAAGTTAGTCTCAGTAATTATTTTTGAGTGTTGATAGCATTGTTGTTCTGAAGCTCATGTGTATGGTATAAAGTAATTCAAGAAGTAAATTAATAATTAAGAATATTCTAATACAATCATGACCTGTAGCAGTTAGACCTGGGATTCTCAATATGAAAGAAGAGTTAAGATATTACTCAGAATGGTAAGTAAAAAGCGCTATAACCCTGGATTTAGAATGCAAGTATCAGTATGATCTACTCCTGAGATATTTCATGCTTACTAATACTGTAACAATGAGCATTTCTAGCAACCTATTTTTTAAACTTATAAATCATATTTATTAGTTCATTCTTTCCCATATAATTAATTAATTCTTGGTGATTTGTATGAACACAATAGGTTTTCTCATTTCAGTGGTATAATAAAAGAAATTTTTAACTTGAAGTATAATTGATTTATGTTACATTAGTTTTAGGTATAGAGCATAGAGATTCATAAATATATATATATATATATATATCTTCTCCAGATTCTTTCCCAAGTTACCACAGAATACTGAGTATAGGTCTCTGTGCTACAGTAGGTCCTTGATGGTTGTCTATTTTATATATAGTAGTATGAATATATTAATCCCAAACTAATAATTTATACCTCCCTCCGATGTTTGTTCTTAATCAATTATTTCCAGTAAAAGAAATCAGAGCATCTATTAATAGTATCAACTCTGAGTCTTGTTATTCCAGATGGTCACAATTAGGATAATGTTGAAAGAATCCAAGAACCAGCTTGCTTTAAGGAACACGCACTAGCCAAAACACGGAAATTTGAAGTTCAAAAAAGATAATTTCAATTGGTTGAACCATATAAATTGTTTAAGTTCATTAATTCCTTTGTTATCAAAAAATAATTGTCTTTAATAATGATGGAGAACCAATTTGCTAACTTGGAATTTGGCAAAAGCACAGAATCAAATATTTATCCTGCTTTGTTAGTATGAATTCTACCATTAGGTAAACTAATATCAGAGAAGAAGGACATATCTCTTTTTTAAAGCATTTCAACTAACAAATAAAAAACAAATGATAGATTTAGAATATTATCATTTTGAAAATTCAGGGCACTGGCAGATATAGACACCATTCATCAAGAACTACTAACAGCACAAAAGGCTACCAAACACAGTCTCCTTTCTGAGAAAACCCTTCACCAACACCATCAAAGGGATCAATCTTGAGTCTGATCAAGCCTCTGGGTCCAGCTGCCAATTTGTGGAAACCCAAAAGTTCTAGCAACTCGTTGAATGGCACTGTAAACATACAATCAGAAATCTAGACTGTAGGAAACCACAGATCAAATTATCTATATTTTTCAGAAGGTGAATTGTAAAGGAAGAGAATGAAAAGAGAACTAAAAATATATATATTTTTTAAAATATTCAAAACCAAACTATAGGGATAAATACATGGGTGATAAAGCTAAATTAACTCATGGAATTAACCAATTAATAATGGTCACATTTGTGTAAAAAGACGGCTCCCCAGTGATACTGGTGGTATAGAACTCACCCACCAATGCAGGAGATGAAGGTGATGCGGGTTCCATCCCTGGGTCGGCAAGGTCCCCTGGAGAAGAAAATGGCACCCACTCCAGTATCCTTGCCTGGGAAATTCCATGGACAGAGGAGCTTGGTGGGCTCAAAGAGGGTCCATGGGGTCTCAAAGATATGGGCACGACTGAGCAGATTTATTTATTTCATTTATGTGTAGAGAGAAAGATTTGGAATTGGGATGAGGCACAGCTTCAGACAGATTTTATTTTCTTGGGCTCGCAAATCACTGCTGATGGTGACTGCAGCCTAAAAGACATTTGCTCCTTGGAAGGAAAGCTATGATAAACCTTGATAGCATAATTAAAGGCAGAGATATCACTTTGCCAACAAAGGTTCATATAATCGAAGTATGGTTTTTCCAGTAGTCACATACTGATGTGAGAGTTGGACCATAAAGAAGGCTGAGCGTCAAATAACTGATACTTTCAAATTGTGGTGCTGGAGAAGACTCTTGAGAGTCCTTTGTACAATAAGGAGATCAAAGCAGTCAATCCTAAAGGAAATCAACCTGAATATTCACTGAAAGGACTGATGCTGAAGCCACCTGATGTGAAAAGCCAACTTATTGGAAAACACTCTGATGCTGGGAAAATTGAAGGCAAAGGAAGATGGGGACTGCAGAGGATGAGCTGGTTGAATGGCATCACAGGCTCAATGGGCATGAGTTTGAGCAAACCGTGGGACATGGTGGAGGACAGAGGAGCCTGCCATGCTACAGTCCATGAGGTCACAAAGCGTCGGACACGACTTAGGGACTGAACGAAGACAGCAACAGCCTCTGACATCTGTGGCAAAGTCCTCGTTCTTGTCCTGGGTGGTGATTACAAGGGCATTCACTTTATAACAACTCATTAAATTGTAGTGTTTTTTGTTATTTTTTGTGCCTGTGTTTTATTTTATAGGTTTAAAAATAAAATAAAACATCAGTTTTTCATAGCCTACTACCAAAATATGCTATTAAGCTAGGTTATATTGTTGCTTAGTATATGGTTTATTATTTTTAATTACTCTCCTTTTTTAGGTGTTTTATGAAAAAAAAAAAACCTCAAATGTGCAATAATTTAAAAATAGGCAGAGTGTTAAGATTTTTTTAAAGAGTCATATGACAGATATAAAATCAGAAATGAGACTTTAATGTTTTGAGAAACTAGCACTTGTTATTTGTGTATTGAGTACCTTATCAGATATATGTTTATTAGAGGAAGACAATCTGCAACCAAAAATCATGATTCCACCAGAAAGCCCACTGATACTATGAATTCCTCCACTCTTTCACAAAACAAAATTTACTGATAATAGTTTAGAGATCTCATCTTCAGAGAGCTGAAGGGTAGGGCTTATTTTTAATTCTGTAAGATATCTTCAGTTGTGATATGTTTCACTTATGCTTGTTTAGCAAACAGCTGCCCTTAGAGCATGAAGCAAGAAACCTCCTTTAAAAAGATGTTTAATATTTTAATATTACAGGTTATGACTCTATTTGTTTTATGTATTTTCATTACATGCTATGCCTTTGAAATCAGAATAGAAATTTATAAATCAAGCACATACTATAATAGTTTCATTGCAGATGAAAAATATCTCAGATGAATGAACTCAATCATCAAACGTATTTACATTAAAGATGAGAAAGAAAAGCTAAGTTTCAAGTTATTTTTTCATTCTGTAGTGATTGTGTTTTGGTAAATAATCAAATAACTTATTGTATAAATGGGTGGAAACTTTGGATATAACAAACTACTTTGACGTATTTTTTAAAAAGTAGTAAAAAATTACTACTTTTGAGACTGCAGATGACAGGCTAATAAGACATAAAATAAAACAGTACTAACAAGTATGTCATTTAAAATGTCTTATCTTACTATGTGTAGCCATTGTTTCAAGTTTATGTACTATGTACCTTTCATTAATTAAATCACACATTAATTATTTTATTTAATGATATTAGGGTTACCCTGGTAGCTCAGATGGTAAAGAATCTGCCTGCAATGCAGGAGACCTGAGTTCGATCCCTGGGTTGGGAAAATCCCTTGGAGAAGGAAATGGCAACCCACTCCAGTACTCCTGGTTGGAGAATTCCATGGACAGAGGAGTCTTGTGGGCTACAGTCCATGGGGGTCACAAACAGTCAGACACAAGACTAAGCGACTAACACACAATGATATTATTATGTTATCTCTCCCAGTAACGTTATATTAAATATATAAAGAATGGTACTTATACATCAAGGCAAGATCAGAAATTTAACTATTATGTTGCTGTGTAAGCCAACAAAACTAATGATTTTAATCATCAAGTAAACATCAAGTGTGTAGACATAAATCACTTGATGAGAAAATTGACTCTAAATTACAACTAGAATTTCTCCAGCTTTTTCTTTTCCCCCATTGGTGGAAATATCAAAAACTGCCCAAGAATTGAAAGGTAATAAATTCACAAATTTTATATTTCATGTGCAACTTTGTATATATGTCTTTTTGTTGTTTTCTATACCATAAACGTGTATGAAACATGTTTCCCAGTGCTTGAAATTAAGTTCAGGATGCATAGTTTTAGCTATAACAGAAATAACTCTGTATTTGTTACATGAAGACCCAAATTCCAGCTCTTAACACCAGGCTGATGATCAATTTTGAAAGAAGAAAATCATTTTTCTAAGTTAATAGCAATTAAGGCCAGTAATTACTTGTAATTTAAGCAATCCAGATCCAGGCTGGCTAATATTAAGACCATCTGAATAATGATTTTATTATTAACCAGGGTCTGTACTTTAATCAATCTACATTGCTCATTAAGGGATTGAAGATCTCTGACCTTTTTAATTTTTGATTTTATATTGGAGTATAGCCTATTAACAATTTTGTGATGGTTTCAGGTGGACAGCAAAGGGATTCAGCCATACGTATATATATCCATTCTGGATCCAAACTCCCCTCCCAGCCAGGCTGCCACATAACTGAGCAGAGTTCCCTGTGTTACACTGTAGGACCTTGTTGGTTATCCATTTTAAATATAGCAGTGTATACATGTTGATGTCAAATTCCATACCTATCCTTACCCCCATTTTTTCCCCTAGCAACTGTAAGTTCCTAAGATCTCCGATTTTTAAAATCTGTGCTAGCTAAGTTTTAGTAAGTTAACAGTATTTTATAAACTGAAAACTTTTCTCCTTAGTACTAATGTTTTCCTTTAAGAACTTGAACCTGCTGTTTAATATTTAGAGAGTATATTCTATTTAGTTCTGTTCTCAAAGGGTCAATATTAATGGCATATAAATTTCATTCTTTGGCAGTTTCTTATACTCAGTAATTTTAAGATTGCTTTGTTCGTATTGTTAGTAAGTTGCTACTTAACAAAGAAATTAGATATTATAAACAGTGTCCCATGTTTTAAAGGCAATCTAGTCTAGTTCTAATTAGAATTAGGTGAGCCTTTAAAAAAAGAATGCAGTTAGCCACTGAGAACTTAAATAATGATCTCTAATATATTCACTTCAAATTTATATTTTATTGCTATGACACTGACAAGTTTGAGAAACCAGATAAGCCTTGTCAAATATATGAAGTCACTGAATTTCTTCTAAAAGTATATGAGGTTAACATATAAGTCAGTCCTGTTTCCATACAGAGAAGGCAAATGATGAAAGATCTGGTATAATCATCTTTTTTTCTTTTTTCCTGAAAGGAGCTTTCCATTTGTTTAACTATCAAAAAAATGGCTAGGAGAAAAGTTCTCACCTGAAACTTAAAATTTGATTTTCTGACCCGGAGATTTATGTCTAAACATTTGATGGTAGCATATTCACATCTGTCTAAACCTGGTGATTAAAAATATTAGTTTGATTGCTTTTGAATTAACAGTAAATATGTTTCTGGTTTTGCCATTATAGCTAGATTCTATTATTTTATCAGGTTAGCCATATTTTTGTCATATCTAGTTAACATTTAAAACATTCAGATTATATTAATAATATCCCAAGGTGGCCTCCCTAAAAGAAGAATGTCCTATCTATCATTTAGATTTCATCATTATTGTCAGATACATATTGAAAGTCTTTGGCCGAGGGTAAAGAGTAAAGATTGTAAGAGCAAGGTTACCTCTCACAGCTGAATTAGGGACTTAGTGGTTGAATACTTTTCACTCCCATTGGAAGAGAAAATCCCACCTCTTCCCTTCTTGCTACATTTGTGTGATCAAAATTATTTAGAGGGCAATTAAACATTTTCTTTCTTCAAAATATAGGCACAAAATATATCCCTGAACACAAAGCCATTTATTATGCTATTCCCAGTTCCACTGGCAAAATCACAGGCAAAAAGTCAGTCTACCACTGAGAATACTGCCTTCCAATTAGGTAGCACGGCAGGGGGCCAGGGTAAATCAGCATTTGCATTTCCAGATAGCATCCTGAAGCTAACAGTGCAGCTCAATATTTTGCATCAACCAGGAGGCTAAAATTACTTGAAATTTTCTGGAAAACTTTAATTGTGACATTTTAAAATAGATCCCTAAGGGAGTAGCTACCCTTTACTAATCATCTTTGCCACATAGATCTGAATTTAATAACTTAAATGCAGAAGCAAAGTGAATAGAGATAAAGTGAAAATCAAGACAGAAAATACAGTCTAAGCTCTGTTTTGCTCTATCCAGATCAATTGATTATGTATTATCAATTCCTCACGTTTTACCCTGTCAGGAAGTTGCAGCTGCTGATCTTATTTTCTGGTGTGAAGTTTGAAAAAAATGAGTAGACTTCAGCTGTGCATTTATAATGAATGTTGCTGTTCTGAGGAAGAGAATAAGATAGTAATCTTGGCAGATGGAAAAGAGACTTAGGGAGTAAATGGCTGAAGAGATGATATCTATGCTCAATAAAATTATTATATGAAGAATCAAAGTTTATGCCAATTTCAGAAGAAGAGACAAACTTCAGGGTCTTTTTCATGTAAGATATTCTAATATTTAATTATTTTAAATTTTTATTTATCTACTATTCAACATCTATAGAAGAAAGAGCAAAGTATTTGCAGTAAATCAGAGTTTAAATTATCACTGGATTTTGACATATCAATTTTTCAGAGTTTCAGCTTTCACTCTATAACCTGCAGGACATTATGTGCTTCACTGGATTCACAGGTCCAGATATGAAAATGTATATGAAGACACTTTGTAAAAATATAAAGGCCTGAACTTAGAGAAAATTATGGAGAAAATAGACTTCTTAAATTTCCCTGAAATGAAATTTTGTTAGGCAAAATAAGAGTTTTCAAAATATTATTTGCAAACTATTTGACATGCTGCATGGATCCATGCATCGTGCTCAGTGAGGAGGCTGGTGCATGGTGACTATTGGTCACAGGGCCCTTGCTCTGAAGTCACATGTCATCTAGTGTTGAAATCACTACAACCACTTGTAATTTTTTAAAAATTTTCTATCCTGATCATTCTTCATATTGCTCAAATTGATGTCTCTAAAACATGATTTCCTCAAAGCTCCTATTTAAGAACTACATATGTCCCCTTTTGTTTATCTGTTCAAGTGTGTGCTAAAGAGATTTCAATATAGCCAAAATCCCCTTCGTTTGTCCTATGAACAGCTACCTCGCTGACTCCCAACACAAACATGCATATGCCCCATATTGACCTCTTTCTTCATCTCATACTGTGCTCACGCTTCCTCTAATGACCACTTTCTATTCACCCTTCATAGGCGGGCTTCCTTGTTTTTCTGCAGACTTCGTCGTTTTTCTGCAAAATGTTAACTGCGTTTTTCAGCACTGGGCACTGACTGGGGATCATCTTGCTCTAAAGCGTGCTTCATGATATGAATATTCTATGAATTGGAGCACATACTTTGAAATTAGAAATCTAAATTTAAATTCCATTTCAAAACTTATTATCTGGGACAAACTGGGCAAGCTTGCATCTGCTTATCAAAATAGGATCAGCATTTCTTACCATTAAAAGTTGTTTTGTAAATTTAAACAGCCACAATATAAAAAAATCACTGGGCATAATGCCTGGTATATAATAAATTTTCTCTGTGTTGACTTAGCTGTGATTTCTTACACAATGCTTTGTTCTCTGTTTCATGTGCATTTATTCTGTTTTATCACTTGTATAGCATGTCTGGTATATCTTGGTGATTTCCTCTTTTTCAGTGTGATAGGTAGAATAATACTCCCCCAAATTTATCCTTATATGAACTCTGGAATTTGTGAATATGTTAGGTTACATGGAAAAGGGAATTGAAGTTGTATATGTAATCAGGTTGCTAAGCAGCTAACTTTAAAATAGGGAGATTCTCCTGGGTTGTCCATATGGGCTCAATGTAATCAAAAAGTTCTTATCAGTAGAGGAGAGAGGCAGAAGCAGGATTCAGAAGTGATGATGGAGGCAGTCAGAGAGATGTTGTGCAGCTGGCTTGGAAGGTGGAGGAAAGGGCTCATAGGATAAGATATTTGGGTAGCCTCTAGACACTGGAACAAACAAGGTAATTGATTGATCCTTAGATCTTCTAGAAAGAAAAACAGCCTTGCCAACCCTTGATTTTAGCTCACTGAGACCTGTGTTGGACTATCCTACAGAAGTGCAAGATAATGAATGTGTGCTCTTTTAGCCACTTAATTTGTGGTCATTTATCACAGCAACAAAAGAAATCCAACAGACCAGTTCTCCGTAACTGCAATGTTCTTGACACTGGTACATAGTAGGGTGTTTGGGATGCACACTGCTATTTTTAAAATGGATCACCAACAAGGACCTAGGGTAGGGCACAGGGAACTCTGCTCAATGCTGCGTGACAGCCTGGATGGGAGGGGGTTGGGGTCGAATAGTACATGTGTATGCGTGGCAGAGTTCCCCTTTGCTGTTCACTTGAAATCATCACAGCATCGTTAACCAGCTATACCCCAATGCAAAACAAAAAGTTAAAAGAAATACATGCATGTTTATTTAAAACTTCACTCTTATATTGCTTCCTCACCATGTTAAAAGCAAAAGTGTATCAAGGGTGAGAAAGACAAGAGAACAGTCTGCTTTTACAGTTCTTGGATCTAGAAAACAGTGATCCTGACTGAAAGATGTAAGATGCATATTGAATATATTTAGAAGAGAGAAGTAGCTGAAAGGACACAAGCTTTGGAGTCACTCAGATCAGGGGAATCTCAGGTTTATTTATTTATTTTTTTTTTTATTTTTTTTATTTTTTAATTTTTTTTTAATTTTTTTATTAGTTGGAGGCTAATTACTTCACAACATTTCAGTGGGTTTTGTCATACATTGATATGAATCAGCCATAGATTTACACTTATTCCCCATCCCGATCCCCCCTCCCGCCTCCCTCTTCACCCGACTCCTCTGGGTCTTCCCAGTGCACCAGGCCCAAGCACTTGTCTCATGCATCCCACCTGGGCTGGTGATCTGTTTCACCATAGATAGTATACATGCTGTTCTTTTGAAACATCCCACCCTCACATTCTCCCACAGAGTTCAAAAGTCTGTTCTGTATTTCTGTGTCTCTTTTTCTGTTTTGCATATAGGGTTATCATTACCATCTTTCTAAATTCCATATATATGTGTTAGTATGCTGTAATGTTCTTTATCTTTCTGGCTTACTTCACTCTGTATAATGGGCTCCAGTTTCATCCATCTCATTAGGACTGGGAATCTCAGGTTTACTTCTAAACAGATGTGTGACCTTTGGGGTTGGATATCTCTTCAATATACTCTATATGGCAACTGCGTTGCCTTATGTGGTTTCTACCCATCTAAAATAGTAAAAGTCCCCAAACATTTGCACAATTTCCAGTGATCTGCTAATGTCTGTCCCCACAAGCAACCACATTCCTTTACACAGATGCTACAGGAAGCTGTGGTGTGGGTTGATAAATACTGCCATGTGCCACTGGGGGAAAAGACATGCCCACGTAGTTGGTATACAACCTGGCCTTGGAATCCATGGGCTGAACCCAGCAGGTCGTGGCTCTATGTAAAACACACTGAAAATGGCCATGGCAGCAAACCAATAGTCTTGATTCTGATTCACAGAAAAATAGTCAGTTGACTCATTTCAATACTAGTTCCTGAACTTCAGCTCTGATGGTGGTGTTGAATGGTTGGGAGGCACAAGACGCATGTTTTATTGCCAAGTGTTCAGGAAACTTAAATCCACCAGGATGACAGGTACCCTGATTTTAGGTAAGGCTTTAAACACCTTAGAAAACAACCTAGACTTCTTTGGGCCTCAATTTTCTCAGAAGCAAACTATAATAAAAATGGCTTTCTTGCAGAATCATACTGAAAATTAAAATTATATGGGTTAAATACCTAATAATGTGGCAGGTTCAATGTTGATAATTGATAAAAGATAATATTTTACTTTAAATGGAGCAATAACCCAGGAGAAGTAATGACACTTTGTACCTTTATAAAATGTGCAAAGGAAACTGTTGAGTTGTGAAAGTTCCTAAATTCTTTGAATGCCTGAAAAAAGAAGTTTATTGTTTTTTTTTATACACAGAAGTTACCTTCAGAACAAAACCACTCCTGAAACTACCCAGATAATCTGTGAGATTACATTGCTTTTTAATACAAATTATATTGTCAGAACATTCCTAAAGCTAGAATATCCACCCCCACATATTCCTAGATGCTGCTAATATGTGAAACTACTGAACTATGACAATGCAATTTGAAAACCAGTAGTGAATTCTCAAGAAAACTTGCATTTTAATAAATATATAAATAAGAACAATAACAGTTCCACTATGGTGTGGTGCAGGAAAAAAAAAATCAAAATTTGAAACCATATGGCTATTGTCTTAAATAATCAAAAATTAATTAAAACAAGTGAAACCAAAGGATGCTACAACTACTTATAAACCCAGGTTTAATGAGTTGTGGAAAATGCAATCAACTAAACAAATCACACATTGCTACTAATTAAGGGGCTGTAAAAGGATTCCAGGTAGCTTAGGCAAATAATTATTATTTTGTATTTTAAAAGGAAAGATTTTGGTAATTATCTGGTAAACATAATTGATCTTAGCTACATCTATATAAAGATTCTGGTATTTCTGCCCCATTGTAAGTGATTATCCAGATTACTTAAAATACGTATTTTCTAAATTCCTTAAATGAAGTTATACTTATCCATCATTTCTCAAATATTTGATATCAAACTTTTTATTTTGATATATGAATACTGTTATAATTATAAACTTTTAAATCAGAAAAATATTCTCCTGATAAAATAATTTGCTTATTTTCATCAATATATAGAGAGGTTATTTGAATTCTTCTTCTGGTACCTTGCATTTTTTGTTAATCCATCATATGCTTGTTACATCCCAGTGATAGTTTTTATTTTTAAGGGTTCAAAGATTACATCTCATCCTTTTACATAATCATATTCTTATGAGGAAAACATATAATAGTCCATATGAAAATTGCAACAACACAGAAAGTTAAGCTTCTGAAGTACAGAGGTGAGGAGGATACAGAGTCCCTTTTACTTTTACTTTGCATAAAAGTAAAAGAGACAGTTGAAGTAAACCTTGGATAAATAAGAGCCCTCAAGACCAATAAAGAGATGAAAGATACCTACTACAATACCTGGCACAAGATTGATTTTATTAATATTTGTTGTGTAAATCAAGGTAAAGGAAGCTGATTTCACTTCTTATGACTGGTAATTCCCTTATTAACTTAATGCATGTTTATTTTATGCCAATGATTGTGCTTACTGTTAAGGATTCACATATATTCTCACAATATGTGAAACATGTATGTATTTACTCGAGACAAACAATAATTGTGGTGTATGAACCTTCTTCAAGAGAAGATTTTATACTTTCTCAAGTGAATCATTATATAACAAACATAGAAGAGATTCTATTGCCTTTATTCATTAGTTTGGTAATGTATTGATGTGATGTGCAATTCCAAAAACTTTGAGCCAAAGAATTTCATTATGACACACTCATGCTATAATGGAAAATAAGTAAATTTTAAAAATTAGTTACAGAGCTCAGAGCATGCCTTGTTGAGGAAAATAACATCAGAGCTGAGAATGGGCAAACTTGGGAAGCTCCAGAGAAAGAACATTCCAAGCAAAAAGGATAACAAGACCACAGTGAAGCAAGTGGCTTTGTGACATCAAAACCACAGTCTCTGGTGCTATTCCTATTTTACACAGAAGTAAGCAATCTGTAACTTGATCTTGTTTTTCTGCTAGGAGTTTGTATTTGAACCCAGATTTTTGGACTTCAATTCACGTAAACAAAGGGCAAAGAATCCATCATTATAGACAAGTCACAGAACAATGAGAAGAATCAAGAAAAACTTTATGCATCCTGACTGGCACGGGGATGACCCAGAGGGATGGGATGGGGAGGGAGGTGGGAGGGGGTTCAGGATGGGGAACACATGCAAATCCATGGCTGAAACATGTCAATGTATGGCAAAAACCACTACAATATTGTAAAGTAATTAGCCTCCAACTAATAAAAATAAATGAAAAAAATAATTTAAAAAAAGAAAAAGAAAAACTTTATGGAAAACATAGCATGTGGCTTATAAGTTGGAGGAGAGGTGAGATGTTAATAACAGAAATATGAAGGCACTCCAGGTCAGCGTGTCTGTGTGAAGCAGAAAGAAGAAGGGGTATTACAAATTCCCTGCAGTAATATAACAAATGTGTATCAAAAATGAGAGAGTAGCTGTCTGGAAAGACTGCTTGAGTTCAGATGTGCTGATCTTTAACCTTTATTTTGGTACTCAGCGGAACATTGATGGGAGTAGCAGTGGGAAGTCTTGATAAGAAGTGAAATAGGAACACTAGGGATGATTTGAGAGCATAGAGATGACAAAACCAATCAGGAAGCTATCACAATAGCCCAGATAAAAGGTCCACTAAAGACTTCAACTAGGACAGTTGAACTTTGGTAATAAAACAATGAAAGTGTAACAATTACTTGGAAATTGATCAGATATGGGGGAATAAAAAGGATAATGGAAAATATTATAATGAAGAATAATCAGAGATGACCTCCAGTTTTCTAGTTTGGCAACATTGGTACAATTTGCAAAAGAGAAATTCAAAGCCTAGAAGAGTTTTATAGAAAAGAAGGTGAATTAGAATGATGTTGAATAAGATAGTCTGTAAGTGATATAGTACTAGATACTAGAAATAAAGTCAGAAATGGCACAGATTTAGGAGATATGGATTTGTCCTGCACAAGAAAAACAGTTAAAAATGAGACAATGTCTGAGGTGGTTTCTGGAGAGGGGAGAAAGAAACAGAGAGAGGGGGAAAATTGCCCCAAACCTCAGGATACCTATACATAGCTCAACACAGGACAGAGACAGGGACAGAATACGGACGGAATAAAGAAAACAGACACCGAACAAGATATGAGGTACCAGACAGGAATGACTTTAAAGGATGTGACACGTGAAAGCAAATTATTTCAAAATAATGAGGCACATAAGGTGAAAAGTTGATCTAGAGATGAAGTGCTTTTAACACATCTGACCATTATATCAAAAGAAATGTGAGGGTGGGACTCTAAATGACGTTGTCAGGCAGTCGGTAGATCAAATCTTAGCTAACATTTCTACTGTGGCTTTCTCTGCAAAGACATAATTTGAGCAATCAGAGATATCTTAGTAAGCCTCAAATGGGATGAAGGTGAATTATTTGTAAATTTTGGCACTGGTGAAGTAAAAGTCGCTCAGTCGTGTCCGACTCTTTGCCACCCCATGGAATTCTCCAGGTCAGAATACTTCAGTGGGTAGCCTTCCCTTCTCCAGGGAATCTTCCCAAACCAGGGATTGAACTCATGTCTCCTGCATTAGCAGGTGAATTCTTTACCAGCAGAGCCACAGTGGAAGCCCACTGGCATTGGTATATGAGCATAATTCAAGGAAAGACCTATCCTCTGTACAGCGCTGAGATTGAAAGTCTAGTTCAGGAATAAATTCTCCGTTTAGATATGGTCAGGAGACTTTGATGTTGCTAAAAGTAATTGGATGTAAAAGGAAGAGAAAGATGAAGCCAGAACAATAATTTTCTCAATACAGAAAGAGTAATAGAATTATTATTGTTTTTCAATAGACTATAGGATTTACTATATGTGCCTTCCTACCCCTTAACTTATCGTCATAAATTCCACTATCCATCCGCTGCCTAACTTCCAAAGAAGCAAATGTTTGTTTCCAATTTCTTACCATATGTTCACTTCTTGACATCTAATATATAATTTTTTTATCTCACTCCTTAATGGAAGTACTGTCCTAATATTCAAGTGTTCTCTTTTTATTCTATTATATTTTTAACTAGAGGACAATTATATTATTGTGATGGCTTTGCCATACATCAAAATGAATCAGCATTATATATACATATGTCCCCTCCCTCTTGAACCTCCTCCCCACCTCCCTCACTGTCCTATGCTTCTAGGTTGTCACAGAGCACAGTCTTTGGGTTCCATGCATCATACACCAAATATCCACCAGTTGTCTATTTTACATGTGATAATGTGTATATTTCAAAGCTATTCTCATATCAAACCCTTGAACATCTCTCCTCCATTGGTTTTCCATAACTCTAATACTCAGTTTCTCCGCTTTCAAATCTTACTGCTCTCATTAAATTAGTCCTTCTAAGAAGAGCAAAGAACCTGCTCTATCCCATCATTCTTATTGTATAAGGCTCCACTTTGACCAAAGAAAAGCAACAAATGTATTTTCTACCTATCTTTTATTAGGAGAGCAGTTATAAAAGGAAAGACATATCTCAAAGGCAACAAAGTGTTCCAGTTAACCTAATCTGCAATTGTCTTTCTTATGCTGATGCTGATTGCTAATTTTCATTATGATTAATACTTTATAATAAAGTAGTACAAGTTTACAGCTTTGATGAATATTCAAGTCTTTTTAGTGTAAGTAAAATAACTTTTTAACCACATACACTGTGAGGCTGTCATGGCTAACGCCATGGCAGGCAGCCTAGATTAGGAGTAGGCCTGGTTTCCTGGGGTAACATAATTATCAGGCCTCCTGGAGCCAGCCAATCAACATATGCCTAGACAGAAAAAAGGGAACCTATCAGGGGAAAGCTGAAAGCCCCACATTGGGCCAACAAAAATTACCTTGCAACCATGTAACCAATCCGCTTGTGCCAACTACCCACTGTGTAACCAATCCGATTGCGCCAACTACCTGCTGCTTTTTTTGACCTAATAAATACCCCAGAGAACTGGGGCTCGGGGCCTTTCGTCCTCACACACCTGGTGAGGGCGGGAGGCCCTGGCTCGAGTCAGTAATAAATTCCCCTATTGCGAGTTGCATTGTTTGGAGGAGTCTTCTTTCCCGACCGGGGACTCGGAATACGGGCAGAACATACACGTATCTGCACATCATTCAGCATTTATCATCATTAAGGTAAATTGAATCACCAGGTTACAAACCTTTATTACGCCACTGAGAAAAATCAGCTCATTTCTTAAATGAGGTCTTAGAGGGTTAAAATTTCCTAATGAGCTATTATATTTGTGTAAGTGCAGGATGTCCATTGAACTGTTTATCTCTAAAATCTAATTAAAGGATCTGAATCATCTATCTGACCCTCTGTTTTTTGTCACTGTCCTTTACTAATAGCTCATTTACTAGTTATATATGGTTAATAATTAATCAATAATTTTCTAAGCTAAATCATGAAGTATATTTTAAATTTCATTTTAAAAGACAAGTAATTAGGAAAGCTAAATTTTAGTACGGGATTGTGTTAAAATGGACTTGATCTCATTTTAATCCTTGGGCAAGGTTGAAAATTTTGAGAATGAGATATGCCTACAAAGTTAAAGTAATCAATTAATAAGGAACATAACTCTTTTTTGTAGTTTTATAGAGAGATGATAATTTGTCTCCATGGCAAAAGCCGGGGGGGGGGCGGGGAATATCTGTTATAAGCAAAGATGAAGAATATCATTTTGTGGCAGAGGAGTTTCAACAGACTCTGGTCAAGGACAAGTATTTCTAGTTCAATAAGACCATGTATAAATTGTATGAGTTGAAATATTTTATTTGTCCTGAGCTAGTTATGTTAAAATATTTTTGGCAGCAAGTCAAAGAAAATCTCATTAATCAAAATGATGCCGAGGTGTCAGGATTGTAAAGGCAAACAAGATTAGGCTGGCAATTAATTTTTGTGCTTTATATTTAAATTAGCCTTATCCATATTTACAATGCCATTGGGAATATGCTAGGAAAAATGCGCTGTATGTAAGTATATTGTGCTATCAATTCTGTATTACTAGTACTTCTAAAGTATGGAAGCTCAAATCATAAAATTTGGACTGCAGTTAAAGCTTGCTTCTAAAACATTAATTTTTAAATTATAAAAATATGACTTGGTGTTACTAGTTGTTCAAATGGTTTTACTTTAGACCCACAACAGTAGTAGTAGCTATAAACTTTAGGTACTAGAAAAGGGTTTGAACTAAAGTAGAATATCTGTACATCCCTAAATTCTGGGGCTAGGCTTCCAAAGGTGCACGCAGTTTCAGGAAGATGAATTGGGCTTATTTTGGAAGGCCACATTACTGAAGCCACCACGGTCAGCATGTACCCTCTGATCAAGTGTGACCCAATAACACTGATAGAAGAACTGAATGAAAACAAGTTTTTTCATGTCTCTTATAATTAGGGCTATTTTGAGTTTCACCTGCACGTTAATAAAAACCAACATGAAGTCCTCAATATTATATGAAATTATGTCTCACTTGGTTTACTACAAAGAATAACATTAGAGTAACATCAGTTGGTATACACATTTTCTGTGAGGCGTTGTTTTGGAATAATCGTTGTGAGTAAATGAGCCCCTGGGATAGAATAAACTAAGGCGTGGTCTCGTATGAAAACATCGAAATAAAAATTAAAAGCAAAGATGACATGAATGTGTGTAAGTACATGGTTGTATCACATGTATGATGTTTATCTTTAATCTGAGCTCTGAGGCCAGATGTAGACTATGTAACACTTATCATTTCAATTATTTGATCTCAAAATTAGAGTTTATGAGACTACACAGCCCGACCTTAGTGTTGTTCGAGTGGTTCAATGAGACATCATATGCAAACTCGATAAACATTAGGGAAATATTTCTTTTATTTTGTTAAGAAATCTGGCTCTAAAGGCAGATAAAACAAGACTTGAATTTCAGTTTCATTTCTTGTTAACTATGTCAAGTAAATAACCTCCTACAATTTCCTAATGTTCAACATGTTTAAATGTGGATAATCTAACTTATGGGATTTTTGTTTGTGATTGAATAGGAGTATATGCAAAAAGCTTACCCCACTATCAGGCATATATTAATCAATGTCTCAGCTATTATTATTAAGCTTGAAGTTAAACACTACTAATGTTCATATAAATAAATATAAATACTATACAAATGTCTAACTTTTAAAGTAAATTTTTAAATTGGTAAGTATACTTAATTTCATTTTTTTTTATTTTATGAGCAAATATAGCATTAATGTTTTTATAATCTCTGAAAGTGCATAAATCAACTAAGATCAAAAATATTTAGAGAACATTTAAAAAATAACTGGAAAAAATTCTAAAATATAAAATTCACAAAATTAAATGAATAAAATCACCACCATAGAATATTCTATACAGGAAAACATGTAATCCTATTTATCTTTTTAGGAGGGCTTTTAAAAAGCAAAAGCCCATGAAACATTGATAACTTATTCAGCTATTGTGTTCTTATAATGGAATTTAAAAAATAGCAATTGTAAGTCAAGCTTTCTAGATCTGCTTACACATTGGTGCACTAAGACTCAGAAATTTTGTTTAATAAACATGCTAGTTCCATTCCAGCAATTATATTATTTATTTTGTGAACTTAATGAATGTTTCTGAAATACCATGAATTCTAATTTAAATGTCTGTTACAGCTGTTATTCCTTCAGTTCAGTTCAGTTCAGTCATTCAGTCGTGTCTGACTCTTTGCGACCCCATGAATCCCCTTAGGTAGGTGATTTACTGTGTTTATGAAAACAGAATTGATATTAATGACCTCATTTGCTGTTCTTTACTGACACTTTATGGACATATTGTTGATTATTTTGTTGTGACAGATAAGTTTCTTTTAAAATGCTATTTACTTTCCTGTAAACTACTTAGGGAAGGTGATTCTTTAAACTCATCTACAAAGTAGGAGCTGGTAGGTAAGTGTTTTTTATTTTCTTTTGGTGGGCTGGAAAACAAGATTTTTCAAAAATTGAGTGAAAAAAGTAAACTACTATTTCTATATCTTTTGACATGAACAATAGCAATGGAACTGGGTAGACATCTTACGTGTTAATGACTGAATTAGAGTGACATTTGCACACATATTCTCAAAAAACTCAAAAGCATGTGTATACCCATGGCTGATTCATGTTAATGTATGGTTGATGCTGTATTGTAAAGCAATTATCCTCCAATTAAAAGTAAATAAATGAAAGAAAAACTTAACAGCAAGATTAGTTGCTTTGCTTCAGTTCAGTTCAGTTCACTTCAGTTGCTCAGTTGTGTCCGACTCTTTGTGACCCCATGAATCGCAGCACTCCAGGCCTCCCTGTCCATCACCAACTCCCGGAGTTCACCCAAACCCATGTCCATTGTGTCCGTGATGCCATTCAACCACCTCATCCTCTATCGTCCCCTTCTCCTCCTGCCCTTAAACTTTCCCAGCATCAGGGTCTTTTCAAATGAGTCAAATCTTTGCATCAGGTGGCCAAAGTATTGGAGTTTCAGCTTTAGCATCAGTCCCTCCAATGAACACCCAGGACTGACCTCCTTTAGGATGGACTGGATGGATCTCCTTGAAGTCCAAGAGACTCTCAAGAGTCTTCTCCAACACCACACTTCAAAAGCATCAATTCTTCTGTGCTCAGCTTTCTTTATAGTCCAACTCTAACATCCATACATGACCACTGGAAAAAAAACAGCCCAGACTAGACTTTGCCAACATTATTTTGTTGGCAAAGTAATGTCTCTGCTTTTTAACATGCTATCTAGTTTGGTCATAACTCTCCTTCCAAGGAGTAAGCATCTTTTAATTTCATGGCTGCAATCACCATCTGGAGTCATTTTGGAGCCCAGAAAAATAAAGTCAGCCACTGTTTCCCCATCTATTTGCCATGCAGTGATAGGACCGGATGCCATTACCTTAGTTTTCTGAATGTTGAGCTTTAAGCCAACTTTTTCACTCTCCTCTTTCACTTTCATCAAGAGGCTCTTTAGTTCTTCTTCACTTTCCACCATAAAGGTGGTGTCATCTGCATATCTGAGGTTATTGATATTTTTGCTGTAATCTTGATTCCAGCTTGTGCTTCTTCCAACCCAGCGTTTCTCATAATGTACTCTGCGTATAATTATATGCATATAATATACAGCCTTGACGTACTCCTTTTCCTATTTGGAACCACTCTGTTGGTCCATGTCCAGTTCTAACTGTTGCTTCCTGACCTGCATACAGGTTTTTCAAAAGGCAGGTCAGGCGGTCTGGTATGCCCATCTCTTTCAGAATTTCCCACAGTTTATTGTGATCCACACAGTCAAAGGCTTTGGCATAGTCAATAAAGCAGAAATAGATGTTTTTCTGGAACTCTCTTGCTTTTTTGATGATCCAGCAGAGGTTGGCAATTTGATCTCTGGTTCCTCCGCCTTTTCTAAATCCAGCTTGAACATCTGGAAGTTCGTGGATCACATATTGCTGAAGCCTGGCTTGGAGAATTTTTCTTTTTTAAACTTACATTTTTAATAATATTATTTTTTTAAAAAACTTGGAGCTGGGATAGGTGGCAGAAGGGAGGAGTCCAGAGCTTTACCCCTCTACTACCAGCCACCTAAAGGGAGGGTTTGGGGAAGGGGCATTCAACCAAGTCCCATGACTTTAAGTCCCTAAGGGCTATGGGTGTAGGCAACCCTGGGCTTGAATGGTGTGGAGTCAGGAGGATGGGGGTACCCAACCTGGGGTGAGGATGGAGGCAAATGCTCTGGGTGGGGGGGTGGGGGAGTGGTCAGGACATTTCTCAGAGGCTCAGGGTCCACGGAGGCACCTGCATGAGGCTCCCCTTCCCCCAAAAGGCTCTGAGGAGGCCAGCCCCAGTCCAGGGCCACTGGAGGACAAATCTTGGCACCTGCCTGCAGTGAGTCCAGTTCCTCCCTGAAGCGGGGGTATGAGGCTGCCCATTTCAGATGCTCAGTCTCTCCATTCTGTCTTCTGCTCCCTGGGGCTGCGAGTGGTGGGGCAGGCACCCTACCAGGCAGCTGGTTGGCTGTGGAGGGGCCTCTGCTGGGAGGCCTGTGATGTGGGGTTCTCTGATTTGCTCTCTTGGCTGGATGGAGGCTTGCTGTTCCAGGGGCTGTTGGCGCCCAGGGCAGGGGAGTTGTTAAAGCTGTCCTTGTTGTCAATGCCGTTGGTCGCGTCAAACTGGGTGTTCTTGGCTTGGAGAATTTTAAGCATTACTTTGCTAGCATGTGAGATGCGTGCAATTGTGCGGTAGTTTGAGCACTCTTTGGCATTGCCTTTCTTTGGGATTGGAATGAAAACGGACCTTTTCCAGTCCTGTGGCCACTGCTGAGTTTTCCAAATTTGCTGGCATATTGACTGCAGCACTTTCACAGCATCATCTTTCAGGATTTGAAATAGCTTAACTGGAATCCCATTGCATCCACTAGCTTTGCCTGTAGTGATGCTTTCTAAGGCCCATCTGACTTCACATTCCAGGATGTCTAGCTCTAGATGAGTGATCGCACCATCGTGATTATCTGGGTCTTGAAGATGTTTTTTGTACAGTTCTTCTGTGTATTCTTGCCACCTCTTCTTAATACCTTCTGCTTCTGTTAGGTCCATACCATTTCTGTGCTATATTGAGCCCATCTTTGCATAAAATGTTCCCTTGGTATCTCTAATTTTCTTGACGAGATCTCTAGTCTTTCCCATTCTGTTGTTTTCCTCTATTTCTTTGCATTGATCATTGAGGAAGGCTTTCTTATCTCTCCTGGCTATTCTTTGGAACTCTGCATTCAAATGGGTATATCTTTCCTTTTCCCCTTTGCTTTTTGCTTCCCTTCTTTTCACAATTATTCGTAAGGCCTCCTCAGACAGCCATTTTGATTTTTTGCATTTCTTTTTCTTGGGGATGGTCTTGATTCTTATCTCCTGTACAATGTCATGAACCTCCATCCATAGTTCATGAGGCACTCTGTCTATCAGATCTAGTCCCTTAAATCTATTTCTCACTTCCACTGTATAGTCATAAGGGATTTGATTTAGGTCATACCTGAGTGGTCTAGTGGTTTTCTCCACTTTCTTCCATTTCAGCTTGAACTTGTCAGTAAGGAGTTCATGATCTGAGCCACAGGTTGTTGCTTAGGTTCACAGATTCTATCACTATATTCCTAACTATGTTTGAAACTCAATGATAGCCTCATTGAAATAAGTAGGAATATTTTGTGCTACCACGATTAGTAGAGAGATGTTGGTAGAATTGTAGAACAATTTTAAGAAAGGAAAGTCAGAATTTTCTTCTGTCTGCAGTCAGGGACATATCTAAATTTACACTAAAAAGGGCAACTTTTCAATAGTACTCTGTGCTACATTGGTTTGTCTCAGATATCTACTAAAATACTAGATATCTACTAAAATACAAAATATATTAACAACAGCATACAAGGTAATATATAAACATACTAGTAATGTTAAAATGAAATCAGTACCTGTTTTCATATTAATATTAATTTTAGCCATTATGGCAGAAAGCAAAGAACTAAAGAGCCTCTTGATGAAAGGGAAAGAGGAGAGTGAAAAAGTTGATTTAAAACTCAACATTCAAAAAACTGATGATGGTATTCATTCCCATCACTTCATGCCAAATAGATGGGAAACAATGGAAACATAGACAGATTTTACTTTCTTGGGCTCCAAAATCACTGCAGATAGTGACTATAGCCATGGAATTAAAAGACTCTTACGCCTTGGAAGAAAAGTTAAGACCAACCTAGATAGCATATTAAAAAGCAGAGACATTTACTTTGCCAGTAAAGGTCTGTCTAGTCAAAGCTATGGTTTTTCCAGGAGTCATGTATGGATGTGACACTTGTACTATAAAGAAAGTTGAGCACCAAAGAATTGATGCTTTTGAACTGTGGTGTTGGAGAAGACTCTTATGAGTTCCTTCAACTGCAAGGAGATCCAACCAGTCCATCCTAAAGGAAATCAGTCCTGGATATTCATTTTAAGGACTGATGCTTAAGCTGCAGCTCCTACATTTTGGCCACCTGATGTGAAGAGCTGACTCATTTGAAAAGACCCTGATGCTCAGAAAGATTGAAGGTGGAAGGAGAAGGGGATGACAGAGGGTGAGATGGTTGAATGGCCTCACTGACTGGATGGACATGAGTTTGAGTAAGCTCCCAGAGTTGGTGATGAACAGGGAAGCCTGTTGTGCTGCAGTCCATGGGGTCGTAAAGAGTCAGACACAAATGAGGGACTGAACTGAACTGATCTCTTAATATCCTTATAGGCATTAATATAAACCTCAAGGACTTCCTAGGTGACTCCACGATGGAGAATTCATCTGCCAATGTAGGAGCCAATGGAGATGCAGGTTCAATACCTGGGCTGGGAAGATCCCCTGAAGGAGGAAATGGCAACCAACTCCAGTATTCTTGCCTGGGAAATCCCATGGACAATGGAGCCTGGCGGGTTACAGTCCATGGGGTCACAGAAGAATTGGACACGACTTAGTGATTCAACAACATCAACTTGGGAACTGAGGGTGATTTTCAAAAGTAGTTGCCATGAAATATAATAAGAAACAAATATTAATATAATAAGGAACATATGAGAGAGAGGGTGAGAGAGAGAGAAATGATTGAACAATTGTCCATCAATCAGGGATAATATCACAAGTAAAGCTATGATATCACAAACAAGAATAAGATGTTTTGAGCACTGTATATAGTTTAGTATTGCCTTAGATTTAGAAAAAAATCTGGAAAAGGAGGCAGAGTCTAAATAATAAATGGCCTTGTAAGCATTTGTGGGAGTTTGCACTTTATTCTAGAATGGATGATAAGACTTAAAATGTTTTAAGAAGCAGCACAGGTTTATCACATTAGTGTTCCCTGAGAAGGAGGGAAAGTGAAGAAGAATAGCAACTTTTGTCTAAAGACAACAATGTCAACATTAAAACAGACACATAGATCAATGGAACACAACAGGGAGCCTAGAAGTAAACCCACACATATATGGTCAATTCGTTGATGACAAAGGAATCAGAATATGCAATGGGTAAAGGATAGTATCTTCAATAAATAGTCTTGGGAAAACTGGAAAGCTACTTGCAAAAAAATGAAACTTGACTACTGTTGTATATCACTTACAAAATATAACTCAAAATGGATAAAAGACTTGATCCCATGAAAAATACTTGAATAAAACATAGGCACTAAGCTCCCTGACATCTGTCTTGGCCATGATTTTTTTTTAATTTGACATGCATGTGTGGATGCTAAGTTGCTGCAGTCATGTCCAACTCTATGCGACCTTATGGAATGCAGCTTGCCAGGCTCCTCTGTCCATGGGATTATCCAGGCAAGGATACTGGAGTGGGTTGCTATGCCATCCTCCAGGAGATCTTCCCGACCCAGGGATTGAACCTGTGTCTTATGTCTACCTGCATTGGCAGGAGGTTCTTTACCACTAGCACCACCTGGGAAGTCCCTTTAAATCTGACATCAAAAGAAAAAGCAACAGAAGCAAACATAAAGAGTGACAGTACAATAAACTAAAACAAACAAACAAAAAAACAAAACTATTCAGCAAAGAAAATAATTAATAAAGTGAAAAGTAACCTACTGAATAGGGGAAAAAATTGCAAATCATACATCTGATAATGAGTTACTATTCAAAATATACACAAACTCATGCAACTCAGTAGCAAAATAAACACAAACAATCCAAGTGGAAATGGACAGATTTTAATGCATATTTTCTCAGGGACATACCTATGGATGACAGAGACATAAAGAGATGCTCATCATAACTAATAATAGGGGAAACCTGCTAGACTGATTATTATAAAAAAGATAAGAACTAACAAGTAGTGCCAAGGATGTGGTGAAAGGAAACCCCAGTGGCCTGATGGTGGGAATGTAAACTGGTGTAGTCACTACGGAAAATACTGTGAAGTTCCCTAAACAATTAGCAATAGAAATATCATATGATCCAGCAACTCTACTTTTAGTATTTAAGAAAATTGAAACACTAACTCAAAAAGATATCTGCAGTCCTATGTTCACTGCAGCATTATTTACAGTATTCAAGATTTGGAAACCAAGTAAGTGCCCATTAATGGAAGAATGAATAAAGAAAATGTGATATATATATATATATATATATATATATATATATATATATATATATATATATATATAATGGACTCTTTTTCAACCATAAAAGTTTATGAAGTTTTGTCTTTTGTGACATCATGGATAGATCTTGAGGGCACTGTGCTAAATGAGATAAGACAAATAAATACCTTATGCCACTTACATGTGGAATTTTAAATAAAGCAATAACAAAAATTGAGCTCATAGATAAGAGAATGTATTGGTGGTTGCCAGAGGCAAAAGGTGAGGGGTGGGTGAAGGAGTTCAAAAGGTAAAAATTTCCAGTCATAAAAGAAGTAAGTCATGGGCATGTAATGTACAGCATGGTGGCTACATTTAGTAATACTGTGTTTCTACTTTAATGTTGCTAAGAGCAAATGTTCTCATCACACCAAAAAAGACTTTTTGCAACTACATAAGGTTGTTAACAGATGTTAACTATTGTGGTAAGCAACAAATATACAACATACATGAATTTTAAATCATGTTGTACATATGAAACCAACATAATACTATATGTCATTGTCATTATATGTACCTTGAATTAAAAAACAAAATAAATTTTTAAAATAATTTAAAAGAAAGACAATGCTGGGTGGCCAAAAGGTTCATTTGGATTTTTCTCTAAGATGTTATGGAAAGTCTTGAATGAACTTTTTGGCAAACCCAAAGTAAACACATACATGTCCACAGAGACAGGCTTAATGGCTTATGAGGTGATTACCACAACCCAACAAACTCCATGCTTGGCCCTTAAGTCCCACAGAATGTATAGAACATAACCTCAGCATAGAGAAGTCATCCTCATCCCACTTTAGTCTAAACATAGACCGTAAGTCCAGTAAACGTGACCCAGAGGTGCAGTCTTGTCAAAATTACAGACTAGGTTAAATGGTCAATGTGTGAGTGAATCCTAAACAAAGTTATAGAGTATGATTGTCATATTTCAATTTGAGCATCTAACACAGACTTACAGAGTATAATTTACAGCTGAAAAAATGTCTATTTCATTAACTTGAAAAGTTGTTTTTTTTTTTTTTTAAATCTCTTGTTTCAGATACACAAATAAGCCTGTAGGATTTATGAGAAATCCAAATGAACCCCCATAACTTTCTCAAAATACTAATACTAAATTTTGACTAAAAACAGAAATAAAGCACAAAGACATAGATAACATTGCAGAAAGGTCACACAGAAACTAGGAACATGAATTCACAGGTGCAGAGACCCTTCTGAGCAGCACACAGCTGATTATTTGGTCTTGATTAGGGGTTATACTCTCAGATTCTCTTCTTTTGGGAATTTTGGGAATGGGAAAATATCAGTTAAATCTAACTACCATGTGATTCTTCCACTGAGTGTTACAAAGTTACGGCAGTAAAAAATAATTTCTACTTCTCTTGAGATAATAGTTGTGTTTTATAGAAAAAGAGCAAATTTTAGTGGATATGGAATGAGAATTAGTGTTGAAAGAATTTTAAAAAAAGAAATATTCATAGGATATTATTGTTCCCTGACTGGTTTTAGAGTCCTTAGAGTTTGCAAGGTCAAAATGTGAGAGCGTAAACTCTAATATTTTTCTAGCTCCACATATTCTTTACAACACTGAGAATCTTTCGCATGACAGATTTCCCTGGAAGAAGATGAAAATTAAGAGGAAACCTATACTTTACTTAAAAGGAGAAATTCATTTCACAAACTAGAGTCTATTTTGTATTTTCAGCATTTTTCTCAACACTGAGTCCTTTCTACTCCCAAATACTGCTATGTTTCACTGTCATGTCATATCAACAAAACTTTGTTAAACATTCTCATTACTGTTACAGTCAAAATCATAATCCACAACTTTGTGTGACCTCATGGACTGTAGCCCACCGGGGTCCTCTGTCCATAGGATTCTCCAGACAAGAATACCGGAGTGGGTTGCCTTGTCCTTCTCCAGGGCATCTTCGTGACATGGGGGCTGAACCCACATCTCTTACTTCTCCTGCAGGTGGGTTCTTCACCACTAGCACCACCTGGAAAGCCCTCATATTATCTTATACTTAACACCCTTCAATCCTGATTTGTCTCACTCATTACTAAAACTGATTTTTAAAAGTTTCAAAATTCAAGTGGTTGACCAGTTTTCCCAGCACCACTTGTTAAAGAGGTGTCTTTTTTTCATTGTATATCCTTGCCTCCTTTGTCAAAGATAAGGTGTCCATAGGTTCGTGGATTTATCTCTGGGCTTTCTAGCAACAGACAAAGGATTAATCTTAAAAATATACAAGCAACTCCTGCAGCTCAATTCCAGAAAAATAAATGACCCAATCAAAAAATGGGCCAAAGAACTAAACAGACATTTCTCCAAAGAAGACATACAGATGGCTAACAAACATATGAAAAGATGCTCAACATCACTCATTATCAGAGAAATGCAAATCAAAACCACAATGAGGCACCATTACACGCCAGTCAGGATAGCTGCTATCCAAACGTCTACAAGCAATAAATGCTGGAGAGGGTGTGGAGAAAAGGGAACCCTCTTTCACTGTTGGTGGGAATGCAAACTAGTACAGCCGCTATGGAGAACAGTGTGGAGATTTCTTAGAAAACTGGAAATAGAACTGCCATATGACCCAGCAATCCTGCTGCTGGGCATACACACTGAGGAAACCAGATCTGAAAGAGACACCTGCACCCCAGTGTTCATCGCAGCACTGTTTATAATAGCCAGGACACGGAAGCAACCTAGATGCCCATCAGCAGACAAATGGATAAGGAAGCTGTGGTACATATACACCATGGAATATTACTCAGCCATTAAAAAGAATTCATTTGAATCAGTCCTAATGAGATGGATGAAACTGGAGCCCATTATACAGAGTGAAGTAAGCCAGAAAGATAAAGACCAATACAGCATACTAACGCATATATATGGAATTTAGAAAGATGTAACGATAACCCTATATGCAAAACACAGAAAAAGAGACACAGATGTACAGAACAGAATTTTGGACTCTGTGGGAGAAGGTGAGGGTGGGATGTTTCGAGAAAACAGCATCGAAACATGTATATTATCTAGGGTGAAACAGATCACCAGCCCAGGCTGGATTCATGAGACAAGTGCTCAGACCTGGTGCACTGGGAAGACCCAGAGGAATCACGTGGAGAGGGAGGTGGGAGGGGGGATCGGGATGGGGAGTACATGTAAATCCATGGCTGATTCATTGCAATGTATGACAAAACCCACTACAATAAAAAATTTTTTTAATAAAATTAAAATAAATAAATAAATAAAGTTTCAAAATTCAAATTCTTTTATGAGAATTTAGCATTTGATATGACACTTCCCACCTTAAAATTCTGAATGTCAGTTATATTTTACTCTATTTTATTGCTTTCTGTTGCTCTTCTCAGATGATCCTTTTCTTGTCTTCTTCACTAACTCCTTTCTATCTTCACTCATCTTTCTATCAGAGAAATATGTATATTCCTAAAGGTTAATTCTTAGCCCTCTTTTCTTCCTAATATAATTTCTCATTATGAACCATCCCTATGGCTTCTCCTTGCGTTCTGTAGATAGTCTCTGCCTGCCTTTTCTGAGCATCAACCAGTATTTTATTTATTTTTTTTATTTTCATTGAGGTATATTGATTAACAATGTTACATTAGCTTCAGCTGCATAGGAAAATGAATCAGTTATACATACATATATAAATTTTATATATACATATACATATATATATCCACTTCTTTTTAGAATATTTTTCCCATACAGAATAATGAGTTGAGTTCTCTGTGCTATACAGTAAGTCCATATTAGGTGTATATTTTATATATAGTGATGTTTATATGTCAATCCCAATCTTCCAATTTACCACTGCCCCATTATCCCTTGGTAAGTCAAACAGTAATTTTAAATATTGGGTATTTTCTTCTAAAATTCAGACTAAACGAACTTATCTGAAATCATTTATTCTCCCAGAAACTTGCTTCTCTTATCTGTGAAATTTTATTATGTAATAGCACAATGAACTGTTTAATTGAATTGTTCAAAACTCAGAATCTTTATCTATATCATTCTAACTCTTTCATATTTTTTAAATGTCCACTCCCTTCTGTTCAATAATTTGCAAATTCTCATTTATTCTGAAGCCTACAACAAATGCCTATTATATCCAATATATCCAAGCCTTCAAGTTCTTTTTACCTAGATTATCAAAATTACCTCTTAATTTGAATTTTCCTATAGAGATCTAGTAGACAGAGGGCCTGAAAAATTAGGGATAGAAGTTCATGACATTGTACAGGAGGCAGTGATTAAGACCATCTCCAAGAAAAAGAAATGCAAAAAGGCAAAATAGTTGTCTGAAGAGGCCTTACAAATACATGAGTAAAGAAAAGATATAAAAGGCAAAGGAGAAAAGGACACATACCCTCATTTGAAAGCAGAGGACCACACCCTCTCCAGCATTTATTGCTTGTAGACATTTGGATAGCAGCCATCCTGACTGGCGTGTAATGGTACCTCATTGTGGTTTTGATTTGCATTTCTCTGATAATGAGTGATGTTGAGCATCTTTTCATGTGTTTTTCACTGTTGGTGGGAATGCAAACTAGTACAGCCACTGTAGAGAACAGTGTGGAGATTTCTTAAAAAACTGGAAATAGAACTGCCATATGACCCAGCAATCCCACTTCTGGGCATACACACCGAGGAAACCAGATCTGAAAGACACACGTGCACCCCCAATGTTCATCGCAGCACTGTTTATAATAGCCAGGACTTGGAAGCAACCTAGATGCCCATCAGCAGACGAATGGATAAGGAAGCTGTGGTACATATACACCATGGAATATTACTCAGCCATTAAAAAGAATTCATTTGAATCAGTTCTAATGAGATGGATGAAACTGGAGCCCATTATACAGAGTGAAGTAAGCCAGAAAGATAAAGCCCATTACAGTATACTAACACATATATATGGAATTTAGAAAGATGGTAATGATAACCCTATATGCAAAACACAGAAAAAGAGACACAGATGTACAGAACAGACTTTTGGACTCTGTGGGAGAAGGTGAGGGTGGGATGTTTCAAGAGAACAGCATCGAAACATGTATATTATCTAGGGTGAAACAGACTACCAGCCCAGGCTGGATTCATGAGACAAGTGCTTGGACCTGGTGCACTGGGAAGACCCAGAGGGATCGGGTAGAGAGGGAGGTGGGAGGGGGGATCAGGATGGTGAATACATGTAAATCCATGGCTAATTCATGTCAATGTATGACAAAAACCACTACAATATTGTAAAGTAATTAGCCTCCAACTAATAAAAATAAATGGAAAAAAAAAAAAAAAAGAAAAAAAAAAAAAAGAAAGCAGAGGTCCAAAGAATAGCAAGGAGAGATAAGAAAGCCTTCCTCAGTGATCAATGCAAGAAACAGAGGAAACAATAGAATGGAAAAGAATAGAGATCTCTTCAAGAAAATTAGAGATACCAAGGGAACATTTCACGCAAATAGGGATACAATAAAGGTCAGAAATGGTATGGACCTAACAGAAGCAGAAGATATTAAGAAGAGGTAGCAAGAATACAAAGAAGAATTACACAAAAAAGATCTTCATGACCCAGATAACCACGATGGTGTGATCACTTACCTACAGTCAGACATCCTGGATAGTGAAATCAAGGGGGCTTAGGAAGCATCACTATGAACAGAGCTAGTGGAGGTGATGGAATTTCAGTTAAGCTATTTCACATCCTAAAAGATGATGCTGTTAAAGTGTTGCACTCAATATGTCAGCAAATTTGGAAGACTCAGCAGTGGCCTCAGGACTAGAAAAGGTCAGTTTTTATTCCAATCCCAAATAAAGGCAGTGCCAAAGAATGCTCAAACTACACACATCTGCACTCATCTCACACACTAGCAAAGTAATGTTCAAAATTCTCCAAGCCAGGCTTCAACAGTACGTGAACCGTGAACTTCCAGGTGTTCAAGCTGGATTTAGAAAAGGCAGGGGAACCAAAGATCAAATTGCCAACATCCTTTGGATAATCAAAAAAGCAAGAGAGTTCCCAAAAATCATCTACTGCTACCTTACTGACTACACTAAACCTTTCACTGTGTGGATCACAAGCTGTGGAAAGTTCTCAAAAAGATGGGACTACCAGACCATCTTATATGCCTCTTGAGAAATCTGTATGCAGGTCAGGAAGTAACAGTTAAAACTGGACATGGAACAACAGACTGGTTCCAAATCAGAAAAGGCTGTATATTGTCACCCTGCTTATTTAACTTCTATGCAGAGTACATCATGTGAAATGCCGGGCTGATGAACCACAAGGTGGATTCAAGATTGCCGGGAGAAATATCAATAACCTCCGATATGCAGATGACATCACCCATATGGCAGAAAGTGAAGAAGAACCAAAGAGCCTCTTGACGAAAGTGAAAGAGAGAGTGAAAAAGCTGGCTTAAAACTCAACATTCAGAAAACTAAGATCACGGAATCTGGTCCCATCACTTCATGGTAAATAGGTGGAGAAACAATGGAATCAGTGAGAGAGTTTATTTTCTTGGACTCCAAAATCACTGCAGATGGCGACTGCAGCCATGAAATTAAAAGACGCTTGCTCCTTGGAAGAAGAGTTATGACCAAACTAGACAGCACATTAAAAAGCAAAGACATTACTTTGCCAACAAATGTCTGTCAAGTCAAAGCTATGGTTTTTCCGGTGGTCATGTATGGATGTGAGAGTTGGACTATAAAGAAAGCTGAGCACCGAAGAATTGATGCTTCTGAACTGTGGCGTTGGAGAAGACTCTTGAGAGTCTCTTGGACTGCAAGGAGATCCAACCAGTCCATCCTAGAGGAAATCAGTCCTGAATATTCTTTGGAAGGACTGATTCTGAAGTTGAAGCTCCAACACTTTGGCCACCTGATGAGAAGAGCTGACTCATCAAAAGATCCTGATGCTGGGAAAGATTGAAGGTGGGAGGAGAAGGGGATGACAGAGGACAAGATGGTTGGATGGCATCACCAACTCTATGGACATGAGTTTGAGTAAGCTTCAGGAGTTGGTGATGGATGGGGAAGCCTGGTGTGCTGCAGTCCATCAGGTCGCAAAGAGTCAGAGAAGACAGTGACTGAAATGAACTGACCTGATAGAGTTCTCTTGTATTCATATGCCCAGAGTAACTCTCTTTTTCTTTCTGCCTTCTATATGCTTAAAGGGTAAATTACAAACTCTGTTTAATTATGATAAACCATAGGCATTTATGCAGCAACAACATGGTCATAATTTTATTTTACATCATTTTGGAAAACAAAGCAGAGAGATTTAGTGGAGTTGGAGTACAGTGGAGATGAGAGATGTTAAGGCATAGAAGTGGGCAGCAGTACCAAGCAGGCAATTGTTCTGGTAGGTCAAGAGGAGATAACTCATTAGAGGCTCCCTGACTTCCAGAAAAATACCTGAGAAACAGTAGAAGTTGAGTAAATGTTCTATCGATAAAACATCTACAGATATGCAAAACAAAAATGTATGGTTAAGTACTATATTGGGGAGAACAATGTAGATTATAAGTATAAATTTTGAAGTTAGATCTGAGTTGAAGCTACTGTTCTATTATTTCCTAGCTGTGTAATTTTGGAAAAATAACAACACTCTTGAGCTTCACTTCTTTTCCTGTATAAATTAGGTCAAAAATGGAACTCCCCTCATAAGGTTGATATGTGGATTAAAGAGGGTGATGATGTATTAAATTTATTTAACACCTTTTAAGTGTTCAATAGCTATTGCTCCTTATTCTTGCATTAAATTTATGTATATACATAACAGACAGACATATATGTTTAATGTCTATACATGCACACATATTTGCATCTGCATCTCTATTTGTCTATCTATCTATCCACCCATCTATTCTTACACATGAAGAGTAGGAATGTGTGAAAATGGCAATCAAGTTACAAGAACTCTAGCCTGGGTAATACATATTCACTTGGCTTGTCCCTCAGGAAAAGATTTTTAGAGAGCAAAATAAATTCAGAAAGGACTCATGTCTGCCTCTTTATTCATATTTTTTTATATAGTAGTATCTTTCTTTTCATCAGAATTATATAATGTCCCAACATGGAACTGCTATTTTCTTAGGTAAACAGGACACTAATAGTGAGATTCAAAATTTCACTGTAATTTTATGCCTCAGAATATTTTGTGCTGGAGAAAGGTCTCAAGACATTCTGCTAAGGATTAGGGAATGATGAATTAGGGACTAAGCATTAAGGGTCAGAGGGTTTATACACTCTCTCATCCTAGTCTTTCTGCTTCACTTCATATAATGTGAGGAACGAAATGCCTTTCTGAATATCTAAAAACTGAAGCAGAGTACCGAGATTACTGAGGGGAGCTCTTGTACCATAGGTCAAGCATTTCACTGCATCTCTCACATACAGCTAGAGTTATTCATGATTCCCAAAAATAATGAAAGTATGTGTTTGGGTGAACTTTAATAAATACAACCCTTACAACATTTTAAATAAAACGAAGAATTAATGCTTGAGGACAATCGACCAGATGTCAACTTTGATTCATTCATGACTTTCCTTTAAGGTAAGAGGAAGTATTTTTAATTAAAAATTTTCTATGATATCAAAGAAGTCATGCTATAGTTTTCAAGGGGTCATATAGTCATAGGTACCATATTATCATTATTTTAAAGGAAAACTTAAAACATATTCTTTAGGTAATGATTTTATAAAAGTTTTGCTTTGCTTATAGAAGATACAATTACAACTAATATTAATTTATTCCATATTAAAAGTAGATAATTTTATAACATAAAATCATCCATGCCAGTGTGACTCATCTAGATTAATATTCAAATAATTTAATACATTTGTTATGAACAAAACCTCATAGACTAATGGGATAAAGCTTCATATATACTGTAGAGTTAGCAATTATTCAGATAATTTCATTAGATATTAAATGCTACAAATGTGATTTTAAAGTCTAAGGTCAATTTTACTGTAGGAGAAAAAATTAAGAAAAAGCTAGAGAAGTAATTTTTCAGTTTTACATGAAAATGAAAGGTTAAATGACTTAAATACAAAGTCTGTAAAAATCATATAATCTCTCAAAGAGTTAAGGAGGTTATTTTAATCAACTGCTTCCAGGAAAACTAATGGAATATTCTGGATGTAAATCATCTTAAATGCCCTGAAAAGCAATATGTTCGAATTTAGATATGAACTATCAATTCACCGGATGGCATATAAAGATATTTTTGAAGCAAGAGACAGCATGAGGAGATTTTATTCTTGATTCATTTTATGTTTGACTTGCTGTTATGAGTTATTTCTAAAAATCCAAACTTTGGAGAGACTGTTATGAGCCTGAGATTTCTGAAGGATGTTTGAGACGTGTACAGTGTCACATTATCAATTCAAAATTCTCATCAGCATGGTAATAAGCTAATAGAGTGACAAAGTTTTATATGGTGTTTTCTTGCTTGTCAGTGAAGAAAAATCACTGTACTAGGTGAGGAAATTATACTCATGATGAACATAAGCTACAGGAATAAAGTATACTTTGTCAAAAACAATTTTATTGATAACCAGAAACAATCATCACTAGCAATAATACTCCAAGCTTGTGTTTACCTATATCTTTCTTTCTGAACTTAAAAATCAGTTCACGGACATGACTTCTCCATCTCATTAATTTTTACTATACCCTTATGAGATATATTCTTATTAATGTTAAAGTACATAATTAACATTAACTAAGCTGAGCCATGTTTATAAATAAACATTCATTTAGGGAGAGCTTAATTTCTACTCACAGGTAGACATTTACACATGTGAGGGGTGGGTTAAAAGGAACAACAGCTGCTCAAATTCATTAGCAGCTCAAATCAAAAATTTTAAAAAAAAGATTCATAAATGAACGAAGTGAATAGCTTCATGATTAAATTCTAGTTACATTTTAAAAATTGGTTTGGTTTTATGTCAAGCTAATTAAACTTCCTATTGAGTTGATGCAGAGATGTTAAAATCTCTACATAAAGTGTCAAATGAGAAATTTCTATGAGAATTAAATGTCAACAAAAAAAAGAATTTCTTCTCTTAAGGAACTTGGGGGAAATTAGAATCCTTTAAATGTTTCTATTTTTCCTTTTTCTCTGACTACTGGATGTCCCAAAGAAATATTTATGCCATGACCACAATAATTATGAGACCTATGGCTTACCCTATCTTGACTTCTTGTGATGAAATATATTTTTCCTGTATTTAATAATTTACATATTTATCTTTTATGGTTCATGATTTCATATAGCAAGTAAAATAAATCACATTTGGGATGAGGTTGAGACTATTATATCAGCAAAATAAAATAATTACTGTATAATATATATCTGTTGGCACATGAGTGACAAGTGTGAATAGGAACACAACTGAAAAGAAACTAAATTTGTTTTAAACTTACAATTAATTTTTCCACACAGTAGATATACTTTTTAATCATTGCTACGTCGATAGTAAAGGTGTCAATACTCATTTCATTATCATCAGCTCTCCAAAAGCCAAGACCTATGAATATATTTTCAGCTTTTGATAACACCCACACTCATCTTTGTCATTTAGAAAATGTAGCTTTCAAGGTCCTAACTATAGACTGTCTAATAAATTTTTAAAATTCAGTGGAAAATGTATACTAAAAGAGAAAATATAAGGAAAAAATTACATAACATGATTACTATAAATCCTCAAATTCTAGATCTAGGAGACCAAATGATCCCTAAATTCTCAAGTTTCCATAAGGAAAATCAAACAAGAGACATTATCTAATTTAAACAATGAGAAGAAATGCAGGATGATTATATACTTATTTCTATCTTGATATTTATTTTTGTTAAACACATTTGTTTTGGTGTATTTATTATGAAATGATTTGATGAAGAAAACATATAAAGATTTTTTTGAGAGATTATAATATAATTATACTCTGAGAGGTGAATTTAAAATCAAAATTAGTATGTCATAAAGCAAATACAATACATATTTATATTAGGAAAAGACTCAGAATTATCAGAGTTAAATACGAGGTTGCAGCTGTAAAATACATTTACATTTAACAGTGTAATGAAACATATGTTGGTTATGAGAATGAAATGAATTGACATATTTTAAAACATTTAGAACATTATCTGCCACAGAAGTAAGCACCCATTAAATATAAACCACTTATACAAACTTGAGACCTTAAAAAAGATTTTGGTTTTATAAGTCTTTCTTTACTAAACTGATTTGGCAATATCATCCTCCTCGGCATCAGAACTTATTTGGATCAATTTTATATGCACCTCTAACACCTAGATTTTCATAGAACTGTTCAACTTCTCTATAAACAACATGCATTACAGTCAATATAAAATAGTTGAATATATATTTGGGGAGTAGTCACAAGATCAAGATGTTATTGGAGGAAAGCTAAAATATTTTAAAATATATTTCTGGTTAATAAGAAGAAAAGAAGCTAATATTAAAGGACTTCCATTAGTCAAAATGTGACAACTGATATATGTATATGAACAAGCTAACTCTGCACAATCTTACTTAATATGATGTTTGTGTGTAGGGAGCCCCTGGTGGCTAAGATAGTAAAGGGTCTGCCTGCAGTGCAGGAGACCTGGGTTCGATCCCTGTGTTGGAAAGATACCCTGGAGAAGGAAATGGCTACCCACTCCAGTATTCTTGCCTGGAGAGTTCCATCGAAAGAGGAGACTGGCAGGCTACAGTCCATGGGGTTGTAAAGAGTCAGATACAACTGAGCAACTTCACTTTCACTTCACTTTCATATATGTATATAATGTATATAATTTTCATGCAAAAGGAAGATGATTCTAATAGGATATGATTAATGGGATTTTAACATATGGTTAGAATATTTAAACACATATCAATTTATAAAATATAGATTTGGGCATTTTTCTATGAATATAATTAGGGGAGACATTTAATGTTTATTTAACATTGTCCAATTAAATCTTACAATCACATTATTTTAGTCAGTCAGTTCAGTCATTCAGTCGTTTCCAATTCTTGGTGACCCCATGGACTGCAGCAAGCCATGCTTCCCTGGTCATAGCTTTTCCTTCATGGAGCTAACAACGTCTTTTCATTTCATGGCTGCAGTCACCATCTGCAGTGATTTGGGGCCCCCCCCACCTCCCCAAAAAAAGTCTGTCATTGTTTCCATTGTTTCCCCATCAATTTGAATGAAGTGATGGGACCAGATGCCATGATCATCATTTTTTGAATGTTGAATTTTAAGCCAGCTTTTCATTCTCTTCTTTTACTTTCATCAAGAGGCTCTTTATTTCTCCTTCACTTTCTGCCATAAAGGTGGTGGCATCTGCATATCTGAGGCTGTTGATATTTTTCCTGGTTATTCGACTCCAGCTTGTGCTTCATCTAGCCCAGCATTTCATATGATATACTCTGCATAGAAGTTAAAAAAGCAGGGTGACATCACAGCCTTGACACTCCCTTCCCAATTTTTACCACTCTTCTGTTCCATGTCCGGTTCTAACTGCTCTTTCTTGACCTGCATACAGATTTCTCAAGAGGCAGGTAAGGTGGTCTGATATTCCCGTGTCTTTAAGAATTTTCCACAATTTATTATGACCCACACAATCAAAAACTTTGGCATAGCCAAGAAAGCAGAAGTAGATTTTTTATTTATTTATTTATTTATTTTTCTGGAATTGTCTTGTTTTTTCGATGATCCAAAGGATGTTGGCAATCTGATCTCTGGTTTCTCTGCCTTTTCTAAACCTAGCTTGAACATCTGGAAGTTCTCGGTTCACATACTGTTGAAATCAAGTTTGGAGGATTTTGAGCATTATTTTGCTAGCTTGTGAGATGAGGACAATTGCGCAGTAGTTTGAACATTCTTTGGCATTGCCTTTCTTTGGGATTGTAATGAAAACTGGCATTTTCCAGTCCTGTGGCCACACCTGATTTTTGCAAATTTGCTAGCATATTGCATGCAGCACTTTCACAGCATCATCTTTTGGGATTTGAAATAGTTAAGCTGGAATTCCATCACCTCCACTAGCTGTTCATAGTAATGCTTCCTAAGGCCCACTTGACTTCATATTCCAGGATGTCTAGCTCTAGGTGAGTGACCACACCATCATGGTTATATGGATCATGAAGATCTTTTCTGTATAGTTCTGTGTATCCCTGCCACCTCTTCTTAATATTTTCTGCTTCTGTTAGGTCTATACCATTTCTGTCCTTTATTGAGCCCATCTTTGCATGACTAGTTCCCTTGGTATCTCTAATTTTCCTGAATAGATTTCTCGTCTTTCCCATTCTATTGTTTTCCTCTATTTCTTTGCACTGATTGCTGAGGAAGGCTTTCTTATCTCTCCTTTCTGTTCTTTGGTACTCTGCATTCAAATAAGTATATCTTTCCTTTTCTCCTTTGCCTTTCACATCTCTTCTATTCTCAGCTATTTGTAAGGCCTCCTCAGACAACCATTTTGCCTTTTCATTTCTTTATCTTGGGGATGGCTTTGATCACCGCCTCCTGTACAATGTCATGAACCTCCATCCATAGTTCTTCAGGCACTCTGTCTATCAGATTTAATCCATTGAATATCTGTCACTTCCACTGTATAATTATAAGGGATTTGATTTAGGTCATGCCTGAATGGTCTAGTGCTTTTTCCTATTTTTTTCAATTTAAGTCTGAATTTTGCAATATGGAGTTCATGATCTGAGCCACAGTCAGCTCCTGGTCTTGTTTTTGCTGACTGTATAGAGCTTCTCCATCTTTGACTGCAAAGAATATAATCAATCTGAATTTGGTAATGACAATCTGGTGATGTCCATGTGTAAAGTCTTCTCTTGTGTTGTTGGAAGAGGGTGTTTGCTATGACCAGTGCATTATCTTGGCAAAAATCAGTTAGCCTTTGCCCTGCTTCATTTTGTACTCCAAGGCCAAATTTCCTGTCACTCCAAGTATCTTGACTTCCTACTTTTGCCTTCCAGTCTTCTATGATGAAAATGACATCTTTTCTTGGTGTTTGTTATTTTAGTCAAGTATATCATATTTCAAAAGGTGAAAACATATGCAAAAGATGTGTTTAAAGTATTATTTATATAACAAAAATAATGTTTAAATTATAAAATTGGCCAAGAGCCAACAGTCTCACTTTGCAAGGAGCAACCAAAATTCAGTTGGTTGATAACTCAGAAACTACCCTGGATTGGGTAATATGATCCTCCTTTCTATTTGATTTTAGAACATCACAATTGTACTACACAATGCAGAAAACCACAGTTGATAAAATAATTGTGTAGTACATAATTAAATTAAGGTATAAAGATAAAAGCCTTCTTTTACACCTTAAATTTATACCAATTACAATTAAATCATTGTAAGCCGAGTTTGCATGTTTGTAATCATTTTGATAATTTGTGATTTTGTCTAATTATATGACATTTAAAACATCTAACAGATTTGTGTTAGATTTAAATGGTTTTAATAATTATCTAAACTTCATAATATATTAGTTTTGAAATATTAGTTGTATAGTAATATATATTTGATTTTTTTCATAAATAGTAGATGATGATATGAAGAATTAATATCAGCCCCAAAATGTGTACAAAGTAATCAGAGTTCCTCTAGTCAATAAATCTCTTAAGCCCTAAAGGACATTAAGCATTCTATCAAAAACGGAAGGTGAACTCATCTCTGTATATGAGGCTGGTCATAGAAAATCATGATGCAAAGGGAATTTGACACCAAATTCTTAATCTTGCTTTACATTTGTATCCTCTCTCTTCTTTAAGAAGTCCCAGTTTTCATTCTTTGTGACATCCTGCCTCATTTCCTCTCCCTAATTATAAAACTATACTGACTCCTAGAATCCTATCGCACCCATACTCACACCCAGGTATTGATTCAGTTCAGTCGCTCAGTCGTGTCTGACTCTTTGTGACCCCATGGAATGCAGCATGCCAGGCTTCCCTGTCCATCACCAAAACCTGGAGCTTACTCAAACTCATGTCCATTGAGTTGGTGAGGCCATCCAACCATCCCATCCTCTGTTGTCCCCTTCTCCTCCTGCCTTCAATTTTTCCCAGCATCAGGGTCTTTTCCAAAGAGTCAGCTTTTTGCTTCAGGTGGCCAAAGTATTGGAGTTTCAGCTTCAGCATCAGTCCTTCCAATGAATATTCAGGACTGATCTCCTTTAGGATGGACTGGTTGGATCTCCTTGCAGTCCAAGGGACTCTCAAGAGTCTTCTCTAACACCTCTGTTCGAAAGCAGCAATTCTTTGGGGCTCAGCGTTTTTCTAGTCCATTTCTCACATCCATACATGACCACTGGATAAACCATAGCTTTGACTAGATGAATCTTTGTCAGCAAAGTAATGTCTCTGCTTTTTAATACTCTGTCTAGGTTGGTCATAGCTTTTCTTCCAAGGAGCAAGCGTCTTTTATTTCATGGCTCATTCACCATGTGCCATGATTTTGGAGCCCCCCCAAAATAGTCTCTCACTGTTTCCATTGTTTCCCCATCTATTTGCCATGAAGGATGGGATTGGATACCATGATCTTAGGTTTTTGACTGTTGAGTTTTAAGCCAGTATACTAGTACACTGTATATACACCCAGGTATATTAGACACCAATGTATATTAGACAGCAAAGTAAATCTTTGTTCTATCTTCTCTATTACCTGTATTTTCATTTTTCCCCAAAGATATCCCAGTCAAAAGATAGAACAAAGCCTAAAAGACTTGATTTTTATACTATCAACAGAGACATAATAGGATTGAGATGGGGAGCGATTTTGAGGCAATATGTAAGTGACTGACTGCTTCAACCAGGAATTTTATGGGTTCTTATGCATATGTATAGCCTCCAAAACACAACAGCAAGTTAGTTGGGACAGGGATAGTGAGAAGCAGAGTAACAAGACACTACCAATGATTGCATATTTTACCCATATGTTTAAGTTAGTAATAAAAAATAAAGCAACTACTGTTGCAAATTAAGTTCAGGACAGCTTGATGCTGAGTAGGTAAGATAGGTAAGTGGGCAGGTAGAAGGTAGGTAAGTAGGCAGGTCAGCTGATTGAGAGAAAGCTTTCCTTGCCTAGTCTTTAAACTGTAAATGTTGGTGCCAACTTATCCACTCTACATGGGGTGGAGTATTTGATAACAGTGGCTCATCTTTCTAAATATCCTAGGAAGGTACAGTCCAAGAGACATCTAGAGTCTTCCAGCAAATAGATTTCTGCTCTGAATAATGTAGAAAACATTGCATATTTTGCATCACTGCTGATTTAGGAGAAAAAGAGGTGACTGAGAATTGATATACTTGTGTCAGATAATATAAACCAAATAAAAAGTTATAAGCCACTGATATTAGTATGTTTCCTGGATTTTCTGTATTTGTCTTGAAAAGACTGCACTATTGAACACAGGAACAGTAAGGAGGGTTGCTTATTAGGATACTTTTTGTACTCATTTCACACACTAGCAAAGTAATGCTCCAAGCTAGGCTTCAACAGTACATGAACTTAGAACTTCCAGAAGTTCAATCTGGATTTAGAAAAGGCAGAGGAACCAGAGATCAAATTACCAACATCTGTTGAATCATAGAAAAAGCCAGAGAATTCCAGAAAAAAATCTGCTTCTACTTCCTTGACTACACTAAAACCTTTGTGCATATCACAACAAACTTTGGATAATTCTTAAAGAAATAGGAATATCAGACCACCTTACCAGCCTCCTGAGAAACCTGTATGCAGGTCAAGAAGCAACAGTTAGAACTGGATATGTAACAATGCACTAGTTCCAAATTGGGAAAGGAGTACATCAAGGTTGCTTGTATACATCAAGTATTTGTCACCCTGCTTATTTAACTTCTATGCAGAGTACATCATACAAAATGCCAGGCTGGATGAAGCACAAGTTGGAATCAAGATTGCAGGGAGAAATATCAATAACCTCAGATATTCAGATGACACCACCTTATGGCAGAAAGCATAGAAGTAAAGAGCCTCTTGATGAAAGTGGAAGAGTGAAAAAGCTGGCTTAAAACTCAACTTTGAAAAAAAACTAAGATCATGGCATCTGGTCCCATTCAGTTCAGTTCAGTCGCTCAGTGGTGTCTGACTCTTTGTGACACCATGAAATGCAGCACGCCAGGCCACCCTGTCCATCACCAACTCCCAGAGTCCACCCAAACCCATGTCCATTGAGTCGGTGATGCCATCTAACCATCTCATCCTCTGTCATCCTCTCTCCTTCTGCCCTCAATCTTTCCCAGCATCAGGGTCTTTTCAAATGAGTCAGCTCTTCACATCAGGTGGCCAAAGTATCGGAGTTTCAGCTTCAACATCAGTCCTACAAATGTACACCCAGGACTGATCTCCTTTAGGATGGACTGGTTGGATCTCCTTGCAGTCCAAGGGACTCTCAAGAGTCTTCTCCAACACCACAGTTCAAAAGCATCAGATCTCCAGCGCTCAGATTTATAATGGTGATGTCATCTGCATATCTGAGGTTGTTGATATTTCTCCCAGAAATCTTGATTCCAGCTTGTGCTTCCTCCAGCTCAGCGTTTCTCATGATGTACTCTTCATATAAGTTAAATAAGCGGGATGACAATATACAGCCTTGATATACTCCTTTTCCTATTTGCTTCATGGCAAATAGTTGGGGAAACAATGGAAACAGTGACAGACTTTATTTTCTTGGGCTCCAGAATCACGACAGTTGTGACTGCAGCCATAAAATAAAAGACACTTGCTCCTTGCACGTAAAGCTCTGGAAAGCCTAGGCAGCATATTAAAAAGCAGAGATATTACTTTGCCAACAAAGGTCCATCTAGTCAAAGCTATGGTTTTTCCAGTAGTCATATATGGATGTGAGAGTTGGACTATAAAGAAAGCTGAGTGCAGAAGAATTGATGCTTTTGAACTGTGGTGTTGGAGAAGACTCTTGAGAGTCCCTTAGACTGCAAGGAGATCAAACCAGTCCATCCTAAAGAAATCAGTCCTGAATATTCATTGGAAGGACTGATGCTGAAGGTGAAACTCCAATACTTTGGCCACCTGATGCAAAGAGCTGACTCATTTGAAAAGACCCTGATTCTGGGAAAGATTGAAGGTGGGAGGAGAAGCGGACGACAGCAGATGAGATGATTGGATGCATCACTAACTCAACAGACATGAGCTTGAGTAAGCTCCGGGTGTTGGTGATGGACAGGGATGCCTGGCGTGGTGTAGTCCATGGAGTCACAAAGAGTAGGATATGACTGAGCAACTGAACAACGAGAAGGATAATTTTAAATCTACATATTGAGAAATATTAGATTTCCGTGATACACTGTGCAATATTTTCAAAAACAAAAGGAGTATAGTTAGTCTACTATCTTGGTATATTTGGTGTATGTAAAGTAGCAGTCTGAACTCCTTAGCCAATTCTACTCTGAAAGATAATGTTTTGATTTTTCTAGTGCCTAGCTAGATTTTCTCCAAACTGGATCCATTATCATTTTTTTTTTCTTCCCTTTTCGCCTTCGCATTCCTTTAACAGGTTGTCTGAGTTTTGGGTTAATTAGACATAATATGTGAAGACGATTACCAAGAGAAAAATCAATTATTTCACTCTTCAGGGTGCAGTTCTAACTTAAAAATCATTTTGTGATAAATTACATAGCCATTATAGTTACATTTGAATTATTGACACAAAGATCCCTGGTCTTCCTATCTATTTCTTAGTGATTATAATCCTCAAGAATTTAAATTCAATTATGATTACTCACTAAAAAATGATACAAAAGTTTTTTTCACCAGTAATCTATCTTCAAGTTTGTGTATGACTCATAATAAGCAAAATAATTTCAAGAGTTTCAAGAAATCTATACCATTAGTTAATTAGATATATGATCTATTTTAGAAAATGTATATCATCTAGATATATGAATGAATACATGAGGTATCTTTTTGTCCAATTAAAAAAGAAACTGGGACACTTGGGAGGAAAGTTATAGTCAGAGTCTGAAATAGCACTTCAGAGGTCTTTCTTTGGTTTTTTGACTAGAAGGAGAATTTTTAGAATATGCTGTCTTATGTCCAGAAGAATCTATAGCCAATAGTGGCTATAATAGGCAGCAGCAGAATAATATCAAGTAAGTGAATATTTTAAAAGCAGATAGAACTAATTAAAAACCTATTTCTTACTAGATTTCAAAAGATATTTGAATTCTAAAACTTAATCTGCTTTCATGAACTGAATTTTTAGCCTCCCAGACTACTACCTATGTGAAGAGGGCATATATTTCAGGGAATTTAAAAACATGTCAGGAAGAAGCATGTTGTTTGCATAGTTCTAAGCATGACTAGTTTATATTATTATTTAAAAATTTGAAGCCATAAGCTCTTGCCTAAATAAACTTCAAAGCTATATATGTATATACACACACAGTATACATGTATATGTGGAAAGAGCAATATTTTACTCACAGGCAAACTGAAGTATGACTTCTCTACTAAGAATACTTCCAAATGTGTTGGCTGCCAAACACTGATAATGACCAAAATCCTTTGCTTCACTTGGATTGCTTATAATAAAGGCCCCGTCTATCAAACTGTAGCGATAATCACTTTCCAAATCTATTTCTGTTCCATTTCGAAGCCATCTTAGGGAAAAATCAGAAGACAAACATGTAAAAATTACTTGAGACATAATACTCCCTGGGTGTATCAGAATCCCACTGAAAGGAATTTTTTAAGACAAGAAATATGATTAATAGTGAATTTCTACCTGTAATTGGGAACTGGGTTGCCACGAGCTTCACAATTCAGTGCTACTTTCTTTTCATCAGAATCAGTCGGGAAAATTATATCATCTGGTTCTTGCACAAACACTGGCCCATAATCCACACTTTCTGTAAGGACCAAAAAGACACACTTTAAAATTTCTTAAAATAGCAAGACATTTTTTTCTTCACTGTGTCCCTACTCAAAATCCTTGCTCTTTCCTCATACTGAACAGGCTTATTACCAAAAGAAGGTATAGCTGGCAAATTATATTGTTTTATTAAATTGCAGAGACCTAAATAGATGCTTTTCTCTACTTGACCAAGATGGCTCTTAGAAAATATGATACATGAAATAAAAAAACACACATCTCAAGCATAGGTGTTGTACATTTAAAAATATAATCTTTAAATTCACCAAAAGCAGAACTAAGGAGATAGTAAATAAAAATATTAGTTTTAAAAAAAACTGAAATTGTAGAAGTGTTGGAATGTTGAAAATAATATGTGATAAAGTCATGAACTAATACTTTGTTACTACTTGAGTATTGTAGATATGAAAATGTTGGTTCTCGTGCATTTTTCACATATTCCTTTCTTCACTTATTCAATCAAGCACTACTTAGTGCTTAATGATGCTTGAGTGTAGGGGGAAATGATGCAATGCAAATATTCACATTCTCATGGAATAAATGAGACATGTCTTCAAAAAAATCAAATAATTGAATAAAGATAGCAAAACTGTATACAACTAAATGTTTACCTGTTAGTAAATTAAAGTAAATAAGGAACTGAGAAGAGAAGAGGCAAAAAAGGAAGGTAGGGAAGAAGAGCTGTTTAAGTGCATACTATGCCCCAGACACTGGAGTCTATCTCATTAATTAGCACAGAGAAAATCTATGATAAAGGCAATTTCAAACTAATGAACATTTCAAGAAAAGTAGAAATAAAATGGGCCTCAAATGTCAACTTGAACTCAAGGAATTTTAGGATAATTCTGTTGGAGAAATGAGTAATATGCTGGAGGGATTATAAATCATATATAGCCCTAGTTGAGTAGAATGTACAGAGTTATATACATATCTAGTCTCAATAGCATTCTGAAATGTGAAATCAGGAAAAAGCAAAACTTTTTCTTTTTTCACTAATCATAAATTTGATTACATGATAACCTTAGATTAATATTTTCAACACTGGCACAAATGTCGTTTGGGGATATTCTTTGTTGTGAGGGTTTTCTGTGCACTGTAAGATGATTACCATCATTCCTGGCCTCTACCCTCCAGATTCCAGCAGCACACCTCCCCAAAATGCAATAATCAAAAATGTCTGCAGACCTCATTAGATGTCTCATGGGGACAAAATAAGCCTCATTTAAAACCACTGTCTTAGAAAATATGAAGAGAAAAGATTTTAGTAAGAACGTTTTTCCAATGTTTGTGTTAAACAGGTGGGGTATTTACATCCTCTGTGGATAATCACAAGAAAATATCAGGAAACAATTCAATAATGAATAGTCTTGAAAAATAAAGACTTAGTAAATTATTACTGAAAAGATGTACACCTCCATATTTAGAATAATGAGTTTAGAGTTAATTGATTTGCTTTCTTGCAAAGTACTCTACAGCCATTCTCTTTTGGATAAAGAGAAACATGGTATTCTAATCATCCTTCCAATACAAATTGAATACTCACAATGGCCAATACCAACAAGTATTTTCTTTGAGTCCTCCTGGAAAACCTAACTGAGGTTCTTTTCCTTAAGCTATTAAAAAAAAATTACATGACAGTAACTAATATGTGTTATTCTGTACCAAATACTACTGCTGCTTTACTTTACAAAAGGAAAATAAATAAGACATTTGATAAATAAATAACTAGAGGAAATTATTGTCAAAACATCATGCTGCATGTTATTGTATCATAATGATCTTTTTAAAATTTGAAAAAGCACATGAAACCTCAAAATCTCAATTAGTATTAAACTACATAATCAAATCATGAAAAGGAATCATTTTTTTCTGGACTTTACACTTAAAATATAATCATTTAAATTGACATTATAAATATCTGCATATATATATATATATATATATATATATATATAGAGAGAGAGAGAGAGAGAGAGAGAGAGAGAGAGAGAGAGAGAGCCATGAAATTAGAAGACGTTTACTCCTTCAAAGGAAAGTTATGACCAACCCAGACAGCATGTTATAAAGCAGAGACATTACTTTGCCAACAAAGGTCTGTCTAGTCAAGGTTATGGTTTTTCCAGTGGTCATGTATGGATGTGAGAGTTGGACTATAAAGAAAGCTGAGCACCAAAGAATTGATGCTCTTGAACTGTGGTGTTGCAGAAGACGCTTGAGAGTCTCTTGGACTCCAAGGAGATCCAACCAGTCCATCCTAAAGGAGATCATTCTTGGGTGTTTATTGGAAGGACTGATGTGGAAGCTGAAACTCCAATACTTTGGCCACCTGATGTGAAGAACTGACTCATTGGAAAAGACCCTGATGCTGGGAAAGATTGAGGGCAGGGGGACAAGGGGACAACAGAGGATGAGATGGTTGGATGGCATCACCGACTCAATGGACATGGGTTTGGGTGGACTCCGGGAGTTGGTGATGGATAGGGAGGCCTGGTGTGCTGCGGTTCATGGGTTGCAAAGAGTCAGACACGACTGAGTGGCTGAACTGAAGTGAACTGAAATATCTATGATATATAAAATTAAATTTTAATAAATATATCTTATACTTTTATATATTTTTTAAAATTCTTGAGCTTTAGAGTCAGACACTTGGGTTCAAATTTTAAAACCATCTTTTTCTAGATTTGAGCCAACTACTTTTATCCTTTGCTGCTTCATTTATTAATTGTAGATGATAATGTCTCCTTACAATATTATTATGGAGATAGATCAATATTTGTAAATACTTAGTATGTCACAAGTACTCAACAAATTATAATTAATAAGAGTAATAGCTAAAACTTACTTGTGTTATAATTACTATACACCAGACATTATACTGAATAATTTATATGCAATATATCATGTAACACTCATAACAATGTGACTAGAACTAATTTCCACATTTTACTTTTTCATAGATTGGTAATTTCTAATTTTTCTTTGTAAGAGTAGTATCCTTTATTTTTAATTAACTTTTATTGAAGTATAGATGATTAACAATGTCCTAAATTCAGGTTTAGGGCAAAGTTAATCAGTTTTATATATATTCACACTTTTTTAGGTTCTTTCCCATATAGGCCACTACAGAGTATTGAGTAGAGTTTGTGTGCTATGCAGCAGGTTTTTACTAGTTATCTATTTCATTTCCCCATTTTATAGAAGACAAAACTGAGGCTGAAATCAATTAAGCAAATTTGTATAGCAAATAAGTGATAAATTTGTGACACAAATTCAGGGTTGTTGGAATACAGAACTTGATTATCACTGTCGATATTGTTACTACCACTATCACTATTATTTATAATTATTATTATTATTATATTTAAATAACATTCTTAAAGCACTCTTGTATATTACTATTTAGTTATCTGAGCTGAATTTCATAATTATTTGTAATTCAAAGATGAAAACACTAAGCTTCTGAGAGACGACTTCTTCAAAACTAGCACATAGTAAATAGTTGATTTAATTAATCTTCTATGGTTCCGTATCTTAGACTCTGAAAATTGTCAAAACAAGACAAGAGAAATAAAGGCTTCCCAGACTGGGAAAAAGCAGAAAGTTAAGATTTTCTAAATTACAGACTGAAAAATTAAAGGACAAGTCTGAAAAACACATATTCTATTATGACAGCCCATACTCCGTTAGATATATCTGCTCAGTGTAACTTCTGAAAGCATTTTAGTGACTAGTGAGCCCTCTCGCTCCCTCTCTTTCTCTGCTGTTCCTCTTTCTGTTGTTTTTCTCTTAGAAATAAAGTTCGTCATGAGGGGTGGAAAAGCCTGTATCTATGGTGAGTTCCCCAGTCCCTAGAAAAAGGTAAGCAAAGCTGGTTCTATCTCTAAAGGGATTAAAGTCCCATCCCAACAAGGTATAATTACAGATAAACTCAGACAGACTATTTTGAGGGCTCCCCTGGTGATTTGGCAGTAAAGAATCCTCCTGCAATGCAGGACTGGACCCCGGAGTCTGGTGGGCTTTTCTCCACATCCTCTCCAACATTTGCTGCTTGTAGATTTTTTTATGATAGTCATCCTGACAGGTGTGAGATGGTAGTTCCTTGGCTTTGATTTGAACTTCTCTAGTACAATTAACAATTTAGAGCATTTTTTTCCATGTGCCTGTTAGCCATCTGAATGTCTTCTTTGGAAAAACATGTCTATTCAGGTCTCATTTTTATAGCTCAGAGTTTCAGTTGGTAAACGAAGGATAGTACACCCACAAGGCATTTTGGTGGGTTGACCCTGAAGGAGAGGTTTCAACCTGTCTTGACTCCCTCTTTTTATACTTTTTGTCTCCTCCCTCCAAGCCTGCCCTATGCAGATTAGGGCTAGCACACATCATCAGTCAGGAAGCGGGTGTGTTTGCTTCACCTGAGGTTCCCACTCCAGGTCAGAGGATTTTTTTCTGTGTTCCCTTTTCATGGGCTTTTCCCCTTTCTTTGTCTTTTAGCTGCCGCCATTTTTGACTCTTTTTTTTTATTATAATTACCTAACATTCCCCCCTAAAGAGTTGGGAGGCCCAATTCATTGGAAATAGGGGCATCGAGGTCTCTCTGGCTACTTCCTGCTGCGAAGAGACATTGAGGAGCATGGGGTCTCCCTCTCTTGCTAGTCTCAAGCCTCAGAGTCCTTATAGAGCTGTCTGTCTAACGGTGAGCCTTCAATCCATTCTATGAAGGTATCTATCATGACTATTAGATATTGATATCCTTGAGAAACTGGCATCTGGGTAAAGTCCATCTGCCAGTCCTTTCCTGGGTAGGTCCCATGCCATTGGATTGGCTGGGCCAGCTGGGGTCTTTGAGTTCTTTGGGGGTTGTTTAATTGGCAAGTGAGACACAGGGGGACCACTTGACTTATAGTCGTTTAGAGGCCTGCTCCTCTGAGCGACCTCTCTAGTAATGCTTGGAGGGCCTTGTCCCCTAGATGAGTGGTGGCATGTGAGGAGTTAACCAACTCTCATTGGAGGTTCCTCAGCAGAAAGAGGAGCCCCTCTTTTTGGAAACACCTCACATGATCTTGTTGAAAGCCCTCACTCTTAGCTTTAAGACTCCCACCTTCAGTATATGAAGGAGTTCCTGGCAAATTAGTCTGCAGCACTAAGTTGGAAACCCCTATTAGGTAACTGTTTTGTTATGCTGCTGTCTTAGCTACCACTGCCTGGTTCCCTTGAGCCACTTCTGTATTCCGTTTTCCAGTCTCTTCTACAGTGCGAGACTGCAACCTCAGCAGGCAGATGGACTGCCTCCAAGAGCCTAAAGATTTGATCACCATACTTTATTGGGGACCCTTGGGTGGTCAAGTGGCCTCTTTCTTTCCAAATAGCAGCAGATGTGTGTAGCACCCAAAAGGCATACTTGGAATCAGTGTAAATGGCTACTCTTTTTCCTTTTCCCAGCTCTAAAGCTCAAATCAGAGCTATGGGCTCAGCCAATTGGACTGAAGTACCTGGAGCTAGAGGTTTAGGCTTTATGGTCTCAAAACTGGAGACTATTGCAAATCCTGCCTCCCTTTTCTATCTAAGATAAAGTTGCTTCCATTGGTGTACCAGATTTCCTCAGGATTTATCAGAGAGTCTTCTGACAATCCCTCTCAGGGTTTTTTCCAATGGTCCAAAGTTTCTAGGCAAGAGTGAAAGGGGAGAGAGTTCTCAGGGGTAGGCATGAGGATAGCTGGGTTAAGAACCTAAAAAAAGGATATAGTCCTGGATTTTTCATCAGCATTACCTGGTAATGCATGAGGATTCTTTGATCGGACATCCATAAATGGCCACTCCCATTTAGGAGATTTTTCACATGGTGGCTGGTAAAAAAAAAAAATTAATTAAAAAGCTTTAAAGCATCTTCTATTAGGGCTGAAAGCTTTCAAAGGCAGGGAGGCCAGCCTCAGGCAGTTGGGTTTAGCCTCCTGGATAAATGAGTTACTGACTGGGGCTCAGTTCCCAACCTTTGCATTAACACTCCCAAGGCTATTCCTTCCTTTCCATGGACATATACTAGGAATGCTCTTTCTGGGTCTGCAACCTCAAGGTGGGTGCTTGGGTTAAGGCTTGTTTTAGTGTTGCCTCTGCCTCCTTTTGAGGTCCCCACATCAATGGGATTGATGAGTATATCTCTTCTCAATAAGGGATCTGGACTCTCAGGGACCATCAGAAACTGATGGGAAAATATCTGTCTGTCCCAGCAACAGAGAAGTGATTGGGTGAATCTTTTTGTAATTGTTTTCCTGTAGTACCCAAAATGGTACAGGCTGGGGGGAGATGGCTCCAGAGTAGGAGGTCAGGAGAGAGTAGGTAGCCCCGGTGTCAGTCAAGAAATTTTCGGACCTACCTGCGGCATCCAGTTGCACCTTTTGCTCCAGCCCCATGATGGTTACCTGCTACAGGTGGACTGGCTGGAGTGGGCCACTTCAGTCCTGTTAAACCATCGAGAGGGAAGGTTTGGCACTTGACCTTGAGGCTCTTGGGCCCCAAGGGCAGAGTGCCACCCAATATCCCAGTTGATGGCATTTGTAGCAAGCTATTTTAGGAGGCCTGCCATGGTTTGGACACTTTCTGGCCCAATGTCCCACTTGTCTACAGATTAGGCATTTGTCTCATGCCTTGTCCTTCAAGGACTTGAGGTTTGCCACAGGGCTCCCCTGGAGGGTGGCCAGCATCTGGGCATGCCTTGACTCTTTCCTTCTCTCCCTCTCCTGGGCCTTGGCCTCCCTCTCCTGTTCTCTGGTATCAAAGGAATTGGTGACTGTCTGGACCATTTCACCTAAAGAGGAAGCAGAGTCCTGATGTAACTTTGTACTGTTGTAACTTTATCCTTATGTATGATGCAAATTGGGACAGGAATTTGTCCTTTAACATCACCTGTCCATTTTAAGAGTCTAAGTCTAGATTGGTAAACTTTTGTAGAACCTCTTTTAGTCTTTCCAGATAGGCAGTAGGATTCTCACTGGGCTCCTGAGTTATTGCTGAGACCCAAGCACAGCACCACAGCACCATAACTAACAGGTTTCCTTCTGTTTCCATGGGTGGATTTCCTTAGGGTGAGTCTTCTGAAGCTTATCCTAGCCAGTACTGTTGCAACCTGAGAGCTTGGCATCCCTGGGTCAGGGCACAGTTCCCCAGGCAGGTGGAGGCAGGTCAACCTCCCGGAGATTGAATCTTTAGGCAAATCAGACTGGACAGCCTCCTGGGAATTGGGTCCCTGGGCAGGTTGAGGCAGGTTGACTCACTCTAGATAATAACAGAATTAATGATAAAGAAGTGGGTAGATGCTCAATAAAGTGGAATGGAGATTTGATCGAGGGGGTATGTTCACAGCTTTAGGAGAAGAGTGGTAAGAGTTTGGGCCCAAATGGCCCACAGCCTAACTCCCAAAGTGGCAAACATTGTCCCTGGAAGTCCAATTGTCTTTGAAGGGATATCACCAACAGGTGGACTTTTAGCAGGCATTGTGTGTCTGCTGCCCACCCTAGCAGGTGCACTAAGTCCTGTTGTTGCACATGTCTTAGGAAACATGGGAGATGAAGGCCTGAATCTCTTGAGGGATTGGGTACTAAACACTTTTTCCCTCCAGTCATTTTCTGATTGTCCCACCAGAAGGTTGCAGAGGCAACATTGTGGGCCCAAACAGGGCTCATGCGAAGAGCACAACTTCTGGAAATAGAAAGCTAATAACCCTCCCAATACTTTGCAGAGAGTGGCATAGGTGAAGGGAGGAGCTGGAGGACAAGAGGGGGAGGCAGTGAGAAGAATGTGCTGAGGAATTACTATCATTACTATCCCTTACTACTATTATCCCCTTATTATTCCTGAGGAATAACCTTCTAGGAAAGTGGCTATACGCTTGACCTGTGCCCACACAGCTTTCATTTCTCTGATCCTTGGCACAAGGGGGACTAAGAATAAAAAAAAATCCTCACCCACTGGGCAACAGCTACTGGGTACAATGGATGGTGGAGCCTTCAGGACATGCCAGGGGGTAGCCCCTGACAGAATCCCTCAACTACATCCACAGCCACTTGCCTGTTCATAGGGGGTATGAGCAGACACAAATGAGAGATTGTAAAGAAATTAAGATTTTGTTAGCCATATGTGCCTTCCAGCCAGAGGCAAGGACCTCCTACCTTAACCAGAGGCCTTCTGGGACCTGAGACTGTGCTACATGAGCTTTCTGCCACCTTCGTTGTTGCTGTGCCAGTTCCCACCACATTCAACTTCCCATCACTGTGCTGGGTCTCTGTTGCGCTCAGCTTTGACCGAGTGAACTTTCACCATGTTGGGCTTCAGCTGTGATGGGCTTTCGCCTCACTGGGGCCCTGCTGAGGTTGCCACGGCCAGGTCACATCTGGGTCTTGGCACCAGATATGTCGGGAGAGGGTGTAGTATCCTCAGTTCAGTCTAACCACAGCAAAGAGTTGAAAAGGCAGACCAGTGTTACACCTTGGTTACAACTCAGAGTTTTATTTGGTAAACAAAGGATAGTACACCCTCAAGGCATGTAGGAGAGGCTATGCAGGTCTTCTGCCCACTTTTTAATTACATTGTTTTTTTATACTGATTTGTATGAACTGCTTACATATTTTGGATATGAATCCCTTCCTGGTTATGCTATTTGCATATATTTTCTCCTATTAGTAGGCTGTCTTTTTGTTTGGTCAAAAGGTTTCTTGTACTGTGCAAAATCTTTTAGGTTAAACTAGGCCCCATTTGTTTCTTAAGTTAGGTCTTACTTGTTTCTTTTTGCTTTTATTTGTTTTGCCTCAGGAGACAGATCCAAAAAATATTGCTAAGATTTACGTCAACAAGTGTCCTGCCTATGTTATCTTATGGGAGCTTGAAGGTTTCAGGTCCTGCATTTAGGTCATCAATCTATTTTGAGTTTATTTTTGTATATGGTGTGAGGAAATGCTCTAGTCTCATTGTTTCACATGTAGCTGTCACTTTCCAAACCCCGTTTATTTAAGAGAATATCTTTCCTGCATTGCATATTCTTTCCTTTTTCATCATAGATTAATAGATTATAGGTGCATGGGTTTATTTCTGAGCTTTCCATTTTGTTCCATTGATCTATGTGTCTGTTTTATGTGTCTGTTTTATGTGCCAGTTTTTTGACTACTCTTGCATTGTAATATAGTCTGAAGTATGGGGTCATGAAATTTCCAGCTTTTTGCTTTTCTCTCAAGATTGTTTTGTCAAATAAGAATCTTTTGTTGTTCCATGTAGATTTTAAGATTTTTTTCTAGCTCTATGAAAAATGTCATTGCTATCTTAATGGGCTATCATTGTATATGGAGATGTTTTCAATTGCATGGCTATTTTAACAATATTAATTATTCCAATGAAAGAGGTAGAGATATCTTTCCATTCATTTGTATTATATTCAGTTTCTTTCATTGATGCTTTATAATTGTCAGAAAATAGATTTTTCACCTCCTTGGTTGCATTTATTCCCAGGTGTTTTATGTATTCATTCATTGATGTGATTTTAAACAGGATTAATTTTTACCTTTTATTTCTGGTAGTTCATTATTAACATACAAAAAAGCAACAGATTTCTGTATTTTAATCTTGTATCCTGAAACTTTACTAAATTCATTTATTAGTTGTAGTAGATTTTCTTGGAGACTGTAGGGATTTCTGTATGAAATACTATATCATCTGCAAATAATGACTGTTTTACCTCTTTTTTTTTTCCCAATTTGGATGCATTTTATTTCATTTTCTTGTCTCATTGCTGTGGTTAGGGCTTCCAATACTATGTTACAAAGAAGTGGCAACAGTGAGCATCCTTGATTTTTTCTGAATTTAGACAAAAACTTTCAATGTTTCACCATTAAATATCATGTTAGCTGTCGGTTTGTCATAAGTGACCTTTATTATGTTGATATGTGTTCCTGGTATACCCAGTTTTATGTCAGTTTTAATTGTGAATGGAGGTTGTAGGTTTTCAAATGTTTTTTTCTGCACCTATTGAGCTAATTTTAAATGTTAATCCTTCCTTTTGTTAATGTGGTGTATCATGTTTGATTTGCAAATGTTGAATCATCCTTGTGTCCTTGGAATAAATATGACTTGATCCACAGCTTATGATCCTTCTTGTATATTTTTGGATTCAGTTTGCTGACATTTTGTTGGGCATTTTTATATGCATATTCATCAAAGATATTGGCTTATATATATATATATTTTTTGTAATTATTGTCTGGTTTTGGTATCAGTGTAGTTGCAGCCTCATAGGATGAATTTTGGAGTGTTCCATCTTCTTCCATCTTGGAAACAGATTGAGAAGGATAGGTTTAATTCTGTGTATATTTAGTAGAGTTCCCACGTAAAAAGCATCCAATTCTGTGGCTTTGTTTGCTGTCTTTTTTTTTAAATTACATTCACAAATTTATTTTCAGTACTAGTGATCAGTTTATTCAAGAAGTCTGTTTTTTCTTGATTCTACCTTGGTTGTTTGCATCTCTCTAAAAATTTGTTCATTTCCTCTAGGTTGTCTAGTTTGTTGACATATAACTATTCATGATATTCTTGTGATTTTTTTTTTTCTTTTGTAGTTCTGTGATATCAGTTGTTATTATTATCCCTCTTTCATTTCTTAGGCTGTTTACTTGGATCAGAAATCTCTTCAGTTGCTTTTAGTTTATAAAATTTATTTTTATTTTTCATGTTCTATTTGGATGATTTTATTATTTTATCTTCCAGATAACTTATTCTTCTCTGTCACTTAGTCTGCTACTCATTCCTTCTAGTATGTTTTGTGTTTTGTCTATTGAATTATTTATTTTTATTGGGTCTTTTTATATTTTCTAGCTCTTTATTAAAATGTTCAATAGTTAAGATCAAATTTTTTTTTCTAATTCAGTTAACAATTTTAGTACCAATATTTTGAATTCTTTATCTGACAACTTATTTGTGTTTATTTGTTTTTTAGGAGTATTCTCTTGTTCTTTCTGTTAAGAATAGTTCCTCTGAGTTTTTATTTTACTTAATATTCTCTGGCTCTATGAATTTAACTGAAACAATTGGCTATTACAGTCTTAAAGTAATTTTTTTTTTTTTTTTAATGTGAGAACCTCCCTATGCAAACTGGGTGTATCTAATGCCTTTGGTAGGAGTGCTGATATGAAGTAGATGTTAGTCACGTCTTTCCTCAGGGTGTGCTGGTAGATATCACCTTGGTAGGAATGGGACTGGAGATGAAGGAGCTAAAGCCGGTACTGAGTATGAGGTAGGATTTCCTCATACCTCAGTGTCAAGGGTGGGATATGACCCCAAGCTGCTGGAACAGAAGCCCCGAGGATTGGGTTCAAAGTGGCTCTATTCCCTTTAAGTGTCTATTTTTTCCCTCTCCAAGCCAGGTTCTTTGCCCCAGAAGCAGGGAGAGCTGAAGCAAGTGAGACTCAAGTGCAAGCAGAGTGTCAAGTGCTGCGTGTGTAGGCGGCTGTGGCTCTGATCAGGCGCAGCCTTGGGCGTGCTCTCCGTTTGTTCCTCCCAGCTGATCACCGTCCCCTCCTGTGCTGCCTCCATTACCGTCTCACCGTCGTGGAGTCATTTCTGGGGGGCGGCAGGACCCACACGGACTCTAAGCACATGATGAGGGATTGGCTTTGGTGGAGCAGCCACTGTCAGGGCCTAGGAAGCTTTGGGGACGTGGCTTGAGGAATGCCTTCTACGGCTGGGACCACCCTCCCCGGGCTATGCCCCAGGACTAGGTAGCTTCTGCAGCCCCTCGCGGTGTCCTTCCTCCAGGCTGGTCTGCTCCAGATCCAGAGCTGCGCTGTGCCCGTGGAGAGAGTGGGGTCAGAGCATTCACTGGACTTGACTGTGGCATGCACCAAACAGAGGCTGGTTGTGGGAAACCCGCAGTCACAGCAGCAGACCTCTCTCTGCCCCCTGCCTTGGGGCTATTTAGCATGCATAGACCCCTCAGAAGTGTACTGCAAGCTTTTCCAGACATTTTATCTGGTCCAAACATATTCCATCCAGCCAAGGAGGCTTGTCTACTCTGTGTGGGACTCCAGCAATGGGACACCCTGTCTCTGGCTTCAGTCACTCACTCCCCAGGGCGGGTATTTACTCTTATAATCTTCCTTGTCCTCTGAGTCCCTTTCCCGAGGGCACAAGGTTTTGACTCAATTGCTTTTCTTCCCTTCCTACTCAATTGCATGTGTATATTCTTAAATTCTTACTTGTACAGACGTCTTGCCAGTTTCCAGTTCATTTTCAGTGAAGATTGTTTCACACGTAGATCTATGCCTTTATGTGTATTTGTTGGAGAAGTTGAGCTCCATGTATTCTTACTCCACCATCTTTTCTTCCCTCCCAAGACTTCATTTTTCTGGAAGATTTCTTCTTCATTTGTTTCATCCTCTTCATACCATTTAGGCATACATTGGCTTTTTTTTTTTTTTTTTAATGTCTGCTTCATCATCTCTATAATAAGTTTTTTTATAAAGTATTTTTAAAATTTTTGATGCAGGCCATTTTTAAAGTCTTTATTGAATTTGTTGCAATATTGCTGCCATTGTTTTTTTTATGTTCTGGTATTTTAGCCACGAGGTATCTGGGATCTCAGCTCCCTGACCAGGAATCAATCTCATGCCCCTTGCACTGGAAGGCAAATTCTTAACCACTGGACCACCGCAGAAACCCCCTGTAACAAGTTTAAATTTTTATCGTTTTCCTATTTCTTTGACTTTCCAAATTTGTTTGCTATGCTCCTGTCTTTTCAGTTGCTTCTATATTAGCAATAACGATGCTTTCCATTCTTTAATGGTTTTATTTGTCCTTTTCACTTGTTTCCTGCACTCTAAGAATTGCTTCTTATCAGTTTCTGTTATCTTGTCATACGCACTTTGACTCTATTTATGTGTTCTTTAAACTGCTCATACAATGTCAGTCACTTCCTCGGAGGAAGACAGTTGTTGAAAAAGTTGAAAACATAGATTTTGTTCAGGTTATGGAGGAGTCCACATATAACAAACTGAAATCTCTGGCCTGGCCAACAACCGAAAAGAAACTGAGTTCTACTAACAACTACATGAGCGTGTTTTTGAAGTGGAACTTCGTCGGTCAATCCTTCAAAAGTGAATGCAGCTGCAATCCACAGCTTGACTGACATCTCATCTCATGAGAGAGCTTAAGCCAGAACCACCCACCTAAACTACCACTAGATTCCAGACCCACAGTCTTTGTGAGAAAATGAATGATTATTGTTTCAATTTGCTAAATTTTGAGGTGATTTTTACATAATAATAGATCATTAACAAGCTATTTTCATCTCTCCATATTAATGATAGAAAAATGTGTTTAAGACAAGCCATAGCTATGAAAGCTATGAACTTCCCAGAAAAATAGAGAATAAAAATACCATTTGCAAGTAAGCATACTTGGGAGAATGAAAATACTTGATTTAAGTATTATTGAGCCTTAAAGTTTTAGAATTAGAGGGATAATCTTTCCATTCTAATAATCCCTTGGAACTTATCCAATCATAACTTCATCACTTTTAGTAATGCATGAAGACTTAACCAATTACTGTTTTGTTGTTATGTGTTAATTGCTCAGTCATGTCTGACTCTATGCGACCCCATGGACTGTAGCCTGCCAGGCTCCTCTGTTCATCGAATTCTCCAGGCAAGAATACTGGTGTGAGTAGTCACTCCCTTTCCAGGGGATCTTCATGACCCAGAGATCAAACCTGGGTCTCCTGCACTGCAGGCATATACTTTTACCATCTGGGCCAATTGTTAGGATTCTCAAAAGTGAAGGGTGTCTTAAAATAAGAAACATGTTTGTGTCCTAGATGATGACATCTTTTAATTCAATTCTGTTCTAAAATACAGTTTACTTAAGATTTTATCATAATTGAATTGATTAGCACATCAATAACACTTAATTTACAGAAATTACCATTAAGATTAAAATATGAAGACTCTACTAAGTATATCTTCTGCTCCCCTGATAGAATGTTATGTAAAATTAAAAAATTTAACAAAATATTTTTAACTTAAAATTTTATTCATTAGAAAACAAATTTGTTTTAATATAATCAATAAACTGACTTTGAACCATTTTAATCATAATCAATTAATAAATGAAGAAGAATATTTTAAGTGTCTACTTATACTCAATGTCAAAATGATCATCTACAGTGAAATTTTATGTCACCATTAACACAGTTATGTTTGATATATTTTGCCTATTCATGTGTGACAGGAATTGGCTAGATGCTCATTAATCCCATTTATTCTCCCTAAGAATATTGGAATACTTTATTTAACCTTTCTTATGATTGTACTAGGACCCCAATGTGACTTGTTTCTGGACTGAAATAATATATGTGAAATCCACCCCTTCTCTCTTCACCTGTCAATTAGCTAAAGGTAAAGGAGTCAACTCATTGGAAAAAGACCCTAATGGTGGAAAAGATTGAGGGAAGGAGGAGAAGGGGATGACAGAGGATGAGATGGTTGGATGACATCACTGAATTGATGGACATGAGTTTGAGCAAGCTCCAGGAGAAGGTGAAGGACAGGGAAACTTGGAGCGCTGCAGTCAATGGGGTCACAAAGAGTCAGACACGACGATGGGGTCACAAAGAGTCAGACACGACTGAGCAACTGAATAACAAGAACAAAAGAAGCAGTAGGCACCAGTGAGGTCCCAATAGATATCACAGATGTTACGTGGTTTCCAAACTCTCCACATAGAGAATAACATACGTGGAACAGGTGGAACAGGATGTGACTAGAAAAGAAATATATATTGTGTTGTTATTTGTTATAGCATCCAGAATTACCTTGTCTTGATTGATATTACATTTAAAAGCAAAATAACTTTAAAGATTCACAATCTGATTAAGAAGCAGTGGTCATTGAAGCACATATCACTAGATTATAGAACCTTACTTATATTCTCCTTTGCTAGTTCAGGCCTTTGAACTACTACTTGGTTAAGTATATTCCCAGGCCAATGGCCTATGAAAGGAGATATTCAATCATTCAGCCTTGTATCTAGCTGTACCAGTTTTAGTGCTCCAGTTTTATAACTGACTTTCTACTTAATCCTTGAGCCCCAGTCCTTCTTAACATGACCAAATTCTGAAAATGGGTTTTAATCCCATGTCTCTATTTATAAATCCTATTTTGATAACTTTCTAGAAGGTCCAAGGTCATTATTTAGACATTTTCATTATATGGATGTTATGGTTTTTGTTTTGTATTTTCACATGGTTGACTTTCACTGTACAGTCACGTAGTCAAATCTGACTCCATTTTTTATATTTGACTGATGATGACTTTCAAGCCACACCAGTCGCTTTTTCCCTTTTTCCTCACCTCAGGGAAAGATGGCACCCATCCCTCCCTTGACTCAAGTAAGAGAGTTCATAACATGCAAACTCAACCTACATAGGAGCTCTCACCCCAGTCCCACTCCCCTGCATGACAAGATTAATGCCACTCATCCCTGCCTATTCCATGCTCAAGCCATTTTTAGACCAGCCTACCCTGTTCTTGTCAGAAAGCTTCATGATGTGAATAATAAATCCTTTCATACTTTTTGGTGTATGTATGTGTAGCATTATTAGTCTCTGTATTTGAACTGATTTTATGCTATGAATTGTTGATCTTGTCCTCTGTAGGGCAATCACATGGCAGGGTAAGGATCAGTGCACCTAGGTAGGTGACAGTTTTTGAGGGAAGAATATATTCCTGCCAAGAGGTTTGCATCCATGGAAGTAATAGGTATTCATGGCAGTTAACTAAAATTTTAAGGTTTACATGTGAGAAAAGTAACTCCTGAGTTTCTCTAGATAGCTTTCTCTTAGGATTATATCATCCAAATTTTGGGGACAAGATGGCCTTACTTTTGACTGGAAGCCAGGGGCTAGGTTTGAAAGCAGTTACGTAGACTACCATAAATTCCAAATGTTTACATTACACTTATAAATCATTCCTCTTTCTCCTTTTCCTTTTTCTTATTCCTAGGCCTTAGTAACACTCCATCCTTTCAGGTCTCATTATGTCCAAAATGCAGTATAGAATTTAAGAAAAAGTGCTGCACATCCATCTTTAGGCTAGTGGTTCTCAAATTCTTTTAATAACAAGCATTTTATAATTTTCCTCTTATGATTGATAAATTAAAGGGTATTCTAACCTACCTATATATTTTTTAGTCTAATGAAAGGGAAAATATAGAATAAGTAACATTATAAAATAATATTTATAAAATAATATTTAATTCAATATGTAAATTCTCAAGAACAATTGTAATAGAAGACATAAAGAAGTAAAGCTTGCTTTTGTTGATAAAACCTCTTGGATGTAGCAGCTACAAATGTAAACTGATCTAAGTGTAATTTAGATTAATCACATGTTGCCAGTGTTATTGGTGTTAGGTGATGTGATTTTCTAAATGGTCAACAAATTCTGTTATTCTTGACAAAACTAAATATAATCTTGCTGTAATTTACATATTTTTCACTGACATATCCATTATATATCAAAATACCTTGTGTATAATATAATACAGAGAGATTCTTGCTGCAAAAAAGTTTAGAGAATTTTCATTCCATTTAAGAGTCCTATACTTTATAATTATAGGTCATTTAGCACTCCTAGTCTCCACTCTCTAAATTAGCATACTTGAATCAAAACTAAGACAACCAAAACTACTCCACAAATTTTAAAAACACCTCTAAAGTAGAGCTGTCACCATTTCTTAGAATCAGACTAGAACAATAAACCAGATCCTAAAGTTAGCATGGTATTGGCAGTAGTCTTTAGACAGAGATGCCTAAATAGGAGGATGAAGCTCTACTGTGAAATGCGACCCAGATGTCCACATGCCCTTCTCTTAGTGAAGCTTCTTGAAGCACTGGTATGTCATTTTGTTTATGGAGACATTGATTTCCCTTGCAGAGTCATGTATTAGGATCAAGCTGACATCTCATCCACTCTAACCCTCTTTGAAATTTCTACCCCTTATTGATAGACTATCCAGATACTAAATTTTTTCCTGCCAGAAAGCTTTTAAGGATCACCTCATGTGAGACTTTTACAGCCAGGTTCCCTAGGGAAGCCTTGCTTCTTGGTTGGGTCATGTGTTTTCAATTGTTTCCTGAGTCTCCCAAGCATTACCATGTCTTCCTAGATTATAAACTTGTCTTTCAGACTTATATCCTCTTTTAAGCAACTACTTCTGAATCCACTTTTCTCAGGTTAGTCACAGTCGTGTCTGACTCTTTGTGACCCCATGGACTGTAACCCACCAGGTTCTTCTGTCCTTGGTATTCTCCAGGCAAAAATGTTGGAGTGGGTAGCCATTCTCTTCTCCAGCAGATCTTCCAAACCCAGGGATCGAACTCAATTCTCTTGCAATGCAGACACATTCTTTTCCATCTGAGCCACCAGGGAAGCCCCCACCTACTGGTTACCTCTAATTAATGACTTTGTCTATCTTATTTATGTAATGTGAACTAAGCATATCAGTGTTACAATCTAAGAAGAAATATCAACATATCATGTCCAATGCAATTAAAACAATTTCAACTTTAATCGTCATTAATCTATTTCATGTGATAATTTCCAAACATTTTGAAATGTTTGGATAGAAATTGCATTTTATGATGACATTCACAGAATGTGAAAAAAAAAAAAGACTTTTCACACTATAGGAGAATATAAGATAAATTCTTAAAGATAATATCCAAATCGTTCTTTAAGGTGCCTTTTAACATTGAAATTGTTTCTTTATAAAAGTTAAACAAGTGTGAACTGTCATTATAAAACTTTCAAGGATTTCTAAGAATTGAAGAACATGATTTATTAAAAAGCATTGTGATGAATGTTTCATGGGTAGTAGTATTATGTTGTGCACATACATACTATAAACTGAGTCTAATAGATTTTTTTCATCACTTTTAATGTACCTATAAAAGAGAGATCAGATGATTCAGAAATGCTATCACATGAGAATAATCAAAGTGAACTGATCCCATATAACATTCAGAAGATGTCAAATCACTAGCTACTTGTCAACAGATGGAAGACATTGTTTTTCCCTCCTTTTCATTTGCAATTCAAAAAACATAGTTTAGTTTTACAATTTTCAGGTAAATATCCTGTCATGGTTTAGAAATTTAATCTGAAGTCATATTTCAACTTCTTCAAGTAGATGCATCCTTAATTAAACAATATTTGTTAATCTCTTACTAAGCTTGCCCTGCTCTAAGTACTGAAAGAGAAAAAAAAGAGGAGTATACAAGATGGTCTTTGCTCAAATGGCATGTAATTAAGCTGGAGAGAAAAACATAGTAACAGAAAATAATAAAAATAGCTCAAAAATTAAGAATACAATAAAACAATAAAATCAAAGTTTCAAAGAATAGTCATGAAGTCATAAAGCTTATATACACTATCTTATGTAAAATAGCTAGTGGAAAGCTGCTACATAAAGCAGAGAGCTCAACTCTGTGCTCTGTGGCAACCTAGGGCGGGATGGAGTGGGGTGGGAGGGAGAATCAAGAAGGAGGGGATGTATGTACACTTATGGCTAATTCATGTTGTACATCAGAAACCAACACAACACTGTAATGTAAATTATCCTTCAAGTAAAAAAAAAAAAAGTTTTAAACTGAGAGAAAATAGAGTGATCTGATTTACAGAGGAGTATGTCATCCAAGTGAAATACGCTTTTCCTTGCCCAGAGGGAGTTATTAGTCTCATAAAAGATCATTTAAATGTTTTATTTGATCTCCAAGACAATATACCAGCAAAGTGTATTTTGAGGAAACAACAGAAAATTGTCAACACAGAGATCACTTTGAGTCATGATGCCATTGCCCATGTTCCAAACCTAATCTGGAAACAAGCCACATCAACAATGAAATTCAGCCAAAGGTCCTGAGGATATGAGGCAACAAATTTGGTAGGTTTCAGGAATCTCCAAGATGTCAGAAGCCAATGGTAACAACTCTAAAAACTGGATAGACTCAGAGTGGTACATAAATTGTAGGTTGTACTTATCATTGGGGGAATTAAAAAGATCCAAAATTATATACTTAAATGCAGCAAAAAAAAAAAAAAAAAATTGCTTCAGCTAAAGAGGACAGAGAAAAAGCTGACTTAAAACTCATCATTCAAAAAACTAAGATCATGGCATTCAGTCCCATCACTTCATGGCAAATAGAAGGGAAAAAAAATGGAAGCAGTGACAGATTTTATTTTCTTGGAATTCAAAATCACTGTGAATGGCTGCAGGCATGAAATGAAAAGACACTTGTTCCTTGGAAAGAAAGCTATAACAAACCTAGAGAGTGTCTGAAAAAGCAGAGCCAACAAGTCCTATATAGTCAAAGTGAAGGGAAGTCGCTCAGTTGTGTCTGACTCTTTGTGACCCCATGGCCTGTAGCTTCTCTGACCATGGGATTCTTCTCCCCCAGGCTTCTCCGACCTTGGGATTTTCCAGGCAAGAATACTGGAGTGGGTTACCATTTCCTTCTCCAGGAGATCTTCCCGACCCAGGGATTGAACCTGGGTCTCCCGCATTGTAGGCAGACGCTTTACCGTCTGAGCCACCAGGGAAGTCCTTTTTATATAGTCAAAGCTATGCTTTTTAAAGTAATCATGCATGAATGTGAGCCATAAAGAAGGCTGAGCACGAAAGAATTGATGCTTTTGAATTGTGGTGCTAGAGAAGATTCTTGAGAGTCCCTTGGACTGCAAAGGTTGACCCTAAAGGCAATTAACCCTGAATATTCATTGGAAGGACTGATGCTGAAGCTGAAGCTCCAATGCTTTAGCCACCTGATGCAAAGAGCTGACTCATTGGTAAAGACCCTGATGCTGGGAAAGATTGAAGGCAAAAGGAGAAGGGAGTGACAGAGTACGAGATTGTTGGATAACATCACTGACTCAGTGGACATGAGTTTGAGGAAACTTTGGGAAATAGTAAAGGACAGGGAAGCCAGGTCCATGTGCTGCAGTCCATGGAGTCACAAAAAGTTGAACACAGTGACTAAACAGCAACAACTTTTAAGAACAACATTTTTTTCCCATGAGGTTGCATTTGTATTCTCTGAATCCCACAAATGGGCTTCACCAGTAAAAACCTAAATATTGTAGTCAGAATCACTCCTAATCCAGACTATCCTTTTGCCAGGAAGAAAATATCTCACCTATCAGATCACATATAGAAGAATAAAATGCACTCTACACTTAGTTATCTTTACTCCCACTAAAACCACAGCAATAACAAAAAAGAGATGAAATCAAAGACCAATTTATTGGTTGTTCTTTTATAGTGGGAGTAACAGGTATAGTATCAGCAGTGATTAATAGCCCTTGTCTACATTGCAAAATCCCAAACTAGAACATGTTTTGCAGGTGTCGAGGTGCCTGACTCATAAGGGCTTTTGATTAACCTATACTACCATGAGAATTTCTAATTTAAACAGTCAATTTTTAAAATCAATTAAATGATATACCTTGCATTCAAACAAATACTTTAGAATAACTATTTACAACTCAATTTTTTTAAAACTTGATAATGCCCTTTGGTTTATGGAACATTTCACTGGAATAATTTGAAGTGATCACTGTCATTATCCAAAATAACAGTATCAGGTTGAAACAGAAAGAACAATTAGAGCTGTTTGCTCAGCTCAAACGAAGAGCATTCTCTCTTTTAGGCACTCTCAGTTTCTCTTCTCCCCTCCTTGAGTCTAGCTCAAAATTTATTTATTTCCATCTCTACTTCCTCACCTCAACCAAGAGTCAGTGACTCACTGTGATACTTTTACTGTAACCATCTTGTTTGCCTTCTCTTGCTCTGACCTGCCCCTGCTGTGAGCTACCTTATGGAAAAGCCCCCTGAGAATGGTCTTTGGCCAACAACGGATGAGTAGTCGAGGCACTCGCTCCAAAAACCCTCAGCAATTGAATCTTGCGAACAATTATGTGAGGTAAGTGAGCTAACAAGTGGATCTGTACCTATCTGAGCCTTGAGGTGAGGCTGAAGTCCTACCCTGTGAAAGGCACAGAGCCAGAGGACAAGTCAACCCACATCTGGTTTCATGACAAACAGAGACTTTGAGATAATAAACATAAACTTTTGTTTATTTTGTTGATGTCTTCACCATCCTTCTACAGGGCATTCTTCTTACAATATTGTGATTGTAAGAGTTTTAATTTTTTTTGTAAGTTTCATGTATTTTATTTTCCTGTGTTACCTGTGATTATCTCAACAGGTTAGTATTCTTTTTAGGCAGCCAAACCCAAAATCAGTCAAGATTTGTTTACTCAGGTCCTGGTTAAGCATTCTTCTTTGGAATGGAAGTCAGGTGCAAGTCAGAGTCTTTTATAACTCAGTGTTGAAAGAAATATAGTCATAATCTATTCTCCAGAAGGTTACTAGCTTCATCCCACAGTGGAAGAAAAGGGACCACATTATAAATAGCAGCAAGTAGGAATCACTGTGACCCATTTTATAGTCTACCTACTACAGGTCATAATATTTGTTTCATATTTCATATTTTAAGAAATAAAATATCACACAGTGAGGTCATCTCTCTTCCATATCCTGGTACCATTTCCTTGATCTCATTTCCCTTTGTCCTCAGAGGTTAAGCACTATAATCCCTTTCTGTCTCAAGTTCCTATATTAAAAATTTCCATACGATAGTTGGAAAATCATGAACAAACTTTTTGGCCAACTCAATATATTACTTCGATTCTTACTTTTTTACATGTGACATTGTATGTGATATGCTGCAAATTCCCATGTTCACTAGATGTTATATTTTGAAATATATCTATTTTGTTGTATAAAGATGTTTATCTTTAACAGTTTTAATTTTTCAATGAATGAAAAACACAATGTATGTATTATCCATTTCCCTTCTGATGGACATGTGGGTTGTTTCCAATTTTTTGTTTTAAAAGCTTATATTGCAGTGAGCGTACTTTTATAGTTTCTTGTACATGTGTGGGAGGGTTATTCCAGGTGGTATATACCAAAGTGGAATTGCTTTCCCAAATTGCTCTGCAAACTACACTTTTATGTTGCTCAGAAAAATCTTAACCCTATCTGGGGTACTTCTGGGCTTCACTTGAGCAGGAATGGAATGACTTTCTATTCAGGCTCTGTTAGTTTTCTTGTTTTTCACGAAAGCATGTCAACACCAGCTTTACTCTCTATTAAGGTTAAAGGGAATTACCTGACAAAAGCCATATGTCGGGCTGTTATCAGAGAGAACAAACTCAAAGTCACATCTAGTCAAGAACTTTCAAATGCTCAGATGAGAAAACAACAGTTATGGAAGATTACTTGGAAAATACTCAGTCTATCCATTCTTTCTGATCCTCTAAATATGGATTAAACTAGAGTAACAGAAGACTTAAATTATATCAAACTAGTTTGCAGCCTAGAGTCTTGTTGCCTAGAGCACAGTCCACAAACCAGCTGCATAAGCATCCCCTGAAGCTTTGGATAAATGCAGCTTATATGGCCCTCGCTCCTGATCTATTGAAACGGGGTGTATTTTAACAAGGCTTTCAAGTGATTGTATGTACATTAAAGATTAAAAGAGCACGATGTTAGATAATTACTTCCCATTTTGTTATTGATAATTGGATTTCATCTATCTTTATTGAAGCAGATGAAACTCATTGTTATGTACACATCAAGAATATTGTCTGGGTCACTAACCATTACATCAAATAATAAGTTGTTAATGAGGGCCCTCCAGAAAATTTGTCTAATCTTAGTGTCAGAAATAGCTTCATTTCTACTCTCTATTTCATTTTAATCCTTAAACCAGTGGGAAATATGTAGCTGACCACAGTTTCTTTTTCTTTAACTAATTACCCCAAATGGGACTAACCTCTGACAGATATATAGACATTTACAGTAGACACCCTGAATTAGTTTCAAACCCAGCTCCATTTTATGTCCTGAAGTTTCATGTTTTCCTTACTTTCATGTGTTTTAATTCATATTTTCTAGTTGTATTTTATATTTCACTGCAAGCCACATTGAAGTATATTTGGAACAAAAGAATAAACGAGCAGAACACTAACTGGTGCTAAATTATAACAAATACAAGAATATCCCACAGTGATCATTCAATACATTTTATCTTGGTATCATCTCATAAAATAAACAGTGTTGCCTAAATAACACAAATTCCAACACATCTCTGCCTGAGGAATATGACATTAAAGTAATGGATTTTTTAAATAATTCATTTTAGAGCAGTTTTAGGTTTACAATAAAATTAAGAGAGAAGTTTTCCCCTATCTCATCCTCACACATGCATACTCTCTCCCATTATCAACATGACTCACCAGAATGCCACATTTTTGCCAAAGATGAACCTACATTTACACATAATAATCAGAGAAAGTTGTAGTTTATGTTAGGGTTCAATCTTGGTTTTGTATATTCTATAGATTTGGACAAAAGTATAAGGACATATATTCATCATTATGATAACATTTAGAGTAGTTTCACTGCCCTAAAAATCTTCTATACTCTGCTTATCCATCTCTCCCACATGATGAGTATGTTTAGTTTTACAAGAAATTGCCAAACTCTTTTGCAAAAACTGTACATTTTTCTAGTCCCATTAGCTAGATACAAGTATTCCTGTTGCTCCCAATCCTCAACAGTATTTAGTGTTTTCAGTGTTCTGGATTCCAGCCATTCTAATAGTGTGTAATGGCATCTCATTGTTGTTTTGATTTTCATTTCCTTGATGACATAGGATGTGGTATAGTTTTTCATATAATTATTTTCCATCTGCCTATCTTCATTGATGACAAGTCTGTTAAAGTCTTCGGGCCATTTTAACTCATGTTGTTGAGTTCTTATGTTGATTTTTAAAAGTACTTTGCGCATTTTGAATAACAGCCATTTATCAGGTGTGCCTTTTGCAAATATTTTCATCGAAGCTGTGACTTATCTCCTAATCCTATTGATTTTTCCCCACAGAACATATTATGAAAGCTTAAAGCTTATAAGTACACTGAAAAATAAAACATTTTAAGGAACTAACACCATGCTTAAGTAAAATTTAAATGATAACACTATAAGATGACAGTCCACATGGCCACAGCTGGCATAAATCATAATGCATGAGTCTGTTTACCTGGGCTTAATACCACAACCTAATTTGACATTCCTAGGATTTTTCCAAGTAGTTTAATTCTTGCAAGGTGTTTCTCAGAGTGTTTAGCCCTTTATCAGTCATAATTGAAATATAGCCCAAAGTGTATTAGACTTAAAATTATATTGGTTACTCATTAGAAATGTGACCTTGTCAAAGATGCTTATATGTCTTCTGAGTTTCCACTTCCAAAGAAGACAGTGATAACATCCACTTCATATGTTTGTTGAGAGTATTACTGATATAAGCTATGCAAAAGAAACTGGCAGAGAACTTAGTAATAATCAAATACTAGTGATTCTCTCTGTTAACAACCTTGTAATGTTTTGTTGGTATACACAAAAATAACAAAGAGAACATTTAGAAAATGTTGTTCAAACCATAATATTAATAGCTGCATAGTCATCCTTTATTTAACTATCTTGTGTTGGACACTTAAATTATTTCTTGTTTTCTACTCATAAATAATGCTGTGTATACTTATATCTCTGTGTACATTGTTTATTACTTCCTTATGTGAAGCACATTTCTAGAAATAAAACATGAGACAGAAGGATATGACTATCTTGATGCTTTTGATATTCATTGTCAGATTGTCCTTTCAAATGTTATATTTTTGATTTCAGTATATAAATGTGTTTATATAATATAAATATATAATATTTATATATATATATTACAATATAATATAAATATAAATATATTCCATTAATCATGTATGGATATGAGAGTTGGACTATAAAGAAAGCTGAGCACTGAAGAATTGATGCTTTTGAACTGTAGTCTTGCAAAAGACTCTCCAGTGTCTTTGGACTGCAAGGAGATTCAACCAGTCAGTCCTAAAGAAAATCAGTCCTGAATATTCTTTGAAAGGACTGATGCTGAAGCTGAAGCTCCAATACTTTGGCCACCTGATCTGAAGGACTGATTCATTTGAAAAGACCCTGATGCTGGGAAGACTGAGGGCAGAAGGAGAAGGGGACGACAGAGGATGAGATGGCTGGATGGCATCACCGACTTGATGGACATGAGTTTGAGTAAACTCCAGGAGTTGGTGATGGACAGGGAGGCCTGGCATGCTGCCGTCCATGGGGTCACAAAGAGTTGGACATGACTGAGTGACTGTACTGAACCTAATCCTAAATCAGAATTGGAAACAAGTATAATTAAATACATGGGGGAAAAAAACTGGAAGATGCATGGAACATAACTTTAGCTTACGACCAAGCTGACTTTGGGCTTCCCTGGTGGCTCAGATGGTAAAGAAACTACCTGAAATGCAGGAATCCTGGAGAAGGGAATGGCTACTTTAGTATTCCTGTCTGGAGAAATCCATGGATAGAGAAGCCTGGTGGGCCACAGTCCAGGGGGTCCCAAAGACTTGAACACGGCTGAGGGACTAACACTTTCGGTAACAAGATGACTAACACTTTCCTCAGCTTCACTAAACTTTTGACTGGTTTCCTTCTGACTATGGTCCCCTAACCTCCATTTTCTTAGAGAATTTACTTCAGAAAATCTGCAATTATAAATTCTTTCTTTGCTTCTGTGAAATGTAGACCGTTGCCCAGTCTCTTACCAGTTTCAAAAACTAAAAATGTCTTTCTCAAGGAACTGGGAGCCATTTTTTTTTTTTTTTTTTTTAATGTGGTCATCAAGAAATGGAGATTCCCTATTTGCCAGTCTATGGGATGGTAAGAGGTTAACTTCAAGAAGCACCGATTAGTAATCACAGACAGCCTAGTACAGTGGCCAAAGTCTTCCTTAATGTCCTCCACATTTCCAGATCTTAAAAACTCACTGCTATTTCAGAGTTGAGCTTAACCTCTCTCCTCTATGGCAATAGGCTTAACTTGTATTTCAATAGTCTTGAATAAATTCTTTTTTCCCTGCTTAACTCCGACAGCTGTAATTTTCCTTTGGACACTTACCGTCTTGTTTGAAGGCATCTGAGGGATGATAAAGATTGATGGGGGAATAATAATGTTGAGCTGCCCCTCGCCAGCTTGGTGAAGAAACACTCAGTGTTCCTAATGAAGGGCTGCTATATCGTGGTCTAGTCCTTGAACCATACAGGGCTGAAGAGGAACTCTTCTTAATTCTTTGCAAAGCAGCATATGAAGTAGGGAGGCCAGGAAGAGCTCCAGAATACTCTGTAAAAAAATGATAATAAAATGAATTGTTAGAAGATTTTATTTTAATAAAAATTTTTCTTCTGAAGACATTGTTGAAAATCTCCCTTGAAGATGCAATCAAATGGAAACGACAGTAGGACCTGTAAAAAGTAAAATTTTACAAACAGATTTTTGAGTACTTTCTGAAAATTCTACTATTTATAACATTGGTGTCTTGCAAGAAAGAAAGAAAGAAGAGACATGAGGGATGATGAAAAGAATGAAATAAAAGGAAAGAAAAGGAAAAAGAAAAAAAGGTAGGAAGGAATCCATTCAAATTTCAATTCATTTATTTTCTTTGTCAGGAATATTTGGCCTTAATCTAAAATATCCATCCTCACATATGAAATCAGTTCCTTCTTTATTATTTAAAATTGAGGAAAAAAGCATTATCAACTACATTCCACAAATATATGTTGGATCTTCATCACCTAAAATTTACCATATGGCAGAAAATACATCTAATGAAGTATATATACTTTGACTAGATGGTAAGCTATGCTTCATGTTCTTGAAAAGTAGTCAAATTCACTATGGAATGTAAAAAAGGAAAAATTGATTTTTTTTTAGAATCTGTTATGTATAATGTATATCATGATATTATCAACATTTCTAATATTTAATTTTTGAGACTTTTCATTAGAAAAGATATGCATAGTGTCTAAAGTTAACCGTACTAACTCTTCTTTCTGACCACAGGGAAGTCAGATTCATATGTAGATCAAATGTTTAAAAACACAAAGTAATTATGTTGAATTATAAAAAAAAAAGCAGTTAGGAATTGGATTTTTTTCATGTCTAATATTGATTGTATTCAATAATCTGTTGACCTTGGAAATACTTTTATGAGTCAGATATTTTTGTTCAGGGTATTTGACATTTCAACTTAATGGATGATAATTTATTTTGGATAAAATTTTATATTTGTGAGCAAGTTCTCACAGTTCAGATTATTTAGAATCATTATCCTGTCTTATAGAGATAATTTGGAATGCATGAAGCATTACTGTGATTTGAAAGTAACACTTTAAGTGTTAAGCATCAAATTAAATTTAACATTTTCTCTTCTGTGAAATTGTAAATATGATTTCTCTGTAACTCAAAAAGGTGTATTTTTAGAGGTACTCCGACCTTTAAAATGAGCACAATAGGTGTAGCCCAATCCCATCAAGAGCTGTTAAGAGATTGATGTCTTTTAGTCTTTGTGTTCAACCATAAGTCTGGTAAAGGTGGATCAATTTTAACTGAAAATAGCTAAGCTCTCCTGGGCAAACTATATGAGGACAGATTATGGGTAGACATAAAATCTCCTTTAAAACCTGAAATTAAATGCAAGTTTTGGCACCTTGAGGTGTAAGGTAATGAAAACAGAATGAGTTTTCCTTTAAGGTAGTTTGTAATTGAAGTCTCTGAACCTATTCATTTCTCTGTTGCTTTGTGTTTTAGCTGCCTACCTTGTTCATATATAAAAAGGAGAAAAGAAATATACCATGCAAGTGTTAAAAATTAAAATGGAGTATGAGAATGTAGTTTATAGTTCTTAAAATTAGATAAAGATAATTAATGGAAAAGTAGAAAGGTCATAATGAAATTCAAACAAGCCAGGATCATTATCATGACTATAAAAAATATATACATGTATATGTATATATATATACATACACATACAAAATGCATACTGTCCAAGTGGTACAGTAATTGGCTTATGACACTCCATGTAAATAGAGATGAGCCAAATTAGGATTTGGCTGTTGTGCTTCACAGCAGGCCTTCATTTGTTATGTAATCAGTTGCATCTGTTGCAGTGAAAATTACTTTTTCATCAATTAAATAAATCCAAAGCTGCTACTAGAAATCTAACGATTTATTCATTCATTCATGTATTCAAACAGTATGCAATGAGAACTTGGTAGGGGATAAATGCTATGGGTACAAGGGTGAACAAATATTGTTGGCCCTTTATATCCCCAGATTCAATCAACAACAAATTGAAAATATTCAAGGAAAAAAAAAAAAAAAACTTCCAGGAAGTTCCAAAAAGCAAAACTTGAATTTTCTGCACAACAACAACTGTTTACATACTATTTACATTGTAGTAGTATTATACATTATCTAGAGTTGATTTAAAGGGTTCAGGAGGATGTGCTTGGGTTATACACAAATACTAATCCATTTTATACAAGAGACTTGAGCATTCTCAGATCTTGGTATTCTCAGGGGTCTGAACAATCACCCATGGATTCTGAGGGAAGATTGTATTGCATCAGCCTTCAAGAAGCATATTATATAGTGGAGAGTAAAGGTAACTGTGTGTGCAACTTTAATTCACTATGAGGAAAAAGTAAATCCAGGAACCCATGGACTTTAATCCATAGCTGGAGAATCCTTTCATTCAACCTAGGGACATCAGAATATGATTTTCAGATGGAATGCTATCCAAGTGAGTCCTGAAAGTGCATTAGTGATCATTTCAGCAAAACTCTGTGTAGGGAAAAAAAAGGATACTCTGTATAAAAGGGAGAGAGTATATGAAGACCTGGAAAAGAAAGGCAGAAGGGCACATTTAGTAGATTGTAATAATCTGGAGCTCAGGATGAGAGTCACACAGATGAGAAAAGAGGGAAGGCTGGATAAGTAAGCGAAGGGCCAATGATGAAATGTCTGGAGAACACCATACATTTTAGAAAGATCATGCTGGCTGAAGTGCCATTTGGATCAAGCTAAAAGGGAAAAAAGGCTACTTAAAAGCCTAAAACTGTAAAAAAGACAAAGATTAGTGAGAACTGAGAAGGTGATCGTCTGTGTGGAAATAAAATCAATAAAATTACTGACTGAATCAGAGGCAAGGAGGTGAAAGTAAGAAACCAAGGCTGGTCTGTGGTATAAAAAGATGGTAAGAATGCAGTGAAAGGCATGCATGTGCTGGAGGTGAAAGCTCAATCATCCAGTTTTGAGGCAGGTAGAGAGCTAGATATGCAGTTAGCTGGCCAACTTATATGCAGAATACATGCAAAATGCCAGGCTGCATGAAGCACAAATTGGAATTAAGATTGCCAGGAGAAATTTCAACAACCTCAGATACGCAGATGATACCACCCTTATGGCAGAAAGTAAAGAGGAACTAAAGAGCTTCTTGATGAAGGTGAAAGAGCTGGCTTAAAACTCAACATTCAAAAAAGGAAGATCATGGATCCAGTCCCATCACTTCATGGCAAATAGATGGAGAAACAATGGAAACAGTGACAGACTTTACTTTCTTGGGCTCCAAAATCACTATGGATAGTGATTGCAGCCATGAAATTAAAAGATGCTTGCTCCTTGAAAGAAAAGCTATGACAAACCTAGACAGCATATCAAGAAGCAGAGACATCAATTTGCTAACAGTAGTCCATCTAGTCAAAGATATGGTTTTTCCAGTAGTCATGTATGGATGTGAGAGTTGGACCATAAAGAAAGTTGAGCAACCAAGAATTGATGATTTCAAATTGTGGTATAGGAGAAGACCCTTGAGAGTCCCTTAGGCTACAAGGAGAACAAACTAGTTAATCCTCAAGGAAATCAATCCTGAATATTCATTGGAAGAACAGATGCTGAAGCTGAAGCTCCAATACTTTGGCCACTTGATGCAAAGAGCTGACTCACTGGAAGAGACCCTTATACTGGGAAAGATTGAAGGCAGAAGGAGAAGAGGGTGACAGAGGATGAGACGGTTGGATGGCTTCATTGACTTAATGGACATGAATTGAGCAAATTCTGGGAGACAGTGAAGGACAGGGAAGTCTCGTGTGCTGCAGTCCATGAGGTCACAAAGAGTTGCATACCATTGATTGACAGAACAATAATAAATTTCACTGAGAAAGTAGAAGCAATCTGAAGAAAGGGTCCCTCACATGCTCCTACTGACTGTATGTGCACACGTATACTCTATTTTGCATTCACTGATATGCTACGTATAAACAGTGTGTGCATCTATTAAAGGCCAGTTGTGTGCACTGAATTCTATTACATCCTATCTTGACTGCTGAAGGAAATCACTCTAGAAAATCCCCTCTATCTCTCCATCAGCACCAATTGTTGTCTCCCTGTTAGATTATTCTCATAACTGTACAGAAATTCTTCTAACCTTGATAAGGCCACGTTGACCTATCATTTCTTCCACTAATTTTCCTTTATGGCAAGACTTCTTCTTCTTTTTTTTTTTTTCATTTATTTTTATTAGTTGGAGGCTAATTACTTTACAATATTGTAGTGGTTTTTGCCATACATTGACATGAATCAGACATGGATTTACATGTGTTCCCCATCCCGATCCCCCCTCTCACCTCCCTCCCCATCCTATCCCTCAGTCTTCCCAGTGCACCAGCCCTGAGCACTTGTCTCATGCATCCAACCTGGGCTGGTGATCTGTTTCACCCTTGATAGTATACTTGTTTCAATGCTATTCTCTCAGAACATCCCACCCTCGCCTTCTCCCACAGAGTCCAAAAGTCTATTCTGTACATGTGTGTCTCTTTTTCTGTTTTGCATATAGAGTTACCATTACCATCTTTTTAAATTCCATATATATGCGTTAGTGTACTGTATTGGTGTTTAGCTTTCTGGCTTATTTCACTCTGTACAATGGGCTCCAGTTTCATCCATCTCATTAGGACTGATTCAAATGAATTCTTTTTAACAGCTGAATAATATTCCATGGTGGATATGTACCACAGCTTCCTTATCCATTCATCTGCTGATGGGCATCTAGGTTGCTTCCACGTCCTGGCTATTATAAACAGTGCTGTGATGAACATTGGGGTACATGTGTCTCTTTCAGATCTGGTTTCCTTGCTGTGTTTGCCCAGAAGTGGGATTGCTGGGTCATATGGCAGTTCTATGTCCAGTTTTTTAAGGAATCTCCACACTGTTCTCCATAGTGGCTGTACTAGTTTGCATTCCCACCAACAGTGTAAGAGGGTTCCATTTTCTCCACACCCTCTCCAGCATTTATTGCTTGTAGACTTTTGGATAGCAGCCATCCTGATTGGCGTGTAATGGTGCCTCATTGTGGTTTTGATTTGCATTTCTCTGATAATGAGTGATGTTGAGCACCTTTTCATGTGTTTTTTAGCCATCTGCATGTCTTCTTTGGAGAAATGTCTGTTTAGTTCTTTGGCCCATTTTTTGATTGGGTCATTTATTTTTCTGGAATTGAGCTTCAGGAGTTGCTTGTATATTTTTGAGATTAATCCTCTGTCTGTTTCTTCATTTGCTATTATTTTCTCCCATTCTGAAGGCTGTCTTTTCACCTATAGCAAGACTTCTTGAAAAGAGTTATGGATAGTCATCATGTTCAATTCCTCTTCTCCCCTCCTCCCTTGAGCCTATTTCAAGTAGCCTTGCTTATATCACTCCACAGAAAGGGCTCTCTTTCAAGTTAATGAAGAGCAGATCACTCTACTAGACCTATCATCAGTGTTCAGCATGGTTAACCATTCCTTCTTCCTTTAAACATTTTGTTCATGTGATTCTAGGATATTATAATCTCTGTTTTTATTGCTATATCATTGACTACTGCTTATTTCCTTTCCAAGTTCTTACTCGTCTCTTCAACTTAAATGTCGGTATATGCTGCTGAAAAAAAAAAATCTCCATTTAAATTAGCCCTTAAAAGCAATTTTTCAGGAACATGGACTCCCTCCCAGATGAATTCCGCCATTACTCTAGTCTCAATTACTTGGATCCAGATTCAAGTCTTTGATATTCCACTATTTTCCTACTCTCATTCTAATGCCTACTTCTATGTAGCATCTCTTTACTCACTCTCCCCTAGTGGTTCTGCATCAGCTTCTAAGAATTTACTGACATCTGTTCTAAAAGGCATCTCCCAAGAGAGTTCATATGGTAAACATTACTCAGGGTTCAGAATCTATCTTTACTTATCACTTCAATAGCTATTATTTAAGAAATAGAATAAAGTGAGCGAAGTCGCTCAGTCGTGTATGACTCTTTGCGACCCCATGGACTGTAACCTACCAGGCTCCTCTGTCCATGGGATTTTCCAGGCAAGAACACTTGAGTGGGTTGACCTTTCCTTCTCCAGGAGATCTTCCTGACCCAAGGATTGAACCCAGGTCTCTTGCATTGTAGGCAGACGCTTTATCGTCTGAGCGACCAGGGAAGTCCAGGTTGGGTCTAAATTCTGAGCCTGGGATTTCAAAGAGGCTTAGTGAAATACACAAGCTAAGTGACAATCTGATGGTGTCTGGACTGGATTCCTTCCACACATAACTCCTTGCTTGCTCTCAGTAAATTCAATCATCATTTTCTTCCAAATTCACTCTTTCCTCATTCAGCATTCATTGACTTTTTCAACATTTCTTCATTGACTATGTGTTAGGAATTGGGGCTACAGTTACAAGTAAATTGCAAGTGGTTCCTGATTTCATAGAATTTACAATCTCAGAATATTGGGAGACTGTTACACTTGGGTAAAGGTTTCCCTTATGGTTCAGTGGGTAAAGAATCTGCCTGCAATATAGGAGATGCTGGAGATGTTGGTTCGATCTCTGGGTCAGGAAGATCCCCTGGGGGAGGGCATGGCAACCCTCTCCAGTATTCTTGCCTGGAGAATCCCATCGAATGAGGAGCCTGGAGGACTACAGTCTAAAGGGTCCCAAAGTGTCAGACACAACTGAGCAATTAATCAAGCACGCACACTTGGGTAAAGCATTAGTAGAGGAATATTAAACAAGCCAAGTTATTCTTAAAATATATAAAAACCAAGATAGGAAAGCATCTTATAGTCATATATTACTGACATCATGATTGAGTTCCTGGGAACAAAATTTTCCTGGTTGTGGTGTGTACATCTGCCTCGTATATCTTGGCCACTCATTTTATTGACTGAGAATTTTGGATCTGTCAGTAAACCTATCTGTAATATAGGCTCCAAAGTAAGATGGACTCTTTAATCTGGAGTGTACCTCATAGCAGCTCTAAGACTTTGGACAAGACATGAATAGGTCTGCACCCCAATTTCCTTGTCAATAGAATGGGGATAAAAATAAGACTTCCCTCATCAGTTGTGTTAGAGATGAAATAAATTGATTCACATAAAGCACTTAGAACTTTAGAAACTTCATCTGGCTCATAGTAAGAACTTGATGAATGATAACTATATAACTATATATATATGTGTGTGTGTATGTGTGTGTGTGTGTGTGTTATCTGCACTTTAGTTAATACCTGTACTATTCTCTGGTGAGCATATTGTTTTCCAGTTTTATTGAGATATAACTGACACACAGCACTGTATAAATTTCAGGTGTACAACACAATGCTTTGACTTGCATCATGAAATGATCACCACAATAGGTTTAGAGGACACCCATCATCTCATATACATATATCAAGTAAATAGAAAAAAAAATTCTCCTTGTGATGAAAACTCCTAGGATTTATTCTCTTAACAACTTTCATTTTTAATATTTGCATTTGCTAAGTCACTTCAGTCCTGTCCTACTCTTTCCGACCCTATGGACTATAGCCTGCCAGGTCCTCTGTCCATGGAATTCTCCAGGCAAGAATACTGGAGTGGGTTACCATGGCCTCCTCCAGGGGATCTTCCCAACTCAGGGATCAAACCCACATCTCTTCTGTCTCCTACACTGGCAGGCAGTTACTTCACCACAAGCACACCTGGGAAGTGTATTTTATCCCTAGTACTTAATCTTATAACCAGAAGTTTGTACTTTGTGATAATATTTATTAAATTTCTCCTCCCCCAACCCACCATCTTTGATAACCACAAATGTCCTTTTATATGAGTCTACTTGTTTGCTTAGCTTGTTTTGAAGTATGTATCACATCTTCTTCATCCATCCATCTCTTGAGGGGTACTTAAGTTGCTTCCATATCTTGGCTACTGTAAATAATACTTCAGCAAACAGAAGGGTGTATGTATCTTTTCAATTTAGTGTTTCATAGCAGCTGCACCAATCTACATTCCCATCTGGTGGACATAATTGAAATTTGGGCTTACTCCTTCCAAATTTGATTGGGCTACACAGTGAAACTATAAATCCCAAAGTTTAATACTCCTTTTACTCTGGGGAACTAAAAGAGTGAAAATTCAAGGGGAAGAATTAGGCTTCTATAATCCTCACAGGTATATTCCCATGAGTAAGTTTCTAAGAAAAGATTTTTGCTACTGATGGAAACCAAAGATCTACAGAAAATTCAATGCCTATATATTTTTGTGCTTCTATCAGCTAAAGCAAGACTTAGCTGTCTTTACTCCATATTCCTGTCCAGGGTTTGGAAAGAAAAGTGACTTTTAATTTCTTTCCAGAGAAATTTTCATCAGTTGCTCAAACTTTTAATAATATCTAGGCTGAAGGTGTGAGCAGAATCTAGGTATATGTTAATCATTTCTCCTCTATTTTCCTACTTCTCATAGATAAGACCTTAGGGAATGTGCATTACAGTTATTTCTAAAGTGATCTAGAGATTTTGTGATAAAATTCAATTAACCTGGTGCTCTCACACCATGAAATTCCAGCTGGAGGTTGGGTAGGAGTAAATATTAATGCCTTCATTAAATATTTCCAAATCAAATGACCCTGGGACAACTGAACTTACATTATTTAATAAAATTGTAGTCTATTAAGCCAGAATGATGTTGCCACCAATTCAGTCTTGGAACTAGTAGTATTATTTTTTCATTACTTAATAGGTCAAGTTAGAGATATAATAAAAATACTGAATGCAAATAATATTCAAGAAATAGTGGGTTAGAATTAGTAGAACTAGAATTTTGGCAATATTTATGAATAAATAAAGATTAAAATGTCAATATGATAAAGGATACATTTAAAGATATCTAATCTACTCCCATATTTTAAGTTTCCTGAATATTTTGATACCTAGTAGACTACAGAATTCTATCTCAATTACTAAGTGTGAAAAACATATGAACTAGGAACTTGAAATATTAGTGATAAAACTAGAGTATCATTATTGGATTCTGTGTTTAAATCTTTTCTGTCCAGTATTCATACAGTGTTATTAATTTTTACAGACAATTAAAGGTAAGCAGGGCTTTCCTGATAACTCAGGGGGTAAAGAATCTGCCTGCAATGCAGGAGACACAAGAGACATGTGTTTGATCCCTGGGTCAGAAAGATCCCCTAGAGGAGGAAAATGGCAACATACTCCAGTACTGTTGCCTGAAAAATCCCACAGACAGAAAAGACTGGCAGGCTACAGTCCAAAGGATCTCAAAGAGTCAGACACAACTAAGCAACTAAGCATGAAAGGGTAAGCAACAGCAAAAATATATAAAATGACAGGTCTTTACATAAATTCATTTGTTTCTGATAGCTCTAGCTTGATTTTAAATATTTATCTGAGCTCTTCTATAAAAATAAATATAAACTATAGCAGTAAATGATATGTGATGCTCTGAAAAATATTAATGCTTAATCAGCGGTTCATAAGTCCGAGGAGCAAAGAGGAACACTGAATACTCATGACTCAGTGCCCAGAAAAAGCAAAAGTCATACAACAGCCAAACCCACAGTGTGACTCAGCTCGGCATCAAAATCAGCGTAAAGAAATTTGATATCTGACCTTTTTCAGGGTAATTGCTAAGGCTGTGCTCTCTCCAAAGAGAATTAATGTTAAGTGCGCAACTTTAGCCTGCTACTGTTTTATGAAGCTTGCAAGGATGGATGTAAGATCTCAGCGAAGCCAGTCGTGTGGAGCATATTTAGAAGTGGTTAACAATTTATAAATAATGTGCAGCGTTTCCATTTGGTTGTCTGCATCTATGGCAGAGGAGAGTTTGAAAGAGCCTGAGTCACAAGGCTCAGCATTTTCCACAAGAAATGCATTATGTGTAAACTTTACAGAGTTTTAGCTGCAGGAGCAATAAAGAATGTGCAGAGGATGAAATTCACTATTTTTAAAGCACCAAAATCAGGCCTTGAAACTGCAATACTTCAAAGATATAAGAACAAAACCAAACACTGCATTCTAGTGTATTCTACATAAGATAGAAAAACAGATACTTACAGGCTACTTAATTATTTCCACTACCTCTTTTTTAGGTATACTGTGTTTGTTTGTATTTGAAATCATAATGATTTAAGATTTGAAGAACTTTATCTTCTTTTCTAAATATTAATGCTCAGCTATATACACAGCTCATGCAAGTAATTACACCTTATTCTGAGTATTATATATGCTTTTATTGCAGAGAAAGAGAGCATTTTACAGTTCTCCTGTTTTGTATTTTTTTCCCACTATTCTCAAAAGTTTTTAAAAATCTATGGTATTTAGATGATATCTCTTTAAATTACCAAAAGCAAATGTGCAATTACATTGATATTTTTTTCATAATAAGAATACTGTTTTCTAATCACTGAGGAAATTAGTAAGAGAAGGAGCTAGTTATGAAATACAACCAAATTAATTTAGTGATTAAAGAATTCCCTCTTGTTTTGGATAAAGGTATCCATAAAATTTTAACTTTGTAATAATTATATTAGTTTCTCCTTCCTAATCTCTATGTGTTTTAGATAGATCAGATAGTATTTAATAATAAATCAAATAAAGCTGAAGTTGTTAGCAATAAATACTACAATTAAAAAAAATAGTAAACTAAATGCCTTTCTCCACACTTCTAGAAAGCATTCTAAGGGAAATTTATGTTTTCTTTATATGTTGTTGTTATTCACTCCCTCAGTCACGTCCGACTCTTTGCAACCCTATGTACTACAGCATGCCGGGCTTCTCTGTCCTTCACCAGCTCCTGGAGCTTGCTCAAACTCATGGCCATTGAGCTGGTGATGCCATCCAACCATCTCGTCCTCTGTCGTCCCCTCTCCTCCTACCTTCAATCTTTCTCAGCATCAGAGACTTTTCTAATGAGTCAGCTCTTTGCATCAGGTGGCCAAAGTATTGGAGCTGCAGCTTCAGCATTAGTCCCCCAGAGAATATTCAGGATTGATTTCCTTCAAGATGGACTGGTTTGATCTCCTTGCAGTACAACGGACCCTCAGGACTCTTCTCCAACACCACAGTTCAAAAACATCAATTATTCAGTGATCAGTTTTCTTTATGGTCCAGCTCTCACATCCATACATGACTACTGGCAAAAACGTAGCTCTGACTAAATGGAATTTTGTCGGCAAAGTTATGACTCTGCCTTTTAATATGCTGTCTCGGTTTTTCAGAGCTTTACTTTCAAGGAGAAAGCGTCTTTTATTTCAAGGCTCCAGTCACCATCTGCAGAGATTCTGGGGCCCAAGAAAATAAAGTCTCTCACTGTTTCCATTATTTCCCCATATATGTGCCATGAAGTGATGGGACGGATGCCATGATCTCAGTCTATTGAATGTTGACTTTTAAGAGGGCTTTTTCATGCTCCTCTTTCACTTTCATCAAGAGGCACTTTAGTTCCTCTTCGCCTTCTGCCATAAGGGTGGTGTCATCTGCATATCTGAGGTTATTGATATTTCTCCTGGTAATCTTGACTCCAGTTTGTGCTTCATCCAGCCTGGCATTTTGCATGACATACTCTGCATAGAAGTTAAATAAGCAGGGTGATGATATACAGCCTTGACATACTCCTTTTCCTATTTGGAAACAGTCTGTTGTCCCATGTCCAGTTCTAACTGTTGCTTCTTGAACTGCATATAGATTTGTCAGGAGGCAGGTTAGATGATCTGGTAGTCCCATCTTTTAAAGAATTTTCCACAGTTTCCTGTGATCCACACAGTCAAAGGCTTTGGTGTAATCAATAAAGCAGACGTGGATGTGTTTCTGGAATTCTCTTGCTTTTTCTATGATCCAATGGATGTTGACAATTTGATCTCTGGCTCCTCTGCCTTTTCTAAATCCAACTTAAACATCTGGAAATTCTCAGTTCTCGTACTGTTGAAGCCTTGCTTGGAGAATATTGAGCATTACTTTGCTAGCATGTGCGATGAGAGCAATTGTGCAGTAGTTTGAACATTACTTGGCATTGTCTTTCTTTGGGATTGGAATGAAAACTGACCTTTTCCAGTCCTGTGGTCACTGCTAAGTTTTCCAAATTTGCTGGCGTATTGAGTGAAGCACCTTCACAGCACCATCTTTTAGGATTTGAAATAGCTCAGCTGGAATCCCATCGCCTCCACTAGCTTTGTTCATAGTGATGCTTCCTAAGGTCCACTTGACTTCCCATTACAGGATGTCTGGCTCTAGGTAGTGATCACACCATGATGATTATCTGGGTCATGAAGATCTTTTTTGTATAGTTCTTCTGTGTATTCTTGCCACCTCTCCTTAATATCTTCTGCTTCTGTTAGGTCCCTATCATTTCTGTCCTTTATTGTGCCCATCTTTGCATGAAATGTTCCCTTGGTATCTCTGACTTTCTTGAAGAGATCTCTAGCCTTTCACATTCTATTGTTTTCCTCTATTTCTTTGCATTGATCACTGAGGAAGACTTTCTTATCTCTCCTTGCTATTCTTTGGAACTCTGAATTCAAATCAGTATATGTTTCCTTTTCTCCTTTGTTTTTCATTTCTCTTCTATTCACAGCTATTTGTAGGGCCTCCTCAGACAACCATTTTGCCTTTTTCCATTTCTTTTCTTTGGGGATGGTTCTTGATCCTTGCCTCCTGTACAATGTCACGAACTTCCATTCATAGATCTTCAGGCACTCTATCAGATCTAATCCCTGGAATCTATTTGTCACTTCCACTGTATAATCGTAAGGGATTTGATTTAGGCTATACCTGAATGGCCTAGTGGTTTTCCCTACTTTCTTCAATTAAAATCTGAATTTGGCAATAAGGAGTTCATCATCAGAGCCATAGTCAGCTCCCAGTCTTGTTATTGCTGACTGTATAGAACTTCTTTATCTTTGGCTGCAAAGAATATAATCAATCTGATTCTGATATTGACCATTTGGTGATGTCTGTGTGTAGAGTCTTCTCATGTGTTATTGGAAGAGCGTGTTAGAAAGATGCGATTGATATCAATCAAAAAGTGCTTAGGGTTAAAGGTGGAACTTGAATTAAGCTCTTGTCATATTTTATAAAAAGAAAATTTTGGAAATTTGTTCATGATATTTATTTTGCAACTTACACCATGAAACACTGGCTGGGAAACCCTTCAAGGGGAATTAGCTATTAAAGTCCCCAAATGATCTCATTATAAGGCAATTTTCCTTCAAAGGCAGTCTCACAGCTTTGACCCTAATAACTGTATGTTAGTGAGGTACATACTGGAATATTTGAAAACTGTACAACTAACAGCAATTTCTTCAAAAAAGAACTCAACAATTTCTCAATGACATTTTAGAAGGTTATGTGAATTCTCATTTAACTAAAGAAACACCAGTAAATCACTTAAATATACTCTGCAGCAGTGGTTGTGGTATTCTAGCCTTTGCTGAGAGCTCATTTGGCCCATTTACTGACTTAAATAATGATAAAGACATTGAGCAGGCGACAATGTTGCAGCTTGATTCAGAATATCACTCTGACATGCAGTACCTCCACATCTGCTTCATCTGTGTCACTTACTCAATATCTAACAAAACTGTATTTCCAGGAAGCAACTCTCAACTGTGGCACTGTTATTTCACAGGTGCTAACAGATCACAAACACTACTACTTTCCAACTTGAAAGTTTTACTTACATATGAATGAAGTTTCAAAGAAACAGGCATCTGGTTCCTTTCTAAACCTGTGAGTGTTCCTTCCTTTTGGTATTGCAGTATCATTTATTCTTTTGGCATTGCCTTCTGGGTCAGAAGGGTCCTTCTCTTAATCATTTTTCTTACAGAATAATTTATGAGGATCAGAATCAAAGGAATAGCAGTATTTTAAGCTTCCCATGAAATCTAATTTTAAACCTTCTTATTATAAAAGAAAGATATCCTTACTGTAGAATCAAAATAATCTCTGATCTTGCTACCCATAAGTAAGCATGCGTGCATGCTAAGCTGCTTCAGTTATGTCCAACTCTTTGTGACCCTATGGACTGTAGCCGCCAGGCTCTTCTGTCCATGGAACTCTCCAGGCAAGCCCTCCTCCAGGGGATCTTCCCAACCCCCCAACCCCGGGATAGAACCTGTTTCTCTCACATCTCCTGCATTGGCAAGTGGCATTCTTTTTCACTAGCACCAACTGGGAGCCCCATATCCATAAGTATACCTTTTGCAAAAACAAACAGCCTCCGATGTTTTTTCATTTGAGTTACAAACAGATATACTAACAGAGGCATATACATATCTTTTGTTTTGCTTGAAGGATCCTGGGATCGGTTTATAGATGCAGTCTTTTAATTTTTATTTAGTATTATGACTTTTTAATCCCATCACAAATGTTCTTCAAAAGAATTTTATTGACTCCAAAACAGTCCAATGATGTGTTTAACTTTATTTAACCATGTCCCTGTGATGAATTTATCTGTCATATACAGGTTTTCTTTGCTATTGGAAAGTAGAGCATTCTTCTGAGAATTTTCATAAGCCCAAATGGTGTAAGTGAAGCCACAATTACCTTAGGACACATATTAAACTATTGGATACACAAAGCAAATTGAGATTAAAGCACAGATGCTCACAGACACAGTTCAATGTTTTGGTGGCTTGATGCTAAGAGTGTAGTTCCCGGCAAGGAGCATGGGGTGTCATATTCAATGCTCTGGGTGTGCACTGCCTCTAGTAAGTGCTCGTCTTGTTACAAAATAAATGCTCAATGCTATTTTCATTATTTTTTAGTTTTTCCACAAAAGCAAAACTCTGCCAATTTCTTTTGTATTAGTGAAAAGAAGTACTAATGCAAGTCTTTTGTAAAAGCAAAATGATGTAAAGTGAACTTCCTCAAAGCAGGGGATATCTGTATAACAATGCAGGAAGACTTGTATAGATAAATCTCTGTGTGACTAATAATTTCCTTAGAAGAACATTGTAGAAGTGGAATTTCTGAATATGAAGATAGTTCTGGTTAGGATTTTTTTCTTGGAGCTCTGATTTAATTATATTCCTGCTACACATCATAAGATAGCAGTGATTTTAGACATTTTTAATGGAATTTGTATTCAATTTTATTAGATGATTGCAATATTGATTATTGTTTTAAATACAATACTGGAAAATCCTCTCTCATCATTGCTCGAACTTACATTTTGGTAAAATGAAAATTATAAATCATATTATTCATTTTTTTTCATATGTGTGTATTTCCTTTTTGAATGATACATACAATAGTTATTCTTTTTTTCCTAATGAATTATGATTTCTTTTACATGATTCTTAAAAGTATTTTGTATAATATGGTCATTAATGATTCCATTTGCTAGAGTGTTCATTTTGACTTGGTGAGAGTGTGCTATAGAACTAAAATGGACAGTTTTATGTAGGTGAGTTTATTGATCATTTTCTTAATAGTTCTCCTCCCTTTTCCTTCCTTCCTTCTTGCATCATTTCCTTTATTTCTTTTGCCTTTTTCATTTCTTTTTTTAATTTATGACCATTTTAAGAATTTAACTATAAAAATATTAGTATGATTAACCTTAAAAGCAACACATATATTGAATTTTCTGTATGCTATCTTCAAATTGAATTTAATTTCATATTAGCCTAAGATGATGCAAATTTTATTATTTTTTCAGAAGTAGGATGAAAATTTTTAATATTATTGTAAAGTTTCAAAATTTTTAGAATATCTAAGAGGTGATATCAGTTTCATTTATTCTTATGTCAGGTATAAACTTGCCTGAGATGAGGATTGATTCACCATGGGAAGAGGCCAGTGAATGTTTAATCCAAATTAATAAATACATTTAAGTCAAACCCACAGGCCAAAAAATTCATTTAAACTGCACTAAGAAGAATATTTTAAGGCCAGTGTGTGTGTGTGTGTGTGTGTGTGTATGTGTGCATGTGCTCAGTCGTGTCCTACTCTTTGCGATCCCATGGTCTGTAGCCGGACAAGGTCTTCTCTCCATGGAATTTTCCAGATCATTGTGGCCCCGTGTGGTTTTACAGTAAAGGCAAATCTTCCTTACAAGCAATGCTTAAAAATCTGCATCATTATTGGTATCTTACATGCTATCAAAACATACCTTCTTTAAATTTTGAGATTATCACTAAGCCCAGTAGCCCTGAACACACTTAATTGTGACTACAAGTTTTAATTTCATGACAATGCAAAAATTGTAACTTACTGGGTGACATTTTTCTTCCTCTCTTTTTCTTAATGACAGTTGGTCAGTGGCTAAGGCTCAGTGACATTTATCAGCTACCTAATTTAAATGTAGACCCTTTTATAATAATTGCAAATGTGACCTTCATTTGTGTATTTTTGCTAGCTAGCATGTTTAGCCAAATGTCACAAAGAACCCTAATCCATTCCTTCTCATAATGTTTAACTATATCATATTGAAAATGTTCATTCTTCAGTTACCATGGTTTATAAAATCACAGTGCTTCCTTGGGGAGTAGGGAGCTGTACTTCCAATGCCCTAATGAGCAGTGATTGCAAGGCTGTGTCTACAAGCTGCCAAAACAACTAGCTGAAAAGTGAAAATTCATTAAATTAACAAGTTGGTTTGCTTCATGATTCCAAACAGTAGCTCTGATTCAATTTTCTCTATACAAATAAGCAATTCACAAACATAGTCTCAATTGTTTTGTTTTTCTGTCAGAATAGTCCAGATATCTCCTCTCACCTTTCAGATCTTTGTATCTAATTGCACAGGTGAATTATCCTACTGAATGTTCCACAGATATTTGCAACTTCACCCAATCTCCATTCTTTCCAAGTTCTACCTTCTCCATACTGATAAGCCCTGCTCTAGCTAACTCTTTTCTCCAAATTTCTCCCTGGATCTTTTCAGTCCATGCTCCACGGTTTCATGAAAGTCATGTTTCTAACACAGAAATCTGATCATGTTACATGTCTGCCCAAGGCAAAGCAAATCTTTAAACCTTCAAGGCAAAGCAAACTTTGAGAGACAAGGCACTTCTTTCATACTTGCCTGAATTCATATCTTCTTGTTCCTGTCTTCCTTCTCTGAAACTTTAATCAATCATTAATGAATTACTGACAGTTTCTCAGATAAATCTGGCCATATTTCCTTTTCAGCCTTTGTACTTCTTATTTCTCTAATGCTTTTATGCGTTAATTATGAAGCAGTGAAAATTTTATAAAATGTAATTTTAGGAAGGTTCCATTTATATATAACTGTTATTTATAGAATTAAAGTTTATGAACCATTTTATCTTGGCTTATAAAAATATAATTCCTATTCAAAGATAGAATCAAACACATGTGATATATAAATTTAATTTTTATTAAATGCTTTTAAAATATTTTAGGAGTACTAAGTTGGACATGACTGAGCGACTGAACTGAACTGAAGTTAACATTGTAGAGTTGATGAAAAGAAATCTGTTCACTTGAAACTATACTTTGCAAGTAGTTGAAAGTTAAAGTGAAAGTTGCTCAGTCAGGTCGGACTCGTTGTGACCCCATGGACTGTGTAGTCCAGGGAATCCTCCAGGCCAGAATACTGGAGCGGGTAGCCTTTCCCTTTTCCAGGGGATCTTCCCAACCGAGGGGTTGAAACCAGGTCTCCCACATTGCAGGTGGATTCTTTACCAGCTGAGCCACAAGGAAAGCCCAAGTATACTGGAGTGGGTAGCCTACCCCTTCTCCAGTGGATCTTCCTGACCCAGGAATAAAACAGAGGTCTCCTGCATTGCAGGCGGATTCTTTACCAACTGAGCTATGAGGGAAGCCCTTGCAAGTAGTTATGAGATAACAAGTATAAAATTATAAATTAAATCTATCAGATTATCAAAGTGAATACTTTACTAAGGTTTTTTCACCTTAAAAAAACAAAACAAACAAACAACAACAACAACAAAACCACATGTCAATATAATTCTAATGTTTGGGTGAACCTGTAGAATTGGGATAATTGATTTGTTAGGTATAATTTTAGAGTTTAAAATGTGTTTTTGAAGAGCAGCAACAACTTAACTATTTTTAGTAAATTATACTAGTCCCAAAGTATGGAGGTGAGGATTGGACTATAAGGAAAGTTGGGTGTCGAAGAATAGATGCATTTGAACTGTGGTGTTGAAGAAGACTTTTGAGAGTCCATTGGACTGCAAGGAGATCCAACCAGTCAATACTAAAAGAAATCAGTCCTGAATATTCATTGGAAGGACTGATGCCAAAACTGAAACTTTGGCCACCTGATGCAAAGAACTGACTCAGTGGTAAAGATCCTGATGCTGGGAAAGATTGAAGGCAGGAGGAGAAGTGGATGACAGGGGATGAGCTAGTTAGATGGCATCACCGACTCGATGGACTTGAGTTTGAGCAAGCTCTGGAAGTTTGTGATGGACAAGGAAGCCTGGCATGCTGTAGTCCATGGGGTCACAAAGACTCGAACATGACTGAGAGACTGAGCTGAGCTATTCCCAAATATCACACTATTTCTTTCTAAAACTGCTTAGGCAAGTTTAGATTTCCAATGGAAGCAGTGATACTTTGTGAAGGAGACTAGACATTTGGTCAACTCATTTTTCTTTGTTCAATTTATTGAATATAATTTCCCTAGGATGTATTTACCATATTATAAACAATATTAAATTCTTAGCCACATTTAAGTCTGTTAATTACTCTTCTGATTTAATAAAGTGAAGTATATAAAAAGAGAGTAACAATCATTTGGCAAAAGTAGAAGTCTGAGGGCATTTTTTCACTCAAATGTTTTCTAAAGGATGCTGCCATTATATTTTCATGATAGAGGTAAAGGAAAAAAATTTCAAAGCTCCAGCTCAGTTTCTGATCTCAAGTGAGGAAACATGCTACGTTGTGATTGAGGTACTAACATGATGTGACCTGATTGGTGGAAGACTATATATTTAAGAGAAAAAATGATTACAATATGTAACAGTTCAACACTGAAAAAAAAATATCTTCTGAAATACAACATATAGTAAAATTATAAGAATTTCATCAAGTCTAGAAGAAATCATATAGTTTTTAGAAATAAAGTAAGTGATGATTATTTAATTGCCCATTAATTCTACAGTAAGTGTGTAACACACTGGTCATAGCAAACACCCTCTTCCAACAACAGAAGAGAAGACACTACACATGGACATTACCAGATGGTCAACATCAAAATCAGATTGACTATATTCTTTGTGGCCAAAGATGGACAAGCTCTCCACACCCAGCAAAAACAGACCAGGAGTTGACTGTGGCTCAGATCATGAACTCCTTATTGCAAAATCCAGACTTAAATTGGAGAAAGTAGGGAAAAACACTTTACCATCCAACTATGACCTAAATCAACTCCCTTATGATTATACATTGGAAGTGACAAAATAGATTTAAGGGATTAGATCTGATAGAGTGCCTGAGGAACAATGGATAGAGGTTCATAACATTGTACAGGAGGCAGTGTTCAAAACCATTCCCAAGAAAAGGAAATGCAAAAAGGAAAAATGGTATACTAAGGAGGCCTTATAAATAGCTGAGAAGAGAAGCTAGAGGCAAAGGAGAAAAGGAAAGATATACCCATTTGAATGCAGAGTTCCAAAGAATAGCAAGGAGAGATAAGAAAGTCTTCCTCAGTGATCAATGCAAAGAAATAGAGGAAAACAATAGAATGGGAAAGACTAAAGACCACTTCAAGAAAATCAGAGATACCAAGGAAACATTTCATGCAAAGGGGGGCTCAATAAAGGACAGAAATGGTATAGACCTAACAGAAGCAGAAGATATTAAGAAGAGGTGGCAAGAATACACAGAAGAACTATAAAAAATGATTATCATGACCCAGATAACCATGATTGGGTGATCACTCACCTAGAGCCACACATCCTGGAATGCGAAGTCAAGTGGGCCTTAGGAAGCATCACTACAAACAAAGCTAGTAGAGTTGGTGGAATTCCAGTTGAGCTATTTCAAATCCTGAAAGATGATGCTGTGAAAGTGCTGCACTCAATATGCCAGCAAATTTGGAAAACTCAGCAGTGGCCACAGGACTGGAAAAGGTCAGTTTTCATTCCAATCCCAAATAAAGGCAATGCCAAAGAATGTTCAAACTACTGCACAACTGCATTCATCTCACACGCTAGTAAAGTAATGCTCAAAATTCTCCAAGCCAGGCTTCAACAGCATGTGAATCATGAACTTCCAGATATTCAAGCTGGATACAGAAAAGGCAGAAGAACCAGAGATCAAATTATCAACACCTGTTGTATCATAGAAAAAGCAAGAGAATTTCAGAAAAAACATGTACCTCTGCTTTATTTATTATACCATAGCCTTTGACGGCATGGATCAGAAGAAACTGTGGAAACTTCTTAAAGAGATGGGAATACCAGACCACTTACCTGCCTCCTGAGAAATCTGCATGCAGGTCAAGAAGCAACAGCTAGCACCAGACATGGAAAAACAGGCTGGTTCAAAATTGGGAAAGCAAGGCTGTATATTGTCACCCTGCTTATTTAACTTACATGCAGAATACATCATGAGAAGCGCTGGGCTGGATGATGCACAAGCTGGAGTCAAGATTGCCAGGAGAAATATCAATAACCTCAGATGTGCAGATGAGACCACCCTTATGGCAGAAATTGAGGAGGAACTGAAGAGCCTCTTGATGAAAGTGAAAGAGGAGAGTGAAAATGCTGGCTTAAAACTCAAGATCAAAAAACTAAGATCATGGCATCTGGTCCTATCACTTCATGGCAAATGGATAGGGAAACAATGGAAACAGTGTCAGACTTTATTTTGAGGGGCTCCAAAAATCACTGCAGATTGTGTGAAGCCTTGAAATTAAAAGACGCTTGCTCCTTTGAAGAAAAGCTATGACAAATCTAGACAGTATATTAAAAAGCAGAGACATTACTTTGCCAACAAAGGTCCATCTAGTCAAAGCTATGGTTTTTCCAGGAGTCATGTATGGATGTGACACTTGAGCTATAAAGATAGCTGAGCACCAAAGAACTGATGCTTTTGAACTGTGGTATTGGAGAAGACTCTTGCGAGTGCCTTGGACTGCAAGGAGATCCAACCAGTCCATCCTAAAGGAGATCAGCCCTGGGTGTTCATTGAAAGGACTGATGCTGAAGCTGAAACTCCAATACTTTGGCCACCTGATGCAAAGAGCCGACTCCTTAGAAAAGACCCTGATGCTGGGAAAGTTTGAAGGCAGGAGGAGAAGGGGACAACAGACGAGATGGTTGGATGCATGACCAACTCAATGGAGATGAGTTTGAGCAAATTAAGTGAGATGGTGAAGAACAGGGGAGCCTGGCGTGCTGCAGTCCGTGGGGTCGCAAAGAGTCAGGTGTGACTGAGTGACTAAACAACAACAACAAATCTGGCCAACAGGTAGTTAAAGAAAAATTTTAGTAACTTAATTTCTCAGTGATAGTTATGCGTTTCACACAGGAATCTTTAGCAGAATCTGCATAAAAAGTAGAGCTCTTTTCTGTTGCAATAACATAAAATGTTGAATTAACCCCCCACAGGGCCTACCACTGTGCTTTGTATGTGGTCAGTTCAGAATAAGTGCTGTTGAATAGAAGAAAATCCTAAAAACAAAAGTATAATTGCTTTTCTATAATTTCTCAGAAAAAAATAACATACAAAAGATAATTTGCTCATGAGCTCTACAATGAATTAAAGAGATAGTCCTACAGCTGTGTAAGAATTTATATATCCAAAAGTTTTATCTTTTAAAGTTCTTTCTTCTCTTAGTGATACTGACTTTTAATGCCAAAAACAGTTTTTGAACTTTTTTTTGAAATGCCCTCCATGGACTTAGGAATTTATGGTTATACACTATTAAAAAAAAAAAAAAAAGGTTTTATTTACAATAATAAAAAGCAATGAAACTTAATGCTCAGATGGAATTCATTAAAAAAGAAATTTGGAGTGAAAAATATTGAGGTTAGGAGATCTGAAAATAAGTTCCATCAGGAGAAACTGTATAAACTTTCCAAATCAGAGAGACATAGACCCAGAGAGTAAGAATTGGAAGAAAGACCTGGGAGGTAAGTCAAGGCTAAGTTCTGGAACTTTTTGCATTCTCTTGACCAAGGAAGTAAAATGAGCCAAGAATACAGAGGGTGTTTAACCTAGTTATGCTAAGATTTCAGTAAAGGTTGTGTAATTTAGATACCATTCCTAGTTGTCCCAGCATTATAATGAGAGAATCTACATTCAAGTAGAATCAGATCTGTGTATGGTCATTTAGCTCCATATTTTGGTAAATGTTGGGGATAAGTTCTTTAGGGATAAGTCATGTATTTAGAGTAAGATCCTGAGTGAAAATCTGAGTTATGCATTAAAGTCTTAATTACAGGTTTAATGGATATTTGATTTGTTTTTCTAGTGGCTGTGGTCAAAATGAGTGGTCAGGAGTCATGTGTATCTGGATTATCTTAATTCTTACACCTGGTAATGTGTTTTTCTTCTCAAAAAGAAAATAAAACTGCACAGTGTTAAAAATATTCTGCTCTATTTGTTCTTCAGCTGACTAGGATTACAGTTCCTTAATTAGAAAGGTCAACTGAGTGATGCAGTGATGCATTAAACCATTTCTTGCTCATTTTTCTCTCTGTTTGGTTAAAACTTGAGGTCGTAACCTCAGATATAATCTCATTGCTAAAAATACAGGCTCAACATTATCCTGTATCAGTGACATTGTTAGAAAGATCCATCCCACATGACAAAATAAAAAGATTTTTAACATGGGAAATAAATGCAGTAAGATTATTTCTGGAATCTTGAACTGATCCTAATATCATGGTCACTGTGTCTCTAAAGGAATCAACAAATGGATCGGTTTTTATTCAATGAAACACATTCTTGGCTTTTTCAAAATGTATTTACACACTTTTTTTTTTACTATGTGCCTTACTCTTCTTACCTTCTTCAGTTTTCCTCTGATTACAATGATCAAATCCTTAAAATCAATATTTATATTGATTTCTTAGAAACAAATGAAAAGCTACTATTGTTCTATAGTACTGAAAATGCAAATTGATAAGCAGGTTGATAAAATCACCAAAACGGAAATAAAAAATAAAGTATATATATGAACATGTTTGACAATCACCACAACGTCAGCAGTTTCATATACTTTTATCTATGTCTCTGAGAAGTAAGATATTTCAATAAATGTTCCTCTATCAATTAGTATACAAATCATTTCTAAATTTTCTAGGATTCTGAAATAAACTGCATGAAATTTCTTAGTCAATTGGATCAGTTGATGACTTTCAGGGATTTTGAATCCCCTAAAATCTTGTGTAAAATATTATGCATACAAGCACTTGAGGAAAGATGATGCTATGAGGGTGCATAGCTTTTATCAGATTTTTATAGGAGCTTGGGACACACAAAAATACTAAGTTAAGTAGTTAGTATTTTCAGACATTTTGTTATAGATATGTAATGTTCTTGGACAGGGAGGCCTTGCGTGCTGAGATTCATGGGGTCACAAAGAGTCGGACACGACTGAGCGACTGAACTCAACTGAACTGAATGTCCTTGGATGTTGAAAGTATGTCAATTCAAATGAAAGCATATAGAACATTATTGAGTATTTCCTGGGTGCCAGAACTCTGTTAAGGGCTCCAGCACAACGTGGTTAAAGAGGATGCAGATGGGGACAGGAGAAGATAAACACATTCATATATTTACTATAATAAGGGAAAGCACAAAGTTAATATAATAAAGGACTGGCAAATGATAAAGGGTTAAATGAAATACTCATAACAAGTGAGAGCAACCTATATGTCACTTGGTATGGGAGGATTTTTATATCATTTATCAATCTTAAAAAGTTTTTTATTACAAAAAGATGTTACAATTGTATCTTAACATAAATGGTGTAATTGAGTCAAATTTGTGTGAATTAATAGAATTTTACAGAAATTTACAGCTACTTTACAGAAACTAAATGCCATGTAATATTGTCTGTGTAATTCTCAAAGCAAGTGTTCATGAGAAAGATGTAACTATGGGAGCACTGTATATAGCTTCTCTATACAATCAGTAAAAACAAGACCTGAAGTTAACTGTAGCTCAGATCATCAGCTCCTTATTGCAAATTTCAGGCTTAAATTGAAGAAAGTAAGGAAACCACTCGGCCATTCAGGGATGACTTAAATCAAATCCACAGTGGAAGTGACAAATAGATTCAGGAGATTAGATCTGGTAGACAGTGTGCCTGAGAACTATGGACAGAAGATCAAAACACTGTACATGACTCAGTAACCAAAACCAACCTAAAGAAAAATAAATGCAAGAAGCAAAGTGGTTGTCTGAGGAGGCTTTACAAGTAGCTGAGGAAAGAAGATAAGCAAAAAGCAAGGGAGAAAGAAAAAGATATACCTAAGAGAATGCAGAGTTCCAGAGTCTAGCAAGGAGAAATAAGAAGGTCTTCATTGAGCAATGCAAAGTACTGGAAAACAATATAATGGAAAAGACTAGAGAAGTCTTCTAGAAAATTAGAGATATCAAGGGGACATTTCATTGCATGGATGAGCACAACAAAGTACAGAAAGGCTAAGGACATAACAGAAGCAGAAGAGATTAAGAAGAGGTGGCAAGAATACACAGAAGAAAAATGCATTTAAAGGTCTTAATGAATGAGTTGGTGATGGAGAGGGAAGCCTGGCATACTGCCATCCATGGGGTTGCAAAGAGCTGGACACGACTGAGAGATTGAACTGAGCTGAAAGAATGATCAGGATAACCACAGTGGTGGGCCTTACTCACCTAGAGCCAGACATCCTGGAGTGTGAAGTCAAGTGGGCCTTAGGAAGCATTGCTACAAACAAAGCCAGTGGAGGTGATGGAATTCCAGCTGAGCTCTTTCAAATCCTAAAAGATGATGCTGTGGCCTAAAAGTGTGGCACTCAGCGTGTCAGAAAATTTGGAAAACTCAGCTGTGGCCACAGGAATGGAAAAGATCGGTTTTCATTCCAATCCCAAAGAAGGGCAATGCCAAGGAGTGTTCAAACTACCACACAAGCGCTTATTTCCCATGCTAGTGAGGTTATGCTCAAAATCCTCAGAGCTAGGCATCAGTAGTATGTGAACCAAGAAATTCCAGATGTACAATCTGGGTTTAGAAAAGGCAGAGGAACCAGAGATCAAATTGCCAACAATCACTGGATCAAAGAGAAAGCAAGGGAATTCCAGAAAAACATCTACTTCTGCTTAATTGATGACTCAAAAGCCTTTGACTGTGTGGATCACAACAAACTGTGGAAAATTCTTAAAGAGATGGAAATATCTATTTTGCCCTTGAGAAGCCTGTATGCTGGTCAAGATGCAACAACTAGAACCTTACATGGAAAACTGCCTGGTACCACAAAGCTCTATATTGTCACCCTGTTTGTTTAACTTATATACAGAGTCAGTGCTTAGGTTCCTCAGTTGCATTTGATTCTTTGCAACCCATGGTCTATAGCCTGCCAGGCTCCTCTGTACATGGGATTTTCCAGATAAGAAAACTGGAGTGGGTTGCTATTTCTTCTTTCAAGGAATCTTCCTGACCCAGGGATCATACCCGCATCTCCTGTGTTTCCTGCATTGTGGGTGGATTCTTTATTGCTGAGTCATTGGGGAAGCATATATGCAGAGTGCATCATGAGGAATGCTGGGTTGGATGACCTACAAACTGGAATTAGATTGCCAGGAGAAATATTAAAAACCTCAGATTTGCATATGACACTACTCTAATGTCAGAAAGCAAAGAAAATTAAATAGCCTCTTGATGAGGGTGAAAGAGGAGAGTGAAAAACCTGGCTTGAAACTCAACAGTCAAAAAACTAAGATCATGCCATTTGGTCCCATCACTTCATTGCAAATAGAAGGCGAAAAGTGGAAGCAGTGACAGATTTTCTTTTCTTGGGCTCTAAAATCACTGCAGATGGTAACTGCAACCATGAAATTAAAAGATGCTTGCTCCTTGAAAGGAAAGTTATGACAAACCTATACAGCATATTAAAAAACAGAGACATCATATTGTCGACAAAGGTCTAGTCAGAACTATGATTTTTCCAGTAGTCATGTACGGATGTGAGAGTTGGACCATAAAGACCAAAGAATTGATGCTTTCACATTGTGGTGTTGGAGAAGACTCTTGAGAGTCCCTTAGACTGCAAGGAGATCCAACCAGTCCATCCTAAAGGAAGTCAGCCCTGAATATACATTGGAAGGACTAATGCTGAAGCTGAAACTCCAATAATTTGGCCACCTGATGCAAAGAGCGGACTTATTGTAAAAGACCCAGATGCTGGGAAAGATTGAGGGCAGGAGGAGAAGAGGGTGGCAGACAATGAGATGGTTGGATTGTATCATCAACTCAATGGACATAAATTTGAGCAAACTTAGGGAGATTAAGTAAAGCCTAGGGAGGAAGCCTAGTGTATTGCAGTCCATATGGTCAAAAAGAGTGGGACAGGTTCGATCTCCTTGCTGTCTATGGGACTCTCAAAAGACTTCTTCAGCACCACAATTAAAACTTTTAAAACCAGTCATAAAGAACAAAGCACAATGTGTCCCTCTACGTTATAAAAACAAACAATGAATAAAACCCACATTCAGGGGGTATCAATTATATTCAAATATTTTAGCAGAAATGCTTACTAATTATTATTTTCCTATTATAATAAAATCAGACATACGATAAAAAAGAAATGCAATTTTTTTCCTGAAATTATATGATTACTCAGATTTCATAGATAATCCTCATAGTGAGCTCTTTTGGGCTGCACTCAATGATATCCCATTTATGTGGATTCAATCTTAACCGCCCTTTTGAATATTTTATTAAATAAGTTGAGGGTTTCAGTCTTAAGATCCAGTGCACCAACTCATGTTCAACTCAATCTTAATTCACACATTTCTAACTTAAAATATATTTAAAACACTTTCCTTTCCACCCAGCTAAAGTCAACATCTCATCTAAACTCAATTCTAAATATCCCCACTTGAATAAACCTGTTATTATTATTAGCCATATTCTTTTCTTACCATGAACAACCTCAGCACTGATAAATAATACATATTATTACAACTTTGCTCACATATTTTATAAAATGTAAAGTGCTAATACCTATTCTGTCAAGAGAAAAGAGGATTGCATGCTTAAAGAATATTAATACCTCAAAGAAACCAAAATTAAGAAGGAGGACTTGAGGAGAACAGTTACAAAAAGTACCAGTAGTATATCCACAATGTAAGAGAAAAAGCAATATTAGCAAACCACTTTAAAGGTTCATGACAACGCCTAAATATTTATATCCAGACTCCTTCTATCTTGAGCAATCACCCTCTCCCTCTCCACAGATATACTTCAGGAAACTGGGGAGTTTGAATGTGGGGAAGGAAAGATCAATGTGCCAATGAAACATGTTCTAGGATGTAGTGATGATCCTCCATTAAAGGGTGGCAGCTGAACTACCTGCTGCATCAGTCAACAAGGCATCAAATAATGTGATGCATCGCGTGGCCTCAGCAAAGTTACAGTTCTGCATAGTTTTTTGATTTTGGTTTTTGCCATGTTCAGAGATTTTGTTCTTGGCCGCATATTGATGCAATAAGAATTTCCTTTGATCAGTAACTATTGACAACTAGTTGTCAGATTTTTTGATAAGTAACTTATCCTTTAATGCCTTGGTTTCATCATCTGTGTGGTAGGGATTATAACCCCATTCATTATAAAATTGCTTTGAGAACTTAAAGAAAAAATACATGTAAATCACTTGAACCAGAAATAGTGCTTGGCATACAAAAAGCACACAATAAATCTCAGCTCTCACTATTACTATTCTAAAGCAAGCTTGGAATTTACCAGTCCACTGCAAAGTTAACCCAAATCAGATTTTGAATCACACATTCTAAGTAAATGTGACCGAAGAATGATTGCCAGTTTATTTGGCTCCATAAGGAGGAGAATTCGGAAGCTCTAGAGTTGCATTCATGAGACAGTTGAGTTTACAACTATTCATGATACAGTTGAGTTTACAACTACTCTAACTGAAATCGATCCAAAATTCTTTTTCTCATGTAAATTCTTTTCCTCATGTAAATTCTTTTCTTCACATGTAAATTCATCCTGAATTATAGAAAAGTGAACAAATACCTTGCTTAGAGTGATAGTCAATTATTTTATTTTCCTGTTGCCCTAAAGTCTGCAGATTAAGTAATACAGACATAATTTACAAAGACAAACTTTTTCTGCATGTGTGTATACTTATAGACTTTAAACATTCACAATTAAATATTAAAATGACTGTAGATTAAAGAAATGCTTTAAAAAGTTGAATTTAGTGATTAAAAGGTAATACTTTTTCATTTTCTCATGAGACCTAAAATGAGTTTTATTTTGTTTTGTTTCATAGTCTTTTCTGTTCACCTGGATATTGAGAAGAATGATATATCTACCTATCCAGAATTATTTGAGACTGAGCCAAACAAAATATAAAATTAATTTCCAAACCTCTTTATGCATTTATCAAGTAAGGAATTAAAAACCACTGAGATTAATTCAAAAAAATTCAAAAAATTGTGAAACATCAATATAGTTGCTTTTGAACTTGCCTTTCTTCAACTCCATATCAAAATAATAATTCTAATTGCAATAATATATTTGTTTTTTTCATTTATTACCTGCTCTGGAGAAGTTCTCAGTTAGCAGATTTTCTCAATTAGGATCTTAACATACAGTGAACTTTAATTTGACTGCCCCTTTCTGACACATAATCACAGTAATTATGGATAAGAACAGGAGTTTAATTTATTTTTATAGCATTCGACAGAGAAGTTATTTATCTCCACAATCTAATGAAGGAAAATAAAATCAAACCACTTCTAGAGCAGCGGCATTCAAGCTTTTATTCATCTACTCCAATGTAAATTAGTATTTTTTTAAGAGTATACTGGATAGGAAGATTCTGTTAAAGACTCAAACGTATGAATTTATTTAAGCATACAGAAGAGTAAAAACAATAGTGTAATTAACTCTGGTGTTAGAATCGGTTGTAGACATACACCTAATCATTGTTCATTAATCAAGATAAAAATATTTCTCAATATTTAATATACTCATCTAAACAAATCCGAAGACCTGTATGGTGTATTCATTCAGAACCTATACAAAAGCTGTTCCCAGGAATCCATAACTGATAAAGATTCTCACATTTGATTTCAATAGTTTTCCAAAGGACATTACTCTAATAGAAGGCTAGTTTAATCCAACTATTGCCCAGGATTTGAATACTGCTTTTGGAAAGATGCTTTGGCTTGCAAGGAAGACACAATTCCAGCTCAAGCTGAATTAACCCATAAAGCCATCTAAGGTTACACAATCTAAGATACTAGGGATAGAGCAGGTATAAGGGTAATTTATTAGGACTGCTCAAAATGTAACAGATACTGCTTTCTTCTCTATATTTGATGGTGTCTTCAGTTAACAAATTGCTTTCACATATACTATTATATGCAATCTGTATAATAGCTGTGTATGAAGTGATTATGTATACGTGTACAAATGTATGCAAAAATGATCTGTGAACTATAAAATGTCATATAAATGAGACGATATAACTAGCGCTATTATTGTTACTCAATAATGAAATGTTTTGGCAGTACAAATCAACTGTGCTCCACCTGAGAGTTCTTAGCATTCAAAGAAGAGATATTTGATGTTCCCAATTTAACTTCAGTAACCGCTTTTATTACTCTAATAGACAAAATTGTCAAGAACATTTTTTTTTTTTGGTATTTTCTCTTGAGAATTAAATGCTTTTTGATAGAACTTGCAAAAAAAAAAAATCTGTCGAATCTCTAAGAAGTGATTTATTAGTAAAATGCAATGGCAAACTATAAATTTCAAACATGTCTGTTTTGAAACTGAGGCCTTGTAGGTGGAATAATTTCTTTCCTCACTTTTGCATTTGTAATTCATATCTATCAGACCAATTCATTTAGTACTGTTTTCTGGCAAAGGTAAAAAAAGTGTGAGAATAGGGCTTTTATTTCTGTGAGAAAGATGCAAACACTTCTAATTATGTACAAAATTGCAAATATCCATGGGTAATATATAAACATGCTATTTAAAGAACTTGATGGACTTCAAAATATACTCTTGTCTTATTATAAACTTACCTTCCTTGAATATAAAATTTTCAAATGTATAAATGTTGCAGTGTATGTAATATTCACTATGATAAATATCTGCTCAATTGAACACCTTTAAATTTGTAATTAAAATCACCAAAATTTAGCTACCTATAAAGTAGAATGGTAGTTCTTCCACTGAAAGAGAACATTTTAAAAGCAAATACAAATTAAAAAAAGATACTGAACATAATATTTTGGTTAGGAATGGACACTTTCCCAAAAGAAAATAATTTCCTAGAGAAAGCAGCAGGTTTGCTTATATCTCATTTTTCATATTGGAGACTAGGCTGCGCTAAGTACCTGAGTTTAAGCAGGCACTAAAAGCAGGTCAAAGTAATTGTAAATACATTAAGTTTAAAGTTATACAATACTATTTTTGGCAGACTCTTCTGACTTATGTGTTTAAACTGGTTATTCAGTTTCCTGTAACAAGCTATTCATCCTTCCTCTTCCCCTGTGAAGAAAAAAACTTTTGTCCATGTGAATGTGTCCATGGGCTTCTGTCCAGCAGAGGGCACTGCTGGATGTTTATCCAAGGCCCACTTGGCCATTAAAACTTGAAAACAAAATTTTACTGGACAAATATTTTTTTGTGGATTATCATAATGAAGAAAGTGGGATCATAGAGGAAAGAAAGATGAGAGAAAGTGATAGGACATTGAGAATAACATTTCATATTTAAATAACAATATTATTAAATATTTTAATCTCAGTATGAATTGTTTAAAGTGTATTACTAGTCATTTTCTTTTCCCCAAAAAGGACATGGGAGAATTAAAACACAGTTGATAACAATAGAAAAAGCAACACTTTTAGATAGAATTTTTTGTATAAATGGTTTGTAAAAATTGGGCATTAATTTTCAAATTGAATTTCACTAACACTTAGTACCCTTAGCTACTGAAAAGTTTTCCCTGGCATTTCTACCTCTCATGAGAACATCAGGTCCTTCCTCCTGTGTGGCTGACAAGATGATGCACATGTGGCCCTGTTAACTTGCATAGTTATGAACATGCTCTCCGGCTGTGCTGAACTGTGACTTTTATGAGATGAAACTTTTCTTATTATTCTACCAATTCTTGGCATACAGTGTTTGCTCAATAACAATGTTTGGAACAAAATTACAAAATGGTTAGTAAACAAAAATGAAAGCCACTTCAAGAACAGACAAGGTTTTAACCTAGAATGCCAAAGGAGCAATAAAAACAGAAATTCTGTGAAAATATATAACAAAGGTAAATATTGAATTTTCTCAAATAACCCTGAGTAGACAGATATAGATGATTCACTATCAATACATATTCTGATAGTCTATTTATTACATTTTTATTTAGGATTTTAAGGGAGATTTTTTTTTCCTATTTTTCTTGACTTTTTTTTTTTTTAATGGAATGCCAAAGCGGAATTCCACTCCTTTCCAGGTGGCTCAAGTGGTAAAGAAACTGCTTGCCAATGCAGGAGACATTAGAGACACAGGTTCGATCCCTGGGTCAGGAAGAACCCCTGGAGGAGGGCATGGCAACCCACTCCAGTATTCTTGCCTAGAGAACCCCATGGACAGAGAAGCCTGGCAGGCTACAGTCATAGGGTGGCACACAGTTGGGGACGACTAAAGTGACTTAGCACATAGCACATGGAGGGAAAAAAATAGTAAAGAAATAATCCCTCTTGTGAAAACTTCATTCAAAACAGATTAATCCCTAGCACTAAAAATTGCCGTAATGCAAAGCAGCAGCTCAATTTTACTTGCAGACTATACACAAATATGATATATACATATATAGCTCAAACTCTATCAATGTATCTATTATGCATATGCTCAGAGGAAACTACTCTTAAAAACTTTGCATCCAGTATGATAATTTTTTAATTAATTTATTTTAATTGGAGGCTAATTACTTTACAACATTGTGGTGGTTTTTGCCATACATACACATGAATCAGCCACAGGTGTACATGTGTGCCCCCATCCTGAACATCCTCTTCTAAGTCCTTCCCCACTCCATCTCTCTGGGTTGTCCCAGAGCACTAGCCTTGAGTGCCCTGCTTCATGCATTGAACTTGCACTGGTCATCTATTTTACATATGGTAATAAACATGTTTCAATGCTATTCTCTCATATCATCCCACCCTCGCCTTCTCCTACATAGTCCAAAAGTCTGTTCTTTACATTTGTGTCTCTTCTGCTGTCTTGCATGCAGGGTTGTCATTACTGTCTTTCTAAATTCCATATGTATGTGTTAATATATTGTATTGGTGTTTCTCTTTCTGACTTCACTCTGTATAATAGTTTTGAGTTTCATCCACTTCATTAGAACTGACCCAAATGTGTTCCTTTTGATGGCTGAGTAATATTCCATAGTGTATATGTACCACAGCTTCCTTATCCATTCATCTGCCAATGAACATCTAGGTTGCTTCCACGTCCTAGCTATAGTAAACACTGCTGCAATGAACATTGGGGTACATGTGTCTCTTTCAGATCTGGTTTCCTCAGTGTGTATGCCCAGAAGTGGGATTGCTGGGTCATATGGCAGTTCTATTTCTAGTTTTTTAAGGAATCTCCACACTGTTCTCCATAGTGGCTGTACTAGTTTGCATTCCCATCAACAGTGTAAGAGAGTTCCCTTTTCTCCACACCCTTTCCAGCTTTTATTGTTTGTAGACATTTTGATGGCAACCATTCTCACTGGCTTGAGATGGTACCTCATTGTGGTTTTGATTTGCATTTCTTTGATAATGAATGATGTTGAGCATCTTTCCATGTGTTTGTTAGTCATCTGTATGTCTTCTTTGGAGAACTGACATTTCTTGATTGGCCCATTTTTTGATTGGGTAGTTTATTTTTTGGAATTGAGCTGCTTGTGTATTTTGGAGATTAATTCTTTGTCAGTTGTTTCATTTGTTATTATTTCCTCCCATTTTGAAGGTGGCCTTTTCACCTTGCTTATAGTTTCCTTCATTTTTCTTTAAAAGCAAAAGCTTTTACGTTTAATTAGGTCCCATTGTATATTTTTGTTTTTATTTCTATTACTCTGGGAGGTGGGTCATGGAGGATTTTGCTGTGATTTATGTCAGAGAGTGTTCTGCCTATGTTTTCCTCTAAGAGTTTTATAGTTTCTGGTCTTTAGTTTAGATCTTTAATACATTTTGAGTTTATTTTTGTGTACGGTGTTAGAAAGTTCTCTAGTTTCATTCTTTTACAGGTGGTTGACCAATGTTCCCAGCGCCACATGTTAAAGAGATAGTTTTTTCTGCATATTTTTGCCTCCTTTGTCAAAGATAGGGTGTCCATAGGTGTGTGGATTTATCTCTAGTCTTTATATTTTGTTTTATTGATCGACATTTCTGTCTTTGTGCTGGTACCATGCATTCAGTATGATAATTTTTTTAAATAAGCCTTAAAGTTGTTTTTTTTTTTAATCTTTCCATTTCTCCTACATGATTTAGCTATTTTTAAAAATTGTTGTGTTTATGTTTGATAAAAACGCTTTGGTAGATGAAACACTAATCACTATATGTGTTTATATCCATTTAGCTATATTAAATATTAACCTACTTTCATTTCCAAAATGACATGAAGAGTCATTTTGAATAGTCTGACCAACAGATATGTAATCAATCACATGGTTACATTTATTCACAAGAAATCTACATTTCAGAGGTTTTATATCATTTTACATGGCTTTTTATTTTTAAAGGACAATAAAAAATCATAAATGAAAATGGCCATGTTAAAAAAGCAAGATGTTTTACTTCCTAATGTCATTGGAAATAGGAGACTATACTAGCAGAAATTACTAAAAATGTTTTCACTCAAGGGCAAGTCTTTTTATAGCTAAGCATCACTCCAGTGGCGCAGTAAAACCACTCAGTGTGGCCACAATAATGATCAGTTTGGATTGACTTAGCTACAGAGCATCTGCAGAGACTTAGGGGATTGGCCACAATTCGTTTCTGATGGCTCTGCCAAAGTATAGTCAATTTATTTCAGGCCTGTAGACATGATCCAAGCTAAAGTGATAGTTTCAGTGATTTTAAAATAAATCCTCAAATAAAATGTCTTGAAAATGTAGCCAAACCACCAAGAAAAAGATACTTGGGCTAACAATATTTTTAAAATAAAGTTATTTTCCTTATTTTATATTCGATTATAATGACTTATTGTAGTATCTAGAAAGCAGATTTATTATGGGCAGTCAGAACAGACTCCTATTTCTTATGGAACTGGAATCCTGCTTATTGATAGAGAGAAACTACTTACACAGCATAAGAAGTTATAGGGAAAAATGAAGCAAAGAAGTAAATTCAGGAAACAACAGGACAGAAAGGATGGTCACAGATTGCCTACCCCAGGCTGCTTTTGAGACAGTTAGGGAGACAAGGCTTCATAGCTCTCATGGAGGCATATGCGGCATCCTGTTTCTAAACAGATTCTATAACATAAAACAAATTTTCTTACTTCTCTTATCACTTTGCTGAAGATTCTGGCCTCAATCATTAAGATTTTTTTTTTTTTTTTTTCTCTTAAGCTCTAAGATTTCATGAAACACGATAACCTTTAGAAACAAAAGAAGAGAAATCAGATTCATTACATTCTGGGGATTAACTAAATTTAGTTTCAACACAAGAAAAAAGCCTAGAGTACTTCAGAACTACTTTAAAACCTTTATATGCTATTTTTCCATCATTGTAAGGACTGCATGAAGACTTCTTCATACCTAAACAATTATTTGATAAGTGCTTGCAGTATATCAGGTAAAGGTAATTAAGAAATAGTCCTTGCCCCTTAGAAACTCATAATATTATAAAAGTGACTCAGAAATTCAGGTCATTAAAACTTGGTGGAAAGAAATTCTGTAAAAGAAAGTAAGAGGTAACAAACTTGAAAATGAGATTAAAGTTGGTCCTCACAGACATCACATTTTGCGGTGGTGGAGGTTTAGCCTCTGTCATGTCTGACATCTGGCAACCCCATAGACTGTGGCCTGCACGCTTCTCTGCCCATGGTGTTTCCCAGGCAGGAAAACTGGATAGACTGCCATTCTCTTCTCCAAGGGATCTTCCCAACCCAGGGATTGAAAATGTGTGGTTTATGGTTCCTGCACCACAGGTAAAATGCTTAACACTGAGCCTCCAGGGAAGTCCTCAGCAGAATAAGCACTGATATTGTGACGGAAAACTACAGTATTTACCAGGAAACTACCAGTGGTTTGCAATTTTTTGTAATACAATGGAGATTGTTGATTTAAGATACAGAAGAAGATGAGTCTAGGTCAAAAAGTACGTTTCAGCTTATGTTAAGGAGCTTGATGGATTTAGTATTCAATGGAGAGCAGACATTTCTTGATTGGCCCATTTTCTGATTGGGTCACTTGTTTTTCTGGAATTGAGCTGCTTGTATATTTTAGGGATTAATTCTTTGTCAGTTGTTTCATTTGCTATTATTTCCTCCCATTCTGAAGGCTGTCTTTTCACCTTGCTTATAGGTGAAAAGGAAAATAATAATCAGAACTCAATTTTAAATGTTTGCATATACTTGGAATTCATAGTGGTGAGAAAAATTTCTAAAACAATAAATATCAGCTTTAAAAAATTGCCTGTATTTTCATCATATATAGTCGATAAAATCATACATGAAAATAGCTATTCATTTTAATGTGTAAGTTTAAATGATCTTGGATATCATTTTAATAATAAGCCTTCAAAATTAATTTATATTTTAAAATACCCTAGAGTAGTATTAAAATACACAGAAGTATACAGCACAAATGAACTTAAAAACCAAAGACTTTCATGATGCCCAGGAAGGGATTTCTAACAACTTTTATAAGTCCATAAATGAAAAACTGTTCAGAGACTAGTTATTTGCAAAATCTTAAATTTTATAATATTCGAGTTCTGCAACTAAACTCTAAATGGAAATGTTCTAATCAATAATTTTAAAAGCTCTGTAAAAAGAGAGGTCATTTCTTTGGGGAGTTGAACTTCTGTTCAGTTATGGATGCCAAGGGTTTCCTTTACAACTGGGGTCTTTTAACCTTTAAAACTCATGTCACCTTTTATAAATAACTAGGCTCTCCTTAAATTTAAATTACAATTCAGATACTGCATATTGTCTAGAGTGATTTCCCTTAGTTGGTGGGATCAATGTCTAGAAGGGGCACAAAAGGTTCTTTCTGGATTCCAGGTTTGAGAATTGATGCTTTGATGCTTGAACTGTGGTGCTGGAGAAGACTCTTGAGAGTCCCTTGGGAAGCAAGGAGAAGAAACCAGTCAATCCTAAAGGAGATCAACCCTAAATATACATTGGAAAGACTGATGCTGAAGCTGAAGCTCCAATACTTTGGCCACCTGATGCAAACAGCCAGCTCATTGGAAAAGGACCTGATGCTGGGAAAGATTGAAGGCGGGAGGAGAAGAGGGCAGCAGAGGATGAGATGAGATGGTTAGATAGCATCACTGACTCAATGGACATGAATGTGAGCAAACTCTGGGAGATAATGAAGGACAGGGAAGTGTGGCATGCTGCAGTTCATGCGGTTGCAAAGAGTCAGACACGCCTGAGTGACTGAACTACAGCAATGATCAATTTCCTGTCTATTCATTGTTGATGGTTCCACAGTTATGATCACCTGTGACAAGTAACCAAACTGTACATATGATATATACACTTTTTATTTGTTTATTTATTTTGGTCATGTCCTGCCGCTTGCAAGATTTTAGTTCCTCACCAGAGATTGAACCTAGGCCACAGCAGTGAAAGTGCCCAGTCCTAATCACTGGATTGCCAGGCAATTCTGAGTACATACACATGTTAATGTATGCTTTAGCTCTTTGTGACTATTTATATGCATAGAACAACTTCTAAAATCCTGACAAAGACAACACAGTGACCAATGAAACAAAGCCTGGATTATTTTCAAACTATAGACTGGGCACTGCCATCCAGCTTCATGCCTCTCCGAGTCTTGCATTTGTGTAACAGCATCAGTCGCTCAGTCGTGTCCAACTCTTTGTGACCCCATGGACGGTAGCCCTTCAGGCTCCTCTGTCCATTGAATTCTCCAGGCAAGAATACTGGAGTGGCTTGCCATTTCCTTCTGCAGGGGATCTTCCTGACCCAGGGATTGAACCCAGGTTTCCCACATTGCAGGCAGACTCTACCATCTGAGCCAGAGAAGCCCATTTTTTCTCACAAGTGGGGATGCAGGTCATTGCTTCTTTTTCTCCTTACTTCCTCTTATTAAACTTTTGTCATACTTTTACAGGTTAAGAGTTTGGGGAACAGAACTCTCTGTTCAACTTCAGTGGTAATCTATTATTTAAAATATATTATGACATGGCAGTGGAGAAGAAAACGGCAACCCACTCCAATATTCTAGCTTGGAAAAACCCATGGACAGAGAAGCCTGATGGGCTACAGTCCATGGGGTTGCCAAACAGTTGGACATGACTTAGCCACTTAAGTGACAACAAAATGGCATGTCAAAATGAAAAAAATTTCCATTTCTTTAGCAAAACAAGTTCACCTTCAAATGCATATCTTTAGACTATGTTAAGAGGATTGTTATCATTTTTTAAGCAAAATTGTCTTTTTGACCAAGTGTAGCTTGTGGATCAATCAAATAGGAAAGGTAAACATTGCTCATTAGCCAGATCAGCTGAATCAACCCTAGAAATCAATGGAAACTTTTAGTGGAAAACATCAGGAGCAAAGCCAAGAGAACTTGTTTTAACATAAGTAACAAATATTTAGAAAACTCTTCCCTGATAGTTTTTCCTGAGGTTTTCCTTGTGGTTCAGCTGGTAAAGAATCCACCTGCAATGTGGGAGACCCTGGTTCAATCCCTGGGTTGGGAAGATCCCTGGAGAAGGGAAAGGCTACCCACTCCAGTATTCTGGCCTGGAGAATTCTGTGAACTATAGTTCATGGGGTCGCAAAGAGTCGGACATGACTGAGCAACTTTCACTTTCACTTTTCCTGATAGTTAATTATTATTTCCTCTGGTAAATAAAATGGAAAAGCACAAAACAAAAACTCAACAGCACAGACTTCCCTAAACCCTAGGCTTACCTATATCACACTACATTACAATAGTTGGTGTGGTTGGTTGACTACACTATATTAACTTTGAGCTAATTAAGATCGATAATCTTAGAAACACTTTTCTATCCCCAATGACTAAACCAATGGTTATGTTGAAAGAAAAAATAAAGCAATTAATACAGCAAAACCAAGTTTCTCAAAGTATCCATGGGTTATCCTTCAGAAATACCATAAAATGTTGACAAAAGCATATTTGAGAATTTTCTAATGCTCTTTTATCACAAATTTTCCTTTATTTGACAGGCTCCCTGGGTACTTACAATTTTTATTAGAGACTCTCTTCAGGGTATTTTTCCTAGACATTCCCAGGTAAAATATAAATGTGTAAAATTTGAGGATATACTTGTTGAGCCTCAAGTATTTTCCTTTCTTAGGGAAATTTTTTTAACATAGAGGATATATTCCTTGGCTACCATGTGTGTGTACAATAACTACAATGGCCTGGATAAAATAGATTGATCTAAGGATGTGACCTATACCAAGCTAGACAAATCAGATTTTTTTCCTTAATAATTTGAAAATTAAGGAAATACAGAGATTAAAAATTGGAATGGTCTTACCTTGCATTTTAAGGAATAAGACTATATTTTTCCAGGGTTTGGCTGTATAATTTTTTCCTTTACTTCTATGAATTATCCCATATGTTTCTAATAAAGCAATTTTTAACTCATTTTGAGCAAACTTTACTTCTTATAATAGTTATTATCAGCTAAAACTTCATAAGAGCAACAGAATAAAGAAGCAAGCTTAAAACTGATACAGCACTATGGAAAACAGTGTGGAGATTTCTTAAAAAAACTGGAAATAGAACTGCCATATGACCCAGCAATCCCACTTCTGGGCATACACACTGAGGAAACCAGATCTGAAAGAGACACGTGCACCCCAATGTTCATCACAGCACTGTTTATAATAGCCAGGACATGGAAGCAACCTAGATGCCCATCAGCAGACGAATGGATAAGGAAGCTGTGGTACATATACACCATGGAATATTACTCAGCCGTTAAAAAGAATTCATTTGAATCAGTTCTAATGAGATGGATGAAACTGGAGCCCATTATACAGAGTGAAGTAAGCCAGAAAGATAAAGAACATTACAGCATACTAACACATATATATGGAATTTAGAAAGATGGTAACGATAACCCTATATGCAAAACAGAAAAAGAGACACAGAAGTACAGAACAGACTTTTGAACTCTGTGGGAGAAGGTGAGGGTGGGATGTTTCGAAAGAACAGCATGTATCCTATCTATGGTGAAACAGATCACCAGCCCAGGTGGGATGCATGAGACAAGTGCTCGGGCCTGGTGCACTGGGAAGACCCAGAGGAATCGGGTGGAGAGGGAGGTGGGAGGGGGGATCGGGATGGGGAATACATGTAAATCTATGGCTGATTCATATCTATGTATGACAAAACCCACTGAAATGTTGTGAAGTAATTAGCCTCCAACTAATAAAAAAAACAACAACAACAACAAAAAAAACTGATACAGGGCATACCTAAATATCTCAAAAATTTTTTTCAGTGAGACAGAGACCCATGTTCTCAAGCAAAAGCTTTGCAGGTTTATCTCTGAGGAACAGACATGAACTAAGGGTAAAGTGAGTTTTACTAAAGCTACATCTCTATATAAACACTGTTAAATCCTGAATTTGATGGAAACAATTAGAGCTTTAATCTGTCTAACAGAGGAAAGGAAGACCCATTCCTGGGAAAAATAAAATCAATCCCAACAAGTTCTGTTGCATCCAATAAAAATTATGAGGCGTGTGAATAAAAAGGAAAATGTAATCCTTGACCAAGAGATAAAATAGTAAAAGCAAACCCAACATAGATCTAGTTATTGGGTTAACTATATATAATATAGTTATTTATATATATATAAATATATAATACTTAATAATATATATAATAAATACTTATATATATAATAAATACTTAAGCAAAACAGAGGTTAAAAAGGGTAAAAAAAAACTGGGTGAAAAATTGAAGAGGTTCTATGGAAACTTTGAATCTTAATGAAGAATCAAATGAATGTTCTATTTTTAAAACCTCTAAAATATCTGAAATTAGAAATTGGAGAGCCTAAAAGCAGATTAGACAACAGAAGCTTCACATTATTAAACTTGAAGAGAGAAGAACAGAGATAAGATGGAAAGAAATAGGCAAAACATAGTAAACACATGGGTCATAGTCAAGCAATCTAGGTAGTTATATACAGAGCCCTACAAGAGTGAATGGGAGAGAAAAAAAATTGCAAATTGATGCCTGAGAAATTTCCAAAACTAAAGATATCTCATAGATTTTAAAAGTTTAATAAACCCAAAGCAGCACACATACAAATAAAATCATACATAGGCTCATCACAGCCAATTATAAACAAAAGACAAAGAAAATGCTGGAACTGAAGCCAGGTACAAAAGAAACTTTACTTCAAAGATTCAACAATAAAATTTATAGCTGACTTTTTAGAAGGTATAACAAAAGACAGATACAACGGCATCTATAAATTGCTAAAAGATAAACAACCGAAACAGAATTCTATATCCCCCTGCCCAATACTTTTTAATAATGAAGGCAAAAGAAACCTGTTTTTAGACAAACTAAAGCTGAGAGATATATCTCAAGCAGACTCTCACTATGAGAAATAAAGGAAGCTCCTCAAACTGAAGAAAAGTTATCCTAGATGAAAGCCCAAAACTGTGAAAAGAACAAAATACTAGAAAGATAAGTATGTGTACAAATAAAGCAATGCTTGTAACAGTAATGGCAAGGCTTTGTGAGGTTTACAAACATGCTTATGGACACAAGCTTAAGTATACATTTAAGTATTAGTAACATAGTATGGAAAAGAGAGGATAAATGGAGTCAACCTTTTCTTCATTTCTGTCATAATTTAGAAAGTAATTTAAAAAAAGACTCATTTAAGATTGTTGTGATGAAACAAACATATATATTGCAATCTATAAATTAACCTCTAAAAGAAAAATGCAAGAGTGTATAATCTATATGCTAGACTATATAAATTAAAATGACCATATAAAAGTTTAATCAAAAATAATGCAGGAGAGTAGGAATAAAGGAAAATAAATAGCAAGACAGATGGTAGAATCCATTAATTGCTACATTACATGCAGATAGATTAATCACTTGAATAAACTAAGGCTGCAAGTCTGAATTAAAAAATAAAAGCAAACAAAAAGAATCAGACCCTAATACTACATACTAATATTACACTTAGTATTGAAGGGTTGAATGTTTTCTAATTGTCCTGTATTTTCATTCCCACTACATCTATTCAACAAAGGGCAATGAAAAATAACAAAATTTATAATAGTTTTAAAGGAAGACATTAAATTCTCATTATAGATAGATGCTATGATTATTTGTATTGAAAATATTAAGGGACCTAAATAAACTACTAAAATTAGTAAGTGGATTTGATAAGGCTGTAAAATATGAGTGATACAAAAATGGACAATTGAGATTTATGTATATACCCTCTATCTATATTATATACATATATAATTCTTCAATACGAACTTTAAAAGTGATTTTATCATAGAAAAAGATGTTCAAAAATTTACTTATTATAACACTGAGGTATCAATTCTCACCTATAAGACTGACAAAAATTTAAAAACAAATCAACACAGTAGTGAAGATTTGGAGAAAGATATTTTACTTTTTGTTAGACAAGATAGAGAGAAATGTGATGAAGTTTAACAAAACATTTACCTTTTCAACTCGTAGACACCCTTCTAGAACTGTTTTTCAAATGTATAAATCTGATACACACTAATTTATTATTACACCATTATTTACAGCAGCATATGTTGAAGATGACCTCAATTCCCATTCATAGGAAACTTGTTGAATAGACTATGGTCCATCCAAAGTTAGAGTTTTATGTAACTAAAGAAAAAGATATTTTAAAAAATGCAAACTAATGTGGAGTTATTTCCAGGATATATTATTGTGATAAACAGATGAAAAATTTATTTATAATAAGCTGATTTTATTTTAGAAATAAAGGGAAAACACATTTTTTCTTATTTCTTTTTAAAGAAACAGACTAGTAAATCACAAACCAATAAAAATGCTCACATACAGAAATGTGTGGCTGACATGGAAGGAATATATGTGAGAAAGAGACTTCTTGACATGTATATTTTAAAGTTTTGAAACCCTTTGAAGTATGTACATGTTTTACACTTTTAGAAAATCAGTTTAAATTTAAAATAAGGATAAAGCAAATTCTAATATTGTATATTAACAGAAGCAAGTTAAATTCAATATCAAATTAATAACATAATCACACAGAAAGTAAAGAGTTAATTCAAATAACTTTTGAAAAGAGTCCTCTGACTGCAAGGTGAAAGGGAAGGGGTTAGTTGCTCAGTCGTGCCTGATTCTTTATGACCCATGGATTGCAGCTCACCAGACTTCTCTATCCATGGAATTCACCAGGCAAGGATACTGGGGTGAGTTGCCATTTCCTCTCCAGGGGATCTTCCTGACCCAGGGATTGAACCAGGGTCTCCTGTATTGCAGGCAGATTCTTTACCATTTCAGCCACCAGGGAAGCCCCTCTGACTGTAAAGACTCAGTGAAATATGTTCTAAGAACAAAAGCAGCTGCAAAATCAGCCTTGAACTTCACAGAATAAAGTCACTTTTTGCAATGTCATTGATATCATGATTGTGAATCTATTTTGACTACCTGGTAAGGTAAACCAAATAAGTAAATATACTGAATTTTTGAAAATCAAAATTCTCAGTATAAGAAAGGGGAGATCACAATATAGAATGAAGAAAGATCAAGAAGAACCATAGATCATTTGATTTGAATTACAAGTGAGAATCTATCATTAAGAAAAAATGATCAGAATTAAAAACTTTCTAGTTTTTGTTTAAATCCCCAGTAGCAATGAATACACCTCAAACTAGATGTTGGTGTCTACAAAACTTTCTCACTAAAACTAGGAATCTTTGGAGGAATGGAAGACAAGTTTAGGAGAAAGGAATTAAAACTTAGCCTAGAATACTTTGTTGTCTTAGAATTCAAAGACATAATGAATGGAGAAGACAAATGAACAAGGTAGCTGATTTGAAAAGGTTTCCAATAACCTCTGACAAAATTCAACTATTAAAAAATGTATATATGGAATTTAGAAAGGTGGTAATGATAACCCTATATGCAAGACAGAAAAAGAGACACAGATGAATAGAACAGTCTTTTGGACTCTGTGGGAGAAGGCAAGGGTGGGATGATCTGAAAGAATAGCATTGAAACATATATATTATCATATGTGAAACAGATCGCCAGTCCAGGTTTGATGTGTGAGACAGGGTGCTCAGGGCTGGTGCACTGGGATGACCCAGAGGGATGGGATGGGGAGGGAGGTGGGAGGGGGGTTCAGGATGGGGGACACATGTACACCCATGGCTGATTAATATCAGTGTATGGCAAAAACCACTACAATATTGTAAAGTAATTAGCCTCCAATTAAAATAAATTAATTAAAATAATAAATAAAATGCAAAAAAGATAAAAATAATAAAAATAAAAAATGTATGGCATTGAAATAAAAACAGAAAGAAAAATAAATGGAATAGAATAGAGTCCAGAAATAAACCCACACATACATGTATGATTAATTTATTACAAAGGAGTCAAAAATATTCAATGAGGAAAGAACAATCTCTTCCATAAATTGTGATGGGGAAAGCTGGACAGCAGTCTGCAAAATAATGAAACTGGATGGATATCTTATACCATATACAACAGTTAAGCCAAGATAGGGCAAAGACTTGAACATAAGACCTGAAACCATTTGAACTCATACAAGAAAACATGAGTGGTAAGATTCTTGACATCAGTCTTGGTGGTGATTCCTTGGATTTGACCTCAAAAATAAAGACAAGTAAAGCAAAAGTAAACAAGTAGAACTACATTAAATTAAAAATATTCTACACAATAAAGGAAACCATTGACAAAAATGAAAAGGCAACCTACTAAATGGGGAAAATATTTACAAATCATATATCTCATAAAGGGTTAATATCCAAAATTATATAAAGAAATCATACAATTAAATAGAAAAATAACAACAATAATTTGACTAAAGAAGACATACAGATGACCATCGGGTCTGTGAAAGATGCTCAACATCACTAGTCCTCAAGGAAATGCAATTCAAAGCCACAGTGAGATATCACTTCACATCTGTCAAAATGGCTATTATAAAAAAGATAGGAAATAACAAGTGTTGGTGAGAACATGGAGAAGAGGGAGCCCTTGTGCACAACTGATGTGAATGTAAATTTGTACAGCTCTATGTAAAACAGTGTGTAGCTTCCTGAAAAAGTTAAAAAGAGAGCTACGTATGATTCAGCAATTCCACTTCTGGGTATTTATTTGAAGAAAACAAAAATGCTAATTTGAAAAGATACAAGTGCACTATAGCAAATATATAGAAACAACACTATTAATGGGTAAATGGATAAAAAGAACGTTATATATATACACACACACACTGCAACAGAGTATTATTCAGCCTTAAAGAAATAATGAAATCACACCATTTGCAACATGGGTGGACCTTGAGAGCATTATGCTAAGTGAAATAAATCAGATGAAGAAAGACAAATAGTGTGTGATGCCACATTTAAGTGGCATCATAGAGTGTTTAACAACGACATCCATGTTCATAGGTACAGAGAACAAACTGGTTGCTGTCAGAGGCAGGGGTGGATGAAATGTGTGAAGTGCGTCAAAAAATAAAATCATCTGGGATGTAATGTACAGAATGGTGAATGAAAGTAAAGTGAAATCATTGTATCTGACTCTTTGTGACCCCATGGACTATAGCCTGCCATGCTCCTCTGTCTATGGAACTCTCCAGGCAAGAATAATGGAGTGGGTAGCTATTTGCTTCTCCAGGGTACCTTACTGACTCGGGGATCGAACCGGAATCTCCCCCATTGCAGGCAGATTCTTTACTGTCTGAAAGTGAAAGTTGCCCAGTACTGTCTGACTCTTTGCTATCCCTTGGACAAAACAGTCCATGGAATTCTCTAAGCCAGACTACTTCAGTGGGAAGCCCTTTCCTTCTCCAGGGGATCTTCCCAACCCAGGGATAGAACCCAGGTCTCCCACATTGTAGGCAGAGTCTTTACCAGTTGAGCCTCCAGGGAAGCCCCTTTACTGTCTGGGCCACTAGGAAAACCAGCATGGTGACTACAGATGAATAATATTGTATAGCAGAACATACAGGAGATGTATTTGAAAGTTGCTAGGAGGATATATTTTAAAAGTCCTCATCACAAGAAAATGTTTTGTTATTATTAAGTAAATGACATGTAATGTGTACTTTCATACTGCATAAATAAAAAATCTGCATGAATCTATAATGATATTTTTAAACATACAATCTTCTATCTTTACAAAGGACATGCAAAGCAATAATTGTAGAAGTGAAAGTCACTCAATCATGTTCGACTCTTCGTGACCCCATGGAATTCTCTAAGCCAGTCTATGGAATTTTCTAAGCCAGATGTTACAGTGGGTAGCTTTTCCCTTCTCCAGGGGATCTTCCCAACCCAGGGATTGAACCCAGGTCTCCCACATTGCAGGTGGATTCTTTACCAGCTGAGCCAGAAGGAAAGCCCAAGAATATTGGAGTGGGTAGCCTAGCCCTTCTCTAGGGGATCTTCCTGACCCAGGAATCAACCCAGGGTTTCCTGCATTGCAGATGGATACTTTAACAACTGAGCTATCAGGGAAGCCCCAATTGTAGAAGGAACTATGGAATAAGAAAATTTTCATTTTGTGTTTTCCAATGTAATAATTTATTCAGGTAAATATCATCCATGGATAAAAAATCTAACATAAAGTTCTGATGAAGGGATTCACACAGTTTCAAGATACACACTACTCATCAATGACAAAGAAAAAGTATGCCTTTAGAATGGATGTCTGACAAATCCCATCTTATCAGAGTAAGTCAAACTCACCAGTAATATTAATAGGGCAAACTGGCATCATCAGACCTTTTGATGATGAAATGGGAAGTATGCATCATTTCCTGTGTAATGTTTTTACCAATATATTTAATATATTCAAGAACAAACCATCACATAAACCAAAATCATTAGATTGTTTTGGCCTTTGTAAAACTGTGAATGTCATAAAAGATAAAAGGCACCATGGAATAAAGGAGTCTCAAGAACTATGATACCAAATGTACTGCATGATCCTTCTTTAAATGCTGAATTGGGGAAATTGGAGATATTTGAATATGGATCAAATATTACATACATTATTGTACCACTGTTAAAATGTCTTGAGCGTTATAATGTGACCATATAGGAGATTGCCCTTGTTCTTATAACACGTTATAGTGTCATAACTCTAGCCACGTATCTTCAAATGGCTCAGGAAAAAAAAAAAAGCATGTATGTGTATATGTGTGAGTGTATGTGCATATGTAGGTATGGCCAATACTTGGCCACCTGTGCTGCTCTTCACCCTGCTGACTACACCAGCTGTGTTGCTGATGCTGTTCACACTGTCCGCACTGTTCATTGAAGCCAGGGTAGGCAAAGCACCGAACTCAGAGGCTGGAAGGAGACTCGAGGAGCCATAGGAATTGCAGACACGTTTCTTCTCTCCTGGCTGACGCAGCAGTCACGCACGGCAGCAGCCACAACATAACCGTAACATGACCTCATCTAACCGAACCGTGATGTTGCTCCAGTGTAGCTCTAATGCAGCAGCAGCCGGGGCTTTCACGGCGAGGCTCATAGAGGCGCACCGCGCAAAGCCCCATGACCAACAAGCACCCGGTGACCCGCATGCACAGTGCTGTGAGTGATCTCAGCTGTTACAAAAGCATCGTTTACAAAACGTGCGGTGAGCGTGAGAGGCCATGGGGCGAGAGAGCCTGACCACACCATCGTGAACAATCTGCTCTTTCCCTACACCACCTTCTGACGACTCATAGGGAAAGACCCTTGACCCTGGGAAAGATTGAGGGCAGGAGGCGAATAGGACAACAGAGGGCGAGATGGTTGGGTGGCATCACCGACTCTATGGACATGAGTCTGAGCAAGCTCCAGGAGACGGTGAAGGACAGGGAAGCCAGGCATGCTGCAGTCCGTGGGGCTGCAAAGAGTTGGACATGACCGAGTGACTGAACTGTTGTTGTTACAATTGTATGTATGTATCTGTCTATTAATATCTATCAAACTATATGTCGGTTGAGACAAAGTAAATATAACAAAATGTTAGTAATCAGTGACTCTAAATCAAGGCTTGGCAAACTTTGTCTCTGAAAGGGCAGTCAGTAAATATTTTAGCATCTGTGGTCCATATGATCTCTGTTACAACTACTACACTGCCATTTAGTGCAGAAACAGCCAACAACAACAACAAAAAAAATACGTATGAATGGAAATAGCTTTGTTCTGAAAACTACTTACAAAAACAGCTTACAAGCTGAAATTTTCCATGAAGCTGTAGTTTGCAGACTTCTGATCTAAGTGCATATTTATATGGATGTTCATTTTACTTTCTTGTAGGTTTGAAAATAGTCAAACTTCCACAAAAAATGAGGGATAGGATTCTGTTAGAATAAAAGCTATTTACTTGATGTTGTATGTTATAAAAGTGGGAAGTTTTTAATAAGTCATTTAGACTTTAATCGCTGTGATGCCATTGCCCTTCTCAGCAAGATAAAGAGAAGAAGGTTAGAGACGATTTAGATCCAGGTCATTAGAGACAAACAAAAAAGGATCATTAGCCAGAGAGAACAAAGATTTTTAAATATTAAACTGCTCATTCCCTGATCCTGGTTTTTCACTTATAAGCTTAAAATTTCTAGTAATGAACTGTAATAGATAAAAGGCTTTCCAGAGAAATAAATTTATTGGAATCTCAAACTTACACAATTTAACCACTAAATCTTTTTAAAAAGTTAGCTACCGGAAGACAAATTTTATTACTTAGACTGCATGTGAACCCACAAACCTTGTAATACTTACCACACAATAAATACTCTACAAACATTAACTTCTTCCTTGAAGACTTTTTAAAAATTAAGCTCCTTCAGTAGATGTGATTCATGTGTGTGAATGCTTTCCCATCACCTTTATGTTCTCTTTCTCTCTTTATAATTTAATGATTATCACTTGGTTTTAGTTTTGCAGGTAATTTTTACTTCATTATCTTTGCTTACCAGTTTTTTAGAAAATATAATTTTATATATTTAATGTGTATTATACACTCACATATATGTGTGTAACTAGATAGAAAAAGATAGATGTAGACAGGTGAGAGACAGAAATAAAAGTAGAGGTAAAGTTTGTCATCTAGCACAAAATTCTTGTGAAATTTCCCAGAGAATAGTTGCATTTGACTAAACAATAGGAGAAGGTGGGGAAGGATTACGAGGATACCAAGCACTGAAAATTTCTAGGACTACATGAAGACTTTAAGCAAGTATACATAGGAAAAGAAGTATGCTCAAAGCACAATTCTCTTTTAAAACAGAAATATTTGGGATCTGAGTTAGACTAGAAGAGCTCAAAGTGGGTTATTTTAGGAAACTGAAATGCTCTTGAGTACTGTTGTGTGAGTGCTCAGTCGTGTCCAACTCTTTGAGACTCAGTATTTGGGAAGTCCCAAACACTGATGAATTGTCCGCTAAATAAAGAATTAACTAATGTAGGTTTGAGAAACACTTTGGTTATTACAGGTATACCTTGGACATCAAGAAAATTTGCTTATAAACATTTAAAAACCCAATTCAACAGATACATCTGGCAGCGAAACAATGAAGAAAGAAGTTAGATGACAGTGATGGGGATATTACAAATATGGAGTAATGTTTGCCAGGTAGTAAGCTCTCAGGTTCTTGAAGTAATTCAAATTGCATCCTCTTTGACAACAGGATAGTCTTTTAAAAGTATATATTATTTCAAAATCAAAAATAATTCAATTTAATTGCAAGAGAGTGGAAAATAAAGTTATGCAAACCCCCCCCAGATGCATGGCACTATTGTTATCATTTCATACAATTCATCTCTGCATTTATTTTAGTTCAGAAATTATAAAACACATAAAATTTTATACCTTGGGTTTTTTTTTTTATTGCACTGTAAGTATTTTATTTCAAAGGCCTACCAATTGTAAGGGAATTGGTCATTCATCTAACACGTATTTTGGAAAGTCTTTTGGTACTAGGTACATTGGAGGCCTCATATACTAGAGATAAGTATATTTGCATTCTATTGGAGACAATTTCCTGAAGGATCTTATGGAACTGCCTCTAATGTTAATAACATAATTATTTATCATCTGACATAAAACTACAGAGTTGTAAATTTTCACAAGTATATTTATCTAACAGGTAAGTCATAATAAAATAATGTTGTCAGTGGAAAATACTATATTATTTGCAACTACATTTGATTACCAGGGAAAATATTCATGTTCCTTAATCACAGATGATATTTGAGATGCTAGGAAAGTTATTCAAAGTAATAAATACCTAGGAGCCTAGAGGTTGTTTTTTGACAGATATAAATATGCTTGAACTATTTTATTTTAATGTTATGTTGTATTTAGCTCTGGGGGGCTTCCTAGATAGCTGCCTATCGAGGCAGCTAAGAATCCACCTGCAATGCAAGAGACCCCAGTCCAATTCCTGGGTCAGGAAGATCCGCTGGAGAAGGAACACCCAGTCCAGTATTCTTGGACTTGCCTGGTAGCTCAGATGAAAAATAATCTGCCTGTGATATGGGAGACCTGGATTCAATCCCTGGGTTGGGAAGATCCCTTGGAAAAGGGCATGGTAACCCACTTCAGTATCCTTGCCTGGAGAATGCCCATCGACAGAGAAGCCTGGTGGGCCACAGTCCATGGGGTCACAAACAGTCAGACGTGACGGAGGGCTAGGCACACACACACACGCATGTGACGCTGGGCTATTGTCATTTAATGTAACCAGAAAGAACGCAAGTCTGTGCCTTCGGCATCTGATCACCTGCAGATAAGTAGACATGAGTCATTTCCAAACCTCTTATTCTATATCCTTCTTGAGCCTTCTCTGTGACTTATGTTCAACTTAAAAGAAGAAAAGAAAAAGATATATTCTCTTCTATAGGTGTTATTAATATTAAAAAAAAAATCAGAATCCTTAGCTCCTCTCTGTCACAGTATCTCAGATCATTGGAGAGGCTGAAGAGTCACATAATATGATAAAGTTCACTAACACAAAGAAATACTGAAAAAAATCACATAATGAAAAGAGTTCTGAGATTTTAATCCTTTATGTAAAATCAAATTAGAGCATCTAAAGTAACCCTGCATGCTCAGCCACTAAGTTGTGTCTGAATCTCTGTGACCCCATGGGCTATAGCCTGCAAACGTGGCAGGCTGTCTATGGGCTTTCCCCTATCCATGGGGTTTCCCAGGCAAGAATACTGGAGTGGGTTGCCATTGTCTTCTCCGGGGAGTCTTCCCGATTCAGGGCTTGAATCTGTATCTCCTGCATTGGCAGGCAGGTTCTTTACTGTCTGAGCCACCAGGGAAGCCCCACTAAAAATATAGAATACTAAGTAAGTTATGAAATATAGTCTGATCCTATGTTCTCTACTGGGTACTGGCAAATGTTCTCAGTGTTTAAATCTTGGGGTGAGACCTCATGCTGATGGTGTCAGGGTGACTTCAGGTGGTGCAGTGACATTGAACTAGACTGCAGTGAGAAGTTTCTTCTTTTTCTCTTTAATCCTGATTATTTTATAAAGTTTTCATGTATTTTATATTTTTAAAAAAATCTTTCATCAGTCTTTCCATCAGAGAAGCTAGCCTCAGTCTCAGTTTATTAGGCAAAAATATCTATCTGAAATGTAACATTTTAAAAAATTAAAGTGTATTTGATTTACAATGTTATATTAGTTTCAAAATAATGTACATTAGTTTACAACATAATGAATCAATATTTTTACAAATTGTACTCCATTTAAATTTATTATACATATTGGTTATGGTCCCTGTGCTGTACCTTATATCCTTATATGTTATTTATTTTATGCCTCAGTTTGTACCTCTTAATCCCCTTCTCTTATCAAGTCATTTCCCCACCTTTCTCCCCGCTGGTAGCACTGATCTGTTCTCTGTGTTTCTGTTTCTGTTTTAGTATATTCATTTGTTTATTCTCTATAATCAACATATAAGTTAAAAAATGTAATGATATTTTAAACAGTATTTGCTTTATTGTTAATACCTATATCAAACAAATCAAAAAAGATATACTTTTTAAAATCAATACATATAAATTTAAGTAACATGATAATTCAGAGAAAGATACTGTCAATACAGTAAATATAATTAGGTGAAAATGGCAAAAAATCATAAAATGTATTATAACAGAGATATGAAAAATTATAGCATGTATGTGAATAAAATTTAGGAAACACTGGCCTAGACCTAAGCTGTCCAATAAGGTAGCCACTACCAACAGTAGTGCCCTATTGGGGATCTGAAATATGGCTGGTCCAAAATTGAGATGGTCTATAAATATAAAATACACACTGATTTCAAAGACATATTTTAATATTGATTGCATGTTACACAATAATAAGATATTTTGAATAGTTTATAAAAGTCTATATTTTATTAAAGTCGATTTCATCTATTTCTTTCTTAGTTTTTTTTTTTTTTTCTTTTAATATGGTTGGTTACAAGAAAATGTGAAATTACACAAGTGACTCATATTATACATCTATTGGGTAGCACTAGCCTAGACATGATCAGTTGGTAAAGAATCCACTTGCAATGCAGGAAACCCCAGTTCGATTCCTGGGTCAGGGAGATCTGCTAGAGAAGGGATAGGCTACCCACTCCAGTATTCTTGGGCCTCCCTTGTGGCTCAGCTGGTAAGGAATCTGTCTGCAGTGGGGGAGACTTGGTTTCGATCCCTGGGTTGGGAAGATCCTCTGGAGAAGGGAAAGACTACCCATTCCAGTATTCTGGCCTGGAGAATTCCATGGACTGTATGGTCCACGGGGTCACAAAGAGTCCAACGCAACTGAGTGACTTTCACTTTCACTTTCAGCCTAGACAATGACTCCTCAGAATTCTAGGAATTCCATACTCTTTTATTCATGCCTGAAAATATTTTATGACTATCCTATAATATTATTCTGCAAAAAAGTTTGTTATAAAATAAAATTTAAAAATTTTCCTGAACATAAGACTTGGAATGTAAAAATCTTTTTTGTCTGGATTTAGTTATCATTATACTCATTATTTATACATAGCAAATAAAATAAATACACAAGATCTGTGTTTAAAATAAACTCTAAAATGTTATTTGAAATATGTCTCTTAATGAGATGGGTGTGGCTTGTTTCCACTTTTTAAATATATATATATAAACTTGTCCACATATAAAACAGATAGGAATAGAATTGTTTCAACAAAGTTACTTATTACTTTGAACCCATTCTAAGTTACATTAGAGAAATAGGTATAATCAAAATAATATTTATTAATTTATTAGCAAAAGACTCAGTTTGATTGTCCTTTATTTTTATTTAAAAACAAGATTTGAAAAGCAGTGTTATGAAACTGAGCAGGATCCCATTTCAGGCACTAAATGCAGACTCTATACATAAAGGATTAAAAACACTGAAGTAAACATAATATAGTCCACAGGTTACAGTTGATCCTTGAACACCATGAGGGTAGAGACACCAGCCAGACCCTCTACCTGAAACCAAGCAGGCCGCTGTGGGGCTCCCGGGCACAGAAGCCTTTCTCTGTCCCTCGTTTCCAGTCTGTGGGGAATTGGTTTCGGCCTCCATGACCTTCCCTGAGTTCCAAAGGGCGGGAACAGAGAGTTGCTAACCAGGGAAGAGAAGGAACGCAGAGTCAAGGGAGCAGCAGCCAAGAAACAATAGAGCAGCCTTGGATCAGGGCCCTATTTCCAGATTCAAGGAATATACATAACAATACCTTTGAGCTCTTTCCAGACTGAACCACCCCCACCCCCCGCCCCCACCAAAATGGAAGATGTTAGCATTCCTCATTCCAGAATAAAGGAACCAGAGGAACTTTTCAGAGATAAAATTGCCAACATCCATTTGATCATTGAAAAAGCAAGAGAGTTCCAGAAAAACATCTACTTCTGCTTTATTGACGATGACAAAGCTTTTGACTGTGTGGATCACAACAAACTGTGGAAAATTCTTAAAGAGATGGGAATACCAGACCACCTTACCTACCTCCTGAGAAATCTGTTTGCAGGTCAAGAAGCAACAGTTAGAACCGGACATGAAACAACACATTGGTTCCAAATTGGGAAAGGAGTGCTTCAAGGCTGTATATTGTCACCTTGTTTATTTAACCTCTATGAAGAGTATATTATGAGAAATGTCAGACTCGATGAAGCACTGTTGTAATCAAGATTGCCGGGAGAAAGATCAATAACCTCAGATACGCAGATGATACCACCCTTATGGCAGAAAGCGAAGAAGAGCTGAAGACGCTCTTGATGAAAAGTGAAAGAGAAAGTGAAAGAGGATGAAAGTGGAAGTTGGCTTAAAACTCAACATTCAGAAAACTAAGATCATGGCTTCTTGTCTCACCACTTCATAGCAAATAAATGGGGAAATAATGGAAACAGTGAGAGGTTTTATTTTCTTGGGCTCCAAAATTACTGCAGATGGTGACAGCACCCATGAAATTAAAAGATGCCTGCTCCTTGGAAGAAAAGCTATGACCAACCTATACAGTATGTTAAAAAGCAGAGACATTGCTTAGCCAACAAAGGTCCATCTAGTCAAATCTATGGTATTTCCAGTAGTCATAAAGGGATGTGAGATTTGGACTATAAAGAAAGCTGAGAACTGAAGAATTGATGTTTTTGAACTGTGGTGTTGGAGAAGAAAGTCCCTTGGTCTGCAAGGAGATCAAACCAGCCAACCCTAAAGCAAATCAGTCCTGAATATTCATTGGAAGGACTGATCCTGAAGCTGAAACTCCAATACTTTGGCCACCTGATGTGAAGAACTGACTCACTGGAAAAGACCCTGGTCTGCAAGGAGATCAAACCAGTCAACCCTAAAGCAAATCAGTCCTGAATATTCATTGGAAGGACTGATCCTGAAGCTGAAACTCCAATACTTTGGCCACCTGATGTGAAGAACTGACTCACTGGAAAAGACCCTGATGCTGGGGAAGACTGAAGGCAGGGGGAAAAGCAGACAATAGAGAATGAGATGGTTGGATGGTATCACTGATTCGATGAACATGAGTTTGAACAAGTTCCGGGAGCTAGTGATCGACAGGGAAGCCTGGCATGCTCAGTCCACTGGGTTGCAAAGAGTCGGACATGACTGAGTGAATGAACTGAACTGAGGAAATCTTCGAGACACCATCTGAAACCAGATTAAAGGAGCCAGAGAAATTCATCAGACTACCGGAGGCCAGATTAAAGGAGTGCAGACCCTACACACATCCAGATTCTTATAAGCAACTCTGCCCTTGAACAATGGTTATAAAATTCCTCACCAAATACCCCTGGCAGGAGTCTGGTGTGTCCCCCTTTGACTGGCAAATCACTAAAGTTACTCTTTCTTCCTTCACCCAAAGCTTTGTCTCCAAGATTGAGTTTGGCACAGTGCCCAGAGACCAAATTCTCAGCCTTAATTACAAATATAAGTGTGTTAGAGTTTTGTCCTTTTGTTTAGTGTTTCAGGTATCTTTTAACCCTTGGCCTTTGCGCCTTTATTATGAGGTTAAGGATGTTCTAAGGATGGTCTTTATCTCTGATAAAGGGCCACATAGGAGATTATGACAGGGATGCCATGAATGAGGCTTCCACATTAGAAGTGATCCCTGGTGGTTCACTGGTGAAGAGACTGCCTGCAGTGTGGGAGACATGAGCTTGATCCCTGGGTCAGGAAGATCCCCTGGAGAAGAAAATGGCAACACATCCAGCATTCTTGCCTTGAAAATCCCATGGATGGAGGAACTTGGTGGGCTAGAGTCCGCAAGGTCACAGAGTCAGTTACGAGTGAATTCACTTTTTCTTTCAAGAACAGCAATTTTAGGAAGAAAGATCATAAGGAATACAAAGATCTGGAAAATTGATTACATTTATAACTTTCATATGCCTGCCTACCCCTTTGAAAAGTGTTTGTGTATAGACATTTCAATTTGGAAGCCCCATCTTTAAATTGGTTCTTTCCCAAATCACTGGAAAAATAAATGAATGAAGAAATGAGGAAGGAAATTCATTTTTGTCATTGAATAATTTAAAAAATGTATCTACCTTTTACTTGATTCAGTCACTTGAAAGTATGTACATTTCTGAAATGCCTTAATATTTGTTTAAATAATTCTTACTGCATTTATCACTTTTTACCCAGATTATAATTATTTTTACACATGTATTATCCCTGTAGTACAAGAAAGTTAGCTGTGGTTATGAACCATGTGTAATTCATCTATCTATATTGAAAGTCAACTTTATTCATGAATTCATAAATTAATAGAGACAGTGGGTAAACCTTTTGCTATTTTTTTTAAAAAAAGAAAGATCATTCAGGAACTTTCAATTTGTTTTCTCTTTGAAACTTAAAATAAGGGAAGATTCATATTGATATATGCAATGATATATACAGTATTCTTGCCTGGAGAATACCATGAATAGAGGAGTCTGGCAGGCTACAATCCATGGGGTCACAAAGAGTAAAACACAACTAACACACACACACACACACACTCTAGATGTCTTTTATCATCTAGTTGTGGTTAACATGATACACTGAAAATAATATAACTTGCCCTTAATATCCTATGCCAGAGTGGTACATTTGTTAAAACTGAGGAATCTACACTGACACAAAGTCTACCCAAAGTCTATCCAAAGGTTTCAGTATTGGTGTTGTACATTCCAAGAGTTTTGACAAATGCATAATGATACATAAGCACTATAATAGTATCATACTGAAAAGTTTTGCTCCCCTGAAAACCCTGTGTTCTGCTTATTCATCTTTCCTTTGCTCCCTGACTCCTGGAAACCACTGATCATTTTACCAACTCATAGTTTTGCCTTTTCCAAAAGGTTATATAGTTGGAATCTTATCGTATGTAGACTTTTAAGATTACTTCTTCCACTTGGCAATGTGTATTTATATATCCTCTATGCTTTCTCATGGCTTGATAGTTCAATTCTTTTTATTGGTGCCTTATTTGCTATTAGGTCTTCCTGGTGGCTTAGTGGTAAAGAATCTGTCTGTAATGCAGGAGACCCAGGTTTGATCCCTGGGTCAGGAAGATCCCCTGGAGAAGGGTATGGCTACCTACCCCAGTATCCTTGCCTGGAGAACTCTATGGACAGAGAAGCCTTGTGGGCTACAGTCCTCTGGGGTCACAAAGAGTTGGACATGACTGAGAGACTAACACTTTCACTTTCAATTTTCTATTATCTGAATGTACATGGTTTATCCATCCATTCATCTGCTAAAGAGCATCTTGGTTGCTTCCCAAGTGCATCACTTATGAGGAAAGTTTCCGTAAACGTCCCTAAGCAGCTTTGTGTGCTTGGTCCTTGTAAAAGTTTTCCATTTTCTTCAGTAAATACCAAGGATTACAATTCCCATGTCATGTCATATGAGTATGTTTACTTTTTTTTTTTTTTTCCAGTGGGTTTTGTCATACATTGATATGAATCAGCCATGGATTTACATGTATTCCCAATTATACAAAAGTGAAAAAACTGTCTTTCGAAGTGACTGTACCATGTTGAATTTCCACTGGCAGTGAATAAAAGTTTCTGTTGTTCCATATCCTAGTCAGCATTTGATGTCCATGTTTTTGATATTTACTGTTTGGCTCAGATGGTAAAGCATCAGCCTGCAATGCTGGAGACCCGGGTTTGATCCCTGGATCAGGAAGATCTCCTGGAAAAGGAAATGGCAACCCACTCTGGTACTCTTGCCTGGAAAATTCCATGGACAGAAGAGCTTGGTAGGCTACAGTCCCTGGGGTCGCAAAGAATCGGACATGACTGAGTGACTTCACTTTCACTTTTATTCTAATAGATGTGTAGTGGTATCTCATTGTTTTAGTTTGTAACTCATAAATAACATATAATATTGACCAGATTTTCATATGCTTATTTCTCTTATTTGGTGACATATTTATTTGCCCAGTTGTCAATTGGATTGTTTGTTTCCTTATTTTTGAGTTTTAAGAGGTTTTTTGTGGGTGTGCATTTTGTATAACAATCATTTGTCAGGTATATTTTTGAAAATATACTCCCAGTTTGTGATCTCTCTTCTCATTCTGTTTCCAGGATATTTTATGTATTTTTCCACACTATTGTACTTGCATTGTAGTAGCTAGTACAGGAATTAGAGATCCTGAGAGAATGTTCCTAGATTATATATAAACTGTCTTCCAACTTTTAACACCTTAAGAAGTATTTTCCAAATGCATTTTGATATCAACCTCTTACCACAAAGTATAATAATACAAATAAAAACTAGCAATTCATGGACATATAAAAGCATTAAATAGCCTATTGAAATGTTTAAGATTTTGTGTTATGTTAGGAAAGCAGAATGGAAACAAACATCCCTCTCCCATGTATTAGTACATTAATAGATCCTGGCATGCAATTTACTGTACAGTACAAAAGTTATCTAACAAGAACAGTCTCTGCTAAAGAGTGTCTATGGTCTGCCAGATTGTCAATTTTTCATGTTGTCATTATTAATCTGTGAAAAATAAAAATATTATGAATAAAATCAGAATGTCCTATTTAGTTTTCTAAATGTTTTTGCCAGTGATCAAGTATTGGTTCTACTAACACTATATAAGAAACACAGAATGAGACTTACAAAGATATTTTGTGAAATAAAGATTAGTAGAATAATTATATTTGATAGTTGGGTTTTTCCTAAGTTAGACCTCTACCTACAATTTTTATAGGTCCCTTCTAAGCATAAGATTGAAGGTCACACAGATAGGCACATCAGTTTTGTTTTATTTGCATGGATTAGCATAGCCCTTCACAAACGATTTTCTATTATTTTTCTTCCAGTATAAATACCAAAGACTGTTAAAGGTAAGAAGCTTAAGGAAAGGCAGATTGCATCTTGTCACAAATCGAAGCACAATGAATGGGCTGAAGATATTTCTCTCTGCTGAGATCAGAGTTGTCCTGTTAAGTAAACATACCAAGAATGATCTGTTCACCAGACTTGCTGTGGTTAAGACTTTTGAACATTTACACAGAAGCTTAGGTAAATTTCAGCATTGTCACCTATTCTCAAGGTATTTAAACATTACAGTTTTGTAGATCTTATAGAAGTACTTTCATTAACTCTTTCAAGCATATTATTTTTACATAAGAAAGAAATGATGATCAAATTACCTATTAGAGACTTATAATTTTTCCTGATGAAAGAGATGTTTGAAATTATTTGTTATATATTATGTAAAAATAAGAAATAATCATTCTAGCAATTATAAAATTTAATGTAGCCAAAATTAAAACAGAAAGAAACAGAGTTTTTTTTTTCTGTGATGTACATGACTGAAATAATATCTGCTAATACCAAAGTTTCCAGCAGCAACTGTGTTTGTAGTACTTATCACACTGTATATCAGATTTTTAGGGCTATGTAACAAATGACTGTGAACTGTACAGTTTCAAATGTCCAATATCAGGATATTATCAGGGCCATATTCTCTCTTAAGGGCCTAGGACAGAATCTGTTTCATGCCTTTCTCTTAGCTTCTGGTGTTGAAAACAACCCTTGCTATTCTGTGGTCTGTAGATAACATCTCTCAAATCTCCTTCAAATTCTTTATTTAGACTTCTTGCTGTGTTTCACTTTTTCAGGTTTTTTTTTTTTTTTCCTTAAAAAAAAAAAGGACACCAGCTGTATTGGATTAGTTGTTCTGTTGTTTTTAGTCACTAAGTCATATCCGACTCTTTGCAGCCTCTTGGACTGTAGCCCGCCAGTTTCCTCTGTCCATGGGATTTCCCAGGCAAGAGTACTGTGGTGGGTTGCCATTTCCTTCTCCATGGGTGGTGATCTTCCTGACCCAAGGATCAAATCCGTGTCTCCTGCATTACAGGCAGATTCTTTACCACTGAGACACAGAGATGAATACTGTTAAAACAGGAGGGTGCCAAGGCTTCTGGGAGAAGGTGACATTGAATTGATTTTTGAATGACTAGCAATAAATAGTCCATTAGAGAAAGAATAGAAGACAGGATAAGAATTTTGAGGAAGAGGAAGTAGTGTTTTTGAGGCAAAAGATTTGTGAGTATTTTGAAGTTATTCATAGCTCAGATCGGTCGGATTAAAGGCACTGTCAAGGGAGGTCATGAAATGAGCCTTGAAAAAAAAAAAAAAGGACCAGATCTTAAAGTGTTTTCAGTATATTAGTATCTGAGTTCATTGTATTTGTGTGGACAAAAATAATTGCAATAGAGTTCCAAGAGAAGTTCTTGAGGGTTGGAAAATTGAAGAAATTAACATTTATTGACTCCATTTATGTACTGTGTGTGAAGTCACTTCAGTTATGTCCAACTCTATGTGACCCTATGGACCACAGAATACTGGAGTGGGTTGCCATTCCCTTCCTCAGGGCCTTTTATGTAGAGGTGATTTTATACAAATTATTTCATGTAATCTATATGCAAATCTGCAATATGGGAATTAATTCCATTCCACAGAGAAGAAAACTGGGTCAAAACTATTAAGATAATTTAACTCAGATGACCATTATATCTACTACTGTGGGCAGGAATCCCTTAGAAGAAATGGAGTAGCCAACATGGTTAACAAAAGAGTCCGAAATGCACGACTTGGATGCAATCTCAAAAACAACACAATGATCTCTGTTTGTTTCCAAGGCAAACCATTCAATATCACAGTAATCCAAGCCTATGCCCCAATCAGTAATGCTGAAGAAGCTGAAGTTGAATGGTTCTATGAAGACCTACAAGACCTTCTAGAACTAACACCCAAAAAAGATGTCCTTTTCATTATAGGGACTGGAATGCAAAAGTAGGAAGTCAAGAAACACCTGGAGTAACAGGCAAATTTGGCCTTGGAGTACAGAATGAAGCAGATCAAAGGCTAATAGAATTTTGCCAAGAGAACACACTGGTCATAGCAAACGCCCTCTTCCAACAACACAAGAGAAGACTCTACACATCGACATCACCAGATGGTCAACACAGAAATCAGATTAATTATATTCTTTGCAGCCAAAGATGGAGAAGCTCTACCAGTCAGCAAAAACAAGACCAGGAGCTGACCAGGAGCTAACTGTGGCTCAGATCATGAACTCCTTATTGCCAAATTCAGACTTAAACTGAAGAAACCAGGGAAAACCACTAGATCATTCAGGTATGACCTAAATCATATCCCTCGTGACTATACAGTGGAACTGAGAAATAGATTTAAGGGACTAGATCTGATAGAGAGAGTGCTTGATGAACTATGGACAGAGGTTTGTGACATTGTACAGGAGACAGGGATCAAGACATCCTCATGGAAAAGAAATGCACAAAGGCAAAATGGGTGTCTGAGGAGGCCTTATAAATAGCTGTGAAAAGAAGAGAAGTGAAAAGCAAAGGAGAAAAGGAAAGATATTCCCTTTTGAATGCAGAGTTCCAAAGAATAGCCAGGAGAGATAAAAACTTCCTCAGTGATCAATGCAAAGAAATAGAGGAAAACAACAGAATGGGAAAGACTAGAGATCTCTTCAGGAAAATTAGAGCTATCAAGGGAACATTTCATGCAAAGATGGGCTTGATAAAGGACAGAAATGGTATGGACCTAACAGAAGCAGAAGATATTAAGAAGAGGTGGCAAGAATACACAGAAGAACTGTACAAAAAAGATCTTCACAACCCAGATAATCACAATGGTGTGATCACTCACATAGCCAGACATCCTGGAATGTGAAGTCAAGTGGGCCTTAGAAAGCAACACTACGAACAAAGCTAGTGGATGTGATGGTATTCCAGTTGAACTATTTCAAATCCTGAAAGACAATGCTGTGAAAGTGCTGCAGTCAATATGGCAGCTAATTTGGAAAACTCAGCAGTGGCCACAAGACTGGAAAAGGTCTGTTTTCATTCCAATACCTAAGAAAGGCAATCCCAAAGAATGCTCAGACTACCGCACAATTGCACTCATCTCACAAGCTAATAAAGTAATACTCAAAATTATCCAAGCCAAGCTTCAGCAATACGTGAACCATGAACTTCCAGATGTTCAAGCTGGTTTTAGAAAAGGCAGAGGAACTAGAGATCTAATTGCCAATATCTGCTGGGTCATCAAAAAAGCAAACGATTTCCAGAAAAACATCTATTTCTGCTTTATTGACTACGCCAAAGCCTTTGACTGTGTGGATCACAATAAACTGTGGGAAATTCTGAAAGAGATGGGAATACCAGATCACCTGACCTGCCTCTTGAGAAAACTGTACGGTCAGGAAGCAACAGTTAGAATTGGACATGGAACAACAGACTGATTCCAAATAGGAAAAGGAGTACATCAAGGCTGTATATTGTCACCCTGCTCATTTAACTTATATGCAGAGTACATCATGAGAAACGCTGGGTTGGAAGAAGCACAAGCTGGAATCAAGATTGCCGGGGGAAATATCAATAACCTCAGGTATGCAGATGAGACCACCCTTATGGCAGAGAGTGAAGAGGAACTAAAAAGCCTCTTGATGAAAGTGAAAGAGGAGAGTGAAAAAGTTGGCTTAAAACTCAACATTCAGAAAACTAAGATCATGGCATCTGGGCCCATCACCTCATGAGACATAGATGGGGAGACAGTGAAAACAGTGTCAGACTTTATTTTGGGGGGCTCCAAAATCACTGCAGATGGTGACTGCAGCCATGAAATTAAAAGACACTTACTCCTTGGAAGGAAAGTTATGACCAACCTAGATAGCATATTAAAAAGCAGAGACATTATTTTGCCAACAAAGGTCCATCTGGTCAAGGTGATAATTTTTCCAGTGGTCATGTATGGATATGAGAATTGGACTGTGAAGAAAGCTGAGCACCAAAAAATTGATGCTTCTGAACTGTGGTTTTGGAGAAGACTCTTGAGAGTCCTGTGGATGCAAGGAGATCCAACCAGTCCATCCTAAAGGAGATCAGTCTTGGGTGTTCATTGGAAGGACTGATGCTGAAGCTGAAACTCCAATACTTTGGCCACCTCATGCAAAGAGTTGGCTTATTGGAAAAGACCCAGATGCTGGGAGGGATAGGGGGCAGGAGGAGAAGGGGACGACAGAGGATGAGATGGCTGGATGGCATCACCGACTCAATGGGCATGAGTTTGAGTAAACTCCGGGAGCTGGTGATGGACAGAGAGGCCTAGCTTGCTACAACTCATGGGGTTGCAAAGAGTCGGAAACAACTGAGCAACTGAACTAAACTGAAAGAACAATGACTAATTTATTCAAATGACAAATCAGGAGGGGTAGGTGTATCCCACGGTGAACATACGTCCTATGAGAAAAGCCTTGGAAGGAACTTGTAGAATGAAATTCATATGACATAGTTACAGGACAGTGAAATAACTGACCCAACTACCAATATAAATCTAGATATATAGACTTCAGTCAGATTACTTAAGCATATAAATATAAACTCAAGCACAGATTTGAAGAGAATGAAAACAGAATGGTGAAGATTTCCAAGGAAGGTAGTGAAATCATTGAAATAAATATGAGGTCAGTTCCATTTGCTTGAGATTAGTGAATAGGAGAATTTAGCAGGGAAACAATTACAGTATCCCAAGAATCTCCAGCTGTACAGGCTGGATTTGAAAAATGTGGAGGGACCACGGATCAAATTGCCAACATCAATTGGATCATAGAAAAAGCAAGGGAATTCCAGAAAATAAACAACAATATCAAAAATCACTTCTACTTCACTGACTACATGAAATCATTTGACTGTGTAGATCACAACAAACTGTTGAAAGTGCTTAAAGAAACAGGAATATCAGACCACGTTACTTGCCTCCTGAGAAACCAATATGCAGGTCAAGAAGCAATAGTTAGAACCAGACATGGAAAAACAGACTAGTTCAAAATTGGGAAAGGAATATGAAAAGGCTGTATATTTTCAGTCTGCTTATTTAACTTATATGCAGAGTGCTTAAAACTCAACATTCAGAAAACTAAGATCATGGCATCTCGTCCCATCACTTCATGGGAAATAGATAGGGAAACAATGTAAACAGTGACAGACTTTATTATTTTGGGCTCCAAAATCACTGCAGATGGTGACTGCAGCCATGAAATTAAAAGATGCTTACTCCTTGGTAGAAAACCTATGTCCAACCTAGACAGCATATTAAAAAGCAGAGACATAGCTTTGCCAACAAAGGTCCATCTAATCAAAGCTATGATTTTTTCAGTAGTCACGTATACCTGTGAGAGTTGGACTATAAAGAAAGCTGAGCGCCGAAGAATTGATGCTTTTGAACTGTGGTGTTGGAGAAGATTCTTGAGAGTCCCTTGGACTGCAAGGAGATCCAACCCATCAATCCTAAAGGAAATCAGTCCTGAATATTCACTGGAAGGACTGATTCTGGGGCTGAAGCTCGAATATTTTGGTCACCTGATGTGAAGAACTCACTCATTGGAAAAGACCCTGATGCTGGGAAAGATTGAAGGTGAGAGGAGAAGGGGACAACAGAGGACAAGATGGTTGGATGGCATCACTGACTCGGTGGACATGAGTTTGAGTAAGCTCCAGGAGTTGGTGATAACAGGAAAGCCTGGCATGCTGCAGTCCATGAGGCTGCAAAGAGTGGACATGACTGAGCAATTGAACTGAACTGATACAGAGTACATCATGTGAAATGCTGGGTTGGATGAAGCACAACTGGAATCAAGATTGCCAGGAGAAATATCAACAGCCTCAGATACGCAGATGACACCACTCTAATGGCAGAAAGCAAAGAACTAGAGATTCTCTTCAGGAGAGTGAAAGAGGACAGTGAAAAAAATTGGCTTGAAATTCAACATTCAAAAAACTAAGATCATGGCATCCAGTCCCATCAGTTCATGGCAAATTGATGGAGAAAAAGTGGAAACAGCAACAGATTTTATTTTCTTGGTCTCCAAAATCACAGCAGATGGTGACTGCAACCAAGAAATTACAAGACATTTGCCAACATTTGCCCTTTTCTCCACATCCTCTATAATATTTCTCATTTGTGGATTGTTTAATGATGGCCATTCTGACTGGTGTGATGTGATACCTCATTGTAGTTTTGATTTGTAATTCTTTAATAATGAGCGATGTCGAGCATCTTTTCATGTGTTTCTTGGCCATCTGTATGTCTTCTTTGGAGAAATGTCTGTTTAGGTCTTTTGTCCATTTTTAAAATATCGGGTTGTTTGTTTTCCTGATATTGAGCTGCATGAGCTGTTTGTATACTTGGAGATTCAACCTTTGTCAGTTGTTTAATTTGCAATTATTTTCTTCCATTCTGACATAGAGAGCTCAATCCAGTACTCTATGACAAGCTAGACAGGTAGGATATGGGAGGGAGGTTCATGAGAAATGGGACAGCAGTATGCCTTTGGTTGATTCATGTTGATGTATGGCAATAACCAGCATAGTATTATAAAACAATTATACCCCCCCAATTTTTTTTAAAAACTCCTTGGAAAGAAAGTTACAATAAACTTAGGCAGTGCATTAAAAAGCAGAGACATCATTTTGTCAACAAAAATCTGTATAGTGAAAGCTATGGTTTTTCCAGTAGTCATGTATGGATGTGAGTGTTGGACCATAAAGAAGGTTGAGCACTAAAGAATTGACACTTTCAAATTTGGCACTGGAGAAGACTCTTAAGAGTTCCTTGGACAGCAAGGAGATGAAATTATTCAGTCCTTAAGGAAATCAACTCTGTATATTCATTGGAAGGACTGATACTGAAACTGAAGCTCTGATACCATGGCGATCTGATGTGAAGGACTGACTCGTTGGAAAAGAGCTCGATGCTGGGAAAGATTGAGGGCAGGAGGAGTAGTGGGCAACAGAGAATGAGCTTGTTGGATAACACCACTGACTCAACCGACAAGAGTTTGAGCAAACTCAGGGAGACAGTGAAGGACAGGGAAGCCCGGTGCACTGTATGGAGTTACAAAGAGTCAGACACGACTTAGAGACTGAACAACAATTGTAATATCAATTATGGTGCAAAATGATGATGTAAAATCAGGGGTCAGATTAGGAGTGGTCCTGGAAAAAAAGCTTTTTGACACTGGGACTAAAACAGCAATTTTTTAAAAGAAAGAAACTTTAAAAATGAAAAAGTATTAACTTAAAATTGGTTGGATATTAGAACATGAAGAAAAGAAAGATTATAATATTTCATACCATGAAGGGCTAAGAATAGGGATATAAGTGATAGAGATAGGAACTTTACTAACAAAATCTGAGAAAGCAAGGTTTACAGAGAGTGCAGAGAGATCTGTTCAGTTTTAGATACACTGAGTTTGAGATAACAGTCAATATTCATCCAGTCATTTCTAGATTTTGCATATGAATTGGAATACAGCATTAATATGAATCTGCAATACTGAGGGGAAAAAAAACATAATTATGCATCTTTTTTTTTCTCCTATCATTTTTCCTAGAATTGCAAATCCTAACACACAGGATCAGTTCTAAATTAATGGGTGGTTTGAAGAACCAGAAGAAGTATGATTTATCTTTCTTAAGTAGTGGTTAAAATTAAAAAAAAAAAAAAAGTCCTGTCTTTGAAATAGATTTATTCCTGTGTCCTGTGTTGCAGAAATGTCAGTTATGTTAATTTTGAAGTCCTTGTTTGTAGGTGTATATGAGAGTAATTGAAAGCCGTGGACTAATAGCAGATTACTTATTTTGTGACTTCAGAGAATGATTTCAAAATAATTATAAATATATATACACATATACATACAAACACACACACATGTGTGTTAAGGCAAAGATTTATATCTGCTTGAAACAGAATAATGCTGAAATGGCACATGTGGAACCACAGGCTGATAAATTAACTGAAGTAGTACAAGCAGAAACTAAAGGAGATTCTGAGAATGTGAGTTATTGTGAATCTGCTGAATCTTAGAAAGAGTACAGGAGTCTATGGAACTTGGAAATTGGAGATTTCTGTCCATCTTTTTGAGATCTCGAGAGACAAGGAGAAGTAGCTAACATCTGAATCATCCTCTATGCCCATATGCAAAATACTTCAGCACTTTCTTCCTCAATGTTATAAACACTGCTGAGAATGTTATTAATCTACCAGAAGATGTTGGAATCTGCACATACATTGGTTGGTGATGTTTGTTGGGTTTCTGAAATAGCAAGGAAATGCACAGAACATTTTGCATACTTCTTGGTTTCCGCCAGATTAGAGTCAAAATAAGCAAATTTAGAGATGACTTTCTGTAGGCCAGGAAACTCTCTGCCTTAATTTCCTACATGACCATCTTCCATGTATTCTTCTGTCCTTCATGTTGCCCCACTTTATTATTTACATTTTCTTCTCTTGAAGGCTGGAATTGTGTGACTGTGGCATGGATAATATTTGATTCCAACATGATTAATTGGATTAAAATATTATAGTTATTTTTTTAACAGAATGATGCTTTTTAAAAATTCTGAAGTGATAATTGCTTTACAATACCATGAGAACTGTGTTTGTAGGAATAGTTAATTACAAGATCAGAAGTTCAATGAAATCATTTATTTTTATACAAGAATATAAATGCAAATCCAATATTTAACCTTGGATTATAAATAATATTTTAAAGAATATTAAATATATTTAATTTGTGGAGTCAAGAGTAGAAAATTTAAAATTCAAATTGTGATGTTTATGATTTGATTTATGATTTATTTGTTAGATCTCTAATTTTAAATTGGAAGTGTCATAATCCAAGAACCTAACATTCCAAAATCTGATATTATGCATATAATTTAAACTATACTTGGTTATCTTTCAATCTATCAATTTATTTGTTAATTCATTCAGTTATTTATCCAGATATTCAGACAAGTTGTTAATGATGATAAAATTGCACTTTAAATCTCCCTAGAGAAAAAGAGAAAAGCTCAATTAAGTGTTGTCCTGGGTGGGTTTTAAATAGCTGAATAGAGGGATAAGTAAGCTGAAATGGATCAGCCTCATACAACTCCCTGACAAACATCTTAAGAGCAATTCCTCAATAAAGTTTGCCATCAAGTTTACCTTCAAATATGTGAAATAGAAAATCTTAATTTATTCCTATGGCAGAGAATATATGTATATATGTATATGGCAGCTGTGCTTTGCTTCTGGGAAAAATGTAAACATATTTCTGTCAGGATAAATATTTTAACTTTTTATTGCTAAGTATAATGAAAAATTTAAAAAAAAACACAAAAATATTTATGCCAGTAATTGAAATGCAGCCTATATTATTATATCGGCCAGAATATGTTCTTAATATACTGCTGTAAAGATGTGGGGGTGCAGAAACTCTAAATAATGTTGTACAAGAAAGGTTTTATCACCTAATTTACAAAGTGAGAGATGGGTAAATTCCTGTTGGGCTGAAAATAAAAAAAAACATTGAAAAGTCCAAGAGAAGTTAACCATATTGCATTTGATATGTACATTCTATATTTCCAATTTAAATGCACATTTCTTTGGGGGGTGAGGAAGACATTAAATTGATGTGGAAAACTATGGTCTTGTTCTATGCAACCTTTAAGTTAAAGTTGTGAGAGACAAACATCTCACTTCTTTAACACTGTAAGAGATGAATTTAATAGTTAAGTTGGTTAATTAATTGAAAGTGAATTTTGTCTAGGCCAGCTTAAGGCAAATTTTGATAGCCCAAATATTTCAACTCAGCTTGCTAACCACACTTCTAGAAGCAGAAACAGATGCTCCAGGCTAAGGACTGCTCACAAAAGATTTTAATGAGATGAAAAAGTATGAATATAAATTGCACCTTATCTCTAATGCTTGAGAGTGAATTTTCTCAGAAATTAAGTTTAGAAAGATATTGTGCTGTGATGAACATAAATGCTCACACTCAATTTCACTTATTGCAAGTGAGATTTCTATTTCTTCTGTCTCCTAAGGAAGATCTTATATGGTAAATCTAGTTAGATTTTGGCAATAAGCAGTCTTTTTTTGGGAAAACATAATTTAATATACTATCTTTTTTTTTTTTCATTGATAGAAGAGGTAAGAGTGACTTAGGTACCAGGTATGAATAAAACACCTTCAAGTCTGTCAAATTTCAGTCACACAATTTCTGAAACCCTTATATCGGTCTGATGGAGTTATGATATTTCTGCAATAGCTGCTTATAGGTTTGTGCTCTGCAGCTAAACTGAAATCATGCTGAAGGTACAAAAACTGTAAGCACTGGAATTCTCTCTCCCAGTTTCAAAGAAACATTTCTTATTTAGATGCAGGATCAATACTCAACATTTTGTTAAAAGCTCCAAATATTTTGTACTGAAGAGACTCAGAATATTAGTATAGAGAGGAAACTATCTCAAAGTAACTCATTTCAACAGAGATTTACACTTACTAGGGAAACTAAATAACTTCTATGAAAATTTAAAGAGCTTTGCATTTCTCTGGGTAGAGGCTAAACCACTATTATTGAGATGCCACAATAAAGCACCCACCCATACCCGTGTATCCATCCAAACTTGGGTAGGTTCTTTGCGGTTAATTGCGTATACTATACTTGACTTTTGACTTTCACTTGTGCATCATGGTAGGTGGTCAGTTTCTACCATCTCCCAGCTAATAGGGGGGAGAAAGAAAGCAGAAAGTCAACATCCTGTAGTTTTAAGGTCAAGAACCAGTGACATTCATATCCCATTGACTAGAGCAGTTATGTGGCTACACTTAGCTATGAAAGAGACTGGGTGTGGTAGCAGTCTTTAAGCCAGACCCTGATAAATCCAACTGGGAAACATCATTAAATAATATTTAACTCAAACATACTTGTTTAGATTTTTTAAAAGACGTTAGATAAAAAGACAATTGGAAACCTATAAACTGACTATCCTTTTGACCCACCCTTGAGAAAGTTCTTTAGGATTTAAATGAGTGCTATGTGGCCCACACAGACTTTTACAGGCTTTCAAAATGAACACATGCACCCCCATGGCTGATCATGTCCGTGTATGGCAAAAACCACTACAATATTGTAAAGTAATTAGCCTCCAATTAAAATAAATTAATTAATTTTTTAAAAATGTTTACTAATTTTTAAAAGATCTAGTTTTAAGCTTGGCGTATCATAGGAGGAGACACAGAAAATTTATCTGAAAAGATAAGATTGGACTACTGGGGTCTTAGGTGTTCTTGAATGTTTTAATAACAATTAGCATTTATTGAATATGTACAGTGCATCTTACCCTGTTTTAAGTACTTACCACACAGTAACTAACTTCATCCTCACAAAGAACCTTTGAAGGGTTACTGCCATATCAGGGATGAGAAGACTGACACTCAGTGGGGTGAAATAGCTTCACATGAGATACTTAATAAATGAAGTTGATAAGCATATAGAAATAAATGCTATGTATGACACAGCACTAAAGAAAGGAAAAAAAAGTGAGAATGAGGCAAAAGACAAAAGATTCCAGTTCAGTATAGGCATCTCCTCGACAACATTGACAGAATGTAGTAAATAACAGAGTTGGCTGTCAAGCTGAGCAGAAAAAAACATGATTCATAAAGCTGAGCAGAAAAAAACGTGATTCATAAACCATGAAAAGAGGTAACAAGGCAAAGAGTAGGACTGGGTCAGAATTTCTTCTCAGAGAAAAGTTTCCAAGGTAAAGCCACACTTGTTCTTTTAAATATTTCTAAGAAAAATTGACCAAGCAGTGATCATTTTTAATTAAAAAAAAAAAAAAAACTAAAACAGATCTCTTAACCTTTCAAAATCCATCTCAGGCTCCCTTTCCAACATGCTTTTAATAATCTCTGTCACCTCCACCAATGGAAGACTTCATCACTGCTTCTCTTCAGTGTGGTCCCCTACTTTGACTTATCACACTTGATTATATGTGTTTACGTCATTGTCTTCCTTGATAGTTTTTAAGTTCCTTAAAAGCTGTACCTTAAAATTCTTTTTAATGTGTACTCCCAGTACCTTCCAAAATACTGAACATTCTCAATAAATATTTACTGAATTGAATTAAAAGTCTTCATGGCATATAGGAAGGAGGCTTGACCTAGGTCGGCACAAGAGAATTTAGCAAATATTTGAAGCATGTGATGCTGCTCCCTTTTGGTGTCCATAGCAATAAACTTTTTTTTTTTTTTTTTTTGAACAAGGTCTAGAGAATCCTCTTTAACACAGGTGGATATTATCTATCATGAGAACCTGGCTAGAAAATGAAAGCTATTTCGCAGGGCAGCCACAATAGGTCAGCACCGCAGAAACGGCTTGGCTGAGCGTGACTGCATGATCTTGCATCCTTAGCCTAAGGGTCTCAATTCATGTTAAGACCACCAATATACCCATGTAAGAAGGATCATGGAAAACAGAATGTTGAAGCTTTAGAGAAAAGAAAAAATAGAAATTTGGGATAAAAATATTTGCTGTTACTCCTGTGAGGGTTTTAGAAGTTTAGAGTACATCAGTGTTAATGAAGTTTTATTTTTTTCTACCCCTAGCATTTAGAAAGTTATATCTTCTTTTCTTTAATTCTGCTTTACTACTGTCCTGATTAAAAAATTTATAAGAGAGAGAAAGGGGATGGCCAGCAATCTGTGCCCATCAGGGAACCATTTCCAAGCCAGGACATACATTTCAGGTCTGCCAATATAAACACTTAATGAAGGAAATTTGCTGAAATGCTGGGCAAGACTTATGTGTGTTTTTTCCTACCTTCGGTGTACAAGATCAATGATGGCAATCAATCAACTACTTGGAAGGATTGATCTTTGTAATTGTGAAATTGAATAGTAAGCGAAATGAAGGTATGGAAAGCTAAAAATAAGGCTTCCCTTAAACTTTCAGAATTTAGGTCTTAAAACACAGGCTTTGTGTTGACAGATTCGCCAACTTTTCTTCACTTTCTTCATATTGAGGGACAGTATTAGCCTTACTTACTTTGTGCTTAAAATATCTCAGCCTTTCTTAGTGCAGGGTTAACATCTCCATGTCAAAATTATAGCTGTTATGAGCCTCTCCAATGCTGTTTAAAGGAAATAAACACTTATAAACCCTACCTCCAAAAAAAAAAAAAATGTATTGGTCTCTTAATCCATTGGTTTTGTTTGTTACAGGTTTATAATCTTTCTCAAGCCTCCCCTGGTGGTTCAGACAGTAAGGAGTCTGCCTAGAATGCAGGAGACCTGGTTTCGATCCATGGGTTGAGAAGATCCCCTGGAGAAGGAAATGGCAACCCACTCCAGTATTCTTGCCTGGAACATCCCATGGACGGAGGAGCCTCGTGGGCTACAGTTCATGAGGTCGTAAAGAGTCAGACATGACTGGGTGGCTGATACACACAATCTTTGTCAGTCAGAGTGGCTCTGTTTTGAAGAGTGACTGTTTGTCTCTCCTCTGTGAAAAAGAAGTCAGTTGGAAATAAGCAGCAGAAATGATAGTTGGTTACTTTGGTTTCAAATGACCCAAATTAAATGACCCCAAATGTTCTGCTCTGTTAGGCAGTATCCTGATGAGCAGATTTAACTTTCATCAACTCAGAGGTCTTTGAAGTGTCGTGCTTTTTACCCCCTGTCATGTTGTAGCATACAAACTCTTTTTGTTTTTAGAGTTGGAGGCTTTCATATTACACGCTGCTGCTGCTGCTGCTAAGTCACTTCAGTCGTGCCCGACTCTGCTAGGTTTGACCAATTATAAACACCAGGATTTAAAAGAAGGTTCTCATTTGTGTGTTTCAATTTAAGTTCATCATTCACCATTTCATTATCACTATGCTATATGTGTTTAAATAAGAGAATGAGAAGCATTATAAGAAAATATCTGTTGAAGTGGAAGGCTGCATTTAGGCAAGAATCTCTTAAGCTGTTTTAATTGAAGTATAGTGGGTTTCAGGTTACAGCAAAGTGATTCAGTTATATATGTATATATGTGTATGTATATATATATTCACACATATATATATAGGGGTGTGTGTGTGTGTCTGTGTGTTTCAATATATGTTCTTTTTCAGATTCTTTTCCATTATAGGTTATTATAAGATATGGAATACAGTTCCTTGTGCTATATAGTAGGTCCTTGTTTATCTATTTTATATAGAGTAGTGTGTATCTGTTAATCCTAAACTTTCACTGAATTATCAAAATAATTGTCCCTATCATCTATTCCTCTCCTACGGTTATGAAGAGCCTATTGATGGGCTGTTTACCACATAGAATGGTGTCCTACATGTCTGAAGCACCCATCTTGTAACTAATATGCACCAGATCCTACAATAGGCTCTGTCCATAATTCCACTTTATAGGTAAGGACATCAAGATTAGAGAGATTACGTAACTTGCTCAGGTGCCACAGATTTCATGGGGCAGGAAATTCAAGATAAGGTGCTTCCACTATTCTCTCCCAAGAGCTTATAATGTAATGAGGAAGACAAATAGCAAAATTATACTTCCTAATATCTGAACATTATATGTATCATTTGTAATACTATGATAAATTTATCCCACAAGTTTGTCATAAAGATTAAATAAAAATGTGTACGAAGAGGATGATTTATATTTGTTATGTATATTTATATAATCAGGCAGAGGATTTAAATGCCTTGTCTAATGTATAAATTCCTGATATAATTGGATTCTTCTTTCAAAATGATAGATCTCTTTACTCACCATACTGTTAATGAACAAAGCAATGAATTTTTTCCTATCATTCCCTTTGAGATTATTCATAAGGAACATTGAAGGCAACTGTTTAATTCTTACTACCCAAAATATTTTGTGCTAAGTTTAGCCACATAGTCTAGTATACTAATGGCAGTATGTAAGATCCTTTGTGAGACTGTGAGATTCCTGAAGCAGAAGCTAAGCCTTATCCTTCTGGATGTTATAATCCATTAATACAGGTTCTGAAACATTGAACAGGTGTGTGTCCAATATGCCAATATTTCCCATGATGATTCACATGAATAGAATCAATCAAATTATAGCAACTAGAAGTATTATTAAGGCAGAGAATTTCAGAAGGAACACTAGGCAGGAGGGGACAGGTTCTAAGCTCTAGTCTAAACTCGTATCTCAACACAGCTGCTGACATGCTCTGAGATCTTGTACAACTCACTGACACTTTCTTGAATTTATACCTTGTTGATCTATCAAATAAATATAAAAATATCTGCCTACCCATTTCAAATAAAGTTATAAATAATCATATTAAAGTGTTTTAGAGTTAGAAAAGACTCAAAAGATTTCTTCCTTTCTAATACAACCCCATTTAATGCTGCCATCCAAAAATATTGAGTTGACAAAAATAGACAAAATTATTAACTATTGAACTAAGATTTCCTGCTTCTCATTCCAGCCCTATGTTTACTGTATTATCCCATCAGAAAAAACTTACATGTTATTAAGTACAATCTGATATGCCTCATATTTGGAATATAGTCTAGAATTGACAAAACAATTGCATAATTTCCAATCACCCTCCAGGATAAACATCCTCATTCTGACACTTTATAGGAAAGAACATAGACTTAGGAAATTTATTGATAGAATGACTTAGCCAAAGTCACACAGCTTGCAAGAGGCCAAGCCAGGACTTGGGCTCAGCATCCTGTCTTCACACTTTGTTCTACTTTGAACAGCTGTTAAAGTACTTGCTGAATACCGTGGTTGTGTTGTGTTCTAATTAAATGAGCTAATCTTTATATTGCTTCCAATAACATTTAATGGTTATATTTTCTTATTTTTTTTTCTTTTATGGATCCTAATTTTTGCTATAGAAAGTATTTTCATTACTTGTAAACCAGGAAATTAATCTATTTTTATCCTACTTAGAAAAATGCTGTACCCTTAGTGAAGGAGAACACAGAGGATTCATAAACAGATAAAATGGCTCAACCTTACCTTACATATTTTTGCCAAATTCATTCAATGTAATATACAACATTTTATAATTCTAGACAGTTACTTGCGTGCATGCGTGCTAAGTCATTTCAGCTGTGTCCGACTCTTCGCGGCCCCATGGACTATAGGCCACCAGGCTCTTCTATCCATGGGATTCTCCACCAAAGAACACTGGAATGGGCTGCTATGCCCTCCTTCAGGGGATCTTCCCAACCCAGGGATCGAACCCTCATTGGCAGGTGGGTTCTATACCACAAGCACCACCTGGGGAGCCCAGACAGTCACACTTATCAGCAGGATATAATATTGCAAGTATAATAGAAAGAAAATACTTAACCTGCCTTAAGGTAGATGAAACTTGTGGAAATCTCAGTAAAACTTTCTAAATTGAGTTGGACAAAAAGTAGAAAGCTTTTGAATTTTAAGTTACAAATTAGGTCTAGAAGGTGAAATTTCCTGGTAGGTTGAAGTGAGTGAGTGAAAGTTGCTCAGTTGTGTCCAACTCTTTGCTACCCCATGGACTATGCAGTCCATGGAATTCTCCAGGCCAGAATACTGGAGTGGGTGGCCTTTCCCTTCTCTAGGAGATCGTCCCAACTCAGGAATTGAACCAGGGTCTCCTGCATTGCTGGCAGATTCTTTACCAAGTGAGGTATTAGGGAAGCCCAGGTTTCGGGAAAATTTGTCTCTTAGTGGCCAAGTTCATTGCATAAGGTAAATGGCTGTTCAGATACTTGGTAAAAGTGTAAGAATATTTGTTTACACACTTAAGTGTGGTAAAATCTTATATAGCATGAAAACTAGATGTAAACTCTGTTTTTCTAAAATAAACTCTGGTAAACAGAAATAACTTCTGTTAAGTTTCAGGCATACTTATGTAGCCTGTATTACCTTAAGACATACTAGGTGAATCAAGAAACAGGTGAGGTTTTCATAATACACAGAATCCTAATATTTAGTAATTGAAGAAGGAAATGGCAACCCACTCCAGTACTCTTGCCTGGAGAATCCCATGGATGGAGGAGCCTGGTAGGCTGCAGTCCATGGGGTGGCTAAGAGTTGGACATGACTGAGCGACTTCACTTTCACTTTTCACTTTCATGCATTGGAGAAGGAAATGGCAGCCCACTCCAGTGTTCTTGCCTGGAGAATCCCAGGGATGGGGGAGCCTGGTGGGCTGCCGTCTATGGGGTCGCACAGCGTAGGATACGACTGAAGTGACTTGGCAGCAGCAGCAGCATTTAGTAATACAAAAAGAAGGGAAAAAAAACAAAACAGCAATTAATATGGACAAAACATATTGTATTTTATTATAGTTACCTAGAAAAAGGCACTGGATATTGTGGCCACTTAATGCTAACTTCCAACATACTGAAATTAGTGATGCATACAGTTTCTCTGATAGATACAATAGTATTGCAATTATTGTTGGTCTAATCATAATTTCAAAATTAAATTATTTCATATGATATTATTGCTTGATTATTTTCTCTCACTGAGTGTTAATCTACATAAGAGGGTGGGGCTCATTCAATCAGTCGAAGACCGGTAGAGAAATGGTTGAAGTTTCCTAAAGAAGAAGGAATTCTCCTCAGGATTACAACATAGAAACTGCCTAAGTTTCCAACCTGCTGTCCTGGTGGAATTCAAACTCCATCCTGCCAACCTGATCTATAAATTTTGAATTTGTCAGTCCCCACAATTATATGACATGAGATAATTCCTTAAAATGAATCTTTCTCTCACCTGCTATCTCCTCTCTCTCTCTCTCTCTCTCTCTCTCTCTCTCTCTCTCTCTCTCTCTCTCTATATATATATATATATATATATATATATGTAAGTATATGTATATATATACACACTACATACTGTATAGTGTATGCTATGCTATAACACACATATACAAAACCTATTTTGCCTCTCTGGAGTGCCCTAACTGATACACTCTTCTACCCATATTTCCACAAAACTATGAATTTTTAACTTTTTAAACTGTAAAGCACTCTAAATCCTTATGAAAGGTGAATGACATATTAATATGTAAAAATATAATAATGTAACATACATGAATATTTTAAACATACCTAAATATGCCTCACATAATTCCACAAACAAAAATAATACCCAGGACTAAAATGTGTCTAGCAAATGTGGAATTCAAGTCAGAAACAATAATATAGATAGAGTCTGAATAGGTTAAAAATAAAATAAGACAGTGTTGCAGGTAAACAGAAAACAACATAGAATCAGGTTTGCTAGCATACTTAGCAAGCATTCAGCAAGGCAAAAGCGAGCCACTCCATAGGAATTCATGGTTTCTTTGGAGGGGGAGTTAAAGGAGATTAAGTATTATTAGTACTATATAATCATATTTCTTCAGTCAAAAACATTTTAAATTCTCCCAGTGTTTGGTGCATACCCAGAAAGCATTTGCTGCCACTTCAATGGCACAGGTTGATTTCAATGGGCTACAATGTGCTACATGGGATACAGGTCTGAAATCCAGCCTGTGTAAGCTGCCCAAGCTGGCTGCAAGCCCTAAGATGGAAGGGAACCCCTTCTAATTCCCCCCAAGTTCCTGAGGTGCCAGAGGTGACCCTGACACAAATATGCTCTCCAGATTATTTCTTCTCTTTTACTTAAAAAATGAATATCTCAGTCCCTATTTTCTTCATCTGACTTTCCCAAAGTATGAAATAAATCTTATTTATGAGCTACATTGGCAATGCTGTTACAATACTTAAACTTTAACAAGGAAGGTCATCTTCTATTAAACATGCACATATAGCGATTAGTAAGATGAGTGTCTCAGTCTGTTTGGGCTGCTATGACAAAATATCACGGAGTAAAAGGCTTGTAAATTTAACTCTAACAGTTCTAGAGGCTAGCAGTTACAGATCAGGGCCCTCTTCCAAGTTACAAATTTCTCCGTGTGTCTTCACATGGCAGAAGTGAGCTGGTTCTCTGGGGTCTAAAAGTAAAATAAAAATAAAGGTACTTCCTCAAAGCCCCACCTCCTATATCATCTCATTGGGCCATCAGGATTTTAACATATGAATTTCAGTGAGACACAACATTCAAAACTTAGCAATAGATAAACTCTTTCCATGTTACTACTGTGTGGTTTAGATTAACTAACTTTTCTACTTTTTTAGTATTCTTTATCTCTTATTCCTATACCCCTTTAAAGAAGGAGAGACTCAGTTCCTGTACTTCATATAAGCTTATGGAAGAACCAAAAACTAAACAAAACTCTTTCTTGTTCTTTGAAAAACTCTTTTGCTTTATGAATGAAATTATTCTCACTCAAAGTCATTAGATACAACCAAATCATATTATCCTCAAGCTTTTAAAATAACCTTATAGTATTTCATAATATTTGGAAATCGAGAGTGTATTTCTCACCAAGTGAGGTTAAATTAGTAAGGGGAATGGCATTTGCCAAGTGCCTAAAATATAAAGATCAATATATTTTAACTTGCTGAAAACACACCAAGATTATGGTTACATTTAACAACACAGTCACTTATTCTAGCTGAAGTTTTAAAAAGCTTGCTGCCTAAACTTAATACTTCAATTTACCAATATATTTTGGATGATTACTGTGTACCGTACTCTATAGTAAAATTGTGGCACTCCTATAAAAAATGCTTTGAACACAAGCAATAATGAATACAAAGTCATGCAATCCTGACTTGGTGTAGGCTGGACTTTGGATGCCATACCCTCGTCAAAGGCACTTCTGGGCAGCCTGCACGTTTCCATTCTTCTTAGTAACAGGATGCACACATAGGTCAAATGGGAATCCCAGAATCTTTCAGAGAGATGTGTTTTGTTTATTCACTTAAAATGAATGACCACATACCTTCCAAGGTATATTTGCCTGATCTTTGAAATGACATAAACGTAAATCTGAGGTGTAAAGGGTTCCTTCAAAATGCAATCTGTTTTGAGGTAAAACTTTATTACTAACCACATTTTCCCTATGATATATTTCTTCAAACTAAAAACTAATTTTTATCTAATATATATGCATATGTACATATGTGTGTAAGTTATTTGATAACTGATTATGTCATCATCATTTTTAATACTTAGTGATATGAAACGTTGAAAAAGGTCCTACAAGTGATTTCCAAGATGGGTAGCTTTTAAGGTTTAAGTTAATTATGTGAACTTCCAAATTTATATTCTTATAAATGAATTTTTAAAGTCAGTGGAAGAATTACTATTCTGTACTGTGAGAAGAGTAGTAAGAAAAACGTATGGGGATTAACTGTAATGACCTTAAAATTGAAAAGAAAGTGAGAAACACAGAAAAAGGTGGTAAAATCAAAAAAAGTTTAATAGAGACCAGGAAGCTAAAAATAATTCAGCTCTTAATCTATCATCGATTTTTATTACATCTGAACCCTGTAAAGCGGCAAGTTCCTTACACACATACACACACACGCACAGACACACACCTAATTTATTATTTATGTTCACACATGTGCCAGATGTTGCAGGCTACAGAAGATTCTAAATAATTTGCCTCATGGAAGCAGAAGGAGGCCATTTTTGACATATGCCTTGAACAAAGCCACAGGTATCTTGTTACTAATATTTCCTCCACACACCTCAAACTCTATTGCCCATGAGGTAAAGTTCAAAGCTCTAGACCATTTGCTGTTTGGCACTTGTTTATCTCTCAGCTTCATTTCTAAGTTATTTCTTCTTCCTTCACTAAGCAGAGGTTCTATACTCCAGGTAGAAATAATATCTCACTAAGTTATTATTCTAAGGATTAAATAAGACTACATATATAAAAATATATACATATATGCTGGTGCAGTGTATATAGTAAGAAAATAAAGATATTTACTAGTATCAATGATAATATCTCCATGTAGTATTGTTTTCACATTCCAGGAATTATGATCATGACACTATGTGCATGGTTAACTGGTGTGGTTCCCTGGGGTTGAAAAAAGAAATGAAGTAGCCCTGTTAGATCTCAAGTGAAAAAAATGATATCTTACATAAACTTTACATAAATCAGACACATTAAATACAGTCATGTGATATATGTGTGTGTATAGTTCAGCTTTATTTCTGCTTTATTCAGCTTTATTTCTGCTTTATTGACTATGCCAAAGCCCTTGACTGTGTGGATCACAATAAACTCTGGAAAATTCTTCAAGAGATGGGAATACCAGGCCACCTGACCTGCCTTTTTGAAAAATCTGTATGCAGGTCAGAAAGCAACAGTTAGAACAGGATATGGAAGAACAGACTGATTCCAAATAGGAAAAGGAGTACATCAAGGCTGTATATTGTCACCCTGCTTATTTAACTTATATGCAGAGTACATCATGAGAAATGCTGGGCTAGAAGAAGCACAAGCTGCAATCAAGATTGCCAAGAGAAATATCAATTACCTCAGATATGCAGATGACACCACCCTTATGGCAGAAAGTGAATAAGACTTAAAGAGCCTCTTGATGAAAGTGAAAGAGGAGAGTAAAAAAGTTGGCTTAAAGCTCAACATTCAGAAGACTAAGATCATGGCATCTGATCCCATCATTTCATGGCAAATAGATGGGGAAACAATGGAAACAGTGTCAGACTTTATTTTTGAGGGCTTGAAAATCACTGCAGATGGTGACTGCAGCCATGAAATTAAAAGATGCTTACTCCTTGAAAGGAAAGTTATGACCAACCTAGACAGTATATTAAAAAGCAGAGACATTACTTTGCCAACAAAGTTCCATCTAGTCGAGGCTATGGTTTTTCCAGTGGTCATGTATGGATGTGAGAGTTGGACTGTGAAGAAAGCTGAGTACCAAAGAATTGATGCTTTTGAACTGTGGTGTTGAAGACTCTTGAGAGTCCCGTGGACTGCAAGGAGACCCAACCAGTCCATCCTAAAGGAGATCAGTCCTGGGTGTTCATTGGAAGGACTGATCCTGAAGCTGAAACTCCAATACTTTGGCCACATGATGCAAAGAGCTGACTCAGTTGAAAAGACCCTATGCTGGGAAAGATTGAAGGTGGGAGCAGAAGGGGACAACAGAGGATAAGATGGTTGGATGGCATCACCGACTTAATGGACATGAATTTGAGTATACTTTGGGAGATTGTGATGGACAGGGAGGCCTGGCGTGCTGTAGTCCATGGGGTCACAAACAGTTGGACACGATTGAGCAACTGAATTGAACTGAACTGATAGCTCAGCAGTAGAGAATCCATCTGCCAATACAGGAATCGTGGGTTTGATCCCTAGGTCAGAAAGATTCCCTGAAGATGGAAATGGCAACCCACTCCAGTATTCTTCCCTGGGAAATCTCATGGAGAGAGGAGTCTGGCAGGCTACAGGCCATGGGTTGCAGAGTGGGACATAACTGAACAACTAAACAACAACAATGACAACAATATATGTAAACAACAACCATATAAATATATATATATATAATGTTATTTTGACCCTGTTTCCAGGCCCTGGCTACATACCAGTCAGTTGCCTTCTTGAATAGCTTGAATAGCTGATTAAGTACACTTCCTAATCTCTTCCATTAACAGATTTTTATACCCTGGGTTATGATGTTCCAGCTCTAATTGCCCCAGGATCAGGGTATCACACAACTATAACTTTGCTGCTCCTGCTGACAATATTCAAATTAGCCAACCCTCAGGAAGTCTGATAAACTGAGCCTATGCCACCACATTTGAAAAACCTAAGTTGCCCCAGTTCCAGCTTGCTAAATTCCAGCTTGCTGTTGTATCCCTTGCATGGTTCTGCCTAGCAGCCTTCTCTATTTCAAATCTTAAGTAGCAGAGCCTGTCTTTCATCTGCCCAGTGTTAAGGTGTTGTATCCCAGCATTAAAAAAAGAAAAGAAAGAGACAAGGAAAGAAAAAAAAAAAGACATTAAAAGAAAGGAGAAGAAAAGATTAGCAGTATTAAAACAGGCTTTTCATTTATACAAAACTTTGGTGCATTTTACCTCTACAGATCTTTAATTATGTTTCATAAATATCAATGATGACTTTGGCTCACAAATCCTAACAGAAACCAGGCATCAAAATATTTTCTGAGTTAATGGATTCAATCTTCATTACTCAGTCTTCTTATGACTCACAATATATTTAAGCAAAACTGTGAAATGGTGTAGTCTCTCAAAGAGTCAAACACGAATGAGCGACTGAACCGAACTGAACTGAACTGATGATCAGCCTTACAAAATAAACACATAGTTTCTGCTTGGGAAAAGGATTTACTTGGTATCTCAGTTTTTCACTATTGAGAACATACGTAAGGTAGTATTCAAATAAAGGAGACACAATCAAGGACAGCCTAAGGAATCGTGCCACTGTTTATCGCTTCCTTTATGTTTTACAAGAAGGAAAATTCTGATATAAACCTTTATTGAAATAGCTATTTCAGGGGACATTGTGTTAACCTTATATATCTTAGACTTTAAGCTCTTTCATAAAGTAAGATCTATAAAGTCAAGATCTTTGAACAATCCTGATGCATCGTGAGTGACAGTGAATGTATGTTGAATGAATGAATGAATCCCAGATATTGTTAGCTTCATTCTCTTTGTATGGTAGCTTGATGAATTATAAAAACTTTGAGAATATAGTATAGACAGTTTTTTTTAAACTGGATGTAGAATTATAGATTATTGATTCCCAATAGGAAACAGGCAAGGAATCAGCATAATTAATAAACAATCTTAATAGGGACCCATCTTCCCTTGCTGGGAACCATGGAAACCACTAGACACAGAAAACAAAATCAGTGCCTTTCAGAAGTCTCTTCTAAAGCAAATTAGGAATCTGGTGATGTGAACTGTGAAATAAGCATCACTGCAGCACCTTGCATTTATGTAAATAAGCATTTTGGAGACAACTCTGTCGTTTCTCCAATTAGTAAAGAGATTCCTGGGACAACAGGTTGAAATGGGCTCATTTATTGCTACAGCAACCTTCTTCATTCTGTTTCTATAGACTCTTTAATTTATATTTTGAATTTTTCCTCAATTGGCTTTCAAACAATGTAGAAGATAGCATTCTAGGTTTTTGTGGGGAATGTATTAAGATCAAAAGAACATGGTCAAATGACAAGGAGTGTTCACAGGAAATAGCCCTACTGAGGTCTTTCACTGTTACAGGACCATCTACAGCCCATATTCTTTTCATCAGACATTTAATATACTCTTGAAAGTTCTTACCTCCCTTTTCTATGCCCAACCAAATATATCAATAATATGACAAATCTTTTATTTCTACAAAATTGATAAGCACATGCTAAAGAACTGCTTCATCACAGTGGGTTGTTGCACTAGCCTAAGTGGTCTCTTCTCTCAGTCCTACTGAAGTCAATCTTGCATAGTATTTCTCTTGTCAGATTAATTTTCTTAAATTATTATCTTCGTCATATCCTTTCCTTATTAAATAGTGTTTCTGTGATACCCATTTTCAAAAGATCAAATTCTAAACTCCTTTCTTGACAGTGGGAAAACCTGATATACCCTTAATTCTTTAACCACTTGTGGATAATGCTACCAAATCTTAGCAGTGCCCTGTCTTGCACCCCTCTACCTGACTCTTGCCTGGCTCCTAGACTCAGTCCAGTTCTCTCTTCCTACATGGAATCTTCCCATTCCAATTCAGCTTCCCATGACCACTCTCTTTATTATGAAATTAAGGCCTATTTCAAAATTGTACTATTTGATCATTGTACTGTCTTGATTTCTGGTTTAATTTATTTCTGGATCTATGTTTTGTCCCCTTATCACAGCCATTACCTCTATACTTCTTTACATGTGCCCTCTGGTTGAAACTGTCAACTGCAAAATGGTACTTGCCATCCACTAATCCTTTTACAATCTAGAAGGACTAAATCCTGTGCTGCAGCAGTTGCTGAATTTCAACACCCCCTGAACAGAGTTCAAGGCAGACAGCAGAAATGAGGCACTCTGTGCTCTGGGAAAAACTGGCAGAATAGGTCTTCAGGTAGTTAGATGTTTTCAGGAGACTATTTTATGAGCCCAATTTTTGTATCTGTTCATATCTAGAAAAGCACTAAAATCCTTCATGGTGATGGCTGTTCCTCACGACTGAAGAAAGCTTCATGAGACTAGCAGAAAACTGGAGAAAAAAAAAATATGTGCTTGATTGAATGTATTTCTCCTTCACCAAAATCACATATATACTGATCTTGACCCCCACCCCCACACCTCTTTGGAGCAGTTTCTCAGAACTATCTGAGATGTTTCCTGGGCTGCAACCTTCACTTTGCCCCAAATAAAACTTAACTCACAACTCTCACACTGTGTATTTTTTAAGCCTACAGAATCAAGTGTAACAATATACATGCTTCCCACCAAGTATAAAAGCCCCTCCACACCCTCTGCCTCTTATTTGTAGACAAGCTGAAATCTCCCTGTCCTCCCTGAGTCACAGAAGAACTAGGTTCCAGCAGTTAATTGTTACGACAATAGAATCACAGACTCAGTATCTGATAAACATTCCTGAGCTCTTTTGGAGATTTTATAACTGGCCCTAGAGGGAAAAAGCTAACTGCAGAATGACCAGACTGCAGCCATGACTTAAGATATGCCAACTTAAACAGTACTGAAACCTATGGCTAGCACAGTTCCAAGGACTGGTCTGAAGAGAATGGAGTTAACACTATTGCTCATAATAAGCAGTCCTTATTAGTATCAAAATAATTGTAGTTTTCTCTGTCTAGAAATGTAAGTGGAAAACTAAAACTGTTAGCAAAGAGATGCTTTAAGCCTATGTCCATATCTTTCACTCTAAGACCTTGATGCCTTTTCTCAGCATGAAGAAGTTACAGAATATGGACCTTTGTCCCTAATCACATAGAAAGGGAATGATGTCTAATGGGGGGTGGGGGGACTTGTAAGCAGCTCTTTGTAGGAAATTGCACTTGGCAGGAAATCTCTTTTCTTATCAAAACTATATCATAACTAACCTTAAACCAGGTACCCTCATGCTGCTCTGCTCACTTCTGGTCCAAGCACACTTTTCAAATCTTTTGGTCACACAACATTGTCTAACCTGTGGGCTCTTTCCCATGGATCAAAGAAGGAAAAAATGAAGAATGAGTAATTAACAGACAACAGGATCGCTTCCCCATCTTCTCCTTCAGTAGTCTCACAGACAAACTGTGTGAACAAACTGGGAACAAGACTACATCAAAGAAAGATCACAGCAAGTCAACAAGCCTGCACACAATGGGGAATGGTTCATGACTCTGACCCTTCATTTCAATGATTAACTGAGATTACTTCCCTTTTCCCTTTAAAAACTTTCACGGCCAGTCAGAATCTTTGGAGATAGATTTGGATGACTCCGAGTCCACCATCTTCCATATTGCCACCATTCTGATTTAAGGCAACTTTTCTTTCTACCAACATTTGTCTTTCACTTGGTATTGATTTTTGAGAGGTGAGTAGCCAGACCTAAGTTTGATTGCATGATAACTAACCATTCGGCCTCACTTATGCCATTACTTCCATTCCAATAATTCATTCACCTAAAAAGGTCCTCAAATGCAGTCATCCATTATCTCCTCTTCCCCACATTTCTTTTATTGACTCTCTGTTTGCTATAACAGCTTCCTTGCGTAGACCGTTAAATCTTCTCCTGTCACATTTTTTCTCCCTTGACTGATACAACCCAAATAATAGTTAAGAAAACAATTCATCTGCTCTGTATCTGTATTCCACTCCATGCCAATATTCAAATAAACAAAAGCTTTAGAAAATAAAATTACAAAAACTATGCTGATTTTAAACTGTGATCTCAAATGTCAAGTGTAATTCACATAGACTATATCTAACCATGGGCACCAGACTTCCCTCTTGGCTCAGACGGTAAAGAATCTGCCTGCAATGAGGGAGAGTTGGGTTCGATCCCTAGGAAGATCCCCTGGAGGAGAGTATGGCAACCCACTCCAGTAGTCTTGCCTGGAGAATCCCCATGGCCAGAGGAGCCTGGTGGGCTACAGTCAATCGGATTGCAGAGTCAAACACGACTGAGCGACTAAGCACAACCTTGGGCACCAACCATTTCTCCTATACCTCAACCATGTATTCTAGTCTTTTTTTTTAAGAGCTATTTCTTTCTCCTCCTGTTAAATCTGGTCTTATGTTGGACATACGGTCTTATGCTAGACTTAATTAGTAATGTGGTAGAAGTGACTCTATGACAATTTATGGTCCAGCTTCTAAAAGTCTCTAAGGATGCTAAAGAAGCACAGTGGGGTATGAGTATCCATCATAGCCTGTAGATAAGGGAAAGTTCCTTGAAAAGGAGGATTTCATCTAAGGTCAAAATTAATCTGTGAGTTAAATGAGGGTTAGATAGTGATGATGGCAGTACTAGTAGGAATTAATATGTCCATTTCTAACAAAATTATATCAATCAATGTTTTAAATTAAAAAAAAAATCTATCAAATATAGTACTACTACCTTCCTAGATGAGTTCCTAGATGAGGGCTTTAAGACCAGGTTAAAGTATCTGCATTTTGATAACTATAATATAGGTTTGAGCCATCCTAAAAAAAATTAAAAAAAAATAGGAACCTGACTTCTAACTACCTGAGAAAGAGCATTGACTAATAAAATTTTCCCTCGTATAAAGTAAGAGCTGTAATGGAAAATAAAACTACACTTCTAATTTAGGAAGCTCATATTTAGCTCTGTATAGTTGTTTTTCCATCTCTAGTTTGCTTAGATGTTCATAAGTTTTGAAAACAAGACTTAATACTCATTTGACAATGAAGAACAAATTGTGATTAAGCAATAATAATTAATATGGATATTTATCACTAAAAACTAGACAGGTGTTATATTGAAAAGCATCCCCAAGGGGGAAAAGAAGGCAAAAAGGTAAAGTGGTTGTCTGAGGAGGCCTTACAAATAGCTGAGAAAAGAAGAGAAGTGAAAGGCAAAGGAGAAAAGGAAAGATATACCCAACTGAATGCAGAATTCCAAAGAATAGCAAGGAGAGATAAGAAAGCCTTCCTATGTGAACAATGCAAAAAAAATAGAGGAAAAGAATAGAATGGGAAAAACTAGAGATCTTTTCAAGAAAATTATAGATACAAAGGAGCATTTCATGCAAAGATGGACACAATAAAGAACAGAAATGGTATGGACCTAACAGAAGTAGAAGATATTAAGAAGAGGTGGCAAGAATACACAGAAGACTATACAAAAGAGATATTAATGACCCGGATAACCATGATGGTGTGATCACTCACCTGGAGCCAGATATTCTGGAGTGCAAAGTCAACTGAGCCTAAGGAAGCATCACTAGGAACCAAGCTAGTGGAGATGATGGAATTCCAGCTGAGCTATTTCAAATCCTAAAAGATGCTGCTGCTAAAGTGCTGCACTCAATATGCCAGCAAATCTGGAAAACTCAACAGTGGCCACAGGACTGGAAAAGGTCAGCTTTCATTTCAATTCCTAGGGATGATGCCAAGGAATGCTCAAACTACTGCACAATTGCACTCATTTCACATACCAGCAAGGTAATGTCCAAAATTCTTCAAGCTAGGATTCAACAGAATGCAGACAAAGGACTTCCAGATGTAGAAGCAGGATTTAGAAAAGGCAGATGAACCAGAGTTCGATTGAATTGCCATCACCCATTGGATCATAAGAAAAGTAAGAGAATTCTAGAAAAACATCTATTTCTGCTTCATTGACTACACTAAAGCCTTTGATTGTATCAGTCACAATAAACTGTTGAAAACTCTTAAAGAGATAGGAATGCCAGACCACCTTACCTTCCTCCTGAGAAACCCGCCTGCAGGTCAAGAGAAAAGTTAGAACCGGACATGGAACAATGGACTGGTTAAACACTGGGAAAGGAGTATGTCAAGAATGTATATTGTCACCCTGTTCAGTTAACTTATATGCAGAGTACATCAAGTGAAATGCCCTGAAGCACAAGCTTGAATCAAGATTGTTGGGAGAAATATCAATAATCTCAGATATGCAGATGACACCACCCTGATGGCAGAAAGTGAAGACGAACTAAAGAGCCTCTGAATAAAAACGAAAGAGTCGAAAAAGCTGGCCTAAAACTCAACATTCAAAAAATGTAGATCATGGCATCCAGTCCCATCACTTCATGGCAAATAGATAGATAAACAATGGAAACAGTGAGAGACTTTATTTTCTTTGGCTCCAAAGTCACTGTGGATGGTGACTGCAGCCAGGAAATTAAAAGACGCTTGCTCCTTGGAAGAAAAGTTATGACAAACCCAGACAGTGCATTAAAAAGCAGAGACATTACTATGCCAACAATGGCTCATATAGTAAAAACTATGGTTTTTCCTGTCATCATGTATTGATGAGAGAGAGTCAAAGAATTGATGTTTTCAAACTGTGGCATTGGAGAATACTCTTGAGAGTTCCTTGGACTACAAGCAGATCAAGTCAGTCAGTCCTAAAGGAAATCAACCCTAGGTTTTCATTGGGAAGACTGATGCTGAAGCTCCAATATTTTGGCCACCTAATGTGAAGAGCTGATTAATTAGAAAAGACCCTGATGCTGGTAAAGATTGAAGGCAGGAGGAGAAGGGGATGACAGAGGATGAGATGGTTGGATGGCATCACCGACCCAGTGGACATGAGTTTGGGCAAACTTGGGGATATGGTGAAGGACAGGGAAGCCTGCCATGCTACAGTCCATGGGGTTGCAAAGAGTTGGACATGACTAACCACTAAGCAACAATAAATATTGGAGATGTACTCGATATCTCAATGCCCTAGACATAAACATAAATTTGGTTCTATATTTTATAAATAATCATGAGAATGTGTTTTGGAAATGTCTCTCTAGTTGAATAGCAGACATATCGTAAGAGGCATGAAAAAGTTTTCTGCTTCCAGGTTTTGTATTCCTGAAGAAGAAGGAGAAACCAGAGAGTGGCAAGCTGAAGTTATAGGCTATGATCAGATCATTGATGGCCTTCATCCAATGTAGGCCTTAACAGATTGTTATTTAGGGAATGAATATAGAATCATTTGTGTCTTTTCCTTGTACAACAAAACCAGTCCAAGTAAAACAATGCTTGCATTTAAGGTTAAATATTGTTTCTTTGCACATCCTATCTTCTGGAGAACCTATCCTTTCTCTGCTGAAATCAGAAGTCAATTTAACCAGAAGTTTGTCTGCTCTGAGGAAGAGAAAACAACAGTTACCTAATATTTTTCTTCCTTCTCTTTAATTAACAGTTACTGTGGCTCCAAGCCAGCCCTTGGATGGTAGATGTGTGTTAGGTGTAAGGGGAACATGGAAACAAGCCAGGATCTTAGTTCTCTAGTTTCTAACAACTTAAGCAAAGAGGCATGCAGACAGATATATTACTTCCACACAATGTGGTAAATGTTAGTTTAGTGGTTTACACTGAACTTCCTTTCCTGCCCAATCACAATGCCTTCTCCCATCAATTTACAGTAGCTAGAATTAGTCTCACTCTCATTAACACCCACATGAACATTTATATATTATTTGTTATATATGAAAGGATAAATAAATATATACACACACACACACACACACACACACACACGTGTACTATATAAAGCTGTGAAATTATCTATCTACTGCAGTGGAGGCTCTTAGAGGAGCAGGAACATGTCTTATTCACAACTGAATCTCCCTTGCTTAGCTCACCAGATGAGATGCTCCAAACAATGTTGAAATCATCCTACTAAAGATCCAGGTGGTTTGGCTCAAGAGCCCATGCTCTTTAGACACAAAGTAATGTTGCTCCTTAAGGCGTGGCACCTGGATGCCACTTAGCTGTACCCTCCATTTACCAGTGTACTCTCAACTCCCATGTATTCTGACCTTGTTTCCTTCTCTCTAGTCTGACGTAGGCCTTGATTACTGACTCCTTTCCAACTCCTCAGACATCAAGTTTTTTTCTTCCCTCCATTGTTTTATATCCAAGACAAAGTGTATCCACTCTTTTCTCAGTGTGTTATGGTCATCAATCACCCTTTTTCAGTGTCAGCTGTCTCCTCCATCCCTCTGGGGTCATGATTTGAAGAGCTCAAGTCACCTATACAGATTCTTTTCCTGATGCTTTTGCTGTGCATCACTATGAAGCTGCTATTGAAGGGGAAAAAGGCCTGCAAGAATCAATTAACATCTATTTCTTTAAAAAAACAAAACCCTCCTGATTTCTATAAGATAGGCCTTGATAAATTAAGGGACATCAATTATATTTCTGTACTATAATTGATAACTATGAAAACAAAACAAAAAACGGTGCACTTGTCTACACTACTGGTTTAGCAACATTCTTTTTTTTATTTTTATTTTTTTATTTTTTAAATTTATTTATTTATTTTTTCAGTGGGTTTTGTCATACATTGACATGAATCAGCAATAGATTTACACGTATTCCCCATCCCGATCCCCCCTCCCCCCTCCCTCTCCACCCGCCACCCAGAGCAACATTCTTGAATCATGCAGAACTCTCCCAAGTACCGAAGTCCCCTCCATGTCCTCTGCCTTTTGTTGTAGAAAAGCTGAAGTCTCTGAGGCCTTCCTTCAGTCACAAAAGAGTAGGATCAAACAGTTAATATTTAGGATAATAGAGCCACAGAGTCTTTCAGTGTCTGACACATTATTCTTGAGTTGTTTTGCAGATACTGTAACTACCACCAGAAGTAAAAAGCTAACTGCATGATAACCAGGCTGTATCCATGACATAAAATGTTACATCTTTAGCAGTAATGAATCTATGGCTAGCACAACTCCAAGAACTGGCCTCAAGAGAATGGAATTAACATTATTGTGCATAATAATTTGCATCTTGTGGGCATCAAAGTAATTGTGGCTTGTTCGATTCATATATGAGAGTCAGTGACTAAAGAGACACTGTGAGCAAAGAGATACTACAGATCCATGATGATATCCTAAACAGCATGTTCTATGTCAGTAGGAAAAAGTTATATAGGGTTATCGTTACCATCTTTCTAAATTCCATATATATGTGTTAGTATGCTGTAATGTTCTTTATCTTTCTGGCTTACTTCACTCTGTATAAGGGGCTCCAGTTTCATCCATCTCATTAGGACTGGTTCAAATGAATTCTTTTTGACGGCTGAGTAAAATTCCATGGTGTATATGTACCACAGCTTCCTTATCCATTCATCTGCTGATGGGCATCTAGGTTGCTTCCATGTCCTGGCTATTATAAACAGTGCTGCGATGAACATTGGGGTGCATGTGTCTCTTTCAGATCTGGTTTCCTCAGTGTGTATGCCCAGAAGTGGTATTCCTGGGTCATATGGCAGTTCTATTTCCAGTTTTTTAAGGAATCTCCACACTGTTTTCCATAGTGGCTGTACTAGTTTGCATTCCCACCAACAGTGTAAGAGGGTTCCCTTTTCTCCACACCCTCTCCAGCATTTATTGCTTGTAGACTTTTGGATAGCAGCCATCCTGACTGGTGTGTAATGGTACCTCATTGTGGTTTTGATTTGCATTTCTCTAATAATGAGTGATGTTGAGCACCTTTTCATGTGTTTGTTAGCCATCTGTATGTCTTCTTTGGAGAAATGTCTGTTTAGTTCTCTGGCCCATTTTTTGATTGGGTCATTTATTTTTCTGGAATTGAGCTGCAGGAGTTGCTTGTATATTTTTGAGATTAATCCTTTGTCTGTTTCTTCATTTGCTATTATTTTCTCCCAATCTGACGGCTGTCTTTTCACCTTACTTATAGTTTCTTTTGTAGTGCAAAAGCTTTTAAGTTTCATTAGATCCCATTTGTTTAGTTTTGCTTTTATTTCCAATATTTTGGGAGGTGGGTCATAGAGGATCTTGCTGTGATTTATGTCGGAGAGTGTTTTGCCTATGTTCTCCTCTAGGAGTTTTATAGTTTCTGGTCTTACATTTAGATCTTTAATCCATGTTGAGTTTATTTTTGTGTATGGTGTTAGAAAGTGTTCTAGTTTCATTCTTTTGCAAGTGGTTGACCAGTTTTCCCAGCACCACTTGTTAAAGAGGTTGTCTTTTTTCCATTGTATATCCTTGCCTCCTTTGTCAAAGATAAGGTGTCCATAGGTTCGTGGATTTATCTCTGGGCTTTCTATTCTGTTCCATTGGTCTATATTTCTGTCTTTGTGCCAGTACCACACTGTCTTGATGACTGTGGCTTTGTAGTAGAGTCTGAAGTCAGGCAGGTTGATTCCTCCAGTTCCATTCTTCTTTTTCAAGATTACTTTGGCTATTCGAGGTTTTTTGTATTTCCATACAAATTGTGAAATTCTTTGGTCTAGTTCTGTGAAAAATACCATTGGTAGCTTGATAGGGATTGCATTGAATCTATAGATTGCTTTGGGTAGAATAGCCATTTTGACAATATTGATTCTTCCAATCCATGAACACGGTATGTTTCTCCATCTGTTTGTGTCCTCTTTGATTTCTTTCATCAGTGTTTTATAGTTTTCTATGTATAGGTCTTTTGTTTCTTTAGGTAGATATACTCCTAAGTATTTTATTCTTTTTGTTGCAATGGTGAATGGTATTGTTTCCTTAATTTCTCTTTCTGTTTTTTCATTGTTAGTATATAGGAATGCAAGGGATTTCTGTGTGTTAATTTTATATCCTGCAACTTTACTATATTCGTTGATTAGTTCTAGTAATTTTCTGGTAGAGTCTTTAGGGTTTTCTATATAGAGGATCATGTCATCTGCAAACAGTGAGAGTTTCACTTCTTCTTTTCCTATCTGGATTCCTTTTACTTCTTTTTCTGCTCTGATTGCTGTGGCCAGAACTTCCAACACTATGTTGAACAGTAGTGGTGAGAGTGGGCACCCTTGTCTTGTTCCTGATTTCAGGGGAAATGCTTTCAATTTTTCACCATTGAGGGTGATGCTTGCCGTGGGTTTGTCATATATAGCTTTTATTATGTTGAGGTATGTTCCTTCTATTCCTGCTTTTTGGAGAGTTTTAATCATAAATGAGTGTTGAATTTTGTCAAAGGCTTTCTCTGCATCTATTGAGATAATCATATGGTTTTTATCTTTCAATTTGTTAATGTGGTGTATTACATTGATTGATTTGCGGATATTGAAGAATCCTTGCATTCCTGGGATAAAGCCCACTTGGTCGTGGTGTATGATTTTTTTAATGTGTTGTTGGATTCTGTTTGCTAGAATTTTGTTAAGGATTTTTGCATCTATGTTCATCAGTGATATTGGCCTGTAGTTTTCTTTTTTTGTGGCATCTTTGTCAGGTTTTGGAATTAGGGTGACACAGAAATACAGAACAGACTTTTGAACTCTGTGGGAGAAGGTGAGGGTGGGATGTTTCAAAAGAACAGCATGTATACTATCTATGGTGAAACAGATCACCAGCCCAGGTGGGATGCACGAGACAAGTGCTCCAGCCTGGTGCACTGGGAAGACCCAGAGGAATCGGGTGGAGAGGGAGATGGGAGGGGGGATCGGGATGGGGAATAAGTGAAAATCTATGGCTGATTCATATCAATGTATGACAAAACCCACTGAAATGTTGTGAAGCAATTAGCCTCCAACGAATAAAAAAATTAAAAAAAAAAATGTATAAGCAACAAGGGCCTATTGTACAGCACATGGAACTCTGCTAAATGTTACATGGCAACCTGGATGGGAGGGGTTTGGGGGGGGGATGGACACATGCATATGTATGGCTAAGTCCCTTTGCTATTCATCAGAAGCTATCATTGCATAGTTAATCAGCTATACCTCAAAACAATATTTAAAAATCAAAAGAAAAATAAAGAAATATAGATGATAAAAAAAAAAAAGTTATAGAAGATGGACCTTCATTCATAATCCCATAGAAATAGAATGATGTCTGACAGTGGGAATTTGTAAGCAACTCTTTGCAGAAAATAGCTTATAGTAGGAGGCAGCTCTCTGCAGGAGGCCCTTTTGTCTTGTCGCTCTAGCAAAGCTATATGTTAACTTCACCTTTATACCAGGTGTCACCATGCTTAACTAATGTCCAGTCCAAGCACACCTTTCAAAGCTTTTGATCACACTGTCCCTCACCTAGCCTGTCAATTCTCTTCTTTGATTAAACAAGTAGAAATAAAAAATAAATTATCAGGTGACTAGATCCTTTCTCTAGCTTCCCCTTCAGTAGTCTTTCCAGCAAACTCTGTTGCTGCATCTAAAGAAAGATCACAAACACTGGACAAGCCAGCATGCAGGGGGAAATAAAGAAGAATTTGACCCCATACCTCAATGATTAACTGAGATTACCTCCCCTTGCCCTTTTATAAAATGTCATGGCCAAGCAGAATCTTCAGAGTTGGTTTGGGAACATGAGTCTATCTTCTCCCCTAGATGCCAGCCTCCTGCATAAAGCTACTTTCCTGTTCTACTAGCATTTGTCTCTCAAGTATTGCATTTTGAGTGGCAAGCAGCCACATCTGAGTTTTACTGGAGTTGCAACATTTGCTATGGCTCAGTGGTAAAGAACCCACCTGCCAAACATGAGATGAGGATTCGATCCCCAGGCCAGGAAGATCTGGTGAAGGAAATGGCAACCCACTCCAGTATTCTTGCCTGGGAAATCCCATGGGCAGAGGAGCCTGGTGGGCTATGGTCCATGGGGTTGCAAAAAAGTCCAACATCCCTAGTGACTAAATAATGATGACTGAAAATCCTAAACAGAATTTATCTTTCAAAAGCCCTTAAATCATTCAATAATATTACATATATGATTTGTACAAGAGGCCACAAATGGAGTTGCATATACTAAGCTTTGTGTCATCAAATTTTGACTTAATCTAATTATAGTTTCTCTTTCTTAGTCAATCAGAAATCACCTGATGAGCACTACTGACTCTTCCCCTAAAGGAAAGCTATCTTGCTATAAACAACCCACGTTTTGACCTAGTGTAAATTTCCTTTTCCTACTCCCTTCTGCTTATAAAAGTCTTTCATCTTCTATAGTTTCTTAGAGCTTCTTTCTATCTGCTAGATTGGATGTTGTCTAATTAAAATTGAGTTTTTGCTTAAATGAACACTTAAAAATTATAATGTGCATTAGTTTACCCATTAACAATTCACAATGCCTTTGGTAGTATATAAAATCTTCTCAAAGTTGTCTTCAATATAAAATTGCATTGTTCTTGTCACCTTTAATTATAATAATTTACAGAATTTTTGTCACAAATACATTTTTTGATTAAATGGAAATGTTACCAGAAAAACTGGGTTCACCTCTTGGTGAGTGTCCAGTCAAAAGACAGAACCAAGCCAAAGATCAGACCTGGAGAAGAAAGAATTTTATTAATTGGAACAAGTAAGGAGAACATTGGGGCTCTTTCCTCAAGTAGTGTCTCCTGAAGTGGCAAAATTGGGGAAGTTGTAAGTTAAGGGTACATGCACATTCATAAAGGGGTGTGAGAGGCTGGCAGACTCCAAGTCTTAGTTGATTGAAGTCACGAGGGTCAGAAGACATTAATGTCATCATTTTTTAGATTCTAGTTGGTTTGATGGTTGATTGCCAGGTGTGTTTGACTTCTACAGAACTGCTCAAGAAAGTGTTTCAAGCTAGACTTTACTACAGACAAGAGAGTTTTTACAACTGATTTGTTATCTCTGCTGTTGTTAATTCTCTAGCTTCATAACAGTTTGTTCTCAAGTTCCTTATTATTAAGACCTGTTCAAGGGCAAGCGTTCTGACACCAGGCTTAGGTCACAAAACAGCTTAGGCCAAAAGTAGCATTTCTTCTGTCAAGAAAGCCATACCTGGTTCTTTTCTCTGGGGAACCCCTACCATACCTGCTTACAGAAAAACTATATTCTTAGAGTGGGGAGGAGGGGTGGCACTACCTCATGATTACATGCATTGTCCACAATATTTAAGAGCCTTCTAAAATGTCTAAAATAATACCCTGTGTGAAAATCTCGGCTTTTCCACTCACTAGCATGATCTTGAACAATTGACTAAATTTGAGTCTGTCTTAGTGTTGCCATTTCTAAAATGGAGACAATAATTTTCCTATGTTTTAGAAATTATGAGAATTTATTTATTTTTCTTTTTGAAGGTTGCTCAGTCGTGCCCTGGAAAAGGCAATGGCACCCCACTCTTGCCTGGAAAATCCCATGGACAGAGGAGCCTGGTAGGCTACAGTCCATGGGGTCGCTAAGAGTCGGACACGACTGAGCGACTTCACTTTCACTTTTCACTTTCATGCATTGGCGAAGGAAATGGCCACTCCAGTGTTCTTGCCTGGAGAATCCCAGGGATGGGGAAGCCTGGTGGGCTGCCGTCTATGGGGCCGCACAGAGTCAGACACAACTGAAGCGACTTAGCAGCAGCAGCAGCAGTCGTTCCCGACTCTGTGCGACCCCATGGACTATACAGTCCATGGAATTCTCCAGGCCAGAATATTGGAGTGGGTAGCCTTTCCCTCCTCCAGGGGATCTTCCCAAGCCAAGACTCCTCCATTGCGGGTGGATTCTTTACCAGCTGAGCCACAAGGGAAGCCCAAGAATACCAGAGTGGGCAGCCTATCACTTCTCCAGGAATCTTCCCGACCCAGGGATCAAACCGGGATCTCTTGCATTGCAGGCAGATTCCTTACCAACTGATCTATCAAGGATGAGAATTAAATAAGATGAACTATTAAAATGCTTAGAATATTGCTTGAAGTAAAGTAAGCAGTATCAGTGAAAAATATCACATAAAAGTTTAACTTCAAGTAAATACTTCAGAATGATTTTCAAAGGAATCATTTCTTACTGAAGAAAATTTGTGGTACTTTTTGTGTTATCAAACTCTTGCTTAAGGCATTAAATGCAGACTCTACAAACAGACAATAAAACAATATCAAGGTAAAAATAACACTGTCCATAGATTACAGTTGATTCTTGAACACTGTGGGGATAGGGGCACTGACCAGACCCTCCATACAGTGAAAATTCAGTTATAGCTTAGAGTTGGCCACCTCTTACATGCTGTTCTTTGGCATCTGTGGCTCTCTATAACCATGGATCCAGCCATGAATGTGTAGTACTATGATATTTACTATTGGGTAAAAAAAAATGTGCATGTAAATGGACCCATGCAGCTCAAATACATGTTGTTCAACAATTAACTGTATAAAGAAAAGTTTTAATACAGCCAGCTCCCCAACTCCTCCAGCTCTGTATCCATGGGTATAACCAATCGTGTTTGTTAGTTGAATCTGAGTATGTAAAACTCACAGATACAACCGACTGTGGGATGTGAACACCCAGGGATTTTGGTATCCATGGCGGGTCTCAGAGCTCATCCTCCTGCAGGTACTGAAGGATATGTTTATATAAAATATTCTGCTTAGTTGTTAACTCTGGAACTCATCAAAAGTATTAATATAGACCATACATCCAAGGACTAAGACAAGTAATTTTCTGTGTTACTTCTATTTATTTTTACTGTGTCAGGACTCCAGGGGGAGGAAATAGGGATTCCTCTCAGTTTGCTCCAGAGTATATTCACAAGGAAATCAACCCTGAATATTAATTGGAAGAACTGACGCTGAAGCTGAAGCTCCAGCACTTTGGCCACTTGATGCGAAGAACCAACTCACTGAAAAAGATTCTGATAGAGGGAAAGATTGAAGGCAAAAGGAGAAGGGGGCAGCAGAGGATGAGATGGTGAGATAGCATCACTGACTGTGTATTTAAGCAAACTCCTGGAGATAGTGAAGGACAGGGGAGCCTGCGTGCTGAGGTCCCTGGGATTGCAGAGAGTCAGACAGGACTTAGTGACTGAACAACGACAAAAAATATTCATAAGTGATTATATAAATAGTGAAAGTAGTGTTCACGGAGATGAAGGGAGAGTTTTGAAGGGCTACTGACATCACATTAAAGGAAATAATGTCTTTAAAGAGAGTCACTTTTCCTTGAAACTCAGAGTACACCCTGGATTTATATATTTGGCTATTCTGGAATGGCTTATATCTTTTAAAAGGTTAATGTGTAAGATTTGGAGATTGCTTTCCAATCATCAGATGTGAAGGGCCACATCATTACAGAAGGCCTGGTCATCAAAATCTTCAGTGTGTATTGTTTGTGTTTAACAAAGATTGTAAAAATTTACTCTTGGACTATTTGAAGTGGCTAAGAAAACAGGCAAAACGAATGACCTGAGAGGTAATAGCTAAACAGTAGAGATGCAAGGACATGCAGATATACTAGGGGAACTCATTTTACATCAAGCATGTTTCTGGAATATATGAAATATATATCATTTACAAAACCTAATGAATTGACTCTTATTAGACTTAATGACCATAGTCAGTTTTTGAAAAATATATTCATTTCCTCCTTGTTTTTTAAATAAATTAAGAAAATAAAAAGTTATCAAGGATTAGATTAAAATGATAAATACTTATTTCATTGTGATATTAAACAGAACTATTTTGTTTTGGATCAAAGGAATACTCACAGTACATAAATATCACCTAAATTACTTTTTAAAAACCAAAGTTTAACATAAATAAAAAAAGGAAAATTCTTCTCAGTGACACACTAAAAATATATCTTTATGGGCATATTTTGAAACTGGCTCTTTAGCATACTTTCTTTGAAAACAGCTATGTAGGTAGTTTTTAAATGATATCTACTTTTTCCTTTTTTAAAAATTCAGTTTCTACCCACATTTCATCTATCTTATTTTTGTTTTTCGTTCTCTGCAGTTCAAAAATATAAATCTCAGCACTTCTGTGTTAAGTGTGGAGGGAGTATGTTGTTGGAGAGCAAAACTTGCCACCCTAAAACTTCTCTTTGGCACGTGAATCATTAAAAAAAAAATGATCAAGTTCCAAAAGACTCAGGAAGAAACTTTGATCTTCTCCATAATTGCCTAAAATAATTTCTACAGAGGGCATATTCCTGGAATAGAACCAGCACCAGAGATAACCTCAAAGAATATGACTTTGGGGCTTGGGTAAACTCTTGTTATTGTTTAGTTTCTAAGTCATGTCCAACTCTTTCACTGCCTCCTTGATTGTAGCCTGCCAGGTTCCTCTGTCCACGGGATTTTTCCAGGCAAAAATACTGGAGTGGGTTGTCATTTCTTTCTTCAGGGGCTCCTCCTGATCTGTGTCTCCTGCGTTGGCAGATTCTTTACCAGTGAGCCACCAGAGAACCCTGGGGAAATTCTGCTGCTTCTGCTGCTGCTAAGTCGCTTCAGTCATGTCCAATTCTGTGCGACCCCATAGATGGTAGCACACCAGGCTCCCCAGTCCCTGGGATTCTCCAGGAAAGAACACTGGAGTGGGTTGCCATTTCCTCCTCCAATGCATGAAAGTGAAAAGTGAAAGTGAAGTTGCTCAGTCATGTCCAACCCTTAGTGACCCCATGGACTGCAGCCTACCAGGCTCCTCCATCCATGGGATTTTTCCAGGCAAGAATACTGGAGTGGGTTGTCATTTCTTTCTTCACAGGCTCTTCCTGATCTGTGTCTCCTGCATTGGCAGATTCTTTACCAATGAGCCACCAGAGAACGCCAGGGAAACTCTAGACAGGATCTAAAGATCAGAGTCTGCTCTGTGTCCCCTTGTTTCTGCAGGGCACATCAAACCTCTGCTCATCAAACATTTGCTTTTCTACCTCCATATGAATTGCTTTTCTTCCCTTTGGAGTTCCAAACCACTGCTCCCAGCATCGTTTTTGTTTTGTTTTGCTTTTAGTTAAAGATGATATTTAAGATGAAGTCTTCTGTCATTTTGGTAAATTACTCAGTTTTCCTGGGTCTCTCCCATATACACATGTGATTAAAATTTTATTTCATATTGTTCTGTTAATCTGTCTCATATCAATTTAATCCTTAGGTCAGCCAGTTGAACCTAGAAAAGTAGAGAAAAATTCCTCCCACCCCCCCCCCCCCAAATGGTAATACTTTTTCCTTCCTGAGGCCAGCCAGAATGAGGAAAGACTGTGAAAAGCAAGTTTCATATCAATTTACGCAAATAATCATGCAACTGAAATTTCAGATGTTTTCTTCCTTTTGCTGGACCAATTTGAGACTCTACATAGACTTTCAGTTTATTTCTGTGTGATCAAGTCTTCTGCTTGATCTTGGAAGCATACTTTAAAAAAACTTAGCTTGTCTGGTGCATGCAATGTTTTATCACTTGACATACAATGCAAATTCTACCTTAATTCAATGCAATTAGCCTTAATGAGCCTGTTTTGATCACTCCTAATATTAATATATATAAAGCTTGTAATTACAATGACCTAATTTTGCCATGGAAGGCCAGGTAAAGATACCACAAGATGACACCCATTCTTTTAGTATCCTTGTGTTTTTACAATATTTTTAAGACGCTACTATTGAGCCTATTGGATTCAACGAACATTTATGGTAAATTTACCAATCACTAGCCAAAAGATAGTATCTTTTCATGGTTTAAAAAGTACAAGTCCTATGGAACCAGGTTGCCTCAGTACAAATTCCAGCTCAAATAATCATTGACTATGAGATTTTTGACCTCATACTCCCAGACGAGAAACTTCTTGTCAGTCCTCTGTACTTCAATTTGCAATGTGAAAATTTTGGGTAATGATAGTAACTATTGTCACAGATTTATGGAGATTGAATTAATTAACATATGTAATGTCTTGGAACAACGTTTGGCAGCAACTATTCAACTATAATTATCAGATGAAAAGCATCCAGCGGTGTTGCTGTACTGAGATATAAAAATGAATAAGCACTGCAAGGAGCTGGTGATCTGCTAGAGTGTCTGGAGGAAGTTGAAACAGATAAGATGGATATCTTTCTCTGCTTTGTACTTCAAATATGTGTTCTAAGGTAGACAGTGATATTGTTGAGAGTTATGGGGAGATAAAATTCAGTTGAGAGAAATTTGAAAGACACAGAGAGAGAGAGAGAGAGAGGAAGTATTCTACATATGTCCTGAAGAATAAATACAATTTCAACAGCCAGAAAGCAGAACATTTCCCAGATGCTGAAACAGGACACCTATTCACACGATTAACTGGGCTGGCCTATCCTAAGGCATGTTGAAGGGCAGGAAGTTTTCTAGGTTGATGGATGAGTCTAAGGCATGAGTGAGAAGGTGTGTGCCTGCGTGAGGGCTGATCACTTCAATTGTGTCCGACTCTTTGAGACCCTATGGCCCATCAGGCACCTTTGTAGCCCACCAGGCACATCTGTCCTGCCCTGACCTCCTTCAAGGGATCTTCCCAACCCAAGGATCACACTTATGTCTCTTAGAAGGAAACAAAGAAAAGAAGTTAGCTACTCAGTCATGTCCAACTCTTTGGGATCCCGTGGACTGTAACCTGCCAGGCTCCTCTCTTCATGGAATTCTCTAGGCAAGACTACTGGAGGGGGTTGCCATTTCCTTCTCCAGTGGATCTTCCTGACCCAGGGGTTGAACCCAGGTCTCCTGCATTGCAGGCAGATTCTTTACTGTTTGAGCCAGCAGGAAGCCCAAGGTTACGTCTCTTAGGTCTCTTGCATTGGCAGGGTTCTTTGCTACTAGCACTGCCTAAGAAGCCTGCATAAGAAGGTAGAGTGAGATAAATATGGAAAAATATTCTGGGGCACAAACACTTAGAACTAATATTTTGGATTTAAATTGACACACATTTAGCTTTGGGTTTAGAATGACATGGGCTGGAAGCCTGGTTCCACCAGTGGATTGATCAGTGGTCCTTAGAAAGTACCTTCAACTGTTTATACCTCAGTTTCATCATTTTTAAAAGGAAGGTTGTAAGATCTATCTCATGAAATCATTTAAATAAAATGTGTGTACATAATGTGAAAAGGAGGCAGAATTTGTCACCCGAAAATATACCTCTTTCATTTTAGGGTGATTATTTTTTAAAAATAGCGGACACAGAAGCTCTGAAAGCTGAGTAGAAGGTACCCTTTTGTAAGATAAATTTGCATTGAAAAGAGAAATCTCCACTTGTAAGGGTACCTTACCTTCTTTGTACCAGGGAAGAGAGAATCACTAGAATCTCTAGAAATTCTTATCAATGAAGAGGCACAGATTCATATCTCCAAAACAATTTTACCCTTCTTTACCTTGATTTTCCTGGTAATTCCCATAACTGGTCTTTTTCCACCTCTCAAACCCAATATCTTTCTTTGTTCCTTAGCTGAAAATAGTATTTAAGATGGTGAGTTGGGCTATTTTGGAGAGTTACTCAGTTGGATATCTATACATATCTATTTGTTTTTCTTCTATTAATCTATATATTAGTTTTTTGGTATGGAGGGTCCAGCTGTATGGTAGAGGGAAAATTATTTTTCCATATATACATACACATATACATGCACACAATATTTATTGCACTTTCCCTAGCAAATATTGTTGTAGATACTATAGGCACAGTGATGAATAACAAAGACAAAAAACATTTCCCACTTGAAATTTATAATGACAGAAAAGGAGAAAAGAATATACAATAAACAAAATACATAAAGGTGATATGTAGTATATTAGATGGTGGTGAGTGATGTGGATGTGAATATTCCATATGCAGGATTCAGGTATAATGACGGAAGCTTGGGAACATGTTCTTTGTTGTTTTTCTTTTACCTGGCAAATAGGAAGCTGAGTGTGGATGGGAATGGAGGAGTTGGAGGTTGGATTAGAGATAAGAAATGCGTAATGATTAGAATGAGAGAATGAAATGACTAAGGAAATACAGTGTGCTTAAAAAGCCACAAGCATTTACATTTAAAGTAAGACCAGACAGATGGTTTTATTTTTCTTCCAGTCATATTCATTTATCTAGGAAGAAGCTTGGAGCAGATAGATACAAGGTTTTGGCCAATGTGACATTTTTTCCAGGGTGGGATCTATAAAAAAGGAAGACGGTGAGAGGAGAGGCATATTCAAAGAGCAATGATGGTCAAGATATTTATAGATAAGGAAATAAGTGAGGCATATAAGTAGTGATGGTCAGCATAAAGGTGATAAAAACAGTAGATTGCAGATTTCATTGGCGTTAAAAGACAAAGAATGTCAAGGATAGAGTTTATGATTTGGGAAATAATAGGAGAGTGTGTTTAGAAAATTATTAAGGTTATTGGTAAAGACAACATCTATTATAGAATATGACAACGGGAATGAGTATCTGAGGAAATTGGAAGACAAGACAATAAGAGAGAACAAGAAACTAACAGGGCTAGATATCAGTATGCAAATATTGAAACCATTAAGAATTATGACAAGAGTATTGTTGGAAAAAACAACAGCCAAGACTATAAATCTTTAGAGTATGAAGAGAGGTAAATGAGGAGTTGATTGCAGTGAGCAATGGATAGTATACTTTCTGATGTCATGACATTCAAACCTTGTTGTTTTTTTCTTTTTTGCTTTGTTTTTTTTTTCCTAGACAGAGGTAGAGATAATAATCTGAAAACAGCAAAAGAAGTAAGGAAAACACTTTATGACAGAATCTCTTAGGAGAGTTGTAAGTTTCCATTAGATCACAAAGCTTGAGTAAATAGTATTGAGAGAAGTCCAGAACTTGAGGGTTTTGCTGCTGACGCTGAGTTCCAGAGGTAAAAGGGTGTAAAGAATGTGGACAGGTGGGAAATGAGATCAAATAAAATGGTATAGAAGTCCTTATGAGAATCAAAATGATTGGGAATGATTGATAATCTTGCTAGACACCAAATACATAGTACACTTGTGAGGGTAGGAATGGAAGTCTAAGAGTTGGGGGTACAATGAAAGATAAGGTCTTACCAAGAAAGTCTGGAATTCCCTGGCCAAAAGCTCTTTCTTACTGCTCACAACTTTTACTCTTCCTCATACTTTAAAAGGATTAGGCCATGTCCTCTGCCTGCGTTTTGTCTGTGGAAGCTTTAGTCAAAGAAATTTAATCAGAGAAGAGAGATATGTGGAAACAAAGGGTAACAGTCAAAGGAGATTAAATAACAATAATGTAGTCATTAAGCATAGTCAAGGACCTTTAGTTCTTTTTCAAGGGCTATAGATAATATTCTGAGCCATATCCTGTGAACTGTCTTATAGATACTAAAACATCAGGTGGAAAAGCTAACTACCTGATGATCAGACTGTACCCAGGGCATGAACTGCTACAATTCCGAGAACTGGCCACATAGAAATGGGAACAAATGAACCCTGGAACTGAAGATTCAGTCAGTTCAGTTCAGTCGCTCAGTCGTGTCCGACTCTTTGAGACCTGAAGATTAACTGTGCCTAAAACCACCAAGATGATGCTGTTCAGACCACTGATGATCAATTTGAAGATGTTAGAGATGACTGTTCTATTTCTGCATGTGGCCACCCCCCACTTCCGTTTATAAAATGTCTTGCCCCACTGCTTGTCGGAGGGCGAGGGAGAGGAGTTAGCTTCTGGACAGATGTCCATCACCCTCCCCCATCCCCAGTAACTGGCATCTGAAATAAAGCAAAATTTCCTTTCAAAAAAAATGAGTAAATAAATAAATAAATAAAAGTATTAGGACTGACTTGAATTTTCTTAAATTTCTAACTCCTGCCTCAAAATCTTGCCTCATCTTCATACTTTTGCCCACTTCTGTAACATTATAAGAAGCATATTTTACATTTGTATAGCTTTTACCCCTACACATACATTTTCCTTCTTCTATTTTGTCTGTCAGGCTCTTCGTTGTGGGTGTGAGAGCTTTCTCTAGTTGTGGCAAGAGGCTTAGTTGCCCTGTGGCTTGTGGGGTCTTAGTTCCCTAATCAGGGATCACACCCACGTCCTCTGCATTTGGAGGTGAATTCTCACCACTGGACCACAAGGAAAGTATCCTACAAATACATTTTTTAAAACAAACATTTTAAATATATCTTCACAAAACTCCCAAGTTTAAGTAACCTTATTTAAGTGACTTAATTAAGTGACACATGTAAGCGACCTTCTTAAATAGGAAACTTTATGGTGATCTTAACGGCACTTTGTACTCTCATCTTTGGGACTTCATTCTATCAATCATATCTTCTTTCTTTTGTGTTTATAGCTATTTCTTTCTATCATAGGTTAAAATCCTTGATGATGACCATGCTCAAGTAATCAGTATATGAGTGGTGTAGGAGAAAGAGGGTTGAATCCTGGACTTATTGTACTACTATAGGACCATTAGTGAGTTACTTAATGCACATGTACAGGATTTTCCTATGTAGCTATTGCAGAATTCAGTTCAGTTCATTTCAGTTGCTCATTGTCTGACTCTTTGTGACCCCATGAACCACAGCATGCCAGGCCTCCCTGTCCATCACCAACTCCCAGAGTCCACCCAAACCCATTTCCATTGAGGTGGTGATGCCATCCAACCATCTCATCCTCTGTCGTCCCCTTTTCCTCCTGCCCTCAATCTTTCCCAGCATCAGTCTTTTTAATTTTAATTGCAGAATTAAACAGGGTAATATTTGTTACAGCATGATGTTTGGTATATACAAAGATCTAAGGGATTGGCAATTAAAATTACTTTTATTCATCTTGCTAGCTCTTGATCTTGAGTATTGACTTGTCATGGACTTGTATCCATGCAACTCAAATTATTTTCTCCAAATCTAATCTTCTTTGAATAATACAGCATTCAAATTATTTCAGAATCATTTTGAATATTTTCCAGAAGCATTTCATTCAGTATAATATTTAACATACTTATTTATGACCCATTTAAATTGTGACTTTTTTTTTCTGTATATGCAATGAAGAACACCTGCATTTTCACATATTTTAATTATCTTGCTATCATTCATTTTCTGGGCTTCCCTGGGAGCTCAGATGGTAAAGAATCTGCATACAATGCAGGAGATCTGGGTTTGATTCCTGGGTCAGGAAGATCCCCTGGAGGAGAAAATAGCAACCCACTCAAGTATTCTTGCCTGGAGAGCCCCATGAACAGAGGAGCCTGGCAGGTTATAGTCCAAGGGGTCACAAGGAGTTGTACATGACTGAGCAATTAACACTATACTACACTACTATATGGAGAAGGCAATGGCACCCCACCCCAGTACTCCTGCCTGGAGAATCCCATGGACGGAGGAGCCTGGTAGGCTGCAGTCCATGGGGTCACTAGGAGTCGGACATGACTGAGCGACTTCACTTTCACTTTTCCCTTTCATGCATTGGAGAAGGAAATGGCAACCCACTCCAGTGTTCTTGCCTGGAGAATCCTAGGGACGGGGGAGCCTGATGGACTGATGTCTGTGGGGTCGCACAGAGTCGGGTACGACTGAAGAGACTTAGCAGCAGCAGCAGCAGCAGCAGCACACTACTATATATCATTCGTTTTCAGAATGGATTCTTGATACATCTATATGTTACCTCTGATTTACTTAGCTGAAGAAGTGTTGCTTAAAAGTGCTGATTTTTTAAAAGCTTAATTCAGAATATTTGTCTAATTAAAAAATAAAACAGGCAAACATAAAACAAAACAAAACAAAACAAAACACATACCTGTCTTCCTTATTCTAAAGATACAATGAAACACTATACTTAATTTTTTCTATATCATTTTTATGCTTCTAAGAGGACTGTATTGATGGATTGTATTGATTGCATGCACACTCATACTCCCCTGGAATAATTCTTCTACATTTTATTTATAAGTGAGTACAGCTCTTCTGCAAATTTACTGTGACATTTTAAATGGTTAGAAATAAACAATGTATGTGCAATTGTTATAATCTATACTATGTCCCAGTATTTCCTTTGGTCTTCTATATTCAGGAGAATAATGGCAATCTTGAATATACTCTCACTCTAGGAAGTTCAACATACATAGAAAGGTTAAAAAATAAAACTACACATAGTACAGACTTGCAAGTGTAATTACAAAAGGACAGAAAAATAATTGGCAAGCTATCTAAATCCAGGAAATACAGATATATAATGTTTGGGTTCCAATTCTACAGGATAATAAGTAAAGGGAAAATCAACTGGAAGAAGAAATGCTCCACTTTAATTTTTCCAGTGCTACTAAAAAAATATACAAAAATGAAAACATAATCAATTCACTTAGCTGCTCCCCTGGTATGCTCCTTGAGGGTGACACTACATGTTAAATATTCTTCTATTTTCTCCAATGTACACTGCATTTAGAACAATGCTATACAGTAAAATATCTTTATTTTTTAAAATTATTGGATATAAGAATATCCAAAACACTATTGTAGTAATTCCATTAACATGTTCTTGGGATATATTCTTTCTTTAGAATTAGGAAACATAAACTATTTAAAATAGTTTTGAGTTTTAACCATACCCCACACAAGAGTTGGTTTGCAATATTAATTCTGTGAAAACTGAAGAAGCGAGGTTTATTACAAGCTTTAGGGGCTGCATGTAATTTAAGACAGAGAATATATAATGAGGAACAAGAAAGTGGTTGAAGCTGATGAGTTCAGCTGGAAGTGTTGAGAGTAAGTAGCCTACGGGACTTCCATAGGAGCAGTTGGGAAGGCAGATGATAAATGCCAGCATCCAGACCAAAGTCTGGCTGTGGACAGAGTGGATGAGATAACTCTGGATACTGAACAAGATCAGCAGAGGAATAGGAAACAAAGATAAGTTGAAATATCATGGAAGCCAAAGGAGGTGTTCAGAGGGGAGAGAATCTGCCAAAGAAATATTCATTGGTTTAAAATGGCCTCGTAGGGCAGGAATCGTCTCCTGTGTTCATCTTCTCCTGAGAGAACTTCAAAATTACAACTTGCTGCTGAACAACCATCAACAGGAGAATGTTGGATACCACCAAAAGAAAGATATCCCATGTCCAAGGGCAAAGGAGAAGCCCCAACAAGATGGTAGGAGGGGCAAAATTGCATTTAGAATCAAACCTCATACTCATCAGAGTCGCTCAGAGGGCTCAAGCAAAACGTTGTGCAGACCAGGACCCAGGGACTCCACAGAGATTGAGTCAGACATGCCTTTGATTGTTTGAGTGTCTCCTGTGGGAGATGGGTCAGCAATGGTCTGCCGTGGGGACAAGAGTTCTGGCTGCAGCAGACCTGGGACACGCAGTGTGTGGCATAAACCCTCTTGGAGGAAGTTGCCATTAGCCCCACCATAAAACCACCGAGCAGATGATCCACAAACAGCAGAACAATTATACCAAAGAAATTCTCACACTGTTAAGAAAGTTCTAGGACCCACAACAGATTACCCAACCTGGATATCTGGCAAAGGAACTGAGAATCCCCAGGGAATATGACTTTGGAGGCCAGTGGGATTTGATTACAGAACTTCTACAGGACTGGGGAAACAGACTCTTGGAGGGCACAAACAAAACCTTGTGCATACTAGGACCCAGGAGAAAGGAGCAGTGACCCCAAAAGAGACTGAGCCAGACTTGTATATGAGTGTCCAGGAGTCTCCAGGGGAGGCGTGGGTCAACAGTGGCCTGCTGTGGGGTCAGGGGCACCAAATGCAATGGTAAGTCCTTTGGAAGAAGGTATTGCTTGGCCTCAGGCCAAAAAACAAGAAGGGAACACAGCCCTGCCCATCAATAGAAAACTGGATTAAATATTTACTGAGCATGGCCCTGCCCATCAAAACAAGAACCAATTATGACATCAAGATTTAAAAGAAGGTTCTCATTTGTGTGTTTTAATTTGAGTTCATCATTCACTATTTCATTGTCACTATGCTATGTGTTTAAATAATAGAATGAGAAGCATTATAAGAAAATATCTGTTGAAGTAGAAGCATGCATTTAGGCAAGAATCTCTTAAAATTGTTTTAATTGAAGTATAGTGGGTTTTGGGCATACAGCAAAGTGATTCAGTTATATATGTATACATATGTGTGTGTGTATATATATATATATATATATATATATATATACACATATATGTGTGTGTGTTTCAATACATGTTCTTTGCCAGATTATTTTCTATTATAGGTTATTATAAGATATGGAATACAATTCCTTGTGCTATATAGTAGGTTCTTGTTGGTTATCTATTTCATATATAGTAGATGGTGACTGCAGACATGAAATTAAAATATGCTTACTCCTTGGAAGAAAAGTTATGACCAAACTAGACAGCATATTAAAAAGCAGAGACATTATTTTGCCAACAAAGATCCATCTAGTTAAGGCTATGGTTTTTCCAGTAGTCATGTATGGATGTGAGGGTTGGACTATAAAGAAAGCTGAATGCTGAAGAGTTGATGCTCTTGAACTGTGATGTTGGTGGAGACTCTTGAGAGTCCCTTGGACTACAAGGAGATCAAACCAGTCAATCCTAAAGGAAATCATCCCTGAATATTCATTGGAAGGACTGATGTTGAAGCTGAAACTTCAAAACTTTGTCCAGCTGATGCAAAGAGCTGACTCATTTGAAAAGACCCTGATGCTGGGAAAGATTGAAGGCGGGAGTAAAGGGGACGACAGGATGAGATGGTTGGATGGCATCACCGACTCAATGGACTTGAGTTTGAGTGGACTCCAGGAGTTGGTGATGGACAGGAAGGCCTGGCATGCTGCAGTCCTGGCATGCATGCAGTCCATGGAGTTGCAAAGAGTTGGACATGACTGAGCAACTGAACTGAACTGAACTGAATCTTTCCCATCAGGAAGCTTCCATAAGTCTCTTATCCTTATCCCTCAGAGGGAAGGCAGATTGAAAACCACAAACACAGAAAACTAATCAAACAGATCACATGGACCACAGTCTAGTCTAACTCAATGAAACTATGAGTCATGCTGTGTAGGACCACCCAAGATGGACAGGTCATGGTGGAGAGTTCTATAAAACGTGGTTCACTGGAGAAAGTGAAGTCGCTCAGTCGTGTCTGACTCTTTGCAACTCCATGGACTGTAGCCTACCAGGCTCCTCAATCCATGGGATTTTGCAGGCAAGATTGCTGGTGTCGGTTGACATTTCCTTCTCCAGGGGATCTTCCTGACCCAGGGATTGAACCTGAGTCTCCCACATTGCAAGCATATGCTTTACCGTCTGAGCCACCAGGGAAGAATTCACTGGAGAAGGGACTGGCAAACCACTTCAGTAGTCCTTCCATGAGAACCCCATGAACAGTATGTAAAGGTAAAAAGATAATGATACTGAAAGATGAACTCCCTAGGTTGGTAGGTGCCCAATATCCTACTGGAGAGGAGTGGAGAAAAGACTCCAGAAAATGAAGAGATGGAACCAAAGCAAAAACAATGCCCAGTTTTGGATGTGACTGGTGATGGAATAAAAGTATGATGCTGTAAAGAACAATATCGCATAGGAAACTGGAATGTTAGGGCAATGAATCAACGTCAATTGGAAGTGGTCAAACAGGAGATGGCAAGAGTGAACATCGACATTTTAGGAGTCAGGGAACTAAAATGGATCAGAATGGGCGAATTTAACTCAGATGACCATTATATATACTCCTTTGGTCAAAAATCCCTGAGAAAAAAATGAAGTAGCCCTCACAGTCAACAAAAGAGTCAGAAGTGCAGTATTTGGGTGCAATCTCAAAGATGACAGAATGAACTCTGTACGTTTCCAAGGCAAACCATTCAATATCACACTAATCCAAATCTATGCCCTGACCACTAATGCTGAAGAAGCTGAAGTTGAATGGTTCTATGAAGACCTACAAGAGCTTCTAGAACTAACACCAAAAAAAGATGTCCTTTTCATCATAGGGGACTGGAATGCAGAAGTATGCAGTCAAGAGATACCTGGAGTAACAGGAAAATTTGGCCTTGGTGTAAAAAATGATGTAGGGCAAATGCTAACCAACTTTTGCCAAGAGAACTCACTGGTCATAGCAAACACCCTCTTCCAACAACACAAGAGACAACTCTACACATGGACACTACCAGATGGTCAATAGCAAAATCAGATCCATTGTACTCTTTGCAGCCAAAGACCAGTCAATTCAGTCGCTCAATCATGTCCGATTCTTTACAACCCCATGAACTGCAGCACACCAGGCTTCCTTATCCATCGCCAACTCTGGGAGCTTGCTGAAACACATGTCTATCGAGTCAGTGACACCATCCAACCATCTCATCCTCTGTAGTCCCCTTCCCTTCCTGCCATCAATGTTTCTCAGGGTCTTTTCCAATGAGTCAGTTCTTTGCATCAGGTGGCCAATGTATTGGAGTTTCAGCTTCAGCATTAGTCCTTCTAATGAACATTCAGGACTTATTTCCTTTAGGATTGACTGGTTGGATCTTCCTGTAGTCCAAGGGAATCTCAAGTGTCTTCTCCAATACCACAGTTCAAAAGCATCGTTCTATGGTGCTCAGCTTTCTTTATAGTCCAAATCTCACATCCATACATGACTACTGGAAAAACCATAGCTTTGACTATAAGGATGTTTGTTGGCAAAGAAATGCCTCTTCATTTTATTTTATTTATTTATTTTTTTTTAATTTTTTTATTAGTTGGAGGCTAATTACTTCACAACATTTCAGTGGGTTTTGTCATACATTGATATGAATGTTAAGCTGGCCACAGCTTTTCTTCCAAGGAGCAAGCATCTTTTAATTTCATGGCTGCAGTTACCATCTGCAGTGATTTTGGAGTCTAAGAAAATAAAATCTGTCACTGTTTCCATTGATTCACCATCTATTTGCCATGAAGTGATGGAACTGGATGCCATGACCTTAGTTTTTGGAATGTTGGTTTTAAGCCAACGTCTTCACCCTCCTTTTCCACTTTCATTAAGAAGCTCTTTAGTTCTTTGCTTTCTGACATAAGAGTGGTGTTATCTGTGTATCTGAGGTTTTTGATATTTCTCCCGGCAATCTTTATTCCAGCTTGTTCTTCATTCAACTTGGCATGTCGCATGATGTACTCTGCCTAGAGGTTAAATACGCAGGGTGACAATATACAGCATTGACCACTCCATCTTGATTTGGAACCAGTCCTTTTTTCCATGTCTGGTTTTAACTGTTGCTTCTTGATATGCATACCGATTTCTCAGGAGGCAGGTAAGGTGGTCTGGTGTTCTCATCTCTTGAATAATTTCCTACAGTTTCTTATGATCCACACAGTCAAAGGCTTTGGTTTAGTCAATAAGGCAGAAGTAGATGCTTCTGGAACTCTCTAGCTTTTTCTATGATCCAATGGATGTTGGAAATTTGATCTCTGGTTCCTCTGCCTTTTCTGAATCCAGTTGAACATCTGGAAGTTCACAGTTCACATACTGTTGAAGCCTGACTTGGAGAATTTTGAGCATTACTTTGCTAGTGTGTGAGATGAGTGCAATTGTGTGGTAGTTTGAACATTCTTTGGCATTGCACTTCTTTGGGATTGGAATGAAAAGTGACCTTTTCCAGTTCTGTGGCCACTGCTGAGTTTTCCAAATTTGTTGGCATATTGAGTACATCACTACCACAGCATCAACTTTCAGGATTTGAACTATCTCAATTGGAATTCAATCACCTCCACTAGCTTTGTTCATAGTGCTGCTTCCTAAGCCCCACTTGACTTCACATTCCAGGACGTCTGGCTCTAAGTGAGTGATCACACCATTGTGGTTATCTGGGCCATTAAGATCTATTTTGTATAGTTCTTCTGTGTATTCTTGCAAGCCCTTCTTAGTATCCTGTGCTTCTGTTAGGTCCATACTGTTTCTGTTCTTTATTATGCCTATCTTCCATGAAATATTCCTTTGGTATCTCTAATTTTCTTGAAGAGATCTCTAGTCTTTTCCATTCTATCGTTTTCCTGTATTTCTTTGCACTGATCACTGGGAAGACTATCTTATTTCTCCTTGCTATTCTTTGAAACTCTTCATTCAGATGGGTAGATCTTTCCTTTTTTCCTTTGCCTTTAGCTTCTCTTATTTTCTCAGCTATTTGTAAGGCCTCCTCAGACAACCATTTTGCCTTTTTGTATTTCTTTTTCTTGGGGATGGTCTTGATCACTACCTCCTGTATAATGTCACAAGCCTTTGTCCAGTTTTTCAGGCACTCTGTATATCAGATCTAATACATTAAATCTATTTGTCACTTCCACTGTATAAGCATAAGAGATTTGATTTAGATCATACCTGAATCATCTAGTGGTTTTCCCTACTTTCTCCAAAATCTGAATTTTGCAATAAGAAGTTTATGATCTGAGCCACAGTCAACTCCTGGTCTTGTTTTTGCTGACTGTATAGAACAGTCTTTGACATTGCCTTTCTTTGAGATAGGAATGAAAACTGACCTTTTCTAGTCCCGTAGTCACTGCTGAGTTTTCCAAATTTGCTGGCATATTGATTGCAGCACTTTCACAGAATCTTCTTTTAGGATTTGAAATAGAACAGCTGGAATTTCATCACCTCCACTAGCTTTGATTGTTGTTATGTTTTCTAAGGCCCACTTGACTTCACATTGCAGAATTTCTGGCTCTAGGTGAGTGAGGGGATGACAGAGGATGAGATGGTTGGATGGCATCACTGACTCCATGGACATGGGTTTGAGGAAGTTCCGGGAGTTGGTGACGGACAGGGAGCCTGGCGTGCTGCAGTCCATTGTATCGCAAAGAGTTGGACACGACTGAGTCTCTGAACTGACTTAGGCCAGGAATAGAGAGACACAGACCTCAAGAGCAGACTTGTATCTACAAGTAGGGGAAGAAGAGAGAGGGACACACTGAGAGAGTTAGCACTGAAACACAAAAATTACCATAAGTTAAACAGATAGCTATTGGGAAACTGCTTTATAGAACAGGGCATTCAACCCCATGCTCTGAGACAACCTAGAGCATTGGGGTGAGTGCTGGGAGGAAGACTCAGGAAGGAAGGTACTTATGTACACTTCTTGTAGACTCACCTATTGTTCAGCAGAAACCATACAACATTATAAAGCAATTATTCTCCAATGAAAAATAAATTTTTAAAAATGGTCCTGTAAAGTCTAGCAAGAAGAGGACAGAAAATTGAATAGTATCTCAATCATTTAAAGTGACTGTCTATAGGAATATTGCTCCATTAGTAGTTGTTACAGGCTCACAGTGGGTAAATGAAATAATTACTGACCCAAAAGAGCTCACAATTAACAGACAAAAGAAAAAATATTAAAATTGAGTGACTGCAATATAATGCTAAATTCTAAGATACAGAGTTCAAACATTAAAAACCATTTTGTTAATGAAAATCTTCAAATCAATATGTTTCTTTGAAATTAGATGACCAAAGTTACATGTGGAAATCAATAATGTTGATTATTTGGGAGGTAATTTCTATACTCCTGTTAATGATTTTTCTCTTTATTTCTAATAAAAATAATTCTTGAGAGTCAGTGGTTTTGTCGTGTGTGTGTTTGTGTGTGTATATACTTGCTTGACAAAATTCCACTTCCCAAACAGATTAAACATCAATTTTATTTTAGAGGTTGAGGCTAATTGATGGATATGAAGAAAAAAGAGATCATGATTCCAAGTACATAGTCTCTACAAATATCATTATGCATATATTATAAATGTTAAAATCCATCAAATAGTTTAAAGTCTCCCCAGTCTAAAAATGGGAGGCTGTTATACTAATTTAGACATGATAATCCAAAATACTTGCCTTTGCCTTCTGGTCATGCACACTTTCTGTCAGTCACCTCAGATGTTTTGGAGAGTATGCAATGAGGCTCTTGAAACTATATAGATGTAAACCAGATTTGGGTTCCACCCTATTCTGTTTTTGCTCTGGCTTTGCAGGACAACATTCATAGCTTGCTCAAACACTGAAAGTGTCTCATTGTTGTCATTATTTTAAAAAAGGCACTGACTATTCAATGTCCTGGTGCCCTCAAGCTACCAATCTGAATAATGTTGGAAGATTCTAGATTCATGTAGGGGTGGAAAGGATGGACTTATCCTTGCCTCTGTCATCTAGATATAAGGAGGTTCTCCTGTTGATTCTTTGCGACCCCATGGACACCAGGCTCCTCCATCCATGGGATTTTCTAGGCAAGAGTACTGGAGTGGGTTGCCATTTCCTTCTCCAGTGATTTTATGCAAAGTTGCTCATAAAGCAAAACAAAAACAGGAGCAAATTTGCCAACTGCTGGAAAGTTACACATTTCACTATGTAATCGCTAAATTCTAGGGATTACTCTATTCTATTCTATTCTATTCACGCTCCTCCCCTCAAAGGTCTCTCCTTTTCTCTGCTGTTACAAAGTAAAATTTTGTATGAAAATCAATTAGCCAATATTCGCTGAGCATTTACTATATGCTAAGGAGTCATTTTAAAAGCCTTATATTAATATTATCTCATTATTTCTTAAACTATGCTAAGTATGATTATTGTCTCCATTTCTCAGATGAGAAAACGAAAACATTAAAGACACTAACTAATGGTAGAGCCTTTATTCAATGCAAGCTTTAAAATTCTACAACCTTTGTAATTAATCATTCTCAGAAGCACTTCTCATTACCAAAAATATTCTTGAGGAGTGAGGCGCTTGAAGGCAGTTCTGCACGTTAACTGTTAGCTAAACCTAACTAGATGGCTAGATACTTTAACAATATATAAAAGTATATTTTCATCAAACAAATGATAACCATTTATCAGTTAGGCAGAATATAGTGACCATAACAAGGTTTCTGGGAATTAAATGGTACTTAGCTCTTGACTGCACTGCCATTTCTATTTTGGTGTGACTCTGGGATGATATTGGCTGTAATTCCCTGAGACTCCATGTCACTGTCTATAAAAGGGGATGCTAATGCCTATCTTTAAAATAGAAATAGTCTTCTTTGAGTACATAAGATAATTTGTTTATAAGCAGTAGGCATGATGCACAGAGCACTTGGAAGCAACCACTTAGTATTCCTTCCTTTTTCCCCATCTAGGAAATTAGAAGGTAAACCACCAGATACCTTGTTTCACAAGGTCGCTTCCTTTCGTACAGTATAGTTGGTGAAATGCTTCTGTTCAATATTCTAAATGTTGTGCTTTGTAAAATCATTTTCTGCTAAAAGCTACCAGCAAAAGTTAAAATATTTAAATATATGCTATGCTAGTTGCAATGCTGATTGATTTTTCTTCTGGAGTGAATATGTACTGCTGATTTGTAGAACACTGAAAGAATCTACAATGAAGAAATGTAGGGCTTCCCTCATGGCTCAGTATCAATCTGACTGCCAAAGCAGGAGACATGGGTTCAATCCCTGGCCTGGGAAGATCCCACATGCGTTGGAGCAACTACACCCGTGCTAAACAGCTCTTGAGCCTGTGTTCAGAGCTCAGGAACTGCAACTACTGAGAGGCATGAACCCTAGAGCCAGTGCTCAGCAACAAGAGAAGCCACCACAATGAGAAGCCCAAATATCACAGCTAGCGAGGAGCCCTTGCTCTGCACAAGTAGAGAAAAGCCCATGCAGTAACAAAGACCCAGAACAGTCAAACACAAACAAATTAATAAATAAACAAGTACAATTACATATAAAACAAAGAAGAAATGGAACATTTCCTTTTGGTAAAATACGTGCATGCATGCTCAGTCATGTCTGACTTTTTGTGAACCCCATGGACTGTAGCCCACTGGGCTCTTCTGTCCATGGAATTTTCCAGACAAGAATATCGGAGTAGGCTGCCATTTTATTCTCCAGGGGATCTTCTCCACCCAGGGATCAGAACCGAGTCTCCTGTTTCTCCTGCATTGGCAGGCAGATTCTTTACCACTGCACCACCTGGGATTTCATTTGGTAAAATACTGTAGCTCTACTGCAACTAGGGGCTTGACAATTTATATAGTTATTTTTGTTTAACTATATTACATAATTTTGTTTACTTAATAATAGTACCATGATTATATTTGAGATTTAGAAGTATAAATAGCATTTTTACATGGATGATATGATACCTAATTCTTAAACTCTAAGACAAAAAAAAAAAAAAGTGTCTCCCCAAAGAGGTTTGGGTCAACTGGAATACAAGTTATTCTGTGTGCAGGGGAAATTTTAATGTCATGCATAGCCCTAATTCTAAAATGTAAATATTCTATTAAAATATTTGACTTATATCAAGGACAGAATAGCTAATTTTTGCTCAGTTATGCAGATAATTCAATTTCTCAGCTTTTGTTCCTTTGTGATGTACATAGACAGCAAGAATCTCCACCGCCCCCTCCCCCATGCCAGTAATGCATTCTCTAAATGAAGGCAGAAAATGGGTGTTTACTTTCTACAATAAAATGCCCTGACTTTGGCTACATTCAAACTCGGAACATTAATACAAGAATCTGAGTTGTTTACTGGTTCTGAAATGTAAAACTTATGCTCTTAAATGAAAAGATGAAACCTTAATGGTTAACAGTACATTTCTATCTGTGGGCATATGCATAAATGCCTATATACATTTAGATCCAGGAAGAAGTTTCTACTCCAGTAATCTTTTCTGTAGGTCACTGCAGCCCAGTGTTTACATGGAGAATGTGTTAAAAAAATATCTCTTGAAAAGATGAACAAGAGAAGACAGAATATTTATTCTGTTAGGAATATATTGAATAAACTAAAATTATTGTCTTATACTTCTGTTGAATTCTAAGAAAAACTAAATACGTTAGGAATTATAGCTGGGATTGGACTGTGGAATGACAGTACAACCACCAAAATCATCTTCATCTCATAAATGTGTGTGTGTGTGTGTGTGTTAAGAGTATACTACAGGAATTACAAAAGGTCAAACAAGAGATTTGTCATTATTACCCATCTCCATAGAATCGCATTGGGCAACATTACCTTTTATGTTACACAAAAGTCTATATAAAGATTTTTTTTTTTTAAATCAAGCCTTAGTTATAAAATGTAAAAACAATTGAACAATAGTTTTCTAAGACACTGTGGTAAATTTTAGAAGTCATTATATGGGATATATCCAAATACAATAGTCAGATTTAATAAATAAAGTGCTCCTTCATTTAAGGATGTCACATACACTTTATAGGATGCATTGGCTAAAAAATAATCCTTTATTGGAAATTCAAATTTAAACAGGCATCCTCTATTTCATATCACAAAAGATAACTTATCTTTTAGTTGTGTTCCAAATGTCTTATAACAAATCCATTTATTTTAAAACTGTACTTTTTTCTTTTTAAAAATGAGATGCGTTTATTGAAAGCTTTGACTAGATTATGTGCACATGACTCAGAAATAGAAATTCTGGAGAGGTCAGCATGAAATCTCTAATAAATTTGCCTTAAAAGTACATCTATACATGACTACTGGAAAAACCATACCTTTGACTATATGGACATTTGTCAGCAACGTAATGTCTCTGCTTTTTAATATGCTGTCTAGGTTGGTCAAGGCTTTTCTTCTAAGGAGCAAGCATTTTTTAATTTCATGACTAGAGTCACCATCTGCAGTGATTTTGGAGTCCAAGAAAATAAAGTCTGTCACTGTTTCCATTGTTTCCCCATCTATTTGCCATGAAGTGATGGGACCAGATGCCATGATTTCAGTTTTCGAATGTGGAGTTTTAAGCCAAATTTTTCACTCTCCTTTTTCAATTTCAACAAGAGGCTCTTTAGTTCCTCTTTGCTTTCTGCCATTAGAGTGGTGTCATATGCTTATTTGAGGTTATTGATATTTCTCCTGGAAATCTTGATATCAGCTTGTGCTTCATCCAGCCGTGCATTTTGCAGGATGTACTCTGCATATACGTTAAATAAGCATGGTGACAATATACAGCTTTGTACTCCTTTCCCAATTTGGAACCAGTCCATTGTTCCATGGCCGGTTTTAACTGCTGCTTCTTGACTACATACCGATTTCTCAGAAGGCAGGTAAGGTGGTCTGGTATTCTCAGAAACTTCTCTTGAAGAAGTTTCCAAAATTTGTTGTGATCCTCACAAAGGCTTTGGCATAGTCAATAAAGCAGAAGTAGATGTTTTTCCGTAATTCTCTTGCTTTCCCTATGATCCAACGGATGTTAAAAATTTGATCTCCATTTCCTCTGCCTTTTCTAAATCCAGCTTGAATATCTGGAAGTTCTCAGTTCATATACTGTTGAAGCCTCGCTTGGAGAATTTTAAGCATTACTTTGCTAGTGTGTGAGATGAATGCAATTGTATGGTAGTTTGAACAGTCTTTGGCATTGCCTTTCTTTGGGGTGGAATGAAAACTCACCTTTTCAACTCCTAGGCCACTGCTAAGCTTTCCAAATTTGTTGGCATATTGAGTGCAGCACTTTCACAGCACCATCTTTTAGGATTTGAAATAGCTCAACTGGAATTCCATCACCTGTACTAGCTTTGTTTGTAGTCATGTTTCCTAAGGCCCACTTGACTTCTCACTCCAGGGTCTGGTTCTAGGTGGGTGATCACACCATTGTGGTTATCTGGGTCATGAAAATCTTTTTTGTATAGTCTTTCTGTGTGTTCTTGCCGTCTCTTCTTAGTATCTTCTGCTTCTGTTAAGGTATGTACCATTTCTGCCCTAAATTGTGCTGATCTTTGCATGAAATATTCTCTTGATATGTCTAGTTTTCTTGAAGAGACCTCTAGTCTTTCCCATTCTATTGTTTTCCTCTATTTCTTTGCATTGGTCACTGAGGAAGGCTTTCTTATCTCTCCTTGCTATTCTTTGGAACTCTGCATTCAGATGGGTATAGCTTTCCTCTTCTCCTTTGCCTTTCGCTTCTCTTCTTTTCTCATCTATTTTTAAGGCCTCCTCAGACAACCATTTTGCCTTTTTGTGTTTCCTTTTCTTGGAGATGGTTTTGATCACCACCTCCTGTACAAGTTACTAACATCCATCCATAGTTCTTCAGGCACTCTGTCAGATTTAATCCCTTGAATATATTCTAATCCCTTGATCTAATCCCTCTCCCTCACCTGCCTTTAAACGCTTTGCTGGAACACTGTGGGGTGTTCTTGCTTTAGGGGACGGAGCCTCCCGTCCTTTCTGCATGGTTCTGCAATCGCCATTTCTCTGCTCCATACTCTCGCCTTCTGGTTTGTTCTGGCTCACTCTGTATCAGCTTCGCACAAGTCCAGTAGCCCAACAACATTTTCTCTTTCTCTGTGTTAAAGAAGTGTGGTTGTGGTAGCTTTATGAGAGTGAATAAAGACAAGTGTGCAGAAAGGTTGTTTTGCTTGTATCCTTGACTATTAGAGCAGACACTGTTAGGGAACGACTGGGGCATAAGTTTATGAAGGAGTAACATGGTGTACACATGGGGTTCTTGCCCACAGAGTAGGGATAGTGGTTGGTGATAATGACAAAAACAGCCACTTTGGCGGCCCTAGAACGGGGTTACAAAAGGTGCCCTGACTGCACTTGGCAAACTGGCAACAAGGAAAGCACATTGACATCTATTAATAAGCCAGACAGAAAAATCAGCAAGCTCCTAGAATGCACATTTTCTTGGTTTTTACAAGAGCGACAACAAAATACTACTAGTGCATTAAAATTAAAACATGAAAGGGAACATTTCTGGAAGAGAAAGGAAAACATAAGTTACTTGTGCAAAGATATGGCAAATGCAGAAATCCCAAATTTACTTTGTCATTGATGGAAATGCAAATGGATATTTAACTTATATGCAAATATAATTTAAATATAATATATTTAAATGTAAATGCATATTTAACTTATATGCAGAGTACATCCTGCAAAATGGTGTTTAACACCAATGAAACTTCTCAGTAATAAAGTTTTGGTAGATCTTTTTCTAGTGTGTAATTCGACACCTGAGGACTCTAATCCCTTTCCTCACACACACACACACACACACACAAAAAACAAAACAAAAAACTCCCAAAGGTCATGAATTCACTTCAATATCCTTTCCTCTATAAAAATCCAACTAATTCAAATTCAATAATGTACTTTGCACTTTAATAAGTTGTTTTCAAATCTCCAGTAAGATCTGCACCAAACATAACATTATTTGCTTATTAAAACCCTGTTAATTTGTAATGGCCTTATTTTAATTAAAATATTTCCCAATTTAGGCAACAACTCTGTGAGGATATATTATCATTAATTTCCAAATGGAAAAATTAATACCTTAAGCTTAGAGAAATAAAGAGAATTTTGGAACGGTAACAACAGCTAAAAAAGAAAAAAAGTAGACCTGAGTTCAACATAGACCTACTGACTTTAATTCAGTACTCTCTTATGCATGGGCACTGTTGCATTACAGGTAAGGCTTAGATTTGCTCTGCCAGAGGCTCATGAAAAGTTATCACATTTAAATCATTGCAACGATGAAGATTGCAACTTAAGCTTTATTTCTTCTTTCATCTAAGTTATAATAACTATGATTTTAAAGAACCTACTATTGCACAAGATGCTTCACATATATTGTCAAATAACACAGCTGAAAGTAGATATAATTTACATTCACAGAAGAATATCTTTGGCTAGGATTAAGTAATTCGTCCAAGTATATCTTGATAACATATTGTCTGGCAAGATGAGAATCAAACACAGGGGCATGGAGCTCATTCTATGAAATCTTATCGCCTTTTATTCAAATACCTCTAGCTAAATGAGCCTGATTTATTAATCAAAAATCTCAGTTGACATGTTCCCTACAGTATTACAAATCATTCCTACATTTCCTTCCATAAAAGTTGAAAAAAGGATCAATATCTGTACTGCCTTTCTGTATTTTTGCCCAAAATTTAAAGGCATGAGATTATAAAAACAAACTACTCACAAGACTAATTTAGAAAGCAGTACTCCTATTTTTTTAATTAGATTTTAAAATTAGAGAGGTGTCAAAGAAAAATAAAGTAAACCATTAAGAGAAGGAGTAATAAGAAGCAACAAGAAATTTCTAAAGAGCAAAAGCAAAGCTTTTTAGAGTAAGTTTCAAAACTTGGGAGGTCAGAGAGAAGACTGAAATTCTAGAACATCTAGCGGGCTGATCTTTCATTACCACTTAGCCCAAATGCTAATTTTGTGTTGAAACACAATTTCTGGGCACAGGTTGACAATGTTTAGTCACAAAAAGGCTAGAGGTTGTGAAGTTGACAAGAGTTTCAGCCTTAGATCTTTCAATCTTTAATAACTGAGGCATTTTGCTGATCCACTCTGAAAAACTGTGGAATCTGAAAGGGCCCCCAGAAGGAAGAAGTGTTTGTTCTATTAGGAAGAATAGATATGGCTTTTAACAATGCAAAAGATGACCCAGACCTCTGATTACTAAATGCCATAGCAGCTACAGCAGAATTTCTTTAGACAATTTAGATTAAAAAGCCTGAGGAAATCGAACATTTTAGAAAGAAAAATGTGCTAATATGTAAAATAATTATTTGTATGTTACAGTTATGATAATAAACTAAGAGGATGATGTAGCTATTCAGTTCAGTTCAGTCACTCAGTCATGTCCGACTCTTTGTGACCCCATGGACTTCCCTGTCCATCACCAACTCCTGGAGCTTGCTCAAACTCATGTCCATTGAGTCGGTGATGCCATCCAACCATCTCACCCTCTGTCGTCCCCTTCTCCTGCCTTCAATCTTTCTCAGCATCAGAGTCTTTTCCAGTGAATCAGTACTTTAAATCAGGTGGCCAAAATATTGGAGTTTCAGCTGCAGCTGCAGTCCTTCCAATGAATGTTCAAGACTGATTTCCTTTAGGATTGATTGGTTTGATCTCCTTGCTGTCCAAGGGACTCTCAAGAGTCTTCTCCAACACCACAGTTCAAAAGCATCAATTCTTTGGCACTCAACTTTCTTTAAGGTCCAACTCTCACATCCATACACAACTACTGGAGAAACCATAGCTTTGACTAGATGGACCTTTGTTAGCAAAGGAATGTCTCTGCATTTTAATATGCTGTCTAGGTTGGTGTAGCTATTAAGAATAGCTGAAAAGTAATTTGCATGTTATTTAGAAACTACTGAATGTTTTAAACTGTGAGAGAATGACAAAAATAGTTTTGTGTTTGAAAAATCACTGATAGAAGTGTGCTGCTGCTGCTGAGTCACTTCAGTCGTGTCCAGCTCTGTGCGACCCCATAGACGGCAGCCCACCAGGCTCCCCCGTCCCTGGGATTCTCCAGGCAAGAACACTGGAGTGGGTTGCCATTTCCTTCTCCAATGCACGAAAGTGAACAGTGAAAGTGAAGTCACTCAGTCGTGTCCGACTCTCAGCGACCCCATGGACTGCAGCCCACCAGGCTCCTCCGTCCATGGGATTTTCCAGGCAAGAGTTCTGGAGTGGGGTGCCATTGCCTTCTCCGATAAAAGCGTGAGGAGTGTGAATTTGAGTTAGGGAGGAATGGAGACAGAAGGATTAGTAGGAGTCTTTACCTATTCCAATTGAGAGTAAATTTTCAACTGTGTGTAATGGACAGGGATAGTATAAAGAAAAAGGCGAAGTATTGTAGAAAATTTAGCAGATGACCCAGGTTTGATGACACTTGTGACTCTGAAAAAAAGAGACAGATTAGTCAATATGACCCTAGTTTTTCAGTCCCACTGATTGCAAGAATAGCGTTTGCCAATTGGAGCAGGGAAGTTGTGATACCAGTTTCTTCACCTTCAATTATAGATGCATTCACCAAAGTGTGAGAAAGAAAAACACATTTAGAAGATAAATGAAGGATAATGTAATGTTTAGTTATGTTTGATTGCTTGGCAATGCTTAAGCCATAACAAATCAGAGATTTTTTTTTTTTTCTAGTATCTAATCAGAGTTCTGAAAGCATCTGATTATAAACAATGCATACAGAAGGAAAAGTTAATGCATTTGTCAACTTTTATATGTCCATTGACTTTGGTCTTTTAATCTTCTAGTTTAACATTGGTTGACTGACTGTGGCATCACTAAGTGGTATGAATATGTTTGCATTTGTCATACAAATATTTGTATGTGTCAAACAAATGTCAAATGCATGCATTTAGATCATTTAACTTATTAAAGGGGTAAAATTGCTTAAGAAGTCTCTATGTATGTGTATGTGAAAACTCTAGCAAAGATTAACATCTATTTTTTTAAAGGGTCTAAAGATTTATATATGTTTATATTTATATTTATAAATATATTTATTTATATTATATTTATATTTATATACAGCAGGATCCATTTTTTGTAGAATTAATATTTTCTCCTTAGTCCACATAGTAGGAAAAATGTGTATTTTATAACAATATAGGGAACATCTCTCTATAGTTATTCATCAAGTACAGTGGTCTAGGTCATAATTTATTCTCTAGCTTTTAAAGTTTGCCCTCTGAAGGTTGCTGACTTCCATATTTAAAATTCTTTTTAAAAAGGGTACAGAAAGATTTGGTGCCAAACCAAGTATATTAATAATAGCTCTAGACCTATGCAGGATACACATTTCAAAGATTCTCTTAAAAATGGCTCACAAAAGCACTTTATATCTTTTAAAGTACTTATATACATCATTATTTTATTAGCAATGATGAAAGCAATAGGTTTTTCATTTTGGCCCAAGTGAGGACATTTCTAAAATTTTATTCAATGTTCACCAAATAAATATTATCATACAGAATATTTTAGATAAGATTTCTGAGAGATCATGAGGGCTAGTGTAAGTTTTACCAAGGAGAATGTTTCCTGACATCTCCTACATAGTCATATTTCAAACTCAGATTAAAAAGTCTGAGCTTGATTTTTATTTTCTTCTTAATGATTACCTTTCAGATTGACAAAGACAACAAATCTGAATGTAAATTTTACACCAGTCCTGTGAAAAAGAGGGAGACTGTCATTAGGTCTAAATTATTCAGTTAATAATGGGCTGAGACCTGGGCAAGGTGATTTTTTTGTTCATTATACTTTTACTCGAGTGTATTTCATTTGCTTTTGGAATTCATGCACAAACAAATATGTAGGACATTCAGGAGTTTTTAATGTTTAAACGTGAAAGCAAAATTAATGAGGTACTCAAATGAGCATTAGTTTTTAAGTTGTAATACTTATTATTTTTGCTTAAGTTCATTTAGTACAAAAAGTTAAAGTGAAAACACTTGTGCTCTATGAAACAACAACAACAGAATGATCACTTTGGCTTTTACCAGATTTCTCAAAGAGGGCTTAAGTGTGTTTATGTTCTGTAGTGCATTTAAAATCAGTGAGGGATTAAGATAAATTTCACTTGACCAATACAAAAAAAAAAAGACTCTGAATGCACATCATGTAGTGTTCATCTTCTGACAGCACAGTATTTCAGGAGATAACAGTAAGGAGGAATTTATGGCAGGTGCATTCCTACTTAGGAACTAATCTCATTCACATGGCTGTTAGCGTGAAATATGGATTTTAATAATCCTGGCTCTGTGAGTTGTGTGATCCTGCCTGGTGGGAATGTGATTAGCCATAGCCTGCAAGATTAATTGAGATATATAACACATGATTACATTTAGCGGATTACAAGCAACTTTGATTATGCTAGAGTTTGCATAGTTAAATACAAACAAATAAACCAATATCCTATTATGACAAGAAAGAGGACTCTTTTTCCTTAGGTCATTAAACAGGTCACTTAAATAGAATTTAGAAGCCTCTCAGGGAGAAGAAACTTTACAGAAAATTGTAGATAGAGAGATGGATAGATGATAGATAGCTAGCTAGATCATATAAAATTTTTTGAAATGTATTCCATCATTATGCATATTACCTAGAACAGAATTTTACTTTGGAAAGAAAAAGTTTCTGACATCAACACGTAGAAATTTTGTGATTGTTGTTCAGGCACTAAGTCGTGTCCAATTCTTTGCCCCAGAAAATAAAGACGGTCACTGTTTCCACTGTTTCCCCATCTATTTCCTATGAAGTGATGGGACTTGATGCCACAATCTTAGTTTTTTAAATATTGAGTTTTAAGCCAGATTTTTCACTCTCCTCTTTCACCTTCATCAAGAGGCTCTTTAGTTCTTTGCTTTATGCCATAGGGGTGGTGTCATCTGGGTTACTGATATTTCTGCCAGCAATCTCGATTCCAGCTTGAGCTTCATGCAGCCTGGCATTTTGCATGATGTTCTCTGCATATAAGTTAAGTAAGCAGGGTGACAATATACAGCCTTGACATACTCCTTTCCTAGTTTTGAACTGGTTCTAACTATTCAGTAATTAATAAACTGCCTTTTTCATGAACTTTATTTTAAAACCTACTTTCAACTGAGCTCAATTACTAATTATTTCATGGATGATTATTCTTTCCCTCAAAGGTCATCTCTTTGGAAAAGGTTTGCTGACATCACTCTCCATTGCTCAGTACAATGAATTTGACTAAGCTTTCAAAGCACTTAACTCTAGTTTGGCATCCTATTATCCTAAATAAAAAGCTAGCTTTTCAAATTCATCTCCCTCTATTTCTTTTTCTGTATTCTGTTTTACAGCCAAATTGCATTATTTCCCAGGCCCTATATAGGTCCTCTTTTTTCCAACCCTAAGCATATTATAACTCATAACTCTATGAATCACTGTATCCCTTTTTATCTAGGTGTCTACTAATCAAGGGAAATGAGGTGCTCTAGAACAAGCAAACTCTCCTAAAGTCAATAAATGGGGTCACATGCTTGTTTAAATCAATTAAGATTCTTGCAACCTAATGTGTATTTAATGAATATATTCAAGATGATAGGAATTCAAATATACACATTAAGCAACTACCTCTGATGCTGTATAATTGAATTGATCAGAAGCATCAAGTTGCTTCTAAAGGAAGAACAAAATTTTTAGAAATCTTCAGTTGGTAATAGTGAAAGCTAAGAATTCAAAAAATATTTCAACAACTCTTCTCAGAGCACATTTGGATCACAGACCCCATTCTAGGACCAGAACTGGAGGGTATCCCTAGAATTCTGAAGAGCACATGAAGGGACTACTACTCTACATAATGAAGCATAAAATTCTAGGGATGACAGAAAAATAATATAAATGTGTTCAAGGCAGATATGTACACATACTGTAAGTGATGGCTTTAAATTGGATAGCTAAAGGTACCCAGGATTTTTGAGGTTACCACTCACTTTTGTGATTGATTCATTGCATTTTCACTAAATAAACCACAGATACTGTCAAAAGCAGAATCATCATATAAACGTAATTAAATCTTATTAAAATGAACCGTTATTAGGAAAACATTACTAGAAACTCTCTAAGTTCAAGAATTTCTGGGCAATATGTATACATTTTAAAAGAAAGAATCAGATTATCTTCTTAGAAAGAGTACTAAAAAGAGAAGTCTTCTAACGTGGATAATGTTTGTATTTTTAATTTTTTACTCCTTCTTTTTGTATCTTTGAAACCACATGCATTTGGTCTTCAGAAGTAGCATGAACTCCAGAGAGAAACGTACTCTTTCAGGAATACATATATAGTTTACATAGATAGTGGTAGTATTTAATATTTTAAATACAATAGGTTCATGGTAAACATCACCTTGATGCTATTGCTGCTGCTTAGTCACTTCAGCGACCTATGGACTGCAGCCTGCCAGGCTCCTCTATGCATGGGATTCTCTAGGCAAGAGTACTACAGTTAGGTCGCCAAACCCTCCTCCAGGGGACCTTCCGATCCAGGGATCGAACCCAGGTCTCCTGCACTGAAGGCAGAATCTTTACCGCTGAACCACCAGGGAAGCCCGGACATCAACTTGGTAATTGCAATTTGAGATAAAATCTGGTTCTTTTTGTTTTATACCATACTAGGTATATTGAGAATCTTTACTGATACACATTTAATAGTAAAAAAAAAAAAAAAAAAAAAAAAAAAAGAAGACGAAGTATTTTCTTGTTCTTATTATATATTTTTATCTTGATAACAAGTTGTTCTATTTGCCACCTTTATCCAGAAACGATGCCATTCTTAGTTGAACAGGATGTGACTTGGGTCAACTGATCAAAATCACTTTTTAACATGCTAGGAATATTAAATATGCTTCTAATTCTCCCCTCCGAAATTCTAGGTTTTTTTTTTTTTTTTTTTAACTTTGTTTCACTATTAAGGGTGCTTCAGCAGGTAGCTATAGCTACCTATGTTTCCATGCCAACTTGTTCAGGATTAATTATTTCCATTCTCACTCTATTTACACTCCTACCTATGATAATACCATACATTATCATGTCTAGTAACAAAAATCTCAAAGTTGTTTTAATCTAATTATAGTGATAGAGATCCAGTAGAGTTACTTAACTCATAGCTGTGTTAAACAATTGGTAAACAATTGCTGAACAATACCTCTCTATACTGAAGTCCTATCAATGTAAGTATTACATAGAATGATGAAATGTGTCTTTAAAAGTGGATGTGGCTTTTGGAACGAAATAAACCTGAATTTTGTAGCTGTCATTCCTGGTATGTTTCTTAAAGTCTTTAAAGCCTCAGACTTCCTCATCTTCAAAATAGAAAAAAAAATAACGCCTGTCATATGATTATTGTAAAGACTAAATGTAAAAAAAAATGAACATTTTTAAAGGGTTTTAAAATATGAGTTATAGGCCTGCGGTTTGAGAGGTAGACATTTTCATTTAGTTTATAGAAGTAAAACTCTTTCAGTGTCCTTTTAAAGGATCTTTTGTTTCTTTAAATTAAATTTACAAATCTTGATATTTTATTGAAGTTTCTTTATTTTAAAAGGAAAAGCGTTACAGTGTATTTCATACTTATATACTTCACAGATTTAATCTCATTTCCAGAGGTCATCACAGAAACAAAGTGAACAAGGAAATTTTTTCTTTCCTATACAGATGGTGCCTACTTTTGACCTTAGCAAACAGCTTTTCAAACCAATGTTTCAACACAGGAATAGTAAAAACATCTGGATCTTCTGGGTAATTCATGAGTCAACCTGAAATGTTAACAGATCAAACAGCTTGGATATAAATACACAAGGATGGATTCTGAATACTTAATATCCTGATAAATATTGATAAATAGTGCTTATGTGCTGCTTGTTTAAATATAATCCAAGCAATTTTGTAACACTTATTCCTGAGGACAGCAAGTATCAGGAGAATTAGTCTGTATGTCTGTAGTTTTCAATTAGAAAAAGACAAAATAATATAATAAAAATCATAATGTTAATTATCTAAGAATTTCATAATTTATGGTGATATCAATAAGCATGTTGTTTTTAACTGTATAGGATCTTTTCCATTGAAATAATTTGTAACATCTTATTCAATTAGCATTTGACACTGTATTGCAAATAAGTTGAAAATGGGAAACTGAGGTACAGACTGTATATTTTGTTGGTGGAAAGGCTAGTAATAGAAAATGATACTCCATATTTCTGAATTTTTCATCATTATTAGTTTTTGCTGCCCACTTGAAATATATACCTTAACACATATGGTTGGATAGTTGTAGCAGGTTTTATAATGAATTGTGGCTGCAAACAGCTTTTGCATGATAAAAATGGATAATTAGATTTTCAACCTGCTTTCTCAAAATACTTGTCTTTGGCAATATCATAATTTTGTGAACTTTCATGAAATGATAAGTTAATAGGAGCATGCTATTTTCTCTGTTATTAAAAGTTGTTTATCTATTACTGAAAAAATAAAGCCCACAAAAAGAAACAGTGAATAAGAGAGGAAGGAGACTTTTTTCATATTGTGAATCATTTTGTGCCAAGCAACTCTGAAATGCTTTTAAACAGTAGAATCAGACATAGAAGTATGAAGAAATTATGATTAAAATAGCACAATGTCAACAAAGTATAATCTATTAATCATCTTAATACTTCCTGTATGTTTAACAAACTGTTTAAATATTCAGATAACAATTATAGATAATGAAGTAAATTTTATTTTAAAATGATTTTCCTTAATTCAAAGTAATATATATTTATTATAAAAAAGGTACAAACAGACATGAAAATTAAACACATTCTATTTCTTTCCTTTGTAAGTAACCATATTGTATTTTAAAGATGTCCAGTACCTATGCATGAATATCTGAAGCAGAATATATCACATCTTACATACAGATTTATAATATGAATTCATATTTGGAATGCTTTATTCTTCATATATAGAATAATTTTTGCTTTGTTTCAGTAAACATTTCTAGTATGTGTATCACATTGAAAATAACTGGATATTAACAGTGAGTCAATGACCAAGATTTATTATTTTTACTAGTTATTTCATTTGGAACAAATTCCTCTGTCTTCTCATTTTGTTTAACTGACTCTCTCTCTATGAAATTAGGTGAAACAGTTTTGTTAGAAACCTGTTTGTTTTCTAACATACTCTGAAAAATAGCTTGCTACGTTAATGAACTCTAATTATTATACACACACACACACACACACACCCATGGAATATTCCTTGGCCATAAAAAGGAATGAAAGTTTGCCACTTGCAACAACATGGATGGAGCTGAAAGGTATTATGCTTAGTGAGATAAGTCAGACAGAGAAAGTCAAGCAGTGTATGTTATCACTTGAGTGTAGAAAAGCAGAAACGATCTCACACAGAGGACAAACCAGTGGTTACCAGTGAGGAGTGGGAAGGAGGAAGGGGCAAGGTAGGGGTATGTGGTGGACCAGGACACTCCCATCAATCTTCCATCAGAAGCTGGTCCTTCCATTGCTCTGGCTACTGGCTGTATCTCCTTGGCCTCTGGCCTGCCTAGGGCCCACCTCCATGTGTTTTCCATCCTCCTAGAGCAGCTCAGCTGGAAGGCCTTGAACACTTTCCTCAGGGTCAGCAGGATCACGATCAGGATCAGGATCAGGATCAGAATCAGAGCAACACAGATGATGGCCATAGCCACTGCCAGCAAGTCCTTTAGTGTCTTACAGCAGAAGAATTTAAGCCGTGACATGGGACTTTAAAGTCCAGGTCATGGTTTAAAGAAACTCTGGAATGCTTTCAAACAATGCTTTTGTATTTTATTCAAACCACGATGTATAAAATAAATAAGCTACAAGTATATATTGTACAGCACAGGGAATATAGCTGATATTTTATAATACATTTAAAGAAAATATAGTCTATAAAAATACTGAATACTATGTTGGGCACCTGAAACTAAAATTTTGTAAATCAGCTATATTTTGCAAATCAACTCTACTACAATGAGTAAATAAATAAATAAAACATTTTAAAATGCTTACCCTCAAACTACCTCACCCTCTGTCTTTGGCAAAGTCTGCCTCAATATAACCTGGAAAATGGCAGATATTGTTATTCTACTTGTTGTGCAGATAGAACCAGGACAGTAACCATCGAACAGAATAAAATTCATCTACCTGTTACTTCTACCTCATTATACTTCTTTCCGTATTGTTCATCTAGCAGTTGTTGCATTCTAAACCAAAATTGGGAATTTGACAGAGTTAGAAATGAAAAACATAAGAGGAACAGGGAAAAAAACCCACAAAGCTTTTTGATATTTTAATCAGCCATTCTAATATTTTTCTATTGAGCTTTTATGGCTAAGTGAAATAAAAATAAAAGGCATTAAACAAAATCATATATAAATTCGCGTAGCCTCACATTGTTTAAAAACTAATTTTGTAAATATTCTTCATTAATTAGCATTTTCAGTTAATGCTTGTCTCTTTGATTTTACTAAGCATGTTTATATTTCATCAATTTTACATTTCATACTCCAGATCAGGAAACTTACTTTCACGTACCAAGATGTGTAACCATAGATACAATTTTGAATGGAATTTACCCCATCTTTTAGTTTGACGCATTACTCATTTTGCTTCCCACAGCATAATCTTTAACTTTCAGTCTCAAATAATATTAGCTCTACTAAAACATTACATTTTAAAAGACATAAACAAAGGAAAAAAATATGCTTTTCTCTGGATGAATCATGAGATCTTTTAGACTGGTTTTATTCACTTTGGTAAGATTTAGTAGTACTGTATTTTTTTTTTTTTTTCATGGCTAAACCTCTGGAAGCATGGAGATCAATATGATAATGAAGGTGGTAATAAGTAGAATAATCATTTATTCATGTAGTTATATATTTCATTTATTTGTCCAACATGTGGCAGCCCATGGTGTTAGTTAGTGAAGTCTCTCACTTGTGTCCAACTCTTTGCAACCCCGTGGACTGTAGCCCACCAGGCTCCTTCATCCATGGAATTTTCCAGGCAAGAATACTGGAGTGGGTTGCCATTTCCTTCTCCAGGGGATCTTCCCAACCCAGGGATCGAACCCAGGTCTCCTGCATTGCAGGCAGACCCTTTAACCTCTGAGCCACCAGGGAAGCCCTGGGAATGTATTCACTTTGGAAGGAAGTGCAGTTACTAAGACATTATGTAACCATGGAATGCTGTGATACTTGAGCCAAAGGGAACTTATGCAGAGCAACTAGAAATGGAGGCATTGGATTTGTGGAAATGAGTTCTAAATGTTCCCAAGATGAGAAGAGAAGACAATGACTGCCTCTTTACAGGATGGAGGTGGGTAACTCTACAGGGAGTGGTTAGTAAGATGTTCAAAGTTCTTCAACTGAATCCCACAAATGTAACCACAGTAGATTTACTAAACTGTCTACTTAAACAAAGTAGATACACTCTTGAAAGAGTTCAATAGTAGACCATTTATCTATATCTGGTATTGTGCTGAATACATTATTTGCATTATTTCAGTTGTTATTATAACTCCATTCTATAGATGAGAAAAATAAGAATATTATAATTTACTGACTTCTGCAACTACACACATCTCATTTTAAAAAATTAATGTATTTATTTTAATTGGAGGCTAATTACTTTACAATATTGTAGTGGTTTTTGCCATATATTGACATGAATCAGTCATGGGTGTAGCATAGAGACATCCAGCAACTTCCAAACAAAACTCAATGTATAAATTTCAGGTCATATTTGAAACATACATGTTATAAAATAATGTCTTTAAAATTTTATTAAATTTTAATAATTTTAATAAATTTAATAAATAATTAATAAAAATTTATTAAATTTATTAAATATCATTAAATTTTATTATTAAATATATAATCTTTTCAATTGTAATATATGCTTTTAGATTTTAAAAAGGTCCCTGAATTTCAATTTTTAAAACATTTGAAGCACAAATAAAACATTAAATACAATTAATAAATGATACTTTTAGATAATAAATTTTACATCAAATTTTAATTCTTTCAGTCAATTTGAAGCTGAGCTTTCTTTTGAAGAACATAATAAATTTTTAAAGTCTTGCTTAGAGTGATTTTTAAAGAGATTTTATAGGGTAATCATCAGGAAGCGTACAAGATATATTTTACTATGCATATCCAATAATTGATAAGAAGAAAACTGAACAGCAACTTTCTTCTCTTAATTAAAGAGCAATCTTTTTCAACAGCTTTATGTCCTTATTAACTTCTCTTTGCATGTGACTCAGAAGAAAAACTGTTGCTTTAGTTTTGTTTTTGTGCTCACAACAATAGTTCCTCTTTTAGAAATTCTCTACAATACTGTTTCAGATATTTGCTTTCTTATCCTTGGGGACACTGTTTACACAACTTAATTTTAATGAACATCCAACTGAGATTAAAAGATTCACTGCTTTGTCATATAGAATAATATTATCATTACCTTAATTATACTATTGTGTGGTGTGTGTGCAGTAAGCCACGTCAGTCGTGTCTACTCTTTGAGACCCTATGGACTGTATGTAGCTCAACAGGGAATCCCACTCTGCTCATGGGATTCTCCAGGCAAGAACCTTGAGCCGGTTGCCATGCCCTTCTCCAGGGGGTCTTACCGACACAGGGATCGAACCTACATCTGTTACCTCTCTTGCTTTGACAGGTGGGTTCTTTACCACTAATGCCACCTGGAAAGCCCAATTATAGTATCGTGAAAATTCAGTAATTTCATTTTTCTATTTTTCCACTAATTTTATAACATGTGGAAGAATGTAATAAACTAGTTAACTGTAAAGACATTTTTGTATAAATAAAACAAAATAAAACTGTTTGCCATGAAACACCATCATGCAATTTCTAAAACAATATGTTCAAATAACTGGTATAGGAAAGGCATTTTAGAGGTGCTGACATATAGTACGTGAATATGCATGCAGTGTTAAAGTCAAAAATGTCCTATTTCATCTCATGTATGTAAAATTACAGTTGGTAAAGGCATTTGACCTAAGAAGGAGATTAATAAACTGGCTACATTTTAAATATTCATGATATATGTTTATACATTCAAAATTATCACTTTATTAAAATGTGATTCTAGGGTTTTAAATCTCTGAAAATATTTCTAGAAAAGTGTGTTTAGTGAGCATTTGACTTTTACATCTTTTCCCTTACCTGATTGTTTTAAAAAATTTAATTATAAAAATTATCCTTGAATTTGCCTCTCCTTTATTTTATCTGTTAAATTACTGAAAAAGTAACACAATTTAGAAAGCTGCTAGATTTCAGGGGCTACTATAACAGTAATCTAAGAATGTAGGAATTATGTAGTAAGAACCTAACACAGTAATTTCATCCCGGAAGTTTAAAGAAGTATGAAAACATAAATGCCCTGTGCATAAAGTGGAAAAAACATGAAGTGGATCAATGGTGATAATAGTTAATGTTGAATTGTCATTTTTTATTTGTGAGAAAAATAAATGAGGTGTATTTGAAGAGACTTGACCAGTATAAAGAAGGAGAATGTTAGACAATAGTGAACATCCTCAAGATTGCTATTTTATATAATGTAACTAAATGTTTTTTACTCAATATAAACTGTTTACTTTAGAATAGTTTTAGATTTTCAGAAGAATTTTAAAGATAGTACATGGACTTCCATATACCCCATATTCAGTTAGTTTATCCTATTATTGATATCTCACATTTTGTAAGGTACATTTGTCACAATTAATGATTTCATATTGATATACTCATATTAATTAAAGTTCACATTTTATTCAGACTTACTTAGTTTTTACTAACGTCCTTTTGTTTGAGGCTCCCATATAGGATACCATATTAAATACATTACTCATCACATCTCCTTAAGATCTTCTTGGCTGTGATAGTTTCTCAGGTACTCATTTTTTATGACTTTGACAGTTTTCAAGAGTACTGATCAAATATTTTGTAGAACAACTTGGACTGGTCTGATATTTTTCTTATGATTATCTTGGGGTTATGTTTTTGAGGAGAAAGATTGTGGAAATAAGGCACCATTCTGATCACACCAAATCAAGTGTCTATAGTATCAACATGGCTTACTGTTGCTATTGACCTTAATCAAGGGACTGAGGTAGTATTTTCAGGTTCACCAATAAAAATTACTCTTTCTTTTCTCTCTCTCTCTCTCTTTCCATACCCTTTGGATGAAAGTCACTGGAACAGATCCCACTCAAGATGTGGAGTTTTGCTCTACCTCCTTAAGGACAGACAACTACAAAAATTATTTGGAATTCTTCTCTGCAGATTTGTCTCTTCTTCCTCATTTACTGACTTATTCAATGATTTATTTATGTTAATATGGACTCAAGGATATTTATTTTATTTACGCCACCCTTTGGGTATTAATCCAATCTTATTTTATTGCTCATATTTTTCCAGTTTTGGCCATATGACTCCCTTTCAGTTGGTTTCTGTGTCCTTTTGACAATTCCAGTCATTATGGGTTTGCTTTTGTTTCCTTTTAGAGCACTTTTTCTTCATGCACTAGGGTCATGGCTGACATTTTTTAATGAATTTCAATTTTATAAGGAGAGGCGAAAACAGATGAAATATACATATGTATATACACAAGTATGTAAAAAATGTTGAATTCAGGTCAAATTCTCTAGTCTCATATTCACTGTTTGTATTTTAGAATAAACATCAGTTTAGTTATGGAGCAGTTGAAAAATATGTGGAAGAATATTATTTGAATTCTAAATGTTAGGATTAAAATAAAATAAACAGTATAATAGATGTCACCACCTATATGGTTCTTTCCATTTACAAGCATTATTTTAAAATCTTTTCATGTATCAATTCATTCAATTTTCCCAGCATTCTTATCAAGTGGTGTTACTAATTGCCACTTGAGGGAAGATGAGACAGAAGCATAGAGAAATTGAATATATTACATAAGATAATAGGGAATTGGTAGAGGCAAGATTTGAACACTGGTAGTCTGCTTCTACTGTGTTCTTAAACATCATAATACAGTGCTATTTTCTAAATCTAATGGATTATTAGAACATATATAAAATATATTTTTCATAAAATTCATACAATTAAATAAAAGGAAACTTCTGTTATGCAGTCATTGCTAAAATCAAATGTATGTCTAGTACATACCCTGTATCTCTTCCTAGTTTTGGCTTTTTAGTCAACAGACTGCAGTCTTTCTCTTAGATCTATTTTAGTCACTTGAAAATATATACATTGTATAAAACATCACTTATCATTTCTGCCTCATCTATGGATCTGCTTTCTGAATTACCCATGTCTGCAAATGAATCCACCATCCTCTAAGTACTCAAGCCAGAAACCAGAAGTACTTCCTACTCCTATTTTTCTCTTACTCATTCCACTTAATCCATCAATCATTCGGTCTAGAAGTTCTGTTTATTTTTCTTATTTTATACTACACTCTTAAATGTATCTCTGTCTCCCTCCACCTAAATTCTATCCAGAAAATGCCTTGGTGAGATATGTACAACAGATTCCTCATAACCAGATTTCATGTAATTCTTGTCTTCATTTTCCAATCTGCTGCCTGGTGGCTCAGACGGTAAAGAATCGGCCGGCAATGCGGGAGACCCGGGTTCGATCCTTGGGTTGGGAAGATGCCCTGGAGGAGGGCATGGCAACCTATTCCAGTATTCTTGCCTGGAGAATCCCCAAGGACAGAGGACCCTGGCGGGCTACAGTCCTTGGGATCGCAAAGAGTCGGACATACCTTAGCGACTAAGAACAAAACAGCCAGACTGTGAAGAAATATGTTTTGGAGTAAGGTAGAAAGAGTTTAAATCCAACTCCTAAATGTCAAAATTTGGGGGCCTCAAGCAAGTTATTTAGCCTTCCTAAATCTCAATATTTATAAAGTGGGGTATGTTAATATCTACTTAGGAATGTAGTTTTGAGATATGATGAATATGTGCAAATCCTCTAGTCTGGTGCCTAACATATAGTAGAGATTCAAAAAGTGGTATATGTGTATGTGTGTATTTCAATTAAAATAAAATCTAAAGTGATTTTTTTGTTTAAATATTGTATACAACTCATTATCTGTCAAAAGTCAGCCAACTGTTTCTGTAAAAGTTTAGATAATCTTTTTTAGCTTATAAGCCAGACAATCTCTGTAGAAAACTACACAACTTTACTATTGAAGAGTGGAAATAGCCATAGATAACACTAATCAAATGGGTTTGTCTATACTTAGCAAAACTATTTTTTCAGGCCTCACATATCCGCTTATGCAACTCCTTCTATCTTGATCACCCTTCTTATTTCAGATTTAAGTCCTGTATCCTTATTTATCATTTGTTAGCTGAGGCTTCATCTCACTCAGAAAGCCTTTTGAGAGATTTTAGGTACCAACAGGTACTTAACATGTCTGTCTCCTTCAGCAACAGGGATTGTAAAATACTCATTTTCCTACCTTTAGAACATGACTCAATAAATATTTGTTCAGCCAAACTGAACTTTCGTGTATTCAAATATTCCAAAAATCCTTGGTGTCATAATGGTTTAAATCAAAAGAACAATCTAGTCTATCAAAATCCTGTTAACCTATTGGTTATTATACGTAAGAAATGGAATTCTTTTCCTCATTAAGTATTAATCTGGGCATTATGTGCACCAAGAAATCATGTTTGCCACCCGTGTCTGTTGTCCCAGCACCACTGGGCTCTTCTCTGTCCTTGAAGGCATCAAGTTTCACCCTCCACTGAGCCTTTGTGGCATCTGGCTGAGAATCCTCATTTCCTGACCTTCACCTTGTCAACTCCTGCTCATCTATCAACATCAGCTTGAACATCTCTTCCTTTTAAATACAATTACCAAGGCTGTACCTGTTTAAAGATACCTGTCTAAATGTTCTATAATTTTACATTTATTTCTATAATTATTTGATTAAAGGATAAACAGAACTGTCAGCACCATGCAGGGGAGAAATTTATTTTATTTTATTTTATTTTTTGCTCACTTAGGTATCACTAACCCTCAAATTTTGTCTGATGTATATAAACTAAATAAATATGTTGAATAATTAAATGATCTGAGTTAGCTTTATACTTTTTCTTAATCAAAAATTTATTAAAACTTAAATAATTCACCTATTTTCCATGTAGCAACATTATATTTTTAGAGTGTGTTCATTCCTCTTTCATATCAAAAGCAAGTCACACATATTTATGTTTTCAGTGCTATGTACACACAAACACATATATACACATGTCAATGATTCTTTCATCTGATAACCATATTATTTTTCAAAAATAACTGGAAGTACAAATTTATCCCTTATATCAGAAATGTTGCTTCAAGTGCCTGCTTATGTGATTATTAAAGTTTGATACATTTATTTCCCCCATATTTTTATATGCAGTTCCTATGTACAGATTCACCTTTGAAATATCCTAAGAACCACTGTTCTGTGATATTGTTTTGGTCTCCCAATGAGGATTCATTAGATTTAACTACTTCTGCTAGATATAATGAATACCCAACTAAATGTTCTAAAATAGTAAAGTTTTCCAAGGGTCATTATTAGGTGATTTTTTGGGAAAAAAGGTATGATGAGGGTCCAATGGACAATGAAGTTCACTGTTAAATAAGTAACAGATTTTTTCATTACTCTAAGAGTCTTGAGTGTACGAATGTGTTTTCTGAGTTGCCTTTCCCTACCCAAAAATAAGGTTTCCCAAACTTATTTGAGGATACTTTATTTACTACGTATCTATGTAGAACTTTATCTTTGTACCTATCCCATATAGTAGTTTTCATGACTGACCCCTTACTGCATATTAAACTACTTAAAGTAGGATTCAGTTCAATTAAGTTCAGTTCAGTCACTCAGTCCTCTCCGACTCTTTGCAACCCCATGAACCGCACCACGCCAGGCCTCCCTGTCCATCACCAACTCCCGGAGTTTACTCAAACTCATGTCCATCAAGTCAGTGATGCCATCCAGCCATCTCATCCTCTGTTGTCCCTTTCTCCTCCTACCTTTAATCTTTCCCAGCATCAGGGTCTTTTCCAATGAGTCAACTCTTCGCATGAGGTGGCCAAAGTATTGGAGTTTCAGCTTCAGCATCAGTCCTTGTAATGAATACTAGGACTGCTCTCCTTTTACACTATGTTATTTATCCCTATCTCACCTGTTCCACGGCTTCCCAGGTGGCTCAGTGGTAAAGAATCTGCCTGCAATGCTGGAGACCTGGGTTTGATCCCTGGGTAGGGAAGATCCCCTGGAGAAGGGAATGGAAACCCACCAGTATTCTTGCTTGAGAAATTCCATGGACAGAGGTGCCTAGGGGGCCACAGTCCAAGGGATGGCAAAGAGCCAGGCATGACTGAGTGACTAACCCTTTCTTTCTTCACCTTTTACAAGTCTTTGTAAATAATTCATGTTCAAATAAATTTTTATTATTTAGTTGATTTGAAATGTTCAGTTCAGTTCAGTCACTCAGTCGTGTCCGACTCTTTGCAACCCCATGGACTGCAGCACACCAGGCTTCCCTATCCATCACTAACTCTCTGAGCTTGCTCAATCTCATGTCCAACGAGTCGGTGATGCCATCCAACCAACTCATCCTCTGTAATTCCCTTCTCCTCCTGCCTTCAATCTTTCCCAGAATCTTTCCAATCTTTCAGGGTCTTTTTCAATAAGTCAATTCTCTGCTCATTTGAAATGTACTAGGATTTTTTTTCTAAAACAAAGTTCTACTAGATTTTTATTTTATTGTGCTATAATTTTTCTGTTTCATTTTACATATCCACATAAATTATAGTTTCTTCAAGTATGAAAAGAATAACATGGTGAATATATTACAGCCTGAATTCACTGCTGCTTTATATATATATAAAATAAGCCATTTTATAACCAATTAAAATACCACCTTAAATTCATCTTATATCTCCTAGAAATCCCAAAAGTAACCTAAGTAGCCAGAGGAGTATTTGAAGCTATGTTTCAGAATGCTGCTGAGCAAAGATCTTTTAGTTTAAACTCAGGCATAAGGATTGATGGAAATAATACTAGGACTATAACTTGTGCCACAGACAGAACCAGCACTTGATTCTTTTACTTTTATTGAAAGACAATATGCCACATCAAGACATATTATGAAGACTTTTGCAAGTAACTAAATCTATTTTATGAGAAATGTACATGTACATAAAAGCAGCAGAATCTTATGTTCACTATAATCTGTGTCTCTAGTGATATCAGTTATCACTGAGCTACCTAAATGTATTATTCACTTTCATAAAGCCTAAGGAAGAATACCGTGAAGTAAGTACCATGTAACTTGAGTGATTAGAATGAGCTACAGCCCATAAAGTATTTCTAAGTGAACATTTTGAAAATTCATTGTGTGCTTTCTGGTCTTGACCTTTAAGATGTAACATAAGTTGAGAACTATGACATTCTGAGTCCCAGCCTGTGTTATCCAAGAGGTTGGCCTCCCTGCCTTCAAAATCTTGCAGCTATTGCAATCCCGATAAAAGATGCTTTAAAACTCTCTTTTGGGGGCAAACTAACTACCTTTAACAGCCACCAACTGAAACAACTCCTAAATGGGAGAGGCCATTTATAGATGTCTGATCAAAGAATCCTCAGATATCAAGTAGTGCTGATGGAAAATCCAGGCCTCACTATATCCCCTTGTGAGGTTCTTAACCCAGCTACTCTCCTGCCGAGCCCTTAGGGCTCTCTCCCATTTCACTCTTGCCTAGAAACCTTGGACCACTGGACAAAACCCCCAGAGGGATTGTCAGAAGATCCTTTGACCAATCCTGAAGAAATCTGATACACTGATGGAAGCAACTTTGTCTTGGATGGAAAAAGAAGAGCCAGATATGCAGCAGTCTCCAATTTTGAGACCCTAGAGGCTAAGCCTTTGCCATCAGGTCAACAAGCTAAAACATGCAGTGCCAGTTCAACAAGGATATATAAAACTACAGCCGGCCATGGAAAATATCTCACCCTTAGATGGACACTGCTATAAGGACTCTGAGGCCTGAGACTAGCAAGAGGGGAAGGCCCAATACCCCTCGCCATCCCAGTTCAGTAGGAAGTAGCCAGAGAGACCCCAATGCCCTTATTCTCAAAGAATTGGGCCTCCCATCTATTGAGGGGGGAATGTTAGGTAGTTAGAATAGGAAACAGGAGTCCAAAATGGCGGTGGCTAAAAGACATGGAAGGGAAAAACCAGCAAAAATAGAACAAAGGAAGGTCCGAGGACCTGAGTGAGGACCTCAGGTAGAACAAACAGCACTCCTGGCCAGCCCAATTTACACAGGGCCAGCCCAGGGGGAGGAAAAACACATAAAAAGAGGAGTCAAAAGGCCAGGTCTCTCTCCTGCGCGCGTGCGTGCTTGCGTGTTCTCTGTCTCTCTTTCTCCCTCTCTCTCTCTCTCTCCTCTTCGCGTCTTTTGGGTTGGCATGCCCTCACGCCTCAAGGAAGTATTTTTGTTTTATTTTCCAAACAAAACGGATCTATCCAAGAACTATAACACGGACTGTCCAAGAGCTGTGATGTGCCGAGGGCTTTAATGTCTGTTCCTTCAAATTTTGGTTGAGATGAGATATAACCGAGGAGCTTACACTCGCCTGACAACATGAAGTTGGCTAGGTAGCAACTTAGCTACCTAGAAAACTATTTCAAAACTTTATTTTAATTGTTTTTTTCAAAGAAGAGTGTATTGTCAGTCGTCTAGTAAACTATAGGTATGATACACTGAATAGTATCTTATTGACCTTGTTAATATAATATTTAGTATCTATGAGTTGAGGAGTTCTTGGGTGCAATTACCCATCTAGGAAGGTCAGTTATATTGATATGCAAAAAAGTGCAGAATTTGAATTGTAGATGTAAGTATATTAACCTTCAAGCTCTTCTTGTGTAAATAACTGTGGATGTCTAGGAAGTTGGTGACCTGAACACAATTCTTCACATAGACTAAAAATGTTAGTCTCTTTACTTTTCCTGAGTAAAATGCTTTCTGAGGTCTTGAATTCTATGGGAGTCCAGTCAGAAATAATTGGTCTGAGGATTACTCATCTGTGGGCTGAGTGAGGCATCAGGACCCTGGGAAGAGTTTGGCTGACTGAGTTGAGGGTTAATATTTGTTCCAGGCCACCAAGAAGGGTCTGAACAAGTGAGCTGAGCCCTCCAGCTTCTGAGCTGGGAGGGCTTTTAACTTTTAAGTAGAAAAGTAGCAGCCCTCACAATCTCCATTGCTGGCCACAGGAATAGAGCCCACATGTTCCCTTCATCTGTGAGTCTGCTCATACTTAGAGTTCCCAAGAAGACACGTCAGAGCCCTGAAGAACCAACAACACAGTAACAACCCTTCTGAGTTGAGAAAAGGGAAACTGGTTAAATTAAATATTACAGTGAGTACACATGAAAGCTGGGAAAAGAGCTTTAAGAATATTTTAAAAGTAGAATTTCTGAAGGAATTTTGGGTTAGAAAAACATAATTTTCTAACTGAGAAATCCTGCAGTTATTTTAAAAGGAGATTATGTTAGTTTATTATTGGTTTAGAAGAGCAAAGTCAAGAAGTATTTCAAAGCACCAAGATAGAAAACAAAGGAAACAATAAGAAACTCAGATAAATCATTTCCCAGGAAACAATTATACACACACACACACACACACACACACACACACACACACACATGCACATGCTCAGTCACTTCAGTCGCATCTTTGTGACCCAAGATACATATACATGTATATGTATGGGCACATGTGTTAGTCGCTCAGTCATGTTCGACTCTTTGCGACCCCCAAGGACTGCAGCCCATCAGGCTCCTTTGTCCATGGGATTCTCCAGGCAAGAATATTGGAGTAGGTTGCCATTCCCTTCTCCAAGGGATCTTCCAGACCCAGGGATTGAACCCGGGTCTCCTATTTTGCAGGTTAATTTGTGTATGCAAATCACTGCAGTTGATGACTGCAGCCATGAAATTAAAAGATGCTTACTCCTTGGAAGGAAAGTTATGACCAACCTAGATAGCATATTAAAAAGCAGAGACATTGCTTTGCCAACAAAGGTCCATCTGGTCAAGGCTATGGTTTTTCCAGTGGTCATGTATGGATGTGAGAGTTGGACTGTGAAGAAAGCTGAGCACCGAAGAATTGATGCTTTTGAACTGTGGGGTTGGAGAAGACTCTTGAGAATCCCTTGGACTGCAAGGAGATCCAACCAGTCCATCCTAAAGGAGATCACTCCTGGGTGTTCATTGGAAGGACAGATGCTGAAGCTGAAACTCCAATACTTTGGCCACCTCATGCGAAGAGTTGACTCATTGGAAAAGACCGTGATGCTGGGAGGAATTGGGGGCAGGAGTAGAAGGGGATGACAGAGGATGAGATGGCTGGATGGCATCACCGACTCGATGGGCATGAGTTTGAGTAAACTCCAGGAGCCGGTGATGGACAGGGAGGCCTGGCGTGGTGTGGTTCATGGGGTCGCAAAGAGTCAGACACGACTGAGTGACTGAACTGAACTGAACACCATTTTTTCATATATTTCAATCTGTACTTATCTTTTAATCTACATTAGTATTATCATTTAGTACAGAAAAAATAAATTGGGTTACAAAAAACTTAGGAATTTTGGTCATCAAAAGACACTATTATCACAGTGAAAATACAAGTTATATAGTCACGTACATGGCGAGTCATATCAATGATGTTTGTAAAGGATGCCATTGAGAAAAGAATTACATCGTACTTAGATAAAAAAACAAAGACTTCCAAATCAATAAGAAATTACAGATAATTCAGCAGGAAAGTAGACAAGCTTTTTTTTTTTTTTTTTTTCTCTATTTATATCTCCTTGTGTCACCTGAAAACTCTATTCTGTGTGTGGTTATTGTATTGGTGCATAGATACTCATTAGACTTTGTCTAGAATTAGGATTTCTTTCCTACTGTTTATATCTGTCAGATAAACTTTTGCCATTCATTAATTTTTAGAATTGTTCTGCTTTGAAATGTGTTTCCTGTATACAGTATAGTTTTGGATTCCTCTTTATAAGTCAAATACATTTTTTTTTTTAATTTCAGAAGATGAGTTAAACTTATTCATATTTATTGGTATGACTGATATGTTTGGGTTTAACTGTCATTTTTATTATAAATACTATGTATTTTGTATTTTATTTACTATGTTTCTCAATTTATTGTGTCTTCTTTTGTTGTTTAACATTTCTTTCAGTATTTAGGAAGTTTCAGATATTTGCTCCACTTTCTTTGTATTTATACCTCATATTATCTTTGTATTATATCTTTATATATATAATATATATTATAATATATATGCATTATATGTATTATGTATATGTATTATAATATATATGTGTATATATGTATTATAATATATATATCTGTATAATATATATCTTTGTATATAATACAATACATATTATCTTTGTATTTATACCTCATAATCCCTAAATCTCTTCCCCTACATTTTTCCTCCTTATTTAGCCCTTTACTATCTGACTTCCATTTTTAGGTGGTGTCTTTTAGCTCACATCTATTAGCTACACAACATTTAATAATCTCATTCTATTTTAACTTTTCTCTCTCCCATCTCCTTTCATTTTATAGTTGAATACTCTTTCCTTTGCCAAACCATATACAATTTGCATACTGTTCAACCACTCATATCCTTACCTTTATTTAAACTTATTTCTAGAATTAAATACATTAATGCTCTTCAACAGATCTCTTGTTGAAATTTTTTCAGTTGTATTTTATCAGATGAAGCTAATCATATAAAAGATTTTCCAGAAACAGCCAGTGTGTATAGTGTTCCCTGGATTCTGGCATTTTTATTTTTATGTACTCTTGATCCTTGATGAAGAAAAGTTTTCTTGGACATAAAATCTTTGACTCAATTTTTGTTTCCTTAGGTTTCTTGAAATTTCTTTGCTTATTGTTCTTCAGAGTCTATAGCAGTCTGTAATTATTTATTATTATAAGTAATTAAAAGTAACGACCTTTTTTCCTATAGATCCTAAAATATTTTTACTGTCTTTAAAGGTCAATGGTCTTAGTAAGATATATCTTGGAGTTCATTGCTTCAGCTCAAGCATATGATATATAGATTTAAGGTATTTTTATCTTATTTCTGCAAAGTCTCACTAAATTTAATGTAAATATAATTAGCTTTGTTTCATTGTTATCCTTTGGAAGGAATATATATATATATTTCCCTCCAAAAGATGACAATGAGAGAGAGTGATAAGGGTGGGGAGAATATAAGACAAAAATAAAATGGTCAGAGAGATGGCAGCTGATAAGGAATATAGATAAAAGTGGTTTATAACTCAGTTTCATTTTCTTGGTTGCTTACATGGTTTTCTTCTCTTCTCCATACTTAAATTTTCATTTTTCTTCTCTTTTGGACACCTAGTAATTAATTTTTTTAGTATTTTTCTTGAAGCTGATGCTATCAAATAATATGCCCCAGAAATCTGTTCAGTGATTGAGTTTTATTGGTGGACTTTATCTTTCTAGGGATAATTTTCTCTGTACTCAAAGCCCTTTATTTCCCTCTTCTCCTTTCATGGATCTCTTAAACTCTCCTTCCCATTCTCCACACCCACAGGCTTGAAGTGGCCACTACACCTCTGGTCAAAGCTCTGATGGGATTTCTCTGTTTATGGATAATTTGAAGCTCATGGTATTTTCTCTAAGAAATGTTACGATGTTTGGTCTTATGTGGTTTCTTTACATTTATTGCTAAATTATGATTTGGGGAAAAAGATGGGTTGAAGAGTGGATTTAGGTGGTCACCATTAAGGAATAGGTATTTTTGAAATATATGTTGCAATGATTCTTTTGTTCAGTTAGGCATAAAAATCATCCACTCTAGATTCCACAATCTCTCTTTGTCACAATTTTTGCCTAATGCTTTTTAGCCTATGTTTTGACTTTTTCACTTACGAAAAGCTCGTTTGCTAGACGATCATGGGCAAGTTCTTTATTTCAGAAAAGATATATTCAAAAGTCAATTGGATAATAAAAGATCAACCAGACTTGAATATTTTATAACATGTATGTCCAATGATATAATTTATCTGACAGTTATTTATATATTGTTTACCTCTTCTGTGGGAGTTAGGGAAATATATCCAAAAAACAAAAATACAAAAAGAAAGTATAAGTACTAAAAAAAAATAGACAGAAGACTCATCTCATTTCCAAGGAATAAATCAACATAACTGTGAACATGTGAGGGAACTTATGTTTAAGAAACATAATTTAGATTTCCAAGTATCTTTGAGATCTCTGTTTAGGAGAACTTTTGGATAATATATTCAGAAAAGGAAAGAAACAGAATTAAGATATTCATATTGTATAACTAACTAGAACAAGATGGCATTACATGTTGCCCCCTCTCCCTCAAAATATATGTACAGTTATGTAATTAAAAAAAAAATGCTGTAAACTTGACTGGTTGTTTTTGAAGCCAGTGTCCTCAAAACTTCTCATATGGTACAGAGTGTCCCACTGTTGGTCATGTACTTGTCCTTTGGATCAGAAGCACATTCACTGGACTGATGTTTGCAGCAGCAAACATGATCTCAGATGCCTGCTGTAAAAACTGCTCCCACAAACATAGAGAAACTCACTTCACTACACTCGCCGTTGTGGCTTTAGTTCTCTGAGCTGTGCCTGAACAGAGGACATAATTAAAGAGATGAAGACTCCTTTTATTCTCTCTCTCTGAGCAATGGTCAATAAAACATAAATAATTTTGGAACGCAATAAGAACATCTTTGCCTAATAATCTAGGGGGCTTAGTATCAATTTATCATTGTGCAACATTATAAAACATGCTTTTATTTCACAAAACCTGTTTTACTGAAGTTTTTGCACTTTAATTTAGCTAAAAAATGAAAAACACTGACCAGGAGACACACATTTAAACACATTTTCAACTGGATAATGAGTTCGAGTTTCTAAACATGTAGTCAAACATGTCATATACATATTTTAAAGACCTAGCACCACTCCAGCATAGGGGTGAAGAACTTTAAGTAGTGTGATTAGCATACAATGAGATCCCACGGCTGTAAGATTTTAATTTATAGCACTTTTATTTAAGTAATACATTTCTCTTTTGTAATGATTTGTGTGTAAGACTTTGGTCTATGGATTCATTTTTCACAGTGGAAAGTTCAAGAACTTACTAATTTTTTTCTTGCGTTCTTTTTTCTTAACAACTGCCAAGCTATGAAAAAAATCTACTGCTTCTGCAAAGTAATGCAGATTCAAAGTCTGCAGTATATAAAATTTTATAGGCAGAAGCCCTTGTAATTTTATTGCAGCAGGGTCCTCACATGTGTCAGCACAGCACACACCAACTGCAGTGGTCTGCGGAAGGGAGGTCTCCCTCTCTATGAGGGAGAAATATATTTCTTGGAAAAATCCTGTAACGTGACAAAAAGCATGTAGTATATTTATTTCTGCATCAGTTTTAACTGTTCAGCACCAGGCAGCTTCCGAAATTGTACCTTCTCTATTACTCCATTGTTATAACTTATGTTTTTGTTCTTTTCTGTATTAATATAATTATGAATAATAATTCAACAACTATCCATCAACTCTACAATATTCTGGGCACTAGTGGTGTAGTGCTGACCAAAATAGAGTAGCTGTTGTGTAGAAATTCATGGTCTAGCAAGGAAATTAGGCAATTAAGTAGCAATTAGCAATCACCAGAATACTAATGCTGTCATTAGTTATTATTTATTACATGCTGAACACTTAAGATATTTATTCATATATGTTTAAATAAGATATTTATTTCAGGTATTTCTTTTTCATCCAAAACCACAATATCCCTGAGAGGCAGAAGTGAGATAAGTATAAGATGCTCAAACTCTCTCAGAGCTCTGAGATGTTGTGCTGAAAATTATTATTAATAATTATCTCTTCAGAGAGCTTTATAGTTTCAGAATATTTTCTTACATGTCATTTGATCATACACAGCCATGTGTGGTAATAAATCAAATGCAGTTACGTTCATTTTGCAAGAAGCTGAGATGATATCCTCAAAGTTCCACAACTAATATTTGACAGTTGCAATTTAGTACTCGGGGACTGTGTTCCTTCTCCAGTTTTTCCTCCATTGTTTTAAATATGTTTAAGATTAGTGTGTTCCTATTTTTTATTGACAACTGCTTGTTTTTTACTCTTCTACCAAAATGCATTTGTGATCTTAGGATGACATAGGCTAGTATTGTTCCCCTCTAGTTTAGGGGAAATTTGCAAAAAAATCTTTCCTACTAAACACTGTGCGTGCAAATTATAACTTGCTTTTAAGAGTTTGCTGTTTATTAAAATAAGTGTCCTACAAGATCACATCTGATAGATAAATACTTGTTAGTAAGCTCTCAGAGTATTTCGGGGCATGAAGCAAGTTTGATTTCAACAATTAATTAAGAGAATGAACAATGGAGCTACAACTCAGAACCAAGAACACTGTAAAGGCTTTGTCAGCAACCAGAGGTTGGTATGAAGGGGTTGGAAAAGTAATGTCTCTGCTTTTTAATATGCTGTCAAGGTTTTTCATAGCTTTCCTTCCAAGGAGCAAGGGTCTTTTAATTTCATGGCTGCAGTCATCATCTGCAGTGATTTTGGAACCCCAAAAATAAGGTCTCTCTCTGTTTCCATTGTCTCCCCATCAATTTGCCATGAAGTGATGGGACTGGATGCCATTATCTTAGTTTTTTGAATTTTGATGTTTAAGCGAGCTTTCTCACTCTTCTCTTTCACTTTCAAGAAGAGGATCTTTAGTTCTTCGCTTTCTGCCATAAGGGTGGAGTCATCTGCGTATCTGAGTTTATTGATATTTCTCCCTGTAATCTGGATTCCAGCTTGTGCTTCATCCAGCTTGGCATTTAGCATGATGTACTCTGCATATAAGTTAAATAAGCAGGGTGACAATATACAGCCTTGATGTACTCCTTACACAATTTGGAACCAGCCCATGTTCCATGTATGGTTCTAACTGTTGCTACTTCACCTGCATACAGACGTCTCAGGAGGCAGGTCAGGTGGTCTGGTATTCCCATCTCTTGAAGAATTTTCCACAGTTTGTTGTGATCCACACAGTCAATGTCTTTGGCATAGTCAATAAAGCAGAAGGAGATGTCTTTCTGGAATTATCTTGCTTTTATATGAACAAATGGATGCTGACAATTTGATCTCTGGTTCCTCTGCCTTTTCTAAATCCAGCTTGAACATCCGGAAGTTCTCGGTTCATGTACTGTTGAAGTCTCACTTAGAGAATTTTGAGCAACACTTTGCTAGTGTGTGATATGAGTGTTGATGCTGAAGCTGAAGCTCCAGTACTTTGGCCACCTGATGTGAAGAACTGACTCACTGGAAAAGACCCTGATGCTGGGAAACACTGAAGGCAGGAGGAGAAGGTGATGACAGAGGATGAGATGGTTGGAAGGCATCACTAACTCAATGGCCTTGAGTTTGAGCTAGCTCTGGGAGTTGATGAAAAACAGGGAAGCCTTGCATGTTGCAGTCCATGGGGTCATAAAGAGTTGGACATGACTGAGCGACTGAAATGAACTGAGATGAGTGCAATTGTGCAGTAAATTGAACATTCTTTGGCATTGCCTTTCTTTGGGATTGGAATGGATACTGACCTTTTCCAGTCCTGTGGGTACTGCTGTGTTTTCCAAATTTGCTTGCATATTGAGTGCAGCATTTTCACAGCATCATCTTTTTAGGATTTGAAATAACTCAGCTGGAATTCCATTACCTCCACTAGCTTTTTTTGTAGTAATACTTCCTAAGGCCCACTTGACTTCTCACTCCGGGATGTCTGGCTCTAGGTGAATGATTACACCATCGTGGTTATTTGGGTCATTACGATCCTTTTGTATAGCTCTTCTCTGTATTCTTGCCACCTCTCCTTAATATCTTCTGCTTTTGTTAGGTCCATACCATTTCTGTCCTTTATTGTATCCACTTCAGTACTGTTACCTTGAGAACCCCATGAAAAGTATGAAAAGGCAAAAATATATGACACTGAATGATGAACTCACCAAGTCAGTAGGTGCCCAATATTCTACTAGAGAAGAGTGGAGAAATAATTGCAGAAAGAGTGAAGAGACGGAGTCAAAGCAAAAACAACCCCCAATTGTGGATGTGACTGGTGATGGAAGTAAAGTTTGATGCTGTAAAGAACAATATCGCATAGGAATCTGGAACGTTAGGTCCAAGAATCAAGGTCAATTGGAAGTAGTCAAACAGGAGATGGCAAGAGTGAACATCGACATTTTAGGAATCAGTGAACTAAAATGGACTGGAATGATGAATTTAATACAGATGACCATTATATCTACTACTGTGGGCAACAATCCCTTAGAAGAAATGGAGTAGCCCTCATAATCAAAAAAAAAAAAAAGAGTCCTAAATGCAGTACTTGGGTGCAATCTCAAAAATAACAGAATGTTCTCTGTTCCTTTCCAAGGCAAAACATTCAAGATCACTGTAATCCAAGTCTATGCCCCAACCACTAATGCCAAAGAAGCTGAAGTTGAACAGTTTTATGAAGACCTACAAGACCTTCTAGAACTAACACCAAAAAAAGATGTCTTTTTCATCATAGGGGACTGGAATGCAGAAGTATGCAGTCAAGAGATATCTGGAGTACAGGAAAATTTGGCCTTGGAGTACAAAATGGAAGCAGGACAAAGGCTAACAGAGTTTTGCCAAGATAATGCACTTGCAAACATCCTCTTCCAACAACAAAAGAGATGACCCTACACATTGGCATCACCAGATGGTCAATACTGAAATCAGATTCATTATATTCTTTGCAGCCAAAAATGGAGAAGCTCTATAGAGTCAGCAAAGACAAGAACAGGAACTGAATTTTGCTCAGATTCAGTTCAGTTCAGTTCAGTCGCTTAGTCGTGTCTGACTCTTTGCGACCCCATGGACTGCAGCACACCAGGCCTCCCTGTCCATCACCAACTCCTGGAGTTTACTCAAACTCATGCCCACTGAGTCTGTGATGCCATCCAACCATCTCATCCTCTGTCATCCCCTTCTCCTTTTACCTTCAATCTTTCCCAGCATCAGGGTCTTTTCCAGTGAGTCAGTTCTTCACATCAGGTGGCCAAAGTATTGGAGTTTCAGCTTCAACATCAGTCCTTCCAATGAGCACCCAGGACTGATTTCTTTTAGGATGGACTGGTTGGATCTCCTTGCAGTCCAAGGGACTCTCGAGAGTCTTCTCCAATGCCACAGTTGAAAAGCATCAATTCTTTGGCACTCAGCTTTCTTTATAGTCCAACTCTTACATTCATACATGACTACTGGAAAACCATAGCCTTGACTAGATGGACCTTTGTTGGCAAAGTAATGTATCTGCTTTTTAATATGCTGTCTATGTTGGTCATGACTGTTCTTCCATGGAGCAAGCATCTTTTAATTTCATGGCTGCAGTTACCATCTGCAGTGATTTTCAGTTCAGTTCAGTCGTTCAGTCATGTGCGACTCTTTGCGACCCCATGAATTGCAGCACGCCAGTCCTCCCTGTCCATCACCAACTCCCAGAGTTTACTTAAACTCATGTCCATCAAGTCGGTGATGTCACCGGGCCATCTCATCCTCTGTCATCTCCTTCTCCTCCTGCCCCCAACCCCTCCCAGCATCAGGGTCTTTTCCAATGAGCCAACTGTTCATATGAGCTGGCCAAAGTATTGGAGTTTCAGCTTCAGCATCAATCCTTCCAGTGAACACCCAGTGATTTTGTAGCCCCCCAAAGTAAAGTCTGTCACTTGTTTCCATTGTTTCTCCATCTATTCACCATAAAGTGATAGTAGCAGATGCCATGGTCTTAGTTTTCTGAATGTTGGGCTTTAAGCCCACTTTTTCACTCTCCTCTTTTACTTTCATCAATAGGCTCTTTTGTTCTTCACTTTCTGCCATAAGGGTGGTGTCATCTGCATATCTGAGGTTATTGATATTTCTCCTGGCAATCTTGATTCCAGCTTGTTCTTCATCCAACCCAGCATTTCTCATGATGTACTCTGCATGTAAGTTAAATAAGCAGGGTGACAATATACTGTCTTGACATAACTCCTTTCCTGACTTGGCATAAGTCTGTTGTTCCATGTCCAGTTCTAACTGTTGCTTCTTGACCTAGATACAGATTTCTCAGGCAGCATCTCTGGTCTGGTATTCCCATCTTAAATAATTTTCCACACTTTGTTGTGATGCACACAAAGGCTTTGGTGTAGTAGATAAAGCAGAAGTAGATGTTTTTGTGATACTCTTCTGTTTTTTTTTTGATGATCCAATGAATGTTGGTAATTTGATCTCTGGTTCCTCTGCCTTTTCTTAATCCAGCTTGAACATCTGGAAGTCCATGATTCATATACTGTTGAAGCCTGGCTTGGAGAATTTCGAACATTACTTTGCTAGTGTGAGATGGCTGCAATTGTGTGGTAGTTTGAACATTCTTTGGCATTGCCTTTCTTTAGGATTGGAATGAAAACTAACCTTTTCCATTCCTGTGGCCACTGCTGAGGTATCCAAATTTGCCGGCATGTTGAGTGCAGCACTTTCACAGCATCATTTTTTAGGATTTGAAAATGGCTCAGATTATGAAATCCTTATTGCCAAATTCAGACTTAAATTGAAGATAGTAGGGAAAAACCACTAGACAGTTCAGGTATGACCTAAGTCAAATCCTTTATGATTATCCTTATTTGTTTGACCACAGATATTTATTATATATCACACATATCAAGCACTGTGCTGGGTATTAGAATTACCACTATGAGCAAGATAAACATAGTCTTTGTGTTCACAAATTTTCAATTTGTTGGGGTAGGTATGTAAGTAAGAATATGCCCTGTCATATAGTATGATGAGTAAAGGGCAATATGGGGTAAAAAATAAAAAGCCATAGGTATACATATGTCCCCATCTTCTTGAACCCACTCCACTAGGTTTTCATAGAACACAGGCTTTAGGTTACCTGCACCATACAACAAATTCCCACTATCTATTTTACATATGGTAATTTATATGTTCTCTCCTATCATCCCACCATCTCCTCCCCCCACTGTGTCCAAATTCTATTCTTATATCTGTGTCTCCTTGCAGCACTGTAAATAGGATCATCAGTATTATTTTCCTAGATTCCATATGTATATCTATGTGTGTTAAATAGGATATTTGCCTTCCTCTCTCTGACTTACTTCATTCTGAATAATAGATTTTAGGTTCATCCACCTCATTAGAACTGACTCAAATGCATCTCATTTTATAGCTGAGTAATATTCCATTGTGTATATGTATCACAACTTCCTTATCTATTCACCAGTCGAAGGCCATCTAGGTTGCTTCCATGTCCTAGCTGTTGGAAATGGTGCTGCAGTTAACATTGGGGGTACATGCATCTTTTTCAATTATGGTTTCCTTAGGATATATGCACAGAAGTGGGATAGCTGGGTTGAATGCTAGTTTTATTCCTAGTTTTTAAGGAATTCATACTATTCCCTATAGTGGCTATATAAATTTACATATCCACCAACAGTGTAAGAGAGTTCCCTTTTCTCCAACACACCCTCACCAGGATTTATTATTTGTCGACTTTTGATGATGGCCATTCTGACTGATGTGAGATGATGCCACATTTAGTTTTGATTTGTATTTATCTAATAATGAGTGATGTTCACCATCTTTTCATGTGTTAGCCCTCTGTATGTCTTCTTTGGAGAAATGTTTGTTTAATTCTTTTGCCCACTTTTTGATTGGGTCATTTCTTTCTTTTTTAATCTGGTATTGAACTGCATGAGCTGCTTGTACATTTGGAGATTATTTGTCAGTTGTTTTGTTTGCTATTATTTTCTCCTATCATGAGGGTTTTCTTTTCACCTTGCTTATAATTTCGGTCATTGTGCAAAATATTTTAAGCTTAATTAGGTTTACTTTTGTGTTTATTTCCATTAGCCTAGGAGGTGGGTCATAGATAATCTTGCTGTGATTTATATCAGAGAGTGTTCTGCCTATATTTTCCTCTAAGAGTTTAACAGTTTCTGGTCTTATGTTTAGATCTTTAATCCACTTTAAGTTTATTTTTGTGTATGATGTTAGTGTTCTAATTTCATACTTTACATGTAGTTGACCAGTTTTCCCAGCACCACTTGTGGAAGAGACTGTCTTTTCTCCATTGTGTACTTTTGCTGGTTTTTCAAAGATAAGATGCCCACAGGTGTATGTATTTATCTCTGGGCTTTCTCTCTTGTTCCATTGATCTATAGTTCTGTTTTTGTGTTAGTAACATACTATCTTGATGACTGTTGCTTGTAGTATAGTCTGATATTCAGAAGGTTGATTCCTTCCGATCCAGTCTTCTTTCTCAAGATTACTTTGGCTTTTTGTGTCTCCATACAAATATTGCAATTATTTGTTCTAGGTCTGTGTAAAATGCTATTGATAGTTTGATAGGCACTGCACTGAATCTATAGACTGCTTTGGGTAGTACAGTCATTTTAAATGTATTGATTTTTTCAATCCAAGAACATGGCATATTTCTCTATCTGTTTATTTCATCTTTGTCTTCTTTCATCAGTGTCATAGTTTTTTTGCATACAGGTCTTTTGTCTCTTTAGGTAAATTTACTCCTAAGTATTTTCTTCTTTTTGTTGCACAGGTGAATAGGGTTGCTTCCTTAATTTCTCCTTCTGATTTTTCATTTTTAGTTTATATGAATGCAAAAGATTTCCGTGTATTAATTTTATATCCTATGACTTCATTATATTCATTGATTAGCTCTAGTAATTTTCTGGTGTCATCTTTACAGTTTTCTATGTAGAGAATCATGTCATCTACAAATAGAGTTTTTCTTCTTCTTTTCCAATCTGGATTACTTTTCTTTCTTTTTCTTCTCTGAATGCTGTGACTAGGACTTCCAAAACTATGTTGAATAATAGTAGTGAGAGTGGGCATCCTTGTCTTGTTCTTGAGTTTATAGGAAATGCTTTCAGTTTTTCACTACTGAGGATAATGATTGCTATTGGTTTGTCATATATGGCCAATAATAATAAATTATGTTGAGGTATATTTCTTCTATCCCTACTTTCTGAGAGGTTTTTTTTTTTAATCATAAATAGATGTTGACTTCTGTGAAAGGCTTTCTCTGTATCTATTGAGATAATTATATGGTTTTTATCTTTCATTTGTTAATAGGGTGCATCACATTGATTGATTTGCATATATTGAAGAATCCTTGTATCCTTGAGATAAAGCCCACTTGATCATGATGTATGATCTTTTTATTGTGTTGTTGGATTCTGTGTGCTAGAATTTAGTTGAGAATTTTGCATCTATGTTTCCCAGTGATATTGGACTGTATTTTTCTTTTTTTGTGACATCTTTGTCTGGTTTTGGTGTCAGGGTGATGGTGATCTCATACAATGAGTTTGGGAGTTTTCTTTGCTCTGCATTTTTCTGGAAGAGTTTGAGCAGGATAGGTGTTAGTTCTTCTCTAAACTTTTGGTAGCATTTGCCTGTGAAGACATCTGGCCATGGACTTTTGTTGGTTGGAAGATTTTTTATTACAATTTTGATTTCTATGCTTGTGATTGGTCTGTTCATATTTTGTATTTCTTCCTGGTTCAGTTTTGAAAGGTTATACTTTTCTAGGAATTTGTCCATTTCTTCTAAATTGTCCATTCTATTTGCATAAAATTGTTCACAGTAATCTCTTATGATCCTTTCTATTTGTGTGGTCTGTTGTAACTTTTCCTTTTTCATTTCTAATTTTATTAACTTGAGTCTTCTCCCTTTTTTCTTGATAAGCCTGGCTAATGGTTTGTCAATTTTGTTTATTATATCAAAGAACTAGCTTTTAGTGTTATTGATCTTTGCTATAGTCTCCTTCATTTCTTTTACACTTATTTTACACTACAGGAAACATAGATGCAAAAGTCCTCAACTAAATTCTAGCACACAGAATCCAACAACACATTAAAAAGATTATACATCATGACCAAGTGGGCTTTATCTCAAGGATACAAGGATTCTTGTATTTTACATTTAGCAGAAATAAGTGTAAAAACTTTATGATTTCTTTCCTTCTACTAACTTTTTTTCTTCCTTTTCTAGTTACTTTCTGTGTAAGGATAGGTTGTTTATTTGATGTCTCTCTTGTTTCTTGAGGTAAACTTGTATTGATAAAAACTTTCCACTTAGCATTTCTTTTACTGCATCCCATAGGTTTTTAGTTGTCTTGTTTTCATTGTCATTTGTTTTCAGTCATATTTTGATTTCCTTTTTTATTTCTTCAGTGACTTGTAAGCTGTTCAGAAACATATTTTTAAGCTTGTTTATAGTTTGCTTTTTTCCTATAGTTGATACCTAACCTTACAACATTTTGATCAGAAAAGACGTTTGAAATAATTTCAATTTTTAAAAACTTACCAAGGCTTGATTTGTGACTCAGGATATGACCTATCCTAGAGAATGTTCCATGTGCACTAAGAAAAAAAGTTAAATCTATTTTTTTAGGATGAAATACCCTGTGGATACCAATTAGGTCCAACTGGTTCAGTGTATCATTTGAAGTTTGTGTTTCCTAATGAATTTTCTCTATGGATTATTTGTCCATTGACATGAGTGAGGTATTCAAGTCCCCACTATTATTGTGTTACTACTGGTTTCCCCTTTAATGTTAGACTTTGCATTATGTATTAAGGTGCTTCTATGCTGGGTGCATATAGATAGATAGATAGATAGGTATAATTATTATGTATTCTTTTGGGGTTCATCATTATGTAGTGTGTTTCTTTGTTTCTTCTAACAGTCTTTATTTTAAAGTTTACTTGATCTGATATGAATATTGCTTTCCCTGCATTCTTTTGGTTTGTTTGCATAGAATATCTTTTTCCAGCCCCTCACTTTCAGTCTGTATGTGTCCCTTCGTTTTAGGTGAGTCTTTTGTAGATAGCAAATATAGGGGTCTTTTTTTTTTTTTTTTTAATATCCATTAAGCCAATCTGTCTTTTGATTGGAGCATTTAACCCATTTACTTTTAAGATAATTATTGGTAAATATGATCCTGTTACCATTTACTTCATTGTTTTGGGTTTGGTTTTTATAGGCCTTTTCTGTGTTTCTTGTCTAGAGAAGTTCCTTTAGCATCTGTTGAAGAGCTGCTTTGGTGGTGCTGAATTCTCTTAGCTTTTCCTTGTCTGTGAAGGTTTTGATTTCTCTTCAAATCTGAATGAGATTGTTGCTGGGTAGAATAGTCTTGGTTGTGGGTTTTTCCCTTTCATCACTTTAAGTATATCCTGCCATTCCTTTCTGGCCTGTAGAGTTTCTGTTGAAAGATCAGCTATTAATCTTCTGGGGATCCCCTTGTGTGTTATTTGTTGCTTTACCCTTGCTGCTTTTAGTGTTTGTCTTTGAGTTTAAATTTTATTAGTTTGATTAATATGTGTCCTGGAGTTTATCTCCTTGGGTTGATCCTGTGTGGGACTCTCTGGACTTCCTTGACTTAGGTGGCTATTTCCTTCCCCATTTTAGCGAAGTTTTCAACTATATTGTCCTCAAATATTTTCTCATGCCCTTTTCTTCTGCCTTCTTCTTCTGGGATGCCTATGATTTGAATGTTGGGGTGTTTAATGTTGTCCTAGAGGTCTCTGAGGCTGTCCTCATTTCTTTTTATTTATTTATTTATTTTTATTCTGCTCTGCTTCAGTTATTTCCACCATTCTAACCTCCAGCTCACTTATCTGTTCTTCTGCCTCACTCTCCTGTTCCTCCAGTCTATTTATGCATGCCTCCATCTTGTTTCCAAGATTTTGGATCATCTTTACTACTATTATTTTGAATTCTATTTCATGCAGATTCCTTATCTCTTTCTTATTTATTTGGCCTGGTGGGTTTTATCATGTTCCTTCACCTGCTTCATATTTCTCTCTTGTCATCTTGTTTAGTTTACTGTGTTTGGGGTCTCCTTTCTGCAGGCTGGAAAGTCATAGTTACACTTAATTGTGGCATCTACCCCCTGTGGGTGGGGTTGAACCAGTGTCTTCTGAAGATTTCCTGATCCGGGGAACTTGCACCTATCTCCTGGTGGATAGAGCTGGATCTTGTCTCTCTGAAAGGCAGTGTTATTTCCATCAGTGAGCTTGGGGGTGTCGATGGGTTTGGTATGGCTTTGGCAGCCTGTTTGTTAATGTGAAGTGTTATGCTCTTGTTTTGCTGAAGGATCAATGTGGTGCATTTGTGTTTTGTGGCTTGCTGGTCTTTGGGTGGGCTTGATTTTAGTGTTGAGATGGAGGCCTTTAGGAGTGCTCTTGCCTATTAATGTTTCCTGGGGTCTGCCGTTTTCTGGTGAATCAGTCTTGAGCTCTGTTCTCCCACCTCAGGGGTTCAGGCCCAACTCCTCTTGAAGCACCAAAACCTCACAAGCCTCACAGCCTAGAAGACAAATCCCAAGACTCTTGGAGAAGGCAACACTCAATAGCCCAGAACACCCAATGAGACTTACACCAAAGTCCTCTAATATTTCTAGGAAATTCTCTAGACCTGTTGTGGGCAGTATGTAGTCAGCTCAGTCTCAGATCTGGCCTTATTCCAGTTTGTACTTCCTCCCAAAGTTCACAGTTGAGTTCAGTCGCTCAGTTGTGTCTGACTCTTTGTGACCCCATGGACGCAATGCTAGTCAATATTTAAAGTGTTTAGAAGTGAATTAGTTCAGCTCAATTCAGTTGCTCAGTCGTCTCCAACTCTTTGTGATCCCATGAACCACAGCACACCAGGCTCCCCTGTCCATCACCAACTCCTGGAGTTTACTCAAATCCATGTCCATCGAGTCGGTGATGCCATCCAACCATCTCATCTTCTGTCGTCCCCTTCTCCTCCTGCCCTCAATCTTTCCCAGCATCAGGGTCTTTTCCAATGAGTCAACTCTTCGCATCAGGTGGCCAAAGTATTGGAGTTTCAGCTTCAGCATCAGTCCTTCCAATGAATATTCAGGGATGATTTCCTTTACAATGGACTGATTGGATCTCCTTGCTGTCCAAGGGACTCTTAAGAGTCTTTTCCAACACCACGGTTCAAAAGCATCAATTCTTCAGTGCTCAGCTTTCTTTATAGTCCAACTCTCACATCTGTACATGACTACTGGAAAAACCATAGCCTTGACTAGATGAACCTTTCTTGGCAAAGCAATGTCTCTGTTTTTCAATATGTTGTCTAGGTTGGTCATAACTTTCCTTCCAAGGAGTAAGCGTCTTTTAATTTCATGGCTGCAGTCACCATCTGCCATCTGCAGTGATTTTGAAGTTCACAGTTGCCCCTAAATTTTAAATTCTGATCCCAACCCTGAAACAAGTGGGTGAAGGCCAAGGCTCATTAGGGCTCACTTGATTTCTTGGGCTGGGGAAGGGGAAGGATAAAGGAGCCACAACATAGATGTATCAGGGAGTGTCTGAGGCCATAGAGACCTGTAGGATGGTACAGTCTAAGGTGGGTCATGAGCTTTCCCAGAGGAAACAGCCCCAGTTCATGGGCCCCTAGGAAGAGCCAGGCTGTTTGAACTCCCAGCTAGGTGCAGGCAGTAGCCTGTGCCTGCCCACAGTCTTGGGGTGTCTACCACCTCTGGGGTCAGGACTGGTGTTTTGTCTGCTACCTCAGGTACCATCTCTGACTTTGGCAGTGGTGGTCACATCTAATCCTTGTGTTGGGAGAAGCCTTCTTAGCATGTTCTCCTGGTGACCAACCGCTGACCTCTCCCTGGGATCCTTGCTGGAGACTCAGCACTCCACCCCTGCACTCTGCTGCAGACTGAGGCCAGGGAGCTGCCTTGGCACCCTCCCCTGCCCTCTGCTCTGGGCAAGGGGAGGCTTGCTAGCTGCTTCTCAGTGAAACAGCTGCTAGCTGATTTCTGTAGTGAATTTTCTATTTTGTCTTCTGAGCCACTATTGTTGAATTCCAGAAGCTCCCCACTGGTCCCACTCGTGAGGGGGTTTATTAGTGTATGGAAACTTTTCCTCCTTCCTGGCTACCTCCCTCAGGGCACATGTCTCTGTCCTTAAACCCTTTATCTCTTTTTATTTCTTTATCTTTGGCCCTACCTCATTGCAAGGAGATTGGCTTGCCTTTTTGGAAATCTGGGGTCTTCTGCTGACAATCAGAAGTTGTTCTGTAGGAGTTGTTCCATATTCTGATGAATTTTTGATGTATTTGTGGGGAGGCAGGTGATCTCCCCGTCTTATTCCTCCACCATCTTCTTCAGTCCTCCCACTGTGTTTTCTTTTTTCTGTGTTTGCACATTCTTATTTAAGAATGTAAAGTCCACAACAGCTGGGGCTATATTCCACCAAAGAGAGTGCTTTTTGCAAATTTTTTATTCAAAAATAAAATATAAATTATGACCATTTATATTTTGTCATTATTTTTCAAGAGTATAATGCATTTAGAAAGACCTTACCCATTAAATTGTCTGAGTGCTGAAACAAAGTCAGTTGAGGATCTGGCACTTTTATATACATTCTGAAAGGGTGTAGTCATTTTAACTCATCTCATCCTTCAAAATCAGTGACCTAGCACTCACATCTACAAATTTTCCTTGAATTTTTCATGTACTCCTGCTCAATGTGTCAAATGTGACAGAACAGATGTAGTCACTGGGTGATCAAACAGATGTTTCATTTGTATTACCATTCATTATAATATGTCATAATTGACAGCACACCCATGCAACTTGTCAAGTACCTAGAAATTCTTCTAGGTATCTTTTTAAGGGAACTCATAGTTTAAAGATACTCCTATAGAATACACAGAAAAGTTGGATATTTTTCTAAGAGCAACTTTCATTACTGGGTATTATTAAGCAGTTCACTTTCAGGTGAAATGAGAAGAAATTTTTGTCACTGTATAGAGCAATCATGAATACCACCAAGACTAGTTCAATGGATCCCATGTAGCCCTTGTGTAATGCTTACCTCCAGTTCCTAGGTTATCTATGAATTGGATATCTAAACATACCCCATACCTCCAAATGCCCCAAATAGATGAAGGCATAGTTTTACAGGTATGTTCTACTACTTCTTAAATCACTTATGTGATTGTGGTGATATTAATGATTTTTTTTTTAACACCTCTGGAAAGATTCTCCATTTACATTGTCTCCTAGCTCTAGTAACTCTCATAGACAGTTTTGGGGATATCTCTATCTCTAACTCTACCTCTATATCTATCTATCTATCTATTTATATTCATGCATGCATGCTAAGTCACTTCAGCCATGTCCAACTCTTTGCAACCCTATGGACTGTAGACCAACAGGCTCCTCTGTCCATGGAATTCTCCAGGAAAGAATAGTGGAGTGGAGTCAGCTGTCATGTCTTCCTGCACGGATCCATTGATCCCAATGCAGGGAGGTGCTTTCTCTACCAGTAGTGCCACATGAGAAGAGCGTGTATGGACTTATATAGGATATATATATATATATATATACACATATATCATATAATATTATATATGTATTATATATATATATAATACAATACATTATTTGTGTAGACTTTGCTTGTTGGGGGTTTCTGTTTTTTCATCAAGCTTTCTAATATTAAATATATTTGTATTTGAGCATGTTTCTTTATTTAATCTTTGACCTTTTTGAGGAAATATATTTTTCAGTCCACAAACATAATTGTGCAAGAAACATTGTCTTTGAAAAACTCCTTAAAAATAAAATTAAAGATGCTGAACCTCTAGCTTCCTGGGATAGCAGAAAACTATCCTATTGGGTATTTTAGAGACACACTACAGAACCAGAGAGGTCCAAAACTCTAAGGAAAAGCTGTTGCTTTCCAGTGCATTGTGGTTGTTGCTGAACTCCTGTTTTTGTGGTCCCTTTAAGCTATGTTTCTTTTGGGTTCCAAGTTTTCATGTCTCTTAGTGGAACTTAGGCATCTCTGCTGAGGTTGAGAGTGTCTGAGTAGAGAATCTAGCTCACCTGGGCATCCTGTACAACTTGTACTCTCTGAGATTTTTCCAGCTTATCTTGTCATCATCAGCTCATCTTGTACAAGGCATGGTCTTAACAACTTCCTAAACTTCCACTCTTCCAAACACCCAGGAATTCCTCTCTTCCCAAGTATTGCTTTAAAGGATATCATCCATTTTTCCTCCTACATCTGACACTTTACATCATCTTTTCAATAATCTTAAATTTGTAGACAGGCGGAAATTTTGTCTTTCAGCATATTCTACTCCATGTTGTGTAAAATTTCCTGAGGGAAGGAAATATAAAAGGCCTAGCTAACTGTTTGGAATTTAAAGAGGGGAGACAGTAGGAGAAATGCAAATTAACATCCCCAAAGCTGTTAAGACAAATTTGTTTCTAACTTAACTTTTCCCTATAATTCACATTTATGAAGTGGTTATAGCAGGATCAAAGCGTAGGATGGAAGACAGGGACAGGTTTATTCATGATTCCAAATAAACTTGTTTTTTATTCCATTTTGCTATGCAGATATAAGCAGCTCTTTGCAAGAAACCACCTTCAGCAAGAAACCACTTTTGTCTTGTCACTTTAGCAAAGCTGTATTGTCACTAACTTTTAAATCAAATGCCCCCATATTCTACTCATCTCTGTCTCAGGTTCTATGAAAAGACTGATAGATGAGTAGACTCCTAGGTCAAATCAAACTTACTGTGTCCAAAATCACTTTGAGGAATGACTGATTAACATTGCAGTTGCTTGCTTCCCAAAGGATTCAGATCTTTATAACAAGCCTATGAACCTGTGGCTTTGAGGAGGTGGGCAACTTGCCTTGAAGGAAGAATGCAAGAGACTTTTTTTTTTCCCCAGGAAGAAAGGATCTGCCCGTAAGTCAACATATTTAATTGTTAAGCTACAAAAATCTCTGTTTAAAGCCTACATATAAATGCTTGGGATTTTTTAATGCAATCCAGCTTCTAAAATGTATTTGATACAAATAAGTTCCTTCTTAAAAAAAAAAAAAAAGCGTTGCAAAAAATGCTGCTAATGGGAACTGTTTCAATCCTTTGTAGGCATAATTTTAGGTAAGTGATTTTCTTACAGAACAAGCAATTTAATTACAAAACTCAGTTCCTCATTTTTACCCACCCAGCACAGTAACACTCTATGAGAAAAGCAGAGCTAACTGAAACCTGAACAATTTGGTACTATGCCTGTAGCACCATGCCATATGTCATTGGTTCTCCTAATTGCCTCTTCCACTCTCTCTTACATTATCATATGTTTTCCATCAGACTGAGTGCTTTCTCTAAGACCTAGTAATGACCCAGAATTCACCTTTCTGATGATTGGAGATGTTTATGTGGAAAGGAAAGGCCCTGCTCTGATAACTTCCCTTTGAGCATCCATGTGATTGTTTACATGACAGTGAGGCATTTATATGACTATTAAAGAGTGGGGGAAAAAATCCATTAACAACCTTTTGTTTTATTTTGTACTTAATTTGATGGATTTATTAGTCTTTTACTGGAAATAACAGTAGTGTGATTTAACTGACTTGATTGACTGACTGCTTTGGCACTATTTAGACAAAGAGGGATATATCATTTTAACTAGCAGTTTAAAAAAGCTGCATAACAATCCAGTGCAGAAATGACATTAAAAAAAAAAAAAAAAAGTCCCTGTAAGATCAGTTGGCTTATTATGAGGAATCAAATATACTGGATTAAATTCTCAAAGTCCAACCTGACTACAGCAAAGAACTAATGAGATCTGTGCTCTCCTAGGAGCTCATTTAATTAACTCAAGCATTGCTTTCAAGTACGCATTACGGTGTTGCTTGTAAATTCACATATATTAAATGTAAATTATAAGACATTTCAAAGGAGAGAGAGGTTGGTGGCAGTCTAATTTACATTTCTTTCTTGGCTCTAAGCATTTTCTCCTTCTCACATTATACATTTAATATTGATACAAATTGAGGTTTTTTGTTTTCCTTGCTATTGTCAACAAGATATACATTAACTCCTTTAAAATATAGTAATTCTTTTAGCAAATATAACTGATTACTGATTTAAGCTTAAAATCTGGGGGCCCATATTTTAAAGGAGGGGAAGGGGGATCTACAAGCATATAAAAATTTTATTACTTGACTCAAAATCTGGATAAATTAGACTCTTAAGTGAAACAAGTTTTGCCCTGAGAGCCAGATATTTTGCCTAAGGGTGAAGAATGAGATAAACATAATATATTTTTTTAAGTTTTACTTTTAATGTGCTATAGATTTTGAGGAAAATAAAGAGATAAATCTCCTCTGTTCTACGCTTTTCTGTACAGATCTGATCTTTCCCCTTACAAGGTCATTTGTTGAAAATCTGAACAAATTAGTAAAACAAATCTTTCCCCTCACCTTTTATGCAAAATACACCCCTGTTGATACTGCTCTGTGTTGCAAAGATGTCATTAATGAAATTGGAGTCAGTGAATTTAGAGTTGAAATATAAACAAACAGTAGTGATTCCTTTTCTATCTTTTCTCATCCTTATCATGATGAAGGTCAATTTAATTCAGCAAATGGTGAGCTTACCTGAAGGTTTATATCTTTGAAATAATCCCTTTTCCAATGATCTTCTTGTCAGAGAGATTTAGTACATTTGGTCCAAATCCAATGGTTTCTTATCTGAAACCCTTGGAGGCAGATGTGTTTCAGAATTAGATTTTTTTTTCTGGATTTTAGAAAAGTAATACTGAACACAGTTGTTATTTTAATAAACATCCCCAGTAGAGAGTTCCATAGAACACATAATAATAGATATTTATAAAACAGTGTACATATAATACACTTTACATAAGACATATTCATATTTTGGCATTGCACATGTATATTTGTACTAAATTGATTAAATAAATTCTGAATTATTTCTCAGTTCTGCTCAAATTTTGTCACCAAATGAGTTAGGATGGCACTTTTTAGAGCTTTTAAAGTGTATAATTGAGTATAAGTGACTATAGACTTCTGATAAGCCACTATGTTGGGCAAAATTCTCAGATGGACTCAGAGAATCCCACTTTCTAGTATATATGCCCTCCTTTTGAATATGGGGGGGGGGTGCTGTTGTATGATGAGATGACACATTCTTGATTACTTTATGCTTAATGAAAAAAGTAATGAAATAGTTTGCCACTCCTGTGATTACATTGCATAAGACTCTGCCATAGCCTCTAGAATGCCCAACCACTTTGAAGAAGTAAGTTGTCGCTTTGTAAGAGGCTCATGTAGTTAGGACCTGAGGGCAACTTCTAGAAAATAGGACTCCCCATGTTGGACCACCAAGATAATGGAGGCCTCAGTCCTATAATCACAGGGACCTAAATCTTGCCAGCAATCTAAATGGCCTTAGAAGAGGACCCCATGTTTCAGATGAGACATGAGATTTCAGTCCCTGCCAACATGTTATCTGACAAGATAAGCAACTAACCTGTGGTGGACTTTATATTATTATCAACAGAAACTGAGAAAATGCATTTGTGTTGTTTTAAGTAGCAAAATTTGTAGTAATTTTTTATTCCATGTCAGAAAAGTAATACCATCAATGAATTGTTGTTGTTTAGTTGCCAAGTTGTGTCCAACTCTTCTTGACTCCATGGACTGCAGAACTTCAGGCCACTTTGTCCCTCACTGTCCCCTGGAGTTTTCTCAAGTTCATGTCCATTGCATCAGTGATGCCATCCAACCATCTCATCCTCTGTCACCCTCTTCTTTTGACGTCAGTCTTTCCAAGCATCAGGGTCCTTTCCATTGAGTTGACTATTCTCATCAGGTGGCCAAAATACTGGAGCTTCAGTATCAGTTCTTTTAATTAGTATTCAGAGTTGATTTCCTTTAAAATTGACTGGTTGGATATCCTTGCTCTCCAAGGGACTCTCGAGAGTCTTCTCCAGCACCACAATTTGAAAGCATCAGTTCTTCAGTGGTCTGCCTTCTTTATGGTCCAGATTTCAACATCGATATATGACTATTGGAAAGACCATAGCCTTGACTACATGGAATTTTGTCTCAAAGTGATGTCTTTGCTAGTTAACAAATTGTCTAGATTTGTCATAGCTTTCCTGCCAAGAAACAACCATCTTCTAATTTCATGGCTGCAGTCATCAACTGCAGTGACTTTAGATCCCAAGAAGAAGAAATCTGTCACTCCTTCCACATTTTCCCCTTCCATTTGCCATGAAGTGATGGGACCGAATGCCATGAACTTAGTGTTTGTAATATTGAGTTTTAAGTGGTTTTTTTCACTTTCCTCCTTCACCCTCATCAGTAGGCTCTTAGGTTCCTCTTCACTTCTGCCGTTAGAGTGATATCAGTTTATCTGAGACTGTTGTTGAATTGTATTTATTTCTTTTTTTTCCCATTCATTTCTAATTCAAAGTATTTTTTCAGATTCTTAATCACAATCTAACATTTTCTACAATTCCCATTTTCTACAATTTGTATTGTCATGTTCTTAGTTCTATGAAGAAGTAGGAAAAAAAGATACTTTGAGGTAAGGATTTTTAAGTTAATTTTATAGTCGACTGTTATCTTAAACAAAGTTTATATATAACACATAGTGGATGTTAAGAAAAAAAAGTTCTGATGAGAGCATAATAGAAAAGTGACTCAGTTTTAATTTATATAATGCATCATTTTATTTTAACTAGAAGTGTTTTGGGAATGAGTCTGCTGTCAAAGATGAAACAGTAATCTGATCAAAATAAAACACACAATATTTTACAATTTGGAATATCATTCATGAAAGTCTAATAGCTAAAACACTTTATATCTGTCACTTCAGTTCTTACTAGGGGCATGAAAAGAGCTTGTTCCATGATATTAAATTTAAATGTGCTTTGGATCCCATTGCCTAACAGCTTAGACTTTCTATCAGCATTTCCAGGGGTGAACTGGTTTTAGCATAGATATTGTTCTTCTAAAAATCACTTCACCTTTTTCACTCTTCATATTTTAACTCCTCAACTTCTTTTGTCTTTTAAAGTATCTAATTACTATCAGAAATCAGTATTTCATGGCATGGTTGAAGAAGGTATCTTATAAAAATCATTGAATTCGTGATCATTGTTTACGGCATCTCTGCTTCATGTTCAAATTTCAAACCTCATCAGCTAAGATATATGTGCACAATTTATTCACATATATAATCTTAGTATTTTACACGAAGCAACTTTTTCCTTTTTAAGGAATGTTGATTGCAATTTAGTTCTTTCAAAGCTTTAAGTAAGGAGGGATAGAGAAGAACGTTAACTGAGATGTGCCTTGGGTCCTTCATAGGCAAAATTTCCCAACATGCTAAGCGGGACTGACAACTCTTCCAAACACAGAGTCTTTCCATTTGTTGGGCTCTAAGGACCCAGCATCCACCAGGATGTGGAACACTGATTTCTATTGCAGCAACGTCAGAACCTGCTCTCTAAACAAACTATAGCAACTGTTCTCTAAAGATTACCAAGAAATGGATGAGATAAGGCCATGTTTCAAGGAGCCTGTGAAGCAAGAAAATTGATGACTATTTTATCTCCTTGCCCCAAAAGTAATTTTAGAAAAAGGATCCATTCTTCTATCCATTAAAAACATTTTTTGAGAATGAACTTTTAGAGTCAGACTATTTGAAAATACTATTTATAAAGATAAATTATTTTTTATTAAAGTAAATTTGACATACAATATGTAATAGGTACAGAGTACAGTGAATCACAAATTTTAAAGATTATACTGCATTTATAGCTAAATTTATAGATAAATGCATTATAGTTAAAATGTTAGCCATATTCTCTGTGTTGTACAATATTTTCTTGTAGCTCATTTTATACATAATAGCTTGTACTGCTTAATCCCCACCCCTGTATTACCTCTTCCCTCTTTCCTCTCTCCATTAGTACCATGGATATAACCTGTATCCATGAATCTGTTTCTCTTTTGCTATTTTCACCAGCTTGTTTTATTTTTTAGATTCCATATATAAGTGATATACAGCATTTGTCTTTCTCTGTCTGAATTATTTCAAGTCCATCTATGTTGTTGCATTTGGCAAAGTTTTTTGACTGAGCAGTCAAAATTTTTTATGACTGAGCAGTACTGCATTTTATATTTATATATATCACTCTTCTTTATATATTTTTCTATTGATGGACACTTAAGTTGCTTCCATGGAATTCTGCAGGCCAGAATACTACAGTGAGTAGCCTATTCCTTCTTCAGTGGATCTTCTGACCCAGGAACTGAACTGGAGTCTCCTGCATTACAGGCAGATTTTTTACCAGCTTAGCTACCAGGGAAACCCCAAAAGCTGCACCCAATGTGGCGCCTGAAACCCACGACCCTGAGATTAAGAGTCTCATGCTCTACTGACTGAGCTAGCCAGGCTCTATTAACGTGGCAATTGTAAATAATGTGCTGTGAACATTGGATTCATGTATATTTTCAAATTAAGTGTTTTGTTTCTTTCAGATATATACCCAGGAACTGCTAGGCCACATGGCAGTTCTATTTGTAATATTTTGAGAAGCCTCCATACTACATTCTACACTGGATGTGCCAGTCAACAGTGTATGAGGGCTCCCCTCCTTTACACCCTCACCGACATTTGCTATTTGTGTTCTTTTTGATGACAGCCATTCAGACCATTGTGAGGTGATACCTCATTGTGGTTTTGATAGGCATTTCCCTGATAATAGTGATGTTTATCATCTTTTCATGTCCCTGTTTGCCATCTGCATGCTTTCTTTGGAGAAGTCTTTGGCCTATTTTTTAATTAGGTTGTTTGTTTTCTGTTGTTGTTGACTTGTATGCATTGTTTATATATTTAGGATATTAACCCCTTATTTGTCATATCATTCCCAAATATGTTCTACTATTCAGTAGGGTTTTTTTTTTTTTTTGTCAATGGTTTCCTTTGTTGTGCAAAAGATTTTAAGTTTAAATAGTTTCCGTTTATTTTTGCTTTTATTTTCTTTATTTTAAGAGACAGATACAAAAATCATTATTACAACTGTTTCTAAATAATTGAAGACATCCTGAGCTGAACTGGAAAACAAAACAAAACGTACAAAGCCGGGTTTCCAGAGAAGAGAGAGGCTACCTGGGAAAGCCTGGACTTTCACTTTTGGCTGAAATGCAGTTACTTGGGACCCATGGATATCAATTTCCCAGGCCATAGGAACTCCCAATTGAATGTGCTCATGTTTCAAGCAGTCACTCTAAGGTGGAAAACACTGACTTTTGCTCCACGGAGAGGTATTATGATTATCTTTGATGTCCATAGAGCTGTTAAAGACACAAAGCTGTGTCCCTCCACCACTATTATTTTCCTTGCTCTGACTTGTAGAGATAGAGGAGGAGAAACATAAAAATAAATCTGCTTATTTTCTGTCTTTATAGTCTTAGGATAAAAGACCTGCCAGTGAGAAAATGTAGGAATCCCTCTGAGATATTTTTCAAATCTCATTGTTTTTGTCTACCACTCTATTCCTTAAATAGCACACAGAGGCTTTCAAATGTGTTGAATACTGGCTAAATGAATATAATATCCATTTGATCCCAAAATCCATGTTCTCTCACTATTCACAACTGTGAAAGAAAGTACATAACACTTTCTAGCACTTTTTCTGTCCTAGACATATTCTCCTTAAATAGACTGTTTAATTTTTTTTTAATGTTGTCTAAGATCCCACAGCTTTAAACTTAGACAATTTTATTTCAGAGCTAGGATTTTTAAACACTAATAGGTGTTGTCTCATTTGTAGTGGAAGGATCACTTGAGAGATTGCCATTGAAAATCCAGGAAAGGTGAGATGATATAATCTCAGAGAAGAGTAGCTAAATACTTAAAACTAAGAAAAAAGTTATGCCAGAAAAGTGTCTTGCTTTTTATCTAAGGAAGGTGAAATCTATAATCAGGACAAAAACATGGGTGGTCTTCCTACAGTGCTGTTTGGAGAGAGTGATCTGGCCCACTGAAGCCTGGGTCTTATTCTTGCAGCATGGATGTTTTTATAATAGAGGTGGATGCATTGTGTCACTTTATTTTGTTGTAATCAGCTATTCAGATATGAACTAGATCTACCTGCACAGAGTTCAAGCTTGCTAAACATCCTTCTGAATATTTAACTTCCCACTAGATTTGCTGAAAGGGAAAGAAGACACTGACCCTGAACATGAGTAGCTTATTTGATAGTTAAATTCTCACTGTACATTAATTCATTAAAATTATGGCATTTATACTTGTCCTTGCTGTGTAATAATGCTTCAACTTAAGTAAAAATGTTCACCAAAAACTTTAATACAGAGATATCTTTCATTTTCAGATTTATGCACTAGTTAATAAAAAATATGTTTCGTATTCTTTACATGTTCCAAATGAAAGGAAAAGATGTATTTCAGGTAGACTGCAATTCTTCCTGACACAAAAAGGGATACTGATCTACACATATGTGTTCCAGAAATCATATCTATGGGAATGAAAAATAGTATAGTTTTTCTATGAGGAATATTCATTTGTAAAATCATTGAAAATATACTCTGGAATCAAGTAGTAATGGAGGTAAAATATTTGACCTATTGCTTTGCTATTTTTTTATATTTTAAGTAATAAACATCTTGTAGTATTCTAGCTATTCAAGACTAAAGTAATCACCAACACATACTGTAATTTTGCTAGTTCTAAACTGTCCAGAGGGGCGGTCCTAAGATGGCAGAGGACTAGGACGGGGAGACCACTTTCTCCCACACAAATTCACTGAAAGAACATTTGAACGCCAAGCAAATTCCACAAAACAACTTCAGAATGCTGGCAGAGGACATCAGGCACCCAGAAAGGCAGCCCATTGTCTTCAAAATGAGGTAGGACAAAATATAAAAGATAAAAAGAGAGACAAAAGAGATAGAGACAGAGATCCATTCCAGGAAGGGAGACTTAAAAAAGAGAGAAATTTCCAAACACCAGAAAACACGCTCTCTGGCGGGTCTGTGGCGAGCCTTGGAATCTGAGTGCAAAATAACTGGGAGGAAGAATAAATAAATAATTAAAACCCACAGATTACGTACCTAACAGCAACTCCCAGTGGAGCAGCAGCCCAGACACTCGCATCCGCCACTAGCAAGCGGGGGCTGGACAGGGAGGCACGGGCTGCAGTGCTTTGGGTAAGGACGGGCCTGAATACTCCGAGGGCAATCTGAGGGAACTAGCTTGAGATAGCAATCCAGACTTTGGGGTAGCTATCCCATGAAAAGCCCTAACCTAAGACACTGACCCTGGTGGCTCAGAGGTTAAAACGTCTGCCCACAATGCGGGAGACCCGGGTTCGATCCCTGGGTTGGGAAGATCCCCTGAAGAAGGAAATGGCAACCCACTCCAGTATTCTTGCCTGGAGAATCCCATGGACGGAGGTGCCTGGTGGGGGGTACAGTCCATGGGGTTGCAGAGAGTCGGACACGACTGAGCAACTTAACTAACTTTCAAGACACTGCCAGGCCCGCTCACAGAACAAAGAACTGAGCAGAGCTAGCTGGCTGCAGACCGGTCCATCCCCCACTGGAGACAGGCAGGCGATGGCAGCCAGAGCCAGAAGGGGGCAACTGCGGCACCAGAGAGGCATCCTATACCAAACTGGAAGCAGACTTCGTTGCTAACCAAGACTTGTTGGGATTTGGGAGGGTCACAGCCAGAGATTAGCTCCCCAGAAGAGACACATGGCACACCTGAGAAGGCGCGTCCATTGTACACCCAGAAAACCGAGTGGCTGGGAACGGGCAGGTGATAAGTCAAGGCGACCGCACTCACCAAGCACCTGGTCGCCTGAGCTGCTCGGGCATGGGAGGGCACAAAACGTAGGCCCAACCGAGTCTGCGCCTTTGTGGAGTACTCGAGAACCTGAACCTGAGCGGCTTAGACCTGGGAAGTGCACGCAACCCAGGGCCCGCCTCAGACAGTTTCCCTGCAGGGCAGCCTGGAGCCTGAGCAGTGTAGACGGGGAAAGCACACACGCCATGAGCGGGGGCAAACCCAGTGTGGCCCAGGCACTGCGAGCGCTCCCCACACACAACGGGGATGGTTGTCTGCAGCGCTCCTCCCTCCCCACAGCACAATGGACAAGCGAGCCTAGATAAGTGGCCACCTCCGCCCCCTTGTGTCAGGGCGGAAATAGACACTGAAGAGACCAGCAAACAGAAGAAGCTAAAATAAACAGAGGGAACAGCTTTGGAAGTGACAGGTGCAATAGATTAAAACCCTGTAGTTAGCACAGACTACATAGGAAGGGGCCTATAGACCTTGAGAAGTACAAGCCGGACCAAGGAACTATCTGAAAATGAACTGACCCCACACTGTCCACAACAGCTCCAGAGCAAGTCCTAGATATATTTTTACTATTATCATTTTTTAAATAAAATTTTTTTAAATTTTAAAGTCCCCTATTACTCTGCTAATTTTCATTTTTGTAACCTACTATTACTTGCCAAAAAAAGGACCCTATTTTTAAAGCAAACTTCATATATATATATATATATATATATTCTACAATTTTGTTGTTGTTGTTTTTCATATTTTATTTTTGAGAATTTAACCTCTACTCTGGATTTTTAATCTTTGCTTTTTGGTATTTGTTATCAACTTTGTACCTTTAATAACCCAATCTTCAGTACCTGTTTTTATTTGGGAGCGAGATCACTGGTGTGATTACTCTCTCCCACTTTTGACTCTCCTTTTTCTCCACCAGGTCACCTCTATCTCCCCCCTCCCCCTTTTCTTCTCAACCCAACTCTGTGAATCTCTTTGTGTGTCCTGGGCTGTGGAGAACACTTAGGGGACCATTTACTGGCTGGATCTGTTTCTGTCCTGTTGATTCCCCCTTTCATCCTCCTGGCCACCTCTGTCTCCTTCCTCCGTCTTCTCCTCTCTGTGTAACTCTGTGAACATCTCTGAGGGATCCAGACTGTGGAGAGCACATAGGTAAATGATTACAGACTAGCTTGCTCTCTCCCCTTTTGATTCCCCCTCTTCTCCTCCTGGTCACCTCTATCTCCCTCCTGCCTCTTCCCTTCTCCATGTAACTCTGTGAACCTCTCTGGATGTCCCTCACTGTGGAGAAACTTTTCATCATTAACCTAGGTGTTTTATCATCAGTGCTGTATAGATGGAGAAGCCTTGAGGCTACTGTAAGAATAAGACTGAAAACCAGAGGCAGGAGGCTTACGTCCAAATCCTGAGAACACCAGAGAACTCCTGACTCCAGGGAACATTAATTGATAGGAGCTCATCAAAGGCCTCCATACCTACACTGAAACCAAGCACCACCCAAGGGCCAACAAGTTCCAGAGCAAGACATACCACACAAATTCTCCAGTAACACAGAAACATAGTCCTAAGCTTCAATATACAGGCTGCCCAAAATCACACCAAACACACTGACATCTCAAAACTCATTACTGGACACTTCCTTGCACCCCAGAGAAAAAATTCAGCTCCACCCACCAGAACACCCACGCAAGCTTCCCTAACCAGGAAACCTTGACTAGCCATCTGTCCAACCCCACCCACAGTGAGGAACCTCCACAATAAAGAGGAATCACAAACTGCCAGAATATGGAAAGGCCACCCCAAACACAGCAATATAAACGAGATGAAGAGGCAGAGAAATACCCAGCAGGTAAAGGAACGGGACAAATGCCCACCAAACCAAACAAAAGAGGAAGAGATAGGGAATCTACCTGAAAAAGAATTTAGAATAATAATAATAAAAGTGATCCAAAATCTTGAAAACAAAATAGAGTTACAGATAAATAGCCTGGAGACAAGGACTGAGAAGATGCAAGAAAAGTTTAACAAGGACCTAGAAAAAAATAAAAAAGAGTCAATATATAATGAATAATTCAATAAATGAGATCAAAAACACTCTGGAGGGAACCAACAATAGAATAACGGAGGCAGAAGATAGGATAAGTGAGGTAGAAGATAGAATGGTAGAAATAAAGGAAACAGAGAGGGAAAAAGAATTAAAAGAAATGAGGACAACCTCAGAGACCTCTGGGACAATGTTAAATACCCCAACATTCGAACCATAGGAGTCCCAGAAGAGGAAGGCAAAAAGAAAGACCATGAGAAAATACTTGAGGAAATTAATAGTTCAAAACTTCTGTAAAATGAGGAAGGAAATTGTCACCCAAGTCGAAGAAACCCAGAGAGTCTGAAACAGGATAAACCCAAGGCGAAACACCCAAGACACATATCAATCAAATTAACAAAGATCAAACACAAAAAACAAATATTAAAAGCAGTAAGGGAAGAACAACAAATAACACACAAGGGGATTCCCATAAGGATAACAGCTGATCTTTCGAAAGAAACTCTTCAGGCCAGAAGGGAATGGCAGGATATACTTAAAGTGATGAAAGAAAATAACCTACAGTCCAGTTTACTGTACCCAGCAAGGATCTCATTCAAATATTAAGGAGAAATCAAAAGTTTTACAGACAAGCAAAAGCTGAGAGAATTCAGCACCACCAAACCAGCTCTCCAACTAAAGGATCTTCTCTAGACAGGAAACAGAGAAGGGTGTATAAACTCATACCCAAAACAAAGTAAATGGCAATGGGATCACATTTATCAATAATTACCTTAAATGTAAATGGGTTGAATGCCCCAACCAAAAGACAAAGACTGGCTGAATGGATACAAAAATCAGACCCCTATATATGTTGTCTACAAGAGACCCACCTCGAAACAAGGGACACATACAGACTGAAAGTGAAGGGTTGGAAAAAGATATTCCAAGCAAATGGAGACCAAAAGAAAGCAGGAGTAGCAACACTCATATCATATAAAATAGACTTTAAAACAAAAGCTGTGAAAAGATACAAAGATGGACACTACATAAAGATCAAAGGATCAATCAAAGAAGAAGATATAACAATTATAAATATATATGCAAACAACACAGGAGCATTGCAATATGTAAGAAAAATGCTAACAAGTATGAAAGGGGAAATTAACAATAACACAATAATAGTGGGAGACTTTAATACCCCACTCATATCTATGGATTATCAACTAAACAGAAAATTAGCAAGGAAACACAAACTTTAAATGATACAATAGAACAGTTGGACCTAATTGATAGCTATAGGCATTTCACAGCAAAACAATGAATTTCACCTTTTTCCCAAGTACACACAGAACCTTCTCTAGTATAGATCGCATCCTGGGCCATAAATTTAGCCTTGGTAAATTAAAAAAAAAAAAAGAAAGAAATCATTCCAAGCATCTTTTCTGACCACAATGCAGTAAGATTAGATGTCAATTACAGGGGAAAAACTATTAAAAATTCCAACATATGGAGGCTGAACAATACTCTGCTGAATAACCAACAAATCACAGAAGAAATCAAAAAAGAAATCAAAATATTTACAGAAACAAATGAAAATGAAAACACAACAACCCAAAACCTATGAGACAGTGGAAAATCAGTGCTAAGGGGAAGGTTCATAGCAATACAGGCTTATCTCAAGAAACAAGAAAAAAAGTCAAATAAATAACCTAACTCTACACATAAAGCAACTAGGAAAGGAAGAAATGAAGAACCCCAGGGTTAGTAGAAGGAAATACATCTTAAAAATTAGGGCAGAAATAAATGCAAAAGAAACAAAAGAGACCATAGTAAAAATCAACAAAGCCAAAAGCTGGTTCTTTGAGAAGTTAAATAAAACTGACAAACCATTAGCCAAACTCATCAAGAAACAAAGGGAGGAAAATCAAATCAACAAAATTAGAAATGAAAATAGAAAGATCACAACAGACAACACAGAAATACAAAGGATCATAAGAGAGTACTATCAGCAAGTATATGCAAATAAAATGGACAACTTGGAAGAAATGGACAAATTCTTAGAAAAGTACAACTTTTCAAAACTGAACCAGGAAGAAATAGAAAATCTTAACAGACCCAGCACAAGCACAGAAATGGAAACTGTAATGAGAAATCTTCCAAAACACGAAATCCAAGGACCAGATGGCCTCACAGCTGAATTCTACCAAAAATTTAGAGAAGAGTTAACATCTATCCTACTCAAACTCTTCCAGAAAATTGCAGAGAAAGGTAAACTTCCAAACTCATTCTATGAGGCCACCATCACCCTAATTCCAAAACCAGGCAAAGATGCCACAAAAAAAGAAAACTACAGGCCAATATAACTGATGGATATAGATGCAAAAATCCTTAACAAAATTCTAGCAAACAGAATTCAACAACATATTAAAAAGATCATACATCATGACCAAGTGGGCTTTACCCCAGGGATGCAAGGATTCTTTAATATCCAGAAATCATTCAGTGCAATACACCACATTAACAAATTGAAAAATAAAAACCATATGATTATCTCAATAAATGCAGAGAAAACCTTTGACAAAATTCAACTTCCATTTATGATAAAAACCGTCTAGAAAGCAGGAATAGAAGGAACATACCTCAGCATAACAAAAGCTATATATGACAAACCCACAGCAAACATTATCCTCAATGGTGGAAAATTGAAAGCATTTCCTCTAAAGTCAGGAACAAGACAAGGGTGCCCATCCTCACTACTACTATTCAACATAGTTTTAGAAGGTTTGGCAACAGCAATCAGAGCACAAAAAGAAATAAAAGGAATCCAGTTTAGAAAAGAAGTAAAACTCTCACTGTTTGCAGATGACATGATCCTCTACATAGAAAACCCTAAGGACTCCACCAGAAAATTACTAGAGCTAATCAATGAATACAGTAAATTTGCAGGATATAAAATTAACATACAGAAATCCCTTGCATTCCTATACAATAACAATGAAAAAAAAAAAACCAAAGAGAAATTAAGGAAACAATTCCATTCACCATTGCAACAAAAAGAATAAAATACTTAGGAGTATATCTACCTAAAGAAACAAAAGACCTATATATAGAAAACTATAAAACATTGGTGAAAGAAATCAAAGAAGGCACAAATAGATGGAGAAATATACCATGTTCATGGATTGGAAAAATCAATATAGTGAAAATAAGTATACTACCCAAAGCGATCTATAGAGCCAATGCAATCCCTATCAATCTACCAACGGTATTTTTCAGAGAACTAGAACAAATAATTTCACAATTTGTATGGAAATACAAAAAACCTCGAATAGCCAAAGCAATTTTGAGAAAGAAAAATGGAACTGGAGGAATCAATCTACCTGACTTCAGGCTCTACTACAAAGCCACAGTTATCAAGACAGTATCATCCTGGCATAAAAACAGAAATATAGATCAATAGAACAAAATAGAAAGCCCAGAGATAAATCCATGCACCTTATCTTTGATGAAGGAGGCAAGAATACACAATGGAGAAAAGACAATTTCTCTAACAAGTGGTGCTGGGAAAACTGGCCATCCACTTGTAAAAGAATGAAACTAGAACACTTTATAATATCATACACAAAAGTAAACTCAAAATGGATTAAAGATCTAAATGTAAGACCAGAAACAATAAAACTCCTAGAGGAAAACATAGGCAAAACACTCTCTGACATAAATAAATCACAGCAGGATCCTCTATGATCCACCTCCCAGAATATTGGAAATAAAAGCAAAAATAAACAAATGGGACTTAATTAAAATTAAAAGCTTCTTCACAACAAAGGAAACTATAAGCAAGGTGAAAAGACTGCCTTCAGAATGGGGGAAAATAATAGCAAATGAAGCAATGGACAAATAATTAATCTCAAAAATATACAAGCAAATCCTGCAACTCAATTTCAGAAAAATAAACGACCCAATCAATAAGTGGGCCAAAGAACTAAACAGACATTTCTCCAAAGAAGACATACAGATGGCTAACAAACACATCAAAAGATGTTCAACATCACTCATTATCAGAGAAATGCAAATCAAAACCACAATGAGGTACCATTTCATGCCAGTCAGAATGGCTGCTATCCAAAAGTCTACAAGCAATAAATGCTGGAGAGGGTGTGGAGAAAAGGGAACCCTCTTACACTGTTGGTGGGAATGCAAACTAGTACAGCCGCTGTGGAGAACAGTGTGGAGATTCCTTAAAAAATTGGAAATAGAACTGCCATATGACCCAGCAATCCCACTGCTGGGCATACACACCAAGGAAACCAGAATTGAAAGAGATGTGTGTACCCCAATGTTCATCACAGCACTATTTATAATAGCCAGGACATGGAAGCAACCTAGATGTCCATCAGCAGATGAATGGATAAGAAAGCTGTGGTACATATACACAGTGGAATATTACTCAGTCATTAAAAAGAATACATTTGAATCAGTTCTAATGAGGTGGATGAAACTGGAGCCTATTATACAGAGTGAAGTAAGTCAGAAAGAAAAACACCAATACAGTATACTAATGCATATATATGGAATTTAGAAAGATGGTAACGATAACCCTGTATGTGAGACAGCAAAAGAGACACAGATGTGCAAAACAGTCTTTTGGACTCTATGGGAGAGGGCGAGAGTGGGATGATATGGGGGAATGGCATTGAAACATGTAAATTATCACATGTGAAATGAATCGCCAGTCCAGGTTCGATGCATGATACAGGGTGCTCAGGGCTGGTGCACTCGGATGACCCAGAGGGATGGGATGGGAAGGAAGGTGGTAGGTGGGTTCAGGATGGGTAACACATGTACGCCTATGACAGATTCATGTCAATGTATGGAAAAACCAATATAATATTGTAAATAAATAAATAAAACTGGGGGGGGGGAGTCCAGAATATTTGTCTTTTAGTATTTGTTCATTATTCATATAATTCTATTCAATTTCTATGTGTAAAATGTGTGAACTTTGTTCCAGGGAAACTAAAGTTGCAATATTGGTATTTTTATAATATATTGGCATAAACTATATTAATATATTCTGAAATATAATAATCAATATATTAATATATTCTGAACTTTCTTATTCTGAATTTTCTAATAGAAATTCTTTCTTATTCATATTTCTCCTGCATCAGAATTCAAGAGGGATGCTTATTGATTTTGATGAGAAACAAGCTGAATGAATGAATACATGCACAGAATATTTTAATAGGTTTCAATTAATAGAAGTAATTTGGAAAATAATTTTATGATTTTATGAAAAGATGGGAAGCTATTTGTATAAGTAAGTAAGTATAAGTAAGTTTCTTGGTAAGATAACTAACACTGATGGAAAGACTTAAAACTTTTTTTTAAAAAAGTACATGTTTTTATCACTCTGTCAACTTATTAGTTATTAGTTATTACCAGTTACTTATTAGTTCAATGAAAAATGTTAATGTTTTTCATCAGTTCACTCATTTATTCAACAAATGTATTTTGAATATCTTTTATGTGGTAGAAAATATACCTGATGGAGAATTACAGAGATAAATAAGATTGAAAATTTTTCTTCAATTAGTTCTCAGCATATTGTAGGAGACAGATACATAAGCAAACAAGTACATGACAACATTACTTCCTAAATAGCAATTTTATTGAACAGTCAACTAGGCATGAGTGTGAGCAGCTCTCTTGCATTTTCTGGCACAGATGTGCAAGATATCGCCTCGAATTTTTGCATGCTACTTTTTGGTTGCTCCTTGCTTCTGATAGAGTGTAGCAAGATCATTAGTACAAAGACATCTGTCTGTCTTGCTGATGACACATGAAAAGTGTCAATACAAATAGATTGAGTTCTCCACAATCAAATGACAGGAAAAAATGGGATACCAAGTTAATTACATGTGCATAATAAGAAAGATGTAATCCCTCCAGATAGAAAATAGTTATTAATCTACCTTGCTACCAAGTTCCTCCACTTTTGACATGACTTTCCAATTTTTCTTTCAGGCAGTGATTGCACATAGACATGAGCTGCCCAACAAAATAAACAAAACGGAGCAAATGCTTTCAACTGCAAATAACTCTAGCTCCTGGCAATGTATTGCCCAGATCAAAAATCAATACTGAGAAATAGACTCTGCAAAAACAAATTAACTGCACTAGTGACTTGGACTTGTTCTGCAAACTTTTGTTCTGATATTGTTTAACCCTTATTAACCGTTATTTAATCCTTCTTGTGAGAGCAATCCAATCAAGGAATAGATTATAGATTTAACTGATTCTTTTGTTAGCAAACTTCAGTGTAGTATAAGTCTCAAAAATCCATACACCGTTATCTCCAAATATTTTTGTTGTTGCTGTCATTTTATTTCTTTGTAATGTCATAGTTAGTTTCTGGGACAATGTAATGTATTTAAACTGCAAAGCAGGATATTTCATTTAAGAATCTGAGAATGTGTGACTATTAGATGAAAGAAAATGAGTATTTCAAAACGAGTCTTCTTCTCTAATTTCCTTTAGTTTCTAACCTCTAGTATTACAAAAAATGAAAAATTTCAAGTCATAATCTTACTAAACTAGGGAAATGTTTTCCAATACCTATAACTTATATTGCTTTGGTCAGTTGTTAAATTAGTGAATGTTTAATAAAGATTTGCTGAAATAAACTTAGGTGAATTGATCAACAAGTAAAAACTTGATGTAAGTGCCTAATGTTAGCTGCTTCCTTGTCCTAATATTTTAACTTATTTTTGAAAATTTTTCACAATATTGATAAGAATCTGCTGAAACATTTTAAAGTCTAAATTCTAATGTTAACAATGCCAAGTTTGTCTATTTGAAATACTCCCTGTAATGCGGGAGACCCAAATTTGATCCCTGAGTTGGGAAGATTTCCTGGAGAAGGGAATGGTCACTCACTCCAGTATGCCTGACTGGAGAACTCCATGGGCAGATGAGCCTGGTGGGCTATAGTCCATGAGGTCACAAAGAGTTGGACACAACTGAGTGACTAACACCCCTGACTGACAGATAGATAGGATAAATTATTTATAGCTCATTAATTATTAGATTTGAGATGGTTTTCTAAATTTTGAGATATATCGTGATACAAGGCAGACTCTGTCCCTACTCTTTTCTATCCTATCTTCTTCAGCAGATCTCAATGACAATGCAGTCTAAGTGCAATACAAGAAAGAAACAAATAGCTTGACGATTGTTAGGCATCTATACAAGAGAAAGAGAAAAAGAGGTGGGGAAAAAAAGAGTTCAGTTTTCTTCCTCTCAAATGAGCTTAGAAGTTCTCAACTAGATCTCATAGCAAGATGAGCAGTAACACATTTCATCTGGACATGATGGGGAATGACAATATACAATATCAGTTTCTACTCTTTTTAAAATTTATTTTATATTAGTATAGTTGACTTAGCATGTTGTATTAGTTTCAGGTATACAGCAAAGTGATCCAGTTACAAATATATATATACCCATTCTTTTTCAGATTCTTCTCCCATATATGTACTACAGAATATTGAGTAGAGTTCCCTGTGCCATACAGTAGGTCTTTGTTGTATATTAACTTTTATTCTTTCTTTAAGTGCTGGAGAAAGTATCTGGATTTGCTATTCAGATATTCACTTGGGACATGGGCATGATTTGGGATGCCCATGCGGGATGCCACATTGATTTATATATAGGTTTATACATGAAGTTCTTTCTTATGCAGAGAAATACTTATACCTTTTTGCTCAAAAACAGTTTTAAGAGCAAATCTGTTGTATATAGAATATAGGCTTTGTATTACATATAGAATATAGGTTCTATGATACAAATCTGTTGTATGTAGACTATAGGCTTTGTGTGAAATATTGAGAAAACCATTTGTTTTTTAAATTAGTGAATTTGAAAATTCACTGAAGTTAGTAAAATTGTATTTGAAACACACATATTAAGTTTCAAAAAATGAATACTGTTCTCTTTGATGTTATTTTAGTGAAAACTGTTTTGAATTATAAATATTTGAGTTTAAATATATAAGATGTTATTTGAAAATAATGTCTGTCACCTGAGAAACTCAGTTACTTTCAAAGAGCCGTAGAACTGGGATCTATGTACGGTTGTGTGGGTCACAGTCACAAATTCTGCTGGTTGTGCTTAACATACACCTGGTACACAGGCAGTAGTAGCTGTCATTGTGACTATAGTTATTATTAATAATAACAGGCATGTACAAACTATATCTATTACTTGGTTTTTATGCATTTAAATTACATATACACATATTTATGTGCATATATATATATATATAGATATATATTCTAGACATTGTATTAAAAAACATTTATACTGAATGCTTATAAATCCCTAATTGTTCTAAAAGATATGTGTATTAATTCATTTAATACTCAGTAAATCTATGGAGTGAGTACAGAATCCTTATTCTTATTTAAATATGTGAATATGAACACCAAAATCCAAAGCAGTCCAGAGAATATATCATTGGAATAACACATGCTGGAAACAGAATTCTATCTCATGTAACATGACTATAGATCCAAGCTTTTAATCATCACAAGGTATTGCCTGTTTACAAATATGTTTATTTATCTATTATCTGTATAGCAAATGTCTGTATATATATACATTGTACACAGATATATGGCACACACATACAAAAACATACATATTTATATATACACACATATATGTGCAATTATTCCAGTTCTCTTAAGATTTATTAAGTGAACTATGCAAAGAAATAGACAAAAAGAATGGGAAAGACTAGAGATCACTTTAAGAAAATTAGATACAAGGGAAAGATACATAGATACATACATACATACAAAGATAGGCACAATAAAGGTCAGAAAGATTATGGACCTAGTAGAAACAGAAGATATTAAGAAGAGGTGGCAAGTATACACAAAAGAACTATACAAAAAGGGTCTTAATGACCTGGACAACCACCGTAGTGTGATCAGTCACCTAGAGTCAGACATCCTGGAGTGAGAAGTCAAGTGGGCCTTAGGAAGAATTACTACTAACAAAGCTAGTGGAGGTGATTGAATTCCAGCTGAACTATTTCAAATCCTAAAATATGATGCTGTGAAAGTGCTGCACTCAACATTCCATCAAATTTGGAAAACTCAGCAGTGGCCACAGGAATGGAAAAGGTCAGTTTTCATTCCACTCCCAAAGGAGGGCAATGCCAAATAATGATCAAACTATTGCACAATGCACTCATTTCACATGCCAGCAAGGTAATGCTCAAAATTCTTCAAGCTAGTTTTCAACAGTATGTGAACTTCCAGATGTTCAAGCTGGAATTAGAAAAGGCAGATGCATCAGAGATCAAATTGCCAACATCCATTGGATCTATAAAAAAAAACATGAGAATTCTAGAAAAACAAACAAACAAACAAACAAAAAAAAACTTCTGCTTCACTGACTACAATAAAGTTTTTGACTGTGTGGATCACAACACACTGTGGAGGATTCTTAGAGATGGTAATACCAGACCCCCTTACTGCCTCCTGATAAACCTGTATGTAGGTCAAGAAGCAACAGTTAGAACCGAATATGGTACAACAAACAAACTGGTTCATATTTGGGAAAGAAGTATGCCAAGGTTGTATATTGTTACCGTGCTTGTTTAACTTATATGCACAGTACATCATGTGAAATGCTGGGCTAGATGAAGCTCAAACTGGAATCAAGATTGCTAGGAGAAAAATATCAATAACATCAGATATGCAGATGAAGCCACCCTAATGGCAGAAAGGGAAGAGGAACTAAAGAGCTTCTTGATGAAAGTGGAAGAGTAGAGTGAAAAGCATGGTTTAAAACTCAACATTCAGAAAACTAAGTTCATGGCATCTGGTCTCATCACTTCATGATGAATAGATGGGGAAACAATGGAAACAGTGACAGACTTTATTTTCTTGGGCTCTGAAATCAATGCAGATGGTGACTGCAGCCATGAAATTAAAATATGCTTGCTCCTTGGAAGGAAAGCTATGACAAACCTAGACAGCATGTTAAAAAGAAGAGACATCACTTTGCCGACAAAGGTCCATTTAGTCAAAGCTATGGTTTTCCCAGTAGTCATGTACGGAGGGTGTGAGACCTGGAACAAAAAGTAGGTTGAACACCTAAGAATTGATCTTTCAGACTGTGGTGCTGGAGAAGACCATTGAGAGACCCTTATACAGCAGTTGATCCTAATGGAAATCAGCCCTGCATATTCATTGGAGGATTGATGCTGAAGCTGAAGTGCCAATACTTTGGCCACCTGATGCCAAGAGCTGATTCACTGGAAAAGACGTTGATGCTGGGAAAGATTGCTAGGAAAAAGGATAAGGGGTCAACAGAGGATGAAATGGTTGGATGGTATCACCGATTCAATGGACATGAGTTTGAGCAAATTCAGGGAGATAGTGAAGGAAAGGGAAGCCTGGGGTGCTGCAATTCATTAGGTCACAAAGAGTCAGACATGAGTGAGCGACTGAACAACAATTAGAAATATTACTCACATCCATGGTTGAATTGCCTGAAATGAATACCTGGGGATAATGATAATAATAAATTATTTTTGCTTCAATAGGATTATTTGAGTTTTACATGAGATATAATACATTTCAAAAGCTTATCCACCATTTGGAACATATGAAGTCCTTATAATAAGAAATTTTCTATTGCAAATGACAGCAATCCAACTTGGACCAGCTGAAGAATAAAAAGTCAAAAAGCAAGGGAATTTATTGGCTCATGTAACAAAATTACAGAATACTAGTGTACAATCCGTCACTTGGGCCCATGGAGGCAAGAAACTTGGGTACTCTGTGGACTTTCATTATCTCTCTAAATCAGGTCTGTCTTTGTCAGCACCAGCCTTTACAATTACATAAAGCACATCAAATGAAATTTTTTCCAGCACAGCAAGGAACATGACCAGAGGCTACTCTAGACTGGCATTCTTTCGAGTAGAATGAAATCTTTTCCATCAGTTTCACTTAAAAAAAATAAAAAAAGAAAAGAAAAAAAAAGTCCTAGAGTAGGATTCTGGATAATCTAACTTAGGGTTTTGCACATCATTGCCCCAACTAAGATGCCCCAAAAATGAGGTCACACATACATGTGTGTGATTAGGGGAGTAGGTACAAGTGACTAACAACCTTCAACTGAACCAAAGAGTTGGGATGAGAGAGCAGTAATTCTCTCAAAAATAGTAAGCAATGACAAACCATATAATAAATGTTAGCTGTTGCTGTTATTGTGCATTTAATAAAACTTGAGTTGCGGAAGGGGTAATTGAGGGATAAGGGGAGTGAGGAAAACTTGTTCAACTAGCTGAGCTCCAAATCAAATTTTCCCTGGTTTCAGTTGAGGTTTGGTTCCCCATAGCAGCAGTGACCTCCCCTGCTTATATATTAATGGAAATATAATGGGCCCATGATTGGCTGAGGTTTTGGAGTTGTGACACTGACTCCATAAATCTCCCTGTTAGTTGGTATCTCTTTCATCGGCTAGCATCCAGATAATCGATTTAGGAGTTACAGATTCATTGTCTGTATTTCTACTTCCCAAGATAGGTTGCTTGTCATTTTTTCATCCAAGAACTCCAGGGCATGACATCACATATCCTCTCCTTTAAAGCACCCCTCCCTACTCTCCATTCAGAGACAAGAATTTAGGCTCATTCTCCTTGAGAATCTAGTCCAGAAGGACTGGAACCAATTCACAATTTAGTTTCTAAATTTTAGTTTTTATGGACTGATAAAGGTTGCTTTTTTTTGTGTGCTATATTTCTATTGATGGACTATACTCTTGTCTATTCAAGCAGTCTTTGACTGTTATGTTCTATGCAGTACTTTGGTCCAAGTTCTTGGTATATAGTTTTTTCTCTGCATCTCTTAAGAAATCTTAATAGCTGAATTATTAAAAATTTAATTATCAAATTCATTAAAATATTAAAATTAAAAATAAAATTAAAATTTGAATTAAAATTATTAAAAATTTAAATTATTAAAATTTTACAATCTGATAGCACACTCCATTTATGGGACAAAAAAAAAGATTTCTGAAATCAAGTTCTTCACTACTCCTAGTGAAGAACTTACTTTCTGGTTCTCCTTATTTCCTTCCAGCTTTCAAGACAGGCACTCCTTTCCTGGCTCTGTGTGCACTTGTCTGGGGATTCTTCTTTGGTGAAGAGACGGATGTAAGCCAGCCCACTTCCAATGACTCCTGTTTGCAGGAATTCCAAGATTCAGCCCCTTCACCGAATTTAAGATAAATCTAAGTAGCCGTCCCAGTTTCAAGGCTCTCTGTATGATCAGCTGAGGTCTCTGTTGCAACTGTGACAGCATTTCAAAATCCCCTCTCTGCCCAACTTTGCCTCCCTCACCCTTTACAGGTACTTTTTTCAAGAGTACTTTCCAGACTTTAACTTGCAAACCCCCATCTTACTGAGTCTGTCCAATGTGTGTGCAGACTAAGATGACATACATATATACAGAAACATTGAAAATTCAGTAAAATATTTTGTGCTATTCATTAATTTAAACATAAAAATGAATACATTTTCAATATTTATTTACTCATCACATGTCAGACACACTACTAGAACCTCAGGACAGTGGTGCAGTGCTCTGTCTGTAAACACCTCATTTTCAGTATCATACTCAAATGAGATTATGAAATCTAAGAGGAGAACATGACTCATTCTAGACCTCTTTCTTAAAAATCGAGGGCACTATGAATTAACTTTCTCTTAGATGGGAGACGTAAGAGACAGAAAGAAAAAACTGGAACAAATGTTGAATTTATATGTGAGGGCCTCTCACTTCATCACTTTTGAGAATCAGTGTGATTCTGATCTTTTAGGCAAACACAGATACAGGAGCGTTAAAATAGGTAAATAGAAGAGCCAGAATCTTTGAGAACAGGAGTTTTTCTCACAGACATATCCAATCCCACTCTTGGGCACATACCCTGAGAAAATCATAATTCAAAAAGACACATGTACCCCAATGTTCACTGCAGTACTATTTACAATAGCTAGGACATGGAAGCAATGCAAATGTCTATTGGCAGATGAACGGATAAAGAAGATGTGGTGCTAGTATACCGTAATGGTCTTTATCTTTGTGGCTTACTTCACTCTGTATAATGCCCAGGTTGGATGCATGAGACAAATGCTCAGGCCTGGTGCACTGGGAAGACCCAGAGGGATTGGGTAGAGACGGAAGTGTGAGGGGGGATCGGGATGGGGAATACATGTAAATCCATGGCTGATTCATGTCAATGTATGACAAAAACCACCACAATATTGTAAAGTAATTAGCCTCCAACTAATAAAAATAAATGGAAAAAAAAAAAAAGATGTGGTGCATAAAAACAATGGAACATTACTCAACCATAAAAAAGAATGAAATTGGGTCACTTGTAGTGACATGGATGGACCTAGAGTCTGTCATACAGAGTGAAGTAAGTCAGAAAGAGAAAAACAAATATCTTATATTAACACATATGTATAAAATCTAATAAAAGGTGGTACAGACAAAGCTATTTGCTGTGTGAAATAGAGATGGACACGAGGATGCAGTGGGGAAACGGGAAGGTAGGGAGAGTTGGGAGGGTAGCTCTGGCATACTTACATTGCTGTACCTGAAACAGCGAGGGCGGTGTAGCCCAGGAGGTCCGCTCAGTGCTCTGTGATGGATTAGACGGATGGGAGGAGGGAGCGGGGTGGGAGGAAGGTTCAAGAGGGAGGGGCATATGTATATATACAGCTGACTCACTTTGTTGTATGGTAGACGCTAAGACAAGATTGTCAAGTAATTATACTCCAATAAAAGTAAATTAAAAATAAAATCTAAAAAAACATTCAACTCTTACATAAATCCAAGGAGAGGAAGTGCACACACAGGTTGGTCCAGGGACATGGAAGGATAAAAATTAGAGCTATAAATGATGAATGATATCTTTTGTATATTATTAATAAGTATATAAGGAGCAACACAAGTATATAATACAAGTATATAAGTAATAATAAGGAGAGCCAAGAAGTTAGGAAGCATAAAAAAGACTATTATAATAGTTAATTTTAAAGTGACAATAAATATGATAATTACAAAATTATTGGCCATGTTTTATAGTCTAGCTACTAAGATGTGAGTATATCCAAAACAGATTAGTTCTGAGAATTTTTTTTTTAAAGTACAAACAATAATATAAGAACCAGTCCTTTTCTCAACAACAGAAAAAAAACATTACTAATGGTTTTATTCTGTTTCAGTTTTCCCTATATACAATATTTTAACTTTTTAAAATAACTATAAAAATAAAATTGACACATATTCTCCTTTACTGTCAAAAATGAAATCTAATTCATTCAGATACTTTTGACCCCAGGGACTGTAGCCTGCCAGGCTTTTCCTAACCGAGGGATCAAACCTGGGTCTCCTGCATTGCAGGTGGATTCTCTGTCATCTGAGCCAGCAGGGAGGTGATCTAGCAGAGCAAATAGAGAACAAACAACAGTGATAAAATCCTTCTCTAATAAACTCCCTTCTTGGGCGTTTGTGTCACAGTTCAGTTCAGTTCAGTCGCTCAGTCGTGTCCGACTCTTTGCAACCCCAGGGACTGCAGCACGCCAGGCTTCCCTGTCCATCACCAACTCCCGGAGCTTGCTCACATTCATAATCATTGAGTTGGTGATGCCATCCAACTATCTCATCCTCTGTCGTCCCCTTCTCCTCTTACCTTAAACCCTTCCCAGCATCAGGGTCTTTCCCAATGAGTCAGTTCATGCCTTGTACAACACTGTACAAACTGGCCCTACATGGAATGGCTCGTAGTTTCATTGAGTCAGACAAGGCTGTGACCCATGTGATCAGTTTGGTTACTTCTCTGTAACTGTGGTTTCCATTCTGCTTTTCCTCTGATAGATAAGGATAAGAGGCTTGTGGAAGCTTCCTGATGGGAGGGACTGGCTGTGGGGGCATCTGGGTCTTGCTCTGATGGGTGGAGCCATGCCCAACAAATCTTTAATCCGATTTTCTGTTGTTATATTCTTTACAACCAAAAATGGAGATTTTAGTCAGCAAAAGCAAGAGGAGGAGCTGACTGTGGCTCAGAGCAAGAACTCCTTACCGCAAAATTCAGACTTAAATTGAAGAAAGGGAAAACCACTACATCATTCAGGTATGACAAAAATAAAGTTTCTTATGATTATACAGTGGGAGTGACAACTAGATTCAAGGGATTAGAATCGATAGATAGAGTGCCTGCTCATAACAGGCAGATGTTATAAGCAGATGTTCATAACACTGTACAGGAGGTGGTGATCAAAACCATTTCCAAGAAGAAGAAATGCAAAAAGATAAAATGGTTGTCTGAGGAGGCCTATGAATAGCTGAGAAAAGAAGAGAAGTGAAAGGCAAGGGAGAAAAGGAAAGACATACCCATATGAATGCAGCGTTCCAAAGAAGAACAAAGAGAGACAATAAAAGCCTTCCTACAAGATCAATGCAAAGAAATAGAGCGAAACAACATAGAATAATAGAATGGGAAAGACTAGAGATCTCTTCAAGAAAATTAGAGATTCAAAGGGAATATTTCATGCAAAGATGGGCACAACAAAGGACAGAAATGGTATGGACCTAACAGAAACAGAAGATATTAAGAACAGGTGGCAAGAATACACAGAAGAACTATACAAAAAAGATCTTCATGACCCAGATAATCACTATGGTGTGATCACTCACCTAGAGCCAGACATCCCAAAGTGTGTAGTCAAGTTGGCCTTAGGAAGAATCACTAGGAACAAAGCTAGTGGAGATGATGGAATTCCAGTTGAGATATTTCAGATCCTAAAAGATGCTGCTGCTAAAGTGCTGCACACAATATGCCAGCAAATTTGGAAAACTCGGCAGAGGTCACATACTGGAAAAGGTCAGGTTTCACTCCAATCCCAAAGAAGGGCAATGCAAAAGAATGTTCAAACTACAGCACAATTGCACTCATCTCATACATTAGCAAAGTAATGCTCAAAATTCTCCAAGTGAGGCTTCAACAAGTTCATGAACTGAGAACTTCCAGATGTTCAAGCTGGGATTAGAAAAGGCAGAGAAACCAGAGATAAAATTGCCAACATCCATTGTGTCATAGAAAAAGGAAGAGAATTCCAGAAAAGCATCTACTTCTGCTTCATTGACTACACCAAAGCCTTTGACTGTGTGGATCACAACGAACTGTGGAAAATTCTTAAAAGAGATGAGAATACCAGACTGCCTTACCTGCCTCCTGAGAAATCTGTATGCAGGTTAAGAAGCAACAGTTAGAACCAGTCATGGAACATTGGACTGGTACAAAGTTGGGAAAGGAGTACGTCAAGGCTGTATAATGTCACCCTGCTTATTTAACTTCTGTGCAGAGTACATCATGCGAAATGCTGGGTTGGATGAAGCAGAAGATTGCAGGGAGAAATATCAATAACCTGAGATACACAAATGATATCACCCTTATGGCAGAAAGTGAAGAGAAATTAAAGAGCTGCTTGGTGAAAATGAAAGAGGAAAGTGAAAAAGTTGGCTTAAAACTTAACATTCAAAAACCTAAGATCATGGCATCCCATCAGTTCATGGGAAATAGACGGGGAAACAATGGAAACAGTGACAGATTTTGTTTTCTTGGGCTCCAAAGTCACTGTGGACGGTGACTGCCGTCATGAAATTAAAAGAGGCTTGCTCCTTGGAAGAAAAGCTGTGACCAACCTAGACAGTATACTGAAAAGCAGAGACATTACTTGGCTGACAAAGGTCCATCTAGTCAAAGCTATGGTTTTTCCAGTGGTCATGTATGGATGTGAGAGTTGGACTATAAAGAAAGCTGAGTGCTGAAGAATTGATGCTTTTGAACTGTGGTGTTGGAGAAGACTCTTGAGAGCCTCTTAGACAGAAAGGAGATCAAACCAGCCAATCCTATCAGGAAATAAGTCCTGAATATTCATTAGAAGGACTAATGCTGAAGCTGAAACTCCAATACTTTGGCCACCTGATGTGAAGGACTGACTCACTGGAAAAGACCTGATGCTGGGAAAGATTTAAGGCAAGAGAAGAAGGGAACAACAGAAGATGAGATTGTTGCATGGCATCACCGACTCGACAGACATGAGTCTGTGCAAGCTCCAGAAACTGGTGATTGACAGGGAAGCTTGGCGTGTTGCAGCCCATTGGGGTTGCAAAGAGTCGGATATGACTGTGCCACTGAACTGAACTGAATAACACTGTAATTTACTTTTTTTCCCTTGCACATTGTGATTCACCCACAATGATCTATATAGATTATCTTTATTCATTTCAGTGCTATATAATATCCCATATAGATATATTATTCATGTGAATGTACCATAACTTATCTATTCTTATCCAGTTGATAGTGGCTTAAGTGATTTCTAAAATTTCGCTATTATAAACTGCATCAATTGAAGTTTAGATAGAACTGGAAAAGAATCTTAGTTAAATTTTAATGGACTGCTATTATTCTTAAATAATTGGACAATTTATTGTTAAATAATTGGGCAATTTACTGCAGAGTTACCAGTTTCAGAAGCCATGAAAACAGTAGTGTAATATTCTTCAGAAAGCAACAGTGGGAAATCATTTACCATTTAACATACCAGAGTACTGGTGGCTTCCCTGGTGTCTCAGATGGTAAAGAATCTGCCTGTGATGTCGGAGACCTTGGGTTTGATTCCTGGGTTGGGAAGATCCCCTGGAGAAGGGAATGACAACCCACTCCAGGTTTCTGGCCTGGAGAATTCCATGGACGCTGGAGCCTGGTGGGCTATAGTCCATGGGGTTGCAAAGAGTAGGACATGACTGAGCAACTAACACTTTCAGGGGAGTTACCAATAGTTTAGTTAGGCCATCCATCCCCCTCAAACAGCTGCAGTACTAAAAATATAAAAATACCTAACAATAAAAATAGAATTCCCATCTTTTTTGTTCTTAACTGAACTATAAAGTGTTTCATTGATATAAGCACATGTGCATCCGATTTCAAAACTCAGGAATTTATGGAACATAAAAAATGCTTTCCTATTTATATAGTTTTCTAGTTTGGTTTTCTAAAGATGAAACGTAAATAAGAGAGTAAAAATAAATTTTAATTGAATTTTATCCATTTTAGATTTTGTTAAGTTTATTTTCCATTGAAAAGTAGTCAAAGAAAGCAGACAAAAGCATTTTCTTGTTTGAAAACATTGTTTTAGCATACCACTTGGGACACTCTTTTTTTCCTGAGTTTCATACTTTTATATATAAAGTGACTATAATAAAATGAAAGCTGTGAACCCTCAAGTGCCAGCTTGAAAATAGTAACAAAACTGACATGAGCATATAAATATATAAACATAATTTATTTACCAACCTTGAGCCTGTCATTTTCCCCAGGGATCCTGTCATTTAAAGGACATTTTCCTGTCTCTTCTTTGTTTTCACAGTTATACAAACAACCAATAAATAAATTTGTAGAAATAAAAATACTACCACATCTCTGGGATTCAGATTCCCAACCAAGTTTACATCTCATAAAACAAAAATGTTCCTAGACTCAGAATTTGGCAGATGACAAGGTGGGAAGAATAATAATAACAAGTCTGGGCTAAACTTTTTCATGGCTTTTATTAAGACAATTTCTAGTTTTATCATCTACTAGCTCTGGGGTCCTACTCAGTTCTTTTCAGTGTATTTACCTAATCTCTAGTCTTATTAATAAAATAACGATGAAGTTTTGGTAGTACAGTCCCCATCTTAAAGGAGAAACTGGGCCTCAAGGAATCTGATCTACATAAGGCAAGAACAACTAAATCTAATATTCAATGAGGATGTGCTGATCTCTGTGATTGTTGAGATTATTGCTTTGGAATTTCATACAGCCCTATGACTTTCACATTATTCAGTGACATATATAAGCTATAGTTTAAATATTTTCTCATTAGTAACATACTGAAAAATTTTAAAGTGTCTTGAAATTCCAGAGCAGTATTATAACAAGTGAAAAGTAAAAGTATCCTCTTCATAGCCAATTCATTCAGCCTCTCCATTCTGACCTGAGAATTATTGTTAATAGTACGGTTAAAAATATTGTCTTATTTCTTCCCCCAAATGTATATTCTGTTTTCTGTCCATCTACATGTGGGTGCTTAGTCACTCAGTAGTGTCTGACTCTTTGTGAACCCATGGACTGTAGCCCACTAGGCTCCTCTGTCCATGGGATTTTCCAGTCAAGAATACTGGAGTGAGTTGTCATTTCCTCCTCCAGGGGGTCTTCCCAACCCAGGGATTGATATTAATTAATTTTATTAATTAATAATAAATTAAGTTTATTAATTGTCTTAATAAAACTCTTGTCTCCTGTCTCTCCTGTGCTACAGGATTCTTTACTGCTAAGACATTGGGGAAGCCCCTATCCATCTACAGGGTTGACCAAAAAGTTTCTTTGGGTTTTTCTGTAACATCATCAGGAAACTCAATCTTTCCTCATTGCATTGTGATTACAAAATCCTTCCATCTTATCTTTCCTACTTTTCCCAATCCATTACTATTCTTGGCCACTACTGACTTTGAGGAAATGTAAAATGATTTGATAGGGAGGTGACTTGCCAGAGTTCCTCATCCTCCCTATTTAAAAATGGAAGGTGTTTGGCAGAGCGAGTGTGTTTTAAGAAACTTCTCCAAGAAGCAGGTATAGATTAGCCTGAGTAAGAGAAACTAGAGACAGAGAATCAGATCATCACATGTACTAATCCATGTGAGAACTATCAACAGCTTTCATGAGTTGAGTGGATTCCATCCTGAAGATGGGGCTTCCCAGTTGGCTCAGTGGGTAAAGAAACCTCCTGCAATGCAGGAGACCTAGGAAACAGGTTTGACCCTAGAGTTAGGAAGATGCCCTGGAGAAGGAAATGGCAACCCACTCCAGTAGTCTTGCCTGAAAAATTTCGTGGACAGAGGAGCCTGGTGGGCTACAGTCCAAAGGGTCGCAAAGAGTTGGCATGACTGACCGACTAAGCACCACAACCAGCACCGTCCTGAAGATGACATAGACAATGCAAAATAGTATGGCAACAGAATCAAGGCATTGCAATTAATCAGATGTAGGTGTGCAAGAGAAAGGGACACAAAGGCCATCAAAGTATTCTAAAATTTAGGAAATGGACTTTGATAAATATTGTTATCAGATGAGGGAGAAGATCTGGGAAGAATCTATTAAATCTGATCTGCCAAATGAACACACAGTATTATGGGCTCGAATGTATCCCCCAAATTCACATGTTGAAGTTCCTAGCACCTCAGAACATGAGTGCGTATGGAAGCAGGGTCTTCAAGAGATAGTTCAGTTGAAATGTGGTCCTTATGATGCGCCCTAATCCAAAAGATTGGTGTCCTTACAAACAGAGGAGATAAGGACACCAACGTAGGGAAGTCTATTTGAAGACACAAGAGATGACAGCTGTCTATAAATCAAAGGGAGAGGCTTCAGAAGAAACCAGCCCTGCTGACATCTTGATCGTGATCTCATGCTTCGAGCTTCCAGAACTTTGAGAAATTCAATTTCTGTTGTTCAAGCCACTTCGCCCTAGTCTGTGATACTTTGTTATGGTAACCTTGAAAAACTAACATATCCAGCCAAAACTTCCCAGAGATAGTTAGAATTGGGAGTTAATATTTGGAAGGATTCAGAATAGGAATTTAATCTGGGAAAACTGTGAATGATGATAACAACTGATGCTGAGAAATTCTCTATGGAAACACTGTAACATTTGTTAATGCAAATACTTTAATTTAGAATTCTATAATAATCACTACTACCACCAGTTTATTTTTTTAAATTTCACACCAATCCCTTAGTTAAATGATATCTTTATCACTTCTGAAATCTCAAGGAGAGATTACATTGCTTGCCCAAAGTAGTATCACTGTGTCAGAAACTGAATATAAATCCAGGCATTCTGGCCCCTGACCCACACTCTCAAGCATACTAGAGTACTTCTGTAATATTTACATAGACACTAGCTACTTATTTTGTTCTCTTTGGGTGAATTCTGTAGTTGTCGTAATATTGCATATTAATAATACCTCTTTGTGCCTAACAAGAATGTTCAGAAACCTTAATCTATTCACACATTCAGTTAGAAAGAAGCAAGTACTAAATATAAGACCAAGCTGATCTTGGTCTTAGAATGCAAACACAATATTTTAGTGTATCTTCTTGATGTGTGCAAAATAAATTTCTTAGTGGTATTTGCACTGATGAATACAATATTTCTTACATTAGTTAATCCCTCGACTTTCATCATTTTCCTTTCTTGTCTCCGAGCCCTTTCTTCTCACTTGTATTTGGGGGCATTCATCTTCCACTTATTCTTTAAGTATATATATTAATCAGACTTGAACTTAGCCCTTAAAACTCTTTCTTTAAACACTGCATATTACCTTCTAAGAGCATCTCTTCCCAATAAACTACCTATAGTCCAACCTCTAATGTATCTTGTGTATCATTAACTGATGAAGTTTCTAAATTAAAAATCTTTGCTTGAAGCTCTGTCATTTAGACTGAGATGGCATTTATGCCAATCACTTGACCAGTGCCATTATTTTTTCCATGATCTAGGTCTCACCTCCCTCTTTTGCCTGACCTATAGCCTCTCCAGCCATCGTGCATGGTCTGTGCTTCTCTCATACTGAAATATAAGTCACAACAGCCACGCTTTCCAATGCCTACATGCATTTTGATGCTTGCTTTGCTCATCTTTCCTCACAATATTTCAAAAGATCTAAACTTCCTATTCTAAATAAAATATTTTTTATACTATCCTCCTATCACTGCCCTCTTCCCATTCAAGAGAAAGCAGTGGATTTTCCGCTGTGGTCTATATCACTGAGGGCATATCTCTATTAAAAGGCTTGCTTTTCTGAATGGGGTTGGCTTTGCTATTATTGTTGTATTATCTTCTACTCCAGACTCAAAGTTTTGAGAGGAGAGAGTCTGTCTTCACTTTTCTGTAGCAAGTACCTAGAAGATGTTCTTGCTTATAGAAGTTGCTTGATAAACATGTATTGCAAGGCCAAACTATGCTGTGTAAATTTCAATTTCTGACTATGTAGTACAATTCTGCTATTCATTTTGTATCAAGAAGAGCCTTTTTAGGCCTGAAAATTAGTAAAATAACTCTACAATATTTTTAAGTATGCTATTACTATAGTAAACAGGCATAAGCAGGGACAAAGTCATAGGCTGGTTTTAAACAGATCAGCTTGTGTTCATGAAATGTGCCAAACTGACAATTCTAGGAATACAAATCTATTCTTGTCAGATTCGTTTTACACTGACAAATGGTTACTGAGAAATTGTAGGGCTTTTTCCCCACCCCTCCCTCTTCTTTTTTTTTCTTTAGGAATCTATAGCCATTGACTTGTGGAGAATAACTTCTGTAGGTTTCAAATTGGAGCTAGCTCCCCATCCCACCAAGATTTGACCTATACTTCCTTTATAGTCCTAAGTACACACAAACTCTGAACTACCTAGGGAGGGGTACATTTTCTTAGCATGCAATCAGTTTCATTTCCATTCACATTCAGGTAAATAATATAATAATTACTTTTGCAATATAATCTTTGTCTTAGAACTAAAAGAAAGTGGTCATGTTTTTGGTCTCTCGAAGATAACCTTAAGGAGTATGCACACTAATGATGGTTTAAATAAAATCCATATAATACAGAAAAAGGTAGTAACTTAAAGACCCAATAACTTTTTGAATCTTAAAATCTAGTGCTAACCAATACAGAGTAGGATTCCTGAGACTCTCGCTGAATTTATCAGGAATTTTAAGAATTATTCAAATTTGCATCATTTAAACCCACAAAGCCTCATAGTTTATCTCCTAATAATATTTTAAAATATCTGTATAAAACTAGTCTCAAAAAATTCTCTATTTCCAGTTCTGTGATGCTGAAAGTGACAAGCCTAGATGCCTAGGGTACTAAAGCAGTCATTAGTTTTGAAATCAAGAATGAGAAGGATGCCAAGTGTATTAGAACATCAAGCAGGTACATCCCAAAGATGTGTGTGTGATTCTGGGCTTTTGGAGTCATTCTAAATCCTCTCCACCTTGGCAGAGTTTTTCAATCCCTGGACTTCAGCAGTGCCATAGGAAAGATGACACATTTTCCCCTAAAAGTAATCACACAGCTCTGGTTGCAGTTCAGTTGGGGTAAAGCTAAACAGTTACTTGCATTATGGCAAACTTAATGTTTACAATAACTATGATTATTTAATATAAATATATATTTAGCTCCATTAGATTATATGTACATATTTTTATTTTATATCTCATTCCATTAAGTGCTAAATTATAAAGTTAGATACTCACAAGAAGATCATAATATGGTGATTTATGCAGTCAGACAGATGTTAGTTTGTGTTTCAGATAAATCAGTTACTTAATACTGCCTATCAGTGTCACATTACAAATTATCAAAATACAAGTTAAAGGAAAATGAACAGAACACTATAGTTTTTTCTAGCAAAAAACAGATGTTATTCCTTTTACAGCATTATAATTATATACTTTTTATTGAAAAATATTTACTACACTGATTTAGTTTTTCTATGCTAATGTAAGCAAAGAAAATATCTTGAAAAATTAGATATCTTGAAAATATCTTTAAATATTTAATATCTTGAATTTAAATAGCTTGAAAAATTAGAGAATCCATTCTGTATTTCTCTAATGCTATCATTATACATGCTTATATTACCCTACACTTAAGTAAGCTGCTCACCTATGTGGTTCTAAAACATATCAAATTTACTTAAGTTTTAAAGAATGGTCTTTCATCCATTCCTGTCTTCTTTCCAGGTGAAATCAATTCCATTTCTGTGTGGACATCTCAAACTCTTATTCTTCTATATACATAAAAAAGCTAAAATGTTATTTCACTTTTCTGAAAAGCACTCAGTTTCCCCATCTCCCTCACAGGAGGGAGATTACAATTAATTTACTGAAGCAAAAATCAATAATTCTGCAGGATAAATTAGAAAAATAGTTTATGTATATAATCAAGAGAAATGACCCAGACTTTACCTTTCTATGATTTGAAAAATAAAGTCTTTTAATTTTAACAGGTGCATCGATGCTGAGGGTAGGAGATGGAGTAGGGAAATTTACAGTCCACAGAGTTTTTCAATGTACATGAACAGGAAGTAATAAACCTAATTTATCTTCAAAATAGCAAATCGCTTTTGAGCAAATGGTCCACAAGGGTGCAATAAAAACAACAACATTAAAGAATCTTTGACATGGTAAATAATTAAGAGATTGGCCAAGGACTTGATATAAAGTTTCTACTGTCTAATCTACAAATTACTAAGACCCAGGAGTATATCTCTGGATAAGGGAATTTGCTACTCTCTGCTATATTGCTGAAGCAAAGTGCCAACTCTATCACATAGAATTAATGGCTAAGTGTTAACAGCAGATCTAAATTGTAACTAAGAAATAAGATTTCATCTTGAGAAAAATCATGTTCTCTACCATGCGTGACCATGTTAATTGTGTGAAATGAGGAGTGAGGTGTGGTAGTGACGATGATGTGGTGTGTGTGTGTGTGTGTGTGTGTGTGTGCACACGTACATCTGTCTGTGTAAAGACAGCAAGTGTAATTATTTGAGTCACTGGTGAAACCACAGCAAGAAAATTAATGACAATCATGTTCACATGGTTAAAAGAAATCAACCAATAGAGAAAGGGAAAGTATATAGTTCGGAGTCTTCCCCACACCTCTGCCACCCTGATATCCTGTTATTCCTTCCCCAGGAGTAATCACTACTAAGTTTTCTTAAGGATGTCCCCAGCAATATTCTAGACATACATAGATACATCCCCAAAGCAAAACAATGTTTTGAAACTTGTCTTCAATACAGCCAAATATTTTGGTGATTATTATTTTTATCAGTATAAAATCATCTACTTTATATTTTAATTACTGAGTTTAATATAATTTAATAATTTATCTTTGATGGACTTTAAATTGCTTGTGTTTTTCAGTTTTCAATGGAAAATATGAATTATAACTATATCTTTTCAATCTCTGACAATGTAGAGGTGTGTATATCATCAACCCATTTCAACTCAATTAAAGCCCATTTGAAGATGCCTATTGAAACATTATTATCTAATAATTATAATCTGAATATTCAAGTTTGAGATTTTATATTAAAACTTAATATAAACTTTATATTAGGTTATATATCAATTAAATCTCAATTACATATTGAGATTTATATTCAAATTTAATAAAAATCAGTCACCCCTTTAACCTTTATGTGTCTGAAACAATATATGCAAATTGTCAAGAAGTGGATCAGGAAATTCATTCTAATTTTCACAGTATGTGACTGAATAATTGTGACAACAAAGCACTTACATAAACTTAATGTTACTGTGATAATTTCTTACAAATTATATGCAAATAAAAGATTGTTGATGGATTTTTTTATAATTTGAGAGAATAACTTTTAATGATTAAGTACTTTCAGTTTTAATGACAGAGAATCCATAGGATAAGACATGGATAATATTATGAGAGAGTCTCAAAACTCCTAATTTTAAAACACAACATGACAATCAAAAATTTGGTGTTAGACATAAGAATTCTTGACTCTCAGGTGGCAATTCAGTCCACTGAGTTTTTCTAGCAAAAGTCATATTGATGAATAAAATATTGTCTTTGAAAATACATGTCCTCCAACCAGATGAAAGACTTATCTTACTCTTGCTAATCTCTGTAACAATTCACTTTATAAAATTACATAACTTAAAAATTTTATGTGACAGATGCCATACTTAATTTAAAAAATCTTATTCTTTAAGTAAAGAGTAAATAAAGTACATATTAAGTTTTAAAGAAAGAGACATTTAAAATGCTTTTTAATTCTTTACTACCTGACTTCCTTTTGTGGGCAAAAACCTGAGTTTGAGACATGTAAAATGCTTGGTTAAAGACATATGTTCATAGAGAAAGAAAGCAAGGATTGTGAATTCTTGAATACACTTCTCAATATAATCTACTATCAACTTACACTTTTCTATTTTTATTTTGATAAATTTTTCTTTTCTTTTTATTTGTTTTTATTTTGTGAGGCTTATCTGGCTTTAGTTTTTAATTTCCAATTGAGTATGCATCTTATGATGTGGCTCAGCGGTAAAGGATCCACCAGCCAATGCAGGAGACCGGGCCGAGATCCCTGGGTTGGGAAGATCCCCTGGAGGAGGGCATGGCAACCCACTCCAGTTCTCTTGCCCGGAGAATGCAACAGACTGAGGAGCCTGGTGGGCTAGAATCCATGGGGTCACAAAGAGTCAGACACGACTGAGCAACTGAACTGAACTGAAGGAGCCGATAGGGCTTCCCGGGTAGCTCAGCTGGTAAAGAATCGGCCTGCAATGTGGGAGACCTGGGTTTGATCCCTGGGTTGGGAAGATCTCCTGGAGGAGGACATGGCAACCCACTTCAGTGTTCTTGCCTGGAGAATCCACATGGACCAGAGGAGCCTGGTGGGCTCCAGTCCAGGGGTCGCAAAGGGTTGGACACGACTGAGCAACTAAGCACAGTGCAAGGAGACAACAGCAGGGTCTTTACTGAAGGCCCACCCAGGTTTCAATTCTGCTTCTGCTATTCAGTAGAAGTAGAAGACATATGTTCATAGAGAAAGAAAGCAAGGATTGTGAATTCTTGAATACACAGTAGCTGTGTAACCTACAGGAAGTTGTTTATCCTCTCTGTGTCTCCCTTTTTCTCAAGGAATGGGGATAATAAACACCTGTCACTAAGGGTTGTTGTGAGGATGAAATAGACAAGTTTCACAAGTGAAGCTCGTATAGATAATACACTCAGAACAAGATATTCAACTGGTAAGAACCTATTACCAACTTGTAGAAAGGAATTGAGAAAGTAAGTCAAATAAAAATGCTTTATTATTAAAGGCATTGGGAAGATCTCAAAATTGACAGAACTGTGCTTTGGGACCCATGACAAAGTGAAACACAGGAAGAGGAAACTGTTTTCTACCACTTCAGGAGAGTGACTCATAGGGTCAGGATAGAAAGAGACCATTATCACAGACACCGAAAGCTGCCTGATCATTTCAGAATTGTTAAAGGAGGCACACATGCATGCATGCTAAGTTGCTTCGTCATGTCGGACTCTTTTCAACCACGTGGACTGTAGCCTGCCAGGCTTCTTTGACCCTGGGATTCTCCAGGCAAGAACACTGGAGTGGGTTGCCCCGCCCTCCTGCAGGGGATCTTCCTGACCCAGGGATGGAACCTGAGTCTCTTAGGTCTCCTACATTGGCAGGGAGGTTCTTTACCACTAGTACCACCTGGGAAATCTGCAGTTTAGAAAAACAAGATCCAAGATCATTGGGCAGATTTTCTTGAGCCAGTGATGCAGTGCTTTATTAGGTATCAGTTCAGTTCAGTTCAGTCACTCAGTCGTGTCCAATTCTTTGCGACCCCATGAATCGCAGCACACCAGGCCTCCCTGTCCATCACCAACTCCCAGAGTTTACTCAAATTTATGTCCATCGAGTCGGTGATGCCATCCAGCCATCTCATCTTCCGTCGTCCCCTTCTCCCCCTACCCCCAATCCCTCCCAGCATCAGGGTCTTTTCCAATGAATCAGCTCTTTGCATGAGGTGGCCAAAGGACTGGAGTTTCAGCTTCAGCATCAGTCCTTCCAATGAACACCCAGGACTGACTGATCTCCTTTAGGATGGACTGGTTGGAGCTCCTTGCAGTCCAAGGGACTCTCAAGAGTCATCTTATTAGGTATATCTTTATTTTATTGTCCTGAAAACTGTTACTGGCAAGATATTTTCAATTAATTGCCTCATATAAGGAGGTTTGACTATTGACTGCAATGAATTCTTTTGGATATTCTGAACATAACTAGGGTACAAAGTAGAAATTTTCATTTATTCATTGATATTTATTCTAATTACTGTCTTCACCTAAGCTCTCTCTCTGACATGTTCTTTGACATCTTGGGATTCCTGAATATTTTTCAATATGAAAAGTCTGCTCAAGTTGTAAATTTTGATTTAATTTCCTATGTTATGATCATTTTCTTCTCATCTCCAGGGCCAGCTAAGCCTTGGCCTGAGAACACAAGGAGAGAGTCTTGTCTTTTACCATTCTCTGCCATCGCTTTAAGGTTCAGATTCTCTGGCAAGATGCCAGAAAGAGGAAGAAGCAGGATAACTGCCTTTCAACTGACGGGTGCTAATATACCTTCTGGAGCTGTTGATACCTTCCAAGAGGCAAGCGCAGAATTCTTAGGCATGTTACGGGATCCATATGAGCTTTATTTTCAGATGGGATTATGGGAGTTTCTTTAATGACTGGTTTGCTGATGTGGGACGTCAGCTTTGCTTTAAGTATTTCTGACTTTTCTCTTTCACCTCCAACCCTTGAAAGTGCACCACAGAGAATCTTGCTGCTGGACCACTCATCCAAGCATAGTCTGATTGGATAATGGTCAGCACAGCAGTGCAAGGGCAGCTCCCTTCTACGTGTCCACAGGCTTGCCCAACGGTGGAAGCACAGGCTCTCATTATAGACTCTTCTCTCTGCTCCACCACTTCTTTCTATTTCTCTAGAAATTATAGTTAAACCAATTAGCAGAGACAAGTAAATTGGTTAAAAATTATCGATTCAACAAGGAGAATGAGATGTTTCCTTCCCTTCTTGCAGACCATGTAATTTTTTATCAAAAATGATTCTTTAACTGAGGCTTTCTTAACTTGATTTGAATATTCTTTTCCCATAAATGCTGCACCCCTGATGATTCTTCTCCCAGCTAATTCTATGGTAATTGATGTTTTACTACATAAACTGGGGAGAAAGATGTTAAGATGATAGCGGGGTAATAGGGCCATTTAAGCCACTTCTTAGTAGCTACAAGGGAAATACTTGCCTCAAAGAACAAATTCCTTGAACAATGGATGCTTTTTAAGAATTCAGGGAAATGCTATTATTAACTTTTCAACCTTGGAACTCTAACCCAAATAGAGACAATAGGAAAAACTTCATTCAACATGCTAATGAAATATCATTGTTTTAAATTATTTGTTTCTTATGTTCCCCAAGCTAAGTGACAATCCAAATGCCTTCATAAATTCAGTTTCTTGTGTTATATTCTTTAAATGCTGTTTTCTATGATTCTATCATCAAAAATACAATTAAAAGGTGATTACTACTTAGGTTACTTACTTTCCTAACAATAATAGACGGTATTCTTTTCATTACTAGGTCTGTACTTTTCCTACATGGTCCTAATATATTTATTATTCATTCTAATACTATTCTGGAAAGCAAATTTCAGGAGCAGTTAATAGTTTAAGAAGTTTTTGTTTTAGTATGAAATTTGCACCTGTGAGTATGTGCTGAATCTATTAGATTTTTCCAATAATGCTGATCACAAGCAAGTGCCACTTTCTCAATTATCTTAACAGTAAATTGTCTGCAAATTAACTGGTCACAGCTTTTACTTGGTTTGAAATTTTGTAAACAGCTCTGATTCTAAAGTTTAAGGGTCAGTAATTATTCAGATGTAAATCCATTTCATTGACATAGCAGAAAAAAGAAACAAATTGTAATTGATGCCTATGTATTTTAACTTTTCTCTATGCCCTTTGTTAGCTCTTTAAGTATTTCCTTACCTATAAAAATTACTTCTGAACAGTTACATGTAAGTTTTGTGGATATGTCCTTCCTCTCTCCACAATATATGTGTGTGTGTGTGTGTGTGTGTGTACACACATATATTGGGCTTTCCAGTGGCATAGTGGTAAAGAATCTGCTTGCCAGTTCAGGAGATGCAAAAGATATGGGTTTAATCCCTGGGTCAGGAAGATCCCTCTGAGTAGGGAATGGGAATTCACTCCAGCATTTTTGCCTGGAAAATTCCATAGATAGAGGAGGCTGGAGCGCTACAGTTCCTGGGGTTGCAAAGAGTCAGACATGACTGAGCACATATACATACATGTGTGTGTGTGTGCACATATATATGTGTGTGTGTGTGTGTATATATATATATATATATATATATATATATATATATATATATATGAAATATTTAGCTCTTTGTGGGGAGGGAGCAAATTAGCCAAGATGGCGTGTTTAGGCTCCGTCTCCCCACAGTTTGCAAATAATGACTATGTAACAGCTGAGATCAGAGCACTGCACGTGCAAGTCGCAAGGTTTATGTAATAGCTGAGATCATGTATAGCGCCCATGTATGTGCATGGTGTCACGAGTTACTGGCTCGGTCACAGGTTGTATGCAATATGTGCATGCGAGCTCTGCCTAGAAATCGGTGGCATTCCTGCTGCGTCACGGCTGTCTGTTGGGTCAGTCAGAGAGGAGAGAAGAAACGTGTCTGTTGCTCCTACGGCTCCTCCAGTCTCCTTCTAGCCACTTAGCTCGTGCCTTGCCTATCCTGGGTTTAGCGAACAGTGAGGACAGTGAGATACAGCAAGACAACTGACTTCACAAACAGAATGAAGAGCAATACAGCCGGTGTAGCTGGCAGATACCCAGCCGGTTGGGGAGCCTGAGACCCACTGGGTGGAGGAAGCCGGGGGGCCCCAGAGAGCATGAGGCTCTGTGCAGCTGCGATCCTCTCGGTCTGGGCTCCAAGACTGGGAAGCGGTGGATGGTTCACCCGATAGCACTGAGAAGGCATTACAGGTGGTGAGTTCCTCTTTGCCGAACAAGGCAGCCCGGACTGCCGCTGGCGCTGTGAGGTGGATTTTACTGACTGCCCTGAAGGTGAATGTGGACTGACCCTCTGTGATGCTGTGCTGGTGTGCAATGTGGAGATACACTTGGAAGAACTAGATAAAGGTATTGGTGTTAGAGCAAGGACCCTGGGGCCTTGAAAAACCCAGCATCTCTGAGGCGGAAAGTGACGGTAATGATGAGAGTTATGAGGCTGCCGGTCCCTGCTTGGCAGCGAGGTCTGTTGTACAGCAGAAAGTGAAATATGCGCAGCTATGGCCTATGGGGATAATCCTCAGGGGGCCCTCAATGTGACTGAGTTCACATCTTACCAACCCTATATTCTGGCAGAGTAGGTTAATTTGGGTACACAATTTTGGCAAAAGCAAGGGATACCCTAGGCAGCATGGCCTTTACGACTCTGGGGCACGGGGGTGGGCCTGGTGCCTGTGGGGGGCTTTTGGGTTCTTACTGAGAGGAGCAAGGGATGGCAGGTGAGACACATTTTGAAAGTGTGAAGACCCCGAAGGGGGCCTGAGCCAGCAGCGGTCCTATCAGGGTTCGGTTCAGTTCATTTCAGTCGCTCAGTCGTGTCCGATTCTTTGTGACCCCATGGACTGCAGCACACCAGGCCTCCCAGTCCATCACCAACACCTGGAGTTTATTCAAACCCATGTCCATTGAGTCGGTGATGCCACCCAACCATCTCATCCTCTGTCATCCCCTTCTCCTCCCTCCTTCAATCTTTCCCAGCATCCGGGTCTTTTCAAGTGAGTCAGCTCTTTGCATCAGGTGGCCAAAGTATTGGAGTTTCAGCTTCAACATTAGTCCTTCCAATGAATATTCAGGAATGATTTCCTTTAGGATGGACTGGTTGGATCTCCTTGCAGTCCAAGGGATGCTGAAGAGTCTTCAACATCACAGTTCAAAAGCATCAATTCTTCAGTGCTCAGCTTTCTTTATAGTCCAACTCTCACATCCATACATGACTACTGGAAGAACCATAGCCTTGATTAGACAGACCTTTGTTGGCAAAGTAATGCTTTTTAATATGCTGTCGAGGTTGGTCATAACTTTCCTATCTGGGTTGCTACTGCTAAGTCACTTCAGTCGTGTCCGACTCTGTGCGACCCCATCCCTGGGATTCTCCAGGCAAGAACACTGGAGTGGGTTGCCATTTCCTTCTCCAATGCATAAAAGTGAAAAGTGAAAGTGAAGTCGCTAAGTCATGTCTGACTCTTTGCGACCCCATGGACTGCAGCCTACCAGGCTCCTCCGTCCATGGGATTTTCCAGGCAAGAGTACTGGAGTGGGGTGCGATTGCCTTCTCCGTCCTATCTGGGTTACACAGATGCAAATGTGGGCTGATTTGTGTGGAAGTGTACTGTAAAAGTGATGCAGACTTAGTAGAACATTGTACTATAGAGACTGTGTCCTCAGATTTAGAAAAGTGTAATCATGTGGGTGGACTATGAATGCCACAAAAGATCACCTTCTTGAAGCAATGGGCCTGGCACCTGTGTGGGGTTGTATGGATCCTTAATAAAAATTCCACAGGAGTAGAGTTGCCCTTGCGGAGGCATTTCTGCAATCTCACAAGGACAGAGTGTGGACTGGACTTAGCGATGAAAGATAATGGCACTCCACATGCGGTGCGTGGCTCCTCTAGCCCCATGAGGTCAAAGATGGCAACATGAGTTCCAGGTGACACCTGGTGTTGGATTTTACTATGTATTAGGGATGTAAGGCTATGGTTTTTCCAGTGGTCATGTATGGATGTGAGAGTTGGACTGTGAAGAAGGATGAGTGCTGAAAAATTGATGGTTTTGAACTGTGGTGTTGGAGAAGACTCTTGAGAGTCCCTTGGACTGCAAGGAGATCCAACCAGTCCACCCTAAAGGAGATCAGTCCTGGGTGTTCATTGCAAGGACTGATGCTGAAGCTGAAACTCCAATACTTTGGCCACATAATGTGAAGACTTGACTCATTGGGAAAGACCCTGATGCTGGGAGGGACTGGGGGCAGGAGGAGAAGGGGACGACAGAGGATGAGATGGCTGGATGGCATCACCGACTCGATGGACGTGAGTTTAAGTAAACTCTGGGAGTTGGTGATGGACAGGGAGGCCTGGCGTGCTGCGATTCATGGGGTCGCAAAGAGTCAGACACAACTGAGCTACTGAACTGAACTGAACCTCCATCTTGTCCCTCCAGTTAATTCTGAGAAATGTGCTCTTTCCAAAATTCCCCAGTAAGATTATGCTCAGGTACATATAGTGGTAACTTGCTTAATAACAATTTCTTCTCCCATATTCACTGACTACATTCCCTTACTCTGCTACAACTGCTTTCTTCTATTGTAAACATGTAATCACCTCTCAAATAAGCTATATAAACTACTTGAACTGAAATTTTCTCCAAGTCTTCTTTTGGAAGAAACCAAACTAAGATATTGTTACTAAAGAGTTAACATATAAGAATAGGGATATGCCATAAAACATTGCCCTAAACATTTTTTAAATGCCCTAAAACATTTTTTAAAACCAGTAAAACCAATCATTTAATGTATTTAAAACACAAAAATGCATAAGGGAATTATAAAATATTAAGAAAATATACACTTATGAAAACATAGATGTTAAACACATTTATTAACACATAAAATGTTAAACACAAACATTCTAATGTTAGTAAAATTAATGAAGAATTCTTCAAAAATAAACCGTGAAAAAGAAATTTAATCATTTAAACAAATTGTTTAAAGATTTAAAGAATAAAAAAATCAAGTAATAATAGTTAATTTTAAAACATATTTTAAAAACCAGTCAAGAAAATAAACTCTATTAATGGTGTCATCTTCCAGTTCAGAGTGTATCTTTGTGCAATAAAATCACCATTTACTCTAATCCCTCTTTCTAACTGTACTTTTTTTTTTTTTATCAACTTATTTTCAATCAATCCCATCTCTTGGTTGGTAACTTTGAGATGCTCATTTTAAATAATTTTCATTTTTAGTAGGAACTGTGATTTTTTTGTTCTTGTGATTTATTTTTAAATATAGTATTGTGTGCTTTTTTTTCATTTTACAAAACATATTTTACAATCTTAAGTTTGGTACCATCATGGTTCTTTCTACTTGTTAAGTAAATCTGTGTCTAGAATAGGAATTATTCTTGCAATAGAAGCTGCATCAGTTAAGTTTTCACCAGGAGAAAGAAAGCTACTCTTGATAGTCCAAATGGAATGTTCAAAATAGGGAAATGCAAGGATTCTTTGGAAAGGGCTGAGAAAGTAAGCTGAGGGACATAACTGTTAGATTCTGGTGATTCAAGGGACCTGTGCCAAATCAACGATCTCAAGGAGAGGGAGTGCCACCAATTTTTACTGCTTGCAACACAGAAGTAAGAGGCTCTGTGGAGATGGTCTGTCAATAAATCTGCCTACAACTGGCCTATTTTATCTTTCAAATTCTTCACGTGTTTTTCTTTTATGGATTCTAACTGGAACCATATAGGGGAAAGGAATCCTAATAAACATCCTTCAGGTGTTACTCTACAATGCTCAGACAGCTGTGAAACAAAGCATAATAATGTTGATTTGACCACAGATAAGGTAAGACAGTGCTTTATAGATCATCATTTTATTCATCCTCTTGAGCTTGTGGAATTACTGAAGTTTTCTAAATAAATGTACGTTTTCTCAACCTGAAACTTTATTACAGCATAGTACTTTCTAGGTGTCCCTTAAGATGTAAATGTTTTAGGTTTTAGATTATATATTTGTTTCACCCTAATAAAAAAAATATATATATATTTTGTACTAGAACAGACCATGACATACTGCAAATTTAAATACTAAACTGAGAAAACAAGCAGTGCAGCTGCTAGTAGTGATTAGTTTAGTCTGGAAGGGTGAGGGAAAATTTCTTGGAGGAAGTGACATTTACACTAGACTTCAAAGACAGAAAGGATTTGCAGACAGAGACAGAAAGAAGAGGCATTTAAGGTGCATCAAACTGAATGAACAAGGCAAAATCCTGTAAGTGTTCTTAATGCTGCTGCTAAAATAATCTCCCAGAAGTGTCATTCTAGTCATGTCATTCTGTGACATTAAAAATATTAAATAGTTTCTCATGTCCCAACACATTCCTTAAACACTCTTCACCAAATATGAGACAATGCAGACCCAGCCGACCTTTCCATTGTCAGTCCTCATTAATATCCTACACAAAAACTCTGTTTTTGCCAGGCCAAATCAACCCTTACATATAGAGTAAGCCTCAGTCTCACTCCACACCCTTGTTGTTCTTGCTGGGCTCTCTCTGTCCACAACTTCTACAGCTCACTCCCTACTGTACATTACACATAACACAACCTTGAGCTTCTCAGTCTACTGCAAATGTCCACGAAGTCTGCCTCTTCCCTTCCCCACTCTATATTCTTCTCTGTTTTTAACTCCTCTTTTGTGTTTTGAGAATGCTATTCATTCTGAATTTGATTAGGTGCATGTGTAACTATATCTTACCCCAGCCATGAGCTCATATGATATGTGATGAAAAGATCATGTATCACTCATCTTTGCACTCCCTACCTACCTCAGCATACAACATCTAAGAAAGGGTCTTGTATGAAACAGCATCTCAGAAAATATCTCTTGAACTGAAATATGTTATCATAAAAGGAGTCAGTAGTTTCATTACCTTCCTGAAGGAAAGAAATAGGATATAGTAAGAGTGGGAGGTCTTTATGAGATTTAATGATGTATCTCTACAGAATTTATTACTGTAATAGCTTCTAAGTATCCAGGGAATACAAAAAATGATTTTAAAAACATACGTAAAATATGAACATACTTTTAACATATTTGGACCATGAATTAAGAAATAGTTAAGTGCAATTTTTACATTAGTACAAATTGGTATTTCCTTTCTCTCTTTTAAATCTTCCAAGTATAAATTAAAGGGTAATTCCACCTTTGTAGGAAAGATGCAATATTTCTAGAGCATCTACTAAGGAAAGACGAATTATTCTACTGGTGATGTTTCTGTTCTATTTAGTCTCATGACTCTCCAAATTCTTTTTCCCATGAAACACAATTTCCTTGCACCTTAATTACTATAAGAGGAATAAAGCTACTGTTCCAATTCATTCATGGCATCTACCGTCTGTCTCCCATTAATGTAATTCCTATAATTTGGTAATCAAACAAGAAACAAATTTTGAATAAACATCAGATCACTGGAACGTTTAATAGTAGATGAATGTAAAAAAAAAAAAAAGACACTTAGAGTCCATTTCCATTCCTTCATATTGGCTTTAATAGTTAGATATCCATTCATTAATTCTGGAGCAATTATGTAGTTATCCTATCATGTATGAGACACTGGACTAGATGTAAGGGAGAGTAACATGACAGTTATTAAAAGAGAAAACAGCATTCTCAGGTAACTGAGACAGCATGGTGATCTTGTCCAATGAAGACAGCACTATGGTGCTGTAGCACCAGCAGGCACAGGCTTAAACTATTTTTCAATATTTCTCCTTTAGTGGGGATGAATTTCTAAATCATCTTCATGTTCTCTCCCTGTAACTGATGGATGGTATTTTCAGAAATAATGGTCTATCTTTGCATAAAAATAAAGTTTGCGTACATGAAACAAAATATCACTATCAGTATTACATTAGCCCAGTGGCCTAATAAATACTGCCTAAAGAGAGATGCTTATCAGAAATGGATCTCACCATTCTATGCTTTCTCATATATGAAGAATGTTAGAGGAATTTGTCAAAAATTAGAAACGATAACTAATTATTATCAATTTATAACTCAGGTAGCCATTTAATGTGTTTTAGATTGAACTGACTATACTCTGTTCTGGCAATATATGGTCAAGGCTATTTGGCTTTATTCTTTAAATAGCTTCATTCTCTCCTTCACAACTCACTATATCATCTACCAACTTTTCTTGAGAGATTTTTGAAAGTGATTTACACTATATTTTAAAAAAATGATTTTGCATAAAGGGTATATGAAGGCCAAAATATGTAAATAGATATAAAACATCAATTCTTATTGAACACTATCAGGTAAGACAATAATTTATCCTCTGACAAGGAGAATGAAAGTTCACCTAAAAATCCATATAGATTACTTGAAGTGAGCTCAAAATGCAAATACAACCAGCAAATTGTAAGTAGACATGAAATAACTGTTTAGTCAATCAAAAGGAAAGCTTGTAAAGAAAGTACTGCTCAAGTGCTAGCAGTGAGACTATTTGAAGTAAATAGAATATTATTTTAAAAGGGATTAAACTGTTATTTTTTAAGGTTTTACCTTTACAATAAAAGAATCATTTTAAATGAACTGCTGGATGTGAGGCATTGAGGTAGACAGAGGGTCCCAAGTAAAAAGGTTTTGCCTCAACAAGCTTCCAGTTTTGTTATGTATACAAGACACAATATGCTTGCTATACTACCGTAAGGAGAGAAAGCCAATTGAAAGACATTGATAACAAGTGTCTCATTTATTACAAAATGTCAGTTCAGAAGCTTACCATGAAATTTCCCCTTTGACTTTTCTTTGAAAGTGAAAGTGTTAGCTGCTCAATCATGACTGACGCTTTGAGACCCCATGAACTGTGGCCCACAGGACTCCTCCATCCATGGAATTTTCCAGGCAAGAATACTGGAGTGGGTTGCCATTTCCTTCTCCAGGAGATCTTTCTGACCCAGGGATCGAACCCAGGCGTCCCGCATTGCAGGCAGACTCTTTACCGTCTCAGCAATCAGGGAAGACTCTGACTTTTATTTAGTTCTTAATTTAATATAGTGATATACACTTTTGTCTTTTGACCATCATATTTAACAATTGAAGGCAGAATATCAACCTCTCACCCTTAATTTGTAAGTCTGAGTGAATACTGTGTCATTCATTCTTTATTAACCTTTATCTAACCCTATTTTTAAAATGAGAACTCCAGTTATATAAATTAATGTTTACTAGAAACTAAGCTTTGGATGATTATACAGAGTAATAAAATATGCATCACAACTTCACTTTATAAATCAGATACTACACATATATAAGTAACAACAAATATATCTATAGCACATAGCTTTTATCTTTTTTCTTTCTCAGCAAACATCCCATCTCTCCACCACTCCTTTTTAGGTAAAAATAATCCAGATTTATTTTGTGCAACTATCTTCCCCCTTTTTATAATCCATATAATGTTTGTGGGGCTGATCTGTAAGGACAGGGGTCTCCATTCTCTTATTCACAATGATTTATCTGACTCTAAACAGGCCGATGTGGAAATAAATTTTGTTGGAACTTTTGTTGAAGTAATTGAAAAGAATGCTATCTTCTAAATAATTTAAGCTTAGAGAGACAGGTAGGTGTCTATGCCATTCCATTGGATATCAAATGACTGAGAATCAAGTCACGTCAGTCAAGCCTGACTCTTTGCGACCCCATGGACTGTAGCCCATCAGTCAGGCTCCTCTGTCCATGGCATTCTCCAGGGAAGAATACTGGAGTGGGTTGTTATGCCTTTCTCCCATTCAAAGAAACAGAAAACTAAATCAAAGACAGACAGAATTCCTCAACTACATACTCTTTGAGGCCTTGGAATCAGTTGAGCCCAACATCACTGCTGCTCTTTGAACTTCTCTCTTGCTGGGACCAACACTCTGCCCTTTCTTTGTCGTATAAACTATCCTAAGTGAGATTTTTATTGCCTGTAGCTGAAAGAACTCTACCATAATTCTAATCAGCAATAGGTACTAAGAATACTTTAACTCAAAGAAGTGATCACTTCACTAGAGAAAGATTATTAGGTAAGGCTTGACCAAGTGGAGTATTAATAGAAATAACATTTGAACAGGATCTTAAAAAAATGAAAAAAAAAATAACATATATCAGTAAAATCTATATATGTATCATTAAATATACATATTAATATATATATATTAAAATATATTATATATATATATAAAACACTGGGGCTTCCCCGGTGGCTCAGCAGTAAAGAATCTGCCTGCAATTCAGGGATGCAGGAGATGCAGGTTTGATCCCTGGGTGGGGAAGATCCCTGCAGGAGGAAATGGCAACACATTCCAGTGTTCTTGCTGGAAAATTCCATGGACAAAGAAACTTGGTGGGCATCCACAGGGTTGCAAAGAGCTGGACACTATTGAGCATGCATATATAATATTATATAAAAATAAAATATAAAATCAGTAAAAATAAATATTTCATATATATATGTATATATATATATATATATATATATATAAAATTCGTATATAGTAAGGGAGGTGATTCCAACATGAAAGGAGTCAAGAAGTATGGGGAGTGTTTAACAGAATGGTAAGTAGTTCTGACGGGACAAGGCAGAGATAACTTAAAGAATAATGGGAGTTAAAACTCTATGACTGGATCGGACTTGGGTCACAGTGGAGGTGTATATTTGGGGAACTGCTAAAAAAATTTTAAAAGAGCATAAGGTATATGTATGTTCATTTGGCATTTGGTTTTCTTAGTCTTTCAATAAAAAGGTGAAACAAAACACCAAGAGGGGAAAATCGATTAACAAGTTAGCAGAGATCATGTGTATAACCTTTCCAGGGAAGAAGCCTTTTCATTGAATAATCAATACTATAACATCTGTTCCCAAATCTAAGAACACAATCAAATCCAGATTGCCATCTCTGGTAATTAGTATTCTACTAAAAACAAAGCTTAGAGAAGTTGGATCAGCATCTATTCTTGAAGCATCTTTTCACTGAAAGAGTGACTGATATTTTCCCACAGCTCAAGTAAATGTACAGAAGGCATTAAAAAGTGTCTCAAAATGAACCAGTTGAAAATTCAATCTCTAAATCTTCCCCAGGAAAGAAAAGTAGAATTTCCTACTTTGTTGATTAATACAGAATAAATCGTGTTTTTTCTTTCTTTTTTTTTTTTTTTTTTAGTGTTTTGAAATAATCATTTCTCATGATCTATTTGGACCACAACCATTTTTCCCACTATGTATTCAGAAGAGAACCAAAGGCCGCCTTCTCTCTAGTCATAGTGCTTGGCTTTAATTTCATTAAAACAAATTGATTGCAAGCTCATTTACATTTAAGGCAGCAGGGTGTTGTAAATTTTCTTTTAACGGGCTGGAATACATGATCCAAAAAAATTAAGGAGAAAAAGTCTCCTGCTGTTTCAAATATACAGTTATTAACTTAACTTACTGAATCCCACATGATAATGAAAAGTTATGTAAATGAACCAGGATTTCCACATTTCCAGGAACTAAGCAACAGAAATAAGATTTGTTTAATTAGTGCCTTGGTCGGGGAGAAAAGTACAACAGAACACTTTTAAAAAGATTCATTGTGTAAGTGCCTGTACTGAATTAGGTGTAAACTACCCAACTGTGTGTACTTGTGAAGTATTTCAGATAAAATGAGTCAGATTTTATCCATCATGTTAGAAAAATCAGTTAGCTCTTTAGGAAATAGCAGAAGATAATAACGTTCAAAAGCTGAGTGAACAGCAGTGCCCAGAGAGAAAATGTTGTCAATATTTCTAGTTCCTTAAAGAAAATCATACCATAGAACCATGACATTCAGTTCCATATTTGCTGATAAATGTTTTCTGATATTTTCCTCTAGACATACTGTGGGCAGTGATAAGCATACTGGGAAGATGATTTTATATGTCTAAGCTTTTATAATTTTCAGGATAATTCACTTATTGTAAGGATAACTAATGAAGAAATAATACATTTTAGTCATAAATAGTATGATGTCCTTTTATATAACCTGTGCAAAAAATAAAAAAGGATTAACTAGTATTTACCTGCCTAAATGAAATCCTCTAAATAGAACATAGAGCAATATAAACAGCATTATTCCCCAAATAATAAGCAAAATTTAAGCAGTAAATATTTATTGACCATACAATTCCTGCTTTCATATTATTAATATATATTATTCATTATTCTTGAAATGAAAAAATGTTATTATTTGAGCCTTTATTTGATGATTTTGGCACTTTTATTCTAAACTTGCAAATAGTTACCCTTTGTTATAGCTTTTTTTTTTTTTTTGTAGCTAGCTTACAATTTTTAATCAAAATCTCTTAATATCAAGGACACTGGTTTTGCTTCTTTGATTGTTTGGCTCTAATATTTAAGCTATCTTTTGATTCCAGGCTTATTACACATCATGCTCTGTCTGACTGGTCTGCTCTTTTTGTTCTTTCTATTCAACTTAAAGACCTTAACTTAAATGCAGTTTTTTTGGGTAGTCCTTCAATATTGGTCATGATTGAGCCATGGTTCTGTGTGTCCATCACAGAAACCTGTACCTATGCTTATCACAGCCCTTGCACTATGATAAATGTCTTGAGTTGTAATTGACATATAATACTGTGTAAGTTTAATTTATACAATATATTGGTTTAGTACATTTATATATTTCAATTAATGTTTTTAGATTATCTGATCTCTCCTATAGATTCTGCTCCATATAGGTAGATAATATATCTTGTCTGGCACCTGTATTTCTTTGGGTTAGCACAGTGCCTTGCACAAATAGGCATTCAAATGTTTACTGAATTTACTAGAGGAAATTTTAAAGGAAAGTTTTAGGGAAGGCCTCCCCCTGGTGGCTCAGTGGTAAAGAATCCACCTGCCAATGCAGGAGACAGGTTCGATCCCTGATCTGGGAAGATCCCAGCACAGAGAAAAATAAATAACTTTTAAGAATTAAAAAAAGTTAAGGAAAAATATTTCTAAGTATAGTTAGATGCTTACATTTCTCTAATATTAAGTTTTTATTATTTAACTGATCACTGTACTTAGTATTTTCTTCAGTGGAGTCACTATTTTTTAAATTGATAAACTCAAAGGCTCAGGAAAGTGTTTTTTGATCCTTGAGTGTTCCCTGTTTGTCTACACAATGAGAAATCAATGTGAAGAGGGCTAGCTTTCCACTGCTTGGCTTCTCCATGCCCCCAATTTGATATGTTATATATAGCTTTCCTGGGATTTCTGCTGGTACTAACTGCTGGGCCATCAGTCTTTAAAACTAGGCATGTAGTTAACTATATTAAGCATGACTTTATTTATTCATTATATGTTTTTTGATGGTAAAAACTTAAAATAAGGGAGGTTTAAAATCCTTCTAAGTCATTAACTCATCACACAGAGAGTAAGATATTTCTCAAATTTCAAAAGAAGAGCGTAAGATTTTTGCAGTGTTAAAATATTGTATACATGCAAATCATGTATATGTTTACTTTCATTTAATTATAAACTATTAAGGAATTTTAAAATGCATATTTTGAAATAGAGACATAATTACAAAATACTATAAAAGAGATTGTAGCACTAGTTATAGATCAGATAAACAAAGAGCATAAAGAGTTGGAATGATAATACTTAGCCTTCAGGACAGATCTAATGTTTAACAGTGGTGTGGTTCTAAAGCTAAATTAATCTTCTCAGCCATTAACCAATGTTATCTTGCAGATTCACTTTCAACATTTGCAAAAAGATTGTGAATATTTATGTACAAATGCACAATAATTATAGATTAAATTTTCTCAGTTCCCTGAGCTAATCTAACTGCATTTATTTTTTACAGGTTTTTTAAAACTGAAAGAATATATGTATATATTTTAAACTATAAAACTCAATCTAATGAAAGACAAATTCATTTCTTGACCATTTTAGGTCAACTTCACAGAATTTAGAAACTAAAATTAAAATATTTTACTTATTGAGTTATTTAAATTTCATTCTGATACAAAGAAGTATAATAATGAAAATATTTTATCATTAAAAAACCTTCAGTTCGAAAAGATGAGAAAGCTCTTTAGATGGTGACGACTGTTGCATGGCATTGTGAATGTGCTTGATATCACTGAATTTTACACTAAAAAATGGTAAATTGGTGAATGGTTGCTTATTTAACCACAATTTCAAAGCGCTGCAAAAAAACCAAATACAATTTTTCATTACTTATCATGATGGTTAATTTCTTACTTATTCAGAAATAAAACTACCTTTTACTTTAATACCTATAAAATTTAAGTTTTACAGATGAAACACATTTTTATATTTCTGTGATACATTTAGAATCTCTAATGGGCTATACTTATTTACTACTAGCAATATGTTAGGATCTATAAAAGTATTTTAAAATCTAAATAGTCTTGTGATTTTTTTTTACTTTGATCAAGAAAAAAGCTCTGCCCTTAAGATTTTTGGTAGGGTCAGTTTTTATCACAAGTAGGACAAGTGGAGCAATGTCATGGCAAACATTCTACCCACATTCTGTACTTGTTTGCTTTTCCATTTTTTGTTATTAATATAGACTATTCTATGAGTTCATGAGTCATAACTAAAATATACATTTAAAAAAATTGGATAATCTAGTTGCCATTTAGAATGCACAGTAAGTTAGATTCATTATTTCAGACTCTGACATCATGCACTAAGATACAGTTAACCAACTAATTCGTGATCCAAAACCAGATATTCAAGAGTGAAAAGAAAAGCTATTAACAACTTTCCTCTATAACACATATAAACAAGAATATACGGGGTCGCCTTATTTACGAGACATATTTTAATAGAACTGATAACACTCACTTTAGTTTCAGTCACTAAACTTTAGTTTTAGTCATTTAGTTTTCCTTAGTAAATCTCTGATTGAAAAGTAATAGCATGTTTTGATTGAAATTGTATGCTGAAGACATAGCTTCCTAGGTGGCTCAGTGGTAAAGAATCTGCCTGCCAATGCAGGAGACATGGGTTCAGTCCCTGGGTCAGGAAAATCCCATGGAGGATGAAATGGCAAGCCACTCCAGTGTTCTTCCCTGGAGAATTCCATGGTCAGAGGAGCCTGGTGGGCTATAGTCCATGGGGTCACAAAGAGTTGGACAGGACTTAGAGACTGAGCATGAACACATATATATGAGCTGCAGATAGAGATTTAAAAAATATTACCCCAGGAAATTCCCTGGCAATCCAGTGGTTGGGACTCCATGCTTCCACTCCAGGGGACATGGGTTGGATTCCTGGTCAAGGAACTAAGTCCCGACATGCCACATAGTGTGGCCAAAAAAATTAAGAAAAAATCCATTTCCTCTTCTGATGACAAAGAACTGTTAAATATATTATAATATCTGCTTCCATCAAGATTACAGAGCAGATGAATATTAGACTCATGAAAAAGTGAGTGAAGAATCAAAAAGGTCAATATATTTGTCAAATGATTGGCACATGAAGTCATTGCTCAGAAGTTCAAAGAAATGAAACCAATTCCACCCATCATTCCCCTACATTCAATTAGTTTACAATATAACAATTTCATGGAGATTATTGAATTAGCAACTCTTGTTATTCTAAATTGGACTCTGTTGAGTTTAGGTTATTGTGTGATACTATATTAAATGTTATAATTACAGATAAATATGATGTGGACTTCTGTCGTTGAGTAAATTGTTTTCTAGCATAGAACACAGAAACGTTAGCCAATAATGAACAAAGCAAGTGATAAATTTCTGCAGTTAAACTATGTATAGGGCACTAAAGAGGAACTGTTAGATTTGCCTTTTCTTTCTGTCCTGATATTCATTTTACGAAACTGACTAGTCCCAGTGCTTTCATTTTACAAATTTATTTATTCATATATTCTTTGGCTTGTCTTCATGAGTTAATAGTTAATGAATAAATTCAGAGAATGATACATTAATATTAGTACAGCTCAGCATATCAGGAAAAAGTTTCCTAGAGCTATCAGGATCCTAGGTCTATTTCCTAGGCTTTCAATGAAGAAAATAAGAGAGTTAAAATACATTTTCAAGGATAATTTAACAATAATCTTTACTGAAATTTATTTTCCAATTTTCCATCTATTCATGGAACTCAGCTTTATGGAAATTTCTTGAGTCCTCATGGAGGCAATGCATAAAGTATATATGTTTTGTAAGTCTAAAATCTTATAAAGAACAGCTATACCAAATATTAATTGAAAATATATAATCATCCTGTTTAGAATTACACTTTATATTATCTGTTCCATTTTTATGGCCTGATTCCAAAAACCGAGAGATGATCATATTTAAATGGAAAAACAAATAATGGATGAAAATACTTGACATAGGTACTGAGCATTTATATAAAAAGCAAGAACATAAAGATCTAATGCTTATATGAAAACTTGGAGTTACATCTAGTTAATATATTTGTATAAAAGTAAATTATATAAAATTATAGGAAAATTGTCTCACTTAAATTCATGTAAGAAGTTTGCTTCAACCAACAAAAAATAGTGTTTCAAGTATATGTAATTTTATTGCTGGTCTTCTGAAACTATAAATTACTTGTTATGTAACTATAATAGATTTTTATAATCATTTTATAGTTATACGGTGTAGAAAACAAAATTCAGGCAACATTTTTTACTCCATTTCAACATTTTAAGCAAAATCTGGAGAGTTAAATGAAACCTGAAGCTTTACAATTAAGCAAACATAAAGCAAAAATTTACTTAGTTTCAGCCCTCCAACTTCTTTTTTTCCAATTCTTTTTTTCCTTCAATATTATGTTGGTTGTTCTAGGTATGTTTTACTTTAATATTTGATGTTACAATCAAAGGACATTTTTGATCTTTTTTGTTACCGATCCTCAACATTACTTTTCTTTCTGTTCCTTTGTCAATTATCCTTATTTCTTGGTTCTTGTCTGCCTGATTTTATTCTTGCTTTACTTTTAGTGATTGCAATTGGCCTTCTGCTCTTCTTGTTGATGGCATCTGTGAACATCACAGCTCTGGACTAATGACCTTAACCCAAACTCTGGATTTATTTGCTATTCAGCTTTCAAACTTCCTAGAGGCTAGTCAGCTCTGATACCTTCCATTTCCTTGGATTCCAAATTTCTAACGTCAGTCTTTGTCTTGTCCCTGAGACTAGTGCTCTCAGTTTATCCACTCCCCTTTTTAGCAATCAAGTGTTTACTCATGTGTCAACCTCTTCTCAGCATTACTATCTCCAAGACAAGAATTCTGTCTTATGCAGTTTGAAATTCTGTTGTCTTGGCAGAGTACCTGTCAACTAACAGATGATAGTTGCTAAATAAAATAAAATTAAGATTGGCTGATTGAATGCATGGGATTCAAAACTGTGATTAACTGGAAAAATATCTGGCAAAATTATAATGTCTGTGTTTTGAGAAAAAAAAAGTATTTCTTTCATTTTGTAAAGGCTGCATTTGAGATCGCAGGCTACCACATGGTCAATTCATGAAAGGATTCTTCTGATCAAAAGTATCAAAAAAAAAAACAAAAAACCAAAACTAAAGAAGACAATATGAGTTTCATGACTATACATTAAAAATGTCATTCAATATACTAAGAAGAAAAATCACTAGAGTATTTACATTGCACAGATGATGTGATGTGATTGTTAAGATTTCACAAGATAATAACTTTTAACCTAGTCTATCCAAAGCACCTGAATGTTGATGCTGTTTTAGGTGTCTTATATTTATTATCTGTAAACCTTACAACAACTCTGCAAGGGATATAATGCCTTTCACTCTATGGTGTCAAAGGGTTAAGTTACTGACATCGGGTCCACAACTGGTAAATAGGAGAATCTTTTCAACACAAGTTCAACTGACCTCCCATGCTCTTTCTATCACATCTTGCTTCAAGTAGAAAGACAACTAGTCTTGGGGTTAGGAAACCTGGGTTTGAATCTCAGGTGTGCAATTTAGTAGCTTTATGACTTTGAACACTCAACTTGGCAATTACAAGCTCCCATTTCCTCATATGAGAAGTCTAAATAATACGATCTACTTCATACAGACTGAGAAAATATTAATGCAAGTGGCTGTTAGTATATTAGTGGGTTAATTTTATTATCTTGGAAGGCTGTGGCTCTGCAAAGTCCTTAAAAATGCAGAATGCAATAATAGGTGTGGATGATAATCCGTTTTGACTCTGGACTTCCCTGGTGGCTCAGACGGTAAAGAGTTTGCCTACAGTGCGTGAGACGCAGGCTCGATCCCTGGGTCGGGAAGATCCTCTGGAGAAGGCAATGGCAGTCCACTCCAGTACTCTTGCCTGTAAAATCCCATGGACAGAGGAGCATGGTAGGCTACAGTCCATGGGGTCGCAAAGAGTCGGACATGACTGAGCAACTTCACTTTCCTTTCCTCTCTCACATAGAATAAATTTCCCAAAACGCTCTTTATATTGAAGCAGGAAGTAGATGCCTACCCTCCAGGGTAAAGCAATTAGAGGTTCATTCCCTGCGGATCTAAACTACAGGATGAGAACAGCAGGACAGTTCAGAGAGCGGGCTGGGCCCCGCCCAGACCACATGCTTCTCATTCTCAGAGTCAGGAGACCTCCCGGACCACGCAAGTGCAGAGGGCTCCTTGGAGGTCACGACGAGCGGTGCTGAGGGCCGCGCTACTCAAAGGCCCCTGCACATAGCATCATCTCGGCTAAGAGAAGCGTGCACCCACACGGGAGGCTCCTGAGATACACCAAATGTGGATCCAGGCAAATCAAAATGACTGGCCAAAGTAAACTCGGAAAAAAATGGCCCATAAAAGTAACTCAAACGGACTCAAGGATGTGACTCGGGGACTCTCTCTCTCCCTCAAAGCTCACCCATGTGTCCATTCACACGTATTGTATTCTTTTTCCTCAGAATAAATACTTTACTCATTTCACTACTTTCTGTCTCTGTGGGAATTCTTTTGTGCAGAACCGAATAGCCAGGGCCTGCTCACTGACCCCCAGTCTGGGGGCCAGGATTTGGGGCTCTCACTGTCCCAACCTGGCCTCAGTCTCTGGCCAGGGAACCGAAGCCCCACTTCAAGCTGCTGCAAGCTGAGGCCGCCTAAGATCAATACTGTAGGGTACCAGAAGTCTATATCCGTATTTGTCAATGTTTGCTTGAAGTTATGGCAACACAAGGTACAAAACTGTTATCCTGGATCCCTGCCTACAAATATGACTTTCTTGTCTGCAGTGCTGCTTCCTACTCAGATGAAGCTGTTAGAATAACGCCAGAGAAAGGAAGCACTCCTTGCAGAGAAAATATGTATATTTGTGTCCACATTTTTTTCAATTACATGGGTTGATTATACTATACATTAATCATGAAAGGGTTGAAATTGACAGATTCATAGCTATTGAACAGGACTGCTGTTTAAATATAGTTTTACTTTAAATAAATTGAATGAAAGTCTTTTCTCCACTATATATTTACTCTCAACTACAGACTCTATTGGACTTCCCTGGTAGTTCAGATGGTAAAGTGTCTGCCTACAATGTAGAAGACCCGGGTTCAATCCCTGGGTTGGGAAGATCCTTTGGAGAAAGAAACGGCAACCCACTCTAGTACTCTTGACTGGAAAAATCCCATGGGCAGAGGAGCATGGTAGGCTACAGTCCATAGGGTCGCAAAAAGTCAGACACGACTGAGCGACATCACTTTCACTTTCACAGACCCTATTAACAGGATGCTTAGAGAAATGCAAAGAAATAGAGGAAAACAACAGAATGGGAAAGACTAGAGATCTCCAAGAAAATTAGACATACCAAGGGAACATTTCATGCAAAGATGGGCTCGATAAAGGACAGAAATGGTATGGACCTAAGAGAAGCAGAAGATATTAAGAAGAGGTGGAAGAATACATAGAAGAACTGTACAAAAGAGATCTTCATGACCCAGATAATCATGATGGTGTGATCATTCACCTAGAGCCAGACATCCTGGAATGTGAAGTCAAGTGGGCCTTAGAAAGCATCACTACAAACAAAGTTAGTGGAGGTGACTGAATTCCAGTTGAGCTATTTCAAATCCTGAAAGATGATGCTGTGAAGGTACTGCACTCAATATGCCAGCACATTTGGAAAACTCAGCAGTGGCCACAGAACTGGAAAAGCTCAGTTTTCATTCCAATCCCAAAGAAAGGCAATGCCAAAGAATGCTCAAACTACCACACAATTGCACTCATCTCACACGCTAGTAAAGTAATGCTCAAAATTCTCCAAGCCAGGCTTAAGCAATACATGAACCGTGGACTTCCAGATGTTCAAGCTGGTTTTAGAAAAGGCAGAGGAACCAGAGATCAAATTGCCAACATCTGCTGGATCATCAAAAAAGCAAGAGAGTTCAGAAAAACATCTATTTTTGCTTTATTGACTATGCCAAAGCCTTGAACTGTGTGGATCACAATAAACTGTGGAAAATTCTGAAAGAGATGGGACTGATTCTTGAGAAACCTATATGCAGGTCAGGAAGCAACAGTTAGAACTGGACATGGAACAATAGACTGGTTCCAAATGGGAAAAGGAGTAGGTCAAGGTTGCATATTGTCACCCTGCTTATTTAACTTATATGCAGAGTACATCATGAGAAATGCTGGGCTGGAAGAAGCACAAGCTGGAATCAAGATTGCCGGGAGAACTATCAATAACCTCAGATATGCGGGGAGCCGGCCTGACTGCTCAGGCCCCTTCTCGGCCCTGAGAGAGATCAAAAGGTCCCTCTCTGTCCCGCCACCCCTGATTTGTTAAAGTGCAAATTGGCCTTTCTCACCTCCCTCAAGGAAATCGCTGCAGCCACCATTTGCCTATTTTCCTGACTCTGATAAGATTATCGGGCTCCTGTGAATGGCTTATGTCTAGGTAGTCTTTACCTGATTGTAAGATGCTGGTGCCATGCTCTGCTGGAGTTAAGATAAACTCCTAAAACTAGTATCTGCAGTTCTGCACGTATACAAGTCTTTGATCTAAAATTTGGTGAATCCTGTTAGTATATATATGTATGTTACGCCTCAATAAAGTCGTCGGAATCAGTCAGAAGCTGACTCCGTCCCTCTCAACCCCATCTTTCTTAGTCTTTTATTTCTCAGGTGCACTGGTGATTGCGTCCTTGACCTGTTCATCTAGCCGGCAGGCCCGGCAAGTGGCGCCAGAACGAGGGACGTGGGCGGATCCCAGAGCACAGCCACCCAAAAATATTGAAAGTGATCCCGGGAGAAAGCCTCACCTATTCAGGTATCGTTGGAAAACTGTGGGTGGAGAGGGTATAGTTGAGAGTAAAAATTATGGGGCAAAGTAATAGTAGACAGTTCTTTGTTTCTATGTTAAAAACTATGCTAAAAGCTAGAGGAATTTCTGTCTCTAAACAGAAACTAGAAAGATTTCTTGTCTTTGTGGAGGAAACTTGTCCTTGGTTCCCAGAGCAAGGAACTATTAGCCTTGAAACTTGGATAAAGGTGGGAGAACAAATTCAAACAGTTTATACCCTCTGTGGACCAGACAAAGTTCCTCTTGATGCTTATTCTCTATGGACTCTAATAAGAGATTGTTTAAACCCAGAACACGAGAGTAGGAAATTTGAAACAGCCTTGAAATTTATAGCACCCAAGTGTTCAGGTGCCCCCCAACGGGTAGCGGAGCACATATATGACTCCCCAATTGTTTCAGGTTCCAGAAAAAATGATAATGAGACTACTGCTCTAGAACAAGACTCAGATTCAGAACTTTCTCCTGATGAGGAAGACGATTTAAAAGAGCAGGCTTTTGAGCATGACAAAGAAGGATGGGATGCCTTTATAGTAACTCAACAAAAGAATAAAGACCAAGGCTCCCCTTTTTCTGAACTTAGAGAGATGCTAACATCCATATCTCAGAGAATGGAACAACTAGACTTATCGCCCATAAATACAACTAAGCCGTTGCATTCTAAAACGCCATCTGTTATAGCCGGTTTAGATCCTGACCCGCTGCCGCCGCCGGTCCCGCTCCCTCCCCCTCCTCTCGCAGAAGCGCCTTTGATTCCAACAGCGCCAGTATATGTTCCATCTAGCCTAAAAAGGCCGGTACTTTCACCACTACAAATGGCTGTGAAAACAGCCCGAGAACAGGGTGAAAATCTTGAGGGATATTCTATGATTTTCCCTGTTTTTCAAGATGCTAATCATCGGAGGTATCATGAGCCTCTGCCTTTTAAACAACTGAAAGAACTGAAACAAGCTTGCGCTCAATACGGGCCTACTGCGCCGTTTACTCTAGCCATAATTGAAAGTCTGTCATCTCAATACTTGCCTCCTAATGATTGGAAGGCAGTTGCGCGAGCCTGTCTCTCAGGAGGTGATTATCTCTTGTGGCGCTCAGAATACGGGGAGGTCTGTGGCGTCATTGAAGACCGTAACCGCAGTAATAGGCTGCAGGTTACTTTTGACATGCTAATGGGGGAAGGACAATTTAGAGACCTTAATCAACAATTGACCTACCCTGAACAAGCTTATCCACAAATCAATGAGGCAGCCCTAAAGGCATGGAAAAGGCTCCCTGCCTCGAATAGAAAGGCTGAGGACTTATCAAAAATCCGGCAGGGGCCTGACGAGCCTTATCAGGATTTCGTCGCTCGACTTCTCGAGGCAGTGTCAAAAATTATAGGAGATGAGGAAGCCGGAACTATTTTAACTAAACAGATGGCATATGAGAATGCTAATACTGCTTGTCAGGCTGCTTTAAGACCTTATAGGAAAAAGGGAGGTTTAGCAGATTATGTAAGAATTTGTGCTGACATCGGCCCTTCCTATCTTCAGGGATTGTCTATGGCTGCTGCTATCCAGGGAAAAACTATCCAGGAAGTTTTATATCAACAAACTAAGAACAAGAATAGTGTAAAGAAGGGAGGGCCTCCTGGCAGTTGTTTCTCATGCAGACAATTGGGACACCGCATGGCACAATGCCCTAAGAAAAACAACGTAGATAGCACCAAAACTCCTAATGTATGCCCTAGATGTAAGAAAGGAAAACACTGGGCTAGAGACTGCAGATCTAAGACAGATGTGGATGGCAAACCTCTTCCATCACAGTCGGGAAACTGGGTGAGGGGCCAGCCCCAGGCCCCGAAACAGTGTTATGGGGCACTTCAGAACGAACTTCAGCCCAACCCAACCGGCCCGATATTAAGAGCCTCCTCCGAGCTACCCCAGGCAGCACAGGATTGGACTTGTGTGCCGCCGCCTACACAGTACTAACACCTGAGATGGGGATGCAAGCCATTCCCACTGGAGTTTTCGGGCCTTTACCAAAAGGAACTGTAGGCTTAATTATTGGCAGAAGTAGTTGGACCATGAAAGGCTTATCGGTATCCCCTGGAGTAATTGATGCAGATTATATGGGAGAACTCAAAATTATGGCTCATGCGCCTTTAAATATAATCAGTATTCCCACAAATCAACGAATAGCCCAGTTAGTTCTGTTGCCTCTTCACATGGAGGGGAAAGTTGCCTCTAGACGAGAGCGCAATACTGATGGTTTTGGTTCATCTGATGTATATTGGGTGCAGTCTATTTCTGCTGAACGGCCTAAACTCGACCTTTTTATTGAGAATAAAAAATTTTCAGGAATTTTAGATACTGGTGCAGATGTATCAGTTATAGCTGAGGAGCATTGGCCTCAACATTGGCTCAAACAAGAAGCTTACTCCACCTTGAGGGGAATAGGACAGTCTCAAAGTCCACAGCAGAGTAGCCGCATCCTGCATTGGAGGGACTCTGAGGGACATGAAGGAGATTTTCAGCCCTTTATTCTCCCTCATCTCCCGGTCAATTTATGGGGAAGAGATGTTATGCAACAAATGGGAGTTTATATGTTTGCCCCAAATAAAATTGTTTCTAACATGATGTTAAACCAAGGACTCCTCCCTCAACAGGGGCTAGGAAAAGATAATCAAGGAATTACTCAACCCATATTGCCCGAATCAAAACCGTTCAGATCTGGACTGGGGTGTTTTTAATGGGGGCTACTGATTCTCCTGTAATCCATGCAGACCCAATCAGTTGGAAAACTGATGAGCCTGTCTGGGTTGATCAGTGGCCCCTGACCAAAGAAAAGATTGCTGCAGCTGAGCAGTTGGTACAGGAGCAATTGCATTTAGGACATATTGAGCCTTCTAATTCACCTTGGAATTCCCCTATATTTGTTATTAAAAAGAAATCTGGCAAATGGAGATTGCTTCAAGATCTTCGAAAAGTTAATGAGACCATGGTGGTTATGGGACCACTCCAGCCCGGTTTGCCCTCACCTGCTGGGATACCACGTGCAACTTATAAAATAATTATAGATTTAAAAGATTGTTTTTATACGATACCCCTGCACCCTAATGATTGTCATCGCTTTGCTTTTAGCATCCCCTCCACAAATTTTAAACAGCCTGCACGAAGATATCATTGGAAAGTTCTTCCGCAGGGTATGGCTAACAGCCCCACACTTTGTCAAAAATTTGTTGATCAGGCGATTGATCCCGTTCGAAAGGCTTATCCTGAAGTTTATTTAGTTCATTATATGGATGACATTTTACTTGCTCATTGTATAGAGGGTATTCTTTTGCAAGCGTATGACCTGCTATTGCTTCAATTGACTAAATTTGGATTGCAAATTGCTTCTGAAAAAGTACAACGATCCCTGCCGTTTTCTTATTTGGGGTTTAGGCTAGAGAGAGAGACCTTTCGAGCGCAGAAACTTCAGATTCGAAAAGATAATCTGAAGACTTTAAATGACTTTCAGAAATTATTAGGGGACATAAATTGGATCCGTCCCTATCTAAAATTGACTACTGGAGAATTGAAACCTTTGTTTGATATTTTAAAAGGACCTACCGATCCTTCCTCTCCCAGAATATTAAATGATGAAGGGCGAGCTGCTCTGGCATTGGTTGAAAAGGCCCTCTCTCAGCATTTTGCTACCTACTGTGATTTTTCTCAACCGTGGGGACTATATGTGTTTCCCTCTAAACATACCCCGACGGCAGTGTTATATCAAAATGCTCCCTTACAGTGGATCCATTTACCTGTATCGCCTTCAAAAGTTCTTACTCCTTTTTTTGATTTCATTAGCCTCCTCGTTGCCAAAGGAAGGCGTCTTTCCAGAGAAATGTTGGGAGCCGATCCTGCTTACATTTATGTGCCCTATACCAAAGAACAGCAGGAATGGCTTTTTCAGTTTAATGACTCGTGGGCTTTGGCCTTTTCCTCCTTTACAGGTCAAATTATTAATCATTTACCTTCTGATAAACTTTTGCATTTTGCCAGCCAGCATTCATTTATTTTTCCAAAGAATGTTTCTAATGTTCCTATTCAAGATGCTCTTACGATCTTTACTGATGGATCCTCCAATGGAACTGCTGCCTTTGTGGTTAATGATACCCCTTTCTCCTGGCAGACGAACTATACATCGGCTCAAGAAGTAGAACTTTCAGCCGTTCATAAAGTATGCTCACAATATTCCTCACAGTCTTTTAATTTGTTTACTGATAGCAAATACATTGCTCATGCTTTGCAATATATAGAAACTGTTCCCTTTATTTCTACTGTGAATTCTAACATTCAACATTTGTTACGTTCAATTCAGTCTCTGCTGCAACAGCGCACCTTACCCTGCTTCTTTGGACATTTACGTGCCCACACTGGGCTTCCTGGACCTCTATCTATGGGAAATCAGATGGCTGATTCTCACACTAGAGTTTTTCTTTCACAGGTGGAAGCAGCACAGCAATCACATGCGCTACATCACCAGAATAGTAATACTCTTCGTTTGCAGTTTCAAATCCCTCGAGAAACTGCACGACAAATTGTTAAATCTTGTCCTGTTTGCCCTAAGTTTCTTCCAGTTCCACATCTTGGCGTTAATCCTCGCGGGCTTCTACCGAATCATCTTTGGCAAATGGATGTCACTCATGTCCCTTCCTTTGGTCGTTTAAAGTACGTTCACGTATCTATTGACACCTTTTCAGGATATATTGTGGCATCCTTACAGACTGGTGAAGCCGCAAAACATTCTATCTCACATTGTCTTTATGCTTTTTCCATTTTAGGCACGCCAAAGATTATAAAAACTGATAATGGCCCCGGCTATGTCTCCTCTGCCTTCAAAAATTTTTGTTCCTCTTTTTCTATCACCCTAAAAACAGGCATTCCTTATAATCCACAGGGTCAAGGCATCGTGGAACGTGCTAATCAAACTTTAAAACTACAGCTTCAAAAAATACAGAGGGGGGAGCTCTACCCCCTTCTACCCAGAAATTACCTTAATCACGCTTTATATATTTTAAATTTTTTAATTTTAGATAAAGAAGGACATTCAGCCGCGCAGAGATTTTGGGACCCTCAGATTTCCAGCAGAAAGCCGATGGTCTTGTGGAAAGACCCGCTGGATAATAACTGGCATGGCCCAGATCCCGTGTTAATTTGGGGGAGGGGTCATGTATGTGTTTTTCCACAGGATGCCGAAGCACCGCGCTGGCTCCCGGAAAGGCTGGTACGCCAGACGGAGGAGATTACTGAATCAGCAATTAGGTCGGCTGACTTTACAGCAGAGGAATCTTCTCCCGACAAATCAGCAGATGCATGAGTTTATCCTTCAAGCAAGGAGGATGGCTGCAGAGACGGCCCAACCTCGATATGCGCTGGCTTATATCGCCCTCGCTTTGGCATGCGCGATAATGAATCAAGCCTTCCCTCAGGCTGAAGCCAATGCTTTCGTTTCCTGGGCTCATTCTTATGCTGATTTTTACAATGAAACAGCCTGCTGGGTCTGCACAAGCATGCCTTTATCGGTTACAGAAGGATTACCCTGGTGGGTGCTTCCCTTTCCAAAAAATGAAACTTCGGCTTTATGTGATTTTTTAAAAGAATATCAGAAGAAACATCGAAGCTTAATTACAGTTAATTTTGATATAGATTCTCGATGCTCTGATCCTTTACACGCTTCTTCTTTTTATTTTAATGTAACACAAAGTTATCAGGAAATTGTTAATGCGTACTTATATTACGAAAATAGATCTGTTTCTTCTCCCAATGATTTTAATCGATTTGAGGGTGACTACTACCAAGTTTGGGACGAATATTTCTGGATGACCCCTGAAAAAGGACAGCTACTGACCCCTGCTGACATTTGCTGGGAGCAAAAGACTCATGTACCAACATTTGGAGGCCGAGAATTTCCAGGATATCACATGAAACATATGGGACTATTGCCTACCCACAAATGTAAGACTGTAATGGATGTAACGTTTATTGTCAACAAGTCTGTTATTTGGCCAGGGACAGATTGGGAAAATAGCCCTGGTATAAGATGGGTAGCCCCAAATAACACTCGATGGATTTGTGGATACAACCTTTGGCCCTGGCTCCCTGTAGGATGGGTGGGGAGATGTACCCTAGGGTTTGTGTTTGCCCCTGGGAGAATTCATAAGCAAAAAATTAGTCAACCTGTTAATTTACCTTATGTTAAAGCCCGGTGGTCACGCTCTGTTTTTCATTGGTATGATTATTTAGCCTCAATTTTTGTGCCCTCTTTAGGAGCCACTGATATTATGCTCAGGGTAGAGGCTTTGAACAATTTTACAAAACAAGCTTTGACAGATACTAGAAGAGCTTTAGAGGCTCTTAATGAAGAACAAAAACAGATGAGAAAAGCCGTTCTACAAAATCGTATGGCTCTGGATATTCTAACAGCCTCTCAAGGGGGAACATGCGCCTTAATAAAAATGGAGTGTTGTGTATATATTCCTGATTATTCCTCAAATGTTTCTGATGCTTTAGAAGATATGAAACAACAAGTAGCCGCTATGGATTTCTCTGACTCCAGCATTTGGAGTCAGATATCTGCCTGGTTTCATAGTGGTTGGTGGAAATCTATAATTTTCATCATTATATGCATATTGTTATTGCTGTGTTTTGGCCCTTGCATTTGTCAATGCATATCTGAGATGATAAATAAAAGATTGCTGATGTTTTTCCGTTTGCAAACGTGGCCATTTCCTTCGAGGGAGATATAATGGCCATTAGTCAAAAGAAAAGGGGGAGATGCGGGGAGCCGGCCTGACTGCTCAGGCCCCTTCTCGGCCCTGAGAGAGATCAAAAGGTCCCTCTCTGTCCCGCCACCCCTGATTTGTTAAAGTGCAAATTGGCCTTTCTCACCTCCCTCAAGGAAATCGCTGCAGCCACCATTTGCCTATTTTCCTGACTCTGATAAGATTATCGGGCTCCTGTGAATGGCTTATGTCTAGGTAGTCTTTACCTGATTGTAAGATGCTGGTGCCATGCTCTGCTGGAGTTAAGATAAACTCCTAAAACTAGTATCTGCAGTTCTGCACGTATACAAGTCTTTGATCTAAAATTTGGTGAATCCTGTTAGTATATATATGTATGTTACGCCTCAATAAAGTCGTCGGAATCAGTCAGAAGCTGACTCCGTCCCTCTCAACCCCATCTTTCTTAGTCTTTTATTTCTCAGGTGCACTGGTGATTGCGTCCTTGACCTGTTCATCTAGCCGGCAGGCCCGGCACAGATATGCAGATGACACCACCCTTATGACAGAGAGTGAAGAGGAACTAAAAACCCTTTTGAAGAAAGTGAAAAAGGAGAGTGAAAAAGTTGTCTTAAAGCTCAACATTCAGAAAACTATGATCATGGCATCTGGTCCGATCACTTCATGGCAAATAGATGGGGAAACAGTGGAAACAGTGTTTATTTTTTGAGGCTCCAAAATCACTGTAATTGGTGATTGCCGCCATGAAATTAAAAGATGCTTACTCCTTGGAAGGAAAGTTATGACCAACCTAGATAGCATATTAAAAAGCAGAGACATTACTTTGCCAACAAAGGTCTGTCTAGTCAAGGCTATGGTTTTTCCAGTAGTGATGTGTGGATGTGAGAGTTGGACTGTGAAGAAAGCTGATCTTCAAAGAATTGATGCTTTTGAACTGTGGTGCTGGAAAAGACTCTTGAGAGTCCCTTGGACTGCAAGGAGATCCAACCAGTCCATCCTAAAGGAGATCAGTCCTGGGTGTTCACTGGAAGGACTGATGCTGAAGCTGAAACTCCAATACTTTGGCCACCTCATGTGAAGAGTTGACTCACTGGAAAAGACCCTGATTGTTGGTCCTTTAATGGACTGGAACCTGGTGGTCCGGAGTCGGCCATAAGAAAGTAAGAGAGAGGAAGAGGCTGATACCCCCTGGTTTAGGCGGAAAGCCAACAGAGTCCTGTTCTTAGGGCTCGCGCTGCTGCATGTAGGTACCAGGCGCCCTCTCGAGTGGGTGAAGGCACAGTGCGCCTTCTCGAGAGGGTCTTAGAAGCCCGGGCAAGAAAGTGAGCTCAGCGGGCCTCCGCGCTCCAAGAAATTAGCCAAGAAATTAGAGAGAGAGAGAGACAGAGAGAAGAAATAGAAAGAAAGAAAGAAAGACATGGGGACCAAAGCTCTGATGGAGCAAAGGTGTTTTAATCAACTTGGCGTGGGCATACATACTGTTTTACAAGGTGGTTATTCTCAGCAAAGACAAAGATTAAAATTCCAGACTTACAAAACATAAGACGATCCCTATCAAAGAGAGAGTTGGAAACAATCACCTTTCCATAAGAAGGAAGAGGGTACTTATCACTGTAATGAGAAATGCCTGGATTCCTCAGCCCAGAAAAGGCGTGCCTCTCCTCTTAATTCTGAATATTCAGGAATTAATAAGGGCCAGAGGGTTCCTGACAGATCCAAAACAGCACACAGGAAGCCTCTTGTTAAATGCTTCCTGACACCTGATGCTGGGAGGGATTGGGGGCAGGAGGAGAAGGGGACAACAGAGGATGAGATGGCTGGATGGCATCACCGACTCGATGGACATGGGGTTGAGTAAACTCTGGGAGTTGGTGATGGACAGGGAGGCCTGACATGCTGCGATTCATGGGGTCTCAAAGAGTCGGACACGACTGAGTGGCTGAACTGAACTGAACTGAACTAGAGAATATGAGGGGCTACTCTGGAGGCTTAGTGTTAAAGAATTGCCTGTGATGCAGGAGCCACAGGAGACGTGGGTTTGATTGGAAAGATTCCCTGGAGGAGGGCATTGCATCCCACTCCAGTATTCTTGCCTGGAGAATCCATGGACCGAGGAACTTGGCAAGCTACAGTCCATGGAGTCGCAAAGAGTTGGGCATGATCAAAGTGACTTCGCATGCAAAGAATCTGAAATATTATTTAATTTATAGCAAATTTTATTTAATATTTAACTTTTCTATATTGCCAGATAAATATAAGAAGTGTTAAGATTGTCTATATATATTTAGTAAGATATGTATCCCTTGAGTCAACTTGATAAATTACAGTTGTATCTATTTTACTCAGATGAATTATGTCTGTATTTGGGATCTCTATTGGTGGGTTTAAACAGCTTTTGGAATGTATCTGTAATGAACCAACTATGCTATTTAAGTGAAATATGGTATAATTCAGTATTCGTTTGGTATAGTTATTATGGGTTAGAGAACTCCTGTGATAGGAAATACTGTGAATGTGAAGAGATGGCTGTTTAATTTCACAATGCACATGAAGGATAAATATTCAAATATGATTTCTGATGTAAAAAAATTATAGAAGCATCTATAGGAAAATGATCATCTGCACTGTGTCTGCTTGCACCTTGAAAAATAAAAATATAAAATATTTCACATTGTTATAGCAGACATGTAGTTAGGTATGAGCAGAGAAAAATCACACATCTTGAAAACAGCAGGGGTCCACAGGCAGACAAAGAAAAGCAGAAACCTTCAGACTGACAGGAAACCACACATCTTGGGCAAAGAAAGGTGGCGAAAGGCAGGAATCTTATGCATCCTAATGTAACCTGTTATTCATTATGCTCTCATTACAATAATATTAGCCTTAAAAGTAGCCATCATGCACGGAGCCATGACTACTTCTGACCTAAGCTAAATAAGGACAAAAATCCCCAAATCTGGGAACTCAACCCCCAAACTCCTCCTTCCTCAGTGAGTATTCCACCCCTTCATTTGAATGCCCCTCATAATCTGCTTGCCAGAGAAACGCAGGGCAGCATTTCCTCGCCTGTCTGTCCACTCTCCCTTTGAGACTGTATCCTTGCTTAAATAAAACTTTACTTTCTTAACCTCTCTGCTTATCTCTGAACTCTTTCACAGCAAATAAAGAAGCTTAAATTCACCAGGGACAACATCATCCTAAAAAATGCAGGAAAAAGCCTTATAGTTTGATCACTCATCACATAGCCACAGAGGTTCAGATTATTGGCCCAAGATGACAGAGTAGGAAGATCCTAAACTCACCTACCACAGTCGCACAAAAATTATAACTACTTGCAGGGCAGTTTTTGATGAGGCAGATCTGAGAGTAACAGAAAAGATCATCTACAACTAAAGATAAAATGGCTGATTAATGTCAATGCATGGCAAAAACCACTACAATACTATAAAGTAATTAGCCTCCAATTAAAATAAATAAACAATTTTTTTTTTTTTTTAAGAAGGAAAAACAACAAGACGGGAGGAGCAGAGCCATGATATACTCAATACCTATACCCGGTGTTGGCGGTGTGGTGGTTTAGTCGCTAAGTTGTGTCTGAGTCTTGCAACCTCAGGGACTGGAGCCTGGCGGGTGACGCCCAAATGGGAGGGTAATTACACTCGCAGAGGTTCTCCGGGTGAGTGAGGGGCCAGACCCTACGTCAAGCTCCCCAGACCATATTTCCTGCACTGCAAAGATGAGCCTTCAGAATAACCGCTTTTAAGGTCAGAGGCTTTAAAAGCCAGAGGGAGGAGGGACCTGAAACTGCCTGGGGCCCTGGCTGGTAACTGTGAGCCCTCCTGCAGCGCCAGCCCCAGGGCCCCTCTCCTCTAGAGCAAAGGCCACTGCTATTATCTCCAAGGAGAAGGCACACGTGGGCAGGACTGAGCTGGCTCGGATCCAGCGCTGCATTTGAACAGGATGAGGGTGGCTTTTGCTGGTAGGTGCTCACAGCAGATCAGGAGCTGTTTTGAGTTCTGACAGGCACACTGGGAAATAAAGGAGGGAGATGAAGAAGTACACACGTCCGGTTACAGAACAAATGACCCGAGGGAATGAAATGTACAGTGTGGGGAATATAGTTAACTACATAATTTTTGTATAGTGATATAACTAGACTTCTTGAAGTGATCATTTTGAAATGTGTAGCAATATGGAATCTCTTTGTTGTGCAACAGGAACTAAGATAGTGTTGTAGGTCACTGATACTTCAAAAACACACAAGCAAACAAACTCATAGAACAAGAGATCTGATTTGTGGTTACTAGAGGCAAGACATGTGGAAAAGGGGGATTGGATGAAGGCAGTCAAAAAATAAGAGCTTCCAGTTACAAGATGTATATGTGCTAGGGATGTAATGTACAACATGACAAGTATAGTTAATGCTGCTGAACACTATATATTAATATGTTAAATTGGTTAAGATAGTAAATCCTAAAAGTTCTCATCATAAAGAAACAATTTTCTCTTTCTTTGATTTTGTATCTATATGAGATGATGGATATTGTGATAACCATTTCATGATACATGGAAGCCAAATCATTATTCTGTACACCTTAAACTTTTACAGTGCTTTATGGCAATTATATCTCAATAAAATGGCGGGAAAGTAAAGAACCAAGGAGGTCCAACCACAGTAATAAGTAGTTTCAATCATGACCTTACATGTGCCCTCTCCCTGTGTTTCTGTAGGTATAGGATTCTATTTCTTTATTACTCTTTAATGACTGCTTCTTTATTTCTCAAACCATTATTTCCACCTCCATGCTATACACTGACATTGGGAAAACCTCTTAGATCTGCTCCCATTCTCTGGAACATTTAATGAAAACCATCTAATGGGCTTCCCAGGTGGCTCAGTCGTAAAGAATTTGCCTGCCAATGCAGATGACACAGGAGACGTGGGTTTGATACTTGGGTCAGGAAGATCCCCTGGAGTAGAAATGGTAACGTGCTCCAGTATTCTTGCTGGGATAAGCCCATGGACAGAGGAACCTGGCAGGCCACAGTCCGTGGACTCGCAGAGTCGGACACGGCTGAGTGACAGAGCATACGTACTGTCTTTCATTGTAACTCTCCATCCGCCTTCCATCGTTTCCTAACAAGTAGCCACTGGAACTCCTGCTTTGCTGAATGTCAGGTGTTATCACTTTTCCTTGTAGTTCTTGTCACCTCATAGCCAGAACCATATACTTTACTTTCATCTGGTAATAAAACAAGTATCACTGACTTCTCACAGAGACCCACTTCCCAGATTAATGGTCTTATCTCTTATATACCAGTTTTTCTTCTAAACCCCTTACTGTGTTAAATTTTGTCCCCAGTCCTTGAACCTGACTACAGCACTCTCTGGTGAAATAAGATATATTTTAGGAATTGTTTGCACCTTCTTCCATCAATTATTCCTCATCATGTTATCATCTTACCCAAGACTGGTCCTAAATTTTGTTATAGGTTTGAGCATCTACAGCTGGATGAGAAATAATACCAGCCATAGAGAATAGTTTGCTTTAGGATCAAAATTAGACCACTATATAAGTGAAATTTTCCAACAGACAGGTTAATCATTAATAAAAGTCCCAGAGTCTTAGTATTTTAGAGTTTCTTGGAAAAAAGAGATTTAATATTTGTTCATAACATTTCTGAGTGTCAAATATCATGGTAAGTGGTTTGCGCACATTGGAATGCAGAATGAAGTCTTTAAACGTTAGAATAAGACTGCCTAAGCTCTTCCACTCACCATCATTATAGTATTGAATGAGTAATAAAATGTAAATTACTTTATTTGTATTAAAATGGTAACAGTAAGATATGCTGTGTAAGTATGTTATGTGGATAAACAAAATAACACATTTGAGTCAGTGCACACAGTGCCTAGCCCACAGTACATAATATGTAATTATTAACTCTTATCTCACTTAGTCTTTCCAATAACCACAGAAAAAGGAAAATGGCAATCTGTTAAAAGAAAGTCCTTAAAGGACAACGAGAAAACAGCAAAACCAGAATATTAATATTGTTATTTTATTTCAAAGCCTATGTTCTTTCCACTGTAATCTTATACCCAGTATGGATGCTATTTCTACAACAATTCTGAGAGATGATGACACACATCCAGTCTCAACAATCTAAAATTCTAAGTGGAGAGCCTTGAAAGTCTGTCCCTAAATTTCACATGCTGCATTAGCTTGAGCCAGGATATAAGTATCAACTATTCAATTACCTCCCCTTTTCTCTAACAATCAATTTCTAATTTTCGACTTGGATTGTCCTTAACTCCCATATGTTTCATGGTACCCTGAATACAATCATTATATTAAGCAACACCTGTAACCATAAGGGATTAGACCTGATAGACAGAATGCCTGAAGAACTACAAATGAAGGTTTGTAACAATGTACAGGAGGCAGTGATCAAGACCATCCCCAAGAAAAAGAAATGCAAAACGGCAAAATGGTTGTCTGAGGAGGTCTTACAAATAGTTGAGAATAGAAGAGAAGCAAAAGACAAAGGAGTAAAGGAAAGACATACCCATTTGAATGTAGAGTTCCGAAGATTAGCAAGGAGAGAAAAGAAAGCTTTCTTCAGTGATCAATGCAAAGAAATAGAGGAAAACAAAATGGGAAATACTAGAGACCTCTTCAAGAAAATAAGAGATACCAAGGGAAATTCTCATGCAAAGATGGGTACAATAAAGGACAGAAATGGTATGGACCTAACAGAAGCAGAAGATTTTAAGAGGAGGTGGCAAGAATATACAGAAGAACTATACAAAAAAATATCTTCACAACCCAGATAATCACAATGGTGTGATCACTCACCTAGAGCCAGACATCCTGGAATGTGAAGTCAAGTGGGCCTTAGGAAGCATCAGTATGAACAAAGCTACTGGAGATGATGGAATTCCAGCTGAGTTATTTCAAATCCCGAAAGATGATGCTGTGAAAGTGCTGCCAGCAAATTTGAAAAACTCAGCAGTGGCCACAGGACTGGAAAAGGTCAGTTTTCATTCCAATCCCAAAGAAAGGCAATGCCAAAGAATGCCCCAACTACTGCACAATTGCACTCATCTCACACGCTAGCAAAGTAATGCTCAAAATTCTCCAAGCCAGGCTTCAACAGTATGTGAAACCATGAACTTCCAGATGTTCAACTGGATTTAGAAAAGGCAGAGTAATCAGAGATCAAACTGCCAACACCCTTTGGATCATCAAAAAAGCAAGAGAGTTCCAGAAAAACACCTACTTCTGCTTTATTGACTATGCTGAAGCCTTTGACTGTGTGGATCAAAACAAACTGTGGAAAATTCTTCGAGAGATGGGAATGCCAGACAACCTGACCTGCTTCCTGAGAAATCTGTATGCAGGTCAAAAAGCAACAGTTAGAACTGGACATGGAACAACAGACTGATTCCAAATCAGGAAGGGAGTACATCAAGGCTGTATATTGTCACCCTGCTTATTTATCATATATGCAGAGTACATCATGAGAAATACTGGACTGGTTGAAGCACAAGATGGAATCAAAATTGCAGGGAGAAATATCAATAACCTCAGATATGCAGATGACACCACCCTTATGGCAGAAAGCAAAGAAGAACTAAAGAGCCTCTTGACGAAAGTGAGAGGACAGTGAAAAAGTTGGCTTAAAACTCAACATTTAGAAAACTAAGATCATGGCATCTGGTCCCATCACTTCATGGCAAATAGATATGGAAACAGTGGAAACAGTTACAAACGTTATTTTTCTGGGCTTCAAAATCACTGCACATGGAACTGCAGCCATGAAATTAAAAGATGTTTGCTCCTTGGAAGAAAAGTTATGACCAACCTAGACAACATATTAAAAAGCAGAGACTTTACTTTGCCAACAAAAGTCCGTGTAGTCAAAGCTGTGGTTTTTCCAATATTCATGTATGCATGTGAGAGTTGGACTATAAAGAAAGCTGAGCACTGAAGAATCGATGCTTTTGAACTGTGGTATTGGAGAAGACTTTTTTTTTTTTTTTAATTTATTTATTTATTTATTTTTTCAGTGGGTTTTGTCATACATTGACATGAATCAGCCATAGATTTACACGTATTCCCCATCCCGATCCCCCCTCCCACCTCCCTCTCCACCCGATTCCTCTGGGTCTTCCCAGTGCACCAGGCCCGAGCACTTGTCTCATGCATCCCACCTGGGCTGGTGATCTGTTTCACCATAGATAATATACATGCTGTTCTTTCTAAACATCCCACCCTCACCTTCTCCCACAGAGTTCAAAAGTCTGTTCTGTACTTCTGTGTCTCTTTTTCTGTTTTGCATATAGGGTTGTCGTTACCATCTTTCTAAATTCCATATATATGTGTTAGTATGCTGTAATGTTCTTTATCTTTCTGGCTTACTTCACTCTGTATAAGGGGCTCCAGTTCCATCCATCTCATTAGAACTGGTTCAAATGAATTCTTTTTGACGGCTGAGTAATATTCCATGGTATATATGTACCACAGCTTCCTTATCCATTCATCTGCTGATGGGCATCTAGGTTGCTTCCATGTCCTGGCTATTATAAACAGTGCTGCGATGAACATTGGGGTGCATGTGTCTCTTTCAGATCTGGTTTCCTCAGTGTGTATGCCCAGAAGTGGGGTTGCTGGGTCATATGGCAGTTCTATTTCCAGTTTTTTAAGAAATCTCCACACTGTTCTCCATAGCGGCTGTACTAGTTTGCATTCCCACCAACAGTGTAAGAGGGTTCCCTTTTCTCCACACCCTCTCCAGCATTTATTGCTTGTAGACGTTTGGATAGCAGCCATCCTGACTGGCGTGCAATGGTACCTCATTGTGGTTTTGATTTGCATTTCTCTGATAATGAGTGATGTTGAGCATCTTTTCATGTGTTTGTTAGCCATCTGTATGTCTTCTTTGGAGAAATGTCTTTAGTTCTTTGGCCCATTTTTTGATTGGGTCATTTATTTTTCTGGAATTGAGCTGCAAGAGTTGCTTGTATATTTTTGAGATTAATCCTTTGTCTGTTTCTTCATTTGCTATTATTTTCTCCCAATCTGAGGGCTGTCTTTTCACCTTACTTATAGTTTCCTTTGTTGTGCAAAAGCTTTTAAGTTTCATTAGGTCCCATTTGTTTAGTTTTGCTTCTATTTCCAATATTCTGGGAGGTGGGTCATAGAGGATCTTGCTGTGGTTTATGTCGGAGAGTGTTTTGCCTATGTTCTCCTCTAGGAGTTTTATAGTTTCTGGTCTTACATTTAGATCTTTAATCCATTTTGAGTTTATTTTTGTGTATGGTGTTAGAAAGTGTTCTAATTTCATTCTTTTACAAGTGGTTGACCAGCTTTCCCAGCACCACTTGTTAAAGAGGTTGTCTTTTTTCCATTGTATATCCTTGCCTCTTTTGTCAAAGATAAGGTGTCCATAAGTTCGTGGATTTATCTCTGGGCTTTCTATTCTGTTCCATTGATCTATATTTCTGTCTTTGTGCCAGTACCATACTGTCTTGATGACTGTGGCTTTGTAGTAGAGTCTGAAGTCAGGCAGGTTGATTCCTCCAGTTCCATTCTTCTTTCTCAAGATTACTTTGGCTATTCGAGGTTTTTTGTATTTCCATACAAATTGTGAAATTATTTGTTCTAGTTCTGTGAAAAATACCGTTGGTAGCTTGATAGGGATTGCATTGAATCTATAGATTGCTTTGGGTAGAATAGCCATTTTGACAATATTGATTCTTCCAATCCATGAGCATGGTATGTTTCTCCATCTGTTTGTGTCCTCTTTGATTTCTTTCATCAGTGTTTTATAGTTTTCTATGTATAGGTCTTTTGTTTCTTTAGGTAGATATATTCCTAAGTATTTTATTCTTTTTGTTGCAATGGTGAATGGTATTGTTTCCTTAATTTCTCTTTCTGTTTTTTCATTGTTAGTATATAGGAATGCAAGGGATTTTTCTGTGTGAATTTTATATCCTGCAACTTTACTATATTCATTGATTAGCTCTAGTAACTCCTCCAGAAAATTGCAGAGGAAGGTAAACTTCCAAACTCATTCTATGAGGCCACCATCACCCTAATTCCAAAACCAGACAAAGATGCCACAAAAAAAGAAAACTACAGACCAATATCACTGATGAACATAGATGCAAAAATCCTTAACAAAATTCTAGCAAACAGAATCCAACAACATATTAAAAAAATCATACACCACGACCAAGTGGGCTTTATCCCAGGAATGCAAGGATTCTTTAATATCTGCAAATCAATCAATGTAATACACCACATTAACAAATTGAAAGATAAAAACCATATGATTATCTCAATAGATGCAGAGAAAGCCTTTGACAAAATTCAACACCCATTCATGATTAAAACTCTCCAGAAAGCAGGAATAGGAGGAACATACCTCAACATAATAAAAGCTATATATGACAAACCCACAGCAAGTATCACCCTCAATGGTGAAAAATTGAAAGCATTTCCCCTGAAATCAGGAACAAGACAAGGGTGCCCACTCTCACCACTACTATTCAACATAGTGTTGGAAGTTTTGGCCACAGCAATCAGAGCAGAAAAAGAAGTAAAAGGAATCCAGATAGGAAAAGAAGAAGTGAAACTCTCGCTGTTTTTTTTTTCTTTTTTACAGTGATCAAATCAGAGAATATAATAGTGATAAAATACAGTCTATTTTCCATAGTCAAATTTTATCAGCTGCCTCCATAATATCTTTTGTAGCCATTTTCTGTTTCCCCCAGTCTAGAATTCAGTACAGGAAGCATAATGCATTTCCTTTCATTTTCATGGCACTCTTCTACTTTATTTTTTATTTTTTTCATTTATTTATATTAGTTGGAGGCTAATTACTTTACAGTATTGTAGTGGTTTTTGCCATACATTGATATGAAGCAGCCATGGATTTACATGTGTTCCCTATCCCAATCCCCCCTCCCGCCTCCCTCCCCATTGCATCCCCTGGGTCATCCTAGTGCACCAGCCCTGAGAACTTGTCTCATGCATCAAACCTGAACTGGCGATCTGTTTCACAATTGATAATATACATGTTTCAATGCTATTCTCTCAGATCATCCCACCCTCGCCTTCTCCCACAGAGTCCAAAAGTCTGTTCTATACATCTGTGTCTCTTTTTCTGTCTTGATAGTCCCTTGGAGAGCAAGGAGATCCCACCAGTGCATTGTAAAGGAAATCGGTCCTGAATAGTCATTGGAAGGACTGATGTTGAAGCTGAAAGTCCAATATTTTGGCCACCTGATATGAAGAACTGACTCATTGAAAAACACCCTGATGCTGGGAAAGATTGAATGTGGGAGGAGAAGGGGTCGACAGAGGATGAGATGGTTGGATGGCATCACCAACTCAATAGACGTGAGTTTGAGTAAACTCCGGGAGTTGGTGATGGACAGCGAGGCCTGGGGTGCTGCAGTCAATGGGGTTGCAAAGAGTTGGATGCAACTGAGAGACTAAACTGAACTGATAACCTTATAAAAGAAAAAAGTAACCTAGACAGTTGGAATCTTTCTCATCTGTACAGATGTTACTATAATCACTGGTATCATGAGAAGCTCTTAGTAAGATGTGCAGCCTAATTGCTTACCATTCATCTCTTTGAGTCTATGTATTCCTCTTAACTCTACTGTTTGTATTCTTCTCTCAAATACAAATGGAATAGATTCTTCATATTGTATCATTTCAGGTAAACCGGTGACAAGAATGTCTACCTGAAGTGTTCTATAGCTAATCACCAGACCTATAATAAATGTCTGCCTTTACTGATCCCATCATTAGATTTCTGCTGTTAAATATCTTTGTCAGACCAAATCTGTAGCAAGATGCTTACCTAGACTCGATTAACTGCCATTTGGATGAATACTGATCCCTTGATTCCTTCCTATTATCCTGGTACATGAAAAACTTCAGCTTTGAATTTAGGCAGAACTTGATTTAAACAGCTTTCTATAAGATTTGAACACGGTTAAGTCACATACTGGTCTTCCCTGGTAGCTCAAAGGGTAAAGAATCTGACTGCAATGCAGGAGACCTGGGTTCAATCCCTGGGTTGGGTAGATCCCCTGGAGGAGGGCATGACAACCCACTCCAGTATTCTTGCCTGGAGAATCCCATGGACAGAGGAGCCTGGCGGGCTACAGTCCATGGAGTCACAAAGAGTTGGACATGATTGAGCAACTAAGCACAGATACTGGGGTCTTGAAGAGTCTTACACAACTTCATGGCTGAACGACAACAAAATCAAGTCTCATACTGATGCTCCTAAGATTGTGATGCTTATACAATATGAGGTGAATGATCTAATGTGTGTCTATCACACACTATATCTTTCTAAAAATAATATTATTTCCGTATTCATTATGTTTATTTTTGGCCATGCTGGGTGTTTGTAGCTGCCCGGGACTTTCTCTAGCTGTGGTGAGTGGGGACTCCTCTCTAGTTGCAGTGTGAGGGCTTCTCACTGCAGTGGCTTCTCTGGCTGCGGAGCATGGACTCTAGGGCACGTGGGCTTCACAGCTGTGGCCCCCAGGCCTCAGAGCGCAGGCTCACGGCTGTGGCCCCCCAGGTTCAGTTGCTCCGCGGCATGAGAATCTTCCTGGACCACGGGTTGAAACTGAGTCTCCTACATTGGCAGGTGGATTCTTTAACATTGAGCTCACAGGAAAGCTAACACATGGTACATCTTTAATGATACTTCCATATTATTGAAGATAAACAATGAACAATTGGATTTTTCTTCATACGCCTTTCTTTTCTGGGTGCTTCATTTGATGTGGATCTTTCAATAGCAATATTTATATTTTACTTTAATCTTGAAGTTTTAGAATATTGCAAGATTGACAAGATTTCTGTGACTTACTGATTTCTCCTTTCTTTGGCTTGACCTTAACCCAACACTACTTGAGCCAGTGTGAAATTGTGATGTGATGGCTAGTAATAAATAGATCATCAGTACCTTTGAGTACAATCCCACAGCTAGATGAAAAACAGCTAAGGAATAAACATGGGAAATCCTGGAGTTGTAGAGGCATTACAAGCACACATCTACAGAGGTGATGGATAGCCTGCCAGAAATTAGTATTTCTGGAGCATTTAATGTCTTTTAATACCCATTTCTATACAGAATTGTATGTCCAAGACAATTCCTTTCAAAAAGTATTCCAAAGTTCTTACTAAAACACTTCAATGGCATTGACTAAAATTTCTGCATTAGATTCTCATGGAGAAAGCAGATTCCTTTCCAAATGGACACACCTTTTTTTAAACTTCTAATCTAAAAGACTGTGTGTTTCTGCAGAAACAAAAATAGCTGTTATATACTCCTCTTAAATACTGCTTTGATGCTTTTTGTTTTTCAACATATCCTCCACATTTCTAAACATATCCTAAACATTTCTTTACAGATAACTGAGCATTTTAGGGGAAGAAAAGGCCTAAGACCTCAAAGTCACAAAGAATAAATCCCTTAAAGATAGATATCAGTATTGTAACACAAGGCCAGCTTGCATAAATATGAATAAGCAAAGGGTAAGAGAACAAAAGTTTGAATTCCACCTGGATTTTCATACGTTCATTGATCCAAACAAATCCATTCTAAGCTATTTGCATCATCTGTCACACCAATGTCAAGTCTGGGAAGGAAGGTGGACATTTGGGAATAATCATGTAAAACTGGCATAGAAAGGTGAAGGGCAGGCTTAAGAAATGGAACTGTATACTTATCAGTGAGGAAGGAGAATAGCATTGAAACTAATTTTAGCAGGTCATAATACAATCCTTATTCTCACTGCAAGGCTGCGATATTCCTACACTTCTATGATCTCCACTTAATGAATATGCATAGCTATTGTCTTGAGACTTAAAGCTCACAAAGAAGCACAGTGCTCTCATCATAATAATCTGCACACATATATGAATAAGGAAATGGAAAGTTTAGTTCACTAGGGCTACTGTGACAAAAAACTACTAAACTAGGTGGCTTACACAACAGAAACAGAATCTCTTACTGTTCTGGAAGCTGGAAGTCTGACGTGTGGACTGTGCGGTTCTTCCTGAGGTCTGCGAGAGAAGTGTATGTTCCACGCTTTGCTCCTTGGTTTGTAGATGGCTATCTTCTCTTCACTACAGTATCATTAACCTATGGATAAGGCTTTTAACTGGGATAACCAGAAATTGTTTCTGATCAGTATAATCTCCTCTGCTTCTTCTGGTCCTTTTGTTGGAACTTCAGCTGTGCTCTTGGCTCAGCTCACTCTCGTGGACAAAAAGTATAAATATTGTACATTCCCTTTAGACATTTCCCTTGAATTCAGTAGGTTAACAAGTTTCAGTTTTACTTCTATCAACTATGTCTATTTTCCAACAAAAATATATTTTGGTTCTGATTAATAGTACTAGAAAAAGTAAATAATCATAAAGGAAACTAGAGGTGAATATACAAAATCAGGCTTTCAAATTTATTGTACAAAACATATAGTCCTCTAAGAATTTGCATGGCAAAAACCACTATAGTATTGTAAAGTAATTAGCCTCCAATTAAAATAAATAAATTTTTTTAAAAAATTAAAAAAAAGAATTTATCTCTATCTCATAATAATTATCTTGCCTACATCTCTTCATTTATCTGCTTAGATTCATATCTATTACTAGATTCTTGAGAACTTGCACTTCATTTGATAAATTCAAAATCTCTATAGTATAATGATTATGTGGTAGTGGTGGTGGTTTAGTCACTCAGCCACATCTGACTCTTTGTGGCTCCAGGGACTAGGGCTCACCAGGCTCATCTGTCCCGTGGGACTTCTTGGGCATGAATGCTGGAGTGGATAGCCATTTTCCTTCTCCAGGGGAATCTTCTTGACCCAGGGATTGAATTCAGGTCTCCTTCATTGGCAGGTGGATTCCTTACCACTGAGCCACCAGCAAAGCCCATTTATATCATATATGTATATCTACATGATATTCAAAACACTTATAATACACATTTTAAATGGCATTTCATTGTATAGATACAAGCTAGTTTGTGATGATTATAAAGGTATAGGACATGCTCCCTATCCTTCAGCAAATTAAGTGTAGATGTATGATGTTTACATCAGTCAGCTCAGTTCAGTCACTCAGTCTTGTCCAACTTTTTGCAACCCCATGGACTACAGCATGCAAGGCTTCCCTGTCCATCACCAAATTCTGGAGCTTGCTCAAACTCATGTCCATCAAGTTGGTAATGCCATCAAACCATCTCATCCTCTGTCATCCCCTTCTCCTCTTGCCTTCAATCTTTCCCAGCATCAGGGTCTTTTCCAATGAGTCAGTTCTTCACATCAGGTGGCCAAAGTATTAGAGTTTCAGCTTCAGCATCAGTCCTTCCAATAAACATAAATATCATATGCAGCCTTGTTAAATGGCTGGCCCACAGAGAAAGTGTGGGCCTCTTAATTGTCTACAACTTAAGTGATACACCATTTTCATCCATTTTTTCTGACGAGGTGGAAAGTCTTACTTCAAGTTATCTAGATGTTTCAATGCTAGGAAAACTCTGTCTACAAGGTTATTATACAAATACAGACTGCTTATCTTCTCTTGAGCTTGTCTTGAAGTTGCAAGTTGCAGAATGCTGGCTAAAGATTCCAGAGTGAGGTATCCTAATCCTCCTGGTTTAACCCTTTCCATGGGATTGAGGAAGGGCAGTTTGCCCTGGGAAGCTAGGGTAGACTCAAAGTTACTGGATCCTTGGCCTACCCATGTTCAGGCAACATTTGAAGGGGGCAGAATTAGTCATTGGACTTTCCCTTATCCATTATAATTAACAATTAATCAACATGAAGCATAATAATGATGATGCATGCATGCTAAATCACTTCAGTTGTGCCCAACTCTTTGAGACTCTATGGACCTTAGCCCGAGGCTCCTCTGTCCATGGGATTCTACAGGCATGAATACTGGAGTGGCTTGCCATGCCCTCCTCCAGGGGATCTTCCTGACCCAGGGACTGGACCCAAGTCTCCTGTGGCCACTGCACTGCAGGCAGATTCTAGTGTCACCAGGGGAAGTCCTGATAATGATAATGCAAACCATTAAAGGTGCTATATTTATTTTGTGGTAAGGTATATTAGCTCACATTTTACTTTAGGAGGGGACATGAACTTCTTATGCAGGTTTTATTTTGCCAACATAAAATGTAACTTGTTAATACTTTTAAAATATAGATAAACTATTTATTATGTATTAGTTCTTAAAAGTCAATCTTTAGTCCTGCAATCATCAGGAGGATATTTTCTTCCTAATTTTAAAGTAGTTTAATGATTGATAAGTTTCTTTATTATCTATTTTTTTTTAAATTTTGAAATGTTTCATAAGCCTGCCATTTTCCATATGGATTTTAAGCTTTTAACAAAGTGTCTGCTAAATGAATGAAGTAAAACACCATTGATGTACTGTAAACATTCAATAAATTCAATTCTTGTCTGATCAAGGCATTAAACATGGCCATGTAAGGACTGTGAGAAACATCTGCCCACAGGACTTGGTCGGGACGTAAGCATACTAAGTTTGACATTTGGTGGGGAAGGAAGGAAAAACTTTGATATGAGATTTAAAATATTTTATAGATAATTAGATTCCACATAAAAGCAATATCATAAGATATCTATCTTTCTCTGTTTGACTTCACTCAGTATGACAAACTCCAGGTCCATCAGTGTTGCTACAAACGCCATTATTTCATTATTTTTACGGCTGAGTCATATTCCATGGTATATACATACCACACCTTCTTTAACTATTCCTATGTTGATGGATATCTAGGTTGTTTCCATATCTTGGCTATTGTAAACAGTGTTGCAATGAACATTGGAGTGCATGTATCCATTGGAACTGTGGTTTTCTCCAGATATAAACTCAGGAGTGGGACTGCTGGATTATATGATAGCTCTCTTTCTAGTTTTTTAAGGAACCTCTATACTGTTCTCCATGATGGTTGTACCAATTTACATTCCCACCAACAATATAGGAGAGATCCCTTCTTTTCACACTCTCTCTGGCATTTATTGCTTGTAGATTTTTTGATAATGGCCATTCTGATGGGTGTGAATTGATATCTCATTGTAGTTTTGATTTGCATTTCTCTAATAATTACTGATGGTGAACATCTTTTCATGTGTGTTTTGGCCATCAGGATGTCTTCTTTGCAAGAATGTTTATTTAGATATTCCACTCATCTTTTGATTTTTTTTTTTATATTGAATTGCATAAGCTAGTTGTATATCTTGGAGATTATTCTCTTGCCAGTCACTTCACTTCTAAGTACTTTCTCCCATTCTGTGGATTGTCTTTTCATTTTGTTCATAGATTTCTTTGCTGTGCAAAAGCTTTTAAGTCTAATTAGGTCCCATTTATTTATTTTTGTTTTGATTTGTATTCCATTAGGAGGTGGATCCAAAAAAGTATTGCCATGATTTATGTTAAAGTGTGTTCTGCCTATGTTTTCCTCTAAGAGTTTTATAGTATCTGACCTTACATTTAGGCCTTAAATCCATTTTGTGTTTATTTTTGTGTGTGGTGTAAAGAATGTTTTAATTTCATTCTTTTCCATGTAGCTGTCAAGTTTTCCCAGTACCACTTACTGAAGAGGCTGTCTTTTCTCCACTGTCTGTTCTTGCCTCCTTTGTCATAGATTAGTTGACCGTATAGGTGCACAGGCTTATCTCTGAACTTTCTGTCCTGTCGCATTGGTCTATATTTCTGTTTTTGTGAAGGTACCAAGTTATTTTGGTGACTGTAGTTTTGTAGTTTAGTCTGAAGTCAGGGCACCTGACTCCTCCAGTTCTGTTTTTCTCTCATCAGATTGCTTTGGCTATTTGCGGTCTTTTATTTCCACACAAATTGTAAAAATTTTGTTCTAATTTATCATTGGTAATTTGATACATATTGCATTGAATCTGAGTAACATCTTTGTTTTCTTCAAAACATGTATGTAAAAAAAACATATATGTAATAACATTTGTATCCTATAACACAAAACAGTACATTTATAAATAAATGATTTCAAATTGAGGTTGACTTAGCAGACATGTTTGTTTTTGTTATGTCATAGATATAATATAGACAAATCAATAACAGATTGGAATGCATTTCCTACATGGATGAATCTATGTTTAAAATCAGTGTTTAAAAAAAAATAAATAAATAAAATAAAATCAGTGTTAAACTGTCAGGTAACAATTCTCTTCTAAAGTTTCATTCTGACATGCAACCTATGAAAGGTGGATGCATTTACTTTTTTTTAAAAATCAACTCAGTAAAATGATTGAACAGGGTTACTATGGTTATCTGAAAAAAAAAAAATCCAATTTTCTCAACGCCTCCAGAATGTAGGTATCTTCTTCATATATTAAAAAAGTATATATAAAAAGATACTTATTTTAGACACAGTCTGTATTATGAGGATATAATGTTCTACTGCTCTGACCATCTATCTGAAGCATTTTAGAAATAGAATCAAAGAAGAACAACTATGATTCATAATTTTAATCTGTTAGATGACTCACTGGGCAAAGAATCTGCCTGCAGTGCTGGAGACAGAGAAGACACAGGTTTGATCCCTGGGTCAGGAAGATCCCCTGGAGGAAGAAAATGACAACCCACTCCAGTATTCTTGACTGAAAAATCCAGTGAACAGAGGAGCATGCTAGGCCACAGTCCAAAGAGTCAAAAAGAGTCAGACATGAATGAGTGACTAAGCATGCATGCCTGTAAATTACTTGTATCCAATTTCTTACATCTTATTTGATTAATAAAAGACATTATTAAAGACATATATATATATCACCAGCATAGTTTTGAGTTTTACAGCATTTAAAAAATTAGTTTTAACTAATATTTAAGATGGATGAAAATGAAATGTATCATTGCTTGTCATTAAAAATGATGTTTTGCATGTATATTCAAATATGAATTATCCCCTACTGTGAATGCCCTAAAGTTCTCCAGTAATGTTAGGAACATTTTATGATCTCATATAACATGATGATGTGAAGTATAGCCTAGATATTTCCTCTTCTGCTCCCCTATGTTATTCCCCTTCCCATCTGAGTTAAATGGCAAGTGCTGGACTTTTAGCTCACATTTGAGGAAAAAAAATAAGCTGAATTTCAGATTCTAACCTTTTTTTTTTTAAGCACCTTTTCAAAGGGCACAGTTTCTTAATTTTCCACTAAGTTATCAAAGAGTCAAAAAGATTACAAACACTCACAGACACACAGGCACAGTATGAAAAGGGCCTGCAGAATAGGAATGACAATGAATAGAATTTCAGAGAGCAATTATTGGTGAGTCTAAATTGTAATTCTTGACATAACTCTCACAATATGCAGGGGTATCTGGAAGCAAGGGATACTGGTACCATATTCCCTACACAGACTCATTCAACCACTTGACTCTTTAGACGCATCCCAGTGACTCAGAACTATGGGTGAATACCAGAAAGAGATGACAGATTGCAATAGCAAGGAGAAAGACATCATGGAGAGTTTCCTATCTTGAAGCACTGAGATGGCCTGGAAAGCACTCACTGGGCGAAGAGATCCAGAGAACTAGGGAAAGATGCTAGGATATTTGCTGGGTTCTCTCTCCCTTGACTTTACCCCAAGTAGGCATCCAGAGATGAACAATTACCCAACAAATCTGTAGGGCAGAACACTCATTGAGGATTTTGGGGGAAGGTGGTAATTTCTCCATAAAAGTCCTCATACAGGAGAGTGGTCAATTGGGAACTTGAGGAACACATAGTGGCCCATACAGAGGAGCAAGGAAAAGATGTTTCCTTGGTTGAGAAACAAAGCACCTGAAAATCAGCATCTGGATGCAGCCAGTGCCAAAAAAACAGACCGGGTGTGGCCCCTGGAGGTTGGCGATTGATCACCTGTAGGTAAGTGAGGACAAACTAATCAAGCGATCTCAGGCTTTCCTCAGAGGGTCCTAAACAATAACAGAGACTCTACTTCCTATAAACTGCCATAACTGCCCTCCTTTTGAGTGGGCTTGAAGTGTTTTGGAAGTTCAGAGTCAGCAACAGGAAGAAGATAGATTAGAAATAGTTGAATTTTCCAATTACTATTCTACATGAGACTGTTTAAATCTGAAAAGATTGAGACTACTACCAGGGTAGAGCAAATCTATGGAGAAGGAAATGACAACCTACTCCAGCATTCCTGCCTGGAGGACCCCATGGACGGAGCATCCTGGTGGGCTATCAGTTCAGTTCAGTTGCTCAGTTGTGTCCAACTCTTTCGAACCCATGGACTGCTGCACGCCAGGCTTCCCTGTCCATCACCAACTCCTGGAGTTTACTCAAACCCATGTCCATTGAGTTGGTGATACCATCCATCCATCTCATCCTGTCGTTCCCTTCCCCTCCCACCTTCAATCTTTCCCAGAATCAGGGTCTTTTCCAATGAGTCAGTTCTTCGCATCAGATGGCCAAAGTAATAGAGTATCAGCTTCAACACCAGTTCTTCCAGTGAATACTCAGGACTGATTTCATTTACAATGGACTGGTTGGATCTCCTTACAGTCCAAGGGACTCTCAAGAGTCTTCTCCAACAACACAGTTCAAAAGCATCAATTCTTCTGAGCTCAACTTTCTTTATAGTCCAACTCTCAGACCCATACATGACTACTGGAAAAGCCATAGTCTTGACTAGACATTACTAGCAAAGTAATGTCTCTGCTTTTTAATATGCTGTCTAGGTTGATCACTTTCCTTCCAAGGAGTAAGCATCTTTTTATTTCATGGCTGCAGTCACCATCTACAGTGATTTTGGAGCCCAAATAATTTTGGAGCTCCATGGATGGAGGAGCCTGGCAGGCTATAATCCACAGGATTGCAAAAGAGTCAGACACGACTTGGTGACTAAATGACAGAGCAAATTTAACTGGTTTGGTTAGAATCAATCACTTGCTACGTGGCATGGGAAGACTAAAACTTTAGAGCCAGGAACAGTTCATGGAACTTGAATTTTATATATGTTTATATATATGATGGGAAGTGTATTACATGTGTATTTGCTTATACCTGTTAACAAGTCAATTATTCTTGTTACCTGAACATGAATCATACTTGTTATGAATTATACTATAGGTATTTTAATATATCTTTTCATAACAATAGAAGGGTCTTCTAGATCAGAAACCATTTATTTCTAACACACTAGTTGAGGTCTGAAAGAGCTTTGTATATTATCTGAAAATCGAGACATATAAAGAAAATATCTCTCAGAACAAAATGCTATTTATTTTTCCTTTTAATTTTTGGTTGAAGAAGATGTCTCATTATAACAGAATTGGTAGTTGACCAGAGTATGTAATCATTTTTCAATTATATTCATTTTATATACATTACTATTTCAACCCAATATAATTAATCATGATTATTATGATTTGTGTATTTATAAAATTCTGAATCATTTCATCTGATAGATCTCTTTGGTTTTGCAATTTGGCAAACAGAAGTCATTTTATACTGATGAAATTATCCTTCCCAAAGCAGAAAAGCAATATATATATACTTCATGGAAGTAGTCAAATTCTAGCACTCCAATAAGGAAATTCTGAATAGTGAATTGACTATCCACTGATTCTAAAAATCCAATTGGAATGAGTATTTTCTTCCACCTGAACCTTTGTTTAATGCCAATCTCCATCATTTCTAAGTATACTAGTAACATGTCATGTTAATTTTAATTCTGAGACAAAGATATATAAGAAAATACTCTTTTGCTTTAATTTGCTTCAAACATTTGCAAACTCTTTTGTTCCAAATACATCTATAAGAATAGAAATCTCTTATTTTTTTAGAGTTTCCAGGAGAACTTCCTTGATTATCTTACTGTAGGACAGTCTGTGATAGAATTCAGTTCTGAGTAGGATTCCAGACTACTCATTTGAACTAATGACATGCTAATCCTATCTTTTGGTTCAAGGCAGCATTTCTTAGTCAGGAAGTGGGTGATCTTTGGAAACTTTAAAAAGGTCCTGAAGTGGCTCCAAAAAGTGAAACCAAGCACAATGGCATGATTCATTAACAGCTTCCTTGACCTTTTCTGCAAAAGCTCTAATTTTGATTGTAATGCTTGGGCCCCAGACAGAATCTTCATTAAGCAGGACCCTAAAGATTTTCTAGATTGTTTAGTTCAGTACCTCTCAAACTTTAAAGTGATTCCAAGTCAGGGGGACATTGTTTAAATGCAGATTCTGAGACAGTAGCTGAGGGTAAGATTTTGCATTTCTAACAAGCTCCAAGGTGGCAGTCATGGGCCTGGGCCAGGACTCATGCTCTGAACAGCAAGACTTTAAAAGGCTTAACACTCTTTTCAGGGATGACGTGTACCAAACTAAACTTTCATATATATTGATTTACTAATTAAAAAAAAAACAAACTACAGTACCATCTTTGCAGGTGGCACTGCAGTTGTTTTTTTTTTTAAATTAGTAAATATGTACTACAAATATATTTGTAATAAAAAGAGGGAATTCAATGAAGCTTAACACAGACCATCATAGCATCATGTACACAGCCTTTGTGTCATAAGTTATTCTTTACTTAGAAGAAGAGTTTGGAGAAAAGATGGGAAATTCATGCATTTCCCATTTACTCTATAGCTTTCCCTAAAGTCTTAAGTCCTCTTGTATATTAAACTTTGCTACTGTAGTTTGCTTTTCAAAATCACACTCTACTATATTTTCATTAGCATTTTAAGTTAATACTTGTTTAAAAGAGTTAATACTTTGAGAGGTTTAGATTACTTTCACATTGAAATTACTTATTTTAAAGCAAATAATGAATCATATATATGAGGAGATAATTGATACTGAGGAAAGTTCTACAAATATTTTCACTTAACATTAAATTAATGCCCTGTGACATGATGAGAATGGTAGTGGAAATAAGTCTACATTATCACCTAAGGGTATTTTCAAAACTCAATTGGAAAGTGAAGATAACCCACCAGAATAATTTTGAATGCAATAAGAGCACCACCTCTTACATTGTTGTGTGGAGTTTAAATGTTGCCACTTATTGCGTTGTGTTGATCTAAAAGTACCACCATTAACAGCAGCATGACAAGCCATTGTTAACCACCTACAGCTTTTGCTGGGCAAAACTGATGCACTTATTGCTTTGTAACTAAAGTACTTCTTTTCACAGTTGCATTCCAAGTTAAGAGCTCATATTGAGAGAACAGGCCAAGGCAAATCTAATACCCCACTATATCCCATTATATGATGGGCGGATTGCAATAGTTAACCTTTACCTGCCCCTAAAGCGCAGCGCCCTTCTCAACAGTGTACAGGTGAAGAAAACATCATGATATGAATTGAACTTACATAAGGGTCTGAACACAAAGAAGCAGACCAAGGCTATCTTCTAAGTGCAAGCTTTGTCCAGACATCAGCAACATGCCCTAGACAGATAGGATGTTAAAGCCTCACTTGACTGCATTAGCTGGAGCTTTTCACACTAGTGCACTTAATGAAAAAAGCTACCGACCAAAGCACTCCACTCAGGAAAGCTGTTCCGAGTCAAAAGCTGGCAGCAAATAAAATAAATACTACCTTCCACAGTGCTAGAAGAGCGAACAATGTTGGGTCATGTAAGTTTGAAAGTAAAATGCTTTTTCACAATAAAGTAAAATTGTCTGCTGGAGCCAATAAGAAGTAAACTGCATATACTGTGCATAAAAAATAGAGCCTATGCTGGGTAGATCAGCAATTATAACCATTTGATACTTCTATGGAAAATCATGGTTAAAGTGTGCCAATACTGGAGAGAAACATCATCTTAATTACCCCCACAATCTTTATACATAAAAGAGAAGATGCACTTCACCCTGTGTACTCATGGCAAAGGCACAGATTAAACTAACTGCACACCCTAGTGATTGACTTCGGTTCGTCATTATGCTGGAAATGAGAGAGAGATTTTGGAAAACGTTCAAAAATAGGAATGGGCACAATCCAAACCACAGGGATCTGGCAGGAGCTGTCAGATCCTCTGTGAACTTAGGTAAGGGAGAAGAATGCTTTCGGTTAAAAACAATAATACATGAACGTATTTTATATTCTGGGATTCTATTCACAGGAAGGTAAGAGCAACTTAAATATATGTTGGTACCTTAACATTGTTTTGTCCATATCTAAAAATCCTTTTCTACTTTAAAATCTGCTTCATATGTAGCTAATTAGCCCTGAATTATAAAGATATACAATGTTTTACTATGATGCAGCTAGTGAAAACAAGAGAGAGAAACAGTATTCTGGTATATCAAGCTTTTATGGCCACATGATGAAATTCCACTGATGGGGGTCTCCAACGTGTGACAGAATTACTTAAAAATCAGTAAAACCTGACAGCCGCCTTCACACAAGTGACAAGGGTTTACATTCAGTTTTTATGTCTTATGTGCCTTGTTGGTCTGTAACATAAAGCTGCTTTTTTGATTATGTATCCTTCGGGCATTCTAGTAATCAAGATAATATTACCAGAGATGATAAAAAATCTTTACGCTTTTAATCCATAAATACCTAAAACATGCATTTGGGTTTCAGGATTATAATGGAGGAAAAACCACTCCTCACTAATACAAGAAAATCTAAGATCAGAAGTCAGAGAGATATCAAAGCTAGTTATACAAAACAATCATGGTAGGAAAAAAGAAAATTGTTTACTTTCTTTTTTGAACTGATTTATTGAATGCCTATGTTGTCATATTCTAGGTATTGTCATCCCCATCACTTTTGATTCCTTTTTTTTTTTTCCCTCTCTCATACTGCACATGAAAACCTTTGGGACATGTTGCTGGCTGTAACTTTTTCAAATATATCCAGAAATTATCACTACCTCAGCAGTCACCCTGTTGTTCTAATCATTTCTACTGTATTGGCATCCTTACTACTCTCCACTAAATTCCTAGAGTTCTAAGTTTAATCGTATACTTTCTTTGGCAGAATCCTGCAATGACACTATTCTTCAATGAGAGTGAAAACTGAAGTCTTCACAGTGACTCCAACGTAACTCCCTAAACAGCTTTCTCATTCTGTGTGTTAGCTGGCTGGGTCAGAGGACCACGATTCTCTGCAGGATTCCCAGGATGTTGAAGCTGAAACTCCTATACTTTGGCCACCTGATGTGAAGAGCTGACTCATTTGAAAAGACACTGATGCTGGGAAAGATTGAATGCAGGAAGAGAAGGGGATGACAGAGGATGAGATGGTTGGATGGCATCACTGACTCAGTGGACATGAGTTTGGGTGGACTCCGGGAGTTGGTGATAGACAGGGAGGCCTGGCGTGCTGCAGTCCATGGGGTCACAAAGGGTTGGAGGTGACTAATCGACTGAACTGAACTGATACATTGAGTGTTCTTGAATGGGGCAATATTGCTCTAGGTTAGGTGGATTAAGGGAAGAATCACCCGAATGATAGTAAAAGTTCTTGAAGAATGAATAAGGACTGAGTAGGTAGAACAAAATAGTAAAGCATGTGAGCAAGGAAGAATGGAATGTTCCAAGTGGTAACTGTGGGAATTTGGATGACAAATGGGTAAAGTCAAAAGACTATTCTGGCTGAAGGTAAAACTTAGAGAAATCAGGGAAGAGTCAAGGACAAGGGAAAAAACCCAACAGTAACTGCTGCAACCTGGAAAAATGTCTAGGAAATAAGTGTTTCCTACTCATCCACACTAAATCTGCAATATAATTTCACAGTCATCTAAGAACTTGTTATCACTATTAATTGTATTCCCACCAAAGTATCAATTTCCAGCAGCATCCTTTTAAGAGCACCTCCAGTCCTTCCAACTGATTTGCTCAGAAACCCCTGGCTCAAAATTTTTTATTCTCCACTTTGTCAAACCACCTATTTTCACTATGCAAGCCCTCAATCTCCCTTACTGTCCTCTTTTCCTGGGATACATTCCATAATGCCAGGAATCTCCATGCCCTTGGAGCCCTCACTCCCCTCCTATTATACTTGCCCATCAGATTTCCAGTCCCAGTTAATTCCAGTAACAGCTATAGTATCTCTATCTTCATATAGATGCAACAACCAGCTGGGGAACACTAGCGGAAATTCACAACTAAACTTACTGATTTCCTTTCAAATTCCAGAACCTAAACCTCAAATTTACACTCAAACACATTTACATAATATGATTTTCACAGTCTTTAAAATGACTATTGTGAATATTTTTTAAGTCTCCTTAAATTGTCCATGTGTTCCTTTTCCACATTGAGCTTCTACTTTATTTACAGCCCTTACTCAGTTAATTAGAAGTGATTATATCCACTACCACATCTGCAAGCTCATTCAATTACTCCAGTATTCTATTTTTATTCCTTTTACAATTTAAGAGAAGTCTTTACTCTTGCTTTATGCCAAGTCCTCCTTTTGTGTTGACTCTTATTCTGCTTTCTGTATCCAAGATTTTATTCCAGTACTTTTCACTTTCTCTTCTTCATTTTATCAATTTTCCTCTTTCTACTGGATTATATTATACTCATTGACACAAAAATATGACCTTGTTCTATTTCCATTAAAAAAATTAGCAAAACAAAGCAAAAATATTTCATTTCACATTGAAAGAATTATCCTCATGTCCTTGCAGTTTTCCTTTTCTAATTTTTTATTGTCCTTCAAACCAAAAATTCTAAGGAAAATGGCCTCTACCCATCAGCTCCAGTGCTTTACCTTTATTTCACTTTCTTAACTAGAGAGCCTCCTGATGAAAGTGAAAGAGGAGAGTGAAAAGGCTGGCTTAAAACTCAACATTCAGAAAATGAAGAGCATAGTGTCTGGGCCCATCACTTCTTGGCAAACAGGTGGGGAAACAATGAAAACAGTGAGAAACTTTATTTTGGGGGGCTCCAAAATCACTACAGATGGTGACTGCAGCCATGAAATTAAAAGACGCTTGCTCCTTAGAAGAAAAGCTATGACCAACCTAGATAGCATCTTAAAAAGCAGAGACATTACTTTCCCTACAAAGTTCCATCTAGTCAAAGTTATGGCTTTTCTAGTAGTCATGTATGGGTGTGAGGGTTGGACTGTAAAGAAAGCGGAGTGGTGAAGAATTGATGCTTTTGAACTGTGGTGTTGAAGACTCTTGAGAGTCCCTTGGACTGCAAGAACATCAAACTAGTCAATCCTGAAGGAAACCAGTCCTGAATATTCATTGGAAGGACTGATGCTGAAGCTGAAACTCCATTACTTTGGCCACCTGATGTGAAGAACTAACTCATTGGAAAATATCCTGATTCTGGGAAAGATTGAAGAAGACAGGAGGAGAAGGGGACACCAGAGGAAGTTATGGATGGATGTCACCACCGACTAGACGGACATGAGTTTGAGCAAGCTCTGGGAATTGGTGATGGACAGGGAAGCCTGGAGTGCTGCAGTCCGTGGGGTTGCAAAGAGTCAGACTCTACTGAGTGGCTGAACTGAACTGTAACATCTTTGGTTTATGGATATGGCAGGAAATATTCCATTTCTCACTACTTTGGGAAAGAAATGAAACAAACAAAATATATTTCACTCCATGAGCTTCTTTATATTACTTCTTTCTTTTTCTACTCTAACACATATCTACAACACTCAATTTGGACCTCAAACTCAAAGTTTCTTCCCAGAATCACATTCAACACTTATTTGGCAGACATTTCAATTATGTTAGACATCATGTTATATGATTTGAAAAACATTCTTCTAGCTTAAAATCATTGCATGTCAATTATTGTTGTACCTGGAGCCTGACCCTAGGGAGTTTGCCCAGAATAGACTCCCCCCCTCCACCACCCCACATCCTTTGCTATATCTCTTAAGTACTTAGATAATAGTATCTCATTCATATTTCCTGAGTTTTTCACATTCTAAAACCATCACCAAACTGAAGAAATTATCTTCTTGATGATAATGAGCATGTAGCCCCCGACATACTAGCCTGTAAGGACTGATGATGTCAACAGCCCTCCCAGCTCAACATCATCCAATCAGAGAATTGTGTACCAGCAGATTACATACCCTGAGTCAACCCTCCATCACCTGATCTTTAGAAATGCTTTGCTGAAACTCTTTGGAGAGTTTGGCATTTGCGGGAGCATGAGCCACCCATTCTCCTTGCACACATGTGAATTCACTTCAGTCATGTCTGACCCAGCGATGCTATGGTCTGTGTAGCCCAACAGGCTCCTCTGTCCATGGGATTCTCCAGGCAAGAATATTGGAATGGGTTGCCATGCTCTCCTCCAGGGGATCTTCCTGACCCAGGGATTGAACCTGTGGCTCTTATGTCTTCTTTACCATAAGCCCCACCTCCTTTCAGGGTCCTGAGAGAAACTTTTCTCGGGTCCAAAGTCTAATGTTTCTGGTTTAGCTAGCCTCACTGCACACTGAGCGTACAAATGTGGGTTCATTAACATTATTATTTCCATTTTAGTTTCTTATGCATATAATAGGGTTAATAAACAGTAATGCCAAGGTTCAAACCCCAGGGTTCCTAATTTCAAATCCCTGCTTCTTTTCATTAATCTCTGAGATTATTCATGACTTTTTCATTTCTGCATCTAGCAATCTTTTCTATTTTACTTTTGTTTTTAATATCAATAACAGCTTATAGCTCAGATGGGAGAGAATTCACCTGCAATGCAGGAGACTCCAGTTCAATTCCTGGGTTGGAAAGATCCACTGGAGGAGGGATAGGGTACCCACTCCAGTATTTTTGGGCTTCCTTTGTGGCTCAGCTGGTAAAGAATCCACCTGCAATGGGGGAGATCTGGGTTCGATCCCTGGGTTGGGGAGATCCCCTAGAGAAGGGAAAGGCTATCCACTCCAGTATTTTGGCCTAGAGAATTCCAGGGACTGACTAGTCCATGGGGTCACAAAGAGTCAGACACAGCTGAGTGACTTTCACTTTGAAATTATTCTTTATATAACTGCCTTTATTATGTTTTTCTTTACATATATATAATCATATTAATAGGTGCGAAATTCACTGTAGACAACATACTTCCACAATCACCCCTGATTCACTTTCCATTACAACATTTCTTCAAAGAAATATGACTGTTTTAATATTCTAAATACACAAGTGCTTTATTTGAAATCCAACTTCCAAAGAAGTATTTTATTTTTGTTTTGGTAATTCAGCATGCTGAATACATGAATGCTGAATGATCATGGTAGAAATTACTGAATTCTAGGTTGAAATTAATCAAGACACCTAAATATGCACATTTAACACACTTAGAAAATTATTGCATTTCTGCACCTTATTCATGGTGATTTTCTGTGTAAATGCAAACCTGCACGTGATATGACTATGTTTGCCTGGTTTATGCCAATCCTTTTCTTTAGACATACAGTTTTTTATAAAGCATTTCCCTCTAACAAGTAGGATATTCATTTTAAGCTGCCTCTTCAAACTCAAAGATACTGTTTATGTTAACATGTCACTCTATCACTGCTTTAGTTTCAAAGACTTGCTTCCACATTCTGTCAATGCCGTGTTCTACTCTGCAGTTCTGTTCCCACGTAGCACACTACCTATCAATATACAAACAACATTGCTTTTCTAATTTCTAGGAAGAAATTCAAACCTAAGTATACTTGAGGGAAAACTATAATTACTTCACATAATTAATTACTTTTCCACAACAGCAACTGTGACAATTACTCATTCTAAGAAAGCATAATCACATTACAGAAACTTGATCCAATTATTTAGCTCCCATCACAGGCAGGGATATGTCTACCATGCTGGTCTGTGCCGAGACCTGTTTTGTTGTGTCAGATTGATGTCATTTCTACCACCCTAGATTTTCCCAAGTTTTGTGGCTAAACAAAGCCCATCCATGTGTCTTCATTGTCTCTGAGAGCTCACTGGGAGTTTAATACCTCTTACTACATCTTGTTCCTAAAATTCTGGTCCCCTCAAATTACTAATTTCATTCATGAATATTTTCTTTTTATTTTCTTTACCTTATAATGACAAAAACACAGAACAGAGATATTTTTCCTTGAGTTCTGCAAAGTACTATTTATATTAGGTGATTATGTATGGTATGGAGTCTTAAGATTTGGGTCTGACAGTGGAGAAGGGATAGTAGTCTGAGGACCTTCTCACTGGACAAATATTTTCTTCCAGCTCTTGTCCTCTTGCTCTATTGATTCTCTCTCTCTCTCTCTTTTTTTTTCCTTCTCTAATTCGGCTAAAGTAAAACTTTAAAAAATTCCTCCCACTTCATTAAGTAGAATCATTTAGTTCCTTCTGTCTTTTAAGTTGGCCTATTTTTTCCAAGCTTTAAGCATACTCTTCTGAAAACCAAAATAGTCCATCAAAACATTTTGTGAACACAATGTTTTAAGAGAGAATTTTGCTACAAGCATTTCATCTGATTGTTATTTTGTTTTATTCCCTCCATAGTTTTTCTTCAGCAAAATTTTTTTATTACCTGAAAATGACTTCTGTCTTGAGAACATACACCCTCTCTCACAAACAGATTTTAAATTATCTGAGTGGTATTTGATTAGAAGTCAAGCATGCCATCTAATAGAACTACGTACATTATTACACAGACTGATTGCAGAGAGAGTGATTTTTGCTGGCATCAAATGGCATCAAAATGTGGGTGTTTCTCCCACATGCCCTGTAACTGAACCTGATTGCTCTTCTTTTCAGGGCACCAGCTCCTTATATTCTGGTTAATCTGTGATTGAATTTCTGTCTCTTTGAAATTGACAAAAAAAAAAAAAATTGTTTCTTTTAGCCAGTTCCCTTTCTACATTACTCTGTTCATGTCTTCAATATGTACATTTTATTTCAAAACATGTCCAATCTCCCCATGATGTTAACAAGCAGAAGGATGTTTTTGAGTACTAGTCTACATGAGTGACGTGGGTGGAAGAGAGCAGACTTCTACACTTGCTTCACTCTCTAGTGTCAGAAGCACAATGTCAAGAGAACTGTCAAACTCTCCAGTTTTGAATTTTTTTTTCCAATTATTTTTATTAGTTGGAGGCTAATTACTTTACAATATTGTAGTGGTTTTTGCCATACATTGACATGAATCAGCCATGGATTTACATGTGTTCCCCCCCTGAACCCCCCCTCCTACCTCCCTCCCCATCCCATCCCTCTGGGTCATCCAGGTGCACCAGCCCCGAACAACTATTTCTTAATAGCTAATGTAAACCTTCTTGTTTTTGGTACTACTTATGTTTCCATATGGGCTTCCTTTTTGGCTCAGACCAGAGATCCGGGTTCGATCCTTGGGTCAGGAAGATTCCCTGGAGAAGAGTATGGCTATCCACTCCAGTATTCTCATTAAACTGAACTCTGATTTAACTTCAGTTACCTAGAAAAAGTTGATTAATTAGACTTTTACAAACTACTATGATGTTTATGATGATTTTTTGCTTATGTGATGAAGATATTCGATATTCTTGGACAGAGTTACGTGTCTAATACTTTTTTGCTGCCCTGAATTTGAGTACTTTACTTTGATGTATTTCTTAGACGTTTATGCTTTGTTGAGCAGATATTTTAGACAAGTGACTCTTCTTCAAATCTTCAAAGACACTTAGTCAACATGTGGATATGAATTACTACAAACCACATACATTTTGTGGACATGCACTATATGTACAAATGTCTACTATGTAATGGAGGCCCCAATAAGACACGAGGCATAGTCTTTGCCTTGAAGGTTCTTACATTACACCAGTAATGTTAATAGTAAGGATAAAAATAATAGACATGTCAAGGATTGCACTAATTGCTTCAAAAGGATTATCTCATTAAATCTGTACATAAGATGATGAGGCAAGGACTCTTCATTTTATGTGGGGAAACATGATATCAAGCAAGGCATTAAGACTGAAGTAGATTTAGTATATTTAAATAGAAAAATAATAATTTGCTTTCATTGAAGTACTTTTTATTTAAAGAAAGAGGAAAATATATACTTAGGTTCTTAGGCCTTTGGCCGTTATTGAGAAACTTAAAATTTATCATCTCATTAAATCAGTTTGTTTTATAACTGACTGAGTTTGAAGGCTGACGGTAATGTAGACAAGCCTGACTTTAAGAAAGCTAATCAGTTAGCAGATTTCAGGATGAGCTGGAAGAACAAAGGCGTGACGGCACAGAAAGGACAGGAATGGGCAGACTAGACCTGGGGTGGTTTGGGCCTGGGCTTAACAAACGGACAAAAAATAAGAGAATGGGATACATGATGTGAGATATTATAATAGAAACAACCAGGTACCCTACTATCTGACTGCACTCAAAAGGAAGAGACGATGAACAATTTATTTTTCAACCACAACTCATCTTTACTGTTCACATTCACCTGTTTGATCTTGGAAATCTTAAATGCCAATGTCTCACTTAGTATATCAGTAGTTCATTGAGATACAGGCCAAACTCTTTATCATGGACTACAAGGTTCTTCAGCCATGATCTTCATGACCTTACGCATGATTACTTCTCAGCCTTTACTCCTTTCATTTTAATGAACAGATAGATAGACTGAGTGTCTACAATATTTCAAACTTTGTTTTTTAAAATGTTTGCTTTTAAAGATCATTTACAATTTGAAAAAATTTTTGAGATTCTCAAAGGATATTCCTTTAAGTAAGGTGTATTATTTATATTTTTACTATGTTAGAAATCAAACATTTTATATATATATATATATATATATATATATACATGTGTGTGTGTATATATATACACACACACATTTATATATCTTAAAATAACTACAATAAATTAACGATGAATTCTGTTTGTGGTTGGTAGCAAATTCTGTCAGTTACTCCTCCTTGAAGTGGCAGACCTACTTAGTTCATTTTAAAGAAAATATCTGCCAAGATATGTTCAGGCTTGATTAAAGTTTCTCAATCAGTCTTTCTTTGAAGTAGAAATGATGTTCTATGGAAGACTGGATGGCTAGTTTGTCTCACAAATAAAAAAAAAAAAAAAAAACCACACATAATGGTGAACAAAAACACAAAGTTTTTCCCCGGGGCAAGCACTGAACTTCTGTATGCAGTTGTGGTGCTGTTTAGTTGCTCCGTTGTGTGTGACTCTTTGTGACCCCATGGACTGCAGCACACCAGGCTTCCCTGTCCTTCATATCACCCAGAGCTTTCTCAAACTCACGTCCATTGAGTCTATGATGCCATCCAACCATCTCATCCCCTGTCGGCCCCTTCTCCTCCTGCCTTCCACCTTTTCCAGCATCAGGGTCTTTTCCAGTGAGTTGGCACTTTGCATCAGGTGGCCAAAGTATTGGAGCTTTAGCTTCAGCATCAGTCCTTGCAAATGAATATTCAGGGTTGATTTCCCTTAGGATTAACTGGTTTGATCTCCTTATAGCCCAAGGGGCTCTCAAGAGTCTTCAACACCACAGTTCAAAAGCATCAATTCTTCAGTACTCAGCCTTCTTAATGGTCCAACTCTCACATCCATGCACCACTACTGGAAAAACCATAGCTTTGACTATACAGATGTTTGTTGGCAGAGTAATGTCTCTGCTTTTTAATATGCTATCTAGGTTTGTCATAACTTTTCTTCCAAGGATCCAGCATATTTTAATTTCATGGCTGCAGTCACCTGTCTGCAGTGATTTTGGAGGCGTGCTTAATACAAACTTTCTATTTTGTCATGCAGATTATTAAAAGATTTGTATTCAAGTGTTTTATTTAGTAAAATTGATATTTTTCATGGTTCATCAATGATGTTATTAAGTTGGACTAGCCTTTAAATTGTATTTAATATGCTTTTGCGTCACTGCCTTGTTTGAGCCTGACCCCAGCGATTTCTTCACTGTTACTTTTGCTCCATCATTAATATACTGAGACAGTGAAAATGGCCCACAACATACTTATATTATAATGAAAAGTCTGACACTGTGGATGCTTGAAGTGACTCTGAGATCTTGTAGTTTGTGTCCTACACTTTGAGAAAGTTTGTACTAATTCAAACAGTAATCAAGGATAATGTGGCTGAAGCATGGCAAGCTAGGAGGAAAGTGTTGTGTTTTTTTTTTTTCTTTTTTTGCGTAGGGGAATATTAAGGCAATTTTAGTGTTGAAGTGAATGGCCTGGTAACATAGCATACATTTTTCTCAAAAGAGAGAACAAAGCTATCTAACTTAAATATTCAATTTTAAACTGAATAGATTTGAATTGAAAAATTAGTTAGAGGAAGTCAAACTAGAATCCTTGAAATAGAAATCACATCTTTCCTGCTAATGCCTTCAACACTGATAAACAATTTTCTGATCTATTTCACAAGATTATTTTATGATTATGACTTCTATTCATAGACAATAATAAATAAACATAGTGGAAAACTTTGAGAATTAATTCATCGCTATAAAAGTCTTCAAGAATGAAGAACTATCTTTAAATATTTTAGAAGCAGTAGTTGAAGGACTGTCCAACTTCTTTTGAATATATCTCTAGAGTAATTATTATGTGATATCCCTGTAGGCTATGTTAAACGTTTTATTTTTTCTATTTTATTTATTACTATAAGAATAGTTTTATGTTATCTCTCAAAAGATGAAAAAACATTGTCTCCCACTCATTTTTAATTAAATGAAAATCATCACATTCTATAACAAACTACTGTATTGACACAAGTTACGACTTTGCCAACAAAAGGTCTGTATAGTCAGGGCTTTGGTTTTTCCAGTGGTCATGTACGGATGTGAGGGTTGGACTGTAAAGAAAGCTGGGTGCCGAAGAACTGATGCTTTTGAACTATGGTGTTGGAGAAGACTCTTGAGAGTTCCTTGCTTGCAAGGAGATCCAACCAGTCCATCCTAAAGGAGATCAGTCCCGGGTGTTCATTGGAAGGACTGATGCTGAAGCTGAAACTCCAATATTTTAGCCATCTGATGTGAAGAACTGACTCATCTGAAAAGACCCTGATGCTGGGAAAGGTTGAAGGCAGGAGGAGAAGGGGACGACGGAGGATGAGATGGTTGGATGGCATCACTGACTCAATGGCCATGAGCTTGAGTAAACTCTGGGGGTTGGCAATGGACAGGGAAGCCTAGCGGGCTGCAGTCCATGTGGTTGCAAGGAGTCAGACGTGACTGAGTGACTGAACTAAACTGACAGCACAATACCTAGTAGAAACATAAATGCCATAACTCTGCACATTAATCCAGTAAAAGCATCTATTTGTTCTGGATTCTGTGCTTTCTCTAAACATTAAGGTTAATCATTTGAAGATAAACAAGTAATACACTCTCAATTTATTTTCCTAACTGCGAAGTGTCCATTTAGAGCATATGGTTGTGGAATGTGAGTGTTTGGGGGAAATGAAGGGAGATTGTGTACTGAAGGAAATAAGCAGGCAGAGCTAGCGCTCATTGTGCAAAATGCTAGTACATGTCTCTCCACTCTAATGCATTTTTCTTTCTGCTCATTCAGATACACTTAGCACCTCCCCATTCTCTTAAGCCCTGGCTTTACCTGAAGTTTTTTTTTTTTTTTGGTGTGCATTAATAAATGTGCTGAGAGTCTCCAAAAGATCTCCAGTGAAACCATGATTAATATTAATATAAGGGATCCTCTATACCATAGAGGGGCTACCCAGGGAGCACTAGTGGCAAAGAACCTGCCTGCCAATGCAGGAGACATAAGAGAAGTGGATCCGATCCCTGAGTCGGGAAGATCTCCTGGAGAAGGGCATGGAAGCCCATTCCAGTATTATTGCCTGGAGAATCCCATGGACAGAGGAGCCAGGTGGACTATGGTCCATAGGATCACAAAGAGTCAGAGATGACTAAAGTGAATTAGCATGCATGTGCACATACCATAGAGACTCCTGAGTATTGTTCCTCCCTCAGTGTAGTTCCAGATTTGTTCATCAGTCCAAATATCTGTAATCTTGGTGAACAAAAAATATATAGGATATTTTTTAAAATCTCCAGTTTATCCATAGCATCCAGGACATTGTCTGATTCAGAGTAACATTTAATGCTTTTTTTTTTTTTTACTGAAAGAATAATATCAACGAAAGGCTACTTGGAGATTTATATGTCAATAAACAGAGACTATCCAGTGATACAGAATGAGTTCATGATTGAAACAGCAAAGTCTTACTTTTCTTCAATTACTGCCTTTAAACATCTCCCACCAGACTTTTCTTGTCACCAGCTTACCATATATTTTAAGGTATTAAAACAAGACATGCTTTGCAACTGTAACTACTTTTTAAGTATACTAATATATCCAGCCCTGCCAAACTCAGACTTCAGTCTGTTATCCCTCATCTCCCCAGATGAGGTTTGCCCTCTGCAAGGAGACCTGAGGTAGGGGCAAAGTGGTGTTTTTGTTTTTCCCTGTCATCCTGTCTCCTCATGAATCTTTCACATGTTGTTGGAAAGATCAAAAGCAAAAATGTTAGCTGACTAACTGCTGTGATATGGTCACCGAGACTATCTATACATCAGGTAACAAACTGCTGATTCTCCGGTGCCTTACACATAATGATTCTTTAGAAACTTCTTACAAAACATTATGTTGCCTAGTTCCTGGATATGGCAATCCACTTTCTGGCTGACATTCTATTCACTTTCCCCCTACATTTATAGCCCCTAGGAGGCAACCTCCTTTTCTTTGTCAGAGGTCATCTGCTCCTATCACTTGGCATTGACTAGAATGCATCAAGATGCCTCAAGCCCAGTCACCTCTGCAGGATTACATTTGTCCCCCAGGAAGTTTGTGAACTTTTGCCCTGCTAAATGCTAGGACTCTGTGCATCATCGGTGATCTTTTCATCTTATTCAGCCTTCAAGGGTAAATCCTATTGACTTCACGGCTTTAAACAACAGGAGTTAGTTTCTATACTCTTTGTACTACACCACCCACCCTCAAAGTCTAGGGAAAGCACCTCAGGCTTTCTGAGGATTTTTCTAGCATGTTCTGCTCCATCACTCTCTTTGGAAGGAACATCTGAGTTTCTGTAGCTTAGCAAGTATTTTGCGGTGGAGTGAAAGACATGTCTCTTCTACTGGAGACACTCCCATTGCCACAAGGAGTTTCCTTGAAGCCTTCTCTATTGGTGTGAAGAGGGTATATTTTTTTTTTCCCCTTAGTGATGGGAAGGGAAAACTCACTTCACTTCTATAAGTTTTATATAGCCTGATGATTCTTTTTAAACGTCCCTTAACTTTCCTTAAATTTCTAACTGTCTGATTGTTTAGGCAGGACTGTATTTGACCTCTTGTAGTCAATAGCTTGACTAGAAGCTGAAGCAGACCTAACAGTAACAGAAGACCTAATGGAAGCAGAGATATTAAGAAGAGGTGGCAAGGATATACAGAAGGACTATACAAAAAAGACCTTCATGGCTCAGATAACCACAAGGGTGTGATCACTCACCTAGAGCCACACATCCTGGAGTGCAACATCAAGTGGGCCTTAGGAAGCATCACTGTGGATAATGCTAGTGGAGGTGATGGAATTCCAGTTGAGCTATTTCAGATACAAAAAGACGATGTGGTAAAAGTGCTGCACTCAATATGCCAGAAAATTTGGAAAACTCAGCAGGGGCCACAGGACTGGGAAAGGTCAGTTTCCATTCCAGCCCCAAACAGAGGCAATGCCAAAGAACGTTCAAACTACTGCACAATTGCACTCGTCTCACATACTAGCAAAGTAATGCTCAAAATTCTCCAAGCTAGGTAGACTTCGAGAGTACGTGAACTGTCCAGATGTTCAAGCTGGATTTAGAAAAGGCAGAGGAACCAGAGATCAAATTGCCAACATCTGTTAGATCATCAAAAAAGCAAGAGAATGCCAGAAAAACATATACTTCTGCTTTATTGACTACACCAAAGCCTTTGACTGTGTGGATCACAATGAACTGTGGAAAATTCTTAAAGAGATAGGAATACCAGACCACCTTACCTATCTCCTGAGAAATCTGTATGCAGGTCAGGAAGCAACAATTAGAACCGGATATGGAACAATGGACTGGTTCCAAATCAGGAAAGGAGTACATCAAGGCTGTATATGGTCACCCTGCTCATTTAACTTCTATGCATATTACATCATGCAAAAGGCCAGGCTGGATGAAGTACGAGCTGGAATCCAGATTGCAGAGAGCAATATCAATAAACTTGGATACTCAGGTGACTCTATCCTTATGGCAGAAAGAGAAGAACTAAGGAGTCTCTTGATGAAAGTGAAAGAGGAGAGTGAGAAAGCTCGCTTAAAAGCCAACATTCAAAAAACGAAGATTATGGCATCTGGTCCCATCACTTCATGGCAAATACGTGGGGAAACAATGGAAACACTGACAGATTTTATTCCCTTGGGCTCCAAAATCACTGCAGATCGTGACTGCAGCCATGAAATTAAAAGACGCGTGCTCCTTGGAAGAAAAGCTATGACCAATCTACACAGCATTTTAAAAAGCAGAGACATTATTTTGCTGACAAAAATCCATCTAGTCAAAGGTGTGGCTTTTCCAGTAGTCATGTATGGATGTTAGAGTTGGACCATAAAGAAAGCTGAGCACCGAAGAACTGAAGGTTTTGAACTGTGGTGTTGGAGAAGGCTCTTGAGAGTGCCTTGGACTGCAAGGAGATCAAACCAGTCCATCCTAAAGGCAGCCAGTCCTGAATACTCATTGGAATGACTGATTCTGAAGCTGAAGCTCCCAATACTTTGGCCACCTGATTTGAAGGGCTGATAGATTAGAAAAGACCCTGATGCTGGGAAAGGTTGAAGGCAGGGGGAAAAGGGGACAACAGAGGATGAGATGGTTGGATGGCATCGCCAATTAACTAGACATGAGTTTGAGGAAGCTCTGACAGTTTGTGATGGATAGGGAAGCTTGACACGCTGCAGTCCATGGGGTCGCAATGAGTCAGACACAACTAAGTTGACTGAACTGACTTGAGTTAATAGCATATGGATGTGTCTAGTAATATCCTTTCAAATATTGCAATACAATATCTATTCTCAATTTTGGGGCATAGTAAAAATTTTGAGATGACTAGAGAACACTATTAGAATATAGAAGAAGATTTAAAATAAAGTAGCCTAAGACATTGTGTCACAAAAATGAAGTGAGGACTCGCAAAGAAAGAAATGAGGACTTGCCCAAATTCCCATGATTTGTGGCAAAGTTGAAAGTAGTACACAGACCTCCTAATTCTAGTCTATGTCCCCAGCCCTCTGCCATGTGCTATTTTACATTCTGAAGGGAATCATTTAGAAATTCACAGGAATCTTGATTTAAAACAAGGTTCTGACCAAACAATGTAAGTTCACAGAATGGAATCATTTGAGTTTATTTTTATAATCAGGTCTATTTTGCTGCTATAAAAATAAATCTTGAGGGATGGAATCCAAAACAGATTAGGTTCTTGACAATTTATGCTTCATAATGAGATTCTAGTGCATTATTTCCCCCCAATTCATTTGCATTCATTTGACAGTAACAACTGTTTGCTTCTTAAATACAATATTCCATCATAGTTTGCCATCTTCATACTAATCTATTTTTTGGTCTTTATTTCTACTGTTGGCTTCATTCTTCTCTTACATACTTCATTAACATAGCAGACAGAATGTTCTTTCATTTTATCCTCTTTTATCCCTCATGTCCAATAAGTGGAAAGTCTATTGGATGTATCCATATATTGTTTCTAACCTCCAACCTATTCTTTCCATTCTCAGTTCTACTATAACTATTGATCAATTTCTCATTTGGTAAACCCTGTTATTAAACATCCTCTGTTATTATTAAAAAAAGCATGACAAAATAAAATTTGAAATTTGTAACTATTTCTTAAGTAAAATTTTCAGAATCATAGATTTAAGGATTAGAGGAAAAATTGCTATCATCTGATCTAGCAAGCCCTTTGATGCTAAAATTATCTCTACATAATGATCATTTAGCTCACACTTGGGAACTGACAGACTCTCCTGAGATATAGTCAATTCTAAATATCACTGAGTAACACTGACTGCTTAGAATGATCTTTTTAGACATATTAGTTTTACTTCTCATTTGACTATATTTTGATTGGTTTGCCCCACTGCATTTCTTTAGAATAAGGGTGAGCTAGTTATATATAACAAACTGTTAGCTATTTTAATATAGCAGTTGTTAGTATTAACCTTTAAAAAATCTTTATTTTGAGCTGAGATTCTGGCCTATTTGCCATGTGACAATTCTTTCTTGCTATGGGAAATAATAAGCTGATACATCTTACCAAGATATTAGCATCCTGAAAATGATACTTATGTATGATACAATAAAGGGGGAAATAGTTTTTTTTTTTTCAAAGTCTTCGCATCTCATTTTATGCTATGAACAATTATACTTACTTGTTAGGCAATATACAAAGACAAGCTCTCAATATGCCAAATACAGAAGATAGTCTACAATTGAAAGTCATTACTGTGAATCTGGATATAGTAGGGGCAGATCAAATCAGTCTATAAATTATGACCAGAATCTAGACTCAAAGTTCAATTACCAAAAAACAAACAACAAACAAACAAGCAAGAACATTTTGCCTGCCCATCCTAAGACATTTGAATACTGGAGTTCTGAATATTTTACTCATTGGTTTACAAAAATTATTCAGTAATTAATTCAGGGAAGATATTGCAAGAGGGAAGTCTTCCCTGAATCTAGTCAAAAATTACCTTAAATATTAGCTGAATCTTTTTAATTTAGTTCTCACTTCTTTAATCCCTTTTATCTTTTCTCTTATATTATGGTTTCAATTTTTTTTCCTCATCACTTTGCTTCCCTCCACTGAACTTATTGTTTATCTAGTTTCCATGATACAATCTAGCCTAGAATTGAACATTATACTACAGCCATTATTATTAACAAGTAGATCCAAAAGAGATCTAACCTCTCTCTTATTTTATTTTATTTTATTTCTCTCTCTTATTTTAAACACTGTCAATACAGCTGAAGATCACATTAGCTTCTTTTTGGTAAGCATATACCACTGTTGACTTACAATGAAATCCATAAATAAACACTGAATACTTATAGATCTAAATCCTTGTTGCTGTCTTCTTTCTTCCAGACTATTGCAATAGTAACCTACTTATTCACCCTGGTTACATTATTTCCCAAGCTCTAAAATCTATTTTCCATAGAGAACCAAGCACGATCTTTCATGCTTGTAACATGTTATCAAGTTACATCTCTCCTCTGCTTAAAATGTGATCAGATCGTTGCCTTCTATTCTACCCCTTATTATTCTTTTTGTTATATACTCTCTTCATTTATTTGGGTTTTCTCTCTTCTTCCATACTGGTTGTTATTCAAACATAGTAAGTCTATTTCATCTTGATGGACCAACACTGCTGCTGAAACACTTTCGCTCAGATATTCACCTGGTTTCCTTTCACATTTATTATTTTCAAGTGATATGACAAATAAGGGGTTAATATAAAATAATATTTTATATTATTCGTGCCAAGCCTGGCTAAACATTTATCAGTTATGTTCATCCTTTCAAAAAACTAGTACTTGGTTTCATTGATCTTTTCATTGTTTTTCAGTTCTATTTTATTTATTTTTTGATCTTTATTATTTCCTTCCTTCTGCTGACTTTGGGTTTTGTGCTTCTTCTTCTAATTCCTTTAGATGATATGTCAGGCTGTTTATTTGAGACTTTTCTTGTTTCTTGATTTAGGCCTGTACTGCTATAAACTTCTGTATTAGAATTGTTTTTGCTGCATCCTGAAGATTCTAGGAGGCTTCCCACGTGGTACAGTGGTAAAGAATCCACCTGCCAATGCAGGGGATGCAAGAGATGGTGGTTGGATTGGGAAGATCCTCTGGAGGAGGAAATGGTAACCCACTCCAACATTTTAGCCTGGGAAATTCCATGGACCCTGGGGGGCTACAGTCCATGGCGCAGCAACAAGTTGGATATGACTGAACATACAACACAATACAAAGATTTTAGAAAGTTGTATTTCCATTTCCATCATCTCCATGTATTTTCTTATTTCTTCTTTGATTTCTTCATTGACCCATTTTTTTTAATAACATGTTGCTTAGTCTCCACATATACTACAAAGCTAAAATAATCAAAGCAATGGTACTAGCTCAATAATAGACACATAGATCAATGGAATGATATATAGCCCCTGAAATAAATCCACACATTATGGTTAATTAATTGATGACAAGGGAGGGAAGAAGATGCAATGGAGAAAAGACAGAATCTTAAGTAAGTGATACTGGGAAAACTGGACAGCTACATGTTAAAAAAATGAGATTAAAATATTTTTGCACATTATATATAAACATAGACTCAAAATGGATTAAAGACATAATTGTAATACCTGAAACCACAGAACTCCTAGAAAAGAAAATAGGCAGAAAATTCTCTGACATCAATTATAGCAATATACTTTGGATCTGTCTCCTAAGGAAAATTAATAAAAACAAAAATAAAGAAATGGGACCTAATTAAACTGAAAAGATTTTGCACAGTAAAGGAAACCACCAACAAAACAAAAGGACAAACTGCTGCTGCTGCTGCTAAGTCCCTCAGTCGTGTCCGACTCTGTGCGACCCCAGCTACGGCAGCCCACCAGGCTCCGCCGTCCCTGGGATTCTCCAGCCAAGAGGACTGGAGTGGGCTGCCATTGCCTTCTCCAAAGGACAGACTACTGAAAGAGAGAAAGTATTTTCAAGTGATATGACACATACAGGGTTAATATCCACAATATATAAACAGTTCTTACAACTGAATATTGAAAAAAAATGAAAAAACTTGATTAAAAATGGGCAGAGGACTTGAAATAATGTTTACCAAAGAATATATAGAGGTGGCTAACAGGCACTTGAGAAGATACTCAATGGTGCTAATCATCAGGGAGATGCATTTCAAAACTAAGATGAGAAATCACCTCATACTTATCAAAATAACAAATGGAAATGGAAATGGCGAAGACATGGAAAAAGGACACTGCAGGTGGGGATATAAATTGTTACAGTCATTGTGGGAGATAGTCTGGGAAATTACTCAAAATACTAAAAGCAGAACTACCATATGATCCAGCAATTCCACTCCTGCGTATATATCTGAAGAAACAAAAACACTAAGTTAAAAATACGTATGAACCTCAGTGTTCATAGAAACATCATTTACAATAGTAAAGACATGGAAACAATGTGTCCATCAAAGAAGATGTGGTATGTGTATATATATATATATACACACACAATGGAATATTTTTCAGCTATAAAAAATTACATTCTGCCACTTGCAGTAACTTGGATGGATCTAGAGAGAATTATGGGCTTCCCTTGTGGCTCAGCTGTTAACAATTCACCTGCAATGTGGGAGACCTGGGTTCAATCCCTAGGTTGTGAAGATCCCCTGGAGAAGGGAAAGACTATCCACTCCAACATTCTGGCCTGGAGAATTCCAAGGACTGTAGAGTCCGTGGGGTTGCAAAGAGTTGGACACAACTGAGCAACTTTCAGAGAGAATTATGCCAGTGGAATAAGTCAGACAGAGAAAGTCAAATACTGTATATTATTACTTATTTGTGGAATCAAAACAAATTTTAATGAATATATATAGCAAATCAGAAATAGATTCACAGATATAAGAGAACAAACTAACAGTTACCAGAGGGTAGAGGGAAGGAAGGACGGGCAAGATTGGGGCATGGAATTAAGAGACACAAACTACTATGTATAAAATAGATAAGCAACAAGGATATATTGTACCACACATGGAAACATGGTCATTACTTTGTAATAACTTTAAATGGAATATACTATATAAAATATGCATTCACTATATTATAAACCTAAACTTTGGCCACCTGATGTGAAGAACTGATTCATTGGAAAAGATCCTGATGCTGGGAAAGATTGAAGGCAGGAGTAGAAGGGGACAACAGAGGATGAGATGGCTAGATGAGATGGCATCACTGACTCAATGGACATGAGTTTGGGTGAACTCCGGGAGTTGGCGATGGACAGGGAGGCCTGGCGAGCTGTGGACCATGGGGTCGCAAAGAGTCAGCTATAACTAAGCAACTGAACTGAACTGAACTGAAACTGCTATAATACTGTAAATCAATGACACCTCAATAAAAACATATATCCACACATCAAATGATCAGGTTAGAATCCAAACTGATTCATACCTGTTGGATGTTTTCTAACCAGAAATTAACCAAAAGCATAGCTTATGCCTCTCTTAACAGAAGAAACAAATCAAAATATTAATTTTTCCCTTTAATTAATTAAAAAATAGGTACCCTTACTTATAGAAAGTATTATGCTAGATCTTGTGTATGGAACATCAAATAAAATATATTGCCTCTGTTTTATAGAGAAGATGACCTTATAATTTTTATTTAAACATGTAAAATCACAATCACAAAATATGCAAGTACAAAAAGGAAAAGATCATCAGTTCAGTTCAACTCAGTCACTCAGTCCTAACGCTCTTTGCGACCCCAGGAACCACAGTACGCCAGGCCTCCCTGTCCATCACCAACTCCCGGAGTCCACCCAAACTCATGTCCATCGAGTCGATGATGCCATCCAACCATCTCATCCTCTGTCGTCCACTTCTCCTCCTGCTCTCAATCTTTCCCAGCATCAGGGTCTTTTCCAACGAGTCAACTATTCGCATCAGTGGCCAAAGAATTGGAGTTTCATCTTCAACATCAGTCCTTCCAATGAATACCCAGGACTGATCTCCTTTAGGATGGACTGGTTGGATCTCCTTGCAGTCCAAGGGACTCTCAAGAGTCTTCCCCAACACCACAGTTCAAAAGCATCGATTCTTCAGTGCTCAGCTTTCTTTATAGTTCAACTCTCACATCCATACATGACCACTGGAAAAACCATAGTCTTGACTAGATGGACCTTTGTTGTCAAAGTAATGTCCCTGCTTTTTAATATGCTGTCTAGGTTGGTCATAACTTTCCTTCCAAGGAGTAAGCGTCTTTTAATTTCATTGCTGCAGCCACCATCTGCAGTGACTTTGAAGCCCAGAAAAATAAAGTCAGCCTCTGTTTCCACTCTTTCCCCATCTATCTGCCATGAAGTGATGGGACCAGATGCCATGATCTTAGTTTTCTGAATGTTGAGCTTTAAGCCAACTTTTTCACTCTCTTCCTTCACTTTCATCAAGAGGCTCTTTAGTTCTTCACTTTCTGCCATAAGGGTGGTGTCATCTATGTATCTTAGGTTATTGATATTTCTCCCAGCCATCTTGATTCTAGCTTGTGCTTCCTCCAGCCAAGCATTTCTCATGATGTACTCTGCATATAAGTTAAATAAGCAGGGTGACAATATACAGCCTTGACCTACCCCTTTTCCTATTTGGAACCAGTCTGTTGTTTCATGTCCAGTTCTAACTGTTGCTTCCTGACCTGTATACAGATTTCTCAAGAGGCTGGTCTGGTGGTCTGGTACTGCAATCTCTTTCAGAATTTTCCACAGTTTATTGTGATTCACACTGTCAAACACCTTGGCCTAGTGAATAAAACAGAAATAGATTTTTTTTTTTGAACTCTCTTGCTTTTTCGATGATCCAGCAGATGTTGGCAATTTGATCTCTGGTTCCTCTACCTTTTCTAAAACCAGCTTGAACATCTGTAAGTTCACTGTTCACGTATTGCTGAAGCCTGGCTTGGAGAATTTTGAACATTACTTTACTAGCGTGTGAGATGAGTGCAATTGTGTGGTAGTTTGAGCATTCTTTGGGATTGCCTTTCTTTGGGATTGGAATGAAAACTGACCTTTTCCAGTCCTGTGGCCACTTACAACCAAATTTGTCCCATATCATCACCATCTGGATGGTTCCACCATACTCTAAACCCACAGTTAGTTAAGGTCATGCCACAGCCTAGACACCATCATAAACAGATCATTAGGAATAGTTAAGTTCTCTGAAAATTTTCAGTGTTAAAACAACACTGAAAATTAAAATGGAAAGCATTTGTTTTTCAAATGCTGGGTAGGAAAAATTATTGTATTTGACACTTCTATCAAATAAATATTTCCAAATATAGAAGCTGACTAAATTTCAAGAAATCTGCAGTGAATTTGATTAGCTATTAAAAATAAGATATTCCCAAGAGCCTAAATAAACATAAGACTATATAGCACTTAACCCTTTTTTATTCTCAACAACTAGTCATGCATGTTATATTTTCAGAATTTGTATCCTGATAAACCTAAACAATTTATTTTAAATTAAGGAGAACAGAATTTTTTCCTTGCATTTCTTCTGTATCTCAAGTGTGTCCAGCTTGCCTTGGTACTCAGTGAGTTTAGCTCTCTCTCCATTTTACAGATAGAACTGATTTGTATATGAAACAAAGAGATACAAACAAGTAGCTGCTTTCTTGTTAGCAATTACTCAAATTACTGCACAGGTGGAGATCCCCTGAAGCCCATGCTAAGAGGAAGACAATCTCCACCAAAAATAAACATATTTCAGTGTTATATTACCATGGTAGAAATTTATCTCTGTATAAAAAATGATACTGTGAACAACTGTATACATGTTCCTGTGGGTACTTGATACAATACACATTTTTTGATCATTATTTAAAATAACAAAGAGAACCAATGTACATGATTAATTTTCTATTAGCAAATATTTATCATTGTTGAAATAATAATGCCAGTCCAGTTTAAGAAGCATTAGGTAACTTTTATGGTACTTTCTAGATTAAAACATACTTTGATGTATGTTGCTTTCTCCTTAACCAAAATCAAGAAATATTTTTAACATAATTTATGTAAGATGAATAACATTTAGATGACCTCATAAATCAGTTAATTCTCTGCTTAATCTCAAAAATACTGAGAACGTTTATTAATATTTATTCTCATTTCTCGAGGATGCTTAATCTGGCTTTCTTTCCTTGATGGTTTAATTTTATATCGCCCCTGGAATTACTGACAATTTTAGATAACTTTTAACATTTTCTTTGTCTTTAAGATAAAAATAACAAATAAAATTCTCTAAATTAAGAGACAGTTACCCCTCACCTGCCGCCTACCACCTTGCTCACAAGGAGAAATTAAATTGTATTCTGATTAATTACATATCTAACACCACCACTGCACAGCTGATAAGAGTCAGCTTGGTTTCCTGCACTGAGGTAGGCTCTGTTATCATCCTGACTCCCTGGGGGACCAATTCAATGTGCACATGCATAATTTCAAAATGATCATAGAGGAGCTATAATCCATTTCTCTTTCTCAACTGCCGTAGGCCAGTCAGAGTTAATATTATCAGGCACCTGTTTTCGGTAACACTTTTGTTTTCATATTTCTTTTAAAGTTCTTAGGCAGTACTCACTGACAGTGACAAAGTTCTGTGCTATTTACCACACTGCCAGTAAGAAAAGAAGAGTATTTGTATAACCTTATCAATGACAGACATTCTGTGTTCAATGGTGTATCATCCCTGTGGCAGAAAGAGCAGACTGTCACCTTTCAAATAAAATGGATTTAACCCAATGGAGGAGAATGGGGTCAAAGTAGAGAAAAAAAAAATGTTTTATTTGAGAGGTTTTTTTTTTTTTTAAATTAATTCATTTTTTATTGAAGGATAATTGCTTTACAGAATTTTGCTGTTTCCTGTAGACAGGTCATTTTTTAAAGCAATACAGCTTATATCAAAAGCATCTGAGAGTAATCCAGGGAAAGTAACTAGATGTACTTATATAGAAGGAGGTCAGTGCAGCTTTGAGCAATGGGATTTCCCCTTTTGCCTCACCTTGATATTACCTATCATGTTGAAAGCATTGCTATGGGAGGCAGCTTTCTCATGACTCTCCCACTGGTTATCATATACGTGATGTTGGGCATGTGACAGAATCTCCCTGAGCATCATCCCTATTGAGAGTGAACAATACTTTACTTGCCCAAGAACAAGGAATTGGACCTCATGATCTCTGAGTTATTTTTAATTTAAAGATTTATAAATGAAGTAAGATGAATACAATTTTAAATTTAGAAGAGATATAGATATATTTAGCTTTGATAAATAAAATTATATATTGTCTATAACTGACAGAAATAGACTTTTGATGTTAACGAATATATGCTAGTATTGGGGAGTACAAAAACATTTTTCAAAAATCTTCAAACAAAAGAGTGTGCGTTAATGAGTCTAAGAATAGCTGCTTTCAATTAGAATTATTCTAATAATACATATTAAAAAATAAATATTTGTATATGACATGTTTTATGTGTACAATCTCCCCTAATCTCAGGGTTCTATCAGACCATTCCATTACATTTCACAGAAAGAAATCTATTTGCAATAAATATCATTGTAATAGATTTCCCCAACTGTTAAACATTTAAAAAGAAATTAAAATAATTGCTAGTCACATTTAAAAAGGAATGTAGAGATTATAAAATCCATTGAATAGACTATTCCACATAATAGAGCAGAAAAATGAAGCCCTTTAGCTTTTGTTGCTATTGTTTATTTCTTTCAACATGGAGATTTGAATGAAAAGCAATTTACAAGGAACTCTGGAATGTCAGTCAAGTTGCTTGTAAATCTGAAACCTTACCGTCTCCTCCAATCACTATCTCTACACATATTTGGAAGATGGTATATCTTTGAAGAAGCACTTTTAGAGAATACAATGACATAGATTTTGGCACAGTGAGGTTGAAATGTTGATGTTTCTTGTCACATGTATATTCATAACTAGGATTTAGTAATTAGGATTCCTCCCTCGAATGATTTCACACATTCTATGCTGAAAAGCTTAAATTTTACTGTACTTAATTAATTTCATATTGATAAAAATAGTTTGTCTGATCTTTGAAGCTTTTTTAAGCTCAGCTAATGAGGTTATTAGATCACAGTGCTTGCACTGTGACTGTTTCAGAAATAAAGATACAAAGAAATTCCTTTTTATTTACCATTGACTAATACAAGATTATTATTATTTGTATGTTAAAACATTCACAGATATCAACAAATATGAGGTAGAACTGAAGACTAGGCATGGCTATTTTTACTGTCTTAGGCACACTTAAAACCATTTTATTGAGGTATGACTGATATAAAATAAGCTGTAAATATTTAGTGCATACAAATTGATGAGTATGCAATAAGTATATACCCATGAAATCACCATCATCTATGCCATAAACATGTCCATCACCTCCAAAAGTTTTGTCCTGACTTCTTTATATTGTATTATTATTGTTTTTAATGTTGGTGTAACTGTTAGTTATTTTGTGGTAAGAGTACTTAATATCTATCCTCTTAGCAAATTTTTAAAGCATACCACTTATATGAGTAATCTAAAATCGTCAAAGTTATAGAATCAGAGTAGAATGGTAGTAACCAAGAGCTGGAGAGAGTGGGGGAAACAGGAAGTACTGGGCAAAGGGTACAAAGTTTCAATTACACAACATGCATGCTTCTTAGAGATCTACTCTACAGCACAGTGCCTATAGTTAGTGAGACGGTATTGAGTATTCTTCACAGTATGCTTTGACAGCTACTCTCTTCAAGAGATCAAATCTACTTTTCTACCCCATGAATCTGGTCTTGGCCCATGTGATTTGATTTGGTCAATGAGACATTAGTAAACATGACACTGTGGTTTGAAATATGCTTGCAAATTAGACAGTATCATATAGTCTAGACTACTGAGCGATCAGATCATGAGCAGGTCAACCACACTGCCTTTGCTAGGAGCCAGTCATCTGCAGCATGGCTGAGACCACAAATGACACCATCCAATCCTACTCTTTAGACCCTCTTGGAGACTACAGAAATTAGGTGAACCTGCCCAAACCAGAAGAAACATCAAGCTGACTTTCAGAATTGTGAAAAAGAAATTTCTGAAGTTTTTGTGTTGCTATCATTAAGTTAATAAATTTAAGGGTGGTTTGTTATGGAGTTAAACCTGGAGAAGGGCATGACAACCCACTCCAGTATTCTTGTCTGGAGAATTCCATGGACAGGGGAGCATGGCAGGCTGCAGTCCATAGGGTTGGAAAGAGTCGGACATGCTGAGTGACTAACATTTCCATTTTCAAAGCTAATTAGTGCACTATACAATAAATGCATATTTTATATACTATGTGAATTGAATTTCTGTAACCAGCATTTCTCTAGTCTTAAAACACACACACACAAATGTACAGATGTAATTCACTCCTTCCTGAACTTCTCTTTTTCAAGTTATCTGTCATTTTTTCCCTCTTTTTCTTCCTCAGTTCAGCCTCTCAGAAAACAAAAATAATAGTAATTATCTAATTTTCCTCCTGTACAAATCATTTCACATCTTGTTATTGTAAGACAGATTATCCCACTACTTTGTTAAAGATAACTTTCATTAGCATTGAAAGAAAACTCACCCTCCATCCATTTCAACCTACACCTTCTCTTGCCTCTATAGTGCATGCTTCTCAGAATTTTTTCTTTGCCTTAGGACTCATCATTATCTACATAATCTACATTATCTACATAATCTACATTATCTACATAATCTACATTATCTACATAATCACCCTTGGGTGATTACTTTCCTTCCCAGAGCTTCAGTTTCATCCACACTTAACTTTTAGCTCAGTCATCTTTCTTAAACATCTCCATTTGAGTGTGACACAGATACTTGAAGCTCAACACGTGCATTACTTAGTTCAGTATTTCCTCACTCCAAACTGCACTCCCTTTTTAATTAGTACCCAAGCAAATGGCAGTATCATCTACTCCATAAGCAAACAGAAAAGCTTAACTATTTCTTCTAATACAAAAGCTTTAATCATTTACCAATTTCTATACATTTTATTGCCAAAAAATTTTGAATCTCTCATCTCCTGTTGATGCCCTTCACTGTTGTCTTATTTTGGGTCTAGTTATATCAATATTTTGTCTAGATGAAACATTTAGAATGCTATTCTTAGTCCATTTTTTCCATAAGCTCATAACCGGTTCTGTTTATTAATATCTTATATCAATATTATACATTTGTTACAAATAATAGACTGGTATTGATATTTTATTTTTAACTGAAGTACGTACTTTATTCAGATTTCCTTGGTTTTTACATATTTTTTTTTTTCTTTTGCAGAATCCTATCCAGGCTCACTTATTTATTATGCCTCCTTAGCGTTCCTTTCTGTGACAGTTTCTCCAATATTCCTAGTTTTTATGACTTTGAAAATATTGAAGAGCATGGTCCAAGTGTTCCATAGAATAAAAAAATGGGATTTTTATGACATTTTTCTCCTAATCAGACTAGAGTCACATGCTTTAGGAAGGAAAACCACAGAAAGGAGGTGCCATTCTCATTACATTATATCCAGGGTAAATGCTATTTCTTCTGATACTGGCCTTATTCATTACTGGGTTGATGTAGACCTTATCAGTTTCCTCCACTGTAAAGCTAGTTTTTTAATCCCCCTTTCCCATCCTGTACATTTTGGAAACAACTCACTATGTGCAGTCCACAGTTAAAGAAGGGCGAGTTACATTCCAGCTCATTGAGAACATAGCATCTACATAAATTATTTGAAATTTACCTACATGGGAATCTTGTCTATTCTTTTAATTATTCAATCACTTATTTATATCAATATGACAGTTATTGGATATATATATATATATATATATATATATATATGGCTATAAATACATAGCTATATATATACATGGCTATAAATACTTGTGATATGTAACCATTTGTATCTACATTAAGCTAAGCATGAGTTCACACTGAAGTCTCCCAACTCTAAAGCATTATCACTTGGATCATTCCAGCCTTCTTCTCTTGCTCTTCGGTGACCTCTCACTTCAACAATGAGACAATTGGCTCCCACCATCCACCATCCATTGACTTAATTGTTCAACTCCATGTATGAGCTTTTAGAGTTGCTAATACAGAGAAATAGCATTCTTAACTAGACTACAGTCTCAAAAACAGTTTGTTTGAAAGTTATGTGGACCAGTCTCTTTTTTTCCCCCTACTCCCCTAAGTAGAGGTTGCTTCATACATTTGGAATGCATTTGTAATAGAATCTTTGTCATATTCTGCATTTCATCCTGAGATCCTCTAACCTCCTAAATTATCATTACTTTTAATTAACTTTTTATTGAAGGATAATTGCTTTACAGAATTTTGCTGTTTTCTGTCAAATCTCAACATGAATCAGCCACAGGTATACATATATCTCCTCCCTTTTGAAGCCCCCTCCCATCTCCCTCCCCATCCCACCCCTCTAGATTGATACAGAGCCCCTGATTGAGTTTCCTGAGCCAGACAGCAAATTCCCGTTGGCTATCTATTTTACATATGGCAATGTAAGTCTCCATGTTACTCTCTCCATACATCTCACCCTCTCCTCCCCTCTCCCCATGTCCACAAGTCTATTCTCTATGTCTGCTTCTCCACTGCTGCCCTGTAAATAAATTCTGCAGTACCATTTTTCTAGATTCTGTATATATGTGTTAGAATATGGTATTTATCTTTCTCTTTCTGACTCACTTCACTCTGTATAATAGGTTCTATGTTCATCCACCTCATTAGAACTGACTCAAACGCATTCCACTTTATGGCTGAGTAATATTCCATTGTGTATAACATAAATCAAAGCAAGATCCTCTATGACCCACCTCCTAGAGTAATGGAAATAAAAACAAAAGTAAAGAAGTGGGGCCTGATTAAACTTAAAAGCTTTTGCACAGCAAAGGAAACTATAAATAAGGTGAAAAGACAACCCTTAGAATGGGAGAAAATAATAGCAAATGAAACAACTGACAAAGGATTAATTTCCAAAGTATAACAAGCAGCTCACACAAGTCAATACCAGAAAAACAAGCAACCCAATCAAAAAGTGGGAAAAAGACCTAAACAGACATTTCTCCAAAGAAGACATACGGATGGCTAACAAACACATGAAAAGATGCTCAACATTGCTCATTATTAGAGAAATGCAAATCAAAACCAAAATGAGATATTTTTAAAATTATGTACATTAAGGTTTCCTTTGTGTTATAAGTACTATTGGTTTTGATAAATGTGTGTTATTTTCCCACCATTACAGATTCACGCAGAATAGTTTTCCCAAACTGAAAATGCCTGTGCTTCCTTAACTTATTTAGTGATCCCCTGATCCCAAGCCCTGGAAATCACTGATCTGTGCACTCTCTATAGTCTTTCCCTTTCAAAAGATCATATATAGAAAAGAAACATACAGTGTTTAACCTATTCAGACTGGTTTCTTTCACTTAGCAATACTCATATAGTATTCATTCATGTGTTTGCATGCATTGACAGTTCATTTATTTTTATTACTGAGTAATATAGCATTATATAAAATTTCTACACTTTATTAACTTATTGAAGAGCATCTTGGTTATTTCCAGTTTTTGATGATGATTATTAAAGTTTCTGTAAACTTTTTGTGTGTGGGCATTTTGTGTGCCATCAATTTTAAAATCAGTCAGGTAAATCCCTGTAGTTCAGTTGCTTCATTAGAGGTAAAACTATTTAGGTTTGTAAACCCTGCGATCCTGTCTCCCAAGGTGGCGGTACCATTTTGCCTCCCTACCAGCAATTAACAAAGTTCATGTTTTCTGCATCCTCAAGAGCAACTGGCATTGTTTTTTTCTGGATATTAGCCATTCTGATACGTATAATGGTATCTTATTATTGTTTCAGTTATGAGTGCATTTTTAATATAAAGTTGTATATCCCTATGAAAGCTGTCAAATTTTCATTGCTCCAATAGCCAGTTTTTAAACCTAACATTGTGTAAGAGTTCTATACTTCCACTTAAACACAGAAAAAACACTCCATGCATTAAAAAATGAATAAATAGAACAAAGAGCAAACACAATCTGGATCTTATTTTTTAAATCAGTTTTGCTGGTTCAAATAACATCATCAACATAAAATATGCTTATGACCTTGATAACCTACATTATCTGTAATAACAATCAAGTCCTGTAATGTGATACTCAAACAGATAACCAGGAAAAAAAAGTGAACAAAAATAATAAAAGAATAATATATACTGAATGTAAACATTGCCAAGTACAAGGGCATTAATAAGGGCTGTACTTCTAGAATAATTTGTTTAAATAAGAAGGTGAAGGTGAAAGAAAAGTTTTGAAAATAATTATCTTTGATAAGGTATCCTTTCAAGTATATAATCAGTTTTATTTAAACAGCAGATTAATTCATGTTTTAAAAATAACTAATATATATATGCTTCGTATTAAATATAGATGATTAAAGATCAAATCTTATGTAAAAATTAGAAATGGCCTTTGTTTCTAACATTTTTGTCTTCATCTATAGTATTTGAATAGCAACTTACCTCCAAGCTCAGGCTCATTTCACTGGAAAGAACAGCACCTAGATTCCCTTATGAGCTGCAAATCTAGCCATCAGGCCATCAAGGACACCACCTCAGGCTGACAAATTTTGGCTTTCCATGACTAAGATAAAATACCTCCTTTGAAGTGACAGTTTATTGTGGGGGGGATAAGTTGGGTCAGTACATGAAAATAAAACTTTGGAGTTATATTACAATCTATCACTCTTCCTCCATCTAGCATCATCATTTTATTATTTATTAATAAAAACATTGGATACCAGTTAGAATTACAATTTTGACAAAATAACATATTGCATGGAACATACTAGAACTAAAGTAATTATGTGCTGTTTATTTGAAATTCAATCTTTAGCTGAATATGTTTTATTTCATCTTGTAAATCCACCCCCATTCCTCTCAGTTACTTTATCAGTTCAAGAGGAGAATGGTATTGACAAGAGGAAAGGGAGACCAGCTCATCAGAAAAGATGATGATACCGCACAGAAAGCACCTGATAGGATATAGTATTTAAAGAGTCCGTATCTTTTCTAAGTAACTATAACCATGATGGACCAGGGTGTTCATTTAAACTTTGAATGTCTGAAACCATTCACTTATTTCTCATGTTCTCACAATTGTCTCTACCCATATTTTATAATGATGGTTTAGATTGTAAGTTAAAGTCAATAAGATGGAATGGATACTCATTTTACTAACATTTATATGACATTTTTCTACGTACCTTATTATATGTGCAGTGCTAACAGAAGTTTAAGGGTTGTTCTATCTTCTTCTGTTGTATAGGGTGAATCATGATATAAGTTTAAATGAACACCCGAGGCTGTATTTAATGAAAACCTTTATATTTTTATTTGATACATAAGGTAGGCTTTCTTACCTGAAAGACACCCAGTGATTGACAGAAACAGAATAAGTTTCCAAGAAGAAGCCATCCTTGGTGACGAGGATTGCCTGTGTCGCAGTGTATTTAGCGGCTCTGATGTTTCTTCATTAAAAAATGCCCTGTTGAGACAGATAGTACGTTTCAAAAATTGAGAAAAGAAAATAAATGAACAAAAAGACGAACAAACAGAAACCAAAAAACTCATAATAAAGAAATAACTTCCAGTGCCAAGGTCAGATTAATATATACTTGCATATTGACAATAATAATAAAGTTTCCATTAAAATGAATGCACAACACAAAAACTTTGGAAAAGTGATAAACCTTCCCTATCACATTTATTTATATTGAATACTCCCTCACAGATAATAAAAACATCAGGTTCTAATGGGGATGATTTTTTTCTCACAGGGAATGTATAATAGCTATATTTATTATGTTAGACAAATTACCGGAGTAGAAAAATAGGGTAGAAGAACCAGTTACATTAATATATACTCCTCTAATCTAGAACATAACTAATGATCAGTTAAGCAAGTGATTTTACATATTGTGTCTGTAGCTCATCTAAACCTCCATAGGGATTTTTTTCATTTAATTATTAATGTCAACTGCCTTTGTTTATAACTACTGTGATTATCTGTACTGTATTATAGTTCCCTCTTTTTGTGAGTTATTTTCTCAGCATCCTTTGCTAGCCAGAACCTAAGGGAAATAAGAATTTTCATGAATATTTAACACTTTTTGTCTAATGCCATTTTTATAACAATAACTAGTATAGCACATTAATATCCCTTGATTCCTTTATCTGTCCTGAAACACACAATAAACATGAAAATACAAAGTTCCAGCATAAAAGTTAATCCTCAAAAACTTGAAAATGTGCACTAGAAACTCTTACAACAGACAAGCAATGTCTGAGTTTTCAGGCGTCAGTCATCGGTGTCCTTGGCCAAAAGCAACTAAATTGAGAAATAACTGTACAGTGTGTTGATTTTAAATAACAATTGCTTCTTTGCAACTGGTTCTTCCCAATAGAATTAGAATTTCAGGTCATCTCTTTCATTCAGGAAACATCTTAAAAATATAGAAAAGCATTTTTACCCTAGTTAGGTCAATTCAATATAGACAGACCCAAAGAGGGAAATCTCATTAGTGAGTCTTCCACTCAAATGTTAGTTTCATTTCATTTATATTTTAAAATCTAAGCCTTCAAGATCTACTTTAACAACAAGGTGAGGGATCACTAATGGAGAAAAAAGTTAATAAGTTATAAGACTTGCTTCATAGACACCCTCTTCAGAAAGATACTTTTCATCATTTTTTTTCCAAGTAAATATCAGAAATAAATACAGTTTGAAGCACAAAATGACCTTATCACTAATTTTTATAATTTAAAGTATTTTCATTATTTATACACTGCTTTTTACCAGAAAGGAAAGAAGAAAGTCAGCACTTCACACATAATAGAGACTTAAAGTTGTTAGAATAACAATTATGATTTATGAAAACTGCATATTTAAATTAGTGAATTATCGATCCATGACAAAATAGGTCTTTATCAAACTGTGTGAGTTCTGAGATATTAATACAGTTTTGCTTAACCTATTTTGATGAGCTCAGTCCACATCTTGAAAACTGGTACTTTCCTTCTCTATTTACAATGTCTTCTGATGTCTCAGGGCTTCCCTTGTGACTCAGCTGGTAAAGAATCTGCCTGCAACGCACAAGACCTGGGTTTGATCTCTGGGTTGGGAAGATCCTCTGGAGAAGGAAAAGGCTACCCACTCCTGTATTCTGGCCTGGAGAATTCCCTGGACTGTATAGTCCATTGGGTCGCAAAGAGTCAGACACAACTGAGCAACTTTCACTCTGACGTCTTATTCCTCATCAAAATGCAAATATTTTCAGAGCATTTATATGCTGTACACTGCAAATGTCAAAGAGAAAACACACATGCATGCATACATGGTCACACACCACCCACACACATACACAGAAGTTAACCACGGGCTATGAGGCAAGTAAGGGCTTCCCTGGTGTCTCAGTGGTAAAGACTCTACCGGCTAATGCAGGGGATGCAGGTTTGATCCCTGGGTCAGGAAGATTCCCTGGAGAAGGAAATCACAGCCCACTCCAGTATTCTTGCCTGGAGAATCTCATGGACAGAAAAGCCCAGTGGCTACAGTCAGTGGAGTTGCAAAGAACTGAACATGACTTAGCAACTGAAAAACAAGATGAGGCAAATGAGCAGGGCGATGCAAGTGTAGTGTAGGCGCAGAGCTATCAGGAGAAGCACACTGGTAAGGACACAGGGTCTGGGAATAGTGCAGAAGTGTCCAGCAAAAATTCAAGGAGATATTGAGCTTAGACAAATGCCTTACTTTTGCACGGGACAGAAATGGGCACATGCATGAATAAATCCGTATCAGTCAGTGACACACTGTCAGAAAACCAACCCAGAGTGAAGGCAAAGTAAGAGGGCAGAGGACAGAGGTTATTGTGAGGTTCATGAAGGCGTTGCTGATAGATGACATTAAGGTTCAGTTTTCGTTTTCAACATGGCATTACAGAAAAATCCTTATATTCCAGGCACATTTTTAAGTTTTCAAATAAGAATAGTGAATTTTATAACCAAAAGAATACATTTTATGTTAAAATTTCTTCAAAGAGAAAAATATCCTGTGTTTGTGTGTGTGGTTGTGTGGGTGTACTCATTTTCAAACATCATTGCTTGGTCTTTGGGGCTTAAACACAAAAAATGATAGTCCTTCAAAAGCTTTTCTTTTTTAAGATGGCTAACTAACAGTCTCTTTTTTGCTCATTTGCTTTCTTCTCACTCTGTCTCTCAAGTAAAATAAAAAGTAAATAAAATAATCTGAAATAAGTTTGTATATGCGTCTCTGGAAAACACATTTATTCCATGTCTTTAATAAAATACTTGTATCAAGGTAATAAAATAATGTAAATAATCAGACATACATTAATGTCCTACTACATGACAAGTTAAACTATAATCAGTTAATAAATATTACTAAAGCATATTAGGATATATATTTTAGAAATACCTTAACGGAAACTGACAGTTGTACCTTAAATTGTTATTTGTCGAGATTGAAAAGTCATAAATAATAAATTACATATGACTATTTGGATATATTCTTTTAAACAAACTTTTTAAAATAGGTTATTTCAATTTTATTATACATACCTATTTTCACTTGTGATATTCAAATAAAATGTATGAAATGACTTGTTCCTTTGCATTTTTTCCTAATTTAATGCAAATATTTGCAGGTGAAGTAAAAATAAGTAGATCATTGTATTTGTATTAGGTCATAAATTATAAATAATACATGCATTGTGCAGTTGAATGCATAGGCAAGTATTTAAAAACATCACACTTTAATTGGAGTCTGAAATAGGATTGCTAAACATATGTTATATGAAAATAAATCAAGTGACAGTATGCTGCCATGTGAATGCAAGCTAGCTTTTCTTCTTACAGACACATATAGGAAATTACCTAGTTAACGGCCTGTGTATGTGAGTGTGCATAAAGAGAGGAAGGTATTGAGAGAGAGATTTCTATCAACGTCTACCAATCTCTCTCTCTTTTACATCAAAGGTTTCCTTCAGTTTGACCTCTGACTGGTTATTCACACAGCAGTCAGAATTATGTTTTCAAACATAAATCAGGCTACATATTTTCCCTGTTTCAGTGGTTTATTCTTAAAATAAAATCCAAATTCCTCATATAGCATTCAAGGTCAAATCCAACTTGGCCCCTGCCTAACTTTCTGATTTCACCTTTGGGCATCCTAGATTCCTACCAAGCTGACTTTCTTGCTGCTCCTCATTTAGCCTTGTCCCCATAGTTTCCTTTGCCTGGACCCCTCCACTATCAGTTCTTTCCAGACTATAGAGCCTTAAGTCAGTGAAGACTCTTTATCAGGTCTTTCTCAATCCCCTTAAAATAGCCACCCCTTGCTTCCTGTCAGCCCTGTCACTGGCTTTCTTTACACTGCCCCTACTTTCTTCTTACCAATCATTAATGCTTAAAGTTGTTATATTTATTTATTTACTTTTAAATTATCTTTTTATCCTACTGGAATGTGATATCAGTGAAAGCAAGATTTTTTTTTCTCATTCATCTTTGTAAACCCAGCATCTAGAAGAGAATCCGGTTGGTTTTAGTAGATACTCAGTTACTGTTTTGAATAATAATTATTGAATAAACTGGAACCTCTATTGAGTAAATAATTTGGCACAAACTTATACGAGTAGAAAAATTATTATCCCCTAAATTTCCATAATACTGACAACAGCTACCATGTACGAAACCCTATATATGAGGCATTATATCATGGGCTTTACTTACACAACCTCTATTAACTTGACATTACTTATTGATCAAGATAACTTTCCCAAGATCATACAACTAGTAAAAGTCAGAGCTGGGGTTGACTTACAAGCTACATCATCTCTTACAGAATTCCCGAGCTATTTCTACAAAAGTCTCAAGAAATCCCTCTTATCTGATACAATTTGGCTGGTATTAAATCAGTAAAAAATATCGTTTAAAATTTTACATGCACACATTAAATGTTGTCATTTAACTAATACTATTTAGCCTTATATCATTTGACCTATCTTATTACATAGGAATGAGATTTTTTTCTGTTTTTCAATATTCTGGTGAAAAATTTTTTATTTTATCTGAACATTATATAAGTCCTTTTAAATAGAAGTCTTCTCTGTAATACATCATATATAATTTTTTAATTTCTTTAGAGTAGTATAGGATATGTGAAGTTGTCTAATGACAGCATCCTTGAGGTTTCATTTTATACAGTTATCTCACACACACCTAGAGTATGTCATAGGTCACTCTTTATTATTTGTCCAAGACTATTAGCTTTTATTTTGTTTTGTGCTTTATCTTTTTTTAATGCTCTCATTCTTGGTACACTCATATGTCATTGATTTCCGTAATGTTTCTTTGAATTATCTGATCATATCAACATCTACAACCTCTACAAACAGATAAGACAAAATGAACCTTTGTAAGTATACAATTTACACAGTGGCAGTGAGTAAACTAGCTGTGTTTACTTAACCATCAGCTTCTAAATAGCTACAAATTATTTTCATTTAAAGGGGCAATAAAGGCTTTTATTTACTTAGCAAGTTAGAACAACAGAAATTGAGTAAGGTTCTGTTCCAATTAGCATTTGACAGGCTGGGTATAAATTTTAGTGAAAACAGTAAGATGATCAACTGTTTTTTTTGTTTTTTTTTTTCTGTGTAATTTATTCTCCACCTCAACAATGATTCTTGCTAAGGTTGAAGCTAGTGGCACTTTTGCTGGAAGATAACCTTTAACAGTTAAGTAAGGCCAGGGACTTGTAGAAAAGAACCATTAAAAAAAAAAAAAAAAACTTAATGGGAAGTTGTATTCTAGATGTCCTTGAAATTTTCTAGCCCAAAGCACCTGTATGAAACAATAGAAAATAAAATGCAGCAGAAGACCTAGCAAGAAAAAATAAAACAAATGTGTGTTGGCCTTGTTATGTTTGCTATCATATATCTTTTGAGGACCAAGCAACAAAGTCAGGAGATGGATACACAGAATTCACATTTCGAAAATAATCAGCATGAATTATGACACTGTGAATCACAAGGATTATAAATTATATTTTGTATCCTGGACAAGGTGGTGGGGGTTGTAGATGGAAGACTGAGCTCATAGTGTTTACATATATTGATGGTATTATATTTTAATGGTTTTCTGTCAGTTCAGTCAGTCAGTTAGTTCAATTCAGACGCTCAGTTGTGTCCGACTCTTTGCAACCCCATGAATCGCAGCACACCGGGCCTCCCTGTCCATCACCAACTCTGACAGTTTACCTAAACCCATGTCCAACGAGTCAGTGATGCCAACCAGCCATCTCATCCTCTGTCGTCCCGTCTCCTCCTGTCCCCAATCCCTCCCAGCATCAGGGTCTTCTCCAAGGAGTCAGCTCTTCGCATGACGTGGCCAACGTATTGGAGTTTCAGCTTCAACATCTGTCCTTCCAGTGAACACCGAGGACTGATCTCCTTCAGGATGGACTGGTTGGATCTCCTTGCAGTCCAAGGGACTCTCAAGAGTCTTCTCCGACACCACAGTTCAAAAGCATCAATTCTTCAGCACTCAGCTTTCTTTATAGTTCAACTCTCACATCCATACCTGACCACTGGAAAAACCATAGCCTTGACTAGATGGATGTTTGTTGGCAAAGTAATGTCTTTTCATTTTAATATGCTATCCAGGTTGGTCACAACTTTCCTTCCAAGGAATAAGCGTCCTTTAATTTCATGGTTGCAATCACCATCTGATGTGACTTTGGAGCCCCCAAAAATAAAGTCAGCCAATGTTTCCACTGTTTTCCCATCTATTTGCCTTGAAGTGATGGGACCAGATGCCATGATCTTAGTTTTCTGAATGTTGAGCTTTAAGCCAACTTTTTCACACTCCTCCTTTTCTTTCATCAAGAGGTTTTTTAGCTCCTCTTCACTTTGTGCCATAAGGGTGGTGTCATCTGCATATCTGAGCTTATTGATATTTCTTCTGGAAATCTTGATTGCAGCTCGTGCTTCTTCCAGCCCAGCATTTCTCATGATGTACTCTTCATATAAGTTAAATAAGCAGGGTGACAATATGCAACCTTGACCTACTCCTTTTCCTATTAGGAGCCAGTTGGTTGTTCCATGTCCAGTTCTAACTGTTGCTTCCTGACCTGCATACAGATTTCTCAAGAGACAGGTCTGATGGTCTGGTATTCCCAACTCTTGAAAAATTTTCCACAATTTATTGTGATCCACACTGTCAAAGTCTTTGGCGTAGTCAATAAAGCAGAAATAGATGTTTTTCTGGAACTTTCTTGCTTTTTTGATGATCCAGCAGATGTTGGCAATTTGATCTCTGGTTCCTCTGCCTTTTCTAAAACCAACTTGAACATCTGGAAGTTCACGGTTCACGTATTGCTGAAGCCTGGCTTGGAGAATTTTGCGCATTACTTTACTAGCATGTGAGATGAATGCACTTGTGCGGTAGTTTGAGCATTCTTTGGGATTGCCTTTCTTTGGGATTGGAATGAAAACTGACCTTTTCCAGTCCTTCATCCACTGCTGAATTTTCCAAATTTGCTGGCATATTGAGTGCAACAGTTTCACAGCAAAATCTTTCAGGATTCGACATAGCTCAACTGGAATTCCATCACCTCCACTAGGTTTGTTTCATAGAAATGGTTTTCTGTAGTATGTAGCTAATCACAATTCAGGTCTATTTTTCTCATCTAAGAATTTCTTTTGATCCCAACATATTTTAGAGATCTGTTGATCTGTCTGTGGCAAAACGTACAGGAAAGTTTTAAGGGTCAGCACTAGTCTTCTGAGACTTCAAGCCAACTTTTAATTTTATTTTTATTTAAAACACAAGGGTAGAGAAAGATATGACTCAACAGTAATTAATACTACATAGTATACTTAATGGAGACAGGGACAAGAAAAAAATAAATGACAATCACACTAGGAATTTGGTGTCAGAAATATTTTGTAATCTCTGTTGCCTGGTGATTGGTATAAGGAAAGGATGGAGGTGGAACTGTGGCTAATTGAGTCTGACACCAGCTTCCATGAAAATTCTGACAAGACTTAAGTTAGGATCAAAACAGATTTCCCTTCAGTAAGTTTGGAAGTAGTGAGGTGTTAGTTGCTCAGTTGTGTCCAATTCTGCAACCCCATGGACTGCAACCAGCCAGGCTCCTCTGTTCATGGAGTTCTCCAGGCAAGAATTCTGGAGTGGGTAGTCTTTCCCTTCTCCAGGGGATCTTACCAACCCAGGGATCAAACACAGATCAAACACAGATCTCCCATTGCAGCCAAATTCTTTACCATCTGAGCCACAACCTTGTACAGATAATATAAAATATATTATAAAATATTTTAAATGCTTCAATGAACTAATTTAAAAGGAATAACTTATTAAAGATCAAAACTAACTACAAATAGCAAGTTGAAAAATGAAGGTAACTTTCACTGTGAGACTATTCATCAAATTTCACTGAACATTAGGCTGATGTTCACAACTTCTTTGGGAGAATGGGACCAAACTCAAAGCCTAGGGCCCACATAAAATGGGTCTTCAAGTAGGAAACTCCTTGTATCTGGGATTTTGTCCATGGAATTCTCTAGGCAAAAAGTACTGGAGTGGGTAGTCATTCCCTTCTCCAGAGGATCCTCCCAACCCAGCGATCAAACCCAGGTCTTCTGCATTGCAGATTCTTTTCTGTCTGAGCCACCAAGGAAGTCCTCAAGATTATAGTGAAGGTGAATGAGAAATATCTCTCCAGAGGGATACTCTACCTAGAGAATAGTAAAGGAAAAAAACTCAGTCTTAAATCATGAGACTGAATGGAAAGGAAAACAAAGAATTCTTGGTGAAAAGTTAATAATCCATATTCACAACATATACAGGCAAACAAAACACAATAAATGAGAATCAAATGAAGCAATAAAGGTCAGAATCTGACCTGCAAAGAAATGACATTTGACTTTTCTGACACAAATCATCAATTAAATGTATTTGATCCGTTTTTAAATATAAAGACATTGGCATTATGAAAAAAAAAAAAGAAATAAATAGAGATGAAGAAATTATCTAGAAAGTAGCCAGGAAATCAATGGAAAATAAGACAAGAAGGTCAAGAGAATGAAGCATATTGTAAGAATATTTTATATACCCAAATAAATTTCCAAAAAGAGAAAAATAATAGGATGAAAAATATGGGAAGAAACAGACACTTGCTAAAATTTTCCAGAACTGATGAAATTTATCAATTTTAAAATTTATAAGAGTAGGGGAAAAAAGCAAGAAGAATTAAGACAAATCGTAGTCAAAATGCTGAACACTCAAGACAAAAAAGAGCCAGAGGTTAAAAGAATCCTTCATAATAAAAATATGAAAATCAGACTCACATTTGAGTCAACGACAGTAGCAATGGAATCTGAAAAGCATCAGAATAATGTGTCAGTAAGAAGGAGCTGTCAATCTGAATGTCTTCATTGGAAAAATGTATACTTGGGTCATCTGCCCATTTTTTAAAAATTGAGTTGTTGTGCTTGTTTGTTTGTATGGTATTGAGTTGAATGAGTTATTTATATATTTTCGATGGTGGTGGTACTTTATTGTTCAGTCGTGTCTGACTCTTTGTGACCCCAGGACCTGTAACCTGTCAGGCTGCTCTGATCATAAGATTTCCCAGGTACCAATACTGGAGTGCGTAGTCATTTCCTTCTCCAGGGGATCTTCCCAGACCAGGTGTGGAACCTGTGTCTCCCGCACTGCAGGCAGATTCTTTACTGCTGAGCAACCAGGGAAGACCAATACATTTTGGATATTAACACTTTTATAGATATGTTGTTTGCAAATATCTTATCCCATTCAGTAGGTAATTTTTTTTCATTTTGTTGAGTTTCCTTCACTGTGAAAAAGCTTTTTAGTTTGATGCAGTGCCATTTGTTTATCTTTGCATTGTTGTCCTTGCTTTAGGAGACAGATCAAAAACTATTGCTAAGATCAATGTTAAAGATCATATTGCTTATGTTTTCTTCTAGGAGTTTTACAATGTCAGGTTTTACATTTAAGTCTTTAATTCATTTTGAGTTAGACATTTTTCCAAAGAACATACACAGGCGACCAACAGGCATGTGAAAATATATCCAACATTGCTAATCATCAGGAAAATTTAAATAAAAACCACAATGATATATTACTTCACATCTGTCAGAGAGGCTATTAATTAAAAAGATGACAAATAGCAAGCAATGATAAGGAAAAAAAGGAAATGCTTGTGCCCTGTTGGTGGGATTGCAAGTTGATATAAGCACTGTGGAAAACACTATAGTAATTTCATAAAAAATTAAAAAGTGAACTACTATAATAGCCAGAAATTCCACTTCTGGATGTTTATCTGAAGAAAACAAAAACACTAATATGAAGAGACATATGTGCCCCCAATGATTATTGAAGCATTGTTAACAACAGTAAAGATATGAAAACAATCTAAGTGCATATAAATTGATGAATAGATAAACAAGATGTGATATATATATGTATGTGTGTGTGTGTGTGTGCAGGGCTTCCCAGGTGGCACTTGTGGTAAAGAACCTGCCTGCCAATGCAGGAACATAAGAGACATGAGTTCCATCCCTGGGTTGGGAAGATACCCTGGAGGAGGAAATGGCAACCCACCCCAGTGTTCTTACCTGGAGAATCTCGTGAACAGAGGAGCCTGGTGGGCTACGGTCCATAGGGCTTGCAAAGAATTGGATGTGACTGAAGCAACTTGGCATCATACATACATGTACATATGTTTATACATATATGTGCATATGTGTGTGTGTGTGTGTGTGTGTGCATATACAAATATATACAAAGTTTCCCAGGTTGCACTAGTGGTAAAAACCTGCCTGCCAATGCAGGAGATGTAAGAGACACAGGTTCAATCCCTGGGTTGGGAAGATCCCCTGGAGGCATGGCAATCCACTCTAGTATTTTTGCCTGGAGAATCTCACTGAGATAGGAGTCTGGCAAGGCTACAGTCCACAGGGTCTCAAAGAGTCAGACATGACTGAAGCAACTTAACACACACACACACACACACACACACACACACATACATATTGGGAAATCTAGACAGTGTGACTGAGAAGCTATGTGTGGTCCGAGAAGGTCTTTCTGAGGAGGTGACACCCAGGATGTGAACTGAACGGCATATGGTTTGGTTAAGAATGTTCTCCAAAAAAAAAAAAAAATCCCCCAAAAAAACTAATTATATATATATATAAAACTCTGATGTATATATATCAGATAAAAATTTATATATATATATATAAAACTCTGGCTAAAAATGAAATCTTGTAATTTGCAGCAACACAGATGGATTTAGAGGGTATCATGCTAAGTGAAAGAAGTCAGAGAAAAAAATGCCGTATATAACCCCATTTAAATATGGAATCTAAACAAGCACAACAAACAAAAAAAAAGATACCAACTCATAGATACAGAAAACAGTTGCCAGAGGTGGGGTAGGTGAGTGACATAGGTAAAGGTGATCGAGAGGTACAAACTTCCAGTTGTACAATAAATATACGATTGAGACATACAGCACAAGCAATACTGTTGATAATACTACTAACTTTGTATGGGGACAGATTGTTGAAAGACATTGAAGTATTCATTTTGTGATGCATGCTAATGTTAAATCACTATGTAGTTCACCTGAAACTAACATAAAATTTTATGTTGAAATATTTCAATAAAAAAGAAGTAATGGTCAATTTGTAACTCAAAACAGTGACACTATCTTGAAGGACATGAATTAAATAAAGTTCTTTCTACTCAACCAAAATCTAAGAGGTCAATTATATCTTAGTAAAACTGAGGGAGAAACTGAATTTTTCAAAATAAATCTTTACTGAGAAAAATAAAAAGTGATATTCATCAGATAGGGGGAAAATAATTGCAGAGGGAAGCTCCAAAATATATAAAAGGAACATAACAGAAGCTAACTCATATAATATTTACTATATGTCAGGAACTATTCTAAGTGCTTTACTTTGGGAATTTATTCAATACATAGAGCTCTATGAGATAAACCTAATATTCTCATTTTAAGGGCAATATATGTGAGGTATAAAAAAGTTAAGTAAATTTTCTAATATTACACAGCCTTGGACTGCAAGGAGATCTAACCAGTCTATCCTAAAGGAGATCAGTCCTCCGTGTTCATTGGAAGGACTGATGCTGAAGCTGAAACTCCAATACTTTGGCCACCTCATGTGAAGAGCTAGCGCATTGGAAAAGACCCTGATGCTGCGAGGGATTGGGGGCAGGAGGAGAAGGGGACGACAGAGGATGAGATAGCTGGATGGCATCACCGACTCGATGGGCATGAGTTTGAGTAAACTCCGGGAGTTGGTGATGGACAGGAAGGCCTGGCGTGCTGTGATTCATGGGGTCGCAAAGAGTCGGACACTACTGAGTGACTGAACTGACCTTACAGCGTAAGCTTAAGATTTATATGCAGGTAGTCTGGGTATAGTGGAGAAGGAAATGGCAACCCACTCCGGTGTTCTTGCTGGAGAGTCCCAGGGATGGGGGAGCCTGGTGGGCTGCTGTCTATGGGATCACACAGAGTCAGACACGACTGAAGTGACTTAGCAGCAGTCTGGGTATAGAGTCCATGATTTTAAATAACACATTAGTATAGCGTGCCTGAAAAAATATTGAGCATAAAAATATGATATGAGAGAAAATTTAAGAAAAGATTGGCTTACATGTGTCTTGGAAATGATTTTTTTGCATATGACACCTTAAGCACAAGCAACAAAGTGAAAAATATACAAGGGGGACTACTTCAAACTAAACAGCTCTGTACAGCAAAAGAAGCCTTCAACAAAGTGAAAGTATTTTCCCATTTTCTTTGCAGAATGGGAAAGCATTACAAACATGTGTTTGATGAGAGGTTATATTAACTTCTCATATATACTTTGGATATTCCAAAATATATTCAAAAACTCATATATCAATAAATCAATAGCAAAAAATGCAATTAAAAAATGAAATGAGCCCAGGGTCTGAAGAAAAATTTTTCCAGAGAAGATATATGAAAGGCTAACATCTGCTCCTTATTGCCAAATTCAGACTTAAATTGAAGAAAACGGGGAAAACAACTAGACCATCCAAGTATGACCTAATCAAATCCCTTGTGATTATACAGTGGAAATGAGAAATAGATTTAAGGGACTAGATCTGATAGACAGAGTGCCTGATGAACTCTGGGCAGAGTTTCTTGACATTGTACAGGAGACAGGAATCAAGACCATCACCAAGAAAAAGAAATGCAAAAAAGCAAAATGACTGTCTGAGGAGGCCTTACACATAGCTGTGAAAAAAAGAGAAGTGAAAAGCAAAGGACAAAGGGAAAGATAACAACTTGAATGCAGAGTTCCAAAGAATAGCAAGGAGAGATAAGAAAGCCTTCCTCAGAGATCAATGCAAAGAAATAGAAGAAAACAACAGAATGTGACAGACAAGAGATCTCTTCAAGAAAATTAGAGATACCAAGGGAATATTTCATGCAAAGAAGGGCTCGATAAAGGACAGAAATGGTATGGATCTAACAGAAGTGGAAGAAATTAAGAAGAGATTAAGAAATTAACAGAAGCAGAAGATATTACGAAGAGGTGGCAAGAATACACAGAAGAACCATACAAAAAAGATATTCACAACCCAGATAACCACGATGGTGTGATCACTCACCTAGAGCCAGGCATCCTGGAATGTGAAGTCAAGTGGGCATTAGGAAGCATCACTAGGAACAAAGCTAGTGGAGGTGATGGAATTTCAGTTGAACTATTTCTAATCCTAAAAGATGATGCTGCAAAAGTGCTGCACTCAATATGCCAGCAAATTTGGAAAACTCAGCAGTGGATGAAGGACTGGAAAAGGTCAGTTTCCATTCCAATTCCAAAGAAAGGCAATGCCAAAGAATGCTCAAACTACCGCACAATTGCACTCATCTCACATGCTAGTAAAGTAATGCTCAAAATTCTCCAAGCCAGGCTTCAGCAATACGTGAACTGTGAACTTCCAGATGTTCAAGTTGGTTTTAGAAAAGGCAGAGGAACCAGAGATCAAATTAGCAACATCCACTGGATCATTGAAAAAGCAAGAGAGTTCCAGAGAAACTTCTATTTCTGCTTTATTGACTATGCCAAAGCCTTTGACTGTGTGGATCATAATAAACTGTGGGAAATTCTGAAAGAGATGGGAATCCCAGACCACCTGATCTGCCTCTTGAGAAATCTGTATGCAGGTCAGGAAGCAACAGTTAGAATTGGACATGGAAAAACAGACTGGTTCCAAATAGGAAAAGGAGTATGTCAAGGCTGTATATTGTCACTCTGCTTATTTAACTTATATGCAGAGTACATCATGAGAAACGCTGGGCTGGAAGAAGCACAAGTTGCAATCAAGATTGCCAGGAGAAATATCAATAACCTCAGATATGCAGATGACATCACCCATATGGCAGAAGGTGAAGAAGACCTAAAAAGCCTCTTGATGAAATTGAAAGAAGAGAGTGAAAAATTTGGCTTAAAGCTCAACATTCAGAAAACTATGATCATGGCATCTGGTCCCATCACTTCAAGGCAAATAGATGGGGAAACAGTGGAAACATTGACTGACTTTATTTTTGGGGGCTCCAAAATCACTGCAGATGGTGACTGCAGCCATGAAATTAAAAGATGCTTACTCCTTGGAAGGAAAGTTATGACCAACCTAGACAGCATATTAAAAAGCAGAGACATTACTTTGCCAACAAAGGTCTGTCTGGTCAAGACTATGGTTTTTCCAGTAGTCATGTATGGATATGAGAGCTGGACTGTAAAGAAAGCTGAGCACCGAAGAACTGATGCTTTTGAACTGTGGTGCTGAAGGAGACTATTGAGAGTCCCTTGGACTGCAAGGAGCTCCAACCAGTCCATCCTAAAGGAGATCAGTCCTGGGTGTTCACTGGAAGGTCTGATGTCGAAGCTGAAACTCCAATACTTTGGCCACCTGATGCAGAGCTGACTCATTGGAAAAGACCCTGGTGTTGGGAAAGATTGAGGGCAGGAGGAGAAGGGGACGACAGAGGATGAGATGGTTGGATGGCATCACCAACTCAATGGACATGAGTTTAGGTAAACTCCAGGAGCTGGTGATGGACAGGGAGGACTGGCATGCTGCGTTTCATGGGTCACTAAGAGTCGGACATGACTGAGCAACTGAACTGAACTGACATCTACACAAAAAGAAGGACAACATCATTAAACATTAGGGAAATGCAAAATGAAATCACAGTGAAATATCTCCGCATATCTATTAAAATGGCCATCATTAAATACAAATAACAAATGCTGGCATGGGTGTGGGAAAAACAAAATCCTTGTACACTGCTGACACGACTGTAAATTTGCATAGCTTTTAGGAAAAGAGTAGGAGGATCATAAAACCATTAGTAATAGAACCACAACATAATTCACTTCTGAGACTTATACAAAGGAAACAAAACACTAATTTAAAAAGATACTGTACCCCCATGTTCATTGTAGCATTATTTACAATAGGCAAGACATTGAAACAACCTAAATGTCCAATGATAGATGAATGGGTAAAGAAATTTATATATATATATATATATATTTATATATATATATATATACTTCCCAGGTGGTGCTAGTGGTAAAGAACCCACCTGCCAATGCAGGAAACTAGAAATATGGGTTTGATCCATGGGTCAGTAAGATCCCCCAGATGAGGAGAAGGGCACAGCAACCCACTCCAGTATTCTTGCCTGCAGAATCCCATGGACAGAAGAGCCTGACAGGCTATAGTCTTAGGGTCACAAAGAATCAGACACAGCTGAAGCGACTTAGCACAACACAGCTATATTTACACACAGACACACCCACACAGACACACACATCTCACAACATATATATTACCACAATGTATACAACATATATATTACCACAATGTATACAACATATATAGGATTATTATTGATTATTATTCAGCCATAAAAGATGATGAAATTCTATTATTTTTGACAACATAGACAGACCTTGAAGACATTATGCTAAGTGAAATACATCTGACAGGAAGAAAAAAAAGTACTGTACTTATATGTGAACTCTAAAACAAGCAAGCAATAACAAACTCATAGAAAAGAGATCAGATGTGTGATTACCAGAGGCAGAGAGGGGGAAGATAAGGGGAATTAGAGGAAGTTTGTCAAAAGGTAAAAGCTCCTGATTTAAGACAAATAAGTACTGGGACTGTAATGTAAAACATGGTTACTACAGTCAACACTGTTGTCGGATATATAGGAAAGTTGTTAAGAGAGTTAATCCTAAAAGTACACCTCACAGGGAGAATTTTCTTTTGTTTCTTTCACTTTTTATTGTATCTATATGAGATGGTGGATATTAGCTGAGGCTGTTGTGGTAATCACTTCACAATATATGTAAATCAAACCATCATATCATGTGTCTTAAAGCTATACAGAGATACATGTCAATTACTTTTCAATAAAACTCCAGGAAAAAGACAATAAATGGAAAACAAATATTGTTCTAGTCAAACAACAATAATTATGACTTGTGAAGTAAAATGTGAGGCAAATCAAATTAAAATATATGAAGACAGTAGCATAAAAATCAGGACAGAAGTAAATGAAGTTATTAAATAGTTCAATAATTTATAGTCAGAAGGAACATAAGATATTAATTTTATAATTTCATAAAATGTTAATTTTCTAACTTAGCTAACAAAACAGTTATTTTAAATGTCAGAAAACAAATCTATATTCAGTATAAACATTTACCACCTTCCACTGTTGAGTAATACATAAAATTTTTCTATTTAAAAACTTTTACTCAGAATTCAGCACATGCACAGCTTGCCACATGTCCTATAAAACAGAAACCTAAATGGTTTCGGTTTTAAGATGAGAAACACTGGGCTGATGAAGCACACGCTGGAATCAAGATTGCCAGGAGAAACATCAATAACCTCAGATATGCAGATGACACCACCCTATGGCAGAAAGTGAAGAGGAACTAAAGAGCCTCTTGATGAAAGTGAAAGAGGACTGTGAAAACAGTTGACTTAAAGCTCAACATTCAGAAAACTAAGATCATGGCATCTGGTCCCATCACTTCATGGTAAATAGATGGGGAAACAGTGACTGAATTTTGTGGGGGGGCTCCAAAATCACTGCAGATGGTGACTGCAGCCATGAAATTAAAAGATGCTTACTCCTTGTAAGGAAAGTTATGACCAACCTAGACAGCAAGTTAAAAAGCAGAGATATTACTTTGCCAACAAAGGTCTGTATAGTGAAGGCTATGGTTTTTCCAGTAATCTTGTATCAATGTGAGAGTTGGACTATGAAGAAAGTTGGGGGCTGAAGAATTGATGCTTTTGAACTGTGGTTTTGGAGAAGACTCTTGAGAGTACCCTGGACTGCAAGGAAATTCGACCAGTCCATACTAAAGGAAATCAGTCCTGAATATTCATTGGAAGGACTGATGGGGAAGCTGAAACTCCAATACTTTGGCCACCTGATGAGAAATGCTGACTCATTTGAAAAGACTCTGAAGCTGGGAAAGATTGAAGGCGGGAGAAGGGTTTAACAGAGGAAGAGATGGTTGGATGGATGGCATCACCGACTCGATGGATATGAACTTGAGTAAACTCTGGGAGTTGGTGATGGACAGGGAGGCCTGGTATGCTGCAGTCCATGGGGTCACAAAGAGTCAGACACGACTGAGCAACTGAACTGAACTAATTGTTTAGTCTAACCTTTGAGGTTTTGGACAGTTTCACTCAAAGTGTGAATCTTGTCATATCATCTACTACTCCACCTCAACTATTTAGGAGCCCAGGTTATGGAAATAATTTTTCATTTGCAAGTCCTATTTGTACTGTGTATCTTCCAAAAAATGTTTGCCCACACGTTCCTAGGCATAAAATGCCTTATTTCAAATTAGCTAGGAAGGAACGAAAGACATTGTTAAATGTCTTAATTGAGGGCATGCACGTCTTAATTTAAAAATGTATTTGAAGTATTAGGCAACAGCGATATGGTCAGAATGGCTGTAGGGAGAGAGGTAGGGAATCAAATCAGTGAGTTACATAGGGCCAGATTGCAAAGTACTCATAGGTTTGAGAAAGTAGTTTGAAATGTAATAAAAACGTCATGACAAATATAAACTATTTCTAACACACACTCAGTTTCTAAAGTTCTCACTTTCCAATAATATCTAGTTCTGCCATACAAAGTGCGCAGGGACAAATGACACTGTACAAACCGAAAAACAGACATGGAAAGGCGATGGCACTTGCATATCTTCATAATTTAACGTCAGCTTAGGGATTAGCACCCCTGTCTTTTGATTTCTGGTACAGAGAGCTTCATATTATTTCCAAGTTTCATTTTCCATTTTCTACTGACAAGCAAATCTATTTTAAATTCACAGTTGTTGGAGAGTTTAAGAGAATACATTCTCACATATTTTAGGAGAGGTTCTTGTGAAAATGAATGGAACTTAAAATCTGATTTCTTCCAATAACAGGACCTCAGTGAAAGGCTAAATGTAATGATGGAAAAGGAGACCTGAGTTATTGCAGCCAATCCTGGAAAACAAACAGTGAGAGCCCATGTTCAGGGTTCCACATGGGAAGGTAGGTGAACTAAATTCTGTGTAAAAGAGTTTTAAATGCATAATTTCAGGTGTATATATTCTTTCCACCAAATGGTGGGAGGTGGCAAATATTTAAGAAGAGTAAATTTGATTTCTGATGAAATAAAGGAAACCTCTGAGAGGGAGTTGTGATGGCTTGACAGGTAGGACAGTGTAGATACTGTGGAAGCCCAAAGGATTTCGAGTCCTGAAGGTTTCCTTTACGTAACTACATGGTATGAATACGATTTTAGAGTCATTGTCTCTAGCAAGATAGATGGAGCCATTATTCATCTTGGTATTTAATTTTCTTCTAATTTATTTAAATATGAAAACAACACTCTTTTGAAGACATTTAAAATAAGCATCATTGTGCTCACTTAATCTTGGTTAAATTAAGTTTTTAATGATTCACTTAAAATTGAACCTGTATCTCCTCAGAAAATTGCACTTTGAATCATTATCGTCATCTGGCAGTTGATACCACAGGGCTAAACTGCATTTAAACAATGCCTTGTTATAGGCACATGGTTAAAATGGGAATTGTAGATAATTCCAAGGCAACATTTGAAACAGCTAATAGCAGTCCCCTCAGGAATCGTATACAACGTTGTTCTTCATTTCCATATTAAATCCTTTCCTCTGAAATATTTAAACTCTCAAAAGACAAGTAAAATAGGGCTGATTAAAAAAAAAAAAAGAAAGAAAGAAAACCAAAGAAAGAAACAAACAAAAACTTGGAAACGTATCCCATGTAATGTGCATGCATGCTCAGTCGCTCAGTTGTATCAGACTCTTTGCAACCGCACCATGCTCCTCTGTCCATGGAAGTCTCCAGGCAACAATATAGGAGTGGGTTGCCATTTCCTAATCAAGGGGTTCTCCTTTACCCCGGGATCAACCCTGCATCTCCTGTGTCTCCTGCATTGATAGAAATATTCTTTACCACTGAGCCACCTGGGAAGCCCTCCATACAATGTACGGTTTGTTATAATATATTAAGTAGCTCATAGGTGGAATTTTACATGCCATTCCCCAATAATGTGTAAGGTGTGGTTTTCTATGTTGTTGACAGGGAACTTACAGAGAAACAGTGAGTTTAAAAAGAGTGACTACAGGGGAGTACAGGGAGATCTTTCCAAGAAAAATTGGAGATACCAAGGAAATATTTCATGCAAAGATGGGCACAATAAATGACAGAAATGGTATGGGCATAACAGAAGCAGAAGACAGTAAGAAGAAGGGGCAAGAATATACAGAAGAACTGTACAAAAAAGGTCTTAATGATACAGATAACCATGATGGTGTGGTCCCTCATCTAGAGCCAGACATCCTGGTGTATGAAGTCAAGTGGGCCTTAGGAAGCATTACTATGAACACAGTCAAAGTGATGGAATTCTAGCAGAACTATTTCAAATCCTAAAAAAATGATGCTGAGAAAGTGCTTCACTCATATGCAAGCAAATCTGGAAAGGTCAGCAGTGGTTACATAACTGGAAAAGGTCAGTTTTCATTCCAATCCCAAAGAAGGCAATACCAAAGAATGTTCAAATTACTGCACAATTGCACACAATTCACATGCTGGCAAGTTAATGCTCGAAAGTCTTCAAGTTAGGTGTCAACAGTATATGAACAAAGAACTTACAGATGTTCAAACTGGATTTAGAAAAGGCAGAAGGATTGGAGATCAAATTGCCTGCATCAGTTGGATCATAGAAAGAGCAAGAGAATTTCAGGAAAAAAAAAACAAAACAAAAACACATATACTTCTGCTTTATTGACCATGTAAAAGCCTTTGACTGTATAAATCACAAAAATTGCAGAAAATTTTTAAAGAGATGTGAGTATCAAACCACTTTACCTGCCTCCTGAGAAACTTAAATGCAAATCAAGAAGCAATAGTCAGATCCAGACCTGGAACAACAGACTGATTCAAAATTGGGAAAGGAGAGCATCAAGATGTATATTGTCACCCTACTTATTTAACTTCTATGCAGAGCACATCATGTGAAATGCCAGGCTGGATGAATCCCAAGCTGAACTCAATACTGCCAGGAGGAATACCAACAACCTCAGATGATACCACCCTGATAGCAGAAAGGGAAGAAGAACAAAAGAACCTGTTGATGAAGGTGAAAGAGAAAAGTGGAAAAGCTACCTTAAAACTCAACAGTCAAAAAACTAAGATCATAGCATCCAGTCCTAACACTTCATGGCAAATAGAGGAGGAAAAATTGGAAACAGTGTCAGATTTTGGGGTGCAAAAGCCCTGCAGATGGTGACTGCAGACACAAAATTAAAAGACACTTCCTCCTTGAAAGAAAAGCTATGACAAACCTAGACTGTGGATTAGAAACCAGAGACATCACTTTGCAAACAAAGGTCCATATAACCAAAGCTTTGGTTTTTCCAGAAGTCATGTATGGATGTGAGAGCTGGACTATAAAGAAGGCTAAGTACCCAAGAATTGACACTTTTGAACTGTGGCATTAGAGAAGACTCGAGAGTCCCTTGGGCAGCAAGGATATCAAACCAGTCCATCCTGAAGGAAATCAACTCTGAATATTCATTGGAAGCACTGATACCGAAGTTGAAGCTCTAATACATTGGAAAAACCCCTTATGCTGGGAATGATTGAGCGCAGGAAGAGAAGGGGATGACAGAGTGTGAGATGGTTGGATGGCATCACCGACTCAATGGACATGAGTTTGAGCAACCTCTAGCAGATGGTGAAGGACAGAGAAGCTTGGTGTGCTGCAGTTCATCAGGTCGCAAAGAGTCAGACACGTCTTAGGGACTGAACAACAACAGGGAATTGCAGTGGATTTTTTATATCTCAAAACTTTAATCAGCTTGATTATTACTGCTTCCCCCCCCCCCCCCCCCCATGGTAACTACTGAAAAGGGACATGATCAAGTCAATAGGGACGAGGAAGGAAAGTGAAGAAACCTAAATTCTGGACAAAGCCACGTCCCTGACTCTCTGCCTCAGTGTACTCGGTCATGGCAGCACTTGCTTTTCTAGATTCTCAAGGCCTAGCTACCTGATTTCACTAAGGTGTTTGAAGTCTCATAGCAAAATGTCTAAAACCTCCAAATGAGCATTACAGTTTCCTCACATTGTTTCCCTCAATCAAACGAATTTGAGAATTCTTAATTTTCAATTTTCTCAACATTTACTTCAGAATCAAACATTTATTACAGTTCACATAGCTGCAAACATAAGTTATCAAGGACAAAAATGTAGTTCAATTAATCCTACTCCTCTTACCAGATAATTCAGGGGAGAATATACAAGTGTCTAGAACTTGCCAGGACTATGATGTTCAGAGACTGTGTATCGCAGCCTTAGCAGACAGGGGTCCCAAGGGATTGCTTCAGTTTTTGGCAGTTGAGTAAAAATGGATTATCATAGTCTGGTGTCTGAGAGAATTGGAATGGTAACTTTTTTGTAGAGTTACATTGGAAGCTTAGTTTGTATTCAAAATATTTATAGCTACTCTAGGATAGTCTGAATCCTTAAAAAGTATTAAATTTATATATTTCTCAGAGTCAAGTATAGTAATAATTTTGCACCTTTTTACATTTTAACAAGTCAACAAGATATTATTTTATTGTTTGGGGAAGATGTTCTTGAGTTTTCATATAAGTCAACTAAAAACTTAGAGAAAAATAAGCAGATTGATTCATTTCATAATCTAAAGTAAGTAGCGTATCACATATTGCAACAGTTTTTAAACACTACCTGTTTTGAAATAATTATAGATTCACAAGTAGTTGTAAAAAAATGTACAGAAAGGCCCTGAGTCCTATGCAGATTTTACCTCTCTTCCCCTGTTGTTAATCGTTAGCATCTTGCATAGCTATAGAACTCTAAAAACCACAGACGGTATTGGTACCGTCTAGAGAGTTTACTCAAATTTCAACACACTGCATGCTCTCATCTGCGGAGTGTGTGTGTACTTCTATACAACTTTATCACATGTGTAGTATCATGTAGGGTTTCCCAGGTGGTTCAGTGGTAAAGAAACTGCCTGCCAATGCAGGAGATATAGGTTTGATCCCTGTATGGGGAAATTCCCCTGGAGAAGGAAATGGTAACCCACTCTAGGATTCTTGCCTGGGAAATCCTATGGACAGGGGAGCCTGGTGGGCTACAGCCCAAGGAGTCACAAAAGAGTCAGACGACTTAGTGACTAAACAACAACAATGATGGGTGTCATGTAACTACCACCCCGATCAAGTGAACTGTTCCATCACCAGAAGGCATCATCATGCTACCCTTTTTAACCTCCTCTAATATTTTATAATATTTTAAGTCTAATCCCCAGAAGCCACTAATCTGTTTTCCATCTCAATAATTACATTATTTCAAGAGTGTTATATAAATAGAATCATTGGGCAGGAAACTATTTGATATTGGCTTATCACTAAGCATACTTCCCTCTAGAGGTTTGTCTAAGTTGTTGCATGTATTCCTCTGCATTGCTGAACTGCAATTTATGGTGTGGATTTATCATAATTGGTTTACCTATTCATCCACTGAAGAACATCTGGGTTGTTTCCAGTTTGGGATATTGTAAATGAAACTACTATTGACATATTTGTAAAGGTTTTTAAGTATGCATGTCTTTTTATTTCTTTGGGATAAGTGAGCAAGACTGCAACTGCTGGGTCATCTGTTAAATCCACTTTCAATTAAAAAAAATACCAAATTATTTTTTCAGAATGGTCATACATTTTAAATTCTCATCAGAAATACTGAGGGATCCATTTCTCTATATTCTAATCAAGTTTTGGTTTTAATTATTATTATCTTTAATTTTAGCTATTCCAGTTGATACATGAAAGTGAAAATGTTTGTCACTCAGCCACACCTGACTCTTTGCAACCCCATGGACTGTAGCACCCTAGGCTCCTCTGTCCATGACATTCTCCAGGGAAGAATACTAGAGTGGGGATCCATTCCCTTCTCCAGGGGATCTTCCCAACCCAGGCATCGAACCTGGGTCTTCTGCATTGCAGGCATTTTTTTTACCATCTGAGTCCCTAGGGAAGCCCCAGTTGATGTATAGTATTAATAATAATTCATACTGGCTTTATTTTTCACTGCTTTAACGGTCAATGATTTTGATATTCTGAATTTTTTATATTCTGAATTTCCATTTATATATGTTCTTCAGTGTAATGTCTGTATTTCTTACTCATTTTCTATCTAGGGTGTTTATATTTTCACTATTGAACTTTAAAAGTTCTTTATAAATGCTAAACACAGGCCTTTTATCAGATATATGGTTTACTTTACAAATATTTCTCCCAGTCTGTAGCTTGTCTTTTCATCCTCTTAACATGACCTTTTATAGACCAAAGCCATTGAAGAGGTTCAATTTATCTATAGTTCCTTTTATGAATTGTGCTTTTGGAGTCAAGTCTAAAGACTGTTCACCTAGTCCTAAGTCCCAAAGGATATAAAATTGTTCTAGCACCATTTGTCGAAACAAAGTTACTCTTCTCTATTAAGTTCTTTTGCACTGTTTATAAAAATAAGCCTGGCATATTTTTGTGGGTGTATTTCTATATTCTGTTTCTTTTCCAGTGACCTAGGTGTCTGTCCTTTGTCCCACTGCCTTGATTGGTGTATCTTTATATTAAGCCTAAAATAAGGAAGAGTGATTATTTTCACCTTATTCTTTTTCAAAGTTGTTTTAGCTATTCAGCTTCTGTGACTTTCCATATAAATCTTAAAGCAAATTTTCTGTATCTACAAGAAACTTGTGCACAGCTTGTGATAGGAGTTACGTTACACTCATAGATTTGCAGATATTTGGCATCTGTACTATGTTGATTCTTCCTGTCAATGAACAAGGTATGTGTCTCCTGTTATTATATCCCCTTTTAAGTTCTTCACCACATTTGATAATTTTCAGCATATGAATCATGACATGTTTTGCTGGATTTATAACTATTTTAATTTTTTATTAATACCTACTGATTACTTTCATAATCAGGAGAGCTGATTCCTTATAATCTCTCTCTTCTTCTTTCTGTTGTATGTATATATATCTTCTGATTCTCTGAAAACCCCCATTAATACAATAGTCCACAAATAGTGAGTGCAGGCTAAGTCGCTTCAGTCACGTCTGACTCTTTGCGACCCCGTGGGCTGTGGCCGGGCAGGCTCCTCCATTCATGAGACGCTCCAGGCAAGAATATGGAGAGGGTTGCCACTCCTTCAGCCCTCCTCCAGTCACAAACAGTATATTTTCTTATATTTATTATAGCATGATATTCACTATAAGTATATTGTGAGGAGTAAATGTATAATCATTAGTAAGCTAATTGATCTATGCCCTTTTCACTTTTCTCTGCTCACACAAACTCTGGTTCTTAAAGAGAAATATCTAAAATGCATTATCCCACAAAGTTAGATGAGATATGTGTTTAATGAGTCCAAGTTTCTTGATATTATCCATGTATTTGCAACTCATTCTGATACTTAAAAAACTAAGCTATTAAAAAAAAAAAAAAAAACAACTAAGCTATTGACATTTCCCATCTCCACAAGCAGGTCACAATTTCATTATTTTCTTAGCACAACACCAACATAATCTGCTGCAATGATTCTATATTGGATAAGTAGCATATTTAATTAATATGTTTAAATATACATCTTTTAATAGCTGATGTTCTCAAACATATTGATTCAGGATATTTTGGAAATGTTAAAAAATCACAATTATATTCATTTAATTTATTTTGTATGATATCTACTAGAGCAACCCTGAATAAATAAATATTCCTTATATAGGTTCATTGTATATTGACATTTTTAGGCTGTTATGACTGGCTCATACATTTTTTGTTTTCATTTACTTATATTAGTTGGAGGCTAATTACTTTACAATATTGTAGTGGTTTCTGCCATACATTGACATGAATCAGCCATGGATTTACATGTGTTCCCCATCCTGAACCCCCCTCCACTTCCCTCCACATCCCATCCCTCTGGGTCATCCTAGTGCACCAGCCCCGAGCACTTGCCTCATGCATCAAACCTGGACTGGCGATCTGTTTCACAATTGATAATATACATGCTTCAATGCTGGCTCATACATTTTTTAAATGCTCCTAGACTCTAAGAAATATTCACATTTCCAGAGGAAGAATGTAAATCTAGCAAATTTAAAGCACAATTGAATTTGATATTAGAAATGCAAACAGATGTAATGGTCACGATAACCATTCACTAGGAAGATCCCTTTGACAGATATCTTAAGTATTTTGCACAAGTATATCATCAAAATAGAAGGTACAATAAATATGTGACCATTGTAAATGGCCCACTGTAAATCTGGCAGTGACCTATATACCAGACACACTATATAAAACTAATGGAGAATACATTTTTACTGTTCTTTTGCTATGGCTCAATTGCAGGATTTACTTCATTTCCAAGGTCTAAGAACTATCTATTTCAAATTTTGAATGCTGAGAAATAAAATTCTGTTGAGTCAGGCTGAGGTTGTAATCACACAGGAAAGACAACAAGTTAAAGTCTACAACTAGTTAAAGTTTAGTGTTAGGCAAATTTCAGATTGAAATAATTCTGTTCCTGGAATTTAGAACACAGAATTCAAGTCCTGGAAAAGTTTAAACAGAAGTGACCAAATAAAGCATGTCAGACATGTCACCCATGAGGCCACCAAATGCAAAGGGAGATATAGTGGCCTTTATGTGGCAATCCTGGGTATGCTGCTGTGAACTCCATTTAAGGAAGAATTTTCTGTTCAACTTCAGAGCAGTTAGCTGATAGCATCTAGGAGTCAGTACTTTCAAAATCTTCCTCAATGTTTGAGTTCCTTCTCATGATTAAAATTCCTTTAGATCTCCTTAGTCTTATGACTTTTTCTTTATCCTTCAAGTCTCACATCTTTAAAAAATGATTCTTTGACTTGCACATTAGTCTAGCACTTCTGCTGGTCTTTTTTTGTTTGTATCCCAGTTTCCACATATAACAATCTGACAACTGTGAGTTTGTATCCTAACCTAAACTTGTGGTATAACCTAACCTTGAAGGTATAAGACATGTCTTGTCAGGCACTCAGAAAAGGGCTTGGCATAGTTAAACACTCATACAAATGATCATCTTTATTTCTCATCAAACTGTCAACAAAGCAAACAATAACAGAAATCCTAGTGTAAAATCTGCACTATATAAACTCTTTCCTCTCTTTAGTTGGCATTGTTCAGTCACTAAGTAGTGTCCAAATCTTTTGCAACCCCATGGCCTGTTGCCTGCCAGGCTCCTCTGTCCATGGAATTTCCCAGGTAAGAATACTGGAGCAGGTTTCCATTTCCTTCTCAAGGGAAATCTTCCTGACCCAGGTACTGAACCTGTGTCTCCTGCATTGGCAGGCAGGTTCTTTACTGCTCAGCCACTTTGGCAATCAACGTTATTTAAGCATCATTAGTTCTAGGACATTTCTCTGTACTATTCTTATTCCTTTATTCACCAAATACATAAGTTTCTTACTCCACAGATGTCTTGTCCATGTAACTTGTTTCTCCTAATATCCAGCAAAGCAGGCTACCTTAGTCAAGGACAAAGGATGCTGAGGAGATAACTTGTGGCACACACAGATGTACTTTTTACAGATAAATTGTGAAAATGAAGAATCTATAACCAAGGCAAATTCTCCAGCTTTGAATACACTCTGTGTTATCACTCCAACACTTTCACAAAAGAAAGAGCATCTAAGATTTAAGATACATTACAAAAATGGGAATCCTGGAACCTAACTAGAGCCATCCCTCAGTATCAAGAACCTGCACAGATATCAAAATCAGTGAATACTCAAGTCCCACAGCCTGCTATTTATATCTGTGGTTCTGTGTCTGCAGATTCAACCAGTTCCAGATTGTGTAGTACTGTAGCTTTTATGGATAATAATAAAATAATCCACATATAAGTGAACTCACACAGCTCAAACCCGTGTGGCTCACACATCAACAGTACTAAATCTATAAGCCTATTTAATGATTAGAGGGGCTTCCCATGTGGCGCTATGGGTAAAGAAACTGCCTGCCGATATAGGAGACACAGTGGACACAGTTTCAATCCCTGGGTCAGGAAGATTCCCTCAAGTAGGAAATGCCAACTCACGCTAGTATTTTTGCCTGGAGAATGCCATGGACAGAGGATCCTGGCAGTCTCAGTCTGTGGGGCTGCGAAGAGCCGGACATGATTAAGGGACTGAACACACACAATGATTTGAATGCTGAGGCTATTTGTGACAAAGATGATAGAAATATATGGTGGAAAAAACACTGTTTTATGTTGAACACATTTCCCATAAAATTTTAGCAAGTTTTAATACCTTCCCTTAAGTGGCTATAGCATGAGAGATATTTGTAATATTATGAAAAAAATATGAAAATTTGAGGCAACATACATGAGTTTAAATCTCAGATATCTAGTTAGTTGTGTGACATTGTTCAAAACTTTAATCACTCTGGAATTTAACTTCTGTAAATGAATGATAGTAACTGGTAAAGATATTGCATACATATTTAAAATATATAAATGAAATAAATGAAAGAAGCTAGCAATATAATAAGCATTTAATAAGTATTAATTGATCCTAATCTAGTTTTTTAACTTAAGTTTTAGGCATAAACAGTAATAGTTAGAGAATATTTAGACTAAGAGCTCAAAAAAAAAAAAAAAAAAAAAAAAGGATACAACCATCATTTCAGCCACAAGGGAGAAAATAAAAACACTTGATCTAGATTTCAAATGCACTGTTTCCATTTAATATAAATTTAAAACCTTAGAATATTATCCTTTTAATTTTACCAAATGATGTTTAACAGAAAATTATATCATAAACAGTCTCATAGTAACATTTACATTTTAACTGGCAACATAAGATTGTTTCACTTTGCAATGAACTATAACAGTGTGATAAAATTTAATAAAAACTTAACAATTTAAAATTCATGATCATTTAGACTAGAAGTTCGAGTCATCTATGAATAAATCTAGCATGTATCCTAATCTTCTTTTGTTGTTGGTACTCTGATATGGAAAAGTCATGAGACTTTGTCATCTCTAAAATGGAGTTATAATACCTGAACATAAGGTTGTTAACATGATTCAATAAAAGTATGTATGTGACAATGCTTTGGAAGTATAGCATATTTGAGAGCTTGTCTTTATTATATTCAGAATGTTGGGAGTAAAGGGAAGAGGGGAGAGGGATTCCTAGTTGAGGCTCAAGGGAAAGAGGAGAATGATGTCAGGCCATACATCTCATCCTTATATACTGTCAGTGAAGTCTGCTGCCTGGCACCTGTGCCCTAGTATATATGCCCTTTCCCATGGCCCACAAGACATCCTGAAAGGAGTCATTGGGATTTACCTGGGTTTACCTCCTCCAGGAGGAGACTTGTCAAAAAGTATAATTCTGAAAGTAAAACAAATCACTCCCTTGGCATAAGGCAAATTTAGACACATTAGTATTTCCTTTATGAATTACTTTTGCAACTACAACTTTCTGAATTTTATTCTGAAGCTGTATACTTCTAGAACAAGATAAATTGTTCTTAGGGGAAAGGGGTACAAATGAGACAGGCAAACAGTTAACTTTACAACATGACTGCAAGGCAAAATAGCTCTTGGAGCAGACGCGAGAGTGGCACTCCCTGTTCTGAAACAGTTATGGTGGTTTAAATGGTGATGATTTCGTTCATAGCCACTTTCCCCTTGAATTACTCCAATGCGTTTTTAAAACTGCCACACTGAAAGATATTAATGGTGCAACAAATTGACTAGTATTATGGGAATGTATCTATTATTTTTATGGGCATATTTAATTGTACGTGTTTCTTTAGGTTTCTAATTAAAACCAACAGTAAAAATTATGTCTTTGTGTTTAAGCCTACATTTTTAGACTTACACATACCTCATAATTAGCACTAATATACAGATAGTTCAGAAAGAAATAATGCTAATACATTAAAGTGGATTGGAAGTCCTATTATCAGCCTTATTATTAACGTAGACCCTTGTCAGCAGGAAAAATGGAACTACTCCATGTGGAATATGTGCTGCTTCAGTTTCTTTCACACATTTTCTGATGTTGTAGGCTAAATGTGAGAAAGATCAGGACATAAATGGTGGCATGATCCCAGAGGGGAGAGTTTACCAGTTCCACTGTGTTTAATACCACACCGAACACTGCATGTTTTAAATACTAACCCAAGAATTTACTAAGATTCAAACTAAAAATCCACACATTTCTGCAGACTGGTATGATAATTCATCAAATAATGATCTCTAACTATGTTTACTTAGTGTTAGGCAGTCACCAATTACAACAGAGTTCTCAGAGTCTCTTAAAGACAGTTCCACACTTCACATTTCCAGGGGCAAATTGAATTTGACATTTAATTTAAAATCCAAGACACGATAACATGAGATCTTCTAGGTCATTAATGACATAGCATGAAGGTATTCTCCCACCTCCTTGTTGCCTGAGGCTACCTCTGTTATTTCCCAGAAGTCTCATTACCGCAACATCATGCCCATGAGGTAGTGTATTCCTAACACACAGGTATAGTCTGATTACTGGGCATGCTTAGTTATACACCCCTTACAACTGCTTGTCACCAAAAAACCTAGGACAACATGAACCCTTCAGGCAGTAAGTGATTAATTGAATTTTTCATTGTGCTGGTAGTAGTGGTGGTAATGATAATGTTTTGTGTTTAAAGAGAATGAAAAGGCACAGACAATTATATATAAAAAAAAGAGTGGAGTGATTGATCATATAAACATCCTACTTTGTTTGTGACTATTTTCTATTATATCATTATAAGCCAGATTTTTCTTTGAATTCCTTCTCAGTGAATCTACTTCTTTATGGTTGTGATCTGGCTGAAATATGACATTTGAATCAGATAGATGTAAATTCAATACCTGCAGTATTATTTACTAACTGTAAATCCTTCAGGATTTTACTGCACCCCTTTAAGATTTCTTTTCTTTTCTTATGTAAGGATACATGTAATTCTGTGAATGCTTTTTCTCTGAGCAAGGCTAGCCACTAGCCAGTGTGGCTATTGAACACTTGAAATGTGGTCAGAACATAATGAGATACTCTGTAAGTGTAAAATAAACACTGGACTCCAATGACTGCATGAAAAAAGAAATGTAAAGCATTGCAGCACATTTATTATATGTTGAAATAATTATATTTTGAACTTCAGATATTGGATGTCACTGTACTTTTTTATATTTTGTTATGTTTTATTTAAATAATTTCATTTGTTTTTTACTTTAAAAAATGTGACTACTAGAAAAATTAAAATTATATATATGTCTTGCTTTCGTGACTTATTTTATATTTCTGTTGGGCAGTGCTTCTTTAAGCCTTTTTCTTTTTTTTTCTCATCTGTAAAACTTAATTTATAACAATAATTTTTCTAAAGAGTTTCTACCAGTATTAACAATATCATGCATGAAACAAAAATCACAATGCTTACAACACAGTAGCTATTAGAACATATCTGATAGCTCATCATTTCCTCCTCCATGTGGGAGGGCGAGCAATTCCCCTAAATTATGGGAGAAATTGTGTTTACTGCATTCTTCTAGTTCATATCCTGAGAACAGAGAGCACAAGGCAGTATTGTTTATCTGCATATTTTCATCCTACATGACATTTCTACAAATTTAACCTTTTATTGAGCTTCCTTATTACTAGTCTGTCTTTTTAAATTGAGGGGTAGTTGATTTACAACACTATATTAGCTTCAGGTGAACAACATGGTATTTGATATGTTTACAGATTATACTCTACTAAGTGTTAAGATATTGGCTAGAATTCCCTGCACTATACAATAGATCTCGTTGTTTATCTCTGTGGTACATAGTAGTTTGTATCTCCTAATCCCACACCCCAACTTGCCCCCTCCCTTCCCTCCTTCCTCTGATAACCACTACTCTGTTTTTTTTCTATATCTGTAACTTGTTTCTGTTTCGTTATATACATTTGCTTGTATTGCTTTGTATTGATTCGGACCATTTAAAAAATTATTGAATTTGTTACAATATTGCTTCTATTTTCTTTTAATATTTTGGTTTTTTGGCCACCAACTAGGGATCAAACTCACACTTCCTGCACTGGAAGTGAAGTCTTAACAACTGGACAGCCAGGGAAGTCCCTGTATTATATTTTAGAGCCCACATATAAATGATATATATGTCTTTACTTGTCTAACTTATTTTACTAAGCATGATATTCTCTAGGCCCATCCAATGCTGCAAATGACAAAATTTCATTTTTTTTATGGCTTACAGTCCATTATATACATATCATGTCTTCTCTATTCATTTGTCTGTTGATGGACACTTGGGTTGCTTCCATATCTTGGCCATCATAAATAGTGATTCTACCAAACTATTGCAAAAAATTGAAGAGTATGGAACTCTCCAAAATTTATCCTACAAGGCCGTCATCACCCTAATACCAAAATCAGAGAAAGACACTCTAAAGGAAAAAAAAAATAGGCTAATATCTTTGATGAATATGCATGCAAAAATTCTCAACAAAATATGGGCAAACTGAATCTAACAATGTATAAAAGGGATTATACATCATCATCAATTTGGATTTATTCCAGGGACACAGGATGGTTCAGCATATGTGAATCAATCAATGCGATACAACACGTTAACAGAAGGAAGGAATACAAATCACATGATCATCTCATATACAGGAATAGCATTTGACAAAATGCAACATCATTCACGATAAAAACTATCATCAAATGGGTATAGAGGGAAAATGCTGCTGTTGTTTAGTCATTAATTGTGTCTAACTCTTTTGCAACCCATTGGACTGTAGCCAGCCAAGCTCTCTGTCCATGGGATTTTCCAGGTGAGGATACTGGAGTGGGTTGGCATTTCCTTTTCCAGGAGATCTTCCCAACCCAGGGACTGATTCCCATTCTCGCTGCTTCTATTTAACATGGTATTGAAAGTCCTAGCTACAGCAATCATGTAAGAAAAAGAAATAAAAGGCATCCAAATTGGAATAGATGAGATAAAACTGTCACTACTTTCAAATGATGTGATACTCATACAATCTGTTTTTAAGATTCATGGGAGCTGAAAATATGACATGCATTTAAACATCTTCAGGACAGGGCTTTGTCTTTTCGGTTGTTCCAAAATAACAAATATTTGCATATTTATTGTTAAAGATTTTAGAATTCCTATATATCTGCTGAAAGAAACACTGGTATTTAAAACTAAACATACTGGTTACCAATTACAGTATAAAGAGTTGATTTAAAGACTGATAGTCTACTTTACCTATTGAAATAATGCCCCCCCCAAGTATAAAAAACTTGATAAATGCAATCATTACCTGATAATGCCACTTTAGAATAAGTAGCTTCTGAGGTTAAAATATAGGCTTTACAGAGTCATCCTAGTAAATTCGCACCTAAAAATTATTCATCTAGATTCTGTCAATCTCTCTCCCTGTCTCTCTTACACATACAAACATACATAGTCATGTATGTGTGTGAATACATTCATGTATGTCTGTTTATATACACACACACATATACACACCCACTCTCTGCTGATCCGTGTATTCCATCTAATCTATAACTTACCTTAGAATGTGGCTGATAATACTATTTTTTAAAGACTCAGTAATTGACAAACTATGATCTGATAAACTGGTCTAAATAGGTTTCATCTAATTGGTAATTTTTTCTCTTTAACACTCTAGAAAAAAAAAGGAGGAATTAAGTAGATGCACAATTTTAGTGAGTTAAAAACGATCCTATGTTTGCTATTCTCAGTGTGTTTGGGCCTATCATATCTGGAAGGATTTATATTCCGAAGGAAAACAAAATATAATCTAGAGAGATTAAATCTAATCTAGGGAACAGAGAAAGAAAGAGAAATAATACATTTTTACAAAGATGGTAAAATATTTCTGGCCATCTGAAAAATATATAATGTGTTGCCTATTCAACTTCTATTACAACTGCCTAGTTCAGTTCAACCTCACTTCTCTCTAGATCAGTTGTTCTTCATATAGCTATAAATTTGAATCCTCTGGGAAACTTCCAAAACATTCTCATCAACAGACCAATTAATTAAAATCTCTGACAGAGGAGCTTCCCAGGCTATTCTAACAGGATTTGGAGTGGTTTCTGGCAACAATATTTTGAGTGTCTCATTTTTTTTCTTCTGTAGCACCCACATTACTTTGCTGACAAAGGTCCATCTAGTCAAGGCTATGGTTTTTCCAGTAGTCATGTATGGATGTGAGAGTTCAACTATAAAGAAAGCTGGGCGCCAAAGAATTGATGCGTTTGCACTGTGCTGTTGGAGAAGACTCTTGAGAGTCCCTTGGACTGCAAGGAGATTCAACCAGTCTATCCTAAAGGAAATGAAGTCCTGAATGTTCATTAGAAGGACTGATGTTGAAGCTGAAACTCCAATACTTTGGCCACCTGATGCAAAGAGGTGATTCATTTGAAAATACCCTTATGCTGGGAAAGAATGAAGACAGGAGGAGAAGGGGACGACAGAAGATGAAGTGGTTGGATGGCATCACTGACTCGATGGACATGAGCTGAGTAAACTCCGGGAGTTGGTGATGGACAGGGAGGCCTGGCGTGCAGCAGTCGCACAGAGTCGGAAACAACTTGAGCAACTGAACTGAACTGAACTGAACTGATAGCACCCACAGAGAAAGGAATAGAATTAACATGTAACTCAGTATTAGCAGCTCACATTAAAGAAAAACTAAGTCCGAACTTGAATTTTCCTACCCCATCCTCTTCTCTCTCACCCTCCACATCCAATATATTCACCAATTCTACAAAGTTTCCCTTAGGTTAGTCCCTTATTCCATTGCCACCTAATGGCTTACTCTATCCAAAAGAGGCTATCGTCCTCTTCTGCCTAGACTGCCGCAAGTTCCTACAAACTGGTCTTCCAACATCGCCACTTATCTTCCTCCAGTTTGTTGTTCACAACATAGAGTAATATCTTCAAATATATTCACATCACAAAACTCATAAAATCCCTTTATTAGTTTTGTTAGACCATGCTCCACAATTTGGTACCAATGTGGACCATGTTCACCATCGTGGCCCATGACATTCTACACGGTGTGGCATCTCACTGCTTCCCAAACCTCAAAGCACTTCCTTTCATTCACTCCACCCTGGTGATCTAGACTTTTTTTCAGTTTTCTTTAACACAACTGGTTTCCTTTCAGTATACTACCTTTTGTATGCCTTGCTTAAATCTGAAATGCTTATATTTCTGCTTTTCTGTATCTTTTAGTTGACTTATCACTACTCAGGAAAGCCCTCATAGACAACTCCAATATGGGGAAGACTACTTTTCATATGCCTATCGAACTTTACTCTTCTCCTGTAGAATGGTAACCCCAAACTAGCACTATACATTTATTAGTGTGATATTCCAATTATGTAACAGCTTGGACAGTAATATAAAATAATATGTGATTAACTTATAAGTAAAACATCAAATACATTCGTTCTCTAAGTACACTCATATACGTATGCGTGTATATGTGTGATTTTATTGGTAAACTGCCATTTACAAAGTGTCATGTGTAGTACAAATCATTCATCAAATTATTCTAATAATGTCCATACTATTTGCTGATTTTTAGAAAACATGCTTGTGATCTCTTGTTTAAACTAGCTATTATAAGTTAAATTAAGTTCCTAAGTCATGACTTGAACATAAGGAATCACATAAAGTTTTTTGAACAACAATTCCACTAAAATGATAGTCATTAGTGACTATATCAATAAGCAGAAAATTTATTTCTCTTTATATCAATAATAGTATGCATGGTACTAAATCCTTTCAGTTCCTGCCGAATTACCAGCAATTACATTTAATTTGTTTTTAGCCCTTACAATAACATATGACATTTAAAAATATATCCAATATCATTATCATTGAATAAGTTATAAAGTATATTTATCGGAACATCTTATTTAATAAAGTCAACTTAATCCTTAAGGTCAGATATGTAAGTTAGACCAGTGTGGCAGTAAGCTCCAAGTTTTATTTATAAATTTATTTTGTTGTTTGGCCAAGATGGCAAGCATTTGATGGGTTTTAATAAACCTGCTGCACTACAAGGTAGAAATTAATAGAGATGGTATAAAGAGGGACTTCTCAGCATCCCCAGTTTTAATCTCCTCTCAGTCAAACTCTAGGGAACCCTCTCAGTGTCCACAGAGCCAGAAGAGCCTCCTTCCGCAGCTGCTCCCGTTAATCTGGATGCCCTGCTCTCTTGGTCTCTCCGGGGTCCTCAGAAGCTAATATTCTAAGGAAGCTATAGATTCCCTGCAGTGTGGGGAGTGGTGAGCTTGCTGGCTGGCAATGGCTGCCCGCATACAGTTGAGGCTATACGAGCTCTGTCTTTTGGCCACTGGTGTTCTAGCATCCTCAGCACAAAAACTTCTTAGGGGTGCAGATATAAAATCTGGGTGCAAATTAGGCATGCAGATATAAAATTTGAGCCAGTAATATTTTGATACACATTAATATTTTAGTATGTATTTTTATAAAGTTTTCACTGAGGGGTGACAATGTTAAAACCATCAAAGAAACAGAAGAAATCCTTCAGTCCAGTGGTTGACTCACTGACCTCCATGAACATCCCACAAAATACCAATCCCTAGGTCCCACACTTGAGCAATTATCCCAACAAGCCACGCATTGGTTTTGGTGTAGGTGTATGAGTGGAGGAGTGCTAGCTTTAGGTTGACAGGCACCATCCTTCTCTTGTGGTGACCCATTGCCTCTCCTTGGAACAAGTCAGGAAACCAGGTAGTGGGATGTCTGCTCTCCTTTGCCTTCCTTGGATCTAAAGACAGCCAAGAAGAGAGGGTTGGGCGGTGAGGGGGCGGGGTGGGGGGGGAAGGGACACAGCTTTGTAGCATTTGCCCTGACCAATCAAAACAGATGTGGAAGCTGGGTACTGGAGACCTTGTTCTTTGCCTGGTGTTAATGCTATAGCCACTGTGTAGTGAAGGGGGAAAGAAGAGCTAGTACCCCTGGGACAGCAGCTAGTTACCCACCATACCATCAGGTATGTAATAATCAACTAGTTTATGTGAATCGGTATGCAACACAGTGAACTAGCAGACGTGTATAATTAATTATTCCTTTGATTCTATCCTCTGGTTCCTTTTTCATTTTGTCCCTTTATTCTTGCCTAGTTTAAAGCTGTATCTTGCAGCAGGTCTTCAATAAATATTTGTTATTACATGAATCAACAAGAGAAAAGCATGATCATTCCTGTAAAATGTGACCTTTCCTTCATGGTTTCAAGCCAACATGACAAAATCATTTTACCTTGGAAAATTAGACTCTCACTAGTCTATAGTTTTCATTACAGACTGATTTCAAAAGGATGATTAGAAGTGATGAAAAATGTCTCTAGTATTTATGTTCTTTTAAGAGAGGGGAGTAAAACTACAAAAGGGCATGTGAAGGAGTTGGTAGACCTGAAGCTTCTGTAATTGCATGATCTTCTTTAGAAAAAGAATATACAATTATGACTACATAGTTAATATAAAGTAAATATATGGTCAGATAAAAATACCACAACACATTGGAAATTATAAAGACTGACAAATACCAAATATACAAAATCCAGAAAAATAACATAATGACTATTAAATGTCTATACTCCCCTAATAATTTTACAATTTAAGTATTTTATTTTTGTTTTTATGGAAAACTCCAATTATATAATTTTGGATTTTTTTGCTTACTGTTTATACATATGGCATTTTGTAATGCCATTTCACTTTGTTTCTTTTCATTTTCCATTCTATTTCTATACACTATGCTAACTACATTTTCCACATTGTCCATTCTACCCTGTCTTTTTTTGTTTGTTTGTTTGACTTTTTCTTCTATACTAACTGCTACAAATTAATTTAAATAAAACTGACTATCTTTTCCATGAGTTCCTTAATTTCAATCTTTTTGGTATGCCTTCAAAGAAACAATTATTTAGCTACCTTTTCTGTGGTGGTTTAGTCTCTAAGTCGTGTCCGACTCTTTGCGACCCCATTGACTATAGCCTGCCAGGCTTCTCTGTCAGTGGGATTCCCCAGGCAAGAATACTGGAGTGAGTCGTCATTTCCTTCTCCAGGGGATCTTCCTGACCCAGAGATCAAACCTGGGTCTCCTGCATTGCAGGAAGACTCTTTACTGACTGAGCTACGATGGAAGCTGTTACCTTTTCTAGGCCATGATAAAATGTTTTGAATTTTCTTTTTCATGGCTTTTATTCTAACAAAGGTTTTTCCTGCTATTTTTATACTGATTCTTTTTCAACTTTTATATTGATGCCTTTGTAATTTCTCCTATATTGCTCATCAAAAAATGAGTTAGATTCCTGACTGGTTATTTGTTGGAGTTTCCTCTGAGAAGTGTGTGTTTTGTTGCCTTTTTTTCAATCTGCGCCTCTGAATCATGTGGCCATTTTCTGGGGCTCTTTCTTGCACTCTCTTCCTATACAGGTCCTGCTTGTATACTTCCAATAGATCCTACAGATCTTGTTTGATGCAAATTACAGGATATTTCAATTCTGGGTGTGCATAATGCCTTCATGAAAGTTTATTTTTACCAGTGTTTCCTGGGCAGTTTTATTGTCGCTGTGTTCACTTCTCCTTGATAGGCTTCTGTTGCATTACATTTCACATAGAATTTGTGAGAGTCATAGCTTCCAGGCCAGTCTGTAAATGATATATGCCTTTGGATTTCAATGAATATGTTATTTTTTTCTTTTCCTATTTTCTGTGATGCTTTTGTATGTATGATATGTAGAAAAAGAGGGAAATTTTATGTCTCTCCTGCCATGTTCAGACTGGAAGTCTTGAAATTATGTTTTACTCTACATTCTTTCGTATTGCTAAATTTGTTGCAACTTATCAAAATTCACTTTTATAATTTTAAAGAAACTATTTTAACATATGATGCCATTTATTTTAAGACAGCACCTGAATAAAGGAATTGACAGGATATTTAACTAGGATTGATCTTCATATTCCTTGTGCATATATTCTGGTAATTTCTTAAAATGAACACAATGTCAAAAGCCACTCAGGAAACCCAGAGAGTTAGTGGCATCAGGTATGCTGAATAAATATTCAATAGATTATAATCCTTGGGGGAAATCTCAGGAAAAAGCAGTCATAAACTAAAGCTCAATCAATAGATAAACCAGCAAGCAGGAGAGGCATTTAGCCCAAAAGCAAACAATCTGTTATTTCAGACATACTAGCCTTCTCAGGGGAGAGAGGTGGCTTTACTCTTAGTTAAAAGGGCAATGGGTCTCAGGAGACGTTTGAGATGTTAACAGGCTTACAATGAGCACAGAGGTAATTGGGTACTTTGTGTTTTCACTGTGCATGCTTGATTACAGATGCACAGCCTGTTTGTTTAATCAGACCCAATTATGGAAATGGTGTAAGTGTTTCTCTCTGTGACCAAAACATCAGAACAGTTTTGCAATCTTAGAAACTGCAGCATCAGTGTCTTTCTTTGCATGTTGGTCTGAACTTCACAACTGTGGATTCATATGACATCAAGTTCACTTGGATCAGGAATAATGCATCCAAGCTGAATATGCTGGTATCCATTGTGAAGAAACAGCAAACACAGATTTACACATAAAATGGCATGCCTTGTATATGGTTAGGTGGTAAATAAGCACTCATTGATTTGCCTTAACAAATTATTATTATATCTCAGAGAATCAATCACTGTGACTTGAGATAATTTGCTGAAGTTTCTCGCTTGTTTATCAGCTTTAATATAGGGAGATATAAACATAAACTATCCATGAACTGCCATTTCTGAAGCCTCTAGGGATCCAAAACCTTCTGCACTCCTTTTGAGCTATTCTTGCATAAACCATTTCATCTCTTTGTAAAGTCAGTTCCGGGCTTCTTTGCTTTCAAACGTCAGTAAAAACCATGATTTCTGAAATGAAGTCATCTAATGAATTGAATAAGGTATTTTGGGCAGTTCTAAGTATCAAAGGAGACCGCACAGTGGCTGGCAGGGTTTGGTCCCCAAGGTCTGATATATATCAGTGGGAAGAGCTCCGTTTTGAAGCATTTGAAGACAACCACATTATCTGTTTCTTTTCTTCTTTTACCACATTTCTTTTTTCTATCTATTTTTGTTTCTTATTATTAAATCAAGTTATTATCACAGCACAATCAGAAACCCTACTGAGTATCAACAGACCAACAAACTCTAATATAGCCTTATAGTTAAAGGCTTAAAGATAATCTAAAAAGTAACTTTTTTTTTCACTTTCAAAGCCAATGAGATGAATTGTCTTCACCTCAAAGGATAAATGTTACTTATACAAAAATTAAAAATAAAAGGCTTTTAACAGTAGTCTTGCTTTACCATAATAAAGGTTCATTTCTTTTTCTCATTCCAGTGATTTATGTGTATGTGTGTGTGACCTTTAGAGCAATCAGATTAGTAATCACCCTCTTTCTATTCTACTTAAAGGACATATTTTTTTGGGAAAAAAACAGGAGCATCATTCTTTATCTTCATTATACAATTTCAAACTTCTCATATGCTAAGTATCATGAAACTATGAACAGCAGAAACATATTACAAAGGTGAAGACATAGCAAATGTTTCTACATGTGGAGCACATGGCTTATTCTTCTTCCTAGTGACAGAAACTCTTCCCAAGCTAATTAATAAGGAAATATACTTGAACAAATTTTGTTCTAAAGTAACTGCTAGGTCCCAGGGAAGAAAAGGAAAATGCAAGAAGAAAATTGATTACTAATTATTGCTGGAGCTCTTCTTGCATGATGCAGAAAAGACCATTACCACCCATAATCATATACAGCAATAATAAAAAAGAGTAAAAAGGAGACTATAGGGATGGTGGGAGATATTAAGCCAAGTTAAAGCAAACTTTATTTGTGAAAGGTGATCTTTTTGTTGCTGTTAGCTTGACCATCTCTTCTCTAAACAAAACAGTGACTCACTTTTCTTTCATCATTTGAAATTTTTACATATTACATGGAATTAGTATCACATTCATTTTCTTTGAAAAAATAGTGTTTAAATAAAATAACTTGAAATTTGTGTACATCAGGGGGTTTACAAAGTGTGTTCACATAAAGTATTCTCTATCAAACTTTAAAAGAATTTTGTGAGCATGTGTGAGATTATTTATAGAGTTATTCTCTTAAACATATATATTATCAAGGGTGAAACAGATCACCAGCCCAGGTTGGATGCATGAGACAAGTGCCCAGGGCTGGTGCACTGGGAAGACCCAGAGGGATGCAGTGGGGAGGGAGACGGAAGGAGGGATCGGGATGGGGAATACATGTAAATCCATGGCTGATTCATGTCAATGTATGGCAAAAATCACTACAATACTGTAAAGTAATTAGCCTCCAACTAATAAAAATAAATGGAAAAAAAAGAATTGGATATGACTAAGCAACTATGATAACAACAACTTCCTTATTTAGCTGCTGGATTTTTCACTGGTTTCCATGCAAAACAAGTGGGGTTTTTAAAAGCATACAGCTCAACCTCTCAAAATCAAACAAAACTTGAAAGCTAAGTTAAAAACATCAAGAAAAGTGAAAACAAGAAAATATACTGAGCTCTAAATAAACATTTTTCTTTTAACTTTGAAAAAAAAAAAGAGTCACACGTTACCAGGTTAAGTGGAAAGCCCAATGTCTGGAAGCTGAGTGGGTAGTGAAGAAATGAAGTAATCCACCCTTAACCACATCTTTTCCATGACTTCATTCATACTATCATATCTAAATATAAATAATGTGGTTGTCAGCAGGAGGAGGAGGAGGAGAGGGGGAAGGAGAGAGAGGGGGTGGGGAGAAGGATTCAGCATTCCACAGTAGGAAGCTTACTGAAAGATTTGAGAACTCAAGTTCTATTTCTGACTCTTTTGAATTTTAATAATATAATCTTGAGTTGTGATGAGACTTAAAATATATAATGAATTTGAAAGAGCTATATAAACTATATGCAACTATGCAATTGAAAGTTATTATTCTGATCATGTCATCAGTCATTTACCTCCTTAATGCATCTTGCCTTAATTGATAATTATTTGATGATGATTTCAAGGAGTACAAGCAAGGTGTACAAGCAAGGTCCCCAGTTGGCATTTTTGAACTACTCAAGCCTACCTCCACATCTCTGTGTCATTGTCCATACACTATTTATTTTGGCAAAGGTGAATATTTTTGTTCTCTGTTTGGATTTCAAAATATGTGCTGAAGTAGAGGGAAGAGGCAGAAGGGTGTATGTATCCATGCCACTGCCTTCTGCCATATCCCTTTCCCAATGTCATATTTTTATCAGTGAGATTTCTAACTCTTTTTTTTTTTTTAATGAATTGATAGGAATTGCTGCTGCAAAGCTTTTGGTTCCTCAGGATCAGATACTTTGAATGACTCAGAAGGAGCTTTAATATTCTTCTGATGCTTGGGGGAGAGCAAGAGGTAGACTCAAAGACTTTAATTGGCTATAAATATAAAAAGTTTAACCAACATCTTCGCCCACATAATTTTCCTCAATCATTCTAGTAAGGAGTCCCCTATCTCTTTTGTGAAAACATTTCAATTGCACAAAGAGCATGTGAGTTCAACTTAGCATCATTGACAGAGGTTGAGAAGGCAAAAAACAAAATGAAGATGATATATAGCAGTTTATTAGAAGCAGCTTCATAGAAGAGATCTAATACATTTTGTTTTATTAGTTTATTCTGCTGTATTGTTATATTCTAAGTTACTTGAAAGATTACAGTTCTCACTTCACATTTACATTATTTTAATACCTGTATATAAATCCAAATGTAAATATTCTGCAAGAGAGTCTAACATAAATGCTTTGATTTTCAATTCACCAAATATTTCTCTGGTTGTGTTGAATTCTCATACACTGTAAAAGCCAGGGCAAGCATAAAATAAACACTATATGGACACATTTAAATATTCTGGATCAGTGAACAGGCATAAAAGGTTGCTGCAGAAATGGCAGATAAGTAATCTAAAACAGCCAAGGAAGCATGAATGTGGAAAGGAAAATAAAGTAAATTATTTATTGACTACCTACTTAGAGTCTAGAATTCTTCTGGGTCTTTGAGGGTAAAATATATTAAATGCATGGTCTCTGACAGAGAAACTTACAGTCTGGTTAGGGTTAGAATTAGGGCACATCAACTCTATTGACAGGACAAAGTGCCCCCCCCCCCCTTTTTCATGTAAATCAAAGGACTGTGTTCCTAGACTAGTTTGAATAACCACTGAATAGAACATCTTTATTTTTATTTGGTTAAACAAGCAGAAGTCTGTCTACTCATAAATGAAGTTAAAATTAAACCTTAGCATTATCAATCAATAACTGTCTTTAATAGACATAAAAGTAGAAGCATTACTGTGCACATATATTTTAAACAAAAACATAATAAAAAAGGATAATAATACATTCAAATCATCTTTGAGAAAGATTTTTGTTTTTATTTTTAAAAATTCAATAATATATTATAAAAATACACCAGACCATAAAAAATAATGTAAAACCCTGCTATTCAGAGATCTGTAGCATTTTAGTGAGCTATCATTTATACATTCATTCAACAAACACCTACTGTTGCCATGGGCAGATGCCTTATAAACAGAAACACACATATACATTCCTACTTTCATAGACCTTAAAGTAGTGTAGTGAAGAGATACTAACCCAATCATCAAATTAAGAAAAGTAAAATTGGTTCTGTGACAAATTCTTGGGAAAACAGCATAATGCCAAGAATGAGAGTAGTTAGTAAGTAAAGTGTCAGGATGTGACCTAGCAGGGTGATCAAGGAAGTATTCTCTAAGGAAATTAGCCTGAGCTGAGAACATAAGGATAAGTAGAAGGTCATTAAGTAAAACAGTAATGAAAAAGAATTCCAGATGTAGAGAACAATCCCGACAATAAGGAGAGAGTCCAGGCACAGAGTAGAGCTGCAAGAGGAGTTTGACTTGGCTAAGCCAGGCATCAGATGAAGTTGGAGATAGGGCACAGTTATGGGATCCTAGTGAAAGATATCAGATGGGATGGGGACATGCTTAGATTTGTGTATTCCAAACTTCCCTCTAGATGAAATATGAAGAACAAATTGAAAAGAAGAATGGTGGCATGGATGATTTAAACTAGTTAGTGATAAGTTAGGAGGCTAGTTCAAACTGTAGATGAAAAGTGATGGTAACTTGAAGTAAAGTATTGCAGTGGACATGCGCAAAACAAAAATTTTTAGAGATCTTGCTTAGCCATAATTCTTAGAATTGAGTGACAAACTAAATATGCAATAGAGAAAAAGAGAAGGTACCAAGAATGGTTTCATATTTTCTTAATTATAAACAAAATGGAAGGCAATGCCACTCATTTTAATTAAAAAAAAAAAAAAGGAAAATGACCATAAGCCTATGATATTTTTGGTCAGTACTTAATATATCCATTGTTGCCATATTGGCCTGGCAAAAGATTGCAATTGCAATAAAAAAAAATTACCTTATTGTTACTACTTTCTTTTGGAATGAAACACTTTTCATAATTGTAGTCACTGAAGTTAGACACATAATTTAAGGTCAAGGAATTTTGAACATCTTGTTGATGATTTCTTTCTTGTTGTTTTGGCTCCTAAAGTCTCAGACACTTTAGTGGTTTTATGCTTCTAGATTTACCGTTTCTCTGCTGGCAAACATTTTCTCCGTTGTGTGTTCTTGTGTGTGTGTGTGCTCAGTCGTGTCTGACTCTTTGTAGCCTTCTTTGTGGGCTTCCCTGATGGCTCAGATGGGAAAGAATCTTCCTGCAATGCAGGATACCTGAGTTCGATCCCTGGGTTGAGAAGATTCCCTGGAGAAAGGGATGGCTACCCACTCCAGTATTCTTGCCTAGAGAATTCCATGGATAGAGGAGACTGGCAGTCTAAAGTCCATGGGGTTGCAAAGAGTCGGACATGACTGAACGACTTTCACTTCACACTTCATTTGTGGTCCTGTGGACTGTAGCCTGCCAGGTTCCTCTGTCCTTGAAATTTTCCAGGCAAGATATACTGAGGTGGGTTGCCATTTCCTACTCCAAGGAAATCTTTCCAACCCAGGGATCAAATCTGAGTCTCTTGCATTTCCTGCATTGCCAGGCAGGTTCTTCACCACTAGCACCGCACGACTATCTAAATGGCTAAAATGCACTGAATTTGCTAGAAGACAACATGTAAGGTGATGGCCTGGCTCTCAGTAACCTTCCTTCACTATGAATGGGAACTTTTGGTCATGTCAATTTCGTGAACCTATTATTGTCATTAATTTAGTTGTACAAGCCTTACTTAGGGTAAGCAAACCAGACTTAGTCTACTGGAAATTTGAAACCTATAACATACACATATATGCACACATGTGCACACACACAGATACAGAACAATTAAAGTTGAGTCACATTAATTACAAAACTCTAAAAGAAGTTTCATAAGTTTCATAAATGATAACTGTCAGGATACCCAGAATTGACTCCAAATTAGTTCCTTTCTGGGCCATTGTTGACCATGGTCACTGAAACCAGCCTTTGATCTAACTCTTCCTTTCCTCCAACAATACTGTTTTACAACAAAAACAGAATTGTCTGCTATGTCACAATAACTGTACTGTTTATCATGGTTGCACATAAAATATAAAATGCCCTCATGGACATTACAGTTTATTAATCCATGGAAACCATGTAAGCTGAAACTTATATAAAAGTTAGGTGGCCTCAACAGAAATATGTGTGTAGAATTGTCAATTGACATGTAAAGAACTATTGGAGACCAGGGATAACAAGTGAGTGAGAAAATGCTTCATGTAGAAAGTGATGTTATCACTAGCTTACAAAAGACCATTAGGGTAGAGATTGGGACTCAGTGGGTGGAGAGTTTAAGTCAGAGGGAGACAGGAGAGAAAATATTTAGATGTAAAGCAGCAGAAAATAGACTGGAAACGGCAATTTTCTTGGGAATGTTGAGAAGCCTGAAGTCTGGGAGAGGAATAAAATGAGAGTGCTGTGAAAATAAACTTTGAGTGATGAGCAGGTACCAGATTGCAGAAAATCTTGTAGAGTGTGCCAAGAGTTTCAGACTACACCCTATGAAGAATGGAGACGCACTGAAGGGTATTAAACAAAGGATTCACGTGATCAGTTTTACACTGCAGGAAAAGAGAGGCGGTAGACAAAGATCCGTGTCAACTTCTGGGGACTACTGCAGCGATGCGGACAGAGGTGACGAAGGTCAAAGGCAATAATAGGGGAGACACAGAAAAAGAAAAAATGCTAAGAAGAAAAATTTGATAGAGCTTGGTAACTGATTATATTTTCAGTAAAGAGAAGCGTGTGGGATACCTCTCATATTTCTGACTTCATACTTAACTTCCCTGCATTTGATTACTTTATCTTTAAAATTATTTTACTTTATCTTTAAAAACTGCCTACAAGGTATTGTAAGGAATAAATTTAGATAGCATTTGCAGAGAATCTATCACCATGTACAGCGTATAGAAAAATTTCAAACGGATTTAGCTTCCTTCTCCCTTTTCTTCTCCTTTTCAGATAATTTAAAAGTCAAAGAAGTACTCTTAATGCTGATCACAATTAGTGACAATTTATCTTTCATCATATAAATGGCTAATTGTTTCACCTGCTGGGATTAAAACAAATCCCTTACAAATGTCATTGGACATAAATATCTCAAACTAATATTATGAGTATTCCAAGTGAAGTCGCTCAGTCGTGTCCTACTCTTTGAAACCCCATGGACCCTACCAGGTTCCTGCGTCCATGGGATTTTCCAGGCAAGAAGACTGGAGTGGGTTGCCATTTCCTTCTCCAGGAGATCTTCCTGACCCAGGGATTGAACCCAGGTCTCCTGCGTTGTAGGCAGACGCTTTACCGTCTGAGCCACCAGGGAAGCATTCCAAATGAAATGGGAAAAGAAAAAAAAAAAAGATTCTTTTAATGTCAAAATTGTTGGACATGGATTTAAATTTTATTAAAAAATAAAATCACCTGCTGGAGATTTATTTAAAATCCAAGACTGAGTTAAAGCTGGAATAGTTTAAAGTAATTATATTTAAAAAACAAGTAACAAAAACAACAAACAAAAAACAAAAAATCCTGCTATCATCTACATCAATAGCAATTAAAGAAACTCATTTTTGAGTCATTCTCGTTGGTATCACTGATATGATGTTAACAATTTAGATGAAGGTGTGCGTGTGTGTCTGTGTGTGCCATTCTTATTGCTTCATTGACCATCCCACTTTTCAAAGTGAGACAAAATTGAAAAGGCTAGAATATATTATTTACCACAGAGACTAGAGCATCTGTAAGGATTTGGCTTCTCTTACCATAAAATTTGTCAAATATTGATTTTAATTACCCAAAGTTAAAAGGAAAATTTTCACTGATACAAAAGAGGTTCTGTTAATCTGAAAAAAATTCCGTAGCTTAGAATATCAATAAGATATAGACCATTAGAATGCTAAAAGTAAGCTTTCATTATCATGTCTTACTATTTATAATATCTCACTTTAACTTAAGAATACAAGTTGGACTTAGAATTTACACCTTGCTAAATCAACCATTTTCTTAACAATATTTTCTTTTTATTCTGTCACTTATATGTAATACCACATATTGCATAGCAACTGCTCAAGTCATATCACAATCAATAAAATGTGAGCCGCTTTCTACTATAGAGAAAATTTACAGAAGTCTAGCTGACCAGAAAGTGTTCAGTTTGTCAAGGAATATAGATATGCTCTTGTTTCTCTGTTTTACAAAAATATATACAGATACAACTCTGGTGGCCTTTAAGTGTATGACTCTCCACAATATATTTTAAAAATATATACTTTTTAAAGTAGCTAGCAATTATCCATCATAAATAAGGGTGATGACAGTTGATGTAAAAAACTATTTACTATATAACCAGATTTTAGGATTTAATATTTTGTTTATAAATCTTTTAACAAAATATCATTAGATTTAGAAAATGCATGCATCTATGGCTAAATAGAAATCTTCAATATGCAAATCACAATTCTAATAGAGTGACTACAAGAGGGAAGGATGAAGGTTAAGCTTTCATGTTTTTCAAAATGTCCACAACTTGAATTTTATTAAATGCATCAGTTTTCTGTAAGTAAATCTTATGATCTCTTAATGATTTCCTGTTATAAATAAAATATGAATGTCAACATAGGTATAAATATAATAGTGAAAGACACAGACAACATCCTGTTCAGTAGAGTGAGCTTTTACCTAATACTACAAAATGAATTTTTTTTTTGAATCTCAGAGTTCAAACAGTTTCAAAAAAGCAAGGGATTTTCCTCTAGGAATTCAGCAAAATCTATTCAGGCTGTGAATATCAATTCTAATTTTGCATATATTTTATCAAAAATTATCATAAACCACAAGATCTTTACTGCTTTTTTTTTTTTTAACTTCAGTTGGGCTCTTATTTAGAATGGTATATACTCATTTTTTTAGAAAAATATATAAAATGGTTTGCTCCACAAATATGTTTAAACATAAGAATTGAATGAAAAATGCTTTAAAGATAAGTAGAGCTTTCTAAATTTCCTTTGTTTTTTCAGTTACTTGGCTTCTATTCTGCTTAATCTGTGTGATGATACTTAATTTGTGGTTGAAATATTGTAGTTTAAGAAATCTAAACATTTTGCTATGAAAATCATAAATGTTTATGTTTTATAAAATGCACAAAATTGAAATGTAGTCTTCCTTCCTGTCATCACAGCTAGTTCCAGCCTCCACAGACCCACTTATTGCAAGGAATTATTATCAAATATTTTTTTAAAATTTTTTTCATTTATTTTTATTAGTTGGAGGCTAATTACTTTACAATATTGAAGTGGGTTTTGTCATACACTGACATGAATCAGCCATGGATTTACATGTATTCCCCATCCCGATTTATCTTTCTAGTAGGTTTCATCACATATATAAACATACACACATATTATGCATGAATGTGTATATGCAGTTTTTGGAAGCACATGCAATTCAATTCATACTGTATTAATACTATATTGCATCCACTAGTTTATCCTTTAACAATACTGTAAACATATTTTAAATATCAGTAACATTAGGTATGAAATGTCTAAGTCAAAAGACACAGGCATTTTAGTTCAATTATTGTTTCTAAATTGCCCTCAAAAGGTTATATCAATTTATAGTCTCACCAACAGTGTGTGTCTCTTTTTGTTCCCCTGTGTATTACTCACAGAGAAATCTATAAATCCACATATCAAAAGTGTTTTTTATTTTCACAGTTGTTTATAAGCATGGTCAACTGGACTTCCCTGATGGCTCAGATAGTAAAGAATCCACCTGCAATGCGGGAGACCTGGGTTTGATCCCTGGGTTGGGAAGATCTCCTGGAGGAAGACATTGGCTACCCACTCCAGTATTCTTGCCTGGAAATCCCCATGGACAGAGGAGCCTGGTGGGCCACAGTCCATGCGGTTGCAAAGAGTCAGACATGACGGAGAGATTTTCACCACCATGGTTGATTATACTTCACATTCCTTCTTGTGAGTACTCTCTGCACATGTATTTTGACTGTTTTGCTGCAAAAATCATAAAAGCTAAAACATATTGAGTGCTTATTATACTGGTCAAGAACTATTTTATGTAATATGCAGGTATGACCTCATTTAAGTCTTTCAACAAAAACAGGTATTATTTTAACCTCTATTTTTTAAAAAAAAATGCATGTATGGTCATATTACTGCAACAGATGGAGGAAGGATTTCAAGCCAAACCCAGTGTTTCTGTGCTTACCTGCTGGGCAGTGGTTGTCTCTTAGTATTAAGTTGTTCAAATTTTTCATATCACCTTGGGAAGACTTTTTCTATATGAAGAAAATTAAATCATTAAATTAAGAAAATATATACTAAGGAAATTCAGTTCAGTTCAGTTCAGTTCAGTTGCTCAGTCATGTCTGACTCTTTCCGACCCCATGAATCACAGCATGCCAGGCCTCCCTGTCCATCACCAAGTACCAGAGTTTACTCAAACTCATGTCCATTGAGTTGGTGATGCCATCCAGCCATCTCATTCTCTGTCGTCCCCTTCTCCTCCTGCCCCCAATCCCTCCCAGCATCAGGGTCTTTTCCAATGAGTCAACTCTTTGCATGAGGTGGCCAACGTATTGGAGTTTCAGCTTCAAAATCAGCCCTTACAATGAACACCAGGACTGATCTCTTTAAGGATGGACTGGTTGGATCTCCTTGCAGTCCAAGGGACTCCCAAGAGTCTTCTCCAACACCACAGTTCAAAAGCATTAATTCTTCGGCGCTCAGCTTTCTTCACAGTCCAACTCTCACATCCATCCATGACTACTGGAAAAACCATAGCCTTGACTAGATGGATGTTTGTTGGCAAAGTAATGTCTCTGCATTTTAATATGCTATCCAGGTTGATCACAACTTTACTTCCAAGGAATAAGCGTCCTTTAATTTCATGGCTGCAATCACCATCTGATGTGACTTTGGAGCCCCCAAAAATAAAGTCAGCCACTGTTTCCACTGTTTCCCCATCTATTTGCCATGAAGTGATGGGACCAGATGCCATCATCTTAGTTTTCTGAATGTTGAGCTTTAAGCCAACTTTTTCACTCTCCTCTTTCACTTTCATCAAGAGGCTTTTTAGTTCCTCTTCACTCTGCCGTAAGGGTGGTGTCATCTGCATAACTGAGGTTATTGATTTTTCTCCCGGCAATCTTGATTCCAGCTTGTGCTTCATCCAACCCAGAATTTCTCATGATGTACTCTGCATATAAGTTAAATAACCTGGGTGACAGTATACAGCCTTGACGTACTCCTATTCCTATTTGGAACCAGTCTGTTGTTCCATGTCCAGTTCTAACTGTTGCTTCCTGACCTTTCTCAAGAGGCAGGTCAGGTGTCTGGTATTCCCACCTCTTTCAGAATTTTCCACAGTTTATGGTGATCCACACAATCAAAGGCTTTGGTATAGTCTATAAAGCAGAAATAGATGTTTTTCTGGAATTCTCTTGCTTTTTCAATGATCCAGCGGATGTTGGCAATTTCATTTCTGGGTCCTTTCACTTTTCTAAAATGAGCTTGAACATCTGGAAGTTCACAGTTCACATATTGTTGAAGCCTGTCTTGGAGAATTTTGAGCATTAGTTTACTAGCATGTGAGATGAGTGCAGTTGTGTGGTAGTTTGAGCATTCTTTGGTATTACCTTTCTTAGGGATTGGGATTAAACCTGACATTTTCCAGTCCTGTGGCCACTACTGTGTTTTCCATATTTGCTAACATATTGAGTGCAGCACTTTCACAGCATCATCTTCTAGGATTTGAAATAGCTCAACTGGAATTCCATCACCTCCACTAGCTTTGTTCATAGTGATGCTTCCTAAGGACCACTTGACTGCACACTGCAGGATGTCTGGCTCTACGTGAGTGATCACACCATCATGATTATCTGGGTCGTGAAGATCTTTTTTATACAGTTCTTCTGTGTATTCTCTCCACGTCTTCTTAATATCTTCTGCTTCTGTTAGGTCCATACCATTTTTGTCCCTTATTGAGCCCATCTTTGCATGAAATGTTCCCTTGGTATCTCTAATTTTCTTGAAGAGATCTCTGGTTTTTCCCATTCTGTTGTTTTCCTCTATTTCTTTGCACTGATCAGTGAGGAAGGCTTTCTTATCTCTCTCTGCTATTCTTGGAAACTCTTCATTCAAATGGGTATATCTTTCCTTTACTCTTTTGCTTTTTGCTTCTCTTCTTTTCACAGCCATTTGTAAGACCTCCTTAGACAGTCATTTTGCTGTTTTGTATTTTTTTTTTTTTTTTTGCATATTTTGTGTTGGAGTTTCACAATTATTTTCACCAGTTCTGATTTAAAGTGAATTCTGTAAAACTTTTTTGTTTCCTTTTCTGGTTTGCTAATTTAACCAATATCCTTAACTATTCTCAGTTAACACAAGGCACAGTTTGTCCTTCCTGTTTTGTATGTGAATAAAGATAAGTATTAAATAAATATTAATTTACTATTTTATTAAATTATCTCTTCAACATTTATTTTCAGTGCTTATTTTGAACTTTTTCATGTGCTCTGGTGAAATGACCTCAGTTTCTTTCTTCCTGTTTAAAGTTTAGAGTTATGTTTTATTTGGTGGGAATTTTTAAGACTTTAATCCTGGGAAAAAGCATCTTAAGTGACCCTGATAGAACTTTTCTAAGGAGGTAGGGGCAAGAGTCTGACTATACAGAATTTTTCAACAAGGGACAGGTAGTCTAAACATCAAAAGATTATTGGTAATTAAGGAAAACCAGATAACTTTAGTTAAGAAATTCAATGTTTTTCTATGTATATGCTTGGTTGTACCTGAGTCTTTTCCCTCTATGGACTGTAGCCTGCCAGGCTCCTCTTGTCTGTGAGATTTTCCCAGCTAGAATACTGGAGTAAGTTTCTGTTTCCTTCTCCAAGGGATCTTCCAACTGAGGGATCAAACCCAAGTCTCCTGCGTTTCCTCAACGTTCTTTACTGTTGAGCCACCAGAGAAAACCCATTTTCTATGTCTGGGAAGAGGCGAGAGTCTGGGCTTACTGTAATCATTCTTTCATATTCATCTCAGCTATCTGGGTCTAACATCTTACAATTTGATTTTTCACATTCTTAGTTCCTTGCTCACCATAAGGAGTGGCAGCATCCTGAGAGCCGCCGGATCAAAGACATTTTTCTTCGTAGGCACCCTCCTGGCTCAGAAATTCACTTTTGGAGGGCCAGAACTGCTGATGACTGTGATGTCCTTTGTTTCCAAAATTGTTTATTCTTGTGTCTCTGCTATACTATGACTTTATCAATTTTACTAGCTACATTACTTATAAGATTGTTATCTCTTACAGTATGTAACCAACACTTCATCAAATGTAATAATGACTAGGTGACATGAAATAATTGATCAAAAATATAGTTCTGTATGCCATCAATAATTTTAATAGAGTGATTCTAAGTATGAGAAGAAGCAATGAGGGAAATAGCTCCTGGATACTAATAGGTTAGAAGACAGAGGATCCAGAGAGCCTTTAATCTATCAATGGGCCTTGTCCAGAAATTAACACCTGGAGTGACATACCAACAAGGACAAAAAATGACTTCACTTTCTTAGCAAACTCTGAAAAAGAACAAAGGAACAAACAACAACAAAAAACTATAATGGCAACAATCCTACTTCTTCAGTGAGAATTGTAGGGAACGTAGGGCTGAGCTCACAGAGCATTCTTATTCTTGGGACCTCAAACTTCAGAAATATACATGAACATTCACTTTTCATAAGGATAATTCTATGTGATGATTTACATTCAACCACTGCTTTTGGTTCTGAAATACTTTTTACCCCACAGACATATAGCTGTACACGTTTTCCTAATTGTCTCTGTGGGGTCATGGCCATTTTATTTTTATACATCACGTATTTATATTTAAAACTCCACCTTATGTGTTGTTGAAGCTAAGATATGGTTTGATATAAAAGTCTACATTTTAAAAAAATATGTTTTTATATTTTAATTAAATACCAGTTATTTTATTTAAAAATACTATTCAAGTAGCTGGGCAAGAGCAAAACATACAACTTAATTTTTATGGTAGGAATGAACCTAGATATTTTCTATGTATTAGTTACATTAATTATTCAAAAAGGTTATGAGACAAATATTATTTTCATTTTACAACAAAGGAAACAAAAGCTCAATAAGATCAATAAATTCTCCAATGATATGTGGAGGCAACATAGCCAGGACTCATATTATCCTGTTTTGGATTCAACATCTACACTTTTTCTGAAACAAGATGGCATTTTCCATATTAGCTCTAAAACATAACTCTGTCCTAACACTGAACGTATATTTTGGGCAGGAATTTGTGTAAAATACAAAAATGTCATTATATTTGACTACATTGACTCCCATTTCTGTACACTGTTCTGCAATAAAATGAATAAAAGAAGAAAATATCAAATTTACCTCATAAAAGTATGTGTGGGTTAAGTGCTATAAGTCATTAATAACTTATGTACTCATTCATTTATGTATTAGTTACTTACCTTGAATTTACTATGCCCAAGAAAACACTATGGTATTTAATGTCTAGCCTCTACCCTACTGAAAACTAGAAGGAAGTTGGAAGGAAAGCTTTAAATGCAAAACACATTTACAACTGATGAAAAACTATGGCAAATGAAAAGTGAGTCATGGTTGTAATATCAAAATATTGTACTGCCAATATTTTTTTAAAAAATTCAGAACAGAATAAGGGAAAAAAACCCAAATCCAGTGGCTCAGATATAAAAATATTAATATTGTATTGCATTTCCTTCTATAATAGTCTTAAATATATTATTTACACAGTTTACACCAGTGTTTGGTTAACTACATGTCACAAGTTACTTGGCAAAGAAATCACTTTAATGAGTCACAACTTAAATTTTTTAAACACTAAACTAGAGGATAAAAGGAAAATGTCAATATGCATTGTACACAGTAGGATGACATTGCTTCAAAATATTTTTAATATGCAATTTATTTATGTGTATATGAGGGTCATATATACAATATATTGGTTAAGGAAGAGATCAAAACATATGAATAATACTGATTTAGATTGTATCCTAAGTTGAATGTTATATTCTGTTTTTTCCATATAAATAACATTTTTTATTTCCTCAGATATTTTTAAATCACACAGTTTCCTATGACCATGGAATATTTCTTCAGATTGCTCCACCATGGTGTTAACAATTATTCTATGCTTGGGCATATTTTTCTTGTAACTTTTACTATAATGAATTTTGCCAGATTTTTTAATATATTTTTTCAAATAGATTCCTTGAATTACTATTATGAAGTGAACAGATAGCAACTTTAAAAGGTATAACTGTTATTTATTTAAATATACTTATGTTTCTATTTGCTACATTAAAATTCATAGTTTTATAAATTGAAGATATTACAAAAATTTAGATGAGAAAATACTTTTAATCTTCCTACACAAACCCTATTACTGGTTTCATCACTTATGTATCTACTTAAATTTTCAATGACTATTAAAAAACACAAATTATCTAAAACAAATAGCAACACAGAATGCTAAGAATAAATTGAACATGGTGGTACACAGAAAAACAGTCACAAGACTAGATGCACAGAACAGCCTTCATTCCAAAAAGATAAAGATTTTATGTATAAAAATCTGCATAATATACATATTTTAAAGGGAGACAGTGTAATTACTCCCATATAATGAGAATAATAATTACATTAACATCTGAGAATAACTGTCTTGTGCCACTACATCTAAAGAAGTATTTTTGTTTTTTAAATATAATCAGAAACAAATTTATATTTTTTTTGAAAATAAATTTATTTTTATTTATTTTTGTGGAAACTTTGATTTTTGGCTCAGACCCTGACTGACTCCTAGATTGCTTTGTTGGTCAAGGAAAAATGAGCATGAGGACAAGCCATGCCATTCAGATTCATGGATCAAAAAATTCCAAGATCAACCACCAGTAACAAATGTTAAAACTGTCAAAAATACTCAGAGCAACAAGCTGGAATGCATAATGCAGTAGCCTAAGGTGAGGGATTACCTCTTGTTTAGTCAAGCACCTCAAACATGGAAGCAGAAGCCACTGTACCTGATCCGTTGTTACTTGGAAAATTTAAAAGAACACACAGTATAAACACACATAGAATTTCAACTTGGCAATTAGCTTGCCCTTAGCCTGGAGTGTGTCATTCATTTATGGGCCAATAACCAAGCACCTTGCTGATTAGGTTCAGAAAATTCTAAGCGGGTAAAAGAAGATGATCCTTCTACAACACACTGATGCCTGTGCTCTCCCTGACCTGGAGAAATACAGAGGTTTTACACTATTTAAAAAAAAAAAAAAAAGCAAAACTGGAAAGTGTATATAATTTAAGGAGGAAGGAAGCTAACTGTGTTATCTTCCAGGCTCCAAGCCTTGTGTTTATAAAGAAACAGATAGGCAGCTAGGAGGACCACAGAATTTTCCAACGGCTGGATTTATCCAGTATAACAAACTCTCTGCCAGCTTTATAACATCGATGTCCGGACCTACTGCCTAAATGACCAGAGTGAATTACTCAAAAGTCATATTGAAAAAACCCTTAAGCCAAAAACTCTACCAGCTCTCCATATTATACTAGCTTCTAAAATTAGTGAGCATGTTCTTTATCCCTTCTGAAAATAGTAACTAGAGTAGGATTGTGGGAGGTACTAACAACCAATGCCTTTATTTTTCCAAATTGAACAGTTAATTTCTACAATTAGAGATGAGTATGCTTTGAACGTTAGTGTCCCCTTGCTCACAATTCATACATTGAAATGCTAACCCCTGATATGACAGTGTGAGGGAGTGAGGCCTTTGGGAGATGATTAGGTCATAAGGGCAGAGTCTTCATATTGGGATTGATGTCTTTATAAAAGAGACCTCATAGAACTCCCCAGGTCCCTGTACATCACGTGAGGATAAAGGAAAAGTTGGCAATCTGCAGCTCAGAAAAGGATTCTCACCAGAGGGGACTATGCTGGCAGTCTGAGTTTGGACTTCCAGCCTCCAGAACAGTGAGTGATGAGTTTCTGTCATTTATAAGCCACCCAGTCTATGGTACTGTGTTGTTGGTTAGCTGCCTTGTTGTGTCCGACTCTGCGATCCTACACACTGCAGCGTGCCAGGCCTCCTGTCCCTCATCATTTCCCAGAGCTTGCCCAAGTTCACGTTCATTGAGTTGGTGATGCCATCCAGCCATCTCATCCTCTGACGCCCTCTTTTCCTTCTGCCCTTGATCTTTCCCATCATCAGGGACTTTTCCAATGCATTGTCTGTGCACATCAGATGACCAAAATACTGGAGCTTCAGTTTCAGCATCAATTCTTCCAGTGAATATTCAGGGTTCATCATCCTTAAGATTGACTAGTTTGATCTGCTGGCTGTCCAAGGGACTTTCAGGAGTCTTCTCCAGCACCACAGTTTGAAGGCATCAATTCTTTGGTATTCTGCCTTCTCTACAGTCCAGCTCTCACAACCTTACATGACCACTGGGAAGACCATCACCTTGACTATACGGACCTTTGTCGGCAGAGTAATGTCTCTGCTTTTCAACACACTGTCTAGGTTTGTCACTGCTTTCCTGCCAAGAAGCAGTTGTCTTCTGATTTCATGGCTGCAGTCACTGTCCACAGTGATTTTGGAGCCCAAGAAAAGCCTATCTGTCACTATTTACACATTCTCCCCTTCTGTTTGCCATTCAGTAATGGGGCTGCATATCATGATATTAGTTTTTTTAATATTTAGTCTTAAGCCAGCTCTTTCACTCTCCTCCCTCACCCTCATCAAGAGGCTCTTTAGTTCCTCTTTGCTTTCTGACATTATAGATGTATCATCCACATATCTGAGGTTGTTGATGTTTCTCCCACCTATCTTGATTCTGGCTTGTAGCTCCTCCAGCCCAACATTTCTCAAGATTAAAACATTTTTGGCAGATGACGCCATGTTGGCTACTCAGACAGTAAAGAATCTGATTACAATGCAGGAAACCTGGGTTCAATCCCTGGGTCGGCAAGATCCCCTGGAGAAGGGCATGGCAACCCACTCCAGTACCCTTGCCTGGAGAATCCTATGGACAGAGGAGCCTGGTGGGCTACCATCCATTGGTTTGCACAGAGTTGGACACAATTGAGTGATTAACACTTTCCCCTTCATGGATCACTGCTGTGTTGTGGAGAAGGGGCTTGTAGAACTCCATGAAGCTATGAGCCATGCTGCCCAGGGCCAAGACGCACAGGTCACAGCAGAGAGAGCTCTGACAAAACGTGATCCACTGGAGGAGGGAATGGCAAACCCCCAGGATACTTGCCATGAGAACCTCATGAACTGTATAAAAGGCCAAAGAGATATGACACCAAAAGATGAGTCTCCTAAGTCTGAAAGTGTCCAATACACTACTGCGGAAGAGCGGAGGAGAATTACCAATAGCCCCAATATGAATGAAGCAGCTGGCCCAAAGTGGATAGAATGCTCATTTGCTGATGTGCCTGGTGACAAAAGTAAAATTCGATATTGCAAAGAAAGTATTGTATGGTACCTTTTTACAGCAGTCTGAATGAGCTAAGGCAGAGATCCATACTTTGTGTTACCATGTTTTTTTTAAATACTAAGATCCTAATGGATATCATATAAAATCATGTTAGTTAGACAATCCTTATTATGAATTAATTAAATGAGATGCTTTCTTACAAACAGCTAGTTCACAGTTGCTTGAGAGAAATGGTATATATAATGCAAGAAAAGAAAAGGAAAAATACTAGGATACAAATTAGTCAGGATAGGGTCCTGGTAGACACAATCAGAAGTCAGTAAAGGGAGAAATGAGATCTGCGATAATATACTAAGTGTTTACAAAATATTCAGAGACTACTTTATTCAACCCATTCCCTTGCTTTCTACCTTTTTTCCCTTTTTACTTATTTTGAGAGCAATAAAATATGCTCCCTGCACTCAAGGAGTTCATGGCTGATTAAGGAAAAGAACATCAAAGGCAAACAACTCTAATCCAATCTCAATGTCAAGGGAGCCCTTAGCAACAAGTGTTTAAGTTTATGTAGTTAGCAAAGAAAGGCATCACCAAACAGAGCTTATTTCATCTGGAGCTTGAAGAATGCCTTCCTAACTATTTGTTGCACTCACAGTAAAGTTCCTGCTTAAAATTCAAAAATTAATTTAAAGTATAGACTTCCATAGAAAACAGAGTAGAAATATTAAAGCAAGCTACTGAATTGTTGGGCTTCCTAGGTGGCACAGTGGGAAGGGCTCCACCTGCCAATGCAAGAGACACAGGAGAGGAGGATTTGATCCCTGGGTCAGGAAGATCCACTGGAAGAGGAAATGGCAATCAACTCCAGTATTCTTGCCTGGAAAATTCCAAGGACAGAGAAGCCTGGAGGGCTACAGTTCATGGGACTGCAAAGAGTCAGACATGACTGAACACACACACCACGGCACTCTGAAATGTACAGGTCCCACACTGCATAACCATCTCAACTTCTTTTGGATGACATGAGAGAAAAAGCACATGTCTAAACTCAGGAGTACTAGGATTATTATTAAAATATTGAACTATGGCGCTACTCTACTTTTTCAATAAAAATATTACTTTAAACCTTTTCAGCCCCTGTTCACTACAGATTTATCATTCAAACTCATTGACTTGAATGTGGCTGAAGAAAAACTTATAAGTCAAACAGCTGGGGTAGAGCAATTAACTCACAAAGAATGAATACAGTAAAGAACCATTTAAATCACTCTATTAAAGTGTTTTGGCTACAGTCCATGGGATTGCAAAACAGTTGGGCACGACTTAGCAACTAAACAACAAAACATAGTTCTCCATAGTGGCTGGACCAATTTACATTCCACCAACAGTGTAGGAGGGTTCTCTTTTCTCAACAGCCACTCCGGCATTTATTGTTTGTAGACATTTTGATGATATCCATTCTGACTGGTGTGAAGTGATACCGCATTGGAGTCTTAATTTGTATTTCTCTAATAATCAGTGACTGATGCTGAAGCTGAAACTTCAGTACTTTGGTCACCTCATGTGAAGAGATGACTCATTGGAAAAGACCCTGATGCTGGGAGGGATTAGGGGCAGGAGGAGAAAGAGATGACAGAGGATGAGATGGCTGGATGGCATCACCGACTCGATGGACATGAGTTTGAGTAAGCTCTGGGAGTTGGTGATGGACAGGGAGGCCTGGCGTGCTGTGATTCATGGGGTCGTGAAGAGTCGGACTCGACTGAGCGACTGAACTGAACTGAACTGAATAATCAGTGATGTTGAGCATCTTTTCATTGCTTTATGGTCATCTGAATGACTTCCTTGGAAAAAGGGATGACGGGATTCAGGATGTCCTCACTTTCTAGTACTTACTGTGTGGTAACATTGTAGGGTTGGAATAACAAAATACATTGAGGAAGTGATGAAGATAAGAGAAGAAGGATAAAGAGTAACACAGAGAAAAGATTATGAAGGAATATGTACATCTCTGTATGGCAAGAACCATATCTGTTGAGTTTCAGGTAAAAATTAAATGTGACTTGAATAAAAGTGCTAATAGTAAATATAGAGAGGATAAGATTGATAACAGATATTTAAGATGTGAAACAGTGTTAAGTAATTTTTCAATATAAATAGACAGGGAAAGGCCACCAAAAGATGACTCCCAATTTCCCATGTTTGCTGTCAGAATTACTCCAGTCTTGTTCACTGAAATTTAGATTTAAGGTCAAGGAAACTATTTTGGGAAGGAAATAACATGTTAAATAAAGGACAGATGAGTGTGAAGTGCCTTTAGATGGAAATGCAAACTAGGAAATAACAAGTTTTTTTTTTTTTCAACTTTAGAAGGGTACATGAATTGAGAAGGTCAGGGATCTAGAGCAGAACTGCATTTTGTTTAAAAGAAATAACTGATAGGACAAAAAATAATGGCAATTTTTGGAAAGGCAAAATTCTTTAAAAAATCAGGTAAAACTAAGACTAAAACTGGAGAAGGCAATGGCAACCCACTCCAGTACTCTTGCCTGGAAAATCCCATGGATGGAGGAGCCTGGTAGGCTACAGTCCATGGGGGTCTCGAAGAGTCAGACACGACTGAGCAAATTAACTTTCACTTTTCACTTTTATGCACTGGAGAAGGAAAGGGCAACCCACTCCAGTGTTCTTGCCTGGAGAATCCCAAGGATGGGGGAGCCTGGTGGGCTGCCGTCTATGGGGTCACACAGAGTTGGACACGACTGAAGTGACTTAGCAGCAGCAGCAGCAAGAATAAAACATGTACTTTTTTTTTTTTTTTCAATTTTTTACAACATAGAATGCGTATGGAAACAATCAAGTTTGGTTGTTAGCAATGCACAACAAAATATAATTCAATCACCTGTTGCATATATAGAAAATATAGAGGCAAGATTAAAGTGTTAAGGAAGTATAGTGTATAAGATGAGAAGAATATCTATATATGCAGTATTAAATGATCCATGAGAAATTTAAAAATAGACATCAGTGTTATACTTATGGATCCTTTTAAGTCAGGAATCTACTGCTGATGACCAGATTATTAGGACAATCATGTACACTGATGAATGATGGAAAGCAGGAGAACAGAGTAACTGCTCAGCGCCCACTCATCAGGTCTTATACACACGTTCTTGTTAAATAGTGAAGGTACTTCAGGGGAAGGATTATTTGTCTCCATTTATAGGTGAGAATGTTATCTCTGAGAATTTGAATGATGTAGCCAAAGTCAAAGAGCCAGAAATAAAATTAGCTTTCAAACCAGATGTGCCTTATTTCTAAGGAAGGATGATAGCATTCTCTTAGAAATAGCACACTAAAAGTGTTTGCTGAGTGGATGGTTGAATGAATGATTAAATCACTGATCCCCTTAGTAATCAGCATATCTTTTACCTGCTTATAAAATACAGAAATAGGCCCCCTTGCTGTTGAAGATGGAAATCAGTAATTTTGCAACTGCAGCATTTTGCTGGATGCTAGGAGAGAGTATTGCTGTGTCAGTGATTTCTTGAAGGCTGCATCTACATTTCAGGTTTACTTAGCTGGAAAAGGACTCATTGATAAATTAAGATTTCAAACATTCTTTAAATTAAGTGTTACTTAAACAAATCTAGGGTTATTTAAAGCTATTTTGAGTGATTTGCATTAATTTCAGTGTTTTCTTCCTTCATAATTGACTTGACCTGGCCCTCATTCATTTCACGAAGGAGCAGAAGAACAATCATTACTGGAAAAGCAAATTGCTGAAAAGAAGCTTGTCACTGAATGCTCCAATTACAATTCAGCTGAACAGGTTCAAGAGGGAACTTCTACTTTCAATTACATGAACATTCCAGGAAAACAGTGTGTGTGTGTGTGTGTATATTTGTGTATACACACATATGTATGCACACACAAATGAATAATATATGTATTATATATATATATATATAATTTAACATGCATGAACCTTAATACACACACACACACACACACACATATAGCATTTTAATAGTGAACAAAATCTGAAGACATTTTATTCCAAAGGCACACAGATTAGCATGTAGAGAAAAGGCACTATTATATGGCTCTGTTAGAATAAAAAAATCTATGCAATATTTTGGTAGGAATGTTCTAATATTTAGAACATTTAAATGAACATAATTTTAACAATTAATTTTAGTTCAGCAATATACAGGAAAATAGAATACTATGTATAAAAGACACTTGAAATGGGAATATATCAATTGCTATTATATTTGTATGAACACAATTTTGAAAATAACAAAAATATGCCTAATACATAAACAGTAATTTGTGGTATTTACCTACCATGGAATATTATGTTGCCATGAAAATCAATGATTTGTACTCATATAACAGAGCCTCAATATATTTTTTATGCAAAACATAAGCAAGTGTCACACAAAATGCATGTGAAAAAAGGAAAGAAAAGAAAAAAAATAAAGAAAAGGAAAAAAAAGAGGGAGAGAAACAAAGAAAGAGGAAGGTGAAGGGGTGGAAGGAAAGAAGAAGGGAAGAAAGGAAACAAGGAAAGAAGGGAAAGAGGAAGAAAGAAATAATGATTAAAAGAGAGAAAAATTATGTATGTCTTTTTGTGTATGTATAAACAATTCCTGAAAAAAATCTGAAGAACCTGAAAAGTTAAAATGAGTTGTGGAAAGAGAGGTTTTCATTTTTCATTTAAAAATCCTCAAGTCTTATCCTTATCAATCCTTATGTATCATTAATTACAATGAACTGTTAGTTTTATTACATATTTTTAAAAGCTACCTCCAGTATTAATAGAATGATTTAAAAGGAAAGTTAATGCATATGTGTATATGCTTGAGGTTACTATCACTAAATATGAAGAATCTTATTACTTATAAAATCAAAGAACACTCTTGATTTTTGTGACAGTTTTGCCTGAAGAATTAATAATCTTAACCAGCAATGCCATTTTCACCTGTGTGAATTTGTCATATAATGGATTACATACTAAAATAGTGTTCTTCAACTCACTGAGGGTTTGTTTTATTATCATAAGAAATTTTGGTTTTAGTGGCCTTCTGAGTAAAACAAACAAAAACCCATGGCTTTATGCAAAAGCTCTTTCTCCCTTGTTAAGGGAGACATATTAGTTGACCACATGTGAGTTTATTTCTGAGTTCTTAATTCTATTTCATTATTGGTATATGTATTTTATGCCAGTACCATACTATTTTGATTACTATTCATTTCTAACAAAGCTTGAAATCAAGAAGTGAGATGTCTCCAGGTTTCTTTCTCAAGATCATTGTGGCTATTTGGGATACTTCGTAATTCCATGTAAACTATAAGATTCTTCTGTTTCTATAAAAATTGATACTGGATTCTTGAAAGGCATCTCATTGAATCTATAGATATTTTTAGGTGGTATGATATTTTAAAAATATTAATTCTTCCAGTCCGTAATTATGAAATAGTCTTCCATTTATTTGTGTCCTCTTCAATATCTTCATCAGTGTCTTCATCAGTGTTTTATAATTTTCAGTGTACAGATCTTTTACCTCCTTGGTTAACTTTATTACTGAAAGGAGTTGAAGATGGCAGAATAGAAGGACATGTGGCTCACTTCATCCCACAAACAGATAATATATCTATATCTATATCTATATATACCTATCTATATATATATATATATCTTTATATGGAACAATTATCCCAGAATACCAACTAAAAGTTGACAAGGTATTTTATACAAGTTATAAGAATGATCCTTATGTATCTAGGTAGAGTGAGAGGAAAAAAAAAAAAAATTTGGAAAGGGCCTGCACCCCTGGGAGGGAATTGTGGAAGACAGAAAGTTCTTTCACCCTGGGAACCTCCTTCATCTGCTGGGAGATCTACTGGGTCAGATACGGAGCTTCAGTTGTCTAGATTTTTCTTGAAAGCAGGGTGCAAGAACTGACTTCCTTCCGAGCAGGGTAGGGAGGGGCAGCACAGGTATTCCTTGCCACATCATCACACTCTCCTGCATAAGACTTGCACCTTCCTGTGTATGCTGCAATTGGGTGCTGAAACTCCAGCTTCAGTAGGCAGACTTGGTGAGAGCACTCTGTTTGGCACAGGGCCTGGATTGGGATAGAGGCTGCTATGGAGGTGTGTACAGAATGGAATGTGGGCTTACCATTGTTGTTGTTTATTGTTTAGTCACTAAGTCATATCCGACTCTTGTGACCCCATGGATTGTAGCCTGCCAGGCTCCTCTGTCCATGGAATTTCCCAGGCAAGAATACCGGAGTAGGTTACCGTTTCCTTCTCTGGGGGATCGTCTCCTACCCAGGGATTGAACTTGTTTCTCCTGCATTGGCAGGCAGATTCTTTGTCACTGAGCCACCAGGAAAGATTGGAAGCTTACCATAGGAAACGCGCTATTACGGTGTGAAGGGCATGGTGTGGTTCTTCATGACTAGGCAAAGTGCTGGCAGCCATGGGTTTTGGGAATACACACTAGCCAAAAGGCAGGGCTGGCATCTATACTGATTGTCTGCACTCCCACAGTGGGGCTGGCTTCAGCTGACTTTGGGAGCTCACATGTACTGGAAGTGGGTCCAAACCAATTATCATCCTTCCCACAGAGGAGTTGGTTCCAGAGCAGGTATCAGAAACAACATCAGTCTTTGTGGGTGCATACAATAAAGTGTCAGGAGAAGTCCAGGGTCACAAGTCCCCACTGATAGCTACTGAGGGAGAAATGAAGCCACTTTTTAGAGAGCTTTGGTCCACTTACTTCATACCACAGTTCAGAACCAGATCTATGGACCTTTGCTCCAACAACTGGGGCACATTCATTGCCCCACAGGGATATTCTAACCACAGAGCAAAGAGGAGGCCCCACTTAATAGTCAGTGCAGGCTCTGGTTGCCACAATACCAAACACACCTCCTATCAAGAGAACAATGACGATCATACTCTGAGGAAAGACAATGCCGGTATCCATACCAAAGTCAATCTTCACACCAAAAATATTAGACTCACACAGGTTGAACAGAGACAGTAACACATAAATCTTCTGGCAGGGCAGAAGGGAGCGGCAAGATACATTCAAAAATCCTAAGGAGGAAAAAAAAAAACTACAGCCTAGGATAGTCTACCCAGCAAATTATCAGATAGAATAAAAAAGAGATAAATTACTCAGTCAAGCAAACGTAAAAGAATACAGCAATATTAATCTATCATAAAATACATATTGAAAAGTCTTCTCTATATAGAAAAGAAGCAAGAACCTATAGGAAAGAAAAAATCACAATAGGAAATGCAATTATATAAAAAGCCAGAATATTACTTAAATAAGCCAATGCATAGGTTGTTTTTTTTTTTAAAAGTAAGGAAAGAAGAAAATGTAAATCTTCTGGAATATGTTTGAGCTTATATAACTCTCAGTCTGAAGTAAGTATATAAAGTTTATGAGTTAACATGTTTGAAAACCAGAGCAAAAACAAATAAAAAATATACAGTATATTTGCAAAAAAATGAAAAATAAAGGAATTCAAGCATAATATGAAAGAAAAGTATCAGACCACACATACACACACATACATGAAAAGAACAAAGAAGAAATATAAAGTCAACTGGGAAACATGGTTTATTAAATAAAATGTCAATATATACACACTATTCTCAATGGACTAAATGCTCCAAACAAAAGACATAGAGTGGCAGTTAAAATTAAATAAGAACCTAAAATATTCTTCCTACAAGAGACCCATTGTAGGGTAAAAGTAACACATAGATTAAAAGTGAGGGGAAGGTAAAAGTTATTTCATGGAAAAGAAAATGACAAGAAAGCCAGGAAGCAATACTTATATCAAACAAAATAGGCTTTAAAACAAAGGTCATAAAGAAGGGCAAAGGAGAACACTATATTATGATAAAAGGATAATTATAGAAGCTGATATTACAATTGTTAACAAATATACACCCAATATAAGAGCACCTAAATATATAAAACAAATCTAATATACATATAGTGAGAAACTGACCAGAATTTAAACACCCCACTGATACCAATGTTTCTGACAGAAAATCAGTAAGACAACAAAGTTCCTAAATTATACAATAGAAGAATTAGACTTAATTGCTATCTACAGATGGAGAAGGCAATGGCAACCCACTCCAGTACTCTTGCCTGGAAAATCCCATGGACGGAGGACCCTGGTAGGCTGCAGTCCATGGGGTCGTGAAGAGTCGGACACGACTGAGTGACTTCACCTTCACTTTTCACTTTCATGCTTTGGAGAAGGAAATGGCAACCCACTCCAGTGTTCTTGCCTGGAGAATCCCAGGGACGGGGGAGCCTGATGGGCTGCCGTCTATGGGGTCACACAGAGTTGGACATGACTGAAGCAACTTAGAAGCAGCAGCTATCTACAAGACTATATATATATATATACATATATATATATATATATATGTATAATGCAATTCTTGTTGAGTATGCAAAGAAAATAATCTAGGATGGATCACACATTAGGACACAAAACAAGTCTCAATAACTTTAAGAAGATAGCAGTTGTTTCAAGCATCTTTTCTGTCCACAATGGCATGAACTAGAAATGAACCTCAGAAAGAAAAATTAAGGAAAAAAAAAAAAAGAATTCATGGAGACTAAGTAACTTTCCACTAAAAACAAACAACTTATCAATGATGAAATGAAGGAGGAAATCAAATAGTACCTCAAGAAAAATGACAATGGAAACACAACAATACAAATTCTATGGCATGCAGCAGAAGCAGCCTCAAGAGGGAAATTCACAGCAATAATTACCTTTCTCAGAAATAAGAAAAGTCTAAAAGGAACAATTTAGCCTGTGTGCTCAGTTGTTCAGTTGTGCCTGACTCTTTGTGACCCCATGGACTGTAGCCCACCAGGCCCCCTCATCCCTAGGGTTCTCCAGGCAAGAATATTGGAGTGGCTTGTCAATTCCTTCTTCAAGGGATCTTCCCAAGCCAGGGATCAAACACACATCTCTTGTGTCTCCTCCACTGGCAGGTGGACTCCTCACCACTGTGCCACCTGGGAAGTCCAAAATACTCAGCCTACCATCTAAAGTAACTTAAAAGAACAACAAACAAAATCTGAAGTCAGCAGAAGGAAGTGATAATAAAGATCAGAGAAGAAATAATTATAATAGAGATAAAAATTAGAAAAAAAAGTCAGTTAACCAAGAGCTGCCTTTTCAGAAGGATAACAAACCTCTAACCAGTTTCACCAAGAAGAGAGAGAGTACAGAAACTAAATAAAACTTAAAGATGAGAAATAGTTCTTAACACAGAAATTAAAAAAAAAAATAACCATAAGAAAGAATATTATAGTTTTAACCTAGAAGATATGTACAATTTTCTAGAAACATATAGGCTGTCAAAACTGAATCAGAAGAAACAGAGAACATGATAACATGAACAGATAATATGAACAGACCAATCAATAAAGGTGAAAAAAAATTAAAAAAAAAATACAAAACAAAAATCTCCCCACAAACGAAAGTCCAGGAGTAGATGGCCTCACTAGGGAACACACAAAGAATAACTTTCAACTATCCTTCTCTAACTCTTCAAAAAGGCTGAAGCAGTGGGAACACTACAAAAGTTATTTTATGAAACCATCATCATCCTGATACCAAAACTAGACTGAGGTACTGGAAAAAAAAAAAAGTAAAACTACAGGCCAATACATCTGATGAATGTAGGTGGTAAAATCCTCAGTAAAATATTAGTAATCTTATAACACATAAAAAGGATCATACACCCTTATCAAGTTGTATTCACTCCATGGTCAAAAGGATGATTCAGCATATACAAACAATCCAACGTGATACACCACAACAACAAAAGGAAGGAAGAAAAACAAACATGATTATCTCAACAGATGTAGAAAACAATCCTTTGATAAAATTCCACATCCACTCATAAAAACTCTCACCAAAGTCAGTATAGAGGGAACACATCTCAACATAATAAATTCTGTTTATGACAAACCAGCAGTCAAAGTAATACTCAGTGAAGAGCTGAAAGTCTCCCCAGGAAATGCTGCAACAAAATGAGGATGCCCAGGCTCATGACTTCTATTTCCCACAAGATTGGAAGTCTTACTCACAGCAATAGGACAAGGAAAAGAAACAAAAGGTATACAAATCAGAAAGGAGGAGGTAAAACTGCCATTATATGCAGATGACATAATACTCCATAGAGAAAACCCTAAAGATACCACACCAAAATTATTAGAACTAGCAAATGAATTCAGTAAGGTAACAGGATAAAGATTAATACAGAAATTTGTTGCATTTCATTACACCAACAAAGAAATGTGAGAAAGTTTATATATATATATATATATATATATAGTTTAAAATGTATCAGAATATAAAATATCTAGGAATAAACCTAACCAAGGAAATAAAAGACCCAAAACCTGAGAACTATAACACACTGATAAAGAAGACCCAGAGGAATCGGGTGGAGAGGGAGGTGGGAGGGGGGATCGGGATGGGGAATACATGTAAATCCATGGCTGATTCATGTCAATGTATGACAAAAACCACTACAATACTGTAAAGTAATTAGCCTCCAACTAATAAAAATAAATGAAAAAATAAAAAAAAATTAAAAAAAGAAAATAGATGATAGATGAAAGAAATGAAAAGATATTACATGCTCTTCAACTGAAAGAATTAATATTGTTAAAATGACACACTACACAAAATAATCTACAGATTTAATGTGATCCTGATTAAATTACCTATGGAATTTTTCATGGAACTAAAACAAACAATTCTAAAATTTATATGGAACCACAAAAGACCCAGAATTGTCAAAACAATACTGAGGAAAAAGAACAAAGGTGGAGGCATAACTAACCCAGACTTCAGATATACTACAAGGCTACAGGAGTCAAAAAGGCACAGTATCGGCACAAAAACAGACATAAATGGCAATAGAATAGAATAGAGAGCCCAGAAATAGGCCCACAAATCTACAATCCTACTTCAACAAAGGAGGTAGTAACATACAATGAAAAAAAGACGGTCTCTTTAGTAGGTGGTATTGAGAAAGCTGGATAGCCGCAAGTAAATCAATGAAGTTAGAACATTCCCTAATATCATACACAAAAATAAACTCAAAATGGCTTCAGGACTTAAACATAAGACACATATTAAAAAATACTAGAAAAGAACAAAGGCAAAACTTTCTCTGATATAATTGGTAGTGATGTCTTCTTAGATAAGGCTTACCTTGCAATGGAAATAAAGCAAAAAATGAACAAATGGAACCTAATCAAATTTGTGAGTCTTCGCACAGCAAGGGAAACCATAAACAACAACAATAACAAAACAACCTCTGGAATGGGAGAGAATAATTATAAATGATGTGACTGAAAAGTGCTTATTTTTCAAAATGCACAATCAGGTCATACCACTCAATATCAATGTATGGGAAAAACCACCATAATATTGTAAAGTAATTAGCTTCCAATTATAATAAATAAATTAATTTAAAAAACAGCACATTTTCTCTGCACATCTGAGTTTTAGTGGAATTAAAATTTTTGACTCTGCTAAAAATAAATAAATAAATCAATAAAACAAGCAACCCAATAAAAAAATGGGATACATTACAGCATACTAACACATATATATGGAATTTAGAAAGATGGTAACGATAACCCTATATGCAAAACGGAAAAAGAGACACAGAAATACAGAACAGACTTTTGAACTCTGTGGGAGAATGTGAGGGTGGGATATTTCAAAAGAACAGCATGTATACTATTTATGGTGAAACAGATCACCAGCCCAGGTGGGATGCATGAGACAAGTGCTCGGGCCTGGTGCACTGGGAAGACCCAGAGGAATTGGGTGGAGAGGGAGGTGGGAGGGGGGATCGGGATGGGGAATACGTGTAAATCTATGGCTGATTCATATCAATGTATGACAAAAAAATAAATAAATAAATTAAAAAAAAAAAAAAAAAAAGAAAAAAAAATGGGAAGAACACGTGGACATTTCTCCAAAGAAAACATATTGATGGTCAACAAGCACATGATAAGATGTTCAACACTGTTAATTATTAGAGAAATGCAAATCAAATCCACAATGAGGTATTGCCTCAAATTGGTCAGAATGGCCATGGTCAAAAAGTCAACAAATAATATATGCTAGAGAGGATGTGGAATAAAAGGAGCTCACCACATTGTTCATGTAAATGTATACTTGTCGGCCACTATAGAAAACAGTATAGAGCTTCCTAAAAAACCTAAGAACAGAATTACTATATGATCCAGCAATCCCATTCCAAGGCATATATCCAGACAAAACTGTAATTCAAAAAGATAGATGCACCCTTATGTTCATGACAGTGCTATTTACAATAGTCAAGACATGGATGCAACTGAAGCAAACCACACACACACACATATACACATATATATAATGAAATATATATAAATTATAAAAAGAAATAATACCATTTGCAGCAACATGGATGGATTAGTGCCCATCAAAAGTAAAGTAAGTCAGAGAAGACAAATATTATATGATATCAGCTTATGAAATCTAACAGATAAGACAAATGAATTTACAAAACAGAAACAGAATCACTGACATAGAAAACACACTTACAGTTAAAAAGGGGGGGAAGCCTGGAACAGGGATGAATTAGGAATATGAGATTAAAAGATACACACCATTACAGACTAAATTAACAACACGGATTTACAGAATAACACAGGGAACTACATTCAATATCTTATAAAATACTATAATGGAAAATAACACATATAAGTGTATATAAATACACACACACACACACACACACATATATATATGAATTGTTTTGTTGTACACCTGAAACTACCACAATATTGTAAAGTACGGTTCAATTAAAAATTAAAAAAAAAAATCCTATTTTACTGTTTTTGATGCTATTGTAAATTGTATTGCTTTTCACATAGTTTATTGTGTAGAAATGTAACTGATTTTTTAGAAAAAGACATAGGGATAAAGCTCCTTGACACTGGGTTTGATAAGGATTTAAAAAAAAAAATTTTGCTATGGTTCACAATTTTCCAGGGAAGATATTCGGTTTTGGTAATGGCTTAAAAAAAAAAAATGGCTACGCTTTACAATTTTCCAAGTCGTTCAACATGTACGGAAAACATTCTCAATGTTCCTAATCATCAGAGAAATGCAAATCAAAAGCACAATAAGATAACAACTCAATAGTCAGAATGGCTGTTATAAACAAGGCAAGATACAAGAAGTGCTAATGACAAGGTGCAGAAAAGGAAACTTGTTCACTACTGATGCAAATGTAAACTGGTGCAGCTCCTGTGGAAAACAGTATAGTTGTTTCTTAAAAAAAAAAAAGTATAGTTGTTTCTCAAAAATATTTCTGAGGATACATCTGAAGGAAATAAAGTTATCATCTAGAAGAGATATCTCCACCTTCATTTTCATTGCATTATTTACAACAGCCAAGACATGAAAACAATCCAAGTGTTTTTGGATAAATGGAGCAAGAAATATGACAAACTCATTAATAATACCATGTGGCCATTTGTGGCAGGGCTTCCCTGCTAGCTCAGTGGTAAAGAATACACCTGCAGAAGACACAGGTTCAATCCCAGGGTCAGGAAGATCCCCTGGAGGAGGAAATGGCAACCCACTCCAGTAATCCTGCCTGGGAAATCCCATGAACAGAGAAGCCTGATGGGCTACAGTCCATGATGTTGCAAAAGAGTGGGACACAACTTAGGACTAAACAACAATAACATCTGAGACAACATAGCTGAAGCCTGAGTTCATTATGTTAATTAAAATAAGTCAGAAAAAGAAAGACAGATACCACATGAACTCAGCTTTAGTTTAATCTAAAACAAAATCAACGTTATAAAAGTAGGGAAACAATTTGTGTTTGCTGGAGGGCATGGTGGGTGGGTGGGTGGGTGGGTAGGGACATGGGTGGAGGCAGGAAAACAGTACAAACTTCCAATTTTAAGATAAGTTCTGGACATTTGATAACAACATGGTAACTATAGGTCAGTCAGTCATTCAGGACTCAGTTGTGTCAGATTCTTTGCAATTCCATGGACTGCAGCACACAGCCTTCCTGTCCAACACCAAATCTGAGAGCTTGCTCAAACTCATGTACATGGGTTGAATCAGTGATGGCATCCAACCATTTCATCCTCTGCGGTCCCCTTCTTCTCCTTCCTTCAATCTTTCAAAGCATCAGGGTCTTTTCCAATGAGTCAGTTCTTCCCATCAGGTGGCCAAAGTATTGGAGCTTCAGCTTCAGTATCAGTCCTTCTAACGAAAATTCAGAACTGATTTCCTTTAGGATTGACCGGGTTGATCTTCTTGTAGTTCAAGGGACTCTCGAGAGTCTTCTCCAACACCATAGTTCAAAAGCATCAATTCTTTGGCACTCAGTTTCTTTATGGTCCAACTCTCACATCTATGCATGACTAGTGGGAAAAAAAAAATACCTTTGACTAGATGGGCCTTTGTCAGCCAAGGAATGTCTCTGCCTTTTAATATGATGTCTAGGTTGGCCATAGCTTTTCTTCCAAAGAGCAAGTGTCTTTTAATTTCATGGCTGCAGTCACCATTTGCAGTGATTTTAGAGCCCAAGAAAATAAAGTCTCTCATAGTTTCCATTGTTTCCCCATCTATTTGCCATGAATTGAAGGAACCAGATGTTAAGATCTACGTCTTTTGAATGTTGAGTTTTAAGGCACCTTTTTCACTCTCCTCTTTCACCTTCAACAAGAGGCTCTTAAGTTCCTCTTTGCTTTCTGCCATAAGGATACTGTCATCTGTATATCTGATGTTATTGATATTTCTCCCAGAAATCTTGACTCCAACTTATGCTTCATCCACACCAGCATTTTGCATGATGTACTCTGCATATAAGTTAAATAAGCAGAATGACAATATACATCCTTGATATACTCTTTTCCCAATTTGGAACCAGTTCGTTGTCCTATGTTCAGTTCCAACTGTTGCTTCCTGACCTGCACACAGATTTTTCAGGAGGCAGGTAAGGTGGTTTGGCATTCCTGTCTCTTTAAGAATTTTCCACAGTTTCTTGTGATGCACATAATCAAAGGCTTTAGTTTAGTCATTGAAGAAGAAATATATATTTTTCTGGAATTATCTTGCTTTTTCTGTGATCCAGTGGATGTTGGCAATTTGATCTCTGATTCCTCTTCCTTTTCTAAATCCAGCTTGAACATCTGGAAGTTGTTTCATGTACTGTTGAAGCCTGATTCAGGCACCCAGTCATGTCTGTCTATTTGCAACCCCATGGACTTGATACAGTCCATGGAATTCTCCAGGCCAGAATAATGGAGTGGGTAGCCTATCCCTTCTCCAGTGGATCTTCCTGACCCAACAATGAAACTGGGGTCTCCTGCATTGCAGATGGGTTCTTTACCAACTGAGCTGCCTAGCTTGGAGAATTCTGAGCATCACTTTACTAGTGTGTGAGGTTAATATAATTACGCAGTGGTTTCAACATTCTTTGGCATTGCCTTTCTTTGGGATTGGAATGAAAACTGACCTTTTCCAGTCCTGTGGCCACCGCTGAGTTTTCCAAACTTGCTGGCATTTTGAGTGCAGCACTTAAACATCATTATCTTTTAGGATCTGAAATAGCTCAATTGGAATTTCATCACCTCCTCTAGTTTTGCTCATAGTGATGCTTCTTAAGGCAAATTGAATTCACACTCCAGGATGTCTGGCTCTAGTCTAGTGATCACACCGTCATGGTTATCTGGGTTATGAAGATGTTTCTTGTATAGTTCTTCTGTGTATTCTTGCCACCTCTTCTTAATATCTTCTGCTTCTGTTATGTCTGTACGGTTTCTGTCCTTATTGTGCCCATCTTTGCATGAAATGTTCCCTTGGCATCTCTAATTTTCTTGAAGAGGTCTCTAGTCTTTCCCATTTATTGTGTCCTCTATTTCTTTGCCTTGATCACTTAGGAAGGTTTTATCTCTCCTAGCTATTCTTTGTAACTACAAATAACAATACTGTATTAAATATTTGAGACTGTCTAAGAGAACAAATCCTAAAAGTTTTCACATGAAAAACATAGCAACCAGTTGGGATTATGTGTAACTAAACTTATCACAGTAATCATTTCACAATATACACAAATATTGAATCACTGTGCTGTACAATCTGAATTTATACTTCCCTGGTGGCTGAGTGGCTAAGAATCCGCCTGCCAATGGAGGCGATATGGCTTTGATCCCTGAGTCGGGAAGAGTTTCCTCCTGGAGAAGGAAACGGCAATCCACTCCAGTATTCTCTCCTTAGAAATCCTATGGACAAAGGAGTCTGGTGGGCTACAGTCCATGGGGTCACAATTGAATCGGGGGAAAATCAATGACTAAACAACAAAAATACAATGGTATGTGTCAATTATATCTCAATAAAACTGAAAAAAAAATCTTTCAACTAAAGGAAGTATGACCAGTTTGACAAATATTGAAATTGAGTAATTTTAAATAAGGGATTAATTCACTGTTAGAATTTTTTAAAAAAATTTTATCAGTGACTCATGTAAGAATTTGATCTGACACAACATATATACTAACTAGTTTTAACATTTTTGTTAAAAAATTCAGGAGAAACATGAATTACTAAGCAATTGTTCAAGTTCACATTTTGGAAATTTGGATGTTAACTATCTTAGTAGCTGTAAAATTCAAAGCAGCGTTGAAATATTTTAGATGTGATAATATTAGCAAAAATTTCTTTTGATAAATTATTTTAACAGGGAAGGAAGGCAGGAAGTCAATACCGATTTAGGCCAACAAGGGCATTTACTGATTTGTATGATTGCAGATATTAGAAGTAGGAATGGCTTTAATCAAAGCTCCTTCTGTTTGCTCAACTCACTCTTAACATGTCAGTTTCATCCTAAAATTATTTCTCCTGATAAAAAAATAGCTGCAGTGGTTTCAGACCTCACACACTCTCAGCGTAATGTTAACATGAAGGGAAATCATTTCGTTTGGCTCAGGGGTACTGAATCCACCTGCCAATGCAGGAGGCACAAGACACATGGGTCTAATCCCTATGTTGGAAAGATCCTCTGGAGAAGGAAATGGCAGCACACTCCAGAATTCTTTCTTAGGAAATTCCATGGCAGAGGAGCCTGGCGGCTACAGTCCATCAGCCCATGGGGTCGCAAAGACTTGGATACAACTGAGTGACTGAGCATGCACGTACACATGCAAAGGGAGAAAAAGATTTTCTTCCAAAAGTCCTAAAAAACTCCTGACACCTCACCCTTCCTATTATGTTATGCCTTCTTCCTTACTCATCCCTGGAAACAGAAGTCTAAAGTATAATGTGTGACTTCAAAACTCATGTCTTTGCCAGGAAGTCAGTCTTATTTAGATTCCATGTCTGAATACTATGGAGCGGTTTTCCAAAAGAAAATGTGTGAAAAGTAGAGACTAGTGCTACTTAGAAGGAGGATGGTAGAAGAAATTAACATGGCACTTGCTTAAGAAAGATGACTTGTGAGAAAAACTGAATAAGAATGAAGAATATTAGGTAAGAAATAATTGCGACAATTGCAGACTCAAGATTAAAAAAAAAAATTCTGGCTGAGCAGTTAGCTGTGGTAATAAAAAGATAAACAGATATAGGAAGCCTAAAACTATAACAACAATAGATGGCCCACTGAATCTGCCCAGAACTGTAATAATGCTGCTGCTAAGTCGCTTCAGTCGTGTCCGACTCTGTGAGACCCCATAAATGGTAGCCCACCAGGCTCCACCATCCCTGGGATTCTCCAGGCAAGAGTATTGGAGTGGGTTGCCATTGCCTTCTCCATGTAATAATGCTACTAAGCTACAAAAAGAAAATGCAGTGAAAATTTTATGTGTGCGTGCACTAAGTCGCTTTAGTCAGTGCCTGACTCTTTGAGACCCTATGGACTGTAGCCCACCAGGGTCCTTTGTCCATGGGATTCTCCAGGAAAGAATACTGAAATGGGTTGCCATGCCGTCTTTCAGGGGATCTTCCCCATCCAGGGATTGAACCTGCGTCTCTTGAGTCTCCTGCACTGGCAGGTGGGTTCTTTAACATTAGTGCCACCTAATGTGTAATTCTATACACTATACTTATCATAAAAATTGATCCTTAGAAGAGAGTACAAGTTTAAGATGAACTACAAAAAAGCAGTTCAAATCCTAAAAGATGATGCTGTTGAAGCGCTGCACTCAATAAGCCAGCAAATTTGTAAAAACTTGGTAGTGGCCACAGGACTGGAAAAGGTCAGTTTTCATTCCAATCCCAAATAAAGAGCAATGCCAAAGAATGTTAAAACTACCACATGATTGTACTCATTTACATGCCCAAAATTCTCCAAGTAAGGCAGTACATGAACCAAGAACTCCCAGATGTTCAAGCTAGATTTAGAAAAGGCAGAGGGACCAGAGATGAAATTGCCAGCATCCCTTGGATTGTCAAAAAAGCAAGAGAGTTCCAGAAAAACATCTATTTCTGCTTCATTGACTACACTAAAGCCTTTGACTGTGTGAATCACAACAAACTGTGGCAAATACTCAAAGAGATGGGAATACCAGACCACTTTACCTGTCTCTTGAGAAATCTGTATGTGGGTCAAGAAACAATAGTTAGAACCTGATATGGAACAATATACTGGTTCCACACTGGGAAAGAAGTATGTCAAGGCTGTATGTTGTCACCTACTTATTTAACTTCAATGCAGATTACATCACGAAAAATGCTGGGCTGGATAAAGCACAAATCGGAGTCAAGATTGCTGAGAGAAATATCCATAACCTCAGATATGCACATGACAACACCCATATGGCAGAAAGTGAAGAAGAACTAAAGAACCTCTTGATGAAGGGGAAAGAGGAGAGTGAAAAAGCTGGCTTACATCTCAACATTCAAAAAACAGATCTTAACATCTGGTTCCTTCAATTCATGGCAAATAGATGGGAAACAATGGAAACAGTGACAGACTATTTTGGGGGGCTCCAAAATCACTGTAAATGGTGACTACAGCCATGAAATTAAAAGGCAACTGCTCCTTGGAAGAAAAGCTATGATCAACCTAGACAGCATATTAAAAAGCAGAGACATTACTTGGCAGACAGAGGCCTGTATAGTCAAAGCTATGGTTTTTCCAGTAGTCATGCATGGATGTGAGAGTTGGACCATAAAGAAGGCTGACAGCCAAAGAATTCATGAAATCAAACTGTGATGTTGGAGAAGACTCTTGAGAATCCCTTGGACTTCAAGGAGATCAAAGCAGTTAATCCTAAAGGAAATCAATACTGAATATTCATTAGAAGAACTGATGCTGAAGCTGAAGCTCTGTTATTTTGGCCACCTGATGGGAAGAGCTGACTGATTGGAAAAGACCCTGATGCTGGGAACGATTGAAGGCAGGAGAAGTGGATGACAGAGGATGAGATGGTTGGATGGCATCACCAACTCAGTGAAAATGAGTTTGAGCAAGCCCTGGGGGATGATGAAGGACAGCAAAGCCTGGTGTGTTGAAGTCCATGGGCATGGAAAGAATCGGAAATGACTGAGTGACTAAACAGCAACAGCAGCAGGAAAGCAACAAAATTGGTAAAAAGACATGGAAAATGTGACCTGTGTTTCAACTCTAAACCCACTATGGCTACTCAGGGACCTGTCAGGTGACCAAAAAGATATTACAAGCACAGCAATTATAAAATGGTGAAAAGCATGAACTTAAACGCACAGTAGATAGTGATGTAGAGAATAAAATAGCTGGTCAAAATCAACTCTAGGAAAATTAGGGGTCATTTGGAATATAACCCAACTAGTAATATAACCAGGAGATTTTTTTTTTTATGCCAACTTTTCTAGGTAAGTTTCTGAAAGCATCATTATAGAATTAAAAATGGAGTTTTTGTTTTTGCTGCAAAGCTTGAATGTTCCTAATACATTTCCACTTTTACTTAATAAGATATTTTCCTCATATTTTCACTACAGCTGTTAACTTGTCAAATGCATCCTACTTTTTATAGCTGTGTAAAAAGTCTCTGATTACAAACAGTGAACATTTAGTCATTTGTTGGAGCTGAGCTATATGCCTGTCATTCCTACTCTTCTAGGATATTCTGCAGCTTTGTTTGATTGCTCCCTCCCTCTTCATTAGCTAGTTTTGTTTTCTCTCCCTTACTCATGCCATTATTACTTTTTCTTGGAGAACTAGGATTAAGCTCTTTCTATGTTTTACTACTAGTAAGTCTGAGGCAAAAAAAAAAGGTAATTTTCTACTTGTGTTCACTAGCTTTTTCCTTGGCTTCAACTAAAATCATTTGCTTCTAATAGCCAGAATTTCCATCAAAGATAATTTCTCCTTGTATTTTTTCAAAAATGACTTCTGACCAATCTTTCCTGGATTTCCAACTTGGTTTTTCTAACTTCATTTTTTATAAATATTTTAATTTATCCTTAATTTTCTCTACTCTATTTTTAGAAAATGTATATATTTATAACGCCAAAAGACAATCTGCTTCCATAGAAATTAGTTGAGCAACATTAAGTTAATTTCTTCCTATCTGGAATTGCTATATACTTGTCTAGGGAGTCTCTAATTATTGGTATATTTTGGGCTTCCCAGGTGGGCTCAGTGGTCAATAATCAGCCTGCCAATGTAGGAGACAAAGAAGACTCGGGTTTGATCCCTGGGTTGGGAAGGTCCCCTGGAGCAGGAAATGACAACCCACTCCAGTATTTTGGCCTGGTAAATCCCCAGGCAAAGAGGAGCCTTGTGGGCTACAGTACAGGGGTTGCAAAGACTCAGACACGACTGAGGAAATGAGCACAGAACAGGCTTTTTTTTTTTTTTTTTTAATGATTAATGTGTCATGCTCTGTGTAAGACAATTTACAATATTTTATTTTTCTCTCCTTAAGTCTGTGATGTAAATAGCACAAACATTCATATTTTATAAATGGGTAAATGGTGCCCCATAAGAGTAAAATATTCCAAATCAAACAATAAGGAAGTATTGGAACCTACACTTGAATTCCAGTCTATCAGACTACAACTGTGATATACTTATGCGTAACTTATTTCTTCTCTGTTTTCTTCTTAGTGTGATCATCAGGATCTACATTTAGGTTTCATGCTTTGAATTCAGACAGAATGAAAATATATCAAAGTCTATAGCTATTTATGAACAGGAGATTTTTCACTACATTTTATCTCACTTATTCATGACATTTTCCAAACAACCTCACAGAGATTCTTGCACATTCATCATCAAATATCTCATCTAGAGTATCCAGAATGATTGCATATAGGAAGAATGAATTTGTTTAATGATTGCATTTTACTTCCTCAGTATCTTGCTAGTCAGACATTGATTTGATGTTTAGAATGATCTCTCTGAAAATGTATTTCCTGTTTCCATATACCTCTTAGGAACCCTCCATTGAGAAAGACTTGGCTGTTGAAGCTGGATTTTTTCTTTCAAAACACATGGGGAACTTTTTAATATATCAAGCAAAATATTAAATAATAAGAATGAGGAGATGAAAGAAACATTCTCTTTCTTTGATTTATGGGAAGTCAAATCCCACCTTTCATCTCTTATTTCTGACCACTTGTCAAAAACATTTTCATGAATTCCTAGTCTGCTACACATCCCTTAAATGTTAACCCTGACAGATTTTGATCTCAGTCTTCTTTTCTTCTCTCTAAAATATCTGCCAGAATATTTCCATTGTGATTTAATAATCATTGACTACCAAATCTCTGTTTCAGCCTGTTTGCAATCTAATATGTCAAATAATTTACAAAACATTTATACTTGGATATACTACAGACATTTCAGACTAGCAAGGCTAAGGGAGAATGCATAGCCTATTTCAAGGTGTTCCTCATTGCCAGGGTCGATGCAAGTAATTTTTAGTCCACTGCTTCACTCAAGCCAGGGAAAGTAAACTTTATTTCTTATTCCCACAATTCAGTCACCAAATCTCATCAGTTTTGTCTTTTTATTCTGTCTTAAATCTCCTTCCACATTTCTTACTTTCATAGATCAAATTTTTAATTCTTTTCCTAGACATGTGCACTAGACTCTGAATTGCTCCCTAGAATTGAGTTTACCCCTTTTCCAATTCATTTTCTATCCTGCTATCAGAATAGTCTTTCTAAAGGATTAATAGACTCTTTACTGCTAGAAATTTTTCATTGCCTTCAGAACAAAATCCAAACTTTATAGTATAATACAATATATCCTGTGTTCTAGCTATTATTTTTCTCTCTGACCTTCTGAATGAATGGTACTTACACAATACTTGTTAATTTCAGAAACCATGATATTTCATGAAATAGGTACATGGTTAACGAGTTATTAACAGCATACATGAAATATACAAAGGCATGATTCTATTCTATTGCATAGAATATATGATAATTTTAATATACTAAGAACTTGGATCAACCGATGATTTTGCATTTTTATTACATCTGTAAGATTTTAAATTGCAAAATGCTTATCTATATATTAATTAGAATTAATTACAAAATATAAGCAAGCACTTGCCATCTTTTTAAATGTGTGAAAAATTATAGGTTTATTTGTCCTTTCTCTTTTAAAAATAAATTTTTACTTATTTTCTTAAGGTTGAGATGAATATCATGGGAAGAAATGATAGATACAAAGTGCTAGAAAATTAAGTAAGGCCTTTACCTGGTGATAGAAGTGGGAACAGACCTGTCAACTCTGTTAACCTGCATTGATTCAGCCATAAAATAAGTATGTGACTTTACCATAGTCATCCGTGGTAACCTACTTCTCATGGACTATCTCATACTGACAGACTAGAACATTTTGTTTAAAACTTCTATTTTACACATATACTTATATTTTCTCCAGAATCCCCAAAGAATTTTACTCTAAGCTATTAAAGTTACATCAGTTTTTTGGACCTCATTACCAGAAGGTAACAAGATTTTCTTCACCTTTTAAATTCAAGATCTAAAGAAATTCTAGTGTATTGTGAAGCAATTATTTATCCCAATTAAGATAAAAGGTATGCAGTTCAAAAGATTTAGCATTGCCATTAAATATGTTACACAAATGGATATATTTTAGGATTAAATCTATTTAAGCTTTACTTATGTGATACAGCCTGGCAGGAAAGTGAAAGGGTATGCAATTCCATTATTTTGGAGTTAAACCTTAAGTACTGAGCATGCACATTCCTCTAAAGATTAAGAAGCACTTTATTTAGTCCTTGGTTTGCTACATGGAGTTGATTACTTCTAAATTTGATAGAAACCTGTAGAGTAAGTCTCATCAGTTCCAGGGGAGAATTCTAAAGCTCTGAATTGAATTTCTCAGAATGGTACAATCTGAAAATTAAATGGATGTGTAGGCACCTCCATAGATTTTAATTCTCAGGAAAATTATTTCCTATAATATTTTTCTTTTGTAATAAATGACTGTTAGGAACTTATAGAAATCTATAGCCACAAATATAAGAACTAATATACATTTAAAATGATTATAGACACTTTCTGAATTTTATTATACTTAGTAAATCTTACTAAAATCTTTAAAAAATTTAAATATTGTATTGTAATTCATGATCACAATAATTAAAGGTATGATGCATGTGTAAAAAAAGCAAAATCTTAGTGTGTGTGTGTATGTATGTATGTGTGTATATATATATATGTCAAACAAATATATATATATATATATATATATATATATATATGCCAAATATTTATTCAAATTTTATTTTCTCACAGGGAATTTCCCTAAACTTCTCAATTTTCTACTTTTTTTATTGTCTACCCTGCCTTAACTTTCTTCTCAAGATCCACTTTTACTGATACTATTCTATTGCTTATTCTGAATTTTACTAGAACAAGATTTGAGTTACTACTATATCTCTAACATTTAAGACTCTAAATTAATATTTGGCAACTGAATGCATAAACTCATAATAATAATATTATAAATAATAATAGTATTTTAAAGAGCTGTGGATTTAGAATTAAACAGCATTGGCTGGAGCTACTGTTCGTTATAATAAAAGGTGAAGGTTTATTGATACTCAACCTTATTCATAAAATGAAAACGCTAATAATGCCATTTGCCAGCATTGCAAGTTGACAGCATCAAATGAGCCCAAATCAAAGTACTCTGTACAGTGCTCTAACATTTACTAAGATAATCTGTTATCATTCTCATTGCTCTCATTTTATTTTTTGAACCGGTGACTTAACTTTGAATTCTATCACATTCTTTAAACCATATTGTATTCCAAAAGGAATAAACAAACCTAACCACCTCCTATAATCCTGCTTCAACTCATATATTACATATTATGTAACAAACTATAAGCAAATACTCAAATTGAAAAAAAAAAAAAGATAAAATTTGGACTCTATCATATTTCTATTATACCTACCACCTTCCTTAGAGAGATATCTTTTCTAAACATTTTTAACTTTTATATATGTTGTTTTTCATCAACAGTAGCTAGAAAAGAAAATATTGCTGAAGTAGATAGAAACACGGATTCCTGAGTAATGAAGAATGTTCTCCTAGCTTAGAGGCCTGAAAAGAACAAGAATAGGGGAAGAGACGAAATGTCAGAGGAGGAGTACATCTCTCTCCATGGATGCATCAGGAATACATCTTCGGATGCAGAAGATCTCACAGAGCACCAGCTGAGAGCTGGCAGGAGTCCATGATCACTGGAAAGGAATATACAGATCCATGCAACACTCAGAGGATGAAGGAAGGAAGGGACAAAGAGGGAGTGAGCAGGACTGGTCCTACACTCAGGGGATGGGCAAGCTGGAGGAGCGGTGAGATATCCACATAGGGGCAACAGGATTGGACAGAGGGGAAGCATTTGAGGCTGTTGGAGAATGAAGCTGCTGATCTGTGACAGCCTGAATGACAGTCTGAGATCCACAGAGACAATCCGTGCTGTAGTCCTATGTAGCCCAGAGAGGGACCCAAGTCCACCGGAATACACAGCGGATGAGAGCTGGAGCATATGGACTGGAGAGCAATTCAAGGCTGAGGAATGCTATTAACCACAGGGAGATGGCCTGAGGGGGCAGGCCTGAGGATTCTATGGTGGGCAAGGCCTCTGGAGGAAAGCCAGGCAGCCACGGAGGCAGGTGCTACTACTGAGTCATGTGCAGAGGGTAGAGCCATCCCTGTAGCCTCTCTCCCCACGCATTGGTGCTGGCAGCTGGCTAACAGAGAAAGACTCCCGAGAGGGTGGACCTTTGAGTGCCTGATCTCCGGGCAATAGAGAAGGACCAGCCAGGGAAGCCCTTTGAATGGCAGAGGCTAGAGGAAGATTCTGATAGCATCATATCTTCTGAACTCATGGTCACCAGCTTCCCTGAGCATCTGAGGCTGCCAGTGTCCCTGTGATCCAAGCTAGCTATGCCACCTCCACACTTGATTCTTACTGGGGCAGAGCTGCTGGAGGATAGAAAAAACTAACAGCACCATATCTCGTGTGCTCGCGGCCACTGGCTTCCCTGTGCATCCGGTGCTGCCAGGGTCCCCGTTACACAAGCAGCCGTGCCACTTCCATACCCAGTCCTCACTGGGCAGATCCAAGTCCTCCAGGTGCAAACTCCTGCGGATGACCACAAGCAGAGGTAGGGATAACACCACAGAGTTCCAGGGCCAGAGTGACAGGAAGAAGACAGAAAACCTTTCCACCAGCTGCACAATCCACAGTTTAAACCTACACAATCAACTAGAGAGACTGTGCCTATGGAATAGATAAAAGGCAAATGAGGGCTCGCACACAAGAAAATGCCCTAGGTCTGGCAGCAGTGGAGGTTGGAGGCAAGAACATACAGGAGCAGGGCCAAGTTAGAGTCTGAGCTGTCCCCACAGTTGTTCGGGGGAGAGCTCTCCCCTCAGTATGGGAGGGCCTCCTTGCTAGGTGGACTGGGCTGTGACTCACTGTCTGGGAAAGGATGCTGACAGCTGAAACCCAAGAAAATAATTTATTATTTTTCTTATACTTTGATTTGTTCTCTAGTTGGTTCTGGATTTTTTTTTCCTCTTCTTTTTTTTCTCCCACTGTTGCTGTGGCTATTGTTTTCATTATTATTATTAACTTTATTTAAACTTTTGAGAAATTTTGTAACATTATTTCCTTTATATACTTCTACCTCTATATTGGCTTTATTGGCTTTTGCAGTTTTTTTTTGTGTGTGTGTGTTCTTTCTCTTTCTCTCTTTTCTTCCCTTACTGTTCACTTCTTGCTGTCATTATTCTATTATATATATATATATATATATATATATATATATATATATATACATTTTTATATAATTCTATTTAACTTTGCTTTTCAATTATTTCTCTTCATTTTTTTCACCATGTTTTTAGTCTGTTTTGTTTGCTTTATTCCTCAGTTAGCTCTTTGCTTTGGTCTTGTTTTCTATTTCGTGTTATAGTTTTGCTTTTAATTGATTGATATCATTTTTTGTTTCCTTTACTCACCAGGTCACTCTCTTACACCCTGTTTCCTTTGGGCTGTTTTTGTTTTGTCTCTCTGTGTGTGTATATTCCTGCTTTTGTTACTATTTGTCTGATTTTCATTTACCATTTGTCTAGGGCTCATTTTTTAATCATTTTTTGTGTGATTGTTTCAATCCCTATTATTGCCCTATAGGGCCTGAGCCTCTGGGGTGGGATCATTGAGTCCAGGACACTAGACTGCTCGAGAACTCCTGAACTAGGAAGCATTAATTGGTGTGAACTCCCACGAAGGCCTCGTCTTATATCCAAGACAGGTACCATCCAACTACCCTCCTAACATGAAGCCTACACAAACCACTGGATCAACCTCACCCATGGAGGGCAAAAGTCAAAAGCAAGAGGAACTACAACCCTACAGCCTGGGGAAAGGAGACTTCAAACATAGTAAATTAGATAAAATTAAAAGACAGATACTCATGCAGGAAATGAAAGAACAAGATAAAAACCCACATGACCAAATAAACAAAGAGGGAATAGGCAAACTGCCAGAAAGAGAATTCAGAGTAATGACAGTAAAGATGATCCAACATCTTGAAAACAGAATGGAGAAAAGTGCAAGAATCACTGAACACATTTAACAATGACCTAGAAGAAATAAATAATTAATAAACAGTGCCAAGCAAAAAAAAATATATTGAAATTAAAAATGCTCTAGAAAAAAACAATAGCAGAAAAATAAGGCAGAAGAATGCATAAGTGAACTGGAGTATAGAATAGTAGAAATAACTATTGAATAACAGAATAAAGATAAAAGAATGAAAAGAATTAAGGATAGTTTCAGAGACCTCTAGGACAATATTAAATGCACCATCTAAATGTAAGACCAGAAACTATAAAACTCCTAGAGGAGAACATAGGCAAAACACTCTCCGACATAAATCACAGCAAGATCCTCTATGACCCACCTCCCAGAATATTGGAAATAAAAGCAAAAATAAACAAATGGGACCTAATGAAACTTAAAAGCGTTTGCACCACAAAGGAAACTATAAGTAAGGTGAAAAGACAGCCCTCAGATTGGGAGAAAATAATAGCAAATGAAGAAACAGACAAAGGATTAATCTCAAAAATATACAAGCAACTCCTGCAGCTCAACTCCAGAAAAATAAATGACCCAATCAAAAAATGGGCCAAAGAACTAAACAGACATTTCTCCAAAGAAGACATACAGATGGCTAACAAACACATGAAAAGAAGCTCAACATCACTCATTATCAGAGAAATGCAAATCAAAACCACAATGAGGTACCATTACACGCCAGTCAGGATGGCTGCTATCCAAAAGTCTACAAGCAATAAATGCTGGAGAGGGTGTGGAGAAAAGGGAACCCTCTTACACTGTTGGTGGGAATGCAAACTAGTACAGCTGCTATGGAAAACAGTGTGGAGATTTCTTAAAAAACCGGAAATAGAACTGCCATATGACCCAGCAATCCCACTTCTGGGCATACACACTGAGGAAACCAGATCTGAAAGAGACACATGCACCCCAATGTTCATAGCAGCACTGTTTATAATAGCCAGGACATGGAAGCAACCTAGATGCCCATCAGCAGATGAATGGATAAGGAAGCTGTGGTACATATACACCATGGAATATTACTCAGCCATTAAAAAGAATTCATTTGAATCAGTCCTAATGAGATGGATGAAACTGGAGCCCATTATACAGAGTGAAGTAAGCCAGAAAGATAAAGAACATTACAGCATACTAACACATATATATGGAATTTAGAAAGATGGTAACGATAACTCTATATGCAAAACGGAAAAAGAGACACAGAAGTACAGAACAGACTTTTGAACTCTGTGGGAGAAGGCGAGGGTGAGATATTTCAAAAGAACAGCATGTATACTATCTATGGTGAAACAGATCACCAGCCCAGGTGGGATGCATGAGACAAGTGCTCGGGCCTGGTGCACTGGGAAGACCCAGAGGAATCGGGTGGAGAGGGAGGTGGGAGGGGGGATCGGGATGGAGAATACGTGTAAATCTATGGCTGATTCATATCAATGTATGACAAAACCCACTGAAATGTTGTGAAGTAATTAGCCTCCAACTAATAAAAAAATAAACAAATAAATGAGTGAAAAAAAGGAAAAAAGAAAAATAAATGCACCAACATAAGGATTATAGGGTTTCCAGAAGAAGAGAAAAAATAAAGGGTCTGAGAAAATTTTTGAAAAGATTATAGCCAAAATTTTTGCAATGTGGGACAGCAAACAGTCTTTCAAGTACAAAGAAGCGCAGAGTCCCATACAGGATATTCTCAAGGAGAAACATTCTGAGACCATATTAATCAAAGTAAAACAAACAAACAAAAAAACCACAAAGAAAAAATACTAAATGCAGCAATGGAAAAGCAACAAGCATCATACAAGGGAAACACCATACTGTAAGCAGCTGCTCTTTCAACAGAATCTCTGAAGATCCGAAGGGAATGGCAGAATATATTTAAAGTGATGAAAGGGAAAAATCTACAACTGAGATTACTGTACACACAAAGGATCACATTCAAAATTGATGTAGAAATCAAATGCTTTACAGACAAGCAAAAGTTCAGATAACTTAGCACCACCAAATCAGCTTTACAACAAATGCTAAAGGGACTTGGAGCAGGGAAAGGCTAAATACTTCAGTATTCTTGCTGGGAGAATTTAATGGACAGAGGAGCCTAGCAAGTTGCTGTCCGTGGGGTTGCAAGAGTCAGAAACAACTGAGCGACTAACATACACACATATACACACACACACAAAAGAAGGAAAAGACCTACCAAATAAAAACAAATAAATAAAAAATAACTAAAACAATTAAGAAAATGCCAATAGGAACATACATATCAATCATTACTTTAAATATAAATGCATTAAAGGCTGCAACCAAGACATAGACTGGCTGAATGGACATAAAAACAAGACTTATAATATATACACTGCCTATAATAGACCCACTTCAGACCTAGAGACATATAAAGACTGAAGGTTAGAGAATGAAAATGATATTCCATGTGTATGGAAATCATAAGAAAGCTGAAGTAGCAATTCTTATATCAGACAAAAAAGATCTTAAAACAAAGAATATTAAAAGAGACAATGAAGGACACTACATGATCAAAGGCTCAATCCAAGATGAAAGCATGACAATTGTAAATATTTATACACCCAACAGAAGAGCACCTCAATACACAAGGCAAACACTAAAAGACATAAAAGGGGAAATCCACGGTAACACAATAAAGGTAGGGGATTTTAACACCCCAGTTACAGCAACAGACAGATAATCAAATAGAATATTAATAAGAAAACATAAGCCATAAATGACACATTAGAGCAAATGGGCCTAATTGACATCTTCAGAATATTCCATCCAAATGCAGAAGAATACATTTTCTTCTCATGTGCACACAAAACTTTCTCCTGGATAAATCACATCTTGGGTCACAAACAAAACCTAGGTAAATTTTTTAAAAATTGAAAATGTATCAAGCATCTTTTCTGACCCCACTGCTCACACTAGATATAAATTACAGGGAAAAGTCTATAATGGATGGAATATTACTCAGCCATAAAACAGGACAAATTCAATTCAGTTCTAGTGCGGTGGATGAAACTATGTCCTATTATACAGATTAAAGTGAGTTAGAAAGAGAAAAACAAATACCATGCATTAATGCATATACATGGAATCTAGAAAAATGATAATGGTGAACCTATTTGTAGGACAAAAATAGAGACACAGACATAGAAAGCAGATGTGTGGACACAGTGGGGAAGGAGGGAGTGAGACGAATTGAGAGAGTAGCATTGTAACACATACATTACCATATGTAACCTAGACAGCCTGTGTGAATCTGCTGATGCAGGGAACTCAAATAAGTGCTCTGTGACAACCTAGAAGCGTGGGATGGGATGAGAGGTGGGAGGGAGATTCAAGAGGGAGTGGACATATATATACATACCTATGACTGATTAATGTTGATCTATGGCAGAAACCAACACACACTGTAAAGCAATTGTCTTCCAATTAAAATAAGCAAAATTTAAAAACAAGGATGGAAGATTAGGGGCAAGAAGCTGTAGAGAAGACACAATATCCCTTTAGACATGATCTCAAAGCATGTAGATATTTGTATTTCATAGTAATGCTCATCAGAGAAAATAAATGAGGGGACTTTCAATGAATGGACATGACCCCTCCCAAGGTGTCAGACAGGTTCTCTCCTCAGCCACTCCACTCCAGTGTTACCGTGATGGACGCAGGGGCGGAGTAACCATGGTTACACATTGGGGAAGCTACCATCACTGATGAATGTGAGACTTTCCAACAATAGAGACCAAAAACAAGTTTTCAATATGGCAAAATTCCTTGAAGAGACCAGGTCTCAAGTTGGTTACACAGGATCCCTTCTACCCTAAGAAGGATAACTGTTTATCTTTAATGGCCTCAGTACTTATTTTTCCTGCCTAGGGTGCCCCTAACTGCACCACCATTCAAGGTCTAACATAATATCTGACCTACTGATATGTAATTCCAAACGATGTTGCCTGAGACTAAAGGCCCATTTTCTAAGAAAGTAGCTGTTTTCATGGGCTTAAAAACACAAAATGCACAAGCAGCGCTATGTTCTTTATTAAGACAGCCAAACAATAGTGAATCGGCCTACAAAAGCCTCAGTTGAGATGCCATCCCAGAGGAAACATTCAGTAGAATTGAAATGCATTCCTTCCAGATAAATGCATTTGCTTAATCACTGATTATATCAAGTCCAATAACATATTGGTCTTGAAAAGAAGGGGTGCAAATAGAATTGATTCCTTCTTCCTTATCTTTATGTCTTTGCTTAGTATATGTATTTCCTATCCTCACTGACTCAGATGTTGCTATGTTAAATGTTTAGTTACCAGGGGAGAAATATTTCCACTAGGAGTTATAATAAGAATTCCTCTGAACATGATGCTGCAAATATAACCAGTTTGCTTTGGGTCTCTTGTGACAATAAGCTAGTGGTCACATTGTTATGAGGAGCTAGGTTTGCCGCTCTGAAGACAGAACAGTCGGGTTAGGGAGGAGAATGTGTGAAACCGAGGGGGTTCATTAGGGCAACTCCTGGTGCTGCTCTGCCTGGCCCACTGACCAAGTGTGTGAAAACTGCAGCAACAAAGGCAGGGCAACTAAAGATCAGACCGCTCATGAATAAAGGTCTGAGGTGACTCCACCAGTAAAGCAGAGAGACTAGCCTGGAGTACTGGCTAAAGGCGAGGGGAATCTGGAGAAGAGGTAGAACAGAGACACTGAACATCAATCAACAAGGATGTATGAAGACTAGATGAGGCGGTAGAGGCTATAGCTTGCCTCAGTGATATCTTTCAGAGACTGAGGTGAGCTAACACCGTGGGGGAGAACAGGAATGACTCAGTTTTATTACCTGCCCTCCCTGTTATTCTAGAAAAAGAAATGAGGATATTTTGTTCTCACAGAGATGGAGGTCCTGCATTGTTGAACAAACACTGTATGTGAAGGGCACTAGTATATCTCTCTGGTGCTAGGGCTGAGAGGCATCATTCTTTCACACTGACTACTTCAGATCTTCCAACCTTAACAGTGGTTTGTTTTAGCTGCCACCATGAAGATCTGATCTGGGTTGGGGTCTCAAATACTGCTTACAGGACAGTTTCACATCTCTGCCTTGGGTCTGCATCTCCTACTCTGGGGATTCCCTAAGAATGGCTCCGTGGGACTCTTCTTGGTGCTCACGTATGCACAGCCTAGAAGTAGTCATGTGTTAACACCCAGTGGAGCCAAACTCTTATCACTGAGGGCTGGGAGACTATGGATAAATTCTGCTCTTCTCACACCAGGACAGTCAGCCCTATATATCTGAATTCTAGGGGGATCAATTAGTCATTTAGCGACTGTCATAGAGTGCTATGATTCCTGGGGAACCCAGGTTAAGGTTCTGGGTTTCCCCTAGTGGCTCTTTTGGTAAGAAACAAAACAAACAAACAAACAAAACCACATCTGCAATGAAGGAGCTCACCTGCAGCACGAGAGACCCAGGGGTTGATCCCCTAAGAAGGAAATGACCACCTACTCCAGTATTCTTACCTGGAAAATCGCATGGACAGAGGAGCCTGGTGGGCTGCAGTCCATGTGTTCACAAGAGTTGGACACGACTTAGTGACTAAACTAGAACACAATCACAGTTGAAGATAAATATATCTTTTTGAATTGCATGATATTTCTAAAGTAAGAAGAGTGCAATGAAAATACAGTTTAAAGATAAAAGAACTGTGAGTAGAAATGGAATGGGTATTCTCCACCAAATGGTTGTGTATAGACTCTATGTTCAGAATAATATCATTTACAAATACATTACTTTTAACTTCTCTCATTTTATTAGTTTATGTAATAACTTAAGGTTCAAATAGTGAGGACCTAAATTATACTTCTTTTGTTGATAAAAATCTGTAAATACTGGTCAAATTTAGTACTTATTCTTAACAATAATTTTAAGATTAATTAATATCACAAAATGACATTAATATTAGAAGAGTAATGAGTATACTAAACAATGTCCCAATATAATTTTGAAAGAAAGAGTAACTCTCTTTTTGTTTGCAATCTATCATATAACCAAGTAAGAAACTAAGAAGTGAAATAATATGTCCAAATACTAGACATGAGTATGTCCAGATATATTAAAAGATTTAAATACAGGTTAAAGTTTGAAGGGCAAGACACTTGTTTCAAACTGTTCATACAATAGAAATTTATCTGCCTTCATTTTTTTTCAGGTTTTTCTATTTTAAATTCAATCCCTTTCTCAGTCTCTTGGCTTGCTCTCCTTCTTGTTCTTTCATCTCTTGCCTCTCCTCTCAAACTCTGGCTAAGGATGTGCAATAAAAATATGACAACACCAGAATCTTCCTGAATTCCTGTTGTAGTTGTATCATCTCTTAAGATACTCCACATTACAGAATAGATATCTTGCTTCATAATTCATATAAATATTACCTTAGTTGGACACTTGTGTTAAAAGACTACGTGTCATAAAGTATGTATGGACTCTGCAGTGTTTTAGGGAATTCGAGTGGGAGCAAATGATCTCATGTGATAAGCCTTCATTAATCATAGGTGTCAACATGAGTGAATAAAGCAACATTCGTGGTTCCTTAAAGGGAGGGACCACTAGAGAGAATGAGAAGTAAAAAGATATGTATGACAAAATCATACTCTTAAGAGGAAGTTTGATGCTGTAATATTAAATTGTGTTCTAACTCTTTAGAAGGGTAATATTTCATTATTTTAACAGCTTCCCCTTGTCATATTTACACACATACACACCAGAATAAATAATGCTCTATTGCATTTGAAGGCTGATTTTATCCAGTTACATGACTCTCTAGGGTCCCTAAATGCTATTTATCCCACTTCTTGGTTCAGTTACCTGAAGTTTAACACATAGCATACAAAGAATTTTATGGGTGCTTACATGCTCCAAGAAGAATGTCTCTAAATCCAGAGAAACCCAAACTAAAAGAAAGTATTCAATTATACAAATGCATAAAGGAGAAAGCAAAAAGAAAAGGTAGTCATTTGATTTTTAGAGAAAGAGTAAATAAAATACGTTCATCCTTGGTAAGGCATAGAATGGGCTCTTTACAGTTTTCTGCCTTGTTTGATAAAGTCTGTATCATATGGTGTTCTACGAGATTTACAGATGATATTCTAATATTTTTATTTTTTACAAGAAAGTATTTTAAACTTCTAGTATTCATAAAAGTGTTGATTTTTTCTTGTTTTTCAATATTTTTCAACCAATTCCCAAACAAATATTTTGACAATTACATTACTGACCCTCCAAAGAGAAGCAATCTATCCAGAGGCACTTAGTAATAAGATATGTGCAGTTTTGGTAACATGCCTCGGTAGATTCTCATCTATCTTGCTTCATCTTGCAGCATATACAGAAAGACTGAATTTTCCACAGTTCTATGCAATCACATTGATGCCCCATGACTAGTTCTAAACAACAGAATGTGGCAGGTAGTGATATACCCCACTTTATCTTGCTTCTTAACATTTCTTGGAAGTGGACTGGGGGTGTAACCTTCAGCCCTGTGATTCTAAGTAAAGGATTTGAGATGTCAAAGCCACACAGTAGAAGGACGCTGAAGTGCAGAACCACCACTACGTGAATAGTTCCCAGGAGACATTCCTTACTAGCATCAGACAGTTAAGTAAGAAAAAAAAAAAAAATCCATTTTGACTGATGCATTGAAGTTTGGAAACTGAATACTGTGGCAGCCAATGGCAAACACGTTCATTATGTAGGGTCAAATACGGTGATCCTGTAGGTGACTGTGAAAGTCAAATATATTTATCAGTTCTACAGTTAGAGGGCAAGTTCATGTGTGCAAATTTTTGTGTAATTTTGATCATTTCATATGCATTCACCTAATGCAATTCCACTGAACAAAAGTAGGATATTTGACCATGATGGGTGGGTTCTTTAAGAATCTGAACACCTGAAATATGAAAAACTGTAATCCTTACTGTGACCCAAAATGAAGTTTCTCCATCTCTAGTCTCCAACCACAGAAATTTACTTGACATTATTTTATCACCAGGAAGTGATATGTTACTTTGTCTCTACTACAACTCTGCCAAGATATCTTCCTAGAATTTTAATGTATAGCTATTTATGAAAATAGTGATATTGATTATTGTGGGGAGAGCTATTTTTAACAAACAGTATGACAATATATTGAAAATATTAATGAAAGGCTAAAATATGCTATTATTTTTAATTAATAAAAAAATCAATAAGGCATTCTGGAGGAATTGTGTGTGGAGACAGCACAAAGGAAACTTATAGAAACATATTTGAAGCAAAGTAAAACATTTAATGATTTTAATAATAAAACCAAGCCAAACTCTATGGAGCCCTCCCAGGACAGACACTCCCATGTCCTCTGCTCGCCTCTTGTCTGCATAAAAGCATTTTAGCTGAAGAATAAATTTAGTCAGAGAAGGGAGAAAATGCTGAAGCAAAGGAAAGCAGTCAATAAGACCAAAGAATAATAGGTTAATTACTAAAGTCACAGACCTTTAGTTCCTCTACAAGAGCTATAGATAATATTCTGAGCCATATCTTTTGAGTTATTTTACAGATGTTGAAACCCCTACCAGGGGTAAAGAGCTAACTACATGATGATCAGACTGTAGCCATGACATAAGCTTCTCCCTCTTACACAATTCTGAGAATTTGCCTCAAGGAAATGGAGCCAAACCAATCCAGGAATTGGAGATTAAAGTACTTAGAACAATCAAGATGACCTCGATCAGACCATGACCAATTTCAAGATGACTGAAAACTTATAAACATCATGTGGAGAATGAGAGTATAGAGACATTGGACATATAGAGAAAACATAAAATCATACGACTTATTTGTTCTGCCGTAAAATAACTAAATATGTTTATGAAGTGAAGTGAAGTTGTTTCAGTTGTGTCTGACTCTTTGTGACCCCATGGACTGTAGCCTGTTAGGCTCCTCCATCCATGGGATTTTCCAGGCAATAATGGAGTGGGTTGCCATTTCCTTCTCTGGGGGATCTTCCCAACCCAGGGATCGAACCTGGTTCTCCCACATTGCAGGCAGACTCTTTACCATCTGAGCCACCAGGGAATTCCTAAATATGTATATACATATAGTTTACATAAATCTTATTTTTATCACTTTTAGAATTAATGTACAATATAACATGCAAAAGATAAGGATATCAAAAGAGTACACATAGGTGTTTTTAACATGGAAGACAAAAAGTAAAGATACAGTTCCAAAAGTTGAGAGGTAAGAGGATTAAGTACAGGTAAACAGAAGTGCAGTAGTGCTAATATCTCCATATTTACATTGAGATGGATCAGCAACTACTATGGAGAATTAAGAGGTCAATAGTGGTAGGAAGACACTGGTAAAAGGATACTGGAAATAATGTAACAGATTCACAGCTTCATATCTCACAGCCAAAAATCAACAAATAATGTCTAGAATTAATGCAAAAACTAGTGAAATTAAGTTTGCTATTTAACAATATTGAGGTAACTAAAAAGAGAATGTTTACTTGTAGAAAACAGAAATGCCAGTAAGGGGAATTTTAATTATAGACATTTGCTTTTTATAATTGCTTTTGGTATTTAAATATATACATATATATATATACACACACACACACACATGCATATTTTACTTTTTTCCTCCTTCTTTTCTTTTAATGAGACAGAAATTTTAAGAGAAAAGGGAAAGAAAAAAGAAGACTAACAGAAGGCAGTATTCAAAAGAAAGTACTGATCAGAAAGCAGACTGCCTACAGGACAAAACATGGCATATTTAGGGACCCCCGACTACTCCTAAGTCCAGATGGAGACAGACGGACAGAAAGCATAAGGTAGACTTTCTCCAGCTATTTCGTGGCATTTGAGTATGTCTTTTTGGTTAATGAACAGAACAGCAGCAATTATTAGCTTATTAGAAACTGCTTTTTTATGCATATTTGGACTTAAGGAGTTGGTTTGGGGTGAGGTGGTAGGCAAATTTATATAAAAGTCAGGAGCCTCTGGTTAGAAAAAAAGATGAAAATATTATTGATGCTTCATGCTATTAGATTTTATTTTGCTGAACGTTGGATATGATCTAAGGATATCTCCTGACAAGAACTCTACTTGTAGTTGTTGTTCAGTCACTAAGTCCTGTCTCATACTTTTCAACCCAATGAATGAAGCACTCTAGCCTTCTCTGTCCTACACTATTTCTGAGATTGCTCAAATTCATGTGCATTGAGTTGGTGATGCCATCTAAACATATCCTTCTCTGCCAACTCTTTCTCCTCTTGCCTTCAATCTTCTCCAGCATCAGGTTCTTTTCCAATGAGTCACTGCATTGAAACTACTCTCTGCATCAGGTGGCCAAAGTATTGGAGCTTCAGCTTCAGCATTAGTCCTTCCAATGAATATTCAGGGTTTATTTCCCTAGAGATCACCTGGTTTGATCTCCTTGCAGTCCAGTGACTCTCAAGAGTCTTCTCCAGGTGCACAATTTGAAAGCATCAATTCTTCAAGTTGGACCTTTTTATGGTCCAACTCTTAACATCTGTACATGACTACCAGAAAGACCTCGCTTTGATTATGTGGATCTTAGTTGGCAATGTGATGTGTCTTCTTTTTAATACATTGTCTAGATTTGTCACACCTTTCCTTCTAAGGAGCAAGAGTCTTTTAATTTCATGGTTGCAGTCACATTTCACAGTGATTTTGAAGCCAAAGAAATTAAAATTTGTCATTGCTTTCAATTTCCACCCCTCTCTTCACCATTAAGTGATGGGACCATATACTATGATCTTAGTTTTTTGAATGTTAAGTTTCAAGGCACCTTTTTCACTCTCCTCTTTCACCCTCATCATGAGACGCTTTAGTTCCTCTTCACTCTCTGACATTACAGTGATATCATCTGCATACCTGAGGTTGTTGATATTTATCCTGGCAATCTTGATTCTGTCTTGTGATTTACCCAGCCCAGCATTTCCCATGATGTATTTTGTACATTGCAGATGGACTCTTTACCATCTGAACCACCAGGGAAGCCCTAAGTTAAATAAGCAGGGCATCAATATAGAGCATTGTTGTACTCCTTCCCCAATTTTGAACATGTCAGTTATTCCATGCCTGATGCTAACTGCTGCCTCTTGACCCAAATACAGGTTTCTCAGGAGACAAATGAGGTGGTCTGGTATTCTCACCTCTTTAAGAATTCTCCATATGTTGCTGTGATCCACACAGTCAAAGGATTTACCATAGTCACCGAAGCAGAAATTTTTCTGTAAGCTCCCTTGCTTTCTCTGTGATCCAACAAATGTTGGCAATTTGATCTCTGGTTCCTCTGTCTCTTCAAAATTCAACTTTAACTTCCGCAAGTTCTTGGTTCACATAATGCTGAAGCCTTGCTTGAAGGCTTTTGAGCAAAACCTTGCTAGAATGTGAACTGAGTGTAATTGTACGGTAGTTGGAACATCTTCGGCACTACCCTTCTTTGGGATGGAATGAAAACCGATTTTTTCCAGTCCTGTGGTCACTGCAGGGTTTTCCAATTTTCCCAGCATATTGAGTGCAGCACTTTATCAGCATAATCTTTTAGGATTTGAAATAGCTCAGGTGGAATTCTGTCATCTCTACAAGCTTTGTTCATAGTAATGCTTCCACTTGACACTTCATACTCCAGGATGTCTGGCTCTAGATGAGTGACCACACCATTGTGGTTATACAGGTCATTAAGACTTTTTTGCAAATTACTTATGTGTATTCTTCCCTCCTCTTCCAACTCTTTTCTGCTTCTGTTGGGTCCTTACTGTTTCAGTCCTTTATTGTGCCCATCTTTGCATGAAATGTTCCTCTTATAACTGAAAAAATTTTTTTAAAGAGATCTCTAATCATTCCCATTCTATTGTTTTTCTTTATTTCTTTGCATTTTTAATTTAAGAAGGCCTTTTTACTCTTTCCTTGCTAGTCTCTGGATCTCTGCATTAGTTGGGTATATCTTTCTCTTTCCCCTTTGCCTTTTGCTTCTCTTCTTTCCTCAGCTATTTGTAAAGCTTCCTCATACAACCTCTTTGCCTTCTTGCATTTGTTTCTTTGGGATGGTTTTGGTCACTGTCTCCTGTATAATATTACAAACTTCAGTCCATAGCTCTTCAGTCACTCTGTCTACCAGATCTAACCCCTTGAATCTATTTGTCACTTCCAGTATATAATCATAAGGGGTTTTATTTAGGTCACACCTGAATGGCCTAGTGATTTCCCCTACTTCTGTTTAACCCTAAATTTCAGATTAAGGAGCTCATGATCTGAGCCACAGTCGGCTCCAAGTCTTGTTTTTCCTGAGTGTATAGAGCTTCTCCACCTTTGGTTGCAAAGAACATAAGCAATCTGATTTTGATATTGATTATCTGGTTATGCCCATAGGTAAAGTCATATCTTGGGTTGTTGGACAAAGGTGTTTGCTATGACCAGTGTATTCTGTTGTCAAAATTCTGTTAGCTTTTGCCCTGCTTCATTTTGTACTCCACGGCTAAGCTTGCCTGTTATTTCAGGTATCTCTTGACTTCCTACTTTTACATTATAATCTCTTATGATGAAAAGGATATTTTTGTTTTGATGTTAGTTCTAGAAGGTGTTGTAGGTCTTCATAGAACCAGTCAACTTCAGCTTCTTCAGCATTAGTGGTGGGGGTATAGATTTGGATTACTGTGATGCTGACAAGTTGCCTTGGAAATGAACTGAGATCATTCTGTCATTTTTGAGGTTGCATTCACATCTGCATTTCAGACTCTTTTGTTGACTGTGACTCCATTTCTTATAAGGCATTTTTGCCCACAGTAGTAGATATAATGACCATCTGAATTAAATTCACCCATTCTGGTCCATTTTAATTCACTGACTCCTAAAATGCCCATGTTGACTTTTGCCATCTCCAGTCTGACCCCTTCCAATTTACCTTGATCCATGGGCCTAACATTCCAGGTTCCTATGTGATATTGTTTCTTTATAGCATCAGACTTTACTTTCATCACCGGGCACATCCACAATTGAGTGTCATTTCTGTTTTGGCCCAGTTACTTCATTCTTTCTGGAGCTGTTAGCTCCACTCTCCCCAGTAGCATATTGGACACTTTGCAACCCAGGTCGGGTGGGGGGGTGGCTCATGTCTCTTTGCCTTTTCATACTGGTACTGGGGTTCTTGGGGCAAGAATACTGGAGTGGGTTGCCATTTCCTCCTCCAGTGGACCACATTTTGTCAGAGCTCTTTACTATGACTTGTTGTCTTTGGTGGCCCTGCACAGTATGACTTACAGCTTCATTGAGTTATACAAGGTCCTTCACCACAAGAAGGATATGATCCATGAAGAAGAACTCTACTAGGAACAGCAAAAAGGAAAACTGGCATGAAGGAAGAAGAAATCTTTAAGAAGATGAATTTGGCAAAGAGTTTCATTCCCTTCTTCAAAAACATAAAAGCCTTATAAACTGTACTATAGGGACAGCTGACATCCCAAGTTATGACTGAATATTTTCCTTATCCCTACAGTCATCCAGTATTTATTATCCAATATTGGCATCAGATAATGAACATCTTGTCTGTGGTCATTTTTCTACAGGCATCTGTTACGGTAAAGAAATTGTCATAGTGCAGAGATCATGAATAGGGATGGCTTCTAGGAATTCTGCAGTTCTCTTTATTGAATAGTGGATGCCTTTTCTTCTTACGGTTTTCAGGTTCTCACCTATATCCTACCAGTTTGTTAATCCACTAATCTTTTCTATATGGTCTCTTCAGCTTAATATATATTGAATACATAATAAGAACATGAAATTCCCCGTTTGATCATGCAAAACCAAACTAAATGTCTGTGATCTGCCAGGCCTAAGAAGAATTCAGATAGTTTAATAGTCTTGTCAAGGCCTGCACTGCTATGATTCCCACTCTGCAATAGCCATCTCATTTTATTGTTAAGTGTTTGTTAAGGATGACTCCTCCCAGAATTCGGTGGAAAGGCAGAGACAAGTCCTCTGTGCTCTCGACTTTCCTAAACTTATCCAAGGATTATATAATGCAGCTCTCCAATCTGTCAACCTTCTTTTTCATTGCTTTACAGTCAATAATGCTTTTTTTTCTTTTTTTAAATATACTATCTGTATAGTAAGAGAATATTCCTAAAAGTCATACTCTCCTCACTTAATAATTTTTGGTTAACCTCTGCACTCTGATTTTCAAAGACATCTGTTGATGGTCACAATAGTGTTTTAACAACCAAAAAGGTAAATGTCAGGAAGCATTTAACAAGAGGCTTCCTGTGTGCTGTTTTGGATCTGTCAGGAACCCTCTGGCCCTTATTGATTCCTGAATATTCAGGAATTAAGAGGAGAGGCACGCCTTCCCAGGGGCTGAGGAATCCAGGCATTTCTCATTATGGTGATAAGTATCCTCTTCCTTTTTATGAGCCATAAGGTAAAAGGTGATTGTTTGCAGTTCTCTCTCTTTGATAGGGATCATCTTATATTTTGTAAGTCTGGAATTTTAATCTTTGTCTTTCCTGAGAATAACCACCTTGTAAGACAGTATATACGCCCACGCCATGTTGATTAAAACACCTTTGCTCCATCAGAGCTTTGGTCCCCGTGTCTTTCTTTTTTTCTTCTCTCTCTCTATTTCTGGCTAATTCCTTGGAGCGCGGAGACCCGCTAAGCTTACTTTCTTGCCCGGGCTTCTAAAACCCTCTGGAGAAGGCCTTCACCCACTGGAGAGGGCGCCTGGTGCCTACGTGCAGCGGCGCGAGCCTCTGTTGGCTTTCCGCCTAAACCAGGGGATGTCAGCCTCTTTCTCTCTCTCACTCTTGGAAGCACCAGGTTCCGGTCCATTAAAGGACCAAGAAGCGCTATCAGCCTCTTTCTCTCTCTTACTTTCTTATCGTTGACTCCGGACCACCAGGTTCCGGTCCATTAAAAGACCAACAGGTAAACAAACTGCAAATTTTGTGTCTGAAATTTACAGTTTTTAACACTTTTTTGAAAATAAAATCAGTCTTTCTCTTTTTTACTTTCACTGTGTCCTCTGGTTGCAGTTTTACACATAATTACAATTTACTATCATTTTAATTCACATTAAATAACAAAAACCAAAATTTGATACCACAGTCAAATATAATACAATCAATATAGCCTAGAGATATGTGAAAGGCAGGACAACAGATATTTAAAAAAATATATATTATTTAACTGAATTGGGCTAATTTAAGCTGGAAAGTCCAAGTAACTATAAGAATCAACTAAAACATTCTCTAAAAATATTACACAGTAGAAATAAATGTTGTGAGAATCAGACAGACAGTAGCTGTGATCAGCAGTGGGGTGACTGAAGCCAAAAGATACATAACAATTATAAGGTTAAGATAAAGAATCAGAGACAAAATAATCTGTGCAATTATTAATCCACAATTACAAAGAAAGTTTATAGCTTTCCAAAATAAGTAAATTAAAAATGACTGTTTCATTACTACTACTACAAAGAAAGAATATAGCAAGTGGTTGTTTGATCTCCAAAATATAATTTGGACATGATAATATTAAGATGGGATCTCAGTTTCTCTTTTCTTTTCAAGTTATTCCAATCACTATGATTACACAATAACAAAAAATCTAATTTATAGCTAGCAAATCTTTCTTTCAGCTGAATAATTTTTTTTTTTTTAGCTGAATAATTTTTAAGTAATAAACTTTACTTTTTAGAACAGGCTTCAGTTTACAGAAGAGTTGAGTGGAAAGTATAGAGTTCCTGTATGCCTCCTATCCCTACACATGCAAAACCTCCCCTACCATTGATCCCACAACCCTACATTTCTTACAGTCTGATGAGCCTGCATTGACACATTAGCACATTAGCACCCAAGGTCTGTGGTTTATATCTATGGCTGACTCTCTGTGTTGTGCATTCTACGTGTTTTGAATTGTACAATGGGCTGTATCCATCACTATATATTATACAGAGTACTTTCCTGACCTAAAAATCCTCTGTGATTTTCCTATTTATACTTCCTACCCCCAATCTCTGGCAATCACTGATATTTTTATGCTCTCTATAGTTTTGCATTTTTCAGAATGTCTTTTAGTTGGAATAATATAGTATGCAGCCTTTTTAGGTTGGCTCCTTTCAGTTAGAAACATGCATTCAAGTTTCCTCCATATCTTTTCATGACTTGATAGTTGATTTCTTTTTAAAACCAAACAATATTCCATTGTCCAGATGTACAATGGTGTACTTAATCTGTTTACATTTTGAAGGGCATCCTGGTTGCTTTTCAGTGTTATAAATCTGTATTCAGGTTTATATGTGAACATGTCTTTTCAATTCATTTGATCAAATGCCAAGAAGAATGATTACCTGATTTTATGGTAAGAGTGTCTTTTAAAAGAGTCATTTAAAAAACTGGTAAACTGTCTTCTAAAGTGGCAATACTATTTTGCATCCCCACTGGCAATGGATGAGAAGAGTTCCTGCTAGTCCACTCCTTCACCAACATTTGGTGTAGTCAGTGTTTTGGATTTTGACCATTCTAATAGTTGTGCAGTGGTATCTTGTTGCTTTAATTTGCAAGTTTCATATGACTTAGATGTTGAACATTTTTCAATATGCTTCAGTTTAGTTCAGTCACTCAGTTGTGATTGACAATTTGCGACCCCATGAACCCCAGCACGCCAGGCCTCCCTGTCCATCAACAACTCCCGGAGTCCACCCAAACCCATGTCCATTGAGTCGGTGATGTCATCCAACCATCTCATCCTCTGCCATCCCCTTCTCCTCCTGCCCTCAATCCTTCCCAGCATCAGGGTCTTTTCTAATGAGTCAGCTCTTCACATCAGGTGGCCAAAGTACTGGAGTTTCACCTTCAGCGTCAGTCCTTCCAATGAACACCCAGGACCGATCTCCTTTAGGATGGACTGGTTGGATCTCCTTGCAGTCCAAGGGACTCTCAAGAGTCTTCTGCAACACCACATTTCAAAAGCATCAATTCTTCAGTGCTCAGCTTTCCTTATGGTCCAACTCTCACATCCATAAATGCCCACTGGAAAAACCATAGCCTTGACTAGATGGACCTTTGCTGGCAAAGTAATGTCTCTGCTTTTTAATATGCTGTTTAGGTTGGTCATAACTTTCCTTGCTGCTTATTTATCTTTCTTGAGGTGTTTGTTCAGGCCTTCTGCTCATTTTTAAATTGTATATTTTAAGTTGTAAATTTTCATATTATTGCATTTTCAGACTTCTTTGCATATTTTAGATAACAGTTCATTATCAGTTGTGTCTTTTGCAAATTTTCTCTCCATCTGTGCTTTATCTTCTCATTCTCTTGACATAACTTTTTGCAAAACAGAAGTTTAATTTTAATTAAGTCTAGTGTATCAGTTATTTTGATAATGCCTAAAATATAATTGTCATAATATCATCTACTTGCTCTTTTGTTATCTTCTAAGAGTTTTATAGCTTTGTATCTTACATTTAGGTCAACATGAATAAGAACAAAAAACAATAAGAGTCACAATTGCCATAATAAAGTAACTCCTCAGGTATTTACTAGAGGCAGGGAGGTAGAGAGGAAGGGGCGCTAATAGTCAAAGGTTAAGGACTTGCAGTTACATAGGATGAATAACTTACCTAAATATATAAATTGTACCGTATTGTGGGGAGAGAGCAAATTAGCCACGGTGGTGTGCTCAGGCGCTCTGCTCCCAGGTGTTGTAAGTAATGACCATGCGACAGCTGAGATTATTTATAGCACTGCACGTGTGCATCACAGGCGCAGTGCGCGTGGACACTGACAGCCCTGCGCAGTACACCTGTGTGAGCTTCGCCATGAAAGCCCCGTCTGCTGCGCTGGGGCCACACTGCACCGGGGCTGCATAACCACGCCACGGTTTTGTTATGTGACGTATGTTATGGTTATATTGGGACTGCTGCTACGCTGCTGCATTAGCCAGGGGAGAGGCTGTGTGACGGCTTCTGTGCCAACCGGGAGAGAATCAAGGTGTCTGCGGTTCCTACGGCTCCTTGAGTCTCCTTCCAGGCTCCGAGCTCGTGCCTTGCCTACCCTGGGTTCAGCAAACAGTGATGAGGCTGTGAACAGTGAGACGGCTGACGCTGTAAGCAGGATCAGCAGTATAATTGGCGCTGTGAGCAGAATTAGCAATACAAGTATGTTAAGTGTTGTGTTAGTCACGCAGTCGTGTCCAGTGCTTTGAGACCCCATGGGCTGTAGGCCATCACGCTCCTCTGTCCACGGAATTCTCCAGGCAAGAATACTGGAGTGGATTGCCATTCCCTTCTCCAGGGGATCTTACAAACTCGGGATTGAATCTAGATCTCCTGCATTGCAGGCAGATTCTTTACCATCTGAGCTACCAGGGAAGCCCACAGTATGTTGACTATAGTCAGTTATTCCATATTATATACTGGAAATGTTAGGAGTAATCTCAGGTCCTCCAACCACAAAAAGTATGAAACTGAGAAGATGGATATATTAATTAACCTGATGTTAATAATCTTTAGTCATGTATATTTAAATAAAAATATCACCCTGTATACCTGAAATATTTATAACTGTTATTTTAAAAAAATAAATAAAGTATCTCTTTTGGTTTTCCAAAATCTACATTTACATATATGTGTTAAAAGTTATTACAGGTCCACACAATATATATGGATTCTAAATAATACTGATCATTGAGAAGCTAACATTAAAGGACTCGCTGGAATTCTTTATCATTTAAGCAACATAGAAATGGTTTGTTGTTCTTCATTGTTTCATAAATGTGTACCTTGTCTGTGAGAAACTAGAAAGCTTTTTATTAGAAGTAGCATTTCTGTTAACTTGATTAATTATGTACTTGATAAACAACCTATTTTATTGCATTGTTTTGCTCAGTATCTAAAAGAAATTAAAAGGAGTACTTTAATAATACAAATTTGAATTAAATTTAATTTCATAACTTATTTCTTATTTTTATAATAATCATTCATAGTTGAATTAAATATTACTATATCTTCAGTTCAAAGGGCAATTGACAGTACTTTTCAATGGATTTTTTATTCTCCCTGAAACTATTTTCACATTTGCCTTTTCCCTTACATGTAAATACCTAGAATTTCTGACTCAAAATGTTATCTTAAGGATTATTTTTATTCATTTATTTATGACTTATTCACATACTAGTTGTTGAGACTATTTATGTTCTCAACACATAAGATTCATTTAAAGAAACTGAATTCCTTCCATATATATTAATAATGATCACTTCAAGGGAAACCAGATATATGATAATATAATGCCAGTATAGAGGACTATAATTTTAATAGAGTTAGCTACAGATTACACTTGTGGCAGAGAGAAAATAATTAACTGTTGAAAGAGTTAAGAAGATAAATATTTGAGCTGAACTATTTGAAAGCTAAATATAATCATTCAAGGGGAGAAGAGGTGAGATAGACTGTCAACACTAAGATGAGAAAATCACTGGGGAGCTTTGAAAAATAACCAGTCTTTTATGCCAACATAATAAATTTGTAACAACACTAGCTGGTCAAATTGTTTCAATATTTTTCACAGTGAAACAACAACATCAACTCTGTAATTTAAAAGATTTCTCAAATAATAACCTAAGTATATTCATTTATGTTCTATTTATTTTAGTGTTCACTAGTGCTGAATGTTAGAGGTACAGCAGTAAAAATATCAACGGGCCTCTAATTTGAACACAAATAGAACACAAGCTAAAAGACTAGAGAGCTCAGAAGATGAACCAGTCTAAGCTATTTTGTATAACATTTGGTCATCTAAGAAAGATGACATGAACAAAAAAGAACAAATATTTAGAAACTGATGTGGCAGGTATTCCTTAATATGGAAATATGCTGAAATAGCATATAAGGATAAAATTGCTATATAATATATATGGATACAGAAAAATAATATTCTTCAGATAGAACTGAACATTCCAAAAAGCACAAGAGGGTACTGATGTCAGAAAGATGATGGAATAGAAAGTTTCAGCTCTTGTTTTCATAGAAACATCAAATTAACAACCATACAAGAATGAAAATATCTTCACAAAAGTTCCAGAGCCCAAGAAAAAGATTACAGAATCACAGTAATGCATCAAGTCAAAAAAAGAAGTGTTGAAAAGAATAAAAAAAGTAGTTTCACATTACCCACATTACCCCTCACTTAAGCTAGCACAGTTTAGTTCGAAAGAGTGACACCCTCAGCCTGCAAGTTCTATTGTAGGGGAGAGAGAGAAGTGAGTTCCCTAGAGAGAGTTTGAATTCCCTAGGCTTTTAGAGTGTTACTTGAGAGGGCTGATTTTGTCATGACACATGTATTGAGGGAACTGACATGGTCAAATTGCTAAGGACAAGGAAAAGAAGCAGAGGCTTTTAATAATCAGTCCACATAACTCAACAGCTGGTCCACTGTATAAACTCACATGAAGATCCCAGAAGCAGGCAGACTGGATCACCCAAGGATTCTGCGAACTGGGGTACCAAGGATCTCTGGATCATGATGACTGAGAACGACTTTCTCTGTAACAGTTTGTAAAACTGAAAGAAATGACTGCCTCTTCAAATGGAAAGGAAACACAATTTTCCTAAAATCCATGGGACAAAGCAAAAGCATTTCTAAGAGGTACGTTTCTAGTGATACAGGCATTCCTCAAGAAACAAGAAAAAATTAAAATAAACAACCTAACCTGCCACCTGAATGAATTAAGAAAGATAAAAAGTCAACAGAAGGAAGGAAACAATAAAGATCACACAGGAAATAAATAAAACAGAGATCAAAAATCAATGAAAACAAAAGTTGTTTTTTTCCTTTTTTTTGAAAAGACAAACAAACTTGATAAACTTTTAGCCAGACTTGTCCAGAAGAAAAGAGAGAAGACCCAAATAAACAAAATAAGAAATGAGAGAGGAGAAATAACAACCAATATCACAGAGATACCAAAAAAAAAAAAAATCATAAAAGAATTCTATGCCAACAAAGTGGACATCCTTGAAGAAACTGACAAATTTTGAAAAACATACAACATGCCAAGACCAAATAAGAATGAAACAGACAATGTGAATAGACCAATCACTAGTAGTGAAAATGAGTTTATAATTTAAAAGACTCCAGCAAATAAAAGTCCAGTACAGGACAGATTCACAGGGGATTTCCAACAAATCTATAGAGAAGAGCTAACACCTATCCTTGTCTAACTATTCCAAATAACTGAAGAGGGCAGAACCCTCTTCAAATTCATTTTATTAGGCCACCATTACCCTGGTACCAATACCAGGCAAATAATTAAAAAAGAAAAACACAGGTCAATATCTTTGATAAATACAGTGCAAAAATCCTCAATACAATATTAGCAAATTGTGCTCAAAAACAAAAATGATCAAACACCATGATCAGGTGGAATTTAGTCCATAGATGAAAGTATAGTACTGTATTCATAAATCAAACAATGTGATGCATCCATATTAACAAAAGGAAGGGCAAAAATAAGATGATTATCTCAATAGATTCACAAAAATAATGTCTGAGAAAATTCAACATCCATTCATGATAAAACTCCTCATAATAGTAGGGATAGAGGGAACATATTTCAAAATAATAGAGGCCATTTATGACAAACCCACAGCTAACATCATACTCAGCAATGCTCAACAGTGCTAATTATCAGAGAAATGCAAATAACAACCAAAATGAGAAATCACTTCACACCTGTCAGAATGGTGACTATCAATATCAAATATTGGTGAGGATTTGGAGAAAAGTGACATTGATAATGAGGCTGCATTTGATGTAGCCGCTATGGAAAACAGTGTGGGGAGTTCTTAAAAAAACTCAAAATAGAACTATTATAAGATCCAACAATTCCACTCCTGGGTTATAAATCTGAAGAAAACATAAGCATTAATTTTAAAAGATATGTGCACCCCAAGGTTCGTAGCAATATTATTTACAATAGCCTATATATATGGAAGCAACTCAAGTGTCCTTCGGCAGAAGAGTGGTTAAAGAAGATATGGCATATATGTATATCAATGTAATCTTAGCCATAAAAAATGAATTAAATTCTGTCATTCGCAAAAGAGTGTGAATGGGCCTAGAGTGTATCATCCTTAGTGAAATAAGTCAGACAAAGACAGACAAACACTGTATGTTACCACTTACATGTGAAATCTAAAACCAATGAATGTATATAGCAGAACTGGAGAGATACAAAATTTTCTAAATAAAACCTGAGGTATTTTCTATCAGCTAGATCTGCCTTCCAAGAAAGGCTAAAGGGAGTTATTCAAGTTGAAACAAAATGGTACTCAATAGCAATCCAGGTTTCAGTTAATAAGATGAATAAGCTCTAGAGATCTACCGTACTACAGTACCTATAGTTAACAATAACAAATTATATACTTAAAATTTTGCTATAGGAGCAGGCCTTTTGCTAAATGTTCTTATCACAAAATAAGTAAATAAATAAGGGGATGGGAGAAAACTTTTGCAGGTGAAGGATATATTTACCGCAAAGGTTGTGGTGATGGTCTCATAGGGAATACTTCTCTCTAAAATCATCAAGTTGCATAGTTAAATATGTGTAGTTTTTTTGTACATTAATTGCATGTACTTAATATGACATTAATTATATGTACTTAATATGTACTTTATATGACTTAATAAAGTCATTTAAAATAACTATATTACCTGATTATTGAAATTCCAGTGTCAAGAACTTTTGAATGCAGATGGCCAGTGGAAACAAAGCAACTGTTGAAATATTTGTAGAATATAATGCCAGGTTGAGCATAGAACTGAAACAGAAGAGATGGCACAGGCAGATTTCCAACTCATTCTCTTCATCATAGACTGTAGGAAGCGGAGTGAGGGCGGGTGCACACTCTTCTCACAGATTTGAAGAACTGATGCAAATGAATTTCATAACTGCCTTAGTTTCACAATATGCCTGATCAATTCTTGTTGAGCCAAATGTCATCTCCTTACTTTCCTTACATGGAGCATTCTTTCAGAATTTGTTGGAGTAAAAGGTGTCCTGACATTAAACTAACACTCTTGATCATTAGCTGAGTCACAGGAAGAAACTCATTGTTTTCAATGTATCAGGTTATGAACGGGTGTTGCATGGGGTCACCAGTGAGAGGTAGAAAAATGTAGATGGTATACTTCATTTATTAAAACTGTAGATTGGATGCTAACAAGTTAAACATATCAATATTTTAGATGTTGGGAAACATATAGCATAAAGCAAGGGCAGAAGAATAAACATATAGTGAATCTCAAGAATAAGTAAAAATTTAAGAATTATATAAAAATAGCAGCAAATGCTTAGATAAATTAGAGATACCAAGAGAATAATGCTTAGTAAATTAGAGATACTAAGGGAACATTTCATGCAAAGATGGGCTCAATAAAGGACAGAAATGGTATGGACCTAACAGAAGCAAAAGTTATAAAGAAGACGTGGCAAGAATACACAGAAGAACTATACAAAAAAGATGTTCATGACCCAGATAATCACAATGGTATGATTACTCACCTAGAGCTATACATCCTGGATGTGAAGTCAAGTGGGCCTTAGGAAGCAACAATACGAACAAAGCTAGTGGAGGTGATAGAATTCCAGCTGAGTAATTTCAAAATCCTAAAAGATGATGCTGTGAAAGTGCTGCACTCAGTATGCCATAAAATTTGGAAAATTCAGGAGTGGCCATAGGACTGGAAAAGGTCAGGTTTCATTCCAATCCTAAAGAAAGGCAATTCCAAATAATGCCAATAATTCCAAAAACTACCACACAACTGCACTCATCTCACATGTTAGCAAAGTAGTGCTAAAAATTTTCCAAGCCAGGCTTCAACAGTATCTGAACTGTGAAATTCCAGATATTCAAGCTGGATTTAGAAAAGGCAGAGGAACCAAAGATCAAATTGTCAACATCCACTGGATCATCGGAAAAGCAAGAGTTTCAGAAAAAAACATCTGTTTCAGCTTTATTGACTATGCCAAAGCATTTGACTATGTGGAACACCACAAACTGGAAAATTCTGAAAGAGATGGGAATACCAGACCACCTGACCTGCCTCTTGAGAAACCTGTATGCAGGTCGGGAAGCAACAGTTAGAACTGGACATGGAACAACAGACTGGTTCCAAACAGGAAAAGGAGTACGTCAAGGCTGTATATTGTCACCCTGCTTATTTAACTTATATGCAGAGTACATAACGAGAAATGCTGGGCTGGAGGAAGCACATGCTGGAGTCAAGACTGCCGGGAGAAATATCAATAACCTCAGATATGCAGATGACACCACCCTTATGGCAGAAAGCAAAGAAGAGCTAAAGAACCTCTTGGTGAAAGTGAAAGAGAGTGAAAAAGTTGGCTTAAAGCTCAACATTCAGAACACTAAGATCATGGCAACTGGTCCCATCACTTCATGGCAAATAGATGGTGAAACAGTGGAAACAGTGACAGACTTTATTTCTGTGGACTCTAAATTCATGGTAGATGGTGACTGCAGCCATGGAATTAAAAGACACTTACTCCTTTGGAGAAAAGTTATGACCAAGCTAGACAGCTTATCAAAAAGCAGAGACATCACTTTGCCAACCAATGTCCATCTAGTCAAAGCTATGGTTTTTTCAGTAGTCATATATGGATGTGAGAGTTGGACTATAAAGCAAGCTGAGCGTGGAAGAATTGATGCTTTTGTCCTGTGGTGTTAGAGAAGACTCTTGAGAGTCCCTTGGACTGCAAGGAGATCCAACCAGTCCATCCTAAAGGAGATCGGTCCTGGGTGTTCATTGGAAGGACTGATGCTGAAGCTGAAACTCCAGCACTTTGGCCATCTGATGCAAAGAGCTGACTCATTGGAAAATACCCTGACACTGGGAAAGATTGAAGGTGGTAGGAGAAGGGGACGACAGAGGATGAGATGGTTGGATGGCATCATTGACTCAATGTACATGAGTTTGAGTAAACTCCGGGTGTTGGTGATGGGCAGAGAGGCTTGGTGTGCTGCAGTCCATGGGGTCTCAAAGAGTTGGACACAACTGAGCAACTGAACTGGACTGAAATGCTTCTATAATACATATACCAGCCATTTTTGTGTTTTATAGGTATCAAACCCTTGAAGCCTTGCAACAATCCTATGAACTTGTACGTTAATGTCACTGTTTTACAAATGAGGAAGCTGATGCACAGAGTTAGACAAATTGCTAAAGGTGGCCCTGAATGCATGTGAAACAACTATGTGGCTCCAGATCTATATTATTTCTTTGGAAAGAGTCAAGTGACTGATCCTGATAGGCAGTAGTTAAATGGCAAAGCAGGGATAAAGAGAAGCCAAAAATAGGAGCAGGTATTTAAACCCGTTTAGACCATATTCTGTATCAATAGGTATAGTTTCATAGACAACTCTATTCTATCATATAATTAATGTGTGCTAGGAAAATGATGACTCCAATCTATAAGAAGGTCAAGGATATTCAATATCTGACTAGGGTTGAGTTGTTGTTCATTTTTTAATTCCTGTCTGACTCTTTGCGACCCATGGACTGTAGCTCTCCAGGCTCCTGCTTCTGTGGGATTTCCCAGACAAGAATACAGGAATGGGTTGCCAGTTTCTTCTCCATGAGATCTTCCTGACCCAGAAATCAAACCCGCATCTCTGCTCTGCAGGTGGATTCTTTACCACTGAGCCTCCTGGGAAATGCAGGGTTGAGTAGTAATAGTCTTAAATGTAATATGTTATCTATATTTAGTCTGTATTTCTTCTTTTAGCCAAACTAAAGTTTTATGTCCTATAATAAAGGAACTAGTTTGTTTTTTCCTACCTCTGGCAATGAATTCCGTCTAGCACATCTTTATCCAGCTCTGATAAATAAGATAAACAGAAATGGAAAAAAAGGAAGTGAATGGTTATGAAAATTGAAAGTAGCACTCAACTAAAGTATTCCACAAATAATTTAGTTTTTTTTTTTCTGTATCCCAGAATATACACACCTGTTAATGGAGGTCATCATTAATAAAGATTCAGGTTGTAATTTAATTAAGATATTATTATACACATTAAAAAAATAAAAAACAGAGCCCGCTATATTACTTAAAGTTTTAAGAGATTTGTAAATAAAAAATAAATATAAATATAAAATATATTAGAATGATTTTTTTTTCTATATCTTTATCTAAAGTGGCATGTTGAGTATTTCTAGATTAACAATTTAAAGGATAGAAAATTATGGTCAGTGTATATTTCTAATTAATTATTTAAGTTGTATCTACTTTTAAATTTGACTCAGATAAAAAAAATCATCCATATTCTTAATTTCACCATTTACAAAATGTTTTAAGTCATACTATATGTTACCCAGAATTAAATAAAATAAAATAAAACCAATCAATGAGTTTCTCTTTTTGATATGTCTAGTAAACGACCTTTATGCTTACTGAGGATAGAAGCTGTATATGGACAAAAATAACTTAAAATATTAAATTATTAAAGTATTACTTAAATTTTATGATAATAATTCATTACACAATAAAAACGAGAGTGTTCAGATCATTCTGAGTCTCATTGATTAAATGTAATTTGTTTCCATTCTTACCAATATTCATATATTTAAACAAATATTTTTTTAAAAAGAAATATTAATGGAACTAGAAGAGTATGAACAGCTGATCTCTTCATGCTCTACTTTCCTCGCAGGCAGAAAAGCCATATGAATTTTAATCCATTGTTTTATATTTTAATATATGCCAGTTGTATTAATGTTCATTATGATGAATGAGTACTATTCTCTTTCTATACTCATTCAAACAATTATTTAGTATCGAGAGACTAAAAGAAATCCCAAACACAATTTAAAATCAACCAAAGGAATCTAAAATGTCAAATTGAAAATCTTTTCAAATTAGAGTATAATAATGCATAGATTAAATTGTTTTCTCTGTGATACATATAGGTTTTTACTAAAGAGAAGGGCTTCCCTGGTGGCTCAGATGGTAAAAAATCTGCCTGCAATACAGGAGAGTCAGGTTCAATCCCTGGGTCAGGAAGATCCCCTGGAGAAGGGAATGGCAACCCACTCTAGTATTCTTGTGTGGAGAACTCCATGGACAGAGGGATCTGGCCTGCTGCAGTCCATGGGGACACAAAGAGTTGGACATGACTGAGCAACTAACATATTCACACTTTATTGAAGACACACATCAAAATGCACATCTATTTTTTTAAAGTAACAAATGCCACTCTATGACTCAAATACATTATGCAAATTCCTAAGGTATAGTTTATCTTCAAACAAGTTAGTAATAACTGAATTTTTAAAATATTTTTCCTACATTCGCTATGCATTTTGGTGGCTCAGAGAGTAAAGAATCTGCCTGCAGTGCGGGAGACCTGGGTTCAATCCCTGGATTGGGAAGATCCCCTGGAGAAGGGAATGCCCAGCCATTGCCTTATTCTGGCCTGGAGAATCCCCATGGACAAAGGAGCCTGGCGGGCTACAGTCCACAGGGTAGCGAAGAGTCAGACACGACTGAGCAACAAACACAGCATGCATCTCATGAACAGATGTTGTCTTCAGATTAAGGAGCATTTCAGAAAAGATGATCCCATGTATCCCCATTGTCAGAGTGCCTATTTTGGAGAAATAGAAGGGGAAAAAAAAAAAAGGAATTGCAGCAAGTTGACTTTGAGATGATTCCCAGTGATCCCCTCCTCACACCTCTTTGTAATCTCTTCCCTCTGAGTGCAAGCTGGCTTGGAAACTTGCTTTGAATGAATAGAATACAGCAGAGGTAACAGGATGCTACGTTTGTGATCAGATTACAGGACACTAACTCAGGTTGTTAGTAGACTCCTTTGCTAAAAGTTGAACCAGGTTGGATGCATGAGACAAGTGCTCGGGCCTGGTGCACTGGGAAGACCCAGAGGGATCGGGTAGAGAGGGAGGTGGGAGGGGGGATCGGGATGGGGAATACGTGTAAATGCATGGCTGATTCATGTCAATGTATGACAAAAACCACTACAATATTGTAAAGTAATTAGCCTCCAACTAATAAAAATAAATGAAAAAAAATGTTTAAATAACAAAATATGTGTCAAATTTTGTGTAGTATAATTTCTATGACATGTCTATATGACATTTATTATAACTCATGGAATCATTTTTAAAGATTTTTTCTAAATGTATACAATAAATTATATTTTCAATAAAGACACTTTTAAGTAGAAGAAGTTTGAAATTTTGAATAAGACATCAATATTAAGATGGACTAAAATATGCTCTAAATTGTAATAAAGTGGAAAATTAGAAAGATAGTTTTATACATATTTTTAAAAATTTGGCTTTCCATGTATTTTGCCTTCAGGCAGAAAGGGCCAGGTGAGACTGGTGTAAGTATTAGTCCTTGGCAGTAAATCACTTTTTGGATTGTAATCACATTTGCACTTGAGTCAGCATCCCGGAATCCCATCAGCTCTGGGACATTGATATTATCTTGTTGTATAGCCAGAAAGACAGACTGTCAGTAAACTGACTGACTGGGCCACTAACCAAGCTTTCCCGAAAACATGTTGCTCAGTTGTCCATTCTAAATTTCTTCAGTCTCTAATTCTATTGGAAGAATTTGGGAACGATCAAAGAAATGATGTACACTTTAATTTAGTACTCACAGAATAAGCAGAACTTCTCCAGAAATAGGATAGAATTTATAAAAGGATAGAAGATAAGAAATTTTGTGTGAAGAGGTTTTCTGAACATCTTCAAGCATTTAGATTTTTTTCTTAGATTACAGAATCCATTATGCAGAGACTAATATAATTATAATCCATTCTTTGGACTATCAAATTAAGGTATCATTGTCCAGTACAGTACACAGATTTATATATTGGAATGAAGAGACTCCATCACATATGGACTAGATAGAAGCAAATAAATATTAGATACCTGCTCAAAAGACTATGCTATATCAATTGGACTGAAATAAAGATTGAATTTTAGAGCTATTATTTTTCTTGAATCAATAGGTATAGAGACTGCATACCATCTTTAAGGGGCAGGGGTAACTTATGGATATTCCAAAAAGCTTATGACTTAAAAGAGAGTAGCATGAGAAAGTTAAGAAAGACAAAGCAGTTGGGGTGGAAGGAAGAGAAAAATAATTTATTCTTTGATGTTATATTTTAAGGCTTTGTGGTATATATCACTAGATATATCTAATAGTAAGTTACATATCCATTTATTGAAACTAAAAAGTAAATTTTGATGAGTAAAAACTATTAAAATTTATCAATATGTAACTTACATTCTCAACACTGGCCTCATATTAAAATAATTCAAAGGGTTTAAAAAATTCAGTGGAGGGTGACAGACAACTCAAGAATAGTTTAGATAAAATTTTCTAAGGGTTAGGCCTTACAATAGATACTTTTCAAAAGTTTTACATGTGGTTCTCACTGGTAGCCAGCATGGAGAAGCACTGATAAGAACTAGTGAACATTGTGTAAATGGATTAATTTAGAAGTAATGCTTTCTCAAGTTGTTAGTAGGAGATATAAGTTTCAAATCTGAAAAATATTTGAGGTTTCAGTATGTAACATACTAGATATGCCTCAGGAAGAAAATTAGTACACTCAGGTATGCCTAACAAGACCTAAGCTATTTGCTTCAGAAATTTATTTCAAGAATCAAATATTTAAAACTTTTCAAAGATATATATCTTTTCAACCATAATATTGCATAAACATTCCAAATATTTTCAAGTATTTATATGTATGTAAACACATATGAAATTAAACACATGAAATTAAAAGACGCTTTACTCCTTGGAAGGAAAGTTATGACCAACCTAGACAGCATGTTAAAAAGCAAAGACATTACTTTGCCAACAAAGGTCCATCTAGTCAAGGCTATGGTTTTTCCAGTGGTTATGTATGGATATGAGAGTTGGACTATAAAGAAAGCTGAGCGTCGAAGAATTGATGATTTTGAACTGTGGTGTTGGAGAAGACTCTTAAGAGTCCCTTGGACTGCAAGGAGATCCAACCAGTCCATCCTAAAGGAGATCAGTCCTGGGTGTTCATTGCAAGGACTGATGCTGAAGCTGAAACTCCAATACTTTGACCACCTCATAGGAAGAGTTGACTCATTGGAAAAGACCCTATACTGGGAGGGATTGGGGGCGGGAGGAGAAGGGGATGACAGAGGATGAGATGGCTAGATGGCATCACTGACTCGATGGACATGAGTTTGAGTAAACTCTGGGAGTTGGTGATGGACAGGGAGGCCTGGCGTGCTGCGGTTCGTGGGGTCGCAAAGAGTTAGACACGACTGAGTGACTAAACTGGAACTGGAAACATATATGAAACATACATTTGCAATATATATACATATATATCCACATATACATAGATAGCAAACACCTTATACATCAACATTTATTATAGTACTGTAGGAATTTGTTTTAAAAAATATGTTATTGGATATTGATGTCTCTACTTACTTTCAATATATGGATACCACTTGATTACAAATTTTCCATGCAAACTTGGTCATTGTGAATAAAATTTCAGAGGAAGTGTTACTCAAGCACAACTAAAAGCAAGGAACAAAGAGGGAAAGAAATAATGACCAAAGACTGAGCTTTGGTGTAAAACATGTCACATATATAATCACAGAAATGTGCCATCAGTGACAGAGGGGAAAGTTCTGCCAGTAATGTGAAGCAGAGTACAGAAAATTGTCAATAAATTTTTAAAACAATAATGTTCAAATATGAGAAAAGTAGGTGCAATTATGATATAATATTCACATACAAAGCCACAATCTAGGGGGTGTTATTACCGCATTTTCAAGTAATCTTCGTTTTGGAAAAATGACTAACCAGACATTATTTTACCAAACTGATGACCTCTCACATAGACGTAATTTTTAATTTTGTTTCTCTTTTGGTTGCTTTGACATTGTGTCTCCATGGAACTTCTAAGAGAAATCATTATGCAGTGAAGAAACTGTGGTATGGATTTCGAGTAACTTCAGTTTGTCATGCAGCTATTGAGACTGAGGCTCATTTTCCCTCAGTTCACTTCAGTCACTTGGTCAGGTCCTACACTTTGTGACCCCATGCTCTGTGGCATGTTGTGCTTCCCTATCAATCACCAAATCCCAGAGCTTGCTCAAACTCATGTCCATCAAGTCGGTGATGCCATCCAACCATCTCATCCTCTGTTGTCCCCTTCTCCTCCTGCCTTAAATCTTTCCCAGCATCATGGTCTCTTCCAAAGAGTCAGTTCTTTGCATCAGGTGACCAAAGTATTGGAGTTTCAGCTTCAGCATCAGTCCTTCTAATGTGTATTCAGGACTGATTCCTTTAGAATTGACTAGTTTGATCTTCTTGCAGCCCACGACACTCTCAAGAGTCTTCTCAACACCACAGTTCAAAAGAATCAATTCTTCGGTGTTCAGCTTTCTTTATAATCCAACTCTCACATCCATACATGACTAATGGAAAAACCATAGCTTTGACTAGATGGACCTTTGTCGGCAAAGTAATGTCTCTGAATTTTAACAAGCTGTCTAGGATTGTCATAGCTTGTCTTCCAAGGAGCAAGCGTGTTTTAATTTCATGGCTTCAGTCACCATCTGCAGTGATTTTGGAGCTCAAGAAAATAAAGTCTGTCACTGTTTCCACTGTTTCCCCATCTATTTGCCATGAAGTGATGGGACTGGATGTCATGACATATGCTTTTTTGAAAGTTGAGATTTAAACCAGTTTTTCCACTCTCCTCCGTTACTTTCATCAAGAGGCTCTTCAGTTCCTCTGCTTTCTGCCATAAGGGTGTTGTCATCTGCATACCTGAGTTTATTGATATTTCTCCCAGCAATCTTGATTCCAGCTTGTGCTTCCTCCAGCCCAGCATTTCTCAAGATGTACTCTGCATACAAGTTAAATAAGCAGGGTGACAATATAAAGTCTTGACAACTCCTTTCCCAGTCCATTGTTCCATGTTCAGTTCTAATTATTGCTTCTTGACCTGCATACAGATTTCTCAGGAGGCAGGTAACGGGCCTGGTATTCCCACCTCTTTAAGAATTTTCCAAAGTTGGTTGTGATCCACACAGTCAAGGCTTTAGAGTAGTCAATAAAGCAGAACAGATGTTTTTGCTGGAAATCTCTTGCTTTTTCCATGATCCAACAGATGTTGGCAATTTGAGCTCTGGTTGTGCTGCCTTTTCTAAATCCAGCTTGAGCACCTGGAATTTCTCAGTTCATATACTGTTGAAACCTTGTTTGGAGAATTTTGAGCATTACTTTGCCAGCATGTGAAATCAGTGCAATCATGTGGTAGTCTGAACATTCTTTGACATTGCCTTTATTTAGAGATTTGAATGAAAACTGACCTTTTCCAGTGTGTCCACTGCTGAGTTTTCCAAACTTTCTGGCATATTTAGCGCAGCAATTTAACAGCATAATCTTTTAGGACTGCGCTGGAATTCCATTACCTCCCCTAGCTTTGCTCATAGTGATGCTTCCTAAGACCCACTTGGCTTCGGAATCCAGGATGTCGTTGTAGGTGAGTGATCACACTATTATGATTATCTGGGTCATTAAGATCATTTTTGTACAGTTCTTCTGTGTACTATTGCCACCTTTTCTTTAATATCTTCTGCTTCTGTTAGGTCCCTACAATTTCTGTCCTTTATTGAGCCCATCTTTGCATGAAATGTTCCCTTGGTATCTCTAATTTTCTAATGAGATCTCTAGTCTTTCCCATTCTATTGTTTTCTTTTATTTGTTTGCATTGATCACTGAGTAAGGCTTTCTTATCTCTTCTGGCTATTCTTTAGAACTTCACATTCAGATGTGAATCTTTCCTCTCCTCCTTTGCCTTTAGCTTCTCTTCTTTTCTCAGCTGTCTCAGCTAAGTCCTCCTCAGACAACCATTTTGTCTTTTTGCATTTGTTTTTCTTGGGAATGGTCTTGATTCCTGTCTCCTGTACAACATTACGAACTTCTGTCTGTAGTTCTTCAAGAGCTCTATCAGATCTAATCCCTTGAATCTATTTTTCACTTCCACTGTATAATCATAAGATATTTGACTTAGGTCATACCTGAATGGTCTGGTGGTTTTCCCTACTTTCTTCAATTTAAGTCTGAATTTGGCAATAAAGAGTTCATGATTGAAGCCACAGTCAGCTCCAGATCTTGTTTTTGCTGACTGTATAGAGATTCTCCATTTTGGCTGTAAAGCATATAATCAATCTGATTTTGGTATTGACCATCTGGTGATGTCCATGTGTAGAGTCTTGTGTTGTTGGAAGAGGGTGTTTGTTATGACCAGTGCATTCTCTTGGAAAAACTCAGTTAGCCTTTGTCCTGCTTTTGTACTCCAAGACCAAACTTGCCTGTTACTCAGGTATCTCTTGACTTCCTACTTTTGCATTTCATTCCCCTATAATGAAAAGGACATCTTTTGGGGGTGTTATTTCTAGCAGGTCTTGTAGGTCATCATAAAACCATTCAACATCAGCTTCTTCAACATTACTGGTTGGGGCATAGACTTGGATTACTGTGATATTGAATGGTTTGCCTTGGAAATGAACAGAGATCATCCTGTTATTTTTGAGATTGCACCCAAGTACTGTGTTTCAGACTCTTTTGTTGACTATGAGGGCTACTCCATTTCCTCTAAGGGATTCTTGCCCACAGTAGTAGATATAATGGTCATCTGAATTAAATTTGCCCATTCCAGTCCATTTTAGTTCCTAATATGTTGATTTTCACTGTTACCATCTCCTGTTTGATGACTTCTAATTTACCTTGATTCATGGACCTAAAATTCCAGGTTCCTATGCAATATTGTTCTTTGTAGCATCAGACTTTACTTCCATCACCAATCACATGCACAAGTGGGTATTGTTCTTGCTTTGGCTCTGTCTGTTCTTTCTTTCTGGAGTTATGTCGCCACTCTTCTCCAGTAGCATATTGGGCACTCTTCCATGGATGGCACATCTAAGTAAGACCAGGAAAGGAGCTTCCTGGAGAAGTGACAACTGAAAGGTAGGTAGTATCTACACCAGCAAGGAGGGGTGTGGGAATATAATTTAGACAGAAAGTAAATGAAAGTAAAAAACTGACTTTATTTTTAATGAAATTAAAATACACCTGTGATTTAAATTCAGGATATGTAGATTGCTTATATCTAACGTTTAATTCGGTTTGGAATACTTTATACATTTGAAGCAGATGAATTTTTAGGGAAGTATAAAGTAACATTGTGAATTAGCACTGTGTTACATTTTATTGTATTTTGACAATTAATTTATTATAATTTTTAACAGTTTTATTAGCCATATTACTGCAAATATAAAGTACAGTTCTTGTTACTGTAGTTCTAAAATATTTATATATCTATCTGATGTATCTGTAAAATGAGACTAGATCTCCATGATTTCAGAATGTCTCATCTTGAGGGTATGCACAGCCCCTATTTTGAACTCAGAATTAATGTGCCAATGATAGCTCTTTCCAGGATGCTGAGAGACCTTGATTCATAAAAACTTAGAGCAACAAACTAGATCTATTCAATGTTTGACTTATTTAAAATTCTGCCATATTCGATAACTGTGAAAGTTTTAAAATGTTCAGTTGCAAATTTAACTGGAATGAGATTTTAATGATTAAAAAAAAACTTTTTAAGACCTTGATTTTCTGTCTATATTTCAATTTTAAACTAAAATTTTAAGCATATTTGCAAGACTGAGCTTACATAATGTACAGTTTTATCAGATTTATATCCATAATTTGAACTCTTTCTTTCCATATGTCAATTTGGGTACCTCAAATTGACAAAGAACTGAAATGAGTACTAGCTGTGGCTGATACAGATAGGATACACACTCTCAAACAGGCACTAGTGGTCAATGAAAGGGCTTAAAATTTTCTACTTGGAAGATAAAACAATGGAGAGAAAGATTAAGAAAATGAAATATGTTGAAAATGTACTACCTTTTCATTTTCTAACCTCTAAAAAATAAGTATGTAAAATGATATGGATGGGTAGATTTAAGAGTACAAAGAATGATTACACAGGGAAGAGGAGGAATATTATTTTAATTTGTGTGAATAAAAGCAGCATAAGTATAGAAACACAGGTAAATATTTGAATTTTGAGACCTCATTGAGGCCTCCATCATTCTGATTTCCTAAGATTGGAAGCCAGAGGTGGGTAGGCTTTAGGCAGCTTGGAAAAAGACTTTGTAAAAGATTGTTAGAGAATATAAAGTAAATTGAAATGGATAAATAAAATAAATGACTTAGTAATTAATTTCAAATTTTATAAATCTCAATTAAATACCATTGTATTAATGCTGAGGATGTCAAGGAATAAATGTCAAAGATAAACAAAAGTAATTTTTAATTTCATATGTCTCTTTTTTCCATTTACTCAAGTTATTACAAAGTGATAGCAGTGATATTTAAACAAGCTATTCTTTAAAATACCAATAAAATATTTAAATGAAATGGTTTCTAGCCATAAATATAAAATTCAACTTCTCCAAAGGCTCCACTAACATATCTGTGAGAATACAAAACCAAGAAGAAGAAAACCCATTAATAATATAAAACTGGGATGACAGAAGGAGGTGACTGGAAAGAAGGTAAGGAAATGCCGCCGTGTTTACATAGTTACATTGTGTAACCACCCGTCACCTAGACCAGTAATTACAGAGGCTTGAGGCAGTTAGTGTTTACAGTGCTGACTTAGAGATAGGTTTGCTGGGAAGGGGAAGGGGCGATTTACCAGCAATTAATGACACTCTCTGGTTGGACTTCAGTCCTCACTAACCATGTTCACAGTTCAAATAGATAAATGGGCTCAAGTACATAGTTCCTGTTGGACACTGCAGTAAGTCACCGTTCTATTGGTTCGGATAATTGGGACAGAAGATACTATTAAGCCTAGTAGGGGCTCACAGAATGGGTGCATGGAGGATTATCAGACACTAGATAGCAATGCACAACTTTTTTTTTTTTTTTTGTCATCAGTGTATATGAGAAGGGAGTTTACTCAATTTGCATATTGAACAGATAAAGGCAATCCACTCTCTTCCTCTATCTACCTACCAGATAAAACAGAGCATCCCTTAATGAAAAGAAAAACTATGCAAATAAGAATGAAATAATTAGCAAATTATCTCATCACAAAGAACATGCATACAACATTATCTTGAGGACTTGGGAGTGAACATCTTGGAAATTTATTTATATCAAATCAAAAGGAAATTTTAGAAATCTTTTTCCATCTTCAGTATAATGCAACAATGCTTGAGATAACATGGAAAAATATAAAACTGGTGAAAACACTAAGAATTAAAGAATCTGGCAAGGGAAAACACAAGGAATGTTTTATTTCCGTGATCTATCTATAGATAATCATTAAACAAACTAGTTTCAACTGGGAAAGGAGTACATCAAGGCTATATATTGAACTTATATAAACAGTCCAGTTCAGTTCATTTCAGTCTCTCAGTCAGGTCTGAATCTTTGCCATCTAATGGATTTTGGCACACCAGGCTTCCATGTCCATCACCTACTCCAAGAGTTTGCTCAAACTCATGTCCATCAAGTCGGTGATGACATCCAACCATCTCATCCTCTATAGTCCCCTTCCCCTCCTGCCATCAATCTTTCCCAGCATCAAGGTCTTTTCCAGTGAATCAGTTCTTTGCATCAGGTGGCCCAAATATTGGAGTTTCAGCTTCAGCATCAGTCCTTCCAATGAACACCCAGGACTGATCTCCTTTAGGATGGACTGGTTTGATTGCCTTGCAGTCCAAGGGACTCTCAAGAGTCTTCTTCAAGAAGACTTCTCCAAGAAGAGATGCACAGTACATTATTCAAAATGGTGGGCTGGATGAAGCACAAGCTAGAATCAAGATTGCCGGGAGAAATATCAATAACCTCAGATATGCAGATGACACCACCCTTATGGTGGAAATTGAAGAAGAACTAAAGAGCCTCTTGATGAAAGTGAAAGAGGACAGTGAAAAAGTTAGCTTACAGCTCAACATTCAGAAAACTAAGATCATGGCATCTGGTCCCATCACTTCACGGCAAATTGATGGGGAAACAGTGGAAACAGTGACAGACTTTATTTTGGGGGGCTCCAAAATCAGTGCAGATGGTGACTCCAGCCATGAAATTAAAAGACTCTTACTCCTTGGAAGAAAAGTTATGACCAACCTAGACAGCATATTAAAAAGCAGAGACATTACTTTGCCAACAAAGGTCCATCTAGTCAAGGCTATGGTTCTTCCAGTAGTCATGTATGGCTGTGAGAGTTGGACTATAAAAAAAGCTAAGCGTGGAAGAATTGATGCTTTTGAACTGTGGTGCTGTAGAAGACTCTTGAGAGTCCCCTGGACTGCAAGAATATCCAACCAGTCCATCCTAAAGGAAATCAGTCCTGAATATTCATTGGAAGGATTGATACTGAAGCTGAAACTGCAAAACTTTGGCCACCTGATGTGAAGAACTGACTCATTTGAAAAGACCTGATGTTGTGAAAGATTGAAAGTAGGAAGAGAAGGGGATGAGAGAGGATGAGATGGTGGGATGGCATCACTGACTTAATGGACATGAGTTTGTATAAACTCCGGGAATTGGCGATGGACAGGGAGGCATGGGGTGCTGCAGTCCATGGGGTATCAAAGAGCCAGACACGACTGAGCACCTGAACTGACCTGACAGTTAAAGGCTTTGGTGTAGTCAATAAACAGAAGTAGACTATTTCTGGAATTCTTTTGCTTTTTCGGTGACCCAAGGAATGTTGGCCATTTGATCTCTAGTTTCTCTGGCTTTTCTAAACCCAGATTGAACATTTGGAAGTTCTTGGTTCACGTACTGTTTAAGCATGGTTTGCAGAATTTTGAGCATTACTTTGCTAGTGTATGAGATGTGTGCAATTTTGTGGTAGTTTGAACATTCTTTGGCTTTGCCTTTCTTTGAGATTAGAATGAAAACTGACCTTTTCCAGTCCTGTGGCCACTGCTGAGATTTCCAAATTTGCTGGCATATTGAGTGCAGACTTTTACAGCATCATGACACAGGGCTTCTTGCATTTTGTTCTAATAGTACTCTGTATTTATTTGCAAATGCAATCACCATTGCCTAATAAATTGCCCCCTCCCCCCAATCCTAACTATTTGATCAGTCTGTCAGAGAATTCATGTCACCCTTCTACCTTTTTCTGGAAATTTTGCTGCTCCAAAGCTTCATGTTCCAGATAGATTTCTTATGGTTCTCAAACTGAAATATGGGCACTCGTGTTTCTTTGAAAAATATTCCACAGAGCATGTAATATTGGCACTTATTCCTTTCAAGAAATCAGTTGTCAGAACCTCAGGTTATAGGCACCTTCTTTCAGAACCTCAGGTTATAGGCACCTTCTTTCAGAACCTCAGGTTATAGGCACCTTCTTTACTGAATTTGGTCCACATGACAACACATCTGTAAGGGAGATTAGATTTTCTTTACCATTTCCTGATTCACATTTAACTTTCTCTTACTCTCACCTTTTTTTTGTATTATTATTATTAAAAAAGTGCATTATTTCTCATCATTTTAAGGCTTTCCTATATCATATGAATCATGTGTGAGCCCTGAGTTTAAGCTGATTGATAATTTAAAATGACATTTGATTATGTGGTAGTTTAGTGTGTCTCCTGCGACCCCATGGACTGTAGCCTGCCAGGCTCCTCTGTCCATGGGACAGAGGCAATAATACAGGAGTAGGTTGCCATTTCCTTCTCCAGGGGATCTTCCCGACCCAGGAATCAAACCTGGGTCTCCTGCATTGCAGGCAGATTCTTTACCAACTGAGCTGTGAGGGAAGCCCCACATTTGATTATAGATCTCTAAATTTTAACATACAACACTAAAGGATATTAAATAATTAAGTGTATTGACATTTAAGATGCTTGTTTCTTGGAAGGAAAGCTAAGCCAAACCTGCTACTGCTGCTAAGTCACTTCAGTCATGCCCGACATTGTGCGACCCCATAGATGGCAGCCCACCAGGCTCCCCCGTCCCTGGGATTCTCCAGGCAAGAACACTGGAATGGGCTGCCATTTGCTTCTCCAATGCATGAAAGTGAAAAGTGAAAGTGAAGTCGCTCAGTCGTGTCCGAGTCTTAGCCACCCCACGGACTGCAGCCCACCAGGCTCCCCCATCCATGGGATTTTCCAGGCAAGGGTACTGGAGTGGGGTGCCATTGCCTTCTCTGAACCTAGACTGCATATTAAAAAGAAAGTCATCACTTTGCTGACAAAGGTCTGTATAGTCAAAGCTACAGTCTTGTAACTAGTCATGTACAGATGTGAGAGTTGGACCATAAAGAAGGCTGAGTTCCAAGTTGTGGTACTGGAGAAGACTATTGAGAGTCCTGTGGACAGCCAAAAGGTCAAACTTGTCAATCCTAAAGGAAATGAACTCTGAGTGTTCATTGGAAGGACTGAGGCTGAAGCTGAAGCTCCAATCCTTTGGCCACCTGATGGTAAGAGCCAAGTCATTGGAAATGACTCTGATGCTGGTAAAGACTGAAGACAAAAGGAGAAGAGGGCAGCAGAGGATGAGATGCTTGGATGGCATCACAGACTCAATGGACATGAACTTGGGCAAACTCTGGGAGTTAGTGAGGAACAGTGAGGCCTTGTGCATTGCAGTCCATGGTGTTTCAAAGAATCTTATACAACTTAGCAACTGAACAACAACAAATTGATATTTTAAAGCTCTTTTATTCTATCTACATACTTATGTAAATAAATTTTCTCAGACCTTAAATCTATTAAAAATAAAGATAGAATTTATGGTGAAATCTGTCTTTGTTTTAATTAATATTTGTCCTTTGGTACTAAAATTAGCTAAACAGAGTTTAATTCAACCCCTTAAGATATCCATTGCAAATAATATTTTATCATCAATAATTTATCCCAATTTTAACATATTCATGTATTTTTATCTGTTATATAATAATATAACTGTCATGATTTCTCAGCTCATAAATTTCTGAGATTTAGAGCCCATTACAAGAAACTTAAATGAAGTTATTGTGAACTGAGATGAAATAGTCAATACAAGAATTTTAAAAATCAAATTATGTTACATTCAACTAATTGAAAATCTGAGTTCAAGGAAAAAATAAATTACAATTTCTGAATGCTAAATATAAGCTTGCTCATTTATTTTGTAATAGGTAATGGTGATTATCATGTTGCCAATAAATATATTAATTCTATCAGTCATATTTGTGAAGAACAATATTTATAATCCCTAGAAATATACTTCCTGAAGCTATTTAAACTTTTGATAAAAATAACATTTAATTTTTAAACACAGTAAGTATATACTTCTATAAAATTATTAAATGTACCCAAAGTTTAATTTTTGCCTCCTTTACTAAACAATAAGACTCTTAGTGGCAAGGGTAGTGAATTATTTCCCTGCTCTTTTCCCTTCATAACTTAGTTCTTTTTTTCTACAAGTATTGAAATTCTAACCATTTTCAAAGAGGCACATCATATCCTGCTTCTTTTTTAAACTCCCTCTGGTCACCTCAGATAATCCAAAAACTTCTCCCTTTAAACTCTGTTGGCCACTACTATCTGTGTTATTCTGGCAAAGTGTATCTATTCTGTCTCATCAGAGCTGCGTATTTCATTATTTGTAATACACGACAAGGGAATTCCTTGATGGTTCAGTGCCACGGGGCTGGGTTCAGTCCCTGGATAGGAGTTAAGTTCCCACAAGTGGCATAGCAATTAAAACCAATCAAAGAAAAGTTCTTTAAAAAAAAATACACATTGACATACACACATTCATTCTTCCTTTTATATTATTAATATTATCCACTAATCTTAAATAATTTTGTAAATCTATAGAAAATATATTTTCTCATATTGATTAAAATATAAGTTCCATTAGAGCAAGGGTTTTGCCTGTCTTCTTTTCCATGTGCCAAGGATACACAACATGTTACCTGACACACGGCAGGTATTCAAACATTTATTGAATATAGTTTTAAAAAGTCAGTAACTACACATATTACATTTTTATATTAAAATGTCTAAGAATGCTTTTTGAGAATATGTCCCAGAATTCAGTTTTCTCAGCTTTAAAATAATAATAAGCAACTTTGGGTGGAAACAGCCATACAGTAATAATTACAGATATTGATACTATCATCCACTTGAAACTATGTTTTATCCACTTGATGAAGTTTAGTACCATAAGGGCTTTAATTTTTTCAAGTAGGTATTATACAGAACCTAGGCCTTCAATCTCAAATGTAAAAGGGGAAATGATTGGAAAGGCAGCATAAGAAAATGTAAGTGCCAGAGAAGTCTACATTTTTCTGAGATGAACTCTTCTGTCACAATATTCAATGAAAGTTGTCACTTTGTCTCCTGAACCCTTGGCTAGACACGTGACAGCAAGGTTTATGGTTAGTCCTGGAGATTGATTTAGATAGCTCTGCGCATAGGGGATCAATTTATTCGTTTAATAATTCTCTACAAGGCGTCCTTAATATTTCAAATGCACTTCACTTTGGGATATTTAATATTCCTTCTTCTTCCAGAAATTATATGCAGAGATAACAGATTGGTAATATATTTTTCTTTTTTCAATTTTCATCAAGATGAACCACATAAAACTGTATTGTGGTTCCTCAGAGGAGCACCTTTTTTTGCAGGTGGCTTGATGAGCCATTAAAGTGTACTCTCAGTTGACTTCTTTTCACATTCATTCTTGTTAGTTTTAGAGAAGTTTGTATCTGACTTTACACCGTAGTTTCATTTCATGACTTCTGAAATAAAATATTTTCAGAAATTATCTGAATGAGAAAGGACTAAGAAGAAAAATCAGTAGTGGAAAATTTCAACAAAAACTGTCTTTAGAAACTATACAATTACTTTTCTGCAACAAATCTGTCTTCCAAAAAAAAAAAAAAAAAGGCTTCTGTGTTGACAAAGTCCCTGGTTGTCATGACATGAGCAGTGCTAAAACCATCTTTTGGGAATTAAAAAAAAAAAAAAAAGTTACAATCCTGAGAAGCTACAGGACAAATGGAGAAAAATGACATGTTTGCAAAATAAAGCATATGATGCCTAAAATAAGTAATATCAAATTTTCCTCTAATTGTTTGAAATAAAGTATGCATTTGGATATATTTCAAATTTTTTTTGTGTTTCTGTTAAAAATAATTTTGAAGAAGAAAATTCAGGGTCTCCACAGTCCCATCCTTTCCTTTGTGGCTGCTTCTGTTGGCAAATACAGGAGTGTTTGCAAAAGTCAGTCAGACAAAGGAAGTTTAAACTGACTGTAGTGTTAAATCCGGTGGTCTTTTTGTGTTCTTGAGTTCCTGCTTCCCTATTGATATGCGTCCCGTGATTCAGCAATACCATACTCTCTCAATCATTTCCCCAATTTCTGCACCAATCTTATTTGTTTGTTCCCTTTTGGGGGATAGGTTTATTACTTATGCTTTCCTTTAAATTCTGAATATTTTGCAGGAAATTAAAAATATTTATTACTCATGCAGTCTTCTCTCCTTGATTACTGTCTTTTATTTTTAGTTGTCTACTGAAAGTTTATATACTATTTCAGCAATCTCAAGGACTTTGGGACTGTGAACGAAACTTCTGAATCTTGTTTTTACTGTTATTTCTAGTGGCATGTTTTCTTGAAGGCCAAGGAATCTTTTATGAATTTGATGTCATAATTTACTGATCTTTATTTGTAAAAAAAAAAAAAACCTTTAGGGCCAAATCTGGAGTTACTTTTCTCTGTAAAGAATTTGCATTTCCTTCTGTGTGAGCAAAAGGACACTGCTAATCTGACTTTGAGCACTTTTGGTTTACCCTGAATGTCTCAGTTTCAGCAAATCCACTTAACACTTGATAAGACAAAGATTTCAGGTACTGTGTATTTGCCTTCAAAACCAATCAGGCAAAGAAACAAAACGGCACTGTGTTTGCTTAATGCTTACTACTTTGTCCTGTGAGGTTAACCACTGTTTTGTTTGCTGGGATGGAAGCAAAAGCAACTGGCTTTCCAGTCAGGGCACAAATGTTTTACTATGTAAGGTATAGGTTTGCTTTCAGAGTAACTGGTTGAGAGGTTACTCAACCAGTGCCAAGTGGAAGTCCTGTTATTGTCTTCTTTAATATCTCACATGTAGTTTTGATTTTTAATTTTATCAGTAGAGAGTGAAACAACTGTGGTGATTTACCTTTTTTTTTTTGTTTTTTCTCCCCGGTTTGGCATCTTTATATATATATATGTGTATATATATATATATATATATAAGTTTTCTGTTTCTCTCCACTTAAGACTATTTGACAGTTCAATGTAGTGTCCTTTCATTCTGCTTTCCTCAGAAACTCTGTTCAGATATCTCTTTGGGCAGATATCCTGTGGGTAATTTCTTGTGTTATCTGTATGTCATAGCCCTTTAAACTAAGTTTGAGAGCTGGGTATTTCATATTACCTACCCTTCTATAGCCTGAATAAAGGTCAGAGTACTAAATCAAGTGAAGAAATAAACTTTAATAGAATAACTGAACTCTCTTGCTTCTGAGATATTCCTAGCTGCCCTACACTAAGATTCACACCACTGGAAGGTGTACACAATTCCCACAGGGGAACACTGGAGGCTAGTTCAGTTCACAGGGTAACCCTACAATCTTTGGTCATTCCCTTTGTCCACCTTCCCTGTTTCTCTCATTTCTTACCCACAGTCATTCCTATTATATACTACTACAAAAGAAGGAATCTAAGGACATAAACTTAGTTTTTTTTCTTCCAAATCTGGAATAGTAAACATAATTTTCAAGAATTAGTTGCTTTTTTTGCTTCAGATCTTCTGTTTGGCAACTTTTCAGATCTCTTCTCACAACTTTTGTGATTTCTTGCATTAGGTATTTGGAACTGTTGCTAAATTTTTCACTTGCTTTGTTTTTTATATTTTGTTTGTTAGATAAAATAAATTTTGTAATAAAGATTTAATCTTCCTTTGCTTAAGCCAAATATTCATCAGAATGAACTGCCTCTAGCATTTGAAATTTTCAGGAAGTGATTTCAATGATGAATCAAAGGAACTTCTTCAGGTACCTTTTTAATTACCATTCTCAGTTCTCTGAGTTTCTCACCTTTCTCCAAGACTGTCCTTTTCCACATTGTTACACAATTTCATTTTTGTTGCAATTTGTATATGTTCTAATCCAAATAAGAACAACAAAAAACAAAACAAGAGGCAAAATATTGTGAATTTGGGAAATGCTATGCAAAGTGACAGTTTCAAACCCAGGGCTTGATACTTCTTAGTTTTATTTTATAGAGAAGAACATTTCCTTTACCTATTTATAAAAGAATTTCCCTTTCCCCACTGTGTGGGGACTTGCCCTTGGCTCCTCATGGTTGCAAGCCCCAAACTACAATTCTTTGCTGATCCTGAATAAACCATCTTTGCTGGAGAAGTATCTGGAAGTCTTTTTGTTTCAGGCCAACTCCAATAATTTACGCTATCTATCCCTAGTCTTTAAAAAAAAAAAAAATTCCATAATTATCACTGATTCGTTTTAGCTACTGCTATTGGCATGATTTATTGTAGCATTTTACCATAACAATCCACAATACTTAAAGATGTGTCATGCTGTTCTAAGTCGTTTCAGTCCTGCCGAACTCTGCGACCCTATGGGACTGTAGCCTGCTAGGCTCTTCTGTCCATGGCATGCTCCAGGCAAGAATACTGAAGTAGGTTACCATGCCATTCTCCAGAGGATCTTCCCAACCCAGGGATCGAACCCACATCTCTTAAGTTTCCTGCATTGGCAGGCGGGTTCTTTATCACTAGCGCCACCTGGGAAGCCCTAGAAAGTGAAGTCGCTCAGTCATGCATGACTCTTTGCGACCCCATGGACTGTAGTCTACCAGTCTCTTTCGTCCATGGGATTTTCCAGGCAAGAATATGGAATGGGTTGCCATTTCCTTCTCCAGGAGATCTTCTCAACCCAGGGACTAAACCTGGGTCTCCCGCATTGTAGTGAGATGCTTTACCGTCTGAGCCACCAGGGAAGTCCAAGGAAGATATACAATCTGGTAATTACTTTTTTAGATTAATTTATTTATTTTAATTACTGTACAATATTGTGATGGCCTTTGCCACAAACCAACATGAATCGGCAATAGATATATATGTGTCTCCTCCATCCTGAACCCTCCTTTCACCTCCCTCTGCACCCGACACCTCTGGGTTGTCCCAGAGCTCCAACTTTGGCTGCCTGCTTCATGCGTCGAACCCACACTGGTCATCTGTTTTACATATGGTAATGTACATGTTTCAGTGCTATTCTCTCAAATCATCCCACCCTTACCTTTCTGAGTCCAAGAGTCTGTTCTTTAAGTCTCTGTCTCCTTTCCTGTCCTGCATGTAGGATCATCAGACCATCTTTCTAAATTTCACATATATGCATTAATATATGGTAACTGCTTTTCTCTAATTTACTTCACTCTGTATAACAGGCTCCAGGTTCATCTACCTCATTAGAACTTACTCAAATGTGTTCCTTTTTATAGCTGAGTAGTATTCCATTGTGTATATGTTATCACGATTTCCTTATCCATTCATCTGCCGATGGACATCTCGGTTTCTTCCATGTCCCAGCTATTGTAAATACTGCTGCAATGCACAATCGGGTACATATGTCTTTTTCAATTCTGGTTTTCTTGGGATATATGCTCAGCAGTGGGATTGCTGGGTCATATGGCAGTTCTATTTCCAGTTTTTTAAGGAATCTCCACACTGTTCTGCATAGTGGCTGTACTAGTTTGCATTCCCAACAACACTGTGTGAGGGTTCCCTTTTCCCCACACCCTCTCCAGCATTTATTGTTTGTAGACTTTTTGATGATGGCCATTCTGACTGGTATGAGATGATACCTCATTGTGCTTTTAAGTTGTATTTCTCTAATAGTGAGTGATGTTGAGCATCTTTTCATGTGTTTGTCAGCCATCTGTATGACTTCTCTGAAGAAATGTCTGTTTAGGTCTTTTGCCCACTTTTTGACTGTGCTGTTAATTTTTCTGGTATTGAGCTTCATGAGCTGCTAGTATATTTTGTTGATTAATTCTTTGTCAGATGTTTCATTTGCAAAAATCCTCAACAAAATTCTAGCAAACAGAATCCAACAACACACTAAAAAGATCACACATCTCGATCTAGTGGGCATTATCCCAGGGATGCAAGGATTGTTCAATATTTGCAAATCAATCAATGTGATACACCATATTAACAAATTGAAAGACAAAAACCATATGATTATTTCAATAGATGCAGAGAAAGCCTTTAAAAAACTCAACACCCATTTATGATAAAAACTCTCCAGAAAGCAGACATAGAACCAACATAACTCAAAATAATAAAAACCATACACAACAAACTGATAGCAAACATTATCCTCAATGGAGAAAAATTGAAAGCATTTCCTCTAAAATTAGGAACAAGACAAGGGTGCCCACTCTCAGCACTACTATTCAACATAGTTTTGGAAATCCTAGCCACAGAAATAAGAGAAGAAAAAGAAATAAAAGGAATCCAGATTGGAAAAGAAGAAGTAAAGCTCTCACTGTTTACAGATGACATGATCCTCTACATAGAACACCCTAAAGACAGCTCCAGAAAAATACTAGAGCTAATCAGTGAATATAGTAAACTCATAGGATATAAAATTAATTCACAGAAATCCCTTGCATTCCTATGCCCTAAGAATGAAAGATCACCAAGTGAAATTGAGGAAACAATTCCATTCACCATTGCAGAAAAAGAAATAAAATACTTGGGGATCAATTTGCCTAAAGAAACAAAAGACCTGTATACAGAAAACTACAGAACACTGGTGAAAGAAATCAAAGATGACACAAATAGATGGAGAAATATGCCATGTTCTTGTATTTGAAGAATCAATATATTGAAAATGGTACATTACCCAAAACAATGCAATCCCTATCAAACCACCAAAGGTACTTTTCACAGAACTAGAACAAATAATTACACAATTTGTATGGAAACACAAAAGACCCTGGCTAGCCAAAGCAATCTTGAGAAAGAAGAATGGAACTTCAGGAATCAACATTCCTGATTTCATACTATAGTACAAAGCTACATTCATCAAGACAATATGGCACTGGCACAAAGACAGAACTATAAATCAATGGAACAAAATAAATCCAGAGATAAATCCATGCACTTATGGACACTTTATCTTTGATAAAGGAGGCAAAAAACAATGGAGAAAAGATGGTCTCTTCAACATGTGGTGCTGGGGAAACTGATCAACTACATGTAAAAGAATGCAACTAGAACACCTTCTAACACCATACACAAAAATAAACTCAAAATGGATTAAAGACCTAAATGTAAGACTAGAAACTATAAAACTCTTAGAAGAAAACATAGGCAGAACACTCTGACATAAATCATAGCAAGATCCTCTATGACCTACCTCCCAGAGTAATGGAAATAAAAACAAACAAAAAAACAAACGGGACCATCTTAACTTAAAATATTTTGCACAATGAAGGAAACTATGAGCAAGGTGAAATGACAGCTCAAGAATGGCAACTAATAAAAATAAGCGGAAAAAAAAAAGAATGATAATTGCTTTAAAATTTGTATTTGAGTATAAACCTCAATTTTGTTCGCTTGGTTGTTTTACCAGATAAATATAGGACTGGCAAAGGACTTAGGACTTGGAGTGAGAGTGAAAAATTTTGTATTAGTTCTGACAGTCTAAATTTCAAAAGTAATAATCACATTAATTCAGTTTTATTTAGTATTTTACAATTTACAATTGATTTTCTAATCTGTTTTATATTGATTACTTAAATTAATACATTTCTTTGGTCTTTGGTTTCATCATTTGAAATTTACACAATTTGAATTTCATAATCTCTGAAGTTCCACTTCAGACAAAGGTCTGTCTAGTCAAAGCTATGACTTTTCCAGTAGTCATGCATGGATGTGAGAGTTGGACTATAAAGAAAGCTGAGCACCAAAGAATTGATGCTTTTGAACCATGGTGTTGGAGAAGACTCTTGAGAGTCCCTTGGACTGCAAGGAGATCAAGCCAGTAAATCCTAAAGGAAATCAGTCCTGAATATTCATGGGAAGGACTGATGCTGAAGCTGAAGCTCCAATACTTTGGCCACCTGATGCCAAGAGCTGACTCATTGGAAAAGACCCTGATTTTGGGAAAGATTGAAGACAGGAGGAGAAGGGAATGTCAGAGGATGAGATAGTTGGATAGCATCACCAACTCGATGGAAATGAATTTGAGCAAACTCTGGGAGTTGGTGATGGACAGGGAAACCTGGCGTGCTGCAGTCCAATGGACTGCAAAGAGTCGGACATGACTGAGTGACTGAACTGAACTGAATTTTCACTTATTTTTATTCTTTATGAATAATTAGTAATTCATATTAAATAATCACATCAGAACTTTACTCTGAAGCTTTAACTCATAGGAATTTTTACTTTGAAGCAAATTCTACAAATAAACACATTGCATATTTAGAAAGAAATTGATTCTTTGTCAGTTGGGGTGTCATTTATTGAACTATTCTTTCAAGGCGTATGGAAATTGTCAAATGACTTAAAGAGTGATGTACCATCCAAGTTGAAAAACTTTACATAGAAAGATTAAAACATAGGAAGATTATTACCCCAAAACTAATTTAGTTCAAGTTAGAAATTCTGAGTATATATTGTTTATTAGGCTTTTATTTAGGTACTGTGTCTAAAAGATGAATAAAGTATTATTATTATTAAATATCTTACATCAAATACAGCATAATTTCATTTCTTAATCTATCATCTAGTCCTTCAGGTGTAATAACAAAATAATTATGCCACTACAATGCTTTCTAATATATAAAATAATTTGTTTTAAGATAAAAAATTGTTATATAAAAAAAAATCTGATTTGTAGTAGATACTAACATATTTGCCATTTGATATAATTTATTTGGATTTTTTAAGATTTGAGGATCTACCTAAGACAAATTCCTAAGGAGGGCTGGTTCCCATATAACAGGCCAAAAACTTGACGTTTTTCATATTTTGGTAGATTATTTGTAGATTTTTAGGCCCTCCTAAATTTCATAGAGTATGCTAATCTGAATTCCACCTTACAATGCTTTTTAATGGAACATGGAAACTTAATTTACTTTATTTTCTTTTAATGCCATGTCTTGCCTCAGGTTTATTCTAGGTTTAATTCTAAACTTTTGGTGGAAACAATAAGGAATGGCTTCAGGACACTGAATTTAGATAGTAATTTACTTTTAAAAATTTTTTTCTTATTATTTCCCTTAATATTCTTATTATTTAAAGCTATGGCCACATGTATCAATAAGGACAGTGTACTTTCTTCATTCCCTGTAAGCATCTACTTTCATAAATTAATGTTGCTTTACTGATTTGGAATGCAAAAGAGAGACAATTCTAAGACCATGTTAGAACTTTAGTTAGGATATATTTATGACTTCATTGTCATGTTCCCTTCACATTTATTATTATTTCTGCTCTACTGAATTCATTCAGGATAGAATAAACCTTATTTTTTAGATATAGTCAATCTTCATTATTTATAGATTTTGCATTTGAGAATTTTCTTACTCATTAACATTTATTTGTAACTCTGAAATCAACAAAGTGTTTTCCTGATTGCTTACATATGTATGCATGCATGCTCAGTCTAAAAGTCATGCCCAACTCTTTGTGACCCCGTTGACTGTAGCCCACCAGGCTCTTCTGTCTATAGAATTTTCCAGGCAAGAATACTGGAGTAGGTTGCCATTTCCTTCTCCAGAGCTACAGATGTGTGCAGAGTGGCAAAAAAAAAAAAAAAAAGTGAGTCACCTCATAAGAACATTCTCAGCTAAGGTTAAACAAGGTGATGCTTTACCTTATTTCAACTTGTTTTGACTCTCGTACAGAGATGACCAGAAGATGGAGAGTGCAGTGTACTGAAGAAGCTTGGGGCCTGGGGTCACTTAAATGGTATTTCAATCCAAACTCTGGTATGTGTTAGTGGAGTGGCCTCAGGAAAGTCATTTAAAATTCTGAGGTTTATTTTTCTTGAAAAATAAAAATAGTATAATCTGCTAGGATGAGCCATTTGTAGAATTTATCATTTATCTATCAATCTATTAATCCACTCATCTGACTAAATATTTTCAACAGAAGACATTATGCCAGTGAGAAATATTAATTGCTTAATTTTCTGCAAGAACCACTGTTCAATAATTTGTTAAGAAAACAAAAAAAGTTATACCAAGCATAGATTATATCATACATTATAAGCATAGCATTGCAAGTTTTATTTCATATGCCTTGGCTTCTCTCCTAGGATCATTTCTGTAAGTCTAACTACCTACTGGTCATCTTACCTAAATGTCTTACTCCATGATTTTAAAATCTTATATTAGACTTCAGACCCTGCCAAATTTTTAAGCATTGTTTATTCTTCCACAGCATTAAAAATTTAGTCTCTACTAGATCTCCACATTACAAAATTTAGCATGGTGCTTAGTATCATGGAAAAGAGGGATGGACATAAACAGCCTTGAGACTGGGTCTTAGACCTTCCACTGACTAGTAGTATCACTTTTGGCCAGTTCTATAAACAGTACAGATAATAGAAGTGCCAAATTTAGAGTGACTTTGTGTGATTGTGTGTATGTATGTGAGTATTCATGAAATAATATGTATTCATTGAAAGGGCTGATGTTGAAGCTGAAGCTCCAATACTCTGGCCACATGATGCAAAGAACTGACTCATTGGAAAAGACCCTGATGTTGGGAAAGACTGAAGGTAGGAGAAGGAGAAGATGGAGGATGAGATGGCTGGATGGTATCACCAACTTGATGGACAGGAGTTTGAGCAAGCTCCAGGAGTCGCTGATGGACACGGAAGCCTGGTGTGCTCAGTACATAGAGTCACAGAGTTGGATAACACTGAGTGACTGAACAAACTGAATATGGATAGGAAATTATACAGTGTCAGAGACATACCGATCTTATGATTTTTAAATATACTGTTGATGAGAATATATATGGTGCACTACTATGAAGAAGAGTATGGAGGCTTTTCAAAAACAGAACTAGCATATGATCCAGCAATTCCACCTCTGGGCATTTATTTGAAGAAAACAAAAACACTAATTTGAAGTGATATATACACGCACATGTTCACTGAAGCATTAGTTACAATAGCCAAGTATGGAAACATCAGTGAAGTGTCCAAATGAATAGATTAAAAAAAATGTATATCTATTTACATATATAATTGAAAAAATTTACACATATATAATGGATAAAAATTATATATATGAATTACTATATATCCGGAGGAGGCAACTGACTCCAGTGTTCTTGCTTGGAGAATCCCCATGGGTGAGGAGCCTGATGGGCTACAATCCAGAGGGTTGCAAAGAGAGAAACGATTGAATTGACTAAACACATTACTATATATATATATAATGGAATATTATTCCATTATAAAATAGAAGAAAGTATTGCCATTTGGGACAACACAGATGAACTTTAAAGACATTGTGCCAAGTTAAATAAGTCATAGAGAGAAAGAGAAAGATAGGCACCATACGATTGCCTAAAATTCTTAACAACAACAACAGCAACAATTAGCTAATAGATACAGAGAACAGATTGGTAGTGTAAGTGTTGGGTAGGGTGGGAGAAAAGTGTGAACTGGTGTTTTGTTTTCACTGCTTAGTCTAAATAAATTGAATAAAAAAGTTAAAAGTCCTGTATATAAATAAATTGAAAGCAAAATTTAAAAGTCCTGTATCTCCCTAAAATTGTCTCTATACAACATGTCACTCCAGTTTAATACATTGTTTCTCTTAGAAATACTTGCTTCTACTATTGTCAAGATATAATAGAATGAAAAAAAAATTCCACAAAATAAAGAACACGGCAATGGAATCAAGAGATTTGAATTTAACCCTATTCTGCCTTCTACTATTACTGATGCTTAACTTCACATACATTACACACAACGCCTACCCCGCTGCATATGACTCAGATGGTCACTGCCTAAGTGATAAAGTCCACATTTCTGTTTCTTAATCTATCAGAAGCAGGTTTTATGAGCACTGTGTGAATACGTTAGATAACAAATATGAATGAAATATCTAGCGTGTCTGAGGATAAGTAATGATTAACTAGTAACCATTATTTTTATTGTTGTTATTATCTGCATTTCATTAACAGGATGGTGACTTACTCAAGTCTATTTGGAATCGGGGCTCCTATATGGATAGAAAAACTGGGAGGCTTCTTAGGATGCTGAAGTTGGAGAAAGTTGAGCTACATTAAAAATACAGGAGTTAACTGTTGATAACTCATGCTGAAATTGACCTCTATTCAAACAGTGGACACTTTCTGTCTTGAAACTCTAGGCTTCAGTATTACACTCTCAGTTAACTTATATCCTAGTAATTGAGTGTGCAATCATTTATTGACCACATGTTTTTTCCTGACTTTTATATTAGATGCTGGGAATATATTGTGGAAAGAATGAGTCAGTATTCCTACCCTCAAAGATCTTACTGCCTAGTGGGAAAAATAAATATTAAACCACAGATAAGCTAATTAAATATAAAATTTCAGAGTGTGCTAAGTACAAAGACCAAAGTGATCAAAGTCAAAGTCGCTCAGTGGAGTCTGACTCTTTGCCGCCCCACAGACTGTAGCCCACCAGGCTCCTCTGTCCACTGGATTTCCTAGGCAAGAATACTGAAATTGGTTGCCATTTCCATCTCCAGGGGACCATCACTACCCAGGGATTAGACCCAGGACTCTCACTTACTAGGCAGATTCTATACCATCTAAGCCATCGGGGAGGCCTGCTAAGTACCACAGGGGTACAGTATATGGGGTTCTATGAAAGGGTAAAAATAATAGAGTAAAAAGGGTAAAAAGGGTAAAAAATAATAGAGGCTGTTTTGCCCAGGGACATACAACAAATACATTCAATATTACAGTAATCAAAGTCTATGCCCCAACTAGTAATGCTGAAGAAGCTGAACTTGAACGGTTCTATGAAGACCTACAACACCTTATAGAACTAACACCTAAAAAAGATGCCCTTTTCATTATGGAATGCAAAAGTAGAGGTCAAGAAATGCCTGGAATAACAGACAAATTTGGTCTTGGAATACAGAATGAAGCAGGGCAAAGGCTAATAGAGTATTGCCAGGAGAACACACTGATCATAGCAAACACCTTTTTCCAACAACACAAGAGAAGACTTTACATGTGGACATCACCAGATAGTCAATACTGAAATTAGATTGATTATACTCTATGCAGCCAAAGATGGAGAAGCTCTATACAGTCAACAAAAACAAGACTGGGAGCTGACTGTGGCACAGACCTTGAACTCCTTATTGCTAAATTCAGACTTAAACTGAAGAGAGTAGGGAAAACCACTAGACCATTCACATATGACCTAAACCAAATCCTTTACGATTATACAGTGGAATTGACAAATAAATAGATTCAAGGGATTAGATCTGTTAGACAAAATGTTTGAAGGACTATGGACAGAAGTTAGTCACATTGTATAGAAGGCAGGGATCAAGACCATCCCCAAGGAAAATAAATGCAAAATGGGAAAATGATGGTCTGAAGAGGGTTTAGAAACAGACCTGAAGAGAAGAGAAGAGAAGCAAAAGGCAAAGGAGAAAAGGAAAGATCTACCCATTTGAATGAAGAGTTCAAAAGAATACCAAGGGAGATAAGAAAGCCTTCCTCAGCAATCAATGCAAAGAAATAGAGGAAAAGAATAAAATAGGAAAATCTAGAGATCACTTCAAGAAAATTAGAGACACCAAGAGAAATGTTCATGCAAAGATGGGCACAATAAAGGACAGAAATGGTATGGACCTAACAGAAGCAGAAGATATTAAGAAGAGGTGGCAAGAATACACAGAAGAACTATACAAAAAAGATCTTCATGACCCAAATAATCACAATGGTGTGACCACTCACCTAGAGCCAGACATCCTAAAATGCGAAGTCAAGTGGGCCTCAGGAAGCACCACTATGAACAAAGCAAGTGGAGCTGATGGAATTCTAGTTGAGCTATTTCAAATCCTAAAAGATGATGTTGTGAAAGTGCTGCACTCAATGTGCCAGCAAATTTGGAAAACTAAGCAGTGGCCATATGACCAGAATAATCAGTTTTCATTTCAATCACAAAGAGAGGCAATGCCAAATAATGCTCAAACTACCGCACAATTGCACTTATTTCATATGCTAGTAAAGTAACTCTCAAAATTCTCCAAGCCAGAATTCAACAGTACAAGAGACATGAATTTGCAGATGCTCAAGTTGGATTTAGAAAAGGCAGAGGAACCAGAGCTCAAATTGCCAACATTATTTGGATTATCAAAAAAGCAAGAGTTCCAGGAAAAAAACATCTACTTCTGCTTTATTTAATATGCCACAGCCTTTGCCTGTATGGATCACAACAAATGGTGGAGAAGTTTTGAAAAAAAAAAAAAAATGAGACTACTAGACCACCTTACCCGCCTCCTGAGAAATCTGTATACAGGTCAAGAAGCGACAGTTAGAACCTGACATGCTATAACAGACTGGTTCCAAATTGAGAAAGGTGGAAATCAAGGCTGTATATTGTCACCCTGCTCATTTAACTTATATGCAGAGTACAGCATGAGAAATGCTGGGCTGGGTGAAGCACAAGCTGGAATCAAGATTGCTGAGAGAAATAGAAAAAACCTCAGATATGCAGATAACACCACCCTTATGACAGAAAGTGAAGAACTAAAGAGCCTCTTGATGAAAGAGAAGAGTGAAAAAGTTGGCTTAAAACTCAACATTCCAAAAACTAAGATCATGGCATCTGGTCCCATCATTTCATGGCAAATAAATGGGGAAACAGTGGAAACAGTGACAGACTTTATTTTCTTGGCTCCAAAATCACTGCAGATGGTGACTGAAGCCATGAAATTAAAAGACATTTGCTCCTTGGAAGATAAGTTATGACCAACCTAGATAGCATATTAAAAAGCAGAGGCATTTCTTTGCCAGCAAAGGTCCATCTAGTCAAAGATATGGTTTTTCCAGTAGTCATGCATGGATGTGAGAGTTGGAATATAAAGAACACTGAGCACCAGAGAATTGATGCTTTTGAACTGTGGTGCTGGAGAAGTCTCTTGAAAGTCCCTTGGACTGCAAGGAGTTCCAACCAGTTCACCCTAAAGGAGATCAATCCTGAATATTCATTGGAAGGATTGATGCTGCAGCTAAAACTCCAATACTTTGGCTGCCTGATGCGAAGAACTGACTCATTTGAAAAGACCCTGATGCTGGGAAAGATTGAAGGTGGGAAGAGAAGGGGATGACAGAGAATGAGATGGTTGAATGGCATCACTGACTCAAAGAAATGAGTTTGAGTAAGCTCTGGGAGTTGGTGATGGACAGGGAGGCCTGGCATGCTGCAGTGCATGGGGTTGCAGAGAGTCCGACACAATTGAGTGACTGCTCTGAAATGATACAACAAATGTATAATGGAGTTTTAACAGCGTGAATCTAGTAGTGAGAATTTTTATTCTTGTAGTCTTCGTTCCTTTAAAATTTTAAATTAAAATTTTTACATTAACTGTTTAAATATCCTTCTGGATTTTTTACCTAGAATGGAACTATTTCTATCATTATGTTTCTTTTGGTACAAGTGTTTTCTTTATATTGGCATAATTATATTTTTCCTTGATTTTTCTGCTAATAGTTGTTTTTATGATAGGATCTATTTGAAAGTCAAATAAATAACCTAACTCTACACCTAATGCAACTAGAGAAGGAAGAAATGAAGAACTCCAGGGTTAGTAGAAGGAAAGAAATCTTAAAAATTAGGGCAGAAATAAATGCAAAAGAAACTAAAGAGACCATAGCAAAAATCAACAAAGCTAAAAGCTGGTTTTTTGAAAAAATAAACAAAATTGACAAACCATTAGCAAGACTCATTAAGAAACAAAGGGAGAAGAATCAAATTAACAAAATTAGAAATGAAAATGGAGAGATCACAACAGACAACAGTGAAATACAAAGGATCATAAGAGACTACTACAGCAGCTCTATGCCAATAAAATGGACAACTTGGAAGAAATGGATAAATTCTTAGAAAAGTATAACTTTCCAAAACTGAACCAGGAAGAAATAGCAGATCTTAGCAGACCCATCACAAGCAAGGAAATCAAAACTGTAATCAGAAATCTTCTAGCAAACAAAAGCCCAGGACCAGATGGCTTCACAGCTGAATTCTACCAAAAATTTAGAGAGAGCTAACCCCTATCTTACTCAAACTCTTCCAGAAAATTGCAGAAGAAGGTAAACTTCCAAACTCATTCAATGAGGCCACCATCACCCTAATTCCAAAACCAGACAAAGATGCCACAAAAAAAGAAAACTACAGGCCAATATCACTGATGAACATAGATGCAAAAATCCTTAACAAAATTATAGCAAACAGAATCCAAAAACATATTTAAAAAAATCATACATCATGAAAATTAAATAACATTTTAAAAGGCAATTCTGTAATCACTCTTTCAAATGATTTTTTCATAAATAATTTTACTTAAAAGTAAATACATTAATAAAGGTAATTACTAAAAACAAAGAACTGTCATGAAAAGATGTGAAGAAGCCTTAAATGCATATTAGTAGGTGAAAAAATGCTACACATCTTATGATTCCAAGTTGTGTAACCTTTTCAAATTGTCTTTCTTCACTTAGGAAAAGGTAACACTATGGAAGCAATAAAAAGATTAGTGGTTGTCATAGCTTGGGGGTGGAATGAAGGGAGGAATAAATAGTTGGCATTTCAGGGCAGTGAAAATTACTTGGATGATACTATAATGATGTCTGTCATTATATATTTAGTCAAACCCACATAATATACACCACCGAGAGTGATCTCTACATATAATCGGAGAGTCTGGATGCTTGTTGAATGTCAATGTAGGTTTGTTGATGGTAAAAAATTTACCTCTCTGGTGGAGGTTGTTGATTATCAGGAAATCTATGCATGTATCAGGTCAGAGTGCCTATGGGAAATCTTTCTACCTTCCTCTTAATCTTGCTGTGAATATAAAACTTCTCTAAAAATAAAATGTGAAATAAAATAAAATAAGCTGTGAAAAAAGAAAGTAATCATCTATAGTGCTTAAATATATAAAAGATTATCATTTTCAGTTTTGAACACTCTAAAACAAATCTCCATTTTGTTAATTAAGTAGCATGATTAATTCTTTTGAGGAGCTGCATTTCCCCAGGCAGTCAGGAATACCCCTAAAAGTGTTCTAGAATACTCCTGCATTACCATGAGTTTTCATGTTCATTAGAAATTTAGTTCAGTTCAGTCTCTGAGTCATGGCCAACTGTTTATGACCCCATGGATGGCAGCACACTGTCCATCACCAACTCCAGGAGCTTGCTCAGATTCATGTCCATCAAGTGATGATGCCATCCAACCATCTCATCCTCTGTTGACCCTTTCTCATCCTGCTTTCAGTCTTTCCCAGAATCAGGGTCTTTTCCAATGAGTTAACTCTTCAGGTGGCCAAAGTACTGGAGCTTCAGTTTCAGCATCAATCCTTGCAATGAATATTCAGGACTGATTTCTTTTAGGATTGATTGATTGGATCTCCTTTCAGTCCAAGGGACTCTCAAGAGACTTCTCCAACACCACAGTTCAAAAGCTTCAATTCTTTGGCACTCAGCTTTCTTTATGGTCCAAGTCTCACATCCATACATGACTACTGGAAAAACCATAGCTTTGAATAGATGCACCTTTGTAAACAAAGTAATGTCTCTGCTTTTTAATATGCTGTCTAGGTTAGTCATAGCTTTTCTTCTAAGAAGCAAGTATCTTTTAATTTCATGGCTGCAGTCAACATCTGCAGTGATTTTGGAGCCAGAAAAAATAAAGTCTGTCACTGTTTCTATTGTTTCCCCATCTATTCGCCATGAAGTGATGGAACTAGATGCCATGATTTTAGTTTCTTGAATGTTGAGTCTTAAGCCAGATTTTTTACTCTTCTCTTTCACTTTGATCAAGAGGCTCTTCAGTTCCTCTTCACATTCTTCCACTAGGGTGGTGTCATCTGCATATCTAACATTATTGATATTTCTCCCTGGAATCTTGATTCTAGCATGTGCTTCATCCAGGCTGGCATTTTGCATGAGGTACCCTGGATATAAGTTAAATAAGCAGGGTGATAATATACACCACTGATGTACTCGTTTTCCAATTTGGAACCAGTCTGCTGTTTTAAGTCAGGTTTTAACTGTTGCTTCTTGACCTGCATACAGATTTCTCAGAAGGTGGGTAAGATGATCTGATATTCCCATTTTTTTAAAGAATTTTCCACTGTTTGTTCTGATCCACACAGTCATAGGCTGTGGCATAGTCAATAAAGCAGAAGTAGATGTTTTTCTGAAACTCTTTGCTTTTTTGATGATCCAATGGATGTTGGCAATTTGATCTCCTGTTCCTCTGCCTTTTCTAAATCCAGCTTGAACATCTGAAATTTCTCAGTTCATGTTTTGTTGAAGCCTTGCTTGGAAAATTTTGAGCAGTACTTTGTTAGCACATGAGATGAGTGCAATTGTGCGGTAGTTTGAGCATTCTTTGGCATTGCCTTTCTTTGGGATTGGAATGAAAACTGACCTTTTCTAGTCCTGTGGCCACTGCTGAGGTTTCCAAATTTGCTAGCGTATTGACTGTACCACTTTCAGATCACTGCGTCTTGGACAATGTCACTAACCTCTGTCTGTAGTTCTTCAGGCACTCTGTCTATCAGGTCCAATCCCTTGAATCTATTTGTCACTTCTATTGTATTTCTGTAAGGGATTTAATTTAGGTGATACCTGAATGGTTTAGTGGTTTTCACTACTTTCTTCTTTTATTAGAAATATATTACTACCGTTACTGATTACTAAGAATAACTTTAAAACGACATACTATTTTGAATTAGAAGACTTTGTGATTTAACTGACCTAATATTAAATCTACCTATGGATATAACCAGAATTTTTTTTTTTGTTTTGTCACTCAGTTATGTCTTACTATTTTGCAACCTCATGGATTGGAGCCTGCCAGACTACTTTGTCTATGAGATTTCCCAGGCAAGAATACTGGAGTGGGTTGCCATTTCCTTCTCCAGGGGATCTTCCCAACCTAGGAATTAAAGCTGGTTTTGGTGCCAGATTCTTTACCACTGAGCTAGCAGGGAAGCCAACTGGATTTTAACCTTGGTTGATTACTTTTAAAATCTGTTATCAACTATTTGATCAATCTGTACCATCCTTTCTAGATTTCTTTTTTTTTTTTTTAATCTCCAGATTTGGCCAACAGTCTTGTTCACAGTAAAAAATAATTGTCTGTTTTCTTATGTAAGCCTTGCTTACACTGACTCTGGGTCTGACCAACATGACTTATGACTTAGTTCGGATAACTGGACATGCGACCAAGTGAAGTCAGCAGAGTCTTGATAAATGCTGGGGAGATAGCATTCTGGAATGTTGCTACTACCACAGAAGAAGGCCTGGTATGGTCACCTTGAAAGAGAGACAGAACCTCATATCCTTACTTTCCCAGATGAGACACTCTTAAGCTGACCTTACAGCTGAAGACACCACATATATGAGCTCATGTGAGAACTATAGACGAACTTAACTAACCCACAGAATAGTGATAAATAATATGGTTTTTTGTTGTTGTTGTTGTTTTAAGGTACTTAATTTTGGGTTTATTTGTTAGACAGGAGAGGCTAACTGAAATTAGAAATTATACACAAATTTAGCAAATCTCTTAAGTATTACTTGATCATAATGGAAAGGACATTTTAAATATTGTTACTAATTTTCAAACCACAGAAATTTTTTAAGTTTTAAGTAAGCAAATTAAGTTCTTTAATGTTTTCATCTTTTTCCTAGGGAACAGACTGCAGAAGAAAACCAAAATTCAAATATTTCTGTTTAGCTAATGGCTTCTATTTAAGCCAGCATTAAAATTAATGTTCAAGATCATTATCCATGAACTTTCCATGCAGTTAGGAAAATTTGGAAATGTTCAACATAATTCTGAAAATTGTAAAAACTCATTAAAATGTCTGTTGAGCAGCTGGAAGTTCCTTGAAGGTGTAGGTAATTTTCAGTTTCCTTTTGTGTCCACTAGTATAATGGCAAGCTCATCTTAGGTAGTGAGACACTTATATATAAAATAATAAGAATAATTCTCTATTCTAGGAAATCTCTTTTGCAGAATATCATGAAACCAAAGAATGGAAGTTCCTAAGGTGGAGTCTCACTCTTGATGGTTACAAAAAACTGTAGTTATAATAGATTTTGACATGATTATTTGTAAAAAACAAATAACATAAAGTTTATAAAATTGAAAGGCTTCTAGGCTCTGAATGGTTTCTTTTTTTTTTTTAATATTTCTCTACAAGTTTCTTTAAAAATTAAACTGTGCATATGCATGATGTACTCATTGATGCTTTCAAATTATGATGCTAGAGAAGACTCTTGAGCATCCCTTGAACTGTGAGGAGATCAAACAAATCAATCCTAAAGGAAATCAACACTGGATATTCATTGGAATAACTGATGCTGAAGCTGAAGCTCCAGTACTTTGGCTACCCAATGGAAAGAGTCAACTCATTGCAAAAGACCCTGATGCTGGGAAAGACTGAGGGCAGAAGAAGCGGATAGCAGAGGATGAGATGGTTGGATGGCTTTACTGACTAAGTGGACATGAGTTTGAGCAAACTCTGGTAGATAGTGAAGGACAGGGAAGCCTGGCGTGCTTCAGTCCATTGGGTCACTAAGAGTCAGACAAGACTTTGCAACTGAGCAAAAACATGATGTACTCATTAGCTATTAGCAGTACAAAGCATTTACAGATTTTAGCTTCTCACAGCTTATGTCAACTAAACATCTTGTTCATTAATGTAATTCAACAAAGTCTGCTTCTTTTGTAGGCAGGGTACACAGCAATTTAATTTATCATTTCTTGGTTCTCATGCAATGATATATTGTAAGATTCTTCCTGATGCTTTCTAGTTATATTTTCCCAACAGCGGATGACATTTGAAAGCCCCTCATTCTTTGCATATTTACAGCTTATCTAAAACATTTAAAAAATTTCAAAAATTATAAATTTTTATTATTATAAAACTATTTGTACAGTAAATGCATAAAATTATTATAAAATATTTCACTCAAACAGCTCATTCTAATTGTGTTTATGATAAGAGCTTACACACTGCAATGCAGTTTCCATATAATCAGTATTTTATAAGTGCTTTACTCACACTGACTATGAGTAAATGTACCTACAATGACTCTTGCATTACAAAGTTTATTGTTCTTATTTTACAAGTAAAGAAACTGGAATAGGGTATTTATGTAATTTCCTCAGGTTATATGGCTGTTAAGCAGTAGAGGTAGAAACTGAACCCAGGCAACTTAACTTGTATTTTCTTCTGTTTTCAGCATTGTGCCACACACTCAGAGAGAGAGAAGAGAACTACAACAGAACAATTTTTAAGTTTAAAGGATCAAAGAGACAAACAACTGAGAAATGTTTAATATATATGAAAAATGACAAGCATACAAGAAAGCAACAAGTTTAATGCTGAGTTGTGTAACAGAGAATAATTATAAAAAATATGCTTATTAGCACTAAGAAACATAATTTCTTTTCCATATATGAATGCCAATCTCTGCAATGATCTTACAAAGCAAATTAATTATCACCTTTTAATAAGTGAAGAAATTGAAGGTCAGAGTTTAAGTAATTTACCAGGGCTAGTCATTCCGTACATGACAGTGCTAATATCTATCCTTCAATCTGTGTGGCTCAAAGTATGTTCACTCTTTGTTACAGCACACAGAAAATAATACAGAACACAGAAAATAGTATTAATGACAACAGGCCTGGAGAAAGAGCGGCAGGGTGTGTCCCTCAGGTTTAAAAGATAGGGAAACTTGTAACAGATTCAAAACAGAAAGAAGGGCTTTCCAGAAAACAGGGAAAGGCTTCTGTTGCTGCTAAGTCACTTCAGTCGTGTCCGACTCTGTGTGACCCCATAGACAGCAGGCCACCAGGCTCTCCCATCCCCGGAATTCTCCAAGCAAGAACACTGGAGTGGGTTGCCATTGCCTTCTCCAGGGAAAGGCTATGTGGATATATTTGGTTTGTGGGAGGGGGGAAAAAAAAAAAAAGCCAAGCTGAGGGGTAGAGATGGGTACTAAAAGTTTTTGAAGAAAGGATGAGTTAGATTTCTTAAAGGTAGAGTAGCCTAGATTATATTGACTATAATTGAGCAGGAAATTCATCTGAGACTGTAGCCTAGCAAATTAATAGGCAAGAGATCTTTGGTTACAGAAATAGAAATGCAAAGAAAGATTCAGACATAATGGATTATACTCATCCTGACAAAAACATTACTTCAATAGAGCATTTTTCAAACGATATTTATATATAGTATGTAGACTAAATTGACTGACTAAATGTAAAAGTGAAAGAGAATAAAAAAAAAAAAACCCTGATAATATCAAAGTTAGTTTTCAATCTTATGTACAAGCTGATAGTTTCATTGACTGGAATAGACAAAGATATAGAAGGATAATATAATTTGTGGATTAAAATGGTAATGAAATCAGTGAGAAATGTGTCGAAATTGAGGTGATAACTGAGATAGCAAGTGAAAAAAAAAAGGAACATTCAACCAGATTCAGGAGAATAGGCAGTATCTAAGTATTATGATCAATAGCACATCCTCCAAAACTGATGTATTATGAAAAAATGTCATGAAGAAGAATACTATGTGCACCCTCAGAAATGCCAGTTGAAATGTGGGACAAAGAGAAATCAACAAAGGATACTGAATAGGAGCCATCTGAGAGGGAGGGAAGAAACCCAGGCAGGATACATCACGAGGCTTCTGCGAACCCAGGGAAGTATTTTAAAGAAGGAACATTCCTCAAACTGAATAGTACTTTCTCTGAAAAGGGGGAAAAAAGAGGACTGAATGGGTGAAGAATAGAGGACACTGTCCATTTCCTTAGTTAACACTTCTGCTTCATCCAGCAACATCCTAATTCTTTGAAGGTAGAAGACAAGAGCAAGAGATACAATAATAAAAATGATCAAAGAAAAATTATCTTACATTGGGAATATAAGTGAATCTTATGTACATGCACTCCCATCACTAAGTGCTTAGTAAATGTTTGCTACTAAAGATATAACGTAAAATAAAGGAACCTGAACCACCCTCTGTACGGAGAGAACTTCCTTACTAAGCTATGAAGGAAATTAACATTTATTGAGCAAGTACTATCTTCCAGGCACCATGATACTTTGAAAAGTTGTTAGAAAAATATAAAGTCATACTCATTATGAACTTCTTGCTATTAATATTAAAACTAATATCTTACTTCATTAGCTGCAGGAAAACCAAATTATTTATAGTAAAATAAAAATAGCATATAGTATCATCATCCTGTCAGGTAGAAAATTAAATCACAAACTGCAAAAAGCAAATTAACTAACTTTCTGATTAAGTTCTTGAGCATATTAACATTCAGACACATACAGAAGATGAAGGAAAACTGTATTAACTACCCTTGTCAACACGGAGATGTTCTTGTTTAATGAATATTTATTGAGGAAAAAAGAGGGATTAGAATTGACCATGTATAAAGCAAAATAATCTTAAAAGATTATATTAGAGATCTCAGAGATGTACCTGAACTTTAACTGCACACAGACACACAAATACACACTCCTTTGGAAGAGATAATATGAATTTTTTGACATTTGATTTTCAAAAATACTCTAAATTTCTAAGAAATCTACTAAAATTATTCAAATGACCCAAAGTGTCCACATTCCTTTTCCCATACTCTTTAAATCTTGGAGGTGAGTTCACTTTAAATAATATTCTGTATTTTAGGTTAAATGTTCAATAAAATAGAAAATCAAATTGAGAGATGAAAATAAGTAAGGGTTTTTAATGAACCTAATTTTTCAAATATAAATATAAAACAAAATAGTATATATGTGCATATATATATATATATATGCACATAAACCAAATATATGAAAGAATGTATGTATCTACATATCTATGCTTAGCATTTTGAAGTGTCCACTCAGGTAAAGTAAAGCAATGCATTTCTTTTTTTTTTTCTTTTTGTTCCCATTTATTTTCATTACTTGGAGGCTAATTACTTTACAATATTGTAGTGGTTTCTGCCATACATTGACATGAATCAGTCATGGATTTAGATGTGTTCCCCATCCTGAACCCCCCTCCCGCCTCCCTCCCCATTCTATCCCTCTGGGTCTTCCCAGTGCACCAGCCCTGAGCACTTGCCTCATGCATCCAGCCTGGACTGGCGATCTGTTTCACATTTGATAATATATATGTTTCGATGCTATTCTCTCAGATGCATTTAATGCACACTTAAATTTTCTCTCCCTCTAAAGTAACCTGTGCTGTGTGCTTAGTCAATCAGTTGTGTCCGACTCTTTGCGACCCCATGGACTGTAGCCTGCCAGGCTCCTCTGTCCATGGAGATTCTCCAGGCAAGAATATTGGAGTGGGTAGTTGTTCTCTTCTCCAGCTAAAGTAACATGGATACATGTAAACATAAAATTATATCTGCTTGTAAAGAAATGTAGGATAGACAACTGTTGAAGAAAAGTATGTTAGATGTTTTTATATCCAATTTTTCCTCACTAATTAAGTGCACAGAAAGTGTAAACATGGTAAGATTAGGCATTTCAGCTCTTAACTTTTTCCCATGCAAGTGTCATCATCTACCTCTGAACATCCTTGTTAATTAAACAACACAGTATCATTTAAGCCTTCATATTTTCTATACTCTTTTCTTCATTTTATGCACTATTTTCTTAGAAGTAGGTAACTTCTGACTTGACATAAATTTATAGGAAATTATCCACAGTGAATAAATAGTGCTTTCAATAAATGCATTTTAAAGTCTAAATAGAAAAGATTCTAATCATCACTCTCCTTTATGTTCAAATTGGATAAACTTTAATATCACTGGCAGTCCTATCTGTTTCAAAGAGAGGAAAATTAACGATCCATAAACAAGTATTCCAAGTACTTGTTTAGGTCACAAAACAATGACCCAGTTCCCAGAAAACTACCTAATATTATCTTGATTCTAATTTTTTTAATCCATGTACCACTGACTCAGAAAAGCTTCTTTATATATACTACATGCATAAGCAGACATAAACTGTAATGGGAAGAGCAAATTTCCATTTGACCCATCGTTATTAAGAATTTATAAATTCATAATTCTCAGACCTCTTACAAATGAGAAGTGACATCTATTTGCATTTCTCTTAGAGGTCTGGTTTTGATTGTCAGCAAAACTGACTTATGGCACTATTGCAAAGGTTTCATCAAAATACCATCGAAATGTATACCAGCTACTCACTATTAAAAAAATCAGTGTTTAAATATTTGCATAATAAAGCATCAACAACAATAATTTGTTTGAGATTTGCATTTTTCTTAATAATTCACTACAATTACATATGGAGATAAAAAAGGGCAGCAGCTAACCATTCTTGAATAATTGTAATTTAGATCCACCTCTGTAAGGATCAAAGAAAATATTTCCATGTTTTCATTTGTTTGAGCATTTTGATGAGTAGATGTGGCTATTCTTTTAACCAATAAGCCAGTAGGGACTTCAGTCTTTGCCTTACTTTCTTCCATCTATGACCATTATCTATTTTTCTTTCTTTCTCTTTTTTTTTCACTTTCAAAGCACTTTCAAATTCATACATTGATTCTTTTGTGAATTACTTTATCAGTTTCTTGAAGTGGTTTTGAATACAACTATATTAGTGGCATGATCCTAGCGGCCACAAAAGAAGAAAAACTGGAGGATGTTTTTGACATCATATACAGGCAATGAATGCTTCCCCAGTGGCTCAGTGATAAAGAATCCTCCTGCAATGCAGGAGCTGCAGGAGACGTGGCTTCCATCCCTGGGGCAAGAAGATCCCCTGAGGAAGGGCATGGCAACCCCCTCCAGTATTCTTGGCTGGAGAACCCCATGGACAGAGGACCCTGGTGGGCTACAGTCTGCAGCATTGCAAAGAGTCAGACAGGAGTGAAGAGATTTAGCATGAATGTACACACACTGGCAGTGAGGCTTCCCAGGCAGCACAGTGGCAAAGAATTTGTCTGCCCAGGCAGGAGACACAAGAGACGTGGGTTCAATCCCTGGGCTTGGAATATCCCTTAGAGCAGGAAATGGTACCCCGTTCTAGTATTCTTGCCTGAAAAATTCCATGGGCAAGGAGCCTGGTGGGCTACAATCCATCGGGTTGTAAAGAGTCAGACACAATTGAGCATGCACATACTGGCAGTGAGACGTGTTTAGGATGGGTCAATCATAATGTCATTACATGGATCAACCCCCTCCCTGAACATTACCCTTCGGCCACCTCAACCTCTAACCATTTATAAGGATTCATAGTTCGTATTGAACACTACTGGGTTCACAAACTTGATCCCAGGCCACAGATATCTCAGCAGTACTGGTTACTGACTCCATGGACATGAATTTGAGGAAACTCTAGGGGACAGTGAAGGAGAGGACAGCCTAGTTTGCTGCAGTCCATGGGGTCACAAAGGGTCAGACACGACTGAGCCACCAAATAACACCTGGCTACATTATCTTCCCCCTGTTTATTTTTCCATTGATCATAGAGGCTTGAAACACATGGTTTGTTCTTCCCATACCCTCCCATGAGTGGGCATGGATGAGGAGAAAGAAAGCATAGACTTTACAAATACAAAACAATGTTGTTATTGTCTTTGGTCTATCCTAAGTGTCATAGACATGCGTCCACGTAAAAACAAGCACACACTGACAAGCATAATCACATCAAATCATAGAGAGTAAGATAAAAGAAAAGGAAGAAAGGAACCACTGAGCTCTGTCCCCATAATATCAACAACAACAAAAAGTTCTCACTCTTAATTGACATCAGTTCAGTTCAGTCGCTCAGTCGTGTCCGACTCTTCGCGACCCCATGGACTGCAGCGTGCCAGGCCTCCCTGTCCGTCACCAAACCCCACAGTTCACTCAAACTCATGTCCATTGAGTCAGTGATGCCATCCAACCATCTCATCCTCTGTCGTCCCCTTCTCCTCCTACCTTCAATCCTTCCCAGCATCAGTGTCTTTTCTAATGAGTCAGTTATTCACATCAGGTGGCCAAAGTGATGGAGTTTCAGCTTCAGCATCAGTCCTTCCAATGAATATTCAGGACTGATTTCCTTTGGGATGGACTGGTTGGATCTCCTTGCTGTTCAGGGGACTCTCACAAGTCTTCTCCAACACCACAGTTCACATGAGTATACTTAAACAATGGCTTCCCTAGTGGCTCAGACAGTAAAGAGCCCACCTGTAAGGCAGGAGACTTGGGTTCAATCACTGGGTTAGGAAGATCCCCTGGAGGAGGGCATGGCAACCCACTCCAGTTCTCTTGGCCGGAGAATCACCATGGACAGAGGAACCTGGGGGGCTACAGTCCACGGGGTTGCTGAGAGCCACACACGGCAGAACAACTAAGCACACATACTTAGTAATCATCAAAACCTTGGGTAAACTAAATGAGTCTAATACTTGCCATGAAAAAGGTGAGCAAGACACGTACACAAGTAACTACAATATACAAGGAAAAAATGTGAAAATACCAACAAAAGAGTAGGAATGAAGTTGAAGTCTACATAGGATGATCAGGGAATAGCCCTAGTGGAGAAAATAGCTGACTCACACTTTGGAGAGATAGCATAGTGTATTTGCCTGAAATCAAGTCCTCATTCAATCCAGTTCAGTTCAGTTAAGTTGCTCAGTCATGTCTGACTCTTTGCGACCCCACAGACTGCAGCACGCCAGCCCTCCCTGTCCATCACCAACTACTGGAGCTTGCTCAAACTCATGCCCATCGAGTCGGTGATGCCATCCAACCATCTCATCCTCTGTCATCCCCTTCTTCTCCTGCCTTCAATCTTTCCCAGCATCAGGGTCTTTTACAAGAAGTCAGTTTCTTCAGATCAGGTGGCCAATGTACTGGAGTTTCAGCTTCAGCATCTGTTCTTCCAGTGAATATTCAGGACTGATTTCCTTTAGGGTTGACTGGTTAGATCTCCTTGTAGTCCAAGGGACCAACCAGAACTAAAAGTAGGGATACAGGCTAGTCCAAAGCTCAATCTTAGTCTAATTGGGCTGGGACATTAATGGAAAAGAATGTGGGATCAGGATGCAAAAGAAATAGGATTTTAAATATTTTAGTCTTTTCCTTATAACTATATTTGAGCCAAGGTGTAAGACTATCACAGTGGTATAGAGTACCTAATACAGTCAAGATATCTTCTGCTGATACCTACATGTTTGGTTCACTACAAATTTATAATTTAAATTCTTGAGAAGACAATCTGTGTGTCTCAACTCATATTTTGTGTCATGTTCTGATTAGTAACTTTGGGTTCACCTGAATTCTGTCATCAGTAATAAAAGGAAAATGATGTTAGTTTAAAGCTATCCCTTATGTAGGAGCTGACAGTTTGTTAGTTTCACATTCAAGAAATTATGTATGACTGTCCCAGTATATAATTCACATGTTCAGGGCAAGGAAAAAGAGACAATGTTAGCGCATATTAGTGTAGGAGAGTTTCCTAGTTCATATGTTGGAAATTTCTAGGGAATACCTACACAAAAATTAGGGCAAATCAAACATTTTTTTGATGCTACAAATTTTTGTTTTTGTATGAAGCTCTGGATTAAAAAAAAAAAGGACAGAAGAGAATTCTACATATTATTGTTTAAAAGAGGTTGAAAGGAGGTAACTAGGCAGAACTGTCCTCAACAGAAATTACTCTCAATATGTTGATGCCTTTTTTTGGAGATCCAGTGTGAGCATCATTTATAAATTTATTGCTAAATATAAAGGACAAAGGATACACAACTTTAGCCTTAGAATAAGTTGTCAAATCAAAAATATTCTCTTAGTTTATTTGCCATAACACTACTTAGATAGTAGAAAAAGCTGTTCTTTCTTCTTACTAGCACAGGGCTAACTGCACTTCCCAGGCTTTTTTGCTATTAGGTATGTAGTCATGTGATTGGTTTCTAGGCATTGCAATGTGACTTTCAGGTCTGGTCCCTTCCCATTCCCAAAATTAGTTTTCTATGCTCTTTCGAATTTTGTTAATCTTTCCAAGATCCTCACTACTCTTCACCAAATATGAAGCATGCAGAAAAATAATATTACAATTGTAGGTTTTAATAATCCAGATTAGCTGGACTACTGGATTAATAATAATAATAATGATCCACTAATTAGCTGTATTAGTAACTATCCATAACTAGCTATCTAACAGACAATTCTGAACACCTATGGAGAAAAGACAGTGGATTGGAAAAATTAAGTTGTCTATTCATGTTAGGTATAATGGTATGTAAATAATTTCTTAACAACATTTTTAAATAAAATAAATAGAGAATGTTCTCAATTATAGGTGCCAAAACCAAGGAAATAAATTATATTTTATGTCCAAACAGAAGAGTTCAGATTTTAAATGTTAGTAATAATTCCAGCTGTTATTTTAGTTGCACAAGAAGTCATTAACTTAATAAGAAAATTTCAACAGAAAAACATACCCCTCTTAACACAGCAGTGTCCCAATGAACCTAATTCACTAAAAATTAGCTGCTGTAATTTATAAGAGCACTTATTGAGATGAATCACTTGTAGAGGTAATTATCCTCATTTATTGAAAATTATGGAAAAAATGTGAAGAAAACATTTTTTTAACTGAAGGAAATACATTGTAGTGAATTAAATCTGCAGCATAACCACACACATACACACAAACTAACATATTCATTGCTATATTCAATCATTTTAGTGCTTAATACTTGCTATTTTTCTAATTCATTTGAATTATCTATGTTGTTTCATATAGTTTATTTCCTTTATTCCACTTACATCTGCATTATCTAGATATTTTGGGCATATTGTATAATCTATTCCAAATGCTAGTGTGTTTCCTTGCATACAGTTTTTAAAGAATCTTAATTGTAGGAGGAGGCAAAATGAGTGCTTCTTATCTATGCCTAAATATATAATATATATGTAGTTTTAGAGATTAATATGAAGTGTTACTAGAAGTTAAATTTGGCATATTTGAACAGGTCTATTTAAAACTGAAAATCTTATTTTTTTTTAAAATTGACATATATTTTATTTAAAGGTGCATATTCAGTCCCTGGGCTTCCCAGGTGGCGCTAGTCTTAAAGAACCTGTCTGCCAACGCAGGAGATGTTAAGAGATGCAGGTTCAATCCCTGGGTCAGGAAGATCCCCTGGAGAAGGGTATGGCGACCCACTCCAATATCCTTGCCTGGAGAATCCAATGCACAGAGAAGCCTGGCAATCTACCGTCCAAAGGTTCACAAAGAGTCAGACATGACTGAATTAACTTAACATGCATGCATTTAGCCCCTAAATCCTCATTATACGTGGCACCCTACACATCTACATGAGCTACCTCTCATCTGAGTCCTAATCTCATCTTTCCTCTGCTGCAACTGTCTGTGCTATAATCATACTGGTCTTTTAGTTCCTAGAGTGTACAAAAGTCACTTTGACATTTGGACATGAAATAAGTTATCACTGAATACAGTTCACACTCAGTATCCATTGGTTCTGCATCCATGGATTCAATCACCATGGATCAAAAATATTTGAAAAAAATCCAAAATGTTTAAAAAAGCAAAACCTGAGCTTACTAAGCACTGACAACTATTTACCCAGCATTTATATTGTATTAGGTATTATACAGGTGACTAAGAGGTGACTAAGTATATTGGATCATGCCTACAGGTTATATGTAAACGGTATACCATTTTAAGGGACTCCTCGAACTTTGGTATCCCTTGGTAGGTCCTAAAACCAAACCCCCACAGATACTGAGGGTCAACTATATTTTTATCATGCCTCATTATATGTTTGTTGAATCATCTGGCAATTTGTGAAGCTGAGGTGCATCTTAAGGGGACCCAGAATAAATCATTTTTATTTGACCATTAATCTTCTAACATGACTAAATCTTTACTTATTAGTTTAAATGTAGCACTAAAATAATAATTTATAAGCATCTGATATATAAACATGCTTGCTAAGCAACAAAAACAGGATACTCTACTGTATGTTGAACATGATCTAATCTAAAAAAAAAAAATAGAAAAAATAATTAAATATGAAACACATCAGTGATTGCCTTATAGTGATAGAAATTTAAACAGTTGTTTTTACAAATTTTGTAGAGTTTTAATCCTTCAAATTACTTGGTAAATATGTTATGGTCAGCTAAACAAACAAAAATTATATAAAATGAAAAATAATTTTTCAGCATTTTATATTACTGATGTTACAATTAATTTTATATGATTTAATCAGAGTATTTTGATGAATTTCCAAAATTAACATTTTCATAAAATACATATTTAAACATAATAATGTTTGAAATCAAGTTTAGGTGATCATAAAAATGGAAAACCATGTTAGAAATGTATAGAAACAAATCCACTTGCAACTCCCATGAAAGCCCTTCCAAGCTGTGTGACTTTAAGGAAATTAGATAGTTGTATGCATTGGCCAAAAAATTTGTTCAGATTTTTCCATAAGACACAGAAAAATGAACATTTTGGCCAGCCCAATATCACTGAAGATCATCAACATTTTTCTACCATGATCTGAATGAGTAGTCTTTGACATATAACATACGAATCTCCAGGCCTATATAACTTTAAAAAATTTTTGTTTTCAATTATTTTCTTCAAATAATAACAATAAAGACAGTGAGATATTCAGAGGGGAACTTGGATTTCACTTTTGGACAATGTAAATGAGAGATTTACAATGTAAATTTGGACAATGTAAACGACAGACTTTATTTTTGGGGGCTCCAAACTCACTGCAGATGGTGACTGCAGCCATGAAATTAAAAGGTTACTCCTTGGAAGAAAAGTTATGATCAACCTAGACAACATATTAAAAAGCAGAGACATTACTTTGCCAACAAAGGTCCATCTAGTCAAAGCTATGGTTTTTCCAGTGGTCATGTCTGGAAGTGAGAGTTGGACTATAAAGAATGCTGAGCACCAAAGAACTGATGCTTTTGAACTGTGGTGTTAGAGAAGACTCTTGAGAGTCCCTTGCACTGCAAGGAGATCCAACCAGTCTGTCCTAAAGGAAATCAGTCCTGAATATTCATTGGAAAAACTGATGCTGAAGCTGAAACTCCAATACTTTGACCACCTGATGTGAAGAACTGACTCATTGGAAAAGACCCTGATGCTGGGAAAGATTGAAGGCAGGAAGAGAAGGGGATGACAGAGGATGAGATGGTTAGATGGCATCGCCGACCCAATGGACATGAGTTTGAGTAAACACTAGAACTGGTGATGAACAGGGAGGCCTGGTGTGCTGCAGTTTATGGGATCACAGAGAGTCGGACACAACTGAGCAACTGAACTGAACTTAAATAAAATATATCCATCAGGTATCCAGAAGACAAAGTTGAATGAGAAGCTGGATATGGGAGCATGAAGCCCAGTGGACAGGCTGGTGGTAAAAAGGCATATTTGGAAGTTTCCAGAATGTCAAAGGAATTACAGCTTGGACATAGAGAAAACTTAGAGAGTGGTTATAAATGGAAATAAAAAGGTGACCGAGAATGAAGTCTTTGGGTACTCAAACATTGAGAAGTTGTTGAGTACACGAAAAAAAGAGCTTGCAATAAACAAAGGTGGCTAGTGAAGTGGGAACTGTTATGAGAGTTATTGTGAGAAAACAAAATATTGAATTTGGTAGTATTCTATAACTACGATGTGATAAACAAAACTTGGGGCTTCTCATGATATGTTAGTGGTAAACGACACACCTGCCAATGGTGGATACTTAAGGGATGTGTGTATGATCCTGGGTTGGGAAGATCCCCTGGAGGAGGGCATGGCAACCCACTCCAGTATTCTTGACTGGAGAATCCCATGGACAGAGATGACTGGCAGGTTACAGTCCACAGGGTCACAGAGTCAGACGCAATGGAAGCAACTTAGAAAGCATGGCGCAGCAAACATAAAAATCATTATTGACGTCAGTGAATAAAAAGTCATCTAGAGGTAACAGTAAAGTTTTTGATAATGGATCAGATGAACTGAACCTAACAAGGCAATATCTGTCAATGATAAAGAAAGTCATGAAAACACCAATCACTATAAAAAGAATAATCACAAGATGAGAAAAGTGTACATCAGCAAGCATCCTGACAAATATCGTGAAGTGATTAAAAAGATCCAAAAATAAGTAAGCTGTATAAGGTATCAGGAAAATGGTTAATGGTCAGGACAATCAACATAGTTGCAGCCAGGACCATGGTATCTGACCAGTCTAACTGTGAATCTCAACACAAGTAATACAGACTCTCTGGGTCTCTATTTATCTAAATGTGAAATGAGGAAAATTATAATACCTACCTCATAGTGTTCTCTATATGAAGGAACTAATATCATAAAATACTTATCACAACCCCCAACTCAGCACTTGATATGTAATAATTAACAACATGATTACCACAACAGGCTTCCCAGGTGGTGCTAGTGGTAAGGAGCTCACCACTAGTCAACTGGGATTCAAATCAGGTGTCCCTGATTCTAACTGCTCTCTTCTTATTCTTTCAAATAGTAAGACCTTTAATAGAACTGTTATGAAAGAAGTTCATGTATTAGTTGGATTCCAACATCTTTGAGAACACGTTCAACTCTGAAATGTCTGTGAAATTTTGATCAAATGATGAATCATTTTAAAGTTGAATTCTACCTTTCCTAACAACAATGAAATCTTGCACTATAATTATTTCTGCGATGGTCTGAAATATTTAATAAGTGCCTTCCCTATCAATGTCCTTATATATAATTTCATTGCCCATATGTACATGGTAGGGACTTCCCAGGTGGCACTTGTGGTAAAGTCCATGGTGAGCATGCTAAGTCACTTTAGTCGTGTCTGACTCTTTGCGACTCAATGGACCACAGCCCACCTGTGGTCCTCTGTCCATGGGACAGAGGTCCTCTGCCCCTGGGATTCTCCAAGCAAGAATACTGGAGTGGATTCCCATGCCCTCCTCCAGGGGATCTTCCCAACACAGGGATCCAACCCTCATCTCTTATGTCTCTGGCATTGGCAGACATGTTCCTTACCACTAGGTGGCGCCTGGGAAGCCCAGTGGTGTGGAATCTGTCCACCAATGCCGGAGATGTAACAGATGTGGGTTCAATCCTTGGGTCAAGAAGATCCCCTGGAAGAGGGCACGGCAACCCATTTCAGTATTCTTGCCTGGAGAATCCCATGAGCAGAGAAGGCTGGCAGGTTATGGTCCACAGGGTTGCAAAGAGTCAGACACGACTGAAACAACTTATGATGCACACTCTCACGGCACATGGTGTAACATGACAATAAAGGTCATTCAGGCTTGTTTGTATTGTATATAATTCCCCACTAAAGGATGGTACACCAATATATAAGAAATGATGTAGGTTTGATAATAGGTAGAACAATGTTTATATACTATAGACAAGTTATTGGACTGATCTGAGACTTAGTGTTCTCTCCATTTGTCAGAGTACATAATGCTCACTAAATCTTACATATTTTCTCTTTCACTTCCAGCCCCATTTCCAGTTAAGCATATCCATGTGACAAGATGTGGGCAAGTGTTACAAACTGAAGAGACATGTCATTTCTAGGGTGAAGCATAAAGGGAGTAGGTGTGAGTTTCAGTGTGAACTCTGTGCTGGGTTCTCTAGTGTGAAGGTCCCCTGCTGAGACAGTAAAACCACAAAAATCCCAGAAGGTTTAATTCCCAAATGAGCTCAAGAGCAAAAGCTGTTGAGTCACCTAGGCCACAGCAGAAATTTCCTGAGCAGGAAATAAACTTTTGCTTTTCTTAAACCACTGAGATTTTGAGATCTTTTATTAATATGGCATACCCCTGCTATCTTGACAAATCTTCTCATCCACAAAAAGATGACAGTTCTGTGTGGTTGTTGTAAACATAGAGACAATTAACATGAATAAACTAGCAAAATAAGAATGCGCAAGAAATGGTAATTATGAATATTGCTATTAGGAAGTAAGTCTTTTTGATTCATGTCATAATAGAATTGTCAAGCTACCTCTCATATAATGAAAGAAAGAATACATTTGTACTTCTGATATCACATTGCAATATTTCCTAATAACTATCATTTCAGACTTAAAAGATGACATTGTTACTATAAGGAAATCTATAATCAATTGCACAAATAAATTTATTTAGATTTAAAAATCGATCACTCCTTCAAGCATTTGGATTACACAGTTGAGATCATATTCTTTGTTAGATATATTGACTATGATCCTGAAACTGAACATGAGATTAAATTTTTAAATAATATATACCAAATGCTCTTGATTACTGGCTTTGCTGAGAAACCAGTATGGTGTTCATTTTAATTAAGAATTTTTTCTTAAATTGTCAAAACAAAATGCCTCGCATAAATATGGGCTTTCTAAACATGTATACCATTTCCACAGCAATTTTTTGGCACCTATTATATAGGAACACACTTCTGAAAATGAAGGATATAAACAAACACAGCTGTTAAAGATAAGTCTCTTTATCTCCTCAGTTACTATCAGTAGATTTAAAGAATTTCTGCTGGTAAAAAGAAGATACTTAAAAAGGATTCTTATTAGAGATGCTATATCCTATATTGAATAAACTTGCTTTATGTTACTTCTTAACACAGACTTCAAAAGGTGTGAGAAAACTTAAATTATACTAAAGCCTTCTGAGAATGGCAAAGAAAATTAAAAGCTATGCATCTTATTCTGTTTCATAAAACCAGAGGAAATGATTTAAATGTGATATAAAATATTGCTTTACCTGCAATATAAAATATGATGGGGTACCTTGTTTCTTAAACAAAACCTCTAAACCTCAACTCACTAGACTAAAGCAGATTTACTATGCTAACTTAAGCATGGAATATGGCTGGTTTCTGTATATCATTTAGAAAAACATAAAAAATATTTTCAAAAGAATGACTATTACCTACTGTTTTTTATCAGAAGTATGCTAGGTGATAAATTGATGTTGTCATTGCATCAAAACCTTTTTTTTTTTTTAATTTTCTCCTGATGTTGGAGAGAAAATCAAAGTTGTGGAGCCAAACGCACTGTTTACTCCTAAACCTGATTCATCCATTAGCTTTTATAATGAGATAGTTAATGAATTAAGCAAATTAAAACATTTGCCTGTTCGTCTAAAATTATATATGCCCGGGTTTGGGATTTTAACCTTCATTATAGCCATGGCATTGAGTACACTAGCACTGAATGTGTAACAAACAACAGCAATGATAACAACCTCTCACTGTTTTCTGACAAGTCCTATTTGATCTGCATCCTTGTTTTCTGAAACAGACTTCCAGTTGTTTTAGTATAATAAACACAAGTAACAGTTAGTAAAACACAATCTGCTTTAGGCATATCCAAAATAACAGCATCCCTGGGCCATAATGCTTGGGAGTTTATAATCAATATTCAAATTCCAAACCCCTCTTTTTCAAAATTACTTCAAGAAACAACCCTTTCCATAAATCACACCTGTTCCCGTCTGTCGGTTCTCATATGGGTTGAATTCACATCATGTGATTGATAAGCTTAAGGACGACACAAGTTAGAAGAGTCTCTTCTCAGTGTTTTGAATGTAATTATAGAATTCTAAATAATAATACCCATTGAAGGTCAAATATCGGACTTGACTTCAGCAATACTTTATTTTTTGCTGTTTCTAAATATGTATCTTTATTTACTCTTTAACCTTTCTTGGTACCTGGGTAACGTCAGTTAACGATGTTGCATCACTTTCTACTGTAGAGCAAAGTAAACCAGTTACAGACACACATCCACTTTTTTAAGACTCTATTCCCATATAGGTCACTAGAGAGTAGAGAAGAGTTCCCTATGATATACAGTAGGCCTTTATTAGCTATCTATTTCATATATAGTTGTATATGTCAATCCCAAACTCTCAGTTTATCCCACCCTGCTCCCCGTCTTTAACCTTTGGTAACCAAAAATTTGTTTTCTACATCTGTGACTCTATTTATGTTTTGAAGATAGGCTCACTCGTACTATTTGTTTAGATTCCACATATAAGCAATATTGTATGATATCTGTCATTGTCTGACTTACTTTACTCAGTATAACAATCTCTAGGCCCAGCCATGTCACTGCAAATGGCATTATTTCATCCTTTTTATGACTAAGTAATATTCCATTTTCTTTATCCCTTCTCTGCTGTTAGACATTTAGTTTGCTTCCATGTCTATTGAGAACAATGCTACAATGAACACTGGGGTGCATGCATCTTACTGAATCATGGTTTTCTCTGGATATGTGGAAACAGAAAAGATCCCAAATAGCCAAAAGAATCTTGAGAAGGAAAAACAGAGCTGAAGGAATCCCTGACCTCATACTATACTACAAAATTACAGTAATCAAAGCGGCATGGTACTGGCAGAAAAACAAAAAAATGTAGATCAATAGAACCGGACAGAAAGTCCAGAAATAAACCCATGCAGCTTTGATCACTGAATCTATGACAAAAGAGGCAAGAATATATACAATGGACATAAGACTGTCTCTTCAGTAAGCAGTGCTGGGAAGCCTGGACAGCTACAGGTAAAAGTGTGAAATTCAAACATTTTCTATCATGAAACAGAAAAGCAAACTCAAAAGGGATTAAAAACCTAAATGTAAGACCAGATACTATAAAACTCTTAGAGGAAAACACAGCAGACCACTCTTTCACATAAATCACAGCAAAGTCTTCTTTGATCCACTGCCTAGAGGAATGAAAATAATAAATAAATAAACAAATGGGATGTAATTAAACTTAAATGGTTTTGTACAGCAAAGAAAAATATAAAATGAAAAAATCAACCCATAAAATGGACTTTTCTCTGAAGAAGACATTTAGACAGCCAACAAACACATGTAAAGATGCTCAGCATCACTAATTATTAGAGAAATGCAAATCAAAACTACAATGAATTATGACCTCACACGTGTGAAAATGGCCATTATCAAATAATCTACAAGCAATGAATACTGGGGAGAAGTTGTGGAGAAAAGGAACCCTCACACTACTGTTGGTGGGAATGTAAACTGCTGTTACAGCCATTATGAAGAAGAGTTGAGATTCCTTAAAAAACTAAAAATAGAGTTACCATATGATCGAGCAACACTTAATTCATACCTAGAAGTCAAGATTAGAAATTAACTTAAATATACTATTATGTATTAAATCAAAAGAAAAATGCACCTTTAATACTAAGCTAATCATTATAGATGTGAACACAATCTGATTTTCCTTAAGCAATATGATATTCAGAGTACACGGTATATGTGCATATGCTCTCACACACACCTACATACTTTCTATTTTACCAAGTAAACCAAAAGGACAATCACAATTATTAACTTTTCTGTGTCTTTAAATCAGTTAGTTATTAGCAAGATTACCATATTTTCAACATCATTTTTTTTGGCATCCCCTTCACCCTTCTGCTCTAAATAAACTTGGTTTTCTCCATGCATTCTCTGTTGCATTCTCGGTAGCCATCTCTCTACAGTTCTCTGCAGGCTGGGACATGAGATAAATATACTCTTTGTTCCTCATCACTGCTTCTGGAAGTATAGCCTTCTATCCTCTAAGTAGCCCAGTTTTGAAGGAAGATCAGGCCATCAATCTACACAGCCCTCGACACTTCCTGGCCTTTCATACCTCTAGCGTCATGACCCTTATTCTTTGTTTTTAACAACTAGCTACTGTCTCCTCCTTCCCACAGGAATCTGGACATCTTTGTTGATAACAGTAACAAGATGGCAATCATTCCGAAAAGCTTTCCTTTTATTTCAAAAACCTTCTTTATGCTAATAATCTAGCTACTCACTAGGTACTCAGTTCAGTTCAGTCACTCAGTCATGTCCGACTCTTTGCGACCCCATGAATCACAGCACGCCAGGCCTCCCTGTCCATCACCAACTCCCAGAGTTTACTCAAACTCATGTCCATCAAGTCAGTGATGCCATCCAGCCATCTCATCCTCTGTCGTCCCCTTCTCCTCCTGCCTTCAATCCTTCCCAGCATCAGGGTCTTTTCCAATGAGTCAACTCTTTGCATCAGGTAGCCAAAGTATTGGAGTTTCAGCTTCAGCATCAGTCCTTCCAGTGAACACCCAGGACTGATCTCCTTTAGGATGGACTGGTTGGATCTCCTTGCAGTCCAGGGGATTTTCAAGAGTCTTCTCCAACACCACAGTTCAAAAGCATTGATTCTTCAGTGCTCAGCTTTCTTTATACTCCAACATTCACATCTATACATGACCACTGGAAAAACCATAGCCTTGACTAGACGGACCTTTGATGGCAAAGTAATGTCTCTGCTTTTTAACAAGCTGTCTAGTTTGGTCATAACTTGGTCTGCATTTTAAAAGGATCACTGGACAACCTGTATGCACTTTATGAAGATCCCATATGTAGGTATTACTTGTGTGGGGATATTTTAATTGATGTTTAACAATTAAAAATAAGCTTAATTCCCCTTATTCAAAATGAAGGAAGAGATTTCCTTCTCTTCTATTTTTGTTAGAAAAATTACCTTAGGAAACATGTAAGTCTCTTTGAAATGTATATGAATCTTTTTAGAAACTTTTTGAAAAGAAGACTTTTGTCAGTTTTAAGGCTTAAAAATGCCTTTCTCAAGGAGCAGGAAGCCATCTGTTTGAAATGTAAATATCAAGGAAAACAGTGCCCTCATCTCCCAACTTTTCTGGAAAGGCGGAGCCTAACTTCAGTGGCTATCCTGCTCTAAGTTGCAAAACTACCTACAAAAGTAGAAGTTTCTTTGTTTTGATACAGATAGAGCTGAGAAGGTAGCATAGATGGTCACTCACATTAATGGTAAAATTAGGATGAACTATGTATGACTTCTGCTTTATTGACTATGCCAAAGCCTTTGACTGTGGGGATCACAACAAACCGTGGAAAATTCTTCAAGAGATGTGAATACCAGACCGCCTCCTGAGAAATCTGTATACAGGTCAAGAAGCAACAGTTAGAACTGGACATGAAACAATAGAGTGGTTCCAAATCAGGAAAGGAGTACCTCAAGGCTGTATATTGTCACCCTGCTTATTTAACTTATACGCAGAGTACATCAGGCAAAATGCCAGGCTGGATACAGCACAAGCTGGAATCAAGATCGCTGGGAGAAATATCAAAAACCTCAGATATGCAGATGATACCACCCTTATGGCAGAAAGCGGAGAACTAATGAGCCTCTTGATGAAACTGAAAGAAGATAGTGAAAGAGCTGGCTTAAATCTCAACAGTCAGAAAACTAAAATCATGGCATCCAGTCCCATCACTTCACGGCAAATAGATGGGGAAACAACAGAGATGGTGAGATACTTTATTTTGGGGGGCTCCAAAATCACTGCAGATGGTGACTGCAGCCATGAACTTAAAAGACTCTTGCTCCTTGGAAGAAAAGCTATGACCAACCTAGATAGCATATTACAAAGCAGAGACATGACTTTATCAACAAAGGTCCATCTAGTCAAAGCTGATTTTTCCCATAGTCATGTATGGATGTGAGAGTTGGACTATAAGAAAACTGAGCATCAAAAAATTGATGCTTTTGAACTGTGGTGTTGGAGAAGATTCTTGAGAGTCCCTTGGTCTGCAAGGAGATCCAACCAGTCCATCCTAAAGGAAATCAGTCCTGAATACTCACTGGAAGGACTGATGCTGAAGCTGAAACTTCAATACTTTGGCCATCTGATGCGAAAAACCAACTCATTGGAAAAGACCCTGATGCTGGGAAAGACTGAAGGCAGGAGGAGAAGGGGACGACAGAGGATGAGATGGTTGGATGGTATCAGTCAATGGACATGCATCTGAGTAAGCTCTGGGACTTGGTGATGGGACAGGGAAGCCAGACATGCTGTGGTCCATGGGTCACAAAGAGTTGGACATGACTGAGCAACTAAACTGAATTAAATGTATGACAAAAGATGTTGTCAAGACTTCTTACTTGAGAACTAGTTATTGCTTATTTTTAGAACACATATATAATGAGTAGTATTTGATTGGCTAAATAAGTGGTAAAATTCCAGTCTTTGCAATCACTTAGCTGATTATTTGTGATGTAATATCATATTCTAGTTCAATGCTTATTCATAAAAAGTTGTTTTCTTTCTCTATTGCCTTCGTGCAGAAGATTCCTGGGATGTGAGATTTTGTTTTTAATTTTATTTCCCTGACATTCACAAGTCATAACCTGCACGTTTAGGGGCTGCACTCACTAATCTTCCCTCGTGGCTTCCCCAGTGGCTTAGATTGTAAAGAGTCTGCAGGAGAACCTCAGTTCATTTCCTGGGTTGGGGATCCCCTGGAGAAGGGAATGGAAATCCACTAGATTATTCTTCCTTGGAAAATTCCTCAGACAGAGGAGCCTGGTGGGTTCTAGTCCATGGGGCTGCAGAGCCACTAAAACTTTCACTTTCACTCAGATATCTAAATCTTATCTTTTGCTCAAGCTAAATTTAATCACTCTGGCATCCTTAAGTTCCTTAAATATTGTAAACACTTTAAATTGCTGCTATTTTCTCTGCACACACATTCATTCCCAAGATGAGTTTCAGTTAAGAAAACTGCTAACTTATCAAATATTTTTCTTCACTATTTTATTGAAAAAAAAAAAAAAACTTCTCTATTCCCTTTGTTTCTAATTTCTCTTTCTTTATAAATACATAAAATAATAATTTTTAAAAATCTCTTTTGTTTTGTTTTTTCAATCATCAGAACATTAACTGTTAGGACAGAAATATTATTCATTATTTTCTCACCTCTGTCTAGCCCAGCACCTAGAACAGTTCCCTTTTTCATGATACATGTGCAATGAATTATTGCAACCTGTATTAGAGAGTAAGTGGCCATTCATATGAATGTGTTAATGATCCTAATCAAATGCTTAAAAATATTTAGTTTTTCACTCAAAAAAAAAAAAAAAAGCTGCCAAACCAGTTAACCTAGGTTGTACATTATGGTGATTTTAATGACTACTATTCAAAGTATTGCTGCAAAATAAAATATTAGAAGCAAATTAAATCTCTTCTTTCTTGTTCTCCTTTTAAATCTCTGTTCATGATTCTTCCCTTTGTCTCCTATCCAACCCGAGATTTCTACCTCTTGCTGTCTTGATTGCTCTGATGACCTCAATCAAAAGGCAATTACCTACTGAGGGTGGAAGGTAATTATTCCTATCAAGTAGAAATTGAACATACCTAAATAGACAGCTGCAGTTCTTTTCAGGATGACATTATTACCACAAAATTTGACTCTACAAATTTGTGATTCATGTAAAATCTATAATAAGTTGTTTATTTATTTGCAGGATTTGAAGGACAGCTATTTTTTCCACTAAAAGCCATATTTCTAAAAGTCAGAGTAAATAAGAGAGTGAATTGGATTTGGAGAAAGTAGATTTGATCAAATTTTTAAATTAGACTTACAAAGAAAAGTTAATTCTAAGTTAATTTTGTTGGACTAAGAAAATCTTTCAGAGACTTCACACACACACGTATCATAAAAGTTTGAAACATGCAAAGCATTATCCCTCAGACATGGGAAAAATCATATGAATTGTAAATTATTTTCATACCTCAATACTGTCATAAACCAAAATAAATTATTTATACAACATAAATCCCATTATTTAGAAATCTGAATGTACTAGATTTTTTCTTTTTTTTTTTTTTAATGTGAAATCAGTTCCATTTTGGGAGTTTCTAATGTAGCTGCATGCAACAAGGAAGGAGAGAAAAATGCTTTCAGTCCTGCATCTGTAATAATCAGGAACCTATTGGAATTCCCTCAAATAGCTTCCCCCATTTGCATGTCCCCTGCCTGCTTCTTATTTGTAGAAAAGCTTTAGTCTCCCAGGCTTCCCTGAGTCACAAAAGGCTGGCTCAAGAATTAATGATTTAAAGAATGTAAACATATAGTAACAAAAAAAAAGCAGTCAGGTGAGGAGAACAGGCAACAATTTAAATAGTAAATCAGTCATATGGCAGTCACAGAATCTTTAGTTCCTCCCTGAAGGGCTAACAGTGACTGATGCACATTCTTGAGTTGTTTTGTAGACACTAAAACTCCCACCAGATAGAAGTTAACTGTACAGTGAACATGCGCACATAGCCTCCAGACCTGCTGGGGCCTAAGGACTGATGATGTTAACGTGTGTAATACTGATCCTGTGACATCACCATCAACCAGAGACTCATGCACAAGCTGATCACGCACTCTGCAGTGCTCTTCCTCACCTTGCTTTGAAAACGTCTCCCTGAAACCCACCAGGGAGCGTGGTCTTCTGAGCACAGGCAGCCTGTACTCCTTGCTTGGCCCTTGCGATAAACCTTTCTCTGCTCCAGACTCTGATGTTCTGGTTTGTTTAACCTCACTCTCCACTGGGCTCTTGAACTTCTCATTGTTCACTGGGCACTTGAAGTTGGATTCAAAAGCAATTTCTGTCACCTTTCTTACAGATTCTTTCAATAATAAGAGTATACAGGGTAAGTCTTCTCCTTCCTACTTCCCTTGATAGCTTCTTTAAAATTAAATTAGAGCACCGGTCATTGAATTATTGTCCAAATCATTCAGCATTATAAGTTATGTTCTAAATATTTGTTTATTCCATTCATTTCATTTTTCAGTACTACATAAACTCAGTAGTGGGATATGAAGTTGGTTGTTCACTCCAGTATCTCCAGAGCTTAAAACAGTGCCTAGCACATTGTAGGAGCTCTTTCAATATGTATTAGGAGAAAAAATTCAATTAATAACATACAGCTAGGATCATACCCCAACTATAAAAGAAAGCTCTTCTTATACTGCTTTTGTGAGCTCTTTCTGATAAAAAAAATATTATTTCTGATGAAAAAAATGAATTATAATTTTCAGGCAATAAAAGGGGGAGGTATGAAAGGATGAGGAGGCATTTGAAAGTGGGGACCTGCTGTACATGCTTCCCAGAAGCTACATTTCTGAGACAGTGCAACTGGGGAGTGATGCTGCATTTCCATGGACAACAAATGGCTACAATGCTGAGAACTGCTCCAATTTTTGGGCCCCATAGGGGCTAAATTCAGGTTGGAAATGGAAAATACTGTCAGAATTTTATTTCATGTAAAGAAAAGTTCTACTTTGCTACATTTTCTTATGTAACCATAAGATCTGACAGTTATTAGTTAGGTAGCAATTTCTTTTAAACTCCCTCTGATTCACTGCTTTCAATATATCAGGTATTTAATGAAATATTTTTCCATCATCATCTTATTTAATCCTCTCTGCAACTCAATTATGTAAGCATTATTATGTCCCCTTTCAGGCAAGGATTCTGAGGCTTAAGAGAGATATGCTGTTCAAGTTCTGGAAGTGCCAGGATTTGCGCTCTAGAATCTTGCTTTTTGATTCCAACAGTACAATAACTGTTCTAATTATTACCATTAACATTGAAATTCTCTATGTTGCATTTCAATTTGAAATTTCTAATATCTGCTTTCATGCATACTGAAAAAAATCATATTTCAACTGCAACTCATACTTGATATATACTTTTGGGGAGAATCTTTTCCCCATATTTTTAGATTTACTTTTTCCAAATACATTTCACTGAAGTAATTTTCTTTTTTGCAAAGGAACCTATATGACCATTTATCCAAAATTCACTGAAGAGGTCTTTTGAACCAAACCGAGGTAACAGTCAATAGATTCATAGTTTTGCCTTATAGAGAGTGCACTAAATCTTTTCTAACAGTCTTTCAGCACTGGACACATTTTCCTAGCACCCTGTATTTACCCTGATTGCAGTCTTATGCTGCTCTACTTTAATTATCTACCCTATTCTTTATGCTATGACTGCCTGGTGAACAAAGCTCCCATCTTGCTCCCTGCCACATACTCAGTGAAGAACACCGTTCTTGTTGCGTAGCATTTGCTGAATATTTACTGATGTAATCAAAATAATTAATGGGCCTCTATCAATATCAATAACCTCAGATATGCAGATGACATCACCCTTATGGCAGAAAGTGAAGAGGAACTAAAAAGCCTCTTGATGAAAGTGAAAGAGGAGAGTGAAAAAGTTGGCTTAAAGCTCAACATTCAGAAAACTAAGATCATGGCATCTGGTCCCATCACTTCATGGCAAATAGATGGGGAGACAGTGGAAACAGTGTCAGGCTTTATTTTTTTGGGCTCCAAAATCACAGCAGCCATGATTGCAGCCATGAAATTAAAAGACGCTTACTCCTTAGAAGGAAAGTTATAGCCAACCTAGATAGCATATTAAAAAGCAGAGACATTACTTTGCCAACAAAGGTCCATCTAGTCAAGGCTATGGTTTTTCCAGTGGTCATGTATGGATGTGAGAGTTGGACTGTAAAGAAAGCTGAGCACCGAAAAATTGATGCTTTTTAAATTTTTTTAAATTTTTTTTTATTTTTTCAGCGGGTTTTGTCATACATTGATATGAATCAGCCATAGATTTACACGTATTCCCCATCCCGATCCCCCCTCCCACCTCCCTCTCCACCCGATTCCTCTGGGTCTTCCCAGAGGACCAGGCCCGACCACTTGTTTCATGCATCCCACCTGGGCTGGTGATCTGTTTCACCATAGATAATATACATGCTGTTCTTTCGAAACATCCCACCCTCACCTTCTCCCACAGAGTTCAAAAGTCTGTTCTGTACTTCTGTGTCTCTTTTTCTGTTTTGCATATAGGGTTGTTGTTACCATCTTTCTAAATTCCATATATATGTGTTAGTATCCTGTAATGCTGGAGAGGGTGTGGAGAAAAGGGAACCCTCTTACACTGTTGGTGGGAATGCAAACTAGTACAGCTGCTATGGAAAACAGTGTGGAGATTTCTTAAAAAACTGGAAATAGAACTGCCATATGACCCAGCAATCCCACTTCTGGGCATACACACTCTGGAAACCAGATCTGAAAGAGACACGTGCACCCCAATGTTCATCGCAGCACTGTTTATAATAGCCAGGACATGGAAGCAACCTAGATGCCCATCAGCAGATGAATGGATAAGGAAGCTGTGGTACATATACACCATGGAATATTACTCAGCCGTTAAAAAGAATTCATTTGAACCAGTTCTAATGAGATGGATGAAACTGGAGCCCATTATACAGAGTGAAGTAAGCCAGAAAGATAAAATTGATGCTTTTGAACTGTGGTGTTGGAGAAGACTCTTGAGAGTCCCTTGGACTGCAAGGAGATCCAAGCAGTCCATTCTAAAAGAGATCAATCCTGGGTGTTCACTGGAAGGACTGATGCTGAAGCTGAAACTCCAATACTTTGGCCACCTCATGCGAAGAGTTGACTCATTGGAAAAGACCCTGATGCTGGGAGGGATTGGGGGCAGGAGGAGAAGGGGATGACAGAGGATGAGATGGCTGGATGGCATCACTGACTCAATGGACATGAGTTTCAGTAAAATCCGGGAGTTGGTGATGGACACGGAGGCCTGGCGTGCTGTGATTTATGGGGTCTCAAAGAGTCAGACACGACTGAGCAACTGAACTGAACTGAACTGAATGAGTTATTCAGAGAAGTAATTCATTGAAATACAAGGATAACAACAATTTATGTAATCGCTTAATTGTCAGAGAAATATCACAATAGAAAAGTCTTGAAACAAGAGCTGCCAATCTACCACTAACAAATTTCCCCAGAAACTGCCATCAGTTTCTCTAGCCTCCCTTCATTCTTCCCACGCTGCACAGCCCAAACTATTGTAAATAAAACATACTATTCAAAAACTGGACATGATACATACCATTCATTAGCTACAGTCCATATAACTCTGGTTTAGGATTGTCCCTAATTTCATTGCTGTGAGGCTCTATACTTAATACTTCCAGCCCTAATGAGCTAAAACAATCAATTAGCCCTTCTGAGCACAGCTTGGTTTCAACACGCAATCAAAGTTAGAGAATAAAAGCAGAAGAACCACTTAAACCAAAAATAAAGAAGTGCAATAATTTGTAAAATAATTTTCAATAATATAAAATAAAGCTTTCAACTTCTGAGAATTTCCATTGATTTCATATCTTTTCAACCCACCAAAAGGCAAAGCACAAGCTCTAGAAAATGAGTGAGGTCACCATGTAAAGTGACATGGACTGTTCACAGCTCCAGAGGGTACAATTCACAGTGACTGCAGTTTCAAAAGCATCCTGGGGCTGTGGAGTGCAGCTGCTCTGATACAGGTGATGGTGGCAGGATCTCTCCTCTCTGTGTAGTTGAAGAGCTTTTCTGAGAAATAGGAGGTGAGGAAGTGAAAATAATTTTTGTTGCTCACTTACTTTGGTACTCGTTTAGTGACAGGCACTATGCTATGCAGACACTCTATATCCCTTACTGTGTATAATCTTCACTTTTACAGTTGGGGATATTGAGTTTTGGAAGGAATAAGTCGAATTGCCATAGCTAGATAAGTAGAAAAGCTTACATTAACATACATGCTTTGCCTAACTCCTTATTCTACAATTCACATAGGTAGTTTTGTAACAAAGAAGTTGCATGTCACCCAAGTGAATATGAACTTTGTGTGAAGGTGCTAGGGAGATACAAGAATATTTATTCAGGACCATGACACAATTATATAGATAATTTAGAAAATTAACTGGCATGAGTGGAATGGATATTGGGTAGAATTTACTAAGAGGCCAATGAGACTCAAATTGCCTGTCAGCTATAATAGTTCTTTGGGAAGAAAGAAACCATAAGGAATTATTTCTAAAGGCAGTTGTTGTGGCTTTCAAAACCAAGTGCATCACGTTAATATCAATAACCAGGAGTCATTGTCTATACTAAAAGACTCCAATATGAAAATTACTTTTGGCTGAAGATAAAATAATTCAATCAAATGTTCTCTACATGGAAAATTGAGGGGTGAGAAGCAGACAGAAAAGCAGAGATATCTAAGTATCTAAGCATTAGAGGGATACTCCATCCAACCCCTAGAACTATTTGAACACCAGGAAAAATTCTGTCATCCTTATGACTGCTGGCATATGTCTCTTCTTTAAAGTCTAAAAAATATCAGTGCACATCTTTCTGGCATGCATTTTAAGAATTATATTAAGAACTATAGAAGGTCATGAGGAGAAGAAAATGAAATACTTAGAAAATCTTTCATAGTGCCTTTTGGTTACCATGTGAGGAATTGGAAACATGCAAATAATCTTCTCCATTCATAGCTAGCTAAACATTTGCAGTATGAGTTGCCCCTTTAGCCATTAATATTGGAGATTTAAACATGACTGATCTTTCTAGATATTTAATGGTGTGATGTCAACTTGGTATTTATTGTTTTTTCTTGCTGTTGGATCTAGTTAAACAAAGAAGCAAGCAAGCAAACAAAAAACACTTTTCACACAACTTCCTATCCATAGAGAGTAAGACTAGCTCTACATCTTTTGTTAAAGTCATTTCCATATTGGTTGTTTAATATTTTTCCTTTCATTCAGAAACTAGAATCTACTTATTCTGGGCAACCTGTTCATTTAAATAGGTTTTTTTTAAATGTTCTTCCCTAATATGCTAGCAAAACTAAGAAGAAATTGCATATATAATCTTGGATTAACCTTTGCAAGATTGACTTTTCTAGCACTACTGTAACCAGCAGAAATATAAAAGCAAGGCATCAGATACTTCAAAGATCCTGAATAGTTTAATCTTTAAATTACTTCTGTGACCAAGGCTATATTTTCAAAATCTATAAAACCGTTGCCCATATCAGCATAAGGCAAAGTTTACAGAATAACTCTCAGAGCTATGCTTAAACACAAAAGTTTTCTGATGATATCATAATGAAATACATCTCATCTCGTCAAGTTGAGGGCTTCATCTCAACAAAAGAAGAATAATAAAGTCTATTAAATGTAACAATACTTGGACAAGAACTTTAGTAAACTCCAGGAGATAGTGAAGGACAAGGATGTCTGGTGTGCTGCAGTCCGTGGAGTCACATGGAGTCAGACACGACTTAGCAACTGAACAACAACGATGATGACAAGTATACACTGACATATTTGCTCATGTCATTATTGTACACTTAGGATTTCTACTCTAATTATAATCACTGGCTAATAAAAATGTGTTTTAATAATATGTAGCTTCAACAAATCAAGCTTTGCCCGCCAAACCCATGAATGTGTTTAATTACCACTCAAAAATCAGACCAAGGCTACCTAATATAAGAATGGCTTCCTGAAAAAAATAAAACATAAAATACAATCAAACTTCTATTTGACATAGTAGACCTATTTTACTTGATAATACTGCAATTAGAAAAACAATAACTTAAAAGATAGTTTATCAAAAATTTTCTCCACTAAGGTAACAGTGTTTAGAGTCAACATATCCTTGTTAGATTATAGGATGGATATATAGATGACTAGATTAGTTTCTCCCTCTTTGTAATTTAACCTCTCAAAGCACATACTTTCTTTTTCTTTTTTTTTCATTTATTTTTATTAGTTGGAGGCTAATTACTTTACAATATTGTAGTGGTCTTTGTCATACATTGACATGAATCAGCCATAGATTTACATGTATTCCCCATCCTGATCCCCCCTCCCACCTCCCTCTCTACCCACACATACTTTCAATAACATGTAGCAAGTACAATACAGGACTAATATTAAAATGCTCCTTTATCATGAAAATGTGCATTGTAATTAGGTTCTCCAAAAAGAAAAAAAAAATAGAGTTCTGGTATGTAGCAATTAGCAGTCTCCATGGTATAAGTACTACCCCCATGACTGATTTTAAGCTGCCAATGTGATGTCATCAAATCTTGAGTAGGGAAGACAGGTGCACAAAACTGAGATCAGATATGTGCTGGCTCCAGCATGTCACTGTCTGTTACGCTCTGATTTTATTTTAAAAACTTAAGGTTTTGAAATGAAATAAACATTATTGACAAAAATCAAGTGCAGAATAAATTGACTTGTTCAATGTGGGCAAGTCACTCAACTAATTGATCTCAGTTTCTTACACCATAATATTCCTTTGGTGTCCTTCTACCATCCTAAAATATTGAAAAATTATGAACTGATGATAATGGGAACCTGATGTGAATCTTATGTAACAATATGTTAATAGGTTAACACAACAGTGTGCAAGGTCATCACAGAATTTATCTTTTCAGGTGCCTGTTGACACAATCCAGGACAGCAGATATTTACAGAAGGAGAATACTGAGTTTCCATTTTATTTGAGTTTTATTTTTTTGAAATATAATATAAATGATAATTGATAATATTGAGCCAAAGGCAATTTAAAAACCATGGATAATACTGTCTTCTAACAGCTTTCTTGATCTGTTAAAATAAAATTAAACATCCTTAATCTGGGGTATATTTTTGACTGCCTCTCATCCTCTCCTCCATCTTTCCATTCCAGACACAAAGACCTCCGTGACAATCCTTGAGAGCATTAAGTTTACTTTAGTCTCAAGGTTTTGGACATTTCTTTTGCTGCTGGGAATGCTTTTCCCCAGATATCCAAGCTCCCTATTTCCTCCCAAACTTCAACTCTATGCTCAGATGTCACCCTAACCAAAAGAATCTCTCAAAATACTCCCCCTACTTCTACCACTACCTATCCTTCTTATTCTACTCTGTTCTTCCTAGCGCTGATCTCCTCCATGACATACTCTACATGTGTTTGTTCATTGCTGGACTTCTTTTAAAGTTAGGAATCTTGCTTTCTTTTCTACTGTATCTCCAAGACACAGTGCTTAGAATAGTTCTTGGCACTCAGTAGGTACTTATTAAATATGCATGCACACACAGATACCCACACATACACAAACACACACACATCTTTCTGTTTCAGTGGGGGTAGAAAATAGCATCAGCTGCATGCACTCAGCTGAAATCTTTCTAGAGGAAATAGTCAATTTAAATTGAATATATTCAAACAGTGACACCAATGTGTGTGCATACATGCATGGCTCAGTCACTCAGCTGTGTCCGACTCTTTGTATCCCCAAGGACTATAGCCTATCGAGTTCCTCTGTCCATGAGATTTTCCAGGCAAGAAACACTGGAGTGGGTCACCATTTTTTACTCCAGGGGATCTTCCCAACCCAGGGATCGAACCTGTGTCTCTTGCATTGGCAGGAGGATTCTTTACCACTCTGTCACCTGGGAAGCCTCAAGTGATACCAAAGCTACCATATGAGTACTTTTTATTATCTCTTACTGTTTGTTCAGCTGGAGCTAATGCATTATAAAACATAGCTGAACAGAAAGATAATATATAACAGCTCTCCTGTTCCATGATGGGAGGAAGGAAGCAGGCAGAATTTCTTTTCACAGATCAACTAATTAACACTGACATACTTAGGATCACTAAAGCTCCTTTTCTTTTATATCTATTTGTTGAGTAAACAGAAGATCTGGTTATTTGTATTAAATTTGTTTTCTAGCTCAACAGCCTGGTTTTTGGCTGCCCATAAGTAAGTATGTGAGAAATGTGTTGACACTTAATTTATGCACAGCCAAAAATCAATTTATTCTAAACAGAAAAATTGGCTGTAGCAGACTACTTGAGATTATAAATACAAGTATTTTTCCTTGCAGATGGAGAAGTTTCTTACTGTGAAACTTTTACCAACTTTGCAAACATGTCATAAGAGAGTTATAGATTCTACAGAGATTTAATTCTCAGCACAACAAAGACATGAGGAAAAATAGACTTCAAAATAGGACTACTGATGTTTTGCCTTTGCTGAATGCCACAGTGATAATTTGTCATATTATCAGTTACTCTCTGCTATACCAGGAAATTTCTGATTATGTCTTTTGCTTTGGGGTTGGTTTTCTGCTGTGCATTAATCATTCCATAAAGTTCTACCTTCCCCATTAATATTTTACTCTAAATATTTTCTCCAGGAAGCTTTGAACTAGATTAATTTGCCTCTAGAGAAACAGCAGAGGCAGATGCTTCCTTGACTCCTGAATTCTTACTTTAAAGGACAGTGAAATAAAAGGTTAACAAGGCATCAGCAGATAAGCTGTGTCATGGGTCTTGGGATCCATCTGCTACTGCAGTTTACAGTAAAGTAATTCATAAGTTCAGCGTGCAGCTTGTTGTTGATGTCTGCTTGCTGATTTGCTCTAGGAGTTTACAACAATTAAATTAATTATACTCACCCTTTTCTGATTACTTGTTAACTGTGATTTACTTGTTAAAATATGATTGTGGATAGCATAGTGATTTGTAAACTGTTTACTTTTTAAAATTTCTGTCCTAGGATCTGAAAAATAGCAAAGGCAAATATTCAAATACCTTGGCCCCCTACACTATAGAAATAAAGGTCATTCAAACTAGAAACATTCAAATAAAAACAGTCTCCTGAAACATGCGTCTCCCAAGCCATAGAGAAACCTGAGAACTGTGGAAATAGGAGCAGACACTCCACTTTTCCTACTTATCTGTCTTTCAACTTCTCTAATTGAAAACTATAACTATATTGTGTGTATCTCCCCAGTCTGGGGAAGAGCCTAGCTATGACACAGACAAAGAGAACAGACTTGTGGACACAATGGGGAGGGGAGGGTGGGGCGAGCTGAGAAATAGGATAGAAACAATTACATCACCATATGTAAAATAGATAGCCTGTGGGAATTTGCTATATGACATAGGGAGCTTAAACCCTTTGGCTGTGACACCTATAGGGACAGGAAGTGGTGGGAAGTGGGAGGGGGTTAAAGAGGGAGGGGACACATGTATACCTATGGCTGATCCATGCTGATATATGGCAGAAATCAACACAATATTGTAAGGCACTTATCCTCCTATAAACTTTAAAAGTTAGAGAAAGTATAGAAATACATTTATATTATCAATATAAATATATCAACACCAGTATAAGTTTATTGAAAGTTTAACATGTTTTATTATACAAACCAAACTACCCTGAGAATAATAGAGTTTGTTAAGGACACTGAAATAGAAGACTTACTAAAGTTTAGATGATCTCTGAAAAATGTACTGCCTAATATCTGTAAATAACTTTGGGCAATCTGCTTGCTTTCTATTGCTATATATACATTGTGGTTTGGAAACTTCTAAGATTAGGTTGTTAAAGGAGAGTGCATAAAACTGCTGATTCATTACTTTTCTAATAATAAAACTGTGACAAGTAACTATAAATGATTATCAGGGAATAGAGTGAGCAATAGCTATAAGGATCACAGAGAGCGTATGAACTGTACGAATGTATGAAAGTCGCTCAGTCGTGTCCGACTCTTTGCGACCCCGTGGGCTATACAGTCCCTGGAATTCTCCAGGCCAGAATACTGGAGTGGGTGGCCGTTTCCTTCTCCAGGGGATCTTCTCAACCCAGGGATCAAACCCAGGCCTCCTGCATTGCAGGCAGATTCTTTACCAGCTGAGCCACCAGGGAAGCCCGTGTTTCTTTGAGCCCCTTTTTTTGGGGGAGGTGGGGGAGCAAGAATACAGGAGTGGGTTGCCATTCCCTTCTCCAGGAGATCTTTCCAACCCAGGGATTGAACCCAGGTCTCCTGCATTGTAGGCAGACACTTTACCATCTGAGCCACCAGGAAAGTCACAGAGGGGGTACATTTCCAAAATAGCACGTGCCATATGTATGCACAAAACCAATTATGCAAGTAATATGTGTGTGTATATATATATATATATCACTCATGCCATGTTTCACAAATCAGCAAACCTTTAAAATTCCTTCTAAAGAGAAGTTTGCTGATTGTTGCTCAGGGAAAATTAGGGAGGATTTGAGTAGTACTTTCTGGAGAAATTTACAGCTGTTTAGTTCTCTATTCTCTGTCTCTCTCTTTCTTTCTGGTTTTGGATCTCTTTCCTTTAATCACCAAGAAAAAACATTCATAAATTACATTTAGAAGCTTTTAGTTCCATAGTTAAGACTCACATCCAAGCATCTAGTTTGATCTAGTTAGATCACTCTTTCATGGCTCTAGCAATATTGATCTAGCCTTACAGACTCTTATGAAGGAAAAGGTATATTCATTTTACTCCTACAAGTTGACTATTGGGATTTTTTTTTTTTCCCTATTGCACTAACTGTGCCAGTTCTTCCAAAAACTCTATATAAGGACTTCCCATATTTTTACAAGTTGAAACAAGTAAAGCAAGGATGTATGTTTTCTGGAACACATTTAAATTTTAGAGTTTCTAGGTAAGAAATTCTAAGATACAACCCAAGGAGTAAACATTACTTCTTCCACAATCCTCCAAGATATTTGGGATTTTTATCAACCGTGGTGGTTCAGTGGGAAAGAATCATCCTGACAGTGCAGTCAAAGCAGTTTCGATCCTTGGGTTGAGAAGAGCCCCTGGAAAATGAAATGGCAACCCATTGCAGTATTCTTGCCTGGGAAATTCCATGAACAGAGAAGCATGGTAGGCTACAGTGTATGGGGTCACAAAAGAGTCAGACACAACATAGCAACTAAATAATAACAACATCAAGATAGTTATCACTTTTTTATTATTATCAGTGTATAAATGTGGTTTGTAAACTAATCCTGTAGCAAGGATATAATTTTAACTGTTTAAAGATTGGCAAAGGAGTATATGACAAGGCTGTATATTGTTACCCTGCTTATTTAACTTATATGCAGAGTGCATCACGTGAAATGCCAGGCTGGATGAAACACAAGCTGGAACCAAGATTGCTGGGAAAGATATCAATAACCTCACATATGCAGATGATGGCACTTGAATGGCAAAAGGTGAAGAAGAACTTTTGTTCCTTTACTTTAGCCTCTTAAAGAGAGTTAGTCGACAGTGAAAGAACTGGCTTGAAATTCAACATCAAAAAAAAACTAAGAGCATGGCACCTGGTCTCATCACTTCATGGCTAATAGCAGGGGAAAAAGTGGAAGCAGTGGCAGATTTTATTTTCTTGGGCTCCAAAATCACTGCAGATGGCAACTGCAGCCATAAAATTAAGACATTTGCTCCTTGGAAGAAAAGTTATGACAAACCTAGACAGTACATTAAAAAGCAGAGACATCACTTTGCCAATAAAAGTTCATATAGTCAAAACTATATTTTTTCCAGTAGATACGTGTGGATGTGAGAGTCAGACCATTAAGAAGTCTGAGCACCAAAGAATTGATGCTTTTGAACTGTGGTGTTGGAGAAGACTCTTGAGAGTCCCTTGGACTGCAAGGAGATCCAACCAGTCCATCCTAAAGGAAATGGCCCTGAGTGTTCATTGGAAGGACTGATGTTGAAGCTGAAACTTCAGTACTTTGGCCACCTGATGCGAAGAGCTGAGTTATTTTGGAAAAGACCCTGATGCTGGGAAAAATTGAGGGCAGGAGGAGAAGCGGGTCACAGAGGATGAGACAATTGTGGCAACACTACTCAATGGATATTAGGTTGAGAAAATTTAAGAAGATTTAGAAGAACGGGGAAACCTGTTGCATTGCAATCCTGGGGTAACAAAGAGTTGCACCCCACTTAGGGACTGTACAACAGCAATGACGTTCAAATTTGTACAGAAGGATGCCAAGTAATTTATGTGGATATTTTCATAGCTTCTCACTTAGTAAGTATGGACTGTGCATAATGTCCTTATTCCTAAGAGTAAAAACTCTAAACAGAAAAATGAGTAATACTACAGATGGAAAAAAAAAAAAAAAAAAGCAAAAACCTCTGTTTATTGATGAAGGTCAACATAGACTGTGATAAATCATGTTGCCATAATGCACTTTTTATATGATATGACTGTTGAGAATTCTACTTCATTTCTATGATCTCCCTTCCAAATTTCTAACCCCATTCTCATTAAAAATCAGTCAAATTTCAATTCAGTGACGTTCTACCAAACACTTGGCCAACACTTCTCAACTGTCATAATCATCAGCTAGGGAAGAGGTAGAAACTGTCAAAACCTAAAGAACCTGGCCTTTGTTGTTCGAGTCCTAGGGGAAAATACTGATTTTGTATTTGCTGGCTATTTGATTTAGGCAAGCTGTCAAACTTTCTTAGATGCTCAGTTTTCTCATCTATAAATTTGGAGTGAAAACACCTGAGACAAAGTGCATATATTAAATGGAATAATTTAGGTAAGAAACCAGGCGTTTTTTTAGATGCCTGGAATGTTGGAGGCACTAAAGAGATACTGGTCCTCTTCTTCCGTCTACTTTTATATACCACCAGGAATTTAATTCATGCTAAAGTGCTAAATATTGGCATCACATTCCAGATAGGTAGCTGTCAGTTTATCTTTTTCTGATTATTAAAGTAAAATATGAAAGGCGCTTTATCTTTTCAGTGTTGGGCTGCTCTTCTACAGCATCCTTAAATATGTATCTAACTTATGACAGAAATCGCTTCCTTGAAAATGTATCCTCCATCAAAATATTTTCACAATTTTTGTTTTCTATTTACACTTTGAGTTTTTATATACCTTATAGTAACAGTAACTTATTTTTCCCTTGGTTTGCATCAAATGTCTTATACTTTTATTAATTACAAAGGGAAACATTGTTTTACTAACATTTGCAAAATTTTAAGAGTACTGACTGATTAAGGTTTATTAAAACAGGTTGCAGTTTCACAACCACAAGTATAAATGCCCCTACTGTATATTTACTGGGTTTGTAAAAATGCAAAGAGTCACAATCATCTGGACTACAATCAGATGTATCATGGATTTTATCTAAAAACAAAATTACTTTAATGATTATAAATCATTTAGGTATTTCACTAAAGGACTTAAAATCACCTCAAGAATTGTTAAGCTCTTTAGTTGTTTACTACTGTATTAGATTTTAGAAAATCTGACCTCTCCTGTGCTTGTCTTTAAGAATAAGGACAAAGTAATCATTGGTTTGAAAATTATCTTATACCACAGTTTCTCATAAACCATGAAAAAGCTAGCATCTATTTTGATTTTGGAATAGAAGAAAGAGTAAGTTATTGTACAATTTTAGCTTAGTGCCTATTTTATATTTTTCAAGGGTGATAATTTTAATGTGAATAATAAATAATTCCTTTGCTTAGTCTAATATTACAAAGATATATGAAGTCTTTATAATAAAATGGTTTTTACACATCTTCTCTTAAAGTAGTTGCAGTGAAATTATGAAAAACAAACATAACATGAAATATTTCTAACCAAATTTTCCCCTATATATGAAGTCTTTATAATAAAATGGTTTTTACACATCTTCTCTTAAAGTAGTTGCAGTGAAATTATGAAAAACAAACATAACATGAAATATTTCTAACCAAATTTTCCCCTGCTTGCTATTGACTTTAATTTTGCTCAGCCAAAAAATATACACAAGTTGATATTCAATAATACTAAATAGACTTCAATTTTCCTTTCTCTTGAGGAATATGTTTCATTATCCACTTACACCAATCATTTGTGAATAAAAAGGGTTTTTTGTACACTGGCAAAGATATAGAAGGCATGATACTTCCCTAATGTAATTTCAGCTAATTAAAGACTCGTTAAGAAAGAAATAGAAATGAGAATTTGCCTGAGAACTTTCTGAAAGTAATTTTAATTTTTAATCATTTTATTCTCACACTAATTAAATAGTTTGATGGGTACCTGTAGGCTATTTACCTGGTTTTCTGTATTTTATTCTACAGTTTACTGTGGGCCCATCATCAAATCATGACATTTTCTGAAAGCATTCAGATTTTTTACCACATAGTTCTGTTTTTAAGTACAATGCTTGCACAGTTCACATACATTTACCATAGAAATGTATATAGTTCCCTTCGGCTCCATTAAGAAAGGAATTCTAGGGAATCCCAATATTTAATGCATATATAAAATAGATGAAGAAAAAACAGGAAAAGGGGAAAAAATGCAGAGTAAATGACAGAAAAGGAAAATAAGAATAAAAAGGAATAAGACAGAGTTAGAAAGCATGGCATGAAGTCTTAGAACACAGAGGTTTGCATCCCAGCCGTACTAGTTATAAGCTGGGTGACCCTGACTGATTTACCTCCTTCTCTCAACACGGGTTCCTCCCAGCGCCCAGGAACAGCGCATAGGGCTTCCCCGGTGGCTCAGACAGGCAAGAAGCCGCCGGCAACGCAGGAGACCTGGGTCAGGAAGGGCCCCTGGCGCAGGGCATGGCCACCCACTCTGGTATTCCAGCCTGAAAAATCTCAACAGAGGAGCCCGGCAGGCTACAGCCCATGGGGCCGCAAAGAGTCGGCACGACTGAGCGACTGACGCTTTCAGAGCATGACTTTCAAAAAGGTCACGATAATATGTACCTTCAATAGTTCTGAAGACTAATAATATGAAGTACCACACATTTACCACAGGGCCTGGCCCATGCTTTCAGTTTCCAGCTACCATTAAATCACTGATTATCCAAAGCCTACTGGCTCTTACTCAAATACATGGTCACAATATACCTTCTTCCACACCTCTTGAAGTATACTTCTGCAGCATCAAACTCCTCACATTTCCATGTTTGTGAGTTTTTACCTTTATCATTTCTATAACTGTTCAATGGATTTCCCTTCCAGCTGGGGATTTTTATTACTGGACAATTCTTGCTATTCTTTCAATGTAAAGCCTGAATGTTCCTCTTCGAAGAGGCTTTTCTCAAATTAACCAGGAAGAATTTATTATTTTACTTATAGATTTCCATTACTAAGTATTGGTATAATTTTTCTGTTTGCACATGTGTATCCCACAGTAGAGCATATTATTCATATTCATATTCTTATTTCTATGTGTTGTTAAATATTAAAAATTATTTTCTATTTTATAATAAATTTAACTATTCCACTTCTACATTTTTAATGATTAGATATGATCTGTTGTTTTGTCTACAATATTAGATATGGAATGATTAATTCCATTAACAAATTTGACTTTATCTTGGGGCACTTGGAAAAGCCCCAGCCCGTGTCCACTCCTGCTTCAGTCTTTCCACAAAGGTGGCCTCGTTAGAATCCAGTGCACCCCAGGAAAACTCTAGACTATATCTGCTTCATATCCTAATAGCCTGCAAATGCCACCCAGGGCACACAATCTACATAAGAGAAACTTCTATGCAAGGCCGAGACATTAAGTCCAGGAGAGGTAAACTTTTCACTTAATTCATAGAAACAGACAAAGAATTGTAAACAAGATGAAAAGATAGAGAAGTATGCTCCAAATGAAAGAACAAGAGGAGTCTGCAGAGGAAAAAAAAAAAAACAACAACAAAACATAATGAAAGAGACAGGTAATTTTCCACATAGAACATTTTTAAAATTTTTCTTTTATTGAAATACAGTTGCTTTATAGTATTGTGTTAATTTCTGTACAGTGAAGTGGTTCAGTTATACTGCACAATATCCACATTCTTTTTTCATGTTCTTCTCCATTATAGTTTATCACAGTAGGACTTTGTTGCTTACCCATTATATATATAATAGTTTCCATCAATTAATTTCAAACAAAAAAATCCATCCCTCAAAGAAACCAAAATCATCCCAAAGAAAAAGAAATTCAAGAAGGCGAAGTGGTTGTTTGAGTAGGCTTTACAAATACCTGAGGAAAGAAAAAGAGTGAAAGGCAAGGGAGAAAGAAAAATACAGACCTAATAGAAAGCAGAGTTTCAGAGAATAGCCAGGAGAGATAAGAAGGCCATCTTACATAAACAATGCAAAGAAATAGAGGAAAATGATAGAATGGGAAAGAATAGGTCTCCAAGAAAATTGGAGATATCAAGGGAACATTTCATGCAAGGATGATCATAATAAAGGATAGAAACAGTAAGGAACAAACAGAAGAAAAAGAGATTAAGAAGACCTGGCAAGAATACAGAGAACTAAACAAAAAAAAAAGGTGTTAATGACCTGGATAACTGGTGGTGCAATCATTCGCCTAAACCAGACAACCTGGAATGGGAAGTTAAGTGGGCCTGAGTAAGCATTACTATGTACGAAGCTAGTGGAAGTGATAGAAATCCAGCTGAGCTATTTAAAATCCTAAAAGATGATGCTTATAAAGTGCTGCACTCAATATGCCAGCAAATTTGGAAAACTCAACAGTAGCCACAGGACTGGAAAAGGTCAGTTTTCATTCCAATCCCAAAGAAGGGCAATGCCAAAGTATGTTCAAACTACCATACAGTTGTGCTCCTCTCACATGCTAGTAAGGTTATGCTCAAAATCCTTCACGCTGGGCTTCAACAGTACATGAACTGAGCACTTCCTGATGTACAAGCTGGGTTTAGAAAAGGCAGAAGAACTAGTGAACAAACTGCCAACATCCACTGGATCATAGAGAAAGTAAGGGGATTTCAGAAATTACTTCTGCTTTATTGACTCTGCTAAAGCATTTGACTGTGTGCATCACAATGAACTGTGGAAAATTCTTCAAGAGATGGGAATACCAGACCACCCTAACTATCTTTTTTTTTTTTTTTTTCACCCTAACTATCTTTTGAGAAACCTGTATGCAATTCAAAGAGCAACAGTTAAAACCGGCCATGGAACAACTGACTGCTTCAAAATTGGGAAAGGAGTACAACAGGCTCCTGTATATTGTCATCCTGCTTGTATAAATTCTATGCAGAGTACATCGTGCAAAATACTGGGCTGGATAAATTGCAAGCTGGAATCAAGATTGCCTGGAGAAATATCAAGAACTTCACATATGCAAATGACACCACTCTAATCACAAAAAAGCAAACAGGAACTAAGGAGCCTCTTGATGAAGGTAAAAGTGGAGAGTGAAAAAGCTACCTTGAAACTCAACATTAAACTAAGATCATGGTACTGGGTCCCAATACTTCATGGCAAATAGAAGGGGAAAAAGAGGAAGCAGTAACAGGTTTTACTTTTTTAGACTCCAAAATCACTGCAAACTTTGACTGCAGCCATGAAATTAAAAGATGCTAGCTCCTTGGAAGGAAATACATGAAGAAACTAAACATAATTTTTAAAAGAAGAGACATCACTTTGTTGACAAAGATAAGTATAGTCAAAGCTATGGTTTTCTCAGTAGTCATGTACGGATGTGTGAACTGGACCATAAAGAAGGCTGGTCCAGGAACAGAGAACTGATGCCTTTGAATTTTGGTGAGGGAGAAGACTTTTGAGTGTCACTTGGACTACAAGGGATCAAACCAGCCAATCCTAAAGGAAATCAATCCTAAATATTCATTGGAAGGACTGATGTTGAAGCTCCAACACTTTGGCTACCTGATGGGAAGAGCTGACTTATGGGAAACACCCTGATGCTGGGAAAGAGAGAAAGCAACAGGAAGGGGATATAGCAGAGGATGCGATGATTAGATAGCATCGCTGACTCAATGGGCCTGAATTTGAGAAAACTCTTGGAGATAGTTTAGGACAGAGGAGCCATCATGCTGCAGTCCATGGGGGTCATAAAGAGTCGGACATGACTTAGTGACTGAACAAAACGATCCATCCCTCTACCCCAAGCTCCCCCATGACAACCACAAATGTGCTCTCTGTCTCTCACTTTAATTTTCTTTTATTTCTTTTAAGACTTCCCTGTGCTATGTAGTAGGTTCTCATTAGTTATCCATTTTATAAATGGCTATATGTGTATATGTCAATCCCAATCTCCTAATTTATCTCATACCCCCTTTCCCCTCTTGGTATTCGTATGTTTGTTCTCTACACCTGTGTCTCTATTTCTGCTTCGCAATTGAGGTCATCTATACTATTTTTCTATATTTTATATATATGCATTTATATACAGTATTTGTTTTTCTCTGACTTACCTCACTTTGTATGACAGTCTCTAGGACCATCTACATCTCTGCAATGACACAACTTTGTTCCTTATTATGGATAAGTAATATTCTTTTATACATGTGTACTATCTTTTCTTTATCTGTTCCTCTGTTGATGGATATTTAGGTTGCTTCAATGTCTTGGTTATTGTAAATAGTGCTGCAGTGAAATTGGGGTCCACGTATCTTCTTGAATTATGGTTTTCTCTGGATATATGCACAGGAGAGGGATTGCTGAGTCATATGATATTTCTCTCTTTGGTTTTTTAAAGAACTTCCTTACTGTTCTCCACAATGGATGTACCAATTTCCATTTTCACCAACAGTGTTGGAGGATTTCCCTTTTTCCACACCCTTTCCAGAATTTATTGTCTGCATATTTTCTGACTTGGTGTGAGGTTATAATTCATTGTAGTTTTGATTTCCATTTCTCTAATAATTGGTGATGCTGAGTATCTTTTCATGTGTTTGTTGACCATCTGAATATCATCTTTGGAGAAATGTCTATTTAGGTCTTATATGAATTTTTGGATTGTGTTGTTTACTTTTTTGATATTGAGCTTCATAAATGGTTTGTATATTTTGGAAATTAATCCCTTGTCAGTTGCTTTATTTGCAAATATTTTCTCCCATCCTGAGGGTTGTCTTTTCATCTTTTTTTATGGTTACTTTGCTGTGCAAAACATTTAAGTTTAATTAGGTCCCATTTGCTTGTCCTTTTTACGTTCATTAATCAAGGAGGTGGGTCAAAAAAAGATCTTGCTGCAGTTTATGTCAAAGAGTGTTCTATGTGTTCCTCTAGAGTTTTATAGTGTCCAGTATTACATTTAGGTTTTTGATCCATTTTTATTTTATTTTTGCGTATTGTATTAGAAAGTGATATAATTTATTTATTTATTGATTTTTACACGCAGCTATCTAGTTTTCCCAGCATCACTTATTGAAGAGACTGCATTTTTCTCCATTGTATATTCTTGCCTCCTTTGTCATAAATTTGGTGACCCTAGACATGTGGATTTACCTCTAGGCTTCTGTCCTGGTCCAATTGTTTATACTTCCTTGTCTTTTTCTGTTCTAGTAAAACATTGTTTTAATTATCGTAATTTTACAGCATATTCTGAAGTCAGAAGCTTGATTCCTCAAGCTCCATTTTTCTTACTCAAGATTACTTTGGCTATTTGGGATCTTTTGTGTTTCCATATGAATTGTAATTTTTTTTTATCTAATTCTGTAAAAAATGCCATTGCTAGTGTATTAGGGATTATATTGAAGCACTTGAATTATAGTCTTTTTCACAATATTGATTCTTCTAATGCAAGAACAAGGTATACTCTTCCACCTGTTTCTGTCGTATTTGATTTATTTCATCAATATCTTATAGCTGTCTGTGTACAATATTTTGCCTCCATAGGTAGCTTTATTCTCAGACATTTCATTCTTTGTGATTATAAATGGGACCAATTTCTTAATTTCTGTTTCTGATCCTTCATTGACAGTGTATGGAAATGCAAGAAATTTATGTGTATTAATTTTGTATCCTGCAACCTTAACTAAATTCATTGATAAGCTCTAATAGTTTTCTGGTGATATTTTTATGATTTTCTATGCATAGTATGTCATCTGCAAACAGTTACAGTTTTACTTATTTTCCAATTTGGATTTCTTTGATTTCCTTTTCTTCTCTGATTGGGGTAGCTGGGACTTCCTAAACCAAATTGAATGTAAGTGGCAAGATCGGACACTCTTGACTTGTTCCTGATCTTAGAGGAAATACTTTCAATTTTTCACCATTGAAAATAATGTTTGCTGTGGATTTGTCAGATATGAACTTTATTGTTGAGGGAGATTCCCTTTATGACCACTTTATAGAGAGATTTTATCATAAATAGGTATTGCTGAATTTTTTCATTGAGATGGTCATACCATTTTTATTCTTCAGTTTGCTAATACCACATTGATTTACATATATTAAAGAATCCTTGCATCCCTGGGATAAATTCCACTTGACCATGGTGTCAGATATTTTTAATGTGTTGGTGAATTTCATTTTCTAGTATTGTATTGAAGATTTTGCATCTGTAGTCATCAGTGATATTGGCCTGTGCTTTTCTCATTTTGTTGTACCTTTGTCTGGTTTTGGTATCATTATGACAGTGGCCAGATAGATTGAGCTTGGGAGTCTTCTCCCCTTTGCAAGTTTTTGGAATGGTTTCAGAAGGACAGGTGTTACCTCTTCTCTAAATGATTGATAGAATTTGCCTTTGAAGTCATCTTGTCCTGAACTTTTGTTTGTTGGAAGATTTGTAATCACAGTTTCAATTTCATTACTTGTAATTGGTCTGTTCATATTTTCCATTTCTTTCTGGTTTAGCCATGGCAAAATTTGTCTATATCTTCCATGTTGTTCATTTTATTGGCATACAGTTGTTTGTAGTAGTTTATGATCCTTCATATTTCTGTGGTGTCAGTTGTAACTCCTCCTTTTACATTTCTAATTTTATTGAGTCCTCTTTCTTCTTTCTTGATGGTTCTGGCTAAAAGTTTGTCAGTATTGTTTAGCTTCTCAAAGAATCAACTTTTAGTTACACTGATCTTTGCTATTGTTTTCCTTTTCCAGGTTCATTTATTTCTGATGTGACCTTTGTGATTTCTTTCCTTCTACTGTTTGGATTTCTGTTTTGTTCTTCTTGCTCTAGTTGCTTTAGATGTAAAATTAGGTTATTTATTTAAGATTTCTTGTATCTTGAGGTAGGATTGTACTGCTATAAACTTCCCTCTTAGAACTGCTTTTGCTGCATCCCATAGATTTTTAATCATCGTGTTTTCATTGTTATTTGTTTCTAGGTATTTTTTGTTTTCCCCTTTTATTTCTTCAGAAAACTGTTGGTTATTTAGAAACATATTGTTTAATCTCCATATGTTTGTGTGTTTATAGCTGTTTCCCTATAATTGATATCTAACGTCAGCAGTGTGGTCAGAAAGGATGTTTGATATGATTTCAATTTTCTTAAATTTACTGAGCCCTAATTTGTGATACAAGATGTGAACTATCATGGAGAATGTTCCATATACCTTTGTGAAGAAAGTGTATATTGCTGCTTTCAAAAGGAATGTCCTATAAATATCAGTTCTAAATATCAATTCTACCTGGTCTAATGTGTTATTTTAAGGTTGTATTACCTTATTAATTTTCAATGTGGATGATTTATCCACTGGTGTAAGTGGTGTGTTAAAGTCCCCCATTATATAGTGTTACTGCCGATTTCCCCCTTTACGTCTGTAAGCATTTGTCTTATCTATCAAAGTGATCTTATGTTGGGTGGGTAAATATTTACAATTGTTACATCTTCTTGGATTGATTCCTTGATCATTATGTTGTCTCTTGTAACAATCTTATATTAAAGTCTATCTTGTCTAATATGAGTATTGTTACTCCAGATTTCTTTTGATTTCCATTTCCATGGAATATGTATATATATATATTTTTTACCATCCCCTCACTTTCAGTCTGTATGTGTCTCTAGGTCTGGAGCAGGTCTCTTGTAGACAGCATATATATGGGTTTGTTTTTTGTTTTTTAAATGTTTTATTTTGCTTAGCCAATTGACAATTTTGTGATAGTTTCAGATGAACAGCAAAGGGACTCAGCCATACATATACAAATGCCCATTCTCCCCAAACTCCCCTCCCATCCAGGCTGCCATATACCACTGAAAAGAAGTAATGTGATATACAGTAGGTCCTTGTTGATTTTCTATTTTAATTCCAGCAGTGTGTACATGTCCATCCCAAACTCCATAACTATTCCTTACCCCATCCCTTTCCCCAGGAACCATAAGTTCATTCTCTAACTCTGTGAGTCTCTTTCTATTTTGTAGGTAAACTCATTTATATCATTTATTTTTAGATATCACATATAAGAGATGTTAGGGATATTTCTCCTCTCTGTCTCACTTACTTTAGTCAATATGACACTCTCTAGGTCCATCCCTGCAAATAACATTTTTCATTCCTTTTAATGACTTAGTAATATTCCACTGTATGTACGTACCACATCTATATCCTTTCTGTCTATGGGCATTTAGGTCACTTCCATGTCTGAACTATTGTAAACAGTGCTACGATGAATACTGGGGTTCAGGTATCCTTTAGGATCATGTTTTTATCCAGATCAGGAGTGGGACTGCAGAGTCATAAGGTAGCTCTATTTTTTTTTTTTTTCTAAGGAATCTCCATACTATTTTCCATAGTGGCTGTACCAATTTACATTCCCATAAATGGTGTAAGAGGGTTCCCTCCTCTCCACACTCTCTCCAGTAATTAATATTTGTGGATTTTTTGATGATAACTATTCTTGCTGGTGTGAGGTGATATCCCTTTGCAGTTTCAATTTGCATTTCTCTAGTAATTAGCAATTTTGAACATCTCTTCATGTACCTTTTGGCCATCTATGTGTCTTCTTTGGAGAAATGTCTATTTAGGTCTTATTCCCCTTTTTTGATTGATTTGGTTGTTTTGATGCTTTTAAGCATCATAAACTGTTTATAAACTCTGAAGATTAACCCTCTGTAGGTCACGTTATTTGCAAATAATTTCCCCCAAATTGTGGTTGTCTTTTCATTTTGTTTATTGTTTCCTTTGTTATTCAAAATGTTTTGATTTTAGGTATGCCCCATTTGTTTATTTTTGTTTTTATTTCCATTATTCTTGGAGAGGGGCTGAAAAAGATACTGCTGATTTATGTCAGAGGGTACTCTATCTGCTTTTCTCTATCAGTTTTATAGTTCTAATCTCACATTTAAGACTTTAATCCATTTTGAGGTTGTTTTTGTGTATGGTGTTAAATAATGACTAATTCATTTTCTTACACGTAACTGTCCAGTTTTCCCGGCACAACTGTTGACATTTGGGTCTTGTTTTTGTATCCATTCAGCCAGTCTTTCCATTGGAGCATTTAATCCATTTACATTTAAGGTAATTACCAATATCCATGTTCCTATTACAATTTTCTTAGTTGTTTTTGGTCTGTTTTTTAAGTATTTTCTTCTCTGGTATTTACTGTCTAAGGAAGTCCTTTAGCATTTGCTGTAAAGCTGGTTTGATGGTGCTGAAGTCTCTAAACTTTTATTTGTCTGTAAAGCTTTTGATTTCTCTGTCAAATCTCAACGAGAGTCTCACTGGGTAGAGTTTTGTTGGTTGTAGTTTTTTCCCTTTCATCACTTTAAATATATCCTGTCACTCCTTCCTGGCCTGCAGAGTTTCTGCTGAAAAATCTGTTGATAACATTGTGGGGATTCCCTTCATGTTATTTGCTGCTTTGTCCTTGAAAGTGAAAGTCACTCAGTCATGTCCAACACTTTGTGGCCCTGTGGACTATAGCCTGCCAGGCTCTTCTCTCCATGGAATTATCAAACAAGAATACTGGGAGTGGATAGCTCTTCCCTTCTCCAGGAGTTCTTCCCACGGATCAAACCCAAGTCTCCTGCATTGCAGGTGGATTCTTTACCATCTGAGCCCAAGAAATCCCAAGAAAACTGGAGTGGGTAGCTTATCCCTTCTCCAGGGGATCTTCCTGACCCAGGGATTGAACTGGGGTCTCCTGCATTGCAGACAGATTCTTTACCCACTGAGCTACCAGGGAAGCTTTGTCCTTACTGCTTCTAATATTCTCTTTGTATTTAATTTTTGCTAGTTTAAGTAATGTGTGTCTCACCTTGTTTCTCTTTGGACTTATCCTGTACGGCAATCTCTGCACTTCCTGGACCTGGGTAACTATTTACTTTACCATGTTAGAGATTTTTTTTTTTTTTAATAATCTCTTTAAATATTTTATCAGACCCCTTCTCTTTCCTCTTCTTCATCTTGGACCCCTATGATTTGAATGTTGATGTGTTTAATGTTGTCCCAGAGGTCTCTGAGATTGTTGTTATTTCTTTCTATTCCTTTTTTCCTTCTTCTGCTTCTCAGCAGTTATTTCTACCAATCTATTTCCAGCTCACTTATCCGTTCTTCTGCCTGAATTATTCTACTACTGATTCCTTCTTAAGTATGTTTCATTTCAGATATTGTGTTGTACATCACTGTTTGTTCTTTAGTTCTTCTAGGTTCTTGTTAAACATTTCTAGTATCATTTCAATTCATGACTCCATTCTTCTTCAATCTTGGGCCATCTTTATTATCATTACTCTCAAATCTTTTTCAGACAGGTTGCCTATTTCCTTTTTGTTTATCTGGTATTGTAGGTTTTTATCTTGATCCTTTGCCTGCTACATATTCTCTCTTGTCTCAGTGGTCTCCTTTTCATAGTCTTCAGGGTAGTAGTTCCTCTTGCTTCTATTATCTGGTATTTGATGGGTGAAATTTGTCCAGGTGCTTGTATAGGCGTCCTGTTGGGAGGGATGGGTGCCTGCACTCTGGTGGATGGAACTGAGTTTTTCTATCTGATGGACGTGCATGTGTAAGGTGGCATGCTGTGGGGTGTCTGTGAGCTTAGTATGACTTTAGGCAGCTTGTCTGGTGATGGCCGGGGCTGTGTTCCCTGACTTGCTGGTTGTTTGGTGTGAGATGTGCTGCACTGGAGCTTTGACATGCCTTTCACAGACTGTCCAATGTGTCCCCCTTCAACCCCCCAAGGTCCCTTTCTGTCTAATCTGATTTCCTCATCATGAGGAGGCTTTTATGAGTGTGGGGATCTCTCCTTACCATGAGGCTGTTGCCAGGGGTGCTGGTCCTTTTTCTGATTCCTCTTACTTTTTTTCTTTCTTTCATCCTTTCTGGTTTACAAGGGGATTTTTCTTGCCCTTAAGGTGTCTGCAAGTTATCCATTAATGTTCAGCAGGTGCTCTGTGATAATGTGTTCCATTTGTACACATATTCTTGGTCCATTTGTGATGAGAGACAAATTCCATATCCTCCTATTCTGCCATTTTGACTCCTTCCTCCACAAAAAGAATTTAAAGTGGCAGTCATAAAGAGGTTAGTGGAACTCAAGAGAAGAATGCTGTGGCATGAGAATTTCAGGAAAGAGATGGAAAATTGGGGGAAAAAAAAGAAAACTAAACAAAGAAACAAAAGATAAAGAAAAATGAAGGAAAGCTGAAGAATGCATAAGTTACCTAGAAGTCAAAGTAGTGAAAATTACTCAGAGTAGAAAAAAAAAATATATATATATATATTATTATTATTTTTTTTTTAATGAGAATAATTTAAAGGACTTCTGGGCAAACATAAAGTGTACTAACATTCCCATTATACAGGTTCCAAAAGGATAAAATAGAAAATGGTATAGAAATTAATTAAAGAAATAATGGTCGAAAACTTTCCTAACATGGGGCAGGAAACACATATCCAGCTCCAGGAAGCATAAAAATCCCAAATAGAACAAATACAAAGTGCTTCACACACAGACATATCATAATCAAAATGGCACAAGCTAAAGAGAATTTTAAAGGCACCAAGATAGAAATAATGTGTCATATACAAAGGAAACCCAGTACTATTATTAGCTTAATTGTTCTGCAGAAGCTTTATAGGTTATAAGGGGATAGCACAGTATATTAAAGGTGTTAAAAAAAAAACCTTTAAAATCAAGACTACTCTATTTGGTGATGCTACTATTCAGATAAAGAACAGGTAAACAGTTTCCCATAAATGCAAAAAACTAGGAATTTGTTACCACTAAACTAGACTAAGCACAAAGTTTAAAGGGTCTTCTTCAAACAAAAAAGAAAAGGACATAACTAGAAATTTTTTTAAAAAATGAAAGAAAAATGTCACTTTTAGAGGCAAATATATTATAAAGAATCAATCACTTAAAAAGGAAGTATAAAGGTTAAAAGACAAAGTCTTAAAACCAACTATCAGTGTAATGAGCAATTAAGGGACAGGCAAAGTAAAAAGATGTAAAATATGATATCAAAAACATAAACAGTGAGTGAAAGCATTAGTCTCAGTTGTTTCCAACTATTCATGACACCATAGACTGTAGCCTACCAGGCTTCTCTGTCCATAGTGTTCTCCAAGAAAGAATATTGGATTGATAGCCATTCCCTTCTCCAGGGAATCTTCTCAACCCAGGGATCAAACGTGGGTCTCCCACATTGCAGGCAGATTCTTTATCATCTGAGCCACCAGGGAATCTCATGTAATGTGAGAAGAAGGTATAAAAATGTAGTGCTTTTAGAATGCATTAAAACTTGAGTGACTATCAGCCTAAAACCAATAGTTATACATATATCAGTCACTATGCTGATAGTCATGGTGACCACAAACCAAAAACCTACCATAGATACACAGAAATTAAACAGAAAGGTAGCCAAATATAACTCTAGGGAAAAATCAAACAATAATGAAAATCTCTAAAAGAAAAAATGAACAGAAAAGAACACAAAATCAATCAGAAAATAATTTTTAAAATGGCAATAAGTACAGATCTATCAATAATTGTTTTTTTGCTCCAACTGAAGGAACAGCATGGCTGAATGGGTTGAAAAGCTCACAATCCATCTACAAAAATCCTACAAGAGACTCTCTTTGGATCCAAACACACACACAAATTGAAAGTTAAAAGATGGAAGAAGATATTGCATAAAATGAAAAAAAAATGAAATAGTAATATTCAGATTAGAAGCAAATAGATTTTAAAACAAAGACTGTAACAGCAAACAAAGGGAATCACATAACAATTAAGGTGGCAAATCAAGAAGACAATATAACATTCGGAATATTTAGGTACCCAAAATAGGAACACCTACGTTTTTAAAGGGGAAGGGGAAATAGACAATACGATAATAGTATCTGAAGGGGAAAATAGACAATACGATAATAGTAGGGATTTCACCACCACACTTTTAAAAATGGATAGATCATCCAGACTAAAAATCACTGGACTTAAATTACAGTTTAGACCAGATGACTTTACCGAATGTTTAGAGAACATTCCATATGATGGGAAAAGGACAGTCTCTTCAATTAACAGTGTTTAAAAAAAAAAAAAAGACAGCCATATGCAAAGAAAAGGCATGGACTACTACTTTATATCAAACATAAAAATTAACACAGAGTGGATTAAAGACTTAGATGTAAGACTATAAACTATAAAACTCCCAGAAGAAAACATTGGTGATAAGTTCCCTTATGTGGGTTTTAATGATTTAATTGACCCCAAAAGCAAAGGTGTCAAAAAACAGGCAACTACTAGGACTATATCAAAGTAAATCACTTCTTCACAGCAATAGAACCATAAAGAAAATAAAAAAGCAAACTACGGAGTGGGAAAAAAAAAATTTGCAAATCTTACATCTGATTAAAAGCTAATATCACTAAAATATCACTAAAATAAAACAAACCGTCCAATTAAAACTTGGGCAGAATAACTGAATAGACATTTTTCCAAAGAAGATACACAGATGGCCAACAGGTACATAAAAAGGTGTTCAACATCATAAATTATTAAGAAAATAGAAACCAAAACCATAATGAGAAAAATACTGTTTCATACCCATCTGAATGGCTATTATCAAAAAATAGAAAATAAGTGTTGGCAAGGATATGGGGGAAAGAGAACTCTTCTGCACTGTAAGTGGGAATACTGGAAAGACTCTGATCCTGGGAAAGACTGAAGGCAAAAGGAGAAGAGGGAGGCAGAGGATGACACGGTTAGACAGCATCACTGACTCAATGGACATGAATTTGAGCAAACTCCAGGAGATAGTTTAGGACAGAAGAGCCTGGTGTGCTGCAGTCCATGGGGTTGCAGAGTTGGACATGACTTAGTGACTGAACAACAACAAATTAGTATTACCATATGAAAATCAGTGTGTGGGTTTCTGAAGAAATTAGAGCTATTGTAGGGTCCAAAAATTTCACTTCTGGGAACATATCCTATGGTATGATAACATATAACAAACTTTAACAGATAACCTATCCTATTATGCTGAAGAGATAGCTGTACTCTCATGCTCATTGCAGACTTGCACAATAGCCAAGATATGGAAACAATCTAAGTGTTTGTCATCACATGAATGGATCAATAATATATGATATATATGGGGCTTCCCTGATAGCTCAGTTGATAAATAATTGCCTGCATGAAATATATGAAATACTATTCATCCTTTAAATAGGATGGAATCCTGTATTTGCAACATCATGAATGAACCTTAAGACTAAACAAAGTCAGTCAGAGAAAGACACCACTATTTGGTATTACTGATATGTGGAATTCACTTAAACAAAAACAAAAGTTAAACTCATAGAAACAGAGAGTACAAAGTGGTTGCCAAGGGCTAGTGGGAAAAAGAAATAGGAAGAGGTTGAAAAGGATACATGTTTTCAGTTATAAGATAAATTAGGTCTGAAGATCTACTTATAGCATGCTGATTATAGCTGCTAACACTGCATTGTATATTTGAAATTTGTTAAGATAGCAAAACTTAAATGTTCTTACCAAAAAAAAAAAAGTAAATACTAAATATGTGAGGTGATAGATTTGTTATTTGATGTTGCAATCATTGTACAGTTTACATTGTTGTTGTTGAGTCTCTAAATCATGTCCTACTCTTTTGTGACCCCATGGACTGTGGCCTGCCAGTCTCGTCTGTTCATGGGATTTTCCAAGTAAGAATACTAGACTGGGTTGCCATTTCCTCCTCGAATGGATCTTCCCAACCTAGGGAGAGTCTTTATCACTGGGTCACCATTCACAGTGTATGCATATATCAAATCATCATGTCATGTACTTTGAATATTTTATAACTTTATTTGTCAATTATATCTCAATAAAGTTAAAAAAAATTACCAACACCTTATTAGTTTACATAAATATAAAAAATTATAAGCTTAACATAATATGGTAAAAATCTAAAACAAGACTATTTTAATCTTCCAATTATAATGTTATTTTATACAGTTGATGTATGTCATCAATGCGTTATAAGATATATTTGTTTGAAAATAAATTTATTTTCCTTACATATAACAAGTATGCATTTTTTCAGTTTTGTCTTCCTTTTTCCATTTCATTGCAAAGATTTTATTTTGCTTAAATATGAAACCATTCAACATTATTCATCAGATATTTACTATGTGTCTGTCACTGCACTATGTGTTAGCACCAATTAGATAATTAAGGTAAGCTTCAGCATCTGATATTTAGAACTGGACAGTCTGAGAGTTAAGAATTATAATAACTGGCTTAAAAATTAAATTTTAACTTGAATCCAAAAGTAATCAAACTCTCAGATTCGATTAAAGGAAAGGCCCATTCTGGTTAATGTGATTTTTATTAATTAAGAAATCATTAAGGAATAACTAGATGAAATCCTACACCATAACTTTCCAAATTAATTTAAATCTCTAATCACATTCTGTTCTTACCACTTGGGGCAAGTACCAGGTTCTGATTTGCATCTGCCTGTATTTTGACATTTCATGTCCCATTAGTCATTCGGCTACTTTCTTTCCAAATGTTACCATGCCTAACTAAAATATATCACAATTTTATTTGTATATTTAGGTGTGAGTTTGTGTGTGCCATGCAAAATTACTTGAAGTTAACATTTATACAAGACTTAGTTTTACCTGCAAAGAAAAAAAAAATCCATTTGCTTTAATCAATAATGTTGTTTATCTGCAATGTAAAAGTTATAGGACTCAATAATCTAGAATCAGCAGTTGCTGAATTATTACAGGAACTTCATTATACACAACATAGGTCCAGGTAGGACATTTCTTAAAGGTAGTGGTTATTTCTACTATCCATTCCATTGAGAAAGGGTTTAACCTGGGATAGAAAATAAAAACCAGTGAGGTAGATCTTAAACTGGTGCAGATGTGGAAGAGAATCAGAAGTTGGGAGGATGAAGAAGGACTGTTCCATGTTAGATGCACAATGGACTCACCTGGGAAGGTTTTAAAAAAATTACTGTTACATGGGCCTCACCCTCATGATATTGTTATTTAATTTGTCTTGAGTGTTGGTTGGCTGAGATTTTTTAAAGTGGGATCAGTGATTCCAATGTGCAGCCAGAGTTAAGAACCATTTACTGATTCCAGGCAGTGGCCACAGCATGGGAAAGACCAAGGACTGAAGGACGTTTAAACACCTAAACATATCGCAGCTTGGGTCCAAGGAGACAGGAGGTAGCAGTGTGGAGAATGGAGGAAGCGGGCCCTTGCAGCAGGGGCAGAAGTGTGGCTGGACAGGCTGGGGTCCAGAAAGAGGCAGGACCTGCAGGTGAGCTGGAAGGGGCATTTCTGTTAAACAGACAGGCATTTCATGATTACCAGGTGGCAGGTTGATCCTGAACCAATTCCAGTCAGTTAGTATTAACTTTCTGTAGGTTATAATATACCACTATCCACAATAAGGGATTCCTTCATAGCTCAGTTGGTAAAGAATCCTCTTGATGCAGGAGACCCTGGTTCGATCCCTGGGTCGGGAAGATGTGCTGAAGAAGGGATAGGCTACCCACTCCAGTATTCTTGGGCTTCCCATGTGGCTCAGGTGGTAAAGAATCTGCCTGTAATGCAGGAGACCTGGGTTCGATCCCTGGGTTGGGAAGCTCCCCTGGAGAAGGGAAAGGCTACCCACTCCAGTGTTCTGGCCTGGAGAATTCCATGGACTGTATAGTTCATGGGGTAGCAAAGAGTCAGACACGACTGAGCGACTTTCACTTTCACCCACAATAAAATAGTTTGCAAACCATTTAAAAGGTAAATTTTAGCTAATTTGAGATGGTATCTAATAATGAATTGAGATTTATTAAATTTTCATTGAAATGCCTTGCCATTTCAGTATGGTAACAAATACTCCTTGCAAAGATAAAACAGTGTAGTTTGGATATGCAATGACACATGTCCCAATAGCAGAGAATGCAGTAAATTGTACATCTTAACTGAGGAATAATAAAAATTGAGTGGGTAGAATTTTTAATGGGCAACTGTAATGTCAATCAGTTGTTACATTTGCTTTCACAAGGTAAACAAATCTATAATAAAAGTCTTTATTGTTTATCCTGATATTCACAGCTTAGATGGGGGAGTGTACATGGCCAGAAAGAAGAGATTAGAAAGAACTAGCTGGACAAAAGCTTTATAGCTGCTTACATTATCAATAAAATAAACATGAAATGTTAAATAAATAAAAAGTCCCACAGACACAGCACCAGATATCTGGGGAAAAGATATTAATATAGTGAAATAAATGGCTAGATCAGGTGAATTTCCATAAATGTTACTGCTTAAATGGCAATAAGAAGATACTTTATTTGAGGAGAAATGCTTACAAAGAGTGAAAATTTCTTGGTTGTTTACCCAGCATGTTTCCCAATGTCCAGCTTCTCCTAAGTACTGAGAATTATCTTCCATTAGCTTTCTTTTCCCCACATTTCTTGAGTGCTTCAGATGAAACTGACCCATGACCCAAGTACAAGAGGTGGACCTAGCTTTACTGAAGGCCAATAAGGATTATGCTGTCCAGTTCTCCAAGGAATTTGATTTAGAAAAAGTGGTTGGAGTCCATATATATATATATATATATACCATTGGTTCTTGTCCTCATAAATCTGTTCAGGGGAAGCCACATAATCTTTATGTAAGGAAATTGTGCTAAAGATTCCATGTTATGAAGTGTCATTAAATTTCTTTAAACACCTATACCAGAGATGGTCTTGTTCCCTGTATGGATGTGTAGCTTAGAATTACTGTAGCCATTTTGAAAACCTGTGGAAATTTGTGTGTGGAGGAAGTTTGAAACCCAGTAGAACTTTGTGGGTTCATCTTGGGAACAAACCCCTCCAATCCTCATACTTCCTGATTGACTTTCTCCAACTGCAAAGAATAGACTAAAATACTTAATGATTAGAGAAGTGAGGGAAAGACAAAACAAAGGATAAACATTAGAATAAGAAAAATGATGAAAGCTTAAACAAAAGTTCCACAATAAAACAGAATCATAGAACTCCTAGCTCCTCCTCAAGGATATACATAATAATCTGATCCAATCTTTGAGTTGCTCTGTAGAAGTTAAGACACCTATCCAGTGGAGAATGTTGAGTATATGCTAACCACAAGAACAGAGACTGCAGACTGGATGGAACTAGAAGTTGATGACTGAGATTCCCAAAACATCATCCTGTTACAACACCATCAACCAATCAGAAGAAAGTCTTGGGTTACACTCTGTAACCCTCACCTCAAATGTTGCCTTTAAAACTCCTTCCCTGAAAGTCAAGAGGGAGTTTGGGTCTTTTGCACATCATCTGCCCATTCTCCTTGCTGGTGCCCAGCAAATAAATGCTGTACTTTCCTTCTCTCCTATTCAGCGTCACAGATTGATTTGGCCGCATGTTAGGCAAGCTGATCCATGTTCGGTTTGGTAATAAACTGACCTTATAAGAATGTATAGTAGAGATTCCCCTGACATTCCTGTGAAAGTGAAAGTAAAAGCTGCTCAATCTTGTCCAACTCTTCGCAACTCCAAGAACCATAGCCTGCCAGGCTCCTCTGTCCATGCAAATCTCCAGGCAAGAATACTGGAGTAGGTAGTAGCCATTCCCTTCTCCAGGGGATCTTTCCAGCCCAGGGATCAAATCTAGGTCTCCTGCATTGCAGGAGGATTCTTTACTGTCTGAGCCACCAGAGAAGCCCAAGAATACTGCAGTGGGTAGCCTTTCCCTTCTCCAGAGGAACTTCCCAACCCAGGAATTGAATCAGGCTCTCCTGCATTGCAGGAGGGTTCTCTACCAGCTGAGTTACCAGGGAAGCCCCCTAACATTCCTCCTGAGCTAAACTTTTAAAACATGGACCTTCCAGGCATATGTGTTGACAGGTCTTCTTCACTGTCTAAGTTATGTTTAATTGGTTTGTCTGACACTTGAAATAACAACAACAACAAAAAGGCTAAAAATTGTTTCAGGGAAAAGCAAATTCTGACTCCCTGTTAGATCTATTTATTTGACTTGTTTTTTGTTGATTTTGTTATTATAATCATATATCATGGCCTGCTTCAAAGAATCCTGCCTTTCTGCCTTTTACAGTAAAGTGCCTTTGTTCAGAAGCCTGTCTACCTGTAGTTGGCAGCAGAAGGAAGAAATTAACACATCCCATGCTTGAGGCTTACCAACCTAGGAAATAGTTGCAAGATTAATGACCTTTTTGTTTCTTTACCTCCCCCATCTTTAATCTATAAAAGAACCTGGCATCCAGATCCTGATAAGATGACTATTTTGAGACATTAGTCTGCCATCTTCTTGGTCAGACAGCTTTCTGAATTAAGACTTATCTGTTACCTCAACTCCAATTCATTGGCCTGTCACAAAGCAAGCAGAGTGACCTTGGACTCGGTAACAAAATGACACCTAAGCTTTCTAAGAAAAAGCAGTAGAGTTCATGGTTATGACTTCCCACTTCCAAATTCTCTCACTCTACTATGTCTACCTTATAGACTTCTTTTCTGAACAATCCTACCATAATTCAATTTGTCAACAGATTGAGTATTTGATGTATTTTCCTCTTTTGCTAATACACTACCATAGAATTATGAATAAAACATAACACCTATCATTTATTCTCAGTTCAAGTCCTAGTCCACAGTTATAGGCATGTCCTGATCCAAGCCAGGGAATGCTACTTTTGGAGAGACTCATTTCTTTCAAAATTTGTTATTCTCCTTTTCATTGAGTTTAATTTGAAAATAATCCAAGAAGAAATTTCTTATTTGTCAAGTAATAAACATTTTGAGAATTGCAATATTTTACTCTTTCAACCAATACACTGAGTTTTGATATTTTTTAAAGCAAATATGAGGAGTAAATCAAGATTATAATAAGGCTGAATTAGGTTTCTTTGGGCTTCCCTGGTAGCTCAGCTGGTAAAGAATCTGCCTGCAATGTAGGAGACCCCGGTTCAAATTCTGGGATGGGAAGATACCCTGGAGAAGAAATGGGCTACCCACTCCTGTATTCTAGGGCTTCCCTAGTGGCTCAGTTGGTAAAGAATCCACCTGCAATGCAGGAGACCTGGATTCTTTCCTTAAGATACTATAATAGTGCGATGAATACTTGGACTCAGAGATCTATCATGGGGTATGGAAATAAAGAAGTTTCTCATAATACTTTTAAAACTTGGATACAGTTCTTGTGAACTTCATGAAACAGTTTTATCAGTTTAAATTTCATTTCCACATTTTTCTGTTGTTCTGAGCTTCTTGGATGGGGTTGAAACTCATTGAAGTATATTCTCAGCTTGCAATTAAATAGCAATCAGATTTAGAAAAGCATATTGGCAAATTTCAGAGTGTTTGCAAAACTATCATTATGTCAAAGGAGATACATTTGTAGTTTTACAACTTGAACCAGGTTGCCAAAACTGTTTAAAAGTGAAGGATGCCATCCAGGGATGCATTATTTACAGGAGTTGTGAAGGCATTAGAAAAACAGGCTTGAAGTGCTGCATTTGCATTAAAGCACAGTTTTACTGCCACACAAATAGTGCCTCTCTTGAAATGGAAACTGTTAATAAATCTAGCACTTTATAGCTTTCATTGTAAAAAGCTTTTTGAGGGGGAGAGGGATCATTCTGCCTTGATGGAACAGCACTATCATTGTTCAGCTACAGCAAATGGAAGAATGACTAGGGAATCATCAATGCACTAGTAATGTTTCAGATTGATGTGTTTTATCACCCATGGAACGCGGATGAAACCCTCCTGGTCTTTTTAATACTCCTCCTTGGAAGCTGAACTTCAAAATTTCCCTTTCATGTGAAAAGAATTTAAAGAGACTTTACAGTCCGGGTACATCAGCCATGGCAATGTGGTACCCAGCAGTCTTGACATCTGCACAGGCCTTCTGTGTCCCCGGTAGCTTCCCTGCCACTGTTGGAAACATGTCATTATTGTCAGATGATCCTCCATGTGGAAAAGCCTAGAGTAAAGCAGCTTCTGCCTTGTTAAGACAAGTGTTTCCAACTACTATACAGTAAAAATTACAGTGCCCACAGAAATGTACAAGAATATTTGAAGCAAATTATAGACCCTCCTGCCCAGTAAAATAGAAACATAATTTCTAGAAATATTTAGTTTTAATATAAAAAAAATCTTTTCAAACTAAACACGTGAGAATTCAATAAGTACCAACCGTGGGAAAGTAATAATTCCCTTGAATAACTTGTTTGCTTCCTAAGGTATAATTGATCTTAAACAAAATCACTCAGAAGCTAAAGCTGGCGAAAACCAACAACTTAACCTGAGATAAATGACAGTCTGTATTACAAGATTCCCTTTAAAGTACATAGAAAAAACAATTTCTGAATTTTTTTTTTCCTGTTCAGTAATAACCACAGACATATGGGACCAGGCTGTCAGAAAAACAATAAAGCTAGTTGCTCATCATTTCTTCAGGTCTTTTGGTTCATGTTACTCTGAGAGTTTTAAATATTCATATACAAAAGAGACTAATGATAAAAGTGATGTCTTCATTTTCATGAATACAGCTTTTTAATAAAATAAAAATAACTTACAGATACTAGCGAAATATATTTTGCTGAGTTCTTCTGGTTTGTGTAAGAATTAACTTTGTTTTACTTAATCCTGTCAGAGGCTAAGACCCTGCCAAAATAAAGAAAACATTAAAAAACAGTGAGAGACCAGGACGGCAGAGGAGTAGGTGGGCGTGGAGTACCTCTCTCCCCACGGATGCATCAGGAATACACCTTCAGACACAGAAGTGCATGCAGAACACCAGCTGAGAGCAGACAGGGGTACCCGACCAGCGGAAAAGAACATATAGAATCACACAGAACTCGGTAGGATGAAGGAACTAGGGGGAAAAACAGGAGTGTTAGTAGGACTGGACCTGCCCTTGGCTGGTGGGGGAACTGAAGCAGGGGTCCAATCCCCACATCACATCCGAGCAGTTGTCTGAGTCAGAGGAGAAACATTTAAGGCTGAGAGTGAAACATCTGATCTGCGGCAGCATAAATGGAATGAGAATCAGACAGTCCTTGCCACAGCGGTACATACCCCGGACAGGGACGCAAGTCCCCTGGAAGGCGCAGTGGCTGGGATTGTGGAGCAATCCCAGGGCGAGGGCTGCTGATGACTGTGGAGAGACGGACAGAGGGGATGTGAGGGAGGAGACTGTGGTGGGAAATGTCTGTGGAGGAAAGCCAGGCAGCCATGGAAGCAAGGCGATACTGCTGAGTCAGGCGTAGGGGGTGGAACCATCACCATAGCCTCTCTTCCCCCACAGGCCAGTGTCAGCAGCTGAACAACAGAGAGGCTGGCCAACCAAATGCCTGATGCCCTGAACTGGAGTAGGACCCCACCCAGGGTGCCCCTTTACATGTCTGATGAGCTGAACTACAGAGTAGGACCCCAGGCAGGGGAGCCCTCTAAGTGTCGGAGCAGGCGGAGTTACGGGAAAAAAAAAAAAAAACAAAAAAAAAACAACTGGTGAAGAGGCCTTCTGACCGCCAGCTACAAGAGGCTTGAGAAAAGACTCAGATAGGGCCGTGACGCCTGCGGTGGAGGCAGGCCGTGCCCCTGCACACGGCGCCACCAGAGTCCCTGCAGCCAAAGCAGCTGCACCAACCCAGCTCAGCCCTCACTGGGACGGAGCTGTCATGGGCAACAAAAAGTCTTGCGTCTACGCAAGCAGGGTCGCTTCGGTCATATCCAACTCTGTGACCCTGTAGACTGTGACCTGCCAGGCTTCTCTGTCAGGGGGTTCTCCAGGCAAGAACACTGAAGCGCATTGGCCAACAGTGGCTGCCACACCCTTCTAGAGCACTATATTTCCTGCTGCCCCAGCCGCCAACCCCCCTGAGTACCTGGTGCTGCCAGAACCCCTGCGACCCAAGCAGCTGCACCACCTCCACCCCTGGCCCTCACAGGGGCAAACCCAAGTCCTCCAGGGCAGCCTCAGGGGCTAATCCCAGTGGATGACCTACCAGTGGATGACCTACATGCAGAGGTGGAAATAAAACCACAGCTGAAACCCAGGGGCAGTGTGGCTAAGGAAGAAGACCCAAAACCTTCCCATCAGCTGTACAAACTGCAGATTAAATCCACACTATTTAATCAGTCAACTAAGAAGACTCTCTGTCTACGGAATATATAAAAGGACATTGAGAGCTCCCACAAAAGAAAACGCACTAGTTCTATTAGCCGTGTACACTGGAGGCAAGAACACACAGGAGTAGGAGCAGATTAGAATCGGAGCTGCTCCCACAGCAGGTCCAGAGACCAGCACAGTGTCTGAGGGCATCCTAGAGAGGTGAGGGGGACTGTGACTCTCAGCGAGGGAGAGGACTCCGACAGCAGTGAGTCAAGGAAAACATGTATTATTCTTATGCTTTGACATGTTCTATAGATTCTTTTGGATTTTTTTTAACTGTTATCTTTTCTTATTTTTTCTTCCAACCCCCTCTGCTGTAGTTGTCGATTTTATTGTCACTATGAAATCATAAGCTTCTGAGCTTTTCTTTTTTCTTTTCTCAGCCACATTTTTTATTGCTGTTATAAACCCTTTCCTCTACATTGGGCTTTTGAAGTTCTGTGACATTTTCCTTTATTTTTTCTTACTTTATTTATCTCTTTTTGAATTTTAATTATAAATAACCTTTAACATATATAAATCTTTATCTACCTCTATTAAATGTTGCATATCTATTTTCTTTCCTTTCCTCTCAACCTGTTTGTTATTTTTGTTTTCACTGCTTTATTCCCCACTTGGCACCTTGCTTTAGTTTTGTTTTCCAGTCTGTGCTTTAGTTAGTTTTTATTTAGTTAGATATAATTTTTGGTTTCCTTTGTTCACTAGGTCAATCTAATGTACTTTATTTTGGTTGGACTGTTTTTGATTTTGCTTATGGGTTATATGTATGTATGTAAATTCAACCACACTTTTTATTGTTGTTATAAACCTCGGCTGTGACGTTGGCCTTCTGCAGTTTTGTGGAGTTTTCCTGTATTTTTTTTTTTTAATCGTCCTTCTTTTTTTTTTTTCTTTCTTTCTTTAATGTTAATTTTGAATTTTTAAAAATCAATTATATTTTTATACATTTATTCCTTTGTTTTCTTTTCCTATTGTACTCCTCCCTTTGCAGCTAATCTTTAATGTATATAAATGTTTCTCTACTGTTATTTAACCTTGCATATCTATTATTTCTTTTTTTCCCTTCCTCTCAACATATTTGTTGGTTCTGTTTTCATTACCTTATCCCCCACTTGGAACTTTGCTTTACTTTTGTTTTCCAGTTTGTGATTTAGTTGGTTTTGTAGACATAATTGGTAGACATATTTTTTTTTAATTTGTTTGCCTGGTAATCTACTGTATTTTATTTTTGATAAACTTTTGATTTTGCTTATGAGTATATGTGTATAAGTGTATATTCCATTATTTTACTTATGATTTGCCTGATTTTACAACTGACATTTGCCTAAAGTTCATCTTTGGTTTCTCGTTTTTGGTTATTTGTCTTAATTTCACTTAATGCCATAACAAGCCACTTGGAGGATCTTCATTCCTTACCAGAGATCAAACCCTGAGACTTTGGAGTGTGAACACTGACTCCAAGACACTAGACTACCAGAGAACTAACAATCATTTCAGTTCAGTAGATCAGTCGTGACTATTTGTGAACCCATGGATTGCAGCAAACCAGGCCTCCCTGTCCAACACCAACTCGTGGAGTTTATTCAAATTCATCTAAATTGAGTCGGTGATGCCATCCAACCATCTCATCCTCTGTCATCCCCTTCTCCTTCTGCCTTCAATCTTTCCCAGCATCAGGGTCTTTTCCAATGAGTCAGTTCTTTGCATCAGGTGACCAAAGTATTGGAGTTTCAGCTTCAGCATCAGTCCTTCCAATGAATACTCAATGAACACTTCAATGAACACTTCAAATGATCTCCTTTAGGATGGACTGGTTAGATCTCCTTGCAGTCCAAGGGACTCTCAAGAGTCTTCTCCAACACCACAGTTCAAAAATATCAATTCTTTGGCACTCGGCTTTCTTTGTAGTCCAATTCTCATATCCATACATGACTACTGGAAAAACCATAGCTTTGATTAGAAGGACCTGTGTTGACAAAGTAATGTCTATGCTTTTTAATATGCTGTCTAGGTTGGTCATAGCTTTTCTTCCAAGGAGCAAACGTCTTTTAATTTCATGGCTGCAATCACCATCTGCAGTAATTTTAGAGCCCCAGAAAATAAAGACTGTCACTGTTTCCATTGTTTCCCCATCTATTTGCCATGAAGAGATGGGAACAGATGCCATGATTTAGTTTTCTGAATGTTGAGTTTTAAGTCAACTTTTTCACTCTCCTCTTTTACTTTCATCAAGAGGCTCATTAGTTCTTCTTTGTTTTTTCCATAAGGGTGGTGTCATCTAAGCATCTGAGGTTAATGATATTTCTCCCTGCAATCTTGATTCCAGCTTGTGCTTCATCCAGCCCAGCATTTCTCATGATGTACTCTGCATTGAAATTAAATAAGCAGGGTGACAATATACAGCCTTGACATATTCCTTTCCCAGTTTGGAACCAGTCTGTTGTTCCATGTCCATTTCTATCCATTGCTTCTTTACCTGCATACAGATTTCTCAGGAGACAGGTCAGGTGGTCTGGTATTCCCATCTCTTGAAGAATTTTCCACAGTTTGTTGTGATCCACACAGTCATAGGCTTTGGCATAATCAATAAAGCATAATTAGATGTTTTTCTGGAACTCTCTTGCTTTTTCGATGATCCAACAGATGTTGACAATTTGATCTCTGGTTCCTCTGCCTTTTCTAAATCCAGATTGAACATCTGAAAGTTCATGGTTTAGATACTGTTGAAGCGTGGCTTGGAGAATTTTGAGCAATATTTTGCTAGCATTTGAGATGAGTGCAATTGTGTGGTAGTTTCAGCATTCATTGGCATTGCCTTCCTTTGGGATTAAAATGGAAACTGACCTTTTCCAGTCCTGTGGCCACTGATGAGTTTTCCAAATTTGCTGGCATATTGAGTGCAACACTTTTTCATCATCATCTTTTAGGATTTGAAATAACAAAACTGGAATTCCATCACCTCCACTAGCTTTGTTCATAGTGATGCTTCTATAAGGCCCATTTGATTTCGCATTCCAGGATGTCTGGCTCTAGGTGAGTGACCACATAATCATGATTATCTGGATCGTGAAGATCTTTTTTGTATAGTTCTACTGTGTATTGTTGCCACCTCTTCTTAATATCTTCTGCTTCTGTTAGGTCCATACCATTTCTGTTTTTTATTGTGCCCATCTCATGAACTAACCATAGTGAGTATCAAATAGTGACAACTCCCACAAAGGAAAGCACTTGAATTCAAGACCCAGCATCACCCAACCACCAGAAAGATCCTGTTCAGCACACCTCATATAAACAACAAACAACAAAAATGCAAAGCCAATCATTAGCAGACAGGATTACCACCTGACTCAGCCTTGCATATCAAGAAAAATAAAGAAATAGAAAAACTCAGCAGAAGTCAGAGTTTCAATCTTAGAAATCACAGAAATCCAACCTTAGGAGGGCAGAAACCAAAATGAAGAAAGAATTCAACCTTGAGCCCTGGGAAAAGGAGACCTCAAACACAGTAAGTTAAAAATAATAATAATGAAAAGGCAGAGAAGTACTCAACAAACGAAGGAACAAACTAGAAACAAAGGAGCCCAATAAATGAAGAGTAAATAGTCAAACTACCTGAAAAGAATTCAGAATAATTATGATCAAAAATCATGAAGACAAAATGGAGAAAATGCAAGAATCAACTAACAAAGCCCTAGAAGAATTAATGAATAAACATACAGAGACAAATAACACAATTACTGAAATTAAAAATAGTTTAGAAGGTACAAATAGAAGAATATATGAAAAAGAAAAAGGAATCAGTGAGCTGGAAGATAAAATGGTGGAAATAACTTCAGAAGAGCAGAATAAAGTAAACAAATGAAAATAATTGAGGATAGTTTCATAGACCTCTGGGCCAATATCAAGCACAGAAACATTTGAATTATAGCAGATCCAGAAGAAGAAGAGAAAAAGAATGGTACAAGAAAATTTTTGAAGAGATTATAGTTGAAAATCTCCCCAACGTTGGAAAAGAGATAGTCAGTGAAGTCGAAGAGGTGCAAAGAGTCCCATACAGGGTAAATTCAAGGAGAAACACGCCAAGACACATACTAATCAACCTAATAAAGACCAAACAGAAAGAAAGAATATTAAAAGGAGACATATGGACTGAAAGTGAGAGGATGGAAAAATATATTCCTTGCAAATGGGAAGCAAAAGAGAGCTGGAGTATCAATCCTCATATCAGACAAAATAGTAAAATAAAGAAGATTAAAAGAGATAAGGAAGGACACTACATGATGATCAAGGGATCAATCTAAGAGGAAGACACAACAATTATAAATATCTATGTACCTAAGAGCACTTCAATACATAAGACAAACACTAACAGACATAAAAGGAGAAATTGACAGTAACACAATAACAGTAGGAGACTTTAACACCACACTCAACACCAGTGGATAGATCATCAAAACAGAGAATTAATAAGGAAACACAAGTCTTAAATGCTACAGTAGATGAGGTGGATCTCATTGATATTTTCAGGACATTCCATCCAAATGCAAAATACACCTTCTTCTTAAGTGCACATGGAACATTATCCAGGATAGACCACATCTTGGGTTACAAATCAAACCTCAGTAAATTTAAGAAAATTAAAATAAAAAAAAAAAAGAAAATTCAAATCATATCAAACATCTTCTCTGACCACAATACTATAAGACTAGATACCAATTAAAAGAAAAGAAAACAAACAAACAAACAAAAAAAACAATAAACCCAAACACATGGAGATTAAATAATACATTTCTAAATAACCAACAGGTTACTGAAAAAAATCAAAAGGAAAATCAAAAAAATTCCTAGAAACAAATGACAGTGAAAACATGACAAGCCAAAACCTATGGTATGCAGCAAAAGCAGTCCTAAGAGGGAAGTTTATAGCAACACAACCCTACCTCAAGAAACAAGAAAAAACTCGAATAGACAAGCTAACTTTACACCTAAAACAACTGGAAAAAGAAAGGAAAAAAAAAATCCATAATTAGTAGAAGGAAAGAAATCATAAAGATCCAAGCAGAAATTAATGAAAAAGAAATGAAGGAAAAAATAGTAAAGATTAACAGAACTGAATTCTGGTTCTTTGAGAAGATAAACAAAATTGACAAACCTTTAGCCAGACACATCAAGAAAAATAGAGAGAAGAATCAAATCAACAAAATTAGAAATGAAAAAAGGATAGATTACAACAGACAATGCAGAAATACATAAGGATTATAAGGGACTATTATGAACAACTATATGGCAATAAAATTGATAGCTTGGAAAAAATGGACAGATATTTACAAAAGTTCAATCTTCCAAGACCAAACTAGGAAGAAATAGAAATTATGAACAACCCAATTACAAGCACTGAAAATGAAGCTGTGATCAAAAATTTCCCAAAAATGAAAGCCCAGGACCAGATGGCTTCACAGGAGAATTCCATCAAACATTTAGAGAAGAAATCATGCCTATCCTTCTAAAACTCTTTCAAAAATTTGCAGAGGAAGGAACACTTCCAAATGCATTCCATGAGGCCACCATCACCCTGATACCAAAACCAGACAAAGACAACACACACACACACACACACACACACACACACACACACAAGAAAACTACAGGCCAATATCACTGATGAACATAGATGCAAAAATCCTCAACGAAATTTTAGCAAACAGAATTCAGCTACATATCAAAAAGTTCATACACCATGATCAAGTTGGGTTTAATCCAGTGAGGTAAGGATTCTTCAATATATGCAAATCAATCAATGTGATACACCATATTAACAAATTGATAGATAAAAACTATATAATCTCAATAGATGCAGAAAAAGCCTTTGACAAAATTCAGCACCCATTTATGATTAAAACTCTTCAAAAAACAGGCATAGAAGGAACTTTCCTCAACATAGTAAAGGCCATATATGATAAGCCTACAGCAAACATTAATCTCAATGGTGAAAATCTGAAAGCATTCCTCCTAAGATCAAGAACAAGACAAGTGTGTCCAGTTTCATCACTATTATTCAACATGGATTTGGACGTCCTAGTTACAGCAATCAGAGAAGAAAACGAAATAAAAGGAATCCAGATGGGGAGAGAAGAAGTAAAGCTCTCACTGTTTGCAGATGACATGAAACTGTATATAGAAAACCCTAAATATAGTATCAGAAAATTACTAGAGCTCATCAGTGAATTTAGCAAAGTTTCAGGATACAAAATCAATACACAAAAATCACTTGCATTTCTATATACTAACAATGAAAAATCAGAAAGAGAAATTAGGGAATCAATTCCATTCACCATTGCAACAAAAAATAAAATATCTAGGAATAAACTTATCTAAGGAGACAAAAAAAAAAAAAACTGTACACAGAAAATTATAAGACATTGATGAAAGAAACCAAAGACAACAGAAACAGATGGAGAGATAGTCCCGGTAGGAAGAGTCAAATTTGTGAAAATGACTATATTACCAAATGCAAACTACAGATTCACTGTGATTCCTATCAAATTGCCAATGACATTTTTCACAGAACTAGAATAATAATTTCACAATTCATATGGAAACACAAAAGACCCCGAATAGTCAAAGCAGTCTTCAGAAAGAAGAGTGGGGCTGGAGAAATCAAACTTCCTGACTTCAGATTATACTACAAAACCAGTCATCAAGACAGTATGGTATGGCACAAAAACATAAATAAAGACCAATGGAAGAAGACAGAAAGCCCAGAAATAAACCCATGAAAATATGAGTACCTTATTTTTGACAAAGGAGGCAAGAATATACAATGGGGCGAAGACGACCTCTTCAATAAATGGTGCTGGGAAAACTGGATAGCTATATGTAGAAGAATGAAACTAGAACACTTCCTAACACCATACACAAAGATAAATTCAAAATGGATTAAAGACCTAAATGTAAGACCAGAAACTATAAAACTCTTAGAGGAAAATTTAGGCAGAACACTTGATGACATAATTCAAAGCAAGATCCTCTAAGACCCAGCTCATAGAGTAATGGAAACAAAAACAGAAGTAAACAAATAGGACCTGATTAAACATAAAATCTTTTACACAGCAAAGGAAAGTATAACTAAGATGAAAAGACAACTTTCAGAATGGGAGAAAATAATAGCAAATGAAACAACTGACAAAGGATTAATTTCCAAAATATATAAGCAGCTCATACAACTCAATACCAGAAAAACAAACAACCCAATCAAAAAGTGTGAAAAAGACCTAAACAGACATTACTCCAAAGAAGACATACAGATGGCTAACAAACACATGAAAAGATGCTCAACACCACTCATTATTAGAGAAATGCAAATCAAAACTACAAGGAGATATCATCTCATATCAGTCAGAATGGCCATCATCAAAAAGTCTACAAAAAATAAATGCTGGAGAGGATGTGGACAAAAGGGAACACTCTTGCACTGTTGGTGGGAATGTAAATTGATACAGTCAATATGGAAGATGGTATGGAGATTCCTTATAAATCGAGGAATAAAACCACCATATAACCCAGCAATCCCACTTCTAGGCATATACCCTAAGGAAACCAAAATTGAAAACCACACATGTATCCCATTCTTCACTGAAACACTATTTACAATAGCTAGAACATGGAGGCAATCTAGATGTCCATGGACAGATGAATGGATAAAGAAGTTGTGATACATATACACAATGGAATACTAATCAGCCAATAAAAAGAATGCATCTGAGTCAGTTCTAATGAGGTGGATGAACCTAGAACCTATTATAAAGAGTTAAGTAAGTCAGAAAGGGAAAGATAAATATCATATTCTAACACATATATATGTAATCTAGAAAAATGTTACTGAAGAATTTATTTACAGGGAAGCAATGGAGAAGCAGACATAGAAAATAGACTATGGAAATGCAGAGAGGGGAGGGGAGGGTGAGATGTGTGGAAATAGTAACATGGAAACTTACATGTTTCCATGTAAAATATGATATGGGAATATGTAAAAATGATATCCAATGGGAATTTGCTGTATGTCTCAGGAAACTCAAACAGGGGCTCTGTGTCTATCTAGAGGGGTGGGATGGGGAGTGAGATGGGAGGGAGGTTAAAAAGGGAGGGGATATATGTATTCCTGTGGCTGATTCATGTCACAGTTTGACAGAAAACAACAAAATTATGTTAAGCAATTATCCTTCAATTAAAAAATAAAAAAAAAAAAACTGAAGAAACTGATATTATTTCCAGACTTCCTGTCTCCCTTTGTCTCATGAGCAGCATATGTTAAAGAGTCAATGTTAAGTCAACTGCTTATTCATAAAATCATACATGAGATGAAAGGTGGATATGAAGAAAAAGAACAAATAAATGATCTATAAGCACATGCAGGTACTTGTTATCTTTAGTCTCAAAATACCCGAAAAAAAGAAGAAGCCCTACAGTTGTATATTATTTCATATCAGAGCTATGAAATTTAGAATTGGTGGTGCTGACTTACAAAAATGTGCAATGTGAAATTGTGAATTAAGTTTTCTTTCGGTCAAAATGGAGGACTACATAGACAGCTTGAGAAACTGCTCCAAAGAGGTGGAGGAGAACATGGGTATATATGTGAGTCTGGTGGAGGGGGAGTGCCTGTAATCAAGCACACATGTTTCTTGCAGGTTTCTGTTAGTCATGAGAAGCATACGTCACCATGAAGGATTCTAGCGCTTTTCCAGATACGAGTAGACATATGAATTGGCTTCTGAAAATATCTATCTGAACAGCTGTTTTGCAATTTTCCCTAAAGTACAGAGTGCCTCATTTCGGCTCTCCACCCTGAATTCTTTTGAGGGGTTGTTGAAAATAAGCAGCTGCAGTAGCGCATGATTTAATCCTTGTAGAGGTAGATGGCAAGTGCCCATAGCAAGTTTCACTGCGTAGTTGACAGTGGTTTCCAACCTTTACCCAACAACAAAAGTCTATTTAATTACATTTTGCTATCCCTCTGCATCCTCATTTCTCTGACAGATTTCACTTTCAGGTAATAATTATTTTCTGTAAAAGCTAAAAGTCACGAAAAGTTGTTTACCATCCAGTTTTTCAATGGCTGTGTCTGGGCTTTCTCAGGTGGCAAGACTGCCATCTCAAGTTTCACATGTTCTGGGAGGAAGCTGTCACCTTTCTGATCCTAGTCATTAACAAGAGAATACATGAATCATGCTTAGCCAAGCACTGGACTCTCACAGCAAGGATCTATACGTAGTTTCTCTGAGCATCAGAACATTCTGAAGATAATTTTTAAATCCTTAATGTCAACTTCAAACTTGAAGTTTCCCTTTGTATTCTGCAGAGACTAAGATCCACTCCTCCTTCAATCCCATAGGGCTATACCAAATGGGGGTGAGTGTCATCTTCAAACTTCAGGTGCCCCCACTGCCCAGATGAATAGCTTAATCCTGTGTCTGTACCTTTTCATGAAAATAATTGCTATAGTTAGTCATTACTTCTAAAGGTTGAGAACCACTGTCCTAAAGCTAAAGAAATGTGCTCTAAGAAAAACACAAAACACAGGATTCATAAATAATAGGAGTCACATGAAGTTTCTATCTGAGAAACTTGACTGTGATCTTTAGTCCATGATAAATGGAACACCATATCATGTAAAAATTATGCAGAAAAGCACACTTTAAAAAATACTGTGGAAGAGGAAAAAGACATCTTCTGACTAATCTTGAGAATCAAAAATTCTTTGTCATTATCCTACTGAAAATCTATCAAGGTATATCCATTACTTTTAGAATGAAATTCATATTTCTTAATGTGACATTAAGCTGTATAATGTGTTTTGTTTTGATTTTTTCATCTAAATAACCCCCACAGATTTTCATCAGTTTTTTTTTTTTTTTAAATTCTTCAAATCTCAGCTTAAATGATATTTCCTTTGTGCAGGTTTTTAAAACAATTCTCCTCCTAACTGATGTTCCTTATCCCAATGTTTCTATGAGATACTTTCTATGATAATATTGGATATTATCATAGCACTTGACAGGCTGATTTGAAATTTTAAAAATATTCCTGAGTAGCTTTTTAGAGAAGCTCCATACTGCTCTTCATAGTGTCTAACAGAAATAGAGGTATCATATAGCTCAGAAATCCCATTCTTAGGCATTTATCAGAAGAAAATCATAATTTGAAAGGATGAATGCACCCCAATGTTCACTGCAGCACTATTTATAATAGTCAAGACATGGAAGCAACTGAAATGTCCGTCAACAGAGGAATGAATAAAAAAGATGTACATATATATTACTCAGCTATTAAAAGGACCAAAATAGTGCCATTTGCAGAAATGTGGATGAACCCAAAGACTGTCATATACAGTGAAGTAAATGAAAAGGAAAAGTAAATATCATATAATACTGCTTATATATGGAATCTAGAAAAAAGGTACAGATGAATCTATTGGCAAAGCAGAAACAGAGTCACAGACATAGAAAATAAACATGGTTACTAAGGTGGGAAAGTGAAAGTGAAATTTGCTCAGTCATGTCCAACTCTTGGCAACCCCATGGACTGTATAGTCCATGGAATTCTCCAAGTCAGAATACTGGAGTGGGTAGCATTTCCCTTCTCCAGGGGATCTTCCCAACCCAGGGATCAAACCCAGGTCTCCCACATTGCAGGTGGATTCTTTACCAGCTGAGCCACAGGGAAGCCCATGACTACTGGAGTGGTGCCTATCCTTTCTCCAGAGGATCTTCCTGACCCAGAAATCAAACCATAGGGTCTCCTGCATTACAGGTGGATTCTTTACCAACTGAGCCTAAAGAACATTCAAACTACCATATAATTGCACTTATTTCATGTTCTAATTAGGTTATGCTTCAAGCCAGGCTTCAGAAGTATGTGAACTGACAATTTCCAGAGGTACAAGCTGGGTTTAGAAAAGGCAGAGGAACTAGAGATTGAATTGTCCAACATTAGTTGGATGATAGAGAAAGCAAAAGAATTCCAAAAATGCATCTACTTCTGCTTCATTGACTATGCTAAAGCTTTTGACTGTGTGGTTCACAAAAAACCTACGGGAAATTCTTAACGAGATGGGAATACCAGATGACCTCACCTGTCTCCTGAGAAACCTGAATATAGGACAAGAAGTAACAGGTAAAACCAGACATGGAACAACTGACTGGTTCAAAATTGGAAAAGGTGGTATATTGTCACCCTGTTTATTTAACTTATATGGAGTATACATTATGTGAAATGCCAGGCCGGAAGACTCACAAGCTGGAAGACTGTTGAAAGAAATACCAATAACCTCAGATATGCAGATGATACCACTCTAATGGCAGAAACTGAAGGGGAACTAAAGAATCTCTTGAGGGTGAAAGAGGAACGTGAAAAAGCTGACTTACAACTCAACATTAAAAAACTAAGATCATGGCATCTGATCCCATTACTTCACAGCTAATAAAAGAGGAAAAAGTTGAAGCAGTGACAGATTTAATTTTCTTGAGCTCCAAAGTCACTGCAGATGATGACTGCATCCATGAAATTAAAAGATGCTTGCTCCTTGGAAGAAAGGCTATGACAAACTAAGACAGTGTAGTAAAAAGCATAGACATCACTTTGCTGGCAAAGCCTGTACAGTCAAAGCTATGGTTTTATCAGTAGTCATGTACAGATATGACATGTGGACTATAAGGAAAGTTGAGCACTCAGGAGTTGATGCTTTTCTAATTGTGGTACTGAAGAAGACTCTTCAGAGTAGCTTGGACTGCAAAGAGGGCAAACCAGTCAATCCTAAAGGAAATCAACCTGGAATATTCATTGGATAGGACTTCTATATTCACTGAAAGGACTGTTACTGAAGCTCTAATACTTTGGTCAACTGATATTAAAGAGCAAACACACTGAAAAAGACACTGATGCTCAGAAAGATTAAAGGTAAAAGGAGAAGAGGGAGACAGAGAAAGAGATGGTTAGATGGCATCACCAACTCAGTGGATATGAATTTGAGCAAACTCTGGGACATAGTAGAAGACAGGGAAGCCTGGCATGCTGCATTCCATGGGCTCACAAAGAGTCAGATACGACTTAGTGACTAACCAATAACAATAACACACGGATCAATAATTTTTCTAATTATCATCTTGGTCATAAGAACACTTAAATGTTTTCATAACTATGTATATATATTTACATATATATATATATAATTATTTTCACAAGTATATGTGTGTATATATAATATATATACTGTGTATACATATAGATAGACGTCTATCCCACACATACATACACAGTCACACAGCACACAACACACACACATATATTTATGTATATGTGTGTGTACATGTGTGTATGTGTATGTATGTGTGTGCATGCTAAGTTGCTTCATTCATGTCTGACTCTGCAACCCTATGGACTGTAGCCCATGAGGCTCTTCTGTCCATGGGAATCTCTGAGCAAGAACACTGGAGTGGGTTGCCATGCCCTCCTCCAGGGGATCTTCCTGACCCAGGCATCGAACCCATGTTTCTTATGTCTCCTGCATTGCAGGTGGGTTCTTTACCCGTAGTGCCACCTGGGAAGCCCATATATATACCCACACATATATTTTTTCCATGTTTCCATATATTTTGGGTCTAAACTCAGTTTTTAGTTTATAAAACCTTTGTAGTATCTAATGCTCAGAATTAGTAATATAGGCAATAGGTGGTAGTGTTTTCTCTGGGTCAGATATAACATTCAATTATTAATATCTCCTTTCATGTCATATTGATTATATTCTATTAAGCCTCAAGTGGCACTTAAACTGAAACACTAATTTGATTTGGATCTCAACTGAGAAAGCTATTGAACCAGAAATCAATCACTCACTGATAACTACTTAAATGTCTTTGATTCCTCATAACCATCACTACCTAACACCCACCAAAGATTCTTTGCATTATTAAATTTTCAGTTAGAGATAATATTAACCAAAAGAGAGAACTTGTGAGATGATCTCAAATTCACTGTAGTCATTCATGTAATTCATTAATTCACAAATAAATATTTACATACATATTAGCTGTGAGGCTTTGTTTTTGGTACTGAGGACAGAATCCAAAACCACAACAATAAAAGATCACTTGTTTTTAAGGACTTGTTCCCTTTTTGGTCAGGGAAGAAGGGCAGAGGCAAGCAGTAAAGAATAAATCAATTAATTCTGGAGACTTCCCTGGCAACCAGTGGTTAAGAGTCTGTGTTTCCACTGCAGGGGGCGTGGGTTCAATCCCTGATTTGGGAATTAGGACCCCACAGGCCACATGGCATGACCATTAAAAAAATATTGTATCAGGTGTCATAAATACGAAAGAGAAATATAAACAGACAGTGGAAATAAAGTGGGCTCAGTGCTATTTTATATATTTATATGATTGGATATCATGTGCAGAAGATTATATTAAAAAAATACCTCTTCATACCAAACTATTGTCAGTGGCACTGACTTGTTATTATCTTATTTAATTAATTAGTTTATTTTATTCTTTTCCTCACATCCCCACATTGCTTTCTCAGATAAAAGCAACTGTTATAATAGACTCAGTGTATATCATACTGCTTGTGTATGTTTTCATAAACTAGTTTTTAAAAGATTAACTAATCATAGTGAATTTAGATATCTCATTTTCAAAATCACTGCAGATGGTGATTGCTGCCATGAAATTAAAAGACACTTACCCCTTGGAAGGAAAGTTATGACCAACCTAGATAGCACATTAAAAAGCAGAGGCATTACTTTGCCAACAAAGTTTCGTCTAGTCAAGGCTATGGTTTTTCCAGTGGTCATGTATGAATGTGAGAGTTGGATTGTGAAGAAAGCTGAGTGCCAAATAATTGATGCTTTTGAACAGTGGTGTGGAGAAGATTCTTGAGAGTCCCTTGGACTGCAAGGAGATCCAACCAGTCCATCCTAAAGGAGATCAGTCCTGGGTGTTCATTGGAAGGACTGATGCTGAAGCTGAAATTCCAATACTTTGGTCATCTCATGCGAAGAGCTGACTCATTGGAAAAGACCCTGATGCTGGGAGGGATTGGGGGCAGGAGGAAAAGGGGACAACAGAGGATGAGATGGTTGGATGGCATCACTGACTCGAGGGACATGAGTTTGAGTAAACTCCGGGAATTGGTGATGGACAGGGAGGCCTGGCGTGCTGCAGTTCATGGGGTCGCAAAGAGTCGGACACGACTGAGCGACTGAACTGAACTTAAGCTTTTCTACACATATATCTAGTCAACTGCTTATAAGTTCAGCACATTATACCAAAGAATTCATTCACCATATTGTATTCATTCATTCTAGGGATGATGCTTCGTGTAAGACCTTTGGTCTGCCAATGGTCTCTGTATAGGATGCTCCTGCTGCTAAGTCACTTCAGTCGTGTACAGGATGGTAAACTATATATTTAAAGTTTACACAGAATTATATTGTGATTCTATCATAGTTCTACGAACCATATATCTTCAACATTGGAATTCAATTCTAATATCATCCATTATAATTTATTCTTCAATGCCTATATTCCCTCTACAAGAGCCAACTGACACATATGAATGGAATACTTGAACACATCAAATGATACTGACTGAGAGGCAGCCCAAATCAGAGTCAGACAGTTATGCCTATTAAAAGTTCTCTTTTATCATTTGAGGAATAAATCTAGTGAAAAAGTAAAAATAGAAAAAGATGACTGGCAAAGGAATGTCAAGTAAGAGATAATATCATGAACTAGCTTAGAAAGATAGAAATATGTTAACCCAAAAGTTCAGTTGAAATGTCCATGAGTCTAATGTCTATGGGCTCTAAAGTCCATGAGTCTGAGTATTATAGGAGAAGGGTTCCAACAAACTTTAAAGATAAAGTGTGGAAAAAAATTATGTAATGGGCAAGGCCAAAGAAGAGTTAAACATAATTATAATTCTTCTTAGGTTTGTATCCAAAATATATTACACATGGTATTTAAGCTAATGACATAGTCTAAAATTCTCTTTAAACTCTATGAAGAATTCACTGCCCTACATTATATGCAATCTATGAAAGATGCAAGGTTCCCTTCTTATATGTGTTTTCAAGAGAACAAACAGAAATGATTCAACATTTAGGATGTAAAGCATTCCAGTTGTCTATTAAAAAAGCAGAAATAATTTTGTGGTGTGGTTTGCTTTAGCCAGTCAGAGAAAAGAAAAAGTGAAGAGTGTATTCTAAAATTCAGCAAGGAACTAATCTGTGCTTCTCTGCGTCTCCATATTGTTTTTTCATAAGCACCAAACCGAAGACAGATAGCTCCAGGCACTTTCGCGAGAGACAAAACATTCCTAACACTCCAGTTGCTAGTGGAGTTACTACTAATATTCTCATATTTGTAAATGGAGGTTGTGAGAGTAGGAATGAGGTTGTATTTCAATGTCAGGGATGGGTGTAAAGTCTAAATGATCTCACTGATGAAGTTTAATTAATAAATCTATTTTAGAAAATGAGGTCTTCAATTTTTAGAATAAGTTGAGAATAAAAAAAGCAAATTAAAACTTGCTAAGAATAAGGAATATAAATTAAGGCAGTTGGTCTTTCATAGTCACAGTTCTGCCATCTGTAGATTCAGCCAAAAAATAGAAGAAGAAAAAAAAATCCAGAAGGTTCCAAAAAGCAAACTTGTATTTGCCAAATGTTACAAACTATTCATATAGTATTTGTAAATGTATTCATAGCTCTTTCCATAGCATTTGGATTGTATTTGATATTATAAACAATCTAGAGAAAATTTAAACTATACAGGAGGATGTACATGGGTTACATGCAAATACTTTCCATTTTATTATAAGAAACTTGATCACCTGTGGTTTTGGTGTTAGTACGTGGTCCTGGGACCAGTCTTCCAGGGACATAGAAAGATGATCATACAACAAAGTTTAAAAACAAACAAACAATACCACTACAAAGTTGTAAAGTAATTAACCTCCAACTAATAAAAATAAATGGAAAAATAAAAAAAATAAATAAATTAAAAACAAACAGCAAAAACTCTAGAGATTTTAAATTGTATAAATTAAAAACAGCATGATTTTCTATTAAATATAAAAAAAGAATATCAACTGTAATAAGGCATTTGGTGACATGATAAAAATAATCAAAATCAAGACCAACATATAGAAATGCTGCAGTTTAAGACAAATATACTATACCACTGTAAAAAAAAGTCCCCACTCCCTAAAATATGAGTTATTACTGCTTCTTTTTTATTTATTTATTTTTATTAGTTGGAGGCTAATTACTTTACAATATTGTAGTGGGTTTTGCCATACATTGACATGAGTCAGTCATGGATTTACATGTGTTCCCCATCCTGATCCCCCCTCCCGCTTTTTTAAACAATGACAATTCTAGCCCTGCTCTAGCCACATATCCTAAACAAACAAATAAAAAATGCTTATTAGTTTGGTACAAAAGTAACTGTGGTTTCAGACCATTAATTTTAAGGTATATAACTAGGCTGAAATACACCTTTATTAATCAAAACAGGAACCATTAAAATCAACATATTGTAATCAAATAAGTTTGTTTATTCCTGTAGCATAAAAATCTATGCTTCAGAATTTGACAAACACTTGGAAAGTGTTTTCTGCCCCCAGCTAGTTGTGGAAGCATTTTTCCTGCAAGAAGTTGTCAAGACACTTGAAGTGGTAGTTGATTGGCAAGAGGTCTGGTGAATACGGCAGATGAAGCAAAATGTGTAGCCCAATTCATTCAACTTTTGAAGAATTGGTTGTGTGATGTACGGTTGGGCACTGTTATGGAGAAGAACTGGGCCCTTTCTATTGAACAACGCCGGCTACAGGTGTTGCAGTTTCCAGTACATCTCATCCATTTGCTGAGCATACTTCTCAGATGTAGTGGTTTTGCCAGGATTCAGAAAGCTGTAGTGGATCAGACGGGCAGCAGACCACCAAACAGTGACCATAAACTTTTTTTGGTGCAAGTTTGGCTTTAGGAAGTGCTTTGGAGCTCCTTCTCAGTCCAAACACAGAGCTGGTCATTTCAAGGTGTTGTATACAATCCACTTTACATTGCACATCAAATTTCAATCGAGAAATGGTCCATTGTTGTTACATAAGAAAAGACACTTCAAAACAGTGATTTTAAAAATTTTTGGTCAGTTCATGAGGCAGCCACTTAATCAGACTTTTTCACCTTTCCACTTTGCTTCAAATGCTGAATGAGGGTAGAATGATTCACCTTGAGTTCTTTGGCAACTTCTGGTGTAGTTGAAAGAGAATCAGCTTCGACGGTCCTCTCCACTGGTCTTTGTCAACTTCTGATGGCTGGCCACTGTGCTCACCATCTTCAAGGCTCTCTTCTCATCTCCTTTGCAAAACTTCTTGATCCACCACTGCACTTCATGCTTGTTAGCAGTTCCTTGGCCAAATGTGTTGTTGATGTTGCCAGTTGTCCCGGCTGCTTTATGATCAATTTTGAACTCAAATAAAAAAATTACTCAGATTTGCTTTTTGTCTAACATAATTTCTACAGTCTAAAATACATATAAATAAATGACAGGTAATAAGTCATTAGCAAAAAACATAAAGTGAGAAATTTGCATTAAAAATGATGTATAACATAACCACATTTATTTAAGAATGTATTCCAACATCAAACGTCAAAGTTCAAAAATGCAAAACTGCAATTACTTTTGCACTAACCTAATAATATACTTAATCATGAAAATGCCCTACATCCTGACAGAGCTTAACCCAAAACAGACCCCCACTTCATTGAGTCCTTTCCAAACCATTCAGCTAAAGCACATACCATATATCAAGCCCATTGAAACTCACTGTTGGTGACATACCCCGTGGTTCACTGTGATGTATGATCTCTGTTGCTGCAACAAGTCAGTAAATCTAACTTTGTTCAATATTAGCTAAGTCATGCAGAATGGACCGTCAGTGTGTATCATGAGAAAAGAGTTTCAATTGTTGGCAGCCTCTGATATGATATGGAAATACAGGAATTAATTACTACATTTGAAGTATGATTTTTGAAATATTCATCAGACAAGAGGCATGATTATCAGCTCAGCACATTTCTTTCTCCTTTGCACTCTCATTATAGCAGGCTGGGTTAATAAGTGACTGGGGTAACTGGGAGAAACTCAAATTCCAATTCTTCCCAGTGTACTGGGAAATACTTCTTGCTATCCAGCATGGATAGAGAATTCTGATCACAACATGGGCAGATAATCCCTGAAAAAGCAAGTCAACTCTGCCTTAACAATGCCATTGTTAGATACCTTAGATAGGATGCCTAAAAAGGAAAAACAAACAAAAACTACATTTAAATTTGTTTTTAAGCACATTTACTTTGGGATGACCTGGTCCCAGAAGGAAAAGATACATGAAATAGTTCCTCAGTCAACCCATATTTTGGAGTCAAACCTCAGCTGAACCATGGTCTTCAGATAATGTAAGCAAGAAATGCCTATACACTGTTTTAAGCTCCTGATATTTTGGGGCCGTTTATTATGACAGATGGGCTTCCCTGATGGCTCAGCAGGTAAAGAATCTGCCTACAATACAGGAGATGCAGATTCCATCCATGGGTTGGGAAGATCCCTGAAGGAGGAAATGGCAACCCACTCCAGGATTCTTGACTGACAAAAAAAAAAAAAAAAATCCCATGGACAGAGGAGCCTGAGCAACTAAACACAGTTTATTATGACAGTTATCAAAAGATGAAATGCTATGTTAGTCACTCAGTCATCTCTGACTCCTTGCAATCCTGTGGACTGTAGCATGCCAGGCTCCTCTGTCCATGGGATTCTCTAGGCAAGACTACTGGAGTGGGTTGCATTCCCTTCTCCAGGGGATCTTCCTAACCCAGTGATTTGAACCCAGGTCTCCCATATTGCAGGCAGATTCTTTACCATCTGTTCCACCAGCATATAACTAATATACTGACTCTCTAGAATAAAAAGCTGCAAGTGGAATGTGGATCAAAATTCTCAATATATAACATCCAAATCATTACTTTTATAATCATACAATAATATTCCTTTCATTGTGACTCCTCCCACCTCCCTTTACTTTCTTCTGAGTCATCTGCAAATATGATTTCTTCAATATTCATGGTATCTTCAGCAGATGGATCATTTTCATTCTAACTCAAATTTAGCCACATTGCTGGATAATTTTATGATTCATATAGAAAGTGAAAGTGAACGTCAAAGTCACTCAGTTGTGTCTGACTTTTTGTGACCCCATGGACTATTCAGTCCATGCAATTCTCTAAGCCAGAATACTGGAGTGGGTAGCCTTTCCCTTCTCCCAGTGGGATTTTCCCAACCCAGAGATGGAACCCATGTCTCCTGCAATGCAGGCAGATTCTTTACCAGCTAAACCACAGAAGAAGCCCAAGAATACTGGAGTAGGTAGCCTATCCTTTCTCTAACAGATCTTCCTGACCCAGGTATGAAGCCGGGGGTCTCCTGCATTGCAGGTGGATTCTTTACCAACTGAGCTATCTGGGAAGTCCTATTATTCATATAGATAATCCATTTGTGGTAGATTAAATCTGGATGTATATTTTTTTAATCTTGTCTCATTGAAACAGATTGTAGTTTCACTTCTTGAATCTACGTTGACCTTCTGACTTGTTATGACCAAAAGGATATGGTGGAAGCTTTTCTGCAGGAATTCTGCTATGTGTAGTTCGATAAGTCTTGCAATGTCCAGCTTCACCAGTTTGGGACACTGCCCTAAGATCAGTTTAGCTTACTGCCGGGAGAAAAATATTTCCCAGACCAAGCATCACCCACTGTCAGATATGTGAGAAATACTAACCTGTTATTGTTTTAAGCCACTAAATTTTTGGATTGCTTTTTATAGAGCAATAGTTAAAATGTCATCCAATAACTTTGATTTACTGTTCTTTAATAACCTCATTTTCAGTAATCTTCACTTCTCAATAAATTATCTTGAGTATAGTCTCAGGCTTGTTATCAATTAGACTATTCTCTGATAACTTCAGGTCAACAATTCCATCCCTCCTACTAAAATATACTGTTTCTCCTTTTTCTCTCACTCTTCAGTCAAGTGGCTTTGCATTTTTTCCAGGTCTAGTTTCCTTTTTATCCCTCTTCTTTCCTGTGTAACCTGGAAACCACAATTGAGAATGTAACACACACTTGTACTAGTATCCAGCATGTTCCACAATTTCCTTCCAAGACTTTTAACAATCGATTGGCTTTCATCCTTCCAGAGATTTCTAATATATTTGGTGGCACTACTATTAACCACCCAATTATAGGAATCACAAATGACTTATCTCCTTCTCTCACTATCTTTTTATCTTAATAATTAAACATGCAAATTTTATGTTAGTCCCCTCTATTTTATATACTGGGAAATTGAAAACAAGAGATCAAATGACATGTGCTGGATCTCACAGGGCTTCCCTGGTAGCTTAGCCAGTAAAGAATCCACCTGCGATGCAGGAGACTGCCTGCAATGCAGGAGACCTGGTTTGATCCCTGGGTCAGAAAGATCCCCTGAAAAAGGAAGTGACAACCCACTCCAGTATTCTTGTCTGGGAAATCCCACGGACAGAGGATTCTGGAGGGCTACAGTCTATGAGTCACAAGACTCAGACAGGACTTAGTGACTAAATAACTACACTCAGAGCTTCACAGCCAATAAAAGTTGGTACCAAAGTTCAGATGTATTTGATGTCAAGGTTTTTTGCTTTAAATTTAGTCAAATTGATAGGTTGCTTGTTATTGTTATTTTTCTTTTATCTGGGAAGAAAAATAAACATGAAATTTGAAATAGATGTGCTAAAAAATAGCAGACCTTTTTCCAGCGTGGAAATTAGACCTTTGACTATTGGTCATTAGTCAGATAATTTGAGCTTAGAGTGTATTAAAGTCTGTGATAGCATTTACCAGTTCGTGAATTATAAATGACTTCCTTTGAATAACAATGAAATATTCTGATAAGTCCTGTGATTATTATCTGCTCATGCTTTTGGGTTATATGTATGACATTTAAAATTGAATTTAAGAAATAATATATTTGTCATTGATTTTTGTCATACTTTAGAGGATATCTGTCATACTTTAGAGGAATATGTGGCAAATTTCCTGTGTTTTTTAAAGAAAAATTTATTTATGAATTTTTAAGTATTATAATGGTGATGAAAGCATAAATTGATATTTTTATTTTATTAACAAATACAAAATTAATGAAATCACAAAAACTATATATATTCATGATTTTATTTTAATGCAATTTTTTATAATTAATAATAATGAAAAATATTAATTAAATAAAAATGGGAAAACATGAGATGTAAGCATGAGATATGATGTACTGAAGACATCTCTTAAAGACAATCTCCTCTTACTCTCTAAGGGTGCTTCATTATTTTTCTTTATATTTCTGTTTTCAATAGTCCATTCAGTTTTATACCCTACTCATTAGGTTTTTCTGGATTGAAAACATCAATTAAAATCTTAACTTTCTGTTTTTTCTTCTTTGTTTTATTTGGCATTGTCTTATTCCTCATTGCCAGTATATATAAATATGTATGTGTATATATGTGTGTATATATATATATATATGTGTGTGTGTGTATATGTATATATGTGTATATATATGTGTGTGTGTGTATATATATATTTTTTTCTCAGCTTGGTTATCTCCCAGACATGAAAAAACTTGATAATGCTAGTCATCCTTTACTGATAAAGGAATCTGATATGTATCTTACAGTGAAATATGTAAGATCCAGACCTCAAGTTATCAAAGGAAACCAAGGGATACTAGTGCCTACTATGAGAAGGAGCTTTTTAGAAAAAAAAAAAAATTAACTTCCTCATGCACATTTAACACCTGCTTTTCTGTGTACCAAATCCTCATCTATATTCCTTCTCCATGGTGAGGTGGCATAAGTCTGCAGACAACCCTCTTCTGTTTTAGAAACCTGGGGTCCAGGGAGAGACCTCCTGCCTCCCACCAGCTACTCTTTCAAAAAATAATTTGATATTCATTATATGAAGCACATAGGTGTTCCTTGGTTTATAGAAGGTAATCTTCCTTTACTAAATAACTCTTTAAATATTAAGATTTTATATATAGATGCATATTTTAAAATGAGGGTGAAAAATCAGTCATCTTTCAGTTATGTGAGATAAATAAGTTCTGGAAAATCATATACAGCATGGTAACTACTGTTAACGATGCTGTATTATAGCATTTGAAATCTGTGAAGAGGGTAGATCTTAAGTATCCCACCATAGAACCTAACAAACAAAAAGCTAATCTGTGAAGTGACAGATATGTTAACTAGCTTGGATGAGGTGATCATTTCAAAGTGTATAGACTTATCAAGACATCAAGTTATAGTTCTGGTTCAAGATGGCAGAGTAGAAAGATTTGCACCCATCTCCTCCTGTGAGAGCACCAAAATCGTAACTAGCTATTGAACAAGTATCAAAAGGAGGATGCTGGAACCTACCAAAAAAGATACTGCATATCCAAAGACAAAGAAGAAGCTGTACTGAGGGGGTAGGGGGGTGCAATCAGGATAAAATCAAATCCTATACCTGCCGGGTGGGTGAGCCACAAACTGGAGAACAGTAATATCAAAGAAGTTCTTGCACTGTTTCAAAGGTTCTGAATCACATGTTAAGATGCCCAGCCTGGGGATCTGACAAAGGGACTAGGAATCTCCAAGGAATCTGACCTAGAAGGCCAGCAGGATTTGATTATGGACTTCCACAGGACTGGGGGAAACAGAGACTCCGGTTTTGAAGGGCACAACCAAAATTGTGCAGGCACCAAGACCAGGAGGAAAGGAGAGGTGGCCCCACAGGGGACCAAACCAAGACTCCCTGCTAGTGTTGGGGGGTCTCCTGTGAAGGCAAGTGTCAGCAGGGCTCACCATAGGGACAGGGCACTGGGAGCAGCAATCCTGGAAGGATCAACCGACTAAGCCCTCTTGGAGGTCACCATTTAGCCTACAACAGAGACCCGCAGGGCAGGATCACCTTAGGCCCACCAACAGGGGGAAGCACAACTTCACCCATCAGCAGATAACTGGATTAAAGCTTTACTGAGCAAGGCCCTGCCCACCAGAGCAAGACCCAGTTTTTCCCACCACAAGTCTGTCCCATTGAGAAGCTTAGAGAAGCCTCCTCTATCAGAGAGCAGAGAGAAGAACCAGGAAGAACCAAAATCCCACAGTGGCTAGAACAAAAAATCACAGAAAGTTAATCAGGATGAAAAAGCAGAGGGTTTTGTCCCAGATGAAGGGACAAAATAAAACCCCAGAAACACAACTAAATGAAGTGGAAATAGGCAACCTTCCAGAAAAATAATTCAGAATAATGATAGTGAAGATGATCCAGGATCTCAGGAAAGCAATGAAGAAAATGCAAGAAATGTTTACCAAAGACCTACAAGAATTAGAGAACAAACAAACAGGAATTAATAGCAGAATAACTGAGGCAGAAGAATGGATAAATGACTTGGGGGGCAGAATGGTAGAAATCACTGCCTCAAAACAGAATATAGAAAAATGGATTAAAAAAAAAAAAATGAAGACAGTCTAAGAGACCTCTGGGACAAAATTAAACATATGAAAATTCACATTATATGGGTCCCAGAAGGATACTTAATAGAAAGAGAAAGGATCTGGGAAAATATTTGAACAGACAATAGCTGAAAATTTCCCTAACATGGAAAGGAAATAGTCAACCAAGTCCAGGAAGCACAGACAGTCTCAGGAAGGATAAACCCAAGGAAGAACACACCAAGACACATAGCAATCAAACTGACAAAAATTAAAAACAGATAAAATATTAAAAGCAACATGGAAAAATGACAAATAACACACAAGGGTACTCCCATAAGGTTATCAGCTGATTTCTCAAGAGAAACTCTACAAGCCAGATGGGAATGGCACAAACTATTTAAAGCTATGAAAGATAAGAACTTAAAACCAAGAATACTCTATCCAGCAAGACTCTCACTCAAATTTGATGGAGAAATTGCAAAAGCTTTCCAGACAAGCAAAAGTTAAGAGGATTCAGCACCACCAAATCAGCTTTATAACAAATGCTAAAGGAACTTCTCTAGGCAGGAACCATAACAGAAGGAAAAGACTAACAGAAAATAAACCCCAAACAATAAAGATATGGTAATAAGATCATCTTCCCGGTGGCTCAGACTGTAAAGCGTCTTCAGGAGATCCGGGTTCAATCCCTGGGTCGGAAAGATCTCCTGGAGAAGGAAATGGTAACCCACTCCAGTATTCTTGCCTGGAAAATCCCATGGATGGAGGAGCCTGGTAGGCTACAGTCCATGGGGTTGCAAAGAGTCAGACATGACTGAACTACTTCACTTTCACTTTCAATAAGGTCATACATAATTACCTTAAATGGAAATGGAATAATGTAAAATAATTGATTAAACCAAAAGACATAGACTGGCTGGGCAGACAAAAACATGTGCATGTATGCACTTACCACAACACTCTGCTTGACCCCATATTATTGTATGTAATTATTTTATTAGGCTAATTGTATTTCCATTATGGCTTGCAATTGTAATTATCTTTTACTTTTTGTCTGGCTATTGATTGTGAAACTGATAAACATCTTTTACTATTGTGATTATGTAACTATTATTTACTTAATATCATAGTATCTTGATTGGTCAACAGAAAAAATATAGAAATCTGTATCACCAAAACTACCATGTAATAGAAAAACCTGTAATCCCCTGTTAAAATCCAGATGCATATCAGAATTATCTTTGACTTTTTTGAAAAATACAAATACCACATATTCCTTTTCTTCAAAGCTCCAGATATGTTTCTAATAAGTAGCCATGTTTAAAAACAACTGGACTATATGATGATCTTTTATTTTATGTAGTTTCACATTTTCTATTTCACATTCAGTGATCTTATTTCATCTAGTTTATGTTTTCAAATTTCTCCCTCTCTTCATTTTTTTTATAAGGTTCTTTCCCAAGCCTTTATCAAGTATAGTAGGAAAGCTTCTGTATACATAAATATATAATATCTATATATACATAGTTTACAAAACTTATGAATTTTTGCCTAACTAAAAATTATGACATTTTGATTCCACTTTTTTGACTTAGGTTAAATAGAATGCCAGATTGCTAATTAAAAAAAAAAAAATAGATATTCAACAAGCAACAAAGATTTACTATAGTAGAGGGAACTATAGCCAATATCTTGTAATAACCAATAATGGAAAATAATTTCAAAAATAATAAATGTGTAAATGGATAACTGAACCACCTTGCTGTGCTCCTGAAACACTGAAAGTCAACTATATTTATAAAGCTCAAAATATATTTATAAAGCTCAATAATAACAAATAAAATGAATTGGTATCTGGGGGGAAGAAGACATCAAGTTGTACACCCTAAGTATATACAATTGCTTTTTTGTCAAATATGATGCCAAAAGCTCGGCCTCTGTACACTTGGGCCAAACTGAATCAGAATCACTTTATTTTTCTTGTCAGGCAAATGGGGACACAGTGGGCTCCTGCCCCCCAAAACTATGTGTTTCCTCTGGGAGGATTTGATGTGGGGTTTTAAAGCTATAGTTCAAGGGTGGGGTTGCTGACAAGATTAGGATATAAGCAAGGCCTGTACTCCTCTAGTCTGGTTTTAGGTAATCTTCTTGATGAGCTTCTCAGGTCCCTTTATGTATCCTCAGGTGGTCTTTCTCTGGTATAAAGAATGCTGACATCTTAAAGACATTGCTACCTGCATCCCTTTAGGTGGAACCAGGTCCCTGCTCCAAAGCTGCATTGTTGTTTCATGGCTGCTCCTCCCTTGTCTTTGCATCCCTTCCCTTTCCAGACTGGCAATTTTGAATCTGTCCTTTGCAACTCAGGGAAGGTCATGAAGGCCAGAGTCTGTTTCCTAAAAGAAAATGGGATAGAGAAGCTTCTATGCCCAGAAGCCCCACAGGGTCCTGCTTGGTTTCAATTATACCTCAGTAAAACTTGGAAAATGTAAAATGCTTACTGTCACTCTCTACCAATATTTTAGAAGTAGGTAACAGAAAAAAGAATACACTATATATTCTGACTTTGTATAACTCATGGACTAGTGGATGAGAAAGAAATGCAAATAGATATGTTAGGTAGTTAGAATAGGAAAAAGGAGTCCAGAATGGCGGTGATTAAAAGACATGGGAGGGAAAAGCCCGTGAAAAGAGAAGAAAGGAAGGTTCGAGGACTAGAGTGAGGACCTCAGGTAGAACAAACAGCGCTTCTGGCTAGTCCAATTTACATACAGCAGGCCCAGGGGGAGGAAACAAAACATATAAAAAGAGGCGCCAAAGGGCCGGGGGCCTCTGCCTCTCTCCCACACGCTCTCTCTCTCTCTCTCTCTTCTCTCTTCTCTTCACGTCTTTTGGGTCAGCATGCCCTCACGTCTCGAAGAAGTATTGTCTTTTATTTTCTAAATAAATCTGAGCCATAACAGGGAGCTGTAACACTGATTCATCTGAGAGCTGTAACGCAGGTCTGTTGCTTCAAATTTTTGTTGTGACAAGACAGAATTGAGGAAATTACACACTCCCCTGACATACATCATTGTATGGTAAGCACAACACTACAGACATGAACAAACTACTGAAAGATACTGAATGATTTCCCAAAAATTGTTTTATTATTTCTTATATTATATACTTCCCTAATTTTTCTATGCTGTTTTCTTCTTTTCATATGCATTCTGAATTCCTAAAAGATATTTATTCAAAAATGGCTAATTACAATTTAGATGTTTGTTAATATATATTTTTTAAACATCTAAATTAAAACATACATATGATCCTGTTTAGATGGAATGTTTCAAGTAACTGATAAAAAATACTTAATGAATTTGTGATGTTGGCTTTTGTAATTATAGGGGAGCAGTATTTGCCCCTCTACCATGTATCTCTCTGGCATATTGTTTTAAGTCAGTTGTTTTCTGAGAAACCACAGACCATGGAAGTGTTCAGAAAACCAAGTAGGAGTTTCCCTTTTGTAAGAAACATTTACATTTGTTAAAGCAATCTCCATTTCTAAGGGTGTATTCTTCTCTGGTATCAGGAAGAGAACGATGATCAAATATCTTTATCAATGGAAAAGACTTAAATCTGAGTAACAATCTTACCCTTGTTGATTGTGCTCTTCCTGGTAACCTGCCATAAATGACTATTCCTCACCCTCAATATTCTCTTTTGTGTTTAGCTGAGGATAGTATTTAAGATGAAGGTTTCAGTCATTTTGGAAAGTTATTCAGTTTTCCTTGGTTTCCCCCATGTGTACATGTTCTTGAACCTTTTATTTTTTCACTTTCTCCTATTAATCTGTCTCATGCCAATTTAATTTGTAGACCATCCAGAAGAACCTAAAGGGTAGAGGAAAATCTGTCCCCCTTCCAACATAATCTTAGATGTCAAACTGTTTAATAGAGGATTTTGTAGGTAAACCTAGGCATAACATGAATACAATACGAACTAGACGTTTTAAACCAGAGCATCATCCCAAGCTATACAGGGAAAAAAGTACTTGAGAAATGTCCTATAGTTTAATTAAATCTTGATTTCCAGCTAAAATTTCTTTTTTTTTTTCCCCAAATGAATCTAAAACAGAGCATCATCCCAAGCTACACAGGGAAAAAAAGTACTTGAGAAATGTCCTATAGTTTAATTAAATCTTGATTTCCAGCTAAAATTTCTTTTTTTTTTTCCCCAAATGAATCTAAAAATTGCAAGTTTTCTGGCAATCACTGAGGAGTCTCCATCCAGATATGGAACTACCCCTGCTTTCCCCTCAATGAAAGGTCCTCTGTCAGTCACGCCAGGTGCATGGCATATTTACTGCCTTCCTTCAGATTTTTTAAATATCTTTATATTTTTGTGCATTAGTTTTTTTTATTCTGTTATTCAGTGATATATAAGTCATATTAAAATTATTACTTTCATTCACTTTGCACTACAACTTATATGGTAACACAGACATTTGTTTCTCTAAATACATATCTTTTGATAATATAATGATGGTCTAAGGGCTATCAAAATAGGACAACTGGGATATTTATAAAGGGCCAGAAAACAGTAAATGCAAAATTTATATAAATGTAAGATCAAAGCTAAAACATAATTTGATTATGTCTTCATTAATAGCAAGTATAAGTGTATGGGCAATGATGAGAGTTGCTCCACTGTAAAATGCATTTATCATAAGCATGTAAAGCAGAGCTTCTTTTTTTTTTTCCATATTAGTAGTTGATATGTATTTTTTAAGGTTATTCTATATTGGTTCTTTTTCTCCTTGTATGTATTACCAAGATGAACTTGGGTCCACCACTAACCTGTCATGCTGCAAAGTCAGTTTACTAACAGTAGGCTGTAGCCAAGAGAAGTACAGTGTTTATTGCAGGGCATCCCCAGGTGGCTCAGTGGTAAAGAAACCACCTGCAGTGCAGGAGATGAGGGTTTGATCCCTGGGTTGGGAAGGGCTCCTGGAGAAGGAAATGGTGACTCACTCCAGTATTCTTGTCTGACAAATCCCTTTGGCAGAGGAACGTGGTGGGCTACAGACCATGGGATTGCAAAAGAGTTGGACACGGCTTAGTGACTAAACAACAACAACACCAAGCAAGGAGAACGGGCAGCTCATGCTCACAAGACCCAAACTCCTTGACAGCTTTCAGTGAAGGATTCTTAGAGGCAACATTTGATGTGAGGGTTGCAGCTTATAGACTTTCTTCTGACTGGTTGATGATATTGTAACAAGTGATGTTTTGGGAATTTAATCAATATTCTGGTTCCAACCAGTATGGGGGTTTACTATGTGCTTGGGGTCAGCAGGCAGTCACCACCCTCCCTAGAGCAACTCAAAGATGTGTGTCAGATTGTTACATAGGTTCCTGGAGGAGAAATTAGGACTCTTGCTTTATCACTGAACTAAGGTTTCCTGACCGCTTTTCCTTTGTTCTGTATTTTCTCACCTCCCTAACTGGTGACTACTTGACTTTGCTCTTTGGACTCAGTGAAGGCCCAGAAGACTAAAGCCTGTTTCTGCAAATAAGAAACAGGAAACAAAGAGGAGTCTCTGTACCCAAGAGAGCCCCAGAGGGTGATGCTCAATTTTGCTCTCCCCTTTTCTTGGACACACCTCAATCATGAAGTGGGCAAGAGTAGAATAAGAGAAGAAAGTTTTGGATGAAAATGTTAATCATAAACTGAGCAGCAGAACTCGGTTTTAGGAACACTCAGCTTCATATGCTGCCAATATCTTTCTGTGAAGTCTCATTCTTTCTCACGGGGCTTGGCACTTCAAAACTAAACATGTACACAGAAACATGCACAGTGAAAAATGCATAGGGGGCTTTTCATGCTTAGCTGTCTAAACGAAAGAGGATAGTGTAATACCTAAGGCCACAGAAATTATACTTCAATTTTTGTGATTTTTTTCTTGATGAGAGTTTTTATATAAAATATAGAAATTAAAGCACTATTAAGGATAACTAAAAACAGCATGTAATAGAACAAAGAGATCTCAAACTTAAAACAAAATCTGGGAACAATCTGACACCTAAAGCCTTATCCCTATACCCGAAATAATCTTGGCTCTCTTTTCTCCTTTATATTGGATATCAAAATAAAGGTAAACTCCATTAATTAAATTTAAATTTTCCTCTAAGAAAATAGTCCATCTAATCCTCATCTTAATATTATTGAAATCATGTAAAAACACTGAACAGTAACATCTTATTTGTATATTTCTCCAGCCCACATATCTGACTTACTTTGAGTAATAGCTCAGTATATATTTGTTGCAACTAGTATATGTATAGATGTGTATATACATATAACATTTCAGGGAAAACTATATAAATAAGTATGTGTGTGTGTGTATATATATATATGGCATATATTTTAAAGCATTTTATATAATTATGCTACATATAATTTTAAAAATTTATACTTTTTATATGAATAGTAGTTTTATAAAATGAATAGAATTTGAGTGGAGTGACACATGCTATATTTAAAAATATTCCCCATAACTCATCCACCAGTTTTTTCTTATATATGTAAATAAATATTTATTTATGAGGTAAAGATTTTTATGCAGTATAGAAAACATACACTTTATTTCTCAAAACAAGCAAACAAATGAGCAAAAATAGAAATCTGAGGAGTCAGGCTCCCTCCTTTCAACAGAGACCTGCAGAGCCAACTACTGTGAACGGAGCTAGTGTATCCTGACGAGGGGCAGCTCCTTGCCTCTGTGACAGCTGCTGGAAATCAGCCACTAGTGCCTTCAGGCCTGTTCTCCCAACACCATAGGAGAAGGGGTAACGGAACAAACACATACAGGCGTTAGTCTTTGTTATTCTTTACAAATACTTAACTTTCATAATATCCCAGTCTTTTCAAAAGTTTAGCAAATCATTTCAGTTTTACCACAAGAATCTTGTGTACAAACTAGCCCTGATCAAATTTAAGCAATTATAATGTACCAATTGCAACACAGAGCAGTGACAATATCACTTGTTTTCATCCATGCCTGATTCTAGAGGCCACCTATCCCATTTCTGCACCTTAACACCAACTCTCTCAGTCAAGGAATATGTATTCGATGTGACCATTAATAAACATGAATTATATTTACACAAAGAAACATAACTTAAAGATAGTACAACTTATTACAGGATTTCGATTATAGCATATAGCAGAAACACTTGAATTTCTCAATAGCAGCAACATTTCATCTTTTGATGGTAGGTTTGCATTTTAGAAGTAGCTGACGTTTCTTCAAAGTCAAGCATGGAAAATAAGGTATATGAATAATTTCAATAATGTTATCAAATCCAAGTTCACATGCCCAAAGCACAGTGAGGCTTTGAACACACTGAAACATCAGAGTTTGGAACAGACGAAGGTTTATTGCAGGGCCAAGCAAGGAGAGCAGATGGTTCACGCTCAAAAGACCCAAACTCCTGGGTGGCTTTACAGGCAAAAATTGGTGGTAGTGGTGGTGGGGTGGTTGTAACTTTCCTCTGATTGGTTGATGGTGAGCTAACAGGGTAGTGATCCAGGAATCTCAGTCATCAGCCTTCGGGTTCCAACTAGTCTGGGCTTTCTTTGTCTGTGCTCAGAATTAAGTTATCCTCTACCTGAGTGGGGGCCCCGAGTTCCTGTGGAATAATTCAATGATTGTTTTAGAGGAGGGGCCAGGTCCCTGTCCCATATTGCACTATTGTTTATTGATTGTCTTTCCTTTGTTTCTGCATTCTTTCACTCTTCTATTCAGTAACTATTTGAATCCGCCCTTTGGAACTCAGAGAAGGTCTAGGAGCTTGAAACATTTTTTCCTCAAACAAGCAACAGGAAAGGCTTCTGTACCCAGGAGTGCCCCACAGGGTTCTACTTGGTTTTGTTAATAATGTGCTTAGTCACAACTGAAATGCAATGACAATATTTTCCTTGGTTACCTAAACACTGATAATTAAATGTCATTCCATCAAACCTAAAGTAGACTGAAAGCAAACAAAGCAAAGGCCCAAACTGTGCAATGATGATATTTGTGAGAGTTAATCTAAAGATTATTGTGCATATGAACACGGTTCCCAACTTTTTTTTTGGCCGCAAAGCTAAAACTTAATTAGTTGCTCAATCCTGTCCAACTCTTTGCGACTCCATGGACTGTAGCCTGCTAGGCTCCTCTGTCCAAAGACCCCAGTTCGATCCCTGTGTCGGGAAGATCTCCTGGAGAAGGGAAAGACAACCCTCTCCAGTATTCTTGCCTGGAGAATCCCATGGACAATCATAAAGAGTCAGACACGACTGAGCAACTAACTCTTTCAAAACTTGATTTAGGCTTCTTGACTGATTATTTGTCTCTTGGTTTGAAATTTTGCTACAACTTTCGATTCCTCCAAATAATCTAAAATGAAACTGCTTTGTTTATTGTATTGTCAATATTGAATGCCTTTATTTGTTTGAGCAAATAGTTCAAGATCTTCGCAACTGCTCTCAGATTCTCCCTCCACCTGGTAGATTGAGGCCCCAGTAGCATTCTTGGGAAAATGTAATTTGTCTATGGTTGACAAGTGTGTTATAATATATGTACTCATAACACTGTTTCCTTTTTCTTTCACAGAACATCTCATAATGATAACTATTTATTATAAAAGTATCTATAAAATACCTGCTTCTTCTTAGACTCTAAGTTCCAACAGGAAGAGATCTTAATTCTCTTGCTCACAGATATATATCTAGCACCTTGCATAGTTCTAGGCACTATGCTAAGTGCTAGATACAGGTACTATGCCATATTTTTGTTTAAATTATTATTAAATGAAAGTTATTTGTTGAATAAATATGTGAATATTTACTTATTAAGTGAAATAATAAATCCCCATATATTCTAGATAATGGAAAAAGAGCATGGGTTATAATATTTTGGGAAATTTTAACTTTATTTCTTTTTTACCATTACCTAGATGTGTTTACAGAGGCAAATTTCTCAATTGTACTTTAAGATAGTTAGTCAAAACATTACCAAAATGTTTTGAAGATATTTTAAACTTAGAACATATCCAGCAAATGAATATTAATGGAAAATAACATAATTAAATCACAATTTGAGGGAACATATCATCAGCAAATAATCTGCAATTCTGTGAACAAACAGCTAATATTCCTAATTGCTAATGAGAAACCAGTATAAATAAAATTCAGTATAAAATCAGGATTAGGAGCTCTTGCATCTGTGTCTGACAGACATGGACATTTTCCAAGATAACTTTACCATTCCACTCAGCTTGACTAAATTACACAGATTTTTTTTTTTTCCCAATTATAGGTTCCTGAATTCCTTTTCTTATAATATTTACTTTAGAAAACTTGTGATTATAAATTACTCCTCTACCTATTTGAAATGTATATAAATCTTCTCCTAACCTCTTGTCAGCTTTATTACCCACAGTATGCCTTTGTCAAGGACCAGGAATCATCTCTTTGAAATGTATTCATCATGGAAGATAGCATCTTATTTCCAGTCTCTGTGGGAGGGTAGGAGCCTAAGTTTGATGGGTACCAATTAGGAAACACAGCGACCTAATCACTGAGAAAAAACTCTGCAAAGTCAGAAGAAACTCATTGCGCTTAACACAGCCCATTGATCAGCCTCCTCTGTAAGGTCCTCTAGTATTCTTCTGCTGGTGGCTCAGTGCTAAGCAATCTGCCTGCCAATGCAGGAGATATGGGTTCAGTTCCTGTGTTGGGAAGATCCCCTGGAGAAGGAAATGGCAACCCATTCCAGTATTCTTGCCAGGTAAATCCCATGGGCAGAAGATTCTGGCAGGCTACGGTCTATAGGGTCACAAAAGAGTCAGACATGAATTAGTGACTAAACAACAACCATTTTTCTGCTGGTTCACTCAGTGCCATCTTTGTGAAATCATCCCACCTTTGCTTCAACAGAGATGAGTTCAGTTCTGCTTTACTGCAATAACCTTGAAAGCTTTCTTTTCCTGTGTAACTTTGTCCAGTGCAATTTCTACTTTGACAATTCAAACCCCATGTGAGGAATTGAGTAACCATGGGAACTAGAACAAGTTATTTGGCACTTGAAGCACATCTACTCTGACTGATAAAGTGGGGATTACATGTGTAATGTACCCAGCACTAGTATGAGAATTATGCATGTAAAGTTCTCAGCATAAACCTTGTGTGACATATTACAAGCACTGGCTTATTACTAATGAAATAATACACATCATTGTCATTGTATGATCTTGTATTATGAAATTGATTGTTTTAGTATCTGAAGATAAAACCAATGTTCTTAAAATGAATTTTAAATGTAAAATAACTTTGGGCATTTCAAACTTATATGTAGCTATTTTTTTTTTTTTTTTTTTAGGCTGAGAGTTCTGAATAGCATACTCAAGGAATTCTTGAATGACCCAATAAACACTAAGTTTTCACAATTATTTTGAATTAACTGGGAAAAGGGAATGTGGGAACAGTAAAATGGGGGAAAAAACACAAAGCTATTTAGTTTCCTAGGCAGTTGATTTGGACACACATTAGCACTGTGATTTGAGTTTTTTCAAGAATTGTGATCACATTGAAATTCCTTGAATCATAAGATCTTGAAAAATAAGTCCAAATGTCTACTGCAAACTGGGGTCAGAAAATATCATCAGTTTCAATTTAATAAAGGTATTCAGAAAATTGAGTTTCAGGAATTGGGACAGTAACTTATTGCCAGGTCAATTACTTTTTATCTCAGTTATGACAACAGACTGAAATCTTCATTTTCCCTCTAGCTGCCTAAAATGGGTTACAGCTTATGATGTTCATAGGTGGGTGTTCATGATCTTAACTTATTCAATGTATTCTTTAAATTCAAATAGTAAGTATTCTCCTTCTCTTCCTTACCCTCTCTTTTTCTCAGAGTACACTTTTTGAAAATTTCTTAGTGGGATGATCTTAACTACTTCTTTAGAAATTGCTGATCTTACTACATTTTTCATAATGGTACACCTGTGTTACACAAACAGCAATGTGGAATCAGACTCACATTTTCAGATAAGCACTGCCTTTCTTTCACACCTGCTATTATATTTGATCACCTGTGATACTAATTTACATTCTGTAAAATGCTCCTGCTACACTGGAAAGAAATAATGGAAGAAAGCACTATGTTCTTTGATAGTATCAATTCCAAGTTCAGGATCAAACTCTTCCTTTCACATGCGGAAACTATAATGCTAGGTAAAACCATAATGCTAGGTAAAACTATAATAAAGCAGCAGAATTTGCCACCCCAAAGTGTGTCTCTTTAGCATAAGCATCATTTTAGGCTGGTTCATTTTTAAGAAACTACAAACACAGATGCTCTGAAAGTCAAGTAGATATAAGACTTTTGAAAGACATATTTATATGAATAAGAAAAATCTGTTTGTAAGGATGTCTCTCCATCTTACAAGGAAGAGAGTGATGACTAAATTTCTCAATACTGTTTTCAATGAAGAAGACTACCTAGATGTGCATAACAACCTTACCTTTGTTTACTGTACTTTTCCTGGTAATCTCTTATAACTGAATCCTCAATCCCAACATCTTTTGCTTTTAGTTGAAGAGTATGTGAGGTGAAGGTTTCTCCTATTTTCAGTTTTTCTGGGTCTGTCCATGTAAACATGCCGTTAATTTTTTAAATTAATTTTTATTGGAGTATACTTGATTTACAATATTATGTAATTTTCCTCTGCAGTTCAAAATTCATTGATTATACATATAATATACATATTCCCATTCTTTTTTAGATTATTTACCCATATAGGTCATTACAGGTTATTGAACAGAATTCTCTGTGCTATGCAGTAGATTTTTATTAGTTATCTATTATTAAATACACAGATTTCTTTCCCATTATAGGCTCCTGATGTTCCTTTTCCTGTAATATTTACTTTAGAAAACTTGTGATTATAAATTACTCCTCTACCTATTTGAAATGTATATAAATCTTCTCCTAACCTCTTGTCAGCTTTATTACCCACAGTATGCCTTTTGTCAAGGACCAGGAATCATCTCTTTGAAATGTATTCATCACAGAAGATAGCATCTTATTCCCCAGTCTCTGTGGGAGGGTAGGAGCCTAAGTTTGATGGGTACCAATTAGGAAACACAGTGACCTACCTAATCACTGAAAAAAAACGCAAACTCAGAAGTAACTCAATGTGCTTAACACAGCCCATTGATCAGCCTCCCCGGTAAGGTCCTCTAGTACTTTTCTGTTACTGCTGCTGCTAAGTCGCTTCAGTCGTGTCCGACTCTGTGCGACCCCATAGACGGCAGCCCACCAGTCTCCGATGTCCCTGCTGGAGACTTAATGGTAAAGAATCTGCCTGAATGCAGGAGATGCAGGTTCAGTCCCTGTGTTAGGAAAATCCCGTTAAGAAGGAAAAGACAACCCATTCCAGTATTCTTGCCAGGCAAATCCCATGGGTAGAGGAGCCTGGCAGGCTACAGTCCATAGGGTCTCAAAAGAGTCAGATGTGACTTAGCATTAAACAACAACTTTCTGCTAGCCCACTCAGCACCATTATGCAATCATCCCACCTTTGCTTCAACAGAGATTATTATGATGGTTTCGGTGGTGATTCAGTGGTCAAGAATCCGCCTGCCAATACAGGAGACATGGATTCAAGCCCTGGGTTGGGAAGATCCTCTGGAGAAGGAAATGACAATCCACTCTAGTATCCTTGTCTGGTGAATCCCATGGACAGAGGAGTAGGGTAGGCTATAGTCCATAGGGTTATAAAAGAGTCAGACACAACTTAGGGACTAAACAACAACAATAAATATAGTAAAGTGTGCATGTCAACTCCAGTTTCCCAGTTTCTCTCTCCCCTTCACCTGTCCCCCTAGGTAACCATACATTTGTTTACAACAACTTTCATTTTTCTCTTGCTAATCTTTCTTATACTGATTTAATTATTAGGTCCACTGAAGAACCTAGAGGAAAAACTTTTCTTCCCCTGGACTTTTTATTTTTTAATGCTTCTTTCTTTTTTAAAATGTTTCAAACCATTTAATTTTCATGAATAATACTGGTTTTAAGTTTTCTAGTTTAGTACAGTTAATGCAGACCATTTCCCAGCATAAGGATGAACTGTTTGAAAGTGGTATAAACTGACAGGAGCCCGCATGTTGATTGACAAGGCAGGTTCTATAAAACAGCAAAGGTTTTATCCTACTTTGTTTCTTCATTGTGCTGAAAATTTCAGGTGATTAAATCCTTAAAATGCATTTTAGAGTTGGATGATTAAATCTTGTCAGATAATTTTAAACCTTTACAGGCATAATGCCATAAAAAGCCTTTTAATATCTTTGATTTCATTCTATCAAAAACAAATTATTTTTCCAGTATAAATATCCACAGCTTACTATGGGTCCTATCTGTCGATATCACAATATGACAGCATTCAGACACTTGTTATCTGCAAAGGCAGTGTATCTGCTATTTGTCACTAAGAAACATTCAGAAACAATTTCCCCATTTCTATTATTATGCAAAATATGTCAGGACAAGACATGCACACTGAGAAAATTACTCCTCTGGTGAGATATTTTGACACAAAAAATCTTTCCTCGTCAAAGAAGAAAAGCACCTTGTCAGTCACTTCTAATTGCTGCCTCATTTCTGTCAGTGGAGGGAGAATCAGCTCCTTGTGGTGATGTCACAGAGGCATTTACCAATGTGCAGAGTTGGCCTTGGCCTGTGAGCAGTGTTTGCTGAGCTCAGCCAGGTCTGAATCAATGTACACAGACAGGGTGGCCATTCATTATAACTATTAATCTTTTTAAAAGCAATGTATGGCAAAAACCACTACAATATTGTAAAGTAATTAGCCTCCAACTAATAAAAATAAATGGGGGACAAAAAAAGAAAAAAATGAAAAGAAAGTTTAGGAACTCCAAAAGAAAAAGGTTGTCAAAAGGACATTTTGTCTTTTTGCACAAATATTTGTGATGTCATCCTTGGTATCAGTGGATGCCTTCCTTCCTCAGCCTTTTCTGATATGCTCATGGCATTAAAGTGTAATAACTACCAAAACTCACAATGCAAGAATCAATTTGAAGAACTATAAACTTATTAAACATTAAAATAAAACATTCCCTGTCCTGCAGTTGTGATTCGTATCCATGACCAAATGAATTGTGCAGGAATGGAGGTATGTGAAGGCTGAGCTGAGAAAACACAGAATCATTAACTATGTGTGGAAAACACTTCTTTAGGAGAATTATAATTCTCGCCATTCACTTGCAACAGATTTTCCAGGCAGATCATTATGAAACAGGGGGATAAAAAATAATCATTAGTGAGCAAATCAGAAATAATATTAAAGCTTTCAGTAACTCCTCTTTGCATTAAAGCTGGTTTATATGGAAGATCCATTAATAATGAAGATGGATGGGGTGCTAGCACATCAGGGCTTTCCTCTGGCAACTTTTAAGTTTATGATGGCATTGCTAAAACCTTATGTAAAACACTATTCCCTGGGCCAACCCTGACAGAAAAGAACTTCTAAGTAAAAGCATCCAGAATATATTATCAGAGGAGTAGAGAGGAATAACTGCATATACACCCTGATCATTCTCTCACTGTTATTTGCATTGATCGGTTTCTTGATCTAATTTATTTCAAATAAATTATGCTACATTTGATTAGCTGCTTCTAAAAAAAAATGCAATGTATTCATATAATAACCCTTTATTGAGGGGCTGTTACCTGTCAGATCCCCTAGTAGGCACTGAATATACTAAGACAAATTTAATTGGGAACAATCTGATTCTCCAGGAGATAAAGTTATTCCATATCATATCTCGTTTATTTAGAAATATCATACCAGATTTAGAGCTTGAATCATAACCAACTCTGTTAGAGTATCTAAAATTAAACAAAATGGATTGGCAAGGTAATTCAGAGGATTCCCAGCATTAATACTGGACTACCTCTAAAGCTCTCTAAAATTGTTTTTTATCCTCTCAACATGGTCACTGTGGTGGGATGGTGCCATAGAAAATCTACAAAATTAGTCAGAAGGCCTAGATGCAGGTTTGTGCTATGCTACTTTCTAGAAGTGCAAATTTATAAAACTGTTTTACTTAATACAATGCAGGGTGGCAGATTTTTGCCACTCCAAAATGTGTCATTTTGGCATAAGGATTACTTTATGCTGATTGGTTTTAAAAAGATAGAAGTCTCAAAAAGTTTTTTTCTTTTTTGTGTTCAGTTCTCAGTTGCTAAGTTGTGTCTGACTCTTTGGGACCCCATAGACTGTAGACCACCAGGTTCCTCTGTCCAAGGAAACTTCCGGGCAAGTATCCTAGAGCAGGTTGTCATTGCCGTCTCTAGCAGATCTTCCCAATCCAGGGATCGAACCCATGTCTCTTGCATCCCCTGCACTGGCAGGTGGATTCTTTACCACTGTGCCACTTGAGAATTCCTTTCCTTTTTTCAGTTCAGTTCAGTTCAGTTGCTCAGTCATTTCCAACTCTTTGCAACCCCGTGAATTACAGGCCTCCCTGTCCATCACCAACTCCCAGAGTCTACCCAAACCCATGTCCATCGAGTCAGTGATGCCATCCAGCCATCTCATCCTCTGTCGTCCACTTCTCCTCCTGCCCCCAATCCTTCCCAGCATACCTCCCCCTTAACTGTCTAAAATAATTTGGACACGAGGGTCTTTTCTGGGAAGGGAACAAACACCAGAGATAATGGCAAAGAATAGGAACAATGTGTGTTGCTCATTGGGGGACTTAGTAAGACCTACCTGTTCACAGTACACTCTCTGCTTCACTGTCTCTGCATGGCATGGCAAACATCTGCTTATCAAACACTGGCTTTTCCCACATTCCATTAAGTCATCTTCCTTTTTCCCCTTTGTCCCACACCCCTATGCTTTTCTCTTTAGCTCTGGGTGGCATTTAAGTTGCAATTATCTGACTCCCAGAAGGTTTCATATTCTTAAGTGACCCTGTATGTACATTTGCTTTTCTTTTATTAATCTGTCTTCTTACTGTCATTGTTCAGTTGCAAAGTTGTGTCCGTTTTTTTTTGCAACCCCATGGACTGCAGCACACCAGGCTTTCCTGTCCTGAACTATCTCCCAGAGTTTGCTCAAACTCATGTCCATTGAGTTGGTGAATGCCATCCAACCATCTTTTTTTTTTTTTTTTTTAGTGTTAATGGTCATACACCATCTTATCCTCTGTTGCCTACTTCTCCTTCTGCCCTCAATCTTTCCCAGCAGCAGGGTTTTTCCAATGAGTCAGCTCTTTCCATCAGGTGGCCAAGTACTGGAGTTTCAACTTCAGCAACAGTCCGTTCAATGAATATTTAGGATTGATTTTCTTTAGGATTGACTGGTTTGATCTCCTTGCTGTCCAAGGTACTCCAAGGGTCTTCCCCAACACTGCAATTTGAAAGCATCAATTCTTCGGCACTCAGCCTTCTTTTTTTTTTTTTCCATTTATTTTTATTAGTTGGAGGCTAATTACTTTACAATATTGTAGTGGTTTTTGTCATACATTGACATGAATCAGCCATGGATTTACATGTATTCTCCATCTTGATCCCCCCCTCCCACCTCCCTCTCCACCCAATTCCTCTGGGTCTTCCCAGTGCACCAGGCCCAAGCACTTGTCTCATGCATCCAGCCTGGGCTGGTGATCTGTTTCACCCTAGATAATATACATGTTTCGATGCTGTTCGCTTGAAACATCCCACCCTCGCCTTCTCCCACAGAGTCCAAAAGTCTGTTCTGTATTTCTGTGTCTCTTTTTCTGTTTTGCATATAGGGTTATCATTAGCATCTTTCTAAATTCCATATATATGTGTTAGTATACTGTATTGATCTTTATCTTTCTGCCTTACTTCACTCAGCCTTCTTTATGGTCCAATTCTCACATATGTACGTGACTACGGGAAAAACCATAGCTTTGACTATACAGACATTTGTGAGCAGAGTGATGTCTCTACTTTTTAATACGCTGTCTTGGTTTGTCACAGCTTTCCTTCCAACAAGCAAGCATCTTTTAATATCATGGCTGCAGTCACCATCCACAGTGATTCTGGAACATGAGAAAACAATGTCTGTCACTGTTTCTGCTTTTCCCCCTTCTATTTGCCATGGAGAGATGGGACCAGGCACTATGATCTTAGTTTTTTGAATGTGGAGTTTTAAGCCAACTTTTTCACTCTCCTCATTCACCCTCACAGAGAAGGCAATGGCACCCCACTCCAGTACTCTTGCCTGGAAAATCCCATGAATGGAGGCACCTGGTAGGCTGCAGTCCATGGGGTCGTGAAGAGTCAGACATGACTGAGCAACTTCACTTTCACTTTTCACTTTCATGCATTGGAGAAGGAAATGGCAACCCACTCTAGTGTTCTTGCTTGGAGAATCCCAGGGATGGGGGAGCCTGGTGGGCTGCCGTCTATGGGGTCGCACAGAGTCAGACACAACTGATGCGACTTAGCAGCAGCAGCAGCATTCACCGTCATCAACAGGCTTTTAGTTCCTCTTCGGTTTCTGCTATTTCTGTACACTCTCCATATATGAGGTTGTTTATATTTCTTCTGGCAATTTTTATTCCAGTTTGTGATTCATTCAGCCTCACATTACGCACGACATACTCTGCATATAAGTTAAATAAACAGAATGACAATATACAGACTTGTCATACTTTGTTCCCAACTTAGAACTAGTCCATTTTCCTATGTCTGGTTCTAACAGTTGACCTGCATACAGGTTTCTCAGGAGACAGGCAAGGTCATCTGGTATTCCGATCTCTTGAAGAATTTTCCAGTTTATTGTGATTTACACAGGCAAAGCCTTTAGTGTAGTCAATGGAGCAGAAGTAGATATTTTTTTTCTGAATTTCTCTTGCTTTTTCAATGATCCACCAAATGCTGTCAATTTGATCTCTGGTTCCTCTGCCTTTTCTAAATCCAGCTTATATCCTGGAAGTTCTCAGTTCATGTACTATTGAAGCCTAGCTTCAGGGATTTTGAGCATAACCTCGCTAGCATGTGAAATGGGTACAATGGTAGTAGTTTAAAATTCTTTGGCACTGCCCTTCTTTGGGGTTGGAATGAAAACAAACCTTTTCCAGTTCTGTGGCCACTGATGAGTTTTCCAAATTTGCTGGCACGTTAGGTGCATCACTTTATCAGCAGTCATCTTTTAGGATTTGAAATAGCTCAGCTGGAATTCTATCACCTTCACTAGCTTTGTTTGCAGTGCTGCCTCCTAAGGCCCACTTGACCTCACTCTCCAGGATGTCTGGCTCCAAGTGAGTGAACACACCATCATGGCTATCTGGGTCAATAAAACCTTTTTTGTACATTTCTTCTGTTTATTCTGCCACTTTTTAACCTCTACTTTTGTTAGGCCATTGCCATTTCTGTCCTTTATTGTGCCCATCTTTGCATGAAATGTCCCCTTCATATCTCTAATATCTTTGAAGAGATCACTAGTCATTCCCATTCTATTGACTTCCTCTATTTCTTTGCATTGTTCACTTAAGGTTCTCTCATCTCTCCTGGCTATTGTTTGGAACACTGCATTCAGTTGGGTACATCTTTCCCTTTCTCCTTTGTCTTTGACTTCTCTTTTTCTCTAAGCTAGTCTGTCTTAATTTAATTCATTATAGAAGAGCCAAAGAACCTTAAAAAAAAGTTTACTCCCTAACAACATTACTTCTCACTTATTGAATATTGATTATATGTTACACTTGATAAATGTGTGCATTTTATCCATTAAATCCTTATAACCTCTCTATAAGAAATGCACTGCTATCATACTCCTTTTACAGATGAGAAGAGACATTGAGGGGTAGTGTGATTAAGAATCTTCTACAGTATCAAAGCTCTAAGTAGCAGAGCTGGGGAGCACAGTGAAGCAAGGTCCATCTGAAAGCAAAACCCACACTCTTACCTTTTGGGTCACTTGGCCTCTTCCCACTGGCCTGATTTAGATCAGGTATTTATTCCATTTCAGCAAAACCCTCACAATAATGTCTCTGCCTCCAGTCTTTTTTCCCTTCAAAGTCACCCTTATGCAGTTGACAAAGTGAACTATATAAATTGTATATCTGACCATATTCCAGTGCTACCTAAATACCTCAATAGTACCTTGTGAGGCCTTTCAAGAGGAGAAGTTCTCTTAAATATAAATGCCCACCTCCACCATGGATCACAGAGGACAGGGTCAACACTCTTAGTGTCATTTCCTTTACTTTCTTCCCCACTCTCAGGATTTCACTACATTCTAACAAAAAGTCCATGATTTAAACAAACTAAAGGAATCTTGTTTTCACAAAATATGTTCTGTTCAAATATGAAATCAACTTTTCACAAAATACTATCCTCTGATATTATAGGCATTATTGATGCTTAAAATATTAAATAATGTTGAACTTTTGTTTGTTCTAAGAACTAATGTGGGATCTTGACCTTATACCCTCATTCAAATATCCCATTCATTTCCTCTGACCAAATTTCAGATGAGGACCTTGAGTTACCTTTAAGCAAGGAGACAGTTTATATGCAAATATTTGGAAAACACTGTGTGCACTTCAGTGAGCAAAATATGCTAAATAAATATATTTTGGATAAACTAGAAAAAAAAATATTACGCTATTTCTATAACCACCTGAGTATTTGAATGAAAATAAGAATTTCTTATTGCTTAAAATGTGATACTTGAGGAAGTTAATACAGCATATGAATATATCTGAACTTTGCAAACAAGCAATTTAATTTAGAATCATCTAATGCCAACATCCGCTGGATCATCGAAAAAGCAAGAAAGTTCCAGAAAAAACATCTATTTCTGCATTATTAACTATCCCAAAGCCTTTGACTGTGTGGATCACAATAAACTGTGGGAAATTCTGAAAGAGATGGGATTACAAGACCATCTGACCTGCCTCTTGAGAAATCTGTATGCAGGTCAGGAAGCAACAGTTAGACCTGGACATGGAACAACAGACTGGTTCCAAACAGGAAAAGGAGTACGTCAAGGCTGTATACTGTCATCCTGCTTATTTAACTTATATGCAGAGTACATCATGAGAAATGCTGGGCTGGAGGAAGCACAAGCTGAAGTCAAGACTGCTGTGAGAAATATCAATAGCCTCAGATATGCAGATGACACCACCCTTATGGCAGAAAGTGAAGAGGAACTAAAAAGCCTCTTGATGAAAGTGAAAAAAGAGAGTGAAAAAGTTGGCTTAAAGTTCAATATTCAGAAAACTAAGATCATGGCATCTGGTCCCATCACTTCATGGCAAATAGACAGGGAAACAGTGGAAACAATGGCTGGCTTCATTTTTCTGGGCTCCAAAATCACTGCAGATGGTGATAGCAACCATGAAATTAAAAGACACTTACTCCTTGGCAGGAAAGTTATGACCAACCTAGACAGCATATTAAAAAGCAGAGACATTACTTTGTCAACAAAGGTCTGTCTAGTCAAGGCTATGGTTTTTCCAGTGGTCATGTATGGTGGATGTGAGAGTTGGACTATAAAGAAAGCTGAGTGCCGAAAAATTGATGCTTTTGAACTGTGGTGTTGGAGAATTGTCCTGAGAGTTCCTTGGACTGCAAGGAGATCCAACCAGTCCATCCTAAAGAAGATCAGTGCTGGGACTGCAAGGAGATCCAACCAGTCCATCCTAAAGAAGATCAGTGCTGAGTGTTCATTGGAAGGACTGATGTTGAAGCTGAAACTCCAGTACTTTGGCCACCTCATGCGAAGAGCTGACTCATTGGAAAAGACCCTGATGCTGTGAAAGATTGATGGCAGGAGGAGAAGGGGACGACAGAGGATGAGATGGGTTGGATGGCATCACCGACTCAATGGACATGGGTTTGGGTGGACTGCGGGAATTGATGATGGATAGGGAGGCCTGGCGTGCTGTAGTTCATGGGGTCGCAAAGAGTCGGACATGACTGAGCAACTGAACTGAACTCTATGAAAAACAGACACAATTATCACATTAATTAAAACCTTAATTTATTTTAAAAAAGCCTTTTTATTCTCTTTACTGATATTGTACCATTCATAAATTTTATAAAAGAATCTATATTAGTTCCTTTCCCTCTAAGCCCCGTGGCATTTTTTAATGGGTATTTTCTATTTTAAAATACAAAGACTCTCAACTTTCATTAGCCAGTGTGATAAACTGGAAATTGATAAGACTTTGTTCCATTTTGCTTAAGGCATTTTATAAATATACTCTCATTATTATTATTATTATTTGTAATGTGATGGAAGAAGAAAGTTTATTCTGTTTCACAGCGAAAGAAAACAGATCTGGTGATAGCAATCAAAAACGCTATCAAGTAACTAACAATCACAACTGTGAAAGATCACTTCGTATTTGTACCTGTGATGGAAATTATTGTTTATAATTATTTGTTTCCTCCTTTCCCTTGCCATTTCTCTGCCTCCTTAATCTTAATGTGTCTATGGGACTTGCTTTGGGTAACTTCTAAGAAATGCTTTGGAAAATACTGTGTATTTCTCTTTGCTCATTTGGTATTGTCCTTTGACTCTAGAGAACATTATGTCCGTACCGGAGGTGTCCTTCAATATGAAAGTGAAAGTGAAGTGATATCAGACATGCTCAGTCGTGTCTGGCTTGGACTATAGCCTACCAGGCTCCTCCATCCATGGGATTCTCCAGGCAAGAATACTGGAGTGGGTTGCCCTTTCCTTCTCGAGGGGATCCTCCCAAACCCAGGATGGAACCCGGGTCTCCTGCCTTGTAGGCAGATGTGTTACCCTCTCAGCCACCAGGGAAGGTCCCAAAGAGGAAAATGGAGCAGTTCTATATCATCAGTGAACCTAGGGCTTCAACCTTAAGCCCCAAGTTGTCATGATGCGAACAACAAAACCTGGGTTAACACTGAATTTGTTCTTTTATGATATAACCTATTAAATAACTAATACTGCTTTTTTAGTGTGTATTTAGAAATTTATACGTTTATATATTTTACCTGACTAATTATACTATAGAAAAGGCTCTTTTTAAAAGGCTTGGGTAATCAAACTTATAAAGGGTTAATTTAATAATAAATACATTTAAAATCAATTTAAGACTAAATGTAAACAATGAGATAAAAGACTTATCCTCTGAAACTTACAAAACACTGATGAAAGAAATTAGATAAGAAAAATAAATGGAAAGGCATTCTGTGTTCATGGCTTGGAAGACTTAAATTATGTTATGATGACAGTGCTACACAAAGCAATCTATAGATTCAATGCAATTCTATCAAAATGGCAAAGGCATTGTGTTTTGGTGTCTTCATTATTCGCTTGTTTCAGAAGGTGGGAAATTCATCTTAAAATTCATCAGAAATATCAAGTGACTCTGAATAAAGGAATGTTGAAAAAGAACAGTTTGGGTACTTCCACTTTCTGGTTGAAAATTTTTCTACATAGCAGCAGTAATATAAACAATGTGGTACTGGCATACAGACAGATATTTGTACCTACAGACCAAAACAGGAAGCCCAGAAATAAATCCTCAAATTTTTGGCTAAGTTATTTTTGACAGTGCCAAGACCATTCAATGGGTAAAAGACAATCTTTTCAACAAATGTTGCTAAGAAAACTGAACATCCATGCAGCAGAATAAAGTTGCTTATTTTACCTTATTTTACCTCATACAAAAAATTAACTAACAATGTATCAAAGACCTAAACATAAAAGTCAAAACCATATGATTATCAGCGGAAACCATACGGGAAAATCTTTATGAACCTGGATTTGACAATGATTTCTTGGATACTATACCATAAGCACAGGCAACAAAAGGAAAAAAAATCATAAATTAGACTTCATCAAAGTTAAAACCTCTTGTGCACCAAAGGATATCAATAGGAGAACAGAGTGAAAAGACAACGAAGAGGACAGCAGAAAATATTCACAACTCATACATCTGATAAGAGACTATTATAAAAAATATACAAGAACCTACAACTCAACAACAAGGAGATAACAATTTAATTAAAAAATGGGCAAAGAACTTGAATCTTGGCATGAGACATGATGTTCAATATCATCACTCACTAGGAAAATACAAATCAAAACCACAAAGAGATATCTCTGCACACCTACTAGGAAGGTAAATTTCTAACATGACAAAACTACAGGTCATATTAATTACTGAATGTAATATGGTGGCCCAGATTCTGTTCAATGCACACAACCCATCTTACTTTATCTGATGATCACAGACACTCTATGAAAGGGTACACTTCCTGTAATAATAGATGAGGAACTTGAGAGTAGGGATGTTATACAGTTTGACGACACACAGCTACTGTGTAACACAACTATAGTGTGACACAGCCCAGGATCTAATCCATGGTTGCCTGGACACAAAGCCCATATTCTTTTGACTTCACACGCTATCTCCAAATAAATATTTCCATATCCATTCTTACTCCCAGAACATTGAATGTTTTTAAGGGTGTAATTCACATATTTTTTCAATCTTTTACTAATATTTTTCAAGCACATTAACATGGTAGCTCATTACAGTCTCATAAGTCTAAATAATACTTGATTCTGTTTACACTGATATAAAAAGTGAGATTTACTACCTGTTAATCCATATAATGATAAAATAGAATGCTAGGATAAAACTAATTGGTGAAGCAATTACAAATTATGGCTTTAAAATGAGATGTTGCTTCAATCTTGGCTCCACTGACTGATTTGCTAAGTGATGACAGGCAAGTTGTCAAACCTATCTGAATAATTTTGATGTACTTTTATACTATCTAATGTACTTTTATAGGGTTAAGAAATAACTTTTGGATGAAAGTATGTTTAGTGACATACTTTCACAAGTGACATACAAACACAAGTAATCTCACATATTAGGCTCTATTTTAATTATAGAATATCATGCATTTGTTTATTATATATGTATGTATCCATCAGACAGTACATTCCTAAATAAAAAAAAAACAAAAAATTTGTTAAAGTATATATTACAATCTACAGATATGAAAAATGTCTATCATTTTATATGAAATATATTGTGTAGTTGATGGTGATTTGTTAATTTCAATGGAAATTATTTCAATTGACATGGTTCTAAAAGAAAATTTTGAAATTTAGGAAAAAAAAACATTTAAACTTCTTTAAAATAGCAGTTCAGAGGAAACAGAAGTTTCATTAAAGGAGAAACCAATGAAGCAATAAGTTAACATCCTTTAATGCACATGAAATATGGAATACCTTTTCCATCTAATTTTTTTAAATTTTTAAATTTTATTTTTAATTCATTTATTTTTTAATTGAAGGATAATTGCTTCACAGAATTTTGTTGCTTTAGTCAAATCTCAACATGAATCAATCATAGGTATATATATATATCCCCTCCCTTTTGAACCTCCCTCTCATCTCCCTCCCCATCCCACCTCTCTAGGTTTATACAGAGCCCCTGGCAATCTATTTTACATATTTTGATATAAGTTTCCATGTTACTCACTCCATACATCTCACCCTCTCCTCCTCTCTCACCATGTCCATAAGTCTATTCTCTATGTCTGTTTCTCCATTGCTTCCATGTAAATAAATTATTCAGTACCATTTTTCTATATTCCATATTTATGTGTTAGAATATCATATTTATCTTTCTCTTTCTGACTTAATTTCACTCTCTATAATAGGCTCTAGATTCATCCACCTCATTAAAATTGACTCAAATGCCTTCCTTTTTATGGCTGAGTAATATTCCATTGTGTATATGTACCACAATGTTTTTATCCATTCATCTGTTGATGGACATCTGGGTTGCTATTTAAATAGCTCTCGAGCTATTTAATAGCTAGATATTATTTAAATGGTTAGCTAGCTATTTACAATAGTTAGAACATGGAAGCAACACAGCTAAGTTTTGCCTACTTATTTTTAATAATGGGAAGATCAGTTGGTTTATGTTTAATTTTGTTTTGACTTTGAGTCTATATTGTAAGAGAAATACACTCAATCACTGTTCACACAATTCTAAGAGTTCTGAATTCTTCAGATATAATCTAATTGTGTGATCTGTATCAATAATCAATACAAGATAAAAAGAAAGGCCATGATAAAATACTCGAGGAGATAATAGTTGAAAACTTCCCTAAAATGGGGAAGGAAATAGCCACCTAAATGCAAGAAACCCAGAGAGTCCCAAACAGGATAAACCCAGGGTGAAACACCCCAAGACACATATTAATGAACTTAATGAAGATCAAACACAAGGAGCAAATATTAAAAGCAGCAAGGGAAAAGCAACAAATAACACACAAAGAAATTCCCATAAGGATAACAGCTGATCTTTAAATAGAAACTCTTCAGGCCAAAAGGGAATGGAAGGACATACTTAAAGTGATGAAAGAGAAAAACCTACAACCCAGATTACTATACCCAGTAAGGACTTCATGCAAATATGAAGAAGAAATCAAAAGCTTTACAGACAAGCAAAAGCTGAGAGAATTCAGAACCACCAAACCAACTCTCCAACAAATGCTAAAGGATCTTCTCTAGACAGGAAACACAGAAAAGGTTTACAAACTTGAACTGAAAACAACAAAGTAAATGGCAACTGGATCATATTTATCAATAATTACTTTAAATGTAAATGGGCTGAATGCCCCAACCAAAAGACAAAGACTGGCTGAATGGATACAAAAATAAGACCCCTATATAGGCTGTCTACAAGAGATCCACCTCAAAACAAGGACACATACAGGCTGAAAGTGAAGGTCTGGAAAAAGATATTTCATGAAAGTGGAGACCAAAAGAAAGTAGGAGTAGCAATACTCATATCAGATAAAATAGACTTCAAAATAAAGGCTGTGAAAAGAGACAAAGGACACTACATGATGATCAAACGATCAATCCAAGAAGAAGATATAACAACTATAAATATATATGCACCCAACATAAGAGCACCAAAATATGTTAAGCAAATGCTAACAAGTATGAAAGGTGAAATAACAGTAAGAACAATAATAGTGGGAGACTTTAATAGCTCACTCACACCTATGGAGAGATCAACAAAACAGAAAGTTAGCAAGGAAACACAAACTTTAAATGATGAAATGGACCAGTGAGACATAATTGATATCTACAGGACATTTCACCCCAAAACAAGGAATTTCACCATTTTCTGAACTACACACGGAACATCCTCCAGGATAGATCAAATCCTATGCCATAAATCTAGCCTTGGTAAATTAAAAAAAAAAAAAAAAAAGAAAGAAAGAAAAATGAAATCATTTCAAGCATCTTTTCTGATCATAATGTGGTAAGATTAGATGTCAACTACAGGAAAAAAAAAATACAAACATATGGAGGCTAATCAACATGCTTCTGAATAATCAACAAATCACAAAAGAAATCAAAAAAGAAATCAAAATATGCATAGAAACAAATGAAAATGAAAACACGACAACCCAAACCTATGGGATTCAGTAAAAGCTGTGCTAAGGGGGAGGTTCATAGCAATAGAAGCTTACATCAAGAAACAAGAGAAAAATCAAACAAATAACCTAACTTTACACCTAAAGCAACTAGAAAAAGAAGAAATGAAGAACCCCAGGGTTAGTAGAAGGGAAGAAATCACAAAAATAAGGGCAGAAATAAGTGAAAGAGAGAAAAAGGGACTACAGAAAAAATAAACAAAACTAAAATCTGGTTCTATGAGAAGATAAATAAAATAGACAAGCCATTAGCCAGATTCATCAAGAAAAAAAGGGAGAAGAATCAAATCAACAGATTTAGAAATGGAAATAAAGAAATCACAACAGACAACACAGAAACACAGAGGATCATAAGGCTATTATCAGTAACCATATTCCAGTAAAATGGACAACTTGGAAGAAATGGACAAATTCTTAGAAAAGTATAACCTTCCAAAACTGAACCAGGAAGAAATAGAAGATCTTAACAGACCTGTCACAAGCACAGAAATTGAAACTGTAATAAAAAATCTTAAATAGATGCAAAAATATAACATATTCATGGCTTGGAAGAATCAATATAGTGAAAGTGAATATACTACCCAAAGTAATCTATAGATTCAATGCAATCCCTATCAAGCTACCAATGGTATTTTTCACAGAACAAGAACAAATAATTTCACAATTGGTATGGAAATACAAAAAACCTCAAAGAACCAAAGCAATCTTGAGAAAGAAGAATGGAACTGGAGGAATCAACCTGCCTGACTTCAGGCTATACTACAAAGCTACAGTCATCAAGACAGCATGGTACTGGCACAAAGACAGATCAATGGAACAAAATAGAAAGCCCAGAGATAAATCCATGCACCTATGGACACCTGATCTTTGACAAAGGAGGCAAAAATATACAACAGAGAAAAGACAATCTCTTTAACAAGTGGTTCTGGGAAAACTGGTCAACCATTTGTAACAGAATGAAACTGGAATACTTTCTAACACCATACACAAAAATAAATTAAAATGGATTAAAGATCTAAATGTAAGACCAGAAACTATAAACTCTTAGAGGGAAAACATAGGTAAAACACTCTCTGATATAAATCACAGCAGGATCCTCTATGACCCACCTCCCAAAATAATGGAAATAAAAGAAAAACTAAACATATGGGACCTAATTAAACTTAAAAGCTTTTGCACAATGAAGGAAACAATAAGCAAGGTGAAAAGACAACCTTCAGAATGGAAGAAAATCATAGCAAATGAAGCAACTGACAAAGAATTAATCTCAAAAATATACAAGAAGCTCACGCAGCTCAATTCCAGAAAAATAAATGACCCAATCAAAAAATGGGCCAAAGAACTAAATAGACATTTCTCCAAAGAAGACATATGGATGGCTAACAAATACATGAAAAGATGCTCAGCATCACTCATTATCAGAGAAATACAAATCAAAACCACAATGAGATACCATCTGTCACTGGTCAGAATGGCTGCTATCAAAGTCTACAAATAATAAATGCTAGAGTGGGTGTGGAGAAAAGGGAACCCTCTTACACTGTCGGTGGGAATGCAAACTAGTACAGCCACTATGGAGAACAGTGTGGAGATTCCTTAAAAACTGGTAATAGAACTCCCATACGATCCAGCAATCCCACTGCTAGGCACACACACCCAGGAAACCAGATCTGAAAGAGACACGTGTACCCCAATGTTCATCACAGCACAGCACTGTTTGCAATAGCCAGGACATGGAAGGAACCTAGACGTCCCTCAGCAGATGAATGGATAAGAAAGCTGTGGTACATATACAAAATGGAATATTACTCAGCTATTAAAAAGAATCATTTGACTGAGTTCTAATGAGGTGGATGAAACTGGAGCCTACTATACAGAGTGAAGTGAGTCAGAAAGGAAAATACCAATATAGCATATTAACACATATATATGGAATGTAGAAAGATGGTAATGATGACCCTATATGCAAGATAGCAAAAGAGACACAGACGTAAAGAAGAGATGAGTGGACTCTGTGGAGAAGGCGATGGTGGGATGATTTGAGAGAATAGCACTGAAACATGTATATTACCATATGTGAAATAGATTGCCGGTCCAGGTTCGATGCATGAGACAGGGCACTCAGGGCTGGTGCACTGGGATGAGCTTGAGGGATGTGATGGGGAGGAATAAGGGAGGGGGTTTAGGACGGGGGACACATGTACACTCATGGCTGATTCATATGAATGTATGGCAAAAACTGCTACAATATTGTAAAGTAATTAGCCTCCCATTAAGATAAATAATTTACAAAATAAAAAATACTAATAAGTAATATTAGTAGACTGAAGGAGTTAAGGTAAATATGACCACATATAATCTAATACTTGCTAAAAACAAGCAAATATACATTCCATAAATTGAATTTTATATTTAATTTTGAAATAATGCTTTCCTTCTTATTCTCACTGCTCTTCTGGTTTACTGGTGCCTCAGTTTCATCATGGGTTGAGATTCCTAGTAGATTAGGAATGACAGTTCTTAAAGATCATTACTAGAATTAAGACATTCTACTAACTGTAATCAGAAGAAATATATTAGTATTGAAAATGAGAAACGTTTGAATACAGATTATTTCATTCCATTTTCATCCTTAGAGTTGTTTCAGTCTTTGAAATTTTTCAAAGGAAAGACTAACGTGCATGTTGGGAACATACAAAAGTGAATAACAGTTGAGGAATGGTGGCCAGTAGAGGCACATGTGGAGTAAAATATCTTGAGCTCTCTTACATCTAATTTCTAAGTATCCTCTATTATAAAGTAACAATGAATAGGACTAACTTATATTTATTATAAGGCTTGTCTCTTCAGAAGTTATTTTCACTTAATCAAGTTTGATTTATAGAAGTGAGCCAAAACCCACTATAATGAAATTTTATGTTCCATTGTTCTGCATATACTATAGAGATTACTTTTGATTTTTAATATTCCATTGAGGATGATTCTTCCTTTTACTATAATTCTCAATGCTGTGTCATTTATTTGTGTCAGGAATAAATGTGTGTGTGTCTGTGTGTGTGTATTTTCAAGCTTGCAAAGGAGTTCTGTGATTTCAAATATGTATTTTTGTGCTTTTACATAGTTTCAGTTATAAAGAAGGACCTTCTCTAAGATAACAGCTCATCATTCAGCAATTTCTATACACTGTCCCCAGTACTGCTGAGTATGAAGGGAATGTAAGAGGTTGGGAATAGGAAAAATAAATGAGGCTTGTGAAGAAACAAGATATTAATAATAAGAAAGTAGAATTTGGAATAACATAGCTGGGGGTGCAAATGGCACTTCTGTCTTTGATCTGTTAGGTGTCCGTGGGAAAATTATTGAAATGTTCTAAATGTGATTCCCATTTTTTCAACAGAAATATTAAAATTTACCTAATTGGGTTATTAAATTAAAAAAATAAAAGCTTGGCAAAAAATAGATAATTACTGATTGCTAGTGTTCTTTTCCTATACTTGACTATCTTAAAGCTTGGTGCTATCTATCTGTTTATCATTGATTTAAATAAAAATTATTCATTCTTGCAAATGTAGAGGTAAGAGAGCCTTTAAAAATAGAAACTTAATTTAAGACCAAATAAAGAAACTAATTATTTCCTTTATCAAATACTGCCAAGTCAGAAAGTCCATTTACTTTAATAATAATTTCATTAATATTACCAACTAAGTGTAATTGTATTTTATCCCATATGTTCTTATGAATATTCACTAAATGTGAATTTTTAAAATATTATTTGTATTAGGCCTTGGCTATCCTGGGTTTATTATTAAAAGTAAAACATACCCTAAGAATGCTGATAGGATCATACATAAGTTTCTTCCAGTTACATGTCTGCAAATGGAAGTCACTTTATACTGCAAGTGCTCCATATGCTTCTTGATAATGCTGGAAATGGAAGTCCATGAAAGGTGGAAATGGTAACATTCTGTTGACAAGTTTGTAAAAACATGCATTTGGGTTAGTAAGATTAACTGATTAATCTTGACCATGGTTTATAAATAAGCCTGTCTCTACCCCCATTTTCCTCAGCTATAAAGTAGAAATGGCAACTTGCATTATTTTTAGTTAAATGCTGAATGTCAACTACATAGGTTGAACTGCTCAATAAAGAGTGCCTGTTATGATTACTTCAACATATGGTCATGTAAGGTTTGTAGAGTTCTGAAAGTAACTTCTTTAAATGGTTTCTATTAACACCATCAAGAACCCTGAAAGCCATGTTAAATTTTGTGTGTTGGGGGAGGTGGTGGTTAAGGCCCTAAATCTAATGTAAAGAAAATATGTCCCTACTAGAATCATATGGAGCATGACATATGCATCTGGGATGACAGGGAGAATGAAAAATTAAAGGCCTATATTATGTGTCACGGTCTAAAGAGGACCTGGATCAGTCATAACAGGAAGAGACTTGGGCACCTAGGAACTAAAGCCTGATTATTGACACTGAATCACTGAAGAAAAGCACTTTTGGCAATGTTAGAGTTAGCACAAAAAGAATAAAAGGACAAGCTTTGCAAAAGATTTTTAAGCAAATAAACTGAATTATAAGAAAATAATGTGTCAAATACTCTACCTTTTCCAGATCATGCCCATCCTCCATCCCATTCCCATCATCCCAGAACCCCGTTCAGTATGTGCCAGAGAGGGAGGTTCTATAATTCTATCCTTTGCAGGTCTAGGGAAGTTTTGAGGTCTCTGTGGCTACCAGGTCAGATTCTAGTTTCATTGGAGGGCCTCTTGAACTGATTCTGAATTGAAGTTATCCAGTTTTATTTGACAGCATTGGAAATCAGTCCCTGGGAGACTTCATGGAGAATGGGATTCATGTAGTCATGCTTTAATTAATTAGTTGCATCAACATATATTTATGCACTTAATGCTTACTATCAGCAAAGAATGCTCTACAGACTGAGATTATGTTACCAAAACAAAATAAAATTGTTGACCACATGGGGAGCATTTGTAGTATTACAAACAAACAGTAAACAAACAGTAAGCAGTAAACTAACAAAAAATAAGTAATATATGTGTTAATACCTGCAACTAAGAAAGATAAATTGTGTTAAGACTGACAAAAAGTGAAAACTCTGTTACCTAAGATAAAGTGGTGTGAAAAGGCTTGTTTGAGGAGTTGACCTTTGAGTGATGATTTAAATGAGTGCAAGGCAGGAGTATATCAGGGCTTTGGGACATTCAAGATAGTTAACAGCGATTTTTAAAGGTCTTGAGATATGTGTATTTAAGGGACAACAAAGAAGCCTAGGTTTCTACAGTATATTGAATGACGGAAAGAGTAGGAAGAAAGGGTAGAAATATTAACTAGAAACCACATCTCGTGAGGGTGCTGTGGGCCATGATAAAGGTTTTTTTTTTTTTTTTTTAATGTTATCTTGTTTTATTACAACCGTGGCAGGATTTTGAGCAGGAAGCTGTTCTAATCAAATTTATATTTTTTAAAAGAATCACATATATTCACTGGGATTCCATGGTGGCTCAGAAGGTAAAGAGTCTGCTTGCAATGCAGGAGACCTGGGTTCTATTCTGGGGTTAGGAAGATCCCCTGGAGAACGGAATGTCTAAACACTCCAGTTTCCTTGCCTGGGAAATCCCGTGGATAGAGGAGCCTGGCAGGCTACAGTCCATGGGGTTGCAAAGAGTCAGGACAGACACACATACACCATCATGTGTAAAATAGGTAGCTGGTGAGAAGTTTCTATACAACAAAATGAGCCCAGCCTGGCACTCTAGGATAGGGGAGGGGAAGGAGGCTTCAGAGGGAGGGGATATATCTATAATTATGACTGATTCATTTGTAATGTGGCAGAAACCAACATAACACTGTAAAGCAATCTTCCTTCAATTAAAAAATAAATTTTAAACAATTAAAAAAGAATCACTTTTACTGCTTTGAGATAAACTTAGGTGGCAAAAGTGGAATCATGGAGACCAGTGAGGAGATGATTGCCATAGGAGAGAGATGATGGTAAACAAGCATGGTAAACTCATGCTTGTACATATTCATCTCTCGTGCTTGTATGTATTCATGGACACGCACAACTGTATCTATAGAGATATAAGTCACCTGAGGAAAAGTCTAACTGTCCATAAGAAACCTATTGTTAAGAGAGGTGACGTAATATTAATTCAATTATTGTTTGACATCTTAGAATGTGCTATCATTGCTAAAAATAATATCACATTCTAAAACATTAAGCAACAATTGAATTAATTGCATGAATGCCTGGATGATCTTCTGGACTGACAGAACGTCATAACGTCAGACAGGTCAAATGTACATCTGTCAACCAACTAAACAACTAAATAACAACCTTATAATGGGTAGCAAGCATTTCTCTGTAAAGCAGTTATGTGTAAACAAGATTAAATCAGTCACTGTCTTGAAAGATGTCAATAACAAATTCAGGCTGATCAGCCCAAACAGAGATATGATGTGGGATATAAAACAAGCCTTATTTATCTAAAGGCTAGAGAAAGGAGTCAGCAAAATCAGAACACACAGCAGACAAATCAATCACATTCTCCAGTGGCAGAGACGTAAATGTCCTGGTAATTGTCAATCATCCTCACTGGAACAGAGCTGAAGATAACACGGCTAAGAGAAAGAAGCACTCCTCTTCTGACTCAATTTTAAAACACACAAGACTAAATTCGACCATGATTCAGTTGCTTTGGTACATATGCTGGAGACCATAGAAACTGGATTATCTACACCCTATCAGTCTCAGAGTTATAAAATGTAACTCCCATGTACAGTAAAACACATGTACAGACTAGAACAGAATCATCATTCACCACTCAGCCTTTGGGACAAGCACATACCTAATTTTGTATAACTTAAAACATGGTCAGGTATCCAGAGTTTTCTGAGCCATCCTATATTGTCAAAGTTATATCTAATAATTGTAAAACATAAATGCAACTAAAATAATTTTCCATCACTTTGAAAGAAACAACCAAGAATTTGTATAAAAAAATACAATGATCCATATGAGGTGTGTGCCTCCTCTCCACCCTCCCCAAAGGGCTGGAAACAAGCGAAAGTACTGCAAGACAAAAACAGCTACGATGGACCTTAAACAGTGCCTCTCGTTGTCATCGTCTGGCAGGATTTATAGGGAAACTTCAAGCTTACTGAGATCATCATAGGAGTGGGTGGTAGGTGGCTGGCAATGTCACAAAAGGAAGAAGAGACAGGAGATTCACGGTCTGAATTTCAAAGTATCTGTGGTGTGAGAGAGAGGCGGAAGTGGCTCTTCCAGGCAGGGACAGGTGACGGTCATCCCCATGCACTGACAGAATCAACCCAACAACCCCTGAGCTATTACAGGCACTGATACTTGCAACCAAGGATAGACAGCATGCTGACTGGTAGGGAAAAGACACTCTAACCACAAGGGCATGTCAGACAGTCCAACCACAAGGACAGGTCAGACGGTCCAAACACAAGGGCAGGTCAGACGGTCCTACCACAAGCACAGGTCAGACAGTCCAACCACAAGGGCAGGTCAGACGGTCCTACCACAAGGGCAGGTCAGACGGTCCAAACACAAGGGCAGGTCAGACGGTCCAAACACAAGGGCAGGTCAGACGGTCCAACCACAAGGACAGGTCAGACGGTCCAACCACAAGGACAGGTCAGACGGTCCAACCACAAGGATGCACAAAGACACAGGATTTATGAGATCTCCTGTGCTCCCAGACACATCTTGGAAAGGAGCAGTGGAAGATGATGCCTCCTGCTTGCAGACATAATGCTCTACTAGGGAATTCCATGAATTAACTGAGCATTTACTCACATCAAAACTGTGGAAATTAGAGAAGACTCGATTTTAGTTAACAAATATAACTTTTTTTTTCTTGTTTTATTTGTTCTTCCTTTAGGAATAGGGGCTCCAAAGAAACAGAGATCAGTTTTAGAAAAACAAAACAAACCTAAAATTTTGGCACACTTCACTTATCATGCTTCAGTTTCTATCTTTCTACATAAGGTATTACTGTTATGTAAATTATAAGCGCTAAGGAAGAAAAATAAATATATTATGGAAAAGAAAAAGGAGCAGTAAAAGCCATTCCAACTGATACTCTCAAAATACCTTTCTGTGCAGGAGACCATCAATTTAAAGAATAAACTACTTCAGCTGTAATAAGCATCATAAATAGATAACATTTATTTCCAGACTGCCTTTTCAATACTGGAAGGTCACTCCACAGCTTTTCAGAAAAGCAAGCTCTATGGCAACACAACAGGCTCTTGCAAGATTACTCAGGGCTATTGGTATTCCGGGATATTCACACGGCTATCATGTACAAATCTGACACATTGAAGAATTCTGAACTTTCTAGTTTCATTTAATGCTGGGCATTTAATGTCTCAGTCTGTGTTGAACATGGCACATATCCCTCTCTGTTAATGGCATTTGTCCTGTCAATGTCATCTGCTTTAGATTTCAATTTCCTAGGCAGGAATAAAGTCTATTTGGCAGAGAGTAAAAAGAAATGTTATAACCCTTCAGCACATTCTAATCAGGTTCTAGCTATAGTGGCTATTTAACACTATATTTTCAGATTCAACGTATGCTCCATTGTAGATCTAAGCTTCCTAGGCAGATGATTGGTCTGTTTGGCAAAGGAATACAATATACGGTTGTAATGTTTTGGCATTTATAATCAGATGATAGCCTCCTTAACAGTGAACTCCACATTTTCAAATTTCATTATATAATGACTTCACTGCAGAGCCTGGAATGTTGTATTCAATTTGGGGAACTAGTCCTAGAGATAAATACAGGTAAACCAGGACCAAATCAAGGATGATTATGGGTTTTTTTTTAAATTTTATTGTTTACACTATACTTTATTTCATAAAATATTGATCCTTGGGCATTACACACACACACACACACACATACACACACACATATAATATATACTTATATATACATAAGTCAGAGTAGACTGTTTCTGAATCACGTCTGAGGAAACAAAGGTGTGAGTGCCTGGACTGGGTCTACCATGGCAGAATGTGGGCGCTAAGAGAGAGAAATAATTTCATCCTCATTAAAATATACCAAAGGCACATATTTTCCATAGATCACATCAACTATTTTCATGTAGACCCCTCTAAGAGTAGGGCTGCCTGGGGTTGTCTTATAATATTCCAAAGAGGTTTGCCAGGAGTAGTGAGTAGAGTTAAGATAGAGTTAGATTAGAGTTAATCTAGTAGTTAAGTAGAGTTAAGAGTGGTAGGATCATACAAGTGCAGGAAGTAAGAAATTGTAAATGACCCCCTAGAATAAACACATTTGTCTCTGGGAAGAGAATTGTATATAAGAGATCTCAAGAATTTGGGAATTGAGTGGAGGTCATTGAAATATACTTAAAATACCTCAAATTTATGTGTTAGTCGCTCAATTGTGTCCAACCCTTAGCGACCCATCGACTGTAGCCTGCCAGGCTCCTCTGTCCACGGAATTTCCAGGCAAGAATACTGGAGTGGGGTGCCATTTCCTCCTCTAGGGGATCTTCCCGACCCAGGGATCGAACCCCTGTCTGCTCTGTCTCCTGCATTGCAGGCAGGTTCTTTACCTACTGAGCAATTAGGGAAGCCACATCTCAAATTTACTCACAGATAAAGATTCAGCATTAAATATGTGTCAGGCACAGAAAACAATAATAGCTCATGACATTACTAGTCAAAAAATACCTATCCTAAACTCCACCTCTCTACCCAATCGCTACTTAAATCTTAAAGGAGATTAAGTTTATTTAATGGACAAAGGAGTTGAAATGCCCAAAATGGAGAATTAGAGGAAAAATAAAAGCACCTTTTCATATTATTTAGTGGCTTCTCACTTGGAGTAAACACTTCCTGGCGAGGAAAGGACTTTGTGCTCTTATATAATACAACATATTTTAGTTGCCTAAATAAGATAGGTGCTTTTTAATCTCTTAAGAGAATCACTGGGCATTGTTTCAGAAACTTCTCTTATATGCCTTCTCAGTAATCAACCACCTTGGTCCACAGAGATAGCCACTGTTGTATTTTTTTCTCACTATAGATGCCACTTGTCCATTTGATAACTTACATATACAGAATTGTACGGCTCTTACTCCTCTGAGTAAGGCTTGTTTCATAAAGCATAGTGTTTTTGAGATTCACTCATAGTATTTAATAGTCAGTAGCTTATTCCTTCTTATTGTTGAGTAGTATTCCTCTGCATGCATGCAAAATTGCTGAGTCACTTGAGTCGTGTCTGACTCTTTGTATGCTATGGACCATAGCCTGGCAGGCTCCTCTGTCCATGGGACTCTCTAGGCAAGAATACTGCGGTGGGCTGCCACGCCCTCCTCCAGGGGTCTTCCCAGCCCAGGGGTTGAACCCACGTCCTGCACTGGCAGGCAGGGTTTTTTACCACTAGCGCCACCTGGGAAACCCATTCCTTTGTATCGGAAATCCCAGTCTTTTAATTCATCGACCTTTGGTGGACACCAGGACCGTTTCTAGTTTCAGGCTATTATGAATATACCTGATATTGATATTCTTGTACATTTATGTCCCTGGATATATGTTTCGTTTGTTTCTGGTAAATACCTAGGAGTAAAATTGCTAGATCATAGAATAAGTTCATATTTATTTTTATCAGAAATTGCAGGAACTTTCTCCAAAGTGGTTGAACCCATTTGTTAGGAGTGTGTGTGTCTTAATTTTAGACATTCAGCTGGACATGTGAGTAATATATGGTTCTTTTGCTCTTTCTACTTAGTAATTCTTGAACAGGGAAAGTGGATGCTAGGAAAATGAGATCATGTTGATCACACAGGCTGCAATATATTTAAAGGTGTTTTATAATATCAAAAAACATTATTACTGTTGGATGAAGTTATTATCAAAATATACAAAATAGACTTTCAAATGGACGTCAATAGCATAATTTTTTAAAAAATATTTTTGACATGTATTTATTCTTTCAAACTTCTATTGCCTTCATTCTAGTTATGTATACAGGCAGGCTCTGGGAACATTATGCCCATGTCTATAACTAAAAGAAAATGAAAAATTTTGTTCATGTTAGAATAAATACTTTCCAAAATCTAAGACATCAGATGCAGGAAGCTTACTGATTATTCTAGAATATTGGCGTGCAGAATAATGGTTTATATATTTGCTTTACCATATACTTTATCATTCATCTGTTCCATGATCCATTCGTCTGCCTTACATACCTCTTAAATGAGGTTATTGCAAGTTTTCTAGTTAATTTTATAAAACCCCCCTTAAAAGCGTATTCCACAGGGAGGCAAACTTCCCCATCCTCAGCATCTCCAGATGGCTTCAACCAGACCTGCTGCCACTCCAAGTGTTCAATACCCCCAAATGATCCGTTACACCATGGTGTATCCAAAATAAATAAAGATTAAAAGATCATAAAAACAAGACCATATGACCAAACATGTTTGTTCACCTTGGCAGTGGCAATGTAAGGACTGAATCAGATTATATCCAGCTTGCCAAGAAACTGGATCAAAACTAGGAGGGGAAGAAAGAATCTGTCATATGAGCCACAGAGCCAAATGATATTTCCCTTAAGGGTGGTGGGGAGAGGAATAGTCAATATACCCACATCTCTGCCAGATATTTTCCCTGTCAACCAGAAAAATAAGAAGGCTACAGCTCAACTATGAAAGAATGCTGAAAGATTTAATTTCCTTATGGGCAAATATGTGAAATTTCATTAGAAGAGATTCCCCTTGGTCAAGGCATGACTTTAAAGCTGTCTTCCCAGAAAGTATTTATGATCACCATCCCAACTTTAGGCCTCCCTATCATTGTTCATTTTCTCTATAACATTTATCACTTTGTAACAAACATGTAATGTATTCATTTTTTTATTCACTGAAATCACCCACTAGATTATAAGCTTTGTGATGGTTGCTTGTCTTCTTACTTGCTTCACTCATTTGTGGCACATAGTGCTTACTGCACCCCTGTGTATCCATGTATAAACAAATGGACATGTGAAGACCACTGAGGCAACACTGGGTCATGTTTCAGGAGAAAAATGTATATCAATGCTATGCACACACTAGGGAGTCTTCTAGAGCTAAAAGTAATAATATTAAAAATTATACTTGTTATATAAACACTGTCAAACAACAGATGAAGCAGCTTAGGATCATCTGGAACAAGGCAGAGTAATGTGAACCAGTGGCAAATGGGTATGAAGGCTCACCCAGAAGAGGGACTGAGTAAGAGATAATGAAGAGTCAGGGAAGTGTCAGAGGAAGTCTTTAGCTGAAAGCTTTCCAACAGAAGTTAGCAGCCTTAGATATCAATTGCTTCTTAAATCTAGACTGAAGATCAGACAACCTTTAGGGGGTGCCCTTAAAAGCACAGGATCTCACTCAATAGAGCTCTAGGAATAAGAACAAGAGTATTAAAACAAAATGGAAGCAGTACAGTGATCACTAGGTTCTAGACATTACACTTTGAACCAGTCATACGTCAAGGACTCTACCTTCTTCAGGAGAATGTTCTAATATATTTTCAGAAGATAGATTCATAGCTGTGATCCTTTTGTAAATTTATTTAAATTTAATTTATTAGAAACCTAAGACATTTTTAATCAAATAAAAAGATGGTTTACTAGTGATAATCCAGATATATAAATAAATCTATTTGTCAACATGTTTTTCTGCTTGTGTTCAAACATTGAAGCTTAGTACTTTTGCCTACAATAAACTTCACACCTTGACCATATTCTCCAAATAATCCACATAAGTTATTATAAAAAGCGCAGAGGGATGCCCTTTTTTGTTAACAAATTAGACAAGAAATGATGGTTATACCATTTAGTTAAGAGTTTCACTGATATAAACAATCCCTATATTACTCAGATCCAAAGATAATTGAGAGTTATATCATGGCAGAATTGGAATTCAGCTATAAGAAACTTCTAATTAATAAATATCAAGTAACTGCTTACCTAGTTTACACATCTTAATTTCTCATTTTCACAGCCAAGTTAAATTCAAAATAGATCAATTTTGGTTCAGACTCATGAAAAGGGAAATTCAACTGTTCACTCATTTAAGAAAAGTTACTCTGACTCTATGGTTTTTCTTCTTACATAAGAAGAAAATAAATTAATTTTAATATAGCTATTTTTTTTTCAATTTAATTATTGCTATTTGAATTTCAGCAAATTTTGGGAGATAGTTGAGGACAGAGGAGCCTGACATGCTGAAGTCCAAGGGGTTGCAAACAGTCAGACATAACTTAGCAAGTGAACAACAATAACAATTTTTCTTCTATATACAGTTTTCACTCAATTAAACTGACAACTTTTGTTCCTGGTGAGTGAGGAACCTGTCACTGAATTCCATGTAGATCCCTTCTTCTGTTTAGAAGTCTGAAACACTACCCAGGTCCCATGTCTTTCTTGCACTCCTGATGAGGACAACCTCTTCACTCTGCTAAAGAAAAACAGTGGGCGTGTTCTTAGATTACATCACTGGTCATATAACAAGACCATTTCAAAGTCTGAGACATATAGCCTAGAGAATAACTAGAATTATGATGGAACTTTAACTCTGGGAGTCAAGATTATTTTAAAACACAAATGAAAATAATCCAGACATGTGAAAAATCAAGCAGGACATGATAACTCACTGCCTCTTCTATTTGATATAATGAATAAATGAGATAATGCATATAAAATGATTAGCACAGTATCTGGCTCATAGCAATCACTCAATGGCCTTTGGCAATATTTCAGGGAAAAGTAAAATTTGAATTGTTGCATCGTTACTTCTTCAAAGATTTAACAAAAGTGAAATGATAATGAAAGCTATACCAATAAAATTTCTAAATCAATATAAATAATCTTTTACAGCAAAATGAAAATAGTATTATTATTTATTTTAAGAAATGCTGAAGTTTGGGGATATTGTAGAGAATCTTCAAGGGTGAAGTGACTATAGATATCTGTGATGATAATTGTAAGCTTTTAAATTCAGAGATACTATGATTCTAGGACATAAAGTTCTATTCAAAATTTACAGGAGTTATTTATTATTTTTAAGTGAACAAAACATCCCGTAATGAAGATACATTTAGATAATCCTTAGATAGATATTCATAATATGATATATTGATAATAAATTGTCAATTCACAGAAGTCATAAAGCAGTCTATGTTTAAAATACACATTGAGGCAAAGTAAAATAATTTAAACATTCAATTAAACAAAAATCAGTTAGAGAGTAAATAATTATAAAATGTATGTCAGAATGCAAAATAATTGACTTAGAGATGACATATTTTATTTTATTCTGATCCAATGCTTTGCAAAACACAGATTTAAGAGTGTGTTTTTAGAATGTGGCTAGCTTAAGTTATGCCAAAAACAATCACAGCATCCATATTTTATAAAGCTATAAAACTTATAAAAGTGGAGATATCAATCTGAATTACTCAACAATTTCCAACATTATGACTCATCCATATGTATCCCTGATGATAAATATAAAATAATTTACCCAGAAAGAGTGATAACATCATTAACAATATGCTAATTTCATCATTATCTTCATTAAAAGCAAAGAAGGACATTTTATTTGGAGAAATTTGGCTTCTAAACCATCCTGACACCTTAAATAAGAATCATACCAACACTGAATGACCCTGTTGCTAAAATATCTGAGATGCTAGGGAAGCAATAAAATTGCTCTTTAAATTTCATCTTCACTTATAGTACATTAGTAATTGAAAAAAAGCATATATATATATACACATATATATGTGTATGTGTGTATATATATATATATATATATAACTTCAACTAAATGTATGAAAGATTGAGGGCAGGAAGAGAAGGGTACGACAGAGTTTGAGATGGTTGGATGACATCACCGACTCAATGGACTTGTGTTTGAGCAAACTCCTGGAGATAGTGAAGGACAGGAAAGCCTGGCATGCTGCAGTTCATGGGGTTGAAAAGAGTTGGACACAACTTAGCGACTGAACAAAAACAACAATGGTGTGAAGGAGAAATCAGATATAAAAAGAGGTGAGGCTTCAAGCCAAATAATAAGGGAGGACTTAAGGCCCAGAAGTCCTGGAAATTTTATTTGACAGTATTTTTAATCTTTCTAATTTTTTGCTAATTATTTACATAGATATTTTAATTTTGAATAGACTATAGATGCTCTCCCCAATATACCTTGTAATGTGCAAGTGTAGTAAAAAGTTTCTTTCCTTATAGTTAAGCTGACTAATAAAAATAGTTTTGGTTATGATAATATATATGTATTTGTATATATGTGTGTTCCTGGTTTTTAATACCCATAAGTGATAAGTATTATCAGCACAGGTTTCCATTTTGAGGTAATTTTAAAATATAAAAATGTCACAATTTTGATGATGGTTTAGATATAAAATAAATTCCTATATGGATATTTTATTTTACAAATATAAAAAAATACCAACAGCTTCAAATAGGTCATTCTGTTTTAAATTTATATTGTTTAGGGATTTTATAGCTTCACAGCTTTCCTTAATTTCTCCCAGATATATAACTATACTGGCATATTTTGTTTTGTCTGGTAGGCTGATTCTTGGAGTATTCTTACTGATATACTTCCAGTGGCAGAATTATTGGTCTTTTCATGGTCTTTTTAGTGAAAAAGATAAAATCTAGAAGTAGCACAGGTATGTATACAAATCTAAAGTGTAAAATTGCAATAGTAGTAGCATAACAAAGAAACAAAGAAGAGTGGCATGTAATTTTAAAAGTGGGAGGAATTTCCTTATTTAAGAATCAAGAGAAATGCCATTTTAAATAATATTTAAAGGATAGCAGTATCTCAATTGACCCATATATATTACCTCTTTAAATCAAATAAATCTGATCCTACACAGTTAAGATGTTTCTGCCAAACATCTGATTAAACTTTTTGATAAAGTTCTTTCTACTAGAGGAAGACAAAGTAATACTTAATGCACAATACCTGGATGTATTGATTCTGTGGGTTCACTGACCTGTGAGAGGTGGCTGGTTTACCTCTAAGGGGCACATCTGGATAATTCTGTGGCAGGAGGAGGGAGGGTAGGACCTCCAGTAGCTTAATGAGGGTTTCTAAGAAAACCTACCTCTCTGAGGAGATACAGCCCTAATTTACTTGGCAAACAGAGCATGCATGGGATTTCAAGCTCAGATTTCCTCCTTGGCCATGAACCTTGCACAATGCATGATCTGATCAACTGTGTATGATGATTTTGAGAAGGTGGAATAAATCATCAATTTGCCTGAGAAGAAAGAGGAGAAGAAAAGGAAAAATAGAGAGGAAAGAAGGAAGAAAAGGAGGGAAGGAGGAGGGAAGGAGGAGGGAAGGAGGCAGAAAACATGCAATTAGTGCCAACACTGATTTTTCTCATCATCCTAAAATAGATCTTAACAAAAGTCCTTTGCCAACAAAGGTCTGTCTAGTCAAGGCTATGGTTTTTCCAGTGGTCAGGTATGGGTGTGACAGTTGGACTATAAAGAAAGCTGAGCACAGAAGTATTGATGCTTTTGAACTCTGGTGTTGGAGAAGACTCTTGAGAGTCCCTTGGCCTGCAAGGAGATCCAACCAGTCCATCCTAATGGAGATCAGTCCTGAGTGTTCATTGGAAGGACTGATGCTGAAGCTGAAACTCCAATACTTTGGCCACCTCATGCGAAGAGTTGACTCATTGGAAAAGACCCTGATGCTGGGAGGGATTGAGGGCAGGAGGAGAAGGGGATGACAGAGGATGAGATGGTTGGATGGCATCATGGACACAGTGGAAATGGGTTTGGGTGGATTCCAGGAGTTGGTGAGGGACAGGGAGGCCTGGCGTGCTGCAATTTATGGGGTCGCAAAGAGTCGGACACTAAAATAGATAATTTCCTAAATGGATGATGGCCCTTATGTGGGAACTCTATTGAAAAAAAAAAAAAAAACAACTTTCACATCTTTCTTAAAAATAATAGATAAAAACTTATCTATATGGTGGGGATGGGGTTATCCTAATGCTTCAAACTATGTCAAGAATTAGTCCAGGACCCAGGCAGGTACCACAGTGTAAAGAGCTAGATTATCAGAAGACACTATCCAGAGCCACATTGTTTTCTCAAAAATCCTTGTTTTTGTTCAGAAATGGCAGCAGTAGAAGTTGCTATCCTTTCCATTGCTATTGCATCCTTGTCTCCATCTAATCCTCAGTCACAAATGCACTTTGCCTGGATGGGGCTCACCTCCTCACCGGAGCTGTGACTATTGGCAACAGGGAAAACTGTGAGAGAGCTCACAGTTCTTGACCACATCAGTGGAGAACTCAGTAGTCTTCCCTTCTGGGTCTGTGAAATACTCACAGTCAATGAGACTGTAAATAACAAAGGTCAACAGACCCAAGGAGTTCAAGGCCTTCTAGGCACAGCACAGGTTAAGTGAATTAGAAAAGGGAGGCAGGTGTTTTCAGTACCATGTAAACATTTTTGAAAATAAACTAGTTCACAGTTTTTGCATTACATCTTTAAAATTAATTCAATTTTCTTTGTGTTTGACCAATTAAGCAGAATTACTGCCCTGCCTTTCATAATAAAGTATACTTAACACAGAAAGTCAATATTTAAAGGCAATTTTCATAAGTAACACACACATCAATGAATAAGTCAAATATAGAATTATATCTATGCTATCATTATAGCTCTGTGAAATTTGTTTTGCCTATGGACAAGAGCTGAAAAAAATAGAACATAAAATATATTATGTTATTATGACATGAATGAGGGTAAGTGACTTTTCATTTTTATTTTGATCCTGAAATATATTTTTTTAAAGAGATCAAACCAGTCCATCCTAAAGGAAATCAGTCCTGAATACTCATTGGAAGGACTGATGCTGAAGCGGAAATCCCAGTACTTTGGCCACGTGATGCAAGGAACTGACTCATTGGAAAAGGCCCTGATGCTGGGAAAGATTGAAGGCGGGAGGAGAAGGGGACAGGACTGGAAAAGGTCAGCTTTCATTCCAATCCCAAAGAAAGGAAATGCCAAAGAATGCTCAAACTACCACAGAATTACACTCATCTCACACGCTAGTAAAGTAATGCTCAAAACTCTCCAAATAAGGCTTCAACAATATGTGAAACATGAACTTCCAGATGTTCAAGCTGGTTTTAGAAAAGACAGAGGAAGCAGAGATCAAATTGCCAATATCCACTGGATCATCAAAAAAGCAAGAGAGTTCCAGAAAAACATATATTTCTGCTTTGTTGATTATGCCAAAGCCTTTGACTGTGTGGATCACAATAAACTGTGGAAAATTCTGAAAGAGATGGCAATACCAGACCACCTGACCTGCCTCTTGAGAAACCTATATGCAGGTCAGGAAGCAACAGTTAGAACTGGACATGGAACAACAGACTGGTTCCAAATAGGAAAAGGAGTATGTCAAGGCTATATATTGTCACCCTGCTTATTTAACTTATATGCAGAGTATATCATGAGAAACGCTGGGCTGGAGGAAGCACAAGCTGGAATCAAGACTGCTGGGAGAAATATCAGCAACCTCAGATATGCAGATGACACCACCCTTCTGGCAGAAAGTGAAGAAGAACTAAAGAGCCTATTGATGAAAGTGAAAGAAGAGAGTGAAAAACTTGGCTTAAAGTTCAACATTCAGAAAACTAAGATCATGGCATCTGGTCCCATCACCTCATGACAAATAGATGAGGAAACAGTGGAAACAGTGGCTGACTTTATTTTTCTGGGCTCCAAAACTTGGAGTTGGAGTTGGTGATGGACAGGGAGGCCTAGAGTGTTGCAGTCCGTGGGGTCATTGGACATGACTGAGTGACTGAACTCATACCCCCACATCTGACTTTTCATGTGATCCTGGCCAATGCTTTATTTAAATTATGAAATACTTATGCATGCATGTACGTAGAAATGCTTTACTCTCTTGCCTTGCAGGAGTTCTTAATTTCCATACTGAGGAATCCAGCACTTGGAATTAATAAATGATATGGCATTGTTTCAACAATGGATCTGAGAGAAACTCCACATCTACAGGTCCTGACTCTACCCTCCATTACTTAGTGTTACTATTCATTTTTAACTTCTCTTGTGCATCCAATAAGAGATCCAGAAATATCTTGTAAGTGCAGTGACTTAAATATACTATGAACTTGAGGAAAAAGCAATGAGCTAGATTTAAAAGAAAACCTGACTCATTTTTTATTTCTCCTTTAAACCCACTTTTCTTAATTTTTGAATGATCCAACATGTAGTTATCCAGAATCAATCATTTCTTCACTCATAAGTTTGTATTATCAAACCCTGCATTTTTTTTATGTCAGTGTGTCTGTAGCAGATCATGAGCTCTAAGCTCTAAGCTTTTAAGGGCTTGGATAGAAATGTTATTATGCTATAGATATTTTTTTTAATTTTTTGCTCTTATCATTTGTTTTGTTCCATTAGATGTATTTATCTTCACTTTTATTTTTCAGAATGAAAGGTGAGGTAAAATTTTTCATATATACTTTTTTCAAAAGACTGATTTTTTTAATTTAATGGAGATCATCATTATGAAGACTATCTCAGATGAAAATTTGTGAAAAATTAAATAACATTAAGTACATTTTTTTAAACAGTTTTATGAGAATGACTTTTCACATCTTTAAACAAGACCCGAAATAATCTGGGGACCAAAAATTTTTTTTTTTTTTTGGTACTATTTTGGTTAACCAAGGACCTGGTGGAAAAAGTAAAAGTCCCTTTTTTATTTTTCAAAATATATTTTTCAAGGTTTTTATACACTTCCCTTATAAAATTTAACAATAAGTTATAGAGTTATTGGGCTTCCTTGGTGGCTTAGATGGTTAAGAATCTGCCTGTAATGCAGGAGGCACAGAAGATGCTGGTTCAATCCCTGGTTGCGGAAAGGCTTCCTGGAGAAGGTCAGGGCCACCCACTCTAGTATTCTTGCCTGGAGAATCCCATGGACAGAGGAGCCTGGCAGGTTACAGTCCGTAAGATCTCAAAGAGCTGGACATGACTGAAGCCACTGAGCACACAGAATTATTATTGGAGGAAGTCTTACTTCATCGCAGCACTGTTTACAATAGTTAGGACATGGAAGCAACCTAGATGTCCATAGGATGGATGGATAAGAAAACTGTGGTACATATACACAATGGAATATTACTCAGCTATTAAAAATAATGTATTTGAGTCAGTTCTAATGAGGTGGATGAAACTGGAGCAGAGTGAAGTAAGTCAGAAAGAAAAACAGCAATACAGTATATTAACACATATATATTGAATTTAGAAAGATGGCAACAATGACCCTATATGTGAGACAGCAAAAGAGACACAGATGTAAAGAACAGACTTTTGGACCCTGTGGGAGAAGGCAAGGGTGGGATGATTTGAGAGAATAGCATTGAAACATGTATTATATTACCGTATGTGAAATAGAACGCCAGTCCAGGTCCGATGCATGAGACAGGGCACTCAGGGCTGGTACACTGGGATGACCCTGAGGGATGGGATGGGGAGGGAGGTGGGAGTGGGGTTCAGGATGGGGACACATGTACACCCATGGCTGATTCATGTCAGTGTATGGCAAAAGCCACTACAATATTGTAAAGTAACTAGCCTCCAATTAAAATAAGTAATTAAAAAAAAAAAAAACATTCTTAGAAGGCATGAGATTGCAAAGCTTTCCTGTGCTCCACTGCAAGCTTACTTATGCACTTTGAAGGTGAGGGTATGGGTGCTCTGAATACACTTAAGTATTTTATAAGTTATCTTTGAAAAATCTGCCAAATAAATTTATCAGGGATTAGCTCTTTAAAAGAAATCTGTTTATATGAAACAAATTTTTGTGTTGCTTTTATAAGCCAAAATGTGACCATTTTTTGATGAATGATTACTCATTATGGCTTTTTCTATTTGAAGAATATTAGGTAATTAGAACATACTAAATGAGTTTTTTTGTATTGCATACAGCTTGAATTAACAGAGTTTGAAATCATAATGATAGATAGATGGATGGATGGAGGGAAGGAAGGAAGGAAAAGAAAAAAGACAGAGATATGGATAAAAATATAGTTTTCGGATTACATTAAAGCCATGAGGAAAGCATCTCACTAAGTTTTACGACAGGCATTTGAATCTGCTTTAACTCACAAAATCAAGTATTTTTTTTTTTTTAGTGTTGGAAATGACCTTGGAGATCATATTATTTTCCAAGTGCAGGGTACTTTTTAATGAAGCATTCGCTGACATCACCTACTTACTAAAATGTCAGAAGCTTTTCATCAAACTGAAGTATCCTTTTTTTTTTTTGATTGCTAGTATCCTATTCTTTAGAAGGAAGAATACCTGTATTAGCCTCTGTGCTCTTTTCTAGCCTCTTTGACACATTATTCCTTTTAAACAGCTAAGATGCAAACTGTCTCTAAGTCTCTTTTCCTCCAGACTTTGTATCACCGATCTTTTCTTTATTTTCCAGGTGATAATGACTCATCATCCCTTGCTAACTTTTCACCCAGCCACCTCCAGGTTGTTAATAGCGCTGAAACAGAATGGACTCTCACCAGGCCGGAGCAGAGTGACGCCGAAGCAGCCTCCACTCAGGACACAATTTCCCATGATCGCTTTTAGTGGCTGTTTTTCAATACTTTTGAATTATAGCACTCTAAGTCTCCCTTTTCATTTCATTTTGTCTTCTATTTTGTTTTTGAATTATCTCTTAGTTTTTCCTCTGCTGACAAAAGGCCCTATTGAAGCCATTTTCTATGCAGACTTAGTAAGATCACTGATATCACAGCTAACATGGTTCTGATTTACTTTATCTAAATATTCACCATACTCCTAAAAGTAAAAATAAATATTACAATAATTCATTTAATTTCAGACATTAAAATATAACTGCTTCTTAAATGACATGAAAAGGATACAATTTGAAATTTCATACAAGCATTTTTTTCAAATGATAGCACAAATTTTAGCTATCAGTATTTAGCTATTTATCATGATAACTTTGATTCAACTCTTCTGTCTCTTGCCTGCTTCCCCAGCATAGGTGTCTCTGAACATAGTTCTAAGGCATAGTTTGTGGAAGTCTAAAAGTAAAATTACGCTCAATAGGTAGTACTTCCTCAAGTATTTTAACATCCTGTAAATTTACATTTATTAACAATAAGTAGAAGATGTTCTTCTGTTATTTAACACTATTTTTCAATGCCTTTCCTAACACTAATAAACATTTTCTAAATATGGAAACAGCATAACAAATAATTATCATCACTGGTTTATTTCAACATAGCTTAGGTAGCCTGATTGTAAAGCAAGGTGAGGCACCTTTGAGTCAAAGAATAAATTATCATCTTTATTATTTGTATGATTTATCATTGAACTCTCCTTTATTGTAGTTATTTCTATTTGGATGCTAAATGCACCAGGGGTTTCTTTATCCTTTCACACTAATTTTCTTCAGTCATGGGATTGATTCAATTTTTCTTGAATTCCAGTTGTAGGAGACTAGGCTCAAGGTATATTTCATGAAAGTCTCTATGTCTGGAATTTTGTCTCCTCAGTGATTCAACGGACAGATGAATTATGTTCATGACAAAATGTTCTTGTGAAGCTAAATCTAAAGTTTTTAGTTTTTCCTTTCCCTACCCTCATTTTTCGCTATTTGTAGATAAAATACTTCTCGTTTCATAAAGAGCACAAAACATATGACTTGTAGGTCATAACGCATCCCACTAAATCCCATGGTTATCCAGCACAGTAGATACATATTCTGATTATTCCAATTTTATTAGTGTGGAATCTGAAACTATGGGTTTGCTTCCTATCATACCGTTTTGAAGTAGCAGAGTTAAAAGTTAACACTCATGATTTCTGATGGCAAATATCATATCATTTCAAACTTCCAAACTGCCCAATTCACCAAGAACATAAGCTATAAAACTATAATATAGAAACAATACCAAATGAGACAGTAAATTTAAGTAATTTGGATTTGTGTACATTTCATCTGAAAATAAATTCTAGATGTTTCATTTGGGGAAAATTGTATTTTATTTTGAAATGCATATTTATTACCAAATCAATATTCAATATTTTATTTATAATCAGTGCAATTAAATAAAAATTCTGGGATAGGGATTAAGTTAGTTAGTTATGCATAATCATTATATTAAGCAGCATTTCATACAGAAGCCTACGCTCCTGTTACAACACTGATTTGTACTTCATCTATTGTTGGATTTTTAAAATTTATACAAGGTATAACATGTAACATGAAAATATGATAGTAAGTTTCCTTTTACATGCTTTATAAAACATAAATTATTTAAATAATTCAAACAGTTACATATTTTTAATGAATTATTGTTGAACCAGGCAGGTCAAATGGGGAGCAAGGATAACCCTAAATGCAAAACAGAAAAAGAGACACAGAAGTACAGAACAGACTTTTGAACTCTGTGGGAAAAGGTGAGGGTGGGATGTTTCGAAAGAACAGCATGTATATTATCTATGGTGAAACAGATCACCAGCCCAGGTGGGATGTATGAGACAAGTGCTTGGGCCTGATGCACTGGGAAGACCCAGAGGAATCGGGTGGAGAGGGAGGTGGGAGGGAGGATCGGGATGGGGAATACGTGTAAATCTATGGCTGATTCATATCAATGTATGACAAAACCCACTGAAATGTTGTGAAGTAATTAGCCTCCAACTAATAAAAAAAAAAAAAATGGGGAGCAAGGGAGACTTAGAGGAGAAGCAGAAGTAAGCAGAAAAGTTTAATGTAGATTTATGTAATCCGGGTATCATAGCTTTTACGATCAATTATTTAATTTAATCATTTAGTTTCATAAAATTATAACTAATAGTATTAATAGTAATAATCATTGCTGTAGAAAACAAACAAACAAAAATCTCTGTATTTATCCTCTGCTTTTTCCTCTCAAACATACTCTAACCAGATGTCCCTTCCCATCACAACTACCACTGCATTGTAAAAGTTCTTGGCAAAGTAACAGTGAAACTGAAATAAATAGAAAGGCAATATTAAGTTCTCATCTTAGGAGATCCGTAACAGCTATTGTCATGGGTATTCACTTTGTCTTTCTTTCTTATAAGCTATCTTTACAAAGCATCTGAATCAGCATTCTTCAGCTTTTCCTTCAATTTCTATGACTTTTCTTTTTCAGGCTCTTTTGTCAGTTTTACTAATCTCTGTAACCTATGTTTTAGTTTATATACTTATTCCTTCCTCTAAATTCTTTTACATTATTGGCATGAAACACGAGCACAAACTCCCAATTTTATATCTACAGCTAACTCAACTTTCTTAAATTCCATATATTTTATATCTTCATTTGAATGTCACATAGGCATTCCATAGTTGTCTGAAAAATGATCTCCTCACTATCCCCACCCAACACGCCTTCTCTATCTCAGTAAGTAGACACTCCATCTTTACAGTTGCCCAGGCAACTTCCACCTTCTAGTTATCCAAGCACAAAACACTGAGAGCATCTTTACACTTTCCCTGTTCTTTCATCTCATCTAATCCATCAGTAAAGGATTAAAATGTAAATTAAATCACGACTTTCCTCAATTCAAAACCATCCAACATTTGATTCCCATCTCGCTGAATGTAAAAGTTAACAGTTAAATTTCTCATAATAACAACTTTTGGTGTTTTTTTTTTTTTTTTTATCGCATCAGTCCCTTGGTTTTGCTTTTTCTGCTCTGCCCTTGCTCTTCTCCAGCACACTAACCACTCAGAACACATCAGGTTATCTGTGTCTGCTGTTCCTCTGCCACCAGAGAAGCCACACGGTCACTACCCTTACTCCCTTCATGTCCCACAGCTAAGGTCTCTTCAGCAGGTCACACCTTCATAGTATCCCAAAAAACAAAACAAAACAAAACAAAAGCACCCTAACCCAACACTCTCTAAACCTTTTAACTCTGACTCATTTTTTCCAAAATATTCATCACTTCAATATAGTGTACATTTTTATTTATACACTATTCAATGTTTCTCTTTCCATAATCGAAAGTCAATTTCAAAAGATCAGAGATTTTTGTATTCAGATTTTATACATGAATGTATTTTTATATCATTCATAAGAGAATATCATATATGTCTGTGAAAAATTGAAATACTGAAAATTGATAAAACATTAATAAACATTTTAGAAGATTACTTATATAACGTACAACAAAAGCTCATAAAATTTATAAAAAAATGCAAACAAATAGGTAAACAAAATAAATACATTCATATAAAATAAAAAGACAGTAATAAGAAAACAAAATGGAGGATAGCATAAAATCCATCACAGTTCATTGGCTATAGTACAGCTGTTATTTGAAAGAAATCCTGTAGCAGTCAAACAGAAGGGAATACCTTAAGTGACATTACCTACAGAATCCATGAGGTTAAAATAAACAATCTCTCTCATATCCATCCAGTAATAAAAATAGCAATATAATTAAATTAAAAAATAATAAATTTATTCAGAAGATACAACTCCTCTTGGTAATAAGAAAAGTGAGATATCCCCCATCTCTACTCTAGCCCAACTCCATAAGAGAATACTGTCAGACATGGTAGATGGCATGCCTAACTCATTCCTGTAATTTGAGTATTCTTATTATGTCCTTCAATACAAATCAATAGTAAATGCCAAAGGGTAATTCAGTGCAAGTAATTAAAAAAAAAAAAAAGTTCCAAAATATAGCTCAAGGGAAACATAAATTTTAGAATAATTGGGCCAAACATTTTCAAATGACTAGAGATATTTTGCAGGCAATATAGTAGGATATTTTTTTGTGTTACATCTTTGAAGATGCTTTGTGTTAATAACACTGCAAAATTACACTGATTTATTATACTAACACAAGTTGAAGTGACTATTCCAAAAAGAATACAAAAACATCTATATTACATCATTTTCACAGGCACATATACACTCATGGACTTGATTTAAACTAAAGCATATAACAAGGAACATAATACTTAAATATGAATACTACAGTTTAACAATTATTCTAATCTTAATATGACAGTAACTATTAAAATAATAAACAAAACAAAATTAAGCAGTTTTATTTTTTCTTTAATATTACTTTATATAGAACACAGAAATAATTATTTACACTACACTTCAGATATTCTTAAAATATTTCTCACACACCATTTTTATTCTCTGAAATGACTCAAGCAAAGAAAAATAGATATTTCTGAAAAATTAATTTATATTCTATGTGTATAATATATATTTCCAAAGTCTCTTTTAAGATGATGCTTATCACCATTCCTCATGTAGCTAAATATTAGGAAAACACTCAATGTGCATTCCCTTTTCAAAGCAAATTACAGAGATAAACTATCAAAAACTTACACTATTGTTTTCCTTCAAACTCCAAAATGCTCTGTAAGTATCTTTATATCACCTAAAAATTATTCTCCTTAAAGACTAAGTTAAAATACGTTCCGATTCCACTTAAATTTTAAAGTACATAAAAAACAATTATTTGAATTTTACTCAAGAATTCATTAATTCTTATAAAAATTTGTACTTTAAAAATGTTTCCCTCTTACTAAATCACTGTCATGTTCTTCATTTATGCCCAAAGTGTATCTAAACAGCTTAGTTTTTATTCCCAGTTATTAACTGTATAGACATGAATAAATTGTGACATAAATAGGAAAAACAGCCTTTCACAACATAGGCCACAGAAGTGGAAATATAAGGTAAATTATAAAATACATATTAGCTAAAACTTTCCACAATAGTTTCTATCTATGAATGTGTGAGGCCATGCCATTCAGGTAACTCTGACGGCACCATATAATCACAGGTTCTTTTCAGTCAAGGTACAGGCATATTACAAAAATTGAAACATTATTTTAAAGAGCTTATTTCCATTATTTTGTATCTAATAGGCAATTTGATATTTTAGACTAAATTTTCTAGTGTTTGATGTACTAGATATAATAATTTAGGTCATGTTTGTTGAGTTTATTTTGTAGAGAACACTTCAATAAATCGAAGGATGTGCTGTACTGTGCTTAGTCGCTCAGTCGTTTCCGACTCTTTGCAACCCCATGGACTGTAGCCCACCAGCCTCTTCTGACCATGGGGATTCTACAGACAGAATACTGGAGGGGGTTGTCATGCCCTCTTCCAGAAACTGAAGGACAGATTCAGGATAAAACAAAATATTGATACTTTTAGCCAAGACTAAGAGAGAGGGGACATATGTATGTCTATGGCTGATTCATGTTGATGCATGGTGGAACCCAGCACAATATTATAAAGCAATCATCTTCTGAGTACTGGAGTGGGTTGCCATTTCCTTCTCCAGGGGATCTTCCCAACCCAGTGATCAATCCTGGGTCTCCCGCATTGCAGGCAGACGCTTTACCATCTGAGCCACCAGGGAAGCCCAATTAAAAAATAAATACATTTAAAAAAATCTAAAAATAAAAACTCAGCACTCACTCCTGAGCATAGATCCAGAGAAAACCATACTTTGAAAAGATACATGCATCCCAATGTTCACTGCAACATTATTTACAATAGCCAGGAAATGAAAGCAACCTAAATGGTCATCAACAGGGGAATGGGTAGGACTTCCCTGGTGGTTCACTGGTCAAGAATCTACCTGCCAATGCAGGAGGCATGGGTATGATACTTGGTCTGGGAATATTCCACATGCCATGGAACAATTATACTTATGTGCCACAACTACTAAGCCTGGACTGCAACTACTGAAGTCCACTTTCCAACTTGCAGAGTCCCTTCTCTGCAACAAGAGAAATGACTACAATAAGAAGCCTGAGCACTGCAATGAAGAGCAAGCCCCACTCACTGCAGCTAGAGAAAACCTGCTCACAGCAAGGAAGACCCAGCACAACCAAAAATAAACAAATTATTAAAAATACAGAGGAACAGTAAAGAAGATGTGGTACATACATACAGTGGAATATTACTCAGTCATAAAAAGGAATGAAATTGGGTCATTTGTAGAGACATGGATGCAACTAGAGACTATCATAGAGTGAAGTAATTCAGAAAGAGAAGAACCAATACTGTATATTAACACATATTCATGGAAAAATGGTACAGATAATCTTACTTGCCACACAGAAATACAGACTACAGTCATAGAGAAAAAATGCATGGACACCTAGGGAGAAGGATGAATTGGGATTTGGGATTTTATACACTATTGATAATGTATATAAAACAGATAACCAGTAAGACCCTACTATATAGCTCAGATAACTCTGCTCTGCTTTGAAGTGACCTAAATGAAAAGAAAATTCATAAAGGGGTTTTCTACATAGCTGATTCACTTTGCTATACAATAGAAACTAACAATCAGACTTAAATTGAAGAAACTAGAGAAAATCACTAGTCCATTCAGGTATGACCTAAATCAAACCCCTATGATTATACAGTGGAAGTGAAAAAGAGATTCAAGGGATTAGATCTGATAGACAGAGTGCCTGAAGAACTAGGGCAGAGGTTCATGACATTGTACAGGAGGAAGTGATAAAGATCATCCCCAAGAAAAACAAATGGAAAAAGGCAAAATGGTGGTTTGAAGAGGCCTTAAAAATAGCTGAGAAAAGAAGAGAAGCTAAAGGCAAAGGAAAAAGGAAAGATATACTCAACTGACGGTAGGCACTGAGAGAGGGCATCAGAGGGTAGACAGATGGAAACCACAATCACAGACAACTAGCCAATATGACCACAGCCTTGTCTAACTCAATGAAACTAAGTCATGCTGTGTGGGGCCACCCAAGACGGACAGGTCATGGTGGAGAGGTCTAACAGAATGTGGTCCACTGGAGAAGGGAATTGCAAACCACTTCAGTATTCTTGCCTTGAGAACACCATGAACAGCATGAAAAGGCAAAAAGATAGGATACTGAAAGATGAACTCCCCAGGCTGGTAGGTGTGCAATATGCTACCGGTGATCAGTGGAGAAATAACTCCAGAAAGAATGAAGGGATGCAGCCAAAGCAAAAACAACACCCAGTAGTGGATGGGACTGGTGATAGAAGCAAGATTCAATGCTGTAAAGAGCAATATTGCATAGGAACCTGGAAAGTTAGGTCCATGAATCAAGGCAAATTGGAAGTGGTCAAACAGGAAGTGGCAACTGTGAGTGTCGACATTCTAGGAATCAGCAAGCTAAGATGGACTGGATGCGTGAATTTAACTCAGATGACTATTATATCTACAACTGCGGGCATGAATCCCTTAGAAGAAATGCAACAGCCCGCATAGTCAACAAAAGAGTCCAAAATGCAGTACTTGGATGCAATCACAAAAATGACAGAAAGATCTCTGTTCGTTTCCAAGGCAAACCATTCAATATCACAGTAATCCAAGTCTATGCCCTGACCAGTAATGCTGAAGAAGCTGAAGTTGAATAGTTCTATGAAGACCAACAAGACTTTCTAGAACTAACACCCAAAAAAGATGTCCTTTTCATTATAGGAGACTGGAATGCAAAAGTAGGAAGTCAAGAAACACCTGGAGTAACAGGCAAATTTGGCCGTGGAGTACGGAATGAAGCATGACAAAGGCTAAAAGAGCTCTGCCAAGAGAACACACTGGTCAAAGCAAATACCCTCCTGCAACAACACAAGAGAAGACTCTACACATGGACATCACCAGATGGTCTAACTGAAATCAGATCGATTATATTCTTTGCAGCCAAAGATGGAGAAGCTCTACACAGTGAACAAAAACAAGACCGGGAGCTGACTCAGGCTCTGATCTTGAACTCCTTATTACCAAATTCAGAATGAAACTGAAAAATGGTGAAAGCACTACACCACTCAGGTATGACCTAAATCAAACCCCTTAACTATACAGTGTAAGTGAGAAATAGATTTAAGGGACTAGATCTGATAGACAGAGTGCCTGATGAACTATGGATGGAGGTTCATGACACTGTATAGGAGACAGGAAACAAGACCATCCCCAAGAGAAAGAAATGCAAAAAAGCAAAATGGCTGTCTGAGGAGGCCTTACAAATAGCTGTGAAGAGAAGGGAAGTGAAAAGCAAAGGAGAAAAGGGAAGATATACCCATTTGAATGCAGAGTTCCAAAGAATAGCAAGGAGGATAAGAAAGCCTTCCTCAGTAATCAATGCAAAGAAATAGAGGAAAACATTAGAATGGGAAAGACCAGAGATCTCTTAAAAAATAAAAACAATAGAGGTACCAAGGGAACATTTCATGCAAAGATGGGTTCAATAAAGGACTAAAATGGTAGGGACCTAACAGAAGTAGAAGATATTAAGAAGAGGTGGCAAGAATACACAGAAGAACTGTACAAAAAAGATCTTCTTGACCCAGATAATCACGATTGTGTGAACACTAGCTAGAGCCAGACATCCTGTAATGGGAAGTCAAGTGGGCCTTAGCAAGCATCACTATGAACAAAGCTAGTGGAGGTGATATAATTCCAGTTGAGCTATTTAAAATCCTGGAAGATGAAGCTGTGAAAGTGCTGCACTCATTCTGCCAGCAAATTTGGAAAACTCAGCAGTGGCCAGAGAACTGGAGAAGGTTAGTTTTCATTCCAATCCCAAAGAAAGGCAATGCCAAAGAATGCTCAAACTACTGCACAATTGCACTCATCTCAAATGCTAATAAAGGAATGCTCAAAATTCTCTCAAGCCAGGCTTCCGCAATATGTGAACATTGAACTTCCAGACGTTCAAGCTGGTTTTAGAAAAGGCAGAGGAACCAGAGATTAAATTGCCAATATCTGCTGGATCATCGAAAAAGCAAGAGAGTTCAGAAAAACATCTATATCTGCTTTATTGACTATGCCAAAGCCTTTGACTGTGTGGATCACAAGAAATTGTGGAAAATTCTTAAAGAGATGGGAATATCAGACCACCTGACCTGCCTCTTGAGAAACCTGTATGCAGGTCAGGAAGCAACAGTTACAACTGGACATGGAACAACAGACTGTTTCCAAATAGGAAAAGGAGTATGTCAAGGCTATATATTGTCACCCTGCTTATTTAACTTATATGCAGAGTACATCATGAGAAACGCTGGGCTGGAGGAAGCACAAGCTGGAATCAACATTGCCGGGAGAAATATCAATAACCTCAGATATGCAGATGACACTACCCTTATGACAGAAAGTGAAGAGATATTAAAGAGCCTCTTGATGAGAATGAAAGAGGACAGTGAAAAAGTTGGCTTAAAGCTCAACATTCAGAAAACTAAGATTATGGCATCTGGTCCCATCACTTCATGGGAAACAGATGGGGAAACAGTGGAAACAGTGGCTGACTTTAATTTTCTGGGCTCCAAAATCACTACAGACGGTGACTGCAGCCATGAAATTAAAAGACGCTTACTCCTTGGAAGGAAACTTATGACCAACCTAGACAGCATATTAAAAACTAGAGACATTACTTTGTCAACAAAGGTCCGTCTAGTCAAGGCTATTGATTTTCCAGTGGTCATGTATGGATGTGAGAGTTGGACTGTGAATAAAACTGAGCGCCAAAGAGTTGATGCTTTTGAACTGTGGTGTTGGAGAAGACACTTGAGGGTCCCTAGGACTGCAAGGAGATCCAACCAGTTCATCCTAATGGAGATCAGTCCTGGGTGTTCATTGGTAGGACTGATTTTGAAGCTGAAACTCCAATACTTTGGCCACACTGATGCTGGGAAAGATTGAATGCAGGAAGAGAAGGGGATGACAGAGGATGAGATGGTTGGATGGCATCACTGTCTCAATGGACATGGGTTTGGATGGACTCCGGGAATTGGTGATAGACAGGGAGGCCTGGCGTGCTGCAGTTCCTGGGGTCTCAAAGAGTCGGACATGACTGAACGACTGAACTGAACTGAACTGAACTGAACTGATACCCAACTGAATGCAGACTTCCAAAGAATAGGAAAGAAAGGTAAGAAGGCCTTCCTCAGTGATCAATGCAAAGAAACAGAGGAAACAATATGGGAAAGACTAGAGAGCTCTTCAAGAAAATTGGAGATACCAAAGGATATTTCATGCAAAGATGGGCATAATAAAGGACAGAAACAGTATGGACCTAACAGAAGCAGACACATTAAGAAAAGATTGCAAGAACACACAGAACAACTATCTATCTATCTATCTATCTATGTAAAGATCTTAATGACCTAGGTAACCACGATGGCGTGATCACTCACCTAGAGTTGGACATTCTGGAGTTCGAATTCAAGTGGACCCTAGAAAGCATAACTATGATCAAAGCTAGTGGAGGTGATGAAATTCTAGCTGAGCCATTTCAAATCCTAAAATATGATGCCACAAAAGTGCTGCATCAATATGCCTGCAAATTTGGAAAATTCAGCAGTGGCCACAAGACTGGAAAAAGTCAGTTTTTACTCAAATCCCAAAGAAAGGCAATGACAAAAAATGTTCAAACTACTGCACAATTGCACTCATCTCACATGCTAACAAAGTAATGCTCAAAATTCTCAAGCCAGGTTTCAACAGTATGTGAACCTAAAACTTCCAGATGTTCAAGTTTGATTTAGAAAAGACAGAGGAAGCACAGATCAAACTCCCAACATCCACTGGATCACTGAAAAAGCAAGAGAGTTCCAGGAAAATATCTACTTCTGCCTTATTGACTACATCAAAGCCTTTGACTGTGTGGATCACAATAAACTGTGGAAGATTCTTCAAGAGATGGGAATACCAGACCACCTAACCTGTCTCCTGAGAAATCTGTATGCAGATCAAGAAGCAATGGTTAGAACCACACATAGAACAACAGACTTGTTCCAAATTAGGGAAGGAGTACGTCAAGGCTGTATATTGTCACCCTGCTTATTTAACTTTATATGTCAAGTATATCATGCAAAATGCCTGGAAGAAGAACAGTTGGAATCAAGATTGCTGGGAGAAATATCGGTAACCTCAGATATGCAGATGACACCATGCTTATGGCAGAAAGTGAAGAGGAAGTGAAGAGCCTCTTGATGAAAGTGAAAGAAGAGAGTGAAAAAGCTGGCTTAAAACTCAACATTAATAAAACTAAGATCATGTTATCAGGTCCCATCATTTCATGGGAAATAGATGGGGAAACAGTAGAAACTGACAGACTTTATTTTTCTGGGCTCCAAAATCACTGCAGATGGTGACTGCAGCCATGAAATTAAAAGACACTTGCTCCTTAGAAGAAAAACTATGAGAAAACTTATATTAAAAAGCATATTAAAAAGCAGAGAAATTACTTTGCCAACAAAGGTTCACTTAGTCAAAGCTATGTAGTCAAGTATGGATGTGAGAGTTGGACCACAAAGAAAGCTGAGCACTGAAGAATTGATGCTTTTGAACTGTGGTGTTGGAGAAGACTCTTGAGAGTCCCGTGGACTTCAAGGAGACCAAACCAATCAATCCTAAAGGAAATCAGTCCTGAGTATTCATTGGAAGGAGTGATGCTGAAGCTAAAACTCCTGATTCGAAGAACTTACTCATTGGAAAAGACCCTGATTCTGGGAAATATTGAAGGCAGGAGAAGGGGATGACAGAGGATGAGATGGTTGGATGGCATTACTGACTGGATGGATATGAGTTTGAGCAAGCGCCAGGATTTGGTGATGGACGACAAAATCTGGCATGCTGTAGTCCATGGGATCACAAAAAGTCAGATACAACTGAGCGACTCAGTTGCACTGAACTGAAGTGTCCTTATGCTCCTTCTTCTGTCCTGTCTTCCTTTTTTGTTTCTGTTTGATTAATCATTGTGTGCCTCCAACAGCCAGAACTGGGAAGGAGGATTTAGACAATCACTGTTTGGTTCTGGTGTTAGTATATAGGATGTGGATAAGTCTACTCTAGCCAAAAGTGGCATTGAAATTAATCCAGATCTGTGCCATGGGATTCACTTTTGTTACGCATTGGTTCTACAGAAGTGCCTTACACTTTGAGTTGCAACCTGCTGATCCTTCTTCAAGCTACACAGATGATTCTCACTAAACATTCCCTCCTCCACAAGCAAGTAACCATGATTTCCTCTGAGTGCTTCAGAAGAAAAAATAATCAGTATCCAAAAGCTTTGGATAAGCCATTAAAGAACTTGAAAGATTCTTATGGACTATGGTATTGACTTACCCAGGAGGCAAGACTCTAGTTCAAGCAATAGTGTTTAACTAGTACTTTAATGTTTCCTAAAAAGGGAATGTGTCTAATAGCTTTATGATAAAAGCTATGCAATAGGTAGCTGATGAAAAATTAATGTGTTCAATTCTTAGATAAGTTGTGACTGTCTTAATTAGTAACTGTATGATGCTGCCAAAATTCCTTAGACTGGCCCTGTTTGATATAAATTTAAGAGCCACAAGTAAAAGCCAAATGGGTGATATTAAAATAAAAAGAAACTGGCAAATTTAATAATATATTTTGGTAATGTAATATATCTAAAATATCATCTTAATATGTAATCAAAATGTTTGCATAATCAAAATAAAATTATTAAGGAAATACTTAACTTTTTTCATACTGATTCTTAGACATCTGTGTTGTATTTTATTTTCACAACGTATCTCAATCTAAATTAGCCACATTTCGAGTGCTAAACAGCCACATCTGCCTGATTTTATTGGACAGCACAACTCTGGCTTAGCCTGATATTTTCTTTACAGTAATCTCTTAGATATTTGCTGCTTTATTAATTGGGTTCCCCTGGTGGCTCAGTGGTAAAGAATCCACCTGCCAATGCAAGAGAATTGGTTTTGGTCCCTGGGTGGAGAAGATCCCCTGGGGAAGGAAATGGCAAGCCACTCCAGCATCTTGCTTGGGAAAATCCATGGAGAGAGGAGCATGGTAGACTACAATTCACAGAGTCGCAAAAGATTTAGCAACTTAGTGACTAAAACACAAAAACTTTATGAATTACTTCTGCTTTGCATGTAGAATTCTTCACAGATTCTTCTAACACTGTGAGACTATAAACTCTCAAGTCATAGAATGGGCCTCTATTTCTTGAGGCCCAATTATCTTGCTGCATTCTATTTTTAATCCATTAGGATTATGAAATAATTATAGTATTAGAACTATCATAATATCTACTAGAATTATTTTTAAAGATGCTCACATATTTTTAAGTGAGAGTTTGAGAAGTTCCAAGAGCAGAGGCCATACCTTTTATCAAAGTTGCCTATTCTGATTTTTTTTTAATGCTCTTGATAGCATTCTTGGTAGTACATACTTTCTAACAAAGACATAATACACCAATCCACATGGCATGTATGTGTGTGTATGTTGAGACAGAGAGAGAGAGTGTGCACAAAACTGATGATCTGACTATTGCTGTATTTTTACCCATAGCATTGAGAGTAGAGTTTTTTTTTTTTCTTTTTCTCTCTTCTACCTAAACAGGTCATCATATGGACAAAACTGTGGCAATCTGTTATCATTACCTCTCTTGGATTATTCTGAAGACACTAGAGAGGACTAAATGACCTGGAAAAATCAGTCTATGGAAAAGTCTATTGTACCTATCTCTGTTATTTCCACTGCTATGCATCACTGAAATCTTAGAACAATATGATTTGCTATACTGACATATAAACACAAAGGTCATTTTTCACCTTGTTCTTTATCCCAAGTAAATCTCAGATATCTTTTAATACTTTCTATTCCATATTCTAGAGTAATATCAAATATTTTACATGTTAAAATATTATTAAAATTTACATTAAGTATGTAATAATGAAATATTTTATTATTTCAAAAATTTACCTATTTGAGAAACACATAGGCACTATGAACTGCCTAGCATAATATATTGTCCTTGATTAAGTATATGAGATGGTGGTCAAGCAGAGTCTTGGAGAGTTCCAACATTCTATAAAGCAGAAAGAAGGAATGAGTATTTAAAAGTAAGCACTATAAGCAACGACAAATCTTTCAAGTTTCTTCATGTCCCTGAAACCTACCTGTTCCATTTTATGTATAAGCATGGCCCCCTGAATCACCTAAATCATGTGTGATCAAAAACTTTGCCGTAAGCATTTTATTTCTTGTTTTTACATCTTCAACATGTCAGGGGTAAATTAGGTAAGAAAAAATGGTTTGAAAAAGAAGTAAGAGAGTACTAAAGACATTTGAGATCGTGGTCATAGACTAGATTTGAGTAAGTACAGGATCTAGTGTCACAATATGCAATTTACAAGCTACAAGAGAAATTTTATAGACAATCTATTATATATTTTATGTATGAACTAATCACTAAAAAACTTATAGAGATACCAATTTCTAAGTTAGAACACAAGAAAATGTGGTTAGTTTCTTTTCAAGGGAAGCAATATATACTTATACAAAGTATATCCTACTTGAAATAATATTCCAATATTTTTGAAATGCAAGTACTGCCTCAAAGTTTACCAAGGCAGAATACTGTCACTTAGGAATCATTTAGTGTAATCTTTATTGCTAGAAGTCTAATTATTTAATTCACCACACATTAGAGATGGGGATTTCCAACTTCCTTAATTTGACACATTAGCCCTGAAGATGGCAGAACATAAACTGGAAAATAATTAACATGTGTAAAGGCATGATTGTCAACCTGACTTATTTGCATTAGATTTCTGTCCCTTTGTAACAATTCTCATAGAAAAATAAGGAGGAAACTTAAATCTTCAGGGCTAACTTGTAAAGGAAATTAATTTCTCTGCCTAAAATAAAAATCTTTTTGGTGAAGAACATCAACTATATAAATCATAACTTATGGCTTTTTTCCCAGATACTAAGAATGCATTATCCATAAAGCTTTATGGAGAGTAGACTAGGAGAAGATTAAAATGCCTAGCTTTACAAAATATTGTATAGAAAATAAAACAAATAATTGATAATGTCAGTCAGTATGGGTCATGCTCCTTATTTAATGCAAAAAGAATCTGACACATATTGTGGAAACAGTCACATGTGACCTTAATCTTGAACATGAAAAGAGGGAAAACTGGGGATATAGGATATGCCAGATAGAGTTAATAATTTAAGAATGGTACAATTGGAGAAGGGCAGCAAAAATACATGTTTAGGGAAAATAAGTGACAAGAACAAGTGGAATAGAAATTTCTTTGTGAGTAACAGTCACATTAGTAAGCCATTGCTGTACAATACACCAACCCAAAATTCAATTTTTTTTAAAAAAATATATTTATTATCATTACTTATTTTGAGTGGCTGAGGGTCAGCTGATTAAGGCTAGGCTTGCTTGGAAGCTACAGTTAGAACTGGACATGGAAAAACAGACTGGTTCCAAATAGGAAAAGGAGTACGTCAAGGCTGTATATTGTCATCCTGCTTCATTAACTTATATGCAGAGTGCATCATGAGAAACGCTGGCCTGGGGGAAGCACAAGCTGGAATCAACATTACCAGGAGAAATATCAGTAACCTAAGATATGCAGATGACACCACCCTTATGGCAGACAGTGAAGAGGAACTAAAAATCCTCTTGATGAGAGTGAAAGAGGAGAGTGAAAAAGTTGGCTTAAAGCTCAACATTCAGAAAACTAAGATCATGGCATCCGGTCCCATCACCTCATGGCAAATAGATGGGGAAACAGTGAAAACAGTGGCTGACTTTATTTTGCTGGGTTCCAAAATCACTGTGGATGGTGACTGCAGCCATGAAATTAAAAGACACTTACTCCTTGGAAGGAAAGTTATGACCAACCTAGATAGCATATTAAAAAGCAGAGACACTACTTTGCCAACAAAGGTCCATCCAGTCAAGGCTATGGTTTTTCCAGTGGTCATGTATGGATGTGACAGTTGGACTGTGAAGAAAGCTGAGTGCCGAAAAATTGATGCTTTTGAACTCTGGTGTTGGAGAAGACTCTTGAGAGTCCCTTGGACTGCAAGGAGATCCAACCAGTCCATCCTAAAGGAGATCAGTCCTGGGTGTTCATTGGAAGGACTGATGCTGAAGCTGAAACTCCAGTACTTTGGCCACCTCATGCGAAGAGTTGACTCATTGGAAAAGACCCTGATGCTGGAAGGGATTGGGGGCAGGAGGACAAGGGGACCACAGAGCATGAGATGGCTGGATGGCATCACCGACTCAATGGACATGGGTTTGCTGCAGTTCATGGGGTCACAAAGATTTAGACGCTACTGAGAGACTGAACTGAACTCAACCGCCTGGAATGGTTGACCTGGGGTGGCACTACTCTCTTTTTCTCCTTATTCTCACAGTGATGAGAAAAGAACAACAGAGTTAGTGAAAATGCACAAGGTGTCTGAAGGCCTAAGGGCAAGCTGATTACTATTACTGTTTCCTCATTCTATTGGCCAAAAAAGTCACATGGCTAAGCCCAAAGTCAAAGGACAGGCAAATCACATGACATTTATATAGCTACAGAGAGAGCTAAAGAATCAAACACAGTATTACAATCTATCACACCGGCAAACTGTAAACTTGGAAAGTTATTTTACAATATATCCGTCTATAAAAGTATTAATTGCCAACATCAGAGTTTTTTTTTTTGTTGTTGTTGTTGTTTGTTTGTCTAATTTTACAAGCAAAACAGAGCTGTTAAAAAGTTGGTACCAGGATGTTTCATCATAATCTTATGTTTTCCTTCTTTTTTTCTTTAAATTGTAATGGCATCTATTATTTTCTTTATTAATAGACTATTTTACATGTTTAAAGATATTTCTCTATCTTGAAGGAATAAAATACTCAGTATTTTATCCTTTTTTCAAAAAAAAACTTTGCTTTTTAAATTTAGTTTTAAAATATACCTAGAGTTATTTACTTCTTTATTGCATGGAATGCTGAGAGATCTAATTTTATTTATTTATTTTTCTAATGGATAAACTATTTTATTAGAAAAACTTGTGTGACAGCATGTTTGTTCTCCACTGATCTGTACTCCAAATTTGTATAGAGACATAGAAAGCTTTCTGGGTTCTCAAAACACTGCCACAGGAATCTAATCTATCCTATTAACACACTATCTTAATTATTTGCAATGTTACACTTACTGAGGGAGGATTAAGACTTCTTTGAAATTGAATCCACATCTATGAACATGATATATCTCTATGTTTTTATGCATTTCTTTAGGGTTTTGTATATATTTAATATAGATATGCTGTCTGCTTTTCTTTTTTTATTTTTAAGCATTTTCTTAATCTTCCAAGGCCAGTTAAAAAAAAAAAAATAAACTCATTTTTATTTTTTCATGGTAGTCCAGTGGTAAAGAACCACTTGCCAATGCAAGAAACAAGGGTTTCATCCCTTGGTGGGGAAGATGACCTGGAGAAGGAAATGGCAACCCAATCCAGTATTCTTGCCTGGGAAATCCCATGGACAAAGGAGTCTGGCAGGCTACAGTCCATGGAGTCCCAAAAGAGTTAGACATGACTTAGTCATTAAATGATAAAAAGAACAATTTAAAGCTTAAAGGGATTTAGATATTAGGTGCCTACAAGAATTTCTACAAACAACAACAAAGATTTCTTTTTCATCACAGGGTACTGGAATGCAAAAGCCGGAAATCAAGAAATATCTGGAGTAGAATGCAAATTTGGCCTCGAGTACAAAGTGAAGCAGGAAACAGGCTAACAAGAGTTCTGCCAGGAGAATGCACTGGTCATAGCTAACACCCTCTTCCAACAACACAAGGGATGACTCTACATGTGGACATCACAGAATGGTCAACAATGAAATCAGATTGATTATATTCCTCGCAGTCAAAGATGGAGAACCTCTATATAGTCAGTAAAAAGAAGACATGGAGCTATCTGTGGCTCAGATAATCAGCTCCTTAATACAAAATCCAGGCTAAAATTGATGAATGTAGGGAAAACCACTAGGCAATTCAGGTATCAGTTCAGTTCAATTGCACAGTCATGTCTGATTCTCCGGGTCCCCATGGACTGAAGCACGCCAGGCCTCCCTGCCCATCACAAACTGCAAGAGCATACTCACACTCATGTTCAACCAAGTCAGTGATGACATCCAACCATCTCATCCTCTGTCGTCCCCTTCTCCTCCTGCCCTCAATCTTTCACAGCATCAGGGTCTCTTCCAATGAGTCAGGTATTTGCATCAGGTGGCCAAAGTATTGGAGTTTCAGCTTCAACATCAGTCCTTCCAATGAACACTCAGGACTGATTTCCTTTAGGATGGACTGGTTGGATCCCCTTGCAGTCCAAGAGACTATCAAGAGTCTTTTTGAACACCACATTTCAAAATTTTCAACTCCTCTGCACTCAGCTTTCTTTATAGTCAAACTCTCATATCCATACATGACTACTGGAAAAACCACAGCGTTGACCAGATGGACCTTTGCTGGCAAAGTAATGTCTCTTCTTAATATGCTGTCTAGCTTGGCCATAGCTTTCCTCCAAGGAGCAAGCATCTTTGAATTCCATGGTTGCAGTCACTATCTGCAGCGATTTTGGAGACCAAGAAAATAAAGTCTTACTGTTTCCATTGTTACCCCATCTTTTTCCCTTGAAGTGATGGAACTGAATGCCATGATATTAGTTTTCTGAATGTTGATCTTTAAGCCAACTTTTTCACTCTCCTCTTTCACTTTTCATCAAGAGGGTCTTTATTTCCTCCTCACTTTCTGCCATAAGAGTGTAGTCATCTACATATCTGAGGTTACTGATATTTCTACCAGCAATATTGACTCTAGTTTGTGCTTCATCCAGTCCGGCATTTCGCATGATGTACTCTGCATATAAGTTAAGTAAGCAAGGTGACAATATATAGCCTTGACATACTCCTTTACCAATTTGGAATCAGTCTGTCATTCCATGTCTGGTTCTAACTGTTGCTTCATGTCCTACATACAGATTTCTGGTACAGGAGGCAGGTCAGGTGTTTTGGTATTCCCATCTCTTTAAGAATTTTCCACAGTTTGTTGTGATCCATTCAGTCAAAGGCTTTGGTGTAGTCAATAAAGCAGAAGCAATGCTTTTCTGGAATTCTCTTGCTTGATCCAATGAATCAATGGATGATCCAACGGATGTTGGCAATTTGATCTCTGGTTCCTCTGCCTTTTCTAAATCCACTTTGAACATCTGGAAGTTCATGATTCGTGTACTGTTGAAGCCTGGCTTGGATAATTTTGAGCATTACTTTGCTAGCGTGTGAGACAAGTGCAATTTTGCAGTAGTTTGAACAGGCTTTGGTATTGCCTTTCTTTCGGATTGGAATGAAAAGTGACCTTGTGACCTTTCCCAGTTCTGTGGCCATTGCTGAGTTTTCCAAATTTGCTGGCATATTGAATGCAGCACCTTCAAAGCATCATCTTTTAGGATTTGGAATAGCTCAACTGGAATTCCATCACCTCCTGTAGCTTTGTTCATAGTAATGCTTCCTAAGGCCCACTTGACTTAGCATTCCAGGATGTCTGGTCCTAGGTGAGTGATTACACCATCGAGGTTATCTGGGTCATGGTGTTCTTTTTTGTATAGTTCTCCTCTGTATTCTTCCCACCTCTACTTAATATCTTTTTCTTCTTATGTCCATTCCATTTCTGTACTCTGAGGAGGCCTTAAAAATAGCTGATGAAAGAAGAGAAGCTAAAGGCAAAGGAGAAAATGAAAGATATACCTATCTGAATGCAGAGTCCCAAAGAATAGCAAGGAGAGATAAGAAAGCCTTCCTGAGTGATCAATGCAGAAAAAAGAGGAAATTAATAGAATGGGGAAGACTAGAGATCTCTTCAAGAATATTAGAGATACCAGGGGAACATTTCATATAAAGATGGGCACAGTAAACAACAGGCAACTCAGGTATTATCTAAGTCAAGTCCCTTATGATTATACAGTGAAGGTGACAAATAGACTCAAAGGTTTAGATCTGGTAGACAGAGTGCCTGAAAAACTACAGACTGAGATTGGTAACACTGTACAGGAGATTTTGACCAAACCATCCCCCCCAAAAAGAAAGGGAAAGCAGTTGTCTGAAGTAGCTGAGGAAAGAAGAAAAGTGAAGGGTAAGGGAGAAATGGAAAGATGCAACCAAATGAATACAGAGTTCCAGAGAAAAGCAAGGAGAGATAAGAAAGCCTTTTAAAGTGAACAATACAAATAAATAGAGGAAAATAATAGAATGATAAAGACTAGAGATTTTTTCAAGGAAATTGGAGATACCGAGGCAATATTTAAGGCAAATATGGGCACAATAAAGGACAGAAACGGCAAGGACATAACAGAAGCAGAACAGATTAAGAAGTGTGGAAAGAATACACAGACGAACTATACGAAAAATGTCTTAAAGACCTGGATAACCACAATGATGTGGTCACTCACTTAGAGTCAGACATTCTGGAATGAGAAGTCAAATGGGACTTAGGAAGCATTACTATGAACAAATCTAGTGGAGGTGATGGAATTCCAGTTGAACTATTTCAAATTCTAAAAGATGATGCTGATAAAGTATTGCAGTCAATATGCCAGCAAATATGAAAAAGTCAGCAGTGGCCACAGGACTGGAAAAGGTCAGTTTTCATTCCAATCACAAAGAAAAGCAATGCCAAAAAATGTTCAAACTACTAAATATGCTCATTTCACATGCCAGCAAGATTATGCTCAAAAGGCTTCAACATGATGTGAACCAAGAACTTTCAGATGTACAACTAAATTTTAAAAAGGCAGAGGAAACAGAGATCAAATTGCCAACATCCACTGGATCATAGAAAAGGCAAGGGAATATCAGAAAAACATCTACTTCTGCTTCATTGACTACACTAAAGGCTTTGACTGTGTGGATCACAAAACTGTGGAAAACTCTTAAAATGACAGAAATACCAGTTCACCTTACCTATCTCCTGAGAAAGCTGTATGCAGGACAAGAAGCAACATGGAACACTGGACTTTTTCAAAAAATTGGGAAAAGAGTACATCAAGGTTGTATGTTGTCACTCTGCTTATTTAACTTCTATTCTGTGTACATCATGCAAAATGTAGGTCTGGATAAACCACATTCTGAAATCACAAGATTGCCGTGAGAAATATCAACAACCTCATTCATATATGCAGATACTATGACTGTAATAACAGAAAGTGAAGAGGAACTAAAGAGCCTCTTGATAAGGGTAAAAGAGGAGAGTAGAAAAGCTAGCTTAAAACTCAACATTCAACAAATTAAGATCATGGCATCCAGTCCCATTACTTTATGGCAAATAGATGGAGAAAAATTGGGACCAATGACAGATTTTATATACTTGGGCTCAAAAATTACTGTGGATGGTGACTGCAGCCACGAAATTAAAAGACACTAGCTCCTTGGAAGAAAAGCTATGACAAATCTAGTTAGTGTATTTAAAAGCATAGACGTCACTTTGTCAACAAAGGTTCATATAGTCAAAGCTATAGTTTTTGGTGTATATATATATATGCCAAATATATATATATATATATATATATATATATATATATATATATTCCTTTATTGATGTTCCTTTATAAAGGTTCATATAGTCAAAACTATAGTTTTTGGTGTATATATATATTCCTTTATTAATGTATGGACCACTACAATATTGTAAAGTAATTAGCCTCCAACTAATAAAAATAAAGGAAAAATAAATAAATAAAAGCTATAGTTTTTCCAGTAGTCATGTACGAATGTGAGAGTTGTACCATAATGAAGGCTGAGCACTGAAGAATGGATGCTATCAAGATGTGGTGCTTAGAGAAGACTCCTGAGACTCCTGTGGATAACAAGGAGAACAAACTAGTCAATCCTAAAGAAAATCAGCACTGAATATTCATTGGTAGGGCTAATTCTTAAGCAGAAGCTCCAATACCTTGGCCACCTGACACAAAGAGCCAACCCACTGAAAAAGACCCTGATGCTAGCAAAGATTGAAGGCAGGAGGAGAAGGGGGTGACAGGGGACAAGATGGTTGGATGGCATCATCACTGACTCAATTGACATGAGTTTGAGCAAACTCCGGTAGATAGTAAAGGACAAGGAAGTCTGGTATTCTGAAGTCCATGGGGTCGCAAAGAGTCAGACATGACTTGGTGACTAAACAACAACAAAATAAACTGTTAAAAGGGCTGGAGAAACGAATCTCAGAAAGATTACTGCTAAACCTTCAATTAACCACTAGCTTACAAACAGAAATTGCAAAAATTATATACAGCTGTCATTAATGATCATTGCTTCCAACACTGAGACATAAGATATTAAGAAAAACATCAGGGGTGACTAGAACTGGAAAGATCATGTAAGATTCTGCTTCTCTTATAACTTCCCTATCTCACGTCTCCTGTTGAGTGGACTCTAACCCTGAGTCTTGCTGGCAGGCGTTCTGAGAAGTGCACTTATTATGTCTCCAGGCTCTCTAACGTACTAGAGAGAATGAGGAAATATTGCTATGTTCTCGCAAAAATAAGGCAGAGTACTATGTAATCATTGTTTCTATTAAGATCAGGAGCATTTTTTTTTCCATCTTCTAAAAACTTATGACAGGTGAGTCAGTTTTCTGTGTTTATTTCATATCCCACAACAGCCCCAAGATTTAAATATTCTTATTGCTATGAAAGAGTCATATCTATTTTTCTTTCTGCTCTCCGCCTTCCTCTTCCCTCCCTACATCTCTTTTTCTTTCATCACTTTGCTTCACCCTTTCTTTCCTTACTGTTCCTTTTGTTTCTTCCTGCCTTCTTTTGCTTTTCTTCTTCCTTTCCTTCATTCCTTTCTACGCCTTTCCTACCTTCTCTACCTCCTATCCCTCCTCCTCCTCTCTCTTCTTCCCTGTCTTTCCTTCTATCAGGTAGTTAGAATGGAGAAAGGAGTCCAAGATGGCGGAACCATGCAACAGGTAAAAATTTTAAAACGCCTTTGTTAGAGGAAGCTGAAGACTGGAGTGGGGACACACCCCCTTCCCTGATTGGTCCCGGGCACAGCCAATAGGGAGAACACTGGTACCAAGCTCTATCTGCATTGGGCTTATCCAGTCAGACACCAGGGGGAGGATACAGAAGGCATGACAAGGGAAGCCAAGAGCCCTCGGTGTGCTTCTGTGTCATGGCTTGGCCTGCCATTGCATCTCAGGGGTGTGCTGCCTCTTCCCGCTTGAGCTGAAACTGAGCTGTATCTGAGTTGTAACTAGTTTGTCACTACAAATACTGCCTGGTGTCTTCTTCATAGAATGCTGTCTGTTTGAGTTACAAGTGGTCCACTGTTCCATATCTTTGCTACAACAAGACAAGAACTGACGGAAAGGAGTAAACCAAACTGAAACTTCCTTCCATCCTTACTTTTTAAAAGCTCACCAGAGTGTCAAGTGAAATTTTGTTCTACTCAGTGGTAAAATAATGTGCTACAAATTCTATCACAATAGCAATAATAAAAAACACCTTCCAGATATGAAAGTCCAAATATGTGTATGGATAGATGATAGATGAATAGCTAAGTAGGTAGATAGGCAAACAGATTATAGTCTTGTTTAATTTCAACTTCTCATACTCTCGTAAAATGAGATATCCACTTTTTAAAGATGAAGGAAACAAAGTACATAACAATTAAGGCCAAGTTTCCACAGTTGGTAAATTTACAGCAGAAATTCAATCCTTTCTCTTTATTATTCCAAAGCCTGTAGTCTTTTCATTTGCCAAAATCACATCAGTGCATTCAAAAAAGATGACAGTTTTTAGGGAAAAGGATCTATATCTTATTAATAATTTTTCTGTCTTGGACTTACTATGTAAACTAAGCTTAGTACAGAAAGAGTAACAATTTCATACATCTACTGGAAGAGAGAGCAGCAAGCTGCTGCGGCTGCTAAGTCGCTTCAGTCGTGTCCGACTCTGTGCGACTCCATAGAGGGCAGCCCACCAGGCTCCTCCATCCCCGGGATTCTCCATGCAAGAATACTGGAGTAGGTTGCCATTTCCTCCCCCATGGTAGAGATAGAGCCCCTAATATATTTTGTAGGATAAATTTGAAACATTCAATTAACTAAGCATTTGAGGGTTCCATTGCTTGTATATAAGCAGGATTAAACAGAAACTGTCTTACATTTGAAAACTACTCCAGAAAAATCATTTTGGTTTGTATTTTCCACACTCAGTTTTCCCTGGCATCTATATAAAGATATAGAAGAACATGGCATAGCCAAAATGTCAACATTTCCTCTTGTTATGAATTCTTTTGACAATAGAAATATTCAGTAAACATTACTACTTGTCTGTCGAGTATCACATATGACATTTTTGTATATATTCATATCACTTGAAGTGTTTGAATGTTTATAGTTTGTAAATGCCTTCTATCATGCTAGCAAAAGTATATGTAATATAAACCTAGGCACCCTTTCATATTACTACACAAACTGATTACTGTTATTTCCCCTCTTGCTTTAGGCTAATTTAGTTTTCTTTGTATCCTTAGGTACTCCAACTGGAAAAACACTAATTCACTGGCATATCTTCTATGAACAAACTGATGAAGATCACCCCTTGGTAGTGAACTTAAACCACCCCCTCACCTCTACAACTGGCAGACAGATAAATGCTTAGATAAATGCTAAGAAATTCATACAACTTCAAATTATATATGATGCTTACTCCTTGGAAGGAAAGTTATGACCAACCTAGACAGCATATTAAAAAGCAGAGACATTACTTTGCCAAAAAAGGTCCATCTAAGTCAAGGCTATGGTTTTTCCAGTAGTCATGTATGGATGTGAGAGTTGGACTATAAAGAAAGCTGAGCACCAAAGAATTGATGCTTTGAACTGTGGTGCTGAAGATTCTTGAGAGTCCCTTGGACTGCAAGGAGATCCAACCAGTCCATCCTAAAGGACATCAGTCCTGGGTGTTCACTGTAAGGACTGATGTTGAAGCTGAAACTCCAATACTTTGGCCACCTCATGCAAAGAGCTGACTCATTGGAAAACACCCTGACACTGGGAAAGATGGCAGGCAGAAGGAGAAGGGGATGACAGAGGATGAGATGGTTGGATGGCATCACCAACTCAATGGACATGAGTTTGGATAAACTCTGGGAGTTGGCGATGAACAGGGAGGCCTGGCGTGCTGCAGTTCATGGGGTCACAGAGTCAGACACAACTGAGTGACTGAACTGAACTGAACAAATTGTTTAAATCATTCTATTTTCATTCACATATCTATTTTTGTATACTTTATATAACACATTTTCCAAGAAGTGTTTGAAAATAGTATCTTCCAAAAGACAGAAATCTAAAATATAGTTAACAGTAAATAGCAGAGTTTTACAAGTGGCAAAACACTTATCTTTATAACAAACATCTAAGGCAAATTAAGATTATATTAGTGAATAACAATTTTGGATAGCACTTTTCCATCTCCCATCGTGACAATTAGGAACCATACATTCCCACTGATTTGGACACACCACACCTGAAAGACTATTGTGGACATTCCAATCATTAGAAAGTCCTAATATGCAGCCAAAACTATCTTCATGCAATGTCCTCATTTTTTTTTAAGTTGCCAACTCTGAATACTACACTATAAATATCATAACAAGTAGCAAAGCTGTTAACATACACAATACATGTATGCAACTAAAGCATGTGAAAAGGACTTTTCTTTCTTTCAAATTTCTATGCAATTTTCAAGAATATTAAGGACGAAGAATTAAATTTCTCATTTCTTTAAAACGAGACATCCCACTCTATTTCTATCAGTTTATGGACTCTTTATTTACACACATCAATACTAAGAATTGGAAAATTTTTTTTTTTATTAGGTGATAAGAATTCTGCCAATTCTGAAAATCTATAAACCTAGAGCCACTCGGGCTCTCCTCTAATGGAATGAAGCTCTTTCTCTTGGAACTGAGCCAATGTCTATTAAGTAGCATTGTGTAAGCTATTCAGTGAAACATTTCATTGTCAGAGGCTGAACTCAGGACCCCTTTTTATATATATATGGGAGGAATTTAATTGATTGTGTCAAATGAAACTGTCAGTGCCTTCCCTGAATGTTTTTAATAGTTGTAGTGACAGACTGGGTACCTAAATGAAACGGGGCTTTATTTAAAGTGACACTGTGAATTCACTCTCATCAGATGCATCAATTCTAATTCACTTACGTCTTTTTGGAGCACTCAGTCTGTCTCATTTGTTTCAACTGTTTCCTAGTCTACCAACATTCTGTTCAATTATCCAGGCAGCATAATAGCATGAGTGACATAGCAAGAGTGAAGTATGCTCTGCTCAAACCTGTGTCCATAGGTTCCCTGTATAGTAAAATGTTTCCCAACCTCAACGTGAAATCTAGATATATTAACAGGTTGACAAAAAGTCTTCTCAAGAGTCAGAGTTCTGTTGAACGACTTGAATTTAACACAGTTCAGCTGGTAATTGATAAAATGCACTTGTTCACAGGTGGCACAGGCATTTATTCTATTCTGTTTCCATCTGCTAATATGTCTACCATAAATTTAAATTTGCATATCCATCATCCATCTGGAAGTGAGCATTAGACCCCAAATCCTCTTACCTGCAGCTGCTATGCTGTGTTCAGTTGTCTTGCTCTGAAAATGTCACAAGCACCATAAACAAAGTTGCTAAAACTTCAAAATTCAATGAAGGTGTCTGCATATAAATTATCTCTTATATCACTGATATTAGATAAGTAGCATATTAATATAGACTTTGATTTGCTAAGATCCTCCAGTGATTAACAGTTGAAGACAAAATGCTTGATGTACAGGACATAACACCTTCCAAATGTGTATACATTTTTTGTAGTTAGAACACAAATCATTAATTTTATTTTCTATATATGTAACATATTCTCATAATTCTTTTAGTAACAAGCAGAACTATGATGGCAAAATTTGGCTGAAAAGTCTGTCCAAATATTAGAATATGGCAATGGACTAATTCATGGGGAACTAACTCTTCTACAGTTTAGGGTTTCACTGTCAGAGAGTTTCAGTCTACTTCCTTATAATTTCTCTCCCCTAATTTCTAGTGTTTGAAAAGATGAAAAATTCATGTTGTTTTTAATCCATAAAATTAATTTAAAGATACCTGGTGCAGTCAAGACCTTCAATAAAAATGAAAGACTGGTATCATTTCATGGAGTGAATGAAAACACTTGAAATGTAAAGTTTTCTGTAGTGATCTGCCAGGACATGACTGTGACTAGCAGAAAGTAAACTGCATGTCAGACTCTTAACTTTACATTCTCCTACAGAACTGTTCTCTAATTCAGATTTAGTCATTTTCCTCCTGTAATTTCCAAGCCCGAGGAAACCAAAAGCATAGAATAGATATAGGAAAATACTTTTCAATATTTCAAATCAATTAACTTGAATTAACCTGACAAATTAAAGGACAAATCCATTGTAGCCTTGAAATTAGGAATGATATTGTCAATATTTTATGAATAATTAGAAAACAAGAACAGACAATTCTATATCCAAAATGGATTGACCTCCTGAGTTGATTATCTCAAAATATATCATGTATTTTATAGTTAAGTAGCACACAGTGGTTTAAATTGAAATAATCTCTTCATGAACACTTGTGAATATTAAACATGTTTCTAATCATGTATTACAAGACAGTTTAAAGTATTCATTTTAAATTATTATTATTTAACTATACAATGCTTATTTTTACTCAAATTAGATATAATTGATATTTAATGATTTGGGTTGTTGTTTTAAGATACAAGAATGTGGACCTGCTGATCAAATGACACAAGTCAATTTCATCCTGGAGATCTCCTGTGAATGTGGGATAATTCAACCTCTTTCCACCCATGACTTTTTGCTGATATAACCCAAGTACTGCCTTCAAACTCAAGCTGTCAAAAAACATAAAATCCATCCACTAGGATATTGGTTGATAAAGATATGAAACAGGAGGCCATTTGAGAGTACTGTTTCTCTTATACTTCTCAGCAACTTAACACAATATTTATGTACTTACCAGGCTCATATCAAATTAAAATTTTAATAAAAACAAAATATTTTACTATTCTCACTTCAGTATTTTACTATAATATTTGTAGAGTGTTTGTGTTTACTAATACAACTAAGTTTTTTTTTTTTCAATTTAAAATAAAAGTTATCTCAAGTTAAAAAAAATCTTTAAAATATTGAGTTGCTGTTAAGGAATTCCATAAATGGCACACACAAGCTTTATATTATTTTTATATTATTTTATATTATTTTATTAAATTATTGCATTTTTTCCTTCAACATTCCTTTAAATTTCAAAGGCATATTAATAAAAGATAAACTGTACCTTCTCTCTGAAAACAGGGCCCCGATTATAAACTTCAGAAAGGAACTGGTTCTGTACAGATATCCTTTTGCCACAGTCATCCAAGAAATTATGCTTAGTAGATCCTGAGTGACACTAAACAGCAATCCTTTAAGGTCACCTGTTAAGAAAATATATCTGCTATTACGGTTACAAATATTTTTTTTAACTTTCCACTATTTGAACAAAATCTACTTTTCTTACTAAACATTTTATATAATTGTTCAATTTAGCTATTCAGAAAATGACTATGCTACTTACCAGTATCAACAGATGTTTATAATTTGTCTAAATACTGTATATTTACTGAGCTGTTACATCACCAGATTTAATTTTTCCTTTATAATTTGTATTTACTAAGAAACAGAAAAGAATATCAAAGCTAAATTTTCATGGATTTCAAAAGCTTCAAGAAGACTGGAGTAGGTTGCCATTTCCTACTCCAGGGGATCTTCCTGACTCAAGGATCGAACTCTGGTCTCCTGAATCTTCTGCACTGGCAGGCCGATTATTAACCACTAGTGCCACCTGGGAAGCGCTTCACAATGTATACAGACATCAAATCATCACGATGTACACTGTAAATATCTTACAACTTTATATGTCAATTACACCTCAATAAAACTGAAATAAAAATGGCACATTAATTAATCCTTGTATTTCAGCTTTGGGGAAGATTTTATAATAATTCTGTACAGTTTTTAGCATTCACATTATTAAGCTGTTTTAGTTTTCCATTTATTTAGGGGATTTACAATATTTATTACTCTTAAAGGCTTGTGACTTTCATTTTTAAATATGTTTGAAAATTATGTAAGTGTTTGTAATTGCTGGTATTCCCCTCCTTGAAGAATTTTCCACAGTTTATAGTGATCCACACAGTCAAAGGCTTCAGTATAATCAATAAAGCAGAAGTAGATGATTTCTTGGAACTCTCCTGCTTTTTTGATGATCCAACGGATGTTGGCAATTTGATCTCTTCTTCCTCTGCCTTTTCTAAATCCAGCTTGAACATCTGGAAGTACAAGGTTCACGTACTGTTGAAGCCTGGCTTGGAGAATTTTGAGCATTACTTTACTAACATGTGAGATGATGCAATTATGCAGTAGTTTGAGCATTCTTTGACATCGCCTTTCTTTGGGATTGGAATGAAAAGTGACCTTTTCCAGTCCTGTGGCCACTGCTGAGTTTTCCAAATTTGCTGGAATAGAGAGTGCAGCACTTAAACAGCATCATCTTTTAGGATTTGGAATAGCTCAACTGGAATTCCATCACCTCCACTAGCTTTGTTCATGCTTCTCTAAGCCAACTTGACTTCACATTCCAGGATGTCTGGCTCTGGGTGAGTAATCACACCATCATGGTTATCTGGGTCATGAAGATCATTTTTTTATAGTTCTTCTGTGTATTCTTGCCACCTGTTCTTAATATATTCTGCTTCTGTTATGTCCATACCATTTCTGTCTTTATTGTGCCCATGTTTGCATGAAATGTTCCCTTCAGTTCAGTTCAGTCGCTCAGTCTTGTCCGACTCTTTGCAACACCATGGACTGCACCACAGCAGGCCTCCCTATCCATCACCACTTTCCAGAGTTTACTCAAACTCATGCCCATTCAGTCGGTGATGCCATCCAACAATCTCATCCTCTGCCATCCCCTTTTTCTCCCTCATTCAGTCTTTCCCAGCATCAGGGTCTTTTCAAATGAGTAAGTTCTTCACATCAGGTGACCAAAGTATTGGATTTTCAGATTCAACATCAGTCCTTCCAATGAACACTTAGGACTGATCTCCTTTAAGATGGACTGGTTGGATCTCCTTGCAGTCCTAGGGACCCTCAAGAGTCTTCTCCAACACTACAGTTCAAAAGCATCAGCTATTCGGTGCTCAGCTTTCTTTAGAGCCCAACTCTTGCATCCATACAAGACTACTGGAAAACCCATAGCTTTGATTAGATTGAGCTATGTTGGCAAAGTAATGTCTAGCTTTAAGCAAACTCTTTCACACTCCACTTTCAGTTTCATTAAGAGGTTCTTTACTTCTTCACTTTCTGCCATAAGGGTAGTGTCATATATCTGAGTTTATCAATATTTCTCCCAGCAATCTTGATTCCAGCTTGTGCTTCATCCAGCCCAGCATTTCTCCTGATGTACTCTGCATAGAAATTAAATAAGCAGGGGACAACATACAGCCTTGACGTACTCCTTTTCCTATTTGGAATCAGTCTGTTGTTCCTTGTCCAGATCTAACTGTTGCTTCCTGACTTGCATATAGATTTCTCAAGAGGCAGGTCAGGTGGTTTGGTATTCCAATCTCTTTCAGAATTTTCCACAGTTTATTATGATCCACATAGTCAAAGGCTTTGGCATAGTCAGTCAATAAAGCAGAAATATATATTTTTCTGGAACTTGCTTGCTTTTTCAATGATTCAGCGGATGTTGGCAATAATTAACACTGCTGTATGCTATATAAGAAAGGTGTTATGAGAATAAATCACAAGCTTTTTTATTGCAATGAAATATTTTCTAATATTTCCTTTTTTTTCTATAGATGATAAATTTTCATTAAGCTTAAGGTGATAATCATTGATAATCATGTATGTAAGCCAAATCATTATGCTGAACACAAACTTATACAAACATCTAAATAATATCTCTATAAAACTGTAAGAAAAATATAATGCCATTCATTAATGATTTATTCCATATTTAAAAGAGAACTAATTTCATTTAACATATTTCTTCTCATTAAATTATCATTTACTTTATCTCATTGTTAATTTGTAAACTAACCCATTGATTTTCCTTTCTTCAAATATTGTTGCCACTGAAAGCAAAGAATAAAAATATTGAATCTTTCCAGAATGAATTAGGTTATATTACTTCATTTGTGAAAAACAGAGACTTGGAGTGATTCCAGCAGTACACTGAGACAACTCACTTGCAATAGCCAATTTATAAATATTAAGAAAGTTTTTAAGGTACCATTAATATTCAATTCAAGTTTTTAAGGTACCATTAATATTCAATTCAACCTACATGGGGATATTTAAACCCAGAATCAGCAAACACTATAAATTTGGATTTTTAAAACTTACTCATTTGGTTGTTTTACCAGCATATCACTGCTAATCACCACCTCAAAGTGTGAAACCAGAGCACATCTTAATTAGCATGTAAAGACTATCATCTCTTAGAGGCAGAGGGCAAAAATTGAGGCTCAGGTCCATGAGTTAATTATAAAAGTAGCTGAGCTCCAGAAAGATGAATTTGCATATCTAACAAGTCTGTTGCCCCAGGGTCAGAGTTTTGATTGGGAAGGAGTGAGATGCTGAGATTCATAATAGGGACATCTAGCTAAACCACTCAGAAATACTGAATCCCATATACCCTCTGGGCCTCCTGATGTGGTCTACCCCTTTTAGGTAAAGATGTAGATGTTTGTGTGCTCAGTCACTCAGTCGTGTCTGGGTCTTTGCGACCACGAGGACTATAGCCCGCCAGGTTCCTCTGTCCATGGAATATTCCAGGCAAGAATAATGGAGTGGCTTTCCATTGCATTCTCCATTAGATCTTCCCAACCCAAGGATCAAACCATCTTGCATTCCTACACTAGCAGGCAGATTCTGTACACTATGCCACCTGGAAAGCCCTGAAAGATGTAGACACCACACCCCAAATCAGACATGATCAGAACCAGAGAGTGATAAAGTGAATTGGATCAATGGTTCCCATTGTCATGTGTCTGCCTGCATGCCACCTTTCTTGTAGTCCGTCTGTTTTTTCCATGCAACGTTATTCAGGATCTGTGTCAGAGGAGGCTGCCCTGACTTTCATGATTGGATCAACAGTGCTTTCACTTAGTTTTGTGTCTTCAGAGCCTCCTGTGACCAGCTGACCAAGACGGAGAAAGGCCAAGAGTGGGTCAGGGACAGATCTGATTTGTGTGTACCTCCTGAAAATGAGCTATATTATGGCAAGCTGATTCTTGAGGATATTCATGGTAGTAATTCTTTCAAAGAACAGTAGACCTGGTCATTAAATGTGTGTTTAAAGAGAAGCAGGTTAAAGTAAGAATATATGAATGGGCCATGGATAGGAATTGGGCTAACATGAAAAGTGACTATGGGTAATAGCAAATCCAAGATTTGGAGTTAGCAACATGGAGATCCAGAAGAACCAAGAGTATAGTCCCTGCTGAAGGCCAGCCTGCTCCAGACCCAAGAAGAACCAATGTTTCAGTTCAAGTCTGTGGGCAGGAGAAAACTGATGTTCCAACTGAAGGCAGGTGGGCAGAGGAATTCCCTCTTAATGAAAATTAGACTGTTTGCTTTATTCAGGCCTTCAGTTCCCTGGATGTGACTCATCTACATTAGGGAGTGCAATCTGCTATACTTAGCCAAAGGATTCAAATATCAATCTTCTTCAGCAACACACTCACAGTAACACCTAGAAAAATGTTTGACCAAATGTCTCTGCAAACACTGTCCCAGTAAAGTAGACAACAAAACACTAAGTATCACATTTTCTTAGCCCCACATCCTCCTTTCACTTTTCCCTATTTCACTTTACCCAATACAATCGCATTCCTCAAAAGAGGTATCTATGACTGTCTTCATTTTCACACCTCACATTCATTCTTTTTTCCATTAATACCTCCCTTCATTCCCAATATTCCATTTTGCTTTTTGGAACTTTATCTTATTCCCCATCACACTCTTAAGTGTGGATTTCATCAAAATTCATTCTTGGCCTTTAATCTTTATAATCTCTTCTGAGGTAATCCTTGATTTCATTACATCACCTAAACAAAAACAAATGCCAAATTTATAACCTTTTTTTTTCTCTTGGATTTTTTAAACTCATGATAAAATTAACATATCTAACATTGAAACCAGGGACAATGTTTGTGTCCCTTCATCTGTTTGTTCAATGCTTGCTTCCCTGTCAACCCTTAACAACAACCATATCACCTTCCAGCATTCTCTATCTCAGAGAATGATTTCATCATCTTTCCATCTTGCAAAAGCCACAAACATTAAGGTTTTCTCAGATATTTCATTCTTTCTCAACCATGAATTCAGTAGTTTATAAATCATGTTTACTTGATCCCTATATATTTCAGAACTTTGTCTTCTCTATTTCTATTACCATCCCTTTAAATGAACATATTTTCTGCATTTGCTATTGAGTCAGCCTCCCTGCATTTCACTGTGTATTCACTTTAAAATATTTTTCATGAGACATACAGATGGCCAAAAAGCACATGAAAAAATTGATCAACATAACTAATTATCAGAGAAGTACAAATCAAAACTACAATGGATTTGAGAGACAATAAAGAAAGCTGAGCGCCGAAGAATTGATGCTTTTGAACTGTCGTGTTGGAGAAGACTCTTGAGAGTCTCTTGGACTGCAAGGAGATCATGCCAGTCAATCCTAAAGGAAACCAGTCCCAAATATTCATTGGAAGGACTGATCCTGAAGCTGAAGCCCCAATACTTTGGGCACCTGATGTGAATAACTGACTCATTGGAAAAGACCCTGATGCTGGGAAAGATTGAAGGCAGGAGAGGTAGGGGACAACAGAGGATGAGATGGTGGGATGGCTTCACCAACTTGATGGACATGAGTTTGGGGAAGCTCTGGGAGTTGGTGATGGACAGGGAAACCTGGTGTGCTGCAGTCCATGGGGTCATAAATAGTTGGACATGACTGAGTGACTGAACTGAACTGAATCACCTCACACCAGTTAGAATGGCCATCATCAAACTGTCCACACACAGTAAACCCTCCTGCACCACTGGTAGGTATGTAAATTGGTATAACCACTATGGAGAACAGTATGGGGCTCTGTATAAAACTAAAATAGACTTACTGTATGATCTAGCAATCCCAGTTCTGGGCATATATCTAGAGAAAACCATAATCCTAAGAGATACATACACTTCAGCATTCACTACAGAACTATTTACAATAGCCAAGACACAGCAGCAACCCAAATGTCCATCTACAGAGGAATGGATAAAGAAGATGTGGTGCATATATACAGTGGGATATTATATATTCAGCAATAAAAGAGTGAAATAGTGCCACTGGGGGCTTCCCCAGGGACTCAGTGGTAAAGAATCCACCTGCAGTGCAAGCAACACAGGAGACATGTTTGATCCCTGGGTCAGGATGATCCCCTGGAGAGGAGTGTGGCAACCCACTCCAGTATGCTTTCCTGGAGAACCCCATGGAGACAGGATCCTGGTGGGCTACAGTTCATAGGGTCACAGAGTCAGACAGGACTGAAGTGAGTGAGTATACATATGCACAAATGGAACTAGAAATTATCATACTAAGTGAGGTAAGTCAGAGAGAGACTTATATATGTCACTCATATGTGGAATCTAATTTAAAAAATGATACAAATTAATTTATTTTTAAAACAGAAACAGACCTACAGTTATCAAAAACAAACGTATGGTTACCGAAGGGGAAATGTGGGAGGAGGGATAAATCAGGAGCTTAGAATGAATATACACACACTACTATGTACAGATCAATGACCAGCATGGCATACTCTACATCACAGAGAATGCTACTCGGCATTCTGTGATAACCTATATAAGAAAAGAATCTTAGAAAAGAATGGATATGCGTCTATACTCAGCTCATTCACTTTGTCGTACACCTGAAAGTAACAAAACACTGTAAACCAGCTATACTCCAACAAAATCTTAAAAAACACCATGAAATATTCTTCATTCTGTAGCCAGAATGATAGTTAAACTGAAAATCAGATAACTGGCTGAGTTTTTTTTTTTTATTTATATGTTTTTGTTTTTATTTATTTTTATTTTTTGTTTTTGTAATTTATATGCATAACATTTGTTTCCTCTGTGTGTATATAATTTTCTTATTATGTTCTATTCATTGTGCTAGTTTTAAATGTGAACAAAATAAAGACCTGTCCTTGAGTGGATCCAGTGAGACAGCAAGACTGGTGAAGAGCCCGTTTCAGTCAGTGCTGTTTGGTTAAGATCTGTAACAGAGGTCAGCCTGGCACTGAAGAATCACAGGAAGGTGCCCAGTCCATTGTTGAGCATTCAGGGAAGGCTTTTAGGAGGAGGTGACTTTCATGCTGAAGATGACAGTTGAACATGGATAGGTACAGTTGTGGCTAGGGATATGAGTTGCATTATTTGGCTAGGGATCTTGTTTGCTGCATTAAGTAATTTAGAATTGTCTCCCAGGTAGTTATGAGGATTAGAAAATATTTTACTGAAAAACTATCAATGGTGATGCAGTTTTGAATACTTACACACACATTAAGTATCACAAACACTTCCAATAATATGGGTCATTTAAGCTTCAACATGGTTTTACCAATGTCAAATCTTTTTTTTTTTCTTTTCCCAGAGGCCCACAGCACACAGACGGTTACAGAGTGAGTAAATGCCAGAATCCAGAAAATCACAAATCAATCCTTTTTTTTTTTTTCCTGTAAATAGGTTACAGAATTCTGTCATTAGTAAATAGACTTCATTGATCTAACACTGTAAAAACTGCCCAGATATTTATTTAAAGCCAAATACTCTTATTAGTCTCTTCAACGATATTTAAAACCTTATCTTTTAAGTGTTGGTTATACTGTAGTGAAGCATTTAGGAAATATAGTCAATTTTTAATGATACCAGGTGGATCATCCTAATTTCAGATTAACTACATCCCACTGACACGATTTCTTCCCCACCCTGCTGCCACCTGTCTGATACCAAACTCACTCAGCTGTGGACACTGACAGCTGGTTCTTCAGAGGGGAGTGGGACAAGCAGGCGTCAGGTGAAAATGACTCATTAGCAATGAAATGGAAAAATGTGCAGACTTCCCCACAGACATTTTGGATGAAGCGTAGTTTTTTTTTTTTTTTTTTTTTCCCCAAGGCTTCTCTCTCTGTGTTCTGTTTGAAAGCTAATTGCAAAATGATAGTAATAATGTATTTAACTTTATAAAGGTTTTGAAGTTACTATGATGTGATGCCTTCAGATTTAATTTATTTATATTTCCTCAAAACCAGTTGAGGTTTCCATTTGGATATAAATCCTAAAGGCTGAAAGATAAATACGCTGATGTTTTGGCTTTCTGTGCATGTTGAAGGTTACTGCCTTAGAAAGAACCCTGAGACAGGGAGTTAGCACACTGAATTCTATTCATTCATTAACTACACAAAACCACGTAGTTCTCTTAACTCCCCTGGACATCAGATTGTACGTGAAGAAAAGAGACCTAAATGAGCACAGTGATTAAATTATGCTTAATTATAGATATTTATGTTTCCTGTTTTCTTGGAATTCTCTGGTGGCTCCAATAGTAAAGAGTCTGCCTGTAATGCAGGAGACCCAGGTTCAATCCCTGGGTTGGGGAGATCCCCTGGAGAAGGGAATGGCAACCCACTCCAGTATTCTGGCCTGGAGAATTCCATGGACGGAGGAGCCTGGTGGGCTACAGTACATGGGGTCGCAAACAGTTGGTCACAACTGAGTGACTAACACTTCACTTCCCTTTCTTGTTATTTACTTGAAGTTATTAATAGATTACTTATTCCTATCAAATATCTATTATATTTGTGGATTTTATACTATTTAAAGATCTTTTCATTGGGTATATGAAATAGTAACAAAGACAAAGTTTTATGCCTGAATCTTCAAACTGGAGTTTTCAGAAAAGCGCAAAAACAGATCAGTTTTCATGAAATTAAAAATACAGACTTATTATAAAAATGTCTCTATGCTACAAAGCATTAATGATTGAAACATTTATAGAAAAATTTTAGTGTGAGTTAATAGTTGTGCAATGTCTCCTAAAGGCACTTCAAACTATGGAAAGTTAATAATGTTTAGCTAAAAAAATTTTCCCATTTCTAAGACCAAAATGGTTGCAACACTAAAATGATAAGAAATAAGCTGAACACACAAAAAAGAGTTCTCAGTGCACAGTGACTTCCTAATAGTAATGTGTGCCTTTTAGGACCTTGGTTCTGGAGAACATGTCCAAATGTTAGCGACACACTGGTGTGCAAAAAAAATATATATATATATATATATATATATATATGAAAACAATAAGAGAGATTGGTAGAGCTTCAAAATAAAGATTTTCTAAACCCATGTTCACCTTTTATCACCTGAATTCCTTTCTCACACATGTTCACGCGTCTTCAGACCTTCTCATTTCCCAACAGCCTGAAGCTTGGGCATTAGCAGCAACCACTAGAAGCCATACTCTCACCTCTGTTCCTATTAGTTAAGAATACCATCCAGCTTCAAAAAAACTAGAATATTTCTCCTTTAGTCGCTTTTGCTTTCTCAGTGAGGGGGTCAAAAGGGTTGCCTACAGCCAGTAACTAAGCACAGAATTGGTTGCTGAAATATTCTATTTCACAAAACCATGAACTCCCAGACTAGCCTTGTTAACTGCTTTTTGTCATACACTTACCACACACGTCTTCTACCTTGAAAAACTTGTATCTCCCCTAAGTCCAATGTCATGAAACAGAACTGTTTTTCAGACTCTGCAGCAAAAATCTTCACAAAGGGGACAGCAGGCTGAAGTCAGTTTTTATAGACTTTATTCTCCTAGGGCGCTGAGAATCTGTGAGAGCAACCAAAGCTGAAAAAGGTCTTCCGTGCCATTCTAACACCGGCGCTGCAGCTGTTAGCACTTCTGGTGTCAAGGTACAAATGTCATGAAGGTACTGTCAGTAAAGTGACACCCGTGAAAAAGAGCCTGGCAGTCTGGCTGGCCGCCAGCGCCCGTAATCATCTTGTTATATGCTGCTCGGAGCCGGACTTCTGTTATCACCATTCCCTCCGATAGCTCTTAATTGAAGCAAAGGGATTTGCCTCACATCAATAGACTGAAAGGGTATTTCTGAACTCTTTAAAAGTGTAATTTCAAAGCTGAAAGCTAACTGAGGTGCTTAAAATATTATGGTTCAGCTTTCTGTAATTCATAAATTGTGTGTCATGGGAGGAAATAGCTTGAATAAAAACATGTTCCCCAATTCCCCAACTAGAGTCTTCTGTGGAGAGAGTACAATTGAAAACTTCTTCAAACAGATGAAAGATATACAACACATGATGCTTATTTTGAAACTCTGTGAGTTCTAATTGGGGAAAAAAAAATCAATGAAGAGATTTCTTAGACTTCGAGAGATTCTAGAGTTTATTACAAGAATGTATAAAGGATCTTACCATACTCCTAAGACTCTTCTCACCTGATTTGGGTACAATGCCAGAGTGGGAAGAGAGGCAGTGTGTGAGGCCTCTCCCCAGGGATAGGACTCCAGGGACTGGCATATAGACAAATTGCTCGACATCATAGGTTACTTGACGATTTGCAATTATCATCAACTTTACTCTTAGATATGGTAATTTACTAAACTCTTTGTCAGCAATCACAGAAAGATGCCCTTGGCCTAGGAGCTAAGCCTGTGGACACTTTTTCTGGAGACATCTGGCACCACAGCACATAATCAGAAAATAAGAATAACCCCTCTAGAAAGAAATAGCTTATATTGCCTTTATCTTCCAATTAACAGGGCAAGTGTCACAGGCATTCCTTTCCCAAGACTATATCTCATATGTATAACACACATATGCACATTCCTATGAGATACAAATCTCTATCCTTTGTGTCATTCTATCAAAACTGCTTGACTGACATTATAATATTCATTCAATTAAAAGTAATTATGGAAAAATTCACTGGCTTGTGGTATATTTTCAATTAATGCAGTCCTCTTCACTCTAATTATCAACATCAGTGTCCTATTTTTGTGATTTATCTTCCAAACTTCTAAGTATCTAACTGATATACCCATATGGATATCTTATAGATCCCTTCCAGGTGGTGTTAGTGATAAATAACCTGCCTGCCAATGCAGGGACGTAAGATACTCGGGTTCAACCCCTGGGTTGGGTAGACCCCCTAGAGGAGGGCATGGCAACCCACTCCTGTATTCTAGCCCAGAGCATCCCATGGACAGAGGAGCCTGGCAGGCCGTGGTCCACAGGGTCACAAAGAGTCGAACACAACTGAAGCAACGTAGCACACAGCATGTAAACTTATTATTTTCTTATCTCCCCATAACTTTTACTTCTCATTGTTACCCACTTTTCCTATGACTTTTCATGCATGCAATTCCACGGCAAAAAAAAAACAAAATAAAATATAAAGCACCTTTTTTCCTTGACACTTTTTTTTAACCCAACTAATAATTGACTATGCAATTATAAAAGGCGCCAAATCTGGACTCTTTTTTTATCCTCAATACTAAAATTCAGCCTGGAGGTTTTCTAACCTGGACAATAGCAGTAGCCTCTTGACATTTTCTTCCCATCCCTGTTTCTCTTACTACCTCAATGCATCTTGTCCTTTAAAACCTGTTTGCTTCCTTATGAACAAATCTACAATGCCACACTTATAAACAGAGGCATCTGTGAACTTTCCTTTGCCAAAAAATAATGTTCAAATCCTTAGCCTGTGGCTATTTACCGTCTATTTTTTCCAGCTTCATTATTTGAGAGTATCCCTATGCTCATGGAACTACTCACCAGACCAATGCTTTCATTTTTCCATGATGCAAGATGGACTCTTTGCTCTGCTTGAAATAGACATCATCTTCCCCACTCTTTAGTACCTCGTTACTCAAAGTACGGTCTGCAGAACAGCAACATCAGCATTGCCTGGGAGGCTGTTAGAAATGCAGAATCTCAGGACCATGCCAGGCTACTGAATCAGAAACCTCCATTTCACAAAACTTCACTTTGTATTATACACAATAAATACTCTCTTCCATGAAGCCACTCCTTACATTCCACTACATTTTCACGTCCTACCATGGTGAACATCCTAAAGCCTGCTGGATATTTTAATTACACTCAGACACTCCTTCCCCTCATCTTTTTCCTCCTCTCATTTTTCATTTTCTCCTCCTCTTTCCTCGTCTTTTCCTACTCCCCTTCACTTCCTATTGTTAATAGCAGCAACAGTAGTAGTTGTTGCATTAACATACACCTCTGGCTGAGGGTCAATTTATCTCTTAGAATTTTTTCTTCCAACCTGAATCTTCTTCCAATGTTGCTCCAGTGTAAGTTGAGTTTTTCTTTTTTCTTTTTTTCCCAGAAATTAAATATTATTTTGCAGTTTGATGATAAAAGTAAAACTAGTCTTTACAAAGATCGCTACTACTGAGCCAGTGAAAGTAATTATATGGAATGAGATGATATATTTCTAACTATACATGGTATGATATAGCCATATTCATATAACAAATGAAACAATTCAAAATTTTTCATGTGGTAGAATAAAAGTATATACTCTTTCTACCAAACTATATCTGAATAGTTGTATAAAGTCTGCATTCTTTAGAAGAGCAATTGTAGATTGCTAAAATATTTTTACTTGCTTAAATATGCTATAAAACACACAATGGGAAGCTATGGAAGTGAAAGTATTAGTCCCTTAGTCAAGTGCGACTCTTTGTGAACTCATGGACTGCAATCTGCCAGGCTGCTCTATCCGCAGAATTCTCCAGGCAAGAATATGGAGTGGGTAGTCATTCCATTCTCCAGGGGATCTTCCCGATCCTGGGAAGGAATCTGGATACTCTTCATTGCAGGCAGATTCGTTACCGTCTGAGTAACCAAGGAAGCACACCTGGCATTATTCAATTTATGAGTGAGCTTTGACGACCTGAATCTTTACACTTGCTTCAGTCAGTCAGTTCAGTTCAGTTCAGTCACTCAGTCATGTCCGATTCCTGCGACCCCATGAATCGCAGCACGCCAGCTTATACATGGTCAAATGCCTTTCATATACCATCTAGCTCTGACCCCTTTGCGGCTAATGTGGGTTCCCATCTATTTTCTGGCTCATGTTCTCAGACACCTAAGAGCAAGACAGTCCTCACCATTCTTCCTTATTTAAAGTCAAACATACGCTCGTTTTGGAATGTCTTCTTCTAGACAAATTCCTTACTGAGTGAACAAAATCTGACCTATGGTCAGGGCTGAAGTGACATAAAATTACAGTACAATTTTTCAAACACAATATTTACTCCTCTAGATGAAAATTATTAGATCATATCTTTGCTTTTCAGCTGTCTTGATTATCAGAGGCACAATTTAAATGAGCTTTGGTAAAAGGCCTTTACAATCAAGCTATACAAAATTTATGAATTATATGTAAGTCAATCCTTTTTGATACAAACTTTTCTTTGAAGATGTACACATTAACTTGAAGCAAGATGCTTTATATCATATGCAGGGTCTGTTTTATGTGGTAAATTAAATTCACATAAGCAAGACGAATCCCCATAAACTACTCAATAAATCATTTTGTCCTCTCACACAATAGGTGAGAATTTCCCTGCTGTTTCAGTGTTAACACCTTCTTAGCACATTTTTAGCTGTCTATAGAAATCTTCAGTATAGAATAAATTAGTGGATGGATGTGTTGATATCAGAAATTAAAGATTCAAATAGAAAATGGATTAATAAGACTGCCATTATACCCAAAGAAATGAAGATCTGTGTCAAACTACAAATAATGCAAGCTAAAAAATGGGTCACAATGATTTACATATTTCAAGTTAATTTGCTTTTATTCCTAAATCATGACCTACATTTATGAAATTATTTTGCTAGTGTGATCCTGTATGCTGATTGTTAAGTCTTATTTGGTGTACATTCAATGTCTATTCTTTGAGCTTAGTATCCCAGGAAAACAAAAACAACAACCTTGAAATCTTGGATAACATGATGGTATCTGAGAGAAAGTCTAATTTGGCTATAGAAAATTAGGTGAAGTATGATTCCAAATAGTTCTGGTGTTCCAACTCTTTCATCTTTTCCTTCCGTTCTATTCTCTTTCTAATAAATCCAATCCCTTATATCCTGCCTATGAATAGAATGACTACAATCATTAAAATCTTAGTTTCTTCTCTTCTTAATGGCAGATTTAAAATTGTATCTTCATTCTTCTGATTGCTTTTTGCCATTTAATTGTTTAAGGACTTGGAACAAAACCTTAATTTCTCCGAATTCCTTTTTTTTTTTTTTTGCCAAGTATTACACAAGATTTCTTTGAGAATAACAATAATTATTGAATCCTTACTAATTGCTGCAGAGTCTTCTCAGAAAATCACTGATACCATTTAAATGATCCTAAGTAGAAAGGCCAGATAATTTGTCAGCATCATAAAATTCAAGGTGGACAGACTGAGGAGAACCCATTCCACCAACTTCAAGGATATTTCATATTTCCTTTTGCTGAATGAGAAGGAAGGATGTTATAATAGAAACTATTAAGTATCATGTGGAGGAAAAAAAAATAATTCCCTGAAACTTATGCATTGTATGAAACACTATATATAACTTTCTATAGTTATCTGTATTGGATGTCTTATATCATCTTTATTTAATGTTCACAACAATAAATAAGTCACATATAAGTCATCATTCTGATCTTTACCATATAAAGAATCTAAGGCTTGTGGAGTATTTTTAATTTACTTCAGGTCAAAGAGCAAGTATAGGACAGGGTCATTTTTCAAAATAATATATGTTGGCTTTAATTCAGAGACGTCACAGTATCTTTTTTGCTCTCAAGCCTCATCATTCCATTGTAATTTTTGAGGAAGCAAAAGATACACGTACTTGGTTTTGCTTTTGTCTGTTGGGCTTATATAAAATGGTTACTCAAATCTTACTGGGACAAATTTTCTCTACTGCATTTCTGATACTTCACTTCAGATGATGCAGATTTGATCATAGTCAAATAATGAGTTGATAGACTGTTGGAATCTCTCTCTTGACTGAAAGGCTGCAGCAGGCAACAAAACAGCCATCTGTTGTGATGTCTTCAGAGACAGTGGTTTAGGAGATATAAAGTCTGAGAGAATTTTGCAACAAGTTATACCTCTAAAGAGTAAATAGGGTTAAAAAAATGTTCCAGACAAAGCTAAGAAGCTAAAAGAAAATTGCTCTTAATCATTTTTAAGGGTTTTGAGAATGGTCAGAGAACTAAAGGTACTGGAATAGTAAATGAACAACTAAAATTATGGTCAATTTTAATACTACAACAAAATAGCAGGAAGAATAGAGTATAACTGCCCTAAAATCAGGTGGTGCTTAGTGGTAAAGAACCCACCTGCCAATGCAGGAGATCTAAGAGGTGCAGTCAGATCTCTGTGTTGGGAAGATGCCCTGGAGGAGGGCACGGCAACCCACTGCAGGACGCTTGCCTGGAGAATCACAGACAGAGGAGCTGATGGGCTACAGTCCTTAGGGTCAGAAAGAGGTGGTCATGACTGAAGCGACTTAGCATGCATGCATGCCCTAAGTTACAAAGCTATCGATTTCAAGAGTCAGACTTTTCAAAATAGTCTATGTTTCAAGAACTACTAAAAATAAATTTAACTGTAGGTCATTTTTATACATTTAGAAAATATCAAAGTAGGACTATTTTGTTTAGAATAAAAAGAATAATAAAGGGGCATATTTGAGAATGGTAATGTGATGAGCTCTTTGAACTCTCTCCCCAGTGAAACAGTGAAAACTAGTAAAAATAATTTTTAAAATCATTTTTCAAGTCTCTGGAAACTGTGCTAAGGGTACACACCAAATGAACACACAGATTTCTTTAGTCAAGGAAATCTACTCTATCTATGTTACAGGTGCCAGAGTCCATGGTTCTAGAGCCATGACTTACTCCTTCATCCAGTGCCTCCTATTCATAACCCCCCTCCACACACACGGCTGCTGAACTGTGATGGAGAGGGCCACTCTGATCGTCGTGTCCAAGGGGATGGGGCTCTCTAATTGAAGGCTAAGCTATCTCCATCCACAGCACATTTTATAATGTCAACACATTGCTGAAACCAGGCTCTCAAATTGGCACTATAATAAAGTGTGTGTGTGTGTACACACACACACACACATATATATGGATTTCCCTGGTGGCTCAGAAACTAAAGAATCCGCCTGCAACGCAGAAGACCTGGGTTCGATCCCTGGGTTGGGAAGATCGCCTGGAGGATGGCATGGCAACCCACTCCAGTATATTGCCTGGTGAATCCCTATGGACAGGGAAGCCTGGCAGGCTACAGTCCATGGGGTTGCAAAGAGTCGGACACAACTGATTAAGAATACACGTGCGTGTGCACGCACACACACACACACACACACACACACACACACACACACATGTATGCACTTATCCTTCCTAAAGACAGATACAAAGTTCTTTTTAAAAAAATGAACAAAATTAGCAAAGCAAACCTGGCAACATATTAAAAAAATATAATATATTAGGACACAGCAGGACATATAAAACTCTAGTATATTGTGGCAAAGTAAGAATGAAAGTTAGATGAATTTCCTAATTAAAAACTAATCATGTCAGTGTATGACAAAAACCACTACAATATTGTAAAGTAATTAGCCTCCAACTAATAAAAATAAATGGAAAAAAACCTAATCAAACTAATGAAGCATATTAGAATAAAATAAAAGTAGGGAAATGAATATGGTCATCTTAATAGGTGAGGAAAAAGGGTTTGATGAAATTTAACCAACAGATAACTAACATACTGTGATATATTTTCAAAAATAAAAAATAAAGACTCTTGATGTATACAATAGAATGAAAAAACTTCAAATATCCCTGTAAGAAAAATATCAAAATGCAAAAATATACAGTCCATGATATGATATCATTTTTATTAATTTCAAAATCAGGGAAATCCCATCTATGGTGATCTAAATCAGGAAGTGTTTGCCTAGGTAGTGAAAATTGAAGGAAAGTATAAGAAGTGTATTTCTCAGGTTAGGGAAATATTCCACATTTTGATTAGGATGACAGTTACATAGGTATACATGTTTTTTAAAACTCATTAAAACATAAACTTAGGACAAATACATTTAACTGTATGTGATATAACTCAAAGGGCTTCCCAGATGGTGCAGAGGTAAAGAATCCTCTTGCCAATGCAGGAGACACAACAGATATGGGTTTGATCCCTGGGTTGGGAAGACACCCTGGAAAAGGAAAAGGCAACTCATTTTAGTATTCTTACCTGGAAAATTCCATGGACAGAGGAGCCTGGCAGGCTATAACTCATGGGTTGAAAAGAACCAGACAAGAGTGAGCACACATGCAGGAGTCTAACTTCACACAATAAAAGGGTAAAGAAAAGAAAAAAGAAAGGAAACAGTATTAAGAAAAACTTTCCTAATGCAATAATTAACATAATTTGTTACATGGCTATGCCATTATTTAAGAGTATAACATCTACTCTTCCAAGATTTTTAAATTATGCTGTTATAAATATCATCCTGAAAACATATTTGTTTGTAGTTTATAACATTTCCTTGGTAGTTGGTGCCTAAGAAGTTGAGAATTACTGTATTTTATTTTGTCTTTTAATTTGTAATAAAATTTAAAGCCTACTTTCTGTTTACAGTTATTACAAAATGTTGTCTGTATTACCTGCACTGTATGATACATTTTGTGGCCTGTCTTGCACCCAATAGCTTCTAGCTCCCACTCCCCACAGGCTTCCCTGGTGACTCAGACGGTAAAGAATCTGCCACAATGCGGAAGACCTGGGTTCGACCCCTGGGTCAAGAAGATCCCTTGGGGAAGGGAATGTCAACCCACTCCAGTATTCTTGCCTAGAAAAATTCCATGGACAAAGGAGACTGGTGACCTATAGTCCATAGGATCAAAAAGGGTCAGACACAACTGAACCACTAACACTTTCACGTTCCCACTCCCCTACCACTCTATTGCCCTCTAAAAAGATAGTAACTAGTTGTTATAGTTTTTTTTTTTTTTTAATCTGTGGATCTGTTTCTTTTCTGTTGTATTCATTAGTTTGTTATATTTTCTCGATTCTACATATGTGATATCATACATACCACATACATATGATACACATATGTATTTATTTTTCTCTAATTTTTTCATTTTTGGAGGCTCCAAAATCACTGCAGATGGTGACTGCAGCCATGAAATTAAAAGACGCTTGCTCCTTGGAAGAAAAGCTATGACCAACATAGACAGCATATTAAAAAGCAGAGACATTACTTTTCTGACAAAGGTCCGTCTAGTCATAGCTCTGGTTTTTCCAGTAGTCATGTGTGAATGTGAGAGTTGGACCATACAGAAAGCTGAGTGCCGAAGAATTGATGCTTTTGAATTGTGGTGTTGGATAAGACTCTTGAGAGTCCCTTGGATTGCAAGGAGATCCAACCAGTGCATCCTAAATGAAATCAGTCCTGGGTGTTCATTGGAAGGACTGTTACTGAGGCTGTAACTCCAATACTCTGGCCTCCTGATGCGAAATGCTGACTCATTGGAAAACACCCTGATGCTGGGAAAGACTGAGGGCAGGAGAAGAAGGGGACGACAGAGGATGAGATGGCTGGATGGCATCACCGACTCCCTGGACATGAGTTTGAGTAAACTCCGGGAGTTGGTGATGTACAGGGAGGCCTGGCGTGCTGCAGCCCATGGGGTCGCAAAGAGTCGGACACGACTGAATGACTGAACTCACTGACTGACAATAGCTTGGAGAATCCTCACCATTTGACTCCACATAATTATTTTTTCAAAATAAATGTTTTTTTAGGTACATACCCAGGAGTGAAATTTCTGCATCATATGATAGTTATAGTTTTATTTTTTTTGAGAAATCTCCATACTGTTTTCCACAATGGAGTTTTTCATAAAACCAGAACAAATAATTTGGAAATTTGTATGGATAACCAGAAGTTGAACAATTTTAAATTTCGATGAACATTACCAAACTGCATTAGAAAACGATTATATTGATTTACTATATTACTATATTAATCACTACATTGATTTTTAATTTTGCTCTACATTTCTCTCTCTAAACTTATAGATTAAACTTATACACACATATATTTATATTATATACAAATATATAAGTGCATATTCACAGCTGTGTATATTTATATTTAAAGTGTAGAATTTTATGAGATATATTATATGTATACACCCATCAAGTCATTACCTCAACCAGGTAATGGATCACTTTCAATGACCTTAAAAGCTTCCTTCTGTCTCTTTGTAATCCTTCCCTGTAATCTCATTACCAGAGAACTGAGGATCCAGTTTCTGACACTATAGACTATTTTGTATTTTATAGCTTTTCTATGACAGAATCATTTGCCATGATCTTTTTAATCTGTCTTTCACTCAGCACAATGATTTTGAGACTAATCTATGCACTTATTTCTGAACATAATTATATAAAATAATCATTTTCTGAGTAATATTATATAAAACACTGAATTGCTGGCATTTGATGAAAAACAATGTAGGATTTTTTAGGGTTGTGAATATAAGTGCACAAAATAAGTACTATGTCTTGAGATATTTCTGGGCTTTAGTGTGTAGTGAGGTAGAGCCAAAACAAGAAACAATAATCTTGATAAACAGAGATGGTACATCTTATAGGTTAGGGCTGCCATAACCAATAACATGGTGACTGGTGGAGCAGTCCTGAATCAAGGGAAGCTGTGTACAGAGTACTTTATGTATTTGTATGGAAATACACCTCCTATCCTTGATCAGATTCTAGACAGCAAAAGGAACAGGGGAAAAAATACAGAAATTCTTAGATGCATCAACTTTTGAAAAATGAAGAAGAATGGGATCTCCCAACAAACAGAAGACACTACTCTTCTGGGTAAGACAGGATTGTAGTGGACATCCCATTCTGTCCATCAGAACCCCACAAGGCCATGCACCTGGAGTAAGACCCATGACACGAGAATAAGAACTATCCATTAAGGCTAAGGAAAAAGCACTAACACAGACCCTTTTATCAAAGCAATATCTAGGGCTTTTCAGAATAAAAGTGCCTATTGGGATCTCAATGTATCAAAATATCCAGCATAGAAAACACAATCAAACAGTGAAAGTGTGTCCCATACACTGGGTAAATGACTAAATAAAACAAATTTAACATATAGAACAATAGAACCACCACAGATGTGGAAGAAACCTGCCAACAACTGTCTCTAAGCCAAGGCAGTGAAGGCCATGAAGGACTAGAATGGCCCATCAGTGAACTCTGGACGTCATAGGCCAAAAATCCACCATATGTCACACATGGAAAGTCCCTGGTCCCAAATTTCATGCTACCCATGAGAACACCAGACAGACAGTTATGCCTGCAGAGACTCTTGAATCATTCCTTTACACTTTCACCAATCATTCCTTAGCCTTGACCCCATCTGACTCCCACAATAAATATCCTGCTCAAAAGCCAATGAAGAGACAGATCTGAGCTTTGCCTCCTGCTTCCATGCTTGACCGCCTTGCAATAAATCCTTTTCTCTCTACATGAGACAGTTGCCTCGATATTTGGTCTTTCCGCTGCCCAGTGGAGAATGAGCCCACTTGCTGGGTTACAAAAGCAACAACAAACAAAGAGAAAAAATGATGCATAAAATAAAATAGATGATAGGCATAGGCCCACAAATAATCCATATATTAGAGTTAGCAAAAATAATTTAAAAAAAACTATGATTTACATAATTAAATGAAGAGGAAACATGAAAAACAGATGAAAAGATGAAGTACTTAACCGAGAATTATACTATATAAAAATTTAAATTTATATTTTAGAGTGGTAACACACAATATCAAGAATTACTAACTGATTCACTGGACTTAATAGCAGATTCAGCAAAGAAAAAATAATATTAATAAACTTAAAGACCACCCAACATAAAATATGCATACTTAATCTGGGAAAGATTGGTATCTATCTGGTCCCATAATTTCATGCAGATGGGGAAACAATGGAAACAGTGACAGAATTTATTTTGGGGGGTTCCAAAATCACTGCAGATGGTGACTGCAGCCATGAAATTAAGACACTTGCTCCTTGGAAGAAAAGCTATGACCAACCTAGACAGCATATCGAAAAGCAAAGACATTACTTGGCCAGCAAACGTCCATCTAGTCAAAGCTATGGTTTACCAGTAGTCATGTATAGATGTGAAAGTTGGACTATAAAGAAAGCTGAGCACCAAAGAATCAATGCTTCTGAACTGTGGTGTTGGAAAAGATTCTTGAGAGCCCTTTGGACTGCAAGGATATCCAACCAGTCAATACTAAAGGAAATCAGTCCTGAATATTCATTGGAAAGACTGATGCCAAAGCTGAAACTACAAACTTTGGCCACCTGATACAAAAAACTGACTCATCAGAAAAGACCCTGATGCTGGAAGACTGAAGTCAGGAGGAGAAGGGGACAACAGAGGATGAAATGGTTAGATGGCATCACTGACTCGACGGACATGAGTTTGAGCAAGCTTTGGGAGTTGGTGATGGACAGGGAAGCCTGGCATGCTGCAGTACATGGGTTTGCAAAAAATTGGACATGACTGAGTGACTGAACTAAGGAGGAGAAGGGGGCAACAGAGGATTAAATGTTTGGATGGCATTATTGAGTCAGTGGACATGAGTTGAGCAAACTCTTGGTGATAGTGAAGGACATGAAAGCCTGGCCTGCCAATGCAGGAGACGCGGTTTAAATCCCTGGGTCTGGAAGATGCCCTGGTGGAGGATATGGCAACCCATCCCAGTATTCATGCCTGGAGAATTCCATGGACAGATGATCCTGGCAGGCTACGGTCCACTGGGTCGCAAAGAATCGGACGCAACTGAGTGACAGAACAATGACAGCAACAACTATACATATATTACAACAAATGTGATATCATTTTTGTTCATTAGTTTGTTTTTTCTACTTTGAGTTCTTCAGCAACTATTTGTAGTTTCTCTGTAAATCCTTTTTGGATGAATAGAAGAATAAAGGAAATATATAATAAAATAGAGTAAGAAATTATGTTTTAGAGTTGGTACTAAGAGGAAACAGAAGCAAAGGCTACAGATTATGGTTTGGATATTCTCCATTATCTTGACAGTAAATTAGCTTTTCATTTGGATGTTACTTTCTTTCAGAAGAGTTTGATGCATTTTAAGTTGATGCAGTAGTGCATGTTATTAAAGCCAGGAATCATAAATTATTCCTTAAATCATCGAGTCTTGGGACAATAGAAATTCAATGAATCACATACCATTTGAACACTGATTTAGCTTCTGCACAACTTTATGCTGGGTTGGCTACACAACCTTTTGGCTCCAGCAGGTCTGCATACTTTCTAATTTGCTTGAAAACTGCGTGAAAATATTCCCATGGCCCTCTTGTAAAATATGACAGCCTGACATTTCCTTTAATTACAAGACCTGATCTGTTTAATAGCACAAAATTGGCCTCCAACTTGACAGGCCTCCCCTTCAAAAATCGATGGTTAGACTCTAGGGCACCAGCTCGGTCATCAAGATCAATATCACAAAAAAATATAGCTTGTCAGGACCTCTCAGCCTTTCATTGATTCAAATGGGCAGTAGCTCACAGATTGAATAATAATATTAGAGCTCTGATCCAACAAACAGAAGCCTCTTGCACTAATTTCAGTATAGGCAGATGAATCTGTGATAAATGATAGAAGCATAATATAATTATCCCAGAACTGTAGCTAGATAAATCTGAACATTTTCAGAGAGAAAATATACATATATATACATATATATAATACATTTCTTCATATTTTTCATTAAGTGAAAAAAATAACAAAAGTCTCATTAGAAATAAAACAAAATCAAAAAACACTAAAGATTCATCTTGGAATTTCCAAAAAGTCAAAGGGAAATTAACATGAAAACAAAGTAAAAAGATCAGGAAAAAAATAATTTGTTATTTTCACTTCAACAACTTTTATTTAAATGAAAATGTGCTAAAGCTTTAGAAAGGGTATTTAGCTAGAACTGTTTGCTTTAGTTCTAGTGCTGGATAATTATATTGTTACATAAGTCACTTAAATTATACATGCTTTGATCTCCTACTCTGTCATAGGAAGGTCTAGGAAGATAGTTAATCTAAGTACTATTTTAAAACTCAGGGACCAGAAAAAAAAAATAATAATAGTCTAAGTTAACTTTATATTTCACTAGTAATTGAAATAAGTCTGTATAGTTGTTTTATTTTCATTTCTAATTTGAATGCTAATAGAAGGTTTGAATGCAGGTCACAACAATGGGGAAGGAGAAATTAAAATCATATTCATAAAGATATTATATTTTACTACAAGGAAGTACAAAAAATTGTAAAACAAGGGTTTGTAATTTCTCGATACTTTTAAATTTTAAGGATTTTGTACTAAACATTACACTTATAAATGTTTAAGTTGGTAAGTTCTATGTTATGTATATTTTACCACAATTAAAACTTGTTGTAACATAGAAAACTTTTTTAAAGGTTTTTGTTTATTTTATACTATAGGATAGAGAAGTACATATAAACTATTCATAGTGTAGAAAAATAATGAAACCCAGCAGGCCCCTTTAGTGCCCTCTCCGGCATAAAAACCTTTCTATGTTCCCTTTTCTTGCTTATAGGAGAAAAAACTTTCAGCTTTCTAGACCTACTCCGAGTTCCAAAGGCCAGATTCAAACAGTTACTATTTAAGAGAGTGAGGGAAGGCAGAAAAAACAATAGTGCACCCATGGGGCCTGCTCTTCCTCCTTGAGTGGGGAGGGGAAGGGAGCACAGATTGTCGCCTATCTCTGAGCTCTACCAGCACTAAGGCTCCCATCTGGCTGGAGGATGGCAACTTCTAGCTGAGCACCAGCAGTGACCCTACGCTGGCTGAAAGCAGAAGGCTGGTAACTGAGACTCTTCTAACAACGCACCCTACAGCCCTCCCCACAAATTTTGCCTATAAAAATTTCTTCCCGAAACCCATCAGAGAGTTTGGGCCTTTGAAGCATGAACCATCCATTCTCTTTGCTTGGCCCTGCAATAAATAACACTTTCTCTGTCTAAACTCTGACATTTGAGTTTATTTGACCTCAGGATGAGTCCGGCACAGGAACTTGGGTTCAACAACAATAACTTGGAAACATTTTTATATTGCTAATTACTATACTGACAATGACATTTATGGTAGTTACTTTACTTTCTTTACTTCATTTAAATATCTCATATATACAGGTTTGTTTATCTTATATTCATATGCTTCATGTTTTTACCTTGTTTTTATATCCATTACCTCACTTGTATGAATGCACAACAACTATAAAAGGTATTAGTTTATATGTAAGAAAACTGAAACTAATATTTAATGAGTAAATCACTCAGTGTCCAGAGGTAACAGTCACCATAGCTTGGATTTAAAATCATTTATTAGATAGTTAAATTCAACTTTTCTACTGTAGTCCAAAGCTCAATATCATGCTGCTTATTTTTAAAACTTAAGGTATAGTTTTCCCCTATAACTTAAGTTATGTAGTTTCCTAGAAACAAAATGTGGTGGCTTTGGATAAAATTTCAACATTTAAAAATGGTATGAACTTTCAGGTATTTTAAAATAACTCTTCCTTCTATCAAAGATAAAACCATTTCAAGCAAGCAACAATAATCATTTCCTATTTAGAAAGCTAAAATGGTAACGCTGACTACTACAAACATTGCTGTGAATTTTAAATTTACCACTTCATTTTATAGAAAGGAAAATGCTTTTCTCAGTTATTTGGAAGGCTGTATATGTAAAAATAAAGGTAGGTCATTTTTTTAAATCACCAATGAAAACTTGGCCTAGAATTATTTTCCTGCTTACATAAATTTTAGGCATCCATAACCAAGAAAATTTACTAAGTCACAAATTCTTTTGGTTTCATTTAATTAGAACTTCACAGACTGTCAACTTTTGCTGTGTGTGAAAGCCTAACAGATGTTGTTGAGTGTCTCCTATGTTAGGAAAACATATGAGAAATAGAGACTACCTGCTTTCTTAGAACACTTTAAACTTTACTGACAAATGCATCTACATATTCATCTGTTTTTATCTCATAATTCATTCCAAGAGACAAAGCCTTCTTAAGGCAGTGTTCTGGTCCCATGTTTCATTTTGTTTTTGTCTGAAGGTTAACAGTTTCACTTCTGCTAATGTCATGGACTTCTTTCATTCTGAAATGGTTACGGTTGAAATCATCTCCTGAAGCAAACCCCAGCACTGTTTTTAAAACTGTCTTTACTTTAGGGTTATTTGCTAGACATGGGAAAATAAAATAACATCTAAAACATTATTAACCTATCAGTGGGCTAATGGATAGATCGATGAGCAACCATTTGTGAGCATAACGTTTTCTTTCTTTTCCTTACCAAGATCACAGAATAGTATTTAAATTATTTTCAGAATAGAGGATTTTTTTTTTTTTTCAGGGAGTTTGGAATTAGTCCTAAAGTTTATTTAAAGGCATGTGAACCTCTTTGTACTCTCAACTGGTAAAGTAAAGCAAAGTGATTTATACAGGAATTATTTTAATCAGATTTCTTCCCCTGCACAAAATGTACTATGAAAATAAGGCTTTTTGATGGAAGAGCTGGAGGTTACAAGAGGTAACTCTGTAATATTGGACTCTTCAAGGTAGACTTGGTCTGGGCAGATTGATTCATACAACTCTTGATAAAATCATTAAATTATCGGGGGTAGGGCAAACAGTGAGAGAGGTCCTGGGTGAAGCAAATTCAGGCAATTCAAAGACAAACCTAATTTCCATCACAAACTTTTTAGGCTCGGTTTTGCTTTATCAAGTGTCTTTATCAAGACACTGATTTAGCTCTAAATCATTTTATATGTGATTTCCAAAGTATAAGGTACTTGGAGAAAGGACACTTTATCTTTTTTGATATAGGCATTAAGCTGAAAGAAGCATCTGGGCAAATAAGCTCTGAAGGCTGTGTTTAGAAGGAGGGTTTTTTGTATTAAGCCATTTATAGGTATGTGCAAATATACCACTCATTAGTATGGTGTTATGATAGAGCAAAGTTAGCTTTCAAAAAGGAAAATAATCAGATAGAGATGAGTTGATGTCCTAAACCTAGATATAGTCACCTTGTCATCTTTTTCAAACTTCTAAGTATCACCAGTAGAAATTCTGATACAGTCATTTAGGAGATGCTTTCCATTCCCAGAATGTTAACACTAGTACTGATGAGTACTTGCTCAAGCACTTTGAACACAGATTAATGGAAGGAGGATAGTCCTGAAGTTTTCCAGCTAAAGAAAGTGGAGGGCATAGTTGGCATTTAGTACCATGCAACTGAACTAAAGACATGGCACTTTGGGTCAGGATTTTCTATTCTTTCCTCCAGTTTTAATCTCAAGTGCCATTTCCAATCTTTGGTAGGTCACAAGGTAGATATAATTATGCTACTACATAATCATTTTTTCCAATTTGTATTAAATTGCTATGAAGATAAATATGTTTCAAATTTGTAATACTAATTGATATTTGTACAGTTGCCCACTATTTAAAGTCATGTGTTCTGATTCTAAGTTTAGTATTTTATAACACTGTCTACTCAGGACATTTTATAAATAGAGTCTAGTGCTTATAAAACTCATGAGCATACCATTTTATTTGAAGATACATACAGAGTATAACATTTAGAAATTTTTAAGATTAATTCTCTTCTAAAATCTTTCAGCATGGAAGAGCATACAGACAGTAATATAAGGTCAATATGGTGCTGGTGAATAAATAAATAATGCATGAAGTATATGGTTCTAGTCACTGCAAAAATTAGCATAATGAATAAATATTAAAATATTGTTTATGTAAATTTTGTCTTTTATTGCTTAAGAGCTATGAAACATCCTGACAACTGTTATTTATATAATTTAATACACACACACATAGTTATCTTCAGTATATTGTATGTATCTTTATTTTACATCTACGTATATTTGCATATAGGAATCTGTAGGTTTCTGTCATCTGAAAGCATTCCTAGGAAGTCTTTGTAAGCCAAAATGGCATCAAGTGAGGACGAAATTATCTTAGGAAAAAAAAAAAAAGAAATTATCTTAGGAAATATATTCCTAAGGGATGCGCAAAGTAAATGGAGATAAAGTATAGATGCTTATAGACACACTTTTGAGATGCTGACTATGGATCCTGGGGAAGAATCTTGACATTGATACTCTTGCTTATTGAAGTGGATGCTCCTCTATAATGAATGAACACTATTTTAATTTTTTGTCCTTTTTCGTAAAAGCTAAAATTCTCTTGGCATTTTTCTCAGCTAGGTAAAACAATTACTAATGTAGATACTTTGTAAACGTGAAGTGATATAAAGTGAAACTTCATAAATCAGGGAATACCAGTATATAGTGTTACATACATATGTCAACAATTATAAATAAAATATATCTATATTATAGAAAATATTAAATAAGATATTTGGATTTATTTGAATTATAATGTCATTCACAGGGAAATTCATTCTCAACTTTACAGCTATGAATATTTCTATTTGAACATCACAATGCACTCCAGGGCACCATTTCATACTGATAACTTTCTAAAAACCAAAGAGAATTTTCTTAACATTTTTTGGTACATTTCTCAAGCACAGGATTATCAAGTTTTTTTAAAAAAATTATTGAAATATATTTCACATAACATAATTTCCATCAATTTAAAGTATATAGCAAGTCTCCTACATGTGAACAAGTTCCATTTTGAAAGCACATTTGTAAGTCCAGTTTTTTTCACCTAGGTACCAAACTACCATAATTGGCTATATAGTACTGTACTGTAATAGGTTTATTATATTTTTTCACACAAATAATACATAGAAAACAAAAAATAAAGAAAACAGTTTCAATCCTACAGTACAGGACCTTGAAAAGTACAATAGTACAGTACTACAACACCTCTGCTTTTATGATTCCTTCCAGACATTCCAAGCTTTACATAAAGATACTGTACTACTGTACCCCACACAGTACTATAAGCAAAGTGCACAAAAATGCAAGCACTTATAGAGGACACCTGCATGTGACAATGTGTGCTGGGCATGTGAATTAACTTATGTGCCTGGACTTGAGAACGCATGTTCACACCTTAGGAAGTTTGCAACTTGAAGGTTCATATGCAGGGGGCTTACTGTATAGTTCAGCCATTTGTAGTATATTCACTGAGCTTTGCAACAAAAACTAATTTTAGAGACTCCACTGCTTCAGAAGGAAACACTATATCATTTAGCATTCACTTTCCTTTTCCTCCTGTATTTTATTATATTTTTATTTATGTAAGATCAGAACTGCTTTGTCTCCTTGCATTCATTATTTCATTAAACTGAGCCCTATATTTTTGTCTTGGCTCTAGGTAACTTTGGCTATTTTGATGACCTTTTCCAAGATCTAACTTTTGGTGTCATTGACTTTATTGCTTTCATATTCCCCATTTGATTTTTTAATCTCTAATATTTATCATGTATTTCCTTCTGCTTACTTTGAATTTATATTGTCTTCTTTTTCTAGTCTCTTAAGGAAGAAAGATGGGTTAGTAATTCAAGATGTTGCATTTGCTTACTTTGAATTTATATTGTCTTCTTTTTCTAGTCTCTTACGGAAGAAAGATGGGTTAGTAATTCAAGATGTTGCATCTTTTTTAATACATCTGTATGTATAGTGATAAATTTCCCACTGATGACTTCCATGATTGTATCTTATAAGTTTGATATGTCATATTTTTCGTTTCATTAATTTCAAAGTATTTTTAAAATACCATTCTCTTCCTCCCATCTTTGCTCCAAAGGTTTTTTTAGGAATGTGTTGATTATTTTGATGTGTTTGTGAATTCTTTTAATTTTTCTTTTCCTATTGATTCCTAACTTAATTACACTGTATTTGACATCATACTTTTCATGCTTCCAATCTTTTTAAATTTATTGTGAATTATTTTGTGGCTTGGTTTATGGTTCATTCATGAGAGTGTTCCATGGCCATTGGAGGAAATATACATATATATATTTTTTTCTGTTGTTGGGTATAGTATTATGTACCTATTTGTCTAGTCTAGTTAGTTATAGTAATGACCAAGTTTTCAACTTTTTGCTTTTATTTTGCATAAATCTATATATTATTGAAAGTAGGGTTTAAAGTTTCTAACTATTACTGTTAAATTGTTTCTTTCTCCCTTTGGTTCTTCAGCACTCAATTTAGAGCCTTGATGTACTCCTTTCCCAATCTGGAACCAATCAGTTGTTCCATGTTCAGTTCTAACTGCTGCTTCTTGACCTGCACACAGATTTCTCAGGAGGTAGGTAAGGTGGTCTGGTATGGCCATCTCTTAAAGAATTTTTCACAGTTTGTTGTGATCTTCACAGTGAAAGGTTTTGGCGTAGTCAATAAAGCAGAGGTAAATGTTTTTCAGGAATTCTCTTGAGTTTTCTATGATCCAACGGATGTTGGCAATTTGATCTCTGCTTCCTCTGCCTTTTCTAAATTCAGCTTGAACATCTCAAAGTTCACATGCTGTTGAGTGCTGCAGAATTGATGCTTCTGAACTGTGGTGTTGGAGAAATCTCTTGTTAGTCCCTTGGACTGTAAGGAGATCCAACCAGTCCATCCTAAAGGAGATCAGTACTGAATATTCATTGGAAGGACTGATGCTGAAGCTGAAACTCTAATGTTTGGCCACCTGATGTGAAGAACTGACTCACTGGAAAAGACCCTGATGCTTAGAGAGACTGAAGGCAGGAGGAGAAAGGGACGACAGAGAATGAGATGGCTGGATGACATTACCTACTCGATGGACATGAGTTTGAGCAAGTTCCAGGAGTTGGTGATGGACAAAGAAGCCTGACATGCTTCAGTCCATGGGTTCCCAAAGAGTCAGACATGACCGAGTGACTTAACTGACCCTTTGGTTACAGTTTTTGTTTCATGTGTTTTGGGGCTCTTTTGTTAGTTGCAATAAAATTTGTAATCATACTTTCCTGATGGATTTGTACTATTTTTATTATTAAATGTCTCCTTTTGTCTCCAGTAAAAGATTTTGTCCTATAGTCTGATATTAACATAGGTACCCCAACTCCCTTTTGGTTTTATCTACATGGTATATCATTTTCCCTCATTTTATTTTCAATCCACTTATGTTTTTACATATGTCTCTTGTAAACAGCATATTTCATCACCGACACAATGGACATGGGTTTGGGTGGACTCTGGGAGTTGGTGATGGACAGGGAGGCCTGGCGTGCTGAGGTTCATGGGGTCGCAAAGAGTCGGACATGACTGAGAAACTGAACTGAACTGAACTGAACTGAAGTTGAGTTTGAATCTGACATATGTCATTTTTTTCCCTATGGGTTTATGTCTTTTTTCTTCTGTTACTTGATTCTTGTTTGTTTTTGTGTCAAATACACACACACACACACACACACACACACACATTCAAATGATCTTAGTAAAAAAAGAAGTATTTCTGTTTCTTAATTTATGAAACTAATGCATCCCCCAAAAGGGATAAAAAGTGAATTTCCCAAAGTGAATCTTATTTTTTACTTAATAAATAAACTGCCGCTTTAAATATACTTTTATTATGTAAAATAAGAAGTAACTTGCAGTGTAATTGTAACTTCCCACACTTCCAAAATGCCTCTACTCTCCTATGCATCTATTTCACAAATTAAAGTTCTTTGAGTTTTCTTAGAGTGGGGCATATTCATTCAAAAGTGTTGTTTATGATCTAACTTTTGAACTTGATGAATATGTTTATTACTTCATTGTGGTGATGGTATCACAGGTATATGCATATGTCCAAATTCATCAAATTGTATACTTTAAATATGCGCTATTTTTTACATATCATTTATGCATCAATAAAGCTGTAAAATACAATAACATGTTATATATCATTCAGTTTAGTTCAACAACCACTTACTAAGGATTTGCTAGAAGTAAGCAGAACATACAGTGTAGGTGACGAATAGTTGCAAGAGACACTAGTAAACAGACTGAAGAATTGTGAACAGACATCCATAATATTGTATAGAGACAGCAAACAAAACCATTCCAAAGAAAAAGAAAGGCGAGAAGGCAAAGTGGTTGGCTGAGGAGGCTTTCCAAATAGCTGAGGAAAGGCGAGAAGGGAAAAGCAAAGGAGAACAGGAATGGTACACCCAACTAAATGCAGAGTTCCAGAGAATAGCAAGCAGAGACAAAAAGCCTTCTGCAATGAAACAAGGAAAGAAATAGAGGAAACTAAAAGGAAAGGTAAGACTAGAGATCTCTTCAAGAAAGTTGGAAATATCAAAGGAACATTTCAGCCAAAAATGGGCACAATAAAAAACAGAAATGGTAAAAACCTAATAAAAGCAGACGAGATCAAGAAGAGATGGAAAAAATACACAGAAGAACTGTACAAAAAAAGACCTTAATGACCTGAATAGCCATGACAGGAAAATTCTTAAAGAGATGGGAATACCAGAACATCTGACCTGTCTCTTGAGAAACCTGTATGCAGGTCAGGAAGCAACAGTTAGAGCTGGGCATGGAACAACAGACTGGTTCCAAATAGGAAAAGGAGTGTGTCAAGGCTGTATATCGTCACCCTGCTTATTTAACTTATATGCAGAGTACATCATGAGAAATGCTGGGCTGGAAGAAGCACAAGCTGGAATCAACATTGCTGGGAGAAATGTCAATAACCTCAGATATGCAGACGACACCACTCTTATGGCAGAAAGTGAAGAGGAACAAAAAGCCTCTTGATGAAAGTGAAAGAGGAGAGTGAAAAAGCTGGCTTAAAGCTCAACATTCAGAAAACTAAGATAATGGCATCTGATCCCATCACTTCATGGGAACTAGATGGGGAGACAGTGGAAACAGTGGCTGACTTTATTTTTTTGGGCTCCAAAATCACTGCAGATGGTGACTGTAGCAATGAAATTAAAAGACGCTTACTCCTTGGAAGGAAAGTTATGACCAACTTAGACAGCATATTTAAAAGCAGAGACATTACTTTGCCAAAAAAGGTCCATCTAGTCAAGGCTATGTTTTTTCCAGTGGTCATGTATGGATGTGAGAGTTGGACGGTGAAGAAAGCTGAGCGCCAAAGAATTGATGCTTTTGAACTGTGGTATTGGAGAAGACTCTTGAGAGTCCCTTGGACTGCAAGAAGATCCAACCAGTCCATCTGAAAGGAGAATCAGTCCTGGGTGTTCATTTGAAGGACTGATGTTGAAGGTGAAACTCCAGTACTTTGGCCACCTGATGTGACAAACTGACTCATTGGAAAAGACCCTAATTCTAGTAAGGATTGGGGGCAGGAGGAGAAGGGGACGACAGAGGATGCGACAGCTGGATGGCATCACTGACACAATGGACATGGGTTTGGGTAAACTCCGGGAGTTGGTCATGGACAGGGAGACCTGGTGTGCTGCGATTCATGGGGTTGCAAAGAGTCGGACACGACTGAGCAACTGAACTGAACTGAACCATGACAGTGTAGTGTTTCACTCAGACCTAGACATTCTGGAGTGTGTAGTCAAGTGGGACTTAGGAAGTACTGCTGTCAATAAAGCTTGCGGAGGTGATGGAATTCCAGCTGTACTATTTAAAATCCTAAAAGAGGATGACAGTAAAGCGCTGCAGTCAATTTGTCAGCAAATTTGGAAAAGTCAGCAGTGGCCACAGGACTGGAAAATGTCAACCCTCATCTGAATACCCAAGAAGGGATAGTACTAAAGAATGTTCAAGCCACCAGACAATTGCACTCATGTTACACGCTAGTAAGGTATACTAAAAATCCTCGAAGCTAGGCTTCAGCATTACATGAACTGAGAACTTCCAGATGTTTAAGCTGTGTTTAGAAAAGGCAGAGGAGACAGATCAAATTGCCAACTATCGCTGAGAAAGCAAGGGGATTCTACAAAGCATTTGCCTCTGCTTAATTCTTTATGTTAAAGCCTTTAACTTTGTGCATCATAATAAACTGGAAAACTCTTTCAGAGATGAGAATACCAGACCATCATACCTGCTTCCTGAGAAACCTGTATGTGGGTCAAGAAGCAATAGCTAGAACCCTGTATGGAACAACTGACTGGTTCAGAATTGAGAAAGGAGTATGAAAAGGCTATTTATTGCCATTTTGTTTATTTAACTTATACACTGAGTACACCACGCAAAATGTCTGGCTGAATGAGTTACAAGCTAGAATCAAGATAGGTGGAATAAATATCAACAACCCAACCTCAGATATGCAGATGATAACACTACAAGGACAGAAAGCTAAGAGGAAGTAAAAAGCCTCTTGATGAGGGCGAAGGAGGAGAGTGAAAGGGCCGGCTTAAGATTCAGTATGAAGAAAACTAAGAACATGGCATCAAGTCCCATCACTTCATGGCAAACAAATGGGGAAAAGGTGGAAGCAATGACAGATTTCCTCTTCCTGGGTTCTAAAATCACTGCAGATGGTGACTGCAGTCATGAAATTAGAAGATGCTTGCTTCTTGGCAGGAAAGCTATGACAAACTTAGAAAGTGTGTTAAAAAGCAAAGACATCACTTTGCTGACAAAGTCTGTATAGTCAAGGCCATGGTGTTTCCATTTGTCATATATGGATGAGAGAGCTGGACAATAAAGAAGGTTGAGCACTGAAGAATTGATGCTTTTAAACTGTGGTCCTGGAGAAGACTCTTGAGAGTCTCTTGGACAGCAAGATCATACCAGTCAATCTTAAAGGAAATCAATCCTGAATACTCTTTAGAAGGATGGATGCTGAAACTGAAGCTGCAATACTTTGGCCACCTATGTGAACAGCTGACTGATTGGAAAAGACCCTATGCTGGCAAAGATTGAAGGCAGGAGGAGAAGAAGGCAACAGAGGATGAGGTGTTTGGATGGCATCACTGATTCAGTGGACATGAACCTGGGTAAACTCTGGGAGATGGTAAGGGACAGGGAATCCTAGTGTGCTGTGTTCCATGGGGTCGTGAAGAGTGGGACATGACTTTGCGACTGAACAACAAAGAACGAAGCAAGCAGGGGGCACGACATATCACGAAGGTAGATTTAAAGTCTTTTGTCTACTAAACCCAAAATCTGTACCATCTCACGTACATTTTCTGTTAGCTGCACTTTATTTTTCTGTGTGTTGTGACAAATTTTCCTCTTTGTATTGAAAACTGGACATTTTCGATCATATATAACAACTTTGGTATCCAACTCCTCTTTCCAAGGTTTCTTGTGATGTTTTGTTTTGCTTTTGAGAGTGGATCATTGTGTTTTTATTTGTACTGTTTTTTTTAGCACTTTTTTGGAATAATTCTGTGGATTCTCTTGTCTGTAGTGTATAACCATAGAGTTTTCTGCTACTCTGCTAGTTTTTAAACTTATTGTGCTTTATTATTTTAAACTGACTATAAGGTGCAATATTGGGTCAGTATAATTTGTTAGCCAATGACTGGCCAGATTTCCTAGATGCCTTGTGTGTATGTCTTCCACTGTTTGTTAGTGTCATCAATTTATAAGACAGCCTTTGAATTTACCTCTTGCTTGCTTAGGACTTCTAAGGTCTGCCAGAGTTTAGGGACTGGTGCCTTTTCCCTTCCAGATACTTCCAGAGCATATACACAGCTTTGAGCAAGCATCAAGCTTTTTATAAACACAGAAATATGTTGGAGATTTCCAGATTTTCCTGTGGTAGTCTTATTTCCTGGGATTCTCTTTAAATTCCTAGAAGGGTTTTGGTTTACACTAACTGAAATTAAAAAAAAAAAAAGAAAGGAAAAAAAAAAAAACAATTCCAGCTAATCGTCAACCTTTCATTGATAGCAAAGCAGCAACATTAAGTGATGTTTCCCAGACACTAAGGACTTGCCAGGGTGTGTATGTGTGTGCAAAGAGTAAAGCAGTAATCTGTGGAACTGGGAGTGATGAAGAGAGGGCCATCCCCCTGGAGTCATAATAGAGGGGAGAGAACAGAGCCTCAGAGGCTGAGTTCTGGAGAAAAGTCCTCAGAGGCTATGTTGAGCTCAACTCTCAGGAACAGCAGTTGCTTCAGGTTCAGGAGGCTGCACTTCCTGTGGTGGATTTTCAGGAGAGGCTATAACCATGGGAATGTTCTCAGCTGGATTCAGGTTCATCCATGTACAGGAGAAGGTGATGTGAAAGTCTATAAAGCGGACACGGCAGTGATCCCATGCTCCAGGATGGAGAAAAGCAGAGGCAGCACCAAGAGACTCTTCTGGGGCACTTGGGCACACCAGCTGCCAGCAGCCAGTCCCACTGCCGAAGCCCAGCCTCCAAGGCACATAGGGAGCGGACCAGCTTCAGCCCTATGCTGACCTTCATTCTAGACTTGTGCAGTTTGTCTTCACAGTCAGGATGGCGGCTCCTGCAATGAAGAAAAGCAATCCTCTGGCCAGGGGTTACCAGGTAAGTGTTAGAAAAATCCACAAAGTTCAGGGCAGCAGCCAGAATATCCCCACGGCCGACACGAATCAAGCCAGTGATGATCAGCAGGGATCCCACAGTGGTTAACTATCCCTGGAAGAAGAGCTTCTGCCGGCTGAGATGGGCATTATCTGGCATTTGGGCTGTGAAAATGGCTCCTCTGGGCTTTGCCATGCACCCCTGGGATTTCGGGGGAGGGACCATCACTGACTGTTGCTCCTGCCTTGGCATCACTTCACTCACAAACTGGTTTCTGAAGGCAGATGGGCTTCTGCCCATCTGAAGCAGAGGCCTGGGCTGCTTCAAATTTGCTGGAGGGAGTTGGAGTCCTGGTCTTGGCCAGATCACAGCCTTAGGCATTGGAGATGTTGCCAGCAGTTTGCTAAGTTTCAATAATGCATCTGAAGTAGGTTTCTCCTATAACAGTTGAACTCGAGTCAAATCAAAAGGTCACCATTCTTTGAGACTGGAGATTTCCCAAAGAAACACAAGTTTGCAGAAACACTGACTATGCTCTCCAGATAGGGTTTTTCACAGACCCCTGAACATGGTTACATCTCTCTCATCATTTGCAGTGCTTCTGGCTTTCAGCTGGAAAGGAAGGAGAGATGGGATAGCCATGAATCTGACATGTCACAGACCTCTCACTGTGTTACGGAGCTTATGTAGCTTCTCTTGGGTTTTCAGTTAGTTCTGTAGCTGTGACTAGCTGCCAGACTTCTGAAGTGGTTGATTTCCCCCATATTTTCACGGCTTTGTTGACAAGAGTCACTGAGATCCACAGTCCACTATTCTAGAATACAATGTCAATACTTCTGTTTTGAACTGTCACTCTAAAGTCAATAGCTCTTATCCTAATAATAATCATCTCAGGCAAATTTTGTCTTTCTTTTGAGATGTCAACCTATTTGTTACCTCTTCAAACACCTTGTTATTCCTCCTCCTAGCTGTGGATAAGTAATTTATCTCTTTATAAGTAGTTTATCTCTTTATTTTCACCACCAGCCCATCCCCCATCTTCAGCTCTTTTCTTTAATTCCTTACTAAAAGGTGCTCTATTTTTCTTTGATTTCGCTAGTAAATCCCTCTTCCCTTTGTCTTCCAGATTTAGTCTTACAGTGATCCATTAGGGGATACATTAGGTCATGACATGAAGGCCTCATTTTCACCTTTCAATGGTTCTGCCCAGTAAGTACCGATTAACTGTGGCAACTCTGATTTTAGCCTTGCAGTCTTTCATAATTTTTCCTGCTCTGTGTATAGTATCACTTTTCCCTTTTACTTCTATTAATTGAGATGCTCATGACTATGTAAATTATTCTTTTTCTTTTTGCCAAAGTGTCAATCCTATAGAAATGATAAATTACACTAGAACTATTTTCACCAATCTTTTAAATTTACGAGTCTGACATTTCTGGAAGTACTTTTCTCCTCATATTACTAAATGTACTAACAATGGTAGTTACCCATCACATTTCCTGGCTCAAACACTGTAATGGTTTTAAAAGCAATTTAAAAGCAACAGTAGCATTGATCCACTTTGCAAAATCACAGCATGATTCAGAATTTAAGTACTGCCACTTATTTGCATTCTTTCTTCTCACCTACCTTTTTCTTTATGTGAATAAGTCTTCAGAACAGATGGTAGAAGATTATCAATAAAAAGTGTTGTTAGCCTCAGTGGGAATCCACTATGCTCAGTCAAAATGTATTGCTTAGCCACCTGCTCATTTATCACATGCAAGACAACATTTTTCTGTTTTAGGCACTTTATGGGAAGATAGCTAATTTTTTTTTCCCCTTATGGATTAAAGAACAGAGAAAATATTCAATTTTCTAATAGCACTTTTACAATACAATATGTAGTCATATAACATGTAGCTATAGTTTACATTAACTGTTGACTTTTACTTTAATGATTCTTATTTGAATTAATCAAGTTACTTAAATTTCTCAAGTCTGAAGATTTGTGTTTTTAGAAAGCAAATTTTTGAGAAGTTAAATCAGATGCTAATTTCTAACTAATACATAACAAAAATTTAACCAAAAGTAGTTAGAAGAGACCCAGTTACTGTAAGATATAATACGTTACATCCAATGTGTTAACAATTTAACTGTATGTGTATGGATTGGATGTTTGTGTCCCCCTCCCAAAATTTTTTAGGTTTAAGCCATGACCACCAATAAACTGATAGAGAGATGGGGTCTTTGGGAGATAATTAGGGATACATTAGGTCATGACATGAAGGCCTCATGATGGGATTAATGGCACTCTAAGAAAGGAAAATAGAGAGCTGCCCAAAGCAGAGGAAGGCCCTGGGAGCACACGGTGAGAAGGGACTATCAGCTAGCTCAGATGAGAGCGCTCACTAGGGAACTGAATCAGCAAGCATTCTTATCTCAACTTTCCAGCCTCCAGCGCTGTGAGAAGGCTATAGTTTTATGGCAGAATCAACAAACAAAGACAGTATATTTATTTATAGATCTCATTATTCTACTGTCTTAAAAATATAGTTTACATCCCATTACTGCCAAAATATCATCCTGGATAAAGATTAAGCAAGAAGTAACCTTTGGAAACCTCCACTCTTCATTAAATAAAAGAAGAAATAAATTAAATAAAAGAAGAAAATGATAACCATAAATGTAATGGATTTATCCAAGTATTTTGCAGGAAAACATCCCAGGTTTTAAAAAAAATTATTTCTCACATATTTATAATATTTTTACTCCACTTTATTAAATAAGTTATAGTAACACAATTTTAGACCTATTATTTTTTAAATGTTCTATAGGTAAGAATTAATGACATATTTGGAAAGAGAGCCGTGTTAACTGTAAACACAGATCTGTAAATATCAGCTATAAAATAAACATGATGGCTAGACTATCTTAGATAAAATGCCCACTACATAACAGTTATGCTCTGATAGCATTATCATATGAAATTATAGGAAATTACCAAAATTCCTGAATGTATAATGAACTTTAATGAAACTACCAAAAGTTAAAGAACATTGCCAAGAAAGCATTTTATCAGTGATTACTATAAGAAGCAGACACATATAGATATTATTTACTAAATATGAGAAGGATATATCTAGTAGAGGAGAAACAGTCTTTGAAAAGCCTGTTCACATTTTTCAGTTTCAATGATTAAGAAAATACTTTATGATCTTTTTGGAAATGGAGTCTCACTATCTCCTACATAAAACATCCAGCAGCTAGAAAAGGAATCCATTTCTTCCCTACTCAATCTCCAGACCCAACATATGACTGAAGTAATACCTCTTTCCATAGTGACAGTGGAATTATAATATGAAATACCAACTGTGTGTGTGTATATATATATATATATATATGTATTTTAATTATTGCATTACTTCCCGAGCACTTTGGGGAGGAGGCTACCCATGGTAAGTTTCTGGTAACCTGGTATTGTTTCAGAGCCCAGGTGCTCATCCAGTAATGTGAGACTTCATTTTTCTGGTCATATATACACATAAATTTTAGTAAAAAGTAGAGGAAAGATGGTCACCTGCTTTAGAATTATAAGGACAAAACATTTGTATTCAATATCTATTTTATAAGGCATTTTTCCTAAATTGTGCAAGTCTCTATGTCTTTACCTTTAAAATAAGAATAATAACAGCTATTTTTCCTAAAATTTTGTAAAGATTAAATAAATTAAACAAGGTTCCTAGCACTCAGTAAGTGCCCAGCAAGGACATGTTTACATTTTAAACATGAAGGAAAATCATCATGGGAGTACTAAAAAAGATCCAGCTCTTTTTTTTTTTTTTTTTTTTTGGATTGTTGCAGATAGTCACTATGCAATTCAGAGGAAAGGAGTAGTATTATCAAAAAAGGTGATTATAAATGTATCTATATTTTAAAACCACTTAGTAGTGTAAAGTCACAAGGAAACTAAAATCACCCGTATAAGAAAATATAGATACTTAGTCAAGATTACTGCAGCAAAAAATGCTATACCAGTCATAACCATGATAGTTTTGTGAAAGCTAACTATGAGAAGGGTGCAAGATGTGGGTTCAACCTCTGGATTAGGAGATTCCCTGGAGAAGGAAATGGCATCCCACTCAGTATCCATGCCTCGGAAATCCCATGGACAGAGGATCCTGGCAGGCTACAGTCCACGGGGTTGCAAAAGAGCCAGACATGACTCAGCCACTAAACAACAACACGTTTGTTATCAAAATGAAGTTTTCTATCAATTATTTCATGACCATTTAAAATTAAAATTAGATCTGTAACAATGATTGATACTTCTTGATAAATGCTCTTGAAAATCTGGGAAACAGATTTCAATTAAAAGAAAATATGACACATTAAAATAAACGGAAAGAGAAGGGTCCTTCAGTGCATCACAGAAAGGTATGACTAGGTATGTGCTCAGTTGCTCAGTCGTGTCCAACTCTTTGGGACCCCATGGATTGCAGCCTACCAGGTTTCTCTGTCCATAGAATTCTCAGGGCAAGAACACTGGAGTGGGTTGCCATACCCTCCTCCAGGGGATCTTCCTGACCCAGGGATCGAACCCAGGCCTCCCTCATTGCAGGAGGATTCTTTACCTTATGAGCCACCAGGAAAGCCCATGACTAGGTACAGGAAGCACTAAAATGAAAAAACAGTTTCAGATAACTGAAGCAGAATGTTCATAATTTGGTGAAGACTGAATACACAGGAGGAGACAAGAATATTTCAAAGCTTCAGAAAAGAGGGTTAGAAAAATTAGGTATTTTTTGTTGATTATATTGGTGATTATCCAAATGAATAAATATGTGTCACTGAGGAATAACAGAAAAAGGATATAATATTAAGTAGGTAGCTAGCAATGCCTACCATCTGATTGCCAAATAATATAATCTTGCTTCTGAGATGATTTGAGAATGTTACAATATGCAATGTGTGTATGTATCCCAGGAATAACAACAGAGTTAAAAAAAACAAAAAAGGCTGGGTGATACATAGGCTATTTCTTACCTAACTAAATAATCTACTCCTACTTCATCATAATTAAGAGAAATTTTGTGAAAATAAAAACAATTTCAATAGAAAAAAGACACAAAACACTATCATAATTAATAGTACAGAAATATCTTGATAAAATTATAAAGGCGGGAAGAGACTTAAAATAGGTTGAATCCGATTAAGACAGACAATATGTTAGGTCCTTTTCTGTATATTGTCACCTCACAGTAACTCTAAGGACTTGATGTCATTATCTGCATTATATAGATCAGGGATTCAGAATCATAAAATGAGTAAGTTTTCTAAGAAAAAAAAAATAGTAGTAAGTGGTAGAACTGCGAATACAATCTTGATCTGACTACGTAAATCTTGCTCTTTCATGATGCCTCCATGAGAATCTGGCAACTAAATAAAGAACTCAAGTCCCAGTAAAAATGTTTCTACGCTCTGAGAATGTAGATAAGAATAAGTGATATATATTTAGCCTGCTTTTTTCTGAAAATTTCACAAACTAATGAAATTCTAAACGTTAGTTTTCATTCCAATACCAAAGAAGGGCAATGCTACTGTACAACTGCATTCATCTCACATGCTAGCAAAGTAATGCTCAAAATTATCCAAGTCAGGCTAAGCTCAAAATTATCTACGCCAGGCTTCAATAGTATGTGGACCGAGAACTCCCAGATGTTCAAGCTAGATTTAGAAAAGGCAGAGGAACTGTGACATTGCTAAGATCCGCTGGATCATGGAAAAAGCAAGAGGATTCCAGAAAAACATCTACTTCTGCTTCACTGACAACGCTAAAGTCTTTGATTGTGTGGATATAACAACAAACTGTGGAAAATTCTTTAAGAGATAGGAATACCAGACCATCTTACTTGTCTCCTGAGAAATTTGTATGCAGGTCAGGAAGCAACAGATAGAACCAGACATGGAACAGCTGACTGGTTCCAAATTGGGGAAGGAGTATATCAAGGCTGTATATTGTCACCCTGCTTATTTAACTTATATGCAGAGTACATTATGTAAAATGCTGGGTGGATGAAGCACAAGCTGGAATCAAGATTGCCGGGAGAAGCATCAGTAACCTCAGATATGCAGATGACACCACCGTTACGGCAGAAGGAAAAAGGAAATAAAATGCCTCCTGATGAAAGTAAAAGAGAAGAGAGAAAAAGCTGGCTTAAAACTCAGTATTCAAAAACTAAGATCATGGCGTTTGATCTCATTACTTCATGGCAAATTGATGAAGAAACAATGGAAAGAGTGACAGAAGTTATTTTCCTGAGCTCCAAAATCACTGCAGATGGTGACTATAGCCATGAAATTAAAAGATGCTTGCTCCTCAGAAGAAAAGCTATGAACAACCTAGACAGCATATTAAAAAGCAGAGACATTACTTTGCCGACAAAGGTTCATCTAGTCAAAGCTATGGTTTTTCCAGTAGTCATGTAAGGATGTGAGAGTTGGACCATAAAGAGAGCTGAGCACCGATGAATCGATGCTTTTGAACTGTGGTGTTGGAGAAGACTTTTGAAAGTCCCTTGGACTGCAAGGAGATCAAACCAGTCAGTCCTAAAGGAAATCAGTCCTGAATAATCATTGGAAGGACTGATGCTAAAACTGAAACTCCAATAATTTGGCCACCTGATGTGAAGAACTGACTCATTGGAAAAGACCCTGATGCTGGGAAAGATTGAAGGCAGTATGAAAAAGGGACGACAGAGGATGAGACGGTTGGATGGCATCACCAACTCAAAGGACATGAGTTTGAGCAAGCTCTGGGAGTTAGTGATGGGCAGGGGAGCCTGGCGTGCTGCAGTCCACGGGGTCGCAAAGAGTCAGACACGACTGAGGGACTGAAATGAACTAACCTAGATATGTCAGCTCTTAGAACTACTCAAAGATTCTTATTATTCTATATTCAGTTTTTCAAGATGACATCACATTGCATTTAAACAAGGGTTATATAATAAAACTTGTTTTAATGGATCCTTTGAAGTGAATTTTGTGTCCATGTAAAGTGTAAGACTTGACAGGAAAAGAGACACAATTCTTATATCCTTTGAAGATAACGAAACTTGGAAATGACATTACACTAATCAAAACAGAACTACATTAAAGCTATAGTCATCAATAATGAAGATTAAAAGTGTGATAAATGACAGTTAAGCAAATTATGTGTCTTGAAATTGGCACACAATAACAATGAGATCAATTACCACATTATAGAGTTCAAAATGATACCAAATACTATGACAAAAACCTAATTTAAAGGTTATCATTTTAAAATTATTGCATTCTTTTAATATCAATAGATGAACATCATGATGAAATTTCATCATTTTCAAGACTACAAAACCACTTGAACATTCTAGAAAACTTCTTGCAGAAATACTCAGAGTTGATTTCTAATTGGCTAAATTTAAGTGAGTGTCCTAACTGGCTGGCTCCAGATATACTTTAATGATAATATAATTTTATAAAGAAAAAGAAACAAACAAACAAACAAAAAAACCCAAAACACTGCTTCTATTATATATAGCAAACAATTTGCTTTCATATATTCCACCAGCTAATTACCCATAATCATTTGGCTCATTTGCTTATGTACAATTTTGCTTATGCTTGGGTGTCAGCAAGGAAAAATACAAAGAAAACAAAATTTTCCTGTTTATTTTACCATGTAAGCATAGATATCTGCATCACAGAGCTGATAAAACATGCTGAACATACGAAAGTGAAAAGAGGATAAAGGGCCTGGAGAAGGTAGAATTAAATGAGAAGAAAGTATTAGAACAATTATCCTCTTCCTTTTCTGTCTCTTTCTCCTCCACTACCTTCTCCTCCTTCTTGACCTTTATTTCATTTTGCTTTCCTTCCCTTCCTCTGCATCCCCTTCCTTCTCCTCTTTTCTCTTAGTAATATAATTTATTTATATCATTAATATCATATCTTTCACTTTAGCTGTTGAAAAGGTATAAATTCGTGACATTAAAATATTCCTAAAAGAATAATTAATTTACAATGTAATACTAGAAATATATTTTCATTAGATTATAGTGACTATGCTATCTTCAAATGACAGAGAAATACATAATGATGTTATTTAATTTCATTACCATTTTTTCAAGGTACATTATTATTCAAAGTAATTATTGGACACTGAATAGATAAGTGTAACTCTCTTTAAATATGTGTTAGTCCTCCATAGTCATGTATAACCTACTTGTAATAGGAAGGAGTTAATTGAATGTTATAATTTGGATAAGCAATAGTGCTAAGGATGGCAGTTTCTCAGCCTGTAACTATAATATGCTGGTCTTTCAGGAGAATGTGAGGAAAGGGTATTTGAATAATGGGACTAATTTTGTAAATAAAACTTAGATAACATTATTTTTCCTAGGTAAAGCCACATTCTTTTTTTTTTTTAACATTTCTTAAAATATTTCATAAAAACCCCACTTAGCCATCTCTGTCTCTTCTGCTTATTATTCAGAAACACATAGTGATGTCTTTAAAAACCACAATAGAATCCTAGAATACATAAAACAGAATGAAAAGTAAATGTCAACAAGTTCAATCACCTACCTAAGAGCTCTGCTTACAGTACCCTGTTTTTACATAGCTTCTGCTTTAAATGTTTTCAGTGAAAGAAACTTGATAAAGTCTGCTGTCTCTAATGATAGCTTTTCAAATATTTAAAGACAGTCATGTCTTCCAAAAGCCTCTTTTTCCAGACAATACATAAATTCTTAAAAAATTTAAAATTATTATTGGAAGAGATGCCTTTGGCATATTCTAAATTCAAAAAACAGTGCAACTAAGTTTAGCATAGGATCTAGAAGATTTTGTAAAAGGCTTATGGTGGCAAGAATCCACTTGCCAATGTAGGAGACTTGTAGAAGACACAGGTTCTATCTCTGCATCACAAAGATCCCCTGGAGAAGGAAATGGCAACCCACTCCAGTATTCTTGCCTAGGAAATCTCATGGACAGAGGAGCCTGGCATGCTATAGTCCATGGAGTTGCAAAAGAGTCTGATATGACTGAGTAGGCATGCAAGGAATGAAATAATTTTTTTGTTTCATTGAACATATGAATGTATTGTGAAATCATTTTTATTTTTTATAGGTTGTTTTATTTAGTTTCAGGAACTACCAAAGCATTTTTATAGCAAATTTCTGTAAATATTAGGGTTATTTTGTTATTATATTGATAATGTATATTTACTAATTTTTAAGGGTTTTTAAAAACACTGGTAGTTCATCAGGTGTAAAGTAGGACTAGATCAATTACCTGGAGGAATGCATGGCGACCCACTACAGTATTCTTGCCTGAAGAATCCCCATGGACAGATGAGCTTGGCGGGCTACAGTACATGGGGTTACAAAGAGTCATACACGACTCAGTGACTAAGCACAGCACAAATCAATTAAATAACATTTTAACCTTAAGTCTTTTATTTCACCCATGAGGTACACTAATATGTCACTCAAATTCTCTTCATCTGTCTTGAAAATATAAGACAACTGTCAGCTATGCTATAGTTTGTTAAGTTCAAAATCCTGTTGGATCAGATTTCGCCTCTCTACCAGTATTTCTATTTCTGTAGGTTTGATCCCTTAGGAACTCAGCATCATAGATGAGTTGGAAATAGGTGAGAAAACAAGAATCTTCAGTAGTAGAGCCAGAGAGAAGATTGGGTGTAAAAAAGTCACATGTGTTGTACAGATATAAGAGAGCAGAACTGAAATAGAAAAAGCAGCTCATCCTTCTTCTTTATAACAACAGACAATTTTGCGAAATCTGCCTTTCTCAAACAGGAAAATTAGAAAGTGGAAAGGAATGATGATCACATTAAAAGTAAAGAGGGATATATAAAGATCTTGATACCCTATTTTCTCTGCTTTCCACATGTATCTCAGATTGCCACAAGCGCCTACTGTCTGTCCACAGCTGCTACTACCGTGGATCATTCAGGTTGAGCACTGCTGCTGTCGCTGCCACTAAGTCGCTTCAGTGGTGACTGCCGTTTCCTAAATTATCAAAGAGAATGAGTGTATGTGCATACTAAGACATTTCAGTCATGTCTGACTTTTTGTGACCCTCTGGACTGTAGCCTGCCACACTCCTCTGTCCATAGGATTCTCCAGGCAAGAATACTGGAGTGGCTTGCCATGCCCTCCTCCAGGGGATCTTCCCAACCCAGGGATTGAACCCACATCTCTTGCGTCTCCTGTATTGGCAAATGGGTTCTTTACCACTAGCACCACCTGGGAAACCTAATTCTCTACTAGACCTCAATCCAAAGTCCCAAAGTCATCCTCAATTCTTTGTGTTTTTTCCTCTTCACCTTGAACACACATCTCTAAATCCATTCTCCGCTCATTTAAATTTTCTATGCCTAGTAACTGAGCCTTTCTTTACTGAATCTCTCTTTTGAAATTAATAGCCCCCTCCCTTGGTGAACTTAGAAGCAAGGGCATACGTGCAAGGACAAGATCCTGCTCCATTCTGCACAAAATCCCAAAAGCTTTCTGCTACACCAGATAAACTCTTCATGGACGAAAACAGTAAGATGGGAAGGAAAAATCTCTGAAAGAATTATATTTTTAATCAATAGGTGCTGCTTTTAAATATAGGTATTTAAACGTGAAAGAAATGAAATAATTTAATTGGCAAGTTTTAATTCCCCTAAACCTCTCCATTTAATGAGACAGAGGTGTAATAACAAGGTTATGTTAGTTACAGAAACTAAAAAATTTCCTCATCTGAATATATGTGTCCACAGTGAAGTTCTGAGAAACTGTTATATACCTCCCTGGTAGACTTTAAGAAAGTATAAAAAGACATTTACACTTTTTTCACATTCACATTGATTTTTATCTATTATGATTTTCTGGAGTTTCAAAGTAAATGAAATAAATATTTTACCAAAGTTTAAAAAATAAAATATAGGAATTCATGTAACAGATATTTGAAATAATTTTAACTTGCTGGACTACAGAAAAATAAACAAACAAACAAAAAAAAAGACAAGAAGCATTCTTATTCAATTTCTTTTAAAAATTTTATTGTATACACAATGGAATATTACTCAGCCATTAAAAATAATACATTTGAATCAGTTCCAATGAGATGGATAAAACTGGAGTCCATTATACAGAGTGAAGTAAGCCAGAAAGATAAACACCAATACAGTATACTAATGCATATATATGGAATTTAGAAAGATGGTAACAATAACCCTATATGCAAGACAGAAAAAGAGACACAGATGTATAGAACAGACTTTTGGACTCTATGGGAGAAGGCGAGGGTGGGATGATCTGAGAGAACAGCATCGAAACATGTATTTTATCAAGTATGAACCAGATCGCCAGTCCAGGTTGGATGCATGAGACAAATGCTCGGGGCTGGTGCACTGGGATGACCCAGAGGGATGGGATGGGGAGGGAGGTGGGAGGGGGGATCGGGATGGGGAACACAGGTAAATCCATGGCTGATTCATGTCAATGTATGGCAAAAATCACTACAATATTGTAAAGTAATTAGCCTCCAACTAATAGAAATAATTGGGGGTGGGGAAAGAAATACAAAAAAATCAAATAAATAAAAACTTTATTGGAGTAAGCAAAGTGGTATAGCCACTATGGAAAACAGTATGGAGGATGCTTTAAACAAAAATAGAGCCAGCATATGACCCTGCAATCCCACTCCTGCACATATATCTGGAGAAAAATACGGCCTAAAAGGATACAATGGCTTACAATGAAGTGTTAGCTTCGGGTGTAAACAAAGTGCATCTGTTACACATATACAGATATCCACTATTTTTTAGATTCTTTCCTCACATAGGTCATGATGGAATATTGAAAAGAGTTTCCTGTGTTGTATGCAAGTCCATGCCTGGTCTCACACCTCAGAAAACCCTAATTCAAAAAGATATATGACATATATGACAAACTTACAACTAACCTCATTCTCAATGGTGAAAAGCTGAAAGTATTTCCTCTAAGATGAGGAACAAAACAAGGATGTCAACTGTAAGCACTTTTATTCAACAAATTTTGAATGTCCTAGCCACAACAACCAGAGAAGAAAAAGAAATAAAAGGAACCCAAATAGGAAAAGAAGTTAAATTGTCACTGTTTACAGATGACATGATACTATACATAGAAGCTTCTGAAGACACTACCAGAAAACTACTAGAGCTTATCAATGAATTTAGTAAAGTTGGTTATAAAATTAATACACAGAAACCTGTTGCATTTCTACACACTAACAAGAAAGGATTAGAAAGAAAATTCAAGACACAATTCCATTTACCACTGCATCAAAAAGAATAAAATGACAAAAGACCTATATCATGAAAACTATAAGATGTTAATGAAAGAAATTTAAGAAGACTCATATGTAAAAAACATATCATATTCATTGATTGAAAAAATCAGTATTGACAAAATTACTCTACTACCCGAGACAATCCACAGATTCACTATGTGTGTAAAAGGAAATTAAATAATTCTTTAGCACCATACAGAAAATTAAACTCGAAATGGATTAAAGACCTAAATGTGAGACCAGATACTGCAAAAATCGTAGAGGAAAATATAGACAGAACACTCTCTGACATAAATTGCAGTAATGTTTTTTGATCCATCTCTTAGAATAATGGAAATAAAAACAAAAATAAACAGGATGTACTTAAAAGCTTGTACACTGCAATAAAAAAAGAAAAAAGAAAAGACAACACATAGATAGGGAGAAATTATTTGTAAATGATGTGACTGAAAAGGGATTAGTCTCCAAAATTTACAAACAGCTCGTGAGTCTTAATATCATCAAAACAAACAACCTAATGAAAAATGGACAGAAAACTTAAATTGACATTTCTCAATACAAATGGCCATGAGGCACATAAAATATGTTCATCATTGCTAAATATTAAAGAAAAATATAACAAAACTATGATGAGATATTACCTCATACCAGTCTATATGGTTATCATAAAAAAAAATAATCCACAAACAATAAATGCTGGAGAGAATCTGGAGAGAGGAGAACCCTCCTAAACTGTTGGTGGGAATGCAAACTGGGTACAGTCACTATGGAGAATAGTATGGAGGATCCTTATAAACAAAAACAGAGCCACCGTATGACCCTGCAATCCCACTCGTGTGCATATATCTGGAGAAAAATATGGCCCAAAAGAATAACATGCACTCCAGTTTTCACTGAAACACTGTTCACAATAGCCAGGGCATGGACACAACCTAAATGTTTTATTCAATTTTCTATATTAGTGATTTCCTCCTTATCTATCTATCTATCACCACTTTCTTCTATCTATCTCAGATCCACCATCTGTGCTTAAAATAAAAGGCTGCTGGAAATGTGATCATTACCAAATACCTTATGAAAAAGTGACAATATATTTAGCAACTTTACCTTGTTTTGGCATAAACTACTGCCAATATAGAATTTCAAACAAATTGCACCACCCTTTAGAGAATGACAGCAAACATACATGTAGGGCATAATATAAACCTGACACTGTACTAAGCCTTGGGAATGCAAAGATTAATAAGCTATAGCCCCTTTTTCAATTAGCCATCTTATGAGGAAGACAGCCATATAACTAACTAGAGCTTACTAGGGTAATATCATATAGTCACAGTGCCATTTACCATTACCATGCCACTCACCATATATATCAATATATGTGTGTATGCATATTCAGTGTATCAATGACTACAGATAATTAATAATTAGTGATAATATACATATATATGTCCATGCCGTATTCATTATATGTCACATATATTTAATAATTATCTATGGTATAAAAACAATCTAAAAAAGCAAAGGAAAGGCAGCTGAAATCAAGGTCCCTAATAGACCACTGGAATACAAAGTAAACAGGAAAAATTTTCAAGACTGGAGTCACAGACCTGGTAGTAAAGATATAATTATCATGGACAGAAAATAATTTAAAAAATTTTATTTATAGATAATGAAAAATAAAACTTTGTTAATATAGAACTCTATAGCTGTAAAAATATGCCCTGCTTTGTGTCTGTGTGTATGTGTGTGCGCATGTGTGAATCATGTTATGTGCATCATTTGTTGATAATATTGCTCTGGAAGTTAACAGAATGGGGGGACTCAAATCCTTATAAGTTCAATTAACTGTTATGTCTCTAGTGTATGGATAATTTGGTGGTAAATGCTAGGATGATAAAGACTAGGATATCATTTAATAAGAGAACTCTGATCCATTTTAAGTCTCAGAGTAAACATAGAGTTAACTGCTAACATAGAGACACACTATATTAGTTACAGTATCTCAGTAATGTTTTCATGCTAAAGTTTATTTTGAAGATCAGATGCATATGTGTGACAGAGAAATGCTTCTGCAAACACACACACACACACACACACACACAAACACACAAATGTGATATATATGTCTGAAGCAGTCTTGGGAAGTTAATCTACTCCCCTGTATTGCTATGAAGCATGTTTCTTTTAAATCATTTTTGTTGAGAGCATCTGTTACCCTTTTTAAACATTTCTAAGTAATCAGAGAGCTTAATATCTGTCTCTTTTTCCTAACCACACACACAGTGTTGAATCTAAATCATTATTTTTTCCTTCTCAGTGCAGTAAGGTAATTTTTTTAAAAAAAAGCTACAATTTTCTATACTATAAAATTATATGTCCTGTAGTAATGCCATGAATGTGATACCTGCATTATTTAGCAAAAATCTGGCCACACACCAGAAAAGATTTTTGCATTACCATCCTACGGACAAAATAAGATTAATCATTGAATGTGATTATTAATCATAGATTCCTTGAGACCCTGAATTCAGGATTGATGAGAGTAATGTCAGCAACATGATAGAACAGAAGCCGGAAGAAAAGCAATTTTAACAAACATGCACAGAAAATGGTGTCTTTGTGGAAGTCTTAGTGTTCAGTAGAAAAGTTTAACACACTGCTGGAGAAAAAAACATCTGAGATTATAAACAGAGAAGAAGATAAGAGGAGCTGCTTCACTCTACTTGTACCCTCCTTCAAGGCAGAGCACCTCACTGCCAATAAAGACCTTAATGGACTCTGATTTCTCCCGTGGGGAGAAGTGCGAGTTTGAGTGAGTGTCCGGTTTCTCCGGGTGAGTGGGATGCTACCGAAGAGACCCGCTTCTTTCCTGTCCCATTCTGAACAGTGAGGTGTGCTGCCCAGCTGGGAGTGGAGAGAGCTGGGGAAGAGAAGTCTGCTGGGCTCTCAGAGGACACCAAAGGGGCATGGACTCTACTGACGACCTGGCAGATTCCATCAGGAAGTCCACTTAGGTTACCACGAGGGATGCATCACTTTCACACTCCCACAACTGGTCAGTGGGCAGCCCTAACACTCTACCTCACTCACACACACTCCGATGCCATTGACAGTTCCAAGCGTGTACCCTCAAGTATAGCACTTGCAAAATAGTGCAGATGGCAAAGGAGGTGTGGCTCTCTGAGACGGGGCAAAGCTTTCGGCCTGTTGTAGTCCCACTTGCTTAGTTTTGCTTTCATCGCCTAGAACTGAAAAATTCAATGAAGAAAATGAAAAAAAAAAAAAAAAGACAAATATAATAAAAAATGTTAAAAGCCAACTTGATCAAGCAGAAGAACAAGTCTGGATAATCAAATACAGGTCATTTGGAATTATCCAGTCAGAGGGGCACAAGAGAATGAAGAAAAAAAAATTTAAAAATGAACATCCTTATATGAGTTATGGGAAACCATTAAGTGAAAAATATACACAGAGACAGGGAAAAAGGGGTAAGAGAGTTATTCAAGGAAATAATGGCTGAAAAATATTAATATTTAGGGAGAGATTTAGGCATCATGAAGCTCATGTGTCCTCCAATGGATTCCCCCTCACACACACAAAAATGTCTAAGGCACATTATAATAAAAATATAAAATTAAAGACATAAAGAAAAAATTTAAAAACAACATAAAAATATCTTAACATACAAGGGAAACTTTAAGCCCATCAGAAAACTCCTTAGAAGAAATTTTTCTGATCAGTAGAGAGGAATGATATATTCAAAGTACTAAAAGAAACAATCAGAAAAACAAACAAAACATCTTTCAACCAAGAATATTTTACCCATAAAAGCTCTTCTTCAGAAATTAGGAGAAATAACCACTTTTCCATACCAAAAAAAAAAAAAGAAAGAATTCATTATGACTAGACTTGCATTATAATATATGCTGAAAGAAACTGATCAAGTTGAAATGAGATGACTCTAATTAAAACATGAGAATATATAGAAATTAAAAATACATTGTTTCTGGGCATACACACTGAGGAAACCAGATCTGAATGAGACATGTGCACCCCAATGTTCATCGCAGCACTGTTTATAATAGCCAGGACATGGAAGCAACCTAGATGCCCATCAGCAGATGAATGGATAAGGAAGCTGTGGTACATATACACCATGGAATATTACGCAGCTGTTAAAAAGGATTCATTTGAACCAGTTCTAATGAGATGGATGAAACTGGAGCCCCTTATACAGAGTGAAGTAAGCCAGAAAGATAAAGAACATTACAGCATACTAACACATATATATGGAATTTAGAAAGATGGTAACGATAACCCTATATGCAAAACAGAAAAAGAGACACAGAAGTACAGAACAGATTTTTGAACTTTGTGGGAGAAGGTGAGGGTGGGATGCTTTGAAAGAACAGCATGTATACTATCTATGGTGAAACAGATCACCAGCCCAGGTGGGATGCATGAGACAAGTGCTCGGGCCTGGTGCACTGGGAAGACCCAGAGGAATCGGGTGGAGAGGGAGGTGGGAGGGGGGATCGGGATGGGGAATACGTGTAAATCTATGGCTGATTCATATCAATGTATGACAAAATGCACTGAAAAAATAAATAAATAAATAAATAAAGGAGGAAAAAAAAAAAAAAAACTTTGACCAAAATAAATAAATAAATAAATAAAGCTAGCAGCAAAACTCAAAAAAAAAAAAAATACATTGTAAAAGTAAGTATATAGTCAAATTCAGAATATTCTAATACTGTAATATGGTAGGATGTTAATCACTTATATCTAATATATAGGTAAAATAAACATATTAAAATAGCTATAGGTATAATATTTTAATGGATATTCAAGGTAAAAATATAAAATTTAACATAAAAAATAAAATGTGGGGGGGGGGAGGTAGAAGTTTTGTATGCAGTTGAACTAAGTAGTTAACTTAAAATAACTAGAAAATGCGTTATGTAAGTCCCATGGCAACCATTAAACAAAAACTAACAATAGAGTCAAAAAAGATAAAGAGAAGAAAATTAAAAAATACCACTATGGAAAATCATAAATTCACAAAGTAAGACAACAAGAGAGGAACAAAGAAATAGAGGAACCACAAAATTAGTCAGAAAACAATTAATAAGAAGGTGTTATTAAATCTTCAACAATGAATAATTAATTTAAATGTAAATGCAATAAATTTGCCAATCCAAAAGCACAGTGTGGCTGGATGGATAAATAATAATACCCATTTAATAAATGGATTTAATAAATGGATTTATATTTATATTTATATCCATTTTAATACATGGATAAATACCCAACTATATGCTGCCTACAAGCGCATCATTTCAGCTTTAAGGACACACACAGAGTGAAAGTGATGAGATGGAAAAAGACAGTCTATGCAAATGAAACCCAAACTACTTATATCTGGCAAAAAGACTTTAAGCAAAAGCCTGTAACAAGAGTTGAATAAAGTCATTATATAATAATGCATCCTGTGCACTTATTCACTCAGTCGCGTCCAACTCTTGTGACCCCATAGACTGGAGCCTGCCAGGCTCCTCTGTTCATGGGATTCTCCAGGAAAGAATACTGGAGTGGGTTTCCATTTCCTTCTCCAGGCCATCTTTCCAATCCAGGGATTGAACCCAGGTCTCATGCATTGCAGTCAGACTCTTTACCAACTGAGCTATGAGGGAAGCCATTTTATAATGATTAAACGGTCAATTCATGAACAGAACATAACAACTGTAAACTTGAACCAAAATTTGGAGCACCTAAATATATTAAACAAATACTAACAGATCTGAAGAGAGAAATAGACAACAATACAATAATAGTAGGGGACTTCAATACTGCACTATCTGAACTACAAGATAGATCATTTGGACAGAAAATCAATAAGGAAACAATGAACTTAAACTATATGTTAGACCAAAGTGACCAAATATACTTATAAAAGCATTCCACCCAATAGCAGCAGAATATACATTCTTCTCAAGTACACAAGGAAAATTCTCAGTATAGATCCTATGTTAGGTCAGAAAATATTTCTTCACAAATTTAAGAATATTAAAGTCATACCATGTATCTTTTCTGATCATACTGTTATGAATCTAGAAAGCAATAACAAGAGGAAAACTGTAAAACTCAAATATGTGCAGATCAAATACACTTCTGAAAAACCAATGATTCAAAAGGGATTTGAAGGGATTTGATTTCAATGAAATCAAAAGGGAAATCAAAAAATATCTTGAAACAAACAAAAATGAAAACCCAACATACCAAGATTTCTCAGATAAAGCAAAGCAGTTTTAAGAGACAAGTTTATAATGATATATGTCTAAATTAAGAAAAAAAAAAAAAAGGAAAAACTACACAAGATAAACAATCCATCTTTATACTTCAAAGAACTATAAAACCAATAACAGATCCAAATGTCTCCCAAGGCAAAAGAAATAAAAACAAAAATAAACAAATTGGACCTAATTAAACTTAAAAGTTTTTGCAGATCTAAGAAAAAATTCAAGAAAACAAAAAAGACAGCATAATGAATAGAAGAAAGTATTTGCAACAGTGTGGCCAAAAAGGGTTTAATATGCAAAGTATACAAATAACTCATACAACTCAATATTAAAAAAATAAATAAATAAATGGCCAGAAGACCTAAATAGATATATTCCCCAAAAGACATACAGATAGCCAATAGGTACATAAAAAGCTCAACATTTATATTCATTAGAGAAATAAAAATCAAAACCACAATAAAGTAGTATCACATCAGAGCAGTTAGAATGGCTATCACCAAAAAGTCTACAAATAATTAATCCTGTAGAGGATATGGAGAAAAAGGTAACCATCCTACACTGTTGGTGGAAATGCAAACTGAAGCAGCCACTATGGAGCAAAATATAAAGGCTTTGTAAAGACGTAAAAGTAGAACTACCATTATTACCTAGCGAATCCACTTCTGGGTATATATCCAGAAAAAAAAAAAAAAAAAAACCTAATTTCAAAAGCTAAATGCATTCCAGTGTTCACAGTAGCACTATCTACCACAGCCAAGACACAGAAATAACCTGAGTGTGCATCAACAGATGCATGGATAATGAAGAAGTGTTATGCCACATGTCTTTGTGTTGTGAAAAAATACATATACATCCATGGAATATTTTCAGCCATAAAAAAGAGTGAAATAATGTCACTATGGCAAGGAGAAGGGAATGGCAATCCACTCCAGTATTATTGCCTAGAGAATCCCATGGACAGAGGATTCTGGTGGGCTATAGTTTATGGGGTCACAAAGAGTTGGACACAACTGACCATCTAACACAACAAAAACAAATGTATACATATATATATATACATACACACACACACACATATACACTCTCTCTGTATATATAGCGAGAGATCATATAAAAATCAGTTGCATTTCTACATGCTAACACTGAACTAATGGGAAGATAAAATAATATCACTTACAACAACATTAAAAACAAACAAAAATACTTAGGAATAAATTTAGCCAAGGAGGTGAAGATCTTTACATTAAAAACGATAAGAATTTGATGAAAGATGTTGAGAAAGACACTAATAAATTGAAATCAAGTTGATACTTCAGTAACACTGTTTGAACTTTGTGGATCCACCTATACATGGATATTTTTCAATGTATAGATTTGTGGGTTTTGCATATGCATGTTCAACAAAACACTGATCAACATTCCCATCTGATTGATGGAATCCTCAAATGTGAAACTCATGGATTTACAGGACCAACTGTAGGCACTGTACTACACCATTTTATATAAGGGATCTGAGTATCCATAGATTTTGGTGTAAGCGTGTGCTCCTGGAACCAATCCCCTATAGATACTAAGAGATGATTTTATATAGCCCATATTCACAGAATGGAAGAATTAATACTGTTAAGCTGTCAGTAGTACTGAAAATAATGTTCATTTATGTAAATCCTACCCAAACTATAAATCCTATCAAAAGCTTCATTTTTACAGAAATAGAAAAAAAAATAATAATTCTAAAACTCCTATGAAAAGCCTCCTAAGGCCCAAAGCAAATATGAATACATCATACTTCCTAATTTCAAACCATAATACAAAGTTACAGTAATCAAAACAGTATAGTACTGGCATAAGAATAGATATACAGCCCAGTGAAACAGAATACAGACCCCAGATACAAACTCACACAATTCTTTCAAGCAGGAACACACAATAGGGAAAATATAATCATTTTAGTAAATGGTGTTAGTAAAACTGGATATACATATACATGCCAAATAACAATATTGGGCCACTCACAAATATTAGCTCAAAATTGATTAAATATTTAAACATAACCTGAAAACTTCTAGGAGAATAAAGAAAAATTTTCCTTGACTTTGATCTTGGCAATGATTTTTTTTTTTTTTGGATATGATATAAAAAATAGAGGCAACAAGAGAAAAATAAACAAGTGGGACTGTATCAAATGAAAGTTTTGGCAAAACAAATGAAATGATCAAGAAACTGAAAAGGCATCCTACAGAATGGGAGAAAATATTTGCAAGCCTCACATCTGATAAGAAGGTAATATACAAAATATTGAAGAACTTATGAAACCTACATAAAAATAAAGTAATCCACTTAAAATGGGTAAAACTCCTGAATAGATATTAAGAAAACATAAAAAGGGCCAAAAGGTACATTTAAAGATGCTCTACACCATTAATCCACAGAAATGCAAATAAAATCATAGTGAAATATCACTTTACAAATGTTAATATTAGGATGGCTTTTATCAAAAATACAGCATATAAAGTATCCATGAGGTACCTAAGAATGGAAATGTAAATTGGTACCTAAGATACCTAATGATGGAAATGTAATTGGTAAAGCCACTATGGAAAATAGGATTGAGGTTCACAGAAAAAGTGAAAACAGAATAACACCGTATGACCCAGCTTCAAGATATACATCTGGAAGGAAACAACAGACAGATATTTGTGCTTCCATCTTCATTGCTCTTCATTTCAGCATTATTCACAATAATCAAGATATGGAGATGTTCATCACCAGATAAATGAATAAAGAAGATAAAGATGGGTGTGTGTGTGTGTGTGTGTGTATAATATTACATATAATATTGGACTTCCTTTGTGGTTCATCTGGTAGAGAATGCACCTGCAATGCGGGAGACCTGGGTTCGATCCCTGGGTTGGGAAGATACCCTGGAGAAGGGAAAGGCTACCCTCTCTAGTATTCTGGCCTGAAGAATTGCAGGGCCAAATGGTTTATGGGGTTGCAAAGAGTCAGACATGACTGAGCGACTCACTTTCACATATAACATCACACACACACACACACACACAATGGAATATTATTCAACCATAAAAACGAAATCCCTCAATTAGCAACAATAGGGATGAATCTAGAGGACCTTGTGCTAAGTAAATAAGTAAGACAGAAAAAGCACTGTATACTCTCATTCATAATTTGAATTAAAAAAAAATCAAACTCATAGCAAGATAGAGTTTAACAGTGGTTATCAAGAGTTAGGAGTTATGGAAGATGAAGAGATGCAAGTCAAGGGGCACAAGCCTTCAGTTATAAGATAAATAAGCTCTGAGGATCTAATGTACACCACAGTGATTACAATTAATAATACTGTGTTATATATTTGAAATTTTCCAAGATTAACTTTAACCACTCTTTTCACACACAGACACATACACAGAAAGAACTCTATATAATAGTTGTGTTAATTAACATGATTGCAGTAATCACTTCATAATGCATACTTATGTTAATTCATCACACTGTACACTTTAAATATCTATAATTTTATTTGTTAATTATACTTCATTAAAGGTGAACAATTTAAAAAAAAAAGAAAAGAAAAGGGATTAAATGGCTTTCTTTTTTTCCTCTCTCTCACTAAAATGATCCACATCATTTTCCTACAATTCCTGAGAAGTAATACATAAATGTGGAAACAGGTGTAAGAAGGGTGAAAGAGAAAACAAGGAATATACCTTTTCTTAAAAAAAAAAATTTAATTGGAGGCTAATTACTTTACAATACTGTAGTGGCTTTTTCCATACATTGACATGAATCAGCCCTGGGGGTACATGTGTTCCCCATCTTGAACCGCCTCCCACCTGCCTCCCATCCCATCCTTCAGGGTCATCCCAGTGCGCCAGCCCTGAATGCCCTGTCTCATGCTTCAAACCAGGACTGGCGATCTATTTCACATATGGTAATACACAAGTTTCAATGCTATTCTCTCAAATCATCCCACCCTTTCCTTCTCCCACAGAGTGCAAAAGACTGTTCTATACATCTGCGTCTCTTTTGGTGTCTTGCATAAAGGGTCATCATTTCAATCTTTCTAAATTCCATATATATGCATTAGTATACTGTATTGGTGTTTTTCTTTCTGCCTTACTTCACTCTGTATAATAGGCTCCAGTTTCATTCACCTCATTAAAACTGATTCAATTATTCTTTTTAATGGCTGGGTAATATTCCACTGTGTATATGTACCACAGCTTTCTTATCCATTCATCTGCTGTAGGACATTTAAATTGCTTCCATATCCTGGCTATTACAAACAGTGCAGCAATGAACACTGGGGTGCATGTGTCTCTTTAAGTTCTGGTTTCCTTGGTGTGTATGCCTAGCAGAGGGATTGCTGGGTCATATGGCAGTTCTATTTCCAGTTTTTAAGGAATCTCCACACTGTTCTGATAGTGGCTGTACTTGTTCACATTCCCACCAACAGTGTAAGAGGGTTTCTCTCCACACCATATCCAGCATCTATTGTTTGTAGACTTTTGGATAGCAGCCTTCTGACCAGTGAGAGATGGTACCTCATTGTGGTTTTGATTTGCATTTCTCTGATAATGAGTGATGTTGAGCATCTTTTCATGTGTTTGTTAGCCATCTGTTTGTCTTCTTTGGAGAAATGTCTGCTTAGTTCTTTGGCCCATTTTTTGAATGGGTCGTTTATTTTTCTGGAATTGAGCTGCATAAGCTGCTTGTATATTTTTGAGATTAATTATTTGTCCATTGCTTCATTTGCTATTATTTTCTCCCATTCTGAAGGCTGTGTTTTAAACTTGCCTATTGTTTCCTTTGTTGTGCAAAAGCTTTGAAGTTTCATTAGGTCCCATTTGTTTATTTTTGCTTTTATTTCCAATATTCTGGGAGGTGGGTCATGGAGGATCCTGCTGTGGTTTATGCCAGAGAGTGTTTTGCCTATGTTTTCCTCTAGGAGGTTTATAGTTTCTGGCCTTACATTTAGATCTTTAATCCATTTTGAGTTTATTTTTGTGTATCGTGTTAGAAAGTGTTCTAGTTTCATCCTTTTACAAGTGGTTGACCAGTTTTCCCAGCACCTCTTATTAAAGAGGTTGTCTTTTCTCCATTGTATATTCTTGCCTCCTTTGTCAAAGATAAGGTGTCCATAGGTACATGGATTTATCTCTGGGCTTTCTATTTTGTTCCATTGATCTATCTTTCTGTCTTTGTGTCAGTACCATACTGTCTTGATGACTGTGGCTTTGTAGTATAGCCTGAAGTCAGGCAGGTTGATTCCTCCAGCTCCATTCTTCTTTCTGAAGATTGCTTTGGGTATTCAAGATTTTTTGTATTTCCACACAAATTCTAAAATTATTTGTTCTAGTTCTGTGAAAAATACCGTTTGTAGCTTGATAGGGATTGCATTGAATCTATAGATTGCTTTGGGTAGTATACTCATTTTGACTACATTGATTCTTCTAATCCATGAACATGGTATATTTCTCCATCTATTTGTGTCATCCTTGATTTATTTCATCAGTGTTTTATAGTTTTCCATATATGATGCTGGACAGATCTGGTTATAAATACTGGTTTGGCTACATACTGCTGTGTAGCTTTAGGTAAGATAATGAACTTTCCTAAGCCTTGATTTCCTCACTACTAAATGAGAGATGAACAAACGAGCTGCTGTAATGATTAAATGAGAAAAAAAAATACATAAAATGCTTATCTGAAGGCAAAGTAAAAAGTACATATTCATTTAAGACAGTGTCTGGTTAGTGCCCCTTTTCTAGATCTTTTATAACTACTAGGAGACTTAGAACCCAATTTTGCACTTAGTGTGTTCTCATTATATACTTGTTGAATTAATTGATGTTCAGTTCAGTTCAGTTCAGTCACTCAGTCGTGTTCGACTCTTTGCGACCCCATGAATCGCAGCACGCCAGGCCTCCCTGTCCATCACCCACTCCCGGAGTCTACTCAAACTCATGTCCCTCGAGTTGGTCATGCCATCCAGCCATCTCATCCTCTGTCGTCCCCTTCTCTTCCTGCCCCCAATCCCTCCCAGCATCAGGGTCTTTTCCAATGAGTCAACTCTGCATGAGGTTGCCAAAGTATTGGAGTTTCAGCTTCAGCATCAGTCCTTCCAATGAACATCCAGGACTGATCTCCTTTAGGATGGACTGGTTGGATCTTCTTTCAGTCCAAGGAACTCTCAAGAGTCTTCTCCAACACCACAGTTCAAAGCATCAATTTTTTGGTGCTCAGCTTTCTTCACAGTCCAACTCTCACATCCATACATTAATTGATAAGTCTTTCTCAAATTTTCCAGAAATTCACTCTTTCAAAGTTTTACAATTCCAATGTAAGTTCTAGTATTATTTACTAGTGGGTATCAGGTATATAATTATGCTCACAAAGGGAATTCTGTGCATTCCAATGCATTGTTTTCTAAGTAATTCTGACAACTGGAAAATTCTTTCTTATGATTAGCAAAAGTCAGTCATCTAATTTAACAATTGTTTTTCTTCATGTAAAGAGCCCTTTAGGTATTCATGTAAATGGATATGAAATGGATGCCCTCACAGATTTTTCTCTTCTCCAACTACATGGAACTGATACTTCATAAATTTAGTTTGGGTCAACAAAAATCCTTAAATGGGATACAAACACTAGAGGCATTATTAAAAAATAAGCATGGCAGATTGAAAACACTTTTTGTGTTTTCCTTCTAAACCAAATTAAAATGAAAATAGACGGATAAAATTTAAAAAAAAATGGAGGACATGGAGAAATGAGCAGCTGACAGAGGAACGTTAGCAAAAATTTGGAAGGTGGAAAGAAGACAAATAAGTTTTCATTGGTTTAGAAGATCAGAGAAAGCAAAAGTGAATTATTTGAGTTTTTTCTTGGTGGTGGTAGAAATCTAGTAGGGTTTTCTCACTGGGGATCCCTATAAAGACTGAAGAATTAGGTGCTTGAGTGCCTTTGATATTAGAGTGTTGATGTCACTAGAATCAAGAGGATTGACTGAAAACATTTTCAACAAACTTTATTTACTCAAGATAGCTGGATATGGGGTTAGACCCTAAATACCATGTCTCAGTTCATGTAGCCATATGACTATGACTATTCTTTTTTTTTTATTTACTTTAATTGGAGGCTAATTACAATATTATAAAATATTATAAACCACAATATTATAGTGGTTTTTGCCATACATTGACATGAATCAGCCATGGGTGTATATGTGTTCCCCATCCTGAATCCCCAGGCACATGTTAGCCTACATTTTCCAGAAGTGTTTGTTTGCTTTCCTTTTTAAAAAGTAGCACATTGATATGATAATTGCTGAAACCATGATGTAAGTTCTTTAAAGCAAAAAGTAAGAGAAGTGAATCTTTCTTTACAATAGCTGTGGTCAGTTCACAAGAACTTAGAGAATGTAAACAGCAGACACTGTAAGCTGACTAACAAACTGACTATGCTTTTCTTGCCTTCACTAGTCATGTGATAAATTCCTGGCCAGCAAGACATAAGATGTGTCTATTGTAAAAATCATAAAACTTTATTTTTATTTTTTAAATTAAATGGAAAAATTACTCCTTCCTGCTATTTGACTGAAAATATGAAGCCCAAGACTGAAGTCATCCTGCAGTCATTTGTAAATGCTCCCCACAATTCCATAATTGTCTTTCCAAAGCCCTGCCATTACTAAGAGCATAAAGACTACCAACCATTTTAATAGTATTACTCCACATAAGAAAGAGTGACATTTTCTTATCTAATTTACTTTAGAATTTACTTTAATTGTTGCTGAAATTATCCCTAACTGAACTAACAGTCACAGTGGTAACTTTCCTATGTGTGTGCTTCCCACACAGTCACTCCAGAATCCAAACCTTGACCTCAAGGGATACCAGTTTCACTTCTGTTTTTTAATCTATTCTTTGACTTGATTTTATAATTGTATAAGATTATAAAAAAGTAAGCAACTTACTAAAAATAAGCAAAAAGGAATTTCTATCAAAATAATTCAGTGAAACTTTGTTCCAAAAATTATTTCTAATTAAAAATAAAATATGTTATCAACATTTTGCAAAACTTGCAAAACCTGTGAATAAGTTTTATCAGACTGAATTTATACCTTTTTCGGAAACAGAAAAATATTTCCATGTAATAAAACACTTTACTTATTTTAGCAGTCTATTTAAAAATAAAATTCCATAGGAAAAGCCCACTGTGAAGCAAGATTTGGGGTGTATAATTTTAAACATATACATTCTAATATTTAAAATAACATTCTGTGTAGAATTTATTTTAACAGATATTTACTCCACATTACTTGTCCAAGAGTTAGCTAAAATCTGAGAGAAATCTCTGTTCTTAATGAAGGCACAATGTAAGTGTGAGAGCTGGACCGTAGAAAAGGCTGCTGAGCTGTGCTGTGCTGCGCTCAGTTGTGTCTGACGCTTTGCAACCCTGTGGACTGAGCCTGCCTGGCCCCCCTGTCCATGGGGATCTCCCAGGCAAGAATACTGGAGTGGGTTGCCATGTCCTCTCCTGGGGATCTTCCAAACCCAGGAATCAAAGCCAGGTCTCCCACATGGCAGGTGAATTTTTTACTGACTGGAGCCATGAACGCTGAAGAATTGATGCTTTTGAACTGTGGTGCTGGAGAAGAGTCTTGAGAGTCTTCAACAAAGAGATCAAACCAGTCAATCCTAAAGGAAATCAACCCTGATTATTTATTGGAAGGGCTGGTGCTAAAGCTTCAGCTCCAATACTTTGGCTACCTGATGCAAAGAGCTGACTCATTAGAAAAGACCCTAATGCTGGGAAAGACTGAAGATAGGAGGACAACAGGACAGAGGATGAGATGGTTGGATGGCATCACTGACTCAATGGACATGAGCTTGAACATAGTCTGGGAGATGGTGAAAGACAGGAAAGCCTGGCATGCTGCAGTCCGTGGGGTCACAAACAGTAGGGACACACTGAGCGACTGAACAACAACAAAAAAGAAAAAAAAAAAAATTTACAATACCTTACTAAAGACCAAAGCCAATAAAATCATTGTGTTAGATCTAGAGATGAAACAAGGAAGCAGCACTGGGGAATGCACTCTCCAAGGTAATGTCTAGCTGCCTTTATCAGGATAAATAAGAATTCATGAAAATAATCCTCAAAAGGAACAATATTTATAAAATAACTAATGAAAGCATTAAAGGTCATTATATATATATATATATATATATATAATATCATTGCTTTTCATTCCTTTTTAAAAATTATTTCCAAAGCATAAGGTGACAGGAAGAAAGGTGAATGAAAGAAAAATTCAGATGAAAGACAGAATTATATGACATGACAGAATATAGGACTCAGATAGATATTGTCTAGGATTTGTCAGTTTCTGTAAGCAGAAGCGACATTGAAGCACCAAATGGATATTAGCAGTGACGCTAATGCTAACACAACCAGAAAACTAAAGTAGTGCAACATATAATATAGTGGTATAACCAGGTAACACTCAATTATATCATAGTTATTTTAATGACTCTATGTTTATTAATGACAAAATAAAAAATAATTACATCATTGGATATTAGATATATACTTTAAATGAACAAAGATATCATCATAACTTTGCATAGATTTTTAAACTGAGACTTGCAAGCATTATTTTTTTAATTTAAAAAGTTCAACTTCTAAAGTTTACAAAAGATATTTGAACATAAATGCAGATGATTTTCACAGAGAATACTGACAACTTAGAATTGTATCATGAAGAAAAATGGTGACCTGAAAATTTTTTTATATAATAGTAAAATTCAGTCGAATTTTATTGTATATTTAGGAACTCAAGCAGAACCATGGTTCACTTGGTAACTTTTTTAAAAATCTTACTAGAAATGAAAGTTCAAATGTAATGATCCTGAACTAGGATGAACAGTAAATAATTGTATCCATTATTTGTTTTTCTTATCAATGAAGAAAGCTTAAAGCAGAATAGATTAGTATGGCTTTTAACCAGATTATGAATATGTGAAGATCCACTGCAAAGACAAATATTGAGCAAGTTAAAAGGAAGTGCAAGAGAAGTATATAGAAAGCATTTATTTAATTTTTTAAGAATATAATTTTAAGGCTGTTCTGTATTTTCTCATATCATTTATTTGAGTTTGCAATTATTTTTAATTTAACTTTCCCTGTGATGCCACCACATTCCAACAGTCATGTACCACGGGAGTCTTAGAGTGGCAAATATAAATACACTAAAAAAAAAAAACAAAAACTTAGCTTTGTCTCCAGAGCTACCACTCTAGTGAAGATTAACTTCCAATGAATATTCAGGACTGATTACCTTTAGGATGGACTGGTTTGACCTCCTTGCTGTCCAAGGGACTCTTAAAAGTGTTCTCCAACACCACAGTTCCAAAGCATCAATTCTTCGGCACTCAGCCTTCTTGATGGTCCAACTTTCACACCCGTACATGACTAATGGAAAAACCAGAGCTTTGACTAAATGACTAAACTTGAGAATGTGGTATCTTTAATACGCTGTCTAGGATTGTCACAGCTTTTCTTTCAAGGAGCAAACATCTTTTAATTTCATGGCTACAGTCACCACCTGCAGTGATTTTGAAGCCCAGGAAAATTAAGTCTGTCACTGTTTCCATTTTTCCCCCATCTATTTGTCATAAAGTGTTGGGACCAGATGCCATAATCTTAGTTTTTTGAATTACGAGTTTTAAGTAAGTTTTTTTTCACTCTCCTCTTTCACCTTCATCAAGAGGATCTTTAGTTCTTCTTTGTTTTCTGTCACTAGGGTGGTATCATCTGCATATCTGAAGTTTTTTATATTCCTCCCAGCAATCTTGATTCCAGCTTGAGCTTCACTCATCCTGGCATTTCGCATAACATACTCTGCATATAAGTTAAATAAGCAGGGTGACAATATACAGTCCTGACATACCCCCTTTCCCAATTTTGAACCAGTTCATTGCTCCCCATGGACTACAGCCTGCCAGGGTCCTCTGTCCATGGAATTCTTCAGGGAAGAACACTGGAATGGGTAGCCATTTCCTTCTCGAGGGGATCTTCTTGACCCAGGATCAAAGCCAGATCTTTTGCACTGCAGACAGATTCTTTACCCTCTGAGCCACTAGGGAACCCCATTCTGATTAATATCTTCAAATTCATCTTCAATTTTATCAGCTGTGTTCCTGGTTTGTTAATCTAATGTTAATTCCATAAACTGATTTTTAAATTTTAGTGATTAACTAGAAATTCTGTGTTTCTTTTCTCCAATCTGCTTTCTTTTTTGCCATGTTCATCCTTTCTTAGTTCTTTCCTTCAACAATATGCATTTCTAAACATGTTATAATTGATGAATTACAAACTAATAATTTTTATCACTTGGAGGTGGAATTGTTACATGTTATTACTTCTGATTCTGTAAATAGTCACCAGTTTCATGGTGCTTTTTAATTTTTCTTAATTTTAGATTGTGGACTCATAGCTAAATCATTACTGGTTCACATCTGCAAAAAGAAGTCTATGGGCGAGGATTGAGGGTATATTCCTCCACAGAGGACTGCTAAACCCAATCTCTTTAAATTAATCTGGCAGCTTGCAGCTTCTTAGACTATATAAGACTATATAAGGACTGCATAAGAATCAAGAAACTGAAACACATAAGAGAGTGGATTTATGTTTACATTTGAAGGTAGAAGGCTTTTTGGTTGTTGTTCATTTGTTTTTTCTACTTAGATCTCAATTTAAGAAAGACACATTTCCACAGTGTTTTCCTTGTTGACAACTGAATTTTTGTAGTCAACCTTTTCACCAAATGCATATATTCTTAATTTTCTTAGCTTTATGTGGGGTTGTCTTTCAACTCTCTACCAAAGGCATCTACCTAAGACAGACCCACAACCATCTCCTATGATTGTTTGATTTAATGCTTTTGCTATTACTGCTAACTATCAGTTTAATTCAGACAGAATAAACCCTCCATTATATTCATTAATTTTCTCAATAGCTAATGGTTTAATTGATATCTTTGAAAATATATAAAATTTTAATTATTCATTTGATTTTTGCTAGTCCATTTTATCTATCACCAAACCCACCATCTGTACCTTCTGGTGGAAGCACCAAACTACCTATAATTGCTGACAATACACACTTTAGTGAAAACAGTGCTGCTTTCATCTGGAAATAGATATCATCACAAGTGACCCATATTACTGTGGAGATCGAAGGAGTAATATTTTTAAAATTCTAAACTTCAGTATCATATATGAACAAAGTACTTTAAAAATACTAGATGATAGCATGAACATATTCAATGATTGAGATATCTTTTAAACTTTTCTGAAGTATATATATAAAAACCTCGCATGAAGGAATGGTTTAATTGACAACCATACCCGTTCAGTGCAGTACAAAGCTGCCCCAACAAGCAAGTTAAACTAATTTGCAAATGTCAAGCATGTCCCTTTAAATTGGTTCATTAACACACTTTTGGAGAGCGGTGTCAAGAACTAGGAGTTACTGGCATTCCTTATTAGCAGATCTCTTGGACAGGGTAAATAGGTTTAGACGGAATTAGATTGATTAGCCTGCCTTAGAATGCAGTGCAGCATAGCAAGCTCCAACTGTGTCTCCTCTGGTAGATAAAGAGTGAAACACTTCCAGCAATCTAGGTTTCTAATGAGAGCCAGAATGTGTCTCAGCCAATCAGCAAACTGAGGTTCACTAGCTGAGACACGCGTGTATTTGTGTGAATCTTCCACTCCTAATTTAGACAGACTTTGGTGAAGCATGCAAAGAAGGAGGCAATTAATTCAACAGAAAAATTAAATGCAAGTATGTTAAAAAGCATTGAGAGAAAAGACTGAAGTAACAAAACACACAGATGCTGAAACGTTGGAGTGCTAAGAATATAGAGCTTTGTGACGTGTGTTTTAAGAGTGATATTTAATCTCCTGGATTCTTCACTATATTGTTTTTTTCTCAATTGTCATTGTACCTAAAGCTCTGATTTTTCTTTAAAAAATGTGAGATAAGTATGTGGGGCTATCCAAGTTGCAAGGGAGCAGGGAGAAGTGCATTATATTTTCAGGACCTCATTAACCTCAAGAATATAATGAAAGTGACATGGGTGATGTCACAGGACTGTCAGGCACAGGACTGGAAAAAGGTCACTTTTCATTCCAATCCCAAAGAAAAGCAACACCAAATAATGTTCAAACTACCGCACAGTTGCACTCATTTCACATGCTAGCAAAGTAATGCTCAAAATTCTCCAAGCCAGGCTTCAGCAGTACGTAAAGCATGAACTTCCAGATGTTCAAGCTGGTTTTAGAAAAGGCAGAGGAACCAGAGATCACATGTCAACATCCACTGGATCATAGAAAAAGCAAGAGAATTCCTAAAAAAAAAAAACATGTATTTCTGCTTTATTGACTACGCCAAAGCCTTTGACTGTGTGGGTCATAATAAAATGTGGAAAATTCTTAAAGAGATGGGAATACCAGACCATCTGACCTGTCTCCTAAGAAATCTATATGCAGGTCAGGAAGCAACAGTTAGAACTGGACATAGAACAACAGACTGATTCCAAATCAGGAAAGGAGTATGTTGAGGCTGTATATTGTCACCCTGCTTATTTAACTTATATGCAGAGTACATCATGAGAAACACTGGGCTGGAAGAAGCACAAGCTGGAATCAAGATTGCCAGGAGAAATATCAATAAGTTCAGATATGCAGATGGCACCACCCTCATGACAGAAAGTGAAGAGGAACTACAAAGCCTCTTGATGAAAATGAAATAGGAGAATGCAAAAGCTGGCTTAAAACTCAACATCAAAAAACTAAGATCGTGGCATCCAGTCCCATCACTGCATGGCAAATTGATGCAGAAACAATGGAATCAGTAACAGACTTTACATTTTTGGGCTCCAAAATCACTGCAGATGGTGACTGCAGCCATGAAATTAAAATCACTTGATCCTTGGAAGGAACACTATGACCCACCTAGACAGTATATTAAAAAGCAGAGACATCACTTTGCCAACAAAGGTCCATCTAGTCAAAGTCATAGTTTTTCCAGCAGTCATGTATGGATGTGAAAGTTGGACCATAAACAAAGCTGAGCACCGAATAATTGATGCTTTTGAATTGTGGTGTTGGAGAAGACTCTTGAGAGTCCCTTGGACTTCAAGGAGAGCAAACCAGTCCATCCTACAGGAAATCAGTCCTGAATATACATTGGGCATACTGATGCTGGAGCTGAAGCTCCAATACTTTGGCCACCCTGATGCGAAGAGCTGACTCATTTGAAAAGGGATACTGGGAAAGATTGAAGGCAGGAGGAGAAGGGGACAATAGAGGATGAGATGGATGTATGGCAACACTGACTCGAGGAAAATGAGTTTCAGCAAGCTCCAGGAGTGATGAACAGGGAAGCCTGGCATGCTGCAGTCCATGGGGTTGCAAAGAATCAGGACACGACTGAGCAACTGAACTGTGTTACATGTGTGGTATGCTTTTTGGCCTGTGATATGTCTTTCATGTACACTTGAGTAATTTTTATTTAATACAGACTACTATGTAGAATTATAATAATTATGGTCATGTGTGAATAAGCCATATGTCTTAACTTTGGCCGAGGTATTTATTAGCTAGGATGATCATGGGTGGTAAGGTATGTAAGCTTTTGTCTCTTCATCTTGTACAGTGTGCATAACATTGCTTCTGTGATAATGGCTCTTTTGAAAATTAATGAAGGTAAAGTGTATGAAGTATATATTGAAATGTTTATGGCATACGAGGTATTCAGTATGGCATCTTCACCATCCTCATCTCTTTATATCAAATTTGCCCATGAGAACATAAGATTTTAAAATAGTGTATTACAAAGATATCTCAGATTTCTATGAAGTAACTCACTTTCTAGAAAATGTGTCATAGTGGGGAAAAAAAGGATTTTGGAATAGGATGTACTGATTTCCATAGCCACTGTTTTTATGTTATTTAATTTCCTACATCATCTTCATTACTATATCACACATGCAACTCAAAGTGTTGTAACTGAATTTGTAATTGAAAGCCTATGCCCAGTGCTAATACACAGTGAGCACATAATAAATATCATATTGAGTGACACCTTTAAACCCCCTAAATATTTTCATTTAATAACAATAGATTTTCATTCTGCAAAGGAAACCATTGTCAGTATATAGAGGGACAATCTGAGTTAATATTGAATCCACCTAGATTCCTGAGTCTGAACACAAAGGTTTGTTTATGTCTTTGTATATAAACAACTTACATGAAATATCAGTCATTGGAATCCATGCTCAAGTTCACATCTATCTCCACGAAAAACTGACCTCAGTAATTTTTACTTCCCTTCCTTATAAATCATTTATGGATCTACCTGACCGCATTCTGCTGCAGTGATCCAGAGACATTTTGTAAACCCTTTCTTGGTTTTATAAATACTTCAGTAAAGAAAACTAGTCAACTTTCAGCCACATATACATCACAGTTTCTAATGTTACTTTATTTTTTAACATACAATTTTTTACCTGTGATACATACTGGTTTTCAGAGACCTATATTTAAAATTGGAATCAAAGAAGCCAAACTCCCCTTTAGTTATACATCAGTCCTTCCACTATGCCTGGAGGCATTAAAAATATAGCTCTGTACTGCAAATAGCAAAATACTATTTTGCTGTTTGAAATGAGATGACAAAAAAGGAAACATGTCTTCTCTTGTCATGAACTACAAACACAACGTCCCAGAAAGAAAACAACCGTGTCAGCACAATTTGAGAAATAAAACCACAGGCTGTCACTGGTCTTTACACAGCAATGTGGTAATGACAGTGAGCAACACTTCTGAAAGGAACAATCCAGGCAGAGTGAGCCTCAATGGTGTAAGTGCATGCCCTGAAGAGGTTTAATCTAGCAAAGTCCAGGAAACTGCTATATAAAATATAGACCTTGAGAGGTGAGAAGTAATATGAAGCTGGAGTATTAGTATTCAAACACTATGTGTGCAGTACACAAAGAGTCAAATGACAGAAGTGGTTATTTCAGAGTAGAAGAAAATACTACTGGTTAACAAGTATATGGAAAAAATGTCTGGCTTAAATTTTTTTAAAAATTAAATTTCTCATAAGGTGTAGGGGCTGCATCTAATACGAAAGATCTCCCCATAACACACAGAACAATATAAAGCATGTTATTCCATCTATAAGATTAGTAAACACTTTCAAAATGATGACATGCATGTTGCTGTAGTAAATGAGGCCCTTCATACTTGACTCATAATGGTTTAAACAGTCAAATGAAACTGGACAGCAATAGGAATATATATGTAAGATATTTTCTTAAGTTTGTGTAATTTGTTCTAACAATTACAATTCTTTGGGTCTCCTTTTTTTGTAATAATCTTAATTACAAAATAATTATGTGCAAAGATTTTGATTATAGTGCTATTTCTTTATAGGAAGATATTAGAAATATCTAAAATATTTTATAAAAGTTGAATGATTAATTTATATCATAAAACTTGATAGAATCATAGTCCTGAAAACAATTTTATAAAGACTATACATGTCTATATATGTCTTCATACTCAAATATTTCTTAACCAGGGCTTTTATTCTATAATTAATGCTACTGCTATTGATATACTAATAGATAAAATTTATTAAGCAGCTAAAATTTCTCAGACATTCTTCAAACAATTTATATTGAATATTACATATAATTCTCCTTGGGGCTTCCCGGATTGCACCAGTGGTAAAGAACCCACATGCCAATGCAGGAGACACAAGAGACATGGATTCAATCCATGGATGAGGAAGATCCCCTGAAGGAGGGGATGGCAACCCATTCCCGTATTCTTGTCTGGGGAATCCTATGGACAGAGGAGCCTGGAGGGCTACAGTCCACAGAGTCGCAGAGTCGGACACAACTGAAGCAACTTAGCATGCATGCATGCCTAATTCTCATCATAACCTTATAAGGTAAGTCCCATATCACAGATAAAAAAAAGTCACAAATAAATAGTTGATCTGAGACTTTAATCTATGCAATTGAATTATTTCAAATTGAAGTAATTAGGTTTGGATGAGATCATGAGAGTGGAGCCTCCTGATGTAATTAGTGCCTTTACAAGAAGAGGAAGAGGCACCAGAGCTCTCTCTGCCTGTCAGAATACAAGGCGGCAGTCATCTACAAGTCAGGAATAAAACTTTCACCAGAACTCAATCATGCTGGTAAACTGATTTTAGAGTTCCCATTCTCTAGGACTGTGAAAAGTAAATATGCTATTAAAATTTTAAAAATATATATATTTTCAATTGTTTCTGGAAAGATGCAGACACAAGGCAAGATTCAAATGGATAACCTGTAATTTTAAGTATCACTGATTATTTTATCATTAACCATCTGATTATTCAGATACATAAATATGTTTTGCTATGTGCTTTTATTATATCAAGGCTCATGAAATGGAAATACATGAAAAAATCTGGGCATACGTAATTTTTTGACTGTGTGTTAATTTCTTAAAGTAAAGATACCTCAACTGAACACAAAAGTTAAAGTTTGAAACAAAATAAGCATTGTACCTGTGTGAGGATTTCAGTGGGAAACGAACAACATACTCAGTGAGATAACTGATGAAAGTTAAATCATGGAGCACTTAGGAAGGTGTGATCAGCTTTTTCACTTATTTGTTTTGTTTTTAAGAGAATCAAGAAGTAGGCAAGGTGAGAAAGAATCCAGAGACTGGCAAAATTTGGGCACCAGAGAGCCTGTTGCAGTCAAAGTCTTGAAGGGAAAGGAGATAAGGTAATTAGCAGGATCCAGACAGAAGATACACACTTTTAAGCGAGTACTAAAGAATTAGTGCTCCTTGGTAGGGGAACAAAGCCAGTCCACAGCAGCTCAATAGAGACAGAAGTAGAAAAACAGATACCCACAAATTCACACTCCTTTCCCTCTTTTCCCTGCTGGTACCTCGCCTGTGAAGACAACAGGAAAATCCAGTGAGTCACAGAATTCTATTTATGGAATTCATAATGCCAGCTTCCTGGGGCAAGAACTGGCCAAAAAAGAATAAAGTAGACAAGCCTGTGGTAGATTATTTACAAAAATGGTTTCAATTATTACACTTTCTGTAGCTATGACCTTTCAATGTGACTGTACTTCATCTTCTATTAAGATAATGAACCTTGTAATAGTCTTTCTTTTTTTTTTTCCTGATCAAATAGAGCATAAAATAAGGATATGCATGCACTTGAGGTTCTGAGCCTAAACCACAAGAGGTTTTCCTTCTTTGAATATGCTGCTCAGCCACCATGAAGGTAAGCACATGCTAGACTGCTGGGTGATGAGGAATCAGTGGTCAAAAGTGGGTAAGCTTAGCTGGTCCAGTGAAGGCTAAAGTAATGCTCGGCCAACCAAGAGCAGCAAATCTACCCACCAGGCTCAGAGCTACCCATGGTTGCATAAGGAATCCAGCTTATTAATAAACACATAGACAATAATAAAAGGTTGTTGCTTTAAGTTACTTACTTTGGGACTGGTTTATTATGAAGCAATAACTAATCACTGCAATATTCTCAGAGTTTAGTAATTCAAAGAATTTTGTTAGCCATGTTAGATGAACAAGCACTGTCCTAAGCGTGGCATAGACAGACTGATTAAATATGAACACATAATATATTTATGCAAAATGTGTAAGTAAAACACATAGTGTTTTAACCACACGAAGTGTGTGTGCTAAGTCATATCTGACTATTTGCAACCTCATGGACTATAACCCGCCAAGCTCCTCTGTCCAAGTGAAGTGTGAAAGTCACTCAGTCATATCTGACTCTTTGTGACTCCATGGTCTATACAGTCCATGGAATTCTCCAGACAGAATACTGGCGTGGATAGCCTTTCCCTTCTCCAGGCATCTTTCCAACCCAGGGATCGAACCCAGGTCTCCTGCATTGCAGGTGAAGTCTTTACCACCTGAGGCACAAGGGAAGCCCAAGAATACTGGAATGGGTAGTCTATCCCTTCTCCAGGGGATCAACCCAGGAATCGAACTGGTGTCTCCTGCACTGCAGGCAGATTCTTTACAAACTGAGCTATCAGGGAAGCCCTCCTCTGTCCAAGAACAATGGTTAATTTAAGAGGTGGATATATATTTAGAGAAAAAAGACAAGTGCAAAAGAGAGTTAAAAGCATAAAAGTGAAAGATGTGCTTGTTGAGTTTTTGGTTGTTGACGAACCTGGCTTTTCTACTAGTCTATGAAAATAAATAGAATTTCATGAGGATACTATTCTTAACTATTTACTCCATTTATAACACATTATTAAATATTTTATAAATATGGCATAAACATAAATATAGTTATACATTTATTCATTTCCAAACATTTCTGAGTTTATCTTAAAAATAAATAAAACACTGGATGTCTACATAGTTTATACTTCCATGTTACAAAATATTCATAAAAATATACTGTAATTTATTTGTGACTGTTATATTATTATTACTACTAATGATGAGTAATAATAATATACAGTATTTTTCGAGTATCTCTGACACTGTGCTAAGTGTTTTGAAGGTATTTTTTTCAAGTTACTTTAGTAATGGTAATTTCTCCTTTTACTTATTTGCAAAACAGGGTTTGAACACATAAGTAATTTTGTCAGGTCACACAATATAAAGTGGTGACCTGGCATTACAATAATCTCTCACACACATACACACACTATATATACCTCTTAAAATGTACTATATATGTGTGTATGTGTTAGCTGCTCAGTCATTTCTGACTCTGCGAACCATGGACTGTAATTCTCCAGGCAAGAATACTAGAGTGGGTAGCCATTCCCTTCTCCAGGGGATCTTCCTAACCCAGGGATCAAACCCGGGTCTCCTGCATTACAGGCAGATTCTTTACTGTCTGAGCCACCGGGGAAGCCACAAGGGAAGCCTGTACAGTAGTTTTTATTTATACACTAATCTCTAGATGAGTATTTCTCCCTGCCTCAAGAGTATGAGATCATAAAAAAGTAAATCACAATTATTTTTATCTCCATAATATTAGAATCAATTAATTCAACAGAGACTAATTATTAACTGAATGTTTGTTATGAGGTTGGTGTTTACAGTTTGCTGAACTGCATAAGCTTGTGATTTGTTTTACTTAAATAGGGCTTCTGCAAAAATTTGCAAAAACAATACAGAATCTTAGTGTCTCTGCCTATTTACTTTATTATAGACAGATTCTATAAGAATTAAGCTAAAGAATTAAGAAATGAGCAAAACAAATCATATCTTCTAAATTCAACACCTAGTAATTAAAAGTTCTCTCCTCTGTTTAAAAGAACTAAGTAATTCAACATTAAAGAACTTTGACAAATATTTCAGATAAATCAGAAAAAAAATATGAGATTTTGAGATTAACATTTGTCATCGCAAGATCATAAATTCAAACTAGAGATGTGTTTTAACAAGAGAAAAACAGTTCAAAATAAGTACAATAATTCATAAGAAAGCTAGAATTACTGTCTCTAAATTATTAAGACTTCACATGTAAAAGGTGAAAATAGCAAAAGAGGCTTCTACATTGATTCTTGTTTGGAGCTTGTAAAGGTTATCATCTATTTAATTTTATTCTCCAAAGGCATTCACATGTATTGAATAGAAGTCCAACTGAACTTTCTATGATGATGGAAACTGCCCTGTCAAATATAGTAGCTACTAGCCACATAGGCTATTTGAGAAGCTGAAATGTGGTCAGTGTTACTAAGGAAGTACATTTTTTATTTTATTGTATTTCAGTTAGGTTAAATGTAATTATAAAAAAGTCTATGTGACTGGTTGTAAACATAGTTACAGAGGAAGGATTCTGAAAGATAGAAACTTTCTCTTCCATCAAAAGTTCCCAAGAACCAAAGTATATTTTATACCAATCAATGAAAAAAAATCAAAAGTAATAAATAGTTGTATACTTTTATGCTTTGAAGGTGATTTGACTATTCAGAACATCATACAACGTAAGTAAAATTAGATTTTAATAAAGCATGGTTATTTTTCAAATTCAATCATATTGATGAATTACAATGGATGAAATAATAGACAGAACAAATTAGAAATGTCTCAATTACTTTAGGGACTTCCCTGATAGCTCAGTTGGTAAAGAATCCATCTGCAATGCAGGAGACCCTCATTCAATTCCTGGGTCGAGAAGATCCCCTGGAGAAGGAATAGGCTACACATTCCAGTATTCTTGGGCTTCCCTTGTGGCTCAGCTGGTAAAGAATCCACCTGCAATCTGGAAGACCTGGGTTCAATTCCTGGGTCAGGAAGATCCCTTGGAGAAGGTGAAGGCTACCCACTCCAATATTATGGCCACGAAGAGTTGGAGAGACTGAGCAATTTTTATTTTCACTTTCAATTACATTAAATACCCTCAAACAAAGTATCAAAATCAAATATTAAGCCAGAGAAGATAGGGAAGTTTGAAAACGATTTATTTTTCTGTACCACAGGTGTGTGACATCTTAGCTACGCAAAGGCAGAATTTCTTTTCTCATTCACATCTACTCTCACTTAAGCAGGGAGCAGGAGGGAGACAAACACCAGGAAGAAGTATAAATCAATAATTTTCATTTCCCAAGAAAAATAGTTCTGTACAAATAAATCTGACTCCTATTCATTTGGAATACACTAGGGAAGCAGGTCTTGCATTCAATGACCTGCAACTTTTAAGTGAACTAGCATTTTGTGTTGAGGATAATCTACAAGGTGATAAAAAATATTAACTGTTTCTTCTTTTCTCTCAACATTAATGCACATGAATCATTTCGGAGGATAAAATCAAATAGGTGATAGCCTTCACAAGATTCAAAAAAGAATCAGTGTTCAAGTGCTGCATCTCAGATTTTCCCTCAGTCTATCTAGAAACACCTCCCTCAGAACTACAAGACTCACTAGCTCCTCTTACCTCCCGAGTCACTTCTCTTTCTTTGTAGAATATGATTAGCTATAAAGGCAAAGGCGTGCTCATGGCATAATCACTTCTGCTTTTATTGTGAAAATTTAAAAGTGCTGAGATATGCTTTCAATGTCTCCTTTGGAAATTTAACATATACTTAACTCTCTCAATGTAAATTTCCTAATTTGAATTCAACAGGAAATCTTACAGAGACATCATTCTTCAAATGTTGCTACAAATTACTTCCTCTTAAAAAATCAATAATAAGGATGTCATCCCTGAAAAGGATACACTGGGATATATTTCTGCTAATATTAATTTGAATTTTAACTAATTTATTTTGAGAAATAAATATTTGCATTACTGAATGTGTGTGTGTATATATATACATATAAACATATATAAATATATAATATCACAACTTAGTAATTATTGGAACTATTTCTTTCAGCAGTCACATTGAAATGGTATGTGTCTGCTTTATTTGAATGACATCAATACATTCTTTAATGTTAAGTCACATAGTACAGATTAATTTCTAAGACTGTGCATTTCACCATTGTTACATAGTATAAAATATCTGAAATAGAGGAAAGAAATTATAGAAATCAAATTAATTTAGGTGAAATATAATTAAGTAAAAAATAGCATTTCTTAGAAATTAAAGGAGAACTTTGCACTAGCTATTTATCTACCAGCTCTTAATGACAAAATTTCAAAGGAAGTTGACAAATCAAGAATTGTGATTTACAGCTTAAAAAGTAAAATCACTGCTTGTGATTATGCCAAATACAATTATAGAGGTGGGTGTTTAAAGCATACTATCCAGAAACAACTAATCCTAGCTTGAACTATGACACAGAAATTTAGTTTTGTGATCTTGGGAAATACACGTAGGTTCTCTGTGCCTCAGTTTCTTATGTGCTAATGGATTAATAGTAACACCTGCAATATAAAGTTGAAGTGAGAAGTAAGTTTTCATGTATACACCTTGGAGGATGGACAGTAACATAAGTAATATATATTTTGTGTTATTTTAAAATATGATTACAGAATCTTTGATGTACCTATATTGAATGGACCTCAACCCTCCTCCATTTGAATGTTAACTGTTATTAATAACTTGCTTGTAACAACAACTTGGGGGGAAAATGGCTGAGTATGTGATTTCTCAGTGTAGATTATAAAATACACTGAGTTATTTATTGTTCTTCTTGCTTGTAGCACTTACTTTAAGGAAAAAGGCTGCAGCATCACCTGGACAATAAATGCAAGCCTAGGAAAAGGTCCTGGAGTCCCCCTTAAAACAGTCTACAAGGACAAGAGGTCACTTGCTGACAGCTATGTGAGTGAGTCATCTTGAAGGTGAACCTTCCACTTAAGTCAAGCCTCTGGATTACTACAGTTCCAGCACACTTAGACAACTTCATGAGAAACTAAAAACTCTCATAACTGTGGTAAGAAATATGTGCTGTTTCAGCCTGCTAAAAGCTTTCAGGTTATTTGTTAACCCAAGACAAATGTCAGTTATTATTATTAAGAGCCTATACTACATTAATAATAATAACTGACACATGTGATGCTGAGAAAGTGATACACTCAATATTTCAGCAAGTTTGGAAAACTCAGAAGTGGCCACAGGACTGGGAAAGGTCAGTTTAATTCCAATCCCAAAGAAAGGCAAAACCAAAGAATGCTCAAACTACCGCACAATTGCACTCATCTCACATGCCAGTAAAGTAATGCTCAAAATTCTCCACGCCAGGCCTCAGCAATATGTGAACCATTAAGTTTCAGATGTTCAAGCTCGTTTTAGAAAAGGCAGAGGAACCAGAGATCAAACTGCCAACATCCATGGGATCATCGAAAAAGCAAGAGAGGTCCAGAAAAACATCTATTTCTCCTTTATTGACTATGCCAAAGCCTTTGACTGTGTGGATCACAATAAACTGTGGAAAATTCTGAAAGAGATGGGAATATCAGACCACCTGACCTGCCTCTTGAGAAACCTATATGCAGGTCAGGAAGCAACAGTTAGACTGGGCATGGAACAACAGGAAATATTTTCCTATTTTCCAAATAGGAAAAGGAGTATGTCAAGGCTGTGTATTGTCATCCTGCTTACTTAACTTATATGCAGAGTACATCATGAGAAAGGCTGGGCTGGAAAAAGCACAAGCTGAAATCAAGATTGCTGGGAGAAATATCAATAACCTTAGATATGCAGATGACACCACCCTTATGGCAGAAAGTGAAGAAGAACTAAAGAGCCTTTTAATAAAAGTGAAAGAGGAGAGTGAAAATGTTGGTTTAAAGCTCAACATTCAGAAAACTAAGATCATGGCATCCGGTCCCATCACTTCATGGCAATAAGATGGGGAAACAGTGGAAACAGTGGCTGACTTTATTTTTTGGGTTCCAAAATCACTGCAAATGGTGACTTCAGCCATGAAATTAAAAGACGCTTATTCCTTGGAAGGAAAGTTATGACCAACCTAGACAGCATATTAAAAAGCAGAGACATTACTTTGTCAACAAAGGTCCATCTAGTCAAGGCTATGGTTTTTCCAGTAGTCATACATGGATGTGAAAGTTGAGACTATAAAGAAAGCTGAGAGCTGAAGAATTGATGCTTTTGCACTGTGGTGTTGGAGAAGACTCTTGAGAGTCCCTCGGACTGCAAGGAGATCCAACCAGTCCATCCTAAAGGAGATCAGTCCTGGGTGTTCACTGGAAGGACTGATGTTGAAGCTGAAACTCCAATATTTTGGCCACCTGATGCGAAGAGCTGTCTCATTTGAAAAGACCCTGATGCTGGGAAAGATTGAGGGCAGGAGGAGAAGGGGACGACAGAGGATGAGATGGTTGGATGGCATCACCGACTCAATGGACGCTGGTTTGGGTGAACTCCAGGAGTTGGTGATGGACAGGGAGGCCTAGCGTGCTGCGGTTCATGGGCTCACAAAGAGTTGGACACAACAGAGGAACTGAACTGAACTGAATACTGCATGAAAGCATTATTCAAAAGTGAATAAATGATGTTAATATATTTTCCCACTCCACAGATGAAACTGTTTCTGATGTTTTATAACAAATAAAAAGTAACACTAATTTTTTTAGAATGAAAACATTAACATAATACTGATTTAAGTCTACTATTTTGTTTACCAAGTGTTTTTACCAAATACTTAAATAGAAAAGGTATTTTTTTCCATTAATGTTTTATATAACTTGAGCAATTACTTAAGTGCTTTCAGTTCAGAATTCAAGAGTCTAATGAAATTAATTTTGTTATAAGATATTTTTATTGTAACATAAAATTATTTTTGTTATTGACAACTCATTTTCGAAATGGAAATTATACCAGGTAAATTCTAACACTTCATGCACTCTTTCACCCAATCTTGTAGCAAATATTTATCACGTTACATACATAGTTCTACCTACTGAAGATGTAATGGTGAAGAAGACAAACATGATTGCTTGCCTTAGGGAGCTTACATTCTAGAAAAGTATGCTAGTAACAACTCTGATTATCATCTTAATGATACACAAAAGCTTTTATTGGATCACTTCTATCATAATGAATAGGAAAATGCACTCTGTGCAGAGTCCCTGTCTCACAGAGATAATTTGTATGATGCATTGGCTAGAAGAGAGCCATAATGATTGTATGGTACCACCTTTCAGATTGAATCTTAATTTAGCATTCTTTTTTAAAAAATATATATAATAGCTTATAGACATAATATTAGAAATTCCTGGAGTGAATTTCTGCTCCTAACTTCCTGTTATATCTCTACTTTAATTCACAAATTCCTATTAACATAAAAATCAATGTTCTAAAATTTAAGATGACAGCTGTGGGTAAAGGTCTTATGTAAACTTATATTTATACTCAGGAGAAAAACTCATACATTTTGAGTACTAACTGTGCTAATTCAAGGACACTGACTTACAGATAGGCTCAGACTGATAATCCCTTGGTAAGAAGATGCTAAAAAATTATTTGACAGACAAAATTTTTCAGAATCATAGCAAAATGAGAAGAGATGTAATTACATAGAAGAACTTTACAGATTAATTTGGAAATATTTTTTGGAACACATACTCTTACTGTTAAAATGGTGTTATTAACACTACTTCCATACATGTAATACTAAATAAACACATTTCAAGTCATAATATAAACATAAGGATAGGTCATTTGGAGGCCTGGAAGTTCAAGGGTAGAATTATTGTAGAGGGCTAAAGTAAAGGACTGGCATGTAACTAAAGAGACTGAGAAAGACTCAGATCAACCTTAAGCGGTTCTATGCTGGTTTATAACTTTGAAACATGTATTTATAAAGTCTTCCTTTTCCTTTGCATTTTTTGACAGATAAATAGCTGGATACGTAGGAAGAAAGGCATAGCAACTAACCAATTTAGACAATCAAATATTATCACTTACAAAATGAAGTATTGGTTAATATAATTGCTTATTTTATATCTAATTCTCGTAGAGTAGCTTTGCTCTATAAGACATGTATATTCAGGAAAAATAATCCTCCCATAGGAGTGGCTTATATTACGTCCCTGAGAAATCTACATTCATATCATAGATGTGTTTATATTTCAAGTAGTGCTCTCTCCCACACAGACTGATAGGCTTCAGTATCAAATGGAATTATGTCCAATGGAAGGTCAGCCAAATGTTTGTTAATATAAGGATATCTCAGGACATAAAAGGAGACTCCAACTCCCGCTCTTACTGTGAGGAAAATGAAATGTTTACGAATGGCCTTCCCTGTTGCATAAACACAGTGAAAGATCTTTTCTTCTTTGCAAATATGTATGCTTAGAAGAAAAACTGTCCTCTGTTAGCAGTTCTATGTTGAATGTCAATCAGCAGACATAGCAACTATGTTAAATACATCATTTAGCAAGTAACTTTTGTATCCATAGCCTGTTTTTCTTTTCCCTCATAATTAAAAAAAAAATCAGGGAATAGAAAAAACTTCAGGTTTTATATTATCAAAAATTATTATAGTGATCAAACATATCATACATTAAGACAGAAGATGATTATTAATTACTCCATTTTAAAAAAGCAGGAAAGTGAAAGAGACAAATGGTTTAATATAGGACACTCAGGAAGTCTTCAGCAGAAATGGAAATAAGAGGACAGAACTAGGCAGCTCACTGGTGCTCAACATTGTGGGGCTTCAGCTCTTCAACAGGATGATTAACTTTGACAGGTTAAATTAACACAAACATAAAACAGAGGAAATCTATCCTTGCTTGTCTCTCTGCCAGGAAACACAAGCCTGTAATTGCTGTGATCCCACTCTTCAGCATAAACCCGGCCAAATGCTTACATCAAGAGATTGATTTTGCACAGCAAGACTCTACTCTGATTTTAGGGTCATTGGAGATTAGCATTCTTTTCACAACAGAGTTTTCCCTTAAATTCTATCCAGGTTACATGAAAATACAACTAAATGTCATGGCCTGTATAAACACATGCTTTAAAAGGAATCAGACAAGCATAAGACCAATACTTTAAAAGGAATTACCCATCTATACTAAAACCTTTTTTATCTATATACTTTTTCCATAAGGACAAATCAGCAGATCTAACCATATATTTGTTTGAAAATATACTTGACATGTGTTAATCCAATGGTTCCCCATTGAGGATGCACACTTTAAGACAAAATTTTTTGGTTTTCACATTAAAGACACTATGACTTCTTTCTTCTTTACATAAAATACAAGAAATAAATTCACTGTTGGAGGACATCTTTTCAGGCAAACAATGCAGGGAATAATGATAGCATTTGTTCAACATCTTTTCAAAGGCCTGCTTTAATAATATTGAACCATCTTGAAAACAGTCTCATTAAACTGATCGTGATCCTTAAAAATGGTCAAAATATTTTGGCAGGTTCTCATTTGCTTAGTCCTGGCTTTGTTTTTCTAGATTATATGACTCTTTGGTTCTACTTTCCAGCCCCAGATATTAGCTTCTAAGTACCTTTATTTAACTAAAATAGTTTTTTTATTATTATTATTATGATTCTGGTTTACTGCACTGCCCTAAACAATGTTGTATGCATTAAGTTTTAAATCCCATAATAACTCTTAGTTAAGAAAATTGAAGGTCAGAGAGATTAAAGAACTTGCCAAAGACCAAATAGCTAGAAAACAGCAGAGTGAATATTTAAATTTGTGTTTGACAGTTTAACTAAACAAGAAATAATGTTCCTGTTTATGTATCCATGCTGTTGGTCCAATTTGTGTTCATGTAGGACTGGCCCCATGCTTTAGATATTAAAAATGCTAGAATTTAGAATAAAAACAACCACATATGAATCCTTACTCTCAGTAAGAGGAGAGTGCTTTTCAGTTGTACAGAAGTACACTTCTTAAGGATTTCCTGGAGTTCCTGCTGAAGATGTAAATATACATTTTAGAATATGGGACTTGTGACTTCTATGAAATTTAATAGCATTGCAGGTGTGTGTGTGTATCTGTCTGTGTGTGCACGAGAGAGAGAGAGAGAGAATTGAGTATTTGGAGCTCACAGTGGAGTCCATACACTTATGTATTAGTACATTCGAATGTTAAACAAATGAGATCCAACAAAATGGGTGCCGATTCATTTATTAATGTTTGCCATTGATTTGATGTGCAGCTGAGAGTGGTCTTATGTCCTTTCATTAAAAGAAGGTGGGAGCTTTAATTGTTGGGGTTAGAAATAGATTTGATTTTATCAGGTCAATATTGCTTTGACCAAGTGTCAATTAAACTGACAAGATTATACTACTGAATGAAGGAAGCAGTTTAAATAAATTTCATTCTCTAGCCTTCATAATGAGTGAAAAGGATCAGTGTTAGCATACATGGATTGTAACTTAAAAACCAAAAGCATAGGTCTTTATCAAGACTGAATTTTACATTAGAAGGACAAACTGGAGAAAAAAGAGAATGATCATTTCTATTTATTTATTCTACATATTCTAAATATATTCCGTTATTTACTTCTGCATTATCTTTAAAACAACTAATAAATTCAAGTTGCTATTAGCTGCATATTACCAAATGAGAAGTCCTAGGATTTGAAATTAACAAATTACTTCTACCTTCGTTTATCCAAAGTTATACACTAATTCTCTGCTCTCCTTTTCCATTAAGTATTTATACCAAACACACACACACACACACACATACACATTACACAGTCATAATCTGCTTATGCAATTAGTTTTCCCACTGAAATTCCAATTCAGTAATGCACAGCATTCAGCAGTAGCCTTGTATTCACCTTTATATTACTAATGTCAAAAGCAGAGTTTAGAATACAGCAGGCCCTCAATAGCTACTTACTGTATGATTGAGATTTTATTATTATTTGACCGCCTTCCTCATTCAATTAGATAGTAAATAATATCATATTAAGAAGAGGCGGCAAGAATACACAGAAGAACTGTACAAAAAAAAGATCTTCAAGATTCAGATAACGACTAGGTTGTGATCACTCACCTAGAGCCAGACATCTTGGAATGTGAAGTCAAGTGGGCCTTAGGAAGCATCACTACAAACAAAGCTAGTGGAGGTGATGGAATTCCAGTTGAGCTATTTCAAATCCTAAAAGATGATGCTGTGACAGTGCTGCACTCAATATGCAAGCAAATTTGGAAAACTCAGCAGTGGCCACAGGACTGGAAAAGGTCAGTTTTCATTTCAATCCCAAGAAAGGCAGTGCTAAAGAAGTTCAAACTACCACACAATTGCACTCATCTCATGCTAGCAAAGTAATGCGCAAAATTCTCCAAGCCAGGCTTCAACAGTACATGAACCAAAAACTTCCAGATGTTCCAGTTGGATTTAAAAAGGCAGAGGAACCAGAAATCAAATTGACAACATCCATGGGATCATCAAAAAAGCAAGAGAATATCAGAAAAACACCTACTTCTGCTTTATTGACTACGCCAAAGCTTTGACTGTGTGGATCACAATAAACTGTGGAAAATTCTGAAAGAGATGGGAATACCAGACCACCTGACCTGCCTCTTGAGAAACATATATGCAGGTCAGGAAGCAACAGTTAGAACTGGATGTGGAACAACAGACTGGTTCCAAGTAGGAAAAGGAGTATGTCAAGGCTGTGTATTGTCACCCTGCTTACTTAACTTATATGCAGAGTACATCATGAGAAACGCTGGGCTGGAGGAAGCACAAGCTGAAATCAAGATTGCCGGGAGAAATCTCAATAACCTCAGATATGCAGATGACACCACTCTTATGGCAGAAGTGAAGAAGAACTAGAGCCTCTTGATGAAAGTGAAAGAGGAGAGTGCAAAAGCTGGCTTAAAACTCAACATTCAGAAAACTAAGATCATGGCATCCTGTCCCATCACTTCAAGGCAAATAGATGGGGAAAAAATGGAAACAGTGACAGTCTTTATTTTCATGGGCTCCAAAAATCACCACAGATGGTGACTGCAGCCATGAAATTAAAAGACGCTTGCTCCTTGGGAGAAAAACTATGCCTAACCTAGACAGCATATTAAAAAGCAGAGACATTAATTTGCCAATAAAGGCCTGGCTAGTCAAAGTTATGGTTTTTCCAGTAATTACCGGTAGTCATGTACAGATTTGAGAGTTGGACTACAAAGAAAACTGAGTGCCGAAGAACTGAAGCTTTTGAACTGTGATGTTGGAGAAGACCCTTGGGACTCAGTTGCACTGCAAGGAGATCCAACCAGTCCATCCTAAAGGAAATCAGTCCTGAATATTCATTAGAAGGACTGATGCTGAAGCTGAAACTCCAATACTTTGGCCACCTGATGAGAAGAACTGATTTATCTGAAAAGACCCTGATGCTGGGAAAGATTGAGGGCAGGAGAAGGGGATGACAGAGGATGAGATGGTTGGATGGCATCACTGACTCAAAGGACCTGAGTCTGAACAAGCCCTGGGAGTTGGTGATGGACAGGGAAGCCTGGCATGCCACAGTTTATGGGGTTGCAAAGAATCGGACATGACTGAGCAGCTGAACTGAGCCTACCTCACTCAGTTATATAGTGAACAATATTACAGAAGGAAACAGCAGAAAGTGCAATTGTCCTACTAACAGATAATTTATTTGGCAAGATATAAATATCTGAATTCATATGTGAGTAGAGGGGAATTGAAGCAAGATTGCAACGTGCATGCGTGCTAAGTTGCCTTAGTGGTTTTCAACTCTTCGCGGCCCTATGAGTTGTAGCCTGCCAGGCTTCTGCGTCCATGGGGATTCTCCAGGCAACAATACTAGAGTGGGTTGCCATGCCCTCCCTCAGGGGATCTTCCCCAGCCAGGGATTGAGCCCGCATTTCTTGCGTCTCCTACATTGGCAGGCGGTTCTCTATCCCTAGTGCCACCTGGGAAGACCCAAGATAGCAAAGTTCCACCTACATTGCTAGTCAAGCAATTTTACTTACAGGAAGTCAAGCAGAGGTTTCCTTTCAAATTAGGGAACAAGATCCTTCAAACATGATTCCTGATCTTTCACCTTCTTCCTGAAAACTGCAGCAGCTCTTAACATTTTGTGTAGAGTTTCAATAATTTCAACTTCTGACATACTGTCATTTCTAGTTCTGTTGTCCTTAAGGCTACATTATGCACTAAGCCAAGTAATTAGAGTGCCAAATAATAGGGCCAGGGCCCCAAATTAACATGACATATCATCATCCTGTTGCCAGTGGCAAAGCAATGATAACAAAAGATAAATCTACATTCCTCATTCTAAACACCTATTAAAATATACGAATCAGTAAAAATCATATGTGGGCTCAGTTCTACAAAATGCACCATTTTTTCCCCTGTTTCCATAAAGTTCCACGAAAACATTCCTTTCTCCAACGTTACTCTTACTCCAGATTTTGAAATAGTTTTCTCTATAAACCTTACTCTTTCATGTATCTTTTGAGCTAATATTTTTAATTATTTTTAATTTCTTTGAAAAAAGCAAAATCAGTGTATCATTTTAACTTATACTCATTAAATATTCATTTCAGGAATTTCACTTCCTTTGTTTTAGTAGTCAATGTTCATAATTTTTGCAATAAAAGACTAAGAACCTTCACCACACTTAAAGCTTTATAGAAATATTAAATTAATTGATGTCTAATTTAATCATCAATAGTAATACCTACCAAGTTTTGTTAAAATTTAATAGTACCAAAATGAAGATAAATTAATATTCATTTTCCAGGAAAAGAAACAAGAATGACAAATTTTATTTTACTGTAGAAACTACGCTTGGACAATATGTTATATTACTCAAACAAAAATAATTTCTTAAATAGTTTATGAAATATGAAAAAAAAAGGAAACAGCGGGTTTCAAAAGCTTCAGCTTTAGATGTAAATTCCTTAAAAACTTCTAAACTACTGAGGGCTTTCTAAAGCAGGTTTCCACAAACTACACAATATCATTAAATGTCATCTTCAAGTTGCATCACATGAAGTAGTCCAAGTCTGTCCTCCTATACTATTTTTTTTTTTTTTACTCTCTATTGTCTTTAGAACTTCCTCTGCTCCTCTGCCCAGTAACTTCTCACCATCACCCTCAAAACACAGCACCTCTTTCTAAATTCCATACATATGTGTTAATATACTGTATTGGTGTTTTTCTTTCTGACTTGCTTCACTCAGTATAATAGGCTCCAGTTATATATGGAATTTAGAAAGATGGTAATGATGACCCTATATGCAAGACAGCAAAAGAGACACAGATGTAAAGAACAGACTTTTGGACTCTGTGGGAAAAGGCGAGGGTGGGGTGATTTAAGAGAATGGCATTGAAACATGTATATTGCCATATGTGAAACAGATCACCAGTCCAGGTTTGATGCATGAGACAGCGTGCTCAGGGCTGGTGCACTGGGATGACCATGAAGGAATGGGGAGGGAGGTAGGTAGGGGTTTGAGATGGGGAACACATGTACACCCATAGCTGATTCATGTCAATGTATGGCAAAAACCACTACAATATGGTAAAGTAATTAGCCTCCAATTAAAATAAATAAATTAATTAAGAAAAAAAGCACCTCACAAAATTATCTATCCAGTGGTGGCCAAAATGATCTAATTCCACGTTTATATCTATGGATTCATATACTGTATATGTTTTTACCTTAAAATTACATTAATTTCAATAAAATGAAAAATATTTAAACAAAAATATTTAAAAGGTTGAACTATGTACAAAAACATTTGCATGTAAATTATTTAGTTCATAAAATCTAATATAATATACTTAGGAAGACAAGAAGGAATAAGTAAAAATCTTCTTATGTAAACTTTGAATAATAATTGTCCTTTATTGCCCAAACTTAGAGAAATAGGTATCATCTGAGAGAAAGCCACACTATTTTCAAATTGCGTGGTCATTTTAGTTAGTGCATATTTATTTAAATAAATAATTGATAATTTTGTACTAAAATTTTAGCATTATTAAGGAGAAGGTTCAATAAAGCTACCAGTAAACTACTATCAGAACTAACAGTATAACACCAAATAAGTGATAATAAACACTGATTAGATGATTTATTCTGTTAACTTTGAATTTGTACACTACTGTTGATTTGGACAATAACTAAAGTAGATTTGGCCACTTTTCATAAGTGAAATAAAAAATTTCCCTTTTATTCTTTTCCCTCTAAAGCTAGATTTTTAAGCCATTATTATATTTGTACATTTTGCCTAGATATTCACAGTATAATGAGTACCTGTCATTAACAGAATTAATTTCCTGGGAAAATGAATTTGATATATTTAGCTTCAAAACATACTGAGGTATACCACATACAATATATTTATATAAAATAGTATATTCATTTTGTTGTGGTTCAGCTGCTCAGTCTTGTCCAACTCTGTGACCCCAAGGACCGCAGCATGCCAGGTTTCCCTGTCCATCACCATCTCCCACAGTTTACTCAGACTCATGTCCATTGAGTTGATGATGCCATCCAACCATCTCATCCTCTGTTGCCCCTTCCCCTCCTGCCCTCACTCTTTCCCAATATCAGGGTCTTTTCCAGTGAGTCAGCTCTTCACATGAGGTGGCCCAAGTATTGGAGATTCAGCTTCAGCATCAGTCTTTCCAATGAATATTCAGGGTTCATTATCTTTGGGACGGACTGCTCTGATCTTCATGCATATGTATATATGTATATGTGACTGAGAAACAAAGTAGGCAGGGGCAGCAGTTATGCTTATTAGTGATGCATCAAATTGAAAAATCTTACATGGAAAAGAAAAATTATTTCCTTATTTTTAAGTAAGTACGTTAAGTGTTAGTCGCTCAGTCGTGCCCGACTCTTTGTGACCCCATGGACTGCATCCCACCAGGCTCCTCCGTTCATGGGATTCTCCAGGCAAGGATACTGGGATAGAATTCCATTTCCTTCTCCAAGGGATCTTCCCAACCCAAAGATCAAACCCGGATCTCCTACACTGCAGGCAGATGCTTTACCGACTGAGCTACAAGGGAAGCCCAAATCCAAATTATTAACATCATAGTTCAAAGACTTCTTAAGATAACAGGACTCTTAACTGCTTTAAAGATAGTTTGGGATTTAACATTAATGATTTTAAATTAGTTAGGAAGCACATAAGCTGGTGTATTTTATGTAGTCAAACCCATAGCATTCAATACAATCCATTCTGTCTTGGAAGGGTAAAAAGGAGTTACAACAGATGACTCCATTCACCCTTCCTTCCTTTCTTAATGCATTTGGCCTAATGGAGTATTTATTAAAAACCTGTGATAATGTAACTCTGTGCTAGATGTTGCCGGGACATGAAGAGAAGTGTAAGTCAGTACTGTCACCCTCAGGTACTTCAACTCTGTATGAATAAATACATAAATAATTTTAAGCAATAGAATTCAATGTTATATTTTAAATTAAGAGTATCCTGAAAACACAGCAGAGTAATACATGGCTGCATATTAATTAATACCAATTAATAAATAATTGGTACAAACATCACTTGTTTTTCATTCATGGTACTGTCAATTCATGTGTATACACAAGATAAAACAAAGTGAAAAACAGAAAATAAATTTTTAAGAAGCATTCAGAAGTTAAGTTATGCCAAACTTTTGGAAGAATCTTATATAGTAGGCTGAATTTAAGATGAGCCTTAAAAAATAAGTGAAAATTAAAGAAAAAAATAATAGGAAGAAGTATTCCTAGAAGATAATTCAATCATTATTATTTTCAATGTTATCATTATAATAATTACCATAGTGATCACAATAGGAAAACAAATTTTTAATGTTTATTTCAATTATTATATTAAAGGTTTCATACAGATTGTTTTATTTATTTATCACTAATTCCTTCTGTGTAGGTATAAAACAGGAGAGATTAAGCTCTTTTCCTAAGACCACAGACTTAAGAACTGTCAGAGGCAAAAATTGTATCTAGGTGCTCTGTCTCCAAAGACCATGCTTTCAAATATCACTCTATTTACACCCCAGCTTAAAGGAAAACATTGAGAGATAGAAACAGTCATGGTAAAAAAAAAAAAAAAAGAAACAGTCATGGTGAATCTCAGGACCATACAATCATGTGTGTTTTTAGTTGGTTCACATTGGAAAATAAATCTTAGTTATATAAGATAAAACAGATTTCAAACCAAGAGAATCACCCTAGAGTAGGCTTGGGTGTATGGAATGCAACTGGAATTGATGGAGGGATGTTGAACATAAACTTTGAATTCTTATGTCCTGTACTAGGAAGATTCTATTATATGAAAATTTACAGAGTTTTAGAGTCCTAGCTCAAACAGATAGTACTTAGAGTGTCTATCACAAACAACCTCATGATAAACTTACATACTTCAGAGAGACCGCTATAGACATAGCTAGCAAAGAATTATGTCACATTCAAATATTACCTGTCACTTCACCCATGAGGGTGAGTAGAATATGTCATACTCCCAAATATGCCTCTTTGGCTTAAGGTTTGCTCTTGAGCTGATTACTTTTTTAAGGAAAAAGCAAACACAGGAGAATCTCTGAATATTTAAAAGTTACTACTCTGAAAGAGATATTCACATTTATAAAAGGTAAATATTCATTTATCGTATGCAAAGTCATGTCTGTCTGCTTGCAGCCCCATGTACTGTAGCTGGCCAGGCTCCTCTGTCCATGGGATTATCCAGGCAAGGATACTGGAGGGGGTTACCATGCTCTTCTCCAGGGCATCTTCCGGACCCAGGGATCGAATCCACATCTCCTCTATTGTCATGCATTCTTTACCACTGAGCCACCTGGGAAGCAAGGGTGTCTCCTTCTCTGTACCACGAAGAGAGCAATGACTAAAACTCTGGATATTTTTATCAACAGAGAAGATAACTAACTTAATCTGCACAACAACCTTTGTTTATTATGCTTTGCCAGAAAACCTTCTATACCTGGCTTTTCTCTCACTGTAACATCTACCCATCTATTAATATCTAAATATATACCTTTGCATCCTTGTATCCCTGGGATAAGACACACATTATCATGGTATATGATTATTTTAATGAGTGGTTGGTTTGACTTGGTTTTCCAATATTTTGCTGAGGATTTTTGCATCTATGTTCATCAGTAACATTGGCTTATAATTTTCATTTTCTGTGATAGCTTTGGTTTTCATATCACAGTGATGTTGGCCTCACAGAATGCTTTCAGAAATGTTCTTTCCATTGAAGAGTTTTGGAATAGTTTGAAAAAGATACATGTTAATTCTTTAAGTATTTCATAGAATTTGCCTTTAAAGCCTTCTACCCTTGGACTTTTGTGGGTTGACAGCATTTTTTATTACTGATTCAATTCCATTACTGGCAACTGATCATTTCATATTTCTATTTCTTCCTGGTTTAAATCATGGAAAATTGTACATTTCTACAAACTAGTCCATTTGTTGTACACTGTCCATTTTATTGGCATATAGATTTCAAAATAATCTCTTATGATCCTTTGTATTCCTATGGCATCCATTGTACTTTCTCGGCTTTCATTTCTGATTTCATTGTTCTGGGTCTCTGTCTCATTTTTTCCAGATGAATCTGGCTAAACATGTATCAATTATGTTTATCTTTTCAAAATTCAGCTCTTAGTTTCATTGATATTTTCTATTATTTTTTATTCTTTCATTTATTTCTGTTAAGATCTTTTTGATTTATTTCCTTCTACTAACTTTGGATTTTGATTTTTCCTTTTCTTGTTCCTTTTGGTGTAGTCAGGCTACTTATTTATTTATTTTCCTTTACTCCTGAGGTAAGTTTGTATTGTTATAAACTTTGTGGTTAGAATTTGTTTTGCTGTGTCCCATAGATTTGGATCACTTTTTCCTGTTTTCTCATATTTCCCAGTACGTTTTTAGGTAAGAAGTGAATTTATTTAGAGAAACATACTCTACAGAAAGTGTGGGCCATCTTAGAAGGCAAGGCAACTTCCAGATTTTTGTTTTCTTTCTCCCTTTCTTTCCTTCTTTTTCCTCCTCTCTCTTTCATTTCCTTGGCATCTATTGGTTATTTAGCCCCATATTGTTTGGCCTCCACAGGTTTGTGTTTTGTTGCATTTTTTTTTTTTCTTCTTATAGTTGTTTTCTAGTTTCATGGTGTTTTGGCTGAAAAACATGCTTGTTATATATCTTCTTAAATCTACAGAGACTGTTTTGTGGCCTGTTATGTGATCTATCTTGGAACATGTTCCATATACACTGCAAAAGATGTGTATTCTGCTGCTTTGAGTGAACTGTGTTATGTATGTATTATCTACTAATTCCACCTGATCTAATGTGTCATTTAAGACCATTAAGTGTTTTCCTATTAATTTTCTGCCTGGATGATCTGTCCACTGGTGTCAATGGGGAGTTAAAATCTCCTATTATATTATTACTGCCAATTTTCCCCTGTATGTCTCTCAATATTTGGTTTATACATTTAAGTAGATCTATATTGGTTGCATATATATTTATAAATGGAATATCATTTTGGATTGACCCTTTGACGAGTATATAATGCTCTTCTAAGACTTTTGTAACAGCTTTTGTTTTATGATGCAAGTATAGCTCATGCTTTGAAGAAAAAAAAAATAAAACTCCATTCGTATAGAATATATTTTTTCATCCTCTCAGTTTCATACTGTGTGTACCTTTTAGACTTGAGATGTGTCACTCATACGCAGCGTTATATACAGATCTTTTCTTGTCTCTATTCAGCCAATGTATTTGGATTGGAGCATTTAGTCCATTTACATTTTAAGTAATTACTGTATGTAAGTAAGTATGTTGGAGAAAGCAATGGCAACCCACTCCAGTACTCTTGCCCGGAAAATCCCATGGACGGAGGAGCCTGGTAGGCTGCAGTAGGGGTCACTGGTAGGCGTCGCTAAGAGTTGGACACGACTGAGTGACTTCACTTTCACTTTTCACTTTCATGCATTGGAGAAGGAAATGGCAACCCACTCCAGTGTTCTTGCCTGGAGAATCCCAGGGACAGTGGAGCCTGGTGGGCTGCTGTCGCACAGAGTCGGACACGAATGAAGCGACTTAGCAGCAGCAGCACCAGTTAAGTATGTACTTGTTGATATTTTGTTAGTTGTTTTTTGTTCCTTTCTTTACTTTCCCTTATGATTGGATGATTATCTTTAGTATTATGTTTAGATTCCTTTCTCTTTTGTATATGTGTGTGTGTGTGTGTGTGTGTGTGTGTGTGTATGGCTTGTGGTTACTGTGAGGTTTATATATAGCAATTTATATCCAGACATATTCCTATTTTAGTTTCCAATCTCTTAAATTCAAACATATTTTAGTGCCTTGCCCTTTTATTCTCCTTTCTTCACAATTACTGTTTTTAGAACCATATTTTATATCTATTTGCCCTACATATCCCTTAACTGCTTAATGTGGATATAGATGATTTTACTAATTCTGTCTGATTTACTACCTTTACTATGTATATGTATTTACTGATAGGTCTTGTCTTTTCTTAATTTTCATGTGTCTAGTTGAAACTATTTATTTTCCACTTAGAGATATCTATTAATCATTTCTTATAAAGCTGGTTTGGTTGTACTTAACTCGCTTTGCTTTTACCTGTAAAAGTTTTGATCTCCTCGTAAAATCTGAAAGGATGCTGTGCTGAGTAGAGTACTCTTGACTGTAGGTTCTTCCCATTCATTTAAATATATTGTGCTACACATTTCTGGCATGCAGAGTTTCTGCTAAGTCACTGGCAGTCTATGAGAGTTTCCTTTTATATAACTTAGTTTTCTCCTTGCTGCTTATAATATTTTCTCTTAAAATTTAATTTTTGACATTTTAATTACAATGTGACTTGGAATATTCCTCTTTGTATTGACCCTGTTAGGGGCTTTCTGTGCTTCCTGAACTTGGATGTCTGTTTCCTTTCCCTGGTCAGGAAATTTTTCAGCTATTACATCTTCAAATATTTTCACAGTCCCTTTTTATCTCTCTTTTCCTTCTAGGATCCTATAATGCAAATATTAGTGCACTTAATGTTGTCTCAGAGGTCTCAAAGTGCTCTCATCTCTTTTTATTCCTTTTTACTTTCCTGTTAGGCTTCAGTGATTTCTAGTATTCTGTCTTCCAACTCATTGGTTCTTTCTTTGATATCATTTTGTCTCCTGTTGATTCCTTCACGTATATTTTTCACTTAGTCATTATAGTCTTTATTTCTGCTTGGTTGTACTTTATAATTTTTTTTTATTAAAAACTTCTAACTACTTGCTCTGTTCATCCATTCTTTGCCCAAGATCTTTGATAATCTTGACAATTATTACCTTAAACTCTTTCTGGGGTAACTGGCTATCTCTACTTCACATAATTACTCTTCTGGGGTTTTATCTTGTTCCTTCATTTGGAACATGTTCCTCTGCCAACTAATTTTGACCTAGTTGCTATTTTTATGTATCTAGTAGGTTGACTATATTTTCCAACAATGAAGAAGTGACGTTTTGTAGGAAGTATTCCATGTGTTCCATCAGTGGGCTCCCCTCTGTTCTCCAGAGCTGTATGCTCTAGGTATGCCCCCTAGGTAGGCTACATGGGATCTTATTTTCTGGTGGGTTGAATACTGTGGGTGGTCTGGCAGGAGTGTTTTTCCTCTGGTCTATTTGTGTCCTAGGACCATCCAGCATTGGACTGCTGGTGAGGGGAGTCAGTTATTACACATATCTGTGTGGGCTCCTGAGTATCTTGAAGGTTGTGTTGGTCTGCTGGTGCTGAAGCTAGAGCAGGCTGTCTAATGGGTGGGGCCAGGGCCCAGAGGACTTGGGTGCTGCTGCCTACCCACTGGAATAAGTAAGTGGATCCCAAGCTCTCTGGAAGCAGGGCCAGAAGGTCCCAGGTCTTGTACCTGCTCATTGGTGTTCAGGGCTAGAATCCTGGGTCTTGTACCTGCTCACTGGTGTTCGGGGCTAGAAGCAGGGCCAGAAGGTCCCGGGTCTTGTACCTGCTCACTGGTGTTTGGGGCTGGATTCTTGGCCCTCTGGTGGGCAGGCCTGTGCCCAGGGGTGGCTGTGGGCCCTGGGCATCTTCAGACAGTCTGCCTGCTGGTATGTGGGCATGTGCTCCTACCCAGGTAGTAGCCTGGCCATTGGCCTTCCAATACTCGTGCCTATGTGTGGGCAGGGGCAGGGACAGGGCTTTTTCCTGAAGCCAATAGTCTAAAGGGAGTATTCCAAGATGTTACTTACCAGTACGAGTGTCCACATGCAGAAAGAGCCTCCCCAAAAGAGTTCTGCCAGTTTCTATGTCCCAAGAGTGAGCTCCAATTGCCTCCTGCCTCTCGGAGAACATCTCTAATATCAGCAGGTAGGTCTGACCAGGTTCCCTTCAAATTACTGCTCCTGGTTTGGGTCCTAGAGTTTCTATTTCCCACAGCCCTCTCAGTTTCCTAGACTTTATCACTGGCCTTCGAAGTCAAACATTCTCAGAACTCACCTTCTCTGAACAGGAAACCTGAGTCGGGGCCCTCAACAGGGACTCTGACTCCCTAGCTCCTTGCAGAGATCATCTGCAAGTGTAAACATTCTCATGGTTGTGGGTTGCTCACACAGAGTTTAAGTGTTGACTGCGCTGTGACTCTGCCTCACCTACCTGTCTCACTGTAGTTCCTTCTTCGTGTCTTATAGAAGATATTTTCTGGTAGGCTTGAGTCCTTTTCATTGCTGGTTGTTCTATACAATGCTGTAATTTTGATGTTTCTATGACAGCAGGTGAGCTCAGGGTTTTTCTCCTGGCCATCCTGGGAACTCTTTATAAAATCTTTATTTTGTCCTTAGTTGTAGATGATATTTAAAGTGATGCCTCGGATGATTTCAGGGAGTTACTCAAGTTTCCCTGGATATCTCTCATGTATCTTTAAACTTCTCTTTGTTTTTATCTTATTAATCCACCTTTTATCTACCAAGAGGTCTCATCCAAAATCCCAGACACATGGAGGGAAAAGTATATTTACACCCCTATATCTATCTTCAAAGATATTTATGTTGATACTTGTTACAAAAATGTATATGTCAAAACTGTCACACTTGTATGTATCAGAACCTGACTTCCCAACTACAAGGCAAAGTCAACTAAAAATAAATTATCCTATTTATATAAAATGAGTTACTAGAATTCTTTAGCAAGGTGTTGTGCCACCAGTATTCACTGTATTCCTACTCCCAAATTTTATGGTTTATACTTAAATTTCTTATTTTGACGTTTAGGAAGTTTTTGGTACTTGTGGTTTAGTCGGTCAATTATGCCTGACTCTTTGCAATCCACGGACTGCAGCACACCAAGCTTCCATGTCCTTCACCTTCTCCTGGAGCTAGCTCAATCTCATGTACATTGAGTTGGTGATGTCATACAACCACCTATTCCTCTGTTGCACCTTTCGCCTCTGCCCTTCAATCATTCCCAGCATCAGGGTCTTTTCTAATGGCTCAGCACTTTGCATCAGGTGGCCAAAGTATTGGAGCTTCAGATTTCAGCAACAGTCTTTCCAATGAGTATTGAGGACTGATTTTCCTTTAGGATCCATAGTTTCATCTCCTTATTGTCCAAGGGAATTTCAAGAGTCTTCTCCAACACCACAGTTTGAAAGCATCAATTCTTTAGCACTCATCCTTCTTTATGGTCCAACTCTCACATCTATACATGGCTACTGGAAAAATCATAGCTTTGAATATACAGACCTTTCTTGGCAAAGAAGTGCTTATGCCTTTTAATATGCTGTCTAGGTTGGTCATAGCTTTTCTTCTAAGGAGCAAGTGTCTTTTAATTTCATGGTGGCAGTCACCATCTGCAGTGATTTTGGAGCCCAAGAAAACAAAATCTCTCACTGTTCCCATTGTTTCTCCACCTATTTGCCATGAAGTGATGGGACTGGATGTCATGATCTTCATTTATTGAATGTTGAGATTTAAGTCAGATGGTTTTCTCTCTTCTTTCATCTTCATCAGTTGAGTTCAGTTCAGTCACTCAGTTGTGTCTTACTCTTTGCTACTGCAGCATGCCAGGCCTCCCTGTCCAACACCAACTACTGGAGTTCATCCAAACTCATGTCCATTGAGTCGATGATGCCATCTAACCATCTCATCCTCTGTCATCCCCTTCTCCTCCTGCCCTCAATCTTTCCCAGCATCAGAATATTTTCAAATGAGTCAGCTCTTCGCATCAGGTGGCTAAAGTATTGGAGTTTCAGCTTCAACATCAGTCCTTCCAATTAACACTCAGAACTGATCTCCTTTAGGATGGACTGGCTGGATCTCCTTGCAGTCCAAGGGACTCACGAGAGTCTTCTCCAATACCACAGTTCAAAAGCATCAATTCTTCGGCACTCAGCTTTCTTTATAGTCCAACTCTCACATCCATACATAACTACTGGAAAAACCATAGCCTTTAAATAGACAGACCTTTGTTGGCAAAGCAATGTCTCTACTTTTCAATGTGTTGTCTAGGTTGGTCATAACTTTCCTTCCAAGGAGTAAGCGTCATCTTCATCAAGAAGCTGTTTAGCTCCTCTTGGCTTTCTGCCATCTGGTTGGTGTCACCTGTATATCTGAGGATATTAATATTTCTCCCAGCAATTAATTCCAGCTTGTACTTCATCCACCTGGCATTTTGTATGATGTACTCTGCATAGAAGTTAAACATGAAGGGTGGCAATATACAGCCTTGACATACTTTTTTCTCAATTTGGAACCAATCTGTTGTTCCATGTCTGGTTCTAACTGTTGCTTCTTGAACTGCATACAGGTTTCACAGGAGGCAGATAAGGTGCTCTGGTATTTCCATCTCTTTAAGAATTTTCCAGTTTTTGTGAGCCACACAGTCAAAGGCTTTGGCGTAGTCAATGAAGCAGAAGTAGATGTTTTTCTGGAATTCTCTTGCTATTTTTATAATCCAACAGACTTTGGCAAATTGATGCCTGATCCCTCTGCCTTTTCTAAATCCAGCTTGAACATCTGGGAGTTCTTGATTCACACACTGTTGAAGCGTAGTTTGGAGAATTTTGAGCACTACTTTGCTAGTGTGTAAAATGAGTGCAACTGTGTGGTAGTTTGGAAATTCCTTGGTATTGCCTTCTTTGGGATTGGAACTGCTGAGTTTTCCATATTTGCTGACACATTGAGTGCAACACTTTAACATCATCATATTTTAGGATTTGAAATAACTCAGCTGGAATTCCATCTCCTCCACTAGCTTTGTTCAGTGATGCTTCCTAAGGTCCACTTGACTTCACACTCCAGAATGTCTGGCTCTAGGTGAGTCATCACACCATCAAGGGTATCAGGGTCATCGAGATCTTTTTTATATAGTTCTTCTCTGTAGTTGCCACCTATTTTTAATATCTTCTGCTTCTGTTAGGTTCACAACATTTCTGACCTTTATTGTGATCATCTTTGCAAGAAATTTTCCCTTGGTATCTCTAATTTTCTTGAAGAAATCTCTAGTCACTCTCATTCTATTGCTTCCCTCTATTTCTTTGCATTGTTCTCTTAGGAAGGATACCTTATCTCTCCTTGTGATTCTCTGGAACTCCATCCATTCAGATGGATATATCTTTCCTTTTCTCCTTTGCTTTTACTTTTCTTCTTTTCTCAGTTCTTTGTAAGTCCTCCTCAGGCAACCATTTTCCCTTTTTGTATTTCTTTTTTCTTGGAGATGGTTTTGATCACTGCCTCTTGTACAATGTCAGAAACCTCCATCCATATTTCTTCAAGTACTCCATCTATGAGATCTAATCTCTTGAATCTATTTGTCACTTACACTAGATATTTGTAAGAGATTTGATTTAGGTTATACATGAATGGGCTAGTGGTTTTCCCTACTTTCTTCAATTTTAGTCTGAATTTGGGCTTCCCTGGTATCTCAGATGGTAAAGCATCTGCCTACAATGCAGGACACCTGGGTTCAATCCCTGGCTTGGAAGATCTCATAGAGAAGGAAATGGGAACCCACTCCAGCACTCTTGCCTGGAAATCCCATGGATGGAGGAGCCTGGTAGGCTACAGTCCATGGAGTCGCAAAGAGCTGGACATGACTGAGCGACTTTACTTTGGCAATTAGGGGGTCATGATCTCAGCCACTGTAAGGTCTTGTTTTTTCTGACTGTATAGAGCTTCTCCATCGTTGGCTGCAAAGAATATAATCAGTCTGATTTCAATATTGACCTTTTGGTGATGCCCACGTGTAGAGGTGTCTCTTGTGTTGCTGGAAGACAGTGATTGCTATGACCAGTGCGTTCTCTTGACAAAACTTTGTTAGCCTTTGTCATGCTTCATTTTGCACTTCAAGGCCAAACTTACCTGGTACTCCAGGTATCTCTTGACTTACAACATTCCAGTCCCCTGTGATGACAAGAACTACTTTTGTTGCTGTCAGTTTTTGAAGGTTTTGCAGGTCTTCATAGAATCATTCAACTTCAGGTTCTTCTGCATTAGTGGTTGGGGCATCAGTTCAGTTTGGTCACTTAGTCATGTACAGTTCTTTGATAACCCGTGGACTGCAGCACGCCAGGCTTCCCTGTCCACTATCAACTCCCAGTGCTTACTCAAACTCATGTTCATTGAGTCTCTGATGCCATCCAACCATCTCATACTCTGCCATCCCCTTCTCCTCCTTCCTTCAATCTTTCCCAGCATCAGGGTCTTTTCCAATGAGTAAGTTTGCCACATCAGGTAGCCAAAGTACTGGAGTTTCAGCTTCAGTATCAGTCCTTCCAATGAATATTCAGGACTGATTCCCTTTAGAATTGACTGTTTGGATATCCTTGCAGTCCACCAGACTCTCAAGAGTCTTCTCCAACACCACAGATCAAAAGCATCAATTATTTGGCACTCAGCTTTCTTTATGGTCCAACTCTCACATCCATACATGACTACTTGACAACCCATAGCTTTGACTAGATGGACCTTTGTTGGAAAAATAATATCTCTGTTTTTTAATATGCTGTCTAGGTTGGTCACAGCTTTTCTTCCAAGAAGCAAGTGTCTTTTAATTTCATGGCTGCAGTCACCATCTGCAGCAATTTTGGAGCCCCCCAGAAAAAAGTCTCTCTGTTTCCGTAGTTTTTGATTACTGTGATATTGAATGGTTTTGGAGGCTACTGAGATTTCTTAGAAATGTCTATTTAAATAAATCCCTTAAATATAAAACTTCTAAAATGTGCATATCAAGTATAACATCTTCTATAATAAGCCTTTTAAAGAATCAATGTCTCAACACATTAAATCTAGTAAACAGAGTCTACTCAACTGGTATTTTATTTTTTGTCTTTATAAAGATATTATGTTGAACATTATACATTTTAATAAAAAACCTCAATTACACAACGTGAATAAACTTTGACTCAATTTAACTTTTTAATTACTTATCATTTTACCCAAGATACATGAGACACGTGATATGTAATGTTCCATAAGTTTGTTTTTTTAGTTATTAGTTTTCATTCCAGTATTTGATATCTGCTGTTTTTGCTGATATATTTTTTACTCATTGAATATAACAGCACGGTGGATTTGATGATAAATAGAAGTTTTGTCAACTGAAAGGTTTTATATCTATTATCTTTTTAAATTTAAAGACAAGTTCAACTAGAGTAATTCTAAAGGCTTGCATAGTACAAATAAAAGTCTGAAATAACTAATCCAACTTTTGAAAAGTTTGAAATTGCTAGACAGTAAATTTATATTAGCATAGTATCTGTAGTATCCCTAATGTCATCATAGATATCATTGATAATAGGAAATATACTGGTACTTACTATCCTCAGTTTATAGATAATGAAACTGATTTAGTTTGTCCAAGGACATACAGTTAGTGATTATGAATATATAAATAGAAACCTCATCATCAACTGATAGTACCATTCTTCTTTCTACATATTAATTCCTTAAATGTAAAATAAAATAATAATATGAAATAAAATTACTAATGCTAATTTTAACTGTGTATATATATATATATATATATATTTAAAATATAATCACTTGGGCCACGTTCAGAGGCAAAACCTAGTTATATTTTGTAGCATTTAAAAAGGAGATAAGAAAATTTGTTTTTGAATGCATGATTGTAAACGGAGAAAATTCAAAAATGTTTCACATACAAAACTATCATAACGATATTGAACATATCCTTTCTTATATCTTAGAAAGAAGCATAGAGGAATAGACATATGAAAAACATTCTATTCCTCACAGATGCAAAGCTCTAAAGTTTTAGGAAGAGCGGGGAGGAGCCAAGATGGCAGAGGAATAGGACCGGGAGACCACTTTCTCCCGTACAAATTCATCGAAAGAAAAACTGAACGCTGAGCAAACATCACAAAACAACTTCTGATCGCTAGCTGAGGACATCAGGCACCCAGAAAAGCAGCCCATTGTCTTTGAAAGGAGGTAGGACAAAATATAAAAGATAAAAAGAGAGACAAAAGAGCTAGGGACAGAGACCCGGCCTGGGAAGGGAGCCTTAATAGAGAAAGTTTCCAAACACCAGGAAACCCTCGCACTGGCGGTTCTGGGGGAAGTTTTCAAATATTGGAGGGCAACCTAACTGGGAGGAAAAATAAATAAAACCCACAGATTACCAGCCTAATAGCAAGTCCCAGCAGAAAAGTACACCAGAGGCCTGCATCTGCCACCAGCAAGTGGGGGCGGAACAGAGAGGAGCGGGCGGCATTGCTTAGGGTAAGGACCGGGTCTGAGTGCCCTGAGGGGAATCGGAGGGAGGTTTTGTGAGATAACAACTTAAACTGTGGGATAGCAAGAGAGAGAGAGAAAATTAACCAGCCTGAACACACTGCCGGCCATTCGCAGAACAAAGGGACCGAGCAAGTCCAGAGGAGCTAGCCGGCTGCTGACCGGCCCATCCCCGCCTGAGGCAGGAGGCAGGGGGGAGGGGAAAGGGGCAAACTTGGCCCCAGAGACAGCATCCCCTACCACACTGCAAACAGGCCTCCAGTTTCTAACCGAAGACTTCCTGAGATTCTGGATGGTGGACATCCGCCCGGAGGATAGTGGCTAAACACAAGGCGCACGCACCCAACTGGCAAAGGCGGAAACTGAGGCTGGGACCCCCCGGGGAGGTGGGGGAAGGCGCGCCACACCCAGGGAGAGTGCGCCTGTCAAGCTCCTGGCTGCCTGAGCTGCTCGGGCGGGGAAGGCACAAAACGCAGGTGCAACCGAGTCCGCGCTTTTGTGGAATACCCGAAAACTGGAACCTCACGCAACGCTGGGCACGCTCCATATAGAGCAGCCGGGAGGCTGAGCAGCATAGATGGGGAGAGCACACACCCATGAGCGGGGCAAACCCAGTGTGGCCGGAACACTGTGAGTGCTACCCACACACAGCGATATCTGTCTGCAGCGCCCCTCCCTCCCCGCAGCAGGACTGAACTAGCAAGCCTGAACAAGAGACCACTTCCACCCGCCTGTGTCAGGGTGGAAATTAGACACTGAAGAGACCGGCAGACAGAAGCCAAATAAACAAAGGGAACTGCTTCAGAAGGGACAGGTGCAAAAGATTAAAATCCCTGTAGGTAACACCGACTACATCGGAAGGGGCCTATAGATATCGAGAAGTCTAAGCTGGAACGAGGAGCTATCTGAAACTGAACTGAACCCACACTGACTGCAACAGCTCCAAAGAAATTCCAAGATATATTTTTATCCTTTTTTTTTTTAATTAAAAAATTTTTCTTTTCTTTTCTTTTTTATTTTCTTTTAAAATTCCCTATTACTCCCCCATTAGTCCTTAACTTTCATTTTCATATATTTTTATGATTTTTTTAATTAGGAAAAAAAATTTTTTTCTTGTTTTTTTTCTCTTATTTTCTTTCAAAGTCATCTATTACTCCTCTACTTCTCTTTAATTTTCATTTCATTTCACTATAACCTTGCAAAAAAAAAAATAAAAAGAGAGAAGCCCTATTTTTAAACCGAAATTCATATATACTTCTAAAATTTTTTGTGTTTTTGTTTTAGTTTTTAATATTGTATTTTTAAGAGTATAAACTCTACTCTAGATTTTTAATCTTTGTTTTTCAGTATGTAATATAAATTTTGGACATTTAAGAATCCAATATTCAGTTAACATTTTTATTCAGGAGTGTGTTGATTACTCTCTCCCACTTTTGACTCTCTGTTTTCTACCTCAGAACACCTCTATTTCCTCCTTTCCCCTTCTCTTTCCAATCCAGTTCTGTGAATCTTTCTGGGTGTCTGGGCTACAGAGAACACTTTGGGAATAGACAACTGCACAGATCTGTCTCTTTCCTCTTGAGTCCCCCTTTTTCTCCTCCTGCTCATCTCTATCTCCCTCCTCCCTCTCCTCTTTTTCATGTAACTCTGTGAACCTCTCTGGGTGTCCCTCATGGTGGAGAATTTTTTCACCATTAACCTAGAAATTTTATTATCAGTGCTGTATAGTTGGAGAAGTCTTGAGACTACCGGAAGAATAAAACTGAAATCCAGATGCAGAAGACTTAAGCCCAAAACCTGAGAACACCAGAAAACTCCTGAATACATGGAACATTAAGTAATAAGAGACCATCCAAAAGCCTCCATACCTACACTGAAACAAACCACCACCCAAGAGCCAATAAGTTTCAGAGCAAGACATACCATGCAAATTCTCCAGCAACGCAGGAACACAGCCCTGAGCATCAACATACAAGCTGCCCAAAGTCACACCTAACACATAGACCCATCTCAAAATTTATTACTGGACACTTCATTGCACTCCAGAGAGAAGAAATCCAGTTCCACACACAAGAACACCGACACAAGCTTCCCTAATCAAGAAACCTTGACAAGGCAATCATCCAACCCCACCCACTGGGTGAAACCTCCACAATAAAAAGGAACCAAAGACCACCAGAATACAGAAAGCCCACTCCAGACACAGCAATCTAAACAAGATGAAAAGGCAGAGAAATACCCAACAGGTAAAGCAACATGAAAAATGTCCACCAAGTCAAGCAAAAGAGGAGGAGATAGGGAATCTACCTGAAAAAGAATTTAGAATAATGATAATAAAAATGATCCAAAATCTTGAAAACAAAATGGAGTTACAGATAAACAGCATGGAGACAAAGATTGAGAAGATGTAAGAAAAGTTTAATAAGGACCTAGAAGAAATAAAAAAGAGTCAATTAAAAATGAATAATGCAATAAATGAGATCAAAAACACTCTGGAGGGAACCAAGAGTAGAATAACAGAGACAGAAGATAGGAGAAGTGAGGCAGAAGATAAAATGGTGGAAATAAATGAAGCAGAGAGGAAAAAAGAAAAAAGAATCAAAAGAAATGAAGACAACCTGAGGGACCTCTGGGACAATGTGAAACGCCCCAACATTCGAATCATAGGAGTCCCAGAAGAAGAAGACAAAAAAAAAGGCCATGAGAAAATACTCGAGGAGATAATAGCTGAAAACATTCCTAAAATGGGGGAAAAATAGCCACCCAAGTCCAAGAAACCCAGCGAGTCCCAAACAGGATAAACCCAAGGCGAAACACCCCAAGACACATATTAATCAAATTAACAAAGATCAAACACAAAGAACAAATATTAAAAGCAGCAAGGGAGAAACAAGAAATAACACACAAAGGGATTCCCATAAGGATAACAGCTGATCTATCAATAGAAACCTTTCAGGCCAGAAGGGAATGGCACGACATACTGAAAATAATGAAAGAGAATAACCTACAACCTAGATTACTGTACCCAGCAAGGATCTCATTCAGATATGAAGGAGAATTCAAAAGCTTTACAGACAAGAAAAAGCTGAGAGAATTCAGCACCACCAAACCAGCTCTTCAATAAATGCTAAAGGATCTTCTCCAGACAGGAAACATAGAAAGGCTGTATAAATGTGAACCCCAAACAACAAAGTAAATGGCAATGGGACCATACCTATCAATAATTACCTTAAATGTAAATGGGCTGAATGTCCCAACCAAAAGACAAAGATTGGCTGAATGGATACAAAAACAAGACCCCTGTATATGCTGTCTACAACAGACCCACCTCAAAACAAGGGATATATACAGACTAAAAGTGAAGGGCTGGAAAAAAATATTTCACATAAATGGAGACCAAAAGAAAGCAGGAGTCTCAATACTTATATCAGATAAAATAGACTTTCAAATAAAGGCTGTGAAAAGAGACAAAGAAGGACACTACATAATGATCAAAGGATCAATCCAAGAAGAAGATATAACAATTATAAATATATATGTACCCAACATAGGAGCACCACTATATGTAAGGCAAATGCTAATGAGTATGAAAGAGGAAATTAATAGTAACACAATAATAGTGGGAGACTTTAATACCCCACTCACAACTATGGATAGATCAACTAAACAGAAAATTAACAAAGAAACACAAACTTTAAATGACACAATGGACCAGCTGGACCTAATTGATATCTATAGGACATTTCACCCCAAAACAATCAACTTCACCTTTTTCTCAAGTGCACATGGAACCTTCTCCAGAATAGATCACATCCTGAGCCATAAATCTAGTCTTGGTAAATTCAAAAAAATTGAAATCATTCCAGTCATCTTTTCTGACCACAGTGTAGTAATATTAGATCTCAATTACAGGAAAAAAATTATTAAAAATTCAAACATATGGAGGCTAAATAACACACTTCTGAATAACCAACAAATCATAGAAGAAATCAAAAAAGAAATCAAAATATGCATAGAAATGAATAAAAATGAAAACACAACAACCCAAAACCTATGTGACACTGTAAAAGCAGTGCTAAAGGGAAGGTTCATAGCATTAGAGGCTTACCTCAAGAAACAAGAAAAAAGTAAAATAAATAACCTAATTCTACACCTAAAGCAACTAGAGAAGGAAGAAATGAAGAACCCCAGGGTTAGCAGAAGGAAAGAAATCTTAAAATTCAGGGCAGAAATAAATGCGAAAGAAACAAAAGAGACCATAGCAAAAATCAACAAAGCTAAAAGTTGGCTTTTTGAAAAAATAAACAAATTGACAAACCATTAGCAAGACTCATTAAGAAACAAAGGGAGAAGAACCAAATTAACATAATTAGAAATGAAAATGGAGAGATCACAACAGACAACACTGAAATACAAAGGATCATAAGAGACTACTACCAGCAACTCTATGCCAATAAAATGGACAACTTGGAAGAAATGGACAAATTCTTAGAAAAGTATAACTTTCCAAAACTGAACCAGAAAGAAATAGAAGGTCTTAACAGACCCATCACAAGCAAGGAAATTGAAACTGTAATCAGAAATCTTCCAGCAAACAAAAGCCCAGGACCAGATGGCTTCACAGCTGAATTCTACCAACAATTTAGAGAAGAGCTAACACCTATCTTACTCAAACTCTTCCAGAAAACTGCAGAAGGTAAACTTCCAAACTCATTCTATGAGGCCACCATCACCCTAATTCCAAAACCAGACAAAGATGCCACAAAAAAAGAAAACCACAGGCCAATATCACTGATGAACATAGATGCAAAAATCCTTAACAAAATTCTAGCAAACAGAATCCAACAACATATTAAAAAAATCGTACACCATGACCAACTGGGCTTTATCCCAGGAATGCAAGGATTCTTTAATATCTGCAAATCAATCAATGTAATACACCACATTAACAAATTAAAAGATGAAAACCATATGATTATCTCAATAGATGCAGAGAAAGCCTTTGACAAAATTCAACACTCATTTATGATTAAAACTCTCCAGAAAGCAGGAATAGAAGGAACATACCTCAACATAATAAAAGCTATATATGACAAACCCACAGCAAGCATCACCCTCAATGGTGAAAAATTGAAAGCATTTCCCCTAAAATCAGGAACAAGACAAGGGTGCCCACTCTCACCACTACTATTCAACATAGTGTTGGAAGTTTTGGCCACAGCAATCAGAGCAGAAAAAGAAGTAACAGGAATCTAGAAAAAAAAAAGAAGAAGTGAAACTCTCGCTGTTTGTAGATGACATGATACTGTACATAGAAAACCCTAAAGACTCTATCAGAAAATTACTAGAGCTAATCAGGGAATATAGTAAAGTTGCAGGATATAAAATTAACACACAGAAATCCCTTGCATTCCTATATACTAACAATGAGAAAACAGAAAGAGAAATTAAGGAAACAATACCATTTACCATTGCTATAAAAAGAATAAAATACTTGAGTATATCTACCTAAAGAAACAAAAGACCTATATATAGAAAACTATAAAACACTGATGAAAGAAATCAAAGAGGACACAAACAGATGGAGAAACATACCGTGTTCATGGATTGGAAGAATCAATATTGTCAAAATGGCTATACTACCCAAAGCAATCTATAGATTCAATGCAATCGCTATCAAGCTACCAACGATATTTTTCACAGAACTAGACCAAAGAATTTCACAATTTGTATGGAAATACAAAAAACCTTGAATAGCCAAAGCAACCTTGAGAAAGAAGAATGGAACTGGAGGAATCAACCTGCCTGACTTCAGACTCTACTACAAAGCCACAGTCATCAAGATAGTATGGTGCTATCACAAAGACAGAAATATAGATCAATGGAACAGAATAGAAAGCCCAGAGATAAATCCACGAACGAATGGACACCTTATCTTTGACAAAGGAGGCAAGGATATACAATGGAAAAAAGACAACCTCTTTAACAAGTGGTGCTGGGAAAACTGGTCAACCACTTGTAAAAGAATGAAACTAGAACACTTTCTAACACCATACACAAAAATAAACTCAACATGGATTAAAGATCTAAATGTAAGACCAGAAACTATAAAACTCCTAGAGGAGAACATAGGCAAAACACTCTCCGACATAAATCACAGCAGGATCCTCTATAACCCACCTCCCAGAATATTGGAAATAAAAACAAAAATAAACAAATGGGACCTAATCAAACTTAAAAGCTTTTGCACAACAAAGGAAACTATAAGCAAGGTGAAAAGACAGCCCTCGTATTGGGAAAAAATAATGGCAACTGAAGAAACAGACAAAGGATTAATCTCAAAAATATACAAGCAACTCCTACAGCTCAATTCCAGAAAAATAAATGACCCAATCAAAAAATGGGCCAACGAACTACACAGACATTTCTCCAAAGAAGACATACAGATGGCTAACAAACACAGGAAAAGATGCTCAACATCACTCATTATCAGAGAAATGCAAATCAAAACCACAATGCATACCATTACATGCCAGTCAGGATGGCTGCTATCCAAAAGTCTACAAGCAATAAATGCTGGAGAGGGTGTGGAGAAAAGGGAACCCTCTTACACTGTTGGTGGGAATGCAAACTAGTACAGCCGCTATGGAGAATAGTGTGGAGATTCCTTAAAAACTGGAAATAGAACTGCCATATGACCCAGCAATCCCACTCCTGGGCATACACACCGAGGAAACCAGAACTTAAAGAGACACATGCACCCCAGTGTTCATTGCTGCACTGTTTGTAATAGCCAGGATATGGAAGCAACTTAAATGTTCTACAGCAGATGAATAGATAAGAAAGCTGTGGTACATATACACAGTGGAATATTACCCAGCCATTAAAAAGAATAATTGAATCAGTTCTAATGAGGTGAATGAAACTGGAGCCTATTATACAGAGTGAAGTAAGGCAGAAAGAAAAACACCAATACAGTATACTAACGCATATATATGGAATTTAGAAAGATGGTAATGATAACCCTATATGCAAAATAGTAAAAAAGACACAGATGTACAGAACAGACTTTTGCACTCTGTGGTAGAAGGCAAGCGTGGGATTTTTTCAGAGAACAGCATCGAAACATGTATATTATCTAGGGTGAAACAGATCACCAGCCCAGGTTGGATGCATGAGTCAAATGCTCGGGTCTGGTGCACTTGAAAGACCCAGAGGGATCGGGTGGAGAGGGAGGTGGGAGGGGGGATTGGGACGGGGAATACATGTAAATCCATGACTGATTCATGTCAATGTATGGCAGAAACCACTACAATATTGTAAAGTAATTAGCCTCCAACTAATAAAAATAAATGAAAAAAAAAGAAAGAAGGAAAAAGAACAAAAATTAAAACATGAAAAAAAAATAAAGTTTTAGGAAGAAAGATATGGGATATGTGTGAAGACTACTATATAGATTAAACCTAGGGCCAATAAAATAAAGTGTGAACAAATAGAAATGCATTTTATACTCTCAAGTCCTTGGTTAAAAATACCTGAGACATAAAAAAATATGATCCCTCCAAAATTTTTATTTTAAATTATATTTAAAGCACGTCACACACATACATAATTTACATAGACATTTGAATTAAATGCTCACATACATAAAACATTAAAATGCTATAAGAAGATTAATTTGATTGTACGGAAACTTAAAACATTTACATGATGAAAAAGGCCTACAACAAAGTCAATAGGAGAGCAACATATCTAGAAAATATTTTTAATTCAGATACTAGACAAAGGATTACCACACATAATATAAAAAGTACTAACAAAATGATGAGACAAAAAAGATGAAAAATGATCAAAGGTTATGAATACACACTTAAAAGAACATCAAATTAAAAGCACCAACATTGCATTAAAGCATGCATAAGCTTACCAGTAGCCTAGAAAATGAAATTTATAATAACAAGAATTTACTTCATATTATATGAATCCAGAAAAAATAAACAAAAGCTATAATGTGCATTGATTTTAGAAATGGACAGTTAAATGTACTTTCATTCACTGTTACTAGAAATGTGAAATGTTACAGTAATTTCAAGTCAGCTTTGAAAACCTCCGTTATGTTTTAGAATGTACATAACACACAGAGACATATATATACTTATTATAATCAAATTTCAACAATTATTATCCTTAGAATCTGTACCCTGGATATAAAAACATTATGGTTCAGGGAGAAACCATTTCAAAATAAAGAATTCTGAATAATAGAGAAACATATGACAACTTTGTGCCACATGCCAGTAATAAGTGAATTAGAACTATACCAGCTCACTACTGAAGATAAACATATTAAGTCACAAAGAAAGTGTAATTAGTATGACTTCATCTTTTAAGCAAAAAACTGGTTATTTTCCAAAACCTAGTACATGCATATTATATAAATGTTTCTGTAAAAATGCCTTCATATATGTGTATATAATCTTAGGAACAGGTGCACAGAGGAAAATACTAGACTCTTAACTTGGAAAAGAAGGGGCGTGCACAGAAAAGCATGACTATGTAATTATATTTATTCATGAAAAAATATGTATATTGCTATATAATCTGTTTGCACAGCAAACAAAATACACAAATGCATTATATGTAGTGTGCACATGTCATGTAAACACATGCCATAATATGTGCAGGGACTCTTTGTGGTAATATATTTACATTCACTCATATTATTTATTGTGCTAACTTAAATTTAGAAGCAACTTGTTATTATATAACTTGACCATAATAGTATATGTTTTATTAAATTGTTCTCTTATTATCATATTATGCTCCAGGCATAAATGTTTAATTCCAGAAGGTACAGGTATTAACTTTTTGGAGGAAAATAAGTATCTTCTTAGATATGGTAACTTTACAATCTGAAATCTACCTGAGAAAATGCTTTTGGTGATTAGAAAGATCTATATTTGAGTGTCTTCTCTATTTTCCAAAACACAACTCCATCTACTGATAGTATACACAATGAAATTTGATTCACTCTTGAATTATTTTGTCTGCAATTCAAATTAGCAAAAATAAACAACAACAAAAATTCCAGTTACAGATTTTCATATCCTATTTGGCACTGCATTACTGTTGTTATAAATGAGGGTATATTTATATACTGATCTGAATCAATCCAAATTTTTTTTTTTTGTTTGTTTTTTTTTGTGTTTTTTGTCAATCCAAATTTTAAACTACTTTTAAACTACTTTCTGGGTGTCCAAAGATGGAAAATCTTTTCATAAATTAAAAATTTCCTACCTGGTAATCAAAAAGAGTATGCCTAAAATACTCAAGCATAAACAAAACTAAATGTAACATGTAATATGATGTCACAAGCACATTAAATAATAAGCAATATATGTCTGATGATAAATTGTTGAGAATATATTGATACTATGTTGTCTGTGTTGTTTAAACATAGATACAAAAGTTTAAGATTGTTTTCACTTGAATTTGGTATTAGCATTTAGTGAGAATTTAAATTTTAGATGTTCAAGAAGAGAAAGACAGCACGATAAGGTAGCCTTCCCTTATTTGTGGCAGTTCCATTTAAAGAACTCCAGCGGATGCTTGACAGCTTCCCTGGTGATTCAGTTGGTAAATAATCCACCACACCAGTATACTTGCATAGGAAATCCCATGGAGAGATGAGCCTGGCAGGCTAGTCCCTGGGGTCACAAGAGTCAGATATGACTTAGCAAGTAAACCACCAGTGGATGCCTGAAACCACAGACAGTCCAGCACTGTATAGATAGTACATATGTTCTGACACATGCATATCTATGATAAAGTCTAGTTTATAAATTAGGCACAGTGAGAGAAGATCCAAATTGCCTGCGTCGCTACTCTTGATATTCAGGGACACTACAAGGTAAAAGGAGGTTTACTTGGTCACAAGCACTGTGGTGTGAGGGACAGTAGGCACGACAGTGTAGATGGCTACCTGGAGACTCGCAGGTAGGGAGCATATACAGTGAGGATTTGTGCACAAGGCAATGATTCACATGCCAAGAGGGGTCAAGCAGGATGAGGTGAGATTTCATCATATGAATCAGAACAGTGCATAATTTTAAGTTTATTTTTGTTTGTATTTGGAATTTTCCCTTTAATATTTTGTACTATAGTTGACCAAAGGTAACTAAAAACTTGGAAAGCAAAACTAGACATGAGGGGGAACTATGGTCTAGCAAGGAACATAAGATTTAAATTTGGTAAGTTTCCATTTTATTTTTGCTGGACCTTTGATGAATCAACCTCTCACATCTCTCAGTAACACAGAAATGACACTTCTTTCAAAAACTTGAGTTTAAAAATGTAATGTGATGTACTTGACGATAATTTCCTAAATATTATAGCACAACAGAGAATTACAATTATAATTTTTATATACTTCTGCTTATATTTTTTTCAAAACAACTGAATTCTCTATTCTTTTACAGGACTTTCTCTTAAAGCTCTTCCCCTAATGTCACATGCATACTACTCCTATGCAGACATAAATAGTTAAGATGATAATTACAAGATGATCTACATGTAACTCTCTTTAGGTTCAGAAATGAGTACATTTTTTTCAATTATTTTACTTAAAATCTACACTTCTTAAGACAGAATTAGAGTATTATAACCACTTTAATATTAGGAACAAAAAATATAAAGGGATCAGGACTTTGGCTCATCAAAAAATCAATAATGTCCTTTAAATTGGTTTCATCAACCTCAGTAAAGTGTTCTCATCCTGAAGTTCTAGCTGCTTTAAACATATATTTAATTATAGCTCCTTTTAACATATATATTTAGAAATTGGTAGGTTATTAAACCATAACACTGATAGATTAGTAAAAAAGAACATTATTGTTAATGCAGTTTGCAGAAATGATTCTTTATTCTCCACTCATCTACAACTAGATTGTACTTACTTGAACAATTCTCTGAACCTGTAATAGGTCACTTAGTCATAAGTAAAAGGATTGCTCTTTCTATCTTGCCTTACACCTATGAAACATATTTTTCTTTTAGTAAATATGTGTGAAAAACAGTAGTGAAAACAATAAAGGTATTAAAAACAAAACTTAATGAAAGAAGAATACAAACAAATTTGCCCAATTCCATCAGATCTTGTTCCTACTTTTGCTTTTAAACATTCTGCAACTACTTTAACATGTGTATCACTCCCAGAGAATGATTCACTCTAACACTTAGCATCTGAGTGATTTTGAACACTTTGATTTTTAAAGTTTAAGTTTCTTCTTAAATGTAATAGGCATAATAATATTAATATAATATCTGCTTCATAGGGTTGTAATGAACCCTCAATTAGAAAACATGAGCAAAATATTGCCTAGTAGACAGTAAGTACTTGGTAAGTGTTCAACTATAGGTTTTATCAGTATCTTCCTCATCACTATTGTAATGTAATTATCCTTTTCCCTGAAGCTATTTATAATATCTAGATCCCAAAGCTTCCCTAATCATGCATGGAACAAGTGTATTTGTCCTTTGAAACCACTGACTTTTTACTTGCTTCATGTATTTCTTAAACATTTTGAAAAATAGTTCATATGTGATTACAGCTTAAAAAATAATACCACAAATATACCTAAGAGATTCTATCAATAAAATAATAATATCAGGTTTTATACACGTTGTGAAATCACTTACATTAATTTAAGCTCTATATTATTTCTGTAATTTTAATTATTCTGTAAGTTTAACAGAAGCTACTGAAATAAATCACTTGCTTACTGGAAGAGTTGGTATAAACATATTTTCATATATATTTTCAATGTTATGCACACACTGTGCTTTTTTAAAGTATCATTTTTTCTACCATTTCATTATAATAACATATTAACATTTCATGAACGTTATGAAATAACTGAAATTAAGTAACTCAAAGATTTTATAGTCCAGTTGCCACTGGTGATCAAATGAAACATCACCATGTATATAATTTGCTCTCTCAAACAATGGTGAACTCAAGTATAATAGGTCTTGATTCCTAATAGTTTCATAGACGGCTTTTGACAGCTATATCAAAAATAGCTGCAGGACCCTTCTATTTCAAAAGAACACTCATTTCTCTAAGAAACTGTGAAAGGAAATAAGAGAAAGTCTGTATTTATAAAAATTTAAATGCCTGACATTTATATACACTATAAAGAGTCTAGATGTCCAGATGTGAAACAAACATAACTGTGACATAGATCACTTGTCCCTCAACATCCAGATTGCCTATTTTTTCATTTTGGATTTTATAAAAAAACTAAGGAAATGACTGTATTTTGCTGTTGAGTCATTAAGTTCTGTCTGACTCAGTGTGACCCCATGGACTGCAGCAGGTTAGGCTCCTCTGTCCTCCACCATCTCCCAGAGTTTGTTCAAATTCATGTCCATTGAGTCAGTGATGCCATCCAACCAACTCATCCTCTGTCATCCCCTTCTCCTTCTGCCTCCAATCTTTCCCAGAATCAGGGTCTCTTCAAATGAATCAGCTCTTCCCATCAGGTGGCCAAAGTTTTGGAGCTTCAGCTTCAGCATCAGTCATCCCAATGAATACTCAGGCAAAATCAGATTGACTATGTTCTTTGCAGGTGAAGATGGAGTTCTATACAGTCAGCAAAAGCAAGACCTGGAGCTGACTGTGGCTCTGATCGTTAGCTCCTGATTGCAAAATTCAGACTTAAATCGAAGAAAGTAGGAAAAACCACTAGGACTAGTAAAAAGTATGTTTACTAATTGTAAAACATACTCTTCTTCAAAAAAACTGTGAAAGTAGAAATACTGCCTTTTCTTTATGAATACAGGACTGGAAAATGTCAGTTTTCCTTCCAATCCCAAAGAAAGACAATGCCAAACAACGTTCAAACTACAGCACAATAGCACTCATCTCACATGCTATCAAAGTAATACTCAAAATTCTCCAAGCCAGTCTTCAACAGGCTACGTGAACCATGAACTTCCAACTTCAAGTTGGATTTAGAACAGCCAGAGGAACCAGAGATCACATTGCCAACATCCGCAGGATCGTCAAAAAAGCAAGAGAGTTCCAGAAAAACATTTAATTCTGCTTAACTGACGATGCCAATTTCATTGACCGTGTGTATCCCAAGAAACTGTGGAAATTTCTTCAAGAGATGGGAATACCAGACCACCTTACCTCCTTGCTGAGAAATGTGCATGCAGATCAAGAAGCGATAGTTAAAACTGTACATGGAAAAACAGACTGGTTCCAACTTGGGAAAGGAGTAGGTCAAGGCTGTATATGGTGACCCTGTTTATTTAACTTATATACAAAGTACATCATGCAAAATGCCAGGCTGGATGAAGCACAAGCTGAAATCAAGACTGCCGGGAGAAATACCCATAACCTGTGGTACACAGATGACACCACACTTATGGCAGAAAGTAAAGAACTAAAGAGCCTCTTGATGAAAACAAAAGAGCAGAGTGCAAATCCGGCTTAAAACTCAACATTCAGAAAACCAAGATCATGACATCTGGTCTCATCACTTCATGGCAAATAGATGGGGAAACAATGGAAACAGTGACAGACTTTATTTTTTAGGGCTGCATAAATCACTGCAGATGGTGACTGCAGCCATGAAACTAAAAGATTCTTGCTCCTTGGAAGAAAAGTTATGACCAAACTAGACAGCATATTAAAAAGCAGAGACGTTACTTTGCTGACAAAAGGTCCGTTTACTCAAAGCTATGGGTTTTCCAGGGGTCACGTATGGATGTGAGAGTTAGACTATAAAGAAAGCTGAGCACCAAAGAATTGATGCTTTTGAACTGTGGTGTTGGAGAACTCTCTTGAGAGTCCCTTGGACTGCAAAGAGATCCAACCAGTCAATCCTACAGGAAATCAATCCTGAAAATTCATTGGAAGGACTGACGCTGAAGCTCCAACACTTTGGCCACCTGATGCGAAAAACTGACTCATTGGAAAAGACCTTGATGCTGGGAAAGACTGAAGGCAGGAGGAGAAGGGGATGACAGAGGATGAGGTTGTTGGATGGTATCACTGACTCGATTGACATGAGTTTGAGTAAGTCCCTGGAGCTGGTAATGGACGGGGACTTCTGGTGTGCTGCAGTCCATGGGGCAGCAAAGAGTCAGACACATTGAGTGACTGAACTGAACTGAACTTCATGTATTCAGTGTTTCTAGCCAGCTGACAATTACTATTCACCTCAACAAAATCTATGTAGATTTACATAACTGAAATTCACAGCTGTTGATTCATGGCATTATTGGGCTTTAGGAACAACAGTTCTGAAATAGACCAGCAATTAATAACACTGGAGAAATGAACAACTACCAATAGATAAAACACAGGAAAAAAAAAGGATCATATTTTTATTTTGTAAAAATACCAACTCTTTGAATGCATATTTATTATGCAGACGTTAGGTTTGAAAATCAACACTTTATTATTCATGGATTAAACAAAGGATACAATTTTTTATTAGACTTGTTAATTTTCTTGAATAACTTTTTTATAGTTTTTAATTTCATATGGCAAAAGGCTAGTTATTTTAAATTCATATATATCGTTATCTAGGCTTCCCTGGTAACTCTGAGGTAAAGAATCCACCTGAAATTCAGGAGATGGCAGGAGATGTGGGTTTGATTCCTGGGTTGGTAAGAACCCCTGGAAGAGGTAATGGCAATTCACTCCAGTATCCTTGCATGGAGAACCCAATGGACAAATCAGCCTGGTGGGCTGTAGTCTGTGGGGTTGGATAGAGTCAGAGATGACTGAAGCAACTGAGCAGGCTAGCACGCATACCTCTCCCTTCATTTACATGTCTCTAGGATATTCACATGATTAATTTGTTGGCAACATCAAAGAAATATCATTTTTTTGTTTTGCTTTGTTTGTTGATTCACTAAGTCATATCTGACTTCTTTGAGACCCCATGGACGGTAGCTCATCACGTTTCTCTGTTTATTGGATTTCCCAGGCAAGAATACTGGAGTGGGTCACCATTTCCTTCTCTAGGCTTTCTTCCCAATTCAGGGATCGAACCTGCATCTCCTGCCTTAGCAGGAAGATTCTTTACAACTAAGCAACCAGGGAAGGCTGAAATATAATCACTGTAAAATCTTTGAATAGAATTTAAGAGTATAAACTTTCTTTAACTGATGCATGGTAAAACATTCATTCCAAATGTTCACAGTAACTTTTTTGATTTACTCATTTAAATTCACCCACAATATTATCATATATACTGAGTTTTTCTTCATCAACTGTTTCATTTTTATGGACACATTTTTCTTTTAAGTAATTCTCCCTAAATCGTTCCCCCTAAATCACTTCTGCTATTAATTAATATTCACTGTATTACTCATCTAACAAATGTTTAACGTTCAGTTCTCCTCAAGTGATGATTGAATTACTCTAATAAATTTTGCCAAGGACAAAGGACAACACTGGGAGATGGTGAGGGAAAGGGAAGCCTGGCACGCTGAAGTCCATGGGATTGCAAAGTATCAGACACGACTTGGTGACTGAACAACAGCAATGACAAAACGACAATATAAATTATAAAAATAATTTGTTGATAAAATTTTGTCCTCACTCCCTTTGTTCATCTTTTTCTTTCTCTATTGGTTCAATATATTTATCTTTTGCACAGTTTTAACACTGCTGCAAAATTTCATTAAGAAAACATCAGCTTACTCAAAATAGTTCAGGAACATCTTGGAGATATTATAGGTAACATTCTAGATCACTGCAGTAAAGCAAATATGTCAATAAAATGAGACACATTTTTGTTTGTTTGTTTCTCAGCACAAATTATGTTTACAGATGGTAAAGTGTCTTCCTGCAGTGCAGGAGACCTGGGTTGGGAAGATTCCCTGAAGAAGGAAATGGCAACCCACTCCAGTACTCTTGCCTGGAAAATTCCATGGAGGGGGGATCCTGGGCTATAGTCCAGGGGGTTGCAAAGAGTCGGACACGACTGAGCGACGTCACTTTCATACTCTATCTGTGCATTCATCTATGTTTAAAAATACAAAGTATATACATTAATTAAAATATTTTATTGCTTAAAAATGCTAATTGTCACCTGAGCCTTCAGCAGGTCATCATCTTTTGGCTGGCAAACAGCACTGCCTCAGTGTTGATGGCTGCTTACTGATCAGAATGGTGTGTGCTGAAAGCTGGGGTGGTTGTGGCAATTTCTTGAAATCAGACAACAGCAAAGTTTGGCAACATCAGCTGACTTCTCCTTTCATGAACAGTTTCTCTGTAGCATGCAGTACTGCTTCACAGCATTTTACTTATAGAATAACCTCTTTCAAAATTGGAGTTAAAGCTGTTAAACACTGTTGCTGTTTCCTCAACTAAATACTTCAACCATGTTCATGGCCTCCTCACCAGGAGTAGATTACATGTCAAGAAACAACATTCTTTGTTCATCCATAAAAAGTAACTCCTCAAGCACTCAGTTTTGTCATAGATTGCAGTGATTCAGTCACATATTCAGGCTCCATTTCTAATTGTAATTCCTACACTGAAAGTCTTGAACCCCTCCAAGTCAACTTCTTCCAAACTCCTGTTAGTGTTGATATTAACCTCTGGTCTAAGGCTTCCCTGATAGTGCAGTTAGTAAAGAATCCACCTGCAATGCAGGAGACGCTGGTTCAATTGCTGGGTAAGGAAGATCCTCTGGAGAAGGCCTAAGGTACCCACTCCAGTATTCTTGGGCTTTCCTGGTGGCTCAGCTGGTAAAGAATCTGCCTGTGATGCAGGAGACCTGGGTTTAATCCCTGGGATGGAAAGATCCCCTGGAGAAGGGAAAGGCTACCCACCCCAGTATTCTGCCCCGGAGAATTCAATGGACTATACTGTATAGTCCATGGGGTCCCAAAGAGTTGGATGTGACTGAGTGACTTTCACTTTTACTTTGAATTACTGATGTTATTAATGAAACTGAAAATGCTGAACTTGTTCCAGAAACTTTTCAATATACTTTGCCCAGATCCACCACAGGAATCATTATGGCAGCTTTAACCTTATGAAATGTATATCTGAAAATAACACATGAAAGTCAAAATCATTCCTTGATCCATGGGCAATCAATGGATTTTTATTTATTTATTTATTTATTTATTGGATTTTTATTAGCAGGCATAAAAAAAAAAAAAAACCATGAATCTTGTTGTACATCTCCATCAGACCTATTGGGTAACCAGATACATTGCCATTGAACAGTAGTATTTTGAAAGGATTTTTCTTTCCCCGCCCTGAGTAATAAGACTCAACAATCAGCAAAAATGTTTCGGTAAATCTTGTTGTCAACAGATGTGCTTCATTCAGTCTTTTATTATTCCATTTAAAGAGCAGAAGAAGAGTAGGTTTACCATAATTATAAAGTGCCCTAGGATTTTTGGAAAGGTAAATGATCACTGACTTCAACTAAAAGTCACCTAGTGTTATTGATCCCTAACATAGACTCATGCTGTCCTTTGAAGCTTTGAAGTCATTTATTAACTTCTCCTCTCTAGCTATGAAAATCCCAGATGGTATTTTCTTCAAATAAAAGGTATTTTATCTACATTGAAAAATCACTTGTTTAATGGAAACACTTTCATTAATTACCTTAGCTATAATTGAATAACTTCCTGTAGCTTCTACATTAGCACTTGCTCCTTCATCTGGCACTTTTATGTTATGAAGAAGGCATTTATCCTTAAACTTCATGAGCCAACCTCTGCTAGTTTCAAACTTTTCTTCTTCAGTTTCCTTACCTCTCTCTCAATTCTCTTCAGAATTGGAGAAGGGAATGGCTATTCCCTCCAGTTTTCTTGCCTGGAGAATTCCATGAACAGAGGAGCCTGAATGGTCATGTCCCATGGGTCACAAAGAGTTGTACATGACTGAGTGACTAACACTTTCATTAAAGGAATGTTATGGCTAATTTGACTTTATATCCAGACCACTAAAACTTTGTTCATATCAGCCATATGGTTGTTTTGATTTCTTATCATCCACGTGTTCAATGAAGTTAACACTTTTAATTTCTTTGAAGAACTTTTTCTGTTGTGTTCACCACCTGACTAATTGATTGGTGTAAGAGGTCTAGCATTTGGCCTATCTCTGCTTTCTATATGTGCTCCTCACTTAGCTTACTCATTTCTAGCTTTGATTTAAAGTGAAAGACATGTGACTCTTCAGACTCTTCACTTGATCACTTATCAGGCATTACAGGGTCAACTATTGGTCTAATTTCAATATTGTTGGGTCTCAGGGATTAGGGAGGCTTGAGTAGAGGGAGAGAATGGAGGAGGGGTACTCAGCGTAGCAGTCAGAACACAAAAAATGTTTAGCCTATGAGTTCACCATCTTTTATGAGCAGGTTTGTGGTGCCCCTAAAAGAACTACAATAGTAATGTCAAAGATCACTAGACACAGATCACCATAACAAACAGAATAACAATTTTAAAGTTTAAGATACTGTGAGAATTATCCAGATTCAACATAGAATCAGGAACTGAACAAATGCTGCTAATGGTGCCAACAGACTTATTTGAAGCAGGATTGCCATACACCTTCATTCTGCAAAAACACATTATCTGAGAAGAGCAATAAAGTGAAGTGCAATACAGCAAGGTGTGTCTGTACATTCCACAGAATAAATTGATTTCCTGGACAAACTGAATGCTCTGTATTTCTTTAACAAAAACATTAGGGCCTCTGCATTCTTTTTATATAATTATTCTCTATGCTTGCACTGTGCAGTAGGCTAAGTTGCTTCAGTCATGTCTGACTCTTTGCAACCCTATAGGCCATCGCCTGCCAGGCTCCTCTGCTCATGAGATTTTCCAGGCAAGAACACTGGGGTGGGTTACAGTGCCCTCCTCTAGGAGATCTTTCTGACCCAGGGATTGAACCCACATCTCTTAAGTCTCCTGCACTGGCAGGAGGGTTCTTTACCACTAGCACCACCTGGGAAGCTCATTTTCTACGCTTAACTTTTATTAACTACACTTCAAAACTTGTTAATATCAGGACAACATAAGAAATATTTATCATGTTAACAATATTCATTGAGGACTCTGGGAGTTGGTGATGGACAGGGAGGCCTGGAGGGCTGCGGTTCATGGGGTCGAAAAGAGTCAGACATGACTGAGTGACTGAACTGAACTGAATATAAAGCATGAACTATAATAAAAATATACAGCATAATATGATGCTTTAAACTGGACCTTAAACATAAAAAATAAGTGATACTGAGATTTGATTTTATTTTTTATGAAGCTAAGATTACTAAAATAGGAATAGAAAAAAAGTATCTGTTCAAGATATCAACAATTTGACTTGGGTGATAAGGAATCTGGAGCAAATATAGTTAATATTATTACTTCTACTCTTGGCTTTAAAAATAGAAGAAGATAAAGTTAGCACAAAATAAAATTACTGCCAATTATTATTTTATTTTGTAGTTTCATTTTAAACAAAGATGTATTTTACCACTGTAAAATCCTCCTCACTATTTATTTTTCCATATTAAGTATAAAATGTGCAAAAAAATTTAAGTAGTACTTCATAAAAGAAAAAATATGAATAGCCAATGAAAGCACAACCAAGCTGGTTAGTAATCACTGATGTAAACTTTAAAATGCAATTCACACTCTCCAAATAAGAAAACAAATGTTAGAAAGTTTAGAATCAAGTGCTTATAAAATGATATAGGTCTATAGGGACTTTTACACAATGTTGATGGGAGTATAAATTCCTACCACCGATTTACATGAGGTTGTAGAATCTCCTTCCTACCAACTCCTCCTCTGCGAGCCAGTTTGAGTTGAGAATTTGGTCATTTACAAAAGAAAAACTAGAAAAACTCCTGACTGATGAAAGAAGGAATGTAAAGAATAAGTTCAGGAAGAAACTGCAGAAAAGTAGCTTTTTAAAAAATAACTTTTAGAATGTGATTATTTTTTAATAACCTGTTAGAGATACTCATTATAAATTTAGAAGTAAAACTCAAAAATATCTAGCCTGAATAGATGAGTTATAGGGAAGTCTGAAAAGATTATAAAATAACAGGAAAGACATATATAAAAAGATGAGAGATTCATGAATGGTCCCCTGGAAATAAGTATTATTAAATTGTCAGTGGAAGAATAGGTCAAAGAGAACAAGAGCAAGGAGTGAAGAAAGAAAATGCAGCATCAGGTGACAGACGGGTCTCAGAAACTAAGGAAGAATCTTTAAGAATGATGAGTCCTGAGTCCCCAGTGAAGATGCTGAGAAATGTAAACTGATTTTTTAATAAGGAATTCTGCATTAACTTGAAAATAGGAAATTATTATCTACCTATTTTCAGCTAGGTTCGTATTAAGCCTTTATCTATCATATTTATTCCTATTGTTTTCTGTAAAAGAGCTTATTTATATAATCATGGATGTGTAGGCAAGTTTTCCAACCACCATTTCTACATTTTATGAAAGAAAATATTATCACCATATTTTGAAAAAAAACTCAACTTTTAACATTCACACTGTTCTTCACATTGGATTATTAGCCAAAATAACGATTTATTGTTATTCTGTCACTAAGTTGTGCCCAGCTCTTTGCAACCTCACAGATTGCAGCATGCCAGGCTTCCCTATCCTTCACTATCTCCCAGAGTTTGCTCAAATTCATGCCCATTGACTCGGTGATGCCATCCAACCATCCCATCCTCTGTCACCCCTTTCTTCTCTTGCCTTCAATCTTTTCCAGCATCAGAGTATTTTTTTCCAATGAGTTGGGTCTTTTCCAATAAGTCAGCCCTTCACATCAGGTGGCCAAACTACTGGAGCTTCAACTAGAGCATCAGTCCTTCCAATGAATAGTCAGGGTTGATTTCCTTTAGGATTGACAGTATTTATGCTGCCACATAAAATAAAGAACTTATTACTCTTACCTGACTATTGGGTTAGCTGTAACCTAATAATTAGCAATTTACAAACAGTAATGTAGGCCGTAAAATCAAGTTTTTATATATAGAAATATATTTATTCTACATATGACCACCTACATTTATTGTTTAAATTACTTGTTAAATTGAATATTAGTGCTGTATTTTTAAAATACTGATATAGAAGATAGTCTACTTTAATCACTGATTAGTTAGTTGATGTTGCCTTTTTTTTTTTTTTTGTAGGTATTTAAAATAGTTCTGCTTGGTTTATTTTGTTTCCCTCAAACATATACTCTCCACATAAAAGTATACCTGGAAGCATTGTCATCTCCTACCCTGACAGGTAACATCATACTCTTCTTCTATATTAAATCATTTTTATTTTTGACACATATCATACAGATGAAAGAAAACTGAGACAATAATAAAATAAACCATGTCTTTCAAATTCCTACATGACATTCATTATTTTATAGTATGGAGATCTTTAAAGGACGATACATGTTTGGATAGTAATATATTATTCTTTTCTGGAGAGACAGATCTCACTTCTAGGTTACTGTGACATCAGCAAAATTATTACCATTTCTAATCTGAGTGAAATTTTAACTTTAGAAAGTAGCTATATACAGTTATTTCTCCCCCCCAAAAAAACTTTTTACCCCAGGGAGATCTATAGTAATCAAAATTACACCAGATTTATCAATTTCAGTAGCTTCTTTGCTGTCTTCTTCAAACAATACTGTTCATATTAGAATCTCAGGCATTTAAGAGATGAACTTTACAAAAAGTAGCAAATATGTTGCAATTCCTTAGTTTTTTAATACAACTATATCTGGTTTCTTTGGAATAGACATTACTGATGAACTTAAATCAAGCAATTTTTCCAGCACTATTTTAAATTTATTAAGGAATTAAGAATTTATCACTTTAAGGTATTTTTAAGGTTTAATATACTTTATGTATTTCCTGGTATTGCATTGGGTATTGGACATTAATCAACATTCAATGAATTTATAATAGAAAGTAATGACTACACAATTTCAATGTTAAGAAAGACCTTGTCTAAAGCAAAGTTTGCCATGCAGGCAGTGCAGATGTAAGTTAATTGATTATTGGAACAGAGGAGACATCACTACTTAGTGCTTCATTCATTTATGTCAAGATGTCTATACAATTAGGTTATGACAAAAATGTAAGACAGTTCTTGGGATGTCTTCATTGAGAGCCAACTAGCAATCTCAGTAGGATCCATCCCCAAACCCTCCAACAGTAGAGAGTAGAGATCAATGTTTCAACCTGTCATATGACAAACTCAGAAATAACCTTTTTCAGGATTCAATGTTTATTATCATCCGTTTAAATGTAGTGACTGGATAAACAATGGTCTGTATTTGTGATTTTCTATTTTTCTTTAGATTGTTCATACTGCACATGTTTGCAATGTTTCTTTAGTAACATGAGAGGGCAGAGGGCTTCCCTGATAGCTCAGTTGGTAAAGAATCTGCCTGCAATGTAGGAGACCCTGGTTTTCTGGGTTGGGAAAATCCACTGGAGAAGGGACAGACTACCCACTCCAGTATTCTGGCCCAGAGAATGCCATGGACTGTATAGTCCATGGGGTGGCAAAGAGTCAGACACAACTGGGCAATTTTTTTTTATTTGTGATTTTCTATTGTTGTTTAGATTGTTCACAATGAACATGTTTGCAATGTTCCTTTACAAACATGAGAAGTAATTTTAGCTTTATAAAAATCTGAACAGAGAAAAAATATACCATGGTAGAATGAGTGTGAATTGTCCTACCTGGGTTTAAACCCCAGATTCTCACATGTTAGATTTAAGATATTAGATAAATTTTTGCCTCAGCTTCTTCACTGTTAAAAGGGGAATAATAAAAGTCCTTACTTCAGAGAATAATCTAATAGATTTTAACAACACAATCCTATTAAAGAATTCAGAACATCTCTGGCATAGAGCTTGTGTTTGGTGAGTTACTACTCTTATTACATTCATTAAATCTGTAAGCACTCCATATAAATATTTAATTTTGCCTTTTTTGCTAAAATATACCAATTTGTTAGGTGATCACACCTATTTTATTTTTGTATGTCAGTCACAGTCCTAGATGCCTACACCTGTCAGCAAGGTCTTGCCCACATCAATTTTCAAATCCGTGAAATACAACAGGAAAGAGTAGGACTCAATCCTCTTATTTGCAGTAAAATAAAGGAATGGGATTATCATAAACCGTGTTTTTATGATACATCATACTTTGGAGTAAGTTCTTTACATGTACATATTGGTTAATAATATTTATTTATTCCTTGCAAAATTCAATTTTACAAATGAAAAAATCAAATCATAAAACTGAAACAAACTGTGTTTCTAAATTAAGATTGGAGTAAAAATGTGTACCTCAATTTTCTAAGTCTAAATCTCTTGCTTTTTTGTTGTTACATTGTGTCTTCTCCCTACTTTTAACATTCATTATGATAATAAATGTTAACAATTTCTTAAAATTATCCAAGGAAGTTTCAAAGATTTTTTTCTTTTTTTTTTTATGTTATAGAGGAGTTGAGGTGAAGTGAATGAAAGTAAAAGTCACTCAGTTGTGTCCAACTCTTTGGGACCCAATGGACTGTCCATGGAATTCTCCAGGCCAGAATACTGGAGTGGGGAGCCTTTCCCTTCTCCAGGGGATCTTCCCAACCCAGGCATCAAACCCAGGTCTCCCGCATTGCAGGCAGATTCTTTACCAGCTGAGCCACAAGGGAAGCCCAAGAACACTGGAGTAGGGAGCCTGTCCCTTCTCCAGGGGACCCTCCTGACCCAGGAATCGATCCAGGGTCTCCAGCACTGCAGGCAGATTCTGTACCAACCGAGCTACCAGGGAGTTGAAGGCACATACAAAATTCCACATGGATATTTGACTATACTATTAAAGTATATCATTTTGACTTTCTAACCTTTCACTTTTTAGTAAAGATATAACTTCTATCAAGATAAATTATCAAGCAAAGTGCCTAACACTTTTTCAGCCAAAAATTAAGTTGCAAATCAACAGCATATGTATTAATATTGTGTTATTATAACCTGTTGATTTACATATTTTACATCAAGTGCATAAAGAGACTAGCCCATAATTAACAACTATTTCTACTTTTGCCAAGTGTTGGTTTCTGTTGCTGTGATACTTAACCTCTCTGAGTACTGTTTATACTCAGAGAGAACCAACCCATTTATTTAAAAAAAAAAAAATCAGATTAGGGTGGTTTGTCTTTCCTAGCATTTCTATGCTAAGGCTCATTTCATAAAGATAGTTTTAAAATACAGTGATTTCACACTTGAGTTTACCATTTGGCAGCTGTTGCAATATTCTACCATAATCACCCTGCACATAGCCTTTGGAAACATTTATACAGACATTCCTAGCTTCAATTTTGATATCATGGCTACGTTCCAGGAACTTGTGAGTGGCGCTACTTGCACTGCAATTCTCTTTAATGATGGCTTCTGCCCTGTGACAATATAAAAAGTGCCCTTCTACCATCAATCTGTAAACTTCTGGCACTGAGGCCAACTTCATCATATAGTCAGTATGACAATTCTCCCAGAACCTGCTGGATTACAGCCATTGCCTTATTGCCATTGTCAGTTATTACACAATTAGATGAAATTATGTGTGGGTCGGGTAATTCAGATTTTTCAACATTCACAGTGATGATGAACAACTCTAGTTCTTATTGCATTACCTGCTTTGGCTAACAGTACAAAATGTGTTCACTGGATAACAACCCATGCTCCAGTTAAATCTATGATATGAAGATATGATCTTAGATCTCATCTTTCTTAATAGGTGGAATCAAGTAACTCATATTTAACCCAACTGCTGGAACTTCATGGACAAATAATTTGGGCTCCAGTAATCAGGTTTATGACATAAGGTGACATAAGCGCCTACCATTTCATTTAGTGTCATTTAAGGTGATATTCTAGGAATAACACAGCCCCAGGTCCCTGTAGATCATTAGGTTTCAATGACCATGGCTGTGCTCTCCAGAAGACACTGGGGCGTGTCTGAAGACATTTCTGATTGTCATCGTGTGTGCAGTGGGGGGTGCTACAGTAAAGGTTGAGGATGCTGCTAAGGATCCCTCAACACACAGGACAGTCCTTCCATCCCTCCAACAATTATCTGACCCAAGACGTTAACAGTGCTAAAGGTGATAATCCTGACTTCTGTTGTTTAGTCACTAAGTTGTGTCTCTTTGCGAGTCCATGGACTGTATCCCACCAGGTTCCTCTGCTCATGGAATTCTCCAGGCAAGAATACTGGAGTGGGTTGCTATTTCCTCCTCAAAGAATCTTCCTAACCCAGGGAGTGAACTCATTTCTCCTGCCTTACAGGCAGATTCTTTACCACTGAGCCACTTGGGAAACCCAATTCTGACTTTAAGTGACAAAAATCTGAATTTCAACTAATGCCCTTCAGGGGGATTAGTCAGAATACTACAAAGTTGATTTCTGGTCTCCACTCTTCATATAGTCCATAAATGCTTGTACAGTGACAATTTAAATTACAGAAGTGTGGAAAATGATATAATGTAGAGTATAAAAATATATTTCAGGAAAAAAGTCTTAAGCACCTATCCTCTAGAGTTAATGGCAGACAGACTTATTCAAAAATAGAGCAACACTAAAAATACAAGCATTTTTCATTTAAGCCTGTGTTTGAAGCAATAAGAATTTGGGTGTATATAGTTTGTCAATAATTTTTCACGCACCTTTCTGTATTAGAACTATAGCAAAATAACACTATTTTTGATAATCAATTTTCACATATATTTTTTCCATAAAGATTTTGTCAATAGTTATTAAGGAATCTGACTTTAGATTCCAACTAATCAATCATTCATTAGTATTTTTCGAGGTTGACCAAGCGCCTATCACTGTCCTTCCATTACTCTAAAAGTCTGTTCTGGCAACAAGGGAATATAGTTCACTCAAAAGGTTGGAGAAAAGCACTTGAGTGTCATTCCTCTAACTCTTGTTAAGTTGCCAGAGCCTGTAGTTCTTTCTTTCTTTATTTATGTTTTGCCAAGAAACACTTGTGGGTACTTTTTTCATATTCCTGGACCTGAGCACAAAAGAGCCTAATTTAGTAGGTGTGGAATAAGATACAAAAGCAGGCATTTAAAAAAAAACAAAAAACATTTTGGTGATTTCATGCTGATGATTTCCAACCATAGTTTCAGAGATTCAACTCTTAAGTCCACAAGCTACTTTTGAGAAACAGAACAGGAAGAGTCATACAGGTCAAAAATTTTAAAGACTTGTGAACAATAAATTGTTATTACTTTATAACAATAATTTATTGATTCAACAATTGTTGCAAGCAGTTTATCTGCCACAAGTAGTCTAGGCACTGGGGATATGGTTATGAATAAAACAACAACAACAAAAAATTAATCTGCTCTGATGGAGCTTACAATCCAGTGGGAGAAGATAGAGGATGAATTACTAACATAAGGCAGAGACAATTAATAGTTTTCTTCAGATGCATATTTTGGGATGATTTATTAGTAAACTCTAGAATGAGATAATACATTTAAGAATTTCTTTCCTTTGAAATATGTTTCTTCTCCACATCTCTCTCCACAGACCCACAATTCTATCAGTCAATTTTTAAAAATGTTAATTAATATCGTATTAAAAGGCTAATGTTTACTTGAAAGCAGTACCATATCTGACTCTTACATGAGGTCGTTTCCATTTGTCACACTGTAACTAAAAGTAACAATCTTGGGAAATACTTCTGACATTTATTTTCCACTTGTGAAAACCTACTGCATGTTTTATTTTTGCTGCCTTTATACCTCTGTCTTAGAATTACATACATTCTTATAATTATATTTTTTGTGTGGTATAATGAGATGTTACCACCTTGTTACCTAACAAGACATGATTTTTTGGAAGTTCTCTGATTTGAAGGACAAAGAGATATTATAATATGTGTTTATGTGTGTGTACGTGTTTTTTTGTTTTTTTGTTTTTCTGATTCAACTATCTGGTGCACTAAATTTGGATAATTTGAGAAGTATTCCAACAAATAAAACAAAAAAACACTGAAAATTTGAAAAATGTAGAAATACAAAGTTTAAATCTATTTATTTACTACAGATTTTCTTATAGCTTTTATTATGTGGTTGTGAATTCTAATCCTCAAAGACAAGATAAAACAAGCAGTGTTATCTAAACATAATCGTGGATTCCATTTCATTGAGCTTACAAAAGGACCATATGCTGTGAAAAAGTGATTAAGAATAGAGGGAAATGTGGAAAATATTTTTTAAATCTGAAAAGCCAAATTAAACAATATTTTATATACACACACAGACACATGCACACACTTACACACACAAACAAGTATAATTATATAATTATATGGCCGGAATCTCATTAAGTATGAAAAGGTTAAGCAGAAATACTCCCTTTCTATTTTATGTTAAAACTGAGTGATTTTAGTGCTTGCAATTCAATCTAAAGAAGAAATAATTTTGAGATTATTTCCTAATCATTGTCACTCTTCTCTCCCAGGAGGACACAGCATAGTTCATTAGACATTAGACACACATCAAGATGTTAGAGAGAATTGTATCAAAGGAAAGAATACAATAAAAGGAACGAGTACTCAGAATAGAGAACATCAAACCTTTTGTTGGAAAATATGTAAGTGTGGACTGGTATAGAATAGACTGGAAGAAGAACAGACTGGTAGAATAGACTGGAATAAGCACACACTCCACAGAAATAAATACCTAAAGGTGCATGTAGAAAGATACTCTGAACACACACATGAGTAGGTATGGAAATAGTTCTCAAAATAAAAATAAAGGTTTTAAAATGAATTAATTTCACTACTGATAGGTTATGATTAAATGAGATAGATGCTCCATAAAAAATTATCCTCTAAATCTGGAATTGTGTACATTTAACACTGACTTGCTGCAGGAAAGATTTAGAGTAATTACTAATTTAAGACCATTTTAAATTATAAAATTCATATTTATAATTTCTCTGATGCATATTTCATTTTCAGTAGTGAAAAATATAAAATTCTTACATTGATATAATCTTTGCTTGGTTACAAGGCCAAATCCTATCATAAAATAAATCTCGACCCAAACAGAAGTTACCCCTTAGTCACTCTAGTCAAGGATTTGGGGTTTTGTTTTATTTTGCTTTTAATCTGCCCAGTGTGGCAGACAATCTAGGTCATAATTTTAATGATTATTATTCTTAATAGCATGTGTTTTTATGCTAAAATTAAGTGTAATAAACTTCAGGTAGTTCTCATTCAATGGGTTCAGTTCTCAGTTTTCACAAAGCACCTTATCTTCACAAACTTTTACTTTCATTTATTAATTCAAAAAATACTAAATGTTTACTCTGCTTCCATTATATTAGAACTCAAAGTGTCTATCTAGGTGTCATTGTACACTTCCTTGCATTTGTTCAATGCTACCTGGTGAGAGCAGACCCCCTGCTGTAGTCCCCGGGGTCTCAGAGCTAGATAGAAACTGAACAGCACTACCACCTGGTCCTTGCCTTAGGACCCCGAGGCCAAGTTAGCAAAGCAAGGTTGTCAACATCTTTCAAAACACTGTCTCAGTGAAACTGTTCCATTAAAGAATATGAAAGAGTCAGCATGCATCAAACCTCAGTTAATTTATTTATGGCTCAGTCACTTCAGATCCTATTGAGAATTTATTTTTACCGTATAAAATGATAACAAATTTAGTTACTTGGTAATCTTATCCTGAATTATTTTAGAAATAGTAATGTCTGTGCATGCATGTGTGTCACATATGCGTAAGCACAGAGAAATTAATCATTACAGAACAACAATTAATGAGAAAAAATAGTAAATCAAAAAAGTCAAGCATTCTGGTATCATATTTGTGTTGGATAATAAAAAATAACATTATAAAAAAAATAACATTATAGATGCAGTGATAAATAATACTTATGATAGTGATCCTTAGATATTAAGAAAATGCAAGCAGTTCCTCTTTCAAGACTGCCCAAATACTTATTTCCTTGTGGGAAATCCTCTGTGCCAGGTCACTAAGCAGTATCATTTGGCTGGGCAAAAAACAAACAAACCCTCTCCTTATACACAGGTTTCGAGTGCTGCCGAAGTGTAAGGAAAATGGAGAGCAAAAGTTCAAGGAATGTGATCAGAAAAGTCAGAAAAAGGATAAAAGCTGACATATGAAAAAGAAAATTCAAAAATGCAGTAGAAAATGAAGGCATGAAGATACAGAAGCATCTATTTTAAGCTGTGTTATACTATTAATTAGAATTTTATCTGTTAAATTAACTTATTAAATGCCTCTTCTCTTGATAATGGTGCATAAACAAATTATTTTTTCCTACATTTTTCTTTATGTCCAGATAGAAGAAAAACAGAAAAACATAGTTATACAGAGAAAGAAAAAGTAATGTAGTGGATTCTCAAACATTAGCTCCATTGGAATTATCTGGTGGGATTCTTAAGTTTCTGGGCCCTGCCCCCCAAATTTCTTTTACAATAGGTCTGGGGTAGTGCTTGACAATTTTAATTTCTAATTTTATTAAGTTTCTCATTTTTAAATTTTAATACATATCAGTTCCCTACACCATGCTGATTCACTCCTAGGTACTTAGAGAATCACTGATAAAATGCATGACCTATTTTCAGGAATTTCTAAAGATGCTAATGGAAATCTTAGCATGGAAAATTTCTTCTCTCTAGTACTTTTACTTGATATTGTAAAACTATAATGCAATTCCTCTAAGGTAGCAGTTTCCAACTTTTTTGGCACCACAGATAGGTTCCGTGGAAGACAATTTTTCCACAGACTTGGTTGGTGTTGGTTTCGGAATGATTCAAGCACATTACATTTTATTTTGCACTTGATTTCTATTATTATTACATCAGCTCCACCTCAGATCATCAGGCAGTAGAGCTGATGGGGGAATCTCTGCTATAAGGGATAAACAAGAAGTTATAAGATACCTAAGTAAAATATATTTTCAGTATATTTGCATCAACAATTTTTCAGGAAACTATAACAACAGTTGACCAATGGATTTGAAGCGGCATAATTTTTTGGTATGGAGCCCACCCACAGAAACTGATCATTCATGTTGTCTTTTATAGCATGTTACAACCATTACAAAAATGCACATATCATAAGTTGTCTTGTTCAGTGTTTAGAATGAGAATCCAAAAGAATGATAGAACTTCTTAGATATATTTAGAGATCCAAAAGTTTCAGGATCCCAGATTTTTTCCTCTTTGAGCACGGCAAAGAAGGAGAAAGTGAAGGAGGAAGAGGGAGAGGAGGAGGAGGAGGAGGAGGGAAGGAAGACAAGACTTGTTTCACAGCCTTAAGGTCTAAGTCAGCCCTGAAAAAGTCCCGTATGTTGTGGAAGTAGGTAAGTGTTTTCCTATGCAGCCAAGTTTGGCTAGGGCACAGCAAGCCACATATTATAAGCAAGAACCTTATCATATCTTTTGGATAGAGTGAGGGGAATACAGACAGGACTAACCTGCAGGATCAGAAAATACCTGCTTCCTTTAATTCCTTCCTAGTGTTTACTCTTCTTTGCACGTACTTAATTAATTTTTCTCATTTTTCTTCTTAATGTTTTTCGTAAGACCTTGGTTGCAAAGTTTAGTGGGATTTAAAAGATACCCTAGTCAAAAACTGAGAATCCTCTAACTGTTTGACATGAAGTTTTCACCATGTAAAAGAATGGGCATTTGAAATAGTAATAAAAAATGATTTAAAAAATATATTATATGTGAGCTTTAGTTTGTGACCTAAGATTCACAATACCTACCATACTATTTTTATGTGTGTGCATCTGGAACAAGGGCTACTAAAATATTATGACTAGATGTATATTCTTTGATAATACATGAATAAAATATTAAATAGGATAAGTCAATGGTTAACTTTTTTTTCTAAATTCTCTAATGTGACTCTTCATGGCTTTTAGTCCCATCTGAGTTGTCATAACTTTGATAAATCTCTACATGAGGTCTATGAAAAGAGATCAGTGGTTACGGGATGTTAACAAGTATACTACTATATATGAAAAGCCACAGTTGATTTACAGAAACACCCTCCCATAGCCATTTTCCATCCCTCAACAGTCTTAAAAGCAATTCATATAGGAAAACGGAGGTCACCTAATATGTGGGAGACAATATGACTATATCAGAAAATGTCCCATTAACTTGGACTAAGGACTAAAGTTTTTTAAATCATTGATCCATAACAAAACCAACTTGCATAAAGATTATCACTCAAAACTCAGACAATGAAATCAGAAAATAATTGAATGCTTTTTCATTCAATAATTAAACCTGATAAGTTTACATTTAATTTGCTCTCTTAAAATATTATCAGAAACTAATTGTTACACTGTTTCAGTTCCATTACTTTATAAAATTTCACACGTTCCTGGTAAATGCATTTTTATTTTAAAAATCATGTATTTTATTAATCAGCTACATGATTAAACACTATTATACAGTAGTTTTCTTACACTGTTATTTATATTTAATTAAAATTGGAAATAAGCCAAGTGAAAAGTATAGAAGAATATAGAAATAAATTACTACGTAAACCAAATGAAATATAGAGTCAACAAAAATTATAGTAGGAGTGAGGGTTATAGGTAATTTTAACTTACTTTATTAAGTTAAATGAATGAGGCATTATTTAATGCCTTATTAAATAAATAAGGGAAGGCAATGGTAACCCACTCCAGTACTCTTGCCTGGAAAGTCCCATGGGCAGAGGAGCCTGATAGGCTACAGTCCATGGGGTTGCAAAGAGTCAGACACGACTGAGAGACTTCACTTTCACTTTTCACTTTCATGCATTGGAGAAGGAAATGGCAACCCACTCCAGTGTTCTTGCCTGGAGATTCCCAGGGACAGAGGAGCCTGGTGGGCTGCCGTCTATGGGTTCGCACAGAGTCGGACATGACTGACACAACTTAGCAGCAGCAGCATTACTTTTCTGTATTTGTCAAGTTTTCTACAGTTATACAAATTAGGAATGATTTTCTTATCAATATGTTTATAAATTTAAAAATGTACTTGTCATGCTCTTATGTTAATCAGAGCATAACAGAATTTTACTCATTCTAAGGGACATTTCTTTGACAACTGTATAAATTTCTCTTGAGATGCAGATCATATACTTTATTTAGATAGAATACATTTATAATCAATTGTAACATTTCTATGAAACACAGTATTATTTATCTGGAAACTGAAAAATTGAAAGAACTAGCATAGCATAAACTGTTTCATTTGCCAAGTTAGGTAAACTTCCAAAGTCACCAATGCTTTCACAATGTATACTGTTATAAAATATTCATTTAAAAAAGCCATGAATGAACTTCTTGGGCTTCCCACATTGCTCAGTGGTTTAAAAAAAAAATCCCCTTACCAATGAAAAAGACACCGGAGACTTGGGTTCAGTCCCTGAGTTGAGAAGATCCCCTGGAGAATTACAACCCATTCCAGCATTCTTGCCTGGAAAATCCCATGGATGGAGGAGCCTAGCAGGCTGCAGTCCACGGGGTCATAAAAGAGTCAGATACAACTGAGGATGCATGCACAATCAATATCTCAAACTAAACTGATTTCAAAACAGATTTCTTAATTAAAAACATTCAAGGTTCCTGAAGCTATATGTTTCAGACTCAGCAATGGTAGATGTTTTTGGAACATAGTTTAAGAATGAATCCAGTAATTGAGATTGCACAGACTCAGATTTCAACTCATATCTGCAAATTATAATTCTCCTGATTTGAGAACAAAAGTCAAGTGTTCCTTTTTTATTTTAAATTGTAAATAGAATTCAGTAAATTTCTAAGGTATTTGATTGATCCCATTACAAAACATTAAGCCAAACAGTCTTGCAGAAGAGATTGCTTTTTGCCTCCACATGGACTCGAGAGGTTTTTAAATTTGCTCCTCTTTTTTAAACCCATAGGCATGATCCCACATAGACAGATGTGTAAAAGGATTTATCTAATTTTCCAAAGACATTGTATTCTATTGATATTGAACATGATACATATTACTGTATAATTTTCATACACAAATTACTTGAGAAGTCATTATTTCCAACTTATAAAATTGCAACTATTTTTCAAATTATATAACAAATAATTTCAGTCTTTTATACAGTTATTCTACATAGAAAGCCGTTATTCATACAATGTGCCACTTTAGGAAGCTTCCCAGGTCGCATTAGTGGTCAATAACCTGCTTCACAATGCAGGAGACATAGTGAGTTCAGTTCCTGGGTGGGGAAGATCGCCTGTAGGAGGGCATGGCAACCCATTCCAGGATTCTTACTTAGAGAATCTCATGGATAGAGGAGCCTGGTGGGCTACAGTCCATGGGCTTAACAGAGTCAGACACAACTAAAGCAACTTAGCAAAGCACAGCACCACTTTAGAAAAAATGCATCATGAAAAAAGCAACAATTTACAGCTGCTACTGACTTTTTCTTGGCCTTAGTTATATAGATAGTAGCCAATAATGAGAAAAACCACGGGAAATTTTAAATAAGATCAAGTTGTTTCACTTATATAGATTGATCCCATGACTTTTATATGATCTAATTTAAAAATTAAATCACTTCTATAGTTGTATATTAAATTTAAGATTCTGACAAAATATCTGGCACCTACTAGGCACTCTGTAATTTAGATTATGGAGAGTGAAATTTGCTCAGTCGTGTCTGACTCTTTGCGACCCCACGGACTATACAGTCCATGGAATTCTCCAGGCCAGAATACTGGAGTGGGTAGCCTTTCCCTTCTCTGGGGGATCTTCCCAACCCAGGGATTGAACCCACATTTCCTGCATTGCAGGCGGATTCTTTACCAGCTGAGCCACAAGGGAAGCCCAAGAATAGTGGAGTGGGTAGCCTATGCCTTCTCCAGGGGATCTTCCTGACCTGGGAATTGAACTAAGGTCTCCTATATTGCAGGCAGATTCTTTACCAACTGAGCTATGAGGGAAGCCCCAGACTATGGTGAAGGTATAAATTATTAAAGAACTAATGAAATTTTAAGCAAATGTACTTATAATAAGTAGTTGTGTATTTTCTAATGTATATCTCACAGTATAGAACTCCAGTTTTGCCTATTTGAAACAAAGAATTAAACAAAATATCTAGGAAAGAGATCAAAAGGGTGGAGTAGGAGGATATATAACTCAATCCTACCTTTCCCACAAACATGACAGAAATACATATACATATGGAATAACAGAAAACTAACAAGAAACTAGTGGAAAGACTCCAGTATAATGAAGGCTGAGAAAAAGACGCACATGAAATCATGTAGGAAGGGAAGATAAATGATTAGGTCAAGACCTGTGCCCCAGGGAGGTGACTCAGGGGAAAGGGAGATTGCATGGAGACCCCCCCTAGGAGTGAGTGGTTCAAAGCACATATCGGGCACCGCAATCCTGGTGCCTAACACAGGGAAGACAAGCCCCTTTGCTGGTTGGAGGGGTGGTGAGACAATCAGGAGGGTTGTGGCAAGCATGGACTGTGCTTAGGACAAGCTTGTGAATGCCTGCTTCTTCTTAAGTGGGGGAACTAGTGCACTGAAACTGCAGGTAGCTAGTTTCCTGGGCCTGCCTCAGCATGCCCAGCCTAAGCTGAGAAATTGCTCCAGCCCCAAATACTTTTTGCAGCTCCACAATGGAAGGAGGGCTAAAAAAACAAGGAACAACCTTGTCTGAGAGACACAGTAGCAAACAGCCCCAAAGGAGCGGCTAAGCAGGGCAGCAGCAGCATTAACAGCGCCTAACACGTAAGGAGCCCTGGACTCCCTCTGTGACCAGCCTGCCAGGGCGCTTGCTGCAGCACTCAGCAAGAGCCTGCACCGACTCCTCCCTCCAGAAACTGCTCCCCATCAGGGCAAGAGTGCTGGTGTCAAAAGAGGGGGGAACAGACACTACAGCAAACAGAGCCAGCTCAGAACCGATCTCCAGGGCTTCTGCTCTGGAGACCTACCTCAACTAGGGACCTACCCTTATCCCAATAGGATGGTGAAGGGCACGGAGTGGAAACAGTCCTAGCTCACACCTTGCTGCAGCCTTATCTCCTCTTCCAGCCCTACCTCCTACTAATGAGATCCCTGCCAGGACAAACTAAAGACAGACATGACCTATGTTCACGTCAAACCCAGCTCTCTCACCAAAGTGACTGGGCACAGGCAGACTGTATAGAGACATCTCCATATAAGTACTACCTTCCAGGAACAGAACAGGAAACTGTTTCATCAAATTTCAAAGGAACAAAGAAAGTTAAGCAAAATAGGGAAAGCAGAAGACTTGATCTTAACTGAAAGAGCAAAAGAAAGCACCTGAAAACAAAACAAAATGAAAAATGAAAGGGAAGTAAACAATTTAAGAAAGACTTACAGGCATTTGTTAAAAGAATGCTAACTGAATTAGGGAAAAGAGTAGATGAAAACAGTGAGAATTTTAACAAAAAACTAAAAAAAAAAAAAAAAAAAACTAGTCAACTGAAGAATACAATAACTGAAATTAAAAACACAGTAGAATGGATTAAAGGAAATTAGGTGATATAGAAGAATGCATAAGTGATCTAGAAGACAAAATAATCGAAATCACTCATTCAGAACAGCACAAAGAAAAAACAATTTGAAAAGGGAAAACAGTTTAAGAGACTTCTTTGATAACATGAAGCATATGAATACTCTTGTTTTAGGGGTCCTAGAAGGAGAATAGACATAGAAGTAGGTCAAAATGTAAGAAAGAAAAGGTAATGACGAAATCATGGCTGAAAACTTCCCATACCTGAAGAAGAAAACAGATATCAAGGTACAAGATGCACAGAGGGTCCAAAAAAGATGAACCCAAACAGACCCACACCAGGACACATACTAATTAAAACAGAAAAAATTAAAGACAAAATTCTAAACTCAGTAGGAGAAAAACAAAAAGTCATATAGAAGGGAACCTCCAAAAAGTTATCAGCTGATTTTTCTACAGAAACTTTGCAGGTCGCAATAAAGAGCACAGTTTATTCAAAGCACTAAAAGGATAAGAAACCTAGGACACTCTCCCAACAAGATTACTAGTTAGAATAGAAGAAAACATGAGGAACTTCTCACAGAAGCAGAAATTAAAAGAGTATACCAATACTGAAATTAAAAGTGCTACTCGCTCAGTTTGTCCAGCTCTTTGCAACCCCAGGGACTGTAGCCCACTAGACTACTCTGTCCATGGATTCTCCAAACAAGAATACTGGAGTGTGTTGTCATTCCCTTCTCCAGGGGATCTTGCTGACCAAGGAATCAAATTCTGGTCTCCTGTGCTGCGGGCAGATTCTTTATCATCTGAGCCACCAGGAAAGCACACCAATACTAAATCCACCTGAAAGAAATGTTAAAGATCTTCTCTAAGTAGAAAACAAACAGCTATTCAAAGAAATATGAATCTGAAAGAAAAGAAAAACCCCACTAGTAAAGACAAATACACAGCAAAGTTTGAGGATCAATTATATAAGCTAGAACACAGATTAAGACAATAAAATTATAAAATCAAATATAACTAGAATAAAGAGTGAAAGAATAAATATGGAGATAAGAAATACGACATCAAAAAAAAAAAAAAAAAGAAAGAAATACGACATCAAAAACACAGATTAAATGGAAGTGGAGTAACAAAAACTGATCTTTTAGAATATTTTTAAACTTAAATGACTACCAGTTTAAAACAAGTAGATATAGTAATAGGTAAATATGTAAAGGGCCCATGATAACCACAAATCAAGACATAACAGATAATAGATACACAAAAGCTAGAGAGAAATGAAAAATCATCAAACCACAAGAGAAGGAGCAAAGGGGTGGAATGAACAAAGAAGAATCATAACCACCAGCCAGTAAGTCATAAAATGAAAATAACTACATACTTTTCAACAAGTACTTTAAATGTTAATGTACTAGATGCCCCAATCAAAAGACATACAGTGAACTGATTAGATAAAATAAAATCAACAGCCATTTAAATATCATTTACAAGAGACTCACAACATAGCTAAAGGCATACACAGTTTGAAAGTGAAGGATGGAAAAAAGATGTTCATACAAACAGAAACAAGATGATGAAAATAGCTATACTCATGTCACACAATACAGACTAAAAAACAAATTCTATAACAAAAGACAAAGAAAGTCTTTATATAATGATAAAGGTATAATACAAAAAGGTATAATACAAAAAATGCAATATAATAATACATGTTAACACCTATGTACCCAATAATCTGTGTATGTGTAAGTGCTCAGTCGTGTCTGACTCTTTGCAATCCCATGGACAACAGCCCACCAGGCTCCTCTGTCCATGGGATATTTCAGTCAAGAATACTGGAGTGGGTTGCCATTTCCTCCTCCAGGGAATCTTCTCAACCCAGGGATCAAACCCACGTCTCCTGCATCTCCTGCACTGTAGGTGGATTTTTTTACCAATGAGTCATCATGGAAGCCAATGTACCCAATATAGCAGCACCCAAATATGTAAAATAATATTAAATGACATAAAGGGAAAACAACAAAAATATAATAATAATAAAGCATTTAAAATCCAATTAATGTCAAGGAACAGATCATACAGAGAGAAATGAATAAGGTAAGAGTGGTCTTAAATGACACAATAGACCAGTCGAACTTAAAAAATATTTACAGGACAGACATTTCATCCCAAAAAAGGACAATGCACATTCTTTTCAAGTACACATAGAATATTCTGCAGAATATATCACGTTAGTAGGCCACAATACAAATATCAATAAGCTTAAGAAAGTAGAGATTATATCAAGCATTATTTCTGAACACAACTGTATGAAAGTAGAAATCAGTTAAAGAAATAAAAGAGAAAAGCACAAACATGGAGAATAAACAGCATGTTACTAAAAAAAAAAAGAAAGAAAGAAGGAAAAACAAAGTGTTGGTGAAGAAATCAAACAAAAAATAAGAAAATACTACAAGCTAAATAAACATAGAAACAAAACATCCAAAATTTATGGGATGAAACAAAGGCAGTTTTAAGAGGGAAGTTTATAGTAATGCAGGCTTTTCTTCAGAAATAAGAAAAATGTCAAATAAACAACCTATTCTTCCATTTTAACTAATTATAATAGTAAGAACAGAGAAATTCCAAAGTCAGCAGAAGGAAGAAAATGATAAAGATAAGAGAGGAAATTAAAAAGTAGAGACAAAATATGTAGACGATCAATGAAACCAAGAGCCAGCTATCCTAACGAAGTGGATGAATCTAGAGCCTACTGTACAGAGGGAAGGAAACCAGAAGGAGAAAGACAAATATTGCATATTAACGCCTGTGTATGCAATCTAGAAAGATTGTACTAACAACCCTATCCCCAGGGCAGTGATGGAGATGCAGACACAGAGAACAGACTTGTGGATGCAGTGGGGAAAGGAGACGGTGGGACGAGTTGAGAGAGTAGAACGGAAACGTGTACATCACCACATGTAAAACAGAGAGCCAGTGGGATTTGCTGCATGACTCAAGCTCAGCCCAGGGCTCTGTGACAGCCGAGAGGAGCGGGACGGGGTGGGAGTCGGGAGGGAGTTTCAGGAGGGACGGGACACATACACACCTGTGGCTGATGCGTGTTGATGTACGGCATAAACTAGCACAATATTGTAAAGGAATTATCCTCCAATAATTGTGTTTTTAAGATAAACAAAAAATGGATAAAGCTTCAGGGAAGTGTATCAAAAAGTAACCAGAGAGGGCCCAAATAAACAAAATAAAAAACAAAAGGGCAGAAATAGCAACCAATACTAAAGAGATACAAAAAATCACAAGATAATACTATGAATAGTTAGATGCCAAAGATTTAGCAAGCTAAAAGAAACAGACACATTTCTAGACAGAATCAGTAAGAAATAGAAATCTGAACAGATCAATCACTGGTAGGGAAAATGGATCTGTAATTAAAAAGAAAAACACCCAGGATTTCCCTGTGGTCCAGTGGTTAAGAATCCACCTGACAATGCAGGGGCACAGGTTCAATCCTCGGCCCAGGGAGATTCCACGTGCTATGGGACAAGTAAGCCTTCAGGTTGAAACTACTGGAATTGTGTGCAATAACTGCTGAAGCCTGTGTGCTGTAATGCCTACGTATCACAGTGAAAAGCATTCCCCATTCACCTCAACTAGAGAAAGCCTGCATGCAGCAGCGAGAGCCCAGCAAAGCAAGGGGGAAAAGAAAAAAGAACAAATAAATAAAGCTCAATTAAAAAAAGAAAACACCTAAAAATCAAAGCTTGAGAACTAGCTGGTTTCACTGTGGAATTCTGCAAAACATATAAAGAATATCTAACATGTGTCTTTTTTCAAAATAGTCAGGAAAGTTGAAGAAGATGGAACACTTCAGTTCATTGTACTAGGCCACCATTAGCAAAACCCAGAAAGACACTACAAAAAATAGAAAACTGTAAGTCAATAGCTCTGATGACTATAGATTCAAAATCCTCAACAAAATATTAACAAACTAAATCCAACAATATATTAAAAATAGATAGTATACCTTGATCAAGTGGGATTTATTCCAGGGAGACAGAATGGTTTAATATTTGCAGATCAACATTTGCATATCAAATAACATGATATTAACATTAACAAAAGCAAGAGTAAAAATCACATGACTGACTCAACAGAGACAGAAAAAGCATTTGACAAAACTCAATATCTATTCATGATAAAAACTCTCATTAATGTTGTTATAGAGGGAATAATAAAGGCCATATAATAAATAATAAAGGCCACATAATAAAGGCCACTATGACTAACCTATAGGTAACATCATTCTCAATGATGAAAAACTGAAAGTCTTTCCTCTAAATTCAAGAACAAGACACAGATGCCCATTACTACATTTTTATTTTACAGAATTAGAAGTACTAGCCACAGTAATTAGAAAAGAAAAAGAAATTAAAACCATCCAAACTGGAAGAGAAGATGTAAAACTGTCACTACTGACAGGCAATATATTTTATAAAGAAAACCCTAAAGTCTCCACCCACAAATTATTAGAACTAATAAATTAATTCGGTAAAGTTGTGGGATATAATATTAATAAAAAGAAGCCCATTGCTTTTATCTAATCATAAACTATAATAAAGAGAAAGCAAGAAACCAAACTCATTTAAAATCACATCAAAAAATAAAATATCTAGGAATAAACTTAACTAAACAGGCAAAAGAGCCATATCCTGAAAACTATAAAATGTTGAAAACGGAGTTTGAAAGTGATACAAAGTGGAAAAATATCATGTGTTCATAGACTGGAAGAATCAATCCTGCTAAAATGGCCATACTCCCTAAAGTAATCTACAGATTTAATGTAATGCCTATCAAAATACTCATATGACATTTTCCACAGAACTAAACAAAATATTCTAAAATTTATAGAGAGCTTCAAAAGTCACCAAACTGCCAAAGCAATCTTGAAAAAAATGAACAAAGCTGGGGGTATCATGCCTTCTGACTGTATGTATAACTAAGTTACAGATATAGAAAAAAGCACAGCGCTGGCACATGGACAAATACACAGACGGGTGGAACAGAATAGAGCCCAGAAAAAAACCCACACACCTGCAGTCAATTAATCTACAAAGAAGGAGGTAAGAACATACAAAGGACATTCTCTTCAATAAGTGGTGCTGAGAAAAATGGACAAGATGTAAAACAAAAATATGAGAATATTTCCTCATACTATACACAAATATAAGCTTAAAATGGATTAAATACTTAAATGTAAGATCAGAAACCAGACAATTCCTAGAAGAAAACATAGGCAGAACACTCTCTGGCATAAGTCATAGCAAAAATTTTTTGAATCTGTCTGTTAAGGCAAAATAAATGCTAAAATTAACAGATAAAATAATTAAATTTGAGTTTCTGGACATTAAAGAAATAATCAACAAAAGAAAAAAAAAAAACTCAATGTGAGAAAATATTTTCAAATAATAAGATGGACAAGATGTTGATATCTAAAATATATAAACTGCTCATAAAACTCAGTATCCAAAAATAACCTAATAATTAAATATGCACAGCAGACACAAATATACACTTTACAAAGATGTACAGATTGTAAAATGCAAAGGGAAAGATGCTCAACATCATTAATGTAAAGAAATGAGGATCAAAACAACAATGTGATATCACCTCATAGCTGTCAGAATGGCTATTATCAAAATGTCTACAAACGAATGATGGTGAAGATATGATGAAAATGGAACCCTCCTACACTGTTAGTGGGAATGTAAATTAGGTCAGCCACTATGGAAAACAGCACAGAAGTTACTCAAAAAACTAAAAATAAAACTACCATATGATGCAGAAATCCCTCTCTTGTTACCTGTCTGAAAAAAAAAAATAAAAACACTAATTGGAAAAGACACTTACAACCCAATGTTCATAGCAGCAATATTTATAATAGCAAAGACATGGAAGAATGCAGTGTCCTTCAACAGATGAATGGATTAAAGAAAATATCACACACACACACACACACACACACACACACACGTTGGAGGAGGGCATGGCAACCCACTCCAGTATTCTTGCCTGGAGAATCCCATGGACAGAGGAGTCTGGAAGCCTACAGTCCATGGGGTCACACAGAGTCTGACGTGACTAAAGCAGCTTAGCACAAAAGCACACACAAATACACACATATGGCATTATACACACAAACACACATACAGAATGGAACACTACTCAGCCACAGAAATGAATGAAGTTATGTCATTTGCAACACTGCATTATTCTTAGTAAAATATGTCTGACGTAGAAAGACAGATACTCTTATTTTATCATTTATGTGTGGAATTAAAAAAAATTGATTTCACACATCAAAACAAAAACAAGTTCACATACACAGAAAACAAACAAGTGTTTACCAGTGGGGGGAGGAAAAGGAGGTGTGCAATAGGGGTATAGGATTAACAGATACAAACTACTATGTATAAAACAGATAAGGAACAAGGATATATTGTACAGCACAACAAAATATAGCCAGTTTTGACAATAATATTAAATGGAGTATAACCTATCAAATATTTAATTATACAAAATAATTGCTATTATTAAAAATATTGCATACTAAAGCAACAATGAATTTCTAAAATCTATTATATTTGTATAGCCCAGTTATCAAGAAACTTTTTTGTGTTAGTAAGACTTTGGAATAGATGCTCTAATATATTGATAAGAGTATATGTTTTTAATTTTTTTTCTTGAAGGCAGGGACTCTATATATTTACAGGTTTTAAAATGTAAATAGTTTTTTATTGAGCACTTTCAGGTCTAATGATGGATTTAAGGAAAAACATTAGAGAAGTTAATACAAAAATATCTACTAGTATGTCCATAACAGCATTATGCTTAGGACAGATAATTTGAAAATAATGTGAATGTCATTAAGCATCATTATAACAGATAGCTATTATGCCTTAAATGTCACATTAACATTGCATATTAATGTTATGGATCAATATTCTCAATAATTAAAAATAAAAATTAAAAATTGACCAAAAAAGAGTGTATTCAGAAGATATTGCTACATACAGTGTTTGGCACTGATAGGAAAAGACGAAAAGGCCATATTTTCCATATTATAACAGCAGTGCCTTTGTACATTAGTTTAATATAAGAAGTAGTAGTAGTGAAAGGCTGTTGCTGAATGATAAGACACAGGATTCTTGGCCTCCGAGGAGACGAATTCAATCCAGGACAAGAGACGAGGCTGGATCACTCAGAGCTTTTGTGTAATAAAGTTTTATTAAAGTATAAAGGAGATAGAGAAAGCTTCTGACATAGGCATCAGAAGGGGGAAAAAGAGTACCCCCCTCCTAATCTTTAGCTGTAAGTTATATAGTCACTCACAGGATGTTAATGAAAAGAAAAGAATGTCTTAGAATTTAGAATGGCACCAGATAATTCATCCCTGGCCATAAAACGATTGACTTGAATCTTGTAGAAGGGCAGATTACCAACAAATAGTTTCGTTTACATAGATTACAGAACAATATCTGAGTAAGTAGGTTTGGAGTAACCAACTTGAATATAGAGTCAGGGGTACATTAACATAGCTTAAGACAACATTTCCATAAGAAAAAGAAATGTATTGGTTAACTCAACGTTTGACAATAGCTACCTTCAGGTGAAACCAGGTGTCATGGCAACACAGCATTTTAAGAGAAACCTCCTTTTAAATTTGTATAGAGAAGGAAAAACATATGCTGGTTTGTCTCCTCCTGCCTCTTAAGAGAGATAAAACGTCTGGCACTTTCAGCCCATTTCCTCCGTTTGGAGACCTCTGGCCTTCCTGCCTGTTACCCTCTCAGTAGCATTATTATTAATTGATAGTCTAAAGAACATTTTATTTCCCAGGGATTAACCTAAGCATATATGGATCCTGTCATTTAATAATTCTCACACAATCTTTGTAAGTAAGATATTATTGTTATATCTATTTTACCAATGAGGAGAGTAAGGCTTGGAGAAGATAAATAATTTGTCTAAATTTATAGATACACAAAGCAGTTCAATGAGAATTTGGCCTAATATAACTGAGATTTATGTTTGCTCTGTGTGTGTGTGTGTGTGTGTGTGTGTGTGTGTGTGTGTGTGTGTGTGTGTGTGTGTGTGTTTGGTGGGGAGATAGGGAATCCTAACTTTTGTAAATATTAAAACAATGCTCAAAATTGATATTTAAAAAAAATCTAGAAATCTTCCTGGTCTTCACTGTTTTTTTCTTATTTAAGTATGTGATAAAGCTCTTGCATACAGTGATAAATGTTCTCTTGAGATAGAGAACCAAAAAATTATACCTCTTGATATTTGGAATCATCAATTCAAAGGACATGTGTTTGTGCAAATTCCAGGTGGCAATGATGGACAGGGAACTTTAGCTTGCTGTAGTTCATGGGGTTGCAAAAAGTTGGATATGACTTGACGACTAAACAACAGTATTTGCAGTTACTATGATTTTATTATCTCAAATTAGACGGCCTGAACAGACAACTAGTAGGGTTTATTTAGTTACTCAGCATCTAGAAATACTGGCATCTAAGAAACATTGAAATGATATGTCTAGAGGAAAAGAACAGAGGAAAGGAAAGTACTGGAGAACAGAATAAGGGAAGAAAGAATGAGCCCACAGGCAGAGACAGAAGGACCAGTGTTCTCCAACACACAAATTATTAAACCAAATTAACTCACATCATTACTCTGGGGATTTTCAGCATTATTGTGGATTCAATACCATTCACTATCATGAAATATTGGTGCACAATGCTGGGTGCTTCATTACAGAGACTGTATTTTACTCATAGTAAACATCATTTTCTGACTAGATTTTTTTTTTCCAGATAAAAGCATATTGATCACTCCATAACCGTGGAGTTCATACTGTCCATTTAATTCTGTATTGGAACAGTTTCAAATCTATTTTTTTTTTAAGAAAAAACAAAAAACAAAATGACTGTCATGTCCCATGATGGGAAGTTCCTTTTGATTCACCCCAAAGGCCAGATTCAGTCACTTTCTGTTAGTGCAATTAATGAAACAATCTCAGTTCAGTTGTTCCCTAAAACAAAGGAGTCCAAACTTTATTCAAGCAAACTCTGCTAGCATTCCAGATATTCTCCTTGCTCAATTAACTCATAAGATTCATTCAAAATTTGACAGATAAAACCTATTAAGAGATTAAAATTCAAAGGGAAAATGTCACTCTTTGAAATAGTCTGATGTATTCTTAGATTTAACGAGATCTCGACAAACCAATATATTCAGACTATAGTGTATCAATGGCTGACATAAGAAATGCCTATTATAAGATAGCATCAAGGACACTCTTCACTATTATTATAGACCCTTCTGTCCATAATTCAAGAATAATATAATAAATGTAATTTTCCTGGGAACATAGTAACTTTTATGTTTTAATTTATGGGGATACAAAATTATGAAACTGATATTTTTTTATTTTCCCTCAGCAACTACAAAATTTTGTTTAAATATGTGGCTCATCCATGAATGGATTTAAAAAGTTGTCATGTAAAATAAAGTATATACATTTAGCCTCATGTATGATTACCTTTTATATGTAATCTTTAATATTTTCATTTATTTTTTTAATTCATCTTTCACCTCCATTTTAATATATACTAAAGTTTCATTTATGTGCTCTCTTCGGCTTCTTCATTTTTTATATCTTGTACGCAAGAGTGCACTGGAGAAGGAAATGGCAACCTACTCCAGTATTCTTGCCTAGGAAATCCCACGGAGAGAGGAGCTCTTGGGATATAATCCATGGGGTCGCAAAAGAGTCAGACACCACTCAACAACAAGAACACAACAACAGCGTAATACCACACACGACAATGACTGAATAAACATTTGAAACACTTTCCTAAATCATTGAAGGTGAGTTAATATCTGATTATACATATATGTGGGAATCAATTTCAGTGTAACTACTAAAACAATTTTAGTTGTATTGGTTTCCAAAAATATGGGTTACTTTTGCTTGTTTTATATAAAAAAGGCATACCTCAGAAAAGCATTTCATCTGGCTTTAAAGTCACATTAAAAGTGTCTGTAGATCAGAAACTGCAACGCACTTCTTTGTTTTCCCATGAAGTGTCATGGCAAGCTGAGTAGTTCCTCAGAACTGTTGTTGTTGATGATGTTGTTGATGATGCTTATTCATGTAATAGCACCTTTACTAGTTCAGCCTCTTTAACATGTGATTGTCTATCAGGCAGAAAAATCCAGCCGTAGTGGAATGAAAAAATAATTATTATCCTGTCCACTTACCCTAGAATGGTTATTGAGCAATGGAAGCCACATACTCACAAAACAAATAATCCAGTCATGTAGTAGTAAGTGATAGAGATGTATACAGGATTACAGGTAGAACCACATAATAAGTGAGTGGGCTTCCCTTGTAGCTCAGCTGGTAAAGAATCTGCCTGCAATGTGGGAGACCTGGGTTCGATCCCTGGGTTGGGAAGATCCTCTGGAGAAGGGAAAGGCTACCCGCTCCAGTATTCTGGCCTGGAGAATTCCATGGACTGTGTAGTCCATGGGGTTGCAAATAGGAATAGTGATAGAGATTTATAAGGATTACAGGCAGAACTACATATACAACTTAATAAATTTAACAATATCTGCAACACCTGTTAACAGTTAAAAACTGTACTGAGTATTTTCCATTTATGGATATAATGCTAATCTCTAGACATAGAGTACAGAGAAACAGAGAATTCTCTATTTTGAATCCCTTTATGCTTTTACATGTTCTAGACTTTTCCCATCCTTCTGTAGGCAATTCTTCACCTCCTTTCTTTTCACCTCTATATGTGAAATTACATTTGTAAATACTTATTTTTATATAGAAACAAGTTGGTTTATTCACATATGATTAAAATTTAAAGGTTATCCCATCACTATATCATCTTATCCTCTCAGTAAAACTTATCTCTCCCTCCTGCTGGTTAATTCTGACCAGTTCTTTTATGCTTAACACAAAAGGTCAAGGAATGTCAACATGGATAAACTAAAAACATTTTTACTTGAGGAGATTTTTTGGTATCTACATGTTATTTGAGCCTGTATGTTAATCAGTGCACTCCTGAAATTCAGATTTCCACATAGAATACATTTTTGGATATGTTTTTCTTTGTTTTGTCTGAATTTCAAACAGAAAGCTAGGAAAATTCCTCTTACAGAATTTTTAATAACTACAGGAGAGTCATCAGAAAAAGTTTTTAAGAAACTATAAACAATTATTTCCTTACTGAGAGTGAATAATATTATTTCCTGTGATTTAAAAAGTCTTATATACAGTGATTCAATTCAGTCATGAGAAAGCACTATAAAGAGCTTCTGTGTGAGTTAACTGAAATTAACTGTATCCATGTGGACATGTAAAGTGAGGGCAAAAACCTCAAACACCTGCTTTACAGAAAAGAAGTACTTGAAGATGACTTTCTTCAGGAAACCTTTTCTCGCCACTCTCTCTCCAGCTGGGCAAGCCATCCTGCATTTGTGCCTCAATAAAGACCTTTACCTTCCTTCTGTACTAAAGAATAATATTTCATAATTTTATCTATTTAACATTTTCCATAACCCCACATCCCAGATCCAAAAACTGACACGAAAGAGGAGATCACATTCTGATAAACTGACTTGGGGAAACTAGCAGGGCATTCCAGAAATTTAAGCAGGAAGCCAAAGCCACTAGACCACAGGGATGGCAGAAGTGGTGTAACTGCTCAGCTGTGTCTGACTCTTTGCAACTCCAGGGACTGCAGCCCACCAGGCTCCTCTGCCCATGGGATCCTCCAGAGGAGAATACTGGAGTGAGCTGCCATGCCCTTCCCCCAAGGATCTTCTTGACCCAGGAATCGAACCCAGGTCTCCTACATTGCAGGCAGATTCTTTACTGCATGAGCTACAGGGAAGTAACAGGCCATAGGGATAAGTACATATCAATTCTAGTTAATACCAGATTAGTACTATGACATTTTGGCAATTATCAATTACAAAACTGAAGATATAAGACACCTGTATCCCACATTAAGTATCCCATGAGAACTTAGAGTTAAAAGGAAAAGAATATGGTTATATGGTAACAGGCTATCATAACACCAAAAAGCTTAATAATCACCGATGATTTGCTTTAAATTGTGATAAATCTTTCAAGTATGTCATTGAATTCTTGTTCTGCTTATTCTGAAGCCTGCTCATTAAATATTAAAATAATAAGTAAAAAGTGAACAAGCAAATATGCAAACAGCCAGATGCCATATAATGTAGTTTTTTCACATCTAAAAATGGAAAACATATATTTTGTTAATTTAAAAATTTCCATAAAATTAAGTGAATTCACCTTCAAAATTGAAAGTTCAGATTTCATGGTTAATTGTGTTTTTTTTTTGTTTTTAAAAGGTCTGTCAATCATTTTTGCAATCAGATTCTGATACCTTCAAGGCCAGAATGACTGTGGTCTTGCCAGAAAATAATGAATAATCTTTCTAACTGTATAAAGCAAACTATATTATTCTAAAATGACCATTCCCATTAGAGTAAAAATGCTTTCTAGACTATTTTAAGTATGAATATTTAACAATAAAAGAAACATTTGAATATGAACTTGATTCCATTAGAAAATAGTCACAAAAGTTTGTCAGGAAATTTTAATAAAAGCATGCTATTTATAGTTAGCAATTGACCTATTATCCTGAAAAATCAGTATTTTGGTAGCAAGAGGAAATTATTTCTCTTCTTTCTCTTTAACATTCTATATATGTACATGTATGTATGCACACATTTTTAAGAAGAACAGACCATGTTGACAGAAGGGGCACTGAACACTGAGGCCAGCAAGTTCACTTGCTCTAGTTATGCTGACACTGTGGCATGAAACAGCACCTGTATTCAATGTCTTGATAAATGTTTCCTATTTTAGAAACATGAATTCCTCCCAAGGTGCCCCTGGAGGAAAGCCCTTCAGGCTTTCATGATTTCCTCTAAATGTTTAAAATCATGCTCCGCTGATGTGTTCTGAGTAACAATTACTGGCTTCTTTTCTGGAAATAAAATGCGCTTTACTTTGTCCTTCCTCTTGTTGGCTTCATGCTGTGTTCTGTTTTTTCTTAAAATTGTGATACAGTTTTTATCATTCAAGGGATGAAAACAGTAATTTTTAATATATAGTAGTTCTTTTCTTAAACTTTATGATTAAGATGAAGAAACTAAGATGTAAGTAACAGAAAAATCTGTGCAGTATGTAATGCCAACTATTCACATTACTAGATAACAGTATGACCTACAAAAGTGATTTAAACATTTCATTTCATTAATTTAGGATATATCCAATAAAAAGTCATGTTTGTCCTATTTAACACAATCTGTAATATTTACATGTTTTGTCAAGAATTCAAAACTAAGCATAGCTTTTAGATAAAATATCTAACATTAAATTATAAACAATTTTGTAAATTTACTTGCTGATAATAATATGCGTACTGCTACCCTGTATATCTAATGACACAGCAAATTGCTCACTATATGTTTGAAAAATTACAAAATATGAAACTTAGTATGATCCTAATCATTTAAAAAAATGCTTATGATGATAATAAAAATGAGTAGAAATTATCATTCTAAGGTTACTGTGTGTACATATATATGTGTGTGTGTCTGTATATATATATATCTGCAAGTTATATATATATATATACACATATATATACATATATATGTATATATGTATACACACACACACATACACATATAATCTCCTGCATTGGCAGGTAAATTCTCTGTCACAGAGCCACCAGGGAAGGCCCCCTAAAATAAATAAATGAATATATATATATATATATATATATATATATATATATATATATATATATATATAAAACCCACCTGCCAATGCAGGAGATGTAAGAGACACAGGTTTGATCCCTGGGTTAGGAAGATCCCCTGGGTTGGGAAGATCCCCTGGAGGAGGGCACAGCCACGCACTCCAGTATTTGTGCCTGGAGAATCCCATGGACAGAGAAATCTGGTGTGCTACAGTCCACAGGGTCTCAAAAAGTCAGATAGGACTGAAGTGACTCAGCACATATATCTTATAGCTATCTATCTGTGTATCTATAAACCAGCAAGGCTAAATATAAATGCAAATTAAATAATCAAAAAGAAATAAAATCAATATTTGACTATGTGCATTTTAAAACTTTATGTACAGCATAAAATAACATACATAAAAAGGCAGACCAATGTGACAAATGGTTTGCTTGTATGAGAAAATCGAAATATCAATACTTAAGAAAAGCAATATATGCTTATGAGAAAAATCTTTCCTTCAAAGAAGACAACTGATTTCACAGAATATTTAAAATCTAGTAATACTATATTCTGATAAGGATCAATCCAATTCTCTTTAAAATTGCCTCAAAAAGAGGAACTATCCAATAACTGAGTAGTAGTCCAATTAATCATAGAGCATGGTAAATGATACCTAAAACTTAATGTATTACCAAAATGTTCAGTGATATGTGAAAATATCCACATTTTACATTGACAAAAAAGTTGAGTAGTAAAACCATAGGCCACATATTCATGTGTGCTCAGCTGTGTCCAACCCTTTGCAACCCCATGGACAGGCTCCTCTCTCCATGGGATTTTCCAGGCAAGAATACTGGAGTGGGTTGCCACTTTCTTCTCCAGGGGATCTTACCAACCCAGAGATGGAACTCAAGTCTCCCATATCCCCTGCATTGCTGGTGGATCTTTTTATTACTACTGAGCCACCTGGGAAGCCTAAAACCATGGGTAATTATTATGCAAATCCATTTCACCTGCCTTCACTATTCATCATCGTTTTAGGACTTACATGTTCTCCAAGAGGTATGTAGTCTAAACAATAAGATGTTTACTCAAGTTGTATCTAAGAACTTGGAATCAGCGGCCTCTAGTTGACTGAGTTGGTTAAGACTGGATGGGTAGGACCAGTGATGCTTCAGCTGCGCATGGACAAGCTGCTTGGGGACTTTTGAACCTGCAAGCTTAGTTATGCTTGTGCAGAATGAAAATTACCATACCTTCTTTCAATCACTTTTCCACACACTCCCCATGCCTCAGATCATGCTGATTCTTTATTCTTTGTCACATAAATACCTTGAGCTCCTTGCCTCCCCTGGCTGCCTTGTGAATAGACTCTCTCTGCTGAGAACCTTCCCATCCCATCATTTTGGCTTCTTGTGTGTGGGACAAAACAAACCTGTTTCAGTAGCCATACTGCATATAAATACACGCAGGTATATGCTCATGTATATTTAAGTATAACTATGTCATGAATATACAAACTAGATGGAAAGAACAATAAAATATTAACATTGTATTAGTATAGCCCTAAATGAAAAGATCACATTTCCTCCTTTTGTGCATGACTCCATGTTTTCTAAGTATTCTGTCATTCTTAAAATAAGAAGTCTTCTTTTTAATAAAAAATAAAATTTGTATTCAAATTACACATTTTTACAAGCTCCTTTTATCATCATTAATAATTTATCTAAACATAGGATTTAAAGGATTCTCATCATGCTCAGAAATTGTGAAAAGAAATAGTATGTAAAATTGTTCAGAAATAATTTTGTTTCCTTTACCCACATCTTGAGATAATTACCTTAAGAAGAGGTAAGAGATATTTTTTCCTGACTGCTGGTAGGTTTTTTGAGTTTGCATGTTTTTAGGCTATTCTACCACCATGAAATATAAGAGCCTCCAGGCAACTAATAAAATGCTATCAAACACAAACAATAGTGTACTCACATGTAGGTATATCTTACATTTTATGTGTTTTTTTGAATGAAAGGAACTAACATTTCTTAGCTAATTCTCTACTGTTACACGTAAAGCACAATGATAGTCATTTTTACACTTATCACACTGCAGAATTCCTCTCAGAAGTTATCTCATAGTTGAGAAATTTAATGCTTACAAAAGTAACAATTTACCTAACGCCAAACAACTAGTAAAGGTGTGGTAGAAAAGAATTCTATTTTTCAACAATTTCACTGGACTTAACAAAATTTATTGAGCACAGTTATCATATATCAAGTGATACGACACAGAGAAAGGTGAATAGATGTGAGATCATCACATATGTGTGACTTTTGACTTTTAGTAACTTAATATTTAGAGGGAGAGGAACATATATCTGTTTTAGTCACAAAGTGATTTTCTATACAAAGATATCACATATGTGTTAAGGTAATCTAGTAGAGTTTTACCTGGATTTCAAAAGAAGACTTCACAGTGGAGATGGCCTTTAAGCCAAGTAATGTTGGCAGACAGACTTTGTGGAGGGATGTGAGGAAGGAACATAAAAGGAGGCCAAGCATGGGGTTGGAAGATAAAAAGTGAGAAGTGTTCCCAGCACCACTTGTTAAAGAGGTTGTCTTTTTCCATTGTATATCCTTGTCTCCTTTGTCGAAGATAAGGTGTCCATAGGTTTGTGGATTTATCTCTGGGCTTTCTATTCTGTTCCATTGATCTATATTTCTGTCTTTGTGCCAGTACCATACTCTCTTGATGCCTGTGGCTTTGTAGTAGAGTCTGAAGTCAGGCAGGTTGATTCCTCCAGTTCCATTCTTCTTTCTCAAGATTACTTTGGCTATTCGAGGTTTTTTTGTATTTCCATACAAATTGTGAAATTACTTGTTCTAGTTCTGTGAAAAATACCGTTGGTAGCTTGATAGGGATTGCATTGAATCTATAGATTGCTTTGGGTAGTATAGCCATTTTGACAATATTGATTCTTCCAATCCATGAACACGGTATGTTTCTCCATCTGTTTGTGTCCTCTTTGATTTCTTTCATCAGTGTTTTATAGTTTTCTATGTATAGGTCTTTTGTTTCTTTAGGTAGATATACTCCTAAGTATTGTATTCTTTTTGTTGCAATGGTGAATGGTATTGTTTCCTTAATTTCTCTTTCTGTTTTTTCATTGTTAGTATATAGGAATGCAAGGGATTTCTGTGTGTTAATTTTATATCCTGCAACTTTACTATATTTGCTGATTAGCTCTAGTAATTTTCTGGAAGAGTCTTTAGGGTTTTCTATGTAGAGGATCATGTCAACTGCAAACAGCAAGAGTTTCACTTCTTCTTTTCCTATCTGGATTCCTTTTACTTCTTTTTCTGCTCTGATTGCTGTGGCCAAAACTTCCAACACTATGTTGAATAGTAGTGGTGAGAGTGGGTACCCTTGTCTTGTTCCTGATTTTAGGGGAAATGCTTTCAATTTTTCACCATTGAGGGTAATGCTTGCTGTGGGTTTGTCATATATAGCTTTTATTATGTTGAGGTATGTTCCTTCTATTCCTGCTTTCTGGAGAGTTTTAATCATAAATGAGTGTTGAATTTTGTCAAAGGCTTTCTCTGCATCTATTGAGATAATCATATGGTTTTTATCTTTCAATTTGTTAATGTGGTGTATTACATTGATTGATTTGCAGATATTAAAGAATCCTTGTATTCCTGGGATAAAGCCCACTTGGTCATGGTGTATGATTTTTTTAATATGTTGTTGGATTCTGTTTGCTAGAATTTTGTTAAGGATTTTTGCATCTATGTTCATCAGTGATATTGGCCTGTGGTTTTCTTTTTCTGTGGCATCTTTGTCTGGTTTTGGAATTAGGGTGATGGTGGCCTCATAGAATGAGTTTGGAAGTTTACCTTCTTCTGCAATCTTCTGGAAGAGTTTGAGTAAGATAGGTGTTAGCTCTTCTCTAAATTGTTGGTAGAATTCAGCTGTGAAGCCATCTGGTCCTGGGCTTTTGTTTGCTGGAAGATTTCTGATTACAGTTTCTATTTCCTTGCTTGTGATGGGTCTGTTAAGATCTTCTATTTCTTCCTGGTTCAGTTTTAGAAAGTTATACAACCACTTGTAAAAGAATGAAACTAGAACACTTTCTAACACGATACACAAAAATAAACTCAAAATGGATTAAAGATCTAAATGTAAGACCAGAAACTATAAAATTCCTAGAGGACAACATAGGCAAAACACTCTCCGACATAAATCACAGCAAGATCCTCTATGACCCACCTCCCAGAATATTGGAAATAAAAGCAAAACTAAACAAATGGGACCTAATGAAACTTAAAAGCTTTTGCACTACAAAGGGAACGATAATAAGGTGAAAAGACAGCCCTCAGATTGGGAGAAAATAATAGCAAATGAAGAAACAGTCAAAGGATTAATCTCAAAAATATACAAGCAACTCCTACAGCTCAATTCCAGAAAAATAAATGACCCAATCAAAAAATGGGCCAAAGAACTAAACAGACATTTCTCCAAAGAAGACATACAGATGGCTAACAAACACATGAAAAGATGCTCAACATCACTCATTATCAGAGAAATGCAAATCAAAACCACAATGAGGTACCATTACACGCCAGTCAGGATGGCTGCTATCCAAAAGTCTACAAGCAATAAATGCTGGAGAGGCTGTGGAGAAAAGGGAACCCTCTTACACTGTTGGTGGGAATGCAAACTAGTACAGCCACTATGAAAAACAGTGTGGAGATTTCATAAAAAACTGGAAATAGAACTGCCATATGACCCAGCAATCCCACTTCTGGGCATACACACTGAGGAAACCAGATCTGAAAGAGACATGTGCACCCCAATGTTCATCGCAGCACTGTTTATAATAGCCAGGACATGGAAGCAACCTAGATGCCCATCAGCAGATGAATGGATAAGGAAGCTGTGGTACATATACACCATGGAATATTACTCAGCCATTAAAAAGAATTCATTTGAACCAGTCCTAATGAGATGGATGAAACTGGAGCCCATTATACAGAGTGAAGTAAGCCAGGAAGATAAAGAACATTACAGCATACTAACACATATATATGGAATTTAGAAAGATGGTAACGATAACCCTATATGCAAAACAGAAAAAGAGACACAGAAATACAGAACAGACTTTTGAACTCTGTGGGAGAAGGTGAAAGAACAGCGTGTATATTATCTATGGTGAAACAGATCACCAGCCCAGGTTGGATGCATGAGACAAGTGCTCGGGCCTGGTGCACTGGGAAGACCCAGAGGAATCGGGTGGAGAGGGAGGTGGGAGCGGGGATCGGGATGGGGAATACGTGTAACTCTCTGGCTGATTCATATCAATGTATGACAAAACCCACTGAAATGTTGTGAAGTAATTAGCCTCCAACTAATTAAAAAAAAAAAAAAAAAAAGTGAGAAGTGACCAGACAGTTGTTTAGTGAGAATGTGCACACAAATATCATCCAAAGTCATCTGTGCAAAAGAGTAGATTTGACCTATACTGTTTGTATTATGTTGAATTTGGTACTTCATCTAATAATATGTATATGTTATACCAGAAGTATGTGTAAGGGTGTTTTACAAACTCACACATTAGTGTTCATTTACTTTGCTAGCATACTTTTAAATTTTTAATTCAGGGCCGAAATTATGTGATAGGTTGACTAGAATTCCTTTTCAGTTACTCTATTAGCACCTAAATCTTTTTATGGTCATGAATTTGAACAAACTCCAAGAGACAGTGGAGGAGAGAGGAGCCTGGCATGCTACAGTATATGGGGTCTCAAACAGTCAGATACAACTGAGCAATCAAGCACAGCACAGTCATATTTTAAAGGCACTTAAATTCTATCCATGGTTTTCCAAATAGAATATCAATATCTCTTAAATGTGTTTAACAGTTTTGTAAGATATTACAAAATATAATTATTTTCATAATGATGTCAAATGATTTTATGTACCTCAGGAAAATATTATTATATCCAGGACTAAGTAGTCTTTCAGATATTTCCTCATTTATTGTTCAGAATCAAATATATTTCCCCTATGCATTACATGCTTATCTGTAAACTATAACCACACCTCCATCCACTTTAGATATTTTAAGTACATGTTAAATATTAAAATAAAAACAAAATGTTTTATTAAAACAATATACCAAAATGTCTTTGTCAGTAGTACTTTCTCTTTCACTAGCATCTATAGAAAAAAGCATTAAATAAATTGCATTTAAAATGATTAACTAATGAAAAAACATGTACGTTTTCAACAGAGCCCCGCATTAGAAATATATGAATTGTGTCACACAGATTTGGTTGTAAGAACGTATGGAACATATTCAAATGCAGGTAGGTCAAAGAAATATTAGTGGGAATATTTGGGGCCTATCCAATAGAGTGAAGATTCTTAATGATAATAGGCAATGATTATCTAAGGGAATCTAAACAAATCCAAACTTTTGAATGCTTCTGAAGTGAATGTCTAAACTTCTGAAACATTCATAAAGAAACATTTTTAAGAGACGAATTCTACTGGGTCATTTGACTGGTTATACTGCATGAAAAATCACTTTGTGAAATATAAAAAGAAATATGAATCATTGCATGTTCCTGTTTTCTTTTTAGCAGTAGCCATTCTCTCCTTTATTCTTCGAAGCTTCTAGTGGCCTGTTGCTGTGACCTCCATGTTATTACATGGAGAACCACCTTCCCATTTTGCTTCCATTTCCTACTAAGTCTGTTCCTTCTGCTTTTCTTTTTCTTTCCTTTGGTTTCTCTTCATGTCCTCATTCCATAAATGTTGGAGTGCCTCTTCCCTTTTTGACTTATACTTATTGTTCAATCGCTAAGCTGAGTCCAACTCTGCAACCTCATGGACTGCAGGACACCAGGCTTCCCTGCCCTTCACTATCTCCCAGAGTTTGCTCAAACTCACGTCCATTGAGTTGGTGATGCCATCCGAACATCTCATCCTCTGTCATCCACTTTTCCTTTTGCCTTCAATCTTTCCCAGCATCAGGGTCATTTCCAATAAGTCAGCTCTTCATATCAGGTGGCCAAAGTACTAGAGCTTCAGCGTCAACATCATTGCTTCCAATTAATATTCAGGGTGGATTTCCTTTAGGGTTGACTGGTTTGATCTCCTTTACTGCCTTGGATATTTTATCTAGTCCTTTGGCTTTATATGCCATTTGCCTATTATTCTAAACCAAAAAAATCCGTATTATTAGATTCAATTTCTCCTCTGAATCCCAAAGTCTGTTTCCTTCTAATTTCTGGAAATCTCCACTTGGATGTTTAACAGTTGTGTCGAACTAACATGTTCCCAGACAGTCCCTTCACAACTAATGCTCCATTAGTCAAAACTGAGATTTCAAAATAACATCCCCTCTTCTGACAGTTATGATTCTACTTTCATGTTTTTCAGAATAAATGCACTGAAGTCATCACTGATATGAGGGGTAGGCCTGTAAGCTTATGCATTGACTCGTCACTGGAGACGTGGGGGGTTGCCCTGGAAAGAGAATGTGTCCTTGGATGATACTACTTTCCAGTCTGGAAGAGACCCAGCTGTAACCGATCAGTCAATAACATTCTCAGGAGCTGGCATAATGGGTGATTTCATCTAGGAAGAGATGCCATCTATGCTACACATCACTGCATCCACTACAAATACCTTCTAGGGCAATTTGAAATTTTGGGTCTTTTCACAAAAGTTAATTTTATTATTTTTACATGATAATTATGTCACAGAGAGGAGTTGCTAAGTTCTGAGCTGATTTTTGCCATAGGTAAGTTTTCTGAAGTTTACTTCTGCTGTTCTATAATAAATACAGGATGTATTAATTACTGTAAGCGTCAGAACAGCATTAAGATAATAATTTCTTATACTGCATATACTGAGCATTAGTCAAATGTTCAAATAACACTAAAATACATGAACAGAAATAAAGACAGAAACAACTCTGGTCTTTCACCCCTTCAAAGGTGTTTGAGATTTCTCTCTGCTAAATTGTGGAATAAAAAAAGATTTAACATTTTTAGCACCTTTTCTGCAAACTTATTATTGAACATCCATTAGGTTATTTTAGAATATGTAATGTAATATAATTGTTCATGTGGTTCTCCAGGTAAGAATACTGGAGTCATTTGCCATTCCCTTCTCCAGTGGACCATGCTCCTTTCACATGTAGCAAGGTAATGCTTAAAATCCTGCAAGCTAGCCTTCAGCAGTACATGAACCAAGAACTTCCAGATGTACAAGCTGGATTTAGAAAAGGCAGAGGAATGAAAGATCAAATTGGCAACATCCACTGGATCACAGAAAAAGCAAAGAAATTCCAGAAAAAAAAAAAATCTACCTCTGCTTAATTGAATACATCAGTCTTTGACTGTATGGATAAAAATTGTGGAAAATTCTTAAAAGACGGGAATATCAGACCACTTTACCTGCCTCCTGAGAAACCTATATGCAGATTAAGAAGCAGTAGTTAGAGCCAAATATGGAATGGTTCCAAATTGGAAAAGGATTATGTCCAGGTTGTATATAGTGACTTGCTTATTTAACTTACAAGCAGAGTACATCATGTAAAATCCCACACTGGATGAAACACAAGTTGGAATTAAGATTGCTGCAAGAAATACCAACAACCTCAGATACGCAGATGATACTACTCTAATGTCAGAAAGTGAAGAGGAACTACAAGCTTCTTGATGATGAGGAAAGAGGAGAATGAAAAATCTTGCTTCAAACTCAACATTCAAAAAACTAAGATCATGGCATCAGTCACATCAGTTCATGGCAAATAGAAGGGGGGAAGGGGAAACAGTGTCAGATTCTATTTTCCTGGGTTCCCAAATCTCTGTGGACATGACTGCCACCATAAAATTAAAAAAAAAAAAAAAAAAAAAAAAGACTTGCTCCATGGAAGAAAATCTGTGACAATCCTAGACAGCTCATTTATAAGTAGAGACATCACCACTTAGCTGACAAAGATCCATGTAATCAAAGCTATGGTTTTTCTAGTAGTCATGTATGGATGTGAGAGTTGGACCATAAAGAAGGCTGAGTGCTGAAGAATTGATGCTTTCGAACTGTGGTGCTAGAGAAGACTCTTGAGGGTCCCTTGGATGGCAAGGTGATTAAACCAGTCAATCCCAAAGGAAATTAACCCTGAACATTAATTGGAAGGAATGATGCTAAGGCTCCAATTCTTTAGTTTTGTAATGCAAAGGGCTGACTCACTGGAAAAGACCCTGATACTGGGAACGATTGACTGCAGGAGGAGAATAGGGTGACAGAGGATGAGATGGTTGAATGGCATCAGCAACTAAATGGACATGAGTTTGAGCAAACCCCAGGAGATGGTGAAGGACGGGGAAGCCTGGCAGTCCATGGGGTTGCAAAGAGTTGGACACAACTGAGCGACTGAATAACAACTAGTACCTTGAATGGCATTCTCTGCAGTGTAGCTTTATGTCAGGAACACGGAAGTTCTTTTTTTTTTTTTTTTCTATTTGGGATACATGGTGTATGGGGAGATAAAACAGTGACATAGACCACAGTAAATGAGTGTACTTAAAAAATATATATTTTATAGCAAATGACTGAGGAAATAGGAGGAAAAATAGCTGGAAAACTAAGTATTTCAGAAAGAACATAAAAGGTCCCTCCAACTATCTGAGAAGCTTGCATGTGGCAACAAACTTTAGATTTAATAGGTTTCAGGTGCCAAAGCTATCAATGAAAGGAAGCTGCAGAAGGCAGATTTCTACTTGATATGAAGAAGAACTTGTGATGATTAGTACCATCAAACAACAGGGTGAGTTTCTCAAGGGTTGAGAAACTCCTTATTACTGGAGCTTTTCAAGTAAAAGACAGAAGACAATTTTGTTGGGATAACAGAACCAGGGCTCAAGCATTATTTATACTTCCTGATAAACTATACAGTCTTTCCACATTTACGATTCAATAATTCAACATCAACCTCTGTACATTCTTTTAAGTTATAAGAATCTGAAGCAAAACTTTGATACTACTCCTTTAAACAGAGAGAGACAGAGAGACAAACGTGGATTAAATCCATGATACTTTTCAGATTTGAGGGACAAATATATTTTAATTTTTTTAAATGAATCCAAAGATTACTTTAATATTAGTATGAAGCAAGAAATACATTGTGATTTACTAAATTTATCTACTTAAATGAGTTAATGTGCCCCATTTTCTCTCTCTGTCTGATTTAAAAGTTGTGGAAAAGAATCATTGAGATTTTATTTTCCTCTGAGGAACACAGGGCTACTCCGGTAAGCACTACCTTTGATTTGTTATCAATTTCAGGCCCACTTCCATCCCTGTTTGAGAAAGAAACCATGCTGACACTGACTACCGGAGCTGAGCTCCTGCAGAGGCACGGTCACTGCTGGCACTTAAGGAAAACGTGACTCGACCAAAGGGTGAAGAATGAGTGATCGGGGGCTACGACTGTTTCTTCTTTTTTTTTTTTTACATGTCTAATAAATAGCACATGTTTTCCTTTTAGTTGCTTAGTATTAAAAGAAAGCTTAAATCAATCATAAACAGTTATTAACAATGAAGACAAGGGAGAGTAAAAATGAACTTTATTGATCTGAAATGGAAGACATTATGTAACAGAAACCGTATACCATCTATAAGAATTGGAACGGTTTACAATGTAAAATGACAAGAACTGAGGCAATCAATTTAATAAAAGACATCTGAGTCTTATAAACTTTGGACTTCCATTTGAATCAGTATCAAAATGCAGTGGTTTATAAATGAACAATGATATATTGATACAGTTTATAAATGCAATATGTAATATCTAATATATTATTTTTTTAAAAATTCTTCATAAGTTTGGTTGGGAAATTCTATTTTAATATCCTAATAATATGCACAATTAAAGTTCTGAGAAATTTCCGGATAGAATAAAGCTTGGTAAAGTTGAGTCTGAATAAAACATTATATTTTCATTTGCAGTTTATTCATAATGTAGTACATTTTCTGTTTTTCTTCTTTCCTTTATTCTCTTTCCCTCCCTCTCTTCCTCTTACCTGTATAGGTACATACATTTTCTCATTTTTGTTGTGTAATTTGTACATTTTAATAGAAGGATATAATCTATGCACATATAAACTGCCAATAATTTACATTAGTTGCATTCATTCATTATATATGTATAAAATATGAATATTTTGTCTTAGCAAGCAGCATATAGGAAAAAAACAAGGTAATTTTTGTCATTTTAATTTGTTTTGTAAATATTAACATGTGTGGCATAAATAAATGCATGGGGATTATCTCTAAAAGATAGGTTCAGCTCAGTTCAGTCACTCAGTCGTGGCTTCCCTGTCCATCACTGAACACCCAGAGCTTGCTCAAACTCACGTCCATCGGGTCATGATGCCATCCAACCAACTCACCCTCTGTTGTTTCGTTCTCCTCCTGCCTTCAACCTTTCCAGCATCAGGGTCTTTTCCAATGAGTCAGTTCTTCATATCAAGTGGCAAAAGTATTAGAGTTTCAGCTTTAGTATCAGTCCTTCCAATGAACACCCAGGACTGATCTCCTTTAGGATGGACTGGTTGGATCTCTGTGCAGTCCAAGGAACTCTCAAATCTTCTCCAACACCACAGTTCAAAAGCATCAATTATTCGGTGCTCAGCTTTCTTTAGAGTCCAGCTCTCACATCCACACATGACTACTGAAAAAACTATAGCTTTGACTAGACAGATCATTGCTGGCAAATTAATATCTCTGTTTTTTAATACGCTGTCTAGGTTTGTCATAGGTTTTCTTCCAAGGAGCAAGTGTCTTTTAATTCCATGGCTGCAGTCATCATCTGTAGTGATTTTGGAGCCCTAGAAAATAAAGTCTGCACTGTTTTCATTGTTTCCCCATCTACTTGCCATGAAGTGATGGGATGGAATGCCATGATCTTAATGTTCTGAATGCTATTTACTGAGCATGGCCCTGCCCATCAGAACAACACCCAGTTTCCCCCTCAGTCAGTTTATCCCATCAGAAAGCTTCCATAAGCCTCTTATCCTTATCCATAAGAGGGCAGACAGCAAGCAAAACACAGTCACAGAAAATTAATCAAACTGATCACACAGACCACAGCCTCATCTAATTCAATGAAACTATGAGCCATGCCATGTAGGGTCACCCAAGACAGACAGGTGAAAGTGGACAGTTCTGAAAAACCATGATCCACTGGAGAAACGAATGGCAAACCACTTCAGTATTCTTGTCTTGAGAACTCTATGAACAATATGAAAAGGCAAAAAAGGCAGGTCCCTAATGATAAAAAATACTTATGTAGACCTTTGTGACTTTAAATATATTGATGCATTATTTTTAATGATTTTCTCCTGTTAGTTATTCATATCTTTCACTAAAAAATAAAATGTTCACTTATAAACCAAAATTGAGAGAAAAAATTATAATAGAAAGGTGACACTTTTGTTACATGTGTGTGTTGCATAGCAACAAACAGAATGGAAGCTTATATTATTTCCCAGGATTTTAAAACAGTTTATGAATTATTTTCATGTGCAAAAGAATTCCTCTAAATAAAATTAATATAAAATGCCATAAAAATTTGGATATTATTATAGATACCTACTTTTATTTCATTTTAAAATTTATAAAATATACTCCAACCTAAAGTATGCTCCTGGGACACAAAATAATAAAAGGGTTGTGACTATCAATCATAATAAAACAGTAAAAAAAAAAAAAAAGGCATAATTTTAATGTGTTTTCCACAGGGAAGAATAAACTGTAAAGATGTACTTATTTGAATGCATGTGACATTTATATCACTCTTGGGAAACAAAAAAGAATTTAGGTAACTATAATATTATGCATAAGCCTAATCTACCATTCCAATTTTTAAACAAACATCCAAAAAAAAAAAAAACAGTTCTATGTATTCCTTAGTAAACTGAGGAGTAGAACTTCAGAGATAAACTGATTTTTTCTGTCTATAATCTGTGTCTTTGAGATAGCATAAACAAATTTAATTATTTCCTCAGATGATTTCTCCATTGGGAATGAAATAAACCGGAAATACACCCTTTCTTCAAGCATCAGTTTTACTTTACTTGTATTGGAATATAGCTGATTTACACTGCTTTTAGATTCAGGGGCACAGCACAGTGAACCAACTGCACCTGAACATACGTCTGCTTTTTAATAATATTTTCCCATGTAGGTCACTACAGAGTATCGTGCTATATATAGCAGGTTCCTATTAGATATCTATTTTATATATAATAGTATGTGTGTGTCAATCTAAATTTCCCAATTGATCCCCTACTTCCATTAGTAACCAAAAGTTTGCTTTCTCCATCCATGACTCTACTTCTGTTTTATAAATAAGTGCGTTTGTACCCTTTATTTTTAGATTCCACAGATAAACAATATCATCTGATATCTGTCTTTCTGCATCTTACTTCACTCAGTATGGCAATCTCTAGGTCTATCTATGTGGCTTCAAATGGCATTATTTTGTTCTTTTCTAAAGCTGAATTAAAATTATTTGAAAATGTATAGTGATCTACAAATGAGTTAAAACATCAACTAATATTTGCTTGCATTCTAGAATTATACTGACATTAATAACCATATCTCTGAACAATTAGTTTATTTCTCTTTTTTTAACCAAATGAATTTTATGTACCCAAATTTCAAAATAACTGAATTGCTCCTCTGGCTGCTAAAACTTTTAATTTGTTTTTAAATCATATAGATTTCAGGACAAGTGAGACAAGCAATCCCAGAAAATTTTATCTCTTCCTGTGTTGTATTATCCGCTTGATGTATTATCCACTTGATAGCCTAAGAAACTGGTATTTACAGAAATTATTAATTCATCTAACTCTTCAGAGTTAGAATTATGAGAGTCCCTTATGTTTACTTATACTTTTATATTGTCTTTATGTCAGCAGTGTTAAGGGACATACATAATATTTCCGTACACAGTGTCTCCTGGTATTAGTCTGGCCCTGGTAGTAAGACCTTTTTGATTTGTACCACTTTAATAAACACAATTGAAATTATATATATTCCTCTCTAATGTACCTTTTCTATTAGGATATAAGGCTAAGTGCAAGTAACAGTAATGAAATCTTTAAAATATAACTTCAGTAATCACTGCCATCTATTTGTTGGAAAATCATGATTTTTTAAACTTATTATTTATGATTTTCATCTGTATAGCTTATTCCAGGCAAGAAGTTCAACAGTTAAGAGAAAAGAAAAATTCACAATGGAAAACTGTGCTCATATTCCTCAATCAACTCTCGTTCCTTTGGTGAAGTAACACATACACACATGTGTGTGTGTATGCATATATACTTAAAATTCAAAAGTTCTAATTAATATTTCTCTTCACTTTTATAGAGTGACAAACCAAGCCTGTGCCCTGATTTTTAATATTTGAATTAAAATAGCACATAGTAGGCACTTAATAACTACTTAGCAAGTGAATTATTAATAGAAATTATATTTTATTGCAAGTTAACAAAATTAATGATCTGTAATTATATGAAATTATAAACACTTGGTGATCAAATGTACAGATAGAAAACTGTTGTGAACTAGCTTTGGCATCGAGGATTTATTGGGAGAATATTATATTATCAAGAATAACTGTGGCAAAACAAAACTGAGGACAGTAATACAACTGGGCCTCAGGAAAACTCACTAAAAATCTATATATTAACAAGTTTCTCTGAGCTGTCATCTTGAATGATTCCAAATGAACCAAAAGTTTTTGACTTAACTGCTAGGAAGAATGAAACTGTTTATTTACTGAGATACAGAGCCTGCAGGAATAGCTATTTAGATGAGAGGCAGTGGTGAGAAATCAAGCACTGTATTAGGTTGTGCTGAGTTTATAATCATCATCCCTCACACAGATTAATGCAGGAGCCTACAAAGTGGTATCCTTGTTTACACCCTTTTCGCATACCCCTTCCCCCCACAATATATTTTCACATTGCAGTTGGTGAGATCTTACTGAAACCAAAGTCAGATTATAGCACTTTTCTACTCAAAATCCTGCAATAGCTCTCTATTTACTCAGAGTAAAATCCAATCTTTACTTCAGTCCACAGGCCCTTTATTATCTGGCTCTCTATTGCCAAGACACTTGCTCCTTGGAAGAAAACCTATGACAAACCTAGACAGCATATTAAAAAGCAGAGACATTACTTTGCCAACAAAGGTCCGTCTAATCAAAGCTATGGTTTTTCCAGTGGTCATGTATGGATGTGAGAGTTGGACTCTAAAGAAAGCTGAGCACTGAATAATTGATGCTTTTGAACTGTAGTGTTGGAGAAGACTCACAAGAGTCCCTTGGACTACAAGGAGATCCAACCATTCAATCCTAAAGGAAATCAATCCAAAGGAAATCCAGGATATTCATTGGAAGGCCTGATGATGAATCTGAAACTCCAATATTTTGGCCACCTAACAGGAAGAACTGACTCATTTGAAAAGACCCTGATGCTGGGAAAGACTGAAGGCGGGAGGAAAAGGGGATGACAGAGGATGAGATGGTTGGATGGCATCACCAACTCAATGGACATGAGTTTGAGTAAACTCTGGGAGTTGCTGATGGACAGGGAGGCCTGGCGTGCTGCAGTCCATGGGGTGGCAAAGAGTTGGACACGACTGAGCAACCTAACTGACTGACAGTCTGATTCTATTACCTCTCAGAACTCATCTCAATGCTCTTCCACAAAACACTCAATTTATGCTTCATCATCTTCCTTAATTTTCCTTGAACAAGCAAACTCCTTAACCTAGGGACTCTGGATGGATCTCTGCCTGGAAGGTCCTCCAGATATTCACGGGTAACTAGTCACCTTGTTCACCGCTTCACTCACTGTCACCTGCTGAAGACTGAGGTCTCCCCTATTCAAGACATCACCTCCGTTGGTCTTGTCCTGTGTGTGTTACTTCAGTCACTCAGTCGGATCCGACTCTTTGGCAGCCCATGAACTATCGCCTGCCAGGCTCCTCGGTCCACGGACTTTTCCAGGCAAGAATACTGAAGTGGGTTGCCATTTCCTACTCCAAGGGATCTTTCCAACCTGACCCAGGGGTTAAACCTGAGTTTCTTGTGCCTCCTGCTTTGGCAGGAGGATTCTTCACCACAGAGCCACCTGGGAATCCCCTTATACTTACTGTCAACCTTCTCCCTATTGCCATTACTTCTAAAACTCTTAATCATTCTCTACTTTTTCTTTGTTCCTTAGCCCTTATAATTTAGCATAGCATACTATACTACTTATTAAATTATTTGTTAGTTAATGTTTTAATCATTTATTAGAATATATCTGTAAGACTCTATCTACTAGCATATAATCCCTGAGGAGACCCCTTTTCTGTCGACTGTTATACTTCAAATGTCTAGAGCAGTACAAGTCATTTAATAAATATTTGACAAATAAATAAATTAATAAATTGTTTGACACTTCTATTAGTGAGGGTTAGAATCAACTAATGAATGTTAAATTAACAAATGACTATAACAATATAGGTGTTTATATTTCACATAAATAAAAGTAGTTCAGTGGGCTAGTCTGAAGACTCAGAAAGTATCAATATTCAAGCTCCTTCTATTTTTCTGTACTGCTCTTCTCCACATATGGCTTATACTTAAAGCTTCTGCACTTGTAATCTAGGAAAAGAATAAGAAAAAGGACAAAAGGAGGGCATAGATATTATATTTCGATCACTTTCTAGAAATTGCACATACCAATGTACTTTATAATTTATTGCCCAAAACTTAATCACTTTAACACATCCAACTGTAAAAGACAATTGGATAGTGAGTTCTTATTCCAGGATGTTAAGTGCCCAGTCAAAGATCTGGTGTTATATCACTGGAGACCTAGAGATTGTTATAAGGAGTGTAGTAAGTCAGGGAATGACAAATAGCATATGATATCACTTATGTATGAAATTTTAAAAATAGTACAAATGAACTTACTTACAAAACAAAAATAGAGTTACAGATGTTCAGGGATAAATTGGGAGATTGGGATTGACATGTACACATTACCATACATAAAATAGATAATTCAAGTACCTCTATTGCATAGCACAGGGAATTCTGCTCAATACTCTAGTGAACTATATGGGAAAAGAGTCTAAAAAGCATGGCTAATTGAATATTTATAACTGATTTACTTTCCTATACACCAGAAAGTAACACAACATCAGAAATCACCTATACTCCAATACTTTTTTTAAAGAAATGCAAAAATGGAAATTTTTTGACAACTAACCATCTTTGTCATAAAATCCAAATGCACATGATGAGTGAGCAACTGGATATAAATCATACGAAACAGTTTAGACAGTATCAGTCCTGTATTACAAATGTTGTCACAAAATAATTATTCTATATTCAAAAGTGCTCTAGTTTAAATAATAAATTACACAGTCACCTTAGATATGGGACTGCAGGTCACTGAAAATACCTGGGCTAAAGATGTATTTCCAGGAATCAAGAACACATACAGAATTTAAAAACATGAAATTAAGAGCTGACCTAGAGTTGGCATACAGATATAAAAGAGAAGAGGCCCTATAACTGAGACACAAACTATTTTAACCAATTCAATGGACATGAGTTTGAGCAAACTCTGAGAGACAGTGAAGGACAGGGAAGCCTGGCATGCTACAGTCCATGGGATCACAAAGAGTCAGACATGACTTAGCGACTGAACAACAACAAAAAGGCAGAGAAGGCAAACCAGTCAAGTCAGAGGAAAATCAAAGAGAAGTTGGTGTCATAGGAGCCAAGGAAAGATAGTGTTTAAAAACTATGTAAATAATTTTGATAAACTAGATCAAATGAGAACTGAGAATTTACCATTATATTTAGCAATGTAAAGTAAATGATTGATTTTAACAATAGCTATTTACTAGAACTACCACTGAAAAATGGAAAGAAAGCAATAGAGAAAAGAAGTACTCATATACACTCTTGTGGAAAGTTTTTGATTAAAAGGAACCAAAGAGGTAGGGCAGTAGAGGGAGCATTGACATAATTTTCCTTTTATTTAAATCTTAAAGCTAGGGTAAATTTCAACATATAAATATGTTGAGGAGAATAATTATGTAAGAAGTGAAAATGTAATGGTGCTTAGAGGTAGCAATGATGGGATAAGAGTGGATGCAATCTAGTAAATAAGCAGAGTAACTGGACTTAGTTAGAAGCCTACCATTGAAAGAAGGAAGACCTCCTGATTTAGTAGGTTCATAGATTTAATGACGAAAGTACATAAAAATTCTCTGATTTTTTTCTCTAATCTTTCCTTGAATAAGGCACTGCTGCTGCTGCTGCTAAGTCACTTCAGTCGTGTCCAACTCTTTGCAACACCATAGACAGCAGCCCACCAGGCTCCCCCGTCCCTGGGATTCTCCAGGCAAGCACACTGGAGTGGTTTGCCATTTCCTTCTCCATGAATAAGGCACAGTACGTGGTAAAGAATCCACCTACCATTGCAGGAGACGTGGGTTCAATCCCTGGATCAGGAAGATGCCCTGGATAAGGAAATGGAAACTCACTTCAATACTCTTACCTGGAAAATATGGATAGAGGACACTGGAGGGCTATAGAACATGGGGTCGCAAAGAATCAGACACAACTGAGTACACACACAAAAGGATAAGGACAATCATCAATAAAGAAGGATGATTAGGAAATGTCAAATTAAAGGGAAGTGAAAAAGAGCTGTAACTCAAAGTGAATCTGAGGATCGATCAACATCGGTATCCCCTACAGCTTGTTGGAAATGCAAATTATCAGTTATCTCACAAGACTTTTAGGACCTGCAGTTTAATAAGATCCCCAAGTGTGTCCCTCAGCTTTGAGAAACATCAGTCTAAAAGAACAGGAGAGCAAACTGATATGGGAAATGCAGCAGAACTTTTCAAATGACTAGCTTCACTTTGGGGTTAGAGGTCATAATTTAGATTGAGATAAGTAAGTTTCTATTAGTCATATCTAGTCAAAATTCTAATTAAGATCTCCTCCAGAATATCTTTTAGTCATTTCAAACTTAAATCCAAAACAAAATCTGTTTCCCCACTAGTCTTCCCCATTTTGTAAATGGTACCACAATCCCCTCTGCAATTCAAGTTAAATATTGAGAAATCAACTTTATTCCTTTTGTTCTCTCCTAATCCATCACGAAGTCCTTCAAACTTTACTACCACAACCTACTCAACTGCCATCCTAGCCTAACCTCTATCATCTCTTCCTGGATGATTTCAACTGCTTATCCATTGCTAGTTTTGTTTCAACTTTCGAAGCTTGATAGAGACTTCCCCACACTCTAAGAATGATTCACACACACACACACACACACACAAACTAGATGAAGCAATCTCAGATTTTATTGGGCTACAAACCCTCTCAGCTGAGCCATAATTATATGAATTTAGGCTGGATCGCACTGAGAAGATAAGCCTGAATATGAGAGGAGGATAATTTGATTCCTGTCTTCAAATATTTGAGGAACAATAATCACTAACATTTTCTGACTGTCGAAGAGTTACACTGGGTTAGGCACTTGAAATCCATTAACTCTCAACTTAAAATAACACTTTATGATAATTTCCATTTAATTACAACCTTAAAAGTCATGAAAATTACAACTATAAAAACAGGAATGATATAAGAAATAACTTTTAGTCAGAGCAGTCTAAAGCATGGACTTATTTGAGAGTATCTAGTTAAATATAACTTGCAATATTCAATCTTAGCAAAGACAGCCACTGGCAGAGATGTTTTGGAAATAATTCAAGCATCAGCTGGGTATTTGGGCTAGAAGATGACTAATGCTTACAGAATTACTAGAATACCATAGTTCTGTGATTTACTGAAACCTAAAATTCTTTGCCAGAATGGAACTAAGTGACTCTACATAACATTTCCTAAAACATAAAAATATTTTATAGTGTGTGTAGGAAAAAATAATTTTCACCAGATTGGCTGAGGACCATAATATTACTAGGGAGATGTAGAAGTATCTGAAATTCCAAAAGGATCTGCCAACTGGGCCTTATTCTTGTGGTTGTGAACATCTCAATTAAATCAGGGTTGGAAAAATAAATGAAAGTAGTCTCAAATCAAAAACTCATTACACAGGTTAAGAGACTCATCAAAACTCAAACAGGCAATAAACTACATTTCCTGGTAACTAGTCCAAATAATAAATCATTACACTATACAGCTCAACACTGGAATACTCCCTACATTATTTTACACTTTGATGCTTTAATTTTCTGAGTTCTTTCTACAGATTGATTTTTCCTCTGATCCTAAGATTCTAATCATATTCAATACTTTGTTTCCTAAAATGCTATGCTCTCTAAAGATTTTTGTGCCTCTGAATATTTTTCCTTTGCCTAAACTATATTTTATTGGAAAGTTATGCCAACATACACAATGCTTTCCAAAGAGCACTTTTGTACCTCATTTAAAAAATATAAAACCAATCATCACTAAAAGCTTCTAAACTAAAAATAGAGAAATCTAATCAAAATTAAAGAAAAAACATATTTAACAGACCAGAAGTTGACTTTAAGAAAATAAAAGTGATAAATATCTTCACTTAAATATGAACAGATAAAGCATCTATGTTAAAGCTAACTAGATGCTATTAAAATAATTAAAAGTGATATTCAAAGAATCTGAACTTCAAAACTGAAAATAAGATAGCATAAATTAAAAAAAAAGTAATCATTGTGTTGGAAAAATATTGAGCAAATTTTCCACAAAGCAGAGTTTAAAAAAATAAAAATAAGATAATAAACTTATATGATTAGATTGAGAAATGCTAAGTCCAAACAAGGAAAACTAGCCTAGAGGCAGAAAAATAAATGGAGTAAATAATTTAAGAAATAGAATTGTAGGACAGAGATCTCCAAATAACAGTCTCTAGATTAGAAACACATATCACAAAATGTGTCCCATATATAAATGGCGACCCACTCTGATAGAGGAGCATGGTGGGCTATGATCCACACAGTCGCAGAATCAGACACGACTGAAGTGACCTCACACTCACACATATTATATGACATCAGAATTTGCAAAAGCATTACTGGAAATCTGAAAGTCAGGAAAATGAGGAAACTATTTTCTTATGTAGAATTTACTTTCTAGCCACTCTAACACATAACCAATTCTAGATATGTAGCTGAAAAAATTCTTCCATCTCTACATTCTTTCATGGGAGGATACTAAAGAATATGCTTCACCTAAAGAAAAAAGTCAAAGTGTTTATCTCTCAGTCGTGGCCAACTCTCTGTCACACCTTGGACTGTAGCCTTGGACTAGCCTCCTCTGTCCATGCGATTCTCCAGGCAAGAATACTGGAGTGGGTAGCCATTCTTTTCTCCAGAGGATATTCCCCACCCAGGGATTCAACCCGGGTCTCCCACATTGCTGGCATTTTCCTTACCATCTGAGCCACCAGGGAAGCCCAGGCTTCACCAAAACAAGAGAGTAAACAAAGAAAGAAAGTATGACGTAATCCATGAAAAAGAGAACTCATATGGGGAAAACCCAAAAATTTCCAGTATGACAAATACAGGGATATCCTAGGATCACAGCCATGCAGTAGGAACCTATCCAATGGGAACAATATATAGGGCTTCACAGGATGTGTCTTTAAGAATAAAAATGGAACCAAACAAATAATTAGCTGATGTGACTGATCATAAAGAGAAATGTTATAGTTCTATTTGAGTTTAAATAATAAATAATTTTAATTTGACAAAAATGTTTATTGAGCATGTAACGTGTTTCGGTTGCTGTAGTAGATATTTTAGGATGTATCAGTGAACAAAAGAAACAATGAAATCTACCCTAAAATAGCATACAATCAAGAAAAAAGCTTTCATTAGGCACTGATCAACTTCAGAGAAAACAAAATAAAAATCTGTCCAAGAAAGAAAATGTAATCATACTACACCACATGGAACAGCTTAAGAACAATCTTTACAGAGTCATAATAATTTAATACTGTATTTCATTTTAACCCTTGGCTCAGCTGGTAAAGATTCCACCTGCAATGAGGGGGACCTGGGTTAGATCCCTGGGTTGGGAAGATCCCCTGGAAAAGGGAAAGGCTACCCACTATTCTGGCCTGGAGAATTCCATGGACTGTATAACCCATGGGGTCACAAAGAGTCAGACACGACCGAGCAACTTTCACTCACTTCACTTCATTTTAACAAATATGCTATAAACACTTTTAATTTGGGTTTTTGTTCTTGCTTTTTAGAGAGTGATGCTGGGACCTAGATTGGGAAATCAATACAAAATACATATAACTGGACAAAAGATGCAGTAAAAGCTATGTAAGCATACATGCTCATCCCCAGTCTCTAACAAGGTCACCCATCATATCAGCACAGTTTTCCGAGGAGGTTAAACCAGCTTCCCCTTGATCCCTCTCCACTCAGACCTCCAGGCAGCTGCTACTGAAGTTATTAACACATGAAAAGTATATACCAGCCGTCCCCCAATTAAATGATCTCTAAATCAGTTTCTTCATCATACATTATAGAAATATTTTAAATATTAGTATATGATGTTCTATGAGACAAAATGTTGCAAAAATTGAAAAGGATCAGAGTGGTACAAATGAGAACAGAAGATCAGATTGGGATGGGAATTACCTTGCGCTATAATTTGATATCAGTTTTTTTTAATTTTTTAATGGAAATTACTACAAGAATATTTATTTGTTCATAGGTGCTTACTTTAAAATCTCTAATCTTTCAATAAGACCACTATTTTTTTCTTAAAAAGGTTCCCTGTCATATTTAGAATTCAGAATATGGAAATACATATATGTTTATTATAAATTAATCACAGATTACACTCTGTTAAGTTTCATATAAGTAGAGCAGCATGTATATTTAGTTATATTTGTACAATAACTTTAATATTTAATGAATCTGTATATATGTTAAATGCTTAAATTTGGGGTCTTAGTGTTTTATTATAACATTTTAAATATTATTAAAATATAATTGCCCTCTATTTAAATTTGACATGCAAATAAAGATACATAAAGAAAGTGCTTAATGGTAATTGTTTGATTTATATAATATAAACACAGTTGTTTCTCTTAAACCATAATAAACATTTTATTCCACACTACTTTTAAATAACTTCCCTGAAGAAACTGTATTTTGTCATAATTTCAAAGCCAAAATAATTTCAAAGTCAACTATTTAGATAGTAAAATTGTTTGACTGACAGAATTATAATGGTCTTATGTTTGAATCCCATCTCACCTCACCATACCCTAAACAATAATCTGAAAATTGAGGATTTCCTACGTTAAACAAAATAACTTCTACCTGCTAAAAAAATAAATTTGGAGTTGTGTTTTCACAAAATACAGCAAAAAAACCCACCTTACTTTCTGATAACATGGGAAGTGAACTTTAATTGAAATCTTGTTTGTAAACCTATGGTAATTTGTTCAATAAATAAATAATTTATTGTTATGCTGGCTTACTAATAAGTATGAATCTTGACAGAAGAGGTATCCTTAGGGTAATTTTTCCCTTAGGGTATTAATTTAACTTTCCCACAAGCAGTATTAAAGGTCATATTCACGTTATGGCACTTCTTTATATTGCCAAAGATTAAAGTCTTTCTTGTAAAATTGTATTTCCACAGTGAAATAACAGGTGAAATAACTACAGTGAAACTACAGGTGTAACTTCTTCCTTTACTGAAAAGCTTCAGTATATACCATTAAATTCATCTTGTAATTACTCCTTTCCGATATAGAGAGAAAACTATTTGAACTGTGTGCACTAACCTCTTAATCTACAAAGCCTGTTTACAAATGCAATGATTTTAATGCATTTTATGTTTCCACATATCCAACAATCATTCAGGGATCAAATCTGGCAGCTAACAATTTGCCATTAAACATTCTGTCAATAGATCACTCTTTTTATAGCCTGGTACATTTCAAAAAGTGATTGAGCTAATTAAACACAACTGTGAAATTAAGCAGAGATTTAATTAACATTATTTGATGGCTCTGGAAAGGACATTATTATTAACAAAGACATTTCAAATAACTCAAATCACAGTTAAATTTATTAACCCAGGCTTTTAGTATTACTTACTGCAGTACAACTTTTTTTTTTAATTTATTTTTTATTGAAGGATAATTGCTTTACAGAATTTTGCTGTTTTCTGTCAAACCTCAACATGAATCAGCCATAGGTACACATACATCTTCTGTTCTGAAACTCCCTCCCCTCTCCGTCCCCATCCCACCTCTCTAGGTTGAAACGGAGCCCCTGTTTGAGTTTCCTGAGCCAGACAGCAAATTCCCTATTGGCTATCTACTTTACATATGGTAATGTAAGTTTCCATGTTACTCTTATATATAGTTTATATATGTTTCGGCAAAATGCGAAGAGTTACATGGCCATACACTATAAACTGCTTAAAAAGGAAGATGCTTTTCTAAAGTAAAAAAAAAAAAAGTGTAAATATAGCTAAATTGTTTAATCAAAGTATTTATATTTATTATAACAAAACTATTTTCTGTCTTCAATTATTAAACCACTTGAAATTATTTTATCATGGTAAACGAAAATATATTATTAGCAAAATTTGTCTCATAAAAACATAACTAAAACAGTTAGAAAAATAAAGATAAACTTATAATAGTAGTGTTACCTTTGTAGTTTAATCTCTTGGATTTCCATTGATCACGGGCCTGAATTTTTGTCACAGGCTAATAAATTTCAGTTGCTGTAGTCCAATTAACAGGTAGGGAAAACTATTTTCTTCTTGGAGTGTGCTTCAGCAATATGACACAGTTGTTACTGATTACTTGAGACTGGTACATGACTCCTCTGAGGATTAATTTACCTGATTGCAGACTGGTACACTACAACTTCTAGTGCTTTAATCCTTTGAGAGCTATTGCTGTAATTATTGCACATGGTATACCCTACAGATCTTTATTCTTTACAGTATTTCAAATAGTTTTATATATCTCAAAATTATTCAATTTACATCAACTTTTCTAAAGAAAAAGATTTTATATTTCCCCATTCCAGATTCTGAAGAGTTGCGACATCTCATCACAACACACAAAATTTCAAATAAAAATCAAATAAAATAATTATATTAAAGGCTCATAAAATACTGCTGGTGGACAAGGATAATAGCCATAAAATAATTTTATTAATCTTTTAAAATTTTTATTGTATTGATAAAAATAATTTGACCTAATTACTTGGAAAATGTTGTTGTTGTTGTTCAGTCACTAAGTCCAATTCTTTGTGACCCTATGGACAGGAGAGCATGCCAAGTGTACCTGTCCTTCAATGAATATTCAGGGTTGATTTCCTTTAGGATTGACTGGTTTGATCTCCTTGCTGTTCAAGGAACTCTCAAGTTTCTTGTCCAGCACCATACTTTGAAAGCATCAATTCTTCAATAGTAGTCTCCTTTATGGTCCAACTCTCACATTCATATATGGCTACTGGAAAAACCATAAACTTGACTATATGGACTTTTGTCAGCCAAGTGATGTTTCTATTTTTCAATATGTTGTCTGGGTTTGTCATAGCTTTTTTTCCCCCAGAAGCCAGTGAATTTCATGGCTGCAGTCACCGTCTGCAGTGATTTTGGAGCCAAAGAAAATAAAATCTGTCACTGTTTCCATTTATCCTCCATTTACTTGCCATGAAATGATGGAACCAGATGACATGATGTTCGTTTTTTGAATGTTGAATTTTAAGTAAGCTTTTCCACTCTCCTCTTCCATCTTTACCAAGAGGCATTTTAGTTCTTCTTTGCTTTATTCCATTAAGGTGGTATCACCTGCATATGTGAGGTAATTGATATTCTTCCCAGAAATCTTGATTCTAATTTGTGATTCATCCAGCCTGACATTTCTCCTGATGTACTCTGCATTTAAGTTAAATAAGCAGGGTGACAATATACAGTCATGACATACTCCTTTCCCAATTTTGGACCAGTCCATTGTTCAATGTCCAGTCCTAACTATTTCTTCTTGACCTGCATACACGTTTCTCAGGAGGCAGGTAAGGTGGACTGGCACTCCCATCACTTGAAGAATTTTCCACAGTTTGTTGTGATCCACACAAAGGCTTTAGCATAGTCAATGAAGCAGTTATTTTCCTATAATTCTCTTGTTTTTTCTATGAGCCAAAGGATGTTGACAACTTGACTTCTGGTTCCTATGCTTTTTCTAAATCTGGCTTGTACATCTGGAATTTCTCCATTCATGCAGCATTGAAGCCAAGGTTCAAGAATTTTGAGCATTACCTTTCTAGCATGTGAAATGAGCACAATTGTACAATAGTTTGCACATTCTTTGGCATTGCCCTTTTCTGGAATTGGAATGTAACTGACCTTTTCCAGTCGTGTGGCCACTAGTGAGTTTTGCAAATTCTGGTATATTGAACGCAGCACTTTGACATCATCCTTTAGGATTTGAAATAGCTCAGCTGCTATTCTATCACCTTTGTCACTTCAGTTCAGTTCCGTTCAGAAGCTGAGTCATGTCCGACTCTTTGTGACCCCATGAATCGCAGCACGCCAGGACTCCCTGTCCATCACCAAATCCCGGAGTTGACTCAAACTCATGCCCATCGATTCGGTGATGCCATCCAGCCATCTCATCCTCTGTCTTCCCCTTCTCCTCCTGCCCTCAATCTTTCCCAGAATTAGGGTCTTTTCCAATGAGTCAACTCTTCGCATGACGTGGCCAAAGTATTGGAGTTTCAGTTTCAGCGTCAGTCCCTCCAATGGACACCCAGGACTGATCTCCTTTAGGATGAACTGGTTGGATCTCCTTGCAGTCCAAGGGACTCTCAAGAGTCTTCTCCAACACCACAGTTCAAAAGCATCAATTCTGCGGTGCTCAGCTTTCTTTCTAGTCCAACTCTCACATCCATCCATGACCACTGGAAAAACCATAGCCTTGATTAGATGGACCTTTGTTGGTAAAGTAATATCTCTGCTTTTTAATATGCTGTCTAGGTTGGTCATAACTTTCCTTCCAAGGAGTAAGTGTATTTTAATTTCATGGCTGCAATCACCATCTGATGTGATTTTGGAGCCCCAAAAAATGAAGGCTGGCACTGTTTCCACTGTTTCCCCATCTATTTACAATGAAATGATGGGACCAGATGCCATGATCTTAGTTTTCTGAATGTTGAGCTTTAAGCCAACTTTTTCACTCTCCTCTTTCACTTTCATCAAGAGGCTTTTTAGTTCCTCTTCACTTTCTGCCATAAGGGTATGTCATCTGCATATCTGAGGTTATTGATATTTCTCCTGGCAATCTCGATTCTAGCCTAGCATTGTGCTTCCTCCAGCCTAGCATTTCTCATGATGTACTCTGCATAGAAGTTAAATAAGCAGGGTGACAATATATAGCCTTGATATACTGCTTTTCCTATTTGGAACCAGTCTGTTGTTACATGTCCAGTTCTAACTGTTGCTTCCTGACCTGAATGAAAACAGTAATTTGATGTCTTCTAGGAAATTACTAAACAGGCTAGAGTTCTGCTTTGGTTTATTTGTTAGTTTTTGTTTTGTTTTTATACATACTTTGTCACATACAAAAGTAGTTCTTGGCAAACAATTTGAATGAACAACTTTGTATCCTAAATTACATTCCAAAATCTTTCCTTGACTTTGTTAAACATACTTCAGTGAAAGAGATTTCAACATGTGAATGAAAACCTGCACACATGTAGAATACAAAGACAAATCTCTGAAATCTGCAAAGACTATTAGTTAAAATTATAGTAAGGTCATCTAGGGAAATCGGGGTAATTTTTTTTACGTCTTTTAAAACTTGCACACACACACATATGGAAAAATCAGAGTACAAAAAGGGAAATTTGTTGATGAACTGGATCTTCTATCTCATAAAGCACATGCAGGCCATTATTTAACCACAGACTGAATAACAAAACAAACACAGAAATCAAATCAAGCAAGATGTATTTTTATTTAAAAGAACAAAGACAAACCATCTGTGGATATTGAAAATTTCTCTTCACCGAGATAAATCTCCTATCAGGAAGACGCTCCATTTATAAAGATAGCTTTTAGAAATAGATCTACTTTCACAAGGCCAAAGAAAACCAGCACTAGGTGGTGTATTACAATTAATGAACAGACAATAAAAGGTCAGAAGACATAAAAGAAAAGCAGACACATCACAGAAAAATATTAAAAATAAATTTTCAAATAAACTGACACTAGAGGAAACAAGTTAGGGAACAGAAGGAAACTAGTAACAACAAAAATCATTCGAAATTTTATATGCAGATTCAAGAAGGCACTGCATCTTTAAAAAATATACTATAAATAAATGAACAAATCAGCAAAAAATACATCTTACAAATCATGAAAATTCTTGCTGAAATTAAAAAAAAATACTAACCTGATAATATGCTTCTATTTACAATAGATAATATATAGGAAAAGAAATGAAATACATAAAGAAAATAAAATAGAGAAGAGCAATCCAGTTAATGAAAGAGGAAATAATGATTAGGTAAATCATTACAAGACAAGTACAAAATATCTTTACCAAAGGCAAAGTTCTCTTTACTGTGAAGAAAATAACTAAAAATACAATGCTTACCCCCATGGGATTTCAGACTATCATTTTAATGGTTGCTTAGCTACTAATTCTTGCCTGACTCTCGTAACCCCTGACTATAGCCCACTAGGCTCCTCCATCCATGAGATTTTTTCAGGCAAGAATACTGGAGTGGGTTGCCATTTCCTTCTTCAGGGGATCTTCCTGACCCAGGGATCAAACCCCTGTCTCCTTCATTGTTGGCAGATTCTTTATCTGCTGAGTCACTGGGGAAAATTGTTAAAAACAGACAGAAGGCCATGTTCGGGCTAATGGACACTCTACCGGTAAGTCGGTGGTATAACTTGATTTGTCAAATGCCTCTGAAGCATTTCAGATCACTCCAGGCAGCTCACACAGGGAGGGCTGCAGGGAATGTGTCTGCTGTTGTCTGCAAGGAGGTGATGCTCTATTGCATAAGGTTGAATCATTTTTAAAAAACTCAACAAAATGGCAGAAGCTGTACTTAACTATTCCTGAAGAAACACTTAAAAAGAAATATGATATTGTACAGATCTCTTTCTTGTGACATCACTTATAATAAAATCAATATACAACAAAACAACAGCAAACATTATCCTCAATGGAGAAAAATTAAAAGCATTTTCTCTAAAACCAGGAACAAGACAAGGGAGCCCACTCTCACCACTACTATTCAACACAGATTTGGAAGTCCTAGCCATAGCAGAGAAGAAAAAGAAATAAAAGCAATCCAGATTGGCAAAGAAGAAGTAAAACTCTCACTGTATGTGAATAACATGATCCTCTACATAGAAAACTCTAAAGATGCTACCAGAAAATTACTAGAGCTAATCGTTGAATATAGTAAAGTTGTAGGATATAAAATTAATACATAGATATCCATTGTATTCCTATACACTAACAATGAAATATCAAAAAGAGAACTAAAGGAAACAATCACATTCAACACTGCAACGAAAAGAATAAAATATTTAGGAATACATTTACCTAAAGAAAGAAAACACCTGTATACAGAAAACTATAAAACACTGATGAAAGAACTAAAAGACGACACAAATAGAGAGAGACATACACCAAGTTCTTTGATTGGAAGAATCAATATTGTGAAAATGAGCATACTATACAAAACAATCTATAGATTCAATGCAGTTGCTATTAAACTGCCAACAGTATTTTTCACAGAACTAGAACAAATAATTTCACAATTTGGAAAGACAAAAGACCCTAAATAGCCAAAGCAATCTTGACAAAGAAGAATGGAAGTGGAGTAATTAATCTTCCTGAATTCAAACTATAATACAAAGCTACAGTCATCAAGATAATATGGTACTGGCACAAAGACAGAAATATAGATCAGTGGAACAAAATGGAGTCCAGAGATAAATCCATGCACCTATGGGTACCTTATCTTTGACAAAGGAGGCAAAAATATACAGTGGAGAAAAGACAGTCTCTTCAACAAGTGGTTCTGGGAAAACTGGTCAATTATGTGTGAAAGAATGAAACTATAACACTTTCTGAAAACATACACAAAAATAAAATGTATTAAAAACCTAAATGCAAGACCAGAAACTATAAAACTCCTAGAGGAAAACATAGGCAGAACACTCTCTGACATAAATCACGCAAGATCCTCTATGACTCACATCCCAGAATAATGGAAATAAAAACAAAAATAAACAAATGGGACCTAATTAAACTTAAAAGCTTTTGCACAATGAAGGAAACTATAAGCAAGGTGAATAGACAGTTCTCAGAAAGGGAGAAAATACTAGCAAACAAAACTAAGAATTACCTAAAAAGATGCTCAACATCACTAATTATTACAGAAATGCAAATCAAAACCGCAAAGAGGTATCATCTCACGCTGGTCAGAATGGCCATCAGCAAAAATCTACAAACAATAAATGCTGGAGAGGATGTGGGAAAAGGGAACCCTCTTACATTGTTGGTGGGAATGCAAACTGGTTCACATACTATGGAGAACAGTGTGGAGATCCCTTAAAACCCTGGGTATAGAACTGCCATACGACCCAGCAATCCCCCTGCTGGGCATACACCCTGATGAAACCAGAACTGAAAGAGACACATATACCCAATGTTCACTGCAGCACTATAAAGTATAGGTAGGATATGCAAGCAACCTAGATGTCCACTGGCAGATGAATGGATACAGAGGTTGCTGTACATATACACAATGGAATATTACTCAGCTATAAAAAGGAATACATCTGAGTCTGTTCTAATATGGTGGATGAACCTAGAGCCTATTATACAGAGTGAAGTAAGTCAGAAAGAGAAAAACAAATACTGTGCATTAATGCATTAATGCATATCTGTGTGTGTTTGAGTTGCTCAGTTGTGTCCAACTCTTTGCGACCCCATCAACTGTAGCCCAACAGGTTCCTCTGTCCTTGGGGTCTTCAGGCAAGAATATTCAGGCAAGAATATTGGAGTGGATTGCCATGCCCTTCTCCAGGGTATCTTCCTGACCAAGGGATCAAACCCATGTCTCCTGCATGGCTGGCAGATTCTTTACTATTTGAGTTAGCCAAGAAGCCTATATTAGTGCATATATATGGAATTTAGAAAGATGGTACTGATCATTCTACATGCAGGGTAACAAAGGAGACACAGATGTAAAGAACAGACTTTTGTGGACTCAGTGAGAGAAGGTGAGGGTAAGATGATAGAAAATAGCATTGAAAAAATGTACATTACCATATGTAAAAGAGATGGCCAGTGCAAGTTTGATGTATAAAGCAGGACACCCGAATTCAGTGCTCTGGGAAAACCCAGAGGGACCGGATATGGAGGGAGGTGGGAGGTGGGTTCAGGATGAAAGGGGCACATGTGTACCTGTGGCTGATTCATACTGATGTATGGCAGAAACCATCACAAAATTGTAAGTAACTATCCTCCAATTAAAATAAATTAATTTAAAAATAGTAGATAAAATATTAAAGAAATAAGTGAACACAGTGTTGAAATACATTATGATTTATCACCGCTGGATGCTATCAGCGCCAATACAGTGATAATTATGGAAACTACCTAGTAAATAGGAAAAGTGTTCTTGAATTACATGAAATGAACAGAGTAGGAAATAGTCCCTGTGTTTTGTTTAAACAGCATTGAAAATTTTGAATGACAATAGAGGCAGTTGAAGAATATAAACAAACAAGTACTGAACTTAAGAGTCAGAAAATCTGGACTTATAACTTAGATTTGTCATTTATGATCTGCCCATGGGAAAATTAACTGACATGTGGGCAAATTAACCAGCCTTCTTGAAGTTCAACATTGTGAAATGGGCATAATGGCAGTAACCTCATACAGAGGCTGTGAGCACCACCTAGGGTAACGTTTATCATCTGTATAGTACAGTTAAGAGGGTAGGCTCACGATCAGGCCCTTTGCTCAAACTCTCGTTCTGACACATATTATCTATGGAACTGTAGAAAAGTTAACTGACTCAGAATGTCTCAGTTTCCTTCCTTCCTGGGAAATGGGATGTTTGGTTCAGGGTTAAAAGCACGTGTGATGGAGCCAAATGCTTAGGTTTGAACAGATTACTGACTTTGACAAGCAAGGATATCAAACCAGTCAATCCTAAAGAAAATCAACCCTGAATATTCCCTGAAGGACTGATGCTGAAGCTGAAGCTCCAATACCTTGGACACTTGATGCAAAGAGCTGACTCACTGGAAAAAATCCTGATCTGGGAAAGATTGAAGGCGGGAGGAGAAGGGGACGACAGAGGACGAGATGGTTAGATGATGTCACTGACCCAATGGACATGAGTTTGAGCAAGCTCTGAGAGTTGGTGATGGACAGGTAGGCCTGGCAAGGAAGTCTATGAGGTCACAAAGAGTCAGACACAACTGAGTGACTGAACGATGATGACTAATGTCGAGGTTCTCTGGACCTCAATCCCCCCTTGTGTAAAATGAGAATAAAACCGTACCTAATTAATTTAAAAAACAGAAAGTTTCCATTAAGAAAAATCAATTGCTTTTTTACCACATGCAAAAAAAAGAAAATTAAGGAAAAGAAAGATATTTAAATATCTGATTTCAAGATTTTAATGTTAGCAATGTAGAAATTAAAATGATATAGCAATCAAAATGTAAAGAAATTTAAGCTAAAATCAGAAATAACCTGAAATGCTATCTCTGAGCAGTGGAACTAAAGTTGGAGAGGAATTTTATGGGTATCTATGAACACTGGAGTGGGCAACCATTCTATCCTCCAGGGGATCTTCCTGACCCAGGGATTGAACCCAGGTCTCAAGTATTGCAGATGCTTTACCATCAGAGCCACTAGGGAAGTCCATTGATATTCGGTACTATTTAAATGTGACTATTTGTACAGATGGAGAAGGCTAAATAATTTTAAATGTTTAAAATATATATAATAGATAATTTCCAGTATTCACTGAAAGGTATTTCAAAAGAGCTATAACATGAGTACTCTAATTATCCTAAGGTGGGATGTCTTAGTCTGCTCTGGCTATTACAACAAAATAACACAGACTGGCTAACTTAAATAACATAAATTTATTTCTCACAGTTCCAGAGGCTGGGAGTCCAAGATCAAGGTGCTGATGAATTTTGATTCCTGGTGAAAGCTTTATTCTGACTTGCAGTGGATTTCCTTCTTACTGTGTCATCACATGGCAGAGAAAGAGAGCTCTCCACTCTCTTCCTCCTTTTACAAGAGAATTAATCCTCCTTTCACAAGAGAATTACCCCCACCATGAAAGCCTCATCCTAATAACCATATCTAATGCTAAATATTGGTGATTCATCATGTGAATCAATGAATATGAATTTGGTGGGTTACAAACATCCAGTCCCTAGCAAAGGATAATCCTCCAACAGTTTCTAGTAACTTATTCTAAATATTTATGGGGAGCTGGTCTCCAGAATATCTCCCTTCCATCAGTGTACCAAAACTCTTAGAATCTGTACTCTGTATAGTCTTTCTTCGAATCTATGAGATTGTCCTGTGACTCCCTTTTGACCATCAGCATATGGACAAAGCAATAATCAGTGATTTTTTTTTAATTTATTTTTAATTGGAGGATAACTGCTTTACAATGTTGTCTTAGTTTCTGCCACACGATGACTTACCAACACTGGGGAAAGGACAGGGTGGGACAAACTGGCGTAGTAGAATTGAAACATATATGTTACCATATGTAAAATAAATAGCTAGTGGGAAGTTTCTGTATAACAAAGGGAGCCCAACTCAGTGGCTTTTGAAGCCAGGTCCTAAGGAGTTTTTCAGCTTCTTCTTGGGTTTCTTGCAGTACTTATTCTTCAGGCATTATGACCCTTTCCTTGGAATCCAGCACCTCTGCTATGGGAAGGCACATGCAGGTCACTTTCAGGTGCTCTAGTCACCTGCCTCAACTGACCACGGGGTAAGGAGCCAGCACCAAGTGATAGCCAGGTGAGTGAGCGATCATTGTGTCCAGCTCAACTGAGCCTTCAGAAGCTCCTAACCTCAACTATTACTTGCTCACATCTGCATGACAGACCCTAAGCAAAAGCTGTCCACCTGAGTTCAATCAACCTATGGAAGCAAATAATAATTTATGTTTGTTTTTAGTCACAGCTTTAAGCTAATTAGTTTCACAGCAATAAATAACAAGAACCCGAGAATCTAAATCTAGGCACATTTATTATCAAATATTTCCCTTCCTATAATATGCAATTCCCTCTTAAAAAGTTCAGTTATTATAACAGAATTATATGTTGATAAAATGTAGCCAACCACTCTAATGAAACTTGGATCTGGAGAGAGTAGCTTACCCTCAGGAAGCAGTTATCTCTTAAGATATTTGAATACTCATTTTCAGCCTTAAAATTCCTGTACATGAATTATATCTCTGACCAACTAATATAAAGCTCCTGTCTCTGTGCTGGGGTGATGGTATATAAATAATATCCTGAATCTGACAAAGGAAGTGTCTTCTTTTACAAATCAATGTAAGGATATGAACTGGGCATTTGCTTGGATGAGAGTCGATCAAATAACATTATTTTCCTGAGTTTATAGACACTGTAGGCAGAAAAAGGAATATGAAGATTTGCTTTTGGTAAAAGGAAACCTTAGGGAACCATATGTCTAAGAGCAAGTCATCACTATTAAAAGATTCCAGAAGTGGAAGAGAGGAATTTCAATATTATGGGTAAGCTTATTTGAGAGCAGTACTTGTGATGATAAGTCTCCATTAAAGATTTCTTCTGTTTTGTTTTGTTTTATTCCTTGTCTTGGATTCAAGTTGCCAAAACCAACAGAGACTGTGGAATGATGTATCATCTTACTTGGAAACAGTATTTTAAAATTCTATTTTATTTAAGGTATGCCTGCTTTTATTTTAAATAAGAAATATGCAAGCATAATATCACACTGGTCAGAAATTTTACTGTGTTACTGGTTCTACAATGTAAACAAGTAAGCACACATTATGAATCTGATTATCTTGCTTATAAGAAATTATTCTTTAAGTATTTACCTAAGAATGGTTTTAAATATATCAGTTTAGCAAGTAACAGTATAAAATTCAGGGTAAAGATGATAAATTGAAAACATATAATTTTCTCTCCATAAAGTAAGACATCATAAAATGAAAACAAAGGGGGAAAATGATAGGAAATCCAGAGTGGAGAGGGGCTCAAGGCTTCTGCTAAAAACAAACAAACAAGCAAACAAACAAACAAAACTCTGGAAAATCAAAAGTGGCTATACTGATTGGTGTGTACAGGATTTGACTATTTTGAGAACTCACAAGAGGATATGTTATAAACAAGAGAGAAGCCACTTTGCCCTCACACAGCACTGAGTAACTCAGAACTGAAACTCAAAGATGATTTCAAGCCACAATGCTATAACCAGAAAAACAATCAATAAAAAGAATAAAGTGATTTTTAGAAAACTGAGGTTTCAGAAACCTTTTAATTCTCTGATACACATTTGCAGTGGAAGCAATTTGAGACTATGATTCCAAAACAGAAGGGAAAACAAAGAAGTAAGGTGTTGATTATTCTACCCATCCTGGGAAGTTATGGAAAGTCCCAGGAAGGCAGCAACAGGGCTTTGGGTCTTGAGAGCAAATAGCTTATTCTATTGTAAAGATGAATCCAACGAAGAGGGTCATGGGAAATGCTGCCTTACATGATAACATGTCTCACCCAGAGGACAAAATGTGATCCTCTGGGAGAAACTTTTATGGGAAATTTTGATACTGTTCAGTAATTAGGCAAACGTTTATTACAGAGTGATTTCTTGTGTGTTTTTCTTGTTGTTGTTGTTTGCTTGAGTTTGTCAGATATTTATTACAAATTAATCCTAAAGAATCTAAATTTTCAGACTACACTTAGAATTCTAAATTATTAGATGGGTTTCAAAATAAACATGAAGATATGAATTTTTTCTTTAAAAATGCAGGGTTGTTTTTTTTTTTCTTCATTTTGGCCTGAGTGAGCTTTGTGTTGTGTTATGTGATGCACACTTACTCAACAGAATGTAAGTTCACCAAACTGTCGGATCAATATTTTCCAGAATGTCAATCAAGCTGAGAAAGTACAACTGTTCAGCACGATGAGCTAAAAATGCCTCAGAAATAAAAGCTTCTAGCAACTGCAGGCTTAATATTTTGAAGCAAAGCAGATTCAAGACTGAATGCCTCTGTGCCAGCTTTCATGTGACTATACTCAGGCCATAGCAGAGCCTCCTTCAGACCTCGCTGCAGGCCATTTACTTTACTGTAGGGAATTGCGCAGCACATTTAACACTGCAGAGAAACTTTTCAGCTATATATTCTGTTCTGGCTCTTAAACCTTTTCCATTCTGCACCCATCACAGGTGTTACATAATGGTGCTGACATAACTCTGGTCTTGGCCAGAAGCTTGTCATGATTTTCTGACAAAACAGCAAAAGAAAAAAGAATATTATCCATTTCACTTAAAGGTTAAATTTCTTTTGAGAACTGGTTTAATTGTCCTGCTACAGGGAGGAGGTATGTCAATATTAGGTTCAGTAACATGAACATTCTTAACAGGGGAAAAAGAGAGGAATGAGTGACTTCTCATTCTAATCTTTTCTTAGTTACATCCAGGCAAAGGGATCTCAGGCAGATAATGACAGGCTATATTAACTTGGAGTATTTCTCTCATCTACACTTGATTTTCTATCTCAGTATTGTCAGACATTTAAATATTGCTTTTCAAATGTAGTGCAAATATTGTTTAATGAGATCTCTGAGTTTTGATGGTCTATATTTCAAGAATCAGAAAGAACTAACAACCACCTTTGCATAAGCAATCACAGAGATTTTCCCAAAGTATGTAAAACTATATACATAATATTTATTATGGATTTTATCAACTGTTACAAAGTTTATTTGTATTGGCATAGTTTTGTAGTAATTTTTTCAATTAAAAGTGTCCATTTAGAAGATAATTAAAGATTTATCTTGAATTAATATATAATCTTTATAAGACATGCTTCTAAATGTGAAATGCCATTTTAAGGTTATAAAAGTAACAGTAGAGGTATGATATAGATAGCCTTTGTTTATATAATCTTTATAAGACATGCTTCTAAATGTGAAATGTCATTTTAAGGTTATAACAGTAACATTAGAGGTATGATATAGATATCCTTTGTTGTAAGAGATGTTACATGGAACTCTGCAACTATAGTTAATATTTTCTTTTAATGAGATCATGTTTACAAAAAGATTTATCATTAGTGTTTTTCAGATGGTAATTCTACTGTACTGATTATGTGGTACTAATTTAAAATGGGACTGAGAAATCTATGTTATATATTCAGGAATTAATCTCCTAAAAAATAAAGTGCATTACACCTTCTAGACTGCATTTTCTATCTCAGAGACAAACCAGTTAGTCAATATTTTGCTGTCAGGTGGTACATAAAGCAAACTGAACTTTCATAAGGCCCAAAGACTCTTCTGTATAACAGCAATGTGCATGTGTGCTCAGTCATGTCTGACTCTTTATTAACACAGCCACAGTGGCCCAGGAGAGCTAATAGATAAGTTACAAAATAACCACAGAGACTTTTCAAACTCCTGCACATGCCCCCTAAGCACATAGTGGATACAAACTGACCACTGGAACTTCTCCAACTCTAGCAACTGGCCCTCCATGCACAGTTGTGTCCTCAAGTGACCTTAGGCAGCTTGGAGCGTACTAAGGGTTCATAAGCACACTACGAATACATATATTTGATTATAACAGACTGACTTATGGGAAAGACATGTGCAATAAAAAACTGTTAAGTAACTTGCAACTGTCAATCAAAACTGTCAGTCCACGCCTGCCTAAATGAATACATAAAACGCTGTCTCAAACCCGCCCCCCCCCGACCCCGTACCTCATCACGTCAGCACCAGTGCCTCTAGTGGCTTGGCCCACCTCTCTCTTGAGGTGATCTTTCTGTTTGTCCTGTTCCTTCCCTAGTAGACTTGTTTCTGCCATGAATAAGGCTTCAGATTCCTCTTTGTGTACCTACCAAGAATGGAGGCCCACAAGGAAGGGTCCTTTTTGACCCTCTCCCTAATCTGTATCAGTGAAAAAATCTGCCCCAAGTGGCCTACTGATCCCAGAGGGATAAGAGGCATCTGAATCAGACCTGAGCACATCCTAACACGGAACCAAATACAGGTAAGATCAGTCTACTTCAGCTCATTCTCAGCTGATCCACACAAGCAAGTATGAGATTAACTGGTTGCTTTTTTAGGGCTCTTAAATTTCTCATGGTTTGTCATATAGTGTTGTCATAGCAATAACTGACACAAAAGCCATTTTCCACAAATTTTTATCATAATTTAAGCTTTGAGTAAGTTTAGTCTAAAACTAAATGACAAAATGCTTACAGGGCTCACTTTGCTTTTATTATGATTGCTATTATTTATTTTTAATTGAAGGATAATTGTTTTACAGTATTGAGTCGGTTTCTACAAAATGTCAACACGAATCATCCATATGGTTATCCATGTCCCTTCCCACATGAACATCCTTCCTACCTTCCTCCCATCATACCCCTCTAGCTTATCACCAAGCAGAGCCTTGATTTGAATTCCCTAAGCCATACAGCAAATTCCCATTGGCTATCTATTTAACATATGGCAATGTATGTTTCCACGTTACTCTGCATACATCCCGCCCTCTCCTTCCTCTCCCCCGGCCATGTCCATAAAGTCTGTTCTCTATGTCTGTGTTTTATCTTACCTGATGTCATCAGAGCACAAACAATCCTAGCCCTCAGAACTGAAACCTAGTAATTATATAAAGAGTCAGACACGACTGAGTGACTGAACTGAACTGACTGATTATATTTGACTTCTTTTTCCTCCTTTATTCTTCAGTAGGACTTATTGAATTTTATTTGAAAAAAGCTGTTTGATATCATCTTTTTTGCTTAAACTCTCATGCCAACATTCTAGATCTAGATTCTTATCATCAAATTATTATATTGACATTAGTGAACTTTAATTGCAGGTCCTGTTTTCTGAGCTTATCTTTCCTTGTAATTATCATCAACATCAGTACCATTTCACACTTCTCTCATTCCTGCTTCTCTCTTTCTTTATACTTTAATTCATACTTTTCATAAGCTATTATTAATCACTTGCTATGCACTAAATCATAGATGATGTTGGGGATATAAGCTAGAATATAACTGAAACTATCTTCAAGGTCACAATCAGCTATATGTTTAGAGCTCTGCAACATGTTGAGATCAAATCTGTCAGAGGCATATTCTATAAAATAAAACTAACAGCAACCAAAAACAAACAAAAAAACAATGTTTCCCCTCAAGAAGAAACTGTAAATAGTCTCTAGTTTAAAATTAGTTACAAAAGAGTGAGTACTCCCCTTTTATTCACTTTGCAGGGAAATCTACAATATTTTACAATTCACAGAATGTTCAACATAAATTCTTAAACCACTATAAATCTTATGGCAAAAAGTTTATAAGACATTTTTGTCAGTTTTGTCTTTTTCAACATCTTGATTCATCCTCTCTTTAAGTATCATTTAACATAGAGTATCTATAACCAGGTTAACTAGGAAAATAATATATGTTATTTTTATCTTATCTGAAATGTTTGCTTGCCTGCAACAGTGTCCTTGGTTTATAGTCATATAAACTAGTTATATATATAAACTATGACTCTCAGGGTCATAGTTCTAAAAACACTGTATAATCACTCTTTCTTATAATCTAGGAAATCCAACTTCATCAGAGTACTCAAAATTCTCTAAGTACTCAAAATTCTCTATGTTCTTAAGCCAACAAGATTACTGACTCTCTTACTTAGCAGTAAGCTCCTTGCTGATAGAACTGTGTCTTATAATCCTATATCTAACACTGATAAAGTATAAGGCTTATACTTCAAGATTTCACCATTATGGGGAAACATAGAGATTTAACCAAAAACTGCAACTATGTGTATGCTAAGTCGCTTCAGCCATGTCCGACTCTTTGTGATGCCATGAATTGTAGCCCACCAGGCTCCTCTGTCCACAGCATTCTCCAGGCAAGGACACTGGAGTGGCTTGCTGTGCCCTCCTCCAGGGGATCTTCTTGACCTAGAGATCAAACCTATATCTCTTACTCTCCTGCACTGGAAGGCTGGTTCTTTACCACTAGCACAACTATGTGGGGTAAGTGCAAAGAAAATGAACACTCAAGGAGAGTAAGATGACATAGCAGGGGTGAGGAGAAGAAACTTTCATTCTTTCCTGAAGTGTGGAGAGAAAAAGCAATGAAAGCCACTGTGGAATCCTCAATAGAAGCAGGAACATCAAATTTCTTCTTTCAAGTTTCACTAGACTATATTTGATTCACAATGTTGTGTCAGTTTAGGTGTACATCAAAATCAATGTGAATCAGTTATATATATTCATATATTCATTCATTTTAGATTCTTTGCCCATAGAGGCCACTACACAGAGTATTGAGTAGAGGTCTCTGTGATATGTAGTAGATCCTTAGTTATTATTTATTTAGCTATTATTTAGTTATCTATTTTATATGCAGCAGTGTATATATGTCAATCCTAGTCTCCCCATTTATCCCTCCCCCTTTTTCCTCCCTGGTAATCATGGATTGTTTTCTACATCTGTAGCTCTATTTATGTTTCACAGAAATTAATTTCTACCTTCTTTTTAAGATTCCACATAATGTTAACTATCCATCAACAGAAGAGTGGAATAAGATGTAGTACATATATATAATGGAATATTACTCAGCCATTAAAAGGAACAAAATAATGCCATTTGCAGCAACACAGATGAACCTAGAGATTGTCCTAGTGAATGAAGTAAACCAAAGAAAGACAAATTTTAGTTTAAAAATAAATAGTTTCACCAATCAGAGATGAGAGAAAGTCCATCTGTAACCATGTAGTATGCCTTAAGCAATAATGTTTACTAGACAAATTATCCCATTTACAATATAATAACAAAAGTTTTATAATAACATCTACTTTAAAATTAGAAATTAATGAATTATATAAGTGAATTCTTGTGCTAAATGTCACCCAATAATTAAGAGGTGCAATTGAGAATTGAACTTAAGACTCCCCTTTGCCTTAAATCCAATGTTGTTTCCATTCAAAGACCTGGGAATGACAGACTCAGTAGAAAGAAGAAATAAAACATGAGTGTGGGCAAAGAAGAACATATAATTCAATTATATTCTTGGAATAAAATTGTAAAAATATTATTTTACTGAATAATTTGTTTTTTCTACATTTTTCTACATTTTACTGAATAATTTACTGAATAATTTGTTTTTTCTACATTTTTCTACATTTTGAATTTTGTATATTTTTTTAGATAATCTTTACATTGTGGATGTGAAAAAAAGGGAGAAAATATGTCAAATTTTCTGAATTTCATGTATTTTTGAATGGAAACATTAAAAAATTTGTAAGTTGAACTTCTGTATTCCAGATCTTCTAAATTAACTAGAGGATTTCAAATTTGCGGCAATAACTTTTTGTTTTCTTTCACAGAAATTAGCACCTAAGAGTTTGACGTGCAATAATTTATAAAAATGCTTACATGTTTTCTTAGGTATGCATATAGTTTCAAACCTGTTTGAGTATGTTACAGCTATAGGCTGTAAGTTTTGAGTGGAAATTATAAAACTTCTAATTTTATAATACCATGGTCAAAGAACATACATAACACACTCACTCTTTGGAATTTGTTAAGAATTGCTTGTGGTAGTGTGCTTTCGATTTTAAAATTTTTTCCACATGTACTTAGAAATTTGACTATTATATATTCTGAACTTTCTATGGCCGGGTGCTGGAGGAAAAGAAGGCAGTCAAATAGATCAAGTGATAACAGCTAAATATATAGACAGTATTGTCTTTGATCCACCTATTCCTTCACCTCTGTTAAACTTATTACTTACATAATCAACTTTTCATATCTATCCTCCAAACCAATTTGTCTCATGAACTCCTGATTAGAAACCATCTGGTTTGTGTATTTATTGTGCTATGTGATGTCTCTGTGGTTTTTATTTTCTCTTTTCTTGACTTCAGTAGGATTCTATAATATTTTCTTCAGTCCCTTCCCATAACAGATTGGAAGATATACATACTCCTATTCTTTCATGGCCTACCTTTGTATTTTTAATGTGCACATCACACTTATTTACAAAGTTAATTTTGAAAAGAGAAACACTGGGAGGGACATTGGGAGGGAACTTGGTCACCCTAATACATGACATGTTCACTATCCCAACTATATAATATTAGTGCACACATTAGAATATTATACATATGTGAGTTAAATTAGAAAAAACAGAAAATAAAAAGCATATGAGAACTCAAAATATCAAAAAATTCTACCTACTGGGAACTGACACAGTGGAAAAATGGTAGATACTAATTTTGCTTGCACAACAAAACATAAAGTATCACCTAGCTAGCAACATATATAAAAATGAGTTTCACAAAATTCTAAATGCACAAAACAGTTGAATATAAGAAAAACAAAAACAGAAAATAATACACATACACAAATGCATGTGATTTAACATATCCATGTTAGAAATAAAGCTCAAATCTTTAAGGAAAAAAAATGGACACAAAGGAATTTCCTTTTTTTTTTCCTGAAAGTTAAACTAAACAACAAATAAAAACATGTGAAAGACACTGTAAAATGTATGCTCAATTCCAAAAAAAAGAAAATTACAAGCCAATGTCACTGATGAACACAAATGCAAAAATTCTCAAAATTCTAGGAAACAATCCAACAACACATGAAAAGGATCATACACCATGACCAAGTCAGGTTTATCCCAGGGATGTAAGTAGTCTTCAATAGATGCAAATAAATCAATGTGATGTACCACATGAACAAATTAAAAGTTAAAACTCATATGATAATCTCAATAGATGTAGAAAAAGGTTTTGACAAGATTCAGCAGCCATATATGCTTAAAAATTCTTCAGAAAATCAGCATAGAATGAATCTACCTCAACATAATAAAGGCCATACATTACAAATACATAGTAAATAATATTCTCAATGGTGAAAAACTGAAAGTATTTCCTCTAAAATCAGGAACAAGACAAGGGTGCCCACTCTAACAATTATTATTCCATGTAGTTTTGGAAGTCCTAGCCACAGAAAGCAGAGAAGAAAAGGAAATAAAAGGAATCTAGACTAGATAAGAAAAAGTAAAACTCTCACTGTTTGCAGGTGACATGATACTATATATAGAAAACTAAAAACACCATCAAAAATTTACTAGAGCTAATCAATGAATTTAGGAAAGTTGCAGGATACAAAATCAATTCACAGAAATCCCTTGCATTTCTATGTATTAACGATGAAAAATCAGACACAGAAATTAAGGAAATAATCTAATTTACCCTAGCAACAAAAAGAATAAAATTCCTAGAATAAATCCACATAAGGAGTCAAAAGACCTGTGTACAGAAAATTGTAAGACACTCATGAAAGAAATCAAAGACAACACAAACACAATATATCATGTTCTAGAACTGGAAGAATCAACAATGTGAGAATGTCTATATTACCCAAAGCAATTTAGATTTGGTATAATCTCTATCAAATTACAAATTTTATTTTTCACAGAACTATGACAAAAAATTTCACACTTTACATGGAAACACAAAAGACCCCCAATAACCAAAGCAATCTTGAGGAAGAAAAACAGAACTGGAGTAATCAATCTTCTTGCTTTCATACTAAATTACAAATGTACAGAAATCAAGATGGTACTGGCACAAAACTATAAATATAGTTCAATGCAACAAGATAAAAAGTTCAGAGATAAACTCACACACCAATGGGCACTTTATCTTTGACAAAGCAGGTAAGAATATACAATGGAGAAAAGACAGCCTCTTCAATAAGTGGTGTTGGGAAAACTGGACAGCTATGTGTAAAAGAATGAAATTAAAACACTTCTTAATACCATATATAAACATAAATTCAAAATGGATCAAAGACATAAATGTATGGCAAGAAATTTTAAACATAGGCAGAACACTCTCTGACATAAATCACAGCAAAATCCTCTTTAACCCACCTCCTAGACTAATGGAAACAAAAACAAAAAAAAAAAACAAGTGGGACTTAATTAAACTTAAAAGCTTCTTCACAGCAAAGGAAACTATCAGTTCAGTTCAGTTCAGTCGCTCAGTCGTGTCCAACTCTTTGCGACCCCATGAATCACAGCACGCCAGGCCTCCCTGTCCATCAACAACTCCCGGAGTCTACTCAAACTCATGCCCATCGAGTCGGTGATGCCATCCAGCCATCTCATCCTCTTCTCCTCATCCCCTTCTCCTCCTGCCCCCAATCCCTCCCAGCATCAGGGTCTTTTCCAATGAGTCAACTCTTCACATGAGGTGGCCAAAGTACTGGAGTTTCAGTTTCACCATCAGTCCTTCCAATCAACACCCAGGACTGATCTCCTTTAGGATGAACTGGTTGGATCTCCTTGCAGTCCAAGGGACTCTCAAGAGACTTCTCCAACACCACAGTTCAATTCTTTAGTGCTCAGCTTTCTTCACAGTCCAACTCTCACATCCATACATGACCATAAACAAGGTGAAAAGACAACCCTCAGAATGGGAGAAAATAACAGCAAATGAAACAACTGACAAAGGATTAATCTTCAAAATATACCAGCAGCTTATGTAGCTCAATACCAGAAATACAAATAGCTTAATCAAGAAATGAGTGGAAGACATAACTAGATTTCTCCAAAGACATAGAGATGGCCAAAAAACACATGAAAAAATGCTCAATATCGCTCATGATTAGAAGAAATGCAAGTCAAAAGTACACTGAAGCATCACCTCACAATGTTCAGAATGGCCATCACCAAAAAAATCTACAAACCATAAATGCTGGGGAGGGTGTGGAGCAAAGGGAACCCCACTTACACTGTTGATGGGAATGCAAACTGATACAGCCACTACGGAGAACAGGACAGAGACACAGCTAGTATGGAGAACACTACGGAGATATCTTAAAGAAAACAAAAACAAACAAACAAAAAAACTATGAATAAAATAATCTTATGACCCAGCAATCTCACTACAGGGCAAATACCCTGAAAAATACATAAGTGAAAAAGACTCTTGTACCCCAATGTTCACTGCAGCACTATATACAAGAGCCAGTATATGGAAGCAACCTAAATATCCATCAGGAGAGTAATGTGTAAAGATGAAATTAATATATACAATGAAATATTACTCAACCATAAAAGGAACAATTGTGTCATTTGCTGAGATGAATGGACCCAGAGACAGTCATACAGAGTGAAGTGTACACACACACACACACACATTAACTCCTATGTGTGGAATCTAGAAAAATGTTATAGATGAACTTATTTACAAAGCAGAAACAGAAATATACATGTAGAGAAAAATGTATGGATACCAAGGAGAGAAGGGGCATTGAATGAATTGGGAGATTGGGCTTGACATATATACACTACTACGTATATAACAGATTTTGCAGCTCAGGGAACTCTAATGAGTGATTGTGTAGCACAGGGAACTCTCCTCAACACTCTGGTAAATGAGAAGGAAATCCAAGGAAGAGGATATACATGTATATGTGTGCCTGGTGCACTTTATTAGATAGCAGAAACTAACACAACATTTTTTTTTAATTCTTTTTTTTTTCATTTATTTTTATTAGTTGGAGGCTAATTACTTTACAATATTGTAGTGGGTTTTGTCATACATTGACATGAATCAGCCATGGAGTTACATGTATTCCCAACCCCGATCCCCCCCTCCCACCTCCCTCTCCACCCGATTCCTCTGGGTCTTCCCAGTGCACCAGGCCCGAGCACTTGTCTCATGCATCCAGCCTGGGCTGGTGATCTGTTTCACTATAGATAATATACCTGTAACACAACATTTTAAAGTAACTACTGTTGTTGCTCTTGTTGCTAAGTCGTGTCTGACTGTTTTGCCACGCCATGGACTATATATAGCCCGAAAGGATCCCCTATCCATGGGATTTTCCTGGCAAGAATACTGCAGTGGATGGATTGCCATTTCCTTCTCCAGGGGATCTTCTCGACCCAGGGATCCAACCCATGCCTCCTGCATTGGCAGGTGGATTCTTACAACTGAGCCACCAGGGAAACCATAAAGCAACTATACTCAAATAAAAAAATTAATTTAAAAAAGAAAATATAATACATAAAACAAAAATGTGACAAAATGTTATATGTATTTTATTCCATTGGAATTGATATTTAACAGTTATTTAATGATAGTTTTAGCTTTTACTATCCATGGGTTTTTTATAATAAATCACTCATTGCTTATAGAAAAAGAAAATGTAAGCAAATAAATTTATATAGACATGTTTAGGATTTCTTCAAATTCAAAATCTATTTCTTCTGAATCACTTATTGAATTGGATCCAGAGTGTTTATTGTTTTCTGTTCTACACAGTCCTTTGTGACAACACAAGGATTGGTGATGCAGAATTAATTAAAATAATACAAAAAAGAAGTAAAAGTCATCAGTGACGGCATTTAAGTAGATTTCAGATTTTCTTAGAACAAATTTGTATTCATAAAACTTTTAAAAATTAGTCTAAACTATGCATAAAAGTGTAACAACTCAATCATTATTAGAAAATAAATGCACTTAACTTATAATCTACATCCAGATACAACCCATTATAAATATCAGAGAACTGCAGTCCATTTTTTAACTAGTGTATTCCAGAAGCACCCCAATTCCAGTCCTTCTATAAAGCAGAATCTTACAGATGGACAGGTTTAGTGACAAAATGGAATCCTAAATATTATTAGTAAGAAATTCAGCGAAGAAGATATTGTAGCAACAAATAGATAAGAATAGATATCAATCTTTACTAGATATCAGAGAAATATAATTAATAATTAATAATAAAGTACTATCTCTAAAAGTTTCTATGTTAAAAATATTGGGTTGACCAAAAAGTTTTTTGGGTTTTTCTATAACATCTTTTCTGATGCTACAGAAAAGCCTATGTGACCTCTTTGGCCAATCCAACCTACTTTTTTCAGAAGTTTGGTATAAAGGGTCCTTTTATATATTGCTATGTAGATTTGTGAATATTTAAAAATTTTAACAGAATAAACATGATAACATGTCTTCTAATTATCTATGAATATCTTTTCACCAAGAAATCACAACTCTTGGAATATATTCTATAAAAATAAAGACATGTATAAATAAGAATATCAAATCAATACTATTTGCTTATTTTGCAGCGATATAAAATGAAACAAATATATAGCAATAGATAAATACTTAAATGCATTATTCAGCCATTCAGAAAAAAAATGAACTATAGTACATTTTATTATATAAAATGAACTGCATATAGAATAAATTCAGATATTCAAAGTACTAATAGATGACTTATAATCTATTACTTTGTTCAAAAATGAAAATAATGTATGTATTCCCAGAAGAAGTTATAGTAGGATACCCATCAAGCTGGAAAGAACAAGCATGAAGTTGTATCAAATCTATGGAGAGGATTAAGGAAAAGGAGAGACTAAGAGTAAAGGTGAACAGAAAATAATTCATATAAAAAACTGCATTTGCAAAATAAAATTATATATAGGTATAAAATATTCATTCTTTTTTATCAAGTATGTATGTAAATATACAAAATGCAGTATGAGGAATGGTTAAGAAAATGTCTATGCACTTATCTCAGAGTAGTGACCTTCTAAGGGCTTCCCAGGTGGCTCAGTGGTAAAAAATCTACCTGCAAATGCAGGAGACACAGGAGACACGGGTTCAATCCCAGCTTGCAAACATCCCCTGGAGGAGGAAATGGCAATTCACTCCAGTATTCTTGCCTAAAAACTTCCACGAGTAGGCTGACAGGCTACAGTCCATGGGGTTGCAAATAGCTGGAAACCACCGAGAACACGAGAAAGACTGGTCTGACATTTTTATTTTTTATATTTTTCATTTTTGTGTGTTGATTTTATACACAAACTACATGTCTTTTATTATAGAGTTACTTGGCTTTGTACAATAGAAGCATTATACAATTAAGAAATATAATCCTATTTTTATTGTGAAAAAAGTATACTTTTTTCCTCTATCACTCTATCACAGTATACTCTATCACTTATAACAATCTTACTATCTTCCACAATTTACTGTAAAATAATTTAGTTCCATCTTCTCTTGATTTTTCTGAGATTAGTTTTTATATTTTTAGTTTTTACATATTAATATATTACAATAAGGACCAATTTCTTTATTTACCACTATATTTAACCTAATTCTTTTTATGGCTTTGTTTTCTTAGAAAATTGTATCTTTAATAAATCCAATGATTCTGTCATATTGATTTTGAATTTCACAATTTTGAACCACATTTAATTAAGAAAAATAAAACTCTGAGTATGAAATTTAGCTCTTTTAGTATATTGCTGCATTGTTTTCTGGTTTCTATTGTTACTGAAAAATAATTGCTGTATGTCTTTGCAAGTAATCTTTTTTTTTCTTATAGTTTTAATGATTTTTAATATTATCTTTGCAGTTTTATGTCTCTGTGTGTTCCTAACACTTACTTACCATTATCTTGTTGAATTCATCTCTACTACAATGCCTATTAAACACTGCTTGAAGATATTCATTTTGTTGTCTTTGCTTCTTAAATTTAATTGTATATTCTTGAAAATTTTCTTTATGCCTTAGGTTATTTCTTCGAATCTCTTTTTAATTCATGAATTTTCTCTTCAGTTTTGAATAAGCTATGTAGAGTCCTACTTTGACTTTATCTCAGCCATTTTCTCTGTTTTAAAACATTCATCGCAAAGGTCTTGTTTGTTTTTCCAAAGTAGTCTATTTCATTTGCCTTTTAAGTATATAATATTTTAACTGTGAAATCACCTCTGTAGAAACTGTTTTCAATAGTTTGATGCTATGGATTCTAATGTAATTCCCCTGAAACAGCTTTCTCTGCATTTCAGTTTTCACTTGCTTTTGCCAGTTTATGGGCCCATGGGTTTTGCCATATCAGCATCATGATATATTTCATTTTTTTTTTTTTTAATGTCAGAATTTCAGTGCCATGAAGGCAGTGTGAAAAGTCCCAATACTTGTGCGGTGCATAAGTCATTCGATTATCAGTCTTCTGTCATTTACATGTCAAGTAAAGACCATGTTGTATGCTTCATTCTCAAGCAACTAAGGCAAGATTTTTGTAGTCCTGCATTTAAAGATAGGCCCTATATTTAGACGTTTTCCCAATTATTTATCAAGGACACCAGTTATTACTCTCTTGTGCACACAGACTGATACTCTTGATTACCTTCCCCACACATTCTTAGATCCTGGGTCCTAGAGTATATGCAATGCACAGTTCCCAAGCTTGTCTAATCATTAAAATTTGACTTCTGCTGTTTGTTTTTACTTTGCATTTACTGTTTTTTTTTTTTTTTTTGGTTCCAAGTTCTTTTCCTTTCTTATTTTTCAAATTTTCCATGCATTAAAAACCACATGTTATCTCAGTTTTCATATTTATAGTGATACAAGGCTTTGTATATTAGTCTCTATCAAATTGATGAAAAATCTAATAAAAACATCTCTTACTACAGGAAACCTATAGCAGATATTTTATAAAATAAGCATTTTATAATACAAATATACTTATGTTTATATACTAATGAGATACATTTTATTTTTATTGTTTTTATTTTTTTTCCTCTGCCCTTCACCCACTGCCTGCCTCAATGAGATACATTTTAAAATAACAAAAAGTTTTAATAAGAATAGAATAGGTCTTTGAGTCTTCATGACCAGATTATCAAATTGGTTTTCTCAAGCAATAAACACAATTTATAATTATGTGCAGCATAAAGTGCCAAAAGAAATAAATTCCAGGAACATATGGAGATGGTCATTTATGTCGGAGTTAGCATTTTGGTGCTGCTATATGTGCATCTGTTTCTGGCAGATGCAACTTAATATTACTTTTAACCAAAGTTCCCAAAAAACAAATATAATAATAAAAATGTGTCATCCTGTCTTCAGTATTAATACCAACTATGGAATGTTCTTTTTAAATATAATATATCCATATGGTAGATAGGTAAGCCTGTTTTAGCTAAACTTCCTCAAAGTTGTTTTATTTAAAGCTTATGTGGTATAAAAATTCATAGTGTACATATTAACACTATGAGACGTTTCATTTTTTTGGTAATTTTTAAAAAGCTTTTTAAAATAATTACAATTTGTAACCCTAGTATCAAATGCCATTTAAGTATATTTTATTATACAATTTATGCTAGCATATCTAGCTATCCTATTTATATATTGTTTTTCTAATTTTATAAAAGTTTTCCTTTAACTAACTTGAAATGAGAAAGCCTCAAGAAAGTAGAGATGCTTTAAAGGAAAAATCACTTAAGTATTTGACTGTTTACCTCATAGCTAAACAAACTAAATATTAAATATACTGTGGCACTTTAATATAATAAGGTACAAAATAAGCATGAAAAATCATGTTTCAAATAATTGAAAGGTGAATCTATACACATAAAAGTTGCTTAACCTTACTCTAAGAGAAATTCTCTGTTTACATATGTTGAGATAACATTCCTCACCTATCAGAATGACAAAACATAAACTGTCTGACAGTAGAGTCTATTGGCAAGTCTGAGAAGAAAGAGGCATTCTCAGCAGATGGTGAGACTAAAAAATGGAGAGAACTTGACTGTGTCTAACAAAATTATACATGCAGTCACCTTTGAATCAGCAATAAATTTCCAGAGATCCATATGAAAGTTATACTGCCAAAATATGAAATAACACATATACATGATTATGCATTCCAGCATCATTTGCAGTAAGACTGAATCAACACAACTATTCTGTTCATCATCATAGGACTGGTTAAACATACTTTTGGAGAGGAAATTGCCATCCACTCCAATATTCTTATCTGGAGAATCCCATAAACAGAGGAGCCTGGTGGGCTACGGTCCAAAGCATTGGACACAACTGAAGCAACTTAGCAAATATACTGTGGTATACCTATGCAATAAAGTACTATTGATCTGGAAAAAGATCTCTACACTGAAATAAAATCAGCTCCTATATAACTGAATGATGTCCATTGTCGTTCAGCCGCTCAGTCGCGCCCTACTCTGTTACAGCATGGACTGCAGCACGCCTGTCCCTGTCCTTCACCATCTCCCAGAGCTTGCTCAATCTCATGTCCATTGAGTCATGAATGATGTTTAAATTCATTCCACTGGCTGTGAAGCAAAGATATTTTTAAAACTAATGTTTAATTTTGCATGAAGGAACACTGGAAACTGAAAAATATAATGAGCATTTTAAAAATACAGTTACAAACTCCTGAGAAAGAAAGTATTCATGCTCAAAAAAAGGCATTCCTGAGATTAAAAACTTTTGTAAAAATTACATAAGGCTGTGAGTGCTCTGATGTAAAAGATAATTCAAGGAAGAAAAAATTTCTCTTTATTGTGTTTCCAGGACTATGAATGATGGACCATTTCCTCCTTATGTGGTTTGGATGGAAAGCAACCAAAATGTAGAATCAATAATCATTTTTACCTCATAGGACATGTTTGTTTGTAGGAATTAAATTGCAAGTTAGATTTTATTTTTGTATAATCACAAATTCTAAATCACTTCCTATTTCTGCTTTTAAATAATCTGATATTGTTCAGCATTTGAAAAAAATACAATCTTCTAATATATTAATAAACCTTTGTACTGAGGGATTACTTTTAAATCATGATGATTCTCTGAATTTAATTTCCCCTACTTCTTCATCAAAAACAGAAATAAATACTTTTATCTCCAACAAAGAGTAAAATTTGATTCATTAGCTCTTATTGTTTAGTCACTGAAAATTTTCAGGTCAGCTTTAATGCATTTATTTCTTTACAAATGTATTCTCATAGACAAAAGGTGAGAAGAAAAGTTCAGTGCATTTCACAATGATCCTAATTAAGGTCACAAGAAAAGATATTGTTTTTCAGGATTTCACTGTACAGGCAATCAACTTCTGAGAAAAAAAAAATTGCCCATTACCTCTGAGTTCAAAAGACCAATTAATTTTATCTTTTAAAGAAATTAGTCTTTTTTAGTGATCATTTTCTTAACTCTCATCCAGATATTCTATCAAGATTACTTTTAAACTTACCATTCTACTGTTTTATTTTAGGTATGTTTAGCAATCATTTTTCAAGATAAGAACTCAAAACATACTTGAGTGAGTGAATCAAAAAATATTTAAGCTATTAATGTACCAATCAGACTTTTCATGCAAGTCTTACTAACCACACCATTAGAAAAGGGACTCATTTTTCCTGTTTTATTGATATTTTCTTTCTTAACTTTTTTTGATTGCTTTTTGTTGCGTTCTCCCAAAAATAAGATTGGAGCAACTTGTTTTATCTGTTTACAGTATTTTTTTTCTCTGCTTATTTATCTCCTTAGATATATACTCAAACATCTAATTTCTTCCTAATCTACTTTTGTATAGTTTCTTTATCTGGGATTGATTTATTCAAACTGAATTTGGGTTTATTTAAACATTACACACACACTGTCAAGAATCAAAAAAAAAAGTGTTTCTATCTGTGTGTTTCCAAAAACATCAGGTTTTAATTTAGAGTGCTAAATATTATTTCTCCTAGCTATTTCTATTTTTTAATATTTCTTTAGACTTCTAGAAGGGCTGGAGCTTTTTTCTCAAAACAACTACTGTATTTTCCATCATCTCACAACAACAATTCTATGTTGCTGTTTCCAAGTAGAACACCACTTTGGCAGTGTACTATTCTAAAATACCATCTTTGTACCTCCAGATAACGTGAAATTACACAGCATAAATAATGCATTAAGCAAGATTTTATAACAATTATTATTAAATTTGAATATTTTAAATGCCAGATGATGAGTTAGAGGACAAATACATTTTTAAATGCTATTATATAAAGTGGTGCAATAAGAGAGATAAGGCTCTACATGGGGATGAAGAATATGGCTGCTTGGATGAAGAGGGCCAGCAGAACTGGAGTTCACTATCAAGAAGTCCATTTTCAAAAAGAACTAGAAGTTTGCCAGATTAAATAGTAGAAGCGGGATTTCTTCCATGTGAAGGAGTAGCAAGAATGAATTCACGGATTTGTAAAAAAACATGAATATTCAAGCACTGCAGTAGTTAAGTATAGCCACAGTGTAATGTGCAATGGGTGTGTGGACAGGATACAAAGAATAGACAAAGCAGAGAAAAATAAATCCTGGACCCAAGATGAATACTGTGAATTTTACCTTGAATTCTAGGTAGAGAGTGACAAGTAACAGTTTTACTTTATAGACACTTGACTACACTAAAAGAGCGTAAGTTAGAAGTTCGAAACAATGGATATTAGGAAATATCCATTTCCTAATGTAATCAGGAGCACTGTAATCAGACAAGAAAGTCACAGTGAAGGCAATGAGATTGAATATATAGTAGACAGATTAAAGAATATTAAGTAAAACGGATAAGTGTTCATCTATTAAGCACATGAGTAAGGAAGAAAATGATATTTTTTGGACTGACTTGGATAACAGAGTGAGTTGCTAAGCTATTTGAAAATAGAAATAAATTTCAAGCTGAAGATCTTGAGTTCAATTTTAGAGAAGGGATTTCACGTAAAATCAAAAAAATAAATATCCAGTAGAAAATTAGATATATGGATTTGGAATTTATTTATTTGGGTTGGAAGAGCCAGTTTCAGGGCTGCTTCCCCAGTGGCTCAGTGGTAAAGAATCTGTCCACATTGCAGGAGATTCTGGAGACGCAGGTTTGACCCCTGGGTCAGGAAGACCCCTGGAGAGGGAAATAGCAAACCCATTTCTATATTCTTGCCTGGAAAATCCCATGGACTGAGGGGGCCTGGCAGGCTGCAATCCATGGGGTCACAAAGCCTTGGACAGGACTGGGCATGCATGTAGCCAGTTTCAGAGCTGTCCACATATTAGTGCCAGCTGAAATGAGAGAGGAATGGAATTATCATGGCCAGTAGGATATCACGGGAAAATAAGAGAACTGAGGAAGGAACTTTGTAGACCATCACCACCTTAGAGTTAAAAGAAGATAACTTAGCAAGGAAGACAGAAAGGATTATTCAGACATAAGGGGAACACCAGGGAAACTACTACCATGAAAGCTAAGATGAAAGATAATCTTAAGGAAACAGAGCAGATGACTAATGGTGATGAATATACCAGGGGTTTGAGTAGCATACTGACTTAAAAAAATTACCAACTTATCAACAAGGATAGTTATCATCATCTTGGTGAGCAGAACTTCAGAGGACTATCACTTAGAGGAACAACTTATATCTGGTTTCTCAGTTTTCATGTCATGATTCGGAGTTCTTGCTACTTCTGAATTAAATTTCAAGTAGTCTTTTCAAATTTATCTTTCACTGAAAATGTCAGAGGGAATTTTGCCACTGCCACACAACCAGAAAGATGAGAGAAGTTGATGCGAAAATCTAAGAACATTGTTAATGAAAGATTAGGTTGAGGTAGATATTATAGAAAATTACGATGTTTTGAATATAGAAACTAATCTTAATATAATAATCCTAACTGCATAAGGACACTGGTTAAGTAGGAGTCTAAGCAGTCATGAACTCAATAAAGCATTGAGTATCTACTATTTGATAGACCCTGTTACAGATAATTGCATATATGTATAAATAAGCAAAACTTGATCCCAAATCTAGTGGTAAACTACTATAGGTTAGGTGAAGTTAATGCTTCCTACTACCATCTTAGATATCCTTTATTTATTTTTACTTCATAAATATTGTACTTTGAATGCTATGGTTAGTTGTTAATTAGGTAAGTGATAATTGCTCAGTTGTGTGCAACTCTTTGCCAGCCCGTGGACTGTAGCCTGCCAGGTTCCTCTGTCCATGGAATTCTCTAGGCAACAATACTAGAGTAGGTTGCTACTTCCTTCTCCAGGGGATCAAACCCAGGTCTCCTGCACTGCAGGCAAAGACTTTACCATCTGAGCTACAAATTAAACTCAATTGCAGAAATTACATTTTAAAATATATATCATCATTTTCTGTTGTAATAGGTTACTATTACTGAGGCAAGCTGTGACACCTCTATTGGCAAATACATGATTTGATGATTAAATAAAGCAGCACACTCACTTCAAATATTGAAACCTGTGAAAAGGTAAATGTTACATCTGAATTCTCATTTTCTCTGTTCGAGAACACCAAACTGTTGGATGACACCCACCCAGAGTAGGGAAGGGATCTAGACACAGAGCAAGACAAAACCTATAATGCTGTGATACAGGAATCACCCTGTCACAGCACTGCTCTGCTCCAGTAAGATGTTACTTGGTTTGAGCAGCTGTATTTGTATCCATAATTTATTAGCGAACTGTCACTGAAAAATGTCTGTGTTTGAAGCCACATTGCCAGTGAATCCCCAAAGGAATCTTTACAGGGAACTATTACTTTAATGACCAAAGGGTTCCTGTAGAGCATAACTGTGAGGTACAGAATTCAATGGTGCTTCAATCCACTTCATTATCAAGTAGCTTTGTGACAAAATAATGAAAGTGGCATTTACTTGAATTTGCCACTTTACATATACTTTGTTATAACAAAGGCTACATTTTCAAGATAATAGTATGAAACATTGAAAAATTAACGTGGAATAAAAGCAATGTACCTGCACTTCAAAGGATAAGTACTTACTAATCAAAAGAGTTTAGTACTACTTAAAGGTAAGGGCACCTTTAAAGAAAGATAAGGTTCAAGATATTGTAGAGAGATTATGATTTTTTAAATATAGTAACCAAATATAATATAATAACTATAACTGAATAAGAATACTGATCAACTTCCAATTTTTTAAGGATATGAGTGCTATCTAAATTCATACCTCAACACTAAAGGACACACATAACTATGGACATATGAAGAAAAAACACCACAACTTCCAAATTGTATCTAGCTGTGAAAATATTTACTGCATTTCTGTCTCAAGGAGAATGTGGCAGCATGAGGATAAAACCCAAAGTGAGAAGCACCTAACCTGAGGTAAATGTATGAGTTATGGAATTATGGTGATGTAAATCTTTAAATCAAATGAAAAAATTACAAAGTAAATTCTATATAGCCCTTTGATCACAGCTTTGGGCATAAAGATTATATTAAATCCTGCTCCACAGGAATGGTGCAAAGGCAACTGTAAAATTACATCAACTTTTTAGAAATAACTATAGAAATTAGGTAAAGTGAAAGTGAAGTCACTTAGTCGTGTCCAACTCTTTGCGACCCCATGGATCTGACCTTGGGATTTTCCAGGCAAGAATACTGGAGTGGGTTGCCTTTTCCTTCTCCAGGGGATCTTCCCAACCCAGGGACCGAACTCAGGTCTCCTGCATTGCAAGCAGATGCTTCACCATCTGAGCCACCAGGGAAGCCCCAAAATTAGATAAAGTTAGTTATATTTTACTGTTATGTGTAGTGTATTAATGTAAATAGCACTTGTTAGAAGGCAGGCATACATTTGTATGTATTCTATAATGAGGAAAATAATTTAATATACATAATATATGTATACTTTTGGTATGTACATAGAAAATACATATATACATTTATATAGCATTTATATACATGTATCCATATAATTAATGCCATATCACTTCATCTTATAAATTTAGTTTCAATACTGGCATATATTTGGCATTAAATACATATATGTGAAATGGATTTTTTTTCCTACACCAAAATTCATATTTCAGATTTCTAGATATTTTATCTACATTTAAAAAAACACATACTATTACAGCTGAAATAATTGACTATTAAGAACCATTCATTTTCAAACAAATAAAATTAGTAACAGGAAGATAAATGTGTTGCATGATACACAGTATATATTTCTAATGTATTTTAAATTATCTGACAGTTACAAAGAAATGATTAAGAATGAATGACAAAAAATATACTCTAAAAGCAACCTAAATACATTTTTTTAGATAAAGTATTATTCCAATTAATTCTATGTTTAAGTGCAAACTGAATTAACATTACTCAATTTTCCTGGTTCTAGATTTGCTAGCTTTTTGAAGTTGCCAGTTGTGTGTATTTAATATTTCAGTTACCAAGTTTATCTCTTTCATCTGCTACTTTCCTTCTGTCCTGCTTACTTCATATACAATTACCCGATAAACAATGTTTAATACATTATAATATCACCTAGGCTTAAAAATTCTCTCCGATTTTTACCCTTGATCAGCCATTCCAATTTAAGAACTTGGCCTGCTTCCATCAAGACGTTGACATTACCTGCTGATGCTGCTTTCGATGTCGATCTTGGTTCCTGAACAATTCACAGAATTTTAATTTTTTAATATCTTTATTTTCCTCTTCTATGTACATAATCACACACTAGTAAAGTAATGATTAAAATTCTCCAAGCCAGACTTCAGCAATACATGAACTGTGAACTTCCAGATGTTTAAGCTAGTTTTCGAAAAGGCAGAGGAACCAGAGATCAAATTGCCAACATCCGCTGAATCATCGAAAAAGCAAGAGAGTTCCAGAAAAAAAACTACTTCTGCTTTATTGACTATGCCAAAACCTTTGACTATGTGGACCACAATAAACTGTGGAAAATTCTGAAAGAGATGGGAATATCAGACCACCTGACCTGCCTCTTGAGAAACCTATATGCATGTCAGGAAGCAACAGTCAGAACTGGACATGTGACAACAGACTGGTTCCAAATAGCAAAAGGAGTACTTCAAGGCTGTATATTGTCACCCTGCTTATTTAACTTCTATGCAGAGTACATCATGAAAAACGCTGGGCTGGTGGAAGCACAAGCTGGAATCAGGATTGCCAGGAGAAATATCAATAACCTCAGATATACAGATGACACCACCCTTATGGCAGAAAGTGAAGAAGAGCTAAAGAGCCTCTTGAGGAGAGTGAAAGAGGAGAGTAAAAAAGTTGGCTTAAAGCTTAACATTCAGAAAACTAAGATCATGGCATCCGATCCCATCACTTCATGGCAAATGGAGAAGAGTGGAAAGAGTGGCTGACTTTGTTTTCCTGGGCTCCAAAATCACTGCAGATGGTGACTGCAGCCATCAAATTAAAAGATGCTTACTCCTTGGAAGGAAAGTTATGACCAACCTAGATAGCATATTAAAAAGCAGAGGCATTACTTTGCCAACAAAAGTCCGTCCAGTCAAGGCTATGGCTTTTCCAGTGGTCATGTATGGATGTGAGAGTTGGACTGTAAAGAAAGCTGAATGCCAAAGAGTTGATGCTTTTGAACTGTGGTGTTGGAGAAGACTCTTGAGAACCCCTTGGACTGCAAGGATATCCAACTAGTCCATCCTAAAGGAGATCAGACTGGGTGTTCACTGGACGGACTGATGCTGAAGCTGAAACTCCAGTACTTTGGCCACCTCATGCGAAGAGTTGATTCATTGGAAAAGACCCTAATGCTGGGAAAGATTGAGGGCAGGAGGAGAAGGGGACGGCAGAGGATGAGATGGCTGGATGGCATCACCGACTCGATGGACATGGGTTTGGGTGCAATCTGGGAGTTGGTGATGGACAGTGAGGCCTGGCGTGCTGCGGTTCATGGGGTCGCAAAGAGCTGGACATGACTGAGGGACTGAACTGAACGGAACTAATGTACATTATATATATTGCATTACTTTCTCTAAATTCATCTTTCTAAATTTACCTGGGTCATGAAGATCTTTTTTTGTACAGTTCATCCTTGTATTCTTGCCACCTCTTCTTAATATCTTCTGCTTCTGTTAGGTCCATACCATTTCTGTTCTTTATCAAACACATCTTTGCATGAAATGTTCCCTTGGTATCTCTGATTTTCTTGAAGAGATCTCTAGTCTTTCCCATTCTGTTGTTTTCCTCTGTTCTTTGCACTGATCACTAAGGAAGCCTTTCTTATCTCTCCTTGCTATTCTTTGGAACTCTGCATTCAAATGGGAATATCTTTCCCTTTCTCCTTTGCTTTTTGCTTCTCTTCTTTTCACACCTATCTGTAAGGCCTCCTCACACAACCATTTTGCCTTTTTGCATTTCTTTTCCATGGAGATGGTCTTGATCCCTGTCTCCTGTACAATGTCATGAACCTCTGTCCATAGTTCATCAGGCACTCTGTCTATCAGATCTAGTCCCTTAAATCTATTTCTCATTTCCACTGCATAGTCATTAAGGAATTTGATTTACATCATACCTGAATGGTCTAGTGGTTTCCCCTACTTTCTTCAACTTAAATCTGAATTTGGCAATAAGGAGTTCATGATCTGAGCTACAGTCAGTTCCTGGTCTTGTTTTTGCTTACTGTATAGAGCTTCTCCATCTTTGGCTGCAAAGAATATAATCAGTCTGATTTCAGTGTTGACCATGAACTAACATGCATACTTAACATTAAGCTTTTGTGTGAGCAAAAAAGATTTTACTTAAAAAAGAGCACATGATGGTGATTTTCAATGAAATAAAAAGAATATGTGTTTTGGCTTTTCTAGTCCTTTTATTTTAGATATGATAATACTACTGTATTTTAATTAATTATTTGACTCATTATTTCAAAAGGTATGTATTGGGTATCTACCATGTGTTGGGCACTGTTCTACCTGATGACACTATATAGCCCTTATAGAATGGAGTAGTGGATAGAGACAGAAAATAGACAAATAAGCCAAGTTTTAGGGAGTCAGATGATGAAAAGTGTCAAGGAAAAATAAGCAGGGAAGGGACAAGGAGTACTGATGGTGAAGATACTATTTTAGTAATGTCTTCAGCTTTCACTGATAAGGTAGAATTGCAAAAAGCTTGAAAATACATGAAGGAGTAGGTTTCCATGCAGTATTCATAGTATGATGTTCTAGACCTGGTACTAGGGTATTGGGTTAGATCCTTGACTTGTCCCTGGATTTATTTACAGCAGAAATGTCACTGCTATTATAAAACAAACAGCTAGATAGTGGACAGGAAGCAGAAGTTTTGGTCACAATGGACATATAACCAAGATCTTGTCAACCTCTGTAAACCATTATTAGAGCCTTTACTCTAAGAAATTTTGGAAAGCACTAAAGTGTTTAAGCAGATAAACTTCTAGATTATCCTGAGCTTCCAACATTGGCCTACTTGCCACACCTATCTAGTAATCCCAAATCAGATTCCATTCTCTTCTGCTTAAACTCTTCATTGGCAATCCACTCCAGTATTCTTTCTGCCTGGAGAATCCCCATGGACAGAAGAGCCTCGTGGGCTAACGTCCACAGTGTTCCAAAGAGTTGGACACAACTGAAGTGACTTGGCATACATGCATTACTGCAAAAATGCAGAGAAATAGTAGCACTTAGTCAAAAGTTATAGTAATGGAGGTAGTGGGAAACTATCAGATTCCAAACATTTTTCAATATAGTGCCATAACATTTTGCTGACAGACTGAAAATGGGGTACAAGAAAAAGAGGTGTCAATAATGACTCCAAGGTTTTTGGCCTGTGGAACTCACAACAGGAGTTGTGGAGCCAGCATTATAGAGATGGGCAAGGCAAGCCAGAAGGATGTGCAAACCTGGCAGAAAGATAATGAGTTTGATTTTGGAGATTTTAATATTCCCTCATAGCTCAGTCGGTAAAGAATCTGCCTCCAATGCAGGAGACCTGGGTTCAATTCCTGGTTCAGAAAGAACCCCTGGAGAAGGAAATGGCAACCCACTCTAGTATTCTTGCCTGGAGAATACTACAGAGAAGCCTGGCGGGCTACAGTCCACAGGGTCCCAAGAGTTGAACATGACCTAGAGACTAAACACCAATGTTGAGATGCGTATTACACATCCATGCAGTGAGGCAAATTGAATATACTAATTACAGAGGAAACTAAATATAGACATCTCAAATTTAGGAAGAATTCTGGACTATCAATGGGAGGGTCATCCTATGTAGAACTGATACACATTGCTATACAGCAGAAAGTAATACAGTCTTGTAAATCAACTATATTCAACAAAATTTTTTTAAAAAGGCAGTCTTTAAATCAACTATATTTCAATAGAAAAATATTAAAGAAAACAATGCACTGAGGTAACACAGAGAGAAGACATGGTCTAGAGACTGAGCCTTATAAGGTCTGGGATAGAAGGAAAAAGCCTTGGTTTTTCCAAGGTGATTTCCAAAAGAATTAAAAAATAAAATAGTGAGAAACTGTATCAAAGATGCTTTTTTATGGAAAACATAAAGACTAGAACTTACAATGGGGTTTAGCAAATAAAAATCACTGGGAACTTTCCAAGATCAAGGTGACCGCCTGGTAGGGAGGTAAACATTGTTCTGCAGTGAAAAGAACTGCTTGCCAGAGTGACAGGCTTTAGATACTTATGTATGGAGTCATGGTAAACTACACTGATGTCAAACAAACTAAAATTTTAAACCTTGAGATAATTTCTACTAATAGTATATGTAATAGAGTTGTCACATTCATCCCCACTCCATTTATGATTCTGAGACTACAGAGTAACTCTAGGTCTGCTGGGTTCCACTTCCTTGCCCTGAAAAATTTAGTATTGCTGAGAAAGAGTCCTTAAATAATCTATGCCAAAACTACATCTGACTCCTCTGGAATTGTTTTATCCAAAAGTAAATTGCCAAGTCACCAATCTGAAGAGATCTTTGGGGCTGCCAAGTTCTCTAGCAGAAAGAAGAAATGCAACTTTTATTCAATCTTTCTTAAGACTTGTGGTCTGAACTCCCGCTTCATTATCCAGGGCCCTCATTCAGCATATGGTTCCTGACTCTTCTCCAGTGAATTTCCCTAAATAGGACTCTTTGTTCTTAATCAGATAAAACTACTTCTTTAGCACTTTCAAAACAAACTTACTAAACAACAAAGGAAATCTTATATTTATGACTTAGCGACCAAACATGTTTAAATCTATCCCCACCCACATTGATAGTTCTATAAATGCAGAAGCCCCTTCAACAATGCACAGCTTAAATTTTGCATATGACTTAGAGTTTGCCCTCTATATATGTTGTTGTGTCTGTAGTTCTGCATCCATGGGTTCAACCAACCTCAGATCATGTAGGACTATAGTATTTAATACAGAAAAAAAAAAAAAAATCCCAGGGCAGTCCCAAGATAGTGGAGGAATAGGAAGGGGAGACCACTTTCTCCCCTACAAATTAATCAAAAGATCATTTGAATGTGGAGCAACTTTCACAAAACAAGTTCTGAACACTGGTGGAGGACATCAGGAACTCAGAGGCAGCCTGATCTCTTCAAAAGGAGGTAGAAGAAAGTATAAAAGATGAAAACAGAGGCAAAGGATTTAGGGATGGAGACCTGTCCTGGGGAGGAAGTCATGAAGGAGGAAAACTTTTCACACAATAGGAAACCCTCTCACAGGCATGTCAGTGGGGAGCTTTGCAATCTCAGAGGACAACATAACTGGGGAAAAAAAAAAGAAATACACACACATGCATACACACACACACACACACAGAGAATATGTGCCTAATGAAACTAACAGCAGAGAAGCAGCTCAGATGCTCACATCCGCCAGCAATGAGCAGGGCCTCAGGAGGGAGGCACAGGCTGCATCGTCATCGTCAGTCCTTAGGATAAGGACTGGGAATGAATGTACTGACAACGCGAGGGGGCTGACACGACATAGAAACCCAGACCGTGGGATTGCCAGAGACCACCCCACCCACCCCCCCAAAAAAAAAGCTCTAAACTGCGAAAGGGTCTAAGGCTGCATGGAGACTCCAGGTGTGCTCACAGAACAAAGGGTTGTGCCCTAGCCAAAAACAAAGGAGAGCAAGTCTGCTCCCACTGAGCGCCCTCCCTCCCCAGAGGCAGAGGCAGATGTGCAACAGCCAGAGCTGGAAGGCAAGGGGCTATTGCAATCTCGGCCCCAGAGACCACATCTTTCATCAAACTGACCAGGTTGCCAGTTGCTGACCATGTCTTCCTGGGATCCTGGATGGTGCACATCCACCAGGAGTGTCACAGCCTGAGATGAGCTCCCCACAGGAGACCCACCGCACACCTGGGAAACCGAGCAGCCAGGACCAGGGAGGGGCGTGAGACGCTCGGCCCAGCTGGGGCAGTGTGCTCGCGAAGCACTCGTTCACCCGAGTTGCTTGGACGAGGGAAGGGCACAACACGCACAGCCCATCTGGGTCGATGCCCCTGCAGAGCACCGGAGAGCCTGAGCAGCTTAGGCCTGGGAGGGGCATGAAACGCGGGGCGCTCCTGGGCCAGCGCTGCTGCGGAGCAGCCCGGGGCCTGAGCGGTGTGGCCCGGGAATACACGCCACCTTGGGCTGTGGCAAACCAGTCCGCTGAAGGCACGCCCCACCCCAGCGTGTGTGTTTGTAGTGTCCCTCCCTCTCCACAGCATAGCTGAGCAAGTGAGCCGGTACAAGTGGCCACCTTACCCCCTCATGTCAGGGTGGAAATTAGACATTGAAGAGACTCGCGGACAGAGGAAGCCAAAGTAAACACAGAAAGGGGGACTGCCCCTGAAGTGACAGGTGCAACAGATTAAAGCCCTGCAGTTACTGCTGAGATTATGCGTTTTCTGAGGGGCGGCTATAAACCTGGAAAACAAGTACAAGCCGGAACAAGCACTATCTGACACTGAACTGACCCCACACTACCCACAACAGCTGCAGAGAAATTCCTATATACATTTTCACTATTACCACTTTTTTAAAATTTCAGTTCTTTATTACGTCTTTAACTTTCATTTGTATAGCCTACTATTATCTTCCTTTAAAAATTTCTATTTTTTAAAACAATTTCCATAAATACATAGTTTTAATTTTTGTGATCAATTTTGTTGTATCTTTATATGGTATTTTTGAGAATCTAACTTCTATTCTGAGTTTTTAATCTTTACGTTTTCATATTTGCTATCAATTTTGTACATTTAAGAGTCTAATCTTCAGTATCCATTTTCACATAGGGATTTGATTACTGGCTTGATTGCTCTCTCGCCTTTTGATTCTCCCTTTTCTCCTGTGTTTCACCTCTATCTCCTTCCTCCCTCTTCTCTTCTCTACATAACTCTATGAATCTCTCTGGGTGTTCCTGGCTGTGGAGAGCATGTAGGGATTTGATTACTGGCTTGATTGCTCTCTCCCCTTTTGACGCTCCCTTTTCTCCTCCTGGTCACCTCCATCTTCCTCCTCCCTCTTCTCTTCACTAACTCTGTGAATCTCTGAGTGTTCCTGGTTGTGGAGAATTGTTTCACCATTAAACTAGGGGTTTTATCTTCTGCGCTGTATGGATGGAGAAGTCTTGAGCCTACTGCAAGAGGAGGACCAAAACCCAGAGGCAGGAGGCTCAACTCCAGAACATCAGAGAACACCTGACTCCAGGGAACACTAACAGACAAGAGACTCCCCCCAAAAGCATCCATACCCAGACTGACACCAAGTTCCACTCAAGAGCCTACAAGTTCCAGTGCAAGACACACCATGCTAATTCTCTAGAAAAAACAGGAAACATCCCTGAACTTTAAAAGATGTGCTGCCCAAAGCCATACCAAACCCACAGGCACTCCAAGACTCACTACTGGACACTTCATTGAACTCCAGAGAGAAGAGATCCACCTCCACTCACCAGAACACCAACACAAGCTCCCCCAACCAGGAAACCCTGGCAAGCCCCTCATCCAGCCCCACCCACAGGAAGCAGACTCCACAACTAACAGGAAACACAACCTTCCGTCCTGCAGAAAGGGCACCCCAACACATCAATCTAAACAAAATGAAAAGGCAGAGAAATACTCAGCAGATGAAGAAACATGACAAAATCCCACCAAACCAAATGAGAGAGGAGATAGGGAGTCTATCTGAAAAAGAATCCAGAATAATGATAGTAAAGATGATCCAAAAAAAAAAAAAAAGATGATCCAAAATCTTGGAAACAAAATGGAGTTACAGATAAATAGACTAGAGACAAGGATTGAGAAGATGCAAGAAATGTTTAACAGGGACTTATCAGAAATAAAGAAGGGTCAATCAATAAAGAACAATGCAATAACTGAGATTAAAAACACTCTGGAGGGAATAAACAGTAGAATAACTGAGGCAGAAGAGAGGATAAGTGAGGAAGAAGATAAAATGATGGAAATAGATAAAGTAGAGAGGAAAGAAGAAAAAAGAATAAAAAAGAAATGAGGACAACCTTAGACACCTCTGGGACAATGTTAAACACCCCAACATTCAAACCATAGGTGTCCCAGAAGAAGACAAAAAAAGAGGTCAAGAGAAAATAGTCGAAAATGTCCCTAAAATGGGGAAGGAAATAGCCAGCCAATTCCAAAATACCAGAGAGTCCCAAACAGCATAAACCCAAAGTGAAACACTCTAAGACACATATTAAGCAAACTAACAACAATTAAACACAAAGAGTAACTATTAAAAGCAGCAAAGGAAAAGCAACAAATAACCCATGAAGATAGCAGCAGATCTTTCAATAGAAACTCTTCAAGCCAAAAGGGAATGGCAGGATATACTTAAAATGATGAAAGAGAAAAACCTGCTACCAAGATTACTCTACCCAGCAAGGATCTCATAAAGATATAAAGGAGAAATCAAAAGCTTTACAGACATGCAAAAGCTGAACAAATTCAGCACCATGAAACCGTCTCTTCAACAAATGCTAAAGGATCTTCTCTAGACAGGAAACACAGAAAAAGTTTATAAAAACGAACCCAAAACAACAAAGTAAATGGTAACGGGATCATACTTATCAATAATTACCTTAAATATAATTATATAATTGCATTTATTAATGTAAATAAATTTTACATTATTAATGGAAATAAAATTAATGGGTTAAATGTGCCAACCAAAAGACCAAGCATAGCCAAATGGATACAAAAATAAAACCCTTACATATGCTGCTTACAAGAGACCTATCTCAAACTTAGGGATACACATAGACTGAATGTGAGGGGCTAGAAAGAGATATTCATGCAAATGGAGACCAAAAGAAAGCAGGAGTGGCAATAGTCATATCAGATAAAACAGACTTTGAAATAAAGACCATGATAAGAGACAAAGAATGACACTACATGATCAAGGGATCAATAAAATAAGATAGAACAATTACAAATATGTATGGACCCAGCACAGGAGCACCTCAATACTAACACTAATATTAGCACCCCAATGCTAACATGTATGAAAGAGAAATAAACAGTAACACAATAATAGTGGCAGACTTTAATATCCCACTCACACCTGTGGACAGATCAACTAAATAGAAAATTAGCAAGGAATCATAAGCTTTAAATAATACAATGGACCTGTTAGACCTAATAGACATCTACAGGGCATTTCACCCAAGAAACAATGGATTTCACCTTTTTCTCAAGTGCACTCAGAGCATTCTCCAGGAAACATCACATCCTAGGCCACAAATCTGGCCTTGTTAAATAAAAGAAAAAAGAAAAAGACAAAAAAACCTGATATCATTTTAATCATCTTTTCTGATCAAAATGCAGGAAGATTATATATCAACTAACAGAAAAAAAAACTATAAAAAACACAAACATATGGAGGCTAAACAGTATGCTTCTGAATAACCAACATATGGTAGAAGAAATAAAAAAATCAAAATATTCATAGAAACAAATAAAAATGAAAACATGACAACCCAAAACCTATGGAATTTAGTACAAAGCAGCGCTAAGAGGCGGGTTCATAGCAATTCAAGCCTACCTCACGGAACAAGAGAAACATTACATAAACAACCTAAGTTTACACCTGAAGCAACTAGAAAAAGAATAGAAGAACCACAAAGTAATAAGTAGAAGGAAAGAAATCATAAAAATCAGAGCAGATATATATGAAAAAGAAACAAAGGAGACTATAGCAAAGATCAACAAAACTAAAAGCTGATTCTTCGAGAAGATAAATAAAATAGACAAACCATTAGTGAGACTCATTAAGAAAAAAAGGGGGAAGAATCATATCGATAAAATTAGAAGTGAAAGTGGAGAAATCACGACAGACAACACAGAAATACAAAAGGTCATAAGAGACTACTATGAGCAACCATATGCCAATAAAGTGGACAACTTGGAAGAAATGGACAAATTCTTATAAAAGTATAACCTTCCCAAATTGAACCAGGAAGAAATAAAAAATCTGAACAGATAAGTCACAAGCATAGAAATCGAAACTATAACCAAATATCTTCTAACAAACAAATGCCCAGTATCAGATGGCTTCACAAGTGAATACTACCAAAAATTTAGAGAAGAGCTAACACCTAGCCTACTCAAACTCTTCCAGAAAACTAAAGAGGAGGACAAACTTCCAAAGTCATTCTATACGGCCACCATCACCCTGATACCAAAACCAGACAAAGATGCCACAAAAAAACAAAAAAAGAAAACTACAGGCCAATATCACCAATGAGCATAGATGCAAAAATCTTTAACAAAATTCTAGCAAACAGAATTGCTTTCTAGAAACCAGAATTGAAATAGACACATGTACCCCAATGTTCATTGCAGCACTGTTTAAAATAGCTAGGGCATGGAAGCAACCCAGATGTCCATCGGCAGATGAATGGATAAGGAAGTATGGTACATATTACAGAAGGGAATATTACACAGCTATAAAAAGAGCACATTTGAGTTAGTTACAATGAGGTGGATGAAACTGGAGCCTATTACACAGAGTGAAGTAAGTCAGAAAGAGATACACCAATACTGAATATGAATGCATGTATATGAAATTTAGAAAGACGGTAATGATGATCTTATATGCAAGGCAGCAAAAGAGACACAGATGCAAAGAACAGACTTTTGGACTCTGTGGGAGAAGGCAAAGGTGAGATGATTTGAAAGAACAGCATTGAAACCATATTTAAAATAGATGACCAGTGTAAGCTCGATGAATGAAGCAGGGCACTCAAAGCCAGTGCTCTGGGACATCCCAGAGGGATGGGGAGGGGAGGGAGGTGGGAGTGAAGCTCAAATATGGAGACACATGTGACCTGTGGGTGATTCATGTTGATGTATGGCAAAAACCACCACAATATTATAAAACAATTATCCTCCAATTAAAATAAATTAATTAATTTTTTAAAAATCCACATATAAGTGGACCTGCACAGTTCAAACCCTCCTTATTCAAATGTCAACTGTAATTTGAATTACATTATCATTTTCACATAGCCTCCTTTAGTCCTCTTAGCACTTAATCAGAAATTAGTACAGTTATTACATTTTCCTATGGAAGAGAACTGAATCTGCAATTTTCAATGATTACTTAGCCACCATGGCAAAACCTGAACTGTTATCCAGTTTTAGACACACTGCTTCCCACCATACCTGCTTCCTGCATATGAAGGATGCATAGATGTGCATAAAATCACCTTTCCATATTTGTTGCCATGAAATTATGCAATGGATATTGTTCTGGCTTTGAATGAAATTGCTCTATTTGAGGAATTGCAATAGGAGTCAGCCACACGTGCATTAACCTAGTTTCTGAAGTTAACTCTGGAGAAACATTCCAGTGCTTCTGCATCAAATTTTCAGCTATTCTTTCTCTGAGATTAAAATATTGAATGTATTTCAGAAATGGTAATGTAATTGAAAACAGATAACATATTATCATTAACACTTTAATGGTAATGGAAATAATAGTAATGATAAAACTAACTTGGAAACCATCAGTTCAGTTCAGTCATGTCTGACTGACTCTTAGTGACCCCATGGACTGCAGCATGCCAGGCTTTCCTATCCATCACCAGATCCCGGAATTCACTCAAACTCATGTCCATTGAGTTGGTGATGCCATCCAACCATCTCATCCTTTGTCATCCCCTTCTCCTGCCTTCAACCTTTCCCAGAATCACAGTCTTTTCAAATTAGTCAGTTCTCTTCAGGTGGGCAAAGTATTGGAGTTTCATCAGCATCAGTTCTTCCAATGAATACTCAGGACTGATCTCCTTTAGGATGGACTGGTTGGATCACCTTGCAGTCCAAGGAACTCTCAAGAGTCTTTTCCAACACCACAGTATAAAAGCATCAATTCCTCAGCACTCAGCTTTTTTCACAATCCAACTCTCACATCCATACATGACCACTGGAAAAACCACAACTTTAACTAGACAGACCTTTAGTTGGCAAAGCAATGTCTCTGCTTTTTAATATGCTGTCTAGGTTGGTCATAACTTTCCTTCCAAGGAGCAAGCATCTTTTAATTTCATGGCTGCAGTCACCATCTGCAGTGATTTTGGAGCCCCCAAAAATAAAGTCTGTCACTGTTTCCCTATCAATTTGCCATGAAGTGATGGAACCAGATGCCAGGATCTTCCTTTCCTGAATGTTGAGTTTTAAGCCAATTTTTTCACTCTCCTCTTTCACTTTCACCAAGAGACTCTTTACTTCTTCGCTTTCTGCCGTAAGTATGGTGTCATCTGCATACCTGAGGTTATTGATATGTCTCCCAGGAATCTTGATTACAGCCTGTGCTTCATCCAGCCCAGCATTTTTCTTGATGTACTCTGCATATAAGTTGAATAAGCAGGGTGACAATATACAGCCTTGACATACTCCTTTCCAGATTTGGAACCAGTCTGTTGTTCCATGTCCAGTTCTAACTGTTGTGCTTGACCTGCATACAGATTTCTCAAGAAACCATAAGCAAAAAGAAATCCAACAGAACCACATGTATAGCTTTAAAAAACCTGTGTATTCCTAGAAACCATCTCTAAAAGCCTTTGAATAATCTGGATAACTTTGTTTTAAGTGTTTCAGGAGACTTGTGTGTCCTGTCTATTTCAACAGAGTGAAGAATTCACTCATTATAAAATTAAAATGAATAGGGACTCAGAGCAGGTTAGTTTTAATGAGGAAAGGTCCTTAAGACAGAACTGGAATAAGGGACACAGGGCAACAGAGAATTAGCTGATTAATCAGTGAAGGAGGAGGAACTAACGGTCAGATAAAGACTGCTAGAGACAGAAAGGATTTAAGGAACTAATATATGCAATCTACAAAGCTAAATTAGATAACTAAAACTTTTTAGTAGCAAAAAACTTAGCCTTGTGTACATAAACAAATTTTGACACCACTCGCTATGTATTAATAAATGCTACACATGACCTAGAATATTTTGCTTATTTATTAGTATTATGTTAATCATTTGTGGCATATTATACCTATAAAATAAAATTTTAGATAAAGTTAAGAATGCAAATATGAAGTACAAAGCTCATGAAATATAAGCTACAATTCCTCTAATAAAGCCACTACAATTAAGCTTGATACATAATATACTGGACTGAAAGTTACATGGAAAAAAGCCTAAAACATACTTTGTATGTGATGCAGCCATATTAATGATGATAATGAAAACCATAACTTCTGTAGGTGTTGACTTCTCTATCTTTAAAGTGGAAGCATTAATATTGTATTAGCATATTTTTCCATTTAATTTAGAAATGCATTTCTAAAGCTGTAAATTGACATGCCATTCTTTTTCCTCTGCTGGTACTAACACCATGATTTCATGATCATTGACTAATCAGCACTCAGAAAAAAGGATTTTAAAAACAGTTCCAGCCTATTCATGTGCCTGCAAAACGCTCATGTGGCAGCTGCTGGAAGCCTGCAGTCTCCTTTAAGTTAAGGAAGAAAGTAAAATTGAATGTGCATCTCCTCAGCCTTATTTAATGGCTTATAAATCATTTGCAACAGAAAACAAAAAAATGTTTCTTTTCTATTTTGCAACCTAGAATTATATACTTCTTTGAACATTATTTTCCCCTCTGTATCTCTCCTTTCTCAAAAAAAAAAAAAAAAGATATTCATTATATTCTCTTTAGTATATGCTTTATATGGTAATGATCTAGAGTACGCCTGTCCAACTGGGAATCTGTTACTTCCTACACACTGTAATAAATCTCAGGACTACAACCCACATTACAGATAACCTAATACAATTTACTTATTTAAAACAGCAAGAATCCAAGCCCTTGATACCTAAAGTGATTTGCCCAAGGTCACACCCTGTAGATTACAAGATCAGTAGACCAACCTGTCATACTATGCTAGTCTGCTTCTGGGTTTGACTACAACTCACAAATTCAAAAACCAGACCAGTGCTCTTATCGCAAGAAATGCATTGCGAATGGGAAAATTTTAAAAAGTAGGAATTAGTGTATCCATGCTTAATTACTTTTTGATTTATTGCTACCTGTTAGTGTATTTAATTTTTGTCTGTATTACATTGTTTACATTTAGGTTTGGGTTTACTTTTCTTTTCCTTAGTCAGAATTTCTTCTAAATGTCATCTGCCCATCTACAGGTTTTAGACATTGAACAGATCGATCATCTCTCAAGTCCCTTTCTCAATGTTTCCTTTTTAACACTGCTGCAATACTCTGCATTTTCCCAAGGTTATAGTCTCTAATTATTTACATTACAATTACTCTCAATATGGGACTATTATTTTCACAAAAGTTTCAATGTAAATATGTACCCTTAGCCATTTACCAGATTTCTTGGTGTTTCCAAATCGTATTTTCTTCAGCCTTGCTTAAACTGTCTTCATTCAGTAACCTGTTACTGAGCTCCTACTGTTCACCACACTGTTAAGATGTGGAGATACCAAGAACGAAGCATGCTCCCTATTCTCCATAAGCTCACAGTCATTGGTTATCTAGCTTATTTTGTCATTCAAATATTCAACTATACTTTTGGAATATTTTCCCAAACTACAACAAAAAACAAGAATATGCTCACCCCTAAACCACAACCATAGTAATTCCACTCTTCAGTCTATCAAGCTGCTGTATTTCTTGTCTTTTTAATCTTTTATACCTTAGACCCTCATGCTAGGAAAGATTGACAGCAGAAGGAGCAAGGTGCAAGAGATGATGAGATAGTTGGATAGCATCACTGATGCAAGGGACATGAGTTTGAGCAAATTCCAGAAGAGAGTGAAGGATGGGGAAGCCTGGCATGTTGCAGTCCATGGGATTGCAAAGAGTCAGACATAACTTAGTGACTGAACAACAACAAATGTATCTTCATAGTGTTAAATAACAAAAATCCAGAGCCAACCCACCTTTAGGTGAGGGACCAAACTCCACCTTTTAAAATATATTCTCTCTATGTGTGACCTTAGGAAATACACTTAAGCTCTCTGAGACTTATTTTCTTTACAGGCAAATAGGAATGCTATTAGAACTACTTCAGATGATTGTTGAGATACTTAATCCATATTCTAAAACAGGACAATGTTTGGCACATAATAAGTGCTGTAAGTATTAGCAGTTATTACTTGGAAAATCCTTATTCCAAATACAAAAACTCCCCATTACTATTAATTTCATTACATTTTATGCAACTTATTTTTCTTGACAAATTATCCAATTACCTAATCTAAATATTTACAGGATGTTTCTTCAATTATTTGTATACTTGAACCAATACCAATTATGCTCTTGTCTTTGCACATTATATTAACCTAGTTTTGTACATTATCTTCCAGATGAAGATTCTGTATAACTTAATCCAAATATATGGAGATATTATTTTGCACTGTTAAAATTATGAAAATTCAATCTACCTATGTTTGAATTAATTCAACTGTACACAAAATATCTCCTTCTTTTTCTCTCTTTTTTCTGTCTTCTTCTCTTTCTTCTTCTTTCTCTTTATTCCTTATTACTGTCTTGCCTTGGGCCATCACTCCAATCAGGGCATTGCCAGAGTAGTACCCAAAGTCTTCTTTTCCTTCTCTCAGTAGATCAAATACTTGCAAAGGTCTTTATGTTCCTTAACAATGATATATAGTTTATATTACACCAACACACTCTTTGTTCTTGTTCCTCTTTAGTTTCTTCCTTGTATTTTGAAGTGAGTTATCTCAACAAAACTACATATTATATATGGAAATAAATATACATATAAAATAAGTATATTCTATTTTATTTTACATGTCCCTATATTTATACTTCTCTATGTCTCTCCAAGCCACAAATATTAAACAGTGCAGAAATTCCAGGGGCACTAGTTCTTTTCCAAGTATCAGCATAAACATATTCAGAGATTACTCTTGAGGCTAACTATAAGTATATACATCATTTCTGTTTCATTTTCTTGTCAAAAGTGGTTATCATTTAGTCAAAATATCTAGCCATGACTTATAGTAGTTTACTGTAACAAATAAATACTTGATAAGAATAAATTTATAAAAATTATCTCTTGCATCAGATCTACTTTTAAACTCTATGTTGTGGATATTACAATATACTTTTTAATATTCAAGCCTCATTTCATTATATCAAAACAGATTATGATGGATTATAATCCATTATAAGAGAAATGGATTTGACATACAGCTGAATAGGGTCAGAATCATAATGAAGATATACTGGATCTAAATATTTAAGGTGTCTGTTTACCTGGTATTAATTATAAAGTAATTAAATGCATAAGTTCTTCCAACCATGGTGTCATAAAACTCTATCCATAACTGAGTTTATTCAGCAATGAACCCCTATAAAGAGAGCAACAGAAATTCTTATTTTCATTTTACCTTATATGAGATTTTTGTTCCCAATTTCAGAAGTAATTAATTCTCAAGTATCATAGCAACTAAAGTTTAACTTACATAAAGTGATACATTTTGTGGCTGTATTTATAGTTAAAACAGAAATGGTAACAGGCTAGATCACTGTAAGTGCTGTCCAAATGAGCTACTTATAACAATAGCAAACATCTGTATAACTCCTACTTTTTTATACAACATTCTAGGACTAATAAACTTACCTACATAATTTACCTAATACAAAATATAGCTGTTTACCTGTGTGTTGATCTGTCTCTTGCCTTTTAATACTAACTTGTAAGTCAGCTTGTAGAAATGTTATCAAATTTAATAAAATACTTTTGAAATGACTGAACCACAGAGAATATAAGTAGTAGAAAGCTACGATTGAAATAAAAAATAATTATTTCTCAACCTTTAATTTTCTTTCTGATATTTAACATTTCTCCTTAAATTCGGCTGTGAACCTTCTGACAATCAAAACAAAAATATTCACAAACCTGTCACATGCTTCTCAGTTAATACAAAAGAAAAACATACTGATGCTTCAGAGATACAAAAACTTTAACGTGATTAATTCTAAAGGAAAGTTTTCACTTGGGTTTTACAAATCTGTGGTGGACAGTGTTTTCAATAACATTTATGCAACATTTAAAAATTAGTTTTAAGGCTGTTTCATGCAGAATTTTTCAATGAAAATTTATGGAATTAAAGCCATGATGTAACTCAATGAAAGATATTCTTCAAACAGATCTAGGCATTTCCAGATCACCCTGACCACAATACAATGGGCAAAAATACAAAAGAAAACACTAAATCATGACCACTGTAAATTGGACAGAAATATAAAAGCTTTATTAATTTTGTAAGTTTAGGTCACTTTATACTGTGCCATTACAATGCAAATTTATATATTTTTCAAAATTAGTGTAGGATATAAAATCAAAGTCTAAGACTGCTTCGTATGTTTTACTATGTCATTCAGGTCAACCACATCTCCCTCTAGGGTACACAGGGCAAACTTTGGACTCAGTACCTGAAAACCTTCACTAGGTTTGGAGTCTTGAGATAAAAGTTCCCATTTTTATAACATGTTTATATTGCGAGACTAGAAAATTATGGTCCATGCATCATTATTTTATATTGATTCAATGAATAAAAGTTTTAAAATATCAAAATGCCACCATTTCACACCAGATGATGAACCTAGGCCAGTCTTAGAAATCCTGCTTCTGCTTCCAGTGATAACTTCAGGGAGGGACAAACACCCAAATCTGACAATATGATAGGAAGGCTGGTATTAGGAAGTCCTTGGCAAAAGTTGCCTGACTGGGAAAGAGCTATCATTTTTGGCTGTGATCTGTTATATGAGCCTGAGGATGAATCCAGCAGTGAGGAAGGTAAACACTGATTCAAAGGGAAAACTGAAAAGGCCCTGGGTTCTGTAATGTCACTGAGCCATCAAATCATGAAATTTTAAAGTCACTCTTCTCTCTTGACATCCCATTATGTGAGAGAATTTACTTTTAACTGAGTCTGATTTTTCTCAGATACTCAAACATATCTTGATTTTAGCCACAATTAATGCTTGTTTTAAAATAGTGTCCTCCCTTTCCTCTCCTCTCTGGGAACACAACAGTGTATTTACAGACATGTAAAAAAAAAACTTATTAATAACCTAGTGTATCTATGAAAATTAGAATGCTCCCAAAATGCATGAAAGACTGAACTTTATCACCTATAATAATAAGATAACTTGCTTCTACCTAATAATTATAATCCACTAATTTTTCTCTGAAATATTGCTTACTTAAGAGAATTTAATGAGTGAGTCCTTTATTGTTTTCAGAATAATAGCCTCTATCAACAAAAAAGCTTAACTTTCAACCCTGTCTCATGAATTCTTATTAATGGTTTAACAAAATGTGTAACAATCACAACAACTATCAGATTTACAACCCCATTAACTACTGATTCGTAGATAAATGCTAATTTGCATTCTGTAATAAATTTCATGCCAAACAAACACCTATTCATTAAACACTAATAAAAACAAAATCATTTTAAGCATTTTTATGTTGGAGAGCATTTTGCATGCTAGCAAGGTAATGATCAAAATCCTTCAAGCTTAGGCTTCAGCAGTACATGAACTATGAATCTCCAGATGTACAAGCTGGGTTTAGAAAAGGCAGAAGAACCAGAGATCAAATTGCCAAGAATTCTTGATTACACAGAAGGCAAGGGAATTTCAGAAAATCATCTACTTCTGCTTCATTAACTATGCTAACGTCTTTGACTGTGTGGATCACAACAAATTCCAGAAAATTCTTCAAGAGATGGGAATAGCAGATCATCTTACCTGTCTCTTAAGAAGCATGTATGCAAATCAAGAAACAATCATTGGAACTGGACATGGAATAACAGACTGGTTCAAAACTGGGAAAGAAGTACATAAAGGCTGCATACTGTCACTCTGTTTATTTAACTTATATGCAGAGTACATCATGCGAAACACTGGGCGGGATGAAACACAAGCTGGAATCAAGACTGCAGGGAGAAATATCAACAATCTCAGATATGCAGATAATACCACTCTAGTGGCAGAAAGCAAAGAGGAAATAAAGAGCCTCTTGGTGAGGGTGAAAGACGAGAGTAAAAAAGCTGGCTTAAAACTCAGCTTTCAGAAAACTAAGGTTATAACATCAAGTTACATTACTCCATGGCAACTAGGAGGGGAAAAAGTAGAAAGTGACAGATACTGTTTTCTTGGGCTCCAAAATCACTGCAGATTGTGACTACAACCATGAAATTAAAAGATCCTTGTTTTAAAAGTATGACAAACCTAGACAGCATATTAAAAGGCAGAGATACCATTTTGCTGACAAAGATCCATATAGTCAAAGCTGTGGTTTTTCAAGTAGTCATGTACAATGCGAGAGTTAGGCTAACTAGAAAGAAGGCTGACTGCCAAAGAATCGATGCTTTCAAATTGTGGTGCTGGAGAAGACCCATGAGATTCCTTTGGACATCAGGGAAATCAAACCAGTCAATCATAGAGGAAATCAACCCTGAATATTCATTGGAAGGACTGATGCTGAAGCTGAAGCACCATTACTCTGGCCACCTTACGTGAAGAGCTAACACACTAGAAAAGATCCTGATGCTGGGAAAGACTGAGGGCAGGAGGAGAAGGGGGTGACAGAAGATGAGATGGTTGGATGGCATCATCAACTCGATGGACACGAGTTTGAGCAAACTCTGGAAGATAGTAAAGGTCAGGGGAGCCGAGCGTGCTGCAACCATCAGGTCAAAAACAGTCAGATACAACTTAGAAACTGAACAACAACAATTTCAACTTATAAAAAAATAAAAATGCTTTTATAAACTTTAATTAGACAAGGTAAAATTGTTTACTTGACATTTTTAATAGATGAGAAACTTTAAGGTCTCTCCAGATATACAAAAAATACACATGTATGAGCAAGCATGCACATACACACAAAACACATCTAATTAAAAAAGGACAGCTATTTCTATTTTTGTATAAATTTGTATATTTCTACAAACATACATAAAACATTTATGTTAGCATATATTATATGCATTTTTCATACATACACACAAACATACAACGGGTACAATGTCAGTCATATCTAACTTGTGGTGCTTAATCAATAACTAATGTTTGAACCAAATGATTATTTGTTTTGTATTTATTATTTTATATTTTTATTCACTAAATTATTAGGGAAAGTATGTACTTGCAGTTTATCAGCATTTTGTATATTTTAACAATTACACTAGAATTTTTATTTCTCAAGTTAATTTTCCAATGAATTTAAGCATTCAGTTCAGTTTAGTTCAGTCGCTCAGTCGTGTCCGACTCTTTGCAACCCCATGAACTACAGCACGCCAGGCCTCCCTGTCCATCACCAACTCCCGGAGTCCACCCAAACCCATGTCCATTGAGTCAGTGATGGCATCCAACCATCTCATCCTCTGTTGTCCCCTTCTCCTCCTGCCCTCAATCTTTCCCAGCATCAGGGTCTTTTCAAATGAGTCAACTCTTCGCATGAGGTCACCATAAGTATTGGAGTTTCAGCTTCAACATCAGTGCTTCCAACGAACACCCAGGACTGATCTCCTTTAAGATGGACTAGTTGGATTTCCTTGCAGTCCAAGGGACTCTTAAGAGTCTTCTCGAACACCACAATTGAAAAGCGTCAATTCTTCAGTGCTCAGCTGTCTTTAGAGTCCAACTCTCACATCCACACATGATTACTGGAAAAACCATAGCCTTGATCAGACGGACCTTCGTTGACAAAGCAATGTCTCTGTTTTTTAATATGCTGTCTAGATTGGTATAACTTTCCCTTCAAGGCGTAAGCGTCTTTTAATTTCATGGCTTCAGTAACCATTTGCAGTGATTTGGAGCCCAGAAAAATAAAGTCTGACACTGTTTCTACTGTTTCCCCATCTATTTGCCATGAAGTGATAGGACCGGATTCCATGATCTTAGTTTTCTGAATGTTGAGCTTTAAGCCAACTTTTTCACTCTCCTCTTTCACTCTCATCAAGAGGCTCTTTAGCTCTTCTTCACTTTTTGCCATACGGGTGTTGTCATCTGCATATCTGAGGTTATTGATATTTCTCCCAGCAATCCTCATTCCAGCTTGTGCTTCCTCCAGCCCAGCGTTTCTCTTGCTGTACTCTGCATATAAGTTAAATAAGCAGGGTGACAATATACAGCCTTGATGTTCTCCTTTTCCTATTTGGAACCAGTCTGTTGTACCACGTCCAGTTCTAACTGTTGCTTCCTGACCTGCATACAGATTTCTCAGGAGGCAGGTCAGGTGGTCTGGTATTCCCATCTCTTTCAGAATTTTCCACAGTTTATTGTGACCAACACAGTCAGAGGCTTTGGCATAGTCAATAAAACAGAAAGATGTTTTTCCGGAACTCTCTTGATTTTTCGATGATCCAGCGGATGTTGGTATTTTGATCTCTGGTTCCTCTGCCTTTCTGAAAACCAGCTTGAACATCTGGAAGTTCATGGTTCACGTATTGCCGAAGCCTGGTTGGAGAATTTTAAGCATTACTTTACTAGCGTGTGAGATAAGTGCAATTGTGCGGTAGTGTGAGCATCCTTTGGCATTGCCTTTCTTTGGGATTGGAATGAAAACTGACCTTTTCCAGTCCTGTGGCCACTGCTGAGAATTTAAGCATTCTATAAACAAATTTGTTACTCTGCAGACCAAAATTATAGTATAATATATCAGCATTTATAAACAAAGGAGTTCTAATAACAAAGTTCCAAACAGCTGAATATTCACAAATACCACAGTTTATTTTTAATTTTTAATTTAGTTTGCATTCATTTGACTCAATTATTACATAAATTTTAAAATTTTTCTCCTTTATGCTCACAAATACTTCTAACTACTGCTTTTCTGTCAGAACTCTTCTCTAAATAAAATTTTACATTATTCATATTAATCAGAGAAGTATTTAATTTTTAAATTCAGGTTAATATATTACATAAAATCACAATAAACTTGAAAGAAGTTAAGGCCCAATTTATAATTAATTCCACATATTTGCACTCTTATCACCACTAACCAAGAGACTTACTAACAGTGAATTATTTACTTAGACAAAATGATGTTATACACTCAAGAATATCTCTGCAGGGAACTAAAAGTAGAGGTTAAATGTATTCAAATCAAGAAATAAATAAAACACCAGTGTTTAGTGTGTGTCATGTCTAGTAATTCCTAAGCAGAGTACTAGAAACTGAAATTTCAATTACTTTCTAAATATGACAATCTTTATAACATTACTAAGAAAATAATTTGTAGTTTACTAATCAAAGGAGAAACATATAAAGAAATTCTATATAAAGAAGTATATTAGAGAATATATGAACGAACCATGAAATTCCTAAATCTTTTAAAATGGAGATTCTAAATATACAGATAATTCACTTTATTAAATTTTAATTGAGAAATAGATGATTTGAAAATTATTAAAGATTAATTATTAAAATAATGGAGAAAACTGCCATAAATGCTCAAAAATGTTATTCCAATGAAGGATAAAGCCTTTCTGAAGATTCAATTCAATCAAAAACCAGCAGATTTTTTAAGTATAACCTTGAAAATCTTTTTGTTCTGTTATAAATAGATCAAATGACTTGCATTTCAGAAAACAATCTAAATTGTTTTTTGTTTTGAAAAGTCACATTCCAGGAAAATTAAAACAGTGGAAACTAATCAAAAATCAGGAAAGTTTTCAATATGAATTTTTGTTAGTTATTTATGAATTTTACCTTTGCAAATTACCTAAGAGCTACAGTGATATACACTGTTGAATAATATGTGAGGTCAATAAAATGATATGTCAAAAACAACAAATCCTATTTTCATGTTCCTATTTACATAATTTCTTCAGAAAAGACAATTTCTGGTGTGAGGAGAGAAGCTAAAATTAGAATGTCACATATCATATTAGGAATACGTAAAAGAAGTCTACCACCTGACCAACTATAGTGTTTTTAACAAAGACTAAGACTTATCTACTATTTAAACTGAGAAATGATCACCATGGATGTTTACTACAGAATTATGATTAAGTGAATTACCTGTCTCCAATAATGAGATTAGCTGATCATTTGTTTCTAAGGTCTCAAGGTAAAATAAAAATGCAAACCATTTATTTTATGAGCCAGGCTGAATACTATCCGTAGGTATTTTCAATAAAATGGAAAAAGCTGGAGTTACCTAAGTTACCTAATATCTACCTCTGAGCTGTGCAACTTCAGACATGTGGTTTGATGTTCTCAATCCCTTCCTTTTTATGTTACAGAGTATTTGTGAAAATTAGGTAATGCATTAAAACAAACATTGCACAGTAAAACTTAATCAATATTCGCTTTCTGTATTGGTCAATAATTTTAGCAAACAGGAGACATCTTTTAACAACAAGACATGAAGTCTAGAGATAGATGGTTTCAGGAATGATTCACCAAGAACAACCTGGAATTTTTCCATCAGTGGCATGTTGACATTTCATGCTTAGGTTTATTGCCTCATAGTCCCAAGATGGTGGCTGTAGCTTCAAGCATCAGCAGTACATTGAAAAGCAGAAACAAGAGGGTGATAAAGTTAATTTTCTACAAAGGCTCTCTTCTTTTCTCAATGGAACAAAACATTTATTGGAATCCTTAAGAAGACTCTCTCTGTGTAATAATAGGCATTCCTGCTGTTGCTGCTGCTAAGTCGCTTCAGTCCGACTCTGCGCGACCTAGCTGCACACAAATCAAAGAAAATGTGTATCATTCAAAACAAACAGGATAGCTATTACTGGTTTAGACCACATATGGCACACCTACCAGTATATATATGTTTTCTAGAAAAAAGTTAGGCTCTATTCACCAAATAAGGGAGTTTAACTTTGGGAAAGAAAGAGTATTATGAGCAAAATAAGCACAGAAAAAGGATTAATTCTGAATGGAGGCTAGGGAAAGGCATAATAGTGACATTTTACAAGGATTACTTGTTGCAGAGTGACAGGGATAATGTCAGCTTAAACAGTGGGAAAGGTGTCATTAAACCTGAGTAACATAATTTTAGCTAGTCTCTTCTTGCAAATCTCCAAATCTTCTTGCAAACATCTCCAAATTTCAATCCATTCTTTGCCACTTTTGGTTTAACTTTCTAAATTAGGTCATTTCATTTGGTGTCTATACTATTTGATAATTATTTAATTCCAAATTAAAGAAACCTGAGAACAATGGATTAAGCAAATTAGTTTTGCTTTCCACACATAAATAAGAATTGTGGAATATATCAGTCCAGGATTCTTATGACAGTTCCAAGATGTCACCAGGAAGCTAGTCTAATATTTATAGTGTTCTGCTCTACCATTCATAAAAAGTTACTGACTCTCCATTTTCAAAACTGGGGTGCTGGAGAACCAAACATACTGGGAAAGGTCAAGAGAATAAACAACCCCTGAAGGCACCCTTTATAGGGTCTCCTGTGAGCACCATCCAGTGACTTCAGTCTTTATCTGTGATCAGAACTGTATCATCTGATTTTTCTTGGACGGAAGGTAGCCAAATGTTATTTTTTAAATGTACTGCTCTGTAAAAAAGTGGAGACTGTATTACTGAAAAAGAAATAGTCATTTAAGTGTTCAGTATCCATTTAGTAGTATCTGTCACATTTCCTCAAAATATTTAAAAATGTGCCCCATTTCTCATAAATTAAAGGATCATATTTTAAATATCCCTATGTATGGTTTTCAAGACCATTCTATAATTGGTCTAATTATTTTTTCAATAGTTAATTAACATTCAAACAAATATTCAGTGAATTCATGGTGCTGTGCTGTGCTTAGTCGCTCAGTCACGTGTGACTCTGTGACCCCACCAGGATCCTCTGTCCATGGAATTCTCCAGGCAAGAACACTAGAGTGGGTTGCCATGCCCTCCTCCAGGGGATCTTCCCAACCCAGGGATCACACATTGCAGGTGGATTCTTCACTGACTGAGCTACCAGTGAAGCTCCAGGAACACTGGAGTGGGTAGCCTATCCCTTCTCTAGGGAATCTTCCCAACCCAGGAATTAAACCAGGGTCACCTGACTTACAGGCAGATTCTTTATCAGCTGAGTTACCAGGGAACCCCAAGTTCATGGTAGATGTAAACTATTCTATATCACAATGAGGTAAGAGGAACATGGTGGGGTGTCTCCTCTAAAAGTGCTTTTCCGTAATTCACCTTCTCTATATCCAATGTGTCAGCTATTGATTTCTCCTTTAATTCATAACACTTTTTACTGTATAAATGTGATAAAATAATAAACCTGCCCCCAGTTTCCTGACCATTAAAACTCTACTAGTCTTGTAGGAAAACAGTTCAAATTCCAACACTTACAACCAACGTTCCTAGATCTACTTATCAGAGTTCATTTTTTATCGTGTGCACATTCAGCACATGCTATGTAACTCACTGACTTTTTGAAATTTGCTGTTCTTGTTTGTTTGTTTGTTTTGCTGTTCTTAAAACTAGTTGTTTATGTGCCTTGTCTCCCTCACTGTATTTTGAGCACCTTAGCTCAAATTAAATATCTAATTCATATCTGTATCTTTGCCAGTGCTTCAGAGTAACTACTTCATAAATATCTGTAGATAGTTTTTTATATTCTATAGTTACCTTCTGTCATCACTAGATGGCAAGTCTGCACTTTTGGCATGTGAGACTGATTGAATACACTCTTCTTTGGGTCTTAAAGAAAAATAGTTGCAATAAGTGATCATTAGAAGTTCAGTACAGCAAAAAGTGAAATATTTGTCATATTATGCACTCCTAGTGCCATGTCTAGATGAGGCTTAGTGCCAAAATTGGAGACTGGTACAAACATGGCAGATGTAGGATATAATCCACAGACCTGTCTAGACGATGGAAAGGAGGTACTATGATATGTATTTTCCAACATGTTTTCATTAGGATATAAGCAATGAACTATAAGATATTTCCCAAATTGTCAATTATCTAACACTGGCCTAAGAAAGTGAAATTACTGGCTTATATAATTTTTATTACCTAAACTAGTCCAATTAATTCAACATCTTTTATGAAAGATTAGAAGGAAATATGTTAATTTCAACATATTCAGAAAAATCAAGAGATATTCCTGAATCATAATTTTAATACTACATTTAATTGTGTGTATCCATCCTCTCATTAAAGTTTAAATTTCATGAAGGGAGAATTATTCCAGTTTTATTCACCTCTGCTCTCCGGGTTTAAAACAGAACCTAACATGAAATGGAAGGGTAATAAATATTATTACACAAAGCAATTTTAAGAAAAAAGAGACTTTCTAACAATTAATGAAGTTTCTTTCTTGATCCAATTACTTCATAGACCAAATTTCATTGAACCATTAAATACCACCAATAACTAGCAACAAAACAAATTATTGAGGTAAAACTGGTGCTTTCCCTCAGTTTCCCCTTTCAATATTTTTTCCCTTTACATATTTAACTTTCAAAATGAATTTATTATTATGCCTTATGCCATAAAAGTTAGAAAATTAATGAAATCTTCACTTTAAAAACTGGCTTTCTGAAACTGCATCTCATGAGTTTTAGATTATTATACTATAAACATTGCATCAAATCTTAAATACTATGTGCTGCATGTCCCTTTTGAATCTGATAAAATATATAATAGATGAGGAATCTATTTAAAAGTATATATTATGCATATATATTAGCAAAATATCTAATGTGGTTACTAGCTATCCAGTAAATATGCATTTGTTAAAAATTAACTCAATATACTACCTGAAGAAAGAGATAATCAAAAGAATCATCCAATCTAGTCTTCCAAAAATTGTTGTTTCTGAGCTATATGAGAAAACTGGGGCCTAAGAGGTAAATAACTTTCCCATTTCAATGAGCAGATACACAGTAACATTACATGACAGAATTCATAAATTCTAGTAATACTGCCTCTATAAATACAAAAGTAAAATTAGAGTAATCAAACCAATTTTGTAAAGTAATATTTAGTTTTAAAAATTTCAATAATCAGTATGCTGAAAATTATAACCCAGAAGCACTATATGTACTTCAGTTCTTTCTATGTATGGCGGTCTTCCAAAAGCATTGATTTTTTTTTTTCAAAAGCATTGATTTTTTCACATAAATCTTCACGAGAAATAGAATTCAAATTGTTCTACAGTGGAATGTTTTATCATGTGGACTTTTAAAATTTAACTTATCATGTAATAAAATTACTTTGTTAGGAAATTACTTCTTCTTAACATTAAAGTTAAGGGCTATATTTTTTACCTATTCCCCAGTGGTATGTATAAGAGTATAACTGCTTAACTACGTAATTTTTTTCCCTAAGTACCTAAGTTTATTTTCAGAGAAGGCAATGGCAACCCACTCCAGTACTCTTGCCTGGAAAATCCCATGGACAGAGGAGCCTGGTAGGCTGCAGTCCATGGGGTTGCAAAGAGTCGGAGACGACTCGCAATTTCACTTTCACTTTTCACTTTAATGCATTGGAGAAGCAAAGGGCAACCCACTCCAGTGTTCTTGCCTGGAGAATCCCAGGGATGGTGGTGCCTGGTGGGCTGCCTTCTATGGGGTCACACAGAGTCGGACACGACTGAAACAACTTAGCAGCAGCAGCAGCAGCAAGTTTACTTTATTTTGGAATTTAAACAGTGTTTGTTAATACACAGAAATTAACAGCCAAATATTAAAAGAAAATCAGAATGTATGCCAGTTAACGAGGAGGACATCTCAGGACAATGTTTTAAAAGTAAGAGGAAAAGAAGTAAAATAAATGACAATAAGAAAACTAGAAAACAGATAAGCAAAACAAGATGACCATTGTTAGAAAGGAGGCTAGGGAAATCCTCAGTGAAGGCCATGAGAAAGAGGGCTGTGGAAAACCAGAGCCAGAATATTTGATAGAGATAAAGCACACTTGAAAAGATACTTAGGTTCTTGGCTGAACCTACATGAAGATCATTCACTAAATTTAGAAGGCTAGAGAGGAACAGGCTAAGGATGGGACATCAAGAGTTCAGTTATGAATATGCTAAATTTGATACCAAATAAGACATTTCAGTGGAGAGCTCAGGAAGGCAGGTAGTTGCATGAAGCTGACATTTATGCCTACAGTTTTGTTGTTTTTTTTTAAGTTAAATCAATCATTTGTCTAATCTTGATCTGGATATATTATAACGATTCGATTAAGAGAGTGAGATCACTAATTAGGAGAACAGTGAAGCTTTTCCTAACTTCTCCATGTATAGCTGACTATCATGCCCTTATGTACTTTCAACCCCCTGTAGAAACCTCTGTTTTAATACATGTCATTCAGTTTCTAAATGATTTTATGTCAATATTCTCTGCTACGGTAATTTTGAAACTAGAAAATTTTGCTTTGTTTTATTTTGCATCTTTTGTGTTTAAAACAAAATCTAGCAGTTAGTTCAGCCTGCTCAGAAATTCAGTCTACTGTAGTGTGTGTGTCAATCCCAAACTCCTACTTTCCCCTTCAGTGACCCTAAATCTGTTCTTTATTTCTGTGAGTCTAGTTGTGTTTTATATGTAAGTTCATTTGCATCATTTTTTCACAATTGAAAATTTACTTAACAAAAAAAGGTTTATACTTTATGGACACTTCTAGAATTGTGAGGTCACTTAGGGGAAATTTAACTACAGATACAACCAGTTTGGAATTTTAAAAATGGTAAGAATATACTTGTAATTATATCCAAAATAATGACATCAGGGGGTCACAATTTCACACAGAATAATTCGCTTTGTTAATGGTTGTTATGCTGTTGGAATCAGTTTTATTGATTCTCTTTTTCTAAATTTAAAATATTCCCTCAGTATTCCATGGCAGTTGTGATATGTGAGTCTTCATAATTACAAGCTTTAATATATGCAGTACCTTTAAAAAATTAATAATTTAATTAACAATTCTCTATTCTTCACCCAAGAGATGTGGTCAGCTATAAAATGGTGATTCTGCTGAGGAAACCCTCTTTATATTTTTGAGACCCTTTTCCCCCTTTAATTCCTTCCATCTCCACCTAAGTGGGCGTTCTCTGACGCTGCTACTTAGACACAGAGCCTTTAACTAGAGGCTGCAGTGTAAGCTTTGGATCATATGAGGCTGAAGTCAATGCATTCACTGGCCTCACAAGTAGCTAGAATATACATCATAGTGTCTCAAATGGTAAAACGTTTAGCCTACAGGTAAATATCCTGAGAAGAACTCTAATATTACTGAGAAACTAATTGGTCAGAGTCTCTCTGCTGTTACTCTTTTTAATTAAATTGTGAACAGACCAAAAGCCAAGAGTAACCATGTAACTGTTGTTCAGTCACTCAGTTGCATCTGACTCTTTGAGACCCCATAGACTGCAGCACGCCAGGCTTCCAGGTCCTTCACCATCTCCCAGAGCTTGCTCAAACTCACGTTCATTGAGTCAGTCGTGCCATCCAACCATCTCATCCTCTGCCACCCCTTCTCCTCCTGCCTTCAATCTTTCCCAGCATCAGGGTCTTTTATAATGAATTGGCTCTTCACATCAGGTGGCCAAAGTATTAGAGCTTCAGCATCAATTCTTCCAATGAGTATTCAGGATTGATTTCCTTTAGGAATGATGGGTTTGATATATTTGCAGGCCAAGGGACTCTTAAGAGTCTTCTCCAACACCACAGTTCAAAAGCATCAAATCTTTGGAACTCAGCCTTCTTTATGGGCCAATTCACATCCACATGTGACTACTGGAAAAACCATAGCTTTGACTACACAGACCTTGCAGGCAATGTAAAGTCTCTGCTTTTTAATACACTGTCTAGGTTTGTCACAGCTTTTCTTTCAAGAAGCAAGCATCTTTTAATTGCATGGCTGCAGTCACCATCTGCAGTGATGTTGGAGCCCATGAAAATAAAGTCTGTCACTGTTCACATTGTCTCCCCATCTATTTGCCGTGAAGTGATGAGACTGGATGCCATGATCTTAATTTTTTTAATGTTGAGTTTTAAGCCAGCTTTTTTTCTCTCCCTATTTCACCTTCATCAAGAGGTTCTTTAATTTCTCTTTTCTTTCTGCCATAAGATTGGTTTTATCTGTATATCTGAGGTTAATGAGATTTCTTCTGGCAATCTTGATTCCAGCTTGTGCTTCATCCAGCCCGGCATTTTGCATGATGTACTCTGTGTATAAGTTAAGTAAGCAGGGTGACAATATACAGCCTTGATATACTCCTTTCCCAATTTTGAACCAGTCTATTGTTCCACATCCAGTTCTAACTGTTGCTTCCTGATCTGTATACATGTCTCACAAGAGGCAGGTAAGGAAGTTTGGTATTTCCATCTCTTTAAGAATTTTCCACAATTTGTTGTGATCCACACAGTCAAAGGCTTTAGAGTAGTGAATGAAGCAGAAGTAGTTGTTTTTTTGGAATTCTCTTGCTTTTTCTATGATCCAATGGATGTTGGCAATTTGACTTCTGTTTTCTCTGCCCTTTCTAAATTTAGCTTGAAAGTTCTAAAAATACTCCCTATAATTACTATTAACTTTTTTTTAAAATTGAGGGCAAAAGGGGCCCGAGAGGAAGAAAGTTGAGAATGTTAAAAACAATAATTGTGCATAGTTTTTTCTACTAGATGTAATCTGCCCACTGATATAAAAGAGTCTCACTGTTTCTGAAAGCAAACTTACTTCTTTTAGAAAAACAACTAATTTGGCGTATAACTACAGAAACAAATTCCAAAGTGAAAACAGATGAATGTTTGCATCTGAAATCCTATCCCAATTTTAATATTCTAAAAATGATCTTTTTCATTTATAACACAAAATAAACTTCATTTATATTTTAATTACTCCATTAAAATTAGCAAATAAGAACTGTAGATGTATCAGAAGGGTTATTCAACCTCCTCTCCCTTTAAAATCAACCTCCCTTTCAGTAATAAACAGTCTGTTGATTATGTGCCACATTAAGCACTGTATTAACTTGAGAGAAAAGGAGACGTCACACTGTGATTTTAGTTGCATCATACTCTAAACTACTGAATAATATATTAAGGTCTCAGAGTCAGAAGGCAAGAATAGCATCACCTTGTCAAAAATGTATTTGTATAAATTTCAACAAAGCATTCTATTTTAAAAATTTTATCCATAACTTTTATCCACACAACTTTTAGGAAGAAAAAATGCATTGCTTCCAATTAATGTTCTCTCATTATAAATACACATGAGCATTTAACTGAGAATAACTAACATCAGGAAGCATTATTTTTTATCATTTTTCCTTGAAAATGTTCACTGGCAAGCAATGGGTGTTGATTTAATAGTGCTCGTGTTTAGCACTTTACTTTCTAAATTTCTATAAATGACACTGTAATTATAACCTCTATTTTCTTTTAACCAATTAGTTTTCTATTTGACTCACTACACATATGGTACTTTGCTTCTTGTGTAATAGATTCAAGTTGCAGGCACAACTTCTAAGGATTATATAATTTTTGTCCTCAGTACACTTTAAATAAAAACATGAACAAAGCCCAAAAATCTATAATACATAATTTATTTTCATTTATCTTTGTAACATTTTATATATGGATAATTGAATTATACTGCTGCATATTCCTACTTTATATATTTTCAATATAAATCATCTTTGCCTCTCATGAATTTCTTAGCTAGTTATCCAATCTTATTTTGAATTAGAAAATACTGTGCAAACATCTGGAGATACTTTGCAACTTACATAAATGTATCATTTCAATATTAATTAGGATTAATTGAAGCTAGGATTTATTAGCTTAATTAATTATTTTAGGGTGCTAATGAGTTAAGATTTCTACAAAAACATGTATTCACTAACTTTACATATAATATAAACCCATTCTATGACACCAAACTGCTCAGATACTTTGTTTGAGAATAAAAGAGGAGATGGCTGCTTAAATGAACACCACTGAGAAATAAATCAGTGTACTTATATTTGTTTTAAGAATTTTCACAAGTGATTGCATTTGATCTTTATCACACTTGTTAACCTAGGCAATGCAGTACTGTCTTTCATCGAGGTTGAAGAATTTGACACCAAAATAATTCAAGTAAGTTGCTGAAGGTCACACAGTTAATAAGCTGAGAAGCAGGCACTGGTCCTATGGTCTATAAAGCCCCATCTCTCCTGTTTATCAAAATAATCCTCATCATTTGTGAAAAGACTTGTCATGGTTGTGTTTGAGTAGGCATGTTCTTTATCTGTCCAAAAGAAGTTCACAACCTAATTTGGGAAGATAAGTAGAGAAAAACAGAATAGTCTTAACTACTTATATCTAGATATGATTCACAGTAACAAATTGCCTAGAGGACGCTGACACTGAATTTAATTTTCAAAAAGATAAATCTAGGATCATGAGTAAAAGGAAATATTTTCACACATATAGAATGGACAAATTCTACAGAATGATTAATCTGTTTCATGAAATGGATAATGAAAAAGAAATGCTCCTGAAGTTAGATATTCCAATCTTAGAATTCATTGTATTAGAACATTTTTTGTTAACCAATATAATCAAGAAATTTATCCAATGATATCAGTGACATATTACAAAGTTCAGATTATAATTTACAAGGTTCTTATTTGTTTTTATTGAGATATAATGTGTTATCAAGATATCCTCCCTCTAAAGCAATAATAACTGAGATTCACAATTTTAAATGTTTCCTTTTTAGTTACTAGTCACATGATTTCATAGCAGAGAAAGATAAAATTATCCAAATTTCATTCTAAGAATGTAATCTTAATTTCTTAGCTATAACGATCACAACTGTTTATAATAACGATTAAAACCGTTGTTACCAATTTTCTACCAGGCTCTGGGAAATGTATGATCAAGTGAGCTTATGTCAGAAGAAACAATGGAAAACTTGTAAAACGAACACCACTTATCTTGTAGATAGGTCAGTAGACGTATTTTGTGTTGCTCTGTCAATGTATCACGTCATTTCCAAATGGAATGCTTTTCTTGGTTTTAGCCCTTTCATTTAATATTTTGCAAACACAAGAAGACATAGCATATTCCTTCTGCTTTGCTGTGTACTGTTCTAACAGTCTGTCCAATGGCAGCGGCAAAAACATTAGAAAGATCTACTGCAGGATCATAAGGTGGGAGGATTATTCTAAGTCAGACAGATAAAAATCTTTATTAATGAAGCTCCATTCTTTCTTGCACTCCTACTTCTTCAATATTTCTGTTTATTTACTTTTTTTTTTAGTAATCCACAGATATGAATGAATCATCTGTTGGCTGCTGTCAACAAAATAAAAACTAGTGGCACAGAATTCAGTTGTCAATACTTGCAAATCAAGATCTGTTATTGAAAACAGAGGAAAAAAGAAGAACATCAATATGCTCCAAATTTCGATTTAGTCAGATATAATGAAGTGAACATAAAGTGAAATATTTCACTTTATCACCAATTTATCTATATAACCTTATAAAATCCATGTTTCATTTTAATCTCTACATTAATTCAACTACTCTACAAAGATGCTATCATCACTATCACAAATTTCCCTTTGAGTGAAATAATAAGCTTATGAATCAAAAGGAAAATATTAAATTACTACTTACACTTATTTATATTCATTAACCTTGCAGTAAGAATATGGAGTAAAACATAGTGACTTACAGTATCTTTGGGGATAGTAAGTATTCTGTAAACTATATCTTTTATAGAAACTATCATTAAAATATTTATTAATGAATTTTCTATATCTTCCAAGATTAAATATCCCAAAATGAACATTTCCATAGATTTCTTGCTATTATGCAGTCTCTTAATTCATATTATCTTTCTCCCTGTCTCTCTCCCCTGTCTCCATTGTTCAGCCTTTAGCTTTTGGCATCTTTTTTTCAGTCTTGTCTAGAATTCACTCTTTTCTATAATTGCATGCTCTCTAGAGATGCACTTATCCAATAATCTCCAAATGTCTATTTCAAGTCTTGCCTTTATTTGAACTTTAGATACATACTTCCCTCTGCTAGACATTATCAATTCTACATATAATAAATTTTACAAATTCCAAACGTACAACATCTTGAGAATAAGTGGGAGACAGAGACCAAGAGTGGTCTATGCTGCATGCACCTGTCGAGCATAGATTAAAATATGTCCCTCTAATCTCTTTCCACTGACCTCAGTTATTCAAGTTTCACAGACAAACTATAATTCTACTTTCATAGTTCTTTGGGTTAAAAGAAGGTTAGTATTTATCCTTCTAAGTTCTCCTGTTTCAAAAACATTAAATTCCTTTAAGTTTCTATATGCGACATGGAAATGAGATGCTGTATTATTCCAATACCTCTCCTTCAGATGAATACTTTTCCTTTTAAATAAGGCACTTAGAACATCCTTCATTCTAAAATAGAAGCTCCGATATTTTGGCCACCTGATGTGAAGAGCTGACTCACTGGAAAAGACCCCGATGCTGGGAAAGATTGAGGGCAGCAGAACAGGGTGACAGAGGATGAGATGGTTCAGTGGCATCACCGACTTGATGGACACAACTCAGAAAACTCCAGGAGATAGTGAAGGACACCCTTGTATGTGCTGTGTGCTCAGTCACTCAGTCGTGTCTGACTCTTTGTTAGGCCATGGCCTGTAGTCCTCCTTGCTCCGTTGTCCATGGGGATTCTACTGGCAAGAAAACTGGAGTGGGTTGCCACATCCTCCTCCAGGGATCTTCCCAACCCAGCAACCCAGGACTCCTGCATTGCAAGCAGACTCTGTATCTTCTGAGCCACAAGGGAATCCCATGAACAGTGGAGTGGGTAACCTATTTCCTTCTCCAGTGGATCTTGCTAACCCAGGAATTGAACCAGGGTCTCCTGCATGGCCTTCACGTGTATTCTTTACCAGCTGAGCTACCACAAAAGCCCCAAATAGTCCCTTACACCTATGCTATTTTCCGGGATGATTATAAATTTCCAATTTTGCCTGGATTATAGGTGACAAAATAGTACAATGTTGAACAAAAGAATAAATAAATTTCAATCCTTGAAACATTCCAAAATAAAAAGTATAAGAAAATGTGGTGGCTTATTCAGTTACAATTCTACAAGGATGTTGACTTTTGATTATAACACTTAAAGCTTTAGAAATGATTACTAAGGCTGTTTAAAAAGTGCTATTGTTAACTCCAATACTTCATGAGATGTTCTGCTTTATTTTTTTGAAAAATAAGAATAAGAAAATATCATATGGTCATTGTAATCAGGTCTACCTAAGGTCCTGCCTTTTATAAAACTTCAAAATGAAGCAAACAAAACTGCAGAATATGTATTTGAATAGCTTTCTCTGAGCCTCAATTTGTCCATGAACTCTAGAAGAGCTGTTTTCAATGCATGGCAGTAAAAAATGTATGTTATATGAGAAATAAAGGTAATATGTTGTGAATGGAAATGACTGGACAGCATCTGGAAAAAAATTTCCTACTTATTAAAAGGATCTTTTTCTAAATCTCAAAAATGTTCGGTTTAAGGTCACTGAAAAAGGTAAAATTAGTATTTCACAAAATGTTGATACATTTTAAACTTTAAAATGAGCCATAGCTTTCCTCTTTACATACAGAAATGTTTCATGTATTTTAATGAACAAATGCATAAATGGAAGCAGGAAAAAGGGAAGGAAAGAAGGGAGGGAGAGAAGGAAGAAGGGAGAAAGAAAAGAAGTCTTTTGGTCTCCAGGGCGCTACTGAAATAGACAACACTACCTCTCTAGTTTGGTCATGATCTCTGGCTCTGTTAATCTGTTGCTTTGCCATCTTCTTTCAATGCTTCATGAGTTTCTATATTATTTTTAACAATTAGATTTTTAGCTGTATAAGAGAAGTAAACTAGTATCTATTATTTTTCTATGTAGAATGTTTTAAAGACTATATAGCTCTCTTTTTTATATTTGTTTTTGTCTGCCTTTAAAAAAATTATCTTTGAAACCTTCCAAAATATTTTATTAAAAACAATGTTTTTGATCTTAAGTTGTATATTTCTAATTTTTTGAATTAACTGCTCTATATATTTTTACTGAGTTCATGTAAATCATTAATGTAATTTCAAAATCACAATATTTTATTTGTCTAGGCCATTCCACTTGAACTTAAAGTAGCTTCTAAAATTATTAAATAGAAATACAAAATTAAATTTAGCATAAATTGAACATGTATGGAGATTCTGAGAGCCAAATCAGTGAAACATTTATTTTTGATCTAAAATTTTTGGCTTCCACAATAAACAAAACAGAATAAAAACTGCCAACTACATTTTGAGATCTAAAAGAAGGATACATCAGTTTTAACAATAAATGATGGAAAGCTGGTATTAATTTCAAAATATACTTGCTTTTGTTCATACAAGTTTTTTAAAAAATCTCTCATTCCCATTTAACATAACCACAAAGTGATTGTACGTTAAAGTTGCCAGACAGGAAATTTTATCATTTTACACCAAACATCAATTTCTTCCAGCTACTTTTCACTAAAGAAACAGTCAATAAGTAATTTAAAAATGAAAGCTATGAAACATTAAACAAATATTATAATAGAAATAATAAAGCACTATGTAACTGGAGGAGTCTCAGAATAACTCAATTTTACCCTGGGAATGTGTTTCAGATGCTCTTTAATTGATGTCAAATTAGCTGCCCAGATTTCTAATAATAAGATATGATTAATTAATTTTTAGTACAATATACAAATTCAGTGTTATTTTCTTTCAATTAGTATTTTGTATTTAGAGCATCCCACATTTCACATAACCTTTTAATACTAAATGTATCAAATATAAGGCTTCTTGTGCTTTTTTCCTCCTCTGTAGAACTATTATCATCTGGCAGTTGCTGGTTTCTCGGCAAAGGCCACGCCTGTTCTTTAAGCAAAGTGGCTGCAACTTAATTTGCTTCCTTCTTTCCTACAATATCTATTCTAGCTCAGAAGAGAAAAATAGGATCTCCTGGAAGTAAAATATTTAACTGAAAAGTAACTCTATATAATCAGTGAGGACCAATTTTTTAGTTTCAATATCTTCAAACTAATTAAATCCCTATCTATTCAGCAAATGAATGCCTTCTTTTACATTTTAGAACTGACTTTCTAAATTTTTGTGGGTTTGAAGAGCTAATTATTTTAATCAAAATTATGACATTCTAAAAGTGAAGGAACTCCTTTAACAATGTTGGAAATCTTATTACACAAAAGTTCTACTTCTAATGTATAAAATTAATTACAGGGAAGTATTCAATAGCTGAAGCAATTATTGCTTTAAATGTCAAAAACATCCTATAATGTATCTCAACATGGTGTGAAGATAAACAGGATTAGTTTAAAAGCTGTAAGTGATTGAAGGAAATTTTTGAAATGTACCTAGCTTTATATATACAATTTTTAAAAAATCACTCATTCCCATTTAACATAACTGCCAAGTGCTTGTTCATCAAAGCTGCCAAATAGGAACTTTTAGTTCTCTGCTGAACATTTCATCCATCTTCCTTATAGGCTGAGAAAGATTTATACCCAGAAGACAGTATCCAATGAGAAAAGAAAAAAAAAAAGCTAAAGCTGTTAAAGGAAAAAAATGCTAATAATAAATAGAACCATCTAACACCGATCATGTTGAATTGTGGTATGTGTATATGTATTGATTAAAATGTTTCTGGGAGATATATTGAGATAATAAAAAGAGAAAGGATGCACTTACATAATATTCAGTATAAAATTAAACTACCTTACATAAATAATGCTTCAAAAGCAACGGTTCAAAACTTTTGCTAGCACAAATGTGAAATAATTTTAATTATAATATTTTATGAAAAATGTTTCTCAAATCAAGGAAAGATCTAAATACTGGTTTTATATTATAGACAGAAGATGGTACATAAAGATCATTGTCATTTATTTCCCAAAGACAAGAAAATGTCCATAACCTGAGAGTTCAGCGTTAAAGAAGAGGAGAAAAAAAGAAAACTTCCTTTTCCTCTGCTCTCCTAATCTCCATGACTAGAAGACTTACATATAAATCATCTATTTCTGGGGAAAAGAAAAGTGAACACAGATAATATTAGTGTTTTAGACCTCACAGACCCTGTAGTGCTTCAAGCTAGTAAGTAGTGGGTGAGGGTGTCTTAAGGTGAAACTATTTCTAGAAATAATAGGTGGGAACTAAGTATCAGTGCAGTGTATCTCCTTACAATTAAAAAATATTTCTTTAGTTCATACAAAAATAGATTAGATTAAAAAAATGGAAATCAACTTAATTAACTTTTATAAGATTTCTGTTGGCCCTGTGTAGGTATGTTCTTTTATTCTGGCTTAATTAAAATGATTCTATACTTTACTTTAGTGGAGTGGAAACGACCTCATATAATGAGTAGCAATGAAAGAGAAAGCGATAGAGAGATAAATGACTGTCAGTGGGCCAGGGCAAACTTGATAGGCTAAATAGTTCTAATGGAAATGTGAAGACTTTTTTATATCGCTAGAGACAAACTAGTTTGCTCCTGCTTTTCAGAAGACAGTTTCTTTAAAACTAGCCTGATTCACATCACTTAAATTTGTTTCAAAATCCTTAACTGAGAGGTTTAATGATTAATATATCTGAAGTATTTGATATGTAGAAAGTTGAAACACAAAATATATACACAGCCTTTCTCAGGGTCATTTCCACAAATCTTAATATGTAAACTGAAATGTCAAGTCAATTTATGGCAACATAAAGAAGGCATTTATATAATAATTATACTACATAATTGTGCAAACAAACATCAGCATGAGTGTATGCTATCTGATGTCCTCATAACTAGATATATTGCTTGCTCGATACCCAATCAAAATTTTAAATATTTTTAACATCTAACATTTCATTACAAATAAAATGCTATGTTTTCCTTATGGGGTCTACTTTACTCATAATAAAACACTGAGGGAATATTACATTTTATATGTTACATGATCTTGGTGTCTGCCAAAAGCCATTAACAGTGGAATTAAATCCAGGTATCTATGATCCATTTAAATCTAAAGTCCTATTATGTCTTCATTATTCTGTACATCTGTCCAGTCTATGACAACCACAGTTCTACTGCGTTAGCCAAAATAGTTCACTTGGGTTTTATGTTAGATAGTATTGGAACAACCTGAATGAACTATTTGGCCAACCCAATATTATATACTGTTATTTCCTCTTGCTACTTATCTATTATGTGATGGCTGATAAGGTGCAGTTTCAGCAAATAAAGAAGATAAACTTGGAAATAGAAGAGATACATAAAAGACATACTTCAGACACAGAACTGTGATGCTCTTGGTAAAAGAATCATTGTGTATACATGTAAGGCAGAGGGTTTACACATGATTTGGGGGGATGACAAAATGGAGGAAATAAGATGACAGAGGAAGAGATACAAGGACATGTTAAATGTGAACTTGTGGTTCTGAATTTAAGTGATTGCATTAACAGAATTGTTTTAACAAAAATGCCAACTCAAGGGACAAAACACAGATTTCAGATATATTGTGTAGGAACAATTGAGGCAGCATCCATGTAGAGATTTCTGAGGCAAGGAAATACACTGCTTTGTTTCTGCTGATTCACCTATGCTAGAAATAAAACCTGGAGGATTAGTACCTCTGTGAAGATGAATCTGCTGGGGAATCCATGCGGGCCCAGCGAGCTGCTTGTGAAAAAGCCACCGACTTTTTGGGGCTGGAAGCCGCTGCTCCTGGAACAGTCAAGCACGCCGGCCCCCATAACTTGCTGGCTCCAGGCCATCAGGGGCCTCATTTTGCCATCCATCTTAGTTTAGGATCCCTCACTGGTCTTCACTGGAAATGACAGACATGTCACTCCTGGTGAACTGAGACTGCATCTTCTGGCATTGATGAAGGGTGGCTCCCTATGTGACCTGGCAGCATCAGCTGCTAAACCAGCTGGCACCCACTGGGACTTGACTAATGCCATATCCAGTGGCCTGGCAACCAGATTTTGCCTTTTCCTGCTGTCATTCATGACCGTTAACTTCCTTCCTGAATTTACCAAGTGAGGAAATGACAATAATATGGAAAAGGAAGAGTGTAAAATACTGTGGGCGCTGGAGTGGCTGTGAGGAGATACCCACATCCAAGGGCAAAGGAGAAGCCCCAGCAAGATGGTAGGAGGGGCAAAATCACATTTAGCATCAAGCCCCATACCTGCCAGAGACGCTCAGAGGGCTAAAACAAACCTTGTGTGCACCAGGACCCAGAGGTCCCACAGAGCCTGAGCCAGAACTGAGTCTGGGAGTCTCCTGTGGAGGTCCAGGCCAGCAGTGCCCTGCCTCAGGGGCAGGGGCTCTGGATGCAGCAGACCTGGGCATGGCATAGGCCCTCCTGGAGGAGGTCACCAATAACCCACCACAGAGCCACCAGAACTTACACAGGACGAGGGAAACAGACTCTGGGAGGGCACGAACAGCGCCTTGGGCACACCAGGACCCAGGAGAAAGGAGCAGTGACCCCCGGAGACTGACCGAGACTTGCCCTTGAGTGTCCAGGCGTCTCTGGTGCAGGCGTGGGTCGGCAGCGGCCTGCTCAACAGTTGCGGGCACAGAGTGCAGAGGTGCCTGCTTAGGACCTTTTGAAGGAGGTTGCCATTATCTTCATTACCTCCACCATAGTTTGGCCCCAGGTAAATAACAGAGAAAACACAGCCCCACCCATCAACAGAAAATTGGATTAAAGATTTAATGAGCATGGCTCCACCCATCAGAACAAGACCCAGTTTCTCCCTCAGTCAGTCTCTCCCATCAGGTACTTCCATAAGCCTCTTAACCTTCTCTATCAGAGGACAGACAGAATGAAAACCACAATCACAGAAAACTAACGAATCTAATCACAGGGACCACAGCCTTCTCTAACTCAATGAAACTATGAGCCATGCTGGGTAGGGCCACCCAAGACGGACGGGTCATGGTGGAGAGTTCTGACAAAATGTGGTCCACTGGAGAAGGGAATGGCAAACCTCTTCAGTACTGGCTTGAAAACTCCATGAATAGTATGAAAAGGCAAAAAGGACACTGAAAGATGAACTACCCAGGTTGATAGGTGCCCAGTGTGCTACTGGAGGTCAGTGGAGATATAACTCTAGAAAGCATGAAGAGATGGAGCGAAAGCGTAAACAACATCAAGTTCTGAATATGACTGGTGATGGAAGCAAAGTCCGATGCTGTAAAGAATAATGCTGCATAAGAACCTGGATGTTATGTCCATGAATCAAGGCAAACTGGAAGTGGTCAAACAGGAGATGGCAAGAGTGAATGTTGACACTGTAAGAATCAGCAAACTAAAATGGACTGGAATGGGTGAATTTAACTCAGATGACCATTATATCTACTACTGTGGGCAAGAATCCCTTAGAAGAAATGGAGTAGCCATCATAGTCAACAAAAGAGTCCGAATGCAGTATTTGGACGCAACTCAAAAATGACAGAATGAACTCTTTTCGTTTCCAAGGTAAACCATTCAATATCACAGTAATTCAAGTCTATGCCCCAAACAGCAATGCTGAAGAAGCTGAAGATGAACAGTTCTATGAAGACCGAAAAGACCTTCTAGAACTAACACCCAAAAGAGATGTTCTTTTTATTATAGGGGACTGGAATGCAAAAGTAGGAAGTCAAAAAATACCTGGAATGACAGGCAAATTTAGCCTTGAAGTACAGAATGAAGCAGGGCAAAGGCTAATAAGAGTTCTGCCAAGAAAATGCACTGGTCATAGCAAACATTCTCTTCCAAAAACACAAGAGAAGACTCTACACATGGACATCACCATTTTGTCAATACTGAAATCAGGTTGATTATATTCTTTGCAGCCAAAGATGGAAAAGCTCTACACAGTAGGCAAAAGCAAGGCTGGCAGCTGACTGTGGTTCAGATCATGAACTCCTTATTGCAAAATTCAGACTTAAATTGAAGAAAGCAGGGAAAACCACTAGACCATTCAGGTAGGACCTATATCAAATCCCTTAAGATTATACAGTGGAAGTGAGAAATAGATTCAATGGATTATATCTGATAGACAGAGTGTCTGAAGAACTATGGACAGAGGTTTATGACACTGTACAGGAGGGAGGGATCAAGACCATCCTCAAAAAAGAAATATAAAAAGGCAAAATGGTTGTCTGAGGAGGCCTTAAAAATAGTTGTGAATAGAAGAGAAACAAAAGGCAAAGGAGAAAAGGAAAGATATTCCTATTTAAATGCAGATTCCAAACAATAGAATGGAGAGAGAAGAAAGCTTTCCTCAGTGATCAATGCAAAGCAATGGAAGAAAACAATAGAATGGGAAAGACTAGAGATCTCTTCAAGAAAATAAGAAATGCCAAGGGAACATTTCATGCAAAGATGGGCACAATAAAGGACAGAAATTGTATGGCCCTAACAGAAGCAGAATAAATTAAGAAGAGCCGGCAAGAATACATAGAAGAACTATACAATAAAGATCTTCATGACCCAGATAATCGCGACAGTATGACCTTTCACCTAGAGCCAGACATCCTGGAATGCAAAGTCAAGTGGGACTTAGGAAGCACCACTATGAACAAAGCTAGTGGAGTTAATGGAATTCCAGTTGAGCTTTTTCAAATCCTAAAAGATGATGCTGTGAAAGTGCTGACTCAATATGCCAGGAAATTTGGAAAATTCAGCAGTGGCCACAGGACTGGAAAAGGTCAGTTTTCATTCCAATCCCAAAGAAAGGCAATGAAAAGAATGATCAAACTACCGCACAATTTCACTCATCTCAAACGCTAGTAAAGTAGTGCTCAAAATTCTCCAAGCCAAGCTTCAAAAGTATTTGAACCATGAACTTTCAGATGGTCAAGCTGAATTTAGAAAATGCAGAGGAACCAGAGATTAGCTTGCCAACATCCGCTGGATCATCAAAAAAGCAAAGAGTTCCAGTAAAACATCTCTTTCTGCTTTATTGACAATGCCAAAGCCTTTGACTGTGTGGATCACAACAAACTGTGGAAAATTCTGAAAGAGATGGGAATACCAGACCACCTGACCTGCCTCAGGAGAAACCTGTATGCAGGTCAGGAAGCAACAGTTAGAACTAGACATGGAACAACAGACTTGTTCCACATAGGGAAAGGAGTACATCAAGGCTGTATATTGTCACCCTGCTTATTTAACTTATATGCAGAGTACATCATGAGAAACCCTGGGCTGAATGAAGCTCAAGCTGGAATGAAGATTGCAGGTGAAATATCAATAACCTCAGATACACAGATGACACCACCCTCACGGTAGAAAGCAAAGAAGAACTAAAGAAACTCTTGATGAAAGAAAAGAGGAGAGTGAAAAAGTTGACTTAAAACTCAACATTCAGGAAACGAAGATCATGGCATCTGGTCCCATCATTTCATGGCAAATAGATGGGGAAACAATGGAAACAGTGACATACTTTATTTTGGGGGCTCCAAAATCACTGCAGATCATGACTGCAGCCATGAAATTAAAAGACACTTGCTCCTTGGAAGAAAAGTTATGACCAACCTAGACAGCATATTAAAAAGCAGAGACACTACTTTTTATGCTATGGTTTTTCCAGCAGTCATGTATGGATGTGAGAGTTGGATTATAAAGAAAGCTGAGCCCCAAAGAATTGATGCTTTTAAACTGTGGTGTTGGAGAAGACTCTTGAGAGAACCTTAGATTGCAAGGAGATCCAACCAGTCCATACTACAGGAGACCAGTCCTGAATATTCATTGGAAGGACTGATGCTGAAGCTGAAACACCAATACTTTTGCCACCTTATGCGAAGAACTGATTCATCTGAAAAGACCCTGATGCTGGGAAAGATTGAAGGCGGGAGGAGAAGGGGACGACAGAGGATGAGATGGTTGGATGGCATCACCAACTAGATGGACGTGAGTTTGAGTAAACTCCAGGAGCTGGTGATGGACAGGGAGGCCTGGTGTGCTGCAGTCCATGGGGTTGCAAAGAGTCGGAACTGACTGAGCGACTGAACTGAACTGAACTGAAGTGCCTTTACCTCCAAGGACAGAGGCGGTTGAGGAGTGTTTTGATAGAGAAACTATTGAAACACATTTGATTTTCAAGTGGAACAGCTTAGAAAAGGAGAAAAATGGCACTTTAACAAGAAGAGGTAGAAGAAGAATGGCCACTTTAGAAGCATAACCAGAACAATACAGGAATTTAGAATACTGGGGAAGTGAAATGCCAAGAAGCAGGTTGAAAGACATTTAGAGTAGACAATAAGTGCATTTACCATTATTGATCAGTAATGTGAAAAAACTTATGGTATCAAATAAATAATTAGGCCAGGTAGCCCTTAACAGGCTTTCCATTACATACAGAATCCAAAGCCCTTACCAAGCCCACACGGATGGTCTTCTTCTTCCTGACTTTCCATACTTCCTTAGTCAGCCAGTCTTTCCCTTCCACATCAGGAGCACACCATGCTTATTCTACTAGAACTGTTTGCACCCGCTATTTCGTCTATCTGGGATACCCTTTTCCAGCCTTTTACATGGTTCATCTATTTTAATTATCAATTGTCACCTATCATACTTCCCTATGAGTTACATTCTATCATGCCATTCTGGCCTACTTTTACCTACTACTACACTGACCTACTACTATGGTCTACAACCTAGACTGTGTATAAAAAAGCAGACACATTACTTTGCCAACAAAGGTCCATCTAGTCAAAGCTATGGTTTTTCCAGTAGTCATATATGGATGTGAGTGTTGGACTATAAAGAAAGCTGAGCGCAGAAGAATTGATGCTTTTGAACTGTGGTATTGGAGAAGACTCTTGAGAGTCCCTTGGACTGCAAGGAGATCCAACCAGTCCATTCTAAAGGAAATCAGTCCTGAATATTCATTGGAAGGATTGATGGTGAAACTGAAACTCCAATACTTAGGCCACCTGATGCAAAGAACTGACTCTTTGGAAAAGACCCTGAAGGCAGAAGGAGAAGGAGATGACAGAGGATGAGATGGTCGGATGGCATCACTGACTCGATGGACATCAGTTTGAGCAAGCTCCAGGATGTGGTGATGGACAGGGAAGCCTGGCGTGCAGCAGTCCATGGGGTCACTAAGAGTCGCACATGACTGAATGACTGAACTGAGATCTGAACTGATGGCCTACTTATTTCATGCGTAGCACATATTACAATTATCAGTTATTTATTTACATGTTTTCTGGACTGTATTAATGTATGTATTTCCCTGCTTGCTTCTGTTCCTTTCAGCAGAATGGAGAGATGATGTACCTTGTCTGTATTATTTAATCTAGTCAATGAAATCAAGATTTGGTAAATGAATGCACGAAATGATAGGTAAGAATTTGTGCAGTTACAATTAGCAGAACATTGACAGGCTTACATTATTATGTTCTATTTGTAACAGGAATACATGTTCATAATAGAAATTTTAGAATATGTAGAAAAGGAGATAATACAAATGCACTATACAACCATCAGGAAACAAGTAATTTTACAGTTTGTTCTATTTACTTCTATTGTTTTTTTTCATGTTTTCATATAGTTTCAATTATAAGTTTTTGAATAGTATATTTCTTACCTAGCAGATGTCATAATCATGTTTCATGTCATTAGAAATTCTTTCTAAATATCATTGCATTGTGTATTATCTCACAGTATAGTAGTTTCATATGTAGTTGCTATTTTCTTCTTTTTCATAAAACTCTAGAGCCATCTTGACACACAATAACTATCTACAACTCAATATAAAATACTTATAATGAACCTCTAGAAGTAGAATTACTGAGTTAAAGGGCATGATGAAGTATAGGCTCTTGATCCATACTACTAAATTACATCTAGCTAACTTTTTAAACTTGGACTTATACTAGTGAAACATGAAAATGTCCATTTTAACATGATCATCAACATATAAAATGTTGTTATTACAATATGTCTTAATTGCAAATAATATCTAAAATTACATCTCAGTTATTTTGAATGTATATATATTTTATTTTTTTAATATTAGCGAGATGAGGTTGATTATTTGTCAAGTGATTATCAACCATTTTAATTTCATCACACTTATTTACTAAATAATTAACAATTGATTCAACCTTAGGAAAAAATTAACACCTTCTAGGCAGAGCATGGGAGAAGGCAATGGCAACCCACTCCAGTACTCTTGCCTGGAGAATCCCAGAGACGGGGGAGCCTGGTGGGCTGCCGTCTATGGGGTCGCACAGAGTCAGACACGACTGAAGCGACTTAGCAGCAGCAGCAGCAGGCAGAGCGTGAGCTTCCCTGTGGTTCAGCTGGTAAAGAATCAGCAGGAGACTCAGATTCCATTTCTGGGTAGTGAAGATCCCCTGGAGAAGGGCATGGTAACCCACTCCAGTACGCTTGTCTGGAATACTCTGTGTACAGAGGAGCCTGGTGGGCTACAGCCCGCGGTGTCGCTAAGAATCCGAGAAGACTCAGTAGTTAACACTTCCTCTTTCACTTTCATGCACAGCGTGTGTTTGCCACTGAGTCATGTCCGACTCTTTGTGACTCTATGAACAGTAGCCCACCAGGCTCCTGTGTCCACAGAATTCTCTAGGCAAGAATATTGTAGTGGATAATCATCCCCTTCTCCAGAGTATGTTTCCAATCCAGGTCTCCTGCATTGCAGGTGGATTCTTTACCATCTGAGCCACCAGGGAAATTCTATGAATAGTGGGAGCTGTATATGATTTTAGTTTTTAAAATGTAAGATGAATAAACTGCAATGAAATTATTATTAATAAATCTTAACTCTACATTACATATTTGTCTCAACATGATACAGTGATGGGCGATCCCAACAGGGCAAAAAAAAAGAAAAAAAAAAAAAAAACACTTCATCCAGCCTAAATGTGAAGGCATGCTTTGTTAAAGACATGTAAGAAGAATCCTGAAGGACAATTTGCAGAGCAAAAATAGGTGAAGGGTAGAGGAGTGTCTCTGGTTGAGAACGCTAAGAAGAGCTGAAGCGTAAGACCAGGAATCTGATGTGGACAGAGTTTATCAGCTAGAGTGCAGGAGAGAGGCAGAGGGGTAAGAGCTGGAAAGAGTGAGTGAAGGGAGACCCTGTAGGGTACTGCGTTTTATGCAATGGTTTTACACTTGAGCCTAAAGGCAGTTTGGAAACTGTAGGAGCACAGATACAGCAGTGGGCTCATCCTGGCTAACACAAGGATAAGACTAAAGCAGAGCAAATATCCTAAGTAGCCCAAGTAAGATTTTTGGAAAAATACCTATGCCACAGAAGACAGGATACAGATAAGAAAGAAGCAAATTCAACATTTCACTGGTGGGGATGTGGTGGGGGAGACACATGAGTGAGAAGAAAAATAATAGAAGTTGGGCTAAGATGATTCCTACACTGGACCTGTGTGTTTGAGTTATAGTGACATTGAGGTTAAAGTAGCAGGAATGAAGAACAGTAATACATCAGATTAGGGAAACAATATATGTACTTTTCATAGTGTATGCATACCTCTCACCATAGTGGCATTATAGTTTACCTTGATATTTAGTAGTGATATGCCACCCTAAAAAGAGTCAGGCCTTTTTACCCAAACTTCACTCTATTATTTTCTAAATGGTAAAAATTTTTATAAAGATTGTATTCATTTAAATTGTACAACATGATGATTTGTTATAAATATACATAGTGAAATGACTACTACAGTCAAGCTAATTAATATAACAACTCCTCATAGTTACCACTTTGTGTCTGTGATGAGTGCATCTGAATTCTACTCTGAGTACATTTCCAGTTAATATCATTAACTAACAGTCTTCATACCTGTACATTACATCTCTGACTTTATTCATTCTACATAACCGTATATATGTTCATTTGGCCACCAGATCCCCATAGATCCCTTCTATTTCACTTTGTTGTCCACTATTCTCTGCTCTATTTCTAAGAGTTTGTCCTTTTATTTATTTATTTATTTTGTTTTAAGATTCTATGTGTAAGTAAGATCATACAGAATTTGTCTTTCTCTGTCTGGCTTATTTTACTTAGCATAATGTCCTCCAGGTTCATGCAACTTGTTCCAAACAGCAAGATTTCCTTCTTTCTCATGGCTGAATGCAATTTTATATATGGTATTCTTAGTTGTTCAGTCACATGCAACTCTTTGTGACCCCATGTATTGGAGCCAGCCAGGCTGCTCTGTCCATGGGGATTCTCCAGGCAAGAATATTGGAGTGGATTGCCATATCCTCCTCCAGGGGATCTTTCAAATCCAGGTCTCCCACACTGCAGGCAGAATCTTTACTAGCTGATAGCTCAGCTAGTAGATATATATATATATAGATAGATGATAGATAGATAGATAGATAGATGATAGATAGATAGATAGATAGATATAGATATATATTAGAGAGAGAGAAAGAAAACTTACGTGTGTGTATATACATGTCACATCACATATTCTTTATCCAGTCATCTGTTGACAGACACCTAGGTTTTTTCCAAGTCTTGGCTATTGTGAATAATGCTCAAATGAACATGAGAGTGCAGATATCTTGTCAAGATACTGATTTAGTCTCCCTTGGATATATACCCAGAAGTGGGTTTGCTGGATCATAAGTTAGTTCTAATTTTAATTTCTGAAGAAACTCCACACTGTTTTCCATAATGGCCATTCCAATTTACATTACCACCAACAGTATACAAGGGTTCTGATTTTTCCATATCTTTACCAACAGCTATTTTCTTTTGCCTTTTTGATGGCAGTCATTCTAACTTCTATGAGCAGATATCTCATTGTGGTTTTGATTTGCATTTCTCTGATGATTAATAATATTGAACACCTATTCATATATCCTTTGGCCATCTGTGTGTCCTCTTTTGAAAAATTTCTATACAGTTATTTGCCCATTTTTACGTGGAGTTTTTGGGGAGTTTTTTGTCTGTTTGTTTCTGTTATTGAGTTGCTGGAGTTCCTTATGTATTTTGGATATTAATCCTTTATCAACTGTATAATGTACAAATACTTTCTCCCATTCCTTAGACTGTATCTTCATTCCGTTGATCCATTTCCTTTGCATGCAGTTTTTTAGCTTGTTGTAATCTTATTTTTCTATTTTCACTTTTGCTGCCTTTGCTTCAGGGCTCATATCCAGGAAAATGACTACCCTGACCAACATCAAGAAATTTTCTCTATATATGTTCTTCTAATAGAAGAAATGGACAGCTTCCTAGAAACATATGACCTACCAAGACTGAATAATGAAGAAATAGAAAATCTGACCAAACTAATAGTGACTAAGGAAATTTTAGCAATTATCAAAAACTTCTCAACAAATAAAAGCCTAGAACACGGCGATTTCACAGATGACTTCTACCAAACATTTAAAGAGACATTAATACCAATCATTCTCAAATCTTCCAAAAACAGAAGAGGAAGAAACACTCCAAAACTATTTTGTGAGGCCAGCATTACCCTCATACCAAAAGGGTACCAGATAAGGACACTACAAGGAAAGAAATCAGCCCAAGATTCCTGATGGATACAGATGCAAAAAATCTTCAGTAAAACAATAGAAAACTGAATTCAACAGAATGTTAAAATGAAAATACACTAATTATTTTTATTAACTCTTAGCTGCCAATACCTAGCTAAACATCCAGCAATGACTGTTTACTATGCAGACACAACACCAAACAGTATACAGTGCACAGACCTCCTCTTCTGCCCATTCAGAAGGCTGAAAAGACCGTTTAACAGATTTCCTTCACCATCCTGTGCCTGCTTCTTCTAAGTAATACTCATAATAAAATACTCAAAGTATTCCACAGAGGACCTCAATGATTTTAACAGGAGGTAGAAGGCAGCAGAGATCTGGGAATAGAAGTAGTTAACAATAACATCTCAAAGTGGACTTTCCTGTCTTGTCTGACAACACATCTGAACGCTAAAAATACCTAAAAGACATGGATGAGATTAATCGGAAGACCAATTAAGATTATTCAACTATTCTGAAACATTTCTATTGAACCTGTCCATATTATTGTCTAATAAAAGCCTGTGGCTATAAAAGGACTTAATCTCTCCACAGAAACTTCCCTGAAAAAAAAAAAAAAACACTGCCACGATTAAGTTACAAATATTAGTACAGATCATACTGGTTAAAAAAAAAAAAAAAAAAAAAAGATGTATACAGACTTCAGGGAGTTAACCAAGATGGCAACATAAGTGGCATCTGATCCCCCTCCTCCCACAGGTGCACCAAGTGTACCGCTACAAAGGAAGTAATTCCTTCTGAAAGATACCTGGAAAACAACTCAGGAGCTCTACACATCCAGCAAATGAGAAAAATACGTACACTGAAACAATCAGAAAAGGCTGAGATGCACTCTCCCCAAAATTACTGCTCCTGATACAGTGTCATAAACTTAAGAGCGGACGTCAGCTCCTACCCGAGAAACAGGCCTCCAAACACATAGTGGCAAGCTATGTGGAAAGCGAATAGGATTTCCATCTACAATACCCAAAAGACTTCAGCCAACAAGGCACTTCTTGGTGGATACCTGAGCACTCACCTTGGCTATTATTACCCCAGAGCTCAGTGCAGAGAGAACAGGCAAATATGGTCTAACTGCATATTTTAAAAGCTGCTATGAGGGTCAGGCTCCTTTAGTAGCACACATCTCGGGACCAGTGGCAAGACTGGGAAATCAGGTGGCAGGGGCTTCCCCAGTGGCTCAATGGTAAAGAATCTGCCTGTCATTGCAAGAGACCTGGGTTCGATTCCTGGTTTGGGAAGATTCCCTGGAGAAGGAAATGGCAACCCACTCCAGTATTCTTGCCAGGGAAATCCCATGGACAGAGGAGCCTGGTGGGTTGCAGTCCATGAGGTCACAAAAAAGGTTGGACACGACTTAGTGACTAAACAACAAGGAAAGGTGGCAGACCCCTCCCCACCCTCTCCCTCCTGCCTCATCCAAGTTGCCAGGCTCTCCCTGGAAGGCACTGTACACTCCCCTGTGCCTACCTTCTATGGCTGCTACCTGAGGACAGGTCCTGGCCCGCCAGACTCTGAGAGCCCGTGGGACTTGCCTTAGGAGACCCAGAAGCACGCCCCTACAGCTATACACCTTGGCCCAGCTTAGAAAGTGAAAGTCGCTCACTTGTGTCCGACTCTCTGCGGCCCCATGGACTGTACACAGCCTATGGAATTCACCAGGCCATAATACTGGAGTGGGTAACCTTTCCCTTCTTCAAGGGATCTTCCCAACCCAAGGACTGAACCCAGGTCTGACGCATTGCAGGCAGATTCTTCACCAGCTGAGCCACCGTAGTTGTTGTAATAAAGTAAATTTAACCTTAAAAACCATTCTAAACTTGAGTTTACCAGGACTTTCTTTATGAATGAAAATAATATTTAGACTGCTACTGAGCTAAGAATATATTTGCATATATTATATCTAAAGCTCTAATATATTTAAACTTCTCTAAGAAGTGACAGCTTTAATACAAAAATTTTTTAGCCTTTCAACTCATGTAATGGAATACTCAAGGAAAATGGTTTTATATACTTGAGCATCTTCAATATCTCAGCAAACATGTCTTCCTTCTTGTTGAAAATAAATGGGATTAATAAACTGTGGCAATTTTTCCTAAAGCAAGGTACAGCAAATCTCTGTATGGCCCTTACCAGAAAATAAATTACATCTATAGCAAGAAGAAAAAAGAATACAAATACAAAATTCTTGTCAGAAAGTCACCCTATATTTAAAAGTTATATGTGCCTGCATTTTTGCTTTTTTTACTGTGTTTATGAATAAATACAGGATACAAACCCTTGGTGCCTCGAATGAGATACAGAATCTATGATTCAATGTTAACATCAAGACTATTTTAAACAGACATACAGCTTTGACTGTACACAACCTCTGGCATTTGATGTCTGACCCAGAACAAGTAATAAGAGGGATAAGGACACAGTGTATCTTGGAGAAAGTTTCAATTGCTTGAGAGATTTTGCAGGGAGTTGTGTGGGCAAACCCATCTTACTGGCTCTCCATCTAAAAGTCTCTATCACCCTGGGCAGCTGAGGTTGCTTTAGATAACCTAACAATCCCACCAATGGCAGAGATCAGACTCTGTGTAAGTTAAGTAGCAGAAGCTTTTAATGTTATTTTTTATCAGAAATTAAATAACCTAGAAACAAACTTCAAATTTTCCTGCTATACTAATTCATGCTGTGCTGTGCTTAGTCATTCAGCTGTGGCTGACTCTTTGTGATCCCATGGACTATAGGCCACCAGGCTCCTCTGTCCCTGGGGATTTTCCAGGCAAGAATACTAGAGTGGGTTGCCATGCCCTCCTCCAGGGGATCTTCCCAACCCAGGGATCGAACCCAGGTCTCCTGTACTACAGGCAGATTCTTTACCATCTGAGCCACCCCACCAGGGAAGCCCATAAGTAATTGGTGTGGTGGGCAGGGGGGAATAAAACAAGGTAACAATAGATTGTTTGAAGCTGAGTTCAAGCTCTTAACTGAAAATACAATAATGTTTCATTGTGTAGTTGTGCTGTTAAGTAAAGTTGTTTTTGACTGGAAGCATTTTATTTTTAACTAATTGTGTGTGTGTGTGTGTATGTGTGTGTGTGTGTGTGTATCACAGAGAACACATATATAGCCCTGATAAATCATGTACAATGTATGGGATTCTGATATATGATAATAAAATTGAATCTCTATTTCTCAAAATCTTGAGAAAATCGGATGAGCAAAATTTGTTTCATCTGCATTTCTGACTATAATTTTGTGATAAAGAGACAGATGTAATAAACTATTGTAACTCATGCAGACTGCACTTTACTATGTATAATCCTTAAAGCCTTATACCATGGTATTCTATCAGAGATTAAAGGAGATAAATATCAATGGACTTATTACATGTTAGTTTGCTATGAAACTAAGATTATTTCCAAAAATGGTATGTAAAAGTCATCAAGTATTTTAGATTTATTGAAACTGTTTTCCAAACAAGGGCCAGGATCTAGATATTCTCCAATTCTAACCTCTGCTGCCATAGTCTTTCTCAGCCTCTATGTATACTATTAATTTCACTGTCCACAAGACTGGTAACAGGAAGAATATTTAGTTGGCAGTAGGATTGGTAAAGGTGAAATTAATGGAGTTAAAATATAAAACATTCATTTCAAGCCTTTAAAAAAGTTTAAGCAATTTAAGATATTTCTACTGATATATATTGAAAATTTCTTTATTCTTTAAACCCCAAATCTTATCTATAATATTCATAAGAAATATTTAAATTATACTATTTAACTTCCAACATTGTTGGGAAATTAGATCAAATATAATTGATTTAAAATTTCAAGAATTGTTTTGGATGCACTGCTATTTTAACTTAGTTTTTAATTTATTAGATGTTTTAAGAAACATATAATTAGATGTTTTAGGAAAATATAATTTCATGTGTCAATCAGAGAGCTATAACTGAGGTTACAGTTTTGTAAACTATTTTTCAAATGTACTCTTCAAAAAAAATGATATTCTATATGCTTTCCACACATTCTCAGATGAATGTGATATACAACTTTTGGAAAATCCTGAGAACTAATTGATAAAACAAATGGAGCCACAAATCTCCCCAAACTTACTGGGTATGTGAAACAATCATCCAAATTTCTGATTCTTCTACCCAAATGGATACATCCATTTCCCAAATGTGCTAAATATTTTGTTTTTCCCTTCTTAGTAAAGAGCATTGCCATCTACCAGTTTCTCAAGTCACTATTTTTCCACAAATCAACAAAATAATATTCTTAAACCATAAATTGGATCATGTTACTGTACTTCACAAACCTGTCCAATATTTTTTTAGAATTTTTATTTGTGTTTTAAAAACATCTGTCTCTCTCACTAGAATATAAACTGTATGAGGAAAGAAGCAGTATTTCTTCTGTTGGTCCATTGCACATTTCTTGTATGCATAAATCCTGACAAAACAACATCAAAAAACAAACACTTTAAAATAAAGGAAGCAGTATGAATTATGCCACTAAGAATACAGAAGAGATGCAAACATATCCAAGATGACACTCTAGTGCTAAGACTTAAAAAGATTAAATTTAAAACAGAATGTCAAGTGTTTTCCCTAAACTGTTCATTTATTCTTCACATTGTTAAGCATATAGATTAATTGAAGGGAAAGTGGTATAGTTTCATATAAAATTAATTTATATGAAAATATAGACACAGGCTGCATGCAATAAAAGGTGAAATTCAAATGATCAATGAAAACACAAAAAATTTCAAATTCTCTAGCAATCAGAGAAAAGTGAATTGAAGTAAAATGTAAAAATATTTGTACTATTACAGCTTTGAAATGTGAAGGGTTTGGGAATGATGCCAATGTCATTCTAGGGTAAAAATTAGTAAATGCTTCTGGAGGGAAATTTGACCATATGAATGAACAGGTTAACAAATTCAATACAGCACACTGTGGCAGTTCTCAAAATAGATAACTTTTATAACGTCTTTCACATCAAACCTATTTCATAACTGAGTCCATTTAAAAGGCACTGCAATCAAAACTCTTAATTTTCCACAATTATGCTCATTTCTTGTTCTGAACACTACCTCCTTTATTTTGCTTCCCACATTTTAATTTCTGGGACTGTATTTATGTGCTGACATTTTTATCTTTTCTAAGAACAGTATGTTCCTTGATGTCAACACTGATTTCTAGTTTATATTTTCAGTTCAGTTCAGTTACTCAGTTGTGTTCAACTTTTGCAACCCCACGAATCGCCACACACCAGGCCTCCCTGTCCATCACCAACTCCCAGAATTTACCCAAACTCAAGTCCATTGAGTCGCTGATGCCATCCAATCATCTCATCCTCTGTCATCCCAGTCTCCTCCTGCCATCAATCTTTCCCAGAATCAGGATCTTTTCAAATGAGTCAGTTCTTCGCACCAGGTGACCAAAGTATTGGAGTTTCAGCTTCAACATCAGTCCTTCCAATGAACACCCAGGACTGATCTGCTTTAGGATGGACTGGTTGGGTCTCCTTGCAGTCCAAAGGATTCTCAAAAGTCTTCTCCAACACCACAATTCAAAAGCATCAATTCTTCGGCACTCAGCTTTCTTTATAGTCTAACTCTCACATCCATACATGACTATTGGAAAAACCATAGCTTTGACTAGACAGAGCTTTGTTGGTAAAATAATGTCTCTGCTTTTTAATATGCTGTCTAGATTGGTCATAACTTTTCTTCCAAGGAGTAAGCGTCTTTTAATTTCATGGCTGCAGTCACCATCTGCCATGATTTTGGAGCCCAAAAAAATAAAGTCTGACACTGTATCCCCATCTATTTGACATGAAGTGATGGGACTGGATGCCATGATCTTAGTTTTCTGAGTATTGAGCTTTAAACCAAGGTCTTCACTCTCCTCTTTCACTTTCATCAAGAGGCTTTTTAGTTCCTCTTCACTTTCTGCCATAAGGGTGGTGTCATCTGCATAACTGAGGTTATTGATATTTCTCCTGGCAATCTTGATTCCAGCTTGTGCTTCTTCCAGCCCAGCATTTCTCATGATGTACACTGCATATAAGTTAAATAAGCAGGGTGACAATATACAGGCTTGACATACTCCTTTTCCTATTTGGAACCAGTCTGTTGTTCCATGTCCAGTTCTAACTGTTGTTTCCTGACCTGCATACAGAGTTGTTAAGAGTCAGGTCAGGTGGTCTGGTATTCCCATCTCTTTCAGAATTTTCCACTGTCTATTGTGATCCACATAGTCAAAGGCTTTGGCATAGTCAATAAAGAAGAAATAGATGTTTCTGTGGAACTTTTGTTTTTCAATGATCCAGCAGATATGGCAATTAGATCTCTGGTTCCTCTGCCTTTTCTAAATCCAGCTTGAACATCTGGAAGTTCATGGTTCATGTATTGTTGAAGCCTGGCTTAGAGAATTTTGAGCATTATTTTACTAGTGTGTAACATTAATGTAATTGTGCGGTAGTCTGAGCATTCTTTGGCATTGCCTTTCTTTGGGATTGGAATGAAAACTGACCTTTTCCAGTCCTGTGGCCACTGCTGAGTTTTCCAAATTTCCTGGCATATTGAGCCAGCACTTTCACAGCCTCATCTTTTAGTATTTGAAATAGCTCACCTGGAATTCCATCTTCTCCACTAGCTTTGTTCATAGGGATGATTCCTAAGAGTCACTTGACTTCACATTCCAGGATGTCTGGCTCCGGGTGAGTGACCACACCATCGTGATTATCTGGGTCTTAAAGATCTTTTTAGTAAAGTTCTCTGTATATTCTTGCCACCTCTTCTTTTTTTTTTTTTTTTTTAATTATTTTTTATTAGTTGGAGGCTAATTACTTCACAACATTGCAGTGGGTTTTGTCATACACTGACATGAATCAGCCATGTAGTTACATGTATTCCCAATCCCGATACCCCCTCCCACCTCCCCCCCCCAACCCGTTTCCCCTGGGTCCTCCCAGTGCACCTGGCCCGAGCACCTGTCTCATGCATCCAACCTGGGCTGGTGGTTTGTTTCACCATAGATAATATACATGCTGTTCTTTTGAAATATCCCACCCTCACATTCTCCCACAGAGTTCAAAAGTCTGTTCTGTACTTCTGTGTCTCTTTTTCTGTTTTGCATATAGGGTTATCATTACCATCTTGCTAAATTCCATATATATGTATTAGTATGCTGTAATGATCTATATCTTTCTGGCTTACTTCACTCTGTATAATGGGCTCCAGTTTCATCCATCTCATTAGAACTGATTCAAATGAATTCTTTTTAATGGCTGAGTAATATTCCATGGTGTATATGTACCACAGCTTCCTTATCCATTCATCTGCTGATGGGCATCTAGGTTGCTTCCATGTCCTGGCTATTATAAACAGTGCTGCGATGAACATTGGGGTGCACATGTCTCTTTCAGATCTGGTTTCCTCAGTGTGTATGCCCAAGAGTGGTATTGCTGGGTCATATGGCAGTTCTATTTCAAGTTTTTTAAGAAATCTCCACACTGTTTCCCATAGTGGCTGTACTAGTTTGCATTCCCACCAACAGTGTAAGAGGGTTCCCTTTTCTCCACACCCTCTCCAGCATTTATTGCTTGTAGACTTTTGGATAGCAGCCATCCTGACTGGCGTGTAATGGTACCTCATTGTGGTTTTGATTTGCATTTCTCTGATAATGAGTGATGTTGAGCATCTTTTCATGTGTTTGTTAGCCATCTGTATGTCTTCTTTGGAGAAATGTCTGTTTAGTTCTTTGGCCCATTTTTTGATTGGGTCATTTATTTTTCTGGAATTGAGCTGTAGGAGTTGCTTGTATATTTTTGAGATTAATCCTTTATCTGTTGCTTCATTTGCTATTATTTTCTCCCAATCTGAGGGCTGTCTTTTCACCTTACTTATGGTTTCCTTTGTTGTGCAAAAGCTTTTAAGTTTCATTAGGTCCCATTTGTTTATTTTTGCTTTTATTTCCAATATTCTGGGAGGTGGGTCATAGAGGATCCTGCTATGATTCATGTCAGAGAGTGTTTTGGCTATGTTCTCCTCTAGGAGTTTTATAGTTTCTGGTCTTACATTTAGATCTTTAATCCATTTTGAGTTTATTTTTGTGTATGGTGTTAGAAAGTGTTCTAGTTTCATTCTTTTACAAGTGGTTGACCAGTTTTCCCAGCACCACTTGTTGAAAAGGGTGTCTTTTTTCCATTGTATATCCTTGCCTCCTTTGTCAAAGATAAGGTGACCATAGGTTCGTGGATTTATCTCTGGGCTTTCTATTCTGTTCCATTGGTCTATATTTCTGTCTTTGTGCCAGTACCACACTGTCTTGATGACTGTGGCTTTGTAGTAGAGTCTGAAGTCAGGCAGGTTGATTCCTCCAGTTCCATTCATCTTTCTCAAGATTACTTTGGCTATTCGAGGTTTTTTGTATTTCCATACAAATTGTGAAATTCTTTGGTCTAGTTCTGTGAAAAATACTGTTGGTAGCTTGATAGGGATTGCATTGAATCTATAGATTGCTTTGGGTAGAATAGCCATTTTGACAATATTGATTCTTCCAATCCATGAACACGGTATGTTTCTCCATCTGTTTGTGTCCTCTTTGATTTCTTTCATCAGTGTTTTATAGTTTTCTATGTATAGGTCTTTTGTTTCTTTAGGTAGATATACTCCTAAGTATTTTATTCTTTTTGTTGCAATGGTGAATGGTATTGTTTCCTTAATTTCTCTTTCTGTTTTTTCATTGTTAGTATATAGGAATGCAAGGGATTTCTGTGTGTTGATTTTATATCCTGCAACTTTACTATATTCATTGATTAGCTCTAGTAATTTTCTGGTGGAGTCTTTAGGGTTTTCTATGTAGAGGATCATGTCATCTGCAAACAGCGAGAGTTTCACTTCTTCTTTTCCTGTCTGGATTCCTTTTACTTCTTTTTCTACTCTGATTTCTGTTTGCCACCTCTTCTTAATATCTTCTGCTTCTGTTCAGTCCATACCATTTCTGTCCTTTATTGTATCCATCTTTGCATGAAATGTTCCCTTGATATCTTAATTTTCCTGAAGAGATCTCTAGTCTTTCCCATTCTATTCTTTTCCCATTTATATTTTAATTGTACCCATTTTAAATTGTATATGTTATGCAAGACATTAGCCTAAGCTGACACATCTGTAGATGTGCTATTATATTTAACTAATCTGTACTTTAAAAGATGTTATAAAGTTGTTATTTTTATGTCCACTTCCATATGAATAAATGGAAGTTCAATTAATTAAAGTCCTTTGCCAAAAGCTATACAGTTTACTAATTCCAAGGAGTGCCAGAATGTAATCCCAGTCTGTTTGATATTCACTCCATTGTATTGCTGTCATGACAACCTGTTAATAATGGCTTTGCAGATATGTATACACACAGAGATTGCTTGATAGATTAATGCTCACTAGAAATAAGCCTGGGTAGTCCTGGTTGCTGATTAAACAATTAACATGTTTGCAATAACTACTATATATAAGATAATTGTGTGATAATAATTTTAAAAAAACGTATGTTTGGCCTGCTATTGACTCATGGCACAGAGCTCTTAAAACCCTCGTAATTTCCTAAGTGATAAGAATGCCAGTAGCAACTCTCGTATTAGTATTTGTCATTGACATTGCAGCTGACAAAGGCTCTGAAGGCACAGAGCACACTGGAAGCAAGTTTTATCCAACTGAGGTGACGCGGGGTGGGTTCCCAGGTGGCACCTGGATGAGCAATGGTCACTGAAAAACTAAGCCATAATTAGGAACTTGGAATTTTCAGCCCCAACTTTCATCCTCCAGATAAGGAGAGGAACTTAACAGGGAGTTAAAAATTGATCATGCCTATGTGTTTAACCTTCCCTCAAATCCTTAAAGTACTGGATTCAGAAAAGCATCAGGGCTTCCCTGATAGCTCAGTTGGTAAAGAATCCACCTGCAATGCAGGAGACTCCGTTTCAATTCCTGGGTCGGGAAGACTAGAGAAGGGATAGGCTACCCACTCCAGTATTGTTGGACTCCCCTTGTGGCTCAGCTGGAAAAGAATCTGCCTGCAATGCGGAAGAACTAGGTTCAACTTTTGGGTTGGGAAGATCCCCTGGAGAAGGGAAAGGCTACTCATTCCAGTATTCTGGCCTGGAGAATTCCATGGGCTGTATAGTCCATGGGGTCGCAAAGAGTTGGATACGACTCAGTGACTTTCACTTTTAAGTATTATGAACTGTAATATAAATGAAACAAAAGTGAATAAACAATAAAGAGATAGATGTATATGAGATGATTCCAGTGTACTGTGGAGTTTCCCAAAGAGCATCAAGACACAACTATAATAAAAATGCAATCAAGTTTTCCTGGATTTTTTTTATTATAAGGAGATACTTAGTTTAAAAAAAATATGCAGGGAGATAATTCTTGATATAGTAAATTGGACATTTATTGAAAGCCTTCTTCGGGAGAAAGTGATACAGCAGATGCTGTCTGTGCCTCACACCACATTCCTCTGGCTTATCTGTGGTTGTTTAAGCTATAGATACAGGGGGCAATGCGCAACTGGCAGCTTTTCATTTCAAGGACGTTGGACTACCTGGAGTTACAGGGCAGTTGACATGTCTGATAACCTTCAACCAAAAGTATCAGGAGCTAGTAGAGAAAAGTTTCAGCCTCCTGATTTCACACGGACAGTTCTGAAGGGCAGTTTTTATAAACTCTTCAGGGTGTTCCCGGCAGAACTAATTCCCAGGTGCTCATGGTGGTAACCAAGGCAGTCATACACTCTAGTCTTTCCTTCTTTTCTGCTTTATCTTCCCCATGTCTTCACTATTGCTTTCCACAATTACCTGTAAAATAAACTCCCGCACAGAAGATGCTACTTCAGGTTCTGCTTTAAAGGCAACTCTTACAAATACAGATGGGATAGTATTAAAAATAAATTCAAGGATAATTTAGATAATTTCAGTGCTGGTCAATGTATGAGGATGGTAGTCTCTATATCCCCCATGAAAGACTGAATATCACTGATAAGAACACATACAAGGTAAACCTGTTGCTTGCAATGGGTACAGTTTTTCAGGTTTGATGAGACAATGTTTCTATATGCTTTGTGTATTATGAGAAAGATAATTTCAATTACAGTTCAGTTAATATTTATTTTCCCCAGAATGTGACAATAGCCTTTCATATCACTATTGAAGCAAATTTGATATTTGTCTTTAATACTGGCATTTACAAAATTTGTATAAATGGTATTTGTAAGACTCATTATTTAAAAGTTTAATGTAATTCACCTGAAATTATAAAGGGATAGAATGGAAAATAGAAAAGAGAACGCAAGTCAGCAGAAGTTTCTTATACCAGATTTGGAAATCAATCTTAGACAAAATTTCAGTGATGGTTATCTGCAGCTCATTTTATTTAGTGTGAAAAATGAAATAATCTAACACAATACAGTGTTCTAGCTTTGATATTACCTTCACAATATTGAAATTAGCTATGGCTTTAAATCCCTGAAGGGCACTTAAATATAATTTAGTTAGCTACCTCCCTCAAACTTAATATAATTCATGGATATTTTAGGCTTTCAGGGAAGTGGTAAATGTATTATCTCTATAAATATCTTAGTCAATAATTGTTCCAACAAAAGCCTATGCACTCAGAATCTAGTCTTTCTCACTAATTCTTTCTATAATAAACAATTCTCATTTAAATTGTTTTTATTTTTATAAATCCATGTCTTGACACTTTCAATTAGAATTCTAACCCTAATCCGCAGCTTATGTTTATGGAAAATTCAGTTCATTTCCTATGAAAAACATATTTCAGATTATAATATAAAGTTCATGAGGTCAGAGATCCCCCAATTATTTTTCTGATAAAATTTGCAATGCTTCCATTTCATATGCAGTATATAACAGATATTTAATGAATCTTTAATAATTAATAAAACATTGAACTTTTTCAATAAACACTGGAAAAAAAGCTATTTTACATATCTCAATGACTCAAAGGTATAGCGTAAAATTCAGTGTGATGCTGAAATCTCTGCTGTAGTGATTATGTTTTTTACTTTGTTAAACATTAGTCATAAGTTCTGTTGGTACAGTTTTCATTAAAGTATATTTTACTGAATGTAATTTTCAGGTAGAATCTTAACCTATGATATTACAAAATAAATTTGATTACTTTTTTATAGGAGAAAGTTACAGATTACCTTGTTAGAAATACAGGCATGCAAAGTAACACGTTCAGTGAACTGAAGAGCTGAATATTTTGCCAATAGTTTCCTGAGCATGATTGTCCAGTGAAGGCCCACAGTCATACTAATCCAAGTGCTGTAAGCATCAAGAATTCATCTTATTAATTAGGATTCACAAGGAATCCACAAAACTTTACAGAATACATTAAAAGTATTCAAAACCTCATCAGCTTACTGCATTTATACAACTTAATCTTAAACTATATATACATATATATAACTTGACATTATAAATAAATATACATATATGCATCTTATTTCCACCTGTATTTTCCAAATGCGAATGAAGAAATTTAACTAAATATAAAAAATGATTATAATCTGATGGATTAAAAGAGGCCATGATTCAATATATAAGCTCCTGGCACATTTATCTATCAAAAGAAGGTCTTGTCTGCAAATTTCAGCAATTACGTACCCCAGTGACTCTTCTTAACTCTCTGTAGTCCTTAATCCCAATACATCAAAATCACCACAAAAGAAAATAAGTTTAGCAGATTATATCACTATCTATATTCTGGAAATATCAGGAACACCTTTCAAATATCCTCTTTTTAAAAGAAAGAAAAATTAGGACAGGAATCACCTCTCTTCTAAGTTTGTTGGCTCAACAACTCCTACATTCATAATACCCCCACATAAAAAGCACATTATTTCAGTCATACATACAATAGACAAAGGCTCGACTTTTGATATACATGGGACAAAGCTCATGGTGTATCCCGCGCAGCTGCATAGAGCCACATGCTTACGATCTCATGCTTGTTTTAAGAGTCCACCACCACCATCTTGAAAGTCTTAATATTTTAACCAGGGGGCACTCATTTTTCTCCTTGAACTGGGTCCTGAAAATTATGTAGCTGGTAGTAAAGAGGCACACTTCTTTAATTTTATTAATACTATCTATGAAAAATCAGACATATTAGACTGTTTCCTCACCATCTATGTTTGTCAGGATGAGCTAAATTATGTTGTAGTTACAAACTACTAAAATCTCAGTGACTTAAACAACAAATAAAGCAAAGATTGATTCCTTAGCCAGGTTATATGATCATCCGGGGATTCACACTATCTTATTATTCCTGATATCTATTTCTAAAATATTTCTAAGCCATTAAAAACAGGAGATTTTAACCTTTAGGGATTAAAGGTTATAGTGATCAGAATTCCTTGCCAGGAGAAGACAAGACTTCTTCAAATAATAAGAAAAATCACCTCCCCCTTTATCAAAACTCAGACTAACTCATTACTAATGAGTGAATGAAAGATAAGAAGGGAACTTAAGAAATCTGTGCTGTTGAAGATAGTCTGAAACGCTAAATTAGAGTATTTTTGAATGATTATACCCCAATAATCTGGAGAAGGAAATGGCTATCCATTTCAGTATTCTTGCCTGGAGAATTTCAAGGACAAAGGAGTCTGGCAGGCTACAGCTGATGAAGTTGTAAAGAGTCAGATGCAACTGAATGAGTAACACACACATAGCAAATCTACTATAGCACTGAGAGGTTCTCACAGCTATTTGCTCTCCAAGGTAAACACTGTTTTCAATGTTCCAACAGGATTTATTACTTAATGTCATTTAGCATGCTTTAGAAAAGTGAGATATTCCATGCTAAATTTGACCCGGTGTCTCATTACTGCTCCTCCTCACGCCCCAGTCCATAACCAAGCTATTTAGACGGTATTCAATTCAAAATTATGTATTTTCTTCTCTTCACACATGCTACTCCCTCCGTCTCAATACTTTAGTCTTTCTTTTCCTTTATCCTTAACAACTCCAATCATCTTGTGTAAATATTGCATTCTTCAAGTTTCCTATGAAAAGTTAATTCCTTAAGAAATCCTGGTAGAGTGGGTACTTTGGGTTCCCATGCTACACTATACTATTCCTACTATGCATGCAGTTTCTGATCTGTTTTCAAATGTGTGCATACTTGCCTGTGGTCATTAGGTGATTAACTCTGAGTGGAGAGGGGCCTGGTTACATTTTAATCACCAAATTTCTAGCACTTATTATAATAAATATTATTTCAATTGAATTAATTAGATCAGCTTCTGAAAGATCCTAAGAATTAGTAAAATAAAATGTTTTTTTAATAATTTGAAAATACTACTCTTTTATTTCCAATATTCTGGGAGGTGGGTCATAGAGGATCTTGCTGTGATTTATGTCGGAGAGTGTTTTGGCTATGTTCTCCTCTAGGAGTTTTATAGTTTCTAGTCTTACATTTAGATCTTTAATCCATTTTGAGTTTATTTTTGTGTATGGTGTTAGAAAGTGTTCTAGTTTCATTCTTTTACAAGTGGTTGACCAGTTTTCCCAGCACCACTTGTTAAAGAGGTTGTCTTTTTTCCATTGTATATCCTTGCCTCCTTTGTCAAAGATAAGGTGTCCATAGGTTCGTGGATTTATCTCTGGGCTTTCTATTCTGTTCCATTGATCTATATTTCTGTCTTTGTGCCAGTACCATACTGTCTTGATGACTGTGGCTTTGTAGTAGAGTCTGAAGTCAGGCAGGTTGATTCCTCCAGTTCCATTCTTCTTTCTCAAGATTATTTTGGCTATTCGAGGTTTTTTGTATTTCCATACAAATTGTGAAATTCTTTGGTCTAGTTCTGTGAAAAATACTGTTGGTAGCTTGATAGGGATTGCATTGAATCTATAGACTGCTTTGGGTAGAATAGCCATTTTGACAATATTGATTCTTCCAATCCATGAACACGGTATGTTTCTCCATCTGTTTGTGTCCTCTTTGATTTCTTTCATCAGTGTTTTATAGTTTTCTATGTATAGGTCCTCTGTTTCTTTAGGTAGATATACTCCTAAGTATTTTATTCTTTTTGTTGCAATGGTGAATGGTATTGTTTCCTTAATTTCTCTTTCTGTTTTTTCATTGTTAGTATGACCTAATGAAACTTAAAAGCTTTTGCACTACAAAGGAAACTATAAGCAAGGTGAAAAGACAGCCCTCAGATTGGGAGAAAATAATAGCAAATGAACAAACAGACAAAGGATTAATCTCAAAAATATACAAGCAACTCCTGCAGCTCAATTCCAGAAAAATAAATGACCCAATCAAAAAATGGGCCAAAGAACTAAACAGACATTTCTCCAAAGAAGACATACAGATGGCTAACAAACACATGAAAAGATGCTCAACATCACTCATTATTAGAGAAATGCAAATCAAAACCACAATGAGGTACCATTACACGCCAGTCAGAATGGCTGCTATCCAAAAGTCTACAAGCAATAAATGCTGGAGAGGGTGTGGAGAAAAGGGAACCCTCTTACACTGTTGGTGGGAATGCAAACTAGTACAGCCGCTATGGAAAACAGTGTGGAGATTTCTTAAAAAACTGGAAATAGAACTGCCATATGACCCAGCAATCCCACTTCTGGGCATACACACTGAGGAAACCAGATCTGAAAGAGACACGTGCACCCCAATGTTCATCGCAGCACTGTTTATAATAGCCAGGACATGGAAGCAACCTAGATGCCCATCAGCAGATGAATGGATAAGGAAGCTGTGGTACATATACACCATGGAATATTACTCAGCCATTAAAAAGAATTCATTTGAACCAGTCCTAATGAGATGGATGAAGCTGGAGCCCATTATACAGAGTGAAGTAAGCCAGAAAGATAAAGAACATTACAGCATACTAACACATATATATGGAATTTAGAAAGGTGATAACGATAACCCTATATGCAAAACAGAAAAAGAAACACAGAAGTACAGAACAGACTTTTGAACTCTGTGGGAGAATGTGAGGGTGGGATATTTCAAAAGAACAGCATGTATACTATCTATGGTGAAACAGATCACCAGCCCAGGTGGGATGCATGAGACAAGTGCTTGGGCCTGGTGCACTGGGAAGACCCAGAGGAATCGGGTGGAGAGGGAGGTGGGAGGGGGGATTGGGATTGGGAATACATGTAAATCCATGGCTGATTCATATCAAAGTATGACAAAACCCACTGGAAAAAAAAAAAAATTAAAAAAAAAAAAAAAAAGAAAATACTACTCTTTATTTGATGTAATTATGTTCACATTTTTATGGGGGTTTTGCTGTAATTGAAAGGAAAAAGGAATTGTTTATGGCCATTTTTATTTCTATTACATATAAGCAATGCAAAGAATGTTTTACTGGAAGCCATTATGCCTAGGGAAGCAATATCCAACAGCGGCTTGGAAGTAAACTGATATTTCAAATGCTGATGGCTCCATTACCTCTGCTTCCAAGGTGATGTACAACAGTATGTAATCATTCTCTGTTCTTCAGACACATTTTGCTTATTTTAAAAACAAGAATGATGGAATAGGATATATGGGTATAATGGCATATATAGTATAAAGAGGTAGCTGGAAGTTTTGAACTTGTCTTTGTAGATGACCTTGGAAAGTCTTTATGTACTTTCATTGTTCATTCCCTTTCCTTAAAATGAGTATAATACTACTTAACTCACAGGGATATGATGAGCACCACATAGGGAAATACGCATGGACATAATGTGTGAACTAAAAAGATTTGTATACACATGAAAAACAAATAATTAAAAGGTTTTGCTTAAAATATATTAATCTACCAAACCTTACACTATTCAGTAAAAAAATATAACCCTGTGTTTTCAAGAGTATAAAATATACCACACTGGGTTAATATATGTGTTCAAAAAGACACATGCACAAACATCCTATATACATATATATGGAAGGGCATTTATTGAAATAAAAAGGCCAACTGATATGTGCATATACATATATATTAGTATATATACATATATGTCTATTATTTATAGTTAATTGGTTAATAAAAGTTTATGGATAATGATTATAAAGAGTTACTCATTTTCTATGTATCTGTACTTGGCTATTAGCTTTCTTAACCTTGACGATAATTTTACTGCTGTCAAAAATATGTAAAATCATTTTGAAGCATTTAGAAAGCTATAAGAGGAACATAGATACTTAATGAGTTAATTTTCTTATCAAATTCAACACAAAATCTGAATTTTTTATTTTCTCTTTTTGAATACAAATATATTATCTATATTTTTATAAATTTTATATGTTTTACTTGTACTATTAGACAGCATTTGCTTTTAAAAACTCATACCTATCACGGGATATACAGTTTAAAAATACAAGGAAACAATATTTACCTAATAACTCCTCTAGAACTGTCACTTACAGTACAGACATAAAAGTTCAACCTTAGGAATTCTTATCTTTCCAGCTAACTATGTAATCCATACCAACTGTACACCTTCCATGATAAAATAACGGAAGAGAGGAGCCTTTGTCATATTGTTGATGTGCCAGAATCATATTTTATCCTAGTGTCAGGGTTTTTAGAAAACAAATCAGACCTAAACTAATTCAAAATTTCAAAGCATGCCTTTAGCATTACAGTACTTTTAGAGTCACTGTGCTTTTTGATGAAAGGTAAACTTTTATAACAATCTTTTTCACTCAAAAATTCATCCACTTTAATCTCCGTTGCAGTCATCCTTCCTTTCAGGTAATCTACCACAAACCACCACAACTGAAGAAAAACTTCTATAATTTTAAAGCAGAAGGAAATTGAACTCCTTAAAAAAGCAGTATAAATAGTAGCCAAACAATGCATACTCCAATTCTATCAAACACAACCAGATTCCTTTCTCTCCAGTAAAAATCATGATATTGATTTCATTCAAGACCCACCTTGTCCTGGATTCTTTCTGTAATGCAGCTTTGGACTAATCATAATTATTAATATTTCTAAGTTAACATAATATATTCTGTGGAAACTCAAAAATTAACTTCCTTAAAGACTTTTGATATGGAGAAATAACTAAACAAAACTATTTATTAAGTATGCAAAGACTGAACTAAAACAAAGATGGAATACAAATTTTAAAAGACAAAACCAAGAACATTGTATTATTCACATTACTTTTCAGTAAAAATGTTAAAAGTCCTCCAAAAATATCTGAATAATAAACCAAGCAATTTTTATATTAATTCTGCCTTATCAATATGCTCATATATAGGTACAATTTAATAGAGAAGCACTTATGTATGTATGCATGTGTGTTCCTATATTTTTCTATATTACTGTCAGTTCTATTAAAAGAGGTTATAAAGATACTTCTCTTTTATCATTTTTCAATATGCTGGGGGTATCATTTTCAAGTATTCCTATCACAGATGATGAAAAATCTATATAGCTTCATGAGTTCCAAGAAAGCCATGGATAATAAAAATGGGGGAAACATTTATAGCTATCACTTTTTTGATAATAGCATTTTGGACAGATATTATATAAGGTGAAATTTTGTTCTCAACTTTAATTTTATGGTTTTGCTTTTTATCTTTTTCTCAAGTGGCTTTTGATATTGTAGAATAAATATTGAATTATTGATGCTAAGAAAGATGTATAAAATGTTTATTTTTATTTTTCATTGAAAAAAAATTTATTCCCCTTAAATATTTCTTATTGGACATCTTAAGAGTGCTTGTGAGAAGAAAGAGTATGTTACAATCTAAATCCAATGGCATGCTTTGTTTTCACTTGTAAGGGAAAAGTGCATCATAACCAATTTCATTAGTAATGCTAATATTCCATGCTTTCAACAATTCCAGGCATTACCACCAACGGCTTAAAGATGAAACTATTAAAGGATTAATATGATCTTTAATTTTTTACTAATGTTAATTCATTTGAGGTTCCATAATGATGTGTTATATGTGTTTGCATCTATATCATCAAAATAATCTATAATATACTATATGAATGACATACAAATATATTATTATAATATCCAAACCTTAATCTTAAGAAAATAATCATATATTTATCTCATATTTTCCATAAGTTTAGATATGTGCAATATATTTATTATTAATGTACTGTGCAATAAACAACATACTCATAATTTTTATAATACCACTCACAATTTCTAATGACCCAACTATTAACATATCTTCTTGTTCAATAAGTATTAAAATGTTAAGTTCAAATAAAAGTGTCATACTAATGAATACATATGAACTGTGTACCACACTCTAGTTTTTCTACTTCTGTTATTGTATATTCTTAAATATTTTGCATATTTTTCATTCCTTCGATGGCTTTTTTTTTTTTTCCTAACAATTCCATATGTGACTTCACTGTTAAAATCTATTTCAGATTTTGGACTATTTTTTTCCATTGTAAATAATAAACTTATATATATATGTGTTAGTATGCTAATAAAAAAATAAAATAAAATAAAATTGAAAAAAATAATAAAATTTTAAACTCTGCCTTTCAAATTTATACTCAAAGCAGTTCATATGGCAAAAGTCTCATTTATTCAGACTATTTACAATGAGATTAACAGAGATTTTTTTAGGATCATAAATTTTTCAAATAATACCCACTGTGCGATGCTCTTTCAGTAGGTTTTTCATGTGTGACTAAAAGCTAAGACAGTAGCAATGTAATCTCCAACAGGAAAAATGTTTTGCATTTTCAAATAGACCAGATTTTTTTATGTTCATAATTATGAAACGTGGAAAAGAATTAGCAGGCCTAAGTTAATTTGCAATTCTGAGGGTATTCGCAGACACAAAGCATCAGACACAACTGAGCAACTGAACAATTCTCAGATTAGAGTCTTGTCACAGAGGATACCAGTTTCCCTATTAACTCTAAGTTTTTGTTTTCTGGCTTTTTTTTATTATTATTTTTTGGTGTAATTTTTTTCCCAAAGCAGGTTCTGTATTACATTCTCGATTCTAAGCTCAACTCACGTTGTCCCCAGCTACTGCTACTACCCTAATGCTGGGCCCTAGCCTTCTATTTACCACAACCATTTAAACAGAGAACAGCATACAAATGATGCAGCTGTCTCCATCATACCTGCAGTATGGCAGCAGAGCTAAAAACCTTCTAATTCACAAGGTCTGTTCGGAGACCACTTGAAACAGTTGTTGCATAATTTGTTGTTTTTTATTCGCTAAGTCATGTCCAACTCTTTTGTGAACCCATGGACTGTCTGTCGCCCATCAGGCTCCTCTGTCCATGGCATTTCCCAGGTAAGAACAGTGAGTGGGTTGAAATTTCCTTCTCCAGGGGTCTTCCTGACCCATGGATCGAACTTGCATCTCCTGCATTGGCAGGCAGACTCTTTACCACTAAGCCAACAGGGAAGTGCTGTTGCATGATTAGACGCTGTTATGTATCTGCAGGGATGTTATGCTTTGGAGCTGAGTCTGAATTCAAGATTCTATTATTTTCATTTAGAAGACAGAATATACAGTAGTATGTCCTTATTTAACACACTTAATATGCCCAGGACACATCATGGTTTTTGCACAAGGGGCTTCTAGAATTTAAGTAAAGCTTTGATTATCGGAAGAGGGAGGTTTCTTATTTGTTAGTTTTTGACGTTTATGGCTGCTGCTGTCTGCACTTTTCAAAAACTATGCTACCTACTCAGATAAAATGATTTCATGTATTTATGTAAATTCTATATAGTAAGTGTACTCATTACCCCAATGCATAGATAAGAATGCTAAGAATTTAACATATATCTTAGGACACATAGTAAGCATACGCTCAGCAAAGTTTGAACTCAGATATGTCAGCCTCCAGAGTCAAAATTCTTAATCTCTCCTCCTAGAAGTGAGGAAATTAGCTACAAGGCTAAAGCAGATCAAATAATCATCACAACAACAACATAACTTAGGTTTGTGCAGTACTTCTAGCAGAGGGAAATTCTGTCCCCCTCACCACAGATATTTAATAATGGTACTATTTTTGTCTTCACTTAAAGTTTGGTATTTCATCATTCATTTTTGCATTAATTTCTATTAAAATATTGTATTAAATATTATTTACCTTCATTACTCAGCTTTTAGGAACCCCTTAGTGTTGAACCTATGGTCAGGATTTCACTGACCTCACCCTACACCTGAGGTTCTGGGGACACTTTTGGTTGTCATCACTTAGAAGGGTACACACTGCCTCGAGCAGGTAGGGACTAAGGATACTGCTATACATTCCAGATGCAAAGGACAGCCTCCTACCACACAAATCAGTTCAGTTCAGTCACTCAGTCATGTCCAACTCTTTGTGACCCCATGAATCACAGCACGCCAGGCCTCCTTGTCCATCACCAACTCCCGGAGTTTACTCAAATTCATGCCCATCAAGTCGGTGATGCCATCCAGCCATCTCATCTTCTGTCGTCCCCTTCTCCTCCTGCCCCCAATCCCTCCCAGCATCAGGGTCTTTTCTAATGAGCCAACTTTTTGCATGAGGGGGTCAAAGTATTGGAGTTTCAGTTTCAGCATCAGTCCTTCCAATGAACACCCAGGACTGATCTCCTTTAGGATGGACTGGCTGGATCACCTTGCAGTCCAAGGGACTCTCAAGAGTCTTCTCCAACACCATAGTTCAAAAGCATCAATTTTTCGGCGCTCAGCTTTCTTACAGTCCAACTCTCACATCCATACATGACCACTGGGAAAACCATAGCCTTGACCAGACAGACCTTTGTTGGCAAAGTAATGTCTCTGCTTTTTAATATGCTGTCTAGGTTGGCCATAACTTTCCTTCCAAGGAGTAAGCGTCTTTTAATTTCATGGCTGCAGTCACCATCTGCAGTGATTTTGGAGCCCCCCAAAAATAAAGTCTGACACTGTTTCCACTGTCTCCCCATCTATTTCCCACGAGGGGATGGGACCAGATGCCATGATCTTAGTTTTCTGAAGGTTGAGCTTTAAGCCAACTTTTTCACTCTCTTCTTTCACTTTCATCAAGAGGCTTTTTAGTTCCTCTTCACTTTCTGCCATAAGGGTGGTGTCATCTGCATATCTGAGGTTATTGATATTTCTCCCAGCAATCTTAATTTCAGCTTGTGCTTCTTCCAGCCCAGCGTTTCTCATGATGTACTCTGCATATAAGTTAAATAAGCAGGGTGACAATATACAGGCTTGACATACTCCTTTTCCTATTTGGAACCAGTCTGTTGTTCCATGTCCAGTTCCAACTGTTGCTTCCTGACCTGCATACAGGTTTCTCAAGTTGCAGAACTTTCTGAGCCTCTTTGACACCCTGAAATCATGGGTAGCTGTGAAGGCTTATACTATGGTATATTACACAAATGTAATACACAATAGTAAAGTCAGGAGGGGCGACTGTGAGAAGATACCCCTTGTCCAAGGTAAGGAGCAGCGGCTGCGCTTTGCTGGAGCAGCTGTGAAGAGATACCCCATGTCCAAGGTAAGAGAAACTCAAGTAAGACGATAGATGTTGCAAGAGGGCATCAGAGGGCAGACACACTAAAACCATAATCACAGAAAACTAGCCACCTTGATCACAGGACCACAGTCTTGTCTAACTCAATGAAACTAAGCATGCCGTGTGGGGCCACCCAAGACAGACAGGTCTTGGTGGAGAGGTCTGACAGAATGTGGTCCACCACAAAAATAATGCAGTCCAAAATGTCAATAATGCCTCTGCTGAGAAATCCAGGATTAGTAAGTACTTTATGCATTACAAAGAACTTTTATAATAATTAATTAGTTTGAATCAACCACCAAGTAAGATGTATTTAAGAATACTTTTAATCCTACTGCTATCTCCATTTCTCTGTCTTCTACATTTGCTGTGTAATTTATTTTGAATGGTGAGTAAGATAAGTCAGAGAAAAACAAATATCATATGATACTGTTTATATGTGGACAATAAAAAAATGGCACAATTGAACCTATTGACAAAACAGAAATAGTCACAGATATAGAAACCGAATGCACAGTTACCGTGGGGGAGATAGTAGGCAGGAAGGATGAACTGGGAGATTGGCTCTGACATATCCACCCTGCTCCTGTGTCACGCTTAGTTGCTCAGTCGTGTCTGACTCTTTGCAGAGTTAAATCCCATGGACTGCAGCTTGCCAGGCTCCTCTGTCCACGGGGTATCTTCAGGCAAGAATACTGGAGTGGGTTGCCATGCCCTTCTCCAGGGGATCTTCCCAACCCAGGGATCAAACCAGGTCTCCCACAGTGCAGGCAGATTCTTTACCACCTTAGCCACTAGTGAAGCTCCATATATGCACTACTATATATAAAATAGGTAACTAATAAGAACGTACTGTATAGCACAGGCAACTCTACTCAGTACTCTGTAATGGCCTATAAAGGAGGAGAATCTAAAAAACGGCGGATATATGTATATTTGTAACTGATTTACTTTGTGATACAGCAGAAACTAATACAACATGACAAATCAACTATACTCCAATAAAATTGTTTAAAAATAAAAACAAATTTAAAAAAGAATACTTCTTTCTATGCCTATGGAGATCAAAACACACATATTAATTTTCTACAGTTCTCAAAATACACTGCCAAAAACCTGGAGGTTTAAAGCAACAGAATTGTATTTTCTCACAGTTCTAGAAACAAGAAGACCAAAATTAAAGTGTCATCAAAGCACAAGTCTTTCTAAAGATTCTAGGGGAGAATTCTTCTTCCTGTAACTGCAAGCATTTTTTTTTCTTTTTGCCTTAGAGCTGAATGATTATAATTTCTGTCTTATCTGGCTTCTCTTCTGTGTCTTTGACTTTTTACTGTGTATTCTTTTTATAAGGATGCGTACAATGGGATTTATGGCCAGCTCAGGTAAGCCTGAATGATCTCATCTTGAGTTCTATTTTACTTAGTTACAACTACAAAGACCCCTTTTCCAAATAAGTTTATGTCACAGATCCAGTAGTTAAGGCCTGGAGATATATAAATTGTTTGAGGGGGCAGGGACAATTCGAATTGCTAGATGAAGAAATTAGTATTAAGTGCAAATTCCGTTGTTTTTTTTTTGTTTTTTTTTTTTTTGCTGGCCCATGATATGAAAGTCATTCTAAACTTGATGAAAGAAATTTTGTTAATGACTACATAAGATATTCTGAATAAAGATGAAGGTGATGGTATAAGAAACATTTTGAAGGATTAAAAAAATCAAAATATTCTGAGCTGAGGAACAGAATGTAAGGACTGAATGATATACAATAGTATGGCATAGGAGTGCTACTATTACACACATACATTACACCATCTATTCCTATTCAGAAACAGCAGTAAACAAGCATTCCTTAGCAGCAATACAGAAATGCTTCATATACATTTTTATTTCCTTTTCAAAATTCATATAATATAAATTTTAGTGCATACATCAAGAAGTTCAGGAACACTGCTCAGATGTGATCCATTTGTTCCTTTCCTGAACGCCCTTCCTACTCAAAGATGCACTTTATACTATTTCTAATAGTTTTCCTTGGAAACAGGGATGGCTGGAAACAAAGAGAAAACCTGAAAGAAAAACCCTTTAAATGATGCACAAAAAATATTTAGTCATGAAGACAGTCGGTTTCCTCTCTTTAAAAATACTGTCTGCAGGTCATACATGGATCAGAAAAACTACTTTGTCTCTGTCACTAATTTATAAACTTTTCTTCCCAAATATTCAATTTAATTTGATAGCTTTAACCCAAAACTATTTTGTCAAAAAAAACACTTTAAATTAGAATTTAATTTACCAAGATAGCAAAACAAATGAAATTTAACTATAAAATAAAAGAATCCAACTTAAACTTAACCTGTCCAAACTTGGTACCTATTTTTCCTACAGAAAAAAATGTTTTGAGTTCAAGTGACATGTGACAAAATGCATCAACCGACTTTTAGAACTCCCCCAAAATAAAGGCAACTATAATCACCAAGATCATGGCATCTGGTTCCATCACTTCATGGCAAATAGATGAGGAAACAGTGGAAACAGTGTCAGACTTTACTTTTGGGGGCTCCAAAATCACAGCAGATGGTGATTGCAGCCATGAAATTAAAAGACACTTGCTTCTTGGAAGGAAAGTTATGACCAACCTAGACAGCATATTAAAAAGCAGAGACATTACTTTGCCAACAAAGGTCTGTCTGGTCAAGGCTATGGTTTTCCCAGTGGTCATGTATGGATGTGAGAGTTGGACTGTGAAGAAAGCTGAGTGCCGAAAAATTGATGCTTTCGAACTGTGGTGTTGAAGATTCTTGAGAGTCCCTTGGACTGCAAGGAGATCCAACCAGTCCAGCCTAAAGGAGATCAGTCCTGGGTGTTCATTGGAAGGACCGATGTTGAAACTGAAATTCCAGTACTTTGGCCACCTCATGAGAAGAGTTGACTCATTGGAAAAGACCCTGATGCTGAGAGCGATTGGGGGCAGGAGGAGAAGGGGATGACAGAGGATGAGATGGCTGGATGGCATCACCGACTTGATGGGCATGAGTTTGAGTAAGCTCCGGGAGTTGGTGATGGACAGGGAGGCCTGGTGTGCTGTGATTCATGGGGTCACAAAGAGTCGGACACAACTGAGCGACTGAACTGAACTGATAACCACTAAAGTTCATTGTCCACATATTATATGTCAGGTTGTTCCTAAGATAATTGTATGTATCATGTAATGTATCTTCATAGCAACTTTATAATTTGGGAACTATTATTATTCCTATTTTACAAAGGAAAACACTAATACTGGGGCATCCATATGTTAAATAACATTCCCATGGGGTACAGCTAAGAATAGAGCATCTGGGCACTGAATAAGATACTGGGTTACAAGCATAGAACTGCTGTACCAACTGCATCTCTAAGACAGTGAGTTCCTCTATAAGGGATATGTGCACGCATGCATGTGTGCATGTGTGTGTGTGTGTGTGTGTGTGTGTGTTAAGTCCCTAGTGTAGAAGGATAACATGATTCCATAACCCAATTAAATATCCTTTTGTATCAGTATCTTTAAATCCTTTATGTTCATAAAAGTTAGTTCTTCAGTGCTAATAATAAAATAATAAAAATACTCATATAGCAATTAGTATATGGGCTGTTTGAATTTTGAATAAATGAACTATAGCTTCTATACTGAAAGTTATGGCATGGTGCATAGTCAAGATCCATCAATGAGTAGGTCTTAAATTATTTTTTAGCAGAATTTACTTTCCTAGTGATAGCTTTAAGACTGATGATGCCCTGTTTTTTCCTTTATTGCAGGCAGTGACTATTTTCTAAAGACTCAATCTACCTCATAAATGTCTTTATTGCTTCGAACACTTTCTGATATTATATATTTATTAAATTTCTTGATATTTCTGTGCAATGTTAAGGAGCACCCACAGTTCCTATACACTACTTAAGTTCACAGCTGGTCCATGCAAAATAAGTCATTTTGTCATCCATTTGTTCTAAGGAAGACATTTGTAACAGTGCACAGCTCAGACCAGAACTGTTATCACTAGAGTTGCAGTTTTTAAATAATGATGTTCAGTTTCTACTTTTAGATACCAGTGAGATAACACCTGTCTAGACAGATGGTCTCTGGACTGTGAAACTAAAGACAGCTGAGAAGCAGAAAAAATCAAGTTGGTGACTAGTGTGAAACCATTAGTATCTCTTGTGGAAACCTCTTAGTCCCTGAGAAACACTTTCTATTAAAGACTGATGGGCAATTTAAGCCTGTTATGATTATGAATTAGAAAAATGTAGTTGACAGGGAAAATGTTTAGTTCATAAAAGACTAAGGGAGAGTGACCCATTGCTGTACTTAGAACTCATGGATCAGACATACCCTTTAAACAGTCCGGGACGATAGTTTTCTACCTTCCAAGAAGTACAGCTGCAGTTACTAGCAATCATTTTGCCACAAAGTCAGGCTAAAAAATGTTATAGCACAGCTGATTTTTCCCCTTTTCACCCAGCTGTCCCCTGTGGAAGCTAATCAGTGGAAACTGGCTCTAGTTACCCCAAGGAAATATAACAGACACCCAACATATACAGCTCTGATTATACTCTTACACAGCCTACTCTGTCAAATGTGTCACTCTCCAAGGTTAATACCCACTTCTTCAGAGGTAATGACATATTCATGATGGAAATTCAACTGGTTACTTCCAGTTTACAGGTTTAAGCATTCATCAATAACAAGCCAGTAAATATTTATTTATGGTAAAAAAAAATGTATCTCGATATTATTAAAGCCATGAATGATAAATCTGTTTAGCTGAATAGATGCTACTTAATTATTTACTTGGGGAAAGAACCCATTATTTCCCTCCCCCAGAAAACAGTAAATAAGGTACAGAAAATTTCTAAAGAAACCAAATACATCAGATTTATTACTACGTCAGAGAAGTAGATTTTTAAACTCACAAATATCTAATAAGTGTAGTTCCCTAAAAATGCTGCCTTTTAGTTTAACATTATATAGACTTTAAAAATCTTGTGTCCTTTCTTTTCTAACTGTTATTAATAGGAAGACTGATCATTTATCTTCAGTTTATAGAGGTTTCAATTCTAAGAGGAAGATATCATCCAAATTAAAGTATATATTTGTTTTTCTTATGTAGGTATTACTATCTAAAAGTAAGGCAATTTGTTGTACTAAAATTAAGAAAACACTGTTCTTCACAATAATAAATAGCCCTTTTAATAATTATTAACATCACTGAAACTGATAAGTTTTCAAAAATAGATGCAATTAAAGGTTTTGGTTTAGCAGTCTAATACTGATTCACTCAGTACAAAGAGATTTTTAACAACTGCAAATATTAAGAAATGTACTACCTGTGTAGATACATTGACATTATAAAATCTTATTGTTTATCACACGCTATTATTAATTTGATTTCAAAACCACAGAATACCTTAGGAAAAAACTGCCATATAATCTTGGCTAAAATTAAATCCATTTAATAGTGTTCAGTTACATGAGATACATGCTATAGATTATATTCATATATTAAATTAGTGATATTATAATCATTTTACAGTCATTTTTGTTTTGCTCCTTTTATCTTTTTTGATGGAAAATGTATATCCTCTAATAAATTACACTGTTTCTGCATTGTCTCCTCGTCAATGACTTTGACCCATTTTATGCCTTCCTAAGACTAAAAAATTGTTAGATTGTATGTGCTAGGAGTACTGGATTCAGAAAGTAACTATCAATGAAAGAATAAACCAATGGTTTCCTCTACACACACCTCTGAATCAATTATGTGGATTATAAGAAAACTGAAGTTAATACAGGTTGTTTGAAGGAGATATATATATATATATATATATATATATATATATAAATGCAGACAAGCTAGTTACAGATAAGCATAGGATACAGTGATATCTGGGGCTTCCCAGGTGGCACAAGGGGACAAGAATCCACCTGCCAACGCAGGATATGCAGAAGACCTGAGATTGATCCCTGGGTGAGGAAGATTCCCTGGAGGAGGAAATGCCCAGTATTCTTGTCTGAAAAAGCCCCATGGACAGGGGAGCCTAACGGTCTACAATCCATGGGGTCACAAAGGGTCGGACACAACTGAGGATGCACAACTGAAATCAACACCTAACAAAATGCAGCCCTGCATATCACACACAGCAAATATAGCTGCAGCTTTATAACAATGAACCCACAGGGCATTTCCTCCTAATTAGATTTCTAACTTGAGAACTGCAGTGCTTTTGAAACAATCTTAAAATTATTTTCTGCTAAGTATATCAGAAAGGAAACTAAAGTCTGCTGTGTATTAATAATAAATGTAGGTCTGACACTGAAGGTGAAGATCCATTACTTTGGCCACTTGATGCAAATAGATGACTCATCAGAAAAGACCCCGATGCTGGGAAAGAGTTAAGGCAAGAGGAAAAGAGGGTAGCAACGGATGAGGTTGTTAGAGAGCATCAGCAACTGAAAGGACATAAATTTGCACAAACTCTGTCAGATGGTGAAGGACAGGGAAGCCTGGATTGCTGCAGTCCGTGGAGTTGCAGAGTTGGACATGACTCAGCGACTGAACAACAACAAATGCACAGCCTATGCAAGCACTGGGATTCCAACTGAGCTATTTCAAATCCTAAAAGATGATGTTGTTAAAGTGATGCACTCAATATGCCAGCAAATTTGAAAAACTAAGCAGTGGTCACAGGATTGAGAAAGGTCAGTTTTCATTCCAATCGCAAAGAAAGGCAATGCCAAAGATTGTTCAAACTACGCCAGGATTGCACTCATCTCACATGCTAGCAAGGTAATGCTCAAAACTGTCCAAGCCAGGCTTCAACAATACGTGAACCGTGAACCTGCAGATATTCAAGCTGGATTTAGAAAAGGCACAGGAACTAGAGATGAAATTGCCAACAACTGCTGGATCATCAAAAAAGCAAGAGTTCCGGAAAAAAAAATCTACTTCTCCTTTATTGACTATGCCAAAGCCTTTGAGTGTGTGGATCACAACAAAGTGTGGAAAATTTTGAAAGAGATGGGAATACCAGACCACCTAACCTGTCTCCTGAGAAATCTTTATGCAGGTCAAGAAGCAACAGTTAGAACTGGATATGGAACAACAAACAGGTTTCAAATCGGGAAAGGAGTACATCAAGGCTGCATATTGTCACCCTAACTATTTAACTTATATGCAGAGTATATACGCAAAATGCCAGGCTGGATGAGGCACAAGCTGAAATCAAGATTGCTGGGAGAAATACCAATAACCCCAGATATGCAGATGACATCACCCTTACAGCAGAAAGCAAAGAACTAAAGAGCCTCTTGATGAAAGTGAAAGAGAAGAGTGAAAAAGTTGGCTTAAAACTCAACATTCAGAAAGCTTAAGATCATGGCATCCAGTCCAATCACTTCATGGCAAATAGATGGGGAAACAATGGACATAATGAGTGACTTTATTTTGGGGGGCTCCAAAATCACTGCAGATGGTGACTGCAGCCATGAAATTAAACGATGCTTGCTCCTTGGAAGAAAAGCTATGATCAACCTAGACAGCATATTACAAAGCAAATATATTACTTTGCCAACAAAGATCCATCTAGGCAAACCTATAGTTTTTCTCAGTAATCATGTATATGAGAGTTGGACTATAAAGAAAGCTGAGGGCAGAAGAATTGATGCTTTTGAACTGTGGTGTTGGAGAAGACTCTTGAGAGTCCCTTGAACTGCAAGGAGATCCAAGCAGTCTATAATAAAGGAAATCAGTCCTGAATATTCATTGGAAGGACTGCTGCTGAAACTGAAAATACAATACTTCGGCCACCTGATGTGAAGAACTGAATCATTAGAAATGACCCTGATACTACAAAAGTTTGAAGGCAGGAGGAGAAAGGGATGACAGAGGATGAGATGATTGGATGGCATCCCTGACTCGATGGGCATGAGTTTGAGTAAGTTCCAGGAGGTGGTGATGGACAGGGAAGCCTGGCGTGCTGCAGACCATGGGATCGCAGAGTCGGACATGACTGAGCAACTGAACTGCACTGATGCAAGCATTATGACAATGGGAAATATCTGACAAACTATTCTTATGCATTCACTTGACTGAGTTTTTGAAATATTTAACTTTAAAAATAAAAGATGAAATAATTCTGTGTGAAAAAAAAGTGTAATAATAGTCTAATTCCAGTATAAAGGTATGAAGATGAAAAACACAACTAGATCTTAATTCTAGATCTAAATTCTAGATCTAAAACTTAGGCAAATCAGCAAAATAGCACTACATTTCACCACGCAGTTTTCCTACTTTGAAGGATTACCCTGGGGATCAAGTGAAGTAAAACACTTTAAAAATCTATGCAGGGCTTTCCTTGTGGCTTAGTGGTATGGAATCCGCCTGTCAAAGGAGACACAGGTTTGATACCTGATCCAGGAAGGTCTCACATGCCAAGGACTACCTAAGCCCCCAAGCACCACACTACTAAGCCTGTGCTCTAAAGTCCAGGAGATGCAACTACTGAGCCCACACGCCACACTAGTGCAGCCAACATGCCCTAGAGCCCATGGCCTGCAAAGAGAGAAGACATGGCAACCAGAAGCTTGCGCACCACAACTAGAGAGCATCCCACACTTGCCAAAACTAGAGAAAAGCCTGTGCAGCAACGAAGACCCAGCACAGCCAAAAATCACTAAACAAATTAAAAAAAAAAAAAATCTATGCACTACTAGACAACTCAGTGGTATTGTTATATTTTACATGTTTCCAGTTAAAAGGAAACACATATTAGAATATTCTTCCCATCCAGGATATTTATTTTAATGCAATACTGATCTATTAAATTTATAAATGTAATCAATTTCATTTTTCCTAAAAAGAAGCATTATTGTCATCAAAAACAAATTGTTGTTTTCATCACAAATGCATTCTATTATAACAAAAAGTAATTGCATACAAATAAAACTTTTATTCTAAAGTAGACATTTTAACTAATTCTAATAGCTTTTTATCTAAAGCCAATTATTTTTTAAAACCAATAAACTTTAATACATATTAAGATGTTTTTATCACATTCTTTTCACAGTTGGATATATTTAACTAGTAGACATTTTTCAAGGGAACCAAAGCATCTTCACTGAAGTTATTGCAAACTGCTAGCTCATTTAAAACATACCTGTTTATTCATGTAAATTGAAGACAATTTAAATTTTGTTGCTATTTGAATAAAATTGAATGAATATCATTGTATCATGTTTAAAACCACTGTACTTAAACACAATAGATGAAAAAGAAATAACATCTGTTTACCAGTTGAAAAACATTAAATACTTATTAGCTTTGAAAAAGCATCCCCCAATAAAAGTTACCTCTTTCTTATCACTCTTCTGTAAAAATATTTTATACTCCTAATTAACTGCTTAAGAACAGTCTGCAGCCCTTAGTCTGTCATCCAAATCTGTCCTTATACTACAGTTCCAACCATATTTGTCAATTCAGTCTTTATACTCCTATAAAACCCAGCCATTAAAAACCTCAGACTCCACCATAACACAGACACACACACCTCTTAGTTTCTTCCACCCCTAAACTACCCTCATGCTAAGTACCTTCATGTCTCACATACTACATCTATTCATGGCAATTTTCTGCTCTTCATTTTGCTCTTGACTGACATTCCTTCTCTCTCAAAGTCTACAACAAATGCTAGTCTTACTAAACACTCTAGATACAGTCAATAGGTTCCGTAAAACATATAATTATATTGATGTTCCGTCTCATTACTTATCTTTAGTTGAACACATCTTTGTTAGCATTTCATATTCTTCAGTAAACTCTTCTTTACAGAGGCAATAATAAAATATTGAACAGACTGCTTGTGAGAGTAGGAAATATTCAAGTAGAGGGCTCTAAATAGCCACTATATATTAGGTAAACATTTTCTAGACACAGTAGGTTACAAAAGTGACTGGCTATTGAGACTATCTAGGACTCAAGGTGGAAAATAAATAATATTTTTTTTTTTACTAACCATGAATTTCCTTTCTCACACTAAACTGATATATTTTACACACGCTTAATGTGTTAATATCGAGAGGTCCTTTAGTATTTGTATGAGGGGACATTGATTTAAAAAAAAAACTTGCAATTTTCCACCTACCCATGATTTCTATTCCTTGCTATCAAGGGGATATCTTCTCCAGAAGCGTCTACACTTCCCTCTGCCATTATAACACTGTCACTATTGTTCTTCTTCTTGTGTAAAATTTTATTTGTTCTTGTCACAGCTGTTTTCTGCCATAGCTGCCATGTGCTTGAGCTATCCTATCTTTTAAAGATATTACAAGACGTTTCTATCCTTCTCAACAGAAAAGTGATTTTACCACTGAGATTTTATTTCTACATTTAGATGGTCACGTGTTTGTCAGAAAAGGTTTCTTTGATATCAAGAAGAGTGTTTCTTAGTTAGTTAGTTCCTCAGTATTTCTAGATATCTTTCAAAAGCCTAGGATTTACATGTTAATATTTCATAATTCTTAACAATTAGACTTCTAGATTCCCTCAGACTTGATTAATAATTTAGATACACATTAATTTAAATTATACATGGAGAGTACTACCAATAATTATGATATATTAATGAGATTAATCAATAATGCATTATATTGACAACATATAATTATTATTGTTATTCTTATGGTAGTTATAGATATTAATGAACAAAAATGACTTATCCTTGTAAGATATTCAATACATCATGAAAAAATGCAAAGATGCTTAATAGAAGGAGGGTGCTTTGAAGCTGTATTCTTTAAAGATAAATAAGTGTACTGACAGTAACTGGATACAAACTATTAATGTCAGAAATCCACTAAATTTTATTATCTCATATTTCCTTTTTCACTGTTTTTTTCAAAATGACTTACAATGTATTAAGTACTGACATGAAGTAATTATACAGCCCTCTAGCTTGAAAATCATGAAGCACTTAGGAAAAGGGCAACTAATTTGAAAATCAGATATTTACATAAGATATTAAGTTCTTTGAGCCTCAGTTCAGTGGCTCAGTCATGTCCGACTTTTTGCAACCCCATGGAATGCAGCACGCCAGGCTTCCCTGTCCATCACCAACTTCTGGAGCTTGCTCAAACTCAAGTCCATCAAGTCAGTGATGGACCTGAGCCTCAGGTCCATCATTAAGATAACTGTACTTATGTTAACTTGTATTTCCCTTTCATCACTCAGCGATATAAAATTAAAAAATATAACCATATGTTATACTGGATACAACATTATCAAAGTTTGTTATTACAAACTGTCCCTACTTTTGTCACTGTTAATTTCACAGAAGCATTTATTTGACATCACTTCCTATTCTCACATTTGTCAACTTCAAGGTCTTGGTTTATTTTTCTGACCCACCGCACTGTAAATTTAGCTGGCAGTTAGCTTTCACAATTAGGTCACATTTAATGATAAAATAAAACAGCCGTTGGCTAAATATTAACTAAACAATCACATACTGACAACCAAAATAAAAATGAAAACAAATTGAAAGCAATCACAACACATTTTCAATGTTCTGATGCCTCTACAGCACACACCCAAGACTGCCTCATTTTATCTATGCTTTCCCTTTGATTCTATCCACTACTGCCTAGTAAGGTCTAGTGCCTTAAAACAAAGATCACTGGGGAATATCCATCTTAAAGCTTAAAGCTCACCTCTCTTTTTTTTTTTTTACTACTATCAAAACTAATTCAGAAATAATCATGCCTTAGAAGAATTTAATCTGATTTTGCTCTTTTGTCTATGTGAAACTTACCATATTTAAATTAAAGAAAACATCTTTCTACTCATCAACAAGCCAGGAATTAATATATAAAGTTCCTAGGGTTTCAAATGTATTTATGTTTTCATTCAATTAACTGATACCTATTGTGTGACCTAGAATAACAATTATATACAAAATGATTATATTAAAATTCCACACATAAGAATAAAAACTGAGAATTGGAAGGCTCACTTTCAAAGTAAAATTAACAATTTGCTTTTAAAAATAATAAAACAAAATTATTTGCACAAAATTGTTTAAAAATACCAGGAAGTACTGAAACAAAAATGACAAAGTAAAAATAACCTATAATATCACCTCCCCGAGAAAACAACTATTATTATTAAATTTCATTTCTTCTTTTTCTGTATATACAAATACATCCATACAAAAACAGAACCAAGCTATTTTGTAATATGCTTATTATACTCAATAATATATCATATACAATGCTCCATATTATTAAATGTACATAAATATCATTTTAATGACTTAATGGTATTTCATACTTAGGCTTCCTGGTGGCTCAGCTGGTAAAGAATCCACCTGCCTCCAATGCAGGAGACCCAAGTTCAATCCCTGGGTCGGTAAGATCCTCTGGAGAAGGAAATGGCAACCCACTCCAGTATTCTTACCTGGAGAATTCCAAGGACAGAGAAGCCTGGCAGGCTACAGTCCATGGGTTTGCACAGAGTCGGACACGACTGAGCGACTAACACCAACACCAAACTATTTGACACAGATTCTGTTATCCTGCCTAGACCCAATGGTTGAGCTAGTAATCAAATCCAGCTCTATCTGAAACCAAGGGGTGCAGTCGTCCCAGTTTATCACACAGGAGTATCCATGTAGTTCCTACTCATAGAGCAAAGGCAAAACTGAGCAAAGTCATAGCACAGGACCACAGTGGGAAATTACAGACTTTATTCACTGTACAAATTCTTCTGCATAGAGAGGAAAATACATGTAGAATACACAAATATCATATCCTATCACTTCCATTACTTTAGACCTTCTCAATTTCATTTCCCATATTTCCTATAAGGCCAAGAATCTGCCAGAGGTGTACAGCTTCTGTCTAGTCAGTAAAATATGTCAGAAATCACCTTCTACCCATGGCAGATTCATGTCAACGTATGGCAAAATCGCTATAATATTGTAAAGTAATTAGCCTAGAATTAAAATAAATACATTTATATTAAAAAATAAAAAAAAGAAATCACCTTCCTGATAGTACCAAGGAGTTTGTGCTTTGGCACACTATTCAGGCTGTAATTTCTCTGTTTCTTATAGTTAAGACCCTTTAATATACAGGTAATTTGCAATATACATGCATAAGGATAAGAGATTTGTGGGCATGTTTTGTTGTTAATTAACTGTCTTCATCACTTGTTCTTCCTGGAAAAAAAAGTCTAATGCAAATAATTTTGGAACTTTATAAGTTCTTTCACTGGAAAGACACTGACCAATAATATCTTACATTAGTCATGTGAAGCTATGCGCAGAACTAGTTCTGAGAAAAGTGTAAAATCTAATAAATCTTTTTTGGCCCAGCTTCCCTCTCTTGTGCCTCTTCCCACTTTACTGTTCTATAAACACACACACTAACTTCATGAGGCTACCGGTCTAGCTTTACTGTAAAAGCCATCCTATATACAACTGGCCCTCTGTATCCCCAGGTTTTGTATCTGCGGATTCAACCTACTCTGGATTACAAATATTTTGACAAGATAATTCCAGAAATTTCGAAAAAGCAAAATTTAATCTTATCATGCTTGCAACTAATTACCTAGCATTTACAATATATTAAGTATTATTAATATAAGTATTTGAGAGATGATTTAAAATATATAGGAGGATGTGCCATAGGTTATATGTAAATATAATGCTATTCTGTAAAAGGGACTTGAGCATCAACTGAGAGGGGGTCATGGAACCAGTACCCATGGACTGAGGGACCACCATAAACAAAAGAAAGGAGTGATCTTACATTTTAAGAGGGTAATATTTAACATAAATGAACATCCCTGCTGCCTCTTTTTACATAACATTCAAAATTAGTGACATGAAGATGTAAAAAATACTTGAGGCCTTGGGCTTTCCTGATGTTTTAACATTTTTCTAATAAAAATAATCATCATGGTAAAAAAAAATTATTGAGCGCACACACACACACATACATACATACAAACAGACATTCAAACACAAGAATCCGACTTCAAAATGTTAGCAAACAGGATCTCTCAAAAAAGCAGTATATTATAAGAGGTATGCTTCACATTCTTTTTGTGAATGTCCATCCATTCAGGGTATGGATCGATAGGGAAACTTCACTGAAAAACACATTTAATCATTATCACGAACAAGCACCTAGAAGCCAATCATGTAAGCTAATACTTAATGCACTAAATGTCAAGACTGTCCTAGATAATTTAAATTCAGATTTAAAATTTAAATACTCATGTAATACAAAAAGTAAAGTTACATACTAAATGTGTTTAGCATGCATATTTGCATTTGTGTTGTTTATAGCTTTATGCTTTATCTGAATTGTAATTAAAATAGACTTAAATACTTTATTCTAAAATTGACAGTGTTCTAAAGATAATAATACAAATCATCAGTTGACAGTTCATTTCACTTTTTAATGCTAAATAATCTTTTCTTTAGAAACAATATATAGGTAAGTGACTAAAAGCACAGTTGTTGTTATTGTTTAGTCATTAAATCATGGCCAACTCTTTTGTGAAGCTATGCACTGTAGCCTTCCAGGCCACTCTGGCTATAGGATTTGCCAGACAAGAATACTGAAATGGGTTGCCATTTCCTTCTCCAGGGGATCTTCTTGACCCAGGGATTGAACTGTAACTCCTGCATTGGCAGGTGGATTCTTTACTGCTGAGCCAAACTGGGAAGCCCTGTCAAAAAGTACAGAATCTGGACTAAACCTTGTCTCCCTCACTCAGTAGTAATCAGACTCCGGGCAAGCTGCATGAACACTCTAATGCCTACTTCTTCATCTAAACAATGGAGACAATGACAGTGCTTATCTTATAGAATTAAAGTAAATGAGGATCTACATGAAGTCATATTTACATAAGGTGACCTAACAGCAAGTCTCTTCCAGGTCTTAAGAAGTACTATGTTAAGTATTATTAATAAGTGTTTTCTGTAGTGACTAATAAAAGTTGGTGGATTATGTTATAATACAGTTGTTAATGTAATGCTGGTAGATCCAGTGCAGAAATTACATGGAGTTTGATATTACTCTCATTGAAACTACACATTTAAAACAAAAGGCCTTCTATGTTAAACGTAACTGCCATTTCCTCTCATAAATTTACTACTATCATGAAGTAAATATTTAATGTGACAAATTTCAAGGCGGGTCCAGATAACTTCATAATTTTTCACATGACATTTGACATTTTTAAGAATCTTCAGTGACTTAAAGTGAAAGTGAAGTCTCTCAGTCATATCCAACTATTTGCAACCCCATGGACTGTAACCCACAGAATTTTCCAGGCAAAAGCACCAGAGTGGGTTGCCATTTCCTTCTCCAGGGGATCCTCCTGACCCAGGGATCACACCCAGGCTCACTAAATTAAATTGGTATTTATAAACAGATAAAATCAGTTTTAATATTAAAATATTAAATTTAATATTTAGAATCAGTTATTAATAATAATGAATCCCTCAATGAAAAATTTAATAGTTGTTTTTGTGTTGATTCATTTTTATTGATCCCCACTCAAGAGACTAGTAACTCTATCATATATTTCTTCTGTGCACAGGATACTAAGCTTTCATACTGAGAGTACATATTAATAAACACTGATTTACCTACCTAGGTGAATAAGATAAAAAAATATGATAAAAGCTTTACATGGAAACCATACCTGAATTGAAGGTCTTGCTATTGTGTTTTCCTCATTCTCTCCTGCTCGTACACACAGGGCTTTCCTGACTCTCCCATTGCTGCTTCTCTTTTGGCTCCTCACTTTTTGTCATCCGTGACTCCTCTGGGTTGCCTCAATGTACAGTTATTACATAAGATTACACTCTAATCAAGAACTGTTCCTTTCTAAAGCTTCTGTTTATTATATTTGTGTTGTATTTCTCCCACTTTCTGCATTTCATTACACTTCGGTGACCTTTTATCACAAGCTGCATCCTTCTAACAAAGTCATCATTCTATCTCAAGATTCACATTTCTTTTTATTTCTTCTTTTAGTCACTTGACATATAAGGAAAACCTCAGGCTTGCTCTTCAGGATCACAACCGTGAAGTCAAGAACACAGGAGCAATTCCTTAACAGGCCATATGCTAGGTTCCAAATAAGTGTATCCCCAGTATCCTGCAAGCACTTCTGCCAGTAACTCTAACAGTAATTACCACCCTCTGAGACACGCCATCATTGGCAGTACTAGTGTACCAATGAGGACACACACAGACACAGTGATGCAATCTCAGTGGTGAATATATACAGGAGAGGCACAGACACCAAAATGGTATATGTGTGTAAGGGCATGGTTGGGGAAGATTTCTGCAAGAGATAAAGTAGCTGCATCTGAATCAAAGTTTCAATATTCTCTTACCATCTGCTCTGTGAACCTGTCCTCCAAAAAGGCTACTCACAACACGCCCAGTTTTAGGCAAACAAGAAGTATCATTCCTCTTTTCTATTTTGTGTTGCAAAATTCCTTGCTATATGCAGCCATGGGTAACAGGCATACCGGCAAAGCCTTTTAAAACTACAGCTTGCACTGAATTGAATTCACTTCACTAATATTTATAGAGCAGTTACTTTGTATAGAATACCACATTTATTATTGGCAAAGAAAAAAGTTTACACTGTGGCCCTAAAGGAGATCAAAGAGTACTAGGGAGAGAATTGCATACAGCACCTGAAATAAACATTAGACTGCGGGAAATGCTGTAACAGAGCTATGAATATTGGCTGTTCCTTTCACCTGCTCCTGCCACACTGAAATATCTTGTTTGCTTATCTGTTGCCCAAGAGTCCTCAAAGTCCTTTTTATTACATTAACATCAGTGCCTAATATTGTACTCTGTGTATAAAAAGTCAAGATTTTAAATTTAAGAGTAAATAAGTGGTCCAGAGAAGAATCACATATAATTGTAATTTTTTTTAGGTTTATGTCTGAAAAAGCATTGTCTTTTGAACCACTTGCTAACCCAGCCTGAATTAGAATTCTGACTCCTATTTATCTTAGGGCCTATCCAAGAGAGGTAGTTGTTCTGCTCTCTAAGAGCAGAAGGGTTCATCAGCCTGAGGACTGCTACGAGGATGAGAAACAACGCACACACAGTGCCTGGCCCCTCCTCAACCCAAAGTGCGATAATGAGTCACACTTCTCTCTGATCTTCTTCCCTCAATTCAGCATAGTGGGAAGGAACACAAAGTCTGGATTTAAGTTTTACCACAACTGAGTTAAATAGAGGAATACAACAGAATGGGAAAGACCAGAGATCTCTTCAAGAAAATCAGAGATACAAAGGGAACTTTTCAAGCAAACAAGGGCACAACAAAGGACAGGAATGGACCTAACAGAGATATTAAGAGGTGACAAGAATATACAGAACTGTACAAAAAAGATCTTCATGATCCAGATAACCACAATGCTGTGATCGCTCACCTACAGCCAGACATCCTGGAATGTGAAGTCAAGTAGGCCTTAGAAAGTATCACAATGAACACAACTAGTGGAGGTGATGGAATTCCAGTTGAGCTATTTCAAATCCTAAAAGATGATGCTGTTAAAGTGATGCACTCAATATGCCAGCAAATTTGGAAAACTCAGCAGTGGCCACAGGACTGGAAAAGATCAGTTTTCATTCCAATCCCAAAGAAAGGCAATGCCAAAGAATGTTCAAACTACCTCACAATTGCACTCATCTCACATACTAGTAAAGTAGTGCTCAAAATTCTCCAAGCCACACTTCAAAACTACATGAACCATAAATTCCCAGATGTTCAAGCTACATGTAGAAAATGAAGAGAAAGTGAGGTCAAATTGCCAACATCCGCTGGATCACTGAAAAAGCAAGAGAATTCCAGAAAAACATCTACATTCACTTTATTGATTATGCCAAAGCATTTGACTGTGTAGATTACAAAAAACTGTGGAAAACTCTTCAAGAGATGGAAATGCCTGATCACTTGACCTGCCTCTTGAGAAATCTGTATGCAGGTCAAGAAGAAACAGTTAGAACTAGGCATGGAACAACAGACTGGTTCCAAATCAGGAAAGGAGTACATCAGGACTGTATATCGTCACCCTGCTTATTTAACTTATATGCAGAGTATATCATGTGAAATGCATGGCTGGATGAAACACAAGCTAGAAACAAGATTTCAAGGAAAAATATCAATAACCTCAGATATGCTGATGACAACACCATTACAGACAAAGTGAAGAAGAACTAAAGAGCCTCTTGAAGAAAGTGAAAGAGGAGAGTGAAAAAGCTGGCTTGAAACTCAACATTCAAAAAACGAAGATGAATGTCATTTGGTCCCATCACTTCATGGCCAATAGATAGAGAAACAATGGAATCAGTGACAGAGTTTCTTTCCTTGGGCTCCAAAATCACTGCAGATAGTGACTATAGCCATGAAATTAAAAGATTCTTGTTCCTTTGAAGAAAAGCTATGACCAACCTAAATGCATATGAAAAGCAGAGACATTACTTTGCCAACAAAGGTCTGTCTAGTCAAAGCTATGGTTTTTCCAGTAGTCATGTATGGATGTGAGACTTGGATTATAAAGAAAGCTGAGTGCTGAATAATTGATGCTTTTGAATTGTGGTGTTGGAGAAGACTCTTGAGAGTCCCTTGGACTGCAAGGAGATCAAACCATTCAATCCTAAAGGAGATCAGTTCTGAATATTCAATGGAAGGACTGATGCTGAAGCTGAAACTGCAATACTTTGGCCACCAGATGCGAAGAACTGACTCATTTGAAAAGACCCTGATGCTGGGAAAGATTGAAGGCAGGAGGAGAAGGGGACAACAGAGGATGAAATGGATGGATGGCATTGCTGACTCAATGGACATGAGTTTGAGCAGGCTCCGGGAGTTGGTGATAAACAGGGAGGCCTGACGTGCTGCAGTCCATGGGGTCACAAAGAGTCAGACACAACTGAGCAAATGAACTGAACTGAATGGCTCTGTTATCCTGAGCAGTTAATCTAACCTCTATGGGCCTCCATTTTCTTCATGAATGAAACAAGGACAAAAATAAAACCATTGCCGCAATGTTCTCATGGAGATTATGTAAGTTTTATATGTAAAGCATTGGGAAACTATATCTGACCCATGGTATTTCAGAGTCTCTGCAATTGGTATTATTACTGTGAAAGTGAAAGTGAGATTCTCTCAGTCGTGTCTGACTTTTTTTGACTCCATGGACTATACAGTCCATGGAATTCTCCAGGCCAGAATACTGGAGAGGGTAGCATTTCCCTTCTCCAGGGCATCTTTCCACCCCAGTGATTGAACCCACATATCCCGCATTGCAGGCAGATTCTTTACCAGCTGAGCCACAAGGGAAGCCCAAGAATACTGGAGTGGGTAGCCTATCTTTTCTCCAGGGGATCTTCCCCACCCAGGAATTGAACTGTGGTCTCCTGCATTCTTTACCAACTGAGCTCACCATTATTTAATTGGAGCAGTATTAAAATCTCAAATTCTTATTAGACTCTTTATATGGGATCCAATCAAAATAGCTCTCACATATACCCATTCCACAAAGACTTCATTCAAATTCACACATGTATATTTTTCTAAATGAAATAACACATTGTTTCTCCTGATATACAAACACTTCTATTAGCTTTCCCTTTAATGACAAAATAAGTACCAAAAAAAAAAAACTTTGAATCACCTGTCTTCTTTCTGGTCTCTGAAAGCTCTTATACCTAAACTTCAATATGGATTAAAAATTTACTATCAGTGACCATATATTTGCTTTTCTATTTACATGGATATTGTTAAACCTTTATATTTTTGTCTCTTTATTTACCTTTGCATATTTTAACAGGTACATAGGAAGCTAGTAAGTTTACTATGATTTATCATTTGACATATAGGCCCTTAGTGAAACCAATTAAAATTGTGAAACCAGTTAACAAACATTTTTATATTACATATTCAGTGTTATCAACAGAGTCAAACTGTTTGAAAGTAACTAGACAAAAAGAGTCAAGGAAAGTAACTGAGATAAAAATTTGCATCTTGATCTTTTTTCTGAGCATTTTGACACTGGGCAGATTTCTTAAACCTTCTGACCTTAATTTCCTTCCCTATCAACAATGGGAAAAGAATACTTTTTCTATTCAATTCACAAGGACATTGTGAGAACCATGATATACAAATGAAGATTAACAAACTCAGAGATATTATAAGACTTTAATATAAATATATCAAATATTTTCACGTATTAAAACAAACATCATGTATTAAAATGTTTATTTCATTTATTAAAATAAACATCACCATACTTATATTATTCATTACTATAATAATATTCCAAATTAATAAAACTATTTTCATTCCACTTAACACATTTTCTTTTAATGAAGAAACTTATGTACCATTGATTATCATTCGAAAAACTTCTAAAAGGTATTAGAACAAAAATATGAATCAGTGTTGTCTATTACGATGATTTCACATTTTTACAAATGAAAAATTCCTAATACTAAGCTGTACTCAAATTTTAAGTCTTAATCTTTTATTTAATGATAGTCATATACAAAATGAGCTTTTTATATGCATGATCCTGGGTATAAAACTTACTCAGCAATAAGTCTTTCCTAGCTTGCTCCTTAGAAGAAAAGCAATGATAAACCTAGGCAGCATATTAAAAAGCAGAGACATTACTTTGCCAAAAAAGGTCCATATAGTCAGAGCTATGGTTTTAACAGTAGTTATGTATGGATGTGAGAGTTGGACCATAAAGAAAGTTGAAGCCGGAGAACGATGCTTTAAAACTGCAGTGTTGGAGAAGAGTCTTGAGCGTCCTTTGGACTGCAAGGAGATGCCACATGGTGCAAAGAGCTGACTCATCGGAAAATGAGTGGGAAAGAATGAATGCAGGAGAAGAAGGGGACAACGGAGGATGAGATGTTTGGATGGCATCACCGACTCGAGGGACATGAGTTTGAGCAAGCTCTGGGAGTTGGTTATGGATAGGGAAGCCTACTGTGCTGCAGTCCATGGGTTCACAAAAAGTCAGACACAACTGAGCGATTGAATTGAACTGAACTGAGCTGATATAATGTGAAAACGAAGAGTAAACTACTACAATTATAATCCTACTTGATTAATAAATAAAGAAATGTATATTAACCTGATAAACAACATATTAGAAACAATATGTGGCTATCTGTTGCAGTAAGTAGAATTTGGGTATTGAATTGATAAAAATATTTTGAAAATGTGGTTAATAAAAGGAAATAAAACAGAAAAGGTAAATGGCAACCCACTCCAGTACTCTTGTCAGGAGAATCCCATGGATGGAGGAGCCTGGTGGGCTACCTCTACGGGGTCGCAAAGAGTCGGACACGACTGAGCGACTTCACTTCACTTCTGAGCTCCTTAATTCAATATTACCTAAAAACTAGAGTTTTTTCCTATTCCTTGAAACTTAAATAAGACTTTTAGAATTAGAAAATCAGAATTGTTTGAAATAGCTAATAAAGAAAGGTAAACACATAGGAAAACCTAGAAGTAGAAGAAAATAAAAACAGAAATATATAAAAACCATAGGGGTAAATTTAACAGAAAAAGTCAAATGTATGAGAACTATATCATATAAAAGTAAAGTCATTTAACAAAATTAACAGTGGACTGGAAAACACAAATATTATTATCTATATTTATTTATGGATTCACTCAGTGCATTTTTAATGAGACCCATTTATGTATGAGGCAATGATCTATGCTTTGGAAACATTAAAAATAATCATTCAGAGACCTGCCCTTAAATTAGTCAGAGTCAAACAGAAATTCTACAACAGGAACATAAATAACCACAGTGCAGATCAGAGAGAAGCAAGACTTACAGTAGACATACAGACCAACTGTGATGGTGTTAGAAAAGTCAAAGATTGTTGCATATGGAAGGCAGCTCTTGAGTTGAAGAGATTGTTTTACAAATAGAGCAGGAAAATAGAATGTTGCATAACAGAAAATGAAACAAGTATATATGGGTAATAGCAATTTAATTAAGGATCAAGTCTAGCATGTGTGGATAAGCTGTTGGTGGGGAAGCAGAAAAATATAATACTTCAATAAGGTTCTGAAGTGCTTTGAATAACAAGATAAAGATCTCTATTTCACTGGTAAGCAGAGCAATTGTAGGCAATTTTTTTCTTTTTTTTTTTCCTTTGGACAAGAGAATAATGTCACTAAAGGAGTGCAATAAGCTCTTAAGAGAGTAAAACCAAAATAGCCTAATATATGATGCCATGGAACTCATTTTAAGAGCTCTCAGCTCCAGATAGAGGATCACTGCAGGAATACAGCAATGAAGCATGAAAGGTCTAGTGTGGTGCTCATTTTAGGAATAGAAAAAAGGACAAAGGCAGATTACGGGTAGGGATTTAACCGCTCACATTCCTCCAAATCATCCATATTTGCTAAAGTGTAAGCTACTGTGTAATCACAGCTTTCCCTCTTATGACAAAATTGCTACCCTTAAATTCCTCTGACAGAAATTCTAGACCACTATTGCAGAAGGAAATTGTTAAGAAACAATCAATGCTATCCATTAGTTTGAAAATAAGTATGTAGAGTGATACTAAGTGGGAAATATGCTCAGTTCAGTTAAGCCGCTCAGTCATGTCCGACTCTTTGTGACCCCACTGGACAGGCTTCCCTATCCAATGCCAGCTCCCAGAGCTTTGCTCAAACTCACGTCCATCAAGTCGGTGATGCCATCCAACCATCTCATCCTCTGTTGTCCCCTTCTCCTCTGCTTTCAATCTTTCCCAGCACGACAGTCTTTTCCAATGACTTAGTTCTTCACATCAGGTGGCCAAAATGTCCGAGTTTCAGCTTCTGCATCAGTCTTTCCAAAGAATATTCAGGACTGATTTCCTTCAGGATTTAATGGTTTGATCTTACAGTCCCAGGGATGGTCAAGAGTATTCACTGGCAGATGAATGGATAAGAAAGCTGTTGTACATATACACAATGGAATATTACTCAGCTATTAAAAAGAATGCATTTGAATCACTTCTAATGAGGTGGATGAAACTGGAGCCTGTTATACAGAGTGAAGTAAGTCAGAAAGAAAAACACGAATACAATATATTAATGCACTTATATGGAATTTAGACAGATGGTAACTATGACCCTAGATGCAAGACAGCAAAAGAGACACAGATATAAAGAACAGACTTTTGGGCTCTGTGGGAGAAGGAAAGGGTGGGATGATTTGAGAGAATAGCATTGAAACATGTATATTACCACATGTGAAACAGATCGCCAGTCCAAGTTCAATGCTTGAAACAGGGCACTCAGAGTCCTTGCACTGGGACAACCCTGAGGGATGGGATGGGAAAGGAGGTGGGAAAGAGGTTCAGGATCGGGGACATATGTACACCCAAGGCTGATTCATATCAATGTATGGCAAAAACCACTACAATATTATAATTAGCCTCCAATTAAAATAAAAAATAATTTTTAAAAAAAGAGCATTCTCCAACACCACAGTTCAAAACCATCAATTCTTCTGTGCTCGGCATTCTTTATATGCTAGTGTGCAGGAATGCAAGATGAGCTTAAAACAAGGTGTAATGTGTCTCAAGTGCCACCTTGATACCCAGAGGAAGCTCTCAAGTAGTAACCTATAAACTGTTTTAGAGCCCGGAGAGTACACAGGGGTGGATAATACTAAGATGGAGAAAAAGAAAGGGACAGAAGTGAGAGACTAAGGAAAGAACACCAGGGAACACCCAAACTTAACAGATGAAAGAAGAGGAAAGGATCACAGAAGAAATGCAGGGTATTGCCTATGTAGGAGAAGGGAAATCTGGTGATGTGTGGGGATTAAAAATATAAGACGTAAATAACTGGACAAAAAATCGTGTCAATTCTCTCACTTCATCTAATGTTTAAGTTTCTTATATATTGATCATCTGTTGTGATATTTTTTAAATCATATAGAAGTAGAGGGAAAATGTAGAAACATTATCCCTGAGTAGTCCTAAAATGCAAAATTAACCATTATGAAGATTCTGGCCTATTTCCCTCCATGTACTTTTACTTTTAGGGCTTCCCTGCTGGCTCAGTGGTAAAGAATCAGTGGCCAAGTGGCCAAGCAGGAGAGACAGGTTCGTTCCTTGGGTCAGAATGATTACCTGGAGAAGGAAATGGCAATTCACTCCAGTATTCTTGCCTGGAAAAATCCCATGGACAGAGGAGCCTGAAGGGCTACAGTCATGGGGTTGAAAAAGAGGTGAACATGATTTAGCAATTATACAAAAACAATTTTTACTTACTTATGTGAAATCATACTGAACATACAATGTCATTTTATAGCTACATTTTCACTTATTTATATTTCCCATTTCATTCAAAGTTCCTTTAAACAGTATTTGAATGTAGGCATAATATCTACCCTTTATCTATATAAAAAGTTAGATCATAATTTCCACATCCTCTCATAAGTACATTTTAAATGTATTTCTTTTTCTATTCCTTTTGATAAAAATGCTCAATAGTGTGTGTGTTTTCTTTATAAACAAAAAAAAAGATCAGCCAGCCTAAATAGCAATGAACTGGTAAATGCAAGCTAAACATTTTTTACTTGATATTTATCCTTTCCCAGATTACATCACTCCTTGCACTGAAACTAGAGTCTCAGCCCAAAGCAAGGGTCCTCTCTGAGCACACTCTGGACGCCTGTTTTTAGGGGCACTGGGCTTCACAGTGATGAGGCACCACAGACACTGCAACTGGATCTGCTGTCCTGGTGCTGTGTGTGAGAGCAGCACCCAATCCCTCCATTAGAACATCTCCACATTTGAACCAATGCTACTTCAGAGCATTCACTTTATTGCTCCTTTATGATACAGCTAGTTCTGTTTACTGATTTTTTTAAATTGTGTGGGTAGATTATATTATCTATGAATTTTATCTCAGGATAATAAAGTAGATATGACAAATATTGGTTTTGGAAGGGGATGTTGGCTCTGACAGGTAACAACGATTAGTCTCAGGCCTTTATACTCAAAATTCCTATTAATAATTGATACGTCATCTACCTGCTTGCTAACCTAATATAAGACCCAGTGTGTTTATTTTTAAACTAAGTCCTATGCATTAAAACTGCGTTATGTTTATTGTCTTTGTTTTTAAAACAGCAGTATAAATAAGGAAATGGTTTATTAAAATGTAATATTTTGAAAACAAGTAGTAAAAACTAAGAACATTATCACAGTATCTAACAGTGGTTGATTTCAATTTGTTGGTGGTAAAAGGACCAATAAATAGATCTTCTTAAGATCATCTTAAGATCATTGTGTAAGTATGATGACCGAAACTTCTGAGAAATGCATCTGTGATTATCTTTTTCTATTAAATTACAGATTAATTGAAACCAGACAATAGAAAATAGACAATTTCCTGGGCAGAAATTATCATTATAGCATGTGTATTCACGTGAATAAAATCTGAGCTATCTTTCACATACACTTGCCTACGCTTAATGTTTATTGAAGTAAAAACATTTCTTTGTTAAATTTATAAGGTTGTAGCTTCACAGGTAACTCTTTAGAGTACCATTCAATAAAAGGCATTAATATATGGAAGAGACTTCAAGGAGGGAGTCTTTATTTCTTTGACAAGTTACCTTTTCCATTTTATTAAGAAATGTAAAAGAAAACATGTTAGAATAATTTTTAAAGTGAATGCAATTAGATATTTTGTTTACAAATGTTTAAAATCTATTACATGAATTTATATTTCAGAGGCTCACACATGCATTTAGAAAGTAAAATTTTCCATTTTCACCATGTACTCTACAGATTCATCACAAGAATAAATATGTTCTTCTGAAAAGAAATATTATTTTTCAACAGGTGAGAAAAACTTGTAGCAAGTCTTAAGAAGGGTTAATGCAGCTCTCTCCAAAGAAGATCATCTCTCAGTATGTTACACACATTATCTAAAACTTTCAAAGCCCTCTTATTTCCTCTTGCATTAAGTCTACATTTCTCCTTAAACTGTTCTCACCACATGCATACAAATCTGTTTTCTATTTTCCTCAAAACATAATATCTCAGAAACCGCTGGTTGCCTGTTCAATAGCCATTCGCTCCGTTTTCCTTCCTAACGGTTTTCTGTGCCCTCTCAGTGTGGCACAGGGATAAATCATAAATGTTAGTCAGTTATGTTCATTCAATTCCCAATTCAAATGAAGGCCGTGACTTAGTTATGCCAATTAAGGAGAATCTGCTGAGGAAATCTGAGAAAATATTTCCTCACACAGAAAATCCACCCTGTGTCTTCTGCTCTGTAGAATGTAACTGAATATGTTACTTTGTACTGTGGTGGAAATCTAGCCATCTATAAGAGAGTCAACCTGAGGACCAAGTCCACAATTCAAAGACAAAGTTCAAAAAAGACAGATCAAATGTTCAAAATTTCTTTCAAAGCTTCTCTCCACTCTACATCATGACTGCTATGGTGGTAACTGTTAAATGAGGTAATATGTTCCCTTTAAACTTATACTTTTCTGAGTTGGATTTTCTGTCATTTGCTACTAGGAATGTCATAACAGACATCATATTGAAATGTGCAAGAAAATGTTCATATTTATCCATTAGTACCTTGTTCCCTTTGCTTTGAATACACTATGTTTTCCTTTAAGCCTACTCAAATTCTTAACGTATTCAAGAAATAACAAGAAATTCACCTCCTCTATAACCTTAGGCTTAACATAATTGTCTTCACCTTTCTTCTCCCCCCGTGAATTTCCATAGCACTCATGGTCAAGAAAACACAATTGGCATAAAATAATATTTTAGTGCTTAGTATTCGCCTTATCAAGAAATTATGTATTCAGCATATGCTGAGCATCTTTAATGTGTCAGACCCACTGATACATATGTGGGATACAGAGCGTAATAGTACTCTGTTCCTGTCCACAAACTGCTCAAGGCTAGAAGAAATAACAAATAAAATAAAAGCAACTTCTCTATTTCTGCAAAGACTAGAATACACGTATGTATAAGGGGCAGTGGCAGCAGAAAAGAACAATAATCTGGTCTATCTGGGGGCAGTCAGAAACTCTGAGCCATGTCTTAAAGAACGAACTGGAGTTCATCAGGTTGACAAGGGTGATTAAGGGCTTTATAGTCAGAAAGGATACGATATACAAAGGCAAAGAAGTGTGAAACAGCATGACACCTTCAAGGACCTGAAGTTAATTTGTTTTGGTTTGAGAATAAACTCCAAAGAGGAAAGGGCTCATAAATTAAGCTGGAAAGGTAGGCAATGAATACATTAAAAAAAAAAAAAATGTTTTCTGTCTTTGTTCTCCAATTAAATTGTGAGGTCAGTTATGTTTTCAGTGAACATATTCCAGAAATGCAAGATGATAATGATTTCAAACTCCCTGCACATTTGGCCCATAGATTTACCTAAACTTGCCTGAGAGTATACATTGATTCATTGATTTTTGAGATAGACAGTACTGCCATGATATGCTACTTCACTTTTTTTTTTTTTTTTTTTAATCAATAGCACCTAAAACTGTTCAGTGAACACTGCAGGTATTCTGCTTCTTAATGGATTTGCTATGTTGGTTATACAGAGTAGGAAAATTTGCAATGAAGATTTAGTATGGTATTTCCTCATTATTAGTCATTTAATTTTCTGTTTTTAGAGGGATTCTTAATATCCCGCCTTCCATGGAACAACTACGCCCGTGCATCACGGCCACTGAGCCTGCACTCCTAGAGCACGGGCGCCGCACCCACTGCGCCTACACGCTGCAGCTGCTGAAGTCGGGCACCGAGGGCCTGCGCTCCACAAGAGACGCCACTGCAATGAGAAGCCTGTGCACCGCGACGAAGAGTATCCCCACCTGCCGCAGGTAGAGAAGAGCCCTCAGTAACAGCCTCAGCGCAGACAGAAACACAGAAATAAAGAGAAATAAATAAATACATATATATACTTTAAAAAAGAATACTGAAGTGAGTTGCCATTTCCTTCTCCAGGGTCTTCCTGACCCAGGGATCAAATTTCCATCTCTTGCATTGGCAGGCAGACTCTTTACCACTGAGCCACCTGGAAAGCCCATCTTGCCTCCTTAAGTTTTGTTTTACTGTAGGTCGAAATGGAATGTAAAATTTCCCCAAACATAAATCCACCAAAAGTTTTCTTTGCATAGAGCGTCTTTATCTAAGTTTATGGACACACAGATTATTGTTAATAAATAATTAATTGCTATTTAATACTTATGTCTTAAAGCAGTATATTTAGAAAAAAGTTACTTTTCCTACACAAGAAGAAAAAGTATACGTCAACAGAAATAGTCACTTTAACTAGACATGTTAGCATTGCAAACCACAGAGATAAAATTAAAATTGCGTCTAGAATCTATTGATAGTGTTAAACATGTGGTGATTATCACCATATGCAATGCTTGCTTGCAGTTATGCTATTAAATATAGTTGGCTCACAGTGTTGGCAAAGAGTTCGTCTTCCTTGTTGTTACATAAATACCAGCAGCAATGTTTGTCAGATTTTCTTCCCCTGGAACATTATATAAATTTTACTTTAAATTTTCATCAGTTGTTAAACTTTACATTCCATAACAGTGTTACGAGTGGCAACAGATCCCAAATGCCTTCTACCAAATACCCAAATTTAAAGCCTAGGTATGTCACAGGAGGCCACATAAACTCAATACCATCACTAAGTTTCAAGAAATATGATATGCTAGCATAGCTTATTCTAACTCCTGAGTATCAAAGGAAAATATATTGCACATGGAGCTACAAGAACCACAGTGGTACTCAACTCTAATCAGTACCATGTATTAAAAAAAAAATGTTATGGTTTGACTGGCTGGAAGCAGAAGAATCACAAAATGAGCAATCCTTTAGGAGGAGGAAATACCATAGACAATTCAAAGAAATAAACAAACCTACACAACAGGCTATAATTTTCATTCATTAGAAAATACAGAGCTGAGTTTCCTAATGTTTTTCCATCATATGCATTCCTTTAACCTCCTATGTGCCCTGTGAAAATTTCATGCAAGATAATATTCATTTTCCAAATACCAAAGAAAGTTAGATACTGCATTTTCCATGGAATATATAAGAAACTATTTCCCAAGTCATATAAAGTAGACATAAAAGTCCAGTTTTAATATTTGCGAACCTATCTATAGGATGACAATTATTTAAGAAGTAACTTTTCATCTATTTAAAAAACTCAAGGTTTTGTAACATGTGATATTAAATGTCTGGCAATTGAGATACACAGGAAATCTCACAGTTCACTTCTCAGCTCAATCAGTATTCCTTAGGTTAAATGTGTGTGTGTGTTTGTGTTTTTCAAGTTTTTATCTATATGTTTGAAAATGTTAAGTACTTTTTCTACCAACAGGAAAAACCTCTTTAAAAGTAAATTATTTATTCTGAAGACAAAAATTGTTCCAAATCATAAAAGTGAGGTCGATTATACAGTAGTAACAGTTCACAAATGACACCCTACATAATGTTAAATGGCAATCTGTATCAGTAATAAGATTTTGTATTTTTGCTGAAACAAAGTTTTCCTTAATGGTTCTGTTAGGTTGGTGCAAAGTAATTCAGTTTTGCATTGTTTGAGATTAGATGTTTGATACTGGGATACATTCTTAAATAATGGTGATTACGTTTTGCTTCATTTTAATGTGCATTTTTTTAATTTTTTGCTAATGATTTATTACTTGCTATTATATTTATTTTATATTTATTTTAGACTAGGGAAATGATGTTAGACAAAAAGCAAATTTGAGAAATTTTCTTATTCAAGTTTAAAATGGGTCATAAAGCAGTGGAGACAGCTAGCAACATAAACTATGCATTTTGCTCAGGAACTCCTAATGAACTTACAGTGCAGTGGTGGTTCAAGTTTTGCAAAGGAGACAAGAGCCTTGAAGATGAGGCGCTCAGCGGCCAATTGAGAACCATCATCAAAACTGATCTTACAACTGCACAAGAAGTTGCCAAAGATCTCAACATCAATTATTCTATGGTCATTCGGAATTTGAAGCAAACTGGAAGGCAAAAAACTCGTTAAGTGGGTGACTCATGAGCTGACCAGAAATAAAAAAAGTCATCGTTTTGAAATGTTGTCTTCTCTTATTCTATGCAACAACAATGAACCATTTCTCAATTGGATTGTGATGTGTGACAAACAGTGGATTTTATACAACAACTAGTGATGACCAGCTCAGTGGCTGGATCAAGAAGAAGCTCCAAAGCACTTACCCAAGCCAAACTTGCACCAAAAAAGGTCACGGCCACTGTTTGGCAGTCTGCTGCCCATCTGCTCTACAGCTTTCTGAATCTTGGCAAAACCATTATATCTGAGAAGTATGTTCAGCAAATTGATGAGAAGCACCGAAAACAGCAGTGCCTACAGCCAGCATCAGTCAACAGAATGGGACCAATTCCTCTCCACAACAATGCCCAACCACACGTTGTACAACCAATGCTTCAAAAGTTGAACAAATTTGGATAGGAAGTTTTGCCTTACCCACCATATTCATCTGTCATCTCACCAACTGACTACCAACTTATTCAAGTTGTCAAGCATCTTGACAACTTTCTGCAATGAAAATGCTTCTACAACCAGGAGGAGGCAGAAACGCTTTCCAAGATTTTGTCAAATCCCAAAGCATGGATTTCTATGTAACAGGAATGAATAAACTTATTTCTCACTGGCAGAAATGTGTTGCTAGTAATGGCTCCTATTTTGATTAACAAAGATGTGTTTGAGCCTAGTTATAATGATTTAAAATTCAAAGTCTGAAACTGCAGTAGTTTTTTCCCTGATCTTAAATATTTCACTTTTTAGGGAAATATGGAAAGCTAAAAAGCAAGGACTTCACACATGCAACATCAGTCTTAATAGTGAACAAATAACAACACAGTGATACTATCATAACCCACTTCCATTCCTAAACTAGAATTTGGTCATTTAGTATTTTATGATAATTCCCCTACAGCTGTCGGTATGAATTAAATGGAAAGAATGTTATAAGGCTGTTAAATAAACACTATTTATAGGAGATAAAATAAGGTTAATTTGATAATGGAGTTAGGAATATTATTGCTATTTTTCTTTTATATTTCAAAGCTTTGAGATGGCTTCAACTTGAAATATTCCTTCCAGCATTACCTTTATTTTAATTTACCAGCATTTATTTCAAAGTCTAGATGAGGCCAAAAAAAACATAAATCTATAGATGGGGAAAGAGTGGAAAGAGAGGCTGAGTTTATTTTTCTGGGCTCCAAAATCACTGCAGATGGTGATTGCAGCCATGAAATTAAAAGACGCTTACTCCTTGGAAGGAAAGTTATGACCAACCTAGACCGCATATTAAAAAGCAGAGACATTACTTTGCCAACAAAGGTCCATCTAGCCAAGGCTATGGTTTTTCCAGTGGTCATGTATGGATATGAGAGTTGGACTATAAAGAAAGCTGAATGCCGAAGAATTGTTGCTTTTGAACTATGGTGTTGGAGAAGACTCTTAAGAGTCCCTTGGACTGCAAGGAGATCCAACCAGTCCATCCTAAAGGAGATCAGTCCTGGGTGTTCATTGGAAGGACTGATGCTGAAGCTGAAACTCCAATACTTTGGCCACCTGATGTGAAGAGCTCACCCACTGGAAAAACCCTGATGCTGGGAAAGATTGAGGGCAGGAGGAGAAGGGGACAACAGAGGATTAGATGGTTGGATTGCATCACTGACTCAATGGACATGGGTTTGGGTGGACTCTGGGAGTTGGTGATGGACAGGGAGGCCTGTCATGCTGCGGTTCATGGGGTCGCAAAGAGCTGGACATGACTGAGTGACTGAACTGAACTGAACTGATTCTTACTTAAAATAGATCTAAAATAAAAAGAATAATGTTTGCACAATGTGTATCTGAATTGCCCATTATGTGTTTTGAGACAATTTATCTTCATGGTATTTGCATCTTTAATTTCAAAAATACTTGTTCACTGACATTAAAGATAGTACTTTCTAATTTAGGCTTATACGTCAGAAAAATATGCAAACCTTTACACATGAACATTTAATATTCTAATTTTAAATTATTTTATGATCTGTTTGGTTGGGAAACAAAATGTGATTTTGAAGGATGTCACTGGAAAATCTAAAAACAAATCTTTACAGTTTACTGATGTATTAAGAGATCTCTTAAAATCAGTGATTCATTAAAGTGCAGAGTTTATAACCAGCTCTAAACTTTGTTCTGGTTTTCACATGGGTGTCTGTCCTGAGCATATAGAGAGAAGGTCTGGGTTTTCATTTTTGTATATACATCATGTTACAGAGAGAAAATATTACTTTATCTTTAGTGTGGTTTTCAATGCCAAATAGGTTTTATACCATCCCAGTTATTTTAGGCAACAGACACACACCATCTAATAGTTGGTATATATTCTAACTTAAGAACACTGTGCCTTGAGACATATGCCTTGTTTTTTTTTTTTATAGCATTCAATTCACTGAGCTTATCCTGGATCACCAAAGAAACCCTTGCTGGAGTGAATTGCACTCTAGCAAACACATTTGAAAAATTGCAATAAAAAATAAACCAGCCTGTAAAGATTTGATTGGGTTCCTTATAAAAATTACATTATAGAAAGGAGACATTTAACTTCAGTGACATCTAGTTTTAATTTTAACAATCAGCAACATGAGAAATTTATTTCCTCTCTGGAAGAATTAACACCTGGGTAAGAAAAAAGACAAATTTATAAAGATGGAAAAACTAGAGAACAATAAAAAGTATATGTTGCAATTACAAAATAACATAACTCTTAACTAAATATAATGGGACTTTTAATCCAAATATGCATTATCTCTTTCAAAGTAATCACTTTAGACAACCATTCAGATAATGCCAATAACAATCTCATCATTCAAAACATTCTTACTCCCTGTTTCCAGATCATTCAGTTATTCTTAATGACAGCATATTTTCCCCAAACATGATACCACTTTAATTTACTATGCATATAGATCAATTTGAGAACTGGGAATATTTTTAGCGTATTTGTTTCCTTTTCACCTTTAATAAATCAGGTTTAGGAACTGTAAGATTTTTTTGAGTTCTGGAAAATGTGCATACGCTTTTAACAACCACACCAATCATTTCCTTCATTAAAGGAACATACCCTCATGCTTCTTTCACATTTACTCCAAGACCCTCACAGGCTATAGCTGCTCTGATTTCTATCATAATTGACATTAGTTTAGGCAGGTTTTCAACTTATGTAAGTGGAATTATATAATACATGGGCTTCCCAGATGGCACTAGTGGTAAAGAATCTGCCTACCAATGCAGGGCACTGAGAGATGTGGGTTTGATCCCTGAGTCGCGAAGATCCCCTGGAGGAGGACATGGCAACCCACTACAGTATTCTTGCCTGGAGAATCCTGTGGACAGAGGAGCCTGTCAGGCTACAGCCCATAGGTTCACAAAGAGCTGGACATTACCGAAGCGACTTTGCATGCACACATGCATGCGCACACACATAGAATATGTACTCTTATGTCTGACTTCTTATGCTCATTTACTAAGTGTGCTCTGAGAGAATTTGTGTGATTGTATTATTATTTCCTTAAATTTTCAATAGAATTCATCAGTGAAACACGTTAGAAAAAAGTTTTCTTTATGAAAAAGTTTTTGATAACAAATTTCATTTATTTAACAGATAAAGAACTATTCAGATATCCTATTTATTCTTGTGCCAATATTGACAATTATATTTTTCAAGGAGTATATTCATTTTATCTAAGTTGCAGATAAATCCTGCAAATTTAATCCGTAAAGATGGCTTCTTTTAGAAATACTGAAAAAAAATTTCAGTGTGAAATCTAGGTGTACAAATAAGGCCAATTATTTGTGTAAGTAACAGTTAATTTAAATTTCATAAAGTAAAAATATAGATGATAATAATTTACAGGGCAAATATTTGATACTTGTGGTTTATATATTAGCTATATATGTTCTCTAATGTTAAACTTAAAGCTAAGTATAGTCCAGTTTTTCCTAAATTGTAATTTTTACCACATTGACTTATAAATCTTAAAAATTCCTTTAAAATATTCTTCATGTAATACATGTAAAATTCACTGATAATCCTTTTTTTTTTTTTACTTAACTAAGCATTTTTTTAGGTAAATTGTTCTCCTAGTTTTATAGACTGTTTGTGATATTTCCAGTTTATAAATAATTTAATGATATTATAGATTTTAATCCTTATCATTCTCAGCAATCAGCCTTCCAAAACACAACATCAGAGGAACTTATAAAGGCAAAACACATCTGTCAAGAGACAGGCTGAGATTCAAACACCCATATGCACCCAACTAGTAGAGTGACCCTAAGGTACAGACTTTATGCTTTCTGGGCCTCCATTTCATACTTATAAATGCAGTAGTTATAAGCTTTCTGATGACTCAATGAGATTATGACTATAACCCTGATGAATTAGCCTGACACAGTACTAATACTTTGTGCGCTTTCTAAACCTAGCTGCTCACAGGACAGTCCAAAGACAACAACATCAACATCACCTATGAGCTTGAAGGCTGTCAGGCCTCATCACAGATCTACTGAATCATCATCATCTGCATTTTAACAAATTTCCACATGACCAGTATGCTCATCCCCATTTCAGAATCAGTTTCTAAATTATTATTAGTACTATTATTATAATAGTTTTATTAGCACTCTTAGTTTGTAATCACATTGCTCTGGCTATTTTGAGAAGATCCTTTCTGATATTCTCTTGGCTGATTATATTAATATTGAAATCTGACAGAAATGTGCATAGCATCTGAGTGAGGTCACTAGTGTGAGTTTGAAAAAAAAAGTATCATTTTAAAATCATTGGTATAATTTGATATGTGTATTCAAAATACATTTAAAGTTTAAAAAATATCCACTCTGTCCTAGAGGATATATCCTATATACAAACATAGATATAATAGAACATAGATATAATACTTGCTTTTACTTAATTAGAAGTAAATAGAAACATACATATAAAGATCTCATTTATTTTAAAATTATATTTGCCTGTCCCTTGGTTCATCTAATTTTTTATCTGCACACGTACAAATATATCTGAAGGTAATTCTGTCAAATGCTTTAAACAGTTCCTTCTGGATAGAGGGCCTGATGTATTTTTCATTTTCTTCTCTTTACTTTTCTGCATTGCTTGCATTTTTATTAATACAAAGAAAGCATCTAAAATTATTTTCAGAAAAAAGTCATTATTCCTGAACACAAATAAAAGTTCTGTTTTTTTTTTTTAAACACACCTAAAATCTAAACCAAAACTCTCTCTGTACACAAATCTCCTTGAAGGAAGAAAGGGGAAGACCTGAGACAAAAAGAGGAAGGTGAGAAGATCCTTCTCCTCACTCAATAAAGCAGAACAGTCAAAGACAGGAGATAGATTTTGGAGTTGCAACTCTTCTGAAGTTATCAGGGAGACGATACTGCCCAGAGCACAGGCAGGGTAGATCCTGACAGGGCTATTTTCATACCAGTAGGGACATAAGTAGTCGTCAGGAAGTCAGCTCACCAGCTGTGTAGGAGAGAGTGTGCCTGAGTGTGGCTGACTGGCACCTCAGACCTCATTAACAGAAGAGGGAGAGCTGTCCCCTACACCTGAAGAAGTTAAGTGGCTAATTAAATCCTTCCCTGCTGATGCCAGGAAGCAAGCCGGAGGGCTCAGCTTTAACCCCGGTGCACTTTTGTAAGCAGTAACACTGACATGAGCAAAGATCTTGAAATCGCTGCCTAAAGCAAAGAGCATGAGTGAGGTCTACATGCTTAGCAGAGTAATTCTTGGAAGAAAAGAAAAACTAAAGAAAAGAAACTTGTATTTATGAAACAGACCACTTTCAAAGCACTTAAAAGACCACTTTCTCTTTTAAAAATAATAAGCAATCAAGCTATGTACTCTTAGGAAAAACAGTTACTAAGTATCTGATATATGCCAAGTGCTGATGAAAGGTGCGGACAATAAATTAAAAATACTCAGTATCTACTCTCTAGTAGGTTATGGTCCAGCAGGAGAGACAGACTTGTAAACTAACAAAACTAACGATCACAGTAATCACAGAGATGTTCACAGTAACAGCATGGAAGCTATAAAAGCACAAGGTGCTGTCATGATATCTACCAATCTAATGCCGCATTTTGAGGACAAAACGGAGGGTATATTTGACTTTGATTTAGACTTTTCTTTTGAAGTTCAGTTCAGTTCAGTTCAGTCGCTCAGTCGTGTCTGACTCTTTGTGACCCCATGAATTGCAGCCCGCCAGGCCTCCCTGTCCATCACCAACTCCCTGAGTCTACCCAAACCCATGTCCATCGAGTTGGTGATGCCATCCAGTCATCTCATCCTCTGTCGCCCCCTTCTCCTACTGCCCCCAATCCCTCCCAGCACCAGGGTCTTTTCTAATGAGTTAACTCTTCTCATGAGGTGGCCAAAGTACTGGAGTTTCAGCTTCAGCATCAGTCCTTCCAATGAACACCCAGGACTGATCTCCTTTAAGATGGACCGGTTGGATCTCCTTGCAGTCCAAGGGACTCTCAAGAGTCTTCTCCAACACCACAGTTCAAAAGCATCTATTTTTCGACACTCAGCTTTCTTCACAGTCCAACTCTCATATCCATACATGACCACTGGAAAAACCATAGCTTTGACCAGACGGACCTTTGTTGGCAAAGTAATGTCTCTGCTTTTTAATATGCTATCTAAGTTGGTCATAACTTTCCTTCCAAGGCGTAAGCGTCTTTTAATTTCATGGCTGCAGTCACCATCTGCAGTGATTTTGGAGCCCAAAAAAATAAAGTCTGACACTGTTTCCACTGTCTCCTCATCTATTTCCCATGAAGTGATGGGACCAGATGCCATGATCTTAGTTTTCTGAATGTTGAGCTTTAAGCCAACTTTTTCACTCTCCTCTTTCACTTTCATCAAGAAGCTTTTGAAGGTACCCTTCAATTCCTATTTTTTTAATTGACCCCCCCATCCCCACTTAAGAGTCTCCTGACCCTTATCTGCCTCTTTATCTTAAGGCTGGTTTATATCAAGTGATAAGAAATTTCAGATGATTATACATTAAGAAATGACCATTAGGACAGGCATATTTATCATCCAAGAGTCAATTTGGGGGGATAACCCCCATTTTATAGAGGATCAACTCTGAAAGGCTCAATTTTCTATCAAATGATTCCTCATGGATGATGTTCTTTTGTTTGGCAATAACCTTCCACCATGCCAGCTTCCTGTTACTGCTTTCAAATAAGGGAAGAATGAATCATTGCCAACTACAGTGAATGATGCCAGCTAAGGAGGGGGATTCTGTTAGAATCGTGGCTAACACAAGGCGAGAGTCCAGGAAGAGAGTCAAGAGAGATTTCCTCTTTCATTCACTATAGTGAGATCTGATTTATTTATTATATGTATTCAATTTCTAGAACTCACATCCTATGCCTTTTTGCAACTAATTTTCTGTTTGTCCAAACAAAATATATTCAATCACATTATGTGCTACTTCATCTTATGTAAACTTCTAAAAGATTTCCCTGCCTGTCGCCACATACTTCAGACACTATACTCAAAGCAATCTTTCTAAAAGCCAAAACTGATTATGGAACATTTTTTTAGTAAAATTCCTCCAACACTTTTCACGGCTTTCAGAATGAAAGCTCTGGTTTCCCACGAGTTTAGAGACCTGGCCTACCTCTATTTCTTGTCTCACGCATTTTGCTCACTCACCTTGCTCAAGATGTGCTTTTTCCTAATGTTTCCAAATAGGTTATGTCACCAGATGGTCTTGTAACTTTAAACAAGTGGTTGTCTAGATGCAAAACCATGCAGGAACTGAACTTATGTCTAAGCTCTTCTTTTTTGAGTCTTCTCACATGAATGAATTAAATTATCCTATATCCCGTCACATCATAGGCATACCTTTTCACGGTATGCACACCCTGTATTGCAAGTGTTGATTACTTGTCTTGCTTCCCTTTTAAAGATCTACAGCTTGGCACCTTGCACAAAGCAGACATATAAAAGACACTGTGTAAATATTTACTAAATTACTGGAGTCTTAGAATATTAAGGTAAACTTTATCTTAAGATATTAGAGATGATCTACTATATCCTTATGTTGTGTTAAGTCGCTTCAGTTGTGTCTCTTTTGTAACTCCATGGACTGTAGCTTGCCAGGCTCCTCTGTACATGGGATTTTTCAGGGGTTCTTCTGACCCAGGGATTGAACCTGCATCTCTTACGTCTCCTGTATTGGCAGGTGGGTTCTTTACCACTGACACCACTTGGGAAGCCCATCCTTAGGTTACAGAGGTAGAAATCTGCTTTGCTTTTCTAAATGTGATCTGTCAAATTTTCCTCAAACTTCAAAACTTTTTAATTTTCATTTTATTTTCCTCTTCAGAATACTCTAAAATATTCCCATCCTCTTCATTGCACATCCCTACATTCCTCTTCATATGTTCTTATATTTCAATGGTAAAGATGACACAAGTCAATCATCCCATTCTCAGTCTTCTAGGGAAGACTTCCACTTACGTTTAAGTCAAATTGATTGCTTGCTTCCCTTGCACATCTCTCTATTGGCAGAACTGCCAATATTTATTTTAGGAGAACAAAAGCTCTTTAAAGAGAAGGAATATAAAAGTAAGGGGCTGCCAATAGCTGCGTCAGCATCTGGTCACTATAATAATTCTCACAAATTACCTGACTATGCATGCCATTAGTATTTGAAAGAACAAAATGATGCTTTTTAGAACTACATAAAAAACCTAGAAAGGAACTTCTAAGTAGTTTTCCTCCTATGAAATTCCCCAAATACCAAAGTATGTGGGTGTTAGTCAGGGTCTTCAATGAAACAAACCCCAAAATGGAATTAGCTATGCAAGTGATTTATTGAGGAAAACGCCTATGATAGAAAATGGAAAGGAGGTGGGAAAGTCAAGAGAACTGACAGAGTATAACAAGGTTCTGATTATGTGAAGAAAAGAGAAGTGAGTTTGGATAGAAGATCTTAAATTGCAGTGCAGCTGGAAGAAAGTGTGGTAAGGACAATGGTAAGTCCTTGAGTCCGAGTCCGGATCATAAAAGCACCATGTCTTCCAGGAACAAACCTGCCTTAGTATTCCTGCTGTACTTAGCCACTGGTCAGGTATAGCTGGTGGGAAATGAAGCATCAGCTTAAATACAATGATATGTTTTACAGTGTAAGAGCTGGGTCAATTAGAATCCCACAGTATGTTTTACATGGCATGGCTTTCATCTTTGGGAAATTTCCTTGATATAACATTAATGAACATATCATCTATATTTGGTAGTTATTTTAACTACTTGTTACTGAACCAAACCTGGGCCCACTCACTTACATGCAGTAAAGCCAAACTGCTGACACCAAGCTGGAGAGGATCTGAGGCTTGCTTCCCTCCCACTCCTCTGCGTGGGGCCCTGCCACAAACCCTTACTTTGATCCAAACTCCGCTGTGAGAGTTTAGATTTCTGCAATGCAGGCACAGAAACCTTTGCTTGGTTACCCTTATTACTATGTTCAAAACTGTGAATTCAAAACCATATGCTAAACATGTATATTTTAAAATGTGGCTCATTATTAACTGTGTTTATATTTCAACAGAAAAGTTAAAAATAGCAAGCTTTTCACTCATTGCTTTTGTCAAATAGAGGATGAATCAGCCCTAATAAGGCCAGCACATTTGTGTATGGATCTGCATGTATAGGTGGTATCCTTTCAAAATATGTGTAACCTTTCACATTTTCTAATAAAACTACATGTGCTTTTATAATGACCTCTGGGTTTTAAGTTATCTGCATATAAATATTGGTATTATTAATTCAATACAACATAAAGAGATGGCAACACTATGAAATCATTCACTTTCTTTGACTGAAGATAAAGGAAACTGTAGAAGAAGAGATATGTTTTGGTTCTATAACTAATCTATGATTTTAAGATTCACTGTTTTTTCAAATTATTTATCCCTAATTTTAATACTTCTGTACTTATATAGTCCTTGCTAAATTTGGTAATTCTGTCTCCTTTACCCTTTTAAGGATAACTGTCACTGTGATTTACCACTGAAAACCTCGCTTACTGCCTTTTTGCCTCACATATCCTTAAGATAATGCATACCTTCAGTGAGAGCAGATTTCCACATGATCACTGTGAATTTGAAGATTTCCCATTAACTTGTATGTCTCCTACTCTTTTATGTGTAGCCTTACTTTGCAATTCTATTTTCATCTATAATGGGAAACACAAACTCTAACAGGCATTTAATTGAAAAACTGAAATGCTTTTAAAATGGTATTATTCTGTTTTGTTATTTTTTATTACAAAAATTAGTAGTGCCAAGGTTTTCATTACAGAAATAAAATTATAGAGCAAACATGTTCTTTACTAGGAAATTACTCTTACTTTCTAAATCTTAGGCCAAATAATTTTATTAAAGGTTACAAAATAGAAATAATATTTTATTCTATAAAATGTTTTAATATCAAATTAACATTTACATATTATTTAATCTTAATAAAACTTTAGAAATAAAAAATTATGATGTGATTAGAGGACACACTACTCCAAAATACAGCACCTTGGCATACTGAATATTTTAAGTTAACGTAGCTTGAGAAAATGGCAGAAGCAAGAAGGTCACTGTGCCCTCCCCCAGCCCCACCTTCTGCCCCTGAGAAAAGTCACAGAACCCTCATGTGAGAAGTACCTCCATATACCCTGTCCTCCCTCTTCCCCAGAGGAAAGGGGCATCCTTATTTTCAAAGACCAAAGGATGTCAAGAAGGACTCTAAGAAACAAACACTGTTAAGTCTCCCCTAGTTCACTACAAACCCCATACTCCTTAACATACTGAAGTGGACCAGAATTTGTAACCGCAACATATGCCACTTCAGCATATGGAGTATTTTGAGCTAAAGGCAATCAAAACCCTACAGATTCAGGAAAACATGCTACTGCTCCCTCAACTGCCTAAATTTACACAGGAAAGGCATCCTGTACCAGAAAAAGAGCTATTGAGGGGACACCCATTTACCCAAGAAACTTATCTGTGTCAAAGGGCAAACTTTGTTTTCCAAATATTCTCACACAACTTCCTGTGAATGGCGTTCCTTCCCTCTGTACCCTTAACTCGTATGCTATATAAGCCTCAATTGCTTAGATGTCCTGGAATTCCATCTTTTTATAATATCCCCATACATACAAAATTTGGTTTCTTCCTGCTAATGTGTCTCGTATCAATTTAATTAGTAGACCAGCCAAATAACTTAGAAAAGAAGAAGGGAAAAGCTTTCTGCCCATAAACTAACATATCCTCCCATACTGTGCACTCATGTTTCAAAGCCTAGCATAAACACACAGGCCTGTTTCTCTGTGTCTTCACTGCTTTCTGAAAAGCTCCCATGTCATGCAAAGGTGAAAGTGGAAGTGTTAACCACTCAGGTGTGTCCAACCGATTGTGACCCACTGACTGCAGCCTGCCAGGCCCTCTGGCCATGGAATTCTGTATATGTAAAACTTCTCTTTTACATATTCTGTTTTTTCTCCTGTTAATATATCTCTGACAGATTGTCTCAGACCTAGTCAGGAACCCTAAGGAGGTTAAGGAAAACTTTTCCATCCCTACAAACGCTTCTAAAAAATTTAAAGATATTTTTTAACGAAAATACCACTTTTCTTAAGTATTCTGTTTTTTACGTGAATTTTTAAAGTGAAAATTTGCTCCTCTCTTTGTGATACGACATACTTTGTGGAGAGCATGAAACTATGTTTGATATACTAAAAATGTATTAACAAAGTCTCTGACATTTCAATATAAATTTCATTAAAAAACATTTGGGTTAAAGACTTGTTCAATACTAAAAAGACTATAAGACCTTCAACTCACAACTTATTCATATGGTGAATGAAGAGATGGATATGTTCATGATCATTAGCCACTTATCAAAAAAATTTAATAAAAAAAAAGAAGTCTCATTTAGCTTGTATGTCATTACTTTATACAAACAGCTTCCTCTTGACTATGTTTTCTGACAAAATTGGTTATTTTCATAATAAAAAAATTCAAATGATCTATACATTTTACTGATTTAAGTTGTTATTTCCTGATATGTTGTACATACAGGACTCTAAAATCTCAGGATGTGGTACCAAGAGAATCCTTAGTGTGTGCACAGAAATAACTGACAAAAGATGCTCAAGCAGTGTTACACTGACAAGTGAATTCAAGAGCTCCTGAAGAGACAAGTAGAAGAGAAACCATGAGAACATATTAGCAAGAAGAGTTCACATAGTATAACCTGGCTGTGAAGAACTGCAAAGCAAGAGGGTTAGGAAGACTATTTGAACAAATAAGGTGATTAACTTCAACACAAGAAGTTTGCATTTGAGGCAGTGATGTTCTGAGCCACTGTGAATCTGACTCAAGACTCAAGACGCTGTCGTTCAGTCGCTAATTCACGTCCGACTCCCGTGAGTCAGCTCTTTGCATCAGGAGTGACTCATCTAATTGAGAAGGTCCTTTGTGTTTTAGCTGGTGGAGACATGAGCATATGTATAAAAGTAGACGGAGTTCCAGAGGATACCAGGGAGAAGATTGAGGAAGACAAAGAGCCAGGATAAAATGAAAGCTACAGTTCAAGGAGCAAAACTGTATTGTTTGCTATCTTTCTGAGTGGTAGAAATTATACCAAACAAGAAAACTTAGCTTATTTAGAAATGCATAAGTACAGAGAATACAAACCTAAGGAGAATATTTAACAAAAATATACTAAATAGAAAAAAATTTAGATGTGTTCCATGTACACTCACACATGTATGTATACTTTTTGGAAACCATGCATGTTAAAGGAGTTATAATTTGAGTCACTAATGCCCTGGGCCTCCCCCTTGGTGTCACTGACCTCTTCCTTCCAATCGTCTTTTACTCTCTAAGCAGGATCATCTATTCTCAGGGCTTCACTTATCATTTCTATGCTGCTGACTTGCTAAAAAATATGTCCAGACTCGACCTCTGTTCTAAACACCAAACATTTTAAGCTCTATCTAGATTTCCTACATCAACGTAAATAAGTCCAGTGTGCAAATAATAATATGAGAAATTGTTGATAATTACTAAGGGTCATCATGTCTCCCAGCAATCTTGATTCCAGCTTGTGCTTCATCCAGCCCCGCATGTCACATTATGCAATCTGCATATAATTAAAATAAGCAGGGTGATAAAATACAATCTTGATGTACTCCTTTCCCAATCTGGAACCAGCCCGCTGTCCCATGTCCAGTTCCAGTTGCTGTTTCTTGACCTGCATACAGTTTTCTCAGGAGGCAGGTAAGGTGGTCTGGTATTCCCATCTCTTGAAGAATTTTCCAGTTTGTTGTTTTCCACACAGTCAAAGTCAATAAAACAGAAATAGATGTTCTTCTGGAACTCTCTTGCTTTTTTGATGATCCAATGGATGTTGGCAATTCGATCTGTGGTTTCTCTGCCTTTTCTAAATCTAGCATAAACACCTGGAAGTTCTCGGTTCATATACTATTGGAGCCTTGCTTGGATAATTTTGAGCATTAACTTCCTAGCTTGTGAAATGAGTGCAACTGTGCAGTAGTTTGAACATTCTTTGCCATTGCCTTTCTTTGGGACTGGAATGAAAACTGACCTTTTCCAATCCTGTGGGCCACTGCTGAGTTTTCCAAATTTGCTGGCATACTGATTGTAGCACTTTCACAGCATCATCTTTTAGGATTTGAAATAACTCAACTGGAATTCCATCACCTCCACTAGCTTTGTTCATAGTGATGCTTCCTAAGGCCCACTTGACTTTGCATTCCAGGATGTTTGGCTCTAGGTGAGTGATCACACTATTGTGGTTATCTGGGTCGTTAAGATCTTTTGTATTCTCCTTTGAACATAGATCTTCTGTGTATTCCTGCCACCTCTTCTTAGCCCAGGTGCTTTATATGGATTATTTTCATTAGTTCACATAGCAATTCTATAATGTAAATATAATCCCTGTTTTACACATGTAGAAATATCCGTGTGTTAACTGACTTGTATCACTAGTAGATTCTACAGAGCCAGTAAGTTTTGAAATCAGGAACTATGATACTATGGCTATATATACTTTTTCTAATTTTACAGAATTTCAGTTAAAGGCTTTAATTAATGAGAAATCAACCTACTCTCATTATTAATCTTTTGAACTACTAAAGTGTACCTTAAATTAAGAGGTGACTATACAATTATTCAGAGAAGGCAATGGCACCCCTCTCCAGTACTCTTGCCTGGAAAATCCCATGGACAGAGAAGCCTGGTAGGCTGCAGTCCATGGGGTCTCAAAGAGTCGGACATGACTGAGCGACTTCACTTTCACTTTTCACTTTTATGCATTGGAGAAGGAAATGGCAACCCACTCCAGTCTTCTTGCCTGGAGAATCCCAGGGATGGGGTCGCACAGAGTCAGACATGACTGAAGTGACTTAGCAGTAGCATACAATTATTCAGGACACACATCCCAAAGCCAAACTCTCTGAATCCAAACCTTGGCTCTGATGCCCTTAAATAGTATAATCTTGAGCAAGTTACTCAGTATTTGTGGGCCTTGTTTTTCTCACTGGAAGCAAGTGCATAAAAACAGTATATAAATAAAGAGTTTTATCCATATACAAGAATTTTGTACATAGTATATCTCAATAAATATTAGACATTGTTAACATTATCAGTTATATCTTTATGCATCTCCCAGTTCCTGGAGTTACAAAGTAGTGTTTCTCCAATATCTTCTGCTAAATAATTTCTCGGGCTCCATCTGTACAGAGCTCTGTTATGTTAGTTTCTCTACACCCATCATTCCTGGGCTAAATATCCTTGCTTAAGTCCTCTACCAGAGTTCATCTGCAGGCTACTAACTGAACAATCAAAATATCTGTCAGTTTACAACAAATATGTCTGTAGGCTAATAATATCAAAGCCGTATATTGTCACCCTGATTATTTAACTTCTATGCAAGAGTACATCACGCAAAATTCCAGGCCAGATGAATCAGAAGCTGGAATCAAGACTGCTGGGAGAAGTATCAACAACCTCAGATATGCAGATGTTACCACTCTAAGGACAGAAAGCCAAGAGGAACTAAAAAGCCTTTTGATGAGGGTAAAAGAGGAGAGTGGAAAATATGGCTTAAAACTCAACATTCAAAAAACTAAGATCATGGCAACTGGTCAAAGCACTTCATGGCAAATAGATGATGGGGAAAAAGTGGAACAACAGTGACAGATTTTATTTTCTTGGGCTCCAAAATCCCTGCAGATGGTTAATTACAGCCATGAAATTAAAAGACGCTTGCTCTTTGGAAGAAAAGTTACAGCAAACTTAAGACAGTATATTAAAAAATAGAGACATTACTTTGCCAACAAAGGTGTGTATCATCAGTTATGTTTTTTCCAGTAGTCATGTATAGATGTGAGGGTTGGATCACAAAAAAGGCTGAGCACCGGAGAACTGATGCTTTGAACTGTGTTGTTGGGGACGACTCTTGAGAGTCCCTTGGACTGCAAGGAGATCAAACCAGTCCATCCTAAAGGAAATCAATCCTGAATATTCATTTGAAGGACTGATGCTTAAGCTGAAGCTCCAATACTTTGGCCACATGATGTGAAAAGCTGACTCATTAGAAAAGCCCCTGATGTGGGAAACACTGAAGGCAGGAGATGGGGACGACAGAGGATGAGATGGTTTGATGGCATCACCAACTCAGTGGACATGAGTTTGAGCAAGCTCCAGGAGGTGGTAAAAGACAGGGAAGGCTGGCATGATGCAGTCCACAGGGTTGCAAATAGACATGAATGAGTGACTGAACAACACTTTGCCGACAAAGGTCCATATAGCCAAAGCTACAGTTTTTCCAGAAGTCATGTATGGATCATGTGAGAGTAGGACCATAAGGAAGGCTGAATGCCAAAGAAGTGATGCTTTTGAATTGTGTTGCTGCAGAAGACTCTCGAGAGTCACTTGGACAGCAAGGAGATTAAACAAGTGAATCCTAAAGGAAATCAACCTTGAATATTCATTGGAAATACTAATGCTGAAGCTGAGGCTCTAATAATTTGGCCATCTGATGGGAAGAGTCGACTTACTGGAAGAATCCCTGATGCTGGGAAAGACTGATGGCAGGAGGAGAAAGAGACAACAGAGGATGAGATAATTAAATGGTGTCACTAACTCAATAGACATGAATTTGAGCAAACTCTGTGAGATAGTGAAGGACATAGAAGCCTGATGCTGCTGTCCATGGGGTCACAAAGGCAGACATGACTTCAGAAAAACAAAAATTAACAATAACCGTATGGTCAATATATTTGTTGACCTGGAAGTAGCTGGTACATCCCTATTCCTAGTCCCAGGTAGGCTGCTATACATAAAAGACTGAAACAAATGGTGGTTCTCATATGCTAACCAATTGATAGTCCCTTGATGGCTCAGAGGTTAAAGCGTCTGCATCCGATGCGGGAGACCAGGTTCGATCCCTGGATCGGGAAGATCCCCTGGAGAAGGAAATGGCAACCCACTCCAGTATTCTTGCCTGGAGAATCCCATGGACAGAGGAACCTGGTAGGCTACAATCCATAGGGTCGCAAAGAGTCGGACACGACTGAGCGACTTCACTTCACTTCACTTGAATTTTCTACATCAGATTATTTTGTCTGTTTCTCTGTAATGCTGACCGTTGTATGGAACCCTTTAGATTTAATTAGATCTGCTGAAACATGATCATAGTCTGAATCTGGGTCATGTTCTCATTTTCAGAAAGATTATTTACTTCAAAATTGTTATGAAGTTTCTTCCTACTATTGAATAACTCCAATAGTTTCCAAAATTCTCCAACCAAGCCCAATTTAATCAGAAGTCACTGATTTTAATTACTGAATCTGCCTGCAGTTTATGAGTTCAGAAACATTCTGTCACCTTTTAAAGTTAAATCCAGCTAAAAGTTTGCCTCATTATCGATGCCTGTAACCTCTTCTTTCCTTTTATGAAGACTGTGGTTTTCCTTTTTTTCTATGTGAAATACGCCTTATTTTTTTGTATCTCACCCAAGAGCCTGCAATAGATCAGACTATTAACAGTAGCAAGAGAAGAAAGCCAAGGTCAATCCAGGTACCACCCTTACCTTTGTGGGCCCACACCCCATAAAGCTTCTCCTCTTTGCAGACTCATTTGGGCTAGATCAGATTTTCATTTTCACTGTAGCTAATATGGGTTCCCTGATACTGCCCACAAACTCCCTGTTACCAGAGGCATATTTCATGGATATTTGTTTTTAAAGAATGTAAAAAATTTTTCAGTGCAGTGATATTCAGATAAGGGAAAAAAGCGTAGATATTCACAGTCTTTGCCCTTCTCCCCAATCATCAAAGGAGAATGTATTTGTTATCAGATATTAGATCACAGAATATATTTGTTATCAGATATCAGATCACAGTTGTACAGGAAAGGCAATGGACAATGACTGACTAAACTGTTCCCAGGTTATATAAACTAATTTCTAATTTACACAAAGCTACTTAAAATTCTCAAAACTGGGAATGGATTTATAACAATGCAGAAGGGAAATGCAGAGAGGCTGGAGCTTGGAGGGAATGACCATAACGGAGACTAGAACAGTAGCAATACTGTGTGAGGAACTGAAAGAGATGAGTAGAGGCATTTTAATCGGCACCCTGTGGCATACCCTATTGCCACCTCTTCAAAAGCCCTCCCTAAACATATAGTACTTTGAAGAGCGTTTTGTGTTAGGTTTTTTTTTTTTTTTTTTTCCTTTTGAGGGTTTTAAAGCTGTCTGAGGATGAATCTAAATATCAAAACAAGAGGCCCAGTTTTATTTTGTTTACATATTTTTAACACCAACAAAATACTAAAATGCATTTAATGAAAAACAATGTACTATTTAAGCCCGTTTCTCTCCACTATAGATCTATGAAAAAGTTTTTTGCATTGCCTCTCTATAATGAAAAAAATCATTTCCTATATCAAGCTCATATTTTTCCTCCCTGTCTGTTACTAATTGAATATTCTATAACATTATCTTAATACCAACGATGGATCTGATTATAAGCCAGTTAATTATTAATCAGAACATAACCATGTTTCCAATTATGATAGCTTTAGTGTCATTTGGTTTTCAGTACTGAGTTATGTGAACTTTGTATTTCCTTTGTAAATCTAGATTTTTTTAAATAAAGAATTTTCTCAGTAATTTACTATTGTGCATTCACACACACATACACAAGTCTGGACACATTTTTTGGGAGGCCCCATGTCACACAGCTTGCTAGATCTTAGTTCCCCAATGAGAGACCAAACTTGTGACCCCTGCAGTGGTACCGCGGAGCACCAGCCCCTGGACTACAAGGGAATTCCTGAGATTAGAAAAATTTCTTAACCTAAAATATTTTCATTAATTTCATTTTTCTTCAAAACTACTGTATTGTGATTGTCTGATCTTTTAGTCCAAGAAAAACCACACCTCACACTAACACAATCTTTAACAAACCTTTGATTAGTACTCCTCCTGTTTCATTATAGCCAAAGCTTACTATTCCAGTAGTTAACCAAGGAGTACTAAGAAATGTATTTGTGTTGTTGTTTTATTGTAGTTAATCAAATAAAATTCCTTGCTCCCCAATCAAGAGATTAACTACAGTTCCACACATACCCATAATTACTAGTGTAATTTAAACCAATCTTTTTCTCTCTTACACTACCATTCCAGTGCTAAATTTTAATATTTTAAAATAAATTCAAATCAGTAAGTGGAAAATATAAACCAAAAATATATCTTGCTATGACCTGCATTTGAATTGCATACTGAGCTTAGGCTCACAATTTACAAACTGACTTCTACAGTTAGATTAATTTATGAGCAATTACTACAGTCACAAATTGCATTCATAAAAATGATAATGATCTTTCTGGAATTATATGCAAACTTGACCCATCACATATATACAAAAGAAAGCTTGGGATATGCAGAAACCCTTAATGAGAAAATAAAATAAGCACTTTGGAACCGGTATGTATGACATTATTATTAATGAGAGGAGATAAAACATATAGAAATGCTAATAGAAATATTAATAGATAGACTGGAAACTCAGAATACATATTGTAAATAGGATGTTACAGGAAAGTCAATATTATTGGCAGCAAAAAGCTTCTAACAATTTTAATGAGAATGTGGAAAGTGTATGTGAATTACACTTGATAATAATGAATGGGCAGAAAAGGGACTGCAGAGATTTTCAGAGTAGAAAATCTATTGGTCATTCAGGCCCATAAATGACTGAACGAAATTATTTATCATATCCTGAGAATATTTAGCTCTGGGAACTAACCTGAAATAAAGTGCAGTATTAATTTTAAATTTGTTTTCTTTCTGGCAATGAACACTAAGGATGCACCCTCTACCAGCAGCATCACAGAACGGAACAGAGGAGCAGTGAAGTAAATTTCTCTACTAAACAACGGCTCGGGCTTTCTGTAAAATAAGAATCTACACTAGTTTCTATGATAATAAAGGACAAGAAAGTCTAACAATAATTTATTTATAGGGACTATCTGTAAGCCTAATAAATAAAATCCTACCAATTTTCCTAGCAATATGTATTAAATTGTTAAATGGTTGCCTTACTCAGATAATTAAAATGACCACTGTAAGTGTCATGTCTATAAATTAAAGGGAAAGAAAGCACAAAAGGAGGAAAGGGGGAAGGAAGGAAGGTAGGGTGGGAGTCAGGAAGCAGGGGGGACAAACAGAGGGGCCATTTCTCCAAAATACTATCATAAATGGATATTAGTTCTAGTCCCATATCCCATCATTTTAAATATTGATGGATTTGAATATGTAACATCTCTCATTCCCATGCTTCTGTGTGTGTGTGTGTGTGTGTGTGTGTGTGTGTGTGTGTGCGCATGCACACATGTGTGTGTCTGGCAAATTGTAGGTAATAGCACATGGATCAGCACGTGGATCAACATACTTGCCGTGTGTAAGTTATTTGCTAATTAAACACTGCGTTATAAAAGTACTCATGAAGGAGAAGTACTTGGAAGAAATTTTACACAGCCCTCATATACATTAGTACAGTTCACTCTTTTTTTTTTAATGTAACTTTTATGTTCTTTTAACATCAATATGAACCCATTGATGCTAGTGAGGAAGGGACAGTTAAGGACTTTGGGAAGGTCATGTACACACTGCTATATTTAAAATGAAAATCAATAAAAATGTATTGTATAGCAATGTACTTATTGTATAGGCAATATAGTGTTGATTATTATTTGTATGCATATGGAACTCTGCTCAAGGTTAAGTACAATTCACTCACATAGAGGAAACCTAAACCAATAATGGAAAGTGAAAAGATTCAGTTAGCCCCTAGAGAACAGGAGGCCATTGTTTATTAAATAGCTTATTTAAGGTAGAAATTAAAAAGCACAAGAGACTATTTTTTTAAATTCACTGAATAGAAAATTGCAGTAGACTACATCATGGACAGGGCTGTATTCATCTTGGAAAACACAGTGTTAAGGAGGGAAAGAGAGAGACAGAGACTTTTTGCAAGAGTAATCCGCTCATGACAGACGGGTCATGGTGGAGAGGTCTGACAATACATGGTCCACTGGAGAAGGGAATGGCAAACCACTCCACTATTCTTGCCTTGAGAACCCCATGAACAGTAAGAAAAGGAAAAATAAACTGGCACTGAAAGGTAAACTCCCCAGATTGGTAGGTGCCCAATATGCTACTGGAGAAGAGTGGAGAAATAACTCCAGAAAGAATGAAGAGATGGAGCCAAAGTGAAAACAACATCCAGTTGTGGATGTGACTGGTGATGGAAGTAAACTCTGATGCTGTAAAGAACAATATTGCATATGAACCCTGAAGGCTAGGTCCACACACCAAAGTAAATTCAAAGTGGTCAAACAGGAGATGGCAAGAGTGAACATCAACATTTTAGGAGTCAGTAAACTAAAATGGACTGGAATGTGTGAATTTAATTCAGATGAGCATTATCTCTACTACTGTGGGCAAGAATCCCTTAGAAGAAATGGAGTAGCCCTCAGAGTTAACAAAAGAGTCCGAAATGCAGAACGTGGGTAAATCTCAGAATGACAGAATGATCTTTGTTCATTGCTAAGGCAAGCCATTCAGTATCACAGTAATCCAAGTCTATGTCCCAACCACTAATGCTGAAGAAGCTGAAGTTGAACGGTTCTATGAAGACCTAAAAAACTTTCTAGAACTAACACCTAAAAAAGCTGTCCTTTTCACCATAGGGAACTGGAATGCAAAAGCAGGAAGTCAAGAAATACCTGGAGTAACAAGCAAATTTGGCCCTGGAGTACTAAATGAAGCAGGGCAAAGGCTAGCAGAATTTTGCAAAGAGAACGCACTGATCATAGCAAATATCCTCTTCCAACAACACATGGACAACACCAGAAGGTCAGTACCAAAATCAGTTTGATTATATTCTTTGCAGCCAAAGAAGGAGAAACGCTATAGAGTCAGCAAAAACAAGACCAGGAGCTGACTGTGGTTCAGATCATGAACCCCTTATTGAAAAATTCAGACTTAAATTGAACAAAGTAGGGAAAACCACTAGACCATTCAGGTAGGACCTTAAACAAATTCCTTATGATTATACAGTGAAAGCAACAAACAGATTCAAGGGATTAGATCTGATACAGTGTCTGAAGAACTGTGGACGGAGGTTTGTGACAACCCCAAGATAAAAGAACAACCCCAAGATAAAGAAATGTAAAAAGGCAAAATGGATGTCTGAGGACACCTTATAAATAGCTGTGAAAAGAAGAGAAGCCAAAGGCAAAGGAGAAAAGGAAACATATAACCATTTGAATGCAAAGTTCCAAAGAATAGCATGGAGAGACAAGAAAGCCTTCCTCAGTGATCAATGCCAAGAAATAGAGAATAAATAATAGAATAGGAAAGACTAGAGATCTATTCAATAAAATTAGAGATACCAAGGGAACTTTTCATGCAAACATGGGCACAATAAAGAACAGAAATGGTATGGACCTAAGAGAAGCAGAAGATATTAAGGAGAGGTGGCAAGAATACACAGAGGAACTATACAAAAAAGATCTTAATATCCGGACAACTACGATGGTGTGATCACTCACCAAGAGCCAGACATCCTGGAATGTGAAGTCAAGTGGGACGTAGCAAGCATCTACTATGAACAATGCTAGTGAAAGTGTTGGAATTTAAGTTGAACTCTTTCAAATCCTGTGAAAGTGCTGCACTCAATATGCTAGCAAGTTTGGAAAATTCAGCAGTGGCCACAGAAATGGAAAAGGTCAGTTTTTCATTCCAATCATAAAGAAAGGCAATGCCAAAGAATGTTGAAACTACTGCACAATTGCACACAGCACACACACTAGCAAAGCACTGCTCAAAATTCTCCAAGTCAGGCTTCAATAGTATATGAACTGAAACTTCCAGATGTTCAAGCTGGATTTAGAAAAGGCAGAGGAATGACAGATCAAATGCCAACATCCACTGTATCATCAAAAAAGCAAGAGAATTCCAGAAAAAAAACATCTACTTCTGCTTTACTGACTATGCCAAAGCCTTTGACTGTGTGGATCACAACAAACTGTGGAAAATTCTTCAAGAGGTGGGAATACCAGACCACCTGACCTGCCTCCTGAGAAATCTGCATGCAGGTCAAGAAACAACAGTTAGAACTAGACATGGAACAATGGACTGGCCCCAAATTGGGAAATGAGTACATCAAGGCTGAATATTGTCACCCTACTTACTTAACTTATATGCAGAGTGCATCATGCAGAATGCCGAGCTGGATGAAGCACAAGCTGGAATTAAGACTGCCGGGAGAAATATCAATAACCTCAGATATGCTGATGACACCACCACATGACAGAAAGTGAAGAAGAACTAAAGAACCTCTTGATGAAAGCGAAAGAGGAGAGTGAAGAAGCTGGCTTACAACTCAACATTCAAAAAACTAAGATCATGGAATCTGGCCCCAGCACTTCATGGTAAACAGATGAGGAAACAATGAAAACAGTGACATACTTTATTTGTCTGGGCTCCAAAATCATTGCAGATGGTGACTGCAGACATGAAATTAAAAGACACGAGGTTCCTTGGAAGAAAAACTATGACCAACCTAGACAGCACATTAAAAAGCAGAGACATTACTTTCCTGATAAAGGTCCATCTAGTCAAAGCTATTGTTTTTCCAGTAACCATGCATGTATGTAAGAGTTGTATTGATGCATTTGAATTGTGGTGTTGGAGAAGACTCCTGAGAGTCTTTTGGACTGCAAGGAGATCCAACCAGTCCATCCTAAAGGAAATCACTGGAAGGACTGATACTGAAGCTGAAACTCCAATACTTTGGCTACCTGATGAGAAGAACTTACTCATTAGAAAAGACCCTCCTGACGTTGGGAAAGATTGAAGGCAGAAGGAGAAGGGGACAACAGAGGATGAGATAGTTGGATGGCATCACTGACTCGATTGACATGAGTTTGAGCAAGCTCTGGGAGTTTCTGAAGAACAGGGAAGCCTGTCATGCTGCAGTCCATGTGGTTGCAAAGAGCCCAACATGACTGAGCAACTGAACTGAACTGAATCTGCTCAAGTTCACTACAGATCCCACAGCACTCTACTGTTACACCGGATAATCTGAGCTTTAACATTTCTCATTTCTAAAAGAAATTTGAGTCAGTAATCCTTGCAGATCATGAGGAAATAATTTGATGGAATGGAGAACAGCCTAGAAGGAATTTCTAGAGTTTGGCGATAAATGGCCAATGAGGGAAATACCTTTTCAAAGCCATATACTGCTGAATGCATTCATTCATATTTTATTTCTTGCAGAAACTTGAAGAGCTGTTTTCTGTAATTTCTGTGAGTTCAGTAATTCAACTTGGCTGGAAAACAACAACAACAAAATTACTTGTCTGCTTTCCTAAAAAGTGTGCGTGTGTGTGTGAGAATAATATATATAAAATGCCCACCATTAGTTGCCCCTTCTCCCCACTAAAGAGTCTGACCTCATTATCTGTCTGAGTTCTGCGGCACTTTGCCCATTCCTCTTTTTGGCCTTCCTGTCTGCTCTGATGACTGGAAGAGTGCCAATGTTTGATTAATGACAGTGAAGAGAGTCTATGCAGATAAAGCAAACTGGACAAGTGGGAGAATTAGGCAGAGTGGGACACATCAGCAGACTGGGGAGGAGCTGTGATAAGAGAAGCCAGCTCAAAGAAGATGCTCAAAAGGGAGAGCTGTGTAATGGAAGGAACTGAGTCTTCAGAAGTAAAGATCTCTGAAACTGAGCCCTGTCACAAAACACCCTATGTGTGTGTGTGATTAAGCTATTTAAATTTCCAACTTGTAGCTTCCTCATCTCTAAAACAAAAAATATGTTAATTTGCAACCTAAGGAGCTAATTTAAGGGTGCTTTTGTTATGTAGTAATAGGTTATAATGTTGACTATTATTTGTATGCATATGGCTCTAACATTTATCTCCCTATTGAGACCTCTTCTCTAAATGTTAGACTTGGATATCTAGTCACTTAACTGACATCTCCTGACATCTACTCTTCGTTATCTAATATCCAACACAAACTATGTATCAAAAAAGGAGCTGTTGATCTTTCCTTCCAAATCTGCTTTTCCCTCCATATATGTGTGTGCGCGTAATATATGTATAGTATGTAATGTATGTGTAATATATATAATACATAATATATTATATATAAAATGCAATATATAATGTAATCTATATTATACTATATATTATAGTATATATTATATATTACTGTAATATATAGTGTAATATATACATGTGATATATATAATATGTAACATATATGTACGCATGTTATATATATATATATGTAATCCATATCCATATACATATATATAATCACCTCAAAATAAACTGCACCACCCCATGTGCTGAGGCCAGAAACTCAAATTATCCTGTTCCTTCCCCACACATTCAAGATCAAAATGGCAAGCACTGTCTGTAGATATATCCAAAATCTGACCACCTGCATTGGTACCACCTAGCCAAGGTCTGCACTATTTTTTTTAATTTGCAGTAGCCTTCTTAATATTCTGAATGTTCACACATTTGCCTACTCTCCCTATAAATTTATGCTTCACCTAGGAACCAAAATTGTGCTACTGAGTATCAGTCAGAATATAAGCGTCTCTACTCAAAAGCCTCCAGAGATTCCTATCTCACTCACAGTAAAACTCAGCGTCATTATACTGACCTCCAAGTTTTCTGACTCCATCCCCTCACCTTCTCCCAAACTCCTTACATTGAGTCAACTGCTGACTCGTTTATGTCCACAGGAATATAGGGAAGTTCCTGCCTAAGATGTTTACACCCTTTTTCCTCTAACTAGAATGTTCTTCTAAGTTTACATGTCTTACTCTCTCCTGTCTCTATTTAAATAACACCTTTTCCTCTAGCTAAATTGTTAAACTTTTCTACTCTGTCTCTCCCAACACTGCCAACTCTCTTCTCTACATTTTCCCCTCAGCATTTATGGCCATCTCACTACATATATTTATATTTGTTTCACTTACTTATTACATATATGTCTGACAGCCCTATTAGAATGTAAGCTCTAATGTAAGTGGGCATTGTTCACCTTCCGTTTTTCAGTATTTCATCCTTAGCATTGAGAACAGTGCCTGGTACAAAGTAGGTACTTAAGTGCTCACTGAATGAAGAAATGAACTATAATTTATATTCAGTGACACACAGTTGAGTCATGTACAATTGAATTAAACAGTCCATCCATTGAATTGATGTTAGACACACAGACATACTTGTAGGTTGCAGCTGGGCTTCTCTTCTGTCTAGAAGTGTCATCTCCCTTTACTCAAAAGCATACTTAGAAAGGGCCAGGAAGAATCAGGTCTCTCCCAGTCTGAAATAAGCAAACACTATTATTTATTATAAGGACAACCTTTCAATACATTTGGAGAAAAAAGAATAAGCCTACATTGTGCAGGTTATATACAGACTTTGGGTGGACATAGTTCAGAACTATATGAAAGCCAGGAAATTGGAAGTAAAGATAGATGACTGTTACTGAAAATCTTCAGGATAAACACATCAGGCTCACTGAAGGCAACTTAAGAGCATGCAGTGGTGGACAGAATCCTCCAAGTGTTTCAAAGGCAACACAACCATCTATCCCAAGCGACAGAATAATTTAAGTTACCTCTGACCAGATTAAATTGTGCTTCTCAAGGATGCTCAAGCTTGTCCCCTTAGTGAGAAGCTGAAATTTGGTCTACAGGTAGTGTTCATAATTTTCTTTATATTCCAGGAGAGTTAAGACCAAAGAGAAAAAATGATGATGGGCAACCAGGAAAGGAAATAACACTATCTGTTCTACTGAATGAGAAATTCAAAGATGAAAGCCTGTCAAAGTTTATATGTGATACTATTTATATGTATTATATGAATGACTATGTGTTGTATCCCAAATTTGTTTCCACACATAGAGGTTAAGGAAAGAATAAAAAAAAAGCACAGGCCATTGAAGACTGGTAGGTGGCAAGTTTTAATAATCAAAGAACTTACATACGAGGGTAGTCTTAGGTGACCTCAAGACCAGTAAGTCTCACCACTGACCCACAAGAATATTCAAAGTTTATATAGTAGCCTTAACTGACTTGTCACATATTCAGTCCAAATAGTATCAACAACACTTTATTCTTTCAAGGCTACATCCTTGAAATAGCTGTTAGCATGGGAATAGTAGGTGGAATGTGCATAAAAGGATAACGGAGGGGAAAAAGGAAATGAGCCTCCAATTGTCAAACAGTGGTCACAATCTCCCAATGACATCCTCTAACATAATGATCCTGTAAATTTTTTCCATGATTAAGAATCATGTTTTCTTCAGCACAAAATCTAAGTCACTTCTGGTATTGGGTGTGGGGAATGCCGCCATCAGGAAAGCCATGAGTGGTTAGCAGAGCCACTTATCCCACAAGAAGGCAATAAGGAGGGACACACTTAGTTCAGTCAGACTGGTTCCAAGCTGGGACCTTGAATAGGAAACTAGTGATTCAAAAGGAGAAACGTTTAGTACCTGTTTCAATAGGAGAGGGGTGTCATCCAGCGAACACTGGCTGCAGTGCTCATCGTCTGCATTAGCCATGCCCTAACCAAGCTGCACTATCGAAGTATGTGTGGCTGTGCTTCAAACTGCTTAGTTTCAATTGGCTCCCTCTACCTTGCCTTAGCTGGTTTCTTGGAGCATGGTTCTCAGCTTAACATTATTTCAGTGTCCTATTTGAATACTTTCCAATAAGCCTGTTTCTGCTTAAATTAAAACATGTATTTTTTTATTACCAGCACTCTGGCTGGTTATAATAGTATAGATGTGCAAGTGATTTTCTTCTAGTAGAAAATAAGTATTCAGTGAGATGGCTGATTATATGCTACATAGTTTACCACAGATTAAATCTAAGATTTGAAATAAGGTATAACATAAAAACAAGTAAATAAGAAGAGGGAATATTGAAACTCTTAACAGGGAAGATCAGATCAATGAAACAGTACTCCACATCTATGCTACCGAAGCATGAAACAGGAAAATATTGCAATGAGAACGTGTTTAAAGCCACTAGGCCTTTAAAACGGAACACAGAAGGTGAAAAGGGAAAACCTGAGGGTGAAAAGCATGCAAGCCTTGAAACTGAAACTGAGGGAGACGACCGAAAGGCAACATCCACCGGAGCCCGGATGATCAGGCTGAAGGAATAGAGAAAGCCTAAGGGCAAAAATGCATTCAGGCCCAACAGTGAGTTCCAAAGGATCCCTTCAGGGCAAGACTCATTTTGGTTCTAGCAATAAGTTACAACAGACCAAGCTTTGAGGCAGCATGCTTAATGCCCTGGAATTGAAAAACTAAGCATATAACTAGGGGCAGCCTGCATTTTGTATAAAATTTTAGGAAGTCTGATTGGTAAGAACTGGGATGTGGCAAGCATTTAAATGTGCATCATAGGGCTTATAAGAAAACTAGACAATGAAAGAGAAAAAGAGAAAATGGGATTGGCAGCGAGCAGCACATATTGATAAAACCTGTACTAAGTGCAACATTGTAAGCCAGAGAGTCAATGTGCACATCTCCTCAATCAGTATATATTAATTCTTATTGACTGATCTATTTTCATAATGTAACAGACCTGTAAAGAATCAGAATAAACTGTACCCTGATAGCTGATGTTGAGTTAGTAATTAATGTTGGAGAAATCTCTTTACTGTATAGAGGAATAAAAAAACAACAACAAAAACAAAATAACGGGCATATCTTAAGGTTACTTATGCAGAACAGTAAGATTCCAATGTATTTCTCTTAAGTGATAAACCTCTTGAATACTACAAACAGAAATGTGAGCTGTCCTAAAAAATTTCATGGGCATTCAAATTTATATTTAGTCTTTATATCACCAGTCACATGGCTTAATACAGTTAATGAGTAAGATTGTCTACATCAGTGGTTCTCAAAGTGTTCTCACAAATCAGCAATACTGGAATCAACTAGAAACTTCTTACAAGTACAAATGCCAGGGCACCAGTTCAGATATTTTTAATTCTGGGAATGGAGCCGAGTTTTATGTGTTTAAGGTACAATCTACATTATTTTTACCATGACTACTAACCCAAAAAAATGTTAGCCCAAAAGATGAATTTTCATATAGCTTTACTTGTTTAAGGAACTTTTTTAACACATCTGAAAAATAAACTATGCCCTAACCCTTCATATGAGTTACATTCTTCTTCTAGGAAAAATTATTCAACTAGGCTCATCCCTACAACTGTTTACTCTTAAATGCTACTTTCAAAACAACCATGAAAATGTCAACCCTTGAATCTTGGCAATAAAGGAAAACTTGTGTTGGATTTGAACTTGTATTTTTTTCCAAATTCCCCAAATATACACACACACCTAAATATATGTACATGTATAATATATAATATGTGCATACATATTTATGAACATTTATATGTATTATTAGAATACTTTTAGGAAGTCCTTTTGGAAAACATCCATCTCAATGGAAGCATGTTTTATCACTAACAAAATTACTATTTGTCTTAATACATTTTCTTCTTTCCTTTCTGTAGAAGCTTGTAAGAAAGAGGACAAGTATAAATTCATCCAAGAGCCACCTCCAAAGGGCCAATGAGTTTAGAAGGTCTCACTGAATTAGCCTCTTTACAGAACAAATCCTGCCTTATAGCCCATATGATAAAACTTTGGAGAATTTGTCTCAGACCTGTTTTATTTTGCCTGTAAAAGTCTGGTTCTGAAAGATCTCTCTTCATCCAGCCACCTCACCATCAAAAATCAACAGACTATCTACGCACTGCTTTACATTTCAGCAGTATAACCATGATATGCCTGGATGTAATTTTCTCAGCATTTATTGCTCTTGGGTTTCACCAAACTTCTTAGGTATGTGAGTTGATGTCTTTTCTCAGTTTTAAAAAATTGTCAGTAGTTATCTCTTCCAGTATTTCTTTCTGTTCTGTTCTTTTATCCTGTTTGGGGGGCTAGAGTAGGAATTCTGAAAGAAACTTTCAAGCACTCAGGTTTCACACTGATACAAAGTGTAAAGGGACCTAGTTTGGTGAAGTGAAGTGAAGTGAAGACAAGCATAAATACTGAGAGAGACCTGCTCCACAAAGGCACAGTTGTGCAGAACTTTAAGTTCTCCAGGCTGTACCCTAAGAGCAATGATAATCTATGACTGAGAGAGGGGCAGGGAAGATGAAAGAGATTCTTCCCTGAAGTGTAAGTATAGGGGGTTTCTTAAAAGTCTGAAGGCAGCACAGGAAAATCTGAACTGAACTCTTCAGGTACATGAGGTCTTTAATGGGTACAAAGCAATGACTGATTCTGGCTGGGGCAGAGGCAAGAGAGTCTAGAGATATCCCCCTGAGATGCAGACAAGCACGGCCTGAGGAAGGCTGAAGGCAAAGCAGGAGAATGGAAACAAATCCTATCATAAAAAAACAACTAAAGGGAGAAGCAATTAAATGCATCTTTAAAGTCCTTAAAGAAAAACTGCTAATTTATGATTTTATATCCAGTAGAAACAGCCTTTCAACATGAAGTCAAAATAAAGCCATTTGAAAGCAGGGAAAGACTGAAAGGATTTATCGTATCTCTGGCAGATTTATACTATAAGTAAATATTAAAAACCAATGCACTGTCTCTTTTTCAGTCATTTTTATGTGCTTCATTTGTATAGTTTCACTTGCCATGTCTTCAAGTTCAATAATCATCTCTTTTCCAATGTCTAATACATCATTAATCCACTTGGTACTTTTTTTCATTTCACACATTGCAGTTTTCATCCCTTCAAGTCCAATTTGAGTCTTTAACATATTCTGTCTTTACTTAACATGTACAATATCTACTCCAGCTTCTTAAACTTAGGGAAAGTGAAGGTCACTCAGTTGTTTCTGACTCTTTGCAATCCCTGGACTCTATAGTCCATGGGATTCTCTAAGCCAGAATACTGGAGTGGGGAGCCTTTTCCTTCTCCAGGGGATCTTCCCAACCCAGGCATCAAACCCAGGTCTCTCGCATTACAGATGGATTCTTTACCAGCTGAGCCACAAGGGAAGCACAAGAATACTTAGTTATTTATTAGTTCTTGAAACTTCTAACAGTACTTTTCAAGATGTTTCATCAATTTTGCTCAACAAAGCTCACCCACTCATACGTTGTATCTTTAAGAATGCATATAAATATGCAATAAATACACATATTATGTATTATACATATAACCATATACCCCCATATTTATCTGCCCCCTCAGTAGCACAATCTTTGTTCTGCCCAAATAAACTATTTGCAGGTTCACAATTATTAATACCTTAGTATGACTGTTCTTCCAAATTCTGTGCCTTTGTTTATGATATTTTCTCTAGTGAACTTCACGTATTCAATCTCTCACAGTCAAAATCCAATTCATCCTTTAAGACCACAGTCAAAAATTACTTTTCCAATTTTGCTTCCCCAGAACTCCTAGTGATAATAAATTATTATATTATTCTTGGTGTAGTTATATTGTGACTGTGAGTTTTGAAGGCCATAAATACTTTTTTGTGTATCTGTATAAATTCCAAAGGCTTAAAAAAAGGTAAATAACAAACTTCAATGAACGTATGAATAAAGAGTAAAAGGATAGATTGACTGATGCCTAATCATTTGTATAATGTTTTCCTTCCTACCTTCATTAGATGATAAGCAAATGAGTCTCTAAGCAAATATTTTACTTCCTATGTAATGACTTCCTCACAAAACACAGTACAATGCTATCAACACAGCGGGTAATCAATACTCACTGTTGACTGTTGAACTAAAATAAATTTACAAAAATAAGCCAAGCTTGTTTCTAGTAACAGAACTCCCCTTGGTGATTTCTGGCATGCTACATGAAATCACAACAGGAAAGTTTATGAATGATACACTGAATGTTTTAAGTAAATGTCATACTTTCAGATATACCACCACTAACTGCAATTGCTAGAAACATTGAAAATTTAAGTCTCAAAAGTAAGAAAATTCTGGATGGCAGTAATGATTCATCTATTTGACTCTTTCCCTTTGGGACCAAGTACACTGATGTCCTTACACTGCATTAAATGAAAATAAACACTTAGAAATGATGTTCTTCAAATGCACTACAAAAGGGAGATTTGGCTTATAATTAGTAAGAACAATATGATGTAGGAGAGAAGTATACAAGCCTCCTGAAATAGTTTCCACTAATACGACTGAAATCAGGAAACTATTATTTTCCATATTTATACTGATTTTTTTTTTATTTCAGTTAATAGACACTTACTCCTTGGAAGGAAAGTTATGACCAACCTAGAGAGCATATTAAAAAGCAGAGACATCACTTTGCCAACAAAGGTCCGTCTCGTCAAGGCTATGGTTTTTCCAGTAGTCATGTATGGATGTGAGAGTTGGACTATAAAGAAAGCTGAGCATCGAAGAATTGATGCTTTTGAACTGTGGTGTTGGAGAAGACTCTTGAGAGTCCCTTAGAGTTCAAGGAGATCCAACCAGTCCATTCTAAAGGAGATCAGTCCTGAGTGTTCATTGGAAGGACTGTTGTTGAAGCTGAAACTCCAATATTTTGGCCACCTGATGCAGAGAACTGACTCAGTGGAAAAGACCCTGATGCTAGGAAAGATTGAAGGCAGGAGAAGGGGACGACAGAGGATTAGATGGTTGGATGGCATCACCGACTCAATGGACATGAGTTTGGGTAAACTCTGGGAGTTGGTGATGCACAGGGAGGCCTGGCATGCTACAGTCCATGGGGTCGCAGAGAGTCAGATACGATTGAGTGACTGAACTAAACTGAACTAATTTTATTTCATTCTCCTATGATTAATCTGGCCATGTTAAATAATATTATTCTGAACTTGAGTCATGAAATAACTAGAATACAATATAGTATACAAATAGGATATTAATACACACTCAAAGCACATATGTTCAAGTGTATATATATATATATGCATATGTGTGATATTAGCACATATATATGGTATTAATAATTGCTACATACTGAGATTCACTAAGGAAATAAGCTATGATTCAAAAAAGGCTGTAATAAACATATTGCATGTAAAAGCATTATTTAATATGAGAATATATTCATGTTTCATCCCATGATTATTCCTTGAGATAGGAATGAAAATACTGAAACTTCAAAATAGTGCTCAAGTTTACAAATTGCTAACTATATGCAAAGCACTAAGATATTAACTATGTGCCAAACACTTATATTAGATCACCATTAAAGAGCCTGTTTTCCCCAAGAAAAGTCTTAAGCTGAATATGAATAATTGCATACTACATATGGATTTATTACTTCAATTTAAAATTGAATCCTTATTTCCTTAAGGTATGGCCTTCTTTTTCTCCAGTGTTTATTCTATTTGAAATATTAATTCTGATATAAAGGAGCTCTGTTTCTGAGAAATACCAATTATTGAATTAATCTAAGTAAAGAATAGAACATCTTCCACCAAATTAGGATATGAAAGCACATATATTTCAAATAGCATAAATATTATAAATTTATTTTTTAGCTTTCTTTACTCTCTTAAATATGAAAAAAGGCATAAATTGTTTTAGTTCGTCTTTCACATGATATTCTCAAAAATACATATTCTTCTTATGTTCTCATTTTCTATTTTTTTTCCTACTAAAGTGTCAGTCAACACATCTCGCTGGGGAGAGTTGACTGTTTTGTTTGACAGTAATTTTCCATACCTAAGAATTATGTTAGTAATCACATTCTGAAAGAATGTGTTTCTACTAGCTCTACTGCAATGGGCCCCAGATTTCCAATTTGCAAGTTTTAAATTAATAGCTGTTTACTGTGCTATACAACAAAAAGTAGTTATCATAGAAACTAATTCATTGCATAACACTTTCACCATCATCTAGATTCACAGTATTACCTAGTCTTTGGAAATAAAACAAAAAAGAACATGCGAGATTTTATTCTTTCCTTTGTAAAATGGGAAATGTGGAAAACAGGATCATTGTCATGTAGGATTGTGACAAAATGAAAATATAAATTATTTGATTTTCAGTCTTTATCATTCTCATTTAAAGAACTGACAGGGATATATAGACATGAATATGTGAAAATATACATACTGGGACTTGAAGAAAACTGTTAGTAATTTGCCTCCATTCTCTCACTTCCCATTCTTTATTCATATGAAAAAAATATTAATGGTTTTCATGTAGGTTTTCATCCCGCAATAATGAATAGATTTTAGATATACTTCTGGATTAATTGGCCCTTAAAGGAATCAGGGTGACCATGTACTGTCATCAGTATAAGGGATATGCTCATTTAAGTCATATTTCAAAAGACAGCCAGAGAATCTGTGAAAATCTGACATCTTGTGCATTTACTTTTCTGTTTTACTTCTCTATCTAGCTGAGGTGAATGTGCAAATAAAAGTTAAGTCAATTGCTAAGGTTAAGTCAACTACAAAAGCCACCTCCAATTTACTAAGTATTGTAATTACGATCATTACAAAGGAGGAAAATGAGACTAAGAGAAGATAACTTGTTCAAGCACAAGCACCAAATTGTGAACTTGGGTGATTTGGCGCCAGCATGACTACTCTTTGACTATACAGAGCAGCCACAATATATGCTATTACTATGTTTCTGAAATCTCTTCCAGAAAGGGAAGCGGTATCCCTTTTTTGAGACAAGAGCAGAGCAGCAGCAAAATTAAAATTGCTTGTGAATTAACACAAAATAAACAGTGTTTTCAAGGATATTATTATAGGTTTTTAGTCCAACTATACAATGAAAGGCAAACTAAGGAAAAAGGAAGGATGAACCACTTTTGGTGAATTTCACCAGAACAGAAACAACCTTTGCCTAAGATGTAGACCTGCACGAGTGCTAAGTCACTTTAGTCATGTCCGACTCTGTGACCCTAGGGACCATAACCCTCCAGGCTCCTCTGTCCATGGGATTCTCCAGGCAAGGATACTGGAATAGGTTGCTATGCACTCCTTCAGGGGATGCTCCTGACTTAGGATGTAACTAATGGCACAGTGGTAACACTTATTTCAGACAGGTAAATTCCTCTTGAATTGCTTTCCTCAATAATAAAATTTTTTTAGTGTACCAGCTATTAATAAGACTCTGGCTTTGCAAAACTAAGTCTGCAAGACAGTGTAGTCTCTAAAGAGTTGACAAAGTGAAAGCCTCATGTGATACACTAGAATGTAGAAGCCAATTAAACACAAATAGTATAAACAATAAGAACAACCAACTTGTATATGCCTCCTATACAGTAATTTTTTTCATAGCTAATAATATGAAAATATTTAAATGAAGATCCTAGATAAGTGAGATTTTCATTCTGTGATCCTTTAAGCAGAGTAATTCCTGAAAACAGAGAAAAACTGGAAATAATGAAGCATTTTGATATTAATTATAAAATTGGTCAACATTCTTTTAAAAAGTAGCTGATATCCTAACATCATATAAATAACAGGAGCACAATTCGTGACATCACCTCTGGACTGAGATAGCCTTGCTCTGCCCTAGGTTGTATAGCAGTACCTCGACCTTTTTAGAGCAGATATTAAAGTCACTCCATTGATTTAATGTGTTGGGTCACCTTCAATTTTATCTGTAAACTGACATCAGTAGTCTGATTTACTATCATTTTAAGACTTAGTTTGTGCACTGACTGTGAAACCTACTGGGCAAAACATAAGGAAAAGGGAAAGTTATTCCAAAAGAATTTAAATAGGGTGGCATTATGTTATTATAAGCTTTACAGTTGTATATGTCTGTCAAACAGCTTGCTTTTTTTTCAATTATCTTTTGTAAAAACGAAATATACCTGATTTTTTTTCATAAAAATGCATGGAAAATGAATTAACTTTCAAAACACATTTTTAGAATATGTTAAATACATTTAATATAACTGCACAAATTATGTGAAAATCTCATAAGCTATATTTTTAACAAGTATAAATACATTTCCACAACTATGTAAGATGAAAATGAAAGTGAAAGATGCTCAGTTGTGTCCGACTCTTTGCGACCCCATGGACTATACAGTCCTTGGAATTCTCCAGTCAGAATACTGGAGTGGGTTGCCATTTCCTTCTCCAGGGGATCTTCCCAACCCAGGGACAGAATCCAGGTCTCCGGCATTACAGGCGGATTCTTTACCTACTGAGCCAACCACGGAAGCCCGGATAGCTTTTGTTTACATCTCCTAAATTGCTTTTATTACTATCATTAATATTAATTCATCAAAAAGGGCATTAATTAAATTTTATAGTTTTGTTTTTTAATTTTACATTGAGCCCTAAAATTATGGCTAGGAGAAAAATGTTAGTGGTAAATACTTGAGATTTATGACAGTTTTTACCTCTCTTAACATAAAAGATGGTTGAAAGCATATACAATATCTCTATACATGACTCAGCAAAACCATTTATATAATGGATATTGTGAGGTTTTGATTTCTGAATAAAAATTTCAGAGTAAACTTGATATACTGCTAATATATAAAAATGAGTTTGCTCCATCCACATGTCAACTTGCCTTCAACATAGTAAACAGCAAATAAACACAGGATGAATTGAAGTGTACTCAATTTTTACTTTTATTTTTGCATGAGCTCTTAATATTTCTTTTATATTTCTTTGGTTGTTTCTTTGAATTTTTATAACTTCAGGTTTAAATTATATGGAAAGGAACATAGGTAACTGGTAAATATAAAGCCTAAGAATAAGGGCATCAAATATTACCAAACATAAGTACTATGCTCATTAATCAGGTAGGTACAATATTTATTCACATTATAATTACATATAATGTGCTTAATGTATATAATTATTTTATGATAAACCTTTGCTACGGGTATTTCTTTTTTCCAAGACTAATAATTTAAGTAATGTCTTCAATCTTTGAGAGTTTTCATAGTATTTGGAATAAAAAACAATATATATAAATATAAAAACAAAATGGTTTTGGTTCTAATCATTAAATTTCCTATTTTTTTTTAAATTCACATATATCTGTGTCATAATTAATCATATCTTGCTTTTGTTTGCAGTAATTGGCACCTTATTAATCATAGTCCAAAATGTCCAAATCTTATCCCTCTGCTGTTAGTAAAGATCTGCTAGGGAATTGTTCTTATCAAACTGATTCTATGCCCAAATGAAAAATAAATTCCTAACCCCTCTTTCACCTTAAAAAATGCTAAGCCTAAAATTAAAAAACAAATTAAAATGAGTATATTTAACTTATTTGAGGAATTTTCTTTTTGAAACTGACATTCTACACCATTTTTTAAAAATTTTCTACACATTTTATTTTTTTCATTTATTTTTATTAGTTGGAGGCTAATTTACTTTACAATATTGTATAAAAAAATCTCTGAATTTCTTTCATAGACATTTAGGAATGCCAAGGAACATTCCTTTTTAATTTTTGATAGGCCTGATTCCCCCAGGCCATCTATTTCTCAGCACTAGGACCACAGAAGCTAATACAATTGTTTTCTTTTCTGCTTTTGGAGTCAGTGCTCAGCAAGCAGCAAGTACACACACTCATTCATCTTTTCCCTTGTTAAGCAACTGCCTACTATTCTGTAAAATCACAGAAATGAGAAGTTAATTTTAACTGTGCACACTGAAATGTTTGTGACTCCAGCTAGTGTCTTTGTATTTGACACTTGTAAACTCATTTTTTCCCTGATCTCAGAAAGGAGTCTTGGTCTTCTATTTGGTTTTTACTTTTAGTGTTTTCTATTGAGGCAGAGAGAAAACAACAAACAGCAGCTTGGCTTTTCTGTATTTGTCTAGTGATGGAAAAAATAATATAGATCCTTACACAGTATTTCCTGTTTATGACACACAGCTCTTGTTCAGAGGGAACTGGTTCAGTGAATGGAATCATAAGATAAAGAAGAAAGAAGAGCAGGAGATAAAGGAGGTAACAGCACCCCAAGACTTAAATAGTGTCAATGATCTGGAAAACTCACAAAGACTTTTAGGCTTGTTGGGATCAAAATCCTCTCTAGTAGTTCCCTGTTCTTTTTTCTCCTAAAACGCATTTACTATTTTTGTATTCCTGAAGTTTCTATGACCTTATGACATCAAGTTTATGGACTCAATTTTTAACTGTTATCAAAAAGATGGTGACCACAGCCATGAAATTAAAGTCACTTACTCCTTGGAAGAAAAGTTATGACCAACCTAGACAGCATATTAAAAAGCAGAGACATTACTTTGCCAACAAAGGTCCATCTAGTCAAGGCTGTTTTGCTAGTAGTCGTGTATGGATGTGAGAGTTGGACTATAAAGAAAGCTGAGCGCAAAAGAATTGATGCTTTTGAACTGAGGTCCTGGAGAAGACTCTTGAGAGTCCCTTAGATTGCAAGGAGATCCAACCAGTCCATCCTAAAGCAAATCAGTCCTGGATATTCATTGGAAGGACTGATGTTGAAGCTGAAACTCCAATACTGTGGGCCACCTGATGCGAAGAGCTGACTCATTTGAAAAGGCCCTGATGCTGGGAAAGATTGAGGGCAGAAGGAGAAGGGGACGACCGAGGATGAGATGACTGGATGGCATCACCGACTCACTGGACAGGAGTGTGAGTAAACTCCAGGAGTTGGTGATGGACAGGGAGGCCTGGAGTGCTGCAATTCATGGGGTCGCAAAGAGTCAGACATGACTGGGCGACTGAACTGAACTGAAAATATATTCCATAATGGGGGAAACATTATTTTTTAGAATAAGATAATTATGTTTTATTTAAAATAGACTCCAATTTCTCTGGTGTCCAGTGGTTAAGAATCTGTCTACCAATGAAGGGAATCTGAGCTTGCTCCCTGGTCCAGGAATGTCACATATGCCACAGAGCAACTATGCCTGTGTGCCACAAGTACTGAGCCAGTGCTCTAGAGCCTGGGAGCTGCAACTACTGAGTCTGTATGCCCCAAATTTTGAGCCTGCATGCCTAGAGTCCATGCTCAACAACAAGAGAAGCCACCACAATGAGAAGTCCACGCACCACAATGAAGAGCGGTCCCTGCTGCCACAACTAGAGAAAGCCTATGCACAGCGAAAAAGACCCAGTGCAGCCAAAAAATAAATGAAAAAAAGAACAGAACCCAAGATATATCTATGACAAAAATTTAATTATATTGAATAGTGCAGAAAATGCTTTTTCAGCCAATTTTTTATTATTATTATAACTTTGGTATCTAATAGACATGCACCACGTTAGTTAGCAGATTGCTAATTTGTTGAATTGGAAAAGAATTATATGGTAGGTAGAACTAAGAAGTTTACATGGGACATTTTACTCATTGCTGCTTGAAATCTGATTCAATGGTGAAATTCAAACATGATATATCATTTTTCATTATAAACTTTACCTATGTAGTATCTTACAATAAAGTATAAAATAGTATATATCCTTCTTGATTTCAGTGCTAAAAAGTTTTAACTTTGTCGAACTGGTTTCTAAATGATGTGTAAATGAAAAATATGTGCCCATGTTTCAGAAGTGCTAAAGTAATATTCATCTACTGTCCATATTTTTATAACACACGGTGTTGCATGTTCTGTAATGAGCCATGCTGATACAACAAAATTCATAAACTCAGTGGATTTTGAAACTGAAATAAAAATTTTAAAAATGTTTATAAACCTTCAACACAAATTCTTCAAGGATATACAAGCTTGGTTTCTTCATTATAATTAGGAAAAGATAACTTGAACAAATAATGAGTTTTACTGACTTTATCAGGTCCAGTTTCAAACCCAAACTTACACAGAGGTATAGTAAAGAACACTTGCTGAGAGATCATTCTGCATTATACTATACTAAAGGTAATTGGCTTCTTATGCAGCACTTCTCAAAACTGGAATCTTCAAAGCATTGTTATTTAGAGTGAATTATGTTAGGACAAAGGGCTAATATAATCAAAACAAACATTTCACTTGTTGATGTTATACAAAGTAGATCATAAAAAAGTTTAAAATATGTTCCCATCTTTAAAGCAGCTTATTATTTTCAGGTAGGAAAACTATTTTTTGCATGGAGATATCTGGAAGCATCATTTAGGACAGAAGTATAATGTCAGCAAAAGTATAGAGATGGGAAATGTAATGACAGACTTGATGTAGGTTGTGGCTCAATCCACAATGTGTACATCGGTGTAGTTGCAGAGGAGCCTTGAAAGGGTTTCTAAAGGACAGTTATAGAACTCCTTGGCATGCTGCAGAATCTGAAATGTGTTCTTCAAACAGCCTGAGCCATTAGAACTTTCAAGGCAAGGAAATGGCATGACAAGACTTAAAAGATTTGAAAGATTATTGAAAGATTATTCCATCAGAATGACTGATACCTGGGAGAATACAGAGAGATAAAGCAATCTGGAGATGTTATTCTAGTGAAAGATGCCCTAAACTAGTGCTGGGTAAATAAAATTTGGAAGACTGGTTTGAAAATGAGAGGGCATATTTGTCGAGAATTGTTCCTGTGCTTGAAGCCTTTCCCAGTCTACCCAAGTCGAACTGTCTCCTCCTCATTTTAACTCCACTGTATCCTTTGTACACAGCAGAAGAGAGGGAAAATAATGTTACTTACAAAGTATCTCAGACTTTTCACATTATGTGCATTTTATTTTTTCAAGAATTTGGCAATGCCCCAAATCATCTTTAATTGACTTCTTGCTGCTATGTGTTTCTTGGTTTCAGTTAATATATAAAGGGAAAAAGAAAAAGACCAATTTAATAGACTTAAACTGAGGAAGGGCAAAAACAGAAGCTTAAGAAATGTTTTATTAAATATATAAAATGTTCAAAGTATTAGGCATAAATTAAAGCAAAAACAAGACACTTTTCATCTACCCCACCGGGTGCAGCATGAGAAGTTTGGTGTGCTGCGACTGTGGAGAGGCAGACGCTCTAATACTCTGCTGGTGGGAGCACTATTGGAAACATCCCTGTGGGAGGCGATTTGGCAGCAAAACCGGTATTCTAAATGCACGTTCTCACTGACCTAGCAACTCTACTTCTACATCTACCCACACCCATATAAAATTGTGTATTTAAGAATTTTTATTTCATATCCACTCATATTTGTTTGTAAAACAAGTTGACAAAGAATTTCAAGTCAATAATTATTTATATAAACTATGATATACCCTCATTATGGAGTAGTTTAAAGTGTTCAAAAATTGTATACCTTTTTGAATTGTAATGCACACAACCAAAATTATTTTAAGGAAAAAAAAAAGACATACTGTACCAGCTTCATAAAGGATGTAGATACAAAGTCCTGTTGAGGATGGCTATTTTTGAGAGGAGCTAGAAGACATTTCAGGGCTTATATTATATTATTTTTACACTGTTCATTGTCAATGCTATGATGTTAGGAAAAAAAGATAACAACGGTGTTCATTCTCTGCATTCCGAGTTGTCAATGCTGCTTTACTCCACAGTGGCCAGGTTGATAACGCACCCAGTGGAGCAAATCATTTGTACTCAAACATAAAGTGTCTCAGGATCATATTTAAAGTAATTGTTGGACAGCACTACACTCTTTATCAATGAAGGGCTAGAGAAAAATATAAGCACTTTTGTTACTGGAAAGTAAATCCTCTACAAAACAATGGCTTTCTAAATTAATCCTTAATATGACGCTTCTATTATTTTTACCTAGGGAAAAATTAATAAGAAGATATATATTTTTTAATTTGTATTTTCATTTTTCCTCTTGAGAAAACCTGAATTACCTTTTTTTCTGTGTTTGAAATAAAAGGATAAAAGAACCTAATTATAGAGTAATTTCTTCAGATAAAAAAGAAATTGATCTCAGATAGACCATTTATCTAAACAGTGGCTAAAGGCAAATACTAACTAAATAAAGATTAACATTTGGAAAAAGTAGTTAACTTGAAAATAAATCAAGATAGTTGTCTTAACTTTTAAGCATCTATTAAAGTTGTAATATACAGGACGCATCTGATCATGCAGAATATCTAAACAGGGAAAATAAGAATCAGAGTGAGAACACTGAATAATTTCTTTATTTCTAAACTAGTATTTATCAGAACTAGACAATATATTTTAACAGATGGCATTTGTATATTCAATCTTGGAAGATCAACCATACATTTATATCTAAAGCCTATTATCTTATAAGACAACTACAAGCAAAAAAGATGAAAAGACACTTTCATTTCAGGTGAAATATCAGCTCCAGGCATTTTGAAAAGTATCTCATGATATGAATACTTACTTAATCACATCCTTATTGAACAGTGTAAAATTGCTTTCTATCAGCTCCCTCTCCTGTCTGCTTTGTAGCTTTCTCCATCTTTCATTTTCCCTCTCTCTCCACTATCTCCAGACACAGTATAGCTTGACCACACCTTTTTGAAAGACCTTTTCTTCCATTTTTCAAATAGTGTGTCAAATCTTCTGCAACAATAAAATGATCTGTATATACTGGAGGAAGTAGTTGGATTAGTTGTACAGATACAAAGCATATACATATTTAAAGCAGCATACTGATCATAAATATGCTGATAATAACTTCTTGTCATAGCAGCCAAGCCAAGAAAAGCAATATACCAAATATTACTTTATAAAAATATACCTGTAAAGTGTTTACAAAAATAAAATCTTTTTATTTTTACTATTAAATGACAATTCACAATTTAAAGATACACATATATATTTGCTTTAATGAATTAGCAGTAAATTATCATTTAATGATTACAGCATAAACCACTCTCATAATTTTTTAAATTAACAAGAATGTAATAAAAATAGAAGAAGAAAATAACTGAAGGAACTTATTTTCAAATGAAAATACTTGATACCATTTTATGTCACATGAGATTCAAAAACAATATTTGAAACATCTCCCCCTGCTACCAAAATAGATTCTATGTTCTAAATAATTTTTAAAGGGACATTAAAGACTTATTTTTTTTATAATAACTACCTTTTTAAGCATATAAAAAGAAAATTAAGAACAAAATCATCTCTTTAAATATGTGCAAGTAAAATTAAGAAAATGAAAAGAAAGCACCTATGAGCAAATTTACAAGGCTGTGCCTACAAATTAAGTGATTTTCCTCATATCTGGAAAACTAGAATGACTGTACGCATGTGTATTTATACAAAATTCAAATGATTTTTCTGCCTTTAAATATTTCTTGACCCTAAACATAAAATGAGGTTTTTGTAAGCAACTAGACCTACAGATATGAAGAATATGATTATGCCTCCTGAATCTACAGTCTCATTGCCTTTCTTAAAAAGAAAAATAAGAAAAGTTAGTAGTAGTTAATATCATCCTTCAACAGGAAAAGAACTGAAAGCTCAAAAAGTTTATTGTTTTGTTCAGGGAAACCAATACAGGCTGTTGAGCCAGGACCAAGCATGGGTGTAACAAGTCCATATTCTTTCCATGGCCTCCCCAAATGCCAGGGACATGATCCTTTTTTTTTTTTTATCCCTTTTCTTATTATCTCTATTTGGTGGACTCTATCCTAAACTCAGCTGTCCACAGCTACAGTTCTGTTTGAATTTTCCTCTTCACATCAAAACTTCACATCACACACAGCCTCTGAATTACAGCTGATCAAAACCTGAAGAGAAAAAGTCCTTTACTTTCATTGATTTTTAACTTTTTTGCTTGAGAGAGTGAATATTAATAAACTGAGGAAGTGACCTGTCCAACTCACAATAAGCTGAAAAACTGGAGCTGAACTTCATCTTAACTACCATCTAATCTTAAAATGAACTGTTAACATCTTGCTTTTGAACAAAATTCCAATTCTGCAATTGTCTCCTGGAATCCTTTACATTTCCTCATTTGACATATATTAACATTTTGCGTTACAAAGAGTTACCTTTACATTAAGTAATCTTTCACCTTCCTTTTAAGCATCCACGTCATTTCTGCCTCTCTTCTCACCAAGGGAAAAAGACTTTGCCAATCCCTAACTGAAACTTCCTCCAAGTCCCAGTGTTTCTCCTTTTACCTGGGAGGTCAGTTAAATCCATCCCCACAATGACCATTTCTGTTCCTCCAAGGTACTTAGAAATGTGTGAGCAATAGCTCAATAATTATGTTTATTCATACATTTTCTTAAGTTTCTTATTGTGTTCTGACTGATTCTTTTCCATGTCTCCACTGTCAGGGATCAAAACTTTTACTTCCTTCAGATCTCCAAAAGTAGCGGTACTATAAACACTAATTTTTTTAAGCAATGTCTACTGAAGTAAAATATTCAAATGAAAAAGAAGATACACAGAATAATCTTTAAAGGATTTTGGTCTATACATCTCAGTATCACTGTCCATAGTTAAAACAGCATTGTGCCTCACACAAAGCATATTTTGGTAGACAGATAACTTACAGCTTATATGTTAGAAGGAACTGGAGTAAAATCAAAATTTCTTCCCAGGTTTATGCTTTTGATGTTTCTAACATGTCATTTTTTTGTCACTGAAAAGTCACTTTTTTCTTTTCTATTATCACAACTGCACGACATTTTACTATTCTAATGTTGCACATAAATAAAGGTTAAGTAACTTTTCTAAAATTACACAGCTAATAAATTGTAGGGCCAAGACTGAATCCTAAAATTCAAACACCAAATCCCCTAAAGCATACTGCCTCTTTATATTAGATATAGTACTATAATTATTAAATGGAGAAGGCAATGGCCACCCACTCCCGTACTCTTGCCTGGAAAATCCCAAGAATGGAGAAGCCTGGTAGGCTGCAGTCCATGAGGTAGTGAAGAGTCGGACACAACTAAGAGACTTCACTTTCACTTTTCACTTTCATACATTGCAGAAGGAAATAGCAACCCACTCCAGTGCTCTTGCCTGGAGAATCCCAGGGATGGCGGAGCTTGGTGGGCTGCCATCTATGGAGTCACACAGAGTCGGACACGACTGAAGCGACTTAGCAGCAGCAGCAGCATAATTATCAAAGTAACGTTTACCACCTGCTTCTGTTACTACTATTACTACTACTATCTAGTAGGGACTGTGTAAGCAAAGCTTCACAGCCTCACAGTTAATCCACCCCTGCAAAATGAGTATTGTCGACACCAATTCCATACTTAATAACTGAAAGAAATCAAGCTTATTTATAACAACATAATAAGAACTGCATTTTTTCACAGCATCTAAGCCACATTTACCACAAACCCATCTATATCATTAGAGACTAGATAGTTCTAAGATACTAAAGTTAGCACTATAATGAGATGCAGAAAAATACAACATTCATTTAAAGCAGTTAGGTGAATCTTGGAACCAAAGGTACTTCAGAACAACTTAGGCACTAGGAAGTAAATGCAGCAATTAGAGAACCAATGCTAGCTTGAAACAGTGTATGCCGGAAAGGCGCAGTAGGAGTAAACTAACAGCTGTCTCCAAAAGGAGAAATACTGAAAATCTGTACCTCAGCTGTATATAACTCTTACATGCACATCTCACACTGAACTGTATTCACCCTGTGTGCTTATTTCCTCCACCAGCCCATGAGCTACTTATTTCCCTTTACATTCTTACTTGACAACAACTGCCCACTAGGGACTATTTGAGTTAGGGAAATAATGTAAAAATTAATTTGAATGTGAAAAGAACTACTTTTAGTTAATTTTACTCACTGAAGTATAAACCACCAAGACCACATTAAGGACTGAAAAACAAACATACGTAGTCATATGTTTTCAAACACACTTATAATAGTGAATTTTCATAAAATCAATTCTGGATCATTTAACTTAAATCTCAATATTTCATATTACGGTTACTGTTCTCTGAAAATTTCACAGTTAAGTTGTAGGTGAGTAAATATCTAAACAAAGTAAAAGTTCAAAGAATATTAAGGATCATTTATACTTTGAAGTTTGAGAATATATTTTATATTTTCTACGAGAGTTATTTGCAATGTTTGGTTGTATGCATGCTGCTGCTGCTAAGTTACTTCAGTCGTGTCTGACTCTGTGTTACCCCATAGACGGCAGCCCACCAGGCTCCCCAGTCCCTGGGATTCTGCAGGCAAGAACACTGAAGTGGGTTGCCATTTCCTTCTCCGATGCACGAAAGTGAAAAGTGAAAGTGAAGTTGCTCAGTTGTATCCGACTCTTCAGGACCCCATGGACTGCAGCCTACCAGGCTCCTCCGTCCATGGGATTCTCCAGGCAAGAGTACTAGTGTGGGGTGCCATTGCCTTCTCCAGGTTGTATGTATAGAGTAGAACAAATCTCAGATCAGCCATCAATCATTTCAAGCAATCTTTTACCATCTTTGTACATGTATCTTATTGCCTTCAAATAGTATTTAAAGAAAAAGAGTTGTAAAATATGAAGTCACTCCACATGGACACACAAAAAATTTATTGTCTTAAGTAAACCAAGAAAAGTTTGAGAGAAAACATCTGTAAAACTATTATAACAGGAACCCAGCAATATATAACTGCCTTTCCACTCAGTTGCACTGTGCCAATTTTACAGTTTAGCATGTTCAGCTGTACAGAAGAAAAATTTTAGCATATTTTCTAAAATAATTTACATCATGTTTTTAAAATTAAGCACAGAGAAACTTTGGTTCAGAAACAACGATAACTAAATACTATTATTGGCTCAAAAATGCTCTATTTAATTCCTTTATTACTGTAACAGTAAAACTAGAATTTATATAAAAGTTGATATTTGAATTAAAAAATATTGCTTATTTCTAAAAAAACTTTTGTTTCACTTTCTGTTTTGCATTTTATTAAACGCTAAAATTGTTACTGTTCTAAGGGAGCCCATAATTTGAATTTTATCCAAACTTGTCAAGTCACAGGAATATTCTCTCCTCACATTTCTCACTGATTTTCTATTTAATTTAGTATATCTCTAAACATGAATTACTGAAGAAAACAATTGCCAATACAGGGGAAAAATATTAACAAAAGAAACGAAAAATACTTTCTAAATATACTGTAGAAAAAAACAACTACAATATTTTCCTCCTTTGGTTCCCAAGTTTCTTAACTGAAACTGTCAAAAATCTTCTCCCATTTGATTCAGCTGTTGAGTGCACACTAAGTTCACTGTGAAAAAGTTCACAGCTAGCAATTAAATTGTCTAGACGTTCAGCTTTTGGTTAAGAGAATATGGGCATAGCTATTTTCTCCGAGTTAATATAACTGGATTATTAATTTTCTAGTCTTAGAAATTGTAAAACATTAGTTTTACAGATGATCAACGGCAAAATAATATTACGTACATCCTAGTTTTGAGTAGCAATCAAAATAAGATTTTCACAGCAAAAAACAAAAGGTATAAACCATAAAAAGCTCTAATTTAGACATTAAAGAAACCTCCCATTTTTCCATCAAATGTAATGCTAAACATATAAATCTTAACTACTCTTTATGTTAAATAAAATACTAGCTCTGTAAGGCTCCTCCCAACACTTTCATTGTTGTTGTTCAATTGCTAAGTCATGTCCAACTCTTTGCGACCCCATGGACTGCAGCACACCAGGATTCCCTGTCCTTCACCATCTCCCAGAGTTTGCTCAAGTTCATGTCCATTAAGTCGGTGATACTATTAAATCATCTCATCCTCTGCCGGCCCCTTGTCCTTTTGCTTTCAATCTTTCCCCGTATCAGGATCTTTTCCAATGAGTCAGCTCTTAACATCAGATGGACAAAGAATCAACACTACATGGTATTATTTTGTCATCTTTTTCTAAATGTTCTCATTATTCATCATCAATAACTCATGAGATATGTGCTTATATTTAATGAGATGCTTATTTTAGCCTTAAGAACTCTCCATCAGTATCTCCACACACTGCCATTTGAATAATGGCACTGAAACAAGAAGAGTGCAAAATTACAAAGTATCAATTTTATTACAAAAGAGATAACTTATAAATTTCTTATCAGTATATATACTCAAAACTGGCAAAATTAATCATCACTAACAAATAGTTTTATTAATTTTTGAACATAAAAGACTAGATTAACCTAGTTTATATCTTTTAAAAAGAATATAAAGAGATAAGTTTCAAAATAAAAAAATAAGACAAAGCCAAACTCTAACTAAGATTAAATATGACATTTTTCTAAGGTTTCAGAAATATTAAGGAGGGGCACTTAACATTATTTAGATGCCCAGGAAACAATTTTACATTTAATGATTATAAATGCCAATTAAATAAAAATTTATTTCTAGCAAACTATAATTATTTTTTATATTTCCACTGTAATCTGTATTTTCCAAGCAATATTTATCTTAATCACCAGGAATTTCTTATTATTCTGAAAGTATAAGAGTAACTTATCAAATATTGTATTATTTAAAAGTCAGTTCTTACATAAAGCTGAAACCAGAAAACCTAGTAAGTTTAAAATTAAACTCTTTGTTACCTTCAGTTTAGTTTCAGAAAATTTTGTTCTTTAATACTTATAAATATGAAATTAAGTATCTGAGAAAATAAAGATGAAACCTCATACACTCAGAAGTAAATTTTTCACCAAATAAATGTACCATTTCTTTACTACTTACCAACTAAACACAAACTACTGCAACTAGTGAAATATCTGTGAAAACACATTAAAAATGTGTTTTTTACTCTAGACATTATAACTATAATTACTGTATTATGAAATCTCTCTCAATAAGAACCCCTAATTGTTTTAGCCTCATGATGAATATTTCTGACAATATTACGAGTATCAAGAGAAAGAGACTTTCAATCTACCTTTTATCACCTAAGTGATCAGCAAAATTTCTCTTTCTGAACTCCATATGCTATAGTTACTTTACTGGATCATAACAGAAAATGAGATGATCTCCTTCTTGAGCATTTAACAGCTATAAGGATGATAAAGAGCAAGCAGATTCTTATTCCCCATCATAAAATGTTTATTCATATAATTACACTTTTCCAGTCAACAGTCACAAACAAGAGTTTTCTATTACTCAGATGAGTGAAATACTTTCTATTTTTTTCCTTGCCTGATACATAGTTTCTTAAATTTTGGATAACATTCAAATTAGTCATTTTAACCACAGGCAGGTTCATATTTTAGTAAAGACACAAACTGTAAAGGTATGCCTGTGGGAAAGCTTATACACATACATTAATACAATATGTTGATATCTTGTTTTCTTTCAAGATTTTAACTTTTTTGGTCTATACAAGTGAGTATAAGAAATATTTGGAACTATGAGTGAAATAAGAGAAAATGTGCAAGTCCTATTAAGATCTTTTAAGAGAAATCCACTTGTTCAAAATAAAAAGTGGCATCCACAGGGAAGCAAGTTAATCAGTGACCACTGAGAAGACCAGAATAAAAATCCATTTTGCACCTGTGTTGTCAAATCCATCCAATAAAACATTTTTGGAACTATTTACAAATGGCAGTGACCACAAGAAACTCCAGCTCAAGAAACACATGGTAAAATAACATGACTATACTTTCTAAAGTTGCTCACACCATACTGTCTGATATTAGATTAAGAAATGGTGGATTCATTGATTTTTTTTTTCTATCTCCCAAAAAGGACAGAATTTTGATTATTTTTCAGAATTACCTTACGGCCTATAGAGTTCCATTTCCCTGTACTAAAGAAAAGAGCCTCCATTTTTTGACCAGCTCCAGTATTCTTGCCTGGGAAATTCCATGCACAGAGGAATATGGCACACTACAGCTAATGGGGTCCCAAAGTGTGGGACATGACTGAGTGACTAACATTTTCAGTTTCAGTAAGCCTTATGAGCTGATGATTCCACTGAAACATTTAAAGTTTCAGAAGTCTATAAGTCAAAAATACAATATGCAATACTCTGTAATATGAAATTAAAAACTGTTTAACTTAAGGGGTTGATAAGGATGAAAATGTTCAACATTTACCATATACACAGATTTATAATAAGTAAAAATCAAATGAAGTTAAATACATAGTCTTATATCAAGTTCATAGGATATTTATATCAAGTTCAGAGGATATAATTTTAATTTAATGACCACTTATTAATAAATAAAAGAACTTAATATCTTTCTAGTAAGCAAATAAATAATAAAGCCATTTAAAAATTCCTCATATGCACATCAGTGCAATACTACCAAATTTGTTATATTCATTTTTATGAAAATAATTAACTTAAAAAAACTGTAAAAATATCTAAGAGGAATATTAACTGATAGCATTCCATTTATCAGAACCTTTCTAACAGTATACTTTGAATATTAAAAAATATAAAACAGGAGCAATTACTTGAAAGGGTCTGAATAGAGATATGGGACATTGTTCATAATAGTTATTAACCCTAAATCTTAAGTGTTACAGACTTTTTGTATACTTCATTACTTTTTAAAATGCACCAGTCTCTGATGTAGAGTTATTGATCACAAATGCTCAGAAAACAGACCTCGCAAAGATCCCACCACTTTGAGCTTCCGACCAGCCTCTTTCCTGCTATAAAGTGCTAAAAAGTTCATGTAACATATAAGCACAACCTTGTAATACTAATTTAAAATATCTTGTCAGAAATAAACCTCTCCCACTTTATGTTTGTATCTTTAGTAATAAGAAATAGATGAATAAATCTGAGGTCTTGAAGTTGGAATTTTGAGATATCAAATAATATAAATATACAGGTCTATTTAAATTAAGACTAATGAATTTCCAACCTCTTAGTAAATAAATTGTTTTAACCATATTTAAAAAGAGAGGCAATTCAAGGACTACAGGTAAGCAAAATAGGTGTGGAAGGATGGAATCAGCATCTCACTATATTTTAAGTTATCTTGGTCTCATAAAATTCCTAAGTTAGTTTTTAATGGTTACAGAACAGTAAGCTCCTCTATAAAACTTGGTCTTAACCAAAGGAATTTAAATATAGTTAAATCAACTTTAACCTAGAAGAGTCATCCAGATAAGTTTTCATCCTTTTTTTTTTTTTTTTTTAAATTCCATAAAAGTATACCTTTTTGTTGTAGCTAAAAGACACACTCCCAGGACGCCTTGGCTAGCACCACATGCTCGCTCTTTCTCCATCTGGAGAGCCCTCTACCCTTTACTGACACCCTCTGGTCCTGATCACTAAGTCAGTTTTGATATTAAACCACACTCCAACCTCTTCCCTGGAGGTGGTGAAGATTTCCGAAACCGTTAAATAAAAAAGATATATAAAGCATTATATATTAACCAGACTTGGTCCATTTTTAATAGTGTCACTTAACTGGACACGTAAGATTAAACATTCACAAGAAACTATTTTTAATTATTTTTCAAATAAACATAGCCCGTATCTACATTCAAGGTGTGATTTTAGCTTATCTTCCTAACTAAATAAAGATTTCAGACCACCTACTATTTGAAGCATTACTCACTTAGGGAAACACTAAGGTATTTTAGAAATTCATTTAAAAATCACACAACTGTAGCTTCTCAGATGATCTATTTTCAAATGCATCCTCCTGTGCTTGTGCCTCACAATTTACAAGCAAAATCTGGCATTCAGTTAATCTATTGGGGTAATGTTCTTTTTTCTAAGCTTTGAGAACTCAAACTATCTATGCAGCTGTGTATGGAATCAAAGAGAACTTAAAATGAATTGCTTTTCCTCCTCATTTTTTAGTTTTCAGATGTTTTAAATAAGAACAATTTAAAAACGCCACCAATCCTTGCACAAAACATTGGTACTTATATTGTAACAAACATTTTATTGATTTTCTATTTTCAAATACACTTTAATACCAACTCACCACACTCCAGCTACTTTTCAAATTCTATTTTATTTTTTATATCTCATTTCCTTTTTGTAACTTTGAATTTTGGGCTTTGTTTTCGTCACTAATTTAGATGCTCTTAATAACATCTTTTACTTTTTATTCATTTGTTTCATGTGATGTATTGTTAGATAGTCATAGTGTTTTTTCCACTTGAATCAAAGGAACATATACCTGTCAATTATGAGATTCAATATACTACTCCACATAAAACTTATAATAATCTGAATATGAAGTAGGAAAATAAGCAAAGAAACATTTGTGAGTGGCTTAAAATTCATTACAGGCACTTTGAAAAAAATAATGACCTAATCATTACTAATTCTTTTATGTTTAGGGTCACAATATTAATCATGATGAACTCTTTAAGCTTGCTGTGATAGTTGTAAGTTATTTCTGCAGTCTTGATATAGTTCAACAGTAAACAAAAATACCTCTATTGATTTGAAAACTTGACCCACTATTTGTGTGTAGTTTTTAATGCTAGTATTCTAATGAACATCTATTTCTTTCATCCTATTTCCAGTTAAAATAGAGAATCAAAATAGAAGTATGCCATCTTTAAATGATTTTGTCTTTTAAATTAACAGAAAAAGCAGACGAACTGAACACAGGTTAAGGCAATTCACAAACAGTTAAAAGGTTTTCTTTTTCTTCCAAACCTGTGCTTTTAATTACCATATTGATTATAGTTTTCATGACAGAGATTATGAAATTTAAAAATAAAATAATTCTAAAACATTTAGTGAATGCTTGTATTTTCAAAATAAGGTTAATTAAAACAACTGAAAAATTTTGAGGTTGTCAGTGTTATTCTTAACTTACTGTATACTATGTTCATATATATGCAAATTAATGTTCTCTCCAATTTTTCAACAAAAAACTCAGTAAGGAGTTTTGAGTATATGTCTGAGCATATTTTTATATTCATTTAAAAAAATCTGTCACCTTCCTACACAACACTGAGAAAACACCTTAGCATAATTCAAGATACTTGTTTGTTCAGTCTCTCGAACTTTGTAGAACTCCACTTATAGAGCATCTCTACTGAATTTTAACAAGTTATCGCACTGCCAGATGTCCAGTGATCTAGGCTCTATTCTCACAAACACACTGCTCAGTCAGAAGACATACATTCAGTACCTGAGAAGGACAGCCTATTTTCTGAACATATAGTTTCTCTTGCAGACAATTTCCTACCCTCTCCTGACATCTGTCACCTTCCAGTTCAGTTGTAGGAACTGTTTACTCTCATTCTGAATGACATTACTAGGTACACAAATAGATTATGCTTAGCGTTGCCTCAACTTTTCTGACCTAAAATCCCAGCAGAGAAAAAGAGCACGTTTGATTTCAAAGAAGAAGGTTGGGGGGGAGGGTGTGGAGGGCGGGGGGAAGAGCAGCTTTATGTGACAGTTTTAAATTCTGGCAACAGGGCAAGAAAGGATGGCTTTGCAGAAGCGAGCGTGTCACAAACTGTCAGCGCCTGGGAAGCCAAGTGCACAATCGCAGACAGCAGTCACCGGCGAAGGAATGTCAGCCACTTACCAAGGAGACGCCAGGCTCCCCCGTCCTTCCTCCACGACTCTCAATTCCCGTCTGCCATCCTCCTGCCCGTGGACACAGCTCAGACAAGAGCCGAGGCTCAGGTCCACCCCAGCCTGTGACAGGAGACCAACTGCGGAGTTTCGAGTCCTTCACAGAGAATCCTCCAGCTCGCCCGGCCGCTCCCTGAGGAGGGGACGCAGGTAACGCATCCTTCCCGCGCGGCGCTCCCACGGCACTTCGGCGGCCGCCTCCTGGCCGACACGCTCCCCCGCTCGGTAGTTGGTTAAATCGGGGGGCCGGAGCGGCGCCTCCCCCGGCGGGCGCGTCCGGGGCCCGGGCGTCGCGGCCAATGCGTCCGCGCGGCTCGCGCGCCGCGCCTCTGACTGGCTGTGCGCCCCGCGCGGCCCGCGCCCGCCCCGCCCCCCGCGCCGCCGCCGCCGCCCGCGTCTCCCGCCGCCGGCTTCAGTCGGCGCGTCCCCGGGCGAGCAGGTCCCCTCGCCCCTGGAAGGGATGTGTCTGGGTCTCAGCGTCTCACTCGCCCGCCGCTATTTCCCCCGCGGCCCAACTCCGGACCCCGCCCCGCAACCTGCGTGAATTTCAGTCAGAGATTCCAGCGCGGCCGCGGCGGACCGCGCGGGGCCCCTCCGCTGAGTTCCTGCGCCGGCCGCCGGCCGCCTCACTCCTCCCCGGCTCCTCAGAGCCCCGGCGCCTTTCCCTCACGAGGCGGCACCGGCTGCTGCCTTCCCTGAGGCGGGCTCCTGAGTGGACTTTCCCACTTCGGAGAATCCCCTCAGGTCCTGCCTGAGAAGCGCTTCTCTTTGTTTCTACACTTGCGAGTTTTATCTCAGGGCTCTTAGACGCTCTTGTGCTGGTGTCTCCCTGATTCCCCGCCCGCCCCGGCTCACTTCGAAATGAACTGAGGACCGAGTGGGCTTAGTCTCAGACAGCAGCCCCCTTTCCTTTCTGAATTTTTCCTTTCCCGATGGATGTAATTGGAAACACAACACAGGTAGTAAATCCACAGTGTGGCAGCGTTAGTGCCATTGTTCAGCCAGTCCCCCTCCTACTTTTCCTGAGTCCTTCTCGAATTCTCTCCCTTCGTTGGATGTAACTGTTGGTTAAATTATGCTACATGTCTTTAGCAACCTATTTCCATAGATGGCGGGGTTAGCACCTGTCTGTAATGAGACGGCAGTCCCCACCCACTGTTCGCTGTTTCTCCCTGTCAGTCTCCGGAACTGGGAGCGAGTCTCAGGTCGCCCCCGCTGCCGGCCGGCGTCCGCCTCTCCTGCGATCTGAGTCCGGCCTCACCCTCACCGAGGCTATTTCTCCTGCTCACTTAATCCCCTGATGGGGTCTGACGGCTCTAATTGGCGAGGCGAGTTCAGTGTCGTGCTGCCTGTAGCTGGAAGCCTTCCTGCCACTAGCTCTGTGTTCTCTATTTTTCAGCTTTTCTGGTAATTAAAATTAGTCTTTTTCCTGTTTCTTGGCTTCTTCTCATTCATCCACACATGTGGTACAAACAGCCAGTCTCTGCTTTTTATGGCTACCCTCAGGATCTGGGCTGATTTCTTGTTCCATGGCGAAGAGAAATGTGTGTCTTCACATTTAATGCTTCTCTACCCTTCCGTACTTTTTTATTTTCTTTTCCCCACTTTCCAGTAATTAGGTTATTTTCTTTATGTGTTAAATGAGGGATTGTTGCTGAGATTCGACTTCTCTGGGCTTTTTCTCTGCTTCGCTGGCTCCACTCTGGAGTCAGGCTGTTGGTTCACGGAGAGAATCACCAGGACTTTTATAACCTGTTTAAATATATTACGAAATAGATTCAAAGTCTAAAAGCTTAAAGCATTTTCTTTTATTGTGCAGTGGGGTTTTTGTCTTTAAGTGTTTATTATAATTGAGCACATCCAGCCTTAATGGGGGTACAGAGGTTGAGCTTGTTTATAGCTTGCTTCACTTCCTAGAACACCTTTATATTACATGTGATTTGATAATTTGGCATTTGAGTCATTCTCTCATGTATTTCATGTATTTTCTTTCAACTAGTGTTGCTTCAGAAAGGATTTAAATTGGCTTACAGGAATTTTTTCAACTAAAAAATTAATCAAAAATGTAGGTCAGTCTCATCAAGACATAGGGTAAAGTGGTAATAGTAGGAGAGATATGAAGCCAGGAATGAGGTTTCAAGAGAAAAATCCATTTACATTTTGTTAGAAATGGCCCTCTCAGTGTACCATGAAGATAGTAGCCAATGTAAACAAGGAAACACTATCAGTCACATGATTCATGGCACCCCCTACAATTAACATGGATAAGGAAATTTATGTTTCCAATAATGTGGGTGGATTAAATCTTTTTTCCTTTTTTAATAAAGGCTTATATATAAAGACTTATATTTTGACTTTTATAAAGAAAGTGATATTGTAAGAATGGGCCAGAAACATTTGTAACAAGATGACATAATGGGACTTTAAAGGGTATCTGATAATTTAGAGAGGAAGAAAGGAAAGGATGAACCTGGTTAGTTTCTGTTATTTCAAATTTAGACTGTTAGCTTCAAGTCTTAATTTAAGGGTCAGTGGGTTATGTGGACACATTTCAGCAAGATTTCAGGATGTGTGACTTTATATCGTTCCATTTTATTGTATTCTATTTTAATACTATATATTATATTCCACTCTTGTGTTATATGTGGCATATGAGCCTTTTTTTACTTCAACATCTTCCTGAAATTTTGAGAATTTTGCTATGATGGACTAGATCTTTGTGCTGTATATTTGAAAAGTATGAAAAGTAAGTATTTATTTAGATCATGTTCACCTTGGTATCCTATTACATCCACAGGGTTCAGGAATATGCAGTTAAACGTTTGAAATTAGAAAAAACAACTGCATAAAGTAGGAAACCAAAAAAAAAATTTTTCCTTGTAATAGGTCTGCCAAGAGGAAACTAACTCCTCTGTTTTCCAAATTTTCTCACATGCATCAAAACTAAGATTTTCTATTATTCTTATGTGAAAATGGGATTTTAAAATATTGTCCTCACTTACAATTGTAATTAAAAAACATTAGTATTATTCGTTACCTCTTATAAAATCCTAATGCTGTTTCCTTTGAAAAGTCATTATTAAAACATCTTATGATTCTAGTTCAGAATGAAAGTGACTTTTTTTTTTAATAACCAGTTCATAGTCTACTGTAGTAGCAGTTGAACATTAAATCAATTAAAATATCATTTGTAAGTGAGTTAAGTGATTTAGTGAGTCATTTTCTCCATACTCTGGTTAGGGTACCTGGACCTAGCTGTCATGTTGCTTATCTGAGCTTGTTGTCTAACCATCTTAGTGTAAATGTGTTAATCTCTTTATCTCCTGGTCCCCAGTGGGCAAGTGAGCAGATGCAGAACATCTGGAGCAGTTGAGTTGCCTCTGAGCTTTTGTCTTATTTTTGTTACAAATTTTTTCTTTAAATTGTGCCCTCTTTTTTTTCCTCTCCTTTCATATGACTCAAATAAGCTTCTAGATTATTGTTAGTAGACCATAACTACAGTTATATCCCAACAAACTGTACCACAAAACATAGGGAAACCCAGAGCAATACTCAATTCAAGTTTAGTCCTTTTTCTTGGATCGCCTTCTTTGCTTAATAAAGCCACTTTCAATATTTGCATATCATATTCTGTTTTGATGTTTTAGTCCTCTATACTATATGTTTAAAAGAATAACAAATGTGAAAATACTTACAAACAAAATTAAAGATGTTAAAGTCTTGCATTGCCCATATACACTAGTGTTCCCTATAAGTGTAAAACATGAAGATCCAAAAGTAAGCTTTCACTTGAACTGGACAACTTATGATGATTTTGATTTTATTTTAGGTTTCGTAGAACATCAGTTTTACTACTTACATCGCAGCTGTTTTGTGAAAGCAGAAATAAACATATCCTAATCAGACTTGGAAAATATACTGACTTAATTAATTTAACAGCTGTTTCAGTTTCCAACACTAAAGAACATAGCCTACTTTGTAGATGTCTTGATAACATCTGCAACCGCATCCATTAAGTGGTGTGAGAGAGAGAGGTCTTATTTGGCTGTCTTGGTGCTCGTAGTGCTAGCCTGTGCTCACAGAAGCTGTGGACATAACTGACCTCTAAGAGGTCCTCGTGCTCACCCTCTGCAACATCTTTGTCTAACAAAATATGTTCTTCCTTACAATAGAACAAAAAACATTGGAAGTTAAACTAATAATTTAGAAAACAGGAGTAAAACTTTAAATCTTAAAAATTTTCAAATAACGTTTACTTATTAGTTTCCATACAGTAGCTTTCTTTAGATAAGCACTTCCATTTTTTCTTAGATAAGTCTTCAGTACAAGAATGCCTATCTGTTTTAATACACTTACAGATATCTAACTTCCATTCCATGTAGCACCGCATTACCAAGATCTTCTTATATGAAGTTTCTATGAAGAAACAAGAACTAGGATATATTTGTTTATAAGCTCTTGTCTCTGTTTACACACCGGTCTTCTCAATCTGAGGTAAAAATTTCGAATGGCTTCTTATATTCTAAATTATTTTAAAAGATTTTCTTATGTGTATTGCACCTTGATTATTTCCCATCTCTTTCCTATGTCCCATCACTTTCCTATCTCTCGGGTGCATCAACTTGACGTTTGTTGACATTTTGCACCAAGTGACAATAATCTTCCTTAAATACTTCCTTAAATCTCCCTTCTTTCTTCAACTCTCCTTTGTCTGCTTTATACCTGGACTCACAGCTTTCTTTTTTCAAATTTGTACTTTTATAATCCAGTTTAAGCATTGTATATAGGTCTTTTTTGGAGAAGAAAATGACAGCACCCTCCAGTATTCTTGCCTGGAGAATCCCATGGACAGAGGAGCCTGGCAAGCTACAGTCCATGCTGTCGAAGGAATTGGGCACGACTTAACTACCGCTACCATAGGTCTTTCTGTATAGAGCTAGACTGTACGCTTCCTGTGGGCCAGGAACTAAATTTCCCAAACTCTGATGAAATGTGTCTTTAAACATTTTTATTGGTTTGGTAGTGTCCATATGGGAAGCCTCGTTAGTTTGTCAGAGATTCACTCCAACAGCCTTCATTATGAAGCAGAAGCAGAACATTTTCACCACCTAGATTTCTGTTCACCAGTAAGCCTGTAGATAGCAATTGTTACCACTAGATGGCAATCGTGTTCTAATTAGAAATGTCAGTTTCTGTCCTAGGGATTTTCTGAATTTTTAGGGAACTCAGAGGAACCCCCAAACTAGTAATTGAGACAATAAGAAGAGTTATATATATATACTTTAACATACAAAATCTAGTAAACACATCAACAAGTTGAAAAGTGTCCAATTTTTTATAGGTGATCTTGCACTTAAATTAAGAGCTATTAACATTTGTTGAGAGCTGGAGAAGACAATGGCAACCCACTCCACTTAAATTAAGAGCTATTAACATTTGTTGAGAGCTGGAGAAGACAATGGCAACCCACTCCAGTGTTCTTGCCTGGAGAATCCCAGGGACGGCGGAGCCTGGTGGGCTGCCGCCTATGGGGCCACGCAGAGTCTGACACGACTGAAGCGACTTAGCAGCAGCAACTACACAGTTGGGGCTTCCTTTGTAGCTCAGTTGGTAAAGACTCTGCCTGCAATGCAGGAGACCCAGGTTCGATTCCTGGGTTGGGAAGAGTCCCTGGAGAAGGAAATGACAACCCACTCCGGTGTTCTTTCCTGGAGAATCCCATGGACAGAGGAGCCTGGTAGGCTACAGTCATGGGGTCACAAGAGTCGGACGCGACTATACCACCACCAACTATACACAAGGCGTTGAAACAGGTATGCTTTAGATGAACTGTCCATTTTATTCTAGTAGTCTAGCTGCAACTCAAGTTCAAATAGCCTGCCTGCACCGTGTGTTCTTAACCAGCTTGCTAACCCAAACCCTATTCTGATTAATCAGTCAAACCACCACTAACAAGTACCAGGTGCAAAGAATAGACCTGGTGCACAGAAAATGCAATAAATGGAAAATAATTTTAGTACAAGTGCATAACAAGGTTAATGCCATATTAAACATACTGGTTGGCAGTTTATAGCATTTTTGTTTATTCTCAGAGACATGATTCATTCAAGTGACATGTATTAGGAACTTACTTTTCTAAACACTATACATACATGAAGTGAGGTTTTAGTGAAACTTTTGTGTCAACACTTCAAAAAGTGAATAACTATAGATCCTTTCATTCTAGTGTTTTGCCTGGATAATACTTGATTCAAAACGCTAATCGGCACAAGACAGTCCACAGTTTTGGAGGAAAATACAGAGTTTTCACAATATGTACTGTTTGTTTAGAAGAGATTACATTTTGGTGATCCAAATGTATTTGTCATCAATTCTATTTATATCTGGTTTGTGTTGTTTGTAAATGAAGAAAGAAAAAAAAAAAGCATTTTCCTGTCACCATGTCAGTTTCAGCCTAGCATCCAGAAATTGGGCTGTGTTCTTTCTGACTCACCACCAGACTTCACTCAAGGTAACTAATAACAATGACAGGATTAGGACTCCACTGGCAATTGTTTCCTTAATGGAGGAGGCTCTCTCTGGAAAGTCTCTCTGGCTTTGCTGCTGACAATGGTAAAAACTTGCTTTGTGTCTGTGAAATTTTGAGATATAATTTATAAACTATGAAAGTACAGACACGACACCATTATTTTGTGCTTAAATAGCATCTTTCTTGTAAGGATCCCAGGCCCATTTAATACAGCGACAAAATTAATCAATATAGTATAGCTCCATGACACAGCTTTTATACACCTCTCATTATCTCGTGTGCCACATCATTTGCAAAGGTACACAAACTTTATACAAAGGGATAGAATAATACACTGTGAACTTGCTTTCAGTTGCAATTGGTGAAGAGACATTCCTAATGAGATGAAAATAAATGACTTCAGGTATCCAAATACAATATAATGCAATTTTATCATCCAGCATTAACCAGTTCTTAATTATTAGCTGGCCAAGGCTGGCAGTCTTATAGTGAAGAGGAAGGAATCTCTGATGGATAGTCCCAAGGAAAACCAGAAGGCTGAATAAGGTGGCATCATGTCAACTCAGGCTTCTGCTAATGAGATAGGAGATGGTGATAAGAACCCAGCAGAAGAAGAAATTGTATCAAAACTCAGTGGAAAACAATATGAGACAAGAAAAAATTCACAATATTTGCTGGAAAATGACAGCAGTGGGTGTTCTACACTCATAGTGAGCCTTAGGATAATGCCACCAACAGTGACAGGCCCTGAAGGGTAACAGTACATTTGTTTTACAGTGGAAATCAGCACACTTAATGTGTAATGGTATATTATTATTGGTGATAACTGCATGTTTGACCAGGAGAATTTTGAAAACTTTTAATAAAAAAGCCATTGAACAATTTTAAGTCATTTAACAATTTAATGTTGAACCCTCAGAGCAATGTGGGTGTTAACAAAAATCACATTCTCCACTATAAACCTTTTAAATATATGATATACTTACCAGTTAAAGTTAAAAATAGACGAGAGGAGTGTTCCAAGTGTTTTTCATGTAAGTAAATATTTATTTCTTCTGTTTCTTATCTCAGCATTTATTTTTTATGTTAAGTATTATTTAATATTCTTGTATTTATGAGAAGAGTTCTGAAATGGATTTTTATTTGTAAGATCCATAATTTGAATTTCTTTTTACCACTGATACTTGGATAGCTGTTTTAAAAACTAAATTTATTTTTCTTCATTTGATAGATTAATATAATTATTATAAATTGTCTTTTTTTTAAAAAAATTGATGCATACCTTTACAATGTGTCTGCTACTGATTATGTTACACTGTGTCATATACCATGGTACACCATCTTGACTCTTAATGAGTTTATACTCTAAACATGTTAATGCAAAGTCCAAAGTGCATTAGCAGAGATATTCTCAGTATTCTGTAGAATGACATGGGAGAACACCACTCTGTGCGTTGAAGGAAGTTCTTCACCAAGGACATGTATTTGAATTGGCTTAGAATGAATAGAAAAATTGACTCAAAGTGATGAAAAATACCTAATCGACCTCTACATCTATATCCACTTCTACATCTATACATCTGTTTGTGGGTGTGTGTTAAGCTGCTTCAGTCATGTCCAATTCTTTGCGACCTTATGGACTGTAGCCCACCAAGTTCCTCTGTCCATAGGATTCTCCAGGCAAGAATACTGGACTGGGTTGCCATGCCCTCCTCCAGGAAATCTCCTGACCCAGGAATTGAACCCACATCTCCTGTGGAGTCTTTACTTCTGAGCCACTGGGGAAGCCCCTATACATCCGTATCTATGCTTATATATATATATCAGTGCAGTCGTGCAGTTATGTCTGACTCTTTGCCAACCCATGGACTACAGCACACCAGCCCTCCCTGTCCATCACCAAACCCCGGGGACTTGCTCAAACTCATGTCCATTGAGTCAGTGATGCCATTCAACCATCTCATCTTCTGTTGTCCCAGTCTCCTCCTGCCTTCAATCTTTCCCAGCATCAGGGTCTTTTCCAAATGTGTCAGTTCTTCCCATCAGGTGGGCAAAGTATTGTAGTTTCAGCTTCGACATCAGTCCTTCCAATGAACACCCAGGACTGATCTCCTTTAGGATGAACGGGTTGGATCTCCTTGTCGTCCAAGGGACTCTCAAGAGTCTCCTCCAACAGCAGAATTCAAAAGCATCAGTTCTTCAGCACTCAGCTTTCTTCATGGTCCAACTCTCATGTCTATATAAGACTACTGGAAAAACCATAGCTTTGACTAGATGGACCTTTGTTGGCAATGTCTCTGCTATTTAATATGCTGTCTAGGTTGGTAATAACTTATCTTCCAAGCAGCAAGCATCATTTAATTTCTTGGCTGCAGTCACCATCTGCAGTGTTTTCGGAGCCCAAAAAAAAAAGTCTGTCACTCTTTCCACTGATTCCCCATGTATTTGCCATCAAGTGATGGGACTAGATGCCATGACCTTAGTTTTCTGAATGTTGAATTTTAAACCAACTTTTTCACTCTCCTCTTTCACTTTCATCAAGAGGCTCTTTAGTTCTTCACTTTCTGCCATAAGTGTGGTGTCATCTGCGTATCTGAGGTTACTGATATTTCTCCTGGCAATCTTGATTCCAGCGTTTCTCATCATGTACTCTGCATAGAAGTTAAATAAGCAGGGTGACAATATACAGCCTTGGTGTGCTCCTTTCCCTATTTGGAACCAGACTGTTGTTCCATGTCCAGTTCTAACTGTTGCTTCCTGATCTGCATACAGATTTCTCAAGAGACAGGTCAGGTGGTCTGGTATTCCCATCTCTCTAAGAATTTGCCACAGTTTGTTATGATCCACACAGGCAAAGGCTTTGGCATAGTCAATAAAGCAGAAGTAGATGTTTTTCTGGAGCTCTCTTGCTTTTTCGATGATCCAGTGGATGTTGGCAATTTGACCTCTGGTTCCTCCGCCTTTTCTAAATCCAGCTTGAACATCTGGAAGTTCACAGTTCGTGTACTGTTGAAGCCTGGCTCGGATAATTTTGAGCATTACTTTACTAGTGTGTGAGATGAGTGCAATTGTGCCGTAGTTTGAGCATTCTTTGACATTGCCTTTTTTGGGATTCCCTGGTGGCTCAGAGGGTAAAGTGTCTGCCCACAATGCAAGAGACCCAGGCTCAATTCCCTGGGTTGGGAAGATCACCTGGAGGAGGAAATGGCAACCCACTCCACTATTCTTGCCTGGAAAATCCCATGGATGGAGAGGCCTGGTGCAGGCTACAGTCCGTGGGTTGCAAAGTGTTGGAAACGACTGAGTGACTTCACTTTCACTTTTCTTTGGGATTTGAATGAAAATTGACCTTTTCCAGTCCTGTGGCCACTGCTGAGTTTCCAAATTTGCTGGCATATGGAGTGCAGCACTTTCACAGCATCATCTTTTAGAATTTGAAATAGTGCGACTGGAATTCCATCACCTCCACTAGCTTTGTTCATAGTGATGCTTCCTAAGGCCCACTAGACTTCACCCTCCAGGATGCCTGGCTCTAGGTGAGTGACCATAGCATCGTGATTATCTGGATCATGAATATCTTTTTTGTATCGTTCTGTTTATTCTTGCCACCTCTTCTTAATATCTTCTGCTTCTGTTAGGTCCATACCATTTCTGTCCTTTATTGTGCCCATCTTTGCATGAAATGTTCCCTTGGTATCTCTAATTTTCTTGAAGAGATCTCTAGTCTTTCCCATTGTATTGTTTTCCTCTGTTTCTTTGCATTGATCACTGAGGAAGGCTTTCTTATCTCTCCTTGCTATTCATAGATACCTAAATTTATACCTATATCAATATCTATGTCTATCCAGCCCCGTGATAGGTGCACAGTGTGCTATTTCAAATTCATGTGTTCTGTAAAGTTAATGAATATGGATTGATGCTGGAGCCCCTGGAAAGTGCAGAGCCTGAAATGATACTGAAGTAAGTAGCGGCTCCATTGTGAAAAGACTTATATATCATCTTAAGGAAATGGAATCATTGTGTAGTTGTAAGCAAAAGAAGGTAATTCGGTAGATGAATAGCCTTGAAGCAAAGGAATCAGTTAGGGAGCTGTTGTAATATTTGTAGCCATAGATCATAAAAGGAAAAACTAAAAATGTGACAGGGCATTGGATTCCAGAGACTTTTAGGATGAAAAATCAAGAGGACTTGTGGAGTAGTTGGGCATGCAGGAGGGTAACAGGGAAGAGTCACTGAGCATTAGCTCTGTTCTTCTTGGACAGCAGACCTAGGTACACCATAGTGAACAAAACAAACAAGAAACAAACTCTGCCCTCTCAGATGTTATATTTCATTGAAAGATGTAGATAAGTAAATAAGACATTACGTTGAACCCATTGGGCTAAGTGGAACAGTGGAAGAACTCTTGTTGCTCAAAAATAGTGGGCTTAGCTGAGATGCATTCTTTAGGAGAAAACTATTGAGTTCAACTTTGGAGATACTAATATGGATTCAATTGTGCAGCACTGAAGGAGGTGGACCAGATAAAATTGAGTGCCTATGTTTAAGGTAATAGATCTTGTTTTGAAAGATATAGTTTAGCTGATGCATGGAATAAGTGGGTTTATATCTCAAGAATGATATGGTCAGGGACAAAGATGGAAACTTGGAGAACACCATATTTTAGAGACATAGAGAAATAAGAACTAAAACTGGACACTGCAGAGGCAATATCATGCATGTAGAAGGAGAATCACTTAAAAGGCTGTCAAACAAGCCAAAGCTGAAAAGAACTTTGAGAAATAGGGCCATTCATAGATGCAACAAGTTCAAAGAAATAAGAATGAAAAACCAGTTTTTGGTTTGGCTTCAAGGAGGTTGGAAATCTACACAGGTGTGGTACAATTATTTAAAAAATGCTTCAGAAGCAATGGAGAACATGAACAGATCATCTGAATTTTTACATAGCTGTTTTAATGAAGTAGAACATAGAGAAAGATTAGGAGGGAAAAGTTCAACCTGGTATAACTCTTTATTTGGCTGGATTTCACTTGAGATCAATTGTACACATATATATTTGAAAGTTTTTTGTTTTTGTTTTTCTGAAGAGATGTTTTTCAAACATAGCATTTTACTTTTTTCTATCCTTATCTTTGTTGTTACAAGGAAGATTGTATATTAGGAATTCAATTTCTGGTGCCTAATCCAGACATAAAATGGATATGGATATTTTGTTTCTCAAAATATTGTATATGAGCCTCTCTGGTGGCTCAGACAGTGAAGAATCTGCCTACAGTGCTGCAGACCCTAGTTTGATCCATGGGTCAGGAAGCTCCCCTGGGGAAGAAAAATGGCAATCCACTCCAGAATTCTTGCCTGGGAAATCCCATGGACAGATGAGCCTGGCAGACTGCAGCCCATGGTTGCAAAGAGTCAAGTACAACTGACTGACTAACACACACATATAAATATATAACACTTTATTCTGACAATTTAAGAATGATTTGTTCTTAAAACAAAAAGCACACTATAACACAGTGCCCTTACTACAGCATGTGTATCAGCTTATAACAACACAACACTTGCCAATTCCCAGTTGAGAGAAGCCAGGCAGCTTGAATGTTTACAGAATAAATTAAAGTCACAGGAAAACTTACTCATTTAATTTGGTCCCAATTAGAGTGATTCTCCTCAAATAAAATCTGCTACGATTAGTCATACCTAACATCTTTATGTCTTTATTAATAACACAAATGAACATAATAACACAAATGTACTGTTATGGTCTTAATTGTAAAAACTGTCTGTTATAAATTCATTGTCACAAGTGATGAGTTATATATAATAGAGTCTAAAACTCAAGTCACTGCTGCTAGATGCAAACATGACACCATCTATGATTTCTTTCTAACAAATAAAATGGAAAAAAGAGTCCTCCATGCAATTTACACTATTGTTTAGAAATTATTTACTAAAACTGAAATAATAAACTACCAACCAAAAAGAAAATATACCTCAGGTTGATTTAGGAACTTACAGAGCAAATTAAAATATATTTTAGCTGTTTTCAGACAAAAAGCCCAAATCAAAAAAGTCTTTTGGAAGTAAATTCCCTCATTCAAAAAAATACATAAATAAACAATTCTTTTCTGAAAACAAAGAATGTATTTCTAAACCAACTGATGGGCTGGCGTGATTCTTAACTATTATAATGAGAATGCAAAATTATTTTTACAACTTTTTTACAACTTCTTACAAGTTTAATTTGGCATATGCATATTTTTAATTCTCTTGAATTTTCTGGAGATGAATGTTTAAATTTGGTCTTCCAAAATTATTTGTTTAACATATAAAAAGTGAGCAAAATATGTCTTTTTATTTTGGTTTATGCTTATAGATATGAATTTTAATAAGCATATAGATAAACAGGTGATAATAAGATTAGTAGCATATAGAAAGTGTGTAGTTAATAGAAGCAGAACTAGAGACAATTAATGGAATTGGTGTTTTTTCCCTACCTAAAAACTGTATCCTAAATACGAATTGTTTATGCCAGACCAATAACTGCAAATATCACTAATAACATCATTAAATCATCTAGCACTACATTTTAAGCACCAAATAGACTTACTGATTTGGTATTGCATTGGCATGGTGATTGGCTTATTAATATTTTCCATGACTTTATATGCACTGCAAAACTTGATTTTGCAACATTAATTTTGCCTATTTTAGAAAGATTAAAAACATGCTAACCATGCCATAGGTACAGTGTCTCTATGCCATACTCTTAAAATTACTCAATGACTTCTAAGATTTTGATTATTGTATGCATTTATTTTAAGTGATAAAGAACTAGAAAGTGTTAGGAAATAAAAACACTGTCCCCTCCCCTCTGGGAATACATGTAAATCCATGGCTGATTCATGTCAATGTATGGCAAAAACCACTGCAATATTGTAAAATAATTAACCTCCAACTAATACAAATAAATGGAAAAAAATAAATAAAATTAAAAAAAAAAAAACACTGTCCCCTAATGACTCCAAAAATGAAAATATAAGAAATTTATTACCTCTGGAGAAGGAAATGGCAACCCTCTCCAGTATTCTTGCCTGGGAAATCCCACGGACAGAGGAGCCTTGTGGGTTACAGTCCTTGGGGTAGCAAAAGAGTCAGACACAACTGGACAACTAAACAACAACATGGTATTTTATCTTAAAGATCTATGTATTTTCCCTTTCATACCTTGTATTACCCAAAGAGTCTGGCATGAATGCTGCTTTGAGAGTAGAGGCCGTGAACTTCTGATTTTTCTTGTAGTTTATTTATTCATATAGAAGAAACAGTGTCTATTTGACATGTGATGTATGGAGAACGAATGAATTTGTTTCCTTCTGTTCTGTTTTCAGTATGTTTTTTATTGTCTTCCTGCCCTTTCATCAGTCCTTCTTTCTCTTTTTGTTGTCTTCAGCTTTTAATTCTTTAGCAAAGATTTATACAAAACTCCAAAAAAACAACAAAAACAGTAGACTCTCTATTCTGAAAAATGTATTTATTTTAAAAGCTTTAAGGACCGTAATGGTCAATCTTTATGGTCTAAGAACTCTTTGCACTCTTAATATGTTAATGTCCCCAAATTTTTGTTGTTGTTATCGATTACATCTGTTGACACTCATAATTTAAGAAATTAAAATGAGAAACTTGAAAACAGTTATTTATAATCCATTTCAAACTAGCAATAGTGAATCATTGTTTGCTAGAATAAACATTTTATGAAAATGGCTGTATTCTTTAAAAAAAATAGTGGAAATATTAGCATCATTTTATGTTTATCAAAAGTTAAAAAGTATCTGCCTTAATGGAAGACAGATGGATTCTCATGTCTGCTTCTGCATTTAATCTGTTGCAATATAAATGGGATGTTGCTGCTGGAAAACTCCACTCTACACTCATGAGAGAATTAAAGTATAAAAAAAAGCAAATACTGTGTTAGCCCTGTTGTGAACATACTTTGATTTCATACACCTCCTAAAAGGGTCATCAACACCCCAGATCCTAGGACCCCCTTTTAGAAACCACTAATATTGGTTAATGTCAGTTTTATAAATCAGAATGATTTAACTGTGTTAAGATTAAAACATTTATTATGTCCATATATTTACACAGATTTGATTTTTTGTTATGTATGTGTTAGTCATTCAGTCATATTTTATTCTTTGTGACCTCATGGACTCTAGCCTGCCAGGCTCCTCTGTCCCTGGAATTCTCCAGGCAAGATTACTGGAGTGGGTAGCCATTCCCTTCTCCGGGGTATCTTCCAGACCCAGGGATCGAACCTGGGACTCCTGCATTTACAGGCAGATTCTTTACTGTCTGAGCCACCAGAGAAACCAAAATAGCTAATGTAAATTCACTTTATAGAAAGCATTTAGGACTTCCCTGGTGACTCAGTGGTCAAAAATTGACCTGCCAGTGCATGGGATACAGGTTCAATCCCTGGTTCAGGAAGATCCTACCTGCTGTTGAGCAACGAAGCCTATATGTCACAACTAGAGAGTAGCCTCCACTCACCACAACTAGGGAAAGCCCACATGCATCAGTGAAGACCCAGTGTGGCAAACAGTAACAAAAATTAAATTTTTTTTAAAAGGAAGCATTTAGCTACGTAATTTATAGGAATACAGGCTTCAGTGGTAGCCAGCATTTTCTAAAAGGTACTTTTCTATTCCTTATAAAGCAAATACTTCAGCAATGTGACACAACATTCCATATAATCAGTAGGAAAACTAACATTACAGTTAAGTCCTCTAGGGTTTACAGGCACACAGGCATATGCACATGCATACAAAAATCTAATAAGTAAAGGAATGTAACCTAGTGGTACATTTACATTTTAGAAATTTTTGTTCTAAGGCTGAAATGAATTAAATGAACCCATATAAATTTGAGCTACCCTTAGTCAACTTTGAGCACAACTATAATTAAATAATCACCAGACTTGCATAGAAAATTGAAAGGCAGTTTAAGTATTTACGACGCTGAAAAGATTTAAAGGAGCAAATCTCCTCCTAAGACATAGACGTTTTTAATAATGTTTTTACCAGTTCTTTCTCCCATCTCCTTTCCCCAAGTCCTCTCTCATCATTTCACAGGCCCAGCAGTCACCTTAATAGCTCTAATTTTCTAAATACTCCGATTCTCAGATCACATATGTTCCTGTTTTGTTTAGTGCACTTATTTCTTATTTTTCTACTTTCCATCATTCTTTAATTTCTCTTCTTACACCAACTCTGCTTCATAATATGACTCAGTATAGAACCCCTGGTTCTGACAGTTCCATTTTCCTTCCTTTCACCAACAATAGGAACAGCAAATACTGACAGGCTGAGCAGGCAGAAACAAAATTTGTAGTGAGTGGGGTGGGTAGGTGGAAAAGCTATGAATTTTTGTTTGATTTTTGTTCTTGTTAAAGCAAAATAATGAATTCCAAAATAAAAAATGAAGGATGGTATTTCAACTTTCATTTTCCAGTTGCTTCCACTATGCATGAACATTGGAAGGTTTTTTCTTGTTTGTTTGCTTCATTTTTTCCCCCTCTGCTTCTTGATACGCCTTCACTTCCTGATGCTATGGAAACTAGGAGAGATTCTGAGAGGTGATAGCAATGTTCCCTGATATTACCTATTCAAGCCCTTCCAAGAGTTTTGTTAACCTAGTTTTCTAGTTAAATAGCATCCTCTAACACTGTAGAGTGCCCTTTAATTGTATATCATCTAAAACACAAATCAATCCCATTTTTGGACAAACTGAAAAAACAAAGAACAAAAACACCCCTTTGAAAGGGTGTATCACTTCATCATTCTTTTGGTTATAGGCTCAAATCTGAGCAATTTGTGGAGAACGCATAAGTAAAATATGGTTAGCTGAATATTTTTAAGTGGAAAGAAGTAACAAGTTAGAAACAAATAAAGAAGCATGGGTATATCTCCAAATATTGGTGTTGAGAATAAAAGGAACAAAATGAAAATTCATATTTAAACATCATGTTTGTAAATTAAAGCACACACCCTCAACAGCATCCCATATTTGATAATGTTTCATGCATATTTCAGAGCACATGAGGTAAGGAAGATAGGTGCATATGCGGATGGAGAGGTACAGGGAAACAGACCAGAAGAAAAGGAGGAAAACAATACAATAAAAAGAAATGGAATAATATGAAACAAAGTACAGGGAAGTACAAAAGGGATAACTTTGAATGAACATATGAATACAGTGTACTAGTATGAGATGAGAAATAAAAAGGAGTATAAACTCTAAAACTCAGAAAGGAAATAATAAATACAACATACAAGAAATGCTTTAATCAGTGTTTGGTTTGTCAAAGTTCATCCTAGTATTTCCAAATTTGTTTTTTTACCTTGCTACTTTATTTTACTGAAATTTAGATTTTGAACCTCATTGTTTCCATATACATATACATCTTTATTATGCATATATTCAGGTCCCTTGCACCTGTATCTGAATTCCACAATTACCTGTGCTTTCTAAAACAACAATTAAATTAAAATGCAGAAGCTAGCCAATGCAGACTCTGGTGTCCTGAGCACTGCTACTGCTAAAGTCTCCTTTGACTGCACAGGATCCAGGCAAGGCATGTGGGCCTGCATGCTTCCCATGCCAAAACCTCACCAGAATCAGTCATGGGTGCCCCTGCCTGAGGCAGGAAACCAGTAATGCTGGCAGGGGGCTACGTATTAAAGCATATTTTAGGAGAGCAGGTCTGGGGAGAAGACTGCTGTTGGCTGCACAGAAACAAACAGGAAACTGAAATGAGAGGCTTTATGGCCAGAAATGTTCCTCGAGGAAGCCTGGTCTACCCTGAAAATGAGGCATCATTGTTGAGTGGCATGCAAGGGGCTGGGCTGCCATTGCAACACCCCTCTCTAACCACTAGAGCTCCTCTCTTTGGGCACTGGGAGGGATGTCTCCCAGAGGGAGCATTACCAAGTTGTTGCAACTTCCTGCTGGTCCATGCCACCACAGGAACTTCGCACACACCCTAGTTGTGGCTGCCTTATCTCACACTGGCCTGAGTGCTTAAGTGCCCTAATCAGCCTAAGAGCCCCAATTAGCCACTGCTTTCACCCCATCTCAACTGGGCAGGGAACAGATGCCTGACAGTGGCACACATGCAGAGGTGGAGCCAAAAAAAAATAAAGCGTAGCCCCAGTGTTTGTGAGGCTAAGGAAGAGGAGTGGCAATCTCTCTGTGCAGCTGCCTCCCCACAGATTAAATCCCCTTGGTCTGCTTGGTGAACCCTATGTCTGCAGACTATATGAATGGACAATGAGTAATCCCACAATGGAGAAAGTTGTGACATAACTGGTATAACTTTGGCAACAGTGGGCTTTGGGGGCATGTGCACATGGGCAGTAGACCAATACAGAGTGTGGTGCCTCCACAGTGCCCAGAGTTGTTCCATAGCTCTGACGAGGTATTAGAAGTCCTCCTGGGGAGATAGGGATTGGCTGTAGCTCACTGTACGGATAAAGAAACTGAGAATGGAGGCCTCAGGAACATAAAATTATTAATGTTATGTTTTGTTTTGTTTTGTCTTTTGTTCTGTTATTTTGTGTTTTTTACTCTTTTAATATTTTTTTTTTAGTTTACTGTTTGGTTGTTTTATGTATTTTTCTTGTTTTTGTTTTTCTTCTTTCTTTTATTTCTTGTTTCTTTTGATTGTTGCTGTGTTTTATGTTTCCTTTCCTTTTCTCTTTTTTATTTTGAGTTTGCTTTCTGTTCTTAATTTTGGTTCTTATTAGATTTCTTTTTGTTTGTTTTTATTATTCAATTCTTGGTTGTTATAGTGTCTTTGTTTGCTATTGCCTTATCATTTGTCTTATGTTTTATTTGTCTATTTTCTTTTCCTCTATTATTTATTTATTTAATTTTTGGCTGCAAATGTGACTTGTAGGGTCTTGATTTCCCAGCCAGGGTTTGGGGCTGAGCTTCCAGGATAAGAACACCAAGTCTGAGACACTGGATTGCCAGAGATTTCCCAGCCCTAGGAGATGTTAATCAGCATGAACTCTCCTGGAGGACTCCATCTGAACAGCAGGACTGATTCCCCCTAGAGCTGTGGCTCTAGTGGTGGATGCCTCATACCAAACAACAGGCAAGAGTGGAACACAGCCCCACCCATTAGCAGAAAAGGCTGCCTAAAGCAGTGCTAAGCTCACAGACACCTGAACACACAGAACCTGCTGAAGCCCAGCCCATCAGAGGAAAAAGACTCAGCTCCACACACCAGAGGGCAGGCACCATTCCCTCCCACCAAGAAGCCTGAAGAAGTCAGTGGACCAATCTCACCCATCAGTGGGCAGACACCAGAAGCAAGAGGAACTATAACACTGCAGTCTGCAGAGAGGAAACTAGAAATACAGTCAGTTAGACAAAATGAGATGACAGAGAAATATGTTGCAGGTGAAGGAGCAAGGTAAAAATCCACAAGGCCAAATAATTAAACAGTAAATAAGCAATCTCCCTGAAAAATAATTCAGAATATTGATAGTAAAGATGATCCAGAGCTACAAAATAGAATGGAGACATGAACTGAAAAGATACAAGAAATGTTTAACAAGAACCTTGAAGAACTAGAGAACAAACAATGATGAACAACACAACATAAATGAAAAATACACTGGAAGAAATCAATAACAGAATAACTAAGACAGAACAGATGAGTGAACTAGAAGATAGAATGATGGAAAAACTTCCATGGAGTAGGATTAAAAAAAGAATTAAAAGAAATTAAGACAGTCTCAGAGACCTCTGGGACAACATTAAATTAACCAACATTCAATTTATGGGGATCCCAGAAGAAGAACAGAAAGAGAAAGGGCCTGAAAAAATATTTTAACAGATTATAATTGAAAAGTTCTTTAACATGGAGAAAGAAATAGTCATCTAACTCCAGGAAGTGCAGAGAGCCCCACAGAAAGTAAATCCAAGAAGAAACATGATAAGACACATATTAAACAAACAAGCATAAACTAACTATAAAGAAAAATATTAAAATCAACAAGGGAAAAAAAAGCAAACAAAATACAAGGGGATCCTTATAATATTAACAGCTTACTTTTCAGGAGAAACTCTGCAGGCAAGGGGGATAGGCAAGATATATTTAAAGGGATGGAAGGGGAAAAGATACAGCAAAGATTGTTTTACCGAGCAAGGATCTCATTCAGATTTGATGGAGAAACCAAAATCTATACAGACAAGCAAAAGCTAAGAGAATTCAGCACAAAGAAACTAGTTTAATGACAAATGCTAAAGGAACTTCTCTAATAAGAAATACAAGAGAAGAAAATGACCTATAAAAAAGCAAACCCCAAACAATTAAGAAAATGTTAATAGGAATACACATACTGATAACTACCTTAAATGTCAATAGATTAAATACTCCAACCAAAAAAAAAACAGACTGCCTGAATGGATATGAAAGCAAGACCTGTATATATGCTGTTTATAAGAGCCCCATTTCAGACCCAGGAACACATACAGACTGAAAGTGAGGTGGTGGAAAAAGATATTCCACACAAACAGAAATCAAAAGAAAGTTGGAGTAGCAAGACTCATCTCAGAAAAAATAGACATTGAAATAAACAACATTACAAGAGACAAGGAAAGACAATAAACAATGATCAAGGGATCAACCAAAAAAGAAGATATAAAAATAGTAAATATTTACACAACAAATATAGGAGTACCTCTATACATAACAAATGTAAACAGTCATAAAGTGGAAATCAACAGTAACATAATAATAGTGGGACACTATAACACCCCACTTACACCAAAGCACAGATCATCCAGACAGAAAATTAATAAGGACAGTTCAGTTCAGTTCAGTTCAGTCATTCAGTCATGTCCAACTCTTTGCAACCCCATGGACTGCAGCATGCCAGGCCTTGCTGTCCATCACTAACTCCAGGAGCTTGCTCAGACTTATATCCATTGAGTCGGTGATGCCATCCAACCATCTCATCTTCTGTCATCCCCTCCTCCTCCCACCTTCAATCTTTCCCAGGATCAGAGTCTTTTCCAATGAGTCAGTTCTTCACATCAGGAGGACAAAATATTGAAGTTTCAGCTTCAGCATCAGTCCTTCCAATGAATATTCAGGACTGATTTCCTTTAGAACTGACTGGTTTGATCTCCTTGCAGCCCAAGGGACTCTCAAGAGTCTTCTCCAATGCCACAGTTCAAAAGCATCGATTTGATGTCCTCAAAAGCATCAATTCAAATGAGTACCAACAAATGCTAAATGGCACATTAGATCAAATAGACTTAGTTGATACTTATAGAACATTTCACTCATTATAGGAGTAGAAAGCATACACTTTCTACTCCAGTGCACACAAATCATTCTCCAAGATAGATCTTATCTTGGGTCACAAGTCAAATCTAAGTAAATTTAATAAAATTGAAAAACTGAAATTATATCAAGCATCTTTTCCAACCACAATACTATGAGATTAGAAATCAACTACAGGGAAAAAAGCGCAAAAACACAAACACATATAGGCTTAACAGTATCATATTAAATATCCAATGGATAACTGCAGAAATTAAAGAAGAAATTAAAAAAAATTCCTAGAAACAAATGACAATGAGAACATGGGACCCCAATACTGGACTCAGCAGAAATAATTCTAAGTGGGAAGCTTATGGCAATATAGTCTCACCTCAAGAAACGAAAAATCTCAAATAAACAACCTAACGTTACACCTAAAGCTACTAGAGAAAGAAAAACAAACAAAACCCAAAGTTAGTAGAAGAAAGCATAAAGGCAGATAAGAAATAAATAAAATAGAAACAAAGCAATAGCAAAGGTCAATGGAACTAAATCTGGTTCTTCTAGAAGGTAAAATCAACATACTTTTAGACAGATTCATTAAGGAAACAAGAAAGAGGACTCAAATCAATAAAATTAAAATGAAAAGTGAGAAGCAACAAAGGCACCAGGGAAATACAAAGGATTCTAAGAGACTACTACAAGTATATTCCAAAAAATGAACAACCTGGAAGAATGGACAAATTTCAGAATGGTATAACCTTCCAAGACTGAGCCAGGAATAGAAAATATGAACATTCAATCATAAGTGATTAAATTAAAACTGTGATTAAAAATATTCCAGCAACAGAAGCCTAGGACCAGATGGCTTCACAGGTATATTCAAACATTTAGAGAGGAAATAAAAGTTATCTATCTCAAACTCTTCCAGAAAAACTCACAGAGGGAAGAATACTACTAAGCTCATTCTATGAGGCTACAATCACCCTGATACCAAAACCAGAGGTAGAAAGAAAATTAAGGCCAATATAACTGATGAAGATATACATAAAAATTCTCAACAAAGTACTAGCAAACAAAACCCAACAACACATGAAAAGGCTTATATACCATAATCAACCAGATTTACACCAGTGACCCAAGAATTATTCAATATATGCAAATCAATCAATGTGATACACCATATTAACAAACTGAAGAATAAAAACCAGATGATTATTAGAAGGAACCTACCTCTATAAATATAAGCATTTTAAGAGACAAACCAACAGAATACATCATTCTTAATGGTGAAAAACTGAAAGCATTTCCTCTAAGATCAGGAACAAGACAAGCGTGTTCACTCTCACCACTTTTATTCAATATAGTTTTGAAAATTATACCCATAGCAATCTGAGAAGAAAAAAAAAAAGGAATCCAAATTGGGAAATTACAATTTTAACTGTTTGTAGATGATATGATACTCTTCATAGAAAATCCTAAAAATGCTGCCAGAAACTACTAGAGCTAATCAATGATTTTGGTAAAGGTGTAGGATACAAAATTAATACACATAAATCTCTTATATTCCTATACACTAATAATGAAAGATCATAAAGATATATAAAGGAAAAAATCCAATTTACCATTTCAGCAAAAATAATAAAGTAATAGGGAATAAACCAGGGTGATTGTAATATATCAGGGTGATTATAGCCTTATGGAATGAAAGGAATGGGAGGAAAGAAATCAAAGATGACATAAACAGATGGAGAGATATTCCATGTTCTTGAATGGGAAGAATAAATATTGTAAAAATGGTACACTACCCAAAGCCATCTACAGATTCAATGCAACGCCTATCAAAATCACCAAGGGCATCTTCACAGAATTAGAGAGAGAAAAAAAATTGTACTTTGTAAGAAACACAAAGGACACTAAATAGCCAAGGAATCTTGAGAAAGTAAACACAGCTGGAGATATCAGACTCCCTGAGTTCAGACTATACTACAACGCTACAGTAAGCAAGAGAGTATGTTAGTGGCACAAAAAACAGAAATGTAGATCAATGGAACATGATAGAAAGCCCAGAGGTAAACCTATGCATCTATGATCACCTAAACGATGACAAATGAGGTAAGAATATACTACAGACAAAAGACAGTTTCTTTAATATACAGTGCATATAAAAGAATGAAATTAGTATGTTTCCTAAAACCATACACACAAATTAACTCAAAATGGATTAAAGACCTAAAATGTAAAGTCAGACACTTTAAAAATTGTTAGAGGAAAAGACAGAACACTCTTTGGCATAAATCCCAGCAAGATTTTCTTGTCCCACGTTCTAGAGAAATGAAAATAAAAATAAAAATAAGCAAATTGTTCCTAATTAAACTTAAAAGCTTTTTAACAGCAAAGAAATGATAAACAAGACAAAAAGAAAATCTTCAGGAACTTTCCTGGTGGCTCACTGACAAAAAAAAATCCACCTGCCAATGCAGGAGGCATGGGTCTACTACCAATAAATGCTGGAGAGGGTGTGGAGAAAAAGGAATCCTCTTACACTGTTGATGGGGATGTAAATTGATACAGACACTATGGATAACATAATGGAGATTCTGTAACAAACTAAAAATAGAACTACCATAACTCTGCAGTCCCACTCCTGGAAGAAAATTATAATTCAAAAAGATATATGCACCCAATTTTCATTACAACAGCCAGGACATGGAAGCTAACTAAATGTTCATCAACAGATAAATGGATAGAGAAGATGTGGTACATATATACAATGGAATATTAACTCAACCATAAAAGGGAACAAAATTGTGCTATTTGCAGAGACATGAATGGAACTAGAGGCTGTAACACAAAAGGAAGTTTGTCAGAAAGAAAAAATAAATACCATATAATATCACTTATATGTGGAATACAAAAAAAATAATAATACAGATGAACTTATTTGCAAAACAGAAATAGAGACACAGATGTAGAGATTGGGAGTATGGATACCAGGGGTGATGGAGGGTGGAATGAATTGGGAGATTGGGATTGATATATATATACTACTATGTTTAAAATAGGTAACTATTAATATAACTCTACAACACAAGGAAGTCTACTCAAAACTCTGGTGAGCTAAATAGGAAAGAAATCCAAAAATGAAGGAGGGAATATATGTATATGCATAGCTGATTCACCTTGCTAAATAGTAGAAGCAAACACAATATTTTAAAGCAATTATATTACAATAAAATTAATTGAAAATAAAATACAATGCAGAAGCTATTGAAATGTTGCTTATATCTGCATTTTCAACATCTTTTTACAAATATTATATTTTTTGAATTAAGTTTTTAAATGAATTAATGTTTAAATATATTACATATGTTAATATGTTAACATTTAAATAAGACAAAAGAGATGCAGTATACTGCATGAATATTATTTTTTAAATACCAGATGTGTTGTCTTCTCTCCTAACCCATATGAATTCTGCAGCTTGGTAGATGATACAGGTGGGCCTTCAAAAACATTAGCTTTGCCCTTCCATCACTACCACAAATGGCAGCATCATTTCTATTGCAGATAACCGATCAGTCTTTATTCTTTCCCACTCTCAGTTTGTTTGTTTGTTTCCTTTTTTTTTTTTTTTTTGAGAAGTAACATGTTCAGGTCCAAGGGAAATGTCATGATTTTGCCTGAGCCAGTCATGGTGACTCAATGCCTCTGCGTGGGACTGGTTGAGGAAAGGGCACTGATATATAAGCAAAGACTGCTTCAGAGATTTTATGAGATTTTCCTCCCTCATGGAGGCAAGAGTGGCATGAGGAAGGCTCATTTGTTCTTCTTCACCCTTCCTTGCGCTGTGGGCACAGTCTGCAAATGTGGTTTCTCTAACGGTATCAGTCATCTTACCCCTACCAAAGAAGAAGCCAAAAGACTAAACCAAACTGCGTAAAAATGGTGAAATGCTTAACATTATGAAATGTAAAAATAGAAATGTAGAGATAAGAATTCTATTAAGAATTATTAAATTATTAAATTTGCTTTCTTTTTTTTTCTTTTCCTTTTTATTTATTTATTTATTTTTATTAGTTGGAGGCTAATTACTTCACAACATTTCAGTGGGTTTTGTCATACATTGATATGAATCAGCCATAGCTTTACATGTATTCCCCATCCCAATCCCCCCTCCCACCTCCCTCTCCACCCGATTCCTCTGGGTCTTCCCAGTGCACCAGGCCGGAGCACTTGTCTCATGCATCCCACCTGGGCTGGTGATCTGTTTCACCATAGATAATATACATGCTGTTCTTTCAAAACATCCCACCCTCACCTTCTCCCACAGAGTTCTTTGCTTTACTCAATTACTTTTTATAGACTTTCTAATGTATTGCCAAAATCCTGTAATTAAATGACATTCCTATGAAATGTAAAAGCACATGAATATTAATTAGAGGAAATAACTATATGATTTAAGGAAAACAAAAGTATTCAATTATTATATTGTTTCCTATATTCACAGAGTCTATCTGGAGGCAGGAATTATACAGTTTTAGAGTTGGGAGCAGATGGCTTACAGTGTCAATATAAAATTTTAAAATAAAATTTTTAAATAATGTAGGCTTAATCTATGAAACCTATCAAATATAATAATTTAGAAAATTGTCACTTGACTCATTAAATTATTATTAATTGCACAATAGGTTTGTCATGTACTTGGTTAAGAAATCCTTTAGGCCATAAGGCATTAATTAAAAATTCTTAAATTAGTAACAAGTCTCTAATCAAGTAATTTATTTTGAGGAAACAAGAACATGATTAAAAACTCCTTCAGGGATTCTTCACTACCCCTGTGACATAATAATGTAACTTTGAATTAGTAATAAAATACTTAAAATTGTATCAAGTTTTTGTTTAGGAAAATAGTATTTCTCTTATACTTACAATTCTTATTTTCCCCATTTTTAAACATCTGCTATTCACTCTGATGGTGGTGGTTGTTTCCTCTCTAGCTCTTCTCTGGTCTATCCTTAAAGCGACCTCCTCTTTTCTTTATAAAACATAAATCTGATAGGCTAGTCACTTAAAATACTCAAATTGCCTCTCATCTCTGAACACACTGCAGAGTGATTCAGTTGTATATGATTTGGCTGCCACCTCTCTTCTTCACTCTTACTTCCATACATTCTGAGAAGCACTCTACCCTCTGCCTACTCAACTAACGATTCCTCTTGAAATGCCTGTGCTAGAAGTGATCTCTTATTCCAATGTGTGTGCATGCTAAGTCACTTCAGTTGTGTCCAACTCTTTGTCACCCTATGCCCATGAGGTTCACGTGTCCATGAGATTCTCCAGGCAGAAATAGTGGAGTGGGTTGAGATGCCCTCCTCCAGGGGATCTTCCTGACCCAGGGATCCAACCTGTGTCTCTTAAGTCTCCTGAGTTGGCAAGCATGACCTGGGAAGCCCCTCATGATCCACATTTTTACTAAATTTGGCAGTCACACTTCTTCATTTTTATCAGTCTACTATGTATGAAGTAATATCTCATGGTAGAGGAAGCTGATTTATGTTTTTCTTCATTTTGTATAGGTTTCCCCTTTATAGCCTTGCTTTACATTTTTTTTCAGATCCAGATTATTTGTCAGCTATATGTACTGCACATATCTTCTCTTTGAGAATGTGGAGGTTTTTTTTTTTTTTTTTTAATTTTTTATCTATAGTACTTTTGATAAACCAGTTTTCTTACATGTAATGAATATTTCAAGATTTTCTGTTAGTGTTAACAATAAAATGTATTCATTGACAAGTGCTACTTGTACTGAAATGATAAGATATGCTTTTTATGTTGTTTTATAAAATGTTGTGGATTTTGTTTGTTGTGCAGAATTTTTAAAAAGGTTTTCCTTTCATATACAGGTCTGTGTTTCATGAATTATTTTATTTTTCACAAGGAGAATGTTTTTTACAAGTCTAAATTTTTTAAGAACTCCATACTCCCCATTGCTCAGTAGTACCTTTTTTTCTTTTGTCATATACTTGTATGCACACTCATATATGACTATCTCTGGGATGTCTATTGTGTATTTGTCCACTGACAAATTGGTAATTCTTTGAGTCAATACCACACTATTTTATTGATATAGCTTTATAAGTCTTTTTCATTCTGATAGGCATAACTTCACATATTAATTTTACTTATCAGAATTGTCTTGCTTATTCTTATTTATTTGTGCTTCTTATACACTTTATCTTACCAAGTTGCTCACAAAACTTTACGGTGGTTTTGTCTATGAGAAATCAAAAACATTTTCTCCACAAATGCATGGTATACAGGTTGTTTGAATTTTTCCTAGTTACTTCTAAGTTTGTATTGTATTTGCTCTTAAACTTCCATATTTTAAGTTATGTTTTGACCTTTCCTTCTGGTGCAGCAAAGTATCATTGCTAATATGTAGAAATACAATGAATTTGTATGTATTTGTTTTGCATCTTCTTAAGTTACTGAACTCACAATGAGCCAGTTGTAATGATTTTTTTTTTTTAAAACTTTTAGATTACTGCAGTTTCCTACAGATAATCATATCATCTGAAAATAGGGACTGTTTTATTTCTTGCTTTCTGCCAGAGCCTGCAGGCAAACGAACTGGTCGAGAACACAATTACCAGAGTACCTAGGAAATAAGACTCAGAAAGATGGGGTTGAGAGGGACGGAGTCAGCTTGCGTCTGACTCTGACAACTTTATTGAAGAATACCACGCCTATATATATGCTAACAGGAGTTACTAAGAATAGATCGAGGGTTTGCATACGTGCAGAGCTACAGATGTTTTAAATTCCTACACTTAAGATCAGTAAAGCATTACCCTAGCGCCCAACATGATTAAGATCAATAGAACATTAACTAGATAGAAAATAGGCTTCATCAATAGAACATTAACTAGATAGAAAACAGGCTTCAAGCATGACGAGTTTATCAGCACCAGGAAAACAGGCGAAAGGTCACCGGGGTGTTTTTTCCCTGAAGGAGACAAATGCCAGTCTGTACTTTAACAAGAAGGGGTGGCAGGACAAAGAGAGACCTTTTGTTCTCTCTTAGGGCCATAAGGGGCCTGTACGTTCAGGCCGGCTCCCTGCAGCTTTCCAATCTGTACACATTTTTATTTCCTCTTTTTGCCTTGTCTGTTGTTCAGTTACTCAGTCGTGTCCTACTCTTTGCGACCCCATGGACTGCAGCACTCCAGGCTTCCCAGGCCTTCACTATCTCTGACCTTATTGCCTTTGCTCAAACTTCAAGTACTATGCTCAATAAGAATGGTGAGAGAAAATACTTTTGCCTACTTCCAGATCTTGTGGAAAAGTCTTTTTGAACATTCAGTATAATGTTAAATGTCAACATTTTAAAATGTTCCTTATCAAATTAATGAAGTTTTCCTCTATTCTAATTTTCTGATATTTACAAAAAAATTAATACTGAATTTTATCAAGTGATTTTTTTCATTAATTGAAATGATTATGTGTTTTTCCTTCATTAGCCAATAGGGTAGATTATATTGATTGAGTTTTGAATACCTGGCCAGTTTCAAAAGCATAGAATAAATGCTGCTTGATCATTTCATATAACTCCTCCTATGTATTGCTAAATTATATTTATTGCCTTGATAATATTTTCCTGAGCAGTTTGGCCTCTATATCCATGAGAGTTATTGATATGTCACTTTCTTTTACTTTTATTTCTTTTTCTGTACTTTGAGTTTAGTAGCATGCTATTACTAACTTCAAAAACTATATTAGGAAGTATTCCTTTTCTCCCACTGCTTAAAATGATTGGGTAAAATTGGTGATAATTTCTCATTCAACAGTTGATTAAATTCTTCAGTGAAATCTGGGTCTGAAAATTCCATTTTGGAAAAGTTTTAAATTATGAATTCAATTTCCTTAATTTTTGATAACTACAATGACAATACTGATGTCCTCTGTTTTAGTCTCACTATTGACATTTTTATCTGTTTTTTTCTTATTTGTCAACCTTATTGATCTCTTCAAAGAACAAGGTCTTTGTTTCATTGATTTTTCTCTATTATTTTTTATTTCATTGATTTCCACTCTTTATGACTTACCCTTGTTGCTTTTTGTTGTTGTTGTTGTTGTTGTTTAATATTTTCTGTTTTATTTTTCCTAGATTCTTGACATGTGAGCTTATGTTATCGATCTGAGACTTGCCCTCTTTTGTAATATATTCATTTAGAGCTAAAAGGTCCTGTCAATATTGCTATATCTGTGACCAATACATTTTTATATGCTATGTCTTCATTTTCATGTAGATATATGTATTTTTAAATTTCCCATGAGACTTCCCTCCCTTGACCCATGGGTTATTTAGAAGTCCAATATTTATGGCTCACATTTTAGGTTATCTTCCTGTTAACTTTATTTGATTTCTAGTCTGATTTCATTGTGGTTACAGAACACAATTTATATGATTTCAATTATTTTCAATTGATAGAGGTTTGTTTTATTGTCCATTTATGATCTACTTTTCATATGTTCTTTGCATGCTTGAAAAAATTGTATATTCTGTTTGTTGGATGGAGTGTTCTATAAATACTATTTTATCCTGTTGGTTGATAGTGATTTTGAGTCATCTGATATTCTTGCTGATTTTCCATTTATGTGTTTTTTCAATCTTTGAGAAAACTCTTGCTATCTGTAAGTAAATTTGTCTGTTTCTCCTTTTAATTCTACCATCTTTCACTTCATTCATTTTGCAACTGTGTAGTTTGACTTATACAAGTTTAGAAGTACTGGATCTTCTTGGTAGGTTGACCCTTTTAACATTGTCTTTCATAATCTTCTTTGCTCTGAAGTCCATTTTTTTGGTAATAATGTACAAAATCATAGTTTTGTTTGCTTAATATTTTATGATATATTTTCTATATTATATATACTACATATATTATATATATTATATTTGCTTTTCCTTTATAAAATATAAACTATTATATTTTATATTTAAAGTTATTGTCCTGAAGAGAGTAGTTGGGGCATTAAAAATATTCTGCCAATTCCTATCTAGTAGTTACTGTAGTTATACTCTTTATAATTCAGTGTAATTATTGAAATGTTAAACAGTAAGTCTGCTATTTTACTTTTTTCTGATGTTTGTTTCTGTTTTATTCTATTTTCATACATTAGCACTTTTTAGAATTTCATATTAATTTATCCACACTTTTGATTAGTATGTCTCCTTTTACATGCACTTTTAATGGTTATTCTGAGTATTTCAGTATATATATTAATACAAAATGTCACAATCTACCAACATCATTATTTTACCACTTTTAGTGGAGTATGGAACACTTGCCTCTTTGTGTATCACTTCACCTTACCCCATTTATAGTATAATTATCAAGTATTTTCTCTATGTATGGAACCACATCACACAGTGCTATAATTTTTGCTTCAAGTACAAAACAAAAGTTAGAAAATTCACAGGAGAAAAAAAAGCCTATTGCATTTATCCATATTTTTACTTACTGTATCTTTTCCCTTCCTGGTGTTCCAGGTTTCTACCTCTCATTATTTCTTGTTTAGAGAGCTTCCTTTAGTCATTCTTTTATTACTAGGTATGTTACTGAGAAGCTATTTTTGCATCCCTTCACCTGAGAATGTTTTGATTTCTCCTTCATTGAAGAAGTATATTTTACTAGGATATGGTTCTAGTTAATAGTATTTTTCAGTTTTTGATATTGTACCACTTCTAACTTCCATGGTTCTGGTAAGAAATCTACTGCCTTTGAAACTATTTGTCCTCGACAGGTGAGATCTCAGAAATTTTCTTTTCCTCCTGCCATCCTCAAACTGTTTTCTGTGCTTAGGAAAAATATCATGGTGTCTTGGTGCAGATTTCATAGGCTTTATTTATCTTAAAATTTTCTCAATTTTCTTTCATCTGGATGCTCATGTCTTTTGACAAATTGAGATGTTTTCAGTGATCATATCTTTGAGTATTTATGCCCAGATTTATTGAGATATATTTGGTGTATATTACTTTATGATAATATATACACAAAAAGATTAGACTTACAGAAAATGTGAAATGATTACCAAAATAAGTTTAGTGAATGTCCATCACCATATATAGATACAAAATATAAGAAAAATATTTTATTTGTGATAAGACCTATTAAGGATTTTTTCTCTTAACTTTTTTTCATACAGCACTATTTATTGTTTTCATCATGTTGTATTTTAAATTCCTTGTACTTGTTTAACTTATAGCTAGAAGATTATACCTTTTAACTCTCTTCAGCCAACCTTTTCCCCATTTGCTGTGGTAGCCACAAAATCTAGTCTCTGTTTCTATTTGTTTGTTTGTTTTTGGTGTACAATAGACTCACAACACAGTGTTAGACCATGATGCACAATATAGTGATTCAATATTTCTATACATTACAAAATTATCACTACAATAAGTCTAGCTACCATATCACTAAACAAAGACTTAATTATTGACTATTTTTCCCTCACTGTACATTTCATCCCCTTGACTAATTCACTTTGCAACTGAAATTTTGTCTCTCCTTATGTCCCTCACCTATTTCTCTTTTGTTCCCATTTCTCCCTGAAAACCACCAGTTTGTTCTCTATGTCTATAACATTGTTGTTGTCATTGTTGTTGTTATGACTGTTCATTTGTTTTTCTTTTAGTTGTTTGTTTTTGTTTTTGTTTTAGAATCCACACGTATAAGTAAAATAACAGCATATTTGTGTTTCTCTGTATGCCTTATTTCACACAGTGTAATAATGTTCCACCTTTATGGCAGAAAGTGAAGAGGAACTAAAGAACCTCTTGATTAAAGTGAAAGGGGAGAGTAAAAAAGCTGGCTTAAAACTCAACATTCAAAAACCTAAGATCATGGCATCTGGTTTTATCACTTCATGGCAAATAGATGGGGAAACAATGGAAACAGTGAGAGACTTTCTTTTCTTGGGCTCCAAAAGCACTGCAGATGGTGACTGCAGCCATGAAATTAAAAGACACTTGCTCCTTGGAAGAAAAGTTGTGACCAACCTGGACAACATATTAAAAAGCAGAGACATTACTTTGCCGTCAAAGGTCAATATAGTTCAAGCCATGGTTTTTCCAGTAGTCTTGTATGTATGTGAGAGTTGGACCATAAAGAAAGTTGAATGCTGAAGAACTGATGCTTTTGAACTGCAGTGTTGGAGATGACTCTTAAGACTCCCTTGGACAGCAAGGAGATCCAACCAGTCAATCCTAAAAGAATCCTGAATATTCATTGGTAGGACTGATGCTGAAGCTGAAAACCCAACACTTCGGCCACCTGATGTGAAGAGCTGACTCACTGGAAGAGAACCTGAAGCTGTGAAAGACAAGCCAGCAGGAGAAGGGGACGACAGCGATGAGATGTTGGATGACATCACTGACTTAATGGACATAAATTTCAGCAAGCTCCGGGAGTTGGTGATGGACAGGGAAGCCTGGTGTGCTGCAGTCCATGGGGTTGTAAAGAGTTGGACACGGCTGAGTGACCGAACTGAACTGAATAATGTTCTAGATCCATTCATGTTGTCCCAAAGGGCAAGATTTTATTCTGTTTTATGGCTGAGTAATATTACATTCTTTATAAGTACCATATCTTTATTTATTTATCTACTAGAGTGCACTTAGCCATATCTTGGCTACTGTAAATAATGCTGCAATGAAGAGAGCAGTTCATATACCTTTTCACATTAGTGGCTTAGTGTTCTTTGACTAAATACCCAAGAATGGAATTGCTGGATTGTTTGGTTATATATTTTTTTTTTTTTAATTTTTTTATTAGTTGGAGGCTAATTACTTCACAACATTTCAGTGGGTTTTGTCATACATTGATATGAATCAGCCATAGATTTACACTTATTCCCCATCCCGATCCCCCCTCCCACCTCCCTCTTCACCCGACTCCTCTGGGTCTTCCCAGTGCACCAGGCCCGAGCACTTGTCTCATGCATCCCACCTGGGCTGGTGATCTGTTTCACCATAGATAGTATAGATGCTGTTCTTTTGAAACATCCCACCCTTACATTCTCCCACAGAGTTCAAAAGTCTGTTCTGTATTTCTGTGTCTCTTTTTCTGTTTTGCATATAGGGTTATCATTACCATCTTTCTAAATTCCATATATATGTGTTAGTATGCTGTAATGTTCTTTATCTTTCTGGCTTACTTCACTCTGTATAAGGGGCTCCAGTTTCATCCATCTCATTAGGACTGGTTCAAATGAATTCTTTTTGACGGCTGAGTAATTTTAATTTTGAGGAATCTCCATATTTCCATGGAGGTTGCATTCATTTACATTCCCACAAACAGGGCACAAGTGTCCTCTTTTATCTATATACTCACCAGCACTTGTTATTTCTTGTCTATTTGACATTAGTTATCCTGAAATGTAGTGAGGTGATATATTATTGTGGTTTTGAATTGCATTTCTATGATGATTAGTGATGCTGAACATCTTTTAACTTGCCTACTTAACATCTTTATGCCGGCTTGGAATAAATACTTTTGCAGGTCCTCTGTCTATTTTTAATGTGGTTATTTGTTTTTTATGTTTGATATCTTAAGTTTGAACACATTTTAACTATGTTGCATTTTTACCCCTCTTCCTTCACATTTAATGTTTTTGACATCATATTTTACACATTTTTATTTTGTGTATAACTTAACTACTTATAGTGGGATATAGATAATTTTAGAACTATTATCTTTTAACCTTGTTACTATAAGCAGTTGTTCCACTACTTTTACTGTGTAATTGCCTTTATCAATGATATTTTTCCTTTTATAACTTTCATATTTCTTGTTATAGTTTTTTCTTTTTCTTTCTTCTTAGAGAAATCACTTTAAAATTTCTTACAGAGATGGTTAAGTTGTGCTGAACACTTTTACCTTTTGTTTTTCTATAAGACTCACTTTTTCCCCTTCAAATCTAAGTGAAAACTTTGTCATGTAGAGTATTCTTGATTGCGGTTTTTCATTTTCCTTTCATGACTTTAAATATATTGTCCCACTCGCTTCTGTCCTGCAGAGGTTCTGCCAAAAAACAAACAAGCAAACAGAAACAGCCAACTCTCTTATGGGGATTCCCTTATAGATGACCAGTAGCATTTCTCTTGATGCTTTCAAGATTCTCTCTTTATCTTTAATTTTTGCCATTTTAATTGAAATGTATCTTGGTGTGTTCCCAGATTTCTGTTTCATCTTGGTGTGGGAGTGGATGTCTGTTTCCTTACTCAGCTGAGGAAATTTTCAGCTATTATATCTTCAACTATTTCCTCTGTTCCTTTTCTTCTTTTTTATTCTTCTGAGAACCCTAAGATCCAAATGATAGTAAACTATTGTTGCTGCAGAAGTCTCTTACCTGTCCTGTTTTTAATTTTTTTTCCTTTTACTGTTCAACTGTGGTGATTACCACTGCTCTGTCTTTTGATTCTCTATGTTCCTTTGTTTTATTTAATTGACTCTTGATTATTTCCAGTATATTTTTTTATTTCAGTTATTGTAATAATAAACTTTGGGTTTACTTTTTATATTTTGAAACTCAATATTAAACTCCTCACTCTGTTTACCCGTTCTTCTCCCAAGTTCATTAAGCATTTTTATGACTGTTACTTTCAACTTTTTATTGGGTAGATTGATTATTTCTATTTTACATGGTTCTTCTTTTGAAGTTTTATCATTTTTCCCTTTTATTTAAAACATATTCCTCTGTAATATCATTTTACCTGATTCTGTTTTTACTTCTATCTATTTGGTAGGGCTATTACATTTCCATTCTTGAAGAAATGACCTTATGAAGAATATATTTTATGGGGCCCAGCAACACATTCCCCTCTGTTCATGAGGTCTGTGTACTCTAGAGTTGCTCCCTATGTGGAATACAAGGGCCTTTCTGTTGTAGCAGGACTGAGTACTGTGGGCATGCTCATAGAAGAGGATGCCCCCTGGCTCAGTGGCTTCCAGGCCTACCTGGAAATGTGCAAAGGGTGCTGGCCTATGGTTAAGGAGCGTTTGGTACTGGTGTAGTTAGTATCTTGGTGTATGTTTTTGACATGAAGAAATGCTGTATCCATGAGTGAAGAAATATTAAACTAGAAATGCAAGACAGACTAGTAAATATGTATTTTCCAGGTATTATTACTGCATATATTTCAGACCATCCCAGAGTAAAAGAAATGAAAGAAGGCAAAATGGTTATCTGAGGAGACTTCACAGATAGCTGAAAAAAGAAAAGTGAAAGGCAAAGGAGAAAAGAAAAGATGTATCCATCTGAATGCAGAGTTCCAAGAATAGCACATAGACATTCCAGTGATGTCCATGTGTAGATTCTTCTCTTGTGTCGACGGAAGAGGGTGTCTGTTATGACCAGTGCATTCTCTTGGCAAAGCACTGTTAGCCTTTGCCCTGCTTCATTTTGTACTCCAAGGCCAAACTTGCCTGTTACTCCAAGTATTTCTTGACTTCCTACTTTTGCATTCAACTTCTCTTTGATGAAAAGGACATTTTTTTTTTTTTTTGGTGTTAGTTCTAGAAGATATGGTAAGTCATCACAAAACCATTCAACTTCAGCTTCCTCAGCATTACTGGTTGGAACATAGACTTGGATTACTGTGATATAGAATAGTTTGCCTTGGAAATGAACAGAGGTCATTCTGTCTTTTTTGAGATTGTACCCAATTACTGCATTTCAGACTCTTTTCTTAACTATGAGTGCTACTACATTTCTTCTAAGGGATTCTTGCCTGCAGTAGTAGATACAATGATCATTTGAATTAAATTTACCCATTCCAGTCCACCTTAGTTCACTGATTCCTAAATGTCAATATTCACTTTTGTCCTCTCCTTTTTGATCACTTCTACTTTACCTTGATTCATGGACCTAACATTCTAGGTTCCTATGCAGTCTTGTTCTTTATAGCTTCAGACTTTACTTCCATCACCAGTCACATCCATAACTGTGCACTGTTTTTGCTTTGACTCCATCTCTTCATTCTTTCTAGAATTATTTTTCCATGCTTCTCCAGTAGCATACTGGGCACCTATTGACCTGGGGAGTTCATCTTTCAGTGTCATATCTTTTTGCCTTTTCATACTGTTCATGGGGTTCTCAAGGCAGGAATACTGAAGTGGTTTGCGATTCCCTTCTCCAGTGGGCCACATTTTGTTAGAACTCTCCACCATGACCCATCCATCTTGCGTGGTCCTACACAGTATGGTTTATTGTTTCATTGAAGTAGACAAGGCTATGATCTATGTGATCAGGTAGGTTAGTTTTCTATGATTGTTGTTTTCATTCTGTCTGTCCTCTGATGGATAAGGATAAGAGGCTTGTGGAAGCTTCCTGATGGGAGGGACTGACTGTGGGGGAATCTGGGTCTTGCTATAATGGGAAGGGCTATGCTTGGAGTGGAAGGGTTTTTAGCTAAGAGTTGCACAGCTTGGTAGGGTTTTCTTTTCTTGCTCCTTTCAGTTCTTGTTGGGCATTTTTTTTTTTTTTTTGGTCTGTGCCTATTGGCATTTTTTTTTCATTGATTCATATTTTAAATGAATGTTTATTGTATTTTGTCAGTCTATGTGTTTAAAGTTGAAATGTGGAAGACAATTAACTCAGTCTAACAAACTGATTACAATTCTACTGAATATTCTTTGAAAATTAAAGCATGCATGTGATGAATTTTTCAACATTTTTGTACTATATTAAGAATTTTTAAGAGTAAATACTGAATGTTACTTACCTCTAATACCACTCTATAGTCACACACTGTTGAAAGTAGCTGAGATGTAAATCTGAAGAATACTTTTTCTCACTGACAGAAAACCCAAATTCTATCAAGCAGACACTGAACAATAAAGAGAAGCAAAATGATAAACGGAATACATTTAATATATAACTTTAGATAATTTTTAGAAAAAAGAAAATAGAGTTTTGAAAATAACACTCTGCATCTTCTAGCAAAATCAATAATGATTCTACTGAAAATAAAAATTTCCACTGCAGACATAAGCATTAATTATTGTTGTTGGAAAGAAAAAAATCAATATTTCCATCTTATCAAAATACATTATTTTTTAATTAATTCATTCATTTTAATTGGAGGCTAATTTCTTTGCAATATTATAGTGGCTTTTGCCATACATTGACATGACTCAGCCATGGGTGTACACGTGTCCCTAATCCTGAAACCCCCCCCCACCTCCCTCCCAGCCCATCCTTTAGGGTCGCCCAAGTGAACTGGACCTGAAAGCCCTGTCTCATACATCGAACCTGGACTGGCAATCTATTTCACATAAGCTAATATATATGTTTCAATGCTATTCTCTAAAATCATTCCACCCTTGCCTTCTCCCACAGAGTCCAAAAGTCTGTTATTTACATATGTGTCTCTTTTTCTGTCTCTCATATAGGGTCATCACTACCATCTTTGTAAATTCCATATATATGTGATAATATACTGTATTGGTGTTTTTCTTTCTGATGTACTTAACTCTGTATAATATGCTCCAGTTTCATCCACCTGATTAGAAATTATTTGAATGCATTCTTTTTAATTGCTGAGTAATATTACATTGTGTATATGTACCACATCTTTCTTATCCATTCGTCTGCCAAAGGACATCTAGGTTGCTTCCATGTCCTAGCTATTGTAAACAGTGCTGTGACGAACAGTGGGGTACACATGTCACGTTCAATTCTGGTTTCCTCAGGGTGTATGCCCAGCAGTGGGATTGCTGGGACATATGGCAGTTCTATTTCCAGTTTTTTAAGGAATCTCCACACTGTTCTCCACAGTGGCTGTACTAGTTTGCATTCCCACAAACAGTATAAGAGGGTTCCCTTTTCTCCACACCTTCTCCAGCATTTATTGTTTGTAGGCTTTTGGATAGCAGCCATTCTGGCCAGCTTGAGATGGTACCTCATTGTGGTTTTGATTTGCATTTCTCTGATAATGACTGATGCTGAGCATCTTTTCATGTGTTTGTTAGCCATCTGTATGTCTTCTTTGGAGAAGTGTCTCTTTAGTTCTTGGACCCATTTTTTGATTTGGTTGTTTATATTTCTGCCGTTGAGCTGCATGAGCTGCTTGCATATTTTCGAGATTCTTTGTCAGTTGTTTCATTTGCAATTATTTTCTCCCATTCTGAAGGCTGTCTTTTCAGCTTGATTATAGCTTCCTTTGTTGTGCAAAAACTTTTAAGATTAGTTAGGTCCCATTTGTTTATTTTTGCTTTTATTTCCATTACTATGGGAGGTGGGTCAAAGAGGATCCTGCTGTGGTTTATGTCAGAGAGTGTTTTGCCTATGTTTTCCTCTAGGAGTTTTATAATTTCTCGTCTTACATTAAGATCTTTAATCCATTTTGAGTTTATTTTTGTGTCTGGTGTAAGAAAGTGTTCTAATTTCATTCTTTTACAAGTGGTTGACCAGTTTTCCCAGCACCACTCATTAAAGAGATTGTCTTTTCTCCATTGTATATTCTTGCCTACTTTTTAAAAGATAAGGTGTCCATTGGTGTGTGGATTTATCTCTGGGCTTTCTATTTTGTTCCATTGATCTATATTTCTGTCTTTGGGCCAGTACCATACTGTCTTAATGACTGTAGATTTGTAGTATAGTCTGATGTCAGGCAGGTTTATTCCTCCAGTTCCATTCTTCTTTCTCAAGATTGTTTTGGCTATTCGAGGTATTTGGTATTTCCATACAAATTGTGAAATTATTTGTTCTAGTTATCTGAAAAATACTGTTGGTAGCTTGATAGGGATTGCATTGAATCCATAGATTGCTTTGTTTAGTATACTCCTTTCACTATATCGATTCTTCCAATCCATGAACATGGTATATTTCTCCATATATTTGTGTCATCTTTGATTTCTTTCATTAGTGTTTTATAGTTTTCTATATATAGGTCTTTTGTTTATTTAGGTAGATTTATTCCTAAGTATTTAATTATTCTCATTGCAATGATTAATGGAATTTTCCCCTTAATTTCTCTTTCTATTTTCTCATTGTTAGTGTTTAGGAATGCAGGGAATTTCTGGGTGTTAATGTTATATCCTGCAATTTTACTCTATTTATTGATTAGATCTAGTAATTTTCTGGTGGTGTCTCTAGGGTTTTCTATGTAGAGAATCATGTCAACTACAAACAGTAAGAGTTTTACTTCTTCTTTTCCAATCTGGATTACTTTTATTTCTTTTACTTCTCTGATTTCTGTGGCTAAAACATCCAAAATTATGTTGAATAGTAGTAGTGACAGTGGACACCCTTGTCTTGTTCCTGACTTTAGGGTAAATGCTTTCAATTTTTCACCATTGAGGATAATGTTTGCTGTGGGTTTATCATACATGGCTTTTATTATGTTGAGGTGTGTTCCTTCTATTCATGCATTCTGGAGGGATTTTATCATAAATGGATGTTGAATTTTGTCAAAGGCTTTCTCTGCATCTATTGAGATGTTTTTATGTTTTAATTTGTTAATGTAGTGTATCACATTGATTGATTTGCAAAATATTGAAGAATTCTTGGATCCCTGAGATAAAGCTCACTTGTTCATGATGTATGATCTGTTGAATAGGTTGTTGGATTCTGTTTGCTAGAATTTTGTTGAGGATTTTTCCATCTATGTTCATCAGTGATATTGGCCTGTAGTTTTCTTCTCTGGTGGCATCTTTGTCTGGTTTTGGTATTAGGGTGATGGTGGCTTCATTGAATGAGTTTGGTAGTTTACCTTCTGCAATTCTCTGGAAGAGTTTGAGTAGAATAGGTGTTAGCTCTTCTCTAAATTTTTGGTAGAATTCATCTATGAAGCCATCTGGCCCTGGGCTTTTGTTTGTTGGAAGATTTTTGATTACAGTTTCAATTTCTGTGCTGGTGATGGGTCTGTTAAAATTTTCTATTTCTTCCTGGTTCAGTTTTGTAATGTTATTCTTTTCTAAGAATTTGTCCATTTTTTCCAAGTTGTCCATTTTATTGTCATATAGTTATTGATAGTAGTCTCTTATGATCCTTTGTATTTCTGTGTGCGTCTGTTGTGATTTCTCCATTTTCATTTCTAATTTTGTTGATTTGATTCTTCTCCAATTTTTATTTATGAGTCTGGCTAATGGTGTGCCTGTTTTATTTATCTTCTCAAAGAAACAGCTTTCAGCTTTTTTGATTTTTGCTGTAATCTCTTTTGTTTCTTTTTCAATTATTTCTGCCCTAATTTTTATGATTTCTTTCCTTCTAATAACCCTGGAGTTCTTCATTTCTTCTTTTTGTAGTTGCTTTAGGTGAAAAGTTAGGTTATTTATTTGATTTTTATCTTGTTTCTTGAGGTAAGCTTGGATTCCTATGAACCTCCCCATTAGCAAGCTTTTACTGAATCCCATAGGTTTTAGGTTGTCATGTTTCATTTTCATTCGTTTCTATGCATATTTTGATTTCTTCTGTGATTTGTTGGTTACTCAGAAGCACGTTGTTTAGCCTCCATATGTTTGTATTTTAAGTAGTTTTTTTTCCCCCCTGTGGTTGACATCTAATCTTACCACATTGTGATCAGAAAAGATGCTTGAAATGATTTCATCTTTTTTTATTTTACCAAATCTAGATTTATGGTCAGGAAGTAATCTATCTTGAAGAATGTTCCGTGTGCACTTGAAAAAAGGTGAAATTCATTGTTTTAGGGTGAATTGTCCTATAGATATCAATTAGGTCTAACTGGCCCATTGTATCATTTAAAATTTGTGTTTCCTTGCTGATTTTCTGTTTAGTTGATCTATCCATAGGTGTGAGTGGGGTATTAAAGTCTTGCACTGTTATTTTGTTATTGTTAATTTTCCCTTTTCATACTTGTTAGCATGTGTCTTACATATTGTGGTGCTCCTATGTTGGGTGCATATATATTTATAATTGTTACATCTTCTTCTTGGATTGATCCTTTGCTCATTATATAAGGTCCTTCTTTGTCTCTTTTCACAGACTTTATTTCAAAGTATGTTTTATCTGATGTGAGTATTGCTACTCCTGCTTTTGTTTGGTCTCTATTTGCATGAAATATCATTTTCCAGCCCTTCATTTTCAGTCTGTATGTGTCCCTTGTTTTCAGGTGCATCTCTTGTAGACAGCATAAATAGGGGTCTTGTTTTTCTATCCATTCAGCCAGTCTTTGTCTTTTGGTTGGGGCATTCAACCCATTTACACTTAAGGTAATTTTTGATAAGTATGATCATATTCCCATTTACTTTATTTTTCGGGGTTTGAGCTTATAAACCTTTTATGTGTTTCCTGTGTAGAGAAGATACTTTAGCATTTGTTCAAGAGTTGGTTTGGTGGTGCTGAATTCTCTCAGCTTTTGCTTGTCTATAAAGCTTTTGATTTCTCCTTCATATTTGAATGAGATCCTTGCTGGGTATAGTAGTCTGGGTTGTAGTTTTTCTCTTTCATCAATTTAAGTATGTCCTGCCATTCCTTTCTGGCCTGAAGAGTTTCTATTGAAAGATCAGCTGTTATCCATTTGGGAATCCCCTTGTGTGTTATTTGTTGCTTTTCTCTTGCTACTTTTAATATTTGCTCTTTTTGTTTGATCTTCATTAATTTAATTAATATGTGTCTTGGGGTGTTCCACGTTGTGTTTATCCTGTTTGGGACTCTTTGGGTTTCTTGGACTTGGCTGGCTGTTTCCTTCCCAATTTTAGGGAAAATTTCAACTATTATCTCCTCAAGTATTTTCTCATGGCTTTTCTTTTAGTCTTCTTCTTCTAGGACTCCTATGATTTGAATGTTGGGGTGTTTAACATGGTCTCTGAGGTTGTCCTCATTTCTTTTCATTCTTTTTTTTCTTTTTTCCCTCTGCTTCATTTATTTCCACCGTTCTATCTTCCACCTCACTTATTCTCTCTTCTGCCTCAGTTATTCTACTGTTGGTTCCCTCCAGAGTGCTTTTCATCTTAGTTATTGCATTATTCATTATTGATTTACTCTTTGTTTATTTTTCTAGGTCCTTGTTAAACATCTTTTGCATCTTCTCAATCCTTGTCTCTAGTCTATTTATCTGTAACTCCATTTTGTTTTCAAGGTTTTGGATCATCTTTATTATCATTAGTCTGAATTCTTTTTCAGGTAGACTCCATGTCGCCTCCTCTTTTGTTTGTTTTGATGGGCATTTATCATGTTCCTTTAACTGCCGAATATGTTTCTGCCTTTTCATTTTGTTTAGATTGCTGTGTTTAGGGTGGCCTTTCTGAAGACTGGAAGTTTGTGGTTCCTCTTTATTGTGGAGGTTGCTACCTGTGGTTCGGGTTGGACTAGTGATGCTGTGAAAGTGCTGCATTCAATATGCCAGCAAATTTGGAAAACTCAGCAGTGGCCACAGGATTGCAAAAGGTCAGTTTGCATTCCTATCCCTAAGAAAGACAATCCCAAAGAATGCTCAAACTACCACACAATTGCACACATCTCACACGCTAGTAAAGTAATGCTCAAAATTCTCCAAGCCAGGCTTCAGCAATACATGAACTGAGAACTTCCAGATGTTCAAGCTGGTTTTATAAAAGGCAGAGGAACCAGAGATCAAATTGCCAATATCTGCTGGATCATCAAAAAAGCAAGAGACTTCCAGAAAAACATCTATTTCTGCTTTATTGACTATGCCAAAGCCTTCAACTGCATGGATCACAGTAAACTGTGGAAAATTCTGAAAGAGATGGGACTACCAGACCACCTGACCTGCCTCTTAAGAAACCTGTATGCAGGTCAGGAAGCAACAGTTAGAACTGGACATGGGACAACAGACTGGTTCCACATAAGGAAAGGGGTACGTCAAGTCTGTATATTGTCACCCTGCTTATTTAACTTATATGCAGAGTACATCATGAGAAACGCTGGGCTGGAAGAAGCACAAGCTGGAATCAAGATTGCCGGGAGCAATATCAATAACCTCAGATATGGAGATGACACCACCCTTATGGCAGAGAGTGAAGAGGAACTGAAAAGCCTCTTGATGAAGGTGAAAGAGGAAAGTGAAAAAGTTGGCTTAAAAATTAACATTCAGAAAACTAAGATCATGGCATCTGGTCCCATCACCTCATGGGAAATAGATGAGGAGACAGTGGAAACAGTGTTAGACTTTATTTTAGGGGGCTACAAAATCACTGCGGATGGTGACTGCAGCCGTGAAATTAAAAGCCGCTTAATCCTTGGAAGGAAAGTTATGACCAATCTAGATAGTATATAAAAAGCAGAGACATTACTTTGCCAACAAAGGTCTGTCTGGTCAAGGCTATGGTTTTTCCAGTGGTCATGTATGGATGTGAGGGTTGGACTGTGAAGAAAGCTGAGAGCTGAAAAATTGATGTTTTTGAACTGTGGTGTTGGAGAAAAATCTTGAGAGTCCCTTGAACTGCAAGGAGATCCACCCAGTCCATCCTAAAGGAGGTCAGTCCTGGGTGTTCATTGGACAGACTGATGTTGAAGCTCCAATACTTTGGCCACCTCATGTGAACAGTTGAGTCATTAGAAAAGACTCTGATGCTGGGAGGGATTGGGGGCAGGAGGAGAAGGGGATGACAGAGGATGAGATGGCTGGATGGCACCACTGACTCGATGGACATGAGTTTGAGTAGACTCCGGGAGTTGGTGATGGACAGGGAGGCCTGGCGTGCTGCAATTCATGGGGTCGCAAAGAGTCGGACACGACTGAGACACTGAACTGAACTGAACTGAGTGGCTTGTCAAGGTTTCTGGTTTGGGAAGCTTACATCAGTGTTCTGGTCGGTGGAGCTGGGTCTCTCCTCCCTGGAGTGCAATGAAATGTCGAGTAGTGAGTTTTGAGGTGTCTGTGAGTTTGGTGTGACTTTGGGCAGCCTGTGTTTGAATGCTCAGGGATGTGTTCCTACATTGCTGGAGAATTAGCATGGTATGTCTTGCTCTGGAACTTGTTGCCTTTTGGGTGGAGCTTGGTTTCAGTGTAGGTATGGATGATTTTGAATGAGCTTTTATTGATTAATGTTCCCTGGAGTAAGGAGTTTTTTCCTCTCAAGTTTTGGATTTAAGCCTGTTGCCTCTGCCTTTCAGTCTTATTCTTACAGTAACCTCCAGACTTCTCCATTCATACAGCACAGGTGATAAAACATCTAGTTTAATGGTGAAAAGATTCTTCACAATGAGGGACACCCAGAGAGGTTCACAGAGTTACATGGAGAAAAGAAGAGGGAGGAGGGAGACAGAGGTGACCAGGATAAGAAGACGGGGAGTCAAAAAGGGAGAGACCAATCTAGCCAATAATCAGTTCCCTAAGTGTTCTCCACAACCCAGAGCTACCAGAGAGATTCACAGAGTTAAGTATATAAGAGAAGGGGGAGGGAGGAGATTGAGCTGACCTTGGGGAGAAAAGGGAGAGTCAAAAGGGGAGAGAGCAATCAGGCCAGTAACCACACCCCTAAGTAAAAATGGGTACTGAAGATTAGATTCTTAAAGGTACAAAATGGATAACAAATACCAAAAAGCAAATATTAAAAATCTAGAGTAGAGGATAGACTCTCAAAAATACAATATTAAAAATACAAAATAAAATCAATCATAAAAATTATAAATATATATATATATATATATATATGAAATTTGATTTTAAAATAAGGTCTTTTTGCCAGGTAATAAATATAAAAGTTGAGAAGTAATAAAGAACTAAAAAATAAAAATGTTTTAAAAAATGATAATAAAAATATATCTAGGAATTTGTCTGGAGCTGTTGAGGGCAGTGTGGTGTCAGTTCAGTTTCAGATAGTTCCTTGTTCCAGCTTGCACTTGTTCTCAAGGTCTATAGGCCCCCTCCAATGCTTAGTCAATGCTAACTTCAGGGTTTTAATCTGTTGTACCTATGACTTTCAGAGCAGTTCCCTCCTCTTTGTTTATTTTGGTTTCCTCTGTTTGCTTGTCTCTTCAGTGTTTAATGTCTGCCCTGACACAAGGGGGTGAAGGCGGTCACTTATTTAGGCTCACTTGTTCAGTTGTCCTGTGGGGAGGGAGGGATACTGCAAACAAGTATCACTGGTGTGTGTGGGGAGCACTCGCAGCGTATGAACCACACTGGGTTTGCCCCAGCTCTCGGCGTGTGTGCTTTCCTTGTCTATGCAGCTCAGGCTTCAGGGTGCTCTGCAGGGGAACTGTCCAAAGCGGGCCTGGGTTGCGTGCACTTCCAGGCCTAAGCTGCTCAGGTTCAGGTTCTCTGGTAGTCCACAAAGGCACAGACTCCATTAAGCATGCGTTTTGTACCTTTCCCAGGTCCCAGCAGCTCACGTGACCAGGTGCTTGACAAGCACACTGTCCCAGGTGGGCTGTGTCTTGGGTGCTGGTCCTGGGTGTGTCATGAGAGAGCCATTTCAGGTGTGCCGTGTGTCTCCTCTGGGGAGCTGATCTCTGGCTGCGACACTCCTGGCAGATGTCAACCATCCAGGATCCCAGGAAGACTTAGTTAGCAGCTGGGAGCATGCTCACAGTTTGGTGGAGCATGCCATCTCCCGGCCTGTGATTGCCCCTTGCCTTCCGGCTCTAGCTGTCGCCCTCTTGCCTCTCTGCCTTTGGCGGGGGAGGGCCAGTCTGCAGCTGGCTAGCTCTCCTCTGGTGTTTGCTCAGTCCTTTGTTCTGTGAGCAGGCCAGGCTGTGCCTCGGTTAGAACTTTTCATGGGAAAGTTTCTGTCTCTTTTTTTTTCTTTCTCTGGCTATCCCACAGTTTGGGTTGCTATATCATATTAGCTCCCTCAGATTATCCTCAGGGCTTTCAGGCCCTGTCCATCCTAAGCATGCAACCCGCATCCCTGTTCAGCTCCTGCTTGCTGGTGGCAAAAGCGAGCATCTGGGCTACTTCTCCACTGGCAGTTGTGGTTAGGTGCCTAGTCTGTGTTTTGTTTTGTTTTGTTTCTCCCAGTTATGTTGCCCTCTGAGACTCCAAAACTCCCTACAGACCTGCTGATGAGAGGGTTTTCTACTGTTTGGAAACATCTCCTCCTTCACTACTCCCTCCCCAGTATGGGTCTCCATCCCTAACTCTTTGTCTTTCTTTTTATCTTTTATATTTTGTCCTATCTCCATTAGAAGAGAATGGGCTGCTTTTTGGGGCTGCCTGGTGTCCTCCACCAGCATTCAGAAGTTGTTTTGTGGAAGTTGCTCAGCATTCAAATGATCTTTTGATGAATTTGTGGAGGAGAAAGTGGTCTCCCTGTCCTATTCCTCTACCATCTTAGGACCATCTTAGGACCGCCATCTTACAAGAATCGTTATTTCAAATTTTATTTTTTTTTATTCCTGTTGTTGTTTAGTTGCTAAGTTGTGCCCAACTTTTGTGACCCCGTGGACTGTAGACTGCCAGGCTCCTCTGTCCATGGGATTTCACAAGCAAGAATACTGGAGTGGGTTGCCATTTCCTTCTGCAGGGAATCTTCCTAACCCAGGGATCAAATGTGCATCTCCTGCATTGCTGATGAAATCTTTACCAGTGAGCTGCCTGGGAAACCTTAGCAAACAGGTTTTTACTTTGATAATACCATATTTGATATAGAAGAGAGTGAAAAGACAGACATGAAAAAATTTCAAAAGTCTCAATTAATCTTGAAATATATAAAAATAATGCCAATGTGTTAATATTGGTCAAATTATTCTCATGACTGTTATATCAATATTAGTTATACAGATTTCAATAATGCTACCTTCTATCCAACTGTTTTATTATAATCCTTATTAAGGTTCTTTAATTGGACTTATTAAAGTTCAAGTCTTTTCTCTTCTGGAGGTTCAGGGCAATAAACTTTTATGTTTAGTGCTTTAAGTTAGAAACACTTGTGTCCACATATTTTTATTCCTATTTATTAGCTTTACATTCTCTATATTTCTTTATTTTTATTTTACTGTATTATTATCCACATTTATCTGTTGGATTATGTAATAGTCCAGATAATGCTATTTTTAATCTTTACAAAGTTTTGAAATAGATAGTATTAAATCTCCATTGTATAACTAAGTACCATGTGGTCAAAGGTTTTCAAACACGTTCAAAGCTGTAGATCTCCAAGTAGTAGAATTTAATTTGTAAGTCATATCTGTATGCTTTGAAAACTTTCCTCTTAACAGTTGCACTCTTTGGCTCCTACATACATGAATAATGGTTAAACAAGCAAGTCATTGCGTTGTCATAATACATCATTTTTAATGATGGTATTTATTGTTTATATTCATATTTATTTTCCTATATTTTTTCTTCATTATATTCTCAAATTGCACTGTATATTTAAATTGAATTAGATATAATGTACATATTTACTTCTTCATTTTTCATTTTTATTTTGTTTCTTCACAAGTCTGTATAGGATTTATTCATATAAATAGTAATAACAATATTTTCCCATCATTTTATAAGTTGATTGACACATTTAAATATTATGCACACTTTACCTTTGCTCTTCCCTACATATTCAAGCAGTTTTGTTACTGTAAAAGTGTGTCATGCGTACTTACTTTCACTTTTATGTCTCTTTGATCTTAGTGTTTTCCTTTTGTTGACCAATCCAATAATTTAGGAAGAATTGAAAGAATAACCAACAAAAACAAAACAGAAAAAAGTGCTAAAAATAACTTAAGATACTAGTGCTTTGAATATGCTAAATATTCAATAAATATTTGGGGAGAAATAGATTTTATTAATGTACTTTAAATATGTAGAATATGTAAGCATGTAAATATGTGTAATACTTGTACATTTATAAAATGTACATTAAAAAATGTACAATGTACTTGTACATTATGAAAATGTATTTATGCACTTTAAATATATGCATAATATATTAAGAATATTTTAATAAATGAATATTTGAAACTATAAAATTATAAATGTTTCTTTAGATGTAATAGATGTTCATTGTATTTGTTGATTTAAATCCCAAATGGTTAACTAAATGAAGGAAAAGAACCATACATGAAGTGACTGTCTTGTTTTAACCTAAGTTCAGGAGGTTATATTGTCATATCTCTGTATCCAGGGAAAATCCTTTCATACTCTAAAAAGCTTGCTCATTCATGATGCCTTAGTAGTGATTTGAAGCAAGTATCAAAGTGTAGCATGGATGCAATAGAGATGATCTGCCAGCCATAGAGTGCTGGTAATACACTTTAGAATCCTTAGTAGTATTTTTAAAAAGAAGTGAAGGGAATGGAGTGTTATCAATTAATCATGTTATCTTTATGTGCAAAATTACAATTTTAAAGTGGCTTCCAAAACTGCTATGATATTTTATGACTTGTACTTTTGCCACAAATGCTTTTTTCTCCCTCTTTAACAAAATAAATAGAAACATTTTTAGCTCGTGAATAATTACTTAAATTGTATGTTTTATGCCCTAGACTATTTCATACAATGCTCTCTTACCGTTTGTGCCAGTATAGAATTTAAGGTAGCATTTTTTTTCTCATTAGTATATCTCCATCGAAAAAAAATGTTCTGAGAGTCTTTTATTGAGGGTATGTGTAAAATGTAAACTAGATCTCTTGCTTTAGTTTGAAATAGATATTGCACTTCAAGGTGATGCCACCTTAGTTACACTTATATCTAGATGTTTTATTTCTATGGATTTTCTTTTGCTCTTACTCCACCATGAGAAAAATATTCTTATACCATCTACCTTCTTATCTGTTTGCTGTGAGAGAGACTGTGATTGTTAAACTGTAATAGCAAAATATTTCACTGTGGAAAACATGATTATTTCTTTCTACAAACAGTGTAGTGGATTATTGAGTTATATATTTTAAAAAAGTAAAGAATCTCTGAGAAAGACAACTAATTTATGTCAACCATATATGTATACTTTATTTTTCATCTTACTGGAGAAGTATCTAACACTGTTTTCATGCTGAAACAAACATAATTTTGAAAATACTAATGCTTTGAGAGCAAAAAGGAATCAAAAAGGGAAGAATCATAGGACTCATTCTAGCACAAGAATGGACTTGTGGATACTTTAGGGGAAAAAGAGGGTGGGATGAATTGAGAAAGTAGCATTGACCTATATACACTCTCATATGTAAAATAGATAGCTAGTGAGAAGTTGCTATGTAACACAGGAAGCTCAATCTGGAACTCTGTGATGACTTAGAGGGGTGGGAAGAGTGGGTGGGAGGGAGGTTCAAGAGGGATGGGATATATATGTATATATATAATATATATATATATATATATAATATATATGTATATAATTATGACTGATTTGTGTTGTTGTACAGAAACAAACACATTATAAAGCAATTATCCTCCAATTAAAAACTAAAAATAATTCTAAAAAGAAAATACTAATGCTTTGGCTTCACTCCTATAAGAATCTGAGAGTAGGGTCTAGGCATGGTCATCTGTTAAGCTCTCCAGTTTAATCCATTATATAGCTAAGTATGATGATTGCTCCTAACAGTAAGTGATTGACTCTGTTGTGCTATATATTATAGGAAAAACTACTACCGCCACCATCTGTTGAAAAACTTCTATGTGTCAGGGCTTCATATATTCCATTATTTTATATTATCATCACAATAACCATATGTATTCATTATTTCTACTTTTAGATGATAAAGTAGAGTCAGCAAGATAAAGTAATTTGCACGACTTATATAGCATGCAAGAATTAATGCTAAGGTATGTATTCAGGCCTGGAAGCACAATTTTATTTATTGCATATGACACACAGTGTTAAAATGATCTGCTTCACTTTTGTGTGCGTGTGTGCTAAGTTGTTTCAATAATGTCCAACTCTTTGCAATCATATGGACTGTATAGCCCACCAGGCTCCTCTGTCCATAGGATTCTCCAGGCAAGAATACTGGAGTGGGTTGCTATGCCCTAATCCAGGGGATTTTCCTGACCCAGAGATCAAACCCGAGTCTCCTGTAGCTCTTGCATTGCAGGCAGATTCTTTACCACTGAGTCACTAGGCCCTTTTTATACCAAGCTCTTTCCTGGGAACAAAGGAAGAGTTCACTTCCCTGACCTGTTGTAATTAGTTGAGGCTGTATGACTAGTTCTGTCTAGTGATCCAGGAAGGGAAATGATGTGTGCCACGTTAAGTGTGGATGCAGGATCCTCAACCATGATGTCAAAGGATGCTGCATGCTTGCAGTTATGAAATGATGGCATATCTGTCAGAGCAAGACCTTGAAGGATTATGTGAAGCAGAGCCTTCACTTGATCAGCTTTGAATGTGTAGTTGAGTGACACACGAACTATATTGTGCTGAGCCACTGAGATTTGTGTGTTGTTTGCACAATGGCAGCACCTAACGCATCCTGTTGAACACATTTATGAAAGTTTCACCCTTCTAACCTGAGCCACTTGGGTACCTAAAAATATTCCTAGCTAATAAAAGACAGACACTCAGTTGAGGCTGTTGAATAGACAACTCTTCCTCTGGATGAATTTAAAGTGTGGAGAAGAGGAAAATAAGTTTTCCCTCTATCCTTTGAGTTCTTATCTGAGACTCCTATAATAAAACACAGATAAACAATCAAAAACCAAAACAGAAATGTATTAACATTAATTCCTCACGTATACATGAGAGGTACCCAGGGCAAGATCAGTAACCCAAAGACATGTCTTATAGAACTCAAGATTAAACAACATCTTAATAGGGAAAGGGAGGGGGGAGTAGGTTTCTTAGGTGAGAGTAAATGATTTTTAGGAAAAATGAGTGGGATTTTATAAGAATAGATGGGAGATATGATAGCCTGTGACAAAGTTTGGTTCTGGTCTTGAGTTCTAGTCTCCTAATCAATCTTTCCTGATGGATGAAGTTCTCAAAGAGGGGATTTATGATCTTTGAATTCCTTTTGGAGTATTTCTTTTCAGACAGAGATATGGGGAGTTCATACAAAACCTCTTTCTCTTCATTTGCTTTTCTATAATGTGCATATATCTCAAAATAATCAATATATAAAAGTGGCATATTTGGGTTGGCATAATATGCTATTTTTCAGCAGCAAATCAATTTCTAGTTGTGCTTTATTTGTGCTTGATAAATAATTCTACTTGAAGCTAGGTTTTACTTTCAGACTATTGGATTTGAGTTATTTTCTTCAGAGGATGTTTATACATTTTATGTGTATATAGCATATTAATCCAGATAAGAATGAAAGCTTTACTTTTTCTCAATAAATAACCAACAGATCTCCATCTTGGAATATCCATCCATCTATCCATACATCCACTGACTAAATATATATCAAATCTGTGTAATAGATCTGCAAAAGAGAAAGCTTCATCACACATCAGAAGGATCAAGTTGTCATCACTATCGTGGTGCTCCAAATTCATTAAGGTGAATCATCAGGGGGGAAGAAAAATAGCTAAACCACTCATTGGGTGATGGATGCTTTTGTTGGGAGACCCTAATAGTGATCATGGCAAGACTCTCCATCTTGTAACCTTCTTCTATCTTCTAACCATAGGCTGATATCCTGGAAAGGACTGGAAAAGGATCCTTAAATTTTAATATAGTTTTCCTCCAACTTTCTAGGCTTAAAAACTAGAAAGAGTTCTATGACTAAAGAATTCATTGGAGGCATTAGGCTAGGAGCCAAATAACCACTGGGCTTCCCTGCTGGCTCAGACAATAAAGAATCTGCCTGGAATGCATGCAGGAGACCCAGGTTTGATCCTTGCATCAGGAAGATCCCCTGTAGATGGGAATGTCTACCCACTTTAGTATTCTTGCCTGGAGAATTCCATGGACAGAAGAGCCTGGTAGGCTACAGTCCACAGGACTGAAAAGAATCAGACACGACCGAGCTACTAACATGATGACATGTTCCTCAGAGGCTTGAACCTAATGCAACAAGGAAAATAAATGTTTAGCACCATGTGAAAGAGTTATTGGCTGGAGAAGTCTACTTTATTCTATGCATTAAAAAATGCTCAGAATGAGAAATGATTTTTTTTTTTTTTTGCAGTAATGTTTACTCTAAGAGAATGACAAGATGATTTAGTAAAATATTATTTTGTATTTTTAGTTTGGGATATTTTGCTCCTCCTTGTTGTGAGATAACAAAGTATACTGATTTTTATTTATTTTTATTTTTTTTGCTTTTTAACACTTTTGTATTATTTTCAAAATAGAATCTTCTTGAAGAAGTATCCTCCTTAGTATCTGTTTTCCTAAGTCCTCATTAAGATGACTAAGCAAAAATTTTCTCAGAGGGGAAAGGGCGATTAATGAGTACTTGGAACCCCAAAGGTCATTGTGCATATCCTTAGGGTAGAAGTTCATTCTTTGGTCAGAAAAGAGTGGGAGGGGACTTACTGTTCTCAAAATTAGATGTACCTCACTACTTTGAAAGTCTGTAGTGATATAGTAAAGCCATAGAGAAGAATGACTTTGTGGAGAAAGAATGCTTGACCTGGCAAACATCTGCATTGTCAGACAGCTATAGGTTTTATTTACTACCTGTCATTCAGAAATCATGGTGTCATGGACAATGAAGATATCCGAATAACTAGCATGGATAAAAGACCTGGGAGGCCTGCCTGAAGCTCTAAATTGAACACGTGTATAGAACCTACAAAAAGGAATGCAGTTATAAAAACTGAATTTCTCCTAGAAATTATAGACTTATAGGCTATGACATAGAGTGGATTACTTTTGATTTAAAGAACTGGCAAACTTCATATCAGTTCATCTAGAAAGAGAAGAGGTTAAATTAGCAGTTCATTGAACAGTAGGGAATATTTTAACTGATCTCATGTTATTTATAACTTTGTAGGTGTCACAAGCATGTTGGGCCAGAGTGAGAAGTGAAACATGCAACTTTAAATTATCATTTGATGAAATATTTCCTTCAGTTCAGTCCCTCAGTCGTGTCCAACTCTTTGTGACCCAATGGACACCTGACTTCACTCTCAATCACCAACTCCTGGAGCTTGCTCAAACTCATGTCCATTCAATCGGTGACACTATGCCATCCAAACATCTCATCTGTCATCCCTTTTTTCCTGCCTTCAGTCTTACCCAGCATCAGGGTCTTTTCTAGGGGTCAGTGTTTTGCATCAGATGGCCAGAGTATTGGAGTTTCACCTTCAGCATGAGACCTTACAATTAATATTAAGGACTGATTTACTTTAGAATTAACTAGTTTGATCTCCTTGCTGCCCAAAAGACTCTTAAGAATCGTCCCCAACACCACAGTTCAAAAGCATCAATGGTCCAACTCTCACATCCATACATGACTACTGGAAAAACCATAGCTTTGACTAGATGGACATTTGTTGGCAAAGTAATGTCTCTGTTTTTTTAATATGCTGCCTAGGCTTGTCAGAGCATTTCTTCCAAGGAGCAAGCTGCAGTCAACTTTTGCAATGATTTTGGAGCCCCCCAAAATAAAGTCTGTCACTGTTTCCATTGTTTGCCCATCTATTTGCCTTGAACTGATGGGACCGTATGCTGTGATTTTCATGTTTTGAATGTTGAGTTTTAAACCAGCTTTTTCACTGTCCCCTTTCACTTTCATCAAGAGGCTCTTTAGTTTGTGTTAACTTTCTGCCATATTTCTCCCGGTGGTCTTGATTCCAGCTTGTGCTTCATCCAGCCTGGCATTTTGCATGATGTACTCTGCATAGAAGTTAAATAAGCAGGGTGAAAATATACAGCCTTGACACACTCCTTTCCCAATTTGTAACCAGTCTCGGGAAGCTGGTTAGGTGATCTGGTATTCCCAACCCTTTAAAAATTTTCCACAGTTTGTTGTGATCCACACAGTCAAAGGCTTTATTGCAGTCAATGAAGCAGAAGTAGATGCTTTTCTGGAATGCTCTTGCTCTTTGTGTGATCTAACAGATGTTGGCAATTTGAACTCTGGTTCCTCTGCCTTTTCTAAATCCAGCTTGAACATTTAGAATCACAGTTCATGTGCTGTTGAAACCTGGCTTGGAGAATTTTGAGCATTACTTTGCTAGCATGTGAGATGAGTGCAATTGTGTGGCAATATGAACATTCTTTGATATTGTCTTTCTGACTGGAATGAAACCTGACTTTTTCCAGTCCTGTGGCCACTGCTGAGTTTTCCAGATTTGCTATCATATTCAGCACACCACTTTCACTGCATCATATTTTAGGATTTGAAATAGCTCAGTTGAAATTCCATCACCTCCACTGGCTTTGTTCATAGTGAGGCTTCCTAAGGCCCATTTCACTTCACATTCCAGGATGTCTGGCTCTAGGTGAGTGATCACAGCATTATGGTTATCTGGGTCATAAAGACCTTTGCTGTATAGTTCTTCTGTGTATTCGTGCCACCTCTTCTTAATATCTTCTGCTTCTGTTAGGTCCATACCATTTCTGTCCTTTATTGTTCCTGTCCTTGCATGAAGTGTTCCCTTGGTATCACTGATTTTCTTGAAGAGATTTCTAGTCTTTCCCATTCTACTGTTTTCTCCTATTTCTTTACACTGAACACTTAGGAAGGCTTTCTTATCTCTCCTTGCTATCCTTACTATCTCTCTCTCTTTTTTCTTTCCTTTGCATTTCTCTGCACCTGATTCTTTTTTTCTTTTTTTTTCCATTTATTTTTATTAGTTGGAGGCTAATTACTTTACAATATTGTAGTGGTTTTTGTCATACATTGACATGAATCAGCCATGGATTTACATGTATTCCCCATCCCGATCCCCCCTCCCACCTACCTCTCTACCCGATCTCTCTGGGTATTCCCAGTGCACCAGGCCCGAACACTTGTCTCATGCACCCAACCTGGGCTGGTGATTTGTTTCAACATAGATAATATACATGTTTCGATGCTATTCACTCAAAATATCCCACCCTTGCATTCTCCCACAGAGTCCAAAAGTCTGTTCTGTACATCTGTGTCTCTTTTTCTGTTTTGCATATAGAGTTATCATTATCATCTTTCTAAATTCCACATATATGTGTTAGTATACTGTAATGGTCTTTATCTTTCTGGCTTACTTCACTCTGTATAATGGGCTCCAGTTTCATCCATCTCATTATAACTGATCCAAATGAATTCTTTTTAATGGCTGAGTAATATTCCATGGTGTATATGTACCACAGCTTCCTTATCCATTTGTCTGCGGATGGGCATCTAGGTTGCTTCCATGTCCTAGCTATTATAAACAGTGTTGCAATGAACATTGGGGTGCATGTGTCTCTTTCAGATCTGGTTTCCTCAGTGTGTATGCCCAGTAGTGGGATTGCTGGGACATATGGCAGTTCTATTTCCAGTTTTTTAAGGAATCTCCACACTGTTCTCCACAGTGGCTGTACTAGTTTGCATTCCCACCAACAGTGTAAGAGGGTTCCCTTTTCTCCACACCCTCTCCAGCATTTATTGCTTGTAGACTTTTGGATAGCAGCCATCCTGACTGGCGTGTAATGGTACCTCATTGTGGTTTTGATTTGCATTTCTCTGATAATGAGTGATGTTGAGCATCTTTTCATGTGTTTGTTAGCCATCTGTGTGTCTTCTTTGGAGAAATGTCTGTTTAGTTCTTTGGCCCATTTTTTGATCGGGTCATTTATTTTTCTGGAATTGAGCTGCAGGAGTTGCTTGTATATTTTTGAGATTAATCCTTTGTCTGTTGCTTCGTTTGCTATTATTTTCTCCCAATCTGAGGGCTGTCTTTTCACCTTGCTTATAGTTCCCTTTGTTGTGCAAAAACTTTTAAGTTTCATTAGGTCCCATTTGTTTATTTTTGCTCTTATTTCCAATATTCTGGGAGGTGGGTCATAGAGGATCCTGCTGTGATTTATGTCAGAGAGTGTTTTGGCTATGTTCTCCTCTAGGAGTTTTATAGTTTCTGGTCTTACATTTAGATCTTTAATCCATTTTGAGTTTATTTTTGTGTATGGTGTTAGAAAGTGTTCTAGTTTCTAACAAGTGGTTGACCAGTTTTCCCAGCACCACTTGTTAAAGAGGTTGTCTTTTTTCCATTGTATATCCTTGCCTCCTTTGTTGAAGATAAGGTGTCCATAGGTTCGTGGATTTATCTCTGGGCTTTCTATTCTGTTCCATTGATCTATATTTCTGTCTTTGTGCCAGTACCATACTGTCTTGATGACTGTGGCTTTGAGGTATAGTCTGAAGTCTGGCAGGTTGATTCCTCCAGTTCCATTCTTCTTTCTCAAGATTACTTTGGCTATTCGAGGTTTTTTGTATTTCCATACAAATTGTGAAATTATTTGTTCTATTTCTGTGAAAAATACCGTTGATAGCTTGATAGGGATTGCATTGAATCTATAGATTGCTTGAGGTAGTATAGCCATTTTGACAATATTGATTCTTCCAATCCTTGAACACGGTATGTTTCTCCATCTGTTTGTGTCCTCTTTGATTTCTTTCATCAGTGTTTTATAGTTTTCTATGTATACATCTTTTGTTTCTTTAGGTAGATATACTCCTAAGTATTTTATTCTTTTTGTTGCAATGATGAATGGTATTGTTTCCTTAATTTCTCTTTCTGTTTTCTCATTGTTAATGTATAGGAATGCAAGGGATTTCTGTGTGTTAATTTTATATCCTGCAACTTTACTATATTCGCTGATTAGCTCTAGTAATTTTCTGGTAGAGTCTTTAGGGTTTTCTATGTAGAGGATCATGTCGTCTGCAAACAGCGAGTTTCACTTCTTCTTTTCCTATCTGGATTCCTTTTACTTCTTTTTCTGCTCTGATTGCTGTGGCCAAAACTTCCAACACTATGTTGAATAGTAGTGGTGAGAGTGGGCATCCTTGTCTTGTTCCTGATTTAAGGGAAAATGCTTTCAATTTTTCACCATTGAGGGTAATGCTTGCTGTGGGTTTGTCATATATAGCTTTTATTATGTTGAGGTATGTTCCTTCTATTCCTGCTTTCTGGAGAGTTTTAATCATAAGTGGGTGTTGAATTTTGTCAAAGGCTTTCTCTGCATCTATTGAGATAACCATATGGTTTTTATCTTTCAATTTGTTACTGTGTTGTATTACATTGACTGATTTGCGGATATTACAGGATCCTTGCTTTCCTGGGATAAAGCCCACTTGGTCATGGTGTATGATTTTTTTAATATGTTGTTGGATTCTGTTTGCTAAAATTTTGTTAAGGATTTTTGCATCTATGTCCATCAGTGATATTGGCCTGTAGTTTTCTTTTTTTGTGGTATCTTTGTCTGGTTTTGGAATTAGGGTGATGGTGGCCTCATAGAATGAGTTTGGAAGTTTACCTTCTTATGCAATTTTCTGGAAGAGTTTGAGTAAGATAGGTGTTAGCTCTTCTCTAAATTTTTGGTGGAATTCAGCTGTGAAGCCATCTGGTCCTGGGCTTTTGTTTGCTGGAAGAGTTCTGATTACAGTTTCAATTTCCTTGCTTGTGATGGATCTGTTAAGATCTTCTATTTCTTCCTGGTTCAGTTTTGGAAAGTTATACTTTTCTAAGAATTTGTCCATTTCTTCCAAGTTGTCCATTTTATTGGCATAGAGCTGCTGGTAGTAGTCTCTTATGATCCTTTCTATTTCAGTGTTGTCTGTTGTGATCTCTCCATTTTCCTTTTTAATTTTGTTAATTTGGTTCTTCTTCCTTTGTTTCTTAGTGAGTCTTGCTAATGGTTTGTCAATTTTGTTTATTTTTTCAAAAAATCAGCTTTTAGCTTTGTTGATATTTGCTATGGTCTCTTAGTTTCTTTTGCATTTATTTCTGCCTAATTTTTAAGATTTCCTTCCTTCTACTAACCCTGGGGTTCTTCATTTTTTCCTTTCCTAGTTGCTTTAGGTGTAGAGTTAGATTATTTATTTGACTTTTTTCTTGTTTCCTGAGGTAAGCCTGTAATGCTATGAACCTTCCCCTTAGCAGTGCTTTTACAGTGTCCCATAGATTTTGGGTTGTTCTGTTTTCATTTTCATTCACTTCTATGCATATTTTGATTTCTTTTTTGATTTCTTCTATGATTTGTTGGTTATTCAGAAGTGTGTTATTTAGCCTCCATATGTTTGAATTTTTAATAATTTTTTTTTCCTGTAATTGAGATCTAATCTTACTGCACTGTTGTCAGAAAAGATGACTGGAATGATTTCAATTTTTTTTACTTTACCAAGACTAGATTTATGGCCCAGGATGTGATCTATTCTGGAGAAGGTTCCTTATGCACTTGAGAAAAAGGTGAAGTTGATAGTTTTGGGGTGAAATGTCCTATAGATATCAATTAGGTCTAGGTGGTCCACTGTGTCATTTAAAGTTTGTGTTTCCTTGTTAATTCTCTGTTTAGTTGATCTATCCATAGTTGTGAGTGGGGTATTAAAGTCTCCCACTATTATTGTGTTACTATTAACTTCCTCTTTCATACTTATTAGCGTTTGCCTTATGCTCCTATGTGCTCCTATGTTGGGTGCATATATATTTATAATTGTTATATCTTCTTCTTGGATTGATCCTTTGATCATTATGTAGTGTCCTTCTTTGTCTCTTTTCACAGCCTTTGTTTGAAAGTCTATTTAATCTGATATGAGTATTGCGACTCCTGCTTTCTTTTAGTCTCCGTTTGCATGAAATATTTTTTTTCCAGCCCTTCACTTTTAGTCTGTATGTGTCCCTTGTTTTGAGGTGGGTCTCTTGTAGACAGAATATATAGGGGTCTTGTTTTTGAATCCATTCAGCCAGTATTTGTCTTTTGGTTGGGGCATTCAGCCCATTTACATTTAAGGTAATTATTGATAGGTATGGTCCTGTTGCCATTTACTTTGTTGTTTTGGGTTCACGTTTATACAACCTTTCTGTGTTTCCTGTCTAGAGAAGATCCTTTAGCATTTGTTGAAGACCTGGTTTGGTGGTGCTGAATTCTCTCAACTTTTGCTTGTCTGTAAAGCTTTTGAATTCTCCTTCATATCTGAATGAGATCCTTGATGGGTACAGTAATCTAGGTTGTGGGTTATTCTCTTTCATTACTTGAAGTATGTCCTGCCATTCCCTTCTGGCCTGAAGGGTTTCTATTGATAGATCAGCTGTTATCCTTATGGGAATCCCTTTGTGTGTTATTTGTTGTTTCTCCCTTGCTGCTTTTAATATTTGTTCTTTGTGTTTGATCTTTGTTAATTTGATTAATATGTGTCTTGGGGTGAAACTTATTGGCTCTTGGATGGTGGTTGGTTTCAGTGTTGGTATGGAGGCCTTTGGATTGTCTCTTATTACTTAATGTTCCATGTAGTCAGGAGTTTTCTGGTGTTCTCAGGTTTTGGGCTTAAGTCTCCTGCCTCTGGTTTTCAGTTTTATTCTTCCAGTAGTCTCAAGACTTCTCCAACTATACAGCACTGATAATAAAACTTCTAGGTTAATGGTGAAAAGATTCTCCCCCAGGAGGGACACCCAGAGAGGTTCACAGAGTTACATGAAAAAGAGGAGAGGGAAGAGGGAGATAGAGATGAGCAGGAGGAGAAAAAGGGGGACTCAAGAGGAGGGAGACAGATCTATGCAGTTTTCTGTTCCCAAAGTGTTCTCCGTAGCCCAGACACCCACAAAGATTCACAGAATTGGATTGGGAAGAGACGGGGAAAGGAGGAAATAGAGGTGTTCTGAGGTCAAAATGGAGAGTCAAAAGTGGGAGAGAGTAATCAACACACTCCTGAATAAAAATGGGAACTGAATATTGGATTCTTAAATGTCCAAAATTTATATCACATACTGAAAAACAAAGATTAAAAATCTAGAGTAGAGGTTAGACTTTTAACAATAGAATATTAAAAACAAAAAGAAAAACAAAAAATTGTAGAAATATATATGAAGTTCGGTTTAAAAACACGGCTTCTCTTTTTTTTTTCAAGGTTATAGTGAAATGAAAATGAAAATTAAGGAGTAGTAGAGGAGTAATAGAGGACTTTAAAAGAAAATAAGAGGAAAAAAAAGAAAAGAAAAAAAAATTTTTTTCCTAATTAAAAAAATCATAGAAGTATATGAAAATGAAAGTTAAGGAGTAACGGGGGAGTAATAGGGAATTTTAAAAGAAAATAAAAAATAAAATATAAAAAAGAAAAGAAAAAAATTTTTTTAATAAAAAAAAAAAGTTAAAAATATATCTAGGAATTTCTCTGGAGCTGTTGCGGTCAGTGTGGGTTCGGTTCAGTTTCAGATAGCACCTCGTTCCAGCTTACACTTCTTGATATCTATAGGCCCCTTCCAGTGTAGTCAGTGTTACCTACAGGGATTTTAATCTATTCCACTGGTCCCTTCTGAAGCGGTTCACTTTGTTTATTTGGCTTCTGTTTGCCGGTCTCTTCAATGTCTAATTTCCACCCTGACACAGGCGGGCGGAGGTGGTCTCTTGTTCAGGTTCGCTAGTTCAGTCCTGCTGCGGGGAGGGAGGGGCGCTGCAGACAGATATCGCTGTGTGTGGGTAGCACTCACAGTGTTCCGGCCACACTGGGTTTGCCCCACTCATGGGTGTGTGCTCTCCCCGTCTACGCTGCTCAGGCTCCCAGCTGCTCTGTTATGGAGCGGGCCCTGCATTGCGTGCGGTTCCAGTTTTCAGGTATTCCACAAAAGCATGGACTCGGTTGTGCCTGCATTTTGTGCCTTCCCCAGCCTGAGCAGCTCAGGCAGCCAGGAGCTTGACGGGCGCACTCTCCCCAGGTGCGTGCGCCTTCTCCCCTCCGGGGCCCCAGCCCCAGTCCCCACCCATGCCAGTTGGGTGCCTGCGCCTTGTGTTTAGCCGTGACCCTCCCGGCAGATGTCGACCATCCAGAATCTCAGGAAGTCTTTGGTTAGAAACTGGAGGCCTGTTTGCAGTGCGGTAGGCAATGCAGTCCTTGGGGCCGAGCCTGCCCCTTTCCCCTCCCCCCTGCCTCTTGCCTCTGGCGGGGCTGGGCCGGCTAGCTCCTCTGGACTTGCTCGGTCCCTTTGTTCTGCGAACAGCCGGCAGTGTGTTCGGGCTGGTTAATTTTCTCTCTCTCTTTTGCTATCCCACAGTTTAAGTTGCTATCTCACAAAACCTCCCTCCGATTGCCCTCAGGGCATCAGGCCTGGTCCTTACCCTAAGCAATGCCGCCCGCTCCTCTCCATTCCACCCCCACTTGCTGGTGGTGGATGCGGGCGTCTGGGGTACTTTTCTGCTGGGAGTTGCTGTTAGGCACGTAATCTGTGGGTTTTATTTATTTTTCCTCCCAGTTAGGTTGCCCTCCGAGATTCGAAAACTTCCCCCAGAACCGCCAGTGCAAGGGTTTCCTGGTGTTTGGAAACTTCCTCTATTAAGACTCCCTTCCCGGGATGGGTCTCCGTCCCTAGCTCTTTTGTCTCTCTTTTTATCTTTTATAGTTTCTCCTACCTCCTTTCAAAGACAATGGGCTGCTTTTCTGGACGCCTGATGTCCTCAGCTAGCTATCAGAAGTTGTCTTGTGAAGTTTGCTCAGTGTTCGGTTGTTCTTTTGATGAATTTGTAGGGGAGAAAGTGGTCTCCCCATCCTATTCCTCCACCATCTTGGCTCCTCCTGCCTTACTTTCTCTTAAAAGTGAAAATTATGAAGCCATTTTTTCCTAATTTACTAGACACTAAGATTTCCCTTTACTGTCTTTTATGCGTATGGTAGGTATTTGAAATAGACTGTACAATGCAACTTACTGAATTCATCCTTAATCGCCCATAACACACATACACATTCAAGATATCCCCACATGGCCACCCCAGCCTGTTGTTGTTCAGTCACCCAGTCACATCCGACTTTGTGACCCCATGGACTGCTGCACGCCAGGTGTCCCTGTCCCTAACCATCTCCCAGAGTTTGCCCAAGTGCTCGTGTTCATTGCGCCAGTCACGCCATCCAGCCCTCTCATCCTCTGACACCTTCCTCTCCTTCTGCCCTTTATCTTTCCCAGCATCAGGGACTTTTCCCGTGAGTTGTCTGTTTGCATCAGATGACCAAAAAACTGGAGCTTCAGCTTCAGCATCAGTCTTTCCAGTGAATATTCAGGGTTACCTTAGAGCTAATTCTAAGGATGCCCACCTTTCCTGAGGGAGTATGCCTGTCCTTCCTATGCCTGATAACACAGCTGTATGAGAGATATGGTAGATAAAAGCTTGATTTCGGCCCAATTCAGTCTCCTCATGGGTCAGACTCATTTCAGGCTTATCTAGCACAGCCTTTCATGGGGGACATTTCCATGTCGTTTTCTAGTTTTGATCTAATCTGCTAGATGAGAAGCTATGTTAGTAGGAACGTTTATTGGAATGGCTGACTTTACTAGAAAAGAATTATGAAACTTTGTAATGCCAATGAAGACCCACCTCCCAGAATATTGGAAATAAAAGCAAAACTAAACAAATGGGATCTAATGAAACTTAAAAGCTTTTGCACTACAAAAGAAACTATAAGTAAGGTGAAAAGACAGCCGTCAGATTGGGAGAAAATAATAGCAAATGAAGAAACAGACAAAGGATTAATCTCAAAAATATACAAGCAACTCCTGCAGCTCAATTCCAGAAAAATAAATGACCCAATCAAAAAGTGGGCCAGAGAACTAAACAGACATTTCTCCAAAGAAGACATACAGATGGCTAACAAACACATGAAAAGGTGCTCAACATCACTCATTATTAGAGAAATGCAAATCAAAACCACAATGAGGTACCATTACACACCAGTCAGGATGGCTGCTATCCAAAAGTCTACAAGCAATAAATGCTGGAGAGGCTGTGGAGAAAAGGGAACCCTCTTACACTGTTGGTGGGAATGCAAACTAGTACAGCCACTATGGAAAACAGTGTGGAGATTCCTTAAAAAACTGGAAATAGAACTGCCATATGACCCAGCAATACCACTTCTGGGCATACACACTGAGGAAACCAGATCTGAAAGAGACACATGCACCCCAATGTTCATCGCAGCACTGTTTATAATAGCCAGGACATGGAAGCAACCTAGATGCCCATCAGCAGATGAATGGATAAGGAAGCTGTGGTACATATACACCATGGAATTTTACTCAGCCGTCAAAAGGAATTCATTTGAACCAGTCCTAATGAGATGGATGAAACTGGAGCCCCTTATACAGAGTGAAGTAAGCCAGAAAGATAAAGAACATTACAGCATACTAACACATATATATGGAATTTAGAAAGATGGTAACGATAACCCTATATGCAAAACAGAAAAAGAGACACAGAAATACAGAACAGACTTTTGAACTCTGTGGGAGAAGGTGAGGGTGGGATGTTTCAAAAGAACAGCATGTATACTATCTATGGTGAAACAGATCACCAGCCCAGGTGGGATGCATGAGACAAGTGCTCCGGCCTGGTGCACTGGGAAGACCCAGAGGAATCGGGTGGAGAGGGAGGTGGGAGGGGGGATCGGGATGGGGAATAAGTGTAAATCTATGGCTGATTCATATCAATGTATGACAAAACCCACTGAAATGTTGTGAAGTAATTAGCCTCCAACTAATAAAAAAATTTAAAAAAAAAAAAAAAAAAAAAAAATATCCTCAAAGAGCTTCATTTTCAGTGGTTCGCCTCATGCAATTTTGTGGCATGGTACAAGGTATAATTTCTTGAAAGCATTATCTTGCTTCGACTCTACAACTGTTAGGCTTTTTTGAAGAGTTAACAATTATACTAATTTTAGAATATTTCAGCCTCTTAGGGAAACCTGATATCTAGTAAATTTGTAACTTTTGGCCACAAAAAAGTCTTGTCACTCAGTCCTGATATTTTCAGGCGATTTTACAACTGGGATATTCTGGAAGTTTCTTGGTATAGACAGTTTTGTGATATTTTTCTTTGGAATAACTACTGTCAACCTTGTTTAGTCACACATGTTTTCAAATACTTAAAAATGTTATTTTTCCTGAAGCATTTCTTATAATAATCATTTAATTCACCATTAGAATAAGAATTATTATAGAAATTTACTGCTAATTATTTAAAGTTTACATTATTATAATTATTTTCGTCTTCTAAAAGCTTGTTTAAAAATAAATAACCAGAAAAAAAAAAAGAAAAAAAAAATAAATAACCAGTATACTAACAATGAATTGCATTTATTTTCAGAGTATTCCTCAAAACCAGTATTTTTTTCAGTTGTTTCAGAATGGAGATTTCAGAATATAAAATATTTATTATTTATTTTTATATATTTAATAAAAATATATATTTATTATTTTATATTTATTTTTATATTTATTATATACTAATGCTTGTCTTTATTGATCTTGAATTTTAGAACTAATAATCTCTTCCCTTTGCTACTTATTAATACTTTCTTTTCAGTTTTAACTTTTGAGTGTAATACAATATGAAACATGATAAAGAAGGAAAATTAGCACTGAAATTTTTCTATAAATGTTTGTATATGGAATTTACACATACATCATTTCAACTGTGCTCCTGAAGTGTCTGAGCACTGCACTTAAATGTTTTAAAATGTTAAATTCATATTTTTGAGAAAATACATACCACACACCCATGGAGTTTGCTTGTATTGAAGTATTCTTGGTTTGCTTTATTTTTAACTATTGAGGTTTCTTTCCATGTAAATTTTTATTATTGTCCTTAATTCCAGATTTAAGTTCTGAATCATGTCACAGAATTCAGCACTAGGCATCTGCAAAAATGACACGGGCATTGATCCCCCCTGGACCCTAGTACATCAGAGGAGAGTCAGGCATGGTTGGTTTGTCACAGCATGGTGGCTATCTCACAGTGGGGGAATCTTAGAATGAGTACCAGCTGAAGCAATGACCGCAGTGGGTAATCTTATGAAATTTTATGGACAGCGCACGCCTATGCGTTAGCTTTGATAAAAGAAGAGACAAGGAAGAAAATAATAGTTGGAAAATGAGCTGACAGGGCTTTTGTAAGTTGACAAGAACAGCTGGGCACTACGGAATATAACTTCAAGGGATTACTGAGGACAATATTATACAGGGCTGGGATGACTTAAATTTCACATAGAGACTTGAGGTTCAGAAATTGTTACTGAATTTGTACAATAATTTTTAAGTTTAAGACCACCTCATCTTTACTTCCTAAACCTGGAGAAAAGCCTGGAGAAATGTTAACTACATAAATTAAATTTCCAATTACAAGTGTGTGTGTGCACATGTGTAATAAAAATAAAATTATACTATAAATTTACACATCATCTAGATGGTGGTGGCTTTGTTGCTCAGTCATGTCTGACTCTGGCAACTCCCTGGACTGTAGCCCATTAGGCTCCTTTGCCCATGGGATCTCCCATGCAAAAATACTAGTGTGGGTTGCTATTTCTTTCTCCAGGGGATCTTTCTGACCCAGAGATTGAACCTGGTTCTCCTGCATTGCAGGCTGATTCTTTACCGCTGAGCCACCAGGGAAGCCCATAGCCAAGATACTTCTGAACAAAATTTAGAAGCCTGTCTCACTTCAGGTTCAGCCTTGCCAGAAGTATGGTGAATGGTAATCTTGGGTTAAAGTTTATTTTGGATGGGAAGGCTTGTAATTTCTTTTATTATATAGATAATTAGAATAATAATGTGTTTATTAAGTATATCATACAGAAAACATCTATAAAATTACAAAGGCCGAGTGTATAGTTGCTGATTTTTATCCACTGAACATATTAATGTAATTAGTGATAGGCTGAATAATAGGGTGTTATTAAAACCTCAGATCCCTCATTGTGCTTTCTTCTAGTTCCTAATTAACACACCAAGGGTAATAACTCCCTTAATTTTCCACACTATAAATTAGTTTTCCCTGTTATCAAGCTTTCTGGATGAAATCTTACAATATATGCATTTTTCAACTTGGCTTACTTTGTTTGGTTTCATCCACATAATTTCATGTTTTAGTGATTTTATTTTCTTACTTGGATATTCTTTTTTAAAGTTATTTACTATTTTCTCCTTGATAAATATGAATTCTTTCTATATTTGGTATATCAATTTATTTTCAAATTTATGTTATATGTACTTTTTCTTCCTATCTTAACATTTAATGGTTTAATAATTGTTTAACACACAGGAAAGATTTAATGTCATCCAGTTTTTCAAAAAATCATATTATGATTAGTATTTGTAGTGTTTGAATAAGAGTGTGTACATTTAAGAAATATTTCCTGATAAAATTATGAAATTGATTTTTGTTTATGGTGTGAAGTAGGGAAAAGAGTCATATTTTCATATGCATATAAAATTAAACATTTTCAAACTTTGTTGAAAAGACCCTCCTTTCTTCCCTGTTCTGTAGTGTCACGTTTTCTTAAATCAGATGCTTATACATAACCTCTGTTCTGATCTATGTATTTATCCTTTCCCCAATACTGCATAGGTTTAATCGCTGAATTTATAAGAAGCTTTGAGATCTGATAGTATAAACTCTGCATTTTTTTATTTTGTTTTTCAAAGTTGTCTTGATTATTCTTAGCCTTTTACTCTTCCATACCAATTTTAAAATCAGCTTATGAGTATGTTGAAAAATCCACCTGGAATTTTAACTGGCATTTCAATGAATCCATAGATGAACTTAGGGTTATCATTTGAAAAGATTGATTTATATAACCTATCAACATGGTATAGTCCTCAGAATTTTATTCTTTTAATGATGTTTTCACTGAAGAGATTTTAACACATTTTATTGCATTTATTTTAAATTTTCAATGTTTTTGAAATAAATGTAAAATTACATTTTAAAATAGTTTATTTTCCACCTACAATTTCCTATAAAAATGATCTCTAAGTAAAGTGGTGATAAGAAGTTACTTGTGGTTTGTTCTCAATCTTAAGAATGTATCTTTTGACAATTATTAAAATTACTGTAGATTTTTATTAAATGTTTTAGAAATTTGAATTAGTTATCTGTTTCCACTTTAATACTTATTGCCACAACCTAATGACTTTAAAAAAACAAATATTTCATTTCTCTCAATTTCTGGTGTGAGTTTAGCTATTAATAAATCCTTTGGCTCAGGTCTGTCTCTTGGCAGAATTCATTCCTTAGTGGATTATTGAACTGGGAGTCCTGAGTTCCCCACAGGATGTTGGCAGGAGGTGACTCCTGTCTTCACTACTTGGACCTCTTCATAGGGCAGCTCACAAAAGGGTGGCTGGCTTAATCAATGTGAGAAAAGAGGAAAGATGGAGAGCAAGTGAGAGAAACAGAAAAGTCACAGTCTTTTAAAACTTGTTTGGAAGAATCATCCCATTAATTTTATCATAATCTCTTGGTTAAAAATTATTGGGTCAGGTTGTAACACAAGATGAAATGTTAAACAAGGTCATGAATACAGTAGCCACCCCACCCCTTATCCACAGGGGATACTTTTCAAGACCCACAGTAGATGTCTGAAACTGAAAATAGAACTGGACCCTGTATTATGTTTTTTTCCTATACATACATATATATGACAAATTTTAAGTTATCTTAGGCACAGTAGAAGATAAACAACAATCACTAATAGTAAAACAGAACAATTCTAACAATATACTGTAATAAAAGTTATGTAAATGTGGTCTCTTTCTTTCAAAATATCATATTTACAAATTTAATCCTTTTCCTTCCTTTCATTTATTGATTTATTTTTGGCTGTGCCAAGTCTTCGTTGCTGTGTGGGTTTTTCTCTAGTTGCTGTGAGCGTGCGCTACTCCCTACTTGCAGTATGCAAGTTTCTTAATGAAGTGGCCTTTTCTTGTTAGAGAGCATGGGTTTTAGGGCACATGGGCTTTAGTAGTTGCAGCACATGAGCTCAGTAGTTGCAGTTTCTGGTCTCTAGAACACAGGCTCAGTAGTTCTGGGGCACCGGCTTAATTGCTCTGCGGCACATGGGATCTTCCTGGACCAGGGATCCTACCTCGATCTCATGTGTTAGCAGGCAGATTCTTTACCACTGAGCCGCTAGGGAAGACCCCTTTTCCATCTTAACTAAGCGCTTACATGCACTGTGCTTATGACTTTTGCAGTTTGAGGTGCAACAGCAAAACTAACACAAACTTCTTTGCAATTTCATGAATAGAAGATTTGTACTTACTATAAATCTTAACAACCTCAGCATATTTTTTTTTTCTTTCCTGAAGTTTAAAACTTACCTCTTTCCCCTTAAAGGAAGTAGTTTGCCACTTCTCTTTGACATATCCAGATGTCTATTATCATTGCTTTTACACTTTGAGTAAAATAAAGTACAGTAAAGATGATTTGAAGGAAGTCAAACAAGTCCATCCTAAAGGAAATCAGTCCTGAGTATTCATTGGAAGGACTGATGTTGAAGCTGAAATTCCAGTATTTTGGCCACCTGATGTGAAGAACTAACTCATTGGAAAAGCCCTGATGCTGGGAAAGATTGAAGACAGGAGGAGAAGGGGATGACAGAGGATGAGATGGCTGGATGGCATCACCACTCAATGGACATGAGTTTGAGCAAGCTCAAAGAGTTGGTGAAAGATAGGGAAGCCTGGCCTGCTGCAGTCCATGGGGTCGCAAAGAGTCGGACATGACTGAGTGACTGAACTGAACTAAAATGTTGTGATTCTGCAACAGCCAACTTAGATGTCTACTAAGTGACTAACTGGCAGGTTATGGTAGACAAAAGGATGAGTCATATTCAGGGTGGACAAAGCGGGTGGGACAGGCCAAGATTTCATCATGCTAAAATAGCAAGCAATTTTAAACCTCCTCCTCCTGCTGCTGCTAAGTCGCTTCAGTCGTGTCCGACTCTGTGCGACCCCAAAGACGGCAGCCCACCAGGCTCCCCTGTCCCTGGGATGCTCCAGGCAAGAACACTGGAGCAGGTTGCCATTTCCTTCTCCAATGCATGAAAGTGAAAAATGAAAGTGAAGTCGCTCAGTCGTGTCCGACTCTTAGTGACCCCATGGACTGCAGCCTACCAGGCTCCTCCTTCCATGGGATTTTCCAGGCAACAGTACTGGAGTGGGGTGCCATTGCCTTCTCTAGGGCTTGTTTATTTCTTTCCTGAATTTTGTATTTGATATTTGCAGACAATGAAACTATGGAAAGTGAAATTGCAGATAAGGGGTAATTATGGTACCAAAAAAGCAGAGATCATTGCCCTCCATTTTCAAAGCAGCCTAACACAAAGCTCTTTATTCAATTGGGAAGTTCTTTCTATTGCTAGTTTGCTGAGAGATTTTAATTTAAATAAGTGTTGAATTGTACCTACATCATCATATATTGACATAAAAAATAGTTTTTCTCTTCCTTTTTTATTTTGTATCTTGATTTGATCAGACCTATGGTGTTTAAAAACAAATTTTCATTCTGGAACTAATTCAACTTTGTCCTGAGGCATTATCCTTTTGATACATCCCAGTGTCCTACTTACTAATATCTTGCTTAGCATCTTTGTGTTTATTTCAAAGAAAACATTGGCCTGTAAATTGCATTTCATGTATTTTATTGTCATATTTGTTGTTAAAGTTATGCTGTCCTCCTTAGTTCAGAAGCATTTTCTCTTTTCCTATACATTGCATTTGTCCAAAGAAAAATTGGTGCTCTTTTGTCTTAAACAGAACATAGGAGAAACTTTACTGGTGAATCAATTTGTTCCTAGAGATCTCTATAAGGAAAGCTGTAAACATGGATTCAATTTTAATATAGATATAAAACAGCTTCAATATTTTACCTTTTTATTGATTTTTAAACTCCTCTATTTTTAAATTTTTTTTTCCATTTAACTGAAATTTTCAAGTTCAGTGCTACAGGATTGTTAATGTTAACTTACATCTTTTTAACATCTAATTGATAAGTAGTGAAGGACCCCTTTTCATTCCTCCTAAAGGTTTATTGTACCTATTCTTTTTTCTTGATTAATCTTAATAGAGTTTTATTATTTTTATTAATCTTTGAAAGTAACTGATTTTGTTGATTTTCTCATTTCTATTTTATTAATTTACATTATTATTTTCCCTTTCTTTAAGCTTTAGGTTAACTTTTTTTTTTTTTTTTTTTTTTGGTTAACTTTTAAAAAATTAGTTGAGATAGCTTTATCAATATTGGGGTGTTTTTTTTCTTTTTATATATGAATTTTAAGATCTTAATTTCCTTCTAGGTTCTGAATTCCCTATACTATTCTAAATTTGTTTCCATTAAATGAATCATTAATTTTGGCATGAAGCTTTTTGTTTTTAATCATTTAGTTCAACATAGTACTAACTTCATAATTTATTTTGACAATGACATTTTTTGCTGGAAAATAATCAATGTCTAAACAGTTTAAAAATTCTCTATTTTTTCTGTTATTATTTTTGGATTAATTTGACTATATCAAAGAATATATCCTGAGTGAATTGACTCATGAAATTTCTAGAAGTTTGCATTGTTGAACAAATACAGAACCAAATTTGGAACAGACATCATAAATAGTTGAAAGGAACATACATTCTTTTGTTGTTACTCTCAGTATCCTATCTATATCAATTAGGTCAAAATTGTTAATTTTTCTGTGCAAATTTCCTGTCATCCCTACTATTTCTTTGCTTGTTTTATCAGTTCTGTGGAAGATGTTTTGAAATATCCCACTGTGAATGTTGTTGTTCAGTTGCTCAGTCACGTCCAACTCTTTGAGACCCCGTGGACTGTAGCGTGCCAGGCTTTCCTGTCCTTCGTGAAACTTCTGGAGCTTGCTCAGATTCATGTCCATTGAGTCAGAGATGCCATCCGACAATCTCATCCTCTGTCGTCCCCTTCTCCTGCCTTCAATTTTTCCCACCATCAGGGTCTTTTCCAATGAGTTGCTCTTCGCATCAGGTGGCCAAAGTATTGGAGTTTCAGCTTCAGTATCAGTACTTCTAATGAATATCCTGGATTGATTTCTTTTAGGATTGACTGGTTGGATCTCCTTGCAGTCCAAGGTACTCCAAGAGTCTTCTCCAAAACCACAGTTCAAAAGCATCAATTCTTCAGCCCTCAGCCTTCTTTATGGTCTAACTTTCACATCCATACATGACTATTGGAAAAATCAGCTTTGACTAGACGGACCTTTGTCAACAAAATATTGTCTCTGCTTTTTAATACACTGTCTAGGTTTTTTATTAGCTTTTTTTTCCAAGGAGAAATTGTCTTTTTTATTTCATGGCTGCAGTCACCATCTGCAGTGGTTTTGGAGCTCAAGAAAAGAAAGTCTGTCACTGTTCCTCTTGTTTCTCCATCTATTTGCCATGAAGGGATGGGACCGGATGCCATGATCTTTGCTTTTTGAATGTTGAGTTTTAAGCCAGCGTTTTCCTCTTCACTTTCTGCCATAAGGGTGGTGTCATCTCCATATCTGAGGTTATTGATATTTCTCCCGGCAATCTTGATTCCAGCTTGTGCTTCATCCAGCCTGGCATTTTGCACAGTGTACTCTGCATATAAGTTAAATAAGCAGGGTGACAATATACAGCCTTGATGTACTCCTTTCCCAGTTGGAACCAGTCCATTGTTCTATATCTGGTTCTATGCCGGACCTGCCGGCTAGATGAACTGGTCAAGGACGCAATCACCAGTGCACCTGAGAAATAAAAGACTAAGAAAGATGGGGTTGAGAGGGACGGAGTCAGCTTGTGACTGATTCCGACGACTTTATTGAGGCGTAACATACATATATATACTAACAGGATTCACCAAATTTTAGATCAAAGACTTGTATACGTGCAGAACTGCAGATACTAGTTTTAGGAGTTTATCTTAACTCCAGCAGAGCATGGCACCAGCATCTTACAATCAGGTAAAGACTACCTAGACATAAGCCATTCACAGGAGCCCGATAATCTTATCAGAGTCAGGAAAATAGGCAAATGGTGGCTGCAGCGATTTCCTTGAGGGAGGTGAGAAAGGCCAATTTGCACTTTAACAAATCAGGGGTGGCGGGACAGAGAGGGACCTTTTGATCTCTCTCAGGGCCGAGAAGGGGCCTGAGCAGTCAGGCCGGCTCCCCGCATCTCCCCCTTTTCTTTTGACTAATGGCCATTATATCTCCCTTGAAGGAAATGGCCGCGTTTGCAAACGGGAAAACATCAGCAATCTTTTATTTATCATCTCAGATAAGCATTGACAAATGCAAGGGCCAAAACACAGCAATAACAATATGCATATAATGATGAAAATTATAGATTTCCACCAACCACTATGAAACCAGGCAGATATCTGACTCCAAATGCTGGAGTCAGAAAAATCCATAGCGGCTACTTGTTGTTTCATATCTTCTAAAGCATCAGAAACATTTGAGGAATAATCAGGAATATATACACAACACTCCATTTTTATTAAGGCACATGTTCCCCCTTGAGAGGCTGTTAGAATATCCAGAGCCATACGATTTTGTAGAACGGCTTTTCTCATCTGTTTTTGTTCTTCATTAAGAGCCTCTAAAGCTCTTCTAGTATCTGTCAAAGCTTGTTTTGTAAAATTGTTCAAAGCCTCTACCCTGAGCATAATATCAGTGGCTCCTAAAGAGGGCACAAAAATTGAGGCTAAATAATCATACCAATGAAAAACAGAGCGTGACCACCGGGCTTTAACATAAGGTAAATTAACAGGTTGACTAATTTTTTGCTTATGAATTCTCCCAGGGGCAAACACAAACCCTAGGGTACATCTCCCAACCCATCCTACAGGGAGCCAGGGCCAAAGGTTGTATCCACAAATCCATCGAGTGTTATTTGGGGCTACCCATCTTATACCAGGGCTATTTTCCCAATCTGTCCCTGGCCAAATAACAGACTTGTTGACAATAAACGTTACATCCATTACAGTCTTACATTTGTGGGTAGGCAATAGTCCCATATGTTTCATGTGATATCCTGGAAATTCTCGGCCTCCAAATGTTGGTACATGAGTCTTTTGCTCCCAGCAAATGTCAGCAGGGGTCAGTAGCTGTCCTTTTTCAGGGGTCATCCAGAAATATTCGTCCCAAACTTGGTAGTAGTCACCCTCAAATCGATTAAAATCATTAGGAGAAGAAACAGATCTATTTTCGTAATATAAGTATGCATTAACACTCATGCATCTGCTGATTTGTCGGGAGAAGATTCCTCTGCTGTAAAGTCAGCCGACCTAATTGCTGATTCAGTAATCTCCTCCGTCTGGCGTACCAGCCTGTCCGGGAGCCAGCGCGGTGCTTCGGCATCCTGTGGAAAAACACATACCTGACCCCTCCCCCAAATTAACACGGGATCTGGGCCATGCCAGTTATTATCCAGCGGGTCTTTCCACAAGACCATCGGCTTTCTGCTGGAAATCTGAGGGTCCCAAAATCTCTGCGCGGCTGAATGTCCTTCTTTATCTAAAATTAAAAAATTTAAAATATATAAAGCGTGATTAAGGTAATTTCTGGGTAGAAGGGGGTAGAGCTCCCCCCTCTGTATTTTTTGAAGCTGTAGTTTTAAAGTTTGATTAGCACGTTCCACGATGCCTTGACCCTGTGGATTATAAGGAATGCCTGTTTTTAGGGTGATAGAAAAAGAGGAACAAAAATTTTTGAAGGCAGAGGAGACATAGCCGGGGCCATTATCAGTTTTTATAATCTTTGGCGTGCCTAAAATGGAAAAAGCATAAAGACAATGTGAGATAGAATGTTTTGCGGCTTCACCAGTCTGTAAGGATGCCACAGTATATCCTGAAAAGGTGTCAATAGATACGTGAACGTACTTTAAACGACCAAAGGAAGGGACATGAGTGACATCCATTTGCCAAAGATGATTCGGTAGAAGCCCGCGAGGATTAACGCCAAGATGTGGAACTGGAAGAAACTTAGGGCAAACAGGACAAGATTTAACAATTTGTCGTGCAGTTTCTCGAGGGATTTGAAACTGCAAACGAAGAGTATTACTATTCTGGTGATGTAGCGCATGTGATTGCTGTGCTGCTTCCACCTGTGAAAGAAAAACTCTAGTGTGAGAATCAGCCATCTGATTTCCCATAGATAGAGGTCCAGGAAGCCCAGTGTGGGCACGTAAATGTCCAAAGAAGCAGGGTAAGGTGCGCTGTTGCAGCAGAGACTGAATTGAACGTAACAAATGTTGAATGTTAGAATTCACAGTAGAAATAAAGGGAACAGTTTCTATATATTGCAAAGCATGAGCAATGTATTTGCTATCAGTAAACAAATTAAAAGACTGTGAGGAATATTGTGAGCATACTTTATGAACGGCTGAAAGTTCTACTTCTTGAGCCGATGTATAGTTCGTCTGCCAGGAGAAAGGGGTATCATTAACCACAAAGGCAGCAGTTCCATTGGAGGATCCATCAGTAAAGATCGTAAGAGCATCTTGAATAGGAACATTAGAAACATTCTTTGGAAAAATAAATGAATGCTGGCTGGCAAAATGCAAAAGTTTATCAGAAGGTAAATGATTAATAATTTGACCTGTAAAGGAGGAAAAGGCCAAAGCCCACGAGTCATTAAACTGAAAAAGCCATTCCTGCTGTTCTTTGGTATAGGGCACATAAATGTAAGCAGGATCGGCTCCCAACATTTCTCTGGAAAGACGCCTTCCTTTGGCAACGAGGAGGCTAATGAAATCAAAAAAAGGAGTAAGAACTTTTGAAGGCGATACAGGTAAATGGATCCACTGTAAGGGAGCATTTTGATATAACACTGCCGTCGGGGTATGTTTAGAGGGAAACACATATAGTCCCCACGGTTGAGAAAAAACACAGTAGGTAGCAAAATGCTGAGAGAGGGCCTTTTCAACTAATGCCAGAGCAGCTCGCCCCTCATCGTTTAGTATTCTAGGGGAGGAAGGGTCAGTTGTTGATTAAGGTTTCGAAATTGTCCTTCCTCCATTAGCATGTCAAAAGTAACCTGCAGCCCATTAAGGCGGTTACGGTCTTCAATGATGTTACAGACCTCGCCGTATTTTGAGCGCCACAAGAGATTAGGAGGCAAGTATTGAGATGAAAGACTTTCAATTATGGCTAGAGTAAACGGCGCAGTAGGCCCGTATTGAGCGCAAGCTTATTTCAGTTGTTTAAAAGGCAGAGGCTCATGATACCTCCGATGATTAGCATCTTGAAAAACAGGAAAAATCATAGAATATCCCTCAAGATTTTCACCCTGTTCTCGGGCTGTTTTCACAGCCATTTGTAGTGGTGAAAGTACTGGCCTTTTTAGGCTAGATGGAACATATACTGGCGCTGTTGGAATCAAAGGCGCTTCTGCGAGAGGAGGGGGAGGGAGCGGGACCGGCGGCGGCAGCGGGTCAGGATCTAAACCGGCTATAACAGATGGCGTTTTAGAATGCAACGGCTTAGTTGTATTTTTGGGCGATAAGTCTAGTTGTTCCATTCTCTGAGATATGGATGTTAGCATCTCTCTAAGTTCAGAAAAAGGGGAGCCTTGGTCTTTATTCTTTTGTTGAGTTACTATAAAGGCATCCCATCCTTCTTTGTCATGCTCAAAAGCCTGCTCTTTTAAATCGTCTTCCTCATCAGGAGAAAGTTCTGAATCTGAGTCTTGTTCTAGAGCAGTAGTCTCATTATCATTTTTTCTGGAACCTGAAACAATTGGGGAGTCATATATGTGCTCCGCTACCCGTTGGGGGGCACCTGAACACTTGGGTGCTATAAATTTCAAGGCTGTTTCAAATTTCCTACTCTCGTGTTCTGGGTTTAAACAATCTCTTATTAGAGTCCATAGAGAATAAGCATCAAGAGGAACTTTGTCTGGTCCACAGAGGGTATAAACTGTTTGAATTTGTTCTCCCACCTTTATCCAAGTTTCAAGGCTAATAGTTCCTTGCTCTGGGAACCAAGGACAAGTTTCCTCCACAAAGACAAGAAATCTTTCTAGTTTCTGTTTAGAGACAGAAATTCCTCTAGCTTTTAGCATAGTTTTTAACATAGAAACAAAGAACTGTCTACTATTACTTTGCCCCATAATTTTTACTCTCAACTATACCCTCTCCACCCACAGTTTTCCAACGATACCTGAATAGGTGAGGCTTTCTCCCGGGATCACTTTCAATATTTTTGGGTGGCTGTGCTCTGGGATCCGCCCACGTCCCTGTTCGGGCGCCACTTGCCGGACCTGCCGGCTAGATGAACTGGTCAAGGACGCAATCACCAGTGCACCTGAGAAATAAAAGACTAAGAAAGATGGGGTTGAGAGGGACGGAGTCAGCTTGTGACTGATTCCGACGACTTTATTGAGGCGTAACATACATATATATACTAACAGGATTCACCAAATTTTAGATCAAAGACTTGTATACGTGCAGAACTGCAGATACTAGTTTTAGGAGTTTATCTTAACTCCAGCAGAGCATGGCACCAGCATCTTACAATCAGGTAAAGACTACCTAGACATAAGCCATTCACAGGAGCCCGATAATCTTATCAGAGTCAGGAAAATAGGCAAATGGTGGCTGCAGCGATTTCCTTGAGGGAGGTGAGAAAGGCCAATTTGCACTTTAACAAATCAGGGGTGGCGGGACAGAGAGGGACCTTTTGATCTCTCTCAGGGCCGAGAAGGGGCCTGAGCAGTCAGGCCGGCTCCCCGCAGTTCTAAATGTTGTTTCTTGACCTGCATACAGATATCTCAGGAAACAGATAAGATGGTCTGATATTCCCATCTCTAGAAGCATTTTCCAGTTTGTTGAAATCCATACAGGCTTCCCTTGTGGCTCAGCTGGTAAAAAATCCACCAGCAATGCTGGAGACCTGAGTTCAATTCCTGGGTTGGGAAGATCCCCTGGAGAAGGGAAAGGCTACCCACTCCTGTATTCTGGCCTGGAGAATTCCATGGTCTGTATAGTCCACGGGGTCACAAAGATTTGGACACTACTGAGCGACTTTCACTTTCACTTTTCACACAGGCAAAGACTTTAGTGAGTCAGTGAAGTAGATAGATGTTTTTCTGGAATTCTCTTGGTTTTCCTGTGAGCCAAAGAATGTTGGCAATTTGTTCTTTGGTTCTTCTGCCTTGTTTAAATCCGGTTTGAACATCTGGAAGTTCTTAGTTCATGTACAGTTGAAGCCTGGCTTAGAAAATTTTGAACATTTCTTTGCTATCATGTGAAATGAGTGCAGTTGTGGGGCAATTTGGACATTCTTTGGCAATGCCCTTTTTTGGAATTGGAATGAAAATTTACTTTTTTCAGTCCTGTTTTCCATATTTTCTGGCATATTGAGTGCTGCACTTTAACACCATCATCTGGATGAATGTAACTTTTTCTATTTCTACTCTTTGCTTTAAATTTTTTTAATATTATATATTTGAAGTCATGTTATTGTTGGTAAATAGATTTCAAATGTTTATATTTTCCTTAAATGTATACACCTTTATCATCATAATTTTTTTTTTCTCCAGGAACACAATGCTTTAAAGTTTGCTTTTTTATATATATACTAATATAGGGATGTAGTGCTCCCCTGGTGCTCAGCAGTGAAGAACCAACCGCCAATGCAGGGGATGCAGTTGGATCCTTGAGTCAGGAAGAAGCCTGGGAGAAGGAAACGGCAACCTACTCCAGTGTTGTTGCCTGGGGAATCACATGGACAGCGGAGCTGGAGAGGCTTCAGTCCATGTGGTCACAAAGAGTCAGATACAACCTAGAGACTTAGAAGCGGCTGCAACAGTATAGGGATGGAAGCTGGCTTTCAGTCGGTCTTTTCCTGGAATTACATAATTTTTCCATCCTCTAATATTTACTCTCTGTCTATCTCTGAATATATTTAACATATATCTCTGGTAAGGACTATGTAATCTGCTTTAAAAATTCTAATCTGACAATCTTAGTCTTTTACTTAGTATATATTTTTTTAATAAGTCCCATATTTATATCTATTTTTATATATTCATATGTACTATCTTACTGATTGTTTTGATATATACTCAACTTTCTTACCTTCTTTGAATTACTTTTTAAATTATATGATCAACTTATTATATATACATTGTTTACTAAGAATTTATAATAGAAAATTAAACATGAATTTTGGAATCATTTTATCTTATACAAATTATTATTTTAGGCAATTCTCAATCATGTTAAAATCCTCTCATTTTGGCTGGTATATATTTTAATTATATGTATATATATAAATATATATTTACCCTTTCTATAAATATTTTTATAGCCAATATACAACATATATCACACACACATTTACTCTTTCAAATGTAATCTTGTCTTCCTGCTTCTTTTGCTTCCATCTAGAATGACAGTCTTTATACACAAACAACACTGTTTATTATTTATGTAAGGGTAGGTGTAATAATATGTTCCTTAGTTTTTGCTTGTTTGAAATTATCTTTAAATCCATTAATGATGATATTTTTGCTGAATATATAATATTCAGCATTTTAATTTGTCTGAATCTGGCTGTAGTTTTTGTTTTCTGGTTTCTGTATTTCTATGAACAGTGCTACTGTTGCTCTTACAAGGTGGTCTGTTTATAGCTGCTACTAAAGCATCTTTGTATTATTGGTGTTTGCTTGGTTTATCATGATGTACAGAGATGTGGATTTCTTTGTACTCATCTTGCTGGGAGTACAGAATTTACTACACCTGTGATTTGATGTTAGTATTTGATTTAAGGAAATTCTTTCCCTGTATTTCTTGAAGTATTGCTTTGCTATATTCTCTCTTTCTATTACTCTGGTTAAAAATATGCTAGACATTTTAAAAGAATCTTTAAAAAGAGTGAACATATGTATATGTGTAATTGATTCACTTTGCTGTATAGCTGAAAGTAATAAGACATTGCAAATCCACCTATACTCCAATAAAAATTAAAAAGGAAAACAATAGGAAAACTGGGTGAGAAGTATACAGGAGGTGCTTGTACTCTTTGCATTACTTTTCTATAATTAGAAAACTGTTCTTAAATTAAGCATTTCTTTAAATTAAAAAACTAAACACAAAATATTTGGACTTTTGACTTTGTTTCATATATAATTTATGGTATTTTTCTAGTCCTAATTTCTCTATGTGCTTCACTATGAATACGTACTAATACTCCGCCTCTCAGTTTCTTTCAGTACACTAATTCCTTTCTCCATTGTGTCCATTCTGCTATCAGAGTCGTTTGTCAAGGTAGGATTTTCAGATGATATATTTTATATTTAAAATGTACTAATTATATCTATTTAAAAAATTTTCTTAGAAATATAGTGTCAAGTTTATCACTGAGTCTGTTTATATCTGATTGTCTTTTGAATTTCAACCCCTGTCTCTTAACAAAATAATAAATTCTGAGCTTTATATTTCAAAAAAAGTAGACTTTTTTGACAGGTTTCAAAGTTCTTTTGTAAGGAAAAAAGCTGACCTCTGTCTCTGGAGCTGTCACTCCTGCTGAAGGATAGCCTCCTGTGTGTTCTGAGAATCTGAGATGATTACCAGATTGGGTATGTGAGATCTTAGTTCCCTGATCAGGGATTGAACACACACCTCCTGCACTGGAAGCGTGGAGTCTTAACACTAGATCTCCAGGAAAGTCCAAGAAACTTGTCTTTATTTTTTTTGCCACTTTCTTTATTCTTTTTAATTGAAGGATAGCTGCTTTACAGAATTTTTTGGTTTTCTGTCATACATCAACAAGAATCAGCCATAGGTAGTGTCTTAACCTCCAACACTGCAAACGTTCAGAATTAACTGAGTGCCTTGATGTGAAAACTGACAGGGTAGTGAAATCAATTCCCAACCCTTTCTTCTTACTGGAATTGGAGCATTCTTTTATCTCTATCAGCGTTCCCTCATAACCTAGAGGGAATATTGCATCTCTGTTAATTTTTCTGCCTCTTGGTAGCTGCTTCTAGTCAGGGCTCTTTCCCAGACTTCAACTTCTTGCTCTTTATTTAGAATTGACAAATGTCCTAACAAAATGGGCTGCAAAATTTGAGCTCTTTTTTTCTTTTTGAGTTACTACTTCTTTTTCCAGAATTTTATCTCTGTCAAGTTGTGCTTCAGCTTCTTTCCAATTCTTTAACCAAAGTTTTTTAAAGGGAAATGTTAGCTTTTTAAACTTGGTTTTGGTAGGAATGTTGCTATTCTCTGTTCATCATTACTGTAATCAAACCTTCGGTAATATAATCAATTTATTTTGTTTATAATTTTGACTCTCAGATGAAAATTGGGATGATATGGCTCTTTATATACCTTATAAAAAGTTGTATTTAATTATTATCCTTATTACTGTAAAATAATATTTTCTTATACATCTACTAAAAATAAAATGTATTTGACAAACTAATTGTGTCTGAGCTGTATAGTAATTGATAATTAATATATTGTGAATACCTCCCTCACACACAGAGTAAGGTAGTCTTTTCCAGTGACAAGAGATTTTCATTTGCTGTTGAAAATTTGAATTTGAAACACAAATGCTTAATGTGAGTTTTTATGTATGACTATTATTTTTAATTCTCTAAGTATTTTTATAAGAAACAAACTTTTTTTATCTGATGTGTACATTTAGTAATTAATTTTTTATTTATAGAGAGCCTACTATGTGTGTAGCATCCATTTAAATGACAATGTATTTATAGACAAGAGGATTTTTCTTTGATTCATATTTTATTTGGTTATAAATTTTAACCATAAAAGAAAGGCATGAAGCTGAATTTGCAAATCCAAGTCTTATCTGAAGTAATAGAATACAAATGGCTGGCTTTCTGAACAGTTTCACCACCTTGGATGATGGATTCCAATAAATATAACATTTTAAACTGACTATTCAAATTATGCGATACAATATTTCAACTTTTATGCTGCTGACATTCTAACCCCCAAAACGTTTTTTGGTCTTGGTATAACTCCAAAAGTCACTGAAGTTTTTTTTTATCCTTTGAGAAAATTACAGTGACTATGTTAAAATTAAATGTTTTCACAATATTTAATCCCATAGTTAATATCTTTAAATGCCAATATAAGTTATATATATACTTACTTGTTATGCTTATATCCATATACACTTATATAACAATGTAATTATAGATAATACAATATAACTAATTATTATATCTTACTCATCTTTTTATCCTCAGTGTCTATACATTATGTGGTTCTTGCACTATCAAATGTTTCTTAAATGTATGAATAAATACATTCATTGTATTTGTTCATATTACACATGTAGAATTTACACTTTGCAATTCTACTTTAAAACACATTTTACTTAAAGATATCATAATAATGGGGGCTTTTCAGGTGTCTCAGTGGTAAAAAATCTGCCTGCCAATTATGGAGACAGGATTTCATCTCTGGTCCAGGAAAATCCCACATGCCAGAGAGCAACTAATCCCCTGTGCCACAACTATTGAGCCTATGCTGGGGAGCTCCGGAATTGTAACATGGAAGCTTAGACCCTAGAGCCCGTGGTCAGTGACAAGAGAAGCCACTGCAATAAGAAGCCTCTGTACCACAATAAAGAGTAGCCCCTGCTCCCCAAAACTAGAGAAAACCCACCACACAGCAACAAGTACCCAGCACAGCCAGAAGTAAATGCATTCAAGAAAGATATCATAGTAAGGAAAATCCAGGGAGAACTTGTTTACTATAGAAACTTCTATGTTCTATATGTATAGCTTCTGACTGTAATACTGTGTTGCTAGGTATTGAACAGTAATCACAACAGCTAAAAATGAACAATTAAATTACCTAAAGCTCCAAAAAGAATCTTATAATAAGAGTAGTGTGGCCAAACAGAAGGACATAGTTCTAGGAGAGTATATCCAAATATTATAATGAATTAAGAAAATAGACAAAACAAAGAAGAGATATGTCAGTAATCACTCCCATGAGAAGCCTACCTTCCTCTAATTAAAAAAAAAAACAAACACCTTATTTGACTAATAAATTTATTAAAATAATGAGATATATCAGATGATCATAGAATCCAATTAGTAATGGGCCAATAAATATTTACTAAGCTCCTACTTATACCAGACACTGTTCTACAAATATAAGTAGAGAAAAATACCATTTACAATAGTATCAAAAATGAAATATTTAGAAATTAATAAAATGTATGTACGTACACTGAAAACTACAAAATATTACTGAGATAAACTAAAGAAGACCTAAGTAAGAAATATAGCATATTTACAGATTGGAAGGGACACTGTTGTTAAGATGTCAAGAGCATGAATCCTTCCACACAAGCAAACTTTCAGTATCTGCTGTGTCCTATATGTTAACAAGAGTCACTAGGTCAATTACTACATCAATGAAGTGTGAGTATCTAATATGTCTTATAAGATGAGGTGAGGGAACATAGTTCTGAAATATAATTTGACTTACCACTGAACATTAGTAATATTAGTAACCACAGGACTTAACATAATATGGAGAAAATGGTTGTTAGTGATGACTAGTAAATGTATTTTTAGAAAAGTAAATAAATAAATGCAATTCAGAAAATATTTGGCAGGTCAGCATTAACCTTCCATTTAGAAAAGCAGATTGTTAGTCAGCTGAATTATTATATTACATTGCTTTTGCTCATGAAATAAAGACATGAAGTCTAGAAATCTGAAGTTAAACTGTCATATTAGATAACGTCATTAAAATTTTGCCTTTGCTGTCAATGAATTGATTATATCCTTCGAACCCAAAGGTCATATCTCCAAAGCATGTGCTGTAAAGAGCATTTCAAATCTTTGAACCAAATGGAATAACTACTTCCTGCTATGATGGGCATAGTAAAACTTATATGGGTTTATTTCCAGAATTTCTTTAGAATTGAACCAGCCAAATCAATATTGTTTTCAGTTTCACTCTCTAGGTAGGAAATAACCACATTCCTGAGATTCTTTTTCAGAAGAGTCATCAATTCAGAAAAGTTGTAAGTGTAGTGGCAGTTAGTTTCCCCAAATGCTACAGACAAATGTGCTCACTCCTAAAAACAGCTTGAGTGCTTCTTGAAGATGTTAGTTTTTTAAAATTTGATTTTTCAGAATCTAGCAAGCAACACAGAAGGTTGGGGAGACAGCTCCTTAGATAAATAAAGGTCATAAATATTTACAGAGTTTTGCTGAAGTGGTATATTTTTGCTAAAGAGAACTTCAGAATTTGTTATCCTGTTTCATTAAATCTACTGGAAAACATTTATCTTTCCCTTATATTTTAAACGTAGTCTGATCTTTAAAAAACAAACAAACAAACAAAAAAATGAAGTTCTTTAATACCACTTTCTGTTCTAGAACAAACTTAAAGTTAGTGAGATACATATTGGTCGCATGTCATCAATTTGCTTTTTCACAGATACCCAAAATCTATAGTAACAATTACATGTCAGTAGTTATCCACTCAACATGCTGTGTTTGGAAGAGAAGAGAAGAGGGAAATGAAGAGATGAGAAAAGAGAATAAAAGGGAAAAATGACTGAGGTGGAGGAATGGAAGAAAGTGGTAGGGAGATTAGAGAAGGGAGAATTAGTAACCCAAGGAAGGTGGACTTCATGGGTTCAAATACTTGCTTAGCAACAAAATTTCCATTTGAGCATGTGTAAATCATTTATTTTTTAATCAAATCATTCAATATTTATAAACTCCAATCCACGTGCGAATCACTGTGTTAGAGATATAACAAACTTACCAATCACTATTTCTGCCTGAAACTTATGAGATAGTTTCAGCATATATTTTTGAAGCAAGCAGTTTATCTGTTAATTTATTTTTAGCTATGGCAATGAGGACTCTTGAGAGTCCCTTGGAAAGCAAAGAGGTCAAATCAGTTAGTCTTAAAGAAAATCAACCCTGAATACTCTTTGGAAGGACTGAAGCTAAAGCTGAGGCACCAATATTTTGGCCAACTGATGCAAACAGCTGACTCATTGGAAAAGATCCTGATGATGGGAAAGATTGAAGAGTGAAGGAGAAGAAGGTGACAGAAAATGAGATTGTTGGATGGCATCCCCTATTCACTGGACATGGATTTGGGAAAACTCTGGGAGATGGTAAGGGACTGGGAAGCCTGGCATGCTGCAGTCCATGGAGTGGCAAAGAGGCAGAGACGGCTTGGTGACTGAACAATAAGAAAATGGCCCTGATATTTGATAAGAATGTTTCCATCATTATGAAAGCAATCCAATGAAATGTGATTTATGATGGGGGCTTTGTGACTTATCAGTTAACTAAATATATGCTATTATTATTCCATCTTATAAGATGATAAAATTGAACATCTAAGAGATTGCTTCCCTGGTGGCTCAGCTGTTAAAGAACCCACCTACAATTTGGGAGACCTGGATTTGATCCCTGGGTTGGGAAGATTACCTGGGGAAGGGAATAGCTACCCACTCCAGTATTCTGGCCTGGAGAATTCCATGGAGTGTGTCCATGGGGTCTCATAAAGTCAGACATGTCTCGGTGACATTCACTTGCACTTTGAAGAGATTAATAAACTCATTGGAATATAACACTGTGAAATGATCTAAAATGATTTGGGTCCCGGCAGTCCCAAGCCATTTCTGATGGTCTCATACTTTGGTTCTAGGATTTATTTATTGAAACTTCATTGCAACTCTCTATTCCTGCCTTGCTATCCTATGATTTGAAAGTTTCTCACTTTTCACTCATCTCAACTGCCATTCAAGCTTACTTTCCCCAATAATCTGATGGTGAATATTTAGATAAAAAAGTGAACCATAGTACCTAAAACACATTATTATGTGGAGATGCCTAGCAATTCATGTTTTTCACTCCTCACAACAACTTTATCAGATGGGTGGTAACTTTATCTGTTTTTGTTTTAATAGCAAAGATCCAGAATATTTGGCTATACTACAACTTCATCAGCTATGACAAAGATATTACCATTTACTTCCCTGTATTAAGAAATATGCAGCTCAGTTCAGTTCAGTTGCTCAGTCATGCCCGAATCTTTGCAACCCCATGGACTTTAGCACACCAGGTTTCCCTGTCCATTACCAACTCCTGGAGCTTACTCAAACTCATGTCCATCGGGTCAGTGATGCCATCCAACGATCTCATCCTCTCTCGTACCCTTCTCCTTAAGCTTTCAATCTTTCCCAGCACCAGGGTCTTTTTCAATGAGTCAGTCTTCGAATCAGGTGGCCAAAGAATTGGGGTTTCAGCTTCAGCATCAGTCTTTCCAATGCATACTCAGGACTGATTTCCTTTAGGATTGACTGGCTTGATCTCCTTGCACTCCAAGGTACTCTCAAAAGTCTTCTCTAACACCACAGTTCAAAAGCATCAATTTTTCGGTGCTCAGTTTTCTCTATAGTCCAACTCTCACAGCCATATGTGACTACTGGAAAAACCATAGGTTTGACTAGATGGACCTTTGTCAACAAAGTAATGTCTTTGCTTTTTAATATGCTGTCTAGTTTAGTCATAGCTTTTCTTTCAAGGAGAAAGTGTCTTTGAATTTCCTGGCTGCAGTCACCATCTGCAGTCATTTTGGAGCCCAAGAAAATGAAGTCTGTCACTGTTTCCAGTGTTTCCCCATCTATTTGCCATGAAGTAATGGGACCAGATGCCATGATTTTAGTTTTTTGAATGTGGAGTTTCAAGCCAGCTTTTTCACTTTCCTATTTCACTTTCATCAAGTGGCTCTTTAATTCTTCTTTGTTTTGTCATAAGGGTGTTGTCATCTGTGTATCTGAGGTTATTGATATTTCTCCCAGCAATCTTGATTCCTTGTGCTTCATACAGCCTGGCATTTCACAGGATGTTCTCTGCATATAAGTTAAATAAGCAGGGTGACAATAAACAGCCTTGACATAGTCCTTTTCCAATTTGGAACCAGTCTGTTGTTTCATGTCCAGTTCTAACTCTTGCTTCTTGACCTGCACACAGATTTCTCAGGAGGCAGGTAAGGAGACTTAGTATTCTCATTAAGAATTCTTCAGTTTTTTTGTGATCCACACTGTCAAAGGCTTTTCTGTAGTCAATAAAGCAGAAGTAGATGTTTCTCTGGAACTCTCTTGCTTTTTCCATGATCCAGTGGATGTTGACAATTTGATCTTTGTTTTCTCTGCCTTTTCCAAATCCAGCTTAAACATTGGGAAGTTCATAGTTCACGTACTGTTGAAGCCTCATTGCAGAATTTTGAGCATTACTTTGCTAGTGTGTGAGATGAGTGCGGTTGTGTGTTAGTTTCAACATTATTTGGCATTGCCTTTCTTGGGTCTGGAAAGAAAATTGGCCTATACCAGTCTTGTGGCCACTGCTGAGTTTTCCAAATTTCCTGGCATATTGAATGCAGCACTTTAATAGCACCATCTTTTAGGATTAGAAAGAGATAAATTGGAATTCCATCATCTCCACTAGCTTTGTTCGTAGTGATGCTTCCTAAGTCCCACTTGACTTTGCATTCCGGGATGTCTTCCTCTAGGTGAGAAATCACACCATCGTGATTATCTGAGTCATGAAGATCTTTTTTGTATAGTTCTTCTGTGTGTTCTTGCCACCTCTTATTAATATCTTCTGCTTCTGTTAGGTCCATACCATTTCTGTCCTATATTGTGCCCATTATTGCATGAAATATTCCCTTAGTTCAGTTCAGTCACTCAGTCGTGTCTGACTCTTTGTGACCCCATGAATCGCAGCACGCCAGGCCTCCCTGTCCATCACCAACTCCCTGAGTCTACCCAAACCCATGTCCATCGAGTTGGTGATGCCATCCAGCCATCTCATCCTCTGTCGTCCCCTTCTCCTCCTGCCCCCAATCCCTCCCAGCATTAGGGTCTTTTCCAATGAGTCAACTCTTCGAATGAGGTGGCCAAAGCATTGGAGCTTCAGCTTCAGCATCAGTCCTTCCAATGAACACCAAGGACTGATGTCCTTTAGGATGGACTGGTTGGATCTTCTTGCAGTCCAAGGGACTCTCAAGAGTCTTCTCCAACACCACAGTTCAAAAGCATCAATTCTTTGGCGCTCAGCGTTCTTCACCGTCCAACTCTCACATCCATGCATGACCACTAGTAAAAGCATAGCCTTAACTAGATGGACCTTTGTTGTCAAACTAATGTCTTTTCTTTTAAATATGCTATCCAGGTTGGTCATAACTTGAAATATTCCCTTGGTATCTCTAATTTTCTTGATGAGATCTCTAGTCTTTCCCATTCTATTGTTTTCTTCTGTTTCTTTGCATTGATCAGAAAGAAAGACTTTCTTATCTCTCCTTGCTAGTCTTTGGAACTCTGCATTCAAACGGGTATATCTTTCCTTTTCTCCTTTGCCTTTAGCTTCTCTTCTCTTCTCAGCTATTTGTAAGGCTTCCTCAGACATCCATTTTGCCTTTTTATATTTGTTTTTCTTGGGGGTGGTCTTGATTGCTGCCTCCTGTACAATGTCTTTAACCTCTGTCCATAGTTCTTCAAGCTCTCTGTCTGTCATATCTAACCCCTTTAATCTGTTTGTCACTTCTACTGTATAATCATAAGGGATTTGATTAGGTCATGCCTGAATGGCCTAGTGGTTTTCCCTACTTTCTTCAATTTAAGTCTGAATTTGGCAATAAGGAGTTCATGATCTGAGCCACAGTCAGCTCCTGGTCTTATTTTTGCTGAATGTGTAGAGCTTCTCCATCTTTGGCTGCAAAGAATATAAACAGTCTGTTTTCCATATTGACCATCTAGTGATGTCCATGTGTAGAGTCTTCTCTTGTGATATTGGAAGAGGGAGTTTGCTTTGACCCATGCACTCTGTTGGCAAACTCTGCTAGCCTTTGCCTTGCTTCATTTTGTACTCCAAGGCCAAACTTGCCTGTTACTCCAGTGTCTCTTGACTTCCTACTTTTGCATTTCAGTCCCCTATGATGAAAAGTACATCTTTTTTGGGTGTTGGTTCTAGAAGGTCTTTTAGGTCTTCACAGAACTGTTCAACATCAGTTTTTTCAATATTACTGGTTGTTGCATAGACTTGGATGACTGTGATATTGAATGGCTTGCCTTAGAAACGAACAGAGATCATTCTGTCATTTTTGAGATTGCACCAAGTGTTGCATTTTGGACTCTTTTGTTGACTATGAGAGCTACTCCTTCTCTTCTTCATTCTTTCTGGAGTTATTTCTCCACTGTTCTCTAGTAACATGTTGGGCAACTAGTGACCTGGGGAGTTCATCTGTCAGTGTCATATCTTTTTGCCTTTTCATACTGTTCATGGAGTTCGCAAGGCAAGAATACTGAAGTGGTAATTTGAGCATAATTTTGCAAAAAAAAAAAAAAAAACCACTAAAATATTGTAAAGTATTACCCTCCAACTAAAATAAATAAATTAATCACAGATATAATCTATCAGTAAGCATATGATAAAGTATTGGGGATCTGAGGACTTTCTAATATCCCCTAATACTATTATTTCTATAAATTTGTAAATGGAGTCTTCACATGAATATAAAATGGCTGTACAGGAATGCCATAAGTAGAATAAATGAAACTCCTACTTATTCTATCCTTTATACTAAATGTAATTTTAAGTGATTACTTTTTTAGTCATTATTTTTATAACTCACCTGGCTAATTAATGGGTATGGAAAATTAGACTTTAAGTCTCTGAATCCTCCATGAACAACTGCCTCATTAGGCTGCATTTGTTTCAATTTTTTGTGGTGGTGGTGGTACATATCTGAGAAATAAAACATTTTAATGACCAAAGTTGCATGTGGAGTTATATCCATAACTCCTTAAATGTGTAGCTCTATACAGGAAGGATCCATATTATGTGTTAGGCATAGACTCATTCTTAGCAGCAAACTCTAAATCACAATGTTTAATACTAGACATTAGTAACAGAATTGCATGTGATGATTATTAAGTATTTGCAGCAAAACATTTCATGGTTTCTCCTTGTCTTTAATGTCTTTCTCTACCCTTCTATTATGCCAAAACTCAGATATCAGCAGCTTTCCCAGACATTTCAGATAATAAATTGTTACATTTCAAGCCCTAAGCAACATTTTACTTACTTTCATTTTGTAGTGCTTCAGATTTTTATTGTCTAGATGTCCATTTTTGTTGTTGGTGTTAAAACTGTTTTCTGCTTTTTTATATTTTCTGAATGCCTTCAAAGTTTTAAGCATTGGGAAGAATCCACACAAGGATGTATTTGTTTAGAAAGGTAGCAGTGTTTTTTGTTTGTTTGTTTTTGTTTTTGTTTTTAAGGAAGGCAGCAGTCTCTGACCATAAAAGTTATGGTATCTAAGTTGCCAAAGCTGTCCTGTTAATTAGTATTTCATATTTATAATCAATTCCATATAAATTATTCCCTCTACTCCTTCATTTGGCAGTCAGAATATAAAAAAGATGTCAAAGAAGTGAGATGCAAGAAATATATTCCTTGTTAGGGTATATGAAACAATATGGAAATGAGAAGAATGTAACACACATACTTAAGTTTCATAATATTATTCTTAAAATATTATAAAGCATTACCTATGAAAAGGCCAATCAAGATGATTTAAGGCAAAGGAAAAACACGTGTAAAGACAAGGTGCCTTAACAAACATGGTGACTCTCAGGAAAGGGAAGTAGGTGGTTTGAGTGAGTCTGAATATACACAGCTAGAGGGTATTGATGAGAGATGAGGCTTTTTGGTTTATCATTTAGAGTTCATTTTGAAGGTAATTGAGAACACATGAGATGTTATTCTATTTGTGGCCAACCCAATCTGAGCATTACCAAGAAATTCTGGAACATGTAGTTTCAGTTTAGCTAAGGAATATTACAACATCATCACCATCCACCCTTGTAAATCTGAAATCCACACATACTTTCTGTAACTATATATAAATTCCAAAGAAGGAAAATAGAAAACCATGTTTTCATCTTACTGGAAGCAAGCATCACCTTGTACAGGTGAAAGCATACTAGACTTTCCCAAAAGTGAGAAAGAAGGACCTAAATATCATTTTATCCATCTTTGAGTGATATATTTCCTCTCTTCAATCAATCACATCTTTCTTTGATATCTTGAAACTTATAAACTGAGATTTTGTTTCTTATTATTAATACAATCTACGTCATATAGGAATGGGAATGGAAAATATATATAAATCTTTGTGTTAAATGGGGCAAAACCTCAAATGATTTGGAAGACATCCAAAATATTGGATGTTATTGGAGAATTATATTGAATTATATTGGAGAGAATTATATTGGAATTATATTGGAAATACTATCATCTTGGACACTAAGTACAAAGTGAAGATCTTATTTCAGCCCTAAAAACTGTTGGCAGGAAGCAAACTGAGAAAACTCCTCAAATGTCAACATGTGATTGTTATCTGCCATGAAAAGTAAAGGATGATACAGACAGCAGAAATAAAAGAACAAAGGATGAAATGTTTCCACAAAAGAAACTTCTGATCTACTCTTTTGTACTTATTCAGTTCAGTTCGGTTCAGTTTGGTTCAGTCACTCAGTCGTGTCTGACTCTTTGCAACCCCATGAATTGCAGCATGCCAGGCCTCCCTGTCCATCACCAACTCCCGGAGTTTGCTCAAACTCATGTCCATCGAGTTGATGATGTCATCCAGCCATCTCATCCTCTATCGTCCCCTTCTCCTCCTGCCCCCAATCCCTCCCAGCATCAGGGTCTTTTCCAATGAGTCAACACTTCCCATGAGGTGGCCAAAGTACTGGAGTTTCAGCCTCAGCATCAGTCCTTCCAATGAACACCCAGGACCGAGCTCCTTTAGAATGGACTGGTTGGATCTGCTTGCAGTCTAAGGGATTCTCAAGATTTTTCTCCAACACCACAGTTCAAAAGCATCAATTCTTTGGTGCTCAGCTTTCTTCACAGTCCAACTCTCACATCCATACATAACCACTGGAAAAACCATAGCCTTGACTAGACGGACCTTTGTTGGCAAAGTAATGTCTCTGCTTTTTAATATGCTATCTGGGTTTAAATTTCCTTCCAAGGAGTAAGCATCTTTTAATTTCATGGCTGCAGTCACCATCTGCAGTGATTTTGGAGCCCCCAAAAATAAAGTCTGACACTGTTTCCACTGTCTCCCCATCTATTTCCCACAAGGGGATGGGACCAGATGCCATGATCTTAGTTTTCTGAATGTTAAGCTTTAAGCCAATTTTTTCACTCTCCTCTTTCACTTTCATCAAGAGGCTTTTTAGTTCCTCTTCACTTTCTGCCATAAGGGTGGTGTCATCTGCATATCTGAGGTTATTGATATTTCTCCCAGCAATCTTGATTCCAGCTTGTGCTTCTTCCAGTCCAGCATTTTTACTTATTAGTAATGCTCATATAGGAGCCACATGATAAATGCTTCACTCTTTCCCCTTATTTTTCAGTATAGTGAGTTTATACACAATATGAAAGAATTTCTGAATGTTCTTCCTTAGGATCACTATACACTTCTGATGCTACAAGCAATCTAGAGATTTCTTGTAGGATATTTCAAATTTTTTTTCAACAAGGTCATTATGTGAAGGGTAAATATCTGTGTTCAAAGTGTTACTGAACCTCAATCTACTGTTTAAACATTTTCTATCAAGGCACAAGTCAGAATCTTCAAATCTGATTCTGGTTGTATTTTCTCTCTTGTACTTCATTTCTGGCCTCACTTCCTGGTGTCTCCCACTTTGCTGCAAAGAAAAGGCTCTCCCTGTTTTCAGTTTTGCTGAATTATATGACTTTGCTAAAAATTGTAAAGTTATAAGTTTAAGAATCTTAGGTCTGATTCTTCATATTAAAATGTGGATTTGGGAAATTTGAGAATTCTTTTGAATAAAGCTTAGATTTTGAGATAATGACTTATGACTTAAAAAATCCAATTTAAAATACATAGGAAATAATTTTCTATGCAAATTCAGTGGTTGGGGTGATATAGATCAAATGACAGATTGAATATGAAAATATTTTTAAATATTATGTTCTTTATGCCCACTGAACTAAGAATCTCACTATATGTACCTCAATTTTCTGCAAATTATATATTCTGCCAAGTGTTTTTTTATCTTTTTTTTTTGGAGTTTCATACTTTATTTCTCCAGTTGAAATAATTATACAGTCAAATATAAATTAAAGGCCTGGTTGTATAAGAAACCCAGGTCCTTTAGGTGGTTCAGCCAAACAGGTAAGACCTCTGGCTGATTCACATGAGATGCATTCACTCCTTGGCCCAGATTTTGGGATTCTGCTAGCCTTGAGTTCATTAATAGTTTCTTTAAAATCCTTAAGTGTCAGATCCTCCTAGTAGTTGTCATTTATTTGAACCATTGGTGGATTTACACAGGCCCCTAAACATTCCACTTCTATAAGAGTGAAAAGTTTGTCAGGTATAGTCTCTCCAACCTTTATTTTAAGTTTTTTTGTTTTTTTTTTTTTCTTAATGGCCTCCAGTATGCTGTCAGACTTTCAGTGCATGCAAGGCATAGTAGTGCATACTTGAATATACTTTCCAACTGGCTTTGCAATCTATATTGTATAAAAAGTTGGTACATCATATACACTCATCGGAGGTACCTGTAAAACATTTTCAGCCTTGTTCATAGCAGAGTTGGGCAGCCATCCATTCTTTCTTTGGGCTAAATCCAGGATCAGAAGCACAGCTTCTGCTTTATGCCCCTTTAGGTGTTGTTGTTGTCCAGTCCTTCATTTGTTTCTGAATCTTTGTGACCCCATGAACTGCAGCACACCAGGATTTTCTGATCTTCAATATCTGCCTGTGTTTGCTCAAATTCATGTCCTTTGAGTCTATGACACCATCCAACTATCTCATCCTCTTTTACCCCCTTCTCCTCAATCTTTCTCAGCATCAGGGTCTTTTTCAATGAGTCGGTTCTTTGCATCAGAGGTCCAAAATATTGAAACTTCAGCTTCAGCACCAGTCCTTCCAATCAATATTCAGAGTTGATTTTGTTTAGGATTGACTGGTTTGATCTTGCTGTCCAAGGGAGTCTCAAGAGTCTTCTCCAACACTACAGTTCAACACTACAGTTGTTCAGCATTCAGCCTTATTTATGGTCCAGCTCTTACATCTGTATGTGACTACTGGAAAAACCATAGCTTTGATTTTACGGACCTTTGATTACAGAGTGATGTCTCTGATTTGTAATATGTGTCTAGGTTTGTCATAACTTTTCTTCCAAGGAGCAAGCATCTTTTTATTTCATGACTGCAGTCACTGTCCACAGTGATTTTGGAGCCCCCCAAAAGAAAGTCTATCACTGTTTCCATTGTTTCCCCATCTATTTGCCATGAAGTGATGGGACCAGAGGCCATGATCTTTGTTTTTTGAACACTGGGTTTTTTCACTCTCCTCTTTCACTTTCATCATGAGGCTCTTCGTTTCTGTTCACATTCAGCCATAAGGGTGATGTCATCTGCATATGTGAAGTTATTGATATTTCTCCCGTCAATCTTGATTCTAGCTTGTGCTTCATCCAGCCCAGCATTTCATGTGATGTACTCTGTATAAGTTAAATAAGCAGAGTGATGATATACAGCCCTGACATATTTCTTTTCCAATTTGGAACCAGTCTGTTGTTCCACACCCAGTTCTAATTGTTGCTTCTTGACCTGCATAAAGATTTCTCAGGAGGCAGGTAAGGTGGACCTTGTATTCGCATCTCTTTAAGAATTTTCCACTGTTTCTTGTGTTCCACACAGTCAAAGGCTTTGGCATAGTCAATAAAGCAGAAGTCATTTTTTTTTTAACAGTTGTCTCTGTCCTCTTAAGAGTTTTCCACTGTGAAATCAAATGGAGTATCTAGATTATTGTCACATAATTTACTTTTACTTATTGATCAGCACACCTAAAATACTCCTGATCAAGCAAGAACTACAAATAATTTGTATGTGTCTGTGATTGAAATGTTTTTGACATCTTCCTTCCACAACTTTAAAACAATTATAGAATATTTTTTAAACATACCTTGTTATGTATTCCTTCTAAATATCCTATTTCATTTTTTTTTTCCCTGAGTGCTCTTTTTTTTTTTTTTTTTTTATTAGTTGGAGGCTAATTACTTCACAACATTGCAGTGGGTTTTGTCATACATTGACATGAATCAGCCATGGAGTTACATAAATATCCTATTTTGTTAAACTTTCCTCATATTATGTGGATTTAGTTATTATATATGAGCTTTTTTTAACCTAATTATCTTTAAATGTCCTATTTTATTTATTTAAAAAAATATTTTTAAATGTCCAATTTTATTGCAAATTAAATACATGGATGATATTTGGAAGTTTTTTTTCTTAAGTTTTTTCCTTATGTGTATGGATATTAGGGAAAACTTGGTATTTTGGTATTAATTTTAATAATTCTGATATTGAAGTCCATAAAATTCTGGAAGCTCATCTTCCTTTGGCAATGTTTTCAGTTACAGATTTTTTTTGTTTGTTTTTTTTTTTTTTTTTTTTTTTTGTGGGATCTAGGGCATCTGTTGGAGAAGGAAATGGCAACCCAGTCCAGTATTCTTGCCTGGAGAATTCCGTGGCTGGAGGAGCCTGGTGGGCTGCTGTCCATGGGGTTGCACAGAGTCAGACACGACTGAAGTGACTTAGCATTCATGCATGCATTGGAGAAGAAAATGGCAACCCACTCCAGTGTTCTTGCCTGGAGAATCCCAGGGACAGAGGAGCCTGGTGGGCTGCCATCTATGGGGTCACACAGAGTCGGACACGACTGAAGCGACTTGGCAGCAGCAGGGCATCTGTGATTATCTTACTAGTAGAGAAACTCAGAGACAAACAGAACAGACATTATAGGAAGAAAGAAAGGATTGTGAAGGAATTCTTGGGAATCCATGAATCCTTAATGTCTCATGACAGACATGCAAACATTCAGAGTGTAATGAAAGGAAACTGTCAGCACACCACTGTGATAGTGGAGAGGAGTGGACATTGTTTAGCTCAATTAGCTGGTCTTCATCTAAAAGCCTTCCAGATGAGGCCAAAATGAACTGCTGTGAGGTGATGAATCATGCGTTTTAACCTTAAAATATTCCTTTAATTATAAATACATCATTTTTTAAGCCTATACATTTCAGGTCTGGAAATACAGCATTCTACATCTGCAATTAAAATAAACAAATGTATGTCCTTTCCAGGATATGCAGAGAACACTAGTTACTCACAAAGAGGAACATGCCATGCAATTTGACTCAGAATAACACAGATGAGAAGTTAATCTGCTTTCTACACTCACCAATTCTCATTTAGAAGAGAAAACTCCTGGGGCATCATTTGATGAATAGCTAAAAAATTCATTCATAACATATACAACAGATATATTTAATATTCATGATGCATTCCCAATATAAGACCAATGTTTTCAATATAAACATTAAATAGATATATCAGATGACAATTAGTTTTTCTGAGGATTATAAACATAGATTCTTGTGATATAAAAAGTTATTGCCTATTATTTTGTGCATTTAACATATTTAATTAAATGTGCATCCTTTTAAGTGTTAATATACATAATATACATTAATATACATTTTCCTTCAGCTGCAGGTGATAAACAATGATTTTTTTTTCTACTCTATACAAATAATAAGCAGGAAAGTGTCATTTGGGAAAAAATGTGAAGCTATATCTTTGGAAGAAAAGCTATGGCCAACCTAGGCAACGTGCTAAAAAGCAAAGACATCACATTGCCAACAAAGGTCCATCCAAAGCTATGGTTTTTCCAGTAGTCATGTATGGATGTGAGAGTTGGACTATAAAGAAAGCTGAGGACCAAAGAACTGATGCTTTTGAACTGTGGTGTTGGAGAAGACTATTGGGAGTCCCTTGGGCTGCAAGGGGATCAAACCAGTCAATCCTAAAGGAAATCAGTCCTGAATATTCACTGGAAGGACTGATGCTGATTGGCCATCTGATGTGAAGAACTGACTTATTGGGAAAGACCCCGATGCTGGGAAATATCAAAGGCAAGAGGAGAAAGGGATGATAGAGGATGAGATGGTTGGATGGCATCATGGACTCAATGGAACAGACTTTGAGTAAACTCCGGGAGTTGGTGATGGACAGGAAAGCCTGGCGTGCTGCAGTCCATGGGTTTGCAAGGAATTAGACACAAGTGAGTGACTGAACTGAACTAAACTGATATCTGTGAGGAAGCTTCAAATTATAGTATCAGATTATGTGTGACTTTCACAGATTAAGTTATTGCCCATGTGAAGCAACACATTATCAGAGAGAAATTATTTAGTATGTACATTATTAGGCCACAACAACGTCAAGTAATCTTGCCTTTGAAAGAGACTCTTTTGTCATTGCTTTTTGAACAAGAGACTATTTTGCTAACTCTAACTCTAAATTGTACACTAGTCTTAATTCTTCCTTGCATGTGACAGTTCAATTTAGATGAGGACGGTCATAAAACATCAAGTTCTTCTCCTTGCAGTTCTCCTTTCCAGTGTCGTCTGTGTTGGATAGAGGAGCTTCCTGATGACCTGTTGAGTTGGTGGGAAAAATGAATGAATGAATGAACAAATGAATAACCAAATAAAGCCTAAAGCTGAAAATATTCCATGAGTGGCAAGGAGGGAGGGAGAAAAAGGAATATTTTTAACTTTTCATTTACTGAAGTTTGATGAGGTGATGTTTAGGTTCCTCGGGATTCACTTGTGAATTAAGATGGAAGAGACAAATGTAATTTTTTCTAAGAGTCTCTGAGCCATAGAAATAGGAAATTTGGGCCTTAGATATGATCACTTCTCAAATCTACTGTAAGCAGTATTTAAGTAGGACACAAGAACAGGAAGGAAGAATAATGTAATATAGAGAAACTCACATATGCATAAGGGATCTTTCATGTATTTACTCAACTTCCTTTTGAAGTTAGTGGTAAGCCTTAAGAAATATTTTTTTGTGATGCTTTTTTTTTTTTTTAGTAATAAATTGGATTATTGGAAAACTTTTAGGTTTTATTGTTTAACAAAGAAATATAGTTTCCATAGGTGATTATTATTGTAAGAGGTAAATATTCCCTATAGAATTTCTCATTAACGTTGGACAAACTATAATGAAAAACAGGAACGACATTTCTTAGAATAGGTCCATTCTCAAGGGATTCATTAAGAAAAGATAATGACATACATTGCATACCTCCTAAAATGTGGACATGTGCCTTCATTCTGTAGTTATCTTTGAAGTGAAGTCGCTCAGTCGTGTCCAATTCTTTGTAACCCCATTGACTGTAGCCTATCAGGCTCCTCAGTCCATGGAATTTTCCAGGCAAGAGTACTGGAGTGGATTGCCATTTCCTTCTCCAGGGGATCTTCCCGACCCAGGGATCGATCCTGGGTCTCCCGCATTGCAGGCAGACACTTTACCAAGTAGGGTTAAATTAATTAAGATAAAAAAACTATTAGAGAGAGATTTGGAAATCCATGCATGAACTGCTAGCTTGAATATGACATTTTTTGAATGTCCTGTGTGCTTTTGAAAACCATTATTAACATAGAATATCTGTGCCTAATATATTGTAATAGCTCTTTCTTAACCCTTCTATACAAGATTAGTGCAAACAATCAATCATTAGTAGCAGATTTTAGAAAGAAAATTCTGATGTGTTGATATGAATATATTCCCATAAGCTCATTTTTCACTTGCGAAGACAGAGAATGTTTAGTTAAAAACCAACCTTATCTAGGAATAGCTGCATTTCTGTCAGTGAGAAAGCTGATAGAAAGATTTGGCAGCTATAGAAAAAAGATATACTCTAGGAGTTGTGTTTATTTTTTCCACATAAATTCCTTCAAGAAATATGTATGCCTCATTTTTTATTAGTGTAAAGGAGAAAAAAAAAATCCCTTTCTCTTAGAAAATCCACTGTCACGTATATTGGTATTTTTAGTACCTTAATAAAACCCAGGGATTTGTTCTAAAGAACATCACATTATGGATGTTTCCTTGAGAAAATGCAACAGTGAGCTTTAGTTAAACAAAGAATTATGCTTCTTTGTTTCAAGTGAATTTAGTTTAAATATAGTCATTTGAAATATAAGTTTAAGCAGAATTTTAATTAGCTTATAAGCCCTGAGATATACTTCTCAGTAATGCTGAGTGTTTTGAGCCTCTACTTTCAGACTCACTCCATATTAATTTTAGCATGATAAGCAACCTTGTCTTTCATGCATTTTAAAGTCAAACAAATAAGATTGTTATTGACTCTAGTCACTTTATATTAACTCTCTGGTACCTGGTTATTATCATCTGATCCAGAAGTTCAAAAGGATCCAGCATTGCCTCTGAAAAAGTTCCAAGTTAGAAGGGAACTGAGACATTGATTTGCTAAGAGATAGTTGGTTTCTTGGACAACACATCCTTGTGTTCAGAGATAGAGGTAAAATATTAAGCATAGCCTCTGTTTAAACTCCTTACGTTACAAAGACAGTGTTAGTAAATGATAATAATCTTAGCTGCTCTATTAATTGCATAATGTACTAATAAATACTAATAGTTATTGAATATTCATTACAAATTTTGCTGTGCTAAGTCTTTACATTTAATTTCTTCTTCATCACTCACAACAATCTATGGTTTGTAAATTTTCCAGTGAGGTAAGGAAAATGACAATTATTAAATATTTTACTTCAACATCACTCATCTTGGACATGACACAGAAGAGAGTCTGATTGAGGTCTATTTATGTCTAGAGTTCAAATATTTAACCTCTTTGCTATATTGTGAAAAGGCATTTGTTCTGTTAATTTGACATACTACTTCTACTACTACTAACAAGCATTTATTAAACATTTGCTGATACCCTTCTAAATGATTCCCAATAATTAATTCTTACATAGATTCTACTATCCCACCAACTACAATCAATAGTACTCAAGATAGTTGTCTTATCAAATATACAATCCTGGTAATATGTCTAATAATGTTATTGTGAAAGTCACTCAATCGTGTTCAACTCTTTGTGACTCCATGCACTATACAGTCCATGGAATTATCCAGGCCAGAATACTGGAGTGGGAAGCCTTTCCCTTCTCCAGGGGATCTTCCTGACCCAGGGATTGAACCTAATACTCCTGCATGGCGGGTGGATTCTTTACCAGCTGAGGCTCAAGGGAAGCCCCAAAGCATTATAAATATGTGTATACACACACACACACATATGTGTGTAAATATATATATATATACATATATATATGTATTACACACACATAAATATGAACTAGAGTGTTTATAGTACCCCTATTTACAGATGCCACCAAACTGGAAATTGTCTAAACATCCACTAGTGTTTGAATGGATAAATAAATTGTAATGTATTTAAAGAATAGAACACTATAGAGCAACATTATATTGAAATTCATAATTAAATGTTGAATGAAAGAAGTGTGCATTTTTTAAAGAAGTATGTACTAATCCAATTTTTATCCAATATAAAAATAAGCAAAACTAATCTATGTTGTTATAAGTCAAAGTAATGATAACCCTCTGAAATGAGTAAAGTGACTAGAAGAGATATAAAAAGAAGACTCTGAGAAGCTAATATAATTTTTTTGAGTGGTGATTATTTATCTATCTATATCTATCTTTAACTATATATATATACCTGACAAAATGTGGTCCACTGGAGAAGGGAATGGCAAACCACTTCAGTATTCTTGCCTTGAGAACTCCATGAACAGTATGAAAAGGCAAAAAGATAGGTTAGAGAAAGATGAACTCTCTAGGTCGGTAGTTGCCCAATATACTACTGGAGATCAGTGGAGAATAACTCCAGAAACAATGAAGAGATGGAACCAAACAAAAACAACACCCAGTTATAGGTGTCTGCTGGTGATGGAAACAAGGTCCTATGCTGTAAAGAGCAATATTAAATAGGAACCTGAATAGTTAGGTCCATGATTCAAGGCAAAATGAAAGTGGTAAAATGAGATGGCAAGGGTGAACGTTGGCATTTTAGGAATCAGTGAACTAAAATGGAATGGAGTGGGTGAATTTAACTCAGATGATCATTATATCTACTACTGTGGTCAGGAATGCCTTAGTAGACATGGAGTAGCCATCACAGTCAACAAAAGAGTCTAAAATACAGTACTTGGATAAAATCTCAAAAATGACAGAATGATCTCTGTTCGTTTCCAAGGCAAAGCATTCAATATCATGGTAATCCAAGTCTATGCCCCAAACAGTAATGGTGAAGAAGCTGAAGTTGAACAGTTCGATGAAGACCTATAAGACCTTCTAGAACTAACACCCAAATAAGATGCTCTTTTCATCATAAGGAGTTGAAATACAAAAGTAGGAAGTCAAGAAACACCTGGAGAAACAGGCAAATTTAGCCTTAGAATACAGAATTAATCAGGGCAAAGGCTAATAGAGTTGTTCCAAGAGAATGCACTGGTCATAGCAAACTCCCTCTTCCAACAACACAAGAGAAGACTCTACACATGGACATCACCAGATGGTCCATACTGAAATCAGATTGATCATATTATTTGCAGCCAAAGAAGGAGAAGCTCTATACAGTCAGCAAAAACAAGATTGGTAGCTGACAGTGGCTCAGATCATAAACTCACTATTACCAAATTCAGACTTATGGAAAACCACTAGACCATTCAGGTATGACCTAAATTGAATCCCTTATGATCATACAGTGTAGGTTAGAAATAAATTTAAGGGACTATACCTGATAGACCGAGAGCCTGATGAACTATGGGCAGAGGTTTGTGGCATTGCACAGGTGACAGGGAATAAGACCATCTCCAAGAAAAGGAAAATGGCTGTTTGAGGAGACCTTACAAATAGCTGTGAAATGAAGAGAAGCAAAAAGCAAAGGAGAAAAGGAAAGGTATATCTATGTGAATGTAGAGTTCCAAAGAAGAGCAAGGAGAGATAAGAAAGCCTTCCTCAATGATCAGTGCAAAGAAATAGAGGAAACCAATAGAATGGGAAAGAAAAGAGTTCTCGTCAAAAAAATTTAAAAATACCAAGGAAACATTTTATGCAAAGAAGGGCTCAATAAAGGACAGAAATGGTATGGACCTAATAGAATCAGAGGATATTAAGAAGAGGTGGCAAGAATACATGGAAAAACTAGACAAAATAGATTTTCACAACCCAGATAATCATAATGGTGTGATCACTCACCTAGAGCCAGACATCCTAGAATGTGAAGTCAAGTGGGCCGTAGGAAGCATCGCTAAAAACAAAGCTAGTGGAGGTGATGGAATTCCAGTTGGGTTATTTCAAATCCTAAAAGATTATGCTGTGAAAAGTGCTGCACTCAATATGCCAGCAAATTTGGAAAACTCAGCAGTAACCACAGGACTGGAAAATTTCAGTTTTCATTCCAATCCCAAAGGAAGGCAATGTCAAAGAATACTCAAACTACCACACAATGACACCCATCTTAAACACTAGTAAAGTAATACTCAAAATTCTCCAAGCCAGGCTTCAACAGTATTTGAACCGTGAACTTCCAAATGTTCCAGCTGGTTTTAGAAAGGCCAGAGGGACCATATATCAAATTGCCAACATCCATAGGATCATCAAAAAAGCAAGAGAGTTCCAGGAAGACATCTACTTCTGCTTTATTGACTATGCCAAAGCCTTTGACTGTGTGGATCCCAACAAACTGTGGAAAATTCTGAAAGAGATGGGAATGCCAGACCACCTGACCTACCTCTTGAGAAATCTGTATGCGGGTCAGGAAGCAACAGTTAGAACTGGACATGGAATAACAGACTGCTTCCAAATAGGAAAAGGAGTACGTCAAAGGTGTATATTGTCGCCCTGAACTTTAACTTATATGCAGAGTACATCATGAGAAATGCTGGGTTGGATGAAGCACAAGCTGGAATCAAGATTGCCAGGAAAAATATCAATAACCTCAGATATGCAGATGACACCACCTTTATGGCAGAAAGTGAAGAGGAACTAAAGAGGCTCTTCATGAAAGTGAAAGAGGAGAGTCAAAAAGTTGGCCTAAAGCTCAACATTCAGAAAACTAAGATCATGGTATCTGGTCCCATCACTTCATGGCAAGTAGATGCGGAAACAGTAGAAACAGTGGCAGACTTTATTTATTTGGACTCTAAAATCACTGCAGATGGTGATTGCAACCATAAATTCAAAGATGCTTACTCCTTGGGAGAAAAGTTATGACCAACTTAGACAGCATATAAAAATGCAGAGACATTACTTTGTGAACAAATGTCCATCTAGTCAAGGCTATGGTTTTTCCAGTAGTCATGTATGGAAGTGAGAGTTGGACTATATAGAAAGCTGAGCACAAACGAATTGATGCCTTTGATATGTGGTGTTGGAGAAGATCTTGAGAGTCCCTTGGACTGCAAGGAGATCCAACCAGTCCATCCTATAGGAAATCAATCTTGAATATTCATTGGAAAGGCTAATGTTGAAGCTGAAGCTCCAATATTTTGGCCACCTGATGTGGATAACTGTCTCATTTGAAAAGACTCTGATTCTTGGAAGGATTCAATTGGGAGAAGGGGACAACAGAGGATGAAATGGTTGGATGGCATCACCGACTCAATGGACATGAGTTTGAGTAAACTCCGGGAGTTTGTGATGGACAGGGAGGCCTGGTGTGCTGCCGTCCATGGAGTCACAGAGTCACACACGACTGAGCAACTTAACTGAACTATACACACACACACACGAACACATTTTATATACATATGTGTGAAATTAGGGACATTAATGTAATGTTAAAATTAATTTATTCTGTGACTTCCTCTGTAAGTTTTGCATTAACTAAACTTCTTCTTCATAGGTTTCCATTTCCTATCATTACCGTAACCTTTATAGCCCATTTATTAGTTTGTTATTTCTTTAAAGTTAGACATAAACTTCAGCTTGTCTTCTGTACCTTGAAAATAGTATGCCTCCTCTTCATGAAAATATCTGTAGACTTTAAAGAAACCTTTATAAATATAAAATGTTGAAAAATTTCCCAATGTATTTAAATTTAGATAATATTTATGTTTATATCTGAGTATTTTATGTTTGATAATTGATGCTTAATGTTTTAAACAGAACTTCACAAACATTTTTACCTTTCAGTCAGTCACTTTCATTAGTTTGCACTTCAAAAGTAATGTTTATATCTTGTCATTCACTTTTTGACTCAATTATTTCATCTCAAATATACCATCAAAATAAGACTTTAATTAACTTGCAGAAATTTGTAATACAATAACCTGGTTCCTCAAAGGATCTTGCAAAACAAATATGCATTTGCATTAGTTAACAACAGAAGCACTATAATTATGTTTTTAATGTTATTATCTTGATGAAATGCTGACATTACCGTTTAGCTTACTGAATGTTATAACTTAAGTATTTGTACCAGGATATCTGACTTTCCTCCAGTTTAAAAAAAATAATATTTTGAAATATTTACTTCACGGTGAAATGCTTTTGTGTTGTTTTTCAAATGGATCACTGGAGAGTCAGTGTTGAAAATAGACCCTAAATGTGTGTGTGTGTTGGTAGTGGTGGTGATGGGAGAAATATTGTAGAGATGAGCATGGATATAAATTAAAAAACAACTACCATAATCCAATAGAGAAGAGGTGGTGGTGACTGAGGGGCTGTGTTTTAACTGTAATACAAGAAAGAGCAGATACTGAATGTGTTTTAAAAGCACACCTTGCCAAATTTATCCTTGTGTACCCAGTATCCTGCGTGCGTGTCTGCGAAGTTGGCTTTGTCTTGTCCAAGTCTTTGAGAACCTGTAGGCTATAGCCTGCCAGACATCTCTGTCCATGGGAATTCTCCAGGCAAGAATACTGAAGTGGGTTGCCATGCCCTCCTCCAGGGAATCTTCCTGACCCAGGGATCGACCCAAATCTCTTGTCTCATGCATTGGTAGGCAGGTTCTTTTCCACTAGCGCCACCTGGGAAGCCCACCCCATATCTTACATAACATAAACTTCTCAAAATATTTGCTGAATGAAAGAATAACACATCATCACATAATCCTTTTCTCTTTAATTGTCCGTAACTGTTTCTCAGTGTGAATTGAAGAAATGTTTTGCCATTACTCTGAGTTAATCTCTCCTCATGCATGCCCTGAACATTCTATGTGTATTTCACAGTTCTTGCCAATATTCTTTGTGCACTGAGAACATGGTTAGAGGATCTAGAGAGTACTGTCCAACAGAAATTCAATGAGCCACATATGCAATTTTAAATATTCTGGAACTAACAATGAAAACAAAATTAAAAAACAAATCTGAAATTAACTTTATGATATATTTTATTTATCTTGATTTATCAAGAACATTACTATTTCAAAATATAGTCATTATGAAAAAATCAATGCGGTTTTCTTCATACCTTTTTTTTTTTTTTTCCCTTTTGGTACAAAGTCTTTCAAAGTTAGTGTGTATTTTACATTTATAGCACCACTCAATTCATATGCTGAATTTCATAATAAAAACCTAATTTGCATTTATAAGTAATAAAGTTTATAGTTGAAAGAGTAGATTTACACACTTGAGTTGTTCCAAATGTTAGTTGTTCCAAATGTACTTCAAAGTTTTCAAGTAACTGAATTGACAATCAGTTTTAATGAACAAATTTAAAATAAAACTTAAGTGAATTTTAAAATTCAGTTCCTCAGTCCTTTGAGTCACATATCAAATGATCAACATGTAGCTTGTTGCTGCTGTTCAGTCAGTTGTGTCCGACTCTTTGCACCACCATGGGCTGCAGCATGCCAGGCTTCTCTGTCCTTCATAAACTTCTGGAGCTTGCTTAAACTCATGTCCATTGAGTCAGTGATGCCATCAAACCATCTCATCCCCTGTCGTCCCCTTCTCCTTCTGCCTTCAACCTTTCCCAGTATCAGGGTCTTTTCTAATGAGTCAGCTCTTTGCATCAAGTGGCCAAAGTACAGGAGTTTCACCTTCAGCATCAGTCTTTTCAATGTATATTCAAGGTTGATTTCCTTTAGGAATGACTGGTTTGATCTCCTTGCAGTCCAAGAGTCTTCTCCAACACCACAGTTCAAAAGCATCAATTCTTCAGTCCTCAGCCTTCTTTATGGTCCAGCTCTCACACCCATACATGACCACTGGAAAAACCATGGCTTTGACTAGACGGACCTTTGTCAGCAAAGTAATGTCTCTGCTTATTAATGTGCTGTCTAGGTTGGTCATAGCTTTCATCCAAGGAGCAAGCATCTTTTAATTTCATGGCTGCAGTCACTATCTAAAGTGATTTTAGAGCCCAAGAAAAGAAAGTCCGTTGCTGTTTCCATTGTTTCCCCATCTGTTTGCCGTGAAGTGATGGGACTGGATGCCAAGATCTTAGTTTTCTGAATGTTGAGGTTTAAGCCACGCTTTTCACTCCCCTCTTTCACCTTTATCAAGGCTCTCTAGTCCTCATTGCTTTCTGCCATGAGTGGTGTCATCTGCATATATGAGGTTATTGAGTTTCTTCCAGCTTGTGCTTCATCCAGCCTGCATTTTGCATGATATACTCTGCATGTAAATTGAATAAACAGAGTGACAATATACAGCCTTGATGTACTCCTTTCCCAGTTGGAACCAGTCCATTGTTCCATGTCTGAGTCTAACTGATGCTTCTTGATCTGTGTGCACGTTTCTCAGGAGGCAGATAAGGTGATCTGACATTCGCAAAAAAAAAAACACTACAATCTTGTAAAGTAATTAGCCTCTAACTAATAAAAATAAATAGAAAAAAGAAAGAATTTTCCATAGTTTGTTGTGATCCACACTGTGAAAGACTTTAGCATAGTCAATGAATCAGAAGTTGATGTTTTTCTTTAATTTTCTTGCTTTTTCTATGATCCAACAGATTTTTCTACCATGTTCATTAGTGCAGGACTAGAAAACCAACTTCTTTGTCTTAAAGTATAAAGAGAATATAACATAATTTTACACATTATATATGAAGCATGAAAATAAAGAAGATCATTTAGCATAATTTTTGAGATATTTTTGCCTCAGCCGCATTCAGGGACAGAAATAAAGGCATGGAATAGGCAGAAAGACAGTTGAAATTAGGACTGGAGTTCTTCCATGGGAAGGAGGTAAAACAACTAGAGTACATAAGTAAGACCGCAATGATAAAGGCGGATTATAGTATTTAATCTTGTTAAAGTTGTAATATTCCTGCCAAAAATGAATATTCTTAATGTTCTGAAGAAACATGAGACAAACCAGATTTGGATGACATTTAAAAAAATGACTGGTCTCTATTCCTGAAAATTTAAAGGTCATCGAAGACAAGGATAGGCTGAGAAAATAAACCAGCATGAAGGCTAAAGAGACAGAATATCTAAATATGTTGTGGAATACTAGGTTAAATTGTGGACATGGAAAATATAGTTTTTATGAACGTTATTGCAAAAATTAATTTCGACTGTCTAAGGTGGATTAGGTAAGTATTTTACTGTAAATCTCTATTTCTGATCATTGTGCTACAGTTATGAAAAAGAACCTTTTGTTCTTTAAAAAAAAGTTGATGTATTTGGAACTTAAGAGCACAGTATTATCTTCAATTTATGGTTAAATGATTCAGAAAGAAAGTGAAGAGCAAGTAAGAGAAGAAATTTAATCACCAAGGGGGCAACTAAAGATAAAATAAATGGAACATCTTATCTTTGATCAACTAATTATTAATCTACTTAAGGAGTGTATATGACTTATTTGCACCCTTCTTGTAACTTATCTGTACATTTGTAACTATATTAAAGTCACAAAAATATTTACAATGAGCATTCTTTCATTTATGCATTCAAGATGCTATTTTGTGTGCCAGCTTTGTGCCTGGTCCTGCTATAGAGATGCTAGGGTTTCTATTATACACACTTAGCAGACATCAATATATTGGATAAATCACCTTGGGTCTTCTACACTACATATTGTGTGTGTATACATACAAAGGAATATTATTCACACATAAAAAGTGAGAAATGCTAATACATACATTCTACAACATGAAAGAATCTGGTAACTTTATGGTAAATGGCATAAGCCAGACACACAAGGAAAAATAGTGTATGATTATAATTATATTAATTATATAGACTATACAAATTCATAGAGAAACAAAATAAAGGTACCAGAGTCTGAAGGGAAAGAGGAATGGGACCTTACTGTTTCACAAACACAGGGGTTCTGTTAGGAATAATGAAAAATTTCTGAAAATTGTGGTGACATTTTTGCAGCATTGTAAATGTACTAATGCCATTAAAATGTATAAGCGTACTTCAGAGGAATCATGGGTTTGGTTTCCTACCATCAGATTAAAGTGAATAATATAATAAAAAGAATAACACCTTTTTTTTTTTTTGGTTTGTTTATTTCCCAGGATGTATAAAAGATATTTGGAAAATATAGCCATAAAAAATCTGTATGATGCAGTAAGAGGGAAGTTCATAGTGATATAGACCTTCCTCAAAACAAAACAAAACCAAAAAATAAGAAATGAAAAGAAAAAAGAATGAACATAAAGGAACAAAAAATCTCAAATAAACAACCAAACTTACCATCTAGAAGAATTAGGAAAATGAACAAGCAAGGCCTAAGCAGAAGGAAGGAAATAATAAAGATTAGAGAGGAAGTAAATGAAATGGAAATTTAAAAACTATAAAAAAATAAATAAAACCAAGGGTTGATTTTTTAAAAGGATAAATACAGTTGCCAGACTTCTAGCCAAATTTACAAAGAAGAAAAGAGAGAGAACCCAAACAAACAAAATAAAAAATGAAAAAAAAAGAAATTAATGTACAGAATATATATATACAGAAATCTGTCATATTCCTTTACACAAATGATGAATATCAGAACACAAGCAAATGGAAAGATACACTGTTCTCATGTATTGGAAGAATTAACATTGTTGAAATGATCATACGCCCTAAGGCAATCTATAGGTTCAATTGCAAATCCTATTGAAATACCAATGGCATTTTTCACATAACTAGAACAAATAATTGTAAAATTTGGTATGGAAACACAAAAGAACCCAAATAATCAAAACACTCTTGAGGAAGAAGAATCAACCAGGAGGTGTCATGTTTCCTAACTTCAAGCTATGTTCTAAAGCTGTAGTAATCAAAACAGCATGGTAGCTGCACAAAACCAGACATATTGATCAACATAATACAGTAGAGAGCCCAGAAATAAATTCACACTTATATGGCTAATTAATCTATGACAAAAAAGACAAGAATATACAGTGGGGAAAAGAAAGTCTCTTCAATAAATAGGGTTGTGAATAATGAAGAGCTACATGCAAAATTATCAGACTGAACTACTTTCTCACACCAAAGACTTAAATGTAACCTTTGAAATCATAAAACTTCAAGAAGAAAACTTAGGGAGTACACTGTTTGACATTGCTCTTATCAAAATTTAAAATATTTCTCCTCCAGCAAAGGAAATAAAAACAAAGCAAAACAAAACAAATGAAACTACATCAAGCGAAAAAGCTTTTGTACAGTGAATGGAACTATCAACAAACTAGTGAGGCAGTTTCCTGAATGGGAGAAGATACTTGCAGATGGTATAGTCAATAAGGGGTTGATATCCAAAATATACCAAGAATTAATACAACTCAACGTTAAAAAAAAAAAAAATCGACAGCGGTCCTGAATAGGGACTTTTCCAAAAAAAAAATCATGCAGATAAGAAAATGTGTTCAACATTACCAATCATCAGGGAACTGCAAATCAAAAACACAAAGAGATATTACTTCATACTTGTCCTAATGGCTATTATCAAAAAACAACAAATAACAAGTGTTAGTGAGGATGTAGTAAAATGAGAAACTTGTGTACTGTTGGCAGAAATGTAAATTAGTGCAGTCATTATGGAATATTTGATGGAGGACTCTTAAAAAATTAAAAATAGAATAACCATGTAACCTACCAATTCTACTTCTGGGTTTTTACTTAAAGCAAAATGGTTAATTCAGTGATTCAAAATGATATATGTGCCCTTATGTTCACTGAAGCATTATTTACAGTGGCCAAGAAATAGACGCAACCTGTGTTCATTGATAAATAAATTAAATATATATATATTTATATATTGATCTATATATAAGCATATACACACACACGTTACCAACTAACAATAAGTGCTTGGTTCAGTACCAGTTATTTAAAGTTCCTAAATTGAGCGGTCTTTATCTTCCAAACAAGACTAATAGTAGTATTACTACAGGGTTATTGTGAGGATAAGAATAGTGCGTGTTATCTGGACAATAAACATAATCATTAACATTATTCTTTTTTGTTGTCTTTGAAGGTACAAGTTAACTTGTGATTTTGTTGTTATTTTATCTGCTGGGTGTATTTCTAGTATTTTATTTGGGGAGGAGAATGATCTTATATCTAAAGTGTGGGATGGGTAGGGAGGTGGGAGGGGGGTTCAGGATGGGGAACACATGTACAACCATGGTGGATTCACATCAATGTATGGCAAAATCAATACAATGTTGTAAAGTAAAATAAATAAATTAATTAATTAAAAAATGGAATAAAATGAATAATAAAAAAAATAAAGTGTGAACACTATCTTGTATAGAGGAAATATTCTAAGAAATTCCTTAACCAGAGAATATAAAACCTTGTTTCCTAGATGACCTCAGTTTGACCCATTCAGTCATTACATTATGTAGATGTACATAGAGCACATATAGAAAAAATTAGATATTTGCTTTGTTTTAGCTAGTCTTAAACTTGGGAAGTAGACAAAACTAATATATACAAAAGGAGTACTGGCAAAATAGGCAAGAGATTGTTTTATTATTAGCAGATAATCTCTAATAAGCTATTTGGGGGCCTGAGGAATTTAACTTTTTTTATTCTAAGTAGTTGTTCTTAACTTCAGACAAAAGTATATCATAAAGTTGATTTGCCCCGTACTCCTCACCATTGACCATATAACTTTGATACTAAGTGCAAATCATCCAATTCAACTAGTAGCCTGGATAGACCATCATTTTCAAAATTTAAACATTCAAAACCTAGTGGGAAATATGTTTATATATGGACCCACAGTGCTTGTGCATGCACACACATGCAGTTACTAACATACATATTCGCACACACCTTAGGTCAGTTCAGTTCAGTCGCTCAATTGTGTCTGACTCTTTGTGACCACATGGACCGCAGCATGCCAGGCCTCTGTTCATCACCAACTCCCTGAGTATACCCAAACTCAAGTCCATTGAGCTGGTGATGCCACCCAATGATCCCACCGTCTGTCATCCCCTTCTCATACTGCCTTCAATCTTTCCCAGCATCAGGGTCTTTTCAAATGAGTCAGATCTTCGCATCAGGCGGCCAAACTATTAGAGTTTCAGCTACAACATAAGTCCTTCCAGTGAATATTCAGGACGGATTTACTTGAGTATAGACTGGTTGGATCTCCTTTCAGTCAAAGGGACTCTCAAGAGTTTTATCCAAAAGAGTTCAAAAGCATCAATTCTTCAGTGCTCAACTTTCTTTATAGTCCAACTCTAACATCCATACATGACTACTGGAAAAACCATAGCCTGACTAGATGGACCTTTGTTGGCAAAGTAATGTCTCTGCTTTTTAATATGCTGTCTAGGATAGTAAAAAAAATTTGCTTCCAAAGAGTAAGTGTCTTTTAATTTCATGTCTGTAGTCTTCATCTGCAGTGATTTTGGAGCCCCACAAAATAGATCAGCCCTGTTTCCACTGTTTCCCCATCTATTTGCCATGAAGTGATGGGACCAGATGCCATGATCTTAGTTTTCTGAATGTTGAGTTTTGAGTCAACTTTTTCACTCTTCTCTTTCACTTTCATCAAGAGGCTTTTTAGTTCCTCTTCACTTTCTGCCATAAGGGTGGTGTCATCTGCATATCTGAGGTTATTGATATTTCTCCCAACAATCTTAATTCCAGCATGTGCTTCCTCAAGCCCAGAGTTTCTCATGATGTACTCTGCATAGAAGTTAAATAAGCAGGGTGACAATATACAGGCTTGACGTACTCCTTTTCCTACTTGGAACCAGTCTGTTGTTCCATTTCCAGCTCTAACTGTTGCTTCCTGACCTTCATACAGATATCCCCTGATGCAGGTCAGGTGGTCTGGTATTCCCATCTCTTTCAGAATTTTCCACAGTTTGTTGTTATCCACACAGTTAAAAGATTTGGCATAGTCAATAAAGCAGAAATAGATGTTTTTCAGGAACTCTCTTGCTTTTTCGATGATCCAGCAGGTGTTGGCAATTTGATCTCTGGTTCCTCTGCCCTTTCCAAAACCAGCTTGAACACTTGAAGATCACGGATCACGTACTGCTGAAGCCTGGCTTCGAGAATTTTGAGCATTACTTTACTAGTGTGTGAGATGAGTGCCATTGTGCAGTAGTTTGAGCATTTTTTTGGCATTGCCTTTCTTTGGGATTGGATGAAAACTGATCTTTTCCATTTTTAAAAATTTATTTATTTATTTATTTTACTTCACAACATTGTATTGGTTTTGCTACACATTGACTTGAATCCACCATAGGTGTACATGTGTTCCCTATCCTGAACCCCCCTCCCACCTTCCTCCCCATCCCATTCCTCTGGGTCATCCCAGTGTACCAGTCCCAACCATCCTGTATCATTCATTGAACCTGGACTGGCGATTTGTTTTACATATGATAATTTACATGTTTCAATGCCATTCTCCCATATCATCCCACCCTTGCCCTCTCCCACAGAGTCCAAAAGACAGTTCAATACATCGTGTCTCTCTTGCTGTCTCACATACAGGGTTATTGTTACCATCTTTCTAAATTCCATATATACGCGTTAGTATACTGTATTGGTGTTTTTCTTTCCGGCTTACTTCACTCTGTATAATGGGCTCCAGTTTCATCCATCTCATTATAACTGATCCAAATGTATTCATTTTAATGGCTGAGTAATATTCCATGGTGTATATGTACCACAGCTTCCTTATCCATTCGTCTGCTGATGGGCATCTAGGTTGCTTCCATGTCCTGGCTATTATAAACAGTGCTGCGATGAACATTGGGGTGCACGTGTCTCTCTCTGATCTGGTTTCCTCGGTGTGTATGCCCAGCAGCAGGATTGCTGGGTCATATGGCAGTTCTATTTCAAGTTTTTTAAGGAATCTCCACACTGTTCTCCACAGTGGCTGTACTAGTTTGCATTCCCACCAACAGTGTAAGAGGGTTCCCTTTGCTCCACACCCTCTCCAGCATTTATTGCTTGTAGACTTTTGGATAGCAGCCCTTCTGACTGGCGTGTAATGGTACCTCATTATGGTTTTGATTTGCATTTCTCTGACAATGAGTGATGCTGAGCATCTTTTCATGTGTTTGTTAGCCATCTGTATGTCTTCTTTGGAGAAATGTCTGTTTAGTTCTTTGGTCCACTTTTTGATTGGGTCTTTTATTTTTCTGGAATTGAGCTGCAGGAGTTGCTTATATATTTTTGAGATTAATTCTTTGTCCGTTGCTTCATTGGCTATTATTTTCCCCCATTCTGAAGGCTGTCTTTTCACCTTGCTTATAGTTTCCTTTGTTGTGCAGAAACTTTTAATTTTAATTAGGTCTCATTTGTTTATTTCTGTTTTTATTTCCAATATTCTGGGAGGTGGGTCATAGAGGATCCTGCTGTGGTTTATGCTGGAGAGTGTTTTGGCTATGTTTTCCTCCGGGAGTTTTATAGTGAAAACTGACTTTTTCAAGTCCTGTGGCCACTGCTGAGTTTTCCAAATTTGCTTGCATATTGAGTGCAGCACTTTCACAGCATCATCTTTTAGGATTTGAAATAGCTCAACTGGAATTCCATCACCTCCACTAGCTTTGTTCGTAGTGATGCTTTCTAAGGCCCACTGGACTTCACATTCTAGGATGTCTGGCTCTAGGTGAGTGATCACACCATCATGATTATTTGGGTCGTGAAGATACTTTTTGTACAGTTCTTCTGTGTATTCTTGCCACCTCTTCTTAATATCTTCTGCTTCTGTTAGGTGCATACCATTTCTGTCCTTTATTGAGCCCATATTTGCATGAAATGTACCCTTGGTATCTCTGATTTTGTCGAATAGATCTCTAGTCTTTCCCTTTCTATTGTTTTCCTATATTTCTTTGTACTGATCACTGATGAAGGCTCTCTTAACTCTCCTTGCTCTTCTTTGGAACTCTGCATTCAACTGGGTATATCTTTCTTTTTCTCCTTTGCTTTTCACTTCTCTTTTTTTCACAGCTATTTGTAAGGTCTCCTCAAACAACCATTTGCCTTTTTGCATTTCTTTTTCTTGGAGATGGTCTTGATCCCTGTCTCCTGTACAATGTCATGAACCTCCATCCATAGTTTATCAGGCACTCTGTCTATCAGATCTAGTCCCTTAAATCTATTTCTCACTTCCACTGTATAATCATAAGGGATTTGATTTAGGTCATACCTGAATGGTCTAGTGGTTTTCCCTACTTTCTTCAATTTAAGTCTGAATTTGGCAATAAGGAGTTCATGATCTGAGCCACAGTCAGCTCCCGGTCTTGCTTTTGCTGACTGTATAGAGCTTCTCCAGCTTTGGCTGCAAAGAATATAATCAATCTGATTTTGGTGTTGACCATCTGGTGATGTCCATGTGTAGAGTCTTCTCTTGTGTTGTTGGAAGCGGGTGTTTGCTGTGACCAGTGTGTCCTCTTGGCAAAATTCTATTAGCCTTTGCCTTGCTTCATTCTGTACTCCAAGGCCAAATTTGCTTGTTACTCCAGGTTTTTCTTGACTTCCTACTTTTACATTCCTGTTCCCTATAATGAAAAGACATCTTTTTTGGGTGTTATTTCTAAAAGGTCTTGTAGGTCTTCATAGAACCGTTCAGTACTGGTTGGGGCATAGACTTGGATTACCATGATATTGAATGATTTGCCTTAGAAACAAACAGAGATAATTCTGTTGTTTTTAAGATTACATCGAAGTACTGCATTTCAGACTCTTTTGTTGACCATGATGGCTACTCCATTTCTTCTCAGGGATTCTTGCCCACAGTAGTAGATATAATGGTCATCTGAGTTAAATTTACCCATCCCAGACACACTTAGTTGAATAAAAAGTTTCACAAATGGTACATAAGCTTAATACATGTGAAAGAACTTGATATTTTCAGCACATAATTATTTTTTTTAATTTCCTATTTACAGTGCTGTGCCCATCCCAGATTGGAATCTAAGTCATGAATCAAAGATTCAAGCAAGGATATTATTTTTTTCTGTCTTGTTGTCCATAATAAGATGGACAACCTAGTTATGAGACCAAGCACAACACAAATAAAAGCTGCAGAAACTGCTATATTAGTTACAGATGGTACTGGTGTGAATAACTTTTATTATATTCTAGATCCCTTATAAATAAACCCCCCATTACTGTTGGCATTTTCAGCTAAAGCTTTGATTAACATGGTAGGATGAGGACTTATGTAATATATAATGCGCGAAGCATTTTACTATGTAGGAAAACAAGTGCAGTCTTGTTAGGAGAAACTAACTCTAAATCACATACACCTTAATGATATCTGCAAATGACATCTATCCTTTGCAAAGTCAAAATTGGAGCAGTTGCTCATTATATTACTTAATGTTCCTTATAAAAAAAAATCTGTGTAGTCAAAATATGCTGCAATTGGTGTCTGAGAAAAGAATATCCTTTCAGAAATAACTAGTTTGTTTTGTTGTTTAAACAATGATAACAATATATAATTCTGTTTCCTTTTCTGTTTTATTCAACAGGAGTAAAGTGTTAACCAAAGTATTGATAGTTTATATTTATTTGATTTCATTGCAAATAATTGAATATCTTATGTTTACTTATATTTAATATTTATTTCAACATTATAAATCATCAAAATTTATGTAGTTACATGTAAATTATTTTATTTTAAATAAGTAATAATTGAATCTTTTTTAAGTACATGCAGTTGAGCTGTCATTTATATTTTGATTAATTCTAATTTATGTATGGCCTTTGAAGGAAATATTCTGTTCTTATTGGAGCATTGTGCTTCATGATGAAGATTAGTTAATCTGAGTGTTGGCTCAGAGATGTTTCAATCAAATTAAAAAAAGAGTAATGATCACCAGTGATAACTCAGAGCAAATTTCATTTGGTTAGGACAATAAAATTTAGTGTGGTAGTAGGAGGCAGGCTCCCTATTAATATCTGCATTTGAGTCTAGCTCCAATAATTATGTGTGTGTGTGTGTTTTACTTAATATCTTTAGGCTTCAGTTTCCCCAGCAGTAATGTAATAGCATCTGCCACTAAAGGCTGCTGTGAAGGTAAATATAAATGTATGCACGACTGAGTCTAGCATGTTTTCTCAGAAGGGCTTACAAATTTACCAGAGAGAATACCTAAGTGAAGTGTCAGTGTAACCTCAAATTTTATTTACAAATATTATGCAATGAAATTTATTCTTTAAATTGAACATTTTGTGTGCAGCATTAATAGCTTTTTCTGCTATAAAAATGTACATTTCAATACATAAAATAAAAAATATATAGAAAAAAATGGCAATTAAAAATAATTATTTTCACCACTCAGAGATAATCAGTTAATATTTGCAAGTTTGCTTTCAAACTTCTTTCTTATATAAATTAAAATATGAAATCATATAATTGAAAGCATACAAATAAATGACATAATGTATGCTAGCCACTTTTGGAGTAGGAAATGGCAACACACTCCAGTAATCTTGCCTAGAAAACTCCATGGACAGAGGAGCCTGGTGGGCTACTGCCCATGGGGTTTCAAAGAGCTGGATTTCACTGAACACAAACACGCACAAATGTGCCAGCCATTGGATATTGATAAAGTGATGAAAATGATAGATAGGGTCCTTGATTTCATACTGCTTGAAAATTCTGTGACAAATTGAATTAAATACTTATAAATCATATATCTGAGAAGGGGTTATTATTTGAAATTTGAATAGGACTCCTACAAATCAATGACAACAACAAAAACACCTGGTTAAAAAATGGGAGAAGAACTTGAAACCAGTAATTTATTTTATTACATGCTCATTTATGTCTATGTGACAATTAATATTCCTACTTAAATATAAATTTAACAACTTTCCTCATTACTTGATCATAAGAAAGCAGAATGCCCCATTGTCTACTGAGTGGGAAGAAGACCTAATTAGACGTTTCCCCAAAGAAGACATACAGATGGCTAATAAACAAATAAAAAGATGCTCAACATTGCTCATTGTTTGAGAAATGCAAATCAAAACCACAATGAGGTGTCAACTCACACCACTCAGAATGGTCATTACAAAAAAAAAAAAAAAAATCTGCAAATAGTAAATACTGGAGAGGGTGTGGAGAAAAGGGAACCCTCTTACACAACTGGTGCAAATGTAAATTGACATGGCCACTATGGAGAACAGTATGAAGATTCCTTAAAACACTAGGTATAAAACTACTATATAACCCAAAATCCCACTACTGGGCAAATACCCTGAGGAAATCGTAATTGGAAAAGGCACATGTACTCCAGTGTTTATTGCAGCACTGTTTATAATAGCTAGGATTGGAAGCAATCTAGATGTCCATTGACCGATGAGGGATGAAGAAGTTGTGGTACCTATATACAGTGGTATGTTATTCAGCCATAAAAAGGAGCACATATGAGTTCTAATGAGGTGAATGAACCTAGGGCCTATTATACAGAGTGAAGCAAGCCAGAAAGAGAAAAACAAATATAGTATATTAACACATATATATGGAATCTAGAAAGCTGGTACTGATGAACCTATTTGCAGGGCAGCAATGGAGATGCAGACATAGAGAACAGACTCGTGGACACAGTGGGGGAAGGAGATAGTGTGACAAATTGAGAGAATAGCATTGAAACATATGCATTTCCATTTGTAAAATGGATAGCCAGTAGGAATTTGCTGTGTGATATAGGGAGCTCAGGGCTTCCCAGGTGGTGCTAGTGGTAAAAGAACTCACCTGTCAATGCAGGGGCTGTAAGAGAAATGGGTCTGAGCCCTGGGTCAGGAAGATACCTTGGAGGAAGGCATGGCAAGCCATCCCAGTATTCTTGCCTGAAGAGTCCTGTAGATGGAGGAGCCTGGCTGGCTACAGTCCATGGACACGACTGAAGTGACTTAGCATGCATACATGCAGAGAGCTCAAACTCAGTGCTCTGTGACAATCAAGAGAATTGGGATGCGTGGGAGGGGTCAGATAGGGTGGGAGGTAGGAAGTAGGAGGTAGATTGAAGAGGGAGGGGACATATATATATATACCTACAACTGATTCAGGTTGATGTATGGCAGAAATCAACACAATATTGTAAAGTAATTATCCTCCAATTAAAAATAAATATATTTATTTTTATAAATAAATCATATTTATATTTATAAATAAATAAAATTATAAATTAAAATGTTATTTATTTATAAGTAAATAAAATATATTTGAAGCTATGATCAAAAATCTCTCCAAAAACAAAAGCCCAGGACCAGATGGCTTCACAGGATAATTCTATCGAGCATTTAGAGAACTCATGCCTATCTTTCTAAAACTGTTTCAAAAAATTGCAGAGGAAGGAACACTTCCAAACTCATTCTACAAGGCCACCATCATCCTGATACCAAAACCAAAGAAAACACAAAAAAGGAAAACTACAGGCCAGTATCACTGATGGACATAGATGCAAAAATTCTCAACAAAATTTTAGCAAACAGAATTCAGCAACACATCAAAAAGCTCATACACCATGATCAAGTAGGGTTTATTCTAGGGATGCAAGGATTCTTCAAAATACACAAATCAATCAGTGTGATACATTATATTAACAAATTGAAAGATAAAATTCATATGATAATCTCAATAGATGCAGAAAAAGCCTTTGATACAATTCAGCACCCATTTATTATTAGAACTCTTCAAAAAATGGGCATAGAAGGAACCTACCTCAACATGGTAAAGGCTATATGTGATAAGCCTATAGAAAATATTGTTCTCAATAGTGAAAAACTGAAAGCATTCCCCCTAAGATCAGGAACAAGACAAGTGTGTACACTTCCACCACTATTATTCAACATAGTTCTGGAAATCCTAGCTATAGCAATCAAAGAAGAAAAAGAAATAAAAGGAATCCAGACCAGAAAAGAAGATGTAAAGTTCTCACTGTTTGCAGATGACATGATACTGTACATAGAAAACCCTAAAGATAGTATCAGAAAATTACTAGAGCTAATTAGTGAATTTAGCAAAGTTGCAGGACACAAAATCAACACGCAGAAATAACTCGCACTTTTATATACTAGCAATGAAAAATCAGAAGAAATTAAGGAATCAATCCCATTCACCATTGCAACAAAAAGAATTAAATATCTTGGAATAAACTTACCTAAGGAGACAAAAGAACTGTACACAGAAAATTATAAGACACCAATGAAAGAAACCAAAGATGCCATAAACAGATGGAGAGCCAGTCCATGTTCCTGGGTAGGAGAATTAATATTGTGAAAATGACTATACTACCAAAGGCAATCTACAGATTCAATGTGATTCCTATCAAATTACCAATGACATTTTTTTCACAGAATTAGAACAAAAAAATTCACAATTCATATGGAAACACAAAAGATCCTGAATAGCTTAAGCAGTCTTGATAAAGAAGAATGGAGCTGGAGGAATCAACCTTCCTGACTTTGGATTATACTCCAAAGCTAACGTCATCAAGACAGTGTGGTACTGGCACAAGAACAGAAATATAGACCAATGGATAAAGATAGACAGTCCAGAAATAAACCCATGCACCTATGGGTCCCTTATTTTTGACAAAGGATGCAAGAATATACAATAGGGCAAACATAGCCTCTTCAATAAGTGTGCTGGGAAAACTGCACAGCTACATATAAAAGAATGAAATTAGAACACTTCCTAACACCATACACAAAGATAAACTCAAAATATATTAAAGGCCTAAATGTAAGACCAGAAACTATAAAACTCTTAGAGAAAAACATAGGCAGAACACTCAAAGACATAAACCACTGCAAGATCCTCCATGACCCACCTCCTAGAGTAATGGAAATAAAAACCAAAATAAGCAAGTGGGACCTGATTAAACTTAAAAACTTTTGTGCAGCAAAGGAAACTATAAACTATAAGGTGGAAAAGCAACCCTCAAAATGGGAGAAAATAATAACAAATGAAACAACTGACAAAGCATTAATTTCAAAAAGATACAAGCAGCTCATACAACTCAACACCAGAAAAATAAACATCCCAATCAAAAAGTGGGAAAAAGCTCTAAACAGACATTTCTCCAAAGAAGACATACAGATGGCTAACAAACACAAGAAAAGATGCTCAACATCACTCATTATTAGAGAAACGTAAATCAAAACTTCAGTATCACCTCACACCACTCAGAATGGCCATCATCAAAAATTCTGCAAACAATATGTGCTGGAGAGGGTGTGGAGAAAAGGGAATGCTCTTGCACTGTTCATGGGAATATAAATTGATACAGCCACTATGGAAGACAGTATGAAGATTCCTTAAAAATTTTGGAATAAAACCACCATATGACCCAGTAATCCCACTCCTAGGCAAATACCCTGAGGAAACCAAAATTGAAAAAGACACATGTATCCCATTGTTCATTGCAGCATTATTTACAATAGCTAGAACATGGAAGCAACCTAGACATCCTTTGACAGATGAATGGATAAGGAAGTTGCGGTACATATACACAATGGAATATTACTCAGCCATAAAAAGTGACTCATTTGAGTCAGTTGTAATGAAGCAGATGAAACTAGAACCTATTATACAGAGTGAAGTAAGAAAGAGAAAGACAAATATCATATTCTAATACATATAAGCAGAATCTAGAAAAATGACACAGAAGTTTACTTACAGGGCAGCAATGGAGAAACAGACATAGAGAATAGACTTGTGGACATGGGGAGAGGGGAGGAGAGGGTGAGATGTATGGAGAGAGTAACATGGAGACTTACATTACCATATGTAAAATAGATAGCCCACGGGAATTTGCTGTCTGGCTCAGGAAACTCAAACAGGGGCTCTGTATCTACCGAGAGGGGTGGGATCGGGAGGGAGACGGTGTGGGGGGGTGGGGGGGCAGAGTTTCACAAAGGAGGAGATATATGCATGCCTACGGCTGATTCATGTTGAGAATTGACAGAAAACAATTCTATAAAGCAATTATCCTTCAATTAAAAAATAAATAAAAATAAAAAGTTATATAAACCATACCTTGATCCAGGTTTATCCAAAGTATTTGTTTGCTCCTTTTAGAAACTCTATTTTGTTGAATTGCCTTGAAAGATGTGTGGTTACACTCAAACATCTCTTCTGGGTATTAATCTGCTCAGGAGTATTATAATCCTTCATTGTTCCATGGGATCTTAAGAAGTCTATTGAGCTAATAATGACAGTACAAAAATTATTCTCTTCCATAGGATTGATAGGACTGTTCACACAGTGATATATAATTGTGATATTTGTGGATTAAAAATGTAATTTTAAGAAAGTTTAGAAGACTTTAAGTACAAAGAGAATTTTGGAAGTATTTCAGTTAGCAGAATTCTGTTAACATATAAGCTTATGGTCCTCCTCATAGTTTTAAGAGAGGACAGCTTAAGCTTCTTGCTTAAGAAGCAAGTAAAATAGCAAAATTACCACAGGCCTGATGACAGTAATTCTACATGGAAAATCCAATAGATAGCTAGTATATCTGTATCTCACCCTTTTAATTCTATTACTAAAGCTCAAATTCATTGCTTTAATTGATAAACATGAAGTACTATATAGAAGTCAGGTTTAAATGCCAATAGCTTTTATTTTTACAGTCAATATTGTTATTTGCAAAGCTAAAAATTTATTTTCCAAACTAGAACTGGAAACTTCAATTTATAATTTCCTTAACTAAACCTGTATTTTAGTGTATTTCTCCCTGTCAGTGAATGCTTCCAGCCTTTAACTTTGAACAGTGCTTGCATTTGTTTTTGACAAATGTTTGCCTTATTATAAAACCATTCATTTATATCAATCAACTTCACATAACAATTGACAACTGAGCCAATATCCTTTCCTTTAAAACTTTGGAAGATAATTCAAGTCCTGCATGATTTTACCACCTGACTTTAATTTCCTCCACATGAAGGGGTTATAGGCACTTTAAACCTGAAATCTACCACCTTCTGTACGATATAAGTCATGACAAGTTATTGCTTTGAATATCAGAGGTCAATGGCATAATTTATTTTAAAAAATAATACATTCTCACTATGCCCAAAATAGTTCATTCTGATACCTAGAATTGTTTACATCAAGGTACATATAATGAAACATAAATCTTGGGACACTCTTCTTTCTCCTTCAAAAGCACAGCAGTGCATGCTGATTCAACATGTTCACTATTTCCTAAAATATGTCTACAACCCTTATTATTACCCTCCTTCTCATAGCTATGTTTACTGTCATTCACTGTAGTATACCATCATGCCATGCCACCTGGACTATTGGAACAGGCTCCAATCTAGTATATGTGCTGCAAATTCTTGCCTCATCCATTTGGTTCTATACAGTAATAATCCTGGTGGCTCAGTGAGTAAAGAATCTGCCTGCAATATAGGAGACCCAGGTTCAATCCCTGGGTCAGAAAGATCCCCTAGAGAAGGGAATGGCAACCCATTCTAGTCTTCTTGCCTGGAGAATTCCATGAACAGAGGAGTCTGGTGGGCTACAATCCATGGGGTTGCAAATAGTTGGACATGACTTAGTGACAAACACAAACACAGTAATATAAAAAAGGATTTTCTAAGAACAAAATAGAGGTTAGGTCTTCCAAAGACCCAGGATCTTCATCTGACATAAAATATGCTCTTTGTTTTGAAACATGTCATTCACTTGACTTTTAACACACCTTGCTGAACTTTTCAGTTTAACTATATAAAATAATGAGTAATACATTTAATACTACTACTACTAATAAAATATAATGAAAATAATATCATATAAATGAAGCTAATATAATATTTGTTGTTCAGTCACTAAGTCATGTCTCTCTGATATCCCAAGGACTGCAATACACGAGGTTTCCATGTCCTTCACCATCTCCCGGAGCTTGCACAAACTCTTGTCCATTGAGTCTTGATGCCATCCAATAATCTCATCCTCTGTCATGCCTTTCTCCTCCTGCCTTTAGTCTCTCCAAGCATCAGGGTCTTTTCCAGTGAGTCAGCTCTTCTCATCAGGTGGCCAAAGTATTGGAACTTCAGCTTCAGCATCGGTCCTCCCAATGAATATTCAGGAGTGATGTTTGCATTTTCTTTCTTTTCTTGAGGATGGTTTTGATCACCACCTCCCGTACAATGTTACAAAACCCCTGCCGTAGTTCTTCAGGCATTCTGTCGATCAGATCTAGTCCCTTGAATCTATTTGTCACTTCCACTGTATAAAGATAATAGTAATAAAAAAATAATAATAAAAAGAGCTATTAACAATATTTATTTAGTACTTAATATATAGTAGATATGCTCAACTTTTTAATAGAATTTTGTTATGTTATTACAATTCTCTAAGAAATCTGTATTTTAAGTTCCATTTCATAGACCAAGAAAGATATGTTTAATATATCTTATTACTTGGTCAAAGTCACAGAGCAGAGGCAGTATTTAACCTGATTCCTGGCACAAAGGCAAACTCTTAATGACTATACTACACAATTTAAATTTTTTACCTTTGCCTCATCCTCCATTGTTTTTCATAATTCAGGATTCAGTTTGTGAGTAGCCTATTTCATGGAACTTTCATAAAATATACCTATACTGACTTTATCAAATAAGCTAACCAAACTTTTGTAAAATATAATCTCACTGTATTTTAACCTTGTATTGATTTCTGAAACTTCAGTTTAAGAGCTGTGCTTTCTGATGCATTACATTTAAAAATTCTATTGTAAAAGAGAATGAATAAAATCAATGATGGAGTATACATTACATTGCTAAATTGGAAATAATTTATCACAGCAAGGATCCTTTACTAAAGGAAATATTGGTCCTCCCTTTAAGATATCAATATTTTGTTTCCCATATGAAATGAGAGTACACTTTTAAATATCCTTGAAAAATAAAAGCAGTATGAGCCCTCTATTTAAGATGTTAATAAATTATGAAATCTCATAATCTGAAAAGTCATGGTCTACACTGAAGTCTTATGGGACCCTATATTTATTTATGTACAGATTTTCTTCTACACTGTAAAAACTCTTTAAGGATTAGTCATTTTCTATTTAACTTCACATTATTGGGACCATTATACTTTCTGCTTGCAGTGCAGGCTTAATGTTGCTTTTGTATGTACAGACATACTTGTGAAGGTTTCTTTCTACATCCAAATTTTCTGTAACATGCTGTCAGTCCAAAATTTATACCTTATTTCTTGCTGTCAACACTACTGCTATTATTGCTACAATTACAAACCTGCTCTCTTACATTACCATTTAAATATTTCATGTGCATTATCCCCCACCCTTTTTCCTCATAAACACATGTTGCAGCAGATGGGGCACATTCAGTTATTTTAATTTAGCAGGAGAAGAAATTAAAGCTCAGAGAGATAAAATATTTGGTAACAATTCTTCAATTATTAAGTTATAGAGTTGGAATCAGAACCTGATTCTTTTGTCAGCCTAGGAACACAGCACCATGTCATATTCAGGTTCCTCCATCTCAAACTAGTTTATAAGCCCCACACTGTTAAGGACTATTTTGAATATTTTCCCATAGAGGTAGTACTAGTGCCCTACATATGAAGATTTAAAAAGTAATAATAATCTTTTATCCACAGTATCAATCAACAGGGTATACTGATACTGTGTATAAAATAGAACTAATGAGAACCTACTGTATAGCTCAGGGGACTCTACTCAATGCTCTGTGGTGACCTAAATGGGAAAGAAATCCAAAAAAGAGGGGATATACTTACACGTGTAGCTGATTCACTTTACTATACAGTAGAAACTGACATAGCAGTGTGAAGCAACTATACTCTAATAAAATTTGATATAACACAAAGAGAGTCAGTTAAAGAAGTCTGTAGTTAATATTTGGAGAGTCCTAAATCAGGATGGGGCTTCCCTGGTGGCTCAGTGGTAAAGAATATGTTTGCCATTGCAGGAGACCTGGGTTTGATCCCTGGGTTGGGAATATACCCTGGAAAAGGAAATGGCAACCCACTCTAGTATTCCTGCCTGGGAAATCCCATGGACATAGCAGCCTGGCAGGCTACAGTCCATGGCTGCAAAAGAGCCAGACATGACTGAACAACAGCAGTCAAATCAGGATACTGCTTTAGACTTGCCAAATAACTTACTTTGGTCAATATTATATCAAATAACTAGAATAATTTGATTTAGGTATACAATTTTCAAGCTATCTTTCATCATTACCCATGTTTAATGCATGAACATGCTGAGTGGTTTCAGGTCTCTTAATCACCTTTCTTTTTAGAGCTAATTTAAGATCAACTAAGAAGAAAAGAAAAACAATTGACCATACTTTCTTCTGCTACAAGAAATCATGGATCTCACTTAAAATCCAAAGGCATTCTCTGAAAGCTGATGCAAAGTACAGTGTCAAGAAAATCACACAAGAATATGTTTTTGTGGAAATTGGAGACTGAACATACCAACAATGGTCTATATGTATTTTGCCATCTGAAGATAATTTTTAAAATAAAGACTATTTTTTAGAGCTGTTTAAGGTTCACAGCAAAATTGAGGGAAACATGCTGCTCCCACTCATATATAGCCTCAACTCACCTTTGAAAGTGATAGTCACTCAGTCATGTCTGACTCTTCATGCTCCATGGACTGTAGCCTGCCAGGCTCCTCTGTCCATGGAATTCTCCACTCAAGAATACTGGTGTCAGTAGCCATTTCCTTCTGGGGTTCTTCCAAGCCTGGAATTGAACACTAGTCTACTGAAGGTTGCTTTCAAATTTTGGCAACTGTAAGTAAAGCTTCCATGAACATAAATTTTTGAGTGGACATAAATTTTCAACTCTGTATGAATAAAGCCTGTTTTGTTTTGTAAAAAGCTGTCAAACTGTCTTCCGAAGTGGCTGCACCATTTTGTATCTCCACCAGCACTGAATGAGGGTTCTTGTTGCTCTAAATCCTTGTCAGCACTTGATGATGTCAGTATTCCAGATTTTCTAGTAGGTGTGTAGTGGTATCTCACTGTTGTTTTAATTTGCAGTTCCGTGATGACATAGGGTATTGAGCATCTTTTCATATGTGTATTTGTCATTTGCATATTGTCTTAGATGAGGTACATATTAAAATCTTTTGCTCATTTTAAAAATTGGGTTCTTATTAAGTTTTAAGAGTTCCTTTTATATTTTGATAATAGTCATTTATCAGATAGGTCTTTTGTATATATTTTCTCCCAAGCTGTAGCTTATCTTATTATTTTCCACAGGACATATTCAAAAATATTTTCAAAATCTGAAAATACCTCATATCCAGATGAATCTGAGCCAATGAAATATTTAAAATTCTAACAGTTCTTAGAGATCATTCTACTTTGAAATCTTAGAGATGGACTATTTTTGGTGGAGCTGACACTAAGCACAAAATTGAGAAGATTTTGGATGAGATTCCAAGAATTCTGGCATCTCTTTGGCAATCATATACCCTAAATGCTTCTCAAGTTCCATTGTTATATTTTCTGATGTCACCAGCACTTGACTTTTAAACAATAGGAATTTCAGTTTATCTTGCATATATAAATTGCTGTCACAAAATATTAGCTTAGTGGGGAGAGAATAATGACTTAAATAAGCAGATGAGCTTTTTTTCCCTTTTAATTGCAAGTTTAAAGCCAAGAATTTTAGAGTAACATCAATTAGAAACTCTAAAAGGAGAATATAAATGTAGATTGATATATGCTTATTTGGAGACATATATGACTTTTGTGAATTCTTGCCTTTGCTAGTTCCTTCCTCTATAGAAAAAAATATTTTAAATATGCTATGAGTACATTTATATTTAAATATGCTATGAGTACATTTCCCAATTTGGATTGGTTCCAAACTTGGAGAGGGATACATCAAGGCTGTATATTGCTACCCTGCTTGTTTATCTTATAAGCAGAGTACATCTTGCAAAATGCCGTGCTGGATGAAGCATTAGCTGGAATCAAGATTGTCAAGAGAAATATCAGTTACCTCAGATATGCAGATGACACCACCTTTATGGCAGAAAGCAAAGAGGAAATAAAGAGCCTCTTGATAAAAGTGAAAGAGGAGACTGAAAAAGTTGGCTTAAAACTCAACATTCAGCAAACTAAGATCTTGGCATCTGGTCACATCACTTCATGGCCAATAAATGCTGAAACAATAGAAACAGTGACAGACTTTCTTTACTTGGGTTCCAAAATCACTGCAGCCATGAAATTAAAAGATGTGTGCTCCTTGGAATTAAGGATATGACCAACCTAGACAGAATATTGAAAGCAGAGACATTACTTTGCCATCAAAATTTAACTAGTCAAAGCTATGGTTTTTCCAGTAGTCACATATGGATGTGAGAGTTGGACCATAAAGAAAGCTGAGCACCAAAGAATTGATGCTTTTAAACTGTGGTGTTGGAGAAGACTCTTGAGAGTCCCTTGGACTGCAAAGAGATCAAACCAGTGCATCCTAAAGGAAATCAGTCCTGAATATTCATTGGAAAGACTGATGCTGAAGCTGAAGCTCCAATACTTTGGTCACCTGATGCAATGAACTGACTCATTGGAAAAGACCTTGATTCTGGGAAAGATTGAAGGCAGGAGGAGAAGGGGATGACATAGTATGAAGTTGTTAAATGGCATCACTGACTCGATGGACATGAGTTTGAGCAAACTCTGGGTGTTGGGGATGGACAGGGAGCCTGGTGTGCTGCAGTCCATGAGTTCACAAAAATGTCGGACATGACTGAGTTACTGAACTGAACTGATGAGTATCTTAGTCTAAGAAGGAATATAACCAGACTGTATGTACTATCAGACATTCACTATTATTAGATATATTATCCTTACTTAAAAAAAAAAAGTGAAAATTAAAACATTTTGTATATCCCTGAAAGTATCAAGGGCCTGCTGCACTGTGACTGATGGATAAGTCACTCTACCTCATAGTAATACTTGTATCAATTAGTTTAGTGTTTTTATTTATTTCAAATTTCATTCTTAAGATTTACTGCTTCCCATTCTGTTAGGAAGCTGAAAATTGAACAGGTTATTAATAATAGCTAGCATTTTTTCCACTTGTACTTATTCTGTGCAATACTCACTCAAACATTATTCCAAATACTTTTATACATATAAGTTCATTTAATTTTTATAACAAGCATAGGAGGAAGTATTACTTGTTAAAATTGTAGTTGAGTAGTTGACAAAGTATTATATTATTTTCAGGTCCACAGCATAGTGACTCAGTAATTTTATAGGTTATACTCCATATAAAGTTATTATAAAATGTTGGTTCTATTTTCTGTGGTGCATTGCATTCTCATGTCTTACTTGCTGTTTAGTTATTTGTACCTCTTAATCGCTTTCACCTATCTTGCCTCTTTTCCCATTCCTCTTCCCACTGTTAACCACTGGTTTGTCCTCTGTATCTGTAAAACAATGAGGATTTCTCAAAAAATTAAAACTTAAACTACCACAGGAACGAGAAATTCCTGCTCGTATATATCTGAGTTATATCTGAAGAAAACAAAAAAAGCTAATTCAAAAAGATATATCCACCCCAATGATCATAGTGACATTATTTGCAGTAGTCAAGATATGGAGGAAGTATAATTTTCATGATTTCTCTCCTGTTTTCTGCTGTTGCATAGAATATTTCTCCAAAACAATGTAAAACAACAATTATTTTATTTTGTTCACATTTTGTGGATTAGGAATTTGCTAAGGGCTTCCCTGGTGGCTCAGTGGTAAAGAATCCACAGCCAATGCAGGAGACACTGGTTCGATCCCTGAGTTGGGAAAGTCCCCTGGAAAAGAACCCACTCGAGTAGACCCACTGCGGTATTCTTGCCTGGGAAATCCCATGGCCAGAGGAGCCTGGCAGGCTACAAGTCATGGGGTCACATAAGAGTCAGACATGACTTAGCAACTAAGCAACAAAAAGGGCTCACCAAGATAGTTCTTCCTTGCAGTCTTTCTTATTAGATACCTGAACTGACTATTTTTAATGTGGCTCTTTTATACAGCTGGAAATGGTTGCTGGTTATTGGCTGGGAGATCAGCTGGAGTTGTTGACTGAAATAAATACACATGGATCACAGGGCAGTTGTATTTTGAACATGCATTCTGACTTTCACCAGAGCAAACAGAGATAATCAAGTAACTCAATAGATTTTTCTGATTCAGTTTTAGCAGACAAAGCATCATATTTGCTATATTGTCCTGGTTATTTAAATCATGAAGAGTAGTTTAAAGTCAAGAATAAGAAATATAGACTATACTTCTCAGTAGAGGGAGTGTCAAAGAATTTATAGATTTGTTTTAAATGGTCACAATTCCCTACTGATGTTGAGAAAATTATAGAAAGAGGTAAAGTAAATTAAATGGGGAATCTAGTATTAAACCCAGTCCATTCCAGCTCCAGAGACATTACGCATAAACACTCTTCTGTGGAGCCACACTTAAGACAGAATTGACATGGTCTGTGTAAGCACTCTCTGCTGTAATATGTCAGATCACTTTATTTAAACTCATGTCAATTTTTTATGATTCTTTTGGAGAATAGAGCAAAAGATGAAACATAAAAATTCATTTAGCCCAACTCAGGGATACTGTGGCTCATGGGCCAAATCTGGCTAATAATTCATTCCTGTAAAAAGAATTTTATCAGAACAAAACCTCACCTATTTGTTTACCTATTGTCTATGGCTGCTTTTTTGTTTCAATGGCAGAGTCCAGTGCCCCATATGGATCATTTGTTCCCAAAATTCTACAATAGTTATTATCTGGCTTTTAAGAAAATATTTTCCAACCCCTATTTAAAGGATCAGAGATTAAAGGTTAAGGTAAAAGAGAAAACAGGTATTGTGATAAGAAATGTTAAATAGCTAACCTATTATTACTAAATCAATCAGTGTAGAGATTAGTACAGTATACAGTAATGTCTCTAAAGGGAACATTCATTTTCATTTTATAATATCTGTATTTTATTTTAGTGAGAGCGACATTCAATTATATAATAAAAATCATAGTATTAAATACATAAAAATGCCAACAGCATCTTGCTGTAGTGGAAAAAACAGAAACTTGAAATTAGAACAGAAAGAAGTCTTCCATTTATACTTATCAATAGTTTATACTCTCAGATCTCTGATTTGTCAAATAGGATTTTTGAGTTTTAATTACTACATATAAAGTATATTCAATCTCACTTCTCACTGTTGTGACAAAAATACTTTATGTGTTGACTTAGAACAAGGTATACCACTCTGATACATTTAAGTTATGAGGAAGAAACCAGGATAAGCTAAGACAAAACCTAGACTTGTAAAACCGAGAATTGAAAGTTAGTGTTAGTCCCCAGGAAAGAATATTACTCAGAGAAACTTAGGAAATTATTTATTTATGTGTTATGTAGTAATTTATCAGCAGGCACAAAAGAAAGTTGTATTTAGAACCCCTATTATCACAGATGGCAGAAAATGAACAGTAACCAAAATGAAAGAGCTCAGCTCATATTAATCTGAAATTTTTGAGCCCATCTTTGAGATTATTGAATAGGTGCTTTGATGACAGTTAAGGCAAGAAGAACATTAGAATTATCTCATTTAACTCTTTCCATGAATCTTTGACAATGATACAATTTGCCTTGTTTCTCACATGAGGAAATTCAAATGGTATGTCCAAGATCCCAGAATTACCAAGGAGCAGAATCAAAACTTGAATCAAACATCTTGTGATATAAAACATGTGTACCATAGAATTGACCATCACTAAAGGAGAAAAGAGAAATTTGGTTATTTGAAATGCAGTTTCTCATAAATAATATCATGTTTTCATGTGTGTTAGTCTTATATGACAATACAAATAAAGACAATAGTAACAATGATAAAATCTCCCCAAAATAAAGCTGTTAATCTTCCAATGTAATACTATCATTAAGCCTTTTTTCTCCCCTAATAAATCTTGCCAACCACCTCAAAACCAATAAAGAATTCTGATTTTGATCTCCATGACAGGCAAAAAGATAAAACTATTAAGAGAAATGGGATGCTCTACCACTTCCTAGTCTCGTGCTTGTAATAGGTTACTTAAGGTGACCTAAAATATATTTATCTCATATTGTTGTTAGGAGGATTAAGCCAGACAATGTACACAAACTTGTTAGCATAGAATTATCAAATAGAAATTTAGGGAATTCAAACTGTTGTGCTATCCATATTGTTGCCTTCTGGCACCTCAGTAAAGAGATGCAACTTTGGGCAACTTCAAAGATGTTTTAGAAGAAGGTTTTAGTAGTAGATATGAGAAGAAGTCGAGGGTAAGTCTCCAGGGTCCAGAATAAGGGACTCCAGGCTCTTTAAATTAGAAGAGCTTAGGAGATATGGTGAGTAAATGTAATGTGAATTCTGGAATCGAAAAGGGGCATTAGGCGAAACTGAAATGACTCTGAACCCAGTATGGGCTTTAGTTGATAATAATGTATCAATATTCATTCATTAACCATAAAACAATATGTAATACAAATGTAAGATATTAATAATAGTGATTGATGCTTTTAATAATAAGACTGATGCTTTTGAACTGTGGTGTTGGAGAAGACCCTTTAGAGTCCCTTGGACTGCAAGGAGATCAAACCAGTCAATCCTAAAGGAACTCAGTCCTGAATATTCATTGGAAGGACTGATGCTGAAGCTGATACTCCAATATTTTGACCACCTGATGGGAAGAACTGGCTCTTTGGGAAAGACCCTAATGCTGGGAAAGATTGAAGGTGGGAGGAGAAGGGGACGACAGAGGATGAGACAGTTGGACGGCTTCACTGACTCAACAGACATGAGTTGAATAAGCTCCAGGAGCTGGTGATGGACAGGGAAGCCTGGCGTGCTGTGGTTCATGGGATCACAAAGAGTTGGACACAACCTAGTGACTGAACTGAACTGAATAATAGGGCACCAGGGTACAGGATAAATGGAAAATCTATGTTGTACTTTTGTAATTTTCTCTATGTATAAAACTGATCTAAAAATAAAGTTTATACATGTATATTTGTATAGAAATAGTTGATTTAAAATACAGTGATTCAATATTTTTATAAATTATACTGTCAAAAGTTGTTACAAAGTAATGGCTAAATTCACTGTGCTGTACAGTATGTCATTGTTTCTCTTCTCTTTTATACTTAGTGGCTTGTATAACTAAGTCCCATATTTCTACCTTGCTCCCGGCACCTCCACTCTCCCCACTGGTAAACACTAGTTTATTTTCTACATAGGTGAATCTTTCTGTTTTGCTATACACATTGGTAATGTTTTATTTTTTGGATTTCACATAAAGTAATGACATAGAGTTTTCTTCCTTTCTGTGTCTGACTTATTCCACTAAACATAGTATTCTCTAGGTCCATCCACATTGCTGCAAATGGTGGAATTTTATTTCTTCTTTATGACTAATATTCCGTTGTAGGTATATGACATATCTTCTTCATCCATTCATCTGTTGATGGACATTTCCTTCCATCTTGGCTATTGTAAATACTGCTGCTATGAACATTGGGAGATATGTATCTTTCCTAATTAATGTTTTACTTTTTTTGTATATATACCCAGGAATGAATATATCATATAGTAGTTCTATTTTTAGTTCTTTGAGGAAACCTCATACTGTTTTCCATAGTGATATCAATGTACATTCCAACTGAGAGTGCACAAAGGTTTCCTTTCTCCACGTCTTTATCTATATTAGCTATAGTTACAGTTATATAAGCTATAGTTATTGACTTCTTGATGATAGCCATTCTGACTGATGTGAGGTGTTATCTCATTGTGGTTTTTATTTGCACTCCTCTAGTAAATAATGGTGGAGAAGGAAATGGTGATCCACTCCAGTACTCTTGCCTGGAAAATCCCATGGAGGGAGGAGCCTGGTAGACTGCAGTCCATGGGGTCGCTAAGAGTCTGACACGACTGACCTACTTCACTTTCACTTTTCACTTTCATGCATTGGAGAAGGAAATGGCAACCCACTCCAGTGTTCTTGCCTGGAGAATCCCAGGGATGGGTGAGCCTGGTGGGCTGCCGTCTATGGGGTCGCACAGAGTCGGACTCGACTGAAGCAACTTAGCAGCAGCAGCAGCAGCAGTAATTAATGGGGTTGAGAATCTTTCCATGTGCCTGTTTGCCATCTTTTTGTCTTCTTTGAAAAAATGACTATTCAGGTCTTCTGCTCATTTTTTAAACAAATTGATTGCTTTTTTTTTTTTTTAACATGGAATTTTGTGAGCTATTTATAAATTTACAATATTATTGTCTTATTATCGTCTTATCTGTGATATCATTTGCAAATATTTTCTACCAGTCTTTTCATTTTATTGTTTGCTGTGCCAAAACTTTTATATTTAATTTGGTTTCATTGTTTATTTTTACTTTTATTTATTTTGCCTTAGGAAACAGATATAAAATATGCTGCTTTGATATATGTTAAAGAGTATTCATTTATTTATTTTTTCTTCTCGGAATTCTATGGTTTCAGGTCTCACAGTTAGGTCTTTGATTCATTTTCAGTCTATTTTTGTATATGGTGTGAGGTAATGTTCTAATCTCTTTCTTTTGCATGTAGTTGTTATTCCAGCCTTATGTCTTTTAATTGGAGTAGTTAGTCCATTGGCATTTAAAATTGTTTTTGATAATTTTATGCTTATCGTTATTTTATTACTTGTTTTCTGATTGTTTTATAATTCTTCTCTCTTTCTTTCCTTGTCGATTGATGATTTTCTTTAGTAAAATACCTATGGTCATTTCTTTTTAGTTTCTTCATATATCATTGTAGATCAATGATTTGTGGTTACTATGATGTTCATATACGTGGTGTGTATGCATGCTAAATTGCTTCAGTTATGTCCGACTCTGTGCAACCCTATGGACTTCAGCCTTCCAGGCCGCTCTGTCCATGGGGTTCTCCAGGCAAGAATACTGGAGTGGGCTGCCATGTCCTCCTGCAGGGGATCTTCCCAGCTCAGGGATTGAACCCACATCTCTTAATGTAAGAGACCTTACATTGATAGGCAGGTTCTTTACCATTAGTGCCACCTGGGAAGCCCTCATATATATGGACTTATAACAATTTATATCTACTTGTTTTAAACAGTCATTTAAGTTCAAACACATTGTAAAACACCTACATTTTTGCTCCCTTTTCCCTCATTTTTGTTTCTATTGTCATGTTTTACATCTTCATGCTTATCCTTTAATTGTTTATTGTAGTTATAGATGCTGTTACAGTCTTTGTTTGCCTTTAATCTTTTTATGGCTCAACCACATGATTGAATCCCAGTCCCTATTATATATATATATATATATATAGCCTTTCCTAGTGGGCTTTTCCCCTTTCCTGTTTATTCTTTTCTATTGAAAGCAGACCTCTTAACATTTCTTTAGTGTAAATTTAGTATTAATGAACTCTTTTAGTTTTCAGTTGTCTGAAAGGTTTTTATCTTTCCTTTGATACTAAACGAGAATTTTTCTGGGTGTAGTATCTTAAGTCTCAGGTTTACCTCCTTTTAGCACTTTGAATATATCATGCCTCTCCCTTATGGTCTGCAAGTTTTCTGCAGAGAAATAAGATCATAGCATTATGGGGATTACCTTATAAATATTACTCTTTGTTTTATCTTTCTGCCTTTAGAATTCTTTCTTTATCTTTAGCTGTTACCATTTAAATTATGATATACTTGTTAAAAGAAGGAAGAAAAGAAGGAAGAAAAGAAGGAAAGATTATTACTAATTGCTTGATGATAAAATGTCATTTAATAAACATCTGGACTATCAAAATATGAAAAAAGTTTAAGAGATTTATGAGATAAAATTGAGCTTACATATATTTGCAGTATTGGAATTCTTGAGAAAGAAAGAGAAGAGAGAAAGAAGGGGATCAAAAATGCATATGAGGAAATTATGGCTGAAAATTTCCCAAACCTGAAAGAGGAAACAGATATTCAGGTAAAGAAAGTATGGTGGGATGGGGGGTTCCAATCAGGATGAAAAGAAAAAGAATGAAAAATATACGATATATAGGAAATATATGAAAATATATGAAATATATGAAGAATATGAAACATATGAAATATATCAAAATATATGAAATATATGAAAATATATGAAATATATGAAAAATTTAAAAATATATGAAATATATGAAGAATAGAAATATATGAAATATATGGAAAATATGAAATATATGAAAATATATGAAAAATATGAAGAATATGAAATATATGAAATATAGTGAAAATATGGAAAATATGAAAATATATGAAACATGAAAAATAAGAAAAATATGAAATATATGAAAAATATGAAAATATATGAAATATAAGGAAAATATGAAAATACATGAAAAATATAAAAAATATGAATCATATGAAAACATATGAAATATATGAAGAATATGAAATATATGAAAATATATGAAGATTATGAAATATATGGAAAATACAAAAAATATGAAATATATGAAAACATATGAAATACATGAAAAATATGAAGAATATGATATATATGAAAAATATGAAATATATGAAAATATATGAATTATATGAAAAATATGAATAATATGAAATATATGAAATATATGAAGAATATAAAATATATGAAAAATATGAAATATATAAAATATGTGAAATATATGAAGAATATGAAACATATGAAATATATGAAAATATATGAAAAATATGAAATATAGGAAATATGTGAAAACATGAAAAATATGAAGAATATGAAATATATGAAATATATGGAAAATATGAAAATATATATATGAAAAATATGAAAACATATGAAAAATATGAAGAATATGAAAATATAAGAAAAATATGAAATATATGAAAATATATGAAATATATGAAGAATAATAACATAAATGAAACATATGAAATATATGAAAAATATCGAAAATATGAAATATATGAAAACATGAAAAATATGGAGAATATGAAATATATGAAAATATATGAAATGTATGAGGAATATGAAATATATGAAAATATATGAAATATATGAAAACATGAAAAATATGAAGAATATGAAGAATATGAAATATATGAAAATATATGAAATATATGAAAACATGAAAAATATGAAGAATATGAAGAATATGAAATATATGAAAATATATGAAAAATATGAAATATATGAAGAATATGAAATATGTGAAAAATATGAAAAATATGAAATATATGAAAATATATGAAATTTATGAAGAATATGAAATATATGAAATATCTGAAAATACATGAAATATATGAAAACATTTGAAAAATATGAAGAATATGAAGAATATGAAATATGTGGAAAATATAAAAACATATGAAAAATATGAAATATATGAAAAGATATGAAAATATGAAATATATGAAAATATAGGAAAAATATGAAATATATGTAAACATGAAAAATATGAAGAATATGAAAATATATGAAAAATATGAAGAATATGAAAATATATGAAATATATGGAATATATGGAAAATATGAAAATATATGAAAAATATGAAATATATGAAAACATATGAAGAATATGAAAATATATGAAAAATATGAAATATATGAAAACAAATGAAAAATATGAAGAATATGAAATATATGAAAATATATGAAATATATGAAGAATATGAAATATATGAAATATCTGAAAATATATGAAATATATGAAAACATTTGAAAAATATGAAGAATATGAAATATATGAAATATATGAAAAATATGAAGAATATGAAAAATATGAAATATATGGAAAGATATGAAAATATGAAATATATGAAAATATAGGGAAAATATGAAATATATGAAAACATATGAAAAATATGGAGAATATGAAAATATATGAAATATATGGAAAATATGAAAAATATGAAGAATATGAAATATATGAAAATATATGAAAAATATGAAATATATGAAACATATGAAAAATATGAAGAATATGAAAATATATGAAATATATGGAAAATATGAAAATATATGAAAAATATGAAATATATTAAAACATATGAAGAATATGAAAATATATGAATATGAAATATATGAAAATATATGAAAAACATGAAAAATATGAAATATATGAAGAATATGAAACATATGAAATATATGAAAATATATGAAAAATATTAAAAATAGGAAATATATGAAAACATGAAAAATGTGGAGAATATGAAAATATATGAAATATATGAAGAATATGAAATATATGAAATATATGAAAACATGAAAAATATGAAGAATATGAAATATATGAAAATATATGAAATATATGAAAATATATGAGATATATGAAAACATATGAAAAATATGACATATATGAAAATATATGAAATATATGAAGAATATGAAATATATGAGGAATATGAAACATATGAAAATATATGAAATATATGAAAACATATGAAAAATATGAAGAATATGAAATATATGAAATATATGAAGAATATGAAAAATATGAAATATATGAAGAATATGAAATATGTGAAGAATATGAAATATATGAAAATATATGAAAATATGAAATATATGAAGAATATTAAATATATCAAAATATATGGAAAATAAAAATATATGAATTATATGAAGAATATGAAATATATCAAATATATGAAATATATCAAATATATCAATATTTTCCATATATTTCATACTTGGGGTGGGCTTCCTTAACTCCAATCATCAGGGAAGTTGTCCCTGAAGAGTTTCAGAAAGTTCAGAAGCAAGAGAGAGGCAAGAGTTTTCATCAGATATGTTGCAAAAGGAATCATAAAAGTCCTAAGATGGTGTATTAGTCTCCTACAGCAGTTGTCAAAGACTACCACAAACTAAAAACTGTTTTCTTTTAGCTGTTCTGATTTGGTGATCTCCATTGTTCTATCTTCCAGATCACTTATGTGTTCTTCTGTATCATTTAGTAAGTTATTCATTCATTCCTGGTAGTGTTTGTTTTTAATTTCAGTTATTGAATTATTTATTTTTTCACTTTGGGCCTTTTTCCTATTTTCAAGTCCTTGTTAAATTTTTACTATGTTCATTTATTCTTTTACCTAATTCATTTAACATTCTTATTACCAATGCTTTGAGTTCTTTATAAGGTAAATTGTTTGCTTCTATTTCATTATTTTTTCAGAGGTTTTCTCTGGCTATTTCACTGAGACCAGTTTCTCTATAGTTTCATTTTGTTTAACTTTCTCTCCTTCTATTAATTTAGATGAAACAGTTACCTATTGTAATCTTGAAGTAGTGTTCTTATGTGGGAGCACCTATATACAGACTATGCATGGCCAATGCATTTGGTCACTCTCAAACTGGGTTTGATGTGAAGTCATAGGTTTCCTCATGTTGTTATGGCAGCTATCACTTTGATAATATTTGGGACTGGAGATGGAGATGCTAGAGCAAGGGCTTGGTGTGAAGCATGACTTTCTTTCTGTTCAGTTTCTGTCATCACCCTCATGGGGTAGGGTCTGATTTCAAGGTACTGGGATCAGAAGTTCTGAGAACGGGCCCTGAGTTGGCTCTGTTCCTTTCAAGTGTGTACTTCCAACATAGAAATTCTTGCCCCTGCAGGGGATAGTGCTGAAATAGGGAATGCCTATGTGTGTGTGTTTTTTTGTTTTCAGTAGCATAGAGCCAAGGTGTCTTCAATGCACTGCTTGTACAAGTGCCTACAATTGCTTGTCTTGATCTGAACAGATGCAGACTCAGGTGAAAGTCCCCTTTGTCTTTCACAGCTGATCACTGCCTCCAGCCTCCACTGACCCCCACCCCCCCCCCCCCCATGGAGCCTCGCTATAGTGTAAGGGAGCCCATGTGGACACTTTCATATATCAAGGTGTGATCTCTAATAAAGCAGCCACTTGCCAGAGTTCTGGGCTCTTTCTGAGGGACTTTTGAGTAGGTGCCAACAATGGTCACCATCCCATGATCCACCCCAGAACTAGATTGCCTTAGTGTTCCAGGGCCAAGTTTTCTCCCTGGTTATGGCATTCCTAGATCATGTGCCACACTGCAAAGTGCAGTAAATAGGGATGAAGTATTTGCTCTGCTCAGGTTGTGGTGCATGCCAAGGCAGGTGTGGGAAACCTGAAAACCATTAGGGCAGTCTCCAAACTGCCCCTTTCACCTTTCCTTAGGTGCAATCCAGCAAGAACGTGCTTCTCGTAAGTGGAAGGCTGGCTTATCATAGCCCTCCTGTTAGTTTCAATGGTCCTCCAAATAGCCAAAGGGCGTCATCTCCCATGGGGAGGGGGATGGTGGAGGTAGGACATGGGGATTGGGCCTCCGTGTCTGTGACTTTTGCTACTCACTCCAGGCAGGTTTCTCTCTTTCCCTTTGAGTTCCTTCTGAGAGTCTCAGGTCCCAACCTGATTGTCATTCCTTCTTATGTGTTCATCTTTCTTACAGTCTTTCTACCAGTTCCCATTCAGTTTTCAGTGAGAATTGTTCCATGTGTATATGTATTATTTTTTTCTTTTTAAAATTTATTTATTTTTTAGTTGAAAGAAATTACCTTACAGGATTTTGTTGTTTTCTGTCAAACCAGAGCATGAATCAGCCATAGGTATACATGCGTGCCCTCATTCTTGAACCTCTCTCCCTCATCCCTCCCCATCCCACCCCTCTAGGATGATACACAGCCCCTGTTTGAGTTTTTTGACACATACAGAAAATTCCCGTTGGCTATCTATTTTGCATATGATAATATAAGTTTCCATGTTGCTCTCTCCATATATCTCACCTCTCCTCCCCACCCCATGTCCATAAGTCTGTTTTCTATGTCTGTTTCTCCATTGCTGACCTGAAAATAAATTATTGGCACCATCTTTCTAGATTCCATATATATGTGTTAGTATATGAACAGGGTCTTTTCAAATGAGTCAGTTCTTCACATCAGGTAGCCAGGTAGCCAAAGTATTGGAGTTTCAGCTACAGAAAATGTCATTTCAATGAATATTCAAGACTGATTTCCTTTAGGATGAACTGTTTGGATCTCCTTGCAGTCCAAGCGACTCTCAACAGTCTTCTCCAACACCACAGTTCAAAAGCATCAATTCTATTATTAAAAGCATCAGTCTCTATTAGTAATATGGTATGTTTTCTATTGCATATTGTTTTATGGTTAATGAATAAATATTGATACATTATTATCAATTAAAGTCCATACTGGGTTCAAAGCCACTTTGATTTTCCTAATGCCCTTTTTCATTTCCAGGATTCACATTACATTTACGCATCATATCTCTTTAAGCTCTTCGTAACTTAAAGGGCCTGGAGCCCCTGATTTTGGACTGTGGAAACTTACCCTTGACTTCTTCTCATCAGTCAGTTCAGTTAGTTCAGATGCTCAGTCGTGTCCGACTTTTTGCGACCCCATGAATCACAGCACGCCAGTCCTCCTGATCCATCACCAGCTCTCGAAGTTTACTCAAACTCATGCCCATCGAGTCAGTGATGCCACCCAGATATCTATCCTGTCATCCACTTCTCCTCCTGCCCCAAACCCCTCCCAGCATCAGGGTCTTTTCCAACAGGTCAACTCTTCACATGAGGTGGCCAAAGTATTGGAATTTCAGCTTCAGCATCAGTCCTTCCAATGAACACCCAGGACTGATCTCCTTTAGGATGGACTGGTTGGATCTCCTTGCAGTCCAAGGGACTCTCAAGAGTCCTCCAACACCACAATTCAAAAGCATCAATTTTTCGGCGCTCAGCTTTCTTCACAGTCCAACTCTCACATCCATACATGACTACTGGAAAAACCAAAGCCTTGATTAGACGGACCTTTGTTGGCAAAGTAATGTCTCTGCTTTTTAATATGCTGTCTAGGTTGATCATAACTTTCCTTCCAAGAAGTACATGTCTTTTAATCTCATGGGCGCAATCACCATCCACAGTGATTTTGGAGCACAGAAAAATAAAGTTAACCACGGTTTCCCCATCTATTTGCCATGAAGTGATGGGACTGGATGTCATGATCTTAGTTTTCTGAATTTTGAGCTTTAAGCCAACTTTTTCACTCTCCTCTTTCACTTTCATCAAGAAGCTCTTTAGTTCTTCTTCAATTTCTGCTATAAGGGTGGTATCATCTGCATATCTGAGGTTATTGATATTGCTCTCGGCAATCTTGATTCCAGCTTATGCTTCTTCCAGCCCAGCGTTTCTCATGATGTACTGTGCATATAAGTTAAATAAGCAGGGTGACTTGACATACTCCTTTTCCTATTTGGAACCAGCCTGTTGTTTCGTCCACTTCATCCAGGTCAGGTGGTCTGGTATTCCCATCTCTTTCAGAATTTTCCACAATTTATTGTGATCCACACAGGCAAAGGCTTTGGCATAGTCAGTAAAGCAGAAATAGATGTTTTTCTGGAACTTTCTTACTTTTTCGATGATCCAACAGATGTTGGCAATTTGATCTCTATTTCCTCTGCCTTTTCTGAAACCAGCTTGAATATCTGGAAGTTCATGGTTCATGTATTGCTGAAGCCTGGCTTGGAGAATTTTGAGCATTACTTTACTAGCGTGTGAGATGAGTGCAATTGTGTGGTAGTTTGAGCATTCTTTGGGATTGCCTTTCTTAGGGAATGGAATGCAAACTGACCTTTTCCAGTCCTGTGGCCACTGCTGAGTTTTCCAAATTTGCTGGCATATTGAATGTAGCACTTTCACAGCATCATCTTTCAGGATTTGAACTAGTTCAACTGGAATTCCATCACCTCCACTAGCTTTGTTCATAGTGATGCTTTCTAAGGCCCACTTGACTTCACATTCCAGGATGTCTGGCTCTAAGTGAGTGATCAAACCATCGTGATTATCTGGGTTGTAAAGATCTATTTTGTACAGTTCTTCTGTGTATTCTTGCCACCTCTTCTTAATATATTCTGGTTCTGTTGGGTCCATACCATTTCTGTCCATTATTGAACCCATCTTTACATGAAATATTCCCTTGGTATCTGTGATTTTCTTGAAGAGATCTCTACTCTTTCCCATTCTTTTGTTTTCCTCTATTTCTTTGCATTGATCCCTGAGGAAGGCTTTCTTATCTCTCCTGGCTATTCTTTGGAACTCTGCATTCAAATGGGAATATCTTCCCTTTTTTCCTTTGCTTTTCACTTCTCTTCTTTTCACAGCTATTTGTAAGGCGTCCTCAGACAACCATTTTGCCTTTTTGCATTTCTTTTCCATGGGGATGGTCTTGGTCCCTTTCTCCTGTACAATGTCATGAACCTCCATCCATAGTTAATCAGGAGCTCTGTTTATCAGATCTAGTCCTTTAAATCTATTTCTCACTTTCATTGTATAGTCATAAGGGATTTCATTTAGGTCATACCTGAATGGTCTAGTGGTTTTCCCTACTTTCTTCAATTTAAGTCTGAATTTGGAAATAAGGAGTTGATGATTTGAGCCAGTCAGCTCCTGGTCTTGTTTTTGCTGATTGTATAGTGCTTCCATCTTTGGCTGCAAAGTATATAATCAAGAAGTGCACCAGCTGCGACGGACTGCGCAGAAGCGTGGCTGTGAGAAGCTACCCCTCGCCCAAGGTCGGGGTGGTGACTGAGAGCACCAGGCTGTGACAATGCAGGGGCACCCGAGAGGAGCTACCCCACATCCGAGGTTGGGATGGCCACTGAGAGGAGCTACCCACATCCAAGGAGCAGTGGCTGCCTGGGTGCAGAAGGGCCAAGAGGAGATATTCCACGTTCAAGGTCAGGAGGGGTGGCCATGAGGAGATACTCCTCATCAAATGTAAGAGAAACCCAAAGATGGTAGGTATTGTGACAGGGCACCAAAGGGCAGACACACTAAAACCATAATCACAGAAAATTAGCTGATCTGATCACAGAACCACAGTCTTGTCTAACTCAATGGAACTAAGCCATGCCATGTGGGGCCACCCAAGACGGTCGGGTCATGGTGGAGAGGTCTGACAGAATGTGGTCCACTGGAGAAGGGAATGGCAAACCACTTCAGGATTCTTGCCTTGAAAACCCCATGAACAGTATGAGAAGGCAAAATGATAGGATACTGAAAGAGGAAACCCCCAGGTCGGTAGGTGCCCAATATGCTACTGGAGATCAGTGGAGAAATAACTCCAGAAAGAATGAAGGGATGGGGTCAGAGCAAAAACAATACCCAGTTGTGGATGTGACTGGTGATAGAAGCAAGGTCCAATGCTGTACAGACCAGTATTGCATAGGAATCTGGAATGTTAAGTCCATGAATCAAGGCAAATTGGAAGTGGTCAAACAGGAGATGGCAAGAGTGAATGTCAGCATTCTAGGAATCAGCAAACTAAAATGGCCTGGAATGGGTGAATTTCACTCAGATGACCATTATATCTACTACTGTGGGCAGGTATCCCTTAGAAGGAATGGAGGAGCCACGATGGTCAACAAAAGAGTCCGAAATGTAGTACTTGGATGCAACCTCAAAAACGACAGAATGATCTCTGTTCGTTTCCAAGACAAACCATTCAGTATCATGGTAATCCAAGCCTATGCCCCAACCAGTAACACTGAAGAAGCTGAAGTTGAATGGTTCTATGAAGACCTACAAGACCTTTTAGAACTAACACCCAAAAGAGATGTCCTTTTCATTACAGGGGACTGGAATGCAAAAGTAGGAAGTCAAGAAACACCTGGAGTAACAGGCAAATTTGGCCTTGGAGTACGGAATGAAGCAGGGCAAAAGCTAATAGAGTTTTGGCAAGAGAACACACTGGTCATAGCAAACACCCTCTTCCAACAACACAAGAGGAGACTCTACACATGGACATCACCAGATGGTCAACACCGAGATCAGATTGGTTATATTCTTTGCAGGCAAAGCTGGAGAAGCTTTATCAGTCAGCAAAACAAGACTGGGAGCTAACTGTGGCTCAGATCATGAACTTATTGCCAAATTCAGACTTAAACTGAAGAAAGTAGGGAAAGCCACTAGACTATTCAGGTATGACCTAAATCAAATCCCTTATACAGTGAAAGTGAGAAATAGATTTAAGGGACTAGATCTGATAGATAGAGAGCCTGATGGACTATGGACTGAGGTTCGTGACATTGTACAGGAGACAGGGATCAAGACCATCCCCGTGGAGAAGAAATGCAAAAAAAGAAAAAAAAAGGCAAAATGGTAAATCCAAGAGGAAGACATGACAATTGTAAATATCTATGCACCCAACATAGGAGCACCTCAATACCTAAGACAAACACTAACAGACATAAAAGGAGAAGTTGACAGTAACACAATAATAGTAGGAGACTTTACACCTCACTCACACCAAGGACAGATTATCCAAACAGAAAATTAATAAGGAAACACAAGTCTTAAATGGTACATTAGATGAGATGGATCACATTGATATCTTCAGGGAATTCCATCCAAAAGCAGGATAAATCTTCTTATCAAGTGCACATGGGACATTCTCCAGGATAGACCACATCTTGAGTCACAAATCAAATCTCAGTAAATTTAAGAAAATTGAAATCGAATCAAGCACATTTTCTGACCACAACACTATGAGACTAGATATTAATCACAAGAAAAAAACTGTTAAAAAATGGAGATTAAGAAATGTGTTTCTTAATAAGAAACAGGTTACTGAAGAAATCAAAATGGAAATTAAAAAGCCTATAAATAAATGACAATGAAAACATGACAACTCAAAACCTATGGGATGCAGCAAAAACAATTATAAGAGGGAGGTTTATAGCAATACAATCCTACCTCAAGAAACAAGAAAAGCGTTGAATAGACAACCTAACTTTACACCTAAAACAACTGGAAAAGAACAAAGAAAAACCCCAAAAATAGCAGAAGGAAAGAAATCATAAAAACCAGAGCAGAAATAAAGGAAAAGGAAATGAAAGAAACAATAGTAAAGATAAATAAAATTAAAAGCTGATTCCTACCAGCCCAGGTTGGATGCATGAGACAAGTGCTCAGGGCTGGTGCACTGGGAAGACCCAGAGGGATGGGATGGGGAAGGAGGTGGGAGGGGAGATCGGGATGGGGAACACATGTAAATCCATGGCTGATTCATGTCAATGTATGGCAAAAACCACTACAATATTGTGAAGTAATTAGCCTTCGACTAATAAAAATAAATGAAAAATAAATAAATAAAAGCTGATTCCTTGGGAAGATAAACAAAATTGACAAACTTTTAGTCAGACTCATCAAGAAAAAAAGAAAGAAGACTCAAGTCAACAAAATTAGAAATGAAAAGGAGAGGTTACAATGGGCAATGCAGAAATACAAAGGATTATGAGACTATTATGAACAATTATATGGCAATAAATTGGATAACCTGGAAGAAATGGACAGAGTCCTAGAAAAGATCAATCTTCCAAGATTTAACCAGGAAAAATAAAAATTATGAATAATCCAATTACAAGCACTGAAATTGAAACTGATCCAAAATCTCCCAAAAAACAAAAGCCTAGGACCAGATGACTTAACAGGTTAATTCTATCAAATATTTAGAGAAGATCTGGGCATTATTATGTTTTCATGTGTGTTCATTTTGTGTGCTAATGCAAATAAACAGACAGCAATAACAACAATAATAAAAATATCTCTACCCCAAAATACAGCAGTTAATCTTCCTACATAACACTATCATTAAGCCTTTTTTTTCCCCTTGATCTTGCCAGCCATCTCAAAACCAACAAAGAATTCTGACTTGAATCTCCATGACAGGCAAAAAAATACAACTATTAAGAGAAATGGGTTGCTCTGCCACTTCCTAGTCTTGTGCTTGTAGTAGGTTACTTAAGCTGACCCAAAATATATTTATCTCATATTGTTGTTGGGAGGATTACGCAAGACAATGTACACAAACTTGTTAACATAGAATTATCAGATAGAAGCTTAAGGAATCCAAACTGCTGTGCTGTCTGTGTTATTGCCTTGTGGCACCTCAGTAAAGAGATAGAGGCAAATTGGGCAACTTCAAAGATGTTTTAGAAGAAGGTTTGGCAGTAGATATGAGAAGAAGGGATTTGATCTCTTCAAGAAAATTAGGGATACCAAGGGAATATTTCATGGAAAAATTGGCTCAATAAAGGACAGAAATGGTATGGACCCAACAGAAGCATAAGATATTAAGAAGAGGTGGCAAGAATACACAGAAGAACTGTACAAAAAAGATCTTCACGACCCAGATAATCACAATGGTGTAATCACTAACCTAGAGCCAGACATCTTGGAATGTGAAGTCAAGTGGGCCTTAGAAAACATCATGACGAACAAAGCTAGTGGAGGTGATGGAATTCCAGTTGAACTAGTTCAAATCCTGAAAGATGATGCTGTGAAAGTGCTGCACTCAATATGCCAGCAAATTTGGAAAACTCAGCAGTGGCCACAGGACTGCAAAAGGTCAGTTTGCATTCCCTTCCCTAAGAAAGGCAATCCCAAAGAATGCTCAAACTACCACACAATTGCACTCATCTCGCACGCTAGTAAAGTAATGCTCAAAATTTTCCAAGCCAGGCTTCAGCAATACATGAACTGAGAACTTCCAGATGTTCAAGGTGGTTTTAGAAAAGGCAGAGGAACCAGAAATCAAATTGCCAATATCTGCTGGATCATTGAAAAAGCAAGAGAGTTCCAGAAAAACATCTATTTCTGCTTTATTGACTACACCAAAGCCTTTGCCTGTGTGGATCACTGTGGAAAATTCTGAAGGAGTAGCGAATACCACACCACCTGACCTTCCTCTTGAGAAACCTGTATGCAGGTCAGGAAGCAACAGTTAGAACTGGACATGGAACAACAGATGGATTCCAAACAGGAAAAAGAGTACATCAAGGCTGCATATTGTCACCCTGCTTATTTAACTTATATGCAGAGTTCATCCTGAGAAATGCTAGGCTGGAAGGAGCACAAGCTAGAATCAACATTGCTGGGAGAAATATCAATAACCTCAGATATGCAGATGACACCACCCTTATGGCAGAAAGTGGAGAGGAACTAAAAAGCCCCTTGATGAAAGTGAAAGAGGAGAGTGAAAAAGTTGGCTTAAAGCTTAACATTCAGAAAACTAAGATCATGGCCTCTAGTCCCATCGCCTCATGGGAAATAGATGGGGAGACAGTGGAAACAGTGTCAGACTCTGTTTTTGGGGGGCCCCAAAATCACTGCGGATGGTGACTGCAGCCATGAAACTAAAAGACGCTTGCTTCTTGGAATGAAAGTTATGACCAACCTAGATAGCATATTAAAAAGCAGAGACATTACTTTGCCAGCAAAGGTCCATCTAGTCAAGGTTATCTTTTTTCCAGTGGTCATGTATGGATGTGAGAGTTGGACTGTGAAGAAAGCTGAGTGCCGAAAAATTGATGCTTTTGAACTGTGGTGTTGGAGAAGACTCTTGAGAGTCCCTTGGACTGCAAGGAGATCCAACCAGTCCATCCTAAAGGAGATCAGTCCTGGGTGTTCATTGGAAGGACTGATGCTGAAGCTGAAATTCCAATACTTTGGCCACCTCATGTGAAGAGTTGACCTGTTGGAAAAGACCCTGATGCTGGGAGGGGTTTGGGGCAGGAGGAGAAGTGGATGACAGGATAGATATCTGGGTGGCATCACCGACTCGATGGGCATGAGTCTGAGTAAACTATAGGAGTTTGTGATGGACAGGGAGCCCTGGTGTGCTGTGATTCATGGGGTCGCAAAGAGTCGGACACGACTGAGCGACTGAACTGAACTGAATTTGAATTTATCACTTGATTATTATGTAATGTCCTTCCTTAGCTCTTGTAATAATTTATTTTAAGTTCTACATTGTCTGATATGTGGATTGCTGCTCTAGCTTTCTTTTACTTCCCATTTTTCCATATTCTCACTTTCAGTATATATGTGTCTTTAGGTCTGAAAGACAACGTATATATGGGTTTTTTTTTTTTTTTTGATCCATTGATCAATCCAATCAATCTTTTCGATGGAGTATTTAATCCATTTACATTTAAAGTAATTATTGATTGATATGTATATTTATATACATATATATATATATATATACACATATATATATATATACATATATATATATTCCTATTGCCATTTTCTTAATTGTTTGGGTTTGTTGTTGTGGATCTTTTTCTTCTCTTATATTTTCTGACTGTTATATTTCCTTTAACATTTGTTGTAAAGCTGGTTTGGTGATACTGAATTCTTTTAACTTTTGCTTGTCTGAAAATCTTTAGATTTTTCCATCAATTTTGAATGAGATCCTTGCTGGGTAGAGTAATCTTGGTTGTAGATTTTTCCCTTTCAACACTTTAAATATATTCTGCCATTCCCTTCTGGCCTGCAGAGTTTCTGCTGAAAGATCAGCTGTTAAGCATATGGCATTTCCATTGTATGTTACTTGTTGCTTTTCCCTTGAGTTTTTTAATATTCTTTCTTTGTGTTTAATCTTTGTAAGATTGATTAGTATGGGTCTTGGCATGTTTCTCTTTGCATTTATCCTGTATGAGACTGTTTGCACCTCTTGGACTTGATTGACTATTTCCTTTTCTATGTTGGGGAAAATTTCAACTATGATCTCTTCAAAAATTTTCTCATACCCTTTCTTTTTCTCTTCTGGGACCCCTATAATTTGAATGTTGCTGCATTTAATATTGTTAGAGGTCTCTGAGACTATTCTTAGCTTTTTTCATTCTTTTTACTTTATTCTGCTCTTCAGCAGTTATTTCCACTATTTTATCTTCCAGCTCACTGATCCATTCTTCTGCTTTAGATATTCTGCTATTGATTTCTTCTAGGGTATTTTTAATTTCAGTAATTGTGTTGTTTGTCTCTGTATGTTTATTCTTTAATTCCTCTAGGTCTTTGTTAATTGATTCTTGCATTTTCTCCATTCTATTTTAAAGGTTTCTGATCATCTTTACTGTCATTATTCTGAATTCTTCTCAGGCACTTTGCCTATTTCCTCTTCATTTATCTGGACTTCTGTGTTTCTAGTTTGTTCCTTCATTTGGGCAGTATTTCTCTGCCTTTTCATTATTTTTTAAAGCTTATTTTGCTTGATATGTTCTTTTCCCAAGCTTCAAGGTTGAATTCTTTCTTCCTTTTGGTTTCTGCCCTCATAAGGTTGGTCCAGTGGTTTATGTAATCTTTGTATAGAGTGAGATATGTGCTGAGTTTTTTTTTTTTTTTTTTTTTTACCTCTGATGTGCAGGGTTGAGTGAGGTGGTAATCCTATCTGCTGATGATAGGTTTGTATTTTTGTCTTGTTTGTTGTTTGGATGAGGCATCCTGCACAGGTTGCTACTGGTAGTTGGACGATGTTGGGTCTCTTTTTCAAATGGTTTCCTTTGTGGGAATTCTCACTATTTAATACTCCCTAGGGCTAGAAGTTCTCTGGTAGCCTACTGTCTTGGAGTCAGTGCTCCCTCTCCAAAGTCTCAGGGCTTGATCTCTGGCCAAGAAAAGAGATTCCACAGGTGCCTTGCTATGGCATTAAATGAGATTAAAACAAACAACCAGAAGTGAGAAACCAAAGATGAACCCCAGTCAAGTGGCAGTTACAAAATCAGGCAAATAATAATTAAAATAATGGAATATACACACACAGACACACAGACACACACACACACAGACACACACACACACATATATATATATATACACTCATAAGCAAAATCAAAGCAGTCCAACAAAAATAAAGTACAATATATTGGCCCAGTAAACAAAGGAAACCAGAAGTTAAGAACAAAACTAACTAAAGCACAAACTGGAAAACAAAGCTAAAGGAAGGTGCCAATTGGGAAATAAAGCAATGAGACCAAAACTAACAAATATGCTGAGAAAAAGATTGAAAAAAAAGAAAGAATAGAAATGCAAAGTTCCATGGAGGTAGATAAAGAAGATTTATATGTATTAAAGATTAACTTCAAGGGGAAAAGAACAGTAGGAAAAGCAAAGGAATAAATGTAGAAAAAATAACAGGTTAAAAAATTTTAAAAAAGAAAAATTAAAAAAAAAAAAAGGAAAGGAAACTCCACAGAACTGCAAAAAGCCAATATAGAGGCAGAGGTTTATAACAGCAATAAAAAGTGTGATTTAGAAAAAATCAAACTCTTAATTAGATTTCATAGTGCTAATAAAATCAACAACTAAAACGGGGTGGGGGGGGATGAAAGGAAAAAAAAAAGAAAAAGATAAGAAAAGAAATCCAAATGAACTACAGTAAATGTCAAAATATAAGAGTAATAAATGTTTTTACTGAGTATCTGCTGTCAGTATCCTTTCCCTTCCCTTGCTGGGAGTCACAGTCCACCTCACCTCCCTAGAATGGCCTCCAACACTGTGCTGAACTCTGGACCTGCTGTGGGAGCAGCTCAGACTGTAACCTGGCCCTACTCCTGTGTGTTCTTGTCTCCAATGTCCGCAGCTATCAGAAATAGTGCATTTTCTTTTGTGAGAGCTCTCTGTGTCCTTTTATATATTCCATAGAAACAGAGTCTGCCTAGTTGATTGTGTGAATTTAATTATCAACTTCTACAGCTGATGGGAAGATTTTGGTCTTCCTTAGACACACTGTCCCTGGGTTTCAATTGTGATTTTATTTCCATCTCTGCAAGTGGGTCATCCACTTGGGTTTGCTGCTAAGGCTGCCATGGAGGACTTGGGTCTGTACCAGGGAGGACCAGGTGGGATGTGGGATAGCTGCTTGGGTCCCAGGAGTTCTGGCAGCACCAGGTACTCAGGGATGTTGGCGGCTAAGGCATCAGGAAATATAGTGCTCTAGAAGGGTATGACAACCAGCATTGGACAATATATTCCAGTATTTTTTTTTCCATTTATTTTTATTAGTTGGAGGCTAATTACTTTATAATAGTGTAGTGGTTTTTGTCATACATTGACATGAATCAGTCATGGATTTACATGTATTCCCCATCCTAATCCCCCCCCCACCTCCCTTTCCACCCGATCCCTCTGGGTCTTCCCAGTGCACCAGGCCTGAGCACTTGTCTCATGCATCCAGCCTGGGCTGGTGATCTAGGTTTCACCCTAGATAATATACACATTTCAATGCTGTTCTCTTGAAACATCCCACCCTCACCTTCTCCCACAGAGTTCAAAATTCTGTTCTGTACATCTGTGTCTCTTTTTCTGTTTTGCATATAGGGTTATCATTACCATCTTTCTAAATTCCATATATATGCATTAGTATACTGTATTGGTCTTTATCTTTCTGGCTTACTTCACTCTGTATAATGGGCTCCTGTTTTATCCATCTCATTAGAACTGATTCAAATGAATTCTTTTTAACAGCTGAGTAATATTCCATGGTGTATATGTACCACAGCTTTCTTATCCATTCGTCTGCGGATGGGCATCTAGGTTGCTTCCATGTCCTGGCTATTATAAACAGTGTTGCGATGAACATTGGGGTGCATGTGTCTCTTTCAGATCTGGTTTCCTTGGTGTGTATGCCCAGTAGTGGGATTGCTGGGTCATATGGCAGTTCTATTTCCAGTTTTTTAAGAAATCTCCACACTGTTTTCCATAGCGGCTGTACTAGTTTGCATTCCCACCAACAGTGTAAGAGGGTTCCCTTTTCTCCACACCCTCTCCAGCATTTATTGCTTGTAGACTTTTGGATAGCAGCCATCCTGACTGACGTGTAATGGTACCTCATTGTGGTTTTGATTTGCATTTCTCTGATAATGAGTGATGTTGAGCATCTTTTCCTGTGTTTGTTAGCCATCTGTATGTCTTCTTTGGAGAAATGTCTGTTTAGTTCTTTGGCCCATTTTTTGACTGGGTCTTTTATTTTTCTGGAATTGAGCTTCAGGAGTTGCTTGTCTGTTTTTGAGATTACTCCTTTGTCTGTTGCTTCAGTTGCCATTATTTTCTCCCAATCTGAGGGCTGTCTTTTCACCTTGCTTATAGTTTCCTTTGTTGTGCAAAAGCTTTTAAGTTTCATTAGGTCCCATTTGTTTATTTTTGCTTTTATTTCCAATATTCTGGGAGGTGGGTCATAGAGGATCCTGCTGTGATTCATGTCGGAGAGTGTTTTGGCTATGGTCTCCTCTAGGAGTTTTATAGTCTCTGGTCTTGCATTTAGATCTTTAATCCATTTTGAGTTTATTTTTGTGTATGGTGTTAGAAAGTGTTCAAGTTTCATCCTTTTACAAAGAATCCAGTATTCTTGCCTGGAGAATCCCACTGACAGAGAAACCTGGCAAGCCACATTCCACAGGGTTGCAAAGAGTTGGACATGATCAAAGTGACCCCTTATACATAGATGCAAGACTTTTTTTCTTTTTTTTTTTTGCCTGTGACAGCTCTTCCCCAGTGAGTGTTGAGCGTGAAGGTAGTGGAGCTGCTTGGGTCGCAGGGACCCTGAAGGTGCCAAGTGTGCAGGGATTAAGACTTCTTCAGTCACAGGAGTTACAGTCCTATCAGAGTCTTTTTCCAGCCATAGTTGGCAATCAGAAGACCTCTTTGGCTGCACCTTCTCAGGTACTTAGTGTGCTCCCTTGCCAGGGGTCCTTCTCTGTTTGTTGCCTCAGCACCCCTGCTTGGGATCCTAGTCTGTAATTCAGTGCATCAGTCACTTCAAGGGAAACCCTAGGTGGGTCCTACTCTGCTGTTCCTGTGTTAGGCACCTGATGGGCCAACCTCTCTATTTTTCATCTGCCAATGCTGGCGTGTGGGGAGAGAGGCTCTGGTGATGGCTTCACCCACTATGCATGACTCAGCCGTATCGCCTTGTTTCCATGGCTGCCTGGCTTTCCTCCACAGGCATCTCCCACCACAGTCTCCTCCCTCACGTCCCCTCAGTCCACCTCTCCATAGTCAACAGCAGTGCTCACCCTGGGATTCCCCCACAATCCCTATGCTCCAACTCCTAACTGCTGCTCATTCTGGGAGACCTGTGTCCCTGTTCAGGGTATGTATGGCTGTGGCAAGGACTGTCTGAATCTCATTCCATTTAGGCTGCCACAGGTCAGTTGCTTCACTCACAGCCTTAAATGTTTCTCCTCTGACCCACACAATTGTCCTGATGTGGGGATTGGACCTGCTTCAGTTCCCCCACTTGCCAAGGGCAGGTTCAGTCCTACTAACACTCCTGTTTTCCCCCTGATTCTTTTGTCCTACAGAGCTTTGCATGTTTCTATATATTCTTTTCCAGTGCTCAAGTACTCCTGTCCACTTTCAGCTGATGTTCTGCAAGCCCTTTTGTGTCTGAAGGTGTATTCTTGATGCATCCACAGAGAGAGATGTACTCCATGTCAACCTACCCCTCTGTCATCTTTTTCCTGTTGACCACATGTATATGTATTTTTAATGTGTTCATGGGAGGAAGTGAATTTCACATCCTCTTACCCCACCATCTCGATCTAATTGCCAATAAAGTTTATTTAAAAAAAAAAAAGTTCCATTGGTTGTCTTTTGGATCTTTGCACACAATCAAGTCAATGATTCTCTTGAAGTTTTCTTACATTGAAGGTGACATATTTGGGGCTCTTACTTCTAATAAAGCATATTTAAAGTTATATCTTGCAAATGCAGAAGCATAACAATATCATAGAAGAAGCTTAATACATAAATGAAATTATGGCAAGCATAATCATAAACAGACTTTGGCCACTTGACCAAATTTCTGAGATACACAAAACCACACATTTGATAGACTTTTATCCATAGAGAATTATCTCCTTTTGTTTAATTCATGATAGAATATAGATGGTATATTATTAATTCATGCATATAATATTCATATAAAATAGAGTCTACTAGCTATTGTATGTCATTTATTATTTGCAATGCCTCAAATAAAATGTAGTGATGTTCCATTTTCTTTTTTGAAGTGCCATAGGGAAGAACATTATAATGAAAGTATTCCTCATTTTGCAAAATCTATTTCTGATTTTATTCATATTTTGCAAGTGATCTAAGTTATGAAAGGCAATTTGAATTGTCAATCATTGCCTGAGCCTAGTTTGCTTAGAATCATATGGCATACACAGGTTTAGTTTCAAAGGAGAGTTTTCTCTTTCAAATGTTACAAATATTAAAACTTTACCAAAGGAATTCAAATTGTCAGAAAAAAATATGACAGTATTCTTTCAATTACAAAAATATATATGCCTTTCAAAGATACTGGTTATTTTCATTGGAATGGAAATAACTTTTCATTATTTTTTTATAATAAAAGCAATTTCATACATTGCTTTCTACTGAGAGAATGAACCAAAAATGAGCCTTTTAAAAATCTGTCTTGATAATTAAGCATGCAAACAGGCATACATAATTATTTAACAAGCTATTTCATGTGCCAGAAAGTAGACTATTTCAAAATAAATGAAGGGGAATTCTTGAAAAATTAGTATCCACAGGGCATGTGTATACATATATGTACTATTATTAAATAATAAATAAATTAACTATCCTCCTATCCTTGAGCATTATATAGATTCAGATTTCACCTTCTTTTTTCCCTTACTTACATTTACAATGCTATTACTTTTAAAATTTAAGTCTTTATTGGTCATCTTTGTGTTTCTTTCTCTTAGTTTAAGTACTGCAGAGGAGTATTCAGGGGGAAGGTCTCATTCAGCATATGAGTCTACATTGTTTAAACTTACTGGTGTGGTTTAGAACCGCAGGACCAGTTTCCAAGCATCAATCTTGGTATGGCAAAAACCACAACAATATTGTAAAGTAATTAGCCTCCAACTAACAAAAATAAATGAAAAATTAAAAAACAACAACAACAACAAAAAACCTTCTGGGAAGTACTTCTGTCTTCCCACACTCTAATCACCCAGAAGGGAGTTGACATATTTGTACAAACCACTTCGCCTCTTGACCTCCAGTTGAAGATGAGTCAAGGAAAAATAAGGTCAATGAATCCTTCCCTGGGATCTCTGGTCCTGGAACTAAGATGAGAGATTTATTATTATTATTATTTTCCATTTATTTTTATTAGTTGGAGACTAATTACTTTACAATATTGTAGTGGTTTTTGGCACATATTGACATGAATCAGCCATGGATTTACATGTATTCCCCATCCTGATCCCCCCTCCCATCTCCCTCTCCACCCGATCCCTCTGGGTCTTCCCAGTGCACCAGGCCCGAGCACTTGTCACCAGCCCAGGTTGGATGCGTGAGATGAGAGATTTTTGTCTTTTTCCATCAACTGAACTTGCAATATATAAAACACAGAGGTGATGTCTAACACCTTGTAGAAAGAAGTATTTCACAGGCAGAAAAATAGAAATCTATCACACAGAGTAGAAATGGGAGACACACTCAAAAACATTCAGTCAACAAGTCCCTGTTGTTCCTAAGGCTGAGCTGCACATGTCTATTTAGTAGACTCCTGGTTCCCATCATGATGCATTTAACTGATTATAGGTGCTTGATTCTAGGTGCTTGCCCATGAATCTGGTTTCTCTGAGTTTGTTCATGGTCTTTTGGTAGATCCCTCTTTCACTTAAATCAATCTATATTGAAATTCTATCACTTGCTTCAAAGAAAATTTAAAGTACAAAAAATCCCACAAAATACTCTAAATGACATCTCAATCAAGTGTGACAAATATAGTGATTCTATTTTTATATAATTAATGAAATAATCTGTATCAACCTACTGCAGGTAGACTAAAAGTAATGACTAAACACTAATAGCCAATACTGTGCTATTTCAAATTGACCTTAAATATATTTTTGCTTTAATATTGTCAATGAAAATCCTACTCCCATTTATATCACAGTATCTAAGAAGGTATTCTAACATATTTTATTTTCAGAGATGATCTATTAGATAATCTTGAGTGCCTGTAAATTCACATGATAGTGTAAAATATTTCTTATTGAATAATGTTTCATATATATGGTGAGGGGTTAGTCGCTAAGTTGTGTCTGACTCTTGCAACCCCATGTACTGTAGCCTGCCAGGATCCTCTGTCCATGGGATTCTCCAGGCAAGATTACTGGAGTGGAGTCACCATAAAATTTGCTGAGCAGATATCACTGTCCTCATCCATTAACTAGAGGGTTGTAAAGATTAAATAAGAGAAGACATTTGAATATCTTATGTATAGCATGCAATTAATAAATATTTTTCCATTCTTCTTCTATACCATTATTTTTTCTATGATGGTTTATTATAATTATCATTTCCCATTGATAAATACACTTTGAAATTTTATTGTATTCTTTTATGTTTAAAAAAAAAACAGGGATTTTTGGACACAAAATGATCCGAAGTATGGAATGCTTATTTTTTTTCAGCTTTCTTTGTCCTTCAGACAATCATTACTTTAATCCTTTCTTGTCAAAGTTGAAGAAGTCATCTAAATTTGCTAACATAAAGTTGTTGTTGTTCAGTTTTCCTTTTAATTTCAATCAGTCATTCTCAAACTTTAGCACACATTCGTCTAGAGAAATGATTGAAGCATACATTTCTGAGCCTTAGCTGAGTTTCTTCTCTTCCTCCTTCTCCTCCTCCATTTCCTCCTCTTTCTTTATTAAGTAACAGAGGGACCTCTCCACTCTTCATCAAAGAAGTAAACATACTTAAAGACATGAAACACTCATTTCTTTAAATTATAATGATTTTACAAAGCCTTTTTTATACTATAAGACCCTCATTAATCATTTGCAAAGTGAGTGAATAAAGAAACTTCCTCAAATCTTTGAAGTCATATATGCCCATATTTCTGATTTTGGCACCTTCTTTAAGGCAAGTGAAACATTTGGTTTTATCTTTTCTTCATTCTGTGTAAACCATTCTACAATTTTGGCAACATTAGGACTGCCACCATATTTTTCACAGATTTTTTTCACAGATATTTTTCCCTTGTGGCTCAGCTGGTAAAGAATCCACCTGCAATTACGGAGACCTGGGTTTGATCCCTTGGTTGGGAAGATCCCCTGAAGAAAATAAAGGCTACCCACTCCGGTATTCTGGCGTGGAGAATTCCATGGACTGTACAGCCCATGGGGTCACAAAAAGTCAGATATGATTGAGAGACTTTCAGTTTCACATTCTCTTATAAACCTCTACCTCTCATATTGCCTTTTCTTTAAACTTCTTAATTTGTTCATGAATTTGAAAGCAGATTATTTTGAATCAGATTTATTTTTATAGTATACAAGAAAACCAAAGTCATTCAAGATTTAGCTAGACTAGAGATGTTAATTTTTAAAAATTAAAAAAGTATTTCAAAGAAGTTCTAACACGTGTTTTTTTTTTTTTTTGCTTATTTGTTACTCATATGTGACCCTTCTGTTTAACAGAAAGTGAATCCTTTAAGTAAATTCAGAAAATACAATTTGAGACTTCAGTAAACTGGATGCAAATGATGATTTGGTATATTTTGTGATTATAGGCTATAGAAAAATAAATTGATACACTCATTAGCTCTGCCCCTTTGTTTTGATCCAATAAGAAAGCTATTCCAAAGCTTTCAGGTGGTGTATGCACCTACCACTTTTATGTCAAGTATAGTTTAGAAGATTCTGGGATGGGGAGGGAGGCGGGAGGGGGGATTGGGATGGGGAACACATGTAAATCCATGGCTGATTCATGCCAATGTGTGGCAAAACCCACTACAATATTGTAAAGTAATTAGCCTCCAACTAATAAAAATAAATGAAAAAAAATAATAAAAATTCTCCAGAACTGAAAAAAAATAAATAAAAATAAAATCCCAGCATCTAGAATCATGTCTACCACACACACACACACACACACACACACAAAGGAAGATTCTATCTCCAGGCTTTAACATCAGTAGCTTCAGATATATTGTTTCTTTTTTTTTTTTTAATTTTTGTATTTGTGATTCCTCTTCCTCCAGATTTTCATAGCCCATACCAAACAGCAGATGTTTGTTGAACATACTCTGATTGGCGAACAGCATCTTAGAAATTAAACAACTTTGAAATCATACAAAATAGTCATGAATTAAAATTTCTGCAGTTTATTAATTACATGTTTTGGGTCAATAACTCAAGATCCCTTAAAAACTTATAAATAGAAATAATCTACATGCTTCAGTACTTGCTGTGAGGATTAAGCAAGAGGTAATGTGCAAAATACTGAGCATCATACTTAGCTCAAGCTATGAGTCACATAGCATCATCCTCACCACCACGTGAACAATCAGATGTGACTTCTCCTTTCTCATTCTTCTTAAGCTCTGATTGTCAATGTTGTTGCATATTCACCTTTATCCATTCTTCTTCAATTGATTTTTGGAATTTAGCATTAAAGATGGCTGGGCTATCATTTCTTTTCTTAAATGGAACTATGTTAGTGATATAAATCAATTTTTGTAAAGGACATACAAATTCCAGAATTTCCTATTTGTTTTATATTTTAATGAATTTATTAAGTTGACTTTATTTTAAAAATATACTGGCATAAAGTTGTTTATTATAATTTATCATTTTGTTAATAAAAACTTCTGTAGAAAGACTACTTTTGCTTCTGATACAAATGCTTGTATTTCTCCTATTTTCTTCAAAAGTATCATTCAATTGTATTAGTGCTTTCATGGAGCAAACTTTATTTTTTATTTGCTCTATTGTGTATTTGTATTATATTTAAAAATTTTTATTACTGATTCCAATTTCGCATTTTATGTGAGCTTAGTTTTCTATTTTTAACTTTTTGATTTAAATAGTGAGATTATTGATTTTCAGGTTTTATTTCCTAATATAAGCTTTAAAGTATTTCCTAATATAAGCATATAAGTATATATACTTCAATTTTGGCCTCCTTTAGCTATGCTTAACACAGTTTTAATTTAATGTTATGCATTCATTATAGGGGCTTTGCTGGCAGCTGAGTGGTAAAGAATCCACCTGCCAATGCAAGAGATGCAGATTCAATCCCTGGGTGGGAAAGATCCACTGAAGAAGAAAATGTCAACCCACTCCAATATTCTTGACTGGGAAATCCCGTGGATAGAGGAGGCTGGCAGGCTACAATCCATGGAGTCGCTGAAAAGTGGGATGCAATTTAGTGACTAAACATAACAGCAGCAACAGCATTCATTATCGTACAGGACAGAAGCCTCTGCAGGAACCAGTACTGGGATAGGGAAGCCTCAACTGCAATTGACTAATCACAGGAGGCTAAGTGTAGACAGTTCTGAAAATTCAGAAGCTACACCAGGATGGAGTAATACAAGTTATCCCATGCTTTTGAGTTTTACCACCAGGAGCTCTACTACCATCACACAGATTATATCAGAGAAAAATTCCCTCATGCTTCCATCAAAAGATGGGGGAAAGTCAACCTTTTGAAATATGCCAGAGCATTTTTTTTTTAATTTTAACAGGATATGACTTCAGGAGAAACTATATAACTGGAGCTTAACCCACCTGAGGGAAAGAAAAAAACCCAACTCCAGCACCCTCCAGCTATCCTGTCCCATCCAAAACTGAGGCTTCATTACAGGACATTAGATGCTTCCCCTCCCCCGACACCATACCACTGCATTACTAAAGGCATGTTTACTGCAGGTCTTAACAAGAATGTTATATTCAACTCTCTACAAAAATTATAAAGCATAAAGAAAGAGAGAAAGAAAGAGTTTGAGGAGACTAAACAAGCTTCAGAACCAGAGTCAAATACATCAGATATGTTGGACTTATTAGATTAGGAATTTTTTAAAAAGTAATGAATATGCTAAGGGCATTAACTCTAAAGTAGACAACATGAAAGAACAGGTAGTGTAAACATAAAAGTAGAAATTCTAATAAAGATTCAAAAATAAATGCTAGATCAAAAATGCCAACAGCACAGATGAAGAATGCCTTTGATGGGCTCTTTAGCAGAGTGGACATGGCTGAAGAAATTCTGAGCTTGCGGGTATGACAAGAGACACCTCCAAAACTAAAAAAACAAAGAAAAAATTCCCACCAGAACAGTGTTTGAGATGTGCAAACACATGCAAAGGATGTAACATACACATAATGGGTGAGCTAAAAGGAAAAGAAAGGATAAGAAGCAATATGTGAAGCAATGAAGACTGAGCAGTTTCTTAAACTAATGCCAAAGACCAAACCACAAATACAGAGAGCTCAGAAAGACCAAGCAGGCTAAGCACTAAAGATTAAGCTAAATCATATTGTAGTCAAAGTTTAGGAAAAGAAGCATAAAGAAAAGACCAAGGGAGTAAATTCTCATCTATAGTGAAATGTACTTCCAGAAAGTTTTTCTCTCTCTCCCATTTATTTATTCATGGTCAATTGCAAAACTTTAAGTGGATTTTCAACTGTGCAGAGGGTCTGTACTCCAACCCCTGCTTTGCTGCTTTGTTCAAGAGTCACCTATAAAGAGCATATATATGTAAAATAAATGACAGCAATGATACAAGGTATGGAATGAAGAACTAGGAGAAATTTTCTTTTGTAGAGTACTTGCCTTACATGGAAAATGGTACAGTGTTAATTCAAAGTGGATGTGGATTAGTTATAAATGAAAATTACAAACTCTAGGGAAAACACTAAAAAAATGTAAAATTAGAAGTATAACTGATATACTATAAAATGAGAGAAATTGAGATCAGAGAAAATCTTCAATTATAACAATAAAACACAAAATGTGTGGAAGACACAAATAAGAACAAAGACCAAGTTCAATAAATAGAAAACAGTAAAAAAAGAAAAGTGGTCGATTTTATTTTAACTATGTCAATATTCATTTTAAATATTAATGGTCTAAATATACCAAATAAAAGACAGAGATAAGCAGGGTGGATCAAAATACAAGATCCAATTTTATGATGTCTATAATAGCCTTAATTTAATTAAGGGGATACACATATAGATTAAGGGTAAAGAAATGGAAAAAGATATAGTACTAATCAAAGGAAAGCGAGTCCAGCTATACTAACTCAGACAGTACAGACTTCAATGTAAGGAAGGTTATTAGGAATAAAGATGGACATTACATAACAACAAAAAGATAAATTCTCCAAGAAGACATACCTATTTTTGATAGGCATGCACCTGGCAACAGAAAGTTAAAGTATTTGAGTCAAACATGTATTGATCTACCCTGATTATCTCTGTCTTTTATTTGCTGTTTTATATTAATATTAATATTCAAAGTGAATATTGACATAATCAGAATAAAATCAACCCTATTTTTTTGTTGCTGTTTTCTACTTGTTGAACCTGTACTTTGTCTAAGAGCGATAGAGCTACAAGGAGATATAGACAAATCCAATATTATTTTTGGAGAGTTTAACACCTCTTTATCAGAAATGGACAGATCCAACAGACAAATAAACAGTAAGGATATAGTTGAACTCAATAATACCACCATCACCTTAATTTAGTTGACATCTATAGATTACTTCATCATGAAACAACAAAATATACATTCCTCAAGCTCTCATGAAATATTCACAAATATAAACAACATTTTGGGTCATAAACACACCTTAACAAAGTTAAAAATAATAGTACTCATATAATATCTGCCCTCACACCACAGTGGAATTAAACTAGAGATCAGTATCAGAAGTGTGGCTGGACAATCCCCAAATATTTCCAGATTAAAACCACTTGTAGGCCACATACAGTCAAAAAGTAAGTATCAAGATATATTTTTAAATATTTTGAGCTAAATGAAAAAATGCAACTCTCCACTTGTTTCATGTACTAAAAGTGGTGCTTAGAGGAAATTTTATGGCATTGAAAGCATATATTTGAATAGAAAAAAAGAAAGATATAAAATCAATAGTCTAAGCTCCCACCTTAAGAAATCAGAAAAGGAAGAGCAAATTAAATTTAAAGTATACAGAAGAAAAGAAAATATGAAAATTATAGCAGAAATTATAAGAAAAAAACAATACAAATAAAAACTGGTTCTTTGAAAAGACAATAGACTTGGCCTCTAATGTAAATTAGAAGAAAACCTAGAAGTCCTTGGATATTGCAATGACTTTTTAAATACAATACCAAAGTTATAAGCCATAATATTTGACAACCTGATTTCATGAAAATTAAGAACTTCTGCTCTGTGAAAGATAGTGTCAAGAGATTTTTAGTATAAGCCACAGCCTGGAAGCAAATACTTGGAAAAGAAATATCTAATAAAAGACTGTTATCTAAAATATACAAAGAACTCTGAAAAATGAACAATAAATTTTTTTAAAAAAATTGATTAAAGAAGGAACAAAAGAACTGAACAAGGAATATACACAGGTGACAAGCATCTGAATGCATGTTCAACATCAATTTGTCACATGAGTAATGTAACCTAAAACTACAATGCAATAACACTTTTATAATAATGATGAGATGACCAGAATCTGAAACACTGACGAAACACCAAATGCTAACCAGGATGTGGTGCACCAAATCAATTTGAAATGTATATCTACATAGAACCTGAATTCTGATGATATTTATGTTTTATTTATAATGGCCAAAAAGTTGTTAGCAATAAAGTTTTTCTTCAGTAAGTAAATGGATAAATAAACTGAGATACACCCAGACAATGGAATATTTTTTAGTTCTAGAAATAATGAGCTATACAGCCAAACAAAGATATGGAGGAAATTTAAGTACATATTACTAAATGAAATAAATTGATCTTTAAAGCCTACACACCATCTAATTTTATCTATCTTAAATTATGGAAAAGTGAAAACTATAGAGCAGTAGAATGATGAGTGGTGCAAGTATTCAAGGGGCAGGAGAGATGAATAGGTAGAGCACAGAAAAATTTTAACCAAGTAAATTCTACATATATAGCCTATTATCCTCTCTAAATCAAACACTGATAATTATGGATAAAGGGAATACTTAATGTGTATTATCTTTAAATTTTGTATTGCTCAAATAAAGGCCAAAAGTTGTAAAAATAGTAAACTAAACCTAATCATGTCTAATTCAGTTCACTTCAGTTGCTCAGTCGTGTCCAACTCTTTGTGACCCCATGGACTGCAGCATGCCAGGTCTCCCTGTCCATCACCAATTCCCAGAGCTGACTCAAACTAATGTCCATCGAGTTGGTGATGCCATCCAACCATCTTATCCTCTGTCATCCTCTTCTCTTGCCTTCAATCTTTCCCAGCATCAGGGCCATTTCAAATGAATCAACTCTTCGCAGCAGATGGCCAAAATATTGGAGTTTCAGCTTCAAAATCAGTCCTTCCAATGAACACCCAGGACTGATCTCCTTTAGGATGGACTGGTTGGATCTCCTGGCAGTCCAAGGGACTCAAGAATCTTCTCCAGCACCACAGTTCAAAAGCATCAATTCTTCGGTGCTCAGCTTTCTTTACAATCCAACTCTCACATCCATACATGACTACTAGAAAAACCATAGCCTTGTTTAGATGGACCTTTGTTAGCAAAGTAATGTCTCTCCTTTTTAATATGCTGTCTATGTTGGTCATAACTTCTCTTTCCAAGGAGCAAGCGTCTTTTAATTTCATGGCTGCAGTCACCATCTTCAGTGATTTTGGAGCCCAAAAAAATAGTGTGCCACTGTTTCTACCTTTTCTCCATCTATATGCCATGAAGTGATGGGACCAGATGCCATGATCTTTGTCTTCTGAATATTGAGCTTTAAGCCAACTTTTTCACTCTCCTCTTCACTTTCATCAAGAGGCTCTTTAGTTCTTCACTTTCTGCCATAAGTGTGGTGTCGTCTGCATATCTGAGGTTATTGATATTTTCCCCAGCAATCTTGATTCCAGCTTGCAGTGTCTGTAATTGCATGTAATGTCTACAATTACATTTATAATAATAAGCATTGTCCTTAGAAGTTGTTCATAATTGACTAAAAGCTTGGCACCACCCTATGCTATGTAAGTAAGAGGCAGTTTAGATATAAATGCATAGGTAAGTTGAAAATAGAAGGATGGGATGACATATCCCAGGCAAATAATAAGATTATTAATTCTAATGTGGTTATAATATAAAACAAATTTATCTTCAAGAAAAAAAATATTACAAGAACTAAGGTAAGTCATCTCATAGTGATAGGAGAATTAATTCAGTAGGAAGACAATGATCTTAAAAACAGATCATAAATTGACCAAAATGAAGAAGTTAATAGACAAATCTAAAACATAGTTTGAAAATAAATCACTGAGTTTTAATAATTGATGAAAATGTTAAAGACAAAAGTCATAAAGATATAGATCTGAACAACATTGTCAAAAATCTTGACCTAACTGTAACTTATAAGGCAAGTACACCTAAAAACTGCAAAATACTCTGTTTTTAGCGTGCTATTCACCAAAAAGTACTTATTATTGGAGCACAAAAAAAAGCATTAATAATTTAGAAAGATTGTAGTATTAGAGGTATTTGGTATTATCTTACCAAAGGAGAATTGTTATAAAGTAAAGCAATAAGATATCTTTAAAATGCTCACATCTTAGAAATTTTAAAAAGAACACAATTTTAATACACATAGAGTAAAAAATGTCAAAAATTAAAATTGCCTTCTATTTCAACCTGGGAGATGAAGAAAGTATAACATATCAAAAGTTGGTGGATGCATGTAAAGCAGTGCTTAGAGGAAAACGTTTAGCTTTAATTGTTTACATTTTAGACTTGAAGAAAGCTCTATGATCAATGAGATAATTTTTATTTACTTTATTTTTTTTTCTTTTTTTTTTTTTTTATTACTTCACAACATTTCAGTGGGTTTTGTCATACATTGATATGAATCAGCCATAGATTTACACTTATTCCCCATCCCGATCCCCCCTCCCACCTCCCTCTCCACCCGATTCCTCTGGGTCTTCCCAGTGTACCAGGCCCGAGCACTTGTCTCATGCATCCCACCTGGGCTGGTGATCTGTTTCACCATAGATAGTATACATGCTGTTCTTTTGAAACATCCCACCCTCACCTTCTCCCACAGAGTTCAAAAGTCTGTTCTGTATTTCTGTGTCTCTTTTTCTGTTTTGAAAGAGACACGTGCACCCCAATGTTCATCGCAGCACTGTTTATAATAGCCAGGACATGGAAGCAACCTAGATGCCCATCAGCAGATGAATGGATAAGGAAGCTGTGGTACATATACACCATGGAATATTACTCAGCCATCAAAAAGAATTCATTTGAACCAGTCCTAATGAGATGGATGAAACTGGAGCCCCTTATACAGAGTGAAGTAAGCCAGAAAGATAAAGAACATTACAGCATACTAACACATATATATGGAATTTAGAAAGATGGTAACGATAACCCTATATGCAAAACAGAAAATTTTTATTTACTTTAAAATAAACTTTTTTTAAAGTTCTTGATTTAAAGAGAAGTTGCATAGATAATATAGAGAGTTCTCATAAATATCTCACCAAGTTTTCCTTGTTGTTGACATTTTATATTGCTATGAAATCAACAGTGGTTCTTTAGTACAAATGAAAAGAAATATTTGGTAGAAAAATATCAGCAAATTTTAAACAAAGTGTATAGGAGTAAGAACATAAAATAGATGAAAAAAGCTTGAATATATATTTAATTTGCTCAAGTTTGGTTTTTTGCAATATCAATAAAATAAATAAAATGTTATCAATACTGAACAAGAAAAAGCATATATACATATATATGTATAAGTTAATTACTTTACTATATACTTGAAACCAACATGACACTGATTGTTGATCTACACCTATATAAAATTAAAAAAAAATAATAAAGTCATTGTAACAGTCACACACAAAAAGAAAAATGATAGAAATACAATCTATCATCACAGAAAAGTGGAAATAATACCATGCAATTTGTAGATATTTTTAAAATTATGAGAAATTTTATGAATTTTATGCCAAGAAATTTGATATACATTTTGCTCACATTTAGCTTCCTATAAGTAAAATTTCAGGATCAAAAGATTTTATTGGCAAATTATTTTAGTCATTTAAGGAAGCTATATAGCACACTTAAATGAAAACTTTTAAAGGATAAAGAGAAAACAATTTGAAATCTCTTGTGAGGTCATATAATCCAGATACTAAAATTGACAAAAACACTAAAATAAAAAACCTCTATAAGTATAGATGCAAATATTTTTCACAAAGTATTATTAGCAAAATTCATTATTTTGCACAGTATTATGTGCAAAGTAAAATATGATAAAGAACAAGCAAATGTAGCACAAAAGTACATTGAGTACCAAAGAGATTTATCCCAGAAATGTGAAGTTGGTTTAATGTTTTAAAATCAGTGAAAGTAATTCACAACATCAAAAGGAAAACATATGTGTATGTACACACACACACACACACACAAATATTACAAAAGATAATGAAAAATCATTTGCTGATTGTCAGAAATTTTTATGATAAAAACTTAGCAAACTTCAAAAGGAAGGAAAGTTGTTAAATACAATTGATAATGTCTATGAAAAAAAAATACAAAGATACATTTAGTGTGAACTATTAATACACGCTTATTATAACAGGAATAAGGCAAAGATATTTTTTCACAACCTGATTTAATGCTATAATTGATGATCAGTCCAATAAAATGTAAAAACAAATTAAGGTTATAGATCCAAAAGTTAGAACTAACTATTTGCAAATAGCATGGCTGTTTATTAAGAAAATCTTCATGAATCCAAAATTAACTGCTGAAACTAAGTAGGACATTTACCATGGTGATAGAATACAATGTCATTACACAAAACTTTAATCCATTTTGCTGTGTTTGGATCAAACTACTAGAAAGCGATTGCAGCCATGAAATTAAAAGACGCTTGCTCCATGGATGGAAAGTTATGATCAACATAGATAGCATATTTAAAAGCAGAAACATTACTTTGCCAACAAAGGTCCGTCTAGTCAAGGCTATGGTTTTTCCAGTGGTCATGTATGGATGTGAGAGTTGGACTGTAAAGAACGCTGATCGCAGAAGAATTGATGCTTTTGAACTGTGGTGTTGGAGAAGACTCTTGTGAGAGTCCCTTGGAATGCAAGGAGATCCAACCAGTCCATCCTAAAGGAGATTAGTCCTGGGTGTTTGTTGGAAGGACTGATGTTGAAGCTGAAACTCCAATATTTTGGCCTTCTCATGCCAAGAGTTGACTTATTGGAAAAGACCCTGATGCTGGGAAGGATTGGGGATGGGAGGAGAATGGGACGACAGAGGATGAGATGGTTGGATGGCATCACTGACTCGATGGACATGGGTTTGGGTAGACTCCTGAAGTTGGTGATGGACAGGGAGGCCTGGCGTGCGGTGGTTCATGGGGTCGCAAAGAGTCGGTCATGACTGAGCGACTGAACTGAACTGAACTAACTGAACTAGAAAGTGAACCAAAAAACATGTATTTTTAATAGCAAAAAAAAAATAAAATATCAAGGAGTAGATCCACCAAAAGGTGTGCAAGCATTTTATACTCTTGATCTGAAATTTACACTGACAGAGATATTTCTCCAGCAAAGATGGGCTTATTTGGGATTAGCAGAAAATTGCAAATTGAGTTTTGCAACCATGAAGTGCATGAAGTGCATGTGTGCTCGGTCGCTTCAGTCATGTCCAACTCTTTGAGACCCTGTGGGCTCTATAGCTCTCCAGGTTCCTCTGTCCATGGGATTCTCCAGGCATGAATACTGGAGTGGACTGCTATTTCCTCTGCCAGAGGATCTTCCCCACCCAGTGATCGATCCCTGGTCTCTTTTATCTCCTTCATTGGCAGGCGGGTTCTTTACCACCAGCGCCACCTGCAAAGCCCCCAGATGCACCACATTTAAAGTCTCACTTGTCAAAAGAAGGAGAACACTTTGGTAAAAAGGAAAAGGAAGCTGGGAGGGCAATATGAAACAGAGACCATAGCTTTTCATTGGCTAAGTTCTTGCTACGAATGAAGAGGATAATTTTTTTTTTCCCCGTTCGGCTGTGTTGTTGCAGGGCACAAGAATTCCCCATTCTGGACTCCCAATTCTATTCAATTGAGATTTGTGTTTATTAAGTTTTACAACACTAAAGCTTATATAAATATAGAATTCATGGAGGGATGTCATATACATGATTGTCAAGAAGCTAATTTGCCTTAAATTGATACATAAATTTGATATAATGCAATAAAAAATCTGAATAATTATTTTGATAGAAATTGGCAACTAATTATAAAACTTACATAGAATTGCAAAAGATTTAAATGAAAAGAGTAATCTTAAGAGGGCAAATTTGGAAGACTTCATAATTTATAATAGAGTGTCAGTCATCAGGAGAGTGCGGAGAAGGCAATGGAAGCCCACTCCAGTACTCTTGCCTGGAAGATCCCATGGACGGAGGAGCCTGGTAGGCTGCAGTCCATGGGGCCGGGAGGAGTCTGACATGACTGAGTGACTTCACTTTCACTTTTCACCTTCATGCATTGGAGAAGGAAATGGCAACCCACTCCAGTGTTTTTGCCCAGACAACCCCAGGGAGGGCAGAGCCTGGTAGGCTGCAGTCTATGGGGTCGCACAGAGTTGGACACTACTGAAGCGACTTAGCAGCAGCATCAGGAGAGTGCAGTATAAGCATTAAGAGACACAGTACTTTCAATGTAACATAAATGTGTAAGAAATATAACACCAAATTGAAGAAATTTAAAAGATGGAGAGAAAAACTTTTCAACAAAAAACTGGATTTCAGTGCAGAAAAGTACATATCTATTTTCTATTATATGTAACTTAGAAAAAAACTATTTTGAATAAAGCATAAAAAAGTTGTCTTCACTGCTTTGGGGTAGCTCAGCCGTGTCTGACTCTTTGCGACTCCATGGACTGTAGCCTGCCAGGCTCCTCTGCCCGTGGAATTCTTCAGGCCAGAATACTGGAGTGGGGTAGCTGTTCCCTTCTCCAGGGGATCTTCCCAACCCAGGGCTTGAATCCAGGTATCCCACATTACAGGCGAATTCTTTACCGTCTGAGCCCAGGGAAGCCCAGAGGAGACATACAAAACTCTAAATATAAAATTTAAAAATTGATATATTATACTCCATCAATATGATAAACCATCAAAAGTCGCATTTTAGAAAGTATAAAGAAAAGCCACAGACTGTGAGCAAATATTTGCTGTATGTATTTCTTACTCAGGACTTGTATTGAGAATATATAAATAACTCTTCCATGAAAATTATGAAAAAAATCCATATAAATGGGGAGTATTAGCCTGGGTTTTCCAGAGACAAAAAATGAATATCTGTCTCTATATCTAGATGTAAATAGAGTCAGAGAGAGAGGAAAGAGAGACCGAGACAGACAGAGAGAAAAAGAGAGAAAGAGACATTATGTGATAGTGTTTTTACTTTAGAAACACACACACAAACATACACACACATAGACACACACACACTACACCATTCTCAGAGATAAGTATGATTCAAGTTTGGTTAGAAACACAAAGGGTCTATTCATCATCCTTGAGTAAGAGAGAGGGGACACCATATGTAACACAAATGTTAGTTTCCTATGAGAACAAAGGAAATCTTGTGCTTCTGTTTTTAAAAATAGAATGTAAGATTTTCATTATGATATCCTATCCCAACTATTATAAAACCTACACTAAGAAAGCTCTTACTAATATGGCAGAGATTGAGCTAAACTCTAAAGTTCCAAAGATAAATAAAATTTATTTCCTTCTGCATTTTGTGATTACTATTTCTTAAATTATTAAATTCTAACAATAAATTATTCCCTCTCTTCCTCCCTGCCCACCAAAATTCATATACTGAAGTCCTACCACCACTTCAGATTGTGACTGTGTTTGGAGTTTGAGTAATTTACAGTGGAAATTAAAGTAAAATGAAGTCATTAAGGTAAACCCTAATCCAATATTACCCATATTCTCATAAGAAGAGATTCAGATATAGACACAGAAGAAAGGTAATGTGAAGGCACAAGAAGGTATTCATCTACAAACCCAGGAGAGAGGCCTGGGACAGATCCTTCTTTCATGACCCTCAGAAAAAAACAACACTGCTGACACTGGCCTCAGGCTTTTGGCCTCCAGAACCATGAGAAAACTCATTTCTGTTGTTTAAGCCACCCAGTCTGCAGTCCTTTGTTACAGCAGCCTTAGCAAGCAAATACAAAGTACATTTAAACAGCAATTTATTTTTCTGCTTTATATTCTGTTTTAAAATAGGCTTACCATTTAATAGTTTAAATGCTAAACCGGTAATTATACACAAACACATACTCATATATCTCCCAAACTATACAGAAATAAAAATGAAAATTAGATTTTCTTTCTTTTCATTAGTTACATAAAAAAGCAATACTGACATTTCCATGTGTAAATCCTTCTAGAGAAGGATTCCTTTAATATAAGTAGAATCATAATAATGATAAAGATGGTGATGGTGATGACAATGATGACTTATTTATTTATAATGTGACAGGCAGTGTTCTAAATGTGCACACGTACTATTAATAACATATTAAATCTTCAAAATAAATCATGAAGTAAATGTTATTATTTTCATTTTACAGTATACTAAATCTTACATTTTGTATTACAAATAGGGGTCACTTTCCCCAAACCATGGAGGTATTATTTAAATAAAGGACTTCAAGATTTCACAGGCTAGATGGTGTTCCTTCTTTGTATTTATGTATGTATGTGTATGGGCTTCCCAGGTAGCCCAATGGGTAAAGAATCCACCTGCAATGCGGGAGACGCAGGAGACGAGGCTTTGATCCCTGGGTTGGGAAGATCACCTGGAGGAGGTCATGGCAACCCACTTTATTTTTTTTTATTTTTTTTTGTTATTAATGTTATTTTATTTATTTCTTTCCATTTATTTTTATTAGTTGGAGACTAATTACTTTACAATATTGTAGTGGTTTTTGCCATACATTGACATGAATCAGCCATGGATTTACAGAGACTCCCATTGACAGAGGAACCTAGAGGGCTATTGTCCATAGGGTTGCAAGAGACAGACCTCTCTGAAGTGACTGAGCATACATGTATGCATGTATGTGTATATATGTATACACACATATATACATGTATACATATATATGCTATATTTACATATATAATACATATGCATTTAAAAGTATATGTACACACTACACTTAAAATATATTTGACTACATTATACAGAATTATATTGTGTTATTGTTAAATTTTAACATGTAATAAAGATATATCTACACCAAAACATTGAGTTTTACCTCAATTCTAAAATTATTGCATAGGATTTGATAGTCTATATGTATCATTTTTCATTTAAATTTCTCCAAATTCATGGTCATTTAGGCTGACCTTAGCTTTTTTCCCTATATTACAATCAATGCTGTAATGAACAGCATGGCTTTTACCACTTTTTATTTCACTCTTTATTTCTCTGTGGGAAATATTAATAGAGAAATTGCTATTATTTCACTAAGTGGTAGATAAACTGCTAAGTTAAGATATGCAAATAAAAGGTTTGTATAGTCACTGCCAAATCCTCTTTTCAAAATCTTGAAACAATTTAAAATAGCTCCACACTGTATGACAGTGTCTTTTCTCAAGGTGAAGACTTTTAAATATTAAGGTTATTTTATTTATACCACAGAGAACAGATTTAAATGATTTTCAATATTCCATAAAAGACAATTTTTGAGAAGTGCACTAAATCACACGGAACATCAAGGGTCTTGTTGATTACTTATAGTAACCCTGTTATCAGAAGATCATGCTGTAATAATAATCTTAATTGCTTTTCTCCCGTTCTTGTCTTAAGAAAAATGTAGCTCTCGTCCTCTTTCTTCGGATGGCAAGTTAGCTCCATTATAAACTATAATTAAATCAAATTCATAGTCTTGTCTTCTTTCTAGTATTATTAGATCTCTTTGTATGGGTAATTCTAATATGGATACAGATCTTCATTTTATCCAGGAAATATATCTTGGCAGCATATTCTAATATCTTGACCTATCATGCATTTATACTTTGATTTAACCTCTTCTGTATTCATAACCTTGATCCCAATTACTTTTTCCAGGATTCCTCATTATTGCCAAGGCACACATCGAATTCGCTTGACCCAATTAGCATAATATTTCTTCCCTTAGAAATCTCAAGTCATTTTGTTTGGATGTGCATACTTGTGTATGTGAACCTAATGGAGTTTTCTCAGGCACTATATAATTATCATGAAAATGAAACAAACACAGCTGTAAATGCAAAACTGTAAGACTGACAATCTGCATTTCAACTGCCCCTTCAAATGAGATGACAAAAATATTGGTAGCTACACTTTTGAAGAAATGGTCTAGGTTAATACCTATCATTCAATAATCAATGCAATAAAAATTAGGAATACACCATAGTTCTATGTGATCACTTTGTATTATTTCCAGATGACTGAAGATCATAGTCAGCAGAGCTGTGAATAACTGGCCCTACTTATTTCAGTGAATAGTTATCGAATACCTATCTTGGGGAAGCCCCTCTGCAAAATTTTGTGAATAGATCTACACCAGGATTCATGGGTTTTCTGTCTTCCTTCCAGCAAGGCTCTTAACAACCAGATTATACACATAATAAAGAAGTTTATTTGTATTTATATACTAGACCTCAAGTGCATCAATCAAATCTGAGGGGAAATACACATGCAATAAAGAGAAATATCAAATAGCCAAGAGTAAGATTTTGTTGCATGTTATGGACTATTTGTTGAAACATTCTTTTCTCTCAGAAATGACATCCTCTTCAGTCCCTATTCAGAAAGCAGTGGAACCAGAAGTGCACTGCATACATATTTATTAAGAATTTCCTCTATAAACGCACAGCAAGCACTGTTCTTAGGCTAGAAATTCAATGGTAAACAAAAATCTTGTGCTGTCATAATGATGTTGGAGAGATAGACAATGAACCAATAAAAATAAATAAAATGCCAACTGCTGACATATTCTATGGAGAAAAGTATTTCTGGGATACTATTAGGGAGGATGGGGGTTTCTGCCTTCTATAGGTGTTTAGGGGTGTTCTTGATAAGATTATATTTGAGGACAGACATAAGTGCTGTACCCTTAGCAATCATCTGGATTTATTTCCTCAGAAAGAGATTTTTCCACCAGCAAGAAGGGGAGCATTAAAGCCCTAAACTGTCAGCTTCCATTGTGATAAAAAGAACAACAAGGAGGTCAATCTCTCTGAAACACAGTGGGGAAAAGAGAGAATGGCAGAGGATGAACCGGAGAAGCAGTGAGTGAGAGATGATGTAGAGCCTTGTGGACAGACACTATGGTGGCCTCCATAGTCATGTCCTGTATGCCTTCTCCCTGAGCATAGGTAGGATTTGTCATAACTTTTCACTATTAGAAGATGGCAAATGTGATGGATGTTACTCCCATGACTCCACAAGATACATGCACCCCAATGTTCATTGCAACACTGTTTACAGTAGCCAGGACATGGAAACAATGAAAATGTCCTTCAACAGAGGAATGGATAAAGATGTGTTGTGTATACATATGGAGAAAGAAGTGACAACCCATTGCAGTATTCTTGTCTGGGACAGCCAATGGACAGAGGAACCTGGTAGGCTATGGTCCATGGGATCTCAAAGAATCAGACGTGACTGAGGCTGAGCACACATATTCATATGTGTATACACACATACACATACATGTGTGTGCGCACACACACACAGTGGAATGTTGCTCAGCAATAAAAAGGAACTAAATTGTGCCATTTTCAGAGATATGGATGCGTCTAGCGATTGTCATACAAAGTGGAGTAAGTCAGAAAGAGAAATACCATATATTAGCACATTTGTGTGGAATCTAGAAAAATGGTACAGCTGAACCTATTTGCAAAGCGGAAATAGAGACATAGACATAGAGAACAAATATATGAACACCAAGCAGGGAAAGTGAGGGTGAGATGAATTAGGAGATTGGGATCAACATATATATACACTACTATATATAAAATGGATTACTAATGAGAACCTACTGGCTAGCACAGGGAGCTCTACTTAGTGCTCTGTGGTGACCTAGCTGGGAAGGAAATCCAAAAAAGAGGGGGAAAATGTACACTTATAACTGAGTCACTTTGCTGTAGAGCAGAATCTAACATAACGTTATAAAACATGCTCACCCAGTCATGTCTACTCTTTGTGATCTCATGGACTATACTCCAAAACAATTTTTAGAAAATGCAGTATGATTTTACACACACACACACACACACACACACACACACACATGAGATTCTCTTTCTCCATTTTGGTTTTGAAAAATTAAATTATTGTGTTCTGATAGAATCTATGGACAGGGTCACATGACAAGGAGTGCAGGTGACCTCTAGCAATAAGTGACCTGTGCATGGCAGCCAGAAAGAAAAAATAGCCCTCAGTCCTACAACCAATCACAAACTAGAAGCGGATTCTGCCAACAACTTGAGGAAGTATGGAAACACACCCAACCCCTGATGAGATCATAACCCTGTCAGCATTAGGATTTCAGCCTGGTGAGACCTGAAACAAAAAACCTGTATAATCTGTATCCACACATAGTCCAGAGAAATTGTAAGATAATAAATATGTGTGATTTTAAGTCTTCTAAATTTATGGAACAATATGATACAGATACAAGAGTTTTTAAGGTATTGCAAGGAATTTGTATGTCACTGCCTTACTCAAAGATGGAAATGTTGGAAGATTTTGAACAGAGAGGTGTCATGATCTGACCTACATTTAAAAGTATGGCTTGGCTGCTATGATGGAATAAAAAGCAGAGGAAAGCACAAGGGTGGAGATGTGGGACTGTTTAGAAGACATTGCAATAATCTAAACAAAATATTTTTCTGCCTTAGGCTTGAGTGGTATGAAGTGATTTGATTATAAGTTGCATTTGAAAATAGAAATGTTAGAGAAGAGTCAGGAATACCAAGTTTTTTGACCTGAACAAATGAAGGACTCAGTTGTCATTGGATATGACAGATAATACTGAAAGTTGTACTAATCATCTGCTCCCCAAAGTAGACCTTTGCTGACAAATGTCCCTATAGTCAAAGCAATGGTTTTTCCAGTAGTCATATATGGATGTGAGAGTTGGACCATAAAAAAAGGCTGAGCACTGAAGAATTGATGCTTTTGAAATGTGGTGTTGGAGAAGACACTTGAGAGTCCTTTGGACTGCAAGAGATCAAACCAATCCTAAAAGAAGTCAGCCTTAAATATTCATTGGAAGGACTGATGCTGAAGATGAAGCTCTGATACTTTGGCCACCTGATGAGAAGTGTCAACTCATTAAAAAAGACCCTGATGCTGGAAAAGATTGAAGGCAGGAGGAGAAGGGGATGACAGAGGAAGAGATGGTTGGACTTGATGGACGTGATGGACATGAGACATGATGGACAGAACAAGCTCTGGGAGATGCTGAAGAACAGGGAAGTCTGGTGTGCTGCAGTCCATGGGTTGTAAACAGTTGGATGTGACTGAGTGACTGAAGAACAACAAATCCCCAAAAGTAAGTAGTATAAAGTCTATGAATAAACAACTGAGGATATCATTAATTTTCTAATCCTGTTATAGGAGAACATATTGTGGTCATCAGGGCAACAATAGTTCAATGTGCTATGGAAGTTTTCCAGTCCAAGTTAGCCTCACTTGTTATTGTTTACCTAATACTCTGTATCTGCAAACTGTATCTTAAGCCTTAATATCTAGGGCTTCTCATCTAGTCATATCTAGTCATGTCCACACTGCCAAATAAATCTGGTAGACATCATAGCTGTTGCTCAGTTTTTATCAAGAGATTATTTTATGCTTAATACCTTTCTGTTTTATACTCTTCATAAAATCCTATATTAAATAATTAATATTCATTAATGAGGTATTAATTACCTCATTATTTATGAGGTATTAAATTACCAAAGGTGGTCAGACCTTAAAGAATCCACTTGTCAAGTAGGAGATGCAGGTTTGATTCCTGGGTGGGAATCTGAAGATCTCCTGGAGAAGGAAATGACAACCCACTCCAGTATTCTTGTCTTGGAAATTCCATGGAAAGAGGATCCTGGTGGACAATAGTTTGTGAGGTTGCAGAGTTGGACAAGACTGAGTAACTAACACTTTAATAATCAATGTGGTAAAATTTGTGCACTTGGAGTGCCTTGATATTAGGTATTCTGTAGATGCTTGTAATAGAACACAGCAATAAACAGACCAAAGATCCAAATCACTATTTATATATTTTTGATATGAAAAAATCATTTTTGCCACTGAGACTATGTAAAACTCCTGTATGAATTCACAGACTTTCACATAAGTACCCCTACAGAGATCAAGTTAGTGTAGTTTTTACACTTGTGTGTAAATATTACAATTTAATGATGTTTATTAGATTTTGTTCATACAAGATCCAAACTTAAGAGAAACAGTGAGGAAAACTGCTTTCAACCTTTGTAAGAAAAATGTCTAAGTATAACCAACAAGAAATATATCTGATAAATTTAGGGCAATTTTCTTTCCAGAGTGTAAAAGTTGCCATAATCCTTTAAATGTATTATTTTACTCTTCTCATCCAACTTCAACTCCTACCCAAAGTAAGATCTTTTACAAATTCGGGTATTTTTTCTTGGAGTATAGATAATCTGTTTTTTAACTATAATGAAACATTTTGTAAAAAGTTTCACTATGAAAAATAAACTCTTTCCCATCAACAAATTCATTGTAGATGTGATAAAAATGTAAATTCTGGTTCACAATAGGTCAAGAAAAGTTAAAAGTTTTGTGGGCTCATATTAATGCAAATCCATTATAACTTTATTAAGTCCTGTGCTCGTGTCTGATATAATCATTGAGTCAGATCTACATGCATGAAAATAGTATAATGTTACCAGTTCTTAATGAAACAGTTTTCCAATTTGAAATATCATCAAAAGTTTCTGAAACAAATATATTTGATTTTCTTCAATATTACAGATTTATAAGAAGAAAATGGAGATTTCATTGTAATACCTGCCTCTTCTGCAGCTGCAGCCACCCTTGGATGTATTAACAAGAAATAGAGGATTTATTGCCAGTTAGGACTCCTATAATGCTAGAAAGAAAACTTTGAAGAACATTTCTTTGTCTACTGGAGAAATAAGCAAATAAACAGAACTGTCAGCTTGCTAAGGAAAATGTATATATATATATATATATATATACACACACATATATAATGTATTTGGGGCAAAGCCATGAGTGCAACTAAATATTGGAGATGGAATTAGATGGGGTGTTAGTGGGTAAAATTAAGGAAAAAACATGGGGAGAGATAAGAAAAGGCTGAAGAAATGGGCAAAGGTCCTATGGTAAAGGATCCTATTTGCCAGTATAAGAATTTGCATTTCTGAAATGAAAGAAAGACTGAAATATTTTAAGCAAGAATAATAAACCTTTATTTTAATTAGAAGACAGCTTTTATAGAGTTAAATGTATAGAAGTGAAAACTAATGATAAACAGGCCAGGACAAAGATATTATCATTTAAGAGGAAGATTTTTATTTCTGTAAAATCTGTTGGAAGAGATATGATGAAGCAAGGAGGCATGTTTGGGAATGTTAATTTAGGAATCATCTGCTGACAGGAGGTAAGTGGAATGAAGAAGGTCACAAATCATTTTAGGAAAATATACACAAGAACAGGAAGGTGATAAAAAAAAATCTTGAGCAATATCAATATTTGAGGGACAGGAAGAAGAAGTAACATGAGCAAGGGGGAACTAGAACAAGGGATAGAGAGGTAAACAACTCTATGAGACATCATGGACTGTAGCCCACCAGGCTCCTCTGTCCATGGAATTCTCCAGGCAAGAATACCGGAGTGGATAGCCATTCCTTTCTCCAGGGGATCTTCCCAACCCAGAGATGGAGCCTGGGCCTCCTGCACTGCAGAGAGATTCTGTACCATCTGGACCACCATGGAAGCCCAAAGGAATCTACATAATATGAAACTATAGACTCAAGAGAGCAGAGGTCTATGAAGGAGGAATGGTATAGAGTATCAAATGGAGAGGAATCTGGCAAGGTCAAGACTGAAATGCTTTTCATTGTCAAATATAAATCTTTGATGAATTTAGTGAGCATAGTTCCATACCAGTCAGGGCAGAACCTTAAGTATAGTGGTTTATGGAATGTATTGAATGAGTAGAATGAGAATCAAATTTACCACCTAAATCAGAACACTTTAAGAATAACAGTGAGAGTTAGTAACAATTTCAGCAGGTAAACAGATGCAACTAGAACTATTGTACCCAAGTCAGGGCATAAATTTACTCTAGAGATGTGTATTCTACATTGTCAAAAATGGTGGATGATATAAAGAGAAGAATAGATAGTGTTTAGACAGAAATGCAGAGAGTCAGGGAGTTATTTTATACAATGAGAGCAACTGAACATGTAATGACATCTAGAAATTAAAAAAGAAATACAACATTTTTGAGTTAAATGACATGGTCACAGAAATGTCTGTGAAGGCAGAAGTGTGAGGAATTTCAGTCAGGCAGATAGTAAGTGGAGATAAGGTTGTACTGGCAGTGGATAACAGAATTGATCTCTATATACATGAATCATGAACAAGACTGTAGCATTCAGGAGCTGACAAAGCAGATAACCTGTATACATACGTAGCTTTCTACTAAACAGAAGATTGTATTCCCATATTATGCTGGATATGAGGTAGTTTTACTGATTTAATCTTTTTCCATGTTGAGAAAAAAGAGTGAATACTTCAAATCAGAGTCTCAGACAGTATATTACAGGCAGAAATCCCAGGGTACAGAATAGGCAGAAACAAAGTTAATGGAATGGTAATGTGTTACAAGGGGGCAATTCACACAGTAGGCTTTGTTGGAGACACAATGTGTTGAATGTATGTGAAAGCTGCTCAGTCATGTCTGACTCTTTGAGACACCATTGACTATAGTCCATGGAATTCTCCAGGCCAGAATACTGGAATGGGTAGCCTTTCCCTTCTCCAGGGGATCTTCCCAACCCAGGGATCGAACCCAGGTCTCCTGCATTGCAGGCAGATTCTTTACCAGCTGAGCTCCAGGGGAAGGTCAGGAATACTAGAGTGGATAGCCTATCTCTTCTCCAGCAGATCTTCCCAACCCAGGAATCGAACTGGGGTCTCCTGCATTGTAGGTGGATTCTTTACCAAATGAGCTATCAGAGATGTATACATCATGAGATTTTATAAGCACCTAATAGTGCATAACATAATTAGTATTTGTTATCAGCATATATCAGTATCAAGAAATTCCAGTTATTCAATGTGGAGGATGGATTTACCAGAATAGTATATTAGAGTAGGGTTTAGTTTTTACAGATGCATGTTTTTAATGATTTTGGGGAACAATTATATTTAACCTATTTGACTTAGTTATTTTTTGAATTCATCTTTTGATATACGCAAGTAAGAATGCATAAAATAATACTGATAATCATAAACTTGTATTCTAGATATGTAGTCTTAATGTATTCTAGACTTGTGTGTCTGCACGTGTGTGTGTGTGTAATGAGTGTATAGAGGGTATTTGTGCATATTACTAATTCTTCTATAATTTTACAAAAAGACATTCTTTGTTATGCTTGCTCAGGTATTTTTACACGGAAAGATCTCTCCCATATCTTATCTAGACAGAAAAATTAAGAAATTCAAACTTTTGTGTTTTGTAGTATTACAAAAATAATTATTTTAACCAGCATTTCAATGCCTTAGTAGTAGAATGAGAACTTAGATTGTTTTCATGACTACGCAGCATCTGAGATCTTGCAATGTCTTCATAGGAAAGGGAAAAATCTTGCCAGATTAAGATATTTTTAGTGTCTCTCATTTGGTAATCCAAGTGAATGATAATTTGTGATTAATTTATGCTTAGATACCCCTACATATTTTATTATATGGAGATTTTTCTTCAGTTTGTATGAGCACTTTCTAGTAAAAAGTTCTTAGAAGTGTAGTAACAATTTAAATATTGACTAAGTTTATGTTGAAAAAGTAAACATCCTTCTAAGTTTATTTTTAATAGTGATATTAATAATGATGACCACCTAGTGGAACTAACAACTTACAGGTGTTTAACACCACTCTGCGTGTATGCTCAGTCGCTTTGTCATTTCCGCCTCTTAGCGACCCCACGGACTGTGGTTTGACAGGCTTCTCTGTCCATGGGATTATCTCAGCAGGAATGTTTGAGGGGGCTGCCATCCCCAAAGCTCCAGGGAGTCTTCTTGACCCAAGGGGTCGAACCTGTATCTCCTTTGGCTCCTGCATTGACAGGTGGATTCTTTACCACTGATTCACCTGGGAAGCCCATTTTAACATTTATTGTTCACCATATGTTAGACTCAGCAATTTATGAGTTGTATGTTATCAGCCACTTCAAAACACTCTGACAGATGTTTCATTTAATTTACCAATGAAGAAACAGAGGTTAACAACAGGGATAAGTTGTCCAAGGTCACAGAGGTGGTTAATGGCATCAGATAGGGTTTTGGCTTCTATTCATCATCAAAGTCTGGGCTCTTAAGCATTATCATTGATGTCCTGGTTTTCACCTTGAAAGGTAGTTAATGTTTGATGATTTATATTTTTTCACTTTGTCTTCATCAACTACTTTTTCTTTGTCCATAGCTCTGATCCAAACCTCTCTCTTCTGGCATTGCCTAACTCCAAATATGAATGCTGCTGAAGTGCCTTCTGTTTGTAGCCAATCTCTGGTATATGTAATAAAACTAAGTCATGATGGAGTGGCTGGCTGTTCCTTTGTGTGAGCTAATATTCTACAAGATGATTTTCCCCCTCAAACACAGAATGGCAGCCCAGAGAGAAGACAAAAGGTTAAAATGAGAGACAAAAACGAAAAAGATACTTTACAATTTTCTAAGTGGAGACAAAATTTGTGTGGAGGGTCAGCAAAGTTCATTTCTTTTCTGCTTTTTTTCTCCTCTGTGGTCTGTTCCACAGACTGTACACTTTTTGATTTAAAAGAAAATAACGTACAATAGCCCCTTTTCTTTTTAGAAATCTTTCAAATTGGCAAACAGCCATTTGGAATGCTAGGCACATTCTGGTCTTTCTACATTGACGTGAGGTTGGTACTTGTCCAAGAAAGAAATAGTCTTTATTTTTTATGCAACCACAGAAACTACACTCCTTTCCAAGAAAATCTATCTTTATAGCCAAATAGTTAACCCTGAAATCTCTAATTTGACTCAAATTCCCAGATTCATGAACATACACTCTGAATAATGTTGGCAATGTTAAAACCACATTCTTTCAATAGATTAGAGAAATAAATAGATTAATTGCCAGGTGAGTTTTACAAACTCAGTGTTTAATGAACATTGTAACCATTTTTTATACAGATAAAGTAAGTGGGCTCTTCCTTTTATGCTTAATATAGTCATTCAGATAGAAGGCTTAAGGACATGTCTGCCTAGCCCTATGGTGATCCATAGCTCCTGGCATGCACGCACGCGCGCGCACACACACACACACACACACACACACACACACACACACACACACCATTGTTAACTTATTTGGAAAAAAAAAAAAAAACTCTAAAAGTCTTCTATATGCCTTTTATATATACTAAGTCCGTAACCTTGGAAGCTTTTTGTATAAATTTGATGTCAATCCCACATAAACATATGATTTGTAAGAAAATAGGCTGCCTAGCAACCCCTATTTCTTTAACTTCCAACATCTCAATTCATACATGTTTGCTGTGTATTTTAAAATTTTCTATAGATTAGGTTAAGGAAATAGAATTGCTGGATCGATCAAAAGACTTGAGATATATATATATATATATATTTATTATCAAATTGCTTTAAAATACATTCTATATGTATAATTTACTATCACATTGCTTTATAAAATATATAATATGCCTATATTTTTAAATTGTCTTAGTATATTATATAGTATTTTACATATAAACTATACATATATTCTCATTATTTTCAATTATAACATTTAGCCAAAATTATTATCAAATATATTTATGTATTAAAAGCATATATATAGTATATTGTGATGTGTTATATCATTTATATCACTGCATATGTGTAATATTATATGCTATATATGTTATAATTAGCATTTTCATAACTAATATGATAAATAAATATATTTTAATATGCTTATTTTGTATTTTGCATAATTGTAAGCTTTGTCAATTTTTTTCCCTTGAACTCTTTTTTATATTAAAACTTTTATATATTTTAAAAATATTTACTTTAAGACTTTCATTTACTTTTCAACTTTGTGATTTTTCTTTATGAGCACGTTTTAAAAATTTACTTAATGTAAATGAAATATATTTAACTTTATTCAGTGTGTGAAGCAGAGTGTCTGACTTTGTTTTTTCGAAAATGTATACCATTTGTCCCCAAATTTGTTGAAACATCATTTTGTCTCCTGTGAGTAAAAGATGATATTTAATATAAATTAAATCCCAATCTACTATTGGTTCTTTATCTGGGGTTTATTTATTCTGTTCCATAGAACAATATTTAAAATTTTTTGTGATAATGACAAATATGTTCAATTATGATTCCCTTATATTACATCTGAAACCTGAAAGATCAACTATCTTGTGCTGGGCTGCATCCCACCATACTGCAGTCTTTGCAACTGCCCAGCCTTGAAACCAAAGAAGAACTCAGCGTCAGAGACAGAGACATCATTAATTTGTTGAACAGGGAGACTTAAAGTCAGAGGCAAAGACGCAGGAGCGACACACTGCCTGGTGTGGCTAAAGGCAGGCAGGACTCCACAGCCAGCTTTGCTACTCAGGAGAGGAAGAGGCTACCAGTTACAGGGTGGATGACATCAGAAGGCTCCCTGGTTACCAGGGGAACTGTGGAAGGAACGCGTTCCCCACAACCCTTCAGCTTATCAACCATCCAGAGGACTGACATTTCTTGTTGATCCCCCAATAATAGAGCCTCAAATCTTGAGAATCAGAACAGTTCTTAGCTGGAGGTTAAGGGATCATGCAGGCAGTTGCTGATTGAATTCTAAGATTAGGAGAGGGATGCAATCAGGGGCTTCCCAGGTGGTACTGGTGGTAAAGACCTCACCTACCAATGCACGAGACTCAAAAGACTCTAGTTTGATCCCTGGGTTGGAAAGATCCCCTGGAGAAGGAAAAGGCAACCCAGTCCAGTATTCTTGCCTGGAGAATCCCATGAAGAGTTGGAGGGCTGCAGTGCATAGGGTCGCACAGAGTCAGACACAACTGAAGCGACTTAGCACGCAATCACGAGAGTAAGTTGACGGTGAAGCAGAACCTGGTAGGGCGTCATCATCCCGCTCAGTCACTCTGTCATGTCTGAGTGACGCTTTGTGACCCCACGGACTGCAGCACACCGGGCTTCCCTGTCCTTTGCCGTCTCCCAGAGCTTGCTCAAACTCATGTCCATTGAGTCAGCGATGCCATCCAACCATCTCATCCTCTGTTGTCCTCTTTTGCTCCAGCCTTCAATCTTTCCCAGCATCAGGGTCTTTTCCAATGAATTGACTCTTTGCATCAGGTGGTCAAAGTATTGGAACTTCAGCTTCAGCATCAATCCTTCCAATGCATATTCAGGGTTGATTTTCTTCAGGACTGACTGGTTTGATCTCACAGGGGAATCCTACCAAAGATAAAATCGATCCTTTTCAAATGAGTCTAAAATTTTGAAGAAGAGGTAACACTCTCAAATTCATTCTACAAGGTCATCATTACATTGATCTGAAAACCAGACAAAATTAAAAAAAAAATATTGCAGGCCAGTATCTCTCATGTATATGGACACAGAAGTGCCTAACAAAATGTTAGCAAACTAAAATAAAAAATAAAAAGGATTATACACCAGGAGTCGTGTAGATAGAAAACACAAATCTCCCAGATAGATCACTGCAACTAATGACATGGGAAGAAGGAACTTACTTCACCCAGTTTCTGGACTTAACTATTTTACTTATTTGGGAATAGGACTTTATAATATTTGGTGATTCATCATGTATACTGTTTTGAAGAATGGAACCAAAAGCTGTGGGTTGTTACCTCCAAGTTACGCATCACCTATGCCTTCAATAATTTCTTTTAGGCCAGTAGATTTCATGAATGATACCCCATGTAATAAAGCCTGTGAATCCAATTGTTGCCAATGACCTCCTATACCATTTTTTTTTTTCCCCTGTTAAGGGAATCTTTGGCTCTGATGTACCATCAAGCTAAATTCCACAGCAGTGCATCCAATGTTCCTAAACTCCTAAATACTGGGTCTAACTTACAAGTACATACTTGGATTCATTCAAGGGATTCACTTCAGTTTATTTGACTGGAACTTGTAGGTGAATTGCAACACAAGCACTTAGAATTTTGAAGAAAATCTCCAACATACTCTGCTGACAGCTGTCTCCTTTTGAGAAAAAACTCTCGGCCTGCTACTAGGCCTTGGTAGAGATTGAATATTTAATCACGGGCCACCAAATTATGCAACCTGAGCTGCCCACAATAAACTGGGTATTCATCTGACCCGCCAGTCCATAAATTTAGTCATGGACAATAGTTCTCCATCATCAGAAGGAAGTGGTAAGTATATGATCAGGCTCAAGCCAGTCCTGAAGGCACAAGTAAATTACTTCAACAAGTAGCCCATGGTCTTCATTCATACTGCACATACTCCTCACTCCCAGCCTGTGGTCTGCTAGGTAGTTCCCTATGCTCAGGTGACAGAGGAAAAGAAGCCTTGAGTTTTGTTAATATTTGATTCTGTGCAATATGCAGGTAGTATTCAAAAGTGGACAGCTGTATCATTATACCCTCTTTCTAGGATAATCCTGAAAAATAGTGGTGAAGGAAATCCTCCCAGTGGGCAGAACTTTGAGCAGTGCCCGAGACTGTCCACATTGTTTGAAATAAGAAATGACCAGATATGCAATTACTGATTCCTGCTTGTGATGAGTTTTTTGCCACGGACTTGGAACTCATATGATTTAAAAGTTGGTGACAAGGAAATTTGGAAAATAGGTATATGGATAGAATTTTCTGTATGAGCAAAAAACATGAATGTATTTGTGTCCCATGTAAATTCTCATCAAAAGGTGATCTCAGCAGAGAAAAAAAATATTTATAGTCAAGTGGATAGGATAAACTTTTCTGTGTATATCACTCAGACCCTTTCTCCAACCAACCTTGTAATTCCCCAAAGAAATGTGGTTAAAGTGGTCAGTCATGGCAGGGGTGGAGGTTATGCCACCATTGGGCTTATAACATGGCCTTCCACTAACCAAAGGCACCTGGCCACAGCCACTGCTGAGAGCCCAATCTGCAAGCAGTAGAAATCAATTCTGAGTCCTAGATATGGCACTCTTCCCCAGGGTGATTAGTGAGCTCCCTGGTGTTGGATTGATTATACCAGGGCTGTTTCATCATTAAGGGCAGCATTTTGTCCCTATTGGAATAGATACTCTGTATATGGATTTGTCTTCACTGTATGTGGTGCTTCTTCCAAAATCACAATGTGTGGAGTTCCATGTTTCATTCACAGCCATGGTATTCCACACAACATTGCTTCTAACAAATAAAAGTTACTTCACAGCAAATGAAGTGAAGCAATGGTCCAGTAGTTCACTGTGTTACCATGTTCTTCACCATTCTGAAGCAGCTAGCTTGATAGAGCAGTGGACGGGCACCTTGAAGTCTGGTACAGTGCCAGCTATATGGCAATGTTTGGCATGTCTGGGACACATTTCTCCACAAGAATGTTTATTCTCAGTATACAATGTGTGGCACTGTTTCTTTCTGATCCAGTATTCACTGGTACAGGATCAGGAGATGGAAATTGGAGTAGCACCACTCATTATTATATAAGTTATCCATTAGCAAAAATTTTACTATCTATTTCCATGATTTTGTGATCCGTTGGCCTAGAGATCTTAGTTTTAGAGAGAAGTTTACTTCTGCCAGAAAACACATTGATTCTATTGAACTGGAAGTTAAGACTGTGGTCCAGTCCCTTTGTTCTTCTCACACCTCTGAGTCAACAGATAAAGGAGGGAGTTATGGAGTAATTGATCCTGACTACCAAGGGGCAAATTGTACTATTATTCCACAATGGAACTAAAGGAGATCATATTTGTAATAGAGAAGATCCCTTAGGGAATCTCTTAGTATTACCATGCCCTATAACTAAAGTCAATCTTAAATTATAACAATCCAGACCAGGCAGGACTACTAATGGCTTAGACTGTTCAGAAATAATGGCTTAGTTTACCCTACAAGGAAAAGAACTGCGACCATGAGAAGCTTGCTGAAGGCAGAGGGAAAAGATAGTGGAAGAAGGTAATTATAAATACCAACTATGACCACTTGGACTTGGGTTGGTTAATTCTGTGTATCAACTCAGTTGGTACATGGAGTACCCAGATAGCTGATTAAACATTATTTCTGGGTGTGTCTGTGATGGTATTTGTAGAAGAAATTAGTACTTGAATTCATGGACTGAGTGAAGCTGATTGCCTTCCCAATGAGAGTGGATATCATCCAGTCATTTGAGGGCTTCAGACAGGAAAAGAAAAAAAAAGCCAGAGGAAGATCAGATTCGCTGTTTGCCTGACTGTTGAAATGGGGCATCAGTGTTCTCGTGCCTCCAGCTTTGTGACTCTGAGGCCTTCAGAACACATTTCTGGCTCTCCTGGGCCTCCAGTTGCATGCAGAAAGTCGCTGATCCTCTCAGCTTCAATAGTCATATGAGCCAATATCTCAAAATAAATATTTTTGCACAAATATATGTACACATGCTGTGAAAGTGCTGCACTCAATATGTCAGCAAATTTGGAAAACTCAGCAGTGACCACAGGAGTGGAAAAGGTCAGTTTTCATTCCAATCCCAAAGAAAGGTAATGCCAAAAAATGCTCAAACTACCACACAATCGCACTCATCTCACATGGCTAGTAAAGTAATGCTCAAAATTCTCCAAGCCAGGATTCAGCAATATGTGAACCATGAACTTCCAGATGTTCAAACTAATTTTAGAAAAGGCAGAGGAACCAGAGATCAAATTGCCAACATCTACTGGATCATCAAAAAAGTAAGAAAGTTCCAGAAAAAACATCTATTTCTGCTTTATTGACTATGTCATAGCCTTTGACTGTGTGGATCACAACAAACTGTGGAAAATTCTGAAAGAGATGGGAATACCAGACCACCTGACCTGCCTCTTGAGAAATCTGTATGCAGGTCAGGAAGCAACAGTTAGAACTGGACATGGAACAACAGACTGGTTCCAAATAGGAAAAGGAGTACTTCAAGGCTGTATATTGTCACCCTGCTTATTTAACTTATATGCAGAGTACATTATGAGAAACGCTGGGCTGGAGGAAGCACAAGCTGGAATCAAGACTGCCAGGAGAAATATCAATAACCTTAGATATGCAAATGACACCACCCTTATGGTAGAAAGTGAAGAAGAATTAAAAAGCCTCTTGATGAAAGTGAAAGAGAAGACTGAAAAAGTTGGCTTAAAACTCAACATTCAGAAAACTAAGGTCGTGGCATCCGGTCCCATCACTTCATTGCAAATAGATGGGGAAACAGTAGAAACAGTGGCTGACTTTATTTTTCTGTGCTCCAAAATCACTGTGGATGGTGATTGCACCCATGAGATTAAAAGACACTTGCTCCTTGGAAGGAAAGTTATGACCAACCTAGTTCAGTTCAGATCAGTCGCTCAGTCGTGTTCAACTCTTTGCGACCCCATGAACCGCAGCATGCCAGGCCTCCCTGTCCATCCTAGACAGCATATTAAAAAGCAGAGACATTACTTTGCCAACAAAGGTCTAGTCAAGGCTATGATTTTTCCAGTAGTCATGTATGGATGTGAGAGTTGGACTATAAAGAAAGCTGAGCGCTGAACAATTGATGCCTTTGAAATGTGGTGTTGGAGATGACTCTTGAGAGTCCCTTGGACTGCAAGGAGATCCAACCAGTCCATCCTAAGGGAGATCAGTCCTGGGTGTTCTTGGTGGGACTGATGTTGAGGCTGAAACTCCAATACTTTGGCCACTTGATGTGGCGAGCTGACTCATTTGAAAAGACCCTGATGCTGGGAAAGATTGAGGGCAGGAGGAGAAGAGGATGACAGAGGATGAGATGGTTGGATGGCATCACCAACACAATGGACATGGGTTTGCGTGGACTCCAGGAGATGATGGTGGACAGGGAGGCCTGGCATGCTGCGGTTCATGGGGTTGCAAAAGAGTCAGACTCGACTGAGCAACTAAACTGAACTGTTGTACACACTTAGTGAAAATGAATAGGCATTTGCAAGAAACGTGGAGTAATGAGGGCCAAACAAGGATTCAGGTCACACAAGCATGACATTTGATATTATGTAACCAGGAAAACCCAACCTTCCCGCTGCAGCCCTTATTGAGTGTGTCTACAATATGCCTCTCTAATTCTACTGTACTAAGTCTTTTGTAGAGGCTGCAAAAATGCTGAGATTAAGTCAAACTGGATTACCTTGATATATTGGACAAACCTGAGATTTTTGCTACTTACATATAAATTCTTTTTTCTCCATTTCTAACATGAGAATTTGATTTGCTCAATTACTTCCTTGGTCTCTTCTTCGATATTCTGCCCTTTGGCTTTAAGTCTGTTGTTGAAGGGAGCTACTGCTTTGAAGACTGACTTCTTTTGAAGGTAAAATACTTGTAGTCTTCACTCCATGTGCTGAACTCTTATCACTTCTGTACTCCACTCTATCACTGTGTTGTAAAGAACACTCATTGAGTTCAAAGAAAGCTGTACCATTGGATGAAGAAAAGCAGAAAGCATTAGGGAAGGAGAATCAAGTAGTTATACATACTACTCCCATTTTTCTGTTCTTGCTCATCCGGTTATTTCAGTGGGAACAATTTTATACAGTGAACAGCATGCATTAAAAATAAATGTGGAGAATTCTCTGGAAATTTTAAATCTAGTTAAACAATTAAGAAGTTATGCTATTTAGCATCAGTTCATTTAATTAGAAATTTATTTTTCTTTGTATAATTATTTTTATTATGGAAAATATAGATAGCTTACTGATTTAGTTATTTTAAAATGGCATAAGTACTTTCATGATATTGCTCAGCCACCATTGTTATTGTTATTATTTTAATTGGAGGAGAGTTGTTTTACAGTTTTGTGTTGGTTTCTGTTATACAACAATGCAAATCATCCACTAGTGTATATACATGTATATATCCCCTCTGTCTTGAGCCTCCCTCCCACCCACCCCCAATTCACCCCTCTAGGTCATCACAGAGCACTGCCCTGGGCTCCCTACGTATACAGCGGCTTCCCACTAGCTGTATTTATTTTATACATTGTGATGTATTTATGTCAGTGCTACTCTCTCAATTCAACCCACCCTCTTCTTCCCTCACTGTGTCCACAAGACTGTCCACTATGTCTGTGTCTGTATTCCTATCCTGCCTATATGTTCATCAGTACAATTTTTCTAGATTCCGTATATATACTTTAACAATGTTTGTTTTTCTGAGTTCACTCTGTATAACAAGCTTAGCTTCATCCACCTCATTTTAACTGACTCAAATTCATCCCTTAAATAAAAAAAATCACATTTCCATTTATTGACACATTTCAGATGTTTAGATAGCTTTAGTAAAACATATTGTTTAACTGAAATATGAAGAAAATATGGCTGATAAAACTTGAAACTTTTAACCTAAAATTGTAATTTCTATAGTCAGTGTTTTTCAACTATAATTATTTTAAAATCTAAGAGTAGTATTTGATATTCAACCATTGTATGCATTCAGGGCACTTGAAAAATTTAAAGAATATTCTTTGAAACTGTCTTTTTCAGTTTAAATGCTCAGTCTTTCAGAATGTCTCCTTTTTTCCTCCCTCTTAGAAAATAAAGGTAAGAAGAAGAGGTAATCTTTATACACTGTTGCTGGGAATGTAAACTGATATAACCACTATGGAAAACATTATTGAGAATCCTCAAAAATGAAAAATTAAACTACTGTATGACCCAGCAACACCACTCTTAGTTATTTATACGAAGAAAACAAAAACAGTGTGAAAAAAGATATATACACCCCCTCTATTCATTACATTGTCATTTATAATAGATAAGATATGAAAATTATTTATAATAGACAAGATATGAAAACAACTTAAGTGTCCATCAATAGACAATTGAACAAAAAAGGACAAAAAATCTTGCTGTTTACAACAAAAGAATGAACTGTGAGGGTTCATCATGTTAAGTGACATAGAGTTAAGACAAATATCATGTGATTTACTTATTTATGGAACCCAATAAAACAAAATGAACAAACATAACAAGGCATAAACATAGTTATAGATACAGAGAACATGTATTTGCCAGACAGGAGGTGAGTAGGTGGATGAAAGCAATTGCTGAGGAAGATTAAGAGGTACAAGCTTCCAGTTGCAAAATAAATGAGTCATGGGTATGAGTACAAAATGTACAGTAGGGGCATTGTATTCAACTATGAAATTTGTGTGGTGACATATTGTAACCAGGCTTATTTTGGCGATCATGTTGAAATCTATAGAAATATCAAAATACTTTGTTTTGTAACAAGATCTAACATAGTGTTGTAAGCCAATTATACTTCCAAAATAAGAAAACTCATAGAAAAAGAGATCAAATTTGTGTTTACCATTGATGGAGAGGTGGGTAACTGAGGGACTGGGGGAGGGGGATTTGGATGAAGGTAGTCAAAAGTACAAACTTCCAGTTATAATATTAATAAGTACTAGAGATATAATGTTGGAGAAGGAAATGGCAACCCACTCCAGTATTCTTGCCTGGAGAATCGCATGGACAGAGGAGCCTGACAGGCTACAGTCCATGGGATCGCAAGAGTCGGACACAACTTAACGACTAAACCACCACCAGAGATGTAATGTACAACAGAATAAATATGATTAACACTGCTGTTTGCTATATACGAAAGTTGTTAAAAGAGTAAATAAATCCTTAATCCTCAACCCAAGGGGGAAAAAATGTGTCTATTTTATTTAGTATCTGTAGGAGATAGATGTCCACAAAACTTGAGATAATCACTTCATACTGGGTGTAAATCCAGTCTCTCTGCTGTACACCTTATACAGTGCTATATGTCAGTTATGTCTCAGTAAAACTGGAAGAAAAATTTAAATGGGAATATACAGAGACACAAAATGGCTAGGTCCTGTCCTTGCTCTCTGGATTCCCTAATTCAAAAACTTTCTTGTTTGTCACCACTATTATAATGTTTATGAGGGCAGGATTTTTTTTTTTCCTCTCTGTTTTTAAGCAACTATATCACCTGAAGTTAAAAGAATATCTGGAACACAGTAGGCTTTTAAGAAACATGTGCTGAACGAATGAATAAATAAATAGATATTTATTAAATACTCAGTAGGTATTGATACTCTAGTGTAATACAACCATGAAAAAGCTTAAGTACCTGCACCCATGAAGCTAACTGTTTATTGTTTACAACAATAAGCTTGGAAACAGTATAATACAAGAACACAATAAAAGCAAGAAAGAAAATAAAAATCAAGTAATATGATAGTGAATGGCAAGGAATTGAATATCATCTATTTAGGTAGGCAGAAAGGGTCTCTCTGGGAGATTTTACTTGGGCTGATTTTGATAACGAGGAAGACCAACCATATTAACATGTACAAGAATGTGTTCTAGGTATATGGTGCAAAATGTACAACGATATGACATGGGAATGAGGAAGAGATTTTCCAAGAAATGAAGGAATGTAACTGTTGCTGAAGAATTATGGTCATGGAGAAAGTATGAAATCAGTGACAGTTGCTCAGTTGTGTCCAACTCTTCAAATTCTCCAGGTCAGAATACTGGAGCGGGTAGCCTTTACCTTCTCCAGGGGATCTTCACAACCCAGGGATTGAACCCAGGTGTCCCACATTGCAGGTGGTTCTTTACTAGCAGAGCCACCAGAAATTAGGGATGTAGACAAAAATTTCAGGCTACATGGCCTCTCCTACACAGAAAATTCAGATTTTATTCTAATTTTAACTGGAATAACTGCCACATGACAGCTTTAAAATGGAGGGAAAATAACTGAGAAGACCTATGCAAATATCAGTTTTGTTGCTATTGGTATGTGGTGATTGAATGGTCATGGTGTGTGATGATACTGATTTTATTGTTCATTATTTCATTTGCTGAACCACATTTGTATAGTTTAAATAAATCTTCTTTATTTCAGGTAGTTAGATATTGACTATTATTTTTTAAAAAACTACCTCTTTATATACTCAATAGCATACTTTTTCTTAGTCAATTTAATTCTTTTAAAAATTCATTTTATTTTTTTCAGCATAATTAAGATTTATACAATTTTCACACTACAGCAGGACACAAATTCTATTTGAGTCCCCATAGACTATAGACAAGGAGTCACTGGAACATATACAGGGGCATAAAACATGGTACAAAACTTTCAAGATCTAGAAGTATTGAAATCATACAGAACCTGCTCTCTTACCACTATGAAATTATGTTAATAAATATGAAAAAATATTTGAAAACATCCACATATTTTCAGGTGCAATGTGACATTTACCAAGAGACACCTTTGACTTAGCCAGTGAAAGTCTCAATAAAGTTAAAAAACTGAAAAATACAGATGGTGATTACAGAAAAGAAAGTGTTTAAATGAGAAATTAGTACCAAAATCAGAGGTTAATATCAAAGATCCTGTAAAGACCACACGTATTTGGAAATTAAATGTCCACTTTTAAATGAGATGTTAGAAAATATTTGTAACAATAAAAATGAAAAAAGAATTTATCAGAATTTGTTGCATGCAGTTTAAACTGCTCAATGCAACTACAATGTAGAATCTTGAATAAGATGTGAAAACAAATAATGGACTGTAGCATAAAATTTTGTGAAATTTGAACAAAATCTATACTTTAGTTAATAATACTGTATCACATTGATTTCCTGTTTTTTAACAACATATATTTATTTATAGTCTCAAAATTCAATTAGAAGTTTCAAGCCTCATCCAAAATTTTTAAAAAATGACTAAAATAATAAATTTTCTAGACTATATAATATATAACACTACCGTGTTATATAAAATATAATATAAGTTGTCAATGGAATTCTCCAGGCAAGAATACTAGAGTGGGTAGGCATTCCCTTCTCCAGCGGATATTACTGACCCAGAGATTGAATCTGGGTCTTGGGCACTGAAAGCAGATTCTCTACCATCTGAACCACCAGGGAGGCATAAAATATAACACCATTTTATCACTATTAGTCAACAGAAAATAATAGAATTCTATATCACTAGAAAGAAAGATAGTTAAGTCACTCAGTCGTGTCCAACTCTCTGCAACCCCATGGACTCCTCTGTCCATGGGGTTTTCCAGGCAAGAGTACTGGAGTGGTTGCCATTTCCTTCTCCAGGGAATCTTTCCCACCCAGGGATTGAACCCAGGTCTCCCGCATTTCGGGCAGACTCTTTACCATTTAAGCCACCAGGGAAGCCCATATCATTAGAACTACCATTTAATAGAAAATCTTGCAATCACTTTTTAAAAATCCAGATGCATATTAAAATAATATTGGAATTTATTGAAAAATGCAAATGCCCAGGTATTGTTTTTTTTTTCTGCCCAAAGCACCAGATGTGATTCTAGTGAGCAGACATGTTTAAAAAAAACTGGACTATATGATGATGTTTTCTTTTATGTAGTTTGTTTCACTTTTTCTAATTCATATTCATTTCATTTAGGGCTCCCATTTCACTTACTTATGTTTTCCAATTTTCCCACCTCTTTTTTTTTTTGTTCTTTCTCAAGCATTATCATGTGTAGTAGAAAAGCTTTTGTATACATGCCTGCATGCATGCTAAGTCACTTCAGTTTTGTCTGAATCTTTGTGACCCTATGGACTGTAGCCTGACAGGCTCCTGTGTCCAAAGGATTCTCCAGGCAAGACTACTGGAGTGCCATGCCCTCCTCCAGGGGATCTTCCCAACCCAGGGATTGAACCTGCGTCTCATGTCTCCTGCATTGGCAGGTGGGTTATTTACCACTAGTGTCCCATATTTACCACTAGGCCCCATAACTAAATCGGTCCACTTAAATGATTGTTGTTCAATCCCCAAGACATGTCTGACTCTGTGACCCCATGAACTGTAGCAAGTCAGGCTCCTCTGTCCATGGGATTCTCCAGGCAAGAATACTGGAGTGGGTTGCCATGCCCTCCTTTAGGGGATCTTCCAGATCAGGGGTAATCTCCTACATTGACAGGTGGGTTCTTTACCACAAGAACCACCTGAGAAGCTCTTTGTGTGTGTGTGTGTGTGTGTGTGTGTGTGTATGTATGTTGTGTGCATGTGTGTGTGTGTGTTGTATGTATAATATATATGTTTTCAAAAATATGAATATTTGCTTCAGTTCAGTCACTCAGTCATGTCCAACTCTTTGCCACCGCATGTACTGCAGCACACCAGGCCTCCCTGTTCATCGCCAACTCTAAGAGTTTACTCAATATCATGTCCATTGAGTTGGTGATGCCATCCAACCATCTCATTCTCTGTCATCCCCTTCTCTTGCCTTCAATCTTTCTCAGCATCAGGGTCTTTTCAAATAAGTCAGTTTTTAAGGCATTTTGGTTCCACTTGCTTGACTAAGAATGCTAGATTTCTAATTTATATTCACTCAAAACTTTGATAAAGTTCAGTTTATTCTGGCATCTAATATTACTGCTAAAAGTCAGTTTAATTCTCTAATGGCTATCATTAATGATTTTTTAAACAACTACATTGTTTGTACAACTACTAAAAGTTGAGACTTCAGTGCATATATATTTTATATATATATTTCATATATATATATATATATCTATATATGTGTGTGGGTTTCCCAGGATGCTCAGTGGGTAAAAATCCGCCTGCAGTACAGGAGACACAGGAGATGTGGGTTCGATCCCTGGATCAGGAAGATTCTCTGGAGGAGGGCACAGCAACCCACTCCAGTATTCTTGCCTGGAGAATCCCATGGATAGAGGACCCTGGAAGGTTACAGTCCATAGGGTCACAGAGATTTGAACATGTCTGAAGTGACTTAGCAGCAGCAACAGCATATATGTGTGCATGTATACATATATACAAATGTATTTGACTTGCTCTGTGCATGTATATTTGTATTGTGTGAGTTGTCTGTCTTATTGCTTGACCAAGAGATTTTGCATTAGCCAATCCCATCGATCCTGCAGCAAGGTAGACCCTCAATTGTCACTGGGGAGACTGAATCACTGTTGCTAGGTATAGGGTGACAGGCTGACACTTAAAAATTCCTTTCCTTGTCTAGGTAAACTTATTTTTCAGCTAGCTTGTTGGATTCTTTGTGTTTCCTTTTTCTCTTTCAAACATAGCTGTTGCTAGTAAATGGAGTTTGTAAGAAGTGAAGAGTTTCACAGTCTCCACTCTACTGTTCCTGTCATGCAAAACAAATAGTTTTCAAGCAATTTGGGTACCAAAAATATATTTCAGATGAAAATTAAATGCCTAAAACAATTGGTAAAGGGATGTAGAACTCTCTGTTGCAAGTATTTTCCCCACTATATATTTTCATAGGTTCATCCCAATTTTATGATCTTCTGAATTTAATAATATCTATCAAAATATTTGTAAGTATTCAGTATTCTAAGACAAAAGCTAACATCGAACACTGGAATTGTACTTGCACAGACAATCACACTCACAAGAATAACATATTTACTTAAAATTACTTCATGTAAAGTATTCCTGTGTTTAAAGCAAAGGAGAATTTATTACATGGTTAAATCAATGTTGAAATGTATTTGTGAAGCTATATATTAGATAAATGTAGTACAGTTAATGAAATTCTATAGCATGAACAGTCTGCCATATATTATTTAAGGTCTGTGGAAACTAAGTGTTTTAACGCTCATTTTGCTGTTGATTATTATAGGTTTTTGACATCTTAAAAATAGGTTGTGTTTACATCATGGGGATATGAACACAAACAAACACACTGAAACCTAGAGTCTCCTCTGCAATACAAGCTTTCATTTTATAGGTGCTTATTATGAACAGCAAGCTTTTCACAAATGATTAGACTCAGGCTGAAAATGGTATTGAATGAGTTTATAGTGCTGTTAAAATTGTAGACAGCTTTTTTTCACTAAATATACAATGGCATTCAAGGAGATGACAGGTTGTAATGTCCCTTTTTATATTTATAAATTCTGTTTTTGTGTATGTGTAAGAGCAAGGAAAATCTGAGAAATGTCACATCATACTCCCAACTTCCTATTCCTTAATGCTTTTGCATGATGGTCTACTGGAATCTCATTACCCCATCTATAATTGTCCTATGTCTCTATCTTAGTAAAAGTGCAACTTCTTTTGGGTCCCACCCTCTCAGTTTTGCTCATTTGAAGTTATTGTTTGAGTACTTATCATGTTCAAGACAAAATGCCAGGCACTGAACACTCAAAAGTGATCAACCCAGGGCTCCTTTTCTGAAGGAGCTGTTTGAATATACATGTGTGTTCACAAACAGTTTCTTTGTAAGAAAGTGAGTGGAAAGAGGTGGCAAACATAAAGTGTTGTGGTGGTGTGAACAATGCTGAACTTTGGAAGAGACAATCTGATTTTTTAAGTAAAGTATAGAAAACTGATTATGAATTCATATATTACCCTTCTAACCCATATGTAATATGAAAACATATACATTTAAATTATCTACATAAAGAAGTAAATAATTTAAGGAATTGCCCATGGACATTAATTTGAGGAACTTCATGGAAAAACTGATATGACATTTTAAATGTGGAATAAGGAGAAATTTTCCTTATTATATATATATATTGTATTTCCTTATTATATATAATATATAATATATATAATATATAATATATATATATTCCACTAGGCAGGCCATTTGCTATGTGTTGTTGTAAATAATTACTTTATAGAAAGTTGTTAATTTAGTTTTAAAATTGATAGAAATTCCATTCCAGGAACAAGAAAATATGTACTACATATAATGAGCTAGAAAGTGCGTGGTTCAACATTAGAATATAATTTTATTACAAAAGAATATCATATCTACTGAATGAGAAAATTATGATAAAATATTTAACTTACACAGCATTATGGTTTAAGTAATCAAAATTATAGCAATATAGCTGTAGTTTATAAAAATTAACATATGCTAGTGTATAAATATTGCAAGTAATATTGCAGATTATTCCTTAGGTGTACAAAGTCTTATTTAAAAAGACTCTCACCTTAGGAAAGAACAAAACAAATGAAAACAGTACATAAATTAATGACATATCTGTAAAAAATTTCTGAGCCTGTCTTTCATTAGGTTCTTCAATAGATACTTTGACTACAGTTAGAACAAGTGGAGGGACTTCCCTGTGTCTAGTGGTTAAGAGTCTGCCTTCCAATGCAGGGGATGTGTATTCAATCTCTCTGTGGGAACTAAGATCCCACAAGTGTTGGATCAACTAAACCTGCACCTGACAACTGGAGAGAAACCTGACAACAAGGAGCTGGCATGCTGCAATTAAGACCTGACACAACCAATCGATCAAATTAGTCAATATAAAGAAAGAACAAGAAATTGGATAGAATTAGTTCATATATTTCTTACTATTAGTATAATCTTCTGATGTTGATATAATCCTCTTTGTTTCTCAGAAGAGGAACTAAGACTGAGAAAATTCAACTACCATATTCAAGGTCCCATAACTAGCAAGCAGCTGAATTACAGATTCTATGGTGTACAGAAAAAGTTAAAAAGTATGAAAACAAAACAAACAAGCAAAAAAACAAAGCACAGTCCTTGACTTAAAAATTCATGGGACTATATCAAGATGAACAAATTTTTTTGTTTGTTCATTCTCTAATTTGTGTCCAACACTTTGCAACCCCATGAATGGCAGCATGCCAGGCTTCCCTCTCCTTCACTGTCTCCTGGAGTTTGCTTATACTCGTGTCCAGAAATGGTAGTGAGTGTGTTATGCACAGAAACTGGAGAAAGGATTGATATTTCTTCTTTGAATACATGGAAATATAATAAATTTGGGGAAAAAAATCAAGGAGCTTAAAGTATAGTGTGCCTGAAGTGTTGAAAAGAAAATGCATAGCTGGAATAAAGACCACTCCTAAGAGTACTATACTTAGTACATCATGTGAGATCCCATTGTAAAATTAATATAACAAAACAATTGATGTTATTTCAAGTATGTTTAGATTATATTTTTAAAAGAGAAAAAAAATGATTCCAGGTACATGACATTCCAATTTACTCATTAAGTTTGTTTCAACCTGACTAAAGACCTCTAATATCACCCTCTTCAATCAAGTGTTATTGTTGCTTTATCTGATTAATATTCTGTTGCCATTGACCTTTGCTATCTAAATTTGAGACCATCTTTCACATTCTGATTTCTTGTAATGCTTTCTTTTATGAAAAGCACATTATGTTAAATATTTTGTGAATGTTATTTCCAATACTTAAGTAATCATAGGAAGTCAATGTTATTATCATGATAGAGCTCAGAGAGGTAATCCCCCAGTAGCACACAGAATCTACATATCTGAACTGGGCCTTGAAGATAATTTTAGTCATTCTATTATGTCATGCTGTGTTATACTTTTCTTCTCAATCTTGGAAGGAGCTGGGCAGAGGCTTTAATTATTTCAGAGAGCTTCCAGAATGAAGAACCATTTTCATGTCTTCTTTTAGTGTATGCTCTAATCTAGAACACTGTCAAAATGAAATTTATACTTAAGTTGAAATTTATAGGTTAAATATCATCCTTAGAATGTAATGATATTAAAAAAAAAGAACCTTTAGCTGTAATAGGAACTGGATAACAAGTCAAAACACTGAAATGCAGACTAAATAATTATCAATAGGCAAATTGTTGTGTAAGTAGAATTTGATTTTGGTTGTTAATACATGTTAATAATATTAGGCAATTGATACTTACTTCACACAATGAATGGTTTTAGACATAACAAAATAGATGAAATAATAGAACTGGTACTAACATTAGAAATCATTCAGGTTTGCCACTTCAGTTTACAAATTAAGGAAAAATGAAGATAGAAGTTAAACTATTTGTGTAACTCACAAATATCTATAAAAACACTTGGGTAATTACTTCCTAAAATTTGCCTTCTGTCTCCTATTTAGAGTTCTTTTCATCATACATCACTGATTGTAGTCTTAGAAAACAACCAGAAAACTGAGACTGACAAATACAGAACTTTGTTTAAATAGAAAAGAGAGAAATAACATCAAATACAGAAGGAAATTAAAATCTGTCACAAGTTTACATCAAAATTTCTGATTATTTGGAGTAGGTAGACTACCATATGGCACAGTCCTAACAAATGTTAAATTACTCTAAGAATTTCTACTCTAGGAGCAAAGAATAACAATGATTAAAGCAATCTACCACTGACTGATTCATCCATCCTGAAATTAAAATGATTGGTAGCCCACAATGAGGAAGCGCTGTGCAAGAGTGTGCCAAAATATTATAACTATTAAAGACAGTCATTTTGTAAACAGTTATCAAAACGCTTTGCTCCAATATATTATCATGGTTTTCTAAAAATATTTTTTTGATGTGAAAATTAAGTCCTTGTAGAATGATTGATACCTCCAGTACTTGGTGTTTTCTTCTTTGTCTCATAGATTTTCTTGGGATTGGGGGATGTAGCATTGCTAACCCAGTCCCCATGAATGTTTGTAGTGGAGCCAGTTAGGAAGAAGATGTAGAGTTTGAAGCAGCACATCTGTCAACAGAACCAAATCATTGGCAAATTGTCTCTGAAAGGAGACAGTATCAAGAAAACTGAATCAATACACAAAGTGGGGAATGGAAGGATTAGAAGTGGGGTGGATGGGTGTTTTAGGGAGCAAATAGGCTGCGAGATGCTACGAAATATTGAAAAAAATCAATTCTGAAAATGACAGAGTGAGGAAAAGACATACGTTCTAAATGGATAATTTTTCTTCTCCATAAATGTCCCATTTTTTTTCAAAGTTTTACTATAAAATTTTCAAATGTAGCAAAACTAAAAAAAAATGTAATGAGTGCTAATTTAGCCACTCTACATATTTTGCCCTTAATATTTTAATATAATTGGTTTCTTCATATGTATCAAACTATTTATCCCTCTATCTATCCATCAATTTATTGCATTTTTGCTGTATCTCAAAGTAACTTGTGACTCTCAGTACACATGCTCTCAAATACATCTGTGTATCTCTTTTAAAAGGCCTTCCTGTGGTAAAATCCCCCCCCCCCATTTAAATTTAAAGTGCTTCTTTTCCTATCTGGATTCCTTTTCTTTCTTTTTCTGCTCTGACTGCTGTCACTAACACTTCCAAAATTATGTTAAATAGTAGTGGTGAGAGTGGGCACCCTTGTCTTGTTCCTGGCTTTAGGAGAAATGCTTTCAATGTTTCACCACTGAGGATAATGTTTGCTGTAGGTTTGTCATATATGGCTTTTATTATGTTGAGGTATGTTCCTTTTATTCCTGCTTTCTGGAGAGTTTTTATCATAAATGGATGTTGAATTTTGTCAAAGGATTTTTCTGCATCTATTGAGATAATCATATGGTTTTTATCTTTCAATTTGTTAATGTGGTTTATTACATTGATTGATTTGTGGATATTAAAGAATCCTTGCATTCCTGGGATAAAGCCCACTTGGTCATGATGTATGATCTTTTTAATATGTTTTTGGATTCTGTTTGCTAGAATTTTGTTAAGGATTTTTGTGTCTAAGTTCATCAGTGATATTGGCCTGTAGTTTTCTTTTCCTGTGACATCTTTGTCTGGTTTTGGTATTAGGGTGATGGTGGCCTCATAGAATGAGTTTGGATGTTTACCTCCTTCTGTAATATTCTGGAAGAGTTTAAGATAGGTGTTAGCTCTTCTCTAGATTTTTGGTAGAATTCAGCTGTGAAACCATCTGGTCCTGGGCTTTTGTTTGCTGGAAGATTTCTGATTACAGTTTTGATTTCTGTGCTTGTGATGGGTCTGTTAAGAAGAAATAAAACACTCACTGTTTGCAGATGACATGATCCTCTACAAAGAAAACCCTAAAGACTCTACCAGAAAATTACTAGAGCCAATCAATGAATATAGTAAAGTTGCAGGATATAAAATCAACACACAGAAATCCCTTGCATTCCTATACAATAACAATGAAAAAACAGAACGAGAAATTAAGGAAACAATACCATTCACCATTGCAACAAAAAGAATAAAATACCTAGGAGTATATCGACCTAAAGACACAAAAGACCTATATATAGAAAACTATAAAACACTGATGAAAGAAATCAAAGAGGACACAAACAGATGGAGAAATATACCGTGATTATGGGTTGGAAGAATCAATATGGTGAAAATGAGTATACTACCCAAAGCAATCTATAGATTCAATGCAATCCCTATTAAGCTACCAACGGTATTTTTCACAGAACTAGAACTTCACAATTTATATGGAAATACAAAAAACCTCGAATAGCCAAAGTAATCTTGAGAAAGAAGAATGGAACTGGATGAATCAACCTGCCTGACTTCAGCCTCTACTACAAAGCCACAGTCATCAAGAGAGTATGGTACTGGCACAAAGACAGAAATATAGATCAATGGAACAGAATAGAAAGCCCAGCGATAAACCCATGTAACTATAGACACCTTATCTTTGACAAAGGAGGCAAGAATATACAATGGAATAAAGACAACCTCTTTAACAAGTGGTTCTGGGAAAACTTGTCAACCACTTGTAAAAGAATGAAACTAGAACACTTTCTAACACCATACGCAAAAATAAACTCAAAATGGATTAAAGATCTAAATGTAAAACCAGAAACTATAAAACTCCTAGAGGAAAATATAGGCAAAACACTCTCCGACATAAATCACAGCAAGATCCTCCATGACCCACCTCCCAGAATATTGGAAATAAAAACAAAAATAAACAAATGGGACCTAATCAAATGTAAAGCTTTTGCACAACAAAGGAAACTATAAGCAAGGTGAAGAGATAGCCCTCAGATTGGGAGAAAATAATAGCAAACGAAGCAACAGACAAAGGATTAATCTCAAAAATATACAAGCAACTTCTGCAGCTCAATTCCAGAAAAATAAATGACCCAGTCAAAAAGTGGGCCAAAGAACTAAACAGACATTTCTCCAAAGAAGACATACAGATGCCTAACAAACACATGAAAAGATGCTCAACATCACTCATATCAGAGAAATTAAAATCAAAACCACAATGAGGTACCACTACACACCAGTCAGGATGGCTGCTATCCAAAAATCTGCAAGCAATAAATGTTGGAGAGGGTGTGGAGAAAAGGGAACCCTCTTACACTGTTGGTGGGAATGCAAACTAGTACAGCCACTATGGAAAACAGTGTGGAGATTCCTTAAAAAACTGGAAACAGAACTGCCATATGACCCAGCAATCCCACTTCTGGGCATACACACCGAGGAAACCACATCTGAAAGAGACACCAATGTGTACCCCAAAGTTCATCGCAGCACTGTTTATAATAGCCAGGACATGGAAGCAACCTAGATGCCCATCAGCAGACGAATGGATAAGAAAGCTGTGGTACATATACACTATGGAATATTACTTAGCCATTCAAAAGATTTCATTTGAATCAGTTCTAATGAGATGGATGAAACTGGAGCCCATTATACAGAGTGAAGTAAGCCAGAAAGATAAAGACCAATACAGTATACTAACACATATATATGGAATTTAAAAAGATGATAACGATAACCCTATGTTCAGGATAGAAAAAGAGACACAGATATATAGAACAGAATTTTGGACTCTGTGGGATAAGGCGAGGGTGGAATGATCTGAGAGAATAGTATTGAAACATGTATATTATCAAGTGTGAAACAGATCGCCAGCCCAGGTTGGATACATGAGACAAGTGCTCAGGGCTGGTGCACTGGGAAGACCCAAAGGGATGGGATAGGGAGGGAGGTGGGAGGGGGGATCAGGATGGGGAACACATGTAAATCCATGGCTGATTCATGTCAATGTATGGCAAAAACCACTATGATATTGTAAAGTAATTAGCCTCCAACTAATAAAAATAAATGAAAAAATAAAAAATATATATATAAAATTAAAAAATTAAAAAAAAATAAATTTAAAGTGCTTTAAATATTTGACGTTCTGACATTTTCCACAAATGTATGGTAAAGTATTTGCTATAGGATATAAAACTGGAGAATTTCATGAGCACACTGGAAGACTGTATTATTTTAGTTATAGTCAATTTTCTCGGCAGTCTAACAATTGAAGATACACATGGTATTAGAAGTTACCATTCAGTTCAGGTCAATCACTCAGTCATGCTAGACTCCCTGTGACCCCATGGATTGCGAAAACCCAGGCCTCCCTGTCCATCACCAAAGCCTGGAGCCTATTCAAACTTGTGTTCAATGCATTGGTGATGCCATCCAACCATCTCATCCTCTGTTGTCCCCTTCTCCTCCCACCTTCAATCTTTCCCAGCATCAAGGTCTTTTCCAATGAGTCAGCTCTTTGCATCAGGTGGCCAAATTATTGGAGCTTCAGCTTCAGCATCAGTCCTTCTAATGAATTTTCAGGACTGATTCCTTTTAGGATTGACTGGTTTGATCTCATTGTAGTCCAAAGGCCTCTCAAGAGTCTTCTCCAACATTACAGTTCAAAAGCGTCAATTCTTCAATGCTCAGCTTTCTTTATAGTCCAACTCTCACATTCATGCATGACTACTAGAAAAACCATAGCTTTGACTAGATGGACCTTTGTTGACAGAGCAGTGTCTCTGCTTTTTAATGTGCAACCTAGGTTTCTCATAGCTTTTCTTCCAAGGAGCAAGAATCTTTTAATTTCATGGCTGCAGTCACTATCTGCAGTGATTTTGGAGCCCAAGAAAAGGAAGTCTGTCACTGTTCTCATTGTTTCCCAACTATTTGCCATGAAGTGATGGAACTGGATGCCATGATCTTCATTTTTTGAATGCTGAGTTTTAAGCCAGCTTTTTCACTCTCCTCTTTCACTTTCATGAAGAGGTTCTTCAGTTCCTCTTTGCTTTCTACCATAAGGGTGGTATCATCTATGTATCTGAAATTATTGATATTTCTCCCAGCAATCTTGATTCCAGCTTGTGCTTCATCCAGCCTGGCAGTTGGCATGATGTACTCTGCATATAAGTTAAGTAAGCAGGGTGAAAATATACAGCCTTGATGTACTCCTTTCCCAATTGGGAACCTGTCTGTTCTATGTCTGAATTGAACTGTTGCTTCTTGACCTGCATACAGATTTCTCAGGAGGAAGGTCAGGTGGTCTACTATTCCCATCTCTTGAAGAATTTTCTATAGTTTGTTGTGATCTACACAGTCAAAGGCTTTGGTGTATTCAATAAAGCAGAAGTAGATGATTTTCTGTAACTCTCTTGCTTTTTTGATGATCCACTGGATGTTGCCAATTTTATCTCTGGTTTCTCTACCTTTTCTACATCCTGCTTGAACATCTGGAAATTCTTGGTTTGTGTGCTGTTGAAGCCTCATTTGGAGAATTTTGAGCATTTTTTTTTTTTTTTTTTTTTTTGCTACATGTAAGATGAGAGCAATTGTGCTGAAGTTTGAATATACTTTGACATTGCCTTTCTTCGGGATTAAGATGAAAACTGACCTTTTCCAGTCCTGTGGTCACTGCTGCATTTTCCAAATTTGCTGGTATATTGAGTGCAACACTTTCACAGCATCATCTTTTAGGATTTAAAATAGCTCAGCTGGAATTCCATCACCACCACTAGCTTTGTTTGTAGTGATACTTCCTCAGGCCCACTTGACTTCAGACTTAAGTATGTCTGGCTCTAGGTGAGTGATCACACCATCACGGTTATCTGGGTCATGAAGATCTTTGTTGTACAGTTGTTCTGTGTATTCTTGCCACCTCTTCTTAATATCCTCTGCTTCTGTTAGGTCCATACCATTTCTGTCCTTTATTGTTCCCATCTTTGCATGAAATATTCCCTTGGTATCTCTAATTTTCTTGAAGAGATCTAGTCTTTCCCATTCTATGTTTTCCTCTATTTCTTTGCATTGATCACTTAGGAAGGCTTTCTTATCTCTCCTTGCTATTCTTCAGAACATTGCATTCAGAGGAGTTTATCCTTCTCCTTTGCAGAGGAGCCTAGCAGATTACAATCCATAGTGCCACAAAGAGTTAGACACAGCTGAAGTCACTTAGCACACATGAACATCTGTATGTATTAAGTTCAACTGGTCTATTTTGTCCTACAATACCATTGTTTATTCATTTTCTGTCTGGGTGATATTTGAGCTGTTAAATTTTCATACTATTTCTGTTTTTCTATCTGTTAATATTTGCTTTATGTATTTAAGTACTTCTGAATTAGGCACATGAATGCTGTTTTATCTCCTTTTTGTATTGATCCTTATATCATCAACAATGCCTGCCTTTGTCTTTTGTTATAGACTTTGTTTTAGAGTCTATTTTGTTTGATATGAGTGTTGGTATCCCTACTTTTATTATTTTTCTGTTTGATAAAATAACATTTTCATCCCCTGAATTTTAGTCTCTTTTGTCATTAACTCTGAAGTGAATCTCTTGTAAGAAATGTATAGATGGGTCTTCTTTTTTTATCCAATATGCCACCCTATGTCTTTAGATTAGAGTACATAATTCAATGATATTTAAAATAGTTAGTGATAGTTATGTACTCATTACCACTTTATTACTTGTTTTCTGTTTTTCTTTTCCTTTTTTTTAGTTCTCTGTTATTTTCTTTTATGAGTTCATCTTTTGCGGTCTGATAATTTTTTTTTAGTGGTATGCTTGTGTTTCATCTTTTGTGGATTGATTGATAACTTTATTTAGTGATATACTTGTGTTCTTTTATTTATATTGTTTTGTGTATCTATTGTAGGTTTTTGATTTGTGGTTAATATGAGGTTCAAATATGTTGGCATGTAACTATTAATATATCTACTTGTTTTAGAGGTAGTTCTTTAAGTTCAAACACATTCTAAAAGCTCTTAATTTTTTGCCCTCCTTCCCCATATTTTGTTTTTGATGTCATATTTTGCATGTTTTTGTGTGATTATGCCTTTCCTGATTGTTGTTCAGTTTAGTTCAGTCTCTCAGTTTTGTCTGACTCTTTGCAACCCCATGGACTGCAGCATGCCAGGCTTCCCTGTTCATCACCAACTCCTGGAGCTTGCTCAAACTCATGTCCATCTAGTCAGTGATGCCATCCAACCACCTCATCCTCTGTCACCCTCTTCTTCTCCTGTCTTCAATTGTTGTACTCATAGTTAATTTTATAATTTTTCTTTGTCTTTTAAACTTTGTACTAGCTTACTGGAGTAGCTAGTAATTAGCTTTTATTATATATTTGGTGTTATTAGTGGAATCTTTCCCGTAGATTCTTAAATCTTGTTATAGCCTTTTCTATTCCACTTAGTGATGATGCTTAACATTTCTTTTAGGGTAGCTTTAGTATTAGTGACCTCTTTTAGTTTCCATTTGTCTAAGAATTTATTTATCCCTCCTTGAATTCTAAATAATCATCTTGCTCGGTAGAGTATCTTAGGTTTCAAAATTTTCCCTTTCAACACTTTGCAAATATCATGCCAATCCCCTCTGGGCTAAAAAGTTTCTGCTGGAAAGTCTAGCCTTAAGATTGCTTCCCTTCCTTATAACTCTTTTTTTTTTTTTTTTCCTTTTTGCCTTTAGAATTCTTTTTTATTTTACTTTTGTCATTTTAATTATCATATGTCTTGGTGTAGGTCTGTTTGGGTTCATCTTTTTTGTGACCTTCTATTGTTTCCAATACCTGGATATATGTTTTCTTCTTTAAGTTTGGGAAGTTTTAAGCCATAATTTCATCAAATATATATAGATTCCTTACACTGTTTTTATTTTTTAACTTTTTTTTTCTGTTCAAATTGGGTGTTTTCCATTATTATATCAAGATCATGTATGCATTTTCTGTATCACCTGGTCTGCTATTAATTCCTTTTATTATGCTTTTCATTCCTATTATTGTATTCTCTAGTTCTGTCTGGTACTTTTTAATATTTTCCACTTCTTTGTTAAGATTCTCACTGTATTAATTTCTTTCCCCAAATTCAATTAGCTTTCTTATTTCTAATGTTTTGAATTCTTTATCTGGTAAATTGTTTATTTCTGTTTCATTATTTGTTTTTACACAAGCTTTGTTTTCCTCTTCTTATTAAGGTCATTTCTTATGTCTTCTCATTTTGCTTAACTTTTATATTTCTATGAACCTTGATGAAATAATTACCTACTGTGGTCTTGAAGGAATGTCCTTATGTGAGAGAGTCTCAGTACAGTTTGTGCCCAGTGGCTTTGTTGGGAGACCTGGATTTGCTGTGAACATGCCACATACTTCCTTAGGATGTGCTGGCTGCTACCTTGCTGGGAGGTGGGGTGAATTCTGAGAGGCTAAGGAAGGAGTCAGGTGTGAGACAGATCTCCTCTCTGCTCAGGGTCTGTCACTGCCTTAGTAGGCATGGAGTTTGTCCCCGAGTTGCTAGAGCAGAGATCCTGAATGTTTCATATTTATTGGCTCAATTCCTTCCCCCTGCCATCACCAGCACCAGCACCCCAGAGTGGAGAGTGCTGGAGCAAGAAGGATCTGTGCCACTTCAAAGTACGGGCCATTGTGTGGGCTGTGGCTTTCCAGCTACAGACTGAGATCAGAGCTCTTTTGCTGAACTGCCTGAGTAAGTACCAGGAATGGCTGCCCCCGCCCTGCTCAGATTTGCCACTTCCGGTCTGACCCTCCTTTGTCTCTCAGCTGATCTTTCCCTTAGCCGCTGCCAACTTCGCCCTGTTGTGGATTTGCTACACAGGGCTGTGAGTCCCTTGTGTGTTTCCAGCTGGTGTTCAGGGCATGAACTGGAGTGGTCCAGTTGTAGATAAGAGATTGGAGCTTCTTTTGATGCACTGCTTTGTATAAGTACCTGTAATGAATGCTCCTACGTTGCTTTGGTCCCTCTTTGATAGCGAACCATCTCTTTGTTTGAATCAAACCCTCTTCTCAGTTTGGAATTGCATTGTGAAGCAGGCAGTACTGGAGAATTCACTGGCTTATGCAGGGACCAGCCACCCCTGCAGTCTCATTCTGCCCCCCCCCCCCCCCGCCCTTCTTTGGGGGCAAGCAGTTATGCATGCGGGCTTTCCTGCTGGCTCAGCTGGTAAAGAATCCTTCTGCAAGGCAGGAGTCCCCAGTTAGATTCCTTTGTTGAGAAGATCCCTTGGAGAAAGGAGAGTCTACCCATTCCAGTTTTCTTGGCCTTGCCTGGTGGCTCAGATGGTAAAGAATCCACCTGCACTGTGGGAAACATGGGTTCGATCCCTGGGTTGGGAAGATTCCCTGGAGGAGGGCATGCAACCCACTCCAGTATTCTTGCCTGGAGAATCTCCATGGACAGAGGAGCCAGACAGGCTGCAGTCCATGGAGTCACAAAGAGTCAGACATGACTGAGTGACAGAACACAGCCCAGCCCAGCCATGCATGTGCTTTTAATGAGTAGAGTTCAGGTTTCCCACAGCCCTCTTGTTAGTACCAGTGGCCTTCCAATCAGCAAGGCAGCTGCTGTTCCCTGTTTTGAACCTGAGGGTTGGAGGATTCAATTTGTGGCTTCAACTACTCACTTGCTAGGTAGGATCTTCACCCATTTATTCCTCCTTTTCCTCTGAAATCCCTTCCAGGGCCATAGGTTGCAGCTTGGTCACTTACCTTTCCTTCCTATCTGATTCCACATGGATCTTTCTTTCATCCCTAGTTGTTTGGGAGTCTTTCTGTTACTTTCCAGTTGGTTCTCTTTTTCTTTTTTTTGGTTTAGCTTTTTATTTTGTATTGGGGTGTAGCCAATTAACAATGTTGTGATAGCTTCAGGTGGACTGCAAAGGGACTCGGCCATACATATACATGCATCCAATCTTCTTGAAAACCCTCTCCCATACAGGTTGCCACATAGCATTGAGCAGAGTTCCATGTGTTCTATAGTAGGTTCTTTTTGGTTATCCATTTTAAATATAGCAGTCTACCCCAAACTCCCTAACTCTCCCTCTAACTGGTAACCAACCATACATTCAAGGCTGTGAGTCTGCTTCTGTTTTGTAAGTAAGTTTATTTGTATAATTTCTCTTTAGATTCCACATATAAGGGATGACGTGATATTTCTCATTCTCTTCGATTTTAAGCAACATGGATGGTCCTAGAGATTGTCATACTGAGTGAAGTTAATCCATTTAGTTTTCAGTGACACTTGTTCCATATGCAAATGCATTTTTAGTATGCACAGGGGGAGGGGAGTTTCATGCTCTCCTGCTCCACCATCTTGGTCTCGGCCTTCTCAAATGGCACTTTTTTAGAAATGTCCAAAGCATGACTTTTCTCCAAAATCATAATGGGTCTTTAGTGTAAATTTTCTATGTATTTTACTCTCTAGCACACATAGAGTACCTGTAGTACTTGCCAGTTTATATTTACCACATTCACTTTCAATGGGAATTGAAAGGACAGATTTGTCAAGTTAATGTGCACATATGAACAACCACAAGCTAAGCTGGTCTATTTCTGTAAAGATATCACATTAAACATAGTATCCACACTCCATGATGCATCTGGATTTTAAAGGGATTAAATGATGAATTGAATGGATACATTATGTCACCACCCACTTGGCTCCTTTGGTCTTGGAGGGTGTTGGCAAACTATGAAATTACCGTAGGATGCATTTATTGCCATTGAATTTATTGCCTGTCTGATACTAGTACAAAATTTGTGTTTGTGTGCATGTGCATGCTTATAAACACATAGCAGAATAAATAATATCAGAATTTCACATGACCTTTCTAACACTGATTATTAGTCTTATACTTATTGTTTGTATATCTTCTTTAACCAATTCCCTAAACTTTATCAAATCTATTAATATAGTAATCTGTCTTTTGCATTATATAAAACATTTATGCTAATCTGATAACCACAGATTCATATTGTGAGCTAATTAAATTAACTAGACCATAAGAATTTTTTAAGTCACTAATTTTTGTGATGGTTTGTTATACAGTAAGAGCCATCTGATTCAGAATTGAGAACTAGAAGAGAGGTATTGTCATAGCAAAAGCTTAAAATATGTGTCTTTGGCATTGGCTGTATATAGGGGCTGGAGAAGTTTACTAGAAAAATGGCAACCCACATTGTTTTATCTGATACGTTGTAAATTCGTCACCTATTGTAACTTGAAATATAGAAAATACACAGTGAGCATTTGAAATTGAGAAACAAAACTGTGAAGCACAATGTTGAAAGTCCAGTTAATCTCCATATGATAATGTCCCAAAAGAAATATAGCAGCTAAAGAAAAACCTCTCCAATTTGAAAGCAGAAATTAGAAGAAATACAGAGGGGTTGTGTGCTAAGTGGCTTCAGCTGTGCCCAACTCTTTGTAACCCCACAGACTGTCGCCCACCAGGCTCCTCTGTCCATGGGATTCTCCAGGCAAGAATACTGGAGTGGGTTGCCATGCCCTCCTTTGGGGGATCTTTCTGACCCAGGGATTGAACTCAGGGCTCTTATGTCTCCTTCATTGGCAGGTGGATTCTTCACCACTAGTGCCACCTGGGAAGCCCATAGATGGATTATAACTTAATAAATTGGAAAATGAAACCATTTCTGTATCCAACTTTTAAAATCCAACAGTGTTGTAAGAAAAAAAATAGATTAAGTCTAAAAATTGAATCAAATACATGGATATACATCACTTTTATAAAATTTATGAAATAATTCATGTTAAGTAACCAGTAGGGACACTTCAAAACCCAAATTCATGGAGGAATCATACGACTATTGGACTACAATGTAAATTCACTAGAATATACACACAGTAGCTTGACTGTCTGAAAGAGAAGGTGGTTTAAAATAAATTAAGTTCTTAAGTCAAATTCACGGACAAAGTACACAAAATTCGAAAGATTTGTTTAAAGTTCTTTCAGTCTTACTAAGAAACACTGAAATTGTTCAAAATTCTTAAAAATAAACAACAAAGCTTACTTTGTTTTCCAATTTTCTATAGCCTAAAAGAAGGTTGAGAAAGTTGGTCAAAGGTATATTTTAGAGTTCCATTTCAAAAGTGGTCAAGATAGAAAGGGAAAGCATTCCAAACAGGGGAGCTAAGAGCCATGGAGAAAACTTCAAAAATCTGGGCCCTAGCCAAAGACTATGTTTTCCTCTGGAGTAAAGCACAGAATATTGAAAGTGTCAGTAGTATTTTCCTTGTATGATATTTTGTTCTCTGTTGACCTCTACATTTTTTAAAGTTGGAACATTCTTACATCACTTTCCAGACTGATTTCCTCATTTCATAAAATACATTCAAGCTTTGAACTCAAATCCCAGAAATTGTCTTCACTCGAATCTGTTGACATTTTGACTGCTATATGTTGTGACTGACATTCTTCAAAAATCTGTGTATTCGCCTGTCTTTCTCTTTTTAACTTCTCAACATTATGACACCACATATGTGCTTGTATATTCTATAAGGATTTAGATATATTCATTATGTTGATATATTCATTATAACCAGCAACAACAAAATGAATATGGATATCCAAGAGATTCACAGATGTTTCTAACATATGCAATATTAGGAAAGATACACTTTTGAACTGTGGTGTTGGATAAGACTCTTGAGAGTCCCTTGGACTGCAAGAAGATCCAACCCGTCCATCCTAAAGGAGATCAGTCCTGGGTGTTCATTGGAAGGACTGATGTTGAAGCTCAAACTCCAATACTTGGGCCACCTGCCGCTAAGAGCTGCCTCATTTGAAAAGACCCTGACACTGGGAAAGATTGAGGGCAAGAGGAGAAGGGGATGAAAGAGGATGAGATGGTTGGATGGCATCAGTGACTCGATGGACATGGGTTTGGGTAGACTCTGGGAGTTGGTGATGGACAGGGAGGCCTGGCGTGCTGCGGTTCATGGGGTCGCAAAGAGTCGGACACGACTGAGTGACTGAACTGAACTGAACTGAACACTAGTGATAAATAGAGACATTAAATTATTTTTTATAACATCACATAATGAAACTTTTTCTTCTCTAAGAACTTGTTGTAATTTGGGAAACTCACTCCTTGCATATTCTCTGAAGTTAAATGCTAAAGCAAAGACATTTAGAGAAATATAGAGGCAATATACTTTTTCTATTAATTTTTTATCCTAGAGTAATTGACTGTGAAGAGACTAACTAGGATGATTTTTTCTTATAAGGACAATTTTCCTTGTGTAAATTTGCTTAAATAAAACCAATAAAACTTTGCTAAATGCTAGAATTTTCTGCTTTTTTTGCCAAAAGCAACAACATTGACTTCATGACATTTTCTTCTGTAGAAGACTAATGAACTCTTTACACTTTATGCACTGATTGTAAGGTAGAAAATATTGTTTAATATTGGTTCAATGCAATATTACTGGAATCTTAATGCCTCACTTTCATTAAGCTGAATGATGTTCTTGATTTGTTACTTTTCATGAGAAAATAATGAAGTTGTAACTTTTTCTTAGTTTATCAAATGAGTTATATTAGTGTTTTATAAAAATAGGAAATAAAATGAAATAGGAATTTTAAAATTATTAAATAAATTTCTTGATTTTCTCCAAATATGAAATTAATAAAACAGTGAAAATTACTCTACCTATATTCCTATTAAAGCTATTATCTCCAGAAATTAGAAAAAAACAAATAATAAAACCTAATTTTTGAGGGTTTATTTTTTAAGGAAAATTTTAAAATAAATCACAAAAGTTCATGCATATTTTCTTATGAAACATGTACTATGTTGCTAGACTCAGTATAATACAATATACCATGAAATAATGTAGGTAATACAAATATTATATCATTATATATAAAGACTGGTGAATGGAGAAACAAGACTGAAAAAGGAAAAAATAAATGAAGAATATATTTGAAGAGAAAACAGGAAATTAAATAGTTATATGGAAGAAAAGAGAGATACATAGAAAATATCCCAAAAAACTACAATTTCAAGTACATTTTTTACATATACAAATACTTTTTTTATAGTAATGTCAAAATTTTTAAATATATTGCATGCTTTCAATTTAAGCTTCAGATGCCATTATAGAGTTCTTGATTATAGGCATAAACTTGTAATGAGTAGTTATATTTTTCCAAATCAAAGTTTAGGAGAAAAGGTCAGCTATTTGCAGCTAAATATATATACCCTCACAACCATTATTTCAATAAAGGTGTACAATATTTTTATCTCCACAATGTGTTTCGTTGTACATAAGCATTGCCTTATTTGGAAAAGTCTATTGACTGTGATTGGTTATCCTTAAGCTTTGATTTCTCAAGTTCAAGTCATTTTAGGCTTAGGCTTTGGTTCACTTATGTACACAATGAAGGCATTAGAGTTACCTCAGTCTAATGACCCCCATGTTTAACTTAACCTGTGGGAGTTGCTTTTATGTGAAAACAAAGAATTACATGGAGGCATGTCTATTGAAGTAGTATTTGTATTTGCAAGAAAAAAAAAAAAAAGAACAACTTAAATGTTCTAGAGCAGAATGGAAAATTAAACCTTAAGGCTATACAGCAGTTAAGGACAAAGACCCAGGAGCCAGACTGCCTGGTTCAAATTCTACATTTTTCATGTGCAGTGTGACTATGGGCAGTTACTGACCTTCTCTATAAAAAGGAACTAATAATAGACTATCTATCTCATAAGAGTGTATTGAGAATTAAAGTAAGTTAAAATATGTAAAATGGGTTCAAATAAGCATCTTGAATTAATAAAAATCATTTTGTAACAAAAGGGTCTCAAGATAATTTTTACAAAACCATTTTACAGATAAGCAAATGACAGTCCAGTGAAGGGAGAGTTGCTTACCTGCCTCAGAGAGGCAATGAGCCCAATATTCAGATACTTCTACAAAGTTCCATCACTGCATCTTCTGTATTACTTATAATTGCTGAGTAGTATTTTACTGTACAACTTGAATTTTGTATTCACTCTCCTGTTAATGAACATAAGATTTTAAAATATTTTTTGGATATAAGAATTCAGGCCTCAGACTTTTATGACTATTTGTAATTTTCATTATATATATACTATATATATTATGTATATGTATTTTAATGAATATACATGTAATGATTTACAGACATATAAATAGATAATTGGACCATAAGGAAGGATGAGCACAGAAGAATTGATGATTTTGAGCTGTGGTGTTGGAGAAGACTCTTGAGTGTCCCTTGGACTGCAAGGAGATCAAGCCAATCAATCCTAAAGGGTAGAAATCCTGAATATTCATTGGAAGGACTTATGCTGAAGCTGAAACTCCAATATTTTGGACACCTAATGTGAAGAGCTGACTCATTAGAAAAGGCTGTGATAGAGGGAGATATGGTAGGTAGAAGGAGAAGGGGGAGACAGAGGATGAGATGGTTGGTTGGCATCACTGGCTCAATGGACATGAGTTTGACCAAGCTTTGGGATATGGCGAAGGATAGGGAAGCCTGCTGTGCTGCAGTTCATGGGGTCTCAATAGTTGGATATGACTGTGAGACTGAACAGCACCATCAAATAGATGTCCATAAATTTCTGTAGTGGAATTGGTGAGTATTATAATGAGGATATAATTGTCACAGAAAATTGCAGTTATTTTCTAATGTAGTTATACTCTTTTATATTCCCACCAGCAATTTATGACCATTCAAATTGTTCCACAGCCTTGCTAACCTGATATTACTATATTTTTAATTTTAGCTCTTCTAGTGGGTTGATGCAATGTTATTTAAGGAAACTATGTTAATTATCTTTTCATACATATTCAGGCAATCGTATTTTGAAAAATGTTTTTTTTGTTTCCTTTTTATTCCTTGCTTTTTTATTGTGGACATTGAAAAGTTCTTTACATATTTTGAAAACAAGTACTTGTTAAATATATATGTGTTGAGTATTTTATCCCAGTTGTACTTTGCCTTTTAATATGCTTAATGATAACATTTGAAGAGCAGAATTATTTACTTTTAAGTCCCACTTATTATTCCATTTTTCATTGTGTTGACATTTTACTGTGTTGTTTATATAAGATTTATTATTATTTTAGCTTTTATATTTATTTTTATTATCCATCTTAAATTTCTTATTGTACATAGATTTAGAAAAAGTTTCAGTTTTTTTTTTTTTCTATATGGATATCTAAACATTATAATATCAAATGTTGTAAAGATTTTCCTTTTTCCCATTGTACTACCTGGGTGTCTTTCTCAAAAATAAGTTTAATATGTATACAAACTTCATAATTTGGATTTTTATATTGTTTCATCTATCAATTTTTATCTGTGTGTATGTAAATGCTATAGATATTTTTTATTTTTTACTTTATAGTAAGTTTTAAGGTTTGTGTGTCATCCAAATTGGCTTTTTTCCCTTTCAACATTTTTTGGACATTCTGGGTTTCTTGGTTTGCAGAACAAGTTTAGAGTCAGTTTTTCAGTTTAAAAATGTTAAATTTTAGAATTAAACTTGTTGGTCAGTTTGGGGGAATTGACATCTTCACCATATTGAGTCTTCCAAATAATGAACAGTATCCATTTTTCTATTTATTTATATCATATTTAAAATTTGTTTCTGTATTTTAATAGAGCTCTTACACATTAATCATTGAACTTTAAGTATTTTACACGTTTTGATGTTATTTAAATGGTAGAATACAATTTGATATTATGTTAGTACATATAAATCAATTTTTTTGGTATATAGATCTTATTTTCTGTAAAATTGATTATTTTTTTAGATTTCTTAAGGTTATTGTTTCTTCTTTCCATTCTGTAAGCCATTCTTTTTTTTTATTACCTTATTACACTATCTGGGGATTTCAGTCCAATAGCATTTTAAAAAAAAATAGGAAGAAAGACAATATTTTATTGTTCCAAAATTTAATAGAAAAGCACTCATTCTTTCACTTCTAAGTACAATGTTAGCTGTAGGTTTTATGTATGGGGGGTGTTCAAAAGTGTTAAACTTCCAGTTATAAAACAAATGTCATGGAGATATAATGTGTAGTATGGTAATTATAGCTGATAATATTTTATTGCATGTTTGAAAATTGTTGAGAGTAAATCCTAAAAGTTCTCATCACAAGAAAACAGTATATGGTGGTGGATATTAACTATACTAATTTTGGTGATCATTTTGCAATATATACACATATTGGCTTGCTATGTTGTACATCTAAAATTAATATAATGTTATGCATCAGGTATAATCCAATTTAAAAAAAACTGCAAGGAGAGTGAAGTATATAAAACATGCAGAGTGAAAATTTCAAGATGATGTTTAAAGCTGATTTATGTATCTTTTAAAACTTTTGATGGAAAAATTTGTGCTGTAGGTGGTCAATGATCTCTGCAATGTGATATTTCATGTAGTACTCCATTCTAAACATTGAGAAATCCCAGTCTACACTCTACTCTAAAAAGTTCATTTTTGCAGAATAACATTTTAAAAGGCATTCTTCTGACTCTTCAAGGATTTTGGAATTAGGGACTATTTGTCCCTTAGGCTTAATCTATTCCTGGCATTTCTATTTAGCTTTTCTACATTTGATTTACTGAAAATGTTGAACCCTACTTTTTTATTAGGTTGTTAGTGATAAAAATAACATTCTGAGCAGAATAAGTCACTCAATCACTGCCTATGACCAATGTTTACTACATAATGGAATTGGATTTGTAATGACATGTGACAGAAAAAACTGCTTGCTTTTTAGGGCTGATCAGTACTACCATAGAGATTGACATCAGCATGGTTCTTTTTTATTTGTTGGTTTTTTTATATTAGTGTGATTCCAAAAGGCATTTTTAACAAGGGACAGATGGCATATTGGGGATGTATTGACCTTGCTATCAGAGCTCTACCCTTTCTTGCTGGGTAACTTAGCTAATTTTAGTGTTCTCATCCTTAGGTTAGGAAACAGGGATATTAAATAACATAGTGCTGTGAATTCCATGGTGGTCCAGTGGTTAGGATGCTCTGCTTTTGCTGCTGACGGCATGGGTTCAATCCCTGGTTGGGGAACTAAGATCCCATAAGTCTCATTGTGCATACAAAAAAAAAAAAGACATAAGGTACATGGGGCATGGAAATAAGATTAGTTATTCAAAGTAAACAAAATGATGCTTAAATAAATTAGGTAGACTATGACACGGAAAGGCACAAATGACACTTATGGATTGAATGTATTATTTCCTTAAGTGTTTTTTTTTTTTTTTTTTTTTAATATTTGGCTCTCAGAAAACACTGACTTCATTAAATAGAGTAATGATTATTCTCACATTCTCTATTTCATGGAAAAAATGTAATATATTTGATATTTATTTTTAAATGCTTAATTGAATTCTCTAGTGTAACTATCTGGACCTAAAGTTTTCTTTATGGGAAGATACTAACTAGACCTTCAGTTAATTTACTATATATGAGCCTATTTAGACAGTATCTTTTTTCTAGTTTTATGAATTTGTGTTTTTCAATACATCTATAGTTCTTGTATAGTGTATAATTTATAAGCATAAAGCTGTTCATAATGTTATCTTAATATCTTTTAAATATCTGGAGTAATATCTTTGGGCTTCCCTGGTGACTCAATATTAAAGAATACGCCTGCCAGTGCAGGAGATGTGGGTTCGATACTTGGGTCTGGAAGATCCCCTGGAGAAGGAAATGGTGCTCCAATATACTTGCTTGGGAAATCCCATGGACAGAGGAGACTAGCAGGCTACAGATCCATGGAGTTGCAAAAAGAGACACACGAGACTAGAGACTAAATAGCATCAGTTAATATCTCTAGTGATGGCTCTTGTTTCCTCATTGGGTATTTCCAGTTTTACTGTTGTTATCAGTCTAGCGAGAAGTTTAGCAAATGTATTGTTTGTTTGTTTGTTTGTTTTCAATCAGATTTGAGTGTCTTTGAAATTCTCTTTCTGTAAATTTATTATTCTATTGATCTCTGCTTTTTTATTGTTTACTTATTTCTTACATTGAGCTCAATTTACACCTCCTTTTCTTGCTTCGTAGGGTAGAAATTTAGATTATTGACTTAAATCTTATCTTTTCTAAAGCAAATGCTGAAATCTATACATTTCACTCAAGGCACTACTCTAGATATTTACCATGATTTTGATGTTGTGTTTTAACTATTATTTAGTTTGCAGTGCTGTTTAATTCTTGTAATTTTTAAGCTGATTTCTAAGAATTTGTTTGGTAAAAGAATATTCTGTTTATGATTTCTATTTTGAAATGCATCAAACTTATTTTATGGCCCATTATATTATTTACATCAGCCAATGTTCAATGCTCATTTTTTTTCAATGCTCATTTTAAAAGAATATGCAATTTGTTATTGCATGTGTCATGTTTCATATGAGTCTATGAGACCAATATGGTTGACCATGTTGTTCTAGTTTATCCTTACTGATAATTCTCTCTACTGTTATCAGTTGTTAAAAGGAGAGTGTTGAAATCTTCCATTACATTTTGTTACTTCTTTGAATTCTTTCAATTTTTACTTTATATATTTTAAACTCTATAATTAGCCACATTTAAATTTGTTATCTCTTCTTCATAAAATGACTTTTACTATAACGATAATATTTGCTTATCTTTGCTAAATCATTTATTCTAAATTCTATCAGATACAATGTTGCCAGGAAGCATTTAACAAAAGGCTTCCTGTGTGCTGTTTTGGATCTGTCAGGAACCCTCTGGCCCTTATTGATTCCTGAATATTCAGGAATTAAGAGGAGAGGCACGCCTTTCCCGGGGCTGAGGAATCCAGGCATTTCTCATTACAGTGATAAGTACCCATTTCCTTTTTATGAGCCACATGGTAAAAGATGATTGTTTGCAACTCTCTCTTTGATAGGGATCATCTTATGTTTTGTAAGTCTGGAATTTTAACCTTTATCTTTGCTGAGAATTACTACAGTATATACGCCCGCGCCATGTTGATTAAAACACCTTTGCTCCATCAGAGCTTTGGTCCCAGTGTCTTTTCTTTCTTTCTTTCTTTTTCTTTCTTCCTTCCTTCCTTACTCCCTCCCTCCCTCCCTCCCTCCCTCTCTCTCTTTCTTTCTTTCTTTCTATTATTTCTGTCTTCCTCTATCTCTCTATTGCTGGATAATTCCTTGGAGCGCGGAGGCCCGCTGAGCTCACTTTCTTGCCCGGGCTTCTAAGACCCTCTGGAGAAGGCGCACTGTGCCTTCACCCACTGGAGAGGGCGCCCGGTGCCCACGTGCAGCGGCGCGAGCCCTAAGAACAGGGCTCTATTGGCTTTCTGCGTAAACCAGGGGGTATCAGCCTCTTTCTCTCTCTTACTCTCCGGACCACCAGATTCTGGTCCATTAAAGGACCAACACAATATAAATATAATTTTACATTGTATCCAATTTAAAAATAGTTTCCTTACAATTTGTGTGTGCCTTATATCTTTTCCATCCTTTCCAATTTTTACCTACCTATATCTTTTATATTAAAGGATCCTTCTCTAAGAAAGCATAAGGTTAGATCTTAGGCTTGTATCCTGCCTAACAGTATCTGCTTTTTTATTGTATTGTTGTGACTAGTTCTATAATAAAAGTTATATTGGAAATAATACTAACATTGATATTCATTTTTCCCAATTATTTTTATTAGTTGGAGGCTAATTACTTTACAATATTGTAGTGGTTTTTGCCATACACTTACATGAATCAGCCATGGATTTACATGTGTTCCCCATCCCGATCCCCCCTCCCACCTCCCTCCCCATCCCATCCCTCTGGGTCATCCCAGTGCACCAGCCCTGAGCACTTGTCTCATGCATCCAACCATTTTCTTTATGTCTCAATTAAAAAATTTTTTTTCTATGCCTTCTTTTGGATTGAATATTGTTTAATGTCAAAATTTGAATCCTCTGTTGAATTATAAACTATACCACTATAATTTGTTACTTATTGCTGTACACTTTGCAATATATATTGACAAATTATTATCAATTTGACTTCAATAATTTTATATTTATTATTATTATGCCACATCATATATAAGTTAATAAACTTCCAACAATGTAGTTTCATTTCTCTATTCCATTTTCTGTGTTCTGTTGCCATAGATATTATTGCTACTTAAAATTTAATCCTCACAGTGTGTTGCTATCTTAAAGGTCATTTTTAAGTTTCATAATAAACATGATAGATGAATAAGTTTAGGAATATACATCATCATTTTTCTCTCTTTATTGTGCCTATGTGATTCAAGTACCAGTAACATTGTATGACCTGGGAGAGTGTGATAAATGCAGCATCTCAGTCCCCATCCATATGTACTGAATCAAAAGCTGTAGCTCTATAATATCTTCTTGTGATACTTATGCATTTGAAAAATTTAGAATCATCATTCTAATGTACTTTGAAAGGCAATTTTCTGAAAAGCTAATAATCAATAAAGACTAATAAAATGAGTTTTTTGGTACTGTTGAAGCCATGGTGTTTCTGAGGAGGATTTTCTCATTTCTTTTGGTGAATAGTAATTCTTTCACTTTAATGGTAGACTCCTTTATCAGTTTTTTTCAGGAGTATTTTTAGTTTAACTGGATCATACATCATTATCCCTCCTGTAATAAACATAACCAGACTCCATTTCCTTAACACTTTCCCAGAGATGATTATTTGCTTTGCTACAAGGGAATTATTATATTCTTATATAAATTTGTGGCAAAAGAAAAGATCACATTGTTTCCAAATGCTATATTAAAATGCTTATAAATATCTTAGAGATAAAAGTCAACTGTCAAAGATTTATATCCTGTGTGGTGACTTTTCATAAAGGAAATTAGCAATCCATAATACTATATAACTGCAATATAAAGGCTGGGATATTAGTCATCTGATGAATCAGGGGAATAGCTGATACTCCCTGAACTATAAATGATAAAAGTAGACACAAGGCCGTTTTTCCACTATGTTCTATCTTTGCAGACACAGACTATGAACCTGTCTCCTTGATAACATCCTTTATGATATTGACATTCTTCCATCTGATGAAAGTTATAGAGGTGAACAACACTGCTGGCCAGTGTCCTGCCGATCCCTTATTATGTCATTTGACAGTGCTGGTCTTCCTCTACGTGGCATAAAAATTTCAAAGCCAGGGATTGGGGATCCTTTTCAAAAGTTTGACATCTATGTTTACTAAATTCTTATGAGTTTTCTTAGCGTGTTCTGTGAACACTTTGCTAAATGCTTATGTGTTTCTTAGAGTGTTCTGTGATGCTCTTCCATCTGTGTGTGTCCTGAAAAAACATGGTGCACTATATTTTCTTAACTATATAATTTTTTCAACCAGAAAATATCTACTGTATGTGCCATTTTCTCAACTATACAAATGTATTTATTTATTAAGAAAATGTATTTGATCTTTTATAGGTATACCAGGAAATTTGAATGTTAGGAAAGATATAGACAACTGTATTGGTTCAAATCAAAAAGACCCTGTCCCTAACCTCTGTCATAATAATAGGTAGGAAGATAAACAAGAAAACAATTGAAAATATAATCAATTAAAAAGTAAAAAGCAATGAATTGAGAAATACTCACGGTTACTCCAATTTGAAAGAAATGAATGTTTCACCAGATCTGAAGAGTATATGCCATTTTTCACATTGAGGAAGCTTTAGGCAAATGTATTGCTACTTCTCCGTGAGCATGAAACAACAACAATAAAATATAGCACTGACCAGGCTATAACTTTGCTGGGAATTTACTGAAATGTTAAAAATGGAAGGAAAAAATAAGATAGAAAATGAAGGTGTTTGATATATGTGACTCATGGCATATTTTCCAGTCATGGTGTGAGGATCTTAGTTCTATATGCCTCCTGACAGGCAGCAATGGCAAGGCCAATTTATACAATGAAATGAAATTTGTTCACACATCTTTGTATCCAGGACCCCAAAACACCCCTCAGAGTTCAGAGAAAGAGAAAAATCTTAAGTTTATTTCTTGCTTTGGAATCTCAATTCCATTTCTTACAATTTTTCTTTGTTCATTGATTTGTTGTCTTGCTTTGTAGCCTAAGAATACCTTAGAGAACAATTTTTAATAACACATTTTTGAAGTTCTGATACATTTCATACATAAAGAACCAGCATACTAGGTACAATAACAATCTAGCATATACAAGTCAAGTTAGTACTTGTTTGCTTCATTATTCCTTTTAGCCATTTCTCTAACTCAAGGATGAAAGAGCAGATTGGTCTGTTGTCTCATTTATCTTATTCTACATTCCCTATGATAAATTGCCCTAACAATAAAATACAGGTGCTTACAATACAATATATGACAAACACAAACATACATCTCTGCAAGAACAGGAATAACACAAAGACAAAAGGATTCTAAAATTTTGTATGAAAAATTTTCACTTGTAATTTTATAAATACTTATGGATAATTCAGGACTCTGAAGCATTTTCACTTTTCTCTTGGAATCTTTCAACCATCCCATTCCTTGAATTGTGACATTCTTGGAATTTATTTTCATATCATAGTGATTCTGATTTTTTTAAAATGTTTTCATTATGTAATAACAAATATATAGAATTAACTCTAATTTATTTAGTTTCTTTTTTTATCAATATCGCCTATATTTGTTTTATTCTCTTTAGTATATGATCCTCCAACTTTATTTATTTACATAACTTGTTTTAGTTATTTGAAGACCCTTGAAATTCCAGATGAATTTTAAGATGAATTTCTTTCTATTTCTGCCAAAAAATATAATTAGGATTTTTATAAGGATTCCATTGAATCTATAGATTGTGTTGGTTAGTACTGACATTGATTGCAACAATAGTAAGTTTTCCAGTCTGTGAACTTGATGTCTTTCTGTCATTTTATGTCTTCTTTTATTTTTTTAGCAATTTTTACAATTTTCAGTTTTACAAATTTCAATTTTACAACTTTACAAATCTTTCAACTCCTTGGCTAGATTAAGTCCTAAGCATTTTATTTGATTTTTATTGCAAATTGAATTTACTTTTTTTTTTTTTTACATTGTTCATTGGTAGTCTATAGAACACAGCTAATTTTTGTGCATTGATCTTGTATTCTGAAAAATTTGCTGATTTTTTTTTTTTTAGCTCTAACAGTTTTCTCTGGCATCCTCAGAGTTTTCTAAATAGAAGATCTTGTAAATTTATATGAAATCATTTTACTTCTTCCTTTCCAATGTGGAGTCTTTTTATATCACTTTCTTGACTAACTGTCATGGCTAGAATGACCAGTGTTATGGTGATTCAAAATGGTGAAAGAGAGGGCACCTTTGTTATGTTTCTAAGTTTGGAGGAAGAGCATTATCTTTTATGGCTGAATATTAAGCTGTAAGTTTTTCATAAATGCTATTTGTTTTGTCAAAGTTGTTCCTATTTCATGAAAGGATTTTGAATTCTGTCAAATGTTTTTCTGAAACAATTGAGATGATTGTCATTTTTTCCTCAATTCTATTAATGTGATGTTTTACTTTGATGAATTTTTATATGCTGAATCATGCTTAATTTCCAGAGATAAATCCCACATGGTCATAGTATGCATCCTTTTAACATTGTGCTGTATTTGATATGCTTGTATTTAGTTGAGGCTTTTTTCTTCAATATTAATCAAAGGTGCTGACCTGTAGTTTTCTTGTAGTGTCTTTGTCTTGCTTTGGTGGTAGGATAATGCTTGCTTTCCCCTTCATGGATCATAGTCTTGTCATGGAAGGAGCTTTCGTAATTCAATGAAGTGATGAGCTATCAGGTACGGTCATCCACAGCAATGGGTCACAGTGAAGAGTTCTAACAAAATGTGGCCCACTGGAAAAGGAAATGACAACCCACTCCAGTATTATTGCCTGGAGAGCCTCATGTGAAGATGTTCAGTCGCTAAGTCATGTCCAACTCTTTGCAACCCCATGGAATGCAGCATGCAAGGCTTCTCTGTCCTCCACTATCTCCCGGAGTTTTCTCAAGTTTCTGCAGTCCTTGGGTGTAATCTCAAAAACAACAGGTTGATCTCAGTTCGTTTCCAAGGCAAACCATTCAGCATCACAGTAATCCAAGTCTATGCCCCAACCACTGATGCTGAGGTGCCTGAAGTTGATCAGTTTGAAAATCTACAAGACCTTCTAGAACTAACACCAAAAAAAGATGTCATTTTCATCATAGGGGACTGGAATGTGAAAGCAGGATGTCAAAAGATACCTGGAGTAACAGGCAAGTTTGTCCTTTGGGTACAAAATACTCTTGACTTCAATAGCTAACTAGCTCACAGGAGCAACTACTAACATAGGAATAAACCTTGAGCAAATTTAATTGGGAAAACACTACTGAAGGATAAAGAGGAAGAAATTGAAGAAGATGGAGTGAGTCTACACAGTCCAATGAAGATCTGACACTAATAGAGGACAAAGGGATAATAGGAAGATTGGGGGAGAAAAATCAGACTGCAGCACAGTTCTAAGAAAGATTAAGAAAATTTGATTGAGAGTCCCTTAGCCTGTGTGATTTGTTGGAGGAGTCCTGCTTCAGTAATGGGGAGGCAGGAATAGGCCTGAGTGAGTATCCCTGCTATGCTCAGATATGGGCTGGAAATATTCAGCAGAAAGCAAGTCCTCAGCATGGACATGCTCATAGACTCATAAAAGCAAGAATATGACTCAGTCAGCAATGCTCCCCACAGAAGGAGGTCCGCACAGCACATTCTCATGGCTACCATATCTAAGATAATGCCTATAGTCACTAGACAGAGGATCTTCTTGTTTCTTTGTCAGAGACACTTAACTTGAGGAGCACTGATAAGTGACCAGTTCAACAGCCATCTATCTCAGCTTATGCTTAGATTTGCAGACTATCCTCATTTTGGTGGTGACTTAGTCTCTAAGTCGCGTCGGACTCTTGTGACCCCATGGACAGTAGCCTGTCAGGCTCCTCTGCCCGTGGGATTCTCAGGCAAAAATACTGGAGTGGGTTGCCATTTCCTTCTCCAGTCACCAAATTTCATCCTTTAAGTACTTCTCACATTTTTTAGTCTGCTGATGCCAAAATTCTATGCTTCTGCCTGCTTTTATAAATGTGTACTTTAGAATTGGTAGGATAATTATTTCTTTCCTTTCAGACAGTGAAATTCCAACTGGGTATGCATGGATGCTCATACCAATATTTTAAGCTTATGTCTTGGAGTAGCACATAACAATAAATATTCACTTAAATCTACCAAGATAATTTTACAAATATTCATGACTAAGGTCCATGATAGATATGCCTAAGATATATAAATAAAATCAGAAATTATTTTATATTTTTTCATGAGTGCAAAGATAGATTCTGTTATTTAAAAATTGTTAACAGTTGCAAGACAGTAACCACAGAACATTAAATCAAGTATGGGGTCTATTTAATCATGTGATTCTACTACACAGGTCATACACCCATGAAAAGCCAAACCTGTCTGACATACAAATACATGCTCAGATATTATGATGGTTTCACTATCTGAAAGATTATTGTAAGGGAATTCTAACTGCAAAAATAGAGTTGTAAAACCCAATACATCCAGTTTATGTTACATAGCAATACATCACTTCTGTTTTGAGATTCTTCTATACATCCAAGCCCTCCTCAAGAATTTTGAATGAATATCTTTTTACATTCCTGTAACTAAATGGGTCCACTGAAGTTATTGTTGTTGTTGTTATTGTTCAGTTGCTGAATTGTATCCACTTTTTTGCAACTACATGGCATGCAGCATGCCAGCCTCTTCTGTCCTCTAGTATCTCCTGGAGTTTGCTCAAATTCAAGTCTGTTGTCAGTGTTGCTATTCCACCATCTCATCCTCTACTGCCTCCTTCTCCTTCTGCCTTCAGTCTTTCCCAGCATCAGGTTCTTTTCCAATGAATTGGCTCTTTGGATCAGGTGACCAAAGGATTTGAGCTTCAGCTTCAGCAGCTTAAATGGCAATTCTCAGGAAAACAAAGTACAGTGTACCTTAGAATTTAATTTAAATTTATAAAAAAGAGAAGAAAAAAGTTCTAAACTTTAAAATGCCTTCTTTCCCCTCAGAAATAAAGAATAAAAACCAATGAACACAAAAACTCTCAAACTGCAATTTATCCCATGGAACTGGTGGATGATACTGTAAATGTAAGTAAACGTAAGCGTTCTATTCTTCTAGTAGAATGTTGTTGCTATTCAGTCATTAAGTCATGTCTGACTCTTTGTGACCCCGTGAACTGCAGCACATCAGACTTCCCTGTCCTTCACTATCTCCCAGAGTTTGTTCAAACTCATGTCCATTAAATTGATGATGCCATCGAACCAGCTCATCCTCTGTTGCCCACTTCTTTTGCTGTCAATCATTTCCCAGCATCAGGGTCTTTTCCAATGTGTCAGCTTTTCTCATCAGGTGGCCAAAGTACTGGAGCTTCAGCTTCAACATCAGTCCTTCAGTGAATATTCTGGATTGATTTCTTTAGGATTGACCGGTTTGATTTCCTTGCTGTCCAAGGGACTCTCAAGAGTCTTCTCCAGAGCCCCAACTCAAAAGCATCAATTCTTCAGTGCTCAGCCGTCTTTATGGTCCAACTCTCACATCTGCACATGACTACAGGTTAAATCATAGCTTTGACTCTACAGACCTTGTAAGCAAAGTGATGTCTCTGATTTTTAATATGCTGTCTAGGTTTGTCATAGCTTTTCTTCCAAAGAGCAAGTCTTTTAATTTCATAGCTGCAGTTACTGTCTGCAGTGACTTTGGAGCCCAAGAAAATAAAATCTGTCACTGTTTCCACTTGTCCACATCTATTTGCCATAAAGTGATGGGACCGGATGCCATGATGTTAGTTTTTTTTTTTTAATACTGAGTTATAAGCTAACATTTTCACTCTCCTCTTTCCATTTATTTTTTATAAAAAATAAAAAAAATAAAATATTACAATGCAACTATAAAGTTGCATTGTATATATATACATATGTGTGTGTATATATATATATATATATGAGACACCTATATATATATACATATATATATATACTGTGGGAGCAGGTCTGTTAAGATCTTTCTATTGTTAGTTCTAATCCTTTCATCTTAAAATGTAAACTGTGGGAGTGGGTCTGGTAAGATCTTTACAACCTTGAAACATTCCTTGATTTGCCCATAATAACTAACTGATTTAGAAAAAGATTTAGAAAATGGAGAGTAACCAGAGATCAAATTGCCAACATCTACCGGATCATAGAAAAAGCCAGAGAGTTCCAGAAAAATATCTACTTCTGCTTTATTGACTATGCCAAAGCTTTTAACTGTGTGGATCACAACAAACTGTGGAAAATTCTTTAATAGATGGCAATACCTGACCACTTTACCTGCCTCCTGAAAAACCTGTACGCAGGTCAAGAAGCAACAGTTGGAACTGGGCATGGAACAACTGACTGGTTACAAATTGGGAAAGGAGTATGTCAAGGTTGTATATTGTCACTCTGCTTATTTAACTTATACGCAGATAAGATATTCAAATCATATGTGCTTATATCACACACAGAACTTTAACTTCAAATTTTCTAAATTTCCTTTTAAATGTTGCTATGTATATACTTAAACTGCAAAAAGAGAAAGTTGGTTAAAATGTTTCAAGGTTTAAATTAACCCAAATACATTCAGCATATATTTTGAAATGAATTATTACACATCAATTTCTAAAGTATTGTGAAGTTAACCACAGATGAAAATAGGTCAAAATTGTTATGTAAATATAAAACATGGGTTTGTGCTTTTTCATGAATCTGAGTTTTCTTTTTTTTTCTTTCTGAACTAATTTAGTGAATAGAGAGACTGTTTAACTAATAGCATCTTGTTCTTTGGTTCCCTTGCTGATGGTAGGGTATATTTCTTAATATGAATAAATATTGTCACTAAATAATGGCTTATAGATGGTTAGTTAAATTATGATTGTAAACAAACAAACTATATATCATGCCTTCATATATGTCAAATAAATTCTTTATGGATCAGACATATTATATCAAGGCTTCCCTTGTGGCTCGCCTGGTGAACAATCTGCCTGCAATGCGAGAGACCTGGGTTTGATACCTGGGTTGGGAAGATCCACTAGTGAAGGGAAAGGACACCCACTCCAGTATTTGGGCCTGGAGAATTCCATGGACTGTATAGTCCATTCTCCAGGCCCAAACTGTATAGTCCATGGTATTGCAAAGAGTTGGACACAACTGAGCAACTTTCACTTCACTTATAACAAAGTGCAAACAATTTTGTGCTAATTTGTCCTACTACAATGAACAACAGAAAATTCATGATAAGTAGAATTGGCACATTGAATAGAAATGAATTCAAATTGAGAGAGTCTGGAAGAAATTTTTTAGTATGTGTCTTTTAAACTTCCAATGATTTATCATGGACTTTAGAGCCAGACATTAAAATAGTTTACTCATTTTTTTGCTCAAATCTTTTTACTTCTCTGTGTCTGAGATGATCAGTTGAAACATAGCTGATTTCTAAATTAAATTTGACATTCTCCATCCTTTATCCAGTGAGTTTTGTCCAGTTGTCTTTTTAGGGGTTATTCCTAAGATATTTGGAACTATCCCAATGGTTTTGAGATTTTGTTTATCCTGACCATTGCATATATTTTCTTTTTCACATTTGCTTTATTTAGGATTAATCACATATATTTATAGCATTGCTTATACTTATACTGTTTTGGAAATTGAAACACATTTTTGTTTAATCTCAATTGTTATACTGAATATTTAGGTTAAATGAATAAGTAATATATTCATGTTCTTATAGAAAAAGAGAAGATTAAAATAATTTATGCAAGTGTCCTTAACTGTCCTTTATCATTGATTTCCACTTTTCAGATCTAATATTGAAATTAGGCGACTAGACTGGTAAAGCAACCTGCCTGCCAATGCAGAAGATTCACGAGATGCCCTCTTCCAGGAGATCTTCCCAACCCAGGGATCAAACCCAGCTTTCCTCATTGCAAGTGGACTCTTAACTATCTGAGTCGCCAGGGAAGCCCAAAGTTTTAGCCATATTCCACAACTTTTATTAATTTTTATTGTGTGGTAAGAGAAGGTATACATATTATTTAATTCTTTGAAATTTGTAGCTAATAGCTTTATGGTACTATGTAATTTCTTTTTGGTAAATGGTCCAAATGCCCCTGGAAATACAAATAAGCTCAAGTATTCTGTGTAAGTGAATTGGTCTTCCCTGGTAGCTCGGCGGTAAAGTATCCACTCAAGCAGGGGACTTGAGTTTGATTCCTGAGTCAGGATGATTCCCTCGAGAAGGGAGCAGCAACCCACTCTAGTATTCTTGCCTGTGAAATCCCAGAGACAAGGGAGCCTGGCGGGCTACAGTCCATGGGGTTGTTAAGAGCCGGACATGACCTAGCGACTACACCAGCACCAGCATAAGTAAATTAAACAAATTTGAAAATCTTATTTAAATCTGGTACATTCTTAATCATTATTTTTTCTGTCTACTTATCAATTATTGAAAGACGATCTAAAATCCCCAATTATGATTCCAGTATATGATGATTATTTAATATTCTTATAAGATGTCAGTATTCAAGTCACTTGTAGAAATGCTCTATTAATTGCCTATTTTTCTCACTTTTAAGATATTCCCATAAATTTTCCTTGAATTTGGAATATTGTGGATTAATAAAAAAGCTTGGAAAGAGAGATATTAAAAGACTTATCTTTTCTTAAAAAGGCCTAACATTTGAATTTAACCTTTCTAGGATCTGGCCATCACTTTTAGGGATCATCCTTTCTGAAGCCTCAAATAAAAGTCAAGTGTACTTACAAAGTCCCTGCCACTTTTTCAGAGTTTCATTTTCTTGCCCTCAAAATGCTGAACTTATTATTCAGCTCTTTTTTGCTTCCTAGATGGATTTTACTTTTCCTGTTGTTTTATAGTCTTGCTCTGCACATGCTGAACTTACAGCTTTCGAGTGATTTGTATGTATATTGTGTTTATGAACTTCTCTGCATTTCAGTCTTCTCCAGGATTTTGTCCCTTAATACTAGCCACTTTACAATCCCTAAACTTTGATCTTTATTTTCTGAGCCTAGAATGATTGCTGTTTTCCACTTTAATTTTCTTTCCATTTGCACTGAGATTTAGAGAAAATGCTGTTAGAGAAAAAAGTGATGTGAAAATAGAGCTCATTCCATGTGTTGCTTTTCTTTCAGTGACCATGGTCATCAAATCATTCATGCCTGATTTTTTCTCCAGAGTCTTCATTGTTTTAAACATTTTTATAATATGTATTTTGCTCAAATGTTACTATTTTTCTGTGAGAAAGCTAGCCTAGTATAGTTATTTCATTTTGTCCAGTGCCAAAAATATCTTTTAGAAGTTTCAGTCTGCTCTCTTTTAATCAAACATTTTCATGACTGTAGTTGACTTTTGTGAATGGTTTGAGGCAAGGGTTTCAAATTCCTTTTTCTTTATCTTGATGGTCATTTCCCCCAGCACTGTTTGTTTTGTGATTCATTCTTGGAGATACACCTATATCTTCATTTTTCTTCTTAACCTCATTATGGAAATTGCTTTTGCAACTTACAATTTTTATATTCTTTAAAATTGTTGATGATGTTCTAATATGAAATGATATGGCCATGTCATATATTTACCAACATCCTATTGTTAAGAATTTGTGTGGTTTTCAATTCTTTTTCATTCATGTTTTGTGAGTATAATTTTTCATATCTGTATTTTTTTCCAGTGCATAATAAAACATCCTTATCCTATCAAGTTATTTGATATTTTATTTGTAATGCTAAAATGCCCAAAAGAAATATTCATTTAGCAGTGCATGAAAATTGCCTATTTTCTGGGCATTATTTTTTTTCACTTTCTGGAAATCAGATTGAGAACAAAAATTATTAAACTTGTAGTTATGTTGCTTTTAATTGTGTAGTTAAATATATGTTCAAATCAAGAGAACTTACCCTGCTTCAAGTCTATTAATGATATTTTAGGAAACATAAATATGGGGAAAACAAATAAATAAAATATACCATCTCTAAGTATACACTTGACCCACTCTATTTACAGAGGCACATATAAGTGGAAGAATTCCATGTATGTGATGTCTACATAGCATATTAAATGGACCTTCTTATTCTCAGGGTTGTTTCTGCTGCCAATTTCCTCTGTTATTATTCTGTCATCCTGGAGTTTAGGCTGTCAGGATCCATGGAAATTCTCTGATTTAAATGATTTCTTTACTAACTCCCTTTGCGTGTGTGTGTGCGTGTGCATTTTCAGAAATCTTTTTAAAATTTAGTTTTTATTGGAGTAGAGTTGCTTTACAATGTTATTTTAGTTTCTGTTGCAGAGGAAAGTGAGCCGGTTATACATATACATATATCCACTCTTTTTTTTTTAGATTTTCTTCCCATTTAGGTCGCCACAGGAACTGAGTGGAGTGCCCTGTGCTATGCAGTAGGCTCTCAATAGCTATCTATTTTATATATAGCCATGTGTATATGTCAATCATAATCTCCAATTCACCCCACACCCCCTTTTCCTTCCCTTTGTAACCATGTTTGTTTTCTACATTTGTGACTCTATTTCTGCTTTGCAAATAAGTTCATCTGTACCATTTAAATAAATTCCTCATATAAGCATTATTATACTATGCTTGTCTTTCTCTTTCTGACTTACTTTACTCTGCATGAAAATTGCGAGGCCCATCCATGTTCCAGGAAGTGATATTATTTTATTCCTTTTTATTTGTTGCTGTTGTTTAGTTGCTAAGTTGTGTCTGACTATTTGTGACCCCATGAACTGCAGCATGTCAGGTTTCCCTGTCCTTCACTATTTCATGGAGTTTGCTCAAACTCCTGTCTATTGATTTGGTGATGCTATCCAACTACTTCATCCTCTGTCAGTTCCTTCTCCTCCTGCCTTCAGTATTGCCCAGCATCAATTTTCCAAAGGTTCTTTTCCAAAGAGTCAGCTTTTCACATCAAGTGTCCAAAGTATTGAAGCTTCAGTTTCAGCATTAGTCTTTCCAAAAAATATTCAGGGTTGATCTTTAGGATAGACTGGTTTAATCTCCTTGCAATCCAAGGGACTCTCAAGAGTCTTCTCCAGCACCACAGTTCAAAAGCATTGGTTTTTCAGCACTCAGCCTTCTTTATGGTCCAACTCTCACATCCATACAAGACTACTAAAAAATCATAGCTTCGACTATAAGAACCTTTATCAGCAAAGTGATGTCTCTGCTGTTTAAGATACTGTCTAGGTTTGTCATAGCTTTCCTTCCAAGGAGAAAATGCTTAATTTCATGGCTGCAGTCACCATCTGGAGTGATTTTGGAGCCCAAGAAAATGAAATCTATCAGTGTTTCCACTTTTTCCCTATTTGCCATGAAGTGATGGGACCAGATGCCATGATATTGTCAACCTGTTTATTTAACTTATATGCAGATTAAGTAATAAATGAAAGTCACTTAGTTGTGTCCGAATCTTTGTGACTCCTTGGACTATACATTCCATGGAATTCTCCAGGCCCAAATCTGTTGCTTTCTCAAGGGGATCTTCCCAACCCAGGGATCAAACCCAGGTCTCCAGATTGTAGGTGGATTCTTTATATGCTCAGCCACCAGGGAAACTCTGGTGTATATGCAGAGTACATCGTACAAAATGCTGGACTGGATGACTCACAAGCTGGAATTAAGATTGCTGGGAGAAATATCAGCAACCTCAGATATGCAGACAATACCACTCTAATGGTAGAAAGTGAAGAGGAATTAAAGAGACTCTTGATAAGGGTGAAAGAAGAGAGTGAAAAAGCTGGATTAAAACTCAACATTCCTATTTATGATTAAGGAATATTCCATTGTATATATGTACCACATCTTATTTATCTATTATTCTGTCAATGGACATTAGTTTGCTTAAATGTCCTGTTTATTACAAATAGTGTTGCACTAAACACTGGCGAGCATGTATTCTTTCAAATTATGGTTTTCTCTGTATATATGTCCAAGAATGTGACTGCTGGGTGACATGGTAGCTCTGTTTTCAGTTTATAAGGAATCTCTATACTGTTCTCTACAGTAATTATATCAATTTACCTTCCTACTAACTGTGTGGGCTTCCCAGGTGGCGCTAGTGGTAAAGAACTTGCCTGGTAATGGAGGAAACGTAAGAGATGTGGGTTCAATCCCTGGGACAGGAAGATCCCCTGGAGGAGGACATGACAACCCTCTCCAGTATTCTTGCATGGAGAATCCCATGGATAGAGAGGATTGTCAGGCTACAGTCTATAAGGTCACAAAGAGTTGGACATGACTGAAGCGACTTAGCATGCAGTATACACACAGCATGCATGCACCAACAGTGTAGGAGGGTTTCTCTTTTTCCACTCTCTCTTTAGCATGTATTGTTTATAAATTTTTTTGATGGCCATTCTGAATGGTATGAGGTGATACCTCATTGTAGTTTTGATTTGCATTTCTCTAATAATTAGTGATATTGAGAATATTTTCTTGTGTTTATTGGTCATCTGCATGTCTTCTTTGAATAAATGTCTATTTAGATTTTCCATCCTTTTTTTTAATCTTATTTTTTATTGAGTTATTTGTATATTTTGGAGATTAATCTTTTGTCTGTTTCTTCTTTTGCAAATATTTTCTCTCATTTCTTTTCATTTTGTTTATGGTTTCCATTGCTGTGAAAAGCTTTTAAGTTTAATTAGGTCCCATATCCTACACCTCATGTCTACTGATTTGATAGAAGTTTGGACATAGAATTAAAAAAAAATTGTGTATGATAATTAAAATTATTGTAAAGAGAATATTTTTTTGGCATTGTGTATGTAGCTTCTGCTCTGCCCTAACTTACTTCCATAGTTTAACCTGATATAATAGGTTATATTGAAATTGCACTATATATTAAAATTTATATCTTCCCATAGTACTGCTGGTACAGTTCCACTATCACTTAATTGCATTTAAAACTGCAAATAAATAAATAAATAAATAAGAATATTCTGTTTAATTTGCTTTTAAACTTATTTGATGACAAAACATAATATATGGGAAAATATGACATATTCTTTATTTTTAACTAAGTATACATATTTGCATGCCTCAGAGCATACAGTGTATTAAACAAAAATGTATTATTGTGTATTTCACTGTAACTACAAATACATGGCATATGAATAGTACTGCTTTTTAAATTGAAATTCAGAATTTTGAAAATTATTTGGACCCAAGGATTTATAAAATAATAGTGATTATCTAAATTTTTTCTTTCAAAGTACCATTAGTAACATTTTCTGTGTGTGCAAATTTACATTGATTAATTTTTTTATTACTAGCTAATCATTTATGGAATTAGAATATAAATGAATCTTACATCAGAGGACTTTGTGAGGAAAATAAATGAGGCAAACACATTTTAAATAATTCATGGTATATAAAAATGTTTATATCAAATTTTTTATTATAGTCGTTGTTTGTCTCTTTTTCCTTCCAGTCCTCCCTTCAATATTCAATGCTACGTTTTATAAATAAATAAAAAAATTCAATCAGCTATTTATCATTTTTTTAATTCACAAGGTCTAAACTGTATTTTTGCTATCTTATATTCTCATATACATGCTTATGCTTACAGAATGCCAGTATAAACTAGAACTTTTTCCTATTAGCAAATGTTAAAATTTCCAACTAATCAATTCTGTATTTGATCAAGTAATTGAGAAGTTGTAAAACTAGGAAGGATTATGTGTAACTAGGTCATTTAGTTAATTTATTTCCAATCATAGTTTTTAATAGATCTCTTGGCACATTTAATATTTTAGGTACAATTTGCTATTATTGAATATTACTTAACCTATCATTGTATGAATGAAAGTAGGTGATGACAATTGAGGTACTTTTAAAAAATTCCTCCACTACTTTTGTATTAAATCTAATAAAGAATTTATAAAATAACAAATATAATTAAATTATTTAAATAATTGTATAAACATAAGAATCTGTATGGCTCATATGTATGCATGTGTTGGTTTTGCATCAAAAACTTCCTGTAGTAATGGTAGAAGAATACACTGAGAAATTTGGATAACCAGTGATGCCATAAGATAAAACTCACATGGGAAAATGCTTATATTAGCGCATGAGTCAATAACCTTGTTGAAGATGTCAAACTGTGAAACTAAAAACCCTTTTCAGTTGCTCTTGGAAGTATTTAACCTTCATTAACAAAATTTCACAAAAACCAAATAACTATATTAACTATATAATTTCACAAAAACCAAATAATTTCAAACCAAATTTGAAAAAAAATTAGTAATGCTGTCAATAAGCATATAGATTAGCAAGAAAGTATTTCAGAAAGCTCTTTCAGATAAAAATCCAGAATATTATTTAAGTAGTTGCGGAAAGACAAAGAGAAACAGTTAAAGAAAACACAGAAAATAGAATATTTTTTTAAATTTTTTAACTAGTCATTACTGATGTAAAAAAGTCACTTAAAAATGAGAGAATGAAAAGAGAAAAAGAGTGTGGGAAAGTGGAGGAGAGAATGAAATTGAACTCTCATTGAACTAAATTTCTTTTGAGCTTTTATGTCTCCTAAATGTACAGTTCCTTCTCAAATAATTGTTTTCTTTATGTGTTAAACTACTATTTAAAAAAAAAAAATCACTGTTTTAGGTCAACATCTTTGAAATTTACATTTCTCAGTTCTATTTCCCAGACATCTGAACTAAGTCCTTACTGAACCAGTTTTCACATAAAACTTACATGTCATCTTTATGTAGTAGATATTCTATTTAATTACTGGTTAAAGCACAGGGTACATACTGAGGATAAAACCAAATAAATAATTTGCAGAGTCCAGTATGAAAATGACTATTCAGGGTACCTGATTCTGATTATGAATTTCAGTACAGTGACAACTGAGCCATAAACTAAGTAGTGAGTGAGTGAAAGTCACCCAATCATGTCCGGCTCTTTGCAACCCCATAGACTATACAGTTCATGGAATTCTCCAGGCCAGAACACTGGAGTTGATAGCCTTTCCCTTCTCCAGGGGATCTTCCCAACCCAGGGAGAGAACCCAAGTCTCCTACCTTGCAGGCAGATTCTTTACCAACTAAGTAGAGGCTCCATCTAAAGGGAGAGACTTGTGGGACTCCACGTTCATGAAGCACATTCATGAAACAGATCCCATCCAAGAGATATCTCTGTGACATAAGAGGTTCAACTGAAAACATCTATAGCCATGCCATGCAACACGGAAGCCACTAGCTATGTGTGCACCAAGTCATTGAACACCTAAGATGAGGCTACTGCAACTGAGAAACCACCATTTAATTTAATTGAAACTTACATTTATAAATCAAAAAAAGTAAAAATTTATTTCTGATAAACAAAATCTGATTTTTTTGGCAGAATTATATTTTATTTTTAAAACTAAAAGTTTCATGTGTAAATTGAGATAAAATGTTAAGGTTAAAAGCATATTATGTTTCAAAGGCTGAAACATATAGTATGAAAACAGGGGGGTTCAATATCTCATTACATTTTGAAAATTAACTCCATGTTGTAATGACAAAACTCCACATATATTGAGTTAAATAGAATATTTAAATAATTTAACTTTAAAAATTTTACTTTTTGAATATGAAAACCAGAAAATTTAAAATCAATGTGTATGTCATACACTGTTTTTCTATCTGAGAGTGTTGATATAGAGATATAAAGAACTCAGGAAAGAAAAATACTTAAGGTTTATTCGTTTCTTCTTTATGTTTGTAAATCATAAACAGTATTTCCCTGAAATTTTACTTTTCCAAGCAGTCTTATAATGAAGAGGGCAGTTGAAGAAATTCAGTGTACTGTGGATTTCAGAAGACTGGCATTGTACTGACAGAGTTGAGATTTATATAATGTCTTTGATATCTTGATGAAAATAAGAAAGTCTGCAAGGAGAAAATGAATGAAGAGAAAAAATAATCAGAGGGTATGAATTGAAAGAGAAATTAGAAGATTATAAGAAGCAAAAGAAATGGAAAATTTTGGAACAGTTTCTTTGCTGTGGCTGGTGGCAGCTGAGGACTCAGTCATGTCTGATTCTTTGTGATCCTATGGACTGTAGCCCACCAGGTTCTTCTGTTGATGGGATTCCCCAGGCAAGAATACTGGAGTGAGTTGCCATTTCCTTCTCCAGCTGAGGCTGGTGAGCATCTACACATAGCTTGGCCAGGGAAACACTTTTAATACTGGATTTAGATTTCATTGTGCTTATTCTCAGACAGGCATAACATTACTGCCTAGACTTTTCAGAAAACAGGTGCCTAATTCAATAAAAGTAATGACTTCTGTATTATTCAGTTGGATATGATGCAATTATTGGGAAGCCAGACTGTATTTGATACACAAAAAGCACTTTTCAAACTGGAGTCTGGTGTGACCTGAAATGCAGGGGTTTCACCAGACAGACTATATATTAAAACTTTGGTAATCCATATTAAACTTGGAAGTAAGCATCTGTATGCTCTTTGTAAAAATGACAAGGAAACTGTAAGGGGCATATTTTCCCAGCATTACCCTGGTGTTTCACAGCAAAAGAAAGTTCCAGAAAGAATGCAAACTGCTATTTTTAAAAGAATCATTTTGACTCCAGCCATTTTGAAACATAAGAGAATTACGTTTCAGATGTCTTCTAAATGTTACTATTTAAACAGTGGTAAATCAATATGAACTTATTAACAATGATTTATAAATAGCTTATATCATATTTATTCCTATTGTGATAACTATTTATTTACTAATGTGATAACTATTCTCATTATTGTCATCATCATAATCATTCTTATTATCACATTATTGGTTTTTTTGTTGTTGTTCAGCCAGTCAGTTTAGTCCAACTCTATGTGACCCCATGGACTGCAATACACAGGCTTCCCTGTCCTTCACCATCTCCTGGAGCTTGCTCAAACTCATGTTTATTAAGTCAGTGATGCCATCCAATGACCTCATCCTCTGTCGTCCCCTTCTCCTCCTGCCTTCAATCTCAGCATCAGGGTCTTTTCCATTGAGTGGGCTCTTCACATCAGGTGGCCAAAGTATTGGGGTTTCAGCTTCACCATCAGTCCTTCTAATGAATATTCAGGGCCAATTTCCTTTAGGATAGACTGGTTGGATCTCCTTGCAGCCCAACGGATTCTCAAGAGTCTGCTCCAATACCACAGCTCAAAAGCATCAATTATTTGGTGTTCAGCCTTCTTTATGGCCCAATTCTAACATCCATACATGACCACCAGAAAAACCAAAGCTTTGACTAGACAGACCTCTGTCAGCAAAGAGATGTCTGCTTTTTAATGTGCTGTCTAGGTTTGTCATAACTTTGCTTCCAAGGAACAACATTCTTTTAATTTTGTAATTGCAGTCACCATGTGCAGTGATTTTGAAGCCCAAGAAAATAAAGTCTGTCACTGTTTCCATTGTTTCCCCATCTATTTGCCATGAAGTGATGGAACCAGATGCCATGATCTTTGCGTTTTGAATGTTGAGATTTAAGACAGCTTTTTCAATCCCCTCTTTCACCTTCATCAAGAGACTCTTTAGTTCCTCTTCATTTTCTGCCATAAGTGTGATGTCATCTGCATATCTGAGGTTATTTATATTTCTCCTGGCAATCTTGATTTCAGCCTGTGCTTTATCCAGCCTGGCATTTCTGTGTTTTTAATGGCCAGTGAATGATGTTTGTGTTAATACTTCATAACCACAACTATATGAATAATGTTAGACACTTATTTGGGGATAATACTGCTTCCTTCATCCTTTGGCAACATATTCCTTTAACCTTCTAATTTAATTTTCTTGACACAGTATTAGAGCACATGATTTTACATTAAAAGATAGCAGTTTCAGTGTTAAATTGATAAAAGATATTTTTAAGACTCTTAGAACTTTAAAAAAATCCTCTTCCAAGTATTGCAGAATTATTTAGCATTGATTTAGTTTGAAAATAATTCATTATCAATAATAATTTTTCTTTATTAAATTTTATTTTCTGCAAGTTTCTATGAAGATTGAACAGTAAATGGAAAATAGAATATAGTCGAGTTATTTTTTTCTTTTATCAGTGGCTTTTGTAAAAAATAAATAAGTATATAAGATGTAAAGAAAGTTAGTCTTGACTAAAACTATCAAATTTCCTATGTGCCTTGTGAGCTAAATCGCTTTAGCCATGTCCAACTCTTTGTGACCCTATGGACTGTAGCCCACTATGCTCCTCTGTCCATGGGATTAGCAAGGCGAGAATACTGTAGTGGGTGGCCATGTCCTCTTCCAGGGATCTTTCCAACCAGGGATTAACTTGAATATCTTATGTCTCCTGCATTGGCAGTTGGGTTCTTTACCACTTATGTCAATTATAATTTTTACTTTTAATTATTAGCATTTTTTTTTACTCCAAATGAGGTATTATTGCTTTTTTTGAATCTTCATGCCATAGTGCTAGAGATAAAAGGATTGATACTACATTGATGCTACACTTAGCCTAATCCTACATCCAGAAGGAGAGTAAATATCTACCTCAAAAGGAAGTAGCACTTAAATGTTGGTACATCAACAAATTTAAAATTGCATATGCTGAAGAAAATCACATTTTGAATAATTAGCTTGAATTTCAATATTACTTTTCATTGGATGAGATAGCTATGTGATTTTTGGCTTCTGTGTTAGCCTCAAACCAAGTTAAAGTACTATGTTACACTTTATTATTTTCAGGAGAACTATTATATGCTAATCTTCAAAGTGCAGAATAATTTAGGTTTAAAGGAATTGAATTGAGAATAGATAGCAAGAATTCTGGGAAGTTACTGCAATTCAGATTCAGCAGAATATGTGTCAGGAGACACACAGGATTAGATTAGGTATGAATAGAGAAATCTAAGGAGTATAGGAAATCTTAATATTAGAAACTCTGCAAGTACTAAGTGTCAATTCATCTACAGTTATTGATTACAATGCTTAGTTCAACATGGTATATGATGCAATCTTGGAAAAATAGATCAAGGTTTATTAAAGAGTGATACTTGTACTTGGGTTCAAAGAAAAAACAGGAAAATATAATGTAGTTAGCACTTAATCTTCGCATGAATAGTCTCTGAGAAATTTTTAATTTCAGCATAGTTTCACAAGCTGCTTAATCAGTTTGGCTAGCTTTCAGATGGAAATGTTGAAGTTAGTTGCCACATTGACATAAGGTGGTAATTACAAGGAAACCAAAGAAGGACATCTTACTGACAATAAAGGTTGGTTTCATCATTTCAGAAGTTTGAGCTTGAATAGTGATTTTTGTTAACCACTCTTTCAGACAAAGTGAGTACTGCCCATGTACTAAAAAGCTGAAATGCATAATAAACCAATTTAAACTAATTTGACAGTTTTATCTTTTGATAGACTTATCTTCCTTAAAACTGCAGATTATATATTCAATTCAAGTGCACACAAAGAATTTACCAAGTTAGTCGATATTCTGGACAATACAACAATCTTGGGTGTATTTATAAGGACTCGAGTCATGCAAAATATGTTTTCTAAATTTAATGGAATTAAATTTGAGGTTCATAATAGAATTAACTCTGAGAAAACTTAGTATTAGGAAACTAAATAACATGCATCTAAATAAACTAATGGATCAGAAAAAGAAATAAAAAAAGAAACTGCAAAATATTTTGAAGTTGTAGGGAGATGGGAATGCTTATAGATTCCTAGTGTGAACATAAACTGCAAAATCATTTTGGATAATGAGTTGTCAATTTCTTAAAAATTTACATGTAGATCTACCATAATGGCCAGCCATTTCAATCCTCAGTACTTGCTCAAGATCATATATTTCCATGCAGATTTGCATATGGATATTTATAACTGCTTTATTTGCAGTGATTCAAACTGAAAACTATTCAAATGTCCATCAGCAAGTGAATGGATAAATAGATTGTCCCATATCCATATCATGAAACACAGTCTAGCCTTTCAAAGGAAAGAGCTATGGTACAAAAAACACCACCAGTCAATCTCAAAGTAATTTTCCTAAGTGAAAAAAGCAGACAAACAAAAAAAAAAGCATATACTCTCATTCAATTTATATGTTGTTGTTTAGTTGCTGGCCTGTGTCTGCCTCTTTGTGACCACATGTTCTATCGCCCACCAGGCTCCTCTCTTCATGGGATTTCCCAGGCAAGAATACTGAAATCGGTTGACATTTTCTTCTCCAGAGGATCTTCTTGACCAGGGATTGAATGCATGTCTCTTGTGTTTCCTGATTGACAAGCAGATTCTTTACCACTGAGTCACCTGGAAAGCCCATTTGATTTATATAAAATTCTAGAAATGGCAAATTAAAATATTAGAAATAGCAGATCAAGTTTTGCTTGGAAAAGAGAGAGTGAGTAGGATGAGCAGCAGGAAATAATTACCACAGGGAACAGGGAAATATCTGAAGATGATATTTTAATATATGTTTATTATCTTAATTGCACAAATGATTTTATGAGTGTGTATAAAAACATATCATATTGCACACTTTTAAATAAATGTAACTTATTGTATTTCAATTTCAGCTCAATAAAATTATTTTTAGAAAGAAAAAGAAATGTAGGTTTTTCTACTTGCTTCTACTACAATAGAATGATATGCATGCTGCTAGCCAATACCCCAAAAAGCAATACTTATCACATGAATTACACAGGGAACTTTCACAGAAAAAATCTAACCCGACTTTTGAAAGACTACAAAAGGGTTTGGTATAGAAAGGATGTCTTATTTAGAGTTTCCCAGGGATGAGGGAAGCCACTGTTATTTAACATATGTTAAAAAAATAAGAAATGGTCAAGAAAAATGTAAAAATGTTTGCTTCTATAAAGGCCATAAGTAAGGGAGAACTTATACTGACTGGCATAAACAAATTCAAAGTAGTAACCATTTTGAGTTTATTTTTGTGTATGGTGTTAGAAAATGTTCTAGTTTCATTCTTTTACAAGTGGTTGACCAGTTTACCCAGCACCACTTGTTAAAGAGGTTGTCTTTTTTCCATTGTATATCCTTGCCTCCTTTGTTGAAGATAAGGTGTCCATAGGTACGTGGATTTATCTCTGGGCTTTCTATTCTGTTCCATTGATCTATATTTCTGTCTTTGTGCCAGTACCATACTGTCTTGATGACTGTGGCTTTGTAGTAGAGCCTGAAGTCAGGCAGGTTGATTCCTCCAGTTCCATTCTTCTTTCTCAAGATTGCTTTGGCTATTCGAGGTTTTTTGTATTTCCATACAAATTGTGAAATTATTTGTTCTAGTTCTGTGAAGAATACCGTTGGTAGCTTGATAGGGATTGTGTTGAATCTATAGATTGCTTTGGGTAGTATAGTCATTTTGACAATATTGATCCTTCCAATCCATGAACACAGTATATATCCCCATCTATTTGTGTCCTTTTTGATTTTAGTGTTTTATAGTTTTCTATGTATAGGTCTTTCATTTCTTTAGGTAGATATACTCCTAAGTATTTTACTCTTTTTGTTGCAATGGTGAATGTTATCATTTCCTTAATTTCTTTTTCTGTTTTCTCATTGTTAGTGTATAGCAATGCAATGGATTTCTGTGTGTTAATTTTATATCCTGCAACTTTACTATATTCATTGATTAGCTCTAGTGATTTTCTGGTAAAGTCTTCAGGGTTTTCTATGGAGAGGATCATGTCATCTGCAAACAGTGAGAGTTTTACTTCTTCTTTTCCTATCTGGATTCCTTTTACTTCTTTTTCTGCTCTGATTGCTGTGACCAACACTTCCAAAACTATGTTGAATAGTAGTGGTGAGAGTGGGCACCCTTGTCTTGTTCCTGACTTTAAGGAACATGCTTTCAATTTTTCACCATTGAGGATAATGTTTGCTGTAGGTTTGTCATATATAGCTTTTATTATGTTGAGGTATGTTACTTCTATTCCTGCTTTCTGGAGAGTTTTTATCATAAATGGATGTTGAATTTTGTCAAAGGCTTTTTATGCATCTATTGAGATAATCATATGGTTTTTATCTTTCAATTTGTTAATGTGATGTATTACATTGATTGATTTGCAGATATTAAAGAATCTTTGCATTCCTAAGAAAAAGCCTACTTGGTCATGATGTATGATCTTTTTAATATGTTGTTGGATTCTGTTTGCTAGAATTTTGATAAGGACTTTTGCATCTATGTTCATCAGTGATATTGGCCTGTAGTTTTCTTTTTTTGTGGCATCTTTGTCTGGTTTTGGAATTAGGGTGATGGTGGCCTCATAGAATGAGTTTGGAAGTTTGCCTTCTTCTGCAATTTTCTGGAAGAGTTTGAGTAAGATAGGTGTTAGCTCTTCTCTAAATTTTTGGTAGAATTCAGCTGTGAAGCCATCTGGTCCTGGGCTTTTGTTTGCTGGAAGATTTCTGGTTACAGTTTCAATTTCCGTGCTTGTGATGGGTCTGTTAAGATCTTCTATTTCTTCCTGGTTCAGTTTTGGAAAGTTAGACTTTTCTAAGAATTTGTCCACTTCTTCCAAGTTGTCCATATAAACTTTCTAACACCAGTTTTCCCAGCACCACTTGTTAAAGAGGTTGTCTTTTTTCCATTGTATATTCTTGCTTCCTTTGTCAAAGATAAGGTGTCCATAGGCATGTGGGTTTATCTCTGGGCTTTGTATTTTGTTCCATTGATCTATTTTTCTTTCTTTTGCCAGTACCATGGTCTCTTGATGACTGTAGCTTTGGCATATAGTCTGAAACCAGATCTGAAAGACACACGTGTACCCCAATGTTCATCGCAGCACTGTTTATAATAGCCATGACATGGAAGCAACCTAGATGCCCATCAGCAGGCTAATGAATAAGAAATCTGTGATACAGATACACAATGTAATATTACTCAGCCATTCAAAAGAATACATTCAAATCAGTCCTAATGAGATGGATGAAACTGGAGCCCATTATACAGAGTGAAGTAAGCCAGAAAAATAAAGATCAATAGAGTATACTAATGCATATATATATATAGAATTTAAAAAGATGGTAATGATAACCCTATATGCAAAATGGAAAAAGAGACACAGATGTACAGAACAGACTTTTGGACTGTTTGGGAGAAAGTGAGGGTGGGATGTTCTGAGAGAATAGCATTGAAACAAGTATACTATCAAGGGTGAAACAGATCACCAGTCCAGGTTGGATGCATGAGACAAGTGCTCAGGGCTGGTGCACTGGGAAGACCCAGAGGAATGGGATGGGGAGGGAGGTGGGAGGGGAGAGCGGGATGGGGAATACATGCAAATCCATGGCTGATTCATGTCAATGTATGGCAAAAACCACTACAATATTGTAAAATAATAGCCTCCAAGTAATAAAAATAAATGAAAAAAATAAAAAAATGCATCAGACCAATAAAATAAAATAAAATAAAAATAAACACTGGTACCCTTAAAAAATAAGTAAAATAAAATAAAATAAACACACACACACACACACACACACACACACACACACAAAGGAACAAAGTAATAACCAATAGGTGGAAAAAGACAAAATATTTCTAGATCCAATTGAAGGAGGAAACGGACAGAACAGGCTCCATCTTGAAAGCAGGACTCCATCTTGGGCTGTACTGTGAACTTTGAGCTATATGCCCAGTATCTATGGAAATGTCATACCAATGCCAACTGGAAAACCAGGCCACCCCCCCCCCCAACCCCATGGAAGAGCCACAGGGCTCATACCTAGACTCTCCATCACCTAAAAGAATACCTTAATTATCTGTGTAACTGAATAGAATCATAAATTTTATTATGCTTTTTATTATGCTTATTGGAGTATGACCACAGGCCTATTGATAATTGTCCACTGTTAACTCCCTAGGCTTAAGGCATACAGATCACAGGTTTAAGGTATATGAATCACGGGTTAACTTTGATTGTATCTTTCTTTTCCTTTGCTCAGACTCAGTCAGTTCAGTTCAGTCGCTCAGTCATGTCGACTCTTTGCAACTCCATGAATTGCAGCACACTAGGCCGCCCTGTCCATCACCAACTCCCAGAGCTTACTCAAACTATTGTCCATCGAGTCAGTGATGCCATCCAGCCATCTCATCCTCTGTCGTCCCCTTCTCCTCCTGCCCCCAGTCCCTCCCAGCATCAGGGTCTTTTCCAATGAATCAACTCTTCGCATGAGGTGGCCAAAGTATTGGAGTTTCAGCTTCAGCATCAGTCCTTCCAGTGAACACCCAGGACTGATCTCCTTTAAGATGGACTGGTTGGATCTCCTTGCAGTCCAAGGGACTCTCAAGAGTCTTCTCCAACACCACAGTTCAAAAGCATTAATTCTTTGGCACTAGTTTCAGAGAATTTGGGGAGGTGGGTACACTCCACCTCATGTGGATGTACATGTAACTTAGGATATATAAGGTTTTCATAAAAACTGGTCGGGGGCCTTGGCTAAGAGGAGTCTCTGCCTTGGGCCTGCCAGTGTAATAAACTGCACTCCACTATCTGCATTGTCCTTCTGAGTGAGTTTGTTTCCTGGAATGCATGGCTACAACACAATCACATACGAAAAAGAGGACCAGCATGTTTTCACCATTTCTTTTCTCTACAAGGCTTTGAACAGAGTATTTAAAAAATGATCAAAGGAACCAACTTCTCTATTGATGATTTGCCACAGGATGTGGAGATGTGTGTGACTCCCAGAGAAATTTAAAATGATGGCCAATACTAGAGCTTAGAGATATTCCAAAGGAAATAAGCTATAGCTATAGGAAGTGCATTTGTTGACAAAGAAATTTTGTGAGTTGCATACTAAACTTTCTAAATGCTTAAAAATGCTTATTTCTGTCAATTCTTACAACTCTCTAGTAAGATCACTTTTCCATTTTTTCATGTATACTGGAAAGACATATTTATTTTTATCATCATGAATATCAGGATGCAAATAGTTTGATTAAATATTAAAGTTTTATATATATATATAAATATAATATATATATAAATATAAATTTATATATATATATAAATATAATATATAAATTTATATATATTTATATATATATATACTGTTCTTGCCTGGAGAGTCCCAGGGATGGGGGAGCCTGGTGGGCTGCCATCTATGGGGTCACACAGAGTCGGACACGACTGAAGCGACTTAGCAGCAGCAGCAGCAAACACAAATATACAAATATGTGTTGTTGAGGTTCTCAGTCATGTCCAATTCTTTTGCAACCCCAAAAAAATGTATATAATGTAAAGTAAACATATTTTACAACTACTATATCTGTTATAATGCACACATCTAAATTCTTATGTATTTTCATTTAGAGATGTAATTATAGATTTTATTATAAGATCTCAGAAACAAGTGGACATATATGTACAAATTATTGTGAGTATTCACCCAGACATTAGAAAAATAGATATCAGAACTATGAAATTTTGAACAGAAAACTGTAGTAATAAAATAAGCACATTATAACTATGATTATAGTCTAACAAGAGCATGGGGAAACATTAACAGATGATTCCACTAACTCAAAAATGCTTTTTAATTTTTTAGTACCTATTTCAAAATCTCATTTGCATGCATTTAATTAAAACGTAGTATTTTTTATTCATCTTCAGAGTCCTGAAAAATATTCACATGCTGGTAAGCTGTAAGGAAAGCAGAAAAATAAATGTAATCCAAACTATCACACAAAAATAAATAAAAGTTTTATTTCAAACTCCTACTCCCTTTCATATTTTGTCTTGACAGACCAGCTGTTTCTGACAGTACCAGGAATATGTTATCTAGAGCTATTGTCTCAAAATGGAAAAAGAGATTCAAGGTGAACTAGATTTGTCAAACTAGAAAAATTCATGGAGGTGAGAGTTTAGACCAATAATAAAAGAGATGGAAAACTTAGCAGCTAAATTATTTAAAATCATAGACATCTAAGAAGCTTCATGAGTATTTACCTTTAAGCAAACATACACATATTTTATTTAACTGGACATATATTTTCTTCATAATATATGTCACTAAAAATAAGTCTATGACTTTCTCTAAAACTAGTTTGCTTTCTTTTAGCTTGAAGTTTCCACCTTCCAGAATACTTAGAAATATCATTGCTATTGAGAAAGGTCAGCATAAAGAAGTTTTGACCTTTAACTGAGCTGAGGTGAATCCCAAGTGAACAGTTCTAAGGAGAAGTGTTTCATTTTTGCATTCTATTTGACTCCATCCTTAGCTTAATTCTAATTATAAAACCTGATTTCATCCAATAATTTCTTAAGTTCCTACTAGTCACTATCTGACTATAAAAATGAGATGCCATTCAGTATATACATTGGCATAATTTGTTAAGTTTGCAGATCATTTATTCAAATATAGTAAGATCAGACTGAATCCAACAGGAAGTTTTAACTTCAGTTATTTAAAATAATGAATGCCATTTTGCATATGTCAATATGTGTTTTTATCCATCTAGAGATTGATAAGTATAGTTGGTAATAATTTTCCTCTATTAGATAAACAAGTATAAATTGATTTGATAACAATTGACTGAATAAACTCTTAGGTGTTCTTTTGAATATATCATACTGGTGTGTGTGACATTTTATTTACTTAGTGTTTTTGTTGTCTGTCACTTTATCCAATCAAACTTAAGTATTATCCATGATGTCCTACTTTTTGAAGGTGAAATTTCGTTCATGTACTTCTATAACTCCATATGCTTCTCCCTTTACATAGAATTCTCTAGTCTCCTTCAATAGCTCAAAGTGTGTTCACATTTCACAGAGCACAAGTGTGATTTCCAGTGTGAAGCCTTCAAAGTTCTATGTTGTCAACTTGATCCTTTAATTGAGGATACATTTAAAGCACACTATATTTGTTCATATATCTCTTATAATATAGTTTATACATTGATTTTATATATGAAAATAGTTACATGTCAACCTTATACTCAAATTGCCTAATATTTTTAGTAAATGAGAATTAAGCTTCTTTTCTTCTTTGCCTCTTTTGTTGTTGCGTTATATCATTGTTTCAAATAAGCACTGTTTTTTGTATCTGTTGTTTGTTTGTCTTTGTGTTCTTAAACCCATATTTTAGAATGTCAGACCTTAGAGTGAGAAAAAGTAAAGAAAAATTTCTGACCTGAGTTATGTTAACCAAACTTCAGAACTTTGTCGGATATATATCTGTTACTTTCATATACATTTTTTCTTTCAATATCTATAAATCAATTAAGCAGTGTGATCCCTAGTTTCCAGATGTGATTGAGGTAGATAATATTAAGAAATTTGGCCAAAGTTATTCAGATGTAAGCGACAAAGGCAAGAGTGAAGTAGATCGCATTAAATCACAATTGGAATAACAATAGGATCATGAAAAGTGTCATAAATAGCTATACTATTGTGTCTGGCTATTGAGTCATCTTCATCTGTATTAAAGTTAAGGTTTTTATTTAGTTATTTTTAAAAAATTTACCTCAAAGTAAGAATTTACTGAGAGGAAAAAAAAAAAAAGTTTCTTCTTTACTGTAGAAACACACTCTCCTCCCCACCTGTGTATTCAAGTAAACTCTGATAGTTCAAACTGTGCCCCAAGAATATATATCTATACCTTGTTTCCTATATTTCTTGGAATAGGTATCATTTTTATAGATTGTACTCTGATAGTACTTAAATAGTTAATGCGTGAATTGGTATTCTAATCTGTCAAGTTAAAAAATCTTAAAAAAAGAGAGACTTTCATACCATATTTAATTATCATCCAGCTGGAAACTGTTTAACTATTTTTTTTGTCTGTTTTATTTTTATTTTTGTTTATTTTTTATTTTTTTAATTTTTTATTAGTTGGAGGCTAATACTTCACAACATTTCAGTGGGTTTTGTCATTTAGACCCAGAGGAATTGGGTGGAGAGGGAGGTGGGAGGGGGGATTGGGATGGGGAATACGTGTAACTCTATGGCTGATTCATATCAATGTATGTTTAACTACTTTTAAGTGAGTTTTTTTTGTTTGGTATTTGTCTAAGTGATAGTAACAGAGTTAAGGGACAAAGTAGGTGATTAAATAGTTAATCCTACTAAGTGATCATAGGAAAAAAGTATGAGACACACCTATAATTTAATGATCATTCAACAAACAGGGTGGTTAACAACAAAACCAAACAGCCTTGCTAAGCAACAAAGGTTTGCAACAGAAGCATGAGACATGCCCCAAAACAAGAGAACAATGATGGAACAAAACCCACATGCTGACCAGCAAGGTGAGTAAGTTAATGATTCCTAGGACACGCTTATCTGCATGCACTAAAAACAAAAATACAAGGAAAAGGTGACATTATACTAAAATTTGAAGTTACTATATTTTAGTATATGTTAGCTCATTTCCATTGTGCCATAACAGTCCAAGTTTGACTATGCAGGGAGAAGAGAACTCCTTTGCTAGAAGGGGAGGAGGAACTGATGATGAAAGCTTGACATCTACTTAAGAATGAAAACGGTGTTCTTCTTCCCTTCCCCACTTTCCCTTTGATTATAAAACTGTAGCCCACTAAGTTTTCACGGCAGCACCTCTTGCCCATCTGCTTATAAACCTCACAAGCACCCTATTCTAATAACACTTTTTTTCTCATGCTGAATTCTTTCTTAGCTGAGACATAGGGAACCAGAGCTCCTCAGAGCCCCTTGAGACATATTTCTGCAGTTTCACAAGGAATAATTAGCATTAACATCTAACAACTCTTTTAAAGGAATTCAAAATATAATTCAAAAATATCATATAATTCTGCAAATGTGTAAATATTTTCTTGATAATAAATTGTTACTTCCTGGCACAGCATTTCTAGTGACATCGTATCTTAAAAAATTTACGTGAGTGCATGCTAGGTCTCTTCAGACATGCCCGATTATTTTAGACTCTAAGGATTGTAGCTCGTCAGGCTTCTCTGTCCATGTGATTCTGGAGGCAAGAATACTGGAGTGGGTTGTGACCCCTCAGGAACTGAACCCATCTCTCCTCTCTTTCAGTGGGTCTTTACCACTAATGCCATGTGGGGAGCCCTTTGAGAATTTAAAGTTTGGCTAAAGAAAACATGAGTATAAAACCAAGAACTGATTTTAAATTGAATGATCATTTCCATATTATTATAGGATAAATTCACAATAAAATTTTGGAGTGCCTATACCTCATGTTCATTTAATGAAATGTGAATTCTCCCTGGAACATCAATCTCTGAGAGCAGAAACTATGGAAAACAATTCATAAGATGGGGTGATTTTTCTTCCCAGCACCAGTAAGGAAACCATAAAGAAAATATAACATATATGTGTTCTGTTAAACAAAGCTTTAAAATTGGATATAGTTTGAAAACAATTCTTAGGTCATAACCGTCTTTCTCCAGAAATAAGATTTAAAATCAGTTTGGTCCAAATTTTAGCCTCGTGAAACAGTTAAGCCTTCATGAATCTTTCTATTAAGTTGAAAATTAATTTATCCATTGATGGGGCAAGCTGGTGAAAAGTAGGAATTTTATATCTACAAATTGCACTCTGCACAGAGAACAGCTTGAAAATACATAAACCTCTTTGGGGGCTCAGAATCCTTCATTAAATTCACGATTTAGGGCAGTAGGTGTCTCGGTGATCAAAGGGATAAATAAGATTTAAAATTTTCATTTTAAAAGTAGAGAGAAGTGATAAGGCTAGTATAATTCCCCCAAAACCTAAAAACATAACATAACTAAATTTTTGGGTAAAGCACTCTTGAAGAGCGTTATTTTGGAGCCTGTACAAAGATAGCATCCAAAGTATGACATGTTTCTAAATAGACTGGGTGCCAACTCACCAGAATAATGAAATTTATAGGTCTGTGTACTTCAAGTGCAGAATCCATGCAATTCATGTTTCTAAAATTAATTAAATGATTTTTGGTTTTTCAGTGGTTGGTGTCTATTGGGTTTCTAAATGATATAAAGATATTTTCCTCAATAGTCATAAATGCATGAGGATTGAGTGAAAATGACAATTATTTGTTTATCAACACATTAACCGACTATACTGAAGCAATTGCCTATTTAACCCAATCATTGAGATCCAATTATTTCATTCCCTCCCCCTGCCCCTGCACTCTAGATGTCATTTTATTTCTTTTATTATTCTCTGAAATTCTCTTTCCTTTTCTTCAGTTTTCATAACAAAGATTCCTGAAGATATCATCTACTCTTTGCAAGTTGGAGTTTAAAGGAAGATTTGGAAAAATGTAATGTTTTAGCCTGGTTCCATTTTCTTAAACTGAAGCAGAATGCAAATTCAAAAATGTAACTACTATTGCTAAATGTCACCCAATTTTAGAATATGTCTGAATATCTGGCAGCTGATATGAAATTCATATTGGTCTTCAGCGATTTAAAATAAAAGAAGCATATTACATGCAAAGCTAAAAAGGGAAGTATTTATATTTCCACATTTTGTTAGGAAAAAGCAGATGGCATGTGGAGCACTCTGGAAATGCAAAAATGTTGTGCTGTTTAATAGCAAGAATAGAGAATAAAGGGGGTAAAAACGTGAGAAGGTTCCAATAAGGAAGTTCGTCAAAACATTTGTATATCAAAATTCTTCATGATAATGATAGCATGACAATTTGTGCAGAGTAAGTAAGAGAAAAACTGAATGTTTGATTCATGGATTCCCCATTCAAAAAGAACCTGGTAAATAGCTGAATCTGCAGCTGTCCTGAACTTACCTGCCTATACTCCAGTCGTTTTCCATTTTCTTCCCATTCATTGAAAGAGCTTGAATACATAGCATCACTTGGCTGGTACTTCCAGGTTTGTTGACAACAGGAAAGTTTGCCCAACAGAAAATGGATGGAGAGATATAAGTGGGATGATAAGTTCTCTCAATATATGTCTTCTCTAGAGAGAGAGTTAAAATCTGCATTTGGCAGTTAACATCCAGCTTGTACTGAACCAACCTGAAAAATGCATAATCTTTAACCAAAATTATTGTGCATTTTGCCACAGTAACCAATAGGTTTTACAACTTTTTTTCCTTTATGAGGAAGAATTTGAAATTAAAAAATTGGGAGAAAAAATCTGTGGAAATAATATAAATGTGCTTTCTATATAATTTTATGGCATATTTACTCCACTTACTTTTCCGTCTTGGTTGACGATATATCTTTGGCAGCAATGTGATGGAAACACTAATAGCCTTTCTCTCAGGTTTAATGATGTATCAAATCATGCATATTGATAGTGAAAAAGAAGCATACTCATTTGGTCCATCCACAGTGGTTTTAATCAAGTGACTGTTTAAAAAACTAAATGGAAAAAAATAAATAAAAATCAATGGATGATATTAAGGTGTAAAAAAAAAAACTAAATCATTTTGGAAAATGGCTTTTCTTCTTTCATAAAATTGTTTAATCTACAGAATTATAAAGTATATGAAAGTATAAAGTAATTTAGCTTCTTAACTATGTTTCTTCTTTAGTTCAGTTAAGTAGTCACGAGTTGCACTGAAAGATATAATCTGGGATCAATAATGACCAATAACAACCATTGATCGGATGTTCTCTCTGTCCATCATGCCTTTAAGAAATCTTGCACAGGACACAATAGAGCAAGTGCAGATAAACTATGCTATAATTCAGATTAAATGTCCACTGGAAAAAAAGATATTTCTGCAAGCTTCCCTGCCAGACTTATCGCTAATGAGAACCTGATGTGAGATCTTGGTCTCTGAATCCTGGTTTTACCACTTTCTTACTATGGGAACCTGAGCAAATAATTTAACTTCTTCATCCCTCATTTCACCCTCTAATAAATGGGGAAAATAGTACGTATCTCATAGGTTTGACATAAGGATTAAATGAATCTGAATCTTTAAAATTATTACAATAAAGCTTTGGACATGTTAAGCAGTGTGAGTTAGCTAAGTTCAGTTCAGTTCAGTTACTCATTCATGTCCAACTCTTTGCGACCCCATGGGCTGCAGCACGCCAGGCCTCCTTGTCTATCACCAACCCTTGGAGCTTGCTCAAACTCATGTCCATCAAGTCGGTGATGCCATCCAACCCTCTTATCTTCTGAGGTCCCCTTCTCCTCCTGCCTTCAATCTTTCCCAGCATCAGGGTGTTTTTCCAATGAGTCAGTTCTTTGTATCAGGTGTCCAGAGTATTGGAATTTCAACTTCTGCACCAGTCTTTCCAATGATGTTAGCTAAATATAGAAAAATTTGTTAAAGATGATTTTTTTTTCAAGTAAAAGCCACAGGTGTGTTGTGTTTATGTGTGTGTGGGCATATGTAATCAAGTTTACAATGCTGTTTTCCTTGCCAATATATTTAAGCTGGAATATTTGAACTAGCAAGACATGCTCACTTATTTTAAGCATTTTGGGAATAGAAGTACAAATCAATGCTGTGTTATCCAATATAACACATGATATAGAATGTGTTATAATATCAGAAAATCTGTATATTCAGTGTATACATTATTAGAGTTTATTATATTTGAAATACACTTTCTCACAAAAATCTTGTGTTTTTTAAAGTTCTAATTCAGTCAGAGATAATACCACTTACAAGCTGTGTGACTTTAGAGGCAGCACGGGTTTTTAGTGTCTCATTTTGAAAATCTTAAAAATAGGCATAAACATTTCTATGTTGCAAGGTTATTGAAAGCATAAAACCCATAGTATATAAAACATCTGACACACTCAAAGTGCCGGATAAGTGGAAACTATGCTTTACTTCTCTATATTAGTTTACAAATATTATACAGAGAGTAGAGTATGTGAAGTGGAATGGGTGACAGATGACACAATCTTCTCAGAAACTCAGCTGTAATAGCTAACACTTATCGAGTTCCTACCATGGGCCAGTTACCATCCTAAGTACTTCAGAATTATTGCTTCATTTAATCTGATAAACCCATAGATAGATTCTTTGATTTTTTTCAGATTTTACATGTGTGGAAACTGTGGTATAAAATGGATAAGTAACTTGCCTATGGCTTCACAGCTTGTGTTAAGTGTGGGGAGAAATGGTCCAGGAGTTGAATTTTTGGAGAAGGGTACCCCCAAGCATTGCTACCGGGCTGTTTCAGCAGACATTGGGAGGCATTTGAGTCCAAATGACTAACCTTTATAACCCATTCAGTGTTTCCAGATTAAGACTAAGTTATTTTAACTGCCTCACTCACTATAAACTATTTCTTAGAGAGGAAAAACACTAACCTCTCTGTTACTGTCAGTGTCTCTCTTTCAATTGCTTCATGTTGGTTTTATCAGCAAATGAATGACAGTTTCAGAGAAGACAGTTCAGAACTTTGATACTGTAAAAATTAACTAGTTTTTTTCCATTTGATCTGTGCAGCCATCTGTTTAGATGCAGCAGCAGCTCAGAGAGTTTGACTGGTTTTTTAATTAAGCAAACAGAACTACCATAGAATCCGCAGATCTTGTAACTTCATGTTATTAGAAAACCATGAAGTTTCTAGCATTGCTGAGTCTTTTCTCCTCACTGAATTCTCTTCTGATATTCTGAAGCACAATGAGAGAATCTTCATCCTGTAATCCCTGGTCTATTTGTCTATAATGATTTATTTTCTGTGCTATTTAATGACAGATACCCTTTAACATTTTATGCTTCTTCTTTACTTATTTATAATACAGCATAGTTTCAGTGGTCATTTGTCAAGTAAACTTTCTCCAATACCAATGCAGAGTAGGTAATACACTTGCATAAATTAACCTGAAACTTCTGTAGCATAAAAAAAAAAAAAAAATGCTCTGATGAGAACAGAGAAGTTATCGGGAACAGATGCCACCATTAATTTCACCTAATTCTAGCAACCTCTCTTGGGCGGCTACTCCAAGTGCACCTTCTCATTTCTTCACACAATTACCTAAAAAGCTGTTAGATGCACACAGAAAACTAAAGCTGGGGCACTGTTTGTGGTATCTTAAGGAACAGTCACTAAAGAAGCTATGAGAAAGAGATTCTAAAAGCTTGCAACAGCATCACATTGCCTGACAGGGGAGTATCCAAGTTCCTTCGTCCCTTGCTAACTCTTTAGAGATACTGTACTGTGTTCTCACTAGCGATGAGAGGCAAAGAATGATCCAGTTCTTCCTGCATTAAATATTATTCACCTTCACTGAAGCTAGTTGTAAAAGTTGTGGAAATTCTTCATTGTGGTTGTACTCATAGAAACAGAGCAATACAGGGCAGCAGTTTTGCTGCTGAAAAGATGGAGACTTGTCTGTGAACTGCATGAGACAAAACGTGTTGTCACTGAAATAGCCACTGCTCCTTACAGTTGTTGCAAGACTCAGATGAGGACACCTATGTGTGATGCCACTGGGTTTGCTGTTCAGATTGCTTCATCCAAGTCAAAGCAGACTAAAATCTAGGAAGCATATTAGACAGAGAATAATTAATTTTTTATTTTAACATGATTTGCTTTAGCAGAAAGTCCCACTAATAAATTATAACATACACACACACACATTTTAAGGAACACATTCAAAATTGAGGGCTGTTTCCAGATTTTATATAGCTATGACTGATCAAAATTGTATATATTTAATATATGTAACTTGATGTTTTGATTTGATATACACATATGCTGTGAAATGATCACCACAAAGTAAAAAGAAAAGAAAATGGTGACCTTTGTGAGATAATGGATTTCTTTTGTTTTCTTTTGTTTCTTCATCACTTCATTTCTTTCTTCTTTTCTTTCTTCCTGTTTTCCTCTTTTTTTCTTTCTCTCCTTCTTTACTCTCTTTTTTCTCACAAAATTTACCATTTCCTTCCTTCCTTTCCTCCCTTCCTTCCTTTTGTGTGTGTGCATGTGTGTGTGTGTGTGTGTGTGTGTGTGTGTGTGTGGTAAGAAAGATTAAGATTTATCCTTCTGGTAAATTTCAAGTATAAAATGAGTTTTGTTACCTATAATCACATCGCTATACTTTAGACCTCTAGAATTTAATCATCCTTCATAACTGAGACTGTATCCTTTGGCCAATAAATATCTCCTCCTTCTTCCTCCCCAGGGTCTGGCAACCAACAATGTACTTTGCTTCTATGACTTTGTCTATTTTTGATCCTACAAGTAAATGAGATTTCTTTTCTGCATCTGGATTATTCAATCTAACATAAGATACTCCAGGTTTATGCCATTGTTTTTGGTTTGACTATAATGACAATCTCTGATCCCATAGACTTATTTAAACACATGTTCATTAAAGGATTTAGCATAGTCAGTGAAGCAGAAGTAGATGTTTTTCTGGAACTGTCTTGCTTTTTCGATGATCCAATAGGTGTTGGCAATTTGATCTCTGATTCGTCTGCCTTTTCTAAATCCAGCTTGAATATCTTGAAGTTCACGTTTCACGTAGTGTTGAAGCTTGGCTTGGAGAATTTTGAACATTACTTTGTAGTGTGTGAGATGTGTGCAATTGTGCAGTAGTTTGAACATTCTTTGGCATTGCCTTTCTTTGGGATTGGAATGAAAACTGACCCTTTCCAGTTCTGTGGCTACTGCTGAATTTTCCAAATTTGCTGGCATATTGAGTGCAGCAATTTCACAGCATCATCTTTTAGGATTTGAATAGCTCAACTGAAATTCTATAACCTCCACTAGTTTTGCTCACAGTGATGCTTCTTTAGGCCCATTTTGCTTCTCATTCCAGGATGTTTTGCTCTAGGTGAGTGATCACACCATTGTTCTTAACTAGGTCATGATAATCATTTTTGTATAGTTCTTCTGTGTATTCTTGCCACCTCTTAGTAATGTCTTCTGCTTCTGTTAGGTCCATACCATTTCTGTCCTTTATTATGCCCATCTTTGCATGAAATATTCCCTTGGTATCTCCAATTTTCTTGAAGATATCTCTAGTCTTTCCCATTCTATTTTTTCCACTATTTCTTTGGATTGATCACTGAGGAAGGCTTTCTTATCTCTCCTTGCTATTCTTTGGAATTCTGCATTCAGATGGGTATACCTTTCCTTTTCTCCTTTCCTTTAGCTTCTGTTCTTTTCTCAGCTATTTGTAAGACCTTCTCAGACAACCATTTTGTGTTTTTGTAATTCTTTATTTTGGTGTTGGTCTTGATCACTGTCTCCTGTACAATGTCACAAAACTTTATCCATAGTTCTTCAGGCACTTTATCAGGTCTAATCTCCTGAACCCATTGTATCATCAAAAAAAGCAAAAGAGTTCCAGATAAATGTCTACTTCTGCTTTATTGACCATACCAAAACTTTTGACTGTGTGGATCACAAGAAACTGTGGAAAATTCTTAAAGAAATGGGAATATCAGACCACCTGACCTGGCTCTTGAGAAATCTGTATGCCGGTCAAGAAGCAACAGCTAAAACCGGATATGGAACAACGGACTGTTTCCAAATTGGGAAAGGAGTACATCAAGGCTGTATATTATCACCCTGCTTGTTTAACTTCTATGCAGAATACATCATGCGAAATGCCGGGCTGGATGAAAAACAAGCTGGAATCAAGATTGCTGGGAGAAATATCAATAGCCTAAGATATGCCGATGACACCACTCTTATGGCAGAAAGTGAAGAACTAAGCTTTTTGATGAATGTGAAAGAGGAGAGTGAAAATTTGGCTTCAAACTCAACATTCAGAAAACTAAGATAATGGCATGCAGTCCCATCACTTCATGGCAAATAGATGGAGAAGCAATGGAAACATTGACACATTTTATTTTCTTGGACTTCAAAATCATTGCAGATGGTGACTGCAGACATGAAATTAAAACATGCTTGCTCCTTGGAAGAAAAGTTATGAGAAACCTAGACAGCATATTAAAAAGCAGAGATGTTACTTTGCCAACAGAGGTCCGTCTAGTCAGAGCTATGGCTTTTCCAGTAGTCATGTGTGGATGTGAGAGCCAGAATATAAAGAAAGCTGAGTGCCAAAGTATTGATGCTTTTGAAATGTGGTGTAGAAGAAGACTCTTGAGAGTCCCTTGCACTGCAAGAAGATCCAACCAGTCCATCCTAAAAGAAAGCAGTCCTGAATACTCATTGGAAGGACTGATGCTGAAGCTAAAACTCCAATACTTTGACCACTTGATATGAGAAACTGAGTCCTTGTAAAAGATCCTGATGCTGGGAAAGATTGAAGGCAGGAGGAGTAGGGGACAACAGAGGATGAGATGGTTGGATGGCATCACCAACTGGATAGACACGAGTTTGAGCAAGCTCCATTAGTTGGTGATGAACAGGGAAGCCTGGAGTGCTGCATTCCATGGGATTGTAAAGAGTCAGACATGACTGAGTGACTAAACTGAACATGTTCATCATCATTTTCCAGATTATTTCCCCCAAAAGAGTGACTAAAGCTGGTGATTCGTGTATTTTCAGAAAAAGGGTCATTGGAAGCTAATTTCCTCCTTGTCCTAACCTTCTGTACAAGTTTAAATAATGTGTTCAAGGCCAAATTACAGCAGAGCATAGAGACAGCATTTTGTTTTTCATTCACAGCATTAATTTAAAAAGTTAATTTAATGAATTGTTTCTCACCTATATGTTAGTCATTCCCGTATTATCTCTCCAGATTGTAACTTTACTTGTCTTACCATGCTTACTACTTTATAAGTAGAATTTTAGATAAAATTAAAGTAACTTTTGTGATTTGATTTAGATCTGTGACAAACATTTTTTATTACTCTTTAGATTTTATCTCTTCACCAGCGCTTCTGTCCATAACTTCATCTAATTTACCTTCAGTTCATAGACCAAATTAGGAGTCATCCAAATTGCTTTGTCTTGCCAAAATTGTGGCAAGGTTTTATTCTATCACGCTGTGATAAATTAGTAACAAGACCTCGGCAGGATCTTCAGTGGGACAGGTATAAGGAATAATTTAGTGTGAATTTTTTAGCAGGGCAATGTTAGCATGATATATGTCTCTTTCACAGTGCTGAAAAAGAAAGCTAAGAACTACTAAAGGGTTCCATACCTGCAGCAATGGGCTGTCAAGCCAAAAAATAACCCAACAAGGAATAAAAGTCCAAACCAAGAAGGGGGAGTGTGTACCTCAGAAACAAGTATTGAGTGCAGAATCTACACTCTTAGAGGAACCGAATGTGCTAATCTCTTGAAGAAGGGAAAACACATCAACTACCTCAATGCATTCTGTTTCCTTTCTAAATGCAATAAACATTAAAATGTTCAACTTTCATCCCACTTAATTTTTCTTATAATGCATCTTTAGAAATAACCTCTTGCTACAACACAACTAGAGTGGCACAGGTTTTATTTCATTAAATTTTAGCTAAATGATGGTACCATTCTTTTTTGGCATGTTTCTAGTTTCTATAGAAGGGAATTAACAAGCTGTTGTTTATATCCTTGGTCGGGGGAAAAAAAAAACAACAAACATCAATTCAGAAAAGACTTCTTTTCAAGCAGGTGTTTCAGCATGTAAAAAGTAGAATTACATCTAATAGCTATATCCCAATATAACTTTTTGTTTTTGTAAAATAGTTCTTTCTGAGGATAACAATGCCAGCTAAAGACAGCTGCTAAGCTTTATTTATTCAATTTTTATAGCTAACCAACTTCTAGTTTACATCACTGTAACTGAATTTATTGCCTCTGACATATATAGATAAATACAAATGCATTAAAATGATCTTGGGAAGGCTGCCCTGTTGTTATCTCTTGGAATTCTGTGAGCTTCTATATGACACTAACATAGATTCCACTGATCTGTATATCTGAGTCTCATCAACCTGGCAACTCTCTATAATGATTTCACAAATTAGTTTATATTTTATATAATATTCCATATAATATTCTGTTAAATATCTATAATTCTATACTAATGTCAGTCTTCCCCAGTATATTGTAGACTCCATAGAAGCAGGTACCATTGTTTTTTTATTCACGACCTTTTTCCCCTGACTTTTCTGTGGGCCTGGCTTCCCAGTTGGCACTAGTGGTAAAGAACCCCCCGGCCAAATGCAGGAGATATGAGACCGGGTTCGATCCCTGGGTAGGGAAGATCCCCTGGATGAGGTCATGGTAACCTTCTCCAGTATTCTTGCCTGGAGAATCCCGTGGCCAGAGCAGCCTGATTGGCTAAAGCCCACAGGGTCGCACAGAGTCAGACATGACTGAAGGGACTTAGCTCGCTCTCTGGTACCCAGAAGGATTTAAGAGAAAAATGTTCTCTGAATATTACACTAATTCATATGAGAAATTCTTTCCCTTGAGTAAATATGAAAGCATCAAAAAGTTTTGTCCAGAGTGATGGCACTTCACTTACTGAAACAAAAACTGTATTAATCTAACTGCACGTGCTGCTGCTGCTGCTAAGTCGCTTCAGTTGTGTCCGACTCTGCGCAACCGCATAGACGGCAGCCCACCAGGCTCCCCAGTCCCTGGGATTCTCCAGGCAAGAACACTGGAGTGGGTGGCCATTTCCTTCTCCAATGCATGAAAGTGAAAAGAGAAAGTGAAGTCGCTCAATCGTGTCCGACTCTTAGTGACCCCATGGACTGCAGCCCACCAGGCTCCTCCATCCATGGGATTTTCCGGGCAAGAGTACTGGAGTGGGGTGCCATTGCCTTCTCCGAAATTCATAGTTATATACAATATACAAGACAGAATAGAAGGTTTGATTCTTATATCAGTGGCCAGATCTTTCTCACTAAAGACCTGGTGAACTGATGTTTTTTTTCTGTTGGATCTTTCTGGATCTCCTTCTGTATATCCTACCTAGTTCTGTCCCACACTTGTAGAGTCTCCATTTGTTAAAGGGTCTTTGTTACTAGTCCTTACTGGCCACAGGCTTCCCTGGTGGTTCAGTGGTAAAGAATGTGACTGCCAGTGCTGGAGACTTGGATTCGATCCCTGCATCTGGAAGATCCCCTGAAGAAGGAGATGGCAACCTGCTCCAGTATTCTTGCCAGGAAAATCCCCATGGACAGAGGAACCTGGTGGACTACAGCCCACGGGATCACAAGCGAGTTTGGCAAGACTTAGCAACCGAACAACAATAACATTACAGATGATCACAGAGAATATTTGAACCATGCTGATATTTCCAATACATTACACAGGCTTCAAATATGTGAACTTTATCTTCAGTGTTGGATAATTTCAACTCCTGTAAAATATTCTTAAATTCTTTCCTGGGATGTAGATAAGTCACTTGGAAACATTTGATCCTTCAGATATTGCTTTAAAAATCTGTTAGTAAGAACAAGAGATGTTCTCAATCTTTTGCGAATTGTTCCTTATTACTGAGGTGACCTGTGAAATCAAGGTTTCTTTGCCTGTCTGGTGGGAACCAGCACTATTCCCAGTCCTGTATGAAAGGTTTGCACTGTTTCTTCTAATCCTTTTAGAAGATTCTTTTCCTAGCCTTGAGTCATTTTCTCTCATGCCTATGATCATCAATGTTCTGCTGAATAGACAAGGGATAACTTCTATATAGCTCTCTGCCCTCTAACAATGTCCTACAGATTCTCTCTTCCATGGTCTTCTTATCACTTAGAAACATTACTCAACTCAGAGAGTCCTTTAGACTACACTTGGCCTCCTACTTCCAAAGTCTTGAAAATTCTCTCAGTGCAGTAAACTGAGAAAAGCTTGAAATCAAAACTTATCTAGTTTGTTTCCAGCTGTAAGGAATCACTCTTCTCTGTTACTTGATGTCCTGAATCTTCAAAATTGTTGTCATATATATTTGCTGTTGTAGTTTGTATTTTTAATATACTTTTTAGATCAGTTTTATGGTCACAGTAAAATTGAACAGAAAGTACAAAGAGTTCTCATACATTCCCTACCCTACCCCAGACACAGCTTCTGATATCAATATACTGCACTATAACTTGTAACTTGTTACAACCTATGACCTTTCATGGACACATCATTATTACTCAAAGCCTGTAGTTTGCAAGTGTGTCACTCTTGGCTGTTGTATACCCTATTTGTTTTTGCAAATGTGTAATTACAAGTATCCACAATTACAGTAGAATACAGAATACTTCAAATACCCTGAAAATTCTGTGTGTACTTCCTATCCACTTCTTCCACACCCGTAACTATGGCAACCACTGATCTTCTTATTGTCTCTATATTTTTTCCTCTTCTAGAATATTTTGACATTCTAGAATGTCACATATATACAATCACACAGTATGCAGTCTCTTCAGATTGGTTTCTTTCATTTAGTCACAGGTATTTTAAAGCTCATCCGTGGCTTTTCATGTCTTGATAGCTCATTTCTTTCTTTTTTTGTAATTTTATTTATTTATTTATCATTGTGCTAGATCTTTGCTCTAGTTGCAGACAGCAGGGATTACTGTTTATTTCCTTGTATGCACTTCTCATTGTGGTGGCTTCTCTTGTGGAAAACAGGCTCTAGGGTGTTCAGGCTTTGGTAGTTTTGGTTCCTAGGCTGTAGAACACAGGCTCAGTAGCTGTGGGGCACAGGCTTAGTTGCTACAAGGCTGGAGGGACCTTTCTGGGCCAGGACTCGAACCCATGTCTCCTACATTGGCAGGTGGATTCTTTACCACTGATGCAACAGGGAAACGCTCATTTGTTTTTATTGCTGAATAAACATGTCACTGTCCTAAATATATTGCAGTTTATTTGTCCATTCATGGACTGAAGGCCATGTTGGTTGCTTCCAAGTTTTGGCAATTCTAAATAAAGAGTCTAAATTTTCACGTGCAGATTTTGCATGGATTTTGGGTAAATAAGAAGGAGACTGATGGATCATACTGTAAGAGTATGTTTAGTCTTATAAGAAATGGCCAATCTCTCTTCTGCATGGCTAGTCCAATTTGAATTTTCATCAGCAGTGAATGTGGGCTCCTGTTGTTGTACATACACCCTTGTCAGCATCTGATGTTGGATTTTGGTAATTCTAATAGTTCAGTTCAGCTCAGTCCAGTTCAGTCACTCAGTCGTGTCTGACTCTTTGCGACCCCATGAACCACAGCATGCCAGGCCTCCCTGTCCATCACCAACTCCCAGAGTCCAACAAACCCATGTCCATTGAGTCGGTGATAACACCCAAACATCTCATCCTCTGTCATCCCCTTCTCCTCCTGCCCTCAATCCCTCCCAGCATCAGGGTCTTTTCAAATGAGTCAGCTCTTAGCATGAGGTGGCCAAAGTATTGGAGTTTCAGCTTCAACATCAGTCCTTCCAATGAACACCCAAGACTGATCTCCTTTAGGATGGATTGGTTGGATCTCCTTGCGGTCCAAGGGACTCTCAAGAGTCTTCTCCAACACCACAGTTCAAAAAGCATCAATTCTTCAGTGCTCAGCTTTCTTTATAGTCCAACTCTCACATCCATACATGATCACTGGTTAAAAACCATAGCCTTGACTAGATAGACCTTTGTTGACAAAGTAATGTCTCTGCTTTTTTTTGTTTGTTTGTTTTGTTTTTTGATATTAAGAAATTTCTAAAAAAGACACAGATGTACAGAACAGACTTTTGTCTCTGCTTTTTAATATGCTGTCTAGGTTGGTCATAACTTTCCTTCCAAGAAGTAAGTGTCTTTTAATTTCATGGCTGCAATCATATTCTGCAGGGATTTTGGAGCCCCCAAAAATAAAGTCTGACACTGTTTCCACTGTTTCCCAATCTATTTGCCATGAAGTGATGGGACTGGAGCCATGATCTTAATGAATGTTGAGCTTTAAACCAACTTTTTCACTCTTTTTCACTTTCATCAAGAGGCTTTTTAGTTTTTCTTCACTCTCTGCCATAAGGGTGTTGTCATCTGCATATCTGAGGTTATTGATATGTCTCCCAGCAATCTTGATTCCAGCTTGTGCTTTTTCCAGCCCAGCGTTTTTTATGATGTGCTCTGCATAGAAGTTAAATAAGCAGGGTGACAATACACAGCCTTGACGTACTCCTTTTCCTATTTGGAACCAGTCTGTTGTTCCATGTCCAGTTCTAACTGTTGTTTCCTGACCTGCATACAGGTTTCTCAAAAGGTAGGTCAGGTGGACTGGTAGCCCCATCTCTTTCAGAATTTCCCACAGTTCATTGTGATCCACATAGTCAAAGGCTTTGGCGTAATCAACAATGCAGAAATAGATGTTTTTCTGGAACTTTTTGCTTTTTTGATGATCCAGCAGATATTGGCAATTGGATCTCTGCTTCCTCTGCCTTTTCTAAAACCACCTTGAACATCTGGAAGTTCATTGTTCATGTATTGCTGAAGCCTGGCTTGGAGAATTTTGAGCATTACTTTACTAGCATGTGAGATGAGTGCAATTGTGCGGTAGTTTGAGCATTCTTTGGGATTGCCTTTCTTTGTGATTGGAGTGAAAACTGACCTTTTCCAGTCCTGTGGCCACTACTGAGTTTTCCAAATTTGCTGACATATTGAGTGCAGCCCTTTAACAGCATCATCTTTCAGGATTTGAATTAGTTCAACTGGAATTCCATCACCTCCACTAGCTTTGTTCGTATTGATGCTTCCTAAGGCCCACTTGACCTCACATTCCAGCATGTCTGGATTCTAATAGGTATTGGTATCTTGTTGTTGTTTTAATTTTCATTTGCCTCCTGACTTACAATGTGGACCTTTTTCATATGCTTATTTGCTACTTCTTATCTTTAACTGTTGACCTAATACAATATAAAGTAGAACTGCTTTCAAAGAATTATGGTTTCATCTGAATCTTTGAGGTAAAAGCTTTAAATAAGTAAAATGTGTTCTGGCTATAGATATATTGTAAGGGTTATTATCAGATTAATAAGTCTTTTCTTAATTATTTCTTTTGCTAAGAATTTTACAAGAGTTATATTTTGTAAAATTAATTATTATTTATCTATTTTGTCTCTTCTCTTTTAAATCTTGATTTATGCTATTAGATCTCATACCTTTTAAAATTCTAAAGCAATAAACATTTTTGAAGAAATATTTTGAATTTTTTCTAACATGGGTATAAATTCTATTTCACTGGTTTCTAGTCTTTTGTTTATTGCAATCATCATTTTCTTTACTTTTTTTTTTTTGAAATGGAATCCTTATTATATAGAAGTTTAGGTAACTGATTTTCAGATCTTATTTCTTCAAATACACAAAAATGCTTATATACTCCTGTCTATACATTTTCTTAGCTTTACTGCTAAGGTTTCTACATGTGAACTTTTATCTTATTTCAGCTCAAAATAGTTTCAAATTTCCAAGTTGGTTTCTTCTTTTATCAATGAGTTAGAAGTATGTTGCATAATTTACTGTAAGTTAGATGATTTTCTGCTTACCAGTATGTTATGGATATCTTTTACAATATATTTTATTTTGTAGAACACTTAGAGGTTTACAGAAAAATTAGGTGGAATGTTCACACAGTTTAATGTAACCCTTTACCCACTCTAATATAGTTTTCATATATAACACCTTGCATTAATGTACTATATTTTTATAATTGATGAGCCAAATTTGTATTTTATTATTAATAAAAGCCCATGATTTACATGGGGATAAGTCTTTGTGCTTTAAGTTTTTTCTCTCAGTCTGTGGCTTATCTATTCATTTAACACTGTCTTTCACAAAACAGGAATTTTAAATATTATTTAGTTTGGAGCCCAGGTTGTCAATATTTTTTAATATTGTGGATTTTTTTTTGTGCTTCTCATGTTGTACTTAAAAATTCATCAAGCCCAAAGTCACCTAGATTTGCTCCTATGTATTCTTCTAATAGTGTTGTATTTTTGTGTTTTACATTTAGGACTATCATTTGAGTTAATTTATTGTTAGAGATGTAAGATCTCTGTCTAGGTTAATTTCTTTACATGTGAATGCCCAGTTGTTCCAGCATCATTTGTTGCTGCATTGAATTGCCTTTGCTCCTTTTTCAAAGACTGATTGACTATATTTGTGTTGCTCTATTTTTAGGCTCTCTATTCCATTCCATTGATCTACTGGTCTATTGTTTTACCAATACCACACTCTTTTGACTACTATAGCTTTAGAACAAATCTTAAAACAGGTTAGAGTAACTATTCCAACTTTGTTTTTTCTTCTCCAATATTGTGTTGTATTTTCTGAATATTTTATTTTATTTATTTATTTATTTATTTTTATTTTCATTAGTTGGAGGCCAATCACTTTACAATATTGTAGTGGGTTTTGTCATACATTGACATGAATCAGCCATGGAGTTACATGTATTCCCCATCCCGATCCCCCCTCCCACCTCCCTCTCTGCCTGATCCCTCTGGGTCTTCCCAGTGCACCAGGCCCGAGCACTTGTCTCATGCATCCAACCTGGGCTGGTGATCTCCTTCACCATAGATAATATACATGTTTCAATGTTGTTCTCTCGAAACATCCCACCCTCGCCTTCTCCCACAGAGTCCAAAAGTCTGTTCTATACATCTATGTCTCTTTTTCTGTTTTGCATATAGGGTTATCATTACCATCTTTCTAAATTCCATATATATGCGTTAGTATACTCTATTGGTCTTTATCTTTCTGGCTTACTTCACTCTGTATAATGGGCTCCAGTTTCATCTATCTCATTAGAACTGATTCAAATGAATTCTTTTTAATGGCTGAGTAATATTCCATGGTGTATATGTACCACAGCTTCCTTATCCATTCGTCTGCGGATGGGCATCTAGGTTGCTTCCATGTCCTAGCTATTATAAACAGTGCTGCAATGAACATTGGGGTGCACGTGTCTCTTTCAGATCTGGTTTCCTCAGTGTGTATGCCCAGAAGTGGGAGATTTTCTGAATATTTTAGATTAAAAATTATTAAGAATTATTTCATACTCAGGGATATTTATCTATCAATCTATTACTTCCTTTTCCATTTCTTCTTCCATTTATTCATACCTCACTAGCTATTTTGCCTTAAGAATTTCTGGAATTTTTACATGTAAGGTATTTATATAAGCACACATAATCAGACAAAATATTGCTATTATTTTGAAGAAAATGATATCTGTTCAATTAAGAGTAAGGAAGATAAAAGTTTCTCTTTTGCTTTTGCTTATTTCTTCTTTGATGCTCTTCCTTTCTTTATGTAGAGCTGAATTTCTGACCTAAATCATAATCCTTCTCTCTAAAGAACTTTAAAAAGACATTTCTTGATAAGCAGATCTACTGGCAACAAATTTCTTCCACTTTTCTTTTCCTAAGAAAGTACTTCCTTTCACTTCTGAAGGATATTTGTGCAGGGACAGCGTTTTGTTTCTCTCTCTCTCTCTCTCTCTCTCTGCACTATAAACAGTTCACTTTATGGTTTTGCTTGCACTATTTCTAAGCAGAGGTTGAACATAATTCCTTTTCTGTTTCTCTGTTAGGTAAAGGCCACCCCACCTCCCCTCCCACCACCACGTCCCACCACCCTGGGCTCTTTCAGGATCTTTCACTTACTTTGATTTTCTACTGTTTGAAAATGATATGCCTTGTGGCAGTGTTTGTAAATTTATCCTGTTTGGTCTTCTCTAAGCTTGCTGGATACTGTGTATGACATTTATTTGGGTAAATTATAAGTAATTATTGCTTCTCCTATTTCTCATTCTTCTTCTGGTATTATTATTACACATATATTACATTTTTGAAGTTATCTCATGATCTTTGGATATACTGTTCTTCCTTATTACAGCATTTATTCTCTTTGCATTTTAATATTTGATGTTTCTATTGTTATATGCTAAGGCTCAGATTCTTTATTCAGCCAATCAAGAATAGTGATAAGTCCATCAAAGGCATTCTTCATTTCTCTTTCAGTGTTTTTTTATCCCTAGCATTCTTTTCTGGTTCTTTCTTAGGATATCCATCTCTCTATTTGAATTGCACATTTGTTCTTGTATGTTATTTTATCCATTAGAATTATAACAGAGAAACTGTTAATAATAGTTGTTTCAAATTTCCTGTCAATAATTTCAACTTAAGATATTAAGAAGAGGTGGCAAGAATACATAGAAGAACTATACAAAAAGATCTTCATGACCCAGATAATCACAATGGTGTGATCACTCACCTAGAGCCAGACATCCTGGAATGTGAAGTCAAGTGGGCCTTAGAAAGCATCACTATGAACAAAGCTAGTGGAGGTGATGGAATTCCAGTTGAGCTATTTCAAATCCTGAAAGATGATGCTGTTAAAGGGCTGCACTCAATATGCCAGCAAATTTGGAAAACTCAGCAGTGGCCACAGGACTGGAAAAGGTCAGTTTTCATTCCAATCCCAAGAAAGGGAATCCCAAAGAATTCTCAAACTACCACACAATTGCACTCATCTCACACACTAGTAAAGTGATGCTCAAAATTCTACAAGCCAGGCTTCAGCAATATGTGAATCGTGAACTTGCAGATGTTCAAGGTGGTTTTAGAAAAGGCAGAGGAAGCAGAGATCAAATTGCCAACATCCTCTGGATCATCGAAAAAGCAAGAGAGTTCAAGAAAAACATCTATTTCTGCATTGTTGATTACGCCAAAGCCTTTGACTATGTGGATCACAATGAACTGTGGGAAATTCTGAAAGAGATGGGGCTACCAGTCCACCTGACCTACCTCTTGAGAAACCTGTATGCAGGTCAGGAAGCAACAGTTAGAACTGGGCATGGAAAAACAGACTGGTTCCAAATAGGAAAAGGAGTATGTCAAGGCTGTATATTGTCACCCTGCTTATTTAACTTATATGCAGAGTACATCATGAGAAATGCTGGGCTGGAAGAAGCACAAGCTGGAATCAAGATTTCTGGGAGAAATATCAGTAACCTCAGATATGCAGATGACACCACCCTTATGGCAAAGAGTGAAGAGGAACTAAAAAGCCTCTTGATGAAAGTGAAAGAGGAGAGTGAAAAAATTGGCTTAGAGCTTAACATTCAGAAAACTAAGATCATGGCATCTGGTCCCATCTCCTCATGGGAAATAGATGGGGAGACAGTGGAAACAGTGTCAGACTTTATTTTTTTGGGCTCCAAAATCACTGCAGATGGTGATTGCAGCCATGAAATTAAAAGATGTTTACTCCTTGGAAGGAAAGTTATGACCAACCTAGATAGCATATTAAAAAGCAGAGACATTACTTTGCCACAAAGATCCATTTGGTCAAGGCTATGGTTTTTTCAGTGGTCATGTATGGATGTGAGAGTCGGACTGTGAAGAAAGCTGAGTGCCAAAAAATTGATGCTTTTGAACTGTGGTGTTGGAGAAGACTCTTGAGAGTCCTTGGACTGCAAGGAGATCCAACCAGTCCATCTGAAAGGAGATCAGTCCTGGGTGTTCATTGGAAGGACTGGTGCTGAAGCTGAAACTCCAATACTTTGGCCACCTCATGCGAAGTGTTGACTCATTGGAAAAGACCCTGATGCTGGGAGGGGTTTGGGGCAGGAGGAGAAGGGGATGACAGAGGATGAGATGGCTGGATGGCATCACTGACTTGATGGGCATGAGCTTGAGTAAACTCTGGGAGTTGGTGATGGACAGGGAGGCCTGGCATGCTGCAATTCATGGGGTCGCAAAGAGTTGACATGACTGAGCGACTGAGCTGAACTGAACTGAACTGAATTTCAACTTCCCTGCCATATCTGAGGCAAGACCTGATGTTTAGTCTCTCTTCCAAAATTTTTGGTTTGAAAGGGGCATGCTTTTTTGATTTTAGGCATGTCTTATGTTTTGATGGTTTTTGTTTTCTTGTTTTAGTAGTTGGATATGATGTGTTGGTTAAAGGCATCCTAAGACTGGCTGTCAGCCTTTTACGGAGTTTTTGCCTCTGGACTGTGAATTAAACAAAAGTTTCTCAGGTTTTTGTCCTTCGCTATTAGGTGGAATTGGATTTCTAAAGGGGCATGGACTTAGGTTATTCACTTTCCGCAGGTCAAGTAAGCTCTGAAAGATCTGTTTAGTTCAGTAATTCAGTCATGTCTGACTCTCTGCGACCCCATGGACTGCAGCTTGCCATGCTTCCCTGTCCATCATCAACTCCCAGAGCTTACTAAAACTTATGTCCATTGAGTCAGCTATGACATCCAACCATCTCATCCTCTGTCATCCCCTTCTCCTCCAGCATTAAATCTTTTCCAGCATCAGGGTCTTTTTCAATGAGTCAGTTCTTCACATGACGTGGCCAAAGAATAGGAGTTTCAGCTTCAGCATCAGTCCTTCCAATGAATATTCAGGACTGATTTCCACTAGGATGGACTGTTTTGATCTCCTTGCAGTCCAATGGACTCCCAAGAGTCTTTTCCAACACCACAGTTCAAAAGCATCAATTCTTTGGTGCTCAGCTTTCTTTATAGTCCAACTCTCACATCCATACATGACTACTGGAAAAACCATAGCTTTGACTAGACAGACCTCTGTTGGCAAAATGATGTCTCTGCTTTTTAATATTCTCTCTAGGTTGGTCATAGCTTTACTTCCAAGGAGTAAGCATCTCTAATTTCATGGCTGCAGTCACCATCTGCAGTGATACCCCCCCACCCCACCCAAAATTATATATGTCACTGTTTCCCTTGTTTCCTCATCTATTTGCCATGAAGTGATGGGACCAGATGCTGTGATCTTAGTTTTCTGATTGTTGAGTTTTAAGCCAACTTTTTCACTCTCCTCTTTCACTTTCATCAAGAGGCTTTCTACTTCTTCACTTTCTGTCATAAGGGTGGTGTCATCTGCATATCTGAGGTTGTTGATATTTCTCCCAGCAATCTTGGTTCCAGCTTATGCTTCATCCAGTCCGGCATTTAACATGATGTTCTCTGCATGTAAATTAAACTAGCAGGGTGACAATATACAGCCTTCAAGTACTCCTTCATGATTTGGAACCAGTCTGTTGTTCCATGTCCAGTTCTAACTGTTGCTTCATAACCTGCATACAGATTTCTCCTGAGGGAGGTCAGGTGACTGGTATTCCCATCTCTTGAAGAATTTTCCACAGTTTGTTGTGATTCACAGTCAAATGCTTTGGTATATTCAATGAAGCAGAAATAAATGATTTTTCTGGAACTCTCTTGCTTCCTCAGTGATCCAGTGGGTGCTTGTAATTTGATCTCTTGTTCCTCTGTCTTTTGTAAATTCAGTTTGAACATCTGGAATTTCAAGGTTCACATACTGTTGAAGTCTGGCTTGGAGAATTTTGAGCATTACTTTGCTAATGTGTGAGATGAGTGCAGTTGTGTGGTAGTTTGAACATTCTTTGCAGCCAAAGCTCTAACAATACCAGCAGATTTTGTTTGCTTGTTTTGTTTTTGATGTGGTGTTAGTCCTGTCCATGTACCAGGCTTCCCTGTCCTACACTGTCTCTCAGAGTTTGCTCAAACTCATGTCCATTGATTTGGTGATGCCATTCAACGATTTCATTCTCTGTTACCCCCTTCTCCTTTCCAAGCATCAAGGTCTTTACTAATGAGTTGAATCAGGTGGCCAAAGTATTGGAGCTTCAGGTTCAGCTCCAATCCTTCCAATGAATATTCAAGGTTGATTTCTTTTAGGATTGACTGGCTTGAACTTTTTGCTGTCACAGTGACTCTCAAGAGTCTTCTCTAGCACCACAATTTGAAAGCCTCAGTTCTTTGGCACTCAGTCTTCATTATTGTCCAACTCTTATATCTGTACATGACTACTGGAAAAAACATAGTTTTAACTATATGGACTTTTGTCAGCAAAGTGATGTCTCTGCTTTTTAAAATGTTGTCTAATTTGTCATAGCTTCCCATCCAAGGGGCAAAAGTCTTTTAATTTCATGGATGCAATCAGTGTTCGCAGTGATTTTAGAGCCCAAGAAAATAAAATCTTTCACTGCTTTCACTTTGTCCCTTTTTATTTGTCATGAACTGATGGGACTGGATACCATGATCTTAATTTTTTGAATGTTGAGTTTTAAGCCAGCTTTTTCAGTCTCCTTTTTAACCCTCATTGAGAGCCTCTTTAGTTCCTCTTTGCTTCCTGCCATTGGAGTGGTATCATCTGCTTATCTGAGGTTGTTGATATTTCTCCTTGCAATCTTTTAAAAATATATATATATATTTTTAATGGTAGGATAATTGCTTTACAGAATCTCCTGGCAATCCTGACTTCAGTTTGTGAGTCCTATAGCTCAGCATTTCAAATAATGTTCTCTGCATAGAAGTTAAGTAAGCAAGGTGACATTATACTGCCTTGACTTACTCCTTTCCAAGTTTTGAACCAGTCCATTTTTCCATGTCCAGTTCTAACTGTTGCTTAACTAGTGTACAGGCTTTTAAGGAGACAGGTAAGGTGGTCTGTTATTCCCATCTCTTTTTAAGAATTTTCCATGTTTTGATGTGGCCCACACAGTCAAAGGCTTTAATGTAGTCAGTGAAGAAGAAGTAGGTATTTTTCTGGAATTATCTTCCTTTCTTCATGATCCAAGGAATGCTGGCAATTTGATTTCTGAGTCCTCTGCCTCTTCCAAATCTAGCTTTTACATCTGGAAGGTCTCAGTTCACAGGCGGCTAAAGTCTACCTTGAAGGCTTTTGAACACAACCTTGCTAGCCTGTGAAATGAGTGAAATTGTATGGTAATTTGAACATTCCTTGGCATTGCCCTTCTTTGGGATTGGAGTGAAAACTGACTTTTTACAGTCCTGTGACGACTGCTGAGTTTTCCAAATTTGCTGACGTATTGAACACAGCTTTCTAAAAGCATCATCTTTTAGTATTTCAAAGAGATCAGCTGAAATTCCATCACCTCCACCAGCTTTGTTCATAGTAATTCTCCCTAAAGTCCATTTGACTTCACATCCCAGGATGTCTGGCTGCAGGTGCATGTCCACACCATTGTGGTTATCTGGGTCATTAAGACCTTTTAAGTTCAATTCTTCGGTGTATTCTTGCCACCTCTTCTTAGTCTCTTCTGCTTCTCTTTGGCCTTTACTGTTTCTGTCCTTTATGTACCCATTCTTGCATGAAATGTTCCTTTAATATGTTCGATTTTCTTGAAGAGACCTCTAGTCTTTCGCATTCTATTAGTTTCCTCTATTTCCTTGCTCTGTTCACTTATGTAGGTTTTCTTTTCTCTTCTTGCTGTTCTCTGCAACTCTGCATTCAGTTGGGTGTATCTTTCCCATTCTTCATTGATTTTTGCTTACCTTGTTTTCTCAGCTATTACAAATAAAAAAGCCTACTCAGCCATCCAATTTGCCTTTTTTCACTTCCTTTCCATTGGGATAGTTTTGGTCACTACTTGCTTTACAATGTTACAAACCTCTGTCCATAGTTCTCCAGGCACTCTGTCCAGAAGATCTAGGCCTTTGAATCTATTCATCATCTCCATTGTAGAAGCACTTTGACTTAGGTCACACCTGAATGGTCTAGAGGTTTTCCGTATTTATTTATTTTTTTTAATTTAAGCCTGAATTTTTGCAGACAGGAGCTCATGATCTGAGCCACAGTCAGCTTCAGGTCTTATTTTTGCTGACTGTATAGAGCTTCTCCATCTTCAGCTGAAAAGAATATTGTTAATCTGATGTATGTATTGATAATCTTGTGATGTCCATGTGAAAAGTCATCTTTTGTGTTGTTTGAAGAAAGTCTTTACTATGCCCAGTGTGTTGTCTTGAAAAAACTCTGTTAGCTTTTGCCTTGCTTCATTTTGAATTACAAATCCAAACTTGCATGCTACTTTGGGTTTCTCTTGACACCCCACTTTTGTATTCCAATCCCCTATGATGAAAAGTTCTAAAAGAACTTTTTTGGTGTTAGTTCTAGATGTTTTGGGTGTTCATACAACCAATCAACTTCAATTTCTTTGGCGTCAGTGGTTTGGGTGTAGACTTGGGTTACTGTCATGTTAAATGGTTTGCCTTAGAAACATAAAGGGATTATTCTGTTGTTTTTTAGGTTACACTCAAGTACTGCATTTCAGACTCTCGTTAACTATGAGGCTTCTCCATTTCTTCTAAGGTATTCTTGCCTTCAGTAGTTAGATATAATGGTCATCTGAATTAAGTTAGCTCACTCCCGCCCATTTTAATTTACTGATTCCTAAGATCTCATTGATAACTTTTGCTTTTGTTAAAAAGTTTCTCATAAGAGCACAGTGCTGTGGTATGTTTCAAAAGTTTCTTTTTATCTCCCTGTACTAGAAGCCTGAGGCGACTTTTCCCTGATCTTTGCTCTGGGAACATGGCAATGCTCTTAGATGTAAATCTCACAATATTGTGGGTGCTGTTTTATGACTGGGGGCTCTTGGAGTGTTTCACTCTCTAAGTTGTCTACATTGACCCTCTAGCAATTTGTCACAGTTTAGGTTTTCCTACCCTGTCACTGGCTGTCACAGCAGTTTCTGATTCTCTATTCAGATAAGCTGTGTTTCCCTGTTTTTACTTGTTTGTGTCTCCTATCTTGGTGACAGTGATTTTCCCTTTTCTTAAGGAACCAAGAAGAGATTTGGTTTTTCAAGTTTTCAGCTTTTTATTTGTTCTTATGATAGTCTAATTCCTTCATGTGTAACTAATGTCTAAGAGTCTAGAATTTCTTACACCTATAAAATGAATTGGGAGATACCAACACAAAAACTCTCACTTTTTTGATGATCGAATGGATGTTGGAAATTTGATCTCTGGTTCCTCTGCTTTTTCTAAATCCAACATGAACATCTGGGAGTTCATGGTTCATGTACTGATGAAGCCTGGCTTGGAGAAATTTGAGCATTACATTACTAGCATGTGAGAAGAGTGCAATTGTGTGGTAGCATGCACATTCTTTGGCACTGCCTTTCTTTGGGATTGGAATGAAAACTTACCTTTTCCAGTCCTGTGGCCACTGCTAAGTTTTCTAAATTTGCTGGCATACTGAGTGAAGAACTTTCACAGCACCATATTGTACAATTTTAAATAGCTCAACTGGAATTCCATCACATCCACTAGCTTTGTTTGTAGTGATGCTTCCTAAAGCCCACTTCGACTTAGCATTCCAGGATGTCTGGCTCTAGGTGAATGATCACACCATCATGGTTATCTGGGTCATGAGATCTTCTTATATAGCTCTTCTAAGTATTCTTGCCACCTCTTCTTAATATCTTCTGCTTCTGTTAGGTCTGTACCATTTCTGTCCTTTATTGAGCCCATCTTTGCATGAAATGTTCCATTAATATCTCTAATTTTCTTGAAGAGATCTCTAGTCTTTCCAATTCTATTGTTTTCCTCTATTTGTTTGCATTGATCATTGATGAAGACTTTCTTATCTATCCCTGCTATTCTTTGAAACTATGCATTTAAATGGGTGTATCTTTTCTTTTCTCTTTTGCCTGTAGCTTCTCTTTTCTCAGGTACTTGTAAGGCTTCTTTAGACAACCTTTTTGCATTTTTTCATTTCTTTTTCTTGGGGATGGTCTTGATCACTGCCTCCTATACAATGACATGAACCTCCATCCATAGTTCTTAAGGCATTCTGTCTATGAGATCTAATCTCTTGAATCTATTTGTCACTTTCACTGTATAATCATAAGTGATTTTATTTAAGTCATACCTGAATTGTCTAGTGGTTTTCTCCACTTTGTTCAATTTAAGTCTGAATTTGGCAATAAGGTGTTCATGATCTGAGCCACAGTCAGCTCCCAGTCTTGTTTGTGTTGACTGTATAGAGTTTCTCCATCTTTGGCTGCAAAGAATATAATCATCTGATTTTGGTATTGACCATCTGGTGATGTCCATGTGTAGAGTCATCTCTTGTCTTGTTGGAAGAGGATGGTTGCTATGACCAGTGAGTTCTATAGGCAAACTCTGTTAGCCTTTGCCCTGCTTCATTTTGTACTCCAAGGTGAAATTTGCCTGTAACTCCAGGTATCTCTTAACTTCCTACTTTTTCATTCCAGTCCCCTATGATAAAAAGTACATCCTTTTTGAGTGTTAGTTCTAGAAGGTCTTCATAGAACCATTCAACTTCAGCTTCTTCAGCATTACTGCTCAGGACATAGACTTGGATTACTGTGATATTGAGTTGTTTGCCTTGGAAATGAACAGAGATCATTCTGTCATTCTTGAGATTGCATCCAAGTACTACATTTCAGACTCTTTTGTTGACTATTATGGCTACTCCATTTATTCTAAGTGATTCTTGCCCTTGGGAATATTATATTTACATATAATAATTTAAAGCTTACCTCTCTTCAAAATTGCACTTATCTGAAAATAAAAAATAAATAACTAAAAAAATACAAAGAAGTCTGTTATCTTGCATGTAAATAGCTTAGTTAAGGTCATTCGGATATTCTCTGAACTCAGGAAGCACCCCTACTAGAAAAAATAACAATTATAGGTAATTATAGATAAAGTCTGGTTAGGAGAGTATGAGCAACTCAGAGTAAGCACTAACAAATATCAACTCAAAATAGTGAATCAAAAACTTGAAAGACACAAACCAAGAGGAAATATAGTAAGGCTGTCAAAATTCATGTAAAGACTTTGGAATCAAGTCATCTTCAAGAATTGCAGGAGTATGTGGAAGACATCAGTGAGAATAAAAGACCTGTAACTAAGGCCAGGGATTCTTACTTATCAGTTGCTTTTTAGGAAGTCAAATGGTGAGTATTCAGGAATGACTTGGTTGAAGCTTACATCTGGAGATCATGAAGAACACCTGGTTGAATCAACAACAAAAGGAAGGTACTTCCTGACAACTGCATTTTAGTTTTGTGGACAAGTATCCATTTTGGAATTTTATAAACCACTCTCAATGAAAAGAACATAGTGAATATCTATCCATATTTTACCAGACTGTCTCACTTATTTCTTAAAATAAATTTTCAGAGTAAATTTGCTTCTTTGTTATACAGTATTTTCAAAATTTAAGGCTATATTTAAATTGCTTGAGTATATTCACAATTTACTCAAATCCTTCCTCTGTGGTTTAAGAACATTTTGAGATTTCTGCTCATAGAAAAACACCTGGAGTTGTAAATTGTTAGCATGGAATAAAATTAGCTTGTTTTATCACAGCTCTCTTCTTCTAATTGCCTATCAAAGACTGGCAGGTACTTCTGGTAACTTTTCTGCAAGTCAGCATTTAAGACAAGATTTCCCATAAGATAGTACAATAAGGGGTCCCTAGCCTTCCAGACTAAAATCCATATTGACATCTTGCCATAAGCCTGAGGGCTAAAGCTAATTAGCAGAGCTTCATTCCCCAAAATAAATTAATTAAATCTAAATTTGGCTTAAAATGGCTGAACTCTTATGGAACACTTTAAAAATATTATTACAAATGAGTGACTTTAATTATATACTCTTGTCAGGTTTTCTTGTACTTAGGAATTATCCAAGAAGCAAAATAGTGTGTTGAAACACTTCTAATCTGATTTCCCTTTACATGACAAGCAATATTATTCATAGTCCTGACCCTTACCTCACGGTCCAGATTAATCTCCCACGTTTCCACACCAGACAAAACTAAATTTTGACTGGTTGTATTTGCATATAATTGTATGCCTAATTATACAGTGTCTCCTCTGTTTGAAATGCTCTTTCCTGACTAGTATTTGAAAATCTTATTTTTGTCACAGACCTTTACCCTTAATAGACATCTTCTGAAAGTGTTGTTTATCCTCCCAGTAGAGTTTGAAGTCTTTGTCCTTGTATTTAACTTCCTGTTATCACAACTACCTTACATCTATGTCATTGTTTATGGGTATCTACCCATTAGGATCCAAGTTCCTAAAAATCAAGGATGCTATTATGTTTAATAAGTATTTGTAGAATGAATAAGTGAATGCAATGAGGACAAAAACTTTTTAGCACTTTGCAAATAAATGAGACCTGCAGTAGTACAGACACATAGCCCTGTGCCTCAAGGCATATAATGTCACCCTGAGGGTGGATAGAGATAAAATCTAGCAGACAACATTAGATTAAGTCCCAATTATAGTGTGAATGGTACCTGCAGTGATATACATTTACTACAGATTTAGCTTCAATATTTCTCACCTAGATACTCTTCCAAAATATTTGCTTCATCTATATAAAAGTGATTTCAGGTTACAAAGGGATATTTTCAAATACAATATATATATCCACAGAAAGTTTGTTTCTCAAGATATGTGGACTCTCCTTGGTGTGCCCCAACCCCTCTCACAAAGATAGCCACTGAGAATTTGAAATGATTTATGTTTCTGCTATTCTAAATAAATAAAAAGTAAATCTTTACAAGTGGCTTTGTTATAGATTTACTTGATATAACCTCAGATAATTCAATAGCTGTTATGCAGAGTGCCTGTTGGTCCTTTAATGGACCGGAACCTGGTGGTCTGGAGCCGACGATAAGAAAGTAAGAGAGAGAAAGAGGCTGATATCCCCTGGTTTACGCGGAAAGCCAATAGAGTCCTGTTCTTAGGGCTTGCGCCGCTGCACGTAGGCACCAGGAGACCTCTCCAGTGGGTGAAGGCACAGTGCGCCTTCTCGAGAGGGGCTTAGAAGCCTGGGCAAGAAAGTGAGCTCAGCGGCCTCTGCGCTCCAAGGAATTAGCCAGAAATAGAGAGAGAGAGAGAGAGAGACACGGAGACCAAAGCTCTGATGGAGCAAAGGTGTTTTAATCAACATGGCGTGGGCATATATACTGTCTTACAAGGTGGTTATTCTCAGCAAAGATAAAGATTAAAATTCCAGACTTACAAAACATAAGATGATCCCTATCAAAGAGAGAGTTGCAAACAATCACCTTTTACCGTATGGCTCATAAAAAGGAAGAGGGTACTTATCACTGTAATGAGAAATACCTGGATTCCTCAGCCCCGGGAAAGGCGTGCCTCTTCTCTTAATTCCTGAATATTCAGGAATCAATAAGGACCAGAGGGTTCCTGACAGATCCAAAACAGCAGACAGGAAGCCTCTTGTTAAATGCTTCCTGACAAGTGCCTAGTACAGAGTATACATGTTCAATAATGTTGTTCAGTATAAATTAAATTGGCCAATAAATTATATTTCTTATTATTATTGATGGAAATATATTTTATTTATTTTATCTTTGGAGTAGTATTTTACAGTATTTTTCTTATCACAAAGAATAAACATTTTTATTAAGTTAAAATGAAATAGGCATTGTTTTAGACCAAATGTTTATATTCTCACACTGCAAATTCATATGTTGGAATTGCAATTCCAGATACAATGGTTTTAGGAAATGGAACATTTGGGAGTTGATTTGGTCAAATATGTGGAGCCCTCAAAAAATGTATTTGGTGCCTTTATGAGAGTGCTCTTTGTTCACCTTGTAAGGTTACAAGCAGGAAATAAGCATCTGCAATCCAGGATGAGAACCTGCAACAAAAACCTAATAATGTTGGCCCTGATCTCAAACTTCCAGCCTCCAGTATGATAAGAAATAACCTTATTGGTTAACTGCTCAGTTTACTATATACTTTTTAAAAATAACAGCATGGACTGACATGAAGCAGTTCTATAATTTTTTTTTCATATATTTCACTCAAAATACTTAAGCCCTTCCAAATAAAAGAACCAAGACCTCCTTTCTTAAGGAAGTTACATTATAACAGGGAAGAAAAAGTAATAATTATATAGGTAAATCATACTATCATTAGAATGATAATGAAAACTATGAAACATATGATATTGAAGACCAAGTTAAGTATTCACTAGGAATGAAGCAGACTGAAATATCAAATTTGGTGTTATTTTCTTGCTGCTTTGATTACACTAATAAGGAAGTTCAAAGATAAAGCTAAAATTGTTAAATGTTTTCTAAAAATTAAAGTAATCTTAATAACAACTTAGTTTTAAATTTCTATAAATCTATAGAAAAGCAAACAATTGTTTTTATCATCTTTTCCCAAAATCCTTATTTGAAATACATGCTAGTTGAATTGACCAAATCAATTAATCCTTTTGAAATAACGTTGAAAACCTTGTATTCCATGACTAACTTTGTGAGAGGATAAAAAACTAGGGAAATTTTAGCTTACATATCACTTCAATAATTTTATAATAACTAGCAAAAATAAATTACTATTTAGTGAACACACATTCCATGTGAGGATTGTTATCCACTTTACTCATTTTTAGGGAGGGGGTGATTTCTTTTATTCCTCCTATTTTGCAGTATAATTGAACTGCAATATTCTATTTGTTTCAGATATATAGCATAAAGATTTGATATTTTTTACATTATGAAATGATTCCCATATAAGTCTAGTTACCATTTGTCACCAAAGTTATTACAATATTATTAGCTATATTCCTTAAATAAGTCCCAGTGACTTATTTATTTTAGAAATGAAAATTGTGCCTCTTAACCCCATCCATCTCGCCCAACCTTCATTTCCCCCTCTCGCTTCTGGCAACTACCAGTTTGTCCTCTGTATCTATGAGTCAGTTTGTTTTGCTTTCTTCCTTTGTTTTGTTTTTAAATTTCCACATATAAGTGAAATCGTATGGGATCCACTTTATAGAGTTTATCTCATTTAATTTTTCAGAACCACCATGAGGTAATTATTTTATAATTCCTTAACAGTTGAGGAAATCAGGGTTCAGGGGGATGAAGGAAATATCCAGACTTGCGCTTATATCAAATAACAGAACTAGAACATAAATCCAGTTTTTCTGACTCCAGAGTTAATGACCTTTTCACGATAGTTTCAAATATCCTTTATCTTTTCTACAATCTTCTTTTAATGCTAATAGCAACTGAAATAGGCCTTAAACCGAATGGAAGCCTGATCTTGATATATCTGTACTATTCTCATTTTCACACTTTAGATTCTTATGTAGGACAAAGATAAAAATTCAATTTTCCTTGAATTCTTGTAGCAGTTGAATCATTTTTATATGTTAAGAGTTTTCCTAAAATAAAAAAAGTGCCTTTCTCTTCCATTATTCTTTTGTTGTGTCACAGATTTGCTAATTAGTTCTACCAACTCCTGTGGCATTTTCTTCTGACTTGAGTTATAATGACTCACACATGAAAGTCAATTATTGAAATGATGATGCACGACAAGGATGAACAGTGATGAAATGCTGTACTATTCTTATTTCCAAAACAGTCGAATAATACAAATCCTACCTGCATTAGTTCTCTAGTGCTATTATCTTTAGAATAAATCATCCACCATAGCCCATAAGTTAAAATGTAGCTTTTAATGAAAGCTACATTCATCTATAATTAATCTAACTAAATGTGGGATAGAAGGATCAAAACTTACACAGTACCATTAATCACTTGCCTTGTTGACAACAACAAAAATAATAGAAAGTGCAATCTATCAGGCATTTTCTATATGCCAGATACTGTGTGCCTATGAGTGCATTTGTTTGTAGTATCATTTTATTCTCATATAATCCCTTAAAATTTGTCTTAGTGATGGGGGAAAGCAACAGATAGGATTTAATAATTTTTAATAATTTACCTAAAGTCATAGATCTACTAAGCTCCTTGGCTAGAATTCAAACTTAGATTTTTCTGTCAATATATCATCTATTACACTGTCTCCTTTCTGGAAACAGTATAAGCTTCTTCTCAGCACTTGGTTAAAGTGAAGATTTCTTCCCTAAGATTATCATCAAAGGAGGTAACATAAAATGGTTACACAAAGTAGTTTTCAAAGCGTGTCCATAGACTTCTAGGCAGCTCAGAGAAAATTCCATGAGACTGCAATGACAACAATTTTCATAATGATACTAAAAGACATTACTTTTGTCTTTTTCTTTGTGCTAGCTTGTGCCCTGATAGTGAGCCTATAAGTCCTTGGCATGATTCAAATTTATGGAATCAAGCAACATTATCATTGTATTCCCCATCTCCACACACTCACAGAAAAAAATAAAAATAAGAGCATATATAGTGTACACATATATTTGCATTGCTTCTATTTTTTACCCTTCTATTTGACATGAAGAGATGGGACCAGATGTCATGATCTATTATTTTAATGTTGAATTATAAGCCAGTTTTTCACTCTCCTCTTTCACTCTCATAAAGAGGCTCTTAACTTCCTCATCTCTTTCTGCCATTAGAATGGTATCATTTGCATATCTGAGATTATTATTTCCCCCAGCAATCTTGATTACAGCTTGCAGCTCATCCAGCCAAGCATCTCACATGTTGCACACAGCACATAAGTTAAATAAACTCTGTGACACTATACTGCTTTGTCATCCTCATTTCCCACCTTTGAACCAGTAAGTTCCAAGTAAGGTTTTAACTGTTGCTTCTGACCCACATATAAGTTTTTGAGGAGACAGATAAGATGGTCTTGTATTCCCATATCTACAAAATTTCCCACAGCTCATTGTGATCCACACAGTCAAAGACTTTCTAGTAGTCAATGAAGCAGAAGTAGATGTTTTTCTGAAATTCCCTTGCTCTCTCTATGATCCAACGGATGTTGACAAGTTGACAAAATCTCTGGTTCCTCTACTTTTTCTATACCCAGCTTATACATCTGGAAGCTCTCAGTACATGTCCTGCTGAAGCTTAACTTGAAGGATTTTGAGTATAAATTTACTAGCATGGGAAACAGCACAATTGTCCAACAGTTTGAACATTCTGTGACTCTGCCCTTCTTTGGGATGGGAATGAAAAAGTATCTTTTCCAGTCCTGGGCTCACTGCTGAGTTTTCCAAATTTTCTGGCATATTAGGTACAGCACATTAACAGCATCATCTTTTAGGATTTGAAATAGCTCAACTGGAATCCCATCACCTCCACTAACTTTGTTCATAGTAACGTTTCTTAAGGCCCACTTGACATCACACTCCAAGACGGCTGGCTCTAAGTGAGTGTCCCTACCATTGTGGTTATCAGGGTCATTAAAATCTTTTTTGTATTGTTCTTCTGTGTATTTTGCCACCTCTTCTTAATTTTTTCTGCCTCTGTTAGGTCCTTGCTGCTTCTGTTCTTTATCTTGCCCATATTTGCATGAAATGTTCCCTTGATATCTCCAAGTTTCTTGAAGAGATCTCTAGTCTTTCCCATTCTATTCTTTTCCTCTATTTCTTTGAATTGTTCACTTAAGAAGGCTTTCTTATTTCTCCTTGCTATTCTCTGGAACTCTGCATTCAACTGAGTATATCTTTCCCTTTCTTCCTTGCCTGGTGCCTCTCTTCTTTCCTCAGCTATTTGTAAAGGCTCCTCAGACAACTACTTTACCTTCTTGCATTACTTTTTCTTTAGGATACTTTTGGTCAGTGCCTCCTGTAACATGTTACCAGCCTCTGTCCATAGTTCTTCAGGCACTCTGTCTATCAGATCTAGTCCCTTGAATCTATTTGTCACCTCCACTGTATAATTATAAGGGATTTGATTTAGGTCATACAGGAATGCCCTGATGGTTTCCCCTACTTTCAATTTAAGCCTGAATTTTAAAGTGAGGAGTTGATGGTTTGAGCCACAATCAGCTCCTGGTCTTATTTTTGCTAATGGTGTAGAACTTTTCTATATTCAGCTGCAAAGAATATAATTAATCTGATTTTGGTATTGACCATTTGGTGATGTCCATGGGTAGAATAGTCTCTTGTGTTGTTAGAAATATATTTTTCTATGACCAGTGTGTTCTCTTGGCAAAATTCTGTTAGCCTTTTCCCCACTTCATTTTGTACTCCAAGGCCAGATTTGCTTGTTACACCAGGTATCTCTTGATTTCCTACTTTTGCTTTCTGATACCCTATGATGGAAAGGACATCTTTTTTTTTTTTTCCCCCCCCTTTGGTGTTAGTTCTAGAAGGTCATCATATAACAGGTCAATTTCATCTTCTTCAGCATCAGTGGTTGGGGCAGAGGCTTGGATTACTGTGATGGTGAATGCTTTGTCTTAGAAATAACCTGAGATCATTGTATCATTTTTGAGATTGCACCCAGGTATTGCATTTCAAAGTCTTTTGTTGACTATGAGGGCTACTCCATTTCTCCTAAGGGAATCTTGCCCACAGGTATGGTCATCTGAATTAAATTCACCCATTTCTGTCCATTTTATTTCACTGATTTCTAAGATGTTGATGTTCACTGTTGCCTTTTCCTGCTTGACTATGTTCAATTTACATTTATTCATGGACCAGATTCCTATACAATATTGTTCTTTACAGCACTGGACACTATTTTCACAACTAGCTACATCCACAGTTGAGTGTTCTTAACACTTTGGCTCAGCCACTTCATTCTTCCTAGAGCTACTAGTAATTGTCCTCTGCTCTTCCCCAGTAGCATGTTGGACACCTAACCTGGAGGACTCATCTTTCATTGTCATGTCTTTTTGACTTTTCATACTGCTCATGGAGTTCTTGTGGCAAAAATACTGAAGTTGTTTGCCATTCCCTCTTCCTGTGGGCCATGTTTTGACAGAACTCTCCACTATGATCCAGACATCTAGGGTGGCCCTGCATGACATGGCTCATAGCATCATTGAGTTACACGGACACATTTGCCATGACAAGGCTGTGATCCATGAAGTGGAAGTCGAAGCAGGAACGGGTTTTCTTTTCTTGGGCTCCAAAATAACTATGGATGCTGACTGCAGCCATGAAATTAAGACACTTGCTTCTTGGAAGGAAAGCTATGACAAAACTTGACAGCATATTAAAAAGCAAAGACATTAGTTTGCTGACAAAGGTCCAGATAGTCAAAGCTATCATTTTTTTCAGTAGTCATGTACAGATGTCAGGTTTGGACCATAGAAAAGGCTGAGTGCCAAAGTATGAATGCTTTAGAACTGTGGTGCTGGAGAAGATGCTTGACAGTCCCTTGGACTTCAAGGAGATCAAACCAGTCAACCCTGAAGGAGATCAACCCTGAATATACACTGGAAGGACTGATGCTAAAGCTCAAGCTCCTATACATTGGCCACTTGGTGAGTAGAGCTGACTCTCTGGAAAAGACCCTGATACTGGGAAAGATTGAAGGCAGAAAGAGAAGTGGGTGGCAGAGGATGAGTTGGTTATATATTATCACTGACTCAATGGACATGAACTTGAAAAAATTCTGGGAGATAGTGTAGGACAGGGAAGCCTGGAGTGGGCATCATGGGGTCACAGAGTCAGAGCAACCTAGTGACTGAACAAAATGATATATGTGTGCATATATATGTGTGCCTATGTGTGAATATGTATGTATGTATGTATGTGTGTGTGTGTGTGTGTGTGTGTGTGTGTGTGTATTAATAGGGGCTTCCCTGGTGGCTCAGGTGGTAAAGAATCTGCCTGCAATGCAAAAGGCCACAGGTTCAATCCCTGGATCAGGAAGATCCCCTGGATAGGGCATGGCAACCCACTCCTGTATTCTTACCTGGCAAATGCCTTGGACAGAGGAGCCTGGTGGGCTTCAGTCCTTGGCATCACAAAGAGTTGGGCACTACTGAGTGACTAACACTTTCACTTTCGTGTGTGTGTGTGTGTAAAGCATAAAAAATAATGCTTCAAGTTGTAAGGGCTTGCAACTACATCTTTGAGCTTCCCTGGTAGCTCAGTGGTAAAGAATCTGCCTGCCAATGCATGAAACACAGGTTCGATCCCTGGGTTGGGAAGAAGCTGTGGAGAAAGAAATGGTAACCCACTCAGTATTCTTGCCTGGAAAATACCATGGACAGAGGAATCTGATGGGCTAGAGTCCACTGGGTTGCAAAGAGTCAGACATGACTTATCGACTAAACAAATACTAGACAAACTGTATTGTTTCCACTTATTAAAAGAAGCTGCATCACAATTCTGGACTATGGTAGATGCTAAATAAATAATATTCATTTTTAGATATCTGCATAAAACTCCTGGAATCTGCACCAGTGAAATTAATCTTTCCTACACTACTTCACAGTTATATTTGGTCTGTGCTTCTGGCATATTTCAGTCTGCTTTCCCAAGTTATTTGTTACATAATTTTGTTCATCATTAGCTTGTAAACTGCTGTCTTCAGGGACTACAGCATAATTATCTTTGTATCCTCCACTTCACCCAGTAGACTGTTTTGCTCTTTAATTGTTCATGTTTTTCCTTGCTTGACTTAGAAGCCTTAAGAGATTAGGTTTGAAATATCAAAGTGTGAGCAGACAGATAAATGGATAGGATGTGAGAGTGACATTCCAACACATTTAATTTTTCCCCAGTTTGGTATTTATTTCCGTAATTCTGTTTACCAGACTAAAGTCAGACATCTCTGAAAAATAGGGAGGGTGCCAGAAAGATAGCAAAGACAGTGGAAGACTGATTATATCTTGTCTGGCTACTACAGTAAGTGCTGCAGCATCAAGATCAATATTGCAGAATGAAATTCCAAGAATCAATTGTGGCAAATCAAAAACAAAACCTTGTTTTGCTGAGGATTTAGCCTGGACTTAAGTTGTATCCACAGTGGAATAGAAACAGTCTAGGTTGACTTCCATGAGAAAATTCTTTCCACAGGAAGAACATTAGACATTTCAAGTATGACAGTAACACATATTGTTAGTGTGAGATAAGGGTCATTCTGGACACAGCATGTGATGTTCTCCTCAGATTAGTCTCATTTCCATTCCCAGCATAATTAGAATTTATGCTGAATCTCACTGCCTTAAAGAGAGTTGGACTGGAAATTTAAATAAAAGTGAAAGTTCTGTTTCACCAAAAACTATTTGAAGTGTTGATTAAGACCCACACAGCATGATTTTATTTACAGTCTTAGCACGATATAATAAAAAGTGAGGAGAAACATTCTCTTTCACACTGTAACTCAGTATATTAGAGTTTTGGCAGCTTGAGAATTCCAATGTGCCAAGCATATTAAGCTGTAAAAAGAGGTGTCTTGTGGATCTAGTGGAACATAACAACAGGGTCCAAAACAACTCTCTTACTACCTAGTAAAATGTAGGGGAATCCCTAGGAGGTGAAGTGAAGCATGAGAAGAGAGCATAAGTGGCAATGCCACACAGAATCTAAAAAGATTGTTCATAATCACTTATTAAACATATCTTGTGCTTCCAAAAATTGTCACAAGGGAATTTGTTGTAGGTAAATTCCCACAAGCGGGAACAAGAGTAGTCCAAAATAGACTATATGGAAATAATTTCTTACATGTTTCTTTTTTATATCTGTCCACCCTTTATTCACCATTGTAATCTCATTCATTTAAAAGGATAAATCTAGGCATCTATTATCATCTTTAAATCTCACCATCTACAGACCCCAGTGGGTGTTTCATAAGTGTTTGACCAGCTAGTATTGAATTGAAATGGGTTGGCTAACAGATGGTGCATTTTTTTTTTTTAGTAAAACACTGGAATTTTCCCCAGAGAGTGGGGGTGGGGGTGGGATGGGAATAAATACCTTGGTACTTTGAGTTTGGATTATGATCACTCAGCAGGCTGAAAACATCCTTACAGTTATGCTGACAAATCTCTCTTTAAAAAAAAAAAAATGTTGCCTTAGGGCTAAGTTCTTTAATTTCCCTAGACAGTTGCTATCCTCTAGTCTTAGACAATTCTTCCATACAATTGTTTTCCTAAAAATTACCACATTTCCTTGTACTGGCTTTATATCTGCTGGTGACTTTGTTTTCAATTTTGCAGATAGAATAGAAACAATCAGGAGACAACCTCCAGGCTTCCATCCTGCTTTAGTATCTGCTTTAGTCATTACACCCTGTTTTCCTTTCAGTTTCAATGGATACAATATTCCTGTTCCTATGAACTACTCCAATTCATTCTACCCTACTGAAAAAAAAAAAAAAACCACTTACGTAATTAGTCTATTTCTCTCCTGTCTCATCAGTTTTTTCTTCCTGTTACATTATTTCAATCAGAGTATAACACGTAGTAATATTTATCATCTTTTAAAAAATGTGGATTAAAAAAAACTTATTTTTAAACTAGAGGATAATTGCTTTACCATTTTGTGTTGGCTTCTGCCATACAACAAAGCAAATAAGTCATAGTTATATCCCCTTCCTCTTGAGCCTCCCTCTCTCCTCCCATCCCACCTCTTTAGATTGTCACAGAGTGCCAGGTTAGGTTCCCTGTGTTATATAGAAGCTTTCTGCTAGTTATCTATTTCACACATGGTACTGAGGGCTTCCCTGGTGGCTCAGAGGGTAAAGAATCCACCTGCAATGTGGGAGACCTGGGTTTGATCCTTGGGTTGGGAAGACCCCCTGGAGGAGGGCATGGCAACCCACTCCAGTATTCTTGCCTGGAGAATCCCACGGACAGAGGGGCCTGGTGGGCTATAGTCCATGGGGTCGCAAAGAGTTGGACATGACTAGGCAACTAAGTACATCACGGCACAGCACAAAGTCAATGCTACTTCCCAATAAATGTTCGTTTCTTTACTCAGGTCAGTTTTTCAAGTTATATTTACTTCGCTTCTTCTCAAGCAAAATTTCTCAAGTTATATACACTCAGTGCCTGCATTTTGTTTTCTCTCTGTTTTAGGGATAATTATTTAATTTGATATATACCAAAGAAAATATTTTTACTTACATAGGTTGTAAAACAAAACATGCATCCGTGGACTTAGCATTCAATCTATCTGGTTTTTATTTATAACACTGACTCTTATGTGTATGTTTCCTCTTCCTAGGTGTAACATAACTTCATCAATTTTACCTATTGTGTGATGCTATATGGTATGAGTGGACTATGTATTGATTGTATTCATTTTTGGCTTTCTTCTTTATTATTATTAATCTTGCAATCTTACAAATTATTATTAATCTTACAATCTGTATTAATCTTACAATGAACATTCTTGTATATGCTTGTATATGTACATAAGTATGGTTTTCCTTAATAAAGGTTTAGTTGATTTATGCAATTATATTAAGGTTGGTGAAAATATAACTGTGGTTTCAGACTGTGAATTTTAAATTATTATAATTAGGCTTAAACATATCTTTATTCATCTAAATCAACACATTTTTACCAATGAGAACTAAGTTTGCTTATTCATATAACATAAATCCATGCTTCAAAATTCAATGAATTCTTGGAAAACATTTTCTGCCTCCTGTTTGTGGAAGTGTTTTCCCTGCAAAAAGTTGTCAAGATGCGTAAAGAAGTTGTAGTCAGTTGGTGAGAGGTCAAGTGAATATGGTGGAAGTGGCAAAACTGTAGCCCAATTCACTCAACTTTTGAAGCATCGATTGCACAATGTGTGGTCAGTCATTATTGTGGAGAAGAATTTGGCCCTTTCTGTTGGCCAGTCCTGGATGAAACACTGCAATTTTTGGTGTATCTTATCGATTTGCTGAGCATACTTCTCAGATGTAATGGTTTCTCCAGGATTCAGAAAGCTGTAGCAGGTCAGATGAGCAGCAGACCACCAAACAGTGACCAAGTCCCTTTTTTGGTGCAGATTTGGCTTTTGGAAGTGCTTTGGAGTTTCTTCTCTGTCCAACCACTGAGCTTGTCATGGCTGGGTATAGTATACAGTCCACTTTTTGTCACATGTCACAATCCAATCAAAAAATGATTCATTGTTGTTGAGTAGAATAAGAGAAGATGACTCTTCAAAATGACAATTTTTTTGATATGTGGTCAGCTTTGGGGCTTCCCTGGTGGCTCAGCTGATAAAGAATCTGCCTGCAATGTGGGAGACCTGGGTTTGATCCCTGGGTTGGAAAGATTCCCTAGAGAAGGGAACGGCTAACCACTCCAGTATTCTGGCCTGAAGAATTCCATGGACTGTATAGTCTATAGGGTGGCAAGGAGTCAGACACGACTGAGCAACTTTCACTTTCACTTCGTGAGGCACTCACTTATCGAGCTTTTTCACCTTTCCAGTTTGCTTCAAATGACTACAGAATGGTTGACGTTGAGTTCTTCAGCAACTTCTCATCTAGTCGCAAGAGGATCAGCTTCAATGATGGCTCTCAGTTGGTCACTGTCAACTTCTGATAGTTGACTATGCCCCGCATCTTCAAGGCTCTTGTCTCCTTTGCAAGACTTCTTGAACTACCATTGCTCTGTACGTTTGTTTAGCAGTTCCTGTGCCAAAGGTATTGTTGATGTTTTGAGTTCTCTCTGCTCCTTTACAATCCATTTTGAACTAGAATGAGAAAATTACTTGAATTTCCTTTTATCTAACATAATGTCCAAAGTCTTAAATAAATATAAAATGAACAGTAAGTAATAAGTCATCAGGAAAAAACATAAAGTGAGAAATGTGCAATAAAATTATATTTAATACATAACCACATTTATCTTAGAATATATTCCAATATCAAACTGCAAATTTCAACAATGTAAAAACTGCAATTATGTTTGCACCAAATAACTTCAGTCTATGCATTATTTGTTCCAGATTGTTGCACGATGTTTCCTTCTATAAATTTTAGGTAACAGCTATTGCTCACATTTTGCCAACAGTTGGCAATCTCTGATATCCTTAATTTCAGGTTAACTGAATATCTGTATTTCATCTCAGTTTGCCTTAATTTGTATTCTCTTGATCACTTACTAGTTTCAACCTGTTTATGGGCTATTGCATTTTATTTATGTTTTTTTTCCCTTATGTGAAATGCCTTATTTATGCATATTTTTCCACAATTTTCTATTGGACTGTTGGAGTTTTGTTTATTGATTTATAGAATTTTGTTACATGGTCTGTATATAACATAAAGTTGTATGAATATTTATTTAATTTTTAAAAACATTTTATAATTTACATACCATAAAATTTATTGTTTCAGATTGTGCAATAGTTATATTTAGTATATTCACAAAAGTATACAACCATATTTTGATTTCTGGCTCTTCATCCCTTGAGTGAGAGAGATATGGCGATGGCCAAACACATGACACCTGAAACTAAGGAGATGAAACTGATATTAGTTTATTAATCTCACATACTCAAACTCCCATGGGGAGGACATAGCATGTCACATTGGGTCACAAAGAAATTGGGCTCAGAAACACAGTGAAGGAGCAGGGACTGTGGGAGGCAATTTTTGCCTAATCAGGAGGGTAGAATGATCTTTGACTTCCACAGAAAGATTTTTTGGTTTGAATAATTCCACAGACTGCCAAGGAACTGCAACCTGCTAGTCAAGTATAAGCAGAATTTTGCCTTGTGTCTGTGATGATGGGTGTTGTATGGATAGGGGACCTTATTCACAAGAGTAGGTTGTGGAGGATGGCTTACAGTTCAGTGATTAGACTCACAACCTCCCCTTCATTTCAGATGTCAAGAAAGCACATAATACTGAACCTTCACAGTATTGAACCACAATCATGACCACTTTCTATTTTTAGAACATTTTTTGCTTAATGCTTAGTCACTCAGTCATGTCCAACTCTTTGTGACTCCATGGACTGTAGCCTGCCAGGCTCCTCTGTCCATGGAGATTCTCGAGGTAAGAATACTGGAGTGGGTCACCATGCCTTTATCCAGGGGATCTCCTCAACCCAAGGGATGAACCCAGGTCTCCCATGTTGCAGGTGGACTCTTTATTGTCTGAGCCACCAGAGAAGCCCATTAGAACGTTTTAATATTCCCCAAAGGACGGCCATACCCACTAACAGTCACAATGCACTTTCTCTCTCTGTGAATCTGCTTCTTCTGAACATTTCATATAAATGGGATAATACAATAAATGAAGCTCTTGTGTCTTTTTTTTTTTTTTTCATTTAGCATGTTTTTGGAATTAACCCATATTGTAGCAGGTATCAGTATTCCATTCTTTTTATGGATGAATAATATTCCATTTTAAGGAATTTAAGAAATTCTTCACTTGTATTTGCCCATTCACCAACTGATAGATAATTGTAACTTTTTTGGCTATTATGTATAATAATTCTATGAATGTTCATGTGTAAGTGTTTATGTGTATGTATATTTTCAACTTACTTGTATATGTATATCCAGGAGTGGAATTTCTTGATCATGTGGTAAGTATATGTTTAAATTCTGAGGGACTGCTAAGACCATTTTCTAAATCAGTGGCATCAATTTTATGTTTCATAATACTTTATTGCACCAGCAAGTGTGAGGATTTGAGGGTTTGAATTTCTTCACATTTTTGCCAACCCCTGATATTTTCCATCATTTTTATTATGGCCATTTTATCCTGTGATGAGAACAAAAGCATTTGCTTTTTACTTTTATGTCTTTGTTCCATGTGAAATTGAATTATTTGCATGGCATGATATAAATATGATTTTTTTCAATATCGAGATATAATTGTTCTTGTTGTTCAGTTACTCAGCCTTATCTTTAAGATCCCATGGACTGCAGCATGGCAAGCTTCCCTGTCCTTCACCATCTCCCAGAGATTGACCAAACTCATGTCCACTGAGTTGGTGATGCCATCCAAACATCTTGTTCTCTGTCATCCCCCTTTTCTCCTGCCTTCAATCTTTCCCGGCATCAGGGTGTTTTCCAATGAGTCAGCTCTTTGCATCACATGGCCAAAATATCGGAGCCTCAGCTTCAGCATCAGTCCTTCCAATGAATATTTAGGGTTGATTTCCTTTATGATTGACTGGTTTGATCTCCTTGCTGTCCAAGGAACTCTCAAGAGTCTTCCAACACCACAGTTTGAAAGAATCACTTCTTCAGTGCTCAGCCTTCTTTATGGTTCGACTCTCACATGCATACAAGACTACTGGAAAAACTTTAGCTTTGACTAAATGGACCTTTGTTGGCAAAGTAATGTCTTTGCCATTTAATATGCTGTCTAGGTTTGTCATAGCTTTTCTTCCAAGGAGCAAGTATCTTTTAATTTCATGGCTGCAGTCACCATCTGCAGTGTTTTTGGAGCCCAAGAAAAGAAAGTCTCTCACTGTTTCCATTGTTTCACCATCTATTTGCCATGAAGTGATGGAACTGGATGCCATGATCTTCATTTTTTGAAAGTTGAGTTTTAAGCTATCTTCTTCACTCTTCCTCTTTCACCTTCAAGAGGCTCTTTAATTCTTCACTTTCTGCGAGAAGGGTGGTGTCATCTGCATATATAAGGTTATTGAAATTTCTTCTGGCAGTCTTGTGCTTGTGCCAGCTTATGCTTCATCCAGCCTGGCATTTTGCATGAACTCTGCATATAAGTTAAATAAGCAGGGTGACAATATACAGTCTTGATGTGCTACTTTCCCAGTTTTGAACCAGTCTGTTGCTCCATGTCTGCTTCTAAGTGTTGACTCTTAACCTGCATACAAGTTTCTCAGGAGGCAGCTAAGGTGGTCTGCTATTCCCATCTCTTTAAGAATTTTCCACAGTTTCTTGTGATCCACACAAAATATTGATCACAAACTGTCCCAGAAACCTTTATCTATAATCCCCTTTTCTTTTTGCAATCTGGAATCACACTTTCACTATAAATTAAATCTCTAGATTTCTCTATCTTGTTATACTTTTCAGTATGTATTTACTTTACCTTCAGGTTATGAAAAAAAAAATTTCTTGACATCTAATAGAAGAAGATCTCCCACTTTCTGTTCCTTTGAAAGTGATCTGGCTAAGTCTTGACCTTTTGTTTTTCATATGAGTTCAAAATTAGTTTATCTTATTTTTCAAAGAGCTCTTCTAAGATATTTATTGGAATTGCACTGAGTTGACAAATCAACACGGAGAATATTGACAGCTTTATTTTTGTGAGTCTTGCCTATCATGAGCATAATATATGGCTTCATTATTACAAAGTCCCCACATAGATACCATCTTCCATTCAAGAAGCAAACTGAAGCATTATTTTAACATATTGTAGTTATATTACTAAACAGAGCTTACAGAAAAAATGCTGGGCTCCCCAAATCTTCCTTTTTGTTTAAATAATCCACTTTAACAGTCTCAGGTTTCCCATAAGTCTTTCTACTTCAATCCTGACTTTCATACATGTTAATGAACTTTTAGAGACCCAAAATAAGGAACTAAAATACTATTTCAAAGTTTACAATTACAATAAAAAAAAATGAATTCAACAAATGCCCAAAGTGATGTAACATTAGATTAAAAAGGAATGTGAAATTAAATGGATGTTATCAAAATGGAAGAGAAACTCACAGGAAGGGACATTATACAATATTACAAAATTTCCAGAGTAAACTAAACCCAATTAGCACAAAGATACATCTTTTTCAGCTGAATGCTGAAAGCCTGTTTGTGTGCATGTTATTCACTTAGTCGTATCCTAGTTTTTGTGACCACATGGACTATAGCTTGCCAGACTAATCTGTCCATGGAATTCTCCAGGCAAGAGTACTGGAGTGGGTTGCCATGCCCTCCTCCCAGGGATCTTCCCAATCCAGGCATCAAACCCAGTCTCCCTTATTGCCTTTACCATTTGAACCACCAGGAGTTCCTGAAAGACTCTTTAGGAGTATTTATTTCATATATCACTTTTAAGTAGATTTGAAAGTAAGTTTCTAACAGCAATGGATTTAAATACAAAGGCTGGAATCACACTCACACAAATCAGTGATCTTACTAAGTCCTTACTAAGATAACCCTGAGGAATAAATACAGCTGGGAGACTTCAGGGACTGTCAACTCAACTGTCCTTGTTACTATGGATGTCTCTTACTCACATTGAATAGGAAATCCCCTAATTACTGTATGCAGATACATTAGTGACAAAGAAAAAGAAATCTGTTTTGATTATTAAGCATCTCCGTTTTATACTCAGATAGTCACATAGAATAAGTGAAAGCCATGCACTGGAAATACATTGATTGTATACTTGTTTACTATAAACATTGCTGGATATTGTAGGTACATCTTCTTAAAGCATTCTATAAATAGGGAATCTTCCAGTAGTAAATATCATTAGTTTGATTTCTAGAAAGTTTATCATTAACATTAGCATTATATTAATAAGTTTGACTAGCTTACTTGCTTTCTTTCCTGGACTACATCATTATTAGAGGAGAAAATGAATTGTAGACCTGTAGCTTAGCAATTTACTTCACAATATTCGTAAAATTTGAATTTCATTAAACAGAATTCATATCGGAGATTGTTTTTGAACATAATTATAGATTTACATAAATTCATGAAGTAGAGGAACAACACGGTTACATTATAAATGCCTCATCATCATCCTGTACAAATTATAATCCAAGCATTTCTTAACAGAAAAATCTACTAGAGATTTGGAATCATATCTATGCTTGTCTTTTCAACTTAAACTATCATCAGTTTTGAACAACAATTTATCAAACAATCAAAGAACAGAATGCCTAATATTACTGTCTAGCCCACACGGCTTTTCAGTGAAGTTTTTGCTCTGAAGGACTCATGCAATAAGCATATCGGCTGGTGCTGAAATAAGACTTGTGCAGTAGCTCAACAATAAAATGGCACCCTCCAAATAATTTAAATTTCATAATCTCTGCATTTTTCATTTACAGCTTTTGCACTTAATGTCTTTTAGGTAATACATCTTCTGTCTACTGGATTGTAAACTGTATGCATGTAAGACTGCCTCCTAGCCAGCGTGCACACACACTCCTACATTAGAAATGACTGGGACCATTTTAAGTATGGATAAATGCACTTTAAAATTATTAACATTAGAAATGAAAAACTGTAAACTATAAACATTGAATGGAGCCCCCAAATAAGTACAGAAGTAAAAATTCTTACAGATAGGACCAAAGCCCCATTGTCTAAGGTTTTTAGACACAAACTGGATCATAAAATTAATGATTAGAGCTAGAGGTATACTTTTCATGGTATGTAAATTTTCTGGGGCTCTGTAGAATGCAGAATTGTAGTTACACTTTAGATAGGAATCAGGGTCCAGAAATAGGTCAAAATTCACAATCGGAATCGAATCACCTACCTGAATGAGGTGAAGCTTTAAAATTCCTAGGCCAAATATTTTCTTTTTGTGTCATTAAAGATATCACTCCTTCATCTCTGATAAACAGATGACTGTACTTCCTCTGCAGGCACATTTTCCTTTCTCTCCGCTGACTAAAAAACTATCAGTTGTTGACAAAGTAAAACACCTTCCATTGTACTCTTTTTTTTTTTCCTCTCTGCTTAGACTTTACTGGATCAACATTGAACATTTTCACTCAGCATCCTTATGTCTGGTCGGTTTCTTCCTAGGTCCTTGTCTTGCAGTGGTGAAAATTTAAACCGACAGTCCATGAAAGCTCATGCAGGAAGGATTTATTAAACTAGTGATGGAGTGATACACTCGTGAGATGTGAGAGCTGATCAGCCCTGTAGGAGTGGCCCTGTCTCCTTCTGTAGGTTTCCCCTTCTGAAGTTTTCCTTTTTATGCCCTTTGCTCTCTCCCTTTTGGGGTCCCTGGTCCCTGGAGCCTGATTGGTTCTGCCCCATGCCAAGCAGGGCTTGTACCCCAGACCAATCAGGGGAGGGGGAGTGTTGGCCTGTTTTACCCTCTGGAGGTTTTCACTCTTGATCCTCAGGTTTTCTGGGCTTTTTCTTCCTTTGTCTCTTTTCATGGGCTTTTCTTCATCTAACGACCATTTTGGGTTCCTTCTTCTCTACTCTGAGTACCTAATACAAATCTCACTCAAAATTTAACAAACATGATACTCACTGAAGAATGATTAAAGTACATCATCTGCAAATAATATATATTTATATATTTAAAAATAGTGACTTAATGAAAATAATTGCTTATATTATTAAAAGTAGTGTCATATATTAATACTGAATGTTCCAAATATTAATAACATTTCAATCCTCCAATATGCAATTATAATCACCTTTGGTTTATAAATATGCTGAATTTTAGCAATCTATTAGTAAATACAAAATGTGGCTTACTTTTTTGAGTTAGTCACATTATATTATTTAGATGAACTGTTGACATCTTTTTGCTAATATTATATTTGTATATACAGAAGACTATACAACTTGGGTCTAGTGCTTTTCTTTTTCCTCCAGTGGTTTATCAATTTGTTTACAATAGAAATTATTTGTTTAACTTTTCCATTACATCTTATGTGTATTTTGGCAAGTTTTTTCTTTTTTTCCTAAGATACTTTGTCTTTAAAAATGTCCTGATTTAGTCCAGCTGTTCAATTTATTTTCAAATATTTTACTAAAAATGATCTTTTAAAAAATGTCTTGTATCTGTGATTAGTTTATGCCTCGTTGAAATGACTTGAAGTGTGAAAAAAGTTTACCTACTATGTGTTCTCTAATTAATAAAGCTTTCTTAATGGAAAAAAAAAAAACTGGCTTCAAGGTGAGTTGCTTTTATCTGAAGAAAATGTTAAAAGATAAAAAAAAGCTGAAATATATTCTATTTTTATTTTTCAGCTAATTTATACGTCTCAAAAACAGTTTCTGTTTATACAGTCAGATGGATCTTCCATTTCCATGACAATAAATTTTACATCCTGCTTAATTTTGGTGAATTTTAAATAAGTATTTGTTAAATTGACAAAAATAGATGAATGCAAATATAACCGACACACAGAAATTTTATAGTCACTATAAATATCAATGCATTTTGAAAGTAACTATACTTGATTTTGTACTTTCAGATAAAATATCTTTTTCATTTTACTGAATAAGATAGCTTAGCATGTATTACTGTATTATAAATTAGCAAACCAGTAAACTCTTCAACCAGCTAAGTTTGCAAAACATCTTTATTCAATAAGGCTGTAGTAATCATAACAAAGAAAAGTAACTGGCAAGGGTGCAATCATGAAATAAATGTCTCAGAAGTTTAGTCCTGAGTATCTTAATCACAATTATGTCCTGGATTAGAGCTCTGTCATAGTGACCTATTTCACTCCTGTACCCCATCACCTGAAACACTTTACAGAAATCAGCAGGGCTAAAAAGGAGATCCCATTTCTTTTTTTTTTTGATTGCTTTTTCATTAATTATTATTTTATTATTATTATTTTTTTTTTTTCCAGTGGGTTTTGTCATACATTGATATGAATCAGCCATGGATTTACATGTATTCCCAATCCCGATCCCCCCTCCCACCTCCCTCTCCACCCGATTCCTCTGGGTCTTCCCAGTGCACCAGGCCGGAGCACTTGTCTCATGCATCCCACCTGGGCTGGTGATCTGTTTCACCATAGATAGTATACATGCTGTTCTTTTGAAATATCCCACCCTCACATTCTCCCACAAAGTTCAAAAGTCTGTTCTGTATTTCTGTGTCTCTTTTTCTGTTTTGCATATAGGGTTATCGTTATCACCTTTCTAAATTCCATATATATGTGTTAGTATGCTGTAATGTTCTTTATCTTTCTGGCTTACTTCACTCTGTATAATGGGTTCCAGTTTCATCCATCTCATTAGGACTGGTTCAAATGAATTCTTTTTAATGGCTGAGTAATATTCCATGGTGTATATGTACCACAGCTTCCTTATCCATTCATCTGCTGATGGACATCTAGGTTGCTTCCATGTCCTGGCTATTATAAACAGTGCTGCAATGAACATTGGGGTGCACGTGTCTCTTTCAGATCTGGTTTCCTCGGTGTGTATGCCCAGAAGTGGGATTGCTGGGTCATATGGCAGTTCTATTTCCAGTTTTTTAAGAAATCTCCACACTGTTTTCCATAGCGGCTGTACTAGTTTGCATTCCCACCAACAGTGTAAGAGGGTCCCCTTTTCTCCACACCCTCTCCAGCATTTATTGCTTGTAGACTTTTGGATAGCAGCCATCCTGACTGGCGTGTAATGGTACCTCATTGTGGTTTTGATTTGCATTTCTCTAATTATGAGTGATGTTGAGCATTTTTTCATGTGTTTGTTAGCCATCTGTATGTCTTCTTTGGAGAAACGTCTGTTTAGTTCTTTGGCCCATTTTTTGATTGGGTCATTTATTTTTCTGGAATTGAGCTGTAGGAGTTGCTTGTATATTTTTGAGATTAATCCTTTGTCTGTTTCTTCATTTGCTATTATTTTCTCCCAATCTGAGGGCTGTCTTTTCACCTTACTTATAGTTTCCTTTGTAGTGCAAAAGCTTTACATTTGATTAGGTCCCATTTGTTTAGTTTTGCTTTTATTTCCAATATTCTGGGAGGTGGGTCATAGAGGATCTTGCTGTGATTTATGTCGGAGAGTGTTTTGCCTATGTTCTCCTCTAGGAGTTTTATAGTTTCTGGTCTTACATTTAGATCTTTAATCCATTTTGAGTTTATTTTTGTGTATGGTGTTAGAAAGTGTTCTAGTTTCATTCTTTTACAAGTGGTTGACCAGTTTTCCCAGCACCACTTGTTAAAGAGGTTGTCTTTTTTCCATTGTATATCCTTGCCTCCTTTGTCAAAGATAAGGTGTCCATAGGTTCGTGGATTTATCTCTGGGCTTTCTATTCTGTTCCATTGATCTATATTTCTGTCTTTGGGCCAGTACCATACTGTCTTGATGACTGTAGCTTTGTAGTAGAGTCTGAAGTCAGGCAGGTTGATTCCTCCAGTTCCATTCTTCTTTCTCAAGATTATTTTGGCTATTCGAGGTTTTTTGTATTTCCATACAAATTGTGAAATCATTTGTTCTATTTCTGTGAAAAATACCGTTGATAGCTTGATAGGGATTGTGTTGAATCTATAGATTGCTTTGGGTAGAATAGCCATTTTGACAATATTGATTCTTCCAATCCATGAACACGGTATGTTTCTCCATCTGTTTGTGTCCTCTTTGATTTCTTTCATCAGTGTTTTATAGTTTTCTATGTATAGGTCCTTTGTTTCTTTAGGTAGATATACTCCTAAGTATTTTATTCTTTTTGTTGCAATGGTGAATGGTATTGTTTCCTTAATTTCTCTTTCTGTTTTTTCATTGTTAGTATATAGGAATGCAAGGGATTTCTGTGTGTTAATTTTATATCCTGCAACTTTACTATATTCATTGATTAGCTCTAGTAATTTTCTGGTAGAGTCTTTAGGGTTTTCTATATAGAGGATCATGTCATCTGCAAACAGTGAGAGTTTTACTTCTTCTTTTCCTATCTGGATTCCTTTTACTTCTTTTTCTGCTCTGATTGCTGTGGCCAGAACTTCCAACACTATGTTGAATAGTAGTGGTGAGAGTGGGCACCCTTGTCTTGTTCCTGATTTCAGGGGAAATGCCTTCAATTTTTCACCATTGAGGGTGATGCTTGCTGTGGGTTTGTCACATATAGCTTTTATTATGTTGAGGTATGTTCTTTCTATTCCTGCTTTTTGGAGAGTTTTAATCATAAATGAGTGTTGAATTTTGTCAAAGGCTTTCTCTGCATCTATTGAGATAATCATATGGTTTTTATCTTTCAATTTGTTAATGTGGTGTATTACATTGATTGATTTGCAGATATTAAAGAATCCTTGCATTCCTGGGATAAAGCCCACTTGGTCATGGTGTATGATTTTTTTAATATGTTGTTGGATTCTGTTTGCTAGAATTTTGTTAAGGATTTTTGCATCTATGTTCATCAGTGATATTGGCCTGTAGTTTTCTTTTTTTGTGGCATCTTTGTCTGGTTTTGGAATTAGGGTGATGGTGGCTTCATAGAATGAGTTTGGAAGCTTACCTTCATCTGCAATTTTCTGGAAGAGTTTGAGTAAGATAGGTGTTAGCTCTTCTCTAAATTTTTGTTATAATTAAGCTGTGAAGCCATCTGGTCCTGGGCTTTTGTTTGCTGGAAGATTTTTGATGACAGTTTCGATTTCCTTGCTTGTGATGGGTCTGTTAAGATCTTCTATTTCTTCCTGGTTCAGTTTTGGAAAGTTATACTTTTCTAAGAATTTGTCCATTTCATCCAAGTTGTCCATTTTATTGGCATAGAGCTGCTGGTAGTAGTCTCTTATGATCCTTTGTATTTCAGTGTTGTCTGTTGTGATCTCTCCATTCTCATTTCTAATTTTGTTAATTTGGTTTTTCTCTCTTTGTTTCTTAATGAGTCTTGCTAATGGTTTGTCAATTTTGTTTATTTTTTCAAAAAACCAGCTTTTAGCTTTGTTGATTTTTGCTATGGTCTCTTTAGTTTCTTTTGCATTTATTTCTGCCCTGATTTTTAAGATTTCTTTCCTTCTGCTAACTCTGGGGTTCTTCATTTCTTCCTTCTCTAATTGCTTTAGGTGTAGAGTTAGGTTATTTATATTACTTTTTTCTTGTTTCTTGATGTAAGCCTGTAATGCTATGAACCTTCCCCTTAGCACTGCTTTTACAGTGTCCCATAGGTTTTGAGTTGTTGTGTTTTCATTTTCATTCATTTCTATACATATTTTGATTTCTTTTTTGATTTCTTCTATGATTTGTTGGTTATTCAGAAGCGTGTTATTTAGCCTCCATATGTTTGAAGTTTTAACAATTTTTTTCCTGTAATTGAGATCTAATCTTACTGCACTGTGGTCAGAAAAGATGACTGGAATGATTTCAATTTTTTTGAATTTTCCAAGACCAGATTTATGGCCCAGGATGTGATCTATTCTGGAGAATGTTCCGTGTGCACTTGAGAAAAAGGTGAAGTTGATTGTTTTGGGGTGAAATGTCCTATAGATATCAATTAGGTCTAGCTGGTCCATTGTGTCATTTAAGGTTTGTGTTTCTTTGTTAATTTTCTGTTTAGTTGTTCTATCCATAGTTGTGAGTGGGGTATTAAAGTCTCCCACTATTATTGTGTTACTATTAATTTCCTCTTTCATACTCGTTAGCATTTGCCGTACATATTGCGGTGCTCCTATGTTGGGTGCATATATATTTATAATTGTTATATCTTCTTCTTTGATTGATCCTTTGATCATTATGTAGTGTCCTTCTTTGTCTCTTTTCACATCCTTTATTTGAAAGTCTATTTTATCTGATATGAGTATTGCGACTCCTGCTTTCTTTTGGTCTCCGTTTGCATGAAATATTTTTTTCCAGCCCTTCACTTTTAGTCTGTATGTGTCTCTTGTTTTGAGGTGGGTCTCTTGTAGACAGCATATATAGGGGTCTTGTTTTTGTATCCATTCAGCCAATCTTTGTCTTTTGGTTGGGGCATTCAACCCATTTACATTTAGGGTAATTATTGATAGGTGTGGTCCCGTTGCCATTTACTTTGTTGTTTTGGGTTCACGTTTATACAACCTTTCTGTATTTCCTGTCTAGAGAAGATCCTTTAGCATTTGTTGAAGAGCTGGTTTGGTGGTGCTGAATTCTCTCCGCTTTTGATTATCTGTAAATCTTTTGAATTCTCCTTCATATCTGAATGAGATCCTTGCTGGATACAGTAATCTAGGTTGTAGGTTATTCTCTTTCATTACTTTCAGTACGTCCTGCCATTCCCTTCTGGCCTGGAGGGTTTCTATTGATAGATCAGCTGTTATCCTTATGGGAATCCCTTTGTGTGTTATTTGTTGTTTCTCCCTTGCTGCTTTTAATATTTGTTCTTTGTGTTTGATCTTTGTTAATTTGATTAATATGTGTCTTGGGGTGTTTCGCCTTGGGTTTATCCTGTTTGGGACTCTCTGGGTTTCTTGGACTTGGGTGGCTATTTCCTTCCCCATTTTAGGGAAGTTTTCAGCTATTATCTCCTCGAGTATTTTCTCATGGCCTTTCTTTTTGTCTTCTTCTTCTGGGACTCCTATGATTCGAATGTTGGGGCGTTTCACAGTGTCCCAGAGGTCCCTGAGGTTGTCCTCATTTCTTTTGATCATTTTTTCTTTTTTCCTCTCTGCTTCATTTATTTCCACCATTTTATCTTCTACCTCACTTATCCTATCTTCTGCCTCCGTTATTCTACTCTTGGTTCCCTCCAAAGTGTTTTTGATCTCATTCATTGCATTATTCATTTTTAATTGACTCTTTTTTATTTCTTCTAGGTCTTTATTAAACAGTTCTTGAATCTTTTCAATCTTTGTTTCCAGGCTATTTATCTGTAACTCCATTTTGTTTTCAAGATTTTGGATCATTTTTATTATCATTATTCTAAATTCTTTTTCAGGTAGATTCCCTATCTCCTCCTCTTTTGTTTGACTTGGTGGGCATTTTTCATGTTCCTTTACCTGTTGGGTATTTCTTTGCCTTTTCATCTTGTTTAGATTGCTGTATCTGGAGTGGGCTTTCTGTATTCTGGAGGTCTGTGGTTCCTTTTTATTGTGGAGGATTAACCCAGTGGGTGGGGTTAGACGATTGGCTTGTCAAGATTTCCTGGTTAGGGGAGCTTGCGTCAGTGTTCTGGTGCGTGGAACTTGATTTCTTCTCTTTGGAGAGCAATGGAGTGCCCAGTAATGAGTTTTGAGATGGGTCTATGTGTTAGGTGTGTCCTTGGGCAGCCTGTATGTTGATGTTCAGGGCTATGTTCCTGCGTTGCTGGAGAATTTGCGTGGTATGTCTTGCTCTAAAACTTATTGGCTCTTGGGTGGTGGTTGGTTTCAGTGTAGGTATGGAGGATTTTGGACAGTCACTTATTACTTAAAGTTCCATGTAGTCAGGAGTTTTCTGGTGTTCTCAGGTTTTGGGCTTAAGTCTCCTGCCTCTGGATTTCAGTTTTATTCTTCCTGTAGTCTCAGGACTTCTCCAACTATACAGCCCTGATAAGAAAACTTCTAGGTTAATGGCTAAAAGATTCTCCCCCGTTAGGGACACCCAGAGAGGTTCACAGAGTTACATGAAGAAGAGGAGAGGGAGGAGGGAGATAGAGATGAACAGGAGGAGAAAAAGGGGGACTCAAGAGGAGAGAGACAGATCTACGCAGCTGTCTGTTCCCAGAGTGTTCTCCGTAGCCCAGTCACCTACAAGGATTCACAGAATTGGATTGGGAAGAGAAGGGGAAAGGAGGAAATAGAGGTGTTCTGAGGTAGAAAACAGAGAGTCAAGATTGGGAGAGAATAATCTTCGGTTTAAAAATAGGGCTTCTCTTCTTTTTTTTTTTTTGTAAGGTTATAGTGTATTGAAAATGAAAATTAAGGAGTAGTAGAGGAGTACTAGAGGACTTTAAAAGAAATAAGAGAAAAAGAAAAATAGAAAATAGAAGAGAAAAAGGAAAGAAAAAAAAGAAAAAGAAAAAAAAAAAAAAAAAAAAAGAAAAAAATTTTTTTTCCCCCTAATTAAAAAATCGTAAAAGTCTGTGGAAATGAAAGTTAAGGAGTAATGGGGGGAGTAATAGGGGATTTTAAAGGAAAATAAAAGAGAAGAAAGAAAAAAGAAAAAAAAAAAAGAGAAAAAAGTAAAATTATATCTAGGAGTTTCTCTGGAGCTGTTGCGGTCAGTGTGGGTTCGGCTCAGTTTCAGATAGCTCCTCGTTCCAACTTACGCTTCTCGATATCTACAGGCCCCTCCGGTGTAGTCAGTGTTTCCTAGAGGGATTTTAATCTGTTGCACCAGTCCCTTCTGAAGCGGTTCCCTTTGTTTATTTGGCTTCTGTTTGCCGGTCTCTTCAGAGCCTCATTTCCGCCCTGACACAGGCGGGCGGAGGTGGACTCTTATTCAGGTAGCTAGTTCCGTCGCTCTGCGGGGCAGGGAGGGGCTTGCGCTGCAGGGAGAGGCTGGCGCTATGGGGACGGGCTTGCGCCGCGGGGATGGGCTGGGGCTGCCGGGAGGGGCTGACGCTGCTTTCTCCGTCTGTGCTGTTAAAGTCCCAGCTGTTCTATATGGAGCGCGCCCCGCGCTGCGCGAGGTTCCAGCCCTCGGGTGTTCCACAAAAGCGCGGAAGGAAAAGCTGCGCCTGCTCTCTGTGCCTTCCCCGTCAGAGCGGTCCAGGCAGCCAGGGGCTTGATGGGCGCACTATCCCCAGGTGTGGCGCGCCCACTCCCTTCCGCGGACCCAGTCTCAGTTTCCGCTGGCGCCAGTCGGGCGCGTGCGCCTTCCACCCTCAGCGTCCCCAGCCCCAGTCCCCGCCCCGCGCCGGTCGGGTGCCTGCGCCCTGTGTCTCGCTGCGACCTTCCCCTCCCCCCTGCCTCCTGCCTCCGGCGGGGCTGGGCGGGTCCGCAGCCTGCGACCTCTTCTTGGGACTTTCTCCGTCCCTTTGTTCTGCGAACCGCCGGCAGTGTGTTCCGGCCGGTTAATTTACTTTCTCTCTTTTGGTCTCCCACAGTTCAAGTTGGCAACTCACAGAAGTTCCCTCCGATTGTCCTCAGGGCACTCAGGCCCGGACCCTACCCCAAGCAATGCCGCCTAAGAGCTCCCGGGACGGATCTCCGTCCTTAGCTCTTTTGTCTCACTTTTTATCTTTTATATTTTGTCCTACCTCCTTTCGAAGACAATGGGCTGCTTTTCTGGGCGCCTGATGACCTCAGCTAGCGATCCGAAGTTGTTTTGTGAAGTTTGCTCTGCGTTCAGTTATTCTTTTGATGAATTTGTAGGAGAGAAAGTGGTCTCCCCGTCCTACTCCTCCGCCATCTTGGCTCCTCCCCCGAGATCCCATTTCAAAATGAATAATCATAAAGAAACCAGCTTAGGCACTCATTTATAACAAAAGTATCTCAAATAATACTTACTGTATGAATTATACAAGGAATTATAAATGCATGTTTTAAAACATGATTTTATAAAAACAAAGAAATTAATGATATTTCCAAAAAAAGGAAAATGCTATAATACCACAGAAGGAGATGAAATGTAATGTAAGCTGGTAGAACTCAGGAAAGAAATGAAAGTGAAAAATAAGATATTATGTAAATTAGAGCCTCATTGGAAATGTTGATTCTCCTCTGATTATCCCAGTGAGTAATCTGCTGCCAGCCTTGTACTATGCCAAGCCCCCAATCACTGCAACAATATGTTTGAGAAAGAAGAGTGATAATCCCGTGTTTTGGACAAGTTTCTGTTCTGGGGCTATAATTACACATTGGCAGCTTTCATTTCCCCTTCCTATAGCTGCTTCTTCTCACAAGGAACTTCAAATGTATCACCCCACCAGGAGTGATTTCTGCTGCCCTCTGTGCTCATTGAGAATTCAGGGAAGAGGGATCATGAAATGCTGAGATTTACAACACTTTGGTACACAGATGACACTCTGTGAAAATGTCTCAGCATCAACCTCAAGCCAGCAGGGTCCCAGCTGTCCTTAAGCTTGTCAGAAGTAGAAACTCTAATGAAAACACCTTTACAATAAAAAGAATTTAGGAAATAATGCTTTTGAGGAAAGAACTTTGAAGAAATGCCAGGATGCTGTCTTACTTTTGGCTAGAAAATTTCCTTCTTAAACTATTTGTCTATTTAATATTACCAAGACTTTGTCAGGCTTCTTAGACTTGTATTGGCACATGCTAGCCAAGATGTTTTCAAGCTAGTTTTAGAGTGAAATAATGGCTTCCCATTTCACATCAGGTACATAATGAGGCTGTAAAAAATAAATGTTAAGTAGTTCAATGTGTCTTTGTCATTTAACAATTTGCAGTACCTAAAGAATCACTGCATTTTATTTTATGTCAACCATTTGCAGAATTGCAGAGTGTTTTTGAAAATGATACTGAAGCTCAAACGCTACAGGTCTGTAAATATTTGGAGAGACTATGGCACTAGTTAATTTGTAAAAAGTGGTTTTATTTCTAGTGCACTCGTGACTAGTCATGTGAATTTACTTATACTATTGGGTATATGGTTTCTGAACTTCCTCATTTATAAAATGAGTTACCAGTGTCTGCCCTGGGTATTTAATTGGAATTTCCAAACATACCTTGCATGTTCACACCTGTATGTCTTGCCAAATATTGTTTCTTCTATACAAGAATGCTCACACTCACCTTTTTTTCTCAGCCAGGAAAAGTCATCCTCAAATTTATTCTTTATCATCACTCATTTCCAACTTCTCCCACTAGCAAGAAATAATACTTGTTATCTCATCTGTATTCTACAGTTCACTTAGTATTTTTAGTAAACATTCTGATTCCTAACACTGAGAGATTATGGTTTACAGGCCTGGAGGTCATGAATCAGCAATTTTTAACAAACTTACTGATGCTTCTTATGTAAAAAGTTCTTTGGCACTGAATTTAAGAAACTTCCATGATAGCTTCTCATATGTATTTCTATTTTATCTCTTAACATATTGCTACAATTAAATCACCAAAAAAGAGGTCATGTTTAATTGCTACTTCAATGCTGAGAACATGATTGAAAAATAAAATCAATACAATTTCATTGAATGAATGAAGCAAAGTAGGGAAGAAACCCATAAGACATGATTTTCTGATGTTATATCTTTCACTCCTTCTTTGGTTGAATGTTAAATGAGAGAACTTGACCACAGTAATAAGCTAAATAAGAAAAATCATGTTCATATCAATTGAGGCAAAAACAAATGTTTTACAGAATTTAATACCCACTCAAGGTAAAAATTCATAGCAGATGATGATTATAAGAGAGTTCCTCCAGCTTGATAAAAAGCATCTACAAAACAGCATTATTTAAAATAATAACAATGACTAATTGGATGTATCCTCATTAATATTGGGAACCAGACACATATGTCCATTCTTATCATTCTTTTTTAACATTGTATTGGAAATTCAAGATAGTTCAATAAAAGCAAAAAAAAAAAAAAAAAAAAGAAATAAAACACCCTCTGATTAGGAAGGAAGGGTTAAAACTGTCCCAGTTGCAAGTGATGTGAAGTTAAATGTAGAAAGCCCCAAGGAATTTAAAAAAAAATAAATAAAACAGACTAGAGATGTCTTCATTACAATAGCAGATACAAAGGGAACATTTTGTGCAAAGTTGGGCACAATAAAGGACAGAAATGGCAACGACCTAACAGAAGCAGAAGATATTAAGAAGAGGAAGTTAGAATACATAAAATAACTATATAAGAAGGTCTTAATGACCCTGATAACCTCGATGATGTGGTCAGTCACCTAGAGCCAGACATCCTGGAGTGTGAAGTCAAGTGGACATTACAAAGCATTACTACGAACAAAGCAAGTGGAGGTTATGCTGCTCCAGCTGAGCTATTTTAAATCCTAAGAGATATTGCTTCCCTGGTGGCTCAGAATCCTCCACCAGTAAAGAATCCACCTGCAATGCAGCAGACCAGCTGTGGGTTGGGAAGATCCCTTGAAGAAGGGAATTGCAACCCACTCCAATGTTCTTGTCTGGAGAATTCCATGGACAGAGGAGCTTGGTGGGTTATAGTCCAAGGGGTCACAAAAAATCGAACACAACTGAGTGACTAACATGTTCACTTTAACTTGCAAAAGATGTTGCTGTGAAAGTGCTGAACTCAATATGCCAGCAAATTTGGAAAACCAGACAGTGGCCACAGGACTGGAAAATGTCAGTTTTCATTCCAATCACAAAGAAGGGCAATGCCAAAGGATGTTCAAACTACCATATAATTGCACTCATATCACATGCTAGCATGGTAATGTTAAAAACTCTTCAAGCTAGATTTCAGCAGGACATGAACCAAGTTGGGTTTAGAAAAGGCAGAGGAATCAGAGATCAAATTACCAACGTCCATTAGATCATAGATAAAACAAGGAAATTCCAGTAAAACATCTATTTCTGCTTCACTGACTAAGAAATCCTTTGACTGTGTGGATGAAAGCAAATTTTGGAAAATTCGTAAAGAGATGGAAATACCAGACCACCTTACAGGCTTCCCAGGTGACACTAGTGGTAAAGAACCTGCCTCTTAATGCAAGAGATGCAAGTAGACGCAGGTTCGATCCCTGGGTCAGGAAGATCCCCTGGAGAAGGGAATGGTAACCCACTCCAGTACTCTTGCCTGGAGAATCCCAAGGAAGAGGAGCCTGGTGAGCTACAGTTGTTAGGGTCACAAAGAGTCAGACACGACTGAAGTGACTTAGCGCATAGCAGGTTACCTGAGAAACTGAGAAACTTGTATGCAGGTTAAGAAGTAACAGTTAGAACCAGACATGAAACAAAGTTCATTAGACAAAATTCTATCAAACACGAGACTGGTTCAAAATTGAGAAAAGAGTATGTCAAGGCTGTATGTTGTTACCATGCATATTTAGCTTCTAGGCAGAGTACATCACATGAATTGCTGGGATAGGTGAATCACAAGCTGGAATCAAAAATACTGGGAGAAATAGCAACAATCTCAATTATGTAGATGATGCCTCTCTAATGGCAGAAGGCAAGAGGAACTGAAGAGCCTCTTGACGAGGGTGAACGAAAATAGTGAAACATTTGGCTTATAAGTCAACATTCAAAAACTAAGATCATGGTATCCATTCCTATCACTTCATGGCAAATAGATGGGGAAACAATGGAAACAGAGACAGGCTTTATTTTCTTGGGCTCCAAAATCACTACAGACAGTGACTGTAGCCCTGAAACTCAAAGGTGTTTACTCCTTGGAAAGATATCTATTACAAACCTAGATAGTGTATTAAAAAGCAGAGACATTGCTTTGCCAACAAAAGTAGGTTTAGTCAAAGCTCTAAATTTTCTAGTAGCCATATTTGGATGTGAGAACTGGACCATAAAGGAGGCTTAGCACTGAAGAACAGATGCTTTTGAATTGTGGTGCTAGAGAAGACTCTTGAGAATCCATTGGGCAGCAAGGAGATCAAACCAGTCAGTCTTAAAAGAAATCAACCCTGAAATTCATTGGAAGGACTGATGCTGAAGATGACACTCTGATACTCTGGCCATCTGATGCAAAGAGCCAACTCATTGGAAAAGAATTTGATGCTGAGAAGACTGAGGGTAGGAGGAGAAGGAGGTGACAGAGGATGAGATGGTGGGATAACATCACTGACTCAATGGATGTGAGCTTGAGCAAACACCAGGAGATAGTGAAGAACAGGGCAACTTGGTGGCTGGAAGCCATGGAGTCACAAAGAGCAGAACACAATGTAGTTACTGAACATCAACAACAACAACAAAATAGTTCTATTTTGAGCCTTTTGAAGAAGCTACATACTATATTCCATAGTGGTCACACCAATGTATATGTTCACCAGCAACGTTCAAGGCAAATCTGAGTTTCTGATATGTATAGATTGCCTTCTTTCTGAAGAACTTCTTTTAATATTTTTTCAGTGCAAATTGTTGGACAACAAATTCCCACATAAGTTGGTTGTGTGAGGAAGTCTTCTTTTACATTTTTAAAGAATAATTGTGTAGGATACAGCATTTTTGGTTGATGATGTTTTCTTTTTTTCTCTCAATATGTGAAATATTTCCATCCACAATATTCTCTCTTTTATAGTTTCTGAGAAGTAAGATGTAATTCTCATCTTTGCTCTTCTCACCCTTTAAAAGAACCACTTTGCCTTATTTCAATATTTTTTCTTAATCTTTGATTTTCTGCTGTTTGCATACTATATGACTATATATATATATATATAATATATATAAATTTAAAAAAAATTAACCCCACTTGGTACACCAAGTTTTCTGAATATGTGGTTTTGTGTATTACATTAATTTGGATAAATTCTCAATCTTTGTTTTGAGTATTTATTCTGTTCATTTTTTTCCTTCTTTTTCTAGTATTCACACTGCAAATATGTTGCACTTTTTGTAGTTATCTCACAGTCCTTAAATATGTTATTCTCTATTATTTTAGTCTTTTCTTCTCTTTGTTATTCAATTTGGACTGTTTGTATTGATACATGTTCAAGGTCAGAGATTCTTTTTTTTTTTTTTTTCAAAGCCATGTAAAGTTCACTAATGAAGTCTTCAAAAGCATCTTCAGCACCCTTAGATTCTTTTTGATCTCTAGTATTTATTCTAGATTCTTCCTTAGAATGTGTGTATTTTTGGTTACATTAACTATCTGCTTTTACTTTCTTTGTTACCCAAAATAACCCTTAATGTATTAATCATAGTTAAATTCAACTGGAGAATTATAACATCTCTGCCATATCTGGATTTGGTTCTAATAGTTGACTTGTCTTTTTAATGCCTGTGTTTGTGTGTGTGTCTGTATACGTGTATACTTATTTTTTGGTATATGGTATATGTTTTAATTGAAAGAAGGCATAATATACTAGGTAAAATGAATTACAAATAGAGGTCTCTGGTATTATAATGCAAAGTTGTAAGGGAACAGAACGTGTTCTATAGTCCTTTGACTAGGTCTCATTCTTTTGGTATTCCTGTGCTCTTGGACAGTGAACGTCACCAAATCTTCTCAGCCACCCATCCCTTCTAGAGGGTTAGAGGCAGCTGAAGCTGGTATTTCTCTACCCCCAGTTTGATTCACTTCAGTTCAGTCACCCAGTGGTGTCCGACTCTTTGTGACCCTATGAATTGCAGCATGCCAGGCTTCTTTGTCCATTCCCAACTCATGTTGGTGATGTCATCCAACTATCTCATCCTCTGTCATCCCCTTCTCCTCCTGCCCTCCTTTCCCTGTGTCAGGGTCGTTTCTAAGGAGTTAGTTCTTCATATCAGGTGGTCAAAGTATTGCAACTTCAGCTTCAGCGTCAGTCCTTCCAATGACTATCCAGGACTGATTTCTTTTAGGATTGACTAGTTTGATCTTACAGTCTAATAGACTCTCAACAGTCTTCTCCAACACTACAGTTCAAAAGCATCACTTCTTCAGTTCTCAGCTTTCTTTATGGTACAACTCTCACATGCATACATGACTACTGGAAAAAATCATAGCTTTGACTAGACTGACCTTTGTCGGCAAAGTGATGTCTCTGTTTTTTAATATGCTATCGAGGTTGGTCATAGTTTTTCTTCCCAGGAGCAAGTGTCTTTTAATTTCATGGCTGCAATCACCATCTGCAGTGATTTTGGAGCCCAAGAAAATAAAGTCTCACTGTTTAGTTTGTCTCCCCATCTATTTGACATAAAATGATGGGACCAGATGCCATGATCTTCATTTTTTGAATGTTGAGTTTTAAGCCAGCTTTTTCATTCTCCTCTTTCACCTTCATCAAGAAGCTCTACAGTTCAACTTTGTTTTCTGCCATTAGGGTGGTGTCATCTGCAAATCTGAAGCTATTGATAATTTTCCTGGCAATCTTGATTCCGCCTTGTGCTTTATAAAATCCAGCATTTCATATGGTGTACTCTGCATATAAGTTACATAAGCAGGGTGACAATATACAGCCATGATGTACTCCTTTCCCAATTTTGAACCAGTCTGTTGTTTCATGTCCAGTTCTAAGTGTTACTTCTTGACCTGCAGACAGATTTCTCTGGAGGCAGGTCAGGTGGTCTGGTATTCCCATCTCTTTAACAATTTTCCTTAGTTTGTTGTGATCCACACAGTCAAAGCATTTAGTGTAAGACCTCAGAAGGTTTGGTTCTGATAAAACAGTTTATTCTAAGGGCAGATTTGTCATGAAGAGCAAGTATTCTGGTGTCTTTCAAGATAATTATTTTTCAGCTCCTCCTACTTGAAACATGAAGAGACTTTTGTCTGATTTTCACTGTGAACCTAGAGCTCCTGGAGGTAAAACTCACAGTTTAAGGTCCCTCCATATGTTGGGTACTTGGAGTTTTTAAGTCTCAGGTTGTCAACAGTGAGTCCATATCAACTCATCAATTCAAATTCAGGTTTTCCTGAGTACTGGTTCCTATTCAGATGTCTGCTCATGTGTTTCTGCTCTAGAAAAGATGTGATTCTCTGTATTTGCTTGTCTGTTTTTCCATTTTGGGAGCAGGGAATTTCCATGTGACATCACTTCTCAGATGGATTTAAAAAGAAGTGTTGATGCTTCAGTTCATTCACAATTGTACTTGTTAGGATGGGGTGGCAAAGTGCAAGTTCCTGCATTTTGGAGTGAAAACCAAACATCTTCTTCTGTTATTCCCATGGATTCTCATATAGACCCTTCTCCCTGAGGACTCAAGCGTTGTTGTAATCAATAGATTCCTGGTTTTAAAGCAGATGAATGTCCAGGTGCATTTCAAAAGATCATGACATTTTTGACATGTCTTCTCTGCCTGCCCCCCCCCCAGATTTATTAAGATATAATTGACATCTATCACTGCACAATGTTTTAATGGAGAAAGTGATCCCACCTCTTCTTTCTAGTCATGAATTCTTGATTTCTTCTGCCAGTACAAGTTAGATAGTACCATTATTAAGTCCTATATATTTGATAATAAGATACCATGGCCTATAAACTACCTTCACAGTTCTTGGTGAATCTTCCTCCCTTGGTTACCCCAGAACCTTTCCCATCATTACTATGATTGCTTCCCCCTTGCTTCTAACAGTGAGTTAGCATATACTTGTAAAACATTGTGGCTAGGAGTCATGAACAATGCCAGGATTTGTGGCCTCTGGAGGAGAGGAATTCTATCCGGGGCCAGAGATGAGGCTTGATCACTCAGAGCTTTTATGTAGCAGAGTTTTATTGCAATATAAAAAGAGATAGAGAAAGCTTCTGACATAGACATCAGAAGGGGACAGAAGGAGTGCCTCCTTGCTAGTAATTTGTTGTTGTTCAATCAGTCAGTAGTGTCTGACTCTTTGCAACCCCATGGACTGCGGCACTCCAGGCTTCCCTATCCTTCACCAGCTTCTTGCTCAAACTCAAGTCCACTGAGTTGATGATGCCATCCAATCATCTCATCCTCTGTTGTCCTCTTCTCCTACCTTCAATCTTTCCCAGAATCATGGTCTTTCCCAATGAGTCAGCTCTTTGAATCAGATGGCCAAAATATTGTAGCTTCAGCTTCAGCATCAGTCCTTCTACTGAATATTCAAGGTTGATTTCCTTTAGGATGTACTGGTTTGACCTCCTTTCATTCCAAGGAACTCTCAAGTGTCTTTTCCAACACCACAGTTCAAAAGCATCACTTCTTTGGTGCTCATCCTTCTTGATGGTCGAGCTCTCACATCTGTGCATGACTACTGGAAAAACCATACCTTTGACTATAAGGACCTTTGTTGGCAAAGTAATGCTAGTTTTTAGCAAGGCATTTTATACCTGTTAGTAAGGTGCTAATCAGATTAAAAAAAAAAAAAAACCACAAATCAAGACTGAGAGAGTTGTCCCAGTTGCTCCCACAACATGCATTTTGAGGTAGAATGGCACAAAAGGAGTCATCTCTGGCCATAAAACAATTGACATAAATCTTGAATAAAGGCAGATTTCAAAGCAAATACATAATTTCATTAATAGAGTTAAAAAAAAAAAAAAACCAAAACTTTTCCATGAGTAAGATGTACTGGTTTGCTGAGCCACTATTAGCTCAAGGTTTGAAAAAAAAAAAAAAAAAAGAAGGTAAGTCTTAGGGGGAACTGATTTGAGGAAAGGCAGATGCCAAAGCAAATACATAGTTTAACTGACATAGCTTACAAAAAATGTTTCCATAAGAAAAACTGCTCTGGTTAGCTGAATACTTGAGAAAAGTTAAGTTCAAGGGAACCAGGTATCCTCATGATAACAGGAATAAAAGAGAAGAGAAAAAAAAAAAAGATCTGCCACTTGCAGTTTATTTCCTCCTGCCTCTTAGGGACCTCTGGCCTCCCTACGGAAGCTGTTAGCCCTTTCACTTGCTTCCATAGTTTTGGGAATCTCTCATTTTAATTTCTTTTAGTGACTTAAGTTTTACAACAGTCTTTCCTATTGACAGCCTGATTTGTAGGTTAGAGCTACACTGAATTTTTCTTTTTTTTTAGGTTTTGATTTTTTTAAATTATGAAAATATCATAACACATTTATAGGAGACTTGGAAAATAAGAACAAGGTTAAATATAGTTATACTACATATTGCAATTTTTTTTTAAGACAGATAAATTAAGATTTTAGTTGGAGGGTCAATATCACACTCTCAAAAATTAATAGAATGAATATACAGAGAAGTAGAAACATATAGTAGACCTGAAAAGCACTGTGAATGAATTCAACATAATTAAGATTTATACAATTTCACTCAACAGTAGGACATACTGAACATTTTGTGGTGCAGGTACTCCTTCCACCAGTGAGTTTGTTGTAGGCTTGATAAATGTGTATAAACCAAATCTTCCCATAGAATATATTCATCTACCACATATTCTTGCCACACTCTGTTGTGCCCACTTACCTCAGTCTGTAAATTCTTTCTCCTATCATTTCCATTACAACTTTAGTCATGAGAGAGCCTTGTTTACACCTCTATGAGCCATCTTTTTAATGAGCCATACTATTTCATGTTGTCCTGACCAAGCATTAAGGGTAAACTTAGGATAGTGCTTCTAAGTCAACAAGTCTTTTCTGTTTGATTTTATTTTCCAATTCTTCTAGTTAAGCCCCCTAACCATAGGAATGGGGTGCTTCCTTGGTGGCTCAGCCGGTAAAGAATCTGCTTGCAATGCAGGTGACACAGGTTTGATCCCTGGGTCGGGAAGATCCCCTAGAGAAGGAAATGGCAACCCACTCCAGTATTCTTGCATGGAGAATTCCACAGACAGTGGACCCTGGCAGAATACAGTCCATGGATCACAAAGAGTCAGGAACGACTGAGCACTTATCACTTTCACTTTCACCCATAGGAATAACCTTTCCTGTATATTCCTATGGTTCCTTCCAGGTAAAGGTTAATTAAGTATTACCATTACCTTTTTGCTTTAGCTCGTTCCTTTTTTTTTTTCAGGCTGAGGTTGTTCTCATTTGGATTATTCTGTCATTTAACACTAGTTACAGGCAAACTGGGGGTGTCCCTGGTGGCTCTGATGGTAAAGAATATGCCTGCAATGCGGGAAACCCAGTTTCGATTCTTGGGTTGGAAAGAGTTCCTGGAGGAGGGCATGGCAACCCACTCCAGTATTCTTGCCTGGAGAATCCCCACGGCAGAGGGACCTTGAGGGCTACAGTCCACGTGGTCTCAAAGAATCAGACATCCCTGAGCGACTAAGCACAGTACAGCACATAGGCAAAGTGGACAACATGGTGGGTAGGAAAAATCCTGAGGTTTATGCTCAAGGGTTTTTGGTTGCTTTTATGTTTTAAATATATGTAATTGATTATTTTTTGCTCACATGAAGATAAATGGCTTTCTATGAATTGTGAAAAATTAATTGTGGATATATTCTTTAAAATGTCAGTGGGTTAACACTATTATCACTAATACTATTGATTTACAACTAATACAATGCCCTGTAGTTTTGTTTTCAGTAGTAAAGGAAAAAAGATTATAGATTTAACCTAAGGGGAAAGAAAAACTTCTGTTCGGGTTATTTGGCAAGGTAAATTCTCATTCCTAGAGACTGCTGCTTTATGAAAGAAAAGCCTCTGCATTTTTCCTCAGCTTAGAGGAAGATATTACCTCTTACCAAGGATGGATCAGGCTCAGAAGATTCATAAGATTTATATGTGAAGGTCTCATTTTTTCCAGCCAGAGCGATAATCTTGGCATAATAATAAAATTACTTTGGCTGAGTACTTACCTGTCTTTGAAGTTTAACCACAGTTTTGAATTTTCTATTCAGCTTTTTTTGCCCTTCCCTTAGAGGAGATTAAAGATTCTTTATATGTAGTCAAAGTGACCCTCAGGCTTCCATATCTGTCTTTCAAGTGACAGTTTCTTTATCTCAAATGCTCATTCCCTCTAGATAGCATTAATCATGCTCAGGAGTGATTATATAATAACGCTTCCTAACATCTACTATTTATTTTGCACATCTCAAATACTTGGCCAGTCAGCTAATGCATTCCCTTCCAGTCATACACCATCAAGATTCATCTCTGGCTTTATCAATTGAACGGCCTCATTTTGCCAGGAACTGTCTGTACTTCAACTATCAAAAATGATGATGTCTTTATTACCAATGAGGTGGCTAGTTTTGGGTATAAATTTTTATTACTTGCATTTTTAAATCACTTCTCTTTAATCTGTCTTATAGTATGTTCTCCAGAAGCAGAAGAAGTGACAGAGTTTGGAGTGCTATATATTCTCTAGCAATCAACACCTGTGAAACGAATGTGGACAGAACAGGATCAGGCAGGGTACAATTGAAACCATAATGCAGGCCTAACAAAGGCTCATTCAACTTAGTAAAAGCTCTGGAGTAACACTGTCCTTCTGAGTTTTCTTTTTTGAAGGAAGTAAAAATGTTAGGCCACTTTATCCCTGTGCTATTCAGTCACTGGATGCAAACTGACCAGGGAAAGGAAGGACATTTGGTCAGTAGGCTCTGTGGTGCAGAGCCTGAAAGAATTGATAGCTGGAATATCTCTGCTGACCATGCTTCCTCATGTAGGCAGTCCATGACTCTTTGGAGTCTTATGGCTTTGTCTACTTTAGATATTTAGTTAACCACCTGTAAGTTTAGCCAAGATTTAAGAAACCTTAATCTAGAAAATTTCATTGACATGTACAAAACAAATGAACTTAGGCCAAGAGAATTTCTTTTTCTAAAATTAGGACTGTGATTTAAAAAATTAAATTTTCTTTTTTGAAAACAAAATTGAGACTGGTTATAAAAAATATCTAATTCTAATAACTGACATTCCGATTTTTTATTTTTTTTTAATTTCTGAAAGGTATAATTTTATGGTGTGTTGACTTTTTAAACATAATGAAAAAAGAGAAGACTTCTTTAAGAAGAATTATTTACTAAGTGATAATTATGGTATATAGACTAAGATCTATGTTGCATGAAAAATGGAAATTGAAGTTAAGCAAATACTAGAAACTATTTATATTATTTCAAAAGTTTTTTATTTATTTATTTATTTATTTTGTGTAAGATTACTTACTACTTGGTTTTCAGCTTAGGTATTTTTCCATTCATTTTCATAGCTTCCTTTTTTTAAAAAACATTTAATTTTTTTTTACTAATATTCTATATTATTTTTAAAAAACATGCACTTCTTGTAACATTTGATGATGGATAGTATTTTGGAGAGTGTGATTTAAGTGAAAATAGAAAGCTCACAATACACCAAATAACTGCTTTATAAAGATTAATAGGGCTTCCCTGATGGCTCAGATGGTAAAGCGTCTGTCCACAATGTGGAAGACCTTAGTTTGACCCCAAGGTCAGGAAAATCCTCTGGAGGAGGAGATGGCAACCCATTCCAGTACTTTTGCCTGGAAAATTCCACAGATGGAGGAGCCTGGTGGGCTACAGTCCATGTGGCCACAAAGAGTCAGATGTGACTGAGCAACTTCGCTTTCAATTTCATAAAGATTAAAACAGACGGTGGTCCTAAGATGGTATAGGAATAGGATGGGGAGACCACTTTCTCCTCCACAAATTCATCGGAAGATCATTTGAACATTGAACAAATTCCACAAAACAATGTCTGAATGCTGGTGGAGACACTAGGCACCCAGAAAGGCAGCCCATTCTCTTTGAAAGGAGGTAGGACAAAATATAAAAGATAAAAAGAGAGACAAAAGAATTAGAGATGGAGACCTGTCCCAGGGAGGGAGTCATGAAGGAGGAAAAGTTTCCAAACACCAAGAAATCCTCTCACCAGTGGGTCTGTGGGGAGTTTTGGAATCTCAGAGGGCAACATAATTGGGGGAGGGGGAGGACACAGAATATGTGCCTCAACCAAAACTCCCAAAGGAGAAAGAGCCCAGATTTTTGCGTTGTCCACCAATGAGAGGGGAAGGCGCAGGTTGCATGCTCAGGGTAAGGACCTGGACTGAATGCCCTGAGGACAATCTGAGGAAACTAACATGAGATAGCAACCCAAACTGCAGGATAGCCAGAGAGAGAGAAAAAAATAAAGAGAGAGAGAGAGAACTTTCCCACAAAAAGCTATAACCTAAGACAATGCCAGGCCACTCACAGAACAAAGGACTCAGTGAATACCAGAAAAGAGCTAGCGGTTGCAGACCAGCCCACCCCCCACCAGAGGCAGAAAGGCAGGAGGGCGGTAGCCAGAGCCAGAAGGTGAGGGGCAATCTCGGCCCCAGAGATGGCATCCTCCACCAAACTGTGAGCAGGGTCCCAGTCGCTAACCAAATCTTCTGGGATCCTGGACAGTTGACATCTGCCAGGAGGGTTGCAGCCTGAGATCAGCCCACCAGAGGAGACACCAGAGGCGCACCTGAGATGGCACTCCCTGTATGCATCAAATTTGCCTTGACAGAATGATCTCTGTTCGTTTCCAAGGCAGACCATTCAATATCATGGTAATCCAAGCCTATGCCCCAACCAGTAATGCTGAAGAAGAAGTTGAACGGTTCTATGAAGACCTTTAAGACCTTTTAGAACTAACACCCAAAAAAGATGTCCTTTTCATTATAGGGGACTGGAATGCAAAAGTAGGAAGTTAAAAAACACCTGGAGTAACAGGTAAATTTGGCCTTGGAGCACGGAATGAAGCAGGGCAAAGGCTAATAGAGTTTTGCCAAGAGAACGCACTGGTCATGGCAAACACCCTCTTCTAGCAATACAAGAGAAGACTCTACACATGGACATCACCAGATGGCCAACACTGAAATCAGATTGATTATATTCTTTGCAGCCAAAGATGGAGAAGCTCTATACAGTCAGCAAAAACAAGACCTGGAGCTGGCTGTGGCTCAGATGATGAACTCCTTATTATCAAATTCAGACTTAAACTGAAAAGAGTAGGGATAACCACTAGGCAATTCAGGTATGACCTAAATCAAATTCCTTATGAATATACAGTGGAAGTGAGAAATAGGTTTAAGAGACTAGATCTGATAGACAGAGAACCTGATGAACTATGGACAGAGGTTCGTGACATTGTACAGGAGACAGGGATCAAGACCATCCCCATGTGAAAGAAATGCAAAAAGGCAAAATGGTTGTCTGAGGAGGCCTTACAAATAGCTGTGAAAAGAAGAGAAGTAAAAAGCAAAGGAGAAAAGGAAAGATATTCCAATTTGAATGCAGAGTTCCAAAGAATAGCCAGGAGAGATAAGAAAGCCTTCCTCAGAGATAAATGCAAAGAAATAGAGGAAAACAACAGAATGGGAAAAACTAGAAATCTCTTCAAGAAAATTAGAGATACCAAGGGAACATTTTATACAAAAATGGGCTCAATAAAGGACAGAAAAGTTATGGACCTAACAGAAGCAGAAGATATTAAGAAGAGGTGGCAAGAATACACAGAAGAACTGTACAAAAAAGATGTTCATGACCAAGATAATCACAATGGTGTGATCCCTCACCTAGAGCCAGACATCCTGGAATGTGAAGTCAAGTGGGCCTTAGAAAGCATCACTATGAACAAAGCTAGTGGAGGTGATGGAATTCCAGTTGAGCTGTTTCAAATCCTGAAAGATGAGGCTGTGAAAGTGCTGCACTCAATATGCCAGCAAATTTGGAAAATTCAGCAGTGGCCACAGGACTGGAAAAGGTCTTTTTTCATTCCAATCCCTAAGAAAGGCAATGCCAAAGAATGCTCAAACTACCACACAATTGCACTCATCTCACACGCTAGTAAAGTAATGCTCAAAATTCTCCAAGCTAGGCTTCAGCAATATGTGAACTGAGAACTTCCAGATGTTCAAGCTGGCTTTAGAGAAGGCAAAGGAACCAGAGATCAATTTGCCAATATCCTCTGGATCATCGAAAAAGCAAGAGAGTTCCAGAAAAACATCTATTTCGGCTTTATTGACTATGCTAAAGCCTTCGACTGTGTGGATCACAATAAACTGTGGAAAATGCTGAAGGAGATGGGAATACCAGACCACCTGACCTGCCTCTTGAGACACCTGTATGCAGGTCAGGAAGCAACAGTTAGAACTGGACATGGAACAACAGACTGGTTCCAAATAGGAAAAGGAGTACATCAAGGCTGTATATTGTCACCCTGCTTATTTAATTTATATGCAGAGTACATCATGAGAAACGCTGGGCTGGATGAAGCACAAGCTGGAATCAAGATAGCCGGGAGAAATATCAATAACCTCAGATATGCAGCTGACACCACCCTTATGGCAGAAAGTGAAGAGGAACTAAAAAGCTTCTTGATGAAAGTGAAAGAGGAGAGTGCAAAAGTTGGCTTAAAGCTCAACATTCAGAAAACTAAGATCATGACATCTGGTCCCATCACCTCATGGGAAATAGATGGGGAGACAGTGGAAACAGTGTCAGACTTTATTTTTGGGGGCTCCAAAATCACTGCGGATGGTGATTGCAGCCATGAAATTAAAAGATGCTTACTCCTTGGAAGGAAAGTTATGACCAACCTAGATAGCATATTAAAAAGCAGAGACATTACTTTGCCAGCAAAGGTCCGTCTAGTAAAGGTTATCTATTTTTCAGTGGTCATGTATGGATGTGAGAGTTGGACTGTGAAAAAAGCTGAGCGACAAAAAATTGATGCTTTGGAACTGTGGTATTGGAGAAGACTCTTGAGAGTCCCTTGGACTGCAAGGAGATCCAGCCAGTCCATCCTAAAGGAGATCAGTCCTGGGTGTTCATTGGAAGGACTGACATTGAAGCTGAAACTCCAATAATTTGGCCACCTCATGCGAAGACTTGACTCATTGGCAAAGACCCTGATGCTGGGAGGGATTGGGGGCAGGAGGAGAAGGGGACGACAGAGGATGAGATGACTGGATGGCATCACCGACTCGATGGGCATGAGTTTGAGTAAACTCCGGGAGTTGGTGATGGACCAGGAGGCCTGGCGTGCTGCAGTTCATGGGGTCGCAAAGAGTCAGACACGACTAAGCGACTGAACTGACTGACTGACTGACTGACTGACTGACTGACTGTATACACCCAGGAAACTGAGCTGCCAGGACCAGGGAGGTGATAAGACGCACCACACACGTGGGATAGTGCACTCACCAAGCATCTGGTCACCTGAGCTCCTCGGACCTGGGAAGGGCACAAACTCAGGCCCAACTGAGTCTGTGCCTTTGTGGAGTACCCAAGAACCTGAACCTGAGCAGGTTAGACCTGGAATGTGCACAGAACCCAGGGGCTTCTTTGGAGAGTTCCCCTGCAGAGCAACCTGAAGCCTGAGCATTGTAGACTGGAAAAGCAAAGGAGCCATGAATTGGGGCGAACTCAGTGTGGTCCAGACACTGTGAGAACTCCACAAACACGCCAGTGATATTTGTTTGCAGCATTCCTCCCTGCCCACAGCACAACTGAACAAGTAAGTCTAAATAAGTGACCACCTTCGGCCCCTTATGTCAGGGTGGATATTAGACACTGAAGAGATTTGCAAACAGAAGAAGCCAAAATAAACAAAGAAGAGGGAGGTGCTCTGAAAGTGACAGGTACAACAGATCAAAACACTGTGGTTAGCATTGACTAAGCATTGGAAGGGGCCTATAGACCTTGAGAAGAAGTATAAGCTAAAACAAGGAACTATCTGAAACTGAACTGACCCCACACTGCCCTCAACAGCTCCAGAGAAATTCCTAGATATACTTTTACTACTATCATTTTTTGTATTATTTTATTTTTAAGTTCTTTATTACCCCTTTATAACCTACTATTACCTTGCAAAAAGACCCTATTTTTAAAGCAAATTTTAAATACATATTTTTAAAAAATGTGATTGATTTTGTTTTGTGTTTTTAATATTGTATTTTTGAAAGTCTAACTTCTACTCTAGATTTTTAATCTTTGCTCTTCAGTATTTATTATCAGTTTTGTACCTTTAAGAATCTAATATTCAGTACCTATTTTTACTTAAGGGTGTGACTATTGGCTTGATTGCTCTTGCCCCTTTTGACTCTCCCTTTTCTACCCAAGATCACCTTTATCTATTTCCTTCCCCTTCTCTTCTCTCCTTAACTCTGTGAATCTCTCAGGGTGTCCTGGGCTGTGGAGAACACTTAGGGAACTGATTACTGGCTAGATTGGTCTCTCCCTTTTTGACTGCACCTCTTCTCTTACTGGTCACCTCTATCTCCCTTCCCTCTCTTCTCTTCCCTATGTAACTCCATGAACCTCTCTTGGTGTTCCAGACTGTGGAGAACACATGGGGAATTGATTACTGGCTAGATTTTTCTCTCCCCTTTTGATTTCCCCTCTTCTCCTCCTGGTCACTTCTATCTCCCTTCTCCCTCTTCTCTTCTCCATGTTACTCTGAAAACATCTCTGGGTGTCTCTCACTGTGGAGAATCTTTTCACCATTCACCTAGATGTTTTATCATCAGTGCTATATGGATGGAGAAGTTTTGAGGCTACTGTAAGAATAAGACTGAAAGCCAAGGCATAAGGCTTAAGGACAAAACTTGAGAACACCAGAGATCTCCTGACTCCAGGGAACATTGATTGACAAGAGTTCATCCAAAAGCCTCCATACCTACACTGAAACCAAACTCCATGCAAGAGCCAACAAATTCCAGAGCAAGACATACCACACTAATAGTCCAGCAACCCAGGAACATAGCACTGAGCATTAGAATACAGGCTGCCCCAAGTCACATCAAACCCACAGACAGCTCAAAACTCACTACTGGATACTTCGTTGCACTCCAGAGAGAAGAGATCCGGCTCCACCCGCCAGAACACAGATGAAAACTTTCCTAACCAAAAACCTTGACAAGCAACTAGTCCAACCCCACCCACAGGGAGCAACCTCCACAGTAAACTTCCAGTCTACAGAAAGGCCACCTTAAACACAGCCATCTAAACAAGATGAAGATGCAGAAAAATATTCAGCAGGTAAATACCCACCAAACCAAACAAAAGAGGAGGAGATAGGGAGTCTACCTGAAAAAGAATTCAGAATAATGATAGTAAAGATGATCCAAAATCTTGAAAAACAAATGGAGTTATAGATAAATAGATTAGAGACAAGGATTGAGAAGATGCAAGAAATGTTTACCAAGGACCTAGAAGGAAAAAAAAAAAAAAAAAAGTCAATCAATAATGAATAATGCAATAAATGAGATCAAAAGCACTCCAGAGTGAACCAACAATAGAATAATTGAGGCAGAAGATATGATAAGTGAGGTGGAAGATAGAATGGTGGAAATAAATGAAGCAGAGAGGAAAAAAGAAAAAAAAAGAATTAAAAGAAATGAGGACAACTTCAGAGACCTCTGGGACAATATTAAACACCATAACATTCAAGTCATAGAAGTCCCAGAAGAAGAAGACAAAAAGAAAGGCCATGAGAAAATACTTAAGGAGATAATAGTTGAAAACTTCCCTAAAATCGAGAGGGAAATAGCCACCCAAATCCAAGAAACTCAGAGGATCCCAAACAGGATAAACCCAAGGCAAACCATCCCAAGACACATATTAATCAAATTAACAAAGATCAAACACAAAGAGCAATTATTAAAATCATCAAGGGAAAAGCAACAAATAACACCCAAGGGGATTCCCATAAGGGTAACAGTTGATCTTTCAATAGAAACTCTTAAGGCCAGAAGGGAATGGAAGGACATACTTAAAGTGATGAAAGAGAAAAACCTACAACCCAGATGACTATACTCAGCAAGAATCTCACTCAAATATGAAGCAGAAATAAAAAACTTTACAGACAAGCAAAAGCTGAGAGAATTAAGCACCACCAAACCAGCTCTTCATCAAATGCTAAAGGATCTTCTTTAGACAGGGAACATGGAAAAGGTTTATAAACTCGAACCCAAAACAACAAAGTAAATGGCAACAGTATCATACTTATTAACAACTACCTTAAAAGTAAATGGATTAAATGCCCCAACCAAAAAGCAAAGACTGGCTGAATGGATACAAAAACAAGACCCCTATATATGCTGTCTACAAGAGACCCACCTCAAAACAAGTGACACATACAGACTGAAAGCGAAGGGCTGAAAAAAAGATATTTCATGCAAATGGAGATCAAAAGGAAGCAGGAGTAGCAATAGTCATATCAGATAAAATAGACTTTGAAATAAAGGCTGTGAAAAGAGACAAAGAAGGACACTACATATTGATCAAAGGATCAATCCAAGAAACAGATATAACAATATAAATATACATGCTCCCAACATAGGCGCACCACAGTATATAAGGCAAATGCTAATAAGTATGAAAGGGAAAATTAACAGTAACACAATAATAGTGGGAGACTTTAATATCCCATTCACACCTATGGATAGATCAAATAAACAGAAAATTAGCAAGGAAACACAAACTTTAAATGATACAATGGACCAGCTAGACCTAATTGATATCTATAGGACATTTCATCCCCAGACAATGAATTTCACCTTTTTCTCAAGTGCACAAGAACGTTTTTCAGGATAGATCACATCTAAATCTAGCCTTGGTAAATTAAAAAAAAAAAAAAAAGAAATCATTTCAAGCATCTTTTCTGATCACAATGCAGTAAGATTAGATGTCAACTACAGGGAAAAAAAATTAAAATACAAACATATGGAAGATAAAAAACTTCTTTTGAACCACCAACAAATTACAAAGGAACTCGAAAATGAAAAAAAAATCAAAATATGCATAGAGATGAATGAAAATGAAAACACAACAACCCAAAACCTATGGGATTCAGTAAAAGCAGTGCTAAGGAGAAGGTTCATAATAATACAAGCTTACCTAAAGAAACAAGAGAAAAATCAAATAAACAACATAAATCTACACCTAAAGCAACTAGAAAAAGTAGAAATGAAGAACCCCAGGGTTAGTAGAAGGAAAGAAACCATAAAAATTAGGGCAGAAATAAATGAAAAAGAAACAAAGGAGAGTATAGCAAAAATCAACAAAACTAGAAGCTGGCTCTTTAAGAAAATAAGTAAAATAAACAAACCATTAGCCAGACTCATCAAGAAAAGGAGGGAGAAGAATAAAGTCAACAAAAGTAGAAATAAAAATGAAGAAACCACAACAGACAACACAGAAATACAAAGGATCATAGGAGACCACTTTCAGCAACTATTTGCCAATAAAATGGACAACTTGGAAAAATGGACAAATTCTTAGAAAAGTATAACCTTTTAAAACTGAACCAGGAAAAAATATAAAATCTTAACAGACCCATCACAAGCACGGAAATCAAAACTGTAATAAAAAATCTTACAACAAACAAAAGCCCAGGACTGGATGGCTTCACAGGTGAATTCTACCAAAAATTTAGAGAAGAGCTAACACCTATCTTACTCAAACTCTTCCAGAAAATTGCAGAGGAAGGTAAACTGCCAAACTCATTTTATGAGGCCACCATCACCCTCAAATCCAGACAAACCCAGACAAAGATACCATAAAAAAAAGAAAGCTACAAGCCAATATCACTGATAAATATAGATGCAAAAATCTTTAACAAAATTTTAGCAAACAGAATCCAACAACATAGTCAACAGATCATACATCATGACCAAGTGGGCTTTATCCCAGGGATACAAGGATTTTTCAACATTTGCAAATCAATCAATGTGATATACCACATTAACAAATTGAAAGATTAAAACCCTATGATTATCTCAATAGATGCAACGAAAGCCTTTGACAAAATTCAACATTCGTTTATGATAAAAACCCTCCAGACAGCAGGCATAGAAGGAACATACCTCAACATAATAAAAGCCATATATGATAAACACACAGCAAACATTATCCTCAATGGTAAACAATTGAAAACATTTCCCCTAAAGTCAGAAACAAGACAAGAGTGCCCACTCTCAGCACTACTATTCAACATAGTTTTGGAAGTTTTAGTCACAGCAATCAGAAAAGAAAAAGAAAGAAATGGAATCCAGATTGGAAAAGAAGAAATAAATCTCTCACTGTTGGCAGATGACATGATCCTCTACATAGAAAACCCTAAAGACACCACCAGAAAATTATTAGAGCTAGTCAATGAGCATAGTAAAGTTGCAGGATATAAAACTGACACACAGAAATCCCTTGCATTCCTATACACTAACAATGAGAAAACAGAAAGAGAAATTAAGGAAACAATTCTATTCACCATTGCAACAAAAGAATAAAATACTTAGGAATAAATCTACGTAAAGAAACAAAGGAGCTATATATAGAAAATTCTAAAACACTGATGAAAGAAATCAAAGCAGACACAAATAGATGGAGAAATATACTGTGTTCATGGATTGGAAGAATCAATATTGTGAAAGTGGCTATACTACCCAAAGCAATCTATAGATCCAATGCAATCCCTATCAAGCTACCAACGGCATTTTTCACAGAACTAGAACAAATAATTTCACAATTTGTATGGAAATACAAAAAAAAAACAAAAAACAAAAAACAAAAAACCTCGAATAGCCAAAGCAGTGTTGAGAGAGAAGAATGGAACTGGTAGAACCAACCTAACTGATTTCAGACTATACTACAAAGCTACAGTCATCAAGACAGTATGGTAGTGGCAAAAAGACAGAAATATAGATCAATGGAACAAATAGAAAGCCCATAGATAAATCCACGCACCTATGGGCACCTTATCTTTGACAAAGGAGGCAAGGATATACAATGGAGAAGAGATAATCCCTTTAACAAGTGGTGCTGGGAAAACTGGTCAATTGCTTGTAAAAGAGTGAAACTAGAACACTAACACCATACACAAAAATAAACTCAAAATGGATTAAAGATGTAAATGTAAGGCCAGAAACTATAAAACTCCTAGAGGAAAATATAGGCAAAACACCATCTGACATAAATTACAGTAGGATCTTCTATGATTCACCTCACAGAGTAATGGAAATAAAAGCAAAAATAAACAAATGGGACTTAATTAAACTTGAAAGCTTTTGCACAATGAAGGAAATTTTAAGCATGGTGAAAAGACAGCTTTCAGAATGGGAGAAAATAATAGCAAATGAATCAACTGACAAAGAATTAAACTCAGAAATATGCAAGTAGCTCAAGCATCTCAATTCCAGAAAAATAAATGACCCAATCAAAAAATGGGTCAAAGAACTAAACAGCCATTCTCCAAAGAAGACACAAAGATGGCTAACAAACACATGAAAAGATGCTCAACATCACAATTATCAGAGAAATGCAAATTAAAACCACAATGAGGTACCATCTTACGTGGTCAGAATGGCTGCTATCAAAAAGTCTACAAACAATAAATGCTGGAGAAGGTGAGAGAAAAGGGAACCCTCTTACACTGTTGGGAATGCAAACTAGTACAGCCACTATGGAGAACAGTGTGGAGATTCCTTAAAAAACTGAAAATAGAACTCCCATATGACTCAGCCATACCACTGTTGGGCATACACACCGAGGAAATCAGAACTGAAAGAGACACATGTACCTCAATGTTCATTGCAGCACTGTTTACAGTAGCTAGGACATGCAACCTAGATGTCCATCAGCAGATGAATGGATAAGAAAGCTGTGGTACATATACACAATGGAATATTACTCAGCTATTAAAAAGAATGAATTTGAATCAGTTCTAATGAGGTGGAGCCTATTACACAGAGTGAAGTAAGTAAGTAAGTAAGAAAGAAAGAAAAACAGGAATACAATATATTAATGCATATATATGGAATTTAGAAAGTTGGTAATGATGACCCTATATGTGAGACAGCAAAGGAGACACAGATGTGAAGAACACACTTTTGGACTCTGTCAGGAAGGTGAGGGTGGGATGATTGAAAAGAATAGCATTGAAACATGTATACTATCATATGTGAAATAGATCACCAGTCCAGTTTTGGTTCATGAGACAGGGTGCTCAGGGCTGGTACATTGGGATGACCCTGATGGATGGAATGGGGAAGGAGGTGGGAGGGGGGTTCAGGATGGGGGACACATGTACACCCATGGATGATTCATGTCAATGTATGGCAAAATCCACCACAATATTATAAAGTAATTAGTCTGCAATTAAATAAATTAATTAAAAAAGATTAAAACAGTAATCATCATTTTATTTTATTTTTAATAAGTAAAGAGGAGTCAGAACAAATTGAATTCCTTCAGTTGAGCTTTTACAATCTTATTTAACACAAGATAAAATTTAATAATTTAAGCAAGTTAAAAACTTGCTTCAAGAATATATTTGCCATAACATTAATACAAAATTTATTAAAAGTCAATGTGTGTGTGTGTATAAATGAGCTTCCCTCATGACTCAGACAGTAAAGAATCTGCCTGCAATATGGGAGACCTGGGTTCCATCCCTGGGTTGAGAAGATCCTCTAGAAGGGATTGGCTACTCACTCCAGTAGTCTTGCCTGGAGAATTCCGTGAACAGAGGAGCCTGGTGGGCCACAAGCCTTGATATTACAAAGGGTCAGGCATGACTGAGCTATTAACACACATATGCACATACATTAATAAAATCATTTTTTCAATGTTAACAGTTTTTATATTCAATTCAGTCCTGAGTGTTCACTGGAAGGACTGATGTTGAAGCTGAAACTCCAATACTTTGGCTACCTGATGCAAAGAGCTGACTTATTTGAAAGGACCCTGATGCTGGGAAAGATTGAAGGCAAGAGGAGAAGGGGACGACAGAGGATGAGATGGTTGGATGGCATCACCGACTCAATGGACATGAGCTTGGGTAGGCTCTAGGAGTTGGTGGTGGACAGGGAGGCCTGGTGTGCTGCAGTCCATGGGGTTACAATGAGTCGGACACAACTGAGTGACTGAATTGGACTGACTGATGATATATATATATATCATATATATCATATATATATATATGAATCCCAATTCAATCCTAGGGTTGGGAAGATGCCCAAGAGCAGGCAAGAGCTACCCACTCAAGTATTCTGGCCTGGAGAATTCCATGGGCTGTGCAGTTCATAGGGTGGCAAAGAGCTGGACATGACTGAGTGACTCAACTGATTATATATATAAATAATATATATGTAATGAAAAGTGAAAGTTGCTCAGTCCTGTATATCTATATATCTATATACCTATATATCTATATCTATATATATACATACACACACACACATATATACATATATATATTAGGCTTGACTGTGTATGTGTGTATGCACACACACACACACACACACACACACACACATATATTAGGCTTGACTGTGTATGTGTGTATGCACACACACACACACACACACACACACACACATATATATTAGGCTTGACTGTGTATGTGTGTATGCACACACACACACACACACACATATATATTAGGCTTGACTGTGTATGTGTGTATGCACACACACACACACACACACATATATATTAGGCTTGACTAGTTGAGTTGCTCAGTCATGTCCAACTCTTTGCCACCATATGGACTACATGCCAGGGTTCTTTCAGCTCAGTTCAGTTCAGGTGCTCAGTTGTGTCTGACACTTTGTGACCCCATGAATCGCAGCAAGCCAGTCCTCCCTGTCCATCACCAACTCCCAGAGTTTACTCACTCATGTCCATTGAGTCGGTGATGCCATCCAGCCATCTCATCCTCTGTTGTCCCTTCTCCTCCTGCCCTCAATTTTTCCCAGTATCAGGGTCTTTTACAATGAAGCAGTTCTTCACATAGGTGGCCAAAGTTTTCTAGTTTCAGCTTCATAATCAGTCCTTCCAATGACTACTCAGGACTGATCTCCTTTAGGATGGACTGATTGGATCTCCTTGCAGTCCAAGGGACTCTCAAGAGTCTTTTCCAACACCACAGTTCAAAAGCATCAATTCTTCCATGCTCAGCTTTGTTTATGGTCTGACTCTCACATCCATATATGACGACTGGAAAAACCATAGCTTTGACTAGACAGACCTTTGTTGGCAAGGTGATGTCTCTGCTTTTTAATATGCTATCTAGTTTGGTCATCATTTTTCTTCCAAGGAGCAAGAGTCTTTTAATTTCATGGCTGCAGTCTCCATCTGCAGTGATTTGGGAGTCCCTCAAAGTAAAGTCTCTCACTGTTTCCATTGTTTCCCCATCTATTTGCCATGAAGTGACAGGACTGGATGCCAGGATCTTAGTTAACTGAATGTTGAATTTTAGGCCAGCTTTTTCACTCTCCTATTTCATTTTCATCGAGAAGCATTTTAATTTTTCTTTGCTTTCTGCAATAAGGTTTCTATGTTCTGTGTATGTGATGTAATTGATATTTCTCCTGACAATCTTAATTCCAGCTTGTGCTTCATCCTGCCCAGCATTTTGCATGATGTTCTCTGCATATAAGTTAAATAAGCAGGGTGACAATAAACAGCTTTGATGTACTTCTTTCCCAATTTGAAAGCAGTCTTTTGTTCCATGTCTGGTTTTAACTGTTGCTTCTTGACCTGCATACAGATTTCTCAGGAAGCAGGTAAGGTGGTCTGGTATTCCCATCCCTTGAAGAATTTTCCATAGTTTGTTGTGAACTACACAGTCAACAACTTTGGTGTAATCAGTGAAGCAGAAGTAGACATTTTTTTGATATTCTCTGGCTTTTTCAATGATTCAAGGGATGCTAGCAATTTGATCTCTGGCTCCTCTGCCTTTTCTAAATCCAGCTTGAACATCTGGAAGTTCAAGCTTCATGTACTGTTGAAGCCTGGATTGGAAAATGTTGAGCCTTATATTACTATCGTGTGAGATGAGTGCATTTGTGCAGTAGTTTGAACATTCTTTGGCATTACCCTTGTTTCAGATTGGAATTAAAGCTGACCTTTTTCAGTCCTGTGGCCACTGCCGAGTTTTCCAAATTTGCTGGCATACAAGTGCAGCCCTTTCACAGCATCATTTTTCTTTTGTAGAATTTGAAATGGCTCAACTGGAATTCCATCATGTCCACTAACTCTGTTGTTTGTGATGCTTCCTAAGGGCCACTTGACATCACATTCCAGAATGTCTGGCTCTAGTTGAATGATCACACCATCGTGGTTATCTGGTTCATATATATATACATATATATATAGTTCTTCTGTGAATTCTTCCATCTCTTCTTAATATTGTCTGCTTCTGTTTGGTCCATACCATTTCTGCCCTTTATTGAGCCCATATTTGCATGAACTTTCCCCTTGATATCTCTAATTTTCTTGAAGAGATCTCTAGTCTTTCCCATTCTGTTGTTTTTCTCTATTTCTTGCACTGATCACTGAGGAAGGCTTTCTTATCTCTCCTTGCTATTCTTTGGAACTCTGCATTCAAATGAGTATATCTTTACTTTTCTCCTTTGCCTTTAACTTTATATATAGCTTGCCTTTATGTATACACATCATTATTTGGGTAATTTATGTGATCTAAGGTTGGGAAATTTGGCATTACTAATACTTTGAAGGTATTTGCCATGTCAAATTTATTTGGCTAGCAATTACTTCTTCAGAAATGCTTAGAGGACTAGCAAATTGTATTAACTATGGTCCAATAGGTAACAATAATAAACACACTACTGAAGTACCAGAGATGGTCTTTGGCTCTTGACATGGGCAGCTGGGTGACAATTGTAAGAAGTTTTATTTGCTATGAAATACAACATTCAAATATGATCCCTTCTTGCAAATACTCTGTGATGTCTTTTTCCCCAGTTTTCCTACTTCAGTGTAAGAGACATGTGTACTTTGAGTTAAGAGTGTATCAAAGAAACTATGCTTCAAAACCTCAGTTCATGGTTACCCATGGATTTAACATATTTAAAGTTAGCAGAGTTGCTGATATCAAGCAGGGCTCAGTGGAGCTCCTGTGTCCAAAAGTGTTCCTGTGTCCCCCATTTCTTACATTACGAGAAATGGCTTCATTCAGCTTCCAGGATGTTCCCTGAGTTCAAAATGGTAGGTCCCAAGGGTTAGTTAGAGAAGGGAGGAGATGCAAGACAAGGGAGTAACTGTGAAGAAAAACAATAGCACAGTCTTGTGGCAAGGTCCTGGTTCCTCATCAAGGCATACACACAAACATATCATTGAGCTATTGTGCAGATACTGAAATCCTACCACGTGGGAGAAATTAATGGTTAATGGTATGCTGCTAATAAGCACGTAGATACCAGACCAGTTGGTGAGTGATGCTGACTCCTCCTAGTTACTTTAACACCAATCAGAAGAATATCCACAAGCTGAATAATGCCCTCTTTGAACCTCTATGTTTTGTACTATAAAACATCTCCCTACTTCCTCCAGATTGGGGCAGAAATTGCTGAGGGAATTAACCCATTGTGGTCCTCTGCCTTGCCAAATTATAAAGCTGTTCTTGTCCCCTTGACCCAAAACTCTGTCTCTGATTCACTGCCAGTGTACACAGGCTAGATTCAGCTTCATTGCTATCATGTGCATAAATCTCTAGGTTTTACCTTTCCTTGACCACATAGCTTTCCTCATTATTCCATTTAGCATCCCTATTTTCCCTCTCAGGAGTGTTTTCTTAACAAGTGATTTTCTTGGAAGCTATGCAATATTTTCATTTGAGTGCTTAAATAAGAGTCAACTCACTACAGGAAAGAGTAGTTTGGACACTATTTTCTAGAGATGCTATATATCTAAGATTCAATTTGTACATGCATGTCCCCATACTGCAAATATGGGTCAAATTTCATCAGTTCACCTACTTCTACTCAAAACTGCCTATCTGTGTTATTTTGTATTGGACAATTCCATAGTCAAACAGAAGTATAATATATGAAAAACTGGCATTTGAGTTAATAAACTACTTTCAATTGATATTCAATTATAATAAAAATAGAGGCAAAACTTTAAGCCTTTGGTTTTGTATGTTTGGATATTTTGTTTTGTTTGTTCATTTTTAGCTTAACTTTATCTTTGCCATCCTTTTCTACGCCAAAACATGGATAGTTGACTTTTTCTATCAGAGCTGATTAAGCAGTTCTAAACATCTCTCTGTATTTTAGCTTGCAGCTATATTTTATCAAGCTTAATAAAACAAAGAATGTCTGCTTAAAAACTACACAGATTTTGTCATTAATAATTATATTGCTAATTATCTTCCTATTTTCTTTTCATAAGTTCATACCATTAGAAATCCTGGGGCTATGCCTCTCCACTTGGATTGATAATTTGATCTATTTATTCACTACTATGTACCATACACTTAGAAATAAAATAAAGGTACAGAGTTACATACTAAAAAAGTTTCCTTTTACTTATTCAAGTAATAAAAAAGTAAGCATTTAGCAAATAATGTCAGTATAAGTATAGAAAGTAAAATGTTAAACATAAATGTAGCACTTTGAATAGAGAGTTTTTGTAAGAGAGTTGTTGAAAGAATTGTAGAGGAGATGATCTTTTAAGCTTGGACATATATAAATAGGATATCATCTAGGGGAAAATAGAAAATACTAGCTTAGGTGTTTGGAGTAAATAATATAAATAAAAGAATTTTGAAGTAACCTGTTGTATATGAGAGAGTAACAAACTTGGTAGTATATACCACAAGATTGTATTAGCTCAAATGAAACTGCTTATTTGCATCATCTCTGAAAAAAACATTGCAGAAAGTATTTTAGAGCATTACCAAAATCAGAAGAGGTATCTATATCTCACAGTGTATGGTACAAAGAAGATATTCTGTAAATATTTATGATCAACTATTTGTTTCCCCAGGGGTCAGATTAAGAGTTTAAGACATACAAAAATCATGTAATATAGGATATAGTTTAGGAAATTTAGATTAATTCTTTTGAATTTGATTGTATTAGACCATTATAAGATAGTTATTTTCAAAGTAATGGCTCAAGACAATGATTACAACAAGATAGGATTATTGATGACTATAGTGTTTTTAAAAATTATATCCAGCATGTCTGCTTCACATTGTTTCTATCTATCTAAAGTCAATGTTTCCAGAAAATTATCTAGAGAACCACTAAGATATACTAGGGTGAACATACTATACTGATTAATCTTGAACATTTTCAGCAAAAGTCAAAGCCAAAAGGGTACGAGTTATAAAATTTAAACTTTATTTTATGTCATCATAAAACTCCTCTAGGGAAACCCATACCTAATCCTAACTAGGGCTCTTGAACACTCAAATGCTCTAGGGAGCACTGATGATTTAAAAAGTTCAAATCTGCTTATTGCTACCCCTTCATATTCTGTGTCTTCTTGGAAACTGCTTCCAAAATAATATAGTCATCCACACAGAGGCCCCATCAACTTCAAACAGCTGAGAGGGCACCAAGATAACCCTCAGAAAATGTGGTGTTGCTACATATTTTTAAAAGCAGCAACAACTTAAATCAGATAATCCCTTACAAGACCTTTAGATAAATGACAGGAAGAGGGAAAAGTTTAATCTTATATATTTTATAGTGCTTAACTTGAGTCTGCTGATTCATCATTCAGGTAAATGGATCTCGGCAACAGCTTAAAGATTTCCAGTGGTTGCTGATTCAAGTTATAAAAGAAGATGTTGTTCTAGTGTCAGGACAAATTAAAATCATTAAAAAAAAAGTTTCAAGGAATTAATATAAAACACTTCATGGACTTAAGGTGGTATGTAGATTCATAATATTTCAGGGATGTAAAGGAACTTTTATTTATCTGCTTTAAATGTCTAGTTTTGCTCTTACAGAACAAGGTTGTGTAAGGTAGTAAAATATGAAATTCTATCCTTTCCAGTTGGGAAAATTTGGGTGTAAAATAATCGCCACCATAATTTAACTTTATTAAGAACAGTATATTCAAGCAGATATTCATGCTATCTTTAATTTTATCTTTAAGATAGGATTTACTTGTTGAATTGAGTGAACAGTAATAGTTAATTAACTTGCCATTATACAGGTTCTGAAAGCCTTTGGCAAATGTAAAAGATATAATATCAAATTCTGGAGAATGGAGAAATCAAAGTTCACTGAGATTTAATCAACTGACTAAATTTAGATGTTTTCTGGCACCTATTTTGTGTTTTATGAAGTTCTAGACCTGTGGAGGATTAAATGGTGAGCAAAGTACAAGACCTTTCTCTTCTCATTGGAGCTCCCTGTGGAATTAGACACAGTTGATAATTAGATAGATCAGTTCAATTCAGTCGCTCAATCGCGTTCGACTATTTGCAACCCCATGGACCACAGCATGCCAGGCTTCTCTGTCCATCACCAACTCCCAGAGCTGACTCAAACTCATGTCCATCGAGCCAATAATGCCATCCAACCATCTCATCCTCTGTCATCCCCTTCTCCTCCCGTCTCCAGTCTTTCCCAGCATCAGGGGCTTTTCCAAGGAGTCAGTTCTTCACATCAGGTGGTCAAAGTATTGGAGTCTCAGCTTCAGCATCAGTCCTTCCAATGAATATTCAGGACTGATATCCTTTAGGATGGACTGTTTTGATCTTCTTGCAGTCCAACGGACTCTCAAGAGTCTTCTCCAACACCATAGCTCAAAAGCATCAATTCTTTGGTGCCCAGCCTTCTTTATGGTCCAACTCTCACATCCGTACATGACTACTGGAAAAACCATAGCCTTGACTAGACAGACCTTTGTTGGCAAAGTAATGTCTCTGCTCTTTAATATGCTGTCTAGGTTGGTCATAACTTTTCTTCCAAGGAGCAAACATCTTTTAATTTCATGGCTGCAGTCACCATTTGCAGTGATTATGGAGCCCAAGAAAATAAAGTCTGTCACTGCTTCCATTGTTTCCCCATCTATTTGCCATGAAGTGATGGGGCCAGATGCTGTGATCTTAGTTTTCTGAATGTTGAGTTTTAAGCCAACTTTTTCACTCTCCTCTGTCAGTTTCATCAAGATACTCTTTAGTTTTTCTTCACTTTCTGCCGTAAGGGTGGTATCATCTGCATATCTGAGGTTATTTATAATTCTGCCAGCAATCTTTATTCCAGCTTGTCGCATGATGTACTCTGCATATAAGTTATGCACACAATCATACATATATGTATGCATTCATTCTCACTATGCCTAAAATACAAACAACACAGCTACATGCACAAATAAATTTAGTCTAGGTAAAAAAAATATATATTCAGAAATGTCAGGTAAACTTAGTTACTGAGAGCTTTCTGGAGTCTTTATTAAAGTACTGACTAACAGAGATGATAAAAATGAAGATTGGTCCTCATAGTATACGTATATTCCCTAGCCTTCTCAGGTTGACAAACTCAAGCTTCCAAAATTACAATCTAGTTAGTTTAACATAAATGACTTGATATTCTACACTGTACTTACTTTCTCCCTAACCCCTTTCTATGTGACTCACTTGCAATTGCCTTTTCTGAGATGATCATCAGATCAAATTTTATACTTTTACCTATGAAATGATGCATTAGAAAAAGTGTCATTTTCTTGCAAATATTGGATTAATTATTCTACAAAATAGTACATATATTTAGCACTTATGTGCTATATATAAAGCTGTCATCTATGATAGTAACATGTGAGAAACATAATATTGTGCTCACTTGAAAATAGCAAATGTTGGGCTCAAGGAATTTAAATTGCCTCTAGATACACGGATAACTTGAAAACTGTGTCAAACCCATCACATTTCATCAAAGCCCAGAGTCCTCCACATACATGAAGCTGATCAGAAACTTGAGTTCAAACAAAATTCCACTTATTCCTAAATAAAACTCCTGGCACTACACATATTTGAGTATTGAAATTAATTTTTTACTAGAGTTCATAATAAGTTAGTAGTCAACTAATATGGATTTTGAGTTGAAAACAACAACAATAAGAAAACAACAGTGACTGGGCACAAAAATTGAATGCTCATGACTGTCAGCATCTTTCAATCTTGAGGAACAATTAAAACTTGCTATGGTTGAAAACCCTGATGCTGGGAAAGATTGAGGGCAGGAAGAGAAGGGGGCAACAGAGGATAAGATGGTTCTATGGCATCACTGACTCAATGGACATGGGTTTGGGTGGACTCCAGGATTTAGTGATGCACAGGGAGGCCTGGCGTGCTGTGGTTCATGGGATTGCAAAGAATCAGACACAACTGAGAGACTGAACTGAACTGAATGTTAATATAGAGCCCAGCCATTTTCCTTTAAATACAGGTAAATTTATCTTTTCCACACTGGCTACTTGGGCCAGAGCAGTAATACCTCATAAGATATTGTTGAGATATTGAGTAACAAATTGTTAATAACATTAAATAAACCACAGATAAGACACAGAATTAGTTTCAATCTAAAATTTATCTTTTCATACTGTTCATGGTGTTCTCAAGGCAAGAGTAATGAAGTGATTTGCCATCCCTTCTCCAGTGGACCACATTTTGTCAGAACTCTACACAATGACCCATCCGTCTTGGGTGGCTTATTTAACTTATGTGCAGAGGACATCATGTGAAATTCTGGGATGGATGACTCAAAAGCTGGAATCAAGATTTCTGGGAAAAAAACATTCAAAAAACTAAGATCATGGCATCCAGCCACATCACTTCATAACAAATAGATGGGGAAAAACTGGAAACAGTGACAGACTGTATCTTCTTGGGCTCCAAAGCACAGTGAATGGTAACTGCAACCACGAAATTAAAAGACACTTTCTTTTTGGAAGAAAACCTCTGACAAACCTAGACAGCATATTAAGAAGCAGAGATATTACTTTGCTGACTAAGGTCAAAGCTATGATTTTTTCCAACAGTCATGTGCAGATGTGAGAGTTGGACCATAAAGAAGGCTGAGCACCAAAGAATTGATGCTTTCAAATTATGGTGCTCCAAAAGACTTTTGAGAGTCCCTTGGACAGCAAGGAGATCAAACCAGTCAATCCTAAAAAAGAAAAAAAAGAAAAAAAAGCAACCCTGGATACTCATTGGAAGGACTGATGCTGAAACTCCAATAATTTAGACCACCTGATGCAAAGAGCCAACTCATAGGAAAAGGCCCTAATACTGGGAAAGATTGAGGGCAGAAGGAGAAGAGGGCAACAGAGAATGAGATGGTTGGATGGCCATGAGTTTGAGGAAAATCCAGGAGATAGTGAATGACAGGGAAGCCTGGTGTGCTGCAGCTCATGGGGTTACAAAGATTTGGATACAGCTTAGTGATTGAACAACAACAACAAAATTTATCCTAGTGTATCACACATGGTTAATAGAATGCTTTAAATTCAGTTAAACATATCATGGGAAATCACTGAGAAAGAATTAGTTTTAACTGTTTTTGAAATACATTTGAAATCTTTGTTGATCACCAATATGGTTACATGGATAGATATGCATAAATATGACTCTTTCCATCATATATTTCAGCACGAGGGGAAGCATTTGGATGACATGGAAAGCAGATGTTCTTCTTTTTTTTTTTTTTTTGTCTTTTACTTTTCTCCAGTTCAAGGACTTAGGAAGTGCCAATTTTTAATATTCACTTAAGAATTTCCAGAATTCCAATGCTGATTATTTCTGTTTCTAAAGTTTGTTCTGTTGCCTTAACATAGCTCTAAACTTAAGTTTTTAAATTGCAGTGTAGAATTGGCTCATTTTCCCTTTGTTTTTCCATAATTATATATAATTAGGTTTACCATATCCTGTATTTAAAGATATATCAAACATATGTATAGTATCATAAATTTGGGCCCCTTCATGCTCCATCTCACATATGATCTTTCTCATAAAGTTCTCATTCATCTCCATTGCTGTTGGGATATGACCAGTCTCATATTTCTCAATTTTTTGATGGAACTGTCTTACCGAGACTACTAAGCTGCATGAAATTCAAAGTAGTGACCTAAAAGACAAAAGTTCATTAGGATATCCTCACCTTTTGCCTGGTGCCTCATAACTAAGTACTATAAAACTTAGCCATTAATGATTTAAGTATACAATTTTTTTAAGCCATATGCTGCTGTCATTGCAAATAGTTTCTTCAAAAGGAACACAAGATAACACCAAAGGCAAGCTGATCCTTTACAAGCAATTCTAGAGGAAGTTTTTAGTTACAACTTTTAAATAATTATTCACTAAAACCTCATTTAAATGAATCATATTTCAAAATGACAACAGAGACACTAAATATAATTAAACATTCAAGTTATGCTGAATGTGTCACTTGAAAAGGAGAGATATAATCAGTACGTGCATAGGTAACAAACTATATTGAAAAGGAAATCATCAAAGGTGATGAAAATATAGTTCATTCCCTGGCATGGTTCTTTCAGGTATAGTCAGCAGAGAGTCCACTATTTTATGCTCTGAGACATAACTTTTCATTGCAAATTTTATTATATGTTTTACTCAGATTTTGTAACATTTCAAAAGTTTGTGTTTGTTAATGATGTCATCATCAGCTTCATAGAATGAAATATTACTTTGAAATATGAAATATAGAAAATAGAAGACTTTGAATGAGTCACTTTAAGACTGAATTATTTTTATTAAAATATGCATGCTAAGTTGCTTTCGGTCATGTCCAACTCTTTGCAACACTGTGGACTGTAGGCCACCAGGCTCCTCTTCCATGGGATTCTCTGGGCAAGAAGACTAGAGTGGGTTGCCATTTCCTTCGGGAAGGGGACCTTCCTGACCCAGGGATTGAACCCACATCTCTTGTGTCTCCTGCCTTGGCAAGCAGATTCTTTACCACTAGCAAAAATAAAGAACATCTAATTAAAACAAAGGAAAACAGATGTTTCACATTCCAATAGTCATGTGAAGACTACAATAGTCATATTTATATCAATAAAACAGTATAAACTTTATAGAATAAAGTTTATCATTTTTCTATTTTAGTGTGTCATTTTTCAAAGATTTCCCCTTTTATTTCTAGTTTTTGTCTTCAACTATCATGTGGCTAATTAACTTATTCTGTGTTATAACTTACTAGAATATATCTAGCAGCAATATTTTTTCTGATATCTTATTAATTTCATGCACATAATGATCGTTACATTTGAGGAAACATGATTTACTCTTCCTTAAATATTCAAGTTTTGAAAATTTTTAAAAAATAAAATAAATGTAACTATTGGTAAATGCACATTGTTTTTCACATAATAATGCTAATCTAGATAATGCAAAAACAAAAACAATTTCCCCAAACTGCTAAGCCCATATATTATTGCTACAAAGGTCAGAATATTTCTACCTCATCTTGGCACATCCAAAATATCTAGACATATAAAAAAATTCAGAACATGAATTCTCAATGTTACTGAATATCCAATAATATTGATATTTCAAAAACTGCTGCTCTATAAGCTTTAGATTCAGATGAATCAAAGTCCTAGTGAACCCAGGAATTCATTTCACATCCTAGCTCTACCACTTGTCTAGATGAATTTGCCCTATGGAAATCCTTCAGTGAGTGTTTAGCATTCTTATTTTCAAATGCTTGGAAAAATAATAGATGCTTAATAAAATTTGCTTCATATGATTAAGAATCATGATTATTTAATGGGATATAACTGACAGCATTACTCTACTTTGATCCCTTTCTTGTTTATAGATTTGCTTTTACATTATTGCTTATTGGTAACTGGCACTAAGCAAATGATTACTCCCAGTATTATAAATGAATGATACTCACAGTAGCAGTATTTAGTTTGTGAAACAGTCTAAGTTTGATTCTTCTATTATTCTTCTTAACCAAACCCTCATAATTTGATGAGTTAGCATGTTATCACAATTTTATGACAGATTAGAGTGCATTTATAAAGTGAATTCAAGGAAAATCCTAAGATAATAAAAAATAATCATAATTTTTGTTCTATTTTTGTTTAATTATACAAGTTCAAATATGTATCTTGTTATCAATTTTAAATAACCCCAACAAATAAAGTTGCTTTGTTTCCCAGATTTTACTTTCCAACTGAATGTTTTTTTCTTTGTTGCTTTATTAAATACAACAAATTTATAATTTAAGAAAGACATATATACATATACTTACTTATTTTTATCCTTTTTATCTATACTTTGTTAGTTTTTTATTAATAAAATTATTTTTTCTTTTTCTAAGTATTGCATTACAAATTTCAATTTTGAATTTATTCATTTAATATATTTTATATACATATTCACATTTTATGAAAAGGGATAATGATGTTAGTGTATTAACTTAGATATATTTTGAACATATTTCCATATTATAAAATATACAATATATAGTATTGTGAGACTTCATATGGTTATGACAATAATTGTTTGCAGGAATAAAAACTTGTAAAAATCTAACTATTCTAAAATATCATATGTACATCTTTGACCCTTTGACCACTAAAAAAAGATATTTCCTTAGGATGAATGCTATAGAAGCTGCATTTTAAGGATAAATACATGAATATTTTAAAATGTAAGTTGTTACATTAAAATTTGGCTAATGAATTTTTTAATTTTATTTTTTAAATTTATTTTTAATTGATGAGTAATTGGTTTACATAATTTTGTTATTTGCTATCAAATACCAACATCACAAAGTAATATATACAAAATCAAGATTTTGTAGATGCAATACTATCTTTAATATCATTGCTGTATAAATAAGATATTTGGAAAGTGTTTCTTTATTTGCCATTAGTTTACTACATAGGGAGATATTTGGCTACTGTTCAGGTTTATTCTGTAATACTCAGTAGCAAGCATTTTCACATGATTAGTAATTTTTCCTTTTTCATCATTACTGCTCACCCATTTCTAAAACTATCCTTAAAATCTGAGGTTGAGCTCAGTCTACTATGAAATGTATATAGTTTAAATTTAAAAATTTAGGAGACACATGAGGAGAGTAGTACTCTTTAAAATCAGTAGTATTTGCTTTCTATGGTCAAATATAAAGTTCTCTGATATTTGAAGGGAAAAGGCAGAAGCAATATGAATTAGAGCACAAAGATTCCTAATATTCAATAAGTCATTGTTATAATTGTAGTTTTGTTTCTGTTGTCATTTTATGCTTTTGGAAATGGCCAAACTTTTACCATGATACCGAATTTCTTTGCTGAGTGCAATGATGCCAAATGTGGAAAGAAAACTACCATTGTACCCACTTCACTCATCAAACTATTTGAGACAACTGATTGCTTAGTCTTACATCCTTTTTAATGTACTTTGTGTATTTATCAGGGTGAAATTTTGCTCTTCATGTGTTTATTTATTCATTTTAAAATATTGATTATAAATCTAAGGTGAGTTATGCCAGGAACCTTCATAGGAACTGGTGACATGAACAGTCAGTCTTAAGAATTTACATTTCAATTATTAAAAGAATGAAGAAAAAGAAAAGTTTAAAAGTATATAAATGTTATTTTAAGTGATAAAAAAAAATGCTGTGATAAAGATAAAGCTAGGATAAGAGGGTGAAAGACTGCTGTGGGAAAAGGTTGTTGTATGGTCAATCAGAAAGGACTTCTCTGTTGGATAAAATGTGAGCAGAGAAAGTAAAGGAGGATAAAATGCAAGGCTTCTTAGCGAAGACTGGCAGGGGAGATAGCAACTACAAAACTGCAAAGTGGGACCATGCCTCTTCTATTCTAAAAGAGTAAAACATGAATTAAGTTTGGAGTGAAAAACAAGTACAAGGGATATGGTGAGTTTTGAGAGACACTAGAGGTTCAGACTATGTAAGGACTTAGAGACCATCTTGAGGAATTCACTTCTTAATTTTTGAAAAGCTGTAGAGTCATGGGAAATTTTTAAAGAGAGAAATGACTTGTGTTTTCTTTTCTATTTTTCAAAATATTTGATTGCAATGTTGACAGGAAATTATAGAATCCTGATTAGTTTTCTATGAATTCCATAAGAAATTATCAAAAGCTTGGTAGTTTAAAACACAAGATATTTACTATTTTATAGTTCTGAAAGTAAGGAGTTGGACACCTACCTCACTGGGCTAAGATCAAGGTACTGACAGTTATATTTTCTTCTGGAAGCTCTATTGGGAAATTCATTTAGCTTCCTTGCCTTTTTCAGCTTCATGAAGCTACTGACTTTTCTTGTCTCATTGTCTTTGCTTCCATCTTCACATTAGTAACTTTAGGGAAAGTCCTTCTTACATCTTTCTAGTTTTCTCTTCTGCTTTCCTCTTCTATTTTCAAGGACCTTTGTTATTCTTCATGTTGTTAAGGTCATCTGATTAGCAAGAATTTTTATCTGCTATATTAAGTTTTCTTTCCTTATTACTAAAATATTCATAAGTTTTGGGGTCTGTGATGTGGACATATTTGGGGGCATTATTTTGTCTATCACAGATAAGATAAATGTTGAAGAAAAGACTGGTAAGAAGGCTACTGAGATACACTATAAAAGATGATTGTAATTGCAACACAGTGAAAATAGCTGACAGGAAGAGAAATGGTTGAATTATGGAAATATTTTGAAAGTGTAAGAAGAGATTTCATTATAAAAGTGAGTATTTCTCATAGTATGTGTATGAAAGAAGTAGACAGGGATAATCACATAGTTTTAGACTTGAGCATCAGTGAAAATGAGGAGTTGTGATTCTTAAAACGGAAGAGACTGGATGAAAACCTGGATTTCTGTGAGTGTGTTTGCTATTGAGGGACAAAAATAGAGCTTGATTTTTGATAAAGTAATTTTGAGATGTCTGTTAGACAAGAAAAGCATGATGATGAGCAGCCAACCAGCATGCAAAAAGTTCAGAGCTGAGTTTAGTGATGCAGATATGCAGATACAAATTAGTTAGCCTTCAAACTGAGTATCTGGATGAGAACATCTAGGAAATGAATGCTGATATGAAAAAGAATAGGTTCAGATCCAGAGCCTTTTGAATTTATAAAAAAGGATTTATACAGAAGGATGATGAGGTGAAATAGAAACGAAATTTGAAGATTAGCAACTAGTGAAGTAGGAGGAGAGATAATAGACTGGTGTCCCAAAGGTCAAGGGAAAGCTTCAGGAAGAAGGGAGGGTTATTAAATATTTCTGATAGTACTAATAAGCTAAAAACTAAAAAATAATAATGGGACCTTGCAATATGGATGTCATCATGACTTGAACAAGAGCTATTTTTGTAATAGAAAGGCAGAATCTGGATTCTGAAAGAATGTGATGACAAAAAAGAAAAAAAAGGAGTAGGCATATGAAAGATTCTAAGAAGTTCTGTTACTATTGGAAGAGAACTGTGGGGAGATTAACAAGATAAAAACAGTCAGACTTTCTCGCCCTATGTTTTCACTCCTTATAACCCCATCACCTCATGGGAAATAGATGGGGAGACAGTGGAAACAGTGTCAGAGTTTATTTTTTTAGGCTCCAAGATCACTGCAGATGGTGATTGCAGCCATGAAATTAAAAGATGCTTACTCCTTGGAAGGAAAGTTATGACCAACCTAGATAGCATATTAAAAAGCAGAGACATTACTTTGCCAACAAAGGTCCGTCTAGTCAGGGCTATGGTTTTTCCATTGGTCATGTGTAGATGTGAGAGTTGGACTGTGAAGAAAGCTGAGTGCCGAAAAATTGATGCTTTTGACTTGTGGTGTTGGAAAAGACTCTTGAGAGTCCCTTGGACTGCAAGGAGATCCAACCAGTCCATCCTAAAGGAGATCAGTCCTGGGTGTTCATTGGAAGGACTGATGCTGAAGCTGAAACTCCAGTACTTTGTCCACCTCAGGAGAAGAGATGACTTATTGGAAAAGACCCTGATGCTGGGAGGGATTGGGGGCAGGAGGAGAAGGGGACGACAGAGGATGAGATGGCTGGTTGGCATCACCGACTCGATGGGCATGAGTTTGAGTAAACTCCGGGAGCTGGTGATGGACAAGGAGGCCTGGCATGCTGCGATTCATGGGGTCACAGAGTTGGACACGACTGAGCGACTGAACAGAACTGAACTGAACTGAACCCCATGTTCTGTAAACAATGGCTTTGCACATTTATGTAAGAGCTGAGATCACTTACAGCACTGCGCATGCATGTCACGAGGTGCTCACTTGGTCACTGGCTCCTTTGTGCCATACCCCTGTTTGAGCTTCACTGTGAAAGCCCTGGCTGCTGCCACATTGGGGCTACATTGGAGCAACATCATGATTACGTTATATGAGGCTTAGCTATGGCTCTGTTACGGCTCCGTGTGGTTATGTTGTGGTTGCTGCTACAGCCGCTGCGTCAGCCAGGATGGAGGCTGTGTTATCACCTCCGTGCCAGTCAGGAGAGAATAAGCCTGTCCGCAGTTCTTATAGCCACTTGAGTCTTCTGCCAGCGTCTTAGCTCCCGTCTCGCCTGCCTTGAGTTCAGCAAACAGTGCCCGCAGTGCGAACAGCAAGAAAATTGGCATCACGAACAGGATCAGCAATACCAGAACAGATGAGACTCAGGCACGACACCATTGAGTTGTCAAATTGGTTTTAACTTGTTATGTATTTTTCCTTTGCTTCTATTGTGGAAAATATCTCCAAAAAGAGATTATTTAATATATTTGAAAATGTAGTGGCAAACACAACAGTAGTCAGAAAGATTAGCATTATTCAAACAACCAGGTAGCAACACTTGGCGTAAAACATTGATCACTGGTTACCAGTTTTGTAACACTCTAAGTGACCTTTTCTATTTTCATATGACTTACTCTGCTCCTCTATCAACAATGGATTTTATGTTAATAGTTTTTTCTATAGATTTATCTTATGTGTAAACACCCTTAAAAATGCTTTTCTTAACCTAATTTTGAGTTTTATGTAAACACAATAATTCTTTTTATATAATTTTGTTACATTCTTTTGTATATCTTATAGATAATAATTCATCTGTTTTTAAACTTTATAAAAAGGAATGCCATGTTGTATGTAATCTTTTGACATTTTCTTTTTTTTTCTTTTTTTTTCCATTTATTTTTATTAGTTGGAGGTTAATTACACTATTGTAGTGGGTTTTGTCATACATCGACATGAATCAGCCATTTTCTTTACTTGATATCATATTGCAAATATTCATCTGCATTGCTGCTTATGGGTGAAGATCTTTACTTTGAATGCTAAATTATATTGTATTATGAGACTGCATCTAAGTTTTGTCATTCCTTCCACTGTGGAGGGGGATTTTGTTCATGTCCAAGTTTTTGCCATTATGAATGTTATTTTTGACATGTACAAGTCTCCCTTGATATACATGACATTTAGTACAGGTTGTGCTGTGTAAGAATTTCTATTGAGCATTCCTAGGAATGGAATGGCTGTGTCATGGGATATGTGAATGGTCACTTTCAGGAAATAAGCCAACAGTTTTGTAAAATGGCTTTACCACCTTACTCTTCCATCAGCTATATATGAGTTCCTATACATCCATATATTGACCAATACTTGGTATTTTGAGATCATTTAATTATTTTGAGTCAACAAAAAGCTTGTCTCCAAGAAAGAGTGAGAGCTGATGGTCTTAATACTATCTTGGGCTGAGTTGATTTGAAACCAGAATGAAGTATGTTATGTTTCAGTCTACCCCTGATTCAACCCTGTTTCTAGTCTTCCGTGATTTTCAACTGAAATCTTGATGTTTTCTCCAGGACCTTTCCCTTGATAGGTCCTGAACTCTGATATTTGTTCCTCAGCACTATAAGCTGAACAAAAGTTCTCCTCTATTTTATAGATATCTTTATCTTAATTTTGTTATCCATTTGCTCCATGCAGCTTCAAAAGTTTACAAATTGAATGGAAACCAAGTATTTAAGGCTGTTCAAAACTTCCATTGTGTTTTCTCAATGCCAAGCAAAGGCACAAAACTCTGTTGGCTTCTCTTCCTCAAGCAGCTTCCCCTTCCCTGATTAACGCCTGGAAAAGCAAAAGTAAATTGCCACATGTAACAAACCTGTAAATGCCCTTAGTAGAAAGCGAGTGCAGAACATTTGTTTTTTTCTTTGACTCCAGGTCCCTAATATCCTCATTGCTTAAACAGTTCTTCAGTGTCATTAAAAATGGTTTTCTTGCTTCATCTAACTTTTCTACTTGTTCTTGTGTATTACAAGCGTGTGTATTTTAAGTGTCTTCTTCCCAAATATTATGTCATTTTGTTCTGTGGTCTCATTGTCCTTTAGTGGAGTTTCAGCTTCTATTAACAATGTGTACTGGGAAAAGCTGGACTTTTGTTTCTGTTGTTTCCATAAAGAGGGCAGATAAATACGGTAAAAAGATCTATTACTAAAAGCCTCAAGTGTCAGAAAATATAAACATTCCTTATCTGATCTTCATTTTCTTTGTATCTCTAGTGAAATATGGAGTTGGAGAGAGATACTCTTCAGATTATAATAAAGAATTTCTAGGAGTTTGTGCATCAGGTGGGTGAATGAGTGACTACCTGTGTTAAGTGAGTCTCCACTTGTTTTCTTAGTTGGTGATTACTGTATGAACAATATCTTTACTAGACCCAATTCCCAGAATGGTATAGATAATCTTTTCCTCATGATAACATAAAGTACTGCAAAGAATAAAGGGCCAACAACAGAATCAAACAAAAACTTGAAGACCCCATTCCCCTTTATACACCATTTCTAAACAGCCTCCCTCCGATTGCTCCAGGTTCTTGCCACTGTTTCCTTTTTTCTTTTTTTAAATTTTATTCTGAAATACACTGCAATTGATATTCTTATTTATCTTCTTGTGCATGTGTGCATGTACAAGTGTTTCTTTTTATCTAGGTCTGGAACTATTAATACTAATTCCATGGCATGCTTGCAATCAACTTTACTTGACTTTGGCAAATTGCTTTTCTGGGATCTATAGCACTACTGCTCCCTTACACCAGCAATATGAAAAGAACTCCTCTGGCACTCTCTATATCCTTATAGATATTTGATTTTGAATTTTAATTTTTGCCGTTGTTTTAATTTGATGTTATCTCATAATGATTTTATTTTGTATTTCCTAGTTACTAATGAGTTTGGTCATTATTCAATCTGTGTATTCACTAGTTGTGCCTCTTACTCTGGAAATGCTTATTTACTTCTTTTGATTGCTTAATTATTTGTGTGATGAATATCAATTTGTTTTGCTGTTAGTCTCAATTTGTGAGATATTTCTTTATGTATTCTGGATGATAATTCTTTATTAGTATAACTTTATTACAAATATCTTCTCCTACCTTGCAACTTTTATATTGTGTGGTTTAAACAAAATAAATTCTTAAATGCAATGTTTTCAAATGTATTTTTCTTTGCTATATGCACTTTTTATCTTGTTTAAGAAATGTTTCTCTGTCTTAACATTAAAAGATATTTTCTAGAAGTTCTCCAAATATTAAAAAAAAATTGCCACTCACATGTAAGAAAAATTAGATTAGGAATTTTTTTTCATCGGTTTGAGGTTATGATCCTTCTTGATTTTCTATATTATTTTAAAGAATCCTTCTATTTTTACTGAATACTTTGTTCTTCCCCTCTAACTTGCTATGGCTTTTTGAACTAGTCTATATCCAAATATGTCATCCATACACACACACACACACAGAGTACTGAAATCTACATCTGTTTTACATATTGTCAAGCTAAATGAAGATATAAACTGAGGTGAACTTGAATTACCAGAAACTAAGTTTATCCAGGAATAACAGGAATATCAGCTCAAGAAATGCAAACTGGAGCAAACTTCAGGTTGTGAGTGCATTGAAGATTTGGAGAGGACTATGTATGTGGGCAAGATGTGCAAAGAAGTGGGAGTCCAGCCAGAGTCCAAACAGTAGGTTGTTTGACTTGAGAATGGGGAGAAATTCTTAGCAGATGTTCATTGGTCAGGAAACAGGTTTCCATTTTCTGTAAATCAGGAATTTATGCTTTCAGTTCTTAAGCTTTATTTTCCTAAGGGCACACATATGAGATTGTCTATTTCCTGTCCTCTGTTTCCATTTTAGATTGAAATTCGCATTATTTATTCATTTATTGCTACATTAATAACACATTATCTTAATTAAGAATCTCTACTGACTATTATTATATTGTGTTTTCCATTCTATAAACATCATATGTCCTTTTCTTTTTAAGATTTCATATTTCAAAACCGTTTTTGATTATTTTGCTAGATTTTTCGTTTAAGTACCACGCATTTTATTTTGATTATTTAGAAGTACAAAGTTATATCTATGTCTAGATAGATAGAAAATTGTGTTTCTTACTTGTTTGTAGCTAGAGGATAGAAATTTATTTGAAATTTTGAAGTCAAATTTTATCCTGCAAAATCTCTAATACTTATTAGTTAAAATATCTTGTTCAAAAATTACTTTCTTTATATATATTAACAAATATACAATCTGCAATTAATGGCAAGTTCTTTATTTCTATTTATATCTTATTTTACATATTTGGAGAAGGAAATGGAGGCCCACTCCAGTACTCTTGCCTGAAGGGTCCCGTGGACAGAGGAGCCTGGCGGGCTACAGTCCACGGGGCTGCAAAGAGTCGGACTTCACTTCAACGATATTGAATTTCTAGGATTTCAACTTTAGGTCACTTAGCTGCCCTCCAAATCTCAGGCCTAGTCTTTGTAGTGTGTCCAAGTACTTAGCTAGCTAAAACCACTGCTCTAGGCAAACAATGACTGGCAAATACTCCAAAGAAAAATACATAAACATTGGTTTCAACAGGAGCTTGTGATTTAGGGATTTTTGTTTTCTTGTTATTTCTTGACTCCAATAAATTTTTTATTTTCTTGCAGTTTAAAAGTACTTTAAAAAAATTGTTTTCTCTGTTTTTTGGTTGTTTGTTTTTCTTGTTTTAGCTATCATCTTTGTGATTGCTTTTCTGGGAGAGGATGACATTGGTCTGAAGTTTTTGTCTCCTTTGTGTAGACATGGGAATGTTTTACATTAGTTTTAGTTTAGTTTTGTTTTTAAGATAGGTCCTAGCTTAGAAAATGCATTTTTATGCTGATGGAATTAACTGGCAAACAGAATAATTAATTATGTGGAAATGTGGAAAAACAACTGAGTGGCAATATCTTTGCATAATAGATTCTGAAAGGGAATGGGCTACAAGTCACAAGCGAAGGATTTATCCTTAGTTGTTCAGACATTGTATAAGTGAAAATATAGGGAAGGTAAGGAGTAAGAATTCTGATACACAGAGATTTGTAGAATTGATAGTATGGCTGACAAATGTCTTCTCTTTTCTCTGGTGCTTGCTGCACTTCACCAAAGGGCCTTCGTGGAGTCATGTTGAAAGTCCTTACCTCTATGCTCTGATGGGCTCCTTTTCCTCTCATGGTGATTTTGCAGGTAAGATTTTCAGGCTCTTTTTCTTGAACTTGAATGATGACAGCCATTATTATTTGGTGTCCAATACTGATAATGAATATTTCCATTCTATTTATATAATTTATAGTTCTCCTAACAAACAAACCTGAATGAAGGCATTGAAATGTGTAGGTTTAAATAGCTACCTCACATCAAACTTGTTTTCTACATAATGATCTTTCTTGAGTTGGGCTCAGAGAGTATAAGTTTCAGGGAAACATATTGAAGGATATTTTGTCCTGAGAGGTGTAGGAACAAGTTTGCAGTGTTCTAGTGACTGTGAAACTTTGGGTATATTAGTTCACATTTTTTGCAGCTTGATTCCTCCAAATATATAATATAGAGGTTTACCTTAGTGAATCCTTAATATCTCTAACAGATCTCATACAGAGGCTGGCAATTTTGGAGGTGGACTATAAAACCAAATTTGTTTAACTCTATCACCTTCTGCCCTAATGTCAGTTCTTTATGGAATTTGGTAAATAAAATGACGTCAATAAATCAAGTGGAGTTTGCAAATGAATGTCTGAAGGTAATTTTTGTGCCAACCATCATAAACCTGTAGTTTGAACTGTATTCTTAATTGGTCAAATACACTCTAATTTGTAATTACCTTAAAATGGGATCATCTGTTAAAATCAATAGAGAAACTCGAATGTGAGGTAAGCATGTCCCTTCACTCTCATTATTTCTGAAACTTTTTGGAAGACATTAAGCCCTATGACTCGCAAATCTCTGTAATTCTTGTCTTAATTTTCCTTTCTCTCTTTTCTTTGAGTATTCTGTCTCCTAGGAGCAAATTGATTGATTCAGATTTCAACAAAATACAACCATTATACACTAAAGAGGTATATATTTGCTTAAACACATTGTAATTGATAACTTCTAATATTTTTAAAGGAGTAGAAAGCATATAATTTTCTATAGGTTTAGAATGAGAACAAGTTGCCCATGTTAGTCCATATTAATATTTTAATGTGTTTCTAACAAGGAATAATTAATTTCACATCCACCATTTACAATAAAATATTCATTAGTCATTTATTTCAGTTTGTAATGTAAGTGAGGCAATGGAATCTCACTTAGTAATCATGAGTTTTGTTTAAGCACAGATCCATAAACAGAAGAGCACTATATAATGTCTCTTCTATGGTGATTAAAAGTGACCTCTGAAAGTGAATGTGAAGTAGAAAAATCGTGTAAGGTATGAGGGGTCATTAGGCATGAGTTCTTGACCTGATCACTCAGCAATCCTCAAACTGAGCATGTTATACCACTTTTTATTAATCTTTGTTTTAAAGTTTTGTTTTTTATTTTTAACTGAAGTATAATTGATTTACAATGTGATGTTAGGTCCCTGTGCTATACAGTGGGACCTTGTTGTTTATTTATTTTTACATGATAGCATGTATCTGCTAATCCAACATTTCTAATTTATTCCTCATCCCTGTTCCCCTTCAGTAACTATAAATTTGTTTTCTATGTGTATGAGTCTGTTTCTATTTTTAAATAAATTATTTGCGTCATTTTTTATATCACATGATATCTGTATTTTCTTGACTTACCTTTCTTTGTATGATAATCTATAGGTTAAGTTTCAAATGTTTGCTCAGTCATAGGCACATTTTCATGTCACCTTTCAATACCAGAGGTAGGTGCACTGTGTGTTAAGTTACTTCCATTGGTGTCTGACTCTTTGCTACTCTATGGACTGTAGCTTGCTAGGCTCCCCTATCCAAGGGATTCTCCAGGCAAGAATGCTGGAGTGGGTTTCCATGCCCTCCTCCAGGGGATCCTCCAGACCCAGGGATTGAAACCACGTCTCTTATGTCTCCAGCATTGGCAGGTTCCACCTTAGAAGCCCAGAGGTAGGGAATGACATTTTTACTACATAGAGTCTCATCAGAGAGACCTGGGAAACTCAGAGGTATGGAATGACATCTTTACTATTTAAGGTCTCATTAGGCAGGAAGCCTAAGTCAAAGCAAACTTTAAAAAAAAAATTACCAGGAAGGAAAGTTTGATTATAGTCAGACCAATCTTTCGCTTAGTTTTTGCCTGATGAAACTGCTAACATTAATAAATTTGATGGCTCATTATTTCCTAAGTGGAGGAGTACAGATATTTTACTCTCACTTGTCTGTACACCCACCCCAGAGGGAGCAGTTCTTTTCTTTAAACAAAAGGTTGCAGAAGGCTGAGGGAGGAGATGTTTGGTGAGAAAGTCAATGCTGCATTCATTCCAAGATCCAACTTATCATTAGCTCTAAGAGAGAAGAATTAATGTTCTATTGCTGTAACTGTTGAAGTTGACTGCTATTTTTTATATGTCCACTACAGACTTATGGGCAATTGACATAACTATTCTTAGAAGCACTTCTCTAGCCATGAGATGTGACTATAAGTAGATGACATTCTTAAATCCTTTTAAAGCTGGAAAATTAGCTATGAATGTTTTATTTTACTTCTAAAGAAATGGAAAATGCCATTCTTCCACCTTTAATTTTCTATTTTGTCCTTTTAATCAAGAATGATATTTCTGAAAAGGGAAATATAAATTATGTTCAATATTATGATTCAATTATACTAAAAAGCTTTTATAATTTGAGTCCCTCTTTGGAATAAAATTTTGCTTTGAACAAGTATCTTCAGTGTGTATTTTTTGTCTAGATATTCTTAAGTCACTATGAATTAAAGTTTAGAAAATTCAAAATAAGAATAGATCTTTATCTTCTATTTCTGAGGTTCAAACTGTTAAAATTGAGTTTTGACTATGTGCCATCATATTGTGAACTATACCTTATTAAAATCATAATTTCATAAGAGGCTTCTAAATATACTTAGGTGTGACAGTCTGATAATTCAATATACTCGCTTCCCAACAAAAAGGGGGGTGGGGGAAAGCAATGATTGTTTATGTGTTTCAGTAGGGAGTAAGTTTTCTCTCTCACTTCCCTCTCTCAGTAAATACTGATATCATGTTGGAAATTTAAAATTTTCCATTCTCCTAAATTATGAAATTATTTTTGAATGTTCCATAATATTAAATAATATATCTCCAGCTAAAACCTCAAATTATGGCTAAAATATATTATGATTATCACATAAATTTTTTTTCTCAAATCAAGTAGCAGAAAATTATTACTATTGAAAATATAATTTTGAAAAGACAAATTATGATTCACATTTAAACATAAATTAATATCTGTATTTAGTTAACTTGTTAATTAAGTGAATTAGTTAATTGTTTCAAAAAACTTGTCACTTTAGACATAAAACTGGTAATGTCCAACAGTCTCATAAACTGGACTCTTTAAAGAGGGTTATTTTTTCCATTAGACAAAAGATAGTTACAAGTTTATTGGACAAAAGTGTGCAAATTAAGCTCTGCTGCTACAGAACTGTAAAAATAACCTAGAAAATATTAGAAAATCAAGCTCAGCCCTATAGTAAAAGATCTTATAGCAAACTATTTTACCTATTTCTAAAGATTAATATCTTTTTCCTGGTAGAAATTTATTTTATATGACTTCTTGGACCTTCAAAGAATTAACTATACATGGAAAGAACACAGGTTTAATGTGGAATTTCACATATTGGTATTTCCTACTCCCAAAGGTGAAACAGACATTTAGTAGCACTTTACTCCAAATCAGTAAAACCCCAAATGTAGAGTCTGGTTCACAGAGTAAAGTCAAGTAAAGTCAAGAAGACCTAAAGGTTTTATTTGTTTGTTTCTGTTTTATTATTTTATTAAAAATTTTAAGTTGAAGTATAGTTGATGTGCAATGTAATGTGTTATAAGTCTACAATTTAGTGATTTACGTTTTTAAGAGTGTGCTGTGCTCCAATATAGTTGTTAGAAAATATTGTCTATATTTCCTGTGTTGTGCACTATATATATCCTTATAACTTTGTACATAATAGTTTGTACTTTTTAATCTCCTAACCTTATATTGTCACTCTGCTAACCTAACTTATATGCAGAGCACATCATGTGAAATGCCAGGCTGGATGAAACACAAGCTGGAATCAACATTGTAGGGAGAACTATCAATAACCACAGATACACAGATAACACCACCCTTATGGCATACAGTGAAGAACTAAAGAACCTCTTGATGAAAGTGAAAGAGGAGAGTGAAAAAACTGGCTTAAAACTCAACATTTAAAAAAACTGAAGATCACAGCATCTGGTCCCATCACTTCATGACAAATAGATGGGGAAACAATGGAAACAGTGACAGACTTTATTTTCTTGTGTTCCAAAATCACTGCTAATTGTGACTGCAGCCATGAAATTAAGACACTTGCCCCTTGGAGGAAAATTATGACCAACCAAGACAGCATATTGAAAAGCAGAGACATTTAGATCTTTAATCCATTTTGAGTTTATTTTTGTGTATGGTGTTAGAAAGTGTTCTAGTTTCACTCTTTTACAAGTGGTTGACCAGTTAGATTGGGAGAAAATAATAGCAAACGAAGCAACAGACAAAGGATTAATCTCAAAAATATACAAGCAACTCCTACAGCTCAATTCCAGAAAAATAAATGACCCAATAAAAAAATGGGCCAGAGAACTAAACAGACATTTCTCCAAAGAAGACATACAGATGGCTAACAAACACATGAAAAGATGCTCAACATCACTCATTATCAGAGAAATGCAAATCAAAACCACAATGAGGTACCATTACACGCCAGTCAGGATGGCTGCTATCCAAAAGTCTACAAGCAATAAATGCTGGAGAGGGTGTGGAGAAAAGGGAACCCTCTTACACTGTTGGTGGAAATGCAAACTAGTACAGCCGCTATGGAGAACAGTGTGGAGATTCCTTAAAAAACTGGACATAGAACTGCCATATGACCCAGCAATTCCACTTTTGGGCATACACACTGAGGAAACCAGATCTGAAAGAGACATGTGCACCCCAATGTTCATTGCAGCACTATTTATAATAGCCAGGACATGGAAGCAACCTAGATGCCCATCAGCAGACGAATGGATTAGGAAGCTGTGGTACATATACACCATGGAATATTACTCAGCCGTTAAAAAGAATTCATTTGAATCAGTTCTAATGAGATGGATGAAACTGGAGCCCATTATACAGAGTGAAGTAAGCCAGAAAGATAAAGACCAATAGAGTATACTAAAGCATATATATGGAATTTAGAAAGATGGTAATGATAACCCTATATGCAAAACAGAAAAAGAGACACAGATGTACAGAACAGACTTTTGGACTCTGTGGGAGAAGGCGAGGGTGGGATGTTTTGAGAGAACAGCATTGAAACATGTATATTATCTAGGGTGAAACAGATCACCAGCCCAGGCTGGATGCATGAGACAAGTGCTCAGGGCTGGTGCACTGGGAAGACCCAGAGGAATTGGGTGGAGAGGGAGGTGGGAGGGGGGATCGGGATGGGGAATACATGTAAATCCATGGCTGATTCATGTCAATGTATGACAGAAACCACTACAATATTGTAAAGTAATTAGCCTCCAACTAATAAAAATAAATGAAAAAAAAAGTTAAAAAAAAAACTAAAAATAAAAATAAAAAGCAGAGACATTACTTTGCCAACAAAGGTCTGTCTAGTGAAAGCTGTGGTTTTTCCAGTAGTCATGTATGGATGTGAGAGTTGGACTATAAAGAAAGGTGAACACTGAAGAATTGATGCATTTGAATTGTAGTGTTGGAAAAGACTCTTGAGAGTCCCTTGGACTGCAAGGAGATCAAATCAGTCAATCTTAAAGTAAATCAGTCCTGAATATTCATTGGAAGGACTGATGCTGAAGCTGAAACTCCAATACTTTGGCCACCTGATGCAAAAACTGACTCCTTGAAAAAGACCCTGATATTGGGAAAGATTGAAGGTGGGAGGAGAAGGGGGTGACAGAGGATGAGATGGTTGGATGGTACCACTGACTCGATGGACATGAGTTTGAGCAAGGTCCAGGAGTTGGTGATGGACAGGGAAGCCTGGTGTGCTGCAGTCCATGGGGTTTCACAGTCAGACACAACTGAGCAACTGAACTGAACCTTATATTGCCCCTCCCTCATTTCCCTGTCCCCTCAAGTAACCACTAGCTTGTTCTTTATATCTCTGAGTCTGTTTCTTATCTTATTACTACTTTTCGTATATTTTTTTGTTCCACACGCAAGTGATATCACGCAGTAGTTATCTTTGTGTGTGTGTGTGTGTGTGTGTGTGTGTATGTGTGTGTGCGTGTGTGTGCTAAGTCCCTTCAGTCGTGTCTGACTCTTTGTGAATCTGTAGACTTTAGCCCGCCAAGGTCCTCTGTCCATGGGATTCTCCTGGTAAGAATACTGGAGTGAGTTTCCATGCCCTCCTCCAGGGAATCTTCCCAATCCAGGAATAGAACCCATGCCTCTACCCTCCAAGCTTATCCATGTTGTTGCAAATAGCAAAATTTAATTCTTTTTTGTGTATGAAAACAATATCACCATATATTTGTGTATATATATATATATATGAAGTGAAAATCTCAGTTGTGTCTGACTCTTTGCGACCCCGTGGACTATATAGTTCATGGAATTCTCTAGGCCAGAATACTGGACTGGGTGGTCATTCTCTTCTCCAGGGAATCTTCCCAACCCAGGGATGGAACACTGGTATCCCATATTTCAGGCAGGTTCTTTACCATCTGAGCCATCAGGGAAGCCCAAGAATACTGGAGTGGGTAGTCTATCCCTTCTCCAGGGGATCTTCCCATCCCAGGAATCGAACCGGGGTCTCCAGCTTTGCAGGCAGATTCTTTACCAGCTGAGCTATCAGGGGAGCTTATATATCTATATATCTCACATTTTCTTTATCTATTCATCAATTGGTGGGCACTTTCATGTCTTGGCAATCATATATAATGCTGCTATGATCATTGGAATGCATATACCTTATTGAATTTGTATTTTTGGTCAGATATATACCAGAGTACGATTTTGAGCATCTTTTCACATGCCTGTTGGCTACCTGCATATTTTCTTTGGGAGAAAAATGACTGTTCAGGTCTTCTGCTCAATTTTTAATTGGATTGTTTGGTTTTGGGTGTTGAGTTGTATAAATTGTTAATGCATTTTGGACAGTAATTCCTTTGGTCATATGATTTGCAAATATTTTCTCCATTCAGTAGGTTTTTTTCTTTTTTCTTTTTTTCATTTTGTGGATAGTTTCTTTTGCTGTGCAAAATAATTTAAATTATATTAAATTAGGTCTCATTTATTTATTTTGCCTTTATTTCTCTTGCTTTAGGAGATGGATCAAAAATATGTTGCTGTGATTTATGTCAAAGTGTTTTCTGCCTATGCTTGTTTTCCTCTAGGAGTATTATGGTTCCTGGTTTGATGTTCAGATCTTTAAGCCATTCTGTGTTTATTTTTGTATATGGTGTTAGAGAACGTTCTAATTTCTTTCTTTTACACATAGCTCTCCAGTTTTTCTAGTCGCACTTATGAAGAGACTATATTTTAACCTTTGTATGTGTTTGTCTCCTTTTTTTTTTGTGGATTAATTGAGTATGAGTTAAAAGGGTTTTTTTTTTTCCCCTGATTCTGTGTTGGTTCTTAAACTGTTTAAGCCTTAGTTTGACAATAGGTAAGATATGTAAAATTGAAATAATAGTCATATCAACTCCACATGATAATGGTGAAGAGTAGATGAGAATATGTTTATAAAACATCAGCAAGTTAACTGGTATATATACTAAGCTCTCATGAAATTATAATGTTTTTACCCACAGATACATTTTTGTCAATATATATTTCATTTCAAATAGTTTTTACATTACTTAATAATACCCTAAATGGAGTCATAAAGTGGATCCTCCCCTCCTATCTGATCAATTTTGACTACAGCTCATTTCATACTTTCAGAACTATTATAAATCCAAATGAAATGTGGTAGTGAAAATGGTGGAATATTGATGTCAATGACTGTAAGTCATTGACATTGTTGTGGTGGTGGTGTTGTTTAGTTGCCGAGTTGTGTTTGACTCTTTGCGACGCCATGGACTGCAGCATGCTAGGCCTTGACAATGCCATTCCTTTCTTTTTCTGTCTTCAATCTTTCCCAGCATCAAGATTTTTTTTCAATAAGTCAGCACTTATCATCAGGTGTCCAAAGTGTTGGAGTTTCTCATTTAGAATTAATCCTCCTAATGATGCTGAAGCTGAAACTCCAATACTTTGGCCACCTCATGCAAGTAGTTGACTCATTGGAAAAGACCCTGATGCTGAGAGGGATTGGGGGCAGGAGGAGAAGGGGACGACAGAGGATGAGATGGCTGGATGGCATCACCGACTCGATGGACACGAGTTTGAGTAAACTCTGGGAGTTTGTGATGGACAGGGAGGCCTGGCATGCTGCAATTCATGGGATTACAAATAGCCGGACACGACTGAGTGACTGAACTAAACTGAACTGAGCTGAATGAATATCCAGGGTTGATTCCCTTAGGATTGATTGATTTGATCTCTTTACAGTCCAAGGGACTCTCCAGAGTCTTCTCCAGCTCCACATTTCAAAAGCACCAATTCTTCGGCCCTCAGTCTTCTTTATGGTCCAGCTCGCACATCTGGACCTGACTACTAGAAAAACCATAGCTTTGATTATAGGTACCTTTGTTGGCAAAGTGATGTCTCTGATTTTTAGTATGCTGTCTAGGCTTCTCATAGCTTTCCTTCCAAGGAGCAAATGCCTTTGAATTTCATGGCTGCAGTCAAATTCTGCATTGATGTTGAAGACTAAGAAAATAAAGTCTGTCACTGTTTCCATTTTTTTCCCCATTTGCCATGAAGTGATGGAACAAGATGCCATGATCTTAGTTTTTTGAATGTTGAGTTTTAAGCCAGCTTTTTCACTCTCCTCTTTCACCCTCATCAAGAGGCTCTTTGGTTCCTCTTCACTTTCTGCTATTAGAGTGGTATCATGTGCATATCTGAGGTTGTTGATATTTTTCCTGGCAATTTTGATTCCAGCTTATAAGTCCAGCCTGGCATTTTCCCCGATGTACTCTGCAAATAAGTTAAACAGAGTGACTATATACAGCCTTGTAGTATTTCTGTCCCAATTTTGAACCAGTTCATTTTTCCATGTCTGTTGCTTCTTGATCTGCATACAGGTTTCTTCGGAGACAGGTAAAGTGGTCTGATATTCCTATCTCTTTAAGAATTTTCCACAGTTTGTTGTGACCCACACAGTCAAAGGTTTTCATGTAATCAATTAGGCAAAAGTATTTCTGGAATTCTCTTGCCTTCTCTATGATCCAACAAATGTTGGCAATTTGATCTCTTGTTCCTCTCCCTTTTCTAAGTCCAGCTTGTAGAACTGGAAGTTCTCAGTTCGTGTACTGCTGAAGTTTAATTTGAAGGATTTTGAGCATAACTTTAGCATGTGAAATGAGTGCAATTGTAAGTCATTGACATAGGCTTGTTAACTAGTTAATTGTCATTTGTTAATGCTTGATGAGTACCAAAAGAGCACTTAAAATTTAGCTCAGAATATTTTCCTTTGTGAATTATTTTATATCTCTAAAGAAATAAGTGGGTTTTGTTTGTAGTAGCAAATTATTATTAATGAGATACAATTTCCTTAAGTTAGTAGATGTTACTGTGCTCGTGTATTTAGGTATTTCCCCTGAAAAAGTTAGTACACATATACTTTATCAGTTTTGTAGGGATGCAGTAATAAAATACCATAAACTGGTGGCTTACAAAAACCCAGAATTTTATCTTTTCACAGATCTGGAATCTAGAAGTCCAAGATCAATGTGTCAGTAGATTTGATTTCTTCTGAGGTCTCTCTCCTTGAAATGTATAATGCGGTCTTCTTTCTGTGTCCCCTCCATGGCGTTTTCTCTGCATACCTTCAGCTGGTATCTCACTCACATTGAATTATGTCGAACCCAAATGATCTCATTTTACCTTAATTATCTGCTCAAAGGCCTGTCTCTATCACAGTTACATTCTGAGGTTCTAGAGGCTAGAACTTCAACATTTGAATTTGTGGGGGACACATATTCAGACTACAACATATGTATAAGGCTCTTGGATGTATATATGTCTTGGGAAACTGTTTGAGTTTCTTTTGAATAAGGGCAAAATATCTCACCAGAAAGATGCTCTCTAAAACTATGTTGTGTGTATTTGTCACTCAGTTGTATCTGGCTATTTGCGACCCCATGGACTGTAGACTGCCAACTCCTTAGTCCATGGAATTCTCCTGGCAAGGGTACTGGAGTGAGTTGCCATTCCTTTCTCCAGGGTGTCTTTCTGACTCAGGCATTGAACCTGGGTCTCCTACATTGCAGATGGATTCTTCACCATCTAAGCGACCAGGGAAATTAATGTTGCCTGACCTTAAATGCCACTCTACCACTATGTCCTCTGTCATTCTGAAAGCTACTTAATGTCCATGTATCTTATTCCTCTCTCTTCAATAGAGGTAAAATTATAACACATACCTCCTAGATTTGATGTAGGAAAGTGAGTTAATTCATTTATTACATTTAGAAGAATATCTATAAATATTCAATAATTCTTGGATTATTTATTCCCTTGAAGTAACATATTACAAGGAACCTATATATATATATATATATATATATATATATATATATATATTTCTGAGGTATTGTATTTCATTAGTTAACAACTAAAATATCTTCAGTCAGGTTGAACTGTGTATGATCAGATCTCCAACAACCAGGAGAGAAAAGACTTTTAGTTTCTTTTAACCTGTACTCAGTCAGTTCAGTTCAGTTCAGTCACTCAGTCATGTCCAACTCTTTGCGATCCCATGATTCGCAGCATGCCAGGCCTCCCTGTCCATTACCAACTCCCAGAGCTTACTCAAACGCATGCCCAGCGAGTCGGTGATGCCATCCAGCCATCTCATCCTCTGTCATCCCCTTCTCCTCCTGCCTCCAACCCCTCCCAGCATCAGGGTCTTTTCCAATGAGTCAACTCTTCGCATGAGGTGGCCAAAGTATTGGAGTTTCAGCTTCAGCATCAGTCCTTCCAGTGAACACCCAGGACTGATCTCTTTTAGGATGGACTGGTTGGATCTCCTTGCAGTCCAAGGGACTCTCAAGAGTCTTCTCCAACACCATAGTTCAAAAGCATCAATTTTTCGGCGCTCAGCTTTCTTCACAGTCCAACTCTCACATCCATACATGACCACTGGAAAAACCATAGCCTTGACCAGATGGACCTTTGTAGAAAACACTAAATCCTTTTTTGTGTGATTACTTCAACACAGTTGTTTATGAAGTATATATAACATAAAATTTGGAGAAGATATATTTTGCTATTCTTTACATATATTTTGTCCCTCCACACAGTTTGTAGGATCTTAGTTGTCTAACCAGGGATAGAACCCATGATCCTTTAAATGGAAGTGCAGATACTTAATCCCTGGACCACCAGGGAATTCCTTCCTTTACATTATTGATATTTAAGGTAATGGAAGGTATTATATCAATATGTTACTTGAAGAAATAATAGAGAATTTGAGAATTCTGTTCCTGAGAGCTGGTTTCAATGCATGATGGCATTAAAATAACATTCCATATTTGATGAAAAAGAAAACAGAGAAAAGAATGAAGATGAAAAGAGAATACTTGGTAACTATATATAGGCAAACATCAAATTATGAGCCTATATTAAGACAAAAATACTTAAAATTAATAGAAGCTAATCCTAAAGTCGTGGTTTAAGATTGCATATTAGAAATTGCTATCTATCTATTTGCAATGTGAAATACAACACTGCACATTTTATCAGAGATTTCTGCATCTCTCTGACCCTGTGAGTCTGTAGAAACTTTTCAAATACAGCTCTCATAAATACTCATGACGCCTCTTCAGCACTGAGTCAAAGGCAGTTGATCTGGGTTGGCCTTCATCTGTATGGTGCCAGGTGTATATTGTATTTTTCTTGTATTTTATCCCTAAATTATGATGACAGCTTCCCATTTTCATCAGGTGTTTATTCTTACTCTCATTGGTGTTCACTTGAGAGGTTGGAAACAATCTGCATTTGCTCTATAGGAAGTTCAGTCCTTCCAACTCTTTGCAATATTATATTTGAGATTTTTTTAAGCAACAGCTATCTTAATAATTCATATATAACCGTAGGGTAAAAAATTGCTGATGATCCTGAAAAGGAGCAGAACCGTGTTTCCCAGTTCCAGCTTATGGCCTTGATCTGACAAGCAACAATAAAAGGTAAGATTTACTGCCAGCAAAGAATAGCTAAGAAATTCGTGGGCTAAGAGAATTTGACTTATTTATTTAACTGAGTATGAAATGAAATATATAGTATAGTGCAGGTGAGGGTCAGGGGGGAATTAAATAGAAGATTGGGGAGTAGAAATATTACCTGAGTTTGATTGAATATCAAATAAACACAATATATTTTTGCTATGTTCTTTTGGAATTGCTTTATTAAAATGGTTTTCTTCCTCATTATTTTAAATGAATTTTATATTCCATTGGAAGGAAAAAGATACTGACAGGACATTTTTGTTAGGTTTGAAGAACACTGAATTTATACCAGCAAATAGGAATTTTATTGATCTTTCTAATCAATGTGTTTCCCTAATTGATAGCATTGCTAACTAGATTAGGCTTAGCTAAGAGGTACTTTTTCTGTTCATTTATTAACAGTATTGTCCTATACAGACATTGTGTGCTCTTTGAAAGGCAAAAGTCTAAGCTTTATTCGTATGAAAGAAAACAAAATAAAATAGAGAAATTATTCACAAATGTCAAAAATATTTTGCAAAACCTAACATAAAGGAAAGACATCTTTGGCATAGAAACCTCAATGTCATATCTAATCTCCTTGTAACCAAAACGTTTGCAGAATGTGATGAATACGTAAGAAGAATAAGCTCATCAAAGACAGTCCACCATCATTGTGAACAGAATACTCAAGTGCTCATGCTTCAGCTTTTGGACCTCAAAGCCTTAATAAATCTCCCATTTAAGTTTCTATATTTAAAAGAACCCCCCCCCCCAAGAAAAAGCTTTTTACCTCAAGAACTTGCTCTCCAGAGAGTAGTTTGGTGTTAGAGATATTGGTTGATAACATTTATACTTACTGTGTTCAAATCTCTGAATGCAAATATATGAATGTCTATAGGTTTAAAACATTATATACTTATTTTTCCCATCTAGGAATAAAATACTGCTTATTGAGAAAAACAAACTGTCTTCATTTTGCTTTATTTAAATTTTCTTAGATTTTCTGAGAAACACTTCATTTTTTTCAATTTTTAATGTTTTATTTTATATTGGATTATAATTGATTAGGGGTTTCCCAGGTGACATTTGTGGTAAAGAACCTGCCTGCAAATGCAGGAGACATAGGAGATGTGGGTTCAATCCCTGGGTCAAGAGATCCCTTGGAGAAGGACATGGCAACCCACACCAGTGTTCTTGCCTGGAGATTCTCATGGACAGAGAAGTAGGCTACAGTCTATAGGATTACAAAGAGTTGGACACAACTAAAGCAACTTAGCATGCACGCACATAGTTGATTAACAATTGCAGGTGAATATCACTGGTGAACATAGACACAAAAATCCTCAACAAATATTAGCAATCCAAATCCATCAATATATTAACAGGATCAAGTGGGATTTATCCCAGGGATGTAAGAATTTTTCAATATCTGTAAATATATCAGTGTGGTGCACCACATCAAAAGATTGAAGAATAAAAATCATATGATCACCTCGATAGGTGCCGAAAAGACTTGTAACAAAATTCAGCACCCATTTATGATAAAAGACTCTCCAGGAAGTAGGCATAGAGGGAACACAGATCAACATAGTAAAAGCCATATATGACAAACCCATAGCTAACATCACATTCAACACTTAAAAACTGAAAGCATTTCCTCTAAGATCAGGAATAAGACAAAGATGTCCACTCTCACCACTTATATTCAACATAGTTTTGAAAGTCCTAACTATAGCAGTCAGATACATATATAGATAAATAAAAGGAGCTCAAGCTGGAAAAGAAGTAAAATTGTCACTGCTTGCAAATGGCATGACATTATACATAGAAAATCATAAATATGCCACCAGGAAACTACTAGAGCTACTTGATGAATTTAGCAAAATCACAGGATACAAAATTAATGCACAGAAATCTCTTAAATTACTAGATTTAAGGAATGGAAGATCAGAAACAAAAATTCAAGAAACAATCACATTTATCATTTCACTAAAAAAGTAGAATACTTGGGAACAAACCTATCTAGTCAGACAAAGGACCTATACTAAGAAAAGTATGAGACATTGATGAAGAAGTTAAAGACTACATAAACAAGTGGAAAGATATGCCATGTTATGTGATTGGAAAAATCAATATTGTAAGATGTTTCTCAAGTCAATCCAAAGATTCAATGAAATCCCTAATTTACCAATGGCATTTTCCACAGAACTAGAACACAAAAAATCTTGAAATTGTATGGATACACAAATGACCCCAAATAGCCAAAACAATCTCAAGACAGAAGAATTGAACTGAAAGAATCAGGCTCCCTGACTTCAGACCATACTACAAAGCTATAGACATCAAAAGAGTATGGAGCTGGCACAAAATTAGAAATACAGATCAACAGAACATGATAGGAAGTCCTGACATAAACCCATCCTCTTAGGGTCCATTAATCTATAACAAAGGAGATAAAATTATACAATGGTAGAAAGAAAGTCTCCACAATAAATGGTGCTTGGAAAACTGGAGAGCTACTTATTAAGAAATTAAAATAATTAGGCCATTCTTTAACGCCATACAAAAAATAAGCTCAAAATGGGATAAAGACCTAAATGTGGGACCAGACATGATAAAACTCTTGGAGAAAGTCATAGGTAGAACACTCTCTGCCATAAATCACAGCAAACTCTATTGGTAGGAGTGTAAGTTGGTACAGCCACTGTGGAGCAGAGTATGAAGGTTTCTTAAAAACTCTAAACAGAACTTCCACCAGCAATCCCACTCCTGGGTAGAGATTCAAAGAAAAACATGGTCTGAAATGGTACATGAACCCAATGTTAATTGCAGCACTGTTTACAATAGCCAAGACATGGGAAAAACCTAAATGTCAATTGAACATACATGCATACTTAGTTGTGTCCAACTCTTTGTGACCCCATGGAGTGTAGACTGCCAAGTTCCTCAGTCCATGGGATTCTCCAGGCAAGTATACTGGAGTGGATTGGCATTTCCTCCTCCAGCGGATCTTCTTGACCCAGGGATGGAACTCATGTCACCTGAGGCTCCTGCACTGGCAGGCAGATTCTTTACCACTGAACCACCTGAGAAGTTCCCATGTCAATCAAAAGAGGAATGGATACAGAAGATGTGCAGATGACTCAGCAGTAAAGAATCTACCTGCCATGCAGGAGATGAAGGAAATACATGTTCTCTACTCTTGTAGAGTTTTAGGAAATCTGTGCCAGGCTCAGAAAGGAGACCAATATATACATATTTTCTATTATTTCACACAATACTCTTATAATAAATAATTAGTAAGAAATTGGAAGCATGAACCTAAGTTCTAATCCTTTAAAAACTTAGGAAATGAGTGAGGCCTAGAGAAGACAGTATGCAAAGGACAAAGAATCAAAGCCAGAGCCTCAGGACTGACCACATACATTTAAGAGTTGAGAAAAGGATGATGATGAGTTGTTAACAACAGAGATAAGTAATGGTCAAAATGAAAATGACACGCTGGAATAGGACTACGCATAGAAATCAAAACAAAGGATTTCCAAAAGAAAGATTACAATACACACTGTCCAGAAGGAGCAAATCAGTCATGAAAGAAGAAGGGTAACTCAGAGGAGGAGCTGACCATTAGTGGACATAAATATGTACAAAAAGTCAATATTATAAGTGAGAAAATGGATGTTTATATTCTTCAGTAACTTGGCCAAGGCCAGAACAGTAGATTAAAGACAGTACTTATTAAAGAAAATTACCATAAACCCATCTTGCCCATTGAAGCATAAGAAACTGCCAAGTTTCACCGGTAGAAAGGTTTAATTACCATGAAATTTTTCAGTTGGTAAAATTATTCTGAAGCTATACCCCAACATTTTCCTCCATAATGCCCATTGGTACTTCCCTCCATGCTTTTCTATTCTTTCTGTCTTTCACGTCACACTAGTTATGGATTTTGCATGCATGTGCTTACATGAAGGCCTATGTGCATTCGTGTGTGCATATTTAACTAAGGTCTGTGATTTGAAAGGACAGATTTTATTCATTAGTTTGCTGAGTTTGTTCAAGAATCTAGGAGAAAAATTTCACAAGTATTTTATTCTCAAACTAAACATTATTAATCAACCTTCATATTTATCAATAATGTAAAAATGTGTCATATACTTTCAAATTTATGTCAATACCCAAAAATATAGCCTTAGAATTTATAAATATAATTAATCCAAAAGTGTTGTACTGTATCAAAATTTTGACTAACAGTAAAAAATAAAATAAAATTTTTCTGGATATTTTGACATTTTTTTGGTGAGAATTTATTTTTATATGAGAATTTTGTCTCAGATGAGCTGAATCACAAAAATATTGTGCAACCTATATACATAGAATTGGAAAATACCTGGCTTAAACTTTTCTAGCTTAAGTAATTTGTTTTCTTTTTGAAATAATTATTCAAAGAAGGAAAATATAATTTCAGTGTCCCTAAATATAAACTAGAATATCTTTCATTTTATCCACTGTCAAAGAGCCTACAGATTTGCTGCCTATTGTTTAAGGGACCCCCTAGGTTTTTCAGCCACATAAAGATGATTGCTGAGAAAATAAAAAGGGGAAATTATACGTAAAAAGGAGAATTACTATCATATCAGAATGTGGTGTTAGGTATGAGGGATTTAGAATGAGTTATGTGGGACTTAACAAATGAGAAGTGTTTTTAAGCAGGACATGTGCTGCATCATGTTACACACAGGACAAAATTTTTAGATGGATATTTGCACGCAGTCTTCATGCTCTTGCAAATCTTTATTATATTTATACATGTAATAGGGTCAAATGAAAAATCCAAAATTTATTTATTTATTTATTTTTTGGTGGCACCTAGATTTGTGGAGTCTTATTTCCCTGATCAGGGATTGAACATGGGCCTTTCATAGTGAGTACATAGTCCTAACCACTGGACCACCAGGAAAGTTCCCCCAAATTTAAATTTGTATTTAAGTTCTTCTTATGAAAAGCATCTATTCTTATTTATAAAAAATAAAAACACAGTTTTATACAAAAAGAAAATGACAGAAAAGTATGATAGCACCCTCAAAGAGAGAAATACTATTCATGAAGTGGTTATTTTACTGTTTAACATTTATCTGGTTATTTTACTCATTAATTTTTATCTGGTGGATTTTTCATAGGACACGCAAGCTTGTGACTTGTCTCTTAATATAATACCAGTATACTTTGCAATACCATTAAGTATCTCCATACATTTAATGTTAAATATTATGTTATTCATTTTATGTAAAATATTTTGAATATTTGGCTTAAATTTGGGGAATTACAAAATATACGGTAATATTTCAATTTACATAAATGCTTTTTTGCATGCTTTGATACTATTGCATTCCTATACCTAGAAGCAGACACTGCATGAATAATTTAAACAAGCAAACACACAAAATGTAAACGTTCATCAATGTATGACAAAACCCACTGGAAAAAAAAAATAATAATAATAAAAAAAAAATGTAAACGTTCATGTTGCTGAAAGATTCATATTGCCAGATTGTTTTGCAGGAGGTTATAGTTGGCACTAGAGGTAAATAACCAGCCTGCCAATGCAGGAGACGTAAGAGATGTTGGTTCGATCACCTGGTCGGGAAGATCCTCTGGAGGTGGGGATGGCAATCCACTCCAGTATTCTTGCCTGGAGAATACCATGGACAGAGGAGTCTGGCAGGCTACCATCATCGCAAAGAATTGAATGTGACTGAAACAACTTAGCCTGCATGCAGGCAAACGCGCATACTAATATATATTACAAATGACAGCATAAGAATGCTTGATTCCCTGGTGGCTCAGAGGTTAAAGAGTCTGCCAGCAAAGCAGGAGACCTGAGTTCTAATTCTGGGTCAGGAAGATTCTCTGGAGAAGAATGGCAACCAGTCCAGTATTCCTGCCTGAAAATCCCATGGTTGGAGGAGCCAAGCAGGCTACAGTCCATAGGGTCACAAAGAGTCAGACCACTGAGCGACTTCACTTTCACTTTCAAGAATGCTTGAAAAACACTTAGAAACTTTTCAAATTTTGTAGAAAATAGATTTTTCCTTACTGGTTTGTTATAGATTTGCTTTTATTAATAGTGGGGTTGAATATTTTTCATATATTTTCATGTGTTATCGAGGGTTTCCATTGCATATTATGAATTAAATGTAAGTTTCTTTGTCTCCTGGCTTCTAAGTTAACATCTTATTTTTAAGGTTTGTAATTACAGTAGCACCATACTTCTAGATGACAATTTCTATGTCAATTTTGGTAACTAAAAACAAAAGACTCCAACTAATAAAAATAAATGGAAAAAAAAGATTAAAAAAAAGATTTCATTTCTTATTCATTTTACATGTTCATAGAATTCTAGTAAAATCTCTTTTTTACATGATCCTTATAATTTAGATAACAAATTTTTATTATAGCATAGTGTCAGAGAGTCTTTAACTGATTGTTAATGTTCTCATCAGAACATGACACATATTTCTTTTATTCCCAACTCTTTTTATTAGAACAAGTCTCATGTCACTATTCCAAAATATAAGCCAAGAAAGAAGTTCAATCTGAGAAATGGGAACAAATATTTCAATTGTTTGATGCTATTTTGTAAAAGTACAATTACTTTTTAGTTAATCTTATATTTTCTGACTTTACCAAATTCACATTTTAGTTATGACAGAATTTCATGTTGTTCCAACTTTATATGTAAACAGTTGTTATTGTCTATAAAACTCTTTTGAACTTTATTTAATTTTTTAACTTTTTAAAAGTTTTCCACCAAAATGGCTATTTAAAAAAAATAATTAAAATTTACTTGTTTTTCTAATTGAAGGATAATTGCTTTACAGAATTGTGTTGGTTTCTGCCAAACATCAGCATGAATCAGCCATACGTATACATATGTCCCCTCCCTCTTGAACCTCCCTCTCACCTGCCTCCCCATCCCACCCCTCTAGGTTGTTACAGAGCTCTGGTTTGAGATCCCTGAATCATACAGCAAACCCACTGGCTATCAATTTAACATATGGTAATAAGAGTTTCCATATTTCTCACTCCATATATCCCATACTTCTTCCACCCTCATCCCCGCCCCCACCATGTCCATAGTCTGTTCTCACAGTCTGTGGCTCCATTGCTACCCTGCAAATAATTTCATCAGTACCATCTTTCTAGATTCCATATATATGTGTTCAGTTCGGTTCAGTTCAATCACTCAGTTGTGTCCGACACTTTGCGACACCATGGATTGCCGCACGCCAGGCCTATCTGTCCATCACCAACTACCAGAGTTTACTCAAACTCATGTCCATTGAGTTGGTGATGCCATCCAACCATCTCACCCTCTGTAGTCCACTTGTCCTCCCACTTTCACTCTTTCCCAGCATCAGGGTCTCTTCAAATGAGTCAGTTCTTCACACCTGATGGCCAAAGTATTGGAGTTTCAGCCTCAACATCAGTGCTTCCAATGAACATTCAGGATTGATTTCCTTTAGGATGGACTGGTTAGATCTCCTTGCAGTCCAAGGGACTCTCAAGAGTCTTCTCCAACACCACAGTTCAAAAGCATCAATTCTTCAGTGCTCAGCTTTCTTTATAATCCAACTCTCACGTCTGTACATGACTAATAGAAAAATCATAGCCTTGACTAGACAGACCTTTGCTGGCAAAATAATGTCTCTTCTTTTTAACATGCTGTATAGGTGGGTCATAACTTTTCTTCCAAGGAGTAAGTGTCTATTTCATGGCTGCAGTCACCATCTGCAGTGATTCTGGAGCCCAAGAAATTAAGTCTGTCACTGTTTCCACTGTTTCCCCATCTATTTGCCATGAAGTGATGGGACCGGATGCCATGGCCTTAGTTTTCTGAATGTTGAGCTTTAAGCCAACTTTTTCACTCTCCTCTATCACTTTCATCAAGAGGCTCTTTTATTCTTCACTTTTTGCCATAAGGGTGTTGTCATCTGCATATCTGAGGTTTTTTATATTTGTCCCACCAATCTTGATTCCAGCTTGTGCTTCATCCAGCCCAGCATTTCTCATGATGTACATTGCATATAAGTTAAATAAACAGGATGACAATATACACCCTTGATGTACTCATTTTCCTATTTGGAACCAGTCTGTGGCTCCATGTCCAGTTCTAACTGTTGCTTCCTGACCTGCATACAGACTTCTCAGGAGCAAAGTCAGGTGGTCTGGTATTCCCAACTCTCAGAATTTTCACAGTTAATTGTGATCCACACAGACAAAGGCTTTGGCATAGTCAATAAAGCAGAAATAGATGTTACTCTGGAACTCTGTTGTTTTTTTGATGATCCAGTGGATGTTGACAATTTGATCTCTGGTTCCTCTGCCTCTTCTAAAACCACTTTGAACATCTGGAAGTTCAAGATTCACGTATTCTTGAAGCCTGGCTTGTAGAATTTGAGCACTACTTTGCTAGAGTGTGAGATGAGTGCAATTGTGTGGTAGTTTGAGCATTCTTTGGCATTGCCTTTCTTAGGGATAGGAATGAAAACTGACCTTTTCCAGTCCTGTGGCCACTGCTGAATTTTCCAAATTTGCTGGCATATTGAGTGCAGCAGTTTCACAGCCTCATCTTTTAGGATTTGAAATAGCTCAACTGGAATTCTATCACCTCCACTAGCTTTGTTCGAAGTGATGCTTCCTAAGGCCCATTTGACTTTGCGTTCCAGGATGTCTGGCTCTAATTGGTTGATCACACCATTGTGAATATCTGGGTGGTGAAGATCTTTTTTGTAGAGTTATTTTGTGTATTCTTGCCACCTCTTCTTAATATTTTCTGCTTCTATTAGGTCCCTACCATTTATGTCCTTTATTGAGCCCATCTTTGTATGAAATGTTCCCTTGGTATGTATAATTTTCTTGAAGAGATCTCTAGTCTTTCCCATTCTATTGTTTTCCTCTATTTCTTTGCACTGATCACTGAGGAAGGCTTTCTTATCTCTCCTTGCTCTTCTTTGGAACTCTGCATTCAAATGGGTATATTTTTCATTTTCACTTCTCTTTTTTTCACAGCTATTTGTAAGGCCTCCTCAGACAGCCATTTTCCTGTTTTGAGTTTCTTTTTCTTGGTGATAGTCTTGCTCCCTTTCTCCTGTACAATGTCACAAACCTCCGTCCATAGGTCATCAGACACTCTGTCTATCAGATCTAGTCCCTTAAATCTATTTCTCACTTCCAAGGTATAATCATGAGGGATTTGATTTAGGTCATACCTGAATTATCTAGGGGTTTTCCCTATTTTCTTCAATTTAAGTCTGAATTTGGCAATAAGGAGTTCATCATCTGAACCACAGTCATCTCCCAGTCTTGTTTTTGCTGACTGTATAGAGCTTCTCCAACTTTGCCTGTACAGAATATAATAAATCTGATTTTGGTGTTGACCATCTGGTGATGTCCATGTGTAGAGTCTTCTCTTGTGCTATTGAAAAAGGGTATTTGGTGTGACCAGTGCATTCTCTTGGCAAAACTCTATTAGCCTTTGCTCTGCTTCATTCTGTACCCCAAGGCCAAATTTGCCTGTCACTCCGTGTATTCATTGACTTCCTACTTTTGCATTCCAGTCCCCTATAATGATAAGGAAATCTTTTTTGGGTGTTAGTTCTAAAAGGTCTTGTAGATCTCATAGAACCATTGAACTTCAGCTACTTCAGTGTTACTGGTCAGGGCTTAGACTTGGATTACCGTGATATTGAATGGTTTGCTTTGGAAATGAACAGAGATCATTCTGTCGTTTTTGAGATTGCATCCGAGTACTGCATTTCCGACTCTTTTGTTGACTATGATGGCTACTCCAATTCTTCTAAGGGATTCTTGCCCACAGTAGTAGATATAATGGTCTTCTGAGTTAAATTCACACATTCTAGTCCATTTTAGTTCGCTGATTCCTAAAATGTTGACATTCACTCTTGCCATCTCCTGTTTGATCACTTCCAATTTGCCTTGATTCATGGACCTAACATTCCAGATTCCTAAGTCATATTGCTCTTTACAGCATTGAATCTTGCTTCCATCATCAGTCATATCCACAGCTGTCTGTTGTTTTTGCTTTGGCTCCATCTCTTCATTCTTTCTAGAGTTATTTCTCCAGTAATCTCCAGTAGCATATTGGGCATCTACAGATCTGGGAAGTTCATCTTTCTTTCAAAAAAGATGTGTCATACCTTTTTGCCTTTTCATAGTGTTCATGGGGTTCTCAAGGCAAGAATACTGAAGTGGTTTGTCATTCCTTTCTCCAGTGGACCATTTTTGTCAGAATTTTCCATCAATACTAATCCGTCTTGGGTGGCCCTGCAGGGCATGGCTCATAGTTTCATTGAATTAGCAATGCTGTGGTCCATGTGATTAGATTGGTTAGTTTTCTGAGATTGTGGTTTTCAGTCTCTCTGCCCTCTGGTGGAGAAGGTTAAAAGGCTTATGGAAGCTTCCTGATGGGAGAGACTGACTGAGGGGGAAACTGGGTCTTGTTCTGATGGGCAGGGAAGGGACCGTAAGAAGGGTCCTCTTCGACTCTATCAGATATCATTCTGATCTTTTAAAACTAGCTTTAAGTGTTAACTTCTAACACCTTATGAAAAATCTTGTGTATTATTATTTGCTCCTGGAATGTGTGACAGAACTCATCATTAAAGCATCATAGCTCTGGAGTTCTCTTTATGGGAAGATGCATTATTTTCATTACCTCCACCATAGTTTCACCCAAGGTAAATATCAGGGAAGGAGCATAGCTCCACCCACCAACAGAAAATTGGATTAAAGATTTACTGAGCATGGCTCCATCCATCAGAACAAGACCCAGTTTCCCCCTCAGTCAGTCTCTCCCATCAGGTAGGAAGTTAGACACAGACAATGAGGGGTCACCTAGCAGAGAAAGATTCAATTTGACCTCTAAACCCTACCCCAGACATGCCCCAGTGCAGCCCAGGGGAGCCCACAGATATGCTTCAGGGTAACCACAGAGACTTATTCATCTCCAGCACACGTGCTTTAGGCACACAGTAGATACAAACTAACCACAGAGGCACCTCCAACTTCTGCACATGTCCTCCTGATACACAACTGTGTCCTACAGTGACCTTGGCAAGACATGAGTCTATTAAAAGTTCATAAATATTCTATAAATCCATGCATCTGATTATAATAGACTGAATTATGGGAAAGAGATGCAAATAGAGCCTGTTGGTATGTAACCTGAAACTATCAATCAAAACCATCAGTCCACACCAACCTAGATGGACATGTAAAAGCCCTGTCTTAAAAACCCCATACTTCATCCTTCTGGGGCCAGTGCCTCTCTTGGTTTGGCCCACCTCTATCTTGCAGTGTTCTTCCCGTTCTTTCTTCAATAAACTTGTTTTAGACACGGGCAAGACCTCAACTTTTTCTTCACGTCCTTACCAAAAATTTTTGCCCATGAGGAAGGGTCCTTTTTGACTCCCTCTACCAGACAAGTCTGATCTTTTAAAACTAGTTGTAAACTAGTTTTAACTTCTAACACTTTATGAAAAATCTTGTGTACTATTATTTGCTCCTTGAATGTTTGACAGAACTCATCATTAAAGCATCATGGTCCTGGAGTTTCCTTTATGGGAAAATACATTAAAACAAATGTATTACAATAAATTCATTATTTCAGATAGATGGATCTATCTAAATCCATGTCTGAGCCCTCAGATTGGGAGAAAATAATAGCAAATGAAGAAACAGACAAAGGATTAATCTCAAAAATATACAAACAACTCCTGCAGCTCAATTCCAGAAAAATAAATAACCCAATAAAAAAATGGGCCAAAGAACTAAACAGACATTTCTCCAAAGAAGACATACAGATGGCTAACAAACACATGAAAAGATGCTCAACATCACTCATTATCAGAGAAATGCAAATCAAAACCACAATGAGGTACCATTACACACCAGTCAGGATGGCTGCAATTGAAAAGTCTACAAGCAATAAATGCTGGAGAGGGTGTGGAGAAAAGGGAACCCTCTTACACTGTTGGTGGGAATGCAAACTAGTACAGCTGCTATGGAAAACAGTGTGGAGATTTCTTAAAAAACTGGACATAGAACTGCCATATGACCCAGCAATCCCACTTCTGGGCATACACACTGAGGAAACCAGATCTGAAAGAGACACGTGCACCCCAATGTTCATCGCAGCACTGTTTATAATAGCCAGGACATGGAAGCAACCTAGATGCCCATCAGCAGATGAATGGATAAGGAAGCTGTGGTACATATACACCATGGAATATTACTCAGCCATTAAAAAGAATTCATTTGAACCAGTTCTAATGAGATGGATGAAGCTGGAGCCCCTTATACAGAGTGAAGTAAGCCAGAAAGCTAAAGAACATTACAGCATACTAACACATATATATGGAATTTAGAAAGATGGTAACAATAACCCTATATGCAAAACAGAAAAAGAGACACAGAAATACAGAACAGACTTTTGAACTCTGTGGGAGAATGTGAGGGTGGGATATTTCAAAAGAACAGCATGTATACTATCTATGGTGAAACAGATCACCAGCCCAGGTGGGATGCATGAGACAAGTGCTCGGGCCTGGTGCACTGGGAAGACCCAGAGGAATCGGGTGGAGAGGGAGGTGGGAGGGGGGATTGGGATGGGGAATACGTGTAAATCCATGGCTGATTCATATCAGTGTATGACAAAACCCACTGAAATGTTGTGAAGTAATTAGCCTCCAACTAATAAAAAAAAAAAAAAAAAAAAAAAAACGAAAAAAAAAAAAAAAATCCATGTCTGAATTATACTAATATGTTCAATGGGAAACATATACTAAAATGAATTTTTCAATACAAAAGGTGAAGACAAATAGTATTTGCTTTAACAGATTTTTTTTTTTTCTGAGGTTCATATACTTTCCTGTCTTACAGCAAATTTGGCACATTTTTGTCAGTTAATCCTTTTAGTAATTTTTATGCCCCAATCTGTATCTACTCTCTCTTTGGAACTTTATTTACACAAGTATTTAAGTCCTTGATAATGTTGCAAGGCTTCTCTATGATCTGTTAACTTTTTAAAATATTTTGTCTCTCACTTTTTCAAAATAGAATTTTTTCTGTCTTGATGTTTACTCACTTTTTCTGGTATCATTTCCATATTCCTATTAATTCTAAGCCATAAAATCTTTATTTCAGATATTGCATATTTCTCTTTCAGAATTTCTACCTGGGTTATTTTTTTATGTTTTCTGTTTCTTAGTTAATATTTTGTTACTTAATTCATCAAGGAAAGTCATGACCAACCTAGACAGCATATTGAAAAGCAGAGACATTACTTTGCCAACAAAGTTCCATCTAGTCAAGGCTATGGTTTTCCGGTGGTCATGTATAGATGTCAGAGTTGAACTATAAAGAAAGCTGAGTGCCGAATAACGGATGCTTTTGAACTGTGGTGTTGGAGAAGACTCTTGAGAGTCCCTTGGACTGCAAGGAGATCCAACCAGTCCATCCTAAAGGATATCAGTACTGAATATTCATTGGAAGGACTGATGCTGAAGCTGAAACTCCAACACTTTGGCCACCTGATGTGAAGAGCTGATTCGTTTGAAAAGACCCTGATTCTGGGAAAGAATGAGGGCAGGAAGAGAAGGGGATGACAGAGGATGAGATGGTTGGATGACATTACCAACTCAATGGACATGTGTTTGGATGACCTCTGGCAGTTGGCGATGGACAGGGAGGCCTGGTGTGATGTGGTTCATGGGGTCGCAAGAAGTCGGACACGACTAGGCGACTGAACTGAATTGAACTGAAGTTAATTCATCAAAAATATTTAAAAAAAAATAGCACAGAAAGCATACTTAAAATAGTTGCTTTAAACTTCTTATGAAAACTGCAACCTCTGGGTCATTTATCCTGAGCTTGATCTCTGTTGCTTGTTTGTTATTTTTGTTTTCCTTGAAATTGATTAACCTTTTCTTATTCTCTATGTGCTTGTTAATTTGGTTGTTTCTCAAACTATGTGTGTGCTATGATTTGGGGTTCCTTATTTTATTATATATCTCAAAAGAGCACACGTGTGTGTGTGTGTGTGTGTGTGTGTGTGTTTTAATCAGTCAGTTAGTCTGATTAGCAGAGAAGGCAATGGTAACCCACTCCTCTTTTCCAGTACTCTTGCCTGGACAATCCCATGGATGGAGGAGCCTGGTAGGCTGTAGTCGATGGGGTCACGAAGAGTCAGACGCGACTGAGCGACTTGACTTTCACTTTTCACTTTCATGCATTGGAGAAGGAAATGGCAACCACTCCAGTGTTCTTGCCTGGAGAATCCCAGGAACCACGGAGCCTGGTAGGCTGCCGTTTATGGGGTCACACAGAGTTGGACACGACTGAAGCGACTTAGCTGCAGTAGCAGTCTGATTAGGGTTACATATTAAACTCAGTCTTTAATGGATGGCAGCTCAAATCTCAGTTTCATTAATTTAGTTTTGTCTCCAAACTGTTTTTGGGAGAAGGAAATGGCAACCCACTCCAGTATTCTTGCCTGGAGAATCCTGTGGAGGGAGGAGCCTGGTGGGCTGCTGTCCACAGGGTTGCACAGAGTCGGACACGACTGAAAGGACTTAGGATTCATGCATGCATTGGAGAAGGAGATGGCAACCCTCTCTGGTATTCTTGCCTGGAGAAACCCAGGGACAGAGGAGCCTGGTGGGCTGCTATCTACGGGGTCGCACAGGGTTGGACATGACTGAAATTACTTAGCAGCAGCAGCAGCCAAACTGTTTTTAGTCTGACCTCTTAATTTGTAGCTTAATGATCAGAGACTTGAGGAGTCTTTGGAAGCTCTGTTTTCTGCAATTTCTCTTGGGAAGACCTCCTCAGGAGGAGGCCTTGAATTACATTTCTTCTTATGTAACTCTGAGATTCTACTTAACACTCTTCTTAGCTCCACTTATGCTTAGCTGAAGCTTTTATCATGGGCTCTTTGCTTCCCACGAATAGGATTCCAGGTTTGTTTGTTTGGCTGTTTAACATAATTTGTACTTTACTCATATGCTACAATATAAAATAATCAGGAGCATAAGCTGTACTTGTTTCTCCATCTTATGCTCCTAGCAGAGTTAGTGTTATGTATGAGACACAATATATATTTTTATTTTACTATAAAACCAATTAACAAAAGATTTTGGAAAATAAGTATACACATTGAAAATCTTAAGGTCGAGGAATGCCACAAGTCTGTCCCTTGGTGCAAAGAAAATGACATATTTTGCTTGTTCTTAGAAATTGAAAATTTTTCATAGTGTGTCACTAACATTAAAAAATTTGTAGATGGCTGGGAATCATTTTACTATTGAAGAACTTAAAAAAAAAAAAATTCTACTAAATGATCATTTGACCAAAAAAAGAAAAAAGATGGCAGGAAGGATAGAAAGAAAATCGTCTTCAATGATGCAATTTATTTCATTGTCACTCTTTAAAATGAACATGTATGGTTACCTGATTATGAAAAGGAGAATGATATTGGAAGTTTTGGTGAAATAAACTGTTGGATCTTTTAAAGAAAATACAAACCACATTATTGTAATATATTTTATATGTTGATGTCTTGGTTTGAACTTACATTGGAATTTGTTGTATAGTCAATTCTGATAGATATTTAAGCCTTATTTTTTAATTTCCTTGATTGTAACCTCACTGTGAAATCTCTATGCTTACTCAACATTGTCTCCATAATGCCTAATATAAGCAGGGAGAAGTATGTTGTTTAGAAAACTCATGCCCATACACATGGGACTAGAAAAACTGAAGAAAGAGCCAGATATAGAAGCCTTTCCTGGGTTCAGCTATGTATACCATCCAAATGGCCTTAACAACTCCTTACCCTCTCAAGGCTAAGTCTTTAAACAATTCCTACTGCAAGAATGTTAGATAGAATGTATATTCCAAGGACACTTGGGTGGAATGAGGAGCTTCCAATTGCCAGGGTCCAGCCCAAGTGTCAACCAGTGGTTATGTTCTCTCCATGATCTTCTCCAATACTCCAACTCTTGTGACCAGCTCTTACAATCTCACATATCCCACTTTCTCATCGTACTCTGAATGGTTGGCAAGGAGTTTTCCTAGGATGGAAGCAGTTTGTTTTCAGCAGCTATCTGGCTCCATTGGAGGTGGATACTATGATAACAGTGACATTCAGTCCAATTCAGTTCAGTCTCTCAGTTGTGTCCAAATCTTTGCGACCCCATGGGCTACAGCATGCCAGGCTTCCCTGTCCATCATGAACTCCCAAGCTCACTCAAACTCATGTCCATTGAGTCATAGATGCCATCCAACCATCTCATCCTCTGTTATCCCCTTCTCCTCCTACCTTCAGTCTTTCCCAGCACCAGGGTCCTTTTCAATGAGTAAATTCTTCATATCAGATGGCCAAAATATTGGAGCTTCAGCTTCAGCATCAGTCTTTCCAATGATATTAGGCACACACAAAAACAAAGATTCAGATAATGACTCCCACGATAGACAGAAGTGTTTTCCACCAAGAATCCTAAGATCTGAACCACTTATTTCTTAAGTTCCTTAGACTCAGGCAAGATCACTCAGGGCATTCAATGGTCTCCTCATGTGAGTGAATAAAGATGATACATTAGCAGTTTCATCAGGTATGAATACACAACATTCTGTTTGGATAACATCACAAGCACCTCCTTTTAAAGCAGTAATAAATCCAAGTCCACCCTATTTTGGATCACAACTTTTTCCTTTAGAGACATTTTTGTGTTCAGTAAAGATAGACTGTATTGGCTACCATTCAATTCTTGTAGGGGGAATTTAGTAGGAGCTTCTCTGTATGCCATGTCCTCCAGGCAAGCTAAGAGACAAAGACAGCGGCAGTGAGGAGACAAAGACAAATGACTGTTCCAGCAGAAAATAGAGCATGCTCATCTGGCCTTGAACAGAGGGAGGCTGGCAGCTTAAGGAACTTGTCCTGGTTGTGCATACCATATGTGTTGTCCTGAGGAGGCAGCATTGTCAGATGTGACAAGATGGACTTGGGGCAGGATATGCCAGACCAGGACCCCCTCCTTCTCCTCTCTTTCAATGTTCCATTCTAAGTATAGTGCATTTCAAAAGAAAATGGGGTCCCAGGGGAGACAGTAGTTTGCTCTCACCCCAAAGGGAAAAGTGTCTCTAGCAGCCCTGTGGTATGTCTCACTGAAAATTAGAGAAGATAATGCTGCCCCCTGGGGTAATGGGGCTTGGTGGTCTCAGTTCATCGCATATTGATCCATGATGAAAGTTGGAGCACTTAGCTGTTTCCCACAATTTCTGTACCTTTAGGCATTGAGTATCTCTGTGGAGTCCAGTCTGACATACAGGGTATCAAGCCCTACTCTCAAATTCTAGCTATTCATTGAGTATATCTGTACATGGTATTCAGCTTCCCTGGCGGATCAGATGGCTCAGATCCCTCCTGCAATGTGGGATAACTGGGTTAAATTCCTGGGTTGGGAAGAACAAATATGTTCACTAAAGCTTCAGTTTGACAACACAACATCAATCCCTGGGTTGGGAAAATCCCCTGGAGGAGGACATGGCAACCCACTCCAGTATTCTAGCCTGGAGATTCCCATGGACAGAGGAGCCTGGCAGGCTGCAGTCCATGGGGTCACAAGGAGTTGGACATGACTGAGTGACCAAGCACAGCACAGCATAATCCTCTAATGATGGTGGTCTGGTTTTCTTGGCAATGGAAAACTTGAGGTAGACCAGACACAGTATCCAGGAAAATCAAGGCGTATTTTTAACACTTACTCAGAGTGAGGGGGTCAATATGATCAATTTATCAATCTCACTCCAATTTGCCAATCCCTTACTTGGGAACTCCAGTGGATGGCCTGAGTACTTTGGCAGTTGCCTTTGGCATTGTTCGGAACACACACAACATACTGCTGTTGCCACATAACTGAATCACTGTATTTCAAGGACCAATCTGGCATCCATGGCAATTCACCATTCTGCCCAGTGCTTACATCTTGACTTAACACATCAGCTTCTTGATTGACAGTACATGTCCCTGACTTATGAATGAGGGTCAGGAAACAGTAAGGTGTGCCTCCTTCTCTTGCAGGAGAATCAGAATGTCTTCACATATCCTGACCCCTTAATGGCTTATTCATGATCATCTACCCCTTGGCTTTCCATCATCTAAGCCATAGAGTTAATCCCTCTAAAATAGCTTAACTGTCATTGTAAAGGCTTAAACACCAGGGTTACTGTGTGATCACCAGCCCAACCACTCTGAGTTCAGCCCATGGGCTTGTTCATGTTTCTAGGCATTTGTATACCAGACATTAGTGGGGATTTCCCCCACCCCCTCCCTAGAGGCCACAGGGGCTACTGTAGAAATAGAGGTGGCGGCCTACAAAGGACCTGCATACTCTGTAGGGCCTAGTAACACCCACATTTCTAGAGACAGAGAGTTGGCAGACATGGTTGTCCTCTGCTGTCAATAGACTGCCACTTGGTCAAAGTGGAGATTTGAGTCATGGCAGAGATGGGTCGATGGAACATATTCTCAATTCGCCCCTTGATAGGAGAGATATTTCTTACTATGATAAGGTGCTCCTTTCTAAGAAGCTCTATCTGGAAGAATTTAGAAGCTGTTCCTCTATGGGGGTATATTGGGTTTCTGCTCCTTTTCAGAGCTGGGACTAAAATCCTGGGATAGTCTCTCTCTTTCTGACGTAGTGCCCAATCTGTACCTTCCAGAGTCACAAATACATTTAATGCAAATGACAGCCTGCTTGAGAGATGCCCCAAGCTTTAATCAGCTGTCCTCATATATATATATATATATATATATATTTTTTTTTTTTCCTTCTCAAAGGCAGTTTGCTCCTAAGATTCCCATTCTCACACATGCCTTTTCTTCAGCAGGCAGTATAAGGGACAGAGACAGTATGCTGAGTTGAGAAATAAAATCCCCAAAATCCCTACAAAGGTTTGTACCTATTCCACATTCTTAGGAACTAGATAGGCTTACACCTTGTCAGTCGTCAGTGCAGGGAAAATATGTGTCTTACCCAACCTACAACTTACCAAAAGTTTAAAATGGTGCCTTTGCCTTAAATTTTCTTCAGATACACTGCTCATCCTCTCCCCTGTAGATGTTCCAGAAAAACCTGCAGTGTCCTGAAGCAGAAGCAAGTATTTATATGTTAACATTATATCATCCATATATATATATATATATATAATATATATTATATATATATATTCCATATAATATATAGTTTACTGATGTGGGGAATAAGAAATGAGACAGCTATTGGGCTACTATACCATGACATAGTGTGGAATTGTGCAAGTAGACTTGGAAAAGCACTTGGAAGATGCATTATGGCCTCTCCAACATGAAGGCAAATTGATTTTAGTACCAAGAACCTGTACTTGTCAGAGTCTTTTCCATGAATCTCCTTCAAGATTAAGCACTTTTGCAGGAACATGTTTGCAAAAGCATCAGAGTAAAACAATGACTTTTCATAACTGATACAAGATTTTTTTTTTTTTTTTGGCTGTGTCTCACTGCATGTAGGATCTTAGTTCACTGACCAGGGATAAAACTCATAACCCCTGAAGTGGAAGTGCAGAGCCTTAACCAAAGGACTGCATGGGAATTACCAGACAAAAGACTCAAAAGTAGTTATGGCTAAAAATTTCATGAGAGTTCACCATAATGTAACTGATAAGAAAATCGAGTTATTTCTGTGACAAGTATTCTAAAACTATAATTGAAAACATTATACCACAGCACATCATATTTTTAGGAATTTCATACAAATATAGCCTAAATAAAAGTTTAACACCATTTATTTGATAGTGCTTCTAATTTAAAATATCAAATTAGCCTAATTAGCTTAATATCTCTCATTTATAAGGAAAGAGAACACATCTTTTGAGATATTAAAGAGAACCTCTTAAAATAAAAAAAAAAAACAGTATTTTTTTCCTGTTCACCAAGAGTTCATTTAGAATTTGATTTTTGGAAAGTTTTTCAAAGTAATATCAAAAGGTTTTAAAATACTTGATTAAGTAGGATAATAGTTCTCTGTAAAATGATGCTTACTTTTCCTTTAGCCATTGTGATGACGAAATACTTCAAAGACAAATACAGATAATTAAATAGTTATAGAAAAACTTAGCTCTTTTAATAGAGAAGACCCAGTTTTCTTAAGTAAGCAGAGGTCTGATAAAAGCAATATAAAACACAATAAATTATTTTGATAGAACCTAAACTCTTTTGCTTTCCAGGCAGAATAGGGTATGTCTGAACATTCTTTTCTAGCCTCAGGTCTTTCTCCAACTTTCTTACTTGAGCTTCAGCTTCTAATTGAGCATCAGTGGCCAGCTGAACTGCTTACAGTAGACATACTGTGGCAGTGTTCGTTTCCCTTCTTTGCACTAGTGACCGATAAACAATTTCTCAAACACATTAAAACAGCCATGCCTTTCCAGTGTAGCTGTATTTACAGGGCAGTCCACACCTTTGCTATAAGGGTCACCCCTCTTCACATAGATAGAGGTCAATGGCCAACTGGATTTTTCCTCCACAGATGCCTCTTCCCCAAAACCCAGTTCTTTAATCTCCTGGCTCACATACAAATTCTTGGTTCATAAGTTGATTCCTGTACACAAAGGGTAAAGGGGGATTGAAAAAAGAGGCAGACCCCTGCAGACTGGTAAGTGGCAGTTTTAATCAGCAAGGAAACTTACTAAGTAGCCACAGTATGACTGGAGCTCTGCATACACCTGCCAGAATCTTAGTTTATATAAAGATATTAACTGGGCTTAGTCATGTACACCATTCTTCAGTATTCTTGCCTTCAGAACCCCACGAACAGTATGAAAAGGCAAAAAGATAGGACACTGAAAGATGAACTCCCCAGGTCGGTAGGTGCTCAATATGCTACTGGAGATCAGTGGAGAAATAACCCCAGAAAGAATGAACAGGCAGAGCCAAAGCAAAAAGAAAACCCAATTGTGGATGTGACTGGTGATGGAAGTAAAGTCAGATGCTGTAAAGAACAATATTGTATAGGAACCTGGGATATTAGGTCCTTGAATCAAGGCAAAATGGAAGTAGTCAAACAGGAGATGGCAAGAGTGAACATTGACATTTTAGGAATCAGCGAAATAAACTGGACTGGAATGGGTGAATTTAACTCAGATGACCATTTTATCTACTACTGTGGGAAAGAATCCCTTAGGAGAAATGGAGAAGCCATCATAGTCAACAAAACATTCTGAAATGCAGTGCTTTGATACAATCTCAAAAACGACAGAATGATCTCTCTTCATTTCCAAGGCAAACCATTCAATATCACGGTAATCTAAATCTATACCTGACCATGCTGAAGAAGTTGAAGTTGAATCATTCTACGAAGGCCTACAAGATCTTCTAGAACTAACATCCAAAAAAAAAAAAATCCAGTCCCCTTTTCCTTATAGGGGACTGGAATGCAAAAGTATGAATAAATGCCCGTAATAACTGGCAAATTTGGCCTTGGAGTACAGAATGAGCAGGGCAAAGGCTAACAGAGCTTTGCCAAGTGAACACACTGCTCATAGCAAACACCCTCTTCCAACAACACAAGAGAAGAATCTACACATGGACAGCACCAGATGGTCAATACCAAAATCAGGTTGATTATATTCTGTGCAGGCAAAGATAGAAAAGGTCTATACAGACAGCAAAAACAAGACCGGGAGATGACTGTGGCTCAGATCATGAACTCTTTATTGCCAAATTCAGACTTAAATTGAAGAAAGTTAGGGAAAACCCCTAGACAATTCAGGTATAACCTAAATCAAATCCCTTCCGATTATACAATGAAAGTGACAAATAGATTCAAGGGATTAGGTCTGATAAACAGAGTGCCTGAAGAATGTGGATGGAGGTTCCTGACATAGTACAGGAGGCAGTTGTCAAGACCATTCCCAAGAAAAAGAAATGCAAAAAGGCAAAATGGTTGTCTAAGTAGGCCTTACAAATAGCTGAGAAAAGAAGAGAAACAAAAGGCAAAGAAGAAAAGGAAAGATATACCCATTTGAATGCAGAGTTCCAAAGAATAGCAAGGAGAGATAAGAAAGCCTTCCTCACTGATCAATGCAAAGAAATAGAGGAAAATAATAGAATGGGAAAGACTAGAGATCTCTTCAAGAAAATTAGAGATACCAAGGGAACATTTCATGCAAAGATGGACACAATGACAGACAGAAATATTATGGACATAACAGAAGCAGACGATATTAAGAAGAGTTGTCAAGAATACACAGAAGAGCCATAAAAAGATCTGTGATCTTCATGACACATATAATCAAGATGATGTGATCACTCTCCTAGAGCCAGACATCCTGGAATGTGAAGTCAAGTGGATTTTAGGAAACATCACTATGAATAAAGCTAGTGGAGGTGATGGAATTCCAGTTTAGCTATTTCAAATTCTAAAAGATGCTGCTGTGAAAGAGCTGCACTCAATATGCCAGCAAATTTGGAAAACTCAGCAGTGACCACAGAGCTGAAAAAGATCAGTTTTATTCTACCCTCAAAAAAAGGCAATGCCAAAGAATGCTCAAATACTGCACAATTGCACTTATCTCACATGTTAACAAAGTACTGATCAAAATTCTCCAAGTCAGGCTTCAACAGAATGTGAACCATGAAATTTCAGATATTCAAGCTGAATTTAGAAAAGGCAGAGGACCAAAGATCAAATTGCCAACATCCTCTGGATCATCAAAAATGCAAGAGTTCCAGAGAAACATCTACTTCTGCTTTACTGACCATATCAAGGCCTTTGACTGTGGATCATGACAAACTGTGGAAAATTCTGAAAGAGATGGAAATACCCGACCACCTGATCTGCCTCCTGAGAAATCTGTATGTAGGTCAGGAAGCAAAAGTTAGAACCGGACATGGAACATCAGACTGGTCCCAAATGGGGAAAGGAGTACGTCAAGGCTGTATATTTTCACCCTGCTTACTTAACTTCGAATGCTGGACTGGATGAAGCACAAGCTGGAATCAAAATTGCTGGGAGAAATATCAATAACCTCAGATATGCAGATGGCATCACCCTTATGGCAGAAAGTGAAGAAGAACTAAAGTGCCTGTTGATGAGAGTGAAATAGGAGATTTAAAAAGTTGGCTTAAAACTCAACATTCAGAAAACTAAGATCATGGCATTGGGTCCCATCACTTCATGGCAAATAGATGGGGAACCAGTGGAACCAGTGACAGACTTTATTCTTTGTACTCTAAAATCACTGCAGATGATGACTGCAACCATGATATTAAAAGACCCTTGCTCCTTGGAAGAAAAGTTTTGACCAATCTAGACAGCATATTAAATAACAGAGACATTACTTTGCCAAAAGTCCATCTAGTCAAAGATATGGTTTTACCTATAGTCATGTATGGATGTGAGAGTTGGACTATAAAGAAAGCTGAGTGCTGAAGAATTGATGCTTTTGAACTGTGGTGTTGGAGAAGACTCTGAGAGTTCCTTGGAAAGCAAGGAGATCACTCAGTCAATCTTAAAGAAAATCGGTCCTGAATATTTATTGGAAGGACCTGATGCTGAAGCTGAAACATCAATACTTTGGCCACCTGATGCCAAGAACTGACACCTTGGAAAAGACCCTGATGCTGCAAAAGATTGAAAGCAGGAGGAGAAGGGGATGACAGAGGGTGAAACTCCGGGAGTTGGTGATGGACTGGGAGGCCTGGCATGCTGCAGTCCATGGGGTTGCAGAGTCAGACATGACTGAATGACTGAACTGAACTGAACTGAACCATCCAGATGGTCAGAACAGCACCTTACTCTCTGAAGGCTCTGTCCTTGTAACAGCTTCCACTGTGGGTATGATGGGTAGAACATATATCCCAAGAATAGAGAAAGAAGTGAGGCATCTCTGATTGCCTAGATCCAGTTTAAGGGTCAAAACCACTACAATATTGTAAAGTAATTAGCCTCCAACTAATAAAAATAAATGGAAAAAAAAAAAAGAACATACATCCTCTTGATAACTTCCTCCAAAAATTAACAGAAATTAATGCAGCAAATAAAAGAAACTAAGAAAATATTTAGTGCTTTAAGTGCCTAAAAGGAAACATATTTCCCCTTAACATGGAAGTAAAATTGCAATGCAAGGTAAGTACTTTTTAAAACTCTTAAATTAGGAAAGGAAAAGTACACTAAACATGAAGAGAATGGCTATCATAATTCATGTAAAAATATTTTTTAATTAAGCAACTTGGTTTTATACATTTGAAACCCAATACTGAGGCCAAGACATTTTGTGCTTGAAATTTTCAAGTGATTTCTTTAAGGAAAAAAATGATTAAGCAAATCTTTATTAACATTTAAAATTATTCTCTATAGTTATTCCTCATAGATATCTTTCCTAAGTCTTTCACAGTCTACTGGGATTTCTAGCATGTTTAGCTATCTCCAAAAGTTTTCAACAGGGATGTGATATTTTTAATATAAAGGATAAATTGAGTGAATGGAAAAGCTTTTGTTTCTGTGTCATATTGCTAAGATAAAATACCTGCTAAATCTCCACACACATCTATTTAAATCTATTGTGCTATACAAAATGTTGATCATGTTTCTTCTTATTCTATGAGAAAAGCCTTAATTACCTACAGTCAGGGTGTCTATAGATATATGATGACCTAAAGGTTATTCATCGAGTTTATGCATAGTATCTGCACTCTGCTCTCCTATTTTTCTCTCTTCACAGAAAATACTGGGTAAAGAAAAAAGCATATCTCCTTATTTGTTAAAATTGCTAAAACAAGGAATATAATCAGGATTCCTGATGGCTGTTGACTTTCCCTACCCTTATTAACAATGCTCTAACTCTTTTGCAAGAAGTTCTCATGAAATATTTTGTTTTAGAATTTTACTTTTCTCGCCTTTTGGTGACCTCACTTGGATAATTGCAGCATATGGTCTAAGTGAGTATGAAATTTAACTGTCTTAAAACATGCCAAAAGCAAGTATAACAAGAACTTTTTACCCAGTGCTCTCTAATGAACAAAATGATAATTTACCAGATGTTTCAGATTTGCAATAATTAGAACCATAAAATCTTTCCAATAGAATTGAGCAAGAATATAGAAAATCATATATTTTATATACTTGAGCTATGATTTCAGAACCCAAATTGAATGATCAGACTCTTTGTTAAAAATGTACAAAATTACATAAGGATTTTGATTCTGAACTGTACTTTAAAGTATAAAAGTATCAATTAAAATTGATAATCCATCACAATCACACTTTTATAGCCATAAGAACCCTCAGAAGTCAAGTGGGGGATGAGTCTGTAATTTTAGAAGAGAATAGCTGTTCTTAGTAAATTGTGTAGTGGTTTAAATATCAGATACTCAAAAGGTTATGTAAAAGAATATTAGAATGTTATGTGTATCATTAACATATGCTTAATATTCACTTAATGGATATATCATTTGCAATAATAAAGTAATAATTATACTCTGAGTTAATTGAATTAACTCATATATATTATGTGTCTTTCCAAACTTAACATATTATAAAATGAAACTTCTAAGAGAATACCAGTGGAGATGATAAGTTAGGAGGAAAAAAACAATCTCTAGAATATGTCTAGGTTACTATTGCATTGTTTGTGCTCATTATCCACCTCAAAATTATAATTCTTCCTTAAAGAAATAATGATTATTACTGAAATTATTAGCAGTTACAATGATAAATGCCAAAATTAAATTTGTGATAGTACCTAAAATAATTTATTTTGGTTTCACTTTATACATTGTGAATATTAAAATAATTGCATTTTATTTAATTATATGCAAACAGTTTAAAATGGAACAAAAAAAAAGATGATAAAATATTAAAACACAAAACCTGGACTTACAGCCTATCAGTGCACAATCAATATATTACATGATATATATTTAAAGTGGACAAAACAATTAATCAATGAGAAATTTGAATGACACAGTAAAATGGAATAAAGATATATTTAAAGCAAAATAGATACCTTGAAATCTTACACACTTTTAAGGAGTGCTCCACAAATTTGGCACTGACAGTTTTACTGTTCACTTCCCTTATTCTTTAGTTACATTTCATTATAATTATAAAAATATTATTTTTATTATTTTATCTTATGGACTTTAGAATGCTCAGACTAACACATTTTCAATAGTTTATTTGGAAAAATAAATGAGTGAAATAAAGGTTAGAGCTAGAGGTTAATGCTTAGGTTTAGAAGGGAAATACTCTGCACTTTTCCAAAGCTTTTAATCTCTTGATGATGAACCAGTGTCTATTTGTATAATTTTCAGGTTTAGTTCATCATAGGATAATTTTCAGATTTGTTCATATCGGGCTAGTGTGATTCTAATTAAACATTTAGGAAAAAAAGCATAAGGGAAAGGAAATGCCACTGAATAGCATTGTTAGATCAAAAAAACCCCCCAAAACCACAAAATCCTGAGAATAGTATTACTAGACTCCAATTGAGTCTAATAGAAAAAATATTATTTAAGTTATTATTTTTATCCTCAATTCCAGGAGATAGCTCTTTTAACTTAGAGTTATGTATTAGTTAATCGAGTTCCAATTGTAACATCTACCTAATAGACTTCAATTACTTTATTAGAAGAATAGAAAAAAAAATTAAAACTATTGTTTCCAAAAAATGTTCACCTCATTCCATTTGAAGTGCACCATTTTTCAAAATTATGTAGATTGCATTTATACAAATATCTTCAAACTAGTTGCCTAATGTCTTTTTTATGCTGATCATTGTACTCTTTTAATGACTTTTCTCCAAGCTCGGCTTCAACAGTACGTGAACCGTGAACTTCCAGATGTTTAAGCTGGATTTAGAAAAGGCAGAGGAACCAGAGATCAAATTGCCAACATCCATTGGATCATAGAAAAAGCAAGACAGTTCCAGAAAAACATCTCTTTCTGCTTTACTGACTATACCAAAGTCTTTGACAGTGTGGATCACAACGAACTGTGGATAATTCTTAAACAGATGGGAATACCAGACCACCTGACCTGCCTCTTGAGAAACTTGTGTGCAGGTCAAGAAGCAACAGTTAAAACTGGGCTTAGGACAACAGACTGGTTCCAAATCAGGAAAGGAGTACGTCAAGGCTGTATATTTTCACCCTGCTTACTTAAATTATATGCAGAGTACATCATGAGAAACACTGTGCTGGATGAAGCACAAGCTGGAATCAAGACTGCTGGGAGAAATATCAATAACCTCAGATATGCAGATGACACCACCCTTATGGCAGAAAGTGAAGAACTAAAGAGCCTCTTGATGAAAGTGAAAGAGGAGAGTGAAAAAGTTGGCTTAAAACTATGCGTTCAGAGAACGAAGATCATGGCATCCGGTCCCATCACTTCATGGCAAATAGATGGGGAAACAGTGGAAAAAGTGACAGACTTAATTTTGGGGGGCCCTAAAATCACTGCAGATGGTGACTGCAGCCATGAAATTAAAAGACACTTCCTCCTTGGAGGTAAAGCTATGACCAACCTAGATAGCATATTAAAGAGCAGAGACATTACTTTGCCAGCAAAGGTCTGTCTAGTCAAAGCTTTGACTTTTTCCAGTAGTCATGTATGGATGTGAGAGTTGGATTTTAAAGAAAGCTGAGCACTGAAGAATTGATGCTTTTGAACTGTGGTGTTGAGAAGACTGTTGAGAGTCCCTTGGACTGCAAGGAGATCAAAACAGTCCATCCTAATGGAAATTAGTCCTGAGTATTCATTGGAAGGACTGATGCTGAAGCTGAAAATTCAATACTTTGGCCACCTTATGTGAAGAGCTGACTCATTTGAAAAGACCCTGGTGCTGGGAAAGATTGAAGGCAAGAGGAGAAGGAGGTAACAGAGGATGAGATGGTTAGATGGCATCACTGACTCAATAGACATGAGTTTGAGTAAGTTTCAGGAGTTGGTGATGGATATCTGACATGATGGAATCCATGGGGTTGCAAAGAGTCAGACACCGCTGAGTGACTAAACTGAACTGAATGAGTTGTTTGCAATTTGTGGTATTTGGTTAGAAAGTAGAGCCAAACTTCAGATAATGTTATAAAATCTACCTTTACCTCTAAAGTAATAAAATTATTCATTAACTCAAAATAAATCCTGCATACAACAGCATTCCCACTTAAAATAATTTTCAAAATCTTCATCATTTTCCATGTGTCTTTTCTTTGAGCTCAAGTTTAATATTTTTTTCTAAAATATGAACTTTTGTTTTTTTAAAAATTACCAAATTGCTATCTTTTACCTGACTTCTGTGGCTTCCCAGGTGGTGCTGTGGTAAAGAACCCATTTGCCAATGCGGGAGATATAAGAGAGGCAAAACCAATCTCTGGGGTCGTGAAGATCCCCTGGAGGCGGGAATGGCAATCCACTCCAGTATTCTTGCCTGGAGAATATCTTGGACAGAGGGGCCTGGTGGGCTACTCTGTGGGTTCACAGTGTCATACAGGGTCAGATACAACTGAAGCAACTTAGCGTGCTCACACCTGACATTCTATCTTCATATATACAAAAGTTCAAGGAAAAAAATTTAAGGAAATAACCTAATCATATATGACATTCATATTTACCAATTCATCACTTGTTTTCAGAGTAACTCAGAGAATACTCACTAAATCTTAGGAATGATAGTGCCAAAACTTGGGCTCTTTTTGACTATGGGCCATAAGAATCTCTAATATTTATAATGCACTGATTCATTTATTGATTTATTTAACTAGCAGATATTTATTGAAGTTTTAATTTATCCCATGGAGGATGATAGATGCTGAATTTACTATAGTGAACAACACTATTACTATCAGGATCCCTTACTGAAGAGAATCTGTATTCATAGTATGGTTCTGGTTTAGTTTAGTTTTGTTTGTTTTGTTTTTTTTCATAGTATGGTTCTTAAGGGTTGAATTGTGTTATTCTAAAGTTCACATGTTAGATTCCTAACACTGAAGACCTCAGAATGTGACCTTATTTAGAGATGAGTTCTTTAAAGAGATAAGTTAAAATGAGATCATTAGGATGAATCTTAATTCAGTATGACTGGTATCCTAATAAAAAAAGGAAATTTGAACAAAGACAGATACAGAAATAAGACCATGTAAAAGCAGGTAGTTAGGACAGCTATCTACAAACCAGAGACAGAAGTCGCAGAAGAAATCAAGCCTGCCCACACATTGTTCTCAGATTTCTAATATTTAGAAGCACAAGAAAATTAATTGATGTTTTGTAGGCCACCAAATCCATGTTTTTTTTTTTAATGACAGTTTGAGCAATCTACTACAAGGAATAATAGATAATATATAAGAGATAACCTTAGAATGTCATACTTGTTATGATAAGTAAAACAAAAGATACCATAAATTAACCAAAAAGTGATAACTGAACCTGGACTGAGAGCCATGAACATGCTATCTGTGCAGTCAAACAAAGTCTTGCACTTGGTTTAATGCTTTGCTGTTGCCTTGGAATAGACAGCTAGATATTCCTCTAGCCAAGATGGATTTATTTGGGATCAGCAGAGTTTTGCAAATTGGGGTCTGCAACCATGATTAGCAATGTTCAAGTTCCCACATAGCAAGGGGGAGGAGAACACATCTATGGAGAGGAAGAAACTGGTATAGCTGGAGTAAGCAAAGACTTCATGGCTTTTCACTGACTGAGTACTTGTAAGGAAAGAAAAATAATCTTTCTTCTTCCTGTTGAGCTCTGCTACAATCTCAGAGAGCGAGGGTTGGTCAACCAAGTCTACTCAAAATTTCTGTTTATTAATTTCTACACTGTCATTGTCCTCAAGTTTTAATGTATTTTGACCAAGAGTCAAACTGTCATTTTGCACTGGGTTACACAGATTATGTCTCTAGTCTTGTTTGGATTTGTGGATCGAGAATTCCTGGAGGAAGTTAAAGGATAAATTAGGTTAAACTAGTATGCTCAGTACATCAGTTATACACATGAGCCCTTAACTAAACTGAAACAAACATGAACTGTGTGTGGATATGTGTGCAAGTTTGTGCATATGTGTGTGTGTTGAAAGAACAAAAGAAGAACACATTAAATTAACTGATAATATGTACAGTAATTTAAATGCAATTTCTAATAGTCCTAAGGTTAGTGACAATAAAATTGTTTTAGAGAATCATCAGTTCAGTTCAGTTCAGTCGCTCAGTCATATCCGACTCTTTGCGACCCCATGAATCGCATCACGCCAGGCCTCCATGTCCATCTCCAACTACCGGAGTTTACTCAAACTCATGCCCATCAAGTCGGTGATGTCATCCAGCCATCTCATCCTCTGTCGTCCCCTTATCCTCCTGCCCCCAATCCTACCCAGAATCAGGGTCTTTTCCAATGAGTCAGGTCTTCGAAAGAGGTGGCCAAAGTACTGGAGTTTCAGCTTCAACATCAGTCCTTCCAATGAACACCCAGGACTGATCTCCTTTAGGATGGACTGGTTGGATCTCCTTGCAGTCCAAAGGACTCTCAAGAGTCTTCTCTAACACCATAGTTCAGAAGCATCAATTTGTCAGCGCTCAGCTTTCTTCACAGCCAACTCTCACATCCATACATGACCACTGGAAAAATCATAGCCTTGACCAGACGGACATTTGTTGGCAAAGTAATGTCTCTGCTTTTTAATATGCTATCTAGGTTGGTCATAACTTTTCTTCCAAGGAGTAAGTGTCTTTTAATTTCATGGCTGCAGTCACCATCTGCAGTGATTTTGAAGCCCCCCAAAAATAAATTCTGACACTGTTTTCACTGTCTCCCCATCTATTTTCCATGAGATGATGGGACGAGATATACATGATCTTAGTTTTCTGAATGTTAAGCTTTAAGCCAAATTTTTCACTCTCCTCTTTCACTTTCATCAAGAGACTTTTTAGTTCCTCTTCACTTTCTGCCATAAGGGTGGTGTCATCTGCACATTTGAGGTTATTGATATTTCTCCCTGCAATCTTGATTCCAGCTTGTGCTTCTTCCAGCCCAGCGTTTCTCATGATGTACTCTGCAAATAAGTTAAATAAGCAGGGTGACAATATACAGCCTTTACATACTCCTTTTCCTGTTTGGAACCAGTCTGTTGTTCCATGTCCAGTTCTAACTGTTGCTTCCTGACCTGCATACAGATTTCTCAAGAGGCAAGTCAGGTGGTCTGGTATTCCCATCTCTTTCAGAATTTCCCACAGTTTATTGTGATCCACACAGTCGAAGTCTTTGGCATAGTCATGCTTACCTCTATATCAAAAATAATATGTACAGAGTTAAAACTAAGGTGTAAGTATTTTCCAGCAATTTTTGGTAATGGAAGGTATTATTAGGCTAGAATTAAATGACCTTATGCATTAACATATGTAAGGGGAAAAGTGAAAGTTGCTCAGTTGTGTCCACCTCTTTGTGACCCTATGGACTTATACAGTCCATGGAATTTTCTAGGCCAGAACACTGGAGTGGATAGCCTATCCCTTCTCCTGGGTATCTTCCCAAACCAGGAATTGAACTGGGGTCTCCTGCATTGTAAGAGGATTCTTTACCAACTGAGCTATCAGAGAAGGTAGAGTGTGTATAATGGTTTCAATGATCTTTGTTCACTCTCCTTTTTATTTTAGTGATTTTCATAATTTTGAAATTTTTATTGTACTCACAAAATCTAGATTCTTACTAGAAAGAAATAGTTTTAGAACATGAAGGGTACAAAAAGAATCCCTAGTCTACTTTCTCAGCTTTTAGGATTGTTCAATACAACTTTCCTACCTCTTCCTAGCAGGATTTTTATAAAGAAACAACTGAGAAAAGAGATGTGAAACAAATATAAGAGAAATAATTCACTTTCTCAAAATGTCATTCTTCAGATTGCAAGAGTTTTTTAAAGTTCACAACAAAATTCTGGAAAACATTTTTGAAATTTTAGAATAAAATTAATGAAAATATTGAAATATGATGAAAAAGAGAGATGGAGAATAATTTTATCATAAAGGCATGAAAGCAGAAATCTGAACGTTAGCTATCAAAAGAGATATGTGGTCTGTGCATTATTGCTCCCAAAATAGATTTCTGGAAACAGAACTCTCAGACCTGTGTTGACAATTATGTTACACATTCATTTCTTCATTGTAGATTATTCCCCTTTTTTGTGAATGTATAACACATACTTGCATTCTAAGTTGCTTCAGTCATGTCCAACTCTTTGTGACCCTATGGACTGTAGCTTGCCAAGCTCCTCTGTCTATGGGATTCTCCAGGAAGAATACTGGAGTGGGTTGCCATGCCCTCTTCCAGGGGATCTTCCTGATGCAGTGTTCCAACCTGCATCTCTTAGGTCTCCTGCATTGGCAGGTGGTTTCTTTATTACTAGAGCCACATGGCAATCTCTTATAACACATCACACTGTATTAAAATTGATGCTAACTTGCCTCAGTTTATTGATACACTGAGAAATTCTGATGGGTAAAAAGTCATATATTACATTTCTCTTTCCTAAATATTTAGTTCTGTGTCTGACAAGTAACAGCTGAAAATATATATATATACATATATATATATATATATATTCAGTCGTGTCCGACTCTGTGCGACCCCATAGATGGCAGCCCACCAGGCTCCGCCGTCCCTGGGATTCTCCAGGCAAGAACACTGGAGTGGGTTACCATTTCTTTCTCCAATGCAGGAAAGTGAAAAGCGAAAGTGAAGTCGCTCAGTCGTGTCCGACTCTTTGCGACCCCATGGACTGCAGCCTACCAGGCTCCTCCATCCATGGGATTTTCCAGGCAAGAGTACTGGAGTGGGGTGCCATTGCCTTCTCTGATATATATATGCATATGTATATATAAACTGAATGAGTGAAACCCTGATGGATGTCATCATGATTCCAAGGTGTTACAATTCAAAGATAGCAACCCAGAAGGAATAAGAGAGATGATTTACAAAATCATATATATATATATACATTTTTAAAATTATTTTGTATTAGAATATAGTTGATTTTGCAATGTTGCGTTAGTTTCTGCTGTACAGCAAAGTGTGTCAGTTATAGTGTGAAAGTGAAGTGTTAGTCACTCAGTCCTGTCCGACTCTGCCACCCACTGGACTGTAGCCCACCAGGCTCCTCTGTCCATGGAATTCTCCAGGCAAGAACACTGGAGTGAGTTGCCATTCCCTTTTCCCTTTGCCTTCCATTTCCTTTTCCCTTTTCCATTTCCCATTCCCTTTCCTCCCAACAAAGGGATTGAACCCAGGTCTCCTTCATGGCAGACAGATTCTTTACCATCTGAGCCACCAGGGAAAGTGAGTCAGTTACACATACAGATATATCCACTCTCTTTTTTAGATTCTAGTAATAACCCATTAAATAGAACAGGGAACTATATCCAATACTCTGTAATGATCTATATGGAAATAGAATCTAAAAAAAATATATATATATATATAATATATATATGTTTTTAAAGAAAAATTCATATTCAAAACAAAAATAAACTTCTCAAACAAAAATGATTTTCAAGTGATATTTTAGAAGACACTCATTAACTACTAGATAAGTATAATTTAAAACATGTAAGAAAGGGCAGAAGTTTAAAAAATCACAATTAACTAGATATGTTTGAACAAAATGATTCTTTTTACAAACCATATAATTAGTATCTGTGTATATTAAGTAGGTGCATGAATTATTGTTCATACTGATTGCTAAATTGTTTTGTTTGCCAGATTAATATGTTGTTTTTCTCTAAAATAAATTTATAAAACTTAGTTTAGGAAACATGTAAAATAACTTAAAGATGTGTTAGAGAAAGAAGCATGAGAATAATTGATAAAACTAAATTCAAATGAATTTCAAAACAACTGAAATGAATAATTTCCTTGGAAAACAGAGTTCATAAAATTTGATTACACTAGAGATGTAAGAGCTTTAGAAATAGAAATTAGAACACACACACATTATTATAGAGATAATGAAGTAATGCAAGACAATTTCCAATCCCTGAAAGATAATAGGTCTCTAGACTGAAATAACTCATTTTCTGCCCAGCACAATAGATTTAACAAAGCCCATGCTAAGATGGCATTGAAAATGACTCAATTTCTGGTAAAGATATGCAGACAGACATTGATATAGCATCAATTTACATGCATGAATTATGGTATAGTCAAGCACTGAATAATATAGAGGAAAGGATATTTTGCCATGAAAAAGAGATTAAGTAAAATTCGAGATCTATGGATTTTCAAGTTTATATCAGGATCATGTAGTCAGTGGGAGGGAGAAAAATCTATATTCCTATTGCCAATTCTAAAATTTGAGTTGAGAGGTGTAGCGAAGAAAATATTATATAGATTATTTCAATTAGTAAGAAGAGTAGGTGCCAGTGGAGTTTTGAGGGGGCTCATAATGATTCAGGAGAGCCTATTGAGCCTATTGTTAGCATCTCTTCCCAACTCTATGTTCACTGACATCAGATTGGAACTTGACCGTAATGGGAGTACTCTCAAGATAGAAATTGGCAAGAACCCCAAAGGAAGACTCTCTCACTTATTTATTTTTTCCACCACTGATTAACAAATTGTCATGGATTTACAAATACACAAGAATTCCTTCAAGAGCAGTGGTGAAATATATTGTAGTTGGTTAAGATGGAAAACTATGTTTTCCAGAGTCCTCTTTCCTGAACAGTTCTAGAGTTAAGCTGACCCAAAGAGGAACTTACACAAGTTTGGAAGACAGATGTGAAGCACAAAGACTTAAATTTTGAAGGCTTTTATGTTGTCTCTATTCTCCACCACTTCAGATCCAGCTTATCTTCCTGACTGTTGGCTGTGCTGACAGGAATGGTGTCAGATCCACATGGATGATAACTAAGAAGGGACTATAGTTTACTATAGAGAGTTCTATTTTGCCACTGGATCTGCTTGACTTATTTGATATTACTATGCTTTTCACTTTATCTCCTTGCCCTATTGCTTCAGATGAATAGACTAATGACTCTTTTTCTGATCCTAATATAAGGGGTTGTACAGTATCTGGATATAATGTAGACTTCAGTAGTACTTAAACTTGCCTAAAAATAAAAATCACCTAGGAAAATCATTCAGGTATCTATTTTGTGTTAGTTGTTGAGTCGTGTCCAACTCTGGGACTCCTTGGACTGTAGACCTCCGGGCTCCTCTGTCCATGGAATCCTCCAGTCAAGAATACTGGAGTGGGTTGCCATTTTAATACTACTGAACCAGAATCTCCAAAGAATGAGACTAGTAATCTATATGGCATGCAACTTTTAAAAGTAACTTAATAAAAAGTTTTAAACATTTTGGATCATGGGTTATAAAGGATTTTATATGTGAAAGATTAATGATGATAATGAAGGGCATATATTATCCATGTAGGAAACTGGAGACAGAAATAGAGGTTGTTTCTGAATCATTTCAGAAAACATTTAAAGATTATTTGAAATAGAAGGATAGTAGTTATGGAGATGGATCAGAGCAAATAGAAGAGAGATAAATAGAATCATCAAGATATAATGAAAAAGTATAAATCACAACATTTGCAAAAGGTTCTTTATAGAGAGAAATACTTATTTTCTAAGGTGTTTCCTGAGAGAGGTACAGTTACATATAAAATCTGGACTTCTCTAAGTATCTTTTGACATTCTTAAGTGATAACTGGTAAAGTTTGATTACTTGTGAATTTGGATTAGCATATTTCTTATCTGCAAATATCTAGACACTTGGGTGATGCAAAAAACAACTTTCAGAGATAGATTCAATTTGGATTCATCGTGACCTCATCAGCTCAGTATACTCTGGTCTTTTACTTCCATTCAACAACAAAAAAAGGAAAAAAAGAGCATTTGTAAAACACTGAGAGATCCGTTGAGTAAACAACAATCTTTGGAAAATATGAACTACCTAGGTTATAGAAATACAAATTGTTAGTTGATCATTATTTTTTATTCAAAGATAAGATAAAGCCCAAATATAGGGGCTTTGAAACCATGCTTAGTAGTTTGCACCTAATTCATTAGACAAGGGGGAGTATTAAAGGAAATTGGGGAAAACAGAAGTATGAAAAAAGTTGGAAGACATTGGTATAATTTAGAACATTGATATGGTACCAACATATGAAACAAAACTGAATAGGGAAGAATTATGAGTTGTAGCCATGAATGAGAAAGATACCATGACAAGACCTTTTAGAACTAACACCAAAAAGAGGATAGCTTTTTCAATACAGGGGACTGGGATACAAAAGTAGGAAGTCAAGTAACAGACAAGTTTGACCTTGGAATACAAAAGTAGGAAGTCAAGTAACAGACAAGTTTGTCTGGAGTAACAGACAAGTTTGACCTTGGAATACAAAATGAAGTAGGACAAAGTCTAACAATTTCGCCAAGAGAACACACTGCTCATAGCAAACACCGTCTTCCAACAACACAAGAGATGACTCTACATATGGACATTACCAGATGGTTAATACCTAAATCAGGTTGATTATATTCTTTGCAGCCAAAGATGGAGAAGCTCTATGCAGTCAGCAAAAATAAAGCTGGGAGCAGACTGTGGCTCAGATCACAAACTGCTCATTGCAAAATTCAGACTTAAATTGAAGAAACTAGGGAAAACCACTAGACAACTCAAGTATGACCTAAATCAAATCCTTTGTGATTATACAGTGGAAGTGACCAATAGATTCAAGGGATTAGATCTGATAGAGTGGCTGGAGGACAATGGTGGAGATTTGTAACCTTGTAAAGGAGGCCATGATCAAAACATCCCAAGGAAAAGAAATGCAAAGAGGCAAAATGATTGTCTGAGGAGGCCTTACAAATAACTGAAAAAAGGAGAGAAACTAAAGGCAAAGGAGAAAAGGAAAGATATACGCATCTGAATGCAGAGTTTCAAAGAAGAGTGAGGAAAGATAAGAAAGCCTTCCTCAGTGATCAATGCAAAGAAACAGAGGAAAACAATAGAATGGGAAAGACTAGAGATGTCTCCAAGAAAATTAGGAATATCAAGGGAAAATTTCATGCAAAAATGGGCACAATAAAGGACAGAAATGGTGTGGAACTAACAGAAGCAGAAGATGTTAAGAAGAGGTGGCAAGAATACACAGAAGAATTATACAAAAAGATCTTGATGGCCCAGTTAACTACAATGCTGTGATCAATCACCTAGAGCCAGGCGACCTGGGGTAGGAAATCAAGTGAGTCTTAGGAAGCATCACTACAGACAAAGCTAATGGAGGAGATGGAATTCTAGCTGAGCTACTTCAAATCCTAAAAGATGATGCTGTGAAAGCACTGCATACAATATGCCAGAGAATCTGAAAAACTCAGCAGTGGCTACAGAGCTGGAAAAGGTCAGTTTTCATTCCAATCCCAAGGAAAGGCAATGTCAAATAATATTCAAACTACTGTACAGTTGTACTCATTTCACACTCTAGCAAAGTAATGCTCAAAATTCTCCAAGTTAGACTTCAACAGTGCATGAACTGAGAACTTCCAAATGTTCAAGCTGGATTTACAAAAGGCAGAAGAGCTAGAAATCAAATTGCCAATATCCATTGAATCATAGAAAAATCAAGAGAGTTCCAGAAAAACATCTACTTCTGCTATATCAACTATGCTAAAGCCTTTGACTGTGTGGATCACAACACACTATGGAAAATTCTTAAAGAGATGAAAATACCAGACTACCTTACTCATCTCCTGAGAAACCTATATGCAGGTCAAGAAACAACAATTACAATCAGAAATGGAACAATGGACTGGTTCCAAATTGGGAAAGGGGTACATCAAGGCTATATATTGTCACCCTGCTTATTTGCTTATATGCAGAGTACATCAAATGAAATTCTAGGCTGGATGAAGCACAAGGTGAAATCAAATTGCTGCGAGAAATATCAATAATCTCAGATACACAGATGATACCACCCTTATGGCAGAAAGCAAAAAAGAACTAAAGAGTCCATTAATGAAAGTGAAAGAGGAGAGTGAAAAAGCTAGCTTGAAACTCAACTTTCAAAAAACAAAGATCACGGCATCTGGTCCCATCACTTCATGGCAAATAGTTGGGGAAACAACAGATACAGTGACAGACTATTTTCTTAGGCTCCAAAATCACTGCAGATGGTGACTACAGCCATGAAGTTAACAGATGTTTGCTCCTTGGAAGAAAAGCTATGACTAGCATAGGCAGCATATTAAAAACCAGAGGCATTACTTTGCTAGCAAAGTTCCATCTAGTCAGAGCTATGGTTTTCCAGTTGTCCTGTATGGATGTGAGAGTTGGACTATAAAGAAAGCTGAGCACAGAAGAACTGATCCTTTTGAACTGTGGTGTTCGAGAAGACTCTTGAGAGTCCCTTGGGCTGCAAGGAGATCAAACCTGTCTGTCCTAAAGAAATCAGTCCTGAATATTCATTGGAAGGACTGATGCTGAAGCTGAATCTGAAGCTCCAATACTTTGGCCACCTGATGTGAAGAACTGACTTACTGGAAAAGACCCTAATCCTGGAAAAGATGAAGGCAGAAGGAGAAGGGGATGACAGAGGATGAGATGGTTGGATGGCATCACTGACTCGATGGACATGAGTTTGAGCACTCTCCAAGAGTTGGTGATGGATAGGGAAGCTTGGTGTGCTGCAGTCCATGGGGTTGCAAAGAGTTGGACATGACTGAGCAACTGAACTGAACTGAACTGGAGTGACTGATCTTCCTGAACTGATGATAGAATAGATGATAATCAAAATACTCAAACCAAAGAGGTGATAATGATGCTGTATGAAAATTTCATCCTATCAATAACCAATATTTTGGTGGAACCAACCCTTCTGATTCTTATTATGATTATAAAATATCCTTCAGCTATAGCCATCAGGGAACTGAAAAGAAATGAAGTTTTTATTTATGAGACCTGGAAATTACTTAGCACACTTGAAGCCACACAGTGAGACTGAGAGAGAAAGAGCATGTAGGCCTGTTGTTCAGTCACTGTTTCGTCCAATTCTTGGAAACTCCATGGACTGCAACATGCTAGTCTTCCCTGTCCTTCACTATCTCCTGGAGTTTGCTCAAACTCGCGTCCATCAAGTCCATGATGCCGTCCTCTGTCGTTTCCTTCACCTGCCTTCAATCTTTCCCAGCATTAGAGTCTTTTTCAATGAGTTATCTCATTGGAGCCTAGTGTTCTTTTATTGAGGTAGACTGTGGGGGCCTAGGGTTTCACAAACTCACTCTTTATTGGTGAATTTAAAGCATAAAAGCAGAAATTTAAAGTGAAGGAAGAGAAAAAAATAAAAATACAAGTGCCCCCAAATGGTCACTTATCAAAATCAACCAGGATTTCTAAAACAAAAGAGCTTCAGTGAAGGAAGGGGGCCTGGCCCTTCATCTAGAGTGTGGCTGGCAATGTGTTTATTTGAGATAGACCTCTTTGAAGTGGATGTTTCTTTGAAGTGGATGTCTCAGTAATCAAAGCTTAAGCCAGGCACTTATATTACAAAAAGAAAAGCTAACTGTCAGGGCTTAGACAGCAAATGAGAAGAGAACAGAAGCACAGATTTAAAAGTTATTTCAGTTATATATTATGCAAGACTGGAAAATGGTTAGATATGGTATGCAAGTTGGAAAGAAGAGTCAAAAATGTAAATGAATAGAAATGCAAAAGTTAACAGAAATGAGGCAAGTGGTTTCATTGTATCCTTCTTATAATCACAAGCAGATTAACCATGAAACTGGTGATGTGAGGCTTCAGAACCCTTGAAAAAGGAGTCGTTTTGAACTATTAGAAGGAATCCTATGACTACAAAAAATAGGTCACTTTTTTTTTAAGTAAAATTTACAGAAGCAAGATATTTTAATCACAGTCAGTTAAGGCTGCTACCTCTTTTCATCCCAGCTTTCATTTTATTCCACATCTTACTGCCCTTTTTGTTGGGTGACTTGGAATGACTGCAGGCACTTTTGTGATCTAGCTAACTGAAATTCACTTGCTGACACATTTAGTTTAAATTTTGTAGAATATATTCATTTGCTGCACAGTCAATTTCCTGTATAAGGAAGTTATTCCTAGTCTTCCTGGTATTAAAATGGTTTCCAGGAACACAAGTACCTCTCACTCTGTAGATTCAGTCGGCATTAAAGTGGGAGATGCAAAGTAAGATGTGTTACTCTAACACTATTGTGAGGAAAACATTCCTATACCCTTCTAGGTTCTTCTGAGTAGTCTAGTAATTAAATTGACACAAAACAGATAAACGTAAGTAAAAAAAAAGGCAAAATTTATATGTATATATAGCAGCCTCAGTTATGTGGGACTTAAATGACTTAAAGAAATGACTAAAGTGGCAGTTTTTATACTTTCAAACAAAGAAACAATACATTTGTGAAAAATTGATAAGATAATAGAGTTTGGGCTTGGGGTAGGAAATTAGTGAATAAGTAGCAAGCCCTGTCTCTCTAGTTCCTGGTACAAGGAGGGCACCTTTCACAGGGCAGATTAATTTCTTATTTTCAGGGAGGAAGAGAGGAGGGTCAGAGCATCCTCCTTGTATCAACTGTTTTACTAGTAACTTTAATTAAAAATAATAAACATGCCATGTTGACATATATAGGGGTAGCCTGCTCTGAGTCCCAGTGTGTGATATGAAGTTTGTAGTTGGTAGAGGAGAAACAGATTTTTGCAGTGTTTGGAGCTGAAAGTTAAGACTTCCCTGATGGCTTAGCAAATAAAGAATCTGCCTGCAATGCAGGTGACCCGGGTTTGATCCCTGGGTTGAGAAGATCCCCTGGAAAAGGGAATGGCTACCCACTCCAGTATTCCTGCCAGGAGAATCCCATGGATAGAAGAACTTGACAGGCTACAGTCCGTGGGGTCAGGTCGAAATGAGTTGGACACAGAGCTGAAAGTTAGTCTATGGATATTCCTCCTGCCATTAGATGTGTAAAATTATTAAACTTGATTGTATAGGATATGTAATTATATGAATTACCATATATCCTTTTCCCTTTCTTAAAGCACATGCAGGATCTATTAAGCTTATTAAGTGATTTTTAACTGCAATTTAACAAGATGATTTGGGACACTTGAATAAAACAAGTCAGAAATTATTGACTCCTGATTTGACTTATGAAGAAAACTTAAGACAATTATGTTGGATAATGTGTAAGTAATTAAGTACAGAAAATTCAGATAAAATTATATAGTTTGAAAAACAGAATAAAGTAAAAAGCCAATAGAAATATTTTGACATGTAGGCATCAATTTTGAAGAAAATAGTAGATAATACATATATAGTCAATTATTAAGAGGAAGAGATACATTTCTCTGGATGAACAAACTCATTTGATAATCAAATTAATTAAAAGCATGAATCATATGTATACTCGTAAACATTTTATATCTTTTATAAGTAAAAAAAAACCATACTGGCATTAATGAAGGTAAGACAAAAACTCAAATGTGCCAATACAATGATATATTACAGATGAACTGGTTAATTAATATCAATTCAGAAATACTTAAGCAAGCATAAAACATGAAATACTTTAAGTTCTTACAGCTTGTATACAAAGCATATTTTATTTTCCAAATCTGACTTTCAAAAAAATGTGAATGATGTTGCCAATAAGCTGTGAAGAGGAAAATAAATTTATAAGCAATAAGAAGTAAAAAAAAAAATTAAAAACCATGCTAGAGGCAAGAATTATCTCATTTTCTTCCTAAAGAAGATCACATCACAATATTTTGTGAAAGTGTATACAGACAAAAGTATAGAGAAATGTGTATTTTTAGAGTTGCCAAATGTTTAATCAACTCAAAATTATTTCCAATTTTTAATTTTGATATTGTTTTAAAACTTTGTAATTGTTATAATACATTTTAAATATAAACAAAGTTCACTATAATTATTCATAAATTTATTGTTTAAATAGCCCTCACTTTTGCATTTGTATGAACTACAGTACCCTGATTTGGAATTGCCTCTATCTAACTAGTCAACTGGAGAAGGAAATGGCAACCCACTCCAGTATTCTTGCCTGGAGAAACTTGTGGACCGAGGAGCCTGGTGGGCTGCTGTCTATGGGCTAACACAGAGTCGGACACGACTGAAGTGACTTAGCATGCATGCAACTAGTCAATGAAACTTTGATATATACTTAACTTATGAAAATATCTCTTTTCCCTCTTGGGTAAGAATACAACATTCTGGTTGTGTATGCAATTTGGATAAAAGTGATGGAAGAGAAACTGCTGAACATAATTTCCTTTTGTATGACTTAATAGTATAATTATTATTGATTGTGATTTTATTTTTGAGATATTAATGCACTATAAGTCAACCTATAAGTTAACCTCTTTATATATCAACTTTGTAAAATGACTTTGTTGAAGTGACTTTCCTACAAAAGAGGAGGAAAGAGACAACTTTCAAGGAAGTCAAAAGGCTAATGAGAAATATGTAGGTTGCTTACATATTGTTGAAGATAAGTAATTGAGAGTAATTTATACTCCATGTTGAGCTTCCCAGATGTTGCTAATGGTAAACTATTTGCCTGCCAATGCAGATTCGATCCCTAGGTTTGAAAGATCCCCTGGAGAAAGGCATGGCAATGCCCTCCAGCACTCTTTTTTTTTTTTTTTTTCCAGTATTCTTGAGTGGAGAATTCCATGGACAGAGGAGCCTGGAGGGCTACAATCCACAGGGTTGCAAAGAATTGGATATGACTGAAACGACTTAGCATGTGTGTATACTCTATGAGTCGCTTTTTTTAACTTTAAAATATTTTATTAAAATGTAACTTACATACAGTAAAGTTGAAAACAGATGCATTTATGCAACTATCAACAATGTTAAGATGTGTAATACCCCATCAGTTTTCTCAACATTCAACCCTCAGAGGCGATCCATATTTTAATTTCTATCAAATATTAATTTTCCTTATTATATTCAAGTAGCTTTTGGCTCGGAGAAGGCAATGGCACCCCACTCCAGTACTCTTGCCTGGAAAATCCCATGGACGGAGAAGCCTGGTGGGCTGCAGTCCGTGGGGTCTCGAAGAGTCGGACAGGACTGAGTGACTTCACTTTCACTTTTCACTTTCATGCGTTGGAGAAGGAAATGGCAACCCACTCCAGTGTTCTTGCCCGGAGAATCCCAGGGACGGGGGAGCCTGGTGGGCTGCAGTCTATGGGGTAGCATAGCATTGGACACGACTAAAGCGACTTAGCAGCAGCAGCAGCATCTTTTGGCTACCATTTCTAAGAGGGATATATCCCATGTCTGCTTTACTACTGGTTACTCAGAACCTCAATAATTTTTGATGGAACTACATTATTAATGATATATTTTCCACAGATAACAGTTAATTGGTGCTTTCTTGAAAAAAAAAAAAAAAAACTTATGGAATCAAGTATACTATTCTATCAAACTATGCGGGCTTGTGTGTCCATGTCTGTTCTTTGTGTTTGTATGTGTGAGCATGGTGTGTTTGTGTGTGTGTGTGCGTGCACGTGTCTGTGCTCATGTGAACTTGTACTCAGGCAGACGTTTTCAATTTGGGGGATCTAATGATAATAGGTGATTGCAGCCATGGGGTTAAAAGATGCTTACTCCTTGGAAGGAAAGTTATGATCAACCTAGACAGCATATTATAAAGCAGAGATATTACTTTGCCAACAAAGGTCCGTCTAGTCAAGGCTATGGTTTTTCCAGTGGTCATGTATGGATGTGAGAGGTGGACTGTAAAGAAAGCTGAGAGCAGAAGAATTGATGGTTTTGAACTATGGTGTTGAAGACTCTTGAGAGTCCCTTGGACTGCAAGGAGATCCAACCAGTCCATCCTAAAGGAGATCAGTCCTGGGTGTTCATTGGTAGGACTGATGTTGAAGCTGAAACTCCAATACTTTGGCCACCTGATGCGAAGAGCTGACTCATTTGAAAAGATCCTGATGCTGGGAAGATTGATTGCAGGAGGAGAAGGGGACGACAGAGGATGAGATGGTTGGATGGCATCATCGACTCAATGGACATGGGTTTGGGTGGACTCTGGGAGTGATGGACAGGGAGGCCTGGCCTGCTGCAGTTCATGGGGTCCCAAAGAGTCAGATAGAGAGCGACTGAGCGACTGAACTGAACTGAATCAGAACAGAAAAAAGAAAGAAAAGAGAACAGTAAATATAGTGTTCTAATTTTATTTTTCTAAAAATAATCTTTTAGTAGAATAGTTACCAAAGTTGCTACATTTCTTTCATATCGATGCAGGAAAACTTTTGAAAAATTCACTTTATCTGTGTTTTATGAAGTATGAAAGAGTTAAGGATTGATGGAAAGAAAACATATAAACATTCAATTGAATGAAGAGGAAAAGCCCAAACACTGGTAAAGGAGTAAACAAATTGTGCAATCTAGGTGCCTAGCTAGTGAGCAGGTAGGTGTTGGGGTAGGGCTTCCTAGGTGGCTTAGTGGTAAAGAATCTGCCTGCCGATGAGAGACACAGGAGATGTAGTTTCCATCCCTGGGTCTGGAAGATCCCCTCGAGGAGGGCATGGCAACTCACTCCAGTATTCTTGCCTGAAAAACTCCATGGACAGAGGAACCTGGTGGGTACTTGTCCATGGAGTTGCAAAGGGTCCGACACAACTGAGTGGCTGAGCTGGAACATGCGGGGTTAGAATAAAGCAAAGAAGAGAGGCATAAAGAAAAAACTAAATCAAGAAAGCAGACAAAGGGCAGTTGATATGCTTATCCCAATATGGATCAGAGTTGAGGCCTAATGAAACATAACTTCAGTGAAAATACAACCAGACAATGGAGACTTTTCACTGTCGAGGGACATACTTACTTTTATCCATTTGGTAAAAAGAGAAACCATAGATTTTGAGCTGTGTTTGCTTTGTCAGAGAATTCTAATTTGTCGTGCTTTAAGCAAATATTTGAGTGCCTTTTTCTGCCAGGTTCATTTTGCTGTTACTCTGTTTTGTTTTCATTTTTGTTTTGGTGTGTGATGTCAAATAAATGCTGTCAAAGCAATCTCTTATTTCAATACACAACACAGAGCCATCTTTTTATTTTATGCGTCCCTGAAACATTTGAATTAATAAATCTTGCTTAAGATCCCAGTTTTTAAGTGCAATCAGTAATCAATATGAGATATCCCCCTCTCTAGGAAGCATCATTTTTCTTGTTTTCTCACTAATCCAACAATTCTTTCTGCTACTTTAAGGCATAACATAAATAAGATAGCAGGAGGCTGATTAAATGTAGATGTTCCTCATTTAACAAATTGCAGTATCAACCTTATCTTTTTAAACTAGAAAGGAAGTACAAAGCGTTATCTTATTCTTTATATTCCAGAATGGGAATCTCCATTTTGCAGGGACACTTCCCTAGAGTCAGCTTTTCTGTTAACCCTTGCAAGGGTGGCATAATTGTTTTGTTCAATGATCCTTAATTCAGAGGCATGACTGACTCAGATTCAAATTCTATATGTCATTTCTTTAATTCTATAACTTGGGCAAACTACTTCTTATGCATCTTCGTCTATAAAATAGGGATAGTAACAACATATACTTCAAGCATTTCAGTGATTGTTAATTGAAACAGTTGATGCAGCGCTGTTGTAGCTCTTGTCAGTTGTCTTAATTCCATTTGGTATTATAGTACTTTTCCTGTTTTGTCTCTTAAAATTTTTCTTTTTATTTCATATCCTTTTATGAGTCATAGATTCTCAGACTACTTAAAAACCCATTTCAAGAAACCAGTCTTCAGAAATTGTAGATTCATCCATCCTACACCATGCAAGCACAGCTCATAAGTTGCAGATGTTGCTGTTGATTTCTGTATTCATGCTGGCTTGCTAGACAAACCTTTATCTTCTTTAACTTTCTTGGCGCACAGAAAAATACTATAGCGTGTTTCAGATGAGAGATCTATGACTTCCTTTGTGTCAATTTGAATAAATTTGCACCCAATGCTGCTGAGACTACCATTTAGATCATTCACTAAAATGGCTAGTTTATCACAGTTAACTTCAAGCAGCCTTAGGACTGTATGAATAATAGGAAAATTTAAGCTTAACTCTTCAGATATTTAGACCTTGGGCAGACGTATTATCTGCAAAGTTTATGGAGTGTGCCTTGGTGGAGAGGGGAAGCATTTGGTGTCATTATCTAGACTCCTGGGAATGAATACTCCAGAAATGGAATAAATTAACTCACTCCTTCAAATTATGCAAATATCCATTTTCCCCCCAATTCAAGGGCATTTATGCTTTTGAAGGATCAGATTTCTTTTTGATATCCAGCACTACTTTGATTATTATTAAATTTATTGCACAGAGAGCATGTGTGCATATTTACAGTGTATTATTTGTGATGGTTTGCTTCTTCCCATAGCCATGAACTCCTGACAAGTTACCAACATCTCTTGCCTATTTTGTTAGAAAAAGGCAAAAGAAATATATGTCATTAAATGGTTTATTTTTCAATTCAAACTTAAAACCAACCTTTCAATAACTTCCCATTTTTCTTAAGATAAATGTCAAATGGCCATTATCAATACTTTGGCTACCTTATGAGAACAGCCAACTCATTGGAAAAGACCCTGATGCCAGGAAAAAACTGAAGGCAGAGGGGGAAGAGGGTGACAGAGGATGAGATGGTTGAATGGTATCCCTCATTCAATGGATGTGAACTTGGGAGTTAATGAGGGATTCCTCATGAAATCCTGGGAGTTGATGAGGGACAGATAAGCCTGGCATGTTGCAGTCCATGGGGGTCATGATGAATTGGATGCAACTTGGTGACTGAAGAAAGGTCAATATCCTTAAAATTAACCTATGACCCTACAGGTTGGACCCTGCTCTAGTCTTCCTTGCATAGCAGTTTTCATATCTTCAATTGCAGGAGTTTCCCTTCATTTCCTTACTCTTCCTTCCCACAGTAGAGTCTGCATATGTTGCATACTGGGACAGAATTAGCCCCTCTCCCCAAACCAGCAAGCCTTTACCTAGTTAAATTCTAAAAATCCATTAATGTAGAGATGGTAGATTACCTAAGCCCTCTCTGAAACAAAGTCTGGTCAGGTTTTTATATACCATTCTCCCGTTTTAAATTATTACTTTTCTTTGGAGCACATAAGCCAGTCTGTGAATGGTTATTTGCCTTTTATTTACATATCCGTTTACTGTTTGTCTCCACTGATCAGTCTATAAACTCAATAGAACCAGCACTGTGCCTTTCCTCCATATATATATACATATATATTTCTAAAAAATTAGTTTTAATTGGAGGATAATTGCTTTACAATATCGTGTTGGATTCTGCCATACACCTACATGAATCAACCATCAGTTTTCAGTTCAGTTCAGTCACTCAGTTGTGTCCAACTGCAGCATGCCAGGCCTCCTTGTCCATCACCAACTCCCGGAGTTTACTCAAACTCATGCCCATTGAGTTGGTGATGCCATCCAGCCATCTCATCCTCTGTCGTCCCCTTCTCCTCCTGCCTTCAATCTTTCCCAGCACCAGGGTCTTTTCAAATGAGTCAGCTCTACACATCAGGCAGGCAAAGTATTGGAGTTTCAGCTTCAGCATCAGTCCTTCCAATGAACACCCAGGACTGATCTCCTTTAAGATGGACTAGTTGGGTCTCACTGCAGTTCAAAGGATTCTCAAAAGTCTTCTCCAACACCATAGTTCAAAAGCATCAATTTTTTGGTGCTCAGCTTTCTTTATAGTCCAACTCTCACATCCATGCATGACTAATGGAAAAACTGTAGCCTTGACTAGATGGACCTTTGCTAACAAAGTAATGTCTCTGTTTTTTAATATGCTGTCTTTGTTGATCATAACTTTCCTTCTAAGGAGTAAGTGCCTTTTAATTTCATGGCTGCAATCACCATCTACAGTGATTTTGGAACCCCCAGAAATAAAGTCAGCCACTGTTTCCACTGTTTCCACATCTGTTTGCCATGAAGTGATTGGTCTGGATGTCATGATCTTAGTTTTCTGAATGTTGAGGTTTAAGTCAACTTTTTTACTCTCCTCTTTCACTTTCAACAAGAGGCTCTTTAGTTTCTTCACTTTCTGCCATAGGATGGTGTCATCTGCTATATGAGGTTATTGATATTTCTCCTGGCAATCTTGTTTCCAGTTTGTGCTTCATCCAGCCCAGCATTTCTCATGATGTACTCTGCATAGAAGTTAAATAAGCAGGATGACAATATACAGCCTTGACATACTCCTTTTCCTATTTGGAACCAGTCTGTTTTTCCATGTCCAGTTCTAACTGTTGCTTCCTGACCTGCATACAGATTTCTCGAGAAGCAGGTCAGGTTGTCTGGTATTCATCTCTTTCAGAATTTTCCATGGTTTATTGTGATACATGAATCAAGGCAAATTGGAAATGATCAAACAAGAGATGGCAAAAGTGAATTTTGACATTTTAAGAATCAGCAAACTAAAATGGACTGAAATGGGTGAATTGAACTTAGATGGCCATTATATCTATTACTGTGGGTAAGAATCCCTTAGAAGAAACGGAGTAGCCATCCTAGTCAACAGAGTCCAAAATGCAGTACTTGGATGCAATTTCAAAAACGACAGAATGATCTCTGCTCATTTCCAAGGCAAACCATTCAATATCACGGTAATCTAAGTCTATGACCCAAACAGTAATGCTGAAGAAGCTGAAGTTGAATCAACCATAAGTATATATATATACCCTCCCTCTTGAACCTCTTCCCCAGTCTCCACTCCATCCCACTCTTCTAGGTTGTAAATGAAAAAACTGATAAAGATTAATCTTCAAAACTTACAAGGAATTCATGCAGCTCAATACCAGAAAAACAAAGAACCCAGTCAAAAAACGGGTGGAAAACCTGAAAAGATATTTCTCCAAAGATGAAATATAGTTGGTCAACAAACACATGAAAAAATGCTCAAAATCTCTCATAATCAGAGAAATGCAAATCAAAACTACAATGAGGTATCACTTCACACTGGTCAGAATGGCCATCATCAAAAAAATTTACAAACAATAAATGCTAAAGAGGATGTGGAAAAGGAAACCGTCTTGCACTGTTGGGAAATGTAAACTGATACAGTCACTATGGAAAACAATGTGGAGATTCCTTAAAAAATGGAATAAAGCTACCATTTGCCCCCTATCTTATCCCCTGGGCCTGGCCCTGTGACAGGCATGGTTATAGTTACAGAAGATGCTAACTCTGAAAGTTAGAAGCCAGGTACTGATGGAAACTTACTTCAAAGCATAAGTAAGGAGAGATGACAACTAATTCTAGATTAATACCCGATCTTTTTGAAACCAACTCTGGGGAATAGAAAACAGTGATTTGACTCTTCACTCTTGAGTGTTGAATTTACAAATCTAGGGCCCATTTTTTAAAACTAAAAAGTTGAATTCAAATTGGTGCTTTTTTGATAGGGTTTGCAGACAACAGTGGAGAAGGCAATGGCAACCCACTCCAGTACTCTTGCCTGGAAAATCCTATGGATGGAGGAGCCTGGTAGGCTGCAGTCCATGGAGTCGCTAGGAGTCGGATACGACTGAGCAACACTTTCACTTTTCACTTTCATGCATTGGAGAAGGAAATGGCAACCTGCTCTAGTGTTCTTGCCTGGAGAATCCCAGCGACAGCAGAGCCTGGTGGGCTGTCGTCTATGGGGTCGCACAGAGTCGGACATGACTGAAGTGACTTAGCAGCAGCAGCAGCAGCAGACAACAGAATTCTCTATCTTCAACACATTTCTTGGAAAGTTTTAAAATATGACAGACAAAATTTAAGACTCCAAAATAATTGAAAATGATGACAGGATCAGAACAAAATCTATTTAAATGAATTACTACTATTTTGAGCATTTTACCATGTAATCCCTCTCTTTTATCCTTGAGCTCCATTATAATGCAGATGAAGTGTTATAGCTACATGGTAAAATTTAGTATTGGCTGGTTTGCTATAAAGTAGTGTGCTATTTGAACTGATGATAGTCTTAGGGTATAAGTATGCTGACTTGGAGTTAAGGGGAAATGTAAGTTAAATTAACCTCTCTTTAGATAGGTCTGCTAGATAGGTCTGCTCTTAGATAGATTCTCCAAGCAAGAACACTGGAGTGGGTTGTCATTTCCTTCTCCAATGCGTGAAAGGGAAAAGTGAAAGTGAAGTTGCTCAGTCGTGTCTGACTCCTAGTGACCCCCTGGACTGCAGCCTACCAGCCTCCTCCATCCATGGGATTTTGCAGGCAAGAGTAGTGGAGTGGGGTGTCATTGCCTTCTCTGAGATAGGTCTAGATCAAGTAATTAAAATAGTGAGATATTTGGCTTGTTGCCTATCTGATTTATGAATTCTTTGCAAATTTCTGATTCAGACAATTTATTTGAATGCTAAGCTGTCAAAATATTATTTAATAATTTAGATTCTTACCACAGATTTTGATTATGTGATATATTATGAAATTTCAAATATAATACAGCATTCTTGAGCATCAAATTGTGTTGGTGTTATTATTATTTCTTGTTAACTTATAAATAGTGTCAATGGTAGTAGCTAATTTTACATATTCAAAGCACTTTATTTTGCTATATACCATAGTAGGTAGTTTATATAGAATACTCGAATTCTTTGAGAGCATCTCTGTAGTATTTAGCATAAGATTAGCAAATATAGGTTCATTATGACTATTTTACAAAATAATAAAGAAATGTGAAGACTGGCATTTTATTTCAGCTCTACTATAACTTGTGTCCACCCTCTTTCACAAACACATAATTTTTAAAATTATAGAAAAAGTTAGAAGTTCTTCTCATCTTCAAAGGAAACAAGCTAAATTATAATCTTTCTTTTTAATCTAAATTACTAATAACAGGTAGTCCTGTTAAAAATGGAGACATATATTTTGTGCAATCTTAATTTTTAAAGGTAAATCTTAATATTGATCACAGAACTTCAAGAAACATATTTTTTTAGTTTTTTTTTTTTTAATTTTTCTGGGAAATATGTGGTTAATTCATTATTTCATTGCTAATGTCTCTTATGGCCTAAATAACTCCCTGAGGGTAGTTAATAATCATTCTCAAAATGAATTGATATTTGAATAACAAAATCCTCTTTCATGCTCAATCCATGCAAATATCTGAAAATGACTAATTCAAAGCCCGCTTTCCCTGTGAATCATATTACCTTCCTCTAGCTTAAATATAGCTGTTTCTTTCAAAGATCATTATATGGAAACAACATTTAGTAGAATGTACATCAGAGACATGTCAAAAAGCAATAGTTAGAACCCTGTATGGAACAACTGCTTGGTTCAAGATCGAGAAAGCAGTATGACAGGGCTGTCTGCTGTCACCCTGCTTGTCTAACCTATATGCTGAGGACAGCATGAGAAGTGCCAGGCTGGATGGGTTACAAACTGGAATCAAGATAGGCAGGAGAAACATCAACAACCTCAGATATGCAGATGATGCCACTCTTCTTGCAGAAAGTGAAGAGGAACTAAAGGACCTTTTGATGAAGATGAACAAGGAGAGTGAAAGAGCCAGTTTAAGATTAAGATTAAAAAAAAACAATTAAGATCATGGCATCTGCCCCCATTATTGCATGGCAAATAGAAGGGGAAAAGGTGGTAGGGACAGATGCCCTCTTCTGGGGCTGCAAAATCACTGCAGATTGTGACTGCAGCCATGAAACCTGAAGATGATTGCTTCTTGGCAGGAACCTGATGGCAAACCTAGACAGAGTGTTGAAAAACAGAGACATTACCCTGTCAACAAAGGTCTATATAGTCCAGGTTACAGTCTTCCCAGTGGTCATGTTCAGTTATGAGAGCTGGACTGTAAAGAAGGCAGAATGCCAAAGAATTGATGCCTTTGAATTGTGGTGCTGGAGAAGACTCATGCAAGTCCCTTGGACAGCAAAGAGATCAAATCAGTCAATCTTAAGCTAGATCAGCCCTGAATTTTCATTGAAAGGACTAATGCTGAAGCTGAAGTTCCAGTATTTTGGTTATCTGATGCAAACAACCAACTCATTGGGAAAGTCCCTGATGCTGGGAAAGGTTGAGGGCAGAAGAAGAGGGCATCAGAGAAAGAAATGGTGGATGGCATCACAGATGCAATGAATATGAACTTAGGCAAACTCCAAGAAATGGTGAGGAACAGGGAAGCCCGGTGTGCTGTACTCCATGGGGTCGCAAAATGTTGGACATGACTGGGTGACTGAACAACAACAACATCGGAAATATACTTTGATTAAATTCAGCAACTTATAGAAAAACATAGAGCAAATTACTAAACACTTTTTATATGTTGGGAGATTTTGTATACTCTAAAGTTCCATAAAACATATTAGCATTTGTTATATAAAGCTATTATATAATGTTGTTATATAATGCTACTTATGCTTCATTAGATAATTTGCATCTAGTGATAAATTTAATTTTTATAACAATCTCATGAATCAGTTAGTGCTATTGGCTTTTAAAATTATATTGCTAAGTTTAGAAATCTGTTATTCTAAATGCACATGTGGCTTTATTCTATTGCAAATGTGGTTCTGAGTTATGAATCTAATAAGCTAGGAATCCTAGTACATAATAGAATATTGTGGATTTCTTAAAGGATCATTTCTATTATTTCAGGCTAAGTGGATACTCTTTGCCTATTACATATCCCAGATTTATCTGCCTATAAATTTTATCAAAAATATATTGAGAATATTCTGGCATGACATATATTTGTAAACTAGATAAAATATTCACTGGTAATAACTTTCCTTTGAAACTATTCTCAGTGTTTGCTCTTACATTTTTCTCCTGAATTACACTGACATCATATTTAAGTTTAATTTATGTGTAATTATCACTATCATATGCATCCAATAAAAAAAGCATGGCATATTTGATGCCAATATTTGTATGACCAATCCACATTACTTTAAATTTTATTAATGCTGAGGTGTATAACACTTCCGTCAGGAAAACTGCATTAAGTTTCAAAATGTAAATCACCATTCACTATTGTCGAGGTTTAGATATCTCATTTATGTTTCCCCCATGCTTTATATACTTAAAAATAAGTTTAAATTAGAGTAAAATTGATGTTGCTTGATGATTCAGCTCTATGAGTGTTAACACACATACAGATTCATGCAACACCATTACACTCAGGATGGAGAGGAGTTCTATTACTCCCCAAAACTCTTTTGTGCTATTCCACTAAAGTCACACATTTTCTTTTTTTTTTTTTTCTTTTTTTCCCCCTAAACTCACACATTTTCTTAACTTCTAACCCTAGTACCAGAGCTTCTGTGGTGAATCAGTAGTAAAGAATCTGCCTGCCAATGCAGGGAATGTGGGTTCAGTCCCTGGGTTGGGAAGATTCCCTAGAGAAGGAAATAGCAACCCACTCTGGAATTCTTGCCTGGGAAATCCCATGAATGGAAGAACCTGGTGGGCTCCAGTCCAGAGGGTTGCAGAAGAGTCAGATACAACTGACTGACTAAACAATAATAACAAGAAACTCTAGCAACCACTGATTTATGCTGCATCACTGTTGGTTTTGTCTTTTCAAGAACACTAAATGAAAGAAATGGCACGCAACCTTGTAAAATTGGCTTGTAACACTCAGTATGTAGCCCTTAAAAGACATTCAGGTTGTTGTGAGTACCAATAGAATGTTCCTTTGTATTACTGAGTAGTGTTCCATTATATTGATGTGCAGTTTGAATAGCCATTCACCCATTGAAGACATTTGAGCTATTTCCAGGGTATACAGTAAGTCCCCTACGTATGAACCTTCAAGTTGTGAACTTACAAAGATGTGAATGTGCCTGAGCATGCCCATTCATGTAAGTTTGTGCAAATGTCTATTTCACACTCTCATGTGTAAGCATCCCCTACAAGAAGTTGTGCTTTGTGTACTTTACTGGACAGTACTCTATCGAGTACAACAGTACAGTATTTATTTCAAGCTAGAACTCCAAGAGGATAACATTATTGAACTCCTTGCTGTTCAACACGAGGGACTTACTAATGAAGACTTGGTGGAATTGGAGGCCCAGAGGAAGAATGAAGAGAGACAAGATGGAAGAGTACTTGAAGAACCAAAAAACTTCATGATGAAGGAAATGGAAAGGGGATTTTCTTTATTTGACAAAGCATTGTTAGTTTTTGAGGGAGAGGAGCGAAGTAAAGAATGGTAGAAGAAGGTTTCAGCAGCTGTTCAGAATGCAATCCAGTGGACAGTGTCATCTATGAGAAGAAAAAAAATAGCTATTACCCAGACATCATTGGGTCATTTTTTTCAAAAAGATAGATAGGATTGAATTCAGCAAGGAACCAGAATCTGTGTCATCAACATCAAAGCTGAGTGAAATTGGAGCTGCCCTCCTTCTCCTATTGGTGACAATCATTCAGCTCTATCATCTTCTCTACCACCTCTTACTTCTCCAGTCAGTAACCCTTCTTGCCTTACTATTGATACTTACAACAACTTGAATGACTTACAACAACTTGAATGACTTAACAACTTGAATGACTTACAACAACCTGAATGACCTAACAGCTACATGTTGAGTAAAATGCTAGCCTCTGTATGCCAGCTATTGTACTGTACTGTTGTACTTTTCAAGGTACTGTATTGTAAGATGAAAAACAGTTTCTTTATATTTTGTATTTCTTTGTATTTATGTATTATTTGTGTGAGAAGTATTATAAACTTATTATGGTACAGTATTATATAACCAATTGTGTTAGATGAGTAACTAGGCTAACTTTGTTGGACCTGTGAACAAATACACTCTCAGAACAGAACTTGTTTGTATGTAAGGGATTCACTGTATTATGAATAGAGGTACTAACAATATTTGCATATAGGTTTGTGTGTAAATGTAATATTACAATTCTTTAGGGTAAAAACATAGGAGCAGAATTACTCAGACAATGGCAATATATGGGCAACTTTATTAGAAACTATAATGCTTCTTCCTAGAATGTATGTAACATTTTGCATTTACACAAGAAATGTGAAAGAGATAAAACTGCTTGGTATATTTGTCATCAGTTTGTATTTCCAGTATTTTATTTGCTTATTAACAGGTTTTTCTTTCAGGTTTCTTAAATTGAAGGATAGTTGATTTACAGTATTATATTAGTTTCAAGTGAACAACATAGTGATTCATTATTTTATAGATTATATTCCATTTAATGTTATTATACTATATTTTTGTGCATACAATAAGTCTTTGTAGCTTATTTATTTTATACAGTTTGTAGTTTTTATCCTCTATCTCTGTATTGCCCCTTCCTCCTTATTATCCACTGGTAATCACTAGTTTTGCTCACTATGTCTGTTAGTCTATTACAGCTTTGTCATATTCATTTCTTTAAATTATTTCGATTCCGCATATAAGTGATAACAGTCTTTTCTAGTGACTCAAGTGGTAAAGACTCCACTTGCCAATACTGGAGACCTGGGTTCTATCACTGGGTTGGGAAGAATCCCTGGAAAAGGAAATGGCAACCCACTCCAGTATTCATGCTTGGGAAATCACATGGAGAGGAGCCTAGGGGACTATAGTCCATGGGGTCACAAAAAAATTGGATATGATTTAGTGACTAAATAGCAACAATAAGTGATCACATACTATTTTGTTTTTCTCTGACTTATTTCACTAAGAATAATACCCTCCAAGTCCATCCAGGTTGTTGTAAATGGCAAAATTTCATTATCTTTATCAATGATAAAGATGATATATTCTATTGTGTATGCATGTGTGCACACACACACACACACACACACACACACACACACAAATGTAGTTGCTGTTGTTTAGTTGCTAAGTCATGTTTGACCCTTTTGCAACCCATTGGACCATAGCCCTACATGCTCCCCTGTCCATGGGTTTTCCCAGGTAAGAATACTGGAGTGGGTTACCATATTCTTCTCCAGGGGATCATCCCTATGCAGGGATTTAACCCATGCCTCCTGTATGATAGGAAGATCTTTACTGCTGAGTCGCCAGTGGAAATGTGTGTGTGTGTGTGTGTGTGTGTGTGTGTGTGTGTATACATGAAAAAATAGAGGGAAATAATAGAATGGGAAAGACTAGAAATATCTTCAAGAAAATTAGAGATACCAAGGGAACATTTCATGCAGAGATGGGCTCAGTAAAGGAAAGAGATAGTATGGACCTGACAGAAGCAGAAGATTTTTAGAAGAGGTGGTAAGAATACACAGAACTGTACAAAAAAGATCCTCATGACCCAGATAATCACAATGGTGTGATCACTCACCTAGAGCCAGACATCCTGGAATGCCAAGTCAAGTGGGCCTTAGGAAGCATCACTGCGAACAAAGCTAGTGGAGGTGATGGAATTCCAGTTGAGCTATTTCAAATCCTAAAAGATGATGCTGTGAAAGTGCTGCACTCAATATGTCAGCAAATTTGGAACATGCAGCGGTGGCCATAGGACTGGAAAAGGTCAGTTTTCATTCCAATCCCAAAGAAAGGCAATGCCAAAGAATGCTCAAACTACCGCACAATTGCTCTCATCTCACACGCTAGCAAAGTAATGCTCAAAATTCTTCAAGCCAGGCTTCAGCAATATGCGAACCACGAACTTCCAGATGTTCAAGCTGGTTTTAGAAAAGGCAGAAGAACCAGAGATCAAACTGCCAACATCCAATGGATCATTGAAAGAGCATGAGAGTTCCAGAAAAAAACATCTATTTCTGCTTTATTGACTATGCCAAGGCCTTTGACTGTGTGGATCACAATAAAATATGGAAGATTCTGAAAGATATGGAAATACCAGACCACCTGACCTGCCTCTTGAGAAACCTGTATGCAGGTCAGAAAGCAACAGTTAGAACTGGACATGGAACAACAGACTGGTTCCAAATAGGAAAAGGAGTATGTCCTTTAATGCAGAGTACATCATGAGAAATGCTGGGCTGGAAGAACCACAAGCTGGAATCAGGATTGCCGGGAGAAATATCAATAACCTCAGATATGCAGATAACACCGCCCTTATGGCAGAAAGTGAAGAGGAACGAAAGAGCCTCTTGATGAAAGTGAAAGAGGAGAGTGAAAAAAGTTGGCTTAAAGCTCAACATTCAGAAAACTAAGATCTTGGCATCTGGTCCCATCACTTCATGGCAAACAGATGGGGAAACAGTGTCAGACTTTATTTTTTTGGGCTCCAAAATCACTGCAGATGGTGACTGCAGCCATGAAATTAAAAGATGCTTACTCCTTGGAAGGAAAGTTATGACCAACCTAGATAGCATATTTAAAAGCAGAGATATTACTTTGCCAACAAAGGTCCATCTAGTCAAGGCTATGGTTTTTCCAATAGTCATTTATGGATGTGAGAGTTGGACTGTAAAGAAAGCTGAGCACAGAAGAATTGATGCTTTTGAACTGTGGTGTTGGAGAAGACTCTTGAGAGTCCCTTGGATTGCAAGGAGATTCAACCAGTCCATCCTAAAGAAGATAAGTCCTGGGAATTCATTGGAAAGACTGATGCTTAAGCTGAAACTCCAATACTTTGACCACCTGATGTGAAGACGTGACTCATTTGAGAAGACCCTGATGATGGGAAATTTTGAGAGCAGGAGGAAAATGGGACGACAGAGTATGAGATGGTTGGATGGCATAACCCACTCAATGGACATGGGTTTGGGTATACTCTGGCAGTTGGTGACGGACAGGGAGGCCTGGCATGCTGCAGTCCAAGGGGTCCCAAAGAGTCCTACACTGCTGAGCGACTGAACTGAACTGAACTGATACCACGTCACTTTTATCCATGTATCTGTTGATACACACTTAGATGTCTTCTGTATCTTGCATATTGTAATTAATGCTACTATGAATGCTAAAGTTTATTTATCTGTTCAAAACTGTCTTTTCATTTTCTTCACATATATACAAATGGGTTGAATCACTGGATCATATAGTGGTGTTATTTTTAGTTTATTAAGGAAATGGCATGCTGTTTTCCATAATGAATGCATCAGTTTACGTTCCTACCAACAATGTACCATGTTCTTGTCAATATTTTTTATTTGTGGTATTTTTAACAGCCATTTTGACATACATGAGGTAATGTCTCATTGTGGTTTTAATTTTCATTTTTATGATGATCAGAAATGTTGAGCATCTTGCATGTATTTGCTGATCATCTGTAGGTCTTTTCCATATAATATTTATATAAATCTTCTGTCCATTTTAAAATGGATTTTTTTTTGTTTATTTGACAATGACTTGTATGAGTTCTTTATATGATTTGAATATTGATCCCTTATAAGTCACATATTTTGCAAGTATTTCCTCATATTTGGTAGGTTGTCTGGTCGTCAGTGGTTTATTTTGCTATGCAGAGCTTTTAAATTTGTGCAATTTTGCTTTTGTTTCTTTTGTCTAAGGGGACAGTCAAAAAAAAAAATTCTAGATCTTATGTTAGCATTCTGCATATGTTTTCTTCTAAAGTTTTATGGTTTAAATCCTTATGTTTAGGACTTTAATCCATTTTGAGTTCATTTTGTGTATTTTAGGAAGAAGTGTTCTACTTTTATCATTTTATATGTGGCTGCTTAGTTTTCTAGTACCAATTATTGAAGAGATTGTGTTTTCCCCATTGTATATTCCTAGTCCATTGTCATAGATTAACTGCCCACAGGTAATTTGGTTTATTTTGGGGCTCTCTATTGTATTCCATACTCTGTGTGGCTGTTTGTGTGTGTGTGTGTGTGTGTGTGTGTGTGTGTGTGTGTGCCGGTACTGTACTGTTTTATTTACCTTAGTTTTGTAAAATGGCCAACATCAGGGAACCTAATACCTCCTACTCTTTTTTTTCTCAAGATTGCTTTGGCTATTCAGGGTCTTTTGGTTAACTTTATTTACCTTTTAGGATTATCTGTTCACTTTCTATGAAAAATACCATGGATATTTTGATAGATATTACATTAAAATCTGTAGATTTCTTTGGGTAGTATGAACATTTTAATAATACTAATTATTTCTACAAACACAGGACATTTTTCCATTTTTTTTGACATTATCATCAACTTCCTTCATCAGTGTTCTATAGTTTTCAGAGTATAGATCTTTAATCTCCTTGATTAAGTTTATTCCCAGTTACATTTTTTTCTTTTTGATGTGATTTTAAGTGGGATTTTTTTTTTATTTATCATTTTAATATTTCATTATGCACTTGCATAAAGGCTGGGTGAATTCCAGACATTCAGGCAGCAGCTTTTGAAGTATTCATATGGGCCACTTTCAAGGAAAGATTGGGAGGTGAGTGTTTTTTCTCTTCCCTCTGCACTGATCCCTGAGGGGTAGCCACAGCTAGTCCTCATGATCCATTTAGGAACCATTTCTTTGTTTGCTATGGTCTTGTGGGTCTCATGGCAAAAGTCCCATTATTTTTTAGAACTAGTGCTTTTGGGACCCTTACCTCAGGTGGAAGTTTTAAGTGTTGGGGTGCTAAATGACAGTAAAAATCTTTCACTCCTCAGGCAGAAGCCTGGAGGAGTGCCTGGAGAATGACTTCCAAATTAAATGTTGCTGTTGCAGACATAGGGGATCATCTTTATGGTAAGAGTATGTCTCAGGCTTTCCTATCCTTGATATGCTTATTATCTCATTAGCCTGATGTATAAGAATCACTTAGCTGGTTACTGAATTTCTTTCAGTGGATTACTCTATGTGTAGCTGTAGATTTAATGTGTCTTTGGAAGGCAGCGAGTTTGGGAGCCTCCTATGCTACTATTTTGTACTGGGATACTGCTATAGCATTTTCTGTTAACTTTTTACTCTCTCTTTTTCTGACATCTTTTGAAAAATTTGAACAGTTTTTTAATGATTGGTGTTTGTTTGCATGTTCATTAGTTTTTTTTTTTCCTATATGAACACGTGATGTTTTCAGTGCTTCTTCTGAGTATTGCTATATGGATGATTCACATTTCTCAGTCTAAATAGAAACTTTACCATCATTTAGATGCTTATCATCCTCCTTTATGTGATAGCTGTCTATATATTAATTATTTATCTATTAGGTATCCCATCAGATAATTTTAAATTGTTCTTTCAATTTTCATATCTGTGTTAAAGAATTGAAGAGGAGAGGAAAAGTTTATTATATTTACTCCTGTTTTTACTGCCACTATTGCTCCTCTTCATGCCATATATTCTCATATTTCATATTATTTCCATTCTGTTCCTTGAAGCTTTTTTTTTTTTTTTTTTAGTTGGAGGCTAATTACTTCACAACATTTCAGTGGGTTTAGTCATACATTGATATGAATCAGCCATAGAGTTACACGTATTCCCCATCCCGATCCCCCCTCCCACCTCCCTCTCCACCCGATTCCTCTGGGTCTTCCCAGTGCACCAGGCCCGAGCACTTGTCTCATGCATCCAGCCTGGGCTGGTGATCTGTTTCACCATAGATAATATACATGCTGTATATATACATCCCAACCTCAATTCTCCCACAGAGTTCAAAACTCTGTTCTGTACTTCTGTGTCTCTTTTTCTGTTTTGCATATAGGGTTATCATTACCATCTTTCTAAATTCTATATATATGTGTTAGTATGCTGTAATGTTCTTTATCTTTCTGGCTTACTTCACTCTGTATAATGGGCTGGTGATCTGTTTCACCATAGATAATATACATGCTGTATATATACATCCCAACCTCAATTCTCCCACAGAGTTCAAAACTCTGTTCTGTACTTCTGTGTCTCTTTTTCTGTTTTGCATATAGGGTTATCATTACCATCTTTCTAAATTCTATATATATGTGTTAGTATGCTGTAATGTTCTTTATCTTTCTGGCTTACTTCACTCTGTATAATGGGCTCCAGTTTCATCCATCTCATTAGGACTGGTTCAAATGAATTCTTTTTAATGGCTGAGTAATATTCCATGGTGTATATGTACCACAGCTTCCTTATCCATTCATCTGCTGATGGGCATCTAGGTTGCTTCCATGTCCTGGCTATTATAAACAGTGCTGCGATGAACATTGGGGTGCATGTGTCTCTTTCAGGTCTGGTTTCCTCGGTGTGTATGCCCAGCAATTGGATTGCTGGGTCATATGGCAGTTCTATTTCCAGTTTTTTAAGAAATCTCCACACTGTTCTCCATAGTGGCTGTACTAGTTTGCATTCCCACCAACAGTGTAAGAGGGTTCCCTTTTCTCCACACCCTCTCCAGCATTTATTGCTTGTAGACTTTTGGATAGCAGCCATCCTGACTGGCGTGTAATGATACCTCAGTGTGGTTTTGATTTGCATTTCTCTGATAATGGGTGATGTTGAGCATCTTTTCATGTGTTTGTTAGCCATCTGTATGTCTTCTTTGGAGAAATGTCTGTTTAGTTCTTTGGCCCATTTTTTGATTGGGTCATTTATTTTTCTGGAATTGAGCTTCAGGAGTTGCTTGTATATTTTTGAGATTAATCCTTTGTCTGTTTCTTCATTTGCTATTTTCTCCCAATCTGAGGGCTGTCTTTTCATCTTGCTTATAGTTTCCTTTGTTGTGCAAAAACTTTTAAGTTTCATTAGGTCCCATTTGTTTATTTTTGCTTTTATTTCCAATATTCTGGGAGGTGGGTCATAGAGGATCTTGCTGTGGTTTATGTCGGAGTGTTTTACCTATGTTCTCCTCTAGGAGTTTTATAGTTTCTGGTCTTACATTTAGATCTTTAATCCATTTTGAGTTTATTTTTGTGTATGGTGTTAGAAAGTGTTCTAGTTTCATTCTTTTACAAGTGGTTGACCAGTTTTCCCAGCACCACTTGTTAAAGAGGTTGTCTTTCTTCCATTGTATATCCTTGCCTCCTTTGTCAAAGATAAGGTGTCCATAGGTATGTGGATTTATCTCTGGGCTTTCTATTCTGTTCCATTGATCTATATTTCTGTCTTTGTGCCAGTACCATACTGTCTTGATGACTGTGGCTTTGTAGTAGAGTCTGAAGTCAGGCAGGTTGATTCCTCCAGTTCCATTCTTCTTTCTCAAGATTACTTTGGCTATTCGAGGTTTTTTGTATTTCCATACAAATTGTGAAATTCTTTGGTCTAGTTCTGTGAAAAAACCGTTGGTAGCTTGATAGGGATTGCATTGAATTTATAGATTGCTTTAGGTAGAATAGCCATTTTGACAATATTGATTCTTCCAATCCATGAACACGGTATGTTTCTCCATCTGTTTGTGTCCTCTTTGATTTCTTTCATCAGTGTTTTATAGTTTTCTATGTATAGGTCTTTTGTTTCTTTAGGTAGATATACTCCTAAGTATTGTATTCTTTTTGCTGCAATGGTGAATGGTATTGTTTCCTTAATTTCTCTTTCTGTTTTCTCATTGTTAGTGTATAGGAATGCAAGGGATTTCTGTGTGTTAATTTTATATCCTGCAACTTTACTATATTCATTGATTAGCTCTAGTAATTTTCTGGTAGAGTCTTTAGGGTTTTCTATGTAGAGGATCATGTCATCTGCAAACAGCAAGAGTTTCACTTCTTCTTTTCCTATCTGGATTCCTTTTACTCATTTTTCTGCTCTGATTTCTGTGGCCAAAACTTCCAAGACTATGTTGAATAGTAGTGGTGAGAGTGGGCACCCTTGTCTTGTTCCTGATTTCAGGGGAAATGCCTTCAATTTTTCACCATTGAGGGTAATGCTTGCTGTGGGTTTGTCATATATAGCTTTTATTATGTTGAGGTATGTTCCTTCTATTCCTGCTTTCTGGAGAGTTTTAATCATAAATGGGTGTTGAATTTTGTCAAAGGCTTTCTCTGCATCTATTGAGATAATCATATGGTTTTTATCTTTCAATTTGTTAATGTGGTGTATTACATTGATTGATTTGCAGATATTAAAGAATCCTTGCATTCCTGGGATAAAGCCCACTTGGTCATGGTGTATGATTTTAATATGTTGTTGGATTCTGTTTGCTAGAATTTTGTTAAGGATTTCTGCATCTATGTTCATCAGTGATATTGGCCTGTAGTTTTCTTTTTTTGTGGCATCTTTGTCTGGTTTTGGAATTAGGGTGATGGTGGCCTCATAGAATGAGTTTGGAAGCTTACCTTCATCTGCAATTTTCTGGAAGAGTTTGAGTAAGATAGGTGTTAGCTCTTCTCTAAATTTTTGTTATAATTAAGCTGTGAAGCCATCTGGTCCTGGGCTTTTGTTTGCTGGAAGATTTTTGATTACAGTTTCAATTTCCTTGCTTGTGATGGGTCTGTTAAGATCTTCTATTTCTTCCTGGTTCAGTTTTGGAAAGTTATACTTTTCTAAGAATTTGTCCATTTCATCCAAGTTGTCCATTTTATTGGCATAGAGCTGGTGGTAGTAGTCTCTTATGATCCTTTGTATTTCAGTGTTGTCTGTTGTGATCTCTCCATTTTCATTTCTAATTTTGTTAATTTGGTTCTTCTCTCTTTGCTTCTTAATGAGTCTTGCTAATGGTTTGTCAATTTTGTTTATTTTTTCAAAAAACCAGCTTTTAGCTTTGTTGATTTTTGCTATGGTCTCTTTAGTTTCTTTTGCATTTATTTCTGCCCTGATTTTTAAGATTTCTTTCCTTCTGCTAACCCTGGGGTTCTTCATTTCTTCCTTCTCAAATTGCTTTAGGTGCAGAGTTAGGTTATTTATATTACTTTTTTCTTGTTTCTTGATGTAAGCCTGTAATGCTATGAACCTTCCCCTTAGCACTGCTTTTACAGTGTCCCATAGGTTTTGGGTTGTTGTGTTTTCATTTTCATTCATTTCTATACAGATTTTGATTTCTTTTTTGATTTCTTCTATGATTTGTTGGTTATTCAAAAGCGTGTTATTTAGCCTCCATATGTTTGAATTTTTAACAATTTTTTTCCTGTAATTGAGATCTAGTCTTACTGCACTGTGGTCAGAAAAGATGACTAGAATGATTTCAATTTTTTTGAATTTTCCAAGACCAGATTTATGGCCCAGAATGTGATCTATTCTGGGGAAGGTTCCGTGTACACTTGAGAAAAAGGTGAAGTTGATTGTTTTGGGGTGAAATGTCCTATAGATATCAATTAGGTCTAGCTGGTCCATTGTGTCATTTAAGGTTTGTGTTTCCTTGTTAGTTTTCTGTTTAGTTGATCTATCCATACTTGTGAGTGGGGTATTAAAGTCTCCCACTATTATTGTGTTACTATTAATTTCCTCTTTCATACTCGTTAGCGTTTGCCGTACATATTGCGGTGCTCCTATGTTGGGTGCATATATATTTATAATTGTTATATCTTCTTCTTTGATTGATCCTTTGATCATTATGTAGTGTCCTTCTTTGTCTCTTTTCACATCCTTTATTTGAAAGTCTATTTTATCTGATATGAGTATTGCAACTCCTGTTTTCTTTTGGTCTCCGTTTGCGTGAAATATTTTTTTCCAGCCCTTCACTTTTAGTCTGTATGTGTCTCTTGTTTTGAGGTGGGTCTCTTGTAGACAGCATATATAGGGGTCTTGTTTTTGTATCCATTCAGCCAATCTTTGTCTTTTGGTTGGGGCATTCAACCCATTTACATTTAAGGTAATTATTGATAGGTGTGGTCCCGTTGCCATTTACTTTGTTGTTTTGGGTTCACGTTTATACAACCTTTCTGCATTTCCTGTCTAGAGAAGATCCTTTAGCATTTGTTGAAGAGCTGGTTTTGTGGTGCTGAATTCTCTCAGCTTTTGCTTGTCTGTAAAGCTTTTGAATTCTCCTTCATATCTGAATGAGATCCTTTCTGGGTACAGTAATCTAGGTTGTAGGTTATTCTCTTTCATTACTCTCAGTATGTCCTGCCATTCCCTTCTGGCCTGGAGGGTTTCTATTGATAGATCAGCTGTTATCCTTATGGGAATCCCTTTGTGTGTTATTTGTTGTTTTTCCCTTGCTGCTTTTAATATTTGTTCTTTGTGTTTGATCTTTGTTAATTTGATTAATATGTGTCTTGGGGTGTTTCGCCTTGGGTTTATCCTGTTTGGGACTCTCTGGGTTTCTTGGACTTGGGTGGCTATTTCCTTCCCCATTTTAGGGAAGTTTTCAGCTATTATCTCCTCGAATATTTTCTCATGGCCTTTCTTTTTGTCTTCTTCTTCTGGGACTCCTATGATTCGAATGTTGGGGCGTTTCACAGTGTCCCAGAGGTCCCTGAGGTTGTCCTCATTTCTTTTGATCCTTTTTTCTTTTTTCCTCTCTGCTTCATTTATTTCCACCATTTTATCTTCTACCTCACTTATCCTATCTTCTGTCTCCGTTATTCTACTCTTGGTTCCCTCCAGAGTGTTTTTGATCTCATTCATTGCATTATCCATTTTTAATTGACTCTTTTTTGTTTCTTCTAGGTCTTTATTAAACATTTCTTGTATCTTTCCAATCTTTGTCTCCAGGCTATTTATCTGTAACTCCATTTTGTTTTCAAGATTTTGGATCATTTTTATTATCATTATTCTAAATTCTTTTTCAGGTAGATTCCCTATCTCCTCCTCTTTTGTTTCACTTGGTGAGCATTTTTCATGTTCCTTTACCTGTTGGGTATTTCTTTGCCTTTTCATCTTGTTTAGATTGCTGTGTCTGGAGTGGGCTTTCTGTATTCTGGAGGTCTGTGGTACCTTTTTATTGTGGAGGTTTTACCCAGTGGGTGGGGTTAGACGATTGGCTTGTCAAGGTTTCCTGGTTAGGGAAGCTTGCGTCAGTGTTCTGGTGCGTGGAACTTGATTTCTTCTCTTTTTAGAGCAATGGAGTGCCCAGTAATGAGTTTTGAGATGGGGTCACACCTTGAAGCTTTTTTTTTAATGTAATTTTTATGGAGATGTTTTCTTGGCAACAAATTATTAGCTTTACTTAATCTTAGAATTGTCTTAATTTCACTTGTTTTCATGAGATTCTTAGAGTGTTTCTAGTTTTACAGAATAGACGTTATTTTTTTTAGCACCTAAAGAATCTCTTTGCCATTTCAGTACCATTTTCTCTAATGAGAAATCTGCAAACATTCTTATTGTTGTTTTCTTATAAGCTACATTTTTTTTTCTTTGCTTTCAAGAGTTATTCTCTGACTTGCATTTTTAGCAGTTTGCTTATGATGTGTTTGAGCACTAATATTTGGATTTATCTGCCTTCTTTGGTGCTTTCTGAGTGTTTTGAATTGTATGTCTGCTAGAAAATTCAGAAGTTTTTAGTTATAATTTCATTAAATGTCTTATTTTCAGCCCCACAATCTTTCTTTTTTACTTTCTTAGAGTCTTGGGAATCAAATGGAAGGCTATCTTGTCATCCAGTAAGCTTCTGTAGCTCAGTTCAATTTTTTAAATTAATTAATTAATTAATTTTTTCACAGAATGAATGTTTTCTATTGCTTTACCTTTGGATTTACTTACTCTTCTGCCATATTCACTGGGCCAACCTACCTGAGGGTTTCTCTTTGTATAAAACATTTAGTTACTGTATTTCAGTGGTAGAATATTCAATTGACACATTTGTATGCTTTATATTTTTCCATTTTTTTCAAGAATATACATGATTCCTTGTTGAGCACTTAAAAAATATATCATGTAATATCTTTTTCATTTAAAGTTTGTGTCATCTCAGGTCTGATATCTGTTGATTTTCTTTTCCCATGTAATATTACATGTTTCCTATTCTTTATATACAGATTAATTTTAAATTGTATCATGGACTTTTTGAAAATTGCATTATGAGACTCCAGAAAAAGAGACACAGAAGTACAGAACAGATTTTTGAGACTCCAGACTTTATTTAAATCCCAGAAATGAATCTTTTTTGTTTGTTTTTGTAGACAAACAGCATGGTAAATTTCAGACTCTTCAGTTCCAACTACTTTCTGTAGGCTGTAATTCTAAGACTTTCTTGAATCTATCCCATTAATTCATTGCCTGGTATTCAGTGTGGAGTGCTTAGATGGTGGTCTACATTTATTTCCCCAGATATTCTTATTGTGGGATGATCAACACAAGTGCCACACAAGGATGAGCTCATCAGTTCTGGAACATAGACTTGGATTCACTCACTTGAGCTCTGGTATCTACATAAATTTTCTGGGTTTTATGAACTAAATTGCATGCTCTCACAAATTCATATGTTGAAGCCTTCACTTCCAATGTGGCTATATTTGGAGACAGAGTTGATTTCCTATCCCTTGAGCTAAAATCAGAGAGATTTATTTAGAGTTCTCTCTGTGCCCTAGTGTCCATTTCCAGATATCATGTCTGCCTAGGGTATGCTAGAGGAGAAACAAAATGTAACAAAACAAAACACCCCAAAAGCAAAAAAGAAAACCATTAGTTGTTGACACTGAATTTTTTTTTATTCATTCTCAATCCACCTATTATTTTCTTTTGAGAGCTTCTAAAGTTACCCCCATATTAACTGCAGCCAATAAATTGAGTATTTCTATAAATAATTATGAATCAAAATTAAAATACAGTATTTTTATAAGAATATGGTATATGCACTCTGTTCCAGAGAGTATGTTTTAATGTGAGTGATAATAGAGTCTTGCATTTTGATATAGAGCATTTGTATGTGAAATGGGTATGTAGTCAAAGCAGTATATAGTCAAAACAATAAGGCAGAAGCCTTGAAAGAGAAAATTTGCTAATATTTTACAGATTGAAAAGAATGATGATCATAAAAAATAAAACAGATTTTTATCTTGTGTACAAGGAGATGTAACTAATGGTCTTCAAGGTTTAGGTTTAGTTAAAGCTGTTGTCTTGTAACTCTAAGTTTGGTTGGCTCTCTGGTAAGTATTTTTTTCCACTATCACTTAACAAGATTGCCTATGTCCTCTGGAGTAGATGGCCATAATTACTTATTTTAATAGAGTTGTAGCAGACAGCAGGTTTTAAACCTTTGTTCAATATGAGTTTGAGTTAAAATGTGAGAAAATTTATTTTACGTTGAGATATTTATGAATAGATTTTCTTCACAGTCAATTAGGATTTTTAAAATTGCAGTTGGATATGTTTCTCCTTTGCATTCTACTAAGATAACAGAATTTTATAATGAGTTTTATTCCTGAAATGAATTTAATTATATTCATATGTCCTTATACATCAAACTTCTTTGTATAGTATAATGCATTGCTTTTGAAATGGTCTCAAAAATAGCATTGATCTAAAACTGTTAAAATTTAACTTCATTCTCTGATTAAAAAAGGATGTTTTGTCTTGAGGGATGTTCAACTAAGTTCTGATAATCCCTGGAAATTTCCCCAAACATGTTCCTTGGCATTAACAAAGAGCTTTCAAAACTTTAAAATCTGCAATAGCTAAGTGGATACTTCTTATTCTAGTATAAGGACAACAAATCATGGTAGAACCAAAATTATTAAAATTGGGTTGATAGCATTTGAAATTTCACAAAACTTTCAGCCTATTATTATCTTTGCTTTTACCAATTTAAATGCATTAACTTCAAAGCTGGTTTTAAATTGAACATTTAAATTAATGCATTGTCAATTTGTTGTTATGGTAAAGGAAAAAAAAATTAAGTTATAAACATGGATGTAGAGAAATAATGGCACACTCTTGATTTGCTATTTTAATCCCAATATACTCTACCATTATCCATGTTGCCATTATCCATGTAAACCTAACGACATCCGAAAGCAGTATTGGCAAAGCCCATTAGCAATATGTTCTTTTTAAAAGCTAGAGTAAATTGTTGCTCAAAAACAAGCAATGTTATTGTGTATGACTGATTTGGTATGCACCTAGTACCTCTGATCACTGTATCTAAAAGAAAGAAATGAAGGAAACATAGTTGTGTTAATTAGCAGCAAGCCCATTCCAAAGTAGTTTTCTCTTAAATAGTCAACTTCACCTTAAATGAAATATGGAGTAAATCATTGGCAGAGTATTTAAACATGAAATGAGCTGCAAAGAAATTGGTTCCTCAATGACTTTTATTTTTTTTTCTAAGTGGAATTTAAATTATATACAAATGATATAGCACAAGCCCAATTTCCTCCTTCTTGGAGGTTAGGTATGTTTAGGCTAGAATCAAAAATGATCACCATTTCATGCTCTCTTTCTCTCTTCTCTTTTCTGTCCTCTAATTCTACTCCTTAGCCTTGATAGCTGGAGTTAAGGGAACACTGTGTGGTCTAAATGTCCTTAACAGGTGTGCAATTCCTAAACGGAAATAGATATGCTTATGAAAATATACACATACATAGTTTGACATAATGAAGCTGTTGGGTTTAGCATAGTGAAATATTTCACTGATTGACCAAGAATAATGGACAGATACATACAGACCAACGCGTGTGTGTGTGTGTGTTAGTCACTTAGTCATGTCTGACTCTTTACAATCCCATGGACTATAGCCCGCCAGGATCCTCTGTCCATGGTGATTCTCCAGGCAGGAATACTGGCCTGGGTTGTCATTTCCTTCTCCAATACAAACCAGTAGCTAGTACTTTAATTCTTTATTACTGAAGAATACTTCACTACTATCATCTAGGTGTATCTTGTCTGCAAGGGGAACTCTAATTATGAAAGAAAAAAAAAAAAGGTTCTACCAGCAATCCTTTGGCAACATGGTGCTTTGGTCCCCACAATAATTTGGCCACCTGATGCAAAGAACTGGCTTATTGGAAAAGACCCTGATGCTGGGAAAGATTGAAGGCAGGAGAAGAGGATGACAGAGGATGAGATGGTTGGATGGTATCACTGACTCAATGGAGGTGAGTTTGAGCAAACTCCAAGAGTTGGTGATGGACAAGTGAGCCTGGAAGGCTGCAGTCCATGGGGTTGCAAAGAGTTAGACACTACTGAGCAACTGAACTGACTGAGCAACCCTTAGACCAAAAAAGATGTTGACAGCATCATTTTAAAAATGCTCACTCCTACATATTTATGTGAACTTTGAATTTGATTTCATTAGTATATTGGTGGAGGCATAGTAGAATGTAAAGGCCTCTGATGAACACATTAGATCTGTGTAAAGTTTTCCTAAAGAAAACAGAGTTGCAGGGTATCAGGCATCAGCTCTTCTCTCATAGTGGACGGCGTTTAGAAAAGAGAACTCCATTAGGTTTCAGTATTTCCTAAAATAAAGCAATGAATTGCCTACAATTACTCTTTTTCCCTTTGAAAACCACTCTTTCTTTTTGTTCATAAACACCAGTTTTTCTCTTCACTTACATCTTTTCACTCTTTAAGTGATGTTAGAACATTTAGAATGGATTTCTAATGCTTTATCTTGGTAGACATGATGGGCCATTCTGCATTTTCTTCTAAACTTTTTGGAAACTTGTTTTCAATGTACCCTAACTTTTTCCTATATTTTAAGAAATGTAAGGGCAAATATCACATTCTTTCTGTGTATGATGATTTTCTTTTCAGTTAAGTTTAGTCACTCAGTCGAGTTTGACTGTTTGTAACCTATGGACTACAGCATGCCAGGCCTCCCTGTCTACCAACTCACGGAGTCTGCCCAATCACATGTCCGTTGAGTCGGCAATGCCATCCAACCATCTTATTCTCTGCTGTCCCCTTCTCCTCCTGCCTTCAATCATCCGCAGCATCAGGGTTTTTCCAAATGAGTCAACTTTTCAATTCAGGTGGCCAAAGTATTGGAGTTTCAGCTGCAACATCAGCCCTTCCAATGAACACCCAGGACTGATTTCCTTTAGGATGGACTGGTTATATCTCCTTGCAGTCCAAGGGACTCTCAAGACTCTTCTCAACACCACAATTCAAAAGCATCAATTCTTCAGTGCTCAGCTTCCTTTACAGTCCAACTCTCACATCCATACCTGACCACTGGAAAAATCATAGCCTTGACTAGATGGACGTTTGTTGGCAAGGTCTCTGCTTTTTAATATGCTGTCCAGGTTGGTCATAACTTTCCTTCCAAGGAGTAAGCATCCTTTAATTTCATGGCTGCAGTCACCATCTGCAGTGATTTTGGAGCCTAAAAAAATAAAGTCAGCCACTGTTTCCACTGTTTCCCCATCTGTTTGCCATGAAGTGATGAGACAAGATGCCATGATCTTAGTTTTCTGAATTTTGAGCTTTAAGCCAACTTTTTCACTCTCCTCTTTCACTTTCATCAAGAGGCTCTTTACTTCTTCTTCACTTTCTGACTTAGGGTGGTTTCATCTGCATATCTGAGGTTATTGATATTTCTCCCAGCAATCTTGTTTCCGGCTTGTGCTTCTTCCAGCCCAGCGTTTCTCATGATGTACTCTGCATATAAATTAAATAAGCGGGGTGACAGTATACAGCCTTGACATACTCCTTTTCCTATTTGAAACCAGTCTGTTGTTCCATGTCCAGTTCTAACTGTTGCTTCCTGACCTGCATACAGGCTTCTCAAGAAGCAGGTCAGGTGGTCTGGTATTCTCATCTCTTATAGAATTTTCCACAGTTTATTTTGGTTCACACAGTCAAAGGCTTTGGTGTAGTCAATAAAGCAGAAATAGATGTTTTTCTGGAACTCTCTTGCTTTTTTGATGATCCAGCAGATGTTGGCAGTTTGATCACTCGTTCCTCTGCCTTTTCTAAAACCAGCTTGAACATCTGGAAGTTCACGGTTCACATATTGCTGAACCCTTGCTTGGAGAATTTTGAGCATTACTTTGCTAGCGTGTGAGATGAGTGCAATTGTGTGGTAGCTTGAGCATTCTTTGGCATTACCTCTCTTTGGGGTTGGAATGAAAAGTGACCTTTTCCAGTCCCTTGGCCACTGCTCAGTTTTCCAAATTTGTTGGCATATTGAATGCACCACTTTCACCACATCATATTTTAGGATTTGAAATAGCTCAACTGGAATTCCATCACCTCCACTAGCTTTGTTCGTATTGATGCTTCCTAAGGCCCACTTGACTTCAGATTCCAGGATGTCTGGCTCTAGGTGAGTGATCACACCATCATGATTATCTAGGTCATAAAGATCTTTTTTGTACAGTTCTTCTGTGTATTCTTGCCACCTCTTAATACCTTCTGCTTCTGTTAGGTCCATACCATTTCTGTCCTTTATTGAGCCCATGTTTGCATGAAATATTTCCTTGGTATCTCTAATTTTCTTGAAGAGGTCTCTAGTCTTTCCCATTCTTTGCACTGATTCCCTATTTCTTTGTACTGATCACTGAGGAAGGGTTTCTTATCTCTCCTTGCTCTTCTTTGGAACTCTGCATTCAAATGGGTATATCTTTTCTTTTCTCCTTTGCTTTTGGCTTCTCTTCTTTTCACGGCCATCTGTAAGGGCTCCTCAGACAGCCATTTTGCCTTTTTGCATTTCTTTTTCTTGGGGATGGTATTGATCTCTGTCTCCTGTACAACGTCATGAACTTCTGTCAATAGTTCATCAGGCACTCTGTCTATCAGATCTAGTCCCTTAGATTTATTTCTCACTTCCACTGTATAATCATAAGGGATTTGATTTAGGTCATACCTGAATGGTCTTTTGGTTTTCCCCACTTTCTTCAACTTAAGTCTGAATTTTGCAATAAGGAATTAATGATCTTAGCCCCAGTCAGCCCCCAGTCTTGTTTTTGCTGACTGTATAGAGCTTCTCCATCTTTGGCTGCAAAGAATATAATCAACCTGATTTTGGTGTTGACCATCTGGTGATGTCCATGTGTAGAGTCTTCACTTGGGTTGTTGGAAAAGGGTGTTTACTATGACCAGTGCATTCTCTTGGCAGAACTCTATTAGCATTTGCCCTGCTTCATTTGGTACTCCAAAGCCAAATTTGCCTGTTACTCCAGGTGTTTCTTGACTTCCTACTTTTGAATTTTAGTCCCCTATAATGAAAAGGACATCTTTTTTTGGGTGTTAGCTTTAAAAGGTCTTGTAGGTCTTCATAGAACCGTTCATGTGCAGCTTCTTCAGCATTACCGGTCAGGGCATAGCCTTGGATTACCGTGACATTGAATGGTTTGCCTTGGAAACAAACAGAGATCGTTCTGTCATTTTTGAGATTGCATCCAAGTACTGCATTTAGGACTCTTTTGTTGACTATGATGGTTACTCCATTTCTTCTAAGGGATTCCGTCCCACAGTAGTAGATGTATTGGTCATCTGAGTTAAATTCACCCATTCCAGTACATTTTAATTCACTGATTCCTAGAATGTTGACGTTCACTCTTACCATCTCTTGTTTGACCATTTCCAATTTGCCTTGATTCATGCACCTACCATTCCTGGTTCCTATGCAATATTGCTCTTTATTGTTGTTGTTGTTTTTTTTTTTTTTTTTTTTTTTTTTTTTTTTTTTTTTTTAGTAAATCAGAAATCACAAACTCTTGCTTACATAGGTGGTCAGTACATCTAGGGTGAATGCATTTAACAGTGAAAAGTTTTCTATAGAAATTATACAGGGTATTCAAATATATAAAAATGTATGACTACTGTTCTAGAAGGCAACTCCCATCATGTAGGCCTAAATCGCAGATACAATGAAGATAGATCCTAGGGAAAAATGGTGGGTAGTCACAAGGTTTTTCAGGAAGAACCTCCATGAGGTTGAAAAGAACAACCAGATTCTACTTTTTTACTATCTATTAAATCCAACGTTTTATCTCCATGGTTTTTCTGAACCCTCTTCCCTCTCTGTTATTCATACCTTTTCTTTACCTGAAATATATCTCCTATATTACCCACCAGGAATTTTGTGACCTCTACAGGTAATATAAGCATCCTTGGCCAACATTCTTCAAAGTCTCCACATACCTAAAGTAACATTCAACAATTTGGTGTAACACTGAGTGTCCCTTAATAGATCTCTCATGACACTCTCCCTACTTCTCTCTTCAATGAATCCCACTAAACATACATCTCCTGCCCTGTGAGCCCTGTGTCTGGAATAAAGTTTCTTTTAATTTCTTACTTTCTCTTCTTAAAATTCATATTGTGCTAGCTTCACCTATAGCTTGTTAGCTAAGAATCCACCTGCAAAGCAGGAGAGCCTGGTTCAATTCCTGGGTCAGGAAGATCCCCTGGAGATGGGATAGGCTACTCACTCCAGTATTCTTGGTCTTCTCTTGTGTCTCAGCTGTTAAAGAATCTGCCTGAAATATGGGGAACATGGGTTCAACCCCTGGGTTGGGAAGATCCCCTGGAGAATGGAAATGTTACCCACTCCAGTATTTTGGCCTAGAGAATTCGGTGAACTGTATAGTTCATGGGATCACAGAGTCAGACACAAATGAGCGACTTTCACTTGACTGCTAAGAGATCTTCCTTTACTAGCTAATTTGCTTTTTTCCTATCAACTCCTAAAGTCTATCTCCACAATTAGGCTGGCTGTAAGCTTTTATATTTTAAGCCAATGCCTCAACTATAATAGAAAAGAACATTATTTGGCTATAGATTTCAAACATATATCAAAATCTAGAATTTGTTGAGACAGGGACTTGACATTATTTGGCTATAGATTTCAAACATATATCAAAATCTAGAATTTGTTGAGACAGGGACTTGGCAGTGAACTGAATCAGATCTGCAAATAAACAGGGTAGGAAAAAAAAAATTGTTTTGGTTTGTTTCTGGCCCTGCTTTTGGTTTAGTTGTTTTTTTTTTTTTTTTTTTTTTCCAGTGAGTGCACCAAACCTAAATTCTGAGCTTAAAGATTCTGTAAAGAGTCTAGTTGTTCTCAATTCAACTTTTGTTCTTTAACTTTTGAAATGTGTTAGTCAGAGGGTAAGGTAGTATTAATGACTGATTACAGAAATAGATAGAAAGCTTAAAGTGTACATAGTAATGGTTAAAGAGAGAAAATATAAAGCATAGATAATGAATCTAAACTAAAAATCTGAATATGATATGTGGAAAGGATGTGAAAAAATAGAACTTTTTAGAATGATAAAATAAACATATAAACATGCAAATTTCATTTTCTTTAACCCGTACCAACATTCAGGCTTGTCTTTATGAGGAGAAACTAGGCAGTCTGGAGAGCATTGTACCTTGATTTGACTTCTGAGACTTCTGAATCAGAAATTTCTTCACCCTTGATGGTTCATAGATTTCTTTGGAGTTCTTAGAATAATTTACTGTATGCTTTCTATAGCAATTTACTGATGTCTGTGTTAAGTTTGTTGTCTTGAAAATTAGAAGTGGTTGCTCTTCCCATAACTGATCGTCAATATATGTAAAAGAGATCCTATGCAATGCTTGATGTGCAGAAAGTTACATTCTCAATTCTGCATAGCTTAATGGAGGTCAGAGTGTCACAAAGTTGCTATTTCTAGATTAGCCAATCTTGTAAAATATCATTATATGTCAGCTGATTGACATTGCATAAATAGTTAACTGTATGTTCTGAGGTAGCCTCTAGGACAAATTACTACTTATAGTAGAAGTAGTGCAAAGCAGTTATTAGAAATGCTTATTTGGGTTTGAGGACTCTAATGCTGAGCTGTATCGGATTTTCAATTTTTCTGTTACTCTGTTCCTCTTTTCATACATACCAGGGTATTATCAAACATTTCTAGCTTTGATAGCCTAAATAGTTACATGCCACACACTTTAAAATAGCTAAATATAAGCATCAATTAAATATGTCTGCTCTAGTACAGAAATAATTTTCATTTCAATCCTTCTTGGTTACTTTATAAGCCATAGTTTATAGAAATCTTGTAGAAGTAAACATTATATAAACATAGAATAATTTTGCTTGTAGTTTATGACTTACACATTACTATAGTTAATACAATTTAAAATCACATCAGAACCATTATACCACTTTTCTTCAATGAGTATTTTGTGATGAAGATAATGATGATTATAATAAATTGCTGGTTATAATAAGAGAGTGCCTGCAAAATTTAATACAAAATGATTTAGAGAAACTATAGAGATTTTGCAAGAAGAAAAATTGGAGCCTTACATTAAAGTAACAGCTTTATTATTTTTTAACTGAGTTCTCTGTAAAAGTAAAGTGATTATGTGACACAGTCAGGAAGCAATAAGAAATTTTGATATGCTTTTCATAGGTCTATGTTTTTAGCATCATTAATGCTTTGAAAAAATCTGTTTTTCTAGTCTCCTTGTCAAAATAATCTATCATCTGTAAATATAGCATAAACTGAAATATTGGTCTTGGGTTTTCTTCTATTTAGGTGATAGCAATGTCTTTATTCAATTGCAAAACAACATAAAATATTGCTGGTGACATATCCGGTCATACATTTCTACTTCAAAATTGCTCAGAAATATTAGTTGAACAAAGTTTCTTTTAGGGATGGATTCCTGTCCTTAAATCATAACCTTCTAAGTAGGACATGGATGAGATTTTGACTAGACTGATAGAAGCATTGTAACAAATTTAGCAAAAGTAATTTGGCCACAACATCTGTAATTTCTAGGCAGTGGCCCACAGAGTATGTGACTAAAGGCATTTTCTCCAGCTGGCATAGTGGTAACCTTCCTTCCTTTCACACAATTTGAGAAGTTTACTGGAAAGAAGTGTAGCATATATAGCCCGTGAATTTCTTCTCACAAAGGAGAACACATGTCCCATCCAGAACTAAGGATCTTCAATTTAGCGAAAGATTTCAAATAAAGACAGATGCTGAGTTTGGCAAAAAACAATTTCCAAAATAACTCTGACATGAGTATTTTGTTTTTGCTTTTGTTTTTTTCCCCCAAAAAGTAAGTTTTTGAGGACTAAATATTCTACTTAAAATTAAGATTTTGACCAGATAAATAGAAGTCTTAAGAATACTCACTTAGCATGATATATTTTAGTTTTATATGAATTACTTTTTGAACTTTGCAAAAAAGTACAAAATATTATATTTTTAATTGCAAAAATTATAATCAAAGAATAATAATATGTTTGTGCTTTGTTTTCCAGAAGTAGCTTGTTTTGTAGATAGGGTGTTTGTGCTTTTATGGAATTAGTAAGCAAACTATATTGTGTGTGTGTGCGCGCATGTGTGTGTGTGTGTGCACCCGCACCCAAGTGCCTGTGTGAAGCAGAAAGAAGCACTGGAGGAATCGAATGTGAGGGAGAGCAGGTAGGCCAGGAGGGGTTTGGATTAGCCTAAGTGTAGTGAGATGCCATGAAAGTAATGAAAAGAAAGACATTTGTATTACATGGCTTGTGTTTTAAGAAGAGCACTCTTATGCTCCTCATTGATGCAGAGGATCACTTATGAGACTATTGCAGGTGAATAACTACCATACCTCAAGCTAATAGAAAAATATGTTTACTATAGAGTCAATATTTATGTCCCAATCAGAATTCTTAAGATCTAATGGTAACGTGAATATGCATTTGGATTGAAAAATAATAATGGAAGAAATGATGTCAATTGGCTTTCTGCTTTGATCAAATGGATAGATAACACTACTGTTTACTAATATTTGGAACACTGCGGTGGGGAGGGGGGAGATATTTATTGGTCAGAAAAGAATTTTTAATTACACTTTTAATATGTTCAATATCAGATATCTATGAGATTTGCAAGTAGCAGAGCTGATAAAAGCAATTAGATAATACAAGTCAGAACCCTAGAGAACAAGTGTGGGCTCAAAATAGGGGAGGTAAGAGAGAGTAACAGACATGTAAATAGTAATTATCTAGGAGAAACATACAGAAATGATAAAAAGATGTCAAGGTCTGAGCCCAGCATGAGAGGTTCAGTAGACAAGAAAAATTGAGCACTTTATTGAGAAAAGATGATAGCCAACAAGTTTGCATTTAGAAATGTAGGAAAAAGGATATGAAGATATCTGTGTCGAAACATGAATAAAATTTTACTTAAAACATTTCTCAATATAGTAACTCTTTTAGCAACTTATTTTTATGTCTAAATACAAGGAAATTCCAACTCTGTCTTTAAGTAGAAATTTTTAGGATTTATAACCAAGTTCCTGAAATTAACTAGCATTAAAAAAAAAAAAAATACTATTTTGAGGAATGATCTCTTATTCCTGCAATAAAACTGGTTTTAATGGCATTCCATACACTGAAGATATTGTGTGTCTTCATTGTATGTAATGACATAATATGTAATATAAATATATAATATAATAGATATTCAGTTCAGTTCAGTTGCTCAGTCATATCCGACTCTTTGCGACCCCATGAGTTGCAGCATGCCAGGCCTCCCTGTCCATCACAAACTCCCAGAGTTTACTCAAACTCATGTCCATCGAAGCAGTGATGCCATCCTGCCATCTCATCCTCTGTCGTCCCCTTCTCCTCCTGCCCTCAACTCTTCCCAGCATCAGGGTCTTTTCCAATGAGTCAACTCTTCACATGAGGTGGCCAAAGTGTTGGAGTTTCAGCTTCAGCATCAGTCCTTCCAATGAACACCCAGGACTGATCTTTAGGATGGACTGGTTGGATCTCCTTGTAGTCCAAGGGACTCTCAAGAGTCTTCTCCAATACCACAGTTCAAAAGCATCAATTTTTCAGCGCTCAGATTTCTTCACAGATATTAGATAATATATAACACAGTATGATATATAATATAATATATATATCTCAAAGATCTGAGTTTCATTTATGAAAAATAAACAACAAATACAATATATTTGACCACAAGGCTTAGGAGACATTCAGTCATGCAACAAAACAAACAGTTCCTGTAATGCCATTACAAAAGAATTCAGATTCAATTCTCTAAATCTCCATTATTTTTTTAAGTGTACAAAATGTTCTATGAATGAATAGTCTATGTTATCGATATAGTACTTCATGCATTTGTGCTACTTTTCAATTTCTACATAAAAGGCTATTCAGTTCAGTTCAGTTCAGTCTCTCAGTCGTGTCCAACTCTATGCGACCCCATGAATCTCAGCACGCCAGGCCTCCCTGTCCACCAACTCCCGGAGTTTACTCAAACTCATGCCCATCGAGTCGGTGATGCCATCCAGCCATCTAATCCTCTGTCGTCCCTTTCTTCTCCTGCCCCCAGTCCCTCCCAGCATCAGGGTCTTTTCCAATGAGCCAACTCTTTGCATGAGGTGGCCAAAGTATTGGAGTTTCAGCCTAAATGTCAGTCCTTCCAATGAACACCCAGGACTGATCTCCTTTAGGATGGACTGGTTGGATCTCCTTGCAGTCCAAGGGACTCTCAAGAGTCTTCTCCAACACCATAGTTCAAAAGCATCAATTTTTCGGTGCTCAGCTTTCTTCACAGTCCAACTCTCACATCCACACATGACCACTGGAAAAACCATAGCCTTGATCAGACAGACCTTTGTTGGCAAAGTAATGTCTCTGCTTTTTAATATGCTATCCAGGTTGGTCATAACTTTCCATCCAAGGAGTAAGTGTCTTTTAATTTCATGGCTGCAGTCACCATCTGCAGATTTTGGAGCCCCCCAAAAATGAATTCTGACACTGTTTCCACTGTCTCCCCATCTATTTCCCATGAGGTGATGGAACCAGATGCTCTGATCTTAGTTTTCTGAATGTTGAGCTTTAAGCCAACTTTTTCACTCTCCTCTTTCACTTTCATCAAGAGGCTTTTTAGTTCTGCTTCACCTTCTGCCATAAGGGTGGTGTCATCTGCATATCTGAGGTTATTGATATTTCTCCAGGCAATCTTGATTCCAGCTTGTGCTTCTTCCAGCCCAGCGTTTCTCATGATGTACTCTGCATATAAGTTAAATAAGCAGGGTGACAATATACAGCCTTGATGTATTCCTTTTCCTATTTGGAACCAGTCTGTTGTTCCATGTCCAGTTCTAACTGTTGCTTCCTGACCTGCATACAGGTTTCTCAAGAGGCAGGTCAGGTGGTCTGGTATTCCCATGTCTTTCAAAATTTCCCACAGTTTATTGTGATCCACACAGTCGAAGGCTTTGCCATAGTCAATAAAGCAGAAATAGATAGCACAACCTAGCGGAGTTTCTTACTTTACTGCTTTCTCTAGCCTTTTTAGACAGTACTCAAATTTGAAAGTGATGTTGAATAACCTGGGGATCTTGTAAATATCCAAATTCTGATTTAGACTTTCTGGAATATTTTGTAAGATTTTGCATTACTAATAAGCTCCCAAGTGATGCCATTGTTCTGTGTCATGAGACACATTTTGGATAGAAATGATTTAAAGAACTGAGTAGCTCTGAGCAGCTGATGGGGAGAAAGACAAGCATCTCTTCTTATACCCAAAGAGGAGAATAAAACCTAATCAAATTTAACAGTGGAATATGCCACTGTACTTGGCTCTAAGAATCGTAAGACTTATATGAAAATTTTTATTTATTTATTTATTCATTCATTATCTGTTTTTGCCTAACACATTATCCCAAACTTTAGTTGGTAAAAGCAATAAATATTTACTACCACACAGTGTCTGAGATTTAGAAATATTAAGGAACAATACAGTTCAATAATTCCAGCTCAAAGGCTCTCAGAAGGAGTTGTGGTCTGGATAGCTAGTCGTCTGAAGGCTTCCCTGGAGCTGGGGGATCTGCATCCAAGGCTCTGCATCCACACACACGGCTTTCAAAAGTCCTTTGTGCCTCATCATGTATACTTATCTATGTGGGTGTCTTCACAACATGAAACTAGCTTTCCCCAGAGAATGAAATACAAAAGAAAATGTGATTATCTTCTGACTTAGGCTAAGTCACACATCACCGTTTCCACAATATCCTACTGGTGACACAGGTCAACCCTACCCAGTGTTGAAAGGAACTACAGTGGTTTTCAGTCTCAGCACTGACACATTTTGGTCAATAACAATAACATAACAAATGATTCTTTATTATAAGAGACTGTTTCATCCACTGTATGATGCTTAGCATCATTCTGGCTCTAAGTAATACAGTAGCAGCCCCTCCCCCACTGCGATAACAAAATGTATATCCATAGATTTCTAAATGCTCCACAGTAACTAGGCAGACAGAAATTACCTGAGCTACAGCACTGAACTATACAACAATTTTGATGACAGGAAGTGGAGATATTTGTTGGACACCCCAAGATGGAGGTCATCTCATTTTATAAAGCAAATAAAGAAACCTTGTTTTATTTCTTGATAAATGTATAGTAGGGGATTCTTTAAAGACTGAATTCTATTGCTACTTACACAATGAATTTGTGGCATACCTAGTTTTAATGATTAATTATAAAAAAATAATTTTAGTTTGAGTAGGAAAGGTATTATGTGTTGAATAAGTAAAGCATTGTTACCAATGCTTTGGTCATTACTCAGAAGGAACTCAGTAATTTTCATATAAAATGCTTAGCAAAAATCCATTTCTAATGCTTTATGTATTGTGTGTTTTATTACTGAATTCAAAAGGCCAGAATATGCATTATGAACTGCAATAACAACTGTCAAAAACACACACAGACACATACATCCTCAGTGAGCTGGTGCCCGGATAGAATAACATAGTTCCCCGGATCCAATAGTCATGCCCTTTGCATTTAAACATAAATTAGACTGATTTAAAATCATATTTTGGCAAATTTTGTCTACTCCAAATTTTGAGGATTGCTGACATGGTGAAGTGAGATTAAAAATATTTTTCTTGCCTCAGGCATTCCTTAATGCATAAGAGGTAGAAATATTTTTAATGTCTGTAGAAGGTTTAAAACAATAATAATAAAAGGCTGGGCAAAGGAGACAGCCTCGGTACAGATGTATTAATTTCAAAATTTACTACCTTACATTGTCCAAAAGATCCTTTTCATTAATCTAAAACCCACTGTTTCTTCAGAGCTAATCTCTGGCTACAGTTCTTCCAAGACAATTTCTGCAAGCTGCTCAGTATCATCTTTGAGATCCAATATTGGGAATTATTGAACAATGAGACTATGCCCCTCTCATAATCATATATCTATATGTCTTGATGCATATCTTCTTGATGATATTATCATTTATTTGAGAGTAGAGTTTATATTTGATGCCACTTTTTTTTTTTTTTTTTAGTTTTGAAGGTTTTCTAAACACTTATTAACTGGTGTTTTCAATCAATTTGTCAGTGTAGACTTGCTGTAGCGTAGTGAAGTGATAAACACAAACTCTGAAACTAGACTCCTGTATTTGTATTACAACCTTCATTTCCCATCTGTTTGAGCTTGAGGGAGGCATTACAATGTTTGTACTGAACGTTACCTTCGCATGAAAAGTGCTTCCACTAGACATTCACATAGCAAGTTTCTCTGACTTCCATATAGTCTTTGACCAAAGGTCATCTGCTTAATAGACCCATCAGAAAATTTTATTTTAATTGCAGCCACTCATCTTCCCTACTCCAATTTACTAACCAACTACTGAATCTTCTTCAATTTTTTTTATTTATTTATTTATTTTTGATAGTATTTGAATGAATGTGTTAGTCACTCAGTCGTGTCCAACTCTTTGTGATACCATGAGGCTCCTCTGTTCATGGAATTCTCCAGGCAAGACTCCTAGAGTCGGTTGCCATTTCCTTCTCCCAGGGATATTCCTGACCAAGGGATCGAACCTGGCTCTCCTATATTGCAGGCAGATTCTTTACCATCTCAGAGAGTAGGGAAACCCTTGGTAGCATTTATCACCTATCATACTATATCATTTTCTAATTTTTATGATTACTGACTATTGTCCTTTAACCATTCTAGAATGTTCAGTTCAGTTCAGTTGCTCAGTCATGTCTGACTCTGCAACCCCATGGACAGCAGCATGCCAGGCTTCCCTGTCCATCACCAACTCCCAGAGCTTACTCAAACTCATGTCCATCAAGTCGGTGATGCCATCCAACCAACTCATCCTCTCTTGTCCCTTCTTCTCCTGCCTTCAACCTTTCCCAGCATCAGGGTCTTTCCCAGTGAGTCAGCTCTTTGCATTAATTTGACAAATTATTGGAATTTCAGCTTCACCATCAGTCCTTCCAATGAACATTCAAAACTGATTTCCTTTAAAAATTGACTGGTTGAATTTTTAACAATTTTTTTCCTGTAATTGAGATCTAGTCTTACTGCACTGTGGTCAGAAAAGATGACTGGAATGATTTCAATTTTTTTGAATTTTCCAAGACCAGATTTATGGCCCAGGATGTGATCTATTCTGGAGAAGGTTCCGTGTGCACTTGAGAAAAAGGTGAAGTTGATTGTTTTGGGGTGAAATGTCCTATAGATATCAATTAGGTCTAGCTGGTCCATTGTGTCATTTAAAGTTTGTGTTTCCTTGTTAATTTTCTGTGTAGTTGATCTATCCATACTTGTGAGTGGGGTATTAAAGTCTCCCACTATTATTGTGTTACACATGGAGGCTAAATAACACACTTCTGAATAACCAACAAATCATAGAAGAAATCAAAAAAGAAATCAAAATATGTATAGAAATGAATGAAAATGAAAACACAACAACCCAAAACCTATGGGACACTGTAAAAGCAGTGCTAAGGGGAAAGTTCATAGCATTACAGGCTTACATCAAGAAACAAGAAAAAAGCCAAATAAATAACCTAACTCTACACCTAAAGCAATTAGAGAAGGAAGAAATGAAGAACCCCAGGGTTAGCAGAAGGAAAGAAATCTTAAAAATCAGGGCAGAAATAAATGCAAAAGAAACTAAAGAGACCATAGCAAAAATCAACAAAGCTAAAAGCTGGTTTTTTGAAAAAATAAACAAAATTGACAAACCATTAGCAAGACTCATTAAGAAGCAAATAGAGAAGAACCAAATTAACAAAATTAGAAATGAAAATGGAGAGATCACAACAGACAACACTGAAATACAAAGGATCATAAGAGACTACTACCACCAGCTCTATGCCAATAAAATGGACAACTTGGATGAAATGGACAAATTCTTAGAAAAGTATAACTTTCCAAAACTGAACCAGGAAGAAATAGAAGATCTTAACAGACCCATCACAGGCAAGGAAATCGAAAGTGTAATCAAAAATCTTCCAGCAAACAAAAGCCCAGGACCAGATGGCTTCACAGCGGAATTCTACCAAAAATTTAGAGAAGAGCTAACACCTACCTTACTCAAACTCTTCCAGAAAATTGCAGAAGAAGGTAAGCTTCCAAACTCATTCTATGAGGCCACCATCACCCTAATTCCAAAACCAGACAAAGATGCCACAAAAAAAGAAAACTACAGGCCAATATCACTGATGAACATAGATGCAAAAATCCTTAACAAAATTCTAGCAAACAGAATCCAACAACATATTAAAAAAATCATACACCACGACCAAGTGGGCTTTATCCCAGGAATGCAAGGATTCTTCAATATCCGCAAATCAATCAACGTAATACACCACATTAACAAATTGAAAGATAAAAACCATATGATTATCTCAATAGATGCAGAGAAAGCCTTTGACAAAATTCAACACTCATTTATGATTAAAACTCTCCAAAAAGCAGGAATAGAAGGAACATACCTCAACATTATAAAAGCCATATATGACAAACCCACAGCAAGCATCACCCTCAATGGTGAAAAATTGAAAGCATTTCCCCTGAAATCAGGAACAAGACAAGGGTGCCCACTGTCACCACTACTATTCAACATAGTGTTGGAAGTTTTGGCCACAGCAATCAGAGCAGAAAAAGAAGTAAAAGGAATCCAGATAGGAAAAGAAGAAGTGAAACTCTCACTGTTTGCAGATGACATGATCCTCTACATAGAAAACCCTAAAGACTCTACCAGAAAATTACTAGAACTAATCAATGAATATAGTAAAGTTGCAGGATATAAAATTAACACACAGAAATCCCTTGCATTCCTATATACTAACAATGAAAAAACAGAAAGAGAAATTAAGGAAACAATACCATTCACCATTGCAACAAAAAGAATAAAATACTTAGGAGTATATCTACCTAAAGAAACAAAAGACCTATACATAGAAAACTATAAAACACTGATGAAAGAAATCAAAGAGGACACAAACAGATGGAGAAACATACCGTGTTCATGGATTGGAAGAATCAATATTGTCAAAATGGCTATTCTACCCAAAGCAATCTATAGATTCAATGCAATCCCTATCAAGCTACCAACGGTATTTTTCACAGAACTAGACCAAAGAATTTCACAATTTGTATGGAAATACAAAAAACCTCGAATAGCCAAAGTAATCTTGAGAAAGAAGAATGGAACTGGAGGAATCAACCTGCCTGACTTCAGACTCTACTACAAAGCCACAGTCATCAAGACAGTATGGTACTGGCACAAAGACAGAAATATAGATCAATGGAACAGAATAGAAAGCCCAGAGATAAATCCACGAACCTATGGACACCTTATCTTTGACAAAGGAGGCAAGGATATACAATGGAAAAAAGACAACCTCTTTAACAAGTGGTGCTGGGAAAACTGGTCAACCACTTGTAAAAGAATGAAACTAGAACACTTTCTAACACCATACACAAAAATAAACTCAAAATGGATTAAAGATCTAAATGTAAGACCAGAAACTATAAAACTCCTAGAGGAGAACATAGGCAAAACACTCTCCGACATAAATCACAGCAAGATCCTCTATGACCCACCTCCCAGAATATTGGAAATAAAAGCAAAACTAAACAAATGGGATCTAATGAAACTTAAAAGCTTTTGCACTACAAAGGAAACTATAAGTAAGGTGAAAAGACAGCCGTCAGATTGGGAGAAAATAATAGCAAATGAAGAAACAGACAAAGGATTAATCTCAAAAATATACAAGCAACTCCTGAAGCTCAATTCCAGAAAAATAAATGACCCAATCAAAAAATGGGCCAAAGAACTAAACAGACATTTCTCCAAAGAAGACATACAGATGGCTAACAAACACATGAAAAGGTGCTCAACATCACTCATTATTAGAGAAATGCAAATCAAAACCACAATGAGGTACCATTACACGCCAGTCAGGATGGCTGCTATCCAAAAGACTACAAGCAATAAATGCTGGAGAGGGTGTGGAGAAAAGGGAACCCTCTTACACTGTTGGTGGGAATGCAAACTAGTACAGCCACTATGGAAAACAGTGTGGAGATTCCTTAAAAAACTGGAAATAGAACTGCCATATGACCCAGCAATCCCACTTTTGGGCATACACACTGAGGAAACCAGATCTGAAAGAGACACGTGCACCCCAATGTTCATTGCAGCACTGTTTATAATAGCCAGGACATGGAAGCAACCTAGATGCCCATCAGCAGATGAATGGATAAGGAAGCTGTGGTACATATACACCATGGAATATTACTCAGCTGTCAAAAAGAATTCATTTGAATCAGTCCTAATGAGATGGATGAAACTGGAGCCCATTATACAGAGTGAAGTAAGCCAGAAAGATAAAGAACATTACAGCATACTAACACATATATATGGAATTTAGAAAGATGGTAATGATAACCCTATATGCAAAACAGAAAAAGAGACACAGAAATACAGAACAGACTTTTGAACTCTGTGGGAGAATGTGAGGGTGGGATGTTTCAAAAGAACAGCATGTATACTATCTATGGTGAAACAGATCACCAGCCCAGGTGGGATGCATGAGACAAGTGCTCGGGCCTGGTGCACTGGGAAGACCCAGAGGAGTCGGGTGAAGAGGGAGGTGGGAGGGGGGACCGGGATGGGGAATAAGTGCAAATCTATGGCTGATTCATATCAATGTACGACAAAACCCACTGAAATGTTGTGAAGTAATTAGCCTCCAACTAATAAAAAAATTAAAAAAAAAAAAAAAATTGACTGGTTGGATCTCCTTGCAGTCCAAGAGACTTTCAAGAGTCTTCCCCAACATCACAGTTCAAAAGCATCAATTCCTCTGTGCTCAGCTTTCTTTATAGTCTAACTCTCACATCCATACATGACTACTGGAAAAACCATAACTTTGACTAGATGGATCTTTGTTGGCAGTGTCTCTTCTTTTTAATATGCTGTCTAGGTTGGTCATAGCTTTCTTCCAAGAATCAAGCATCTTTTAATTTCATGGTTGCAGTCACCATCTGTACTGATTTTGGAGCCCCAAGAAATAAAGTCTGTCACTGTTTCCATTGTTTCCCTATCTATTTGCCAAGAAGTGATGGGACCAGATGCCATGGTCTTTGCTTTTTGAATACCGAGTTTTAAGCCAGCCTTTTTCACTCTCCTCTTTCACTTTCATCAAGATGATCTTTAGTTCTTCACTTTCTGTCATAAGGCTGGTGTCATCTGCATATCTGAGGTTATTGATATTTCTTCTGGCAATCTTGACTCCAGCTTGTATTTCATCAATGCCAGCATTTTGCATGTTGTACTCTACATAGAAATTAAATAAGCAGGGTGACAATATAGAGCCTTGACATACTCCTTTCCCATTTTGGGAACCAGTCCATTGTTCCATGTCCAGTTGTAACTGTTGCTTCTTGACCTGCATATGGATATCGACAGTTCAGGTGGTTTGGTATTCTCATCTCTTTAAGAATTTTCCAGTTTGTTGTGATCTACACAGTCAGTGTGGAATTCTAGAATGTAAGAACCTTATTTACTGAGTTATCTCAAGTATCTAGGAAAGCAATTGGAAATTTGTATACAATTATCAGGGTCAATACCAAGTGTGTGACAAATGAAATTTGTTAAAATTGGGAAACCATCTATAAAAATAATAAAACATTACTAATACTAAATGAGGTAGAAATATATGAACCTAATTGTGGGACTTCATTTAGAACATTGGAAGAGGTCCTTACCAGTGAACAACCATGAGTTCATTGTCTTCATTAACTTTCCAATAAATCCACCTTCGATAAGTACTAAAATATTGTCTGAATTTTTTAATTCAAATTAGCTGAACCTTAATTTTTTTCAACATAATCATAATACATTGATCCATCAAGTAAAAATGCCCAGAAAAATATGATTAAATACATGTCCATTTCTTTAAAAAGGGCCTGGAATAATGTCAGTCCTCAATAAATAGCAGTCATTCATAACTTTGGAGATTAGGTAACCCCAGAAGCTGAGATTATATTTGTTTCTCCAGTGAAAATAATACAGATTCTATAATCCCGAATTAAGGTATATAACAAAGGAATAATAGTCAAGCTATATTTCTGCCAAAGACCCCACATTAGAATGCATTCATTTATCCTGTTTGTGGATTTGTCAAAAGATTGAACACAATCTCACACTAATAAAAGCTTCTTAGTGTGATACAGATCCACTTATCCTGTGTGCTTCCCAAGTGCCCTGCAAGCTCCTTTCATACAGAAATCATCTCACCACTGAAATGAGGCTATTTCCAGGGCTGATAGCAGTAGCCAAATAGACAATCTGCACAGAACATATGGCACAACAGTGAGGAGAAATAATTTTGGCTAAGATGAACAGAACAATTCTTACTCTTGTGAAATATGCCTTGTACTTCTTTAAGGCTCATTTATAGTCAAAATAACATGAAATATCAAGGTCATGCCTAGCCAGAACACATTAACAACATAGCTGGGAAGACATGGCTTTCAGGAAAATCAGAGTCTTGTATTGATATAATTGTCCTCTGAATGTTTTATCATTTCAAGAGAGATTTATTCTTACAGGAGTTACTTATGACTACTTTTAACTGTTCAGATTGATTCCAAGGCAAGGTGAACTCGTCTGTATATATCCAGATGAAAAAATATTTCCCTTGGCCCAAAGACAGTAGATCAAGAAATTCCTTGTCAGTATATGCATCTCTTTGGTGCAAAATGGTAAAGGATAGAATATAATTTTCAAGTTATGTCAAGACATCAGTGTGGTAATGGTAAAACTTGAAGGTGATCTCATTCAACTTGAAGGATATCGTGGAGCATACTATAGTACAGCCCATCCTAATAGGAGAATTCATTTACTTTGAAGTAAACAGAGGCTTCTTTTTTTCTTCCCATAAATTTTTGTTTGAATGTGAATCAGTAATCTTGCTGGCAGCCTCACTATGCATTTGTTATGGGAATTTTCAATGTCATGCATTATATGATCTGTATCTTCAAATAGTTTCAAATAAAAGTTGTCTGCTGTTTTCTGGTGGAGTGCCAGGTGAAGGAATACTTGTTTGATTTGTTATCTGTACATATAGTTTTACATATCCTATAATTAACCTGTCAATCCAGTGTCTCCTAGAAGCTGCTGCCAGGTATTATAGAGTATAGTAAAAGCTAAGAATCCTGGCAAGGGTACTGGCATATTTTTTCATACCTGTACCTGAGTTTTCCTTAATAGACTAAGACCAATTTAATTTTTAGTATTATATGTCTTGTTTGATTTTATACCTGGGCTATCATTTCATATCATAGAAAAATAAAACAGGTTCCACTGTAACATTCAGGAAAATAAACAATCAGACTTTAGTAGAGGTGAATATATTGAAAAAAAAAATGGGTTCCAAGTTCTGACAGCTCAGGTAAAACTCAAGATCCATAAATGAAACTAATGCAATAAAAGGATCTTTAAATTATCAAATATGATATTTGGCATGAAATGACTGTCTTTAGTTAATTAAACTTAATTTTGTAGCTAATTTAAGCTATAATTTCAAGTTATAAAGTGTGGTATTCATCAAATGCAAATAAGTCATTGTTTCAGTTTTTAATGTGAATAGCTCTTTAATATAATACTAAAATCACTGAAACTTTGATTACAAACTGCTATTAGAGAATGTCCATTGCATAAATTGCATATGGAAGATCTCAGTTTGGGAAACTTCTCTGAAACTTTAGGATATTCACCCAAATTCCCTTCTGCAGAAAATTGGAAATTTCCCTAGTTTTCAAGTTGCCATAACTCAGCATCACAGACGGCTTAGATTGAATTTTTTTTCTCAGACTCTATTTGTATATTTTGACTTGTTAAGAAATTGATGAAAATGAGAAGAGACCTAACCTCCTTCACTTAACATAAAGCAAGAAAAAAATTGGCATCAATTCTTGCAGAGCTTTTTGATGGTAAAACATGACTTACTATAAATGTAAAAAGTTTGTTACATGTGGCCTGGTATTATTATGATTTTTCTAAATCTGAGATAATTTATATGAATTTATGAATTAAACTGCAGGATAAAATTTGCTAAAAAATAATAGACATAGACATGTGTATATTTAGATTACGTGAAAGGTTTACCTTAACCAGTTAGTTAATGCAACAGTTGCACGGATAACTGAAAGAACTCACAGGATTCCACAGATAATAAACATTCCCAATAAAAGTAAAGGATAAAGTACAATCAGAGAAATAAAATGCAGGAAAGTACTTTGGTCTCAAAAACCTCTAAATGCAGCTGCCAGGTCCTTTTATGTTTCACTGGATACGATTTACCTCTGGATTATGATCTATCAAGACATGCAGGTAGATCATTTTAAGAGAGCTTCAGTAGAAATTTTTATGGTTTTTTCTTTGTTTGTTTCAATAAGCCCCAGATTTAATAGGAAAACCAGGCTGCCATATGTCAATCATTTTCTACACAGTGCTAGACAGTGGTAATGGGTTCTGCCAGAAGAGTTTCAACTTTAAAACACACATTAAAAATTGCTATCTACCTCATCTCATTTTTACCACTGACAAGTCTTTAGGTGACTTCCAGGTAACCCCAGAGACAATCATAGGGATGTTGTGGTCTGGTGGTAAAGTAGCTATCTTGCACAGTTCATGAGCCAGATTTTCATTCCAGCCGTGTAGACTTGGCCAAATACTCTATACAATCATGACTTGGACCAGATCAAAAATAACCCGAATCAGAAAGCTCTCTTGGAGAAAGAAATGGCAATCCACTCCAGTATTCTTGCCTGGGAAATCTCATGGACAGAGGAGCTTGGTGTGCAGCAGTCCATGGGGTCACAAAGACTTTGACATGATTTAGCGACTCAACAACAACAACAATCAATTTAATTATAATTACACTATGTAAAAAATTATTAGCATTTTGATTAATGTTGCCTTTGTGACAATGCTGGTGTTTTGAAGCCCAAATCATGAAGTTTTGCACATATGGTCAAGTTTAGGAAATACACATGAGTAAACACTTCATCTAAAATTACAGCTGATTCAGCTAACATCAAATTTCTGTCCCAGAGTAGGTTAGCCTCTAGCAATGTGTCAGTAGAGGAAAATTTTCATGTTTCCACCTTAGCCAGTCATCAAAGAATGGCTTATTAACACTTGAGCTATTCATAGAGTATGGAAAACTGAGCAGCCAGGTGGTTTTCACCAACTACACTTCATGACCTCTAGCATTTCCAGAATTCCCCTGAGTAAAGACTTCTTAGAAGTCTCTAAAGTCATCTGTTGATTATCTACAGAATTGTTTTAGTGTCTTCTGAGACTAGAAAACACCTACATTTGCTGATCTACTGGGTACTAAAAGGTCATATTTTACTGACTTCAAGTCTTTATTTTTTACAGAGGTGACTTCTGGCTTTATATCATAGCAAGAAAGTTCCCAACTTTACCCTTGCTGGTATAAATACTAGGAAAGTCTCTGGCCAGGAATATTTGACAATGGATACTAAAGGAAAGAGCTTCCATGGTAGCTCAGCTGGTAAAAAATACACCTGCAATGTAGGAGATCCCAGTTCAAATCCTGGGCCAGGAACATCCCCTAGAGAAGGGATAGGATACCGACTCCAGTATTCTTGGGCTTCCCCAGCAGCTCAGAAGGTAAAGAATCTGCCTGCAATGCAGGAGACCTGCGTTCGATCCCTGTGTTGGGAAGATCCCCTGGAGGAGGGAATGGCAACCCACTCCAGTATTCTTGCCTAGAGAATCCCCATAGACAGAGAAGCCTGGCAGGCTACAGTCTGTGGGGTTGCAAAGAGATGGACATTACTGAGCAACTAATCACAGCACTAAAGGAAATAATCACATTATAGGAAAACAGACAATCCTGAGTGTCCTTTGAGAATTGGTTGACTTTCCAAGATTTTTAAATTATAAATATGTGTCAACTGATGTTATATGGAGGTTTCTTTTTAAATTAACATTTTATAGAACTATTATTTTCCAAAACACTTTTTAAAAAATAAGAGTTTTTAAAATTCACAAGCAGGTATCATTAGTGTTGTCAAGGGGCTTGTTAGGAATATTTTAACATAATTTCTTTCAGTGTCTCCAAAGCTACTCCTGAGAAAAGGCAGCATATAAAAGAAGGCAGCTTTAAAACAAATCTCCTTTTAAACTAGAATGTTACTTTCAGAAAACCCCAAATAGAAATCCTGAAGTGTCCACTGATAGCTTGTTTTTCTTATCTTTTTCTTATCAAAGCAGTATGCAGAGTCAATGCAATCTCAATCAAAATCACAATGGCATTTTTCACAGCAATGAAATAAATGAACCTAAAAGTTGTATGGAATCACAAAACATCCCAATAATTAAAGTATTCTTGAAGCTAGAGGCATCATACTCCCTGGCATCAAACTATATTACAAAGTTATTGTAATTTAAAAAGAATGGAATTGGCATAAAAGCAGACACATAGATCAATGGGTCAAAATAAACAGCCTAGAAATAAAGTCACCATATATGAATAATTAATTGATGACAAAAGAGCCAAGAATACAAAATGGAGAAAGGATAGTCTCTTGAATAAATTGTGTGGGAATGTTGGATAATCACAGGCAAAACAGTGAATCTGAACCACTATCTTATGCCATACACAAAAATTAATTCAAAATGGATTAAAGACTTAAATATAAGACCTGAAACTATAAAACTTTTAGAAGAAAACCTAGGTGGGAAATTGATTGACATTAGTGTTGGCAATGGCTTTTTCTTTAATATGACACAAGAAACAAAAGCAAAAAAAAAAAATAAAATAAAATAAAAATAAATGAGTGGGCTTATATCAAGCTGAGAAGTTTCTGAAAGACACAGGAACAAATGGGAAGGCAACCTCCTGAATGGGAGAAAATATTTTCAAATTGCATATCTGATAAGGGGTTAATATGCAAAGTATATGCAGAACTTATACAACTAAAAAGAAAAAAAAGGCTAAACAAAACTAAAAAACTACCAAAAATCCAAAACCAAAAACCAATACAATTTAATCATGAGCAGAGGATATAAATAGACATTTTTCCAAGATGTACAGACCAGTAGATATATGGAAAAATGCTGTGCCGTTAATCATCAGGTAAATGAAAAACATAACCACAATAAAATATTATGCTATACTTGTTAGAACAGCTGTCATCAAAAATTCAGAAATAACATGTGTGAGGGAGAAACTGCAAGTTTTCGGGAGAATGGAGAGGGGACTCTTGTGCACTGTTGACAGTAATATAAATGAGTGCAGGCACTATGAAAAACAGTGTGAAAGTTCTTAAGAAATTTGAAAGTAGACCTATCATATTATCTAGCTATTCTACTTCTGGGTATTTATCTGGAAAAAAAAAAGGAAAAACTTAACAAAAGGCATGTGCTCTCTCATGTTTATTACAGAATTATTTACAATAATCAAGATATGGAAGCAATCTAAGCGTCCATGGATGAACACATGAATAAAGAAATCTTCATATATACATATACCATCTCAATAGGTATTTAAAGCATAAAAAGACAAATGTAAATATGACTACAATAATGCATGCTATATTGCAAATTTTGATTGAGTCCATTTAGTCACCAGTATTATTTCTGCTTTATGCTTTTCAATAATAAAATTCTTAGCAATTCTTTAATATTTCTTCTTACAGTTTTCTGAAATTTATATATATATATATATATATATACATATATATATATATATATCTAAAATAAAACTGGAGCTTCCCTGGAGCCTCAGTGTTAAAGAATCTGCCCACCAAAGCAAGAAATGTGGATTTGATCCCTGGGTCAGGAAGATCTCCTGGAGAAAGAAATGACAATCCATTCCAGTATTCTTACCTGGGAAATCTCATGGACAGAGGAACCAGCCTACAGTACATGGGGTTGCAAAAGCATTGGACATGACTTACTGACTAAACAATAGCAAAATATAACTATGCCAAATAAAATGCTATATAAATACTCAAATGACTAAATTTATTATTGGTATAAAATGTATACCATTATTAAATAACTTATTATATAAAACCCATATCTGTTAGTTGTATTTTGTATTTCATAACACATTTTTAATGGGGAATTCACCTTTGTATTTCAAAATGCTGTTTTGAAGCTGAAGGAAATATGTTTTTGTATAGTTAGAAGATAGGAAGTTACAGATGATAGCTAGATATCAATAGATGATTGATAGAGTTTCAATGACTATTATCCTGGATTGTAAAAAATAATAATAATATCTTTAAAAATACACATGACATAACCTAATACATAAAATGAAAATCTTTGACTAAGAGTTACACATAAAATACATTAAAAGTTTAGTACTACTTACTAAAAAGTAATAAAAGACTACACTGCTTCAGACTAAGATTAGACTCTAAAATAAAATATTACTTCTGCCACACTCTTTTCTCTTTTATTGTTTTGTGACCCTGGACAGGGAAGTTTTGAAAGTTATTATTGACTCACACTCTTGGGAGCCTTCCACCTTCACCTACTGAACCACTTCATCAGATTTCATGGCAAGGAGAAAGTAAAAAAGATGTTTGAACAAAAGCAAAGTTACTGGTATATGATTGGAAAGACTTTTAATAAGTCTGGAAAAAATATAGAGGTAGAAGTAGTCTCTTCCATCATATGTCTAATTTCAACAACTCTGAGAACAAAAATGGCCGGGTCATTAATTAGTTATAGTCTTATCATCAGTGACAGGTAAAACCTAATGACTGTGTTCCAAGTTACAAATTAATTGCTTAATTTTTTACTTCAGTAAAATCAATCAATCAATATTGAATGTTCTATTTTCTTAGCAATATATAAGTAAATGAAATATTGAGAGATGGATAAGAGACTACATGTTTTTCCTCTTTCCAATACCTTCTTATCCTAGCTAACAAATAATTGCTTTTATGGTTCTAAAAAAATGCAACTTCTTCAGTAAAACATTCTTAGTCATAAAACATATCTCAGTGTTAATGCCCTCCTACTGTTTCCTCTTTATTTTGTATTTTCCACAATTGAAAATGTGTAATTATTTAGAAATTTGATGTTATTTTCCTCATCAAATGATGAATTATATTAGAAAAAAAGGGCAGTTTTTAACTCCCTCAGTTCAGTTCAGTTCAGTTCAGTTGCTCAGTCATGTCCGACTGTTGCGACCCCATGAATCGCAGCACACCAGGCCTCCCTGTCCATCACAAACTCCCAGAGTTTACTCAAACTCATGTCCATTGAGTCAGTGATGCCATCCAGCCATCTCATCCTCTGTCATCCCCTTCTCCTCCTGCCCCCAATCCTTCCCAGCATCAGGGTCTTTTCCAATAAGTCATCTCTTCTCCTGAGGTGGACAAAGTATTAGAATTTCAGCTTCAGCATCAGTCCTTCCAATGAACACCCAGGACTGATCTCCTTTAGGATGGACTGGTTGGATCTCCTTGAATTCCAAGAGACTCTCAAGAGTCTTCTCCAACACCACAGTTCAAAAGCATCAATTTTTTTGGTGCTCAGCTTTCTTCACAGTCCAACTCTCACATCCATACATGACCACTGGAAAAACCATAGCCTTGACTAGACAGACCTTTGTTGGCAAAGTAATGTCTCTGCTTTTTAATATGCTATCTAGGTTGGTCATAACTTTCCTTCCAAGGAGTAAGCATCTTTTAATTTCATGGCTGCAGTCACCATCTGCAGTGATTTTGGAGCCCCCAAAAATAAAGTCTGACACTGTTTCCACTGTTTCCCCATCTATTTCCCATGAGGTGATGGGACCAGATACCATGATCTTCGTTTTCTGAATGTTGAACTTTAAGCCAACTTTTTCACTCTCCTCCTTCACTTTCATCAAGAAGCTTTTTAGTTCCTCTTCACTTTCTGCCATAAGGGTGGTGTCATCTGAATATCTGAGATTATTGATATTACTCCCAGCAATCTTGATTTCAGCTTGTGCTTCTTCCAGCCCAGCGTTTCTCATAATATACTCTGCATATAAGTTAAGTAATCAGGGTGACAATATACAGCCTTGATGTACTCCTTTTCCTATTTGGAACCAGTCTGTTCCATGTCCAGTACATTAGCTGCCTGTATATTTTGGAGATTAATTCTTTGTCAGTTGTTTCATTTGCTATTATTTTCTCCCATTCTGAAGGCTGCCTTTTCACCTTGCTTATAGTTTCCTTCATTGTGCAAAAGTGTTTAAGTTTAATCAGGTCCCATATATTTATTTTCGTTTTTATTTCTGTTACTCTGGGAGGTGGGCCAGAGAGGATCTTGCTGTGATTTATGCCAGAGTGTGTTCAACATATGTTTCCCTGTAAGAGTTTTATAGTGTCTGATCTTACATTTAGAGACCAAAAATGTTCTATCTTACTTATACTTATAGTTTAGGTCTTACATTTACAAACTCAAACATTTTTAGTTAATTTTTGTGTATGGCATTAGTAAGTGGTCCAGTTTCATTCTTTCACAGGTGGTTGACCCAGTTTTCCAAGCACGACGTGTTAAAGAGATTATCTTTTCTCCATTGTATAGTTTTGCCTCCTTTCTCAAAGATAAGGTGTCCAGAAGTGTGTGGATTTACCTCTGGGCTTTCTATTTTGTTCCACTGATCTATTTTTCTGTCTTTGTTCCAGTACCATACTGTCTTGAGTACAGTAGCTTTGTAGTATATTCTGAAGTCAGACGGGTTGATTGATTCCTCCAGTTCCATCCTTCTTTCTCAAGATTGCTTTGAGAATCTAGAAAAATCAAGGCTTTTTGTGTTTCCATACAAATTGTGAAAGTATTTGTTCTAGTTCTATGAAAAATACTGTTGGTAGCTTGATAGGGATTGCATTGAATCTTTAGATTGCTTTGTATAGTATAATCATTATCATTATATTTATTCTTGCAATCCATGAATGGTATATTTGTCCACCTATTTGTGCCATCTTTGATTCCTTTCATCAGTGTTGTCTAGTTTTCTATGTATGGGTCTTTTGTTTCTTTAGGTAAATTTTGTTCCTGAGTATTTTATTCTTTTCACTGCAGTGGTGAATGGGAAGGTTTCCTTAATTTCATTTTCTATTTTCTCATTGTTAGTGTATAGGAATGCATGGAATTTCTGGGTATTGATTTTATATCCTCTAAATTTACCATATTCATTCAATTTTCTGGTAGTATCTCTAAGGTTTTCTATGTAGAGGATCATGTCATCTGCAAACAGTGAGAGTTTTACTTCTTTTCCGATCTAGATCCCTTTTATTTTTCTTCTCTGATTTCTTTGCATAGGACTTTCAAAGCTGTCAAAGAGTAGTGCTGAGATTGGGCACCCTGGTCTTGTTCCTGATTTTAGAGGAAATGCTTTCAATATTTTGTCATTGAGGATAATGTTTGCTGTGGTTTTGTCATATATGGCTTTTATTATGTTGAGGTAAATTCCTTCTATGCCTGCTTTCTGGAGAGGTGTTTTTTTTGTTTTTGTTTTTCATAAATGGGTGTTGAATTTTGTCAAAGGATTTCTCTGCATTTCTTGAGATGAATGGTTTTTATCTTTCTATTTGTTAATATGGTGCATCATATCAATTGCTTCGTGATTATTGGAGAACCCTTGCATCCATGGGATAAAGCCCACTTGGTCATGATGTGTGAGCTTTAATATGTTGTTGGATTTCATTTGCTAGATTTTTGTTGAGAATTTGTACATCTATGTTTATCAGTGACATTGGCATGTAGTTTTCTTTTTCTGTATGTGACATCTTTGTCTGGTTTTGGTATTAGACTGATGATGGCATCATAGATGAGTTTGGGAGTTTGCCTGTCTCTTCAATTTTCTGGAAGAGTTTGAGTAGGATGGGTGTTAGCTCTTCTTTAAATGTTTGATAGAATTCACCTGTTAAGCCATTTGGTCCTGGGCTTTTGTTTGTTGGAAGATTTTTTTTTTTTTATTAGAGCTTCAATTTCCATGCTTGTGATGAGTCTGTTAAGATTTTTTTATTTCTTCCTGGTTCAGTTTTGGAAGGTTATACTTTTCTAAGAATTTGTCCATTTTTTCCAAGTTGTCAATTTTATTGGCACATAATTGCTCATAGTGATATCTTATGATCTTTTGTATTTCTGTGGTGTATGTTGTAATTTTTTTATTTTCATTTTTAATTTTATTAATCTGATTCGTCTCCCTATTTTTCTTGATGAGTCTGCCTAATGATTTGTCTATTTCATTTATCTGAACAAAGAACCAGCTTTTAGTTTCATTGACTTTTGCTATAGTTTTCTTCACTTCTTTTTCCATTATTTTTGCTCTGATTTTTTAATTTCTTTCCTTCTACTAACTTTAGCCTTCTTTTTTTCTTCTTTTTCTAGTTGCTTTAGGTGTAAAGTTAGGTTGTTTATTTAATGTTTGTCTTATTTCTTGAAGTCGGCTTGTATTGCTATGAACTTCCCTCTTAGCATTGCTTTTAATGAATCCCATAGGTTTTGGGTTGTCGTGTTTTCATTTTCATTTGTATCTATGCATATTTTTATTTTCTTTTTGATTTCTTCCATGATCTGTTGGCTATTAAGGAGTGCATTGTTTAGTCTCCATGTTTGTAGTTTTAACAGATTTTTTTTTCCAGTTGTTAACATCTAATCTTACCTTGCTGTCACTGGAAAAGATGCTTGAAATAATTTTAGTCTTTTTTTTTTTTTTTTTAATTTACCAAGGTTAGATTTATGGCCCAGGATGTGATCTATCCTGGAGAATGTTCTGTGGGCACTTGAGGAAAAAGGTAAATTCCATTGTTTGGGGTTGAAATGTCTTATAGATATCATTTAGGTCTAATAGATCCATTGTATCATTTAGAGTTTGTGTTTCCTTGCTAATTTTCTGTTTAGTTAATCTATCCATAGGTGTGGGTAGGGAATTAAAGTCCCCCAATATTATTGTGTTGCTTTTAATTTCCCATTTCATACTTGTTAGCACTTGTAAGTACTGAGATGCTCTTACATTGGGTGAATATATATTTATAAAAGTTATATATTCTTCTTGGATTGATCCTTTGATCATTATGTAATTTCCTTCTTTGTCTCTTATCATGGTCTTTATTTCAAAGTCTATTTTATCTGCTCTGAGTATTGCCTCTCCTGCTTTCTTTTGGTCCCCATTTGCATGAAATGTCTTTTTCCAGCCCTTCACTTTCAGTCTGTATTTGTCCCTGGGTTTGAGGTGGGTCTATTGTAGACAGCATATATAGTGGTCTTGCTTTTGGATCCATTTGGTAAGCCTTTGTCTTTTGGTTGGAGCATTTAACCCATTTACATTTAAGGTAATTATTGATAAGTATGATCCTGCTCCCACTTACTTTGTTGTTTTGGGTTCATTTTCATAAACCTTTACTGTTTCCTGTCTAGAGAAGATCCTTGAGCATTTGTTGAAGAGCTCGTTTAGTGGTGCTGAATACTCTCAGTTTTTGCTTGTCTGTAAAGCTTTTGATTTCTGCTTCTTATCTGAATGAGATCCTTGCTGAGTAGAGTGATCTTGGTTGTAGGTTTTTCTCTTTCATCACTTTAAATATGTCCTAACATTTATCCCCCTCTGGCCTGAAGAGTTCTATTGAAAGGTCAGCTGTTAATTTTTATGGAGATTCCTTTGTGTGTTATTTGTTGCTTTTCCCTTGCTGCTTTTAATACTTGTTCTTTGTATTTGATCTTTTTTAGCTTGATTAATATGTGTTTGGGGGTGTTTTGCCTTGGGTTTATGCTGTTTGGGACTCTCTGGGTTTCTTGGGCTTGGGTGGCTATTTCCTTCCCCATATTTGGGAAGTTTTTGAGAATTATCCCCTCAGGTATTTTCTCATGAACTTCCTTTCTGTCTTCCTCTTCTGGTATACTTATGATTCGAATGTTGGGGTGATTAACATTCTCCCAGAGCTCTCTGAGGGTATCTTTATTTCTTTTAATTCTTTTTTTTTCTTTTTTCCTCTCTGCTTCATTTATTTCCACCATTCTATCTTCCACCTCACTTATCCTCTCTTCTGCCTCAGTTATTCTACTGCTGGTTCCCTCCAGAGTGCTTTTGATTTCAGTTATTGCATTATTCTTTATTGATTGATTCTTCTTTATTTCTTCTAGTTCCTTGTTAAACATTACTTGCATCATCTCAATCCTTGTCTCTAGTCTATTTATCTGTAACTCCATTTTGTTTTCAAAATTTTGGATCATCTTTGCTATCATTATTCTGAATTCTTTTTTATGTTGACTTCCTATCTCCTCCTTTTGTTTGTTTGTTTGTTTGTTTCTGTGGGTTTTTATCATGTTCCTTCACCTGCAGAATATTTCTCTGCCTTTTCATTTTGTTTAGATTGCTGTGTTTCATGTGCCCTTTCTGCAGGCTGGAATTTCTTGTTTCCTCTTAATTGTGGAGTCTCCTCCCTGTGGGTGGGTTTGGACTAATAGTTTTTGAAGGTTTCCTGGTTGGGGGACCTTATATCTGTGTTCTGGTGCACGGAGCTGAATCTCTTTTCTCTTGAATGCAATGAGGTGTCCAGTAGTGATTTTGGGGTGTCTATAGTTTGGCATGGCCTTGGGCAGTCCATCTTAAATGTTCAGTGTTGTACCCCTGTTTTGTTGAATTAGAGTGGTGTGTCTTGCACTAGAACTTGTTGGTTCTTGGGTGGAGCTTGGTTTCAGGGTATATGTGGAGACTTTTGGGTGAGCTCTTGTCTATTAATGTTCCCTGGAGTCAGGAGTTCTCTCATATTCTAATGTTTTGGAGTTAAGCCTTCTGCTTCTGGTTTTCAGTCCTTCTCTTTCAGCAGCCTCGAGACTTCTCCATCAAAACAGCCTAGAAGATAAAATCCTTAAGTTACTGGTGAAACCATTTTCCACAGACAGGAACACCCAGAGAGACTCACATAGTTATATAGAGAAGAGAAGAGGGAGGAGGGAGATAGAGGTGACCAGGAGGAGGAAAGAGGGTGTTGAAAGTGGTAATCTAGCCAGTAATCTAATCTCTAAGTGCTCTCCACATCCCAACACTCAGAGAGATTCACAGAGTTGTGTAGAGAAGAGAAAGGGAGGAAGGAGATAGAGGTGACTTGGAGGAGAAAAGGGAACATCAAAAGAGGGGAGAGTAATCAAGCTGGTAATCTAATCCCTCCTTTTGAAGAGATTGGGCTGCTTTACTGGCATCCTGGTGTCCTCCACCAGCGTTCATAAGTTTGGTGGAAGTTGCTCAACGTTCAAATGATCTTTTGATGAACTTGTGGGGAAGAAAGTTTTCGCCTTGTCCTATTCCTTGACCATCTTGGGACCCTCCCCTGTTCAGTCTTGATCAAAATTAAAAACTGAAAACTACTTCTAGATTTGCCAGCTTTCAGGAAAGATTAAGATCTTAAAAGGTTTTAAGAAAAATCATAGTAAGCCAAACTGCACTCATTATTATTTTATGAAAGCCATTTAGAATATAATTATTAGACTACTATTACATAAAATCTTTCAATTAATTGTAAATAGTTTATACATATTGTTACTTTTCTTCAGGTTAAACAAAGCAATCAAGAATCTTCTTGCTGAATTGTTCAGATCAATTCAGGATATAGATTTAAAAAACTAATTGAATTCTACTTTGTGCCAAACTATTGTTATTTCTAAAAAACAAAACAAAACAAAAATCAGTTTGAAGGTTTGCTTTATCAAAATGATGAAAGTTGACTTTTCTTGATTGATGCATGGATTTGTAGACTAAATCCTATCTATGCTTTAAGGCTGAAATTATTTTAAAAAACAACTGTTTTACTACTAATCCATATCACTTTACTTAGCACATTCTAATGCCCAAAGTTCTGACACATTTGCTCATGCAAATAAGAATTCAATTAATAATGTTTTAGAACATTTTCTTTGTGTCATACTTTTGACCAAGAATTTGAGAATCTCATCACACTGAAAGGTCCTCATTGCCTCACCCTCCCTCAACATCAGTCTTTCTGAGAGTCCTCTCCTCTTAGAGAAATGTGAAGGTGCTTTTAATAATGAAATGATGTCTCAAATATGAAGCAGCATTCTGATAATTAGAATCTTCTCCAGCACTGGATATTTTATAAAGCTAAACTGTACCTACTTTCCATTTTTATTGTAAGACCATAAACAAGGAGATATATTCATATGACAAATATGTCCTGGTTATTTTTTTATTTTTCTATTTTCTATTTCAATTCACTATGTTCAGCATCTAAGGCAGACTGGTTCCAAATAGGGAAAGGAGTACGTCAAGGCTGTATATTGTCACCCTGCTTATTTAACTTATTTGCAGAGTACATCATGGGAAATGCTGGGCTGGAAGAAGCACAAGCTTGAATCAAGATTGCCAGGAGAAATATCAACAACCTCAGATGTGCAGATGACACCACCCTTATGGCAGAGAGTGAAGAGGAACTAAAAAGCCTCTTGATGAAAGTGAAAGAGGAGAGTGAAAAAATTGGCTTAAAGCTCAATATTCAAAAAACGAAGATCATAGCATCTGGTCCCATCACTTCATGGGAAATAGATGGGGAGATAGTGGAAACAGTGTCAGACTTTATTTTGGGGAGCTCCAAAATCACTGCAGATGGTGACTGCAGCCATGAAATTAAAAGACACTTACTCCTTGGAAGGAAAGTTATGACCAACCTAGATAGCATATTAAAAAGCAGAGACATAACTTTGCCAACAAAGGTTCCTCTGGTCAAGGCTATGGTTTTTCCAGTGGTCATGTATGGATGTGAGAGTTGGACGCTGAAGAAAGCTGAGCACCAAAGAATTGATGCTTTTGAACTGTGGTGTTGGAGAAGACTCTTGAGAGTCCCTTGGACTGCAAGGAGAGCCAACCAGTCCATCCTAAAGGAGATCAGTCCTGGGTGTTCATTGGAAGGACTGATGCTGAAACTGAAACTCCAGTACTTTACTGGGAAGGATTGGGGGCAGGAGAAGGGGATGACAGAGGATGAGATAGCTGGATGGCATCACTGACTCGATGGACATGGGTTTGGGTTGACTCTGGGAGTTGGCGATGGACAGGGAGGCCTGGCCTGCTGTGATTCATGGGGCCGCAAAGAGTCAGACACAACTGAGCAACTGAACTGAATTGAACTGAATGTAGCTCAATACCAGAAAAATAAATGACTCAATCAAAAAATTGGCCAAAGAGCTAAACAGACATTTCTCCAAAGAAGACATACAGATGGCTAACAAACACTGAAAAGATGCTCAACATCATTCATTATCAGAGAAATGCAAATCATAACCATGAAGTACCGTGTCATGCTGATAAGAATGCCTATCATTAAAAAGTCTACAATGAATAAATGCTGGAAAGCATGTGGAGAAAAGGGAACCCTCTTACACTGTTGGTGCAACAGTACAGCCACTATGGAGAACACTGTGGTGATGTCTTAAAAAACCAAAACTAGAGCTGCCATACATCCCAGTAATCCCATTTCTGGGCAGACACACCAAGGAAACCAGAATTGAAAGAGACACATGTACTGCAATGTTCCTTGCAGCACTGTTTATAATACTAAGATATGGACACAAAAAAAGATGGATAAAAAAGTGGTGGTACATATACACAATGGAAAATTACTCAGCCATAAAAAAGAATGCCTTTGAGTTAGTTCTAATAAGGTGTATGAAATTGGAGCCTATTATACAGAGTGAAGTAAGTTAGAAAGAGAAACAATACAGTATATAAATGTATATATATGGAATTTAGAAAGACGGTAGCGATGACCCTATATGCAAGACAGAAAAGAGAAGACACAGATGTAAAGAACAGATTTCAGGACTATGTGGAAGAAGGCGAGGGTGGGACGATTTCAGACAATAGCATTGAAACATGTTTATTCAGTTCAGTTCATTTCAGTCACTCAGTCATGTCTGACTCTTTGTGACCATATGGACTACAGCACAGCAAGCTTATCTGTCCATCACCAACTGTTGGAGCTTACTCAGTCTCATGTCCATTGAGTCAGTGATGCCATCCAGCCACTTCATCCTCTGTCACTCTCTTCTCCTTCCGCCTTCAATGTTTCCCAGCATCAGATTCATTTCAAATGCATCAGTTCTTCGCAACAGGTCGCCAAAGTATTGGAGTTTCAGCTTCAGCATCAGTCCTTTCAGTGAATATTCAGGACTGATTTCCTATAGGATTGACTGGTTGGATCCCCTTGCAGTCCAAAAGACTCTTAAGAGTCTTCTCCAACACTATAGTTCAAAAGCACCAATTCTTCAACACGCAGCTTTCTTTACAGTCCAGCTCTCACATCTGTACATGACTATTGGAAAAACCACAGCTTTGACTAGATGGACTTTTGTTGCCAAAGTAATGTCTCTGCTTTTTAATATGCTGTCTAAGTTGGTCATAACTTTTCTTCCAAGGAGCAAGCATCTTTTAAATTCATGTCTGCAGTCACCATCTACAGTGACTTTCCAGCCCAAGAAAATAAAGTCTGTCACTGTTTCCGTTGTTTTCCCATCTATTTGCCATGAAGTGATGGGACCAGATGCCATGATATCAGTTTTCTGAACGTTGAGTTTTAAGCCAACTGTTTCACTCTCCTCTTTCACTTTCATCAAGGGGCTCTTCAGTTCATCTTTGCTTTCTGCCATAAGGGCAGTATCATCTGCATATCTGAAGTTATTTATATTTCTCCCTGCAATCTTAATTCGAGCATGTGCTTCATCCAGCCTGGCAGTTCACATGATGTACACTGCATATAAGTTAAATAAGCAAGGTGACAATATACAGCTTTGATTTGTTCCTTTCCCAGTTTGGACCCAGCCCATTGTTCCATTTCTGGTTCTAACTGTTTCTTCTTGACCTGCATACAGATTTCTTAGGAGCAAGGTCAGACAGTCTGGTATTCTCATCTCCTTAAATATTTTGCACATTTTATTGTAATCCACACAGTCAAAGGTTTTAGTATAGTCAATAAAGCAGAAGAAGATATTTTACCATAACTCTCTTGCTTTTTTGGTGATCCAATGGATGGCAATTTGATATAAAAAATGACAGAATGATCTCTTTTCATTTCCTAGGCAAACCATTCAATATCACAGTAATCCAAATGTATTCCTTAACCAGTAATGCTGAAGAAGCTGAAGTTGAAGGTTCTATGAAGACCTATAAGACCTTCTGGAATTATGCCCAAAATAGATGTTCATTTCATTACAGGGGACTGGAATGCAAAAGTAGGAAGTCAAGAGATACCTGCAGCAACAGGCAAATTTGGTTTGGGAGTACAAAACGAAGCAGGTCAAAAGCTAACAGAGTCTTGAGAAGAGAATGAACTGGTCATAGCAAATACCCTCTTCCAACAACAGAAGAGAAGACTCTACACATGGACATCACCAGATGGTCAATACTGAAATTAGATTGATTATATTCTTTGCAGCCAAAGATGGAGAAGTTCTATTAAGCCAGTAAAAACAAGACCAGGAGCTGACTGTGGCTCAGATCATGAACCCCTTATTACAAAATTCTGAATGAAATTGAAGAAAGTAGGGAAAACCACTAGACCATTCAGCTATGAACTATCAAACACCTTTCCATCCATTTTACAGTGGAAGTGATAATAGATTCAAGGGATTAAATCTTATAGACAGGTTGCCTGAAGAAATATGAATGGAAGTTCATGATATTGTACAGGAGGCGGGATCAAACCATCTCCAAGAAAAAGAAATGTAAAACGGCAAATGTTTGTCTGAGGAAGCCTTGAGAATAGCTGAGAAATGAAGACAAGCTAAAGGCAAATGAGAAAAGGAAAGATATACCCATTTGAAAACAGAGTTCCACAGAATAGCAAGGAAAGATAAGAAAGCTTTCCTAAGTGATCAATGCAAAGAAATAAAGGAAAATAATAGAATAGGAAAGACTAGAGAAAGACTTCAAGAAAATTAAAGATACTAAGGGAACATTTCATGCAATGATGGACATAATATCGGACAGAAATGGTATGGACCTAACAGAAGCAGAAGACATTAAGAAGAGGTGGCAAGAATACACAGAGGAACTATACAAAAAAGATCTCCATGACCCAGATAATCATGATGGTGTGATCACTCACCTAGAGCCAGACATCCTGGAATGTGAAGTGCAGGGGGCCTTAGGAAGCATCAATAGGAACAAAGTTAGTGGAGTTGATGGAATTCCAGATAAGCTATTTCAAGTAGTAAAAGATGATGCTGTGAAATTGTTGCAATCAATATGCCAGCAAATCTGGAAAACTCAGCAGTGGTCACAGGACTGGAAAAGGTCAGTTTTCATTCCAATCCCAAAGAAAGGCAATGTCAAAGAATGTTCCATCTACCACACAATTGCACTTATCTTACATGCTAGCAAAATAATGCTCAAAATTCTTCAAGCCAGGCGAACCATGTACTTCTGGATGTTCAAGCTGGATTTTGAAAAGCCAGAGAAACCAGAGTTCAAATTGCCAACATCCGTTGGCTCATCAAAAAAAAAAAAGGAGTTCCAGAAAAACATATTAGCATATGTAAAATAGATGACCAGTGCAAGTTTGATGCAAGAAGCAGAGCACTTAAAGCTGGTGCCCTGGACAACCCCAGAGGGATGGGGTGAGTGAGGAAGTGCAAGGGGGTTTCAGTATGTGGGGACACATGTCAATGTATATCAAAAATCACCACACTATTGTAAAGTAATTAGCCTCCAATTAAAGTAAATACATGATTTTTAAACAATCTGCAAAAATCACCACTTCTTTTTTGTTCTTGGATGTAATTTATACAGAAACATGAAAAAATATAAATATTCAAATAAGTAAATTTTTGTTGAAATATAGGTATAGCTAAATGCAAAACATCATAATTAAAAAAGAAAAAAAGGAACTATGTTCCGAGGAAGTAAAGTGGTAGCTAGGTTGAACAGTACTGTGACTGAAAATCTTGGGCAGAGACTAAAAAACACACACTTTCTCATGGTGAAGATTCCAGTCTATAGTGCCCTTCCTAAATCCCTTGTTTGCAACAATGAAGAAAAGATGCCTATACAGGTAACAGGAATGAACCTGGCTCTGATACCCAGAATGAGGCAATGCAAGACTAAGTGTGGCTCAGACGGTAAAGAATCTGCCTGCAATGCCAGAGACCTAGGTTCGATCTTTGGGTTGGGAAGATCCCTTTGAGGAGGGCAGGACAACCAGCTTCAGTATTCTTACCTGGAGAATTATCGTGGCAGAGGAGCCTGACGGGCTACAGTCCATAGGTTCACAAAGAGTCAGACACAACTGAGGGACTAAGCACAAGTCTAAGAGTGAATCATAAATCACCATGTACAGGGAAGCCTTCTGACTTTGGTGGTAGAGTGAATTATAGCATTTTACTTGTGATGGCTATGGTCTTGTTTTCCCAGTTTTCAGGTTTGAGGTTTAGACTAATCATATGCACAGAATAGTTCCCTGTGAAATGTTGCTGCTGAGAGCTGTATACTATACCAGGATTTGTTCCCTCTGGAGGAGAGGATTTTGATCTGGGGCCAGAGACCAGGCTTGACCACTGGAGTTTTTTGCGTAACAGAATTTTATTAAAGTATAAGAGAGATAGAGAAAGCTTCTGACATAGACATCAGAAGGGGGCAGAAAGAATGCCCCCTTGCTAGTTTTTAGCAAGGTGCTAGCAAACTATTAATCAGACAAGAGAGACACCTCAAGGCTGAGGGAGTTTCACCACGCCCTTCTCCCACAATACGCATTTTTGAGATAGAATGACCTGAGGTGTGTCATCTCTGGCCATGGAACAGTTGACATGAATATTGGTTTGTTGAGCCATTATCAGCCCAAGATTTGAGGGGGAAAAAAAATAGTCTTAGATGGAACCTTTTTGAAGAAAGGCAAATTCCAAAGCAAATACATAGTTTCATTATAACATAGCTTAAGAAAAAAATTTCCATAAGAAAAATGCATTGATTAGCTCAAGGCAGAACCAGGTGTTGTCAAGAAACCTCCTTTAATTTTGTGTAGAGAAGGAAAAACAAAAACAAAAACGTCTGCAACTTGCAGTTTATTTCCTCCTGCCTCTTGGGGACCTCTGGCCTTCCTGCCTGTTACCCTCTTACATATGTCCTGAAACTGTCCATGGCAAATTCTTGAAAGATTTTCTTTCAAACTGATACTCTGTAAAATACCATGTAAGTTAAGATGAATATTTACAAAAATGAAATAGCTCATGATCTAAACAACCATGCTACATGAGTAAGAGGGAACAAAATAGATTATTCAGCATTATATTTGACCTGTCATGACAAAGATCTGAACAATAATTATTTAAAATAATAGTGTGTTAATTTTATATCCTGCAACTTTACTATATTCATTGATTAGCTCTAGTAATTTTCTGGAAGAGTCTTTAGGGTTTTCTATGTAGAGGATCATGTCATCTGCAAACAGCGAGAGTTTCACTTCTTCTTTTCCTATCTGGATTCCTTTTACTTCTTTTTCTGCTCTGATTGCTGTGGCCAAAACTTCCAACACTATGTTGAATAGTAGTGGTGAGAGTGGGCACCCTTGTCTTGTTCCTGATTTCAGGGGAAATGCTTTCAATTTTTCACCATTGAGGGTGATGCTTGCTGTGGGTTTGTCATATATAGCTTTTATTATGTTGAGGTATGTTCCTTCTATTCCTGCTTTCTGGAGAGTTTTAATCATAAATGAGTGTTGAATTTTGTCAAAGGCTTTCTCTGCATCTATTGAGGTAATCATATGGTTTGAATGTAATATGAACACGTGAGTGCTAAGTCACTTTGGTCATGTCTAACTCTGTGCGACCCTATGGACTGTAGCCTACCAACCTCCTCTGTCCATCAGGCTCTCTAGGCAAGAAAACTGGATTGTGTTGCCACGTCCTTTTCTCTGGGATAGCCCCAACCCAGGGATCAAACTCATGTCTCTTATGTCTCTTGTATCGGGAGATGGGTTCTTTACCGATAGTGCCACCAAATATGCATGCTCACAGGATAGTTTCAGGATTATCAGAAACTCCAGTAGTCTACCTTTGTATAATTGGAGTACCTAAAGAAAACTTATATTGAAATAAAGAAGCATAGCAAGAAAATGGAGATAAATTAAAACAAACAAATAAAAACTAGAAAGACTTTCTCATAATAAAGAAGACTGAATGTATGAGGATCCTGAAGAATTAATCCCATCTGGTATGTTGTAAAGTTAATTGGCTTCAAAAAGTACATTATAATGTGTCTTGTTCTGCAAAGCAAGAATAATATGTTATTTACAAAAGTTTAAAAGAATTATAGCTGGTCCTAGCCTTCTCCAGAGCAATTTTCCATGCTAGAACATAGTACAACACGTTTTATACATCTTCAGGGAAAACAAATAAATAAACAGGTGGTCCAAGGATTTTACACATTTCCAAACTAAATAAAACCAACAGAAAACCATTTTGACTTTGTAATAAGAGACGATTGTTATTCCCAAGAAATTCTTAATGAGTCTCTTAGAAAGACTGAGAAAAGCAAGAGATTATTAAATAAATTTAAAAATTAAAAAAAAAAAACCAACACAAACAAAAACCACCACCACCACCACCAACAGAAGTACTGGTAGTAAATTAACTTTTCTAAATGAATTAGCAATACACAGACATTGTGATTTTGAGTTCAGAATCAAAGTATTAACAGAATCAAAATGCTATTTTCCCTAACAAAATAACTGAACACACAGAAAGAAAGAAAAAAACATATGCTAATTAGTTAAAGAACTCTTATTTTTACTTTCTGCTTTTTTAGTTTCTCTGTATTTCTTAGATCTGTGGTTTGGTATTTTTCATTAATTTTGAAAATCCACAGTTAATATCTGTTCAATTTTTTCTTTACTTCATTGTTTTTCCATTATTCTCCAGATATTAATACATATATGTTGGATAATTTGCTTTTACTGGTGCCAGACTTATGACAGAGGTCAAGGATTTCTTGACTCTCTTTTTCTAATCTGTCATAGTTTGGCTCTGTGACCTTGCACCTCAGAAATGAATCTTCCTAAGTATTAATGCTCCAACCTCTGCCTGTAACCCACGACAGGGTCTAAGGTACATGTGAATTTTCTGTCCTTCACCCTGTGGCAGTGTAACTCTGGTTTATATCAGTGGGTTCTTGTGATCATCATTTCTAGATCATCCTCTAGAATCAGTATACTTTTGTTTTGAATCACTACAAGTGATTCAAGTTAATGATTCAATCAAACATCAACCCTGAATAGATTTTATGCCCTGGTCCTTTACTATCATATGGTGTTTGTTAGTACCACTGCCACTTATGGAACGGTGCCAGCTAACATTCACGTGGTATTGGGTCAAGGACTGGGGGATGTGGGTAGGTTTTCTTTAATCCCTTGAGTGGTAGTTGATCTTCACCTTATATGAGAGCAGGGTCTAATTTGGGGCAAAAGAATGTTTTTGCTCTTTTTATAGTAGGAATTCTCTTTGGTTCTTATCACAAAAGAGTTTGGGGAACAAGTAGGTTTTACATTTATCTTTCATTCATGAGGGGTCTAGAACAAAGATGGACCACTATAGTTACACCAGCCCTATCCTCAAGTCTTACCATGCCTTACGACACCACTGAGAGCGTCTCTATCAGGTCCCCCTTTTCTTCCTCCTGCCTTTGTAAGCACTCTATGGAATCTGTGGGAAAAAGCTGGTAAGTGGAGCTTAGGGTCCCTTATGTTCAGGAGTTCAGTGGATACAGATTTGTCACTCTTAGGTTAAGCTCAACTTAACTTAAGAATTTGTTAAAAAGCTAGTTGTTCTAATCTATCTGAAAAAATAGTACATTAGAACTCAGATGATAAAGAAACTGTTGTTTTCTTTTTTAAAGTCTGCAACAGAAAATAAAATCAATGATACAAATTACCCAGCAAATGCTTATGAAAGAGTTTTTATTCTGAGATAATTTTAGAACTTAAAGGGCTAGAGAAGAACTAAAACCTATCCTTCTCAAACTCTTCCAAAAAATTGCAGAGGGAAGAACACTTCCAAGCTCATTCTATGAGGAAACCATCACCCTGGTACCAAAATTAGACAAATATATCACACACAAAAAAGAAACTTACAGGCCAATATCACTGATAAATACAGATGCAAAAATCCTTAATAAAATACTAGCAAACAGAATCCAACAACATATTGAAAGGATCATACACCCTGATCAAGTAGAATTTATCCCAGAGATGCAAGGATTCTTCAATATACACAAATCAGTCAATGTGATATACCATATTAACAAACTGAAGAATAGAAACCATATTATCATCTCAATAGATGAAGAAAAAGCTTTCAACAAAATTCAATGCCCATTTATGATAAAACCTCTTCAAATGGACCTAAAGGGTAACTCCCTTAATGTAATAAATGCCATATTCAACAAATCCACAGCAAGCATCATTCTCAATGGTGAAGAAATAAAAATATTTCCTCTAAGTCAAGAAGAAAACAAAGGTGTCCACTCTCACCACTATTATTAAGCATAGTTTTGGAAGTCCTAGCCATGACGCTCAGAGAAGAAAATAAGAAATAAAAGAAATCCAAATTGGAAAAGAAGTAAAGCTGTCATTATTTGCATATGATATTATAATATACATAGAAAATCCTAAAGATGATGCCAGAAAGTGACTGGGACTCGTAAATTTATTTGGTAAAGTTGCAGGATACAAAATTAGTATACAGAAATTTCTTTCACTCCAATACACTAACAGCAAAAGATCAGAAAATGAGATTTAGGAAACAATGCCATTTACCATTGCAACAACAAAAATACCTAAGAATAACTATGGAGGTAAATGATATGTACTCAGAAAATTATATTATAGCAATGAAAGACATAAAAAAATGATGCACAGAGATTGAGAGATATACCATGCTGTTGGATTGGAAGAATCAATACTTTGAAATGACTATACTCCCCAGAGCTATTTATAGATTCAATACAATCCCTATCAAATTGCCAATGGAATTTTTTACAGAATCCAAACAAAGTTTTACTATTTTGTATAGAAACACAAATGACCCTGTAGAGTTAAAGCAATCTTGAAAAAGAAAAAAAAAAAAAAAAACAAAACTGAAAGAATCAGGATCCCTGACTTTAGAATATACTACAAAGCTACAGTAATCAAAACAGTATAGTACTGGTGCAAAAATAGAAATAAAGTTTAATGGAACAGGATAGAAAGTCTGGATATAGACCCACACATCTATGGTCACCTATTATATGACAATGAAGCAAGAATATACAATGGCGAAAAGACAGTCTATTCTATAAGTGATGATGGGAAAACTGAACAGCTAAATTTAAAACAATGAAATTGGAACACTCCCTAATACCGAACACACACACACACAAAAATAAATTCAAAATAGACCAAAAACCTGAATTTAAGGTTGGACTCTATATTACTCTTTAGTTCAGTTCAGTTCAGTCACTCAGTCGTGTCTGACTCTCTGCGACCCCATTAATTGCAGCACCCCACGCCTCCCTGTCCATCACCAACTCCCAGAGTTTACCCAAACTCATATTCATCGAGTTGGTGATGCCATCCAACCATCTCATCCTCTGTCACCCCCTTCTCCTGCCCCCAATCCCTCCCAGCATCAGGGTCTTTTCCAATGAGTCAACTCTTCACATGAAGTGGCTAAAGTACTGGGGTTTCAGCTTCAGCATCAGTCCTTCCAATGAACACCCAGGACTGATCTCCTTTAGAATGGACTGGTTGGATCTCCTCGCTGTCCAAGGGACTCTCAAGAGTCTTCTCCAACACAAGAGGAAAGCATAAGGAAAACACGGTTTAGCATAAACTGCAGCATTATCTTTTTAGATCCGTCTCTTAGAGTAGTGAAAAGAAAACAAATATAAACAAATGGAATTAATCAAAGTTAAAAGCTTTTGAAAAACAAACAACAAACAAAATAAATAAATTAAAAAAGTCAAACTCAGAATGGGAGAATTTGCAAATGAAGCAACAGACTAGGGGTTAGTCACCAGATATACAAAGAACTCATTCATACAGCTCAATACCAAAAAAGCAAATAATCAGATAAAAAAATGGTTGGGAGATCTAAAATAGACATTTTTCCAAAGCAGGTATACAGATGGCCAAAAAACACATGAAAAGATGCTCAACATGAATAATTAATAGAGAAATGCAAATCAAAACTAGAATGAAATATCATCTCACAATGGTCAGAATGACCATTATCAAAAAATCTACAAATAAACACTGGAGAAGTTATGGGGAGAAGGGAACACTCCTACACTATTGGTAGGAATGTAAATTGGTATAATCACTATGGAGACCAGTATGGGCATTCCTTAAAAGAAAGAAAAATGAAATAGCATGAAAATGAAAGTGAAAGTGTCCAACTCTCTGCATCTGCATGACTGTAGCATGCCAGGGTCCTTTGTCCTTGGAATTCTCAGGCAAGAATAAGAGAGTGGGTTTCCATTCCCTTCTCCAGGGGAATCTTCCTGACCATATGACCTAGTAATCCCACTTCTGTGCATGTACAATAATAGAAAATGTACATAAGCAACTTCATATTGCTAAAACAAACTCTTAATTTAAAAAAACCTATTATTCCTTTGGAAATTAACAGCCCCAAACTAATTGAAAACAGAGGAATTTGAACAGCCTATTTATTTTTCTATTGCATGAATTTTGCCTGTTTCAATCTAACTCATAAGGTAGAACAATAATTTATTTTAAATTACTGTACTTATAATAAATATTGGATGATCATAAGTTTTTCTGCCATTTTAATGACTGGTTGTAAGTAACTTTAAAATTATCCTGCTGATTTCATGAATTCTTAAGAGATAATAATCTAATCTCAAAAATGATTGAGTAGTTCTTCCTTATATCTTTTTACTTTCTATCATGTTGGTGTTGTTTACATATCAGTGATTGTTTTTGAATATTACTTATTAAAGAGATTATAATTGTATCTTTTTATTTTCAAATACCACTATTCCATAGAATACTTATCAGAGTCTGTATCCTCATTTCTAAAATAACCAAATTTTCAGTTATTGGATCATATTAAAAAGGTTGCATCAACTTTAATTATAATGAATATGCCATGGTTAGTAAAATGTCTAGATTAGCCACTATTCTAGTTGCATCAATTTTTAGAGATGTGTTTCTCCTAAGAAAGACAAAGGAACAAAGCTTCTTTCCAACTTTAATTGAACTTTCATTAGAAGGGGAAATTGTCCTATCTCCTATTTAGGCACTTGCACATAGATATCTTTGTGTTTATGCTAAAATATTCAAGCCATTTAAGCAAGTTAATTGTATTTGGATTCCTATTGACACATTTCTGCACAAATTTCAAGGGATTCCCTCATTAATTCTAACACAATAATCCATTCTTTTCAAAATCGGCTCAAAAGAGCCAAGTACAAACTACAGTAATTCCACTAGGCTTAACTGAAGTCCCCTTCATACTGTACTCTCCTCCTTGTCTCCTGCTGTGCACATTGACTTGACTCTGCTTTGGGGATTTGTTTGTTTTCCTTGCAATAGTCTTGGCTGTCTTTCTTTCACTTTGCCATATGTTGTTATTCATCATACAGTCTTTGAATTTTCTTTCATCAAACTCATTATTATATTTTGTGCTCGTCCCTTATTTTATGCTGCTTATTTGACAAGGTACCTTACATTTTTCTCCTATGCTGGTCATGAGGTTCTTTTCCTCAAAGTGTGCCTTTTCTTTGGCATTGGCTACATTGGGTTTACTTATTCCCAGTGTTTTCTGTTTGTTTTGTTGCCTCATTGTCATTTGTCTTCTGGAAATCATTAGCTATCTCATCATGCACACTCCCTATACATCTTATGGGGATGAGACTCGCTTTTTTTGATGAATCTTTCTATGAAGAATTCACATATAACTGTAATGAATGAAAATTGAGTGTTCAAGTCTCCCAATCACTGGGTGGCTGAGACTCAGTATGATATCTCACATTCATCAGTGTCTCTTTAGTCTCACATGAAGGGAACAGATAAACAAGCACATTTTACAGAGCAGCAGGGCCTCTAACTAGGGAACACTTTCATCCATTGAAGATTATTATTATTAATTTTTTTGAGAAGTGAATATTAATGATATTTGGCAGACCTGTAATTGCACATGACTGTCATCCCATATTGGGCAAAACAATTTGCATTTTGTTTGTTTGTTTGGTTTGAATAACTCCAAAATATAAATCATTGCCAACCACTCATTAATGAAAAAAGAGTCAACTGAGACGCCTTTAAGGATTTTGAAAGCCCTCTGCCTTTCTATCTAGTTTACCTTCCCTGTCTATTTAGAATAACAGCTGTCCACAGATAGTTTTCTGAGTTTAATTGCCAAAGTAATGTTTGAGTGACTGAAATGTATGCAACATTAGAGATAATAAATCTCAGCAAAGCACATTTATTCTGTTCATAGTGGCATAAATGGAATTTTTACATAAATATTATTGCTTCTTTTACATAAAGGTAACATCACTGGAAACACATGTGTATTTAGAAGTGCTATTTGAGGAATCATATTCAAAATTATTCATATGGAAAAAATGATATTCTAATAGTAGAAATAGTTCTGCTGATTAAGAATATTGGAATTAATTATCTAAGTGTAAAATGAATATACCAAGAAAGAGGTCCTGTATAAACATATGAGGGAAAATAAATAAGCTCTGGCTTGATTTCAAAGCTTCAACAGATCTTTAGTAGAGGACCTCCATTACTTAGAAATGACTGATTCTGAAGCCAAGAAATAAAGGCCATGTCCTCTGAAGCTGTTAACCAAGTGGAAGGTCACAATTGCTCCATCAAACTCTGACCAGCCTGCTTGAGAATTCTACTTATTGTGAATGACTGTTTAGTAAAATAAATCACCAGTTTCAAAATGTGCCTCTTGATTTGCTATGATGATACTGGGGAACAACTGTATTCAGACCAGGCAGTTTACTTTACCAGGTAATGCAACTAGGTGTTAAAAATGGAATTGGAGCTGACATCTAAATCCTTGGTTAAAATTTCAAATCATATGCTTGCTATCATTGAGAAGTAGTCAATTCACTTAAAACATTGTAGTTTCATTGTTTTGTAAAATAAGATAAAATACTATTTTGATGATTACAGTATTTTATAAATTATAAAACACAGTATGCAAATTATTAACTGTTTGAACAAGAAAATGATAGAAAAGAAAAAATCTCTGCCTAGATTTTGAACTAAAGTAGAGATTGTACAGACAATTCTACTGGGAATACTATTTCTCAAATTAATAAAGAGAAAGACATAATAAGAACTTGTGAGATTGTGTGTGTGCAAACTTAACAATAGAGAAATGAAGAAATGAAAAACTGTGTCTTTAAGATAATTATAAATACACCATTGGTATTAAATAATATTACTTTTTGATGTTCAGTTGCCCTGACACAATCATGTCTGAATTTTTGTGACACCATGGACTGAAGCACACTAGGCCTCTCTGTCCTTCACCATCTCCTGAAGTTTGCCCAAGTTCATGTTCATTGCATCGGTGATGCCATCCAGCCATCTCATCCTCTGATGCCCTCTACACCTTCTGCCCTCAATCTTTCCCAGCATCAGGGACTTTTCCAATGAGTCTTCTGTTCGCATCAGTTGACCAAAATACTGGAGCTTTAGCTTCAGCATCAGTTCTTCCAATAAATATTCAGAGTTGATTTCCCTTAAGATTGACTAGTTTGATCTCCTCGCTGTCCGAGGGAATCTCAGGAGTCCTCTCCATCACCACAGTTTGAAGGCATCAATTCTTAGGCACTCTGCCTTCTTTATAGTCCAGCTCTCACAAGCATACATGACCACTGGGAATACCAGAGCCTTGACTATATGGACCTTTGTTGGCAGAGTAATCTCTGCTTTTCAACACACTGTCTATGTTTGTCATCGTTTTCCTGCCAAGAAGCAGTTTCTTTTGATTTTATGGCTGCAGCCACCATCCACAGTGATTTTAGAGCCCAAGAAAAAGAAATCTGTCATTACTTTCACCTTTCCCCTCTCTATTTGCCAAGAAGTAATGGGGCCAGATGCTGTGATCTTAAGTTTTTTTTTTTTAATACTTAGTTTTAGGCCAGCTCTTTCACTCTCCTCCTTCATCCTCATCAAGAGGCTCTTTAGTTCCTCTTTGCTTTCTGCCCTTAAGGTGGTATCATCTGCATATTTGAGGTTGTTGATGTTTTACCCACGTGCCTTGATTCCAGCTTGTAACTCATCCAGCTGGGCATCTCATGATATGCTCAGAGTAGAGATTAAGCAAACAGGGTGACAGCAGACAACCCCACTTACTCCTTTCTCAATTACTCCTTTCTCAATCTTGAACCAATCAACTCTTCCATACAGGGTTCTAGCTGTTTCTTCTTGACTCGCATACAGGTTTGTAATGCTCCTAGCTAACAGTTAATCATTAAGAAAAGACTGGCTAGGAATTGTCAAATTTTCTCTGACCATATATATTTAAAATTTAGTACATGCTTTCTAATAAAACAACAAAACAAGATGGTAAACCAAGAGATAATGCCATGCATCTATGGGCACCTTATTTTTGGCAAAGGAGGCAAGAATACACAATGGAAAAAGTCTCTTTGATAAGTGGTACTGGGAACACTGGTCAGCTACATGGAAAATAATGAAACAAGAAAAAATCAACTCAAAATGGAATAAAAACTTAAATGTAAAGCCAGAAACTATAAAGCTCTTAGAGGAAAACATAGGCGGTACACTCTTTGACATGCTTTCTAATGTTTACCAAGTACTAACCCAAGGTAGAACAAACACAACACACAGAAAAGGGAATTTCACAACAGTTGCATGGAAGTTTTAGGCCCTCAGATATTTACATTTGACAGGGGAAAAACATTGTGATGAAATAGACAATAATGATAAAGGGCAGCATATAAGTCTTTAATACTTATAATACTTATATGACACCATATAAGTCATATAATATTTTACAAATTTTGAATTTTGATTTCTATTAATATTTATATTTCTTTTCAGGAGTTCCATAATAAAATTTTTTCTTTGAAAAGTATTTATTTTATTTTCAAGGGAGAATTAATTTTAAATCAATAATTTAAAAATATATTTAATTGCAAGGGCCTTTTGCTTTTAGAGTTTGTTAAGTAATTTCCAGTTTATTGTACTGTGATAAGAGCACCATTTGTAAATATTTCTAGTTTTGGAACTTACTCTTGCTTTCTTTGTGATGAAATATTTGATCATTCATTGGAATGCTCCATGTTTGAGGAACTGGCACATTTTCTATTAGCAGCATGTAAAGTTTAATACTTAGTGGTAATAATTTTCTTAAATTATGTGAGTTAAATTACTGTATTCTATACAAGACTTGAACTTTATGGGATAAGATTCTATTAAATGTGGCTTTTTACCTGGGGACCTTCTACATTTTTCATAGGGTGGTATTATGAACTCACATAGAAAGACACAAAATTACTTGCTTAAATAATTATAGTAGTGTGGGCCTTCAGAAACAGCTTAGAAATGAGGAATAAAACTGGGAAAATGACATTATAATTTGAATATTAGCTGTTCAATTTACTGGGTGACACCTTGATTGGGCTTCCCCAGGGATTCAGTGTCAAAGAATCTTGCTGCAATGCAGGAGACAAGGGTTCAGATCTATGATCAAGAAGATCCCCTGGGACAGGAAATGGCAATCCACTTCAGTATTCTTGCATGGAAAGCCCGTGGACAGAGGAGCCTGCTGCATTATAGTACATGGGGTCACAAGTGCCAGATACCATTTGGTGACTAAACCACCACCTTAATTATACACGTGAGAAAGAAATGCCAGTGTTCCCACAGAAAAACAATAGCCCAAAAGCCAAAAGGATATAAAGTTTTACTTGCTGCCCACTTCAGGGATGACAAAGTTTAAATTTTTGTTCAGCAAAGTTAGTACAGAGAGCTAGTACAAAAATAAATATTTTAAAGAAAAAATAACAGAAAAAGGAAACTTCACAGTATAACAACATCCAAAAGGGTCAATATATGATAAAAGAGGTTAGATTTGAAAAGAAACAGGAAAGTGTATACCATTTGCAGTCAATAAAAATATATGTCAAAATGGATTAGATATAGGAATTTATAGAAAATGAAACTTTTACAAGTCTATTAAATATCTGTTCAAGAACTTACAAGAAAATATAACCTTAATAAATAAAAATCTGGCTACTATTATCAGAAAAATGGAAAGTGTGGAAGTTAACAAATTGAAATTCCAGACTTAAAAATGAAATATATAAACTGCAAATTTCAACTGGAGGCCCTGATGTTAGATTGAAAATGCAAAAAAAAAAAAAAAAAAAAATGGTTTGGTGATTTTAAAAATACATTAACATTAAATATATAATGTAAAAAGACTAAAAAAAAAGTAAAGTGATTTAATGACTTGAAAACATATCTTTGAACAAATATGTAACTGAAACACAGAAGCTTAGAAGAGAGAATGGGATTTTTTTTTTTCTTTTTCCAAGCTGTGCGGCATGCAAATCTTAGCTCCCAGACTAAGCATTGAACTAGTGACCTCTGCATTGGAAGCTCAGAGTCTTAACCAGTGGAAGACCAGGGAAATTCCAATGGCAAGTTTAAAAAAAGAATTCTGAAACTTGATTTTAAAACTAAACAGAAATGCATGCAAAAAATTCAACTAATCAAGATTTATACAAATAAAATAATAACTAGGAAATAATAAAATAGCTGAAAATATTTAAGCCACCATAGTAAAACATCACATAACAATAAAAAGTCAGGAAAATATCAAAGGATAAATAAAAATAAAGGGAATATATATGAAACAAACACTAAGATGTAAGAATTAAGCCCATGATATTTTAATCAGAGTGTGAGATGGATTAAAGGGTAGAACCCAATTGTATTCAGCTCAAAAGAAACAAATTTTAAATAGAAAAACACAGGTAACTTGGAAGAAAATGGAGAAAAACACAAAAATTGAAATAATGAACAAAATATCTCTGTAGTAGCTTTTAAGATCAAAGTAGACTTTCAACACAAAGTATTACCAGAAATAAAGTGACATATTATGAAAACAAAAGAATTAATGTACTAAGAAGGTATAATAATCCTAAGTGTGAATGTACCTAACCAAAACTCAAAATTCACAAAGCAAAATTTGATAAAACTATAGAGAGAAACAAATTCTCTCTAAAATATAAAATCATAGAAAAGTAGAGAAAAATGAGTCACATTTAGACAATTTAAAAAAAACTACCACACAACTTGATCTAAATGATAAATACAACAGTATCATCAACAATTGCTGAATATACATTTTAACAAGCCCACATGGAACATTCACCAAGACAGAATATTTAGTAGACTATAAATTAATTATCAATAAAAGTAAGATAATTCCAGACATCCTGTAGTTTAAAGTCAAGTGGACCTTATGAAGCATCACTACAAGCAAAGCTAATGGGGGGCGGGGGGGGGGAAGTGGTGTGTGACAGAACTCCAGCTGAACTATTTCAAATCCTAAAAGATGATGTGGTTAAACTGCCGCACTCAATATGTCAGCAAATTGAGAAAACTCAGCAGTGGCCAGAGGATTGGAGAAGGTCAGTTTTCATTCCAATACCAAAGAAGAGCAAGGCCAAAGAAAGTTCAACTACCATACAATTGTGCTCATTTCACATGCTAGCAAGTTTGTGTTCAAAATCCTTCAAGCTAATCTTCAGCAGTGGGAGAACCAATAATTTCCAGATGCACAAGTTGGGTTTAGAAAAAGCAGAGGAACACCCATTGGATCATAGAAAAAGCAACGGAATTCCAGAAAAAAAAACATCTACTTCTGCTTCATTGATTACCAAAATGCTTTGTGTGGATGACAACAAACTAAGGAAAATTCTAAAAGAGATGAGAATATCAGACCGCCTTACCTGTCTCTTGAGAAAGCTATATGCAAGTCAAGAAGCAACACTTAGAACCAATAAGGAACAACAGATTGGCTCAAAATTGGGAAAGGAGTACATCAAGGCTGTTTACTGTTACTCTGCTTGTTTAACTTATATGCAGACTGGGCTTCCAGGGCTGCGCTAGTGGTAAAGAACCTGCCTGCCAAAGCAGGAGACTTATAAGAGATGCAGCTTCAATCCCTGGGCCTGGAAGACCCCTTAGAAAAGGGAATGGCAGCCCACTCCAGTATTCTAGCCTGGAGAATCCCATGGCAGAGGAGCCTGGCAGTCTACCGTCCATAGGGTCACATGGAGTCAGACAAGACTAAAGCGACTTAGCATGCATGCATGCACATCATGTGAAATGATGGGCTGGACGAATCCCAAGATGGAATTAAGATTGCTGGGAGAAATATCAACAAACTCAGATATGGAAATGATACCACTCTAATGGCAGAAAGTAAAGAGGAATTAAAGAGCCTCTTGATAAGGGTGAAAGAAGATAATGAAAAATCTGGCTTAAAACTCAACATTCAAAAAACGAGGATCATGGCAACTGATCCCATCACTGACAAGTAGGTGGGGAAACAGTGGAAACAGTGACAGATTTTATTTTCAGCCAAAATCACTGCCAATGTTGACTGAAGCCATGAAATTAAAAGATACTTGCTCTTTGGAAGAAAAGGTATTGCAAACCTAGATAGCATATTAAAAAGCTGAGACATCACTTTGCCAACAAAGATCTGTATAGTCAAAGCTATGGTTTTTCCAGTAGTCATATACAAATGTGAGAGTTGGTACATAAAGAAGGCTGAGCACCCAATAAGTGATACTTTCAAATTGTGGTGTGGGAGAAGACTCATGAGAGTCCCTTGGACAATAAGCAGATCAAGCCAATCCTAAAGCAAATCAAACCTGAATATTATTCAGAAGGATTGATGCTGAAGCTCCAATACTTTGGCCACCTGATGCAAAGAGCTAATGCATCAGAAAAGACCTTGATGCTGGGAAAGATTGAGGAGAATGGGGCAACAGACAATGAGATGGTTGGATGGCATCATTAACTTAATGGATATGTGTGAGCAAACTCCAGGAAGATAGTGAAGGACAGGGAAACCTGACATGCTGCAGCCCACAGGGCCACAAAGAATCAAACATGACTTAATGACTTAACAACAAAAGCAATTTTAGTTATAGACTAGATTTTCTAACCACAATGATATTAAAATTGGAAATAATTTGCAGTAGCTCATTTAGAAAAAAAAATCTCTGAAAATTTTAAATAATCAAAAATAGTATGATTGGGATGAATGAAGAAAAAGTAATATCAAAACCTGCATGATGCAGCAAAAGCAGGACTCAGAGGAAAATGTATTTCCAAATGCTTATTGTGGGAAAGTAGAATGGTCTAAATGCAATTATCTAAGCTCTTTGCTTAAAAAGCAAGATAAAAATAAAGACTGTGACTCCTAAATAAGTAAAAGAATACAATGATTTCTGAAGAAAATCAAACACTAGGAAAAGGACAATAATAGAGTACAAAAATTTTATTCATTTATTCATATAATTATTAACTATATGAAGGGAAAGAGAGAAAAACAACAACTTAACAAAAAATGAGAAAATGTTTCACATGAATCCTACAATATTAAATTAACCATGCAGAAATGTTTTCAAGAAATCCTAGGGCAATAAATTTGAGAACTTAGATGAAATGAAAAAAAAAAGTCCTTAAAAAAAGAGCTCTCAAAATTGATGTAAATAATTTTATGTGTCATATAGTATTTGTAAACTAAAAAATTTCTAAAGAATAACTTTCAGGCTAAGACAGTGTTCACTGATGACTTATACCAAACATTTAAGAAAGAAATAATAGTAAGTCTTATGCAAATATTTTAGAAGTCAGAAATAAAGAAATATTTCTCATTTTGATTTGTGAAGCTAGAATATTAATGATACCAAAGACTGATAAATATATTATCAAAAAGAAATACATAGACTAATAACCCCAATGAAAAGACCTACAAATGTTCTTGATCAAATATTTGCAAATAAAATCTGGCAATAAATAGCAAGAATAATAAGCCATGGTCATGCAGGATTTACTCTAGGAAAGCAAGGTTGAGCTAACTATATTTATGTATTGAAAAAAATTCAATCAGTTAAATTCAATTATTTTTTTAATTAAAAGAATTAAAAACAAGCATATGGTAATTTTAAAATGAACAAAATATTATTTGACAATATTCATCAGTCAAGCAAAATAAGAACTTTCTGCCTCTGAAGAATAAAAGGAAGCTTTTTTAATGTGAGAGGGGGTAAAAGAGGAATCTAAAAGGACAGCAACATATGGTGGAGATGGAGGACATACATTCATCTCCTGCAAGAGCACCAAAATCACAACTAGCTATTGAATAACCATTGACAGGAGGATGCTGGAACCTACCAAAAAAATATACCCCACATCCAAAGACAAAGAAGAAGCTGCAGCAAGATGGTAGGAGGGGCACAAATATGATGAAGTCAAATCCCATACCCACCAGGTGAGTGACCTGCAAACTGGAGAACAATAATACCAAAGAAGCTCTCCCACTATTTTGACAGTTCAAAACCCCATGCCAGGCTTCCCAGCCTGGGGACCCGGACCCAACAAAGGGGCTGGGAACCCCCAGAGAATCTAACTTTGAAGGCCAGCAGGATTTGATTACAAGACTTCCACAGGACTGGGGGAAACAGAGACTCCAGTCTTGGAGGGCACAAACAAAACTTTGCCTGCACCAAGACTCCGCAAAAAGGAGCCGTGACTCAACAGGAAACTGAACCAAAACTACCTGCTGGTGTTGGAGGGTCTCCTGCAGAGGAATGGGTAAATAGGGGCTCACTGCAGGGACAGGGGGACTGGCTACAGTTGTCTGAGAAGTTCCTTTTGACATAAACACTCTTGGAGGTCCCCATTAACCTGACCATAGAGCCCACAGACCCAAGGACTGGACTGCCATCAGCCAACAACTGGACTAAAGCTTTACTGAGTAACAGCTTTACTCTCGCCACCAGTCCCTCCTATCAGGAAGGTCTTACACAAGCTTCTTAGCCTCCTCCATCAGAGGGCAGACAGAAGAAGCAAGGAGAACCACAATACCACAAGACCATATTACAGAAAGTTGATCAGCATGAAAAAGCAGAAAGTTACATCCCAGATGAAGGGACAAGATAAAACCCCAGAAAAACAACTAAATGAAGTGGAGACAGACAATCTTCCAGAAAAAAGAATTCAGAATAATGATGATGAGTATTTAGGACCACAGGAAAAGAATGGAGGCAAAGATTTAGAAGATGCAAGAGATGTTTACCAAAGACCTACAAGAACTAAAGATCAAACAAACCAAGATAATACACTGGAAGGAATCCATAGCAGAATAACATGACTTGACCACTGAACTCAACAACAAGAACAACTAAATTCTGCGCTGGTGATTTGTACCATTCAATTTATAAATTTTATCTCAAAATAACAAAACTTAGAAGAAAAACATTGAACTTTATCTACTAGGTTTGCTCTTTACAGTAGTATGGGTTAGCAATTCTGACAGAAGCCTTCTGTGTTCTAACTTTAGCAAATGAATAAATACATATAAGACAATGGAAGACATTTTCTTACTGTTTGATAAATATTACAAGCATGTAAGAGGAAATGATTGAATGTAGCTGAGGTGTTGAATTGGCATTGGAAATATCAGAATGATATTTACCTTAATATATAGAGATAGATATGCATAGGAGTAAGACCTATATCATCTATCTATCTATGGGCAGCAAAATTTCTAGCTCTGTGTTGAGAGACCTGAGAATCAATGACCCAGCCACGGTGAACTGCACATCCATCATCCAGATCTTGTTTCTTGAAAATGTTATCAATCTATTAGAACAACTAAGGTTCCTTAGAGAGAAAGCTCATTTCAGGGATAGGAAGAGAAATATAAGTCCAGAACATCATGTGGTACCAGGAAGTAAGGAAGTGCTCAAAGAATGATGGGGATATCAAAAATAGTGGCCAGATCTGTGACAATTTTACTATGAAAATAAACAGAGAAATTAATTACTTTAATGTATTGAAAAAGTATATTCCTTAAATTGATTTTCAAGTTTTAAGAAATTAGTTGTTCTAACTTTTTTATACACTCTGAATTATTAAAGTTTAAAATTCAACTAAATAGGGTTCTCTGTATATACGGTATGTTCTCATTAGTTATTTATTTTTATACATAGTTACACTAGTGTACATACGTCAGCTTAATGCACTGTGGTGACCTGAATGGATGTCAAAAAGGGAGGGGGGATATATATATATATATATAGCTGATTCATTTTGCTATACAGTAGAAACTAATAAAACATTATAAAGCAACTACCATCCAATAAAAGTTAATTAAAAAAGAAAAAAACAAAACAAAAATTTAAAATTCCAAAGAAAGAAAATAATCATTTCCTTTTTTTTTGTATATTGAATAATCAGTCATGCATATAAAAATAGGAAATCATGTAACCAAAGTGAACCAAAAAAAGAAAAACATTTAGGAATAGATCTTTTTTTAAAAAAGGATAATGAATATATCTGAAAAATATCTTGTTCAGTGACACAGAACACCATCTCCATAAATGATAAATCAGGACCTGATAATAAGGAGAACACTGGACATTGTAAAATATCAATATTTTCTCACAACATTTTATGCAATTATAATAAGAAATAAAGATAGCATACAATGTATTTTATTTGTTAGATAAGCAAAGAGAATGCACTTCAAATTTATAAGAAATAGAGTCAACACTTGGGAATAACCAAAAATTGTGGAAATAGAAATAAAATATGGGCTTGGTTAAAAGGTTAAAAAATACACTAAATTTCTATTATAATCAAAATAGAATGAGTTTAAAAATTAACTCAACAAATGTGTGAGTGTGTGCTTAGTTGCTGTCATGTCCAACTCAGTGTGATCCCATGGACTGGAATTTTCCAGGCTTCTCTGTCCTTGGAATTTCCCAGGCAAGAATACTGAAGCTGGTGACCATTTCCTCCTCCAGGGGATCTTCCTGACTCGAGTCAAACCCCTGTTTCATGCTTCTCCTGCATTGGCAGGACAATTCTTTACCACTGAACAAGCATAAAATAATATATGAGAGTAAATACAAGTTAACAACATCTGTGCTATTCCCCATTCCCACCCTCTTGTAATCATTGAGCCACCAGGGAATTCTTGAATTTTACTCTTTTTAGATTTCAAATATAAGAAATATAGTACAGTATTTGCCTTTCTCTGTCTGATTTATCTCCATTAACATAATATCCTCAAATGTTCTATATCAATACCTTAAGTATACACAAAGTTATAAGTAAAAATATATCAATAAAAAACTATGCAGTATCAAATGTAATAAAAGTCCAAAAGCCAGTATACATTTGAATTTAATATGCAAATATTACAATTTATTGAGAAGTTATGTATTTTTCATAAATAATAAAAACAAGATTTGTCTCTGCTCTCACAATATATACAAAAGTCTTTTCCATATAGATTAAATTTCTACCAACATTTATAAGAATGTAATATTTAGAAAAATAAGGAAATTTTAGTCTCAGAAAATCTTTCAAAACAATACAAGCACTCAGAAACTGTAAAGTAAACAATATATTTCTTTGAAATTTTTCAAGGTGATGACAAAACTTTCTCAGTTTAAGCAAAAAAGGATTAGCAGATTACAGAATTACAAAAGCAAGGTATACCTTTGTTCCCTAACTTTTGAAGAGCTAAGGATTACAAACAAAAAGCCATAAACATCCACAAAAACAGGGCAATAATACAAAGATCATTTTATAAATTAAAAGCTAGAAATGATCAATAAGGATATAATCATTCATTCCAAATAAAAAGAGTGGTGAACCACTCACAATCTATCAAAAGGAAAACAGATATAGATGCATCACAAAATTCAACTAATATTTTAAGGACATGTGTGTGTGTGTGTGTGTGTGTGTGTGTCTGCATAAGGAAAGTGAAATCAAGGAAGATAGTTGGCAATTGGTCAATGGTTAATTGATGTATAATTGGATTTTAAGACATTTGTATTTTATTCTTTATATCTTTCCCCAAAAAAATAATTAAGTAAAATAAAACATATTTAAGATATTTGCAATATTACATGTACTATAATTAAATGGTCTAAAAAATCATTTCCAGAAAATATTTTTTTCTGATTTTACCTAAGCTTCACAGTGTAATGACAGCTGTATTTATGTAATTATGCACAAGTCAAGATGCTTTATTACTGAAATATATATTCATTTATTCATTTATTCAAGCATTGAATTTTAAAAACATTTTAAAAATTTTAGAGCTATTTTAATGTGCCTAATAACAGGAAATATTAAAATGCAAATGGAAAACTGTGACTAATCAAAGGAAGTGAAGTAGTCTTATTGCCCACTGGTCTAAACTCACTTTTCACTTAATGACTTATATTTTTGTTCATGGCCTATGTCATTTTTTCCCTCTATCATAAATATGATCTATAGCAATACTTGCATGTAATCAGTAATCTACTCTTCAAGATTAAGTAAAATTTTAGTAACATTATTTATGTAGGCATTTGTTGTGCTTAACTATTATTCCCCCTCTCATACATTGAAGCTCTAAATTTCGTAAAGTTCATTTCCAATGCTACGTTTTTCATGATGGCCAGAACGTGTCAGTCAGTTAGTCCTGGTACTGGCATTTCTATTTGTCACTCCTAAGTTTTTTCTTTCTCTCTCTCTCTTTTTTTTTTTTTTTCCTTAAAATCTCTCTGTTCTTCCACATGGTTCCAGCTCTTTTCAAGTTCATCAGACTTTTAAATCTTGATTAATTAAGTAAACCTACATTCTAAACACTCAGAAATACATAAAAAAATATAGTTAGTGTATTAATATAAATGTTTGAAATATAAGTAATAATATCTGCTGTTTACAATAATAAAGCTTTTTCTTAATATATACAGAAATACAAACAACTTTGCCTATAATAACTGATATTATGTTACTGTACTATTGCATAAATATCAGATACAGCTTTCATTTGATTGCTGAAGACATGTGCATTATCTGCTTACAATGATTACTTGAAAAGCACATCTGGCTTGAACCATGAGAGAACACATGTGACATTTCATAAAGTTATGTGTTTTAAGAATTCCCATTCATATTTTACTTAAATTCATAAATAAAATATTGTTATTACAGATTCTGAAGCTAGAACTTATATTTCTTTTTTGTATAAAACAGAATTATATCTCCTGTGATTTAAAACACACAGACTAAGCAATCCTTTCATCAATATTTTAACCACAAAGAACAAAATCAAAATGAAAAAAGTGGTTAAAAGAAAGATAACAGTCACTAACTTTGAGAGACTTGATAAATTACAATTTCTGAGCCTTAATATATTAATCTGTACTATTGGGATTTTAGGATTCCTTTTATCACAGGATTCCTATGAGATCAAATAAGTTAATATGTGTGAAAAGCTTTTGAAATTACTGTGCAGATATTAATAGCTACTACTGAGTTAGAAAAGAACAAACCTGACTTCATATTGAATCTACTCTTTTAACTCTTTTTTTTTTTAAATTTTTTATTTATTTATTTATTTATTTTTTTGTCATACATTGATATGAATCAGCCATAGATTTACACGTATTCCCCATCCCGATCCCCCCTCCCACCTCCCTCTCCACCCGATTCCTCTGGGTCTTCCCAGTGCACCAGGCCCGAGCACTTGTCTCATGCATCCCACCTGGGCTGGTGATCTGTTTCACCATAAATAGTATACATACTGTTCTTTTGAAATATCCCACCCTCACATTCTCCCACAGAGTTCAAAAGTCTGTTTTGTATTTCTGTGTCTCTTTTTCTGTTTTGCATATAGGGTTATCGTTACCATCTTTCTAAATTCCATATATATGTGTTAGTATGCTGTAATGTTCTTTATCCTTCTGGCTTACTTCACTCTGTATAATGGGCTCCAGTTTCATCCATCTCATTAGGACTGATTCAAATGAATTCTTTTTAACGGCTGAGTAATATTCCATGATGTATATGTACCACAGCTTCCTTATCCTCTTAACGTTTTGTCTATTGCCTGTGCTTTAGTCATGCTGGCTATTCACCTTTGTCTTATCAATCAATAAAACAGTGTTGCTTTTAGGCTGAAATACACATAAGAACCCTTTCTTAAAGCTCTGGCTCCCATGAATAACCTTTAAAGTCATAACACTGGATTCATATAGAGATAAAAATTTGCAAAACACTTGTTTTGTTGAAGATTTTCCTTTTTTTTTTATTTGCATGCAGTAATCTTTTTTTTTTAGTTTAATTAAAAAATTAATAGAAATTCATTTATTTTAATTGGAGGCTAATTACTTTACAATATTGCAGTGGTTTTGCCATACATCAATTCAAGACAATAAGATGCTATTCCTTTGGAGTTTTTTTCCCAGTTTTAAACATTAACAGAATATGATCTTAATAGATACCACTGAAAGAACCAAGAAGTGAAATATTTGTAAATTTCCTTGTTGAAGATTCTCAGGAGTATCTTGACCAGACATAACTGGAATTGGATGGCTGCAAGAACAGGGGGTTATCACATCCCCTCAGGGTCTGGTCAGCATCAAGAAATTTTCAGCAACAAGTCATATTCTCTCCCCTTTTAGTATAAAAGAAACCTAAATCCTAGCTTGGGTAAGATGGTTCTTTGGGACACTAGTCTTTTATTTTCTCAATCAGCTGGATTTCTAAATAAAGTTGCCATTTTGGGCCCCAAGACCAAATCTCTTGCTTGATTTGGCTGTCATAGGGGGAGCAGCAGGAGCTTGGTCTTGGTAACACTTCTACTGGTGTTAATCTGTTCTTAAATGTTGATAATCAATTGATTATATTTTATTATGAATAAAGTATGCAAATATTTCAGCCCAGCTTCAGTAAGAATTGTGTCAATCTTTAGCAATAATATTTTATAGAAAAGTGTGGAGACTTAAGAAACTCTGAGTTTTTAAAAATAAAATATAAGCTGGATATCTGAAAACTTTTATTACAATTAGTCATATGACATTTTCAGTAAGTATTAAAAAAAAAAAACAACTTTCTACATTTAACAAAGCTAGTGTTGGAGATTCTTATTTAATTTTGTAGAACACAAAAAGATTAACACAGTGATCTTTCTCAGCAAACATAGAACTTAAAACCAACATATTTTCAATGGAAGAGGTCCAGTACACACAAATTAATATATTTAGAGTAGATGTTATTCTGCAGTATTGAAACTGTTGAAGTTTTCTAAAGCCTAAGAAGAGACAAGAACTATATTCACACACCTGAAGTTTTTCAAGAGACCTTGTTTTAGTAGCAAACTTCAGACCTGCAAAGCTCAAGTAGGGTTAAAATTAATTCAGAATCTCTTTTGCCTTCTGACTTGATAACATAGTCTTTAAAGCAATTTATATGCAAATGTTTATTGGAAAAAGTACAAGATTACTGGGATAAACACCCAACTCTACTGCATGTGAGTACCATTTTTAAAACTAAAGTAAGACTCATTCAGTCTGCATTAATTATGCCTTGTTTTATATTTGACAGCTGTTTCTTTGGGTATATAAGATGGTGCCAACCAGATTTCTGAATTCCACTTAAGAGTTGACTTATTCAGAACAAATCAGGTTTCATTGCTTCATTATATTAAAGATACCTAACATGTTGCCTCTCTGGAAGTTAAGTGGTGGTTTAGTTGCTAAATCGTGTGCCAGCCAGGCTCCTCTGTGATGGGATTCTCCAGGCAAGAATAATGTAGTGGGTTGCCATTTCCTTCTCCAGGGGATCTTCCCAATCCAGCAGTTGGAACTGGGTCTCCTGCACTGCAAGCAGATGAGTTATCAACTGAGCTATGAGGGAAGCCCAGAAGTTAAGTAGAGGGACATAATAATATTTAAAGCTCTGCACAATGATCAATAAATGTTTGTTAAATCAAATTCATTAAAAGATCCTCACAAAGTGATTGCAACATGTAGTGACTAGAATCTTACTACCTTCAGTCTCTATAACTAAGTCTAAGGAAGGGCATAAACTCTAAAGATTGATTATATTCCTCTCAATTCATTATCTAATCCAAGAAAAGGAATTGATTGGCAAAGCATAATCTAGACTGGACTGTCTTATATTTGTTGGGTATCCTTCCTGATTTTCTTCAAGTGTTCCTGTTTCATTCGTTGCTTAATCTTGGTGATAGTCTCCAAAGACAAAAACTGAAGAGAAGCTATTTCTTCCTTTTTTCATCATGCTTGAATTGAGAACTAAGCCCTTGATATAACACTGATCAGTTGGAAACACCAAATACAAAAGGGGTATTTGAGATTAGTAATCCAAGACTACATTATTTTTGAATTTCCTAAACTCTCCCCATCCTTCTGTTTCTCTATAAGCCTTCTTTACTCTCTGTCTCACGAATGAGAACAGTCTCATATTGTGGTATATTATATACTTATTTATTTAAGCCCCTCTCACTAACATAAAAATTCCATGACTACAGGGCAGTGCATTATTCATTCCTATATCCCCAAGACCTAGAATAGTATTTTATGCATAACATTCCCTGAAAATACATTTGCTAGATAAATAAATAAATCATAAATAGTGTCATTGGTAAATGTAATAGCATCCTGGTTAGTCCTAGTGTTATGAGGCTATATTTGGGGCTCTTGCATTGGTCTCCACTGGTTTTTTAAGTTCACCAGCTTCCTTTATTTTTTTTCTTATATTTACTTATTTATAAGTTAATTTAGTTTGATATTTTTGTTAAAGTACAGATGACATATAGAATTATAATAGCTTCAGGTACACAGCACAAAGATTCGATATTATATAACATTATATATATATATATATATATAATATGACATTTTTATTCTTTTATCTATTAATAGTCACTTAGATTGTCTCCATATCTTGACTATTGAAAACAATTCAATGAACATAAGGATGCATGTATCTTTTCAAATTGGTGTTGCATTATCTTTGGATAAACAGCCAGGCAATGCGTTTGTGTGTCCGCGTGTATGCTCAGTTGTGTCTGACTCTTTGTGACTCCATGGACTGTAGCCTGCCCATAGACAGGATCTCTGTCTATGGGATTATCCTGGCAAGAATACTGGAGTGGGTTGCCATTTCCTACTTCAGGGGATCTTTCCAACCCAGGGATCAAACCCATGTCTCTTGCATTGGCAGGTGGATCCTTTACCATTCTACAATATCTGTATCAAATGATACATCTATCTTTAATTTCTTTAACAACCTGCATGCTATTTTCCATAGTGACTGCATCAGTTTACATTCCCATCAACACTTCACAAAAGTTACCTTTATTCTACAACCTCAGTAACACTTATTTTTTGTCTTGTTATTAATAACCATTCAAACAGTTGTCAGGTATATCTCATTGTTTTCAATTGCATTTTTCTATTGATTAGGGAAGATGACCACGTTTTCATATGCATGCTGACCATTTCTATGTCTTTTTTTTTTTTAATCTTTTCAGATCCTCTGCCCATTTTCAACAGGATTGTTTTATCATTATTTTTGAATTGTGTGAATACTTAATTTTTTGTAAATTAATGACTTATTTGATATATGATTTGTAAATTTATTACCATTCCATAAGTTGCCTTTTCATTTTATTGATAAATTCTTTCCTCTGCGGAACCTTTTTAGTTTGATGCAGACCTATTTGCTATTTTTTTCTGTTTTTTCTTTTATCACCTTTCTTTCTGGAAGAAGATGCAAAAAGTCATCTTCAAGGCCTATTTCAACAAGCTTACAGCCTAGGGTTTTTTTTTTTTTTTTATGACTTTATGTCTTTAAGTTTTTATTTTGAATAAATTTTTGTGTATGGTATAAGATCATTCCAGTTTCATTCTTTTGTATATGATTGTCCAGTTTTCCCGTGATCATTTATTGGAGAAGCTACCTTTTCCCCATTGTATATTTTTGGTTCTTTTATGGTAAGTTAATTGATCATATATGTATGAACTTATTTGGGGCTCTCAATTGAAATCAACTGAACTATGTATCTCTTTGCTAAAATACAACAATGCAGTATTAGCTACAGCTTTATAAAATAGGTTGAAATTAGGGAGAATAATACCCAGCTTCATTCTTTTTTTCTTTTCTTTAATTAAGGTTTAGTTGACATACAATATTATATTTAAGTTGGGGAAAAATAACTGTGGCTTTGGACTATGAATTTTAAATAATTTTAACTAGATTTAAACACATTTTTATTAACCAAAACAGGAACCATTGTAATCAACATATTTTTGCCAACAAGAAATAAATTTATATACTCCTGTAGCATACAAATCCATGCTGTGGGATTCAGTGAACTCTTGGAAAGCATTTTCTGATTCCTGCTGGTTGTGGAAGCATGTTCCCTGCAAAAAGTCATTGAGATGCTTGGAGAAATAGTAGGTGGTTTGCGAGAGGTCAGGTGAATATGACTGATGAAGCAAAACTTCATATCCCAGTTTGTTCAACTTTTGAAGCATTGGTTGTGAGATGTGTGGTTGGGCACTGTCGTGGAGAAGGACTGAGCCCATTCTGTTGACCAATACTGACTGCAGGTGTTGCAGTTTCTGTGCATCTCACTGATTTGATGAGCATACTTCTTATATGTAATGGCATCACCAGTATTTTGAAAGCAGTAGTGGATCAGACAGGCAGCAGACCACCAGTGACCATGATCTTTTTTGTGGTGCAAGTTTGACTTTGGGACATGCTTTGGAACTTCTTGGTCCAGCCACTAAGCTGGTCCTCATTGGATGTCATATAGAATCCACTTTTCATTGCACACCACAATCTGATCAAGAAATGGTTTGTTGTTGTTGTTGTGTAGAATATGAGTAGACACAGCAATTGATGAAACTTTTTTTCCCCCTCAGGGAACACATGAGGCACCCATTGACCAAGTTTTTTTTCACTTTTTCGATTTGCTTTAAATGCTGAACGACCATAGAATGGTCAATGTTGAGTTCTTCAGCAATTTCTCATGTAGTTGTTAGAGGTAGTTGTTCTCATGTAGTTGGTAGCTTAACTTCTGATGGCCAGCCACTGCATTCTTCATCTTCAAGGCTCTCATCACTTTGCAAAACTTCACGAACCACCACTGCACTGTGCTTCCATTAGTAATTACTGGGCCAAATGAAATGTTGATATTGCCAGTTGTCTCCAGTGATTTTTTACCCATTTTAAACTCAAATAAGAAAGTTCCTTGAATTTTCTTTTTGTCTAACATTATTTCTGTCAGTTCAGTTCAGTTCAGTCACTCAATTATGTCCCGACTCTTTGTGACCCAATGGACTCTAGCACACCAGGCCTCTCTGTCCATCACCAACTCCTGAGGCTTCATCACACTCATATCCATTGAGTCAGTGATGCCATCCAACCATCTCATCCTATGTTGTCCCCTTTTCCTGCCTTCAATCTTCCCCAGAATCAGGGTCTTTTCCAATGAGTCAGTTCTTTGCATCAGGTGGCCAAAGTATTAAAGCTTCAGCTTCAGCATCAGTCTTTCCAAAGAATATTCAGGGCTGATTTCCTTTAGGATTGATTATTTGATCTCCTTGCAGCCCAAGGAACTCTGAAGAGTCTTTTCCAACCCCAAAGTTCAAAAGCATCAATTCTTTGATGCTCAGCTTTCTTTATGGACCAACTCTCACATCCTTACATGACTACTTGAAAAACTATACCTTTGACTAGACGGAACTTTGTCAGCAAAGTAATAGCTCGTTAATATTCTGTCTAGGTTGGTCATAGCTTTTCTTCCAAGTAGCAAGTGTCTTTTAATTACATGGCTGCAGTCAACATTTGCAGTGATTTTGGAGCCCGAGAAAATAAAGTCCGTCACTGTTTCCATTGTTTCCCCATCCACTTGCCATGAAGTGACGGGACCAGATGTCTAGATCTTCATTTTTTGAATTTTGAGTTTTAAGCCTGCTGATTCACTCTCCTCTTTCACTTTCATCAAGGGGCACTTCAGTTCCTCTTTGTGTTCTGCCATAGGGCCGTGTGTTCTGCCTATCTGAAGTTATTGATATTTCTTCCGGCAATCTTGATTCCAGCTTGTGCTTCATCCAGCCTGGTAGTTCATATGATGTACTCTGAATATAAATTAAATGACCAAGGTGATAATACACAGCTTCGAGGTATTCCTTTCCCAATTTTGAACCAGTCTGTTGTTCCATGACTGGTTCTAACTGTTGTTTCTTGACCTGCATACTGACTTCTCAGGGGGCAGGTAAGGTGGTTTGGTATTCCCATCTCTTGGAGAATTTTCCAGTTTGTTGAGATCCACACAGTCAAAGGCTTTGGCATAGTCAATAAAGCAGAAGTAGATGTATTTCTGGAACTCTCTATCTTTTCATATAATCCAACAGCTGTTTGCAATTTGATCTCTGGTTCCTCTGCCTTTTCTAAATCCAGCTTGAACATCTGGAACTTCTTGCTTCACATACTGTTGAAGCCTTGCTTGGAGAATTTTGAGCATTACTTTCTAGTGTGAGATGAGTGCAATTGTGCAGTATTTGAACATTCTTTGGCATTGCCTTTCTTTTGGATTGGAATGAAAACTGAGTTTTCCAAATTTGCTGGCATATTGAGTGCAGTACATTAACAGCTTCATTTTTTAGGACTGAAGTATCTCAGATGGAATTCCATCACCTCCACTAGCTTTGTTCATAGTGATGCTTCCTAAGGTCCTTTTGAGCATGGATTCCAGGATGCCCGGCTCTAGGTGACTGATCACACAATCGTGGTTATCTGGGTCAGTAAGATCTTTTTTTGTATAGTTCTTTGGTGTATTCTTGCCACCTTTTAAAAAAAATATCTTCTGCTTCTGTTAGTTCCATGCCATTCCTGTCATTTATTGTGTCTATCTTTGCATGAAATGTTCCCTTGTTTTCTTGAAGAGATCTCTAGTCTTTTCCATTCTGTTGTTTTCCTTTATTTCTTTGTATTGATCACTGAGGAAGGCTTTCTTATATCTCCGTGTTATTCTTTGGAACTCTACATTCAGATGAGTATATTTTTCCTTTTCTCCTTTGCCTTTAGCTTCTATGTTTTTCTCAGCTATTTTTAAGACCTCCTCAGACAACCATTTTGCCTTTTTGCATTTTCTTTTCTTGGGGCTGGTCTTGATCACTGCCTCTGGTAAAATGTCACAAACCATCTCTCCATAGTTCTTCAGGCACCTTGTGTTATCAGACCTAAACCTTTGAATCTATTTGTCACTTCCACTATATAATCGTAAGGCATTGATTTAGGTCATACCTGAATGGTATAGTGGTTTTCTCTACTTTCTTCAAGTCTGAATTGTACAATAAGGAGTTAATGATCTGAGCCACTGTCAACTCCTGGTCTTGTTTTTGCTGACTATATGGAGCTTATCCATCTTCAGCTGCAAATAATATAATCAACCTGATTTCAGTTTTGACCATCTGGTGATGTCCATGTGTAGAGTCTTCTCTTGTGTTGTTGGAAGAGGGTGTTTGCAATGACCAGTGTGTTCGCTTCACAAAACTGTTAGTCTTTCCCCTACTTCATTTTGTACTCCAAGGCCAAATTTGCCCTTTGCTCCAGCTATTGCTTAACTTCCTACTTTTGCATTCCAGTCCCCTATAATGAAAATGACATCTTTTGGGGGTGTTAGTTCTAGAAGGTCTTGTCGGTCTTCATAGAACTGTTCAATTCCAGCTTCTCTGGCATTAGTGGTTGTGGCATAGACTTGGATTGCTGTGAAATTGAATGGTTTGCCTTGGAAACGAACAGATCGTTCTGTCATTTTGAGATTGCACCCAAGAACTGCATTTTGGACTCTTTTGTTGACTATGATGGCTACTCTATTTCTTCTAAGGGATTCTTGCCACAGTAATAGTTGATATGATGCTCATCTGAATTATATTCACCCATTCCTGTCCATTTTAGTTCAATGATTCCTAAAATGTTGATGTTCACTCTTTCTATCTCCTGTTTGACCACTTCCAATTTACCCTGATTCATGGACCTTACATTCCAGGTTCCTACACAATATTCCTCTTCATAGCACTGGACTTACTTCCATCACAGTCCCATCCACAACTGAGCATTGTTTTTGCTTTGGCTCCATCTCTTCATTTTTTCTGGAGTTGTTTTTCCATTCTTCTCCATTAGCATATTGTACACCTACCTACCTATCTTTCAGTGTCATATCTTTTTGCCTTTTCATACTTTTCATGGGGTTCTCATGGCAAGAATACTGAAGTGGTTTACCATTGTTGTCTCCAGTGGACCACGTTTTGTCAGAACTCTCCACCATTACCTGTCCATCTTGAGTGGCCCTTCATGGAAAGGCTCATAGTTCCTTTGAGCTAGACAAGGCTGTGGCCCCTGTGATCAGTTTGATTAGTTTTCTCTGGTTGTGATTTTCTTTTTGTCTGCCCTGTGATGAATAAGGATAAGAGGCTGATGGAAGCTTCCTGATGGGAAAGACTGACTGTGAAATTGAGTCTTGTTCTGAGAAGAGGGGTTGTGCTCATTAAATCTTTAATCGAGTTTTCTGTTGAAGGGTGAGGCTGGATTCCCTCCCTGTTGTTTGACCTCAGGCCAAACTGTCAACCCAGGTGTCCACTGGATACTCCGGGACTCTCACAGGCAAGTCTGACTCAGCCTCTGTGGGGACACTGCTCCTTCCTTTCCTCTGGTTCCTGTTACACACAAGGTACCTATAAGGTACTCCTGGCATGCACAATCATCATTTCCCTAGTAGAAAATAAATACAGAATACACAACAAGTAATAATTCTTTAGCAAAAAGCATAAAGTGAGAAATGCACATTAAAAATAATGTGTAACATAACCACATTTATTTAAGAATGTATTCCAATATTAAACTGCAAATTTCAACAATGCAAAACCACAATTACTTTTGCACCAATCTGTTTCAAGTATACAACATAGTGATTCACAGTTTTAAAGTTCTAGTCCTTATGTGGTTATTATAAGATATTGCCTATATTCCCTGTGCTGTGCAGTATATTCCTTTTTTTTTTTTTTTAACAAACAATAAATTTATTTACAAATCCTGAATTATAGCCAAATTATAATTCCCTCTAGGTCTTATTGTGCTGTTTTACACAAGAACATTTTTAAAAAACATAGTCACAGCCATGTCACTGATACACCAAGTGTCCTGGGACAATGTATTTGTATTTGGTGGGTCTGGCCACCTCTTAATACATAGTTGTTTGAACATCTTAATTCCCTACTCTTGTCTTGCCCCTCCTCCCCACTGGCAACTACTAGCTTGTTCTCTTTATCTGTAGTCTGCTTCTTTTTTGTTGTGTTCACTAGTTTGCTATATTTTGTTAGATTTCACATATACATGACACAATGTGGTATTTGTCTTTCTTTATCTGACATTTTATTTACCGTAATACCCTCCAAGTCTACCTGTGCATTCATGCTCAGTTGATTAGTCATATCCTAATTTTTGCAACACTATGGGTTGTAACCTGCCAGTCTTCTCTGTCCGTGAAATTTTCCAGGCAAGAATACTGGAGTGGGTTGCCATTTCCTTCTCTACTAAGTCCATCCATATTGTTGCAAATGGCAAAATAAATAGATAAATCATTATTTTTCGTGACTGAATAGTAATCCATTGTATGAATGTATATGTGTGAGTGTGTGTGTGTATTACATCTTCCTTACATATTCATCTGTTAATGGACACTTATACTGCTTTTATATCCTGGCTAATAGTGTTGGTATTAGCATTGGAGCACATGAGGTTTTTTTGAGTTAGTTCCCCGCTCCCCCCACCACCCCCCAGGATATAACCAGTAGTAAAATTATTTTTTGAGAAAAAGAATGCCAGACTTTATTTGAATTTCAGCATTTACACATACAAATAAAATAGAAACATCAACCAAATTATAGCATTTGTTGGATAACAAAGGTTTGCCAGGTGATGTTTTAGACTCTGTTATTTACCAATTAGCAACTTTGCCTTTCCCATCAGTCCTTATTAGTTACCGTTGTTGACTTCTAGTTTGAAATAAAGATAGATGACCTCACTGCACTTTTAGGCATTTATTTATATGTGTGGGAATTGTCAATCTGGAGGCATACATTTAGAAAACAAATTTTGTTCCAAAGAACACGTTCTCAGTGCCAGTAAATCGCAAATAGAAATTAAAAAAAAAAAAAAATCCTTTTCTTGCTAACATATACAAGATTATGTGACTATTAATTTGTAGCATAACATATATGCTGAACATTCTAAAGAAAATTCATACAAAATAATTCCTATTTCTGAGATTAGAGATTGATCTGGTCACATTGAATGATCATAAGTTAATAAATCTTATTAAAAGAGAGTAGTAAAAAAAAAAAAAAGTAGTAGTTTTAAGACCTGACTTGGACAATTATTATATCAATGGATGTAACATATACATTGCCATATTTAAAATAGATAACCAGTGGGAATTTGCTGTACTTCAAAAGAAATAAATATGATTAAGAAAGTTTTCCAAATAAACAAGTATCATATTCATCTATTTGAAAATTTTCCTCTGATGTGATGCTGTCATTTACAATGTGGACAGCTAATGAAATACAAATATTTATACTGTGTATATTTATCCTATAACTTTTTTTTAATTTATGAAATGGTGTATTTCGGAGTCACATCTATTCATGCAATACACTCTGTAAGGCTTTAAAGGAAGTATCTAATGTTCATTATTTTAATGTGAAACATATTCACCTTTAATGTAAAACTAATGTCCATTACTCCAAAGTATTAAATGGGCTTAGAAAGTTAAAAGCCATTGGGAATGTTTTCCCTATTATTGCAATTCAATTTATTACTGTAAGGATTATTGAACTTAATCTACTTTTGTCACTTAAATAAATGGTTTGGCAACATAAATCCTTTAGCTATATTCAAGTACCCATTTTAACTTTTGCCAGTTAGACTAAGAATTATTCCACAATGAAATGTAACAATCTCTTCTGTTTTTGTGATATAGATAGACTATTGTTATAAGTGTATGCTTGAAAAAGAATATGTGAGTAATTTGACAGAACATTCAGATTCCAAGTATTCATATTTTCTAAGGGACAAAAGTTATTTCAGTTTACATTGATTATTCATCCAGGAGCATTTCTTTCTAAGCGTTAAACTTACTCCCTCTTATGAACTGTGAGTGTAATGAGAGCTACAATATGAAACACTTTGCTTGGAAACTTACCACCTCAGTGAGAAACCAGCAGGTGAGGATGATTCCTATGAATTATATTTGAAAGGTAGATTTCCAAAACAATACACATTGCATTAATTTGGGTCCTGTTCACTCAAAATGCATATTGGAAGTAGCAGCATTATTTCTATGATATACAGTCAAATCCATATCACAATGAATTTTTTAACCACTTTCTATTTGTCATCAGAATAAGAATGCTATAATTAAGTCATTCAATGAGTTATCTAATGATGTGTTAGGTTAACACTGAAATTATTTCTATTTGTTTAGACAGAACTTCCAAATTCTGATACCCTTTGTTCATGTCTTATACTAAAGAACAAAATATATTTTTGAATTTTAAAATTTTCATTTGCTTCTGCATCCACTAAGCAATTATTTATAGTTTGCTTCTCTTTTTAATAAAAAAGTATTTATCTAGAACTACATACAAATTACCAAAACATAGAAATTCCTTCATAAAACACGAACTTTTACCTTGCATTAGGCTCTATTATTAATTGTCTGAATGTAAGTGTATTGCTTTCTAAGCAAGCTATTAAATTGGAAGGCCTCTATAGGGAGTAAACACAAATAAATCTGCTTGGGGTGATAGTTTCTTCATAATAAATTCTTAAATATTTTATAACCTGAATATTTTCTTTTCATATGTTAGGGTACATTTTTACCATACCATGAACTTTACTATTTATCTTTAATATATAGCCTGATAAAAATAAGAAGTCTATGCTATGATTAATATTCCCTATCCTACTATTATCAGTGATGTATTGAGGAATATTTTATTCAGGTAATGTTTAGTAAATGAAACTACAATAATGAACTAACTATAACTATAAAATGTATTTTTAAAAGCCTAAAGTAATTTGAAATTATGTCACCTGTTGAACATGGAAGTAATTTAGATAATGAAAAACTAAACATTTCTGGCAGAAATTCAGTGTTGCCAACAGCTGATTTAGTGTGAACGCTTTATAATAGTATAAGAACTTTGTTTTAGGTTTAGAATATTGTGTTTAGCTTCTTGATGGTTGTGGGAGGGATAGTTTTACAGTAAAACTGCCCCTTGTCACCTGCTCCTTGAGTATGTTTAATGGTGATTCACGAGGAGAATCATCACACAGTGCAATGGAAGCTCACTGATTACATGCATTTTCAGGCAGAATTGTTGTTTGCCTTTTCCCTGAAATGGGTTCTAGAATAACTTCCATTTGCTCAGTGCAAGACAGCAGACATCTAGATCAAAGGAATACAGCAGAAGAGGAACCAGCACAGATCACTAATCAGAGATGTGGTGCAGGAGCCAGACATAACCGCTTTCATTGACAAGCAAGCAGATAGCTTTTCAGGAGCATATGTAGGATAGCAAATGCCTTGTTAAGCAGTAATTAGTAAGAAATGTATGTCTAAAGAACATAATTTGAGAGAGCCAATGAGTAAAGCGTAACAACTATTGCAATTTAGAAATGAGGACTCTGAGTAAAGATGCAATCATTCCTTGGCGGTTTTGATTAAAAAGAACTTAATTAGAATAGCTGAGATACCTGCAACCTAAATACATATATATATAAAATCCAGACTGGGCAAAAACAAAAACAAAAACACAGTTATCCTTTTTTGACCACAGAAAAATTGTTGGCCATAGAAAGTTACTGAATTGCTTTTATGGCTTCTTGGTTTATCTCATTTTATATATCAATAACTATTTGATGATAGCAGCTTCATGGTATGCTTTTTGGTGAAAGTCTTTGTTTTCACACCACAAGTAATAAATATTCACTGCAGAAATTTTTAAAAGAAAATTAAAACCCAAACATACTTCTCTTAATATGTAAGTATAACCCTTATAACATTTTCCTATGTTTTAACCAAAATGGAAACACACACTTCATAGTATTTCATAGTCTGCTTTATCGTGTTTGTTTATTGAGATGTATTTCACAGACCAGGCACTGGTTCTGTTTTTACCTTAGTGTAACAGCAGTAGCTTTAGTCACTCAGTCACGTCCAACTCTCTGTGACTCCACGGACTGTTGCCCACCAGGTTCCTCTGTCCACAGGATTCTCCAGGCAAGAATACTGGAGTGGCTTGCCATTCCCTTCTCCAGAGGATCTTCCTGACCCAGGGATGGAATATGGGTTTCCTGCATTGCAAGCAGAATCTTTACTGTCTGAGCTACAGGGAAGATGTAACAGTAGGTTATTAATAATAATACAAGTTACTGCTATTTGTTGAACAAGATGCTAAATGCTTCTATGCACATCATCATATGCAGTCCTCCGAGCAATCTTACTAGGTGAATACATACTATTATTTTCCCCGTTGTGTAGATGAAGGAACTGAGTCACAGAAAGGTGAAGAGGTTTGTCCAACAAAAGCAGCAAAGCCAAGATTTTAATCCAGCTTTGACTGAAAAGCTGAGTTCTTAACCATTTTGTTACGACTTCTCTGTGCCAGACTATATGGCAGTTCAGAGGAATCTTGGGAAAGAGTATGGGTACGGGAGATCTCTTGGAGCTCAGAGTGGAAATGAGGAGATGGAATAGTTGTCATACAGGGTGCCATGAGCTTAGACCTCGGGAGGGTGCCAGAAGCCAGTGGCTCAGTATAACTAGGAAAGGCTGCTTGTGTAGGGCTGAGGGGTGTGTGTAGACAGAGACGGCAAACAAGGCAGGGCGGGCATTCTAGTGAGCAGGGGCCAGTCTATACAAAGCTGAGTACCTCTCTCCTTGCCTTAAAGCAAGTCTTCTCAGGGAATTCCCTAGTGTTCCAGTGGTTAGGACTCTGGAGGCTCTGTGCTCTCATAGTGTAAGTTCCCTGGTGAGGGAACTAAAATCCCATGCACTGCATGGCCAAAAAATTAAAAAAAAAAAAATGCAAGTGTTCTCATGATCCTCTGGATAAAATCCTAACTGAACATAGCCTACAGGACTCTTGCAGGATTGCTACTATTTTTGTCCCAATTTTACAGATGAGGAACCTGAGGCACAAGGGAGGTGAGGCCAGACTGCTTAGACTTGAACCCTGGGTCACTCACTTAAGGACTGTGAATTAAAGGGGGTCTTGAATTAAATTTAAGGTCAGTCACTTAAAGGCAGATGAATTCACCTCCCCTGATTACGTAGCTAAGTAGCTGATCTGAGACTTGATACCAAGCTTCATGCTGTGCAGCCTCGCATTGAAGAAACCCATCACACTGGCAGTAATAACTGTTTACTTGTCAGTCTCTCTGCCTAGGCTCTCTTTTCTATGAGGTCACTGCTGGTGCCCCAGTCCAAGGTCACTGTTGAGACCCCGATTAAATGAATTAATGATGTTGAGCAGCTCAGACATGTGATTCAGATGACGGAAGTGGTGGTCATTGCACCCCGGCCTCCCCTGCAGCATGCTTTGAGAAATGCTTCAGAGTCTTCTACATAGTCCAGACCCCTCTGCTCTACTCCGTAGAACCTGTACTTCTACCATGATCACAGCAAAAATGATAGTGAACAATAAGCGAAAACTTAATTGAGACACAGGATTAGTCTTTTGGCAGATAAATATTTATTGGCCCAGGAATTGGATAAACTCTTAGCTGGGAGAAACCACAGTAGAAGGAGTGGGCAGAGTGCCCCAGATAAACTTGGCCCTAAGCAAGCCCTTTCTTTGGCTAGACAGCCTCCCCTGACTTCCCTCTAATGCCCCCACCAGCAGCTGGCCCCAGTATTGAGGTGCCTGCCTGCCAGCTCCCTGTTTCAAGGAAATAGAGCACCAGAGATGTTAATGGCTTCAGCATTGGTGTAAACATCACCAGCTGCCAGAGGAGACAACATCAAATCCAGGCCTGACTGGCCATGGCCTTGGGGAGACTCCCTGAGTGGAGAAGCCAGATGCCCTGGGGGTCACTGTGAGAGGCAACACAAGGTGGGAACTGCCAGCTCGGCTCCTAGAAAATACATCTGATGGTTTTGTTCCGTTCATTCTCAAGGACTCCATGACTTGAAATAGTTTTCTTTCTGAACCTACTGAAGTCAGAAATTATATAGCATTTTTTTTTTTTTTTTTTTGTCTTGCTAGTCCCTGATGCTGAGAAAGATTCAAGGCAGAAGGAGAAGAGGGCGTCGGAGGATGAGTTGGCAGGACGACATCACTGATGCAATGAACATGAGCTTAAACAAAGTACAGGAGATGGTGAAGGATAGGAAGGCCTGGCGTGCTGCAGTCCATGGGGTTGGAAAGACTCAGACACAACTGGGTGACTGAACAACAACAATCCCTATTCAGAGCATCAGACCAGCATGAACTTGACAGGGTGACCTTTCAGAATTGGTTTCGTTCTACCTACAGCAAAGTGTATATGGCTTTGATGTTAAAAGAACTGACTTGACTGACTTCCCTGGTGGTACAGTGGTTAAAAATCCACCTGCCAATGCAGGGCACAGGGGTTCAGTCCCTGGTCCGGGAAGATTCCACATGTCTCAGATCAACTAAGGCCATGCGCCACAACTACTGAGCCCACATGCTCTAGAGCCTGTGATCTGCAACGGGCACCACAATAAGTCACCATAATAAGAAGCTCACTCACCACAGCTAGAAAGTAGGCTCCACTCGCCACAACTAGAGAAAGACTGTGCAGCAACGGAGACCCATCACAGTCAAAAATAAAATAAGCTAATTAATTTAAAAACATTTTTTAAAGATCTTGAGTCCCACACTGCCTGGGTCCATCACTTGCCTAAAGTTTTGTGATTATGGGCAATTTCCTGCAAAACTGTCAGCCTGTTTTCCTTATCTGAAAAGTAGAGGGAGAACAGAATCTAGTGCACAGGATCATGGTTGGGATTAACGTGTATTCAGTGAGGTCAGATCATGTGCCAAGTTGTCACACCAGTGAGCAAACCACAGTCCCTGCTTCCATGGTGTCTGTTGAGGAAAGGCAGACAATAAACCAATAAATATTTAATACAGCAGGTGGTGGGAAGTGCCACAAAGATAGATAAGGCACAGTATGGAGGATAGAGTGTCAGGGTGGGGAGGAGCTTTTTCACTTCAGGATGGTTTGCAAAGGTCTTCCAGATAAGAGATGACTTCTAAGCCAACCCCTGAATGAAATAAAGAAACAATTCATCTGGGGGAAGACACTTCCAGACAGAGAAACGAATGTGTGCAAAAGTCCTGAGCCAGGGGCAAGCCTGGCATGTACACAGAAAGGCAGAAAGGTCAGTGTCGCTGGCATGAAGTGGGGAAAGGGGCAGGTAGACTAGATGGCATCAGAGAGGAAGCGGGTGACGAGGTGTGTAGGATCTGGCAGCCTACTGCCAGGGCTTTGGCATTTACTCTGAGTGAGATCGGAACCACTGAGGGTTTGCAGAGGATTCCCCTGGCTGCCATGTGACAATAGACTGTAGAAGAGCCAGGAAGCAGGGAGACCAGATAGAAGTCTGTTGCAACTGTCCAGGTGAGAGCTAATACTTTTGATTGATTTGGAAGCAGTAGGAGGTAAGATGTGGTCAGATTCTGGATAGAAATTGTATGTGTGGAAAAATATAAGAAAGTAAAGTAAAATAAAATGTGTGTGGAGACTTCCTTGGGGGTCCAGTGGTGAAGACTCTGCTCTTGCACAGCAGGGGGCATGGATTCAATTTTGATGGTCAGGGAACTGGGATCTGACATGAGAGAGAGATCAAAGATGATTCCAAAGTGTTTAACTTGAGGAATGGAGTCACCACTTACTGAGGTAGGGAAGACAATTTACGCAAAGCGCTTATCATGGATGTGATCATGAAGCAATTTGTTGTTGCTCAGTTGCTTAGTCATGTCCAACTCTTTGCAATCCCATGGACTGCAGCATGCCAGGCTTCCCTGTCCTTCACCATCTCCAGGAGCTTGCTCAAACGCATGTCCATTGAGTTGGTGATGCCATCCAAACATCTCACCCTCTGTTGCCACCTTCTTGCTCAGTAAATATTAGTTATTTGTTGTACTGATGATTTTGGTTTCCTGTGCTGTCTAAACTCCATTACCCAAGGCTTTGCAAATGCTGAACATACCTGGCAGTAACGTCATAGGTATTATGCCTGAGGAATTATTGTGTGCCAAGCATCTGACAATCTTTATTTAGCAGTCAAAGTGTTAATTGCTCAGTCGTGTCCAACTCTTTGTGACCCCATGGGCTGTAGCCTGCCAGCTTCCTATGCCCATGGGATTCTCCAGGCAAGAATACTGGAGTGGGTTGCCATGCCATCCTCCAGGGGATCTTCCCAACCCAGGAATTGAACCCAGATCTCCCTCATTGCAGACAGATTAGTACCACCCTGCAAAATGTATGAAAGTCCTATGAGAAAATACACATTTGTTGAATTTTTAACATATCCCGGGTATTGGGCATTTCTCACTTAATCCTGTCTCTAACACTGAATTGTAAATTGCGTGAGAGAGCTCTTATGTACACCTGGCACACAGTAGCCACTGTAGCTAATATTTATTAAATTAGCCATCATTACTATGAATGGAGTTTGAATAACTTCCCCAGGTGAAGCTGTGTCTCAAATTATTGTTTGTCAGATAAAGGGCAGAGAAGGCACCCCACTCCAGTACTCTTGCCTGGAAAAGCCCATGGACGGAGGAGCCCCGTAGGCTGCAGTCCATGGGGTCGCTCAGAGTCGGACACGACTGAGCAACTTCACTTTCACTTTTCACTTTCATGCATTGGAGAAGGAAATGGCAACCCACTCCAGTGTTCTTGCCTGGAGAATCCCAGGGATGGGGGAGCCTGGTGGGCTGCTGTCTATGGGGTCACACAGAGTGGGGCACGACTGAAGTGACTTAGCAGCAGCAGCAGCAGATAAAGGGATGAATAAGTGCCTATTACATTCCCACTTTACAGAAGAGGAACAGCTGCGTGCAGATCAAATTCAAATTCAGGATATCCTGATTCTTAAACTTCTCTGGTGGCTCAGTGTTAAAGAATCTGCCTTCCAGTGCAGAAGACATGGGATCCATTCCTGGTTCAGAAAGATCCCATGGAGAAGGGAATGACAACTCACTCCAGTATTCTTACCTGGGAAATCCCATGGACAGAGGAGGCTGGCAGGCCACAGTCCATGGGATCACAAAGAATCTGACATGACTGGGTGACTGAGCACACACACAAACCAGAAAGGGCTTCCCTGGTGGCTCAGATGGTACAGAATCCACTTGCAATGCAGGAGACCTGAGTTTGACCCCTGGGTTGGGAAGATCCCCTGGAGCGGGGCATGGCAACCCACTCCAGTATTCTTGCCTGGAGAATCCCCATGAACAGAGGAGCCTGGCGGGCTACAGTACATGGGGTTGCAAAGAGTCAGACATAACTGAGTGACTAAGCACAGCATAGCACAACTATTAACATGTATAATAAAATGTACATATCTCTCAATTCAATATACATATTCAGTAATTTCAAACATTGGTTCTGAACACCATCAGACTGACTTTTAATGACAACTATTGGATAATGTTGGCATATTTATGTGACATCTTAAGTTTGTATAATAAAGAGAATGCCAAATAAAGTACATTTAAAAAGATAGGAGTGTATTTGCCACTTAGGTGACAACTCTGAGGTAGACAGATCATCTGGTTCTGATAGGCAGCCCTAGTATGTTCTATCTTGCTTTTCAACCACTGTGTGTTTTTTTGTCCTCATATGTTATGAGGACATGACTGATACTAATTTGCCATCATTAGAACCAAATTCCTGAAAAACACACACACACCTCAAACTTTAAAGATCAAAGCTTTATGTTTCTCATGTACATTCCACTCATTTCCCATTGGCAAAAACTTACAAAGAGACAGAAAAATGCAATGAATTCTGTGTAATGCAATTTCTATCTAGGTAGAGAGGACTCTACTCTGGTTAACAACATTCTGTTGCTAAAGGAAGGTAAAAGAGGATATTATAGTTAAACAAATGGTCTCTGTCAAACCCACTATACATAGGTAAAATAACTAGGTACATAATTTAAAAGCTAAACTCATTTGGTAAAATAATAGACAATTTCAAAGTTAACATATAGTAAAAGAATATGAATATCTGATTCCGATGAAGTCATCAGAAGCATGTACCTTCATAAACCCAAGTTTATAAATAAACAACTTGGATGAAATAGCTTCAGATATAAAATTATACAAATGTGTTATATGTTTTGCTCAATCAGACATGTCCAACTCTTTGCAACAATATGGATGCAGCACATCAGGCTTCCCTTTCCTTTACGGTCTTCCAGAGCTTGCTCAAATTCATGTCCATTGAGTCAGTGATGCCATCCAATGATCTCATCCTCTGTTGCCTGCTTCTCCTCCTGCCATCAGTTTTCCCAGTGTCAGGGTGTTTTGCAATGAGTCAGCTCTTTGCATCAGGTGACCAATGTATTGGAGCTTCAGCTTCAGCATCAGTCCTTCCAATGAGTATTCAGGGTTGATTTCTTTTAGGATTGACTGACTTGATCTCCTTGCTGTTCAAGGGACTCTCAAGAGTCTTCTCCAACACCACAGTTCAAAAGCATCAATTCTTCAGCACTCAGCCTTCTTTACAGTCCAACTCTCATCTGTACTTGACTACTGGAAAAACCACAGCTTTGACTAGACAGACCTTTGTAGGCAAACTAATGTCTCTGCTTTTTAATACATTGTCTAGGTTTGTCATAATTTTTTTTTTCCCCAAGGGGAAAGTGTCTTTTAATTTCACGGTTGCAATCACCACTTCCTAGGATTTTGAGCTCAAGAAAATAAAGTCTGTCACTGTTTCCATTTTTTCCAATCTACTTGTTATGAAGTGATGGGACTGGATGTTGTTATCTTAGTTTTTTGAATGTTTAGTTTTAAGTCAGCTTTTTCACTTTCCTCTTTTACCTTCATTAATAGGCCCTTTAGTTACTCTTCCCTTTTTGCCATTAGGGTGGCATCATCTGCATCTCTGAGGTTATTGATATTTCTCTGATTGGCATCTCAAAAACTATGCTATATTGGTACTACTGGTTTAATTTTCTGAAATTATTACCTAATTTAGTAATGTTCCAAGTGGAACAGAGTTTTCCCGCAATTTATATGGTTTCATTCCTGATCACTAGAGTGTATAATAAAATCATAGCAAAACAATTTGCATCTACATTCAAAGCAGGGTGATATTCTAGGCTTCAATAATTATGAACATATTTATCATCAACATGAATAATTGTTAGTATATTGAAAGTTTTATGGGATGTTCATTAATTATTTTTTCTGATACAGCCTGTAATGTCCTGTAATTATTGTGACAATCAAAAATAACCTCCTATGTTTCTAGAATGCACTAGGGAGAAGTGAAAATATCATTGATAAGTGTTAGTAAAAACAAGTAAGGATTTCATTTTATCAAGTCTATGTTAAAGAAACCATGACAGCATTTTCATGAGTGTAGATATTCTTAAAAGGAAGGAGTCGGTATCCAATGACTCAAGGAGAAAGTGGGGTAAACAAGATACAGCATTATTAGATTATAGCATTACAGCTATATTATAGCATTATATATTATATATATTATATTATATATTATATTATATATATTATATATAATATAGCTATATTATAGCATTATTAAATCCAGAATTACTAAATCCAACTGTATTTAATTCTTTATGCTATATTTGAAATATGTATGAAAATTATCAGAAAATTCCCAGGTGTACCACAAAATAAATAACATTTATCAAAATAATTCTTCTTACATTGGCATTTATAGCATAGCATAGTTATAAAAATGTTCTATAACCACTCTATCCAATTAATTTTCTTTGACATCTTCCACTTTCATATCAACAAAGTTTGAAAAAATATGTCTTTCTCATTACTTTACTTTCTTGAACAAAGTAGTTACTTGTATCTGAGACTAAAACCAACAAGTTAAGTTTTCTTCAGTTTACATAGTTTTTTAGATTTACATACATTTTATCATAAATATGCAAGATTAACTATGTCAAACTTTGTTGAACTAAAGCAATTACTTACTTGATTTTATTATTCTTTGTAGCTAAAAACCTTCCTTTTAGATATTTTTTGTCTAAACATTGCCAACAACCATCTACCCCTTATTACCATAACAAAATTACAGATCTAGTTTGTTACGTTTTTAAATTAATTTATTTATTTTAATTGGAGGCTAATTACTTTACAATATTGTAGTGGTTTTTGCCATACACTGATATGAATCAGCCGTGGGTGAACAGTTTGTTACTTTTTAAGCTTAATGTCGTCTCTGAGTCACTGAAATCTTTGAATTGATATTTCTTTATGTATATGGTGACTGATAATGTTATGCTTTTTACTTTGAATTTTCCTCTTCCTAATATCAGCACTCCTCTCCTTTTTTATTCTGTATTTTCCTACTATTTCTTTGAGGAATTTTTAGGCATTTTGAATAATTTTATATACATCTGTTTCTTGCAAACTAAGAGAGCTTTGTGAAATCATTACCATAGTCTTAAAGTCTTTACCTTTTGATCAAAGAATTTGACATAGTTATATTTATTTTCATGTTTGTTGCTTCTGAATTTATTATGGTTATATAGCTGTATGTTACTTTACTTTCTGGTTATTTGCTATTTAAATATACAATATTTTTCCTTCCACAAAGTTTGAAAGATTATAATCTTATTTTTTTAATAAAATCAGCTACTTATAATTTTATCAGATGCATAGGTAAATGCATATTTCTATAAAAATAGTTACAAAAATTAAAAAAAAATTGAATCCCTCTTCCACAGTGAAAAATATAGTTCATTTTACAACCCTTGGTATGCTCCTCCACTTTATAATGCTTGTTAATTTATTTGAAAGTTAGAGACACTGCTTGTAAATAATTATTATGATTCAGCATGCAAATTATATTTCTCAACAACAAAATTAAATTTACATATAAGTATGTAAACCATATTTACAGCAGTATTTTTGCAATGTCCTTTCCAATATTATTAGGCCACTACTTTCAAAATGTTGATTTCTTAATTTTAATTTATTTTTACTCAAGAGTGCATCTTCAACCTCCATTCTTGCAAGAAAATATAATTTTTCTAAGTCTTTCATAATTTGCCTATATGATGGCTTAGTTAGATAGAGATTATTTGAATCACAATAATCTCTCCTTTCTCCTTACTGTGCACTGGATATTTTTTTGCTCATTTTACTGTTGGCACTTGACTCTGAGAGTACAGCATTCTTGTTAGTTGTATGTACTCTTGAAACAATGATGCATTTGAATCTTAAGTTGACCAGATATTTGTTTTACATGACCAAGTCACTTAGTATATCTATATGTTAAATTTCTACATGAGGTTAATAGGGGTATCAGCTTTATAGTTTGTGCAACTATTTCTTAATATTTGAATTAATATTCCTAAAGTACTTAAGAGAGTAGAAAGAATGTAATAAGTTACTCATAATATTGGCCATAATTTTTTTCAAGAATTCTGAGTAGTCTGATCTTTTCCCATGATCTGTTTTGCTGCCTCAATGCTTGCCAGAACTTTTGTTTAACCTTAAAATTAACTTTGACTTAACTTTAAGATTCAAAAAGTTGCTTGAAACTTGGTGACCTCTTTGGACTTGAAGACTGAAAGCTATTTTTCATTAAGAAAAAAGTAGCTTCAATTAAGAAATTAAAAATGTATTTTGCTGTTATTTTAAGTTCTGTTCTTTACCATACTAATTTTTCTTAGGTTTTATATTTTTTCACCTAAAATTTTCTCAAACTTTCCAACAGATTAGCTAATTTTATGACCTATGATAGCTTTTTATTTCTGAGGTTTCTTTTTAACAATATAATTCTGTTGTCTTCAAGTTCTTTCCACATTTCTGTTGTCATTTCATTATTTATGTATTTACTTATTTTACCTTTTTTATGTGTTCCTGTTTTGTTTTTTTTTTTTTTTCCCCATAAAAGCCATATCTGTCCTTTTTGGGAAAGTTGTCAAAAATTCTTCAAATGCTTTACCATTATTACTACTAACACCACTGGTGTCATTATTTACTTTGATAGAAACCCATTTCCACTGTACCACATATTGAAGAGCATAGATTTTAGTATAGAAGTCTGATCTTGATCTTTCCTTGGACCCATCATCCAAGTATCACATGATATAAGCTTTCTTTCTTGCACCACTTTCTAGTAGTGGAATCTAGGAGTTGTAGTCTGGAAAAGAAAAAAAAAAAACAAGGAAAGCTATGCCCTGATTGATAATAGAGGGTCAGAGGTATAAATCTGACTACTGCTGGTTAAATCATCTATGGGACATGACAGGTTAATCTTATGTTTGGTATATTTCTCTATCTTCATGTTCAATCTTTCATCAATATTCAGAGTTCTCACTTCTTGTAAAATTTCTCCTAGATAAAAGTTATTCATTTTTATGCATTATTCTAGACACAATTTACAATATGGTTATATAAAATTTTTAAGTTCAAATTGTGGAGAGTTTAACATGTTTCATGTATAAAAATATCAACTTGAATAGCATTTCAAGTTGTCTTTCCCAACAGTTAGTTATTTTTGCTTTGCCATAACATTATATACTTAGCATCTTGTTACTTTCATCATGCATGCATTTACATACACAGGTCTCTCTTTCCTAGGAGACTAGAAATGAGGGCAGGGAGAGCTTTTACCTTGTTTATCACTGGCTCTCCAGGGCCTATTAAGGGCCTAAAAAAGAATTGCTAATTATTCACTGAATTATATGATCATATACTGTGAGATTGTGGTTCATTGCTTACTTCTTTTGTATTGAGAGGGTTTCATTTGAGATTCACATTATTTTCAGTGACTTTTCTTTCTTATAATAATTTTTTTTTATGGTTGAGGGATGAAAAGATGCAGTTGGTAATTGTTTTGTTGGTTAATTAAGATAATCATGGAACCTCATTTTCTTGGTTAAAAAAGTACCAGCTACTTATTACATAAACTTTTTAAAAACAAAACTAGCAAATAATCATAGGTATCACTAATTCTTGCCAAATCTATGCACGGTAGGTTGAGAATTAATGTCATAATTCTTCAACCCTCTAGACCAAATAATTAAGCAGCACCAAGGTAAAATAAAATATTGCAACAAAACGTGAATGATGTACAGGAAATGGTGTGCTGATGACTGACACAGAAATTTTGAAAACTAATTTGCACTATTGTTCTTGTTGTTTAGTCATTAAATTGCGTCTGACTCTTCTGCAACCCCATGGACAACAGCCTCCTAGGCGCCTCTGTCCATGGGGCTCTCAGACAAAAACACTGGAGTGGGTTGCCATTTACTTCTATAGGGTCTCTTCCTGACTCAGAGATTGACTCAAATCTCCTTGGCAGGAAGATTCTTTATCACTGAGTCACCTGGGAGCCACTGATAACTGATATAAAAGTTCCAAAAATTAATTTTGCACCAATGAACTTTATAAAGGTTAAGGAATTGAGAAGACATAATAGTCATAGTAGTGCTTTTTACAAGAGGATCCTTTTAGAACTAAATTTTAAAAAGGAGGTAGACAGTGAGATTCTCTTCTCCTGTTTGTAGTGAGTAATTGCTTCTTCACTGTCCCAAGAAAAGCAGAACATTGGATTCTTCTGAGACTGAAACAGAAATTCTCTGTATTCTTCTATATAGGAAGCATGAGTGAGCTACTGATCCTGAAACAGGAGGCTAAGTGAATGTTTATATATTGACTATTTAGACACTTCATTGTCTCTAATTCTCTTCTACAATAAGCTGCAGGAGAGCTGACAACCAGGATTATGGATCCAGGTAAAAGACTGGAGAATTTATTTTAGTTTTAAGACTTATAAGATTCCAAGTTTAAATGCTGTCTCTACCAGTTTTTAGACTTTTCAGTAAGAAAATTAAAACATGAAAACAACACCACAAACAAAAACATAATAAAATTAAATAGATCTATTCATAGTTGTGAGTGGGGTATTAAAGTCTCCCACTATTATTGTGTTACTATTAATTTCCTCTTTCATACTCGTTAGCGTTTGCCTTACATACTGCAGTGCTCCTATGTTGGGTGCATATATATTTATAATTGTTATATCTTCTTCTTGGATTGATCCTTTGATCATTATGTAGTGTCCTTCTTTGTCTCTTTTCACATCCATTACTTGAAAGTCTATTTTATCTGATATGAGTATTGTGACTCCTGCTTTCTTTTGTTCTCTGTTTGCATGAAATATTTTTTTCCAGCCCTTCACTTTTAGTCTGTATGTGTCTCTTGTTTTGAGGTGGGTCTCTTTTAGACAGCATATATAGGGGTCTTGTTTTTGTATCCATTCAGCCAGTCTTTGTCTTTTGGTTGGGGCATTCAGCCCATTTACATTTAAAGTAATTATTGATGGGTGTGGTCCCGTTGCCATTTACTTTGTTGTTTTGGGTTCATGTTTATACAACCTTTCTGCATTTCCTGTCTAGAGAAGATCCTTTAGCATTTGTTGAAGAGCTGGTTTTGTGGTGCTGAATTCTCTCAGCTTTTGCTTGTCTGTAAAGCTTTTGAATTCTCCTTCATATCTGAATGAGATCCTTGCTGGGTACAGTAATCTAGGTTGTAGGTTATTCTCTTTCATTACATAGATGCAAAAATCCTTAACAAAATTATAGCAAACAGAATCCAACAACATATTTTAAAAAATCATACACCATGACCAAGAGGGCTTTATCCCAGGAATGCAAGGATTCTTTAATATCCACAAATCAATGTAATACACCACATTAACAAATTGAAAGATAAAAACCATATGATTATCTCAATAGATGCAGAGAAAGCCTTTGACAAAATTCAACACTCATTTATGATTAAAACTCTCCAGAAAGCAGGAATAGAAGGAACATACCTCAACATAATAAAAGCTATATATGACAAACCCACAGCAAGCATTACCCTCAATGGTGAAAAATTGAAAGCATTTCCCCTGAAATCGGGAACAAGACAAGGGTGCCCACTCTCACCACTACTATTCAACATAGTGTTGGAAGTTTTGGCCACAGCAGTCAGAGCAGAAAAAGAAGTAAAAGGAATCCAGATAGGAAAAGAAAAAGTGTAACTCTCACTGTTTGCAGATGACATGATCCTCTACATAGAAAACCCTAAAGACTCTACCAGAAAATTACTAGAGCTAATCAACAAATATAGTAAAATTGCAGGATATAAAATTAACACACAGAAATCCCTTGCATTCCTATACACTAACAATGAGAAAACAGAAAGAGAAATTAAGGAAACAATACCATTCACCATTGCAGCAAAAAGAATAAAATACTTAGGAGTATATCTACCTAAAGAAACAAAAGACCTATACATAGAAAACTATAAAACACTGATGAAAGAAATCAAAGAGGACACAAACAGATGGAGAAACATACCGTGTTCATGGATTGGAAGAATCAATATTGTCAAAATGGCTATTCTACCCAAAGCAACCTATAGATTCAATGCAATCCCTATCAAGCTACCAACGGTATTTTTCACAGAACTAGAATAAATAATTTCACAATTTGTATGGAAATACAAAAAACCTCGAATAGCCAAAGTAATCTTGAGAAAGAAGAATGGAACTGGAGGAATCAACCTGCCTGACTTCAGACTCTACTACAAAGCCACAGTCATCAAGACAGTATGGTACTGGCACAAAGACAGAAATATAGATCAATGGAACAGAATAAAAAGCCCAGAGATAAATCCACGAACCTATGGACACCTTATCTTTGACAAAGGAGGCAAGGCTATACAATGGAAGAAAGACAACCTCTTTAACAAGTGGTGTTGGGAAAACTGGTCAACCACTTGTAAAAGAATGAAACTAGAACACTTTCCAGCACCATACTCAAAAATAAACTCAAAATGGATTAAAGATCTAAATATAAGACCAGAAACTATAAAACTCCTAGAGGAGAACATAGGCAAACACTCTCCGACATGAATCACAGCAGGATCCTCTATGACCTACCTCCCAGAATATTGGAAATAAAAGCAAGAATAAACAAATGGGACCTAATGAAACTTAAAAGCTTTTGCACAACAAAGGAAACTATAAGCAAGATGAAAAGACAGCCCTCAGATTGGGAGAAAATAATAGCAAATGAAGCAACAGACAAAGGATTAATCTCAAAAATATGCAAGCAACTCCTGAAGCTCAATTCCAGAAAAATAAATGACCCAATCAAAAAATGGGCCAAAGAACTAAACAGACATTTCTCCAAAGAAGACATACAGATGGCTAACAAACACATGAAAAGATGCTCAACATCACTCATTATCAGAGAAATGCAAATCAAAACCACAATGAGGTACCATTACACGCCAGTCAGGATGGCTGCTATCCAAAAGTGTACAAGCAATAAATGCTGGAGAGGGTGTGGAGAAAAGGGAACCTCTCACACTGTTGGTGGGAATGCAAACTAGTACAGCCGCTATGGAAAACAGTGTGGAGATTTCTTAAAAAACTGGAAACAGAACTGGCATATGACCCAGCAATCCCATTTCTGGGCATACACACTGAGGAAACCAGATCTGAAAGAGACACGTGCACCCCAATGTTCATTGCAGCACTGTTTATAATAGCCAGGACATGGAAGCCCATCAGCAGATGAATGGATAAGGAAGCTGTGGTACATATACACCATGGAATATTACTGAGCCTTTAAAAAGAATTCATTTGAATCAGTTCTAATGAGATGGATGAAACTGGAGCCCATTATACAGAGTGAAGTAAGCCAGAAAGATAAAGAAGATTACAGCATACTAACACATATATATGGAATTTAGAAAATGGTAATGATAACCCTATATGCAAAGCAGAAAAAGAGACACAGAAGTACAGAACAGACTTTTGGACTCTGTGGGAGAAGGCGAGGGTGGGATGTTTCAAGAGAACAGCATGTATATTATCTATGGTGAAACAGATCACCAGCCCAGGTGGGATGCATGAGACAAGTGCTCAGGCCTGGTGCACTGGGAAGACCCAGAGGAATCGGGTGGAGAGGGAGGTGGGAGGGGGGATCGGGATGGGGAATGCGTGTAAATCTATGACTGATTCATGTCAGTGTATGACAAAACCCACTGAAATGTTGTGAAGTAATTAGCCTCCAACTAATAAAAATAAATGGAAAAAAAAAAAAAGAGGCAGGTCAGGTGGTCTGGTATTCTCATCTCTTTCAGAATTTTCCACAGTTTATTGTGATCCACACAGTCAATGGCTTTGGCATAGTCAATAAAGCAGAAATAGATGTTTTTATGGAAAAAAAATTAAAAAAATAAAATTAAGTAGAAGTAACATGATGATAGAGACTGTAGAAGAAAGAGAATAATATCAATAACATCATCAAGAAGAAAGAGTACTACCTTGATACCCAAGATGCTTTAAAAAATATTACTTAAAAATGACAATAATCTATAAAAATAACAAACAAAAAACAAATGACAAGGAAATCAGCAAATAGCAAACTAAAGAAACAAATAACAATCAAAAACAACCAACAAACAAAAATCTAGTAAATCAAAAAACTTGCCAAGAAAAGAAAATCCTGATGCAAGATGACTTGCAAGTTGAATTATATACCAATATTATCAATCAATCTAAGAACTGATATCATTCAAAGATGAGAATAGAAAAAAGTAAATCAGAATGTTCCCAGAAAAAAAAGAAAATTCTACTTCCCATACTGACTTATTCAGAAAAGTAATGAAAAAGATTGTTTTCAAATCAAGGGAATAGGAGAAAAAAAGAGTAAAGTAAGATTGTAGGAAACCACAGGAAATCCAGAAAGTACGGATTCTTAAAGAGCAGAAAAATCTTGATAAAAGGAATTCTATAAAACACAGTTAGTTGAATTGGAGCAGAAGAACTGAGGTCCCCAGACAGCACTTCTTAAAATAAGGGAGAAAGAGAGAGAATAGTAGTTAAATGTTAATTTTGCTGCTTGAATGTGCTAGAAGTAAAGCCATGGTACATATAAAACTAAACAAAACTACAATTATTAACAATAAAATGGAAATGCTATACAAGTTATAAAAATATTTTCTAATTTTGTTGATGCAAATGTTAAATATTTAGAAAATATGTGATGAGTTAATACTACAGACATAGTACAGGAAAAAATTATGTGGGCAGGCAGGCTGACCTTTATCTCACCTTTCTTATTAGGAGTCAATATAACAACAAACATAGAAAGCGAATATTAGTATACACATATTTTGAAATATGTTAGTAATTTTCAGAAGAAAATAAAAATAAAATAAGAAATAAGAATAAGGGATATGGAGGAGTGGACGTGATTGATTTTTCTTTTTTCATTTTAAATACCATGGTGCTATTTAATTTTAAAATGTAATTATACATTAATTCTAAAAATAACTTAAAAATTAAAGATAGTTATTGAAGTGGATCTAATTTTTGATGTTAGAATTTAATACTGGGAATTATCACTTGATAATTCAATGATTAATCAAGGATAATTGAAGATATGTGTAAGCTGGCTTCCCCAGTGGCTCAGTGGTAAAGAAAATGCCTGTCAATTCAGGAGATGCAAGCATGATCTCTGTGTCATGAAGATCTTCTGGAGAAGGAAATGGAAACCCACTTCACTATTCTTGCCTGGGAAATCCCATAGACAGCAGGGTCTGGTGGGTTACAGTCCATGGTTTGCAAAAGAATCAGACTAAACAACAATAAATGTATAAACACACACCAAAATATATGCATATAGACACTAGTTCCTTAAATATATAACGTTTTAAGACCAGAGAAAGAGTCATAAACTGATTACCTATAGGCCAAAACCCATTATCTTGTCATTGTTTAATTTAAAAATGACCTAAAATTATTTGAGTACTTAATTAAAGATCTTCACCCAACTATTCTTCTCTCTTGGTGGTACCTACTTCCCAAAGACAATGGATTTATGATATTTTGGCCTAGAAATGCTTATATTAAAAACAATCGAGCTTTGGGAATTCCCTGGCAGCCCAGTTGTCAGGATTCTCTTCATTCACTGCCAAAGGTATGGGTTTGATCACTGCTCGATGAACTAAGATCTCACAGGCTTCATGGCATGACCAGAAAAACAAAAAGAATTGAACTTTACATCCTCATTAAAAAGGCTAATTTTGTATGGCTTGAAATAGATATTAATGACCTAAATCAATATCTATCAAGGTAATTTCTTTAATGCAGAACTATACAGAACTGACTGAGGAAACTGGGATTAACTTAATATTTAAATAAATACATCATACATAGGTACATACACACATATTTTGAAATAAAGATTTAGATTCCTACTGTTATTTCTAACTTTTAAGAAAAATCAAAGCTAATTAAAACTGGGAAAGCTGAAAAATTTTGTAATATTATGTCACAGACTTTTCCATATTCTAGGCAAATTCAGCTCACAGATCACAAAAACATACATTGAATATTTGCATCATTGAGAGTTTATTTGGGGACTTCCCTGGTGGCTCAGCAGTAAACAAGCCACCTGTCAATTCAGGAGACCTGGGATGAATCCCTGGCCCAGGAAGTTTTCACATGCTGCAAAGCAACTATTGAGCCTGTGCCCTAAAGTCTGCAACGACTGAGCCCATGTGACACAACTACTGAAGCTTGCACACTCCAGAGCTTGAGCCCTGCAACAAGAGAAACCACAGCAATTAGAAACCCAAGCTCCGCAACTAGAGAGTAGCCCCTGCTCATTGCAACTAGAGAAAAACCCATGCAGAAACAAAGACCTAGCACAACCAAAAATAAATGCATAAATACATTTTTAAAAAAATTTATTTTTCTGTATTTATCTCTCCCAAGTATTCTATTACTAAAAATACCACTACTTTTATGCATATATTTATATACTAGTACATACAATAAATACATAGCTATTGTCTCAAGCTTATCAAAGAAAACTTTTATAACTAAGTCCTAATTAATTTAATCACAGTCTGTTTGATTATTCTATGCATAAAAGCTTGCAAATTATTTGCAGCCCATGTGAAATCACCTCATATGAATATTTTAATGTAAGTTGTGAGTTTCTGATCACTGCTTAAGAAGGTTCATAACTTTACATGATTTTTCTAAAGACACTGCCTGAAAATTTAACTCAAGTAATGACTATATATTTCTGTATATCAGGAAAAAATAATATCAAAGCAATTATTAACAGTATCTTTCATTTCTGCTATGAACATGCATTATTTACTTCCTTAGTACAGCCAGTTCATTGCAAAGTTATTGTGCTTCTACTCTACCCATGGCATAGGGCTTCTGTGAATTTAAATTATACATGATGCCATCTCTTTCCCTTTTGATTTCACTGTAAATTAGGGAGTCATATATAAAGATATAAGTATGCCACATTGTGTAGTGCATGTGATATAATGTGGGTATGAACTCTGTTTTCTGGTGTACTACAGAGTATAGCAGAAGTGATGAAATAATCTGAAGTTGTTAGAAAAGGATTTATTTTGATTCTTAGGCTCTAGGTAAGTATCATCAGGCCACAAAATAACACACTTATTCTGTAATATAGTGGTAGACTGGTCAGATCACCCTCTTGGAAGATCTCCTACTGTTGTAAACCCTTATGTTTGTGATTTTTTTAGGCTTTTTGGTATTATTAATAGTTTAATGCCAAGGACCTGGGTATTTTTCGACAATATGGTAGATAATTTTTTTAAGTTAACCTGTTAATAATACAATATTTTCTTTATGTCTTTGTCTAATTTGCTGACATGCACTTAAGAATAGCATTGAAACATATACATTAGCATATGTAAAATAGATGAATAGTGTTTAAATTTGATGTATGATGCAGGGCACCCAAAGCTGGTGTGACAACCTGGAGGGATACAGTAGGGAGGGAGGTGGGAAGGGGTTTCAGGATGGAAGGGACACATGTATGTGTACATGCGTGCTAAGTCACTTCAGTCGGGTCCGACTCTTTGCGACCCCATGGACTGTAGCCCACCAGGTTCCTCTGTCCATGGGATTCTCCAGGCAAGAAAACTGGAGTGGGTTGCCAGTGCCCTTCTCCAGGGAAATTCCCCATGGGGGATCAAACCCTGTGACTCTTATGTCTCCTGAATTGGCAGTTGGATTCTTTACCATCAGTGCCACCTGGGAAGCACATGGATACCTATGGATTTGTACTGATGTAAGGCAAAAACCATCACAATATTGTAAAGTAATTATCCCCCAATTAAAATAAATAAATAAATTTAAAAATAATAATATAATCTTTTGTTTTTTTTAGAGAGGAAAGGTAGCTTCTGAAGATAGAGAGTGTTCTCCTGACCCTATCCTGCACCTAACGTGAAGCCCCTTGATTGAGGAGCACCTTTATGAGAGGATGGAAAGCTCTGGGAAACCATGCATGCTTCATCATCTGCTGTTTGTTCTACTCTGGAGTGTTGAAATATATTATTAGCCCAAGATAAATAAAAACTTTCTTACTACCATGAAGAGAGTTTTCTGTCATTTCTTTTGAGTGAAACTATTGAGTTCCAGGTTTCTCAAAGTTGAAAAAATAATCCAGGAGAGATTAATTAACTGCAATCAGAAATCTAGAATCTAGGAAGGTAGAGTGAGAAAGATATACCTCTACCCACTTAGTGGGTGACTGGTATGGCAGATTTTATTTTCGAAGATGACTACAACAAAATCTTCCATCCTAAATTCCCTGCTGAACACATGATGTTAAAGTGGCATCTATGTTCCTGACTCTTGAATCTGAGTAAATCTGCAAGGAAGACTTGATGCTATGTGATTTCTGAGGCAAAGTGATGAAAGTTGATCCAGTGTTTTGGGGGTGCTTGCTTCTAGAACCTACTCACTGCTATGAAGCAGAGAGAGCACAGAGTGAGGCCACATTTAGCCTCACTAACAGCTTAGATCGCTGTTCTCTGTGTCAGCAGAGAATTGTCTCACCCACGTATCAGTGAGAAAGTTTTCAGATTTGTGGTATCCAATATTATAACCACAGACCACCTTACCTATCTCCTAAGAAATTTGTATTCAGGTCAAGAAGCAACAGTTAAAACCATATGTGGAAAAATGGACTGGTTTCAACTTGGGAAAGGAGTAAATCAAGGATGTATATTGTCACTCTGTTTATTTAACTTACATGCAGAGTACATCATGCAAAATGCTGGGTTGGATGAAGCACAAGCTGGAATCAAGATTGCTGGGAGAAATATCAATAACCTCAGATAGGCAGAAGACGGCACACTTATGGCAAAAAGTGAAGAACTGAAGAGTGCCTTAATGAAACTGAAAGAGGAGAATGAAAAAACTGTCTTAAAACTCAGCATTCAAAAAATGAAAATCATGGCATCCGGTCCCATCAGTTCATGGCAAATAGATGGGGAAACAACAGAAACAGTAACAGATTTTATTTTCTTGGGCTCCAAAATCACTGCAGATGGTGACTGCAGCCATGAAATTAAAAGATGCTTGCTCCTTGGAAGAAAAAGCTATGGCCAATCTAGACAGCATATTAAAAAGCAGAGACATCACTTTGCCGACAAAGGTCCATCTAGTCAAAGCTATGGTTTTTCCAGTAGTCATGTATGGATGTGAGAATTGGACCATAAAGAAAGCTGAATGCCAAAGAACTGATGCTTTTGAACTGTGGTGTTGGAGAAGACTCCTGATAATCCCTTGAATTGCAAAGAGATCAAACCAGTCAATCCCAAAGAAATCAGTCTTGAATATTCATTGGAAGGAGTGATGCTGAAGCTGAAGCTCCAATACTTTAGCCACGTGATGCAAAGAACTGACTCATTGGAAAAGACCCTGATGCTGGGAAAGATTGAAGATGGGAGGAGAAAGAGATGACAGAGGATGAAATGGTTGAATGGCATCAGTGACTGGATTGACATGAATTTGAGCAAGTTCCGAGAGTTGGTGATAGACAGAGAAGCCTGGTGTGCTGCAGTCCATGGGGTCACAAAGAGTCAGACACGACTGAGTGATGGAACAGACTGAGGCATAATTGGCTATTAAAATTAATTGTTTTGTCTATTTAATTTAATTAAAATCAATTAATTAATCAATAGTTACAACTAGCTTGTGGCTACCATAGTAAAACACTCAGATATAGAATAATTCCATCTTTACAGAAAATCTTTTTAGACTGCATTGTTTCAGATGATTCCCATACCATCTAGGGAGGTACTTCAACACTTCAATGTTCATTGTTAAGGCCTCAGATATCATAGGTTGAGATGTCATCCCCAATGTGCATTTTTCAACTCCTAGTCTATAGGTTGTGGTTTTACACATTAATTTTGGCTTGTCATTCAGTATTAATTGTTGTTATTCAATTGCTAAGTCACACCCAACTATTTGCAACTCCATGAACTGCAGTAATAGTTAGCTCAAACTTATTTTGGAATCTGGAACTGGGTTATTACCATAATAATAACTTAAAATTTGGGACTAGGTGGTGAGTAGAAACTAGAAGGGCATTGAGGAGCCTTTTAGCAAACATGTTCCAGGGAATATTATTGCAAACGGAAGTGAGGGGACATTTATTATGTAGTGGAAGAAAGTTTGGCAAATATGTCTCCCCCAGTAATGTGGACTTAAAACAAATTAGCTACTCTGACATATGGTCATTTCCATATATGGAATGTTAAATGGGCAAGTTACCTTATTCCTGCTATTTATGATAAAATTCTATAGGAGAGAGAAGCCAAAAATAGAATGTTTAAATATAACTGGTCCAAGACTTGCTGGGCTTGAGAATAAAACTATTATTCTCAACCTCTTTGGCAAGCAGTTTTTTCTCAAAATAAAGAATTCAGAGCAGATATTAGACCCAAGTAATACTTTTAGGAAGATATGAAGCTAAGGAATGACTGTGAAACTCTTCTTTACAGCTTCAGAAATGTCTAAAGCATTGACTCACAGACCTTACAGTTAAAAACACTCTACAAATCTTAGGAATATGCCTCATGGATATTCTTCTTAAACAGTAGGTTTTAAGGGTTTTCAGCTATATGATTACACTGAGTGTGATCTAAAAGAGAGTCTATATTGAAGTTATCTGTGGTTGTATCATTTGTCTAATACAGTGAAGATTCACAAACAAACCACAAGTTGGTGTTTGTTTATTTATTTTAGAAAGGAATCGTCCTAGCAGAAGCATAACCAGCTTAGGCTAAATGTGGAAAACAAACAAACAAACAAACAAACAAAAAAAACAGTACAAATGAGATACCTTGGACCCCAAATTTCTTATGAAAGGAAAAGGTGACTTACTTGCAAACACAGTTTTATTGAAAATAAACAAACTAAGCAAATAAGTCATGGGTAGAAACAAAATCCAAAGGGCAAAGTCAAGAGGAATCATTCAGAGAAAATGGAAATATTCACCTGACTCATTTCAGAATTACTAGGGATCAGAGAATGTTGCATGCCTCCTTTTCTTGAATGTTATTGTCTGATGGGTGTGTATGGAGCAGATAACTTGTTTAGTTAATTAGATCAACATATAAAAAGGAAATGTTTTTGAGGAGCTATATAAGAGACAGTATTGAAGGGATTGCATTCACATCTGCACCAGGTAGAGATGACAAGAGTCCTGAAATTCCAGTCTGAGACTGATACTGCAATGCATTAAAAATTTTGGGGAGTATTTCCAGAAAATGAGGATATTTTGTATATGAGAGGAATAGAAATAATATGTGACTAGAAGAAAGAGTTGGGGAATTGTAACGCATAGATTCAACATTTTTCTATTACTCCTTTTATTTCTTCCCTGGCATCTGGACTGTGTAAATGCTGGACAAACAGAAAACAAACAGAAGTGACTTATTGCCATCTTTGGGTCTAGTCCTTAAGAAACCAGCAGCTTTACTTGAGATAGTTTTTTATTTGAATCATTGTGCTGTTACGAGAAGCTAGGTATAGATGTTCTGGCTTATAGGTCCAGATAAGGTCCCAGCTGACAGCCAGCATCACCCTCTAGAACCTGAGCAAGGTGTCAGATAATTTCAGCCCCAACCTTAAAGTCACCTCAGGTGATGTTATGTGGAGCAGGAGGCGAGATATCTCTGCTGAGCCTTGGCCAAAACTCAGCAGAGTTCTGAGAAAAATAAATGACTGTTATCATTTATAGCCACTAGTTTGGGGGTAGTGGTTATACAACAATAGACAATAGAATCACCAGACATAACCCTAAGGAACTCAGTGATATCAAAATTATGAACTAAATCCTGGAAGTCCTGTCAGTGGGATAAAAGTGGGATATGATGTTTATTGAATAGGATTTCCAATTGAATAACAAATGTATGGAAACAGGAATGGTGGAAACCATTTTAGGATTGGTGCTTGCTTCTTGAGAGTAAGTAGAGGAGCAAGATCACCATTTAAGAGATGGTGGTAATTATTTCAATAAACAGAAAAAAACTAGAAATGATCTGAAAAAGGCTCTTTTTGCTCCATTTAGTTGCAGTGGGAAATAAGCCACCTTAACACCTATTAGGAGAAAGAAAGGCAGTGGCTCTTACTGAACTGGAGAATTTTCTACTATGCTAACAAATAAAAAATAGAACTTGGCTCATCTTTAGCGCTGGAAACTCTTTCCTAATGCTTCTCCCACAGCAAGTATTTTCCAGGACCTCCCATGGCTAGGCAGCTAGACAACCTGATTACTTAAAGTCTAGTTTTGAAATTAGTGAGCAAAATTCAGAACTCCTTGACATACTGATGATGATAATAAGCAAAGTCAGGGCTGAGAAAATATGCTTGCTGAGGACAAAAGCTGTCTGTAGGAAATGAATTTCAAGCAGAGGTTCTAAGGTAGGAACATACTCATCAGCATCACTCAATATCTGGCACATAATAGATGATGACAAATAGTAATTGAAAAGAAAGGTAATTAAAACTCTTCTAAGACTTAAAAAAAAAAAAAAATCCTACTTGCAGAGTATCTCTAATACTCCTTGTTTAAAAGTGTGTCCAAAATATTTTCATAAGTTACTTATGCCACAATTCTTTCCCAAAGTTTCACTCCTGATTTTAGACTTCACTTCATATTTTTTTCAAGTCTTTTTGAGTTTTTGCCCACATTCTTAACTCTAGGAATATGTCCAAACAAGACCAAGGTAGATTGGTGTTGTTAAGTATTATATATTTAATTCCTAAATGTTTAATGTCAGTTTATAGTAGTTTAATTGTATTTACATGCTCCTTAGAAGCTATCTTTGCCCCAGGGAACATGAAGTCAGTTGATAAGTGTGAATTCAGTTAAGTCTATCCAAAGTGACAGGAAATGTCACATTAACTCACTCTGCCACATCAAACCCTTTGTGTCATTTGAATAGAAGTACTCTGATGAGAAGAACAAAGCAACATTTGTAGTCTTAGAAAAGTAACTTTGGTATATATTCATGCCTACTGCTCCATCTTCACTTAATTCAGATGCCTGATTAAGATTAGTTTTACACTGTCCCCAACCCCCTTTAAAAGCTTTCATTGGGTCCTTGCTATAAATAGAAGAGGTTTTTGAAATATACCTTTTAGTACTCCAATGGTGACTATAAGATGGCTAAAACAGAAATGTCTTTGGGGCTGAGAAGAAAATGAAAGCAGAGTGGATGGGGTTGCAGGTTCATTACCTTGCTCAAAACAGGACAGTTTCATTCTTATGAATTGATCTATTTATAACTCATTGGAAAAGACCCTGATGCTGAGAAAGATAGGAGGCAGGAGGAGAAGGGAATGACAGAGGATGAGATGGTTGGATAGTATCATTGACTCAATAGGCATGAGTTTGAGCAAACTCTGGGAGATGGTGGACAGGGAAGCCTGGTATGCTGCAGTCCATGGAGTCACAAAGAGTTGGACATGACTGAGTGGCTGAACAACAAATTGCGTGTCTGTGAAAGATTTCACTGGGAGGAATATCTCAAATTTAAACTAATATGCAAGCTATAGTTTTAGGATGGCTTCCCTGGTGGCTCAGTGGTAAAGAATCTGCCTGCCAATGCAGGAGACACAGGTTCTTTCCCTAGGTGGGGAAGATCCCTTGGAGAAGGAAATGGTAACTCACTCCAGTATTCATGCCTGGGAACCCGTGGACAGTGGACCGCATTAGGCTATAGTCCATGATGTCACAAAAAAAAGTAAAAAATGAACTTAGAGACTAAATAACAACATCATTTTAGGATACCTTTCTAACTAATCTGTCACATAAAAATCTGAATAATAATGTCCCCTAATCACAGATTTTTCTTTCATCTCTTGTCTTATTCAGTTATACCCCATTTTCTAGCCTCATCACAATGTTCAGATTCTCATACCTACTAGGTCATTGCTCCTCCCCAGTATAATTAATTTTTACTTCATTGAGGTTAATGTCTAAGCTCTATGTTTGATTGTAAAATTTATTTCTTCTTGCCTTGCATCTTTGTAGAACCTGATGTACACTTCAAGCCCTACTCCTGTAATAATATTTTGTTGGATTTATTGGTTTCTTCATTTTTTTTACTTCTCTGTCTACTTGTTTAGGACTAGGACCCTATCAGATGTAATGCTTCATATTACTTGTGTTCAAAACTCTAACACATACAGAGTGTCAGATGAATGTTTTATATATATATATATATGCCATTATATACATATAATAGGCTGTATTTTTAAGGTTCACCTCAAAACTCGAGAAGGAAAAACAAAAATGTTTCAGAAACCCTCTTCCCTACATGCATAGCCTTCTCCCTGATCAACATCTCCACCAGAAAGGTACATATGTACCTTTCAATGAATCTACATTATTATGTAGATTATAATGAATCTACATTCTAATGAATTCTAATGAATTCTAATGAATCTACATTCTAATGAATCTACATTAATATATCATTATTACCCAAAGTCTATAGTTTACATTAGTGTTCACTCGATATTGCACATTTTATGGGGCTAGACAAATTTATAATGACATGTATCTATCATTATAATATACTGTACAGTATTTTTCACTGCCTTAGGAATCCTCTGTGCTCTGCCTGTTCATTTTCCCTCCCCTCTAATGCTAGGCAACAACTAAAATTTTCCATAGTTTTGCCTATTCAGGAATGGCATATAGTTGCTATCATACAGTAGATAGTTTTTTCAGACAAACTAATTCACTTAAGAATTTAAGTTTCCTCAACGTCAATTAACTGCTTGATAGATCATCTCTCTCTCTCTAGCTTTTTTTTTTTTTTTAACACAATAATATTCTACTGTCTGGATGCACCACAGTTTATTCACCCACTCACCTACTGAAAAACACCTTGGCTGCTTTCAAGTTTTGACAATTATTAGTAAAACTTCTATACATATCTATGTGCAGATTTTTGTGTAGAGGCAACTTTTTAGTCCCTTTGGGAATGGAGGGTAATTGTGAGATCATATGGTAAAAATATGTTTGGTTTTACAGGAAATCACCAAATTGTCTACCAAAGTGTCTATGCCATTTTGCATTCCCAATAGTAATAAATGTTTCTATTGTTTCATAGTCTCACCAGCATTTGGTTTTATCAGTGTTATTATTTTTTTCAATTGTAATAAATGTGAAGTGATTAGTCTAGTTAGAGGTTTACTGAATTTATTGAATTTTTCAAAAAGCCACATTTTGGTTTTATTGATTTTCTCAATTGATTTACTATCCTTTTAATTTCACTGATTTCTACATTTATTTTTACTATAGCTTTTTCCCCTGATTTTTTGGACTTAATTTGCATACTTCTGTTCTCCTAGGGTAAAATCTTAGATGACTGATTGAATTTTCCTTTTTTTTTTTTTTTTACTAATATATGCAACCATTCTCCATTTAAGCACTGCTTTGGTGACCTCCCACACATTTTATTTAATGTTTGTTTTTATTTTCACTTAGCTTAAAATATTTTAAATTAATTTATATATTTTAATTGGAGGCTGATTACTTTACAATATTGTAGTGGTTTTTGAAATACCTTGACATGAATCAGCCATGGCTGTACATGTGCCCCCATCCTGAACTCCCCTCCCACCTCCCTCCCCATCCCATCCCTCAGGGTCATCCCAGTGCACCAGCCCTGAGTGCCCTGTCTCATGCATTGAACCTGGACTGGCAATCTGTTTCACATATGATAGTATACATGTTTCAATGTTATTCTCTCAAATAATCTCACCCTCACCTTCACAGAGTCCAAAATTCTGTTCTATACATCTGTGTCTCTTTTTCTGTCTTGCATATAGGATCATCCTTACCATCTTTCTAAATTCCATATATATGCATTGATAGACTGTATTGGTGTTTTTCTTTCTGACTCACTGCACTCTGTATTACAGGCTTCAGTTTCATCCACCTCATTAGAACTGATTCAAATGCATTCTTTTTAACAGCTGAGTAATATTCCATTGCATATATGTACCACAACTTTCTTATCCATTCATCTGCTGAAGGACATCTAGGTTGCTTCCATGTCCTAGTTATTGTAAATAGTGCTGCAATGAACATTGGGGTAAATGTGTCTCTTTCAATTCTGGTTTCCTCATTGTGTATGCCCAGCAGTGGGATTGCTGGGTCATATGGCAGTTCTATTTCCAGTTTTTTAAGGAATCTCCACATTGTTCTCCATAGTGGCTGTACTAGTTTGCATTCCCACCAACAGTGTAAGAGGATTCCCTTTTCTCCACTCCCTCTTAAGCATTTATTATTTGCAGACTTTTGGATAGCAGCCATTCTGACTGGCGTGAAATGGTACCTCATTGTGGTTTTGATTTGCATTTCTCTGATAATGAGTGATGTTGAACATCTTTTCATGTGTTTGTTAGCCATCTGTATATCTTCTTTGGAGAAATGTCTGTTTAGTTCATTGGCCCATTTTTTGATAGGGTCACTTATTTTTGGTATTGAGCTGCATGAGCTGCTTGTATATTTTTGAGATTAATTATTTGTCAGTTGCTTCATTTGCTATTATTTTCTCCCATTCTGAAGACTGTTTTTACACCTTGCTTATAGATCTCTGATTTCTTTGTCTTTTCCAAATCCAGCTTGAACATCTGGAAATTCTTCATTCACATCCTCTTGAAGCCTACCTAGGAGTATTTTGAGCATTACTTTGCAAGCATGTGAAATAAGTGTAATTGTATAGTAGTTTGGACATTCTTTGGGGTTGCCTTTCTTAGGGATTGGAATGAAAATGGACCTTTTGCAGTCCTGTGGCTACTGCTGAGTTTTCCAAATTTGCTGGCATATTGAGTGCAGCACTTTCACAACATCATCTTTCATTATTTGAAATAGCTCAACTGGAATTCCATCACCTCCACTAGCTTTGTTCGTAGTGATGCTTTCTAAGGCCCACTTGACTTCACATTCTAGGATGTCTGGCTCTAGGTGAGTGATCACACCACTGTGATTATCTGGGTCATGAAGATCTTTTTTGTACAATTCTTCTGTGTTTTCTTGCCACCTCTTCTTAATATCTTCTGCTCCTGGGTAGGATAGGTGTTAGCTATTCTTTAAATTTTTGGTAGAATTCAACTGTGAAGCCATCTTGTCCTGGGCTTCCATTCATTGGAAGATTGTTGATTATAGTTTTGATTTCTGTGCTTGTGATAGGTCTGTTAAGATTTTTTCATTTCTTCCTGGTTCAGTTTCGGAAGGTTGTACTTTTCTAAGAATTCATCCACTTCTTCCCAGTTGTCCATTTTATTGTCATATAGTTGCTGATAGTAGTCTCTTATGATCCTTTGTAATTTTGTGTTATCTGTTGTGATTTCTCCATTTTTATTTCTAATTTTGTTGATTTCATTCTTCTCCCTTTTTTTTTTTTTTTTTTCTTGATGAGTCTGGCTAATGGTTTGTCTATTTTATTTATCTTTCCAAAGAACCAGCTTTTAGTTTTGTTGATTTTTGCTATAGTCTTCTTTGTTGCTTTTTCGTTTATTTCTGCCCTAATTTTTATGGTTTCTTTCCTTCCACTCACCCTGGAGTTCTTCATTTCTTCTTTTTCTAGTTGTTTTAGATGTAAAGTTAGTTTATTTATTTGATTTTTTCTTGTTTCTTGAGGTAAGCCTGTATTGCTATGAACTGTCTCCTTAACACTGGTTTTACTGAATCCCATAGGTTTTGGGTTATCATGTTTTCATTTTCATTTTTTCTATGCCTATTTTGATTTCTTCTGTGATTTGTTGGCTATTCAGAATCATGTTGTTTAGCCTTCATATGTTGGTATTTTTAATAGTTCTTTTTCCCTGTAGTTGACATCTAATCTTACCGCACTGTGGTCACCAAAGATGCTTGAAATTATTTCAATTTTTTTTTAATTTACCAAGGCTAGATTTATGGCCCATTATGTGATCTATCTTGAAGAAAGTTCAGTGTACATCTGAGAAAAAGGTGAAATTCATTGTTTTGTGGTGAAATGTCCTATAGATATCAATTAGGTCTAACTGGTCCATAGTATCATTTAAAGTTTGTGTTTCCTTGCTAATTTTCTGTTTAGTTGATCTATCCATAGGTGTGAATGGGATATTAAAGTCTCCCACTGTTATTGTGTTACTGTTAATTCTTCATTTCATACTTGTTAGCATTTGTCTTACATATTATGGTGCTCCTATGTCAGATGCATATATATTCATAATTGTTATATCTTCTTGGATTGATCCTTTGATCATAATGTAGTGTCCTTCTTTGTCTCTTCACAGTCTCTTTTATTTTAAAGTCTATTTTATGTGATATGAATGCTGCTACTCCTGCTTTTTTTTTTTTTTAGTCTCCATTTTCATGAAATATCTTTTTCCAGCCCTTCACTTTCAGCCTGTATGTGTCCCTCAGTTTGATGTGAGTCTCTTGTGGACAGCATTATATGGGGGTATTGTTTTTGTATCCATTCAGCCATTCTTTGTCTTTTGGTTGGGGCATTCAACCCATTTACATTTAAAGTAATTGTTGATAAGTATGATCCCATTGCCATTTACTTTGTTGTTTTGTGTTTGAATTTATAAACATTTTCAGTGTTTCCTGTCTAGAGAAGATCCTTTAGCATTTGTTGAAGAGCTGGTTTGGTGGTGATGAAGTCTCTCAGCTTTTGCTTGTCTGTAAAGCTTTTGGTTTCTCCTTCATATTTGAATGAGATTCTTTCTGGGTACAGTAATGTGGGTTGTACGTTTTTCTCTCATCACTTTAAGTATGTCCTTCCATTCCCTTCTGGCCTGAAGAGTTTCTATTGAAAGATAAGCTGTTATCCTTATGGGAATCTCTTTGTGTGTTATTTGTTGCTTTTAGTATTTGTTCTTCGTGTTTGATGTCCATTGATTTGATTAATATGTATATTACCCAGGTTCAATCCCTGGGTCAGGAAGATCTCCTGGAGAAGGAAATGGCAACCAAGTCCAGTATTCTTGCCTGGAAAATCCCATGGACAGAGGAGCCTGGTGGACTATGGTCCATGGGTTGGACACGACTAAGCGACTTCACTTTGGGGTGTTTTGTCTTGGGTTTATCCTGTTTGGGACTCTCTGGACTTGGGTGGCTATTTCCTTTCCCATTTTAGGGAAGTTTTCAACTATTATCTCCTCAAGTATTTCCTCATGGCCTTTCTTTTTGTCTTCTTTTGGGACTCCATGATTTGAATGTTGGGGTTTTAACATTGTCTCAGAGGTTTCTGAGGTTGTCCTCATTCCTTTTAATTTTATTTTTTTCTTTTATCCTCTCTGCTTCATTTATTTCCACCATTATATATTCCACCTCACTTAACCTATCATCTTCCTCAGTTATTCTACTGTTGGTTCCTTCCAGAGTGTTTTGATCTCCTTTATTTCACTATTCATTATTGATTGACTCTTTTTATTTCTTCTAGGTCCTTTTTAAGCATTACTTGCATCTATTCAATCCTTGTCTCTAGTCTATTTATCTGTAACTCCATTTTGTTTTCAAGAATTTGGATCATTTTTATTATGATTATTCTGAATTCTTTTTTCATGTAGACTCCCTATTTCTTCCTCTTTTGTTTGGTTTGATGAGCATTTATCATGTTCTTGCTGTTCCATGTACCTGTTGAACATTTCTCTGCCTTTTCATGTTGTTTAGGTAGATGTTTGGAGTGGCCTTTCTGTAGGCTGAAAGTTTGTGGTTCCTCTTTATTGTGGAGTTTGTTCCCTGTGGGTCTGGTTGGACTAGTGGCTTGTCAAAGTTTCCTGATTAGGAAATCTTGCATAGGTGTTCTGGTTGGTGGAGCTGGATGGCTTCTCTCTGGAGTGCAATGAAGTGTCCAGTAGTGAGTTTTGAGGTCTCTATGGGTTTCATGTGACTTTGGGCAGCCTGTATTTTAATGCTCCTGCATCGCTGGAGAATTAGTGTGGTATGTCTTGCTCTGGAACTTATTGGCTCTTGTGTGGAGCTTGGTTTCAGTGTAGATATGGAGGCTCTTGGATGGACTATTGTCGATTAATATTCCCTGGAATGAGGAGTTTTCTGGTGTTCTCAAGTTTTGGATTTAAGCCTCTTGCCTCTGGCTTTCAGTCTTAGTTTTACAGTAGCCTCAAGACTTCTCCTTCCATACAGCACAGATGATAAAACATCTAGTTTAATGGTGAAAAGATTCTCAACAGTGAGGGACATCCAGAGAGGTTCACAGAGTTACATGTAGAGGAGAAAAGGGAGGGGGGAGATAGAGGTGACCAGGTAGAGAAGAGTTGGAATCCAAAGGGGAAGGAGCAATCTAGCCAGTAATCAATTCCCTATGTGCTCTCCACAGTCTGGAACAGCCAGGGGAGTTCATGGAGTTACATAGAGAAGAGAAGAGGGAAGATGGAGATAGAAGTGACCAGGAGGAGAAGGTGGGGAGTCAAAAGGGGAGAGACCAATCTAGCCAGTAATGAGTTCCCTAAGTGTTCTTCAAAGCCCGGGACATTCAAAGAGATTCACAGATTTAAGTAGAGAAGAGAAGGTGGAGGGACGAAATACAGGTGACCTGGGGGAGAAAAGCGAGAGTCAAAAGGGAAGAGAGCTATTAAACCAGTAATCATACCCCTAAGTATAAATGGATACTGAAGATTAGAGTCTTAATGGTATGAAATTGATAACAAATACCAAAACACAAAGATTAAAAATCTAGAGTAGAGGTTAGACTCTCAAAAATACAATATTCAAAATACAAAACAAAATCAATCACAAAAGTTATTAAAAAAAAATATGGAATGTGCTTTAAAAATAGGGTCTAATTTTTTTGCAAGGTAATAGTAAGTTATAAAAATGAAAATTAAATGAGCAATAGAGAACTTAAAAATTGAAAACAATAAAAATTTAAAAATGACAATAGTAAAAATATATCTAGGAATTTCTCTGGAGCTGTTGAGGGCAGTGTGGGGTCAGTTCAGTTTCAGATAGTTCCTTGTTCCAGCTCATACTTCTTCTCAAGGTCTATAGACCCCTTCCAACGCTTAGTCAGTGTTAACTACAGGGTTTTAATCTGTTGCACCTGTCACTTCCAGAGCAGTTCCCTCTTTGTTTATTTTGGGTTCCTCTGTTTTCAAATCTCTTCAGTGTCTAATTTCCGCCCTGACACAAGGGGGTGAAGGCGGTCACTAATTTAGGCTCACTTGTTCAGCTGTGCTGTAGGGAGGGAGGGACACTGCAAACAAATATCACTGGCTGTGTGGGGAGCGCTCGCAGTGTCTGGGCCACACTGGGTTTGTCCCAGCTCACGGCGGTGTGTGCTTCCTTGGTCTACACTGCTCAGGCTCCAGGTTGCACTACAGGGGAACTGTCCAAAGCGGGCCCTGCATTTTGTGCCCTTCCCAGGTCTGAGCAGCTCAGGTAACCTGGTGCTTGGCGAGTGCACTGTCCCAGGTGAGCTGAGTGTCTTAATCACCTCCCTGGCCCCAGGCGGTTGGTTTACCAGGTTTTCCAGGCCACAAGAACGCCATCTCAGGTGTGCCCTGTGTCTTCTCTGGGGAGCTGATCCCAAGCTGCGACCCTCCTGGCAGATGTCAATGGTTCAGTATCCCAGGAAGACTTGGTTAGCAACTGGGAGCATGCTTACAATTTGGTGGAGAATTGCTGAGATTGCCCCTTGCCTTCCAGCTCTGGCTGTTGCCCACCTGCCTCTCTGCCTCTTACAGGGGTGTGGGCTGGTCTGCAGCTGTCCTTTGATATTCACTCAATCCTCGATTCTGTGAGCAAACCAGGCTGCACCTTAAGTTAGTGCTTCTTGTGGGAAAGTTCTCTCTCTCATTTTTTTTTTTTTTTTCTTCTTTCTCTCTCTGGCTATCCCACAGTTTGGGTTGCTATCTTATGTTAGCTCCCTCAGGTTGTCCTCAAGGCATTCAGGCCTGGTCCTTACCTTAAGCATGCAGCCTGCAAATCCCTGTCCAGCCCTTGCTTGCTGGTGGTGGACGTGATTGTCTTGGCTACTTCTCTGCTCGGAGTTGTGGTTAGACACATATTCTGTTTGTTTCTGTCCCCTCCCCGCGCCCCCCCCCCCCCAGTTATGTTGCCCTCTGAGATTCCAAAACTCCCCACAGACGCACTAGTGAGAGGGTTTCTTGCTGTTTGGAAACTTCTCCTTCTACACGACTCCCTCCCCATACTGGTCTCCATCCCTAACTCTTTTGTCTCTCTTTTTGTCTTTTGTCCTACCTCCTTTTGAAGAGAATGGGCTGAATTTCTGGGTGCCTGGTGTCCTCTGCCAGCATTCAGAAGTTGTTTAGTGGAAGTTGCTAAGCATTTAAATGATCTTTTGATGAATTTGTGTGGGATAAAGTGTTCTCCCCATCCTATTCTTCTGCCATCTTTTTTGGTCACCTTAGCTTAAAATATTTTAAAATTTCTCTTGAAATTTCTTCTATGATCCATATGTTACTCAGAAGTTTGCTGTTTAATGTTCAAGCATTTGGGGGATTTCCCAGATATCTCCATATTATTAATTTTTAATTTAGTTTCATTATCCGGGAGCAAAGATTGTATGTTTTTATTCTCTTAAATGCATTAAGATTTCTTTTATGTCCTAGAATGTGGTCTATCTTGTTATAAGTCACATGTGAGCAATAAGAAAAATGTGCTTTCTGCTGTTATTGAATGAAATTGCTTATTGACGTCTTTTGTATCCAGTTTATTAATGGTATTGCTGATTTCAACTATGCCCTTATTTTTTACCTGATGTATCTATCAATTTTTGATAAGGGGGTGTTCAATTTCCCCCTCTTAGAGTTTTCATTTAATTTTCTTTGTGTCATGCTGTGCTTAGTCACTCAGTCATGTCTGAATCTTTGAAACTCTATGGACTGTAGCCTGCCAGCCTCTTCTGTCCATGGGAATTCTCCAGGCAGGGATACTGGAGTGGGTTGCTATGCCTTCCTCCAAGGGATCTTCCCAATCAAACCCAGGTATCCCACATTGCAGGTAGATTCTTTACTGTTTGAGCCACCAGGAAAGCCCAGTTTTGCTTGTAGTTCTATTAATTTTTGACTTCTTTATTTAGCATTCTCTTTTTAGTCATATACATACTAAGGACTGTTGTGCTTTCTTTGGGAATCAACTCCTTTCTAATTGTATAATGCCTCTGTGTCTAAGGAATTTCCCCATTCTAAAGTCTTCCTCCAAAATTGATACATCCATTTTCACATTCTTCCAATTTCAGATAGCCTGAAATATTCTTTTGTCCAGTTACTTTTAATCTACTTGTATCTGTATATCTAAATTGACTTTCTAGTAGACAGTATAGAGTTGTTCTACTCTAACAATCTCTTAGACCACTGATATTCAAAGTGATTATCACATAGCTGGATTAATATTTACCATATTTGCTACTATTTTCCATAATCAGTTCAGTTCAGTTCAGTTGCTGAGCCGTGTCTGACTCTTTGCAACCCCATGGACTGCAGCACACCAGGCCTCCCTGTCCATCACCAACTCCTGGAGTTTACTCAAACTCATGTCCATTGAGCTGGTGATGCCATCCAACAATCTCATCCTCTGTCATCCCCTTCTCCTCCCGCCTTCAATCTTTCCCAGAATCAGGGTCTTTTCAAATGAGTCAGTTCTTTGTATTGGGTCACCAAAGTATTGGATTTTCAGCTTCAGCATGAGTCCTCCCAATTAATATTCAGGACTGATTTCCTTTAGGGTAGACTGGTTGGATCTCCTTGCAGTCCAAGGGGCTCCCAAGGGTCTCCTCCAACACCACAGTTCAAAAGCATAAATTCTTCAGTGCTCAGCTTTCTTTATAGTCCAACTCTCACACCCACAGGTGACTACTGGAAAAACCATAGCTTTGACTAGACGGACCGTTGTTTGAGCTTGTTGGCAAAAGTTTTCCATAATACTTTTCCTTGTATTTTGTTATTTTTTCTTAACACTCTTCCACTGATGTTTGGGTTTTATTAGGCATTTTGTATGAGTTAATTGTATATTAGTTATACATACAAAAATTATATAGTGGTTACCCTAGAGTGGTTGCAGTTGATGTTTACAACCAACTAGTCTTCCACATTTAATAACATTACATCATAGGTAGTGTGGGTTCCTTATAATAGCAAACAATTGCAATTCCTCTCTCTCTCTCTCCTTGCACTATTCATTAAGCTGCCATTGATTTTACTTATCATAAGCTATTATAAAAATGTTTATTTAAATATATGCACATGTATACATATATTCATTTTGCATACATATAAAGGTCCATGCTCAAATATATTGCTATTTTTTAATAAATTATCTATTAGATCAACTAAGAATAAGAAACATTAGTTTTTATTTTACATTCACTTATTCTTTCTCTGATACCCTTATATTCTTGATTTAGACTACAGAAAACTTATTTATTTTCCTTCTAAAGAACTTCATTTAACATTTATTGCAAGACAAGTTTATCAACAACAAATACTCTAAGTTTCTGTCTGTCTGAGAAAGTATTTTTTCTCTCACTTTTCAAGAATCATTTTGCAGGATACCTAATTCCAGGTTGGTATATTTTTCTCTCAACACGGTAAATATTTCATTCTACTTTTTTCTTACTTGCATGGCTTCTAAGAAGAAGACAAATGTAATTCTTATCTTTGTTGTTCCACAACTAAGATGCTTTTACCCTCTGGCATGTTGCAATTTTTTTCTTTCTCTTTGATTTTCTGTAGTTTGAGAATGATATGCCTACTTATATTTTGTTCTGACGCATATCCTTGTTGTTTTCTAAACTTTCTGAATCTGGGATTTGGTAGCTGACATCAATACTGGTAAATTTTCAGTCACTGATGCAATTATTACTTGTGTTTCTTTCATTCCCCCTTTTCTGTTATTCCCGTTACACATATGCTACACCTTTGTGGTTGTCACACAGTTCTTAGATACCCTGCTCTTTATTTATTTATTTATTTTTTCTCCAAGTCCCCCCCCCTTTTTTTTTTCCTGTTTACTTTTCCAGTTTGGTGGTTTCTTTGGAGATATGCTCAAGCTCAGATGTTCTTTTTTCAGCTGCATATAGCTTATTAAGTCCTTCAAAGAAATTCTTCATATATGTTGCAGTGGTCTTGATCTCTAGAATTTATTTTAGTACTTTCTTAGGCTTTCCATTTTTCTGTTTCCATTGCACCCTGTTTACTTTACATATTATGTCCCTCAGTATATTAATCATACTTGTTTTTAAAACATTTACCTGATAATTCCAACTTCCCTGCCATGTGTGAGTCTGCTTTTAATGCTTGTTTTGTGTCTTAAAACTTTCTTTTCTTTGGGTATGTCTTGTAATTTTTCACAGTGTACCAGGTAAAAAGAACTTGTGCTGATAAAATAGATTTTTAATAGCATGGTGGTGAGGTGTGAGGTGGGGGGCGGGGGCGGTTGTTCTCTAGTTCTATGATAGGGTCTAAGTCTTTTAGTGAGCTTATGCCTCTAAACTCTGAACTTTACACACGTTTCTCAGTTCCCTTCCCCTCTCACTACCCTCTTTAGATGGGACAGGATGGTTAGAGTGGGCAAGAGTTTGGTATTTCCCTTTCTGCAAGTCAGTTATGTGCTAATCAATCTTCATCAGGCAAGGCTCTGTTTAAATATTTTCTCCTGATATCAGACTTTATTCAAAGAATCCTCTGGCATATTTAAAAATGTCTCCTCTTCTCTTCCTACTGCCCAAAGCTTGGGAGGATTATTATTTTTCACTGTGAGAAGCAAATCATACCCCTTGTGGTAAAACTCACAAAAGCATGGGCATGTCTTTATACCTGAGTATTCTTTAGGATTTTAACTTTTGGAGTTGTCCACATTAAACCCACAACAATTCAAAAATAACAGTTTAGATTTTCCTAACTCCTTACTTCCCTGATGGCTCAGATGATAAAAAATCTGCCTGCAATGCAGGAGAGCCAGGCTTGATCCCTGAGTCAGGAAGGTCTCCTAGCAAAGAGAATGGCTACCCATTTCAATATTCTTGCATGGAGAATTCCATGGACAGAGGAACCTGGAAGGCTACAGTCCACAGGGTCGCCAAAAGTCAGATATGATGGAGCAACAAATTCTTTCCCCTCCTTTTTTTTTTTTAACCCTGTAATTGTTACTATGAAGTTTAAAAATTACCACGTTTAAATATTCCAGGGCAATCTCTTAATAACTTCTGATATCAGGATAAAATATTTAAACAGAGCCCTACCTGTTGAAGTTTTATTAGGACCTAACTGACTTGGAGAACAAGAAATACCCAACTCCAGCTTTTCTGCTCTAGTAATTTGTGATTCTCTGAATTTACCTGTCAGTCTCCCTAATTTTGAGTGCAGTATTTTACCTTGTGACCTCCTTCTCTTTAGGACCTTAGAAAACATATTTATTTTTTAGTTTACTTAGTTGTTAGGATGTAGCAGTGACTTCCAAGATTCTAACATGTAGGGTTGGAAAAATTGGACTTTTATGTATATTTTTGATAAATGAAGTTACACACTTTATAATAGCTACTAGTATTGACTAGTTAAAGAATAATTCTAATTTTCACAAAACCCAGTAAGATATATAATGCCATCACCATTTTCAGAAGAGAAAAATAAGTCTTAGTGATTGATTGACTTGATGCATACAGAGGTTGTAAATGGAGGTCTTTATATTCAAAACCCTTTTTCAAAGTTGGCCTCCTTGTAACACACCTTCAAACAACCCCAAACCAGTAACTCTCTTAGTTTACTCTCTTTATTTTCTTCTCTCTTTTCTCTAATAATCTTTTGTTTTTGCTTCTTCCACTTGATTACTTCAAGTCTCAGATTTCCTAATGCCTTAGGCTTGTCATCACATTCTGGCTTAATATTTCAACAGATATAGCTTTGGATGACCACCCTCTCATGTTACTAATCAATTGCTTTTTGGGGATGACAAGAGATATGCAGGCAATCTGGGCTTGATATGATGATGGTATATTCATAAAGTTCTTTTTGTTTTGAAATGTTCAAACTGTGATCCTTATTTTTCTATGGCAGTCTATCTTTTATGAATTTTGTCAGTTTATTTATTTATTTATTTTTCATTTCCTGCACTTCAGTTAAATCCTATTGCTGTGCAAAGGAGCAAGTAATATATTTTTGTATCTGCTATTACTTAGTGCACTTATAATACTAAATCAAAGGACAGATGTATTTGAAAACATTTTCTAGATGTTATCTGTTACCCTATTTTTTTTGTTTGTTTATAGTTTAGTTATTTGTTTGAGACACCAAACTCTGCCTCAAGTCAAATTGTCCTCAATTACAGTTACTTAGAATATTATATACCATTGTTTTTGTCAGTCTAAATCAAACTAAAGAATCTTCAACTTATGGATCTTACCATAGAAGAATCTGAATGGTCAGCTATAATAGCAAAATTTTCCTAAGTGTACTTTCAGTGATATAAAGAGTGAAAGTCACTCAGTTTTGTTTGACTCTTTGTGATCCCATGGAATATACAGTCCGTGGAATTCTCCAGGCCAGAATACTGGAGTGGGTAGCCTTTCCCTTCTCCAGGGGATATTCCCAACCCAGAGATCGAGCCCAGGTCTCAGGCATTGCAGACAGCTTCTTTACCAGCTGAACTACAAGGGAAGCCCAAAAACACTGGAGTGGATACCCTTTCCCTTCTCCAGCAGATCTTCCTGACCCAGGAATCGAGCTGGGGTCTCCTGCATTGCAGGTGGATTCTTTATCAACTGAACTATCAGTGAAGCCCACAGTGATATAAAAGTGTACTTCTAAAAGTATAGCATCTAAGTACCTGTGGTTGATATCACAAATGTTATAGGCTACTGATAACAACCCACATGCAATAAATCTAATGAAAATGACTTTATTTTTAAGCAAACTTTATAACCTCTAACTGTATATATGCTTCAATCACATATTAATTACTAACTCATTGTACAGTTGGTTTTGGGTGACCCAGACTGAAATCAACTTGTATGAATTAAAACTATTAAATTTAATTGAAAATCCGAAGAATGAGTGTCATCTTCTCTGAATCCAAATAGCAGGGTCAGGTTTTAAGGAAATATTCTTAGTGAGGCAATACAAGTAGTCTTCAGGTCAGGGGAGACACATGTGAAAAGTCTTAAGGTGAAAGTAAGTACGTGGTTTTGACATCCAGAAAAAGTCTCAGCTAGAACCAAGATTGGCATAGTCACTGCCCTGATAAAATTCAGGATAATAATATAAAATATAATAACTATTATGAGTGTTATTCATGAGTATTATGATAGTGCTTTTAAAAATACTCCATGATGGTGAAGAAACAGCACTTAACATAACCCTTAGGATTATGGTAAAATCCAAGAGAAGAATTCTGTTTTACATTCTTATGGAAACATTTGACTTTTGTTGTGTGCCTCCTCTCCTGTGTCCTACTGGAACTACTGATATTGTGGGATAAGAAAAAGTAAATTTATGAATCTGGAGATACACATGAGTTAGGCCATGGGAAACATGTATGTTGCTCAGAATAGATAGGACGCACTAAGATAAAATTTAAACTCCCAAAACTCAGTTGGTTAACACAATAAAAGTTCATTTCTCACAGACATTTTAGCCCTATATAATTGATCCATTTCTCTTACTTCTTGTACCCATGACAGTTGGAACACAGGATTTCAAGGTAGCTACAGAAAGAAACAGAGAAAGAGAACTGTAAGATGTTTGAATAGTCGGGCTGAGAATTGGCTTGTCTTAGATTGCTTCTGTTCATATACTTACCCAATATTGCTTCACATGATCCAGATCTAGCTGCAAACGAAGTTTGGAAATGTAGTCTCTATGCCCAAGGGAAACACGTGGCTTGAAGAACACCTAGTGTTGTTGTTGTTCAGTCATTAAGTTGAACACTTTGTGACTCCACGGACTGTAGCACACCAGGCTTCCCTGTACCTCACTATATCCCGAAATGTGTCCAAGTTCATGTCCATTGAGTTGGTGTTGCTATTCAATCAACTCATTTTCTGCCACCCTCTTCTTTTACCTTCAATTTTTCTCAGTATCATGATCTTTTTCAGTGAGGCAACCGTTTGCATCAGGTGGTCAAAGTATTGGAGCTTCAACTTCAGTATCAGTTCTTCCAGTGAGTTCATTGGTTCAGGGTTCATTTCCTTAAGGATTTACTTGTTTGACTTCCTTGCTGTCCAAGTGACTCTCAAGAGCCTTCACCAGCAACACAATTCTGAAACATTAATTCTTCAGTGCTCAGCCATTTTTATGGTCCAAATATCAAGTCCATACATGACTACTGGAAAAACCACAGCTTAGACTGACTTTATTGGCAAAGTTATGTCTTTGCTTTTTAATACACTGTCTAGGTTTGTCACAGCTTTTCTTCCAAGAAGCAAGCATCTTCTAATTTCAAGATTGAAGTCACCATATGCAGTGATTTTGGAGCCCAAGAAGAGAAAATCTGTGACTGCTTCCACTTTTTCACGTTTCCTTTGCTATGAAGTGATGGGAACAGATACCATGATCTTAGCTTTATGAATGTTGAGTTTTAAGCCAGCTTTTCACTCTGTTCTTTACCTTCATCAAGAGGATCTTTAGTTCCTTTTCTCTTTCTCCATTAGAGAAGTATCATCTGCATATCTGAGGTTGTTGATATTTCTCCCAGGCACCTTGATTATGTCTTTTAACTCATTCAGCCTGACATTTCACATTATATACTCTGCATATAAGTTAAATAAGAAGGGTGACAATATATAGCCTTATCCTACCCCTTTCCTAATTTTCAACCAGTCAGTTTTTCCATGTAAGGGTCTAACTGTTGCTCTTACTCTGTGTACAGATTTCTCAGGAGACAAGTAAGATGATGTATTATTTCCATCTCTTCAAGAATTTTCAATAGTTCATTGTGATTTATAAGTCAAAGGCTTTAGCATACTCAGTAAAGCAGAAGTATATGTTTGTCTGGAATTCCCTTGCTTCCTCTATGATCCAACAGTACAGGAAATTTGATCTCTCGTTCCTTTGCCTTTTTAAAATCCAGCTTTTACATCTGGGAGTTCTTGATTCAAGTGTGCTGAAACCTAGCTTGAAAGATTTTAAGCATAACATTATTTGCATGAAAAATGAGTGCAATTGTCTATTAGTTTGAATATTCTTTCAGATCAGTTCAGTACAGCTGCTCAGTTGTGTCTGACTCTGCGACCCCATGAATCGTAGCACACCAGGCCTCCCTGTCCATCACCAACTCCTGAAATTTACTCAAACCCATGTCCCTCGAGTTGGTGATACCATTGAGCCATCTCATCCTCTGTCGTCCCCTTCTCCTCCTGTCCCAAATACCTCCCAGCATCAGGGTATTTTCCAGTGAGTCAACTCTTTGCATAAGGTGACCAAAATATTGGAGTTTCAGCTTCAGCATCCTTCCAGTGAACACCCAGGACTGATCTCAATTTGGATGGACTGGCTGAATCCCCTTGCAGTCCAAGGGATTCTCAAGGGTCTTCTCCAACACCACAGTTCAAAAGCATCAATTTTTTTGGTGCTCAGCTTTCTTCAGAGTCCAACTCTCACATCCACACATGACCACTGGAAAACCATGGCCTTGACTAGATGGACCTTTGTTGGCAAAGTAATGTCTCTGCTTTTTAATATGCTATCTAATTTGGTCATAACTTTCCTTCCAAGGAGTAAGTGTCTTTTAATTTCATGGCTGCAGTCACCATCTGCAGTAATTTTGGAGCCCAAAAATAAAGTCTGACACAGTTTCCACTGTCTCCCCATCTATTTCCCATGAAGTGATGGGACCGGATACCATGATCTTAGTTTTCTGAGTGTTGAGCTTTAAACCAACTTTTTCACTCTCCTGTTTCACTTTCATCAAGAGGCTTTTTAGTTCCTCTTCACTTTCTGCCATAAGGGTGGTGTCATCTGCATATCTAAGGTTATTGATATTTCTCCCAGCAATCTTGATTCCAGCTTGTGATTACTCCAGCCCAGTGTTTCTCATGATGTACTCTGCATATAAGTTAAATAAGCCGGGTGACAATATAGAGCCTTGACATACTCCTTTTCCTATTTGGAACCAGACTGTTGTTCCATGTGCAGCTCTAACTGTTGCTTCCTAATCTGCATATAGGTTTCTCAAGAGGCAGGTCAGGTGGTCTGGTATTCCCATCTCTTTCAGAATTTCACACAGTTTATTGTGATCCACACAGTCAAAGAATTTGGCATAGTCAATAAAGCAGAAATAGATGTTTTTCTGGAACTCTCTTGCTTTTTGATGGCCCAGAGTATGTTGGCAATTTGATCTCTTGTGCCTCTGCCTTTTCTAAAACCATCTGGAACATCTGGAAGTTCACGGTTTACATATTGGTGAAGCCTGGCTTGGAGAATTTTGAGCATTACTTTACTAGAGTGTGAGATGAATGCAATTGTGCAGCAGTTTGAGCATTCTTTGGGATTGCCTTTCTTTGGGATTGGAATGAAAACTGGCCTTTCCCAGTCCTGTGGCCACTGCTGAGTTTTCCAAATTTGCTGGCATATTGGTGCAGCACTTTCACAGCATCTTCTTTCAGGATTTGAAATAGCTCAACTGGAATTCCATCACCTCCACTAGCTTTGTTCGTAGTGATGCTTTCTAAGGCCCACTTGACTTCACATTCCAGGATGTCTGGTGAGTGATCACACCATCGTGATTATCTGGGTTGTGAAGATCTTTTTTGCACAGTTTTTCTATGTATTCTTGCCACCTCTTCTTAACATCTTCTGCTTCTGTTAGGTCCATACCATTTCTGTCCATTATCGATCCCATCTTTGCATGAAATTTTCCCTTGGTATCTCTAATTTTCTTGAAGAGATCTCTAGTCTTTCCCATTCTGTTGTTTTCCTCTATTTCTTTGCATTGATTGCTGAGGAAGGCTCTCTTATGAAACTCTGCATTCAAATAGGAATATCTTTCCTTTTCTCCTTTACTTTTTGCTTCTCTTCTTTTCACAGCTATTTGTAAGGCCTCCTCAGACAACCATTTTGCCTTTTCGCATTCCTTTTCCATGGGGATGGTCATGATCCCTGTCTCCTGTACAATGTCATGAACCTCTGTCCATAGTTCATCAGGCACTCTATCAGGTCTAGTCCCTTCAATCTATTTCTCACTTCCACTGTATAGTCATAAGGGATTTGATTTAGGTCATACCTGAATGGTCTAGTGGTTTTCCCTACTTTCTTCAATTTAAGTCTGAATTTGGCAATAAGGAGTTCATGGTCTGAGCCACAGTAAGCTCCTGGTCCTGTTTTTGCTGACTGTATAGAGCTTCTCCATCTTTGGCTGAAAAGAATATAATCAATCTGATTTCGGTGTTGACCATCTGTTGATGTCCATGTGTGGAGTCTTCTCTTGCGTTGTTGGAAAAGGGTGTTTGCTATGACCAGTGCGTTCTCTTGGCAAAACTCTATTAGCCTTTGCCCTGCTTCATTCCATACTCCAAGGCCAAATTTGCCTGTTAATCCAGGTGTTTCTTGACTTTCTACTTTTGCAGTCCAGTCGCCTATAATGAAAAGGACATCTTTTTGGAGTTTTAGTTCTAAAAGATTTTGTAGGTCTTCATAGAACCATTCAGCTTCAGCTTCTTCCCTGTTACTGGTTGGGGCATAGGCTTGGATTACCGTGATATTCAATGGTTTGCCTCGGAAACGAACAGAGATCATTCTGTCGTTTTTGAGATTGCATCCAAGTATTGCATTTCAGACTCTTTTGTTGACCATGATGGTTACTCCATTTCTTCTAAGGGATTCCTGCCCACAGTAGTAGATATAATGTTCATCTGAGTTAAATTCTCCCATTCCAGTCCATTTTAGTTCGCTGATTCCTAGAATGTTGACATTCACTCTTGCCATCTCATGTTTGACCACTTTCAATTTGCCTTGATTCATGGACCTAACATTCCAGGTTCCTATGCAATATTGCTCTTTACAGCATCGGACATTTCTTCTATCACCAGTCCCATCCACAACTGGATATTGTTTTTGCTTTGGCTGCATCCCTTCATTCTTTCTGGAGTTATTTCTCCACTGATCTCCAGTAGCATACTGGGCACCTACCGACCAGGGGAGTTCCTCTTTCAGTATCCTATCATTTTTCCTTTTCATACTGTTCATGGTGTTCTCAAGGAAAGAATACTGAAGTGGTTTGCCATTCCCTTCTCCAGTGGACCACATTCTGTCTGACCTCTACACCAGGATCTGTCCGTCTTGGGTGGCCCCACACGGCATGGCTTAGTTTCAGTGAGTTAGAAAAGACTGTGGTCCATGTGATCAGATCAGCTAGTTTTCTGTGATTATGGATTTAGTGTGTCTGCCCTCTGATGCCCTTTTGCAACGCCTACCATCTTACTTGGGTTTATCTTACCTTGGACTTGGGGTATCTCTTCACGGCTGCTCCAGCAAAGCGCAGCTGCCACTCATTACCTTGTGCGAGGGGTATTTCCTCACAGCCGCCCCTCCTAATATGAACATGGAGTAGCTCCTCTCAGCTGAGCACTGCCCTTCTTTGGTATTGGGATGAAAACAGACATTTTCCAGTCCTGTGCCATGGCTGCATTTTCCAAATTTGCTGACATATTGAGTGAAGTACCTTAATAGCATCATCATTTAGGATTTAAAATAGCTCAGCTGAAGTTCTGTCACCTCCACTAGCTTTGTTGTTAGCAATGTTTCCCAAGACCCACTTGACTTCACACTCTAGGTTATCTGACTTTGGGTGAATGACCACATCATTACTGTTATCCTGTTCATTAAGATTTTTTGTATAATTCTTCTGTGTATTCATGCCACCTCTTCTTAATCTCTTAATTTTTTTTTCTGTCCTTTATCATGCCCAAAGTTGCATGAAATGTTTCTTTGATATCTCCATTTTTCTTGAAGAGAACTCTAGTTTTTCACATTCTCTTGTTTTCCTCTGTTTCTTTGCATTGTTAATTGAAGAAGGCCTTATTTCTCCTTGCTATTCCCTGGAATTCTGCATTCAGTTGGGTATAGCTTTCTTTTTCTCGCTTGCTTTTCCAGTCCTGTGGCCATTGTGAGATTTTCTCTTCTTTCCTTAGCTATTTGTAAAGCCTCCTCAGACAACCACTTTATCTTCTAGCGTTTCTTTTTCTTTGGGGTGGTTTTGATCACTGCCTCCTGTACAATGTTGTGAACTTATGTCTATAGTTCTTCAGGCAATCTGTCTAGCAGATCTAATCCCTTGAATCTATTTGTCACCTCCCCTGTATAATCACAAGGGATTTTATTTGGGTTGTAGCTGAGTGGCCTAGTGGTTTCTCCACTATCTTTAGTTTAAACCTGAATTTTTCAATAAGGAGCTGATGATCCGAGACACAGTCAGTTCCAGGTCTTATTTTTGCTGACTGTATAGAGCTTCTCCATCTTTGGCTGCAAATAATATAATCATTCTGATTTAAGTACTAACCATTTGGTGATATTCATGTGTAAAGTCGTCTCTTGGGTTATTGGAAAAGGATGCTTGCTGTGACCACTGCATTCTCTTCGCAAAGCTCTGTTAGCCTTTGCCTTGCTTCATTTTGTACTCCAAGGCCAAACTTGCCTTGTTACTCTAGGTATTTCTTGACTTCCTATGTTTGCATTTCAATCCGCTATGATGACTAGGACATCTTTTTGTTACTAGATCTAGAAGGTCTTGTAGGTCTACATGAAACTGGTCAGCTTCAGCTTCTTTGGCATCAGTAGTTGGGTCATAGACTTGGATTACGCATGTTGAATGGTTTGCCTTGGAAACAAATGAGGTCATTCTTGAGGTTTTGAGATTCTTCATTTTTTATGAGACTAACATGTTAAAGAATGAAAAGTGCAGTCTAAATATAAAGTTTGTGTGTGTGTATGCATGTGTGTGTGTTCCCAAATAAACAGCCTAATTTCTCTATATATGTGTATCATGCTATCAAAGAATTTATGAAAAGTATTTATAAGTAACTGAGATTAATTAAAATGGCATTAAGGTATTTACATGAGGATTAATGGACAGCCTAGAAGGATCAAATTAGCAGAAGTACTAAAATGAAAATATATTGGAGACTAAGCATTTAATTAAAGCAATTTTCTAGAAAGCAAAGGACATGTAGAATGGGTATAAAATGATATTTAAAGATAAATCATTTGTTAAACTAACATATGATGCAGCAATGCTACTACTCAGCCTATACCCTAATAAAACCATAATTGAAAAAGACGCATGTACCCCTGTGTTCATTGCAGCACTATTTACAATAGCTGGTACTTGGAAGCAACCTAGATATCCATTGACAGATGAATGGATAAAAGAGTTTTGTACATATATACAATGCAATATTACTTAGCCATAAGAAGGAATTAATTCAAGCCAGTTTTAGAGGCGGATGGACATAGAGCTTAATTTTCAACTTAATAAATTAGGACATAAAGCCTAATTATTAATAACTTCAGAAAGACTTTATTAAAAATAAATTTGAAAAGAAACCAAACCAGTGTCAATCAGTGTCAAACTACTATACCTTCTCATCCTTCATCTTTAGCTTTATGCATTTCTTATTCAAAAGACACTAAGGTTTTCTATAGAAAGTAAGTTAATTTTTAATCAAATTATTACAGTTTAGTGTAATCAAAATCAAGCTCAGAAAGAGAAAAGCAAATGTCTAGTATTAATGCATACACATAGACTTTAGAAAAATGGTACTGATGAACCTATTTGAAGGAAAGGAATAGAGACTCAGACATAAAGAACAGACTTTTGAACATAGTGGGGGAAGGAACGAGTTGGATGAATTGAGAGAAGAGCATTGAAATATATATATTACCATATGAAAACCAGATAGCTACAAGGAAGTTCCTGTATAACACAGGGAGCTCAACCCTGTACTCTGTGACAACCTAGAGGAGTGGGATGGATGTTCTGATTTCTAAACAGGCACACACATGGACACTCACACACACAAAAGTCCACTTGGTTTTACAAATAGATGATTGTTTAAAAGACTAGAAGCAGAAAAAGAGAAAAATAAGCCTTAAAAACCTAATTTCAAATACTGAGGATTAGCAACTTTTAACTGAGCTAATCATTCTATTTATTACCATCAGATATCAGTCCCAACATCTGATAAACCAACCAAAAAAAAAAAAAAAGATTTAGTTTTTTGTTTTTTGTTTTTTGTTTTTTTTTTCCAAAATTCACTTCTACAAAGTGATCCACATTGCTCAGGAACAGAAGAACTTGAGATAAAGTGAAATATAGTAAATACATGCACAGTTAAAGGAGGATAAAGTGAAAGTGAAGTCGCTCAGTCGTGTCCGACTCTTTGTGACCCCATGGCCTGACTATAGCCTACCAGGCTCCTCCGTCCATGGGATTTTCCAGGCAAGAATACTGGAGTGGGTTGCCATTTCCTTCTCCAGGAAATCTTCCAGATCCAGGGATTGAACCCAGGTCTCCTGCATTGTAGGCAGACGCTTTACCGTCTATGCCACCAGGGAAGTTGGAGGATAAAGGGAGGATAAGTTGATCTAAAGAGGGAAATGGGAAGAAAAAAAAAAAAAGACAGGCAAAGTTAATCCTGTCCTTACAGTTTTATTTTTTTCTGAGAAAAATTTTCATGTGAGCCTCTATATCATTAAGCAATTGAGATTGAAACGTATCAATTTTAGGTAATCATGTCTTGAATTCTAATTTATCTCCATGGGGTCAATTTAAATGTGGCAAATTGAACTGAGCACAAAAGATTAATAAAAGTGAAATGACAGTCTTTCCTTTAATGTACTGCACACAGTTTGAACCAATTTTACCGCACCCCTATGAGGAGAATTTTATCTATGAAGTAACTGAAAAGATTAATTCACTTAGAAATAATGAGCAGGAGGTTAGTGACTTTTCATTTCACACTTAAAATTTTGTTTAAACCAGTTTGAAATCTAGATTTAAAAAGTCCAAAAGTCAGCTCATATTTTAAAGTGAAAATCTGCTGGTCTGTCCCCACAGTTCACCTGTCACATAACTACACACATCTCCCTTGGTGCTTCTTCTGTATGATTAACTATACTTTTTTTTTTCCCTTTAATATTGAACTTTTCTTCTACAGAACACAGCTTACCTGATGATATCTTTCTTCTTCAATATCACATTAAACTGTCAGTTCTGACCTATCTGATCTTTTTGACTGGTTTATATTTTTGCACATTACATATCAGTGTGTACCATTGCATATTAATAGGCAAGCTGTTTGAGGGTAATCATAACTTAGAAAATGGTAAATATCATACCTATTTCTGATTTTAAAAGTTCCAAAGCCAAGGTTGCATGGGTACAAAACAAAAATAGATACCAAAATATAATTGGATTCTGTTCTGAAGGGAAATTTTATATTTATTTAAAAAGTGAAATGGATATATCATAGAGAATCCTGGTTATTTCAAGGCAACTCACGAGCATCCCCTGATATAAAGTAGCATACTAAAGACCTGCTGAAACTCATCATCCTTACAGTGAAGAATTATATTCAATTTCCCCGTTTGAAATATATTTGAACTCTCTTCTCCTACTGCTCAGAAAGTGAGGAGGCTCATTTTTTTTTTCTCCTCTGTACCTCTTACTGCCTGGAGAAAGAAATTCAGAAATACTGACTACAGAATAAGAGGAAACGATGAGGACCTGAGAATCACTGGGAGTAGAGGAAGGACATTCTTTTTGTACAGATTTCCTACTACTCTTCCCCTTTGTAACATCCTTTTTAATAATCAATCAATTTGGTGTAAAAAAAGGTATCCAAAAATAATAATGCACAATTCCACTGAACTAGAAGGAAAAACATGGCATGCGTGTGTGCTCAGTCATGTCTGACTCTTCGTGACCCTGTGGACTATGGTCCCCCAGGCTCCTTTTGTCCATGGAATTTTCCAGGCAAGACTACTGGAGTGCACTGCCATTTCCTTTTCCAGGGGATCTTCCTGGACCAGGGATCGAACCTGCGTCTCTTACGTTTTCTGCAGTGGCAGGGAGTTTCTTTACCAGCTGAGTCACCAGGGCAGCCCAAAGGTAGACAGATGCTAGAATATAATGAGGGACAAATTACTCTTCAGCAAATAGAAGTTTTCCCTGTTGGGAAAATAACACTACATAGCAAGTGTATTGGCAGGGAAGTGACCACTTCATAGGGTACTGATGCAAGCTGTCAAGATTTCTTCCTAAGAGTTGACTTAGATACTAAAGTACGTGCCATTCAAATGTAAATGGGGGAAGGGTATTCTAGACTCCATAGAAATCCTTTTCATGTGTAATGTGAATTATTTAGACAGAAGGTTTCTATCACAAGAATTGGGTCTGGACCACAAATGTTCTTGTGGCTCAGCTGGTAAAGAATCCATCTACAATGCAGGAGACCTGGGTTCGATCCCTGGGTTGGAAAGATTCCCTGGAGCAGGGAAGGGCTACCCCTTCCAGTATTCTAGCCTGGAAAATTCCATGGATTGTGCAGTCCATGGGGTCACAAAGAGTCGGACACGACTTGAGTGACTTTCACTTTCACAAATGTCCAATGAGGAGAATTATTTTGAATTCTCACATTGAGTGTATGGGATAGGGAAGAAGTGGAGGAAAATACTTTTAATAAGGAAAGTAAAAATAATTGGATCAGAGGATGAGTGTAGCTTTCCTTAACCCTAGAGAAAAAATCGGGAAAGCAAAGTTGGTTAGGATTGTTTTGCTATGAGACTCCTCAGTGGGGTAATGTTTGTGGAGTGCTAAATCCGCATCAGATGGCGAGGGATCGGAGAAGACAGTTTTGGACATGTCCGGAGAAGAGAAGTTCACCATCAATAAATGACCAACAGTGAGAATCTAGAACAGGACCTGGTTTCCGCTCTAGATTTTTGGAACTCAAATATTTGAGATATTTTGATGAAATTATGGAGAAGCTGATGCTTATATAAAAAGTAATTTTAAATAACTGATTAAAGGAATATAATAAATATAGTATTCAAATGTAATAAAACTAAAAATATACATTACTATAAATTTACATTATTTTAAAATTAGACATTATTATTATACATTAAGTGATTTTCTAAGGCATAAACTACTTCCAAGAATGGGAGTGTAAAAATGTATCCCAGCCTCTCATAATATCTTCTTGCAAATTTGTAGAAATTTGTAATTGCAATTTGCAGAAAAATTCAGAGATTTAAATATTGATAATGGTGGATATTTGTTCCAATAGAACTGAAAAAATGTTATATGTTGTATCCAAGGAAAAATCAGACAGCCATGCTGAAATTTACTTGGTAGGGCTGGTCATGAGTGCTAAGTGAAACATCAATTGCAACTTTTTGATGGGAAGTTAGGAAAAGAGAGGGGCATTGTTAGTAAGACTAATATCAGAGCTTGGGGAAAAAAAATGGAGGTAATAAGATTAAAAATTAAAGAATATTAATATTGACAGTAAATGAAATACCATCAGATTTAATCTCCTTTTTCTCTCTATTTAACATAATAAGTCAGAGGATATATATTAGTAGGGAGAGAAAACCAGGGCATGAGCTCTGCATCCCTATATCTCTATCCAGTGTTTAATTCATTGATCCAAACTAAATTTGGAAGAGTGATGTTCTTGGGAACTTAACTTTCATCAGTTCTAGTACCACAATTTTCTGAGACTAGAAACTAGACTAAGACTGTGATAGAACAGAAAATTATTTCCAACAATGTCAGAAAGTCTCCAGCAAACAATCAAAAATAAGAGTGATTTCTACAACTATAAGCTATTCTCTGGTAATTTTAACTTGGAAGGGGCTTAAGTCTCTAATTCATAATAACAAGTACAAGCTCAAGAGCCTGTATGAAAATATAAAAGTTAGCTTTTAGGAATTTAAAATGAAAAACTAACCAGTTTGTCAATCATTAGCTATCACCAGAGGAGGTAACCTTAACCTGCTCAGAAATTATTCAGAAGGTGACATTGTTTGGTAAAATTCATCAAAGTCTGGATAAGACATTTAATTTGCATACTTCATTTGATGCCCTAGAGTTGTTTGGATTAGAAAACATGAAATCATGCTAAGACAATTTTCCAAGAATTGTATAGAAAGCTACACTTCTATTTATTAATTTTCATGATAGATCAAAGCTTCAGACTTATGCAAGATATGTTTAAGCCTAATTAGCTTGCACTTTTACTTTGTTTTCTAAGTAGGCTGTTGGTCCTAATATTCTCAGTGCTGTTTGATAAGCATGCAGTCAGTTTACTAGGTGTATATTAGTTGATTCAAAAGCATATCTGCTGAGTTCTGTTTTTCTTTTTCTTCTTCTTAATAATAACTGAAATAGCACTTTTGTCAAAATAATTATAAACCCAAGACAAAATAAAACAAATAGAATAATTTAAAAACTGGTGGATATTTACTTTTGAAAGAAGGAAGCAACAATAACTGATATCCACATTACACAAGTGTCCCTTAGAATACTTCCCAGTTCCTGTGGTTGCATTTTGGACAGAACTAATAAAGAATCCTTATTTTTGATTGAGGAAATTGAAAGTGAAAATCTCTCGGTTGCTTCCAACTCTTTGTGACCCATGGGATCGTCTGTCCATGGAATTCACCAGGCAAGAATACTGGAGTGGGTTGCCATACCCTCCTCCGGGGGATCTTTCCAACCCAGGGATGGAACTTAGGTCTCCTACATTGCAGGAGGATTCTTGACCATCTGAGCCACCGGGGAAGCCCTTGATTGAGGAGTCAATGGTTACAGTTCAGAGTTGTATGATCCAACTAACAATAAAAGGGAAAATACCAGAAAGGAGGGAGCCAAAAATAAGGGTTGAACTTAAAATTCTGTATAATAATAATAACACAAAGTAGGAGGTGGAAACAGGCATATATTTAAGTAGATTTTTGTAGTTAATTTTTATTGAAATTAAGTATTTAGAATGTTTTATGTTACAATGTTAATTTTAATCCCCCAGGTAGTTGTTAAATAATTGAAAAGTATAATAAAAATAATTAAAATAGTACAATAGAGAAAATCTATTGAAAATAAAAAGAAGCTGTAATGGAGATTAAAAAAAAATAATAAGACATGCAGAAAACAGAAAATCGTAGACATAAGCCCTACATATTGAATAATTATATTGAACACAAATTAATTGAATACTCCAATCAAAAGTCAAAAACTGTTCTGTTGCAATGTTTAAAACCTTTTTGATCCAACTATAGGCACTGTAAAAGACACATAGTTAGGACTCAGAGATACAAGTAAGATTGAAGAATGGGAAAGTTTAATCCTGATCCTTTACAAAGTTTTCAAAAAAGGGATAGATAAGACTTCCCAAGATATGCAATGTGTATTTTAATACTCTGGTATCATAATCAGAAAAGAAAATAATAAGAGATTTTAAGATTATTAACAGTATTTAATATAAATGCACAAGTTCAGCAACATGGAAACAGATTAAAGATTATGATTAAATGGGATTTACCTCAAGAATGTAAAATGTGATTAATATATGAAAATCAATGCAATGTGTGAAAGATACAAACCATATGACTATCTTGATATTTGCTAAAAAACACTTAACAAAATTCAACATACATTCATGATAAAAATGATGTCAATAAATTAGATGTAAAAGGAATGTAGATATGAGATCAACATATATGACAAGCTCACAGCTCACATCATACTCAAAATGAAAAGCTAAACACTTTATCTATAAGACAGAAGCAAAAAAAGAATGCCCACTTGCACTACTATATAACCTAGTACTAAAAGGTTAGACAAGAAATGAAGGTTGGACAAGAAATGAAGTGTCTAAATTGGAAAGATGTGAGTAAAAAGTCTCCCTGCTCACAGTTAACATGATAGTATCTGTAAAAAACCTTAAGATGGCATCAACTTGTCTTTTGGAACTAGTTAAAAAATTCTGGAAAGTTTCAGGTTAAAAAAAAAAAATGTGTTTTTGTACAGTAACAATGAATCATGAAACAAAAGAAAAAAGAAAAAATCTCACAATATCATCAAAACATTAAATTAATCAAGAAATAAAATTATTCAAACTGGAAAATTGCACACTGGAAACTCCAAAACATTCATGAAAGAAATACAACAGTACACAAATAAACGTGAATAGACCCTGTATTTACTCCTAGGTGGCTTCAGTGGTAAAGAATCTGGCTATCAGTGTAGGAGACACAAGATGCCCTGGTTCTATCTCTGGGTTAGAAAGATCCCTGGCGTGGTGGTGGTGATGGTTTAGTTGCTAAGTTATGTCTGACTCTTGTTATTCCATGGACTGTAGCCCGCCAGGCTCCTCTGTCCATGGGATTTTCCAAGCAAGCAAACTGGAGTGGGCTGTCATTTCCTTCTCTAGAAAATCATCCCGACCCAAGGATTGAAACTACGTGTCCCTGCAGTCAGGAAATAGGAACCCGCTCCAGTATTCTTTCCTGCAAAATTCTGTGGACAGAAGAGCCTAGTGAGCTACAGTCTTTGAGGCCCCAACGAATCAGAAATGACTATGCAAATGAGCACACACACCCTGCACTTATGGATCAGGAGAATTAATATGTCAACTGTTCATACTATCCAAAGTGACCTACAGTTTCAAAGAAAACCCTTTCAAAATTCCAATGCATTTTACACAGAAATAGAAAAAAGTTCCTAAAATTTGTGTGGAACCACTAAAGATCCCAGCTAGTTAATACAATCTTAAGAAAGAAAAACAAAGCTAGAGGCATAATAATGCTTCTTAATTTTAAATTATATTACCAAATTATATTAGAAACTTCCATAACCCAATAGCTAAATAAATAAATAACCTGATTAAAAAATAGGCAAAATGCATCATGCAAAATGCTGGGCTGGATGAATCACAAGCTGGAATCAAGATTGCCAGGAGAAATATCAACGACCTCAGATAGGCAGATGATACCACTCTAATGGCAGAGAGATAAGAGGAACTAAAGAGCTTCTTGATGAGGTTGAAAGTGGAGAGTGGGAAGTATTAGCTTAAAACTCAACATTCAAAACTAAGATCATGACATCTGGTCCCATCAGTTCATGGCAAACTATTTTAGTTGGTCAATCACTAAGTCATGTCTGCTTCTTTGCTACCCCATGGACTGCAGCATTTCAGGCTTCCCCGCCTTTCACCATCTCCCAGAGTTTGCTCAAACTCATGTCCATTGAGTCAGTGATACCATCTGACCGTCCTACCCACTGTCACCCCCTTCTCCTCTTGCACTCAATCTTCCAAGCACCAGGTCTTTTCCAATGAGTTGGTTCTGCATCAAGTGGCCAAAGTATTGGAGTACTGAAGCACCAGTCCTTCCAATGAATATTCAGGGTTGGTTTCCTTTAAGACTGACTGGTTTGATCCCTTTGCTGTCCAAGAGATTCTCGAGAGTCATCTCCAGCAATACAGTTTGACAGCATTAATTCTTCAGCTCTCAGACTTCTTTATGGTCCAAATTTCACATCCATACTTAACTACTGGAAAAACTCTACCTTTGACTATAGAAGAGGAAAATATGGAAACAGTGACAGATTTTATTTTCTCCAAAATCATTGCAGATGGTGACTGCAGCAATGAAATTAAAATATGCTTGCTCCTTGGAAGGAAAGCCATGACAAACAGAGATAGCATATTAAAAAGCAGAGACATCACTTTGCCAACAAAGGCCTATATGGTGAAAGCTATGATTTTTCCAGTAATCAGGTGAGATGGACCATAAAGAAGGCTGGTAAAATTATAAACTATTTTATAATAACTTTAATCAGAGAAGTTCATGTATGTTCCCAGAAAGAAGAAAATACCATTGATAAAAGTTGAAGGAGACCTAAGTGATAAGATATTCTGTTTAAATTAACTGAAAAGATTAAAATTGTTAATATGACAGCACTACTGAAATTCATACAGATTTAATATATCCACTATAAAATTTGCACATATTGACAAGCTGATAGATAAAATGTAAATGCAGAATAGCCACAATCATCTTGAAAAAGAAGAACATAGTTTTCAGATTTGCAATTTTCAAACTTATTACAAAGCTGTAATAATGAAGACAATGTGATACTAGAATAAGGAAAAACATACAGAAGAATGGAATAGAAATGAGTATGGGCATAAAATCTTACATTTGTGGTGAATTGATTTTTGATAAGTACCCAAAGGCAATTCAATGGAGAAAACCTATAGTATTTTCAAACAATGATGGGACAAATGGATTCATACATTAAAAACAGTGCACTAGGTACCTTGCCTTCCATAACAGGCAAAAATTAACTTAAAATTGATATAGATCTAAATACAAGAACCTGAACTGTATCAATTGTAGAAGAAAACATAAAGTACATTTTTGTGACTCAATTATTGCAATAATTCTAGATATGACAAGAAAACACAAGAGCTAAAAGAAAAGCTAGATACATTTGAAAGTGAAAGTCACTCAGTCTTGTCTGAATATTTGCAACCCCATACTGTCCATGGAATTCTCCAGGGAAGGATACTGGAGTAGGTAGCCATTAATTTCTCTAGGGCATTTTCCCAAACTAGGGATCAAACCCAGATTTCCTGCATTGAGGTGGATTCTTTACCAGCTGAGCAAACAATAGAAGAAAGAAGACCCTGGGATGTTACATTAACTATGGAGAAGAAAAAGTGTCTACAACTCTTTGCAAATAAAAAGTAACTTAAAAGAGGACTCTATAATCATTTTACTGACTTTATATATTCTTCAGTTCAGTTAAGTTCAGTTGCTCAGTCATGTGTGACTCTTTGTGACCACATGGACTGCAGCATGCCAGGCCTCTCCATCCATCACCAACTCCCAGAGCTTACTCAAACTCATGTTCCTTGAGTTGGTGATACCATCCAACCATCTCACCCTCTGTCGGCCCCTTCTCCTCCCGCCTTCAACATTTCCCAGCTTCAGGGTCTCTTCAAATGAGTCAGTTCTTAACTTCAGGTGGCCAAACTAATGGAATTTCAGATTCAGCTTCAGTATCAGTCCTTCCAATGAATATTCAGGTCTGATTTCCTTTAGGATGGACAGGGTGGATCTCCTTGCAATCCAAGGAACTCTCAAGAGTCTCTTCCAACACCACAGTTCAAAAGCATCAATTCTTCGGTGCTCAGCTTTCTTTATAGTCCAACTCTTACATCCATACATGATTACTGGAAAAACCATAGCCTTGACTAGATGGATTTTATTGGCAAAGTAATATCTCTGCTTTTTAATATGCTGTCTAAGTTGGTCATAACTTTTCTTCAAAGGAGCAAGCATCTTTTAATTTCATGGCTGCAGTCACCATCTGCAGTGATTTTGGAGGCCTCCAAAATAAAGTCTGTCATTGTTTCCCAATCTATTTGCTGCAAAGTGATGAGACCAGATGCCATGATCTTAATTTTCTGAATGTTGAGTCTTAAGCTGACTTTCTCACTCTTCCGTTTCACTTTAATCAAGAGGCTCTTTACTTCTTCACTTTCTGAAATAAATGTGGTGTCATCTGCATATCTGAGGCTACTGATATTTCTCCAGGCAATCTTGATTCCAGCTTGTGTTTCATCCAGTCAAGCATTTCTCATGAAGTTAAATAAGCAGGGTGACAATATACAACCTATATTGTCTGTATACAATATACTGTGACAATATACAGGTTGATAATATGCAGACTTGCCATACTCCTTTCCTGATTTGGAACCAGTCTGTTGTTCCATGTCCAGTTCTAACTGTTGCTTCCTAACCTGCATACAGATTTCTCAGGAGGCAGGTCATGTGGCCTGGTATTTCCATCACTTTCAGAATTTTCCTCAGTTTGTTGTGATCCACACAGTCAAAGACATAGTTAATAAAGCATAATTTTTTTTTTCCCCCTGGATCTCTCTTGTTTTTTCAATGATCCAACGAATGTTGGCAATTTGATCTCTGGATCCACTGCATTTTCTAAATCGAGCTTGAACATCTGGAAGTTCATGGTTCATGTACTGTTGAAGCCTGACTTGGAGAATTTTGAGCAGTACTTTGCTAGCATGTGAGATGAGTGCAATTGTGCAGTGGTTTGAAAATTCTTTGGCATTTTCTTTCTTTGGGATTGGAATGAAAACTGACATTTCTGAGTCCTGTGACCACTGCTGAATTTTCCAAATTTTCTGGCATATTCAGTGCAGCACTTTCACAGTACCATCTTTTAGAATTTTAAATAACTCTTCTGGAATTCCACCCACTTCCACTAGCTTTGTTTGAAGTGATGCTTCCTAAGGCCCAATTGACTTTGCATTCCAGGATGTCTGGCTCTAGGTGAGTGATCACACCATCGTGATTATCTGGGTCATGAAGATCTTTTTTGTATAGATCTTCTGTGTATTCTTGCCACCTCTTCTTAATATCTTCTGCTTCTGTTATGGCCATACCATTTCTGTCCTTTATTGTACCCATCTTTGCATGAAATGTTCCCTTGTTATTTCTAATTTTCTTGAAGAGATGTCTAATCTTTCCCATTCTGTTTTTTCCTCTATTTCTTTGCACTGATCACTGAGGAAGGCTTTCTTATCTCTCCTTGCTATTTTTTGGAACTCTGCATTCAAATGGGTATATCTTTCCTTTTCTCCTATGCCTTAACTTATCATATATATTCTCCTTAACTTATTTTAATTAGCCCCTTTTCCAAATCTTCCACTCCATGTTTCCCTTTTCTGTGTCACCACCTATAATCTGTATTGTTAAACTCAACAACCTCTCTCTCTCTCTCTTTTTTTTTTTTCTTCTATTTAAATTAACTTTTATTGAAGTATAGTTGCTTTACAATGTTGTGTTCGACACTCTGAGACCTTATGGACTCTGAGGCTCCTCTGTCCATGGAATTCTCCAGGCAGTATTCTGGAGTGGGTTGCCATTTCCTCCTCCAGGAGATCAAACCAGAGATCAAACCAGGGTATCTTGCACTGCAGGCGATTGTTTACCATCTGATCCACCAGGGAAGCTCATATTAGTTTCTACATTACAGCAAAATGAATCAGCCATACCTGTACATATAACCCCTCCCTCTTGGACTTTCTTCCCATTAGGTCACCACAGTGCATTAAGCAGAGTCCCCTGTGCTATGCACTATATTCTCATTAGCTATCTAGTTCACACATAGTATCAATAGTGTATATGTGTCAATCCCGGTCTTCAAATTCCTCCCTCCTCCTCCTTTCCCCCTTATACAAGAAAAATATATACATTTCTTGTATATATTTCAGTATACACACAAGAAAAATGTATATATTTCTTGTCTATGTCTGTGTCTCTATTTCTCCTTTGCAAATAAAATCATCTATACCATTTTTCTAGATTCCTCTTGCTTGACTTCACAGCATAATATAACTTTGACCCTCCTTGCTACTTATTGAAACAATTTTACTGTAGGCTTCAATAATGCACATTCTAGTTTTTAACTGTATTACAAGGCACTCTACAGTCATTCTTTTATAGTCCCAACTCTTTTCATACCTCTCTAAATATTTAAGGGGTAAGGCTCAATCCTAGATTCTTACTTTACAACTAGACGGCAAAGTAGTTTTCCTGTTTCAAACCTTCAGTGCGCATCTTTGGCTAGTTTGGTATATTTCTTCAAACATCCACCTTGACCTGGCCCAGAGAAGACTGCCAGGACCCATCTTTAACAAGAATGCTATTTCATGACAATTTTTAACATTCTCTTAAATATTTATAATCTGAGGCTAAACCTAATAGATACACTCCGTTGAAGTTCTTGATGCTGATATTAATAAGCTCATTCAAATCTTGGTAGTTTGTTGGAGTATGTGCCCTGAAAGATGATATTAAGAATGAGTTTACTCACATTTTTTATTAAAAATAGTGTTTATGAAGATAGATATTTTATTTGATTGATATATTATATATATTTGATAAAATTATTGCATATATATTTGATAACTTTGATAAATATGTATTTGCTATATTTGATAAAATTACATATTTATTGATATTTTATATCCACATATATTATTGTTATTATCCACTAGAAATTAGCAAACTACATCAATTATATCTGTTTTTATAACTGAAAAAGTGTGTTTTGAGTATGTAGAAGAATGGTAAAATATATATGAGTTATATTTTTTGTTCAAACCTATTTTTACTAAATTATTGCTATTCTAAAAGCCTTTGTAAAATTGAATTTAAAAAACAATATGGACAAATGATATCTTATACTTTCAGAATATGTTAAAACAAAGTACTTATTACTTTTATGATTTCACTTAAGGTTATATAATATTTTACATTTACATTGTTTAAATTGCACATTGAAAATTTATATCCTGGGTATCATTTGCTCCCAAGTCTTCCCATATCAAAATATTTAAAAGCATCAATTAGGTTTAGCATTCAACTCCAAAAATATGTAAATGTAGACTATGATTTATCTACCAATAAACACGCAAAATGAATATAAGTTGCTAAATTGATTATTTTCAATGGCCAATATTAACTTTTTTTAAACCAATATTTTTAAGAGTAATTGCTCCTTTTCACTCAGATGGTTATGCTTTGATATTACATACACAAGCAGGGAATTTTTATGCAGATTGCATTTATTTTTTAAAGCTTGGCAAATAAAGTAAATTTTTGGCAATTTATATTCAACATGAAACATGATCAATAAGTTTAATAAATAATATCACCAAATGCACCTGGATCTATTTTAAAAGCCACATTATTTGTGGATAAAATGAAGTTTATAACTCCTATAGAATCTTAAAAAGAGTAAGTACAAGGCAACATTATTTCCTAATGCAGAATCACTGATAACAATATATATTATGTTCTAGATCATAACATTTTTTTAAAAACTCTCTTTGAATAGTATGCTCAATTTTGCTATCATGTTGTACCTTATGAATAAAATTTAATCTGTGTGTTTCTTTAGTTTTATTTGAAATAAAATAAAAGCAAGTCAGCTATCCAATATCTTATAGGAGCAAAAGTAATCTTAATTCTACTACCTTCATTTGAATAAATGAGTTCGAATTTAAAAATTAATGTTTGCAATGATTATTTGGCCAGTATATATTGTTATAATATGATTTGATACTTACAACAAATGACCTTACCATATTGTATAAGTGAGTATACAAAGAGTAATTCAATTTTAGTTCAACACTTCAATTTCCTAATACTATAACCAAGACTAAGAGAAGTTGTAACTTGCTCAGGTTATAAAACTAGCATTAATTGAAATTAATTCAGTATCCAAGATGTTTATCATACTTTTATTTATCTGGGTATCCTTCAGTTTTGCTATTCTTCTATGTGTCTTTCTTATAACCAGTCTGCTAAATTTGAGTCTTCCAAAATATGCCAACATACACCACTTTCTCAAAAATACTTTTTAATTGCTTTTACTGACATTACCATTTTAAACATGGTGCATATTTTGGCTTTATGGATAATAAAGGACTTCCCCGTAGCTCAAAGGTAAAGAATCTGCCTGCAATGCAGGAGACCAGGGTTCAATCCCTGGGTCGGGAAGATCCTCTGGAGAAGGGAATGGCAATCCAGCCCAGTATTCTTGCCTGGAGAATCCCATGGACAGAGGAGCCTGGCAGGTTACAGCCTGTGGAATTGCAAAGAGTTGGACACGACTGAGCAACTAACACACACAGGGATAAGAAAATCAAGTCATTCAGAAGGCCACGTGGCATTAGATGTTAGGATAGGTACATACTTCACCAAATTTAAGGCAGTACATTTTGAGCTATGTACATGCAGTAAACCATTATTCTGTTGTAAATGCTACAATTCATATCTAATTTGTACCTCTCTCCTCACCTACTACAATCTTTTATCTGCCAGCAATACATCTGATACCATACATTTGTGTTTCTCTTGTTCATCATCAATAGGTCAGGCAAATAACTAGTCCATTATTGTATATATTAGCTAGTTAAAAGTTAAAATATTTTAATACAAAGCTAGAGCATTTAATCTCAAGATGGCTTTATTCAAAAGATAGAGAAATCAAAAACAACTGAGCTGCCTAATCTTGAGGAGGAGAAATTTTCATGAAAACCAACTTCAGTTCTTTCAACATAGTAACCTGCAAGGCCTCTCTGATGTAGTAGTTGCTCATTTTTCTATTCATGCTTTGCACCTCACTTTGGCTTTCTCACCCAGCTCCAGCCGTTAGATCTCTTTTTAGCTCTTGTGCTGTGCTGTGCTTACTGGCTCTGTTGAGTCCAGCTCTTTGAGATCCCATGGACTGTAGCCTGCCAGGCTCCTCTGTCCACGGGATTCTCCAGCCAAGAGTACTGATGTGGGTTGCCATGCCCTCCTCCAGGAGATCTTCCCAACCCAGGGATCGAACTCTGGCCTCTTGCATTGCGGGCGGATTCTTTACCATCTGAATCACCAGGGAAGCCCTTTTAGCTCCTAGGAAGCATCAAATCTTAGAAAGGTTTTCTTTTTCCTTTTCCATGTCTTTCACATGGATATATTCTGTTTATCCTTTGCATGTTAGCTTAAATATCACTTTTACAGAACATCTTTAACCTAAATTTAAACTTCTTGTTATAATATTTCACATCAGCACATTTACAGAATCAATGAAATTTGTAAACATATATCATTTTATTCATCTAATCATTGTTTAATATTTTTCAAATTAGACTGTAAGTACCAAGATGGCAGAAAATTAGTTTGTTTCTTTATTATTCATATGCAGATTTTATGTTTAACAAGTAGTGTATATCATTATTTTTTCCTGTTCTAGGAGATGAATTATGGTTATATACAATAATGAAATCCATTTTTTATTTCTGTTACCTATCTCCCTAGTACACAAAATTTATCCCAATGCTTTGGTTTAATCTACTAGCTAATAAAAGTATGTTTCAATATGTCTTGTTTCTGAATATAATAATAATGTCCACTGAAATGAGCTACTTCACACATATATATCAGTTATATTTAATTTAATCAACAATCAGATAATTCTCAGTCATATATCATTACCTATAATTAATTTTGCATTGTACTTTAAATAAGTAGTTTGAATACTTTAATGCCTGTGTACTTTCCATTATGGAAAATACCCCCTTTTTGAGGCCTGGGAAGATTCAGCTTTTTTGATTGACTCCATTGTAATCATATGCAATTGAGGAGTTGCTAAAAGTAGACATTAAACAGATGCCCAGAAATAAGCTAATGTCATAGTCTTCTGGAAATGTTAAGTTAAAATAGATTATCTCTTAAAAACTGGAAAATTTGCCCTTATAATACTATATCAGAAATAGCAAGCAGAACATTTCACTTTTATTGAATCAAGGTTCATTATTTAAAATAGCTAATTGTATTGCATAACATGGGAAAAAAAATCAAGTTGCTTACAGACTATTTACAGAATGCAATTTCTTCTATACTTTTATTAAGTGAGACAAAACCTCCAGATGCCAGTACTTTAAAATATGTTATACAGAAAATAAGGCCAGTTGTTTAATATTTTTCAAAACATGAAAGAGGAAAAGAGTCACTTGTCATCTTCATCAAAAAGAGGTCTTGGATGAGGGTGAGAGAATATAATTAGCAATTTTATTCATTAACATTTCCTCCCTGTTCAAAAAGAAATATTGGCTTTAATTTTGCAAAATACATACATTTTTTAGTAAAGACACCCACATTTATGTGGATGCTTTTCTTGAGTTTCTTTAAGTACTAGCAATGTTCGTATTATGGTGCACAACATGAAATAAGAGAATTCACTATCAACAGTATTACCCACCAAAAGGCACGGAATATTGCTTGGACTTATGCAAAAGATCTAGCAAGAAAAAGCTGTTCAGGGGAAAGAATAGGGCATGAGGAAAACCCTCAAAATAATATGCTGACTTGAAACAAATAGACTGCCAGGTGTTTCTGTAGCAAAAATGAGTTTATTGAAGATCAGCAGAGACTAGGGATCAGCAAACAAGGTGAGACATCTGAAATCCCTGCTCAGCAAGGGAAGGAGATAGGTTTTACAGAAAAAAAGTGGGGAAGGCTGCATAAAAAAAAAAAAAAAAGTGGGGGAGGCTGCAGTAAACGAAGAGTCTATGGCTTTTTTTTTTTTGTCAGAGTCCTTGCCAGGAGAGAAGAGTCTTTCTTCATGCTGTTGGGCTCTACTATAACTGCAGGAAATAAGAGTGCACCCTTCAGATTTTCCAACTTCATTTAATTGAATTTTCTATTATGTTGTACAGAATAAACAGAAAAGCAGAAGTTATAGTCAAAACAGGGCACAAAGTCATTTATTTTTGCTGTTGTAGCCTCTTTCATTTCCAATTATCCCTTCTTCCCTGGTGTTTTTACTTGATAATGGAAAACTATAATGGTAGATCCTTCTTTTCCAGAGACATGGAGTAATATTGTATAGATCGTATTAGTTTAAGACTGCCACAATAAATCTCCCTGGGGAGAAGATACTATTTTCAATTCAGAAAGTTAGCAGAATGTGAAATCACTTCTGATTACTCTTCTTCTATTTCATCCTGGTTCAATTAGCATAGGATATTGTATTTGTGAATTACCTGTCATCCAAGGCTTCCTGGTATGTTTATAAAGGCAATGAACTATATGCTAAGAATTTTCTATAATGTGCACTTAAAGCTATTTGTTATGTGATGCACAACAATTGTGTTGGAATATTAGCAAAAAAGAAAGAGCTATATTCATTTATTTTACAATCAGTATAATTTTATCATGTCATCAGTTTATTCACTATTAAAAAAAAAAAAACACCTAGTAAGAATGCAAAGTATTTTCATTGACAATTCAGGTAGAATTCTCAACAATAGATAAAATTATTAGGTTTAAAGAAGAAAAGTGATTAAATCATCCATATTCACATATATTTTTCTGTACTGAGAATTTATTAATAATAGAAAGGAAAATAATTAGAGACTTTGTTCTTGCAACTGATACCTCTTGCTATTTTATTTGATACTTGATGTAAAATGTTGTGTTAGTTTCAGGTGTATAGCAGTGATTAAATTTTATATTTACATATATATATCTCCATTATTTTTCAGATTCTTTTCCCTTATGGGTTATTATAAAATATTTAGTATAGTTTCTATACAGTACAGTACTATACAGTAGTTCCTTGTTGGTTATATGTTTTATATATAGTAAAATGCACATGTTAAACCCAAAGTCCCAGTTTAATTCTGCTCTCCTATCCACTTTGATAACCATAAGTCTGTTTTCTATTTAGGTGTGTCTATTTTTGTTTTGTAAGTAAGTTCATTTGTACATTTTTTCTATCCCACATATGATCAATATCGCATAATATTTGTCTTTGTCTTATGCACTTAGTGTTATAATCTCTAGGTCCTTTTATGCTGCTATGAATGGCATTGTTTCATTTTTAATGGCTTAGTAATAGTCCATTGTGTATATGTATATAACATATTTTATTCATTCATTTGTCAATGGACATTCACATCACTTCCATGTTTTGGTTATTGTGAATATTGCTTTTATGAACACTGGGGTGTATATCTTTTTGAATTAGAGATTTTTCTGGATATATGCACAAAACTGGGCTAGTAGGATCACTGGATCATGTGATTAGTCTATTTTTAGTTTTTAAAGAAATCTTCAACTGTTTCCCATACTGTTTCCCAACTTACATTCCAATCAACAGTTTAGGAGGGTTCCTTTTTCTCCACACCCTCTTCAGTCTTTATTATTTGTAGATTTTTTGATGATGTCATTCTGACCAGTGTGAGGTGGTACCTCATTGAAGTTTTGATTTTCACTTCTCCCATAATTAGTGATATTGAGCATTTTTCCATGCACCTGTTGGCTATCTATATAACTCCTTTGGAGAAATGGCTGTTTAGATTTTCTGTGCATTATTTGATTTTTTTTTTTTTTTTTTTTTTGAGGAGGGGGAGAGTTACAGCTCTGTATAAGCCATTTGTATATTTTGGATATCTATCCCTTTTTGGTCACATCATTTGCAAATATTTTCTTTTATTTTGTAGGACTTTCCAGGTGGTGCTAGTGGCAAAGAACCCACCTGCCAATGCAGGAGACAGAAGAGATGCAGATTTGATCCCTGGGGTGGGAATATCACCTGGAGGAGGGCATGGCAATCCACTTCAGTGTTCTTGCCTGGGGAAATCCCAAGGATAGAGGAGACTGGCCGTCTATGAGCTATAGACCATAGGGTCGCAAAGAGGTGGACATGACTGAAATGACTTAGCACAGTATAAGGTTGTTTTTTTTTTTTATTTCACTTACGGTTTCATTTGTTGTTTAAAAAAATAATAATAACTTTTAAGTTTATTTAGGTTCCATTTGTTTAGTTTTGTTTTTATTTCCATTGCTCTAGGAGACATCCAAAAAGATATTGCTGCAAATTATACCAAAGAGTGTACTGCATATCCTATATTTCACTCTGATTTTCATGGTATCTGGTCTTACATTTAAGTCCCAGAAATAAGCCTATGGTCAGTTAATCCAAGACACAGGAGGCAAGCATATACAATGGATAAAAGATACTCTCTTCAATGAATAGTGTTGGGAAAACTGGACAGCTACATGTAAATTAATAAATTTAGAACACTTTTTAGAATCACATGCAAAAATAAACTCAAAATTTATTGAAGATATAATTGCAGCTTATTTCTAACTGGATTCTGAAATTTCCAATGATTTTTATTTTTATGATTGTTGAAGCAAAGCAGTTGCAACTAATTTCTTACTTGTACTGGTGACACGTGAAACAGAAGAATTTCCTCTATTGGGAAAACAATTATTTTTTTCTCTAGAGATTTGAATGCTGAAATCTCAAATGGTAAGTGTAACACTCTGAATGTATTCACGGTTGAGTAATACTGAAAGCTCATGCAGGACTAGGGCATTATGGCAACTAAAATATCTAATATAATTTTAATATCCTAAATTGGCATATAATTTTATGTATGCATTTAACACTGCCCAAATGAAGAATAAGAACTTATTACTGGGGAGAAGACACAAAATTATTGACTATCTTCAACATTTTACAAGTTACATAATATTTGATGCAAAGAAAAATAATCATATTAGTTCTCTGTAATTTTTGATACCGGTCTGAATTATTTTCACTTTTTAAGTGAATACATTTCCTTCTTTCTTTCTTTCCTCTCCTCCTTTGTTCCCTTCTTTCTAAAGTGGATTAGAAATTAAAGGAGAGATATGTAACAGAGATATGCATGATAAATATTAAAAATAATTAATAGTATTTTAAATCAAAGTAGATAAAGCTGAATTACTGAAGAAAAAGGAGACTTCAGGCTAACTTAGAAAATAAATTGCATCTTTGTGAGAAATGAAAATTTCTTCCATTCAGAGCATGGATCACTGTCAATATGTGAGAAAAAAAAAAAAGATAATCATTTTCACTGTATCATCTCACTGAGTAAATCATTGCTGGGAAATAATAAAACTTCCTGTCTTTAAAGTGGCACTTTTACTTCCTTAAGTACAACTTTTATTTTCTCTCCTGGAGGGTTTTGATAGCTAAAATAGATATTTCCTTTCTTTGACTTTCTTGGACAAGTTTGCTGGTTAACATTTCCCTAGATAAAGCAGAAATTGAAATGTGAGATTTTTGTTGTTCTGTTTTTCCAATATGCATCCAAACAACCTCTCAGAATATTAGGATAAAGAGTTGAAATATTGGAATCTACCAGCTATTTCCAATGCAAGATAATAGTCAATTGTCAATAAGAAAATTATGAGTTGACTACTTTTTTTAAAATTTTCACTGTTTCAAACTCAAAGCCAAGAGTAGCAACTTTTAATTTTGCTTTACAAGATATCCTAACTAGTTTAATTATTCAGATTTCTTTTTCTGACCTATAAAATGGAGCTAATAGTATCTGATGCCTGTTTTCTTTTTTAGGTTAGCATGGAACGGCTAGGTGGTTAATGGAAAGTATGACTAGAATTCCATGTAGTTGAGAAACAAGTAATTTAGATTTATTTTGCTTGATTGGGGTTGATTTGATTGAGGGTGTTGGGAATGGTCATTTTTAAAAGCTCTTTCATAAGTTAATTATAATATTAAATAATACTAGAAATTGAAGATATAGATATAGAATTAAAGAAGAAACATTATTTTTCAACATGACCACAAGTCTTATTTTTGCTATAAAATTTATGAAGTTTTCCTATGTTTATCAAATGAATTTATGCACTTTACACTCATTTAATGCTGCTTTGTTGTATGACAGGCAAGTTCTAAAGATAAAAAGAAAAATATTACTTATGTTTAGTCCTAGAAACATGAGAGAGAGAAATACAAATCAATAATTATGAACAGAAATCTTTGATAAATGCTAAGAAAAATACTAAGGATGAGAAATAAAATAGGAAGGATCTCCTAAGTGGCCAGGGAAAGGTTAAATTTGGCCTGAGAGAATGATGAATGCAAATACAGAAGGTCATGGGCCAACATTATGCCTCTGGTATTAACAGGTATTTATTTAAGACTAGAAGACTTGGTGGGACTGGTGAAAGTTGCAACTAGAAGTGAGGACAGGAACTAGAAAATGAATGAGCAAATGTGCTTGATAGTAAGTATTTTACTCAAAATATACTAGGAATATCATCATTTGTGTATGCACTGGGAAATTTTGTTGAAGTTTTTGTTTGGTTTATGTTTGTTTTTTTCCCCAGGGGAAATTTTTGTTGTCGTTGTTGTTGTTGTTATTGAGAATATTTAAAAATGAATTTTGGGATAGGGACCAGAATAATGAAGTTATATAAATTCTAAACAGACCAATTACAGAAAAATATTAAAAGTTGTTGAAAAGCCCTGCTGTATCTCATAACTCAGTAGATTCACCAACCTAGACAATTTCATGAGGGGATACTAAGAAATCTCAAATAACAGTTTCAGTACTACTTGAAATGTTCCAATAAAGAAAGCAAGAAAATATTCAAAATCTTTTTTTTTTTAATCAGAACAAGAATATACTTAAAAAATTACAAAAGTAGCAAAAAAATCTTGTCATGTTTACTGTTTCTTTTGCTATGCAAATGCTTTCAAATTTAATTAGGGCTCATTTGTTTATTTTTATTTTTATTTTTTTCCCTCAGTCAAAGTGGATCTTGTTACCATTTTTGTCAAATAGTGTCTTGTCTATATCTTCCTCAGAGTTTTATAGTGTCTGGCCTTACATTTAGCTCTTCAATTTGTTTTGAGTTTACTTTTGCATATGATGCTAGGAAATGTTCTAATTTCATCTTTTACATGTAACTGTCCAGTTTTCCTAACACTACTTGCTGAAGAGGCTGTCTTTTCTCCATTGTATATGTTTGTCCCCTTTGTCAACAATGAAGTGCCCATAGGTGCATGAGTTTATAACTGGATTTCTATCTTGTTCCATTGATCCATATTTCTGTTTTTGTGCCAGTACCATAATGTCTTGATTACTATAGCTTTGTAGTATAGTCTGAAGTCAGGCAAGTTAATTCCTTTAGCTCTATTTTTTCTTTCTCAAAATTGCTTTGGGTATTTGGGGTCTTTTGTGCTTTATAAAAATTATAAAAAGCTTTGTTCTAGTTCTAGCAATTACCATTGGTAATTTCATAGATGCTTATTTGAATTGGTAGTATAGTCATTTTAGCAAAATCATTCTTCTAATTCAATGGAAGAATGGTAAAGCTCTCTGTTTGTGTTGTCTTTGATTTCTTTAATCAGTGTCATAGTTTTCTGCATATAGATCTTTTGTCTAATTAGGTAGGTTTATTCCTAGGTAGTTTATTCTTTCTGTTGCAATGGTGAAGGGAATTATTTACTTAATTTATCTTTCTGACTTTTTCATTGTTAGTATATAGGAATGCAAGGGATTTCTGTGAAAAGATAACCTTTGGAAGGGGAGAAAATAATTATAAACAAAGCAACTGACAAAGGGTTAATCTTCAAGATACGTAAACAACTCATGTAGCTCAAAATCAGGAAGACAAACAACCCAATCAAAAAATGGGTGGAATACCTCAACACATATTTCTCCAAATAAATACAATGTTCTTTATTTATAGCTAATAAACATAAAAGATGCTCATTAATAGAGAAATGCAAATCAAAGCTACAATAAGGTATAACCTCACACCTGTCAGGATTACTATCATCAAAAAATCTACAAACAATAAATGCTGGAAAGGATGTGGAGAAAATGGAATATTCCTGAACAATTGATAGGAATGTAAACTGATACACCTACTATATAGAACAGTATAGAGATTCCTTAAAAAATTAGGAATAAAACTACCATATGAACTAACAATCCCATTACTGGACATATATCCTGAGAAAACCATGATTCAATAAGACACATGTATCCCAATATTCTTAGAAGAACTATTTATAGTAGCCAAGATATGGGAGCAATCTAGATGCCCATCAACAGATGAATGGATGAAGATTTGGTACATATGTACAAAGGAATATTACTGAACCGTATAAAGGAAAGGAAATGAGTCAGTTGTAGTGAGGTGGATGAACCTAGAGTCTGTCATATAGAGTAATGTAAGACAAAAGAGAAAAACAAATATTGTATATTAACACAAAGAAGGGAAGTGAAAAGCAAAGGAGTAAAGGACAGATATACCCATTTGAATGCAGAGTTTCAAAGAATAGCAAGGAGATAAGAAAGCCTTCCTCAGCGATCAATGCAAACAAATAGAGGAAAACAATAGAATGGGAAAGATTAGAGATCTCTTCAATAAAATTAGAGATACCAAGGGAACATTTCATGCAAAGATGGGCTCAATAAAGAACAGAAATGGTAGGGACCTAACAGAAGCAGAAGATATTAAGAAGAGGTGGCAAGACTACACAGAAGAACTGTACAAAAAAGATCTTCATGGCCCAGATAATCACGATGGTGTGATCACTCACCTAGAGCCAGACATCCTGGAATGTGAAGTCAAGTGGGCCTTAGGAAGCATCACTATGAACAAAGCTAGTGGAGGTGATGGAATTCTAGTTGAGCTATTTCAAATCCTGAAAGATGATGCTGAGAAAGTGCTGCACCAATATGCCAGCAAATAATAGAAAACTCAGCAGTGGCCACAGGACTGGAAAAGGTCAGTTTTCATTCCAATCCCAAAGAAAGGCAATGCCAAAGAATGCTCAAACTACCGCACAATTGCACTCATCTCACAGGCTAGTAAAGTAATGCTTAAAATTCTCCAAGCCAGGCTTCAGCAATACATGAATCATGAACCTCCATATGTTCAAGCTGGTTTTAGAAACGGCAGAGGAACCAGAGATCATATTGCCAACATCCAATGGATCATCAAAAAGCAAGAGAGTTCCAGAAAAACATCTATTTCTGCTTTATTGACTATGCCAAAGCCTTTGACTGTGTGGATCACAATAAACTGTGGAAAATTCTGAAAGAGATGGGCATACCAGACCACCTGACCTGCCTCTTGAGAAATCTGCATGCAGGTCAGGAAGCAACAGTTAGAACTGGACATGGAACAACAGACTGGTTCCAAATAGGAAAAGGAGTACGTCAAGGCTGTATATTGTCACCCTGCTTATTTAACTTCTATACAGAGTACATCATGAGAAACGCTGGGCTGTAGTAAGCGCAAGCTGGAATCAAGATTGCCTGGAGAAATATCAATAATCTCAGATATGCAGATGACACCACCCTTATGGTAGAAAGTAAAGAAGAACTAAAGAGCCTCTAGATGAAAGTGAAAGAGGAGAGTGAAAAAGTTGGCTTATAGCTCAACATTCAGAAAACTAAGATCATGGCATCTGGTCCCATCACTTCATGGCACATAGATGGGGAAACCGTGGCTGACTTTATTTTTCTGAGCTCCGAAATCACTGCAGATGGTGACTGCAGCCATTAAATTAAAAGATGCTTACTCCCTGGAAGGAAAGTTATGACCAACCTAGACAGCATATTACTTTGCCAACAAATGTCGGTCTAGTCAAGGATATGGTTTTTCCACTCGTCATGTATGGATGTGAGAGTTGGACTGTGAAGAAAGCTGAGCGCCGAAGAATTGATGCTTTTGAACTGTGGTGTTGGAGAAGACTCTAGAGTCCCTTGGACTGCAAGGAGATCCAACTAGTCCATCCTGAAGGAGATCAGTCCTGAGTGTTCATTGGAAGCACTGATGCTGAAGCTGAAACTCCAATACTTTGGCCACCTCATGCGAAGAGTTGACTAATTGGAAAAGACCCTGTTGCTGGGAGGTACTGGGGGCAGGAGGAGAAAGGGATGACAGAGGATGAGATGACTGGATGGCCTCACCGACTTAATGGACAAGGGTTTGGGTGGACTCCAGAAGTTGGTGACGGACAGGGAGGCCTGGTGTGCTGTGAATCACGGGGTCGCAAAGAGTCAAACGGGACTGAGCCACTGAACTGAAATGAACTGATGTAAATACTTAGAGCTGATTCATGCTGTACGGGAGAAACCAACACAAAATTGTAAAGCAATTATAGTCCAATTAAAAATTAAAGAACACACAAAAGCAAACAAGAAAAAAAAATACGTCAAAGGGCTGAAAAATGTGTATCCTAATAAAGCTGAATATGTCTTTATTTGGCATTAATTAAATAAAAAAGAAAAACCCTAGAACTCAAACAAAAACAAACAAAAACCCTAGAACTCAAAACACTCATATATATTGTACCAAACTTATAAACAAATAGAAAACAAAATCCTTTGGCATATCAATATCATGATTTATGTGGTTCAATCTAGATTTGTAAAATAGTAAAATATTAGGAATTCTATAAATATAAATCATAAGAAGTCAATGAAGAGAAAATAGATTATCTCCATAATTCCAGGTATGGTGTTTCATAAAACTCAGTAGCCATTATGGCTAAAAACTCACATTCATAAGTGAAACACAATAAAACAAACAAAAAGAAATGACTAGAAACTACCAAAATTACCAGCAAAAAAGAAACAGATGAATAGATAGAAACTGCTTTATCATGATGATAGGTTTGTATGACTAAAAAGCCATCAAGTTTGCTTAATGGTGAAATTTTAGAAGGACATCCATTAAGTCAGAATACCACTATTGCATTATCATTTCATATTTTTCTGACTGATACAATTAGGAGAGCAGAAGGCAAGTCATCAACATTCATTAGGAGGAGAATAAATAATTGTGAAACATACATATAAAGGACTATAACTCAGCTTTGGAGTAATGAGATAGTAGAAGTGAGCTAGGACTATATATGCTGATGGATCAATACTGTATATGAAAATAGCTAGATAAAGAAGAATATGTACAATGAACTTCTGTTTATTCAAAAAATATGAATATATGTAAATATGCTTATACAAGCATGGGCAATTTCTGGAGTGATACACACACATGCACACATGAACAAACTACTATGCTTTAGTGTCGGGGCTGGAACTATAAAATGATAACAGAGTTTATCTTTTGTTATACAATATGTATCTTTTAACTTTTAGCCAAAGCAATATAGCCAAACCAATTATTATTTATCCTTTTAATAGATTACTTACTCTATAAAAAATAAATTTCTTAAATAATCTGGTTTGTAGAATTTGTAATTTACACAAAAATATCACATCATTACACCAGTCATATGACAAACTCCCTATCCCATATTCATTTTAGCAATATTAGCTTTTAGCATCCATACTTTTAGCAATATTTCTAAGTTGTTATTTTAGAGTCCATTTTTTCTTAACTATTCTTATTTTATTTATTGTGGTTTAAACTTGAGGCTACATTTCTTATCTCCAGTTTCCTTGGAAAGACATTGAGTTAAAGACTAACACTTTATCCTAAGAAGTACTACTCATGAAGAATTCAAAGTGAAGGCAATTACTTTTTAAAATTTAACTTAGACATGATTGAGGATAGTGGTATTGAAGGGGTGTAGATTATGGTTTATATATTTATACAAATAAGACCTTTAACTAGTATCTAATAAAATATCTTACTCCTGTTTATACATTTAGCATAGGGCAAGCTCTAATCTTATTATATAGAATACAGGAGATGAAAGCAAAATAGATCAATGCACACACAATTTGACTTCTGAATTAGAAGTTGTTTTTGAATAGCTCAAAAAATATTTGTTTTTGATGACATCAAGAGGCAGAAACAGTAACAAAACAAATGAAATAGAACACAAATGATGTAAATAATTGAAGATGAGCCCTTGCTATTAACATAGACTCTTTAGATTGTGAGACAAAAAAAGTCTCCATTCAACAGCCATATAGATGATTGACACCTAAAATGAATTTTTAAGCATAAATAATCCTGATCAGTTTAACTGCATAGAGAAATGTTCAACTTTTTACTTCTACAATCGTTTTTATAATAACATGATTTCATATGGAAAATTTTATTTCTTTCACACTGATGTAGTAACAGTGGTAGTAATACCTCTAGGGCAATTTATTCTAAAATCATCAGCATAAACAAATAAGGTTTTCTGGAATACAGAGAAACTGAGGTTAAGCAAAGGGGGGATTTTAGTACTGGTCTGATTATCCAAGATTAATATGCATCACAATGATGGAACAGTATGTAACTAAGCTGCTGTTTCCTTTTTTCAATTGACTTCGATTTTCAAGTGTAGTAATAAACATGTCAATTATATTAAATAGAGAACCTAGATTTCAATAATTTTCAACAAATGGGTAAGTGTTCTTACCATAATGATAACTGGTAACTTGGGCTCTAAAATAACAAGTTATTTCTGTGTTGACTTTGGCTTTTCTAATCTCATTGATTCTTTTAGTTATTTTCTTTTATCTAAGATTCAGATTCAGTCATTTAAGTAAGCTTCAGGTCAGGAAGGTTTTACTGTAGGCACATTACTTATTTTTTAAATAGTTAGATAGCTGAATATGCCCTGTTGATAACCTAATATTGTCCATTTTCATTTGACTATGCTACTAGAAATTTCTCAAATATTGTAATTTTCATAAAATGATTATAGAATGTTAGCTACACAAATCTCTTTGTAAAGATGAATATTAATACATTTGGCTATTTTTCTCAATAACTGATGCTCAATACTAAAAGAATATGAAATAATATCATTCATCAATAGCTGCTGTTAGAATCATTTTTTATTATTGCTCCAATGTAGGAACATTTTTATTTTTAAGTTTAAAGTCTTGCCAAATTTCTTTCTTTATGATATTCTAATAGTACATGGCACATTAACTGCTCTATTAAGAAAACTGTTTATTAAAGTAAAATTGTTGATAATAAAAATATGACAAAAACCATTCTATCTACATGAGTCTATGCAAATATGGATGAAGTGGAATGAACCATAATTATACTTGATAAACAAAAATTGTTGATCTAATTTATTTAGATTTATATTAATTTATTTATGCTAATATAACTATTCATTGTTTTTACACATAGCTGCAAGTGTATATCTAGGTTTCAGAGTATGAAATTTATAAAGATTAAATTCAACAATGGGAAATATAAGGGGAAGTAGAAGACTTTAAAGCCTGAGATATTATTGGACCAGGGAGCTGTGAACATTATTTCCTTAGAGTTCTTTAGCAATTTTGATAGGGAAATTTACAATTAAAAGCTGAGAAAAACATCATGCTAAAAAAATGTAGAGCACTTGCTTCTTGATGAGTTAACCAAGGAAATATTTCAATATTTTACAGTCTTTAGAATGTGTGCCTTCTTAGAAACTTAGATGTTAGAAGTCTAGTGGCAAAATTCAGATTCACTATATCACATTTGGTTTAGGAATTTGTATTTGAACTAGTACCTCATTTGAGTTAGATGATGAGAAACACTAGCCTAGGGATTTTTCTCAAATTTCTCACATTCAGTAATTGAATTTTTTTGTTGCCCAAAGAAAGAGAAGCACATGAGATTTACTCTTATGAAACAGATTCTCAACAAGCTAACTCATAAAATAAAAAGATTACTGCTTAATAGCAACAAAAGACTTCCAGATATATTAGACTGGTTTTTCTTTACAGTATCTTCTACATAAGAAGCCAAATTCTTTCATGTAAATATATTTCTAGGAGCTTGGAATTTTAAAAAAGAGAAGTTTATCTTGGCTAGATAGATTGAAGAAATTGTGGTGGATAATTTGCCCATATCCACAGGTCTGGCAGGGTTTTCAAACTGTGCAAAATATGCATATGAGCCCAGGATATCTTGATAAAACACAGATCTTAATTCTGTAGGATAAGACCCTAAATTCTGAATTTGTAAGACTGCCAAGTAATGCAGAGACTGAAGGGGCTGATCTAGGGACCACACTTTAAGAAGTAAGGCCCTGGTAGGATTCAATAAAATCAAATATTCTAGTCATCCAGTGAATATATTCCCTGTAAGCTGTAATTTCTTCCCTCAATGAAATTTGTCCAGGCAAAACCACACTATAATTGAACATGCAAAAGCTTCTTCTTCTTATAAGTTTCCCTATGTATATCCATCTTCTCTGGAGTACAAATGAACACAACTCTTACCTAGAAGATTTAACTCTTGAACTGTGGTGCCAAGTGAACGGAGCATGAATATTTTCAACTTAGCCAAATAAAATTAATTTGCTTTCTAAAGTTATACTATTATCACCTATGAGTAAAGTGTATATGCTGAACTGTATTTTATTGTAGTTTATATTAGTATTTCCATTTCATGAACCAGGCTGAGAATTTCTCATTAGTTTGATTTTCTATTATTTATTCTGGCATGCAATAATTTATTTTGCTCATTTTACTATTGTTGTCATTTTCTTATTAATTTACAGACTTTCTAATATAGATACTAATAATTTGTCTAATATAGATACTAATAACTTAGCTACATGAATAGCAAACTTCCAGCTTGTTCTGTTCTTTTCTTCTCTTTATGGTAGCCTCTGAAGAGTAAATATTATTGCTTTCAATGTTGTAAATGTCTATCTATCACCTGTCTCTTTTTAATACTTTTTTACTTTTTGTACTTTGCTTGAGAACATCTCTAAGCAAAATTAATACAAATATTTTCTATATCATAATTTAAACAACTCTAAAATTTTGTCTTTCAAATATAAATCTTCCTTCTTCCTGGAACTGATTTTTTGTGGTGTGAGAAGCAGGAATTCAGTTTTTTATTCTTTATTACATATAATCACAATTTGACAAATCATCTCCCCACTACTCTGCAATGTCAATTTTGCTATGGATCAAGTTTTCACATGTGAGTGGGTCTGTTTATCAATTCTCTATCAGTTTCATAGAACAATTTATGAATCCCACAATACTCCCATTAATGCAATTGATATGAGTTAGAACAGTTTTCCCCTCATATTCTGTTTCTCCAGGGATGTCTCAAATATTCTTTACTGTCTTAATGGAAATTCATGTATTTCAAATCAGCTTTTCCAAAAATGTGTAAGACCCCAATTAATTTTGTGTGAACTGGGAAAGACTATTTTCATAATCTTGAGTCTTCTTAAAATCAGTGTAATTTTTCACCAATTTTAAGGACTTCATTTATTGTTCTTTGATCAAAAGAAAACTATGAATGTAACTGGGTGTGATTTCCAGGGCTAGGATATAAAAGAGATTTCAGTCTCTGCCTTGGTCTCCAGATTTCTTATCATGGGAGCAGCCAGCAGTCACGCCATGGGGATGTTCATGAGGCACAGTGGAGCGACCCACAGGAAAAAGCAAGCTTGTTAACAAGGTGGAAGCAAACCAAAACAAAACAAAACTTGGAGATAAATCTCTTTGAAGACTGTAGTCACAGCCAACATCTGACTGCAATCTCACGAGAGAGCCTATCATAGCTACCCAACTATATCACCCCTAAGTTACTGCCCCACAAAGAGTGTGAGATAAAAAATCATTATTGTTGTTTCAGGTTGGTAAACTTTTCACTGATAAGTTAGGCAGCAATGGATAAGTGATACAGTAATATAATAATAGTATTGATATATAATATAATTTATTATAGTTATTACATTATATGATTAATATTTGGATTAATTTATTCATGTTTTACCATTATGTACAGCCTTTTGCCTTACTTTTCAGTTTTTCCTTTTGTCAAAGTCTGACTTTTCTTATCAAAGTATATGTTTCAGAAGTGACATAAATGAACTTTGGGCTTAAATTTTCCTTCAGTTTTAGTTTTTCTAAAATTATGTTATTTTCTTTGTATATTTGAAAGTAAGTTTGCCGAGTTACCATTTTACCAGTGAATTTCTGTTTATACAGACCTAATTTACTTTGTAGATTTCTGTTTTGTTTTGTTTTCAGAACATAATAATAGAGTTAATTTTAACCTCACACTAATACAGCCATTATTCAAATTCTTAGAAGAAATGTTTATAATTTTTCTCCTAAATATTCAGATTGATATCTGACAGAACTGTATAAGCCTGTGGTAGACATATTATTATCATTATTTATTTTCTCCTTTGTCTGAGTGCATTAAATATCTGATCTTAGACCCCCAAATTTTTCTTTAATTAACTTTAGGTTCATGATGTGATTAAAAATAATTGAAGCTCTAGGGTATTGGTGAAATAGTAATAACCCTGAAGCCCATTCACCTTTCTCATCATATTCTCCTATAAATCCTCTGGTTTTAGAAAATTTAACATCTTGTCGGGTCATCCACACACTAAAAGCATTGTTACAATATTTTTTTCTGACATTGTTACATGTTTTGTAAGAAGTATATTTTAGAATATCAGATTTAAAATATTGCTATAGAGAATTCATTGACATAGAATATTGTAAGCTAATGTTTCTGAAAATCATTCTTATAATGTTATAGGAAATTATTTGGAAAAATAGATAAAAATTAGATTCAAGGACTTCAAATAGGCAAATTTTTAAAAAGATGACAAAAACCAAGGTTAAGGTATGATAATTTGTGTCTAAGATAGATGATTGGCAGGTGTATATAGAGAATGCATAATCATTTTAAAAACATTTTCTGATGAAGACCAGAAAGACAAGACAATTAAGAATTTAGAACTTGGAGAACTTTTAGATATTTTCTATTTTCTTCATAAACAGTGCTGTTAGAGAATCTGTGAAGAATGAAAGTAGCAGAATTGTGGAAATTTGGATGATTTCTGCTACCTATTCTAAGGATTATTTAAGGATTCTAAGGACTGTAAGTTTAAGGAAATTAACAAAATGTTAATTTAAAATCTACAGTGTTTCTAAATGCCTAGTCACAGTTGCATAAAATGAATTTATTCATGATCATTTTAGATCATTTCTGCAGTTCTGAATTGCTGTATAATTGAGTGGTCATTGTGAAAGGGTAGAATTAGGAAATTATGACAACAAATAAGGGCATAATTTCATATTTGGAAATCCCCAAGGTGGACATGCCAAAGAGAAAAAAAGTGAAGACATAAAAGAAAAACCACACGTTGAATAAACTGCACAAGCTACACTTGTTGCTATTTAGTCACTAAGTCAATTTGACTCTTTGTGACACCATGGACTAAAGCCTGCCAGGCTTTTCTGTTTGTGGGATTTTCCAGGCGAGAGTGAACTGCCATCTTCTTCCCCAGGGGATCTTCCCAACCCAGGGGTTGAACCCGTGTCTCTTGCATTGGCAGGTATACTCTCCACCACTGAGGCACCTGAGAAGCCCATATAATATACTTAAGGAATGTTTATTCAAGTTGAAGAGTCTTGTACCAGATTGTATGGACAGCCTAAGTAAACAATATAAAGATCAAAATAATGAGCTTGAGTAATATATTATTATTATTATTATTATTATTTTGGCTTATTGCAGCTTAATAGTATCCTACCTAAAGAACAATATTGCACAGGACCCTGTAATGCTAGGTCTATGAATCAAGGCAAACTGGAAGTGGTCAAACAGGAGATGGCAAGAGTGAATGTCGACATTCTAGGAATCAGCGAAATAAAATGGACTGGAATGGGTGAATTTAACTCAGATAACCATTATATCTGCTACTCTGGGCAAAAATCCCTTAGAAGAAATGGAGTAGCCATTATAGTCAACAAAAGAGTCTGAAATTTAGTACTTGGATGCAATCTCAAAAATGACAAAATAATCTCTGTTCATTTTCAAGACAAACCATTCAATATAACAGTAATCTAAATCTATGCTCTGACCAGTAATGCTGAAGAAGGTGAAGTTGAATGGTTCTACGAAGACCTACAAGACTTTCTAGAACTAGCACCCCCCAAAAAAGATGCACTTTTCATTATAGGAGACTGGAATCCAAAAGTAGGAAGTCAAGAAATACCTGGGGAAAAGGGTAAATTTGGCCTTGGAGTACAGAGTGAAACACAGAAAAGGCTAATAGAGATTTGCCAAGAGAATGCACTGGTCATAGCAAATATCCTCTTCCAACAACACAAGAGAAGGCTCTACACATGGACATCACTAGATGGTCAATAGTGAAATCCGGTTGATTATATTCTTTGCAGCCAAAGATGGAGAAGCTCTATACAGTCAGAAAAAACAAGACCAGGAGCTGAGTATGGCTCAGATCAAGATGACCTTATTGCCAAATTCAGACTTAAATTGAAGAAGGTAGGGAAAACCACTAGTCCATTCAGGTATGACCGAAATCAAATCCCTTCTAACTATACAATAGAAGTGAGAAATAGATTCAAGGGATTAGATCTGATAGACAAAGTGTCTGAAAAACTAGGAATGGAGGTTTGTGATATTGTACAGCAGGAAATGATCAAGACCATCCCCAAGAAAAAGAAATGCAAAAAGGCAAAATGGTTTTCTGAGGAGGCCTTAAAATATCTATGAAAAGAAGAGATGTGAAAGGCAAAGGAGAAAAGGAAAGACATACCCATTTGAATGCAGAGTTCCAGAGAATAGCAAAGAGAGCTAAGAAAGCCTTCTGAAGTGATCAATGCAAAGAAATAGAGGAAAACAATAGAATGGGAAAGACTAGAGATCTCTTCAAGAAAATTAGAGATACCAAGGGAACTTTTCATGCAAAGATGGGCTCAATAAAGGACAGAAATGGTAGGGACCTAACAGAAGCAGAAGATGTTAAGAGGTGGCAAGAATACACAGAAGGACTATCCAAAAAAAGATTTTCATGACCCAGATAATCACGATGGTGTGATCACTCACCTAGAGCCAACATCCTGGAGTGCCAAGTCAAGGGGGCCTTAGGAAGCATCACTATGAACAAAGCTAGTGGAAGTGATGGAATTCCAGTAGAACTGTTTCACGTCCAGATGATGATGCTGTGAAAGTGCTGCACTTGATATGCCAGCAAATTTGGAAAAGCCAGCAGTGGCCACAGGACTGGAAAAGGTCAGCTTTCATGCTAATCCCAAGGAAAGTCAATGCCAAAGAATGCCTAAACTACTGCACAATTGCCCGCATCTCACATGTTCAAAATTCTCCAAGTCAGGCTTCAACAGTACATGAACCGTGAACTTCCAGATGTTCAAGCTAGATTTAGGAAAGGCAAAGGAACCAGTGACCAAATTACCAACATCCAGTGAATCATCAAAAGAGCAAGAGAGTTCCAGAAAAACATCTACTTCTGCTTTATTGACTATGTCAAAGTCTTTGACTGTGTGGATCTAACATTGTGTGGAAAACTATTAAAGAGATGGGAATACCAGATGATCTGACCTGCCTCTTGAGAAATCTGCATGCAGGTCAGGAAGCAACAGTTATAAGTCAACATGGAACAACAGACTGTTTCCAAATCAGGAAAGGAGTACGTCAAGGCTATATATTGTCACCTTGCTTATTTAACTTAAATGCAGGGTACACCATGAGAAATGCTGGGCTGGATGAAGCACAGGCTGGAATCAAGATTTCTGGGAGAAATATCAATAACCTCAGATACGCAGATGACACCAGCCTTATAGCAGAAAGTGAAGAAGTAAAGAGCCTCTTGATGAAAGTGAAACAGGGGAGTGAAAAATTGGCTTAAAACTCAACATTCAGAAGACTAAGACAATGGCATCTGGTCCATCAGTTCATGGCACATAGTTGGGGAAAAAATGGAAACAGTGACAGAATTTATTTTCTTGGGCTCCAAAATCACTGCAGATGGCAACTGCAGCCATGAAATTAAAAGACACTTGCTCCTTGGAAGAAAAGCTGTGACTCACCTATACAGCATATTATAAAGCAGAAACATTACTTTACCAACAAAGGACCATATAGTCAAAGCTATGATTTTTCCAGTGGTTGTGTATGGATGTGAGATTTGGACTATAAAGAAAGCTGAGCACCAAAGGATTGATGTTTTTGAACTGTGGTGTTGGAGAAGACTCTTGAGAGTCTCTTGGACTTCAAGGAGATCCAATCTGTTCATCCTAAAGAAATCATTCCTGAATATTTATTGGAAGGACTGATGCTGAATCCGAAACTCCAATATTTTGGCCACCTGATGCAAATAACTGACTCATTAGAAAAGACCTTGATGCTGGGAAAGATTGAAGGCCGGAGGAGAAGGGACAACAAAGGATGAGATAGTTGGATGTCATCACCAACTCAATGGCCTTGAGCTTGAGTAAACTCTGGGAGTTGGTGATGGACAGGGAGGCCTGGCGTGCTTCAGTCCATGGGGTCACAAAGAGTCAGATGCCATTTAGCATATGAACTAATCCTACTGAATATTCTACCATTCTACTTTTTAAATTTGATACTGAAAACTCATAAAATACAGAGTAATTTTTGAAAGAAAAAGTAATAAAATCTTAGGAATCTTCATTTTTTCATGTGAGTTATTATGGGTTACAATTACAAAAACGTACAAGCAAATCCAGAGGAAAAATTTCCATGGCATGGCAAAAGTTCCCGTATCTAATATGTTGCTGGTATGGAAATATTGGATATAAAATATTGTTTTCCAATACATAGAGTCACATTAAGACATATTTTTCATTATAATTATGGGTGGCCTGTCCACAAAATGCTTGTAGCCACACTTACTCAAGAGTAATAAACGTTTCCTCACTCTGCCTAGTTTTGAGTCTAATTTATTTATGAGTGGCAGGAAATACTTATTATTCATCTTGTGTTTTATATCAATTCATCTTGGAAGTCTTAAAAATAAGGCAACTATTTCTTCTCCTCAATCTTAATGGAAGCTTTTAGTGGGAGTAGTGTTTGTGTGATTAAGCAGAAGCCAAGTAGCATTAGGGTTCTATTAGGATAGGATTTGGGCTTCCCTGATGGTTCAGTGGTAAAGAATCCACTTGCCAGTGCAGGAGACACAGGTTTGATTCCTGAGATGGAACAACCTCCTGGAGAAGGAAACTTCAACCCAATCCAGTATTCAGAAATGTCATGGACAGAAGAGCCTGGTGGACCACAGTCCATGGATTCAAAACAGTCAGACAAAACTTAGCAACTAAACACCATGACCAAAAATAGGGTAAGATTTAGGCAAGTCCCCAAGTGAAGATTTCTTGACTAAGAAAATTGAAGATCTTCTGACTTTGTAATTATATGCATACTAAATATAAACTTGTTGTTCAGTCACTAAGTCATGTCTGACTCTTTAAGATCCCATGGACTGCAGCACACCAGGCTTCCCTGTCCTTCACCATCTCCTGAGTTTGCTCAAACTCATGTCAACTGAGTCCATGATACCATCCAACTATCTCATTCTATGCCATCACCTTCTCCTCTGTCTTCAGTCTTGCAGAGCATCAGGGTCTTTTCTAACGGTTTGATTCTTCCAATCAGCTGACCAAATTATTGGACCTTCAGCTTCAGCCTCAGACCTTCCAGTGAATATTCAGGGTTGATTTCCTTTAGGATTGACTGGTTTGATGGCCTTGATATCCAAGGGATTCTCAAGAGTCTTCTCCAGCACCACAGTTTGAAGGCATCAGTTCTTCTGTGCATAGCCTTTTTTATTGTCCAGCTCTCACATCCATACATGACTACTGGAAAAATCATAGCTTTGACTACAAGGACCTTTACTGGCAAATTAATGTCTCTGCTTTTAAACACACTGTCTAGGTTTGTTCTTCATTATCTACCAGAGTTTGCTTACACTCTGTTTGCTCATGTCTATTGAGATGGTGATAACATCCAACTATCTCATCTTCTGTTGTCTGCTTCTCCTCATGCCTTCAGTCTTTCCAAGCACCAGGATCTTTATTAATTGCATTGACTCTTTGCATCAGGTGGTCAAAGTTTAGAGCTTCAGCATCAGTCCTTCCAATGAATATTCAGGGTTGCTTTCATTTAGGATTGATTAGTTTGATCTCCTCCTGTCCATGGGACTCTCAAGAGTCTTCTTCAACACCACAGTTCAAAAGCATCAATTCTTCGGCAGTCAGCCATCTTTATGGTCCATTTCTTACATCAGTACATGACTACTGGAAAGACTATAGGCTTCACTATACAGACCTTTGTCAGCAAAGTGATTTTCTTCTTTTTAATACTCCATGTTTGTCATAGCTTTTCTTCCAAGGAGCAAGTTTCTTTTAACTTCATGGCTACAGTCACCATCCACAGTGATTTTGGAGACCAAGAAAATAAGGTCTGTCACTGTTTCCATTGTTTCCCCATCTGTTCTACTTGAAGTGATGGGACTGGATGCCATGATCTCAGTTTTTTTACTGTTGAGCTTTAAGCCAGTTTTTTTTTTTCACTCCCCTCTTTCACCTTCATCAAGAGGCTCTTTATTTCCTCTTTACTTTCTGCCACCAGGGTGGCATCATCTGCATATCTGAGGTTACTGATATTTCTCCCAGCAATCTTGATTCCAGCTTGTGATTCACCTCGCCTGGCCTTTTGCATGATGTGCTCTGCACAGAAGTTAAGTAAGCAGGGTGAAGGTATGTACCCTTGTTTTACTCCTTTCCCAATTTTGAACCAGTCGCTTTTCCATGTCTGGTTCTAACCGTTGCTTCTTGACATGCATAAAGCTTTCTCAGGAGGCAAGTAGGTAGTCTGGTATTTCCATCCCTTAAAAAGAGTTTTCCACATTTTGTTTTGATTCATGCTTTCATAGGCTTTAGAGTAGTCAATGAAGCAGAAACATGCTTTTCTAGAATTATCTTGCTTTCTCTATGATTCAGTGGATGTTGGTAATTTGATTTCTGGGTCCTCTATCTTTTCTAAATCCAATTTGAACATTTGGAAGGTCTCCGTCCACATTCTATGGGAGCCTAGTTTGAAGGACTTTGAGCATAACCTTGCTAGCATGTGAAATAAGTGCTATTGTGTCATAATTTGAACTTTGTTTTGCATTGCCGTTTTTTGTCACTGAAATGAAAACTGAACTTTTTCAGTTCTGTGGCCACAACTGAGATTTCCAAATTTGCTGGCATATTGAGTGCAGCACTTTGACAGCATCATCTTTTAGAATTTAAAATATCTCAGCTGGAATTCCATCACCTACACTTGCTCTGTTTGTAGTAATGCTTCCTAAGACCCACTTGACTTCACACTCTAGGATGTCTGGCTCTACGTGAGTGATCACACCATCATGGTTTTTTTGGTCATTAAGACCTTTATTGCACCGCTTTTCTATGTATTCTTGACACCTCTTCTTAATCTCTTCTGCTCCTGATAGGTCCCTACCATAAGGTAGCTAAGTAAATAAACACTCTTGGAGGGACCACTGTTATAAATCTAGATAGAAGTATCACATTTGGAATCAGGCCCCAAGTGGCTCAAATGGTAAAGAATCTGCCTGCAATGCAGGAGACCTGGTTTCAATCCCTGGGTCAGAAAGATCCCCTAGAGAAGGGAATGGCAACCCACTCCAGTATTCTTGCCTGGAGAATTCCATGGGCAGAGGAGCCTGTTGGGCTACAGTCAAAGGAGTTGCAAAAAAGAGGACACGACTGAGTGACTAATGCTTTCAAGGGCCAACACTTGTGAAAACAAGCAGATATTAAAACAAGTAGATTATACCATGAACATTTATGAAATGGACACAGACAAAGACTTAGAGATCAAACTTACGGTTGCCAAGGAGGAAGGTGGAGGAGGAGAGGGCTAGTAATGGAGCTTGGGTTACACATCCACACACTGCTACAGTTAAAACGGATGAACAACAAGGACCTGCTGTATCACCCAGTAACAACCTAAATGGGAAAAGAATCTGAAAACATATAATAAAAATAAATAAAACAAGTAGAAAACGAGGGTAAATCTCAAATAACATCAGCTTGCTTCTACGACTTACTTTTACAATCCCAGAAGGACACATTGTAAGTGTGTTTCTAGTCAGCTGAACTGATTCATGTTAAGACAAAGGAACACTGGATGTAGCTTTTCTTAGAGATTTGATAGATGCTCAGTACTTTTAAATAATGTTTTGTCAGTTATGCAAATCCAGATTTAATAGAATTTTTTTTAATCTCTGAAATTATATCAGACAAGGTGGTGAACCCAAGCCTAAACATTTTGATCAATAAATGCAATAGTAGTTATTACTCCAAGAGCAAAATTATGACTAAACACTTCTAATGCAGGACAGGTCTTATTTTAATTTTCATAATTTCTTTTTGTCAATATCTGAATATCCTAAAAAATCTTCCTAGACTGCAGATACTGATTACTTGAATGCAAATAAAAGGAAGCTAGATTGTCAAACTCACTAGCATTTTCTCATTAAAGCCTTTGAAATGAATGGCAAAGCCTTAATTTGAAATCTGTTTGATCAAGCAATGTAAAGGAGCAGATGATTAGACTTGCAAGCTTTAACCTGTTGGCAAAAAATGCTGTTTTCTAAACAGATGCTGCCTTTTTGTGATCTCCTGGGTGAGTGCCAAGTATATTTTCTTATGCAATTGCTATATTTAAATCAGTTATACAATGGTCATTGATAAACCAATGACTCATTAATATTTGTTTTTATTATTATTACCAGAGTTGGTGGTGGCAGTTCTCAATTGCAAAATATTTGAAAGAGAAGATCATTTTTTTTTGTTGTTGTTGTGTTGTTATTATTAGTTTCCTAAAGACATGAATATTATGATGGCTGCTATTTTTTAATAAGAGTAAAGACTAGAACTTCTGAGAAGAACATCAATATTGAATTTTTACAACATTTAGTTAACCTCAGGAAACATCAGATGGTATACATATATATATATATATGTACATATGTATATACATACATAAACATTGTGAGTATCTTAATGATTCCTGACGTAAATAAACTGAACATAGCTTAAAGGGTTTTAATAAATGGCTTCCATCTTTTATACTCTTCTATACAAGTGTAGAAAATAGACAGATGTCATAAGGATTAAGCAGAAAATATTCCAGATGGCTAGCATAATTTTTATAATTCACAACTTTCAAATTATATAAACAGAATAACATTAAGCTCAAATTGAAGCATAAAAATATTTAATTGATTGATATGCACATGAAACATATGCTCCACCTTTTTTTTTTTTTTTAAAGCACCTAAAGAATTACAAATGCCAAACAAACATCAGTATTCTTAATGCTCTCACTGTCAAAATGTTGAATATTCCTGTTTCTTTCAAATACATTTTTCTCTGGAAAGCTACCATGGGCAGTGCCAAGCTTTAGGGGCACTGCCCACGCTGCAACATAGCTACTTTGTGGACTGCTGCCTCTTGCACATGGCAGGTCAAGAAGACTTTCACAATATTTCATAGGTTAAGTTAGGGAGAGATTTTAATGTGTAATAGACATAACTACGTGTCATAAATCAGCAGGAGAAGACATATGATGTGATACGAAAAGTTTTAAATGAGTCCCTCATCCTCTCATTATTTTATGGGCATGCCAATCTCTGTGCAATTTGATGGATACATTTAGTGAAAGCTTTTGTGTTTAAGTAGAGGAATCTTTCACACTTTCCCATTGGTCTGGTCTTCCGTCTCATTAAGAAGGCACAGAAATAAACTTGATGGGGGATGAAACTTACACTCTCGCATCAGGATGTCTGGATATGGATGGGAGTTATTGATAGGAGTTAACCTAGAAATATCAGCATACAAATGCTAAGAGGCTTTGGCCCCAAGGGAGAGATTCAGTCTCTTCTATTGGCGTGAATAATGCCATAACTTTTCCTGGAAATTTAAGCTTGGTTCAACCTCTTCAGTAGGCAAATGTACTCAAGGTTTCTTTTTGAACAGCTCTACTCATTATTTTATAATCATTTTCAATGAAGACATTTTGCCTTCATTTATAGTGGCTTCTAATGAAAGATAGGGGAATTGGTTCACAAAAAGACAAATGGATCACCTGATGAATCACATTCTTCAGGCTGAGTGCTGAAGAATTGATGTTTTCAAACTGCAGTGCTGGAGAAGACTCTTGAGAGTCCCTTCGATAGCAAGGACATCAAACCAGTCAATCCTAAAATAAATCAACCCTGAGTATTCACTGGAAGGACTGATGCTGAAAGTGAAGGTGCAATACTTTGGCTTCCTAAAGCAGGGAACCAACTCATTGGAAAAAAGACTCTGATGCTGGGAAAGATTGAGGGAAAGAGAAGAAGGGGACAACAGAGGATGAGATGGTTGGATGGCATCACTGACTCAATGGACATGAGTTTGAACAAATTCTGGGAGGTAGTGGACAAGGAAATCCTGGCATGCTGCATTTCATTAGGTTGCAAAAAGTCAGACACGACTTCCCGATTGAACAACAACAGCATCAGAAAGGACACAAAATGTACTCAGATGTGTGTCCTACAATCTGGACGGAAAATGAGTGTTCTATATAATTTACTGTTTATGCTTAACTGTATGATATGTGAATTTCTCTAAGTAAAGAGCAAAAATAAAAGCCTCAGATGTCAAGGAAAAGAGTACGAATGTAAAGCAGGAAAAAAAAAAAGATAGTTAATAAGCCAATTGTTCTCTTGTACAGAAAGAACCAAGAGAAATGTTTTATTAACATCTCTTCTCCTCTCTTAACCCTTGTAATAAGCATGGCAACAAACAAAAACTCAAGAGCTCAATACTCATTCAAGCTGAAACTGTTGTAAAAATTTATAGCATATATTACTTTTAAACATGTACCTCTCAGTTGGAACATAAACTTACAATTTGATTAAAAAAGAAAAAAAAAAAACACTTTAAGTTCCTGTTTAGCAACAAAGTTCTGTTTAACTCTGGCTGATATCACATCCTGTCATTCTAGGGACTGCTGTTAATACTGAATTAGAGTTTTTAATTTTAATTTTGTGTGAAGATCTTCTATGAATGGAGTTGTATTTTATGCAGTTAGCTTACTAAATAGTCACCATGTGTTAGGAAATGATCCTTACATTGAAAAATATAGTGTTCACACTACTTTTCGTTTGGGAAAGTGAGACCCAGGAAATAAAGATGACTTGTAATAATATTGTGATTAAAAGGAGAGGATTGCATTGCAATGGTACTTTTTGAAAGAGTAAGCTAGAATTGTTCCCAAATATTATATCACCATTAAATAATAAAGGCAGAATAGATTTTTTTCCTCTTCTCTCTTTTTTAGCCATGTGTACATATGCATGTGTATACACACACACACTCTATGTATGCATGTATTTCTTATATTAAGAGAAAAGAAAGGGAAGAGAGATGAAAAACCAATCTCTAAAATTACTTAATAGCAGTCATGTATTTTGGGGGGTAACAACTACAGTATTTTATCACATTATGAAGTAAAATTTTTCACATTTTAGATCTCCACACGACATCTTAAAATAACTGTTAGTTAGATGGCAGAGGCATCAAAATTTTAATTCCTGATGGTATGACAAGACAATTGCACTTCTCAAGAATTCAGGCATGAAGCGTTTAAGAACCAACTGGAAAACAAAAAGAAGTCCAGCTTATATCTGAAAGACTTTCCATTGGACATTTTGGGGGGAAATAAAACGTTCAAAATTTGCAGAATTTGCATTAGAGTCTTTGAAGAATACTCATCCTCCAGGGGACTCTAACGACTCTCTGCTTGTGGGTATGTAGCATTTGATATGCAGCTAGCATATATTAAAATATTATGTAAGCAAAAAATAGTCACCAAATTTCAAAAAATTAGTATGTAAAAATAACATAGAATGTATCACATAACTTTTAAATTTCAGTTCAGTTCAGTCGCTCAGTTGTGTCCGACTCCTAGCGACTTCATGGACTGCAGCACGCCAGGCTTCCCTGTCCATCATCAACTCCCGGAGCCTGCTTAAACTCATGCCCACCGAGTTGGTAATGCCATCCAACTGTCACATCCTCTGTTGTCCCCTTCTCCTGCCTTAAATCTTTCCCAGCATCAAGGTTTTTTTCAAATGAGTCAGTTCTTCCCATCAGGTCACCAAAGTATTGGAGCTTCAGCTTTAGTGTCAGGACTTCAATGAATATTCAGGACTGATTTCCTCTAGGATTGACTCTTCAATCTCCTTGCAGTCCAAGGGGCTCCCAAGCGTCTTCTCCAACACCACAGCTCAAAAGCATCCATTTTTCAGCACCCAGTTTTCTTTACAGTCCAATTCTCACATCCATACATGACTACGGGAAAAACCATAACTTTGACTACATGGACCTTTGTTGACAAAGCAACGTCTCTGCTTTTTAATATACTGTCTAGGTTGATCACAACTTTTCTTCCAAGGAGCAAGAATCTTTTAAATTCATGGCTTCAGTCACCATCTGCAGTGATTTTGAAGCCCAGGAAAATAAATCCTGTCACTTTTTCCATTGTTTCCCCATCTATTTGCCATGAAGTGATGCACCCTGATGCCATGATCTTCGCTTTTCAAATGTTGGGTTTTAAGCCAACTTTTTCACTCTCCTCTTTCACTTTCATTAAGAGGCTCCTCAGTTCCTCTTCACTTTCTTCCATAAGGGTGGTGTCATCTTCATATCTAAGGTTATTGATATTTCTCCCAGCAATCTTGATTCCAGCTTGTGTTTCGTCCAGCCTGGCATTTCACATGATGTACTCTGCATATAAGTTAAACAAGCAAGGTGACAATATACAGCCTTGATGTACTCCTTTCACAATTTTGAACCAGTCTGTTGTTCCATGTCCAGTTCTAACTGTTGCTTCTTCACCTGCATACAGATTTCTCAGGAGTCAGGAGGGTGGTCTGGTATTCCCATTTCTTGCAGAATTTTCCACAGTTTGCTGTTATCCACACAGTAAAAGGCTTTGGAGTAGTCAATAAAGCTGAGGTAGATATTTTTCTTATATTCTTAAATTTTCTGTTTTTTACTGGAACTTTTAAATTTATTATTGATAAAAAGAAAATTTGGTTTATATTGTGGTAAATAAAATACAATATTATTTAATTTAATATGTCTTACATTTTAGTGTATTATAAGTAACCAAAATTACATATGTTTCTCACATTATATTTCTATTGCATATTTTGCTTAGAACCATATGGAACATGTTTTTTTGAATGATGCTTCATCAAAAGCATTTTGATGGATCAGAATAAGATGTTGTATAGAAAACATAATTGTTAATGATCCTGAATCATAACAATTCTGAAGTTTTGGGAAATCAATATTAGTAGTTGGGGAGTTTGTTTTTTTTTTCCAAGACTTTGTGAAGTATGGTCAGCAATCCAGTTCCAGCTATTACCAGTTTCTGTGGGTGGGGGGGAATATATATATATATATATGATCTATATATATATATATCAGGACATATCCATGTCTGTTAGATCGTATTTTGTCTGTGAACACTTCTTGCAACAGTGGCAGCTTTGAGTGGTTGTACTGAGACCTTCTGTCCACAGATTCTTAAATATTTGCTATCTGACTTTACAGAAAATGTTTGCTAGCCTCTGCCTTAAGCAATTTATTTTATTTATTTTTTTGTTATTGCACAGAAATGATAAATATATATATATGCATAAAATGTAAGTATGTAATGAATTCTAAATAATAAAATATCAATAAGAGAAAATATGGGTAATTTGTTTAACATTTTTTCTGAGAGTTTATATTGCTATGTGTTCCTTCAAATTAAAAATAAACAAACTCATTGAAAAAAGACACCAGATTTGTTGTTAATAGAGATGTGGGTGAGAGAGGGATCAGAAGAAGGCTGTCAAAAAGTACAAGCTTCTAGTTATAAGATAAATAAGTACCAGTAGTTTAATGTACAACATCATTAATATAATGAACATTGTTGAAAGTTAGATTAAAACCTAACAGTTCTCATCAAAAGAAAGAAAACTTGTTTTATTTTGTAACTATATGAGATGGTGAATGTTTCCTAGTGTTATTGTGATTATCTGCTGTATGTATATTATATGTCAATAAAATTGGGGAAAAATATACTGCATGTTCTTATCATCTTAGAATTGATGAATTGTGCTTATATAAAGAATAGATTGTTTTCCTGTTTATATAGATAAGTACAAAAGTTTTTACTTGTTTAGTAAATAATTTTTGAGAGATTTCCATATACTATACATTATTTAGAATAAATATGTAGAATTAATTACATAGAATAAACTAATTTTAATTAGGAATTTATCATCTGGAAAGAAAAACACAGAACACACAACTTCAGGTGTTAAAGTGCACATCAGTGAGAAAAAGAGGTTTCTCATATTTAGAGAGAAATAATAAGCTGTTTCAAAAATGCTGTTAGATCAAGCAACTAGTCATATTGGGAAATTAAATTGGATTTATGTCTCACAAAGAACATTATGAAAAATTCCAAAGAATCAAAGACATCTTTTAAAAAGCAGCAAATCAAAATATATTAGAAAAACATAACAATTTTTAGATATTTTGGAAAGTAAAAACATTTTCTACAGTTCAAAAAGTAAAAGTAGTAAGAAAGACTAATGATTTTAAACAATTACAAATGTAAACATTTTTACAGGGAAAAAATATACAATATCAAAAGGCAAATAACTTCAATTAAGAAAAAATCGTTATAACTATTAATACAGAAAATAAGCAATATGAAGTAGATGAAGTGAGAGATGTTAGAATTGGGGTGGGGAACAAGCAATTAGCTGAATTTGCAGTTAATACTAGAGGGAACAATACAGAGAAAACAAAGTCAAAATTGGCACATGATTCCTTTCAATTCTTTCCCTGAGTAAAATTAGTGCCTGTATCTTGTGAAATTCAATAAGACTGGGCAAGGAACAACCGTGGAACTATAACATCAACAATTACCAGAGCACACTCAAGGCCAAAGTGATGTTCAAGTTCTTCTAGTCCATCAAATTAGAGAACTCATATTGAACACTTGGAGTATTCAGTGGATGAGTTCTTAGCAGTGTACATCTTCTAAAGTATACCATATAACTGAGCTAATGAAATAACCAAGCCCATCTTTAAAAACCGTAAATGTTTTCCAAAACTATTTTTAGTATTCTTAAGGGAAAATAATATTATTCTGATATTCAACAGATTAATATTAGCATGATTGAGATAGTGGAATTAGAAGACAGTCTCAAATAGCTCTCACAAATATACTCAAAGATTTAAAGAAAACTATACATATAGGGGTGAGAGAACTTGTATTTTTAAATAATGAAAAATGAAACTTCTAAGTGAAAAGTAAAATATATGAAATAAAAAATATCACTGGATTCGCTTAACAATTATGTACTGCAGAAAAGAGCAGTAAATTTAGCAGTGTAGAAATAGAAATTATTCAAAATGAAACTGTCCAGAACACAGAGAATAAAAAAACCTGAAAAAAATAAAAATAAAAACATTAGTATACTATGGGACTGTTTGATAATAGCACTATAGAAGGAAGAAAGAACAAAAGTGTTTTTTTTTTTTTTCAGTAGTAATAGCTTAAAATGCTCCAAACTTGATGGAAAAATGATAAACCCATACATTTAAGAAGGTCAATCTACCTAAAGCATTTGAATAAACACAAAGAATGCAACATAGGCAAGCTACAATTAAATTAATGAAACCAGAAAAAGTAAAAGCATTGAAAAATCACTCAGAGAAAATGGGGATTTTACATACAGAAGAACAAGAGAAGAGCTATTATTAGTTTTTCATCTGAAAAGATGTCACTCTGAAGACAAGAGAGTAATGTGTTTCCCATACTAAAAGAAAGACAAATAAACAAATAAAAACTGAATTCAATCTAGAATTCTATATTGAATATAAATTTCCTTAAAAAATGAATGTCAATTTAAGATACTTTTCAGACCAACATAAAGACATTTTTAAGGAAACACAAACTGAAAGTTTTCTTTTCTTTTCTTTTTTAACCTGTAGCACTGTCCTATAAGAAACATTGCTCTTCAGAGTATGGACCAGATGAAAACTTACATCTAATACAGGAAAATGAGGAGCCTTTAAAATTAGCAATATACACATAAATGTAAAAGTCTTTTTCATTTTAAAATTTTTTAAAAAATGTATTGACTGATTCAAGCAACACACACAATGTATTTTGCATAAATCCAAAGATACAGCATGCAATTAATAGGAATTCTAGAAAGATATGAGAGAAAATAGAAAGTTGAAGGAAGTAATTTTTCAATAAAGTAATGAACACAGTGTCCAGAACTAAAGAACTCAAAGAACCCAAATTTCTTGATTGAATGAGTGTTTTGATTGTTGACTTTGGACAAAAAAAGGAATAACAATGTCACATCACATAATTTACAAAGCAATAGGGGGGAAAAAATCCTAATTATTTCCAGAGAAAGAAAATATATGAAAATTTACTTATAAATTTAAAGTAATTGAAATTGGACTGGTATCTATTAATTCTTGCAACACACCAATCCAGAAACCTAGAAAACAATGAGGGAAATCTTCAAACTTCTGAGAGAAAATTATTTCTAAAAAATATACAATTAACCAAACATTTAATCAAGTATAAGGATTAAAAGAAGACAATTAGACTTGTCTGTTATATACTCAGAATTTACGTTCATAGAAGAAAATCTATTCTATCTAGTTTTGGCATGAAGGGCTTCCCTGATAGCTCGGTTGGTAAAGAATCCACCTGCAATGCAGAAGACCCCGGTTCGATTCCTGGGTCAGGAAGATCTGATGGAGAAGGAATGGGCTACCCACTCCAGTATTCGTGGGCTTCCCTTGTGGTTCAGCTGGTAAAGAATCCACCTGCATTGTGGGAGACCCGGTTCGATCCCTGGGTTGGGAAGATCCCCTGGAGTAGGGAAAGGCTACCTACTCCAGTATTCTGGCCTGGAGAATTCCATGGACAGTATAGTCCATGGGGTCACAAAGAGTTGGGAACAACAGAGCGACTTTCACTTTAGGCGTGAAATCAGTTTAGTTCAGTCGCTCAATGGTGTCCAACTCTTTGTAACACCATGGACTGCAGCACACCAGGCCTCCCTGTCCATCACCAACTCCCAGAGTTTACTCCAACTCCTGTCCATTGAGTCAGTGATGCCATCCAACCATCTCATCCTCTGTTGTCCCCTTCTCCTCCCATCTTCAATCTTTCAATCTTTCCCAGCATCAGGGTCTTTTCAAATGAGTCAGTTCCTTGCATCAGGTGGCCAAATGCTTAAAATTTTCATTTACTTTACAATACGATTTCCTTAAATTGAGACAAATTCATGAAGAGATTATAAAAATCTTAAGAAAAAGACTGGAAATTATCTGTCATGGGTTTTTTCTTCTAAAATACAGAACTTTTCATTTTATAATGATATTTAATTTTTAAAGTAAACTTCAGTTGTATATCACTATGATGGCTTCCCTGGTGGCTCAGACAGTAAAGAATCTGCATGCAATGCAGGAGACCCGTGTTCCATCTCTGTGTTGAGAAGATCCCCTGGAGAAGAGAATGGCAACCCACTCCAATATTCTTGCCTGGACAGAGGAGCCTGGCAGGCTACAGTCCATGAGATTGCAAAGAGTCCTATACAATTGAGTGACTAACACTTTCACTTTTTAGATTTACATTTTTATTTTTTTTTACTTTAAAATAAATTTAGCTTTATACTTAATAATTTTTGTGTCCTCTTACATGTGGAGAAAACATATATTTCCAAAAGAAACTGTTACTAGTGAGCTTTTGCTATATGGTATTTACTTTGGATTAGGATATTTGAAACTTTGGTTTAGTTCAGTCGCTCAGTCGTGTCCAACTCTTTGCGACCCCATGAATCACAGCACGCCAGGCTTCCCTGTCCATCACCAACTCCCGGAGTTTACTCAAATTCATGCCCATTGAGTCGGTGAGGCCATCCAGCCATTTGAAACTTGGCAATCACTAATTGCATTTAGGGCCAAATAATTCTTTATGTGAGGATGCAATGTAGGATATTTAGAAGATTCCTTACCTATACCCATTTGATGCCAGTAACAATCCTCTGACCCCACCCACATGTCATGACAACTAAAAATGCCTGGAGATATTTTTCCACTGGGGGGATAAAAATCATCCCTGACTGGGAACCACTGCTCTGCTCTGCATTTAAGAGGAATTTCAGGTCATTCAGCATTGAAATTTGACTGCTAGAATAAAATTACTATAACATGATTTAGAATACATTTTGGATATTGAATTATGTTAATGCATATTACTATCCTGTGGATTATCATATTATGACTTTTTCTATGAAGGATTGTTGCTTTTCTATTTTAGAAATAATTTTCATAATAGTTCTCATTCAACTGCAAGGATAATCCAAAGGCATAATAGAAATTAAACAGTGCCATTAAGTAAAAGGTATGATTTAGATCAATTTTTCCCAGAAGCTTCCTGGCAAAACACTAATTTTATTCTCTCTCTTGTAGGCTTTTGTCAATCTTTTGAATTATTTAAGTGATTTAGGATTGCAAAGAGAAGATAGGAATGAAATTATCTGACATTGATTTCAGAACTTTTCCTGATACCATAATTGCAGCTTGCAACATGTCAAATTCATAAATAGTTGACTTCAACTTGTTTACTGATGACTGGTACAATTGATTGTTGTCAGTATAGTTGAACTTGTTTAGTATGCACATTCTAGGCTATGGTTTATGTAACGAACCATTTGCTATCAGGCCCCACACAAGGTGGCTCCTCTCTTGCTCTATGTATAAGCTCTGCCTAATTTTACCTTACTTGCATGTTGTTTTCAAGCATTATCAACATAAATGAATGGCCTGACCTCCAGCTAATACTTGATCTATTCTTCTGATCAGAACAGCTTCATTATATTAGGTTATCAACAAGAGACTTTGGCCCTCATACTGGTTGCTAACCTGAATAGATGTGGGGATACATTCCTTCAGCAGTTCCCCTGGTAACCAGGAGTCTTCTGACACCATTTCCCCTGTGACTGGTGTCCCTATTCTTCCTTGAGGAGCAAAAATTGCTGCTGTGTTCTTCATGTCCTCAGTCATACACACTGGTGTGTACTCCAAGACCTTTGCCTCTGACTTGTAATATTTCCTATTCAATAATCACTGATACCTCTGTCGCAGATTCCAGGTTCTTTCTTCAGTCTCATGGCTGGTCTGTTACAAAGATTGCAGGACCACAGGGTAAAAGATACTCTCTGAAAAAGTGGGGACATAAACCAAGATAGAAAATACTTATAAACCAGGAAACAAGCACTCTAACACAGGAGAACAGGTGTGAAAATGATCTGGAATTCAATCAATCCCACACTGGAAATTAAAGAAAGCTTGAGAATGTGGATTATAAAACAGATTATGTGACTAGGTAGCAAAGGCATTTTACAGGTCTATGGGAATGTTTTAGTAAATTTAGCAATAAATTTAGTCACACAGAACTAGGCCCCCAAAAGCAATGATTAATTCCAGGAAAAGCAAAAAAGTAATTACAGTATACCATTTTATTTAACCTGGTGGCTCAGAGGGTAAAGAATCAGCCTGTAATTCATGAGACCTGGGTTTGATCCCTGGATTGGGAAGATCCCCTGAAGGAGAGCATGGCAACCCTCTACAGTATTCTTGACTGGAGAATCCCCATGAAGAGAGGAGCCTGGCAGACTACAGTCAATGGGGTCACAAAGAGTCGGATATGACTGAGTGACTAGGTACATATTTGACTTAGCAATGGGCGATATCTACAAATCCAAAAGAATGCAACCTCTGGATATTAAGTTTGCTAAAAAAATTAAAGTGATAAAATAACATTGAAAGGATATAAAAAGGAAGTAGAGTTGAGTAGTGTAAGATACTTAATCTTCATCTATCATATTTGGAAATTGTGAAAGAAATTACTAGTGCCCACTAATATCTGGTTCCCCCTGCTTCTGAGCACACAGCAGACAATAATTTCATTCTCTTGAAGGTGGGTGGGGCCATCTAACTATTTTTAGTCAGTTGCTATCTGGCAGAAGAGCTTTCTTGCATCTAGATGAAAATCTTAGATAATCTTGGAGCTGTCTCTTTTCCCTCTGTAATGATCAGTGAGATGTTCGGTTAAAATGGCAGAACCACAAAATTGAAGCAGACTGGAATTGCCTCATGGAATATAGTTGTCCTGGAGATACTGAATGGAATCTATAATGGTGAAAGATAAGACTTATTGTGTTGAGTTAAAAAATGGGGACTTCCCTGGCAGTCCAGTGGTTAAGATACCACACTTCCACTGCAGGGTATGTAAGTTTGATCAGTTCAGTTTATGTCACTAAGTCGTGTCCAACTAGTCATGTGGACTACAGCACACCAGGCTTCCCAGTTCATCACCAGCTCCTGGAACTTACTCAAACTCATGTCCATACTGTCAGTCATGCTATCCAACCATCTCATCCTCTGTCTTCCTCTACTCCAGCCCTCAATCTTTCCCAGCATTAGGGTCTTTTCAAATGAGTAGGTTTTTTCCATCAGGTAGAGAAAACATTGGAGTTTCAGCTTCAGCATCAGTCCTTCCAATGAATATTCAGGACTGATTTCCTTTATGATTGACTGGTTTGATCTCCTTGTAGTCCAAGGGACTCTCAGAAGTCTTCTCAAACATTGCAGTTCAAAAGCATCAATGCTTCAGTGCTCAGCTTTCTTTATAGTCCAACTCTTATATTTATATATGACTACTGGAAAAATTGGAGCTTTGACTACATGGAATTTTGTGTGCACAGTAACTTCTACTTTTTAATATGCTGTCTAGGTTAGTCATAGCTTTTCTTCCAAGGAGCAAGCATCTTTTAATTTCATGGCTGCAGTCACCATCTGCAGTGATTTTGGAGTTCAAGAAAATAAAGTCTGTCACTGTTTCCACTGTTTTCCCATTTATTTGCCACGAAGTGATGGAACTGGATGCCATGATCTTAGTTTTCTGAATATTGAGTTTTAAGCCAACTTTTACACTCTCCTCTGTCACTTTCGTCAAGACGCTCTTTAGTTCTTCTTTTTGTGCCATAAGGGATGTGTAATCTGCATATATGAGGTTATTGATATTTCTCCTGGCAATCTTGATTCCAGCTTGTGTTTCATCCAGCCCAGTATTTCTCATGATGTATTCTGCATATAAGTTAAATAAGCAGGGTGACAATATACAGCCTTGACATACTTGTTCCTGATTTGGATCCAGTCTGTTTTTCCATGTCCAGTTCTAACTGTTGCTTCTTGACCTGCATACAGATTTCTCAGGAGGCAGGTCAGATGGTCCAGTATTACCATCTGTTTAAGAATTGTCCACAGTTGTCCAGAGTCTAAGGCTTCAGTGTAGTCAATAAAGCAGAAGTAGATGTACAAGTAGATGTGTTTTTTTTGTTTTTTCTTTTTTTCTGGAACTGTCTTGTTTTTTTGATGATCCAGCAGATGTTGGCAATTTGATCTCTGGTTTCTCTGCCTTTTCTAAATCCAGCTTGAACATCTGGAAGTTCACAATTCACATACTGTTGAAGCCTGGCTTGGAGAATTTTGAGCAATACTTTGCTAACATGTGAGATGAGCACAATTGTGTGGTAGTTTAAGCATTCTTTGGCATTGCCTTTCTTTGGGATTGGAATGAAAACTGACCTTTTTCAGCCCTGTGGCCACTGCTAAGTTTTCCAAATTTGCTGGTATATTGAGTGCAGCACTTTCACAGCATCATCTTTTAGGATTTGAAATAGCTCACCTGGAAGTCCATCACCTCCACTAGTTTTGTTTTTAGTGATGCTTCCTAAGGCCCCCTTGACATCACATTCCAGGATGTCTGGCTCTAGGTGAGTGATCACAGCCTCGTGGTTATCTGGGTCATAAATATATATATATATATATATATATATATATATATATATATATATATATATATAATAATTCTTCTGTGTATTCTTGCCACCTCTTAATATCTTCTGCTTCTATTAGGTCCATACCATTTCTGTCGTTTATTGTGCCCATATTTGAATTAAATGTTCTCTTGGTATCTCCAATTTTCTTGAAGAGATCTCTAGTCTTTCCCATTCTATTGTTTTCCTCTATATTTTTGCATTGATCACTGCAAAGAAATATTTTGTCAGAACCCTCCACCATGACCCATCCAGCTTGGGTGGCCCTACATGGCATGGTTCATAGTTTCATTTAGTTAGACAAGGCTGTGGTCCATGTCATCAGTTTGATTCATTTTGTAAATTTGATACCTGGTTGGAAAACTAAGATTCCACATGCCACGTAGCATGGGCAAGAGAAAGTGAGCATGCCACCCCACACACAAGCATAAATAATAAGAGAGGTCAAAAAAATGAGCCTGCCACTCCCAACATAAACAACAAGAGGAGGAGCTATCATCTCAATGTAAATCAAAGATGATGCTTGGCAACATGTCTTCATTAGGAAGCAATGCTTTCACTTTCATTCTAGCTTAAGCTCCTTACTTCATTGACATTAGCACTGAGTAACCTTGATCTAGTAGAAGAGGGTTTTAGGTATAATGTTTAGGAAATACTCTGAGGTAAGGATGTATTTACACGTTCAAAAAACACCAAGAAAATCACTGTGGCCAGAAAATAATAAAAGAGGGAGAAGTAGAATGAAATTCTCCTTTCAAGGATAACTTTGGTTTCTGAGGGTGGACAAAAGAGGAATCAGAGAGACTAATTTCAGTTCACTTCAGTTCAGTTGCTCAGTCGTGTCTGACTCTTTGCGACCCCATGAATCACAGCATGCCAGGCCTCCCTGTCCATCACCAACTCCTGGAGTTTACTCAAACTCATGTCCATCGAGTCAGTGATGCCATCCAGCCATCTCATCCTCTGTCGTCCCCTTCTCCACCTGTCCCCAATCCCTCCCAGCAACAGGGTCTTTTCCAATTAGTCACATCTTCACAGGATATGGCTAAAGTATTGGAGTTTCAGCTTTAGCATCAGTCCAATGAATACCCAGGACTGATCTCCTTTAGGATGGGCTGGTTGGATCTCCTTGCTGTCCAAGGGACTCTCAAGAGTCTTCTCCAACACCACAGTTCAAAAGCATCAATTTTTTGGCACTCAGCTTTCTTCACAGTCCAACTCTCACATCCATACATGACCACTAGAAAAACCATAACCTTAACTAGTTGGACCTTTGTGGACAAAGTAATGCCTCTGCTTTTTAATATGCTGTCTAGGTTGGTCATAACTTTCCTTCCAAGGAGTAAGCGTCTTTTGATTTCATGGATGCAATCACCATCTGCAGTGATGTTGGAGCCCCCAAAAAATAAAGTCAGCCACTGTTTCCACTGTTTCCCCATCTATTTCCCATGAAGTGATGGGACTGGATGCCATGATCTTAGTTTTCTGAATGTTGAGCTTTAAGCCAACTTTTTCACTCTCCTCTTTCACTCTCATCAAGAGGCTTTTTAGTCCCTCTTCACTTTCTGCCATAAAGGTGGTGTCATCTGCATATCTGAGATTATTGATATTTCTCCCGGCAACCTTGATTCCAGCTTGTGCTTCATCCAGCCCAGCGTTTCTCATGATGTACTCTGCATATAAGTTAAATAAGCAGGGTGACAATATACAACCTTGACATACTGCTTTTCCTATTTGGAACCAGTCTGTTGTTCCATGTCCAGTTCTAACTGCTGCTTCCTGACCTGCATATAGGTATCTCAAGAGGCAGGTCAGGAAGTCTGGTATTCCCATCTCTTTCAGCATTTTCCACAGTTCATTGTGATCCACACAGTCAAAGGAGACTAATTTAGGATACTGCAAATATAGTACTGTATAGTAATGAATTTGCCAAGTAAATCAACGTACTATTTATTGAGAAGAGCACTGCTTGTGAATAAAAAAGATGAAATCAAATGGCTTTCCTAACCAGTTGATTGAATGGTCTTATAATTTAATGAGATGTGGGTCATTAAAGCAATAAATATATTTGAAGAAATATGAAATCAATAGTATGCTTTTGGGCATGTTAAGTTGGACATTCTCATAAAAAATCCATTGGAGATACCAAGTCATCAGTTGAATACAAAGGTATGAAATCTAGATGTAGGATGGCAGAGCAGGTGATAAAAATTTATGTCACCATTATCTTGATAGTTTTTAAGATAATAGAAGTAGGTAAATTAGCTTATTTAGGGAGTGGATGTGGTTGTAAAAAAGAACATGACCCATTGTATAGGGTCTATTACATATTTGCAGAATATAGAGGAAATTCTGCAAAGAAAATAAAAAAGTGTTGCCAGTGACATAAAAGTAGATTCAAGAGATTTTGTTATATATCACAGTAAGTGTATAAAAGGGAAGCTTATGAAAAGAAATGAGGAGGTAGATTAGTTGTAAAATAAGAAATAGACTGGTCACTGTAAAAAATAATACACAAGTTAGATTTTAAAGCAATAAAGTTGCTTTCTAATATTCTCTTTTCAAGGTTATAGCATCATCAGAAGCAATTATCATATAATGACTCTGCTATTATACTATAAAGGTAATTTCCTTTACTGATGTTTCAACATCTCTGTGAACATCACATGCATTGATTGAAAGGGATGGAGGAAATACAGGCATAATTTTCTGTAATGGGTTGAGTCTAGGGTGTCCACTTTTAATAACAAATAATAAAGGCTGAAATAGAAGTTTATAGATTTCAATTATCCATAACTCTGACACATGGGGATTCAAATTGATGTTACATGTAGGTGATATAAAAAATTACAAATGTATATTTTGGGGTATCTTGAGCAATTTATCTAAGTACAGAGGCTTATACAAGTATTCTATAACTAAGCTTTACTCTACTTCCTGAAGGAATTCAGTTGTTAATAACTAACAGTTATTAATAAATTTTCAGTTGTTAGTAAAACATCCATCTAACAGGTGGATGATGAAATATATTGTGAACTGAATTTACAATAATTGGGCTACATTCTGCACAAAATGAGGATGCTGGCAATATTCCACCTATTCTCCTAGAATAGCTAACCATGACTTGATGAGATTAATTCTTTGTTAGAAAACAAGTTGAGTCAACAGTGGAATTTTTTTATTAATTTAATCAATATTTACTGCTATGTTCTATATGTTTTCTATGTCTGTGTCCAGATTTGGCTTTAAAGAGTATGTGAAATAGAAATGCTTTTGTCCAACTGGCATCTCATAAGGCATAGCTACAACCAAGAGAGAAGGTTAGAATTTGTTGTTATTCAGACACTGAGTCATATCTGACTCTGTGATTCCATGGACTGCAGCACACCGGGCTTCCCTATCCTTTACTATCTCCCGAAGTTTGCTCAAACTCATGTCTATTGAATCGGTGATGCCATCCAACAATCTCATCTTCTGTTATCCTCTTCTCCTCTTGCCTTCAATCTTTCCCAGCATCAGGGTCTTTCCCAATGAGTTGGCTCTTTGCATCAGGTTAGATTAGAATACTTGAAGAATTGATTACTATTACATCTGCCTCTTTGGACTGAGTCCATTCTAATAGCCAGTCAGTGGTAGATGTCATATATATATGTACATGCATGCTAAGTCGCCTCAGTCGTGTCCGACTCTGTACGACCCTATGGACAGCAGCCCACCAGGCTCCTCCATCCACAGGATTTTCCAGGCAAGAATACTGGAGTGGGCTGCCAGTTCCTTCATATATATATATGTGTGTGTGTGTGTATATATATATATATATATATATATATATATATGTTCCTTCATATATGTGTATATATATACACACATACATATATATATATACTTAAAACCTAATCAAAATACCATAATAATCCTGCAAGACAATTATCTTCATTTATAAATGAGAAACTAAGGTTTTGTGAGTTTAATGAGATCATTCAGTTAAGACATGAAAATGTTTCATTAGATAGAAGAAATGATTTTGTCAAAACTGCTTGGAGTTCAAGTGAAATTAAATCATAAAAACGATCGAATTTACAGTCACTGATAAACTTGAAAAGATGGTGTTCGTAAAGTCAAATCATTGGTGACCTTGATAAGAATGGTTCTTTTAGAGCCAAAGTAGTAGTCATTCAAAGACTTAGAGAGAGATGTCACAAAGAAATGAAAACCTGATTAGAGAGGATTAAAGACAGAATGGGAGGTAGAGAATTTGAAAAAGGAAATGTAAACAGATTTTGTGGAAATTGTCTATAAAATGGAACAGATAATTGGTCAATTGTCAGAACTGCTTAAAGTGTAAGGTCAAGGAAATGTTTTTATGAAATTGGAGAATTCTTTTGTGTTTATGCTAAATTTAATGTGTACAATAGAGAATAAATACAGCGATGCAAAAAGAACAGAGATAAGTGCAAGAATGAAAGTTTTTACTTGTAAGATGCAATGAGATATAGTGACATACTAAAAATTTGGACTCAGGCAGGCAGAATAAGAGATTTGAGTTTGAAAAAAAGAGAGGACAAATATATGGAGATATAGCATAGAAACTGAAAATGGTTTGTTAATAATTAGATTACTTTTACTTTCATAGAGAAGCATGAAGGGGAGTCATAGAGGATGTTAATTATTCCTTGACTAGAATGAGAAAGTTAATTTATCAGGGCAAAACCAGTACTGTAAGTTCAGAGAGTTCACTTGAAATCTGTGGCTTTAACAGTGAAGTGAGGATGGTCTGCATCTGTGTGTATTACTCCAAATAAATTTATCTGAGCTGGTGTAGGCCTCCTTGCTCTATTCTAAATTTAGAGAAAAGGAATTTAGCTTGAACAGAATTTTTGGCATGAAGAAGATAAAGGGCTAATGAGGAAAGGTTATTTGCAATAAATTGGTTATAGTGAGGTTATGAAAAACAAGATGGATAATGAGTGAAGAGGGGCATGAGGTGATAATGATGGAAAGTAACCAAGAATTTAAAGCATTTTGACACAGAAAATAATTTAAAAAACCCTGGAAAGTTAGGAAACGACATTCAGAGACTGAGATACTTGAAATGCTATATTGTGAGTTGATGTACTTATATTTGATTTTGAATGTCTATGAAAGGACCAAGGTAAGAGTGAGAGGCTGAGCTGAGGTGAAGAACATGATCTTCAGAAGTTTTCAAAGGAACAGAGAGAGACCCTGGATGTTGTTTATATCTTCCCCACAGAGCTTGAAGTAGTGAAGAATTAACTTAACCAATCATATACTTTGAGGTTGGAGGGAGAACTGAAAGTATGGATGTTGGTAACAAAAAGTTGAGGGGTGTAGGAAACAATCAACACATCTTCAAGCTGTGTAGCATGTAATGTTGGGGGACTATAAGTATCAACTTGAGAAGGCTGGATGAAACTAGTGTCTTCAGTGGGCACTTAGATTCAATTACAGCAAGAATAATGTAAGAAACTTTGGAGAATAGATGATGTGTATTTTACAGATAATATTTTATAAGTTCTTTAGGACATAGGGTGATTCTGGGGGAGCTAAGAGCAGTGAAGGAGAGGCTGTCTGGTCAAAGGAAAACAAAAACTATATTGATGTGAGATAAGCTCTTAATGCCTGACCTGGGACATTTATAATTCTGATCGTAAATTATTTTAAAAAGTGATGGGGTAAATCAAAGTGATTTCTTAGAGGAACCTGAGTTATTGGTTTCAGCTCTTGCTCTTTTAAGGAGAGCATTTAAATTAGTCTTTGGGACTGAAGACAGGGGCAGGGGCAAAGTTTTCAGCATGTGGGTGGAAACAGGAAGTCAGGGAGTCAATATCTGAAGGCAGGGGAAAGAACAAGTGTAGTATAAGGCAAAGTAGGAGCTTACATCAAAGTCAGAGAAGGCCCAAAAGCAGTACTGACCAGTTGTTCTGTTGTCATGTCAGTGATATACCTTTGCTGAAGATTCCTTCCTTAACATAGAGTTTATTCATAACTTAGGAGCACTAATGAGCCCATCAATAATGGGGATTGAGTGGAATTTGTTAGAATACTATAGTAATGAAGGGGAAGAAACTCATCCTTTTTCTATTTCCTTTTCTTTTGCCCCTTTGCCAGAATGTCAATGAGTTGCTGCTCTAGATAATCCACATCAAATCCTTGACATCTTGAGGTATAAAGTTCATTACAAGTATAAATTTCAGAAAATTTACTTCAGTTTTGTAAGTATTGTGTACTATAAAATTACATAATATGCAAGATAATTTAAAATCACTCACTTATTATTTTAAGTGACTTATTGGATCATATTGATCTTTAATTAAGTGTGTGGGACAGGTATCATAGTCCAAGTTTAACCTCTATAGTTTTAGATTACTGAACATGCACAAGCTTCAGTTTAATATTTTATGTATTTACAAAATAATTAAAATGATGCATATATTAAATAGTTACTTCTTTGGTGAATTTACTTTTAGGGGCCTGGTAAAGGAACCTTCATAGAGAACTTATGTATCTTTAGCTTTCCATTATTCTCTAAGTTATTTGTACTCAAAATTCTTCCAGTATATCAGCATTTAACCATTCTTCATTGAATGCATTACTGTCCTCTGAATTTCCTTAGATATTGAAAAAAGAACTCTTGAAAAGAATGCCCTGTATTCTCCTCATTTGACTTTTTGAAAATATTTCCTCTTCTTGATAAGTAGCATCTGTATATCTGTGATATTCATCTGGGAAAGTTGAGGTTTTCAGGTAACAAGTTGTCTCATAGGGCTTGGAAGCTTAAATAAATGAGAAAGAGGAGGGAAGAGAAAGAGGGGAAGACTTCACCTAAATTCATGTATTTTCTTCCAGATCTTCAATAAGTTTGGTAATTTCCCCAATTTTTCTCACCAGGGAATAGAGATCTTACTAGTAAGCATTATATCACATCTATGTTTATTTGGTTGTTTTAAAATATTTTATAAGCATCTGAAATGTATATCTGTATTCATATATGTTTTTATACTAAATTTAATATAGTTAAGCACAATTAATATATTGATGTTTGTTAGAATATAATATTATTTTACAGTATATTGGATTAAACTATTATTTTATCTTTATAACAGCTTTTATAGAAATAATTTTATTTTTTCCTAATTTGTTTATGAAAAACTTAAATATGTAATTGATTGTGTTTCTTACAGGAAACAGAGCCAGATTTATGTTCTAGTCCTATTCTTACTTCAGCTTTAACTGACTTCAAAATTTATGATATATCCATTATGAAACATTATTAAACATGACACTAGTCAGCTTTGTGGCATATTCATTATACTATCTCACAATTTTGTGCTCAGATGTATAAGAAACTCCATCCATTGTTTATCCATATTATTATTACTTATTGCTTGTTAGTTTCACAGTAAGACAACTAAAGAAGCGTATGTTTAATTAGCTTAACATGTGGGGGTTTTTTGTCAGTTATATTTGCATCAGTTCAGTTCAGTTGCTTAGTCATTTCCAACTCTTAGCGACCCAGTGGACTGCATCACGCCGGGCTTCTCTGTCCATCACCAACTCCCGGAGCCTGCTGAAACTCATGTCAATTGAGTCGGTGATGTCATCAAACCATCTCATCCTCTGTCATCCCCTTTTCTTCCTGCCTTTAATCTTTCCCAGCATCAGGGTCTTTTCCAATGAGGCAGTTCTTCTCATCAGGTGGCCAGAGTATTGGAGCTTCAGCTTCAACATCAATCCTTCCGATGAATATTCAGGACTAATTTCCTTTAGGATTGACTATTTGATCTCCTTGCAGTCCAAGGGACTCTCAAGATTCTTCTCCAACACCACAGTCCAAAAACATCAATTATTCAGTGATCAGTTTTCTTTATGGTCCAACTCTCACATCCATACATGACTACTGGAAAAACCATAATTTTGACTAGATGGACCTCTGTGTATTGTGCATATTGTAGTTTTGCATAAAATGTCTTTGCATATTGTGGTTTAAAGTAGATAATAACTCTAAAGCCACATCTATAAATACAAGGTGCCTAAGAAGGGAAAAGTTGAATCTCAAGTCTTATGTAAAAGAATAGTTCACATATGTTCTTAGTGTTGTTTTTTTCAAGCATCTGTCACTACTTAGTATGAAGAAGGAAAATTTTCAACTGTTGTCATTAAAAATGCAAAGAAACAAAGTATATAAAGTAATTATGGGATTGATAAAATGTTATTATTTTAATTAAAGTCTCAGAAGCTCAAGTCCTATGTTCCAGGTTTTGATAATGTAGGTTTTTTTGTTTTTTTTTTTCAAATGTCTCTTACTCCAGTCTCCAGTGGATCAATTCGCTAAGCTGTAAAACAAAAAGAAGTGCTTGAAAAAGTTGAATGCAAAGTGGTTTGAAAATAACCAGCTAGTTGATTTATTAAAATATTAAGCATACTTCAAACAGATACAGATTGTTGTAGTCTATATGAAAAATTTAAGAGCAAGTCATATATGTAAAGCAAAACTCTGATGCTAACAAAATTTAAAATGTATTATAAAAATTATTTTAGGGGACTAATAAAGAATGTAATGAAAATGGAATTCCATGCTTTTTAATTAAAAACATTTCTCTGAACCAATTTCTGACCTAGTGTGTTCACTATTTATTTCATTCTATTACAATTACCTGACTAATTTGTTTGTATGAAACAAGTTTAATGTGAGGATACAAAAGGTTTAAACAGAAATAGTATATATATTTTAACATTCATTTAGAAGACATTATTCCTGATTTTTGAAAAAAAAAAATATCACAGAAATCTCATACATAAAAATTGCTTTGATATTCAGAACAACTTCAAAAGCATTTCATGATATTAGTGCCAGTGTGGGTGATTTGACAGAAAAATTACCATGCTCCATGCTTCTTTTCCTAAATAGGGCTTCCCTGGTGGCTCAGATGGTAAAGAATAAGTCTGCAATGCTGGAGACCCTGGCTCAATAGCTGGGTTGGGATGATACCCTGGAGAATGGAATGACAACCACTCCAGAATTCTGGGAGGAGAATCACATGGACATGGGAGCCTGATGGGCTACAATCTAGGGGATTGCAGAGTCGGACATGACTGAGCCACCAATGCTAGGCTTACCTATATAAAGTCTGGTTGAATTTTGGAGGAAATTGCTGCCTTAACAGCCAGAGAAAAGTCTTTTACTCACCAAAATTCCTATGAAAAAATGTCAGAGTGAGCATTAAGTTTGTATTACTTTGGAAATCCTGACCCATATTTGTGTATTCTACCTTGGTCCATTGGTAGATTAATTGATTATTATTTAATAAAAATTGTTATTATCTTTACTGGCCTTTTTAGCAACTAGAAATAATGAAGCATTTTTTCTAATAAGCTCAGTTTCTAGAAAAAGAAAATAAATTAATATTATTGTCCATACCTCATGTGTCCAGTCATGTCCTACTCTTTGTGACCCTATGGACTGTAGACAGCTTGGTTCCTCTGTCCGCGGAATTTTCCAGGCAAGAATACTGGAGAGGGATGCCATTTCCTCCTCCAGGGGATCTTCCTGACACAGAGATTGAACCTGTGTCTCCTGAATTTCCTATAGTGCATGTGGGTTCTTTACCACTTGAATCATTGGGAAAGCACCTAGTGTTACTGAAGGATAGATCAAGTTCCAAGAACTCTTACCTAAATATTTTCCTTGTGGTAGGCAGTTTCTAATAGTGTCTCAATAATCTCCACTTCCGGGTATTTGCAAATTTATGTGATATTCTCCCTTTGAGTATGGACTGGAACTAGTGTTGTTGTTTTTGTTCAGTCACTCAGCCATGTCTGACTCTTTGTGACCACATGAACTGCAGCACACCAGCTTTCCCTGTCTTTCACTATCTCCCAGAGGTTGCACAAACTCATGTGCATTGTGTTAATAATGCCGTCCAATCCTGTCATCTCCTTCTCCTTTTGCCTTCAATTTCCCCTAGCATCAAGGTCTTTTCCAATGAGTTGGCTCTTTGAATCAGGTGACCAAAGTATTGGAGCTTCAGATTCAGCATCAATCTTTCCAATGAATATTCAGGATTGACTTCTTTAGGATTGACTGGTTTGTTCTCCTTGCAATCCAAGGGACTCTCAAGAGTCTTATCCAACACCACAGTTCAAAAGCATCGATTTTTTGGCATTAACCCTTCTTTATGGTCCAATTCTCACATCCATACATGACTACTGGAAAAACCATAGCTTTGACTATGGGGACCTTATCAGCAAAATCAAGGCTCTGCTTTTTAATAGGCTGTCTAGGTTCATCATAGCCTTTTTTCTAAAGAGCAAGTGTCTTTTAATTTCATGCCAGCAGTCACCATCTGCAGTGATTTTGGAGCCCAATAAAATAAAGTCTATAACTGTTTCCATTGTTTGCCATTTATTTTCTACCAAGTGATGGGACTGGATGCCTTGATCTTAGCTGTTTGAATGTTGAGTTTTAAGCCAGCTGTTTCACTCTCCTCTCTCACCTTCATCAGCAGTCTAAGCTCCAATACTTTGGTCACCTGATGCAAAGAACTGACTTATTGGAAAAGCCCGTGATGTTGGGAAACACTGAAGGCAGAAGGAGAAGGGGATAACAGAGGATGAGATGGTTGGATACCATCACTGACTCCATGAGTTTGAGCAAACTCCAGGAGTTGTTGATGGGAATTTCACCAGGGAAGCCTAGCATGATGCAGTCTGTGGGGTCGCAATGATTTGGAAAAGACTGAGTTTCTGAACTGAACTAAAATGGGTGGGAATGGGCGGATTTAATTAAGATGACCATTATATGTACTTCTGTGGGCAAGAATCCCTTGGAAGAAATGGAGTAGTGGCTGAGAATCAACAAGAGTCCGAAAGGCAGTACTTGGGTGCAGTCTTGAAAACGACAGAAAGATCTTGGTTCATTTCCAAGCAAACCATTCAATACCACAGTAATCCAAGACTATGCCCCAACAACTACTTCTGAAGAAGCTGAAGTTGAATGGTTCTATGAAGACCTACAACATCTTCTAGAACTAACACCAAAAAAAAAAAAAAAAAAATCGTTTCATCATGGGAGACTGGAATGCAAAAATAAGAACTAGTGACTTGACTATAATAAGTAATAAAAGTGTTAGGATGCCACTTCTGAAACTGATTTACATAAAAGCTATTTTATTTATAAAAGGTTTTATTTTCATAAAATCTATTTTATTGTGTCTCATTTTCTTTTGCTCTGAGAGACTTAAATGATGTGTTTTTTTAATGACATATAATATTGTATAAATTTAAAGTGTATGATATCTTGATTTCATACATTTATATATTGCAGTATGCTTACCATCATAGCGTTAGCTAGTGCCTTTATCACATCACACAATTTCCTCTATGTGGTGAGAAAAAAAAATGAGAGCTAGTCTCTGTGGAATTTTGAAGTTTATAGTATAATACCATTGATTATATTCTAGACTTTCTGGGACACTCACATGGCAAGGACTGACGTTTCTTGCCAATAGCCAGTGAGGACAAGAGTCCTGCCAACAACCAGTTCAAGATCAATTGTGTCTTCTCCCCTAGTTGAGTTTTAAGATAACTGCAAGCCCTGGGTAAAAACTAAATTGTGACTTTGTAAGAGGTCTTGAGCTAGATGAATCTAAGCTAAGTCAATAACACCTGAATTCCTGATTCACAGAAACTTAATAATAAAAGTCTGTTGTCACTAAAGTGTACAGTAATATATTGTGTATGTGTGTGTGTGTATTGACTGCCCAGTCTAGTCCGACTTTTTGGAGCCCCATGGACTGTAGCCCAGCAGGCTCCTCTGTCCATTGAATTCTCTAGGCAAGAATACTGGAAGGGGTTGTTATTCCCTTCTCCAGGGAATTTTCCTGACCCAGGGATCAAACCTGGGTTTCCTGCATTGCAGATAGATTCTTTAGCACCTGAACCACCAGGGAATGTGGCAATAGATAAATTGCCTTTCTTTTGGGGTGCCAAGTAGCTTTGGATTTTCTCTTTCTTCAGCCACAATATCTTGGGTTACATAGTTTCTCCTGGCACAGGGATAGGGATGGTCTGCACTAGGCAAAACCAGCGTTAAACTTGCAGAGTGTGGCAGCAAATATTTGGATGTCTAAAGGAGAGTGACTTTGGAGAATGCCAACCTCAGAAATCCATATATACAATGAGTATTAGCCGTAAAAAGGAACAAATCTGAGTCAGTTGTAAGGTGGATGAACCTAGAGCTTGTTATACAGAGCTATCAGAAAGAGAAAAACAAATATTGTATATTAACACATATATGTGGAATCTAGAAACAGTACTGATTACCCTATTTACAGAGAAGAAATGGAGACACAGACATAGAGCATGGACTGATGGACACATCGGGGAAAGGAGAGAGTAGGACAAATTGATAAAGTAGCGCTGACATATACACTATCATGAATGAGATATATAACTAATGTTAAGCTGCGGTAAAACACAGGGGCCCAGACTGGCACTCTGTGATGCCCTAGAAGGTTGGAATGGGAGGGGAGAGGCTCACGAGGGGGAGGGTATGTTTATAGTTATGACTGATTCACATTGATGTACAGCAGAGACCTTTGCAGCATTGTAAAGCAATTGTCCTCCAATAAAAAATTCAGTTAAAAAAACTGAATAGAAGAAAGCTATAGACAAAGAAAGGAATGAGACTCCTAAATCCTTCCATTTTTAGAATTGAGTACTTTTTCCTACTAAGAAACTTCTGATATGATCCCCTTTAAATTCTATCATGACCAAGCATGAATACATCATACATCAGATCTTTTCTAATAAATTTCTGTAGAAGCTAATGTGTATAATTATCAACTTTCTGGGGAAAAGAGTTTAACTGTTTTAATGGAAGAAGGGATGTGTTATTTTGCTATGGATGCCATAACAAAGTAGCTCAGACTTAGTGGCTTAAAACTTTGTCTTGGCTCTGGTCGTAGGAAGTCTGACATCAAGGTTTGGTTTCTTCCAAAGGTTCTCCCCTTATCTTTCTGCTGGCTGCCTTCTGCATGTGTTCTCACCTGCTTGTCCCTGGTGGGTGTGCACATATCTGATGTCTTTCCCTCTGTGTGTTCTAACCTCTTCTTTCATAAAGACAGCAGTCATACTGGCTTAGAACTTATCCTAAATGAGATCATTTACCTTAATTACTTCTCTGAATGCCCTATCTCCACATACAGTCACAGTATGAAGTAATAAGCATCAGGACTTCAACAAAGAAATTTTAGAGGTAAAATTGAGTCTGTAACAGGACAGCAGGCAAAAATTCAGTGTTTTTTTTTTTTTTTTTTAAATTTCAGTAATTGGGCATTCAGGTTACATGCTTGCCTATATGCATTCCATGAAAGGAGGGAAACTGTAGTCTATTTAAGACCCACAGAGTTAATTGGGCTTACTTGTCAACTGTCTTTACAGTGTGATGAATTAGTGACAGGTCAATTAATCAAGAAGCATTAGTAGAAAACAAAATTTGTTCAAAGCACATATTCACCCAAATGTTATGGCTAGAGAAAACACATTACTCTATCTTTATAAATAATCACTATTAAATTTTTTTTGACAAACTTGAGATAATAATAGTTTTTAAAATAATTCTGATTTGTGAGTTTGTAATGCTGCTCAAAACAAATATGAGCATCTATTTCCTATTTTTCATTTGATATGAAACATGCAATAGGATATAAATGGAGAATTGTTCATTTGTGGGTAAATAGTATGCATCCCATTCTATTTATTTTGATTCAGGCTTTGAAATGGCTTGGAATGCTGAAGAGACTTGGTTTGAGATTCTTGTCTGACTATTTACTAGTTGTAATGTCTTTAGTAATTAACTTAATTTCCCTAAATATTGGCATCTTCATCTTTGAAAGAAAAGAAAGTTATGCGAAATTTGTAGCAGTTATATGTAGAAAAAAAGTTTGTGAATATACTGAGAAATGGATGAGTGTAGGAAAAAAATAAGCTGAAAAGATAGAAAATTACTAAAAATAAAAAAATCAGTTATTTAGATAGTCTGCCTTTAAAATCATTTTGTCAATAATGTACCATGTATTACAGAAACCTATAGCAATATTATATGACAAAATGAGTGAAAGAATGAAAAGCTTTACTTTCCTCAGAATTCCTGAAGCATTTTCTGTTCTCTAGGAAATATTGCCTTGATATGTTAAGTAGAGAAGCAATGTGTTTGAGTAATTAATCTCAATTAGTTTTATTTTCCACCAGAAAGTTGTTCAAATGACCTTACCTATGCAAATTAGGCCTAATTACTCCCAGTAAAGGAGCTAAGTTCAATCATCTGATATCTTGGAGTTTAGCCAATGTATTTTGTCCCAAATATTTCAAACCTTCAGGAACTCATTTAACATCTCTTTTAACAAAATGCCCTTTATGGCACCAAGAATCTATATAACTGGTGACACACCTTAATTTGCAATTTATTGTGTTTTGCCTTTTCAACATATCTTAATCATGGCTTGAGTTCAAGCTAAACTGGTAGAATAAGAGGTCCTGCCAAAAGAAGCAGCACAACTTCACTTCAAAACTAGAAAATAATACAATGGAAATCATGAATGTGATTGCTTATAAAAGAAAAGTGTTTGAGAATTTTTACAAGCATTCATATTTAATACATCTACTATCTTGCTTGTCTTAATACCAGGGCACCTGTTTGCACACTGTTAAGAAAGTTCTGGGACCCACAAAAGATTTCCCAACACAGGGATCTGACAAAAGGACTGAGAACTTGCACAGAATTTGACTTTGGAGGCCAGTGGGATTTGATTATAGAACTTACATAGGACTGGGGAAACAAACTCTTGGAGGGCACAGACAAAACCTTGTGTATACCAGGACCCAGGAGAAAGGAGCAGTGACCCCACAAGAGACTGACCCAGACTACCTGTGGGTGTCCAGGAGTCTCCAGCAGAGGGGTGGGTCAGCGGTGGCCTGATGCATGGTTGGGGGTGCTGAATGCAAAACAGCATGCATGGGACCTTGTGGAGGATGTTACCATTATCTTCATTGCCCGCACCATAGTTTGGTCCCATGTCAAACAGCTGGGAAGGAACACAGTCCTGCCCATCAACAAAAATTGGATTAAAGTTTTCTGAGCAAGTCCCTGCCCACCAAAACAAGATCCAGTTTCCCCCACAGACAGTCTCTCTCATCAGGAAGCTTCCATAAGCCTCTTATCCTTATCCATCAGAGGGCAGAAAGGATAAAAACCACAAGTACAGAAAACTAATCAAGCTGATCACATGGACCACAGCCTTGTCTAACTCAATGAAATAGGAGCCATGCCATGTAGGGCCACCCAAGATGGACCCAAGATGGGTCATGGTGGAGAGTTCTGACAAAACTTGGCCCACTGGAGAAGGGAATGGCAAACCACTTCAGTATTCTTGAACTATATGCAAAGGCAAAAAGATAGGACACTGAAAGATGAACTCCCCAGGTCAGTAGGTGCCCAATATGCTACTGGAGAAGAATGGAGAAATGGCTCCAGAAAGAATAAAGAGACAGAGTCACAGTGAAAACAATGCCCAGTTGTGGATGTGACTGGATATGGAAGTAAAGTCCCATGCTGTAAAGAGCAATAAATATTGCATAAGAACATGGAATGCTAGGTCCATGAACAAAGGTAAATTAAAAGTGTTCAAACAGAAGATGGCAAGAGTGAATATTGACATTTTAGGAATGAGTGAACTAAGATGGACTGGAATGGACAAATTTAATTCAGATGAGCATTATATCTACTACTGTGGGCAAGAATCCCTTAGAGGAAATGGAGTAGCCCTCATAGTCAACAAAAGAGTCTGGAATACAGTACTTGGGTAAAATCTCAAAGATTACAGAATGATCTCTGTTCATTTCCAAGGCAAACCATTCAATATCACAGTAATCCAAGTCTGTGTCCCAACACAAATGCTGAAGAAGATGAAGTTGAAAGGTTTTATGAAGACCTACAAGACCTCCTAGAACTAACACCCAAAACAAAATAGATGTGCTTTTCACCATAGGAGACTGGAATGCAAAAAAATGGAAGTCAAGAGATACCTGGAGTAACAGGTAAATTTGGCCTTGGAGTACAGAATAAAGCAGGGCAAAGGCTAACAGAGTTTTGCCAAGAGAATGCACTGGTCATATCAAGCACCCTCTTCCAACAATAAGAGAGACGACTTTACACATGGACATCACCAGATGGTCAATGATAAAATCAGATCGGTTATATTCTTTGCAGCCAAAGATGGAGAAGCTCTATATGGTCAGCAAAAACAAGACCAGGAGCTGACTGTGGCTCAGATCATTAACTCCTTGTTGCCAAATTCAGACTTAAATTCAAGAAAATAGGGAAAAACACTAGACCATTCAGGTATGACCTAAATCAAATCCCTTATGAATATACAGTGCAAGTGACAAATAGATTCAAGGGATTAGATCTGATAGACAGAGTGCCTGAAGAACTATGGACAGAGCTTCATGACATTGTACAGGAGTCAGTGATCAAGACCATCCCCAAGAAAAAGAAATGCAAAAAGGCAAAATGGTTGTCTTAGGAGGCCTTACAAATAGCTGAGAAAAGAAGGGAAGCAAAAGGCAAAGGAGAAAAGGGAAGAGATACCCATTTGAATGCAGCATTCCAAGGAATAGCAAGGAGAGATAAGAAAGCCTCAGTGATTAATGCAAAGAAATAGAGGGAAAAATAGAATGGGAAAGACTAGAGATCTCTTCTAGAAAATTAGAGATAACAGGGGAACAATTTCATGCAAAGATGGGCACAATAAAGGGCAGATATGGTATGGACCTAACAGAAGCAGAAGATATTAAGAAGTGGCAAGAATACACAGAAGAACTATACAAAAAATATCTTTATGGACCATATAGCCATGATGGTGTGATCACTCAACTAGAGCCAGATATCCTGGAATGCAAAGTCAAGTGGACCTTAGGAAGCATCACTTCAAACAAACCTAGTGGAGGTGTTGGAATCCAGTTTAGCTATTTCAAATCCTAAAAGATGATGCTTTGAAAGTGCTGCACTCGATATTCCAGTAAATTTGGCCTCAGCAGTAGCCAAAGGACTGTAGAATGTCAGTTTTCATTCCAATCCCAAAGAAGGACAATGCCAAAGAATGTTCAAACTACCACACAATTGCACTCATGTCCCACGCTAGCAAAGTAATGCTCAAAACTCTCCAAGTGAGGCTTCAAAGGTACATGAACCATGAACTTCCAGATGTTCCATTTGTACTTATAAAAGGCAGAGGAACAAGAGATCAAATTGCCAACATCTAATGGATTATCAAAAAAGCAAGAGAATTCCAGAAAAATATCTACTTCGGCTTCATTGACTACGCTAAAGCCTTTGACTGTTAGATCACAAAAAACTGTGGAAAATTCTTCAAGCAATGGGAATAACAGACCACATTACCTATCTCCTGAGAAATATGCATGCAGGTCAAGAAGCAACAGTTAGAACTGGACATGGAACAACAGACTGGTTACATATTGGGAAAGGAATATATAAAGCTGTTTCTTGTCACCCTGCATATTTAACTTCCATGTAGAGTACAGCATACAAACACAAGGCTGAATGAAGCACAAGATGGAATCAAGATTGCTGGGAGAAATATCAATAACCTCAGATGTGCAGATGACACCACACTTACGGCAGAAAGTGAAGAGGAACTGATGAGCCTCTTGTTGAAAGTGAAAGAGGAGAGTGAAAAAGCTGGCTTAAAACTCAACAATCAAAAAATTAAGATCATGACATCCGTTCCCATCACTTCACATCAAATAGACGGGGAAACAGTGGAAAACAGTGACAGACTTCATTTTCTTTGGCTGCAAAATCACTGCAGGTGGTAACTTCAGCCATGAAATCAAAAGACGCTTGCTCCTTGGAAGAAAAGCTATGACCAACCTATATAGCATATTAAAAAGCAGAGACAATACTTTGCCCACAAAGGTCCGTCTAGTCAAAGCTATGGTTTTTCCATAGTTATGTATGGATGTGAGAGTTGGACTATAAAAAATGCTGAGCACCGAAGAACTGATGTCTTTGAAGTGTGGTATTGGAAAAGACTCTTGAGAATCCCTTGAACTGCAAGAAAATCAAATCAGTCCATCCTAAAGGAAATCAAGCCTGAATATTCATTGGAAGGGCTGGTGCTGAAGCTGAAACTCCAATGAAACTTTGGCCACCTGATGTGAAGAACTAACCCATTGGAAAAGACCCTGGTGCTGGGAAAGATTGAAGGCAGGAGGAGAAGAGATGACAGAGGATGAGATGGTTGGATGGCATCACCAACTCAAAGGCCATGAGTTTTCACCATCTCCAGGATCTGGTGATGGACAGGGAAGCCTGGTGTGCTTCATTCCATGGGGTCTCAAAGAGTCAGACATGACTGAACGACTGATATGATTTTTTGTGCTGGGCCAAACATTGAAATCTTAACAATGTATACTGATAGTGTACAATTTTAAAATGTCAGGCACAGCTTTTATGTGTGCATGTTCAGGATTAATATCCTAGGTGCTAAAAATAGACATTTAAGGTTTGACACTTAACTCTGTAATATTCTATCACCATGAATTTTCCTCAGTTTTTAAATTAACCTCATTTTTTCTCATGTTTGAACTTGGAACAACAATAGTGCCTTACCATTCAATCAGAATGAAATGTAATAGTTCATGGAAATGCTTAGCACAGTATTTTATATAGACAGCAGAGAACATCAGCCATTATTATTGCTGTGTTAGTTGACATCCTTGTCAGGGTCAATGAGTGCTTAACTTTGTTTTGTGAAGCATATCCTTGATGTACAGTTGCTGAGCATACATAGAGTTCAGCAAATACAAACACATAAAATGTACAGAATATATTGACTGTCTCAGGACAGTTATGCTTCTAACAATGCAGATAAAACAATACCATGGAAAATAAACAAAAATGTCTCGATTCTGTTAACCCAAAAATGTGGCATTACTTTTGCAAAATATTGACTATTGCAGTGCTGCCAAAACAACGGATAATTTTGCATGAAAAGATTTTAGCCTCTTCCACATTTTTCTCATCAATCTAAGAACTGTCCATATTGTATAGGAGATGCCAAAATGCTTTATAATCACCTTAGCTTTCACTGCCCTAGAAATAATGCTATTGTTGAGATTAGTTACAATAAAATGCATTCTGGAGAAGCTGTATTTTCTTGGATAAAATTGAGATTACAGCTAAAAGCACTTAAAAGCTCTTAAATCTCTGCCACATATTTTGATTATCAGTTTATACCTTTTTGTGACAGAAAAATAATAAATTTTTATTTTTTCTTATAGAAAAATAAATTCCATCAAGACCTTAATGTCATTTTGTTGTTTCTTGTGATACATAGAGAAACACCCTCAGCAAAGATGCCCATGTCCTTATATGGTTTGGGGACCTGAAAATAGACATTATTCTGATGTGCCCAATCTAATAACCTGAGCCTTTAATATTCAAGAACTTTATCTGACTCAGAGCAGTGGAGTATATAAGGCAGGTGGAGAAATAAGAGACAGCTGAAGAATATGAGGCTCTTGGCCATCTGTCACTGGAATTGAAGGCAGAGCAAGATGGACATAAGCCAAAGAATATGAGTAAGCTCTAGAAGCTGGGAACCACCCAAAACCTATAGCCAAGAAATGGAAACGTCAGTCTAACAACCCTAAGGAACTAAATTAGGTCAACAATCTGAAATGGCTTGGAGAGGATTCGTCACAGAGCCTCTGAAAAGAACACAGTTCTACTGATACTTGATTTCTTTCTTGTGCAACCTATAACAGAACCCCTTGAGCTATGCCATGCCCAGGGTTCTTTTCTGCAAATTGTGAGATAATAAATGAATGCTGTTTTAAACTGATGAATTTGTGGCAATAATAGAAAATTAATACATTTATTCAGTATTTTTATATTCTGCATCTGTGATGCTAATATTTTTCAATCCAGTTAGATTTGGATAGAAAAAATGAGACTTTCATTTCCATTTCATAACTGCCCTGTTTTCATTTGCTTTCTGAAATCCCTGCTTGAATTTGTCTTCTTCTTTTCTCGAAACATGTGATATTTATTGCTGCTATTTATTTATTACAATATTTGGGCCCAGTTAACCCTTCGAGGGGTCGCAAAGAGTCGGACACGACTGAGCGACTGAACTGAACTGAACTGAACTGAACCCTTCAAAAAATAGCATGGATGAAGTCTTGCACTGAGCATCTCATTCTGTTCTTGACGGAGTGACCTCGTGGCTAGAGTCCTGCTTGTGTGTTTTGAAAGTGTGCCCCTCCCAGGCGCTGGCTGTGTCCCGGTGAGTGGGAGGTTTGGCCTAGCATGGCTGAGGTCTGTGGTCCCCAAGCTTCGGGGAGCGCGGTGGTGGGAGGTGGCCCCGGCCGGCGGGGTCGGGGGTACTCTCTGGACAGAGAGCCCAATGGAGCCGGAGCCTCTCTCTTCTCGGGGAAGCCGGGGCGAGCTGTGGCCGGGCTGGCGGCCTGGTGAGCTGGACGTGGCTGCCCCGCCGTGTCTCTGGAGGCGAGGCGGGCGGTCTGAGTGCCTTCTCCCCCGGCTGTGGCCTTGTTCCCCCACGTCTGCCCTCCAGGGAGCCGTGGACGGAGGCCTTCCGTCCTCACCTCACGTGCTCTCCTGTTCGTCTAGTTGGTTCTTGCTCCAGGTCTCCTGTGCTTTAGGCGTCCCCTTCCTTCCTGGGCGGTCAGCCTTCTCCCTTCTTTTCAGCTCGGCTTCCGCCCCCGAGACCGCTCCTGGGGTCTCAGCTCCCTCTGTGCCCGCTTGTGCAGTCCGACCCCGGCCTTGACCCGTGGGTCTGCCTCCTGGCCCTCAGGTCCCCTGCCAATCCGACTGCCTGTAACTCACTTTCGCGGAAATGTTTTATCGTCATGCCATAGCCCGCCATCGATCTCCCAATCTGGCTTCTTGTCTCTCTTCAGTAGCATGATTCCCGTAAATCCAACGTCAGGTATCAGGCCCAAGTTCAGTGGTTTGCCTTAAAGTATTTAATACATTACTAAATTCTACCTCTGCTGTGAATTAAATTGGGCTTGCCTGGTGGTGCCGTGGTAAAGAATTCTCCTGCTAATGCAGGAGACACAAGAGATGCAGTTCGATCCCTGGGTCGGGAAGGTCCCCTGGAGAAGGCAATGGCAACCCACTCCAATATTCTTGCCTGGAGAATCCCATGGACAGAGGAGCTGGTGGGTTACAGTCCATGGGGTCGCAAAGAGTCTGACACAACTGAGGACACAGCACGCAAATCCCTACTGGAATACATCTGTTTCTCCAGTTCAGTTCAGTTCAGTTCAGTTCAGTTCAGTTCAGTTCAGTTCAGTTCAGTTCAGTCGTGTCCGACTCTTTGTGACCCCATGAATCGCAGCATGCCAGGCCTCCCTGTCCATCACAAACTCCCGGAGTTTACTCATTCCCATCGAGTTGGTGATGCCATCCAGCCATCTCATCCTCCGTTGTCCCTTTCTCCTCCTGCCCCCAATCCCTCCCAGCATCAGTCTTTTCTCAGGAGCACACAATTCTAATACTAGAATATGGAACCTAACTGTTGCAGACACTGCAAGTTAACTTCCATCACCCAAATTTCTGATATTCATGTTGTTGTATTATTCTTCTCTTTTGAGTAAGTGAGAAATATGCTTCAACTATGACAAGTAGAATATGATAAAGTGAGTTTTCTGTAAAATTATGTCACATACATTGCAATATTGACCTTGCTAGGGAGACTCTTTTCCCTTACTGAATTTGAAAGCAAACAGGCTGCTAATTTTCCAATACTGTTATACAGAAGTAGATAACAATTATAACACCCTTATTTGGATTAATAATAATGCTAAATGACACGAATTGCTGTTACTCAGAAAACGCCAGAAGGTGAGGACCAATAAAGTTACCCATCAGTTAAGTAAGTACCTCTATCATGAATTTCCAAAATAATAAATAAGCTGGTCAATTTATCTAGATATAACTATATTTGGAATATGTTTATATTTGTAGCAGCTGGTATAATTATTATATTTAATCAGTAAAGAGTTTTGTTTAGAGCATATTTGAAGCACCAGTGTTTTAATGAAGTTAGGTTGGACTTGAGGTTTTACAAGGCAGATTGAATCTAGCTTTCTCAGTAGTAAAGAGATCAGAAGGAATAGGGCAAAGACAAGAAGAGAAAAAACAAAAACAATGATAAACTCAAGGTTAGTGAGGACATAGAGCTTCCCAGATCGCTCTAGCAGTAAAGAACTCACCTGCCAATGCAGGGGATGCAAGAGACAAGGGTCCAATCGCTGGATTAGGAAGATGCCCTGGTAGGGGGAATCGCAACCCAGGTATTCTTGCCTGGTGAATCCCACGGACAGAGGAGCCTGTGGGCTACCGTTTACAAGGTCACAAAGAGTTGGATGCAACTGAAACAACTTGGCATGCATGCAAGGAGGAGATAGGCCTCAAGGAAAAATAATATTATCTAATGATAAGAGTTTAAATAAAATTATATGTACTATTCTTACTTCAAAAATCTTCAGTAAAACCTTAAAAAATAATAATCTGTGTGTGATTTGAGATTATTTTGCGAGTAAAGTCACTGAAGATGCTGAATTTACATCAGAGGTTTTTTTGAAACTTATACCCTATTAATCCACAAAGACACTGTATTTAATTTTTTGTTTACCTTGATGATTAATAACTAACCACTTATTTAAAATGAGGCATCCTGCTAGTATATTTGGTATCCTGGTATATCTAGAATAATAAGACTAGATGTTGAGACGTACTTAATATCTCTGAGCCTTAGTTTAGTTAATAAAAAAAATTAAATAATATTTCTGAGCCTTATTTTAATTAATGTATAGAAACACAATATTTGCTTTATTAGATTATTGTAAAGAGATGAAATAAAAACAAATTAAGTACACAATATATTATTTACTCTAGGCATTATACTGTAAAGCAGTTCTCTATACTGAATTCATTTTGCATAATTGAAACTTTATATTAATTCAACAATTCCTCATTCACCCTATTTTCCCCGTTTGACCTTTTTAAAAATTGCTAATGCAATGTATTTTTTTTTTCTGCTTCTTCATATGTCAGGTAACATCTGAATGCATGTAGGACATTTTGGCGGCTCCATTTTTCAAAGTTTAATTTGTTATCTATTCCCTAAAGGGAGTGTTCTGCTTGTTGTATAGGCAATTTATTTCCAAGTAGTTCATCTTGATCCTACAGAGCCTTGATTTCCAGATCTGTTAGTACTTGTCTAGACAGTCCTTACCATATAGGTGGGATAGCTTTACTCCTGGTAGATAGACTTTCAGAGACCTTAACTGAATATCTAGAGTGGAACAAGGTTTGTTTGTTTGGTAGAACTTTATCATCTTTAAGAACCCTTCCATCATTGGCATCTGCATGCACCTCACAACCTGTAGTGTGTGTCTCTGCCAGAGCTTGTGGAGTCTTTTGCTCATCATTTAGAATTTAATATGTGCCCAAATAATCAAAGTGACCCTCATGTAGACTTCTGGAACTTCTGCTCCAAGTTGCTGTTTTTCATACTCGGCCCTTCAAATCAGTCATCTAATTGCCATCAAGTTTGTGGTATATTCCCTTTGCTCAATGGGGGACTCTATCTTTCTATTCAGTGATTCATAAACTGCCCTAAGAATAAAAATGAAATGAATAGACAGGCATTCCTCATTTTTTTTCTCTTCACTTTATTACACTTCACAGACATTGTGTTTTTCACAGATTGAAGATTTGTGGTAACCCTATATTCAGTGGGTCTGTAGGCATCATTTTTTCTCAATAGCATTACCTTGTATTACATCTCTGTCCCACATATTGATAATTCTCACACTATTTCAAGCTTTGTCATTATTATCACATTTTATCTCTGTGATCAGAGAACTCTGACTTTACTGCTACAGCTTACTGTAGGCTCAGATGATGGCTAGCATTTTTTAGCTTTAAATTATTTTAAAATTAAGGTATACATATTATTTTTAGAGCTTTCTGGGTAGCTAAAATGGTAAAAAAAAAAAAAAAAATTCTGCCTGCAATGCAGGATACATGGGTTCAATATCTGGTTGAAAGGGTCCCCTGGAGAAGAGGAAGGCAATCCATTCCAGTATTCTTGCTTGGAGATTTCCATGGACACAGGAACCTGGTGGGCTACAGTCCATGTGGTCACAGACATTTGAACACAACTGAACAACTAACATAGAGAAGGCAATGGCACCCCACTCCAGTACTCTTGCCTGGAAAATCCCATGGATGGAGGTGCCTGGTAGGCTGCAGTCCATGGGGTCGCGAAGAGTCTGCCATGACTGAGCAACTTCACTCTCACTTTTCACTTTTATGCATTGGAGAAGGAAATGGCAACCCACTCCAGTATTCTTGCCTGGAGAATCCCAGGGATGGGGTCGCACAGAGTCGGACATGACTGAAGTGACTTAGCAGCAGCAGCAGAGCAACTAACACATACACATTCTTTTAGACATAATGCTACTGCACTTTTTTTGTGATATTTGCTTCACGGTGGTGGTCTTAAACTGAACCTGTAACGTTTCTAAGGTACGCCTGTATTGTTCACATCATGTGTTTTCCTTTTCTCAAAAATAACATCCCTCTGTATGTTTTTCATTATCAAAAATGATTTCTCCTTATATTTTTCTAAAATTATTTCATATATTCTGCTCTAAAATTGAATATAGTAGGGGAGCTGGAGCTTCCCTGGTGGTACTAGTGGTAAAGAACCCGCCTGTCAATGCAGGAAACATAAGAAACATAGGTTCTTATCACTGGTTGGAAGATCCCCGGGAGGAAGGCACGGCAAACCACTCCAGTATCCTTTCTTGGAGCCTGGCAGGCTACTGTCCATCAGGTCACAAAGAATAGGTTACAATCCGAAGCAACTTAGCACGCACACACGCAGGGAGCCATTTCTATACATATTGTTGTCAATATTCAGCCACTGTCTACAAATCAGTATAAGTTCATATCAATGGTAATTTTTTCATCCAGGAAACTGGACAATAAGATATATTGTTCAAACTCTTTCCCATTGGGAAAGTTTTCTATCTGCACTGCCATTCAGAAGAAATCTTGTGTGAGTCTATAACACGTTAGCATTTTACACCAAACCATAAAAAAACCAAAACCAAGATATTTTAATGCTTTAGCCATAAGGGGATTGTTCATAAATCCATGAGTGCATAGACAACTAGGATATAATTCAGGAGGTGGAGATGTTTGAAGTTATAAATTATATACACATATGACTTATTATGCCTTCTAATCTTGCTCAGAAAATGTATAGATGCAGATTTATACTTTTATATAAATTATATAAATTTATATAATTTATGCTCAATCATAGAATACTGATTATGATTATGAGGCACCTAATCAAATAAGTGGTTTGGTGGGTCATGTCCTCATTCATGATGTGCAGTTTAGTTCACATGATTATATTGTGTCCTGTGGTTCAGTAAGAATCAATTGCATAAAATAATAAAAGTTGCTTGTAGAAGATAACTTGATTTCACTACAAAGTTTCTTGGTTTTTATATCCTGACTTCTATTATTAAGGCTTGTCAGAGGCTCCACACAGCATTCCTGTACACAGAGACACTTCTTATTACCACTGAGACTATTGGATATTAAACCCAGAAGGGCACCATGGACAGCTTCAAATTATTTTCCTACTCTGGAAAGCTTTAAATGTTAGCCTCTAAATGAGATGGAACATACCATGGTTCAACATACCACGAATGGTAAGTTGACCATCTGTTCTTGTTAATAAAGTTTTACTGGAATACAGTCATATGCATTTGTTTATTAATTATTTATGGTTGTTTACACATTACAATGAGAGAGTTGAGTAGTGCTGACAGAGATTATATGCCAACAAGTTTTAAATATTTTCTATGTAGCCAAGAAACAAAATTGTTGGCTCTCAATTAGACCTTCAAAGAAAATATGGTATATAGGGCCCACCAAATGATATATCTCACTCTAAGTGTTTGGTGGGACAATGTTCACCAACTATGTTTTTCACTTTGTGGAACTATTCCAATGCATTCCACACTGTAGATCCCATGAAATTTCCCAATCAATGAGGCTCACAAAATTAATGTAGCTAGTGATAAAAGTAATGGATTAAACAATTAAGAGAGCAGAGATTATGAGACCAAATAAAGAAATGAGACCCAACTGTATTTTGTCTGCATAAGCTGCACTTTATATTGATTTAAATATGAAAATAAATGGAAAGTAAGACAGTTGAAACAAAGATATATCATGCAAATAGCAATCACAAGAAAATCTGGAGTAGCTATATTAATGCCGGTCAAAACTAAAGTTAATAAAAGTGTTACTTAAGATAAAAATGGCATTTCTAAAAATAAAAAGGGAACCTATCAAACAATAAAAAGATATATACACCTGATAAGCAAAGAACAAAATATGTGATTCAAAAACTGACAGAAATGAAAGGATATTAGATAACTCAGTAATTCAACAATAATAATCACATACTTCACACTTCAATTCCAATAATAAGTAGACTAACGACATCAAGAAATGACGCTTGATTATTTGAGTGACCTAACAAACATCAACAGGACACTCTACCCTCAAAGGGCAGAATATAAATTATTCTAAGGTACACTTAAAACGTTCTGCAATTCTGCAGTTAGACCATACTCTAGAACACAAAACAAAACTAACTTCAATGAGTTTTAAAAGATAGAGAAATATATAAAACATATTCTCATACCATATAAAACATGTTCTCATAATATCTCCTACCAATTCAAAAATCACTTAATGTAGAAATCCATTACAAATAGAATTTGAGTTCATAAATATGTAGAAATTAAACAGCCCAGTCTTAAATAACCAATAATCACATTCTTAGCAATGAAGTTGCTATATTTCCACTGTTAATTTCTCAACTAATTAAAAATTTGGAAGGGACTCTCAAAAGTGTTTGATAATATTGAACAACTTAATGTGTGTGTAATTAGAGTGCCAGAAGTAAGAGAGAATGATGCAGAATATATATTTGAAGAAAGAATAGCCAAGGATTTTCTGTAATGACTGAAAGAACTAAGCTACAAATTTAATAACTTATGTGTGTTTATATACATACTTTATAGTGCATCATATCCTCTCCTATATAAAGTCATAAAGCAAATGTGTAAAAGAGGTATGTCAACAGTCATAAGCAAGAATGTTTATAGTAGTGCTTTTCATGGTAAACCAACATTGGGAAAACCAAAATTACTAACAAAAAGGACTAGATAACCAAATTGCCATATAGCCTTTCAATGGAGCAATATGCACTAATAAATTGGACATGACTTCATAACTGAATAACAAAAAGACCACTGTTAAGTGAAAAAAGAATAAATATATACTATATATAAAATAAATATTCAAAAATATATAAAATAAAAAATAGATATCCAGTGAGAACTGATTATGTAGAACAAGAAATTATGCTCAATACATTGTTATAATATAAAAGAGAAGAGAATGCAAAAAAAAAAAAAAATATATATATATATATATATAACTGAGTCTCTTCATACACCTAAAACTAACAAAATATTGCAATTAAACTATATTTCAAAGAAAATGTTTAAAAAGAATGACTATAAACTACAAAATATTGATCACAGCATTTACATATAATTTATAAACAGTTAATGTGTTGTATTTAAAGTCAGAATAATGTTCCTCTCTGTGAAAGAGAGAGCTATGATTAGACATTGTCTTGAAGGACATTATATAGTCCTAAGTTTTTACATGTTACTGTATGTATGTTATATTTCAATAACAAAGTTTACTAGAGAAAGAAATGTTTAATATGCACTTTCTTATTCCTTTTTTGTATTTATGCTAGCTGGAGCTTTATAAATATTATTTTGATATTATTAAAGAACCCTGTCACAAGAATTGACTTGGTTATGTTTGATTTTCTAATTCATTAATTTCTATATTATCTTAATTTTTTGTCCTTCATGCTTAGTTTTTTTTTCTAATTGCCTTTCAACCTGTGAAATGGAATTGGTTAAATTTTTTTCTTTTATAAATAAAAAGGGCCAATGTTTTCTTCTAAGAGTTTATAGTTTCTGATTTTACATTTATGTCTTTAGTCCATTTCGAATTTATCTTTGTGTATGGTGTTAGGTAATGTTCTAGTTTCATTCTTTTGCATGTAGTTGTCCTCTTCTTCCAGCACCACTTATTGAAAAGACTGTCTTTGTCCCATTGTATATTTTTGCCTACATTGTCAAGGAAAAGCCACCCATATGAGTGTGGGTTTGTCTCTGGGTTTTCTATACTCTTCCACTGGTTTGTATTTCTGCCTTTGTGCCAGTACAATATTGTCTTGATGTCTTTAGCTTTGCAGTATAGTCTGCAATCAGGTGAGTTGATTCCTCCAGCGCTATTCTTCTTTCTCAAGATTGCTTTGGTCACTTGGGTCCTTTTGTGCTTTCATACAGATGGTGAAACTTTTTGTTCTAGTTCTGTGAAAAATGCCATTGGTAATTTTATAGGGATTTCATTGAGCTTGTAGATTGCTTTTGGTAGTATAGTCATTTTAATAATATTAATTCTTCCAACCCAGGACATGGAATAACCCTCCATCCTTTTATGTTGTCTATGATTTCTTTCATCAGTGTCTTATAGTTTTCTATATAAAGCTCTTTTGTCTTCTTAGGTAGGTTTATTCCTGGGTATTTTATTCTTTTAGTTGCATAGGCAGAACACTGTGTGACATAAATCATAGCAAAACCCTTTATGAAAACAGTTAGAATAATGGAAATTATTCTAGAACAATGCAAATTAAAACAAAAATAAATAAATAGGACCTAAGTAAACTTAAATGCTTTTTTACAGCAAAGGAAACTATAAACAGAGTGAAAGGACAGCCCTCAGAATGGGAGAAAATAATAGCAAGTGAAACAACAGACAAATAATTAATTTCCAAAATATACAAACATTTCATATTAGCTCAAAACCAGAAAAGCAAACAGTCCAATCAAAAAATGTGCAAATGACCTAAACAAACATTTCTTTCCAAAGAAGACATACATAATAAACATATGGAAAGGTGATCAATGTCACTCATTATTAGAGAAAATGTAGATCAAAACTACAATGAGATATCAGTTCACCCCAGTCAGAATGGCCATAATAAAAATATCCACAAACACCATGTGCTCGAGAGGGTGTGTAGAAAAGGCAACCCTTCTACACAGCTGGTGGGAATGCAATTTGATACAACCACTATAGAAGGCAGTATGGAGATTCCTTAAAAACTAGGAATAAAACCACCATCTGACAAAGCAATAACACTTCTAGGCAATACCATTTTGGTTTTGAGGAAACTAAAGCTAAAAAAGACACATGTACACCAACGTTCATTGCAGTCCTATTTACATTAGTCAAGACATGGAAGCAACCCAGATGTCCTTCATCAGATGAACGTATAAAGCAGCTGTGGTACATATATAGAATGAAATACTACTCAGCCATCAAAAGCAACACTTTTGAGTCAGTTCTAATGAGATGGATGAACCTAGAGCCTATTATACAGAGTGAAGTAAGTCAGAAAGAGGAAAACAAATATTGCATATCAACACATATATATGGAATCTAGAAGGATGGTACTGATGAATCTGTTCACAGAGCAGCAATGAAGATGCACACATAGAGAAGAGACTTATAGACACGGGTAGGGGAGAAAAGGGAGAGAGGGAGATAAGTGGAGAGAGTAGCATGGATGCATATACACTAATATATGTAAGTAAATAGGCAATAGGAATTTGCCATACTCAAACTGGGGCTCTATAATAACCTAGAGGGATGGGAATGGACGGGAGGTGGGAGGGAAAGTCAAGAAGGATGGCACATATGTACACTTACAGTTACTTCATGTTGATGTAGGACAGAAATCAAACTATTATTGTACACCAGTCATCAATCAATTAAAAATAAATAGATATTAAAAAATTAAAAAGAGTTTTTCCTAATTTCTAGAAAGAATGGTGTTTACAGTTTAAGTTAGTCCTCCATTTCATTAAAAGATGCTTCAATAGAGTAAAAATGACTTATAGGTTATATTGCACCTTCATGAGAGAAAGTTGGCCCAATGAAAGCAAACTCCAAGTAAAATTTACCTACAATTTTCCATATTTACAGCACCTATAAGTTTTCATTGAGCTGGAGGAAACTTTGAAACTATTTGGGAAAGCCTGTTGTATTTAGAAATATTAGACAAAACAAAGCAATATGTAAGGTACATTGGTAAGAATATGCTCCAGACTCTTAAATAGTTAGAAATGTGTAAATTTTCAAGGACATGTTTTAAGGGGAAAATAAGAAAGAAAGTAGAGCTATAAATCTTTAATGTTTATGAATTATTCATATTTTCTTAAAGTTTTAAGGAAAGTTTTTGCATAATGGACTCAATGAAAATAATTGCTTGAAAATTACTATAAATCAAATATGGATGCATACACACAATATGTAATATTAACTATGGAATTTATTCTTCTAAGAAGTTAGTACCCAAAAGACTTGTGGAGAGAAAAGTGGTTACAGTATGGTGAACAATAAGAAGGTTTAAGTCATGCTAAATTGAAATAAAGTCTAATATCAAAATTCTCAGAATGTATTAATAGCGAATGTTATTTTAGTGCTTAGTATACAATTTTTATATGATCTGTGCTTTGATGCTTTCCAAAATTGCATGACCACTATGAAAAAGACCCAAGACAGAGTTTAAGACAAAACATATTAATTATATTTCAATATAAAAAATTGTGTTCATTCTTCTAACATTATCCCTCTAGCTATTTCATTTTGTCTAAAATGACCCTTTATTGTCAAAATTTAAACTGCACAGGAGTTTTAGAGATTATCTCCCTCAGTCAACATATTTCATAAGTGAAGAGGCTGAAATCTAGATACAATTAATAGATTAATCATTAGATATTTATTCAAGTATAAAGAAGAATTAGGATCTGAGTCTCACATACTTCAGTGAAATTCTGTCTGCTACTACAAAAAAATACCTCTTTAAATTTTTTGTCATCACATACTTAAAAATGTATATATTCCAAACTACAGTGGGTATATATCTACAGTAAAAAAAAAAAAAAAACAAAAAAACAACAACAAAGTTTAAATATTGAAATGTGATTGTCATTTTTAAAATTTATGCTGCAATAAAACATGATCAAGATTCAATTTGCTGTACAACAGAATTTAAAACAACACTGTAAATCAATTATAAATATACTCCATTTAAAACTAAATAAACCACCACCACCAACAAAAAACCAATGACCCACTATCAGCAATACATAATACTAAAGGATTTTGGTGTGTGTGTGTGTGCATTGCATGTCCTCTTTGGATTTTATGTTATTCTACTAAAAGTTCCTTCATATTTACAGTTCGTAATTTAGGATTGGGCCCTGTCCAGAAAGAACTCCTGCTTGTTTGTGGTGTTGTTATTTGGTCACTAAGTTGTGTTTGACTCTTTGGTACCCCATAGACTGTAGCGTGCCAGGCTTCTATGTCCTCACTATGTGCCAAGGTTGTTCAAATTCATGTCCATTGAGTTGGTGATGATAATTAACCATCTCATCCTCTGCTAACCCCTTCTTGCTTTGCCTTCAATCCTTCCCAGAAAGAGGGTCTTTTCCAAGGAGTCATGCCTTCTCATCTGGTGGTCAAAATTTTTGAGTTTCAGCTTCAACAACAGTCCTTTCAATGAATATTCAGGGCTGATTTCCTTTAGGATTGACTGATTTGATCTCCTTGCAGTCCAAAGACTCTCAAGAGTCTTCTCCAGCACCACTATTCAAAAGCATGAATTCTTTGATGTTCAGCATTTTTTATGACCCAACTCTCACATCCATACATGATTACTGGAAAAGCCATGGCTTTGACTATACAGACCATTGTTGGCAAAATGATGTCTCTTAATAAAGCATATTAATCTTTTAATATGCTGTCTAAGTTTGGCATAGGTTTCTTTCCAAAGAGAAAGCATCTTTTAATTTCAACATCTGCAGTGACTTTGGAGCCTAAGAAAATAAAATCTATCACTGTTTCTACTTTTTCCCCTTCTATTTGCCATGAAATGATGGAACCAGATACCATGATCTGAGATTTTTAAATGAGTTTCAAGCCTGATTTTTCACTCTCCTCTTTCTCTCTCTTCAAGAGGGTCTTTAGTACATCTTCACTTACTGCCACTAGGTTGGTAACATCTTCATAGCTGATGTTGTTGATATTTCACCCAGCAATCTTGATACCAGCTTGTGATTCATCCAGTCTGGCATTTCATATTTACTCCGCATAGAAGTTAAACAAGCAGGGTGCCAATATACAGCCTTGTCGTACTCCTTTTCCAATTTTAAACCAGTTTATTGTTCCATGTCCATTTCTAATTGTTGTTTCTTGGCCCACATACAGGTTTCTCAGGAGACAGGTAAGTTGTTCTTCAGAATTTTCCAGTTTGTTTTGATCCACACAGTTAAAGGCTTTGTGCAGTCAATAAAGCAGAAGTAGATATTTTTCTGGAACACCTTTGCTTTCATCATGATCCAACAAATGCTTCCAATGTGATCTCTAGTTCCTCTGCCTCTTCGAAACCCAGACTGTGCATCTGCGACTTCTCGGTTCACGTACTGCTGAAGTCTAACTTGATGGATTTTGAGCATAACCTTGCTAGCATGTGCAATAAGTGCAATTGTATGGACGTTTGAACTTTCTTTGGCATTATTCTTTGTGATTGGGATAAACACTGAACTTTTTCAGTCCTGTGGCCACTCATGAGTTTTCCAAATTTCCTGGCATATTGAGTGCAGCATTTTTTTTTTCATTTATTTTTATTAGTTGGAGGCTAACAGAATCATCTTTTAGGATTTGAAATAGTTCAGCTGGAATTCCATCACCTGCACTAGCTTTGTTGTTCGCAATGCTTCCTAAGGCCTGCTTGACTTCACACTCCAGAATGTTGAGCTGTAGGTGAATGACCACACCATCATGGTAATCTGGGTCATTAGGATCTTTCTTATTTTGTTCTGTGTATTCTTGCCACTTCTTCTTAATCTTTTCTGCTTCTGTTAGGTCCTTATCATTTCTGTCCTTTATTGTGCCCATTCTTGCATGAAATTTTCCCCTGATATCTCTCTCCAGTTTTCCTGAAAAGATCTCTAGTCTTTCCCATTCTATTGTTTTCTTCTATTTCTTTGTATTGTCCATTTAAGAAGGCCTTCTTATCTCTACTTACTATGCTCTGAATTCAGTTGGGTATCTTTCTCTTTCTCCATTGCCTTTCACCTCTTCATTCCTCAGATATTTGTAAGCCTCCTGAGACAACCACTTTGCCTTCTTGCATTTCTTTTTCTTTGGGATGATTTTGATCACTGCCTCCTGTACAGTGTTATGAACCCCCATTCATAGTTCTTCAAGCACTCTCTCTACCAGATCTAATCCCTTGAATCTATTCTTCACCCCCACTGTGTAATCATAATGGATTTGAATTAGGTCATACCTGAATGGCCTGGGCTTCTCTGATAGTTCAGTTGGTCAAGAATCTGTCTGCAGTGCAGGAGACTCTGGTTTGATTCCTGGGTCAGGAAGATACGCTGGAGAAGGGATCGTTCTTGGGCTTCCCTTGTGACTCAACTGGTAAAGAATCTGCCTGCAATGCAGGAGATATAGGTTTGATCCCTGGGTTGGGAAGATCCCCTGGAGAAAAGAAAGGCTACCCAATCCAATATTTCTGACCTGGAGAATTCCATGGACTGTATAGTCCATGAGGTCACAAAGAGTTGGACACGGCTGAGCGACTTTCACTTTTGCTTTCATACATGAAATGGCCTAGCAGTTTTACCTATCTTCTCAAATTTAAGCCTGCATTTTGCAATGATGAGCTGATGATCCGAGCTACAGTCAGCTCAAGATCTTGTTTTTGCTTGCTCTAGAGTTTCTCCATCATTGGCTTCAAAGAACATAATCAATCTGACTTTGGTATTGATTATTTGGTAATGTCCATATATAGAGTCACCTCTTGTCTTGTTGGAAAAGGATGTTTGCTATGACCAGAGTGTTGTCTTGACAAAAATCTGTTAGCCTTTGGCCCACTTCATTTTATACTCCAAAGCCAAACTTGCCTGTTACTTCAGATGTCTCTTGAATTCCTACTTTTGCATTCTAATTCCCTATGATGAAAAAGACATTGTTTTCCTGTGTGTTACTTCCAGAAGGTATTTTAGATCTTCATAGAACTGATTAACTACAGCTTCTTCAGCATCAGTAGTTGAGACATAGACTTGGATTGCTGCAATGTTCATTTGGAAGTGAACTGAGATCATTCTGTCATTTTTGAGATTGCACCCAACTACTATATATAATAATCTTTTGTTGACTATGAGGGCTACTCCAAGAAGCCCTCAGTAGTAGATATAACAGTCATCTCTATTAAATTCACTCATTCCCATTTATATTAGTTCACTAATTCCTAAGATGTTGATGTTCACTCTTGCTCTCTCCTGTTTGACCACACCAATTCACCTTGACTCACGGACCTAACATTCCAGATGCCGACATAATATTTTTCTTTACAGCTTCAGATTTTACTTTTCCTTCCAGAGGCATCCACAGCTGAGCATCATTTCTGCTTTGGCCCAACTGCTTCATTCTTTCCGGAGCTATTAGCAATTGCCCTCTGCTTTTACCCAGTAGCATACTGGACACATGCCCAGCTGGGAGCTCACCCTCCGGTGCCATATCTTTTTGCCTTATCCTACTGTCCTTGAAGTTTTCCAGACAAGAATACTGGAGTGCATTGTCATTTCTTTTCCAGTGGACCACATTTTGTCAGAACACTTCACTGTGACCCATCCATCTTGTCTGTCCCTGCATAGTATAGCTTCATTGAGTTACACAAGCCCTTTCACCATGACAAGGCTGTAATCCATGAAGAATGAACTCATGATGGGTAAGGATAATAGGGATGATGGAATACCTCTTAAAGTTCATGCATGGAAGTGTCACACATTTCTTTTGCCCACATTTCCCTGGCCAAAGAATATGTCTAAAGCATGATGAAAATTGATGACAAAGGAATAGGAATGTATATACCTATTCAGGTAATGTCAGAAATTATTTTGAAGAGTGCAATTTTCTACAAAAATTAATATAATGTTTTCAAATTTGTTGATGTACAGTGAAATATAAGGTACTGCAAAGAATCAAAGAGTAACCTGTAGTGACTTTTGACATATTCATACACCCATGAATTGATCCCTCAAATCAAGATATAGAACAATCTGTAAGTAATTTCTCATGCTCTTTTGAAATCCTGATCACCTTAAAACTCTATCACCAGACAACAAATTTAGTTCACGTTGTCTAAATTTATATATAAATGGAATTGTATCAGATGTACTCATTTTACTTCAGTAATGTAGCATAGTATTAGAGTTAATCTCTTTTGGTTGCATCTTTTAATATTTTGTTTCTTTTATTGTTCAATAGATTCTTTTGGATGGATATACAAAACTTCATCTGTAAATAATTAATAGACATTTGGGTTGTCTCAAGTTATTGCTAATATGGTTAACACTGATAAAAACACCCAAATAATCATCTGAATCATCACATTTCAATTCATTTTGTGGAAATACCTTTGAGTAGCATTACTGGGTTGCATGGTAACTGTATGTTAACTCTACAGTAACTATTGTATGGTGCTTCCCTACTGGCTCAGTGGTACAGAACCTGCCTGCAATGCAGGAGACACGGATTCGATCCTGGGTTGGGACGATAACCTGGAGAAGGAAATGATAACCAACTTTAATATTCTTGCCTGGGAAATCCCATGAACAGAGAAGCCTGTTGGGCTCCAGTCCATGGGGTCTCAAAAGAATCAGACATGACTTAGCAGCTAAACAACAACTACAAGTTTACTGTGTATTGATAAATTTGCAATCTTCTTGCCAAATTGGTGATACATTTCCTCATTTAATTAGCAATATTTGAGAATACGAGCTGTTCCATCTTCTTGACAGACTTGGGCATAGCCAGTCTTGTCAATTGTAGCCATTTTAATGATTATGGTTTTAATTGAAATTTATCTTATGTTGGCCATCTTTTTTCATGTACTTATTGGTTAGTTAATACTAATTTATTTAATACAGAGATATTCAGATTTCAATTTTTTCTATATCAATTTTGACAAGATATATTTCAAAAATGTTTATTTTATTGGAAGTGTCAAAATTGTCATGAATTTATTTATAATTTTTATTCTTTAATAATTTAATTTCCCTTAGAATTACTGCTGATAAAAAAAAAAGAAAAGAATTAGTGCTGATAATTTCATCCACTTTGAAACTGATGATTTGTGTTCTCTCTCATTTTTACTTGATCGTTTAACTTAGGGGCTTTTAACTTTTGTGGCTTTTTAAAAATATAAGCTTGTTGCTTTGCTAAAATAGAAGAGTTTTCATTTTACATTTTGTTGAATTTCTGCAATTAATTTTGCTATTTCATTGCTTTTGTTTTTTGAGTTTACTTTGCTCTTACTTTTCTGGCCTAATATGGTGATGAAACAGAGCAGGACACTCTAGTCTTTGCCGCATACTCCCTCCATGTTCTCAGACTGCTCTTTTGTCTGTGGGAAAAAATTAGCCAAAGAATAAGTTTAACCAGAGAAGTGAAAAAATGGAGAAACAAAGGAAAACAATGAAAGGAGACCATGTAATAATAATGTAGTCATTAAGGTTAGTAAAGGACTTTTAGTTCCTTCTCGAGGGCTACAGATAATATTCTGAGCCATGTCCTGCGAGCTGTCTTATATATACTGAAATCCTTAATAGGTGGAAGAAACTAACTATATGATGAACAGACTGTAGCTGTGACATTGTTGTTGTTGTTCAGTCACCCAGTATTTCTGACTCTTTGTGCCCTCGTGGCCACAGCACACCAGGCCTCCCTGTCCCTCCCAAACTCCCAGAGTTTTCCCAAGTTCATGTCCATTGCATCGGTGACGCCATCTAGCCATCTCATCCTCTGATGCCCTCTTCTCCTTCTGCTCTCAATCTTTCCTAGCATCAGGGACTTTCCAAGGAGTCGTTTGTTCACGTCAAATGACCAAGATACTGGAGCTTCAGCATCAGTCTTTCCAGTGAATATTAAGGATTGATCTCCTTACTGTCCAGGGGACTTTCAGGAGTCTTCTCCAGCACCACAGTTCGAAGGCATACATTCTTTGGCACTCCACCTTCTTTACAGTCCACCTCTCTCAACCGTACATGACCACTGGGAAGAATATAGCCTCAACTATAAGGACCTTGGTCAGCATCATCTCCGCTTTTCAAAACCCTGTCTAGATTTGTCATCGTTTTCCTGCGGAAAAGTAATTGTCTTCTGATTTCATGGCTACAGCCATCATCGGCAGTGATTTTAGAGCCCAAGAAGAGGAAACATGTCACTACTTCCACCTTTTCCCCTTTTATTTGCCATGAAGTAATGGGGCCAGATGCCATGATCTTAGTTTTTGTTTGTTCGTTTTTAATATTTAGTTTTAAGCTGGCTCTTTCACTCTCCTCCTTCACCCTCATCAAGAGGTTCTTCAGTTCCTCCTCATTTTCTGCCATTAGAGTGAAATCATTCACATATCTGAGGTTGTTGATGTTTCTCCCAGCTCCTTGATTCCAGCTTGTAACTTATCCAGCCTGGCATTTCTCATGATGTGCTCAGCATGTAAGTTAAATAAGCAGAGTGACAGCAGACAGTCCCGTTGTACTCCTTTCTCAATCTTGTATGAATCCGTTGTTCCATACAGGGTTCTAACTGTTGCTTCTTGACCCACATACAGGTTTCTCAAGAGACAGGTAAGATGGTCTGGTATTCCCATCTCAAAGAGTTTTCCACAGTTTGTTATGATCCACACAGTCAAAGGCTTTAGTGTATGAAATAGAGTTGATTCATCCCTGAAATTCCCTTTCTTTCTCTATGATCCAGTGAATGCTGGCAATTTGATCTCTGGTTCCTCTGCCTTTTCTAAACCATGACATATTCCGCCACAATTCCAAGAACTGACCTCAAGGAAATGGGAACAAACTGACCCTGGAACTGAAGATAAACTGTACTTAAAGTCACCAAAATGACAATGGTCAGAACAATGATGACCAATTTCAGGATGACTATCAGAGCTGACTGTGTTGTTTCTGGATTAGGTCCGTCTGTCTGTCTATAGAACGCTTGCCACTCGATTGTTGTGGGGAGGGAGTTAGTCATCCTTTGAATAGGCACCCATCCTTCTCCCCACCCCAGTTGCCAGTATCCAAAATAAAGTGAACTTTCTTTTCCACCAACCTGGACTTATTAATGGCTTTTGAGCTAGCAGTTAGTCTTTACTTCAGTAACTGTGGAACCTTGGGTCATTGGTTATAGACATTCTTTTCTAAATAAGCTATACTTTTTCCTACAAGAACTGCATTAATACTATATTAGAAGTTTTGCATGCATTTTTTAATTAATTGATTAACTTTTTAATTGAAGATAATTGCTTTTCTGAATTTTCTTGTCTTCTGTCAAATCTCAACATGAATCAGCCATAGGTATACATATATCCCCTCCCTTGTGAAACTCCCTCCCATCTCCCTCCACATTCCACCCCTCTGGTTTGATACAGAGGCCCAGTTTGAGTTTCGTGAGCCATATAGCAAATTTCTGTTGACTATCTGTGTTACATATGGTAATGTAAGTTTCCATGTTACTCTTTCCATACATCCCACCCTCTCCTTCCCTCTCCCCATATCCATAAGTCTATTCTCTATGTCTGTTTCTCCATTGTTCCCTGTAAATAAATTCTTCAGTACCATTTTTCTAGATTCCGTATATATGTGTTAGAATAAGGTATTTCTCTTTCTCTTTTTGATTTACTTCACTCTGTATAATAAGTTCTAGGTTCATCCACCTCATTAGGACTGACTCAAATGTGTTCATGGCTGAGTAATATTCCATTGTGTATCTCTATCCATTCATGTGCCGATGGACATCTAAGTTGCTTTCATGTTCTAGCTTTTGTAAATAGAGCTGCAACGAACAATGGGATACATGTGTTTGTTTCAATTTTGGTTTCCTTAGGGTATATTCTTAGGAGTGAGATTGCTGGGTCATATGGTGGTTTTATTCCTAGTTTTTTTAAGGAATCTCCATACCGTCTTCCATAGTGGCTTTATCAATCTACGTTCCCACCAACAGTGCAAGAGCTTTCCCTTTTCTCCACACCTTCTCCAGCATTTATTGTTTGTAGACTTTTTGATGATGGCCACTCTGACTGGTGTGAGGTGATATTTCATTGTAGTTTTGATTTGTCTTTCTCTAATATGAGTGATGTTGAACATCTTATCATGTGTTTGTTAGCCATCTGTATGTCTTCGTTGGAGTAATGTCTGTTTAGGTCTTTTCCCCACTTTTTGATTGGATTGTTTGTTTTCTGGTATTGAGTTTTATGAACTGCTTGTATTTTTGGAAATTAATCCTTTGTCAGTTGTTTCACTTGCTATTAGTTTCTCCCATTCTGAGGATTGTCCTTTCACCTTGCTTATAGCTTCCTTTGCTGGGCAAAAGCTTTTTTATTTTGATTTTTATTTCCATTACTCAAGGAGGTGAGTCATAGAGGACCTTGCTTTGACATGTGTCATTGAGTGTTTTGCCTATGTTTTCCTCTATGAGTTTTATAGCTTTTGGTCTTACATTTATGTCTTTAATCCATTTGAGTTTATCTTTGTGTATGGTGTTAGGGAGTGATCTAATTTCATTATTTTACACTTAGCTGTCCAGTTTTCACAGCACCATTTATTGAAGAGGCTATCTTTGCCCCATTGTATATTCTTGCCTCTTTTGTCAAAAATAAGGAATCCACAGGTGCATGGGTTTTATTTTGTTACATTGGTCTATATTTCTGTTTTGGTGCCAGTTTCATACTTTCTTGATGACTGTAGCTTTATAATATAATCTGAAGTCAGGAAGGTTGATTCCTCCAGTTGCATTCTTCTTTCTCAAGACTGCTTTCTCTATTCAGGGTCTTTTTAGTTTACATATGAATTGTGAAGCTTTTTGTTCTAGTTCTGTGAAAAATGCCATTGGCAATTTGATAGGTATTGTATTGAATCTGTAGATTGAGTTTGTTAGTACAGTCATTTTCACAATATTGATTCTTCCTATCCAGGAACATGGAATATCTATCTGTTTATATCATCTTTGATTTCTTTCATCAGTGTCTTATAATGTTCTGTGTACTTTTTTTTTTTTTTGTCTTCTTAGGTAAGTTTATTCCTGGACATTTTATTGTTTTTGTTTCAATGATAAATGGAATTTATTCCTTAATTTCTCTTTCTGATTTTCATTATTAGTATATGGAAATGAAAGTGATTTGTGTGTATTGATTTTGTATCCTGCAACTTTGCTAAATTCACTAATTAGCTCTGGTAATTTTCTGATACTATCTTTATGGTTTTCTGTGTACAGTATCATGTCATCTGAAAACACTGAGAGCTTTACTTCTCTTCCGATCACGATTCCTTGTATTTCTTTTTCTTCTGTGATTCCTGTAGTTTGGACTTCTGGAACTGTGCTGAATAATAGCGGTAAAAGTGGACAACCCTTGTCTTGTTCCTGGTCTTAGGAGGGAGGCTTTCAGTTTTTACCATTAAGAATAATGTTTTCTGTAGGCTTATCATATATGGCCTTTACTATGTTGAGGTAGGTTCCTTATATGCTCATTTTTTGAAGAGTTTGAATCATAAACAGATGCTGAATTTTGTCAAAGGCTTTTTCTCATCTATTGAGATTATTATATGGTTTTTACCTTTCAATTTCTTAAATGGTGTATCACATTGATTGATTTGTGTATATTGAAGAATCCTTGCATCCCTGTAATAAACCCAACTCGATCATGGTATATGAGCTTTTTGATGTGTTGCTGAATTCTGTTTACTAAAATTTTATTGAGGATTTTTGCACCTATGTTCATCAGCGATATTGGCCTGTGGTTTTATTTCTTTGTGTTGTTTTTGTCTGATTTTTGTATCAGAATGATGGTGGCCTCATAGAATAAGGTTGGAAGTGATCTTTCCTCTGCAATTTTTTGAAAGAGTTTTAGAAGGATAGGTATTAGCTCTTCTCTAAATGTTTGATAAAATTCTCCTATGAAGCCATCTGGTCCTGGGCTTTTGTTTTTTGGAGATTTTTTTTTTTTTTTTTTTATCACAGCTTCAATTTCAGTGCTTGTAATTGGGTTGTTCAAAATTTCTATTTCTGAACCAGTCTTGGAAGATTGAACTTTTCTAAGAATCTGTCCTCTTCTTTCAGATTATCCATTTTATTGCCATATAGTTGTTCATAATAATCTCTTATAATCCTTTATATTTCTACACTGTCTGTTGTAACCTCTCTTTTTTCATTTATAATTTTGTTGATTTGATTCTCTCTTTTCTTCTTGATGAGTCTGGCTAAAGGTTCATCAATTTTGTTTATCTTCTCAAAAAACCAGGTTTTAGTTTTATTAATCTTTACTCATGTTCCTTCATTTCTTTTTCACTTATTTCTGCTTAGATGTTTATGATTTCTTTCCTTCTACTAATCTTGGGCTTTTTGTTATTGTTGTTTTTCTTCTTCTTCTTCTTTATCCAGTTGTTTTAGGTATAAAATTATCTTGTTTGTTCAATGATTTTCTTGTTTCTTGAGGCAGGATTATATTGCTATAAACTTCCATCTTGGAGCTGCTTTTGCTGAATCCCATAGATTTTGAGTTGTCGTGTTTTCATTGTCATTAATTTCTAGATTTTATTTTTTAATTTCCCTTTTGATTTCTTCAGTAACCAGTTGGTTATTTAGAAAAGTATTGTTTAATCTTCATGTGTTTGTGTTTCTTAGAGTTTTTTTTTTTTTTCTTGTAATCAATATCTAGTCTTATAACATCATGGTTGGAAAAAATACTTGATATGATTTCAATTTTCTTAAGTTTACTGAGCTTTGATTTGTGACTCAAGATGTGGTCTAGCCTAGAGAATGTTCCATGTGCACTTGAGAAGAAGGTGTATTTTTCTGCATTTGGGTGGAATGTCCTGATGATATCAAAGAGATCCTTCTCAACTAATATATCACTTAAAACTTGTGTTTCCTTACTAATTTTCTGTTTTGATGATCTGTCCATTGGTTTGAATGGGGTGTTAAAGTCTCCTACTATTTTTGTGTTACTGTAAATTTCTCCTTTCAAGTCTGTTAGTGTTTGTCTTATGTATTGAGATGCTCCTATGTTGGGTGTATAGATATTTACAATTGTTATGTCTTCCTCTTGGATTTATCCCTTGATCATTATGTAGTATCATTCCTTATCTCTTGTAATATTATTTATTTTAAGGTCTATTTTGTCAGATATGAGGATTGCTACTCCAGTTTTTTTTTTTTTTTTTTTTTGCTTCCCATTTGCAACGAATATATTTTCCCATCCTCTCCCTTTCAGTCTATATGTGTCTTTAGGTCTGAATTGGCTTTCTTGTATACAGCATATACATGGGTCTTGTTTTTGCATCCATTCAGTCAGTCTGTGTCTTTTGGTTGGACCATTTAATCCATTTAGATTTAAAGTAATGATTGATATGCATGTTTCTATTGCCACTTTCTTAATTGTTTGGAGTTGATTTTGTAGATCTCTTCTCTTCTCTTGTATCTCTTGATTATGTAAGTCCCTTTAATATTTGTTGTAAAACTGGTTTGGTGGTACACAGTTGTCTTAACTTTTGCTTGGCTGAATTTTTTTTTTTTTTTTTAATTTTTCCATCAATTTTTAATGAGATCCTTGCCAGGTACAGTAATCTTGGTTGTAGGTTTTTCCCTTTCAGTACTTTAAATATATCCTGCCATTCCTTTCTGGACTGCTGAGTTTTTGCTGAAAGATCAGTTGTTAAGAGTATGAGGTTTTTGTTGCATGTTACTTGCAGTCTTGTATGTTACTTGTTGCTTTTCCAATGCTGCTTTTAACATTCTTTCTCTGTGTTTAGTCTTTGTTATTTGATTAGTATACGTCTTGTTGTGTTTCTCCTTGGGTTTATCCTGTATGGGACTCTTTATGCCTCTTGGGCTTGATTGACTATTTCCTTTTCCATGTTGGGGAAATTTTCAAATATAATCTTTTCAAAATTTTTCTCATACCCTTTCTTTTTCTCTTCTGTGACCCCTATAATTCAAATGTTGGTGCATTTGATATTTTCTCAGAGGTCTCTGAGAGTATCCTCAGTTCTTTTCATCCTTTTTACTTAATTCTGCTCTTCAAAAGTTATTGCCACCATTTTATCTTCCAGCTCACTGATTCCTTCTTCTCCTTCAGATATAATGCTATTGATTCCATCTACAGATTTTTTTTTTTTTAATTTCAGTAATTTTGTTGTTGGCCTCTGTATTTTTATTTTTTAAATTCTTCTAGGTCTTTGTTAATTGATTCTTGCATTTTCTCCATTTTGTTTTCAAGGTTTTTGATCATCTTTGCTATTGTTATTCTGAGTTCTTTTTCAGGTAGTTTGCCTATTTCCTCTTCATTTATTTGGACGTCTGTGTTTCTAGTTTGTTCCTTCATTTGTGTAGTATTTCTCTGCTTTTTCATTATATATAGATTAACTTATTGTGTTTGAGGTCTTTTTTTCCCAGGCTTTAACGTTGAATTCTTTTTTCCTTTTTGTTTCTTCCCTCCTTAGTTTGGTCCAGTGGTTTGTGTAAGCTTTGTATATGGTGGGATTTGTGCTGAGTTTGTTGTTGTTGTTTGTTTGTTTGTTTTCCCTCTGATTGGCAAGGTTGAGTGAGGTGGTAATCCTGACTGCTGTTAATTGGGTTTGCATTTTTGTTTTGTTTGTTGTTTAGATGAGGTGTCCTGTACAGGATGCTACTGGTGGTTTGGTGATGACAGGTCTTGCATTCAAGTGATTTCCTTTGTGTGAGTTCTCACTATTTGATACTCCTTAGGATTAGTTCTCTGGTAGTCTAGGGTCTTGGAGTCTGTACTCCCAATCCAAAGGCCCAGGGCTAGATATTTGGACAGAAATGAAAACTCCACAAGTGGTTTGTTGTGGCATTATGTGAAATTAAAAGCAAATATCTAAAATGAGGAATCAAAGAGGAACCCGAGACAAATGGCAGTTACAAAAACAGGCAAGTAATAATTAAAATAATGGAATAATTACATAAAGATAAAAACCCATAAGCCAAGTCAAAGCTGTCCAACAAAAATAAAGTAGATTGCATTACCCCAATGAAAAAGGAAAAAAAAAAAATTAATATTGACCAGTTAAGAACAAAAATAAATAAAGCACAAACTGGAAAACAAAATGGTGTGGTGAATAGAGCAATGAAAACAATACTAAAAAAAAAAAAATTGAGACGAACAGAAAGAAAGAAATGAAATAATAGATATGCATCTTTAAATAGAGGTACGTGAAGATTTATATACATTAAAAATTAACCACAATGGGCAGAGAACATTAGGAAAGGTTAAAAAAAAAAGAGTAAATGTAGAAAAATTATGATAGATTTAAAAATTAAAACTATAAAAAAGAGAAGAGAAAAAAAGAGGCAGAAAGAAAGAAAAAAAAAAAAAGAAAAGAAAGGAAAACTCCACAGAACTGAAAATGCCCAACGTAGAGGCAGATGTTTTTAACAATAAAAAATGTGACTGAATATACACATATACAAATACACCCATAAGTAAAATCAAAACAGTCCAAACAAAATAAAGTACAATAGATTGATCCAGTGAACAAAGAAAACCAAAAATTATATCTACCAGTTAAGAACAAAGAGAACTAAAGCACAAACTGGAAAACAAGACTAAAGCAAGGTGCCAATTGGAGAATAAAGCAATGAAAATAAAACTAACAAATATATTGAGAGGAAAGGAAAGACAGAAAAGAAAGAAAGAATAGATAGTCAAAGTTACATAGAGATAGATAAAGAAGATTTATATACATTAAAATTTAACTGTAAGGGGGAAAGAACAGTAGGAAAAGCCAATAACAGAATAAATGTAGAAAAAGTAATAATAGGTTTAAAAAACTGCAAATTAAAATTGAAGAAAAAGAAAAAAAGGAAAACTCCACAGAACTGCAAAAGCCCAAGTAGAGACAGAGGTTTATTACAATAAAACATGTGCCTGAGGGGAAAAAAAGATCAACACTTAATTATACTTCATCAAGTCAGTTCAATCGCTCAGTCGTGTCCGACTCTTTGCGACCCCATAAAGCGCAGCATGCCAGGCCTCCCTGTCCATCACAAACTCCCAGAGTTTACTCAAACTCATGCCCATCGAGTCGGTGACGCCATCCAGCCATCTTATCCTCTGTCGTCCCCTTCTCCTCCTGCGCCCAATCCCTCCCAGCATCAGGGTGTTTTCCAACGAGTCAACTATTCGCATGAGATGGCCAAAGTATTAGAGTTTCAGCTTCAGCATCAGTCCTTCCAATGAACACCCAGGACTGATCTCCTTTAGGATGGATTGGTTGAATCTCCTTGCAGTCCAAGGGACTCTCAAGAGTCTTCTCCAACACCATAGTTCAAAAGCATCAATTTTTCGGCACTCAGCTTTCTTCACAGTCCAACTCTCACATCCACACATGACCACTGGAAAAGTCATAGCCTTGGCCAGACAGACCTTTGTTGGCAAAGTAATGTCTCTTCTTTGTAATATGCTATCTAGGTTGGTCATAACTTTCCTTCCAAGGAGTAAGTGTCTTTTAATTTCATGGCTGCAGTCACCATCTGCAGTGATTTTGGAGGCACCCCCCCCCCAAAAAAAAATAAAGTCTGAAACTGTTTCCACTGTCTCCCCATCTATTTCCCATGAGGTGATAACACCAGATGTCATGATCTTAGTTTTCTGAATGTTAAGCTTTAAGCCAACTTTTTCACTCTCCTTTTTCACTTTCATCAAGAGGCTTTTTAGTTCCTCTTCACTTTCTGCGATAAGGGTGGTGTCATCTGCATATCTGAGGTTATTGATATTTCTCCCAGCAATCCTGATTCCAGCTTGTGCTTCTTCCAGCACAGCGTTTCTCATGATGTACTCTGCATATAAGTTAAATAAGCAGGGTGACAATATACAGCCTTGACATACTCCTTTTCCTATTTGGAACCAGTCTGTTGTTTCATGTCCAGTTCTAACTGTTGCTTCCTGACTTGCATACAGGTTTCTGGAGGCAGGTCAGGTGGTCTGGTGTTCCCATCTCTTTCAGAATTTTCCACAGTTTATTGTGATCCACACAGTCGAAGGCTTTGGCATAGTCAATAGGGCAGAAATATATGTTTTTCTAGAACCTTCATGCTTTTACGATGATCCAGCAGATATTGGCAATTTGATCTCTCGTTCCTCTGCCTTTTCTAAAACCAGCTTGAACATCTGGAAGTTCTTGGTTCACGTATTGCTGAAGCCTGGCTTGGAGAATTTTGAGCATTACTTTACTAGCGTCTGAGATGAGTGCAATTTTGCGGTAGTTTGAGCATTCTTTGGGATTGTCTTTCTTAGGCATTGGAATGAAAACTACCTTTTCCAGTCCTGTGGTCACTGCTGAGTTTTCCAAATTTGCTGGCATGTTAAGTGCAGCACTTTCACAGCGTCATCTTTCAGGGTTTGAAATAGCTCAACTGGAATTCCATCACATCCACTAGCTTTGTTCGTAGTCATGCTTTCTAAGGCCCACTTTACTTCACATTCCAGGATGTGTGGCTCTACGTGAGTGATCACACCATTGTGTTTATCTGTGTCATGAAGAGCTTTTTTGTACAGTTCTGTGTATTCTTGCCACCTCTTCTTAATATCTTCTGCTTCTGTTAGGTCCATACCATTTTTGTCCTTTATTGAGCCCATTTTTGCATGAAATATTCCCTTGGTATCTCTAATTTTCTTTAAGAGATCTCTAGACTTTCCCATTCTGTTGTTTTCCTCTATTTCTTTGCACTGATCACTGAGGAAGACTTTCTTATCTCTCCTTGCTATTCTTTGGAACTCTGCATTAAATGGGAATATCTTTCCTTTTCTCCTACAGCTATTTGTAAGGCCTCCTCAGACAACCATTTTGCCTTTTTGCATTTCTTTTCCATGGGAATGGTCTTGATCCCTGTCTCCTGTACACTGTCAGGAACCTCCATCCATAGTTCATCAGGCTCTCTGTCTATCAGATCTAGTCCCTTAGATCTATTTCTCACTTTCACTGTATAGTCATAAGGGATTTGATTCAGGTCATACCTGAATGGTCTAGTGGTTATCCCTACTTTCTTCAGCTTAAGTCTGAATTTGTCAATAAGGAGTTCATGATCTGAGCCACAGTCAGCTCCCAGTCTTGTTTTTGCTGACTGTATAGAGCTTCTCCATCTTTGGCTGCAAAGAATATAATCAATCTGATTTTGGTGTTGACCATCTGGTGATGTCCATGTGTAGAGTCTTCTCTCATAATGCCAATTAAAATGACAACTCCAACGGGGTGGGGAGGGGGGGAGTCCAAAATAATCCACAGAACAAGTCATAACATAAGAATAATAAATGTTTTTCTTGAGTCACTGCTGTCTGTGTCTTTTCTGTGGCTGGGGATCACAGTTCACCTAACCTCTCTAGGTTGCCCTCCAACACTGGAGGACTTTTGGACCTGCTGTAGGGGCAACTCTGATTCTAATCTGGATGTACTCTTATGTGTTCTTGCCTCCAATATACACAGCTGTCAGAACTAGTGTGTTTTCTCTTGTGGGAGCTCTCAGTATCCTTTTATATATTCCATAGACACAGAGTCTGCCTAGTTGATCCTGTGGATTTAATTCCCAGCTTGTACAGTTGGTGGGAAGGTTTTGGGTCTTCTTCCTTAGCCACACTGCCCCTGGGTTTCAATTGTAGTTTTATTTCCACCTCTGCATGTGGGGTCGTCCACTGGAGTTTGCTCCTGTGGCTGCCCTGCAAGACTTGGGTTTGCTCCTGTGAGGTCCTGGTATGGAGGTGGTGCACTTGCTTGAGTTGCAGGATTTCTGGCAGCACCAGGTACTCGGAGAGTTGAGTGTGGCACAGCTTCTCGGCTTGTGGGGACACTGGCGGTGCCAAGTGTGCAGGGACATGGGCTGCCTCTGCTGTAGAAGTTATGGCCATATCAGTGTCTTTTTTTGAGCCTCTTGTAGCTGGCGATCAGAAGGCCTCTTTGGCCAGTCTTTCTGTATATCTCTGCCTGTCCAGACACTTAGAGGGCTCCCTTGCCTGGCATCCTTCTCTGTTGCTCAGCGTGTCAGGCACATAGAGGGGCCATCCTAGCTGGGGTTCTACTCTATATTTCAGTGCATCAGGAGTTTGATGGGCCAGCCTCCCTTGTTCATCTGTTGATGCTGGGTGTGGGGATAGAGAGGCTGTGGTGATGTCTCCACCCCCTACACGTGACTCAGCAGTAACACCTTGTTTCCATGGCTGCCCAGGTTTCCTCCACAGGCATTTCCACCATGATCTCCTCCCTTACGTCCCCTCAGTCCGTCTTTCCACAGTCATCAGCAGCACTTACCCTGGGATTACTCCACAATCCCTAAACTCCAGCTCCCAGCCACTGTGCCTTCCAGGAAACCTGCATCCCTGCCTGGGGTATATGGCTGTGACAAGGACTGTCTGATTCTCATTCCATTTAGGCTGCCACAGATCAGCTGTTTCACTCTCAGCCTCAAATGCTTATCCTCTGACTCAGACAATTTCCCCAATGTGGGGACTGCACCCCTGCTTCAGTTCCCCCACCCATGAGGGCAGGTCCAGTCCTAGTAACACTCTTGTCTTTTCCCCTAGTTCCTTCATTCTACCGAGTTTTGTGTGGTTCTATATGTTATTTTCCACTGATCAGGTACTCCTGTCCTCTCTCAGCTGGTGTTCTGCGTGCACTTCTGTGTCTGAAAGTGTGTTCCTGATGTATCCCTGGAGAGAGATGTACTCCATATCCACCTACTCCTCTGCCATCTTGTTCTCTGGCTACATGTATTTTTTGTTATTACTGATTTCATTTTTGAAAAAAAATATTTACCTTGTAATTTCATCTTTAACGTGTGGATTATTAGTAGCTTCTTCTGTAATTTAGAGTGTTTCAAGATATTTTATTATCATTTATTTCTAATTTAATTATATTTTGGATCATTATCAATCATTTTATATGTATTGAGGCTATTTTTGTGCAGAATATGTTCTTCTTCATTAACTACACTGTGTTCACTTGAAGAGTGGATATGCTATCATTGTTAGACGTATTGCTTCTTAGATAGCAATTAGATCAAGGTTGCTAATATTATTGCTCTCATACCCTTTATCTTTACTAACTTCTTATCCAGTTAGTTTATCAATTGCTGAGACAAAACGTTAAATTCTGCCATGTTTGTAGAATTATTCATTTCTTAAGTTCTTTCCAAGTTTTTCTTGTCTTGTATTTGGAATATGGATATTAGTGAATAGAATTACACAATTAACATGGCTTTCTGATGAACGAGTCCCCTGCTTTGCTATGAAATGCCCCTCAACTTTGAGTAATATCCTTCATCTAGTTATCTCTTTTTATCCAATATTAAAATACCACCCCAGGGCTTTTGTTTCAGTTCCAGTATGTAAAGTGCTGGGAAATCAACAATTTTATCATTAATACAGGAAAAATAAATTTTTAAAAAATCAGCTATTTTTCTTGAATCAATCATATAACTGTGGTCTCATGTCCAATTCTTTGTGACTATGTGGTGTAGCCCACCAGGCTCCTCTACCCTTGAGGTTTCCCAGGCAAGAAAACTGGAGTGGCTTGACATGCCCTCCTCCAAGGAATGTTCTCCATCCAAGGATTGAACCCACATCTCTCATGTTTCCTGCATTTGCAGGTGGGGTCTTTGCCCCTAACACCACTTGGGAAGTCCTACTACCTTGAAATCTGAAACAAGACAAATCCAGACTCACAGCAAAGATCAGCTTATCTGGAACAGAACTTACTGGATCCATACATTGACAGGAACACGTAATGTGTAATTCTGATGAATATCTGGACTAATATGAGTGAGAAACTCTTGGTTGCTAAAATCTAAGTGGAACTCTAGCAACTCATGGGTTTTACCAAGTTCTCACATCAAAGATCCAAGAATAATTACCCTCATGGCTCTGGCAGGAAAAGGGGAAAAGTAACTGCTGTGAAACATAATTAGAATACTCTCCGGAACAAAGTTTTGCTTTTCAGATGCCTTATTCCATCTAAAGGTAGGATATATTTTTCACTCAAGCTCCCTCTTCTTATTGTCTCTATTGAAGGGGAAACAAAAACCTTAGTAATATTCTTAAGTGTCATATTCTAGAGGTGCAGTCCCACTGAAAGCCTGGGATTTAATCATAGGATTATAGAAAAGTTTCCCTATCTGACATCTCATCAATACACAAAGTTCCCATGTAATAACAGTAAGCTATAGCTTAAAGAGCTACAGCACAGAGATTGTCTGGGTAGGACAGATTTATGAAGCCCAAAATCAAAACAGGAGGCAAAAATAATTGACAGTCAAGAAAATTAGAACATATAGCAGGTAAAGCTGCAGGAAATAGTAGACATAGCCTAATTCCTAGCCAGATTTACAAAAACCATATTCTAAAAACTTATTACTCAGTTTCTATTACCTAATGCATTGCTTTTCTATTTCATCAAAAAATCATAAAGCATATGAAATATGAGAAAAGAAGAAAAATACAGTCTATAGAGACAAAGCAAGCATAGAAGTTACTCAGAGGAAAAAATTGTTGGAATTATGAGACTAAGAATTTAAGGTAATTATGAATAATATATTAAAGCCTTTAATGAAAGAATAGAAATGCAAGTACAAATCAGTAATGAAAACAACAAGATGGAAACCATAAAAGTAAAAAAAAAATTACAGAAATAAAAAACTTTGTAACAGTAACAAAAAATATCATTGATTTAAAAAAGCTGAATGTCATGTGTGTGCTCAGTCATGTCCAAACTCTGTGAGGTAACATGGACTGCAGCCTGCCAGTCTCCTCTGTCTAATGGATTTCCCAGGCAAGAATACTGGAATAGGTTGCCATTTCCTCCTCTAGGGAATCTAGAGGCTGAGGAAAGAATCAATTACCTTGAAGATAGATCAATGGAAACTTCTGAAACTTAAATACAAAGAGAAGAGGAAAAGAACAGAACAGTATAGTCAAGAAAAGTGGAATGTTTTAACAGCTGTATCATAAGTGAAATAGGAATATCAGAAAGAAAAGGAGAAAGTAAAGAAGTAAAGTTTGAACAAATAATGGTTGAGATCTTTTGCAAATTAATCACAAACACTAAACCACAGATCTCAGAGAATAAGAAAGGTAAAAAACAAAATTTCTATACCTAGGCATATCATGTACAAACTTAAAAAATAAAAAAAAAATAAATAAAATCATGCAGAAGATGGAAGAAAAAAGTCTTACACATGAAGTTCAAGGATAAAAGTTACATCAGAAATTATGTAAGCAAGGAAAAGGTGAATACAATATCTGAAATTTCAGTTGATATTGGAATTCTGACCAGAAAGACTCAGAGAAAATAAATTTCTCTTATTTAAATCACCAAATCTGTGGGATTTTGTTATGGCATTCCCATCATACTAACACATTCCCCTTTCCATTAAATCTGTTAAACTCTTTCTCCCAGGAAACTGACAACTGTACACTAGAGCGTCTTCAAGACCTATTAGAAAGGATATACATTGTGGAAATTATGGGATACCATAAGTTAATTAGTTGAAAAAAGCATTCAACCTTTAAAATAGCAGGAATTTCAGCCCTTTCTGACTTTTTCTATGGCCTTTTGAGTTTGGCATTATCCAAAGTCATTCCTGTTATGGACATCCAAATGCCTCCCTCTACACTCTTATTGTAAGTTTGATACTAGTGTGGCTAATACACTAGTGTGAGTAATACTCAAGAACAAATGGGCAAGTGAGGAGACTGTGAATGAGGGGGGAAAAAAGCAATAAAAGCCATTGGCATCTCAAAAGAAAGGTATCAATAATCTATTACTACAGAACATATTGCCATAAAATTCAATGGCTTAAAATTAAAAAATAAAGAAAGAAAGAAACCAACACTCATTATTTCATAGTCTCCATGGTTCAAAGGGCTTCCTGGTACCTCAGATGATAAAAATCAACCTGTAATCTGGGAAACCTGGGTTCGATCCCTGGGTTGGGAAGATCCCTTGGAGGAAGGCACAGCAACCCACTCCAGTATTCCTGCCTGGAGAATCCCCATAGATAGAGGAGCCTGGTGGGCTACAGTCTGTGGGATCACAAAGAGTCAGATACGACTGAGCGATTAAGCACAGCACGTGATTCAAGAATTCAGGTGCTACTTAGCTAGGTTCCTTGGTCTCAAGATTTTATAAGATAAAATCTACCAGTCTGCTTCATTTCAGTAAATGTCTCCTTCATGGTGAAAAATAAATAAAGACATTCTCAGTCAAACATTTATGCCATTCATTCATCATCAACAAACCTGCCTTGCAGAAATGCTTTAAGAAGTTTTTCAGAAAGAAGGAAAAGGATAAAATATAGAATCTTAAACATACATAAAAATGGGAGAAAGAATGAGAGTAAATTTTTTTTTAAATTCTTACCTTTTATTGATTAAAAGATAATGAATTAAAGTATAAGTAACAGTGTTCTAGATGATGATAGCAAATGAATAAGTGAAGTGAATATCAGAAGTATTATAACGGATGAGGGAGATGAATTGTGTATAATCTGTTACAAACTGTGTAAACTGCTCATAATGCATTATGCTGTTATTTGAAGGTGGAGTAGATTAGTTAAATGTATTAAAAACATTAAGATAGCCAGTAAAAAATATATATATATATATATTTTAAACATTTTGAAAGTAGAACTGATTTGGTAAAATGACAACAAAATGTAATCATTTAAAATGTGGCCTTATCTTGTAGCTCAGTTGGTAAAAAATCTGCCTGCAATGCAGGAGTCCTGGGTTTGATACCTGGGTTGGGAAGACCCCCTGGAGAAGGGAAAGGCTACCCACTCCAGTATTCTAACCTGGAGAATTCCATGGATTGTATAGTTCATGGGGTCGCAAAGAGTCGGACACAACTGAACAACTTTCACTTACTCATAAAATGCACCTTTAAAACCATACGAAGAAAATATATGCATATAAGTACTGTATTGATCCATCTATTAATGGATTGAAGACATCAATATAAACTCATGTTTGTCATAATACAGAGATACATGATCACATATAGAAATACTTTCAGAAATGTGTATTTATGTGTGTGTATATATATCAAATCCCTTATGGCGATACAGTGGAAGTGAGAAATAGATTTAAGGGACTAGATCTGATAGAGTGCCTGATGAACTATGGACAGAGGTTCATAACATTGTACAGGAGATAGGAATCAAGACCATTCCCAAGAAAAAGAAATGCAAAAAAGCAAAATGACTGCCTGAGGAGGCCTTACAAATAGCTGTGAAAAGAAGGGAAGTGAAAAGCAAAGGAGAAAAGGAAAGATATATTCATTTAAATGCAGAGTTCCAAAGAATAGCAAGGAGAGATAAGAAAGCTTTCCTCAGTGATGAATGCAAAATAGAGGAAAACAATAGAATGGGAAAGACTAGAGATCTCTTCAAGAAAATTAGAGATATCAAAGGAACATTTCATGCAAAAATGGGCTCAATAAAGCACAGAAATAGTATGGACCTAACAGAAGCAGAAGATGTTAAGAAGAGGTGGCGAGTATACACAGAAGAACTGTACAATAAAGATCTTCATGACCCAGATAATCATGATGGTGTGATCACTCACCTAGAGCCAGACATTCTGGAATGTGAAATCAAGTGGGCCTTAGGAAGCATCACTACGAACAAAGCTAGCTGAGGTGATAGGATTATGATGCTGTGAAAGTGCTCCACTCAATATGCCAGCAAATTTGGAAAACCCAGCAGTGGCCACAGGACTGGAAAATGTCAGTTTTCATTCCAATCCCAAAGAAAGGCAATGACAGAGAGTGCTCAAACTACCACACAATTGCACTCATCTCACACGCTAGTAAATTAATGCTCAAAATTCTCCAAGCCAGGCTTCAGCAATATGTGAACCGTGAACTTCCAGATGTTCAAGCTGGTTTTAGAAAAGGCAGAGGAATGAGAGATCAAATTGCCAATATCTGCTGGATCATCGAAAAAGCAAGAGAGTTCTAGAAAAATATCTATTTCTGCTTTATTCACTATGCCAAAGCCTTTGACTTGTGGATCACAATAAACTATAGTAAATTCTGAAAGAGATGGGAAGACTAGACCACCTGACCTGCCTCTTGAGAAGCCTGTATGCAAGTCAGGAAGCAACAGTTAGAACTGGACATGGAACAACAGACTGGTTCCAAATAGGAAAAGGAGTATGTCGAGGATGTGTATTGTCACCCTGATTATTTACCTTATATGCAGAGTACATCATGAGAAACGCTGTGCTGGAGGAAGCACAGGCTGGAATCAAGATTACGGGGAGAAATATCAGTAAGCTCAGATATGCAGATGACACCACCCTTATGGCAGAATGTGAAGAAGAACTAACCGTGAAGCACTTACTAATGTGAAGCAGACATAACATAAGCAAGCAGAGCACAGCCTCTGTCCTGGATGGCACAACAGCCATGGCGGTGTTCACGCTATATTCTCTCCTCTCATGGCTGAGCCAAGGGACACGACCGTGACACAGCAGCTATCCCCACCTCGTTATAGGTGGGGCTCACTTATCTGCATACAGTAACCCGTGACCAAGCGAGTACATTGTGACATGCATGTATGGTGGTATAAATGATCTCAGCTGTTACATAATCTTTATTTACAAAATGTAGGGCGAGAGAATTTGAACAGGCCATCTTGGCTAATTTGCTCTCTCCCCACACTCCACCCCTTCAGGGTCTGTCACCTCACCTTCTGTGCACAGTCCACTTTCCGTCATATTTCCTTGGTGAGTAGCACTGACCCTCAGTTTACATCTTACCACAACAGTAGATACAACAAACTGTTCAATCCCCAGTGCATAGCAAAACACGATGTTAGGTCTCCCGGGAAACTCATGTTGCCTTCAGTGACCTCATGGGGCAAAGAGAACCACCTACTGCATGTGGAGTGCCTTATCCTCCATGGCCAACTCCAGTCCACCATCTGTCCTTGTGAGATTTCAGGAAAGCCTCCACAGGGGCAACAGCAGCCATAACAGTCTTCTTTCCTGGCTAATGCAGAGGCCGTAGCAGTATTCATGCTCTATTCTCTCTTCTCATGACTGACCCAATGGACACAGCCATGACCCAGCAGGAATTCCCACTGCTTTATAGGTGGAGCTCACATACCTGCACATAGTAACGTGTGACCAACCGAGGATCTCCTGACACACATGCACCGTGCTATAAATGATATCAGCTGTAACATAATCACTATTTACAAAACGTTCAGGGAAGGATGCTCTTGGCTAATTTGCCCTTTCCCCACAGTCATGAAAAACAAAGAAAGTCTGAAAAACCATCCCGGTCATGAGGAGCCCAAGGAGTTTTCTGACTAGCAGTAATGTGATGCCTTGAATGGGATTCTAGAACAATAAAATGCACTAGGCTAGAAAGCTAAGGAAATATGATTAAATCATTTTTGAAAAATTAAATGTGTTAATATAGATCCATCAATTATGACAAATTTACCACACTAAAATAAGATGTTAATGATAGAGGAAACTGGTTTGGAATGTATGAAAACTCTGTACTACTTTTGCAAATTTTCTGTAAATCTGAAACTATTCTAATATTAAACTTAAAACTCCAGATTTTTGTATTTACTTCGTGTATGGTAAAAGCTTTTATTCATTTACTTTTAAATCTTTGCATTTAGCTGGTATTTCTTATAAGAAGGACATGGTAGGATTTTGCTTTATTTTTTGCTACTCATAAATTTTTGCCTTTTAAGTACAGTGTTTAGATTTATCTTGTCCAATATTTGAGCTATTAGCTACACATGCATGTATGCTCAGTCCAAACAGTTATGTTCAGTTCTTTGCAATCGTATGGACTGTTGCCCACCAACAGTCCCACGGATAGAGGACATGGGATTCTCCAGGCAAGAATACTAGAGTGGGTTGCTATAATCTCCTGCAGGGGATCTTCCCATCCCAGGGACTGAACCCGCGTCTTCTGTGTTTCCTCCATTGCAAGCAGATTCTCTACCATGGAGACACCTCGGAAGTCCTACTAGCTACACATGTCTATTTAAATGCATTAATAAAATTAAATAAATTTTTAAAAATTAGTTTCTCAGTCTCACTAGGTAGATTTAATGTAAGTGATAACTCTGTACACTGACAACTTCACCAGGTATTATACAATTTTTCAGCAGTGATATATATATTTTATAAAGCTTAAAATAATAATATGATTCTTTATATTTACTATATTGACATTTATATCACTTTTCTCAAATTAATAAAGATATTTTTCCTTTTAACATTCCCTCAGCCTCAAAATCTTATAGCATTTTAATTGTAGAATTATTTGATGGACTATTTTCTTTCTTTTTTATTGAAATATAGTTGATTTATACTATTGTACTAGTTCAGATGTAAAGCAATAGTGATTTAAGATTTTTATACATTATGAAATACATTATATAAATACATTATGGGCTACTGTAAGTCCAGTTATCACTTGTCTCCACATAATATTGTTTCAACATTATTGACTATATTCTTTGTGCTTTACATTACAACTTTATGATATTTATTTTATAAATGAAAGTTTGTACTCTTGATCTCCTTCACCTATTTTTTTCTTCTTTTTTCTTTCTCTCTCGCTTGCTCTCTGTTTTTTTTCTCCCTGCTATCTTTTGTACTTGATGCTTAATGATGAGAAAACAGTTCATTCAAATAGTTGTTTCCTTAAATGTAACATTACATATTTTTCAGAACAGTTTGTTTTTTTTTTATCTTTGATTTCCAGAAATTTGAATTATGATAGCGGTATTTGGCCTCGCACCGTTTAAAGTGTTCTATACAAAACAGCCACCACAAGAACAGACTGTAGAGTTCATTATGGTTTTGGATAATAGCCATTTCTCAATTATATTAATGAAAAATATTCGTTAAATGTCCAGAGATGTAGCCAAAAGCATATGGTGATTTGCCAATTAAAGTTATGCTTAAAAAATAGTGAAAAATAATGCTGACTTACAAGAAATAAAAACTTTCAATCAAAAATGTATCTTGAATTTAAATCCTCCCATCATATGCCAAGAAAAAAAAAGAAAAAAATTAGGGAAATGCTATGCATAGCCATATGTACTTTTTTAGTTCCTAATTTGACAGTTAGTATGTGCATTATTATGGATTTATATTTTGTCTAGCATAGGCTTTTGTCTAGTATTTACACAGAAACACACTTACAGAAATAGACGGCTGTTTATATAATGTTAATGAATGTCTTTTAAAGATGCCTGATATCATTTAAATTTGAGATAATAAATTATAAATAAATTTCAAAGGCTAACTAGGACAAAGAAATGGTATTAATATATATATATTTCTGAGTAATATGATTTGCTTTTATTTTCTTGCTTTGTATCTATGTTCAAATATAAACATTCATTAATATATGCATATATTAACTTACTGTCAAATTAGAAACTAAAAATGTACATATGGCTATATACAATAATATTCATTTGAATAATTAAAAAATTGAACACATCTTCCTCCTTTTTTGATTATGGTGTGAGAATGTATTCCTTTTTTTGTCATATGCATTACTTTGCATTATCTAAGTTATAAGTTCCTACAGGTCAAAAGTTGTCTTAGTTTCTTGAATTGAAATGATTCAAGGAAATCCAGTCAAATAGATAGATTTAAGTTTAGATTATTGCAAAGCTTTCAGATTATTAAAAAATAAATATCTAGAAGAAAACAGTAATTAAAGTTTTCTAAAATGATGGTTTTGCAGTCCCTGATTTACAAAAGTCTCTTCTGTAAGTAATAACTGGTTTTCATGAGTGTATCTCAAAGAAACATCGAGTTCTTTCTTTGTTTGCTTCTGTGATTCTTCATACATTTTGATGTAGGCTCCCCAGAGCAGGAAAATGTTCCTGAAGTACTTTTTACAGGGGGCATTTCATCATAGACAAGTTTTGGTATCAATGCCTCAGTGAAGATACTGCATTCTGTGTCAGCTTATCTTTCTAGATTTTAGCAAACATTCACAGTGCCAAGACAGTTTTATATTTCTTCAGTTTCAGAGTAAAAAACATTGCTGTTGTCCAGAGGTGTGGGCCAGATGATTCCTTCTTCAGGTATGTTTCAGGGAATCAAAAATTACCTAGAGATAAATGAACATGAGAATACAACTATCCAAAGCCTATGGGACATAACAAAAACAGGTTTTTGTTTTTGTTTTTTTTGCTTTTTACTTTTTAATTAATTAATTAATTAATTTTACTTTACAATATTGTATTGGTTTTGCCATACATTGACTTGAGGGAAGTTTATCATGATACAAGCTTATTATAGGGAATGAAAAAAAAACTCAAATAAACAACTTAACTTTGTACCTAAAGGAAGTAGAGAAAGAAGAACAAACAAAAGCTGAAGTTTGTAGAAGAAATCACAAATATCATAAATGTCAGATCAGAAGTAAATGAATTAGAGACTTAACACGTAGAAAAGATCAGTGCAACTAAAATCTGGCTCTTTAAAAAGATAATAAAAATTAATAAACCTTTAGCCAGGATCATGACTAGAAAAAGAGACGGTTTAAATAAAAATAAATAAATAAAAAACAGAAATGAAAAAGATATTAAAACTGACACCATAGTCATAATATTATTACAAATAACTATATGCCAATAAAATGGACAAGCTAGAAGAAGTGGACGAATTCTTACTAAACTGTAACTTGCAACACTGAACCAGGAAGAAATCAGCTCAATTCAGTGACTCAGTCACGTCCAAATTTTGTGACCCCTTGGACTGTAGCACACCAGGCTTCAGTGTCTGACACGAACTCCCAAGGCTTGCTCAAACTCATGTCCATTGAGTCGGTTATGCTATCCAACCATCTCATCCTCCATCGTCCCCTTCTCCTCCTTCCTTCAATCTTTTCCAGAACAGGGTCTTTTTTAATGAGTCAGTTCTTCCCATCAGGTGGCCAAAACATGGGAGTTTCAGCTTCAGCATCAGTCCTTCCAATGACTATTTGGGTTGATTCCTTTCAGGATTTCCTGGTTTGATTTCCTTGCAGTCCAACGAACTCTCAGGAGTCTTTTCTAACACCACAGTTCAAAAGCATCAATTCTTTGGCACTCAGCTTTCTTTATAGTCCAACTATCACATTCATACATGATTACTGGAAAAACCATAGCTTTCAATAGATAGACCTTTGTTGGCAAAGTAATGTCTCTGCTTTCTAATATGCTGACTAGATTGGTCATGGCTTTTCTTCCAAGGAGCAAGCATCTTTTAATTTCATGGCTACAGTCACCATCTGTAGTGATTTTGGAGCCCAAGAAAATAAAGTCTGTCACTTTTTCCATTGTTTCCCCACCTATTTGCCATGAAGTGATGGGACCAGATGCCATCATCTTCGTTTTTTGGATGTTGAGTTTTAAGCCAGCTTTTTCACTCTTTTCTTTCACTTTTATCAAGAGGCTCTTGAGTTCTTCATTTTCTGCATAAGGGTGGTGTCATCTTCATATCTAGGTTATTTATATTTCTCCTGGCAATCTTGATTCCAGCTTGTGCTTCATTTCACTTGGCATTTCACATGATGTACTCTGCATATAAGTTAAATTAGCACAGTGTCAATATACAGCCTTGGCATACTCCTTTCCCAATTTTGAACCATTCTGTTGTTCCACGTCTGGTTCTAACTGTGCCTCCTGACTTGCATACAGATTTCTTAGGAGGCAGATAAGGTGGTCTGGTAGTCCCATCTCTTGAAGAATTTTCCACAGTTGGTTGTGACCCACACAGTCAAAGGCTTTGGCATAGTCAATAAAGCAGAGATAGATTTTTTTGGAACTCTCTTGCTTTTCTATGATCCAATAGATGTTGGCAATTTGATCTCTGGTTCCTCTGCCTTTTCTAAATCCAGCTTGAACATCTGAAGTTCTCAGTTCACAAGCTGTTGAAGTCTGGTTTAGAGAATTTTGAGCATTACTTTGCTAGTGTGTGAGATGAGCACAGTTGTGCAGTATTTGAACATTTTTTGGCATTGCCTTTCTTTAGGATTGGAATGAAAACTTACCTTTTCCAGTCCTGTGGTCACTGCCGAGTTTTCCAATTTTTTGGCATATTGAGTGCAGCTCTTTCACAGCATCATCTTTTAGTATTTGGAATAGTTCAACTAGAATTCCATCACCTCCACTAGCTTTGTTTGCAGTGATGTTTCCTAATTCCCATTTAACTTTGATTTTGCATTCCTGGATGTCTGGCTCTAGGTGAGTGGTCACATCTTTATGGTTACCTGGAAGAAATAGAAGATTTGAATAGATGAATCATCAGTAACTAAATTGAGTCAACAATTAAAAAAAAAAAAAATCCCAAGAAACAAATGTCCAGGACCACATGGCTTCAGAAGTGAATTCTATCAAAGGTTTAGAGAACAATTAACACCTTTTCACCTGTAATTATTCCAAAAATTTGTACAAAATGGAATACTTGTAAACTCATTTTATGAGGCAAGCATCACCCAGATACCAAAACCTAACAAAGATATAACTAAAATAAGAAAATTACAGGCCTATATTACTAGCTAGCATAAAGGTAAAATCCTCAATAAAATATCAGCAAACAATTCATTGGCACATTAAAAGCAATAGGTTTTTGGACTCCTATCCACACTAAACAGGCAAGAAAAAGAAATCAAAGGAATTCACATTTGTAAAGAAGTAAATTTTTTGCAGATTGCATAATACTACACATAGGAAATTCTAAGGATATCTTCAGAAAACTACTACAGTTCATCAGTGATTTCAGTATATTTGCAAGATACAAAATTGATATACAGAAATATGTTGCATTTATATACAACAACAAAATAAATGTAGATAAATTAATGAAATAATCCCATTTACTATGACATTAAAAAAAAAAAAAAAAAAACAAAAACCAAGAGTAAACATACCTAAGAAGACAGAAGACATATACCGAAGACAGAAAGCCATATGACACTGATGAAAAAAATTGGAGTCCACATAAACCAATGTAAGATACCCTATTGTTGGATTAGAAGAACTAATATTGTTAAAATAAAACTACTACCCAATGCAACTTATAGATTCAATGCAATTCCTATCAAAAATGCCAGTGTAATTTATCACAGAATTAGAATAAATAATTTTTAAATTTGTATGAATGAAAATATCCCAAATAGCAAAAACAATCTTAAGAAAGAAGAACAAAGCTGGAAGAGTTACACTCCCTGACTTCAGGCTATACTACAAACATACAATCCCCCAAACAGTATGGCACAAAAAATAGACACTCATTAATGGAACATGATAGAAAGCCCAGAAATAAACCCACAGATTTATGGTCAATTAATGTATGAAAAAGGAGGCAAGAACATACAGTGGAGAAAAGATGATCTTTTCAACAGTTGGTGCTGGGGAAACTGGATACCTACATGTAAAAGAATAAAATTAGAACATTCCCTACCACCATATACAAAAATAAACTCAAAATGGATTAAAAACCTAAATATAAGACAAGATACTATAAAACTCCTAGAAGAAAACATAAGCAGAACACTCTTTGACATAAACCACAGGAATATTATTTGAATCCATCTCCTAAAACAAAGAAAATAAAAGCAGCGATAAACAAGTACAATGTAATTAAAGTTAAAAGCTTTTTGCACAACAAATGAAACCATTCTTACCTACTGAATGGGAGAAGATATTTGCAAATGATGTGACTGATGAGGGAATAATATCAAACATGTATAAACAGGTCATACAGCTCAACATCAAACAAACAACAATTCAATGAAAAATGAACAGAAGAATTGAATAGACATTTTTCCAAAGAAGAAATGCAGATGGTCAACAAGCAAATGAAAAGATGCTCAACATCACAAATAATCAGGGGAATGGAAATACAAATCAAAACCGCAGTGAAGTATCACATCTCACTGGTCAGAATGGCCATTATAAAAAAAAAAAAAAAAAAAAAAAAACAATGAACACCAGTTGGCAAAGATGTAGAAAAAAGCAAATCCACATACAATGGTGTTGGGAATGTAAATTGGAAAACAGTATGGAGATTTTTCAGGAAACTATAAATAAAACTACCATAAGACTGGCAACTTCACTGCTGGGTGTACATCTGACAAGCAGAACCCCAGTGTTCATAGCAGCATTGCTTACAATTGCTAAGGTGCACAAGCCACATAAATGCCCATCAAGAGGTTAATGGATTAAAAAAAATGCATATGCACACACACACAAACAGACAAAATGGAATACTACTCAGCCATCAAGAAGAATGAAATTTTGTCATTTGTGGCAGCATGGATGGACTTAGAGGGCATTATGCTAAGTGAAATAAGTCAAACAGAAAGAAAAATACTATATGATATTACTTACATGTAGAATGTAAAAAAAAAATTGATAAATAGCAAATAGAACAGAAAAGAAGCAGATTCATAGAGTTAACTAGTTATTATGGGTAAGGAGAGGGTACCGGGTGGGGAAAAAGTTATTATGATATTATATTAAATCATGTATGTGACTCAAAAATGTTAAAGCTCTATAGAACTTAGAGTCTTTCATTCAATTAAAAAAATAGAATATGCCACCTAGATCTTAAAACTACAGCATTGTCTGAGAGTAAAACTCTATGAAAATAATAATTTGAGATATATCCTGAAATGTCTATCTCTGTGGTATTAGTCATTATACATAATTGGGCCTAGGATCTGATACTTAAGATAGACAGTGCTATCTCCCTCTCTGAGAAAAGGTATTGATGTTTGACAAGGCAAATTATTTTCTGTCATACAAATCAATTTATTAAAATAGATGCCCAAAGTCTGACTACTTCACAAGGTCACAAATGTCTTCATTTGAATTTGGTAAAATCAAAAAAATTAACTTCCATCTATGGATCTATGTATATATATATATGAATGCATCTGTGCATCTACCTATTTACCTATCTATTAATCCATCCATCCATCTCCTTATTTCTCTATCTTGCTCTCTATTTCTCTATGTATCTAAATATCTGATATGCTTAATCAAAAGTCTCCTAACTTATCTGTTCTCAAGGTTTTCCAAAAGAATATTTCCTAAAGGTTTTCATATGAATACATATATTTAGAAGCGAAAATGTTCCTAACACTGTATATCTGTTCTCAATTCAGTTCAGTTCAGTTGAGTCACTCAGTCATGTCTGACTCTTTGTGACCCCATGGACTGCAGCATGCCAGGCCTCCCTGTCCAATGCCAACTCCCGGAGTTTACTCAAACTCATGCCTATTGAGTCCGTGATGCCATCCAACCATCTCATCCTCTGTTATCCCCTTCTCCTCCTGCCTTCAATCTTTCCCAGCATCATGGTCTTTTCTAATGAGTCAGTTGTTCACATCAGGTCACCAACGTATTGGAGCTTCAGCTTCAGCATCAGTCCTTCCAGTGAATATTCACGAATGATCTCCTTTAGGATGGACTGGTTGGATCTCCTTGCAGTCCAAGGGAATCTCAAGAGTCTTCTCCAACACCACAGTTCAAAAGCATCAATTCTTTGGTGCTCAGCTTTTATTTTATAGTCCAACTCTCACATCCATACATGACTACTGGAAAAACCATAGCTTTGACTAAACGGACCTTTGTTGGCAAAGTAATGCCTCTGCTTTTTAATATGCTGTCTAAAAATTATGCTGGTCATATTTTTTCTTCCAAGGAGAAAGCATCTTTTAATTTCATGGCTGCAGTCACCATCTGTAGTGATTTTGGAGCCCCAAAAAATAACGTCAGCCACTGTTTCCACTGTTTCCCCATCTATTTGCCATGAAGTGATGGGACCAGATGCCATGATCTTAGTTTTCTGAATGTTGAGTTTTAAGCCAACTTTTTCACTCTCCTCTTTCACTTTCATCAAGAGGCTCTTTAGTTCTTCATTTTCTGCCATAAGGGTGATGTCATTTGCATATCTAAGGTTATTGGTATTTATCCCAGTAATCTTGACTCCAGCTTGTGCCTCATCCAGCCCAGCATTTCTCATGATGTACTCTGCATATAAGTTAGGTAAGCAGGGTGACAATATACGGCCTTGATGTACACCTTTTCCTATTTGGAACCAGTCTGTTGTTCCGTGTCTAGTTCTAACTGTTGCTTCCTGACCTGCATACAGATTTCTCAAGAGGCAGGTCAGGTGGTCTGGTATTTTCCACAGTTTGTGGTGATCCACACAGTCAAACAAAGTCTTTGACATAGTCAATAAAGCAAAATTAGATATTTTTTTCTGGAATTCTCTTGCTTTTTCAATGATCCAACAGATGTTGGCGATTTGATCTCTGGTTCCAATGCCTTTGCTAAATCCAGCTTGAACATCTAGAAATTCACAGTTCACATGCAGTTGAAGCCTGGCTTGGAGAATTTTGAACATTACTTTTCTAGCGTGTGAGACGAGTGCAATTGTTCAGTAGTCTAAGCATTCTTTGGCATTGCCTTTCTTTGAGATTCGAATGAAAACTGACCTTTATCAGTCCTGTGGCCACTGCTGAATTTTGCAAATTTGCTGGCACATTGAGTGCAGCACTTTCACAGCATCATCTTTTAGGATTTGAAATTGCTCAACTGGAAGGCAGTGGCAAACAACTTCAGTATTCCTGCCTTGATAACACCATGAACAGTATGAAAAGGCAAAAAGATATCTGTTCTAGAAACTCAGAATAATCTGATTATCTTCCTTTTGTGGGTGAAAACCTAAGATTGAGAAAGATTAATAAATTAAATTTAAAGAGACAATAAGCAGTGAAAATGACATTTGAAACAATGTCTCCTAATTAAAAGATTTTTTTCTCTTTTTACTTCATAGGGAATAGAAAGTTGGCATCATATTATGATGGCTTCCTGTGTCATAATTTGTATATATTCCCTAGTATTCTGTGAAGGCTCCCCATGTGGTGCTGTATTAGAGAATCTGCTTGCCAATGCAGGAGACAAATATATGGTCCTTGTATCTGGATGATCCCCTGGAGAAGGAGATGGCACCCCACTCCAGTATTCTTGTCTGGGAAATCCCATGGACAGAGGACCCTATAGGCTACAGCCCATGAGGTCACAAAGAGTCAGACATGACTGAGTGACTGAGCACACATACACAGTGTTCTGTGAAAATTCTGACCTCTCTTAACTTCAATATTAGTAGCTGTCTTATGAATATCCTCTAAGTCTCAGTAACAGTTAAGGGAATCTGTATTTTAGGATCACTAATGATAAGATTTTGTGGCTAATGTTTAAAAGGGCATGATATCTCTTTCTGATTTTGAAGAGTTAGAATTAACTGAATAATGAGAAGATAAAACAAAACCTCTCCCTTGCAGCTTAACTGGTAAAGAATCTGCCTGCAATGTGGGAGACTTGGGTTAGATCCCTGGATTGGGAAGATTCCCTGGAGAAGGGAAAGGCTACCCACTCCAGTATTTTGGCCTGGAGAAATCCATGGACTGTATAGTCCATGGAGTTGCAAAGAGTCAGACACGACTGAGCGACTTTCACTTTCAATGAGAAGAAACAATTTTATATAAGCAATTGAAATCTTGTGATCTTCCTCCCTCAGAACTGGCATAATGCTAATTGGTGGAAGTAATTTGATATATGCTGCTAAAAGATGTTTTCTAATTGGAATCCCTTTCACAAAATAATTTGTCTGATTTTAAACTGCAAACAAAGCTTTGATTTTAAGGACATTTCTCTTTATGTGTTATAAAAATATAGCACAATTTATTTAATTTAAGTCTTAAGAAAATATTGAGCTGAAGGGTATGAATGTATTAGTGAAAGAGCCACAGACTAGTTTGGAAAAACATTTCCATGGAGTTTTACACTTTTCAATTGAGGCACTAAAACTAAATTTTAGTGCTGTTGACAACACCATGGCTTTAACTACATTAATTCTTTCTACTCATGCTACTTTAGGAAGCTGTCAGCCAAGATTTTTGTATCTTTTCAAATCAAGGTAAGAATAAAGAAAATAACATGTATCTGATACCTCTTTATTGAATGCATCTTGAGTGTACTTCTGCCTACCTCTCAAACTTATCTCCCCTTAAGCCTCTCTTACATACATGTTGTGCTCTTGTTATGGAAGAATATTGGTTTCCCAAAATTTGTTTCATCTTTGTGACTCTGCACAAATTTCCCCCTTGAAATGTCTTCTCTCCTGTACCTTTCTTCTTTGGAAGTATATTGGAGTGAGGTGATATTAAGAAAGAAACTATAACAAATCAGTCAAAAGAATATGGTAGTTCAACTTGGATGATAATTCAACTTGGGTGGTGTAGAGAGGAGATGACCTTTGTAGTTAAAATATCAGGTATGCTTATGGCCCAGAGTTGAGGTCTCAGAGTGAAGAAGGAATTAAAAATAATCTTGAAGTTCTGGTTTGAAAAACTCTGTGAGTAGTGGTGCCATATATTAAGATATTGAAGAATAAAAGAATATATGATTTGGGAAGGGATACCAAGTGTTCGGTTTTAGACATACTGAGTTTAGAATGCCTTCAGGTATTTCCAGTAATGCATAAAATAGATTTTGGGGGTTGCTATCCAAAAGTTTTTATCTTAGTACTAATTGTCAATTCTCAGTATATAAGAAGAAATGGATTAAATCATTTAAGGACAAAAAGCAGAGAATGAATAGAAACTGTTAATAATATGCTTACTATTTTCCACTCACAATCACTTTCTTTCCACTGAGTATTATCCTCAGAAGATTATTATTCCCTGACCACCAATGTAAATCAAGTAATATGCTAATTTGAGTACTTATTATAACTATATTATTATATGCATTTGCATAACTATATAATGTCTATGACTATGGAGACATATATCTCAAATGGAGATATATCTTTAAGTACCTATAAGTAACAAAATGAAATACATTTTTGTTACTTAAACATCTCATTTCCTTGAGGACCTAATAAACTGTACCTCCAAAATCACTGCAGATGTTGATTGCAGCCTTGAAATTAAAAGACACTTATTCTTTGGAAGGAAAGTTATGATCAACCTAGACAGCATATTGAAAAGCAGAGACATTACTTTGCCAACAAAGGTCTGTCTAGTCAAGGCTATGGTTTTTCCACTGGTCATGTATGGATGTGAGAGTTGGACTATAAAGAAAGCTGAGCACCAAAGAATTGATGCTTTTGAGCCGTGGCATTGGAGAAGACCCTTGAGAGTCACTTGGACTGCAAGGCCATCCAACCCAGTCCATTCTAAAGGAGATCAGTTCTGAGTGTTCATTGGAAGGACTGATGTTGAAGCTGAAGGTCCAATACTTTGGCCACCTGATGTGAAGAGCTGACTCATTTGAAAAGACCCTGATGCTGGGAAAGATTGAGGGCAGAGAGAGAAGTGGATGACAGAGGATGAGATGGTTGGATGGCATCACTAATTCAATGGGTTTGGGTGAACTCCAGGAGTTGGTGATGGACAGGGAGGCCTGGCATGCTGCGTTTCATGCGGTTGCAAAGAGTTGGCATGACTGAGTGACTGAACTGAACTGAACACAATTTATCATGCTGTCTCTGAAAGTTCTATCATTAAGAAGAGAAATACGTTAGACATGACTTTACACTTAGGCCAAAAAGTGGTCATTAAGGTGACATTTTCTCCTTGTTATATATACAAAGTTATTTCACTGCAAATTATTTAAATATTCATGTAAAAGTTGTAAGAAACTACAGAACATTTCAACTACATTTACATATGGAATTACTTGATACTTTGAAAGCTGTTAATTTGTTTCTCTGCAGAGGAAATGAAAAGTGAGGGGAGATATCTGAAATAGATTCTCTAAGGACTCAATGCATGATTGCTATCTTACATGCTCATTTATATGTTTTCCTAATTATATATTCTTCAGTCAATTACGTATTCCAAAATTTCAGGTATAATAGTGCTAAAGAGTAGAAATTATCCACTAAAATAATTTTCCAACACTTGCTTTTATACATTATATGCAAGTGTGTATATATATATATATATACTCTTTATTTATATATATATAAATACATGTATGCATTTCTATGCACACACAAACACACAGAGACACATACATGCACATACACACACACACAGTCAAGGTTTTCATTCATATGTTCTAAAAATACTTTGTGCGGAAATGCCTCATGAAATTAATTTTTAATCTAAGTATTTGCCATTCTTTCAAATCTCAAATACTATAAAGTAATAAATCCAATGGATATAAGACATTGAGAAATTAATCCATTACATTTGCCTTTGGAAATCTACCTAACTGAATCAAATAAACTCTACAATAAAAGCATAAGTTACAGATAAGAAATACAATACTGCTGACACTATAAGAGAAGTAACCAATGAAATATGTTATATTTAAATGAAGAGACCTATTTAGTTATCCACCTTATATAAAATGGCTGTTATAAATTATGTATTTATGATGATTGCCAACACACTGGTAAAATATAATGTTTTATTTAATCTGGAAACCCCCACCTTGGTTATGTTTCCTTTTAATAGGATTCATTTTATCCTTGGTGATACGATGCTGTTTCAGCAGAAGGGGATCACTTATCAGGCAAAATTAAATTCCTGCTCAATTTCCACACAATAACTCAAAAGCATGTGTATTTGAGCTCTAGGACTCAGAGAGAATTTATTAGAAGTCAGAAAAGAAATGTTATCTGTATATGCAACAGATTTTAATGAATACTAAAATATTGTAAATGATTATATAGTACATATCAGTGCTAAAACACTTAAGGTTATATTACGAGTAGACAAGTGTCTCCCATTCCAATTATCAGGTACATATTGGTATTTATTCTCATCAAGAAAAGAACAAATTACTGAGATTATTTCAGTTTTTATATTCTGTGATGCTGATTTCTAGAGTAAGTCAAAGCATATTACTAACTTACTCATTTCTTTTTATGAGTAAAATAAAATTTAAAATAATTGAATCAATTATTGGATGCAAAAAAAAGCAAGCACAGGAGAAATTGTTTTGTAATAGTTACTATATTTAACAATTTTCTAAAGTATGTAACTGATCACATATAATATACTAATATACTGATACACTAAAGATCCAGCACTAGAAAAATTATTATTAAGAAACTAATATATTCAATATGAATATATAGTACATAATGTTAGATAGATACATATATATATATATATATCTATCTATATATATATATCTCCCATCAATTTCACTGGAGAGCGATTTAGCAAAGGTTCTCACATCATGCTTGAATCCTCACAGTTCTTTATGAGAAGCAGTAAATTTTTCCAAAAATTAAGGAATATAGCTGAGGTTATTCTGTGTAAGGGGGAAAGTTTGCCACCATCAAGAGTTATATTTCCTGTATGAGTTTTACAAATTTATATATCTGTGAACTCAGACTTTTGTTTTAGTCTCATCTTGCATTTATTTAAAATTAAAAAGATATTTTAAAAGATGAAATTTGCTTCATTTTTATTCTAAAAAGTGATATAATATTGGTAAAAAGAAGTCACACGATATTGGTAGTTTAACCTGTTTATTCCATTTCACTAGAAATCAAATGAACTATTCTCACTTAAGTTGCTTTCAAGCTTTATTTGTTCCAGAACACTTATCCCTAATCACGCATGAGTCTACATTGTTTTAAGGATGTAGGGAAATAGGTAAAACTGACTTCGTTAATAAAAAAAATGTAGTAATGACTGTAGAAAATCATAGCAAACCCTGGTTTATGACCAGTAATGCAAAAAATTTAGTTTATGTAAATAAGCAAAGGCTTAACTGGGGGTTTCCTAGGTGGCACAGTGGTAAAGAATCCACCTGCCAATGCAGGAGATGCAAGACCTGAGGGTTGCCTGGGTCAGGAAGATCCCCTGGAGGAGGAAAATGGCAACTTGCTCCAGTATTCTTGCCTGGAGAATCAACAGAGGAGCCCGTGGCTACAGTCCATGGGGTTGCAAACAGTCAGACATGACTGAGCAGACACACACACACAAGGGCTTAACAAGCATGTCCTTTTTATAGTGGGAGGTGGAACCTTTGAATGCTAATGACACTTACTTTAACTAAATGCAAAAATGGATCGTGAATTATTGGGTTTCAGTCTTCATTAACCATGTAAGACTCTTCAGGCACTTTGTGAAAAACTGGAAAGCAAAGGCTGGAGCTTGATAAATGTTCATCATTTCATTGATCATTTGCTGGATTGGTAGTATATTGAAGTATGAACAACTTAAACCATCAACAAGAGCACAGTTTTAACTGGTGTTTAAACTCAGACCAATATTACGTGACCTCAACCAGTTCAACTGTGTAATTAAGAGATATTTAAGTAATACTCACAGTGTTCAGTAGAACATTGTCCTCTGAAATTCATCAAATGAGGAGACGGTTTAGCTTGATTTTCTAAGTTACTGCCTTAGAATTTTGATATGTCATAAACCACATGAAATGGTCAGAGGCATATTTAGTTGAGTGACTGGAATACTTGATAAATAATTGTAAGTAAATCATCAAAGAAATAAAAAGTGTGGATTTAAATAGTGCTAAAAGAAAATAAAACTTTATAGAGTCACTCCATTGTGCCAAATAATCTATTAACTACTCTAAATGCATTGTACTTCTAATATCAAAAATAAAGATCATAAGATTAAATATGAACCTAGTGTATTGATAATTAATAAGTACAATAAGAAAAATAAAGTAGGATAAGAAGATGGTAATTTTACATGATTAGAGAAACATCCCTGAAGGCGTGGCATATGAATAGAGACATGTGTAAAGTGAGGAAGCTGTTGATGAAAATGTCTTGCAACTGTCAATCAAGGAAACTGCTGTATGACAAAACCAACCCCAAATTCTATAATTTAAAACCAGATGGGCTATATCGTACACATGGATTGTCTTAAATCAATCCTGTGCCTAACATTTATCAATATAACCTAATCTCATTGAGAATAAATACCAAAGTCTATAAAAGAGCTTCAAAGATTCAACATAATCTTCAATTTCTTCCTCAGTCTCAAATTAAGCTATGCTTCCATTTGCTCTGCTTTCTACCGATAGTACCTTTCTTCTTTTAGTTTCATGTATGTATTATAGTCAATCCCTCTGCTTCCATACTTTGTCATACATTGTTCTGCTTCAACACTATTTTTCATATTTTTCTATCTTGAGCACCTACACAAATGCACAATTTGTATCTATAACTTCTATTAACTAAAAGGCAATAAGTGTTTAACATGAACTGGATACTACTAATTGTGAAATCTTGGCTACGGTTACTTGTCAAGTCATACCTAAACATCACTTTCTCTAGGAAGAATCCTCTGCCCTTTTCATTCTGTCAGAACAGAATAAGTAAGCTTTCCTTATTATAAATTTCCTTGAAACTTGGCTTTTTAATGACCCTTATCACAAGCTTCATTATTTACTTTGCAATAGATTTCTTCCCCATAAGATTGTAAGATCAAGCACCACTGTATTCATGACAAAAGAATATGCAGACATTTGAAGTCTTTAAGTTGGATATAATAACCATAATAATATAGGATATTTAAAAGAAAGTAGTTATTATTCTATATTTTTTAAAGTAAATCTAGCATTTAGGAAAAAATAAATTATGTCTGATTCTTTGCAAATTCCCTCATTTTCCTTGGTTGTTTTAATTCCCTTAAAAAAAGAATACAGATTATATGATCTGAGCATATAAGCTTGAAAGTATTTTAATCAATGGGATTTCACTGATTAAATGTCTCATAGCTTTTTAAAAACAGACAAAACAGAAATATTCAACATAAATTATGGCATTTCTGTTGGGACTATTACAACAGATTTGCAAATAATGGATATGGTTATAAACAAATCTTATAATTCAAATTACAATACTAAATAAAAAACAATAAGAGCTTTTATTTCTGAGATTAATATAAAAAACATAGTATGCCATCTAGAAAAAGCTAGATATACTAAGAAAATCACATTATTAATGGTACCAGAGAACTGCAGAAACAATAAAGAACAGATGAACTAAATTTCAAAGAAATTTCGAAGGAATTCTTACATGAGCTTATACTGCAAGTTCCTTTTCCCTGAGTGCATTGCCAATAGTACCTGCAGACTAAGGAGATGATAGTTGAGTTTAAATAGGTGGACAGAAATCTTTAATATGATGTGTTTTTCTTGCTAGATATCTACTATGTTGGAAGCTTTATAGAAAACAAGTGAAACCAGCCAAGAGACTCTATTGGCAACATGAAATAACCTATAGGTTCTTGGTGCAACAAAAATGTCAAATACAAACAGAAATATATATACATATTATACAGAAATTTAAATATGTTGAACAAAATTCTAAGCATATTTAAATTCTATGCTTAAAAAAGATGGAACGAGTCTTCTCACAATGTTCAAAATAATTGTCCATATCTTGAAAATAACTTGATATTGAATCCTATATTCTACTAAAATTTAATAAAGACATTTTCAAATATATAAGAAATCAGAAAATTCACCAAGAAAATTTTTCTAGATGATAACCAGAAGATGTATTCTTACAAAGATAAAATTATATCTAGAAGGAAATTGGTAAGAGAAAGGCAAAGCTGAGGGGAAGAGGGATTTCCATATATGGATAAAGGAAGGGGCTGTCAATGCTCCACAGAGAGAAAGGAAGAAGGGAAAGAAGGAAGAAGGGGAGAGAGAGAGAGAAAGAAAGAAGAAAGGAAAGAGAGAAAAGGGCAAAACAGAGACACATGTGCACACACACACACACACACACACACACACACACACACTCACTCACGTCAAAAAGTATAACTGAAAAGGAGACACAGATGTACAGAACAGACTTTTGGACTCTGCGGGAGAAGGCGAGGGTGGGATGTTTCGAGAGAACAGCATCGAAACACGTATATTATCAAGGGTGAAACAGATCACCAGCCCAGGTGGGATGCATGAGACAAGTGCTCGGGGCTAGTGCACTGTGAAGACCCAGAGAAATCAGGTGGAGAGGGAGGTGGGAGGGGGGATCGGGATGGGGAATACATGTAACTCCATGGCTGATTCATGTCAATGTATGGCAAAAACCACTACAATATTGTAAAGTAATTAGCCTCCAACTAATAAAAATAAATGGAAAAAAAAAGTATAACTGAAAAGAATTGTGGGCAAGAATTTCTGGTCTAGAAATTGACCAACGATAAAATTAATAATTAAAAGACACTTGTTCCTTGGGGAAAAAAAGCTATGAAAAACCTAAACAGCATAATAAAAAGCAGAGCCATCATTTTGCTGACAAAGATTCATATAGTCAAAGCTATATTTTTTTTTCCAGGAGTCATGTACAGATGTGAGAGTTAGACCATAAAGAAGGCTGAGCATTGAAGAATTGATTTCTTCGAACTGTGGTGCTAGAGAAAGCTCTTGAGAGTCCCTTGGACAGCAAGGAGATCAACCCAGTCAATCCTAAAGGAAATCAATCCTGCATATTCATTGGAAGGACTGATGCTAAAGCTGTAGCTGAAGCTGCAATACTTTGGCCATCTGATGTGAAGAGGCAATGCATTGGAAAAGATCACAGCCTCGCAATTGCTAAAAACTGTAGTTTTACTGCCTGACTGAAAAACAAGCAGTTCTACTGCCAGTGAGCGCAGATTCAACTCAGTATGAGAGCGGAACATAGATACCCAATGCTTTGTCAACTAAGAGTGGCAAAACTGATAGGAAATTGTCAGGAAAAACTCATTACTTTGCACTTTCAAAGTTGTGATCTTGACTGGGGTAAATAATGGGCAAGCCAAAAATTTAAAGATCTTGGAAACGAGAGTCATATTTCAATTTGACTGAATTGTGTTCTCCCATATGTTGAATTCCTAACCCCCAGAATGTGGCTCTATTGGACATGAGACCTCTTTTAAAGGAGTAATTAAGATTAAGTGAGTTCATACAGGCAGTTCCTAAATCAAAATGACATATGTCCAAATAAGGGAAGTTAAAGACACCAGGTATGCACTCCCACAAAGAAAAGACCATGTGAAGACATGTGAAAGTATTACCATCTGCAAATCAAGGAGAAAATGAAACTGCCAACCCCTTGATCTTGGACTTTTAGCCTCCAGTATTGTGAGAAAAATAATTACTGTATTTCATGCCACTTTTTACACAGTATTTTGTTATGGTAGCTCTAGTTACCTAGTTAGCTGAGGAATTACAATTCCTGAACAAGTTATAGATAAATAAACCAGTGAACAATGAAAGTGAGAACTGGATGAATTTTCAATATGCTTCTCAAACACCACCAGATCAATCAGTGTTTTACAGAAGGCTTTCAGGCTTGAGGAATCTGAGCAAAGCTTCAGCTGAAGTCAAGAGCTGACAACTCAACTAAGTGATTAAATATGTGAACCCTCAGGTTTTCTAGGTTAAGAAAAGAAAGAAAAACAGTAATAATAAAAATATCAGATATATCAAAGGCTATATACCTTTGAGAGGAAGCAGAGTTTGCAGTTTTATTCCAAGTCAGTCTCTGCAAATAGCAGCAACAATTAGAAAGACAATGTAAAAAAAGATGTTTCAATACACTATTTAAAATGCACAATTTTCATAAAAAATTCAAGCAGAAAAAGAGACACAGATGTATAGAACAGACTTTTGGACTCTATGGGAGAAGGCGAGGGTGAGATGATCTGAAAGAACAGCATTGAAACATGTATATTATCAAGTGTGAAACAGATCGCCAGTCCAGGTTGGATGCATGAGACAAATGCTCAGGGCTGGTGCACTGGGATGACCCAGAGGGATGGGATGGGGAGGGAGGCGGGAGGGGGGTTCAGGATGGGGAACACATGTAAATCCATGACTGATTCATGTCAATGTATGGCAAAAACCACTACAATATTGTAAAGTAACTAGCCTCCAGCTAATAAAAATAAATGAAAAAAATGCACTATTTTCAACAAAATTATATAAAAAACTGGTAAATCATAGTCAGGAATTTGATCATAAGGTGCTCTGATATTGAGATATCTAACAGATTTTGATGCTTGATTTATAAATCGGCTAAAGAGTTAAGTCTATGTTCAAAGGAGGGTTTCCCAGGTGGCTGTAATGGTAAAGAATGCTCCTGCCAATGCAGGAGACATAAGAGATGCAGATTAAATCCCAGGGTCAGAAAGATCCCCTGGAGGAGGGCATGGCAACCCTCTCCAGTATTCTTGCCTGGGAAATCTCATGGACAGAGGAGCCTGACAGCCTACAGTCCATAGGGTTGCAAAGAGTCTGAAGTGACTGAAGTCCAGTCCTGTGGTCACTGTTTGAGTTTTCCAAATTTGCTGGCATACTGAGTGCAACACTTTAGCAGCAGCATCTTTTAAGATTTGAAATAGCTCAACTGGAATTCTATCACCTCCACTAGATTTGTTCATCGTGATGCATCTTAAGGCCCACTTGACTTCTCATTCCAGGATGTCTGGCTCTAGGTGAGTGATCACACCATCATGGTAATCTGGGTCATGAAAATCTTTTCTGTATAGTCTTTCTGTGTATTCTTGCCACCTCTTCTTAATATCTTCTGCTTCTGGTCCATACTATTTCCGTCCTTTATTGTGACCAACTTTGCATAAATGTTCCCTTGGTATCTCTAATTTTCTTGAAGAGAGCTCTAGTCTTTCCCACTCTGTTGTTTTCCTCTATTTATTTGCATTGATCACTGAGAAAGGCTTTCTTATCTCTCCTTACTATTCTTTGGAACAATGCATTCAAATGGATATGTTTCCTTTTCTCCTTTGCCTTTTGCTTCTCTTCCTTTTGTAGCTGTTTGTAAGGCCTCCTCAGACAACCATTTTGCACTTTTGCATTTCTTTTTCTTGAGGATGGTCTTGATCACTGCCTCCTGTACAATGTCCTGAATCTCTGTTCATTCATAACACATACAAAGTTTTAAGGTTGCCAATCTAAACATTTTATGTCAAAAAGAGCCAAACTTTTATAGTTTTAAACTTTTTGCTTCCTCTTCTCTGAAAATATTTTTCTTAAAAAATCAAAATGAATAGAATATTTGTTACTTTGAATAGTCACAGGACTATTTTTTTTTTCAAATTATATATTCACCATCTCCAAACAGGTTTCACTTGGAAAACATACCCAATGGTAAAAGGGTAAGAAATTTGGCATTCAAATTAACTTATATATGTTAATGAAAAATGTGAATCTTTATAAGAAAGATATTATTTTAGTGTTTCTCAAATGTATATGAACACAGAAGCTTGTTTTATAAAAAAAGCATTGTAGCAAGCATATTTTGAGAATGTACATTATTGCTAATCACTGTTACATGTTTAGCATTGTAAAATAATTTGACTCTGAGATATGTTGTTTTAGTATAGTCTGCATTCCAGGTATTAGTTATCAAATAGATATGAATTATTTATTCTAGAATTAGGAGTTCAAAGTTTACTTCTTTGAAAACTCTTTGTTCCTCACTTCTTTTAAGCTCCCTCTATATATTCATTTCTGTATCTGAAATGAACCTTCTCAAGATGAATAACAGGCATTATTAGGTGAAAGTAAAGTAATGTATTCTACCCTTAACAACAAAGGTACTCAGTTTATTAAATTATTGAACATTGATTTAAACATTGCCAGTTAGCCTTCTCTGTCCTCAAAGTCTCCGAGAGATCCCAGTTGTCACTATACATTACTCTTTCTCAGCTATGGCTTGAATCATACTTTTGGTAATGTGCCATTCTCAGTAAGAGTGATTGGTTGGAAAGGAGCAACTCATTAAGAGGTTGAATTCCTAAGTACCGACAGATATAACAGTCATCTGACAGATCATCTGGCAAAAAAGTATATCCTTGCATCCAGGAAAAATAAAATGCAGGTTCATCAGTAACAAAAACTCCTCCTTTCTTGTTCTATTCACCACATGTCAAGATATTCTTGGAGAGAAAGGAACTACCTTCTCCCCTACAACATGAATCACTTCTCCATAAAATTAAAATACTATATGGTAGCATAATATTAGAGGCTGAAAATGTATTCTGTTATAAGATTTCCTTTGAAAATATGAAAGTCAGTCATCTCATGAATATCAAACCTGAATTTCTTTAAAATTACTAATTCAAATATGAAAAATAATTATCAAGTCATTCATGAAAATATAAAAACTGTTTTCATAGGGAACAAACTCAAAAAAATATCATTTATTGCTGTTAATGGGTTGCAGAATATTGATATCTTACTATCTTTTTAAAGAAAAGACTATAATAGTAATAAAAAAAGATTATGATAATGGTACAACTGTCAGTGAAATTGTGGTTCATTCGGTATGATCATTGTAGTTCTTATCTCCTAAAACTATTCTTTGGCAATCATAAGGATTGTTCACATTTAAATCAGCTTATCATATTATATCATATAACTAATACAATTAAATTGTTGTTTAGGGTACCTTCATTTCAAAACTTTAACAAATTTGTCCTTCAAGCTAGGCTTCAGCAGGATGTGAACTGAGTCATTCCAGATGTACAAGGTGGATTTAGAAAAGACAGATGAACCAGAGATCAAGTTACAGACATCCATTGGATCATAGAAAAAGTAAGAAATCCCAGAAAAAAAAAAAAAAATCTCCTTCTCCTTCACTGACGGCACTAAAGCCTTTGATTGTGTGGATTACAACAAACTGTGAAAACTAGCCACTTTTCAATTGTGCTGTTTTAATATGTGATTTCTGGTTATGCATTAGACATCTGTAAATATAAAATTTGTTTAACATAAATGTAATACTACAATATAATTTATCCTTTTAGAAAAATAAATGTGCCTTTTATATGCATCATCAGTTGTTTTGGGGCTTTGATCCAACCTGAAGATGTATACACAAAAGAGAACAATGATATTCTTCTGGCTAAAGTATTATAAACAGCAGACATTATTTTTGTCTTGTCCTAATTTTAGCTTTCAATTCAGAATATTTGAATCTGTGATACCTAGCTTCATATTCTAGAATAGGTTTAAACCAGTTCATGAATTCATAGTGATATAAGTGCCTTCCGAGTCACAAATTTGTATCAAGATTACCAACATTGACATTACTGCCACCATTGGAACCATGCTCAGATCACAGCTGAGGGCCAGACATACCCATTATATTACAGTTGGAGCTTTGGAGTCTGCAAAGGCCTCCCCTGAAACCCTGCCATATGCCAAGTTGTTGCAGCCTTGTCAACCCACTTATTCCTGCAGGTGAGTGCATAAGTATCTTGTTAACATTTCTCAGAGCAGATAGGAAGCCTATCAGGTTGGAACTATTGCAGATGGTGTTCTCTGACTAGGCGCCTTCCAAGTCATAAGCAGGAACCAGTAGGCTCATGAACCTGCATTCACATGTCAAAAATTTATCAGTACCTATATCAGCTTTTAGCCACAATAACCAATGTCTTAGTCTGGATTCTCCAGAGAAGCATGAATAATTGATACCTATATCTGTATCTTTCACTTCCACTTAAACAGAAAAGTATTAGTTAACAATAGTTAGAAAACTGTTACAATTTCAAAGTAGGATACAGTGAAGGCCTAAACATAAGTATGGGCAGGGCTGTTGATAAGATGAGACAATGTGAAAATTTTTCTGAGGTTAGCAATCAATATTTACAACCACATGGAGCAGTCTCCCAGGAATTTAGAATCTGGCTGTTATATATGATACAAAAAAGATCTTCATGTCTCAGATAACCATGATGGTGTGATCACTCTAGAGCCAGACATCCTGGAATATGATGCCAAATGGGCCTTAGGAAGCATCACTATGAAAAAAGCTAGTGGAGGAAATGGAATTCCAGTTGAGCTATTTCAAACCTTAAAAGATGATGCTATGAAAGTGCTGCACTCAATATGCCAGCAAATTTAGAAAACTCAGCAGTGCCCACAGGACTGGAAAAGGTCGGTTTTCATTCCAGTCCCAAAGAAGGGCAATGCCAGAGAATGTTCAAACTACAGCACAATTGCACTCACCTCACAGACTAGCAAAGTAATGCTAAAATTCCTCAAACCAGGCTCCAGAGTACATAAACCGTGAATTCCAGATGTTCAAGCTGGATTCAGAAAAGGCAGAGGAGCCAGAGATCATATTGCCAAAATCTGCTGGATCATTGAAAAAACAAGAGAGTTCCAGAAAAAAAAAATCTGCCTTTGTTTTATTGACTATGCCAAAGTCGTTGAATGTGTGGATCACAACAAAATGTGGAAAATTCTTAAAGAGATGGGAATACCAGACCACCTGACCTGCCTCCTGAGAAATCTTTATGAAGGTCAAGAAGCAACAGTTAGAAGTGGCAATAAAACAACAGACTGGTTCCAAATAAGGAAAGGAGTACATCAAGACTGTATATTGTCACCCTGCTTATTTAACTTATATGCAGAGTACATCATGAGAAATGCTGGGCTGAATGAAGCACAAGCTGGAATCAAGATTGCAGGGAGAAATATTAATAACCTCAGATACATAGATGACACCACCCTTATGGCAGAAAGTGAAGAAGAACTAAAGAGCCTCTTGATGAAAGTGAAAGAGGAGAGTGAGAAAGGTGGCTTAGAGTTCAACATTCAGAAAACTAAGATCATGGCATCTGGTCCCATCACTTCATGGCAAATACATGGGGAAGCAATGGAAACAGTGACAGACTTTATATTTTTGGGTTCCAAAATCACTGTAGATGGTGACTGCAGCCATGAAATTAAAAGACACACCCTCCTTGGAATAAAAGTTATGACCAACCTAGACAGCATATTAAAAAGCAGAGACATTACTTTGCCAACAAAGGTCTGTCTAGTCAAAGCTATGATTTTTCCACTAGTCATATGTGGATGTGAGAGTCAGACTATAAAGAAAGCTGAGCACCGAAGAATTGATGCTTTTGAACCATGGTGTTGGAGAAGACTTTCGAGAGTCCCTTGGACTGCAAGGAGATCCAACCAGTCCATCCTAAAGGAAATCAGTCCTGAATATTCATTAGTAGGACTGATGTTGAATCTAAAACTAATACTTTGCCACCTGATACAAAGAACTGACTGATTGGAAAAGATCGTGATGCTTGGAAAAATTGAAGGCTGGAGGAGAAGGGGTCAACAGAGGATGAGACTGTTGGATGGCATCACTGACGCGATGGACATGAGTTTGAATAGGCTCCAGGAGTTGGTGATGGACAGGGAGGCCTGGCATGGTGCAGTCCATGGGGTCTCAAAGTGTTGGACATGCCTGAACAACTGAACTTAACTGATTATGTACTCTGTTAGTCTCAGAAGGTAGAACTGCAAATCTTTTCAATGGAGTCAACCCTGGTACAAGTTTTAAAAGTATAAAATTATTCTTGACTATGATTCCATCTCTTTCAATACTTGTTCATGCAGATAATATTACTGTTATCAATAGTCATTCTGAAAAGCAAAAATCTCTGAGCATCAATGTATTCTTTTAGAGTCTTATTTTAATTGACACAAAATTCACCTCATTGTCTGTTAGATAGTAAGAACAAGTTTTTTTTTGTTGTTGTTGTTTTGTTTTGTTTTGTTTTGTTTTTTTGATCAAAAATCCAGAGGAGAGAGAAGCAAAAGACTAGGAGAAAAGAGAAAATATGCCCATCTGAATGCAGAGATCCAAAGAATAGTTAGGAGAGGTAACAAGGCCTTCCTCATTGATCAATACAAAGAAATAGAGGAAAACAATAGAATGGGAAAGACTAGAGATCTCAAGAAAATTAGAGATACCAAGGGAATAGTTCATGCAAAGATGGGCACGGTAAAGGACATAAATGTTATGGACCTAAGAGAAGCAGATGATATTAAGAAGAGGTGGCAAGAATACACAGAAGAACTGTTCAAAAGAATTCTTATTGACCCAGAAAACCACCATGGTGTGCTCAGTCACCTAGAGTCAAACATCTTGGAGGGTAAAGTCAAGCAGGCCTTAGGAAGCGTCACTACAACAAAGCTAGCAAAAGTGATAGAATTCCAGGTGAGCTATTTCAAATCCTAAAGGATGATGCTATTAAAGTGCAGCACTCAGTTCAGTTCAGTCACTCAGTCGTGTCTGACTCTTTGTGACCCCATGAACCACAGCACGCTAGGCCTCCCTGTCCATCACCAACTCCTGGAGTCCACCCAAACCCATGTCCATTGAGTCAGTGATGCCATCCAACCATCTCATCCTTGGTCATCCCTTCTCCTCTTGCCATCAATTTTCCCAGCATCAGGGTCTTTTCAAATGCGTCAGCTCTTCGCATCAGGTGGCCAAAGTATTGGAGTTTCAGCTTCAACATCAGTCCTTCCAATGAACATCCAGGACTGATCTCCTTTAGGATGGACTGGTTGGATCTCCTTACAGTCCAAGGGACTCTCAAGAGTCTTCTTCAACACCACAGTTCAAAAGCATTGATTCTTCTGCGCTCAGCTATGCCAGCAAATATGGAAAACTCAGCAGTGACCATAGGACAGGAAAAGGTCAGTTTTCATTCCAATCCAAAAGAAGGGCAATGCCATAGAATATTTATACTGGGAAAGATTGAAAGCAGGAGGCGAAGAGGATGACAGAGGACGAGATGATTTGATGACATCTGTGACTCAATGGACATGAGTTTGAGCAAGCTCCGGGAAATGGTGAAGGACAGGGAAGCCTGACGTGCTACAGGCCACGGGGTCACATGGAGTCAGACACGACTGAGTAACTGAAGAACAAAAATAAAGCTAGCACAGGCAAGGTTTGGTCCATCATCTAGAATATTTTCATCAAGAAAAGGGATATTCTTTCTTTCACTCCATTTTCTTTGATCAGCATAAAATTATATGTCTACATCCACTTATCTACTCTTCCTTTGTGGTTGCAAAATATGTATACTTGCAGACTTGTTTGTGTGTGTGCTCTGTGTGTATAATTGAATTTATGTTTATCCATTTGTGTGCAAATGCATGTGAAATGTTTATATCCTTGTACATATATACACAACTGATGCCTGGAAGTATGTACGTATGGATTGTATTTTGAAAAGGATTGCTGACTGGCAGTAATTCATATTATTGCCAGTGAATAATTGAGATGCATAAGCCCCTGTAAAATACTTTTACAACAAATGTTTTCACAAGACATGTGAAAACATGTCTAAGAGTTGAATTCATTAGTGGTCTAACCTCATCATTCCTTGTTTTTCTAGAAATTGGTACTGGTAAATGTTTACCTTCAAAAGTTGTAGTTGGTAGAGTCCAAATGTGACAATGTGGTTTCCTATTCCAGTTCGGATGTTTACTAAACGAGCTTGTCTGATTCTCAGCTACTTCCTGCAAAGTGGACTTAGTAAGAGTCCCTATTCAACTGTTAGGATTTAGGCTTTTAATAATTAAGTCTAATTGATGAATAATTAAGTCTATAGTAACTGAGGAGAAGAGAAGGAAAGTTACTTTGCCTAAATCCATAGATAAAGTCATTTTTCACTAGTCAGAAATAGGCCCTATGCCTACTTTTGAACAAATAATTTTGATTAGGAGCATGAGCTAAGCTTATTACAACATGCCTGTAGTGTTCACTTTTGGGGAGGGCATGTTGACATAAATAACAACTGAACCACAATTCTGCCTGGGCTAGTTACTCAAAATATGTTATCCAAAGAAAATTCCAGATAGTATTGTTTCAAAAAGAAGCTGAACAATGATGAGTGTCAAAAACAATATTAACTGGCCACAGAACAGTTGCCATAATTCTATAAATCTTCAATAGAGAAAGTTCTGACAAAAGCAATATAGATGGCGTTCTTATAACTATTGCCAAATAGCATAGAGAATAATCTACTGAAATTGATTTATCTTTAAATTTTTGCACACAGTGAATAGTTCTCTAAATCTGTGAGTAAAGACCTATTATTAAAAATGTCAAAAACAGTGAAATGATTGAAATTAAAGTCTGCCTATACAACTGAAATTAACAAAATATTGTAAATGAACTATACTTCAGTTTTAACAGTTATGTGTAATAATATTTAGAAACATATTGTACTTTCATAAATAAAACATAATAAACTAGCACACAATGGATAGCATCATTTTCTTCTCTTATTATAATTATAATTATATATATATTTATAATTAAATATATAATTAAATTTTATTAATTTTATTTTATTGTTATTTTATTTTAAATTTTTATTTTATTTTAAAATTTATTAAATTTTAAATTAAATATATAATTATAAATTAAATATATAATATAAATTAAATATATAATTATAATTATAATTATAACCTGAATACATTTCAAAGGTTTATGTGTAATCATATCAATGAGGCATTTGCTAAATTTTTTCTGTAATTTGTGTGGTATCTGAGAAAAATTAATTCAAAGCAAGATGTTGGGTTAAGAGGTCAATATAAATTTAAATTAAAATATTAAGGAACCACACACAGCCTGTGTCCTTAGCCTGTGGCAAACTTCTACCACATCATTCCTTCAAAGCACAACAGATTCATTTCTGAGACAATACATTCTGAATTTATGCATAATTGAAAAAACAAAGTTTGATTTTTATTTCCTTTAATGACTTCAGAGGAGAATAAAGCGATACAGTGAAATAACAGAGAATGCATACACATGTGCATGTGTTTGTATAGAGAGAGAGCCTGAGAGAGACTGAGAGACAGAGACAGAGACAGACAGACAGAGAATGAGAGCTAGTTGAGGATATCATTTCATGGGAGAAGAGCCAGAAGTAATAAAGTTGAATTCTTTTCTTGTGAAGATGACTACTAATCTCAACATCCAAGAAAGAATTTTATAAATTGGCCAGTTCATGTAATTAAGAAATGATGTCTACATGTAAAGTAAGAAAATAAATAATTAGAGTAACTTCCTAGACAATGTCTTGAACATTTAAATAATTTCAATTATTCATAGCAATCACTATGAGTGTCTATATAGGCTATCAATGTCTATATAGGTTAAAAATGGGAAATTTTTACTTTAAATGTTTTTGCCTCTCACTCTTTCTTCTGAATGTTATCAATTCTCATTTTTATCTTTTGAGGGCATTTATCCAATTACAACTACATGCACTAATTCACCAAAAATTTTAATTTGTGTCCTATGCCAGGACAATACAATGCAGTTCCTTACATTTTCAATGTGAAGTGTCTTTTCTAAAATACTGTTAAAATATTTTTAAAAAATATTTTAATACTTTTTAATAAAAATACTCTGTCTACATAAACCATACAACATTTTGTGTGCAAGAATGCTAGCTTAAAAAAAGAATTTTCTCAGGTTTTTCATTAGCATGCACATCCCTCTCTAGGAAATAGATCTGAGTTAGAGGAGAAAAAGATTGTAAGATAGTGATGCATTTGGATAATTGGAACAGTTTGACCAAGGAGAGTATCAGAACTAAAACTATGAGTAAGAATAAGAGGAGTTGGAGTTAAAAGACATTTTATACATGGAAATCACACAAATACTAACTTGCACTGTACTGATGATAATCAAAAGGAACAAGACAGAATATTTCTAGTCTCAAACAGAAAAATAAACATTGGTTTCAATAAAAATATGGAAAGCTTATCCATGGTAATGTAAAAAGGCAAACATGTATAATATCTACTAAATTGATGACCAGTCATGGTAATTATAAAGAATGGCAAACTCATATTTGTGGACCTCAGTATGAAAAGTTATGTATTAATCCTAGCTATTTTATTCATTGTTAGAATAAAAATTATTTCACAATGTATTTCTTCTACAAACAGCTGAAGAAAGAAGAGAAGTGAAAAGCAAGGGAGAAAGGGAAAGGTGCATCCAACTTAACACAAAAAAAAATAGCTTCAAAAATAGCAAGGAGACAAGAAGTCCTTCTTCAGTGAATGGTGCATGGACATAGAGGAAAGTAACAGAAGGGGGATGACTAGAGATCTCTTCAGGAAAACTGGAAATGTTAAAGGCACACTTAACCCAAAGATGGGCACAATAAAGGACAGAAATGGTAGAGCTCTAGTATGGTTTGAGCTCTGCTGAAGAAATCAAAGAGAGATGCTTGAGGGTATTGAGGCTCTATGAATTATTTTCCATTAATTTTCTTTCTGTTGCTTATGTTGGATACTCTGAATTGACTTTTCCTTAAGATTGTTAATTCTTTTTTCTGCCAACTCATATTTCCCACTGAACCTCTTTAGTTAGTCATTTCAGTTATAGCATGTTCCAAATCACTGAAATGTATATAATTGTTATATACATTAATGTTCTATAATTTATGACAAAATAATTATGTTCAAATTATATACTTTTGTATTAATATTCACTATTTGGTTAGACACAGTTTCCCCACTTTTTCTTAGTTATTTGGACATGGTTTTCTTTAGTTCTTTGAACAAATTTATAGCTGCTGACTTGATATTTTTTGCACTAAATTTGACCTCTGGTGTTGTGTGGGAAAGTTTTTCCAACTGCTTTGTTGTTGTGTCTTTGTGTATCATGACTTTTTTCTTTGAAATGACATTTTGAGTAGTATGTGATGGCTCTGAAATTCTTATCCACCCCCTAAAATGTGCAGTTATTCTTCCTATCATGTATTTGGGTTAATTTTGTAAGGTCTGTCATTTGTGATCAATGACATCTGTGCTTGGTTAGTTTAGTACATAATCAGTTAACTGGACAGAGATTTCTGTAAATGAGTTAGTCCTCCATACTTTGCCTACATGCTTGTGTGCCTGTGTAGTGCACACTTTTAACACTCCTGCAGTTTACATTTCTGAGTTAACCTTTACCTCTTGTGTACGCAATGTCTCAGTGCCAGCTAGAATTGAGATATTAGGCCCTCTTCAGGCCTTTCTTTAGCATAGCCCCAGTCCTCCCTATCCCTAGAAATATGTTAGATCTATTTGAAATAGGGCTTCCCAGGTGGTGCTAGTGGTAAAGAACCTGCCTGCCAATGCAGAAGACATAAGTTTCATCCCTGGTTGGGGAAGATCCCTTGGATCTTCAGTTGTGTCCAACACAACTGACGTGATGACACGCATGCACCAGTATTTCCTTCTCTAGACCCTCCTTTTGTTTTTTGGTCAGGCTCTTGTTTGCCACATCTGGGATTATGCTTCAGACAGCTGCAATGTTAAACAATTGGCATTGGTTGTTTAAAAAAAAAAAAGAAGAAGAAGAAGAAGATGAAGCATAGAGCACTTTTAACTGCCACAAAGCTCACTGTTTTTATTAAGATTTAGCAATTTTTCTTGAATAAATATTTTTCTGATTTTAAAAGTTATTGGTTACTTTGGAGGGTTCTTTTAAAGTTTATTTTGAATATTTCGTTAATCTACTAGTGTTCTATGGTCTTTTGAACCACTTTTTGCCATTCAGGAAGTCCCATAAGCATTTCTTAATTAAAAAAGCTATGAAGCCTCTTCAGTTTTTAGACAGAACTTCTCTATTTCAGATTCTCAGTAGAGATTTAAGCAGGAACAGAATGTCATTTTCTTAAATGTCAAAATTCTGTCTAAAGGAAAGGATGTTTCAGGTACCTAATCAAATGAACATACATTTCATACATTCCTCTAGGTTTATAAATCCTTTCTTTTATTAGTTCAGAGAGCCTAAATGCCACTGATTATACACCAATAGCATGTACCTCTGTAAAATCACTTATTTGAGTCAGAGTTCATTTTTATCAACATAAGATTTTTGTACAATTTAAAAATAAAATTTTGTACAACCTGTTTCTAATCTGTCATAAAACTTGTTTTAACATGCCTCTTTACCAGTGTGTGCATGTGTATGTGTGTTTTTACCCTTCTGACTACCTTGACTCAGAAGAAAAAGAGGCAAAGTATTCCATGGGGAAATATGTCTTGAAATAGGATGCTAAATTTCTTACTGTATTTGATAATGTTTTCTTTTATATAAAATGAGATGCAAAATGATGAGAGAAGTTACTGAGATACTCTAAATTCTAAACTTTCTTGTATAAGATATAGATTGAAAAGATTGAGAGAAATATATATTTATTTTTATAATTAGTGATATAAATGCAGCAATACAATGAATTTTCAGGGAGTTCAGAATTGAGAGACGATGACAACAGCACATAAGGAAATGTTTTGTAAAGGTTTTGACTCAATAGAAATCGAAAAAATTTCAAACACACTCTATTTTAATTGCCTAGGTTGTTCTTCACATACTTCTTATTTGTATGATTTTATGGAAAAATTATGTTAAAGAAAAAGACATCAACTAAGTAATTAATTAGATGTTGGTTCATAAATGTGGAGAATTTTGAGAGCTGGGCTTGGAAAAGAAGGATAATATTATGCAGTGGTTTAGAGTTTAATGTTTAGGGTATAGTGTTTAGAGTTTCCTCATTTCATTTCAACATATTTTAGTCCAAATTTAATTGCCTTTTATTTTAAAATCAGCCTTCACTTGGTTTAACGTTTCTTGTTCATCAGAATACTGTTTTCCATAAAATCGTGAAGTATACTGTGTTTGTACAAAAGCACTGGAGTAAATTAATCATTGTTTATAACTAACAATTTCCTAGAAAGTGCATACATTTTCTATGAGATTAAGTGATGATTTTTCCTAATTCTTTTTTGCATCTTCCACTAAATACCCTACATTAGAGGAAATTTACTACACACTCTTACAACCAGAACTCAGTGATCTCTTAATGTTTAGTCAAAAAGAATTGTTAAATTCAACATCAAAAAACATTTACCAAGACCAGCAGATTGTATTTAAATTTTTAAAAATATTTTCACTATTTTTCAGGCTACTTTCAAAACACCAGTTAAGATAGAGTCATGCTTTTAAAATAAAAATTAGAAAAAAAAATCATCTGTGTATATAGAGGTGAACAATGTAAAACCTGATCTGTTAATTAATGCAGTTATTTTTGATAAATAGGAATAATTAAATAGAGAAATCACTTACTTGTTAACGGGAAAAAGCCTACTTTGCAGTAAAACTTGGGCCTAGACCATTTATCTTCAGCTTGATACTAAATAATGACTAAAAATCACTTATTCACTAATTTATACTTAATTCCTTAACTCATATGAATCCAGGCAAGCATTTTATATTAGTTTAATTTGATATAATTTTGCATGATTAGAAATAAACTTTTTTCCTCTTTCTTTTCAATAGAAAACATGTCAGGAGATAAGACAATCAGTACATGTAAAAAAAAAAGGCAGTTGTTTATATTAACAGAGCTGGATTACAGTCATAGAGCATGTCTATTTCATATTTGTTTTGTGTATAGAATGAATGGTGATAGATTTATTTTCTTGGACTCAAAAATCACTGCGGATGGTGACTACAGCCTTGAAATTAAAAGACACTTGCTCCTTGGAAAAAAAGTCATGACAAACCTAGACAGCATATTAAAAAGCAGAGGCATCACTTTGGTGACAAAGACCCATACAGTCAAAGTTATGGTTTTTCCAGTAGTCATACATGGGTATGAGAATTGGTCCATACAGGAGGTTGAGTGCTGAGGAATTGATGCTTGCGAATTGTGGTGCTGAAAACTCTTGAGAGTCACTTGGACTACAAGGAGATCAAACCAATCAATCCTAAAGGAAATCAACCCTCAATATTCTTTGGAGAACTGTTGCTGAAGCTGAAGCTCCAATACTTTGACTAATTGATGTGAAGAGCTGATTCACTGGAAAATATTCTGATGTCAGGAAACATTGAAGACCAAAGGAGAAGGGGAATGCAGAGGATAAGATGGTCAGATAGTATCACTGACTCAATGGACATGAATTTGAGCAAACTGCAAGAGATAGTGGAGGACAGAGAAGTCTGGAAGTCTACCATGGGGTTGCAAAGTCAGACATGACTTAGTGACTGAACAATAACAGTGGTTTGAATATGTCTCCCTAAAATTTGTAAAGTTTTGAGTATGTCAAGGCTGTATATTGTCACCCTTCTTATTTAACTTATATGCAGAGTACATCATGAGAAACTCTGGGCTGAAAGAAGCACAAGGTGGAATCAAGATTGCTGGGAGAAATATCAATAACCTGAGATATGCAGATGACACCACCCTTATGGCAGAAAGTGAAGAGGAGCTAAAAAGCCTCTTGATGAAAGTGAAAGAGGAGAGTGAAAAAGTTGGCTTAGAGCTCAACATTCAGAAAACTAAGATCATGGCATCTGGTTCCATCACTTCATGGGAAATAGATGGGGAAACAGTGGAAACAGTGTCAGATTTTTTTTTTTTGGGGGGGGGGGTGGTTGAAAATCACTGCAGATGGTGATTGCAGCCATGACACTTACTCCTTGGAAGGAAAGTTATGACCAACCTAGATAGCATATTAAAAAGCAGAGACATTTCCAGGATTCATTTGAATTAGTTCTAATGAGATGGATGAAACTGGAGCCCATTATACAGAGTGAAGTAAGCCAGAAAGATAATGACCAATATAGTATACTAACACATATATATGGAATTTAAAAAGATGGTAATGATAACCCTATAGGCAAAAGAGAAAAAGAGACACAGATGTACAGAGCAGACTTTTGGACTCTATGGGAGAAGGTGAGGCTGTGTTGTTCTGAGAGAATAGCATTGAAACAAGTATACTATCAAGGGTGAAACAGACCACCAGCCCAGGTTGGATGCATGAGACAAGTGCCCAGGGCTGGTGCATTGGGAAGACCCAGAGGGATGGGATGGGGAGGGATGCGGGAGGGGGAATCGGGATGGGGAACACATGTAAATCCATGGATGATTCATGTCAATGTATGGCAAAAATCACTACAATATTGTAAAGTAATTAGCCTCCAACTAATAAAAATAAATGGAAAAAAAAACTCATTAAAAAAAAAAAAAGCAGAGACATTACTTTGCCAACAAGGCTATGATTTTTCCAGTGGTCATGTACGGATGTGAGAGTTGGACTGTGAAGCAAGCTGAGTGCCGAAGAATTGATGCTTTTGAACTGTGGTATTGGAGAAGACTCTTGAGAGTCCCTTGGACTGCAAGGAGATCCAACCAGCCCATCCTAAAGGAGATCAGTCCTGGCTGTTCATTGGAAGGACTGATGCTGAAGCTGAAACTCCAATAACTTGACCACCTGATGCGAAGAGTTGACTCACTTGAAAAGACCCTGATGCTGGGAGGGATTTGGGGCAGGAGGAGAAGGGGACGACAGAGGATGAGATGGCTGGATGGCATGACTGACTCGATGGACATGAGTTTGGGTAAATTCTCGGAGTTGGTGATGGACAGGGAGGCCTGGCACACTGCAGTTCATGGGGTCGCAAAGAGTAGGACATGACTGAGCAACTGAACTGAACTGAACTGAAAATTTGTATGTTGAAATCATAACCCCCAAAGATGATGATATCAGAAACAGGGGCTTTTTGGAGGTGATTAGCTAATGAAGGTGGTGCTTTCATGAGTTAATTTCACGCCTTTACAAGTGAGACCTCCCAGAGATCCCGAACCCCTTCCACCATGTGAGGTCATAGCAAGAAGGTGCAGGCTATGAGCCAGGAAGGTGGCCTTTACCAGAAAGAAACCATATTGGTACCCTGATCTTGGACTTTTAGACTCAAGAACTATGAGAAATAAATTTCTGAACTTTATAAGCTACCTTTTCTATATAATTTTGTTATATCAGCTCAAATGGAATAACCCAGATTAAACATTTCTGATTTATTCTCAGAAAAAGATAATTATACCAAAAAAGATAATTAATTAATGAGCACTCAAAAGAATTGAAGCTTCTGATGTCTACTATGCACCTTCATTCTGACTGTCTCAGGTTTGGTGATGTGAAACAAGTTTATTCTGCTTCACACTGAAAGTTCCCTACTTATCAAGTAAAAGTTAAGTAATATGTGGTTAACCATTGAACCATAATTATGAGCTACTAAACACCATCATTTGGATTCTTTAATCAGTAGGAGCCATAAAGAGTTACAGTTTTAAGGGTTGAACCAAAGGCTAAAGTATGAGGTTTAAGAGATAGATATTTAAACAAAGATGAAGATAGCACATGAATTTGAGTGACTGTCTTATTTGGAGAAACAGCATATTTATACTATTTTAATGTTGCACTTATATTAAAAGAAAATTAATCTAACTTTATGTCGACTATTGCTTTAATTAAAGGTAAAATGCAAGTATTTATCTTTCAGTTTATACATTTTCTGCAACACGATATAGCATGAGATCCAAATAAGACTCGGGAGAAGACACTGAGATTTTTCTCAGCTTTGTGACTATCTTTGGGGTAAGTGAATTTTGACTTAGAATCTCAAGAACCTGTATTTAAATAAATGTGAAATTATGAATGAAATATACTATTTTATTCAGGCAAAATAATATGTTGTTATTAACATACTATTTAATAGCATGTTACATTATTAAATAAAATATCAAAATGATTTAAATGATTATTTACTAATTTACTTTATTAACTTTAATTTAATATATTATTAAATAATATGTTATTTAATAATATGTTAAATAATATGTTATTTAATAATATGTTGACAGTATGATTATCTTCAAGAACAGAATTACTAGGATGTACATATTATTACCTTTAGTAAAACTGATTTATACTGGGAGAAGTTCATATTTTACAAAAAGTCAGTCATGGCAAATATTTATTGTTGTTTAGTCACTAATTTGTGTCCAACCCTTTTGCAACCCCATGGACTGCAGTTTTCCAGGTTCCTCTGTCTAGGATTTCTAAGGCAAGGGTACTGGAATGCGTTGCCATTTCCTTCTCCAGTGGCAAATATTGAATCATATATATTTTAATATTCTCTGGCTCCAGAGAAGTTTAAAATATGGGCATATAAGAAATATTTCACATATTAAGTGTATAAGTCTAACCGAAATTCATCCTAGATCTTTGTGTTTCAAACTTAAGTTTCTGCAGATAAATTATTCCATGCAGTAATGATCTAGCAGAGGAAAAACAACAAACAAACATATTCAATGAAACAGAAGATGGTGACATACTGTTTAATTTTATTGTGTAAAATTAGCATTTGGTGATAATTATGAACAATCATGTTATTTACCTGTTTTACTTATTTTTGGACATAGTTGCACAATTTAAAAAATATTTCTCACACCTCTCTGTCCATATCATAGAGGACAAATCAGGTTGAGAGGGAGGACCTATAAACTGAAAAAAGGGGATATTAGATGTACATATGTACTATAAGTATACTCAAGCATCCATATATGTGTATAAAGCACATACGTGTGAAATATTTTTATTAAAGAAATTCCATTCTTAATTCTTAAGAAAATTTAATTCTTTATAAAATTTCTTAAGAGTATCATATTGGTCAGACATATATATATATATATATATATATATAGATACATGTACAAGTACAGATATATTTGTTAAAGATGCTTCTTTTAGGACTTTTATCATTGAAAAATGCACAAAGGACTAAATTGGCCCTAGGATTACAGTGACTTCTTGTATCTGAATCTCTCAGACAGCTTTAAAAACAAAACAAAAATAAACCTATGATAAATGAGTTGCATATACTGTCATCACCATGTCAATATACAGCCTTGACATACTCCTTTCCCAATTTGGAACCAGTCTGTTGTTCCATGTCCAGTTCTAAATGTTGCTTTTTGACCTGCATACAGGTTTATCAGGATATTCATTGGACTATTCCCTGAATATTCATTGGAAAGACTGATACTGAAGCTGAAACTCCAATACTTTGCCCACCTAAGGCGAAGAACTGACTCTTTGGAAAAGACCCTGATGTTGGGAAAGATTGAGGGCAGGAGAAGGGGACGACAGAGAATGAGATGGTTGGATGTCATCACTGACTCCATAGACCTGAGTTTGGGCAAGCTCCAGGAGCTGGTGATGGACAGGGAGGCCTGGCATCTAGAGTCCATGGGGTCACAAAGAATCAGGCATGACTGAGTGACTGAACTGACTGACTGACCATGAGAATGCAGAAGATAGTCCTCCAATCACCTATGAATAGAATGAAATATACCCAGCTACAACAGAACTTCCAGTAGAAACGGTGCTGTTGTAAGTTTGTAGATACAGAAAGTAGGGAAGGGAAGTCTGCAGATACTTCATGGAAAAGACAAGAGATCAGGTTCCAGATGAAACACAAACAAAACCATTCAATGAAAGAAGAAGCCAATGCTAAGAAGATGAGTGAGATATTTGCCAGTCCACAGCATTTAATGCTGGGAGGACCTTGAAAAAATGTTGGATTAGAAAAGGAAGGCTTGATGAAAAATAAAAGAAAAAGGGATAAATAAAGAAAGCATGTGTCCCTTGGAGATTTTTCAATGGAGAGGAAAAATAATGCAATAAGGTGTAAAAAGTAAGGATCCTACACAAACAAAAAAGGACTCATCATGCAAACGCAAACCTCCCCCTCCCTACTACCATCATCATGAAAATCAGTCATTACAGAAACATAAAAAATACTCTTAACTAAGAATACTGCCTAAAATAAGAAAAAAGAAAAGTACAGAGAAATTTCATACAAAATTAAAGGGAGAAAAAGATATTAGAAGATGAGAATTGGAACAAGTTACAGAACTGTGGTGCTGGAGAAAACTCTTGAGAGTCCCTTGGACTGCAAGGAGATCAAACCAGTCAATCCTAAAGAAATCAGTCTTGAATGATCTTTTGAAAGACTGATGCTGAAGCTGAAGCTCCAGTGCTTTGGCCATGATGCAAAGAATTAACTCACTGGAAAAGACCCTGACACTGTGAAGGATTGAAGACAAGAGGAGGATGAGAGAGGATGAGATGGTTGGATGGCATCACCCATTCAACGGACATGTCTGAGTAAGCTCTGGGAGTTTGTGATGAACAGGGAAAGCTGGCGCACTACAGCCTATGGGGTTGCAAAGAGTCAGACACGACTAAGGAACTGAACTGAACAGAACAGAATACCACTCATCCAGTGATAATGCAGCAGAAGAAAATGATGCTATAGCACTCCAATCAGAATTAAATATTTTCAAATATTATTTGAAACTACATAGTAAAAGTAAAATCAGAAATTTAGAAATTAAGAGCAGGTATGGCTAATAAGCTAGAAAAAGTAACAGCAGTGATTAAAGACACAAAAATTATTTATTAAAAAAGGACAAATCACTCAGAAATAAGGATACACACACACACACACACACACACACATATACACACATATATATAAAAGAGTGGACTCAATCATTTATGAAGGCTGAAAAGTCCAATATCTGCAGTCAGCAAGCTGGAGACACTGAAGAACCAAAAACATAGTCTAGTCTGAGTCCTAAGGCCTAAGAATTAGGAAAGTCAACTGTCCAAGTTCCAGTCTGAGTCCAAAACTGAAGGCATAAGAAGACTATCTTCTTAGCTCAGAGACAGTCAGAGTGAAAGAATTCTTTCCCATTCAGCCTCTTAGTCTAGTCAGTCCCTTAAGGATAGGATGAGGCCCACCCACAGTGGTGAGGATAAGTTATTTACACAGTTTACTGAGTTAAATATTGATCTCATTTGGAAACAGCCTGTTAAAACAATAAATAGCAGCAGTTTTTCTATACATAATATGTGGCTGTCAAATAAAATGATTTTTAGATGAAAAAATAAAAATAGTGAGTGGTTAAGTAATAAAATAAAAATAAAGGTGCCGTAGAATGTGAATACACAAAATATGATGAGGTATCTGGATGAATATTCTTAAGGATTTTGGTAAGGCAGTTATTGATAAATTCAAAAATTTGCAGAAGCAGACCACCCATATCTAACATGAACAGTTCACCACTTGTTAATTCTGATATTTGGTGGCCTCAGCCTGCAGAGGCTTGCAGCAAGGCTTTGGTTCCTCACCAGAGATTGAGGTCGGGTCACGGAGTGACAGAACTGAATCCTACCTAGCCAGTTGTCAATGACAAGGTCCTGGCTCTTTAGTTTTGCAGAGAAGAATTCACACAAAGACGGAAGGTAGTGAAAAAGAGTAGAGTATGTGTAGAAGACACACAGGCAGGCTCAGGGAGAGAAAGAAAGTCACGCCCTCATGACTGTTTAAATCACTTATATAGGACATTTCTTCTGGGTTTCTTTTGACCAATCATTTTGATTTTCCTGGTTCAGCGTCCATATTTGGTATATCACAGGACCTTCCCCTGTGTGTGCATGCGTCTTTTAGCCAAGATGGATTCTACTGAAGAGACCTATGCGTAGTTAGCGTCACTTTGCATCACTTCCGGTTTGACTTCCTAGGATACTTCTTGTGCATGTGTAGTCGGGGAGGTCTGCTGACTTCAAGAATGAGAAATATGTGGGCTCATCTAGATATCTTCTATCTGGGCAGGCTCAATCTCTTCCTTTGTTTGTTCTGCTATTTTGTATTGGAACATCAGTCCACAGAGAACCATTTCCAATTGCTTGCCCTGGGGTCCCATCTATTTCCTGCTTCAGTTTGATTTTATAGAAATCTCTCTACTACAAAGTAATTATACCTTGCATTAATCTGGGTTCTCCAGAGAAACAGAACCAATAGGCTGAGTATTCAGGGGCATACTGAAGCACCATATCCAGAATATCAGAATAATTGTTGCATTTGACTCTCAAACAGCAAAGAAGAAAGCATAGTACCTGGTAAAAGTCTTCAGATTCCAGATACAACAAATTTCACATTTATCAATGTTGCTCTGACCTGTATACTGGATGACATGAAAAGCTGCTACCGTGACTTTGTCACCTAGAACAGAAAAAGATTCTAGGGTAATTTCAGAGTGTTTCTGGCACCGCATCTGTGTGAATTAGCAGTGTGGTAAAAAGCACTCCTGGAAACCATTAAAATACATAGGATGACCAAAAATATTATATCAGAACTGACTGTGTGCCAAATAAAATATCTCATAAAGCTTAATTGTTCCTTCCATTTATTTCACCTTAGCCATGTGACCCAAATTCTCTTAATAGCTCCACCTAGCTAACTCTGAGGAAAGTGAGATATTGGAAATAGAATTTAAAATATTGCACTTTTGGAAAACTCATTCAAATATATGTTTCAAAACACATTGCGAGCAGCCCTTTGAGGGCCTACAGTGGCATTCATGCATGTTAGGTACCTTGAAGCCTAAGCTTCATTAGTTTTCTGATAAACTTACCTCTCTCGTTGTCCTTTATTACTTGAAACAATCTATTATCCTCTGAAATTATTTGATTTGTTGTATAAAGAAAGGAATAAATGACCTTGAGAACTTTTCCTTTTTATAAGATCCACAAATAATAAATTACATTTCTCATTCTGAAATCAATACTTTAATTAAATTTAATTTCACCTATTAATAATACAGTTTGAGGCAGAGTACTTACTGGTCTTCTAGCAATGTATATTATATATTCATTAGCTTGGTGTTTTATTTTATTTAATTTGAGCTGTTATCAGAAGCACAAATTAATCAAATTTCAACTGGGCAAACAAGTCATAGAGAATAAACATCACAAGCAAAACAAAGTCTCAAGATAAATTAACAGAACTAATAAAAATGTATCACATTTTGTGACATATTTTTATTAGTGTCATATCCAATGCATAACACTAAGAAACATGCCAACTTTTTTGACCCCATTAAGGAAATAGCTAATGAAATAGCACAGATAATAACATATATAACACAGCATTCCAAACATGCTGACCTAACAAATCTACAATAGCTCCCATATATTTAAATGATAAAAGGAGCCTAAAATGAAACAAATTTACTAGTTTAGCTAAGTAGTAATAAATGAAGTCACTATCACTCTGCATTTGAGGCAGCTACTATCTTCTGAATTCTAATAACTTAAAGGCAGGTATTTTTGTGTACTAAACTTAAAATTAATCTTACACACAGAATATATAATATAAACACCTAAATTACATCTCATTCATCTAAGTCAACTAGAATCTACAATCTTGGAAACTACAATAATTTGGAAGAGCTGTATATAAGAAAATAAAAGCATACTTTGTCTCACAGCTCCAAAAACAAAACAGAACAATATGGTCTAGTAAAAACATATTCTCATAGTAGCTGTAGTATTATATTTTCTTCACCACTGGCTGGCTGACAAATATGTATTTAACCTATTTAGGTAGCTAGATGAGATTTAAGCAGATTGAATGATATATTTGTATAGTTTTCTTACTTCTATAAACATCTCTACATATTATTTTGCATCTAATTATTGAAGAAAAGATTGTTGCCTCTGAGAAGTTAATGAACTTTATTTCCTTGGACAACTTAAATTTGGTATAGAATTATAGTTTCTTTTTCTTGTAAGCAAAGAGAAGCAGCATCAAGTTTACGAACTAATTTGAGCACAATATTTTCATGATTTCCTAAATTTGAACAATAACTTCCTAATTTGTTTCTCTGCATCTTCATTTCCTTAAAAGAACAGTGTTTCTGGCGACTATCCTTCATCCTTGACATTTGCGCTTCCATTGGTCAGAGTGCAGAAGGATCTCAGAATTCCAGATTATTCACATTCTTATGTTTGAAGTTCTTGAAGAAAAATTACTTTTTAGTTAATGCTGTAGGAATATTGCCATGATTAACACTTAAAAACCTTGTCATGGATTCCTGCAGTTGCTAGAAGTGTTGCCTGATCACCTGTTAGTATTGAGCATAATCCTAGGAAGTTTATCCCAAAATGGAATTTTGAAGCAAACCGTCAGAACTATAACCTAATGGAGGATTCCATCAGTGGTCAAATTTCCATTGTAGTTACCCTTGACATGCTACAGAGATGCAGTTGTTAAAATTCTTCCAGTGTGAGTTGATATGAGACAGATATAGAAGAGAAAGTGTGTTCAGGGAAATGTTAGCCGTTTGGGAGGTTCAACAGAAGCAGTAATTGTAAAGAATATGAAACAGATGACCCTCGCTGGATGTTATTGATTCAGTGCAGAAAGGTTATGAGTGATTAATAAGCCTTTTTTTTTCTTTCTGGTCTGATTATCAAGGTGGTAGAACTCCAGCAAAGGTTGAATTCTCAGCCCCAGAAAACACATTTTGCCAAAATCATAAGCCTGATTAGGAAATGCTTAAATTCTTCAAATCATTCTGGTCATATATGGGTTTATGCACTTAAATTCTGAATTTCCAGGTTTAATCAAAACCAGTGGGGCCTGCAGAAATTGTTTACTGCCCATTGTTTAAGATAATGCACTCCATTGCTTGAATACCATATAGAAGTCCCTTCCTTGCAAGAGAAAACATGATTCCTCAAGAAAATACCACTCCTTCTTGGTTATCAGGCTAATAGCTAGAGTCAGGTCACTACATAAACTTGTTGAGAAAGTGAAAGAAATCATGAGTTTGTAAAGAGATTTGTCAACTGAAAAGAAGTGCACAGCCTAAAAACTGAGAATTATGATTTATTCGAAAAGCTTTCTGCAAACTCAAGACCATGAGGCAGCCTCTCAGTCACCCTGAGGGGCTTCTCTGAAGAGGTAAGGGAAAAGCCAGGATATATAGTGATTTTTGCAACAAAAACCAGGTAGCCAGAACATCAAAAGATTACTGTTAATTAAAGAAAACCTGATGCATCTGTTTAGTAAATTTAGTACTGTTCTATATATAGAAAGATGCAAGATCTGGGCTCATTGAAATCTTTCCTCTGATATGCATCTTAAATACTAGGGCTAGCTCGAATCCCCTCAGGGTGCACCACTGGGGGCACTGCAGTGGCTGATGGTTTGAGACTTGCTATATCATTTGTTTACTGATATGACTGGCAGTATTTTCATCCATAGACTCTACATCAAAGGACCTGTAGACCCTAGTGCTTAGAGCTCTAGAGTGATGGAGAGGCTGGATCACTACATGGAAGGATAGGAAAACACCTTGTTGTGTTGTTCAGCAGCTCAGCCATGTCCCACTCTTTGTGATGATAGACTGCAGCATGCCAGGCTTCCCTGTCCATCACCAACTCCAGGAGTTTACCCAAACTCATGTCCATTGACTCAGTGATGCCCTCCAACCATCTTTTCCTCTGTTGTCCCCATCTCCTTCTGCCTTCAATCTTTCCTATCACCAGGGTCTTTTCCAGTGAGTCAGATTTTCACATCAGGTGGCCAAAGTATTGGAACTTCAGCCTCGGCTTCAGTCCTTATAATGGATATTCAGGGTTGATATTCTTTAGAATTGACTGGTTTGATCTCCTTGCAGTCCAAGGAACTCTCAGAGTCTTCTCCAACATCACAGTTCAAAAGCACCAATTCTTTGGTGCTCAGCATTATTTATGGTCCAAATCTCACATCCATACATGATTACTGGAAAAACCATAGTTTTGACTATACTGACTTTCGTTGGCAAAGTAATGTCTCTGCTTTTTAATACTCTGACTAGGTTTGTCATAGCTTTTTTTTTTTTTTTTTTTTTTTTTAAGGTGCAAGTATCTTTTAATTTTATGGCTGCAGTCACCATATGCAGTGATTTTGGAGCCCAAGAAAATAAAGTCTGTCAGGTCTCCACTGTTCTCCAAACAATTTGCCATGAAGTGATGGGACCAGATGCCATGACCTTAGTTTTCTGAATGTTAAGGTTTATGCCAGCTTTATCACTCTTCTCTTTCACTTTCATCAAGAGGCTCTTTCATTCCTCTTTGTTTTCTGCCATAAGAGTGGTGTCATCTGCATATTTAAGGTTATTTATATTTCTCTTGGCAATCTTATTCCAGTTTTTGCTTCATCCAGCCCAGGATTTTGCATGATGTACTCTGCATATAAATTAAATAAGCAAGGTGACAATATACATCCTTGATGAACTCCTTTCCCAATTCCCAGTCCTCTGTTCTATGTCTGGTTCTAACTTTCTTGACCTGCCTACAGGTTTCACAGGAGGCAGGTAAGGTGGTCTGGCATTTCTCTCTCTTGAAGAATTGCCCACAGATTTTTGTGATCCACACAGTCAAGGACTTTAGTGTAGCTAATATAGCAGTAGTAGATGTTTTTCTGGAATTCCCTTGTTTTGTATATGATCCAATGGATGAATTGGCAATTTGATCCTGGTTCCTCTGCCTTTTTATATCCAGCTTGAACATCTGGAAGTTCACGTACTGTTGAATCCTAACTTGAAGGATTTTGAGCATTCCTTTGCTAACATGCAAGATGAGTGCAAATGCTCAGCAGTTTGAACATTCTTTGGCATTGCCTTTCTTTGGGATTGAAATGAAAATTGACTTTTTCCAATCTTATGACCACTGCTGAATTCTCCAAATTTGCTGGCATATAGAGAACAGAACTTTCACATCATCATCTTTTAGGATTTGCAATAGCTCAGCTGGAATGCCATCACCGCTACTAGTTTTTTCCATCTTCCTCTGCAACGCTGTAGCAAGAATATATGTTCTGTGCTGTGTGCTCTGCTAAGTCACTTCAGTCACGCCCAGCTCTGTGATCCCACGAGCTGTAGCCTGCAAGGATCCTTTGTCCATGGAATTCTCCAGGCAAGAATACTGGAGTGGGTTACCATTTTTCCTCCAGGGGATCTTCCCAACCCAGGGATCGAACCTGTGTCTCCTTCACTGCAGGTGAATTCTTTACTACTGAGCCACCAGGGGAACCTTAGCAAGAATATATAATAATGATTAATCCCGTTCTTTCTCAAAGGGATTTATAGCTATTGAACTATTTAACAATAGCCTAGGAAAGAGGAATACTCAGAGACTACACAAACTTTAAGATGAAGTAAGTAGCTTGATGTTGGGTACCTGGAAATGTGAATTGTCATTTTAGCCATCCTCCCCATTAAGATATGCAGAGGTCATTGCCAAAGGCATTCAGACCATATAATAAATAAAGCCCTAGAACAGGCATGGCTCACAGGGGCTAATAGTTCTACAGAATTTCTTGATGGTGATTTCCTTAATATCCAAATGCATAATCCTTGGTGGTTTGTATCCATGTTCATATACAGAATTCCCATATTGCTTCCTTAATCTGTGAGGTAAGCAATTCTAGGGAAAAGGCCAAGTGCAAGTCTCAGAAACGAGCCCTCTTCCCATGAAGATAGTAAATCCAGAGCAATAAAGGGACTGAAGCCACTTTTTAGGCCTAATGGATGCTAAAATTGTGGCCTTATTATTTTTCCATTCATTCAATAGTCTGGCACCTATAAAAGTCAGATATATTTTTACAGATAGCAAATGCAGTATCACAAACTCAAATGTCAGCCTCAATCACAGTACATGCTCGAGTGATGTTATACCCACTGAAGGATAGTAACAGATTCCTATAGTCTGTATGTGTGTGCTGTGCTTAGTCACTCAGTCATGTCCAACTCTTTGGGATGCCATGGACTGTAGCCCGCCAGGCTGCTCTGTCCATGGGGATTCTCCAGGCAAGAACACTGAAGTGGGTTGCCGTGCCCTCCTCCAGGGGATCTTCTCAACCCAGGGATCGAACCTAGGTCTCCCACATTGCAGCCGTATTCTTTACTGTCTGAGCCAATTAATTGGGCAAATGTGTCCTGTTTTGTTGCAGTCAAGTGATTAAGAAGAAGCAAAATCAGTTTGCATCTATATGGTACATTACTTTTCTGGGCCTGCTTTAAAAAATCACCACAAATTTGGTGGCTTAAGACAACAGAAACTTACTCTTTCATAGTTCTGGAAGACTGAAGTCTGAAATGAAGGTGTCAGCAGGGTGGGTCATTTCTGAAAGATCTGGGAGAGAATCAGTTCCATGTCGCTTTCCTAGATTTTGATGGTTACTGCAATATCTGTCATTTCTTGGCTTATAGATGCCATCACTCCTATACAGGTTCTGTATTTACATGTTCAAAACTGTCTGTTTTCTATTTTTATAAGCATAGCAGTTATTGGATTAGAGCCCACCCTAATCCAGTTAGGACCTCATGTTAACTTACTAATCACATTTACAAAGATTCTATTTCCAAATAAGGTAACATTCTGATGTCCTGGATAGGTATAAATTTTAAGGGGTGCATTATTCAACCTAGAACACTTGGTATTGTCTGCAGTATACATTTTCACTCTTGACCTATGTAAAATTTACTATTAAGGGAAATTCAGCCACTTAGACATTCCATACACATCCATTGTTTGACTGTATGGGTAACACAATTTGCTGAATGATAGCATCTTCTTGGAAGACTGTTTGCTATGACCAGTGCATTTTCTTGACAAAACTCTGTTAGCCTTTGCCCTGCTTCATTTAGTAGATGAGGAAAAAGTGTAAAGAATGATAGATTTTATTTTCTTGAGCTGCAAAATCATTGCAGATGGTGACTGCAGCCATAGAATTATAAGATGCTTGCTTCTTGGAAGAAGACTATGACAAACCTAGACAGCATATTCAAAAATAGAGACATCACTTTGCCAACAAAGGTTCATATAGTCAAAGCTATGTTTATTTCTGTAGTCATGTATGGATATGAGAGGTGGACCATAAAGAAGGCAGAGTGCCAAAAGAAGAATTTATTCTTGAATTGTGGTGCTCAAGAAGACTCCTGAGAGTCCCTTGGACTGCAAGGAGATCAAACCAGTGAATCCTAAAGGAAATCAACCCTGAATATTCATTGGAAGGATTGATGCTAAAGCTGAAGGCCCAATATTTTGGCCACCTGATGCAAAGAACTAACTCATTGGAAAAGACCCTGATGCTAGGAAAGATTGAAGGCAAGAAGAGAAGAGGGTGGCAGAGGATGAGATGGTTAGCTATATCACTGACTCAATGGACATGAGTTTGAGCAAACTCTGGAAAACAGTGAAGGACAGAGAAAAGCCTGCCTTGCTGCAGTTCATGGAGTTGCAGAGTTGGACATAATTTAGTAACTGAAAACAGCATCTTGTTGTATAAGCAAGAAATAACAAGGATATTTGAGTCTTCTGAAATACATATGTGCTTCATAGGGTGGGAACTAAGCTCTATGAAATTTTGGAGAGTATCTACCACTTCAACTTTATTTTTAGATTTTATTTACTTTTTAAATTGAAGTGTAGTTGATTTGGTCTTCCCTGGTAGCTCAGTCGATAAAGTATTTGGGGTTCAATCTCTGGGTCAAACGATCACCTGGAGAAGGAAATGGCAACCCACTTCAGGATTCTTGTGTGAGAAATCCCATGAACAGAAGAGCCTGGCAGGTTATGGTCCATGGGGTTGCAAGAGTTGGACTCAACTTAGCAACTAAACCACCACCACCACCATAATTGATTTACCACATCATATTAGTTCTTATTGTATAACATAGTATCTCAGTATTTTTATAGATTATACTTTATTTATAGTCACCACTAAATAATGGCTATATCTCCCTGTGTGGTACAATACATCTCTATAGCCTATTATTTTATGTGTAGTAGTTCATACCTCTCAATCACTTATTCCCATCCCTACTTTCCCTTCCCTCCCTCCCTGACCCCGCTGGTAACCACTAGTTTTTTCTGTGTACCTGTGAGAGTCTATTTCTGTTATTTTCTTGTATATTTTAGATTCTATCTATAAGCGATAATATACAATATTTGTCTTTCTCTGTCTGACAAATTTCATTAAATATAATACCCTTTCGGCCTATCTATGTTCTTTCAAATGGAATAATTTATTTCTTTTATATGATGGTATATTTCCATTATATACATTTGCTGATGGATACACCTCCACTAGCTTTGTTCACACTGATGCTTCCTAACACACACTTGACTTCGCATTCTAGAATATCTGGCTCTAGGTGAGTGATCACACCATTGTGGTTATCTGAGTGGTGAATATCTTTTTTGTATAGTTCTTCTGTGTATTCCTGCCATGTCTCCTTAATATCTTCTCTTTCTGTTAGGTCCATACTGTTTCTGCACTTTTATGGTGCCCGTCTTTGCATGAAATATTCCCTTCAGTTCAATCACTCAGTCCTGTCTGACTCTGCAACCCCATGACAGCTGCACGCCAGGCCTCCCTGTCCATCAGGAACTCCCGGAGTTGACTCAAACTCATGTCCATTGAGTCGGTGATGCCATCCAACCGTCTCATCCTCTGTCGTCCCCTTTTCCTCCTGACTTCAATCTTTCCCAGCAACAGGATCTTTTCAAATGAGTCAGTTCTTTGCATGAGGTCACCAAAGTATTGGAGTTTCAGCTTCAACATGAGTCCTTCCAATGTATATCCAGGGCTGATTTCCTTTAGGATGGTCTGGTTGGATCTCCTTGCACTCCAAGGGACTCTCAACAGTTTTGTCCAACACAACAGTTCAAAAACATCATTTCTTCAGTGTTCAGCTTTCTTTATAGTCCAACTCTCACATACATACATGACTACTGGAAAAACCATAGCTTTGACTAGATGGACCTTTGTTGGCAAAGTAATGTCACTGCTTTTTAATATGCTGTCTAGATTGGTCATAACTTTCCTTCCAAGGAATAAGTGTCTTTTCATTTCATGGCTGCAATCACCATCCACAGTGATTTTGGAGCTCAGAAAAAAAATAAAGTCAGCCACTGTTTCCACTGTTTCCCCATCTATTTCCCATGAAGTGATGGGACCAGATGCCATGATCTTAGTTTTCTGAAAATTGATCTTTAAACCAACTTTTTCACTCTCCTCTTTCTTTAGCTCTTCTTCACTTTCTGCCATAAGTGTGGTACCATCTGCATATCTGACATTATTGATATTTCTACCAGCAATCTTGATTCCAGCTTGTGCTTCATCCAGCCCCACGTTTATCATGATATACTCTGCATATAAGTTAAATAAGCAGGGTGACAATATACAGCTTTGAAGTACTCCTTTTCATATAAGGAATCAGTTTGTTCCATGTCCAGTTCTAACTGTTGCTTCCTGAGCTGCATACAGATTTCTCAAGAGGCGGATCAAGTGATCTGGTTTTCACATCTCTTGCAGAATTTTCCACAGTTTGTGTGATCCAAATAGTCAAAAGCTTTGGCACAGTAATAGAGCAGAAATAGATGTTTTCCTGGAACTCTCTTGCTTTTTTGATGATCCAGCAGATGTTGCCAATTTGATCTCTGGTTCCTCTGCCTTTTCTAAAACCAGCTTTAACATCCGGAATTTCACAGTTCACATATTGTTGAAGCCTGACTTGGAGAATTTTGAGCATTGCTTTACTAGCATTAGAGATTAATGCAATTGTGCAGCAGTTTGAGCTTTCTTTGTTATTGCCTTTCTTTGAGATTTGAGTAAAAACTGACCTTTTCCAATCCTGTAGCCACTGCTGCTTTTTCCAAATTTGCTGGCATATTGAGTGCAGCACTTTCACAGCATCATCTTTTAGGATTTGTGTTAGCTCAACTGGAATTCCATCACCTCCACTAGTTTTGTTTGTCATGATTCTTCCTAAGGCCCATTTGACTTTGCATCCCAGGATGTCTGCCTCTAGGTGAGTGATTACACCACCATGGTTTTCTGGATCCTTACGATCTTTTTGGTATAGTTCTGTGTATTCTTGCCCCCTCTTCTTAATATCTTCTGCTTCTGTTAGGTCCCTACCATTTCTGTCTTTTATTGAACCCATCTTTGCTGATGGGCTTGATGATGTTCCCTTGGTATCTCTAATTTTTTTGAAGAGATCGCTAGTCTTTCCCATTCTGTTGCTTTCCTCTATCTTTTTGCATTGATCATTTAGGAAGGCTTTCTCATGTCTCCTTGCTATTGTTTGGAACTCTGCATTCAGAAGGATATATCTTTCCTTTTCTCCTTGCCTTTTTGAGAAAGAAGTACTGAGTTGTTAAGGAAATATTGCTTTATTCAGGAGATGGGCAACCTGGGGAGAAGGCAGATTCCTGTCCCAGAACCAAGTCTGAAGATTCTGCATCAGCTCAGCCAAATATTCTTAAGGTGGGACTGCTGATAACATGCTGCAATTCAATTTTATTTTCTTCTCCTTTCCTTCATATGTTTCAGAGCTGCATGGTAATATGCTCATTCTCTCAGCCTTCCCAAGGTCCCCCTATATTTCCCATAACAGAAGTTTCCCATAAAAACTGTCTAGTATGTCTTTCTGGACTAACACACCCTCCCTTTTGCATCACTGTTTCTTTCTTTCTTACTTTTTGTGGATTTTTAAAGGAAATTTTTCAATGTGGACCATTTTTAAAGCCTTTTATTCATTACAATATTGTTTCTGCTTTTGGTTTTGGCTTTTTGGCAATGAGGCATGTGGGTCTTAGCTCCCTGACCAGGGATCAACCCCACACCCCTGCACTTTAAGGCAAAGTCATAACCCCTGAACCACTGGGAGGTCCCATCATCACTCTTTTTAACAATTTAATTAAAAGTTTTTAACCTTATTAGGACTTACAATTATTTGACTTCATAACCAATCCCCTTACTTCCATTCTTATGCAATTCCCACTATCCTTATTTATATTCACTCCCTTGGGCTTTCCTTGTGGCTCAGCTGGTAAAGAATCTGCCTGCAATGCATGAGACCTGGGTTCGATCCCTGAGTTGGAAAGACCTCCTGGAGAAGGGAAAAGCTACCCATTCCAGTATTCTGGCCTAGAAAATTCCATGGACTGTATTGACCATGGGGTCCCAAAGAGCTGGACATGACTGAGCAACTTTCACTTTCACTTTGTATAATCCTCAAATTTTCTCTTTCTTGTATCAACTCAGTCTCTGGATTACATCATCCCTCAAGGTATGGCTTTAAATATCATGCCTCTGCACATGCATACCAACCATTAAACTACTTTCTTTGTGAATCCAATAATATTGAATAAATTTCCCTTTTACTGTCTAATAGGCATATCAAAATTTAATACATTAAAAATTGAACTCTTGATTCAGCTGTCAACCTGATTCTTTTACAATCTTTCTGATTTTTAGTGATTAGCAACTTAATTTATACAGCTGCCTGGATTGAAGCTATTCTTTTCTTTCATATCCCCAAATTCCAAAATCTGACCAGTTCTCAACCTCTTCACTGTTACGCACCAGTCTAAGACATGACAATTTCTTACCTTCATTACTATAATCACTTCCTAATTACTATGCTTTGTTCTACTTTTGCCTTCCTAAAGCCTATTCTCATCACTGTAACCAGAATGATCCTCTTTGAATGAAAGTTAGATACCTCCTCTACTTAAATCTTCCCCAAGGAGTCCCCTTTCACTTGAAAGACTAGGTTCTTCAGATAATCTGTGCCTTCTTGAAACCAGTCTCTCTGACTAGATCTCCAACTACTCCTGCTTCTTTCATTTACTCCTAAAACACTGGACCCCTTTATATTATTGACATACACTAGACATATTTCTCTTCTTAGATCTTTGTACTTACTCTTTTCTCTGAATAATGCTTTTTTTCTTTAAATATTCATATTTCTACCTCCCTATCTTCATTAAAGTTTTCCTTAAATCTTGTCTTCAATGATATTTCCTAAAAATTGTTATAAAAATCACTCCGTGTGACTCATCCAGCCTGAGATTTTTCATGAGGTACTCTGTATATAAGTTAAATAAACAGGGTGATAATATACAGCTTTGATGTGCTCCTTTCCCAGTTATAACCAGTCTGTTGTTCTATGTAAGGTTCTAACTGTGGCCTCTTGACCCACATACAGTTTTCTCAGAAGACAGGTAAGGTGGTCTGGTATTCTTGTCTCTTTAAGAATTTTCCACAATATGCTATGATTCAGACGATCAGGCTCAGCTGGTACAGAATCTGCCTGCAATGTGGGAGAGCAGGGTTTGATCCCCGGGTCAGGAGGATCCCCTGGAGGATGAAATGGCAACCCACTTCAGTATTCTTGCCTGGAAAATTCCATGGACAGAGGAGCCTGGTTGGCTGCAGTCAGTGAGGTCACAAGAGTCAGATACCACTTAGCAACTAAGACTTTCACTTTCACTTTTTTTGTGCAAAGGCTTTCTTATGGCCAATGAAGCAGAAATAGATGTTTTTCTGGAATTCCCTTGCGTTGTCTATGATTCAACAATTGTTGGAAATTTGATCTCTAGCTCCTCTGCCTTTTTAAGATACACTTTTACCATCTTGAAGTTCTCAGGACACACACTGCTGAAACCTAGCTTGAAGGATTTTGAGCATAACTTCACTAGCATGGGAAATGAGCACATCTGTCTGGTCCTTTGGCACTGCCATTCTTCAGGATTGGAATGAAAACTCCTTTTCCAGTCCTGAGCCACTGCTGAACTTTTCAAATTTGCTGGCATATTGAGTACGGCACTTTAATAGCATCACATTTTAGAATTCAAAATAGCTCAACTGGAAATCTGTTACCTCTATTAGCGTTGTTCACAGTAATGCTTCATAAGGCCCACTTGGCTTCACAATCCCAGATGTCTGTTTCTAAGTGAGTGACCATGCCATCGTGGTTATCCCAGTCATAAAGGCCTTTTTGGTACAGTTCTTCTGTGTATTCTTGCCACCGTTTCTTAATCTCTTCTTCTTTTAGGTTCTGATGGTTTCAGTCCTTTATAATGTCCATCCTTGTATAAAGTGTTCCCTTGATATTTCCAACAATTTTCTTGAAGAGATCTCTCATCTTTCCCATTCTATCGTTTCCCTATTTGCCACCTCCACTGTATAATCATAAGGTATTTGATTCAAGTCATATCTGAATGTCCTAGTGTTTTCCCTACTTTCTTCAACTGAAGCCTGAATTTTCCAGTAAGGGGTTGATAATCTGAGCCACAGTCAGCTCTACAGCTCTTGTTTTTGCTGACTGTGAGGGGCTTTTCCATTTTTGGCTCCCAAGAATGTAACCATTTTGATTTAAGTATTAAACATTTGGTGATGACCATGTGTAAAGTCATCTCTTGTGTTGTTGGAAATGGTGTTTACTATGACCAGTGTGCTCTCTTGGCAAAGCTCTGTTAGCCTTTGAACTGCTTCATTTTGTACTCCAAGGCCAAACTTGCCTTTTACTCCAGTTACCTCTTGACTTTCTACTTTTGCATTCCTGTCCACTGTGATGAAAAGGATGTCTTTTATGCTGTTACCTCTAGTAGCTCTTGTAGGTCTTCATAGAACTAGTCAACTACAGGTTCCTCAGCATCCGTGGTTGGGGCATAGATTTGAATTACTGTGATGTTGAATGATTTGCCTTGGAAATGAACTGAGATCATTCTATCATTTTTGAGATTGCACCCAAGCACTGCATTTCAGACTCTTTTGTTGACTGTGAGAGCTACTCCATTTTTTCTAATGGATTCTTGCTCACATTATGGATATAATGGCCATCTGAATTAAATCTACCCATTTCCATCCATTTTAGTCCACGGATTCCTAAACCCAAAGTACAACTTGAAGTAAAAGTGATCAATATCTCAGTAAAACTCTAAATTCTGTTTTATAGACATAGATGATCTAACTGTGTGAGAAATAGGTGAGTCTCAGTTTCCTCAACAGAAATTTATCTGCCAATGACAACTAATTATCCTTTCTACAATTGATCTAATGAGGATTAGTAAAATGAAGAGGGTAACAAAAATCAAAAAAAGTATCAAAAAATGCCCATTCAAATGTTTCAAAGGCAGTTCACTTTTGCTTCTTTTGGTAGTACATTTCAAGAAAGTTTATTCCCAGATGGGTTGTTATTTCTGTGGTTAGATTTCTTTAGTTTCTTACTTTTATTTGGTGTTTTATAGGGGCATAAACAAAATATTTAAGAAAAATACTACTGGAAATATTTCTTTGAAATCACAGGAGTAGTCAGAAAACAAAATAATTTCTATTCTTATCACCTCTTGAAAGCCTACGGTAATTTCTTTCCTGCAGCGGACCAGTGACTACCTTTGCTAAGTAATTTAATGATGAAGAGGACACCAAGAAAACGAAGAAGTGAAAGATCGATGTTAGTGAGGGGATTAGAAGAAAACAAGCAGTAAGACTGGGCATAAAGGGAATAGTAACAAGCAGAAATTAAGATGTGAAAGCTTCAGAGAAAAAACAGACAAATTCTAAAAGGAGAAAACCAAACCAAACCAAAATAAAGAAAGAAAGAAAGAAAGAAAGAAAATAAAGAAAAAAACACAAAACTTCAAAATAAATCCTATCAGTGAAAATTATGAAATAATTTTTTGATGGGTAGAATATGTTTTATAACCATATAACCGTATAATATCTGAATAATCAATATTATTATTTACTCCCATGTATATACCTAAATGGGTATTTTATAGTACCTTTCATACAGGTAGATTTTTTAAAAATTTTATTTAAAACTTGTCAATATTTCAAATACAATGCTTACCAAATTTTAAATGCAATTAAAATTATTTATTTTTCCAGTGCTACAATTGCACACGATTATACATTTAATTTTTTAATGCTAAATCCAAATGTTACTTTTTTTGAAGAATAAATTTTAAAAAATAAATATTCAATATAATTTGTGATAGCTAGTATGGATGTTGTTATACTATATAACTAACTAAAATAGCTATTTTAACATATTATTTTAATAATCTATGTGGTTTTGAAAAAAATATAATAAGTATCTGTTTAAGAATCTACAATTAGAAAATAAATGTACACTAGTAATTTCCTTTCTTTGGTAGCTAATTTGATATCACTAAAAGGAAACACTGTTAGGGCTAAGGCAGAGATGAGATTGAAACTCTATATCCAAACTAAATGTTTGCATTCTAAATAGAACAATAATAATCTCTCTTTTGATTACCGTAGAAGAAAGTGATTGCTGTTGGTTCCTTTTTGTCCTATAAACCTATCAATGTTTCAATTTCTTTCCCCAGATACCTTGTCATTTTCTATCCTTCAAAAAGGATCTCTTTTTGAAAATATAATGGCTACCTAAGATTTTATTTATTTCTAATCAAAATAAAATGATTATGTAATTCCATTAGCTTACTAGTCTTCCTCCTTCTTTTTCTTCATTTGTCTACACCTCTATGCTAATGGTCTACTTGAAATGAGGTAATATTATAACTTGACTGTAACAGACACACAAATAAGGAATAGAAGGATAGGGATACTAAAATCAGAAAAAAAAAAAAGATGGAAAATCTTTATAGTTAAGTCTAGGAACAGAAGATCAAAGCATCCTTTTATAAATCATAATATATGTTAATAATCTATGCACAGCTACAATAGCTCAAAGTATGAAATATGCTTCCCTTTTTTCAGACAAAAATCTTATGTTAACATCTTATATTTCTGTTTTTCTATCATAATATTCTCTCCTAACTTCTTTCCCACCCTTGGTATTTTCTTTGTCTTTTATTACAGTAAAGGAAATACATATTAGAGTGTGTATTTCAGTGTGTGTGTGTGTGTGTGTGTTAAGAAAAGATCAATATAGACCTTAAAATATGTAGGCAATAGCTTAGTTAAATTGGAAAATACAAATACTCGGCATAATTTAGAGAGACATTTCAATAGTTGAGAAACAGAAATGAAGGCTGATTTAATAGTAGAGAATATTAGAGAAATCATCATAGTAAAAAAAGAAAACAACTTAGTGTGTAGTATTAGTTGCTCAGTTGTGTCCAACTCTTTGCAGCCCCTTGGACAGTAGCCCAACAGGCATCTGTGTCCTTAGAATTCTACAGGCAAGAATACTTGAGTGGGCTGCCATTCCCTTCTCCAGGGTACCTTCCTGACCCAGGGGCTGAACCCAGGTCTCCTGCATTGTAGGCAGATTCTTAACCATGAGCCACAATTACTAAGGTTGAATTAAGATTTTGAAACTGAGAGTCAAAAGGAAAGGAGGAATAAAGAGTTAAAGATTACTCAGGAGAGGGACTTCCCTGGTGGCCCAGTTCTTACGAATCCACCTTCCAATGCAGGGTCCATGGGTTCCTGTCCCTGGTTAGAGAACTAAGGTGCCATATGCCTCCAGACAGCTAAACCCACATGCTGCAACTAGAGAGCCCGCATAGTCTGGAGCGTGTGTGCCACAACTAGAGAGAAGCCGTGAAGTGTAGCAGTAAAGATCCAGCAGGCCACAACTAAGACCCAAGACAGCAAAAAAAAAAAAAAAAAAAGTACTCAGAAGAACTGAGTAAAGAAAGCAGAAGGGCAAAAGGTGCTGGTTCTATCTTATCTTTATGAATCGAATTTGTAAATCATAATTTCATCACTTTTGACTTTTGTCTTTGACATTGATAAAAGCTTCCCTGGAGGCTCAGATGGTAAAGAATCCTTCTGCAATGTGGGAGACCCAGGTTCAATCCCTGGTCTGGAAGGTCCCCTGGAGAAGGGAATGGATACCCACTCCAGTATTCTTCCTGGAGAATCCCATCGACACAGGAGCCTGGCAGGCTACATTCCAGACTGTAGGGTCACAAAGAATCAGACGCCTCTGAGCCACTAACACTGTCACTTTCTCTTGTCTACTCTAAGATTCATTTTACTGATCTGTAAAATGTTGATAAAATATCTACCTAACAAGGTTGGTTGTAATGGGGATTGCATGAGACAGCTTTCCTAAAGTGAAAACGAAAGTGAAAGTGAAGTCGCTCAGTCGTGTCTGACTCTTTACGACCCCATGAACTGAGGGTATATTAAATCATCCATGGATTAATAATTATTCAATAGATGGTAGTTACAAGATTCTTGTCAAAAATTAGCAAGTTCAAGACAAACATGCGTGTGTGCATGTCAAGTAGCTTTAGTCATGTCCGACTGTTTGTGATGCTGTGGACTGCAGCCTGCTAGGCTCCTTTGTCCATGAGAAGCTCCAGGCAAGAATACTGGAGTGGGTTGTCATGCCCTCCTCCAGGGGGTCTTCCCCACCCAGGGCTTGGACCCACATCTCTTAGTTCTCCTGCAGTAGCAGGCAGGTTCTTTACCACTAGCACCACTTGAGAAACCCTAAGGCAAACAACTTTCCATGAAAGTAATGATTTGTTCAGGTCTCATTCATCCTGAATAATATGAAGATTTTTGACTTAGAATTTAGAGCTTTCAATATACTTTAACATCTTATTAACAGTTTAGTAATGTTATTTTATTTTCAGACCATAAGTTACAAGTTATTAAACCATGTTATCAAGGATCTATTTAAACTAATTTTAAGTGGGGTCAAATACACAATCCAAACAAAAACAATTACCTTGGGAGAGAAGTAAGTGCCTTGAACAGAATATGCTTACATTGTCTTCATTTATTTGTTTAAAATTAAGACATATAAAGTAGTTTTTGCATTATTACATAATAAAGAACAAAGGAAAGCTTCAAAGTGAATTCAAAGTAATTGAACCTAGCTTATCGTTAAAAACTATTATATTATCTATGTAAAAGTAATTAATGTGAACCACAAAATGATGAAAACAAAGGATGACCTTTCCAAATGTGGCAAAAGTGAAATATTGAAGCAACTGTTGCCATGGATACTGTGCTCTATCAAGTCTGCTATTTCTCTAGTACTCGAAAAAGTTGCAACATCTAAAGAGCAAATAGCACTTCGATTGCGGCATTGCCTTACTCTTGAAATTAAACTTACCCATACATGTTCCAAAGACGAGTAAATATATTGTTTTAATTGCTTTTCCTCTGGGCAATTGAGAGTATTGTAATAGGCCTAGAAACTGACACACGTCTCCTTCAACAGGTAGTCAGCAACTGAAATTTCCTTTCACTACTGGCAATATACAGCTTATCAAGGGCACTTCGGACTTGGTTTCCAAAGAAATCAGGAAAGGTATATTTGTTTTGCTTTGTCTTCTTTTCTTAGCACTGTGCCGGGAGCCAGCACATGAGATCCCACCCATGACAAGGTCATGAGGAGAAGACCTGACAAGCAAGGCAGATCAGGACTTCAGGGATTTCGAAAAGCTGCCCCGGCGCTCACCTTAAAGATGATCTCTGTCTTTCTGATGCTTGCTATATTAGACTACTCCCTAATTTCTGTGACACGGGTAGAAGGCTTTCCCCGATCTCTCTCCAAACAGAATCAACTTAGAACTTTAATCAATATGTCCCCTGGACGGTGGTATCCTGTAAGATTATCCAAGATGAAAGGAGTGTTTCAATTTAGACCCCTTTGCTGGCATTCTAGCCTGCTTGGCAAATGCGTACTGATGCACATGACTGCTCTCAACACCTTAATCATGAACAGCATAAAGAACCTGATCACATAAAAGGCCCCAATAGGCACAGAGCCCTTCCGGGGTGAGGAAGCCCTATTAGAGATCATAAAATACTATTCTTAAAAGCGGTTATAGTTAAAGATTTAGAAAAATAAGAGTTTAGAATTGTTAATTTTAACCAGGAATGCTAAACAGGGGCTGCCTCACCGGAGCTGCAGAGCCTTTGTGTGGTAAACCTTTTAGATAAATTTAACTGATAACTTCTGCAAAAGGACTGACCTTTGTGTTCATTAAAGAATAGATTATGGAAAACAGCTTTGTATTCACCTAGGTCATAAAATGTCAGTAGGCCCCATGGCCAGAAGATAATGTACAAGACTCTCACAAGGAAGTATGCAGAAAACACCCTGGTTTCGTGAAGGATAAGCTGATGTAATATTAAACTATCTTCCCCTTAAAAATGGACTAATTTAGAATATAAAAGCTACGGTAAAAAAAATAAAGATTTGCCAGACTCTGCTGCACACCCCCAGTCTGCTTTCTCTCTCTCTCTCTCTCTCTCTCTGACGCTGTTCATCCTGAGGGTACCCCCTGGATCCTACCGAGGCTAAACCCCGGCAGCACTGAAATTTTATATACAGCAAGTACAAAAAAGAAGGAAAGTATATAAATGCTATGTGTGTGTGCGCACTCAGTCACTCAATCGAGTCCAATTGGGACAGCATAGACTGTAGCCCTCCAGGCTCCTCTGTCCGTGGGATTCTCCAGGCAAGAATACTGGAGGGAGTTGCCATTTCCTGCTCCAGGGGATCTTCCTGACCAGGAATCAAACCTGGGTCTCCTGCATTGCAGGCAGACCCTTTACTGACTGAGCTATGAGGGAAGCCCTGATAAATGCTATGGGTTTATTTAATTTATTATTTTCTGTTCTCTCTTTCCAAAGAGAGTTCAGTTCATATAGATTTTTAAATATTATATCATTTTTGTTCAGAAACTTGCAATTGAAATAGGTATTAGGTAATATCTACAAACTAAGGTTGAGAAAACGTTCATCTATATTTACATATCTTTTACTAGAAGAAAGATCACATATATAATTTCATGGAATTTTAAAGTGCATGTTACTATAAATCAGGGTTATTTGCTTTCATACTAATTCAGATTAGAAACAAAATACAGAAAAGTAACTAGAATACCATTTGGAAATATTGAAACTCATGTAAATATTTTCTATGACATAAATGTCATGACAAAAAAATGACAAGTATATTATCAATATACTTGTTGGAGTATATTGGTTAAAATATCTATTTATCTATCATCTATCTATCTATCTATCATCTATCCTTTTATCCATGTCCATGTACTTTGTGTGTGTGTGCACACACACTTACTTCATTGGCTGGAAACTCCAGTAAAATATTGAATGGAAGTATCCTTACCTTGATTTTGGTCTTAGCAGTAGAATATGCAATGTTTTACCACTAAATGTGATTCCAGTTCTAGGTTTTTTGTAGATGCCATTTATCAGGCTGAGGAAGTTGTTTCCTCTTCATAGTTTTCTTAAAATTTTGTGTACAAAATAGATGTTGAATATCATCAAATGATACTCTACATCAATTCAAACGACTGAAAACATATAGTCAAATTTTAAAAATTTTGTAATAGGTGAATTGCTTTGAATTTTTAATGTTAAACAAAACTTGCAGACTGTGGTAAACACTTGCTGATCATGTATTTTAATTTTCCTGTCTTTTTGGATCCAATTTGCTGTCATTTTATTTAATTAATTAATTAATTTATTTTGAAGTATAGGTGACCTACAATGTTTCTGGTATACAGCAAAGTGATTCTGTTTTACATGCATAAATATATAAATTATATATACTTACATGTCAATACATAGATATATATAGGAATATATATATTCTTTTGAGATTCTCTTCTACTAGAGGTTATTACAAGATATTGAATATATCTTGCTATATGTTAGGTTCCTGTGCTATATGTCAGGTTCTTGTTGTCTATTTCTTATATAGTAAAGTATCTTTTAATACCAATTTCCTAATTTATCTCTCTCCTCTTTACCCTTTGGCAACAATAAGTTCTTTTTTCCCTAGGTCTGTTAGTCTATTTCTGTTTTGTAATAAAGTTCATTTGTATATTTTTCTTTAGGTTCCACATATAACTGGTATTGTATCCTATTTGTCTTTTTCTGTCTGACTTACTTCACTTAATATGACAGTCTTTAGGCTCATCCATGCTGCTGCAGATAATATTATTTCATTCTTTTCTATGGCTGGGTACTGTTCCATTATATATAGGTACTGCTGCTGCCGCTGCTAAGTCACTTCAGTCGTGTCCAACTCTGTGCGACCCCATAGACGGCAGCCCACCCAGCTGTCCCGTCCCTGGGATTCTCCAGGCAAGAACACTGGAGTGGGTTGTCATTTCCTTCTCCGATGCATGAAAGTGAAAAGCGAAAGTGAAGTCGCTCAGTCATGTACTTCATGTTCCTTATCTATTCATCTGTCAATGGACATTTATATTGCTTCCATGTATTGGCTACTGTAAATAATGCTGATATGAATATTGGGATCCATGTATCATTTCAAATTAGATTTTCATCTTTTCTGGACATATGACCAAAAGTGAGATTGCCAGATCACATAATTCTTGGTGTTCGGCCTCTAAGTCATGTCTGACTTTTTGCAACCCCATGGACCACAGCCCACCAGGCTTCTCTGTCCATGGGGTTTCCCAGGCAAGAATACTGGAGTGGGTTGCCATTCCCTTCTTCAGGGGATCTTCCCACTTAATGATTGAACCCTAGTCTCCTGCATTGGCAGGTGTTTTCTTTACCACTGAGCCAACTGGGAACCTCCTGATAACTCTACTTACAGTTTTTAATAAATTCCATATGCACCAATTACTGATGAGACTGTTTTCACCATTGTATTGATATATTATTGTTTCAATTGCCATAGATTTGTTGATCATAAGTGTGGAGATTTACTTCTGGGATTTATATCTTTTTCCATTAATCCACTCTATTATTTTAAGATTCTCATAATGGCCATTACAAAATATTAAGTAGAGCTCCTAGTGTTATACATTAGGTCCCTATTGGTTATCTATTTTATATACAGCAAAGTGTATATGTCATCCCCAATCTCCCAATTTATCCCCCTCCTCCTTATCCCTTGGTAACCAAATTCTGTTTTCTACATCTGTGACTGTACTTCTGTTTTGTAAAAAAGTCATTTGTACCATTCCTTTTAGATTCCACATGTAAATGATATCATGAGACATGCATCTTTCTCTATCGAACTTACCTCATTCAGTATGACAATCTCTATGTCCATCCATGTTGTTGCAAATGGTATATTTTGTTCTTTCTATGGCTGAGTGATATTCCATTGTATTTATGTACTGAGTGCTGTGCTGTGTTTAGTCGCTCAGTTGTGTCCAACTCATTGTGACTCTATGGACTGCAGCCCAGCAGGCTCCTTTGTCCATGGGGATTCTCCAGGCAAGAATAAGGGAGTGGGTTGCCATGCCCTCCTTCAGGGGATATTACCAACCTAGGGATGGAACTCAGGTCCCCTGCATTGCAGCAGGATTTTTTACCATCTAAGCCACCAGGGAAGCCCAAGAATACTGAACTGAGTAGCCTATCCCCTCTCCATGGGAACTTCACAACTCAGGAATTGAACTGGGGTCTCCTGCATTGCTGGTGGATTCTTTACCAGCTGAGCCACCCAGGAGACCCCATATATGTACTACATCTTCTTTATCCATTCCCCTGTTGAAGGACATATAGGTTGCATCCACATCTTGGTTATTGTAAATAGTGCCACAATAAACACTAGAGTGTGTGTATCTTTTGGAATTATGATTTTCTCCAGGTATATGCTCAGGAGTGGAATTTCTGGGTCACATGGTAGTTATATTTTTGTTTTGTAAGAAACCCTATACAGTTCTCTATAGTGGCTGTACCAATTTACGTTCCCACCAATAGTATAGGAAGGTTCTCTTTTTTTCCACAACCTCCCCAGCATTTATTATTTGAATATTCTTTGATGGTAGCCATTCAAATTAATGTGAAGTGATGCCTTATTGCAGTTTTGATTTACATTTTTCTAACTAATGACATTGAGACTCTTCATGTTGTCTTTGGCCTTGTCTCTTCAATAAGTGGTGCTGGGAAAACTATACAACTACATGCAAAAGAATCAAATGAGAATACTCCTTAACACCACACACAAAAATAAACTCAAAATTGATTAAATACCTAAATATAAGGCCAGACACTATAAAACTCTTCTAGGAAAACATTGGCAGAACACTCTTTGATATAAATCAACACAAGATCTTTTTTTAATCACCTCCTAGAGTAAGGAAAAGAAAAATAAACAAATGGGACTTAATTAAACTTAAAAGCTTTTGCATAGCAAGGGAAATCATAAGCAACATGAAAAGACAACCACAGAATGGGAGAAAATATTTGAAAATGAAGCAGCCAACAAGGGATTAATCTTAAAAATATACAAACAGGTCATACAGTTCAATAGTAAAAAAAAAAAAGCAAAAATGAACAGAAAATCTAAATAGACGTATATCCAAAGAAGAAATACTTTTAAGTTTGTTTTGAAAGCAGTCTCTTTCTATTTTGAAAATAATTACATTTGTATCATTTTTTAAGAATCCTTATATATGTGATATCATGTAATATTTATCTTTCTTCATCTGACCTACTTCACTTTGTATGGTAATCTCTAGGTACACTATGTGGCTGCAAATGTCATTGTTTTGTTCATTTTTATGGTTGAATAATATTCTATTGTGTGTATGCCCCCAATCTGTTTTACAACATTATGCTTTTATTGTTGTCATGTGTTTCAAGTCAACATTTTTATAAAACCCATATTACACTATTACTAATTTTGCTTTAGTAACTAGCCAATTATCTTTTAAAGAGATTTAAATGGTGTATTTTAAAATTCTTTTTTTTTTTTTTTGGTAATCACATAATAACCATTTTGTTTTGTTCTTCTTTACTTTATTCTGATTTTCATTTTTATCAGTTTTCTTTCTTCCTAAAAACTTTCTTTACTATATCTTATACTGTGATTCTGCTGGAGATTATTTCCTCTGGATTTCACACATCTGAAAATGTATTACTGGAAATACTTCCTGTATTTAAATATATTTTAACTGTGTACAGAATTCAAGGTTGACAGATTTCTGTTGCTGCTGTTTTTCTTTCATCATTTTAAAGACTTTGCTCCGGTGTCTTCTGGTTTGTACTGTTTGCAATCAGGAGTTAACTATAATTCTTATCTCTCTGACTCTATACATTATGCATTCTCCCTCCTTCTACCCTGCCCTGCTCTATTTTGGCCATTGTTTGGATTGTTAATCATTAGTTCTGAGGAATTAGATTATTATATGTCTCACTGTCATTTTTTTTTTTTTTTTTTTTTTAGCTGCTTGATCTCAAATTTTTAAATTTTTGCTACAGTCTTTGTGGTATTTTTTCTATCCTCCTTCACATTACATATTTATTAAGCTCCTTGCATGTTTTGGTTCACTTACTGATATTCTGTTAATTTTTTTTGCCATCTTTATTTCTGGTTTCCCTTTGGGGTTGTTTCTTGCTGTGTATTCAAGAACAATAATCTTTTCTTTTGCAATATCTCATCAGCTATTAATTACATTCAGTGTATTTTCCATCTGATACATTTTAGTTTTTGCTATGGACTGAAAGTATTCTCTTAAAAATAATATGCTAAAGTCTAATTCACACTGTGATAGTGTTTGGAGGAGAGGTCTTTAGCAAGTAATAAGATCATGGACATGGAACTGTCATGATGATGCTCACATCACTTTTAAACAATACCCCAGGCAGCTCACTTGCTCCTTTCTATCATGTGAGAATACAGTGAGAAATGATAGTCATCTATGAACCAGGTATTAGGCTTTGGCCAAGCACAAAATCTACCATTGTTTTGCTCTTGGACTTCCTGTCCTCCAGAATTGTGATTAAATCCTTGTTGTTTAAGCCAGCCAGTCTATGGCATATTCTTTTATAGCAGACATATGTAAGATAGCAGGTGTTTTTTTTTTTTTTCTTCTTCTTCTTTTCTTTTTTTACATGGATGCCATGTACTTCATTGATGAAATCAATGTATATCATGATGTGAAAATATTTAGCAAGCATATTATGGTAAGGTAAACATGATGGTGTGTAAGAGAACTAGTGTAAGACAGTTTTTAATTCCTAAAAGTTGAACTGGGTAATTTTTCTATCTTCACATTTAATTTTCTCTTTTGTTCTTAAACTTGTAGAATATAGAGATATAACAACTGTTAATGTCTTTGTCTAATAATTCTAGTTGTGAAACTTCTGAATATCTCTTTCAGTCTATTACTTTTTCTTCTCAGTATAGGTTACTTTTGGGGTATTTTTCTACTTATTTGCTTACCTGGTAGTCTTTTTTTTTTTTCATTACTCTCTTGGATGTAAAATGTTTTTGTGTTTCTGTAAACATTAATGAGGTTTGTTAAGGAACACAACTTAATTACTTAGGAATAATATACTTCCTTCTTGCCTTTTTGTTATTGGCATTGTTAACTTTTATTTAGACATGATTTTAGATGCACAAAAGACTTGCAGTGTTACTAAGGAGAAATCCTGTTTAGCTCTAACTCATCTTCTACTAACACATTACAAAATTACAGTGCAATTATGAAATTTGAAATTATAATATTTGTAAAATATTATTAACTAAACTATAGAAGTTATTCAAATTTCACCAGTATTATCACGCTTGTTTGTTTTTTCTTCCCCCTCTTTCCAGGTACCATTCAGGATGTCTAATTTTTTATTTCAATATTTCTTAGGCAGAGCTGAGCAAGTTTAGTTTAGGGCAAATACTACCCAACTACTGAGTCAACTGGAAAAGGAAATGACAACCCTCTCCAGTGTTCTTGCCTGAAAACCCCATGGACAGAGGAGCCTGGTGGGCTACAGTCAAAAGGGTTGCAAAGAGTCAGACATGACTGAGTGATTAAGCACTAAGTCAATATTCTTTGCCATCTGAGGGGAGCCTGGGAAACCATCCTATCTGTCTCCTGAGAAACAGGAGGGTCAAGAAGCAGCAATTAGAATCCTGTATGGAACAACTGGTTGGCTCAAGATCAAGAAAGGAGTACAGCAGTGCTGTCTGTTACCACCGTTTGTTTAACATATATACTGAGCACATCATGAGAAATGGCGGGCTGGATGAGTCACAAGCTGGGATCAAAATAGGTGGGAGAAACATCACCATCCTCAGATATGTGGATGATACCTCTCTAACGGCAGAAAGCGAAGAGAAACTAAAGAGCATTTTGATGAAGGTGAAGGAGGAGAGTGAAAAAGCTGGCTTACAACTATATACTAAAAAACAACAACAACAAAAAGCTAAGATCATGGCATCCAGCCCCATGACTGCATGGCAAACAGAAGGGGAAATGGTGGAAGTAGTGACAGATTTCCTCTTCTTGGGCTCCAAAATCACTGCAGACAGTGACTCCCACCATGAAATCAGAAGATGATTGCCCAGCCTTACTGCCTGGAGAGTTTTCTTTGAAACTCGGCACTATGAAATCTAATCTTGGCCTTTGCATATATCCATCTCATCTAATCCCCTTAGTGAGAAGATCAGCTGTCTTGGAATCTTCCCACATTGCATCCTGGAAACTCTCCAGGCAGTAAGCCTGGGCAATTACAAGTTTCACATTGTGTGTGTGTGTGTGTGTGTGTGTGTCCTATCTCTCAATGATCACTGTCTTCCCTACCTAATATCCAATTAGGTAAAACCATTATTTTATATATTTTAATTGTTTTTTAAAAGGTTTTTTTTAAAGGTAGGTTGTTAAATTGGATCTTTATTATTCCATGTTGTAAAGAAATAAACGTCTGCTTTAAATTTACATTCATTCAAATGATGCATATGTCTGCTTATGTCAGGCACCAAAAGATTATTCATATTAAATATTAAACTTGGTTTTAGGGGACTATGCACTGTCAAATCAAATTCAAGTGAAGGTGTCTCTGGTATCTTCCTCTCCAGGAAGGTATGGTCAGAATTAAAATGGGAGAGAGTTTAGTCTGATCTTCCACCCTGCCGGTATCCAAAATTGCCTTCTCACTTTGTTTTATTTAATTCTAACTCCATGTCTTTTGGGACTGAGAAATTACTAGTGTAATAAATTAATTCTTTCTTATCTATTTTCAAATATAAGATTTTGTTTTAGAAGTTGCCATGAACTATCATCAGAAGATAAGTGATAACAAACACTGATGTGGCTGTGGAGAAAAGAAAATCCTTGCACTATTGGTGGGATTGTAAACTGGTACAAACACTAAGGAAAATATAAAGTTTCCTCAAAAAATTAAAAAATATATATATATATATATATAAATGCCAGATGATCCAGTAACTCCACTTCTGGGAATATATCTAAAGGAAACAAAAACATTGTGTCAAAAATATATCTGCACTTCCATTTTCAAAGCAGCAATATTTTCAATAGACAAGAAATGAAAACAAACAAACAAACACAAATCCCAACTTTTGCCCATTTTTTGATTGGATTGTTTGTTTTTCTGGTATTGAGCTGTGTGAGCTGCTTATATATTTTGGGTATTAATTCTTTGTCAGTTGTCTCATTTGCTATTATTTTCTCCCATTCAGAGGACTGTCCTTCCACCTTGCTTATAGTTTCCTTTGTTGTGTAAAAATGCATGCCTGTAATCCCAGCTACCCAGGACACCGAGGCTGGAGGATGCCTTGAGCCCAGAAGTTCTGGGCTGCAGTGCATTATGTCGACTGGATGTCCGCACTAAGTTCGGCCTCAATATGGTGCCCTCCTGGGAGTGCGAGACCACAGGTTGCCCAAGGAGGGGTGAATGCCTAAGGAGAGGTGAACCAGCCCAGGTCTGAAAGGGAGCAGGTCAAAACTCTGGTGCTGATTAGCAATGCTTTCTGGTATACATGAATTTGAGCAAACTCTGGAAGATAGTGAAAGACAGGGAAGCCTGGCGTGCTGAAGTCAAAAAGGTCACAAAGAGTAGGACATGACTTAGTGACTGAACAACTGAACAAAAACAAAGATTGTGGAGAGAATAAATACGAAGGGTACCATCACAGGAAAAATACTTTTCTTTCTTTTTTCTTGCACTTAGATGATGAACAGAAATGTATTGTGATAATCATTTTACAACATATGTAAGTCAAATTATTTTGACTATAACAAACATACAATGTCATTATAAATTTTATTTCAGCAAAACTGGAAAAATTAAAGTAAGTTAGGTAGCCATGAAGCAATAAAAAATGCATTGTACACAGTATATAACATATATAATATGCATTATATATAATTTAGATTGCATATAATTATGTACTTTATACAATATATCATATATAATCACATAAAATGCATCATATACATTACATATATAATATATTACATGTAAAACACATTATATTATACTGCATGAATTATATATATAATTTAATTGTGTATTTAATATATAATTACTACATACATCTGTTACATATATGTCATATGTGTAGTAGTTCTGGACAAGATGGATTCCCCAAATATTTAATCTGCAAAAGAGAAAATCATAAAACCTTAATATATGTCCTAATGCTAAGACATCTTTAGTCTCTGGGTGAGAGATAATGGAGCAAATATTGTGGCATGATCATTTATTTTGTTTACATTTGTTGCTGGTTTATCTTCCTAATAATTTAAGAACTTTTGCATCTATTTCTAGAACTGAAATTGCTTTTGTCTGATTTTTATAACAACTCATAAAAAATTGAAAAAAGTTTATAGCTTCTTTTTGCAATCAAATTCATTTCATAAAATGTTGTATAAAGTTTTATAAAGTTGGTACAGCTTTTAATATCAGTCTTAGAAATAATTTTCCCAGAAACCCTCCTACATAGTTTTCTTTTTCTCTATTTAATTTGAGATTAATTGTATTAACTACATTTTAAGAGCAAGGCCTTTACTCATATATGTGTGTATGTATTCATACAGTATCAATACTATCTTCATATACAAGTATTCATATATGTGTATATTCTTATATGTTTTCTGTATATAATGGAATTATGTAGCAATACAGTTCTTTCTCTAGATCTCTTTCTCTACACATATATCCCACATGCACGTTATGCATATTCAGAAAGTAAGTATTTTAGAAATATTCACTTTGATTTAGAACAAACATTTTAAAATTAATACAACATTTACTAAACTCATCAACTTCAAATTGTTTTCCACTTTGGGCACAATAATCTGTATCTTAGAATGCGGCACTAATTGCCCAATAGAGATATGTAAACATCTCTACCTTTTTCTTCTCTCTCCCCCTCACATTTATACTACTGTTGTCAAATTCTACAAATCAAATTGTTTTCCAAATCATAGCCTACAAATTTACAAGTCCCTGTCATTTTCTTCATTATCACTACCTCTACTTAAGATTCTTATGATGCATTTATTAATTTCCCACACATATTTTAAGTAAAATTATAGGGACCTCCCAAACTGCCAATTTTATTATATTATTCTCTTCATTAATTTGTTCAGAGGTTTCATATTCCTTTATACAGAGTTCTTCATGAAATCACTCTGAGTTACTTCTCCAGCTATTCCTTACATCTTATAAATTTGCCATGATCTCAGCCTCATCATGAAAGCCAAATCAAGTCTTTCATCACGTTCTTTCTTCTTCATGTATACTACCTCCTCAAACTCGATTTCATCCTTCTTTACTTGAGATGTATTCAGACAAGTCTCTCTGGCATTTTATATATAATATAATACTATAGAGGAAACATGAATTTGGCACTGGGTAATGTTTCAGGAAAGACTTTACAGAGACTGTTTTTAGTTGGGTATTGGGCACTGAATGATAAGTAGATTATGAAAATGAGGGCATGTGTAAACCTGGGAAGAGAACTTGTAGTGGTACGAAGTCAGTATAATGTATTCCACATATGGGAATAAAAAATGGTTTGGCTGGAATGTGAATATTGTAAAAGGAACTAATTGGGGAGAATACATTTGAAAATGATTTTTTGACCACACAGTTTAGAAGTTATTGAATAATTAAATGATGAATAGGAATTTATAGGAGCCAGCTGAGAATTTGGGGGAAGAAAATTAAATCATCAATTCAAAATACTGATATGAGATTATAAAAGTTCGTATATGTGAGATATATATATATACATGGTGTAAACATTACCCTTGATTTCCTTTGAGATGTAATTTGCAGACCATATTATTCCCAAGTTTCTATGCAAGCATATTCATATGGGTTATTCATAAACATGTCTTCTTGCCACAGATAATATTCTTTAGAAAAGAAGCTAGTGTCCCTCCAAGTCTAAAATATAAAAAAAGTTTGATGTGAAATATAGGAATAATTGGCCAATTTTTCACTGTAGGAATTTTCTCTGCAGTAAGACATAGTCAGAAATTTCAAATTATTTGAACTGTAATTAATATCTTACAGCAGTATAGAGATAAATCCAAAAAAAAAAAAAAGGAAGCTACCCTAGTGATTTCACTTTTTCTTGGCAAAGCAGTCTTTGGGAAAACAATTATCTTAATTAACTCAAACAATGGTTTGCTGGTGCCAGAATCCAAGGCAGGCAGGCTGTCCTGGGAATCCTGGGAACACTATGGAAGCAGCAGCATGCATTTTAACAAAAGCTTTTTAACAGCGGGTGTGATATGCAGAACAATGTTCACCATTAACACTGGGCAAGATGAATGAGACAACTTGAGATCCATCTATCAAGCTGAACATCCTTTGCTATGTCTAAATTATGGTATTCAAAAAAATGACTTACAGTGACATCTCCCTATAAAAGTCCAAAATTTGCAGTTTTTCCTTTAAAAAATTTAACCCTACTTCTGAAGAGTTTTGATAAAATTTTGTAGAAATAGTGAACAATAGTACATCTGCTATGATTCCATTTTAGAAGTAACCCATTTAGAAGAGTTTAAAGGAGTTGGGATTTCAGAATGGAAGAATGATATGCTATAACTAAAATGTCCGAGAAAGAAAATAACATATATATGTACATATTTATATATAAAATGATATGAAGTACAAAATAGTGAACTAGCACTTAAGACATAGAAATATGAATCAAAATGGCTCCCTCAAAGAACTTTAAGTGAGGTCAAATGAAAATTGTACCTCCCTCGATGAAGCTGGAGCCTATTATACAGAGTGAAGTAAGTCAGAAAGAGAAACATTTATACAGTATGTTAAAACATATACATGGAATTTAGAAAGAAGGTAACTCGGATCCTATATGCAAGGCAGCAAAAGAGACACAGATATAAAGAAGAGACTTTTGAAGTATGTGGGAGAAGGCAAGGGTACGATGATTTGAGAAAATAGCATTGAAACATATATACCTATGGTTTTTCCAGTGGTCATGTATGGATGTGAGAGTTGGACTATAAAGAAAGCTGAGCGCCCAAAAATTGATGCTTTTGACCTGTGGTGTTGGAGAAGACTCTTGAGAGTCCCTTGGACTGCAAGGAAATCCAACCAGTCCATCCTAAAGGAGATCAGTCCTGGGTGTTCATTGGAAGGACTGATGCTGAAGCTGAAACTCCAGTCCTTTGGCCACCTCATGGGAAGAGCTGACTCATTGGAAAAGACCCTGATGCTGGGAGGGATTGGGGGCAGGAGGAGAAGGGGATGATAGAGGATGAAATGGCTGGATGGCATCACGGACTCGTTGGGCATGAGTTTGAGTAAACTCTGGGAGTTGGTGATGGACAGGGAGGCCTGGCGTGCTGCGATTCATGGGTTCGCAAAGAGTTGGACACGACTGAGCGACTGAACTGAACTGAACTGAACCATATGTAAAATAAATGACCAGTTCAAGTCCAATGCATGAAGCAGGACACTCAGAGCAGGTGCTCTGGGACAACCCAGAGGGATGGGGGTGAGGGAAGTGGGAGAGGGGCTCAGGATGTGCACCCGTTGGTGATTCATGTTGATGTATGGCTAATTAAAAAAAAATCAAATATCCATAAAATTATTCCAAAACAAAAGCATATTTTATAATATGATATCTGATTAGTTGCAATGATTCTGGATAAATGAAAATAAATAAAGTACTTACTCATAGGCTGTCATTGTTATGTAGTTAATGTTATCCAATTGTCATTCTTTACCTTTTATCTTCTTCATTACTTATTGACACCTATTGTATTCTAGTTAGAAAGCAGATTACATATTTATGGATATGCTGGGAGCATTAAAGAATAAGACAGTAAGAATAAATCAGAAAATTTCTCACTTCTTTACATCCCCAGTTGCCAGCATGTGCCGAGTTACCATAACTGCTTCTCTTCTTGGAGAAGGTAAGGTACTTGACTTCAGTCCTCTATCTGTGTTTGAAAGAACTGTTTTCCCAGTTCTGAGTATAGAACCTGGAATATTATTGGAGCTCAACTAATAGTGTTGAATGAATAAAATTTAATACTCCAGGCACGAGTTTATAAGAACCTAGATTACAGTAAATAGCAAACTAAACAAGGACCAGGCAATCTTGATAATGAAATCTGATTTCATGCTACATGTTGAGAGAAGAGAATTTACCAAAGAAAATGCTAGATTTAAAATATGAGCAAGTATAAGAAAGATGATGTTATTAAAATTGTTATATTAATAAGGAGTAATTAATTTATAGTTCATGGTAGAAAGCTGAAGACAAGTTTGAGCATGTTGATTGGTGAAAAATGGTGTAACATTTAGTGGAAATTCTCTAGACACATCTTACAAAGAGGAAGTGGGTTTCAGAAGAGAGGTAAGACTGAAAATACAAATGTAAGCTTATTAGTTTTAATTTTTTAATATATTAAGGATGTATGAAGTTTAAAAAAAAGAGATAAAAAGTAGATGAAAAGAGAGTGTGTCAATAGCAATAAGGGGCCTTAACATTGAGAAAAGTCTGTATCAAAGGTGAAAAATGAAGGAAGTAAAGCTTCTCGGATGGAGCTAGTGGTAAAGAACCTGCCTGCCAATGCAGGAGACATAAGAGACTCCGCTTTGAACCTTGGCTCTGGAAGATCCCCTGGAGAGGGAAATGACAACCCACTTTAGTATTCTTGCCTGGAGAATCCCATGGACAGAGGAGCCCTGCAGGCTACAGTCCATAGGGATGCAAAGAGTGGAACATGAATGAAGCGAATTAGCATGCACACTCAAAGAAAATAGAAACACTAATGGTGAAAGAATGGGGCAGATTCAGAGGAGAATAAAAGGTTCTACTTGCCTTCTCTGGAAAATGAGGTCAGTTATATAAATAGAGAGTCACTGGGTAGAAGGATTTGTATTGAAAAATTCAAATATAATGATTCTAATCGTTTTGCCCTGGGCACAAAATACTTAGTGTCAACATGTGTGGCCTCACAGCCTGTCAGCACTTTTTAAGGCCTAGCAACAGATAAAGCAGGTGAAAAAAGAGAAGGAAAAGAATTATAAAAGCTATAGTTTTGTGAACTGAACAAAATAACTTTGTTCTGGTTGATCTTGGCATGAAATTTGCTTTACTTTTGACTCATTCTATCTCATATCTTTAATCTTAAAATCAATGTGATTTGCAGCCCCCCTGCAGTTCTGATTGCCTTTTTCTCTTTGGTACTTTTAAGTTGCTTGACTGTAGGGATTTTGTTTTCAGATAAGCCCCAATTCCTCTAAAATAGACAGTGAATTAGCAGAGGTTTATAGATAATGACATTGTAATGTGTTTGAACTTCAGAGGAGAAACGTGTGATTGTAGAATTTATTAAGAAAAAAAAAATTCTCTAAAAACAGTGAACTGCCATTCAATCCAAAGTTAGGACTTTTGGTTACTAAATGCTTCTTATGAAAATATTTTTAAAATAATTAAAATACATGTATCATATTTCCAATAAAGCTTGTATGACTGATTTGATTAGTAAATCAAAAGTGTAAGTATACAGAATGTTTTGTGTCAAAAAACAAATAATAAAACTTACATTTGATGATTTACAAATTTTTGCATAGCAAGTGTCATAACTCAGTTTTGTGTAAGAAGATATTTTTGTGTGGTACTCCAATGAAAAAAGAAGAAAACAGATGTGCACAGAGGGAGAACTTGAGTTGCTAAGAAGTTCCACATGGAACTCTGGAGCATCATTCCAAATTGAACAGAAGAATCCCAGGTCTTTGTACCCCATGTCAGCCAGTCAAAGGATGTGATTTGCCCCATGGAGGGGTTGACTTTTGAGCAAATTAAAATTTCTTTGGGAGCAATTTTTGAACAGGAATTCAGCTGTGTGCCAACATAAGGCAGAATTCCCTACAGCAGCAATGAGTCTCTCAGTTGTTAAGGTCTCTACATCACAGAATCTGAAGTTAATAACCCTGAATTTACTGTTTTCAAAATTCTGCCTTGCAAGTCAATTTTTAAAGAAAATTTTCCTTCCTTTTTCCTTTTGTGATGGACTAAGTAAATAAGCTCTTTTTTTTTTTTTTGATGTTTCTCTAATCAAGAAGTTAGAATATCCCTGTTTGAATATGGGAGTGGCCTCTGACTGCTTCAATCAATAAAATGCAGTGAGCGTTACCCAACAGCAGTTCCAGGTCCAATCTTTAAGAACATGGACAGATTTTGACTTGTTCCTTAAACATCTAAGTTGCCATGTGAAAAGTCTGACCTACTGAGGAAAACCTTAAGGAAGTTCTCTAAATGTAGTCTTAGGACTAAATCAGCACTTACTTCATAGTGTTTTCATGAATTCTCTTTCTGATAGTACTTCAGCATTCACTAAATCTTTCTTAGCAAGAATATAAAAAATATGCTATAAAGATACATTATAATTACTCCTCGTCTACCCTCTTGCTGGCCCTTTTTTCTGCTCACCCAATAAAATCTGTTGCTGAGAATTGCCATTTTTTTACATCAGTTAACCTAGAACCTACTGTGAGAGAAAGAGAGAGAATGAGTGAGAGAGTACACTCTTAAAGATATATAGAGAGATAGGAAGACAAATTGTGTTCAGCAACTCATTTTATTTGCTGATTCTTATTTATCTCTATTTTATGTGCTATATACATGGTCTGGCACTACACAGCCATGCCTTCCAGAATCACATTGAAGTTCATTTATTTTCAAGTTTTCACTTTCCACAATGATATCATAAACCTTGGTGTGCAAGTGCAGTGGTATTTCAAGCAGAATTTTACACAACAAAGTTTTTTTCTCTTCTCCATTTCACAAAATTATTTTCATCACAGTGACTAGTCATTCAGTGTCCTATTCCTGCACTTTCTACAGTCACACTTACCACTGGCTCCTGACTGGCATGAAACAGGGCTATCCCAATGTCTTTGGACTGAAAGCCAAATCTAAAGTGTCAGAGACAAGAAAAAGAAGACTCAGTATGAGAAGTATTTTATTATATCATCTTTTTAAGATTTGAATATTTGATGACAAGAATTGATGTGTCAAATATTACTTGAGTTAATAAAGATTATAGTATTAAAGCTGTCAATAATTTGAATGCATCAAAATAATTTGTGTGAAAGACTACATAAAATTTACTTTAGAAAATTGTATTTTAACATTTTGTTATGAAAATTTCAATCACATACATACAGAGAAAGATTAGGTTAGTGAACTTTCATCTATGCATCACAAAGATTTCATAATCATCAAATTCAGCCATTATTTCTCCTTTTTATCCCTATCTTTCCTTCCTGGCTCAAATTATTTTGAAGAAAGTCCAACACTTCACAACATTTCATACATAAGTATTTCCATATGCATATCTAAAAATCTTTCTTTCTTAAAATTATAGCCATAATATCATTAACATGCACAAACTCATAATTTCTTATTGTCACATAAATGCTGTGTTTTTGAAAGTTTAGTTGAATCATGATTCAAATATTTTAAATACATCTTGTCTTTAAATCTGCAAATACCTCTTCTCTTTCTCTTGCAGTTACCTGTTGAAAAATTTGGTTGGTTTCCTAAAAGGACAACTTCTTTCCTAGAGGGAAAAAATGAATGTGACCTAGTAAGTTTATATTCCAATCATCCATCCTTTCACCTCTCTTCATTCAAAACAATATGTCTGTATATCTCTGTCCATCTATTTATCTGTTTTAGCTATGGTGTATCAATTAATGTTTCAGCATGGATACACAGAAAATTATGATATGGCTCTAAAGGTAATGGCAGATTGTGTTCTGATGATATGGTGAGGTTTGTGTTTTTGAGAGCTAATCGTTTATAATGTAAATATTCCTAGACTTTCCATTAACCATGCCAACCAAAAAGGTTCTGTCTTTGATTACTTGAGATTTTTCTTATTTCTCAAATATTGAGAAAAATTACCCTTGCCAATTTTCTGAAAGGAATTTTTCTGATGCAGAAAATGGAAAAAATGATAAAGTGTAAAATTAAAGTGTTTAAAATCTAAGGATGGTACCAAGATAGTCCAAGGGATGGATTATAGGTTTTACAGTAAGTTAGAAAATTATTAAATGCTGTTGGAAGCTAGTACACAGTGATAAATTGGTGAATAAATAGTGCCTTCAGTAAGTTTGAAAGACATTTTTGGTGGGGTAAGAAATTAGTAGTCTGAAAGAATGTAAGTTTATGGATAAATAATACCATTTTAAAATTCTAGTACATGTGGAAGAGCACTTCTGTATAATAACAAAATGTAGATTAAATGTGCATTTGATAGATTTAAATGGAAAGAAGTTGAAGATCCTATAATCTGAGCAAGTCAAGGACTATGAGCTTCTGCTGAATGAAGCATCCTTGGAGGAACAAAGTCTCTGGCCATAGTGCATGGGCCAAGGATATAAATGAGATAGAAGGTGCACAGTAAATGATATAAGAGAATAAGACAAATAAGCAACAACAACACAGAAAAAATGTATGCAGGTTTAGGACAAAAGATTATAAAAGGGATGGAAAAATAAGAAAAGTTGACTATTTCCTTGCTTCTGAGAGACATTAAATGTAGGGGTGTCAATGGATTGCACCTAAATTGGGGTTTCAGAAGAGCCCGTTGCTTCACACTAAAGGCAAGATTCAACTAAGGTGAGTGAAGAAGAAACAATTAAGATATCAAAGATACAGTTAAATTTATAATGTGAAAGGGGAAGTGTTAATCACTATCATGTGCAACTCTTTGTGACCCCAAGGACTATAGCCCACCAGACTCCTCTGTCCATGGAATTCTCCAGGCAGGAACACTGGTGTGGGTTGCCATTGCCTTCTCCAATGTATCTTCCCAACCCAGGGATAGAACCCAGGTCCCCTGCATTGCAGGCAGATTCTTTAGTGTTTGAGCTACCAGGTAAGCAAATTTATAATAGAAGAATCTTAAATCTCAGTCCTCCCTCTATCATTCTGACTCTAGCATTTAATTGATAAACTCTGGCTATTGTCACTTCACTAGAACAGCAGTTCTCCACTTTGCTATACATTGGAATCATCTGATGATGTCTGATTCGCAACCTCAGATTCTGATTTTAATTTATCTGGTGAACAGTCTGAATCTCAGAACCATTGAACCACTGTGTGTATTCCTAGTGACTAACATACTTACTAAAGATCTAATATCAGCCTAGAATGAAATAATCATTACATACACATGTGCTTTTGAAATTATTATAGAAAACTAACCTAGATGAAACCCTGGATCTAGTATGTACTGAGAAAGCAATAGTTATTATGATGAATGAGATTGTTACTTTCTCTTTTGGATTATATTGAGTTGATTTAAGAGAAACTTTTGGTCTCTCTATCAGTATACACTTTTAAAATACTTCACTGAAAAATCTACTTGTTTCTACCTAAAGCTAAAAAACTGGTTCTAGCTCTTCAGCTTTTGACATTTTGTAAGATACACATTGATTGTAACAGAATTTGACAGGAAAAAAAAATTGTTCATAGAATTTCAATCCATAATATAAACTATAATGTTCTAAATTGGATATAATTATCACCAAATTCCACAAAATATGAAGCTTATTATATAAAAGCTCTCATTAGAGAGATTTAGATTAAAACATTGTGGTTAGCAAAATACTAAGAATATAGATTTTAGAGTCAAACAACTCTATTTAAATTCAGTTGTGTTACTTTCCAGTGGGAAGTGTATATCATATCTACATCTTTTTTCCTAGCTTGTAAAATGACACTATGAATGCATCGTTCATTTAATTGTTATGAAAGCTAAATGATGTATGTGAAGCAAATTAGTATCATGATTAATAAGTATTAAATGCTCAACATTAACTATATATACAAAAAAAAGTTAAGTTCTAAATGCAAGTAGCATAGAATTAATGTTTCCCAAAGTGTTCCTGATTAACTCCAGAAATATTTATAAAGTGCTTACACAAAATGCCCTGCTTTCATGAAACTACACCCTAGTGGAGAACACAGAAAGTAACTGTAAAATTGTAAAAACAAAAACATAATTAAATGTTAAGTGAACAACCTTGATGTAAGCAAAAGAAAAGGATTTCTATAATAGAAAGTAGCAAAAGAACCTGAATTTAACTACGTGTGGGTGAATCAAAGTTTTTCCCTTAGGAGAAAAAGTTCAAATTAAAATATAAAATTGAATAAGAGCTCAATAAATAGCCGACTGATGGGTATGTGTGTGTGTGTGTGTGTGTGTGTGTGTGTATGTGTGTATGCACGTCCTCACACATGTATTTTCCAGAAAGTACTTGAGTCTTGTTTTCTGAAAAATAACTTTTTGTAATCCACATAGTCTCAAAAGTAAAGTTGAGGAATTCTCAATTTTCAAATGTCTTATCTGAGTAATTTTCATGATTGATAGGAAAAGAGGGAGAAGAATAACAATTGGGAAATGGAAAGTCTAACTGGAAAAGAATTGAGAACATTAACAAAGACGAGAGTATGATGTGAATCTAAAGATAAATATGAGGAAAAAAAATAAATGATATTCACATTGGGAAAATACAAATTACTATATAAGCTGCTGTGATGTGCTTAGTTGATCAGTTGTATCCAACTCTCTGCAATCACATGGACAGCAGCCTGCCAGGCTCCTGTGTCCATGGAGATACCCCAGGCTAGAATACCGGAGTGGGTTACCATGCCCTGAACTTCCCAACCCAGAGATCAAACTCAGGTCTCCCGCATTGCATGTGGATTCTTTACCATTTGAGCCATCAAGAAAACCCTGAGGTGGTTTTAAATGCTGTAATTAATTCTTCCAAAGTGATGGAAATGAAAACCTAAATACTAGGTAAGGCTTATAACATTAATTTTTTATGACTTGAACATAGATATCTTTCCCCGTCATAACGTGGATCTGGTCATCATCTTCATCAAAACTTCACCTATGTTTCTAAAATATTTAAAAAAAATTTTCCCCTACTTGTTGTTGTTGTTCAGTCACTAAGTCGTGTCTGACTCTTTGCAACCCCATGGACTAGAGCACACCAGGCTTCCCTGTCCTTCACTATCTCCCAAAGTTTGCTGAAATTTATGTCCACTGAGTCAGTGATGCTATCTAACCATCTCATCCTCTGCTGCTCTCAATCTTTCCCAGCATCAGGGTCTTTTCCAATGAGTCAGCTCTTTGCATCAGGGGGCCAAATTATTGGAGCTTCAGCATCAGTACTTCCAATGAATATTCAGGGTTGATTTCCTTTAGGGTTGAGTGATTTGATGACCTTGCAGCCCAAAGGACTCTCAAGAGTCTTCTCCAGCACCACAATACAAAAGCATCAATTCTTTGGTTGCCCAGCCTTCATTATGTGAGCTCAGCCTTCGTTATGATCACATCCATACATGACTACTGGAAAAACCATAGCCTGGACTATACTGACCTTTGTCAGCAAAGTAATGTCTCTGCTTTTTAACACACTGTCTAGGTTTGTCATAGCTTTTCTTCTAAGGAACAAGGATCTTTTAATTTCATGGCTGCTGTCACTGTCTACAGTGATTTTCAGTTTAGTTCAGTTCAGTCACTTAGTCGTGTTTGACTCTTTGTGACCTCATGGACTGCAGCATGCTAGTCATTTTAGAGCCCAAGAAAAGAAAACTTGTCCCTGATTCCACTTTCCCCCTTCTCTTTGCTGTGAAGTGATGGAACTGGATGCCATGATTTTTGTTTTTTCAACTGAGTTTTAATTTAGCTTTTATCATTTTCCTCTTTCACCCTCATCAGAGGCTTTTTGGTTCATCTTCAATTTCTGCCATAAGGGTATTGCCATCTGCATTTCTGAGGTTGTTGATATTTCTCCTGGCAATCTTGATTTCAGCTTAGATACTTACACTATGTAATAGAAATCATTCAGTAAAAACATTAAATATTATTTTTTAACTTTAGTGTTAAATGGCTTAGAGATTGTAGGTTCTGTATAAAAAGATTGTCTGACATGCATATATTTTTTTTCCAAGGCAATTAATGATAGTATTGATTTCTATTAAATCTTTGAACAAATAAAGAAAAGAGGGCCATTTTGTTCATCGCAAAATTGCAACCATCACTGGAATAGCATGTAGCAGCTGCCTAACAGCTCTGCAGTCTGGAAACTACAGGGAGAAACTTGGCAGGTGGAATGCAATTACCCAAACTGGACCTCCTCCAGATGTACAGGGCAAACACCCTCTCACTCTTACAGATTGCTTTCAAATCTTTAAGGGTCATAAAAAATTAGTGATTTCATTTTTTATATCTCACTCAAAATATATCTAGCTTTGTCACATTAAAATAAAATTAAAATCAACTGTCTTTTGCCAAAAAACAAGTCTAATAATACTAGTTCACTGTTGGAGTGTGCTCATATAATAAAGTGTAGATGTGTTTTGTGCTTTTAATTAAATGCTGAATTTTGCTCTCATTCCACATTTCCATCATAGGCTGAAAACAGTATGTGATGAGTGGCAAACAAATTTCTTTTCTTTGTGAGATTGCAACATAATCTATTCAAATGAAGTCACTCCCCACAAGGGGTATATTTATTTACCTGAGATTAACAGCAAACAAATGTGTTGAAATTTTACATATGTTTATTTTATAGTATAATATTAACTTTTATGGGTGTGGTTCATATCTTAACAATTAATTCTCTCTTTTTCTATACCATTACTTATTTAATTCTAATTCAGAAAAAAAATTTGATATCAAGATTTTGAAAAAAAAAAAAACAAAACAAAACACTGACAAATCTTGGTTTTGATCAAGTGTTTGTCATATGATTTTGGAGCAAATTTTTCAGATTTCCTGTTTAATTTACTATGCTACCTCCTATAAAAACTTTCAGGCCCTCTCATTTTATGTTCTAAATACTATTACTTGCTACTTTGAGGGGGAAGTTAATCAACATTTTTTGGTTTATGTTGATTTGGTGAACAATAGTAAACAAATACTTGTGCTCAACACGTTTTTCAATGAATCTTAGAAATTAAAATAAATAAAGATTTAATACAGATATTGGTCTTTATTTGGATTTAAAATCAGGTGATCCACTTTTTCTCACAAATGAGAAACGATCTCATTTTTCTAACCATATCTCACTTAGATTTTTTTGGACATTGTCCTGTCTAGCATTTGACCTTAATTTTATGCTTATTTAAAATTTTATTTCACTGAATACACTAACTTGTACTTTTCCAATGTGAGTTTCATTTTGTTTCTCTCTACTAATATTTGATATATTTAGTTACATTATATTCCTGTCTGTGTCAGTGTTTTCAATTCTTCTCTTTTTATTATTATATGGAATTTGGTAATTTTAAGTACAGATTTGATATCTTCATATCAGCAATTTACTACAATTTTCCTAAATTGACTTCATGTGTAGAATTTATTACTTCTGCTTAAGTTTTGAATCAGTTTCCTTCTCTAAGGGTACTATATATGAAGAAGATGTTATTTTAACATCTAGAATGGTAATGCTTACAGCAATTGTATTACAGTATATATTGATCTATTAATATCACCATCAACAGACATTTTTCCCTATTAAAAGTGAAATTAATTGCAGATTTCATTCCCCTTAAGTTACACTTCATTCTGAGTTTTCAAATTTTCATCAGAACAGTGTTAAGTGTTTCAAGAGCTTTTGTTCTTGTTCAGTCACTAATTCATGTTAGACTCTTTGAGACCCCATTGGCTGCAGCATACCAGGCTCCCCTGTCCTTCACTATCTCACAGAGTTTGCTCAAATTCATGTCCATTGAGTCAGGGATGCCATCCAACCATCTTATTTTCTGTTGACCTCTTCTCCTCTTGCCCTTAATCTTTCCCAGCATCAGGGTCTTTTCCAATGAGTCAACCTTTCACATCAGGTGGCCAAAGAATTGGAGCTTCAGCTTCAACATCAGTCCTTCCAATGAATACTCAGGGTTGATTTCCTTTAGGATTGTCTAATTTTATCTCCTTGAAGTCCAAGGGTCCTTTAAGAGTCTTCTGTAGCACCACAATTTGAAAACATCAGTTCTTCAGTACTCAGCCTTCTTTATGGTCCAACACTCACACTCATACATAAGTACTTGGAAAACCACAATTTTGGCTATATGAACCTTTGTCAATAAAGTGATGTCTTTGCTTTTTAATATGCTGTTTAGCTTTGTCATAGATTTCCTTTCAAGGAGCAAGCATCTTATACTATTAAGGCTGCAGTCACCATCCACAGTAACTTTGGATCCCCCGAAAATAAAATCTGTCACTGTTTCCACCTTTTCCCTCTTTATTTGCCATGAAATGATGGGACCGAATGCTATGATCTTAGTTTCTTAATGTTTAATTTAAGCCAGCTTTTTCACTCTTCTCTTTCATCCTCACAAGAGAAACTGAAAGAATTGGAAGAAATTGAAGAAAACAACATGTAAATCCATGGCTGATTCATGTCAATGTATGGCAAAAACCACTGCAATACTGTAAAGTAATTAGCCTCCAACTAATAAAAATAAATGGAAAAAAAAAAAAAAGAAATTGAAGAAAACACAAACAAATGGAAAGATATCCTGCATTCATGGATCAGAATTAAAATGTTCATAAACCCAAAGCCATCAGTAGATTTAATTATACTCTTATCAAAGTTTCAATTATTTTTATACGGAAATGGGGGGGGAAATGTTCTAAAATTTGTACGTAACCACAAAAGACCCCAAATGGCCAAATTAAGTTTTATGAAGAGCAAAGTTGGAGGATTTGGTTAATTAATGTACAAAAAATGAAGCAAGAACATGCAAGGTGAAAAGAAAGTCTCTTCAATAAGAGGGGAAAACTGGACAGCTGCATGTAAAACAATGCAATTAGAACATTTCTTCATATCAAAAAACAAACAAAATAAATTAAATACCTAAGGGTAAAATTTCAAACCATAAAATTCCTAGAAGAGAAAACACTCAGAACATGTTTTGACATAAATTGTAGCAATATATTTTTTGGATCTGTCTCCTAAGTTAAATGAAATAAAAGTAAAAAATAAACAATGGGACCTAATAAAATGAATAAAGTTAAGCCTAATTAAAGCTAATTAAACTTTGAACAGCAAAGCAAGCCATCCACAAAATGAAAAGACAACCTATAGAGTGGGAGAAAATATTTGCAAGTGATATACTCGACTGAAAAGTGAAAATCACTTAGTCATGTCCAACTCTTTGGGACCCAATGGACTGTACAGTCCATGGAATTCTCCAGGCCAGAATATTGGAGTGGGTAGCCTTTCCCTTCTCCAGGGGATCTTCCCAACCAAGGGATGGAACCCAGGTCTCCCTCATTGGGCAGATTCTTTACCAGCTGAGCCACAAGGCAAGCCCAAGAATACCGGAGTGGGTAGCCTATCCCTTCTCCAGGGGATCTTACCATCCCAGGAATCAACCCGTGGTCTCCTGCATTACAGGTAGATTCTTTACCAACTGAGCTATCAGGGAAGCCCTATAACTGACTAGAGATTAATAACCAAAACATGTGAAAAGTTCATACAACACAATATGGGAGAAAAAAAATAATAAAAATGAGCAAATAACCTGAATAGAGATTTTTTTTTTCCCCAAATAAGACATATAGATGGTAAGCAGGCACAGGAAAATATTATCAGCATTCTTAATTATTAGAGAAATGCAAACCAAATCCCCAGTGTGATATCTCTTCACATCGGTCAGAATGGCTGCCATTGAGAAAATATCTACAAATAACAAATGTTGGCAATATTAGGTAGAAAAGGCAACCCCTGTACACTTTGTGGGAATGTGAATTGGTGCAGTCAGTATCGAAAACATAGGATGGTTCCTAAATAAACTAAGAATATAACTGCCATATGATCCAGCACTTCTACTCCTGGGTATATAACCAGAAAAATGAAAACACTAACTCAAAAAGGTACACGTACTCTAAAGTTTATAGCATCACTATTTACAATAGCCAGGATAAGGAAGCAATCTAAGTATCCATCCTCAGGTGGTTTATTAAAGAAAAATATATAAATTATATATAGATATATACAACAGATTATTAACTAGCTATAAAAATGGAAATCTGCTATTTGCAGGAATGTGGATGAATCTAGAGAATATTATGCTTAGTGAAATAAGTTAAACAGAGAAAGAAAAATGCTGTACAATATCACTTATACATGGAACCTAAAAAAAAAAAAAACACAAAGAAATTATATAACAAGACAGAAACAGCTTCACAGATATAGAAAAGAAGCTAATAGTTACCAGAGGGGAGAGGGAAGAGGGGAGGGTCAAGTTAATGGAATATGAAAGTACAAACTACTATGCACAAAATAGATAAACCACAAGGATATATTGTATTGAACAGGGAATTGTTGCCATTATCTTGTAATGACTTTTAATGAAGATACTCTACAAAAATACTGAATCACTATGTTGTCCACTTGAAAATAATATAATATTGTAAATCAGCTCTATTTCAATAAAAATAGCTAAGCAAATAAATAATATTTAAAGGTAAAGAACAAAAAAATGAAAAGTCAGAGGCCTGACTGAGGGGCTAGTGGTGATTACCTAGTATACAAACCAACAATCTAACATTTTTGATAAATTGTTTTCTTGCCTAGAGAAGTAGGATAAAACCTTTCATAGGTTATAGAGAGAGTAAAGCAAAATGAACTCTGATGCCACATTATTAGTATTTTGAACCTGGTAACCAATTCTGTTTCCCCCACATTTTACCTTCTCAAGGTAGTGTATATCAACACAAATAAAAGATCCCACTGAAAAACTCTACAAAAAACCTCCACTTGATGTCATTTCTTTTTTTTTTTTTTTTGATGTCATTTCATTATTCATGACCTCAATATAGTTATTAAATTACTTCCCCTTTATCCCTGAGCCACCATATTTATCTTATTTGGCCAATCATTCATAATCCCAAGAATGATCTATAGATTTTTTTTTTCATTTATTTTTATTAGTTGGAGGCTAATTACTTTACAATATTGTAGTGGTTTTTTGCCATACAGTGACATGAATCAGTCATGGATTTACACGTGTTCCCCATCCCGATCCCCTCTCCTGGCCTGCTCCCCATCTGATCTAGCTGGGTCTTCCCAGTGCACCAGGCCCGAGCACTTGTCTCATGCATCCAACCTAGGCAGGTGATCTGTTTCACCCTTGAGAGTATACTTGTTTCAATGCTATTCTCTCAGAACATCCCACCCTCGCCTTCTCCCACAGAGTCCAAAAGTCTGTTCTGTACATCTGTGTCTCTTTTTCTGTTTTGCATATAGGGTTATCATTGCCATCTTTCTAAATTCCATATATATGCATTAGTATACTGTATTGGTCTTTATCTTTCTGGCTTACTTCACTCTGTATGATGGGCTCCAGTTTCATCCATCTCATTAGAGCTGATTCAAATGAATTCTTTTTAATGGCTGAGTAATTGTTGATTGACTTTGGAAACTACAACTTCAACCTTGACACTTCTGGAAATGTCACCTTTTATTACTGAGTTCAGGTGAACACAGTCTTTCCCTCCTTTCCTTCATCTCTTCCTCTGCCTTCCTCCTTTCTCTCCACTTCATCTATCTTTGCTCTGTCTTATCTTTGCTTTTCAAGCTGAGAGAATAACTTTAACAATGAGGGAGTGATTGAAAAAATTTGACTATTATAGGACTCTGAGAAAAATTGAGATTTTTTTTCCCTGTAAGTCTATCAAACTACAGCCAAGAGAGTAATAGACTCCGAGCTCTCCTATTTTTTTTTTTCCATTTTCTGATTGAGCTAATGGAAACTTTAGAGTGATGACTTGTCAGGTGAGCATATGCCTGTTGTATGTCAAGTCATTTTTCTTCTCAAAAAATGCTACAGATCAGTCATGCAGTTTCATTTGTAAAATAAGTGAGAAGAGGAATGGTGATAATTTTGATTCATATAAACAGAAAATGCTAAAAATATGTAATATAGCAGACTATGAGATGTCCTCAAAAAGACAAATATTGTGAATATGAAACAGTCAGATTAAGATTCAAAATAAATTAATTTCAACCATATTAAATAAAAGTACAATATATAAGGATATTTTTAACATGATATCTGTTTCTCTGTGCCTAATATTTTCCACAGGATTGTGCTTTGTTTCAAATTCTCCCTCAGTGTATAACTTTTTAAGAATAGTCCTGAAGATAAAGCAAGTGTAAATGACTAGCTCATATCCTAAGGCATCAATGTGGAAAAGTCTCCTTAAGATGTCCAAGTATAACAATTTAAAAACTATATTTTGTGAGTTCAATCCAAGATACAAGTTAGCAGTAATTTATGAACATTCTTTAATTAGACCTAGTTTCAGTACATTCTTATCAGTCTGGATAAATAAACAGTCTATGCAGATAAGTCTCCATGCAACAACTAAAACTTTCACTGTACTGTCCCCTTCTCCTACTCCCCATAAACTGTGCCCCAAACTGGCTTGTAATTTCATGTGGCACCACTTCTTTCATCTGTCCTGGGTGCTTTCAAGATATGTTACATTATTTCTTATGGTAAATAAGTTAACTATCTTGCATCTATATTTTCAGCTTTGTTTTCCAACATTTACTAAAATTCCAAAGTCACTTCCACAAATAAGGAAAAAAAAATAAAATAAAATCACTAATATACTCCAAAACACTCACTTGAATATAGGCAACACAATTTTATTCCATGTAATATATTTATCGTGCTCTAACATTATCACTGCGGATGGTGACTGCAGCCATGAAATTAAAAGACACTTACTCCTTGGAAGGAAAGTTATGACCAACCTAGATAGCATATTAAAAAGCAGAGACATTACTTTGCCAACAAAGGTCCATCTGGTCAAGGCTATGGTTTCTCCAGTGGTCATGTATGGATGTGAGAGTTGGACAGTGAAGAAAGCTGAGCTCCGAAAAATTGATGCTTTTGAACTGTGGTGTTGGAGAAGACTCTTGAGAGCCCCTTGGACTGCAAGGAAATCCAACCAGTCCATCCTAAAGGAGATCAGTCCTCCGTGTTCACTGGAAGAACTGATGCTGAAGCTGAAACTCCAATACTTTGGCCACCTCATGTGAAGAGTTGACTCATTGGAAAAGACCCTGATGCTGGGAGGGATTGGGGACAGGAGGAGAAGGGGACACCAGAAGATGAGATGGCTGGATGGCATCACCGACTCGATGGGCGTGAGTTTGAGTAAATTCCGGGAGTTTGTGATAGACATGGAGGCCTGGCGTGCTGTGATTTATGGGGTCGCAAAGAGTCGGACACGACTAGCGACTGAACTGAACTGAACTGAACATTCATAGTTAACTGTTAACTGTGAATAGTTAACTGTTCACTTGTGCACTAAATTTATTCACTATTCATATGCCATAAAACAGATAGATTAATACTGATCAGTCATAGTTGCAGATAAGAATATCCAAAGGCATGGCAAATGGAATCATAATCTTCTGCTCCTGAACTAAGAGTTTAGAAACAAATAGAGAGCAAGTCATTAAATGAGCAGCATAAGTCACGCTGTTACCTTTCCATGCAAAATTATCCTATCTAACATTGATGAAATGTACATCTTTAGTAGGCCACTAGATATGACACTCCTTTTGAAAGGAAAATAAAATTGCATTCTTTGAGTGCACAAATTCTGTAACTCATTTTTCCTGGTAAACCAGTGAATGATTTAAATTCAGAAAACATCATACCTGGGATGTGTATGTAGGGTAGTTCCTAGGTAAAAGTCCATGAACATGCATGCATGCTAAATACTTCAGTTGTGTCTGACTCTGTGTGACCTCTGGACTGTAGCATGCCAGCTGCCCATGGGGTTCTCTAGGCAAGAATAATGGAGTGGCTTGCCATTTCCTTCTTCAGGGGATCTTCCCAAGCCAGGGATCGAACCTGCATCTGCTATGTCTCCTGCATTGACAAGCAGGTTCTTTATTACTAGCACCACCTGGGAAGTCCATAAAAGTCCACGATACAATATAAAAAGTCAAAAATTCTAAATAATCACTACAAGTATTAACAGGAGACATAAGTAAATCATAGGTCATGAAACTTGACCAGCAGGCAGAGAATCAGGTCAAGCAAGATGTCAGCAATGGAGTTGGAACTGAAGCAAACATTAACCTAGAACATTGAAAAGTGTGAACAAGCAGAGGAAGAATAGAGTACTGGCAAGCTCAGCAACAACCAACATACCTTTATATTTGAAGTACATTGCATAGGCCTTATCAAAAAGCTTTCACTATTGAATGTGTTCAGTCTACATGTACTGAGCAAACTTATACAGGTCAGAATCACTATAAGAAAATGTTTAAAAAATAAAAATTATAGGGCATAATAGGCTGTGATGCTTGCTTGTCCTTGTGATTATTAAAATATAAGTTACAGAAATGAGGTGCATGGAAAACAAATGCTACAATTTTGAAATACGTTTAAGGAATTTCAAAAGAGTATTAATCTCTTCCAAGTAATCAGAAATTCATCCTAAGTTTGCCCTTTTAAAATTACATTAAAAATTCAGTTCAGTTCAGTTCAGTCACTCAGTCGTGTCCAACTCTTTGCGAACCCATGAACCCCAGCATGCCTGGCCTCCTTGTCCGTCACCAACTCCTGGAGTCCACCCAAACCCATATCCACTGTGTCAGTGATGCCATCCAAGCATATCATCCTCTGTAGTCCTCTTCTCCTCCTGCCCTTAATCTTTTCCGGCATCAGAGTCTTTTCAAATGAGTCAGCTCTCTGCATCAAAGTGGCCAAAGTATTGGAGTTTCAGCTTCAACATCAGTCCTTCCAATGAACACCCAGGACTGATCTCCTTTAGGATGGACTGCTTGGATCTCTTTGCAGTCCAAGGGACTCTCAAGAGTCTTCTCCAACACCACAGTTCAAAAGCATCAATTCTTTGGGGCTCAGCTTTCTTTATAGTCCAACTCTCGCATCCATATATGACTACTGGAAAAAACATAGCCTTGACTAGATGGACCTTTGTTGGAAAAGTAATGTCTCTGGTTTTTAATATGCTGTCTAGGTTGGCCATAGCTTTTATTCGAAGGAGCAAGTGTCTTTTAATTTCATGGCTGCAATCACCACCTGCAGCGATTTTGGATCCCAGAAAAATAAAGTCAGCCACTGTTTCCATTGTTTCCCCATCTATTTGCCATGAAGTGATGGGACCATATGCCATGATCTTAGTTTTCTGAATGATGAGCTTTAAGCCAACTTTTTCACTCTCCTCTTTCACTTTCATCAAAAGGCTCTTTAGTTCTTCTTCACTTTTTGACTTAAAGGTGGTGTCACCTGCATATCTGAGATTATTGATATTTTTCCCAGCAATCTTGATTCCAGCTTGTGCTTCCTCCAGCCCAGCATTTCTCATGATGTACTCTGCAAATAAGTTAAATAAGCAGGGTGACAATATACAGCCTTGACGTACCTGTTTTCCTATTTGGAACCAGTGTGTTGTTCCATGTCCAGTTCTAACTGTTGCTTCCTGACCTGCATTCAGGTTTCTCAAGAGGCAGGTCAGGTGGTCTGGTGTTCCCATCTCTTTCAGAATTTTCCACAGTTTATTGTGATCCACACAGTCAAAGGCTTTGGCAGAGTCACTAAAGCAGAAATAGATGTTTCTCTGGAACTCTCTTCCTTTTTCAGTGATTTAGCAAATTTTGGCAATTTTATCTCTGGTTCCTCTGCCTTTTCTAAAACCAGCTTGAATATTTGGAAGTGCATGGTTCACGTATTGCTGAAGCCTGGCTTGGAGAATTTTGAGCATTACTTTACTAGTGTGTGAGATGAGTGCAATTGTGCGGTAGTTTGAGCATTCTTTGGCATTACCTTTCTTTGGGATTGGAATGAAAACTGACCTTTTCTGCATACAGAAATCTGCATGTAGGTCAAAAAGCTCCGCTTAGAACTGGACATGGAGCAACAGACTGGTTCCCAAATCAGGAAAGGAGTATGTCAAGGCTGTATACCATTACCCTGCTTATTTAACTTATATGCAGTGTACATCATGCAAAATGCTGGGATGGATGAAGAACAAGCTGGAATAAAGATAGCCAGGAGAAATATCAATAACCTCAGATATGCAGTTGAAACCACCCTTATGGCAGAAAGTGAAGAAGATCTAAACAGCCTCTTGATGAAAGTGAAAGAAGAGAGTGAAAAAGTTGGTTTAAAGCTCAACATTCAGAAAACTAAGATTTTGGCATCCAGTTCTATCACTTCATGGCAAGTAGCTGGGGTCTCAGTGGAAATAGTGGCAGGCTTTATTTATTTATTTATTTTTTGGGGAGGGGAGCTCCAAAATCACTGCAGATGGTGAGTTTAGCCATGAAATTAAAAGACGCTTGCTCCTTGGAAGAAAAGTTATGACCAACCTATACAGCATATTAAAAAACAGAGACATTACTTTATCAACAAAGGTCTGTCTAGTCAAAGCTTTGGTTTTTCCAGTAGTCATGTATGGATGTGAGAGTTGGACTATAAAGAAAGCTGAGCACCAAAGAATTGATGCTTTTGAATTGTGGTGTTGGAGAAGACTCTTGAGAGTCCCTTGGACAGCAAGGAGATCCAACCAGTCCATCATAAAGGAAATCAATCCTGAATATTCATTGGAAGGACTGATGCTGAAGCTGAAACTCCAATAGTTTGGCCACCTGATGCAGAGATCTGACTCATTGAAAAAGACCCTGATGCTAGGAAAAATTGAAGTCAGGAGGAGAAGGGGATGGCAGAGGATGAGATGGTTGGATGGCATCACCGACTTCAAAGACACAAGTTTGAGTAAGCTCCAGAAGTTTGTGATGGACAGGGAAGCCTGGTGTGCTGCAGTCCACGGGGTGGCAAAGAGTTGGCAGTGAAAGCACCTGAATTGAATTGAACTGAACTGAATTTAAAAAAAAAACAAAAAAACTGAAAAGAGTTCAGTGAATCCTAGGATACAATGTGGAATGTTTACATGTGTGTTAAATAAACTCACTGAAGGGATTTGGGAAAAATAGTACCACCCTATATGACTCTAGATAATTGTGTAATCTATTTGGCATTTTTTTCCCCAAGGGATTATGGGTTCATCATTCTAACACACATATTCATGCATACTGAAATTGAACAGTTAGGTAAATGGATAGTGTTTAGGTAAATGAATGGAGTAAGATTTTAAAATAAGCAAGGGGAGAAAGCTAGAATGATCCATGTGAAAATAGATTGCAGTTAAGGACATTACTAGTCATGTTTAGCTGTAGAAAGATACATGTGATCATGTATGACATATTTATGATATGTGTGCATACCCAAGCTAATATACATCATACATGTCCTTGCCCTGTTAGCTGAGCAGGCCTAGAAAAAATGATATCTCAGTGGGTTGAAAGTAATGATTTCCTTCCAAACAATACAGTATGACAAGGAAAAAAAAATTACAATGAAGAAACCTGATAAACACTACCTCAGGCAAATTGTCAAGTTCCACATCCACAATGATAAATCCTATAAGATTATGTACATTTGACAGGATGTGATGAAAATGACACTTTAACTTTGCCACCTTCTTCCCCTAAGTATATAACCCCAGTGTAAGTTTGAGAAAAATATCAGACAAATAGCAACTGAGGCACATTTTACAAAATACCTGACCAGTATTTCTCAAAACTATCAAAGTCAAGCAAAGCAATGTAACACTAAGAAACTATTACAGCTAAGAGGAACCTAAGGAAAGATGATGAATATGCATAGTATGGTATCTTGGATGGGATCCTGAAACAGAAAAAGAACATCAGGTTAAAAAAAAAAAAAAAAAAGGGAAATCTAAGTAAAATAAAATATAGAGTTTGTTTAAAAATAAGTTATTAATTTTGGTCTATTGATTGTTATAAATGCAACATACTAAAGCAAGGTATTAATAATAAAGGGGATTGTTTACAGCATAATTGGAAACTCTACCACCTTTGCAACTTTTTAGTAAATCTAAAACTTCTCTAAGATTTTTTAAAGTTAATTTATAAGTCTCTTTTTAAAGTAAATAATGTTTTATGGCTTAATCAGTTTATAACTATATATAATTACACAAATTGGAAGAAAATTATCATCCTTTATTTGAAAACTTTCTTATAAACCAAATTCATTTCTGGAAGAATTATTGTCATGAATCAAATCTCCAAAACAACTTTGCAAAAATAGATAAAACTATAATATGCATTAACTATTGATGTAATAATATACATAAAGAACTATTCTAAATGGTTTATAGACACCATTTCACTTATTTCTCACAACTCTATGAAGTGTATCTTATATATTTGCTAATGAAAGTATTGACACTCTTAAAGCTTAAAGAAACAACACTAAAAAAATGGGCAAATACTTGTGCATAATTCAAACAAGGCTGTCTAATTTCCCTCTATTCTTAAAATTTGTGCAGTTCTATCTAATTTAATCCTATGGCAGTCCTTTGATTTAGACATTAATTTTATCAACAATAATTTTATATAGACTTACAGAAAAGTGAATTTCTCAAGAACACAGTCAGTTATAGGGAGAAACTGTTTGGTTCTAAAATCTCTGCTTATTTTTTCCCTACCATTCTGGCCTGAACCATTACAGAGAAGGCAGATCTCTCTAGTCTACAAAATATTCTGGTATATACTTTTAGGAATACAAAGATATATACCAGTCATAGATTTTGCACTACTGAAATGTGTGTATGTGTGTGTGTGTTACGTAATAAAAAAAAAAAAAAATCAGTTAGAACTAAATTTACTTACAAATGAGTCGACCTAAAATAGTAGCGAGATAAACAAAATAGACATTTAATCTCTTTTAAACAGAGGAGATAAAAATAAACAAATAAGGACTTAATGACCTTCAACAGTTCGAGAGTTATAGTTTTTTCCCATCTTTTTTCTCATATTCACCTAATAGTCTGATATAATATTTTGGCTCAAGCACTCACATCTCAAATTCCAATGAATAAAGTTTAGGAACAAGAATAGAAAAACACAATGTTTTTATTTAAACATATATGGTGAGTTTGAGATAATTATGGTGTATTTTTTTGGCAGTAGTTAATATTTAGGATGACCCAAGAAAGAAGTTAGGACCAGAGGCATAGATGTGAGAGTTGAGGCTAAGTTTCAGGCATTAGTAAGAAGTCCATTAAATAGAAAAGACCCTAAACTAAACAGTTAAGCTAGATGGTGGTTGTTGTTGTTTTTCTTGTTGTGCAGTTGCAAAGTAGTGTCCTACTCTTTGTGACCCCATGAACTGCAGCATGCCAGCCTTCTGTCCTTCATTATCTCCTGTAGTTTGCTCAAACTCATGTCCTTTGCAACAGTCCTTGCAACTATCTAACCATCTCATCCTCTGCCACCCCCTTCTCCTTTTGCCGTCCATCTTTCCCATCATCAGGGTCTTTTCCAATGAGTTGACTCTTCTCATCAGGTGACCAAAGTATCGGAGCTTCAGCTTCAGCATCAGTCCTTCCAATAAATATTCAGGATTGATCTCCTATAGGGTTGATTTGTTTGATTTCCTTGGAGCCAAAGGACGTTCAAGAGTAAAACTCTTGAAAAGAATCAATTCTTTATGGTCCAGAAACTAGACAGAAACAGTGTTAATTTAACACAGATTAGAGTTAGACTTTTAAAAATACAGTAAGACTTTTAGAACTTTGAGACCTAATGTGATTGGTGATTTCAATGGGATCTCTAAGCTTCTATCAGAGTGAGAGGACACAGCCTAAAGAATCTAATGTTAATCAAATTGACTGAAATTTAGTTTATTGATGCCAGCCATTTTTATTATTTATCCATCCAACTTTTTTTTTTTTTTTTTTTTGGCCTACTATGTGCAGATCATACTGTAGGTACTAGAAATATAAATGTGAAGAAGACAGTGTAAAAAATCCAGAAAAAGAAAAATTAAAATCACTAGATCTATAAAATGGTATTTGCGGTTTATTGTGTGTATAAGAACACTTAGCAAACTGAGAGCTTTCAAAGTCAAAACAGACATGAATGTGAAGGGCATAACATTACAGGATGGCCTAGGAAGTGAAATTGTGGAAACTATTTTCTTTTTTTACAATGATTGGTTATTACAATGGGGGTTTCCAGATGACCAGGGATAGATTAAAAACAGTCATTTTATACCACTTCTGAATCATGACAAGTTTATTTTATGGTTATCAGAGTTTCTTACAAAAAATAACCTAAATTAAACTTCACTTATGTTCATGACATAAGCTAGATTTAGTTTTGCTTATGCGGCTTAAATGATTTCATCTATTTCAGGGTATTTTCAAGTCCAGCCTCCATTTTGTATTTAATGTTAGCAATTGAAATAATCCCTAATTTTTAATGTTTTGTTCTTCAGAGTACAGAGGCAGAGTGGACTTCAGGGCTAATTAGAATCAGTAGCTTATTAATAACCACAATGTAACCAGACTTAGTGTCATCTTCATCTTACAGTAGATTTTCTATTGTTTGGGTCTGCCAAGCACATCTCAGGCTGCATACTTCCTTGGCTTTGTCAACATCAAGATCCAGAGAAAGAAAAGAAAATTAAATTATTCTCATAATATTAAGATGCTATTCCTTTGAAAACTCTAGTATACATTTACCAGTATCACATAGATCCTACCTAGCTCAGTACCCATATACATAAAGAATAACTGGAGAGCATTGCATATAATTATGATAAACTCAGAGAAAATCATGACTTTAACTTAGAATGAAGTCATATACTTATAAATTGTGAATTCATATCAGAAATTATATTTAAATTACAGGAGAAGAGGAAATTTCTATTGTGACAGCAAACATAATGCTTATTATCAATGATGAGTGAAGGTTCTCTGAAGAGGTGACACCTAAGTTGAGATCCTGATTAAAAGAAGGAGCTATGTAAATAAAGATCAGTTGGAATAAGCAGAAAGAAGAGTTCTGACTACCACTAAGATAGGAAAGCACTTGATGTTTTGAAGCAAACCAGTGCTAAGGGGAAGGTTCATAGCATTACAGGTTTACCTCAAGAAACAAGAAAAAAGTCAAATAAATAACCTAGCTCTACACATAAGGCAACTAGAGAAGGAAGAAATGAAGAAACTCAGGGTTAGTAGAAGGAAAGAAATCTCAAAAAGTAGGGCAGAAATAAATGCAAAAGAAACAAAAGAGACCATAGCAAAAATCAACAAAGCTAAAAGCTGTTTTTTTTTAAAAGATAAACAAAATTGACAAACCGTTAGCAAGACTCATTTAAGAAACAAAGGGAGAAGAACCAAATCAGCAAAATTTGAAATGAAAATGGAGAGATCACAACAGACAACACTGAAATACAAAGGACCATAAGAGATTACTACCAGCAGCTCTATGCCAGTAAAATGGACAACTTGGAAGAAATGGACAAATTCCTAGAAAAGTATAAATTTCCAAAACTGAACCAGGAAGAAATAGAAGATCGTAACAGACCCATCACAAGCAAGGAAATCGAAACTATAATCAGAAATCTTTCAGCAAAAGCCCAGGACCAGATGGCTTCACAGCTGAATTCTACCAAAAATTTAGAGAAGAGCTAACACCTATCTTACTCAAACTCTTCCAGAAAATTGCAGAAGTAGGTAAACTTCCAAACGCATTCTATGAAGCCACCATCACCCTAATTCCAAAACCAGACAAAGATGCCACAAAAGAAGAAAGCTACAGGCCAATATAACTGATGAACATAGGTGCAAAAATCCTTAACAAAATTCTAGCAAACAGACTCCAACAACATATTAAAAAGATCATACATCATGACCAAGTGGGCTTTATCCCAGGAATGCAAGGATTCTTTAATATCCTCAAATCAATCAATGTAATACACCACATCAACAAATTGAAAGATAAAAACCATATGATTATCTCAATAGATGCAGAAAAAGCCTTTGACAAAATTCAAAATTCATTTATGATTAAAACTCTCCAGAAAGCAGGAATACAGGGAACATACCTCAACATAATAAAAGCTATATATGACAAACCCACAGCAAACATTACCCTCAATGGTGATGAAAGGTTGTTGCTGAAGGATAAGACGCCAGGATTCTTGGCCTCCGGAGGAGACGAATTCAATCCGGGACCAGAGACAAGGCTGGATCGCTTAGAGCTTTTGTGTAATAAAGTTTTATTAAAGTATAAAGGATATAAGGATATAAGTATAAAGGATATAAGATAGAACAGCATGTATATTATCTATGGTGAAACAGATCACCAGCCCAGGTGGGATGCATGAGACAAGTGCTTGGGCCTGGTGCACTGGGAAGACCCAGAGGAATCGGGTGGAGAGGGAGGTGGGAGGGGGGAGGGGGATGGGGAATACGTGTAACTCTATGGCTGATTCATATCAATGTATGAAAAAACCCACTGGAAAAAAATAATAAAAAAATAAATTAATTAAAAAAAAAAGTATAAAGGAGATAGAGAAAGCTTCTGACATAGGCATCAGAAGGGGGCAAAAGAGTACCCCCCTCCTAGTCTTTAGCTGTGTGTTATATAGTCACTCACAGTCTGTTAATGAAAAGAAAGAAGTGTCATAAAATTTAGAATGGCACCAGATAATTCATCCCTGGCCATAAAATGATTGACTTGAATCTTGTAGAAGGGCAGAATACCAGCAAATAGTTTTGTTTACATAGATTAGGGGAACAATACCTGAGTAAGTAAGTTAGGCCGTTTGGCAGAACCAACTTGAAGATAGAGTCTGGGGTACATTAACATAGCTTAAGACAACATTTCCATAAGAAAAAGAAATGTATTGGTTAACTCAAGGTTTGAGAGTAGTTAGCTTCAGGTGAAACCAGGTGTCATGGCAACACAGCATTTTAAGAGAAACCTTCTTTTAAATTTGTATAGAGAAGAAAAAAATATCGCTTTTTTTTTCTCCTGCCACTTAAGAGAGATAAAAATGTCTGGCACTTGCAGCCTCTTTCCTCCATTTGGAGACCCCTGGCCTTCCTGCCTGTTACCCTCTCAGTGAAAAATTGAAAGCATTTCCCCTAAAATCAGGAACAAGACAAGGGTGCCCACTCTCACCACTACTATTCAACATAGTTTTGGAAGTGTTGGACACAGCAATCAGAGCAGAAAAAGAAATAAAAGGAATCCAGATAGGAAAAGAAGAAGTGAAGCAACCCAGTAAAGAGCAGCATTGTGAATAAAGGAAAAAACAGTCAGAAGTAAGAAATGAGGTTGGATATGAAGGAAAAGATAAAACAAGTAAGCCAATGTAAAAAGTTGTGATTTTTATTCTCATTGTAATAAGAAGCTATTGGAAAATTTCAAGCAGGATAATAACAGAATCAAGAGATCATGTTTGCTACCCATGTTGGAAATACCAAGTTCCAAATGGTATATATTGGCTAAGAGGTGAAATAATTATCTGAAGAGTGATCATATTTTGAAAGCAGAACATTTTTAATGGTGCCTCAAATGTTTTTTCTTTTATTTTTGTCCTTTTTCTTTATTTTTATTTAAGTTGTCAGCACCTTACCTCACTCCATACAAAATTATTATTAACAAATAAGTACAGTAAGTCCCATTTATACTTACCTTCATGTTGCAAGCTTTCAAAGTGATAAACATGTGTGCACATGTCCAATCACCTAAGTTATTTTATGTGTCTGGCATACATTGTCATGTACATACATCCCCTATAAGTGGCTGCCCTTTTGTGTACTTTACTGTTCAGTTCTGTATACAGTATAACACTATCTTTATTTCAAGCCCAGGATGTCCAGAAGCAAATGTAAAAGCAATGGTGATGTAGTGGGGATCACTGTAATTTTAAAGGTACTGTACTATGAGATTAAAAATGCTTTCTTTTTTGTGGTTGTTTCTTTTTTGTGTATTATTTGTATGAAAAGTATTATAAACCTATTACAGTACAGTATTATATAGCTGACTGTTTTGGTTAGATACCTAGACCAATTTTGTTGAACTTACTAATAAATTGGTCTTATGAACATACTCTTGGAAAGAAATGCATTTGTATGTAGGGAATTTACTTATTACAGGAAATGGTGTTGAGAACCTAAGCATATAAGTCCCCACTTATTTTCAGCATAAGCCTAGCTTTTTCTTAGATATTTTAAAATCTCCTTTTTCCATGCCTCAGCATATGTAGTTGTATATAATCCACACAATATAATGTAATGAAAATGCAAGCAACTGCCTCTCATATCATGCATTGGAATTCATTTTAAGTTTTATTTTTTCCTAAACATTTTCGAGCAAGAGAAAAATTTGGAATTAAAATCCATAGAAACTGCTTTAAAGTCATCTTGTCAAAGTAAGAACAAGTAAAAACAGTCTTCCAATTAGACATTTACCATACACTTGCCAGTGATGGTAAATTAGTTCAGTGTAATTTGATTTTTCTCCAGGCTCTTAACCAGATATCTACATGAGATAAACCATCAAACAGAAAAGAGCTTTCTCCTAAAAATAGTCAATGCTTCAGTGGCTTAAAATAAGACAATGAAAGCTAGGTCACTTTGAGAACATTTTTTGATTTTTAAAAACAGTTTTAAGAATTTGACAAGATATAATTTTGTTGTAAAAGTGTAGCATCTCAAGATTATTATTCATAGAGTTGACTAACAGGAAACTAATGCACTTAAAGTAGTTGTTTGTTGATACAAAACACATGATTCAGAGTACAGACCCACATATATCCTGAAATTTGTGATAACTGGTTATGTATGAGGATCCCTTTCTTGAGTATAGAAATCATTAATAATTTTAACTGTCATTATTATTACAAAATTGTTATTAATATGCACTACTATATTATGATAATGTAACTTTAGATAACCAAAATAAAATCCCTTATAAATCTAACTGGAAATAACTAAATGAGCTAGGTGGTAATGTTTTAACTTGCATTAATGGAATGCAAAATAGTTTAAGTATAATGAAATATTCAAATTGAATCTTTCTCAAAGTAGCTTTATATTTAAAAAATATTCAGCACAGATGTTAGGATGGATTTATTGTACATATGTGAAATTTCTAGGCTGTTTATACAGCTTAACTTTCTATTACTGAATTTGCCTTCAATTCAGGCTTCTGCATTTTGCTGTTTATGACCAAATGGTTTCCTCTTTCTTCCACACACATTTAAATGTGTGGTAATAAAATGTAATGAGGGAAGAGAATGGTAATTATGAATGAGTACATGTGGTAGACAAACCGACTAATTGCACGTATATTTGCATGGATTATAACCAGATATGCAGAAAGAGGAACAATTGCAAAACAGTTCTAAACATCTCTCTGTAGATATGTTTTTTGTACTTCTTCTACTATAACCATTCTGGTTAAACTTATACTTCAGTTAGTCTTATATTAAGTTGATTAAATATGGAAAAATCTAAAGAATTTATTTTAATCTTTTAAGCTGAATCACTCAAAACTTTTCTTAAATGTTTACAAAGTATGTAAGGCCAATGTTTAATTAGTAAGATGATTTTTCTGATTATATCTATATAGTAGTATAACTTGGGGATGGTGTAGAAAAGTTGCTGATTCTGTATTGGTACTAATGTAGTTAAATGTTTAATATTGGTGTCAGACCTGAGTTCAAATTCTCAGTGGTTCACTTTCTAATACGTAGTTCTTGGCAACTGACCTAACTTCTTTTATCTCATAATTTTTTCCATCTGTTTAATGGGGATGGGATCCTAGACACAGTAAAAAGTGGATAAAAGAAACTTTCGGCATTTATATTGGAATGGAAGAAATGAAATTATCCTTATATGCAAACATGATTTCCTAAGTAGAAACAAAAAATCTACAAGATAAATAAATAAATAATGTTTAGCACTAATAATTAACTTTTTAGTAAGACTGCAGGGTTCAAATCAGTCTCCCAAGCCTACATTTATTTCTGTTACATGTTCACTAGCAGTGAGAAATTGAAAACTAAGTATTAAAAACAAAAATAAACAAACAAACAAAGAAACATCACCAAATATAAAATGCTTACTTATAAGTAAAACTTAGTTTTTCTTTGTTAAAGATAGAAACAAACACTTTGCATGCATGATACAATGCACATACATATATGCACACACAGAGGCACACAGATGGTCTGTAATCCCTTTACTTTTGGAAATTAAATCTGGGTGCCATTATTTAGATGTCTTCTCCCCCACTCAGTGAAATACATGCAAGTCACTGGAGAAAATGAACAAACTGCTCTATTTATTTTTATTTAATTAAATTGCAGTATATATGATTTAATGACTCGAATCAAGATGGTGGAGTAAGAGAATGTGGAACTCACCTCCCCACAACAAACACACCAGAAATATATCTGCCTGATGAAAAAAATCTCTTTGAAAACTAAGGTAAAACTAGGAGAAAGACTCCTCTATGACTAAGATTATAAGAAAGATACATGTAAATCAGATAGGAAGGAAAGAGAAGTGATCAAAATAGAACTTATGCCCCTGGGAGGAACTTAGAGAAAAGGAACGTTAGAGACAGATGTTCCCTGAAGAGGGAGAGGTTCAAGCCACATATTGGGCACCATAACCATTTGTTATTGTTGTTGTTTGATTGCTAAGCCATGTCAGATTCTTAGTGACCCTGTGGACTGCAGCCCACCAGGCCAGGCTCCTCTGTCCTCCACTATCTCCTGGAATTTCCTCAAATTCATGTCCATTGAGTTGGTGATGCTCTCTAACCATCTCATCCTCTGACTTTGTCATAGCCATAGGGTCCACCAAAGGGAAGACAAACCCTCCTTGGCTGGTTGGAGAGTGAGTTGACAGAACAGGAAGATTTGCTTGTTTCAAAGCAGGGTGGAAAGGGCAACTTGAGACTGCACGTGGCTGGCTGATTGGTTTCTTGCTATGACCTCAACACATATATTAGCCAGAACCAAGTGTGTGTGCTCCAGCAGCCTTTGCTTCATTTTGCACCTCCACACTAGAGCAAGAACTACAATAAATGGGGGGAAAACTTAGCCATGAGTGTCTGAGGTCGTTGAAACCCTAAGCAGCATTGGAGCAAAAAGATGGTAACCATTGCTGGTGATTACGCAGTCAAGGCAACAGAGCATCAGAGAAAGTCTTGATCGCTTATGGCAGTCAGCCTGACACACTCCATGACTTGACCCTAAGCAAATACCCACATCAGCTCCTCTTGCTCACTACCCTCTTCCAGAGTTGAGAGTAATGGTGTTTGGTAAAGGGAGAGAACATACTTGAGGGAAACAAGTCAACATGGACCTGCTCTAGCAGGTTCAGCTATGATACTATACCTCATAGGGTGGGGGTGGTAACAGCAACTAAGAACAGGACAAACCCCAGGCATATCTCCTGATAGTCCTAACCCCTTCTTCTGCAATCTACTCAATCTATAATGAAAGTGAAAAGAATAACAAGGGAGAAAAGACAGTCTCTTCAATTAGTGGTGCTGAGAAAAGAGGACAGTAACATGTAAAAGAATGAAATTAGAAAATATTCTTATACCCTATACAAAAATAAAATGAATTAAAATTCTAAATGTAAAACTTGTAGAACAGAACATAGAATTCTCTTTGACATAAATTGTCTGTCCAGACAAGGGGAAGAGGCAAAAGTAAGCAAATGAGAACTTGGTGTCCTTCAGTTGCTAAGTCGTGTTTCATTCTTTGCAACCCCATGGACTGTAGATGCCAGACTCCCATTCTTCACTATTTCCCAGAGTTTGCTCAAATTTTAAATCCATTGAGTTGGTGATGCTATCTAACCATCTCATCCTCTGCCTCCCCCATCCCCTTTTGCTCTCAGGTTCAGTTATCAGAGCCTTTTCCAATGAGTCAGCTCTTCTCAATAGGTGGCCAAAATATTGAAGCTTCAACTTCAGCATCTGTCCTTCCAATGAGTATTCAGGGTTGATTTTCTTTAAGATTGAGTAGTTTGATCTAATTAAGTCAAGCAATGTGACCTAATTGAATTTAAAACTTTGGAGCAGTAAAGAGAACCATCAAGAAAGTGAAAAGAGAGCCTCCAGAATGGGAGAAACTATTTGCTTATGATGTGACTGATAAGGGTTAATATAAAAAAACTATAAACAGTTCACACAACTCAATTTTAGCAAAATAGTCCCAATAAAAAAGGACAGGAGGCCTATATAGATTTTTTTTTTTCCAAAGAAGACATACAGATGTCTAACAGCCATATGAAAAAATACTAAATATCACTGATAATCAGAGAAAGACACATTTAAACCACAATGAGCTATCCTCTTACGTCGGTCAAAATACTTATCAAAAAGTCTGCAAATGTCAGATATTGGCATGAAACTGCAGAAAAGAGTACTCTAATGAACTGTGGTGTTGGGGAAGACTCTTGAGAGTCCTTTGGACTGCAAGGAGATCAAACCAGTCAGTCCTAAAGAAAATCAATCCTGAATATTCATTGATGTTGAAGCTGAAACTCCAATACTTTGGTCACCTGATGCGAAGAGCTGATTCATTTGAAAAGACCCTGATGTTGGGAAAGATTGAGGGCAGAAAGAGAATGGGATGACAGAGGATGAGATGGTTGGGTGGCATCACTGACTCAGTGGACATGGGTTTGGGTGGACTATGGGAGTTGGTGATGGACAGGGAGGCCTGGCGTGCTACAGTTCATGGGGTCGCAAAGGGTCAGACACAACTGAGCAACTGAACTGAACTGAATTGAATACACTGTGGGTAGAAATGTAAACAGGTGCAGCCACTGTGGAAAACAGTTTGCAGGGGCCCTAAAAAATCTAAAAATAGAACTATCATGTTATCCAACAATTCCATTCAGTTCAGTTCAGTTCAGTCATTCAGTCATGTCTGACTCTATGCAACCCCATGGAATGCAGCACGCCAGGACTCTCTGTCCATTACCAACTCCTGGAGTTTACTCAAACTCATGTATATTGAGTAGGTGATGCATCCAATCATCTCATCCTCTGTCATCCTCTTCTCATCCCATCTTCACTCTTTCCCAGCATCAGGGTCTTTTCCAATGAGTCAGTTCTTCGAATCAAGTGGTCAAAGTATTGGATTTCAGCTTCAGCCTCATTCCTTTCATTGAATATTCAGGATTGATTTCCTTTTGGATGTACTGTTTGGATCTCCTTGCTGTCCACGGGACTTGCAAGAGTCTTCTCCAACACCACAGTTCAAAAGCATCAATTCTTAAGTGCTCAGCTTTCTTTATAGTCCAACTCTCACATCCATACATGGCCACTGGGAGAAACATAGCTTTGACTAGATGAACCTTTTTTGGCAAAGTAATATCTCTGCTTTTTAATATGCTGACTATGTTATTCATAATTTTTCTTCCAAGAAGCAAGCATCTTTTAATTTCATGGCTGCAATCAACATCTGCAGTGATTTTGGAACTCCCAAAAATAAAGTCTCCCATTATGTCCATTGTTTCTCCATCTATTTGACTTGAAATGATGGGGCCAGATACCATGATCTTAGTTTTCTGAATGTTGAGTGTTAAGCCAACTCTTTACCTCTCCTCTTTCACTTTCATTGACAGGCTCTTTAGTTCTTTACTTTCTGCCATAAGGGTGGTGTCATCTGTATATCTGAGGTTATTGATATTTCTCCCAGCAATCTTGATTCCAGCTTGCACTTCATCCAGTCCAGCATTTCTCAAGATGTACTCTGCATATAAATTAAATAAACAAGGTGACAATATACAGCCTTGACATACTCCTTTCCCTATTTGGAACCAGTCTGCTGTCCCATCTACAGTTCTAACTGTTACTTTTTTGCCTGCATACAAATATCTCAGAAAGCAGGCACGGTGGTCTGGTATTCCCATCTCTAAGAATTTTCCAAAGTTTGTAGTGATCTACAGAGTCAAAGGCTTTGGTGTAGTCAATAAAGCAGAAGTAGATTTTTTTTTTTTTTCTGGAATTCTGTTGCTTTTTTGTTGACCCAACGGGTGTTGGCAATTTGATCTCTGGTTCCAATGCCTTTTCTAAAACCAGCTTGAACATCTGGAAGTTCACAGTTCACATATTGTTGAAGTCAGGCTTGGAGATTTTTGAGCATCATTTTGCTAGTGTTTGAGATAAGTGCAATTGTGCGATAGTTTGAGCTTTCTTTGGCATTGCCTTTCTTTGGGATTGGAATGAAAACTGACTTTTTCCAGTACTGTGCTACTGCTGAGCTTTTCTGATTTGTTGGCATACTGAGTGCAGCACTTTCACAGCATCATCTTCCAGGATTTGAAATAACTCAACTGGAATTCCATCACTTCCACTAGCTTTGTTCATAATGATGCTTCCTAAGTCCCACTTGACTTTGCATTCCAAAATGTCTGGCTTTAGGTGTGTGATCACACCATTGTGATTATCTGGATCATGAAGATCTTTTTTGTATAGTTCTTCTGTGTATTCTTGCCACCACTTCTTAATATCTTCTGCTTCTGTAATTCCATACCTTTTCTGTCCTTTATTGTGCCCATCTTTGCATGAAATGTTCCCTTGGTATCTCTAATTTTGTTGAAGAGATCTCTAGTCTTTCCCATTCAATTGTTTTCCTCTTATTTCTTTGCATTGATCACTGAGGAAGGTCTTCTTATCTCTCCTTGCTAGTCTTTGGAACTCTGCATTCATATGGGTATATCTTTCCTTTTCTCCTTTGCCTTTCACTTATCTTCTTTTTGTAGCTATATGTAAGGCCTCCTGAGACAACCATTTTGCATTTTTTCATTTCTTTTTTGGGGAGTATCGTCTTGATCACTGCCTCCTGTACAATGCCAGGAACCTCCATCCACAGTTCAGGCACTCTGTCTATCAGATCTAATCCCTTGAATTTATTCGTCACTTCCCTTGTATAATCATAAAGTATTTGATTTAGGTCATACTGAATGGTCTAGTGGTTTTCCATACTTTCTTCAATTTCAGTCTGAATTTGGCAATAAGGAGTTCATGATCTAACCCACAGTCAGCTCCCACTCTTGCTTTTGCTGACTGTATAGAGTTTCCCCATTTTGGCTGCAAAGAATATAATCAATCTGATCTCAGTGTTGACCATCTGGTGATGTCCCTGTGTAGAGTCTTCTCTTGTGTTGTTGGAAGAGGGTGTTTGCTATGACCAGTGCATTCTCTTGGCAAAACTCTATTAACCTTTGCCCTGCTTCATTCTGCACTCCAAGGCCGAATTTGCCTGTTGCTCCAGGTGTTTCTTGACTTCCTACTTTTGCATTCCAGTCCCCTATAACGAAAAGGACATCTTTTGGGGGTGTTAATTCTAAAAGGTCTTGTAGGTCTTCATAGAACCATTCAACTTCAGCTTCTTCAGCATTACTGGTTGGGGCATAGGCTTGGATTACTTGGATTGAATGATTTGCCTTCGAAACGAACAGAGATCTTTCTGTCATTTTTGAGGTTGTATCCAAATACTGCATTTTGGACTATTTTGTTGACCATGATGGCTACTTCATTTCTTCTAAGGGATTCCTGATATAATGTTCATCTGAGTTACATTCACCCATTCCAGTCCATTTTAGTTCGCTGATTCCTAGAATGTCGACATTCACTCTTGCCATCTCCTGTTTGACCACTTCCAATTTGCCTTGATTCATGGACCTGACATTCTAGGTACGTATGCAATTTTGCTCTTTACAGCATTGGACTTTGCTTCTATCACCAGTCACATCCACAACTGGGTATTGTTTTTGCTTTGGCTCCACCCCTTCATTCTTTCTGGAGTTATTTCTCCACTGATCTCCAGTAGCATATTGGGCACCTACCGACCTGGGGATTTCCTCTTTCAGTATCCTATCATTTTGCCTTCTCATACTGTTCATGAGATTATCAAGGCAAGAATACTGAAGTGGTTTGCCATTCCCTTTTCCAGTGGACCACATTCTGTCAGACCTCTCCACCATGACCTGACCGTCTTGGGTGGCCCCATATGGCATGGCTTAGTTTCATTGAGTTAGACAAGACTGTAATCCTGTGATCAGATTGGATAGTTTTCTGTGATTATGAAGGCAATGGCAACCCACTCAAGTACTCTTGTCTGGAAAATCCCATGGGCATAGGAGCCTGGTAGGCTGCGGTCTATGTATGGGGTCGCACAGAGTCAAACACGGCTGAGCGACTTCACTTTCACTTATCACTTTTATGCATTGGAGAAGGAAATGGCAACCCACTCCAGTGTTCTTGCCTGGAGAATCCCAGAGACGGGGGAGCCTGGTGAGCTGCCATCTATGAGGTTGCACAGAGTCAGACATGATTGAAGCGACTTAGCAGCAGCAGCCCTCTGATGCCCTCTCGCAACACCTACCGTCTTACTTGGGTTTCTCTTCCCTTGGATGTGGGGTAACTTTTCATGGCTGCTCCAGCAAAGTGCAGCCACTGCTCCTTACCTTGGACAAGGGGTATCTTCTCAGGGCCTCCCCTCCTGACTTTGGCGTGGAGTAGCTCCTCTCAGCCCTCCTGCGCCCCTGTAGCCGCCGCTCCTCAGAGGTGGGGAAGCTCCTCTCGGCGGCCGCCCCTGACCTCGGGCGTGGGGAAGCTCCTCTGTGCTACTCCTGCGCTGTCGCAGCCTGGCGCTCTCAGTCGCCACGCCTGACCTTGGGCAAGGGGTAGCTCCTCACGGCCATGCTTCTGTGCGGTCTGTTGCAGCCGGCATGCTTGAACATAAATATGTGGGCTTATATCTAGCATTCTATTTTCATCCAGAGATATATTGTCTGTTTTTGTGCTGGTAAAATACTGTTTTGATTATTGTAACTTTGTATTATAGTCTGAGGTCAGAATGCTTGATGCTTCCAGCTTTACTCTTTTTTGTCAAGTTTGCTTTAACTATTTGGAATCTTCTGTGGTTTTACACAAATTGTATGATTATTCTTTGTTAGTTCTGTGAAAATATCATGAATATTTTGATTGGTATTACATTAAATTCATAGATTGTTTTGTATAGTATGGACAATTTACCAATATTAATTTTTCCAATACAAGAAAATATGTTATCTTTCCATTTCATTATATCATTTTCAAATGTCTTCACCAGTGTTTTAAAGTTTTTATAGTATAGGTCTTTTACCACTTTGATTATGTTTATTCCTATGTATTTTAAACTTTTTGCTAAAATCTTAAATGAGGTTTATTTCTTTTTATATTTCTGATAGTTCATTATTAGTATACAGAAAACTAATTGATTTCAGTATATTGATATCATATCCTGCAACTTCACATAATTCATTTATTAATTGTAATCTTTTTTTGGTGGGGACTTTAAAGGCTTATATATATATTGCATTATGTCATCTATAAATAATAGTAATTTTACTTCTTCCGTTCTATTTAAGATGACTTTATTTCTTTTTGTTTGTTTATTTGTTTGATAATTGTGGTTAATCCTCCCAATACTATGTTAATTGAACTGCTGATAGTGAGCCTTCTTTTCTTGTTTTTGACTTTATGGAAAAAACTTTCAGCTTTTCATTGTAAAGTATATTACTTCTGTCACCTCTGAGTTTGGCATAAATGGTTTTAATCCTGTTGAGATACGTGTCCTCTATAGCAACAGTGATTAGAGTTTTCACTCTGAATGGATGTTGAAATTTGTCAAATGCTTTTTCTGCGTCTACTGAGGTCTTTTGTTGTGGTGCATGGACTCTCTAGTTGAAGCTTGTGGGCTCTCTAGTTGTGGTACATGGATTCCAAGGCATAAAGGCTCGGTAGTTGTGGTGCATGGGCTTAGCTGCTCTGTGGAATGTGGGATCTCAAATCTCTAAACAGAGATTTAACCTATGTCCTCTGCATTACAATGTGAATTCTTAACCACTAGACCATTAGGGAAATCCACATTTAATATATTGTTGGATTTGGTTTGCTAATATTTTGTTGAAGATTTTTACATCTATTTTTATCAGAGATTTTTTTAAAAAGTTTTTTATTTGTTTTGCTATTAGGGTAATGGAAGCATTATAAAACTAATTTGGGAATATTTCATCTTCTCCAATTTGGGGGGATAGTTTAAGAATAATAGTTTCATGCTTTCACTTGTCCATTAGAATTCACTGTAAAGCTGTCCGTTCCTGGACTTTTGTTTGATGGTTTTTTTCGTTTTGTTTTGTTTTTTACTAATTCAATTTCATTTCTAGGTATCAGTCTGTTCAGATTATATATTTCTTCCTGATTCAGTCTTGAAAGGTTTTATGTTTTAGGAACTTATCTAGTCCCTCTAATTTGTTCAATTTGTTGGCATATCAATTTGTTGGCTCAGTATTCTCTTATGACTTTTTTTATTGTTATGTTATTCTTTATAATTCTCTTTTCTAATTACTTATTTTGTTTATTTAGGCCCTTTTTTCCTTTATCATAATGATCCTGGCAAAAGGCTCACAAATTTTGTTGATATTTTCAAAAATTCAGTCATTGTCAGTCATTGGTTTCATTGTTTTTCTGTGTGTGCCTTTTTTTTTTTTTTTTTTTTTTTCATTTTTTGCCCTCTATTTTACCAATTTATTTTTTGATCAATACTATTTTCTTCCTTCTTCTAAATTTAAACATTGTTTGCTCCTTTTTGTAACTCCTTTTGGTGGTAGGTGGGGTGGTTTATTTGAATTTTTTTCTTTTCTCTTGAGGTAGGCTGGTATCCCTCTTAGAACGGTTTTTGCTGTACATCATTTATCCTGGAAAAATTTGCTTTTGTTTGTCCCAAGCAATTGTCTGATTTCCTTTCCATTAACTCATTTTTTAAACAGCATGTTGTTTAATCTTTGTACATTGTTTTTCCGTTCTTTTTTTCTGTAATTGATTTTTAGTTTCATACCATTGTGTTCAGAAGACACTTGACATAATTTCAACCCTCGCAAATTTGTTGAATCTTCCTTTGTGACCCAGTGCAGGTTTACTCCTTGAGCATTTTCCATGTGCACTTGAAAGAAATGAATATTATCCCATTTTTGGATGGAATATGTTAAGTCCAACTGGTCTTTTGTGTAATTTAATACCATTTATGCTTTATTGATTTTCTGTTTGGGTGATTTGTTTATTGATGTAAATGAGATATTGAATTCCCCTACTGCCACTGTATTATTATTAATTTCTCCCTTTATATCTGTTAATATTTGCTTTATAGAGTTAGGTGTCCCCATGTTAAGTGCATTTGTGATGACTCATATTATAGTCTCTTCTATGGTCACTTTGACCACTTTATTTTTACATAATGCCAGTCATTGTCTTTTGTTACAGAATATTTAAAGAAACTCTTTGTCTAATATGTTTATTTCCATTTGCATATGTGTTTCATTTCCATTTCTATCCCCTCACTTTCATTCTGTGTGTTTCTTTAGTTCTGAATGAAGTCTCATGTAGGCACCAAATAGATGGGTCTTATTTTTCTATCCAATCAGTACCCTATGTCTTTTCATTGGAACACTTACTCCTATTAAAGTTAAAGAATTATTGATAAGTACATATGTTTAATGCCATTTTGTTACTTGTTTTCTGGTTATATTTACTGATGACATCAAAGACTTTGACTGTGTGGATCACAGCAAACTGGAAAATTCTTAAAGAGATGGGACTATCAGACCACCTTACCTGCCAAATGAGAAATCTGTATGCAGGTGAAGAAGCAACAATTAGAACTGGACATGGAAGAATGGACTGGTTCCAAATTGGGAAAAGAGTACAACAAAGCTGTAGATTGTCACTCTGCTTAATTAACATATATGCAGAGTACATCATGTGAGATGTTGGGCTGGATGAAACACAGGCTGGAATCAAGATTGCTGGGAAAAATATCAATAACCACAGATATGCAGATGGCACCATCCTTATAGCAGAAAGTTGTAGAGGAACTAAATAGCTTCTTGATGAAAGTGAAAGAGGAGAGTGAAAGCTCTGGCTTAAAACTCAACATTCAAGAAACTAACATCGTGGCATCTGGTTGCATCGTTTCATGGCAAATAGGTGGGGAAACATTGTGACTTTATTTTTTCTTGGGTTCCAAAATCACTTCAGATGGTGATTGCAGCCATGAAATTAAAAGATACTTGCTGCTTAGAATAAAAGCTGTCACCAACCTACTCAGTGTATTAAAAAGCAAAGACATTACTTTTCTGACAAATGTCTGTCTAGTCAAAGCTATGGTTGTTCCAGTAGTCATGTATGGATATGAGCATTGGACCATAAAGAAAGCTGAGCACCAAAGAATTGATGCTTTTGAACTGTGGTGTTGGAGATTTTTGACAGTCCCTTGGACTGCCAGGGGATTCAACCAGTCAACCCTAAAGTAAAGCATTCCTGAATATTTATTGGAAGGACCGATGTTGAGGATACACCTTCACTATTTTGGCCACCTGATGGAAAGAACTGACTCATTGGGAAAAAAAAAAAAAAAACCTGATGCTGGGAAAGATTGAAGACAGGAGGAGAAGGGGGTGACAGAGGATAAGATGGTTGGATGGCATCACTGACTTGATGGGCATGAGTTTGAGCAAGCTCCAGGTGTTGGTGATGGACAGGGAAGTCTGGTGTGCTGCAGCCCATGGGATCCAAAAAGTCGGCCATGACTGAGCGACTGAACTGAAGTGTTTTTCTATCCAATAAGTACACTATGTCTTTTAATTAGAATACTTACTTTTTTGAAAGTTAAATAATTATTGATAAGTATATAGTTAGTGCCATTTTGTTACTTGTTTTCTGGTTGTATTTATAGTTCTTCTCTGTCCTTTTGTTCTTCTAATTTCTTCCCATGTGGTTTAATGATTTCTTTACTGGTGAGATTGTGCTCCTTTCTCTTTTGTTATGGTATTTTTTCTATTTGTGCTTATCATGGGGTTTGTGTATGTTGACTCTATATATTTCTACTTGTTTTAAGCTGATAGTCATTTAAGTTGAAATATATTCTAAAGGATACTCCCCTCTCCCACTTTCTGTGGTTTTGGAATCATATTTTACATCTTCATGTTTATCCCTTAATGGTTTATTTTTTCTCTAGTTGATTTTACAATATTGGATTTTTATCTTCATATTTATTTATTTCAGTAGTTGATTCAAGCTTTTGCTACACATTTGTCTTTATTAGTGGGATTTACCATCTGAGCCACCAGGGACTCTCCATAAATTTTTTAATTCACCTTATAGCATTGTCTTTTCCTCTTACACCCTTTAACTCATTTCATATGATTAGTTTAGTATTAAAGAAATCTTAGTTTTGCTTGTCTAAAAAGTTTTTTAAATCTCTCTTTCAACTCTTAATGATAACCTTGGTTGGTAGATTATCCTAGGATTTAGCTTTTTCCCTTTAGCATGTTAAATACATCATCCCACTCCCTTTTTGTCTGCAAAGTTTCTGCAGAAAAATCAGCTGATTTTTTATGGGGGTTCTGGTGTTTTGTTTTTTTTTAATGACAGCTTTTCTCTTGTTGCCTTTACAATTCTCTAATTTTAACTTTTGATCTTCTAAATATGTCTATTAATACTAATTTGGAGCTCTTTGTGTTCATCTTCTTTGGGGCTCCATGTGCTTTTTATAACTGGAAATCTGTTTCTGTGTATACTGGTTTGGTCATAGGAAATCAACCAGAGCCCCAGGCAGTTTTCAGTCTGTTTCCTCTGCCTTGTTCCTTGGAGTAAGGATGTATGTTTACTTTTTATGAGCAGAGACTTGGTTTCCTACAGCCTTCCAATAAGTCTCATTTTTTTTCAAATAAACTAAAGGAACTCATCTCCCTGGTGTTAGATCCCAGAGCTGCAGTGCCTAATATGTGACGGGAACCTCCCACTCTACAGGAAGTATCCCTAGGCTCATGATATTCTCCTCACCTTCTGTGGCCCCTGCTGGAGGCATGGGTCTCTACCTGGTCGCTTCTTCTTTCTTCATACTCAACTCTGTAGATCTTTCTTTTCTTTAAATTAATTAATTGGAGAATAATTACTTTACAATATTGTGATGGTTTTTGCCATATATCAACATGAATTGGCCACAGGTATACCTGTCCTCCCCATTCTGAACCCCCCTCCCACATCCCTCCTCACCCGATCCCTCTGGGTTGTCCCAGAGCACCAGCTTATGGTGCCCTGCCTCATGCATCAAACTTGCACTGGTCATCTATTTTACACCTAGTAATGAACATGTTTCAATGCTATTCTCTCAAACCATCTCACCCTCACCTTCTCCCACTGAGTCCAAAAGTCTCTTCTCTATGTCTGTGTTTCCTTTGCACCCTGAATGTAATATCATCAGTACTGTCTTTCTAAATCCCATATATATGCATTAATATGCAGTATTTGTCTTTCTTTTTCTGATATACTTCACTCTGTATAATAGGCTCCAGGTTCATCCACCTCATTAGAACTGATTCAAATGCATTCCTTTTTACAGTTGAGTAATGTTCCATTTTGTATATGTACCACAACTTCCTTATCCATTCATCTGCTGATGGACATCTAGGTTGCTTCCATGTCCTAGCTTTTGTAAATAGTGTTGCAGTGAACACTGGGGCACATATGTTTCTTTCTGTTCTGATTTCCTCTGAGTGTATTCCCAGAAGTGGGATTGCTGGGACATATGGCAGTTCTATTCCCAGTTTTTGAAGGAATTTCCACACTGTTTTCCATAGTGGCTGTACCAATTTGCATTCCTGCCAAAAGTCCATACCCTCTCCCAAATTTAGTTTGTAAACGTTTTGATGATGGTCATTCTGACCTGTGTGAGATGATATCTTATTGTGGTTTTGATTGCATTTCTCTAGTAATGAGTGATGTTGAACATCTTTTCATGTGTTTGTTAGCCGTCTCTATGTCTTCTTTGGAGAAATGTCTGTTTATGTCTTTTGCCAACTTTTTGATTGGATTGTTAGTTTTTCTGGTATCGAGCTGCCTGTATATTTTGGAGATTAATTTATTGTCAGTTGTTTTGTTTGCTATTATTTTGTCCCATTTTGAGGGCTGTCTTGTTATCTTCTTATAGTTTCCTTCCTTGTGCAAAACATTTTAACTTTAATTAGGTCCCATTTTATTTAGTTTTTTGTTTTCATTTACTTTACTCTGGGGGGTGGGTCATAGAGGATCTTGCTGTGATTTATGTCAGAGTGTGTTCAACCTATGTTTTCCTCTAAGAGTATTATAGTTTATGGTCTTACATTTAGGTCTTTAATCCATTTTGTGTTTATTTCTGTGTATGGTGTTAGAAAGTGTTCTAGCTTCATTCTTTTTTTTTTTTTCGTAGCTTCATTCTTTTACACATAGCTAACTAGTTTTCCCAGCACCACCTGTTGGAGAGACTGTCTTTTCTCCACTGTATATTTTTTCCTTCTTTGTCAAAGATAAGGTGTTCATAGGTGTATGGATTTATCTCTGCTGCTGTTGCTGCTAAGTCACTTCAGTCGTGTCCAACTCTGTGCAAGTCCAAAGATGGCAACCCACCAGGCTCCTCCATCCCTGGGATTCTCCAAGCAAGAATACTGGAGTGGGTTGCCATTTCCTTCTCCAATGCATGCATGCATGTTAAGTCACTTCAGTTGTGTTCAACTCTGTGCAACCTTGTGGACAGCAGCCCACCAAATCCTCTGTCCATGGGATTCTCCAGGCAAGAATACTGGAGTGGGTTGCCATTTCCTTCTCCAATGCATATATGCATGTTAAATCACTTCAGTTGTGTTCAACTCTGTGCAACCTTGTGGACAGCAGCCCACCAGGCTCCTCTGTCCATAGGATTCTCCAGGCAAGAATATTGGAGTGGGTTGCCATTTCCTTCTCCAGGAGATGGAGACTTTCTATTTTGTTCCATTGATCTATATTCTGTCTGTGCAAGTACCATAGTGTCTTGATGACTGTAGCTTTGTAGTATAGTCTGAATTCAGAAAGTTTGATTCCTCCAGTTCCATTCTTCTTTCTAAAAATTACTTTAGCTATTTGGGGCCTTTTGCGGTTCCATAAAAATTGTGAAATTATTTGTTCTAGTTCTGTGAAAAAATACTGTTGTAGTTTGATAGAGATTGCCTTGAATCTATAGATTGCATTGGGTAGTATACTCTTTTTCACTATATTGATTTTTCTAATCCATGAACACAGTATATTTCTCCATCTGTGTCATCTTTGATTTCTTTCATCAGTGTTTTATAGTTTTCTGTATATAAATATTTTGTTTCTTTAGGTAAATTTATTTCTAAGTATTTTATTCTCTTCATTGTAATGGTGAATGGGATTGTTTCCTTAATTTCTCTTTCTGATATTCATTGTTAGTATATAGAAATGCAAGGGATTTCTACATATTAATTTTATATCCTGCAACTTTACTATATTTATTGATTAGCTCTAGTAATTTTCCACTGGTATCTTTAGTGTTTTCTCTGTGTAGATCTTTATTTACAGCCTTGATTATACAAAAGCCTTTCTGTTACCCTCCCAGTTTATTTTCATAAAGAGTTGCTCCACACTTTTATGTATTTTTTTTAAGTAGGTGAGCTCAGCACACTCCTAATTTTCTATCTTGATTTCCAACCCCTGAACAAACTGTTCTACTTTTCCTAAAAGGAATTATAATTAATCCAGTTAGGGAAACAAAATGTGAATAAAACAGCCATTAATCCATAACACTAGCATGTCATAGTGAGATCAAACTCAAATCTGTAGTCAGAGCATGTGATTTTCTCAGTGATTACTTGCTATGTTGCCTTGCAAAAGAAGATTATGTCTGTAGTATAACAGTCATTCTCCAATATTTATTGACCAAAGAAGGGGAAATAAATAGGCCCCTGTCCCTAATCTCTGAAATTCTAATCTAATAGGTATGAGATTGGGACCCAGAATTCAATTTCATCAAGTGTTATTTATGATGCTGATGAAGCATTTCTAAGGCTGCACTTTGGGAAACACTGAATTATTTCAAAAATAAATTTTGAGTACCCATCTCTCTATTGATTTGAACTATTTAATAATCTATGAACCATAGCATTTTATTTACCTATTTTAATTGCCATCTTTCTAAATAATCCTCACATCTTTATTCATTAAATTTTTTACAAGTACCTGGCATGTAACTTTCAAATACTAAATATGTAGCATTTGGTTTTTAGTCTATATACATCTAATTTTATCTACTCTAAGGAGAATTAATAAAAATATAAAATATTTCATTGGGAAAAAAATATTAGCTATAATTAAAAGACCATGTCATGGTTTGTGAAAAAGTTGAGAGAATAATATGTAGGATTTTAGTTATTAATTGAAGAAGTATTTGTGAAGGGAATTTTAGCTGAAGATAGAGGGTGTGAAGAAAACACAGGAAAGTTGCAATTCATATTCAGAGAACAAAAGCTCAATATGCTTTGAATATAGTAAGCAAATGGCAAATAGTGGAATCTATACACTAAGTGCATTTCTATAACAGATAGTAAAAGTTCTCAATAGTAAGTAAAGGAATTTATGATACAGTTAATTATGGAATTAAAGATTTTTGAGCTGGGAAGAACCTTCTAGAATTCATCTTCTGTTAGAAAGTCCTTGGTAATTTAGACTACACTATATTTTAGATCATTTCAAGGTGGGAAAGGGGGATCGACAGGCCAAGCCTAAAATTGTTTGACTATAACCATATGTAGTAGTAGCTAGTAGATTTGTCTCAAACCTACAATATACAGAGGCATTTTCTTTCAAAAAGACCCACTGAAAATTCATATAGTAGCTGTTTTTAAAATGTATTTTGCAAAGAGATTAGGTGGCTTGTCCAAGGTCCGAGACTGAAAAATGACAAATGAGGATTGATATCTTGTTTCTCATACATTTTCCTATAATGTGTACTCCATATTAATGGACTTTTCCACTATTCTTATATTCTAAAGACAATAATATAATCCCTGATTTTATTTTAATATCTGTATTTGCTTTTCTGACAAGAGTTTCTAGAATGTAACTCTTGCTTCATTCCTTGCAGTAGTACAACCATTTGTATTCTTGGTACTGTATGGCTAGCAAAATGTTTTTGCCAAAAGTCCCACAGACCAGCTTCCTCTCACAGTCTGGAGGTTGGTAATGTTCATAGAAAGGAAAGTGTGCAGGTGGAGCAGTACAAACATCTTCAGGGACACTCTATGTTGCAATCAGGATGACAGCTAGCATTCTCCCATAGATAGTTCTTGTGCCTGCAAAGTTTATTTTCTATGACATCATTTCAAAAACATCAGGAAATATTAACTTTTAAAATTGTCTGTGGAAGCTATGGAGAAAAGGGGACAGCATATGTTTAGATGTTTTTCTGACAACGTTATCAGAACTTTGAATGCACCTTTGTTACTATCTAACTTGATATTTGGACTTCCCTGGTGACTCACACGGTAAAGCGTCTGCCTGCAATGAGGGAGACCCGGGTTCGATCCCTGGGTCAGGAAGATCCCCAGGCAACCCACTCCAGTACTCTTGCCTGGAGAATCCCATGGATGGAAGAGCCTGGTGGGCTACAGTCCATGGGGTCTCAAAGAGTCGGACACAACTGAGCGACTTCACTTTCACTTTCAACTTGATATTTATGGAATTTCAATTTAGGACCAACTAAAGTCCAAAAGTAGTTTTTAAAAAACAGTCATTGTTTAAAGTATTAGTCATAAGTTTTCATTTGTTTGGATTTTCCTCCTAGAAAATATCACCTCATCATTTCATATTTCCCAAGTCAAATCTTTTGAAGACGTTTTTCCTGATCAGCTGTGAAAACCATTGTAATTCAACATTATCTTGGCATAAATATATTCAAGAAATAAATTAAAGGACAGATTCAGAACACCTGCCAGATCCTGGTAAAGATAGTGAAAATAATATAGTCTGACTCATTACCTCCCACTCAGGACTATATACATCAGAGCTAGTCAACCCACTTAATCGTAGTTTGAATAGTCAGTCAAATGGAGTTGGACACTTTACTTCATTTTCTATCAAACATTATTTTTTTCTCACTATCAATCTGTGACCTTTTTAATTCTCATTTTAATTCTTATTACCAAGACACACCCAGTTCCAGCAAGTATTTTTGTGGTTAGTAGAAACTTGCAATTAAATTACCCATTAATTAACTATTAATCTGGTGTGGGTGACTTACATCATTAAGTAGATGTTCAGTTCAGTTCAGTTCAGTTCAGTCGCTCAGTCATATCCAACTCTTTGTGACCCCATGGACTGCAGCATGGACTGCATGCATCAATTAAGTAGATGTCTAAGAGCTTAAATTGGGCAAGACCCCCCTTCCACATGTAGTTTGGTGAATTTAGGCTACAGATCAGATTTTCAACATACAGATAGATGCTAGTTTTCAGGAGCATGCTCATATTGCCTGTACTGCTTAGCAGTATATGTTTAAGTGATTGTTGAAATATAGTGCTAATATTTTACAAATCATGTTAAGGGATCATCTATAAGTTACTATAATTAATAGGAGTGGAGTTGCTTTTCTTTCTTACAAAAGATGCTAGTTCTTTCCCTCAGGTAATATAAATTTAATTTGCAACAACAGATTTCAAAAGAAATAAAGGATAAATAACAATCTTAGTATGTGTACAAATGTTTTGACACTTCAATGCAAACTATATATTTAGTGCCCAGTTTTGTGCTTTATAATTTCAGTGAATATTAATCAGTGTAAGAGAAAAGAAAGATGAGGAATGAGATTGAGTGAATTTTAAGTCTCACACAAAGTGCTTTCTTGTCTTATCCTAAATGTGATTGACTTTGACCATACGACTGGGATAGAAGAAAATAACCTGACTGAGTATAATTTTCTACTCCAGGAAAATTAGAAGATTCATAGAATTTTGGGCTATTAGGAGGAAAAGGGAACATTAATAAATCTACCTATGAATAAGTAGAGAATGTGAAATACTTGCTCTTTTACTTATTGTCTGTTAAAACTAAGCATAAACTAAAATAAATTAGGAGGACTTGTCATGACATTTTCAGTGTTCTTGACTATTTTGGGTTTGGACTGTGTTGGTCAGCAACTTCAGGAACTTCCCAGGTGTAATCTGAAACCAACCCCTGTGGTGGAGAGCATGGAGAGACCAAAAAAGAAGCAAATCACTCCAGAATTTTATGTGGCAAGTTTAATGAGCAAAGGAGCTTACATAAAGAGGTCTGTGTGGGAGACTGCAAGACAAACAGTTCTCCACAACTGCTCACCAGAATCTTTAAGTTTATGTGGAGCTCTCGGGCCTTCCCAGGAGATACAAGAGACTTGGGTTTGAGACTTGGGAAGATCCCCTGGAGAAGGAAAACAGCACTCTTGCCTGAAAAATGCCATGGACAGAGGAACCTGGAGGGCTACAGTTCACGAGTTGCAAAAGGGTCAGACATGACTGAACACAGCACAGCATAGAGCCCTTGAGGTTATTGTCAAGTATGTAGCACAGCTATACACATGATTAAGCAACGCATTACCCCCTAAACATTGGATTGTTAAAGAGCTCCAGCTTGGGAACAGTGGGTGGAATATAAATTCCTAGGACAGGGCAGAGGGTAAAGTGTATCCAGTTGCCTGGTTCCAGCTCACAGTTCAATCGCCAGTCACATCTTCTCCATGATCTCTCCCAACACTGCACCCTTACTGAATGGCTTTTACAATCTTACAGGCCTCCTCTTCTGCACTGTGTCCTGAATGTTCAGCAAGGTGTTTCACTAGCATGGACGTGACTTGTTTGGCCACTGTCTAGCTGCACTGGAGGCATATGCCACAGAAACAATATAGGTACATGCAAGATAAAGTACTGATTAAGACAAAGATTCACAAATAGGTAATAGTTTTTTCATCAAGAGTCTCATGATTTGGACCAATGATTTATTAAATTCCCTGGGTTGGAGATTGGATCACTCAGGGTGTTTTTTTTTTTTTTTTGTATCCTTGGGTACACAAGGGGCATTGGTGCTTTATAAGTCAGGATGTGGAAAATAGGTCTGCCTCAGGCTCTTACTGGTGGACCTAAATGTCTCTCCACACACCCTGACTGCTGCTGCTGCTGCTAAGTCGCTTCAGTCGTGTCCAACTCTGTGCAACCCCATAGATGGCAGTCCACCAGGCTCTTCTGTCCCTGGGATTCTCCAGGCAAGAATACTGGAGTGGATTGCCATTTCCTTCTCCAATGCATGCATGCATGCTAAGTTGCTTAAGTCATGTCTGACTCTGTGTGACCCTATGGACAGTAGCCCACCAGGCTCCTCTGTCCACGGGATTCTCTAGGCAAGAATACTGGAGTGGGTTGCCATTCCCTTCTCCTTACCCTGACCCTACAAGGCTTTATTCATGATCATCCACCCCTCACTTTCCCACTGTCTAAGCCATAATGTTAATCCCTTTGGAGTTAGACCAAATGTCAGTTCAAAGTGTTAATGGCCAGGGTTCATTTGTGATCACCAGCCAAACTGCTCTGAATTCTGTCCACTGAGGGATACAGTTTCTCTCTGTTTCTAGGCATCTGTATGTCAACCGTCAGTGGGAATTGGCCCCACTCCCTCCCTAAAGGTCAAAGGCGCTACAACAGGAACAGGTGCTGGGGCATTTGGAGAATCTACATACTCTACCAGGGCCTAGTAGCACCTACATTTTTATAGACAGTGAGCTGAAACACAAGATGCTCCTCTGCTGCAAATAGGCTGCCACTTAGTCAAAGCTGAGATTTGAACAATGGCAGAGGTGGGTTGATGGAACATATTCTCATCTCACCCCTTGATAGGAAGGAAAAGTTCTTACCATGATATGCTGTTCCTTTGTGAGAGGTTTTGCCTGGAGGAATGCTATGTACACTGCTGAGAGCTATTGCTCTATGGGCATATATTGAGTTTTTTCCCCCTTCCAGACCTAAGAGTGAAATCCTATAAACTCATTCAGATGTCTGGCACAGTGCCCAACCCAAATAGTCTGTAGTCATAGACACATTTACTTCAATGGTAATCCTGCTTAGGAGATGCCCAGAGCTTTGATCTGATTCATTGCATCTTTTCCTTCTCAAAGGTGGATTGCTGCTCTGATCCCAAGTCCCATGCATGCCCTTTAGGTCCTCCAAAACCTCCAAATCCCTAACTTGCATTTTTACATTGTTAAGGGTTTGATAGGCTTACATGTTAGCAATCACAGATTCTAGGACAATTGAGGTCTTATCCAGCCAAAGGACTCCCCCAAATTTTAAAACAGTGCCTAGGCCTTGAAATTCCTATGAACTTCTATTGCCCATCATCTTCCTTGCAGATATTCCAGCCAAACCTTCAGAATGTCCTGCAGAAGAGGCAAGTCTTCACACACTAATGTTATAGAGTCAATGTAATGGGCCAATGTTGTTGATGTGCAGAAAAGAAAAGACATAGGTATCAGGTCAATATCCCATGACATATTGTTGGGACTTAGGGAAGCCCTTCAAAAGTCCATTATTGCCCTGCCAATGTGAACACAGATTGATCTTAGTTATTATGAATATGTACTTGTCAGTCTTTTCCATGAATCTTGAAGACAAAGCACTTTTGCAGGAACACTTCTGCCAAAGCAAAGAGTAAAACAATTTTTGCAAAGAGAAATAGTTAGTTTTAGTTTTATGTATGTGTATTATCAATTTCAAAGAATTACTTCTCTGTAAGTGAATTAAATAGAACTCTTTTCCAAATTAATTTTGACAATATTTTCTGAAAACAGAAAAAATTGCATGTACATAACATACATTTAATGACATACATAGATATGCAAAAACAAATAGAGAAATTTAGCTTTTATTCCAAAAGTTAGCCTTTGATGAATAATGTTATGGAGTCTGTGGACTACACTTTGTTCAAGGAAGTTTCATGGCAGTCTGTATTTTTATTAATAAAAACCTCTCCTCCTTTTTTCCTTTCTTTCAGTCACAATGGAGAGTATTTGCATCGCAAAGGCATAGTAAGATTTACAACTTTAAGGGCAGAGGTAGGTTTTCCCAAGAGTTTACCAGTGTATTTCTCTATTGTCAGATGTCTAGGGTAACTACTACATAAGATTTTCTTTTATATTAAGGATCAAACAGTGTGGACCACTCCAACCATTTACTGTCAGTTACCACAACATCCTCCCCTTCTCTCTCCTCTGTTTCCTGGAGAGTCTTCCTTTTAGAATCCTAATCAGACTTCATTACAACACTCAGATCTTAATCCTTCCTAACCTCACAAAATGGCACACTAAGCTCTTTAAATTACTATCCTCTCCTCATACCTTGTTTGCCAACCTTGAAGCTAGCAGAGCAGTGAACAAATCTTTCTCTAACTTCAGTTCATCTTCCAAATTTCTAAGTTGAGATTCAGCCTCTAGTTGGGCATTGGTGGCCAGCTGAATTGCCCACAGTAGAGGCCAGCCCACTTCAGCAGTCATTTGTTTTCCTTCTTTGCCATGGTACGCTATGAGCAGTTCCTCAAACGAATACATTAAACCAGCCTGTGTTTTGGGACTGCCTGTCAACTTGTGTGGCAGTCCTCAAACACCTTAAATATTGGTCACATCTCCTCACATGCAAGGTAGTAGCTAATGTGAGATTTTCCACAGGGATGCCTCTTCTCCAAAGCCCATTTCTTTGGCATCTTGGCAACCTCTACAGCTGTTGATCTGAAATCTTGGGACCTTCCTGGATATAAATGGAAACCAGCACCCATACAAAGAGGGAATGGAAGACTGAAGGAAGGAAGACCACTCTAGACTGGTAGGTGGCAAGTTTAATAAGGAAGGAAATTTACTTATGAGTCTTGTCTTATGTAGATCTTGAGGCAGTAAGATTAGTAGATTTCCAAACCTTCATGCTGAATCTTAAAAGTCCATATAGAGGACCTAACTGGGTTCAATCATGTATACCGTCCAGATGATATGAACAACAGATTGCTCCCTCAAGGCTGCATCCTGGACAATGTTTCTAAATTGTGGGCACACTGGAGGGAACATTATCTTCTAAGCACAAGGGAGGGATGTGTGCATGATCAGTGGCTTCAGGTGTGCCTGACTCTTTGGGACCCCATAGACTGTAACCTACCAAGCTCCTCTGTTCATGGGATTTTTCTCAGAAAGAATACTAGAGTGGGTTGACATGCCCTCCTCCCAGGAAATTTCCAACACAGATATTGAACCCATGTCTCCTGTCTCTCCTGCATTTCAGGCACATTATTTTACCACTGAGCCAGGGAAGACCAAGAGAGGGATGAGGAGCTTCCCATTGTTCAGGTCTAGTTCTCAGATCTGCTAGCTGTCATGTCCTCTTGATTGATCTTCTCCAACAATATGACTGTAAAGAATCATTGTGCTAAATGTTAATGTCTAGAATTACAGGTTTCTACCTTTTATCTTGTTCCCTCAGGGCTAATATTATCTCATTTTTTTTTTTTTTTGTATGCAGCCTTTATTGTATGCACGTTTTTGCCCTTCAGTTAGAAACTGGAGAGTAAAGAGGATGATGGTCTAGCTAATAAGCCTAAAATTAAGAGCTGAGTAAATGTATCCAAGTAGATAATTAACATTTCCTAAAAAAATATTTGAAACATTAAAGTACTATAAATGTTGTTATCAGAATAAGAGGACCAACCAACAAAAATTTAAAATAACTTGAAAGGTGCAAATCATATAACAAATTAAAAGATGTTTGCTCCTTGGAAGGAAAGTTATGACCAACCTAGACAGCATATTAAAAACCAGAGACATTACTTTGCCAACAAAGGTCCGTCTAGCCAAAACTATGGTTTTCCCAGTAGTCATGTGTGGATGTGACAGTTGGACTATAAAGAAAGCTGAGTACTGAAAAATTGATGCTTTTGAACTGTGGTTTTGTAGAAAACTCTTGAGAGTCCTTTGGGCTGCAAGGAGATCCAACCAGCCCATCCTAAAGGAAATTAGTCCTGAATATTCATTGGAAGGACTGATGCTGAAGCTGAAACTCCAATACTTTGGCCACCTGATGTGAAGAACTTAGTCACTGGAAAAGACCCTGATGCTGAGAAAGATGGAAGGTGGGAGGAGAAGGGGACGACAGAGGATGAGATGGTTGGATGGTATCACCGACTCAATGGACATGAGTTTGAGTAAACTCTAGGGGTTGGTGATGGACAAGGAGGCCTGGTGTGCTGCAGTCCATGGGGTTGCAAAGAGTCAGACATGACTAAGCGACTGAGCTGAACTGATATAACAAATGCCAATCACTTTGAATTCTAACTTTCAAAATTAAACCACTGCATTTTAACAATATCCTTTCTCTATTTGTAAATAATTATAAGAATCCCTGAATTTGTGAATCATAGAAAAGTAGATGGCAAATTTGTACATTACCTGAAACAATGTGCCAATCATTTTTCTCCTTTTAATATTAGTGTTCAGAAAATCCTCAGATATCTTGAGATCTAGGAGAAAAATTATTTTAGGTAGGATCCAGGTCCAAATTAAGGAGTTGACTCTTCCAATAAAGTGGTGAGGGTTCTGAAAATAATGGCTGGGTTTCTTCCACTAGAAACTAGTACAACAGGGTAAACATACACTCCACACATTCACAGACACACAGACACACACACACACACACACACACACACACACTTAGAGTGAGAAACATAAGGGCAGCACAGGTTAAATGGGACTGGAAAAGTGTTCATTTAAGTACTGGTAATTCTGGAACCAAGGTAAGAATTTGTGGTCCTGATTAGGTGTAAAATAAAATAAATCACATAATATGCAATCGCAAATTCAGATTCATTAGTATTATTTTTTGTTGTTCAGTCACTAAGTCATGTCCCACTCTTTGCTACCCCCATGGACTACAGTACGTCAGGTTCAGCTGTCTTCAATGATCTCCCAGAGGTTGTTCAAATTCATGTGCAGTGAGTCAGTGATGCTATCTAACCATCTCATACTCTGCCGTCCTCTTCTCCTCCTGCCTTCTATCTTTCCCAGCATCAGGGTCTTTTCAAATGAGTTAGCTCGTTGCATCAGGCAGCTAAAGTACTGGAGCTCCAGCTCCGGTTCTTTCAAGGAATACTCAGGGTTGATTTTCTTTAAGATTGACTGGTTTGATCTCTTGGCAATCCAAATGACTCTTAAGAGTTTTCTCTACCACAATTTGAAAGCATCAAGTTTTTGGTGCTCAGCCTTTTTATGATCCAACACTCACATCTATACATGACTACTGGAGAAAAAAAAAAAAACACACAAAAAAACATAACTTTGACTATATGGGCCTTTGTCAGCAAAGTGATGTCTCTGTTTATTAATACCTTGTCTAGGTTTGCCATAGCTTTCCTTCCAAGGAGCAAGTGTATTTTAATTTCATGACTACAGTCATCATCCACTACTCTAAAATTTTACCTGCTAGCTTTTACTGAAATATGATTGGCAATAAAGAAACAGAACTATTATCTTAATTAGGTTTTGATTCAGTTGATTCTTCATTCCATGAAGGAGGTGAACTTTGAAGTGTAAGGCAAATCAGTTTTTTCCTAATAAAAAATCAATAGAGGGTAGTTATATTTCCTCTGTGGGCCACAAGTACTGGTAAAAATACCCTGACTAGTTAGAAAAAAGTATATACTGCAAAAGTATATATATGTATATATACTGTATATATATGAAACTCAATGAAACTCATCTCTGATATTAAGGCTTTCAAAATATTGTAATAGCAAGATGTTCAGTAAATGCAAAGGATCCATGATATTGGTAGAGAGCTTTGCAGTGTGTAATTTTGTATATTTAAGAATATATTAGAGACTATTTGGCAAATAAAACCAGAGAAGAGATATATATTTCCTGAATATTTGCTGATTAAAGAGTGACAAGTGGTTATCTGAACAACAGAAAACAGTTATCTGAATGTTTCTCACTCATGTGTCATTCACTGTCCTCTCTAATAGAATAACGCCCTTCTCCCTAACCCTGACACTCTTTTTATTAACATTTTTTCATGTATATTTAGTTAATAAGAAGAAATTTATAAATAAACAATACTAATATGGCTCCCTATATCCCTCTTCCCTTCTTTAACTTGTTGGTTGAGAAAATTTGCCCTGAATTTTTACTTTATTATTTTATTAACTTTATAAAGAGCACTTTTCACTTATATTAAAATAAGTAAGAGCTATGACCATATAGCAGAAATAAAGAGGCTTTTGATCAAAGTGAAAGAGGAGAGTGAACAAAACTAGTTTAAAACTCAACATTCAGAAAACTAAGATCATGGCATCCAGCCCCATCAATTTGTGGCAAACAGATGGTGAAAAATGGAAACAGTGAAAGATTTCATTTTCTTGGGCTCCAAAATCACTGTGGATGGTGACTGCAGCCAGTAAATTAAAAGACACTTGCTCCTTGGAAGAAAAAGTATGACAAACTTAGAGAGCATATTAAAAAGCAGAGACATTACTTTGCTGACAAAGGTCCATCTAGTTAAATCTATGTTTTTTCCAGTAGTCATGTACAGATGTGAGAGTTGTATCATAAATAAGGCTGAGCACTGAAGAACTGATGCTTTTAAATTGTGGTGCTGGAGAAGACTCTTGAGAGTCCCTTGGACTACAAGGAGATCCAACCAACCAATCCTAAAGGAAATCCATCCTGAATATTCATTGAAAGTAACTGATTCTGAAGCTGCAATACTTTGGCCCCTGATGTGAAGAGTTGACTCATTAGCAAAGATCTTCATGCTGGGAGAGATTAAGGGCAAGAGGACTAAGGGGCCACAAAAGATGCAACAACTGGATGGCATGTTTGACTCAATGGGTGTGAGTTTGAGCAAACTCAGGTAGATAGTGAAGGATAGGGAAGCCTGGCATGCTGCAGTTCATGGGTTTACAAATAGTCAGACATGACTGAACAACAATGTCATTTATCTCCCCATCTCATAATGTTGAAAAGTATATGGCACACAGGTGTTCATTTACAGTTTTTGAATCACATAGCCCTTTCGAACGAGACAGTGGATATTTTGTTCAATCAATGTTATGGTCTGAATTGTGTTCCCTCCAAGTCCATATGTTGAAGGCCTAATCCGGAGGACCACAGAATGTGATTATTTGGGGATAGAGCCTTTCAAGCAGTAATTAAGTTAAAACACGGTCATTATGCTGGGGACTAATTATTGGACTTCCCTAGTGGCTCAGATAGTAAAGCGTCTGCCAGCATTGCGTGAGACTCTGGTTTGATACCTGGGTCAGTAAGATCCCCTGGAGAAGGAAATGGCAACCCACTCCAGGACTCTTGCCTGGAAAATTCCATGGGTGGAGGAGCCTGGTGGGCTACAGTCCACGGCATCAAAAGGAGTCGGACACGACTGAGCAACTTCACTTCATTTCCAATATTATTAGGATCCTTAATAATGAGAAGAGATTAGGGCAAAGACAGAGGGATGCCCATGTGAGGACAGGTGATATGGTAGCCATCTACAAACCAAGGAGAGAGTCCTCAAAAGAAATCAAACTTGCCAACAACTTTATCTTGAATTCTATATTCTCTTGAATTGTGAAAAAATACATTTCTGTTGTTTAAATCACTAGTCTAGTGTTCTGTTATGGCAGCCCTAGGACTGTCATAAAATAATAAAACCATTTAAGTTTTGGACAAAGTCTACAATGAAATATATTATTCTTTTATAAAGTTATCATTTATTGAAACAGGATGATTCACAAAAATTATTTCAAGTTTCAATTTTCTCACCATGACATTGTAATAATTATAAAACTACTGCACATCATGGTTTTGATATGAATTATACAAATGCACATAATGGACATACTTCATTGGCTTTCACTTTGCCAGTTTTTGAAAAACGCTGCCTGTTTCCTATTACCTTCATATTTATTCACATGTAATTGATTTCAAGTTAAAAATAGTGTGTTTATGCCATTTGCTCTCTTTGTATTGAGTGTTGTTTGATCTTTCATCCACTTACAAACATTAGAAAATAGAATATCATAAATGTTATAAATATTATTCCATTTATCATTTTGTCATCTTTTTGCTTTTATATTAAAATTTTTGTGACTTATACACTCATCAAAAATGTGTGCTACTTTTTAAAAGTTTTTTAACTTTTATATATTAGGTATTATTCCAGTCACTGGAGATATCAAAGTGTCTTCACTCGTAAAATATACACAAAATACAGAGAAATAATGTTCTGCAGCACTTATGCAATAAATGCACTTATGGCAGGATGTCTAAAGAAGAGAAAAGAAAATATGCAACAAAACAAAAAAAAATTAGAACTAAATTACATTCTTGAGGAATAGCAGAAATTTATATTATTCCATAGAAATGTTTTTGTCACTTCTCTCATTGACTACTCATAAAGGACAGAAAGCCTCTGATTCAATGTTCCTTTGAAATTGAAAGTCCTTCTAGCCTCATTTCTCATGATATATATGGATTATCAATTTTCAGTTGCTCCTGCATAAAAAGATGCTGCATAAAGATACATTTTGTATCTGTATTTCATATATCATTTGCACTGTTCATATATATATATGCATTTATACATATATGCATATATATATATGAAATTCCAATGTACGAAGGAATGAAGGAAAGAGGAAATAAAAAGAAAAAATGCAATTTGAATATTGGTCATCACTGTTTCACTCTTTAAAGGCAAATAGATAAGCTTGACTGAGAACAAATTGGAAAACTGAAGAATAGAAAGCATCTAAATTATCCCTGAGAAGATAGGTAACCCTTTCTCAACTAAATAATATTGAAGTTAAAACCAAAAATTAAACAGACCATCTAGAAGGCTTTTTAAATTTTCCTGAAAAAGTTTGTGGAAATTAGAAGATCCAGAAGTGTTAGCATCATGTTTTTGATAAGATTTTTTTAATTTTTATTTCAAGACGGATGACTGTTTATTGTGAGGTGAAGAGAGGCAAAACATAAAGTTGTGATTAATGTGATCTGTATTTGTTTACAATCTTATTTCCTATCTCTTCTACTAGAACAAATTCTAGGAGAAGGAAAAGTTTTTGACCACTTTGCTTACTATAATATACTTACTACAGTATGCTCACTAGAAATGGTTATGCATTTCCATGAATAGTACCTGCTTTTATGTTATCTGGTTGGGACTTCCTTTCCATTGACAAAATGTCCCAATTTGGCCAATGAATTTTATGGCTATCTTACATAGCATTTACTCAAAAATTATTTGCTGAGTGGATGAGTGACAGAAACATTCACTTCAGTTCAGTCGCTCAGTTGTGTCTGAATCTTTGTAACCCCATGGACTGCAGCACACCAGGCCTCCCTATCCATCACCAACTCCCAGAGCTTGTTCAAACTCATGTCCATTGAGTTGGTGATGCCATCCAACCATATCATCCTCTGTCGTCCCCTTCTCCTCCCACCTTCAATCTTTCCCAGCATCAGTGCTCTTTTCAAATGAGATAGTTCTTCTCATCAGGTGGTCAAAGTACTGGAGTTTCAACCTCAGCATCAGTCCTTCCAGTAAATGTTCAGGGCTGGTATCCTTTAGGATGGACTGGTTGGGCCTCCTTGCAGTCCAAGGGACTCTCAAGAGTCTTCTCCAACATCACAATTCAAAAGCATCAATTCTTAAGTGCTTAGCTTTCTTTATAGTCCATTTATCACATCCATACACGACTACTGGAAAAACCATAGTTTTGACTAGACAGACCTTCGTTGGCAAAGTAATGTCTCTGCTTTTTAATATGTTGTCTAGGTTGGTTATAGCTTTTCTCCCAAGGAGCAAGAATCTTTTAATTTCATGGCTGCAGTCACCATCTGCAGTGATTTTGGAACCCCCCAAAATAGTCTCTCACTGATTCCATTGTTTCCCCATCTATTTGTCATGAACTGATGGGACCAGATGCCATGATCTTAGTTTTCTGAATTTTGAATTTTAGGCCAACTTCTTCACTCTCCTCTTCCACTTTCTTTAAGAGGCTCTTTAGCTCTTCTTTCCTTTCTGCCATAAGGGTGGTGTCATCTGCATATCTGAGGTTATTGATATTTCTCCCTGCAGTCTTGATTCCAGCTTGTGCCTCATACAGCCCAGCATTTCTCATGATGTACTCTGCATATAAGTTAGAGAAGCACAATGGCAATATACAGCCTTGATGTACTCCTTTCCTGATTTTGAACCAGTCTTTTGTTCCACGTCCAGTTCTAACTGTTGCTTCTTGACTTGCATATAGATTTCTCTGCAACATTATGAGGAATATAAAATTCCTACAGTATTATTTCTTTTTTAGTAGTTAAATGGTAAAGATATTCATTCATATATATATATATATCAATTAGTTCTACTGGAGAATAGATCAGAGACAGGCAAAATTACTTTTTTAGGTAAAACTATTAAGTAGCAATTACATAGTATAGGTAATGGTGGTTTATAGTTTGAATTGAATGGATAGCAAAAAAAGTTGCAAAAAGTTATTGGACCCATGATACACTTGGGGAAACTTAATAATTGGTGATTACTTAGTTAAAGATGCTATGTAAATTTTGAGCTTGTGCAAGTTGATGGAATGTTGGTATTCGAAATAGGGAACACTAGAAAAAGTCTAGACCAGAGGAAAGTCTAGACCAGAGGAAAGTTTTTAATTAACTTCAAATACGCTGAGACTGAGATACTTCTAAAAAATCTGGAAAGTCAGACAGGCAGGTGGCAAACTGTTAAGGAGATTGGATGTGTAAATCTATGTACCATTTACATATTTTTGTAACAGACCCTGCAAGAACATATACAATTTACTCTGGAGATAAAGTACAATGAAAGTTAGTAATGTCTTTGAACTGAAGTAATTTCAACTTTTAATGCAATGTAAAAGACCAGCAAATGAGAGAAATAATTAGTAGCTAAAAGTTTGAGGACAAAAAGGAATTTATTGCAGAAGCCAAATAAGAATATTTCAAGACAGAAAAGACCTGAGGTCTTTTGCTGCTAAAAGAAAAAGTAACTTACAGCTTGAAAAATGTCAGTTCGATTTAATGTATGGAAGTCATTGATGACCTTGGATTAAGACTTTTGGAAATGATGAGCATAAAAACAAGCACAAAATGCATTGAGGTTGATTTTGGCTGGCAAAAAAAAAAAAAAAAATAGGGAATACGTGTAAATAGGCACTTCAAGAAAACTGATTTTGAAGAGGAGATGAATGGAGAATTAGAAATGAAAGATGAAATGAGATAAAATATTGGAAGGAAGTAATTGAATATGTAATTGAATATGGTAAGACTGAAAAATATTATTTTTAAGGTTTTCAATTTAGAGTAGAATCTACTGATTCTTCAGTATAAAGAAGAAATTGAATTAGATAAAATAATATTGGCTTGGATATTTGGACAGTTGTACTACGAAAAATGAGGAGAAAAAGACTTTAATAACATTGGTAAAAATGTTACTAAAATCAAAATCTATGGAAGCTAATCTGGGTGAAAATGCAAGTGAAAAAAGACATAGTTAATTATTCAGAAATAATTAAGAATGACTCAGACTTCCCTGGTGGCTCAGACTATAAAGAATCTGCAATTCGGGAGACCTGGGTTCGATCCCTGGGTTGCAAGGATTCCCTGGAGGTGGACATGGCTACCCACTCCAGCGTTTTACCTGGAGAATTCCCATGGACAGAGGAGCCTGGCGGGCTACAGTCCAGGGGTCACAAAGAGTCAGACATGGCCGAGTACAAAATACAGCACTGCACAGCAAGAATGGCCTACTGATTCAAGGCCTGACCAAGTTTTTTAATGAACAAATGAGTTAACAATATTACCATAAGAAGAATCTTTTGTTGATAAAAAAATTATCGCTTGAAGTAGTGATTTTCTAGTTGAAACAATTATAAGTAATGCCAAGATCCAATGGGTGATCATGGCAGTTAGGGGCTGATGCGAAGTGAAGGCAAGGTCAAATACAGATGAAAACGTCACAGCACTGGAAGTTACGGATAGTTTACCATGTGAGGTTTATCGTTTGACTTGATTGTGGTAGGGCTTAGGGATTTAAGGACAACGAAGAGGAGTAAAGGAGAATAGGGTGTGCATGCCAGGCTAAGTCGCTTCAGTCTTGTTCGACTCTGTGCAACCCTATGGACTGTAGCCCACCAGGCTCCTCTTCCATGGGATTCTCCAGGCAAGAATACTGGAGTGGGCTGCCATGCCCTCCTCCAGGGAATCTTCCCAACCCCAGATAGAACTCGTGTCTGCCTGTGTCTGCTGCACTGCAGGCAGATTCTTTACCCACTGAGCCACCTAGAAGCCCCCAAAGGATATTAGTACATAATAATAATAAGAGATCTGAAGATGAGATAACTCTACCTGAATCATAGTAGCTTGAAAGGAATCAGCAGAATTTTCTTAACATGACTTTGAAAAATATTCAAAAATGGCAACAAAAGTATCATCAGCTATACCTCCTAATACTGAGTTATATGTAACCTAAGAAATCATATAAAAACAACATAAGATGGCTGTGAAGAAGATTTTTTTTTTATGAGAACATTTAAGTCTACTCTCTTAGCATATTTCAATTACATATTACAGGTTCATCGATTACAGTCACTGTGTTGTTCATTAGGCCCTCAGACCTTCTTTATAAAGACAGAGCATTAAAATTCTTGGAGAATTAGGTTTCAGATAAGGCATGGAATCAACGCCCTCAGGATAAGGGTTGGAAAATACTCATTTTTCTGATCCCCATCTCTTAAGAACTGAGTAGGTAGGTGTAAAAGAGACTCTTGGTCCACAAAATCTATTTACTAGCTCACCGTATCCAGAAAATGTTTTGTTTCATTTTTCCCCTTTTACTTGTTTTTGGAGGGAGAAAGATTCCTTGACCTTTTCCTTGTTTAAAAGAAACAATGTGTGTGTGTGTGTGTGTGTGTGTGTGCCTGTGCTCAGTCGTGTCCGACTCTTGTGACCCTATAGACTGTAGCCCACCAGGTTTCTCTGTCCATGGGATCCTCCATCCATGGGATTCTCCAGGCAAGAATACTGGAGGGAGTTACCATTTCCTTCTCCAGGGGGTCTCCTCCATTGCAAATAGACTCTACTGACAGCTATAAGGGAAGCCCTAAAAGAAACAATGGGTGCTATCTTGTGATTGTTGTTATTCAGTCACTCAGTTGTGTTTGACTCTTTGCAGTCCTAAAGAGTCAGGGTTTATTTTCTTTAGGTTGACTAGTTTGATCTCTTTGCAGTCCAAGGGACTCTCAAGAGTCTTCCACAATACCACAGTTCAAAAGTATCTATTCTTTGGTGCTCAGCCTTCTTTATGGTCCAACTTTCAGTCCACACATGACTACTGGAAAAAACATATCTTTGACAATACGGACATTTGTCAGCAAAATAATGTCTTTGCTTTTTAATACGTTGTCTAGGGTGGTCATAGCTTTTCTTCTAAGGAGCAAGCATCTTTTTTTTTTTTTTTTTGTAATGGCTGCAGTCACCATCTGTAGTGATCTTGGAGCCCAAGAAAATAAAGTCTCTCACTGTTTCCATTGTTTCTCCATCTATTTGCTATGAAGTGATGGGGCTGGATACCATGATCTTAGTTTTTTGAATGTTGAATTTTAGCCAGTTTTTTCTTCTCTCCTTTTTCATCCTCATCAAGAGACTCTTTAGTTCTTCTTCCCTTTCTTCCATAAGTGTGGTTTCATCTGCATACCGAAAGTTATTGATATTTCTCCCTGCATTCTTCATTCCAACTTGTGCCTCCTCCAGCCCAGCATTATCTTTTAGGATTTGAAATAGCTCAGTTGGAATTCCATTAGCTCCACTAGATTTGTTCAAAGTGTTGCTTTCTAAGACCCACTTGGCTTCACGTTAAGTGACTGATCACATCATCATGCTTATCCGGGTCATTAAGGTCTTTTTTGTATAGTTCGTCTGTGTATTCTTGCCATCCCTTCTTAGTATATTCTGCTTCTGTTAGGTACATACCATTTCTGTCCTTTATTGTGCCCATCTTTGCATGAATTATTCCTCTGGTGTCTAATTTTCTTGAAGTGATCTCTAGCCTTTCCCATTCCATTGTTTTCCTCTACTCCTTTGCATTGTTCACTTAGGAAAACTTTCTTGTCTCTCCTTGCTCTTCTTTGGAATTCTGCAGAAAGTGGTATTTGTGTGATACCTCCTTGTTAAACTCAATGTCATAGTTTTTCCTATTTTGAAATGTAAGTTACAATGCTGGTGATGTTAATATGTCATGTCAACTTAGTCATTCAGAAACTGAAGGTGAGTCAAGCATGAAAAAAAAAAAAAAATGAAAAGAAATAACTGGGGTAAATGTTCTCCAAGAGGGTTTTTTTTTATTTTGTTTTTAAATCAGGGTATAGTTGCTTTCCAACGTTGTTTCACTTCTTGCTGTACAATGAAGTGAATCAGACATATGTACACATATATCCCTTTCTTGTTGAACTTCCACCCCACACATCTGTGTCACCACAGGGCACCAGGCCGAGCCCCCTGGATAGCAGCTGGTTCCCCTAGCTGTCTGTTTTACATGCAGCCGTGCACAGAGATCACTCCCACTCTATCAGTCCTCTGCTCCTCCCTCTCCACCCTGCCGCCCAGAGTCCACACGTCCATTCTTTACATTCTCTACATCTCACATCCATCTCTATTCCAGCCCTGGAAACAGGTTCATCTGCACCATATTTTTTTCTGCCTGTGTAAATTGTTCCAACACTGGTTGTACCTGGTTTTCCATTCTTTTTGTTGTCTCCTTCATGTACAACACTTCCAAGTGTTCAGTTAGGAATGTGCACTCTCTGTTTTTAGAATCCCAGTGGAAATGAATTTATGTCAGATAAAAACTCCCCTATACATTGAACTTTCTTTTAATGTGACAGTCTGTATTTTCCCACTGAAGCCATCCTTACTATACTCTTTCTGTGAAATATAAAGTTGTTCCTGAAGCTCACCATTTCATTATGTTCATATGTAACTTGAGGGACATTTGTAATACTCATTAAGAATTTACATTAATAATGGCAATAAAACAAAATTAATATGATAAATATATGAAAACACTTGAGAATTAATATTTTGTTACTTCCTTCTACTTTGAACTTTGTTTACTCAAACTTTGTTTAGTACAAGGTTAGCACTTATACTAGTGGGGAACATTCACTAGTTTGGTGAAAATAGGATATTTATATATATTTCATTTTCTTTATAACTTTATTTAGTTCTAGGAACTTGCATGCTTGAATTTTTATTACCACCATTTAAAAAAATCAGATGTCTTTAAGACTCTGATGCATAAATATGTTTATTCCATTTTCATCAAATACCTACACTGGTAAACACTGTGGTAAACCTTTGTTGTAAGCAGTGAACTAACTGGCAAAATTTTTTTTTTTTTCATATTAACTAATGGTACATCAATAGACAGAGACCATACATAATTAACACAAATAACTTGAGTTTTTCTATGGTTTACCTATAAGTTACTAGGGCTTATAAGTCTGGTTTACAAAATATTTGACATCAAGTTATTGACTCTAGAAGTTTTTATTTCATTTTAAGAGCTTTAAAGTATCATTTATTTTGTTTTCCTAACTAAATTTTCCTACCTACTAATGGTAGTGTTTTCTGACAAGACTATATATATATTTTTTTTTTCTATTTACTGATATGATCTAGCGTGAGGCTGCATGTCCCTGCTCTTTAACAAAGGTTAGTGCCTAATTACATCATAATACAAACAAGCATATTTTGTCTATAATAAAATTAAGTTCTGTGTTTCTTGAGCAATTCAAAGTTTCCTGAAAGTTGGAGAAAATAAAAAAATATGCGTGTGTATTTATTTTTTTAACTCTAGGAATCATTAGGATTTATTAGAATGCAACCAGAAAGATTCTTCCCAGCTCTATGAAATTAATATATTTTGATTTTATTGCTTTTTCTGTTTCTTTATGCCTAGCGCTCCCAGTCTCCACAAATCCTCCTTCTAAATAACACCTATAAGATGATAAAGAACATGGCAACTGTTACACCTATGTTTGGGAGAAATAATTTTGGACTTTGAAAGCCTGCATTAGCCTCCTGGGTGTTGCACATTTAAGTTAGTTCTCTGCACAGCATTATGCCCTGCGACTATCAGCATCACCAGTGGGAGAGAGAGCACTTCTAAAAATAGCATTCATTGAAGAAGCAAGGGATTATTAGAGAAGATCATCTCCATTAACAAATGTTAGAATTGTGGGATCTTCTTCAGCTGTGAGACATATATATATATATATATATATATATATATATATATATATATATATGTGTGTGTGTGTGTGTTTGTGTGTGTATGTATAATATTCATGTCCTTGAAATACATTTCTCACCTGGGTTTTGAGGAGGACCTGGTAAAGTCCCTTCCAAGGAAATTTAAGGGCAGATTTTGTTGCTAGTAATTTTTAATCAGAAGGATGTGAGAGAATGGGAAATGTTTGTTGGTGAATCATAGTCAGGTACCTGAGTAAAGTAGAATTCAGAATCTAGCTCAGGTTAAAGGTATAAAACAAAACCACAATGAATGTAATATTTACAAAGGTGCAAGCATAATTTTCCTGTCTACAACTGACCTCATTTATTTTTTACAAAAGATAATCACAATAAAATTATTTTTGCATTAAATGATCTGATTTATTTACATACGTGCAGCAAGAACAGAGATTACCTGTATAAGTTCTTTTTAAGACTGCTTGTTGAAACTCTTTATAAGGAGTTTTAGAACTAAACTCTCAAAAGTCTGACTCCTTTGTTTCTAATTGTGTCTTGCTGTAAGGAAAACAGATTCCTGATGAATTTACACAAATAAGTATATTGGCATGAAAATAAGAATCCTCACTGATATGAACACTTAGTTTGCTTCCATGTTTTGAATACTATAAGTAAAGCTGCATTAAACATTGGAGTGTATCTGTCTTTTCTAATAAGTGTTTTATTTTCTATATATAAACCCATGAATGGAATTGCTAAATTGTGTGATAATTATCTTTTTTAAGTTTTTAAAAAACCACCATATTGTTTTCCATAGTAGTTGTACCAGTTTATATTCCCACTAATAATATTCTCAGATTCTCTTTCTCCACATTTTTGACATCCGTTGTTATTTATTATTTTCTCATGATAACCATTTGACAGGTGTAAGCTGAAATCTCCTTATGGTTTTTGCATTTCCATTATGATCAATCAGGTTATGCATCCTGAAGGTGCCTGTTTTCTTTTTTGGTAAATGTTTAAAAGCTATAGTCATCAAAACAATATGGTACTAGCACAAAAACAGAAATATATATCAATGAAACAAGAAAGAAAGCCTAGAACTAAATCTGTACACCTATGTTCAATTAATCCACAACAAAGGAGGAAAGACTGACTATACAATGGAAGAAAGATAGTCTCTTCAGTTAATGGTGCTGAGAAAACTGGACAGCTACAGGTAAAATAATGAGATTAGAAGGTTCCTTAACACCATGCACAAAAATAAGTTTAAAATGGATTAAAGACCTCAGTGTAAGACCAGAGACTCATTTAAATCTTTTTATATTTAATTGTGTGAGTTCTTTTGATATTTTTGATATTAACCCCTTATTAGGTATATTGTTTGCAAATATGGAAAGAACTTAAATGCCCATTGATAGATAAATGGACAAAGAAGACCTGAAACATATGATATATACCAATATAATTCAAACATAAAAAAGAATGAAATCTTTACATTTGTGACAACATGGATGGACCTAAAAATTATTATGCTTAGTAAAATAAGTCAAACATCGACAAACAAAAACCGTATGCCTTCACTTATATAAGTAATCTGAAAAAAAAAAATCAAATCAACAAATATAATAAATAACAAATAGATTCACATATACAGAAAAAAAAGCTATTGGTTACTATAAAAGGAAATGGGAAGAAGAAGGGATGAAATAGAAGAGTTGCAAACTACCAGATATAGAATAAATCAGTCACAAGAATGTAATGTACTGCATAAGAAATTTAGTCAATATTTTACAATAATTGCATATGGTATAAAATCAATAAAAATATAAAATCAGTATGCTGTATATGTGAAACTAATATAATATTAGTCAAATATATTGCAATACATTTTTTAAAGATATACTACTGAGATTTCTAAATATTGGAGGCATCATGCAGTAGAGAGCAAAAGTAAAGGTTTCATCTTTGTTGATAAATTATAACTTACCAAACTGTTGATAGATTAACAGAAAAGGTATCTTTAAATTTGGAAAAACATTTAAAAAATTAAAATTTTAAAAAGAAAAAAAATAAAAATTATAAGCATTTCATCATTTCATTAGGCCCCATTTCATTATTTTTTTTTCTGTTGATTTCTGTTTTTCCAGTAATTCCCTGGACCTTGACTAATTATTGAGGGAGATAGAGGCAGTAATAATTCCAAAAACTTTGTAAGATTATTGTCAAGGCTTATATGACCTGCCCAGTGAAGTGGGTGTGTTGATCACTGGAGATAGTGTAAGATATACCACAAATGGGAAACATATTTTCTCAGAGAATTTTTTTTTTTTTTAATACCATGAAGGAATGACTTCTGAGGCAAGGGATGTCTTCAATGCACCCAGAAGATACATATATATATAATTTTTTAAAAGAGAGAGAGAGAGAGAAAGAGAGAGAGAAGCATATCAATAACACATTAAGTGGCCTTTAAGTGAAGTCCAGAAGTTAAAATATTCAGAGAAAGAAGGTCTGGTATATCGAGGCACAAAAATAGTTTTTATTAAATACACTATCTTAAGTGAAGAATGCAAAAACTGAAAAATGGGATTTGCCAAAGATCCAGGAAGAACTAAGTGGGTTTCTTGTGTTTCCCATAGGCCTGGCTCTTCTTCAATCTCTCTGATATAGGAGATGACTATTTGCCATGTTGCAAGGACATCATAAGGCAAAAATCTGGTTACAAAAGTTACTTTTTTGCAAAACAGAATAGACTTCACCCACATGTGCCATAATCTTTATAGATTCTATTGCTACTGACTTTACATGAAAGTTAGCTAGAGCATTTTCCTGATTCTTGAGTTCAGTTCTGTTAATGTGTCTCAATTTTCATGCCAGCCATTTCAGAAGGTTTCATATTTGTAAGCAAACTTAACTCTTTTAATTTTTCAGTGGTGAATTTAAATTATCAAATATCTGATAAACTTGGAATTATTTTGGAAATATACAGAATCTTTGTTTTCTAGGCAGGCTACTTTAAAAGATAAAGATAAACATTTCACATTTTTTTAAAATTATTATCAAGAGAAGACCAATAATCCAATAAAACATTGACAGCTACATAACGGAAGGAAAGTTAACATATAATTTTATGTAAGTAGACTACTTACATAAGAAAAAGTAGAGAAGAGAAGGAAAAAAACAAAGAAGAAAAGGAAAGATATACCCATTTGAATGCAGAGTTCCAAAGAATAGCAAGGAGAGATAAGAAAGTCTTCCTCAGTGATCAATGCAAAGAAATAGAGGAAAACAACAATAGAATGGGAAAGAACAGAGATCTCTTCAAGAAAATTAGAGATACCAAGGGGACATTTCATGCAAAGATGAGCTCAATAAAGGACAGAAATGGTATGAACCTAACAGAAGCAGAAGATATTAAGAAGAGGTGGCAAGAATACACAGAACTGTACAAAGAAGATCTTCACAAACCAGATAATCACAATGGTGTGATCACTCACCTAGAACCAGACATCCTGGAATGTGAAGTCAAGTGGGTCTTAGGAAGCATCACTACAAACAAAGCTAGTGGAACTGATGCAATTACAGTTAAGCTATTTCAAATCCTAAAAGATGATGCCCTGAAAGTGCTGCACTCAATATACCAGCAAATTTGGAAAACTCAGCAGTGGCTACAGGACTGGAAAAGGTCGGGTTTCATTCCAATCACTAAGAAAGGCAATGCCAAAGAATGCTCAAGCTACTGCTCAATTGCACTCATCCCACACAGTAGTGAAGTAATGCTCAAAATTCTCCAAGACAGTCTTCAACAATACATGAACTGTGAACTTCCAGATGTACAAGCTGGATCTAGAAAAAGCAGAGGAATGAGAGATCGAATTGCCAATATCTGCTAGATCATCGAAAAAGCAAGAGAGTTCCAGAAAAACATATATTTATGCTTTATTGACTATGCTAAAGCCTTTGACTTTTGGATCACAATAAACTGTGGAAAATTCTGAAAGAGATGAGAATACCAGACCACCTGACCTGCCTCCTGAGAAACCTGTAGGCATGTCAGGAAGCAACAGTTAGAACTGGACGTGGACTGCTTCCAAATAGGAAAAGGAGTACGTCAAGGCTGTATATTGTCGCCATGCTTATTTAACTTGTATACAGAGTACATCATGAGAAATGCTGGACTGGATGAAGCAGAAGCTGGAATCAAGATTGCCAGGAGAAATATCAATAACCTCAGACTTGCAGATGACACCACCCTTATGGCAGAAAGCAAAGAACTAAAGAGCCTCTTGATGAAAGTGAAAGAGGAGAGTGGAAAAGGTGGCTTAAAATTCAGCATTCAAAAAATGAAAATCGTGGCCTCCGGTCCCATCACTTCATGGCAAATAGATTGGGAAACAGTGGAAACAGTGACAGGCTTTATTTTGGGGGGCTCTGAAATCACTGCTGATTGTGACTGCAGCTATGAAATTAAAAGACACTTACTCCTTGGAATGAAAGTCATGACCAACTTAGACAGCATATTAAAACACAGAGGCATTACTTTGCCAACAAAGGCCTGTCTAGTCAAGGCTATGGTTTTTCCTGTAGTCATGCATGGATGTGATAGATGGACTATAAAGAAAGCTGAGCACTGTCAAGAATTGATGCTTTTGAACTGTGGTGTTGGAGAAGACTCTGAGAGTCCCTTGGACTGCAAGGAGATCCAACCAGTCCATCCTAAAGGAGATCAGTCCTGAACATTCATTGGAAGAACTGATGTTGAAGCTGAAACTCCAATACTTTGGCCACCTGATGGGAAAAGCTGACTCATATGAAAAGACTATGATGCTTGGAAAGATTGAAGTCATGAAGAGAAGGGTATGACAGAGGATGAGATGGTTTGATCACATCACCGACTCAATGGATATGAGTTTGAGTAAACTTCGGGAGTTGCTTATGGACAGGGAGGCCTGGTGTGCTGCAGTTCATGGGGTCACAAAGAGTTGGACATGACTGAGCCACTGAACTGAACTGAACTGAGACTACCGACATTAAAAATTCCGTCTTAAACTCTCCACAATAAAAACTTAGTTTTAGCCAACTTGATTACATAAGTTTCTTTATCTCTTTTTTCCTCTCTGTTCCCAATTTCTATGTCTATAGTTTACCCTTTCTTTTCTTTTTTCTAATTCTGAAATAACCAAAAGATTAATTTCATGTATTTATTATAACTCAACCCTTAGAAATTTTAGTTTCTACTACTGAAAAATTAAGAAACAAAGATTCTGAACCATATATCATACAATTCTTTTTTTAGATTGATAATTTATTAATATCTTTAATATTGCTGTCAAAACACACTTCTAACAGTGAGGTAGAAATTATTAGGCAGTCCGGGTAGAACTCTGAGACCTTGATCTTATTTCCAGTAAACATCCTTCTCCATTGTCCTGGAATGTGTCTTTAATCTGATAAATTATTAGCACTTAGATCAGTTCAGTTGCTCAGTGGTGTCCAACTCCTTGTGACCACATGGACTGCAGCACACCAGGCCTCCCTGTCCATCACCAACTCCCAGACCTTGCTCAAACTCAAGCCCATGGAGTCAGTGATGCCATCCAACCATCTCATCCTCTTTCACCCCCTTTGCTTCCCATCTTCAATCTTTCCCAGCATCAGGGTCTTTTCCAATAAGTCAGTTCTTCTCATCAGGTGGCCAAAGTACTGGAGCTTCAGTCTCAGCATCTGTCCTTCAGATGCATATTCAGGACTGAGTTCCTTGAGGACTGACTGCTTCGAACTCCCTGCAGTCCAAGGGACTCTCAAAGAGTCTTCTCCAACACCACAGTTCAAAAGCATCAATTCTTCAGCACTCAGCTTTCTTTATAGTCCAATTGTCACATCCATACATGACTACTGGCAAAACCATAGCTTTGACTAGAGGGACCTTTGTCAGCAACGTAATGTCTCTGCTTTATAATATGCTGACTAGATTCAAAGCTTTTCTTCCAAATTTTCTTCATAGAAAACTAACCAAACTGATCACATGGATCACAGCCTTGTCTAACTCAATGAAACTATGAGCCATGCTGTGTAGGGCCACCCAAGATAGAGGGGTCATGGAGGAGAGTTCTGACCAAACATGGTCCACTGGAATAGGGAATGGCAAACCACCTCAGTATTCTTGCCTTGAGAACCCCATGAACAGGATGAAAAGGCAAAATAGACCATCAGTTCAGTTCATTTCAGTAGATTAGTTGTGTCCGACTCTTTGCAACCCCATGGATTGCAGCACGCCAGACTTCCCTGGGACATCACAAACTCCTGGAGCTTGCTAAAACTCATGTCCATTGAGTTGGGGATGCCACTTAACCATCTCATCAGTGAGTATCAAATCTTCATAGGTATATAATGCACAAGAGTACTACAACTTCTTACTAGCAAGAAGATTAAAAACGTCAGGTGTGTGAAAATTGTCTTCAAAATTTCATTGTTTCTTTACCAGAGTAGTGTTATATATTTCTTTTAGATCAGTACTCTTATTTTTAATTCCTGGGAATCTTTGACAATTCAGTGGAATTCATTTCTTTCCTAGGTCTTGCACTGTATTTTACTCTTTGTTTTTTTTTTTTTTTTTTTTTTTAGGGTGGGGAGTTTTCACATTGGGAAAAATAGGAAAAGAAAAATAAATTTCATTCAAAATGTTCCCTATTAGGTGCTCAACATTTTTATCCTCAATTTTATCTTCTGTTCTATATGCCTTACCGAGTGTTATAATTATCTCTTACTATATATCAATTTATCCTTAAATTAGTAGTAGCTTAAAAGAGCAGTGACTATTTTTCTCAGGAATCTGCAATTTGGGCAAGACATGATGAGGAAGGCTCATCTCTGCTCCACATGGTTTCAGTTAGGGCAGCTCAACTGGGATTGGAGAATTTTTTTTCTAAAATGGATCACTCACGTATCTGGCAAGTATTTGCTGGCTATTGTCGAGTGACTCCATTTCTCTTCACAAGGCTCTCTACATGGGGCCACCTGGATTATGACTGGATTGTGTTTCAAAATGCAGTAACAGAAACCTGAAATACATGTCATTATTCAGAGCTGCAGAGCAAGTGGCAGCTCCCAGCTTCTTATGCCCTCGGGTCACAGATTGGCAGTTGATCACCTCTGTCATACTCTAATTGTAGAGCAGTTATAGAGCTCACACAGATTTAACAGTTGGGTACATGGAACAATCCTTTTGGGGAAGGAATGTCAAGGAACTTTCAGTCTTTAACCTACCACACACCAGCCAAAAAGTATTTATTTCCCGCTAACCTACCACACACCAGCCAAAAAGTATTTATTTCCGGCCATGTGCAAAACACACTCATTCGTATCCTGAGTGATTGAAGTTTCTCAGCCGTGTCCAACTCTTTGCAACACTGTGGACTGTAGCCTACCAGGCTCCTCTGTCCATGGGATTTTCCTGGCAAGGGTACTGGAGTGTGTTGCCATTTCCTTCTCCAGGGGATCTTCCCGACCCAGGGATGGAACCCAGGTCTCCTGCATTGTAGGCAGACGCTCTACCGTTTGAGCCACTAGGGAAGTTCCATCTCATTGAATCTAGGATCTTGACATCTAAACCAGGTGTAAATGTAAATGAGCCTTCTTGGGTGCAGTTCATATGAATCTGAAGACCTGTGAATTAAAGGAAACAGCTAGCTGTCTGCTCCCATACATTTAGCACACAACGTTGCAACTGTACCATAGTAATTGATTAGACAACCAAAACATTACTTCCATTGTAGAAAAAGGAGGAAAGGGGGGCCAAAGGCATATGGAAGTCATGGGTTGAAGAAATCTTATTAATGTTCCAAATTCTTTGAGTAGGACTCAATCCTGCTATCTATGATTCTTTGCACTTACTGACTCAGTTCCAGGAAATTTCTATTCCTTCCTTCCCACAGTAATAGCCCATTTTGCAACTGAGTAACCATTTTGAGGTAGGAGGTAGATGATGACCCAGGCTAAGTGAGCAGCTGGAGTCTGTCTTTACTGGCAACTGTAGCTTGTTTCTCCCTAACATTTTTGGGAAAAAGATATTGGCAGGAACAAAGAGGAAATAATCTCTGCCTGGGGTAGACAGAGAAGATAATCACATCTTTTATTCTTGAGGTCAAGGAGACCTCCCCAACTATATATAAATAGAAAGGTTCCTCAAAGGTCATAAAAGGAGTGGGCACCCCATAAAAGGAGTGGGTCATAAAAAGAGTTTGCATTATGTTCTGCAAACCTCCCAGAGACCCTCATGCTAGAACCTACTTTTGCTAAAATATGCAAATGCACCTGGGGGAGGACCTTGCCTCATATCAGATACGGGCAATGAGCAAGGTGAGTAGCCAGAGGGAACAAAGAAAACTGCTCCCATATAAGCGATCTAAACATCCCTTTTGTGGTCCTCACTAGTGATGTCCATGCTGCTCTTGGAGTGTGTAGCTCTGATTCGCTGCTGTCTGAAATCAGCTGCAGCTTGGTGTGTTCTCCCACACATTCTCTGCTTCTGATACACTGCATGCCTGTTTTGCTCTCTTGGTCTCTTTGTGAAATTCTTTTCCCAAAGAAGACAAGAGCCAGGGCTGTACTTCTAGCCACCAGTTCCTGGAGGTCTACTGGTTAGGATCCCTGGTTTCCACCTAAGTCACACAGGTTCGATTCCCAGGCAAGGAACTAAGATCTAGATTCAAGCTTCTGTACACTGAGATAAGTTTAGGCTGCTCCCTCCTCCTAGAAGGGTGAGGATACATATATATATATATATATATATATATATAAATTTTATAATCTCTCCTTTTCTATCTAAGCTAGTAAAATATCACAGATTTTAGGTTTCCGGCAGCAGCTTACCACTTCCTGGTACAGGAAATCCATTCCAGTTATCTATTCTTCTGTAAAAACCATTCCATACTGAACGGGTTTAAACAACAGCAGTTGTTTATTTTGCTCAGAAATCTGAATTTGCAGAAAATTTTTTTTCCAGAAGGTAACAATGTTGTGCTCCCTGTGGAATCAGCTGGACAGATTGACAGAACAAAAGTGTTGACTTTAATGGCAGCTTAGTTCAAACAGTGGGAAATACATGCTTGCTAATTCCCAGAAAGCTCACCTAGGTATGCAGGTGGCAGCCCCTTCCTTATTCTCCTCTCAGGTCCCTACATGAGGCTTTCTCTCCCGCCCCACCCCCCCCCGAGTATGACAGCTTGTTAAGTGGAAGTTGCCAGTTTTTTCTTCAGTTCAGTTCAGTCACTCAGGTGTCCAACTCTTTGCGACCCCATGAACCATAGCACATCAGGCCTCCCTGTCCATCACCAACTCCTGGAGTTTACGCAAACTCATGTACATTGAGTCCGTGATGCCATCCAACCATTTCATCCTCTGTTGTCCCCTTCTCCTCCTGCCCTCAATCTTTCCCAATATCAGGGTCTTTTCCAGTGAGTCAACTCTTCGCATGAGGTGGCCAAAGTATTGGAGTTTCAGCTTCAACATCAGTCCTTCCAATGAACACCCAGGACTGATCTCCTTTAGGATGGACTGGTTGGATCTCCTTGCAGTCCAAGGGACTCTCGAGAGTCTTCTCGAACACCATAGTTCAAAAGCATCAATTTTTCGGAGCTCAGATTTCTTCACTGCCCAACTCTCACATCCATACATGACCACTGGAAAAACCATAGCCTTGACTAGATGGACCTTTGTTGACAAAGTAATGTCTCTGCTTTTTAATATGCTGTCTAGGTTGGTCATATCTTTCCTTCCAAGGGGTAAATGTCTTTTAATTTCATGGCTGGAATCACCATCTGCAGTGATTTTGGAGTCCAAAAAAACAAAGTCAGCCACTGTTTCCACAGTTTCCCATCTATTTGCCATGAAGTGATGGGACTGGATGCCAAGAACTTTGTTTTCTGAATGTTGAGCTTTAAGCCAACTTTTTCACTCTCCTCTTTCAGTTTCATCAAGAGGCTCTTTAGTTCTTCTTCCCTTTCTACCATAAGGGTGGTGTCATCTGCATATCTGAGGTTATTGATATTTCTCCTGGCAATCTTGATTCCAGCTTGTGCTTCTTCCAGCCCAGTGTTTCTCATAATGTACTCTGCATATAAGTTAAATAAGCAGGGTGACAATATACTACTTTGACATACTGCTTTTCCTAATTGGAACCAGTCTGTTGTTCCATGTCCAGTTCTAACTGTTGCTTCCTGACCTGCATACAGGTTTCTCAAGAGGCAGATCAGGTAGTCTGGTATTCCCATCTCTTTCAGAATTTTCCACAGTTTACTGTGATCCACACAATCAAAGGCTTTGGCATAGTCAATAAAGCAGAAATAAATGTTTTTTTTTTTTTTTTTTTTCTGGAACTCTCTTGCTTTTTCAATGATCCAGCGTTTTAAAGAAAAAAAAAAAAAAGATTTTATCCTTAGGACTAATGTGTCTTCCAGCTACAGAAGTGAATTTATAATCCAGTCTGGTGAATAAGAACCTTGTATCTTCCCAGCAATATTGATTCAGGCCTGAGCATGCACCTTAGTCAAAGCCAAGTAAATCACAAATAAAAATTATAGGCAAATATTTGAAAAGATGCCATTTATAGTTAAATGATGTTTGAATTGTTAGGGAATAACTATGTAACTATTTGCAGAGTCTCTGGAAATTATAGCAATAGCCAGAAAAATTATCACTAGGGTAAAAATTATTTTGTAATAATGTAAATCTATCTTTCCCTGAAATAAAAGCTCACTCTAGATTTTTCAGTTCTGGGAAAATACGCTCCTATTTTTCAATAGTTCATTAAGCTTGCTTGAGCTGAGATTACTGTCCCTTTCAAGAGATTGAGTCTTGACTAAAAATGTTTTGCTTCTCACCATCAATCTCTAATACGTTTATTTATTACACAATTTTCAGAAGTATTTAACAAGAAAGTAAAGCTTATCTAGGGACTTTCCTGGCAGTCCAGTGGTTAAGACTCTGCACTTCCACTGCAGGGGGCACAGGTTCAATCCTAAGTCAGGCAACTAAGATCCCACATACTGTGTGCCATCTGTGCACGCGTGCCCATTTGCTCAGTTGTGTCTGACTTTTTGCAACCCAGTGGACTGTAGCCCACCAGGCTCCTCTGCCCATGGGATTCTCTAGGCAAGCATATTGAACCGGATTGCCATTTTCTCCTCCAGGGGATCTTCCTGACCCAGGGATCAAATCCGCATTTCCTGCATCTCCTGCACTGGCACATGGATTCTTCACCACTGAGTCACTTAGGAAGCCCATGCTGTGTGACACATCTAAAAAAGATACAGCTAATCACAATTTTACCCAACTTATAATTTCAGTCTTATTTTATTATATCAATTATTTATCCATAGATTAATTATATATTCAATTAAAGTTTTAATTTATTTAATGCACTTTTCAAAATTGCAACTTTAGCTTGGCTAGCTCTTTCCATTCTTACTTGTAAAGGAAAAACCTACTCATCTTTCAGCTAAACCTTTAACTAAATCTTCAGCTTATCTAAACTTTAGCTGAAGTAGCAGTCATCTGTGAAAGATTTAATACTGTTATCAAGAGAAATAGGGTATTTCATCTATGTTGCTTTTACTCTTATTTCATATTTTTTATTTTGTTAATAGCACATGTTACAGATATTGTATGTTATTAATTCATACAAAATTATTGGTGAAAATTAAGATTAGCAAGATTTGAGGCACTGCTTTCTCTAAACATTATTTTGGAAGTCAAAGTATTCCTTTTTCTTTTTTTGGATTTTTAGAGTACTTGCATCTAAATAATAAATTTAAGGTGAACAACACTGTTGAAAAAGTTTGACAACATGATATATATTAACTAGGAAATTGTGGAAACAGAGTAATGTTTTGAAAATTTAAATATACCCTCAAAGACTAAAAATTATTTAATATAACAGAGTAGTTGAATGTTGGCTGTTAATCTCTATTCTTGTCTCCTTTTCTTTAAAAGAGTCTTTGAAGAATTTTCTTGTAATAACTTTTCTAGTCTCAATTTTCACCCTCATTTCAGTAATTTCAATAACTTTATCTTTTCTTTATGTATATTTAAAATTTAGTATTTCCATTCTTAGAAGAAATGTATTAATGTATCAAAGTTTATATAGTCATTATAAAGGTGAATTCTTCAGGTAGTATATTTCAAAGACTTGTGAAACTATTATCTATTACAGTGGAAAAAGAATAAACTACCCTTTCCTTTACTTTCTGATTTGTATACACAGGTGACATTGTTAAAATTAGTAAAGTTATTCCATAAAGAATGATAAAAATATTACAGTTGTTGTGATGGTTGAAAACATCTGTACATACATTGTTGTGAGATTAGGATTAGTATTTTCAAGAGGGTGTTTAAATACTGATAAAATGTTCCATCTTCAATAGAAAGGAAAAAGCAAAAGAAGTGACTTAAGGGAATGATCAGACATTTTGTCTTAAGCATAGTGAATTTGATGTGATAGAAAGACATTTAAGTAGATATGTCTGGGAGATGGAGAGTGATAAGGGACTAGTCAGAAAGAAAGGGGTCAGAAACAGGACAGATGTTTCTCTCAGTGTAGATAGGAAGCTGAGGGAGAAATGAGAGATTTAACTACATGATTACAGAGATGTAAGAAAACTGAGAAAAGTCCATAAAATAGAAAACAAATTACCAGTGGCACCCACCAATGCAGCCTTTTTGGTACTAAAATCATTTGTATAGTTTTTTGCAATTCATGGAAAGCTTTCACATGCATTATATAACTGTGATAATGCATGTAAGAGTGATAATTATAATTATTTTGTAGGCAGCAGTGGTCTGGTCTATTGATTTAGCAGCTATATATTTAACAAGGCACAAGCGTCTCTAAATAGGTTCCAGATAAACTGCTTAAGAAACAGTTTGATAGAGAATACATTTGAATGAAGATTCTGAAGATTCTGCTACTTCTTTCTTCACTGTAATGTTCACTTCCTCCTGCCAAGTAATATGTTCAATGTTACTGTCCGCCTGCTAGCCTAAAATTTTTGCCCACTGCAAACAATGTCAAATTTCCCCAAATTTCTGAGCAAATCTTGTTTTCACTCACCCTAATCTCTCAACTATAATAATAGCAAGCAATTACAACTGAATGCCTATGGATATTCTATTTTTTTTTTTTATGGACAATGAGTCATTAACATCTCACAATGATAAGTTAGTAATAACTATTATCACTTCCATTTAATGGATGAAAAAGTTGAGACACAGAGAAGATAAGTGATTTCCCAAGATTACACAGCTAGTAAATGTAGTAATGGTAGTAATTTGTTTGCGTCTGTGCATGCTTCACTGAGAGATGGTGATTCTTAAAAATGGACAGTAAGCAATTTACCGCTCAGTAATTTAAATTTTTGGTTTCATATAATACAAAGATTCATTTATTCCATTCATAAGCACCTTCTGTGTGACAGACACATAGTATATAGGGGTAGTGCCTGTAAAGAATCCACCTGCAAGGTGGGAAACCTGGTTTCAATCCCTGGGTTGGGAAGATCTCTGAAGAAGGGAAAGGCCACCCACTCCAGTATTCTGGCCTGGAGAATTCCATGGACTGTATAGTCCATGGGGTTGCAAAGAGGCGGACACAATTGAGTGACTTTCACTTCACTTTCAAGCATCTTCTGTGTGATGGACACATAGTGTGTACATTAGTGCCTGTTGTGTACATTAGTTGCTCACTCATGCACGGCTCTTGAGACTCATAGACTGTAGCCTGCCAGGCTACTCTGTCCATGGGACAAAGATTTGTGTATATGGTAGCCCTAATCTATTCCATAAAAAGACACTGAGATTTTTTAACTAGGTGCTAATTAGACTTATTGTGGTGATCATTTAACATATTTTGATATACAAATATTGAATCATCCTGTTGCACAATTAAAACTAGTATAATGTTATATGCCAATTATATCTCAAAAAATGGTACCAAAAAATCCCTGAAAGAAAAGTACATGCAATATTATATATACATAATTTTTTTTCAGGTGATACATGTCAAATACTAGTATGTATTTATTATTTTTAATTCTTAAATTTTGCTAATTTAATAGTGTCACTTGTGAATATAAATCAAAAAGTTAAAGATAGAGTAGTTTTTCCTTTTACCACTATAAGAGATACAAGTTACACTCGTCTTTGAAATACATTACCTGAAATACACACACACACACACACATATATATAAATTAATAATTACAATGAGAAAGGGAAAAATATCTACTAGCAGACTCTTCACAAGAGATGATATAAAAATGGTCAGCAATCACAGAAGAAAAGTTATTTAGTATCATTAGTTATTAGAAAACTTCAAAGTAAAACTGCAATAAGCTACTACTTCCATGCATTGAGAAAGTTTTTTAAAAAGTTGACAATAGACTGCCATATGACCCAGCAATTCCACTGCTGGGCACACACACTGAGGAAACCAGATCTGAAAGAGACACGTGTACCCCAATGTTCATCGCAGCACTGTTTATAATTGCCAGGACATGGAAGCAACCTAGATGCCCATCAGCAGACAATGGATAAGGAAGCTGTGGTACATATACACCATGGAATATTACTCAGCCATTAAAAAGAATGCATTTGAATCAGTTCTAATGAGATGGATGAAACTGTGGCCCATTATACAGAGTGAAGTAAACCAGAAAGAAAAACACCAATACTGTATACTAATGCATATATATGGAATTTAGAAAGATGGTAACAATAATCCTATATGCAGGACAGAAAAAGAGACACAGATATATAGAACAGACTTTTGGACTCTGTGGGAGAAGGCGAGGGTGGGATGATCTGAGAGAACAGCATCAAAACATGTATATTATCAAGTGTGAAACAGATCACCAGCTCAGGTTGTATGCATGAGACAAGTGCTCAGGGCTGATGTACTGGGATGACCCAGAGGGATGGGATGGGGAGGGAGGTAAGAGGGGGGATCGGGATGGGGAACATATGTAAATCCATGGCTGATTCATGTCAATGTATGGCAAAAACCACTACAATATTGTAAAGTAATTAGCCTCCAACTAATAAAAATAAATGAAAAAAATAAATAAAAATAAAAAGTTGGCAATAGCATGTTGTGAGGATATGTAACAAGTGGGGCTCTGATACCTTGATGGTAGGAATGAAATAAAGTATAAGTACTTTAGAAAACTGTTCCTGAGGAGAAAAAAAAAAAAACTAATAGTTTTTTAGATTTTAATTTTTAATTTTAAAAAGAAACAAAATGAAACAAGACATAAACTGGAATTCACAGAGCATACTTATTCATGGTGTCCAAAAATTGGAAATACTCTCCATCAACAGAAAATTACATAAATAGATTATGGTACAAAAAAGGCTGAGCCCTGGAGAATTGATGCTATTGAACTGTAGTGCTGGACAAGGCTCTTGAGAGTCCCTTGGACTGGAAGGAGACCAAACTAGTCAATCCTAAAGGAAATCAACCCTGAATATTCATTGGAAGGACTGATGCTGAAGCTGCAATACTTTGGCCACCTGATGCAGAGTCAATCATTGGAAACTATCCTGATGCTGGGAAAGACTGGGGGCAGGAGGAGAAGGGGGTGACTGAGGATGATATGGTTGGGTAGCATCACTGAGTCAATGGACATGAGTTTGAACAAACTCCAGGAAATAGTGAAGGACAGGGAAGCCTGGCATGCTGCAGTCCACAGGGTCTTGACGGTCAGACACGACTGAACGACTGAACAACAAGAAGAGCCAATACAGTGGAAAATTCATCAACAATTTAAAAAAATAAAAAAGAACAAGCAACAACAAAGCACAAAATCTCAAAAGCATTATGATCAGCAAAATAAGCCAGATAGATAAAATCATATACAGCGTTACTCAGTTTACATGAGATCCAAATACGGGCAAATTTGAAACAGTTTTATGTTTACGAATATTATGTAGTGGTTCTGAAAAGTATAAAAATAGGGATTTGAGAAATGGGATATTAACTGGATAAGGAATTTCCTAGGGGAAGAACAAGGGGCACTTGAGAGGGAGGAGGTAGAAATGTTTCATATTTCTTTTGGGTAGTGGCTACTCACGTGTACACAACAGCCAAATTTCCATTGAACAGTTTATTGCACATTGACTATGTCTCAATAAGGCACAACTTGCTATTCATATAGCACTCTTATCAAACTCAGGTTCCGCTGCTCACTGCTTGAAAGTCAGTGCTTGAAAGACATGTGTGGATAGGTAAGGGAAGATTGCTTTATTCAGGAGGTTGGCAACCTAGGAAGAAGGCAGACCCATGTCCCAAAGAACAAATCCCCTATTGCCTGTCAGGGCACAAGGGCTTTTAAAGGGGGAGTTTCACAAATGAGAAAAATAGAGAAAATCAATAAAACTAGGAAATCATTCTTTGAAAAGAATTAGGAAATTAATAAATGTTTAGCTAAAATGATAAAAAAAAATAGAGGTAACTCAATTTTTTTTACTAAAATTGGCAATGAAAGGAGTATATTACTGCCACCCCCACAAAAATTGAATAAAATAATAGTATTTTACTATGAATATGAGCAATTATGAAATGATTGGATATATGCTCCCAAGTAATGATAAAATGCAAAAGTAGGAAGTCAAGAGATACCTGGAGTAATAGGTAGATTTAGCCTTGTAGTACAAAATGAAACACGTCAAAGGCTAGCAGAGTTTTGACAAGAAAACACATTGAAAACAACAAACACCCTGCTCCAACAACACAAGAGATGATGCTACATGTGGACATCACTAGATGGTCAATAACGAAATCAGATTGATTATAATCTTTACAGCCAAAGATGGAGAAGCTCTATACACTCAGCAAAAACAAGACTGGGAGCTGACTGTGGCTCAGATCATGAACTCCTTATTGTCAAATTCAGACTTAAATTGAAGAAAGTAGGGAAAACCACTAGACCATTCAGCATGACCTAAATCATTTCCTTATGATTATACAGGGGAAGTGATAAATATATCCAAGTGATTAGATCTGATAGACGAAGTGCCTGAAAAACTATGGACAGAAGTTTGTGACATTGTACAGGAGACAGTGATCAAGACCATCCCCAAGAAAAAGCAATGCAAAAAGGCAAGATGATTGTCTGAGGAATCCTTATAAAGAGCTGAGAAAAGAAGAGAAGCTAAAGGCAAAGGAGAAAAGGAAAGATATACCCATCAGAATGCAGAGTTCCAAAGAATAGCAAGAAGGGATAAGAAAGCCTTCCTCAGTGATGAATGCAAATAAATAGAGGAAAATAACAGAATGTGAAAGACTAGATATCTCTTCAAGAAAGTTAGAGATACCAAGGGAACTTTTCATGCAAAGATGGGTACAATAAAGGACAGAAATGGTAGGGACCTAACAGAAGCAAAAGATATTAAGAAGAGGTGGCAAGAATACACAGAAGAACTGTACAAAAAATGATCTTAATGACCCAGATAATCACAGTGCTGTAATCACTCACCTAAAGCCAGACATCCTGGAATGTGAAGTCAAGTAGGCCTTAGGAAGCATCACTACAAACAAAGCTAGTGGAGGTGATGGAATTCCAGTTGAGCTATTTCAAATCCTAAAAGATGATGCTGTGAAAGTGCTTCACTCAGTATGCCAGCAAATTTGGAAAACTCAGCAATGGCCACAGGACTGGAAAAAGTCAGTTTTCATTCCAATTCCAAAGAAAGGCAATGCCAAAGGATATTCATACTAACACACAATTGCACTCACCTCACACACTATCAAAGTAATGCTCAAAATTCTCCAAGCCAGGCTTCAACTGTATATGAACTGTGAACTTCCAGATGTTCAAGCTGGATTTAGAAAAGGCAGAGGAACCAGAGGCCAAATTGCCAACATCTGTTGGATCATAGAAAAAGAGAGTTCCAGAAAAAAAAAAAATTGTTTCTGCTTTATTGACTATGTCAAAGCCTTTGACTGTTTGGATCACCACTGACTGGAAAATTCTGAAAGACATGGGAATACCAGACCACCTGACCTGCCTCCTGAGAAATCTGTATGCAGGTCAAGAAGCAACAGTTAGAACTGAACATGGAACAACAGACTGGTTCCAATTTGGGAAAGTGGTATGTCAAGATTGTATTTTGTCACATTGTTTATTTAACTTATATAAAGGGTACATCATGTGAAATACCAGGCTGGATGAAGCACAAGCTGGAATCAAAGTTGCTGGGAGAAATATCAATAACCTCAGATATGCAGATGACACCACACTTATGGCAGAAAGCAAAAAAGAACTAAAGAGCCTCTTGATGAAAATGAAAGAGGAGTGAAAAAGTTGGCTTCAAACTCAACATTTAGAAAACTAAGATCCTGGCATCTGGTCCCATCACTTCTTGGCAAATAGATGTGGAAACAGTGGAAACAGTGAGAGGCTTTATTTTTGGGGGCTTCAAAATCACTGCAGAGAAGGAAATGACAACCCACTCTAGTACTCTTGCCTGGAAAATCCCATGGATGGAGGAGCCTGATTGGCTGCAGTCCATGGGGTTGCGAAGAGTTGGAAAGGACTGAAGGACTTCACTTTCTCTTTTCACTTTCATGCATTGGAGAAGGAAATGGCAACCCACTCCAGTGTTCTTGCCTGGAGAATCCCAGGGACGGGGGAGCCTGGTGGACTGCCGTCTATGGGGTCGCACAGAGTCGGACACGACTGAAGCAATTTAGCAGCAGCAGCAGCAAAATCACTGCAGATGGTGACTGCAGCCATTAAATTAAACGATGCTTGCTCCTTGGAAGAAAAGCTCTGAGCAACCCATACAACATGTCAAAAAGCAGAGACGTCCCTTTTCCAACAAAGGTCCGAAGCCAAAGCTATGGTTTTTTCCAGTAGTCATGTACGGATGTGAGAATTCGACTATAAAGATACCTGAGTGCTGAAGAACTGATGTTTTGAACTGTGATGTTGAAGACTCTTGAGAGTCTTTTGGACTTCAAGGAGATTCAACCAGTCAATCCTAAAGGAAATCAGCCCTGAATATTCATTGGAAAGACCGATGTTGAAGCTGAAACTCCCAATACTTTGGCCACCTGATGTGAAGAACTGACTCATTGAAAAAGACCCTGATGCTGGGAAAGATTGAAGGTGGGAAGAGAAGTGGACGACAGATGATGAGATGGTTGGATGGCATCACTGACTTTATAGATATGAGTTTGAGAAAACTGTGAGAGTTGGTGATGGACATGGAAGCCTGGCGTGCTGCAGTCCATTGGGTCACAAATAGTCATATACGACTAAGTGACTGAACTGACTGAACTGAATGATAAAATATATTCTTGCAAAATTTATACATGGATTTTTATCACAACATTTTTAAAGGCCAAAAAGTGGAAATAATTCAAATATCTATCAACTGATGAATAGATAAGTACAGTGTAGTAGATATCCATATAGTGATAGTGATTTAGCAATAAAAAGTCTTAAAGCTCTGTGTCATGCTATGATGTGGGGGGGGAAAAAAAAAAAAAAAAAACCTTGGAAACTATACTAAGTGAAATAAATCAGTAATAAGAGACTTAATATTTTATGACCTTATTTACATGAAATGTCCATAATGAGCAAATCTGTAGAGATATCACCATCTCTCATCCCTCACCAGCTCTCATCTTCCCTATGGCTCAGCTGGTAAAGAATCCCACCTACAATGTGGTTGACCTGGTTTCAGTCCCTGGGTTGGGAAGTTTCCCTGGAGAAGGGAAAGGCTACCCACTACAGCATTCTGGCCTGGAGAATTTCAAGGACTGTATATTCCTTAGGGTCTCAAAGAGTCGGACATGACTGAGCGACTTTCACTTTCACACTTCTTCAGTCTCAGACAAGGATTGGTTCTGGATTCCAGAATCTGCATGCTCTCTTAGATAAAATGGTGTAGTTTCTGTGGGTTTTGCATCTGTGGATAGGGAGAGCTGACTCTGTTCTAAAATTGATTGAGTGATAGATGCCATACTCTGAATATACTAAAAATCATGGTGCTGTGCACTCATAAGGATGGATGCATGCCAGTGAATAATACCTCAAGCTGTTAAAAATATATCAAGTATACGTATAAATAAACAATGTGATGATTTGACAAAACAAATGCAAAGATGTTTAACAAATAAAGATGTTTTCTTATTGTTTGTGGAAAGATGGAGATTCGAGAGAGAGATGCAAATAAAAAGAAGCAAATAAACAAAGAGGACAGATGGTACTGAGTTGCAGAACTAAGGATATAATTACCCCAAACCTCTGCACCTGAGACCCAAATAAATACTAGGAGGTAAACTATACTACACTGTGAGGATTAAATGAGCTACAAGATGTCAGGCAGAGAGGAGGAACTGAAGAGATGGAAACTAGCATTATGATTACTTTTACTATGAAAACAAGAGAGGGAGAATGGCCTTCAGGATCTTAAGGCTTCTGGAGTCTATTTTTTAGCTCACAGTGCATGCCTGCGTGCTCAGTCACTTTGGTCTTGTCTGACTCTATGTGACCCTCGGTCCATGGGATTCTCCAGGCAAGAATACTGGAGCGGGTTGCCATGCCCTCCTCCAGGGGATCTTCATGACCCAAAGATCGAATCATCATCTCTCCTGTCTCCTGCACTGGAAAGCAGGTCTTTATTACTAGCACCATCTGGGAAGCCCTCCATATGTATGTATACATACATATATATTTATATATCATGTGGTTATTGGCAGGTTATTTAAACCTTGCAAAATCATTTGCAATTTTGACCAATCAAAAATATTTACTTATTGTAAATTGTAAGGATTTGATAAAATTGTATGCTCCTGTCACTTTGTAGACACTAAATACCTTCTATCATGTCATTGTCTTAATTATAACAAACTATTCTGAAATGTTTAGCAGATCCTGTGTAGCAAACTAAATTTGCTAAGCATTTGTAAAAATTTAAGGCATTGCTATAAAAATGAATAAAACATAATTTTTCTCTGGCAAAACTTTAACTTTGAGGCATAATAAATTGAAAATATCATAAATCACAAATAAATTATGCAAAATAGAGATATAATGGATTTGTAAGTAGAGCGTAATTATAAACCATGATTAGAATGCGAGAAATTCTGAAAATAATCACTATATTAAGCCTATAATCATACAACATCAAACTACTTTGGTATTTGCATTTCCACTGACACAAATGATGAGCTTTAAAATCAAAGTTGACAGTATTATGCCTACCTAAGGCTATGATTGTTCTACACTTACAGGTTTTTTCTTTGAACTTATTTTCTTAAAAGTCCTGTTATTTGCTCTTAAATCACTTTTTCTCTCTCATGAAATGATTACTTTTAAATATGACAGTTAAAATAGCTACATTTTATTAATGGTATTTCATCATTCTCTGTCTCCACTATCAGCATTTGATTATATATTATAAGAAACTATCTATCATTCAGTAGTCATGTATGCATGTGAGAGCTGGATTATAAAGAAAACAGTGTCAAAGAATTGATGCTTTTGAACTGTGGTGTTGGAGAAGACTCTGAGAGTCCCTTGGACTGCAAGGAGATTCGACCAGTCCATCCTAAAGGAAATCAGTCCTGAATATTCATTGGAAGAACTGATGTTGAAGCTGAAACTCCAATTCTTTGGCCACCTGATGCGAAGAACTGACTCATTGGAAAAGACCCTGATGCTGGGAAAGACTGAATGCGGAGGAGAAGGGGATGACAGAGGGTGAGATGGTTGGATGGCATCACCAACTCAATGGACATGAGTTAGAGCAAGCTCCAGGAGTTGGCGATGGACAGGGAGACCTGACGTGCTGTGCTTCATGCGGTCGCAAAGAGTCATACAGGACTGAGCAACTGAAGTGAACTGATCTATCGCTCATCTATTTATCTAGAAAACTGTATTAAGATATCTGTATCTATTTAAATAGGTTAATAAAAAGAGAGCACATACATGTGTGTGTGTGAGTGATGCACTAATAGACACTGATAGGTTTCTATGGGAAGGTTCGCAGATGGATTATCTTTAGATTTCTGCATTTTCATTACCTTTGAACAGAGCAGTTTGTCTTTTATCTGTTCATTCATTTTCATACTTTCATACAGAATTGCTTGAAGAAAGAACACCCAGATGAAAAATAATGTTTGAAATCATTTCCTTTAGAAGACTAACTTCCTTGTTGTTAGCATGCACCTGCATCTTATCATATCCTAGCATGGGATGATCAGAGGCTTGAAAAATAACAGCCTCCTCTTGGCTTGCAGAAATATCACTAAGCTCTTAGGACAGAATTTTCCTGATGTAATGAACTCATTAAACAAGGTACAGAAATCGTTACAGATCTTTTTAATTAGAAAAAAATAAACAGAAAATAAAGGAAAAATCCTTCAGGTATATATCCATTTTTTAATCATAATTACAGAGAGTTCCTGTGTTAGTAAGATTTCTATATAACTAAAGATAAAGGCTTGATCTGAAAAAGTCTAAGAATCTTTTAGATTTGTGTTCAGGAGTCAAACTTGTTAAAGATGAAACATTTCCTTTGTTTGTTCTTCCAGAAAGTGTGTGAATTAGCAAAAACACAACTAAACTAGATTCTGCTTACATTTCAATAAAAGAATATTTATTTTTTTAATTGATCAAACATAAATGTTATGTACAAATATCAAAGAAACAATAATCTTGAGAATCAATCACAAATCATGAAAAAAAAGTTTTTCTTTAAAGCAAAAATATGTATCTAAGATAAATAGAGATAAGTGTACAATTTTATCTTGCCAGCATACTTGTTCAGTTCATTAGTTGAGGCCATTCTATGCTATTAAAATAGGCAACATTCATATCTTAACTGAATGCTCAACCACCTATGGCAACTTTAGATATAAATATATATATATATAAATATATATATAAAATATATATATATAAATATATATATATATAAATATATATATAAAGCTCAGTCAAGCATAAAGAATGACATAGGGAAAGCTCTTTAATTAGTTGAGAGGATCTGTTCAAGATTTCTGGAAGACAAGCATGTCAGCTGTAGAATTAATGTAGCACCCGAAGCAGCTGATAAGTCTACATTGTAGCTATATCCTAAATGACAGAATAAACACCTGCCATCAATAGGCGTATGGCACAAAAACCTGTGCAGGTGGGTTGTGGCCTTAGCTTGGCCTTTTAATGAAGCTAGAGACTTCAGTATCAGAAACTGTTGATTTCTGACCCTGTGGACAATAGCATACTATATCTCACACCCCTACTCAAAGAAGCACAGTCAATAAACCGCCAAGAGAAATGAAGGAGGTTTTTGACCTCAATTCCACAAGTATTTTCACCTTATTTCTGAAAGCGTCCCACGATCACCAGGCTGGCCACATGTGTGGCAGCTGAATTCCCTAGCAGGTGCTTTATGGTGAACTAAAGCCTGGCTGGTAAGCAGGAGAAGCAGTTTAAGGGCACTAAAGCAGAAATTAAAGTGGCACAGTATAGTGGCTTGTCTGCTGGGAAATAAGGGAGCAGCAGATGGAACAGACGAGAAAGCAGCAATCAAAGCAGTATACCATCAAAAACCTGGGGAAGATATTGATGCAGAGCAGGGAGAAAAGCAAATTCCGCCAGGTTCTGCAAAATGTGATTAGCATCATTTGACAATTCTCCTGGGTTCTTGTGTAACTTTACCTCATTGATTGTATTAGCATAGCATTGCACAAATAGATGAGGAAAGGGTGTTTGAAATTCTATTCAATATTTTAAATTCAGAAGGCACTAGTCGGTGTCTTGGGAGGAATCAAAATAAAAAGTAATCCATATCCTCAAGTACAACCCAGAGGGAAATACAGGACTTCTGCAGGACTATATTCAATAACTATATGGATTATTTCTTCATCTATACTCTTAGACTAATACTAACAGGAAGGACTAATGTGGAAACATATTTTTAAAAACCTGATACACAATAGCTGGCTGCATGGAACCTAATTTCTAAAGGAGATCTGACTTCCTGGGAATGATTGTGACGCCAAGGTGGCGTATAAGAGCTTCCTAGGTGGCAGGACTGGTAAAGAACCCGCCTGCCAATACAGGAGACAGAAGAGATGCCGGTTGGATACCTGGGTCAGGAAGATCCCCTGGAGAAGGGAATGACTACCCACTCTATTATTCTTGCCTGGAGAATCCCAAGGACAGAGGTGCCTGGTGGGCTATGGTCATAGGCTCGCAAAGGGTCGGACACGACTGAAGTGATTTAGCTTGCATGTGACTGTATAATAGAATATCTGAAATAAGCTATCAGTATATCATACTTGGCAGAAGGAACAGAAATTATTCTTAAATATTATGCACACAACCATTTTAGGGACACTGAAAATGAAATGAAGATAAATTTATCAGGGTCTAGTTCTAAACACATACAACATTCAGTGATAAAGTCTAAATATGAAATGAAATAATTAAAGAGAGCCATAAATGAGTTTTGCTCAGAAAGAAGTATTCAGGAAAATATATTTGAAAAGTACATAGATAATGTTTGAATCAGGCTTTGAATAATAAGCAGCAATTTGCCAGGCAGGAATGAAAAGCTACCACTCCAGGAATATCTCACAGGAAGTAGAAAAGAAAAATATTAAATATCCCACCACTCAATTCTTCAATATGCTTGTAAAAAACTACTTCTAATTTTTTTTTCTAGTTTGTATTATGTTTTTGTAAGCTTCTATAGTTTCTCTAAGTTTTTTAAACTAAGGCAAATGTTTTTATAGCTCCTGTATCTAGTACAAGCTTCTCATTTAACACATTTGGTAAATATTTTAAATAATGAAGAGAAGAGTGAAATGTTCACTTTGGTCCCCTAATGTTTACTTATGTCACAATCCCTATGAAAATACTAGCTTACTGGATGACATAAATGCTAGCTGCTGTAATGGATAAACCTCAAAATATCAGTCGTTTCACACACTTCAAGTTAATTTCTACTCAAATCACATATTGGAAAGCAGGTGTATCTGATCCCACAGCTTACCTCTGGGAGATGCAGAGCACTAAGCCTTGTTCCAGCTTGTGGATGTTTACTATCTTCTCCTCATGGCTCCCAAGGTTATCCTGAATATTTAATTACATTTGTGCCAACTAGAAGAGGAAATGGAAGTGGTGGGTTATGTATGAAGCTTTTTGTTTCAAGTGAGAGGATTAAAAGTAGTGTATATTCAGTGATGTCCTGAAGCTGGCTTGTAAAGGCTCTTGAGAGCCAACTGTGCAACTCTCTTTCCAACTCTGTGTTCAGTTCATGTTGTTAGTTTAATATTGGCCATAGTGAGACTATTTAAACCACGGAGATGGGCCAACTCCACCAAGGCAGGTTGTTATTATTTACTATTATTAGTATTGCTAATCTTCTTATTTTACAGAGAGCCTATTGCAAATCAGCCTATCACTTCAATTCACTTTCTATTGATCTAACAATGTAATAAAATGCAGGATGCCCCCGGATATTTAAATTTCAAACAAAGAATGAATGCATTTTTTAGTATAATTGTGGATGTCCCAAATATTTCATGGAACATATTTGTACTAAAAACATATACCTGTTTATTTAAAATGCAAATTAAAATGTATCTATTGCATTTTTATTTGTTCAGCCTGACACATGTACACATGAAGGGAGCCTGGGAAGTGGTTTACCTGTGTGCTCAGGGAAACTAGGACAGAAATTTTAGCTAACACACCACAGTATGTGTCACACTAACTTAAGTTTGTTTTAGTTGTATAGACTGAATATACATATATATTTTTTTGCCTCTCCAGATAAATTTCCCCGCATCTTCACCCTGCCCTATTTTTGGATTAGACTTTCACCCCACCTCCCACACACACACACCCAGACATGCTTTTTCTGCCTGCCTGCTTCTGGATGAATGTGGTCATTAGGAGAAAGAGGCAGGAACCTGAAGAATCAGAATGAATTTGGATCAGAATATTTATTCTTTGCCGTGTCATCATTGCTTGGCTCCATTCCCTTACTGAAGACTACAGTTCTGTCAAAAAACTTCTCTTTTATATGTGTATGGAAGTTTTTAAACCTATTTTCATCAGCTCCTCTTTTGATACGTATACACTTTGAAAGCATTTGCTGAGGTTTAGAATTAGAAATTAGATATCTACCATTGTCCTCCTAGGAACATAGACCATGTAGCTGAGAATCTTGAAGCCCCAAATATCTCTGAACTTTCTTACCAGAAGAAAACGATTCTATTGCTCTGAATGAATTTATTGCCTCTTGGATAAATAAACAAGCAAGCAAACAAAAAACTGTCGATGACTAGATCTGAGGACATAACCTCACAAGGACATCATTTGTCCTCAGAACTCATACTTAGCAACACTGCTTTCCATAAAACAAATAGTTTAGGGTACAGGAGTCATGGGAGTAAGAGGGAAGTGTTTCTTAATGGTTTGACGAGGTAAGCTTGAGAATCAAAAATTTTCCATATATATATATATATATATACACACACACACCGCAATTGTTAAAAATGATGAGAAAATATCTAAACATACACACTCATGTGTGTGCATGCACACATACACACACACACAAATCGCTCAAGTACAAGATTTCTTTATAAGTAGCCTGCAAGTCCTAGTCCTGTAAAACAAAAAATATAGCCTTTTGCTTCTGCTGTGTCAGATATATCTTGGGTTTGTATGGCAAAATTGACTTTATAATAAATTATAATTCTCAACAAAATGCAATAATTTTGATGGTAGTCTTTATTTTATTTGTATTCTATTTAAAGTAGTTGATTTACAGTGTTGTGTTAGCTTCAGGTATACAACACAATAATTCACTTATATGTTTATACATATGTAACTTGATATGTATATATACATAAAACTGAATATGTATATAATACATGTAACTGAATATGTATGTATATATATAACTGGATTACCATGCTATATAATATATTGTTATATACATATATGGTTATATACATATATGTTATATATATATATAATAGGTTATGTATGTGATATATATTTCTATTATTTTTCAGATTCTTTTCCCTTATAGTTTACGACAAAATTTGAGTATAGTTTCTTATGTTATATGTTTTGCTGATTATTTATTATATATAATAGTATGTATATGATAATTCTAATCTCCTAATTTATCTATTTCATCCCCTTTTCACTTTGGTAATCATAACTTTGCTTTCTATGTCTGTGAGTCTATTTCTGTTTTGTAAATAAGTTCATTTTTTTTTAAATTTCACATATACATGATATTATATGATATTTGTCTTTCTCTGGCTTAGTATGACAATCTCTAGGTTCTAGGTCTATCCATGTTTCTGCAAATAGCATTATTTTATTATATGTTATTGCTTCATGCTTTGGGTATTGTAAATACTGTTGCAATAAGCATTGAATTGCTTGTATTATTTTGAATTACAGTTTTCTCTGGTTATATGCCCAGGAGTGGGATCTCAGGATCATATGACAACTCTATTTTTAGTTTCTAAGAACCTCCAAACTGTTCTCCACAGTGTCTGTGCCAATTTACACTCCCACCAGCAGTGGAGGAAAATACCTTTTTCTCCACAGCCTCTATAGCATTTATTATTAGTAGACTTTTTGATGATGGCTATTCTGAATGGTGTTAAGTGATCACTCACTGTAGTTTTAGTTTGCATTTCTCCAGTAGTTAGCATTGTTCAGCATATTTTCATGTGCCTCTTGGCCATCTATATGTTTTCTTTGGAGAAATGTCTATTTAGGCCTTCTGCTCATTTTTTGACTGTTTAAACTATTTACTTTGTATTGGGGTATAGATGATTAGCAATGTTGTGACAGTTTGGGTGAACAGCAAAAGGACTCAGCCATAGGTCTACATGTATCCTTTCTACTTAGAGCACGTGGAACTCTGCTCACTGTTGTGGCAGCCTGGATGAGCTGGGAGTTTCAGGGGAAATGGGTTGATTGTTTTTTAAAATACTTAAGCTCTCTGACTTTCTTGTATATTTTGGAAATTAAACTCTTATCAGTCATATTGTTTGCAAATATTTTCTTCCATTCTGTAAGGTATCTTTTCATCCTGTTTATGGTTTCCTTTGCTGTGCAAAAGGTTTTAGTTTAATTACGTCCCATTTTGAAGTTTTTTTTTTTTTTTAATTTCCATTATTCTAGGAGAGAGAGCTAAAAAGATATTACTGTAATTTATGTCAAAGAGTGTTCTGCCTGTGTTTTCCTCTAGGAATTGTATCGTATTCAGTCTTACATTTGAGTCTAGAATCTATTTTGTTTTTGTTAGTGTACATGGTGTTAGTGCTCTAATTTTATTCTTTTATGTATAGCTGATCAGTTTTCCAAGGATCATGTATTGAAGAGACTACCTCTTCTCCATTGTATTAATATATTCTCATCTCCTTTGTCATAGATTAATTGACTATAGATGTATGAATTTATTTCAGAGCTTTCTATCTTGTTCCACTGATATCTGTGTCTATTTTTGTGCCAGTACCATATTGTAATTTAATGTTTATTAAAAAGATGTAATAGAAGCAAATAAGGGACCAAAAGATGTTATGACATGTTATTAGTGAAATATTCTTTCAGTTATTGATACAATATTTTATTCTTCTCTTACTAACTGTGCTTGAATTAAGCTTAAAAATATTAATAGCGTGAGTGGAAAAGCACTATCTTATTTTAGAATGGCTATTGATATTTTAAGCAAGATATAACATGACAATTTGAATTAAATTTTAATTACTCACCTTCAATTAAGACACAGTACTTACACTGACTTTTCTGATAATTTCCATTTAGAAATAAAAATTAAATTGATTATGAAGTTAGTAAATTAAAAAAAAACAGATTTGAAATTCTATATTATGCTTAACCTGACATACAACTGGAATGACTGCATAAGTTTTTATAATGTAAACAAATCTATTCCTTATATCCGATTACGCTTGGATAAGTTTACAAACACTGCACATTTTCTAAATGTCAGACTTGAAATGAAATGAACTAAACTGTCTCCAAAGAAAACAAGATATCAGTAACTGGAGGAATCAATCACAGTCCTATGACCGTTAAAGGAAGAACACTTCATGACTATTCAAGCATTAGCCATTCTGTTGGTTTCAGGTACTTTTAAGACTGGTCCGATTAGATGTTCAGTTTCTTTATTCCTCTTTCCATGGTCCACATATAAAATGTAATTGTTATTTAAATAGGCACTGACAATCCCCCAAACATTCTTTCAAATCTAACTTAGATAAAATTTGTAAAGGCACAAAGAAATAATTAAGTTACATAGTCTATGGATGAATTCTGTGGAAGGCAGTACAAGCTACTAAAAAGTGTGTGTGACAATGAGGGTTTTTTCAATTTAAAAACACATGCAACCTATTTTTAAAATGTGATTATCTGTGCTCATATACTTGAGTAGTCAGTCACTCAAAATGCATTTTTAATCTATCCTGTACATTTTCTATGTTTTGTGTATATTATGAAGATAACAAGTTATATACTTTCCTCAAAACTTTCTTTCTCTATATAAAGACTTAGGAAATATAGTTCAGAAACATATGTACTAGAAAGTCCACATTGAATTTCTAGATGGTTTTAACAGTTTTATTTTGTGCTCAAAACAGCTTATCCATAGTTCTATAATTGATTTACTATATTACATGAAAGTATTTGTCTGTTTCACCAACTAACCTATTGGTTAGGAAGGCAGGAGACATATTTTATGTCTTTCAAAAAAGACATATTTTGTGTCTTTAAAAATGAAAATACCCTAGAACAAATGATAGAATATGTGTGCATGTGCATATGTATGCTCAGTCATGTCTGACTTTTTTGCAACCCCATGAACTGGAACCCACTAAGTTCTTCTGTCCATGGAATTTTTCAGGCAAGAATGCTGGAGTGGGTAGCCATTCCCTTCTCCAGGGGATCATCCTGACCTAGGGACTAAACCCAGGTCTCCTGCCTTGCAGCAGATTCTTTACTGTTTGAGCTATTGCGGAAGCCCCAGGTAAGAATAAAGGAAGCTAAATGAATTAAGTCTATACAGATCAAGGAGGTTGTAAAGCTGTCATTTGGTTCTTGCAAATGGAAGGAACTGGAAAAAAACTAGAGAGATGGAGGCATGTAAAATAGAGATATTTTTCTTCCAGTCCTTAACTCACAACTCCTATGATGCAAACTTCACCAGAACTGTTTTCTTGGGTTTACACCAACTATGTGCCCCTTTTGTTTTTCAAGTACAGAGGTTACATGGCTTTCTGTGTTTGCCAGTCCCAAAGTACTGGTTCAACCTTTATTAGGTTTCTGATATTTCCCCAAAGCTGAAAATTAAAACAAGCATTTATTTATATCCTGCTGGTGGTGTGGTTAAAGAATCCTCCTGCCAATGCAGGGCATGCAAGGGACCAGTGTTCAATCCCTGGGTCAAGAAGATGCTCTGTAGTAAAAAATGGCAACCCACTCTAGCATTCTTGCCTGAAGAATCCCATGGACAGAGGAGCCTGGTGGACTAGAGTCCATGGGGTTGCAAAGAGTTGGACATGACAGAGCAACACGGCATACACAGCACACATGCAGGGCTACCACTGTATTCCTTTTTTATATGCCTTCATCTCTCCAGTTTCTTCCCGATTCCTTCCATTTGCTGGAACCAAAGGACAGCTAGAGAGCTGTCTGTTTGGATAGTCTTTTGAGTGAAAAAAAAAAAAAAAAGTAGAATGGAGAAATGTAAAAATATGAATCTACAGACAATAGAAAATGCCCATCACAATAATATGTTAAATCATGTATGAGTGTTCAGTCACTAAGCATGCCTGACTCTTTGCCTCCTCCAGGGGATCCTCCTGACACAGGGATAGAATATGAGTCTCCTGTGTCTCCTGCATTGGCAGGCGGATTCTCTACCACTGAGTCACCTGGGAAGTCCAATATGTTATGTACATGTCAACATCACCCAAGATGATCAGCAAAAGAAGAAATAAAATACAAAGTGAAAGATGTTAAGCAACAACAACAAAATCTGTTATCTTTTATTTGAGAAACTATCAGTATGAACTAATTTATTTTTCTTAATAAAAAAATGCATGTTTGCTATCTCTGAAAGCTAAAAATGTTTAGAAGCCATAGCAACATACTATCAGTGAAGAACCTAGTTTCTAGATTTTTGTCTTTAATAGCATTTCTGCTGAAACAAATTTCAGTTCTTTGGAACAATGGCTAATTTCACATACAAGGAAAGTACCAGATGATCTCTGATCATGTTTGGGGCCAGAGAGCACAGAAAGCCAAAATGACTGAGGCTTTGTAAAAAGGACACAGAGAAAAGGATGGATGGATTGTATGAATGTTAATTTCTTCATTATGATATTATACTATAGACATGTCAGGTGTTAACACTGGGAGAAAATAAGTATAGAGGATTTCTATGTCTTTTATTTCTTACAAGCACATGCAGACCTACAGTGTTCTCAAAATTAAGCTGTTTTCTTTAAAAAAAAATAGTACTGTAGACATCTACTACAAAGGAAAAAAGAAAAATGAAAAGAAAAGACAGAGAAAGATGACTCTAAAAAATTTGAATGAACTTCCATATAATAGAGACAACTAAACTATTGAGAAGGGATAACATCGATAGTATCTGAAAAGATATAAAAGCTCTATAGTCCAAAGATCCATAATGATACTTAAAGAAAAATGTACTTCTCCATTAGGATTTACTGAAACATCAACTATCTAGAAGATAGATAAATAAAAGGAAAGTTTCAGGTATTTATACTACTTTACTAGGTAAACAATGACTCAGGCTAACCAAGTAGTTAATCAGGAGAGCTTTTTATATTTCGAGGAATTGGACTTTAAAAATGAAGATTTTTTCCATCATTGTCTTATCAGTTCAGTTCAGTCGCAGAGTGGTGTGTGACTCTTTGCGACCCCATGAATCGCAGCACGCCAGGCCTCCCTGTCCATTACCAACTCCCAGAGTTTACTCAAACTCATGTCCATCGAGGCAGTGATGCCATCCTGCCATCTCATCCTCTGTCGTCCCCTTCTCCTCCTGCCCCCAATCCCTCCCAGCATCAGAGTCTTTTCCAATGAGTCTACTCTTTGCATGAGGTGGCCAAAGTACTGGAGTTTCAGCTTCAGCATCAGTCCTTCCAATGAACACCCAGGACTGATCTCCTTTAGGATGGACTGGTTGGAACTCCTTGCAGTCCAAGGGACTCTCAAGAGTCTTCTCCAACACCACAGTTCAAAAGCATCAATTTTTCGGCGCTCAGCTTTTTTCACAGTCCAACTCGCACATCCATGCATGACCACTGGAAAAACCGTAGCCTTGACTACAGGGACCTTTGCTGGCAAAGTAATGTCTCTGCTTTTTAATATGCTATCTAGGTTGGTCATAACTTTCCTTCCAAGGAGTAAGCGTCTTTTAATTTCAAGGCTGCAATCACTATCTGCAGTGATTTTGGAGCCCCCCCAAATAAAGTCAGCCACTGTTTCCCCACCTATTTCCCATGAAGTAATGGGACCAGATGCTATGATCTTAGTTTTCTGAATGTTGAACTTTAAGCCAACTTTTTCACTCTCCTCTTTCACTTTCATCAAGAGACTTTTTAGTTCCTCTTCACTTTCTGCCATAAGGGTGGTGACATCTGCATAGCTGAGGTTATTGATATTTCTCCCAGCAATCTGGATTCCAGCTTGTGTTCCCTTCACCCCAGGATTTTGCATGATGTTCTCTGCATATAAGTTAAATAAGCAGGGTGACAATATACAGCCTTGGCAGACTTCTTTTCCTATTTGGAACCACTCTGTTGTTCCATGTCCAGTTCTAACTGTTGCTTCCTGACCTGCATAGAGATTTCTCAAGAGGCAGGTCAGGTGGTATGGTATTCCCATCTCTTTCAGAATTTTCCACAGTTTACTGTGATCCACACAGTCAAAGGCTATGGCAGAGTCAATAAAGCAGAAATAGATATTTCTCTGGAACACTCTTGCTTTTTTGATGATCCAGCAGATGTTGGCAATTTGATCTCTGGTTCCTCTGCCTTTCCTAAAACCAGCTTGAAGATCTGGAAGTTCACGGTTTATGTATTGCTGAAGCCTGGCTTGGAGAATTTTGAGCATTACTTTACTAGCATGTGAGGTGAGTGCAATTGTGCAGTAGTTTGAGCATTCTTTGTGATTGGAATGAAAACTGACCTTTTCCAGTCCTGTGGCCACGGCTGAGTTTTCCAAATTTGCTGGCATATTGAGTGCAGCACTTTCACAGCATCATCTTTCAGGATTTGAAATAGCTCAACTAGAATTCCATCACCTCCACTAGCTTTGTTCGTAGTGATGCTTTCTAAGGCCCACTTGACTTCACATTCCAGGATGTCTGGCTCTAGGTGAATGATCACATCATTGTGATTATCTGGGTCATGAAGATCTTTTTTTGTATAGTTCTTCTGTGTATTCTTGCCACCTCTTCTTAATATCTTCTGCTTCTGTCAGGTCCATACCATTTCTGTCCTTTTTCGAACCCATCTTTGCCTGACAATTTCCCTTGGTATCTCTAATTTTGTTGAAGAGATCTCTAGTCTTTTCCACTCTGTTGTTTTTCTCTATTTCTTTGCACTGATCGCTGAGTAAGGTTTTCTTATCTCTCCTTGCTATTCTTTGGAACTCTGCATTCAAATGGGAATATCGTTCCTTTCCTCCTTTGCTTTTCACTTCTCTTCTTTTCACAGCTATTTGTAAGGCCTCCTCAGACAACCATTTTGCCTTTTTGCATTCCTTTTCCATGGGGATGGTCTTGACCCCTGTCTCCTTTACAACATCATGAACCTCCGTCCATAGTTCATCAGGCTCTCTGCCTATCAGATCTAGTCCCTTAAATCTATTTCTCACTTCCACTGTATATTCATAAGGGATTTGATTTAGGTCATATCTGAATTGTCTAGTGGTTTTCCCTACTTTCTTCAATTTAAGTCTGAATTTGGCAATAAGGAGTTCATGATCTGAACCACAGTCAGCTCCTGGTCTTATTTTTGCTGACTGTATAGAGCTTCTCCATCGTTGGCTGCAAAATTATAATCAATCTGATTTCGGTGTTGACCATCTGGTGATGTTCATGTGTAGTCTTCCCTTGTGCTGTTGGAAGAGGGTGTTTGCTATGACCAGTGTGTTTTCTTGGCGAAACTCTATTAGCCTTTGCCCAGCTTCATTCTGTACTCCAAGGCCAAATTTGCCTGTTACTCCAGGTGTTTCTTGACTTCCTCCTTTTACACTCAAGTCCCATCTAATGAAAAAGACATCTTTTTTGGGTGTTACTTCTAAAAAGTCTTGCAAGTTTTCATAGAAACGTTCAAGTTCAGCTTCTTCAGCATTGCTGGTTGGGGCATAGGCTTGGATCACCGTGATATTGCATGGTTTGCCTTGGAAATGAACAGAGATCATTCTGTCATTTTTGAGATTGCATCCAAGTACTGCATTTCAGACTCTTTTGTTGACCGTGATGGCTACTCCATTTCTTCTAAGGGATTCCTGCCCACGATAGTAGATGTCATGGTCATCTGAGTTAAATTCACCTATTCCTGTCCATTTTAGTTCACTGATTCCTAGAATGTCGACATTCACTCCTGTTTGACCACTTCCAATTTGCCTTGATTCATGGACCTAACATTCCAGGTTTCTATGCAATATTGCTCTTTACAGCATCGGACCTTGCGTCTATCATCAGTCACATCCACAACTGGGTGTTATTTTTGCTTTGGCTCCTTCTCTTCATTCTTTCTGGAGTTATTTCTCCACTGATTTCCAGTAGCATATTGGGTACCTACCCACCTGGGGAGTTCCTCTTTCAGTATCCAATCATTTTGCCTTCTCATACTGTTCATGGGGTTCTCAAGGCAAGAATATTGAAGTGGTTTGCCGTTCCCTTCTCCAGTGGACCACCTTCTGTCAGACCTCTCCACCATGACCCATCCATCTTGAGTGGCCCCACATGGCATGGCTTAGTTTCATTGAGTTAGACAAGACTGTGGTCCTGTGATCAGATTGGCTAGTTTTCTGTGATTATGGTTTCAGCGTGTCTGCCCTCTGATGCCCTCTCGCAACACCTACCGTCTTACCTGGGTTTCTCTTACCTTGGACCTGGGGTATCTCTTTACAGCTGCTCCAGCAAAGCGCAGCCACTCCTTGTTACCTTGGACGTGGGGTAGCTCCTCTCAGCTGCCGCCCCTGACCTCGGACGTGGGGTAGCTCCTCTTGGCCGCTCCTGTGTCTCCACCCCTGACTTTGGGCGAGGGGTAGCTCCTCATGGCCATGCTTCTGCGCGGTCCGTCGCAGCCGGGGCGCTCGTCTTATAACTATAATGAAACAATGCTGTTGTTTAGCTGATAAGTTGTGTCTAACTCTTTTGCAACCTCTTGGATTGTAGCTTCCCAGGCTGCTCTGTCCATGGGATTTCCCAGGCAAGAATACTGGGAGTGGGTTGCCACTCCATGGGATCTTCAAAGGATCTTGCTGACCAGGGATCAAACCTGCCTCTCCTGTGTTGGCAGGCAGACGCTTTACCCCAGAGCCACTAGGTAAATCTCATAATGAAATAATAGACCCATGCAATTGTCGTCAATGAAAGTTAAACTGTTGGGTAAGGGAGAGATCGGGAAATTTATTTTGAATAGATCAAACTGAAAATACTTGATATTATTGTTGGAACAAGGTACAAATAGCACTGTGAAAATTATCTTGTTATGCAATAGATTGTAAACCATACAACTTGTGTATTTTTATTGCCAAATAAAATAACTTTAATGAAATAACATTCCATTAGGAGTTTAGAAAATATTATTCAGTTGAGGAAAATGTTGAACAGCTCTGTGAAGGAGTCTATTACAATTTGAGGGGCAAGTCTCTAACAAAAGACCCATTTTTATCAGGCATGATAGGAAAATGGCATGAAAAAGGGGAGAAATAAAATCTATTTAAAATATTAAAATAAACATAACACATATCAGCTCAGTAAAACCTGTGAACTCTTTCATGTTCCAATAGTGTGTTAAAGACCCTATCCTGTTATGTTTAAACACTTCTATCATGAAAGAGAAAAAAAAAAAAAGAAAGAAAAAGAAACACTTCAAATACTACGCAAAAATGGATTATAAGATATTTCAAGCAGGGAAATGGGGAGTTACTGAAATTACCTCAAAAAAGAGAAGATGGTGAAAAGGAGAAGGGGAAGGGAAAGAAGAAAGATGAAAAGGACAAAAGTAAGAGGTGAGGAAGAGGTGGAGAAAGGAGGAGAAATACAGTTTAAAAAACCCCAAATGTATATAATTAAAATTCAGGGTTTAGATATATATGTAGCTTTAACCACCCTAGCAAGGTAGAGACTTAGTTCTTTCAAGGTGAAGGATGTTTACCAGATGAAATAGCTTTTAGTAACCTTTTGAGGAAAGAAGCTTGCTCTTTACTATAACTTTTTCATTCTTTTGGATTTTGGAGTAGATAAAGAAAAAAAGTTTACTCATTTTGTGTGTATGTGTGTGTGTGTGTGTGTGTGTGTGTGTGAAAAGAGCCAAGCTATAACTCCAAACATCCACGGTCAATGTAAAGATTCTTACTTTTATCTATAATGGATGTCTAAGGATGTCTAAGAATTACAACATATCCTTTCATGTCCCTTTGAAAGTAGTGTGAACATTTTTATATTAAGGAAGTGATCATAATCAACCAATTTGCAGTAACTTTTCTATTTTTAGTCAAATTTGAAAAAGTTTTTATATCACCTTTAACTGAGGATCATTATCCTTCAAAGGCATTATTTCAACTCTGGTTTGGGTTGTCCTGCAGACATTTGAAAACATTGCTGTGGTAGCAGTATTAGTGACTTGCAATTTTGCACAGAGATATTATGAGCACTTAAGATAGAAACTATTTATTTTACTATTGCTTTTTTCTTACATCTAGTTCTCTCAAGTGTTTGCCATCTATCTCCTTTTTCTGAATATTCTTAAAAATAAAGACACCACTGCATCCAAAGTTATCTTGATTATATTTTTGCATTTGTACATTTTGCTCCCAGGATATATGTCTTATAATATCCATACAAATCAAGGTAAAGACAAAAAAAATAATAATAAATAAAATAAAACATAATATCTTTCTTCATTTATGTAATCATCTAATAATCTGATATCATTTTATCTTGATTGTTTTACAATGAATTTTCCTAGATATTAACCATGTCTTACTCTGCATCCTTTTTATAAATTATTTTCTTACATTTATCAGCAAATATTTATTGGTTATACCTTTGAGTGAAGATTTACCAATCTGCAGAATGGAAAAGGAAAGTGTTAAGTAGACTTTGTTCTTCTACTTCTTCAAGCCAGTAATTTCAGTTTCTGTCTCTGTTAAGCTCTTGTCTAATTATTGCATAATTGCATATTAATAATGGAGATTTTATGATCCTTAATGGGAGTTTGATAGTCTTCTCTATTATCTCATGATAGATCAGCAAAATACAAGGTTTTAATTACCCATAATGTCTAATTTTAATGGATTTAGCTACAGTACTTGAATTGTTAGGAAAATATTATATTTTGCAGCTAAAATCTGTTTTCAGTTTCAGAATTTTCTTTTTTCTACATTCAGTTTCAAAAAACACATTCTCTCTTTTAGAAATTAGTCTGTTGTTTTTTGTTTTTGTTTTTTCCGAACAGATACTAACCTACTGGTTTCCTTTCTTGATTGACAGCTGTTTGTTCTATGATACAGAATCTAAATTAGTGACTTACCACCTGGAATTTTATTCCAGTTGTTTCCTCAAATTGTCAGCTAAGAATTGTGATTGTCGCAAATAATAATTACTGACAAATACTTGTGTTTAATTTGTTCCAGGCACTGTTCAAAGCATTTAGTAACATATTAAGTCTTTTTTTTTTTTTTTTAAGTCTTATTAAAAGACATCCCTCAGACAGAGTCATCTTTAATAGGTACCTTATCTGTTTCAGGGCTTCCCTTCCCTGGTGGCTCAGAGGTTAAAGCATCTGCCTGCAATGTGGGAGACTTGGAATCGATCCCTGGGTCGGGAAGATCCCCTATAGAAGGAAATGGCAACCCACTCCAGTATTCTTGCCTGGAGAATCCCATGGACGGAGGAGCCTGGTGGGCTACAGTCCACGGGGTCGCAAAGGGTCTGACACGACTGAGCGACTTCACTTTCACTTTCACTTTATCTATTCATCAACATCTATTGCAGGTACACAGGAGATTTCAATTCTCCATCAACCGAAAGTTAGTTATGGCTGTGTGATTTACTTCAGTCAATTAGATGTGAATGAAAGTAGTTTGCTACACTCAAAGATAGGATTATTTAATTGGCTGAGTTCAACTTCCCAGTTTCTTCATGTGAACTGTGGGTTCACGTGATATTATGGAAATACTATAAATCCAAAATAATCTTGGATTATAAGCCGACCTATGGATAAAAGTAGCCCTGATAAGTCACCAAACTAGTAGCAGACTTTGTATAAATGAAGAATAAACTTTAGTTGTATTAATTTATTGAAGGTTTGACGTGAAGGTGTTATGTACCTCAGATATTTTCAAAGAATTATCTGAAAAACAAACAAAACAAAACTTGATATTTAAGAAGTCCTACATACACATACATAAAAATCACTGACATGTATTAATAGGTGATATATAAAGCCATGAGACTGGAAAATATCTTCAAGAGAAAAGGATAGAGACTGAGCCATGCAAACACTCCAAAATTACAAAATAAAAGAAAAGAGAACAGTAAAGGAGTAAAAAAGGAGAAACAAAAAAAAGTATAATCAAACATGTCAAAATCTTCTGATAACTAAAATAAATTTATATTCAAGGCTTAATGTTTTCACTTGGTAAAGGTGGAATGATGGTGACTTGAATGAAACACATTCAGAAGAGTGATATGCAGAAAAAAATAATTTTCAAGTAACTGTACAGAAATAAGCTACATTGTGTGTTAGAGAACTCATTTCCATAACATAAGTAAATTATTGATATACAAAATATATTTGTTTAAAATCACAATTTGTGTGTAAATTTTATATTGTATTGATCACTTGAATAGTAAAAATCTGTTGCATTCAAAAATATAATGTGAGAACAGACTTGAAACGCAGACATAACTATTTATATATATCAAATTTTACATAATTGATGCAATTTGGAAATAATACTAGCATATGCAATATTATTCAGATATGACCTAAATCAAATCCCTTACAATTATACAATGGAAGTGACAAATAGATTCAAGGGGATTAGATTTGATAGACAGAGTGCCTGAAGAATTATGCATGAAGGTCCCTGACATTGTACAAGAGGCAGTGATTAAGATTATCCCAAAGGGGTAAAAAAACAATACAAAAAGGCAAAATGGTTGGCTGAGAAGGATTTATAAATAGCTGAGGAAAGAAGAGAAGCAAAAGGCAAAGGAGATAAGGAAAGATATACCCATTTGAATGCAGAATTCCAAAACATAGCAAGGAGAGATAAGAAAGCCTTTCTCAGTGATCAATGCAAAGAGATAAAGAAAAATAATAGAACAGGAAAGACCACAGATCTCTTCAAGAAAATGGGAGATACCAAGGGAAAATTTCATGTAAAGATGGGCAAAATAAAGGATGGAAATGGTACAGATCTAACAGAAGCAGAAGATATTAAGAAGAGGTGGCAAGTATACACAGAACTATACAGAAAAATCTTCATAACCCAGATAATCATAGTGGGGTAATCACTCACCTAGAGCCAGACATCTTGGGGTGCAAAGTCAAGTGGGCCTTAGGAAGCATCACTCTGAACAAAGCAAGTGAAGGTGGTGGAATTCCAGTTGAGCTGTTTCAAATCCTAAAAGATGATGCTGTGAAAGTGCTTCACTCAATATACCACCAAGTTTGGAAAACTCACCAGTGGGCACAGGACTGGTAAATGTCAGTTTTCATTTCAATCTCAAAGAAAAGCAATGCCAAAGAATATTCAAACTACCCCACAATTGCACTCATCTCACATGCTAGCACAGTAATGCTCAAAAGCCTCACCAAGTGAGGCTTCAATAGTATGTGAACAGAGAACTTCCAGAAGTTCAAGCTGGATTTAGAAAAGTCAGAGGGATCAGAGATCAAATTACCAATATCTGTTGGATCATAGAAAAAACATCTGCTTCTGCTATATTTACTAAGCCAAAGTTTTTGACCGTGTGGATCACAACAAACTGTGGAAAATTCTTCAAGAGATGGGAATACCACAGCATCTGATCTGCCTCCTGAAAAATCTGAATGCAGGTCAAGAAGCAACAGTCATAACTGGACCTGGAACAATGCACTGGTTCCAAATCAGAAAAGGATTACATCAAGGCTGTATATTGTCACCCTGCTTATTCAATTTATGTGCAGAGAGCATTATGCAAAATCCTGGGATGGAGGAAGCACAAGCTGGAATCAAGACTGCAGGAGAAATATCAATAACCTCAGATGTGCAGGTGATACCAGCCGTATGACAGAAAGCAAAGAGGAAATAAGGAACCTCTTGATGAAAGTGAAAGAGGAGAGTGAAAGAGCTAGCTTAAAACTCAACATTCAGAAAACTAAGATCATGGCATCTGGTCCCATCACTTCATGGCAAATGGAGTAACAATGGAAACAATTACAGACTTCATTTTCTTGGGCTCCAAAATCACTGCAGATGGTGACTGCAGCCATGAAATTAAAAGAGGCTTGCTCCTTGGAACAAAAAGATAGGACACTATGCTACTGGAGATCAATAGAGAAATAACTCCAGAAAGAATGAAGGGTTGGAACCAAAGCAAAAACAGCACCCAGTTGTGGATGTGATTGGTGATAAAAGCAAGGTCTGATGCTATAAAGAGCAATATTGCATAGGAACCTGGAATGTTAGATCCATGAATCAAGGCAAGTTGGAAGTGGTCAAACAGGAGATGGCAAGAGTGAACGTCGACATTCTAGGAATCAGTGAACTAAAATGGACAGGAATGGGTGAATTTAACTCAGATGACCATTATATCTACTACTGTGGGCAAGAATTCCTTAGAAGAAATGGAGTGGCTATCGTAGTCAATGAAAGAGTCTGGAATGCAGTACTTGGATGCAATCTCAAATATGACAGACTGATCTAGGCAAACCACTTGATATCACAGTAATCCAAGTCTATGTCCCAACTAGTAATGCTGAAGAAGCTGAACATTTCAATGAAAACCTATAAGACCTTTTAGAACTAACACCCAAAAAAAGGTGACCAACCTAGATAGCATATTAAAAATCAAAGACAGTGCTTTGCTGACAAAAGTCTGTCTAGTCAAAGCTATGGTTTTTCCAGTAGTCATGTATGGGTGTGAGAGTTGGAGCATAAATAAGGCTGAATTGATGCTTTTCAACTGTGGTGTTGGAGAAGACTCTTGAGAGTCCCTTAGTCTGCAAGGAGATCAAGCTAGTCAATTGTAAAGGAAATCAGTCCTGAATTTCCACTGGAAGGACTAATGTTGAAGCTGTTGCTTCAATACTTTGGCCACCTGATGCGCAGAACTGACTCATTGGAAAAGATCCTAATGCTGGGAAAGTTTGAAGGCAGGAGGAGAAGGGGGTGACAGAGGATGAAATGATTGGGTGGCAGCACTGACTCCATGGACATGAGTTTGAACTAGCTGCAGTTGACGGTGATGGACAGGGAAACCTGGTGTGCTGCAGTCCATAGGGCGGCAAATAGTTGGACGTGACAGAGTGACTGTACTGAACTGAACTGCAATAACTTTCAAATCATACTAAGATGCATTTTTCAGATTCTATCGACATGAATGATATCTAGAGTTTTTATGATCTTAATATCAACCTTTTCACAATAGCAAGAGAGTATTTCATAAAAGCAGTTGGGTTTTCCTGCAACATCTTACCAAAAAAGCCCTAACTTTTTGCCCAACCCAATACATATGTCTTTGGATTCAAATAGCTTTGTAGATAAAAAGGCAGGTGGTAAAGAGCCAAACATCTTGAACAAACGACAGTATTACCAAAAAATCAATCAATTAATAAAATAATGACATTAAGACTAAACTTTTAGGTTATCCTGTCTCTGATTATTTGGAAGACAGTTTGAGATTGGGAATTACTCAGGTTAGCCTTGGGAGCAAATGTTATTGATAGATTAAGTGTGAGAATTCCTAATATTATTCAAGTCAAAAACTTATAGCCTTTTATTGATGTGATAGAGACCACTACTTGCATTGATAGAGACTTGACTTGCAACTATTTTCATGCTACAGGTGATGTTAAAAAATATAATTTTAATTTCTTTTAGTGTGAGATTTTGAGTGAGATGTTGAGATATGGATCATAGTATTGTGGAAACAATACACTTTCTGAGTACATTGTAGAAAGCAATCCTTTGGTTTCAGCCAGTCAGTCAGTTCAGTCGCTCAGTCGTGTCTGACTCTTTGCGACCCCATGAATCGCAGTACGCCAGGCCTCCCTGTCCATCACAAACTCCCGGAGTTTACTCAAACTCATGCCCATCGAGTCGGTGATGCCATCCAGCCATCTCATCCTCTGTCGTCCCCTTCTCCTCCTGCCCCCAATCCCTCCCATCATCACGGTCTTTTCCAACGAGTCAACTCTTCGCATGAGGTGGCCAAAGTGTTGGAGTTTAATATTCATATATTCAAAATGTACTCATTGTCTACCTATTTTGTGCTTAAACTATTCTATGTGTGCAAGCATCTGCATATATGACCATTTTATTTTAATGATGTGCAACTACATATACCAAGTAGCATATATTTGATGAATTATAATAACTACTTATACATTGAAAATTGTTGTTGTTTGGTCAATCAGTCATTTCCAACTCTTTGTGACCCTATGGACTGCAGCATGCAAAACTTTCCTATCCTTCACCGTCTCCTGGAGTTTGCTTAAACCCATGTCCATTAAGCTGGTGATCTCATCCTCCTTCATCCCCTTCTCCTCCTGCCTTCAATGTTTCCCAACATCAGGGTCTGTCATCTCTTCACATCATCTGGCCAAAGTACTGGAGCGTAGGCTTTAGCATCAGTCCTTCTAATGAATATTCAGGTTGGATTTACTTTAGGATTGACTGTGTTTCATTTCCTTGATGTCCAAGGGAAACTCAAGAGTCTTCTCCAGCACTATAGTTCAAAGGTATCAATTCTTCAGTGCTCAGCCTTTTTTTATTGTCTAACTCACGTCCGTACATGACTACTGGAAAAACCATAGGTTTGACTAGAAGGATCTTTCTGGGGAAAGTAATGTCTTTGCATTTTAACATGCTATCTAGATTTGTCTTTGTTTTTCTTTTAATTTCATGGCTGCAGTCATGGTCCACAATAATTTTGGAACCCAAGAAAATAAAGTCTGCCACTGTTTCCACTGTTTATTTGCTATGAAGCAATGGGATCAGATGCCATAATCTTATTTTTTTGAGGGTTGAGTTTTAAGCCAGTGTTTTCACTCTCCTGTTTCATGTTCATCAAAAATCTCATTTATTCTTCTTAACTTGCTGCCATAAAGATGGTGTCATCTGCCTATGTGAGGTTATTGATATTTCTCCTGGCAATCTTGATTCCAGCTTGTGCTTCATCCAGCCCAGCACTTTGCATGATGTACTCTGCATATAAGTTAAATAAACAGGGTGACAACTTACAGCCTTGATGTACTCCTTTCCCAATTTGTAACCAGTCCATTGTTCTATGTCTTAATGTCCTAATGTTGCTTCTTGGCCTGCATACAGGTATCACAGGAGGCAGGTAAGGTGGTCTGATAAGGTGGTCTTGAAGAATTTTCCAGTTTTTTGTGATACACACAGTCAAAGGCTTTAGCATATTTAACATAGCAGATGTTTTTCTGGAATTCTCTAGCATTTTCTAGGATCTGATGGATGTTGGCAATTTGATCTGTTTCCTCTGCCTTTTGTAAATCCAGCTTGAACATCTGGACATTCTCAGTTCACATAGCTTGAAGGTATGTGAACCTCAAGAACCCTAGCTTGAAGGATTTTCAGCATAACTTTACCAGCATGTAAAATGAGTCTAATTCTGTGGTAGTCTGAACATTCTTTGATTGTCCTTCTTTGTGATTGGAATGAAAACTGACTTTTTCCAGTATTGTGGTCACTGCTGAGGTTTCCAGATTGCTGGCATACTTAGCGCAGCACTTTGACAGCATCATATTTTAGGATTTGAAATAGCTCAGCTGGAATTTCATCACTTCCACCAGCTTTATGTATAGTGTTGCTTCCCAGAGCCCACTTGACTTTGCATTCCAGGATGTCTGGCTCTAGGTGAGTGATCACGCCATCATGGTTATCTGGGTCATGAGGACCTTTTCTGTATAGTTCTTCTATGTTTTCTTGCCACGTCTTCTTAATATCCTCTACTTCTGTTAGGTTCATACCGTTACTGTCCATTTTTGTCCCTATTTTGCATGAAGTGTTCCTTTGGTATCTCTGGTTTTCTTGAAGAGATCTCTAGTATTTTCCATTCTATTGTTTTCCTCTATTTCTTAGCATAGCTCACTTAGGAAAATTTCTTATCTCTCCTTGTTATTCTTTGGAACTCTGCATTCAGGTGGATATATCTTTCCTTTTCTTCTTTGCCTTTTGCTTCCTTTTTCTTCTCAGCTATTTGTAAGTCCTCCTCAGACAACCATTTTGCCTTTTTGCATTTCTTTTTTGCATACAGTTTTGATCACTGCCTCATGTACAATAGTATGAACCTCTGTCCATAGTTCTTAGGCACTCTGTCTAGCACATCTAATCCCGTAAATCTATCTGTCACTTTCACTGTATAGTAAAAGGGATTTAATTTAGGACATATCTAAATGGTTTAGTGGTTTTCCCTACTTTCTTCAATTTAAGTCTGAATTTTGTAATAAGGAGTTCATTACTGGAGCCACAGTCAACTCCTGGTCTTGTTTTTGTTGACTGTATAAAGCCTCTCTATCTTTGGTTGCAAAGAACATAATCATTCCACTTTAGGTATTGACCATTTGTTGATGTCCTTGTGTAGAGTCATCTCTTTTATTGTTAGAAATGATATTTTCTATGACCACTGCATTCTCATGGCAAAACTGTTAGTCTTTGCCCTACTTCATTTGGTACTCCAAGGCCAGGCTTGCCTGTTAACTCCAGGTATCTCTTGCCTTCCTACTTTTGCATTCCAGTCCCCTCTGATGAAAAGGACATCTTTTGGGGCATTAGTTTAAGAAGGTCTTATAGTTCTTCACAGAACCATTCACCTTCAGCTTCTTTGGTGTAGCAGTTGGATTACTGTGATATTGAATGGTTTGCCTTGGAAATGAGCCAAGAACATTCTTTCATTTTTGAGATTGCACCCAAGTACTGCATTTGGGTTCTTTTGTTGACTCTAAGGGCTACTCCATTCATTCTAAGAGATTCTTGACCACAGTAGTAGATGTAATGGTCATCAGAATTAAATCTACCCATTCCTGTCCATTCTAGTTCACATTGAAAATATCCTTTTTCTTTCTTTCTTTTTTTTTTTTTTTTTTTTTTTTTTTTGTGATGTGAATTCACCTTGGCCATCTACCTTTGAAATTTTATATCAGTTCTTTTTTTTTTTTTCCATTTATTTTTATTAGTAGGAGGCTAATTACTTTACAATATTGTAGTGGGTTTTGTCATACATTGACATGAATCAGCCATGGATTTACATGTATTCCCCATCCCGATCCCCGCTCCCACCTCCCTCTCTACCCAATCCCTCTGGGTCTTCCCAGTGCACCAGGCCCGAGCACTTTTTCTAATCCTTTTTCTAATCAATTCTGTGTGACTCTTTGAAGTAAAGCCTGCCCGGCTCCTCTCTCCATGGTCTTCTCAAGGCATGAATACTGGAGAAGGTTACTATGCCCTCCTCCAAGCCATCTCCCTGACCCAGGGATCAAACCTACGTCTTTTTACATCTCCTGCATGGACAGGTGGGTTCTTTACCACTACACCACCTGGGAAACCCATTAAATACACCAAATAGCATATATTTGATGAATTATAATAAAGCTATTTATACATTGAAAATATCCTTGTTCTTATAAGTTGATCAAAATGTTTCTGTCTCTTCTTCATTACAAGTTAGACAATAAGAAATTTTGAGTATACCAATAAAAGGGTAAGAGTGATTATGATAAAATTTTTGTATGCTATAATTGTAGAAGCAAGAGTGCTAAATAGATTCACTCATGTGTTTATTAGCAATTTTAAAAACAGTTGAATTTTATCTATGAGCATCTAGTGACAAACTTTTCAGTATATATCCTTAAAAGTATTACACAATCTAGTACTTTTCTGTAATTTCTATTCTCTCTTCAAAGAGTACAGGACCTCAGTTGTCTTGAAAGTGAGCTCAGTGAGAAATCTGAACACTAGTCAACAAATATTTGTCATCAGAATTATATTAAATACCAGAAATTTACAGTAAGCCTGTGTTGAAAAAGGCAAGATTGAACAGTTTTCAATGTTTTAGAGATAACAATAACAACAACCAAAAATTGCAAGTCTAAAGTAGACTCTAGATTCTCTGTGTGACAATTGAAAAATAAATGTACTGGGTCATCTGTGGAGAACTCTGTTAATAATGGTCAATTTTACAGATAATGCTAGCTTAAGTGTTTGAACTAGAGCAAAAATGAAACTTGAACAACATACTGTGAAATCTCTTCATACACTACTGAGACAGAAAAATAATGGTTTTCTCTTGTTTTCTTCTAGATTGTGTGTGAGTGTGTGTTGTGTGTGCTCAGTTATACCTGACTCTTTGCAACCTCATGGACTGTAGCCTGTCAGGCTCCTCTGTCCATGGAATTTGGGGATTTTGTCAAGTACGAATAAAGGAAACTAAATGTATTGTCTATATCTCATTCTGACAACTAAATTTACAGCTAGAAAAATTCAGTGATAATGGAATTCTTTCTTTTTCAGTTTTTATAAGGAAATTCTCTATTAATTAGTCTGTTTTGCCAATTTCTTTTTTGATTCTCCTTTCCTTAAAATTCTATCTATTAAACAATAGTAATCTTGGGAAAAAGTCTAAAGTGAATTTCAAATATTGCATGATATTTCCATTTTCTTTATACCTTCTTATTTGATATCTATTCTGTGCAAGGTAAGTTTACCATAATTTTCAAAAACAGAAATTTTCTCTTTCTAAGGAGCTTATAGCATGTTAAAGAATAGAACAAAGTATGATACTAGACACACATACATACACAGGCAAGAACTTACATGATAGTGTTATAAAGTGATACTATAGTTCAGAGGAGTGATGGATCACTTATAAAATATTTCTTATGAGAGAAGAATTTCTGAATTTAAACCAATGTGCTACTGACTCATGAGGTGATATTGGAGAAATCAGAATAGAACAAATCACTAAATTCTTGCAAGAAGACTTGTAGTGTTTAATGTTTATTCTGATAACATTAGGGAGGTAGTGAAGGATTTTTAAAAATAAACATGATGAAATCAAATGCAAGTATTAGTATATCATCCTCTCTTCTCGATGAATAATTGTGGTTCTATATCAAAATTTGTTAATTCACAAAGCAGAAAGAGCTTCACTTAGTGCAAGGGTTACTTATCTTTGATGAAGTTTTCAAGATAGCAACACAGATTTTTATGACAACAGATCATCAGGGATTGTATTTGGAATACAATCATCAAAAATGAGCCCAATGAATAAGGATCACCTGAGTCAGAGAAACCTTCATTTGTAAGATTCCTTGAGATTTTAAATCTTGAAATTTTAGAACTAATGATCTCCAGTACTCTAGAGTAACTTCATCTAAAAAACAAAACAAAAACAAACCAAAAAAAAAAAAAAAAAAAAAAACCTTCATCTGCTCCATTTTGGCTGTTGAGTATGTATAATAAAAAATAGTCAAGTGTGGGCATACACTTTGTGTTGAGTTCACTATGGGTATACTTCTGTAAATTCTTTGAATCTTTGTTGTTAGGATTGCCCAAGGGTCCATTAATCGAGAGCTGCTGAAGTTTTTTTTTTTTTTTTTTCCCTCATTTATTTTTATTAGTTGGAGGCTAATTACTTTACAATATTGTAGTGGTTTTTGCCATACATTGACATGAATCAACCATGGGTTTACATGTGTTCCCCATCCCGATCCCCCCTCCTTCCTCCCTCCCCATCCCATCCCTCTGGGTCATCCCAGTGCACCAGCCCTGAGCACTTGTCTCATGCATCCAACCTGGGCTGGTGATCTGTTTCACCCTTGATAGTATACTTGTTTCAATGCTATTCTCTCAGAACATCCCACCCTCACCTTCTCCCACAGAGTCCCAAAGTCTGGTCTGTACATCTGTGTCTCTTTTTCTGTTTTGCATATAGGGTTATTGTTAGAATCTTTTTAAATTCCATATATATGTGTTAGTATACTGTGTTGGTGTTTATCTTTCTGGCTTACTTCACTCTGTATAATGGGCTCCAGTTTCATCCATCTCATTAGGACTGATTCAAATGAATTCTTTTTAATGGCTGAGTAATATTCCATGGTGTATATGTACCACAGCTTCCTTGTCCATTCATCTGCTGATGGGCATCTAGGTTGCTTCCATGTCCTGGCTATTATAAACAGTGCTGTGATGAACATTGGGGTGCACGTGTCTCTTTCAGATCTGGTTTCCTCGGTGTGTATGCCCAGAAGTGGGATTGCTGGGTCATATGGCATTTCTATTTCCAGTTTTTTAAGGAATCTCCACACTGTTCTCCATAGTGGCTGTACTAGTCTGCATTCCCACCAACAGTGTAAGAGGGTTCCCTTTTCTCCACACTCTCTCCAGCATTTATTGCTTGTAGACTTTTGGAGAGCAGCCATCCTGACTGGCGTGTAATGGTACCTCATTGTGGTTTTGATTTGCATTTCTCTGATAATGAGTGATGTTGAGCATCTTTTCATGTGTTTGTTAGCCATCTATATGTCTGTCTTCTTTGGAGAAATGTCTGTTTAGTTCTCTGGCCCATTTTTTGATTGGGTCATTTATTTTTCTGGAATTGAGCTGTAGGAGTTGCTTGTATATTTTTGAGATTAATCCTTTGTCTGTTGCTTCATTTGTTATTATTTTCTCCCAATCTGAGGGCTGTCTTTTCACCTTGCTTATAGTTTCCTTTGTAGTGCAAAAGCTTTTAAGTTTCAATAGGTCCCATTTGTTTACTTTTGCTTTTATTTCCAATATTCTGGGAGGTGGGTCATAGAGGATCCTGCTGTGATTCATGTCGGAGAGTGTTTTGCCTATGTTCTCCTCTAGGAGTTTTATAGTTTCTGGTCTTACATTTAGATCTTTAATCCATTTTGAGTTTATTTTTGTGTATGGTGTTAGAAAGTGTTCTAGTTTCATTGTTTTACAAGTGGTTGACCAGTTTTCCCAGCACCACTTGTTAAAGAGGTTGTCTTTTTTTCATTTTGCATCCTTGCCTCCTTTGTCGAAGATAAGGTGTCCATAGGTACATGGAGAGCTGCTGAAGTTAGAGGAAAGAGCTAACTATAAACTCTCTTCTTCCAATTAGTGACTTCAGATTTGCAACAATATAAGAAATGGACACAGAGGTGCTGACCTAAATAAGGTAATAGGCACTGGGGAAAAGAAATTTATGTAGTTGAGAGAGTTAATTGTTAGGTACATTGATAAGAAGTCAACGAGGAGCAAGGGGTCCAGGGCTCTAGCTCTAGAGAAGGAAAAAGGGACAATTTTTTTTTTTTTCCTACATTGCTTTGTCTTAGTCACATAATAATTTTTTTCTTAAACTCTGAGTTGTTATGACAGCAATCTTCAAGAATAAATTTCCTTAAGTCCAGAGCTAATCATTACACAACAAAACGACTCTTCTTTCTCACGGGTATACTTTTCTTAATCTCTGTACTAATGATTATACAACAACAATGTTTCTGAACATTTTTTTTCTCCTTCTTAACAAGAACCTTGTGACTAATCTTGTTATCTTAAGCTGTAGCTTGTGAGAGTGGGTTTGGTGAAAGTATATAAGGCCTTGATAGACTAACCAGTAGAGGCACTTGGGTAGGTGCCCAATATGCTACTGGAGATCAGTGGAGAAATTACTCCAGAAAGAAAGAAGAGAAGGAGCCAAAGCAAAAACAGCACCCAGTTGTGGATGTGACTGATGATGGAAGCTAGGTCCGATGCCATGAAGAGCAATATTGCATAGGAACCTGGAATGTTAGTCCATGAATCAAGGCAAATTGGAAGTGGTCAAACAGAAGATGGCAAGAGTGAATGTCAACATTCTAGGAATCAGTGAACTAAAATGGAGAGGAATAGGTGAATTTAACTCAGATGACCATTATATCTACTACTGCAGGCAGGAATCCCTTAGAAGAAATGGAGTAGCCATCATGGTCCACAAAAGAGTCCGAAATACAGTATTTGGATGCAGTCTCAAAAATGACAGAATGATCTCTCTTCATTTCCAAGGCAAACCACTCAATATCATGGTAATCCAAGTCTATGACCAGACCAGTAACACTGAAGAAGCTGAAGTTGAATGGATCTATGAAGACCTACAAGACCTTCTAGAATTAACATCCAAAACAGATGTCCTTTTCATTATAGGAGACTGGAATGTAAAAGTAGGAAGTCAAGAAACACCTGGAGTAACCGGCAAATGTGATCTTGGAGTACAGAATGAAGCAGGGCAAAGATTAATAGAGTTCTGCCAAGAAAATGCACTGGTCATAGCAAACACCCTCTTCCAACAACACAAGAGAAGACTCTACACATGGACGTCAACAGATGGTCAATAATAAAATCAGATTGATTATAATTTTGCGGCCAAAGTTGGAGAAACTCTATACAGTCAGCAAAAACAAGACTGGGAGCTGACTGTGGCTCAGATCATAATCTCCTTATTGCCAAATTCAGAGTGAAAAGGAAGAAAATAGGAAACACCACTAGATTTTTCAGGTATGACCTAAATCAAATCTCTAAAGATTATAAAGTGGAAGTGGGAAATAGATTTAAGTGACGAGATCTGATAGAGTGCCTGAAGAACTATGGACAGAGGTTCCTGACACTGTACAGGAGGCAGTGATCAAGATCATCCCCAAGAAAAAGAAATGGAAAAAAGCAAAACGGTTGTCTGAGGAGGCCTTACAAATAGCTGAGAAAGAAAGAAGAGCAAAACGCAAAGGAGAAAAGGAAAGATATACCCATTTCAATGCAGAGTTCCAAAGAAGAGCAAGGAGAGAGAAGAAAGCCTTGCCCAGTGATCAGTGCAAGGAAACAGAGGAAAACAACAGAAGTCAACTGGGCCTTAGGAAGCATCACAATGAACAAAGCTAGTGGAAGTTATCAATATGAACAAAGCTAGTGGAGGTGATAGAATTCCAGTTGATCTATTTCAAATCCTAAAAGATGACGCTGTGAAAGGGATGCAGTCAATATGCCAGCAAGTTTGGAAAACTCAGCAGTGGCCACAGGACTGGAAAAAGTCAGTTTTCATTCCAATCTCAAAGAAAGGCAATGTGAAAGAATGCTCAAACTACCACACAATTGCACTCATTTCACATGCTAGCAAAGTAATGCTCACAATTCTCCAAGCCAAGCTTCAGCAATACATGAACCATGAACTTCCAGATGTTCAAGCTGGTTTTAGAAAACGCAGAGAAAACAGAGATCAAATTATAAACATCTATTGGATCATCGAAAAAGCAAGAGAGTTCCAGGAAAACATCTGTTTCTGCTTTATTGACTATGCCAAAGCCTTTGACCGTGTGGATCACAATAAACTGTGGAAAACTCTGAAAAAGATGGGAGTACCATACCACCTGACCTGCCTCTTGAGAAATCTGTATGCAGGTCAGGAAGCAACAGTTAGAACTGGACATGGAACAACAGACTGGTTCCAAATAGGAGGAGTACGTCAAGGCTGTATTTTTGCACTGTGCTTATTTAACTTATATGCAGAGTACATCATGAGAAATGCTGGGCTGAATGAAGCACAAGCTGGAATCAAAATTGCCTGGAGAAATATCAACCTCGGATATGCAGATGACACCACACTTATGGCAGAAAGTGAAGAAGAACTAAAGAGCATCTTGATGAAAGTGAAATAGGAGAGTGAAAAAACTGGCTTAAAGGCCAACATTTAGAAAACTAAGATCATGGCATGGGGTCCCATCACTTTATGGCAAATAGATGGAGAAACAACGGAAACAGTGGCAGACTTTATTTTGGGGAGTTTCAAAATCACTGAAGATGGTGACTGTAGTCATGAAATTAAAAAGATGCTTACTCCTGGGAAGAAAAGTCATGACCAACCTAGAAAGCATATTAAAAAGTAGAGACATTACTTTGCCAACAAAGGTCCATTAGTCAAGGCTATGGTTTTTCCAGTAGTCATGTACGGATGTGAGAGTTGGACTATAAAGAAAACTGAGCACCGAAGAATTGATGCTTTTGAACTGTGGTGTTGGAGAAGACTCTTGAGAGTCCCTTGGACTGCGAGGAGATCCAACCAGTCCATCCTGAAGGAAATTAGTGTGAAAGTTCATTGGAAGGGCTGATGTTGAAAATGAAACTCCAATACTTTGGCCACCTGATGTGAAGAGCTGACTCATTTGAAAAGACCCTGATGATGGGAAAGATTGAAGGCAGAGCAGAAGGGGACGACAGAAGATGAGATGGTTGGGTGGCAGCACTAACTCAATAGACACGAGATTGTGTAAACTCTGGGAGTTGGTGATGGAGAGGAAAGCCTGGCATGCTGTGGCCCATGGACTCACAAAGAGTCAGACACAATTAATCAACTGAACTGAACTGTGGGAGTGGGTGTGGTGAAAGCATATAAGGCCTTGATAAGAGTATCCAGTAGGGGCACTTGCCTTCCTCCTTCTGATGTTTATGTCAGAAGCTTTCTTTGTTTCTTTCCAGTGTAATATAACTTCTGCCACACAAAAGCTCTGAGTGATCAAGCCTAGTTCCTGATCCTGAAGCTAAATCTTCTTCAGAGATCATGAATCCATCATAAGTGATCATATCCTGGAGGTAGAATCCATAGGAACTAGTTCTTGGTAAAAATTCAAGGAGGATTTATGGAAAGAATAAAAGATTACAATATCTATGGTTCTGTGCTAATAATTGGATGAATAGATATAATCAATTGGTATATAGAATATGAATAAGGAGAAACAGGTTGGTATCAAAAATGAAGAATCTGAAATAGTAATTAGTTGAATTCATAGAATTCTAGGAAACTGTCAAGCATTTTGATGTGACTAAAACATAAATTCATAATTCTAAAGATGGTACTAAGATCAGTATCTCAATAGAAACTGATCAGTTTCTCAGTTAGCTAAGAAAGTCTTTATACAAGGAAAATGCAATCAGCATGTAATTAAGAAATATTAAATGTTAATATTGCCTACTTCCAGCTGTATAATGATGGACTAACTCATATGTGTCTCTATAAATACTTATTTCAAAGAAGATGAATTATATCTTTGAGAATCTACTGACAAGTCTGAATTTTAACTGAAAATGTCCATATTTCATATATCTTTTATTCTTAAAAATAGTACTCCATACATAAAAGTTATGGTATACTTGCCTAGAATTTAACCTCTGCAACATAGAATTGCTAAAGGGCATGAGAAATGCTGGTGAGTGTATTGTAAGAGGTTAAATTACAATACAGATATGTTCAGCCAATAGATGGGAGATTCATTTCCTATATCTAGCATCCAGGTGTGACAAGTCAAGAATATTGGGCCCTGATTTCTCTCAATCTGAAGGATTGATAAATGGAAAGAAAGGGACACTATAACTCTTGAAGTTAAAAATTAATAAGCGTGAGAAATAAAATGCTGCCAAAAATATTACAGAATTCTAAGTAAAAGAGAAATCTCATTTTCTTGCCTGCCAGTAGTAAATAACACAGATTTGGAGATACTCAAACTTGAGTTTTAACTTTTAATTAAAGTCAAATAAAAACACACCTTTTCTGCCTGTGTATTTTTGGGTTGTTTATTCAGCCTCTCTTTATTTCTTCTCTAATGTGAGGGATGATATTCCAGACTATAATACTGGGAAACATGATACATCTCTGTTACTTTTGATAAGCATGATTAAATATTTTCAGTTTCTCCACCATACTGTTACTGTTTTATTTACCTTTGTGATAGATTTTTTGAAGCAATTTATTGGAGACATTTTGGAAACATGCAACTATCCTTCTCCTCATGACTCAGCCTTTTTCTGCCTCTGAAAGCACTGTATATTTCTGTAACATACATGTTTATGTAAGTGCCTTTCTTAACAGAGTAACAGAATATATAGAATATTTGATGATGTGTAATATGCTTCGAGCTTCTCCCGTGGTTCAGTGGTAAAGAATCTGTCTGCAATGCAAGAGCCACAGGCGACTTGGGTTGGATCCCTGGATCAGGAAGATCCCCTGGGGAAGGGAATGTCAATCCACTCCGGGATTCTTGCCTAGAGAATCCCATGGACAGAGGAGCCTAATGGGCTACAGTCCATGGGGTTGCAACAAGTCAGGCACAATTGAGGTGACTTGGCATTCATGCACAATATGCTTTATTCATCTTTGCACCCCTACTATCTAATTTAAGTCCACTCCACCGGCCTACAATATGCATGTTTAAAACATGTTTAAGAATAAATAAATAGTAGTTCATTAGTTAGTTCAGTTAGTTCAGTGGCTCAGTCGTGTCTGATTCTTTGCGGCCCCATGAATCTCAGCACGCCAGGCCTCCCTTAGTACTCATTAAATGAATATGTTAGCTTTGGTTTAATTGTCTAAACTTTAATCACCAGTGATAACTGCCTTACAAATAAAATGAATATTATTAATATAGCCTTTACAAGTTGTCATTAATAGTCAGTTTTGTGTTGCTTTTACAAGGTTATAAGCATTATGGGTACAAAAAATCACTTTTGCAATATTCATTATTGCATTTTATTCCCTTAGACTCAGGGAGGCATCTTGTTCACTATTCTGTATCTTCTGTGCCTATTCACAGGCTCAGCTTGTTCTCCTCTTACATCTCTACAGTTTCAAATTTTACATCTGTTTCAAGATTCAGCACATGTCTACATTTCTTTATTATTAAGGTTAATTTTAATCTTACCCTTCTCTATATCTTGTAATTCCATATTCCAATAATAGTATGTTGCCTGAATTATAATCAAATTATTTAGAAAACATTCTAGATTATGAAATTCTTTGGGATTAGAATGAAAACTGACCTTTTCCAGTTCTGTAACTTCTGTTGAGTTTTCCAAATTTGCTCACAGACTGAGTGAAGCACTTTGACAGCATCATCTTTTAGGATTTGAAATAGCTCACCTGGAATTTCATCACTTCTGCTAGCTTTGTTTGTAGTGATGCTTCCTGAGTCCCACTCAACATAACACTCCAGGATGTCTGACTCTAGGTGAGTTATCACACCATCATGGTTATCTAGGTCATTAAAATCTTTTTTGTATAATTCTTTTGTATTTTCCTGCCAGCTTTTCTTAATGTCTTGTTTGTGTTAGATCCATACCATTACTGTCATTTATTGTGACTGTATTTGCATGAAATATTCCCTGTGTATCTCTAACTTTCTTGATGAGACCTCTAATCTTTCCCATTCTATTGTTTTCCTCTATTTCTTTTCATTTATCCCTTTTATCATAGAGGTCCAGAATAGAATAGAAGTAAGTCAAGAGATACCTGGAGTAACAGGCAAGTTTGACCTTAGAGTACAAAATGAAGCATGTCAAAGTTTAACAGAGTTTTGCCAAGAGAACACCCTGGTCATAGCAAACACCTTCTTCCAACAACACAAGAGAAGACTCTACACATGGACATCACCAGATGGTCAATACTGAAATCAGATTAATTATATTTTCTGCAGCCGAAAATGGAGAAGCTCTATACAGTCAGCAAAAACAAGACCAGGAGATGACTGTGGCTCAGATCATGAACTCCTTATTTCCAAATTCAGACTTAAATTGAAGAAAATAGGCAAAACCACTAGACCATTCATGTATGACCTAAATCTAATCCCTATTGATTATAGAGTGGAGGTGACAAATAGATTCAATGGATTAGATGTGATAGATAGAGTGTCTGAAGAACTATGGACAGAGGTTCCTAATGTTGTACAGGAGGTGGTGATCACAACCACACCCAAGAAAAAGAAATGCAAAAAGTCCAATGGTTGTCTGAGGAGTCCTTACAAATAGCTGAGACAAGAGTTTTGAAAGTCATCAACATACTATAATTAATGTTTAATCAAACAAAGATTATCAACATGGTAAATAAACCTTTGTACTTAAGAAGCTTTAAAAACTTAACAGCCATTGTACTGACATTATCAATGACATTTAAGAGTGCAATCAACAGTGGGCAGCTGAATCAGAGAAAACTGTCCTTACCCTAAAGGCACCTTGAATCTGTGAGAGAAGATACTAATGAGAAATGCCTTTTTAATATAAAAACCATTCAGGGATTCAAACAGCCGAAGTCTGTAAGACTGTACTTACCCACCAAACTTGCTGTGCAAAATATTCGACCACTTTTTTCTAAAATTTCATGGAATATCATCTGACAAGCTGCAATTATTTCATAATCTGTGATGTAATCTTGGTGGACCTCAAGAGTGACAGTATTTTTCTGAATGTACTGTAAGAATAAGTCATTAACATGATCGAGGTATTGAGAAGTAAAGTTATATTCTGGGTGAAGGCCCCATACTATTGGAGTTGTCTGTAGTTCAAAATCATAGAAAGCATAGGTACAGAAGGTGACAGGCTCTTTATCCCCAGATGCCTGTAAAACTTCGGAAGAAAAGGTTACTTTGTTGATATGGATTTCAAATAGGTTTCCGCCTCGTTCTAAGTGAATGGTTTCATCAAATTCATCAGCTGAGTCACCTGGCATGATTTCTGGCTTGAATTTGTACTGCTTGGTGCCGTAAGCAATATCGTTTAATTGGGCAGCAAGAGAAGACACACAGTTTAGAGGTTTTAACGTGTTGATGTATAGAGATACAAAGAGACATGTGAAGTGGTAGGAAATCTGCGGGCTTTTGGTGTATAGTCCCAGTCAAATTCTACAGCTACACTGTTTTTCTGTAACTGATACTGTGTTTTAAAGAAACCTATCATTTATTTTAATATCATTTAGTTAAAAAATTACAACTTAAATGGTAATACAGGATATACCAGGGAAAAGAAGAAAGAAAAAGGAAAAAAAAAAAAAGGCCTTTGAATGAAAAACTGAGGTAAATATTTAGATTTCACTTGCTCCTTTGGTTTGGCTCTATTATCTTCTCTCCTTTAGAATCAATTTCTCTTTCCATTGGTACCTTCTTGTCAGTTTATCCAAATATATATTTTTCTACTTTTGGGGATGATGGATATGTCTATTAGCTTGATTATGGTGATAGTTTCACAGGTGTATATGTAGGCCAAACTCCCAAATTGTGCACCTTAAATATGTGCAATTTTAAAGTATGTTCATCCAAAGAAATGAACATTTAAAAAAGTTGTGGTATGATCAGAAATTTAAATACTGATTAGAAATTTTATGATAGTAAATAGTTATTGTTCATTTTTAGGTATAATTGTATTGTTATTTTTTAAGACCTCAGTTAGATGCATCCTGAAATATTTATTGATGAAATGATATGGTATCTGAGATTTCTTTCAAAAGGATATGGGTAAAATAGAAGGGAGTTGGGAATACAGATGAAAAAAGATTGGCCATGAATCGATTGGCTATGTGATAAGTACATCAGAGTTCACCATACAATTATTTCCACTCATATATGTTTGAACTTTCCCATAATGAATTAATTTTTTTTTCATAATAAAACCACTATGCTGGGGGAAAAAAAAAAATTCAGTGGGAAAAAAGAAAGACATATCCATCTGAATGCAGAGTTCCAAAGAATAGCAAGGAAAGAGAATGAGCTTTCCTAAGTAATCAATGGAAAGAAATAGAGGAAATGTAGGACTGTGATAAGGAAATAGTAAGTATTTGAAAAGCACTTAAAATATATACATTCCTGAACTGCAGGGCCTTGAAAAAATTTAACCTTTTTTAATGAAGAATATTATACAAATATATTATGCAAGTTGTCGTTCATTTACTAACTTGTGCCTGACTCTTTGTGATCTCATGAACTGCAGCCTGCCTGGCTTGTCTCTCCGTCACCATCTTCCAGAGTTTACTCAAACTCATGCCCATTGAGTCAATTATGCTGTCTAACCAGTTTATCCTCTGTTGCCCCCTTCTCATCTTGCCCTCAATCTTTTTCAGCATAAGGTTTTACCTCTATTTTGACTTTATTATTTCAATATTAATATTTGCTTATAATTATCTACTTATCTTTGGCTGTTATATATTCATCAAATAAAATCACTATGCTAATCTAATCAGCAAATTGGTGAGCCAATGTTCTATGACAACTTAATATAGCACAATACACCATTACCAAGAAACCGACAAGAAAATGGCATTACCTGTAAAAGGCACAAGTGGTACAGGCATAAGATGCTTTAAAAACAAAAGATATTTGCATAAAATTTTTCTAAATTTCTATATTTGTTTTTTATGATAATATAATCATCTTATGATACACTGAGTCTGGAAATTCCTTAAGCATTGACTTATATCAAAACTCAACTGAGAATAACATTTCTATGAAGTTATTATTATCCAAATATTTGCATGTTGATGAATTGATTTCTTCTGGAAACAGTACATAAGGTGATTTTTTAAAAAATTTACCCTTTTTCTTTTAAATATATTAATTTTGCTGGGCTTTATGACATTGTTAATTTATGATATTATTTTGATATACATTTATGATATTAATTTTGCTGGGCTTTATGACATTGTTAATTAAATTTTAATAGTCTGAGTTTATATGATTATAAAACTCATGGCAAGAGTCAGACATGACTGAGGGACTAACACTAACATATGATTTTTGATTCTTGAATATCTATCTTTATTTATTTAAAGATCTTTAGAAGTTTGGTTTTCCATTATAAGATATGTGTAATAGAAGATAAATAATTTTCCCACTATGAAGTTAAAGGGCTATTTCAAATAAATCCCTACATCCACATTTGTCTCTGGACTACCTTATCATCATTGCCATTGAGTAGTATAGAGGTTATCTGAAAGACTATGTATTGCTATGCTTGTGTTTTATTTAGTGTTTTTCTGGGAGGAGAATCCTTTTTTTTTTTTTTTTCTTTTTCTCCCTCAGTAAGTGAACAAGCACTACTGACATGGGACCATGAATGCTTGGATATTTCAAAATCATTTCAGGGTACCTACTACAAGAATCAGAAAGTGATCAATGCTATGGGGAGTGCTAAATTTGAGGGAAAATGTCACTTTAATTTGCAATTTGTTATAAAAGCATTTAGCATAATATATCAAGATTAAATAAAATACTTTAAAATATTAATAAATTTCATGGACTCCCTTGGTGGCTCAGATGGTAAAGAATCTGTCTGCAACACAGGAGAGCCAAGGTTGATCCCTAAGCCAGGAAGATCCCCCAGAAAAGTAAATGGCTACCCACTCTGGTATTATTGCCTGGAGAATTCCATGGACAGAAAAGCTTAGTGGTCTACAGTCCATGGGGTTGCAAAGAGTCAGACAAAACTGAACAACTAACAGTTTTCACTTTTATGAAAACCAGATAACAATAATTTTATGTGAACTGAAAGTATCTGCTTAAATACATGCCACTTCTTATCTTCTCATAATTATTTTTCTAAGATAACTCTTGCTCTAAGATTAAATTTACTTCTTCCTGGTGTCATCATCCATAGATTCAGTACCAAGGAAAAGCAGTATAATCTGCTCCAACAAGACATTGAAACTACTTTCTACTGAAAGGATACAGGGCTTGTTGGCTCCTTATTTAGTAGAGGAGAATTCAAGATGATCCTGGGATATCTTGCAATTGTCAGAAATCAAGATTTCGCGGACAGGTAGTAGGATCTCATTAAATACAACTACCTCACCATCATGTACAGAGAGGTGATGCAGTGACAGCTTGAGAATCCGAAAGAAAATAATGACAGTTAAGTGGCTCCAGATGGGTCTGTGTCATAAGTTTGTGATGCTCTAAGGAATACACAGATATAAGCTGTACTAGAAATAAACTCATGTTCCTAATTCTTTCAGGAAATATGAGGAATAAATCATTTGAATGATAAATAAATTTGAAAAGCTGTAAGTTATAAAACCATACAGTATCTTTCTTACATGAGAAAGCTAAAATAGATGTTACAGTGAAATGGTAATATATTTAATTTGTTTTCTTCCTACATCACATGAAGCAGTAAATTTTAGAAACATTCTCTAATATATATGGTCTTGTTTCACTTTGTCTTTATTTATATAGTCACTTATATTTCAGCTTTCTTGTCTTTGCTAGTCAGTTGCAATTTTTCAGCTGCTTTCCATTTTCAGAAATTTTATGGTGCTTCACTTTTCCATTTTTCTTTCCTATCTCAGAAAACAAACAATATCATGAAATTAGTGTATAATGTTTCTGTTTTATCTGTTTTGTTAATTATGCAATCATCTTAAATAATAGTATGTCACCTCCTGTTTAAGTGCAAAAGGTTTTCTAGGACAAATGCTGAGGAAACAAAATGATCTTCATTAGTATAAAATTGTAATAAGATATATAGCTGCCAAAGTTAGAGACAGATTTTCTGTATCTTTCATGACCTCAATTGGGCATGAAATATGAACTAGAGTAATATGTGCAAATTTCTTTTTTAAAAGAACATCAGTTGGTCTAGAGTCCCTCTCTCCTACTCTTTCTCTAAACTTTGCATATGGCCTGTCTTTGATTAATGCTGTTTGCAACTGGGTGGGCAAGATTGTCCAGTTTGGAGCGTGACAGTCCATTTGGATCGGAGAAGACAATGGCCCCCCACTCCAGTACTCTTGCCTGGAAAATCCCATGGACGGAGGAGCCTGGTAGGCTGTGGTCCATGCGGTCGCTAGGAGTAGGACACGACTGAACAACTTCACTTTCACTTTTCACTTTCATGCATTGGAGAAGGCAATGGCAACCCACTCCAGTATTCTTGCCTGGAGCATCCCAGGGACGGGGGAGCCTGGTGGGCTGCCGTCTGTGGGGTCGCACAGAGTCGGACACGACTGAAGCGACTTAGCAGCAGCAGCAGCAGTCCATTTGGGTGCACACACGAGTATGCCTTTCATTTATGCTTTAGTAGTGAGTTTTCTGAATACTTAAAATATATCATTGACTTCCTGTTCAGGCTTTTGGTAGGGAAGAAAGGATTTTACACTGATCTCTCACCCTAAGTGGCAAAGTTCAAAAATCTTGATTTGTTACCCATTGCTTCCATATCCACTTGGACTTAAACCACTTTATCTAGGACATGTGCATTTGAATTTTTGCTTCTAAGTTTACATTCCTCAATTTTTCTTGCCTCAATTTCGTTTCTTCACCTAGTTCACATATTCACCAAGAACAGTCCAAATGTTTCTGCTACAAAGTGTACAACTTTCAAGAACTTAATAATATCAAACAAGACAAGATTTATTAGTAAGAGTTATCTTCACAGTAAAAAATGGTTTAAAAAGTTAATTTTCACAATCTTGTTAGCCTCTATAAACCTGTCAAATGGTAGCCAAGGATGTTAATCAAATTCTTTAAATATTTTTATTAGGATCATAAATGTCTTTAAACAGCATATTAAGCCATCTTTTCCAAAGTAACTAAGATTTATTAAGCATATGCCAAACACCATGCCAAGTACTTTATACATGTCATTGAGTTTATTTCTTCTAGCAATTATATGAAGTAAAGATATTAGCTCCATTTTATGGAAAACTAAGGCAAAATTAGTAAGTAACTTTCATAAATTTGTATAGTTGGTAAATAGACAGGAGATACTGAAATCTTGATTTGACTCCAGAGTATGTTCCTTTAACCAATATATTGCTTCATAAATAGTTGGTGTTTATACATATTTTGGCCTCACGCAAGAATTAATTTAAAATAGCTAGGGACATTTTAATACAGTAAGAGAGCTTTAGAAATCCTGGAGTCTAAATCCTGGAGTGTTCTCAGTTGTAGTGAAGTGCATGTTTGTGGATGTGGCAAAAAGGAATGGGAATTTGGAATTAGTCTATGTTAGAATAGAGGAATATGGTAAGAGATGGTTATCTGAGGGTATGAGGACATGACTGTTCTTGGCATCTAACGGACAATAGATAATTCAGTGAAGAGCTTCATAAAATAGTGCAAATGGTATGTTTTAAAAATAATTAAGCTTTTTTTAATTTCCTCTTTTTTAGCATTGGTCATTGTTGGGATGAATGAATATTTCAGAGGGATCAGAGAGGAGGGCACATGGTGAGTGACATCACCAACAATTTCATAGTGATCAGTTCTAGAAACTATAATTAATCTGCTATTCTGTATCATAAATGACAGATTTAGCCAGAAGGGATAGGTTAATTGTTACATAATAATGAAATAAAAGCAGTTCATTGCAGAGTGATTACCCCTAATGCCTTCAGTGGCATAATGAAGCATTAGGTCTACAAAACAATTTTATAAGCTAAAAATTGCATGAAACTTTGTGCAGATGAATTTGATGATACCTAATTGGCATTGTGAAATTAAATTTGTAAATAAACATATGGGAATTAGCTTCATGCTGTTCATAATTGACATGGTTAGAATTTTTACACTCAATTAAAAAACATTTTAAAAATCAACATTCCTATTTTGTTCTCTAAAGGTTCTGTTGGCACACCATGAATAAATCATTAATATTGTGGATAAAAATTTAATATAGTTGCTTACTTAACAGGTATTTGGCAAAATATTCTTTATGTTTTATATTTTCTGAGGGTCTTGTTTCTATAATTAAAGTTACACAGAAGGCTATGCTTTAATAGTGAAATCATAGATCAGTTTCTGACAATGTGCCAACTTAATTTGAACATTGTGTATTTTAAAATGTCCACCTGTATGGTGGTATCTAATTAAGGAGGCATATTACATTGCAGACATTAATGTAGCACTATCTGCTATAAATTCAATTTTAAGGTGGCTATCAGAAAGTTTTACCACTAACACATTGCATATAAAATTATTAATAAACTAAAACAGCGTACTCCTTTTCAACACTCTGTTAGGAAGTCTAAAAATAAAGAATTTTGTTAGAGAAAACCAACTTCTTTAGCAACTGTCTTTAACGCTATCCATTCAAGTTTTAGACCTATATGAATGTTATCTAATGATCAGATGAAAGTGACATTAACATAATAGATAGAGGTTACTATAAGAACTTTATCCCTCATCTTTGACTTTGATCTTAGAAGTAAAATGTGAACACAATGACTGGATAATTTTCAATCTATCATTCTAGTACTTGAAATATGCAGTGAGAGAATGTATAAGAGGTTATAGAGAGTGTTCAGTTCAGTTCAGTCGCTCAGTCGTGTCTGACTCTTTGCGACCCCATGGACTGCAGCACGCCAGGCCTCCATCCATCACCAACTCCCAGAGTTGACTCAAACTCGTCCATTGAGTCAGTGATGCCATCCAACCAGCTCATCCTCAGTCATCCACTTCTTCTCCCACTTTCAATCCCTCCCAGCATCAGGGTCTTTTCCAGTGAGTCAACTCTTCGCATGAGGTGGCCAAAGTATTGGAGTTTCAGCTTCAGCATCAGTCCTTCCAATGAACACCCAGGACTGATCTCCTTTAGGATGGACTGGTTGAATCTTCTTGCAGTCCAAAGGACTCTCAAGAGTCTTCTCCAATACAACAGTTCAAAAACATCAATTCTTCAGCACTCAGCTTTCTTTATAGTCCAACTCTCACACCCAAACATGACTACTGGAAAAACCATAGCTTTGACTAGATGGACGTTTGTTGATAAAGTAATGTCTCTGCTTTTGAATATGCTATCTAGGTTGGTCATAACTTTTCTTTCAAGGAGGAAGCATCTTTTAATTTCATGGCTGAAGTCACCATCTGCAGTGATTTTGGAGCCCCCCAAAATAATAGAGAGTACACTAGGCTAAAATTGTATACATGTTTTCCAGTGTATATTTACCTTAAAATTTAAACCTCTAAAAGTAAAATTATCTTTCCTTAAAGTTCAAGAATTTAATATACAATCTACCTTAAATCAAGGTTTGGAGTACAAAATGAAGCAGGGCAAAGGCTAACAGAGTTCTGCCAAGAGAACTCACTAGTCATAGCAAACACCCTCTTCCAACAACACAAGAGACAACTGTACACATAGAATCACCAGATGATCAATACCAAAATCAGATTAATTATATTCTTTGTGGCCAAAGATGGAGACGCTCTATAGAATCAGCAAAAACAAGACCAGGAGCTGACTGTGGCACAGGACTTGAACTCCTTATTGCCAAATTCAGACTTAAATGGAAGAAAGTAGGGAAAACCACTAGACCATTCAAGTATGGCCTAAATAAAATCCCTTATGATTACAGAGTGGAAGTGACAAACAGATTCAAGGGATTAGATCTGATAGACAGACTGCCTGAAGATCTATGGATGGAGGTTTATGATATTGTACAGGAGGCAGTGATGAAGACCATCCCCAAGGAAAAGAAATACAAAAAAGCAAAATGGTTGTCTGAGGAGGTGTTACAAATAACTGAGAAAAGAAGAGAAGCTAAAGGCAAAGGAGACAAGGAAAGATATACCTATTTGAATGCAGAGTTCCAAAGAATAGCAAGGAGATAAGAAAGCCTTCCTCAGTGATCAATCCAAAGAAATGGAGGAAAACAGTAGAATGGGAAACACTAAAGATCTCTTCAGGAAAATTAGAGATACCAAGGGAACATTTCATGCAAAGATGGGTGCAATAAAGGACAGAAATGGTATGGACCTAACAGAGGCAGAAGATATTAAGAAGAGGCAGCAAGAATACCCAGAAAAACTATACCAAAAAGACCTTCATAACCCAGATAACCATGATGGTATAATCACTCACCTAGAGCCAGACATCCTGGGGTGCAAAGTCAAGTGGACCTTAGGAAAAATCACTATGAACAAAGCTAGTGGAGGTAATGGAATTCTAGGTGAACTGTTTCAAATCCTAAAGGGTAATGCTGTGAAAGTGCTGCAGTCAATATGCCAGCAAATTTGGAAAACTCAGCAGTGGCCACAGGACTGGAAAAAGTCAGTTTTCATCCCAATCTCAAAGAAAGGCATTGCCAAACATTGTTCAAACTACTGCACAATTACACTCATCTCACATGCTAGTAAAGTAATGCTCAAAATTCTCCAGGTCAAGCTGCAACAGTATGTGAACCATGAACTTCCAGATGTTCAAGCTGGACTTAGAAATGGCAGAGGAACCAGAGATCAAATAGGCAACAATCCGTTGGATCATTAAAAAAGCAAGAGAGTTCCAGAAAAGCATCTAGTTCTGCTTTATTGGCTATGCCAAAGCCTTTGAATGTGGATCATAACAAGCTGTGGAAATTATTAAAGAGATGGGAATACCACACCACCTTACCTGCCTTCTGAAAAATCTGTATGCCAGACAAGAATCAACAGTTAGAACTGGACATGGAACAACAGACTGGTTCCAATTTGGGAAAGCAGTGTGTCAAGGCTGTATATTGTCACTTTCCTTATTTAATTTATATTCAAAGCACATAATGTGAAAGGCCAGGCTGGATGAACCACAAACTGGAATCAAGATTTTCAGGAGAAATATCAATAAGCTCATATATGCAGATGACACCACCTTTATGGCAGAAGGTGAAGAAGAACTAAAGAGCCTCTTGATGAAAGTGAAAGAGGAGAGTGAAAATGTTTGCTTAAAACTCAACATTCAGAAAAGTAAGATGATGGCATCTGGTTCCATCATTTCATGGCAAATGGATGGAGAAACAATGGAAACAGTGACAGATTTTCATTTTTTGGGCTCCAAAGTCACTACATATGGTGACTGCAGCTATGAAGTTAAAAGATGCATGCTCCTTGGAAGAAAAGCTATGTTCAACCTAGGCAGCATATTAAAAAGCAGAAACATTACTTTGATGATAAAGGTCCATCTAGTCAAAACTAATTTTTCCAGTAGTCATGTGTGGATGTGAGAGTTGGACTATAAAGGAACTTGAGTACTGAAGAATTGATACTTTGACCTGTGGTATTGGAGAAAACTCTTGAGAGTCCCTTGACAGCAAGGAGATCCAACTAGTCAATCCGAAAGGAAATCAATCCTGAATATTCTTTGGAAGGAATGATGCTAAAGCTGAAATTCCAATATTTTGGCCACCTGATGGCGAACAACTGACTCCTTGGAAAAGACCCTGATGCAGGGAAAGACTGAAAGCAGGAGGAGAAGGGGATGACAGAGGATGAGATGGTTGGATGGCATCACTGACTCAATGGACATGAGCTTGCGTAAGCTCTGGGAGTTGGTGATGGACAGGGAAGCCTGGCGTGCTGCACTCCTTGGGTGTTAAAGAGTGGGACATGACTGAGTGACTGAACAGATCCAATAATCTTCTTCTGTTCCCTATCATTAGTCATTATAATTTTGCAACATCTTCCCTCACTGTCTCTTTCCCCTCCCTCATTTTTTCTATTCCCTCCTTCTTATCTCTCCCTCTCATTCTTGTTGTTGCATCACCCAGTCATGTCGGATTCTTTGTGATACCATGGACTGTAATAGGCCACGTCTCTCTGTCCCTCAGCATCTCCTGACATTTGCTCAAGTTCATATCCATTGCATCAGTGAAGCCAACCAACCATCTCATCCTCTGACACCCTCTTCTCTTTCTGCCCTCAACCTTTCTCAGTATCAGGGACTTTCCCAGTGAGTCAGCTTTTCACATCAGATGACCAATACGGGAGTTTCAGCTTCAACCTCAGTACTTTCAACGAGTTTTCAGGGTTAATTTCCCTTAAGATTGACTGGTTTGATCTCTCATTCTTGCACACATACAAAGACATAGACCCACATATACACATTGAACATTTTTCATACAATATCCTTTCCTTATTTTAAAACTCAACTGCTCTATTACTCTTGCTAGTTAACTTTTGAGACTACTTCTGTTGCAAAAATTACTGAACAAAATATCCCTTTGAATAGCATGGCATATCAAAATTGAACTGAGTATAAAAACAGATGCTAGATTATTAAATCTAAATCTAGCCTTCAATGAAAGTAGATGAGGTTGTAAATGTTGACCAGTAGGGAAATGCAATAATAAGGGTGTGAGGATCACTTCTAAATGCTTAGATAAATATAGTGAATAGAATTCTAGAGGACCAAGACTCTATCATCAACTCCACGTGTTATATTAAACTATTCTAAGCTTTAAATTATATACTAGATTCATATTTATTTTGACTATTTGGCTGAATTGTGATAACATCACTGGTAAAATTATATGATCCACAAGATTTATGGCACTATTATCTCTAGCATTAAAGTCACTCTCCTCCATTTTAAACTAATTAAAAAACATTTAGACAGAACAGTAACAAGGTTATTTGGAGAAATACAGTGGGGGATGTTAGTTACATTACTGCTAAATTAAATGCTTAACAATCATTCAAAAACTCAGAAAGTTTCAGGTAACTTCTCATAGAGGAAAACCTGGAAAATTTAAAATCAATAAAATGAAAGGCCATGATTTCTAAATTATGATGGTTTACCTTGGTAGCTAGGAAGCACTATGCTTCTTTTACTTTTGTAGTGAATGTAAAAAAGCCCTCTTTTCAAAAACAGATGTAATTGATTTCAAATTCTCACTCTGATACACTAGCTACATAAAGTTAGTTAAGGTACTGTTTTCTTATCTGTATAAAGATGACTATAATAACTTTTATGAGTGTAATGGTTAAAGTAGTAATGTGTGCAGGGTGTCTAACACAATGCCTGACACATCGTGAACAATTACTGGATAATACACATATAATTATTGGCTTACTTATAAAAAAGCATGCTTTATAAAAGTAATTCACTGAGAATTTTGTAACTTTTACAGAAAAGACCTCAGATGTTGGATGATGGTTTAATATTTCTTTTGAAAAATCTATCTTAAAAGAGTGTCTTTTTCAGTTTAAAGCTGATGTAAAGTGAACTAAAGATGTGAATCTAATTTATGACATTTGCTGCTGAAATACTGGACTTTGAGTATTTAGATATAAGGTATGATGTGTTGACCTGTGTAGGATAGCTTTACCACTGTGTAATAGAGGAGGACGGTCTCTCTCATGCTTTCATCCACCCACATGCCAGAAATATTAATGACATATTTTTGGACCCAAATCTGAATACCTTTCTCTAAACACATCGAGATAATTTAAAGGGTGACTATATATAAAGCCACTGGAGAAGAAAACGGCAACCACTCCAGTATTCTTGCCTGGAGAATCCCATGAAGATAGGAGCCTGGGAGGCTATAGCCCATGGGCTCTCAAGGGTTGGACATGACTTAGTGACTAAACCATACATAAGACAGGGATCTTCCCTGACCCAGGGATCAAACCCAGGTCTCCATTGGCAGGTGGATTCTGGCTTTACTACAGAGTCACCAGGGAAACCCAAGAAAGGGGTTAGAGAGATTGTTAAGTAATAAAAGATTTTATTCATAATCAAGTATACAATCAGATAAGTTTATGTTCAGCTCTAGGATGTTAGTTTAGTTGAATGTACTTTAATACTGAAGAATGCTTAAGCAAGTGGGTAGAATCTAGGAACATTTTTAAGAAATAGTGTATCTAAATGATAACTTTGTGTGTAGGTAATAACCATTGCTTTGGTATAATTAATATAAACACAAATGTTCTAAAAAGAAAAGAACATCCTATTCAAATTTAATTCCTATTCAAACACTCACGTAAATATTTTCTACCATTCTTTGCAAAAGTATGAGTCATCCATTAAAAAAAAAAAATAAAATAATCCTCAATTAAATAGATTTGGGAGACCAGAATGGCAAGTTCTTGTGACCTGAGATGATAGCTGAGCCCAAGGGGAAGAAGAAAGACATTATATTCCTGGCAGGAACTCAGTCAATGAAAAACTATGGATTCTGTTTACTATGAACTTTCAATTTTCCTTTCCCTTCTATAAAAGCATTCCTCTTTTCTTGCCTTGTGGGAGCTTTTCACATGGATTATCATGTTTGCAGTCCCCAAGTTGCAATTTTCTGATGATCCCTAATAAACCCATTCTTGCTTAAGAAATATCTATTTGTTTTAGGTCAAAAATTTGTAACTAACTATATATAAGAAAAGGGCAGTATACAATGATATCTAGATTCCAACTTTGACATGAATGTATTTCAGTAATATATTTATGTAAAAGATAGAAAAACAATCGTAAAGATGAAAACTTTGCTGAAAATATCAGATATCAGAGAAATTTTTTCACAGATTAATCAATTACAGGATCCTTTTTACAAGAAGAATTGATTATACTTATTTTCTTAAAAATTGGATACAATTAATGGAGCATTGCTTTCTAGTCTGCTAAAATGGGAAATATGTTAGGATCACGATTCCTTAAAAAATAAAGACCTCTGTTTTGCTATTTGCCATTTGAAAGTTGCATCAGATGTCCTTTAGATATTATAAATAAAGCATTTTTTACACTTTAATATTGTAAAATAGTTATTCTTGAGTAGAATGAAAATAATAATATATAGTGCTAAACACTAATTATCCATTTTTTATCCACTCTTCTAACAATTGAATTCTAAACTCTAAGCTTTCTCATACTCAATAAAATTGTTTTTATGGTGTCCAAAATCAGCTGGAGTTCTAATGATTTCAAATACATTAATAAGTTCTGTTCTTTTTTTTTTTTTTTTTTTGGTAGCAGTATGCACAAACTTTAGTAAAGGGATGTTTTTCTAAATATTTCCCTAGTTAAACACATAAAAGAGTTGCAGAGATTTTGACCATAACAGAATGTAAAAGTAATTGGTTTCCTAACATGTCCATAAGTGTTTCTGGAATGGTGTCATTATAACTACTTTTCAACTCTGAAATGTATAAGCTTATACAAATCTTTCCAGAAGCTGTTCTCTTTTAATATCATTTTCTTGGAGCCAAGAGCTCTATATTATGTGGCCTTTCACATTTGTAGCTTTTAATAGCATCTTAATATTCTATCAGTGGCTTTGAGTGTTAGTGGCACAATGCATTAAGAAATAAAATCGAATCTCATACAATTAAAGTTTCAGTATATGCCATACAAACATATCAATGCACTGTAATTTTGGTAAGTTGATTTATCTGGAAGGTTTCATGTGGGCCAAAAGGAACAAAAAATGAGATGAACTAATTGTTGGCAAACCTGGTATTTTTGATGATACGTGTAATTTTAATTTTAGAGTGAATCCATGTAAAGATTGTCAAGACATTTACCTTTTATGATGCCATGAATGTCATTAATATGTATTCATAAAACTGTGATTTAGATATTTGAGCTAAAGTATAAAAATGTAATAAGCTTCATTGTGATTCAAAGTTCTCTATGAACTAAATATGTAGGACATTAATCATATATTATATTGTGCTCACTCAGTTGTGTCCAACTCTTTGCAACCCCATTGACTGTAGCCCACCAGGCTCCGCTGTCCATGGAATTTTCCAGGCAAGAACACTTGAGTGGGTTGCCACTTCCTTCTCCAGGGGAACTACCCAACCCAGGGATCAAACCTATCTCTTGCATCTCCTGCATTGGCAGGTGGATTATTTACCAATAGCACCTGGAGTGTGAAGTCAAGTGGGTCTTAGGAAGCATCACTATGAACAAAGCTAGTAGAGGTGATGATATTCCAGGTGAGCCATTTCAAATCCTAGAAGATGATGCTGTTTAAGTGCTGCACTCAATATGCCAGCAAATTTGCAAAACTCTGCAGTGGCTACAAGACTGGAAAAGGTCAGTTTTCATTCCAATCCCAAAAAAAGGCAATGCTAAAGAATGTTCAAACTACCACACAATTGCACTCATCTCACACACTAGCAAAGTAATACTCAAAATTCTCCAAGTTAGGCTTCATCAGTACATAAACTGAGAACTTCCAGATGTTCAGGCTGGTTTTAGAAAAGGCAGAGGAACCAGAAATCAAATTGCCAACAAACATAGTCATAAAACATATTCATTTATAATTCTAGACATTTGTGTCAACAATATTTTTGTAATGACAAATTTATGCTTCTTTTAAAACTTGCTCATAAAAAGCTTAGTTGTTTTTTAGTTGGCCTCAAGAAACCAAACACAGTGATGCTTTAATTTAAACAATTTATTTCAAATTAAGCTTGAATTTTATCAAAGTGAGATACATTAGGGAAATATAAAAAAATATATAATTCCAAGAGAAAAATTCCACCTTGCTTCAGACTCCTTTCAGGTATTGTAATTATTTCTTAATTTTTATTGTCTAAAATTTGTTTCCAAATCACTAGAGAAAATTCAATCAATAATTTTAGCTGTGAAAATATATTGGAATGTTTAATTCAAACTAAAAATATGATTAAGGAAGAAAAATATAACAGCAAAATGACATGGGCCATCTAAATTTCTTGTGTATACACACAAATAGTTGTGTGTATATATGTGTCTGTATGTGTGCATTTCATATAGTCTAGAAGTTCAGATAAAGATAATATCAATTCATTTTGGTTATATAAACTTTAACCTGGGATATTAAAAAATGCCATCTGATTTAGCTATTTCTATTCACTTTTTCCAAGGTTTTTTTTTTTAATGCCCGGTGCCTCTCTGATTGCTGCCAAATAACTTCTGTTTTATCTTTCCAAGAAATGTATACTGCCATGTCTTTTTGGAATTTTTTTGATCTGTACATACATCATTGTCTGATCTTCATTAGCCAGCTTATATCAATATCAGTCAAATTTAGAATTTTCTGTATATTCTAGATGAAGAATGTCTTTTTATACTTGGGTTTGATTTAATAAGAATAAATTTTCCTTATTAATTTATTAATTAAAATATTTTTATATTTAAGAGTTTTGCTTTCTATATAATGTGCACAATGTTTTTATATGCATTTCATTTTTAATTAGCTGGATGTATAAATATGTAATTCATATATCATTAGACAATTTGCTTAGGAAATATTTTTTCCCCTCTAAAATGAGAACAATCATTTCTGTTCCATGAATGAAAGAAAAAAATGGAATTGAGCTGCAGGAGTTGCTTGTATATTTTTGAGATTAATCCTTTGTCTGTTGCTTCATTTGCTGTTGTCTTCTCCCAATCTGAGGGCTGTCTTTTCACCTTGCTTATAGTTTCCTTTGTTGTGCAAAAGCTTTTAAGTTTCATTAGGTCCCATTTGTTTAGTTTTGCCTTTATTTCCAATATTCTGGGAGGTGGGTCATAGAGGATCCTGCTGTGATTCATGTCGGAGAGTGTTTTGCCTATGTTCTCCTCTAGGAGTTTTATAGTTTCTGGTCTTACATTTAGATCTTTAATCCATTTTGAGTTTATTTCTGTGTATGGTGTTAGAAAGTGTTCTAGTTTCATTCTTTTACAAGTGGTTGACCAGTTTTCCCAGCACCACTTGTTAAAGAGGTTGTCTTTTTTTCATTGTGCATCCTTGCCTCCTTTGTCGAAGATAAGGTGTCCATAGGTTCGTGGATTTATCTCTGGGCTTTCTATTCTGTTCCACTGATCTATATTTCTGTCTTGTGCCAGTACCATACTGTCTTGATGATTGTGACTTTGTAGTATAGTCTGATAAATAAATGACCCAATCAAAAAAAATGGGCCAAAGAACTAAACAGACGTTTCTCCAAAGAAGACATACAGATGGCTAACAAACACATGAAAACATGCTCAACATCACTCATTATCAGAGAAATGCAGATCAAAACAACAATGAGGTCTCATTACACACCAGTCAGAATGGCTGCTATCCAAAAGTCTACAAGCAATAAATGCTGGAGAGGGTGTGGAGAAAAGGGAACCCTCTTACGCTGTTGGTGGGAATGCAAACTAGTACAGCCGCTATGGAAAACAGTGTGGAGATTCCTTAAAAAACTGGAAATCGAAATGCCATATGACCCAGCAATCCCACTTCTGGGCATACACACCAAGGAAATCAGATCTGAAAGAGACACGTGCTCCCCAATATTCATTGCAGCACTGTTTATAATAGCCAGGACATGGAAGCAACCTAGATGCCCATCAGGAGATGAATGGATAAGGAAGCTGTGGTACATATACACCATGGAATATTACTCAGCCATTAAAAAGAATTCATTTGAATCAGTTCTAATGAGATGGATGAAACTGGAGCCCATTATACAGAGTGAAGTAAGCCAGAAAGATAAAGACCAATACAGCATACTAACACATATATATGGAATTTAGAAAGATGGTAACGATAACCCTATATGCAAAACAGAAAAAGAGACACAGAAGTACAGAACAGACTTTTGAACTCTGTGGGAGAAGGCGGGGGTGGGATGTTTCGAGAAAACAGCATCGAAACATGTATATTATCTAGGGTGAAACAGATCACCAGCCCAGGTTGGGTGCATGAGACAAGTGCTCAGGCCTGGTGCACTGGGAAGACCCAGAGGGATCGGGTGGAGAGGGAGGTGGGAGGGGGGATCGGGATGGGGAACACATATAGATCCATGGCTGATTCATGTCAATGTATGACAAAAACCACTATAATATTGTAAAGTAATTAGCCTCCAACTAATAAAAATAAATGGAAAAAAATAAAAATAAAAAAAAATGCAAAAAGAAGATGGAATAAAGCATTCAGTACTAGAATTGGATGCAATAAATGCTACCCTTAAGTAAAAAGATATTGAACGTATCTACTTTTATGCAAAGAATTCAGTTGAGGTATTTTAAAGGGAAAAATTAAATAGTATAAATAAGTTTCAAAAGGCTATAAACAAAGAATACTTATATACAGAAAAGTCCTATATTCTTGTAATATGGCAAAGTGTAGATAAATTAAAAACAAGATTCTGTTTATTATTGTCAGTATTGCAAGAACTAAATTCAGGCCTAGTTTTCCATGTTTAAAAGATGTAATGTAGCAATACTATTATAACCAAATCCTGGAAAGACATACATAAATTACTCTTCGGAAGAGAAAAGAAATAGAATTTTTTTTTTTTTTTAAGAAATTGAGGTAAGCTTAATTTTAGCTCAGAAAAAATAAAATCCACTTTTATGCATTGATTTTTCTCATTCACACACTCAAATAAATAATTGCAAGCCTTTCACATCGGCGCTTTTGATAACTGATTTTTTTCCTACCTTGGGAGTCAATAGAAATAAATATTGCTCATCTTGAGTCTTCAGCCACTTGAAAAGAAGTAGGTTGTCACTGATTATATGTAATAACCAACATATATTATATATACATAAGTAGAGATCCTTTCTAGACTGATAATTTATCATTTATTTTGCCTTTTATTATTTACTTGATGCAGAAATCAGCTTTTGTTATGTATATATATATAGAAAAAAATAACTAATATGTTAGCTAAAATTTTGAAATCCTTGTTGATTTCATACATATTCACTGGTTAAGTATTTGTGATTCTATTTAATACATCTAAATATATGTATTTTCCAATAATTTAAAATTAATTTCTAAATAATCTCCATGAATATATTTATGGATGTACAGATGTTAATGTGCATACATTCCCAGATTGTGTGGTGGTAAAGAATCCACCTGAAAATGCAGGAGATGCAAGAGATGTGCATTTCATCCCTGGGTTGGGACTATCCACTGAAGAAGGAAATGGCAACCTACTCCAGTATTCTTGTCTGGAAAAGTCCATGCACAGTGGAGTCTGGGTGAGCTACAGTCCACGGGGCTGCAAAGAGTTGGAAACAACTGAGCACTCATACACACACACACACATATTTCATTAATGTGCATATGTAGGAATATAAATACAATCACTCTCTTGTTACTCAGTTAAAGTGTATACCATATATTTCATATTTAGTCATTGAGCAATTGCAAGTATGTGTGGTATATAAGCATATATATGTTATATATGTTTTACATACATAAAGCATTTTATATGTATACTTATGCATACACTACATGCAAAATATATAAGCATCAAGTTATTTAAAATTATATACATATATATATATATACAATTTTCACTTTGCTCATTTATCTAATGCATTGTATCAGATTCTTTATTCTTTGGTCTTGGCTTAAGGTACAATCAAATGTATAAATGGGTTATAAATAATGATATAGATAAAAATTTCAATATATTAAAAAATTTGTATAGAAATAGATGCAACTATATATTTAGTGTATTATAAAAACATATTATACAAAATATGAATTCAACATAATACTTTGGTTCAACTGCATGTAGATAAGCTGATATATAAGAATTAAAATATATTTTAACAATGAAGATTAGGTAATAATATTTGCTAAGATTTTATATTTTTTTATTTTTATTTACAAAGATTTTTTAATGAGACTGCTCAAATTGAAATCAAAATTACTTATACAATATAACTTGAATGTTCAATGTGATTATTTACCTTTTACATAAACATATAGCATTTTTAATAAGATATGGCTATACTTTAGCAAACAAACATCATGCAGTTGCTATATCTACAGCTTTGGTTGTACAAAAGTTATCTGCACAAGATACATTTTTACGTAAGTCACTCAGTGGTATCCGACTCTTGGTGACCCTATGGACTATAAGTCTGCCAGGCTGGCTCCTTTGTCCACGGAATTCTCCATGCAAGAATACTGGAGTGGGTAGCCACTCCCTTCTCCAGGGGATCTTCCCAACCCAGGGACTGAACCCGGATCTCCTTCATTGCAGGCAGATTTTTTTTTTTTTTTAATTGTTTGAGCCACCAAGGAAGCACCACGTTTTCATGAATGACATGAAAGAGAATATTGTTAGCTTTTGAGAGATATATTAAAATCAGAGGAATTCCCCTCCCATTTTTATAATTCACTTTTAGCTTTCATTTCTTCCTAAAATTTAATTGGCTAATAATTTATCAAAATGTTAACAATTATTATTTAAAGCCATTCATGTTCAAAAGTACAATATTTGATGAAAATTTTCCAACAGCCTGAATTAAATACTAACAGGCTTGCAGATTTTCTTAAAATCTTGATTGAAACTCCTCTCATTCCTGGTCAAGAGAATTTTTCTTGCATTATTTTTAATCCTTGTCCACTTTAAAACAAAGCTAGAATAAAAATCATGCAATATAACTGACTAATATCTCAGAGTTTTTGAAGTACAAGAATTTACTAATAAAGTAAAAGAGAAAAATTCTTTTTAAATGAATGAGCTTCAGATGCTAAAATAAGAGTGTATGTAACTCATAATGAATTTAAAAAATGATTTCTTAATTTCATGATAATATCTACTTGAAATTAGCTTAATATTGATTAAAATACACTATTTTGTACTCTGAATTATAAATATAAAGATAAAGCAAAGCACTTTGGGAAGATGTAAAAAAAATGGAAGAAAAGCTTCTGGGCATATATAATTCATTCCACATTTTTAAAAAATATAATTAAGTTTAATTTCATAGAGAAATATGTGTTCACATGTTGCTTTTTCTTTTCAAATAGGAGTCATCCTAGCATGTGATAGCTCTTGAGTGTAGTATTTCATAGCAATTCTAATTGGTTCACTGCTTTTCTTGACTTAATTATAATCCTGTTTTCCCATGTTGTTGTTCAGTCTCTAAGTTTCATCCAACACTTTATGACCCTATGGACAGCAGCATGTCAGACTTCCCTATCCTTCACTATATCCCATAATTTGCTCAGACTCTTGTCCATTGAGTCGATGATCCAACCATCTCATCTTCTGCATCCAACCATCTCATGCCCCCTTCTTATGTTGCCCTCATTTTTTTCTCATCATGAGGGTCTTTTCCAATGAGTCAGCTCTTTGCATCAGGTGGCCATGGATATTCAGCCTCAGCATCAGTCCTTCCAATGAATATTCAGGGTTGATTTCCTTTAGAAATGACTAGTTAAATCTCCTTGTAGTTCAAAGAACTCTCAAGAATTTTCTCCAGTACCACAATTTGAAAGCATCAACTCTTCAGCACTCAACCTCTGTATGGACCAACTCTCACATTCATGTAGGAATTCTGGAAAAACAATAGCCTTGTCTGGTTCTAATTGTTGCTTCTTGACCTGTATACAGGTTTCTCAGGAGACAGGTAAGGAGGGCTGGTATTCTCATCTCTGTTTGTTGTGATCTATACAGTCACAGGAGTAGTCAATGAAGCAGAAGTAGATTGTTGTTGTTTTTTTCTTTCTTTCTTTTTTTTTTTTTTTAATTCTGTTACTTTCTCTATGATCCAGCAGTTTGATCTGGACCTCTGCCTTTTCTAAACCCAACTTGTACATCTGCAAGGTCTTGGTTCATGTACTGCTGAAGCCTCACTTGAAGGATTTTGAGCATTACTTTGCTAGCATGTGAAATGAGCACAGTTGTACAATAACTTGAACATTCATTCTTTCTCTATTTAATTGTTATGTATTGTCTTTTGTATTGGAAATATAGAAGCCATTTTTGTATCGTTGTTTCATGGTGTGCATCAAATCTTTATTAATCATTCAGGTTTAATAACAACTATCACTCTCTCATCTAGATAGTTTCAAATTGCATATTTTTGATGCAACTATTTAAAAACGTATCTGCTCAGATAAAAATTGCATATGTAAAATGAGACCAAAAATATCTGACTATAAGAATGGCAGAGTAGATAGCCTTTTGCAATAACTCTTTTGTCATGAACAATGAGGAAATAAATGAACAAAATAAAAAATTGCATCAGACACTTGTCAAATGAGTAGGAAATCAATTCATCAGAAACAAAGAAATATATTTAGAGAAGCAAGATTAGCATATGGGGCTAATTTAAACTTTAAGGAGTTTTCTAATTCCTAAAATAGTAACACAACAATGAAAAGACAGAATGCTTTATAGATGCATGAGTCAAGTACAAAATAGAATTTAGATCTCACTAAAGTTTGGAGATCTTAGTAGAAACCCAAGTTTTCCTGTGGGATCCTAAAATGCCAATGAACAGGCTCTCTAGGATTAACACATATATTCAAGTCATTTTTTGTTTCCTGCATGAATTTAGGGTGATTAGATAGTTAAAATAAAATTTAAAATAAAAACATGACATATATTTTTATTTTGTATATATTGACCAAAACTCAATAGAAATATCAAGTTGACTAAGAAGATGAGATAAAAACAAAAATCTAGTAAGCACATAAACCATAGGAACAGCCTATTGTCAGATAATAATTTCAGAATAACTTTTCAGTAACATAAACAGGTGGTTTTAATATCCGAATGACTAATAGATAAAATGAAAGTTCTAAGAAAAACAGTAGAAAATGTAGAGCTAAAATGTAAAATTTGCAATAACAATTTAATAATTCAGTCATAAGTTTAACAGATTAAGAAGAACGGTAGATAAAATTAGGAAACAGAAAGAGATAATTGAATAAATATTTAGAATGAAGCACAGAGAAATAAAACATCAGAAAACATAGAGCATAAGGTTGATGTGAAATGCAGTTACAAGTTTATTTGTGATATTGGCTCAGACAGTAATGAATCTGCCTGTAATTCAGGCCTTGGATTCAATCCCTGGGTCAAGAAGATCCCCTGGCGAAGGGAATGACACCCCGTTTCAGTCTTCTTGCCTGGAGAATCCCATGGAGAGAGTCAGACACAACTGGGTGACTAAAACACTGACACACACATGAATTCCAAATATGAGAGGAAAAAAATTGGTGCCTTAAAGAAGAAATTGCACCTAAAATAGGATTACTTTGGAGAGATAGCCTGTTAATTCTGTCTTAGCTTGCCATATTAGAGATTTCTAATGACTTGCTAACATCCAATTGTTACAAAGTGTGTGAGTATGAAGCCTATGGCAACCTCAGATATAGGGAGTTTTCCATACATTTCCTGGGGGTTCTTTCAGGAAGATCACAAGAAACTTCTTGGAAATGTACGGGAAAAAGTAGAGCTTAATTCCTTTCTCTTTGAACGTGGACAGTACATAGTGACTTACTTCTAATGAGCAGAATATGAAGTTGTAAGTATAAGTAAACTTACTGTGGTAAAAATCAAGGTGCCCTTTACTTGTAAAGAGATATAAACATTTATATCATGTACCACTTGATGTGATGCAAACAGATTTCCTTACTTTGTGTACTGTACTATGTACTTTCTCACATTTTTTTTATGCTTTAATAAAGCTTTAAAGATAAAAGTAAGAAAAAAGTAACATAAAGTTGTTAAGTCACCAAATTGTGTCCGACTCGGTGACACCCATGGACCACAGCATGCCAGGATTCCTGTCCTTCAGTATCTCCCAGAGTTCGCTCAACCTCATGTCCATTGAGTTAGTAATGTTATTCAACCATCTCATCCTCTGTCATCCCCTTGTCATCCTGCCCTCAATCTTTCCCACCATTAGGGTCTTCCCCTATGAGTTAGTTGGCTCTTCACATCAGGTGGCCAAAATAATGTCACACAAAATATACACAATACACTTGAGTGAATTTGAAGATGACTTTTTTTTTTTTTTTGTGAGGGAAGGCCATTTTAGCAATATGTAATTGCTAATGTCTCCCATACAAATATTAAATTTTAGTGTAATCCACATATAAACAGAAATGAGTTTTATTCTTTATCCTAGGCATTGTAAAATAACTCTTGCTCATATAGAGAACCAACATTTACATCCAGCATTAAAAGATATTTAATAAAGAGGTCACTGAAAGAGCAAACATCTTTCACAGGTGTTAAAACATCTGTAAGGCCTCAATAATTAAAACAAAATAGTGGTCCATGAATAGATGGGCCATAAGGACAAAATATTTAAAGCCTAGAAACAGAAACAAGCAAATCAGGAAATCCAGTACCTATTAAGTGCTTTATGGAGAATATGGAATTATTAATATGCTAAGATGGAATATTTTGATAGCCATTAAAAAAATCTGGTATATTAAAATCAATAAAATGTTGGTACTGGTAAAATACATAAACATCTAAAAAATAAATATCTTAATTAAAAACATTAATTAATTGACATATATACATATAGTGAAAGGCTTCTAGCTGTGGTTCAAAATTGAGATATAAAAAGAAAAGACTGATAAATCAGATTACAACATTCTAGAAAACATTTCATGGTAAAACCATAAACAATGCCAAAAATAAAATTTTAAATTATCTGGAAAGGTGATATATATATATATATATCTCATATATATTATATATATATATATATCTCACAATTTTAAGGGGGCTATTTTCTCATATATGTGTCACATATATGTGTATAGTACATAAATATTCTCAAAAATTCAAGGGAATAAAAATCAAAGGAAATGAACAGATTTCACATAAAAGTATACAAATGACTCAAAAGTTGAAAGTAATGAAGAGCAAGCTTTGCATTACTCACAATAAGAGGAAACAAATTAAATTACATTGATGCTCTTCTTCTGAATTCTTTCTTTGGAAATATTCAAACACCTGACAAAAAGCTCTTTTAATGGGACAGCAGGGAAAATAAGTACTCTTGCAGATTATAAGTGAGCATGAAATGTAGTAAAACACCTGCAGAGGGAAATTTGGCAATATCTAACTACATATGCATTTATCAGGGCTAATATTCTGATAGTGATAAAAGCTGTAAGTTTTCAAGATGTTGCCATTGGGAGAAACTGAGAACAGGATGCTTAGTATTTCTCTGTTTCTTACAACTGCATGTAAATCTACAATTCTCTCAAGGTAAAAAGCTTAATTAGGAATAATTACCTCGACCTAATGATTACATTTTGGAAACAGAGAAGTAGTCTAGTAAGAAGAATCATGAGATTCTGCATTTTTGATAATTTTCTCTTAACAATCTGAATTATGGTAAAAATATCCATTATTCAATAAGTCACTGAGGTGAATAATTGTTACATTTGGAATATTCTATATGCTATATCTCAATTTTTAAAAAAAACAAAGAAAGCAAACTTGGCAAAATATCTGAACTTGCTAGGCATTTTGATTTGTTGATAAAACTTTCAAAACAAGAAAAATTGGTAACATGAGTGGACTTAAATATGTGGGGTGTAGAAATTTAAAGGGGCCTACCCTTTAAATTTGTTTAAATCTAAACAAAACAGAAAGAATTAAACACACAAAAAGAATTTTCCGATTGGCTCTGAGATCCCTATTTTAGTTGTAAAGAGACCACTGATAATCCAGAGTCCTCTTTGACAGTTTTTGTTGTTCAGTTGATAAGTCCTGCCTGACTGTTTGAGATCTCATGGATTGCAGCAGGCCAGGCTCCTATGTCTTCTACTCTGTCCCAGAGCCTCCTCAAATTCATGTCCATTGAATCAGCAATGCTATCTAGCCTTATCTCATCCACCACTGCCCCCTTCTCCATTTGTCTTCCATCTTTCCCAGCATCAGGGTCTTTTCCAATGAGTCAGCTCTCCTTATCAGGTGGCAAAGCATTTGAGCATCAGGTTCAGTAACAGCATTCCCAACGAATGTTCAGGGTCGATGTCCTTTACAACTGACAGTTTTGATCTCCTTGCTGTCCAAGGCTCTCTCAAGAGTCTTCTCCAGCATCAAAATTTGAAAGCATTAATTCTTCAGCACTCAACCTTATGGATTATTTCTCAGATTCATGTATGAGTACCAGAAAAGGCATAGATTTGACTACATGGACCTTTGTTGACAAACTGATGTCTTTGCTTTTTAATAGGCTAAGATTGTAATAGCTTTCCTTCTCATGAGCAAGTGTCTTATAATTTCATGGCTACAGTCACCGTCCACAGTGATTTTGGAGCCCAAGAAAGGAAAATCTGTCACTGCTTCCAATTATCCCCTTTTATTTGCTATGAAATGATGCGACTGGGTGCCATGATCTTAGTTTTCTGAATGTTGAGTTTTAAGTCAGCCTTTTCACTCTCTCCTTTCACCCTCATCAAGAGGCTCTTTATTTTCTGAAGAGGTTTCTCTTCATTTTCTGCCATCATAGTGGTATCTTCTGCATAGCTGAGGCTGTTGATATTTCTCCCAGAAATCTTGATTCCAGCTTGTGATTCATCCAGCACAGCATTTAGCATGATGTACTCTTCATTTAATTTAAATAAGCAGTATGACAGTACACAGCCTTGTCATGCTCCTTTCCTAATTTGGATTCCTCCATTTCTCCATGTCCAGGCTTATTCATGTCAGCGTATGGCAAAAAACCACTACAATATTGTAAAGTAATTAGCCTCCAGCTAATAAAAATAAATGAGAGGAAAAAAAAGAATTTTCCACGGTTTCTTGTGATTTGAACAGCCAAAGCTTTACTGTAATCAATGAACTTGAAGTGGGGTTTTTCTGGAACTCCCTTGCTTTCTCTATGATCCAGTGGATATTGGCAATTTGATCTCTGGTTCCTCTGTCTCTTTTTAACCCAGTTATGTAGCTGGAAGCTCTCAGCTCCCATACAGATGAAACCTAGCTTGAAGAATTTTGAGCACAACCTTGTTAGCATGTGAAATAAGTGTGATTGCAAGGCAGTTTGAATATTCCTGGCATTGACCTTGTTTGGGATTGTAATGAAAAGTGATGTTTTCCAGTCCTGTGGCCACTGCTGAGTTTTCCAAATTTGCTGGCGTATTGAGTACAGCACTTTAATGGCATCATCTTTTAGAATGTGAAGCAGCTCAGCTGGAATTCCATCATCTCGGCTAGTTTCATTGGTAGTAATGCTTCCTAAGGTCCACTTGACATCATACTCCAGGATGTCTGGCTCTAGGTGAGTGATTGCATCATCATGGTTATTTGAGTCGAGATCTTTTATATAAAGTTCTTCCGTGTATTCCTGCCACTTTTTCTTGATGTCTTCTGTCTCTGTTAAGTCTTCACCATTTCTGTCCTTTACCATGCCCATCCTTGCATGAAATGTCCCTTTTATATCTCAACTTTTCTTGAAGATATCTCTAGTCATTCCCATTCTATTTCTTTCCTCTATTTCTTTGCATTCTTCATTGAAAGAAGGCTTTCTTATCTCTCCTTGCTATTCTCTGGAACTCTGCATTCAGTTAGGTATATCTTTCCCTTTCTCCCTTGCCTTTCTCTTTTCTTATCTCCTCATCTATTTTCAAAGACTCCTCAGAGAACCATCTTACCTTCTTGCATTTCTTTTTCTTTTGAGTGGTTTTTGTCACTGCCACCTGTACAGTGTTACAAACTCTGTCCATAGTTCTTGAGACACTATATCAGATCTAATCCCTTGAATATATGCATCTCCTCTACTGTATGTATAATCATATGTGATTTGATTGGTGGCTTGGGCGATAAGGAATCTGCCTGCAATGTGAGAGACTTGGGTTTGATACTGGATTGGGAAGATCCCCTGGAGGAGGGCATGGCAACCCACTCCAGCAATCTTGCCTGGAGAATCCCCATGGAAAGAAGTCTGGCAGGCTACAGTCCATGCGGTCACAAAGAGTCAGACATGACTGAGCAACTAAATACATGCATGCCTGAATAGCTTAATGATTTTCCCTACTTTCTTCAGTTTTAGCCTAAATTTTGCAATAAGGAGATCATGATCTGAGACACAGTCAGCTCCAGATCTTGTTTTTGCTTACTATAGAGAGATTCTCCACCTTTGGCAGCAAAGAACATATTGTTATTAACCATCTATTGTTGTGCACTTGTTGACTCATCTCTTAGGTTGTTGGAAATGGAAAAGAGTACTTTCTATGAACTTCATGTTCTCTTGATAAAATGCTGTTAGTCTTGCCCTGCTTTATTTTGTATTCTGAGAACAAACGTGGCTTCTCCTTTTACATTTCAATCCCCTATGATGAAAAGGGGAATTTTCTCATAGTATTATTTCTAGAATGTGTTGTAGGTCTTCATAGAACTAGCCAAATTCAACTTTTTCCGTATCTGTGTTTGGGGCATAGACTTGGATTACTGTGATGGTGAAGGTTAGCTTTGGAAACAAACTGAGATCATTCTGCTATTTTTGAGGTTGCACCTAAGTACTAAATCTTGGACCCTTTTCTTGACTATGAGGGCTACTCCATCTTTTCTTATGATTCCTGCACACAGTATTAGATATAATGGTTATCTGAATTAAATCATCCTATTTTTGTCCATTTTAAGTTAATGCTTTCTAAGATATCAATGCTCAATCTTTCCATCTCCTGCTTGATCACATCCAATTTACCCTGATTCATGGACCTAAAACTCCAAGTTCCTATTCTCTATAAAGAAATCTCATTCTTTACAGCATCTTACTTTACATTCAACACCAGATACATCCACAGTGGAATGTCTTTTCTACTTTGGCCCAGATGCTTCTTTCTTTCTGGAGACATTATTAATTGCCCTCCACTCTTCTCCAGTAGCATATTGGATACCTTCCAGCTTGGGGGGGGGGGGGGGGGGCATTGCTCATCTTCTGGTGTGTTATCATATATTTTTGCCTTTTCATACTGTTCATGGTTTCTCCTGGAATGAATACTGGAGTGGGTTGCCAGTTCCTCCTCCAGTGGACCATGTTTGCTCAGAACTCTTTTCTACGACTCGTCCATCTTGTGTGGCCCAGCATGGCATGGCTCAGAGCTTCTCTGAGCTATACAAGCCCCTTTACCACAACAAGTCTGAGATACATGAAGGGGTGATTTTACAGTATAAATAGGCAAAATTTCACTGTTGGGTACATGCAATCATACATTTATAAGGAGCAGGGTTTATTGATGACACATTTTTAAATATTTTTGTCAAAGTAATAGTATATGAGATAAGTTGGGTGATCCGAATGTCACAGCAGAAAGTGGGAAAGCTGGAGTTCCACGATTCAAGTTCCCAGATCAAGAACTACATAAATGACATGAAAGTTTCTATATCTTTCCAAAAATTAACCCTGAAATTTCTCTTATAGGCGCAGAGTGAGACTGACAAAACCCAAAATCAGAATTTTACTCGTCAATTTGCCAAATTACAGCAAAATAAATCCCCAGCCTTAAATGTGTTTCAGGAGAGGGAAATATCATGTCAGGATGATACCTGCAGGAGTCCTTAGGACTTCCTGCCATATGAGGATTCTTAGCTTCATTCAGGAAAGAATTCTAAAGTGAGTCAGAATAAAGGGAAAGCAAACTTATTGAGAGGTAGGCATTCCATAGACGGAATGCAGACCATCTCAAAAGTGAGAGTGATCCCAGAGTATGGAATCATAGGCTTTCATGGATTAAGTAATTTCATAGGCTAATTGTTGTTGTTGTTCAGTTGCCTAGTCATGTCTGAATCTTCAAGACCCTATGGGCTACAGCACGCCAGGCTTCTATGTCCCTCACAAATCTCCTGGAGATTGTTTAAACTGATGTCCATTGAATCAATGATACCATCCAAATGTCTCATCCTCTGTTACCCTCTTCTTCTTCTGCCTTCAATCTTTCCCAACATCAGGGTCTTTTCAAAGAGTCACCTGTTTGAATCAGGTGGCCAAAGCATTAGAGCTTCAGTCAGCATCAGTCCTTCCAAAGACTATTCAGGGTTGATTTCTTTTGAGATTGACTGGCTTGATCTTCTTGCTTTCCAAGAGAGGAATTCAATCTGGGACCAGTGACAAGGCTTGATCGCTCAGAGCTTTTTGGGTAATAGAGTTTTATTAAAGTATAAAAGAGATAAATGAATCTTCTGACATATTCATCCGAAGGAAGCAGAAAGAGTGGCCCCCTTGCTAGTTTTAACTAACTGTTTCATGTCTGTTAGAAGGCTGTTAATCAGATAAGAGACACACCTCAAGGCTGAGGGAGTTTCACCAGGCCCCTCTCCCACAATATGCATTTTTGAGATAGGACGGCACTAGACATGTCATCTCCCAGCCATAAAATAATTGATATGAATACTGGCTTGTTTATCTATCATTAACCCAACGTTTGAGAAAAAAAAAAAAAGTTAGTCTTAGGTGGAACAATTTTGAAGAAAGGCAAATACCAAAACAAATACATAGTTTCATTAACATAGCTTAAGAAAAACATTTCCATAAGGAAAACGCATTGGTTAGCTCAAGGTTTGAGAAAAGTTAAGTTTAGGTGGAACCAGATGTCATCATGGCAACACAAAATTTTAAGAGAAACATCCTTTTGATTTTGTATACAGAAGAAAAAAAAAAAAAAAAAATCTGACACTTATAGCCTGTTTCCTCCATTAGGAGACCCCTGACCTTCCTGCCTGCTACTGTCTCAATCTCACTAAGCAGAGATTCTGTATTTACTATTCTGTTAGAGTTAGAAAGTATTCCAATTGGTTGGTTGCTTGACTGAAACATGAACCAAAGAGTGGCTCATAGAGAGTGAGTTAGAAAGGCCAGGCATGCCTTGGTTTAATGTAGAGAACAGAAATCAAAGTCTTGGGGGTTGGCATGTTAGTGTGGATTTGTCATTAAACTTACTTACACTTACTTACACTGGTAGGGCTCAGAAGGCATTTACCACTTTTCAAGTCCTTGAAATGTTCTGTGATCTCTTTTCTCTGTAGCCCTGATCTTCCAGTAAAAACTGCAGACTCTGAATTGGGATATCTAAATACAATAAGAGAGATTAGATCCCTGGGTCACAGGGCCCAAGTGGTGGCACTTGACCACAAGGGCTGCTGCTGCTACTGCTGCGTCAATTCAGTCGTGTCTGACTGTGCGACCCCATAGACGTCAGCCCACCAGGCTCCCCTGTCCCTGGGATTCTCCAGGCAAGAACACTGGAGTGGGTTGCCATTTCCTTCTCCAATGCATGAAAGTGAAAAGTGAAAGTGAAGTCGCTCAGTTGTGTCCAACTCTTCGCGACCCCATGGACTGCAGCCTACCAGGCTCCTCCGTCCATGGGATTTTCCAGGCAAGAGTACTGGAGTGGGTTGCCATCGCCTTCTCTGGACCACAAAGGCAAGGAGGTCATAATTACCCTAGTGGACAGAAGAGTGAAAACAGCAATCAGAATAGTTTTGATGCCAAACTCTCAGGCTCTGTGCAACAATGCCAAGTCAAATCTCAGAGACAGAAGTTCTGGGTGAAGTAGAAAAGAATAGCTTTATTGCTTTGACAAGCATAAGGGGACACAACAAAATCAAGCCCTTGAAAATTGTATCCCAACCCAGGAGGATTTGGTGAGGAATTTTATAGTAATGGTTCAAGGGCAGGGTTTCTGGTAAGGATCAGTGTGTACAGGACCTGCATTCCTTTAATCTAGCCTCAGGTGGTCTCTTAATGACCTTCTGTAGTTCTCGAGGTTACAAACTATGACCTTCTCTCTGGAATAAAGATTGTTTAATCAAGTAGCTCATCTTCCATTTGTTAGGGGCTTTAGTTCTGTAGAAGAGTTTAAAGATGTTGTTAGGTGTATGACTTGGAACTTTTTCCCAAGGCCGCATTGTTTTGTTTGTTTGTTTGTTTGTTTGTTTTTTGGTTTTTTTAAACTAATATTATTTATTTATTTTATTTTTGACTGTGCTGGGTCTTCATTGCTGTGTGGACTTTGCTCTAATTGCAACAAACAAAGGCTGCTCTCTAACTGGGGTGCATGGGTTTCTCAGTGCAGTGGCTTCTCTTTTGGAGCACAGGCTCTAGTACACTTGCGTTTCAGTACTTGTGGCACATAGGCTCAATAATTGTGGCTCTTGGGCTCTAGAGCACAGGCTCAATAGTTTCTGTTCACAGGCTGAGTTGCTTCACAGCATGGAGAATTTTCCTGGATCAGGGATTGAAACCGTGTCTCCTGCATTGGCAAGTGGATTCTTTACCACTAAGCCACCAACAAAGCCTTCACTATTATGTCCTGACCGTTCCTCCCTTGTCTCAACACTCCCTCCCTGATTAACAATTGTTTTAGTCTGTCCTTTGAAACTCAGGAAGGTCATGAAAGCCTATTTCCTACAGATAAGAAACAAGAGACACAGAAAATCTTCTGTACCCAGTAGCTCCACATGGTCCTGTTCTGTTTTGATCTGACTTGCATGGGACTTTGTCATTGACTACTTAATTACAGTGTTCCTTGAAATGAAATTGATAGAAATTCTGCCAAAATCTTATATGATCTATCTAAGCAGAAAAATTGCAGGCCAAGTGAACATAAGTCTAAGTTGAATCATAAAAATCAAGAGTCATGGCTCCTAAGTCAATTCTCAGTCTTAAGCCCCTTGAAGGAAGGGGCTTTTTCCTTCAGAAAATACTTCACTACACAACCAAAATTTATACTTTTAATCTTTCTCACAGTTTTCCTGGAAAATGACCTCTGGTCTACTTCGTGGGTAACTGTGCATTGGGGAAGAGGAAATGATCACACCTTTGGGGGACTACTGGACACTAACTTTGAATTAACATTAATTCCATGAGAAACTAAATGCCACTGTGCTCAACCAGTAAGAGTATTGGTTTATAGCAATCCATTGACAAATTAAGTATTAGTTCAGACCCATCTCAGAGTGAGTCCCATGGGTCATCAGACCCATTTTGAAGTTATTTACTCATTTAAGCAATGTAAAATTGTAATAGACATATTGAATGGTTAACAGAATCCCCATATTGGTTTTCTGACATGTAGAATGAGAGATATTATGCAATAAAGACCAAGTGGAAGCCAATGGAACTGCCTCAACCTAAGACAATAGTAAATAAAATGTAAAACTGCATTCCTTGGGAGGTTACAGAAATTAGCGGCACCACGAAGAACTGGAAGAGGTGATGATTTTATGACATTTCCATTCAACAGGCCTATGTGTCCACTGTGGAAGACAGATGCATATTGGGAACAACATTATATTATTATAAGCTTATCCAGGTGATGACTCCAGTTGCGTTTTTATTGACACCATATGTGCATTTATTACCTGAGCAAATAATAGATCCTCTTGTACTTGATACATGGTTATTGATCTGGCAGATGCTTTTTAAAAATCTACCCATGTTAAAACAAACAAACAAAAAAAAACACCAGAAGCTTCTTGCTTATAGCTTGTAAAATGAGCAATATGGTAAATTGAGCAATACACTTTCGTTCTCCTTCATCATGGATATACAAGCTCTCTAGCCATATGCTCTAAATTAGGTTGCAGGGCTCTTGATTGGCTTTCCCTTCTATAAGATGTTACATTGGTCTGTTACATTGATAAAATTATGCTGACTGGACCTAGGGAGAAAGAAGTAGCAACTAATCTAGACCTATTAGAAGAGGAAAGATATTCCCATTTGAATGCAGAGTTCCAAAGAATTAGCAAGGAGAGATAAGAAAGGCTTCCTCAGCAATCAATGCAAAGAAATAGAGGAAAACAACAGAATGGGAAAGACTAGAGTTCTCTTCAAGAACATTAGAAATACCAAGGGAAAATTTCATGCAAAGATGGGCTTGATAAAGGACAGAAATGGTGTGGACCTTACAGAAGTAGAAGATACTAAGAAGAGGTAGCAAGAATACACAGAAGAACTGTACAAAAAAGATCTTCATGACCCAGATAATCACGATGGTGTGATCACTCACCTAGAGCAGACAACATGAAATGTGAAGTCAAGTGGGCCTTAGGAAGCATCACTATGAACAAAACTAGTGGAGGTGATGGAATTCCAGTTGAACTATTTCAAATCCTGAAAGATGATGCTGTGAAAGTGCTGCACTCAATATGGCAGCAAATTTGGAAAACTCAGCAGTGGCCACAGAACTAGAAAAGGTCAGTTTTCATTCCTTTCATTCGCAAAGAAAGGCAATGCGAAAGAATGCTCAAACTACCACACACTTGCACTCATCTCACACGCTAGTAAAGTAATGTTTAAAATTCTCCAAGCCAGGCTTCAGCAATACGTAAACTGTGAAATTCCAGACGTTCAAGCTTGTTTTAGAAAAGGCAGAACCAGAGATCAAATGGCCAACATCTGCTGGATCATTAAAAAAGCAAGAAACTTCCAGAAAAACATCTATTTCTGCTTTATTGACCATGCCAAAGTCTTTGATTGTGTGGATCACAATAAACTGTGCAAAATTCTGAAAGAGATGGGAATACCAGACTTCCTGACCTGCCTCTTGAGAAACCTATATGCAGGTCAAAAAGCACCAGTTAAAACTGGACATGGAACAACAGACTGGTTCCAAATAGGAAAAGAAGTCTGCCAAGGCTGTATATTGTCACCCTGCTTATTTAACTTCTATGCAGAGTACATCATGAGAAACGCTGGGCTGGAAGAAGCACAAGCTGGAATCAAGACTGCCGGGAGAAATATCAATAACCTCAGATATGCAGGTGACACCACCCTTATGGCAGAAAGTGAAGAGGAACTAAAAAACCTCTTGATGAAAGTGAAAGAGGAGAGTGGAAAAGTTGGCTTAAAGTTCAACATTCAGAAAACTAAGATCATGGTATCTGGTCCCATCACTTCATGGGAAATAGATGGGGAAACAGTGGAAACAGTGTCAGATTTTATTTTGGGGGGCTCCAAATTCACTGCAGATGGTGATTCCAGCCATGAAATTAAAAGATGCTTACTCCTTGGAAGGAAATTTATGATCAACCTAGATAGCATATTAAAAAGCAGAGACATTACTTTGCCAACAAAGGTCCGTCTAGTCAATGCTATGATTTTTCCAGTGGTCATGTATAGATGTGAGAGTTGGACTGTGAAGAAAGCTGAGGGCCAAAGAATTGATGTTTCTGAACTGTGGTTTTGGAGAACACTCTTGAGAGTCCCTTGGACTGCAAGGAGATCCAACTAGTCCATCCTAAAGGAGATCAGTCCTGGGTGTTCATTGGAAGGACTGATGCTGAAGTTGAAACTCCAATACTTTGGCCACCTCATGCGAAGAGTTGATTCATTGGAAAATACCCTGATTCTGTGAGGGACTGGGGTCAGGAGGAGAAGGGAAAGACAGAGGATGAGATGGTTTGATATCATCACCGACTTGATGGACATGAGTTTGAGTAAACCCCGGGAGCTGGTGATGGACAGGGAAGCCTGGCGTGCTGTGATTCATGGGATCACAAAGAGTTGGACACGACTGAGTGACTGAACTGAACTGAACTAATTTCTAAGATATTCATGACCAGTGAAATAAAATAAAATAAATTTCAAAAATCAAGGATCTTCTACCTTATTAAAATTTTTAGGAGTTTAATGGCATAAGTCAAGTGAAGATATCCCTACAAAGGTGAAGGATAAGTAGCTGCATCTGATCCTTCTATAACCAAAAAAGGAGACCCATGTCTATTGGGCCTGTTTGAATTTTGAAGACAACATATTCTTCTTTGAAGTATGTTTCTCTGGCCCATTTACAAAATCACCTGAAACGTTGGTCAATTTAAATGGGGACCAGAACAAGGGAAGACAGTACAACAGGTCCAGACTGTAATGCAAGCTCCTCTGCCATTCAGGTCATGTGGTACAGCGCGTTGTACTTGAAGTATCAGTGGCAGATAGAAATGGTGTTTGTAGCATTTAACAGACTCTTATGGAGGAATCTGAATTTAGGCCCTTAGGACTTTATTAGTAAAACTCTCTGCTGCTCCACAGACCTCTGCTCTCCTTTTTGAGAAACAGTTCTTGACCCCCTAGTGGGCCTTAGTAGAGACCAAATGCTTAACCATGGACCACCAAATACCAGACAACCTGATTGTATATTGTGAACTGAATGTTATCTGACCCTCTGAGAAATATATTTTGCCATGCACAGCAGTATTCATCTATAAAGTGATAATAATGATCACTCCTCTGTTATAAACAAATGGTGATAAATATTGTGTTGGACAGACGTTTCATTTGGTTTCTTCCTTAAAATGACCCTAGTAGTTCTTAGTTGTCTTTAACTTAATTTTAAACAATTTAATTAGATTGCATTGTGATATGACAGCTGTCATGTTAGTGTGAATTAAAAAAAAAAATCAGAAGTCATGAATTTTTGTGCAGCCATTTTAATATTGAAGGTAGAATTTTAAAAAGCAACATTTTCAGTATATTGTACTTTATTATTTCAAGAAAGGTAAAAACACAACTGAAACAAACAAAAAATATTTGTGCAGTGTATGGAGAAGGTATGGTGACTGGTTGAATGTGTCAAAATTGGTTTGTGAAGTTTTGTGCTATAGATTTCTCATTTGACAATGCTGCAAGGTCGAGTAGACCGGTTTAAATTGATAGGAATCAAATCAAGACATTAATTGAGAACAATCAATGCTATACCATGCAGGAGATAGCTGACATACCCAAAATATTCAAATCAAGGGTTGGAAATCATTTGAACCAGCTTTGTTATATTAATTGCTTTGATGTTTGAGTTCCACATAAGTTAATTGAAAGAAACCTTACTTAAACATAACAAAAGCACTCTGGTTTTAAGACAGATTGTGGCAGGCAATGCAAAATGGGTATTGTACAACAATGGGGAACAGAAGAGGTCATGGGGCAAACAAAATGAACTACTACCGATCACATCAAAGGCAGGTCTTCATCCAAAGAGGTGGTGCTGTGTATATGTGGGATCCATCAAACTCCATCATGAATGCCTCCTGGAAAACCAAATGATTAATTCCAACAAGTACGTATCTCAGACTGAACAACTGAAAGCAGCACTTTATGAAATCATCCAAAATGAGTAAATAGAAAATACATAATCTTTCATCAGTTAACACAAGACTGCATATTTGTTTGATGACCAGGCAAAAGCCATTGCAGCTTGGCTGGGAAGTTCATCTGATTCATCAGACATTGTATCTCCAGATTTCCATTTATTTTGACCTTTACAAAATCCTCTTAATAGAAAAACTTGCAATTCCCTGGAAGACTATAAAAGGCACCTGGAGTAGTTCTTTGCTCAAATATTTAAAAAGTTTTGGGAAGATAGAATTATGAAGGTGCATGAAAAATGGCAGAAAGTAGTGGAACAAAACTGTGAATATGTTCTTCAGTAAAGTTATTAGTGGAAATGAAAAGCGTGTCTTTTATTTTTAATTAAAAAACAGAAGGAACTTTTTGGCCAACCCAATAGATTATGAATAATGCATATATAAAGGAATTTAGGAGAGAGTCTGAAACAATTGCAGTGTAAGTGTTAATTATTATCATAAATTGGATGCTTATTTTATCAGAAATTTGATAGGACTAAAAGGTATGTGAAAAGAAATCATTTAATATGCTTTCAAACAGTAAAATCTATGATTTTCAAGTAATTTCTGAATAATTTTCCCAAGTAAGTTTACCTAAAGCAAAGTCAGTTACTTGGATGACTACATAGTCTTGTAGGAAAAATTAAAATTTAAGATATGTTATTGTAAAGATGTTAGACATTATTCTAAATTTATTTTTCTGGTTTTGTGGGCTCTAAAAAATCCTGCATCTTCAGCCAAATTTGAGCTGACTCTTTAATATCCCTCATTATATTTCAACATGAATGGCTGTTCATACATTTCCAAAAATAGCATTCATGGGTCAATGGAGATATAAACAGCTCACACTTGTTCCAAGCGTTGATGCATTACAAGTGTAAATAAAATATATTGGTCAAAATGAAAACTTTGACACTACCCCATATGCCACAGTGATATTTTTAAACTCCGAGCTATAAGATACACTAATTTCTTCTTGTTATTTTTTGCCAACTCTCTGAAAAGTCTTTGCACACTTTTATTTTTTTTCTTGCCTTTTTCTCAGCTGTTACTTTATTCAACAAATATCTATCAAGCAATTACTACCTATGAGGCAATCTTCTACATACTGTTAAAAAGAAAAACATAACAAATAAACAAAAAAAACTTGATTCAACAGGATTTTATACGTAAACGGGAGAAAGAGATAGGAAAAAAATTATACAGCATACAATGTTATATTATGGTAAGATTTCAGGAGAAAAAGCAAAGAAATGTGATGCATAGTTTGGGAAACTCAACCACTGAGCTTTTATTTAGGTGATTAGGAAAGGACAAATCAGTTAGAGAGCTTATGGAAAATTATACTTAGGTAAGAATCCAACAAAGTATGTGTAAGACCTTTTCCTGAAAATTATAAAATAATATAAAATGATGATGAAAGAAATAAAAAAAATCGAAATAAATGTACGTGGTGGTTTAGTCACTGATTCATGTCAGACTCTTGCAACCCTACAGACTGTAGCTGCCAGGTTCTTCTGTCCATGGGATTCTCCAGGCAAGAATACTGCAGTGGGTTACCATTTCCTTTTCTGGATGGAATCCAGATCTCCTGCATTGCAGTTGATCTCCTGAACTGTAAGTAGATTCTTTACCAACTGAGTCACCAGGGAAGCCTTAAATAAATGTATAGATATACTATTTTCATGGCTTTGAAGACACAAATTCATATATATATTCAGACATAATTCAAGAACTATATTTTTAAAAGAAATAGATGTTTATTCTAAAATCTACAAGAAAAGTAAGAAAAGCAACTTTTCACTGAAGCAATTATAAGCATTTAACATATTACAGTTCAGTTTCTATATAAATTTTCAGATAAGTTCTGACAATTATCAAAGAAAAAGTTCCCATAATATAAAGTTGCTAGCAAATATAGAAAATAGTGCAATATATATTATAATTATACAATTATAATTATAAAATCATAATATTTGTTCTATATTAAGAAATATAGGAAACTTAACAAATACAGAAAATCAGCCAAATCTATTCATAAAGGTGAAACAGTGAACAAAGAATCAATTCCAAATATAGATTTATAATTCTCAAAATAGTCAAAATTCCTACATGGATATATATATATAAAATCATTAAAGAGAATATAAAAGTGATAGAAAATAACTAGTTCTACTAAAGAATTCTGGATAAATGGAAGGAACTCTATTAGTACAAATAAGGTAAGCAAATTAAAATTCCCACAGATATAAATAAGCTATTGATATATCCAATATCTTTTCCAAATTTTAAAGAAAATACCCTAACATGTGCATGTTCAGATGAAAATTAAGGAAAATGACTAATAATATTAAGTTTGTATCTTCTAAAATAGCTATATTATAGTTAATAACAATAATTAAGCTATTAATTCAAGAATGCCGGCATTAAAAACAATAATAATTTTGGAAGATATTTCTAGTACAATAAAGCAGATAGAAGATAGCTTCTGTAAAATTCACATGAGGGTTATGTAACTCTGAAGAATACACATATTTAAAAAAAAATGTTAAATATATCCATGACCAAATTGGAAATCAATTTTATAATATCTGAGTCTTTCACCACATAATAATCTTAATTGGGGTGAGTTTGCTTGATTTTTAAAAACTTTGGAAATTGTTTTGCAATTGTTTTGGGGATTTTGCTCTCAGATGAAATTTAAATTTTAAGGATTTAGCCTTAACTAAAAGGAGTAAGCAATATATGGTTTCTCACAATTTAGGAAAACCGGTCCCCTTAGGAAATGTCTCATCTTTTATATGCCCTGTGATTTTCTTAAAGATACCGCCCTTAGCAATGTGCTTAGGTGTATGTGTGTGTGTACACAGATGTGTGCTTGTGCAATGAGGGTGGGGAAATGGAACAATGAGTATTCACATGCATTTTTATTCCATGTATATTTATATTAAATAGTTGAGAAATTATTTGAGGAATAGATCTAAATCATTTAACGACTAATATGTTTCAATTCTATAATCCCTCATTGATTGATTCCTTATAGAAACACCTGCCATGAGGTCTACTCTCAGACAATAGATTCAGTTAAGATTGTTGCTTGATAGCTCTATTTCTCTGGCTTGGAGAACACTTCACAGTTTGTTGTGATGCTACTGTGCTGATACTGAGGGAAAAATCCTTGTATTGAATTACCACCATTAGCCCAGCCCTAGTATTTTCCAGTGTTATATATACAGAGAAACCATTTAACATTGACAGGTGGATACTGAAAACCATACAGATTTCTCCAAGACACGGAAAGACTTTTCTTCATTCCTTTACATTTCTCTACCAGTATTTCCCAAACTGTGTTCTTTTGAACCATAAAGTTCAACTGGCTTAGGGATGCTAACAATCTCAGATTTTAGCTGTTTATTTCCTTCAGAACTACATAATATTTGGGGAGAAACAGTTACTTTTAAAAAAGGATAAAGAAAATCCTTACATTAAGATGAACAAAAATTAAGCTCTTCATGATCATCAAGATCAAAATATAAAGCTATATCACTCAAGGAAGTATAATATTGACACGAAGATTAACATTTAGACCAATACGTAGAATAGATTCTAGGAAAAAACTCACTCATTCTTATAATTTATAGCAATGTAAGCAAGGCATAAATTAGATAAATAATCATTCTGGACCAGAGAAATTGTTCTGGACCAACTTGATGTCCATATGGGATAAAAAAGATAAATCTGGATTTCTATAATACATTATATACAAAAGTAAATTCCTGATGAATTGTAGATACAAATTCAAATGATAACATCATGAAGCTTTTAGAAGAAAAGTCATAGACTTGACTTAAAATAGCTCCCTTATAAAGCAGTCAAAGTCATGAAGATTAAATATGTAGCTTAATATATTAAAATTTATTACATCTGTTTTAAAAACACCTGATATTAGAAATGTAGGTCACAAAGTGAGAAGGAATACTTCCAACGCACACATATGATATAAAAATTCAGAAAATAAGCCAGCTTTCAAAAACCAAAATGAAAGGTCAAACAGTCCAATAAAAATGGGCATGATAGTTGAGAATGCATTTTTCCAAAGAGAATATCAAATAAGCCAGTAATTATATGCAATGATTCTGTCTCTTTAGTTTTAGAAAAATTAAAGAGTAAGACAACACCACCACCAAAAGCACAATGTGACACCACAACATATAGCACAGAATGGAGATTATTACTAAAATACAGAAATAGATATAAGTATTGATAGATGATAGATAGACATATAAATGAAGAGTAAAGTGCATTTTAGAATATGGATCAACAAAAACAATCACAGGTTGCCAGTGAGATATAATTGATACAACCACTTGGAAAAGTTCTTTGACAATTTCTACCTAGTCTGACTAAATAAAAAACCTATTGCTGCTAAAATTTTGGTTTTGTACACTGGCACCAAATCAAAATCACAGACAGTTTCAGGTAAAGAAAAAAAGAGTAGCTTTATTTATTTGCCTGTCAAAGGAAGCCAAAGAAAGCTAGTGCCCTCAAGACTGTGTCAAAATGCTAGCTCAAAATAGGGTTCTTGATAAGGATGAGGGAAGGGGCCAGGCAGTGAAATATACTTTGAGATGATATGATAGCTGTTACATATAGAATTATTGAGAACTGATCTGAGAAATGAAGGTGTAAAAAATTTGTCTTTGGATAAAATTTGCATTTAACTTACAAAGAATTTGTAATAAATATTAATTTTGAGTACTATCTTGCATTCAAATTGCATTTAAATAACTGTCTCCGGGTTATCCTACATGACTTTCTCTTCTGGAGTGAAGAATGCTTACAAAGAAGAGGAGTAGTAGGTAGTGTTTCAAAGAGGAAAAACACCATATGCTTAACAGAGCTTTAACTACGAGGTGTTACTTTAAGCAATTAGTTGCAAAGGAATCATTACCTAAAGAAAGAAAGAAAGAAAAAAAAAACACAGAAAGAGGAGCATGTGCAAGTGAAGCATCAGATCACAGATCTAGCTGGTCCAGCCAGTTTTGGCTCTAACACTAAGGCCCAGTGAATCCATGTCTAAATAGATATTCAACAGAAACTTATGCATGTGTTCATGAGAAATCTATATGAGACTGTTTATGGGTTTATTATTTGTCATAGGTTCAAACTGGAAACTAAACAATTTTACATGGATGCTGGAAAAATAAATTAATTATAGCATGTAATGAAATGCTATGCTGAGATGAGAATAAAGGGTCACAAACATAAAATCAAATAAGTAAAGGCAAACACGAAAGCGTGCATGCTATATGATTGCGTTCATAGAGTGTAAAAACAGGAGATAAATACTTTATTAGAAGTCAATACAAACCTTAAAGGTACAGGTTACTGACTAGAAAGAAAGAAGAAGTGGCTTCTGTGGTGTTAGTAATATATATTTTTTATTTATAGAAGTTACACAGGTGTAAAGTTTGTGAAAGTTCAGTGATCTATACTACCACATGGGCAGAATTTGAAGTATTGTATATTTTAAAAACACTAAATTTAATTCCCTAGTTTGTACTAGATTTTGCAAAGGAACAAATATGAGGCTTGCAGTCTTTAGTTGAAACACCAAAATTACTGAAAATGCCTATGTTTTTCTTTATTATAAAATAAATTACATGTACAATGAAATATGATGGTTCTAGTGATGCATAAAGATTTATTTTTCTATGATAGAAAGGTGACAGAAAGCTTACTTTGAAAAATTCCAAACTAAATATGGTCGCCTTGAAATCCCAAAGCACTGGACATTATTTGCAGACCAGAATACTTCTAAAATCTTTACAATTTCATTTTCATCATTTTCAGCTTTTCATTCAAAATAGTATTCAAAATTAATATTTATTACAAAGTCTTTGTAAGTTAAATGTAAAATATTATCCAGAGGCAAATTTTCTACACCTTCTTTTCTCAGATTAGTCCCCAATAATTCTATCTGTAACAACTATCATATCATCTGAAAGTATATTTTTCACTGCATTATTGACTCCAATATATTTTGTCTAGAGTTTAATTTACAGATCTTAAGGGACAGTGGGACATTTGTTTCATTTTTTCTAAGCACATTTATGTACAGAGAATTCAAATTATTTTACATAAATCTTGTCTATGGATGCAAAAAGTATTTTTAAAGGATTTTTTGAAAAATGAATGTGTATGTGTACATAATCAATAGATCAGGCACAATTTTATTGTAATAAGAACAAATAATTTTAGCAAGAGTTTAGTAAAATTTAATATTTTCTAACAATTTATAAAATTATAAACTCCAAAGGAAAAGACTACTAGGAAGATGAGCACTGAAATAAGTATTTTGTGTATTAATGATGATACACATCAGAAAGTGTAATTTAGCAGAGAATAGTAAAGAAGAAAAGCAAATGGACAAACTAAAAAATAATAATAAACAGGGCTTGTCAATTTGATATTTATGAAATTAAAAAAAAAAAAAAACATCAACAACTTCAACATATCGAACCACTGCTCTGATTAAACACCTGAAACAAAGTGGTTTTAACATTTAGTACATGATATTTGGAAGGTCTGCAGTGGCCTGATTTCAGTTCAAAAGAAATTGTCAACAGGGAAATGAAACAAGTTAAGGTAAGGTAAGAAATGAAAGAACCTTCATTCAAGTCTCTAAGCAGTACATTTTGGATACAGAAGAAAAAATTATTCTGTATATCTATCTATACATATAAAAGGTCTAGCTCTGGGCAATCAATGACTTGACTGTATGAAATATATAAAAACTGACAAATCTATTAAGGACATCTATTTCTTGATTAATTTCTTTCAGATCATGAAAGATCAGAAATTGCATGGACATCACATGACCCTCACATACACTTGAGTTTCTTTTAACCAGACTTAATCCTTAATAGAAGTGAATTTTCAAAATCACACATTTTACTGCAGTGTAACTTGCTTTTTTTTTTTCCTTTTGGAAATGTAATTTAAGTTTATGTAACATCATAACATCCATTGGATTATTGAAAAAGCAAGAGAGTTCCAGAAAAGCATCTATTTCTGCCTTATTGACTATGCCAAAACTTTGACTGTGTGGATCAACACAAACTGTGGAAAATTTTTAAAGAGATGTGAATACCAGACCACCTAACCTGTCTCTTGAGAAATCTGTATGCAGGTCAGGAAGCAACAGTGAGGAGTGGACATGGAACAACAGACTGATCCCAAATCAGCAAAGGAGTACGTCAAGGCTGCATATTGTCACCCTGCTTATTTAACCATATGCAGAGCACATTATGAAAAATGCTGGGCTGGATGAAGCTCAAGCTGGAATCAGGATTGCCAGAAGAAATATCAATAGCCTCAGATATGCAGATGACACAACCCTTAATGGCAGAAAGTGAAGACCTAAGGAGCCTCTTGATGAAAGTGAAAGTGGAAAGTGAAAAAGTTGGCTTAAACCTCAACATTCAGAAAACTAAGATTATGGTTATCTGGTCCCATCACTTAATGGCAAATAGATGGGGAAACAGTGACATAATTTTTTGTCTTGGGCTCTAAAATCATTGCAGATGGTGAATGCAGCCATGAAATGAAAAGACGCTTGCTCCTTGGAAGGATAGTTATGACTAACTTGACAGCATATTGAAAAACAGAGACATTACTTTTCCAACAAAGGTCCGTCTAGTCAAGGCTATGGTTTTTCCAGTTGTTGTGTATGGATGTAAAAATTGGACTATAAAGAAAGTTGAGCCCTGAAGAATTGATGCTTTTGAACTGTGATGTTGGAGAAGACTCTTGAGTGTCCCTTGGACTGCAAAGAGATCCTACCAGTCTATCCCAAAGGAGATCAGTCCTGGGTGTTCATTGGAAGGACTGATGCTGAAGCTGAAACTCCAGTACTTTGGCCACCTGATGTGAAGAGCTGACTCATTTGAAAAGACACTGTTGCTTGCAAAGATTGAAGGCAGGAGAAGAAGTGGACAACAGAGGATGAGATGGTTGGATGGTATCACTGACTCAATGGACATGAGTTTGAGCAAACTCCGGGAGCTGGTGATGGACAGGGAGGCCTGGCGTGCTGCAATCCATGGGGTCGCAAAGAGTCGGACATGACTGATGGACTGAACTGAACTGAACTGAACTGAATACTCACACCATATATGAATGTTATAGAGATTGCCTTTGGGTAAGACAAACATGCGGGTGTAGACTCTCCTTCGAAATATAGGACAACAATTACAGAAGGCTAGAGAATGATGTAAAATAGCATTGAAAACTATAAAGTCTTTGATAATGTTTCCTTCTCTGAGTCAACCTTGAGACCACTCATGATATGACAAAGTGAAATTAACAAAACATACTTTTTCTGTGATCCAGATGATCACATGTGATCCTTTTTCTGTGTCTTGCAAATAACTCTGTGAATTTAAGCAAGCAAGGATATACATTATTCTATGAATAGAAATTTATAGTAGTATTAGTTTATATAAGCATCCAGTCTAAACAAGGTACCTAGTTCTAGGGAGGCATCAATTATTAGTACATAATTAGTATGACTAAGAGGGCTAAATGTAAGCAATTAATAATAATAAAAAAAAAAGGTTCACTTGAGCCTAGAATAGAAAATCCAAGTTGTGTTAGTTTGGGTGTCATTGTCTAGTACTCGTTTACAGGAAGAGACTCAGGGAATCTAGCTTATTAAAAATGAGTGTGTTATTATGAAACTTCTATAATATTCAGATAAGATAGGCCTATTAACAACCATATTTGATGAATCCACATCTATAATTTTAAATGTCTGGTTTTTTAATCTGTAAAATTGCTGAAATAATGTAATCTATTTTATAACCTCACAGGAATTAGAAGATGATTCTTATAAAAGGCTTGGCACAGTGACTGGCAACCATTTGATAGGCATTGTGCCAAATAACCATAGCATGCTATGTACTAAATATTTAAGTAGTAGTAATAGTAGCAGTGATATTGTAAATTATATGAACTCTAAACATTGCACCTTATTTGCTATACACTGCAAACCTACAGGATATGTATCTCTGTTTTCCAAAAGTGGAGATACATAGTATTCCAGAACTGGCTGAATCTAATGTCCTTAATCTAGATTTCATGTTGCCTGATATGTGCTAATACTTTGACTAACAGATAAGAACATTTCAAGCACTACAGTGGTGTTCACTTCAAGCACTATAGTGATGTTCACTCCCACTATAAACATTTTTGAAAGTATTTTAAAAAAACTTTAGTCATTTGTGTTCAGCAACTGATTCCTTAATACAAATTCAAATATCACATGGGTAATGTAACATATAACTTTAGAGCCCCTCCCAGTCTGATGTTTTTGTTGATGTTGTTCAGTCATTCAGTCATATTGGACTCTTTGGGGCCCCATGGACTACATTATGCCAAGCTTTCCTGTCCTTCACTATCTCCCAGAGTTTGCTCAGACTCATGTCCACTGAGTTGATGATGCCATCCAAATCTCATCCTCTGTTGCCCTCTTCTTCTTCTGCCCTCAATCTTTCCCAGCATCAGAGTCTTCTCCAAACCTAATATTAAATGTGTGCACCATTGTGTGGCCCACAGTTTTTTCTTGAGTGGATATGAAGCTCTGGAAGATATTAACCAAGGATGTGGTCCAGGCATGACAAGCTGTTTCACAGTATTTGTTGAGGGCTGAAGATGAACAGGACAGGAAGAGGAAAAACAAAATAAAACATACATTAAAAATCCAAAACAATCAATTTCTGGTTTGTGTGTGTCAAATACTGAGCTGTATCTAATGTTATTTCACAAAAGCTCTCAATAATTTCAAGTAGTTCTAATGAATCCCATTTTACTAAGAAGGAAACTAACTCCAGGAGGTAAGTTAACTTTCCAAAGATACAACTACTGCCAAGGACTTTAAGGGTCCATATTCAAGAATATCTGGAGTAGGCACTCACCTTTTTATGATGTATACTTTATGTATCAGGCTTCACTCCTGGCTCAGTGATAAAATCTCTCTGCCAATGCGGGAGACATAGGTTCTATCTCTGATCTGGGAAGATCCCCTGGAGAAGGAAATGGCAACCTACTCTAGAATTATTGCCTGGATAATCTCATGGGCCTACATGTAGCCTAGTGGGCTACAGTCCATTGGGTCACAAAGAGTGGGACACAACCTAGTAAGTGAACAACAACATTTTATGTACAATCCTTGAATAAATATGTTGTAATTTCTGGAATTTGAATTTGAATTTATATGATGACAGAAGGTAACTCAATTACCAAATTCCTAATTCTCACTGATATTTAAGACTTAAAAAGTGAGATATTTTCCATTGATCTGTGATATATTTTAACTTATGCACAGGAGACTTGTTATGGGTCTCCTGATTTTAATGCCCTTGGCATAAAACTGGTAAAATATATGTTAATGTTAACATAAAATCACATCACTATAAATCTACCAGTAAGTGTAACTGAAGCATTTGGGATACCTTAAAAAGTAATTTTTAATATTTAAACTAAAATTGTTATGCAAGTATCATTATTGTTTTGCCATTAGGAAAATTGTTTTGTTTTGCCAATTGCCATTGTTTTGCCAATTCTTAACTAGCTCTGTTAAGAATTCAGAGCTAGTAATTAATTACTTCAGTGTATAATTTACCAATATGTTATATATTAAAATTATTGACATATAAGACTTTTTATTTATATATTTTTTATGCTTTTCAAAGTAATTTTTCCATCTAGATGTATTTATACTCCCTACAGTGAAATGTAGATAGCATTTTTCTTTTACATTGAATCAAACATAGAGAAAATTACAAAAATTCATTGTTTAAATCTCAAAGATATGCAGAATGTTTGTGTTGTTTTTTATGACTTTATTTTTATTTATGCTATATTCTGGGTGTGATTAGAATAACTGTCCTTATTTAAGTAGCTATCGGAAAATTTCCTAGGAAAAACACTGATTAAACTGGAGCCAGAATAAAAAATTTCAGATACTCAAAACTTTATAAACTACCCTAATTAAGTGTCATAGTTAAGTATAAGTACAAAAGCCTTTGGGGTTTATAAACATTATCATTCCTCTTTTAGACACACCATTTTTATCTATACTGTCTACAAAGCAGAAACTATTTGATTTAATATTTAATACAAAGGAAAAATTAGCATATCCCTTAAATTATGGGTTAATGCTCATACATGGTACAGTCCATCCATTTTTTTCCTTTCTGTTATCTAAACTTACGATGACCCATTGCTCCTGGAGGTTAGAAATTTCCCTATAAATCTAAAAATAAAAGTTACAGTTCCACAATAACTTCTAATAGTCTTTTAGTCAGTTCTCTTTAAAAAATCATCAATTATAACATATTAGGCGTTTGGTATTAATATAAACACATATATATATAAATAATATATAAAAAATATATATGTATGTATAACTGAATCATTTTCTTGTACTCTAACAAAAAATAAATAGAATTCATATACTTGATATATTTTGTTTCATATATAACATAGAGTAGTGAATTAGAGTATTTCTAGCTCAGATATTTCACTTGGAATAGCACTTTAACAATTGGGAGCTTCTTTAATTTCATTAGACTTTTAAAGATACTGATTTACTTTGATTTTTATTGATCCAAGTTCTCTTATTGAAATACTTTGTGCCAGATATATTTCCAATTGAGAGGTTTTCACATTTAATAAATAAAGTTTACATGATTTGTGTATACTATTCTCAGCATGGGCTTGGACAGCAATTTCTACTTATATTAAACTGTCCAAAAATATTAATTAAAATATTACTTATAAAGATAGAATTCAAATAGTCTTACATCATTTCAAAGTGTGTTTTCCATCAAATGAGTTCAAACAAGTCAGATTTTGCATCAAAAGGGTACTTTTTAAAGCTTTTCTACTTTATAAAAGAAAATTTTAGAACTTGGTATTGAGGATTTGACTTTTTATAGCCTGCATAAATATTTCATATATGGTCAAGAGGTCTAAAACTTAGTTGTTTTTAAATGCAAAATAACAGCACCCAAACAATAGCAAATAAATTACTAGTCAATAACCTAGCTAGCCCTTAACCTGTACTCCTGAATTTTCAAAGTGCCTTTTCTTTGCAATAGAAGGAAAATGCTAATTGACTGCCAAGTAAAATTGCTTTTAGATCTACATTTCATCCAGCATTTTAAAAATTGAGTAATGCATCTGTCATGAACAATTGAGTTTTATTTTTTGTTGTTGTTTTGTTGGGTTAAGAATATAGAACACTTTTGTATACAGTGTATTATTCATCTTCCTTTTTGCCCTATGTGTCAGGTAATATGAATTATGAGTCTAAGTCCTAGAAAGACTGTAACTTTCCCAAGTCTATTCAGTCAGTACATGAGAAAGTCAGAACTAGAAATGCCAGAGCAATTAATAAATGCAGTTTTGAATCTTAGGCTTTCCCTAAACAGTATTAGAGTATAAGGAGGACAGGTAACATGGCTTAAAAAAAAAAAAGAGAGCGAGAGGAGGCTCTGTGTCATGATCATCTGACTTTGAATTTACATCTATCTCTTTGAAACTATATAACCTTGGACAAGGTACTAATACTCAGTCTTATTCTGTTCTTTCCTTGTACTCTTTGCATATTTTAATCAATACCTATTTTAAGATCCCCTTCACATGCTTTTGGAGAAGAGAATGGCAACCCACTCCAGTATTCTTGCTTGGAGAATTCCATGGACAGAGGAGCCTGGAGGGCTACAGTCTATGGAGTGGCAAAGAGTCGAACAGGACTAAACGACTTTCACTTTCACCTCAGTTCAGTTCAGTTACGTTCAGTGGCTCAGTCGTGTCTGACTCTTTGCAACTCCATGAACCACAGCATGCCAGGCCTCCCTGTCCATCACCAACTCCCGAAGTTCACCCAAACCCCTGTTCATTGAGTCGGTGATGCCATCCAACCATCTCATCCTCTGTTGTCCCCTTCTCCTCCTAACCTCAATCTTTCCCAGCATCAGGGTCTTTTCAAATGAGTCAGCTCTTCACAACAGGTGGCCGAAGTATTGGAGTTTCAGCTTCAGCATCAGTACTTCCAATGAACACCCAGGACTGATCTCCTTTAGGATGGACTGGTTGGATCTCCTTGCAGTCCAAGGGACTCTCAAGAGTCTTCTCCAACACCACAGTTCAAAAGCATCAATTCTTCAATGCTCAGCTTTCTTTATAGTCCAACTCTCACATCCATACATGACTACTGGAAAAACCATAGCCTTGACTGGACAGACCTTTGTGACAAAGTGATGTCTCTGATTTTTAATATGCTGTCTAGGTTGGTCATAACTTTCCTTCCAAAGAGTAAGTGTCTTTTAATTTTATGGCTGCAATCAGCATCTGCAGTGATTTTGGAGCCCAGAAAAATAAAGTCAGCCACTGGTTCCCATCTATTTGCCATGAAGTGATGAGACTGGATGCCATGATCCTAGTTTTCCGAATGTTTAAGCCAACTTTTTCACTCTCCTCTTCACATGCTTTAAAAATGTATGGTTCTTTCTCGTTCAACTTTTTTTTTCATTTCTTTCAATTTTTTAATCTATTTTCATATCTGTGGGTTTCCTGATGTGCTTTGTCATTTTGCCTGTGAAATTAGTTTAAGTGGAAGTTGCTCTCAGATGAAGAAATCAGTCCTTCCGTAAGTCATCACTGCATATCAGTAGCTAGAAAGATAAATGATCACTAAATGAAGTATTATGTTAAATGAAATGTTAATGTTCTACTAGACAGAAACCAAAACCTTCACATCATGTCATTAAAATTCCTTTCAAATAGCTTTTTAAAGTTTTGCTAAATTAGGCTGCAGATCCAACCCTCTCCCCACTTGTTGACAATCCCAAAGTCTTCATCAATCTACCAAAGTTTCATAAGGTTCTTTCCTCTTTGCTGTCCCCAAGAATATGAGGATATTCTAGGGTGTACCTATATATAAAAGAAAAGCTGAAAATATAATAGAGGGAAGATTTCAAGTCACTGGTTTGTAAGCATGCTTATCACTTTCCTTAGGCAATTCATTTATATCTATATATCTATCTATATATATAAATGTTACACATATATGTATACATTTGGCATATGTAATACATATACATACATACATTTGTGTAAAATCTGGAGTCTGTGGTTTTATTTTCTGTAACACTTTCATGGGAGTCAGCCATATATCATGAGATATGAAGTTTACAGATATATGTTACACATTTCATATTTATTTTACCAGACTCTACATGTTTCATGAGCTGATGATCTCTCTTTTTTCTCTCTCATTTTTGGTTTGTTTGTGTTTTGGTTTTGAATCAGAATTTCTGTGCTGGCAAGTGGTAATCAGTATTCAAAACCTATTCAAGGAGCAGACTTTGAGCTCCTTTTTTTTGTTTTTCCTTTCTTTAACTCTTCACATTAAAAGAAAATATAACTTACAAAGTTTTTTTGCAAAAACATCACAGAGAGCACTTTTTTCTTCAACTATTTGCAACTAAATTGCCAATATAAAGCCAAATCATTTTCACATATGTTTTAGTGTGTAGTTCCTATGCAGTAGGACTCTGATGCATAATTACAATGTAACCATCAAAGCTGATAAATTAATATTGATATAATAAAGCCAATAAAGTTTCACAGATCTTTCCAATGTCTTTAAAACAAATGTATCCAGGCAAGAATCATGTTTGTATAAAGTTTTCATGTCCTCATGTCTTCATTATATACAGAAAGAATTCTGTTTTTTTGTCTTTCATGATCGTGATCATTTCACTGGTACAGGTCATGTGTGTGTGTGTGTGTGTGTGTGTGTGTGTGTGACGTCACTCCAGTTGTGTCCAAGTCTTGGTGACCCAATGGACTGTAGCCCTCCAGGCTTCTCCATCCTTGGGATTCTCTAGGTAAGAATACTGGAGTGGGTTGCCATGCCCTCCTACAGGACATCTTCTTGACTCAGGGATCTAACCTGCATCTCTTATGTCTTCTGCTTTGGCAGGTGTGTTCTTTACCTATAGTGCCACCCGGGAAGGCAATATGTAGAATATTTCTCAGGCTGGGCTTCTTAGACACAGATTTTGCATCTTAAGCAGTAACATCATACAATGATGCTGTATTATCATTGCATTCTATAGGTAGCATGAGTTTTTGTATTTGTTTTCATCCTATTTTCAGTGTTGTTAAATTTGCAGGTTTGATTTGGCTAATATATTCACATCATTCAAAATAAAAAAGTACATTATAAAGATTTTCATTAGCTGCCCAGGAAGAAATCTGCATCCAATGTTCTTTGCTCATTCAACAGACTTTGATTACAATCTTATTTGTCCTGCTTATGATGCTCCCAGATTTGGTTAATCCAGGGAAAGATTTGTGATTGGTCTAAACTACTTGAGCTAATACATACATCTAGGGATGAACATGTGATATGATTCTGGCTAATAAGAAGCATGGAAAGACTTCTTGGCCGGTAATTTGGGAAAGTTCTTGGTTTTATGAAAAAAGAAAGAAGAGGAACATAGCATTCAGATTTTTTCCCCTTCTGTCATTTTCTTCCTGTTTGGAATGCCTATTTCATGGTTGGAGGTGTAATAGATATCTTGGAATCCTAACCAAAGAAACCAATATGGCTGTACAGAAAAACAAAAAGACCTTAAGACTGCCCTGAAATCAATGTCCTCATAGCTACCTTTGACAACCATAAGCTTGTTGTCACCCAAAAATCAGTCCCAGATAATTATTGAAATTTTAAATAAGCTAATCCACTTAAATTGAATTTTCACAGTACTTTATACATGCTATATAATCAATATGTTAGTTATTTCATTATTATTTTTATTCTAGCCTATGTTAACATAAGTAGAATAAATAGGTTAAAAGACTGACATGACATAGAAATATAAGAAATAAACTAAAATGTACAAAAATATAATACTTGCCCTTAAGAAACCCACAATTTAATGAATATTGATTGGAACATTAAATCAAATCATGAATGATTTTCTTTCTTTCACCCATACTTTGGTTTGAGGCTGCCTGTTTTTGATTCACAGTTACTTGGAAGTCATATTTTGCCTAAAGCATTTTCTTATAGAACTATAAGTTCTGCCAACTATACAATAGGATGATCACTCCTATACTTATAACGTAGCACGTCTTGATTTTGCCATAGCATAGAATTTGCTGTTGATTTCAATATATTTTGCTAATATTTTAAAATTTTACATCTCAGCTTAACAAATTAAGTAATTCATCAGTACTTCAAATTCCACCCCCCTCCCCACCCCTCTCCCCCCGCCCCTCTTAGTGAAGGTTTTCCAGGCAACTTACCCCATCATTTTGAGTTTCAATAGGATAGATTGGTTTTAACTAGTTTTATAATAGACATATTATGGCAACCAACTCCAGTATTCTTGCCTGGGAAATCCCATGGACAGAGGAGCCTGGCAGGTTACAGTCCATGGATTGACAAGAGTTAGACAGGACTTAGTGATTAAACCATCACCATAATAGATATAAACGGAGTTATGGAGTTTATATTTGTTAATGTCTGGCTTCTCTCAACATCAATTTTGTGAAATTTATTCATATTAATACACACAGTTGTCAATTCATTCTCATTGCTATATACAGTCTATTTTCTAAATGCACACAATTTATCCTTTATATATACTCTTTATGGATACTTGGGTAAGGTTCCACTTTTCAGATATTCCAAATAGTATCACCATAATCATCCTAGTACATCTCTTTGGTGAACATATGCTTTCATATATATTGGATATATATATAGAGAGATATTCATATGGATATATGAATATTTAGTGTTTTTATATATACATATATGCATATTTATACACACAAAATTTTTAGGTCACAAATTTATATATATTATGGTTTAATAGACACTGTTAAACACTTTCCTAAGTGGTTATCAATTTATTCTCCAATGAATTGTGCATGAGGGTTTTAGTGACTCAACATTTTTGCTAACGTTTAAAGTAGACTCCAGGAGTTGGTGACAGATAGGGAGGCCTGGCGTGCTGCGGTTAGTGGGGTCGCAAAGAGTTGGACATGACTGAGTGACTGAACTGAACTAAACTGAAGGTTGACAGCCTTTTTATTTGTTTTTAATTTTTGTTTTTGCCCAATACTGTTTGTTGTTTTGTTCTGTGATATCTGGTTTTAATGTGCATTTTTCTAATATTAAAATATTAAAAGTTTAAAAAAAGAGAAGGGAAGTTATATAGTGAATATAAGTCAAGCATTTTGTTGCTTTCATTAGTTCATGAGGAAAAAATACTGTGTTGAAACTAGTTCAAAGTTCATTTGAGCTATATCTACAATCTAATAAAATAATGTGAGATAAAATTAGATTTTTAGATCCAGAGCTCATTCATGTCATTAAGACAATACATTGTAATCTTTAAACTTATCTTCTTTAACAGACACACATTTTTTTGTATCTTTACTTGAAAATAATCTACAAAATAAAGCTTCCTTATAGAATGTAAAATAAACCAGTCAGCAGAAAATCAGTCTAAAGGTACAAGAGCAGAAATGTCCTAAAGGAATAACTAATAATCTCTTCTGCTTATTACCAATCTGCAGATAACTTCTAACAGTCTCCCACTGCCCTTTTGATGAAAATCTTCAAAGATCAATCTTAATTATGTTAATCATTTCATAAGATTTGGGCTGATTATTACATGTATGAATCCAACAGGTGTTAATTAATTACATATACTTCATTGATCATGGAATATTGAGCAAATCAATACCAGAGAATTCACTTTCATCTGGAAATTTTCATATGGAATTGAGATTGCACATCCAAAATCCTATATTATTTGTTTTTGTGTATTGAGGCTAGAAAACTAAGTATAAAACTCTCTCTCTACTTGTTTGTATCTACTAAGTTGGATGAATTACACTCTTTCTGAGGTTTTTAAGTTTGCTAAAGTTTATAAACTTCCTTACCACTTGTGACACTGAGATCCTGAATATCAAATACTGACATATGTCAGTGAAAATATTACGAACAATATTCCAAATAAGAATTGCAATTCTCTCACTAGTTCAATTTTATGGAATTAATTTTGGGTTTTCTTATTTTGAGTCATTAGTCTCTCTGATTATGAGCTAAATTCCAAAAATTCTCACAGTGACTAATTGCATAGTCAAGAGCTGTACGTGCAATGAGAGCTGGGTCGCCTGCACAAAGTTACCTATTTTCTCAAATAGGAATCTTTCAAAGGACATGATGCAGTTCTTTGCACAGAGATCTGGGACTGTGAGGACAGTTTCTAAACTACAGTGGGGAATATACAAGGACTATATAAGGAAGAAGAGATCTGTTTGATTTCAAGACTGAATGGCTGTCGTTAATTTACTTCAGTAACTATATAAAAATGGGCTATTGTAAATTTGGCTTTGAATTATAATGCATAACTATTTCATAAGGATGTGATTCATGTTTCCTCCAAGGTCAGAACATAGTATGTATAGGGAAGGTATGGATATACCCAGTGCCCTCCCCCACCACTCATGAAGCATATAGTTTCTGAAGTATTTATATTAACAACATTTAACCTTAGAAGCTTGATTTAGAAACAGCTGATATGTCTTCCAATTTCACAATTCTTCCCATGCAGCTCCTCCAACAGTGATGAGATGACATATAATATATATTTCACACCTACAAAACTTTCCTGCTATCTTTTATTGCATAGTGAGAGAACAAATCTTTGTGATTTCAAGGGCTTCTGAGAAATTCTAAAGTTTGTGGTGTAAAAGCCCCCCCCCACCTCCTAAAATATAAAATCAGACACTAGAGAAACAGTATTGTCAGAGAATCATAAGAGAGTTGTCAGAAAATATATGATCCTTTGACTAAGAATAATAAGTGCAAGGGAAAGCACTTGATTGCAATAAAGGGAGTGACAAGTATACAAAGAACCAAACAAAACAAACAAACAAAAAACTAAAACATAGATGTTCTGTCACCTTTCACTTGGTAGGGTACAGATCTTCATTATTCATCTAACAAAAGTCTCCAAATTATCAGACTAAAAATCAAACTCTGAATTATAGTCACATTGGAAAGTAAGTTACTGGCTGTGTGTGAACTAGTAGCCAAAAACAAAAGGAAAGGGAGAGGGAAAGAAAGAGGCAGAGGAAAATTCTGTTGCTTCTCAGATTTCCCTCTGGAAGCCAAGAAAGAAAAAAAAAGATGTGCCTGAATTTAACCAGCCAATGATGTGCTCTTTTCAAGCAACAAAATATAATTGACCACATCAGATAAATCCATTATGGTAACAAAATAGGATACACAAAACTGAAAACATAAAACAATGTGTATCAAATTTTTATCAAAATGATATATTAATAAGGAGATATTAGGACCAGTTCAAAATACATAGTGAAGAGCTGGGTATTTATAGATAATTCCTAAATGCATATTGAGACAATAAACAATAATAATTTCAGTTATATTTCCCAGTGGCAGAAAATATTTGAATTTTTCTTGCTTGTTAAAAATTTAAAAATTAACTTATATTTCTATTGACTTATAAAATACGTAAATACATCAAAGTTTCAAACACTAGATTGTACTTCACTGAAAGAAAGTTGAACAATCTCTTTGGTGTATTTCCAGTTTCAGATTATTTTTCAGACAATCTTCTCATTAAATTACTGTTTATCAATATATCTTCCATGAAGAAGTGTCCAAAATTTTATTTCAGCTGCAGTCTTTATTTTTCACATTAATATTTAGAATGAATGTATGTGTACTTGTGTATATACTTTTCTGTTTTCGCCCTTTTTTCATTTTTAAAATTAAATAAATGTTTGGTTGAAGTAGTTGATTTACAATATTATATTAGTTTCAGGTGTATAACAGTGATTCACTATTTTTATATGTTGCACTTCATTTAAAGTTGTTACAAAATAATGATTATACATCCTTGTGCCATACTGTACATATCCTTGCTGTTTTTTAATTTTATGAATAATAGTTTTTGCCTCAATCACATATTCCTCACTCTTCCCTTCTCTCTCTCTACTGGTAACCACTAGCTTGTTCTCTGTGTGTGTGAGTATTTTTTTTTTAAATGCAAATTTATTTTTACATTGCACATGTAAGTAATAATAGAGTGTCTTTCTGACTTATTTCATTAATTAATTATTTCTAAGTTTTCAAATACACTGTTCCAAATGGAAGAATTTTATTTTTTATGTCTGAGTAGCATTGCATTTTGTGTGTGTGAGTGTATCACATTTTATTTATCCATTCATCTAACCTAAGTTGATGGGCACTTAAGTTGCTTCTGTGCCTTGGCTATTATAAATAATGCTGATATGAAAATTGGGGTGCATGTGTCATTTTGAATTAGTGTTTTTGTTTTTTTTCTAGATATATATCCAGGAGAGAAATTGCTGGATATTATGGTAGTTCTCTTTAATTTCTTGAGGAAACTTCATACTATTTCCCTTAGTGGTAACACTGATTTACAACCCCACCAAGAGTTGGTTCCCTTTTTCCCACATTCTTATCAACATTTGTTATTAGTAGACTCCTTGTTGATAGCCATTTTGACCAGTGTGAGGAGGATACCTCATTTTGGTTTTGATTTGTATTTCTCTGATAATTAGCAATGTTGGGCATTTTTCTCACATGCCTGTTGGTTATCTGTATATCTTCTTTGGAAAAAAAAAATATATATATCTGTTTCAGTCTTCTGCTTATATTTTAATTGGGTTTTCAGCTTTTTGATATTGAATTGTATGAACTGTTTCTTTGTTTTGGATATTAACCCCTTCTTGGAAATATCATTTACAAATATTTTATCTTATTAAGTTGCCTTTTTGTTGTGTTGATGGTTTTGATTTCTGTTGTGATTATTGTAGCTGCATAGATGAGTTTAAAATCAGGGAAAATCATACCTCCAGGTTTGTTCTTTATTCTCAGTATTTCTTTCACAATTTGGTGTCTAGTGTGGTTCCATATAAATCTTAGAATTATTTGTTCTAATTCTGTGAAAAATGCCATGGCTATTTTGAAAGGGATTGTTTTAAATCTATAGATTGCTTTGGGTAGCATGGATATTTTAACAATATTAATTCTTCCAATCCAAGAATATGGAATTTTCTTTTTTTTATTTCTTTGTATTGCTTTCAAATTCCTTCATCAATGTTGTATATCTTTCAGAGTTTAGGTCTTTCCTTTCCTTGGTTAAGCATATTCTTAGGTAACTTATTCTTTTTGATGTGATTATAAATAGTATTATTACTTTAATATAATTTTATGTTTAAAAGCTACTTTACTTTCTTATTTTTTTCTGCCCTGATCTTCACTGCTGTGCATGGATTTTCTTTAGTAGTAGCAAGCAGGGGCTACTCTTTGTCGTGTTGCTCAGGCTTCTCATTGCGTTGGGCTTCTCTCCTTGCAGAACACAGGCTCTAGGCATGCGAGCTTTAGTAGTTGTGGCGCATGGGCTTGGCTGCTCTGTGGTATATGGGATCTTCCCCAATCAGGGATCAAACCTGTGTCCCCTGCATTGTCAGGAGGATTCTTAACCTCTAGACCACCAGGGAAATCCGATATCTCTCTGTTCATTATTAATGAATAGAAAAGCAGTTGATTTCTGAATATTAATCTTGCATTCTCCAAATTTACTGAACTCATTTATTACTTCTAATAGATTTAGGTGGAGACCTTAGGCTTTTTATACATAATGTTTGCAATCTGCAAATAATGGGAGTTTTAATTTTTTTTCATTCTGATTTGGATGACTTTTATTTTCTTTTCTTGTAGGATTGCTGTGCTAGAATCTCCAATAGTATGTTCAGTAAAAGTGATGAGTGGGCATCCTTCTTGTTTGAGATTTTATAGGAAAAGCTTTCAGTTTGGCATTGTTGGCCATGATGTTAGCTGTGGGCTTGTCATAAACGACCTTTATTCTTTGAGATATGCCCTCTCTATACTCACTTTAATTAGTTTGTATCAGAAGTGAATGTTGAATTTTGTCAAATGCTTCTTGTGCACATGTTGAGCAAGCCATGCGATTTTTTTATCCTTCCTTCTGTTAATGTGGTCTATTGTATTGATTGATTTGTGAATATTGAAGCATCCTTTCACACCTTGAATAAAGCCCACTAATCACAGTGTATTATTCTTTTTATATATTGTTGAATTTGATTTGCTAATATTCTGTTGACGATTCTTGCATATATTTCTATTAAAGATATCGGCCTGTAATTTTCTTATCTTTTCCTTTTTTCTAGTACTGTATTTGGTTTCAATAGCAGAATAAGGGTGGCCAACGGCCAAGTAGAATGAATTTGACAGTGTTTCATTCTCTTCAATTTTTTGGACTAATCTGGAAAGGATAGTTATTAGCTCTTCTTTATATGTTTGGTAGAGTTTCCCAGGGACGCTGGGAAAACTCCCGTCCTGAAGTTTCATTTGGTCTGTTCAGATTGTCTGTTTCTTCCTGATTCAATATTGGCAGGATGTGTGTTTCCAGAAGCTTGCGCATTTCATCTAGGTTTTCCAATTGTTGGCATAAAAGTATTCAGAGTATTTTCTTCTGATTTTTTGTATCTCTATGGTTTTGTTATTTCTACACTTTTGTTTTTTTATTTTGTTTATTTGGGTCATCTGTCTTTTCTTTTTGATGAGCCTGACTAACATTTTGTCTCTCTCTTTTTTTTTTTTTTGTCTTTTCAAAGAAACAATGTGTGATTTCCTTGATTCTGTTTTTTTTTTTTTTTTTGTCTCTATTTCATTTACTTTCTCTCTAATCTTTATATCCTTCTTTTTGCTAACTTTCAGCTTTGTTTTCCTTTTTCAAATTCCCTTAAATGATGTTAGATTTTTAATTTGAGATTTTTCTTATTTTTTGAGGTAGACCTGTCTCACTATAAACTGTCCACTGAGAACTGCTTTTGCTGTGGTCCATGGATTCTGGAAAGTTGTACTTATACTTTTATTTGTCAGATTGTTTCCTGATTTCTCATTTAGTTTCTTCATTGATTCGTTAGTGTTTTAATAACATGTTATTTGGTCTCCAAGTGTTTGTGCTTTTCCCAAATTTCTTCCTGTAATTGATTTTTATTATCATGTGACTGTGGTTACAAAAAATACTTGATATAGTTTCTATCTTCTTAAATTTGTTGAGGCTTGTGCTGTGGCCTAGCATGTATATGATCTATACTTGAGAATATACATTTCACATGAAAAGAATGCATATTGTGCTGTTGTTCAATGGAATGTCCTATTTAGTTCAACTTATTTATTGTGCTCTTTTAGACTACTCTTGCTTTATTGATTTTCTGTCTGGATAATTAACCCATTGACAACAGTGGGTTTTAAAGTCTTCTATTATATGATTGTATTATTGTTAATTCTCCCTTTATGTCTGTTATTATTTGTTTCATAGATTTTTTTTCCTGTAATGGATTCATTTATATTAATGAGTCAAATATTCTCTCGTTGTATTATTCCTTTCTTTATAATAAATACCCTTCATTGTGTTTGGCTGAAGACGTCATCCTCCTTCTATTTTTTTTTTTTTAATTTTGTATCACTACATCTGGTTTCTTGTCATTTTCATTTGAATGAATTATATTTTTCCATTCCCTTATTTTCAGTCTGTATGTGTCTTTAGTTCTGAAGTGGATTTCTTGTAAGCAGCACATAGATGGTCTTGTTTTTTAAACTAATCCATCACCCTATGTCTTTTGATTAGAACACTTAGTACATTGACATTTAAAGTGATTGTTAATATGTATGTATTTAGTGCCATTTTATTAACTTTTTTTTTTTTTGTAGTTCTTCCTTATTCTTTTCTTCTTTTAATTTCTTACCTTGTGTTTGATGATTTTATTTACTGGTATGCTAGTGTTGTTTCCTCTCTTGTTTTGTTCATCTATGGTCTATGGTAAGCTTTTGATTAGTAGATACCATGGGGTTTATATATGTTGACCTATAAATATATCTATTTGTTTTAAACAGGTATTCATTTAAGTTCAAATATACAGCCCTTTAAGTTCAAACATTCAAAAATATCTACACTTTTCAGTCTTTCTACTGACACTTTGTGTTTTTGATGTCATATTTTACACCTTCATGTTTATCCATTTACATATTATTTTGTTATATTTAGTTTTACAATTTTTGTCTCAATATTTGTACTGCTTTATTTAAGTTGGTGACACATAGACTACATATATATTTGTCTATCAGTTGATTTTTCCTTTTATATGGATACTTTTTTGTCATAGCCTTTTCTTAGCTACTTAAAGAAGACCCCTTAACATTTCTTTTTCAGTAGGTTTATTATTGATAAATGATTTTAGTTTTTGTCTGAGAAGTTCCTTATCTCCCCTTCAACTCTAAAAGATAATCTTACTGGTAGAGTATCACAGTTTTCCGATTCCCTCCCCATCTTTTTAGCATTTTGAATATTGTGCCACTCATTCCTGTCCTGAAAAATGTTGTAGAAAAAATTATCTTGGAGTCTTACAGAAGTTTTCTGGTGTATGACTTTTTTTTCTTCTTTTTTTACTGCCTTTAACATTCTCTGTTTGTATTTAACTTTTGCTATTTTCATTATGGTATATCTTGATGTGGGTCTGTTTGGGTTTACCTTATTTGATTCCATCTGTGTATAGTGTACCTTGATATCTGTTTTCTTCTTCAGGTTTGGAAAGTTTACAGCCATGATTTCATCAAATATATAATTTTCTCTTTCTTTTTCTGGAATTCCTATAATGCTGATATTGGTACATTTGATGTTATCCCAACAATCTCTCAAAAACTGTTCTCATTTTTTAATTAATTCATTTTTGTTGTTCTGATGAGTTGATTTTCATTACTCTGTCTTCCAGGCCACTGATGCACACATTTGTATCACCTAATCTGCTGTTCCTTTTGTCTAGTGTGTTTTTCATTTCAGTTGCTATATTCTCCATTATGATTAGATCTTTGTACATCTTTTAGTTCCTTGTTAAAATTATCACTGTGTTGATCTATTATTTTCCCTAATACAGTTATTATTCTTATTATTAATGATTTGAATTCTTAATGGTAAATTATTTATTACTGCTTCAGTAGTTGTATTTTTGGTAGTTTTCTCTTGTTTTTTCAATTGAGGCAAATTCCTTTGTCTTCTGATTTTCTTTATCTTTCTCTGTCTATATGAAGTTAGGTGAAATGATTAAAAATTGATTCTTGAAGGAGTGTCCTTATGTGACAGCATCCCTATACAGTCTACAATAGCTCACTAGCTGGTGTGAGAGCTATATTTGATGTGACCACTAGTCACATCCTTTCTCTGTGTGCTGGCAGCTATCACCTTTGTTGGAAGTAGAGTTGGAGTTGGAGGGGCTAGGACAGAGCTGGGTGTGAGGTGGAGCTTTCCCTCTATTCAGTATCTGTCACTGCCCTATTTGTGATATGTTCAGGTCCTGAGAAATCTGTATGCAGAGAGCAGCAGATAGAACCTTACATGGAACAACTGACTAGTCCCAAACTGGGAAAGGAGTATGACAAGACTGCATATTGTCATCCTGCTTATTTAATTTCTATGCAGAATACATCACGCAAAAATGCCTGGCTGGATAAATCACAAGATGGCTGGGAGAAATATCAACAACCTCAGATATGTAGATGATACCACTCTAATGGCAGACAGTGAAGAGGAACTGAAGAGCTTCTTGAAGGTGAAAGAGTAGAGTGAAAAAACTGAATTAAAATTGACATTCAAAAGAAAAAGATCATGGTATCCAGGCCCTTCACTTTATGGCAAATAGAAGGGGAAAAAATAGAAGTAGAGACAGATTTTCTTTTCTTGGACTCCAATATCACTGCAGATGGTGAATGCAGCCATGAAATTAAAGGAAGCTTGCTCTTTGGAAGAAAAGCTATGACAAACCTAGACAGCATATTAAAAAGCAGAGACATCACTTTGCCAAAAAGCTATGTTTTTTCCAGTAGTCATATATGAATGTGACTGTTAGAACATAAAGAAGGCTGAGAGCTGAAGAATTGATGGTTTTGAATTATCATTCTGGAGAAGACACTTGAGACTGCCTTGGACTGAAAGTAGATAAAATAAGTTAATCCTAAAGGAAATCAACCCTGGATATTCATTGGAAAGACTGATGCTAAAGCTCCAATACTTTGACCTTCTAATGAGAAGAGCCAACTCATTGGGAAAAAAAAAAAAAAAAAAAACAACTGATGCTGGGAAAGATCGAAGGCAAAGGAGGAAGGCCGCAGAAGATGAAATGATTGGATAGTATCACTGACTCATTGGATATAAATTTGAGCAAACTCTGGGAGCTAGTGAAGGACAGGGGAGTCTGGTATGCAGCAGTCAATGGATTTGCAAAGAGTCAGACACAACTTAGTGACTGAACAGTTCCAATTTTCTGGGGAAGAAGCCCTGAGCATTGGGTGAGAGTTGGCTCAGTAATCCGACAAGTGTGTGATTTTCACCCTCCCAGTGTTGGCATCCTTGCCCCAGAGGGGAGCAGTACCCAAGCTGATGTGGGTATTTACAATGGTCTGCAGGTGGTTTAGCTGCCATCAGTGATCCAGACTTCTGATTTGCTGGTTGTGCAATCACCAGTAATGTCTGCCTTCTACTTCTTCAGATGCTACTTAGGGTTTGAGCTGCCTCAGCCTCTAGTGGCTGAGGTTTTCCTTAGGTTGTAGTAGCCTTTACTTCATCATGGAAATATTACAACATGAGGCAAGCACTGCTGTAGCATTCAGTTGGCTCAGGCTGGGGCATACACTGGGGTTGCAATAAGCCAGTCAAAACCCCATGCCATTTTAAGCCATTCTCTCTGTCACGCTTTTGGTGTCCACAAGCATTCTGCACTCCTCATAAGTGGAATCTAGGCTTTCCTCAGCCCTCTTATTAGTCTCATCAGCCCTCCAACCAGTCAAGGGAGCTCATCTTCATTTCATTGTATCCAAGGGCTGGTACCCAAAATATGAACCACTCACTACCCAGTGAAGTTTCCACCCATGTAACCTACTATTAATCTTTTCTCTGATTCCCTTCTTGAGCTACAGATCTGGGTCTTTACCCTTCCTGTCCTATTCTGTGTGGATCTTTCTCATAGCCTTGGTTGTATAGAAGTCTTTCTGCCAATGACCCGGTTAATTTTTGTTGACCACTGTTCCACATGTAAATGTATCTATAATGTGTTCTTAGGAGGAGGTGAGTTCCACATCCTCTTATTCGACCATTTTGATTCAAGTCCTTTCCTTTCATCTTTTATCTATGCTACAACACTCTGCCTGTCAATTACAAAGGTTTCATTTTTGTTTGTTATTGATTGTATAGTACAGTAACAGGAAACTAGACTGTCTGATTTATGGAATCTTAAATGGAAGAGTGGAAAAGTTGGCTTAAAGCTCAACATTCAGAAAACCAAGATCATGGCATCTGGTCCCATCACTTTATGGGAAATAGATGGGGAAACAGTGGAAACAGAGTCAGACTTTGTTTTTTGGGGCTCCAAATTCACTGAAGATGGTGATTCCAGCCATGAAATTAAAAAACGCTTACTCCTTGTAAGGAAAGTTATGACCAACCTAGATAGCATATTAAAAAGCAGAGACATTACTTTGCCAACAAAGGTCCCTCTAGTCAAGGCTATGGTATTTTCAGTGGTCATATATGGATGTGAGAGTTGGACTGTAAAGAAAGCTGAGTGCCAAAGAATTGATGCTTTTGAACTGTGGTGTTGGAGAAGACTCTTGAGAGTCCCTTGGACTGCAAAGAGATCCAACCAGTCCATCCTAAAGGGGATCAGTCCTGGGTGTTCTTTGGAAGGACTGATGCTGAAGCTGAAACTCCAGTACTTTGGTCATCTCATGCAAAGAGTTGACTCATTGGAAAAGACCCTGATGCTGGGAGGGATTGGGGGCAGGAGGAGAAGGGGATGACAGAGGATGAGATGGTTGGATGGCATCACTAACTCGATGGACATGAGTTTGAGTAAACTCCAGGAGTTGGTGATGGACAGGGAGGCCTGGTGTGCTGCGATTCATGGGGTCACAAAGAGTCAGACATGACTGAGCTACTGAACTGAACTGAACTGAAATGGAAAACAAAGGGAATATTTCCTATTCCAGTTAATCCAACAAAGTAATGTTAACACAAGAATTCACTTGTACTTAGCATACCTGAGTCTTGTTTTAATACTCTGGCAGTATCTTGAAAAGTTCTATTTTCTGAGTTTTTATATAGTCAATTATACAGGAGGGAAAACTATAAATTTTATAAACTATTATAATATTAAATTTGATTCATATCAAGGACTGGGAATGAAAAGTCCCATGCCATGTTTATAGGGTATAGCTTCATATAATTCTACCTTTTAAAATTCCATTTTATCTTAATGATCTAGGGGATATATTTAATATCATTTTCTAATAGCAATACCAAGAGGAGATGTGTGGTAGACTATAAAAACAAATTAAAAATGCATCATTTTGAGGAGAATAAAAAATAACTAGACAAAGAGAAATTATGCAGGTGCTGTTCTAAATATCTACTTAGTGTTAAGTATCACTATCACTGCAAAAATATCACTTGATACAATTTTAGAAATATTAGTGATTCAGATATTCAAGACAATATGAAAATTACTAGGTTAGTAAATGCATGTGAAAAAGTAGAGCAAAAATTGTCAGAGTGTAGGACAGGATAATAGAAGATTTTATTTGGTCTGTTGTCCTGTCTAGAACATGTCTTCTAAGAAAGCTAAATTCAAGTGTTTTAAATTCAAGGGGAGCTTTACCATTTATAATGCAATTTCATTGTCATTTTTATTTATTTTTATCTTTATTATCAATCTAAATTTAATAATCTGTTGAACAAAATAAGATACTGTGGCAAGAGCCAACTAGTCTGAGATCAGTAACAATATTTAATTAGATTCATTTTACTAAGTTTTTAGTAAATGAACTACAGCTGAACTTCCTAAGAAATTATTCAGCACCTTTAAATACCACAAGCTTACTATTTTGGCAACAAAAATATTAAAAAAAAAAGAACTAGATGTTTGTCATAATGTTTTCTGTATATACATAACAGAATGCCACATAAAAATACCTCATACATAGATATGTACATGCGACAGAAATAAAGCTGCACACAAACTATATTTCTGTAATTCAATATATTTAAGTATCTTAGAGATTATTAGCTCCCAGAGAAGTCTGTGGTCTGTGTACATATGTATTTGCAGCTGTCTTCTTTAAAGGTTCTCTATAATACCATTGCAGTGTTTTTATTCAAAATCTATATCGAGCCAATAGTATTATTTAGGGGCTACTATATTATGAAGCAAAAAGAAGAATAAACTGAAAGTATTCGTTAAAGAAATTTATAATCCCTGGGTCACAGGGGCCAAGTGGTGGCACTCAAGCACAAAGGCAAGGTGGTCATAATTACCCTAGTGCCCAGGAGAGCAAAACAGCAACCAGAATAGTTTCAATGCCAAACTCAGCCTCTGTGCACTGGTGCCAAGTCAAATCTCAGAGACAGAAGTTTTGGGTGAAGTAGAAAAGAATAGCTTTTATTGCTTTGCCAGGCATAGGGGGACACAACAAAATCGAGTCCTCAAAAACTGTATCCCAACCCAGGAGGATTTGGTGAGGAATTTTATAGTAATGGTTCAAGGGCAGGGTTCCTGGTAAGGATCAGAGTGCGTTCAGGATGTGCATTCCTTTAATCTGGCCTCAGGTGGTCTCTTAATGACCTTCTGTAGTTCTCGAGGTTACAAACAATGACCTTCTCTCTGATATAAAGATTGTTTAATCAAGTAGCTCATCTTTCATTTGTTAGGGGTTTTAATACTGTAGAAGAGTTTAAAGATGCCGTTAAGTGTATCACTTGGAAGTTTTTCCAAGGCTGCACTATTTCTTTTTAATTTAAATAATTTTGTTTATTTATTTTATTTTTTGGCTGTGCTGGGTCTTCATTGCTGTGTGGGCTTTTCTCTAGTTGCAACAAGTAAGAGCTACTCTCTAACTGAGGTGCATGGGTTTCTCAGTGCAGTGGCTTCTCTTTTGGAGCACAGGCTCTAGAACACTTGGGTTTCAGTAGTTGCAGCATGTAGGCTCAATAGTTGTAGCTTCCAGGCTTTAGAGCACAGGCTCAATAGTTGTGGTGCACAGGATGTGTAGGTCCACAGCATAAAACCATTATACTGTTTCTATTCAAAATATATATTGAGACAAACAGTTCAGTTCAGTCACTCAGCTGTGTCTGACTCTTTCAAGCCCATGGACTGCAGCACACCAGGCTTCCCTTTCCATCACCAACCCCTGGAGCTTGCTCACACTCATGTCCATCAAGTCGGTAATGCCATCCGACCATCTCATCCTCTGTCATCCCCTTCTCCTCCCGCATTCAATCTTTCCCAGCATCAGGGTTGTTTTCAATGAGTCAGTTATTTGAATAGGGTGGCTGAAGTATTGGAGTTTCAGCTTTAGTATCAGTCCTTCCAATGAATATTCAGGACTGATTTCCTTTAGGATGTTCTGGTTGGATCTCCTTGCAGTCCAAGGGACTCTCAAGAGTCTTCTTCAACACCATGGTTCATAAGCATAAATTCTTTGGTGCTCAGCTTTCTTTATATTCCAACTTTCACATCCATACATGACTACTGAAAAAACCATAGCTTGATTTTGATGAATCTTTCTCAGCAAAGTGATATCTCTTCTTTTTAATATGTTGTCTACATTTGCCATAGCTTTTCTTCTAAGGAGCAAGCGTCATTTAATTTCATGGCTGCAGTCACCATCTGCAGTGATTTTGGTGCCCCAGAAAATAAAGTCTCTTAGTGTTTCTGTTGTTTCCCCATCTATTTGCCATGAAGTGATAGGACCAGATGCCATGATCTTCATTTTCTGAATATTGAATTTTAAGCCACCTTTGAAACTTTCCTCTTTCATCTTCATCAAGAGGCTCTTCAGTTCCTCTTCATTTTCTGCCATTAGGGTGGCGTCATGTGCATAATCTGAGGTTACCGATATCTCTCCGGCAATCTTGATTCCAGTTTAATCTTTAGCCGGCCCAGCATTTCCCTTTATATACTCCACATATAAGTTAAATAAGCAGGATGACAATATACAGTCTTGACGTACTCCTTTCCCTCTTTGGAACCAGTCTGTTGTTTCATGCCTGGTTCTAACCGTTGCTTCTTTATCTTCATGCAGGTTTCTCAGGAGGCAGTAGAGGTGGTCAATTTTACCACACGTTTAAAAATTTTACAGAGTTTGTTGTGATCCACACAGTCAAAAGCTTTAATATAGTCAATGAAGCAGAAGTAGATGTTTTTCTGAAATTCCATTGCTTTTTCTATGATCAGATGGTTGTTGGTAATTTGATCTCTGGTTCCTCTGCATTTTCTAAATCCAGCCTGTACTTCTGGAAGTTCTCAGTTCCTGTCCTGCTGAAGTGTAGGTTGAAGGATTTTGACCATTATCTTGCTAGTATGTGAAATGAGTGGAATTGTGTGGTAGTTTGAACATTCTTTGTGGGAAAATATACGTAATCTAATCATGAGTCAAAATTATAAAGAAATTTTTCCACATATAAAGCTGCAGGTATAAAATGTTAAAACCTAAACTATGACCTTTTAGGGTAAAAATTTGGATTTTACTGAATAATTAAATTTATTTGGAAATAAAGAAATTATTAAGAAATAAAGAAATAAAGCCAATATTAGGAAACAAAGTTTATTTCCATTCTCAGTGGCTTTGTTCTGTTCATTCAATATTTATACCTTATCAGTGTCTGAGTGAGTGTTATTTGGCTAGTGTGGTGGTACTTAGATCGTTCCTTTAAGAGAGTTCTAGAAGAAACTGTGGTTCTTTCAATTCTATAAAGAAGTGAAAACAAATTCCATTACTATATAATTATTTTAAAATGAAATTAAGTTTTTGGTGCTTGTAGTGTTGCCAAAATTATTTTTGACAATTTCATTTTATGATAGCTCCTAGTGTATTAAGTGAATTACATAAAAACCAACTCATTTTAACAGGCATTGTATAGATTAGAACTGATTATAGTGGATGAAGAATTAGAATTGGGTACTCTTTAGATGGCGCAATTTAGGGACACAATTCTGTACTGTGTGTTTTTAATATATAACTTTCAACAATAAGCTATGTTGAGGATTAGTATATAGCTGTCATTTTAAGAACATCTTTCTTATATATTCTTCAAATTCTGTTTAAAAACATTATTTTCAAAAATTTAATTTGTGCTATTCATTGAATTCTTTGACAAAGAACCATGTGGAGTCAGTCCACACCCCCTAAATTCTCATCTCTTCTCATTGCCAGCTCATGAAAGTAAAATAATCATTCCATTTTTTCTCCTTTTTCCTTTCTTCATCTCTCTTTTAGGGAAAAATATCAATCATTATGCAAAACTACACATAAGAAAGCCAGTGCATAGAAAACTTGGTGATTTAAATGATCAGCAAGTAAACATGAAAATAATTGGCTAATACAAAAGGAAAAATGTGACATTAAAAGACTGGTAAAAAGACCAAAAGATACAGAAAAATAAAAAAAAGTATATGAATATATGTTGAAGTGAGTAAGCACCAATGTCATGGTGGAGAAAATAATGTGATCTTATTAAAAGTGAAAAATGTGATCACTAACTTTCTGAAAGATCAGACATTTCTATATCAAATTATATTTTGTAAATGCATCAACAAAACCATACATTTCTTGTGATATATCCAAGCCTTCCTTTCAAGATTTTTTTTTTGTTTTTGTCAAATGCCTACCCACTTCTATACTGATGCTAATTTGTAGCCAAGTCATCTTGAACCACTTATACCTTGAGCATCTTGTTCTTTCTTTCATACAAACAGCTAATCACATTATGCCTTGAACTTATATTTCTTACATAAACACTTAACCTAGTTTACTTATATTCACCCTCAAACATTATTTTATATTTTGATATTATTTGTCACAGAGAGGCTCCCCCTCTTTTGTTCCAGAATATGTTAACCCTACTATACTCTCTTAATAGAGATACTTTAGCAGTTGTTAAATTTATCCCACTTTACCATAGCTTCTCATTTAACTATTTGTCCTCCTTATAGATGTTTTTAAGAAGAAAGTGATTATTTTTGCTCACTTTTGTATCATCAAAAATAAATACATTTCTTAGAATGATCTTCAAATATTGCTTATTGTATTAGGTGGTTAAAGTGAGAATTTTACTCATGGTAAGCAACTTTTGGTTGTGTGTAAAAATGCAAGTTTATTTATTTGTAAATGCCATTGAGTAGACAAAAAGTGCTTGAATCAAGTCATGGTTTGCCAAAGACTGCTACTACATAGGTTATAAAGTGATGCTATGATCTTTTTGCAAATTCTTATTTTATCTCACCTGAGACCCACACTATCTATTGCTGGTGCAGTAAATCCTTTAACCCACAGAGGATACATAGAGTATTTGCACATGAAAGCTTGCAAAGGGATCTACACCTATCTAAAATTTTGCTTTAATCAAATAAACATTTTGTATATTCTATTAATTATAAGACATGCATTTTTGAAAAAGATAGTATGAAATATTGTCAATAAATATATGTTACATTTAGTACATATTATCTAGAATTGTGTTAGGTACAGATAAATTAAAGAAGCAAAAGTTTTGCACCAAAAATGGTCAATTATCTGTTAAAAAATGTCTGTGTCAAAGATGTAGCATTCAAAAAGAAAATATAAAAAGACTTTATATAAGCATCAAATTACCTTGTTGTTCAGTCAGTCAGTCATGTCTGACTCTTTGCGACACCAAGGACAGTAGCATGCCAGGCTTCCCTGTCCTTCACCATCTCCCAGAGCTTGCTCAAACTCATGTTCACTGAGTCGGTCATGCCATCCAAACATCTCATCCTCTGTCGTCTCCTTCTCCTCCTGCCTTCAAAGTGTAATGTTTACCTGGAAGTTCTATACTTAATCTCTTTCCCAGCATCAGGGTCTTTTATGAGTTGTTTCTTCTCATCAGATGGCCAAATATTGGAGCTTCAGCTTCAGCATCAGTCTTTCCAATGAATATTCAGGACTGATTTCCTTTAGGATTGACAGGTTTAATCTCCTTACAGTCCAAGAGACTCTCAAGAGACTTCTTTAACACCACAGTTCAAATGCATCAATCCTTTGGCACTCATCCTCTTCATGGTCCAACTCTCTCTCACATCCATACATGACTACTGGAAAAAAACATATCCTTGACTATACAGACCTTTGTCCTCAAAGTGATGTCTCTGCTTTTTAATATGCTATCTATGTTTGCCATAGCTTTTCTTCCAAGAGGCAAGTGTCTTTTAATTTCATGGTTGCAATTACAACCTGCAGTGATTTTGGAGCCCAAGAAAATAAATTCTGTCACTGTTTCCATTGTTTCCCCATTTACTTGCCATGAAGTGATGGGACCAGATGCCATGATTATTTTTTGAATGTTGAGCTTTAAGCAAGCTTTTTCACTCTCCCTTACACCTACATCAAGAGGCTCTTTAGTTCCTCTTTCCTTTCTGTCATAAGGGTGGTGTCATCTGCATGGCTGAGACTATCTAAATTTCAAAAATACTTGAAGTGGATTGAAACTCTTTTATTAGATCTCTATGTTAAGGGCACCTTTTAAAAGTTGATTATGAAACTCTTTCATAAACTGAGATTGTAAGATGATCTTAATTTGATGACCTTAAACTCTGAGAATGAAAATAGAAGAATTTTATTTATTCTCAGTTATTGAAAATTATTTTTTATGGCAATAGAAAATTTGAAGTTTTATTTGACATCATAAAACAAAAGTAGTTTTATTTCTTTGGTTCTATATTCCAAACATTATTGTGTATGCCATTACTTGAATATTATATTAGGAAAGTAACATTTTATCCTTTTCACTTTTTAAATATTCAATGGTTTTTAAAACTTCCCTTATAGTCACAGCTTTATGTGTGTTCTTGACTGTTCTATGTAGTTCAACATTGAATAACTTACTGATCAATTTAAAGGCATTTAGAAAGAAAAATTATCATGTGACATAATTTTATTACCTAAGGTAGAAAGGTCAAAAAGATCATACAAAAAGACACTGATGTTTTGATGGCTAGCCATTCAGGCTTTTCAGAGTTGAATATACCTAGATATAAACTATAACTTATGCAGTAGGAAGATACATAATATATAAGCTAAAAGAAGAGATGAAGTAGTTTTGTCTGGGCCCACAACTTTTCATATTATATTTCAAGGACAAGATTTTAACATAAAACAAGGAAATGCAGATTTAATGATAAATCTCTATAAAACTGATTATTTCAGATACCGGGGTAGAAATGTTATTTTTCTAATAACTGCCTTCAGATGAATGAGTAAGGAGAAAATTACAGATTAGTCTTCTCATCAGCCTTATCACTAACTAACAGAAATATATTTAAAAGGACTGGTTATTTCATTAAAGGACAAGAAGATATAAGCCTTAATTTTAAATAAATTTAGTATAGAACTTCCAGGTAAATAAAGTACTTTGAAAATAGTCATTAAATCTCTCTCTCCTTTTGAATTCCTGGGACTAAGTTAATATTCAAATTATGAAAGGGGCCATGCAAACTATTGTGTTATTTACTCACATAGGTTATCATAAAAATCAGTGTGAATATTTATGCTATTCACCTGAAACTATCTCAACTTTGTTAATTGGATATACCCTAGTAGAAAATAAAAAGAAAAAAGAAAAGAAAGAAAGAAAATAACAGTGTGATGAAAAGTCTGGATCATATAGTCAAACCAACCTTAACTGAGGTTTGGATTTCTTACTTAAAGTGTAACTGTAGCTATATACATGCTCTGTCACAACTGACTCTCTGAGACCCTACAAACTATAGCCCCATGAAGCTCATCTGTTCATAGGATTTTTCAGGCAGCAATTCTGGGTTGGGTTACTATTTCTTCCTTCAGGGGATCTTCCTGACCCAGGGACTGAACCCTTGTCTGCTGCAAATCCTACAGGAGGTGGATTTGTGGGGGGATTCTTTACCACTGAGCCACTTAGAAATCCCAACCATAGTTAAGTTACATAACAAAAATCTGCTTCTGAAGCTCTGCATCAGTGAAATGAAGATATAAGACTTTCAGACGAATTCAGGGTTTCAAATGAGTTTGTATGTGCAGAGTACTTAGTACAAGGTCTGGTACACAGCAGGCATTTAATAAATGAATCTACTGTACTTTGTACTTTATGGCAAATGTATGAATACAAAATGACATTTGACTGAAATGCTAGAACATGGGTAACAAAATAAGCTAAATAAACATAAAAAAGAAAAAATAGCACTCTACACTAAAATATTGAAATCCTTCAAATATTTTAAAAAATCAATATATCTTACAATAATATTTTTTAAATAATATTTCAAAAAATAGATGAGAAGGTAATATATTTACCCCACAATTTTGTATGAGAATGTCATAACCATGAAACCAAAATCTGACAGATATTATAAGAATAAAAATTATGAAATTTTTTGCAAAAATATGTAATAAAATAGAACCAATTAAACTTGTGGTGGTTGTTTAGTTGCTAAGTCATGTCTAACTCTTGCAACCCCATAGACTGTAGCCTGCCAGGCTCCTCTGCCCATGGGATTTCTCAGGAAAGAATACTGAAGTGGGTTGCCATTTCTTTCTCCAGGGTTTTTCCCTACCAGGGATCCAACTCTGGTCTCCTGCATTGCAGGTAAATACTTTACTGACTGAGCTACCAGGGAAGTCCAAACCTAGCAACAAATAAAAATATATGAAGATTGAATTTGCTTTGTTCTATTAAAATAATTTGGTTTAAATTTGGAAAATTAATGAATAGAACAATTATATTAAAATTTACACTCAAATTTACATTTAAAATTTCCATTAAATCACTTAATGCAGGAAATATTTTCAACATCTTTATATACCATTTTGGATAAAGCTCACAGGAAATAAAAAAATAAGAAGGACTTCCTAGAAATAAAACCAACAGCTAACCAACAACCAAACTAGAGCTAACACAAAATTTAATGGAAAAATACTGGACATATTCCTTATGAAATCAGAAAGACTTTCTACCCTCACCATTTCTACTTATTATTGTCCTAGGTATCTTATTGTAATGAATTTTTAAAAAAGGCACAATTTGAAAAATAATATAAAACTCTCTGCATATACTGACTTTATTTAATACAAAATTTTACAAAGTCATTTTTAAAATAAACAACTAATAAGTTACTTTAGCAACACATCCCGATATAAGGTCAAGCAAGGAGTGCGTCAAGGCTGTATATTGTCATCATGCTTATTTAAATTATATGCAGAGTACATCATGAAAAACACTGGGCTGGAGGAAGCACAAGCTGGAATCAAGATTGCTGGGAGAAATATAAAAAACATCAGATATGCAGATGACACTACTCTTATGGCAGAAAGTGAATAACTAAAGAGCCTCTTGATGAAAGTTAAAGAGGAGAGTGAAAAAGTTGGCTTAAAGTTCAACATTCAGAAAACTAAGATCACGACATCTGGTCCAATCACTTCATGGCAAATAGATGGGGAAACAGTGGAAACAGTGGCTGACTTTATTTTTCTGGGCTCCAAAATCACTGCAGATGGTGATTGCAGCCATGAAATTAAAAGACGCTTACTCCTTGGAAGGAAAGTTATGACCAACCTAGACAGCATATTAAAAAGCAGAGACATTACTTTGTCAACAAAGGTCCATCTAGTCAAGCTGTGGTTTTGCCAGTGGTCATGTATGGATGCGAGAGTTGGACTATAAAGAAAGCTGAGCACTGAAGAATTGATGCCTTTGAACTCTGGTGTTGGAGAAGAATCTGAGAGTCCCTTGGACTGTGAGGAGATCCAACCAGTCCATCCTAAAGGGGATCAGTCCTGGGTGTTCATTGGAAGGACTGATGTTGAGGCTGAAACTCCAATACTGTGGCCACCTGATGAGAAGAACTGACTCATTTGAAAAGACCCTGATGCTGGGAAAGATTGAGGGCAAGAGGAGAAGGGGACGACAGAGGATGAGATGGTTGGATGGCATCATCAACTCAATGGACATGGGTTTGGGTGGACTTTGGGAGTTGGTGATAGACAGGGAGGCCTGGCGTGCTGCGGTTCATGGGGTCACAAAGAGTTGGACACAACTGAGCAACTGAACTGAACTGAACTTATGAAAATCAATTATTTCCATATATTAAGTATAAAACACAAAAATAAAGGCAATGACAAAGAATGTTCAAACTACCACACAAATGCACTCATCTCACTTGCTAGCAAAGTAATGCTCAAAATTCTATAAGCCAGGCTTCAACAGTACATGAACCGTGAACTTCCAGATGTTCAAGGTGGATTTTGAAAAGGCAGAGGAACCAGAGATCAAATTGCCAACATCTGTTGGATCATAGGAAAAGCAAGAGAATTCCAGAAAACATCTATTTCTGCTTTATTGATTATGCCAAAGCTTTGTGTATCACAATAAACTGTGGAAAATTCTTAAAGAGATGGGAATACCAGACCATCTTACCTGTCTCCTGAGATATCTGTATGCAGGTCAAGAAGCAACAGTTAGAAGCAGACATGGAACAACAGACTGGTTCCAAGTTGGGAAAGGAGTGTGTGAAGGCTATATATTGTCACCCTGCTTATTTAACTTATATGCAGAGTACATCATGCGAAATGCTGGGCTGGATGAAGCACAAGCTAGAATCAAGATTGCTGGGAGAAATATCAATAACCTCAGATATGCAGATGACACCACCCTTATGGAAGAAAGTGAAGAACTAAAGAGCCTATTGATGAAAGTTAAAGAGGAGAGTGAAAAAGCTGGTATAAAACTCAACATTCAAGAAATGAAAATCGTGGCATCCGGTCCCATCACTTCATGGCAAATAGACAGGGAAACAATGGAATAAGTGACACACTTTATTTTCTTGGGCTCCAAAATCACTGCAAATGGTGACTGCAGCCATGAAATTAAAAGACGCTTACTCCCTGGAAGAAAAGCTATGACCAACCTAAACAGCATAATGAAAAGCAGAGAGATTACTTTGCCAACAAGGTCTGTCTAGTCAAAGCTATGCTTTATGCAGTAGTCATGTATGTGTATGAGAGTTGGACTATAAAGAAAGCTGAGCACCAAATATTAATGCTTTTGAACTGTGGTGTTGGAGAAGACTCTTGAAAGTCCCTTGAACTCAACCAGTCAGTCCTAAAGGAAATCAGTCCTGAATATTCATTGGAAGTACTGATGCTGAGGCTGAAACCCCAATACTTTGGCTACCTGGTGCAGATAACTGACTCATTGGAAACAACGCTGATGCTGGGAAAGTTTGAAGGCAGGATGAGAAGCGGACGACAGAGGATAAGATGGTTGTATGCTATCACCCACTCAATACACATGAGCTTGAGCAAGCCGAGTGTTGATGATGGACAGGGAAGCCTGGCGTGCTGTAGTCCACGTGGTCACAAAGAGTCAGACACGACTGAGCAACTGAACTGAACTGAACTGAAATCAATTTAAACTAGTTTTAATGTTTTTAATTGGAAAAAATATTAAAAGAATCATCCAAAGGGAAACTGCAAAATAGTCTTAAGAGACTTAAAGATTCCTAAATAAATGAGAGTTATACTATTTTCTTTGACGGAAGTCTAAATATTGTTAAAATATAAATTCTCACCAAATTCACAAATAAAAGCATCATTATTTTAACCATTTAAAAATAGCTATTTTAACCATTTTTAAAAAGGCAGCCTTTTTTAAAAATAGAAATTATCAAGCTGAGTCTAAGATATGTTAATTAGTTAAAAGTGTCTTGAAAAAATACAACAAAGTTGGATGTCGTACCTACCTAAGTTCAGTATGAAAAACTTCAATATGAGCTACAAATGTATCATAACCCAAATAGTACAGTATTAGTACAAAAATAATTTAATAAAACAATGGAACATAATACAGTTCACAAATAGACCCATGGTCATATGAAAAGTTGACATTATTGGGGCTTAAATAATTCAGTGAATAAATGAAAATATTTTAAGCAAATGCTGTCAAAATAACTAGATATTCATATGAGTAAAAAAGTAAACTTCTTCACCTTCCTGAAACCATACAAAAAGAATACTTTAAGAAAAATCAGAGGCTTAAATATAAGGATATAGAAGATATTTTATAATATAACAAAAATCCTTAAACAATTTGAAGACACAAACATAAGAAAAATATCAATTAAATAGTCTTCGTAAAAATTTTGAAATAGAAGAAAACTTGTAGTTATCAAAACATTTGAAATAAAATTAATATGCAAGCCACAGTATGAAAGAAAATATACATGTATTGAATATTTGACAAAGGACTTGTGCCCAAAGTTTGTTTTTAAAAATTTTACAACTCCAAAATAAAACACAGACAATTAAAATGAGCAAGATACCTGTTGCAAACACTTCATTAAAAAATACATATGAAGGGGTAGTAGTCATAGCAAAAGTTTCTCAATATTATTAGTCATCAGGAAAATGCTAATTAAAACAAAAAATGAGACAATACCATCTCCACCATACTTTCACAAATATAGCACTGCAACTATCATTTATTTTCATTATGAAAGTAAAATAGTAACACCATTAGAAGAAAATTTTGGAAATTTTTTCATAAAGCTAAAAATAACACTTGTGGTTTTCTATCCATGAAAAATTAAAATATAATTCCACAAAACTTATATAAGAATGCTGACTTCAGCCATATTAATAACAGTTAAACATGAAACAGCACAAATATATGTTGACAGAAAAATTGATAACCAAATTTTATCATATCCATAAAATGTAATACTACTTACAAACTAAAGGATAATGGAGTGCAGATACATTCATGCAATAAAACTTATGAACAGTATGAACTATACTGAGCAAAAGAATAATCTCATTTATAATATGTCACAGTACAAAAGAAATATGTCAGAATTTGCCTGGAAAGTAAAATGAAAGATCTATTTAAAAGTGATGTTATATCCTATACCTTACATTGGTACTTAATTGTCAAGACATCAGATTTCATATTGCTGTGTCTGCTTTTCATTATGTTGAAGTTCTATCCAAAATAACCTGCAAAGAAATATTAAAATATATTAAGATATCATTTCACCATTGTATTGATGAATGGGTCCTAATTTTCCCATGACAAAACTAAGAAAATGTCAACTAAATTATAGCCATGTTTTGCTTTTGTTGTTCTTATACAATGGACACTTTTAGTAGCAGGAACTACATGAACTAATTACAAGAAGAAGAAGATTTTCTAAATTTGTTTAAAGTTTAATAAGAAGAGAAGAAGATAATCTTCATTCTCTGTGAAGTAACGATGAACTTTGAGAATAGAAATACACCTGGAAAATGTGATTGCAAATTCCCAACAAGGACCTAATTTCTTAAAATAAATAAATAAATAAATAAAAATAAATGGAATATATACATATACATATATATATAATAAATATACTTGAATTTCATAGTTTGAGCTATCTCATTTGAAGTAAACTATTTTTGTGTTTTTATTTCTCTTTTAAATTAATAAACTTTTGATAGAACTGAGGAATAAAAATATCACCGATGGAAACACAGACAAGCAAATGCAGACAAATGGCATCAACCGTTTCCATAACATCTCACCATGTCCCTACAACACAAGTCTTCCTAGGGACCTGAGGAAAAGAGGGCAGCTCCCTTAGGCCAGTGATTCTCAACCTTGATTGCATACTGGATTCACCAAAAAATTTTCATATTATACCTCACCTCACAGGAGGTAATTAGGAATTTCTAGCTGCAGGACACCAAATGACTTAATATTCCACCAACTCTGAGAATTACTGATTTAAACTCTTGTCCTTCAACATGTGCCCAGGTGCTCAAACTCTTAGGATTAAAAAAGCTCTTTCAAGCAGGGGATCAGGATGGGGAATACATGTAAATCCATGGTTGATTCATGTCAATGTATGACAAAACCCACTACAATATTGTAATTAGCCTCCAACTAATAAAAATAAATGAAAAAAAAAAAAGAGGTCAACAATTTCTTGAACAGATAGATAAGTGAGTAGTTCAGTGACATGCTTATTGGTCATGCAAATTCTGAGATCACTCTCTTATTTCTCTTATTATAGTCCATTGTGGGTGTATACTAATAATTTTTAATTGATGTACAATAGTGTAGGCCATTATATAAGTGCTATTAATGTTGTCCAGTTGCTAAGTCATGTTTGCCTGTTTGACTCTTTGCAACCCCATGGATTGCAGCACACCAGGCTCCTCTGTCCTCCACTATCTCCAAAGTTTGCTCAAATTCATGTTCATTGAGTTGATGATACTCTCTGCACAGCATTGTAATTCGACATCTGTACCCATTATAGAGTGGCCATCCCTAAAGATCAAGTTGCCAGCCACTTCTGTGCATTTGACTTCCTTGACTTTTTTCACTTTCCCTTCAATAGCTAGCAGTCTTTTCTCTGTATCTGAGTTTGTTTCTGCTTTGCTTTTTGTTTGTTTTGTTTTGTTTGTCTGTCTAAATTTCACATCTGAGTGAAGTCGTATTTGTCTTTCTCTGTCAGATTTATTTCCCTTAGAATAATTTTCTCAAGGTTCACACACATTGTCACAAAGGGCAAGCTTTCGTTATTTTTTATGACTGACTAGTCCTCACATACATATATATATATATATATATATCTGTATATATGTCAACAAATATTTATAGAGCATACTAAAGAGATTCACATACTTTCATTTAACTTTTAAAAATATGATCTTAACAGAAAGCCCATGAAAGAGAAAGGCATTTTTATCACTATCTTATAGCTAAGGAAACTGAATCTCAGCATTTCTATAACAGTCTTACAGTCCTACAATTGATAACAAAGCAGCAAGGATTTGAACTAGAGCCCTCATATAGTTCTATCAATCTATTACACTTTCCATAATAGCTCACAGTTCTATGAATATTCTCTGATAACATTTGAAGTAGAGATTAGAGATCTTCCAAATAACACTTGAAAGAGATTTAGAGCAATTTTTATCATATTCTATTGCTTTCAGAATCCAAACTAAACTTACCTTTATTGCTACTTACATAGTATAATTTTACTGTGGTGCCTTTTTCTTCTTATGATTACATATTATTTTCTTCTAGGAATTGAAACACTTTGCAGACATTATCCAATTAAACCTCGTAAATTTCCCTTTGAGGTGATATGAAATAACTGTTAATCATTTTTCCCTTCTATATTTATATTTCCATTTAGAACTATAGAAATCTTAGTGAACTAATAGTTTATAATTAGCCTTCTTCGATTTAAAAGGGAACAAATTCTCATATCACCAGGGCAGCCTCCATTAAACTTCTATAATAGCAATAGAAAGGGAGAGGCTTGGAAATGACATAACAATACAAAAGATGAGAAAGCTGGCATGTGGAGAAAATGTCACTATTATTTCTGGCTATAATGGTAGGCTTTTCTTCATACAGTTCACGGGGTTCTCAAGGCAAGAATACTGAAGTGGTTTCCCAATCCTTTCTCCAGTGGACCACAGTTTGACAGAATGTTCCACTATGATCCATCCTTCTTGGGTGGCTCTGCATGGCATGGCTCATAGCTTCATTGAGTTAAACAAGGCTGTGATCCATGTGATCATTTTGGTTAGGTTTCTGTGATTGTGTTTTGTTTTGTTTCTGGATGCCACAGGATTGTAGTTCTTACTTCTGTCTGCCCTCTGATGAATGCGAATAAGAGGTTTGTGCAAGCTTTCTGATAGGAGGGACTGGTTGTGGGAAAAAGTGAGTCTTGCTTTGGTGGACAACGTCATGCTCAGTAAACCTTTAACCTGATTTCCTGCTGATGGGTGGGGCTGTGTTCCCTCCCTGTTCTTTGGCAGCCCAGCCCTGGAGTCTGCAGACTCTATAGTAGGGCTAAATGTGACCTCTAAAATGACTTATGCCATCATGTGCCTCCCAGGACCGCTGCTGCCAGCGGCCCTCCAAAATCACTGCAGACAGTGACTGCGGCCATGAAATTAAAAGACACTTACTCCTTGAAAGAAAAGCTATGACAAACCTAGACAGTGTATTAAAGAGCAGAGACATCACCTGGCCTACAAAGGTCCATATAAGCAAAATTATGGCTTTTCCAGTAGTCATGGACAGATATGAGAGTTGGACCATAAAGAAGGCTGAGCACCGAAAAATTGATGATTTCAAACTGCAGTGCTGGAGAAGACTCTTGAGAGTAACTTGGACAGCAAGGAGATCAAGCCAGTCAATGTTAAAGGAAATCAATCCTGAATATTCAATGGAAGAACTGAAGCTGAAGCTCCAATACTTTGGCCACCTGATGCAAAGAGCCAACGCACAGGTAAAGACCCTGATGATAGGAACGATTGAGAACAGGAAGAGAAGGGAGTGGCAGAGGATGAGATGGTTGGATGGCATCACTAAATCAGTGGACATGAGTCTGAGCAAACTACAGGAGTTAGTGAAGGACAGAGAAGCCTGGCATGTGGCAGTCCATGGAGTCACAAAGAGTCGGACATGATTTAGCAACTGAACAACAACACTGATAGTAAGCTTATACTTTTTACATTATATTTTTCTTTTAATGCACATGCCAAATACAAAAAAAAACTTATATGCAATTTCTTCAAATTGTATAAGGGTGCTATATAATCTTCTGACAGTTGATAAATTGTAACATGATTTTTCTAATGTTACAAATAAAGTGTTTTGTTTAAATGTTTCATATTTAGCCATCCTGTGTCTTATTTTATAAATATCAAATGATAGCATGTTTATTTTGTGAATATTATTGCCAAAGTCCAACTAGTTGTTTAACTTCTAAGTTCTTAAATATCTAGTTTGCCATTTGATATCTCAACTGTACCTACAGTTTGGGGACGTTCTTGTTTTTTGTTCCAAACCAGATACTATTTCCAGATATCTATGCTATTACCACTCCATCAGATTATTTATGCTTCACTTTTCTAATACATCTTCTATTCTGTTACCTAACAATATAGATTTTCTTAAAGACCATTTTATATGTTAAATCTGAGTGTATTTTTCAACATCTAAGATTTCAAAATATTAACTGTATATTGGAATACTTAATAATGAACTTATAGGGAGATGATTTTGTTGCAAGCAAATATGATTCAGCTCATCACTTGTGAGAGTATTATTTTTGAATTTGACACACCATAGTGTCTTGAGTTGTTTTCTCTATTTAATAGCAGAGTAAAGCCAAAAGCCATAAGTTTAAGGTGCCACACAGAGTCTAGACCTGAAGAAACAAGGGAGAGGAGTTACTGAAATTTGGACACAACAGTTCTTTGAAGAAGACTGTGATCTTCTGTACCTAGGTGCAACAAATCTGCTACAAACTACCAGAGATGGAAACAGAATTAATGTCCTATCCTCCTTCCTCACACCCTGTGACCCCTGCTGATGCCTTGCATTGATAAATTCCAGCAAAAGCCATATGGTAAAGAACCTTATTCATATATCATAAATGAGCCATTTCTCAGGGGCATATAGCAGGATATGGAAAGGTGGAGTGTGGATATGGAGTAGCAAACAAGAAATACATAGCATAAGGGATTTTAATGTCTCTTTATTATGTCTTCTGCTGTCATGCCTGAGGTGTTACATATAAAACACATTTTATTATGATTTATTTTTCTATTATTTCTCTTTTACGATTCTTACAGTTTCACAGTGATTGTTTCAATATGTGGTGATAAGTAGGTAATATAATCTATGAAATACTTTAACAAGATGTAAAGAGAGTACTAGAAATTAATGAGGCAGGTAAGGTGAGAATCACATTTTGCAGATTATTAAAACTAATTGGTATAAATAATTCTAAAATCTTAAGTCGAAAACTTTTTCACTGGCTTTGAAATATTTGAATAATCTAGACGAGAACTGACAAGCCTTTGATCTAGTCATCTGCCCTACCTACCCTTTAGGGTGGACACCATTATCTTTTTGTGACTTAACTCCATGGAGCTTTTTCTTCATCCTCTAGGTTTGATTTCTGTTTTTTGTTTGTTTGTATTTGTTTTTACATCTTTTTTTTTAGATGGATGTCCTCTGGAATCTGTCATAAATATCTTGAGTCTCTCAAGATATTTATTCCTATGAATCTTTACCTCTGTATTAGATTCCTTCCTCTGTAGAAGATAATTTCTACCTCTGTCAACTATGGTTTCTAACCTATTAGAAATGACAGTACTTCAGTCAACTCAGATGTTATCATAGAGTTCTCATTTATTTTCAATGTTCACAAATGTAATTGAGACACAGTACATTGTTTGTTATTTGTCTTTGACTCTTCTCTTTATATCTGCCTTTACATGTTCCCCTAGATATCACCTGAATCTAGATGTCTGAAATCTACATTTCTCATACTGTCTTGCCAGTTAATGGGAGTCACTAAAGAAAGATTTGGAGATGAGAGAGAGAAAGAATTATATATATATACATACATACATACATATATATATATATTTTTTTTTTTTTTCATGGTTCTGTTGATATGTCTCATGGCAGCAACAGCAACCTCTTGCTTACGCAGTGTGGTGTTAATATAAGCATGAAGGACCTCCCAGTAGCCTCAGCCAGCAGCAAAGCTGCCATGGGCTTGTCAGACAATGACAGCAGCAACAGTGAGCATATAAATCTCTGAGCAGAGTACGCATTGGCTGGCTTCTACAGTAACAATAACAATAAAATCTTAGGCAATTGAAACTAGAAAGCCTGCTCAGTATGGTGGGACTGGAGACTATGGGCTCCTGTTAAGCTGTAACAATGGGAATTCTAACAGCCACAGCATCCACAGATGCTCCAGAAGCCTCACTGACAGGGATCCTTCCTGGGGACGGCATTTCTATCATTGTCCCTTCCCTGAGGGAAGGCAGTGTTCCCACAGTTTTTTGTCTGTGGGTTACCATCCATTTTACACTTAAATTCTTTCGAACACTTTTATACCTAATTTTGTGCATTAAAATATGTCTGCAATGCTTAGAGTGATATCTGCTATCCTGATGGCATATTGACAAACATATCTGTCTTTAATTCTCCCTTTATTTGGCTATTTTAGCTGTATATAAAATAAATTTTCATATATAAAATAAATTTTATATAATGTATTCTATATACTTTGAACACAATTTAGTCCCTCTGGCATTATCTTCCCTAAAGAACTTGAATCAGCTGTCTTCTCTTTCTTAACATTTGATTGAAACACTTTTTATTTTCTCTCATCTATGGATTCAACTATTCCCTTTCTTATGCTGGCCTCCTGCAAATAATTTAGAATTTTTTTAATATAATGTTGCATTTTCCATCAGCCTCAAATTAGGAGTTGCTTTCTCTCAAAGGCCTGAACGCAAATTTATGTTGAAATTATTATGTCATTATCAAAGATCACTTATCAATGAAGATGTCATTAAACATTAACAGTACTTATTGCTAAATAGCACAATTCCAGTACTTTGACCACCTGATGAGAAGAGCTGTATCATTGGAAAAGACCCTGATGTTGGTAAAGATTGAGGGCAGGAGGAGATGAGGGTGACAGAAGATGAGATAGTTGGATGGCATCTCCAACTCAATGAAAATGAGTTTGAGCAAACTCTGGGAGTAGTGAAGTATAAGGAAGCCTGGCATGCTGCAGCCCACGGGGTCACAACGAGCTGGACATGATTTAGCCATGGAACAACAACAACAACAATAGCAACAACAAAAAGTCTCTTCTTTAATTAGTATTCACATATAAAAATTTGCAAAATTTCTCTTACCTTTCTTTAACCACTTTAATTGTGGCATTCATCCAATTTAGTGTTCTTTAGAATTATGTTTTAAATATCCATGTACTCTAGCCTGGGTAAAAACTTGCTAGAGACTCAAATGCATTTGAGAGTACTAAGGGTGAAAAAATATATGTTTGCAAATGAATTGTGTCTAGAAAAAATAACCAGTGTGAATTCTCTCACTCTCATTTTTTACTACAAGTGTTATTAATGTAAGTTTCTAACACCTGTAACTGCCACACATGCATAGATCACACATATTATAGGTTTTTTAATGTGCTTTATAGAATTTTGTCATTCACAGAAAATCACCACATCTATGTTTGAACACACATGGGACTGAAACAACAGGCTCAGCCAAGTCTTCCTTTGTCATTTATTTACCGTCATAAAAGTTTTATTACACTTAGAAAACTAAACTGACAAAGATTTTAAAACACTAGTTTACATCCAAATGTTTCCCTATAATTCACTTAATTCTTTCATTTACTAACCCTCATTGTGTTTCTATAGATTTCATTCAATTTCCTAATTCCTCAAAAAATCAATCTTAAACTCTTTCTTATCTTAGTGCCCTATTATTTCAAGTCCGTTCATGGATAAAATAATAAATTGCTTTCCTAGCAATGCCTGATATTCTATATCTCAGTTGTTTTTCTCCTGCATTAATATAAGTACAAATGGCATAATTTTGCCATGGTAATATCTGTTAATTTACTTACAGTTGAATGCATATCCATCAGCATACAGGAAGCATTCTGTGATATAATTTATGCAAATGGAAAATCTGAGAGAATACATTATTGTTTCATTTCCCCATCCAATGATGTCACTCCTTCTATTTCTTATTGCTATATACAAGTGGGCTCTTATTACTGTGTGTGTTCTTCTGTATAGTGATCATTTTAGTATAATCCTCCTTTGACAGCATATTTTATCCAAGATAACCCACAAACACTTATGCAAATAGTGCAGTACTATACCGGTCCCACAGAGTTGTAGGTTTTCCCCAAATTGAAATGTTATATTAGCATTTTATTTTCACTAAAGGATTCAGTATTCTCTAGAGATTTGCTCAAAGCTAGACAAAGATGACTTCACTTTATGATGTGTAGTTTCAATTCACTTGACCGTATAGGTACAAAGGATAAACAATGAATTTGCTTTATCAGCCACAGTGTAAATGCCTCAAACTTATTCATAGGTCAATAGGGTCACAAAGTATTGACTTTACAATTTTACATTTATAAAAAATAAGGTAAAAGTAAAAATAAAAGCAAATGGTGCATAGAAAAAAAAAGTTTCAGAAAATATTTTTAAAAAGTTAGTACAAAAATATAAAGAGAAAAACATAAATATATCAAACATATGAATTTTATAAGTCAGTATTTCCAAACAACCCTTGATTGTGAGGTTATCCTAGTATTGAAAATGTATTCAAAGATTATGTAAATATGCTCATTTCAATAACATAAGGGATATAATATAAAGATGGAAACAGTTTCTGCCTACTACTCATGATTAAATTCTTACTATTTATCTATTAATATTGATTTTTTTTCTTTGATTCTTCTATTAGTTAGAAGAGGTTGATGTTCTGAAATACTTTCAAACAGAAATTGATTTTTGTGAAGTTTTTCTTGTCTTCAAATTCTGGTGGTGGCTCTAACATTGCAAAATTACAAGCATAGTATCTAAAAGAGGTAATTTCTCATTCTTTCTAAATGTTCAGAGACTTAGTTTCTCAAACAAATTCTATCATTTCCTAAGATCTGGAGAAAAGTATTTCTCATCAGTCTTCAAAAAAGCATGCATAGCTTTCCTACCTTATACATATTTCTGGCCTTGCATACTCTTTGGAACAAGCACTTTAGGTCATTGTAATATAGAGTCAAGGGGCTTTCCTGGTGGTTCATTGGTAAAGAATCTGCCTGGCAATGAAGGAGATGCAAATTCGATTCCTAGGTCAGGAAGATCCCCTGGAGAAGGAAATAGCAACCCACTCCAATATTCTTGCCTGGGAAACCCCATGGACAGAGGACCCTGGCGGGCTAAAATCCATGAGATCACTAAAGAGTTGGACATAACTTAGTGACTAAACAGCAATGTATAGAGTTAGATCATAGATATATACATACATAAAATACAGATTTAGACCACCAAGTTTAAATCTAAGTCCTTTTAATACATGCTCTCATGAGTAATTTATTATTCTAATTCTAATATTCTTATCTGTGCAATGAAGATAACAGTAGATCTACTCTTGGATTTGTTATTAGAATTAGATTATGTTAAATATATATAGTGTTTATCAGAGTAAATTTAGCACAAATTAGCTCTAGGTAGTCTGAAAAATATATTGCTGTCTGATTCACATTACATTTTATCCTTTCTTATACATACTGCAAAATTTGATGAATTTTAAGTTCACTGATGTGTGTGTGCTCAGATGCTCAGTTGTGTCCAACTCTTTGCAATGCCTGGACTGCAATCCACAAGGCTCCTCTCACCTTGGGATTCTCCAGGCAAGAATACTGGAGGGGGTTGCCATTTCCCCCTGCAGGGAATCTTCCTAATGCAGGGATGGAACCTCCATCTCTTAAGTCTCCTGCATTGGCAAGATAAATTATCAATAATAATTTATTCTTTAGTCAACTTTTTAATTTTCATTATGCCTGAAGTTGTTTTATGAGCATTATTTTTATTAAACAAATATAATTATCTCTACATGTGCAGTGTACCATAATGAGAACACTACAAAAAATCTGATACTTTTGTTATATACATAAACTTAATTAACATGTAATATCTCAGTAGAGAACAGTTATTTGACCCAATTGGTTATGGGTCAAGAGTCAGATAAAACTTAACTACAGAACAACAATATCTTTAAAAAGTGTAATATTTTGTCCCTTCAGGTTTATCTTGACTACTTTCTTTTAGCGATTTTTATGTAATTCAACAGAGCTTAAGCAACTAAATTTAGAAATATCACTGTGGAATCAAAGCATATTCACTTATTTGATGTGGCTTACATGCCTAATTATCACCTCTAGAAATACATTGATTTTATATATGTGATTATGTAACAGATGCTTTCATGTACTTCATCCCTGTAGAAAATTATTTCCAGTGAGTTTTTTATAAACGGCTTAAGTGTGAAAACTTTTAAGTGTTCATTTTTCAAATACTTCATTATTTCATTGGGTTCAAATATTTCTGGCATTCAGGTTTTGAAGTCATTGATTTTACTTCTACGTGATTTTAAGGGTTTATAATTTGCATTCACAACCTAATTGTTTTTGGAAATTATTCCTCTGTGTGTGTGTGTGTGTATCCCAGTACTATCCAAATTATTGTGATGTGTAATTTACTATACTATGACAACATATTTCTATTGCTCTCTCTTGTAGTATTTTCATTATGTCTGGCTGCTTTAATTTATGACCATAAGATAATAAAATATTGTTACATGATAAGAAAATGAAGGCTTCAGACTTCCCTGGAGGTTCAGTGGTTGAGAATACATCTGCCAATGCAGAGAACACAGGTTCAATCCCTGGTCCGGGATGATTCCACATGCCACAAAGCAATTAAGCCCATGCACCACAGCTACTTAAGTCCACACTCTCTAGAGCCCCTGCTCTACAACAAGAGAAGCCCACCACAGTCAGAAGCCCACTCACACCACAAATAGAGAGTAGCCTCTGCTCACCACAACTAGAGAATGCCTGTCAGGAGCAACCGAAACTCAGTACAGCCAAAAATAAATAAAGAAAAATTAAAAAGAAAAATGAAAGCCAAACTAATCAGATAATATGTTTTCATGGACATTTGGAAGGTATTGCTTAAATGCAAAGGCTTGACTACCCTGGCCAATAGTTTAGGTGCTATGAACAAGACATCTACAGGGAAGGAGGCATACTATAAAAAAGAAAAGTTTACTTTGCATACACTTCCAGCAAGCGCTTCATTTACATATTAAGCTCATATTCATTGAGAGCCTATATTATATATCAGACACTGCTTTAGACACCAGGAAAAAGAATCAATAGGATGATGAGAATTTCTGCTCTCATCAGACTGAAACTCTAAAGGTAGACCCCAACAATAAAATTAAGCATAATGCCAGTAGTTCCTGGTGTCCGAGTGGATGGGATTATAGGCAGTCACTGCTATTGCACAGGTACAATCAACTGGGGAAGAGAGGTCCTGCAGGTCACATGGTAGTGCCAAAAATAAAGCATAACAGTTAAGATTCAGGGGTCTGCAATAAGAGGAGGAGTGATTTTATAGGGGGAAACACAGAGAAAAGTGAATCAGGACAGAGAAAGGAAATCTATAGCGCTGTCAGGATAGCTTTCTTGAGAAGCTGACCTTTATGCAGAAACTTGAAGAAAATGAAAACCACATATGATAAGAAATTACCAAGTGCAGGAAACACATTTGCATGCCTAATATGTTCCAAAAACAATAGAGAAGACAGTTTAGCCAAAGGGAATGTTGGAGGACATGAGATTAGAGTACTCAGAAAATAAAAATTATTCAGTTTTTCAGGCTGTTGCAATTTTCTCTTTGATTTTACTCACAGAAAAATGAGAAACTATTGGAGATTTCTAAAGGGAGAAATGACAGTCACTGATAGAGATTTTAGAAGGATCCCTCTGACAAATGCATTGGGTACACACTATAGGAAATTAAAAGCTAATGATGGAAAGTTAGTGTCTTTTGCAATATCCCAAGGGAAAGATTATACAGTGGGTTATACAGTAGATTATACAGTGGAAGTGACAAATAGATTCAAGGCATTTGCTCTGATAGGCAGAGTGCCTAAAGAACTATGGAAAGATGTTCAAACACTGCACAGGAGGCTGTGATCAAAACGATCCCCAAGAAAAAGAAATGTCAAAAGGCAAAATGGTTGTCTGAGTAGGACTTACAAATAGCTGAGTAAAGAAGAGAAGTCAGAGGCAAAGGAGAAAAAGAAAGACATATCCATCTAAATACAGAATTGAAAAGAATAGCAAGGAGAGAGAAGAAAAACTTCATCTGTGATCAGTGCAAAGAAACAGAGGAAAACAATAGAATGGGAAAGACTAGAGATATCTTCAAGAACATCAGAGATACCAAGGGAACATTTCTTGCAAAGATGGGCTCAATAAAGGACAGAAATTGTATGGACCTAATAGAAGCAGAAGATATTGAGAAAAGGTGGCAAGAATACACAGAAGAGCTATAGAAAAAAGATCTTAAGGACCCAGATAACCACAGTGGTGTGATCCACTCACCTAGAGCCAGACATTTTGGAATGTGAAGTCAAATGGGCCTTAGGAAACATCACTATGAACAAAGCTAGTGGAGGTGATGGAATTCCAGTTGAACTGTTTCAAATCCTAAATGATGATGCTATGAAGTGCTACACTCAATATGTCAGCAAATATGGAACAGCCAGCAGTGGCCACAGGAATGGAAAAGGTCAGATTTCATTCCAGTCACAAAGAAAGGCAATTCCAAAAAATATTCAGACTACCTCACAATTGCACTCACCTCACATGCTAGCAAAGTAATGCTCAAAATTCTCCAAGCTAGGCTTCAACAGCACATGATGTGAGAACTTCCAGATGTTCAAGCTGGATTTAGAAAAGGTAAAGGAACCAGAGATCAAATTGCCAACATCCACTAGGTCATAACAAAAGCAAGAGAGTTCCAGAAAAACATCTACTTCTGCTTCATTGAATATGCTAATGACTTTGAATGTGTGGATCACAACAAACTGTGGAAAATTCTAAAAGAAATGGGAATACCAGACCACATGACCTGCCTCCTGAGAAACCTGTATGCAGGTTAAGAAGCAATAGTTAGAAAGGGACATGTAACAACAACTGGTTCCAAATTGAGAAAGGAGTACGTTAAGGCTGTATATTGTCACCCTGCTTATTTAGCTTATATGCAGAGTACATCATGCAAAATGCTGGTCTGAATGAAGCATAAGCTGAAATGAAGTTTGCAGAGAGAAATACCAATAACCTCAGATATGCTGTGACACCACCCTAAAGGTAGAAAATGAAGACGAACCAAAGAACTTCTTGATGAAAGTGACAAAGGAAAGTGAAAAAGCTGGCTTAAAACTCAATATTCAAAAATGAAGATTATGGCATTAGGTCTCATCATTTCATGGCAAATAGATGGGGAAACAATGGAAACAGTGACTGACATTATTTTCTTGGACTCCAAAAATCACTGCAGTTGGTGACTGCATCCATGAAATTAAAAGATGGTTACTCCTTGGAAGAAAAGCTATGAGTAACCTAGACAACATATTAAAAAGCAAAGGCATTACTTTGCTGACAAAGGTCCATCTAGTCAAAGCTATGGTTTTTCCAGTGGTCATGTATGGATGTGAGAGTTGGACCATAAAGAAAGCTGAGCACTGAAGAACTGATGCTTTTGAACTTGTGTTGGAGAGGACTCTTGAGAGTCCCTTGGACTGCAAAGAGATCAAACCAGTCCTGAATATTAATTGGAAGAACTAATGTTGAAGTTAATGTCCCAATACTTTGGCCACCTGATTTGAAGAACTGACTCACTGGAAAAGACCCTGATACTGTGAAAGATTGAAAGTAGAAGGAGAAGGGGGTGACAGAGGATGAGATGGTTGGATGGCATCACCGACTCAATGGACATGAGTTTGAGCAAGCTCTGGAAGTTTGTGATGGACAGGGAAACCTGGCGTGATGCAGTTCATGGGGTTGCAAAGAGTCAGACACGACTGAGTGACTGACCTGAACTGAACTGAAGAGAAAGATTATGTGGCCTGGATGTTTGGCATTGCTAAAGATAACCTTAGAAATAATTTAATTTGTAATTTATTTCAAATGTAGAGCTAAGAGAATGTTGATTGGTTGAAGAGGTTATGTGAATTAAAGATGAGAAGTGAGGAGGATGCCAAGGCTTTTGATCTAGGAACTGCAAGAAGGGTGTTTCAATTGACTGTGACTGGGAATTCTACAGGTGGAGTACATGGGGGTATACATGAAGGTATGAAATTTGGTGTAGAAAAAGTTAAATTAGAGGTGTCTCCAGCACCACAGTTCAAAAATATCAATTCTTCAGTACTTAGCCTCCTTTAAATTCCAACTCTCACATCCACATATGACTACTGGAAAAAACAGATTGCTTTTTAACTAACAGTAATTGAGGAGGGGCTTCCCTGGTAGTTCAGTGGTAAAGAATCCACCTGTAATGCAGACTTGAGTTTGACCCCTGGATCAAGAAATCCCCAGGAGGAGGAAATGACAACCTGCTCCAGTATTCTTGCTGGGAAAATCCCACGGGCAGAAGGCTACAGTTCACTGTCACAAGGTGTTGGTCACGACTGAGTGACTGAGCACATGTTCAGTAGTAAGTGAATTTACAAGCATAAATCTTGAGGAAAGCTTTTTTTGTATAATGATTTTCATTTTACATATTTACAGATTACAGTTATTTTGCAAAGATTTTTGCCTTTGAAATTAATAGCACCATGTGTAGTAGAAAAGACAGTTTTTCCATTACAGGGGTAATGGAAATGTAGTCTCCATTACAGGGATGGAGAAATGAGGATTTAAGAGAGATGATTCAGCAGATTACAAACAAAATGTAAACACATGTCACATGGCTCAGAAAACAATGGCATTTCTACTATAGTCTCATGCAGTAGTCCATGGGGTTACAAAGAGTTGGACGCTACTTAGTGACTGAACAACAAAAAACTTTTTTTTTTTTTTTTTTAATCATGGTGTAATTGCTTTTCAACATTGTATTAATCTCTGCTGTAAACAACGAATGAATCAGACAATGAATATGTCCCCTCCCTCTTGGACCTTTCTCCCGCTCTCCCCTCATCCCACTTATCTATTGAAAACACTGTTCACAATTACCATGACACAGAAGCAAATTAAATGTCCATCAACAGATTAATTGGATAAACAAGTAATCTTTAAAATACCTGGCCATCTAAAGATGACATTACACAAAAAAGAAGCACAATTTTTAAAACTATCTCTTCTATACTCAAAAATCAAAAGCTTCACTATCAAAACTTTTGAATTTAGCACATAGACACTGCAGGAAACAAGATAGCTTTGAAATTTGACTAACACTTTCACTTTTCTCTATTTAAAAATCAAAAGCTCAGTTATCAAAACTTTTGAATTTAACACATGGACACTACAGGAAACAAAATAACTTTGAAATTATTTTTACTATAAATGTTTTAATTCAAGAATTTATCTCCCTAATAACTAAAAAAAAAATCAACATTTATATTTGGATATTATGCTACTAGTATCAGTTGGATATGGTTTACAAAGCATATAAAGCTGGTTAGCAAAAATAAGTATAATATCTTTAAAGAGGAAAAATAAATCAACAAACAATGTACATGGATATTGTTATATTAATTTTTAACTGTCTCAATTTCTCTTTAGGAGCAAGTAGTATACAAAAATGGAGTAATAATAACAGCATGACAATAATTAATTGCTTGCTTTTGGATTTTTCTGGAGTTTAATAAAGCATTATGTATTTTCTTGCCTTGAATACATCGTGTTAGTTGTAATTATTGTGTTTCCTTTTCAGAGCTCTATTTTTAAATACCAATAAAAGGAGAAATGAATATTTGCCTACAGAATAAACTAAGCTCTGACATTGCATACTAACTGTTAGGTAGTTAGAGTAGGAAAAAAGGAGTCCAAAATCATGGTGGCTAAAAGACATAGAAGGGAAAAGCCCAAGAAAGTAGAATAAAGGAAGGCTCAAGGAAGGAGTGAGGATCAGGTAAAACAAACAGCCCTCCTGACTAGCCCAATTTACATAGGACAGGTCCGTGGTAAGAGAAAAAAAAAAAAAAAGAAATATATATATATGTGTGTATAAAGAGGAGCCAAAACTGGGCCAGGGCTTCTCCTCTCTTCGAGTCTTTTGAGTCAGCCTGCCCTCATGCCTCAAGGTTGTATTTTCCTTTGCTTTCCAATAAAACTGAGCTATAACACTGGTCCGTCCATTGCTTCAAATTTTTTGCTGCAGCGAGACAGAACCGAGGAAATTACAAACTCCCTCAACATTAACCACAAACTCATTTGGTACTTTAGACATTTTTGATATTTCTTCAATGGAGATTGGTGATATGAATGGGTCAGTAGACAAAAGAAATAACTGAGTAAGTCTGAACTGCCTGCCTGATCATTAGGAGATAACTAGTTTATGGACATGTTTAATCATGAGAGAGAAGATAATAAAATCTACTAAAGAACAAACAACAAAATTGCTCTTAGTTAAATTTTCTAAAATATTGATTTTTTCAATCCTTCTTTCAGTCAGACTCAAATATAAGATGAAAAAATCCATCATGTCTCATAAAATGGAAATGTCCAACTCACTAAATTGCTTGAAGAAAAAGTTCCAAAATTAGATAAAAAAGTGAAATGTACAACTAAAACTATCAGAGTGTTTGTGAATAAGGCTATCTTCACATTCCAGGCATCATAGTTCAGTAAAGTTGGAAATAAACTTGCATGTAACAAGAAAGCATTATACACATTTTGAAAAGTTAGAAAATGAAGAATAGAAATGTCCTCAAACATGGAAACATGACAAAAATGAAAGTTCTGCATATACGCCTGCTCATAAATCTTCACAGCAAGAAATGCCATCTTTTACACTGTAAGATTTGCTAAAAAGCCAATTACATCTATGTGGCAAGGGAGTTAGTTTTAGATTCTCTGTCAGTTGGAAATATGGTGTCTTAAAAGAGCATTGTACATAAAATAGCCTGAAACACAGAGATTTTGAATTAAGAGAAAATGAAAAAGCCTAAAATCCTTTAAAAATATGAAATCTTTATTCTTGTCCTCACTACTGAAACACTTCAATGTTTATATACATACACATATATATGTGTGTGTGTATATATATATATATTACAAAAAGGTCATAGAAAACAGATTTCTGCTTTTGTGTATCACAGATTCTATGATATGACTATGACTTGGTTATGCAAAAATCCATCCAAAATAATCTTCTTTTTAACTAGAATTGTTCAACAAACATATGTTGTGTGCCTAGGATGTTCTTAAATCTGGCTTCATCCCTAATTGTCATATGAGCAAATCACTGCCCTAGCAGTATTTACTGTCCTATGGAGACACAGTTAGTAATTGAATATTCAGACAAATAAATTTAATACAGGAAAGTACCATGGGATGATTCAATACAGGAAAGAACCAGGATCCGACTCCAAAGCCTAGGCCTGTAACTAGTATTTTTATGCATCCTGAAATCTTGCTACAGGGTTTGATTTTCAATTCTATATAGATCTATATATATACATATATATATACATATGTATACATATATACATATACATATGTATACATATATACATATATATATACAGTTCACTCATTTAGATGAAGTGTCCTAATTAGAAACAAATCTTTTTTTTTTTTTTTCCACTCTGCTATTCTAACTTCTTACTGCTAGATTTTATAGCTCTTGGATATCTATTTAAGATAAGACTAGAGCTATGTTATTTTATTTTTGAATAACTATATGTAGAGACAATGATAAAAACACATTCAATTAACCAAGAAAGTTTTCATCAGATCTTGACATTTCAAGGAATAAATACAGAAAACAATGATTTGGAAAATTTATAGAATTCTTGCAGTAGCATTGGTCTATAAGAATTTGTATCTATATAAGTAGATAAATAAACATATAAGTGTATATATAATTATAAAATGTATAGCATAATTTTTTAGGAAAACATCCTAGAGATGCATATTAATTATATGATTTTTAAATCTTTATTTTTGTTCGAGTAGTTTCTTTGATTGAATAAAATGTTTAAGGAGAAGGATTTAGAAATTTGTCCTGAGTTCAACACAATCTTAAATAAATCCTTCATAAAATATGCACACTACTGAAGAAGAACTCATTGACTCAGCTACAAATTCACATTAAAAATTAAATATCTATTCTACACTGTATATAAAAATTGACTTAAAATGGATAAAATAGAAGACTTAAACTATTCAAATCTTGGAGGAGAATATATACCATAGTTATGCAAAGTTGGACTAGGCAACAGTTTCTCAAATGCCATTCAAAGAACAAGCAGAAATAACAAAAAGATAAATTGAACCTCAACAAGTTTAGAAGAGTTTACCTCAAAGGATATCATTGTGAAAGTTAAAAAGCCATAAAATGGGCTGAAATTATTTGAAAACCATACATCTGATAAAAAGGTTTGTACTCAGAATATGTAAACAGTAGCATTGATATATACACTACATGTGTATTTAGCAATAAAAATAATACATATGAAAATGAATATTAGCTGAATAAACGTTGTTCAAAAGAAGATACAAAAATGGTCAATAAACCAAATGAAAAATGTTTAACATTGTTATTTGTCACAGCAATGCAAGTTAAAACCACAGTGAGATTTCACTTCACAACCACTAGGATGACTGTATTCAAAACAGAGCAAGTCTTGTGAGGTTGTGAATAAATTGGAAGCATCTTACACTGCTCATGGGAATGTAAAATGGTACATCCACTTTGGAAACAGCCTAGTAATTCTTCAGAATATTAAACATGGAATTACCTTGTGACTCAGTAATTCCACTCCCTCCTAGGTATATAACTCAAAGAAATGAAACCTATGTCCACAAAAATCTTATGAATATTTTTCACATGAATATTCATAGTCATAATAGCTCAAAAGTGAACATGATCCAAATGTTCATAAACTAATGAATGGATAAATAAAATGTGATATATTCATAAAACAACATAGTAATGGTAGTTGTAAAGGACTGGGCAGGGGAAGGAAGGCATGAAGAAAAAGATGAGTAACTCTGGTGGCTATTGATTTTGGGGAGGGGAGGTGATTATGAAAATGTTCTAAAAACTTTTTAGTGAGAATAGCACAAAGTTGTGTATGTACTAAAATCATAGGATTGTATACTTACAATTATATTTGATATATTTTAATATATTGCAAAAGAAGTCACTTTTGAAGAGATTTATAATTCAGAGATGATCACTTAGTGTTAGATTATGGGAACACATCCTCCAAGATAAGGCTGCTATGTCTGATATCTAAAAGTGAATTAATTTTAATGCTTTATATCTAATATATTTAATGTCAGAAAATAATTTTAACTGGTAGACTAGAGTAGCTTGTCTACCAAGGCTTCCCTGGTGGCTCAGATGGTAAAGCGTCTGCCTACAACGCGGGAGACCCAGGTTCAATCCCTGGGTTGGGAAGATCCTTTGGAGAAGGAAATGGCAACCCATTCCAGTACTCTTGCCTGGAAAATCTCATGGATGGAGAAGCATGGTGGGCTACAGTCCATGGATTCACAAATAGACACGACTGAGCAATTTCACTTTTCACTTTCAGAGTAGCTTGTTAATCAGCAAGTTACGTATTAGAAAGAAGTTCTCTTGGACTTCCCTGGTAGTCCAGTGGCTAAGAATTCACCTGCCAGTCCAGGGGATTCTCTGTCAATGTAGTTCCATCCCTGGTCCAGAAAGATTCCACATGCTGTGGGGCAACTAAGCCCTTGCACCATCAGCTACTGAGCCTGTGCTCTAGAGGCCACGCACTGCAACTACTGAAGCTGGTATGCCTAGAGCCCATGTTCCCCAACAAGAGAAATCATCACAATGAGAAGTCCACACACTGCAACACACTGCAATGAAAGAATAATGCTTATTTGCCTCAACTAGAGAAAGCCCTAATGCAGCAGCAAAGATCCAGTTTTTCCAAAAATGAATAAGAAAAGATTTTTAAAAAGGAAGTAAGTTCTGATTTGTGATGTTAAGGTAATCCATTACACATAGATTAACTAAAAATGCTTTGGTGATTGCATTAGTCTTACATTAACATGTGGGAAAATTTTCATGAGGCCTACATACAGTTACCTAAATGAAACCTAAATATCCCTGTGTCCAAATATTCTTTTAAGAGGTTTTTTATATTGCCTGTTGCAAAGTAGAGGGATAACTGATTGAATTTACCCTGTAAATGTTATCATTTCTACCTTAAATAAACCTTTCATATAAGAAGTGGTCTGTGATCTTAAAAGGATAGAAAGCTAATAGGTGCTTATTCAACAGATGGCTGATATATGAGGACAGAATATGCTCTGTGGTTTACTTTCATTGCATATTATTCTCACATTTTAGAATAGCTACCCACCTCAAAACCACTTGGAAATAATCATTGTCTAACAAAGTTAAGTTGCACGTAACAAAACTAGTTTTGGTTTATTCCCACAGATAGGAGAAAATTGACTTGATGACCTAAGGGATTAACTGAAATATAGATTAATTGCAGAAAGGGTTTGCTTTAAAAATTCAAGAGACAGATTGACAAGGGGCAGATATGCAGATGACACAACCCTTATGGCATAAAGTGAAGAGTAACTAAAAAGCCTCTTAATGAAAGTGAAACAGGAGAGTGAAAAAGTTGACTTAAAGCTCAACATTCAGAAAACAAAGATCATGGCATCTGGTCCCATCACTTAATGGCAAAGAGTGGGGAAACAGTGGAAACACTGGCTGACTTTATTTTTGGATCACCAAAATCACTGCAGATGGTGATTGCAGCCATGAAATTAATGCTTACTTCTTGGAAGGAAAGTTATGACCAACCTAGATAGCATATTAAAAAGCAGAGACATTACTTTGTCAACAAAGGTCTGTCTGGTCAAGGCTATGGTTTTTCCAGTGGTCATGTATGGATGTGAGAGTTGGACTGTGAAGAAAGCTGAGCACCGAAGAATTGATGGCTTTGAACTGTGGTGTTGGAGAAGACTCTTGAGAGTCCCTTGGACTGCAAGGAGATCCAACCAGTCCATCCTAAAAGAGATCAGTCCTGGGTGTTCATTGGAAGGACTGATGCTGAAGCTGAAACTCCAATACTTTGACTACCTGATGTGAAGAGGTGATTCATTGGAAAAGACCCTGATGCTGGGAGGGATTGGGGGCAGGAGGAGAAGGGGATGACAGAGGATGAGATAGCTGGATGGCATCACCAACACGATGGGCATGAGTTTGAGTAAACTCTGGGGGTTGGTGATGGACAGGGAGGCCTGGCGGGCTGCGATTCATGGGGTCGCAAAGGGTCAGACACGGCTGAGCGACTGAACTGAACTGAGCTAAAGCAAAGTAAGATCTAAAATATCTTTGCTTGGTTTAAAATCTAAACTAATACTGATGCATAAGACACTAATTTTTCAAGATACAAAATGTTTTATTATTATGTATCTTGACTATAAATAAATACATGAATAAAAATACATAAATAAATGAATATAAATAAGTAAATCCAATAGGTCATTTTCTTTCTTTTAAGTTATCTCCTCTTCAAATGCTATATCCTTTGGTTTTAGCTTTATTTAAATTAAGGCTGCATTAAAATAGGTGAGGTTTATGATCTAGAATTCTATAAAGAGGTCTGTATAATATCTATAAATTCTATAAAGAGGTCTACAGTATAAAGAGGTCTATATAATATCAAAGATGTCTAACACCAAAGAAATAAAATTTACTATCTAGACCAGTGTAATCAACATTGACTGACTACTGTTAAAAAGGTATTCTTGATCTGTCTTAAAGGAACCTAGAATTTTTATATTAAAATTGTCTTTTTTAATGAATCAGTCACTTCATAGAATTATGATAACAGACCAGCTGGTTTTCAACTTTTGGAAAATATTTTTCAATATACTCTGTTAAAAGAGTATTTAGTTCTAAATTAATGTTCATCTTATTGTTTGTATACTCTCACTAAATTTTAACAGGCCTCTTTATTCAAAATGCATTTATACATATGAACTTGAATTTTGAAAGTATGAAAGAGATACAAAAATTACTCAATTTTAAGTTTTTGATCATAAATAGAGCGATATAGGTGAGGCTGTGAAACTTCGAAAGATCACATACAGACATTCCACTCAGTTCTTCTGTTTGCCACATTTATGACTTTAAAGAGGCTGTTTACTAGCCCAACTTCAGTTTTATCATCTGGTTGCAATTTTGGATAATGAAATAGATGATAATTTTGTAGGAAAAATTGATTCAGCTCAATAACTTGCAATTCTCTCACACTGACTTTATAATCATACCAGAGAACTGCCTGTTTTGTTGTTGGCAATCTAATTTAAAACACTTCAGTATGGAGTGTGTTTGTATTATATCAGTTTTAGATTAATTTCAGCTTTATTCTCAGTAGAGTCTAATATACTAACCAAAACTTTATGGTTAAGAGTAGCCAGCCAGCTTTTATCAGAAAGTCCAAAGAAAGGGTTATTAAAAGTATTTGCCTACTTTTTTTGAATATATCAGCCAATGTCTTTAATTATAGACAGGGCCTCATTGATTAAATAGGGGGCTGTGCCAAAATCTTTTAGTAGATGGGTTAAAATATTTTGAAGATAATCTCCGTCCTTGAACAAATCAAAGTATAAGGATCTTTTGTAATTCTCTTTTAACTTCCTGGTTGCTGTGTGTTGTTGGATTCCTAAACTGTTGTGTGCTCAGAGACTGACAATTGCCAACAGAATTCTGCTACCAGTATATTCTTGATCTTTTTTTCAGTTTTGTTAATAAGTGCCACCAAATTATCCCACTATCTCTATTTGAAAGGTTTAACTACAAGACAATTCTTTTCTTTTTTTTTCCCCCTGTTCATTTTCCTAATTTTGTCATGTTAACCTATCTCTTACCCAATGGGCAGCAGAGCATTTGATGACACCTTGAATCCAGAAATTCACATAAATTTAGATTATTAAAAGTTCATCCAATTTTAAACTCCAAATTGATATCTAATTCTCAAAACTTGTCCACTCTGACATACACAATCTATTTGTTCCACTTGTCCCTTCAGTTCCTGATGAAGGGAAGAGGATGTGATGTTTTCTGCTCTGCTTTTTTCCTTCTTGGAATGAACATGTGGTATTTGAATTGGTCCTGGGTTAATTTCACCCTATATAGTTGTAAGATAAACCCTTCTGGTACCTGTATGGAAGCTTGGAGGCAGGTGAAAAAAATGGGTGTTTCATTAAAAAGTTTAGTTGCTTGCTGATCACATTGCTTCTCTCATTACTATTCCTGAACCATTGTGCTCTAGGTTGAAGACAGAAATGGTTTTCTTAGAAGAAGTCGGGTTATTTGCAGAATTTCCAGCTTTGTATCAAACCCTTCTGACATCCTTTGAGTCCTGACACAAACAGTATACTTTTGTGTAGTCTCCTTGTGCACCTGCTAATTTTCCAAATGGATAATTAACACAAAGACACTCTTACATCCTTTCCATGCCCATAGATAGTCTTGTGAGCTACTCAGTTATCATAGTGTATATGCATTTTTAAAAAGTCTTCTCTTTCTCAAATAAATATCAGATCTGTGATCTAAGTCAGCTGTTGATGCAGAATTCCAGCATAAAGAAAAATGGAAATCAGAATTCTACTGGCACTGACAATATCCACTAGTAGTATTCTTGAAGTCTCCCTATTTTACCTTGTCCTGAAATAGACAAAGTGGGGAAGAAAATCAGAGTGCTCCATTTTGGGACCAAAACTGAAGATGCTTTGTAAGGCTTTTGTTTGAGTAATGTTTGGGATTGTCAGACTGTGTACATTCACCTTTGAAGAACTCTAAAGGAGATGCCTGCAACCAATTTATCATAGGTTTTCTTGTATCTCTATAAAAGAAGACATTTATGATTTCATTTATTTATTTTTTCTTCTGTTTTAGGCTACAGTTGACATTTGTGAAACAAGGAAAACAATCTCTCCATACATTATCTTCACACCTACATGGACAATCTAGTCCACAAATTTGAGTTTAACAGTACCTGAAACACTTGCCACATAATCACTTTCAGGGTAAGGGATGCACAAATTAAGTGTATAATCTGTCCTTGTGAGGTCAGAGTTGGGGAAGAGGTTAGCAGAAGACCTGGAAGTGGTCTGAGAAATTTTTGGTTCAGAAGTCAAAGTTCCCAGTTTCCAGGAGACTTGTTTAGCAGAGAAGAATGTGGATTTTTTGTGGGCACATCCTTGGTTCTTCTGAGAAAGTTTTTGGCAAGAAGAGGGACAGAGGAGGTGCCCTTTTAGGTACTGTTTAAACATCTGTGATAGTCAATAATTAAAAAAAAAAAAAACAACTTTTTTTCTAATCTGTTTTATATTTAATTAATTAATTTATTTTAATTGGAGGATAATTACAATATTGTGATGATTTTTGCTATGCATCCACATGAATCAGCCATGAGTGTACTTGTGTCCCTCATCCTGAAACCCCCCCACTCCCCTCCCCACCCCATCCCTCTGGGTTGTCCCAGAGCACCAGCTTTGAGCCCTGCTTCATGCATGGAACTTGCACTGGTCATCTGTTTTACATATGGCAATATATATATTTCAATGCTGTTCTCTAAAATCATCCCACCCTAGCCTTCTCCCACAGAGTCCAAAAGTCTGTTCTCTATATCTGTGTCCCCTTTGCTGCCTTGCATATTGGATCATCATTTATCTATCTTATTTTGATTGTAACAAAATTATTTATTAAAAAAAGTGAGTTACAAATCAATAAAGATACAAATTGCAAGCAGATTTCTTTTTAATTATAAGATCCTACACATAGGAAATCACATTTCAATAAATAGAATCAGAAAAAAATGTAACAGAAAACTAAACATTGTTCATTGAAAGAGCACAGTCACACAGGCATTTAATGCTGGGAGTCAGTGCTATACTTGAAACGTTTTGTCATTCTGCAATTATACTTAGAAATTATCATTGAGACAATGACTTCCCATATTAAGTGGATAGACCCACTTTGAACAAACACTATGCCAATATTTAAAGTAGATTAGTGTAACAATGAGCTTGTTTCTTGCTTATTAATTTATCTTAGACTAATCTTAGACTAATCTTAGACTAATGATAATGGTATTCACAAAGGATAATGGATATTTAAAGTTTTGCTATGTTTTGTTTCAATATTATCCAATGAGGAAAAATCATTCTCATGCATGTATGTTGATGATATTAAAAGAAGAGATTTAATGTAATTTATTCACATGAAGAAAGTAGTGCTGTATTTTCAAAATTTGTTTGTTGGTAGCCAATTCTAGCTACTTCACTTGTAAATTATATTTAAATATACAACTTTCAATTAAAAAAAAACAGAACTTGGGTTCATATATTTTTGAATGTGTTATTTTAATGTATAGAAAATTTTAAATTTTTATAAATTCTGTTTTAATGGAAAATAAAATATTAAGCAATGTATCAGATTTGTAAAGTGTTCAAATGAAAGTGATAACTTTCAAAGATCATCACCTTCTTTAATAATGATTGTTAAAAAGTATGAAAAAAAGTAAAAACTATGGAGCACATAGTAACAATCTAGTGAAATTGTGGTTTTTTTTTTAACTTTTATTTTTGTCTCTGGGTCTTTTTATTTCTCATTAAAAGACAGTTGTATGAAGGCATCAAATAATTAAAAAATACAAAATGTAAACAAGAAGCAAGTATGGATGTCTAGTTTATATCATTAAAATGTTAAGAACTGTCTGGTTCCTTACTTTGCATAAACACAATTGCATAACATTTTGTAGTTCAAAATTATCAGCATAAATTATCTCCTAAATAACCAATATGACATTGCATATAACTCTACAAGTGTGTATGATGCGCTTTCTCAGAAAACAGAGAAAGTTGAAATGTATTCGCTGTAAATAGTTCACAAGTTTTACCATGTTACAATGGAAATGAGTTTGAGTAAACTCTGGGAATTGCTGATGGACAGGGAGGCCTGGCATGCTGCAATTCATGTGGTCGCAGTTGGACACGACTGAGTGACTGAACTGAACTGAACTGAACTGAAACACTGATTTGTTGCTTCTTTTATTTTTTTTATTAATTTATTTCTGAGAAGGGTGAATAATCAGGGAGATAAATTTTTCTCTAGGGAAAAAGCAATGTACTGATTGCATACAGGCTGCTGCACCGTGAGTAAATATGCAAAAAATCTAAACACCAGAGTTTTTACAAACACTGAGACTATATTTGATAAATTCATGTTAAGATATGAAACACTGCAGTAAGTTTCTACTCTGAGTGTCTAATTAACAGGTGATAGATGCTCCTCAGTATATTATTTCAACAAGACCTAACTTATTTTATACTCAGGATGTCACAGCAATGTCAAATTGCTATAAAAATCTTAAACACTTGTTCTCAGTGTTTAGATTACTAAATTGGCAAAATACATAGTGTAGTCTTAGCCTTTAAATTTATGAATCTTGATTTTTATTTTTATTTTTTAATGATACATAGCTTTCTTACTGGAGAAGGAAATGGCAACCCACTCTAGTATTCTTGCCCGGAGAATCCCAAGGACAGAGGAACCCGGCAGGCTACAGTCTGTGGGGTCGCAAGAGTCAGACATGACTTGGTGACTAAACTACTGCTACTGAAATTCACATTGGAGAAGGAAATGGCAACCCACTCCAGAAATCTTGCCTGGAGAATTCCATGGACAGAGGAACCTGACGGGCTGCAGTCCATGGGGTCACAGAGAGTTGGACACGACTGAGTGACTAACACACACACAACTTTCATATGCTTTAAAATATAGACGGTCCTCAACATATAATGGCACCCCACTCCAGTACTCTTGCCTGGAAAATCCCATGGACAGAGGAGCCTGGTAGGCTGCGGTCCATGGGCTCGCTAAGGACACAACTGAGCGACTTCACTTTCACTTTTCACTTGCATGCATTGGAGAAGGAAAGGGCAACCCACTGCAGTGTTCTTGCCTGGAGAATCCCAGGGATGAGGGAGCCCAGTGGGAGGCCATCTATGGGGTCACACAGTGTCGGACACGACTGAAGCGACTTAGCAGCAGCAGCAGCAACATATAATGGTGTTATGAATGGACTGCTTTCACATCATTGCATTCAAGTTAAAAAATTGCAAGTCAAATCACCATATGGAGGGACTACCTGTATGGGAAAAATGTATTGACATTTTTGTATAATACAGACTAGTTGTGTTGATTGTCATTAAACTGAACAAAGAATGTGTAACTCTTAATAGCTTCCAAGGAAGGGGATACCTGTGCATTACTAAGTAGCAATGAAAACTACTTCACTATTTTTTTTTTTTTCCGGTGAGTTGATCTGCCACATTACTGTTTGGCTTTTGAATATATTAAAATGTAGTGTCACTGGAAACTTTCTTCCTGCCGCACTTTGTTTCAGTAATGCCAAGATAACATTTCTGATACAGTCTTAGGCTAATGTCGACAATTTAATTTTATAGATATTAATATAAATATATAATATCAGCATTGGAAATTATACTTTTAAGAAACCACAAACTTCTATTATTTTATGTTAAATACTGAACATCTGATTAGAATGCTTTTAAAACACATTTACTGAGATACAATTTTAAAACCATATAATTGCATTCAAAGTGTAGAGTAAAATATTTTTAGCTTATTTAAAGTTGTGCAATCTTCACATTAATATTTTTGAAAATTGCTATCATTCCAACAGAAGTCCTATTTCCTTTAGAAGCCTAAGTAATATTCCTTCTCCATCCACTATGCCAGAAGTTAAAACCGATCTACTATATGTCTTCACAAATGTGTCTATTCTGGACCTTTCATGTAAATAGATCCATAAAATATATGGCATATTGGCTTCTTTTTCTTAACATATTATTTTTATAATATCTATATTGTGGCATTCATAATTTTTATAACTGCATCAGGGAGTATTTCAGATTCTGTTTACCCAATTGAGAGACATTTAGTTTGTTTCATCTTTTTTGCTTTTGTGAGTAATATCACTATGAATATTTGTGTCCAAATATTTGCATGGACAGGGCTTCCCTGGTAGCTCAGCTAGTAAAGAATCTGCATGTAATGCAGGAGAACCTAGTTTAATTCCTGGGTTGGGAAAATTCCATGGAGGAGAGATAGGCTACCCACTCCAGTATTCTTGGGCTTCCCTGGTGACTTAGTAGGTAAAGAATTCACCCACAATGCGGGACACCAGGGTTCGATTCCTGGGTTGAGAAGATTCCCCCGGAGGGGGTCATGGCAACCTATTCCAGTATTCTTGCCTGGAGAATCCCCATAGACAGAGGAGCCTGGCGGGCTACAGTCCATGGGATCAGAAAGAATCAGACATAACTGAGCGACGAAGCACAGCTCAGCACAGTTTGCATGGACATTTGGTATTATTTCTGCTTCCCTGGTGGTTCAGACAGTAAAGAATCTGCCTGGAATATAGGAGACACAAGTTCAATCTCTGGGTTGGGAAGATACCCTGGAGAAGGGAATGGCTACACACTCCAGGATTCTTGCATTGAGAATTCCATGCACAGAGGAGCCCGGCAGGTTAGAGTCCATGGGGTCGCAAAGCATGGGACAACACTGAGGAACTAACACTTTCATTTTCTCAGTTTTTACTTTCTCATGGGTATATGCCAAAAGTAGATTTCCTAGGTTTTATATATGTCAATTTTATGTTTAATATTTTAAGGAATGTTGTCTAAAATATCTATATCATTTTATATCCCTACTAGCAAATGCATAAGTGTTCCAAATTTTCCATATTACTCCTCTCACCAATTACTGTCTTTAATTGTAGCCATGTTAGTAGATGTCATGGGGTATCTCATTGTGATTTTGATTTACAATTTTTTAATCACTACTGAATTTGAGAATACTTTTGTCAGTTTATTGGTCATTCATATATTTTCTTTAGAGAAATGTCTATTTGTATCATTAGCCCATTTTTTAATTGGGCTTTTTTTTTAATATTACTGAATTATCTGGGCAATCGTTTGAATTGTTCTTTGCATATTATTGAGTTCCTTACATCTGGTATGTACAAGTTTTATAACCAGGAAGGGTTAATTTTGGATTGATGCTGGAGTTGCTTCTGTGACTATAACCCTTATCTTGCCACTGTTGTAAGCATACATCATGGTCTACCTTAGAGAGATAACTTGAGCTGCCCACCTGTGAAGGACCATAAGAAAGTGAAAATAACACATTCCCTTGCCTGAGTCTTGCCATTCCAGGGGAGAGTTACAAGGATGGAATAGGCTTGTTTTTTTTTCCCCCTTTGTTTCCTCATCTACCTGCAGCCCATCTCTGATCCGTAAAATAGCCTGGTAACCAGGCCCCAACAAGATGGTTATTTTGAGGCACTATCCTGCCATCTTCTCAGTCAGCCAGATTCCAAATTAAAGTCCCTTCACAGTTCCAACATCCTGTCTCGGATTCATTGACTTGTGCAGTGAGCAGAGTAAGCTTGGACTTGGTAACAGTATCTTATCAGATATATTATTTACAAATGTTTCCTTTCTTTCTTTGTGTTGCCTTTTAATTCAGTGGTATTCTTAAAAGCAGAGATCTTTTATTTTGATGAAGTTCACTTCATCTATTTTATATTTTGTTGCCATACTTATAGAATCTTCTATTACAATCCATAGTCTATTCAATGTCATAAAGATTTACCCCTATTGTTTATTTTCTCAGTTTTTGTTCTTATATCTAGGCCTATTATCTACTTTGTGTTAATTTTTATATATGGAACAATATAGAAATCCAAATCATTCTCTTATTTGTAGATACTATTTTTCCCAATACTGTCGATTGAATAGACTGTTTTTTTTTCTTCATTGAATTGATTGTCAGCCTTGTCCAAAATAAGTTAAACACTTATTTCTGTATCTCAAATCTATCAATCCATCCTTATGCCAGATGGATTCTATACAGCTACAAATCTGATTGCATTATGTTAAAAAAAAATCATCAATAAACTCCCAATGTAAAAATCCAAACTTGTAGTTTGTGAAAACAATCATTTTGCCTGAGAGTAATCCTAATAATATGCTGATAAAAATAAAGAATAGAAATGATACTTATAACATAGCAATGATATTAAACATTGTTGTTCAATCAGTCAGTTTTGTCCGACTCTTTGTGGCCCCATGGGCTGCAGCACACCAGGCTTCCCTGTCCTTGATGATCTTCTGGAGATTCTCATCCTGTGTAGCCCCTTTCTCTTCATGCCCTCAGTAGTTCCCAGCATCAGCGTCTTTTCCAACAAGTCAGCTGTTTGCATCAGGTAGCCAAGTATTGGATCTTCAGAATCAGCATCAGTGCTTCCAATTAATGCTCATTGTTATTTTCCTTTAGGATTGACTGGTATGATCTTGCAGTCCAAGGGACTCTCAAGAGTCTTCTCCAGTACCACAGTTAGAAAGCACAAATTCTTCAGTGCCAAGCCTTCTGTATGGCCCAACTCTCACATCCGTACATGACTACTGAAAAAACTGTGACTTTGCCTATATGGACCTTTGTCAGCAAACTGATGTCTTTGTTTTTTAGTATGATGTCTAACTTTGTCATAGCTTTCTTTCCATGGGGCAAGCAATTTTAATTTCATGTCTGCAGTCACCATCCACAGTGATTTTGGAGGTCACACACACAAAAAAAGTCACTGTTTCCATTTTTCCCCGTTTATTTGTCATGAAGTCATGAGACTAGATGACATAATTTTATATATATATAAAATTATATTTGACAATGTTTCAGGTGAACAGCAAGGTGATTCAGTTATACAAATATGTATATATTGTTTTTGAAATTATTTTCCATCATATTTTGTTACAAGATATTGACTATAGATCACTATGCTATACAGAAAACTTTTGAGCTTGTTGCATATCTATTTTTAAATTAGAAATCTAGCATTCTATTCATATTAAATTCAACAAATGAAATCAAAGCATGGTAATTTTTATTTAGTCAAAATTTGTAAGTATATATAATGTATATATGTATACAAAAAACAGATAGAACAAGATGGCAGAGTAAAAGGGCATGCAATCATCTACAGCAAGAACTCCAAAATTCTTCACTTCTGCTATATTCATAAGTATATGCTTATACACTGCATATAAATTAAATAAGCAGGGTGACAATATACAGCCTTGACATATTCCTTTCCCAATTTAGAACCAGTAAGTTGTTCCATATCCAGTTCTAACTGTTGCTTCTTCACCTGCATACAGATGTTCATGATCTGTTTGATTTATGGATGATCTAAATCAAATTCCTTATGATTATACAGTCAAAGTGACAAATAGATTCAAGGGATTAGATCTGATAGACATGAAGATCTATGGACAGAGGTTTGTTACATTGTACATCAGGCAATGATCACGGCCATCCCCAAGAAAAAAGAAATGCAAAAAGGCAAAGTGGTTGTCTGAGGAGGCCTTACAAAGAGCTGAGAAAAGAGAAGCTAAAGGCAAAGGAGAAAAGGAAAGATAGACTCATTTGAATGTAGAGTTCCAAAGAACAGCAAGGAGAGATAAGAAAGCCTTCCTAGGTGATCAATGCAAAGAAGTAGAGGAAAACAATAGAATGGGAGACAAGAAATCTCTTCAAGAAAATTGGAGATACCAAGGGAGCATTTCATACAAAGATGGGTTCAAAAAAGGACAGAAATGGTATGGACCTAACAGAAGCAGAAGATATCAAGAAGAGGTGGCAAGAATACCCAGAAGAACTATACAAAAAAGATCTTCATGACCCAGGTAACCACGATGGTTTGGTCACTCACCTAGAGCCAGACATCCTGGAATGCTAAGTCAAGTGGGCCTTAGGAAGGATCACTACAAACAAAGCTAGTGGAGGTGATGGAATTCCAGCTGAGCTATTTCAAACCCTAAATGATGATGCTGTTAAAGTGCCGCACTCAATATGCCAACAAATTTGGAAAATTCAGCAGTGGCCACAGGGCTGGAAAAGGTCAGTTTTCACTCCAATCGCAAAGAACGGCAATGCCAATGAATGATCAAACTACTGCACAGTTGCAATCATTTCACACACTAGCAAAGTAATGCTCAAAATTCTCCAAGCTAGGCTTCAACAGTACATAAGCCATGAACTGCCAGATGTTCAAGCTGGATTTAGAGGAAGAGGAACCACAAGTCAAATTACCAACATTCATTGGATCAAAGAAAAAGCAGGAGAGTTCCAGAAAAACATCTACTTCTTCTTCATTGACTATGCCAAAGGCTTCGACAGTGTGAAACACAATAAACTGTGGAAAATTCTTCAAGAGATGGGAATACCAGACCTCCTGACCTGCCTCCGGAGAAATCTGTATACAGGTCAATAAGCAACAGTTAAAACTGGACATGCAACAACAGACTGGTTCCAAATAGGGAAAGGAGTATGTCAAGGATGTATATCATCACCGTGATTATTTAATTTATATGCAGAATACATCATGCAAAATGCTGAGCTGGATGAAGCACAAGGTGGAATCAAGATTGCCAGGAGAAATATCAACAACCTCTTACATGCAGATGACACCACCCTTATGGCAGAAATTGAAGAAGAACTAAAGAGCATCTTGACGAAAGTGAAAGAGGAGAGTGAAAAAGTTGGCTTAAAACTCAACATTCAAAAATCGAAGATCATGGCATCCGGCCCCATCACTTTCCGGTAAACAGATGCAGAAACAACGGAAACAGTGACAGACTTTATTTTCTTGGGCTCCAAAATCAGTGCAGATGGTGACTGCAGTCACGAAATTAAAAGACATTTGTTTATTGGAAGAAAACCTATGGCCCATCTAGATAGCATGTTAGAAAGCAGAGACATTACAAAGGTCCATCTAGTCAAAGCAATCATGAGACAATGGTATTAAGTAAATAATACTTATATAATCTTGAGAATGAAATGGTATCCCACTCCAGTACTCTTGCCTGGAAAATCCCATGGACAGAGGAGCTTGGCGGGCCATGGTCCATGGGGCTGCAGAAAGTTGGATACGACTGAAGTGACTGAGCACGCACGCACTTATATAATCATAATAGAAGCAAATGTTTATCAGCTTTCATAATCAGTAGACAAAAAGTAAAAGATTATTACAGTTGCAAGCCATAATGGGAACATGATTAACTTAACAATATAAAATAACTACACACAATTTGGGAGGGTCGAGCAGAATGATGTGTTAAGTGAAAGTGTATACATGCACAAGTTTTCATCCACCCAGCCCAGCTATTTCTTTTGGCTGGTGTATTTAACCCACTTACATTTAAGGTAATTGTTGATACGTATGATACTATTACAGTTTTCTTGTTTTGGATTTATTTTCTGTAGTTCTTTCCCTTCTTTTGTGTTTCCTGCCTAGAGAAGTTCCTTTAGCGTTTGTCGTAAAGCTGGTTTGGTGGTGCTGAATTATCCTAACTTTAGCTTTTCTGGAAAGCTTTTTATTTCTCTGTCAAATCTGAAGGAGAATCTGCTGGGTAGTCTTATTTATAGGTTCTTCCCTGTCATCACTTTGAATATATCACCTTTCTGACTTGTAGAGTTTCTGTTGAGAAATCAGCCGGTAGCCTGATGGGAGTTCCCTTTTATGTTATTTGTCATTTTTACCTTGTTGTTTTTTAATATTTTATCTCTGTCTTTACTTTCCATTAGTTTGATTACTATGTGTCTCCATGTGTTCCTCCTTAGATTTATCCTTCCTAGGATTCTGTGCTCCCTGGACTTAGTTGACTATTTCCTTTCCCATATTTGGGAAGTTCTTAGCTGTTGTCTCTTCAAATATTTTCTCAGGTGCTTTCTCTCTCTCTTCTCCTTCTGGGACCCTATAATGTAAATGCTGGTACATTTAATGTTGCCCCAGAGGTCTCTTACGCTGTCTTCATTTCTTTCTCACCTTTGTTTGCTTATTCTTTAGTTCTTGTAGGTCTTTGGCAAACATTTCTTGCATCTTCTCAATCTTTGCCTCCATTCTTTCCTGATATTCTGGATCATCTTCACTATAATTATCCTGAGTTCTTTTTCTGGAAGGTTACCTATTTCCACTTCATTTAGCTGTTTTTCTGGAATTGTAAATAGTCCCTTCATCCAGGACATAGCTTTTTGCTTTTTCATCATGATTAACTTTCTGTAAAATGGTTTTTGCTATGGTTTTCATCAGCCCTGAGCTCTCTGGTAAGATTAATACCTTTCAAGAAGGTTTTTAGGGGGATGTTTAAGGGGGCCCTTCCAGTGCCCCAGTCCCAACAGTGAGCCCCTGCTGACTCAACTTCCACAGAAGGCCCTCCAACAGTAGCAGGTAGTTTTAATTCAGTCTCCTGTAGGGTCATTGCTCTTCTCCTCTCGGTCTTGGTGTACACAAAATTTTGTTTGTACCCTCCAAGACTGGAGTCTCTGTTTCCCTCAGTCTTCTGGAAGGCCTATATTAAAATCCCACTAGTCCACAAAGCCAAATTCCCTGGGGATTCCCAGTCCTTTTCTTGTATCTCCAGGTTGGGAAGCCTGACATAGGGTTTAGAACCCCTACAACAGTGTGAAAATTTCTTTGTTATTACTGTTCTCCAGTCTGTGGGTCAGCCACCCAGAGGGTATGAGATTTGATTTTATTGTGATTGCACCCCTCCTACCATCTCACTGCGACTTCTTCTTTAGTTTTGAACATGGGTTATCTTTTTTAAGAGGATTCCAGTGTCCTCTCCTCAATGGTTGTTCAACAGCTAGCTGTGATATTGGTGTTTTCACAGGAGTAGATGAGTGCACATTCTTATACTCCGCCATCTTGAACCAGAAGCCAATCTTAGTTTTTTGAATGTTGAGTTTTAAGCCAACTTTCTCATACTCCTCTTTTACCTTCATCAAGAGGCTTTTTAGTTCCTCTTTGCTTTCTGCTATTAACCTAGAAGCCCATCTATTTTAACCATTTCACTAAATACTCCTCATTGTGTGCTACTTATTTAATGACTGAATTATTCCTCGTAAAAACTTGATAAACTAAATGACATTTATTTGTCATCATGTTCATTTATAGATAAGGAGAATAAACATTAAGATCCGAGGTCAAAGAATTCATGTTCATAGTTATCTAATATAAAAAACTTAAAAAAAAATGCAGAGTTAAATGAATAAAATTACTAAGGATATTTGTAGTTTACATTACCTCATTTTCTTCTCAAAATCATTGTAAAATAATGTATAATTGAGGCTCAGAAACAGAATATGCTAAATAAGTAAGCAATATGCAAAATTGATTTTTGGAAGCACCATAAAATTTATCATTTATGAGGGCATTATATAGCATTGAGACTAAAATCATAGGCTTTGCTATGCAAAAGACTGTGTGACCTTTGATAAGATACTCATCCCCCTTTTTTAATATGTAAAATGAATTAAAAAAAAAAACTGACCTAATAGTACTGTTGTGAGAGATTCAATGAGATAATATATGCTAAAATTCAGCACAGTTACTGATACATAACACAGACTGATCAGATGATGAATTTTAATAATGGTTAAATAATAAGGTTAGATGGACTGATAATAAAGTAATATTACCATTTATTTAACTCATTCAGCAAACACATATTGAGTGCCTCTTACTTGTTTGCAATGCTGCCCAAATGGAAAGATAAAATGAAAAACTTGAAATGTCTTTTGTAGAGTTCAAACTAAAATGAACACAAGAGCAATCATAACTATAATATCTTAAGTGCTATATGTTAATATATAACAAGATGGCATGACTAAGTATGAAGAGGATAAGGTAATTTTGAATAAAATGATGGCATCCAGAACAGGTTCAAGGTACAAAAAGTTTTTTACATTTTATATGAGAAAGTATAAATTTTAAGTTGAGTAGTATAAGTGAAGGGTGACATATAATGAAGGCATAATCATAGAATTATCAAGTATTAAGAATCAAGAATCAAGTGAAGGAGTCAAAACAAGAAATGTCAGAATAAACTTGGAAGCAGATTATATGTGGTCTTAAATGGTTTTCTTAGGAGCTTAAAGTGGAGATGTAGGCAATGGAGAAACAGCAAAAGTCATGCAGTTAAGTGTATATTTCAAGAAGATAAATTTTGTGGAAATGTTAATGAAAAAAATTAGGAGACATTGCTGAAAGGGAAATCTAGTAAAATCTTATTTAAGCAGCTCAGAAAATAAATGATGAAAAAAAAAGGAATTGTAATATTAAAAAAGGATTTGTAAAAAGATAATATATCTGATGGGTACTGGGGATTTATCCTAAATTGGATTTAATGTTGCACTGGATTTGGAGGCTGACCATGGTGATTATGGGACTATCATCAGGGCTTCTTGTCCAGAAAATGAAATGACTGATGATGCCATTTAATCACATTTTAAGGGCCATTTATTTGGTGGCAAAATGAATAATGGGTTGTTTTACCTATGTTGAGATAATAACTAAAGATGTCCAATGAGAATTTGAGATACAGTAATGACATTTAGAGTACTGGAGTTATAAATACAGATATGACAATGTTAATGTTGAAGTTGTAGCATGGAAATGAGCCACACTGTTTAGGCAGAATGCTTAGGAAGTTATGGCAGAATCTAAATGGAAGCTGGGGCTCCTCAGGGTGGCTCAGTGGTAAAGAAAACACCGGCAGTGCAGGAATGTGTGTTCAATTCCTAGATCAGGAAGATCCCCTGGAAAAGGAAATGGCAACCCACTCCATTATTTTTGCCTGAGAAATCCCATGAACAGAGGAGCCTGATGAGCCACAGTCCATGGGGTCATAAAGAGTCAGACATGACTTAGTGACTAAACAACAATATGAAACCTACAAGAAATTCACCAGTGCTTTCTTATCTTCCTAGTTATTCCTCATATGTACAATTCATGATAGAGGATTGATGTTGGATACAATTGGACTCAGCTTTGCTAAAGAATTGATGCTTTTGAACTGTGATATTGGAGAAGACTCTTGAGAGTCCCTTGGACTGCAAGGAGATCAAACCAGTCAATTATAAAGGAGATCAGTCCTGAATATTCACTGAAACAACTGATGCTGAAGCTGAAGCTGTAATACTTTGGTGACCTGATGCAAAGAACTGACTTATTAGAAAAGACCCTGAGGCTGGGAAAGATCGAAAGCAGGAGGAGAAGGTGACGACAGAGGATGAGATGGTTGGATAGCATCATCAACTCGATGAACATGAGTTTGAGCAAGTTCCAAGAATTGGTGATGGACAGGGAAACCAGGCATGCTGCAGTCCATGGGGTCGCAAAAAGTCAGACACGAATGAGTGACTGAACTGACTGAATGATGCTTCAGTTCAGTTCAGTTTCTCAGTCGTGTCCGATTCTTTGCAACCCCATGAATCACAACACGCCAGGCCTCCCTGTCCATCCCCAACTCCTGGAGTCCACCCAAACTCATGTCCATCGAGTCAGTGAGGCCATCCAGCCATCTCATCCTCTGTCATCCCCTTCTCCTCCTGCCCCCAATCCCTCCCAGCATCAGGGTCTTTTCCAACGAGTCAACTCTTCGCATGAGGTGGCCAAAGTATTGGAGTTTCAGCTTCAGCACCAGTCCTTCCAATGAACACCCAGGACTGATCTCCTTTAGGATGGACTGGTTGGATCTCCTCGCAGTCCAAGGGACTCTCAAGAGTCTTCTTCAACACCACAGTTCAAAAGCATCAATTCTTCAGTGCTCAGCTTTCTTCACAGTCCAACTCTCACATCCATACATGACCACTGAAAAAGCCGTAGCTTTGACTAGACAGACCTTTTTTTGGCAAAGTAATGTCTCTGCTTTTTAATATGCTATCTAGGTTGGTCAAGAATAGAAAAATTTAATTGTCTCCTCTTTTCTTCCTATCAAATATTTTGCAAGTATTTTCCTTACTGTTCATGCCTTTCATATATATATATATATATATACACACACACACACACACAGAGAAGTATAAACTATTCCACTAATTAAAATAAAATATAAATATCCTCATTGGTTTCCCTGACAAATATTTTAAAACTCTCACATTCCAAGCATTTGTATTTTCTAAACTAGTAAACACACACACACACACACACACACACAGTCACAGAGACACTTTTGAGACAGCCATCAAACTATCTATTGAATTTTGCCAAGTGGAAATCCTAGAGGAAAAAAGGAAGCACAACATAGAGTAAAAATCTGACATTTACTTTATCATTTGCAAAATATTTTAATATTCCAAAAAGAAGAAAGACATTATCTCCAGATTAGAAGAGTTTTAGAGTTTCTCTCGGTAAAGGGAAATTATAAATCATAAGTCATTGAATCCTTTGTCCTTGCTTTACTCATCTTAGTGTTTTAACTTCTTTCCAAGTGTAAGATGTTTACTATTTTTTGATGAGGAAGATTTCACAGCGCTTTTGCAGTTTTCTCCTTGAGGATAGCTTCTCTAAAACTAATAACGTATTCATGTGTAATGTCCAATCTAGATAAAACTAATGAGTAAATCATTGTTTTAAGTTTTCTCTTGTTTTTATTATTGTTTGCATTTCTTAAGATATGTATTATGACCTGTAATCTGATGAAATACTTTTACTGGCATTTCTTCATAGCAACAGTCATCTGTCAGGTTTAGCCTTTTGTTTGTGTATCATTATATCTATAAGTATTAAATTTCTTTTTCAATTTATTTATTTTTAATTAAAGAATAATTGCTTTACAGTATTGTGTTGGTTTCCACCAAACGTCAACATGAATCAGCCATAGGTTTACATGTGTCACCTCCCACTTAAACATCCCTCCCACCTCCCTCCCATCCCACCCCTCTGAAGAGGTGTGTATGATTTATTTTGTAAATTTCTTCAGGCAGAAGGAATATGATATAGATCAAAATCTCACACCTAATTTAAAAAATTAAGAGTATTGGAAATGGGAGTAAAATAAAAATAATTTTATTTCATTTGTAATTGATTTTAAAAGTAACTAACTCCTGAAATCAAACATAGTAGTTTTGTGCTTATATCTTATGAAGAATAAAATTTATGACCACAATAGCACAACAGTAGGAGAGAGAAATAGGTAATATGCAATTATAAGGTCCTTACATAGCATACCTGTTGTTATAATGTTGTTTAAAGACAGATAATTATTGTATTAAAGTGTGTATCTTACAGTACTCTAAAAATTAAATAATAAGAAAAGCAACCTGACTTAAAAGCCAAAATATTTTACCATAAGTTTCATGAAAATATATGGAGAGGGCAAATAAACAGGTGAACATAATTAACATCATTTAATCATTAGGTAAATGCAAATTAAAACTGTATAGAGCAGTTCTGCATTGCTAACAGAAATGTATAATGGTGCTAATGGTCCTATTTTACCATTTAAAAACAGTTTGACAACTTCTTAAAAAGTTAAATATAAATTTACTATATGAGATGAACTTTCACAAAGATGGAGTAAGGACCTTCCAATATTGACTCCTCTAGAATGCAATGAGAAATTTTGTCCTAACAGTTAAAATCAAAAATTTCCATCAATCCAAGAAACATTTATTTAAGAAAAACAGTAGAATCTTGGGATGAACAGTGAGCTTTTTACATTTTATCCTTTCTCCATCTTAAGGAGTCCTATCCCTACCTCCACGGTATCTTTGAAAACTTATTTGTCTTGTAAACACAGTAGCCCTGAAAATAAACAACCTAGTATTCAGTGTGGAAACAGAATGGGTTTGAAGCTCCCCCAAAGCTCAAACTCTAGAGATATATCATTATTTGAGTTGTCTGGCAGTTCCCTGGAAAATTGCTATTCTCAGTGATTTTCTTTGTCACTGTAACACAGAATTTGTTCAGTGAGTTAAGTCCTCTCCCCAAGGACTTTAGTTGTTTAAAAATCTTAATGGCAATTGTTTAACATTGTAGCTCCCTGGGGTTGTGACACTAGTTGGAAAAAATGAGACAGATAAACTTACCTGAAAGATATGCCCAGAAAGACCTGAGAGGGTCTCATTTCTTTTTGAACTTGAGGCTCCTACACAAGCAGTTAAGTGAAGGTCAAAAGCAAGTTGTATAAACTGTCTATTTAAGGCATATCTCTCAAAACACAAAGAGCACTAGAGCAAAGGGTCAGAGACATCGCTTCAGGACATTTAAGACATCTCTGTTCAGTAGATGGCCAGTAAGCGATCCATACAGAGACTTCAGTGACCATAAACAGCAGAGAGCAGACATTGCAGAAGGAGTGCAGGGGATTCATTAAATAATCAGCAAGAATATGCAAAGACTGACAACCAAACTGTAAACAAACCAAACGTTCATTAGCTGGTGAAGATATCTACAAAATGTAACATATCCATACTATGAAATACTATTAAGCATGAACAAAGAATGGAGTTTTGATGGCATACAACAATATGGTAAAACTCAAAAATATTTCATTAACAGAAAAAAAAAAAAAGACAATATGTTGCATGATTCCAATTAATGAAATCTCTATAAAAGGCAAACCTAGAATACAGAAAGTGGACTTCCAATTGTCTAAAGTGGGGAATGGTAACAGAAAATGACTGGAAAAGTGCACAAGGGATTTGGGGGGTTGGTTATAGAAATGATAAAAAATTGTATTGCAGTAATGGTTGTATAGCTTTGTAAGCTTACTAAAATCCATCAATGTATATACTTAATGTATTGAGTGATCTATAAATCATATCTCAATATAGTTTTCAATAACAAAACACACATACACATGCACACACATATTGAGATACCATTCCAACTGTTAGAATGGCTAAGTTAAAAAGAAAAAAAAGAATTATAACAAAGCATGTGTGAGGATATGAAGAAACTGGGACTCTCACATACTTCTGATGAAATATTACAACACCTTTAGAAAACAATACTTAACATACAATTGGGTACGTTATAGTTAGTAACTGTAAGTTAAACATGCAGTTATTATATGATCCAGCTATTTACATCCTAGATATTAATTAAAAAAACAAAACAAAACAATATCATATGTCCATATAAAAACTCTAATGTGAATATTCATAGAGGTCTTATTTGTAATTGCTCCAAGTGGGAAATACCCAAATGAAAATCAATGGAAAATAGATAAACATTGATGGTATATTTATACAAATGAATACTATTCAACAATTTAAAAAAATGAACTAATGATACATGATCAGTATAAATGAATCTCAAAATAGTTATATTGAGGGAACTAGGACATATTTATTATTCCATTTCTATAAAATTCAACAATTCAGTCTTTATTAACAAAATTCAGATTATTTGGAAAGTAATAAAGGGAATAAAAATGAGTATAAATAAAATTTTGGAGTAATTAACATATGCATTGTTTGATGGTGAAGTTGATTATACAGGGGTAACCATCTAAGAAGTCAAAACTTTCTCAGTAGTTCTAATGAATTATTAAAATACCTCCAAAATGTCCCCAGAATCCTTCAAAAATAATGTTTTTTTTTTCTTCTTTCCCTCCCTTTCTTTAGGGCTACTGTTCATTACACAGTAATTTATATTTTAAGCCTGATCAAAGTTGTATTATTTTCATCTACTACAGCTGTTCTTTCATCTGTTAATTGACCTAGTCTTTTAACTTAATGAGAATTTAGTACCCATTTATCCAATGTATTTAATTAGTATTTTATAATGTGTTAAAGTTTTTCATATATAGCATGTTATTTGATCCTCATGGGTTTTTAATTATAAAAAACATTAGCATACTTAAAAAACATAACATAACATTAACAACTATTTTTGATCAGTAGATAAAATTTCTAAATATAAGTGCAATTAATATTTATAAACTCAACCTAGTCACATTACTATTGTTTTTTCAGTCTTTTATTCCATCATTAGTCTATGCTTTTATTATCCATTAAAGATTTAATAGAATTACTTATTGTGCTTTGTATTGTTACTGCTTTCCTGGCTACTGCTAAGTACTTTATATTTATTATCATATTTAGTATTTATGATGCTATTCTAAAGTAAGGCATTGTAGCTTTGTTTTCTAAATGAGGAAATTGAGGCTCATTACAGGTAAAAATAATGTTCTTCAATTGCTATGCAGGATACATATTTAATTTGGCTTGATTTGAAGGTCAATACTTTTAAATTCTAAGGTTTTATTATGTCATTTTAACTCTTTCAAACAGTATTAAACTGCATTTCTACTGTCCAGTGTTAGATTGTGAACTTATCTTTATCGATCCTTCTACTTTAAGACTTTATTTTTTTTTTTCATTTTTTAAACCATATTCTTGGCCAGATGATCTCCAAAGTATTTTCTTATTTCATATTTAGTCACTATCAATAAGTTATACTCACTTCTCACCTAAGCTCCCTTTTCAATAGCCTCCCTTACCAAATTTTCCTTTCAAGCTCCTTAAATCCTATTGTATTTGATATGTGAGAATCTGCTTTCTTTTGAAATATCTAAGACTCTGAATGATCTATGTATTTTTATATACTATGGGGTTGGTTCTTTACCTACTGTTTTCTGCTTTTCCTTTCAAATTATCATGTTTTATGGTTTACTTCAATCTATCAGTTACCATATTTTCCTCAATTAGTGATGAACACACCAAAATGAAACACACATAATAACCATTATGAGCCAATCAGTCTTAAAATCTTTAAATATTCTCTTTAATTAAAACTTATAGTGAACCTAGGAAAAAGGTAGTTATGACCAGCCTCAATTTTATAAATTAGAAAAAAAAAGAAAAATTATACATATTGTCCAAAATTACCCTAGTAGTAAATGGTTAAGTTGAAGTTGGAATCTAAACTGCCTCCAGTTTCTATGCTTCTAATATCTTTATTATACCACTTCTCATTAATAGAAAAAATGCATTTCCTACTTATGTTTTCAATTTGCTTTTTAACATAATACTGTCAATCCTATTGTATTTGATATGTGAGAATCTGCTTTTCTTTTTCAAAAAATTATCAGAACATTTTGTCTTTTTTTCTTAGAAGGATGTAGAATTTTAAAGACTATTCTCAATTTTTTCTGGGTTCTAAGATGACATAAAGTATAATTTCATCTGCACAGACTACAAACTGTCCCATTCCATGTACAAACACTTTCATTTATAAGAAAATATCCAAATCTCTTCTAAATGCCTCTTGACTGTGTCCTTGTTATATTTATTAAAGAAAAATTATCATATTAACTCATTGTTCTTTCTTCCTCCTATTTACTTGAAACATACATGTATAATATTCCAGAATACTGATGTCAGAAAATACGTATTCCTCTTACCCTAATGGTGACTCTCCAAATTGTTGTCTGACAATACTCTTCCAAATTTTTAAAACTTCTACTTTAGCAAGCTATATGCAAAAGCTTCTCACCATTTTTCCCTCTATTTTTATTCTTAATACTCTTTTATATTCTCCATTGTTACAAGTTTGTAGTTTGCTTTGATAACTAATGTCATTCTTTTTTAATTTTGTTTTTCTTCTATTATACATTAAAAACAATGACCAATCCTTCACATTTTTTTTTTTTTAATTCTCAGATATCTGTAGAATTCAACATTAAGCCCTGTCAGAGAAATGCTTCTTTTCACTGGCAATCACATTGTTACATCAATTATTAAGCTTTCAAAAGATTTTATTAAAACATCAGAGAGAACAATAGCAAGACAGATACACAGGAATGATAAAGCATCAAAATATCTAGTTCACATCATGAAAACTTGGCCTGAAGCTTTTGATGGCTTCCTCCAGTCTCCCCAGACTGATTGCATTATAGATTTACCACTAGGATGCATTTTTCCTGGAAAGGCAAGCATAAATACAGAGTCTCTTTGCCTGACTGACTTACCTAGTTCCTGAAATATTTCCCAGAAGGTAGTAATATTTAACATTCATATCTCAGCTTGTACTTCCCAGGCAGGTTAACCATTTCAACATGAGGAATAATCCTATTCTCCAGGTCAACAGAGACATTTCCGCTTATTCTCAAATTTGGGCCCATGGGACACATAACTTTTCAAGGTAATCATTAGTCTAAATGAGCTATACTTTTAAAATGTAGAATTGGGTGTATACTTGAATGATATTTAATGTAATATTTATTTCAAACAAGTTTTTATTTTTGAATTATAAATGAAATTTATATACAGAGTTATAAGATGTAACAATCAGGTTATCACCTAATAATTTTATTTCAAGTCAAACTAACATCCATGTTAATTTAGATGTTGAAAAGTATAACATGATTTGCAACTGCTCAAAAGAGCTCTAGAATAAGAAGCTCATAGTATAGATGAATTTATAAATACACAAGTAAATGTAAAGTTAAATCTAAATAGAGTGATGTTGTTTTGTTCCCATCTTTTAAATAATCTCCTCTGCATTTATGCTTCTTGTTTTGATTGCCTAGAATGCCAGGTCAATGATCTTAGAAATTATTTAGAATTCTTAATCTGTTACTGTTCTTACTGGAAAGCTTTTAGTGTTTAATATTGACATAGAAAATATTTACCACTTAAATAAATGATCTTTTCTTTCTACAGTGAAATAACTGTTTATTTTTAGTAGTGTTAGTTTAACTTTGTTAAATGCCAAATGCTTTTTATTAATTATATGTAAGAGAACCATAATGCTTTTATTTAAAGTTTTTGTATGTTTTTAAAGTAGAATAATGAAAAAAAAAATGGCTGCAATAATGCATCTTTCTTTTTTTTTTTTTAATGCATCTTATCATTGTAAACCAGTTTGCTATGTGACTTTTGAGCTCCTCTCATCAAAAGGAAGAGTTTAATTCTCCATGCCTTGAATCTAGGCTTAGCAATGTGATTTGCTTTGGCCAATGGGACATTAAAGAATAGGGGGCAAACGAAATCCAGGAAAGTTCTTAGCCCTGAGCTTGCACTCTTTTGTGGTAGAAATTCTACAACATTATACTATCAAGCTTAGGCCACTGTCCTAAAGGATGAGACCACATGGATAGAGGTCCCAGCTGTTCTGACTAACATGGCTTCCTATTCAAACTATCTACGGCCATAGAGCTGTGAATGATGTCAACCTAGAACTTCTACTTCTAGCCAAGACAGACCAGAAGAACCACTCGGGCACACTATAGAATTAAAAAAGAAAAATTTCATTTTTATTTTATTTTATATTTTTTTTACTTTCAGCCACTCAGTTTTGCAGTGGTTTATTACACAGCAAACATAAATTGATAGAGGTACTTGATACTTTGCATTTTTAAATTAAATCTTCATTTTTTTATTAGGATTTTGCTGTTTCCCTATGTTAGAACCTTTTGTGCAGTTATTTTATAATATTATAATAGCTAATTTTCAAATATATTTTCTCTCCTTTTCAAATATCATTTTGATTCTTCATGGCTATTCCCTTTTAAGGTATTCAGTTCAGTTCAGTTCAGTCACTCAGTCATGTCCAACTCTTTGCGATCCCATGAACCTCCTTGTCCATCACCAACTCCTGGAGTCCACCCAAACCCATTCCATCGAGTCGGTGATGCCATCCAGCCATCTCATCCTCTGTCGTCCCCTTCTCCTCCTGCCCTCATTCCCTCCCAGCATCAGAGTCTTTTCCAATGAGTCAACTCTTCGCATCAGGTGGCCAATGTATTGGAGTTTCAGCTTCAACATCAGTCCTTCCAATGAACACCCAGGACTGATCTCCTTTAGGATGGACTGGTTGGATCTCCTTGCAGTCCAAGGGACTCTCAAGAGTCTTCTCCAACACCACAGTTCAAAGCCATCAATTCTTTGGTGCTCAGCTTTCTTCACAGTCCAACTCTCACATCCATACATGACCACTGGAAAAATCATAGCCTTGACTGGATGGACCTTTGTTGGCAAAGTAATGTCTCTGTTGTTTAATATCCTATCTAGGTTGGTCATAAGTTTCCTTCCAAGGAGTAAGTGTCTGTTAATTTCATGGCTGCAATCACCATCTGCAGTCATTTTGGAGCCCAAAAAATAAAGTCTGCCGAAGTTTCCACTGTTTCCCCATCTTTTTACCATGAAGTGATGGGCCCAGATGCCATGATCTTAGTTTCTGAATGTTGAGCTTTAAGTCAACTTTTTCACTCTCCTCTTTCACTTTCATCAAGAGGCTCTTTGGTTCTTCTTCACTTTCTGCCATAAGGGTGGTACCATCTGCATATCTGAAGTATAAGCTATGTTTAATGGATAGATCTATGTAAAAGTTTTCCTTTCACCAAGCTTGTCCAGCTTTGAATGGTAAAGGTATAATCTTTATTTAAGGACAGTCTTTCATGTTCAGGTCTTTTAATTGACATTAGTTTTGTTTTTAGAGCATTGAATATTTTCTACATTTTAACAATTTATTGTTAATCGCATCTCTAACTATCCTACCTTTGGGGTGATGTTGACTCTTTTCATGACAGGAAATTATGAGAACAATCAGGAAAATATACTGCCACATTTATTAACAAATTGAGCCAAACTATTTAAAAAGACCTTTTAAGGAGGATGAACTTGATTTTCTTCAAGTCTGAGGGTTGCTTCCAATGCAACAGCAGCCACTTTACAGAGTTCATGAGTATAAGGAGTGTCCCCAGACACGTATGTTTCCTGATGTATCAGGATTCTTGCTAACTCTGGGCTTGACAAGCAAAGAATGATGAGTTAAGTGAGACTGATATGTAGTTGAGAAGAGGGCTCAGAGAAGACTGACTAAAGTGGTCCAGCAAGTGTCCATTCTCATTATGTCAGTAAAGTTAAGAGAGACACTCTAACTGGGAAATTGGCAATGGTACCTATAAGTTTCCATCTTTACTGAAGAAGGAAATGGCCACCCACTCCAGTACTCTTGCCTAGAAAATTCCATGGATGGAGGAGCCTGGTGGGCTACAGTCCATGGGGTCTCAGAGTCAGACATGACTGAGCGACTTCACATCACTTAACTTCAAGCTCTATTTTGTTGAACTATAATTGCATCTTTTGCCCTCTTCAGATTTAGGAATGTGAAGTCTCTGCAGCCTCTTAACTGTCCTCTTAATTTTGTCTATTTTCTCTTAAATTTTATCCTAACTTTACAGATGTAACACATATTATTTCTACAAGTTGAGTTTGATACATTTTGCTCCTCCAGTATAATTGTTTTCTCCTCTGGTCAATATTACTTAATATTTGCCTGGTATTTTTCTTTTTTTAATTTATCCAGTTAAGATTGTGATGTTTGTTGTTGTTGTTCAGTCACTGGGTCGTGTCCAACTCTTTGCGACCCCATGGAGTGCCACACACCAGACATCCCTGTCTTCGCTATCTCCTGGAGTTTGCTCAAACTCATGCCCATTGAGTCAGAGATGCCATTCAACCATCTCATCCTCTGTCGACTTCTTCTCTTCCTGCCTTCAATCTTTCCCAGCATCAGGATCATTTCCAATGAGACTGCTCTTCACATCAGATGGTCAAAGTACTGGAGCTTCAGCTTTAGTATCAATTCTTCCAATGAATATCCAGGGTTAATATTTGTATTAACTACATATTGATATGTAACAAATTACTTCAAAGTTTGCCAATTTAAAACAGCAAGCACTTATTATCTCACAGTTTCTAGGGGTTAAGAATTTTGGATGTGGCTAAGCTGGATGTCTCCTAGTCAGTCTCTCCTAAGAGTCAAATTAAGATGTCCTTGGAGCTACAGTTCTCTCTCTTATGAAGGAAGGTCCATTTCCAAGATCAATAACATGACTGACAATAGACATTCAGATCTCAGCTGAATGTTAACAAGAGACTTCTCTCTGTTCCTTGCCATATGGTCTTCACCATGGACTGCTCATAAGTTGGCAGTTGTTTGTTTTCCCCCTACTGAATGGAATCTGAGAGAGAAAATGAGAGAAAGCATTTAAGACAAAGCTGTATATTTTTTATATTTTTATCCTATCCTCTACAGTGTCATCAGGGTCTTTTCTAAAATGTCAGCTCTTAGCATCAGGTGGCCAAGGATTGGAGGTTCAGATTTAGTATCAGTCCTTCCAATGAAATTTCAGGATTGATTTCTGTTATGGTTGAATGGTTTGATCTCCTTGAAATCCAAAGGGTGCTCAAGAGTCTTCAACAACACAGTTCAAAAGTATCAATTCTTCGGTGCTCAGCTTTCTTTATGGTCCAACTTTCACATCAATACATGACTACCAGAAAAACCATAGCTTTGATTACAATGACCTTTGTCGGCAAAGTAAGGTCTCTCCTTTTTAATATGTTGTCTAGGTTGGTAATAGCTTTTCTTCCAAGGAGCAAGCATCTTTTAATTTCATGTCTGCAGTCACCATCTGCCATGATTTTGGAGCCAAAAGAAAAATAAAATCTGTCACTATTTCCGTTGTTTCCACATCTATTTACCAGGAAGTGATGGGGCCGGATGCCATGATTTTCATTTTTTTTAAATGTTGAGTTTTAAGCCAGCTTTTTCACTCTCCTCTTTCACTTTCATCAAAGAAGCTCTATAGTTTTTCTTTGCTTTCTGCCATAAGGCTGGTGTCATCTGCATATCTGAGGTTATTGGTATTTCTCCCTGAAAACTTGATTCCAGCTAGTGCTTCATTCAGCCCATCATTTCTCATGATGTACTCTGCATAGAAGTTAAATAAGCAGGGTGATATACTGCCTTGATGTACTCTTTTCCTGATTTGGAACCAGTGTGTTGTTCCACGTGTGGTTGCAACCGATGCTTCTTGACCTGCATACAGATATCTCAGGAGGCAGGTAAGATGGTCTGATATTCCCATCTCTTGATGAATTTTCCAGGGTTTGCTGTGATCCACACAGTCAAAGGTTTTAGTCTAGCCAATGAAGCAGAAGTAGATGTTTTTCTGGAACTCTCTTGCTTTTTCTTTGATCCAACAGATGTTGACAATTTGATCTCTGGTTCCTCTGCCTTTTCTAAATCCAGCTTGTACGTCTGGAATTTCTCAGTTCATGTACTATTGAAGCCTCGCTTGGAGAATTTTGAGCATTACCTAGTTAGTGTTTGAGACAAGTGCAATTGTGCAGTAGTTTGAACATTCTTTGGCATTTGCATGTTGCACAAGTCCCCTTGGAGGAGATTGCCATTAACCCACCATAAAGCTGCTGGGCAGACAACCCACAAACTGGAGAACAATTATACCAAAGAAATTCTCACACTGTTGCAAAAGTTCTAGGGCCCAGAATAGATTTCCCAAGCTGGGGGTCTGGCAAAGGGACTGAGAACACCCATTAAATTTGAAGGCCAGTGGGATTTGATTACAGAACTTCCGCAGGACTGGGAGTCAGACTTTTGGAGGGCACAAACAAAACTTTGTGCACACCAGGACCAAGGAGAAAGGAGCAGTGACCCCAGAGGAGACTGAGCCTGAGTTGCCTTGGAGTGTCCAGGCATCTCCAGGGGAGGCATGGGTCAACAGGGGACTGCTGTGGGGTCAGAGGCACTGAATGCAACAGTCCTGGGAGTGGAGGCATGCTGGCGTAAGTTCTTTTGAAGGAGGTTGACATTTGGCCTTAGGTCAAGTTACAGGGAGGGAACACAGCCCTACCCATCAACAGAAAATTGTATTAAAGATTTACTGAGCATGGCCCCGCCCATCAGAGCAAGACCCAGTTTCCCCACAACCAGTTCCTCCCTTCAGGGAGCTTCCACAAGCCTCCTATTCTTATCCATCAGAGTCCACACAGAATGAAAACCAATCATACTGAAAACTAAAGATATGACCAACCTAGACAGCATATTAAAAAGCAGAGACATTATATTGCCAACAAAGGTCCACCTAGTCAAAGCTATTGTTTTTCCAGTAGTCATGTATGGAGTGAGAGTTGGACTATAAAGAAAGCTGAGCACCAAAGAATTGATGCTTTTGAACTGTGGTGTTGGAGAAGACTCTTGACAGTCCCTTGGACAGCAAGGAGACCCAACCAGTTTTTTCCTAAAGTAAATTAGTCTTGAATATTCATTTGAAGGACTGATGTTGAAGCTAAAATTACAGTACTTTGGCCACCTGATGGGAAAAACTGATTCATTTGAAAAGACCCTGATGCTGGGAAAGATTGAAGGCAGGAGGAGAAGGGGATGACAGAGGATGAAATGATTGGATGGCATCACCGACTCAATGAACATGAGTTTGAGTAAACTCTAGGAGTTGGTGATGGATGGGGAGTCCTGGCATGCTGCAGTCCATGGGGTCACAGAGTTGGACACGACTGAGCAATTGAACTGGACTGAACTGGTGGTGAAAGTAAGGTCCAATGCTATAAAAAACAATATTGCATAGTAATCTGGAATGTTAGGTCCAGGAATCAAGATAAATTGGAAGAGGTGAAAAAGGTGATGGCAAGAGTGAACATCGACATTTTAATAATCTGTGAACTAAAATGGACTGGGATGCATGAATTTAATTCAGATGACCATTTTATCTGCTACTGTGGGCAAGAATCCCTTAGAAGAAAAGGAGTAGCCCTCATGGTCAACAAAACAGTCCAAAATACAACACTTGGGTGCAATCTCAAAAATGACAGAGTGATCTTTGTTCATTTCCAAGGCAAAAAAAATTCAACATCACAGTAATCCAAGTCTATGCCCCAACCACTAATCTGACATATAGGCATATTAATTTTACATTACCTTAAGAAGCTTCACTTTTTTCTCTGCAATGACTTCCATTGTCTTTAAACTTGCCAAGTCACCTGAAATATATGATGAAACTCCTTTCCCTCCTTTTTTGTCCCCCCCCCCCTCTTTTTTGGTCTCTTTATACTCATTTTCATTTTCTTTTGTAATAACTGAAATATATTAATTAGGGAAAGTTGTCTGAAATTTGTAGACAGTCAACTCAATTTCTGCTATTTTTTTTAAATGAAAAAATTTCCTTTACCTCATATGCATCTTCCTTTGTCATAACTCATTATCTTACATATCAGATTCTGTTCATTCTTATTTCCCATGCTTTAAACTGTGATATCTGCTGTTAAAATACAGGTGTCATGTTAGAATTGTTGATTTAAAATTGGTTTATGCCACGTTCCTAGAGTGTTGATTTATTTCCTTTCTTATGAATGCCACAATTCTCTTTTAAACTTCTTACCATTCTTCCTCCTTTTGAATCAACATCCATCTTTTTTTCTATACATGCCTTTCTCTCCATTTTGTTTCTTGAGATTTCACAAATCATTTGTGAACCTCCTTTCCCATATGCCAAATTTTCTAATAATTTGGATTGTTTTAGATTTACAGTTATACTATTATTATCTTTGCATTCCCCCCCCATTAATTTCCCTAGGCAGTTATTAGCTATTTTCTGTAGCACTTAGACAAATACGTACTCTGTATGTCAAGTATTTCATTGTTTCACAAAGAACATCTTTACCATAGTGTAGAACAGATTGCCAATCCTTAGTGTCTACATATGACTTATCTTTTCTGGTAGCTAAGGTGGTAGAATTTATATCTCTACCTATCTAAATATAGATATTTCTTTTCAAACTCTTCTCTGTTCAGGGGTGTAAGAGAAGTGTCCTAAGAACTATATTTCATTTATTTTGTAAATAGTGAAATGAGTGGCCTCCTTTCACTGTGTACTTTCATGGCCCAGGTAAATGTTTCCCTGAGAGAAATTTAATGGAGTGTCCTATTGTCCCTAATAGATAATGTTATGTGTATATTAAGGAGAATATTTGGAATTTCTTAAGACAATTTTATAAGGGTAGATTTAGAGGGAAATTATCTAATGGGAAAACAGTATATAATGGGAAGTGGTACAGTTGCACCATGTTAATCTCCTCCAACGTCTTCAAATAGCTATGTCCAGTAAACTTTTCATTCTCTTGATGTGAGAATTTTTATTAGAAGCATCGGTGAAGTGCCTTATTTGGGGTCAGGGTGGTAAGAAATAAAATAAAAGGCTGAAAAACTGTAACCCTAGATCCTAAAGAGGTAAATAAATAAAATAGGAGAAAATAATATTCATGCTGTATATTATAAAATTCTAATAGTAATTGCATTTACTTAGACATGTCATTCTTGATCCAGTTCACTCAAGGGATAATAGTTAAAACTAATAATTCAGGTCAGTTCAGTCTCTCAGTTGTCTCTGACTCTTTGCGACCCCATGAACTACAGCACACCAGGCATCCCTGTACATCACCAACTCTGAGAGATTGCTGAAACTCATGTCCATTGAGTTGGTGATACCATCCAACCATCTCATTGTCTGTTGTCCCCTTCTCCTCCCACCTTCAATCTTTTCCAGAATCAGGGTCTTTTCCAGTGAGTCAGTTCTTCACATCAGGAGGCCAAAATATTGGAGCTTCAGCTTCAGTATCAGTCCTTCCAATGAATATTCAGGACTAATTTCCTTTAGGATTGACTGGTTGGATCTCCTTATAGTCCAAGGCACTCACAAGTGTCTTTTCTAACACCACAGTTCAAAAGCATCAATTCTTTGGTGCTCAAATTCCTTTAAAGTCCAACTCTCACATCCATACATGACTACTGGAAAAACCGATTTGACTAGGTGGACCTTTGTTGGCAAAGTAATGTCTCTGCTTTTTAATGTGCTGTCTGTGATGGTCATAACTTTTCTTCCAACAAGCAAGCATCTTTTAATTTCATGGCTGCAGTCACCATCTCCAGTGATTCAGGAGCCCCTAAAAATAAAGTCTCTCACTGTTTCCATTGTTTCCCCATCCATACGCCATGAAGTGATGGGGCCAGATGCTATGACCTTAGTTTTCTGAATGTTGAGCTTTAAGCCAACTTTTTCACTCTCCTCTTTCATTTTCAACAGGAGACTCTTTAGTTCTTTGCTTTGTGCCATAAGGGTGGTGTCATCTGCGTATCTGAGATTATTGATATTTCTCCCAGTAATCTTGATTCCAACTTGTGCTTCATCCAACACAGCATTTTGCATGATTTACTATGAAAATAATTCCAATAAGCAGGGTGACAATATATAGCCTTGATGTACTAATAACTGAAGTAATAATTTAAATCTATTTATTAACTATGACAACTGCTTATTTTCCAAATAAAATAATTAATGAAGATTTAATTTAAAAAATGGCATAAGTACACAGTTGGTAATTTAAGTACACAGATCCTCTTGGATTATGCCCCAATATTTCATATAAACAAATAAAATTAGCTGATAATTGCCAGAGGCATGTCTGTAGAATCATAAATTTGATTAAAAAAACTCACAGAATCTTCTAATTAATTGCACAAAATATCAGAAGTCTTGTTAAGTTTTCTCACAAAAGCTAAAGGAATAATAAAATGTTAAATTATTTGTATCTATTTTGAGTGTTAGAATTGTCATAGGACAATTTTATCTATGACTTTACCTAATTAGTAAACAGGTTATTCTCACATAGTAGTAAGAATCCCAGGCATAACTGAGAGAATTGGAAGTTATAAATCACAGCAATTTTGAAATGGTTTTGTCACTTTTTTAGAAACAGTGATAAATTTGAAAGTGTTTGCCATACACATTCCTGTATATAAAATACCTATATTGTTTTTTCAGTAAAAATAAATAGACATTAACATGCACTGAACTTCATCTTACTATAACCAAAATCTTGTTGTTGTTGTTTTGTTTAGTCTTTAAGTTGTGTCAAACTCTTTTTGGGACCCTGTGAAGGGTAGCCCACCAGGTTCCTCCGTCCAATGGATTTCCCAGGAAAGAATACTGGAGTGGGTCACCATTTCCTTCTCCAGGGGATCTTTCTGACTCAGAGATTGAATCTTCTACTCCTGTATTGCAGGCAGTTTATTTACCCTGAACCGTTAGGGAAGCCTCATAAGCAAAGTGAGATTCCCCCTATTGCATTTCTAAATACTTTTAAGCAATACCATTCTGACTAAGAATCTTAACTAATGAAGTAGTGATTTGAATTTGATGCTAATTCTATTCTGATATTTTTACTTTCTTTCTGAGAAATAGATAATATTCTTTATTCAATAGTTGTCTCATAGATTTCTATGATCATTTAATATCATGTGACTATCTACAATGTCCTGTTCTTCATCCTGGAGCCAAACGACTTAAATTTTCTTTAACTCCTATTGCCTTTGATTATGTCAGGCTGGGTCCATAGAAGCACATAGTAGAAGAGAAAGGCAACAATGGGGATTATCAGATAATCAGCTCATCAGATAATTTGTACCTTATAGTGTTTTCTCCCTCAAGAGTCATACTTCTGATATAAAGGAAATCCTAAGGGAACTAATTAGTTTATTAGGGCATAACAATAGAAAATATATTGAATATTGTTATTCAGTGGATTTCAAGGTCCAGGGACTCAGACCACACATATTTGGAGCATCAGGACAGAGAATTTCATTTTAGAAACTCAGGAGAGTAGGCCAATTTATATTCTGCCAGACTGGTATAAATTTTTCAGAAAATAAGCCATCCAATATTTTGCAAGTGTTTAATGCCTGCAGCTGACTAATAACAGGAAATGTATGCTAGTAATTTTAATCCAATTTTGAAAACATATATATATATATATATATATCTTGAATCCATTTACTCATTTCCATTTTCACTACTATTACTCAACTGGTAGTGGATTAAGTCTCTTAGGATAAACCACCATGAAATTAGGAGAAAAAAAAAAGAGCTCCTTGAGCAAAGGGAAATAAGTAATTTAAACTTATTACTTATTCTGAGTTTCTGCTGAAAGCCAATTTTTCTAAATACATTGCAGAGATGGGTAGCTCAAACAGAGCATGATGGTTTTGTTCAGATAAAGAAATTAACACTGGAGCTATTGGGATAGCTTGACTTTTTGAGGCAAGATAATGGGTGTGGAGAACATGCAGAGAAGTCACTTTGAATTTTGTCCAAATACAAAGTTGCGCATATAGAGAGCTACACACCTAAAAGACTGGATGAAGAAAAACTACTAGGAAGAAAATACCTACCACAAAAACAAAAACTATAACACAAGTTCCAAGTGAAAAATTGCACAAAAGTAGGTTACCTAGTTCCAAATAGCCAGAGTAAAGAGGCCAGCTTGAACACCATATGCATTCCATAGAAAATTCAGAAAATCCTCGGATTTGAAGTACCATTTATCACAATACTTTATACCTATTTGTTAAAAAATTAAAACAAACCTCAAAAATATCAAGCTGAAACAAAAGTAAATCTTTGTATGACAGTAAAACACTAAGTTCTACTAAAACAGATAGCAAATACTGATAGCAGATATACTGACAGACAAATGTGATCTCTGTAATATCCAGCATAAAATCACAAACTAAAGGACATATGATGGATTCAGTTCAGTTCAGTTAGGTCGCTCAGTCGTGTCCGACTCTTTGTGACCCCATGAACTGCAGCACACCAGGCCTCCCTGTCCATCACCAACTCCCGGAGTTCCCCCAAACCCATGTCCATTAAGTCAGTGATGCCATCCAGCCATCTCACCCTCTGTTGTCCCCTTCTTTTCCTGCCCTCAATCCCTCCCAGCATCAGGGTCTTTTCCATTGATTCAGCCCTCTGCTACAGGTGGCCAAAGATTTGGAGCTTCAGCTTCAACATCAGTCCTTCCAATGAACACCCAGGACTGATCTCCTTTAGGATGGACTGGTTGGATCTCCTTGCAGTCCAAGGGACTCTCAAGAGTCTTCTCCAACACCACAGTTCAAAAGAATCAATTCTTTGGTGCTCAGCTTTCTTTATAGTCCAACTCTCACACTCATACATGACCACTGGAAAAACCATAGCCTTGACTCAATGGACCTTTGTTGGCAAAGTAATGTCTCTGCTTTTTAATATGCTGTCTAGGTTGGTCATAACTTTCCTTCCAAGTAGTAAGCGTCTTTTCATTTCATTGCTGTAATCACCATCTGCAGTGATTTTGGAGCCCAGAAAAATAAAGTCTGCCACTGTTTCCCCATCTTTTTACCATGAAGTGATGGGCCCAGATGCCATGATCTTAGTTTTCTGAATGTTGGGCTTTAAGCCAACTTTTTCACTCTCCTCTTTCACTTTCATCAAGAGATTCTTTAGTTCTTCTTCACTGCCATAAGGGTGGTGTTATCTGCATATCTGAGGTTATTGATATTTCTCCCAGCAATCTGATTCCAGCTTGTGCTTCTTCCAGTCCAGCGTTTCTCATGATGTACTCTGCATAGAAATGAAATAAACAGGGTGACAATATACAGCCTTGACGTACTCCTTTTCCTATTTAGAACCAGTCTGTTGTCCCCTGTCCAGTTCTAACTGTTGCTTCCTGACCTGCATACAGGTTTCTCAAGAGGCAGGTCAGGTAGTCTGGTATTCCCATCTCTTTCAGAATTTTCCACAGTTTATTGTGATCCACACAGTCAAAGGCTTTGACATAGTCAATAAAGCAGAAATAGATGATTTTCTGGAACTCTCTTGCTTTTTCAATGTTCCGCCAGATGTTGGCTGCCAGGGTCCAGCCCCGGCCGAGTCCAGGGGTTCCCTTTGGATGAGCGGCGTTGGTGAAGAAAAGAAAGCAAGTTGAGTCTTGGTTGAGTGCAGAATCAAGACTACTTTATTCTTTTACATCAGTGCTTATATACCCTAAAGCCAATAATCCTTTAAAGAGGTTTAAGGAGGGGGGAATGATAAGATTGTACCAGGTGCATAATCACGGGTTACTTCATAAATAACTTTCCAGAACAGTCAATACCTACACATAACTTTTAAACAATGCAATGGCAGCAGCTAGTCAACTGTGAAAAGCCATCTACAAACCTTATCTTGGGAAGCTCAGCCCCAGGCGAACTTTTTGGCTTCATAGGTAGCATGATATTTGACTTTTGACCTCTCCCCCCTACATCAGCAAAGGTAAAATTTACATTACGTTTATTTTGTTATCCATCTAAATCCCTTCGTATACTTCTTTTGTTATTTACTCTTATCTCTGTGTCTGCTTCTAGTATGCCCCTAGCCACATTAGGGACAGGGGGCAAGCAAGCTCTGGTATGTAATCCTAAGGGTCAGAGGTCTCATAAATTCCCTCCTGATCACACCCTAAGGAATCTTTTCAATCTTGTAATGGACTGTTTATCTACTTTTGCTTATGGGATAGATAGGCCTGTTGCTAGCAGATTTGGTTTTGTGCTAGAAGAGTTTTTGTGCAATTATGAGCATTCCAGATTTTAAATTGGCAATCATAATTCCAGCAGAGCCAGAAGAGGCAGGATGTTCTGTGTAATATTTTCCTTACCTCTGGCCTGTTTACTGGGACCCATGTGCCCCTAGGGACTGTGTTGCTGCCATGTAAAGCTTTCAAGGAGGGATTTTAGGTAAGAGTCAGACTAGGTTTTAGGGAACATAGAAGCCAAGCACCAGAAGATGAAAGGACGAAGGCCTGGGAGTGGCTGGTGGGGCGGTCCCAAGAAACCCCCGGAGGTCCGGACGCCTTTGCGTGCCAGCTCCTTGAACCCAGACCTTGTCACGGGCGGGGTTTCTCTCGCCGGCTCCCTACAGTTGGCTCTTTGATCTCTGGTTCCTCTGCCTTTTTTTCTAAAATCAGCTTGAAGATCTGGAAGTTCATGGTTCATGCATTGCTGAAGCCTGGCTTGGAGAATTTTAAGCATTTCTTTACTAGCGTGTGAGATGAGTGCAATTGTGCGGTAGTTTGAGTGTTCTTTGATGCTTTAATTAATTAATCATTAATCAATTAATTAATTTAATTTGTGATGGATTAGAATAATGCTGTTCATTTCTAGGGTGAAAATAAAGCAAGAGAAAACTTTTTAAAGCAAGGAAATTATGAAATTAATAATTTGTTGTTGTTTAGTCACTATGTTCTGTCCAACTCTTTTGAGACCCTATGGACTGTGGCCCACCAAGGTCCTCTGTCCATAGGATTTCTCAGGCAAGAATACTGGAGTGGGTTGCCATTTCCTTCTCCAGGGGATCATAACAACTCAGGAACTGAACTCATTTTGAAGAAGGAATTCATAGGGCCTGGACTCCATCTGAGGCCTGTCCATGCTGATTGTGCGTGGCCACCTCTTCAGTGGACTCTGAACTCTGTGCTTAGCGCCTGTGGGAATGACAATGGAAGGATAAGACCCTCTCTGGGCAGGGGAATCTTGAAGATCACATCCAGGTTACTCATTGCCTAAGAGAAAACAGACACTAATCACCCCTGCCTCAGGACAGTATCTATCAGGATGTAACCACAGGCTTATCGGTTATTAACTGGTTGGAATGTAACCACGGGCTTATTGATTACTAACTGTTTAAACACATAACACGTGAATGATGGGGTTATTGTGACTGTATTTACCCTTCCTTTGTAAGCCTCAAGGGATTTGGGCTGGTGGGATTTGACACCTACACATGGGGTATAAAAGATTTTCACAAATGCTGTTTGGGGTCCTTGGTTAAGAGGAGACTCTGCCTTGGGCCCACCGGTGTGCTGCACTCCACTATCTGCATTGTCCTTCTGAGTGAGTTTGTTTCCTGGAAAGTGTGGCTATAACAATTTCTTCTTCATTGCAGGCATGTTCTTTAGCACTTAGCCACAAGGGTAGTAAACTATTCAAAGTAACTCTAATAAACGTGAAAATGTTTGAAAGTCAGTTATAGATATAATTAGAGAACAATTAGGAAATATAGATAAATTAATATACAAAAAAAGAAAAACACCTGAATCTCTAGAATTGAAGAATATTCTTTTCTTTTCTTTTCTTTTTTTTTTCTGAATGGACTTGGAAATTTTAGAAACTAGATAACGTCAGTGAATATATATATAGACAGGGTAAACACAAACAAAGTACCTCTCCAAACAGCAGCATCAAGGTCAAAAAGTTTGAGTAACATAAATGAAGCTCAGTGACAGCTTTGATAATAAGTGGTTTGATATATATGTTATTGGAACACTAGAAGAATAGGAGAAATAAAGATTAGAGAAAAAAATATTTCTAAAAATGATATGAAAAATGATCCATATGCTCATAAATCACTAAACTAAATAAACACAACAAGAAACAAAAAAAAAAAAGGTCCCAAGATGGCAGAGTAATAGGACAGGGAGACCACCTTCTCCCATACAATTTCACCAAAAGATCATTTGAACGTTCACCAACTTCCACAAAATAACTTCTGAACACTGATGGAGGACACCAAGTATCCAGAAAGGCAGTCCAGTCTCTTCAAAAGGCGGTAGAGCAAAATATAAAAGATGAAAACAGAGACAAAAGATTTAGGGACAGAGACCCATTCCGGGGAGGGAGACATGAAGGAGTAAAAGTTTCCACACAGTAGCAAACCCTCTCACAGGTGTGTCTGTGGGGAGTTTTGGAATCTCAGAACAACATAATTGGGTGGGGAAAAAAAAAAAAAACACAGAATATGGGCCTAACCTCAACCACAAGCAGTGATGGAGAAACTTGCTTCTGTCACCAGCGAGTGGGGGCTGGGCAGGGAGGCACTCCTGCATCATCCGTCCTTAGGGTAAGGACGGGGCCTGAATGCCCTGAGGACAATCTGAGGGAGCTGATGTGAAATAGCAACCCAAACCAAGGAATTGCCAGAGACAAAAAAAAAAAAAAAAAAAAAAGCCTTTCCTGGGAAATGCTCTTAATGTACATGACCCCTGGCTTGCTCACAGAACAAAGGACTGAGTGAATACAAAAGGAGAGCAAGCCAGCTGCCATATAGGGCCCTCCCTCCCCAGAGGCAAAGAGGCAGGTGTGGGACAGCCCGAGCCAGAAGACAGGGGGCTGCTGCAACCTCAGCCCCAGAGACTGCATTTTCCACCAAACTCTGAGCAAGCTCCCAGTTGCTAACAACGTCTTCCTGGGATCCTGGATGGTTCGCATCTTCCAGGAGTGTCACAGCCTGAGATCAGCTCCCCAGAGGAGACACACGGGACACCTGGGACTGTGCTCTTATAGCACTCCCTGGAAACTGAGTGGCCAAGCCTGGGGAGGTGGATAAGATGCACAGCCCACCTGGGCCAGTGCACTCACCAAGCACCCGGTTGCCTGAGCTGCTCGAACCTGGGAAGGGCACAAAATGCATAGCCTATCTGGGTCTGTTCCCCTGCAGAGCATCTGAGAATCTGAGCGACATAGACCTGGGAAGTGCATGAAATGCAGGGTCCATCTGGAACACTGCCCTTGCAGAGCACCCTGGAGCCTGAGCAGTGTGGACCTGGGAAGTACACGCTACCTTGGGCTCTGGCAAACATAGTGTGGTCCATCCACTGTGAGCACTCCCCACATAGGCCAGTAGTATTTGTTTTCAGTGTCCCTCCCTGCCCACGACACGACTGAACAAGTGAGCCGAAACAAGTGGCCACCTTATAAGTGGCCCTCTTGTGTCAGGGCGGAAATTAGACACTGAAGAGACTTGCAAACAGAGGAAGCCAAAATAAACAAAGGGGAACCACTCTGGAAGTGAGAGGTGCAACAGATTAAAACCCTTTAGTTAATACTGAGATTGTGCATTTGAAGGGCACCTATGGACCTTGGGGCTTCACTGATTACTCGGTTGCTAAAAATCCACCTGCAATTCAGGATACCCCAGTTCGATTCCTGGGTCAGGAAGATCCTCTGAAGAAGGGAAAGGCTACCCACTCCAGTATTCTGGCCTGGAGAATTCTATGGACTGTATAAGTCATGGAGTAACAAAGAGTCAGATATGATTGAGCGACTTTCACTTTCACTTTCTATAGACCTTGAGAACAAGTACAAGCCAGAACAAGGGACTATCTGACATTGAACTGACCCCACACAGTCCACAATACTCTAGAGAAATTCCTAGATATATTTTTAGTATTATCATTTTTTTTTTAAACTTAGTTCTTTATTACTCCTTTAACTTTCATTTTTATAGCCACTTGTTGTTTAGTCACCCAGTCATGTCTGACTCTTTGCAACCCTATGCACTGTAGCCCACAGTGCTCCTCTGTTCATGGGATTTTCCAGGCAAGAATACTGGAGGGTTGCCATTTCCTTCTCCTTATAGCCACTATTACCATTCCAAAAAAAAAAAAAAAGACTACTTTTTGGGAAAAAAGAAAAATCAATATATACATTTTTAAAATTTTTGTGATTGAATTTGTTTTGCTTTTTTATATTGTATTTGTGAGAATATAACTTATATTCTACATTTTTAATCTTTGATTTTTGAATCTAATCTTCAGTATCCATTTTCACTTTTGATTACTGGCTTGATTGCTCTCTCCCCTTTGACTCTCCCTTTTATCCTCCGGCTCTCCTCTAACTGCTCCCTCCCTCTTCTCTCCTCTATATAACTCTGAATCTCTCTGGGTGTTCCTGGCTGTGGAGAATTTTCTCACCGTTAACCTAGGGGTTTTAACTTCTGTGCTGTATGGATGGAGACGTCTTGAGGCTACTGTCAGAGAAGGACTAAAAACCAGAGGCAGGAGGCTTAACTCCAAAACTTTAGAACATCAGAGAACTCCTGACTCCAGGGAACATTAATATACAAGAGCTCACCCAAAAGTCTCCATATCTACATTGAAACCAAGCTCCACCCAAGAGCCAAAAAGTTCCAGTGCAAAATGCACCACAATAATTCTCCAGCAAAATGGAAACCAAACCTGAACATTAAAAGATAGGCTGCCCAAAACCATGCCAAACCCATAAACACCCCAAAACTCATTACTGGACACTTTATTGCACTTCAGAGAGAAGAGATCCAGCTCCACCCACCAGAACACAGGCACAAGGTCCCCCAACCAGAAAATCTTGACAAGCCACTAGTCCAACCCACCCACAGGGAGCAGACTCCACAATTAGGAGGAACCATGAACTTCCAGCCTGCAGAAACGGTGCTCCAAACACAGCAATCTAAATAAAATGAAAAGGCAGATAAATTTTCAGCAGGTGAAGGTACATGATAAAAACCCACCAAGCAAAACAAAAGAGGAGATAAGGAGTCTTCCTGAAAAGGAATTCAAAATAATGATAAAAAAGATGATCCAAAATATTGAAAACAAAATGGTGTTACAGATAAATAGACTAGAGACAAGGACTGAGATGATGCAGGAAATGTTTAACAAAAGAAATAGAGAAGAGTCAATCAGTAATGACTAATACAATAACTGAGAGGAAAAGCACTCTGGAGGGAACCAACAGTAGAATAACGGAGGCAGACGAGAGGATAAATTAGGTGGAAGATAGAATGGTGGAAACAAAGGAAGCAGAGAGGAAAACAGAAAAAAAGAATTAAAAGAAATAAGGACAACCCCAAGAGACCTCTGGGACAGTGTTATACACACCAACATTCAAATCATAAGTGTTCCAGAAGAAAAATACAAAAAGAAAGGACATGAGGAAGTACTTGAGGAGATAATAGTTGAAAACTTTCCTAAAATGAAGGAAATAGCCACCCAAGTCCAAAAATAGTAATAGGAGACTTTAATATCCCACACACACTGATGGACAGATCAGCTAAACAGAAAATTAGCAAGGAAACACAAACTCTAAATTATACAATGGACCAGTTAGACCTAATTGATATCTATAGGGCATTTCACCCCAAACCAATGGAATTCATCTTTTTCTCAAGTGTATATGGAACATTCTCCAGCATAGATTACATCCTGGGACATGAATCTAGCTTTGGTAAATTTTAAAAAAGTGAAATTATTTCAAGTATCTTTTCTGATCACAATGCATTAAGATTAGATGTAAAGTACAGGAAAAAGAAAACTATTAAAAAATATAACATATGGAGGCTAAACAACATGCTTCTGTGTAACTAACAGATCAAATACCAAAATACCAAATACAAAAATACCAAATACCAAAACCCTAATACCAAAATCTAATACCTAATACCAAAATACCTAATACCTAATACAAATACTTAACACAAATACCTAATACAAATACCTACTACAAAATACCTAACACCAAAACCCTAATGCCAAAAATATGCTACAAAAAAAGGAAACTGCAGGCTATACCACTGATGAACATAGATGTAAAAATCTTCAGAAACATTCTAGCAAACAGAATCCAACATCATATTAAAAAGATCATACATCATGAACAAGTGGGCTTTATCCCAATGATGCAAGGATTCTTCAATTTTCACAAATCAAAATTTGTGATGTACCATTTAACAAATTGAAAACCCATATGATTATCCCAATAGATGCAGAGAGAGCCTTTGATAAAATTCAACATCCATTTATGATCAAAACTCTCCAGAAAGCAGGCATAGAAGGAACACACCTCAACATAATAAAAGCCATATACAACAAACCCAAAGCAAACATTATCCTCAATGGCAAAAAATTGAAAGCATTTCCTCTAAAATCAGGAACAAGACAAAGGTGACCACTCTCACCACTAATATTCAGCATAGTTTTGGAGGTCCTAGCTACAAAATCAGAGAAGAAAAAGAAAGGAATACAGATTGGAAAATAAGAAATAAAACTCTCACTGTTTGCAGATAACATGATCCTCTACAAAGAAAACCCAAAAGATACCACCAGAAAATTACTACAGCTAATTAATGAATATAGTAAAGTTTCAGGCTATAAAATTAATACACAGAAATCCCTTGCATTCTTATATACTAACAATGAAAAAAAAAGTGAAATTAAGGAAGCAATCCCATTCATCATTGCATTGAAAAGAATAAAATATTTAGGAATAAATTTATCTAAAAAAACAAAGACTTTATATATATATATTATATATATATATATATATATATATAAGGTCTTTATATATATATAAAGTCTTATTATATATATATAAAACTGTAAAACACTGATGGAAGAAATTAAAAATGACTCTAATATGGAGTCATATGGAGCAATATGCCATGTTTGTGGGTTGAAAGACTCAATTAGTGAAAATGAGTACACAACCCAAAGTAATCAATATATTCAACACAATCCTTATCAAACTACCAATGGTATTTTCCACAGAACTAGAACAAGTAATTTCACAATTTGTATGGAAATACAAAAAACCCTCAAATAGCCAAAGCAATCTTGAGAAAAAATAGAGCTGGATGAATTAACCTTCCTGACTTCAGACTATACAGCAAATCTACAGTCATCAAGACAGCATAATACGGGCACAAAGACAAATATAGATCAATGGAACAAAATAGAAAGCCCAGAGATAAATCCCCACACTTATGAACACCTTAAGTTAACAAATAAGGCAAAAATATGCAATAGAGAAAAGACAATCTCTTTAACAAGTAGTGTTGGGAAAACTGGTCAACCTCCTATAAAAAAATGAAAGTAGAACACTTTCTAACACCACACACAAAAGTAAACTCAAAATGGATTAAAGATCTAAAGGTAAGACCAGAAACTATAAAACTCTTAGAGGAAAACATAGGCAGAACACTCTCTAATATAAGTCACAGTAAAATCCTCTATGACCCACCTTCCAGAGTAATGAAATTAAAAGTGAAAATAAGCAAATGGGAACTAATTAAACTTAAAAACTTTTGCACAACGAAGGAAACTATAAGCAAGGTGAAAAAGCAAATTTCAGAATGGAAGAAAATAATAGCAAATGAAACAACTGACAAAGAATCAGTCTCAAAAACAAGCAGCTCATGCAGCTCAATTCCAGAAAATTAAAGACCCAATCAAAAAGTGGGTCAAAGAACTAAACAGATATTTCTCCAAAGAAGACATACAGATGGCTAACAAACACATGAAGAGATGTTCAACATCAGAGAAATGCAAATAAAAACCACAATAAGGTACCATCTCACGCTGGTCAGAATGTCTGTCATCAAAAAGTCTATAAACGATAAATGCTGGAGAGGGTGTGGAGAAATGGGAACCCTCTTACCCTGTTCATGGGAATGCAAACCAGCACAGCCATTATGGATAACAGTGTGAAGATTCCTAAAAAACTGGAAATAGAACTGCCATATGACCCAGCAATCCCACTGTTAGGCATACACACCAAGGAAAGCAGAATTGAAAGAGACACATGCACCCCAATATTCATTGCAGCACTGTTTACAATAGCTAAGACATGGAAGCAACCTAGTTGTCTATCAGCAGATGAATGGAGAAGGAAGTTGTGGTACATATACACAATGGAACATTACTCAGCTATAAAAGTAGAATGCATTTGAGTCAGGTCTAATGAGGTGGATGAAAGTGAAGCTTGTTATAGAGAGTGAAGTAATTCAGAAAGAGAAGCACCAATACAGTATATTAACACATATATATAGAATTTAGAAAGATGGTAACAATGACCTTATATGCAAGACAGCAAAAGAGACACAGATGTAAAGAACAGACTTTTGGACTATGTGGGAGAAGGTGAGGGAGGGGTGATTTTAGAGAATAGCATTGAAATATGTTTATTACCATATGTAAAATAGATGACCAATGCAAGTTTGACGCTTGAAGCAGGGCACTCAAAGCCAGTGCTCTGGGACAACCCAGAAGGATGAGGTGGGAAGGGAGGTGGGAAGAGGTGTTCAGGATAGATGGGCACATGTATACATGTGCCTGATTCATGTCGATATATGGCAAAAACCACCACAATATTGTATAGTAGTTAACCTCCAACTGAAAGAAATACATTAATTTAAGAAAAATTTAAAAATAAAAATAAAAAGGGCCCAAATTAATGACTAAACAAAAATATTAAAAGAAGTCAGAAAACACAAATGCATATACAGAATATGCAAAGAAGCAACAATAAGAACACCATAAGTCTTCATTTGAAATAATTGTAATTGTATTTGTACACTGGACAAAAGGAAATATAGGCCCAGGGTAATTATGCAACCAGAAGACAATGGGAGCATCTTTAAAGTGGTGAAAATATCATGTTAATCTAGACTTTCATATCTGGGAAAAAAAATCCTTCATAAATGTAGATGAAATAAAGACATCTTTTGACAAGCAAAAGTTGACATAGTTCATACTCTTCAGGACTATAATATAAGAAAAAAATAAATAGATTTTGCAGGCAAAAAGAAAATACTAACAGCAAGGAATCTGAATCTATACAAATAATGGAAAACTTAAAATAGCAGATTGGTGTGTAAAGACAAAATAATTTTTCTCAAGTTAATATCTTTAAAATATGATTGGCAGGGTAAATCAAACAATAGCTAGAGAGTTTAGGATATATTTCATATATAGGATTAAAATATGTGGAGACAATAGCACACAGAGGAAACGGACATCAACTGTTATCACAATGTCACATATTTTGCTTTAAAATTTAGAGCATCCAATAAATAAAAACAAAGAGATAAAGCTACTAGGCCAATAAAAGAGGTAAAAATGGAATACTAAATGCTATATTTAATCTACCAAAAAAAAAAAGAAAGAAAGAAAATAAAATGAGAATAGATAAAACAAAGGAAAAAGTGGAAAGGTAGTAGGCACACCCAAATAGATAACTAAATTAGATCAAATATCAGTAGATAAAACATACTAATTATATTGCAGAAATTCTCCCCCAGAAGTGAGAGTACTGAGCTCCACATGTGTCCTACCACCCAGGGATCCTGCATTGGGAAGCTGAATCTCCAGAATATTTGACTTTGAAGTCTAGCAGGGCTTAATTTCGGAAGCCTCATAAGGATGGGGAAAATAGAGACTTCAGTCTAAAATGTGCACATAAATTCTCACATGCACTGGATTTCAAGGAAAAAGCCAAATTTGCTAGAATCATGGGCCAGACTTACCTACTGGTCTTGGAGAGTCTCTTGAAGATGGGAAGGGCAAGTGGGCTATGACTAATCTCGGGAACAAAGACACTGGTGGAAACTGTATTTGGAAGCATCTACTGGATAAACACTGCTACTGGAAGCTGCCATCTTGATTCATTAGTGTCTTTAAGACCTGGCTCAAGCCAATAGCCTGCTCAATCCAATAGGTGTCAGTGCTAGGAAGCCTCAGGCCCAATAATTGACTGTATAGAAATTAGCAGATAGGCTGCCTGAAGTCTTCCAGAGCAGACCTCCTTCCACAGACACCTCTAGAGATGCCCCAAGACTTGGCCCTACTCACCAAAGGGACAAGACCAAGCTCCAACCAGAAGTGGAAAGATATCAACCCTTCCCATCCAAGAATCCTGCACTAGCCTCTAAACCTACCTCACCCACTACCGTGCAGAACCCACCCCTCCAAAACACACACACACACATACACACACACACACACATACACACACACACACACATACACACACACACACACACACAGCATCCTGCAGCTTGAAGATACAGGCCAACCACAGCAGGCCAGACCCTACCCTGGGAAAAGGTCAGCCTTGGCTCTGTCCACTAGCAGGCCAAAGAAAGCTTCAGGATACCTGGAACCCAGGCACAAGTGTGTCAGGAAGTGCCCCTCTCCAACAAGGATTAGAGACAAGTTCTGCAATGTCTGGAAACTGCAGTTGTACTCAGAGAATGAGCCTTGCCTACCAGTAGTCCAGCACAAACCCAAGGACCTGGCTTTACATGCCAGTGGGGGAGGAACAGCCCTGGACTCATAGGGACATTGTCACTTCCCACCAGTGAGCCAGCAGTACCCCCGGGGCCACCTACAATTCTACAGTGAGAAGCTTCCTCTTCATCTGACAGCAGACAGCAACATGTGAACATAGCAGAACCTGGCAGCCAACCAGTTTGGGAGCCAACAAAGCCTACTAGACCACCCATATAGTCAGCCTCCCGCAATAGAAGAACCTCTTAAGGGGACTCATTAGAGCACATAGCTTGGAAGACTAAAAGGGAGTGCATAGTAGGTACTCATTGGATGAATCATACAGAAAGCCACCTTCAAATTTGAAAAGCATAACTAACCTACCACATGCATAAAAATATAAATAGCAACTTAGACAAAATGAGATAATAAAGGAATATGATCCACTTGAAGGAGCAAGATTAAATGCCAGAAGAAAAACTAAATGAAGTGGAGATAAGAAACCCACCCAAGAAAGAGTTCAGAGTAATAATCATAAAAATGATCAAAGAACTCAGGAAATCATGGCTGGTTATTATGCTCCTAAATAACAAATAAATAACTGGAGAAATCAAAGGAAAAAAAAAAACTAGAGATAAATGAAAATGACTATATGACAATTCACACCTGTGGGATGGAGCAAAAACAGTTCTAAGAGGGAAGTTTATACTGATACAAGCTTACTTCAGGAAAAAAAAAAAAAATCAAATAAACAACCTCACCTTAACACTGAAAGAAACTATAAAAGAAGAGCAAATAAAACCCCAAAAATGGTAGAAGGAAAGAAATAATAAAATCAGAGCAAAAGTAAACAACATAGAGACTAAATAACAATAGAAAATATCAATGAAATTAAATGCTGGTTGTTTGAAAAGATTAAAAAAAAAAAAACCAAAAACTGATAAACCTTTAGCCACACTCATAAAGAAAAAAGGAAGAGAACCCATACCACTAAAATCAGAAATAGAAAAAGAGAAATTACAAATGACACCACAGAAATACACAAAATCATAAGAGACTACTATGAACTACTCAACTCTATAATAAAATGGACAACCTAGAAGAAATTGAAAAGTTCTTATTGAAAATTGAACTTGAAAAGTACAATCTTCCAAGACTGAAGTAGGAAGAAATAAAAAGTATGAACAGATTAATTACGAGTACTGAATTTGAATCAGAAATTTAAAAACTCTCAACAAGCAAAAGTCCAAGACCAGATAGCTTCACAGGTGAATTCTACTAAATATTTAGAGAAGGATAAACACCAATCTTTCTCAAAATATTAAAAAAAAAAAAAAAAAATCAGAGGAAGGAAAACTTCCAAACTGATTCTATGGAGCCAGAGTCTTATACCAAAACCAGGCAAAGATACCACAAAAAAGAAAAATTACAGTCCAATATCACTGATGAATATAAATGCAAAATATATTTTACAAAATACTAGTGAACCAAATCTAACAATACATTTATTCCAGGGATAAAGTCCTAGCCATAGTAAAAAAAAAAAAAAAAAAAAAATCAATGATCTACCCAGGAGTGAAATTGCCTGGCCATATGGTAGTTCTATTTTGATGGTTTGAGAAAACTCCATACTCTTTTTTCCACAGTGGATGTGCCAATTTGCATTCCCACCAACAATGAACAAGGGTTCCTTTCTCTGTAGAAAAATCTGGCCAATATTTGTTATTTGTACTGTTTCTGATGATAGCGATTCTGACAGGTATGAGATGATATTTCACTGTGGATTATATTTCAATTTCATAATGGTACCATTTAAGTATCTATTGGCTATCTACATTTCCTCTTTGGGGAGGGGGAAATTATATATATATATATATATATATATATATATATATATATATATATATATATATAGTTCTCCTGCTCATTTTAATTTGATTGTTTTTTGATATTAAGTTTATGAGCTGCTTATACATGCTTTATATTAATGTCTTAACAGTTACACCATTTGCAAATATTTTCTCTCATACACTAGGTTGTTTTTTAGTTTTGTCAATTGTTGCCTTTTTTGTGAAAAAGCTTCTAAATTTAATTAAGTCTAATTTGTTTATTTTGCTTTTATTTCCTTTCGTTTAGAAGACAAATCTAAAGCAACTACTACAATATAAAAAGGAGGGTTCTGCCTATGTTTTCCTCAAGTTTTACAATATTTGGTACCTACATTACAGGCAGATTCATTACCAAGTCACCAGGAAAGACCTGTTCTAATGTTCTAATTTCATTTTTTGCATGTAGCTGTTCAGCTCTCCACTATTTTGTTGATCAGTTGCCCAGTAGTGTCTGGCTCTTTGCGACCTCATGGACTGCAGCACACCAGGCTTCCCTATACTTCACTGTCTCCTGAAGTTTGCCCAAGTTCATGTCCATTGCATAGGTGATGACATCCAGCCATCTCATCCTCTGACGCCCTCTTCTCTTTTTGCCCTCAATCTTTTCAAACATCAGGGACTTTTCCAATGAGTTGCATCAGATGACCAAAATACTGGAGTTTCAGGTTTAGCATCAGTCCTTCCAAAGAATATTCAAGGCTGATTTACCTTAAGATTGACTGATTTGGTCTCCTTGCTGTCCAAGGGACTTTCAGGAGTCTTCTCCAGCACCACAGATGGAAGGCATTAATTCTTTGGTGTTCTGCCTAATTTACAGTTAGCTCTCACAACCATACGTGACCACTGGGAAGATGTATAGTCAAGGCTATGGTCTTCCCAGTTCTCCATATGAAGAAACTGTCTTTTCTCCGTTGTGTAATCCTGTCTCCTTTGTCATAGATTAATTGACATAAATGTGTGGGTTTATTTCTGGGTTCTTCATTCTGTTCCATTGATCAATATATCCGTTTTTATGCCAGTACCATACTTTGATGGTAAAACTTTATATAGTTTTAGACGGGGAAAATCATTATTCCAGCTGATTTCTCTCCCCCCCCCCCCCAAGAACATTTTGGCTATTTAGTGTCTTTTATGTTTCCACAAAATTTTTAAAAATATTTGTTTTAGTTCTGTGAAAAGTTCCCTTATTTTCATAGGGATTTCATAGAATCTATGGATTGTCTTGGGTAATATATTCATTTTAACAGTATTTATTCTTCCAACCACAAATCATGGTGTGTCTTTCCATCTGTTTTTATCATTTTCAGTTTCTTTCATTAGTGTATTATAGTTTTTGTAGTATGATTCTGTTGCTTTTTTAGAAAGGCATATTCCTAGGTATTTTATTCTTTTTGATGTGACAGTAAGTGGTTGTTTTTTTTTTGTTTTTAAATTATTTTTCTGATATTTCATTGTGAGTGTATAGAAATTCACTAGATTTTCTGTATATTAATTTTGTATCTTGCAACTTTACCAAATTCATTGATGAGCTCTAGTAGTTTTCCAGTGATGTCTTCAGGATTTTCTATGTATTAGTATATGTCATTTGCAAACAGAAGCATTTTTTCTTCCTTTTTGATTTGGATTCCTTTAATTTCTTTTTCTTCTGTGATTGCTATAGTGAGGGTTTTCAAAATTAGGTTGAATAAAAGTGTTGAATGCAGGAATCCTCATCATATTCCTGATTTTAGAGAAATTCTTTCAGCGTTATGACACTGAATATAATGTGAGCTCTGAGTTTGTCATTTGTGGCCTTTATTATGTTGAGGTATACTCCTACTATGACCACTTTCTGAAGAGGTTTTATTATAAATAGATGTTGATTTTTATCAAAAGTTTTTCTGCATCTATTGAGATGAATATCTGATTTCTGTTCTTCAGTTTGTTATGAGGTGTAATTAGTTGTTGTTGCTCAGTTGCTCAGTTGTGTCGGACTCTCACTGACCCCATGAACTGCAGCATGCCAAGCTTCCTTGACTTTTACCACCGACCAGAGCTTGCTCAAACTCATGTCTATTGAATCAGTGAAGCCATCCAAACATCTTGCTTTCTGTTGTCCCCTTCTCCTACAGCTTTCTATCTTTCTCAGAATCAGGGTATTTCCAATAAGTCAGCTCTTTGCATCAGCAGGTCAAGTATTGGTGCTTCAGCTTCAGCATCACTCTTTCCAATGAATATTCAGGGTTGATTCCCTTTCCGATTGACTGGTTTGATCGCCTTGCTTTTAGTTTTAGCAAATACTTTATTTTTATTTTTTTTTATTTTATTTTATTTTTTTTATTAGTTGGAGGCTAATTACTTCACAACATTTCAGTGGGTTTTGTCATACATTGATATGAATCAGCCATAGAGTTACACGTATTCCCCATCCCGATCCCCCCTCCCATCTCCCTCTCCACCCAATTCCTCTGGGTCTTCCCAGTGCACCAGGCCCGAGCACCACTTGTCTCATGCATCCCACCTGGGCTGGTGATCTGTTTCACTATAGATAATATACATGCTGTTCTTTCGAAACATCCCACCCTCACCTTCTCCCACAGAGTTCAAAAGTCTGTTCTGTACTTCTGTGTCTCTTTTTCTGTTTTGCATATAGGGTTATCGTTACCATCTTTCTAAATTCCATATATATGTGTTAGTATGCTGTAATGTTCTTTATCTTTCTGGCTTACTTCACTCTGTATAATGGGCTCCAGTTTCATCCATCTCATTAGAACTGATTCAAATGAATTCTTTTTAACGGCTGAGTAATATTCCATGGTGTATATGTACCACAGCTTCCTTATCCATTCATCTCCTGATGGGCATCTAGGTTGCTTCCATGTCCTGGCTATTATAAACAGTGCTGCGATGAACATTGGAGTGCACGTGTCTCTTTCAGATCTGGCTTCCTCGGTGTGTATGCCCAGGAGTGGGATTGCTGGGTCATATGGCAGTTCTATTTCCAGTTTTTTAAGAAATCTCCACACTGTTCTCCATAGTGGCTGTACTAGTTTGCATTCCCACCAACAGTGTGAGAGGGTTCCCTTTTCTCCACACTCTCTCCAGCATTTATTGCTTGTAGACTTCTGGATAGCAGCCATCCTTACTGGCATGTAATGGTACCTCATTGTGGTTTTGATTTGCATTTCTCTAATAATGAGTGATGTTGAGCATCTTTTCATGTGTTTGTTAGCCATCTGTATGTCTTCTTTGGAGAAATGTCTGTTTAGTTCTTTGGCCCATTTTTTGATTGAGTCATTTATTTTTCTGGAATTGAGCTTCAGGAGTTGCTTTGGAACAGAACAGAAAGCCCAGAGATAAATCCACGAACCTATGGACACCTTATCTTCGACAAAGGAGGCAAGGATATACAATGGAAAAAAGACAACCTCTTTAACAAGTGGTGCTGGGAAAACTGGTCAACCACTTGTAAAAGAATGAAACTAGACCACTTTCTAACACCACACACAAAAATAAACTCAAAATGGATTAAAGATCTAAATGTAAGACCAGAAACTATAAAACTCCTAGAGGAGAACATAGGTAAAACACTCTCCGACATAAATCACAGCAAGATCCTCTATGACCCACCTCCCAGAATATTGGAAGTAAAAGCAAAACTAAACAAATGGGACCTAATGAAACTTAAAAGCTTTTGCACTACAAAGGAAACTATAAGTAAGGTGAAAAGACAGCCCTCAGATTGGGAGAAAATGATAGCAAATGAAGAAACAGACAAAGGATTAATCTCAAAAATTATCACCTTGCTTTTAAAGGGACTCTCAAGAGTCTTCACCAGCACCACAGTTTGAAAGCATCAATTCTTTGGTGCTCAGCTTTCTTTACAGTCCAACTCTCACAGCCATAAATGACTACTGGAAAAACCATAGCTTTAATTATATGGACCTTTTTTTTTTTTTTTGGCAAAGTAATGTCTCTGCTTTTTAATGTGCTGTCTAGGTTCTTCATAGTTTTTCTTTCAAGGAACAAGCATCTTTTATTTCATGGTTACACTCACCATCCACAGTGATTTTGGAGCCCCCAAAAATAAAGTCTGTCACTGTTTCCATTATTTCTCCATCTATTTGCCATGAAGTGATGGGACCAGATAACATGATTTTCATTTTTTGAAGGTTGACTTTTAAGCCAGGTTTTTCACTCTCCCCTTTAACCTTCATTAAGAGGCTCTTTAGTTCCTCTTCACTTTCTGCCATGAGGGTGGTGTCATCTGCATATCTGAGATTATTGATATTTCTCCTGGCAATCTTGATTCTAGTTTGTGCCCATCTGTCCAACATTTCACATGATGTACAGTGCATGCAAGTTAAATAAACATGATGACAAAATATACACCCTTGACACACTCCTTTCTCAATTCTGAACCAATTGGTTGTTCACTTGTTCCATGTCTGGTTTCAACTGTTCCTTCTTGACCTTCATACAGGTTTCTCAGGTGCAGGTAAGGTGTTCTGGTATTCCCATCTCTTGAAGAATTTTCCACAGTTTGTTGGGATCCACACAGTCAAAGACTTTAACATAATCAATGAAGTAGATGTTTTATAGATCCAACATGTGTTGCTTTTTCTATGATCCAATGTGTGTTGGCAATTTCATCTCTGTCTCCTCTGCCTTTTCTAAATCCAGCTGGTACATTTGGAAGTCCTCATATCATGTACTGTTGAAGCCTAACTTGGAGGATTTTGAGCATTATCTTGCTAGCATGTGAAATTACTGCAATCAAGAGGTAGTTTGAACATTCTTTGGCATTGCCCTTCTTTGGGATCAGAATGAAAACTGACCTTTTCCAGTCCTGTGACCACTGCTGAGCTTTCAAAATTTGCTGGCATATTGAGTGAAGTGCTTTGATAGAATAATCTTTTAAGGTTTGAAACAACTTAGCTGGAATTCCATCACCTCCACTAGCTTTGTTCTTAAATGCTTCCTAAGGCCCATTTGACTTCACACTCCAAGATATCTGCCTCTAGGTGAGTGATCACACCATCATGGTTAGCTGAGTCACTAAGATCTTTTTTGTACAATTCTTTGCATTCTTGTCACCTCTTCTTAGTATCTCTGCTTCTGTTATGTCCATACCATTTCTTTCCTTTTTTGTCCCTGCCTTTGCATGAAATGTTTCCTTGGTATCTCTGATTTTATTGAAGAGATCTCTAGTCTTGCCCATTCTACTGTTTTCCTCTATTTCTCTGCATTGTTCCCTTAGAAAGGCTTTCTTTTCTCTCCTTGCTATTTTTTGGAACTCTGTATTCAGGTGGAAATATATTTCCTTTTCTCCTTTGTCTTTTGCTTCTCTTCTTTACTCAGCTAATGTAAGAACTCCTCAGGCAATCATTTTGCCTGTTTGCACATTTTTTCTTGCGGATAGTTTTGATCACCGCCTCCTGTACAATATCACTACTCTATCCACAGTTCTTCAGGTACTCTCTTTATCAGATCTAGTCTCTTGAATCTATTTGTTACTTCCACTGTATAATCAGAATGGATTTGATTTAGGTCATATCTGAGTAGCCTAATGGTTTTCCCTAGTTTCTTCAACTTAAGGCAGAATTTTGCAATAAGGAGTTCATGATCTGAGCCACAGTCAGCTCCCAATCTTTTTTTTTTTTTTTTTTTGCTGACTATATAGAGCATTTCCAACACTGGCTGCAGAGAATATAATCAATCTGATTTTGGTATTGACCCTCTGATGATGTCCATGTGTAGAGTCCTCTCTTGTGTTGTTGGAAGAGAGTGCTTGCTACGACCAGTGCATTCTCTTGGCAAAATTTTGTTAGCCTTTGCCCTGCTTCATTTTGTACTCCAAGGCCAATCTTGCCTGTTACTCCAGGTATCTCTTGGCTTTCTACTTTTGCATTCCAGTCCCCTATGATGAAAAAGACATCTTTTTTGGGTGTTAATTCTAGAGAATCTAGTAGGCCTTCATATAGCCATTTGACATTAGCTTCTTCAGCATTACTTGTTGGGCATTGAATTAGATTGCTGTGATATTGAATGGTTTGTCTTTGAGATGAACTGAGATCATTCTGTCATTTTTGAGATTGCACCCAAGTAGTGCATTTCAGGCTCTATTGTTGACTATGACAGCAGATATTGGAAAAAAATTTCATCCCTGGGATAAATCCCACATAATCATGGTGTATGATTCTATTAATATGTTATTGAATTTGATTTGTTATTTTTTAGAAATTTTTTTCAACTTTATTATACATTTTCTACTATACAAGTCTTGTACTGCCTTGGTTAGTTTCTTCCTAACTGTTTTATTCTTTTGATACAATTGCAAATAAATTATTTTTCTCATTTTCTTTCAGACATTTCTTTATGAGTATATAGAAATTAAAGATTTTTTGTATTTTTATTTTATATCCTGCAACTTTATTCAGTTCATTAAATAGTTCTAACCATTTTTGATGGATTATTAAGGATGTTTCCATATATAAGACCTAGTACAGAAGATTATTACGAATCAGGTTAAAGCTTCGATGGGGGTCACAGACCCTTTTGCTAATCAAAACGGTTGTGTTTATTCTTAGCAAAATCTGGGTATCTGGAGTAGGCCAGGACTTGTCTATACTCCAAGACAAGTGGTACAGTATCCAATCCTTCAGGTAACTCCCAGATAAATTGGGCCATTAGATGTGCAATTTGACTTTTTTTCCTTTTCGGAGAGTATCTGTCAGCTGGGATTTATTGCCTGCTCACTCTACAAGGAGTCGGGGGAAGGAGCTGTGATGAGTGCTTGCCTCCATGTTGGTTCAGACAGCTTTGTTTATTGTAGTCCCAGGACTACTAGTGTATACAGATCTCTTTTAGTTCCTGAAACCTTTCCCTTAGGTAATGCCTGGAATAGCTGAGGCCTCAACTATAAGGTCTAACCCCTTAGCCACTCAGGGAAAAGCTGGGAGGCAGAGTGTTTCTTATCATATGACACTGCTGCTAGGGTTGGGATTTTGGCAAAAAAACAAAACAAAACAAAAAAAAACCCTTCACTTTCTCTTCTGGTTTCCATGTGGTTGCTTTTACACTTCTACTCAGTATAAGTGGTAGTTTCTCAGTTGTGTCCAACTCTTTGCAACCCTACAGACTGTAGCCAGCCAGACTCCTCTCTCCATGGAATTCTCCAGGTGAAAATATTGGAGTAGGTTGCCAGTTCCTACTCCACGGAATCTTCACAACCCAGAGACCAAACCTGTGTCTCCTGCATTGCAGGCAGATTTTTTACTATCTGAGCCACCAGATGCTCATTACCCAATACTCATTACTCAATACAAGGTGACTTCTAATTTGTTTTGACATTTCTTATAAGGGTAATCTATATGTGAGTTGTTATCAAATTGGTGTATCCATGGGGAAAGGAGAATGCAAGGCTTTTTATTCAATCATCTTGCTGATCTGGGTTTATTATTCATCTCAGTAAAATTTGGTATCATGGTGTCCAAAGTGACAATTCGTGCATGCTCACTTGTGTCTGACTCTGGAACACTTTGGACTGTAGCCTGCCAGGCTCCTCTGTCTGAGTGAAACAATAATATAAAAATTCTTATCATGGAAGCTTGCTCTGGAGATTTAAAAAAGCATTAGAACTTTTTAAGATATTTGGCACAATATCTGAAAGATAGTAACTCTCCCATTGATGGTCAATACTGAAATTAGAATGATTATATTCATTGTAGCCAAATATGGAGAAGCTCTATACTCTTAGCAAAAAGCAAAGACAAGACTTGGAGTTGACTGTTGCACAGATCATGAGCTCCTTATTGTGAAATTCAGGTTTAAGATGAAGAAAGTAGGAAAAACCACTAGACCATTCAGGTATGACCTAAATCAAATCCTTGATGATTTTACAGTCGACATGGCGAATAGATTCAAGGAATTAGATCTGAGTGCCTGAAAACTCTTAATGGATGTTTGTAACATTGGTCAAGGAGTGGTAACCAAAACTATCCTCAAGAAAAAGAAAGGCAAGAAAGCAGAATGGCTGTCTGAGGAGGCCTTACAAATAGCTAAGTAAAGAAGAGAAGCAAAAGACAGAGGAGAAAATGAAAGATATATCCATCTGAGTGTAGAGTTCCAAAGAATAGCAAGGAGAAATAAGAAAGCCTTCCTCAATTATCAGTGCAAAGAAGTAGAGGAAAACAATGCAATGGGAAAGATTAGAGATATCTTCAAGAAAATTAGAGATACCAAGGGAATATTTCAACCAAATTTGGGCACAATAAAGGACAGAAACAGTTAAGGAACTAACAGAAGCAGAAGATATTGTGAGGTGGCAATAACACCTAGAAGAACTGTACAAAAAATGGTCTTGATGACCTAGATAACCACAATGGTATGCTCACTCACCTAGAGTCAGACATCCTGGAGTGTGAAGTCAAGTGAGTCCTAGAAAGCATCACTACAAACAAAGCTAGTGGGGGTGATGAGATTCCAGCTATGCATTTTCAAATTCTAAAAGATTATGCTGTTAAAGTGCTGCACTCTACATGCCAGCAAATTTGGAAAACTCAGCAGTGATTATAGGACTGGAAAAAGTCAGTTCTCATTCCAATCCCAAAGAAGGGCAATGCCAAAGAATGTTCAAACTACTGCACAATTGTGATCATTTCACATGCCAATAAAATCATGCTCAAAATATTTTAAGATAAGCTTCAAATGTACATGAACTGAGAAGTTCTAGATGTACCAGTAGTATTTAGAAAAGGCAGAGGAGCCAGATATCAAATTGCCAACATCTGTCGGATCATAGAAAAAGTAAAAGAATTTCAGAAAATCATCTGCTTCTTCTTCATTGACTGCACTGAAGTTTTTGACTTTGTGGATCACAACAAACTGTGGAAATTCTTAAAAAGATGGTCATGCCAGACTACCTTACATATTTCCTGAGAAGCCTGTATGCAGGGCAGGAAGCGACATCTAGAACCAGACATGGAAAAATGGACGGTTCCAAATTGGGAAAGACATACATCAAAGCTATATATTGTCACCTTCCTTATTTGATTTATATGCAGAGTATATCATGCAAAATCCCAGGCTGGATGAATCACAAGCTGGAATCAAGATAGTCAGGAGAAATATCAATAAACTCAGATATGCAAATGACAGTACCCTAATGTCAGAATTTGAAGAGGAAGTGAAGAGCCTCTTGAAGAAGGTGAAAGAGGAGAGTGAAAAAGCCAGCTTAAAATTTTAAATTCAAAAAACTAAGTTCTTGGCATCTGGCCTCATTACTTTATGGGAAATAGATGGGGGGAAAAGTGAAAGCAGTGGAAGAAGAAATTTTTTTTTTTTTTTTTTTTTTTTTTTTTAGGATTCCTGTTGAACAGAAAAGTTTCCTATGTGAAAAGAATTAACTCTTCTAGGAATATACTATATGAGAATACAAAAGGCAGCTTAACTTGTGCTAAACCTTAATTCTGAGCATACTAAAGAAAAGTTTAGAGATCAGAAGTCATTTTTAGGTAAATGAGACATTAAACACCCAAAATTACAGGAAGGTAAGGTGACTAGGACAAATTGCTTGATATGGAACCTAGAAAAATGTTCAATTTTATGTACCAAACTATGAAATATATTTTAATGTAAGGAATTGCTCTCTGTTGCTATGATGTGCAAGAACTAATTCACAGCTAATTAGAGGCAGAGGCAACTGAGAAAGATCAGACATGGGCCACACAGAAAAGAAAAGAAGTGTTTATTTTTTAAAACTCATCAACCCAATGGAAATTGAAGCCAATGCAATTAAATTTCTTAAAATGCTACTGAATATGATAGACAGTCATCATTTAGAAAATATTAGCCTTTAGATGCATAAAAGATCACAATTAAATATATATAAAATGAGGAGCATAGTGGATAAACAGCATATGATACAGCAATAGACATTTATATTTGGATCCACTATGGATTAAATTTAGTGTCTTGTCTTACTTTATATTGATGTGAAAGTCCTTTTTATGTTGAGACATACTAAAATCTCGCAGCCTATCAAATATTCTTAATAGTGAAAAATCCAACTCCATTAATATAATCATCTATTAATATCTACATTTTAATGGCAAGAGTAAAATTGCTGTTATTGATATAATCTTTAATTCCTGTGGTGAATAGCTTTCCTTAAAATAGTTTATAGTTGCTGAGCTGATTCTTGAATTTTCCCCATATTTTATTAAAGACAACTTTTTATTAGAGAGAGAGGAAAGGGGTGAAGAAATTTAGAAGAAAGGTCTTTAGAGTTAAAGTGCTGGTGGGATTTTACATAATTGACTGTCACCCTCCTTTTGTTAACTCAAAACATGTGCATGGGGCACTTACTAGGTAGCAGTTGAATCATGGTATGTGCTTCAGACCAATTAAAGTAGATACTGTACTTCTCCTCTGTTATTAATAATCTAAAGAATGTATATAAAAATAATAGTAGACAAGTGCTTGTATGATGTAATAGAATGTGTCGTCACAGTATTCTATGTGGATTCAAAGGAAATGGAGATTATCTATGCATCTATCTGAGAGAAGTTTTTTAAAATTGACTGCCATGATTATAGACATTTGTCCATAACGTTCAAGTATGTCAGGTCCAAAATGATCAGGGTATGCCAACAGATAATCTGGAAATATTTCTTTTTTCTTTCAGAGCAAGGTCTCTTAGTCGTGTCTGACTCTTTGCAACCCCATGGATTGTAACCAATCAGGCTCCTCTGACCATGGGGTTTTTCAGGCAAGAATACTGGAGTGGGTTGCCATTTCCTTCTCCATGGGACCTTCCCAACCCAGAGATCAAACCTGGGTCTCCTGCATTGCAGGCAGATGTTTTACCATGTGAGTTACCAGGGAAGCAAAATAAATCTTTTTTTCTCTTAAGACCTTCAAGGACGGAGACTTTCACTTTAAAGGGGAGTAATCTGCTTTACTCAAAGTCTACTGATTTAAATGATAATCTCATCTGAAAAATATCTTCATGGCAACATCAAGACAAGTGTTTGTCCAAATGAGTAGGTACTGTGGCCTAGCCAAGTCAACACACAAAATTGACTATCACAGGTTTAAATAGAAAGAGATTATATCAGATGGATAGGTCATAAAAAAATATATAGAAGTAACAATATAGAAGGACTGTTCTAGGAAAAAGAAAGAAGGAAAGAATGTTTCATTAAATCAGTGGACTTTGCTATTAATAAATAAACTTTAAAATCATAACTCCTCTACTTACTAGTGTCTGACTTTAGACAGTTAACATTTGTAAACTTTAATTTTACAGGTATTTAGATTGCTAGATCAATGTCTATTTCATTATTGTGATTTGAGGATTAAATGCATTGAAGTTTGAAAAGTTTGTAATGTATTACTTGGCACATAAGGCACATATTAAGTTCTCAAGAATAGAGAGACAATGTAGCATAGCATTGTAGTTAAAATTTCAGAATCTGGAACAAGATTCAGCTCTAATCCTGGATCTATCACTTTTTAGCTACTAATGTTTCACAAATTGCTTAATCTTTCTACATATATTTATTTCCTCCTCTGAAAATGAGTGTGGTAATAAAACATCCAGAACGCAGATGGGATACAGTAAGGGCTATGCAGTTGCTAATATCAGTATTTATAGGGTGGCAGGATGATTTCTTAGATTAATTGACAATGTTTTTCATCATCCCTATTAGTATTTAACTTGTCTTGTCCTTCAAAGTAAAGCAGACAAAAACATGGAATGATGGCCAGTCCTTACAGTCTGAGTTCTGAGCTCACTGAATCTAAGGAAATATCACTGAACTGTGTTACCCCCTTGAGAGGGCCTGAAACAAAAGTTGTCAGAAATTGTTCTCCATTCAGGACACTGTTTTGGAGTTTCTGCCCAATTAAACAAATCTACCCTTGCCTCAGAGCTAGAACATGAAAGGAGGCTGGAAGGACAGAGAGTACTAGGGGTTTGAGGGATTTCTATGAGTGCGATAGATGGGATCTCAGAGATTACTGTTGTTTGAATCAGAGAAATAACACATGATATTGTTCTTGACAACATTAGGTCTTGTGTTGAAATTGATTGGTGGCAAGAAATGAAGAGTGAGCATCTTGATGCTTATTATAGCCATGCTACATTGAGTGTGGATGACCAACATATATGTGATAGCAATACCACCTAATAAGAGCTAATGGTGATGAAGAAAGCTTCAGAAAGAGGTAGTAGAAACATGTCCCATTTTCTAGGTATCATTTAAGCCCCAGGAGCCTTTTAACCATTTAAAGCTGATGTTAATAGTGGAGGCCCACAGATCACATTTTGAATAGGAAGTTACTAGATTATCATTTGGTCTTTAGAACAATCTTTCAACATCTAAATATTTTTCATAAATTTCTCTAATTTTTACACTTATTCTTCAAAAGACATAGCCAAGATAGTCTCATTAACTATACTTCTAAACACTCATTCCTAGGAAGCACTCTACACTGCTATGGAGGCACTTATTAATCATTCACTCATTTACTATATATTAACTAATAATTACATATTAATTATTAATCTCTTATCATGTGTCAGATACCATTTTAAGTCCTGGAGATACAGTGATGACAGAGAAAAGGAGTGACATCATCTGCTTTAAGTATTAAAAAAAATATATCAACAAACACTTGAAAAGATGCTTGAAATCATTAGTCATAAGGAGAATGCAAATCGAAACCATAATGAGATACTACTTTACACTCACTGGAATTACCAGAAACAAAAATTCAAGGAGCAAGCTTTTTGTGAGGCTGTGGAGAAATCAGAACTTTCATATACTGCTTGTAGGAAGGTAAATTGGTGCAGATGCTTTGGAAACCAGGATGGCAGTTGCTCAAATGATTATTAAACAAAGAGTTACAATACAATATGATAAGTACTTCTAGCGCTTGGCATATATCCAAGAGAAATTAAAACATATACATGAATGTTCATATATATGAAACCTGTATATGAATGTTCACTTCAACATTATTCATAATAATCAAAAAGAAATAGCCTACATATATATCAGTGGACAAATGAATAAACAATACCTGGACTATCTATACAGTAGAATTTTATTTAGCCATAAAAAGAAGGAAGTACTATACATGCTAAAATATGAATGAATCCATGTTCTTTATGTTAAGTAAAGGAAACCAGTCTTAAAGAAAACATACTACATGACACACATGAGTATCCAAATCAGGGAAATCTACATACAGAGAAAGTAGATTAGAGGTTATACAGATTTAAATGGAAGAAAGTAGGGAAATCCACTAGGCCATTCAGGTATGACCTAAATCAAATCCCTTACAGTTATACGGTGGAAGTGACAAGTAGATTCAAGGGATTAAATGTGATAGAAAGAATGCCTGAGGAACTATGGATGGAAGTTTGTGACACTGTACAGGAGGCAGTAATCGAAACCATCACCAAGAAAAAGAAAGGAGGAAAGGTAAAATGTCTATGTCTTTGGAGACCTAACAAATAGCTAAGAAAAGAAGGGAAGTGAAAGGCAAAGGAGAAAAGAAAGATACATCCATCTGAATGCAGAGTTCCAAAGAATAGCAAGGAGAGATAATAAAGCCTTCCTAAGCGAACATGCAAACAAAGAGGAAAATGTTAAAATGTGAAAGACTAAAGATCTCTTCAAGAAAATTAGAGATACCAAAGGAACATTTCATGCAAACATAGGGAAAATAAAGGACAGAAACAGATTAGCCCTAACATAGGCAGAAGATGTTAAGAAGAGATGGCAAGAATACACAGAAAAACTATACAAAAAGATCTTAATGACCCAGATATCCATGATGATGTGATCACTCACCTAAAGTCAGACATCTTGGATTGCAAAGTCAAGTGGGCCTTAGGAAGCATCACTATGAACAAAGCTAGTGGAGGTGATGGAATTCCAGTTGAGCTATTTCAAATCCTAAATGATGATTCTGTGAAAGCACTGCACTCAATATGCCAGCAAATTTGGAAAACTCAGCAGTGGTCATAGGACAGGAAAAAGGTCAGTTTTCACTCCAGTCCCAAAGAAAGGCATTGCCAAAGAATGTTTGAACTACTATACAATTGCACTCATTTCACATGCTAGCAAGGTAATGCTCAAAATTCTCCAAGCCAGGCTTTAGCAGTACATGAACAGAGAACTTCCAGATGTTCAAGCTGGATTTAGATCCAACATCCACTGGATCATAGAAAAAACAAGAGAACTCCAGAAAAACATCTACTTCTGCTTCATTGACTACACTAAAGTCTTTGACTGTGGGGATCACAACAAACTGCAGAAAGTTCTTGAAGAACTAGGACTCTAAGACTACCTTATCTGCCTCCTGAGAAAACTGTATGCAGGTCAAGAGGCTACAGTTAGAACCAGACAGGGAACAATGGACTGGTTCCAAATTGGGAAAGTAGGAGGTCAAAGCTGTATACTGTCACCTTGCTTATTTAATTTTATGCAGAGTTTGGTTCAGTTCAGTTGCTCAGTTGTGTTGACTCTTTGCGAGCCCATGGACTGCAGCACGCCAGGCTTCCCTGTCCATCACCAACTCCCAGAGTTTGCTCAAACTCATGTCCATTGAGTCAGTGATACCATCCAACCACCTCATCCTCTGTTATCCCCTTCTCCTCCTGCCTTCAATCTTTCACAGCACCAGGGTATTTTCCAATGAGTCAGTTTTTTGCATCAGGTGGCCAAAGTATTGGAGCTTCAGCATTAGTCCTTCCAATGAATATTCAGGACTGTTTTCCTTTAGGATTTACTGGTTTGATCTCCTTGCTGTCCAAGGGACTCTCAAGAGTCTTCCCCAACACCACAGTTCAAAAACATCAGTTCTTCAGTGGTCAACTTTCTTTATGGCCCAACTCTCACATCATACAAGACTACTGGAAAAAGCATAGCTTTGACTAGATGGACCTTGTCAGCAAAATAATGTCTCTGCTTTTTTAATATGCTGTCTAGGTTGGTCACAGCTTTTCTTCCAAGGAGCAAGCATCTTTTAATTTCATGGCTGCAGTCACCAGCTGCAGTGATTTTGGAGCCCAAGAAAATAAAATCTCTCACTGTTTCCATTGTTTCCCCATCTAATTGCCATGAAGTGATGGGACCATATGCCATGATCTTAGTTTTGGAATGTTGAGTTTTAAGCCAGCTTTTTCACTCTCCTCTTTCACTTTCATCAAGAAACTCTTCAATTCCTCTTCGCTTTCTGCCATAAGGTTGGTGTTATCTGCATACCTGAAGTCATTGATATTTCTCCTGGCAATCTTGATTGCAGCTTGTGCTTCATTGTGATTACAATGCTGTGCTTCCAGTCCAGCATTTTGCCCGATGTGCTCTGCACATGAGTTACATAAGTGGGGTGACAATATACAGGCTTGAGTACTTCTTTCCCATTTTGGAACCAGTCTGTTTGGAACCATAACTCCATTATAATATCAAATTTGTGGTGAATGTGCACCATATGTGCACATAATGTGTACATATGTGTGAATATGCTTTGAAAAGTTGAACTGTATACCTTTTGGATGAATGGGATGAAAACCATCCCTCAGTAAAGTTGTTTGTTTGTTTGTTTGTTTTTTAAGTGTTGTTTTAGCTCTTGTGCAGCACATTGACTAGGAGAGGGAAATCATGGGAGCTGGGAGGCCCCAGATGAGGTAATTTCAGTAGCCCAGTGAGATTCAAGGAAAACATTGACCAGAGTGGTTGCAATGGAGATAGAAAAAGATAAATTCACACCAGATTTATTTTGGATATACACCAGCAAAGCTTGGTGAAAGACTTGCTATCGATGGTGAAAAAGTAGAGATTAAGGCTGATTCACACATATGTGATCTTAGCAGTTGGATAATTTAAAATGTGGTTTTCTACCAAGAGTCTTTCTGAAAATGAAGGTGAGTTGAGACAGGGTGGATTCAGATATTCTGAGAAGAAATCTCTATTTCTGTTTAATAGTAACTAGTCAGTTGAGTATATAAATCTGAAGCCCAAATGAGAGATCAAGGATGAATATATAAATGCCATTTATTTATTGGTTATCCATATTAGTAACTGGTTTATTCTGACATTCAAAGGCAACTTGCTAGTTAGGTATTTAGGTATTGATGGAGAATACCAAAGAAAATCAGATGCATTATTGCCTTTAGAGGGTTTACAGTGAAAGACTTGTGATTTTCTATTCACCAAAAAATTAAGTTTAATATATGTGTGAATGCATAAGTTTCCACCTCTTTAAAGTGTAATATAGTAAAAGGTTTGTTATTTAGTAAAACTTTATTTCAAATGAGCTAGGTTAGAGACCTCTAAATAAAATCTCTCATGGATCTTCAGCACATAAGATCCCTGGGAATTTTCAAGCTCTATGCCTATTCTCTGGAACTATAAACAGGAGTGATTGTGCAAAAGATCTCTTATGGCTCTTCAAATCACCTAGAGTTAAAAATAAATCACAATGCTCAAATATACTTCTGTACTTACAGATTCAAGATACCAATTAAATAATCTATTTCTTATAAATCCCCCATCCCCAAATGATTCTAATTATATTTAGGGCTGGAAGCCACTGGCTTAAGGAAAATGAAATGTTGTTTCCAAAAGCAGTTTAGATAACTGGAATGGGAAGTTGAAAATTGAAAAAAGTGCCTGCCGCAGAGTTACTCTAATTTTACTTGGGATCTAATGCATTCTCCAAACTGCAAAGCTGGATATATGAGATTTCACTCTAAGAAATTTAAGGTGTTTGTTTCAGATGCCTCTCCTAGTGTTGGGAGAAAAAGAAGGTTAAACAACATAAGAAATGAGCCCACACTATTTTGAGCCTGCTTCCCCCCAACCCCATGGAGCAGAAAGCTAGAAATGAGTTGTGTATGCTCAAAGGAAAGATTGTTTAGGTCTAGAGTTATTATGTTTTCCTTTTGGCTCTAGTTCAAGTCATCTAGTAGGAGATAATGGCAGTCCTGTTAAGGTCAATAATATCACCTAAAGGCAAGGAAGGGAGGGCAGCAATGACAGAAGGCTATGCCACCACCAATAGTGTCTGTGGCATGGATAGTTGCCAGTGTGGAGATAATGGTGGTGACAGTGATGACAATGAAGAAGGTATGCAAAAGTGTCACTGGCCCCAGTGATGAGGTTTTGATGGCCATAGACTCACTAGAGGGAAGAAAAAGTCTCCTGAGCACTAAATGGGTTTGGTGAGGGGACAACTCAGAACAACGCCCTTTGTCCGTAATATAAAAATGCAAGAGCATCTACATGTGTTCTTCTAATTCTGAAGGACTCTATGATCATATTTGAATGTTTAAATCCATACTAGCTACTAAGGACAAATTATAGTTTGGGAATCAGACATAATTTGGGGTCAATTAAAGAGTGGGAACTAGTGAACTAGTTTAATATCTCTAAGGGCTTTATTTTTGAATCAATATAACTTGTGAATATGCATGTTAGAGAATAACTGTAAAAACAAATTTAGAAGCATTACTGACAAGCAGAAACTCTTATATTTGTCCATATTTGAACACTCACCTATATAAAATAATAAACATTTTAAAAGAGATACAATTCTATCTAGTGTTTATAAATGTGTCCAAAAGGTACACAAGGTAAATCACTGCAAATATTAGGAAATTTTAAAATGTGACTAGGCATTAAAATATCTGAAAATTTATTAATTCTGTATGATTAATTGTATTTTGCTCCTAAGTATTTAATGTTTTTTTTTAACTTTAAATATATAGTTCATTTACTATTACCCTTTAAAAAAGTAATATGAATAATTTTTCTCCTTTGTGCTGCTTTGAAAATGTATGTATCTCATAAGTTGTGATGCATAATGTTTTCAAGATTGTTCTTTCTTAGGAAATCTAAACTTTTACTTGAATTGACAGAGTGTTTAATTTCTAAATGGATGTTATTTTGCTCATTTGTTTATTTTTTGTCTGACTTTGTTATTAGTTAGATATTTTACTACAGTAAAATCAGATAGCTATTATTTTTACTTTTTAAAATGTATTGATATTTTCTTTCTGGTCAAAGACATGAATTTTTTTTTTTTTTTTTTTTTTTTGTAATTTTAGGGCATGAATTTCCTTTTTCATCTAGTGAAACTGTCCTCTGAATTGTGGTACTTACATTTTTTTTTTCACATGCGATGCTTGCCTAGTTCTGTTGGTGTAAGTATTTTGGTATCAATTATACCATTTGGAGTGTGAATTTCTCTCTTTATTTCACTAAACACATGCATTTGTTTTTGTTCAGGTTCTCCTCATTTCCATGTGAATTGCGAAGACTCAAACCTAATACTAATGTGCGTATTAAAACCTAGTTTGGGATGGACATGTAGATTCTGCTGTATTTAAAATGGATAACCTACAAGGACCTACTGTATAGTACACAGAACTCCTGCACGATGTCATGTGGCAGCCTGGATGTGAAGGGAGTGTGAGGGAGAATGCATACATGTATATGTACTGCGGAGTGTCTTTGCTGGTCACCTGAAACTATAATACCATTGTTAATCGGCTATACCATGATACAAAATCAAAAGATAAAAAAATAAACCTCGTCAATCTCACTCGTCAGAAATTGCTAAAAATGTGAACAGTGGACTAACAGAATCTTAGTTTTGATTAATCTACTAAAAAGCAACAAAATTAATTTCAAAATTTCTCAAAACCTCCAAAGTATAACAGAATTACTTCCTATTTAATGTAACTGATATATTGAAGTCCATCTATATTCCTAAATTAATAATATGTAAACTTATTTTTAAAATATATCCTATAGCACAAATAGATTAAATTGCCTTTCTACCAATTATTCTAATGAGCATCTTTCCTTTATTTATCATGTGATGTATAAGAAAGCATCACAGCAACATAGTTCTCAACACAATAAATCAAATCCAAACCTTGATGATCAAATAATTTTTGAGCTGACATCAAATTTTTCAGGGAAATCTTTTAAAATGTATGAAAGAAATTTCACACTCTGCCTTGATGACATAACTAAGTACTAGCATCCAAATTCTGAGGATATTCAAAGAACTCTGTTGAATTATAATATGATTCAGAAAACCAAGAAAATGCTTGATCTTCATTTTTCACCCGTAAAATTATAATTACTGCCATCTTTAGGGATACCAGTTTATGAGAAAAAAATACTTCAGGACTTTTGACTCCACATTCTTTTTGTTCGGCTTGAACAACTGGGAACATTTCTAAGTTGGCTGATTCAAGCAAGCCCCATTCTTTTAGTGACTCCTGTAGTTGCTATTTCTTTGCCTCTTGGCTGAGCCAGCCGTTGCCAGTGGCATAAGCACTTTGTTGCAGTCAATGAAGTTGATAAATGGAGTACCCTTATGTAAGCAGGAACTATTAATAAAACTGCTCTTAATGGGTGGTCTGAAAGCTTGTACCATGCAAGCTCACACTGACATACAGGAAGGGATAAAGGACTTATTCATCATCGTCTTTATCGATCAGCATGACAGTCTCACTTTAGGGACAAATACTATAGCTAAATTTTGTAGTTTATTGTCATGGTCAAAATGTTTGCTCTTTTTCTAATATATGCAATAGATCATTTAGAAAAACTAAAGGGAATGTTGAAAGCTTTGTCTGGATAAGGCAATAACAACATGTGATTTGTTGCAAACAGTTCTTTCTTAGTTCTAAATTGTCAGCAGAGAATAAAAAAAATGATTTAATAGTGCAAACATAATTTGATGATTAAGTAGTCAAAACTGACTGTCATTAAAACAGTAAAAACATTTACATGGTGCAGTTTATTCCACTAGGTACTTTGACCTATAGATCAGCACTGAGATATAAGTTCTTATTTCAATAATACATTGCTATTTTTCTTCTTGATAATTTTTCTGAGTGTGTGCTGCTTAAAAACATTTTGTCTGCAAGATCATAAAAGTAGTTTCTCCTGTTATTTCCTGAAATTTTTTAACTTTCAAATTTTGATTTATAATCCAATCTATTGAAAATTGCTTTGTGATTAGCACATGATGCTAATTCCTTAAATAATTGGCATATACTTGAAAAGACAATATACTCTGCAGTGGTTAAGTATAGTGTTTTATTTAGGCAAACCCATCCAAGTTTGCTAATTGTTTGTATCAACTTTTTTTTTTTTTTTCTCTATTTAGCCTATTAGCTGGGCTTCCCTGGTGGTTCAGATGGTAAAGAATCTCCCTGCATTGCAAGAGACCTGGCTTCCATCCCTGGGTTGGGAAGATCCTCTAGAGAAGGGCATGGCAACCCACTCCAGTATTCTTGCCTGGAGAATCCTCATGGACAGAGGAACCTGGTGGGCTACAGTCCATGGGGTCTCAAAGAGTTGGACACGACTGAGCAACTAAGCATAGCACACATTCTATTAGTCAATAAGGCATATATTATATTCTCTGTGATTTTCAGATTAGCTAGTTCTTTCAACTCTGTCAACCAGCTCATTGCCCTTTGAAGTTATTTTATATGAATATATATTTAAGATTTTTATATTTTTCTTATAATTTGATCCTGTTTTATTGTTGTTGTTTAGTCTCTAAGTCTTGTGTGACTCTGCAACCCCATGGACTATAGCCCTCCAGGTTTCTCTGTCCATGGAATTTCCCAGGCAAGAATACTGGAGTGGTTTGTCATTTCCTTCTCCAGGGAACCCTCCCAATCCAGAGAATGAACCTGCATCTCCTACATTGTCAGGCAGATTCTTTACCACTGAGCCACACGGGAAGCCCTTGAACCTGTTATCATTCCTTAATATTACTTCTCTTCGGCAATAACACTTCTTGCCGTAAAGACTACTTTGTCTGATGGTAATGTGCCTACAGCTAATCTTTTTTTCTTTATTTCAAATACTCATTTCTTCATTTCAACTATTCTTCATATAAATTAGTTTCTCCATTTCAAATATTTTATCTGAAAATTTAATATTTCTTACATAAAATTCAGCTTATAATAAAAAAATCAGTGCATAATCAGCCTCTCTTTTATCATCCATTCAGACAAGCTGTGTCATTTATTTAGATTATTTTGTTCTTATTTTAATGGGATTGCTTGTCTATTTTTCCCTGTATCCACCATTTTGCTATTTGTTTTTTAGTGTTTTCTCTTTTCCTGCTTTTTTCCTACTAATGATCATTTTCTTACTGAATTTCATTCTGATTTGGTTAGTTAGGTATACCATAGAGAATACAGCATGCATTCTTGACATATTAAAATATACTGAAAAGTACTTTGGACTTCCCCTGGTGGCTCAGTGGTAAAGAATCCTTCTGCAATGCAGGAACCACAGGAGGGGCAGTTTCAATCCCTGGGTAAGGAAGTTCTCCTTGAGGAGGGCATGGCAACCCACTACAGTATTCTTTCCTGGAGAATGTCTCCTGCACAGCACTAAGTTCCTCAAACACTTTAGACTCATTTATGTAGCTGCCTTTGATATTGTTATTATCATCATGCATATATATACATGTACATAAATGCACACACACATAAACACACACATTTATATATACAGTTAAAATTTGCATAAATTTATTCAAATATTAATTTTATTTCATTTCTGTCTTTATTTTTTATTTTTAATTAATATTTTTAATATTTTTTTAAATTTTAATTTTATTATTTTTTAAAATTATATGAAAGTGCATTCACAGGAGACTTGGAAAATATAGAACAAAGTTACATATAGTTCCAGAATATATTGCAATTGTTTGTTTTAAGTACATAAATTAAGATTTTTAGTTGAAACTTCAATAATAAACTATCAGAAATTAATAGAATAATATACAAAAAATGTAGAAGAATATATTAGACACAAAAAGCATTATGAACCAATTTGACCTCAGATTTATACAATTTTCACACAACATTAGGATACAAATTGTATTCAACTTCCTGTGGACTATAAACTGGAACATATCCAGAGATCTAAGACCAGGTGCTGAAATTTCCAGGTCTAAAAGTATAGAAATCATACAAAATTTGCTCTCTTATTACTGTTGAGTTATTTTAGAGATCAACATCAAAAGATATTTGAAAATAATCCACATATTTTTGAATGCAGTGTGGCCTTAACAAAAGAAATCTTTGACTTAGTCATTGAAAGCCTCAATAAAGTTAGAAGACTGAAAAAACACAGTAGGTGATTGCAGAAAATAAAGCATTTAAATAAAAAATTAATATAAAAGTGAAAATAGCAAAGATGTTCAAAAAAACATATATTTGGAAATTAAATGTCTGCTTTTAAATGAGGGGTATATCTAAGAAGTCACAATGAGGAATATTAGAAAATATTTCTAATAGGACAAAAATAAAAAGAGAATTTGCCAGAATTTATTGCAAGCAGCTGAAGCTGCTCAAAGCATTTAAATATAATGAGGAGTCTTGAATAAGGTATGAAAACAAATAATAGACATAAAATTTTGTGAGATTTGAATAAAATCTGCACTTTAATTAGTAATTCTGTATCCCATGCTAATACTGTATCCTATGTTAATTCCCTGTTTTTAGCCTTGTTCACTTGTTAAAATACTGTTTATGTCTGCTTTCACACTACAGCTGTAAAGTAGTTGCAGCTAAGACCATATGGCACACAATGTCTAAAATATTTGCTCTTGGTCTTTTACAGAAAATGTTTACCAAAACCTGCTAATATATTGGAGAAAGTCATAATCTCATAAGAACCTTTTTTTTTTTTTTTTTTTTGAGAAAAGATTCCTGTCCTGGCATGCTATTGGATTTTAATGAGTCATCATGACTCACTAATGGATCATGTTGGGGTGCCATGCGTATTGGATTAGGCTGATCAAAGAGAATACATATTAAACAACATCCAACTATAAAGTTACATTGGTAGAGATGAGACTGGACAAGAACCCATTTTTTTTTTTTTAATGCAAGCTTTGTGAGCACCTTGCTCAAATAACCAGCAGACTTGTTTCTTGATGCCTTTCCCTCAACCCAGACCTATGACAAGATGATTGTAGAAGGGAAAAATAAATGAGCTTTGATTTAAAATGGCTCTTTAAGATATGCTACTTCGGCCTCCCTGGTGGTTCAGACGGTAAAGCGTCTGCCTGCAAATGTGAAAGACCCTGGTTCGATCCCTGGGTCGGTAAGATCCCCTGGAAGAGGAAATGGCAAAGCCGGAACTCTTGCCTGGAGAATTCCATGGACTGAGGAGCCTGGTAGGCTACACTCCATGGGGTCGGAAAGAGTCAGACACAACTGAGCGACTTCGTTTTTCACATTAGCCAGATGTGGGTTTCAATGATTGCCATCATCAATGTTGACAAAGAAGGTGGAAGAGTATTCCTTGTCATGAGTAGAACTTGAAGATCAGGTTCCCCATTACCTGAAAGAAGATCTGTCTTCAGTGAAGTGCAATGCAGATTAATGGGGAATGATAGTGACTAGTTAACATGGTTCTGGAATATCCTCTTTTCTGTTAAACTTCCCATGTGTGATCTATTTTAGTGTTATATTCTTCATCTTCTTTAAATTTCATGCACGCCCTTTCAATCTGTACTGTTTCTTCCTATAATAAACTCAGAGAAACAGAAGGAATGACCTCATCAAATCTGTTACAAGAGGCTGGGAAAGATATGTGGGTGGGTCTAGGTGTCAATTTGTATCCAATTTCTCTCACTCACTTCTTACCCCAGTCCAATAGAGGGTCTCCCTTACCACTCTGCTTGATGACTTCAAAGTTGCTGTAAATAATTAGTCTTCATATTTTTCTACCTTCCTAATCTTTTTATAACATTATAGAGACATATAATCAGTAAATGATTTAAAAAAAAAATCAGGACTAGAGGCTAAAACTTTATTCCTCATTTCCAACCCTCTTATTTTTTAAATAGACTGTTTTAGAGCATCTTTAGGTTCAACAGCAATATTGGGTAGTAAGTACAGAGATTTTACTTGTATCATATGCTCCTACATGTGCATTGCTTCCCTCCTCAATACCTGATACCAGAGTGGTACATTTTTTAAAATGAGAAACCTACATTGACATATCAATATCATCCAAAGTCCTTAGTCTACAATAAGACTTACTGTTGGCACTGTACAACCTGTAGGTTTTGAAGTTTGTAGTGATGTGTATCCTCTATTAAAGTATCATGTCAAATATTTCTGCTGCCCTAAAATTTTTCTATGTTCTGATCATCTATTCACCACTCCCCCTCCTTAACTCTTGGCGAACAGTGATCCTTTTCTTGTCTCCATAAATTTGTCTTTTCCAAAATGTAATATAGTTGGAAGGAGATAGTATGTGAACTTCTCAGATTGGCTACTTCACTTAGTAAGTTTAAGATTTCTTAATGCCTTCTCATGACTTGACAACTTTTTTTTTTAGTGCCTAATAGTATCTCATTGTCTGAATGTATCATCATTTATTTAATCCACTTATTTACTAAAATATATTTTGATTGCTTCCACATTTGGCAATAGTGAATAAAAAAGTCCTATAAACATCATGCATAGGTTTTTGTGTGGACATAAATCTGGGTAAATACCAAGGTGTTTGCTCTCTGTGTAGTAAGAATATGCTTGTTTTTTGTCAGAAACAGCCAAAATATCTTCTAAAGTCACAGCATCATTTTTTAAATTCCTACTAGAAATGAAGGCGAGTTACTGTTAATCCAAATCCTTCTGAGCATTTAGTGTTGTCATTGTTCTGGATTTTGCCATTCTAACAAGTGTTTATTAGTAGTATCTCACTGTTTTAATTTGCATTGCCCTAATGACATATGAGATTCCCTGGTGTCTTAGTGCTAAAGAATCCACCTGCCAATGCAGGAGAGGCACATTCAATTCCTGGGTCAGGAAGATCCCCTGGAGAAGAAATGGCAACCCACTTCAATATTCTTGCCTAGGAAATCCCATGGAGAGAGGAGCCTGGCGGACTGCAGTCCATGGGGTCACAGAGAGTGGGACATGACTTAGTGACTAAACAATACCAACACTGATATATGATGTAGAATATCTTTACATATGATTATTTCCCACTGATATATATATATTTTGGTGAGTTGTCATACCAACACTGATATACAATGTAGAATATATTTACATATGATTATTTCCCACTGATATATATATTTTTTGGTGAGTTGTCTGTTAAGGTCTTCTGTTCATTTTATACTTTAGTTGTTTATATTCACATTATTAAGCCTTCAGTGTTCTTTGTATATTTTACAAAACAGTCCTTTATCAGATTTGAATTTGCAAGTATTTTTTCTCAGTCTGTGGCTTGACTTTTCATTTTCTTGACAATGTTTTTCATAGAACAGAAATGTTTAATTTGAATAGAAGTGTAGTTTAACTTCTTTCATGGATTATATCTTTGATGTTGTATCTAAAGAGGCACAACCAAATCCAAGATCACCAGGTTTTCTCCCATATTATCTTCTAAGACTTTTGCAATTTTGCATTTTTCCAACACTCACTAAAGATGAATGTTGTCAGTTTTCTCTTCTGATAAAACAAAGCAATATCACAAATGGTGTTGTGCTCTTTAGTTTCTATGTCTTGCCTGGCTCTTTTGTGACCCCATGGACTATAGCCCAGCAGGCTTCTCTGTACATAGGATTTCTCTGGCGAGAATGCTGGAGTGGGTTGCCATTTCCTTCTCCATGGGATCTTCCTAACCCAGGGGTTGAACCTGCATATCCTACATTGGCAGGCGGATTCTTTACCACTGAGCTACCAGGGAAGCCCATGCATGCCATACTTCATAATTATTAATAATATTCTAATAGGTACTTGGTGCACATCTAACCTTATTTCCCTGACTCTAAAATATGTGATCACAGGTAGTTATGAAAGTATCTTCATTAGAGTCATAAAATTAGTCATGCTTTAATTTATGTTTTTAAAAATGACATCATTGCAAACTTTGAGCCTCTCCTTGTGTCATATTGGGCTTCCCTGGTGGCTCAAATGTTTAAGAATCTGCCTGCACTGTGGTAGACCCGGGTTTGATACCTGGGTTCAAAGATCACCTTGAGAAGGGAATGGCAACCCACTCCAGTATTCTTGCTTGGAGAATTCCATGGACAGAGAAACCTGGCAGACTACAGTCCATGGGGTCAGAAAGAGTCAGACATGACTGAACTACTAACACACACAATATTCATTCATTCATTCATTTATTTTTCAATCCATTATGTCTACAACAAATATTAAGACAAACTGTCTATACATCAGACTATTAACAAGTTATATGTGAAACAGCATAAAGTCATCATTTCATGTTAGTATACTGTGATTTTTTAATTAAGAATCTTAGATAACAGCATAACGATTAAGCATTCAGGGCAGAGAGAGATTTGTGTAGGTTGGCATAGTGTTTGTGGGTTCAGAAGGTAGTTGAATTTTAAAGTAGTCATAGAGAGTTGATTAGGTTTTGTTTATCAAGGAGAAGCAGCTTTCTATGTTATTTAATCATGCAGTAATTACTTATCCAACAATATGAATTTATTAGTGTATCTAAAACTTTGAAGGTTGATCTCTCGAGCTACAAGCTGTTTTTGGTGTAAAAATTCATAATCTTATTTAACAGTCCTTAATTATTTTTCACTGATGGAAATTCAAGGCTTCAATAAATGTCTCAATATGAAAATTTTTAAACTGAAACTCTATGTAAATGAAACAAAATATAATCATAGAGATCTGGGTGTACGGGAGTCTAGTGTCAGTTTAATAAACAAACTATCAATGTGTCTAGTCTGGAATTTGAATTGCTAAAACAAGAACAGGAATGTCACATGGCTGACAGTTCCACCCACATGATCTTCATTAATAGGGCAAAGCATGACATATGCAGGTCCGTTCAAAGTCATTGCTCTGGTCTATGAAGGCAAATATTCTTTGCTGCTTCAAATGTTGATGTAAATCTATTCAAATGTCTCTGATTCTTTTTGGTAGAGATTCTCAGCTGCTAGGAGTTTTCATATTGCATTTTTGTGAAGGACATATTAAACTGCATTAAAGAAAAATCAAAGCATCAAAACAAAATAAGGTCCTTATTAGATGTTGGAAAAAATGTAAAAAAAATGCACCTAGGAAAAGTTATCTATATTTTATTCATGTTGACAATTAATTTGACTCATATTTATTTTAATTTTATTAATTCGATTTTAATAGCAAACCTTGAGTATATGAAGAATTGGGCAAAGCCAGCTCTGTTAGATATAGCTTTAATACACTGTTCTATGTAGATTCAGGTATCAGGCATATTGAAATAGTTCATATAAAACAAAGTTCTGATCCATAAGAATTTATTCAGTGAGAATGCTATATAGTCGTTGTGTTTTACTCACTTCTCAGAAAATAGCATGCCTTCATGAAATGGTTTAATTAAAACAGAAGCACTTTAATTCAAACAGAAAATGCTAGCAAATATTTCTTAAACATACTCTATGAAATTGTTTTTGAATTAGTCAACAAAGGTATCATATGAACACTGTATGGTAACTTCAATATAATATTAAATCCTGAAATTAAAAAAATGTATATTTCCTGTCATGCATAGAAATTACTGACAGAACAGAAAGAATTTTTCTATTTAGTCAAACATTGCTGCAAGGACACTGAACCAAATGATATACTTTGGGAAACATTGTATATCAACAACTATCTAGCATCAACTTTATAATGTCAAATTATACACATATAGATATAGATTCATGTATCTATAATATACACATATGTATGTATAAAGGCTTTAACTTTTTAATAAGTATTTTATTTGTGCTGACTTATGTTGAGGAATGAAAAAAAATCACAAATATATATCAATGAATCAAAATTTTTCCAGTTTTATTGTTAGAAAATGTTAATGATATATTTCATTTCATTATTTAATTTAGTAGGTAAATATTTAGATTGTCTCTCATGTGTCTCATGAGGGCCTTGCTCAGTCAGGTCTGACTCTTTGCAACCCCATGGACAATAGCCCGCCAGGCTCCTCTGTCCATGGCATTTCCCAGGCAAGAATGCTGGAGTGGGCTGCCATTTTCTCCTTCAGGGGATCTTCCTGACCCAGGGATTGAACTCACATCTCTTGTGTTTCCTGCATTGACAGGCAGATTCTTTACCACTGTGCCACCTGGGAAGCCCTTAAAAAAACAATAAAAATTTAGTGGAAATTAATTACTGCACTTGAGAAACCAGAGTTTCTCACAGACTGTACATCCCTAAGCTGGGTAAATCAGAAGAAGTTGCAATACACTGTATAAATTCAGCTTTCTGGACTATCTCAATAGGGACTGATTTGGAAATCTAGCGTTGGGACTGATTATTTCCAAATGTTTTTTTTAAGGCCCAGGTGTTTCATATTTGCAGATAAATCTTACATAATCCACACAATTCTTAATTTTCATGTGTTACTTTTAAGGATTTGTCCCATTTACTCATTACTCACAGGATGAAGTTGATATGGTAGAAAGGACAGATTTGTATCCAACTACAAGCTGAGTGTGAATTGCCAACTACTTAAAATCTTAGTGCATCCACTTTTTAAAATGGTGATTGTGACACTATATCATGTTTTTGTTGTGCTGAATTAAATGAAGAAATCAATCTAAATGTAATATAACATTTAGATTGTACTGTATACTGTATTTAGCAATGCAGCATATACTGTATTTAGGAACTTCCAAGTTTAATACATTGCATTTAATTGAACTTAGAATATATTTCTGGAGAAGGCAATGGCACCCCACCCCAGTACTCTTGCCTGGAAAATCCCATGGACGGAGGAGCCTGGTAGGCTGCAGTCCATGGGGTCGCTGAGTCGGATACGACTGGGTGACTTCGCTTTCACTTTTCACTTTCATGCATTGGAGAAGGCAATGGCAACCCACTCCAGTGTTCTTGCCTGGAGAATCCCAGGGACAGGGGAGCCTGGTGGGCTGCTGTCTATGGGGTCGCACAGAGTCGGACACGACTGCAGTGACTTAGCAGCAGCATCAGAATATATTTCATTTAATTAGGAAATTGCTGAAATAGTTCAGTTGGGAGAGCGTTAGCCAGAATAATATATTTCATTTAATTATAAATTGATTATTTCTTCATAGGTTATTTCTGATAAGAATAGTGAAGAAAAAAACCCTTAATTTATATAGTCTAAAAGCAGAGTAAGTCTAGTTTTTATCATAATATTTATGTCACAATAAATATTATTGAAGGTTGATTCGATCCCTGGGTTAGGAAGATCCCCTGGAGAAGGGAAAGGCTATCCACTCCAGGATTCTGGCCTGAAGAATTCCATGGGCTGTACAGTACATGGGGTCACAAAGAGTAACTGAGTGGCTTTCACTTTTGCTTTCTTTCTTTGAAGTTTGAAGAATTATTTGACCTAACATTATGGTGCAATAAGGTTGTGTTTGCTTCGTGTAGATCTAGAAACAAATAGCTTGTTATTAACCTGTCTTTGAACCTTATTGTAGATTATATATGCTAGCAGTGATTAGTTGCTAGGAGAAAATGTATTATATTTGAGTACTAGTAAATGGACTTTCTAAAGTCTGGGCTATGAAAAAGGTTCCCTAAATAATCAAAAAAGCATATCAGTGAAAGTCACTAAATTATTGCTGTCATTGATATCATTGAGAGAGGGATAAAAATGCTAGAGAAAAAAACTATTAATAATACATTCTTTTAAATACACGTAGGCATACATAAGGGTTTCCCTGGTGGCTCAGATGGTAAAGAATCTGCCTGCAATGCAGGAGACCTGGATTTGATCCCTGGGTCAGTAAGATCCTCTGGAAAAGGGAATGACTACCTACTCCAGTATTCTTGCCTGAAGAATTCCATGGACAGAGGAGCCTGGCAGGCTTCAGTCCGTGGGGTCACAAACAGCCAAACATGATTGAGCAACTAACACTTTGGGAGTTTCCCAGGTGACTCAGATGGTAAAGAATCTGCCTGCAGTTTGGGAGACCTGGGTTTGATCCCTTGGTCAGGAAGATCTCCTGGAGAAGGAAATGTCAACCCACTCCAGTATTCCTGCCTAGAGAATCCCAAGGATAGAGGAGCCTGGTGGGCCACAGTCCATGGAGTTGCAAAGAGTTGGACACGGCAATGACCAATACACACATACATATGTATTCTAAATACACTGAGTAAATAAATGAATTTATTCAATAGATATTCATGAAAATTGGTATTAGGCAATGTTATGGATACAGAAATTAATAGAACAGAATGAAACAGATTCAGTAGAGATTCATATGTGTAAAATAATACATTTGATTGACATAAATAATATATCTGATTAACACAATGGTTGTAATAGTTAGCCAAATCTGGCATTATGTTAGAGCCGTCTAAGAATTTCTGTTTTATCTTACACGTATCAAATTAAAATTCCTGTTCCTTAGTTATAGGTTCATATATTCTGACATAGAGGTTGGATGTATGTAATTTTTAAGCTTTTACTTTGAAATTGATATAGAAAAATATTTGAAAATCACTACTGGTAGATTTCTCCATTTTAAAATGGAAATTTCTTTCTGCTGGGATGTCAAGGAGTTCTTTGTGGATGTGTTAGTGTAGGGAGTGGAATAACATCATTATTCCTGTTTTTATTGTCATCTGTGCTTGGATATACTACAGTAAAATTCTGTAGTATATTCAGGATTATTCACCTGTATTTCATTTTCCTTTATTTTTTTAAAATTTCTTTTATAATCACCTGAAAGATAGAAGATACTATTTTCTCTTGTTTTGACCATTCTGCATTTCATTTTTTCATATTCTATTTAAATATCAGAGAAATAAAGACTGCAATTTTTTGTTATGCTTAAAGTGAGCCAGAATCTTATATTAATCTATTTTAGGAGTTTTTAAATTAATTCCCAGCGACATACAGTGAATATTTTCCACCTATCACTGTTTAAACTTTACTGTCCACAATATTCCAATGAGCAAGCTTCATTATAGTGATACTTAACTACTTTGTATTCTCAAGAATGGTATGTTATCTCAAGCCTTTGGGTCTTTGTATATGCTTCTCTATGATCACAACCTTATAAACACTAACTCATACTTTAATACTGAGGTCTTGAAAAATGTGTACTCCCTGATACAGAGTTTTTCTATATGTACATCTATAGTCTTGTTCATTCCATTTTATTGTAATTTTTTTTGCAATTTCTTGGCAGGAGAAATGTGTCTTTTTTATTTTTATTCCAAAACACAGCATGATGTCAGGCATATAAAGCATAATTTTTAAATAAGAGAATGCATACATATTTTAAAATATGTTCCTATTTCTAAATAAAATAGAACTGCATGAAATACTCTCCAGTGCACAGTCTTCAATGCATTATAAAATGGAAGCTTATCTCAGAGTTATTGTGGTTTCAGACTCAAAGCAAATGTTACAAAAGTGTCATACAATTTTTTTTTGTTGTTTCTCACTGCATATACAAGTTATGTTCACACTACACTAGTTTATTAATTGTGCAGTGACATATGAAAAAACACACAAGGTATATATCTTACTTAAAAAGAAATTATTGCTAAAAAAAAAATTGTACTAAATATCATCTGATCCTTCACAATATTTTTGCTGCTGAAGGGTCTTGTCTCAATATTGATGACTGTTGACTGATCATGGTGATGGTTGCTCAAATTTGGGGTGGTTGTAGCAATTTCTTAAAAAAAGACAATGACATTTGCCACATCAGTTAACTCTTCCTTCCCAAATAATTTCCCTGTAGCATGCAATCACATTTGATAGCACTTTGTCTACAGTAGAACTTTTTTCAAAACTGGAGTCAGTTTTGAAATTCTCAAATTCTGCCACTGCTTTATCAACCAGGTTTACGTAATATCCTAAAATATTACATATTATAATATATAAAATGAAAATTAAAATATGTAAAATAGCATATTAAAAAACAAAGACATTACTCTGTTGACAAAGGTCCATGTAGTCAAAGCTATGGTTTTCCCAGTAGTCATGTATGGATGTGAGAGTTGGACCATAAAGAAGTCTAAGCACTGAAGAACTGATGCGTTTGAGTTATGGTGCTGGAGAAGACTCTTGAGAGTAACTTGGACTACAAAGAGATCGACTAGTCAATCCTAAAGGAAATTAACCCTAAATATTCATTGCAAGGACTGATGCTAGAGCTGAAGGATCAATACTATGACCACCTGACATGAAGAATAGATTCAGGGAAGCCCAGTGTGCTGCAGTTCCAAAGTTAGCAACTGAACAGCAATATTCTCATTCCTTTGTTATTTCAATTTTACAGCCTCTTCACCAGTGCAAGATTCTATCCCTAGAAACCACTTTATTTGGTCATCCATAAGAAGCAACTTCTCAGCCACTAAAGTTGCATCATAATATTGAAGCCATTCAGTCACACCTCATTCCACTTCTAACTCTAATTTCCTGTTTTCAGCATATCTACAGTTACTTCCTCCACTGAGGTTGTGAACCTCTCCAAGTCATTCCTAACTCCTGTTAATAGTATTTTGACCTCTATTCTGAATCACAAATATTCTTAATGACATCTAGAATGATGAATCCCTTCCAGAATGTATTCAATGTACATTGCTGATATTTATCAGAAAAATCACTATCAATGGCAACTGTAGCCTTATATATACGTTTATCAAATAATAAAACTTGAAAGTCAAAATGACTCTTTGATCCTTGGGATATAGAATGAATGTTGTTAGCAGGCAAGAGAATGACATTAATCTTGTTGTACATCTCCATTAGAGCTCTTGGATGACAAGGTACATCGTCAATAATCAGTAGTATTTTGAAAGAAATCTTTTGTCTGAGCAGTAGGCTCCAGCAGTGGGCTTAAAATATTCATTAAACCATGTTGTGAACAGATGTGCTGTGATTTTGGCTTTATTGTTCCATGTAGGGCACAGGGTAGATTTAGAATAATTCTTAATCACCATAGGATTTTCAAATGGTGACTAAGAGTTGGCTTCAACTTAATGCCATGAGTTGCATTAGTCCTTAACAAAAGAGTCAGCCTATCCTTTGAAGTTTTGCAACCGGGTATTGCCTTCTCTTCTCTAGCCGTAAAAGTCCTAGATAGCATCTTCTCCCATTATAAGGTTTTGTCTACACTGGAAATCTGCTGTTTAGTAGAGTCGCCTTCACTAGTTATCTTAGATAGATATTCTGAAACACTTGGTGCAGCTTCTATGTCAGTACCTGCTGCTAACCTGCACTTTCATGTTGTAGAAATGGCTTCTTTCCTTATAAACCTCAAATCAATGTCTGCCAGATTCACTCTTTTCTTCTACAGCTTCCTCACCTCTCTCAGCCTTCAGAGAATTGAAGAGAGCTAGGACTTTGTTCTGGATTAGCCTTTGGATTCAGGGAATATTGTGATTGGTTGGATCTCCTAGCCAAATCACTGAAACTTCCTCCATTGTTACCAATAAAACTGCTTTGCTTTCTTTTCAGTCATATGTTCACTGGAGTAGCACCTTTAATTTCCTTCAAGAACTTTCTCTTTGCATTTACAATTTAGCTAACTGGCCCAGAAAGCCTAGCTTTTGGCCGATGTTGGCTCTTGACAAGCCCCCTTGCTGAGCTTAATCATGTCTAGCTTTTTATTTACAGTGAGAGACGTGTGACTCTTCTTTCACTTGAACACATATGGATATCGTGTGGTTATTAATAGGTCTAGTTTCAATATTACTGTTTGTCAAGTAATAGAAAAGCTTGAGCACAAGGAGAGACGTGGGAGAATGAGCAGTTGGTGGAGTAGTCAGAATACACACAGCATTTATCCACTGTCTGCAGCTTCATGTGGGCATAGTTAATTGTGCTTCAAAACAACTACAATAGTAACATCAAACCACTCATCAAAGATCACCATGACAAATATAACAATAATGGAAAACTTTGAAATATTTTGGGAATTACCCAAAAGTGATATAGAAATACCAACTAAGCAAATGCTGTTGGAAAAAATGATGCTGATAGACTTAATTGACAAAGGATTGCCACAAACCTTCAATTTGTAAAAACATACAGTATCTATAAAGTCCAATAAAGCAAAGCACAATAAAACAAGGTGTATGTCTTTTAAATTATTGAATAAATTAAATAGTACATGAATAAAAGTTAAGAATTACAAAATAAAGGATTTAATGCAATTAATACGTGCTTCATGATCATTCATACTAGGTTGAAGTTTAGGTAGCGCTGTACATTTTGAGCAGTGAGATAAAAGCAGGACCTTAAAGTTAGGAATGTGAGTTCGTATTATGGAAGTGTTCTACTGTATTATAGAAACACTTATCCCAGTGTTATTGTTATACATAGACACTTTCAATAGAATGCAATTAAGTAACTTCACATAAGAAATTTTTAAAAGACAAATAAACTACTTTTTTTTATAAAAAGCATAATTGGAGATATATTGCCTTTAAAGAATTTGTTACTATACCTCCTGTCCTTAGGAGGAATCAGAGGGACAATTGGTATAACCCTTAGATTAGCCATCTAAATTCATCCATCTGAATGACTGCAATTTATACAAGGATGCTATAAAATTATGGGCAATTATTAATTTATGTACTTTTCTCCACTTTCCTTCCACAATATGAAATTGGAATACAATAACATAGCAGGTTTCTTTTTTCTCCAAGTCAACAAGCATTTATTAATCTTTCTTTATTCATTAAGAGTTATCAATTGACTCTATGGTTTTGTCTGACTGTTACTCAAGAGACATTTGACAGCTGTTTCCTGAGGCCAAGAAAAATTTAGTCTAGAAATAGACTTTGACAGCACTTGACTTATATGATGCTCCAGGGGCTTTTTCACAGGCAAGATTTTCACAATGTGCAGGATTTCATTATTCTTTTTAGAAATTTGTATCATTATTATTTTATACTTCTTCTGATTGAACACAAAGCATTTCATGCTGTTGAAATCACTAAAAGCAAAATCCACAGTTCTTGGGTACATATCTTAAAGCTTTCTATACTTAGCAGTTCTGACAACACTGCTGACAACTAATATTGCTTCTATGCTTCTTGCGCTTCTGCCTTGCTGTTTCTGCTATTCCCTAATAGGGTCAGGAATCCAAACACTAAGTTAGTGTTGAAGAAGACCTATCAAAAATGATTGCTTTGGCTGACAGCTTAGGATGTGTCCAAGATGCATCTGTCAGATTTTGACAGAAGCATTGTTTCCAATAAACTTTGAGCTTCAGTTTGCTGATTTGGATGCATTTCTACCGCTATGCTAGGAAAAATGAACACTTCTTCCTTAACATTATTATTCTGTAAATTATTTTTCTCTTGCCTGACTCTTAAAATCTACTTCCAGTATAGTTAATGATACTTTTCAGATAAGGAAATAGAAGAGTGAGAAAATTCAATAGATTACCTATGTCACAAAACTAACAAATGCCAGAACTACTGCTAGAACCCTTGTTTCCTGGATTTCACACCTGTTTTTCATTCCACTTATTTACCCAGGAGTTACTTTGCTAATCCTTCACACTAGGAAAAGACCTTAAATTACATACCACAACACTATGCACATTTCCTTTATGCCACCTACACTGTTATTTAAATACTTGTTTATATTTCTTCTCCTTACTAGAAAAAACATTTGAGAAGAATGTTTCTGTGCTGTTCCCCATGAGAAACATGATATTACTCAATAATACATAGCAGTGGAAACTAAGTAGCTCAAAAACACTTCTTTGTTAGTGATATTCAAGAACTGCTTTCTGCCTTGCTTCTCCAACTGGCAAATCCATCATCTGACTGAAGTCTGTTGAACTTGGGTCTTGCTTTTTATGTTCTGCCTGTTCTCCCTCCCTGATGTGAATCTTCTCCCCAACCTTACCCCAATCAGTCCTCCCCACCCACCTGACCCACCAGCCCCCTTCCAAAGAAAAACCTGTCAGGAATAACTCTTCATGCTGTTGTCTCCTTTGGGCATGTTATATGAACTAGCATTAAACAATAACATGTCAATTGCTATCTTCATGTTCTCAAATTCTCTCTGTCCAGAAATTATATAGTTCCAGCTTAATTATAAACTTGTCCCTATTCCTCAAGGAATTAATATGGTCTAGTGGATTAACAAAGATTATTTGTTGACAGACAAATCTGAGCTCATATTCTAGGCAAGTCTCCAGTCTTACTTCCCTCAGATATAAAATGTGTATGAATATCTAAGACAAAGCTTTGGTAAGAGCAGAATATATTGAGCACCTAATGAAGAGCACAAAGATATTGTGTTATCTATCCTTATCTTCAACATTGAAAAATCACAACTTTTTTTTTTTTTTTTCTGATACATTCTCCCTCCTAAATCCACACTCACATTTTTTTGTACTTTTCATTTCCATAGAACCTATTCCTATCACTAGTGCCATCTCTGCTATTAGCATTTGCATGTGTGAGCTCTGGCCCTCTCTAATTGTTTATTCTATCACTCTGTTCTTATACTTTGATCTCCTTATCTTAAATGAAGGATGGTTGTTCTTTCTACAGTTCTTTTTCCATCGACCCCAATTCATAGACCATGGAGAAGAATTGGACACTCTTCTTTGTCCCTAAATTTACATTCCTCTAAATAAGTTCTCATCTTTTTAAGGCTGCTACTTTGTACTTTGTCCTTTCCTTGGTATCTTCTCATTTGTATTAGTCTTGAAAATATTAACTGTAGCAAACATGTGATGTTTGTATCTTTGCCTCAATCCCCTTCTAATTGCAGCCACAGCTGCATTACATGGATCTAGGAGAACTCTGCCAGCTACCAACTTTGGTATTCAACCTCAGAATTTTCTACACAGAATCAAACATGCTGGATCTAGTTAAAGTACAGCCAAGATATGAAAACGAGTTAATCCCCTAGGACTCTCACAGATGTTGAGGGATTAAAGCAAATGGAGAAATACTCTGATCTCCCATATCTCAGAGACATAATTCTGGAAAGCATCCCTGACACTTCTAGAGATTTTCTGGATCAAGCTCTCATTGCTCACAAAAGTGACCTCAAAAACATATTCTTGTTTTGAATCTTCCTCCTTCTTGATCTCACTGTTCTTTTTTCTTCACTTTGCTTCTTGGAATCATTTCTCAAGGAGTTATCTGGTCCATATCCTTAACGTCCATTCTTTTATTAGAGTAGAAACTCAAACTCACACACTCTCAAGGTTGTAAACAAGTAACCATTATCTTCATCCCCTTTTCTTTCTGCTGTTATATTTCCTCTAGCCTAGCAACATAACCATGTGTGCTATTTCTCCCTGTTTTTTTCTTTGTTAGTTTTTGCTTCATTTTACTCTGAATAACTAAAGATTTCACTTTATGTTCAAGTATATCAAAGGAGTAGGTGTATACTGATATTTGCTACTTTCTCACCACTTGGAATCCAGTCCTTTAACTAGTTACTCTCTGAAACTCTTCCTTGAAATGTATCAAATGTTCCCTAGTTTCCAAATTATATAAGCTATTTTTCTGTTCACATTCTCCTTGACATTTTCAGGCTTTGATCACAATATAAAGTTTCCTTTCCATTGATTTTTAGAACAAATTTCTCTCTTGCTTCTAGACTTTCTTCTCTAATCACTTCACATATTCTGCTGAATTATATTCAAATGCTTTTCCTTAAGATTCAAATTGTTCTACACTTAAACTACAGTCAAATTTTTCTCTAGGAAAGTTTCATTTTCACATTTTATACTGCAAATGTGTTGTTCTCTAAATTTTCTGCACAATGAAATTGCCAGAAGATTAAAAAAAAAAAAAAAAGTTGCAGCTTACCACCTGCCTGAAGACATATTACATGGCATGAATTGAGAATTGGTCATTAGAATTTTTATCAAATGATGTAATGTTCAGTAAAATTTGAGAACCACTGTTCTAAATTAAAGATAAATGTAACTCCTAAATTTTTTAGTATTTGTCCGATATTTTCTCATCTCCAATTTTTAGTTTACATTGTTTTAAGAAATGCTTTTTTATCCTTATCTCCACTTTGCGAAATCTTACCTTTCTTTAAGTTCCAGTGGAAACAGCTTTTCTTCCACTAAACATGTTCTAAGCAGTTTTGACTAATGTTGAACCATTCGAAGATGTTATTAATGAATCTTTTATAGACTTTTGCTTTCATGAGAATATATTCAACTTCTGTGTTGTTCACCAATATATCCCACATTCATGCAGGCTTTCTGAAAGTCATATAGGAGATTCTCATGAAATACTTGATGACTGACTGACTGACTAGTTGAATAAACCAACTGAAAAATGACCAACAAGCTCATATGTCTTTGTTCAGGGCCTATGATCACCTAAAAATGACAATGCCTGAGGGAAATATCTATGTCTAATTAATTTACTACATCTCTCTATTCTGAAGGACTATCTTATAAATACATGCTGCTGATAATTATTTTTGGGTAGGTAAATTAATGAATATGTAGACAGCTTTATATTCAGTTACCTTAAAATTTTAAATAATAAATTTAATCACTTAAGAAAAAATTGAAACTGACCAAGCTGTAATATGTCTACACTTCATTTTTCTGATTTCAAATGAAAAGACTTGGCTAAGATATTTCTATTTTACACCTCTAAAATAATCTACTGTTCTATTCATTTTTTTGTGTGTGTGTGTTCTTTTTTTTTTTTTTTTAATTTTTTTATTAGTTGGAGGCTAATTACTTCACAACATTTCAGTGGGTTTTGTCATACATTGATATGAATCAGCCATAGATTTACACTTATTCCCCATCCCGATCCCCCCTCCCATCTCCCTCTCCACCCGATTCCTCTGGGTCTTCCCAGTGCACCAGGCCCAAGCACTTGTCTCATGCATCCCACCTGGGCTGGTGATCTGTTTCACCATAGATAGTATACATGCTGTTCTTTTGAAACATCCCACCCTCACATTCTCCCACAGAGTTCAAAAGTCTGTTCTGTATTTCTGTGTCTCTTTTTCTGTTTTGCATATAGGGTTATCGTTACCATCTTTCTAAATTCCATATATATGTGTTAGTATGCTGTAATGTTCTTTATCTTTCTGGCTTACTTCACTCTGTATAAGGGGCTCCAGTTTCATCCATCTCATTAGGACTGGTTCAAATGAATTCTTTTTGACGGCTGAGTAATATTCCATGGTGTATATGTACCACAGCTTCCTTATCCATTCATCTGCTGATGGGCATCTAAGTTGCTTCCATGTCCTGGCTATTATAAACAGTGCTGCAATGAATATTGGGGTGCATGTGTCTCTTTCAGATCTGGTTTCCTCAGTGTGTATGCCCAGAAGTGGGATTGCTGGGTCATATGGCAGTTCTATTTCCAGTTTTTTAAGAAATCTCCACACTGTTTTCCATAGCGGCTGTACTAGTTTGCATTCCCACCAACAGTGTAAGAGGGTTCCCTTTTCTCCACACCCTCTCCAGCATTTATTGCTTGTAGACTTTTGGATAGCAGCCATCCTGACTGGTGTGTAATGGTACCTCATTGTGGTTTTGATTTGCATTTCTCTAATAATGAGTGATGTTGAGCACCTTTTCATGTGTTTGTTAGCCATCTGTGTGTCTTCTTTGGAGAAATGTCTGTTTAGTTCTCTGGCCCATTTTTTGATTGGGTCATTTATTTTTCTGGAATTGAGCTTCAGGAGTTGCTTGTATATTTTTGAGATTAATCCTTTGTCTGTTTCTTCATTTGCTATTATTTTCTCCCAATCTGATGGCTGTCTTTTCACCTTACTTATAGTTTCTTTTGTAGTGCAAAAGCTTTTAAGTTTCATTAGATCCCATTTGTTTAGTTTTGCTTTTATTTCCAATATTCTGGGAGGTGGGTCATAGAGGATCTTGCTGTGATTTATGTCGGAGAGTGTTTTGCCTATGTTCTCCTCTAGGAGTTTTATAGTTTCTGGTCTTACATTTAGATCTTTAATCCATTTTGAGTTTATTTTTGTGTATGGTGTTAGAAAGTGTTCTAGTTTCATTCTTTTGCAAGTGGTTGACCAGTTTTCCCAGCACCACTTGTTAAAGAGGTTGTCTTTTTTCCATTGTATATCCTTGCCTCCTTTGTCAAAGATAAGGTGTCCATAGGTTCGTGGATTTATCTCTGGGCTTTCTATTCTGTTCCATTGGTCTATATTTCTGTCTTTGTGCCAGTACCACACTGTCTTGATGACTGTGGCTTTGTAGTAGAGTCTGAAGTCAGGCAGGTTGATTCCTCCAGTTCCATTCTTCTTTTCTAAGATTACTTTGGCTATTCGAGGTTTTTTGTATTTCCATACAAATTGTGAAATTCTTTGGTCTAGTTCTGTGAAAAATACCGTTGGTAGCTTGATAGGGATTGCATTGAATCTATAGATTGCTTTGGGTAGAATAGCCATTTTGACAATATTGATTCTTCCAATCCATGAACACAGTATGTTTCTCCATCTGTTTGTGTCCTCTTTGATTTCTTTCATCAGTGTTTTATAGTTTTCTATGTATAGGTCTTTTGTTTCTTTAGGTAGATATACTCCTAAGTATTTTATTCTTTTTGTTACAATGGTGAATGGTATTGTTTCCTTAATTTCTCTTTCTGTTTTTTCATTGTTAGTATAAAGGAATGCAAGGGATTTCTGTGTGTTAATTTTATATCCTGCAACTTTACTATATTCGTTGATTAGTTCTAGTAATTTTCTGGTAGAGTCTTTAGGGTTTTCTATATAGAGGATCATGTCATCTGCAAACAGTGAGAGTTTCACTTCTTCTTTTCCTATCTGGATTCCTTTTACTTCTTTTTCTGCTCTGATTGCTGTGGCCAAAACTTCCAACACTATGTTGAATAGTAGTGGTGAGAGTGGGCACCCTTGTCTTGTTCCTGATTTCAGGGGAAATGCTTTCAATTTTTCACCATTGAGGGTGATGCTTGCTGTGGGTTTGTCATATATAGCTTTTATTATGTTGAGGTATGTTCCTTCTATTCCTGCTTTTTGGGGAGTTTTAATCATAAATGAGTGTTGAATTTTGTCAAAGGCTTTCTCTGCATCTATTGAGATAATCATATGGTTTTTATCTTTCAATTTGTTAATGTGGTGTATTACATTGATTGATTTGCGGATATTGAAGAATCCTTGCATTCCTGGGATAAAGCCCACTTGGTCGTGGTGTATGATTTTTTTAATATGTTGTTGGATTCTGTTTGCTAGAATTTTGTTAAGGATTTTTGCATCTATGTTCATCAGTGATATTGGCCTGTAGTTTTCTTTTTTTGTGGCATCTTTGTCAGGTTTTGGAATTAGGGTGATGGTGGCCTCATAGAATGAGTTTGGAAGTTTACCTTCTTCTGCAATTTTCTGGAAGAGTTTGAGTAAGGTAGGTGTTAGCTCTTCTCTAAATTTTTGGTAGAATTCAGCTGTGAAGCCATCTGGTCCTGGGCTTTTGTTTGCTGGAAGATTTTTGATTACAGTTTCGATTTCCTTGCCTGTGATGGGTCTGTTAAGATCTTCTATTTCTTCCTGGTTCAGTTTTGGAAAGTTATACTTTTCTAAGAATTTGTCCATTTCATCCAAGTTGTCCATTTTATTGGCATAGAGCTGCTGGTAGTAGTCTCTTATGATCCTTTGTATTTCAGTGTTGTCTGTTGTGATCTCTCCATTTTCATTTCTAATTTTGTTAATTTGGTTCTTCTCTCTTTGTTTCTTAATGAGTCTTGCTAATGGTTTGTCAATTTTGTTTATTTTTTCAAAAAACCAGCTTTTAGCTTTGTTGATTTTTGCTATGGTCTCTTTAGTTTCTATTGCATTCATTTCTGCCTTAATTTTTAAGATTTCTTTCCTTCTGCTAACCCTGGGGTTCTTCATTTCTTCCTTCTCTAATTGCTTTAGGTGTAGAGTTAGGTTATTTATTTGGCTTTTTTCTTGTTTCTTGATGTAAGCCTGTAATGCTATGAACCTTCCCCTTAGCACTGCTTTTACAGTGTCCCATAGGTTTTGGGTTGTTGTGTTTTCATTTTCATTCATTTCTATACATATTTTGATTTCTTTTTTGATTTCTTCTATGATTTGTTGGTTATTCAGAAGCATGTTATTTAGCCTCCAGGTGTTTGAATTTTTAACAATTTTTTTCCTGTAATTGAGATCTAATCTTACTGCACTGTGGTCAGAAAAGATGACTGGAATGATTTCAATTTTTTTGAATTTTCCAAGACTAGATTTATGGCCCAGGATGTGATCTATTCTGGAGAACGTTCCGTGTGCACTTGGGAAAAAGGTGAAGTTGATTGTTTTGGGGTGAAATGTCCTATAGATATCAATTAGGTCTAGCTGGTCCATTGTGTCATTTAAAGTTTGTGTTTCCTTGTTAATTTTCTGTTTAGTTGATCTATCCATAGTTGTGAGTGGGGTATTAAAGTCTCCCACTATTATTGTGTTACTATTAATTTCCTCTTTCATACTCGTTAGTGTTTGCCGTACATATTGCGGTGCTCCTATGTTGGGTGCATATATATTTATAATTGTTATATCTTCTTCTTGGATTGATCCTTTGATCATTATGTAGTGTCCTTCTTTGTCTCTTTTCACAGCTTTTATTTGAAAGTCTATTTTATCTGATATGAGTATTGCGACTCCTGCGTTCTTTTGGTCTCCATTTGCATGAAATATTTTTTTCCAGCCCTTCACTTTTAGTCTGTATGTGTCTCTTGTTTTGAGGTGGGTCTCTTGTAGACAGCATATATGGGGGTCTTGTTTTTGTATCCATTCAGCCAATCTTTGTCTTTTGGTTGGGGCATTCAACCCATTTACATTTAAGGTAATTATTGATAGGTGTGGTCCCGTTGCCATTTACTTTGTTGTTTTGGGTTCACGTTTATACAACCTTTCTGCATTTCCTGTCTAGAGAAGATCCTTTAGCATTTGTTGAAGAGCTGGTTTTGTGGTGCTGAATTCTCTCAGCTTTTGCTTATCTGTAAAGCTTTTGAGTTCTCCTTCATATCTGAATGAGATCCTTGCTGGATACAGTAATCTAGGTTGTAGGTTATTCTCTTTCATTACTTTCAGGACGTCCTGCCATTCCCTTCTGGCCTGGAGGGTTTCTATTGATAGGTCAGCTGTTATCCTTATGGGAATCCCTTTGTGTGTTATTTGTTGTTTTTCCCTTGCTGCTTTTAATATTTGTTCTTTGTGTTTGATCTTTGTTAGTTTGATTAATATGTGTCTTGGGGTGTTTCGCCTTGGGTTTATCCTGTTTGGGACTCTCTGGGTTTCTTGGACTTGAGTGGCTATTTCCTTCCCCATTTTAGGGAAGTTTTCAGCTATTATCTCCTCAAGTATTTTCTCATGGCCTTTCTTTTTGTCTTCTTCTTCTGGAACTCCTATGATTCGAATGTTGGGGCGTTTCACAGTGTCCCAGAGGTCCCTGAGGTTGTCCTCATTTCTTTTGATCCTTTTTTCTTTTTTCCTCTCTGCTTCATTTATTTCCACCATTTTATCTTCTACCTCACTTATCCTATCTTCTGCCTCCGTTATTCTACTCTTGGTTCCCTCCAAAGTGTTTTTGATCTCATTCATTGCATTGTTCATTTTTAATTGACTCTTTTTTATTTCTTCTAGGTCTTTATTAAACAATTCTTGTATCTTTTCAATCTTTGTCTCCAGGCTATTTATCTGTAACTCCATTTTGTTTTCAAGATTTTGGATCATTTTTATTATCATTATTCTAAATTCTTTTTCAGGTAGATTCCCTATATCCTCCTCTTTTGTTTGACTTGATGGGCATTTTTCATGTTCCTTTACCTGTTGGGTATTTCTTTGCCTTTTCATCTTGTTTAGATTGCTGTGTCTGGAGTGGACTTTCTGTATTCTGGAGGTCTGTGGTTCCTTTTTATTGTGGAGGATTTACCCAGTGGGTGGGGTTAGACGATTGGCTTGTCAAGGTTTCCTGGTTAGGGAAGCTTGCGTCAGTGTACTGGTGCGTGGAACTTGATTTCTTCTTTTTGGAGAGCAATGGAGTGCCCAGTAATGAGTTTTGAGATGGGTCTATGTGTTAGGTGTCACCTTGGGCAGCCTGTATGTTGACATTCGGGGCTATGTTCCTGTGTTGCTGGAGAATTTGTGTGGTATGTCTTGCTCTAAAACTTACTGGCTCTTGGGTGGTGGTTGGTTTCAGTGTAGGTATGGAGGCTTTTGGACGGTCACTTATTGCTTAAAGTTCCATGTAGTCAGGAGTTTTCTGGTGTTCTCAGGTTTTGGGCTTAAGTTTCCTGCCTCTGGATTTCAGTTTTATTCTTCCTGTAGTCTCAGGACTTCTCCAACTATACAGCACTGATAATAAAACTTCTAGGTTAATGGCGAAAAGATTCTCCCCTGTTAGGGACACCCAGAGAGGTTCACAGAGTTACATGAACAGGATAAAAGGGAGGAGGGAGATAGAGATGAGCAGGAGGAGAAAAAGGGGGACTCAAGAGGAGAGAGACAGATCTACGCAGCTGTCTGTTCCCAGAGTGTTCTCCGTATCTCAGACACCTACAAGGATTCACAGAATTGGATTGGGAAGAGAAGGGGAAAGGAGGAAATAGAGGTGTTCTGAGGTAGAAAACAGAGAGTCAAGATTGGGAGAGAATAATCTTCGGTTTAAAGATAGGGCTTCTCTTTTTTTTTTTTTTTTTTTTTGGTAAGGTTATAGTGTAGTGAAAATGAAAATGAAGAGTAGTAGAGGAGTTCTAGAGGACTTTTAAAAGAAATAAGAGAAAAAGAAAAATAGAAAATAAAAGAGAAAACGGAAAGGAAAAAAAAGAAGAAAAAAGAAAAAAAAGAAAAAAAAAAAAAGAAAAGAAAGAAAAAAAAAAAATTTTTTTTTTCCCCTAATTAAAAAAATCGTAAAAATCTATGAAAATGAAAGTTAAGGAGTAATGGGGGAGTAATAGGGAATTTTAAAGGAAAATAAAAGAGAAAAAATAAAAAAGAAAAAATATAAAAAGAAAAAAAAATTTTTTTTTTTTTTTCCTCACTTAGAAAAAAAAAAGTAAAAATATATCTAGGAGTTTCTCTGGAGCTGTTGCGGTCAGTGTGGGTTCGGCTCAGTTTCAGATAGCTCCTTGTTCCAGCTTACACTTCTCGATATCTACAGGGCCCTTCCGGTGAAGTCGGTGTTTTCTACAGGGATTTTAATCTGTTGCACCAGTCCCTTCTGAAGCGGTTCCCTTTGTTTATTTGGCTTCTGTTTGCCGGTCTCTTCAGAGCCTCATTTCCGCCCTGACACAGGCGGGCGGAGGTGGACTCTTAAGTTCTATAGCTATTATTTATTAAAACCTAGCTGTGTGCCAAGCCTTGGGATAAATTTGTTGAAGGTATTGTTTATTCATTTCTCACAAAAGGTGACGGTAGGGCATGAAGTTAGGATACAGACTATATTAGATTCAAATCCAAGTCTCCTCACTAAATTAATCATGACTGCAGGTAAATTACTTAATCTCTCTAATTCACTTTCTTTCACTCACTATAAAATTAAGGTAATATAGTTCAGCTCAATGAGTTGTGAGAATTAAATTAGTTAATGTATGAAAAGTTTTTAGAAGTTGCCTGGTACTAAATAAATGATTGTTTTTTTAACTATTAATTGAATAGGTGCTATTCAATACTAACTACATGATGAAAATAGAAATTAGAGTCAGTAAGTATTTTTCAGGGTCATAGATGCCTTAAATGGAAGAGTCTAAACTCAAATAGGATTAGTTATTAGCTCCTTAGAAATTGTTTTCTGGTTAATACTGGAATATGCCTTAGCCCTACATACGCAGCTTGCTTTTTATAAACCTATGATGCTTGATACTCTTTAGAAAGAAATTTGGATTCACTCTGTGATTAGAACTATTATAAAGTTATAAAGCTCTAAAACAGATTTGTAATGGAAATCCTGACCTAGCTATAACTATAGGTGACACTAAATAAATAAGTGTCTTTGCTTTGGCTCTGAATCTACTCAGTAAAGTGGAAAATGACTGGGCTAGTTGGGTGTGCAGTCATACAAAACAGCTCAGCAAACTGTAAAGAATCTTCTGGCACCAAATGCTTGTGCAAGAACAGCATTTATGCAGGGCTATACATATTTAAATTTGAAATCAAATTGCTGATTCTGTGCTAACATTTGTAAGAAGCTTTTAAAATATACTTAATGTTTAATTTCCATTTCTACTGTAATGGAGTCAAAACTTATTATACACTAAAGAAGATGTAGTAGTACTTAGTCTCCTTTAAAAATGTGACATATATCTACCCAAGTACAGAGCTCATCTGTTTAAGAAGGATCCTGTAAGCTTGATTTGTGCATTTTTGTGTAACAGTATGAGTCTCAGTATAGTGTCGCCCTCAAACCCCAAGAAATTGGAAGGAAAGGGAGTAAATATTTTCTCAGAAGTATACTTTATATTTTAATTAATTAATTTGTTTTAATTAGAAGCTAATCACTTTACAATATTGTAGTGGTTTTTGCCATACATTGCCATGAATCAGCCATGGGTGTACATGTGTCCCCCATTCCAAAACCCCCTGCTACCTCCCTCCCAATCCCATCCCATCCCTCAGCGTCATCCCAGTGCACCAGTCCTAAGTGCCCTGTCTCATGCATCAAACTATTGGTTCGATGGACCAACAACTGGACTGTTGATCTATTTCACATATGGTAATGTACATGTCTTAATGCTATTTTCTCAAATCATCCCACCCTCGCCTTCTCCCACAGAGTTCAAAAGTCTGTTTTTACATCTATGTCTCTTTTGCTGTCTTGCATATAAGGTCATCATTACCATCTTTCTAAATCCCATATATATGTATTAATGTACTGTATTGGTGTTTTTCTTTCTGACTTACTTCACTCTGTATAATAGACACCTCATTAGAACTGATTCAGATGTATTCTTTTTAATAGCTGAGTAATATTCCATTGTGTATATGTATCACAACTTCTTATTCATTCATCTGCTGATGGACATCTAGGTTGCTTCCATGTCCTGGCTATTATAAACAGCGCTGCGATGAACATTGGGGTACACGTGTCTCTTTCAATTCTGGTTTCCTCAGTGTATGCACAGAAGTGGGATTGCTGGGTCATATGGCAGTTCTATTTCCAGTTTTTTAAGGAATCTCCACACTGTTCTCCATAGTGGCTGTATTAATTCGCATTCTCACCAACAGGGTAAGAGGGTTCCCTTTGCTCTGCACCCTCTCCATCATTTATTATTTGTAGACTTTTGGATAGTAGCCATTCTGACTGGTGTGAAATGGTACCTCACTGTGGTTTTGATTTGCATTTCTCTGATAATGTGTGATATTGAGAATCTTTTCATATGTTTGTTAGCCATCTGTATGTCTTCTTTGGAGAAATGTCTGTTTAGTTCTTTGGCCCATTTTTTGATTGGGTTTTTAATTTTCTGGAATTGAGCTGCATGAGCTGCTTGTATATTTTGGAGATTAATTCTTTGTCTGTTGCTTTGTTTGCTATTATTTTCTCCGATTCTGAAGGCTGTCTTCTTGCCTTGCTTATAGTTTCCTTCATTGTGCAAAAGCTTTTAAGCTTAATTAGGACCCATTTGTTTATTTTTGCTTTTATTTCCATTACTCTTGGAGGTAGGTCAGAGAGGACCCTGCTGTGATTTATGTCAGAGAGTGTTTTGCCTAAGTTTTCCTCTAGGAGTTTTATAGTTTCTGTTCTTACATTTAGATCTTTAATCCATTTTGAGTTTATTTTTGTGTATGGTGTTAGAAAGTGTTCTAATTTCATTCTTTTACAAGTGGTTGACCAGTTTTCCCAGCACCACTTGTTAAAGAGATTATCTCTTCTCCATTGTATATTCTTGCCTCCTTTGTCAAAGATAAGGTGTCCATAGGTGTGTGGATTTATCTCTGGGCTTTCTATTTTGTTCCATTGATCTATATTTCTCTCCTTGTGACAATACCATGCTCTCTTGATGACTGTAGCTTTGTAGTATAGTCTGAAGTCAGGCAGGTTGATTCCTCCAGTTCCATTACTTCTTTTTCAAGATTGTTTTGGCTATTCTAGGTTTTTTGTATTTCCATACAAACTGTGAAATTATTTGTTCTATTTCTCGGAAAAAATACCATTGGTAGCTTGATAGGGATTTCATTGAATTGATAGATTACTTTGAGTAGTATACTCATTTTCATTACATTGATTCTTCCAATCCATGAACATGGCATATTTCTCCATCTATTTGTGTAATCTTTGATTTCTTTCATCAATGTTGTAAAGTTTTCTATATATACGTCTTTTGTTTCTTTAGGCAGATTTATTCCTAAGTATTTTATTCATTTCATTGCAATGTGAATGGACTTGTTTCCTTAATTTCTCTTTCTGTTTTCTCATTGTTAGTGTATAGTAATGCAAGGGATTTCTGTGTGTTAATTTTATATCCTGCCACTTTACTATATTCATTGATTCAGTTCAGTTCAGTTCAGTTCAGTCGCTCCGTTGTGTCCAATTCTTTGCGACCCCATGAATTGCAGCACACCAGGACTCCCTGTCCATCACCAACTCGAGGAGTTTACTCAAACTCATGCCCATCGAGTCGGTGACGCCATCCAGCCATCTCATCCTCTGTCATCCCCTTTTCCTCCTGCCCCCAATCCCACCCAGCATCAGTGTCTTTTTTCCAGCGAGTCAACTCTTCACATGAGGTGGCCAAAGTATTGGAGTTTCAGCTTCTGCATCAGTCCTTCCAATGAACACCCAGGACTGATCTCCTTCAGGATGGACTGGTTGGATCTCCTTGCAGTCCAAGGGACTCTCAAGAGTCTTCTCCAACACCACAGTTCAAAAGCATCAATTTTTCGGCACTCAGCTTTCTTCACAGTCCAATTCTCATATCCATACATGACCACTGGAGAAACCATAGCCTTGACCAGACAGACCATTTTTGGCAAAGTAATGTCTCTGCTTTTTAATATGCTATCTAGGTTGGTCATAACTTTCCTTCCAAGGAATAAGCATCTTTTAATTTCATGGCTGCAGTCGCCATCTGCAGTGATTGTGGAGCCCCCCAAAAAATAAAGTCTGACACTGTTTCCACTGTCTCCCCACCTATTGCCCATGAGGTGATGGGACCAGATGCCATGATCTTAGTTTTCTAAATGCTGAGCTTTAAGCCAATTTTTTCACTCTCCTCTTTCACTTTCATCAAGAGGTTTTTTAGTTCCTCTTCACTTTCTGCCATAAGGGTGGTGTCATCTGCATATCTGAGGTTATTGATATTTCTCCCAGCAATCTTGATTCCAGCTTGTGCTTCTTCCAGCCCAGCGTTTCTCATGATGTACTCTGTATAGAAGTTAAATAAACAGGGTGACAATATACAGCCTTGACGTACTCGTTTTCCTATTTGGAACCAGTCTGTTTTTCCATGTCCAGTTCTAACTGTTGCTTCCTGACCTGCATACAGGTTTCTCAAGAGGCAGGTCAGGTTAGCTCCAGTAATTAAGAAAGCATATAAATTCTTACCTTTCAGACCATATAACTGAGAAAAATAACTGCTCATTTCCAAGGAATGATACAAACAGAAAAGAATAATTTGCTTTTGTTAATTTCCCAATATTGACAATGCTTTCTCTCGTGACTAAATTATCACTTATAAAGTGGAATTCTTAGTAAAAGGATGTCCAAATTCAGCATACCTTACATCAAAGTTTAATTAATTTTTTTTTCTGTTGTCTTTTTTTGGATATATCTAAAGTTATATTCTGTGGATACTTTCAATATTGACAGAATACCTTCGTTTAAGTATTCATAGCTCATTTACTCTTTGATTAATTTTTGGATGTTCCAATATATGTGTATCATCTCAACTATAAAATGACACACAAATACAGTGATTTATAAAAATATAGTTATTCTCCTCTTTATGAAAAGGGAAAACTGAAGATCAACCTTGAGTAATAAATATTTATTTGAACCTATATTTAATAGCCATTATATTATGAAAAGTTTTCTCTTTGTAGAGAGGTCATTCATCTACCAGTTTTTCAATATCCATCAAACTCCTCATGTCTTAACGTCCCTCTAACAATGTTCAGAAAACATGGTATATGATTAAAATCAGCTACCTGAAATCCTTAACTCTCCAACTGTTCTCTTTTCATTGTACCCATCCTCCTCCCAAATTCCAACTGTTACTAAAATGAACCACTGATTTTACCCTGTCTATAAAATGTTGAATACCTTCATCTTTTTTTTCTGTGGGGACCCTGATTGCCCCAAAAAGTTACAGACTCCCTTGATCTCATTCTACTTTTGTGCTAGACACCTAAAATATCTCTACTTCTTCACCAATAATTTATCTCTAATTAAACCCATCTAATCACTTATAATTATGCACTCTCTGTAGGGCAATGACTGTAAAACTTTTTCACCATATATATACATGTGTGCGCATATAAAGGTTCTGTCTCATGAATCTTTATATCCATTTTTTATTTGCATATATAGTAGGAAATGTAATAGTTGTCCAATATTTATCATATCCATAACAGTCACATGTATCCTCCCTCTTCCAAACTTGATCTACCCCAAATGTTCCTATTTTACAAATTACTCAGTTTAAAACCTAGGAGTCATTCTTGATTTTTAACTTTCTCTCACTATCTTAATGAATATATAAATAATTCCCATTGGTCATTCTTTTCTTCTTTCTAATGCTATATTCTTTGTTGAAACCTCTCTCATTTCTTATTTACTCTGTTTTTAGACCAAGTCTTCTCTATGCCTCCATTCTCACTTTGTTACAATATACTGTTCACAAAATCACTACAACAATCCTCTGATCATTGCCCTAATTAAATATCTTCAGACATCTAATCACACATAGTGAAGTGAAGTGAAGTTGCTCAGTCGTGACCGACTCTTTGCGACCCCATGGACAGTAGCCCACCAGGCGCCTCAGTCCATGGAATTTTCCAGGCAAGTGTACTACAGTGGGTTGCCACTTCCTTCTCCAGGGGATCTTCCCATCCCAGGGATCAAACCCAGATCTCCCGCACTGCAGGCAGACGCTTTACCGTCTGAGCCACCAGGGAAGTAAATAAACCCAAAACCTTTATCAGTACCTTCAAGACATAAAAGCAATAGAAATAAAATACCCAACCTCATATCATGTTTACCATAAAACTAAAATCTTTACAATAGCTTCTAGTAGCAGTCAGTAAACTTGTTCTATAAACGACCCAGCAGCCATGAAATATGTTGCAGTTAGTTTTTCCTGGGCTTCCCCCATAGCTCAGTTGCTAACGAATCCATGTGTGATGCAGGAGACCCCGGTTCAATTCCTGGGTCAGGAAGATCCACTGGAGAAGGGATAGGCTACCCACTCCAGTATTCTTGGGCTTCCCTTGTGGCTCAGCTAGTAAAGATTTGCCTGCAGTGTGGGAGACATGGGTTCGATCCCTGGGTTGGGAAGATCCGCTGGAGAAGGGAAAGGCTACCCACTCTAGTATTCTGGTCTGGAGAATTCCATGGAATAAGTCCATGGGGTCCCAAAGAGTGGGACAAAACTGAGGGACTGTCAATTTAGTTTTTTATGGACTGGGTGATTTCATGTGCTAATAAGTGGGAGGATCATTCCAATAACTGGGGAACCACCCACTCCTCAGTCTTTTGATGGTGACTTGGAACTGTCCTGGCACCTCTGGATTTGTCATTTATCTTGCAGATTGAGGATCAAGGTTTAGTTGAATTTGACATGTCATCTTGGACCCCTTTGATTTTAATTCATTTATGTTATGCCCTTGGGCTATGTCATTCTTTCCAAAGTTGGGCCTGCCCCCTTCCCTCCTGTTTGATGCTCTTTTCCTGAGCCCCATCAGGGCCCACAGTGTTGCCTCTATGATCTTCTGGAGGGACAATCAGAAAATAGCTGGCCCTTTGGAGGGAAATACTGCATAATATCCAATCTCTTTAGTTAGTCAGGCCTTCATTTTCCATGTTTCCTACAACATGTGCAACAGGAGCATTGCTCAGTGAACCCGCCAAGGTGGGAGACAGGCATACAGTGCCTGCTAGAAGTCCATCAGTTGGCATCCCTTCAAGGGCAACTGGGCTTCCAGGGATAATGTTTGCCACTTTGAGAGTTAGCCTGCAGGCTGTTTGGGCCCAAACCCTTACCAATCTTCTCCTAAAGCAATAAGCATACCCCTGGATCAAATCTCCACTCCACTTTTATGGAACATTTGGTCTGTTGCTTTTATCAATTTGTTCTTAAGCCACTTACTAACTCCTACAACCAGGACCCTTGTAGGCAACATCTCTCCACCCAGCTTATTATTAAAATACTCTTAATGCCCTTAACTGGACCAGATAACCCACTCCTTTGTCATTACTTTTGTTATTACCTAAAATGGGTCTATGGCAATGAAATATTTACCATTGGGAACACCCTAAACTGCTCTTATGGAGGACTAGGGAAAGAAATCAGTGACTTACAGTTCCTCAGAGCAATAAGAGGATATGTCTTCTGACTGTTTTGCTAGGTTCCCAGTCTCAGGGCACAGGCTTGAATTGCTTTACATCATGGTATCTATTCCCATCCATGGTGGGAAAACTGACAATGAGTTAAAATTACAACCCCTTAATCCTACTCAGCACTAGTCATGCTGAAAACCTTGGGGATACCCAACTCCAGCCTTGGGATCCTAGGAGGTTGGCCTGCTTCAACCTGCCTAGAGATCTAGTCCCTGGGAGGTTGTCATGCCTCAACCTGCTCGGGGATGCCAGTTCATGGGCCCCAGGGGATTGACATGGCTTGACCTGCCCAGAGATCCAATTCTCAGGAGGTCAACATACCTCGACCTACTAAGGGATTTGATCTCCAGGAGGCTGTCACTCCTCAACCTGCCTGGGGATCTGCACCCTGACTCAGGGATGCCTGGCTCTCAGGTTGCAATAATACTGGGTAGAATAAGCTTCAGAAAGACTCGCCCCTAAAGAAGCCCACCCATGGAAATAGGAGGAAGCCTATTACTTGTGGGACTGTCTCAGCAATAACTCAGGATTCCAATGAGAAACCCATTGCCTTTCTGGACAGGCTAAAAGACCCCCTCAGAAAGTTTACCAATCTGGACTTAGACTCTTATGAGGGACAGGCAATTTTAAAGGACAAATTCCTGTCCCAATGTGAAAGAAGAACAGATAGGTGGTGTAGGACCCTCACCAATGTGCATCAGACATCAGGGTGAAGTTACAACAGCTACAGCAACAGGACCCTGCTGCCTCTTTAGGTGAGAGGTCCAGCAAGCCCCCAATACTTGTATAACAGAGAACAGGAGAGGGAGGCCAAGGCCCAGGAAAGGAAGAAAATGAAAGAGACAAGGCATGCCCAGATGCTGGCTGCCCTCCAAAGAAGTCCTGTGGCAAATGCTGAGTACCTAAAGGACAAGGCACGAGACAAATGCCTAATCTATAGACAGGCAGGACATTGGGCCAAAGAGTGTCCAAACAAGTCTCCTAAAATGGCTTGCTACAAATACCATCAATTGGAACACTGGGCAGTATTCTGCCCTTGGGACCCAAGAGCCTCAAAGTCAAGCACCAAGCCTTCCCTCAGGATGGCTCAATAGGACTGAAGCACCTGTTCCAGCCAGCCTGCCTCTCACAGATAACCATCAAGGGGCTGGAGCCAAGGGTGGAACTGGATGTGGTGGCAGGTAGGTCCAAGAATTTCTTGGTTGACACAGGGGCTACCTACTCTGTCCTAACCTCTTACTTTGGGACCTTCCTCTCCCAAATCTGTACCATTTTGGAAGCTGCAGGAAAAACAATTACAAAAAGATTCACCTGAACACTTTTTTGTTGCTGGAATGGACAAATATTTTCCCACCAGTTTCTGGTGGTTCCTGAGTGTGCTACTCCCTTATTGGGAAGAGATCTTTATCTGCCTTTGAAATCTCACAGTCCTGATAGAAGATGCTTTAAAAATCTCTCTTGGGGACAAACTATTTTTGCCAGCCATCAACTGAAACAACTCCTGAATGGGGGAGGCCATTTATGGATGTCTGATCAAAGGATCCTCCAATATCAAGTAGTGATGATGGAAAATCCAGGCCTCACTATATCCCCTTGTGAGGTTCTTAACCCAGCTACCCTCCTGCCTAGACTTGAGGGCTCTCTTCCCTTTCACTCTTGCCTAGAAACCTTGGACCACTGGACAAAACCCTGAGAGGGATTATCAGAAGATCCTCTGATCAACCCTGAGGAAATCTGGTACATTGATGGAAGCAGCTTTGTCTTAGATGGAAAGAAAAGAGCTGGATATGCAGCAGTCTCCAACTTTGAGACCATAGAGGCTAAGCCTTTGCCACCAGGCACTTCAGCCCAATTGGCTGAGCTCATAGCCCTGACTCGAGCTGAAGAGCTGGGGAAAAGAAAAAGAGTAGCTGTTTACACTGACTCCAAGTATGCCTTTCTGATGCTACATGCACATGCTGCTATTTGAAAAGAAAGAGGCCACTTGACCACCGAAGGGTCCCCAATCAAATATGGTGATCAAATCCTCAGGCTCTTGAAGGCAGTCCATCTGCCCATTGAAGTTTCAGTCTCCCACTGTAAAGGACACCAAAAAGGGAGCATGGAAGTGGCATGAGGGAACCAAGCAGCCGATCAGGCAGCAAAGAGAGCAGCATTACAGAACAATGACCTAATAGGGGTTGCCAATTTAGTTCCACAGACTAAAGGAGCCAGAAACTACTTCATATACTTCATATTCTTAAAGCTAAGAGTGAGGGCTTTCAAGATCATATAGGGTGATTCCAAAAGGAGGGACTCCTTTTTCAGCCTGGGAACCTCTAAAGGAAGTTGGTTAACTCCTTACATGCCATCACTCACTTAAGGGAGAAAGCCCTCCAAAGATTACTAGAATGGTCCTTCGGAGGAACAGAGCTCCAAACAACTATAAGGCAAATGGTCTCCTCTTGTCCCACTTGCCATTTAAACAACCCCCAAGAAGCTTGAAGACCCCAGCTGGCCCAGCTCATCCAATGGCAAGGGACCTACCCAGCAGAGGACTGACAGATGAACTTCACCCAGATGCCAGTTTCTCAAGGGTATAAATACCTATTAGTCATGATAGATACATTCACAGGATGGACTGAAGGCTTTCCCACCCAGACTGAGAAGGCTGAGGAAGTGGTAAAAAAAAAAAAAACAAAAAAAAAAAACAAAAAAACTGCTCCATGAAATCATTCTGTGATTTGGTCTGCTCAGCTCATTACAAAATGACAATGGGACCTCATTTGTTTTTAAGGTCAGCCAAGAATTCTCTAAAGAATTGAGCATTGTTTATTATCTCCATTGTGCCCAGAGGCCCCAGTCTTCGGGAAAAGTAGAAAGAGCCAATCAATTCTTAAAATCAGTGATCAAAAAGATAACCCAGGTGACCTCCCTGGGATAGAAGGAGGCTTTACCAATAGCGCTCCTCCATGCTGGTATTGTCCCTAAGTAACAGGCTGGTCTTACTCCTTATGAGATGCTATATGGGAGACCTTTTGTTTATGTTGATGACTTCTTCCTAGATCCAGAGTCTCAGACCCTCAAGTCTTATACCATGGCCATTGAACAAGTCCAACAAGATATACACTTTGGGATGTCAACCAGGACCCAAAAGATTCTGAAGAGCTATCATTATATGTTCCAGGGACTCAATCCCAATTAAAATCTGGAAAGATGGGTCCCAAAATGCTCAACTCCAGCCCACATGGGAGGGCCCTTACACTGTAATACTTTCTACTTCCTCAGCAGTCAAGGTACCAGGGTACGACTTCTGTATTCACTACTCATAAGTCAAACTGTGGAAGAAAACAGAAGACACTCAATACACCTGTCAACAAGTTACAACATGCAGTGCCTGATGAACAAGGATATATAAAACTACACCCGACCATGGAAAATATCACTCACCCCTAGATGGACACTGCTATAAGGACTCTGAGGCTTGAGACTAACAAGAGGGGGAGATCCAATGCCCCTCGCCATCCCGGTTCAGCAGGAAGTAGGGAGATTTCAACACCCCTATTCTCCAAGAATTGCGCCTCCCATATCTTGAGGGGAGAATGTTAGGTAGTTACAATAGGAAAAAGGAGTCCAAAATGGTGGTCACTAAAAGACAAAAAAGGAGAAAAGCTCGTGAAAGTGGAGCAAGGGAAAATCCATGGACCGGAGTGAGAACTTCAGGTGAAACAAACATGCGACATTTTGGCCAGCCCAATTTGCATATGACAGGCTCAAGGGGCTGGGGGGAGGAGACAAACTTATAAAAGGTGGAAGCCAAGACAGATTGAGGCCTTTCCTTTGGGGTTGGCTCATGCCTCGAGGGTGTACTATCCTTTGCTTGCTGAATAAAACTGAGCTGTAACCAACTGTAACACTGGTCCACCATTTCAAATTTTTGCCATGGTGAGACAGAACCGAGGAAATTACACACTCTCCCAACAGTTTAATGGCAGATTTATGTTTCTCTTTTAGGAAAAATTGTCTGTTCTCTGCTTATAAGAGTATAGCCAAATATTTTGTGGCCAAAAACATGAACTATAGCAGATTGTATTAGATTCCACTTAACTTCTGTTTCTAGGTGGACCTCAGGGCAAATCTGGCCTCTTTACATTGATACCAAATCCTCAAGAGTTTTGAATGAAGTAGAAAAGAATAACTTTATTGCTTTGCCAGACAAAAGGGGCCACAGGAGATAAATGTCCTCAAAATCTTGTGTCCCAACTTGGATAGGGTAGTGAGAAGTTTAATAGTAATGGTTCAAATATGGTGTGATCAGCTCATGGGCATTTTTCTGATCCATTGGTGGTGAGGTAAATGGGAGCCAGCATCATCAACCTTCAGGTCTGGGGTCTACATGCTGTGTGCAGCATGCTGTTTTTAACTTCTTGCACCAGGTGGGGTTTCAGTTCTTCAAAATAGCTCAAATATATTATGTATATTCCTTGATGGGGAAACTGGACCATGCTCCAAGGCTGCACTATTGCTTCTCTTGATTTTGTTTCCCCCTGGGATCAAACCCCAGGTCTCCTGTATTGCAGGTGGATTCTTTACCAGCTGAGCTACAAGGGAAGCCCAGTAATATACTACAGTCAACTGTCCCAGGCAATTTCATGGCTCCAGTCACCATCTGCAGTGATTTTGGAGCCCAAGAAAATAAAGTCTGTTATGGTTTCCGTTGTTTCTACATCTATTTGCCATGAAGTGATGGGACTGGAAGCCATAATCTTAGTTTTTTCAATGTTGACATTTAAGCCAGTTTTTCACTTTCCGCTTTCACTTTCATCAAGAGACTTTAGTTCCTCTTTGCTATCTGCCATAAGGGTGATGTCATCTGCATATCTGAGGTTATTGATATTTTTCCTGGAGATCTTGATTCAGCTTGTGCTTCATCCAGCCCAGTATTTTGCATGATGTACTCTGCATATATGTGGATGGTTGCAAAAAAGAAATTAACACATTCTCTCCCCAATGCTGGTCAAGACGTGAAACTAATAGCCTTTGCTTTACTTCCTCATCTCTTCCCTCTCTCTGTTCTATAAAAGAGACTAGCATCCAGAATCCAATAAGGTAGTTATTTTTAGACATTAGTCTTACACCTTCTTGGTCTGGTAGCTTTCCAAATAAAGCCGTATTCCTTAACTCAAAATCTTGTCTGCAATTTATTGGTTTGTGGTGCAGAGAGCAGAATGAGCTTGGATTCAGTAGCAGTAAACCTTTGTTGAACAGAAGTTTTAATATGCAATTAAGTAAACCTGCCATTTCCCCCTCTGCCTAACTTTGGAGATATATATATATATATATATATATATATATATATATATATATATATAATATATTATTATACAAAATTACACTGCCTTATCTTATTTCCTTGAATCCACTCTTATTCTCCTTGAGAGCACTGCCCAAATAAATCTGTTTAGCTAGAATCTCCATATTAGGTTCCTTTTTGAGAAATCTGACCTAAGCATTTGATATCAAAACCAGTCTTTCAGAATGGGATTCTAGAGTTGGATAAAAGTTCATCAATTATATTCAGATATTGTGGGGTCATGCCTTGTTAAATGTTGACTTAAATTATTTCCACTAAATGGATCCACTTGAAAGGATTTAATGCTGAATTACCCTAGGGAGTGAATTGTTTCTTTTTGGATACCATCAAATGTACATTTTAATCTTTCTTTAAGGTCATATACATAAATGTTAAAGAGTGAACAAGAATTCTTAGTAATTACGTTGATAAAGATAATTGCAAAAGCTGACTTTCCAAGTTCAATTAAAACTAATAATAATAATGATAATAATTATTCATTGAATCCATACTACATTCTAAGAAAGTTAATCACATTATCATCTCTTAAAATTCACAGCAATCCTACAATTACGAAAGGAAATTTGCATATAGATCCTTAAATCCCCATTTTTTAAAGTTACAGGGTGTTCTTCTAGGTTCAGACCAATAATGAACTGCTAATTTAAAGAAAAAGAAAAAGTTAAATCCACCAGGAAATTAAAATACATACATATCGCAGTAATTGAGGTTATGAACTGTTGTTTCAACATATAAATAAATTTTGTCCTTCTCTCCCACTCATTCTCTTGCTCTTGTTTCTATCTACCAGCTGCCTATCCATCACCACTAGAAACTGTATTTTTTTACAGTTTTGTATCACAGTCTCCTCAGAAAGTACTCTAATAGAAACTTGTTGAGACATGCCCATTATGTTAGCCTTTATTCAGCCCTATTCTTTCCACCCATTCAACTGTTCTCCTACCGACTTTTTCTCCTCTTTCTTGCTTAATTGCATGCTGAAAATAATTGCCTTCTAGCTAAAGTTGTACTATGCAACTGGTGTCTACTTAGTCCTTAACACACCTTTCCTTCATGTGCTTTCTTTATTCTATAAAGAAGGTCTCAAAACAGTAACCTTGAGGACCACCAGTACCTGTTTCTGAACCAACACCAGCCTTAGTGATCTCAATGTCTCCAGGAGGAAAGAAGAATGCCAGACTATATCAGCCCCAATCCTAATCTATAGCCCTATTTTCCACTATAAAACTTCTTCCTATTTCCCAGAAATGGGGGGCACAATCTTGAAGGCATTGGCCTGCTGTGGCCCGCTTTGCCTGGCATAGTAATAAAGCTACTCTTTTCTACTCTTCCAAAGCTCTATCTCAACATTTCTATTCAGCACTGATAAACAGAGGCTGGGGTTTTGGCAACAAAGTACAGAAGCTCATTTTTATTCCAGTACAAATGTTCCAGTTAATAAATGACAGTGTGGGAGTTCTACACATGCTTTCTGATGCTAAGAAAAGTCTACTAAGTTAAATTATATGACCTGTTACAAAGCACAGTCATTTTGTTGCAGGAAGGGGGATCGCTTTCCAGGACCCAAGAGTGGGCTCTTTTCTAACACTCAGAAATGAATTGTTGGGGACATAGATGCTGACAAAGTAAGAGACTTTATTGGGAAGGGGTGTCCAGGACCTTCCCAGGTGACACAGTGGTAAAGAACCCACCTGAAAATGCAGGAGATGTGGGTTCAATCCCTGGGTTGGGAAGATTCCCTGGAGAAGAAATTGGTATCCCAGTAAAATATTCTTGCCTGGAGAATCCCATGGACAGAGGAACCTGGTGGACAGCAGTCCATGGGGTCACAAAAAGTCAGACACAACCGAGCAGTAGAGGATGCACACGTGCCAGGATGGAGAGCAGCAGGGCAAGGAAATCCTAGGAGAGCTGCTTTCCACGTGGCTTGCAGCCTCAGGTTTTATGGTAATTGGTTAGTTTCTGGGTTGTGACTGGCCAGTCATTTTGATTCAGGATCTTTGCAGGTTGTGTGCACATCACTCAACCAAGATGGGTTCCAGCAAGAAGGATCCTGGGGGATCGGTAGGGTATGAGGATTGGAGTCTCCTTTTGACTTTTCTGAATTCTTCCAGGTGGTGGTAGCTTGTTAGTTCTGCATTTCTTCCTAGGACTTCTTGTTTAAGAGAACTCACTGAAGTGCTTATCATGGTGCCTCATCAGGGTGGCAGTTTCAGTCAGTGGTTCCCTAACAGTTTGAATGGTGAAACAACCAAGACTAATGAGGCAATTTTCCCACTTCTATGGATTGTACAAATTTTCTGTTCAGATTAAGCCTGGTAAAATAAATTTAGCTTCAGACTTGAAGATAGGAAAATAAACAGAGGAATGACAGGACTACTGTAAGCTGAGTCAGAGTAAATAGCAATGGAAAAGCCCCAAGGAAGAAGCATGCTGATGTTGGAAATATTATCAAGGAAGGAAAGAGGTAAGATGTGAGACTGAGAGATAAGTGAAGCCCGCTGAGTTAAGTCTTGAGTACTACAATGAGTATTTTATTAGAGTCCTCTGATTGTGGCAGAAAACCAATGGAAGCTTCTGTTCAGAATGGGAGTGATGGGTCTTAATTTAAATTTGAAAAGATCAACAACTGTGTTAACTGCTGCTGATTGCTTCAGTAAAATGTTTACAGAGAATGTCATTTAGCAAAAGAGGTGACTGCTGATCTAGACAAGAAATAAGTGCTGTAGCTGGAGCACAGTGTGTAAAATTAAGGGAGGGCTTTGTTTTTGTTTGTTCTAGATGAAAATTGTTTACTTGCATATGCAGCTAAAAATGAGAAGCAAAATAGTACAGTGTTTTAGATCAGAGTCTGGAGGAGTCATATGCCTGACCTCAAATTCTGACATAATTTTCTTAATTTCTTTTCTGTCTTTTCAAAGTGAGTTTGATAGTAAATCATGGGATTGTTATTGCTGTTGTTTAGTTGCTAAGTCACATCAAACTCTTCTGCAACCCCATGAACTGAAGACTCCCAGGTTCCTCTCTGAAATTTCCCAGGCAAGAGTGCTGAAGTGGGTTGTCATTTCAAGGGCTTCCCAGGTGGCACTAGTGGTAAAGAACCTGCCTTCCAATGAAAGAGATGTAAGAGACAGGAGCTTAATCTCTGGGTCAGGAAGGTCCCCTGGAGGAGGGCATGACAACCCACTCCAGTACTCTTGCCTGAAGAATCCCATGGACAGAGGAGCCTGGAGAACTGTGGCCCTTAAGGTTGCAGAGTCAGACATGACTGAAGTGATTTAGCCCAGCACAGCCATTCCAAACCATAAGATTAAATGAGGCCTAATTGAATGGTGACTTGTGCAAAATGTTTAAAATTGTTCCCCAGACATTGTAAGCAGTGTATATCATTAACTGTGAGAATTGGACCATAAAAAAAGACAGCACTGAAAAACTGATGCTTTTGAACTGTGGTGCTGGAGAAGACTCTTGAGAGTTCCTTGGATAGCAAAGAAATTAAACCAGTCAACCCTAAAAGAAATCAACCCTGAATATTTATTGGAAGGACTGGTGCTGAAGCTGAAGCTCCAATACTTTGGCCACCTGATGAGAAGAGCCATGAGTCTCCAGATTTAAACTGGCCAGTCCCTGGCAAAGTCCCTGATGCTGGGAAAGACTGAAGGCAGAAAGAGAAGTGAGGGAGGGTGAGAGGGGCAGAGAATGAGATGATTTGGATTGCATCACTGAATCAATGGAGATGAGTTTGATCAAACTGTGGGAGATAGTGAAGGACAGGGAAGCCTGGCATGCTGCAGTTCATGGGGTCGCAGAGTAGGGCAGGACTTAGTGACTGAACAACAAAAAACAATCATTAACTATACAAAGGGAGAAATTTTTGATATTAAAGGTAGAAAAATAATTGCCAGAGGAAAATCAATTGAATGGGAGCAAGGGATGGGAATTGTCATGGTCCATGTGCAGTCTGGAAAAGAATTTCCAGACATGAGGCAGAATGATAGGAGAAAAAGTTTATTAGAGTGGGAGATGTTATTAAAAGAGTGGGCTGGCTCAAGGGAGAGTTGAACCCTTTCACAGGCTAGCCTCAAGACCGAGAGAATTCCTACAGGAATGGTGGCATTAGGTGATTGGTTACTATGATACAGGGTTGATAATAGGGTGGGTGTTTTACCTAATATGGGATCAGGGAACTGGCCAGTTTAAATCTGGAGACTCATGGCAACAGTTGCTATGGGACTTGACCAGTTCCAGAGACTTGTATTCTGTAACCTTGGTGCAGGGTTCCACACCTGTGACCTTGCCCCAGGGCTCTACAGAAACCAGCCCACAGTTAAGAACTTGGTATTAGCTTGGAACAGTATGGCTCATCCATTTTAACATAAGTTAAGTCAAAGTGTGTGTATGGTGAGGTATGTAGGTTGATTTTCTCTTCCTTGAGGTATAATTTATGAGGAAAAAGCTCTTGTCTTATATTTGGACACATAGGATATATATCTTCCCAAGGAGTACAACTATTTGATTTATTCAGGGCATCTTTATTTGGATGACAAAACTAGAACAAAACATTTCTTAACTTTATATATTTGTATTGGCCTTATTCCAAAATATTTTTCTCAGCCATTTTCTGAAAAACTAAAGCACATGCTTAAAATGTCTGCTATTAAATATTAGAGTGTGCTACTTTAATGACTTTGCTAATTTCCCATCTGTTTTAAATTATTTCAACATAATATAAATAAATAGAAATGAACACATAAATAATTATGTAGAATCTCTTCATCCTTTAAGGATAAAAATCTTTATTTTGCTTCTTTAAAAAGAAAAAGATGACCTTAAAACCAGCTATGTTATCTCACTTATTGATTATCTTAATGCACAAATTCACAACTAAATTGGTAAAGTACATCTCACTTTTTTTATAGACAACTAAAAGAACATGATGAAACAATAGTTAAATATGCCAGTGCACTTAATCCTAACCTTTTTATTGATATTTATATTTTGCTTTACAATCAAATTTAGAAATTATTTCCTTTCAAATACCTGAATCAGCACTCAATTCATGCCATTATGGTTAGAAAATATTTTCCAATTGAGCAAACATGTCATTAAGTAATAGATGAAAAAAGTATGAGAAGGATATTTTATACTTAAAGTCAATAATTATGGTTAGTTTTATGCAGTCCTTCACTTGATGATTTACAAGGTTATTGTTATGTGAACCATTTGAGTAGTTGGTTATGAGCATTAGAGGAAAAACAGCTATATTTCTAATTGTAGGTGCTTCTCATAGTATCAGCATATGATTTGAAGACAGATAAATGATGTTGAAGCTGAAACTCCAATACTTTGGCCACCTGATGCAGAGAGCTGACTCATTTGAAAAGACCCTGATGCTGGGAAAGATTGAGGGCAGGAGAAGGATGAGATGGTTGGATGGCATCACTGACTGGATGGACATGGGTTTGGGTGGACTCTGTGAGTTGGTGATGGACAAGGAGGCCTCGCGTGCTGTGGTTCATGGGGTCGCAGAGTTGGACACGACTGAGTGACCGAACTGAACTGACTGAAATCTCTAGGTTTCTCATGATTTATTGGGATCATTAGTACTTTGATGTTTAAAGACATTTAAAGAAAAAAATTGCAAAAGCACACTAAGGTTACTAATATGTCGTGCCTGCTAAGCCACATCAGTCGTGTCCAACCCTGTGCGACCCTATGAACAGTAGCTTGCTAAGCTCCTCTGTCCATGGGATTCTCCAAGCAAGAATACTGCAGTGGGTGGCCATGCCCTGATCCAGGTGTCAAACTGGTGTGTCTTACATCTAATTTGCTTTGGTAGGTGGGTTCTTTACCACTGGCACCACCTGGGGAGCCCGATTACTCATATAATATTGCCCCAAAACGTGTTTATTTAAAATAAAAACAGGAAAGCTATAGCAAACTATTCTATATTAAGTGCTCTGCAAGATAAATAAGTAAATAAACAAATGCTAAAAGTTATTTGGAATTAATAATAAGAACATATTATTATGTTCACTTAAAATCACTTTAGCACATAAACTATAGTGAAAAACAAAGTGCATATATATGGTTTTATATTTGAAACTACCTTACACACAAACATAATTTTTCTTTCCTCAGTATTATGTATTACAAGAGTTAAACTTTTTCTCTAAAGCACCAGCTAGTAATTTTTTATAGTTTGATCTTGTGGTCTCTCTTATAATTACTTCACTCTATGACTGTCCTGTGAAAGCAGTCATAGGCAATATGTAGGTGAGCAGGCATGGCTGTATTCCAATAAAATTTTGTTAACAATATAAGAAAGAAGGCCAGCCAAGTTTGCCTACTCCTGATCTATTCAAATTTCAAAGTGATCAAATAAATTAGAATTTGATTTGATTTGATTGTAATGTTTTTAAGAATCTGGAAAACAACAGAACAGTTAGAGCTATTAGAACAGATAGAATAGTACAAATGGACCTATATATATAGATATAATTATAGACATGGCCATAATTAAAGATTAAGACATTAGTATTATTTTGCAGCATAAAGAAGTAAGGAGAGGTTTTAATTTATTTAAAATTTTTGCTTATTTGTTCACTTCTTTTGTTGCACCTAGCTAGTTATCACACAAATTTCAAACTCAAAATACGATGGTTAAAAATTTTGATGCCTACCATTCTGAAATTAAATTATATAAATAGTAACCTGGGAAACACACATTCATATATACACACTTTAATTAAATCAAATATGTTTATTTTTACCATCCATCTTTCAACTCATCTACAAAATGTGCAGCTATAGCAAACAGTTCAAATAATTTATTAACAAAATGGAATTCCAGCTTTCATTATAAATCCAGTTTTTAGCTTAGCTAATTTGGCCATGGGATGTAAAGAGCTGAGTCATTGGAAAGGAACCTGATGCTGGGAAAGACTGAGGGCAGGAAAAGTGGACAACAGAGGTTGAGATGGTTGGATGGCATCACCAACTCAATGAACATGAGCTTGAGAAAACTCGGGAGATAGTGAAAGACAGGGAAGCCTGGTGTGCTGCAGTCCATGGAGTCACAAAGAGTTGGACATGACTGAGCAACTGAACAACAACAACTCTAACCAATTACTTTTCTGTCTTCCTAAAGCTTTAAAGGAAAATCATTTATGAAATATTATAATAGCATGAATATCAGCTCTAGGTTATTATCTAGATTCTGATTTATGTCCTGCACAAGTGCTAAGAAGGAGGCAGGATCAGCCATCTCTAGGCGAAGTTAAAACTCATAATCCCCTTGCATATGAATGAACAATACCCAGAAAGAAAAACTCAAAATAGAGCTTACCAAATTTTTCCAGGAATTTTATTCTTATGACCAATAGGTTAAACAATGTGGATAATACACATGATATCTGTGCTTAAGGAATTTACAGTTCTGAAGACAAATGAAGGCAATGAATAGAAATGCCATGTTTGGGACTTAGATTGAACAGAAAGAGGGCTAAGCATTCTCACATCCATTGTCCCAGATAGCCGGGATTCACAGTATCAATTGCTTGACAGTGTTAAGTAGTCCTACATGAGAGTGGTGCCAGATGAGTAGGGATGGTAACAGAAGGAAGAGGGCAAGTGCTACTCCCCTCCAGCTTTGTATTGCCATGTATTTCTGTAATTCAACCGAAGCCAGGTAATCAGGATTTCCTAACCAAAACATAACTAAGATTGTGCAGGCCAAGCAAAATATCAATGCATCCGAGAGCTGGAGTCAATTTTAGGCAATATATTCTTCAATGGTATCAGCATCAATTTTGCATAATCAATTTTTCATATTAATGTAACAAAATATCATAGATATCAGTGATTATTCTCATATTTGTATGACTATTATAACAGGAAAAAAAAAAAAACATCCCCATGGTAACAAATATGGAGTAAAATCTGACTCACAGGGATCTTCAGGAAAAATTATATATACTAAGTTAAATGTACTTGGAATTGATGTGTGTAGAATTGAGGGTAGAGGAATTGCCAGACAAGCAATTCTAATTTTTTTCATATGCCATAGAGAATGAGAATTATATATATTGTTTAAACTTGGTTTTAGAAAACAATATTATATGTATGCTATCTGCCTAAGATTGATGTCTGTGCTAATGGGTTCCCAGAATGTGAGACTCTTCTTTGCTTTCAAGAATGACTCTCACCAGCTTTCTATGGAATCACACTATACCTTATCACTGAATTTTCTGTTAATTTTGGATTTGAAGACTAACCAGCCCATAAGTCAATCCTGTCAGTAGATACTCTGAGATATGAAGTTGAAACCCTCTCAGAGAGGATGTTTCTTTCCATATGAGAGGAGTCAATCTTCAGTGAGAAGAAAATTTAAATGATTCACAGAGAATCATAGGTAAAAAGTGTAGAAAGTAGTGACATTATTCAGGTTCCTGAGGCCCAGTTAAATTTATACATTTTAAACTTTAATTTATGCCTTCTATTTTTGTTGTTGTTCAGTCACTCAGTTGTCTGACTCTTTGTGACCCCATGGACTGCAGCACACCAGGCTTCCCTGTCCTTTATCATCTCCCATAGCTTGTTCAAACTCATGTCCATTGAGTTGGTGATGCCATCCAACCATCTCATCTTCTGTCATCACCTTCTTCTCCTGTCTTCAATCTTCCCAAGCATTAGGACCTTTTCCAATGAGTTAGCTCTTCACACCAAGTGGCCAAAGTATTGCAGCTTCAGTTTAAGCATCAGTGCTTCCAATGAATATTCAGGACTGATTTCCTTTAGGATTGACTGGTTGGATCTCCTTGCAATACAAGGGACTCTCAAGAGTCTTCTCGAACACCACAGTTCAAAACATCAATTCTTTGGTGCTCAGCCTTCTTTACAGTCCAACTCTCATATCCGTACATGACTACTGGAAAAACCATAGCTTTGACTATATAGACCTTTGTTATTTAAAACTTTTAAATTAAAATTTTAAAAATATTTAAATAATCAAAAATTATTTAAAATAAGAAAGGACCATATTGAAAATAGAATTAAAATTGTATTTTTAATTGTCAAATACTCCCTTATACTTCCAATAGCTATTTTAAGTTTGTCTAAAATATTTAGAGTCAGATTTCTTTCAGTTATTATCAAGAATATATATCAATGAATTATTTCACTTATTATCAAGAATATACATCAATGTTTGTCTTGTCAAACATTGCATATATATTTTTTTTTTCCTTGTCAGATGAAGACATATACTTCCTCCAATGTAATAAAGAATTAATATTAATGGAAAGACTTGAAAAAAGAAAACTAAAAATAGCTTGAGAAGCAGGGAGAAAGACTAAGAGGGAGAGGATGATATTAGTGTCAGAGTCCCACAGATTCATGCTCTACAATTGTCTTCAATAAGTGTCACCTTTGCTACTTGAATCTCCTGAGAAGAGGGTGGTCTTTATCCTCAGAGGCATTAATGAAAAGCACCATCTTAAGTCTTCTCCTATTATCTTCCTTGTAGTCAAAACGAAGCCAACCACAATGGCTTGAAAAGCAGTATTGCTTAGCTACTTCACTACAAAATGAGATCTGCAGGACCCTATTTGAGTTGATTGCACATGACATCAGAAGCACTTCATTAAAGGGAGCAACATTCTTTGCTCTGGGATTCTCTATATTCATAGGAAGTATCGAGTGTGCATGCAAGCTCAATTGTTTCATTCATGTCCAACTCTTTGCTACACTATGGATTGTGGCTTACCAGGCTTCTCTATCCATAAGATTCTCCAGGCAAGAATACTGGAGTAGGTTGTCATGACCTCCATCAGGGGATCTTCCTGACCTAGGGATTGAACCTGAGTCTCTTTTATTGCAGGCAGATTCTTTACTGCTGAGTCATTGGGGAAGCCCAGGAAATATATAGAGAAAAGTTCAAAGTTTACTTAAGATAACAATTCTATGGTTATTAAAAGGATAAGAGAATATTATGATAAACTTTATGTAATGAAATCAACAAATTAAATAAAATGGAAAAATTGCATACCAAAGTATACTCAAAAAGATATCTATGATCTGGAAAACAATATTTCTACTAAAGCAATTTAATTTTTATTTAGTAATCTGTAAGAAATAATTTTCCATGAGTTTCTCCAATATTTGTACATTTTTTGAGCAGAAATGCTGACTGCCCCTTGTTTCAGATTTCTTCAAGAATGTTTGTATAGCAAACAGTTTTGGAAGATTGAGGCAGTGCCCCCCGCTCCCCACCACCCGCCTTTAGAGGATAGAGAAGCATTGTTTACAGCCTTGGAAGTTAGTGTCTCTCTCTAGAGCAAAGGGCCGGCTTGATTGCTCTTCAGGATAATAAAGGTAATACCTCCCTTAGAGCACAGACCAGACATATTTATAGGCCACTGAAGTAATAAGTAGGTTCCCTAAACTCAAGTTACCTCTCAAATAACACAACCCACTGTATATGCAGATATCCATGTGGGCCTAGTAACTCCACATCCATGGGACTTGTATGCAAGGGGAAAAGATATAAATGTGTTAATGACTAGTATGCTTGTTGTGTTGTGAATAATAAAGCTGTCTTGTGTCTTTCTCCAGCATTTATGAAACTGTGACAGGCTAGCTTGTTAGCCTGCAAGTTGACTAAAATCTCAGGCCCTTCATAGTTCTTAACAACACCTCCCTATGAATAAAACTTCAATACCTGTGAATTCTAGCAAATACACATGGAAGAAATTACACCAATTACTCCAGAAATTCAAAAAGGAGAAAATATCTCCACACTCATTTTAAGATCAGCATTATCTTTACACAAAAATCATAAAAAGATAATACAAAAATTTGAACTCACATAGAAATAGAAAACTCAAACAGAAAAACTCACATAGGTCAGCATTTCTAATGCAAATACATAACAATATTTTAAACAACATTTTAGCAGATTTAATATACTTTTACTTTACTTTTTTGTCACTCAGTCGTGTCCGACTCTTTGTGACCCCATGGACTGTAGCCTACCAGGCTCCTCCATTCATGGGACTTTCCAGGCACGAATACTGGAGTGGGTTGCCATTTCTTCTCCAGGAGATCTTCCCAACCCAGGGATTGAACCCGAGTCTCCCGTAATGTAGGCAGATGCTTTACCATCTGAGCCAATAACTGTATATCAAATACATCATATCTAAGTATATTTTATATCAGGAAAGGAAGGTTTAACTCTTGCAGGTCAGTCAATGAAATTGATCAGTTTAAAAAACTGAAAAAGAATACACACACACACACATATAAGATTATTTCTGTAGACACAGAAAAAAGCATATAAAAATCCAGGATTTCTTCCTGATAAAAATGTTTAGCACACTCAGAACACAAGTGACTTCCTCAGTATGACAAAGAGTGTATTTAATAGCCTATAATTAATATCATACTTAATGGAAAAACATGTTCCATAAAAGACCAAATTGGTAAACTAAATCTTATTAAAATTATAAAGTTTGACTCTCTGAAAAGTATATGAAGAAAGTAAAAATATAAGGCAAAGATAGGAAGAAAATATCTGCAAGTCACATATCTAAAACTATGCCTTCTATCTAGACTATATAAGGCATTATCAAAAATCCAAAATAAGAAAAGAAATGAGTAAAAATTAGAGAAGACACTATCCCAAATTAGAAATATGGATGACAAATTAGTAAGTACGTTAAATAGGTACTCAACATCATTATTTATTAGGGAAAGACAAAACCACAGTGAGATAATACTGCACCAATTAGAAGGACTAAAATAAAAATGAATGACTATATGAAATATTCACAAAGATCTATCACATTACTGTTAGGGATATGAAATAGTATAACTGTTTTGGAAAGCAGCATGACAATACTATGGAGAGGGAACAAAATGAAAGTTATATAAAAAGTGAAGTTAGCTCAACTATACTACCTTTTAAAATATCTAGTCCTTATATTGTTTACATGTGTGCTGTATTGTGGCTAGTAACGTTCACCTTTGAAAAATATCAGAATCTAGTGAGAAATTTTACATGACTCAAATTTACACAGGTGAATAACAAAACCTAAAGATGGATTATTATTATATTTATGATTACTTTATCTTTTTGGAAAGTGCAATATCCTTTCAATAATGTGGCTGTTATTCAATAGCATTTCAATCATATGGTTGTATTTCTTTCTCCTTTCTTCAACTTTTATACTCTTAATAGTAGGTATAGAGCCTCAAATTAACTAAATTCTACTATTGATGCTATCATTAAATCAAAAGAGTCAATCAGTCCATTAACTCCACTGCAGAAAAAAAATCAGTGCAAAAAAGTTAGCCATTATGAAGCATGGGATTGGGAAATTTAGGGATAATAAATTAAAGGTATCAAAGGCCATGACGACTATAGAGAAGAAAAAAGATCACAGATCTCCAAGGGTACGTTTATCTCTTATATTGATGGCCCACTGATTAGTAAAGCAGCTTCTCTTTTTTGTAAAGTGACATGAGGGGGTGAGAAATCTATTACAGATCCTGACTGAGAGAATGCATGAAAAAGTGGGGTGGGAGGTAGATGGCCCTCTAGGCTGAGCAGCTGGAGTTTTTCAGGTGGAGTAATTGGAGCTTTGTTTTCTCTAGATACTCTCAGGACAAAGGTATTGGCAGGAGTTGAACTCTGCTGGAGTAAAGCGATGGGATGGCCACATCTATTACTGCTGTGGTCAGGGAAACCTCCCTGACTGCACATACGCAGGAACGCAGGAAGTCTCCTTGGAAGTTAAAACAGGGAGCGGACGCCACCACCACCCCATAAAAAGTGCTGTCATACCTCCCATTAATCTCTGTGCTGGAATCCATTTTGACAAAACGATGGGCATGCATGTGGAGAGCCTTTGAGCAGGCCAAGTGGGAAAATAATTAAGATAATTGGCCAAAGGAGAACAAAGAACCAAGAGAACTGCCCCTTTATAAATAATTTAGCTGTCTGTTTGCTGTACTCCTCTTCTCTAGAGAGGACCCCCCCTTTTTTATTTTTTATTTTTTTTAAAGTGTGTATTCCTGTCTGGCTTCTCTCTTAAATAAATAAACTGCTTTTCTGTGTGCTCTCCAACCTCTGCTCTGCTAATAACAATCAAGTTTGCAATTGCTTTTATAGTTTTTGCTTCTTTGAAACTTTCTCTCTCTCAAAGAGCCAGGACAACTTTGCTTCCAGCCTCTAGCTCCTGGTGGATTAACAGCTAGGGTTCCTGATTTTCATCCCAGCTACTCAGGTCCCATTCCTGGTCAGGGAACTGAAATCCTGCTTGAGGACTACTCCCTTCTGTCTCTCTAAGGGCAGAAGGAAGAACCCAAGTCACTAGAACCAGCTTTGTGTGTTAAAGCAGAACTGTCTTTTTTAGTAATCACTTTGTTTAACATTTATTTAGCACCTGTTTTATTCCAAGGACAGTGCTAAGTGTTCAAAGAGTATTTATTGGAACTCTTCCTGACTGGAATTTGTGACTCTATTGTATTTTATGTATGTATTCTTATAGCCCCAGGCTTCCGCAGTGGCTCAGCAGTAAAGATCTGCCTGCAATGCTGGACTCACAGGAGATGTGGGTTCTATCCTTGGGTTGAGAAGATTTCCTGGAGGAGGGCAAGACAACCCACTCCAGTATTCTTGCCTGGAGAATTCCATGGACAGAGGAACCTGGCAGGCTACAGTCCATAGCGTTGCGAAGAGATGGACACTACTGAAGCAACTGAGAATACATGCACACATTCTTATAGCCGCAGTGATTTGTGGCAGATTTTATTTTATAAAGAATTGTAATGTAACACTGCTATACTTTCCCATGTAGCACATAGTTAGATACACTGAATGTATACGGAATTTGGGTATCTTAAAGTGGAGAGATACACTTAAAGTGGAGAGATACTCAAATTAGTGCAAAATCCCTCACACTGAGTTGGGACCTGCAGGTAACACATGACTGCAGGGCACTTTAGAGGTATTTATTGGAGAAAAATCTCACAGTGAAGAAAACTAATATTGGCCAAATGCCTGCTGTTTTATACTGAACTTTTAAGAACAAGTTCTGTGACACCCTCCCTTTAACACTGCTATCTTTTGAAATAAAAAAAAAAAAATTAACTATCCTAACTTCAGTAAAAGGTGTCAAAGGATAAAAATCTGGTATAAGAACCTAGAGGGCTTTTCTGTGAAGAGCTTTCAGCCCATTACATACATGATCTAATGAATCCCTGCAATGGTTATAAGAAACAGCTATGGATAAGTATTGTTATTCTTTTAGTGTTTGCAGGGGAAATAAAATCATCAAATAGAATTTTCAAGCCCCTCACTCAAAGAACTCAGTATTGTACTTGTCTGGTTGGCTTTGGATTGCTCCCCAGATGTCAGAAAAGATGAACCATAATCTCCCACAGGAATGTTTGATGTGATTCACATAGGGCAAAACAGATTGCAGAAATGTATAAGCTCTTTGTAGGAAAAAAAAAAAAATAGAAGCTATATTCAACAAGAGATGGAAGGAAGTGAATGCTATTGAGTGATAATCACCACAAGTTGAGAGAACTGCAAAGGCTTTGCCTCAAAATTCTGAACAGAATAACTTTTGATCACACACAAGGAAAAAGTAATTCTTAGGAGCTAAAGAGAGACTTGAAAGAAATAAGATCCAGAAAAATATAAGATCCAGAAAAATAAAATAGATAGACCCATCCCCAATTGTGTGTTTAAACTATATTAGTGGAGCAGATGGTTTCTGGGCTTTTTGAATTCTAGCATAAAATAATCTAGTTCATATGAAGAAAAATTTATCATTTTATTTGTATTAAGATAAGATAGAGAAATAGGAGTACAATGATGACCACTTCTAATGGACTGTGTAATTGATATGGAGTTTCTGGACTGGCTTCAGAATGAATTCTATCTAAGAAGGAATATTACAATGTCTTCCTCTCAGCCAGCTTCCCTGGTGGCTCAGATAGTAAAGAATCTGCCTGTAATGCAGGAGATCTGGGTTCAGTTCCTGGGTCAGGAAGATTCCCTGGAGAAGGGAATGGCAACCCACTCCGGTATTCTTGCTTAGAGAATTCCACGGACTGAGGGAGCCTAGCGGGCTATAGTCCATGGGGTCGCAAAGAGTCAGACAAGATTGTGTGATTAACACTTTCACTTCCTCTCAATATTGACACATGTGTCTTCAACACACACAGATTAATATTGCACTAAAATTTATTCAATGTTTTGAGCAAATTCTATGTGCTAGTAATTGTTTGGCATTATTATGCATATGTCCATATTCTATTCCCATATTAGCATAGAAACTCATTTTTTTAAACCATTTTGAAATTCCATCAAAACAGTTAACTAAATTAACTAAATTAACTGTAGTTTGACTAAAGTTTATTGATGTAAGCAACATATAATGGCTGTTCGAGCACTATTGTTGTTTAGTTGCTAAGTCATGTCTGACTCTTTTGTAACCCCATGGACTGTAGCCTGTCAGGCTCCTCTGTCCATGGGATTTCCCAGGAAAGAATAATAGAGTGGGTTGCCATTTCCTTTTCTGGGGAATCTTTTCTATCCAGGGATTGAATATATGTCACCTTCATTGGCAGGTGTATTCTTTACCAGTGAGCCACTATATAATTAGGCAATTTAGATTTTGAAATATCCCAGTGTGGTGTTCACACTTTTTATCATTTTTTGCATGTTGAATATTTTTTCTTTACTCATATTTGCTATAGTCATTTCTCCTCTTGCCTTAAATAAATTTCGGAAAATCCATGTTATTGGTTTTCTTTCTTTTTCCTGACTCTATCAATACTAGTACAAATGGTAAGGGAGCAAAGAAAATTGTGACTATTATTTACTCCACAGCAAGGAATTCACAGCTTACTCTTTCTTAGGAAGCTTTACTAGTGGAGAAATATTCACTTCAGGGCCAAAGAAAAATTTTGCTGCTCACAGTGGGGGTGTTTAGACCTAAATTTATGCCCAAGTAAATTTGTATTTCAACTGTTTTCATCTTTCTACTGATCAACAACAGCTGCTGGAAAATTCGTTATCAATTATTTCCCTCCTCCAATTATCCACACAGGACTTAAGTGGGTGAGGATTTCCTCTGTCAGTATCATTTACTGCCAATGGAAAGAAATGACCATACATGATTTGTGATTGAACTAGACATTAAAACTTCTGGTTTCAAATAGACTTTAGGTTATGTTTTGAGTTTGGTTTTTGATCCTTAGTACATTCATCCTAAAATTGTGTATCTATGCCCAATGCCAGAAATCTATCCTATCATGCATCTACTTTCAGATTCATTTCTCAAAGAAATATTTTCATTTGGTTATTCAGTAGATATCTATTGAACATACACCACATTAAGGATCCTGTGTACAGCACTGGATATCCCTTAGTGAGTCAAAATTTCACCTTTTATTGAAAATTGAGTCTTTTTGTTTGTTTGTTTGCTTGAAACTATGGTTTATAAATGCTTTCTCGTTTGATGAAAGATGGAGTTTTTGATACTTTTTCAATGTTATGACTTCTATATGCTGCTTTCAATGTAGGTAAAATCAAGCTGCTTTTATTCTGTACCGTGACTGATGCATTACCTCCATCATTCATCAAAAAAAAAAAAAAATGTCATTTTTAAGAAGGAAATGATGTTAAAGTAGTTAAGAAATTCAAGCTGTTTTGAAAATGCATTTTAATTAATGGATCACCTGGCTTCAGAGAGTTTAGCATGCACAGATACTCACAGGTATGCATATTCACCATGTCAATGTATGGCAAAAACCACTACAATATTGTAAAGTAATTAGCCTCCAACTAATAAAAAAAAATGGGGGAACAAAAAAACACTTTCTCTAAACCATAAAAAGTCATACATTACTTCTTATGAAATATTTCTTTAAAAATGAGCAACTGGACAGTTAAACATGCACTTACAATAATGAAAATATTAATTTTGCTTGTCATGTAAAGTTCAACATTTTATTTGTATATCTTTAAGCCAATATAAATTATATCAATGCATATTTTAGTCTGAGTCATATAATCTTTAGCTGTTTCAATTAAATATCTCAAAGATTTAATTTTTAGTAGTTATTAAATAAGTTACATATATCATAAATAGGAATAATTCTTCCTGGGCTCCTGCAAGCCAAGTGCTAGATTTTCAAGTAACCTGAAATTAAAATGCCTATGTTCGATAGGAGAAAAAAAATAGAATCTGAATGCATGGACAATCAAGTAGAGAAAAGGAGAAAGAAAGAAATGAAATAAAAAAGAGAAAAAAAGGAAAGGAAGGAAGCAAGGAAGAAAGTGATAGAAATACTCCCCTAAATACTTTATACAAACTACTTTATCTCAATAAATTTCTACAAAGTAGATATTGTTACCACATTTTTAAAAATGAGAAAACAAATGCAGCGTAAGTTTCTGTAAGCACCCTAGATCATAGTCTGAGAATGATAGAAAAATAATCTGAACCCATACAACCCCATGCCAAAGTATTATCACAGATGGAAAGTATAAGATATAGTAGCATTATCAGAGTGCCTCAATTAGTAAACATGTTTTAGATAATGTTTTGGCATCCTCTCCTTACTAAGGTGACCTTCCAAATGGAAAATACTTGGCTGTTGAATCAGGTGAGCCTGATTTTTTCTCCTTAAGTGGGCACATCAGAACTCATTTAACTTATTGAAAGTTATTTAACCTGTGGCTTTTAACTAAGTACTAAAATAAGAAGTTTCAGCAAATAATTTGATTAAGTAAATATAGTTAGGGTCAAATAGAATTATTTTCGAAAATTTTCTTTCGTCACTTTCACCTTGGACAAGTCATTAGCCATTCACTCTGACTACATAATATGAGAATAATCTTATAATTTTATTAGGCTGCTATAACTATTAGATAAAACAGTAAATGATGTAATGTAGCAAAGTGTGAAAACTCAAAATAGTGTGCTTAAATCAGAGATAGTGTTTAATAAAAAAATAATGTGCAATTATTGATTAAAATTTCCTTGAGACTCTACATTCTTTCCAATAATTAGAATACTTCTACATATCTCACAGCTGAAGTGATGTAAAATTTAGAAATGGAGTGTGCTTAGGTATCTAGAGATAGAACAGTGCCTGCCACATATTTGGTGCTCAGAATATATAGTTGCCTTCCTTCATGTGTATCTTATTAATACTTCAAGTGATTTCCAACTGGTAAGTAATATTCCCATATTACCTAATGTGCCAGTTTGCTGCATATTTTTCTATGCCTTTCTTCGACAAAGCTCTATTGCATGATTTATTATATAAAGGATCTATTATGTTGTCTCACTAGTAAGTTGAGAGCAAACTTAAAAATTTCCTAAAATAAATACATAACTGAAAAGTGTCATCAAAACCAGGGATCAGGAAACTTTTCTCTGAAGAGCTTAATAGTAAATATTTTAAGTTATATCATCACTATTACAACTAAGAGATTTGGCCATTGCAACATGTATGCCTCTATAAAGGAATATATATATATATAAAATATGTAGAGTCTTGCTACAATTAAACTTCATTTACAAAATTAGACAGTGGGGTGTATTAGGCACACAGATCACAGTTTCTCACCCTTTGACCAAAATCAATGGAATAGTCAAATTATGAAATAAGAATTTGCTAGTTTATTCAAGAAAAAAAATAAAAGACAACAAAACAAAAACAAAACAAAAAATCCAAAACAGAAATTACCATTATAAATGTTATTGATTATGAACTCTTCATGCATGGCAAAGTGGGGTTTCTTGGTATTTTATGTTTTTGTAGAGTAAATGGTAAATAATTATGTATTAATACCTTTCATCATAAGGGAATATCTACAGAGTGCTTAAGGTCTAAATAATGAAACATACTTTGATTCCACCTAAAATAAATTTTGTCATAAACATTAGAAAGGCAATATTTTTTCTGTAGACATTAAAGAGAGGATATACTTGATATAAATAATTCTAATCTTCCTAAATAACCACTGAGTAGGGGGTATAGAAACATATTAAAAGAACAGATAATAAATGTTTACTTGGTTAATAGAAATGGGACAGGGTATAAAATGCTAAGCCATTTCTGAGGAAGGAAAGCAGTGACAGTTCCAGAGGTCTGCTATGATAGCTGGAAAAGTGTTGGAAAAAAATTGTCATGTGAAGCAGAGAGACAAAGCACAAATATAAATGAAAGTCAGAGTTTCATGTCTAGAAGTTAAGAGCAATTAGAATAAATATTATGAATCATAGGCTTATAGGACAAGAGGTTTAATACTAGAAAAGAAAACATTTAAACTCAGTGTCTACAGTGTATTAAGGTACTTGAGTAATGAAAAACTTTCCCTTTTTCCTTGGTTATTTGACTTATTTTTAATCAGAAAATGAAATATTATCCCACTACCATGAAAAAATACACTTAAAGTTCAGATATAGTTTCATTATGCATTTTTACTCAACCAATAAAAATACTTTGAATATCCTAGAGAATAAGGGCTTCACCAGAATTTTGGATGATATAATGAAGTCAAGGTTAGAAAGGAAGCAGATCTTTATTTAAATTATAACAAAGGAATAGAAGAAGATAGACAAAAGTAGGCTGAATGATCAATGGACTCCAATGTAATTTGTTATGGCTATTTATAGTGACATTGTTTCTGGTTTGCAAAGTCAGTTCTAGTAGACAAAAAGACTAGCATTCAATAAGCCAATTTCCCTATCTACCTTATGAATACTTAAATATATTCTTAGGTATCTATGGAATAAAAAGCAAAAAAAAATAAATAAATAAAAGTTGGAAAGGGCTTCATAACACCACTGGATATTTTGTAACCACAACTGGATATAACAATTTTTTTAATATTATTAAAGTATACCATTTTAACAGCTCTGGGGTATAAAAATCTGAAATAAAGGAAATTCATCTAGACAGACTCGAACAAATAGTAACATGAACTATAAATGGAGCATTGAAGGGTTCATACAAGAAAGCAGAAGATTTGAATTCACTTCAAAACATGAACTGAACATATTTGTAGTACAGAAAGTTGTCACTAGAAATGATTTATAAAATATTGATGAATAGCTGATTCCTTACTTGAAGATACTCTCTCTAGAAATATGTAGGTAGATTTTATTTCAGATACTAAGTGATTTAGGTCATTTTCCCATAAGATATACTGGCCTTAAATGAGTAACTCTGGATTGTTTTTCTAAAAGATGTATGAGCTTTATCATACTATTGAATAACAACAACAACAAGTGCAAAAAAATCAATGGAAAAATAGGCTGAAAACTGAAATAAACCTTCCTCCAAAGAAGACATGTAGATGACCAACGGGCACATTAAAAGATGGTCGACATTGATAATTATTAGAGAAAGGCAAATCAAAAATACAATCCAGTACCACTTCACTCCAGTCATAATGACCATCATTTAGAAGTTCACAAATAGCAAATGCTGAAGAAGTGTGGAGAAAAGGGAATCCTCTTGAACTGTTGGTGGGGATGTAAATTGATGTACCCACTATGAAAAACACTATGGAATCTCCTTAAAAAACTAACTGTAGAGTTGCCATGTTTTCCTGCTCTTGGGCATATATCTGGAGAAAGCTATAATTTGAAAAGATACATGTATCTCACTCTTCACTACAGCACTATTTCTAATAGCCAAGACATGGAAACAACCTACATGTCATTGACAGATAGACGGGTAAAGAAGATGCACCACATATGTGAGATGGACTACTACTCAACCATAAAGAATGATGAGATAATGTCATATGCAGCCATATGAACACAACTAGAGATTTTCATACTAAATGAACCTACTCAGACAAAGATAAATATTATATGATACCACTTCCATGTGGAATCTAAAATATGACACAAATGAACTTGGCTACAAAATAGAAACCTACTCACAGACATAGAAAAGGGACTTGTGGTTTCCAAGGGGGAGAAGAGTTGGGAAAGGGATAGATTAGGAGTTTGGGATTAGTAGATGTACACTATTATATACAGGATGGATCAACAAAAAAGTATAGCACAGGAAACTATATTTAGTAACCTCTGATAAACCATGCATGCTAAGTTGCTTCAGTCATGTCTGACTCTGTGCAATCCTATGGACCTCACCCTGCCAGGCTCCTCTGTCCATGGGATTATCCAGGCAAGAATACTGGAGAGGGCTGCCATGACTTCCTCCAGGGTGATGAGTCATAATGGAAAAGAATATGAAAAATAATAAAGCTGAATTACTTTACTGTGGAATAGAAATTAATACAACATTGTAAATCAACAATTTAAATAAAATGAATTTTAAAAAAGAGTATGAGTTTTAAATTACATAGCTTTATGGAACAGTAAAATGTTCCCATAAAAATAAGAACACAAGGAACAATTAATATAGCTAAGTCTATTATATTCAAATTTGTCATTAGTATCATAAAACATGGGAATATAGGCCTTCCCTTATGGCTCAGCTGGTAAAGAAATATTTATGAGATAAGTAAAAATCATTACTATTTGAGAATAGCATGATTCAATAACAAGAAAACACAAGACAGCTGATTAAAATAAGCTTATAAAAATTGTTTTAAATTATCAAAATAATTAGTAGGTAAATACAAACTTTTAAAAATGTGGGAAAAGAAGAAAATCGAACACATTTAAAGAATCTTTTTTATTAAATATCTTAATTTTTTTTTCTTTATATCAGTGCGTAATTTCAACTTAATTCTAGTTAACAGTAATATGGGGAATGGGGGGACATTTTAAATTCTATAAAATAATTTGAAAGTATATAACATTTATCTAGAAGACAAATAAGGAATATATTTTTTCGAAAGCTAAGAAAATAAATGAAGTCTTCCATAAAACAAAATGCTCAATTTTAAATGGATAACGAGCAAGGATCTACCCTATGAAAGTGAAAGTCGCTCAGTCATGGCTGACTCTGCAACCCGGTAGACTGATGCTGCAGTGGGTAGCCTTTCCCTTCTCCAGGGGATCTTCCCAACCCAGGCATTGAACCCAGGTCTCCCACATTGCAGGCAAATTCTTTACTAGCTGAGCCACAAGGGAAGCCCTACTGTACAGCACAGGGAAACTCTGATCAATGTCACCTGGCAACCGGGTGGGAGGCAATGTTGAGGGAGAAGGAATATATGTACCTGTATGTCTGAATCCCTTTGTTGTCACTGAAAGTTATCACATGTTGTTAATCAGCTACGCTCTGATACAAAATAAAAAGTTTATTAAAATAAGAAAAACAGAAAGTAAGAATTAAAACCAGAGAAAGTAAATCTGTATCTGTCACACAGCAAGGAAAGTCTCATTACAAATAGATTTAAACACTGTTTTATGCATTCCTTGTAAAATATGACCTAAAATCTAAAAGGAACTATTTTAAGAAATTGATATTGGTTGTAGTGTTGGTATTGCTGTTATGACAATAGCTGTATGGAAATTGTTAGGTAATTAGTGAGACATGAGTGCCCCTCAGCCCCCACACATATCATGGATGGTTCATCTTTCTCTTCCTCCTCCAACACTGGTAATCAGAACAGGCCCAAAGATCTTCTGTTTTTGTGATCAAGGACTGGTAAGTTTCCAGCCCTCACAGGACCAAACAAGAGAAAACCTGCCAGTACATTTTGATGCAGGTGTACCAAGACCTAAAAGGTGACTCAAAGAAAATTGGGTTTCATTATGCTACATTTGTTATAAATTAGCATTAGAGTTTTTGCCCCTCTGTGAGTTTCACATGGGTGCTCAAGACAAGTTATATAACTGTCAATCAACTTGTCAGTCAAATGACACAGGACACCAGGAGGGACTTTCCATCACTCTGAGAAATCAACCCATTTCCCATCATAGGAATGCTTTTGGTTTGTAGACAGCCTACTCTCATCATTTCTCAAGAGTGAGGCTTTTGATTTCCAGACAACCTGCTTCCCTTCTCCCTCTCTGGAGAGGGAACTTTGATTTGCTTAATAAAACACTTGCTACTTAAAACTGCTCTATGTGTCTTTTGATTGAATGCTTTCCTTTGGGAGGAAAGGACTGAGAAAATTGCTGTTTTGGCATTAACAATTGTAGAATGAAGCAAATATCCAATTTATATGATATTCTAACATCCCCAATGTCCCTTGAAAGCATTTCTCTAAGAAATGAGATATAGATGAAATGATTTAAATAAAAATCTCATATTGACCTCTAGAAATAATAACTAAATTAGAAGCACAATGAAAAATTAGCCAAGAGAGGATTAAGAAATAAATGAGAAATACTCAGAATTCCATACGTTGAAAAAAGAAATTGAAATAATGGAAGATAAGACAAGAGTTTCCCCCTTCAAACAAAAAAGAGAAGTGAGAATGTGGGATATATAATTTTCAAACACATAAAGCTGATCATTCTGAAGAATTTTAAGATGAAAGTTGCCAAGATGGGGACAAAGATGAAATCATATTAGTATATACATTGTGTGTATTCTGTGTTTCATGATCTGGCAAAGTAGAAATATGCTGTTAAAAAAGTGAGGGAAGGTTCATTGGTTGTATAAGCATTTACAGAATGCTATAAAGAATGATGAGAATACTATAAGATGAGATTTAAAGAATACTATAAACACTGGAGGGTTTCCCTGGTAGTTCAGCTGGTAAAGAATCTGCCTGCAATGCAGGAGACCTGGATTTGATCTCTTATTGGGAAGATCCGCTGGAGGAGGGCATGGCAATCCACTCCAGTATTCTTTGCTTGGAGAATCCCCATAGACAGAGGAGCCTGGCGGGCTATGGTCCATGGAGTCGCAAAGAGTAGGACATGACTAAAAGACTAGGCCCAGCACAGCATAGCACATAAACACTGGAAGACCTCATGGTAAAAGATCCAACAATAAGAGAGAGTGACAAGCATTTTTTAAAATTTTATCTATTTATTTATTTCTGGCTGCACTGGGTCTTTGGTGTTGAGGACAGGGTTTCTCTAGTTGCAACTTTGTATTGTGGTGGCTTCTCTTGCTGTGGAGCATGGGCTGTAGGACAAGCAGGCTTTGGGAGTTGCAACATTTGGCTCAATAGTTGTGACTCACTGGACTCTAGAGTGGGGGCTTTGAAGTTGTGGCATACAGGCTTAGTTGCCCTGCACATGTGGAATCTTCCAGGCCCAGGGATTGAACTGGTGTTCCCTGCATTGCAAGATGTATTCTTAACTATTGGACCATGAGGGAAGTCCAGGAGTACTTTGTAAATATTATAAGTTCACAGATAATTACAAGAACAAATATAAAAGCTTCTTAAATAACAAAAGACTTTTTAACATAAAAAGGCCAAGTTATCATATGAATAAACAAAATAACAAAAAACTACACACCCATTTTAACATAACATTAATATGAGAGTTGAAAGCAAAAATATATGACTCTTTTATAAATATAAATGGAATAATTCAACTATTATACTAATTTTTCACAATAAGAATGTAATCATTGTGAATATTTATTCATAAAATTAGAAAGCTATAAATTTTATAAAATGAATTTACAAAAACATGTGAGACAACCAGAAATTCTGGGCTTTTTTGTATACCACTTAGTGTAACAGATCAAGTGCACAAACGGTAAGGAAATAGAAACTAAACAGCATCATCAAAGAGTATATTTAGTCAATATTAATGTTTACATTTAAATAATAAATCGCTTTCTTTTCAAGCTCACAAAACATTCACAAAAGTTGATCATATATTATTCTATATTGATCATATATTATACTAAGATAAACATTAGTAAGTTATATCAGTTACAAATAACACAATAAACCCTCTGCTTACCATTTCATTTTTAAATATGAAATTATTTTTTTAAAAAGACAAAGGTCTTTACATAAGTAAAGTGAAATATCTTCTATCAAACAACACTTGAATGAGAGAAGAAACAAACTCAAAGCTCGGAATTTCTAGTAATGACAGGGTATGTTCACTCAAAAGCTTGTAAATAGTACGAGCTTTCATAGCAGCTTTATTTGTTGTAGCCCCAAACTAGAAATAGTTCAAATAATAATAGGTAAATGGATAAACATATTAATATTTTGACTAATCTGTCTACCAATTAGAGGAAAGTATTTTATAATGGTCCACTACATTGTCTATTTGCTGTATATACTAAATTCATTTTGAATAGAAATTTAAAATTATTACCTCTTATTGTTTTATCAATGTGTGAACAAAATATTTTCTTTATGAAGGGCATATTATCAGATTTTAAGACTTTTGAACAATGCCTCTGCCTCCTAGCTGAAATATTAACGACGGATTCTGATAGTTGATCTACTTGTAAGTTTCTTTTCACAGCAATTGTATTTCATATTTTCTGTGTCTTCTTTTTGTGTGTTTATCTTTATTTATTGTTTGTTTTTGAGGGTGGTGATTTGGTCCTTTACTTTCTTTCTCATTTTAGTTGTTTGCCTCTACTAAGCCTGAAGATGTAAACTGAAAGGCAATCAATCTAATTACCATACTCTATAATAATCTATATGGGAAAAGAATCTGACAACAAATAGATATTTGTTATATACATGAAACTGAATCACCTTGCTGTATACCTGAAACTAATTGCCAGCTTTAGAGGGATCGGCTCTAACATGATTGAATTCAGTTTTCCCACATTCCAGGCAGACTCTTTATCACGTGACCCACCAGGGAAGCCCCTTTTCGAACATACCAACTCATGTTCACCACTGCCTTTTAGACTTTTTCTTGCTATTTGCACTGTCTTTAAATGTGAATCTTTTAAATAGTTATCTGTGAGTTTTTGAAGCCTTCATATCCTGAGAACTGATAACGTTTCTATCATGACTCGGATACCACATTATTTATTATTGTAGCTTTAAACAGTTGTAAAGCTTCCCTGGGCCTCCATGGTGGCTCAGATGGTAAAAAATCCATCTACAATGCTGGAGACCTGGGTTGGATCTCTGGGTTAGGAAGACCCCCTGGAGAAGGAAATGGCTACTCACTCCAGTATTCTGGCCTGGAGAATTCCATGGACTGTAAAGTCCATGAAGTTGCAAAGAGCCAGTCATGACTGAGCAGCTTCCACAATCTTAAACAGTTGTAACTTGAAATAATTTGTCTTCCAATGTTTTTAAATAGCGAAAATGCATTGTTTCAGACCTACTCATTTTATTTCCTTACAAATTTAAAAATTAACTTATAAATTTCAACAGAATCTCGCTTTTTTTGAAATTAGAGGAAAGCTATAGGTCAATTTGAGAAGAATTTGGCATCTTAAAACTATCAAGGATTCTTCTAATTCTTAAGGACAGTACACATCTCCAGTTGTTTATGTGCAATTGACCTTCCAACAACAATGTGAGAGTTAGGAGATGCAGATGTTCTGATCCTTGGCACAGTCAAAAATCATATAAAACTTTACAGTTGACCCTACAGGGAGGCTTTTTTTTCCAAAACACAAATTCTACTTCTCCACAACTTCCATTTACATTTACCCAAGACAAAAGCTAATTTGCATGCACCATGAAACAAAAAGAATAAATAAGAACCTTTGATTATATATTTGATTAACTACAGTATTGCTAGCTACTTCCAAAATCCCAATATTTTTTAAGAAATCTTGATTTTTACATAATTATATGTTAATTATATATGAATATTACTCATATCAAGTCTGATGTGCTGCAGTTCATGAGGTCACAGAGAGTAGGACATGACTTTGTGACTGAACAACAACAATCAGTTCAATATTTGTAAATCTTTTTGCATGTTTTCTGGCCATTTTGCTTTTCTATTCTTAAAATTTCAAAGCAAATAATGTATTTATGAAATTAGAATCTCTTGTAATACTCTCTTCCCAAGAGGAAGGATATATGGCCCTAGGAATCAATGAGTGGAAATAGGCTTTGCCATCATTTTCAGTGACTCATTGGCAGATTTTGCTTCCTCTCACAAAATCTTGGCTCTTAGAGATGGAAGTTCTAAACCTAAAAACAGATATATACTTGCCAGGCAACACAGAATAGTTCTTGCTAGAACTACATGTTACCTGTTACACTGGCTCCCAGTTCAGCAACTTAAAACCTCACATGGTTCAACTGTTTTAAGTGTGAGTAAATCAGAGTTGGGTGGCAAATGGAGTCCTGGCCCCAGTCAAGCAGACAGTGAGTTCAGAGTTTGTGGGTCTACTCAGTGATCATTCCTTCAGTCTCTGAATATATAATTGAGACTGATATACTTGATAGCTGGACTAACCCCCATACCAATTTAAGAATTATCTCAATAGAAAAAAATCTATTTTAGTGAGAAAACTGAGAGGAAATATTTGAAACTATCTTCCTCTGGTCAAGATAGTAAATCAAAATTAATACTTCATTGAGGTGGAGGTAGTATAGACTACTACTAAATTTAAAGTTCTAAAAAATGTAGGAGTGGTAGATGCTATCTATCTCCTTTTAATTTGTTTTTTCATCCTTTGAGAGGAACACATGTGTCCCTGAGAATGGCAACAGATTACCAGATGTTCAATAAAGTTGGAACCCCAATCCCGGATGAGGTTGTAGGACTGCTGCTAGAGCAGTTAAATATGGTACAAGGTGCAAGGTATGTAACTATTGATTTGGCAAAGACATTAATTTCTACCCAATTAGAAAACAGAATCAGAAACAGATCTCATTAAGACAAAATGAATGTACACAACATTGTCCCAGTTTTGTTTTGTTTTTTCCAACTTTCCCGTTTTGCTGAAATCTAGTCCTAAGAGAATTGAATAATCTGTATTTTCTTCAGAGCATCATAATGATCCATTATATCAACAATATTATGGCAGTCAGACAGGATAATCAAGGAGTAACCAGTGCATTGGGAATTCTTGGCACAATACATACCCTACAAATGTTGGGAAATGAACTGTACAAAGATTTGGAGGTCTGTCACTTAAGTAAAATTTTTCATGGTAAGTTGAAGTTCTAGTGGCAAGTTGAAGCTCTAGACAAAATTTCCTTGATCAGAAATCCACCCAAGAATCAGGATAACCCAGTGCCTATTAAGGAATAATTGTGGGGATACTAGATACTAAACAGTAAAATCATAGACAGACAAATGCAAGACAATCACTAAAATAAAGAGGAAAGAAAATCAGAAATAGACTATCTACCCTGAAAAGGTAATGCAACTAGAATGAAAACACTCATGCTTGGTAAGGAAGAGGACTATGAGTTTCTGCCCACAATAATGTCCACAGTCTATGGGGAGATAGAGTTACATATACACACAAACATTTTCTCAATGTGATGGAATGAAAGAGTTAGTTTTACTGAGAGTCACATTTTCCATGGCTTAGCAATTTCATTCAGTCTTTCATTATTATTAGTAGCTGGATGCAAAATGTCTTTGATAGAGGAGCTGGTAAAATTATGAACTTGCTCTTGTTACATTATAACACAACCTGTGTATGACTTTAAATGTAGATAGTAATCCAAGTGTCCTCCAGGATACATGATTATTTGGTAGGGAGTGGTGAGGAGAAAGAGAACATAAAATTTAGAATAATGAATATATTTATCAATCAAATCTTTCATTAAAATATTAGGAAAATGATAAAACAGCTATCTCTATTTTTAAAAAAATACTCGATCACTATCTCATTTTTCTTTTTCACTCATGATCTTTCACAGTAAACAAAACTAAGATGTCCATTTTACTAATAATGTATTTTTAAAAATTTAACTGTGTGCAATTTTTATCCACAATTAATCAAATTCAGTTTTTAACTATGTGAAATTATGCATTTTTTATCCCATGTAGTCTCTGATTCAACTTGATGGACTTGCATGACTTAAATTAGTGCTAAAATCTATGTCAACTATTTTTTTTTCTTGAAATAAATATAGCATTTCTGAATTGATCAATTTGATTCATAAAGCATTTTATCATGTGCTAAAACAATGATTGATAATATTGATTCTGGATATTTTTCCAACCTTATTTTGGAATTACATGTGATATAATTATGTGATCACTTCTTTTTGGCTGAATATTTTGGCCAAATTTGATCTGTATTTGCTTTGTCTTCCATATTTCCTTTTAGTTTAGAAAAACTAATAATTCTAGACATCTCTGGCAGTTCTTTCTTAAACATGTATTTACCCTCTAGAACAATACTTACATACTGCTTCTTCAGATCAGTTGCATCCTACTTTTTTGCGACCCCATGGACTGCTGCACACCAGGCTTCGCAGGCCATCACCAACTTCCGAAGCTTGCTCAAACTCATGTCCATCGAGTTGGTGATGCCATCCAACCATCTCATCCTCTGTCGTCCCCTTCTCCTGCCTTCATACTCTCTCAGCATCAGGGTTTTTCCCAATGAGTTGGCTCTTCGCGTCAGGTGGCCAAAGTATTGGAGCTTCAGCATTAGTCCTTCCAATTAATATTCAGGGTTGATTTCTTTCAGGATTGACTGGTTTGATTTCTTGCAGTCCAAGGGACTCTGAAGAGTCGTCTTCAACACCGCACTTCAAAAGCAGCAATTCTTCGGAGCTCAACTTTCATTATAGTCCAACTCTTGCATATCTATACATGACTCAGTTCAGTTCAGTTTAGTCGCTCAGTCGTGTCCCACCCTTTGCGATCCCATGAATCGCAGCACGCCAGGCCTCCCTGTCCATCACCAACTCCGGGAGCTTACTCAAACTCGTGTCCATTGAGTCGGTGATGCCATCCAGCCGTCTCATCCTCTGTCATCCCCTTCTCCTCCTGCCCCCCATTCCTCCCAGCATCAGGGTCTTTTCCAATAAGTCAACGCCGCATCAGGTGGCCAAAGTATTGGAGTTTCAGCTTCAGCATCAGTCCTTCCAATGAACACCCAGGACTGATCTTTAGGATGGACTGGTTGGATCTCCTTGCTGTCCAAGAGTCTTCTCCAACACTACAGTTCAAATGCATCAATTTTTTGGCACTCAGCTTTCTTCACAGTCCAACTCTCACATCCATTCATGACCACTGGAAAAACCAAAGCCTTGACTAGACAGAACTTTGTTGGCAATGTAATGTCTCTGCTTTTTAATATGCTATCTAGGTTGATCATAACTTTCCTTCCAAGGAGTAAGCATCTTTTAATTTCATGGCTGCAATCTGCAGTGATTTTGGAGCCCAGAAAAATAAAGTCTGACACTTTTTCCACTGTCTCCCCATCTATTTCCCATGAAGCGATGGGACCAGATGCTATGATCTTAAGTTTTCTGAATGTTGAGCTTTAAGCCAACTTTTTCACTCTCCTCTTTCACTTTCATCAAGAGGCTTTTTAGTTCCTCTTCACTTTCTGCCATAAGGGTGGTGTCATCTGCATATCTGAGGTTACTGATATTTCTCCTGGCAATCTTGATTCCACCTTGTGCTTCATCCAGCCCAGCATTTCTCACAATGTACTCTGCATATAAGTTAAACAAGCAGGGTGACAATATACAGCCTTGATGTACTCCTTTTCCTATTTGGAATGGGTCTGTTGGTCCATGTCCAGTTCTAACTGTTGCTTCCTGACCTGCATATAGGTTTCTCAAAAGGCAGATCAGGTGGCTGGTATTCCCACCTCTTTCAGAATTTTCCACAGTTTGTTGTGATCCACACAGTCAAAGGCTTTGGCATAGTCAATTGGCTACTGGATACTAAAAGTACAAAATACAAGTCGTAAATTCACAGTTTGAATCTTGATATTATCAGCATTCTCAGATTACACATAAAATGTGTTTTATTATAAGGTTATAAATATTCATAAGGAATAGTTAAAAGTGTCATTCTTATCTCAGAAAATTTGCTTTTAAGTTTCCATTTAAAAGCAGTTTTAGCATAAAAATTCTATGGTGTAAAAATAAATATTTTTATGGGAAAACATCTACTATTTGAAAACACTGAGAAAAAGAAGTATCTATTTTATATTATACATTTTTTTTTTCAGATTTGAAGAGTAAGAATAATAGTTTGTGCTTTTCTATTCATATCTGTTGAGCCAAATTTATTGTTTTAACCCAGTATAGAAGAAATAAAACATATAGATTAATAAGGGAAAATGTTAGATTCTCTCATGATTTAAACATCTTATTTTGGGCTTGTATTAAATACAAATATATTGATAAAGTTCAATCAATGAGAATCACATTACAAAGAGAAGGAATGAAAACTTACTGGTAATATAAAGTTGATTGGATCTGGTGAGCAGGAAGTAGCAACTACTGTAGACACATAATAAAACTTAAGTGAGACAAGAAATGGTAAATAAAGCCCATGGAAAAAATCAAGCGCCTACTACCTTGTTGGTATGTAGCATATTTAGGAATCTTTGGAAGGTAAAAGACAAGTTGCTGTATATTGTCCCTCCTATCACTAAGAAATAATTTCAATGTCTATTGGGCCTCTTCAGATTCTTGAGAAAATACCATCTCATTTGGCATACTATTCTGACCTCTCCACTGACTGGCAGTGCTACAGAGTTGATGTGGCCTGAAAGGAGGACTTGGAGGGTTAATCCCTGAACAAGCTTGGAAATAGGACATTGAAGGTTAATCTTGGCCCTGCCCACTAAAACAAATGTCTGAAGATCTTCACTAACTATGTATTGAGGGAAAAAAAAAAGTGATTTGCTACACGGAGGAACAGAAGCTGATACTAGGTGCCAGAGGTACCATGGGATGTGTAGATTTCCTGTAGCAATAAAATAAAACAAGGAAGAGCAGTGACCATTGAAGTCACCACAGGATTAAATTTATAATAATCCATTATCAGTCTGCTTTGGCCAAATACAGAAGTTGAAAGAAAGTAGGACCTGCATCTTTCTAATCCTTGATAGTGTGATGTTTCTTCAATCTGTTGAGGATTATTATATTCAGCTAGTTTACTATTTAATATGTACAGGCTATTTTATTATCGTGGCCTCTTCTGCCATTTTTATTCTCACTACGTGGATTCCCATAGAGATCTTGGAAGCTGATGAGCATGTCTATTAGAATTAAGCATTCTGATACTGGGGAGGAGTAGATAGGAGCTCAGGGTGGGAGTTTAATTAAGTATGCACTGGTCCATTATGGGATAAACCTGAACCCAATTCCACTGATAATTTGACCTTCATAAACTCTAATCTGAAAGGGGTCTTCAGGAGTTAGTCTAAAAGTTCATATCTGATATGATATGTTTTCTTTCTTTAAATATAGAGTTTGTTGAAAGCTATTTCTATAGCTACAGCTATATACATATGCTCGTGCACACTTATACATAATCCCTCTGCTTGTATTTTTCAATCAGAACTGAAGGAAAAAATAAATAAATATTAATTTTTTTTCAGACTTTATAATAAGCTAAAGGGCTTCCCTTGTTGCTCAGTTGGTAAAGACTCTGCCTGCAATGCAGGAGACCTGGGTTCGATTGCTAGGTTGGGAAGATCCCCTGGAGAAGGAAATGGCAACCCACTCCATTATTCTTGCCTGGAGAATTCAATGGACAGAGGAACCTGGCAGGCTACATTCCATGGGGTTGCAGAGTTGGACACGACTTAGCAACTAAACCACCACCACCGTAGTAAACTAAACTGTTTAAAAAATTAAAATATTCTCTGTTTTTATTAAACTTTAAATAAAATATAACATATGGAAATATATATAAATAAAAAGGTACAGTTAGATAAAACTGGTAATATATCTTTGCAACGGTCAGATTATGAAATAGAAAATAATTGACATTGTTTAATCTGCCTTGCCACTTGATAGTGGCTACACTAAGTGTTAGCTATTACCCTTATCCAGTGTCATAATCAATTTTCCTGTTTAAACTTCAATTGAATGAACTCATACAGAATATATTCTTTGATACCTGGATTCTCTTTTTATTTGTGGGATTCTCCAGTGTTGCTCTATGTAGTTAAGCAGTTTGATTTAGTTTGCTTATTTTCATTTATTCCACTGTGTCAGTATGTCATAATTTGTGCAAGTATTCTATTGTTAATGAATACTTTTTCCAGATTTGACTATTTTAAATTATGCTTCAGTGATACTTTCTCATGTTTTTTGATCGACATATTTCATCAACATTGTATGCATTTCAGTCCCATATATGCCAAAAGTAAAGCTGGTGAGTTATAGTTTATTTGTATTTTCAGCTTTAGCAAACACTAGAAAACATTTTCCAAAATGATTGCTATAAATTATACAACAACAAGTATATAGAATTCTCATATCTTTACTCGTACTATATACTTTACTCATCAGGATTTGATACTGTCTGTCTTTCTCATTTTAGCCATTCTTCTGGCTGTGTAAGATAATTCTTTGTGATTTTAACTTACCTTTATCTGAGAACTAATGATATTAACAAAGTTAGTAAAATTAAAGATTCCTTAATATAACTATTTCCTATTCAGATAGCCTTTTTTACGAAATGTTCAAGGTCCATTTCTCTTTTTAAAATTGGACTATCTGCTGTTTACTTATTTTTAGGAGTTCTTTGTGTTTCTGGATATAGATCTTTTGATAGTATCAGAGAATATTGGTCTAGGTTCTAACAACAACAACAAAAAAACGCATTTTTATATATGATTAGTGCATTCCTGTCCTCTTAAAGAAACATTTCCCTATGCTAATTTCATAAAGATGTTTTTCAATTTTCTTTCAAAAAAATTTAAATTTTTCATATTTAGATTTAAAATCCAACTGGAATTGATTTATATTCCTTTCTGAATCTGTCTTGGGAGATTATACACCTATTTTAAAAATTATATTTGATGACCTCCATAAAAAGCTGTAATTTTAAGTAAAAGTTAAATATTCTTATATTTAGCCTACTTTTATTTCTCTAGCATTTACATAGTAAACCCTTTATTCTACCAACACTTAGTGACCATCTATAATTCAAAAGTATTGTGTGGGAAATGGGATAGAATGATAGAAAATAAAAAATTTTGTTTTATAATTTTTTCTGTTTCCTTTCTTTTTTAAATTACCTTTCATTTTTGACAACAAATAAGTGAATTTTCTAAACATCTTCTTAAATAAGGAAAAATATCAGTCAAGTAATATCTATACTAAGATTATAGCAACATATACAAGAAACCAGTGAGGTAGGAGATGATTTATGTCAAAATAATGATTTTCTGCAGTCCATAGGGTCACAAAGAGTGGGACACAACTTAATAACCGAACAAAATATCATGTAAAAATTGGGACCCTGATCCCATCATCCATAATCATTTTGTTATTTACCTGCCAAGCATAACTAATCCACAGGTCTCGATGTGTTTAGGTCATTTAGTCAGGAACACCTCAAATTCATACTATATGTCTCCATAGCACCTAAAATTCTTTATGACATTTATAGAAATTATAAAGGTTCGTTCTGTAATTCTTAATTTGGAGTCCATTTTCCCTTTACTAGACTTTATGTTTCATGAAAATAGAAGAAATGTGGGCTATCTATTAATGGAAACTGGAAGAATAGACAAGAGAGCCTGGTGGGCTGCGATCCATAGGTCCTAACGAGTCAGACAGGAATGAAGCCACAGGACATATGCACTCACGGAGGAATAGAAGGAATAAAAAGACAAAAGAAATATAGAGAAAAAGGATGAGAAGAAAAAACAAATTTATAAGGGTGTTGTGTCCATAATCCCTTATAAAAACTTTCAAAAACTTTGAGTCGTTGTCAATGTTTTGAAACATTTCCACGCAGCTATTACCCCTTCCTGGAGGAAATCTTATGCCCCTTGTATCAGAATGTCTGACCCCATTTTTTGATGTTTAACAGATGACAGATTTTAAGCCTCATTTCTCTCTCTTCTCCTTGTACCTCACACCTGAGAACTCTCTAGTAAGAAAGTCTGGGTGGTCCTCCTTTGGCGCTAGCTGCTGCTGCTGCTGCTAAGTCGCTTCACTCGTGTCCGACTCTGTGCGACCCCATAGACAGCAGCCCACCAGGCACCCCATTGCCTGTTCTCCAGGCAAGAACACTGGAGTGGGTTGCCATTTCCTTCTCCAATGCATGAAAGGAAAAGTGAAAGTGAAGTCGCTCAGTCGTGTCCTGACTCTTAGCAACCCCATGGACCGCAGCCTACCAGGCTCCTTCCTCCATGGGATTTTCCAGGCAAGAGTACTGGAGTAGGTTGTCCTTGCCTCCTCCTTGGCCCTAGAGGGAGAGTCAACCACCTAAATTCCTGTTTATGCCACCTGGGTCCCAACCCCGACCACAATAAAAATCTCAAACTGTTTCCTTTCTCAAGACTTTTCAGACTTATTTTGGAGGACTGCCTTGTCCTCCACAAAGAATTAATTCTCCCCAGGAAACCTCAATTATGTAAGCAGTAAACTTTCATATCCTCTTGGAGTGTACTATGTTTCAGCTTTGACATCTGAAACTGAAATTTTGGGTGGGATTCTCTCCTATTTATGTAGAGTGCAAACTATACCATCTCCCTGCATAGTCTATGGATACTTAGATTAAAATTTGTTAATTTATATATCAAAATATGTAAGAAAAATGACACAAGTCAGATAGCTTGAGGTATTTGTACTGAAATAAAAATAAATCCAAAGCCATTTCACTCTCAAAGCCTGGCTTTCTGCACATTTTGTGAACCATTTTTTTTTTTCCTTACAAAGAATTTATTATTTTTTTTTTAATTTGTAAACAAATTTATGTCAATACTCTTATATTCATGTAAAATTCACATTTGATTATACATATATAACTTTAATTTTAAAAGTATACAATTACATATAGAGAAATTTTTAAATTTGGCCAAGACATAGAGAAGTTAATTTGTGCATTATCATTTATATCATCTGCTGTTGAAATGATGGCACATTATTCCTCACATATTTGTTTAAAGAACTCAACTTCTTTAATAAAAAAAAGACAACCTCTTTAACAAGTGGTGCTGGGAAAACTGGTCAACCACTTGCAAAAGAATGAAACTAGAACACTTTCTAACACCATACACAAAAATAAACTCAAAATGGATTAAAGATCTAAATGTAAGACCAGAAACTATAAAACTCCTAGAGGAGAACATAGGCAAAACACTCTCCGACATAAATCACAGCAAGATCCTCTATGACCCACCTCCCAGAATATTGGAAATAAAAGCAAAACTAAACAAATGGGATCTAATGAAACTTAAAAGCTTTTGCACTACAAAAGAAACTATAAGTAAGGTGAAAAGACAGCCCTCAGATTGGGAGAAAATAATAGCAAATGAAGAAACAGACAAAGGATTAATCTCAAAAATATACAAGCAACTCCTGAAGCTCAATTCCAGAAAAATAAATGACCCAATCAAAAAATGGGCCAGAGAACTAAACAGACATTTCTCCAAAGAAGACATACAGATGGCTAACAAACACATGAAAAGGTGCTCAACATCACTCATTATTAGAGAAATGCAAATCAAAACCACAATGAGGTACCATTACACACCAGTCAGGATGGCTGCTATCCAAAAGTGTACAAGCAATAAATGCTGGAGAGGCTGTGGAGAAAAGGGAACCCTCTTACACTGTTGGTGGGAATGCAAACTAGTACAGCCACTATGGAAAACAGTGTGGAGATTCCTTAAAAAACTGGAAATAGAACTGCCATATGACCCAGCAATACCACTTCTGGGCATACACACTGAGGAAACCAGATCTGAAAGAGACACGTGCACCCCAATGTTCATCGCAGCACTGTTTATAATAGCCAGGACATGGAAGCAACCTAGATGCCCATCAGCAGATGAATGGATAAGGAAGCTGTGGTACATATACACCATGGAATTTTACTCAGCCGTCGAAAAGAATTCATTTGAACCAGTCCTAATGAGATGGATGAAACTGGAGCCCCTTATACAGAGTGAAGTAAGCCAGAAAGATAAAGAACATTACAGCATACTAACACATATATATGGAATTTAGAAAGATGGTAACGATAACCCTATATGCAAAACAGAAAAAGAGACACAGAAATACAGAACAGACTTTTGAACTCTGTGGGAGAAGGTGAGGGTGGGATGTTTCAAAAGAACAGCATGTATACTATCTATGGTGAAACAGATCACCAGCCCAGGTGGGATGCATGAGACAAGTGCTTGGGCCTGGTGCACTGGGAAGACCCAGAGGAATCGGGTGGAGAGGGAGATGGGAGGGGGGATCGGGATGGGGAATAAGTGTAAATCTATGGCTGATTCATATCAATGTATGACAAAACCCACTGAAATGTTGTGAAGTAATTAGCCTCCAACTAATAAAAAAATTTAAAAAAAAAAAATTGTTTATTCTTTCCAGTTTTCTCCCAGCATTTCTTGGTAAGTCTCTGAGTACTTCATGTGGATTCTTATGAAAGAGTTTACAATAACCAATGGTTGCAAAAGGCTGTTCTAATTTCCAAAAGTTATTAATGAGGAAAAAAACAACACCAACAACAAAAAAAACACAGATCAATAACAGAGTAAGCAAGTAAATAATAACAGCAATAACTCTTTTCCATCTGGAGTTTGGACAGAGACTGAGTTTATATATTTTCTTTCTATGTGGAGAAGTAATGTTTCCTTGTTGAAAATCTTTAAACATATTAAGAAAAACACATGTTCAACCATCTTTGATCTATAGATACATTTTCTTTTGTCATATTTCAGTAGCAAGTCTCACTAAAATGTGACTTAAGGACTGAGTGCTCATTAAGAAAATAACATGACTGAGTTGTCTATTTTCTCAGATTAACCATTAAGTTAAAGATTTACCATTCTGGGACTTCCCCAGCTGAGGCTAGCCAAACTTATAGTTTCTACTAAGGCTTCCTTTTAAAGGACTCAGTTCAGTTCTCAGTTGCCTAGTCATGTCTGACTTTTTGCGACTCCATGGACTGCTGCACGCCAGGCCTCCCTGTCCATCACCAACTCCCGGAATTTACTCAAACTCATGTCCACTGAGTCAGTGATGCCATCCAACCATCTCATTTTCTGTCATCCCCTTCTCCTCCCACCTTTGATCTTTCCCAGGATCAGGGTCTTTTCAGTTGAGTCAGTTCTTCCCATCAGGTGGCCAAAGCATTGGAGCTTCGACTTGAGCATCAGTCCTTCTAAATATTCTGAACTGAGTTCCTTTAGGATGGACTGGTTGGATCTCCTGGCAGGCCAAGGTACTGTCAAGAGTGTTCTCCAACACCACAGCTCAAAAGCATCAATTCTTTGGCACTCAGCTTTATTTATAGTCCAACTCTCATATCTATGCATGACTACTGGAAAAACAATAGCTTTGACTAGATGGACCTTTGTTGGCAAAGTAATATTTCTGCTTTTTAATATGCTGTCTAGGTTGGCCATAACTTTTCTTCCAAGGAACAAGCGTCTTTTAATTTCATGGCTGCAGTTACCATCTGCAGTGATTTTTGAGACCTCCCCTCCCCCGCAAAAAAATAAAGCCTGTCAGTGTTTCCACTATTTCCCCATCTATTTGCCATGAAGTGATGGGACTAGATGCCATGGTCTTAGTTTTCTGAATGTTGGGTTTTAAGCCAACTTTTTCACTTTCCTCTTTCACTGTCATCAAGAGTCTCTTTAGTTCTTCACTTTCTGCCATAAAGGTGGTTTCATCTGTGTACCTGAGGTTGTTGATATTTCTCCCAGCAATCTTGATTCCAGCTTGTGCATCATCCAGCCCAGCATTTCTCATGATGTACTCTGCAAACAAGTTAAATAAGCAGGGTGAAAATATACAGCCTTGACGTACTCCTTTCCTGATTGGGAACCAGTCTGTTGTTCCATGTCCAGTTCTAACTGTTGCTTCCTGACCTGTATACAGATTTCTCAGGAGGCAGGTCAGGTGGTCTGGTATTCCCATCTCTTTAAGAATTTTCCAGAGTTTGTTGTGGTCCACACAGTCAAAGGCTTTGTCATAGTCAATAAAGCAGAAATAGATGTTTTTTGGAAACTGTCTTGATTTTTCGACGATCCACTCTAAAGGACTAGTTATGTATTAACCTACAAACCCAGCTGCCTATTTTCTGAGGTCCACATCACAACAAACAGTGTTTAATTAGTTTTCATGTTAAGGTCTTTTACATTAGCAGTAAAGTTATTTTTTTTTCTTATAATTCATTTTTGATCATTAATATTCATATGAAAGTTCTGGTGAGTAAAAAAAAAATAGCTAACATATATAGTGGCTTCCTATTTAACAAACAGTGTTTTGAGTGCCAGGATGCATTCCGTGACTTAATTATTATAACCATCCTGAGTATGCTACTTATTCAGCATGTGACATTGGACAAGCTATTAACTTCACTGTGTTTCAATTTTCTTATCCAAAAAAAACAGGAAGATAAAATTACCAACCACCTAGGATCATTGAGCCATTTTATTTTTCATTTATTCTCTGGCCAAAAATAAAACTCTGTTACTAATGAAATGATTACACTAGCCCTTGATTATCATAAGCTCATCCAGCTACTTAGTATGTTTCACCAAAGGTAAAATGTGAACTGTATTTTTATCAAGGAAAAATCAAACTTACTACAGGTTGGTTCTACAATAGAAAAACTTCAATCACATATAAAAATAGCATTTTATACAAATGGTTTAAATATCAGATTTTTTGAACTCATTATAGAAATCTATATAAAACTACTCCACCATGATTATTAAATTTTTTATTTCATTCTGTGAATAAGAGGAATTCATTTTCTAGTCATCATTTGAATTGATAATGACATACAATGACATAAAAATGTAGACTATATTCGCTGAGCCTCTATTTTGAAAAGTATTTTACATTTCCTTCAGTCTATTTTAAAAAGATTATCTACATAAAATAGAGCCACTGTTGTCTGCTTACTAAAGGAATATGATTTTATTAATCTTTCAGAGTCAAGTTAAATACCAGAGATACATTTTTTCTCATCTAGGTTATTTACTCCTCTGATCTATATAGTTTTAGAGTTTTTTTCCCATTCTAAATTTGAGAAAATCAGTCTGAAAAAGAAAAGCATCAGTTGTTTTGATCATTTTTTCATTTTATCCATAATTTTTGTCATTTAGCTCATATTTTTCCAGATTTTGAAATAATGCCTCTGTTTATATAGAAGAATATTCCCTTGAAATCATGAATTTGAACTTACTTATTTGGCTTTGTTTTTCAATGTAAATAATTACAAAATATTTTATTTTTAATTTTGCCTCTTAGACCTTCAAACTGATGTGGTGAATTTGAGGTTTTCCAACTTTTTTTGCACCTATAATACTTTTACCATGAAGTAACCTTATTACTGCTTTGTTAATTTTCTTAATTAAAAGTTCTGTCAGTGTGAAATGTGGCTTGGGACTCATCTATGTACAATGTATGCTGATTTAAAAATAGCAAAAAGAACTATCTTTCAAAGTCTGATAAATATTGAGCATTTCTATTACTACATAATAGAATTAAAATCTTGTCAATAAATGTAGATTTTAAAGAGACAGTTATAGTATCTACTTTCCATCTTTAGGAAACTGAATGTATCCTCCCACATCTGATAAGAGGTCTTGCTCATCTATCCCTCCAGTTCCTCCCTCTGGATATTTCTTGATTAAAATCCACTGAATAGCTGATTTGTAAGAGAACCCTCCTCTCCTGTTACCCTTAATACTTGCAAATCATTGAAGATGCAAACAGCAGTGCTCCTGGATAAAATAACTTAAGGGATCACTGTCTAAATTATGCATATCCTTGTTCTCAGCTCATTCTTTGTGTCACAAATACTCACTAAGCACCTACAAGGTTTCTGGAGTTTTGTAAAAGCCTCTCAGAACATAGGATAAGGACCATTAAAATCTTCCTGGAAAGATTTAAAGAAAAAGGCTGTTTGACTCAATTTAAAACATAAAGATTACCAGGAGTTTTCCTCCCCACACCAATATCACACATCTACAACTGGAAGAGTTGGTTGGTACATGAAGAAGTACACCAGATATATCACAGATCAATTTCTGACAGCATTAAATCCTGTAGAGACATGAAGTGGAAGAAATCCTATTGCAAGTAGGGTTTCATTGGCATGGCTTAAATTTCAAAAGGGTTTATTTAGTCAAGACATAAAGATAATATATTCAAAACAATTAAGAATAGCTTATATGGTATGTTTCTGTCAGGCGAGTGTATGCTCCTCGGTTCTTGTCTCATCACAACAATGATTTGGAGCGACGGACATTAAAGCCCTTGGCACATCACAGCTCTCGGGTCTTGGACAAACCATGCTATTGGAGGTTCCCAAGCAGAAAAAGGAGTCCCTCCTTTTGAAACCATGCCATATGATCTTCTTGAAAGTCCTTACTCTTAGCTTTAAGAGTCTCACCTTTAGTATATGAAGGAGTTTCTGGCAAATTAGTCTGTGGAACTAAGGTGGCAATCCCTATTAGGTCACGGTTCTGTAATGCTGCTCTCTTAGCTGCTTTATCAGCTGCTTGGTTTCCTCATGCCACTTCTGTGCTCCCTTTATGGTGTCCTTTACAGTGGGAGAGTGAAACATCAGTGGGCAGGTGGACTGCCTCCAAGAGTCTAAGAATTTGATCACCATATTTGATTGGGAACCTTCGGGTGGTCAAGTAGCCCCTTTCTTTCCAAATAGCCACATGTGCATGTAGCACCAGAAAGGCATACTTGGAGTCAGTGTAAATGGCTATTCTTTTTCCTTTTCCCAGCTCTAAAGTTAGAATCAGAGCTATGAGCTCAGCTAATTGGGCTGAAGTACCTGGAGAAGGAAATGGCAACTCCCTCCAGTATCCTTGCCTGGAAAATCCTATGGACAGAGAAGCCTGGTAGGCTACAGTCCATGGGGTTGCAAAGAGTTGGACACGACTGAGCAACTTCACTTTCTTTCACTTTCACTGGGTGGCAGAGGCTTAGGCTCTATGGTCTCAAAATTGGAGACTACTGCATATCTGGCTCTTCTTTTTCCATCTAAGACAAAGCTGCTTCATCAATGTACCAGATTTCCTCAGGATTGGTCAGAGGATCTTCTGACAATCCCTCTAGGGGTTTTGTCCAGTGGTCCAAGGTTTCTAGACAAGAGTGAAAGGGGAGAGAGCCCTCGAAGTAGGCAAGAGGGTGGCTGGGTTAAGAACCTCACAAGGGGATAGAGTGAGGCCTAGATTTTCCATCAGCATTACTTGATATCTGAGGATTCTTTGCTCAGACATCCATAAATAGCCTTTCCCATTTAGAAGTTTTTTGTTTTTTTTTTTTTTTACTTGGTGGCTGGTAAAAATAGTTAATTTGCCCCCAAAGGAGAGTTTTAAAGCATCTTCTATCATGATTGCAATAGCTGCAAGATTTCGAAGGTGGGGGGGCAGCCTTGGGCGGTTGGATCAAGTCTCTTGGATAAGTAAGCTACAGGCTGGGGCTCATATCCTAAACTTTGAGTTAACACTCTCAAGGCTATTCCCTCTCTTTCATGGACATAAAGTTGGAGTGCTTTTCCTGTAGCACCCAAAATGGTACAGGTTTGGGAAGAGAAGGCTGCAGAGGAGATCAAGACACAGTAGGTAGTCCCTGTGTCAACCAAGAAATTCTCAGACCTACCTGCCACATCCAGTTGTATCCTTAGCTCCAGCCACGTGATGGTTGTCTGTGACAGGTGGGCTGGCCGGAGCGGACCGCTTCAGTCCTCTTGAACCATCATGAGGGAAGGCTTGGCGCTTGACCTTGAGGCTCTTGGGTCCCAAGGGCACAGCACCGCCCAATGTCCCAGTTGATGGCATTTGTGGCAAGCCATTTAATAGGAGGCTTGTCAGTTTGGACACTCTTTGACCCAATGACCCACCTGTCTACAGATTAGGCATTTGCCTCCTGTCTTGTCCTTCAAGGAATCAGGGTGTGCCATAGGGCTTTTCTGGAGGGCAGCCAGCATCTGGGCATGCCTGAAGAAGCACAAGCTGAAATCAAGATTGCCGGGAGAAATATCAATAACCTCAGATATGCAGATGACATCACCCTTATGGCAGAAAGTCAAGAGGAACTAAAGAGCCTCTTGAAAGTGAAAGAGGAGAGTGAAAAAGTTGACTTAAAGCTCAACATTCAGAAAACTAAGATCATGGCATCTGGTCCCATCACCTCATGGGAAATAGGTGGGGAGACAGTGGAAACAGTGTCAGACTTTATTTTTGGGGGCTCCAAAATCACTGTGGATGGTGATTGCAGACATGAAATTAAAAGACGCTTACTCCTTGGAAGGAAAGTTATGACCAACCTAGATAGCATATTAAAAAGCAGAGACATTATATTGCCAACAAAGGTCTGTCTAGTCAAGGCTATGGTTTTTCCAGTGGTCATGTATGGATGTGAGAGTTGGACTGTGAAGAAAGCTGAGCGCTGAAGAATTGATGCTTTTGAACTGTGGTGTTGGAGAAGACTCTTGAGAGTCCCTTGGACAGCAAGGAGATCCAACCAGTCCATCCTAAAGGAGATCAGTCCTGGGTGTTCATTGGAAGGATTGATGCTGAAGCTGAAACTCCAATACTTTAGCCACCTGATGCGACGAGTTGACTCATTGGAAAAGACCCTGATGCTGGGAGGGATTGGGAGCAGGAGGAGAAGGGGATGACAGAGGATGAGATGGCTGGATGGCATCAGTTTGAGTAAACTCTGGGAGTTGGTGATGGACTGGGAGGCCCGGCGTGCTGCGATTCATGGGGTCGCAAAGAGTTGGACACGACTGAGCAACTGAACTGGACTGAACTGAATCTTAACTCGTTGCTGGTTTGCCCACCGTGGATGGGAATAGATACCATAATGTAAGCTCATCCTACCTAGTACTGTTGCAACCTGAGAGCCAGGTGTCCCCGGATCAGGGTGCAGATCCCCAGGCAGGCTGAGGTGTGACAGCCTCCTAGAGATCGAATCCCTGGGCAGGTCGAGACGTGATGGCCTCCCAAGAATTGGGTCCCTGGGCAGGTTGAGGCGTGATGACCTCCTGGGACCCTTGAGACTAGCGGATCCCTGAGCAGTTTGAGGTGTGACAACTTTTCGAGGGCCAGATCCCTAGGCAGGTCAAGGTGTGATGACCTCCTGGGACGCCTGGACTAGAGTTGGGCGTCCCCAAGATCTCCAGTGTGACCAGTGCTAGGTAGGATTAAGGGGTTGGATATTATACAGTATTTCCCTCCCAAGGCCAGCTCTTTTCTGGTTGTCCCTCCAGAAGATTGTAGAGGCAACACTGTGGGCCCAGATGGGGCTGAGGAAAGGAGCATGAAACAGGAGGGAAGGAGGCAGAGCACAACCTTTGAAAGAATGACACAGCACAAGGGCATAAGGTAAACCAATTAAAAATCAATTGGGTCCAACATGACAAGTCAAATTCAAGTAAACCTTAATCCCCAATCTATAAGCCAAAAGACACCCAGATGTGGCAGGACAGCTCTAAGGCACCGTCAAAAGAGGGGGGAGTGGATGGTTCCCCAATGGCTGGGATGATGCTCCCGCTCATTAGCATATGAATTCACTAGCAAAACCTATCCAGACCACGTTGCCCTAGGCAATGGCCCACACCCTGAAGATTCCCTCTGAATCCTAACAAATCCACCTCTTACCTATGACTTTGTCTCTCACTGAATTTTTGCAGTAAGATCTCAGAGCCTGAGCTTTATTATGTCCTGAATCCAGACATTCTGGGTTTTGGCTGGGCTTGAGTCCCAGGAGAGAGCTGAAGGACAGGAGGAAAAAGCAGTGGGAAAAACGTCCCAGGGAACCCCCTTCACAGCCTGCCGAAAAATCTGCTAAATGCCTGACCTGTGCTCACAGTTTTCATTGGACTGATTCTTGGCACAGAGAAGAGTAGGGACAGAAGAACCCCCACCGGCTTGGGTAACAGCTACTGGGGCCCAGCAGATAGTGCCTTTGGGACATACTGAAGAGTAGTCTCTCCAGAGTCCCTCAGTTGCGCCCACTGCCGACCATCTACTCGTGGGGGGTTCAAGGAAACAAGAAACAAGAGATTGTAAAGGAATTAAGATTTTGTTAGGCATGTCCCTCCAGCCATAAGAGCAAGGATCTCCTACCTTAGCTGGAGGTCTTCTGGAATCTGAGACTGAGCCGTGTGGGCTGGGTTTGTTTTTCACTGTCCCGGTTTCCAGCATGAAGGGCCTTCCCCTGCGCTGGGTTTTCCTCGTGTTTGGCTTCCACCGCAGGAGCTTCACTGAGTTGGTCTCCTGCTGTGCTTGGCCTCTTCAGCACGGACATTGTTTCAGCCAGGTTAAACCCGAGTCATGGCACCACAGATGTCAGGTGAGTGTATGCGCCTCGGTTCTTGTTTCGTCACAACAATGATTTGGAGCGACGGACAGTAAAGCCCTCGGCATGTCACAGCTCTCGACTCTTGGACAAACCATGTCATAGCTCTTAGACAAATCAGTGTTACAGCTCTATTTTATTTAGAGGATAGCAGGAGAATTCATCCTCAAAGAAGAGAAGAGTGGAGGAGCTCGCCAGTGTGCTGAGCACAGGGGGGAGGGGAGGAGAGAGAGAGAGAGAGAGAGAGAGTGTACACATGTGGGGGAGAGAGAGACAGAGCCCTTTGGCTCCTCTTTTTATATGTTTTTTTTTTTCTTCCTCCTGGGCCTGCCCCATGCAAATTGGGCTTAGGCAGGAGCGCCTCACTCCAGTCCTTGGACCTTCCTTTGACCTTCCTCTGTTCTATTTCCACGGGCTTTTCCCTTCTTTGTATTTTAGCCACCACCATTTGGACTCCTTTTCCCTATTCTAACTACCTACCATTTCATAGATAATTTTTGCAAATGCATTTCAAAAAAGGGTGCAAACAAGTGAGAACTTTCAAATACATCAGACTTAAGACTCACTCACTTGCATCTTTTCTTTCTTATTCCCTTTCATTTTCATTTTTTAGTCATTCAGTGCTATGAGTAGAAATTCATACAACACTGAAAGAAGGTTTATATGAAGGTCTTTTCAGTTATTGGAAATATATGTATAATGCTACAGCAATATAATAATCATTCTAGCCAATACTTATAAATTACTTACTATATGATGGTCCCTTGTCTAATTGATTTTGTATATATATATTACTTTATTTAATTTTTATTAAATATGACAAGGTATGAGATATTGGTAAGAACTAGTGTTAAATCCATATTAAATTGATAAAAATAAAGCAAAGAAAAAAGTAAACTGCCAACTCTAAATTCTACTTTCTTGGCATGTAAAAAGCTATGATAACATGAAAAAGGAAATTATTTTTGACAATGTATCTAGAATATTGTTTCACAAAAGTGGTGACATTCAAAATAAAGTGCAGAATATTTAAACTTCATAATTTTTATTATTCAGACATTTACTTATGTTGTCTCATTTGTGTGTGTCATACACTGTGTAGGCAAGATATTAGTGAGTTGGATGATTAAAGTCAATTAACCATGATTAACCATCCAACTCACAAGATATTAGTGAGATAGATGGTTAAAATTACATTAAGATAAGAGCAGATAGTCAATATTAACAAATAAATAAAATAAAATTTTATCTAAGTGTTTTTCTGATATAAAGAGAATGGGTGTTAGTCACCTATCCTAGTCATAGCCTCTATTCTTAATCCTTAAGACAAGCTTACCCAAATGGTCTTTCAGGGAAATACTCTAAAGAAAAATGATTATTAAGGTTTGGACAGCAAAGGAGAACAAACCAGTCAATCCTAAAGGAAATCAACCCTGAATATTCATTGGAAGGACTGATGTTGAAGTTGAAACTCCAATAGTTTGGGCACCTGATGTGAAGAGCTGACTCATTTGAAAAGACCCTGATGCTGGTAAAGATTGAGGGCAGGAGGAGAAGTGGGCAATAGAGGATAAAGTAGTTGGATGGCATCACTGACCCAAAGGACATGAGTTCGAGCAAACTCTGGGAGATTGTGAAGGACAGGGAAGCCTGGCATGCTGCAGTCCATGTGGTCACAAAGAGTCAGACATGACTGAGAGACTGAACAACAACAACAAAATTTCTAGTACCTACTGTTATGTAATCTTTCCTATTTATCAACTTGGTTGGTGCACTCCTTAACCACAAGATTAATCTAGCTGAAGACAGTAATCTCAGTGAGTTTAAGCAGCCTGTTATGTGCCTATTTTCTCCTAGATCTTTACCCATATTCTTTCTCTTAATCTAACTGAAACAATAGTTATTTCTCCTAATTTGAATCTGGGCTTTAGTGTTAGGGTACTGACTTGTCCACACACTAATAGCACATATCTCAACATTAATATTCTGGCTTCCAACTGATTGATATTCATTTTCAGTTCAAGCAAGAAAAATGAGTGCTGCTTTTTTAGTCCCTCTGCTGCTGCTGCTAAGACGCTTCAGTCGTGTCCGACTCTGTGCGACCCCATGGACAGGCAGCCCACCAGGCGTCCCCGTCCCTGGGATTCTCCAGGTAAGAACACTGGAGTGGGTTGCCATTTTCTTCTCCAATGCATGAAAGTGAAAAGCGAAAGTGAAGTCACTCAGTCGGGCCCGACTCTTTGCAACCCCATGGCACCCCACTCCAGTACTCTTGCCTGGAAAATCCAGTGGACGGAGGAGCCTGGTGAGCTGCAGTCCATGGGGTCGCTACCAGTCAGGCACGACTGAGCGACTTCACTTTCACTTTTCACTTTCCGGCATTGGAGAAGGAAATGGCAACCCACTCCGGTGTTCTTGCCTGGAGAATCCCAGGGACGGGGGAACCTGGTGGGCTGCCGTCTATGGGGTCACACCGAGTCAGACACGACTGAAGTGACTTAGCAGCAGGAGCAGGACTGCAGCCTACCAGGCTCCTCCATCCATGGGAATTTCCAGGCAAGAGTACTGGAGTGGGTTGCCATTGCCTTCTCCATTTTGGTCCCTCAAATCCCAATAGATCATGTGAATAATAAATTATAAAAATGCGTGTTACTGAGTATGTATGCCTATACTTATATTTTTATATACACACACATATACAAAGAGAGAGCTAGATAAATAGATACATTTTATGAGTAGTATCAAGTCAGTGGATGGATGGAGATAAGATGACCTTTATCTTAATAAATACAGTGTTCACCAAGGTGAATTTCTGTCAAGATGCTCACAGAGTTTAACAAAAGTCCTTATTTTAGAGCTGAAACCAAATTGCTTGTTCCCATTAAGAAAGACCTTTATGGCCTTTCTACATTTCTTTCCACAAAACTAAAAGCAGACTAAGTATGGGTGACAGCACTTGGTAAAAGTGATTGTACTGACATTTTAGATCTGTCAAGTCTTTCTGTAACTACTGCACTATAGGTAGCCTAATGAGACACAGTGCGTGGTAACACAGTGAGAAAAACCCTTTAGAACTCTTGTTACAGTCATTTGAAGGGGGTTGCAGCTCTGAAGGCCATCATTTCCTGCTGAGAAGTAGAATCTTTTGGTAGCTGCTGAATTGCAGCGTAATGTCTTGCAAGCAATTCCCTTTCAGTCATAACAATGCAAAGATTTAAATATATCAAGTTTATGTTGATGATGGGTACAAGCTTGGCATCCTTGTAAATGGAATTCCCCCAGGATGGTGCTCTCTGAAAATTCAAAGATTTACTTAAATAGCTTCTTACTCCTCTGCATAGAAAATTAAATTTGTGGTGAATAAACTTAGACAATTTTTTAAATTATTTAGTCTTTTAATGCTATGTAGAGCCTTGCATTTTTCTGTCACAGTAAAATACAACAATTGAGAATGGCACTAATGTTTGGACATTTCCTCTGAAAGATAACTGCAAAAAGATTTCTGTTCAGAAGAACTGAATATAAAGGTATCAAATTTTGAGAAACTCTAGGTAAATAAAAGTTATATATGCCCTTTCAATGAGTATTTATTGATAATCAGCTTTATGTAACATAACATGGTAAGAACTATGATTGAGCCACGATTATTGTACCCAAACAGCTTAAACTGTAGAGAAGTAAGAGCTTTCCTGGTGGCTCAGCTGGTAAAGAACCCGCCTGCAATGTAGGAGATATAAGAGATGTAGGTTTGATCCCTGGGTAGGGAAGATCCCCTGGAGAAAGAAACAGTATCCCACTCCAGTATTCTTGCTTGGAGAATTCCTTAGACAGAGGAGCCTGGTGGGCTACAATAGTCCATGGTGTCTCAAAGAGTTGAACACAACTGAGCACACACATGCATACATGCCCACATAAAGAAGTAAAACATAATATTAAATAATTATAAAATAAGGCAGAATAAAATATATGAAAATTTACATGCATTATTTGTTATTTGGTCTTCCCCTTACTTTTCAAAAAAATTTTAAGAAAGTATATTATATATGACTGTATATATATATGGATATGATTGAATGTGACATTTCTTTGTAGAATTCCTATGACTAAAATAAATAAGAAATGTGATGGTATAAACAATTCATTTTATCTTACAGAAAGACAGTTTCTTAATATTTATATACAAAAGAAAATATCCATGTAATCATGCAAGAAACTATAACAGATATTGGTTATTGGGGTGAACAGTATCTTCTACATCTTTACAGGTAAGAAAAGATTTATTATTTTTTGTTCATTATCTTCAAAAGAATCAATACATGTCTTTAAATTGTAACAAGTCTTATTAACTAATTCATAGAACATAGATGTATTTTTCTAGTGAAACTTGTGCATGTTAAGAAATTGGAATAGTGGTAAAAGAATGCTATATACACATTTTCCATAGCAAAAAGTAAATAAATCATGTCTGCAATTGAAAAATTAAAACATTGATGTAGATTTGATTTCCACATTAGGAAATATTTTAAAACAAGGTATAGTTTCCTCCCCCAACCCCAGGATGGTAATTATTGAAAAGTACAGTTATAAAATAGACTGAATTTTTTATTATAAAATTCATGTTGCTTGCAACACTAAGTCACTTCAGTTATGGTCTGACTCTTTGTAACCCAATGGACGGTAGCCCACCAGGGTTCTCTGTCCATGGGATTCTCCAGGAAAGAACACTGAAGTGGTTTGCCATGCCCTCCTCCAGGGGATCTTCCTGACCCAGGATCTGAACCCATGTCTCCTTCATCTCCTGATTTGCAGGTGGGTTCTTTACCACTAGTGACAACTGAAAAGCTCCTAAGCTTTATGCTACTATTTAGCTTTTTAAAACCTGGTACATGTGATACTTCAATCAAATATATTTAACACCACTGGCTATCTGATTCTTCTGATCAAATTATATCTGGATTTCTTTTATTCTGGGATTATTCTTTCTATATATCATCTTTTTGATTTAAAAACAAACTCACCAGAAATAGGGAAGAAGGGTGTTATTTTATTTTCAATATGCACAGGCCAAAATTTGTTGTCTTGTTCTTTTTAGAATTTCAAAAGACTGACTAATCAATTTTCCTTTCAACTAGATTTACCATTTCAGACATTAAGTATTATACAAATATTGATTATGATGAAAGCATAATCATAAATATAAGGAAACTTAAAAGGAGGCACAGAGAAGTTGAGAAATTTGCCCAACATCACATAGATAGTAAAAAAAAAAAAAAAGATGAAAGCTGACTCAAACCTAATATATGTACCAATAGCCTTGTTCTACACTGTGCCTTTTGTCCATTGATAATTTATTTCTATTGCCAATCAGTCAAATTTCTTAAAAGAATGTTTACTGTTTATGTAGAATTATCCTAGATATATGTTCTCATAAATGTAAAATTTATAATAAACTTTATGCTTATAGTGCAATATCAATTGGATTTATGAAGACTAGAACTAATGCAATATTCTATTTCAAAGTAGAAAACAAAATGCACACACATAGAATAACATCCACTTTCTCCTTAAGTTTATTGCAGCTGTTATTATCCTATTTTATAATTGATACCTACTCTTGAGAACAGAGATTTTGCCTCTAAGCCTGGTTAATGTCAAAATATAATAAATGATGGAAGAATGAAGGAATGGAATGAACTATATATAACCTCATAATCAAACTTGCCTAATCATGCTTTTGCCATTTATTAACTGCATATCATTGTCTATTGTTGTGCTAAATAAATTATATACATTATATACTACCCTCTCAACAACACTGCAAATCATACATAACTACTAACATGTTGCACAGAAAAAAAAGCAAGAACTCTGAGACATATAACTGGGCCACAGCCACACAGTGATTAAATGGCAGAGATGTAATTTAAATCTAGCTTCATCCATTACTGCACTTTAGAGTTGCTTTGCAGGGAATACTTCTCTCTGAATGCCCTTTACAAAGAAACCCATATATTGAATATGAACTTCATCTGGGTTATCTCAGGACAAGTTTAATTTCACTGTTGGTTTTATTTCAATTCAATTGATAGAGGAGCAATTAACATACCATATTATCTCTTTTCATATATTAATTTTCATCCAATAGAACAGACACTGGTTCAAAGGGAAAATGTTACATTTTCTTCTTCAGTTAAGCATCATCATAATGATGGTTTCATATCAGAATAAGATAAGCAGAGCCTTTGTGCACATTCAGCATTCCAAAATAACCTCTTGAATTTGGTTAGATTTTAACTGAATCCTAGTAGTTCCATGTGTTTGCTAAGAACAGTTCAGAGAGACCATCCTGGAATATATAACCATTCTGGAAACCTGATGCTTATTTTCAGAATTTCTTTAAGATCATCTCATTAGAGATAACCTACTAGTGATGTTTGAGATTCAAGCTTTACTCTACTCCCATCAGGATAGATGGCTAGGTCCACTAAATTGTGAAAGGGATTAAGATATACTCTTTGTTGTTCCTTTTGACATGTTTCAGTCAAATAAATGGAAAGCAACTTGCAAGAGAAAACTTTCACCCACAGTGACATATTGAGGATCCACACACTGTGAAGCTGCTTGATTTTTTTTTTCTTTTTTTTCTTTAACCCACACTCTTTCCTAAGAAAAATTCCCTTCCTTTACTCCTTCCTTGTGAAAGAAACCACAGTGCTGAGTTGAACCTTCCTTTGAGGACTCTCAGAACTAGTTTATATTTATTGCTCAGTAAAATGTTGTGGAAAGAATCAAAACTTCTTATTTGAAATACAAAAGGGGCTAAAAGCTGGGGTTCTTCTGCTTGAACATTTCCTAATCTCACTATATTTGAAGTCATTCTTATCTGGAATGGATTGCTTTTGGTTTGAGAACTTAGAACTTTCAAAAGAGTCCTTTGATTTTACACGTTGAATTGCAAATGCATTTTTCTTTGAGAATAGAAAGATACTCACCCAAAGAATTTAGATTCAGTTGTGCCAGTATGTTACATTCATTTTCTTTCTGTGCTCACTAAATATCCACATTTCATCAGAATAATCAGAATGTCCTACTCTGCTATATTGGTATTCAATTTAGTTGCTTCCAATGATAATCACTGTAGTAATTTTTTTTTCACTTTCTAAAGATGTTTTCTTGACATTTGCTGAGATATGCTTCAGTGGTTTCAAAGTTTTCCAATATGATAATCTTTAGGCTTTTATCTGCTTTAGAAATGAATGTACTCTGAAATTTCTTCATGAGACAAACTCTTTTATATATTGTTTTATAATAAAACTTCAGAATTATTTTCCCCTTTAATCTTTGTATTTATGATAAGACATTACCATCTTTATTATTCATTTAACTCATTTCCCTCTGGGGCAAATGTGTTCTTTAGCATTTTGACATACTTCAACTGAACAAATGTTTATTTAAGTCATATTCACATTTAATACTTCAAAATGATTCACAGTTAAGCATGCCATAGTATTAGCTATTATACAAATTGTAATAAAAACAGCAAGGTATTTGGAGTCAGGCTACTTTTGTTCAAGGATTGGCAAATCCAGGACAAGCTGTAACTGGTAAGGAATCTCAAAGATAGACAAATTCAAATCTCAAACCCATAACCTACTCACAGTATGAACTTGGATGAACTGTAATTGTAGTTCTTTTATCTGTTAATGGAGACAATAGTACATAATATTCAGAGTAAGAATTAAAATAAGTGTTCTGTGTTTTCTAGGCTGCTTAAAAGGATAAGAGGTTGGCAGAGGATAAGATGGAAAAGACCCTGGTGCTGGGAAAGATTGAAGGCAGGAGGAGAAGGGGACGACAGGGCACGAGATGGTTGGATGGCATCACTGACTCAATGGACATGAGTTTGAGCAAGCTCTGGGAGATCGGGAAGGACAGGGAATCCTGGCATGCCACAGCCCATGGGATCGTAGAGCCAGACACAACTGAGTGACTGAACAACAACAAAAACATATGATTTCACTGCAAGTCAATATTAAATTCTAAAATATCAATCATCAGCATTTATATAAAGTTGCATATTAAAATCAGAATCCACAGAATTTGCTTTTCTGGATTGTGTAATATCATTCTTAAACACCTACAGCTACATATTATATATACTTCCATTATTATAACTATAACATATCTGACATATATATTTAGATATTCCTGACATTATAACATTTCATTTCATCAAGCACATAGACAACTACCCTTCATTTTTTTCTTCTAAGTTATCAAACATCTTGTATTTAGTGATTATATTAAGCTGTGTTATTTAATCTTTTGATACCATACTTAAAACCTCTTAGAAACTTTTAACAGCTGACTTCAACTGTTGAGGAAAACAAAGTTTTCAGAGGCAAATTGATTTAATTTAGTTAATGGCAATTAACTTAACACTTTGGTAAATATCAAATACCTAAATTCAAGTTTGAATATTTTAAATGTTTGAGTAAGAAAACGTGCTACTCATTCAAAGAAGCAGGTGGGTAGGGATGCTTAAGACTAGAAATAGTCAACTTAATAGAAAGCAATACTAATTTAACTTGAATGAAAATCATAACGTTGCTCAAGATAGCCCTAAAAACAAATCCTCTAATAGTGTTAATAATTGATGTATGAAGAGTTAGTTCAGATCTTTTTAGAATCTAATCATTAAACACATTTCAATTCAGTTCAGTGCAGTCACTCAGTCCTGTCCGACTCTTTGTGACCCCATAAATCGCAGAACGCCAGGCCTCCCTGTCCATCACCGACTCCTGGAGTTTACTCATAAACTCATGTCCATCGAGTCAGTGATGCCATCCAGGCATCTCATCCTCTGTCGTCCCCTTCTCCTCCTGCCCCCAGTTCCTCCCAGCATCAGGGTCTTTTCCAATGAGTTAACTCTTCGCCAAATGAGGTGGCCAAAGCATTGGAGTTTCAGCTTCAGCATCAGTCCTTCCAATGAACACCCAGGACTGATCTCGTTTAGAATGGACTGGTTGGATCTCCTTGCAGTCCAAGGGACTCTCAAGAGTCTTCTCCAACACCAAAGTTCAAAAGCATCAATTGTTCGGCGCTCAGCTTTCTTCACAGTCCAACTCTCACATCCATACATGACCACTGGAAAAACCATAGCCTTGACTAGACAGACATTTGTTGGCAATGTAATGTCTCTGTTTTTTAATATGCTATCTAGGTTGGTCATAAGTTTCCTTCCAAGGGGTAAGTGTCTTTTAATTTCATGGCTGCAATCACCATCTCCAGTGATTTTGGAGCCCAAAAAAATAAAGTCTGACACTGTTTCCACTTTTTCCCCATCTATTTGCCATGAAGCGATGGGACCAGATGCCATGATCTTAGTTTTCTGAATGTTGAGCTTTAGGCCAACTTTTTCACTCTCCTCTTTCATTTTCATCAAGAGGCTCTTTAGTTCTTCTTCACTTTCTGCCATAAGGGTAGTGTTATCTGCATATCTGAGGTTATTGATATTTCTCCCAGTGATCTTGATTCCAGCTTGTGCTTCATCCAGCCCAGCATCTCTCATGATGTACTCTGCATATAAGTTAATAAACAGGGTGAGAATATACAGCCTCGATGTTTTCCTTTTCCTATTTGGAACCAGTCTGTTGTTCCATGTCCAGTTCTAACTGTTGCTTCCTGAGTTGCATACAGGTTTCTCAAGAGGCAGGTCAAATAGTCTGGTATTCCCATCTCCTTCAGAATTTTCCACAGTTTTCTAGACTGACTTCTGTTGGCAAAGTAATGTCTCTGCTTTTGAATATGCTGTCTAGGTTGGTCATAACTTTTCTTCCATGGAGCAATTGTCTTTTAATTTCATGACTGAAGCCACTACCTGCAGTGATTTTGGAATCCAAAAAGATAAAGTCTGACACTATTTCTACTGTTTCCCCATCTATTTGCCATGAAGTGATGGGACCGGATGCCATGTGACTAATTTTCTGAATATTGAGCTTTATGCCAACTTTTCACTCTCCTCTTTACCTTTCATAAAGAAGCTTTTTAGTTCCTCTTCACTTTCTGCCATAAAAGGTGGTGTCATCTGTGTATGTGAGGTTATTGACATATCTCCTGGCAATCTCAGTTCCAGCTTGTGTTTCCTCCAGCCCAGTGTTTCTCATGATGTACTCTGCATATAAGTTAAATAATCAGGGTGAAAATATACAGCCTTGACATACTCCTTTTCCTATTTGGAACCAGTCTGTGTTTCCATGTCCAGTTCTAACTGTTGCTTTCTGACCTGCATACAGATTTCTCAAGAGGCAGGTCAGGTGGTATGGTATTCCTATCTCCTGAAGAACTTTCCAGTTTGTGGTGATCCACATAGTCAAAGGCTTTCACATAATTAATAAAGCAGAAGTAGGTGTTTTTCTGGAACTCTCTTGCTTTTTCAATGATCCACCAGATGTTGGCAATTTGATCTCTGTTTCCTCTGCCTTTTCTAAAACCAGCTTGAACATCTGGAAGTTCATGGTTCATGTATTGTTGAAGCCTGGCTTGGAGAATTTTGAGCATTACTTTACTAGCATGTGAGATGAGTGAAATTATGTGGTAGTTTGAGCATTCTTTGGCATTGCCTTTCTTTTGGGATTAGAGTGAAAACTGACCTTTTCCAGTCCTATGGCCACTACTGAGTTTTCCACATTTGCTGGCATATTGAGTACACCACTTTCATAGCATCATCTTTTAGAATTTGAAATAGTTCAACTGGAATTCCATCACCTCCACTAGCTTTGTTTATAGTGAATCTTCCTAAGGCCCACTTGACTTCACATTCTATGATGTCTGCCTCTAGACAAGTGATCATACCATCAGGATTATGTAGGTCGTGAAGATCTTTTTTTGTGTAGTTCTTCTGTGTATTCTTGCCACCTCTTAGTAATGTCTTCTGCTTCTGTTAGGTCCATACCATTTCTGTCCTTTATTGTACCCATTTTTGCATGAAATGTTCCCTTGGTATCTCTAATTTTCTTGAAGAGATCTCTAGTCTTTCCCATTCTCTATTTCTTTGCATTGATCACTGAGGAAGGCTTTCTTATCTCTCCTTGTTATTCTTTGGAACTCTGCATTCAATGGTGATATCTTTCATTTTCTCTTTTGCCTTTTGCTTCTCTTCTTTTCACAGCCATATGATCCTCAGAGTGGCTCAGATAATCCTGAGTGGCTCAAATAAAATTCTCTATTTCTTTCTCAAGTTGACAATTAATTAATTTTTGTCAATGATTCTTTTGAGTTTGCTGTAACATAGAAGTCTAAAATTTTCCATAAAAATCACAAAAGTGTGAGCTTCTCTTTATATAATATCATACAAAAAGATTAAATTTTAATATTTTAATTAAAATTTTAATTAATTTTAATTTTTAATTAATTTAATTATTTAAAGATAATTATTTTTGCTATTTAAAATGTAAAGTTATATATGGATATATATTTGTGTTTGTGATTACCTTTCTTGGGAGATGACAAAATGCATGAAAACAATAAAGTTTTTCATAAAGAAGTAAGATAGCTATTTTAATAATAAAATTAAAAATGTTTTACTGACTTGGAAAATTACCCACAAAAATATCTGTAAATATAATAAACATAAATTTACCTTCTTAAGCCAGAAAAAGCAAAAGAGTTAATAGTAATAAGCATATCCTTGCTCTTAGTGTTGCTTAGTGCCAGATGGATATATGTAGAGAATTGAGGGGTAAAGAACTATAACAAAGAAGCTGAGACTACAGTCTATCTAGTCAGTTTAAGAGTTCAAACCCTCGCTCTGAAATTTAATAATGGTGTACCAGTGACTGAATTACCTCTCACAACCTCAGTTTCCTCAAGTATGACATAAATATTTTAATAGGAAAAATGATTAAAAATAATATATGCAAAACAGGCCACTGAGTAGCATTCAGGAAGCACTCTACAAATGTTTATTATTATCACCATTCTTTCATAATAAACTTAGTTGGGATACAATTGTGAATTACCTGTGGTTTTAATGAAAAGAAGAGTTGAGAAAAGATGTTGTGAAAGGGGGCTCCTATTCTTAAGGTTGCTGCACTGCACCTTCTCTTGCTGTTATTAATTTAAGCCCCAAATAGAACTCCTTCCTTTTTTTTCTTTTTTTTTTAAACTTAGATACCTTTAATAGGTATTCAGCATAGCCAAGTCTGGCTCAATAGGGGTTTTTGGTATGATCTTCAACCCAAACTGAGTAAGATATAAGCAGTAGAACAAAAGACACTTGATTTTGGTACTAGAGTGAAATGTTATATAAAGCAGGTAGGACAGTGATTTATGTTATACTTTTCTACATGTCAAGAGAAGTCATATATTAAAACAAATTAGTTGTATCATGAGTTTACAACTTTGTCTCAAAAAGTACTGTATGAAAGAAAATGGAGTAAGTTTTTGACAGTTCCATGTGAGTGAACAAGCGTTAATATCATCACAGTGTTAGGCTCATTATAGAGTTAATAAATATTTGATCTTTCTTATGACAAACAAGATAAAGATAATAAATCCTGGCATTTTCTTCTCTAATATCTATTATATTATCATTTTAAAATTTACTTGGAAATGGTCATATTATATTTTCAAATCTTGGATTTTGAGTTTCCTCAGTTCAAATATGTTGTACTTATGTGTTTTCAACTTTAATATATGGTGATAAAAATCTTAGAAGAGCCTCGTAAGTTAATGATAACCCACATTAAAAAAAAAGAGGTGGGGGGTGCTAAAGAATATTATATGGAATTATAATTCAGTCAGAAACAAAATTATAATTTGGTCAGAATAGTGATATATATATATTAGGTGTAGCTTATACTTTTATATATATTATAAATTGTAGACAGAGAGATAATGTAAGTTAAAGAACAGAAAAATAAGAATAGAAAAAACTGAAAAATCCCTCAGAGACCATTAGAACACACAAGTATAAGAGTATCTCTATAGTGGGGAGGCTTAAAAGGATTCTTGGGCTTCCCTTGTGGGGTTCTAGGACTTCCCTGAAAGATCAGTTGGTAAAGAATCCACCTGCAATGTGGATGACCTGGGTTCAATTCCTGGGTCAGGAAGATTCCCTGGAGAAGGGAAAGGCTACCCACTCCAATATTCTGGCCTGGAGAATTCCATGGACTATATAGTCCATGGGGTCACAAAGAATTGGACATGATTTAGCAAGTTTCTATTTCACTTCACTTAAAATGTACTCTTGCTTGGAAAATCCCATGGACAGAGGAGCCTGGTAGGCTACGTACAGACCATGGGGTTGCAAAGAGTCGGACACAACTGAGTGACTTCACTTCACTCACTTCATATTTTATCCCTGGAGAAGGAAATGGCAATCCATTCCAGTATTCTTGCCTGGAGAATCCCATGGACAGAGGAGTCTGGCGGGCTGTGGTCCATGGGGTCGCAAAGAGTCGGACATGACTAAAGTGACTGAGCACACAAAGGGAAGAAAGAACATGTGAGGAAATAATGTCCAAAATTTCCATGCATTAACTCAAACAAAAGGCTAATGAACTCTGTATGCAATAAATGCTATGAGTATTAGAACTAAACACATAAAATTTAACTGTTCTAAGACAGCATTTTGAAATATAAAATACAATATAAGTATTTTTTTGTTTGTAAATATTTTCTATGTGATTTAAAAGATAATTGTATCAAAGTAAGCAAAAATAACTTTAAGTGAGCATACAATGAATATAGATGAAATCTTAACAATAGCAGCATAAAGGCTAGAGATGAACACATACAGGAATAAAGTTGTATATTTTTGAAATTAAGTCAGTATTAAATTAAATATAAATGTAATAAAGTCTCAAATTAAAAAAAAAACAGCAGAAGAAAAGAAATATATAATGGTTCAACTATAAGATGTTTTCAAGTGATTCATTTTATATTCAAAAATACAAATAGGTTGAAATTAAAATGACTGAAAAATGTATTAGAGGGAAACACTACTCACATGAGAGCTGGAATGGCTGCATGGGCATCTTACAGAATAGGTTTTAAAACATAAATTACTACTAGAGACAAAGACAGACATTATACACTATAAAATTTCATTCCTTCAAGAATATATAACAATTAAAATTGTATACTTGCAATGAAAACAGAGTTCCAAAATACATTAAACAAAATCTAGCAGGTGGGCTCAGTGGTAGAGAATCTGCCTGCCAATGCATGAGACGTGGATTCAATCCCTGGGTTGGAAAGACCCCCTGGAGAAGGAAATGACAGCCCACTCCAGTATTCTTGCCAGGGAAATTTCATGGACAGAGGAGCCTGGTGGGCAAAAGCTCATGGATTCTCAAGAGACATGGACATGACTTAGTAATTAAACAACAACAACAAACAGAAGTGAAGTGAGGAATAGACAAATTATGATGGTTGAAGATTTCAATATGCACTATCAATAATAGAATATGCAGAAAATCAGCAAAAGATAGAATAATTGAACAACATCATATAACAAATAGACATACATATTCTTCTCAAACATACTTGGAATATTCTTAAGACTAGAAAATATAAAAGCCCATAAAACAACCCTCAATAACTTTTACATGTTAAGGAACTGGGGCAGGGGGTGAAGAGCAAACTAGAACCAAAGTTAGACGGAAAGAGATAATAAGTATTAGAGAAGAGATACATGAAATAGAAAAAAATAATAATAAAATGCAAAATATCAAAATTTGCTTCCTTAAAATATCAATGAATTTGGCAACATTTCTCCATAACTAATTATGGAAAAGGAGAAAAGGCTCAAATATAAAAGTAGTAATAGAAGAAAAGGCATGATTACCACCATGCAAAGATAAGATGATAAAAAGGATGACAAGGGAATATTTTTAAAAATTAGGTAACCAAAATGAAATTGAAAAATACCTAAAAGCACCCAAGCTACAAAAATTTATCAGATAAGAAAGAGAAATCTAAATAGGCCTATAACAAGTAAAGAGATGGAGGTCATAATTTTCAAAAGTAAATGAGTAAACTAAAATATTAAAAAATAACTTTAAAAAAAAAAAACTGAATACTTATTTTTCAACAGGAAAAGACCAAGACCACTTTAATTCACTGAGTTCTACAAATTATTTAAAGAAAAGTCAACACAATTTTTTTAAAAACATTTCAAAAACATAGAAAAGGAAGAATCACTTCATTAAGTTTTTCCACATAACCCATTATATAACTCACTAGCTTGATATCAAAGCCAGAAAAAGACATCACAAGAAACAGACAATAAAAACAACCCCTCCCCCAAAAAAAGGCTACATACTAGCATCCTTTGTGAATATAGATGCAAAATATACTTAACAAATACTGGTGAAGAAATCCAGAAACCTAGTATTAAAAGGATCCTACATCATGACCAAATGGGATTTATCCAGGAGTATAACGTGACTCAACTTGCAACATTCAAACAATGTACTTACCATGTTAGTTAAACTGAAGTATTAATATGATGAAATACATATGGGGAAGATATGATCTCCAATATACAGAAGAAAGCATGTCGCAAAAACCCAACACAGTATGCTTTAAAAAATACTCAAAAATAGGAGTAGAAGGAAACAGTCTCAATTTGAAAATGAACATCCATAAGAGAAACCACAGCTAACATCATACTTAACTATGAAAGCCTGAAATCTTTCCAAGATCTTGGATAAAAAGCAACGAGAAAGTTTTTCTTTCACCACTTTTAATTTTACCTTACACTGAAGGTTCTAGCTAGGGCAATTAGGTTAAAAAACAAAAAAAAGATAAATATTAGAATAGAAGAAACAAAATTATTTGGAGATGCAATAATTTTATATATTAAAAAATTAAGAGCTACAAAACATATTAGAGCAGGATACACAATTAATATATAGAAATTAATTTCATTTTCATACACGATCACTGGAAAATCTAAAAACAAAATTTAGGAATTAATTTTGATATATGTCGTTGTTGTTCAGTCACTCAGTCTTGTCTGACTCTCCATGATCCCATGGACTGCAGCATGCCAGGCCTCCCTGTCCCTCACCATCTCCTGGAGTTTGCCCAAGTTCATGTTCTTTGCATCGGCAATGCCATCCAGCCATCTCATACTCTGGTGAACTCTTCTCCTTCTCCCTATTATATTTCTATATGTAATAGCATCAAAAGTAACACCACACTTAGAAATCATCTTTAAAAAAGAATTGCAAGACTTACACTCTTAAATACAAGCAGATTGCAAATTAACTACAGAAAATTATAAAAATAAATGCAATCAACAGTATGGCACTGGCATAAAAACAAACACATAGATCAATGGGCCAGACTAGAGAGCCCAGACATAATCCTTCACATAAACGGCCTAATTTTTATGGAGAGTACCAAGAACATACAAAGGAGAAAAGATAGTCTTCAAAAAATGGGGTGGAGAAAACTAGATATCCATAAACGAAGAATGAAGCTGGACCCCTCTCTTTTACCACTGAGCTAAATCACGTCAGTCGTGTTCAACTGTGCAACACCATAAACAGTAGCCTGACAGGCTCCTTTTTCCATGGGATCCTCTAGGCAAGAATACTGGAGTGGGTTGCTATGCCCCCCTAAAGGGGATCTTCCGAACCCAGGGACTGAACCCAGTTCTCTTATGTCCCCTACATTGGCAAGCAGGTTCTTACCACTAGGAAACCACTAACAAAACATAATTCAAAAAGTATCAAAGGCTTTGATGTAAAACCAAAAACAATAAACTTCCATCCATAAAGTTGCAAAGAGTCGGACAGGACTGAGCAACTAAATGAAACAAGCAAGTGTTTGTGAGGATGTGGAATTAAAAAGAAACTTTGTACACCATTGTCAGGAATATAAATGGATACTGCCAATATGGATATGCCAATATGGAAATGTTAAGACCTACCGTTTTACCCAGAAATTCCACTTCTGGAAAAGGGAAACGAAGAGATATAGGTCAAAAGCTACAGACATTCAGCTATAAGTAAAATAAATTCTCATGACCTAATGTACAGCATGGTAATTATATTTAATAATACAGTATTACATAGTTGAAAGTTGCTGAGAATAAATCTTACATATTATTACTACACACACACAGAATTAGCTCTGTGACATGAGAAGTATGTTCATTATATTGATATTGGTAATCATTCCACAATATATATGTATATTACTAAATTATATTGTGCCCTTTAAAAATATATAATTATATTAGTCAATTATTCCTCAAAAAGTTGGGAATAAAAAATTGCAAATATATCCTGTGGTCATAGATTAGAAGATCTATTATTGTTAAAATGATAATCCTCCACAAAATTTATCTATAGATTAAATCAAGCACTATCAAAATTCCAGTAGCCTTTCTTTTATAAAGGAATTGATAGCTGATCTTAAAATTTATATGGAATTGAGGTCACAGAGCATTGTCAAAATAATTTTGAAAAAGAACATAGTTGGAGCACTCATTTCCTCACTACAAGATGTGCTGCGAAATACAGTAACCAAGACACTATTGAAAGGTTGTTGCTGAACGATGAGACGCCAGGATTCTTGGCCTCCGGTGGAGATGAATTCAATCTGGGGCCAGAGAAGAGGCTGGATCACTCAGAGCTTTTGTGTAATAAAGTTTTATTAAAGTATAAAGGAGATAGAGAAAACTTCTGACATAGGCATCAGAAGGGGGCAAAAGAGTACCCCCCTGCTAGTCTTCATCTGTATGTTATATAGTCACTCACAGTCTGTTAATGAAAAGAAAGGGATATCTTAAAATTCAGAATGGCACCAGATAATTTATCTCAGGCCATAAAATGATTGACTCGAATCTTGTAGAAGGGCAGATTACCACACAAATAGTTTTGTTTACATAGATTAGGGGAACAATACCTGAGTATAACATACTGGTTTGTCAAGTAGTTTGAGCCATTTTGGTGGAACTTAGAGTCTGGGGTAAATGCATAGGACATTAACATAGCTTTAAGATAAACATTTCCATAAGAAAAATGTATTGGTTAACTCAAGGTTTGAGAATAGTTAGCTTCAGATGAAACCAGGTGTCATGGCAACACAGCATTTTAAGAGAAACCTCCTTTTAAATTTGTATAGAGAAGAAAAAAACAATATATATATATATATATATATATATATATATATTTATTTATATCACCAGTTTGTTTCCTCCTGCTGCTTAAGAGAGATAAAAATGTCTGACACTTGCAGCCTATTTCCTCTGTTTGGAGACCCCTGGCCTTCCTGCCTGTTACCCTCTCACTATTACTGACATAATGATAAACAGGTATCCTAAAGGAATACAACTGAGACCCCAGAAATAAATACATGTATTTATGATCATTTGATTTTGACAAGGGTGTAAAAACTATCCAGTGTGGCAAGAGTAGTATTTTCCACAAATGGTGCAGAAACACATGTATATCCACGTGTTTATGCAAAAGAGTAAATTTGTATACCTACCTCACACAACATACAAAAATTAACTGGAAATAGAGTTTAAACAAATTCCTCTGTAAGAGCTAACAAGATCAAGATCTCAGTTGAAGGCAAAGATGGATCTCCAAGACTTTATGCAACTAAGATATAACACCAAAGTGAAAGTTGCTCAGTCATATCCAGCTCTTATGCAAAACCCATGGACTGTAGCCCGCCAGTCTCTACTGCCCATGGAATTCTCCAGGCAAGCATACTGGAGTGGGTTGCAACTCCCTTCTCCAGGGAATCTTCCTGACCCAGGGATCAAACCCCAGTCTCCTGAATTGCTGGAAGATTCTTTACCATCTGAGCCATCAGGAAAACACATGTGACACCAAAAGTACAACAAGAAATCAAAAAGTAGATAAATTTGACTTTAAGTTAAAACTTCTGTGCATTGAAGAATACTATAAACTGAAAAGAAAACCCAAATAATGGGTGAAAATAATTGCAAATTATATTTCTGATAAAAATCTAGAATACAAAATCTATAACTCTTGCAACTCAACAATAAGAAGATGAATAGACCAATGTTAAAACAAGGAAATGGTATGAGTACACATTTCTTTAAAGGAAATATGCTAGTGATCCATAAGCATGTGGAAAGATGCTAATATCACTAATAATTAGGTAAATGCAAATCAAAACCAAAATGAGATACCACTCTGCACCAGCTAGGATGGACTACAATCAAAAAAATTGAAAGTAACAAGGAGGCACAAGGATGTAGAGAAAATGGAATCCTCCCATGTTTCTTCCTGGTAGCTCAGTTGGTAAAGAATCTGCCTGCAGTGCAGGAGACCTGGGTTTGAGCCCTGGATCAGGAAGATCCCCTGGAGAAGGAAATGACAGTCCACTCCAATATTCTTGCCTGGGAAATCCTGTGGATAGAGAAGCCTGACTGGCTACAGTCCGTGGGGTCACAAGAGTCAGACACGACTTAGTGACTAAACCACCACCACCCATGTTGCTAGTGATAATCAAAGAATACAATTTTTTTACAAAATTCGATTCACAGTTGTCGTATGACCCAGCAATTCCAAACCTATGTAAATACAGACCTTAATGTATGTTCACACAAAAACTTGTACACACATGTTCATAACAACATTATTTGTAACAACCAAAAAGTGAAGAAACAGCTGATAAATAAATAAACTTGGTAAATACACGTTTATTTTAAACGTCAAATCCTCGTTGAAATAGTATTCAATAAGAGCAAGGACTATAGCATAATTAGATGTTGCAATATCAATGAGCATTGAAAATTTGTTAACTAAAAGAAGTCAGGAATGAAAGGCTGCATACTATGTGATTTTATTATATGAAAAGCTCAGATTAGGAAACCGCACGGAGAAAAAAAGTTGGTTACTGGTTGTCAGGGGATAAAGGAAAGGGGTATTGAGACTAAAAATGCTAATAGGTACAAGAGATTTTTTGGTGGGGAGGCAGGGTGTTTGCTATGAAGATGTCATGAAATTAGGTAGGTAAAATAGTTGCTTCCCTTGTGGCTGAGCGGTAAAGAATCCGATTGCAATGTAGGAGCCGGAGGAAATGCTGGTTTGAACCCTGGGTTAGAAAGGTCCCCTTGGAGGAGGAAATGGCAACCCACTACAGCATTTTTCCCTGGAGAATCCCATGGAGAGAAGAGCCTAGTCAGCAACAGTCCATGAGGTCACAAAGAGTCAGACACGACTGAAGTGACTTGACACAAGATAGTTGCAAAACATAGTAAGTATGCTAAAATCCACTGCAGTGCACACTTGAAATGATATATAAAAAATCTGCAGTAAATAAAGCAGGTACATACACCTTTACATTCATTCAGTGACTCATTAGTTGCAGATATATAAAAATCGGCTAGCATAAAATGTTAAACACATTTGTAAGCTCCACTAATTTTAAAAGACTAGTAAGACTTTGAACTATAATATAGGGAAGTACTGAACAAACTAATCTTTATAAGATAATATGATTTATGACACTAGGTAAAAAAAGATTAAGAATTATTACAACTGTAATTCAAGCACACTCTTCTCTCTGTTGCCAGGCATTTAATTATGTACACATATATACGTGCATATGATTGTTTGTAAAATACTATGAACAAGTTGAATTCACCCCAGGAATGCAAGAGTTACTTAAGAAAACCCATAAATCTATCAGATTGAATAGATTAAGATTAAAATTTCTGAAGAAATATATAAAATGTCACATGATTTGTATAAAATAAAACATTGAATGCATAATTACAGACTGCTAAATATAGATATACATACATTATATAGCCTTAAAATTATATATAAATCAATCTATTTCCTTATTTATCTATCTTTCTAGAAAGAATGGGGATGCCCTTTAGGGAGATGTCAAATTTTGCAGGCAACTTGGAAGGTATGTTGGTATGGGAGGCTTGTGTACTTTATATCCTTTGCATGTTTTCAGCATTTCAAAATAATTTTAAATGCACAAAGCTGACATTTTATGAGCTCTGTTGCCCTAATTTTTCAAACTAATACTCTTATATGTGAATGCAAGATTCCAATCACAATACATAATTTTCTAAACTACTTAGCATTTTTACACAAAGAATATTCAAATCATATAATTTAACAAATTATTGTGATTAAAAGGCATAATAATAAGCAACATTTTCATATTTATGAAAAAGAGACTTACCCACATGCCACTATAAATTTTCTTTTTGTTGTACATAAAATGATTATTTGTGTGTTGTATTGAAGGAATTATTATTCTACTAGCTAGAACCAGAGTTTCTCTTAAGAAGGATTTGCATTCAATTAAGAATACCTTCATACACTCCTTTTAAGAAGAAGATAAAGAACCAAAATAAAGTATGATGATGTGAGTTAGAAATAAAAGAGTGACAAAATTGGAGCACAAAAGAATATGAGTTGACCAAGGGGATGGGGATTAGAGAGAGAGAGAGGGAAAATGTTCAGAAGCGTCTCTGGATAAAGCATTAAAAGGCAGTGAGGAAAGTTAGAAAAGAGGACACAGAAGGGAAGAAGACAAGAGATAAATAAGAAGGGAGCCGGGGAGGGTGAAGGCAGCCCCACAACATGGCAGAAAGGCAACTGCCACAGAGGGTGATGGCCAGCAAGATCTTTGAAGTGGTAGATGAATAGGGACTCCTAAATTAGAGGAATTTAACACTCAATTACAAGTTATTTGCATTGCTTTGAAGTTCCTCTGACAGTAATGTTTGATAATCTTGGGACATCTTGGGTGGAGAATGTGAAAAATAATTAAAATGTACAGCAAAGAGGAGTGTAATCTGTTCAGTATTTACTCCTTTGCTGATAGCTATGCTGAGAGCTCACCACCCTATTTAGGGCACACGTGTTCAGGAGACCTAAGTAATGATTTGCATGTTATGAGCAAGCACAACTGACAGGTGGATTTCTTAGTCATGGACAAAAACACTCATACATACACACATGCACCTCTTCTAAATATGAGAAAATGTTGACTCAGGTAAGTTAGATAAATTAGATTGTATATGAAACCTGAAACAGAATGGTTCTAATTTCATTGTTTTGTACTATCTTTTTCTATTAAAAAAAAAATCCTAATTTAAAACTTAACATATGTTTGGGTACAAACCTCTATTTTTTGATTTCTTTCAGAGTCCTCAAAAGTGAATGAGGACAAAGAAGTTTTTATACCAACTTTTCAATTATCTCCTCTAATAGCATGTGCCAAATTATGTAGAAATTTGAAGTTTCTGCTGAGTGGAGGTTTCTTTGGTATTATTTTTAAGCTGCAGTTTCTCCATATCTAAAGAGAAATCTTAACATATTATCAGTAAACTCTGTTTAGAAGTGCTTCAAGAATGCTAAAGACAAACTATATATTTAAAAAAGTAGAAACTGGATTTCTCATTTCTGGAGGTGGAGCTGATTTTCAATATTTAGGCATTATTAATAATTTATTTTGTTTCAATTCTCTATAGAAGTGAGAATATTATACAACATTATTCATATTCAAGAAGGTAGATTTTCCCTAGAAATCTGTTGCAATGTTTCCATATTTACAATCAGTCTAGTACAAAGATATTTATAGTTCACTTGATTCTTTTTATTATTCTATTTTGTCATATATATACTTTAGAGAAATTTTGCATATATGAAGATAGCTTTTAAAATAGTGCATTCATATATCAGAATAAGACTGGTACCAAGGAGTAAGAGAAAAGAATAAAAATAAATGACTAGGTGGTGGGAATGTGGATGATTCTAACAAAACCTTCCACTGATTAATACTCTGTTTAGATACCAAGTGATACTTTTTATTTTTCTATATCTTGAAAAGTTGTACCCTACTCCAGGGAAAAGCAGATAACTCAAATAAAATATAATTATATGAATTATAGGCACATTGAAATGACTTAAAAATTATCTCTTCTTTAAAAAAATGATCAAAATCATGAGTGAAACTTCATGAATGGGCACTTAGATACATTCTCTCTCAATAATTGAGGTAAAATTTACCAAAACAAAACATATTCAATCAGAACAAAATAGCTTCTCTATAAACGTAATATATGTCAAACAAGACTCCCCAGGACAATTAACACCCCAAACCACAAAGGTAGCCATTTAAAAAAAACATAATATTTTAAAGCTGAGAATATCATTGACTGAGATTCAGTGACCGTGGTAAATTGTTTATAGTAGACAAAAAAAGAACAGATGGTATGTATGTGGAGACACTGTTGATGAACAGCACACAGGTCCTAATAGTGAAAGCAGGTAATGCAAGCCGCAAAGTCTAATTACAATCAAGAATGATAGTGGGCATCTCACTGTAGTTTTGGTTTGCTTCTTCTCTAATAATGAGTGATGTTGAGCATCTTTTCATGTGTTTGTTAGTCATCTGTATGTCTTCTTTGGAGAAATTTCTTCAGGTCCCTTTTCCACTTTTTGATTGGGTTGTTTGTTTTTCTGGTATTGATTTATATGAGTTGCTTATATATTTTGGAAATTAATTATTTATCAGTTGTTTCCTTTGCTATTATTTTCTCCCATTCTGAGGGTTGTCTTTTCACCTTGTTTGTAGTTTTCTTTGTGTGCAAAAGCTTTTAAGTTTAAGTAGGTCCCACTTGTTTATTTATTTATTTTTCCATTACTCTAAGAGTTGGGTCATAGAAGATCTTGCTTTGATTTATGTCATTGAGTGTTCTGCCTATGTTCTCCTCTAAGAGGTTAATAGTTTCTGGTCTTACATTTAGATCTTTAATCCATTCTGAGTTTAACTTCATGTATGGTGTTAGGTAGTGATATAAATTCATTCTTTTACATGTAGCTGTCCAGTTTTCCCAACACCACTTACTGAAGAGGCTATCTTTGCCCCATTGCATATTCTTGCCTCCTTTGTGAAAAATAAGGTACCCATAGGTGCATGGGTTTATCTCTGAGTTCTCTAACTTGTTCCATTGATCTATATTTCTGTTTTTGTGACAGTACCATACTGTCTTGATGACTGTAGGTTTGTAGAATAGTCTGAAGTCAGGAAGGTTGATTCCTCCAGCTCCATTCTTTCTCAAGACTGCTTTGGCTATTTGGGGTCTTTTGTGTTTCCATATGAATTGTGAAATTTTTGTTCTAGTTCTGTGAAAAATGCCATTGGTAATTTGATAGGGATTGCATTGAATCTGTAGATTGCATTTGATAGTATAATCATTTTCACAGTATTGAGTCTTCCTACCCAGAAACATGGAATATCTCTCCATCTGTTTATGTTGTCTTTGATTTCTTTCATCCAGTCAGAATGCCATCATCAAAAACTCTACAAACAATAATTGTTGGAGAGGGTGTGGAGAAAAGGGAACACTCTTGCATTGCTGGTGGTAATGTAAACTGATACAGCCACTATGGAAGACAGTATGGAGACTCCTTAAAAAGGTAGGAATAAAACCAATGTATGACCCAGCAATCCCACTCCTAGGCATATATCCTGAGGAAACCAAAACTGAAAAAGACACATGTACCCCAATGTTCATTGCAGCACTATTTACAGTAGCTAGAACATGGAAGCAGCTTAGATGTCCATCGACAGATGAATGGATAAAGAAGCTGTGGTACATATATAAAATGGAATACTATCAAAAGGCTATAAAAGGAACACAGCTATAAAAAGCAACACATTTGAATCGGCTCTAATGAGGTGTGCGAAGCTACAGCCTATTTGTACAGAGTGAAGTAAGTCAGAAAGATGAACATCATATAGTGACACATATATATGGAATGAAGAGATGGCACTGATGAATTTATTTTCAGGGCAGCAATGGAGAAACAGACATAGAGGACAGACCTATGGACACAGTGGGAGGAGAGGAGGGAGACGGGGAGTTGTTTGGAGAAAGTAAAATAGAAACTTACAATACCATATGCAAAATAGATAGCCAATAGGAATTTGCTATATGACTCAGCAAACTCAAATAGGGGCTCTACAACAGGCTGAAGGGTGGGATGGGAAGGGAAATGGGAGGGAAGTCTGGGAGGGAGGGGACATGGGTGTACCTATGGCTGATTCTTGTTGATGTATGATGGAAAACAACAAAATTTTAAAAGCAATTATTCTTCAATTAAAAAATTAAAAAGAAAGAATGATAGTGGACAACAGAGAAGGATTTTAAAGGTGATACATAGGAGTGACCTATAGGTAACATGATCAAAGTACCAGGGAATCCCAAATTCAGACAGAAGTATTGTGAAGCAGAGGTTAACATACTGTGTTTTGGGAATTACCACTGATAGTCTATAGATATTTTGAAGAGAAGGATCCTAGGACCAGAATTATATTGGACATTAAATTAGTTATCAAAAGAAATATTTAAGGAAGGCAATCTTTAATTTAGTCCATCTAGGGTACTTAAAGAGCCTTAGTTCAGTTCAGTTCAGTCACTCAGTCGTGTCCGACTCTTTGTGACTCCATGAACCGCAGCACGCCAGGCCTCTCTGTCCATCACCAACTCCCAGAGCCTACCCAAACTCATGTCCATTGAGTCAGTGATGCCATCCAACCATCTCATCCTCTGTCGTCCCCTTCTCCTCCTTCCCTTAATCTTCCCCAGCATCAGGGTCTTTTCCTGTGAGTCAGCTCTTCTCATCAGGTGGCAAAATTATCGGAGTTTCAGCTTCAACATCAGTCCTTCTGATGAACACCCAGGACTGATCTCCATTAAGATGGACTGTTTGGATCTCCTTGGTGTCCAGGGAAATCTCAAGAGTCTTCTCCAACACCACAGTTCAAAAACATCAATTCTTTGGTGCTCAGCTTTCTTTAGAGCTTAGTAATGTTGATATAGTGCAGTTAACTTGTAATCATAGCATTGAATCACAACCAGAAAGGTAGAAAGGGCAGAAGTATATATTGTTTAATAATCTCTTATCAGGATAGCTCATAATTTGAGTTATTGTTTAGTCGCTTAGTAGTGTCTCACTCTTTGTGACCCCATGGACTGCAGCCGGCCAGGTTCCTGACAATGGGATTTCCCAGGGAAGAATACTGGAGTGGCCTGCCATTTCCTTCTCCATTGGATCTTCTTGACCCAGAGATGAAACCCATATCTCATGCATTGGCAGAAGAGTTCTTTACCCATGCCCCACCAGGGAACCCCATAATTTGAGTACCCTGCTGTACTTAATTTTCAAAGAGAACCTATAGTTGAGTGGATGTCTCAAATTTAACAGTCTGGAAAATCATCTACACTACCTAAGCTGAGATCAAACCAATCAATCCTAAAGGAAATCAATATTGAGTATTTATTGGAAGGACTGATGTTGAAGTTGAAGCTCCAATACTTTGGCCACTTGATGTGAAGAGCTGACTCATTAGAGAAGACCCTGATGCTGGGAAAGATTGAAGACAGGAGAAGAAGGGAATAACAGAGGACGAGATGGTTGAACAGCATCACCAACTCAATGAACATGAATTTGAGCAAGCTTTGGGAGCTGGTGAAAGAACAGGAAGTCTGGTGTGCTACAGTCCATGGGGTTCACAAAGAATCAGACATAACTGAGCGACTGAACAACAATAGCGACCTGAGCTGTGAACTCTGAGAGAATAGCATATGTTTTGCTTATGTCTTTGGTGATACATAGATAGCACTTGGATTTTAATGGACAGTCAAGCAATGTTTGTAGATGAAATTGTTTATGAAATAACAAAGCTGAGATTAACTCCAGACTGAAGAATATTGAATAGAATTTTTCTTTGTTTGTAATTTTTTTTTCCCCTGTAGGAAATAGTTTAGGTATTCTATTTTTAACTACCTGCTCATGCTGACTGAATCAGAGCAATTACTAGTTAGTAATGCTTTTGACAAAAGCAGAACTGCCTATGACTCTATAGTTTTTGAGGGGGGAGGAGAAGTGGAGGGGGGACAAATTCTCTTTTGGGTAAATAACCCATTGTTTCATTAAACACAGCACACATACATGAGAATACCAATGGGCAGATACAGTTATTAGAGGTTTTCTACTCACAACCTGCACTGGATGACATACAACTGAGATATAGAGAAGAAATTGGTCTTCATAATAAAATAAACATTTTTTTTGTTTGCTCAAAAACCTTACTCTAGGAAGTACAAATTAATCCACAAAGTACAGCATTATATGAAGATAAAGTAATTAGAAATTTATCTTAAAATGTGAGCATGCCCTAAAGGTTTAAAATCTCCATCTGAACCCTGATTGTAAAAATGTAAATTTGAATTATGTTTAGAATTAAATAAACAGGGTAGGATTAGCAGGAGTTCAAGAAATGTTGAAGATTCCAACATTAAGAATATAATGCACCAGAGGAGGCCATGCCTGCCAGTTAGAATACAATGTTGCAGTACAAATTGGGGATATTTATTATGACAGAATGGAAAAATTCTTAAATATAACAAGTGTTTTGTTGTTGTTGTTTTTAATCATAGATATATTTCTCTATGAAATGCTTGTACCAGACCAATACCAAAGCAAAATTTTGTCTAGGTAAGAGAGCATGTTTGGATGGAATTCTCTTGGGTGGATCATGCATGCTTACAAGTGTAATATGGTGTGATCTTTGAAAATAGAGCCATCATATTAATGTGAAATAGTTGCATGTCTCACACTTTAGTTTGTAAGGATAGAGTTAATTCTAATCAAGAATCAGTATGAAACTTGGCTATTATACTTTATAATAAATCAAAATGAGAAGATAAAGACATAAATCTTCTGCAACAGTGTGATGTTCTATGAGTAAATAATACAAATTGAGATCAAGGGATATTTTTCAGGGAAGTGTAGTTTAGGAAAAATGTCTCTCAGTCACTGGCATATTTAGTAAAATATTATAATATGCTCAGTTCAGTTCAGTCGCTCAGAGTATGGCTCCTGTGTGAACTTAAATGGTTTGAAGCTAGGACAATTGCTGTTGTTTGGTCGCTAAGTCATGTCAGACTCTTTGCGACCCCGTGGATGGCAGCACACCAGGCTTCCCTGTCCTTCACTATCTCCTGGAGTTTGGTGAAATGCATGTCCATTGAGTTGGTGATGCCATCCAACAATCTTGCCTTCATCATCACCTTCGCCTCCTGCCTTCCAATCTTCCCCAGCATCAGGGTCTCTTCTAATGAGTTGGCTCTTCACATCAGGTGGCCAAAGTTTAAGCATCTGTCCTTCCAATGAATATTCAGGGTTGATTTCTTTAGGATTGACTGGTTTGATCTTCTTGCCATCCAAGGGACTTTCAAGAGTCTTCTCCAACACCACAGTTCAAAGCATCAATTCTTTGGTACTCAGCCTTCTTTATGACCCAATTCTCACATCCATATGTGACTACTGGAAAAATACTACATAGATTAGATTATATGGACCTTTGTTGGCAAAGTGATGTCTCCATTTGTTTTTTTTTTTTTTTTTTTTCTGTTTGTTTTGTTTTTTATTAGTTGGAGGCTAATTACTTCACAACATTTCAGTGGGTTTTGTCATACATTGATATGAATCAGCCATAGAGTTACACGTATTCCCTATCCCCATCCCCCCTCCCACCTCCCTCTCCACCCGATTCCTCTGGGTCTTCCCAGTGCACCAGGCCCGAGCACTTGTCTCATGCATCCCACCTGGGCTGGTGATCTGTTTCACCATAGATAATATACATGCTGTTCTTTCGAAACATCCCACCCTCACCTTCTCCCACAGAGTTCAAAAGTCTGTTCTGTACATCTGTGTCTCTTTTTCTGTTTTGCATATAGGGTTATCGTTACCATCTTTCTAAATTCCATATATATGTGTTAGTATGCTATAATGTTCTTTATCTTTCTGGCTTACTTCACTCTGTATAATGGGCTCCAGTTTCATCCATCTCATTAGAACTGATTCAAATGGATTCTTTTTAACGGCTGAGTAATATTACATGGTGTATATGTACCACAGCTTCCTTATCCATTCATCTGCTGATGGGCATCTAGGTTGCTTCCATGTCCTGGCTATTATAAACAGTGCTGCAATGAACACTGGGGTGCATGTGTCTCTTTCAGATCTGGTTTCCTCAGTGTGTATGCCCAGAAGTGGGATTGCTGGGTCATATGGCAGTTCTATTTCCAGTTTTTTAAGAAATCTCCACACTGTTCTCCATAGTGGCTGTACTAGTTTGCATTCCCACCAAAAGTGTAAGAGGGTTCCCTTTTCTCCACACCCTCTCCAGCATTTATTGCTTGTAGACTTTTGGATAGCAGCCATCCTGACTGGCATGTAATGGTACCTCATTGCAGTTTTGATTTGCATTTCTCTAATAATGAGTGATGTTGAGCATCTTTTCATGTGTTTGTTAGCCATCTGTATGTCTTCTTTGGAGAAATGTCTGTTTAGTTCTTTGGCCCATTTTTTGATTGGGTCATTTATTTTTCTGGAATTTTTAATACGCTGTCTAGCTTTGCTTCCAAGGAGCAAGCATCTTTTAATTTCATGGCTGCAGTCACCATCTGCAATGATGTTAGAAAACAAAGAAAATAAAGTCTGTCAATGTTTCCATTTTTCCCCCCATATATTTGCCATGAAATGATGAATTGGCTGTCACAATCTTAGTTTTTTGAATGTTGCAATTTTAAGCCAGCTTTTTCACTCTCAAATCATTCAAAGTGGACTATTTTGGGTATCTGGATGTGATGTTAATAATGTTCTATCTTATTAATTACACTTTCACCATGTAAATTACTTTTTTTTAGAAAAAAGTAAGTGACAAAGTTTTTTGAGTCTATTAAAATGTTTATAGAAAATGAATAATATGCTTAAGGTCACAGAGTAAGAAGTTGAAAAATATTATTCTTGAACCTGGCACTTTTGACACATTGCTTAGCACTTTTTAACTAAGTTATCATCCTCAAAGGCAAATTATGGACTTTGCAGAAACCAGGAATATAACAGAAATGGATATTGCACAAAATGCAGTATTGTGGCACATTTAAAGTCCCCAGTAAATATGCAAATAAGTTTCAATTAGGAAATTCTGAAAATGACTTCCATATAACTTCCCAGTTGTAATTTTACCACATCTTCTTTTTATGTGCACCCCAGATCATACCTGTACCTTTGAGAACTATCTACAATCTCTATGTGCTCAGGCAAGAGTATTCATGCATGTGTGTATGTATACTGACAGGTAATATGAGTGATCATTTGAATAAATTGGAAATTGTTCTCAATTCAAAAATATCAAATTAACTTCCTTGTCTAACCTAAAATGCTAGAAGATATACAAATTTGCCTATTATTGTCTCCACAATGACGTGTTTTTGTAAGCCAACATCATTAAAGCTTAGATTCTTTATGCTTTTCCACTTCACTATTCCTTACAGTATCACTGATTGCCCTTGTTAAAAAACATTATCTGCACAGATGCTTCAAGAGACCAATCACTTGTGGGAGATTTTGAACTCAGTAGTGAAGAGGTTTAGAGATACGAAAAGAAGAAATGGTTGGTACATTATCTTATACCACTTTTTCTTTTCATTTTTTTCTTAAAATATTAGCTCTATCAGTACCTTTACTATTTTTCTCAAATTATTTTAAAAATAACTTCTTACACAGAAATTAAACATTGGAGAAAAGGAGGAAGGCACAGCATTCCCAAAATGACTATGGATAATTTTACCAGTTTGATGATCAATGACAATCTTTTATGTTATTCTTAAATAATGATTTAAAAAGCAACAACAGCAAAAAAAAAACCTGCCACATACCTCACCACCCACCGTGAAAAAATCCAAGGTTAAGCATTAAAGTATGCTTCCATTTCTCTTTATATATTCATTCAATAGATATTTAAAATCATTTAATCTGTTGGTATTTTGAATGAAATATAAGTAAACACCAAGAAATAAAATGAACCTACTCTCAAAGAACTCAAAATTTGTGGAGGATAGAAGTAGCCACACAGATACAACAGAGTATATGTTAAGTGTGTGCTTTTTTGAGGTCAGTGAAGAGAGCTTGAGAATCACATTACAGGAAACTTAAATTTTGGCAAAGTTGGTGAGTCACTGTCAAGAAGAAACATTACATCACTAGTAGAACTCTTGTTTTCCTTTCCAATTTAAGCAATAGATTTGATGCTAACTATTCATTTTGATGCAATTAGGATTGTATTATAAAATTTTTCTTCTCTTTTTAAGAGGCTATTTCCAAAGTCAGAGGGACTCATGTGAGTAAGGAATCTGGCTAATCCATTGTTTAAATGTACTGAATGTTTACACATATGTTCTTGAGTATAGAATCTTCTGCTTCTCCATCTTCTCTACTTTGTAATAGACATATCTGCAAAACCATGTAACCATTTTCAGTGTTAACTCATGCACCAGTCACTGTGCTACAAATTTTACCTGTATTTTTTACCTGTAATTTTTATATTCACAACACTCAATGTTTGCTATAATTCATTCCTAATTCAGATGAAGAAACTGAGGAACTGATAAGCTAAATAACTTTGTGAGTTTCACTGTAAATATCTAGTCAAGTGAGGATCTAAACCAAATTAAGCTGATTTCAAAGCCTGCCATCTTAAAATACAGCATAGTATTTGCTTAACCATGGTAGTATCCAATTTCTCTTCATACTAACACAATAATGGCCAGTTTCTATCCTTTGTTCAGAAAATTCATTTGTCAGGAAGATTCCTCAGAAGAGGGCATGGCAACCCACTTTGGTATTCTTTCCTGGAGAATCCCCATGGACAGAGAAGCCTGGCGAGATACAGTCCATAGGATCACAAACAGTCAAACACAACTGAAGCAATTTAGCACATAAACCAAATAGATTTTAAAAGATTAGCACTGTCCATTTTGATGTTTTATCCTGGCTTAATGAGGTTTAGAAGACAAAGTATCTAGTAAACCTTCAATGAAGAAAAAAATCAATAAATATAATTTCACAGTAATGGCATATCTTTTAAATTTGAATCTAATATTTATGTTTTTTCCCTGTAAGAAAAGTTATGACAAACCTAAAAGTGAAAGTTGCTCAGTCGTGTCCGACTCTTTGAAACCCCATGGACTATACAGTCCATGGAATTCTCCAGGCCAGAACACTGGAGTTGTTCCCTTCTCCAGGGCATCTTCCCAACCCAGGGATCAAACCCAGGTCTCCCACATTGCAGGCAGATTCTTTACCAGCTGAGCCACAAGGGAAACCCATGACAAACCTAGAAAGTATACTAAAAAGCAGAGACATCACTTTGTCTACAAAGGTCTGTATAGTCAAAGCTATGGTTTTTCCAATAGTCATGTATGGATGTGAAAGTTGAACCATGAAGAAGGTTGAGTGCTGAAGAATTGATGCTTTTGAACTGTGGTGTTGAAGAAGACTTTTGACAAACCCTTGGGCTGCAAAGAGGCCCAACCAGTCAATCCTAAAGGAGATCAACCCTGAATATTCATTGGAAGGACTGAGGCTGAAGCTGAAACTCCAATACTTTGGCCACCTGATTTGAAGAACTGACTCATTGGAAAAGACCCTGATGCTGGGAAAGATTGAGGGCAGAAGTAGAAGTGGATGGCAGAGGATGAGATGGTTGGATGGCATCACTGACTCAATGGACATGAGTTTGAGAAAGCTCCAGGAGATGGCGAAGGACAGGGAAGCCTGGCATGCTACAGTCCATGGGGTTGCTAAGGGTCATGACTAAGCAACTGAACAATATTTGTATGTCACTAATGAGTTGAGTTGGTGACAGACAGAGAGGCCTGGCATGCTGCAGTCCATGGGGTTGCAAAGACTTGGACGTGACTGAGCGACTGAACTGAACTGAACTGAATGAGTTGAAACCATTGTTTATATTTATTACATAGATAAACCTATAAAGCAATAACCTTAATGTAGTAATACAGTGTTATCTATCCAAAGTAATTTATTTCATAAGTTTATGCCGTTTAAAAATATGATTTGCTTTACAAATTTGTATTGAAAAATTTGTTTAAACATAAAATCCTAAAAGTGAATTAATTTGTGAATGAAAACAATATAACTGAAAAAAATTAAAAATTTTTATAAAAGAAAATAATATAACTGGCTCACCAATAGCCAGTGTAAAATTCGCTATCACAGTTCCATTTCTGTTTAAAATTATTTGGACTTAAATGTGATTGGACTACATTAAATCATTTCTGCTTTATTGGAGATTCATGTCTAATGCCCAATAATGTATTATTAAAGCATGGTCTTTTTGCTGCATTGAGGAGACAGAGATCAGACTCAGGGAGGATGTGTCACTTGAAATCTTGTGACAAGAGTGATGAAGAGAGGGGAAATACACAGAGACTCAAAAATCTGAAAAGACTGACTCTGAGTCTATTGATAAATATTGAGGCATGCATGGGGTGAAACTCCATATGGCTGGGAAAGAATGATCAGGAGGAAGTTGTATGTTGAACAATATCCACACAGAATTTGGAGGCATTCAAATTCCTGTCAGCAAATGAAAAAAATTCTTACAAACACCAAGCTAGAATCATTGCAAGGCCTGTGCCTTAATAATATGACTAAACTAATCCTGAAATAAAGGTTACTCTGATCCTCAAAAAAAATTAAAAACAAGTCAGAAAAGGATCCAGATAATCTGCAAATAAATTAGCTAACTGCCAGAACAAAGCTCAATGCTCTTTAAGGCAAACAGAAAATAAACACATTCAAAATTGTTTAATACATGATGTGAAGCTTCTGATTAAAAAAAAAAAAAATTACTGGACTGGTAAAAATAATCAAGAACATGTGGCCCACAACAAGGAGAAAAATCAGTAGCCAGAAGGAAATCCAGAGATGGTAAAATTAGGAGAATAGCTGTCAAGGTCTTTTTTTTTTTTAAATTAATTAATTAATTAATTTATTTATTAATTTTTAGCTGTCAAGGTCTTAAAGTAGCTATTACAGATATGACCACATAGATAAGAAAAACATGAATAGTATAAGGAAATAAATGAAAGACATTTTCAAATGTCTTAGTCAAAACTAAGCCAAACTGCAAGAGATGAGCATATATTGTCTGTACTAAGAAATTCACTGGCTGGCATTAATTGCAGATTAGATATTGCAGTACAAAATATCAGTGACCTTGAAGACATAGTATTAGAAGCTATAAATTGAAATAGAGAGATAAAAGACTGGAAAAAATGAACTGAGTTTCATTGCCTGTGAAATAGTATCAAGTGATCTAACTTTCATGAATCTGAGTCTCAAAATGAGAAATGAAAAAAGCAAAGAGAGAAAAAAATTTAAGATGTAAGGACTAAAGTTTTTTTCTGAATTTTGTAAGCTTCAAAGAGAGAAAGCCAGAGATATAATCATACTGAGACATTTTAACACATCTCCAGCAGTAACTGGTAGATCAAGATGAAATTCAAGGCTATGAAGCCTCTGCCAGACCTTCATAGGGTACTTGCTCTCGAGGAGTCAGTCATCATGTAAGAAGTTGAACTATTCTGATACTGCTGCCTAGAGATGCCAAATGTAGGCACTTGAAAAACTCAGATGAACTTTCAGTAGACAGTCACCATCAACTCATAGCTGTGTAAGTGAGTCATGTTAAATGCCAGCCCAGTGACACCCTCAGTTGATGGAAAGCCCAGCCAATATTTGGATATTATCCCATAAATGAACCCAGTCCAAGAACTGCTCAGCTATGCATTCCCCAAATTCTTGACTCACAAAATAAAATTATCATTTAGAGCCACTAAACTATGAGGTATTTTTAATCCAGAAATCAATCATTGGAATAGTAACTAAAGCATAATTAAAAATTGTCACACACACTGCATATACACAACACATACAACACACAAATGCATTTCCATAACTTCAACACTAAGAAGGCTTCTATAGTAAATTCTACTAATATTTTAGAAAGAAAAAGTGAAAATTTTCCAGTAACCACAATAAAGTGATCAATTTCTATAATATTCTATGATGTTAGCTTAACTTTGTTCTAAAATCTTTTTAGAGATATGACATGAGATTAAAAAAAAAAAAAAGAAGAAGAAGAATCCACCTTCACTTTTGATCCCGGTTGCAAAAATCCTAATCAGTATATTAATTAATTGGATTTCCAGAAATGGTCAGATGGTAGATAGAGCTGATAGATAAATTATATGTCATGAGCCAACTATTTTTTCCTCCAAGAAGATAACATTGTTTTGATATTTGAAAATCTTTTGGAGTAATTCAACATACTGTCAGAACAAAGAAGAAAAAACTAATTAATACATTAGATTCAGAAAAAAAATGCAATAAAATTCAGTGTCCAGTTCTGGCAAATTGGCTTAGCAAACTAATTTTCCTACACATCTGTTGGGAGTGTAATCAGGTATGACCACTGGGGAAATATACTTTGACATTGTCTGGCAACTTTGAACATATCCCTACCCATTGGCACCAGATTTTTACTGCTAGGTTTACACTTGGTATGGGCCTCCCTGGTGGTAAAGAGTCCACCTGCAATGCCAGAAACCTGAGCTCAATCCCTGGGACAGGAAGATCCCCTGGAGAAGGGAATGGCTAACCACTCCAGTACTCTGGAGAATTCCCTGGACAGAGGCGCCTGGCAGGCTATAGTTCATGGGGTTGCAAAGAGTTGGACATGACTGAGCACTAACATTTTCACACTATTTTTATACTTGGTATACACTGCAGATGATGACTGCAGTCATGAAATTAAAATATGTTTGCTCTTTGAATGCTCCTTGAAAGAAAAGCTATGACAAAACTAGACAGCATATTAAAAGGCAGAGACATCACTTTGCTGACAAAAGTCCATATAGTCAAAGCTATGGTTTTCCAAATAATCATGTATCGATGTGAGACTGTAGTCCATGGAATTCTCCAGGCCAAAATACTGGAGTGGGTAGCCTTTCCCTTCTCCAAGGGATCTTCTCAACCCAGGGATTGAACCCAGGTCTTCTGAATTGCAGGCAGATTCTTTACCAGCTGAGCCACAAGGGAAGCCCTCATAAAGAAGGCTGAGTGCCAAGGAGTTGGTGCTTTTGAACTGACTCTTGAGAAGAGTCAGGAGAAGACTCTTGAGAAGAAGAGACCTGAGAGTCCCTTGGACTGCAAGGAGATCAAACCTATGAATCCTAAAGAAAGTCAATCCTGAATATTCATTGGAAGGACTGAAGAAGCTCCAATACTTTGACCACCTGATGCAAAAAATCGACTCATTAGAAAAGATCCTGATGCTGGTAGATTGAACGCAGGAAGAGAAGGGAATGACATAAGATGAGATGATTGCATGGCATCACTGACTCAATGGACATGAGTTTGAGAAAGCTCCAGGAGATGGTGAAAGACAGGAAAGCCCAGTGTGCTGCAGTCCCTGCAAAATGTTAGACACGACTGAGCAACTGAGCAACAACAGTACATGCACATAAGCAATAAAATATGAGTACTAAATTTTCTCTGCTGTAGCATTTGAAAGAATCCCAAATTGGAAGAAATCAAAGGTGCATCAACATTCAAATGAATAAATAAGTTATACTTTATTCATACAGTGAGATACTACATAACAGTAAACATGTATCAGTAAGAACAAGGATTAATATCATATGCAAAATCTTGAATGAACAAAAGTCAAACACAAAAGAATATACACCATATGGTGCTATTTTTAAACCTCCCAAAGCAATGAGCTAACTTATAATTTTAAAATTCAAGGTAGTGTTTGAATCATTCCCACAATGATTCACAAATGACATGTGGGGTGTTTTGTATACACTGGTAATGAACCATTTCTTGACCTGTATTTATGATTTCTCATGTGTGCTCCCATAGTAGCAAGTGGTGGCAGGCAGAATAAAGCCTTCTCAAAAGATGTCCCTGTCTAAATTCCTGAATCCTGTCAATATGTGTGCTACATGACAAACAGAAATTAAATTTTACAGATGCATTTAAGGCTGCTGATCAGCTGACGATGAGATAGAAAGATTACCCTGGATTATGGTCAGGTAGGTTCGGAGATGAAACCACACAGTGGAAGAGGGAAGCAGAAGAGGTAGAACCAGAGAGATGGCAGAATAAGGAGTCCTGACACCACATTGCTGGGTTTGAAGATGGAGGAGTGGGAACATGAAAAAGGAGCTGGGGGTTTCTAGGAACACCCTCTTTTAAAGAATTCAGGAGGAACAGAATCCTATTGACACTTTAATTTTATTAATAGCATACTAAAATCCATTTCTGACTTCTGACCTCAAGAATTTGAAATTTGAAAATGGTATCCCCCACCCAAATTTAAGTGTGATTTTAGAAAATTCTCTTATGATTAATTTCACATTTTAAATGAATTTCATTTGGCTCTATGCTTTCTTATTTTCTTGATAGGAACTTCATTAAAAGAAGGAAAGGTGCCCCAAATATACACTTTCCACAAGACCTCAAACACTTTAGTGGTTCAGCGAGTGTTTTTTGAATAGAAAAGGTGAATTCATTAATACCTACATGACATTTTAAAATACTGCTTTGGTATTTTAATACTCTAAAAATCTGTTGGTGAGTAGGAAGTAATTTGTTTTATTTGGCCCTTTGTTTTGCTATTAATAATAATCATTTTATATTGAAAATATAATTTTAAAATATTGGTTAGTGGAAATAAAACCACCTCTTTCCAGCTAAGTAAGTATTGACCTAAATTACTTTTTACATGAAATTTATTTTTACTTTTGGAAAAATAAATACATTTATTCATAAAGGTAGTAGTCAAGATACTAAGATAAATGAAGATAGAGAAAACTACTGGAAATTACCTCAAAATAGAAAAAGCACACAATTTAAAACAGGGGAAAATAACACTTAGAGGCTTTAACTTGAGTTGCTTGAAAGTAATTTTTAAAGTATTTAACAGTTGGAAGACACACGTAAAGACTAACTAGAATAGAATCAATCCATAGAACTGAATCAAGACCTTGGAGGCTTTTATTGGACTGTTACTATATTAATTTCTATCTTTGAGCCAATTTGAACCAAATCTGATGTAAGAGAGGGGACTGAGATAAGATCAGTGGTTACTTACCAACTGATATAAGCAAATTTCACTATTTATATAATTTGTATACCTGTGTCAGTGCATATGGGTTCAATAGCTAAATTGGGTTTGCTTTTTAGTAGTAAAATCCTGATATGATGGCATCCAAAATATTAACTTGTATATCCTCTAGAATCACATCATTTAAGGGTTAATGAAATGCTGGGAATGAATGTATACTGTTAACAAGTTGGACTTCTTATACACACTTAAACAAATCTGTTCAATTCAAGATGCAGTTTAGTACCATCTCAAGCCTATTGACAGCTTTGATGTGTATATTGATGGGGAAGTTTCTGTATTCAGTGTCTGAGTGGAATTTCTGAGAAACTGGTAACTCTTCCAGTATCTTTCAGTTTGGGGCCATCTTCTTTCCTTTGAAATTATATAAACTTCAGCCACCATTTTAGATAATGGAGTCTGAGCAAGTAATGGCAGCCGATCAATAATAGCTTTCTGTCCTTCATGTTACTCTGGGACTACAGACTAGATTGTTTTCCCTGGTGGCTCAGTGGTAAAGAAGCTACCTGCCAATGCAGCAGTTGTGGGTTCAATCCTTGGCCCAGGAATATCCCCCAGAGAAGGAAATGGCAACCCTCTCCAGTATTCTTGCCAGGCAAAGCCCACAGAGAGAGGATCAGTGGAGGGATACAGCCCATGGGGTCACAAAAGACTCGGACACGACTTAGTGACTAAACAACAACAGAGTAGACAGCAAACTAACCCCTCTTATTCAAATGATACCTTTATTAAAAACCTAACAACATCATGGCATAAAACAAAGAACATAGGTAGAAGGAATATTTGTGTGCATGTGCTAAGTCACTTCAGTCCTGTTCAAATCTTTGTAACTCTATGAACCATAGCCAACCAGGCTCCTCTGTTCTTGGGATTCTCCAGGCAAGAATACTGGAGCGGGTTGTCATGCCCTCCTCCAGAGGATCTTTCTGACCCAGAGATTGAACCTGCATTTCTTATGTCTACTGCATTGTCAGGCAGGTTCTTTACCACTAGGGCCACCTGGGAAGCCCCAAGAATACTGGTATTCATTCCCATCTCTTTTACTAAAACATTTTGAATTTGACATTTAAAATCTATGTCCTAAGTTATAAAATAGAAAAATTGAATAAGAAAAAAACTCCAAGACTTTTTCAACAAGAAAATCTTGTTATCTATACTGTTGTCATTATTATGTAAAAATTACTCTTTTACCCTAATTGCACAAGACTGCCATAAGTATTTTCAGATAAGTCAAATAAACAAATGTATATTTAAATTTCTCTATTTAGATAATCTTAAAATCTGCACTATTTTCATTTCACATTCTTTGCAATGATTTTCATCATCATAATTGTTTTCAATTGCTTTTAGTAAAATCATTATAGGCCACTATACTTTAAGATGAAACTTTGAAACACAGAGGAAAAGAAAGTTAAACAATGATAAAAGTTATATCCAAGGTACCACATTTGTGGTAACCCAGGACTTTTCAAATACATTTTTTCCTAAGGATACTAAGAATTCAAAATTTTGGCTTATCATATCACTGTTAAAGAAAAGTGATATTTCCCCAACTCATAATAGCTAGATATAACCAACAAAATAAATAGAACTCCAAATCATCCAGGCAACTTATAAGAGTTAGCTTTGATGTTAGAGAGACATTTCCTTTCCTCGTATTAACATCTCTTCTATGACTTCCCTGGTGGCTCAGACGGTAAAGTGTCTGCCTACAGTGTGGGAGACCTGGGTTCAATCCCTGGGTCAGGAAGATCTCCTGGAGAAGGAAATGGCAACCCACTCCAGTATTCTTGCCTGGAAAATCCCATGGACAGAGGAGCCTGGTAGGCTACAGTCACATAGGGTCGCAAAGAGTTGGATATGACTGAACAACTTCACTTTCATTTTCTAGATGAAATACATACATGCACTGGAGCTACCATACATCACAGGAATGAAAGTGATACCCTAAGATACCTGAGCAACAAGGGAAAGAAGACTAGCTCTTTAATTAATTTACAGAATATAAACACATCACTTTTGGATTTAATATGTGAGAGAGAATATAACTTGGCATTTTAATGTCAGTTTTAAATAGGTTTTATTTACCAAGCACCATGCTAAATTCATGGGTGTGGTAGATCTGGAAGAAGTTACACATTGAGTGTGATTAATGCTATCATGGGAATAAACAAACTGGCAAGATTCACAGTAATGGTGGTAACTGGAAGTCACTCAGTAGTGTCCAACTCTTTGTGACCCCATGGACTATACATTCCATGGAATTCTTCAGGCCAGAATACTGGAGTGGGTAACCTTTCCCTTTTTCCAGGGGATCTTCCCAACCTAGGGATTGAACTCAGATCTCCCACATTACAGGCAGATTCTTTACCAGCTGAGCCACAAGGGAAGCCCAATGGTGGTAAATGTAGTATTTAGTATTACAGGTGGCAGCAGCCTCAGCAGGGATCATTTTATCTAGAGTACTTAAATAATGTCGACTTTCCCTGAAGCAAATCTGAGAAATAAGGATTCTGTTACTTAAAAAAAAAAAAAAAAAAAAATTTAGCTTTTTAAATTTATCCTTTAAAATAAATATGATTTACTTCTAAAAAAAGATATTTAAACAGTCCCATTTGAAAATTTACTGCACTTTCCTTGTAGTTGAAATTGAATTCTTTATATGTGATTGTGATGGACCTCAGTTAGAGAAAAATAATTTGAAGACCAGTGACTTTTCTGCTTCTTCCTTGATACCGCAGTGGTAATCAATCTGCTTATTAATGCAGGGAATGCAGGATAGATCCCTGGGTCAGGAAGATCCTCTGGAGGAGGAAATGGCAACCCACTCCAGCATTCTTGCCTGAAGAATCCCTTGGAGATCCTGTTAGGCCACAGTCCATGGTGTTGCAAAGAGTCAAACGACTGAGCATGCATGCATGCATGACTTTCTAATACATTTTGGTATTTAAAAACTTGGCAAATTTACAGAACCGATTATGAATTGAGTCAATAAAACATGATTTATCATCTTATTCCTTTCTTCTTATTATTTTTTTTTCTATCTTCCTTTATAGTTAGGCTTTTGACTCTTAAGTCAAAAGGATTTGGGCAGGATTCCATGCTTTTCCTAAAACGGAGTCTGCACCCCTTCTCCAGTTACACACTTCTCCTGTCTCCCTCTCTGCCCTCATTCTTTCATGAACACCCCAGGAGAGCCAATGGAAGAATCTATAAATACCTGAGAATCCTCCTTACCTCTCTGGCTCCCTGAGCTAACAAAGGTTCTCCCATTGTTAGAGAACCATTGACTGAAATCACGTCCCTTGCTAGGCAAAATAATAACCGACCACGCGTTACCTCACAACTGGAGGTCCTGCCCAATAGGGAACACCGACCTGGCCTGCTGCTGCCAACAAGCTGCCACCAACCAGAATTCCAGATGGACCACAAGGAGGGAGGCTACTCCAGCCTGTATGTCCCGCCAACCTTCCAGAAACCCTCAGGCTGGAATCCATCTTGGCTGAGAGATGTGTTTGCCACCAGGAAGGACCCTAAGTCAGACCAAATATGGGCATAAGCAAGATGATTGGCCAGAGAAAACCTGGAAACTAACCTCATTATTATGAAACCCGAGACTATGAGCCACATGGCAGAATAGCTTTCCCGGTGCTCTCATACCTCACCCTGCTACTTTCCACTGGAGAGCCCCTTTCCAATAAAGTCTTTTGCTTTGTCAGTATGTTTGTCTCCTCACACAATTCATTTCAGAGTGTTAGACAGGAGCCCACTCTCAGGCCCTGGAATGGGGCCTCTTCCCAGAACTCCTTCAGCCTGTATTCAGCCAGTTCATTAACAATATTAGCTAAGTCTATGTCCACTTATACAGCGGGATTGGCTTCTCCCATAGATGCCACACGGAAGCCAGCGTTCACACCTTGACTTTTTTGGAGAAGTCTGATTTCCCTTAAATTCTAGCTACTGGTTTGTCCTGCAATTTCAGTTCTCTGATGGGTTCATGGGGTGTTTATTGTCTAGAGATTCTGATTTGATATTATCATTAATCTGGGAGCATTGATTTTTTTTTTTTTTCAGCTTTCTACACCCTAGGCAGCAGGCATTTATTTAAATCATCTTTAAAGTGTTTTTGATTGCATCCTTCCAACTCATTCTTAACTAAAATGCAGTATCCGAGAAAGAGTTCCATGCTTTATTTCTATTTTTAGCTCAAAAATTTTTACTAGCTTGATTTCTTTTTTATATCTTTAGAAAGGAGACTATTTCCCCTAATCATGAACTTACATTACCACTTCATTACAGATTTCACTTTCATGTTCAACCACTCTTTATAAATAAAGTTGTTTGGTTTTGCACTTTCTGAATAATAGCTGAATACTTCACTATTATAAACCTTATTTTAAAAAACAAAATCACTTGGCTGGAGCCCTGTCTTCATGCCTACTCACTATTAGCAATTTTTCCTCCTAGACATAGTTCCCCACTGTCAGTTACCATTTTTGGATAAATCATCTCTCTTAATTCAAGCATTGTTTCATAACATAAATATATTTTGATATGTCTGACCCAACATATATGATTTCTTTGATATTGGTCTTGGCTCAGAGAATATGTTCATTTCTGCATACCTACTAATACTAAACTTATTTTTTCATCTAATGGTGAAGCCTATCTAAAATACCCATGTGCTTTAGTTTTATTCTCCAGGGTTGTATCAAAATACTATTGTAGCATATCTATGACACTTATGCATATTTTATGATTATGCTAGTAAGAGCTCCCTGAGTTAGGACTGGGCTTTTATACTTTCATGTGTCTTCAGGCCCTAATGTAAAAATTTGCAAACTAATTTTTTTTTTTTTAGTTTATTTCACTAGGCCAAACCAAAAAATAGTTTATTTTATTGACTATGTCAAAGTCTTTGACTGTGTGGATCACAATAAACTCTGGAAAATTCTGAAAGATATTGGAATACAAGACCACCTGACCTACCTCTTGAGAAAACTGTATGCAGGTCAGGAAGCAACAGTTAGAACTGGACTTGGAACAACAGACTGGTTCCAAATAGGAAAAGGAGTACGTCAAGGCTGTATATTGTCACCCTGCTTATTTAACTTCATGAGAAGTACATCATGAGAAATGCTGGGCTGGAGGAAACACAGGCTGGAATCAAAATTGCTGGAAGAAATATCAATAACCTCAGATATGCATGTGACACCACCCTTATAGCAGAAAGCAAAGAAGAACTAAAGAAACTCTTGATGTTGAAAGTGAAGGAGGAGAGTAAAAAGTTGACTTAAAGCTCAATATTCAGAAAACTAAGATCATGGCATCTGGTCCCATCACTTCATGGCAAATAGATGGGGAAACAGAGGAAACAGTGACAGACTTCATTTTTCTGGGCTCAAAATCACAGCAGATGGTGATTGCAGCCATGAAATTAAAAGATGCTTACTCCTTGGAAGGAAAGTTAAGACCAACCTAGACAGCATATTAAAATGTAAGAGACATTACTTTGCCAACAAAGGTCTGACTAGTCAAGGCTATGGTTTTTCCAGTAGACACATATAGATGTGAGTTGAACCATAAAGTAAGTTGAGTGCTGAAGAATTAATGCTTTTGAACTGTGATGTTGGAGAAGACTCTTGAGAGTCCCTTGGACTGCAAGGAGATCCAACCAGTTCATCCTAAAGGAGATCAGTCCTGGGTGTTCATTGGAAGGACTGATGCTGAAGCTGAAACTCCAATACTTTGGCCACCTCATGCAAAGAGTTGGCTCATTGGAAAAGACCCTGATGCTGGGAAAGATTGAGGGCAATGTCTAGTCTTAAATTGTTAAAGCTACATATGTGGTATGCAGTGCAAGAATAGCTTCTTCAGATTTTTATTTCCTTTTTAATATTTTGAATTGTAAGTCACACTCCTCTCAGCCAGCAGTAGCAATTTTCTTTTCAAATTGAAAATCAAACTTACAAAACACATTAAGCTTCACTAGTGTCAAGTTTTCTTACCTTCAATATAAGAAACAAGACAGATATGCACAGTGGTAGATACAGTAGACAAGGTTCTGAGTATAGCAGCTTCTGATATCCATCCCTAAGTCACTCCATAATTGGAGTACATGTGTTACAGAGCAGGATGATTGGACATGAACCATTATATGTTCTATTATATGTTCTAGGGTCTCTTTGGCTTTTATATTTTGCTAGTCATATAGTCAATTTCCCAATCTCCAGTGCAGCTACACCTCATGAATTATACACTATTCAAAAAAAAAAAAAAGACTATCAGTGAACAATATTAAAAAGAAATACACATCCTTGTTTGAATATATGGTATTATCGTGAATGCAGTACATTTCTATAAATTTCTTAAATTAGTATTGCAAGGAGGATTTGAAGTACAGTTTATTTAAAAATAATGTTTGAATATGATCTAAGATTTCAGAGCTTGAAATTGTGGTACACTGACAAATTGTATATACTTATCAGTAATTAAATAAGAAAGTTTGGACTTCTGTTTAAATACATAGATATATATATATATATATATTTTAAAATAAAACCCAAAACTCAATGAATTATTATATTGTGTGTGTGTGTGTGTGTGTATGTATATGTATCTCCAATAACATGCTTGTGATTGAATCATAGTTTCTATTGGAAAGAAGCCTATTTTTTATGGAGTAGTTTGAAAACATATTTTATTCTTGTCTTCAGATGAAGACCATTGGCAAGTGAAAATAAAATAAAGGAAGACAGTTTAGTTAAGTTAGATAAAGACATTTCTCCTAGGGGAAAGCTAAATCCTACAAGAGAGAGCAAATATATATGAAGGTGAAATGAACTGAAAAGTCAGGATGCAGTAGATATAAAAATATGAAGAAATGCACCAAGTCTAATTGTTCTCAAAATAGCCCTTAGAAAGTGGGGAAGACATTTTACTTATTATTAGATCACAGTGATGAAGAAAATAAATCTAACAGGGCAGAGGTATAGCAAAAGGACTGAAGAACCCTCAGAGGAGGCCAAATGCTGGGAACTTTTGATATGTGGATTGAGTCCATTCTAACAGCAGTTAAGGAGACACTCTATGAAGATGAAAAAGCTACTCTAGAATGTAAATGACACTGGATAGGCTTGAGATACAAATACTGGAAAGTCCAGTATAAAATATTCCAAAGAATTTCTGAAGAGTTTGAAGATGGCATAGATGGGACTGTATCTCGAGAAGAATAATTCTCAAAATTTATGTAATTGAAACTCCAATTAAAAATAAAGCAAAGAAGAGATAAAAAAGAAACTCTACAAAGGCTCATTGAAAAAGACCCTGATGCTGGTGAAGATTGAAGATAGGAGCAGAAGGGGATAATAGAGGATGAGGTGGTTAGATGCCATCACTGACTCAATGGACATGAGTTTGATCTAACTCCAGGAGATGGTGAAGGATAAGGAAGTCTGACATGCTGTAGTCCATGGGATCACAAAGAGTTTACATGACTGAGCGACTGAACAGCAACGACAACAAATGAAAAGGCAACTCAATAGGGAGCATGATTGGATTAGAAGCTTATTTTATGGGAAATGTAATCCACATGGAATCATCCAATACCATATGGATGGAATGCATTCAATAGAGATATTACACACACACACACACACACACACACACATATATATATAATAAAACTTTAGAGACCTATAGAATCTATTCTTTTGCTAACTCACATTCTAGGAAGACTAATACAGTAAATTCAAGAGATTATATTAAGGAGGCAAATGTTTGGGTCAGAAAGTAAAGAATAATCAAAAGGTAAAATGAAGGTTCTTAATTCTAGCAAACACATTAACTGACATGTTCCAAGTGAATTTAGCTTAAAGTAGTTGATTAAGTTGATTATGATTTAACAGAGTCCAATTTAAGTGAAAAAGAATATAGCACTAGCATCTTACCTTAATATTGATGGAAAAAATGACAGAAATTTTATTTCAGGCCTAGAAATTCAAAGGAATTAATTGAAGGAAGTTAATGCCTTCAGGAACATGTGGTAGCAATTGGTCTTAATTGAGTATACACAAGCTTCAAAGACAGAAATTGTAGCTTCAGATTCCTTGAAACTAAGGTGTGGCCTCAGGTGCAAGCAAAATTTGTCCTAGAGACAGATTCCACTGGTTTATGTAATTCCATAGCAGAAAGTGAAACTGCAAAGCAGAAGCTAGTGTGGTATAAATATTTTAAATAATCAATCAAAAAATGTATGACACTGAATAAGCCCATATGTGAAATATGACTAGGGTGCTGACAACATAGGGTTAAAATGAAAAATAAAAATTGGAAAATTTTCTTTCAATAAATGAGTAAGAAGGGCACTGCAAATCAGATATGGTGACAGGCTAGGGTTGTCTACTCTTTAGTTGGGAGAGAAAACTTGTCTTTAAGTGACAGTCACTCACTGACACAAGAGTCAATGTCCCCCTCTACAATCTGGGGAAATCATGACAGTGTTTATCTTTTTGGGGGAGGCATGTTAACCAATTTTTCGAAAGTTCAAATGTAGTAAAAACTGGGCAAATAACATTGGCTTAATTGGTGAGACCAAACAAGAACGATACAGCTTCCTTCTTTTAGAAATCTTTGAGTTCCTGCCATATTCTTTGATAATAATAAGTAATGACTTCTTATAACTATGCCTTCCCTGGTGGCTCAGACAGCAAAGCATCTGCCTACAATGTGGGAGACCTGGGTTCAATCCCTTGGTCAGGAAGATCTCCTGGGGAAGAAAATAGCAATCCACTCCAGTATTCTTGCCTGGAAAATCCCATGGACGGAGGAGCCTGGTAGGCTACAGTCCTTGGAGTTGCAGACTCGGACACGACTGAGCGACTTCACTTCTTATAACTATACTTTCCACAGAGGAAAGGTGTAGGGACTGGGGATGGCCATTTAATTAATTTGTTAGGCATAGTGGTATGGACATCGGTGAGTTTCAGCAATTTTGAACTTTTAGGTAAAGCACAGCAGACTTAATGCTTTCAAGGAAAATAGCACATCTGTTAGACACCCTCTTGTTCTTCCTAATCATTAATATCTTTTATCAGTGAGAATAAACAATAAGAAACAGGAAGGGCATGAAGAAGCTCTTATTTAATAAAAGCAGAATATTTTTATTTGCCACTTTAATTTATTTACATTATTTTTCAGTTTGTGTCTCTCCATGTAATTAAAAATGGTAAAATTTATAACCATCTTAGGAATATCTCTATACTAATTTTATTGGAGTACCTTAATGTTGCTATTTAATTTCATTATAAAAACTCTATCATCATTTTATATAATGCATCAGGATATAATTTGGGATTGAATAAGGAATAGGTTCTCAGACTAATGTGAAAGTGGTAATAAATTTGACTTAATTAATGTTTACTATTCTGATCTAATTCAGAGTCAGGATTGATAGAAAGATATGGGTATATTTGAGAGACATTTGAGGGATAAAATCAAGAGAACTTGGAGTTGGATTTGGTGTGAACCATGAGGTAGAAGGTATCAAGGTGTCTCTTAGTTTTCTGACTTAAGAAAATGGATGGATGTGCGTTCCCTGGAAAAGAATGTGCTTTGGGACATAAGTATTAAGTTGAGTCCTGTTTATGCAAAATTTAACTGAAATCTCTGAAATATTGGATATAAAATTGGATATGACTTTGGGTGCTCAAAGACAAGTCCTGGGGTGGATATATTAAATTAAAAGTTTTACATCCAATAAGGGAGGATGTTTTAGAAGCAAAAAAACAAATATAAGTCCCTCCCCCAAAATAACTCTAAGTTAGTGTCAAGAAGGATAAAGGTTTAAAACTGAGAGAAGTTAGCTTTTCACCATTGAGAATGTTAGCTGTGGGTGTGTCATGTATGTCTTTTATTATGCTGAGGTAAGTTTCCTCTATTCTCACTTTCTAGAGAATTTTAGCCATGCACAGGTGTTGAAATATGTCAAAAGCTTTTCTGCATCAATTGAGATGATCATAAGATTTTTATTCTTTAGTTTGCTAGTGTGGTATATCCCATTCATTGATCTGCAGATACTGAAGAAGCCTTATATCCCTGAGATAAACCTCACCTGATCATGGGGGACGACCCTTTTAATGTGTAGTGGGATTCAGTTGGCTAGTATTTTTGTTGAATACTTTTGCATATATGTTCATCAGTGTTATTGGCCTGTAAGTTTCAAAAAGAAAATTGATATGTCTGTCTGGTTTTGGTATCAGGGTGAGGGTGGTCTCATAGAATGAGCTTGGGAATGCTCCTTATTCTGTGATTTTTTGAAATAATTTCAGAAGGATAGGTGTTAACTCTTCTCTAAATATTTGCTAGAATATGCCTGTGAAGCCATCCTGTCCTGGGCTTTTGTTTGTTGGGAGACTTTTAATCAAAGTTTCAATATCATTATGTGACTGATCAGTTCATGAGTTTTATTTCTTCCTAGTTCAGTCTTAAAAGGTTATACTTTACTAAGAATTTGTCCATTTCTTCTATGTTGTCCATTTTATTGCCATATAGTTGTTTGTAGTAGTCTCATGATTTTTTGCATTTCTGTAGTATCAGTCGTAACTTCTTTTTTATTTCTAACTTTATTGATTTTAGACCTCTACTTTTTCTTGATGAGTCTGGCCAAAGGTTTATCAATTTTATTTATCTTCTCAATGAACCAATTTCTAGTTTCATTGATCTTTGCCTTTGTTTTCATCTCTATTTCATTTATTTCTGCTCTGACATTTATGATTTGTTTCCTTCTACTAACTTTGGGTTTCCTTTGGTCTTCTTTCTCTAATTGCTTTAGATGTAAGATGAGATTGTTTATTTGAGATTTTTTCTTGTTCCCTTGGGTAAGATTGTATTGCTATAAACTTCCCTTTTAGAGCTGCTTTTGCTATACCTCACAGGTTTTGGACTGTCATGTTTGAACTGTCATTTTTCTCTAGATTTTTTTTTTTTTTAATTTCATCCTTGATTTCCCAGTGATCTGTTTAGTAACAGTGATCTGTTTAGTGGGCTGTTGAGTAACATATTGTTTAGCCTCCAAATGTTTGTTTTTTAAAGTTTTGTGTGTAAATAAAATCTATAAAGCTGGTGTACATATGTTACAATTATGTATATTTTCTTTGGTCCTTCATAAAAATATATTTGCCAATAAAAAGAAATTTGAAATAAAATATAATCCTATAGTGTTGTGGTCAGAAGAGATCCTTGGTATGATTTCAACTTTCTTAAATTTACTGAGGTTTGATTTGTGGTCCAAGATGTGATCTACCCTAGAGAATGTTCTATGTGTACTCGAAAATATTTTCTACTGCTTTAGGATGGAATGTTCTATAAATGTCAATTAAGTCTATCTGGTTAGAATATCAATTAAGGCCTATGTTTCCTTTTTGATTTCTGTCTGGATGATTTGTCCTTTGATAAGGCTGGGCTGTTAATGTCATCCACTATTATTGTGTTACTGTTGATTGCTCCTTTTATGGCTATTATTATTTGCCTTATAAATTGAAGTGCTCCTTTGTTAGGTGCATATATATTTACAATGGTAACTTTTTATTCTTGGATTAATCCTTTGATCATTATGTAGCTGTTGTCTCTTGCAATATTTTTTTTTTGAAGTCTATTTTGTCTGATATAAGTATTACTATTCCAGCTTTATTTGATTTCCATTTGCATGGAATGCCTTTTTCCATCCCCTCACTTTAGTTTGTGTGTGTCCTTAAATCTGAAGTGAGTTTCTTGTAGAGAGCATATATATGGGTCTTATTTTCTTTTTTTGTAATCCATTCAGTTACTCTATGTGTTTTGGTTGGAGCATTAAATCAGTTTTTACTTTTGGTAAATATAGATAGGAATGTTTTTATTGCAATTTTTCAAATTGTTTTGAATTTGTCTTGAAGGTATTTTTCCTCCCTTCCTCTTTTGTTTTCTTCTCTTGTGATTTGATGTCTATCAACGATATACCATGTTTTTGGATTGGAAAGCTCCGTACTGTCAACATAAATACACTACCCAAGGCAATATGCAGACTCAATGTAATCCCTATCAAATTACCAATGTCATTTTCCACAAAACTAGTACAAGAAATTCTAAATTTTATGTTGAAACACATAAAACTCTGAATAGTCAAAGCAATCTTGAAAAATAAAAATGGAACTGGAGAAATCAAATCCCATGACTTTATACTGAAACCTACATTAATCAAAATGGTGTGTTACTGGCACAAAAATAGAAACACAGATGTATGGAACCATATAGAAAACCCAGAAATAAACTCCTGAACCTATGGTCAAATAATCTATGTAAAGGGCAAAAATATACAATGGAGAAAAGACAATCTTTTCAGTAAGTGTTGCTGGGAAATGGGACCGCTACCTGGGAAATAATGAAACTTGAAAAATCTCTAACACCATACACAAAAGTTGAAATGTGTCAAAAATCTAAATGTAATGTTAGATACTATAAAATAAAACTCTTTTGGAAAACAAACAAAACACTCTTTGACATAAATCACAGCAACATCATTTTGATACACTCCTAGAGTAAAGAAAATTTTTAAAAAGTAAAAAAAATATAAAATAAAACCTAATTAAACTTAAAAACTTCTGCAGAGCAAAAGAAACCATTAAAAAATGAAAAAATAACCTATAGAATGGGAAAAATATTTGCAAATGAAAGACTGACAGTTGCTCAATCCCCAAAATATACAAACAGCTTGTGTAGCTCTATGTCAAAAAAGCAAACAATCCAATCAAAATATGGGCAGAAAATCTAAATAGACATTTTGGTAAAGAAGACAAACAGATGAACAAAAAAGCAGATGAAAAGTAACTAACTATCAGAGAAAAGCAAATCAAAACTTCAGTGAGGTATTATGTCACACTGGTCTGAAAGATCTTCATGAAAAAGTTTAAAAGCAATAAATGCTGAAGAATGTATGCAGAAAGGGGAACCGTCCTACACTGGTAGTGGAAATGTAAATTGGTACAATTATTATGGTGAATAGCATGGAGTTTTCTTCAAAAAAAAAATAAAAAATAGGACTGACTAACATATGATTCAGGAATCACACTCCAGGGCATATACCCAAAGAAAACTCTAATTCAAAACAATGCATTCATTCCAACAGCAATGGGAAGGATACAAAAGAAAATAAAATATTCACAATACAAGACAGTAAGGAGATAAGGAATAATGAAAATTTGCTAAGAATGGAAAAAATTTAAAATTTTAACATGCTCATATATTAATAATTTGATTATTAATTGTTGTTGTTCAGTCACTAAGTCATGTCTGACTCTTTGTAACCCCATGGACTGCAGCATGACAGACTTCCCTGTCCATCACCAATTTCCAGAGCTTGCTCAAACTCATGTCCATCGAGTCAGTGGTGCCATCCAACCATCTCATCCTCTGTCATCCCCTTCACCCACCTTCAATCTTTCCCAGCATCAGGATCTTTTCCAATGAGTCAGTTCTTCTCATCAGGTGGCCGAAGATTTGGAGTTTCAGCATTAGTCCTTCAAATGAATATTCAGAGCTGATTTCCTTTAGGATTGACTGGTTTGATCTCCTTGCTGTGCAAGGGACTCTCAAGTCTTCTCCAACATCACGGTTGGAAAGCTTCAATTCTTCCACCCTCAGCCATCTTTATGGTACAATTCTCACATCTGTACTTGACTACTGGAAAAATCATAGCTTTGACTATATGGACCTTTGTCAGCAAAGTGGTGTCTCTGTTTTTTAATACTCTGCCTAGGTTTGTCATAGCTTTCTTTCTAAGGAAAGCATTGTCTAATGTCATGGCTGCAGTAACTGCACTGATTTTTTGAGCTTCCTGGACTGTTGTATTCAGTGCTCATCCCACATCAGACTACTGACGACCCACCCCTCTGCAGGAGATTCCTCAACACACAGAGCCAAGTCTGGCTCAGTCTCTTGTGGGATCTCTGCTCCTTTCTCCTGGTTCCTGGTAGGCGCAAAGTTTTGTTTGTGCCCTCCAAGAGTCTTCCCCAGTCTTGTGGAAATTCTGTAATCAAATCCCTCTGGCCTTCAAAGTCAAATTCCCTGGGGATTCTCAGGATGGGGATCTGTTGTAGGCCCTAGAACTTTTTCAACATGTGAGAACTTCTTTGATATAGTTGTTTTCCAGTTTGTGGGTTGTCTGTTTGGTGGCTCTATTGTGGGGCTAATGGCGACCTCCTCCGAGAGGACTTTCACCCCACACCGGGCCTCCCAGCTCCACTGCAGCCAGAGCTCCTGTCCCTGGCAGGCCAGTGGTGATCTGTGCCTCCACAGGAGACATTCAACCACTCAAAGGCAGGTCTGCCTCAGTCTCTTGTGGGGTCTCTGTGCCCTGGTGTGCGCAAGGATTTGGGTGAGACCTTTGAGCATCTCTGGCAGGTATGGGGTTTGTTTCTAAACATGATTTTGCTCCTCCTGCCATCTCGCTGGGGCTTCTCCTTTGCCCTTGGATGCGGGATGTCTTTTTCTGGTGGAATCCAACATTCTCCAATCAATGGTTGTTCAGCAGCAAGCTGCAATTTTGGAGTTCTCACAGGAGATTTGAGTGCACGTCCTTCTACTCCATAATGGTTATCATGTTTTAGGTTTTGATTGCTAATTAGTGGAAGACAGAAACATTTACAGTCACTCAAATCACACTTTGTAAGATGTCTTCCATTCCTGGATTCAAAGATGACTTTTATCATACTTCCCTTGTTTGTGTTGCATTTATTTCCTAATACCTCTAATTAATATTTTTCATAGTTTATTTCCATTGTCATCATAGCTGAACTTCTTACAACACAAAGTATTCATGTGAAGTAGGCTGACTTCAAATATTCTCATATTTTAAAACATGTTCAGGAAGGAAAGATGGAACTGAAAACAACTGGTAACTCAAGCCACTGTATTATATCCATTTAAATTATATTCACAGAATAAACTACATCTTGACAATATGTTGTTAATATAGTAAATATTGATATTACTTAATAATCATCATTAAATTTAATGGCAGTTATCACAAGGTCTCTATAATTTGTTAAACCGATAGGAAATTTAATTTATTTAATTTCTTTAGTCATATTTTCCGGCTAAATATTTAGCATAATTCCTGAATTCACTCATTTTCAGAGTAGATAACTTGAAAGTACAAAATTTAAAAGATAATGCTTAATTATTTTGATGACCACACATACATTTTAAGTAGGTCATTTATATAGAGTCTTGTGCTCTAGAAAGCAGTTTCAAAAGTGAATTCATTAATCTCGGTATCCTGGTACAAAAGTTGTATATTTTTACAGCACAATAACCAGTAAATAAAAGGAAGTTGCCAAACACTCATTGTTAATGAATGGTGAAGCCAATATCAAGAATCTAATTTTCTGAGTCCATAAACTAGATAGATATATGGTTAACTAAAACTAAAGTGTCTACTTTATTTCTTTAAAATTATTACTGACACTAGAGCATTAAGATATGCTCAATATTAAAAATTATGACCAAAAACACTAAAGATATAATTTAGGGGAAGATGTACCTTTAGACATTCACCATTTTAGTAACTATTTATACTCTCAGAACACTGAACTTTCAAAAATGATGTTTAAAATCTACAACTTAAACACATTAAAAATCCTTCAGTAGCATTCTCTTTTGCCTAGAATAAACTATAAACTTCTTGAAATGACCTATAAATCTCTTTATTTCAGATCTCTTCCTATCTGTGTTAATTGGGATTTGTTTTTGCACTTAAACAGAAAATCCTAAAGTAACAATGATTTTAATAAACAAGGAAATATTTATTTCCTACTTAACCCCAAGGTAAGAAGCATAGGGTTCACATATGAGATGCATGAATTCACTAATAAATTCATGCTAATAATTCATGCTAATAAAAAATTGTGCTAAGAAATTCATGCACTTCATAGTTCTTACACTCACCATTCTGTTATATCTTGTATGTGGCCCTCAGCTTGATGGCCCAAGGTGGTTATTAGATCATCTTATTTTTAAGACAGAGTTAAGAATAGAATAATGTGTCAAGAAAAATCTTGGAATTCTGTCACTAGAGGAGAATGAAAATGTTTAAGGGCGACTAGCAGTCTACGTTCCACTATTTTTACTTATTGCCCATATTATTCTATTTCTTAATCACTGTTTTCCATCCATTTTGCCTTTTTGCAAGTTCCTTGAATACACTCAAACACTTTCTGCCTTGGCTTTTCCAGCATTGCTTAAAAACACATTCCACAATTATATATATGATTTGTTTTTGTCCATCTTTTGATAACAGCAAAATATAATTTTCAATGTTTTTCATATCTTTTTGATGCATTTTAAATCACTTTTTATATTTGATTACTGTAAAATTTTATCTCATTCACTTTTATAAGCACCTTATTTATATTTGACAGCACATTAATTTTTAATTATAGATTTTATATATATATTTCTCTACAGGTGTACACAGAAATAGAAATAGGTATATAAACATGTGTATAGGTATGATTACATAGACTATCAAAGGAGAGATCAATTCTTAAGTTAATCTGACCCATTATTCTCTGCCTTTAATTGTCCGTTTTTGTTTTTTTTTTCTTCGAAAGGAGTTGGGTAAACAGAGATAACAGCTAACTGTAATCATAAACACACAGACAATCACACACAATATTATAGCCATAGAAAGTATTATCTTTCACCACCAGTTTCCTAAACTCCAGTTCCCTCAGAGCAAGGTAAAGAGGACAAAATGATACCTGTGTATACAGTGGACAATATAACAGAAAAAGATTCTTTAGGAAACCTCTACATTTTATAATAGACAGTAAGCATGCCAACCATTTTGGAGAAGAAAATGGTAACCCATTCCAGTATTCCTGTCAGGAGAATCCCATGGACAGAGGGGCCTGAGAGTCTACAGTCCATGGGGCCACAAAGAGTCAGACACGACTGAGCAACTAACATACACAGCCAACTCTTTAGTCTGAAGGGAGATGTTAACTTATTACATCACAGCATATTTTTTAAAAAGTTTATTGGAGTGTAGCTGATTTACAGTGTGTCTTAGTTTCTGCTGTAAAACAAAGTGAGTCTGTTATACATATATCCACCCTTTTTAAAAATTCTTTCCACATATATGTCTATGCAGTTGTCATACCTTTACCTTGTTCCAAGGGAATTCCCAGGCGTTTTGCTTTACCAATATCCTTGAAAAAATAGTTTGCATCAAAGGGCTATTAATGCCTCCTTCATGGGTGTGCAGAAACTTACAGGTAATTATCTCACATTAATACGCAAAGATGCTCAGGAGTTTTAAATCAGAGGGAGATCAAGATGCTAGATGAAGAGGACACTGAGAAACACATTAAAAAATACTTCTGCATGTGGAACAACTTCTGCTGAAAACCATCTGGAGACTGGCAGAAAGTCTCTTCTAAAACTAAGGATGTGAAGAAAGATCCACATAGAGTTAGGTAGGAGAAATAATCAGGTCAGGGCCCATGTCCCTACCAGAGGACTCAGAAGTGGAGTGGGATATCACAGGCTCAGGGATCTTCCCTGGAGTGGAAGGAATTTGTGAGCCACATATTGGGTATTTCAGCCTTGGGAATCTGACACCAAGGAGATGACTTATTTTAGCTGACTTGAAAATCAGAAGGATTTATCAGAGAACTGCAAAATACTGAGACTTTAATCATGAAAAATAAACACACTATTGCTTACTCCAAAGAATAAGGTGGAGAAAGTAGACTGAATCTGCTTAAGGCTCTGATGGACTTGCCAGGACCTTCTCATCATGCATTTTGGCCAACACCAGGCACTGCACCAGTCCCTCTTCAGCCAGTGATGCTATCCATTGTAGTGGATATGCCATTACTAGGGGTCATAGGGAGGGTTGCTCACTTAAAGACCACAACATCAATTTGCACCCAAACCTCAAGGCTTCTGCTCCAGCATCTCAGGCCCCAGTCCCACCCTTGATAGGACAGTGATTGCCATAGAGCTAGCATCAGAGAAGCCATAGCTCATTTCTGGCTCAGACTTTAGCCTCCCATTTCCATCCTACCAAAGTGGCAACTGCCAGCACACACTGTAAAAAGATATAGCAAATTCTCACTTAATATCCAGGTCTCCCACCAGAGCCATTTGAGCACATGCAGGTTTCAAAGGGATGCTCCTTCAGAGAGACATGCCTTCAAGACAGGATTCATAACCATTTCATATTATTTCACAAAGAGACTGTCAGGCAAAACTTGAAGACAGAAGAATATGTTTCAAATGAAAGTAAAAGGAAAAGCTATAATAAAGCAGAGATAAATAATTTGCCAGGTTAAGAGTTCAAAGTAAAAAAAAAAAAAGAGTTCAAAGTATTAATAATAAGAATGCAAATGAAACCTGGGGAAAGAATAGATGAACACAGTGAGGTTTATAATAAAGAACTAGAAAGTATGAAAAAGAACCTGTCAGATCTGAAGAACACAATAACTGAAATGAAAAAATACACTAGAAGAAATTAACAGAAGACTAGGTGATAAAGAAGGATGAATAGGTGATCTAGAAGATAAAGTAATGGAAATCACCCAATCAGAACAATAAAGAGAAAACAAATTTTTTAAAATGAAGATAGTTTTAAGGGACTTCTAGAACAATACCAAGCCTATCAACATTTGTAATATAGGGGATCCAGAAGTAGATGAAAGAAAGGAGTATAAAATATATTTTATGAAATTATGACTGAAAGCTTCTTGAATCTGAAGAAAGAAACAGATTTCCAGGTACAGAAATGAGAGTCTCAAACAACAAGACAAAGACCAACACCAAGACATATCAGAATTAAAATGGTGAAAGTTAAATACAATGAGAGCATTTTAACAGCAGCAAGAGAAAAACAAAAGAAGCCACATATACGGGAACCCCCCATAAGATATCTACTGAACTTTCTGCCAAAAAATTGATGACAAGAAAAGATTGCAATGATATATTTAAGTGCTAAAATGGAAAAACAACATAGGAGACTCTACCCAGCAAGGTCATCATCCAAAATTGAAGAAGAAATAAAAAAATTTTCAGACAAGAAAGCAAAAACTAAAAAAGTCCATCAATACTAAACCTACTTTATAAGAAGTATTAAAGTATTTTTTTAATTAGAGAAGAATAGCTATAATAAGAAGTTAAGAATTTATAAAAAATGAAAAATCCCAGTAATAAGGACAAATATACAGTAAAGGCTATAAATCAGCCACATAAATTAGCTACTATGAAGATTAAAAAATTGCATAATCACCTATAACTACAATAAATTGTTACTGATACACATAAAAATATAAAATATGACATCAAAAACACAAAATGTTGAGAAGAGTAAAAATGTGAATGAGATCTCTTAAAGAATGTTTGAACTTAAATGAGTACATGTATTCACCCATAGTAACCACATATCAAAAACCCATATTAGAATTAGAGAGAAAGAACACAAGGATAACACTAAAAAAAAAAAAAAAAAAAATCAAATCACAAGGGAAGCAACTCAGGAGGGAAAAAAGAGAAAACTACAAAACAACCAAAACATGAGTTCCAAAATGGCAATAAATACATATCTGTTAATAATCACTTTAAATGTCAATGTGCTAAAAGTTGCAAATAACAGATGTTTCTGAGGGAGATGGAAAATAATATTGCCTGCAAACTGCAAATGCAAATGAAAAGAAGGCTGGGACAGCAATGTTGACATCAAAGTATACTTAAAACAAAGTTTGTAAGAAAAGACAAAATATTATATAATGATAAAGGGATCAATACTAGTAGAAGATATAACCTTTGTTATAAAATAACATTTGCAAGAGCAACTACATATATAAAGAAACTATTAACATACATTATGGGGAAAATGATTACAATACAAAAATACAATACAATAATATAATACAATATTAGGAGATTTCAACACCCCACTTCAAAGTGGTGTCAATAAATCACTTTTCCAACAAAAGTTTATAGAGTAGTTGCTGAAGCTGCAGTTCCAATACTTTGGCTACCTAAAGCAAAGAGCCGACTCATTGGAAAAAACTATGATGCTGGGAAAGATTTAAGAAGAAGGGAGTGGTAAAAGATAAGATGTTTAGATAGCATCACCAACTCAGTGGATATGAATTTGTACAAACTCTGGGTAATAACAGAAGACAGGGAAGTGTGGCATGCTACAATCCATGGGGTCTCAAAGATTATAACACGATTTAGTGACAGAAAAACAACAACAATTATTCAGCCATAAAAAAATAAATAGCTTTTGCCACTTGTAACAATATGAATAGATCTGGAGGACATTATCCTTAATGAAATAAGTCAGATGGAGAAAGACAAATACTTTACATTATCACATATATGTGCAATTTAAAAAAAAAATAAAGCTAATGCTGAATATAACAAAACAGAAGCAGACTCATCTATAGTAAACAAATTATGGTTAACAGTTGGAAGAGAGATGTGAGAGGGGCAGGATTTGGGAAAAGTATAAAGAAATCCAAAATTCTATGTAAAATAAATAAGACAGGGACTTCTCTGTTGGCCCAGTGTTTAAGAATCTGCTTGGCATTGCAGGGGACATGGGTTCGATCCTGGTCAGGGAACAAAGATGGCACATACCATGGAGCAACTAAGCCTGCTAGCACAAATAGAAAGCCTGTGTGCTGTACCTAAAAACTGACACAGCCAAATAAAGAAATTTATATATATATATATATATGTATGTATTTAAAGAAATAAGATATGATGATGTACAGCATAGATAATATACCAATATTTTATAATAACTTTAAATGGAGTATAATCTATAAAAATATTGATTCGCTATGTTATACATCTTAAACTAATATAAAGCTATAAACTAACTATAATAAAAATATGCAAATATGCTTACTGAAATTTGAGATAATATAAATATCATGATATAAATGTCTAGTAACTTAGAAAACTCCTAAATTTAGGAGCTTTTTTATATAAAATACTTAGAAGTGTGAAAGAAAGTACAGCCAGTGGGCCCCAAGGTGGGATTAGTGGTTGAATATAATGCTTTTACTTTTAACATTTCTTTCTTTCTCTATTTAGAGGCATCAATGACTTAATAGACGAGGAAGCTTATGAATTTGAAACAAGATCCTGGAGCAACATCCCACCATGTGTGGTGCATACAGGCCGGACATGGCAGTCTTTGCTCCTGTGGGGGAAGGGGAGATTACCTGTTATAGGAAAACTGAAGTCAGGTGGGCTTGTTATTTACTAGGGAAGCCAGTAGAGGGGCATGCTCTTTACCACCCCATTGATGAGCTATTATTAGTTGAGCCCCGGGATAAGTAAGTAGGAAGGTCAGTAACTTGAACAGGGCATAGGTGAAGCAGGCACTGGTCAGACAGGGGATATACAGACAGCGAGAAAACAGCCATCTTGACTGGCTTGACCATACACTCCACCCTTGAAGATCATGCATGATCCTTTAATCTTGGTCCATTCCTCTTCTGTGCTATCTCTAAGGTGAGGTATGTTGGGGACACTGCAACCAGATACCACAAATAAAATACAGATAGCTGCAGCCAAAGAGTATCCAGAGTAAGTCACACCTAGTATGCTCAGAACAGTCATTTGCTAGGATACGGGCAAATTTTGGAGCCAAGCGCCTACCAGCTCAATGGAAATGGGGTCAATAGCAGCAGTGCCCTCCCCAGTTTTAAGGGAGGAAAGGCCACCCTGGTTTTCACAATCCCAGAGCAACCCACACAGGGAGAGGAAGCTCAGCTTTAAAAGAAACAACTTAGTGGCCTAGCCAGGAGTCAGCAGTAACAGTATAGGTCTGCCAAAGCAGATATACAATACATGTGTGAAAGACCGCAAAACAAGCTGCTCTGGTCAGTAGAATTTAAGTTAAGCCAAACTGACTTTCCCATACCTCAATACATACAGATTTTTTAAATCATTTCCCCTTTTGATTGCAAATCTTCTGATAGAAAGCATTGATGACTTCAATGCTGGGGTGCTGGCTCATGCCCCAGGTTCAGCTAGTTAGGCAGTTAGAATAGGAAAAAAGGGTCCAAGATGGCAGGTAGAGAAAGTGGCAAGTAGAAGAATGATGTGGAGGGCAAAGAAAAGAAAGCCTGTGAAAGAGGAAGGCACTGATGGAATGAAAGCCTCTGGGCATGAAAACGCCCAGGCACACCGACTTCCCTGATTGGCCTGAGCATACCCTCTCTTTGAGTTCCTTTCTCTGTTTGGTCTTGGGTACAAACCCCATTTTGCATGTTTTGTCTTGGGTATAGGCCCCAATTGGCTCCACCAATCGTTGGGCTGAACCCCACAGGCCTACAAGGACAGTACTTGGCCAGCTTCTGACTGAAGGAAGAGCCTGGAATCAGCAACAGCAACATCAGTGGTGTAATGGACGGGGAGCCTACAGATCTGAAGCAAGGTCCTGGACCAGTAACCATCTATTGTGGTGGACAGCAGCCAAGACATGGTGACAGTCTTCACAGCAAATTTCGCTTTATGGAAATCAGTATAGGAGACAACTTACAAGATTATTACACAATTGTTTAATTATCACACTTCTGCCACCACTAGAAATTTAATCTGTTTATTTTTAATCTTTAAATTAAACAAAATTAATCCCTTAATTTGTAATTGTTTATTGCAGCCACATGTCAATCAAGAAAGATGCCATATTCTTATGTGACTCCTAACTTTTGGGCTTTAGGTAATTTTTGTAAGCATAACAGTCTAAGCTACTTTGAATAATCACCACCTCCAAAGACCCTCTCCCCTGGTTGCAAGATGCTAACCAAAAAATAGAACTATTTACCACAGAGAAGCATGACCCGAGTGCTGACTGTGAGCAATTGGATTTGTCAATTAGAAATTTATCAGTTCTATAGAGAAACCTGCTTCTCAGTAAGTGATGAAATGTCTGGTTCCATTTTTAATGTTTGACTGCTGACAGCTTTCAGCACTCATTTCTCCCCCTTTTCCACTCGGCCCATATCTAGAAAGAGTATATCTGGACAATCTGATAGGAAAATTTCATTGCTCCATTTTTGATACATTTTTGTTGCCGCTAAGTCATGTCTGATTTGTTGCAACCCCCTGGACTGCAGCACAGCAGGCTTCTCCGTCCTCTACTATCTCCTGGAATTTGCTGAAACTCATCTCCATTGAGCCAGTGATGCCATCCAACCATCTCATCCTCTGTTGCCCTCTTTTCCTGCCCTCAGTCTTTCCCAGCATCTTTTCCCAGTGTCTTTTCCAATGAATCTGCTTTTCACATCAGGTGGCCAGGCTTTTGCAAACCCCATCAATCCCAAACCCATGGAGGAACCCTAACTTTAGCAACCAGTGGAACATAAGCACAAAAAATCCAAAACCTCTTGGTTGCTCTTTCACTTAAGCCAAAGGGTACTGATTCTACTCTCCCCAGAATGTCTCAGGTGAAATATTTCTAATTCTTTTGGTCTATGTGCTATGTCATCAGGCTGAATATCTAAATGAATTTTGAGTGAGAAAGTGATCTGTCCTCCAACAAACTGCAAGACATATTATAGTAAAGCTGGGGGTTAAGAATACAAAATAGGCAGTGAAGCCATAGAGAAGTAAAGAAAAATCTGGAAATAAATCTTGAGGTGAAAAATAGGAGATACAGTGCAATATCTGTGAAAAAGTAGTCATATTACAGGCATCTGTTTTAAAACAAGGGAGATTATAAAGAAAAACCTTCTTAAACAGTTGCAATTATGAAAATTATTTTTGATATTTGACATCTAATGTATCATTTCCACTTAAAAATGTATGCAAAATAATTAGTCTACTAAAACTATTGTTGTTGTTTCAATAGAAGTAACTGGAATAAGACTTTCTCTGTGGTGTCAGAAATCTTTAGAAAAGTTTTAAATGGCAAAATCTTGGATGTAATTATATTTTTCTTTGTGTTGAGCTTTTTTTTTTTTTCTTTCTTCTTGGTTTGGTTGGTTACTGGTGTTTTTACTTTATTTTATTTTATTTTTTTTGACTTTTAGGAAGTGTTCAAAAATGCTCCATTTCTATGGTTTCCCCAGATACCTTCCTCTAGCATTTGCTTTCTTAAATTGACTATTTCACAGGCATTTTGCACTCATTCAGTCACTGCATGCCTGCAGAGCATTTCCATAAACTGATCTCTTTTTGAAATCAGTGGGGATTAAACATTTATGGTGTAGCTGGAGAGGTATGAAAGTATATAAAGTTTAGTGCTCATAATTTTCACAATTCTCCTCTTGTATGCATATTTCTCATAGGGAAAATTTTTTTAAAATCACCTTTAATTGTAAGATTGTCATCTGAGTTGACACCTGAATAACTATATCAAAACAAACTGATGACTGTGTTCATGTGTGATTTTTGGTAATGAATATTTGTAGGTGGTTATATTTGCAATTTGTCTTATTAAGAAAAAAAAGAAGAATGGAATCTTTGGTTTACTTTGAAATGAGAACAGTGAAACTGTATTCTGGACTTTTCAAAGATAAAATCAAAATAAATTTATGAGCATTCCTAAAGCATAGTAAGGAGCTTACTTGTCAATCCAGTAATTGATAATAACCATAGAATAATTTTAAATCATAACCATAGGATAATTAAAGTATAGAATTATGAGTAATTAATATATAGAGAATAATTAGTAGTGATAGAATAATTATAAATCATGAATGCTGTGTTTTATTTACCTTAATCAGATCAGTTCCAGATTATCATTTTGTCTATCCTATTCAATTGACTATCAGGGAAGTGAAAAAAGACAGCTGATTAAATGTAGTAACTGTAGTTTTACTACAGTTTTGCAAAGCAGTGACAGAAGAAATATGAGTATTATTAGGGAGTATTTGAAATCTAATGGATGCAAATTATTCCCCAGAGACCACTAAGTTATCTCCAAGATATAAGATTTTCAAAATAATTTTGTGGTGAAAATTCACCACAGACATGTAGTCAGCATTCAGTTCAGTCTAGTTCAGTTGCTCAGTCATATCTGACTCTTTGCAACCCCATGAATCGCAGCACTCCAGGTCTCACTGTCCATCACCAACTCCCAGAGTCTACCTGAACTCATGTCCATAGAGTCGGTGATACCATCCAGCCAACTCATCCTATGTCGTCCCCTTCTCCTACTGCCCCCAATCCTTCCCAGCAACAGGGTCTTTTCCAATGAGTCAACTCTTTGCATGAGGTGGCCAAAGTATTGGAGTTTAAGCTTCAGCATCAGTCCTTCCAATGAACACCCAGGACTGATCTCCTTTAGAATGGACTGGTTGGATCTCTTTGGGAGAGAACTCAAGGGACTCTACAGTCTTCTCCAACACCACAGTTCAAAAGCAAAATTCTTCGGTGCTCAGCTTTCTTCACAGTCCAACTATCACATCCATACGTGACCACTAGAAAAACCATAGCCTCGACTAGACAGATGTTTGTTGGCAAAGTAATGTCTCTGCTTTTTAATATGCTATCTAGGTTGGTCAAAACTTTCCTTCCAAGGAGTAAGCGTCTTTTAATTTCATGGCTGCAATCACCATCTGCAGTGATTTTGAAGCCCCAAAAATAAAGTCTGACAGTGTTTCTACTATATCCCCATCTATTTCCCATGAAGTGATGCCAGATACCAGGGACCAGATGCCATGATCTTAGTTTTCTGAATGTTGAGCTTTAAAGCCAACTTTTTCACTCTCCTCTTTCACTTTCATCAAGAGGATCTTCACTTGATATTCACTTTCTGCCATAAGGGTGGTGTCATCTGCATATCTGAGGTTATTGATATTTCGTCCAGCAATCTTGATTCCAGCTTGTGCTTCTTCCAAACCAGCGTTTCTCATAATGTATTCTGCATATAAGTTAAATAAGCAGGGTGACAATATAGAGCCTTGACGTACTCCTTTTCCTATTTGGAACCAGTCTGTTGTTCCATGTCCAGTTCTAACTGCTGCTTCCTGACCTGCATACAGGTTTCTCAAGAGGCAGGTAAGCTTGTCTGGTATTCCCATCTCTTTCAGAATTTTCCACAGTTTGTTGTGATCCACACAGTCAAAGGATTTGGCATAGTCAATAAAGCAGAAACAGATGTTTTTCTAGAACTCTCTTGCTGTTTTGATGATCCAGCGGATGTTGACAATTTAGTCTCTGGTTCCTCTGCCTTTTCTAAAACCAGCTTGAATATCTGGAAGTTCATGGTTCACGTATTGCTGAAGCCTGGCTTGGAGAATTTTGAGCATTACTTTACTAGCACGTGAGATGAGTGCAATTGGGCAGTAGTTTGAACATTCTTTGGCACTGTCTTTCTTGGGGATTGGAATGAAAACTGACCTTTTCCAGTCCTGTGGCCACTGCTGAGTTTTCCAAATTTGCTGGCATATTGAATAGAGCACTTTCACAGCATCATCTTTCAGGATTTGAAATAGCTCAACTGGAATTCCATCACCTCAACTAGCTTTGTTCGTAGTGATATTTTCTAAGGCCCACTTGACTTCACATTCCAGAATGTCTGGCTCTAGGTGAATGAACACACCATTGTGATTATCTGGGTCATGAAGATCTTTTTTGTACAGTTCTTCTGTGTATTCTTGCCACCTCTTCTTAATATCTTCTGCTTCTGTTAGGTCCATACCATTTCTGCCCTTTATTGAACCCATCTTTGCCTGAAATGTTCACTTGGTATCTCTAATTTTCTTGAAGAGATCTCTAGTCTTTCCATTCTGTTGTTTTCCTCTATTTCTTTGCATTGATCGCTGAGGAAGGCTTTCTTGTCTCTCCTTGCTATTCTTTGGAACTCTGCATTCAAATGGGAATATCTTTCCTTTTCTCCTTTGCTTTTTACTTCTCTTCTTTTCACAGCTATTTGTAAGGCCTCCTCAGACAACCATTTTGCCTTTGTGCATTTCTTTTCCATGGGGATGGTCTTGATCCCTGTCTCTTGTACAGTGTCATGGACCTCCATCCATAGTTCATCAGGCACTCTGTCTATCAGATCTAGTCCCTTCAATCTATTTCTCACTTCCACTGTATAGTCAAAAGGGATTTGATTTAGGTCATACCTGAATGTCTAGTGGTTTTCCCTACTTTCTTCAGTTTAAGTCTGAATTTGGCAATAAGGAGTTCATGGTCTGAGCCACAGTCAGCTCCTGGTCTTGTTTTTGCTGACTGTATAGAGCTCTTCCATCTTTGGCTGCAAAGAATATAATCAATCTGATTTCGGTGTTGACCATCTGGTGATGTCCATGTGTAGAGTCTTCTCTTGTGTTGTTGGAAGACAGTGATTGCTATGACCAGTGAGTTCTCTTGGCAAAACTCTATTAGCCTTTGCCCTGCTTCATTCCGTACTCCAAGGCCAAATTTGCCTGTTACTCCAAGGGTTTCTTAACTTCCTACTTTTGCATTCCAGTCCCCTATAATGAAAAGGACATCTCTTTTGGGTGTTAGTTCTAAAAGGTCTTGTAGACCTTCATAGATTCGTTCAACTTCAGCTTCTTCAGCATTACTGGGTGGGGCATAGGCTTGGATTACCGTGATATTGAATGGTTTGCCTTGGAAACAAACAGAGATCATTCTGTCGTTTTTGAGATTGCATCCAAGTACTGCATTTCAGACTCTTTTGTTGACTATGATGGCTACTCCATTTCTTCTAAGGGATTCCTGCCCACAGTAGTAGATATAATGGTCATCTGAGTTAAATTCACCCATTCTAGTCCATTTTAGTTTGCTGATTCCTAGAATGTCGACATTCACTCTTGCCATCTCCTGTTTGACCACTTCCAATTTGCCTTGATTCATGGACCTAACATTCCAGGTTCCTATGCAATATTGCTCTTTACAGCATCGGACCTTGCTTCTATCACCAGTCCCATCCACAACTAGGTATTGTTTTTGCTTTGGCTCCATCCCTTCATCCTTTCTGGAGTTATTTCTCCACTGATCTCCAGTAGCATATTGGGCACCTACCGACCTGGAGAGTCCCTCTTTCAGTATCCTATCATTTTGCCCTTTCATACTGTTAGTCAGCATTACCACATGCCAAAGTTGGGTTTTAATCACTTTTATCAGTGGGTAAGCATCCTGGGAATAACAGATACAGATTCAGGATGAAAAATAGTACATTCAGAATGAATAATAATACAGACATATTGACTGTAAGAGAAATGAGTTATTGAAAGTTTGTTATGAATTATATTTTAAAGGTTATTCAGACATCAATTAGGTTTTGGCAAAGATTAATTTTCTCACAAATAATATGACTGTATAATATGGGTGTGTTCAGTTTGTCCTTTTGTGTTGAGAGACAGGGAGATTGGAAGAGAGAGAGAGACGACAGAGAAAAAGGTGGGGAGAGGCGTAGAGAGAGAGAAAGGACTGGTAGAGAGACACATATACAGATAAATAAAACTGGGTGTTAATCATTTTCTGTGAACAGTATGATATAATTTGGATCTAGGAGCAAGGAAAGAAAATGTAGTACGTAAAATTACCTTGAATAATCCATGGCCTAGTTAGGAAATACAATAACATTTAGTGTTTTTGCTGCAGTTGTTTTTTGATTTTGTTTCTAGTTTTTTTTTTTTTCCCCTTCCTATGGAGATTTTTCTCATCTGACAAGGTGAAGAAAAACACACTCCATGTGGAATGAGCACAAAAGCCATTGCTTGCCCAGGGAGTCTAGAGGATTCCAGGATCTCAAATACACTCTTTCGAGAATTGTGCTATGCTCCTAGTTCCTGGTAATGATGTTTATTAATAGCTTACATTTCTATTGAAATGTATTAGAAGTTTTAGCAGCCATTGTAGTTGTCCACATAAAATTCTGGAGAAACAGCTAACTGGCCTTCCCTGGGTGGGGGACAGGGGGCGGGAGGTGGGGAATTGGTTTCCTTCTACATTGCATTGATAGCAAGAAACTGAGAACAATAGGCTATAGATAAATCAATAACTGTTCCCTGTTTTAAATTTGGACTAGGTTACTGATGAATTGGTGGAAACCTTCAGAGAATCAAGGATTTTATTAATTTATTCCCAATCTAAACCCTTTGAGAAATAAAGCAACATGAGCTTTAATCACAAATGGCCAAGAACAAGCAGATTATTTTTTAAACAAAGTGGAAAAACCCTCAGCTTTCCCCTATTCAATGTACCTGCAGAGATACCAGTACAGAGAAACAAAAGACCCAGCTTTGTACATAGTCAATCACTCAAATTGGAACAAAGGACTGGTTCCAACTTGGGAAAGAAGAGCGTCAAGGCTGTATATTATCCCCCTGCTTATTTAACTAATATGCAGAGTACATCAGTAATCTTAGATATGCAGATGACACCACCCTTAAGGCAGAAAGTGAAGAGGAACTGAAGAGCCTCTTGATGAAAGTGAAAAGGAGAGTGGAAAAGTTGACTTAAAGCTCAACATTCAGAAAACTAAGATCATGGCATCTGGTCCAATCACTTCATGGCAAGTAGATGGGGAAACAAGGGAAACAGTGAGAGAGTTTATTTTCTTGGGCTCCAAAATCACTGCAGATAGTCACTGCAGCCATGAAATTGAAAGCCACTTGCTCCTTGGAAGCAAAGCTATTACCAACCTAGACAGCATATTAAAAAGCAGAGACATTACTTTGTCAACAAAGGTCCCTCTAGTGAATGTTATGGTTTTTCCAGTAGTCATGTATGGATGTGAGAGTTGGACCTTAAAGATAGCTGAATGCTAAAGAATTGATGCTTTTGAACTGTGGTGTTGGAGAAGACTCTTGAGAGTCGCTTCGACTGCAAGGGTATCCAACCAGTCCATCCTAAAGGAAATCAGTCCTGAATATTCATTGGAAGAACTGATGTTGAAGCTGAAGCTCCAGTACTTTGGCCATCTGATGCGAAGCATTGACTCATTGGAAAAGACCCTGATGCTGGGAAAGACTGAAGGCAGGAGGAGAAGGGAACTACAGAAGATGAGATGGTTGGATGGCATCATCGACTCAATGGATGTAAATTTCAACACACTCTGGGAGTTGGTGATGGTCAGGGAGGCCTGGCATGCTGCAGTCCGTGGGGTCTCAAAGAGTCAGACGTGACTGAAGGACTGATTTGAACTGAAGTGAATCACTCAAGTCATTATGTTAATATAAATAAAACACTTTTCTGAGAAAAGTCATATTAGTCGAATGCCACAGTCATAAACAGCTGTCTAAGTTATCCAAATGTTACAGGTAAAATGTATTTTGCTCAATAATTTACCATTAAAATGGGGCAAATAAGCCTAAACATCAGTAGGGAATCTGAACAAAGATATAAAAGAAAATGTCAGTTTTCTCTTTATGTAATTCTAAACAAAAGAAGTTGCAAGGGAAGAAGTCACAGGGCATAGTTTCATTGTTGGATTCTAGCTGAGCCTCTAAACCTACTGTCATCTTAAAAAACAGAAGTATAAGGATTGTCTGAAACATAGTTTTCTTACAGCAAGGAGAGCAGAAGAGCCCAGGGGACTCTGATCTGATCTATTGTTTATGAACAACACTGTTTGAATTCCCAGGACTAAATCAATTTGCAAAATTACTGAAAAGCCATGTTCTTTCAAATTCTAATTAAGAGATCTGAAACAGGATGACTAGAAGAAGAATACTCTATTTTTTCAAGAAGTTATGATGGGGTGTGCACATTTTTCAGATTTTGCCCAAATATTTCACATTTCCTTGGGACTGGTAAATTAAAGCAAACATGTATGTGACTATTATATTTTGTTAAATCCATCTAATAAAGTGTAATTGAATATTTCAGGTTGATAAGCTCAAGAAATATTCTTTGTTGCTTATAGATTGTGTGTCATAAATGCATTCATGTTTAGTTTTTGTTAATGAGGTGGTGATTCTTGCAACAGGGTATTCTAAATCGTCAGTTCAAGGATGGGATGGCACAATCAGCATTTCAATAAGCCCTGGGGTAATTCTGAAGAGGATTGTCCTTAGACTACATTTAAACAGACAAAAATATTTTAGATTAAAGCTGTTTTTATTTTAGCTTTACAAATTAGGAAGCCTTAGCTTTTCTCTCACAGTATTTCCAACATACAGCCATCAACTAAAATAAAAGTAACTAATAACATTTAGATCTCTACTAACAATCAACAGTGAGATTGCTATAGTAACTAGTGAGGAACACTTGCCAGTAAGATTTAGAAATTAAAAATAAGACTATTTAAACTAGCATCAAAATATCTAATGCCTCTGAATAAATCTGAGAAACTATATGCAAAACATCTATGGAGAAAACTATGCAATTCTATTGAAAGATATTGCTGAAAACTCTAACAAGTGGGCATATTCACCAATACCATGACTTGGAAAGCTCAAAATGTCAAGTGATATCAAATAGAAATACAGATTATATTTCATAGCCTATGTTAAATGTCATGTTTTGGGGAGGGTGATTGAAGAAATTTGACACAGTCATTTTAAAATTTATGAAAAAATACAAAATTTTGAGTTTAACTCAGGTAATCTAAAGAAGAAAAAAATGGTAAAAGTGTTCTACTGAATAACATTTATCACACTCTATAGTTATTAAATAGGACTTTATCAAAATTAGGCCAGACAGAGATTTGGCATCATTTGCTCCACACATGAACCACTATTTTTTAAAAATAAAGTTTTATTGGAACTCATGTATGTATTGTTTACGGTTGCTTCTATACAACCCCGGCTAGTGACAGTTTATAACCCACAGTGTAAAATAGTTCCCATCTGACCTTTTAAGATAAAGTTTGCCAATCCCTGAACAGGACATAAATACTCAAAAACAAGAAGAGGGAAGCAAACTAGAGAAGCCAGAATATTGCATGCATACATATTTAATATATGACAAAGATAAAACTACAGAGGTACACATACAGAGCAATTCTACAGGCCTCATGTTACTAATGTTAAAGAGAAAATGATGTCATTAGAAGATACTATGAAAGAATACCTTCATGATATCTGAGCAGTAATAGATTTCTTAAATGGCACATTAAAAAAAAAATCTATGTATAAATGAAGAAGTTTGTAAACTTGACTACATTAAGGTCATATAATGAAGACACAAAATTTAAAAACTGAGAAGCAAGCCATATGGTAGGAGAAGAGAATTGCCACATATTTAACAGGTGAAGGGATTATATTTGTAATATTTTTACAATTTAAATATTTTAGAAAGAAAAATAAACAATTTGATAGAAAAATTCATAGCAAAGAAAAAAGGAAGGAAAAAAGTGAAGAAAGGGATGATGGAAAAGAGATTTCTTAAAAGGAATCTGTATAAATTCTTCAGAAATGAGGACATATATATGGTCAAATATTAAAACAGGTAACAAATCTAGTTAGTATTTGATAAATTCCAAAGTAAAACCGCAATTATATACACATTGCATATCCAAAAGACTTAAGGTTTTAAAATACATAGTCTGAAAACAGCAAGTTGAGAAGAATTTGGAGCAATCAAAAATTATACTAGAAGTAGAAATATAAACAAGTCCAGAAGGGTTGCAGATTGATTTTGAAAGCCAAAAACAGATATTATTTTCTATACTTGAGAATTCATGTACTCTTCAATTCAGCAAATCTACTTAAACACTTTTTTTTTTTGGCAGAAGCATGCTTATTTGCACTTAATGTATGTACTCATATGTTCATGGTATCATGATAAATTAAGTTGGAGCAACTCAAGATCAAGAATAAAATGGACAAATAGTAATTAATTTATACAAAAGAATACCTTGAGTAATAAAAATTATGAATTATATTTATAATAATAACTTAGATGAATTTGTAATTATTATGCTGAGTGGAAGAAGACAAACAAAATTAATACATACTGGACAATTTAATTTCTATAAATTTTGAAAAGAGATGGAACTATAGATTAGTTGCATTTTTGCTTGCATTTGTATTTTATACACATTTTGTGTAACATTAAAATTTCTAGCAGAAAAAAATGGCAAAAGATAGTACACATGATTTATGGAAGAGAAAATCTGAATAACTGATAAAAATAAGAAAGCATACTCAACATCACTGATAATCAGAAAAATTCAAATTAGAACTAGATATAGATTTTAACACTTGTCAAGCCTGCAAGATTTAAAGTCTAATAACTTTTCTTTTTTTTAACCTGTGTTGAATATAACATTTAAATTGCTACTGGAAGTGTAAATTGTTAAAATCAATTTGGGGATCAACTCAACTCTACCTAATTAAAGTTTTGAGAATGTGCACTCTTTGGAATCCAGTCATCCTGCTTTTAGAAATCGACATTGTGAAAATCTTTTCCATAGGGGGATGAGGAGACAGATTCATGAATGTTCACTGCAGCACTCTTAGCATTATGAGACAACACACAAATAATGCAGCCATCTATCAACAGAAGGATGAAAAATAAATACATATTTATTTATTCAGCAAAAGGTTGTATCAGCTAAAATCAATAAACCAACTCCAGGTACACAGATATAAATAAAGTTTTTGAAAAACCTAATCTTGGGGAAAAAAAAAAAAGACTTGCAGACTGTATGACAGGTAAACTCATTCCTTCCAACAGTATGAGTGGGAGATTAAATGCATAGTTACAGATAAGTAGCTTTCTTTATTGTCCCAATTAATTAAAAATAATTCATCAAGTCAAAATGAGGATGGGAAGACAGTGCTAGAGACTCATTTATTAAAAGAGTAGATGTGAAATTGTCTTCTTGGAAAGTAGAAGACTGAATTCCTCAGGGAAATTGTCACTTTTTGCTAGGTCGTTTTGAATTCCCGTTTGAGATTTATGGCACAATTTAAATGGAGCCCAGTCAAAAGAGTTCTATGATTTTCACCAGTCACATCCAGCTGCTGATATGAAGATGAAGAGAAGGTAAAGTTTGTGCATATTGGAATCTAAGGTTTTCCAGGCAAGGTGACAGCATATGGAGTGAGTTACAACAGTAAAGAGTTTATAAACTGGATAAAATCTAAGCTAGAAAAAAGGGAAAAAAAAAAGAAAACATGAGTAGTTGAAAAATGAAATAGCTGTATTTGTTGATAGAACAGAAAATGTTCGCTTTGATTGTACTGGTGTAAAGGAGCAAAAAACATAATATATGTCTAAAAAGAGTTACATGTGTGAAGTTGGGATTTCAGAGATGATATGGTAAGTGAGAAGGACAATGTCTAGGACATGTGAAAAAAATAGAATAAAGAAATAGATTACTGAAAGTGCAGATGCCGAAAACCTAGGAGGCCAGGGAGCTGGACAGATCATCACTGTAAATTTAGACCTTGCCAGGAATAACTCCAAAAACACTGGTATGAGAGAAGGTGGTAAACTAAGTGAAAGAATGAGAATTCAAGCATGAAGAGGAATGAGACATGTTAGTTTATATCAACATCAAAGAGAGCTAGGAGATGGTAAAGTCTAATGGCACCATTTGAAAGAATCTTTGGTTTTTGATACATAACAAATGGTCTGGCGGGTAAAACAAAATACAAGGAAATATACCATCTTTGGGCTTCCCAGGTGGCTCAGTGGTCAAAAAAAAAAAAAAAAATTCACTTGCAATGCAGGAGACTGAAGTTTGATCCCTGGGTCAGCAAGATCCCCTGGAGGAGGAAATGACAACCCATGCCAATATTCTTGCCAGGAAAATCTCATGGACAGAGGAGCCAGGCACGCTACAGTTCATAAGGTTGCAGAGAATCAAACTGAAGTGACTGCACAGATGCCATCTTCAGGCCTTATAATACACGGAGTATTGAAAGAAAAACAATGAAAGCTTCCACTTTGAGGGCTGCATTGGCTGTCATATCTTCAACAAAATAAGACGACAGAGTTTGAAGTGGGATGTGGATGAGAGCTACGGATAGTAGAAGGTGGCGCAAAGGGAACAAAGATTTGAAGGTAGGGAAAGGAGGAAAATTGGGTCCCTTTAAGGAATGCATAGAGCTGAATAGGGATGAGTTTCAGTGGTGACAGATTTGTGGAATGTTTTTTACTGGTGACAAGAACTGCACAGTTATAATAGGATTTTCTTGATTATTCTAGAGAAAAGGTGAATGATCACTTCAAATTAAGGCTTCCCTCATATGCTCTTTTTTTTTTTATTAATACTAGCATAGTATAAAAGAAGTATGAAAACATTTAGCCTACTTACAAAATAAAGTTGAAAAAATTGGAATACTTTTAATGTCCTTTAACATAATTTAATATATGTAAGAAAATAGAAACAAATTATTAAATCCTAATACTAAGTCTACTCTATGTTTGAACACAGTAATTTATAGAATTAAATTATTTATTAAGCTATTGATTTTATTCACTTTTGCTTATGCTACAAAAATCAAATAATTTTAAAAGTGCTTATTTTATTGTGATAGACCACTTAACATGATCTCTAGTTCAGTTCAGTTCAGTTGCTCAGTTGTGTCCAAGTCTTTGCGACCCCAGTGACTAAAGCATGCCAAGCCTCCCTGTTCATCACCAACTCCCGAAGTTTACTCAAACTCATGTCCATTGAGTCAGTGACGCCATCCAGCCATCTCATCCTCTGTGGTCCCCTTCTCCCACCTTCAGTCTTCCCCAGCATCAGAGTCTTTTCCAGTGAGTCAGCTCTTCACATCAGGTGGCCAAAGTATTGTAGTTTCAACTTCAGCATCAGTTCTTCCAATGAATATTAAGGACTGATTTCCTTTAAGATGGACTGGTTGGGTCTCCTTGCAGTCCAAGGGACACTCAAGAGTCTTCTCCAACACCATGGTTCAAAAGCATCAATTCTTCAGCGCTCAGCTTTCTTTATAGTCCAACTTTCACTTCCATGCATGACTACTGGGAAAAAAAAAAAAATGTAGCTTCGACTAGACTGATATTTGTTGGCAAAGTAACGTCTCTGCTTTTCAATATACTATCGAGGTTGGTCATAACTTTTCTTCCAAGGAGTAAGCAGCTTTTAATTTCATGGCTGCAATCACCATCCACAGTGATTTTGGAGCCCCCAAAAATAAAGTCTGCCACTGTTTCCCCATCTATTTGCCATGAAGTGATGGGACCAGATGCCATGTTCTTGGTTTTTCTAAATGTTGAATTTTAAGCCAACTTTTTCACTCTCCTCTTTCACCTTCATTAAAAGGCTCTTTAGGTCTTCACTTTCCACCATAAGGGTGATGTCATCTACATATCTGAGGTTATTGATATTTCTCCTGGCAATCTTGATTCCCACTTGTGCTTTATCCAGCCCAGCATTTTTAATGATGTACTCTGCATATAAGTCAAATAAACAGGGTGACAATATACAGCCTTGACATACTCCTTTCCCGATTTGGAACCAGTCTGTTGTTCCATGTCCAGTTCTAACTGTTGCTTCCTGAACTGCATACAGATTTTTCAGGAGTCAGGTCAGCAGGTCTGTTAGTCCCATCTTTTTAAGTATTTTCCAGAGTTTGTTGTGATCCACACAGTCAAAGGCTTTGGCACACTCAATAGAGCAGAAGTAGATGTTTTTCTGGAACTCTCTTGCTTTTTTGATGATCCAACAGATGTTGGCAATTTGATCCCTGGTTCCTCTGCCTTTTCTAAAATTAGCTTGAACATCTGGAATTTCAGTTCACGTACCGCTGAAGCCTGGCTTGGAAAATTTGGAGCATTATTTTACTAGGGTGTGAGATGAGCGCAGTTGTGCAGTAGTTTGAGCATTCTTTGGCATTGCCAAGATCTCTACGCTCCTAACAAACTTTTAATCATACAATCAGTATTGTTAGTGCTTCCCAAATGGCACTAGTGGTAAAGAACCTGTCTGCCAATGTAGGATATGAGAAAGACACAGATTCAATCCCTGGGTCAGGAAGATCTCCTGGAGGATCACAGGGAAACCTACTCCAATATTCTTGCCTATAAAATCCCATGGACGGAGGAGCCTGGCAGGCTACAGTGAAGGGAGTTTCGAAGAGTCAGACAGGACTGAAAAGACTTAGCATGCACACATGCACAGGATTGTTAACTGTGGACACAATATTTCACAGAAGATCTCTAGAACTTATTCATCTTGCATAAATGAAATTTGCACACTTTGAACATATCCCCATGTCACTGTCCACAGCCCCTGATAGCCACCATTCTAAACTGTGCTTCTATGACACATTTGACTATTGTCTATTGACTATTTTAGATGGCTTATAAAAATATAATCATGCAATATTTGCTTTACTGTAACTGACATTTCACTTAGCATAATGTCTTTCAGGTAGATACAGGTAGCTTTATATGGCAAGATTTCCTTCTAAAGTTTTTAAATTTAATATTATTTGGAAATACCTTAAGAGGTTTTCAGTTTCCCCAAAATAACATGATGATTTGCAATGGACGTTAATCTTAAAGTCAGATAAGTTGAGAATGTACTACATGTTCTGCCATCTAATAATGACAGGCTCTTTTGAAAATCACTAAACTAGTTCTTCATTAATAAAATGAGAAAAATATAATTGTTAGGATTAAATAAGCCATGTAGAATCCCTGGTCCTATTTGGTGAATAAGATATTGGTCCCTCTAAATATCCTGGAAGTTAAACAAGTAGTACCTAATTAGGGTAGTATAAAGAAATTAGACCTTAAGCTTATTTAAAAGGAGGACCAGGATTATCTTATTGACTTCAGTCTCCACTTGATTCTGATTAGATAGATAGATGTTTTCATTTAGAAAACATGATGCATTCAGTTTCTACTTAATAAACTATTAAATGTCTCAACTAGTGAAAATAAAACAATGACCAGGCGAAAATGTTATTCTCCTAACAATATGTAAGGAATTTCTCTTAGGGAAAGAAGATCTTATCCACTTTGATGGGAAAATTCTCATGTAAGCCTGCTTGAGTTAGAAGCTGACCTGTATGTGGATTCACCTGCCTTAGATATAAGAGACTGGCAGAGGAAGGACTGTTACTAATTCTCACCGAGTCCAGAGGAAAAAGGAGACTGAGACTACTTTCATTGTAGTCAAAGGAACTTGGTAAATTGTGATCTTGCTCTTGGCCTTTAAAATTCTCCAAGAAAGTTACAAACTCATAAAACATAGATGTAAGAAGCACCCCCCCCCTCCTTTTTCTTTAAATAAAGTAGGGAAAGATGAGTATGTGGCCAACGAGAGAGTGCCTCTCTTTTTCTAGAGCAGAGAGAGGGTCTGGAGGAAAGAAATTGCTGAAGATCTAAAGTATTGGGAGGGATGCTCTAAAATATGTTTGCCCAAATCTTAAAGGGCCAGAGACTCCCTCTGTTAGTGGGATGACAGGAGTACCCTAAATCCCGATTTCTGCCTCTAAGCAGAGAGCTCTTTGAGATACTACACTGTACTTCCTTCTATTCATCTGTCTTTTGGAGGACTCTCATAGCTGTTCATTTTTACTTCAGTTAGTGATTATAAACAGTGAATTTCCCTTAGGCATACTCTCTCCACTGCAGCAGTAATTGACCTGTGCAACCAGTCTTTGGGGACTCATTGAGGCTTCGAATTCCTTTAAAAGTGTTCTTATAGCAAGACAGCATCTTAGAACCCCTCCTAATTCACTTGTACGGATCACTTGCCTCTGGGAGTAGCTATTAGTCAATTTTTTTTTTTTTTTAAATCACAAAAGCTTCTTATAAATTTCTTCTTATAAACTACATAAAGGAATAAACAAAGTTACATTCTGATTAAGTTCATAAAACACCAGGGAGCTGATATTGAATAAAAATAACATATGTATATTATGCTTTACTGCCAAGAATTGTGTTCATATGCTTTATTTTATTTTGCAACAATCTTGTTAGTCGCACATGTGATTTTATCTTTATTTTACAAGTGAAAAGACACAGATTCAAAATGCAATGGGCTTGCCCAATATTACTACTGAGGACTGAGAGGAAATAAGACTCATCCAGGAAACTTTCCGAAGCTAAGGTTTTGGATACAATGCAATGAGTTTTCTCTATGTGCACACAAATGCCATGTATGACTTGAAGTGGTCATTCCTGTCAATTAGTCAGATTCAGTCTACCTCTTGTCTTACTTTTCCTTTTTTGATAAGTATTTAAGTAGAGTAATAATGTTTAAGCATGAAATGGTGCCTATTTTTTTCTTATGGCCAGTGTCCCTTTTGATATTTTTAAATCAATTTTAGGTTTAAAACCAAGTAATGATCTGATCTTAGGTTGCACAGTTGAGAAAGATACAGAGGAAGAGGTAAACTAATGACAAATTCTAAAATAAATTTGCAAAGGAAAACTTGGCTATGAACCAAATAGTGCTTGATTTATAGACAAAAATCCTAGAGTAAAACAGAATATAAATATAGATACAGGAGTTCAAAAAGAATAGAAATGTCCAGCCTCCATTTGGCCAAATGTGTATTTTTTTTTAATTTATTTCTATTAGGGTATAGAAAATACTGAAAATTTTGTTAAGAACATATTTTTATTTTTTTAACTTATGTTAGATATGAATTATTTGAAGTCACTATAGTAAGGTGTAAAACATCTCTGAATACCTATTGTAAAAACTGAATATGAAATATTGTCATGTTCACTGTGTTCATCACTTCATGTCCATTAAGTCAAGACTCACAGTATATAAGGTAGACAGTGTTATTGTCTGAAGTTTAAAATAAGAATAACTGGAGATGTTAATGTTTCATGTCCAGAGTTGGACATGACTGAAGTGACTTAGCACTCCAGTACACATACACAAATATAAATGGAAAGAGAGGAAGTATAATTTTCATATCTAGGTTGTTTTATTTTCTTAGGAGCTGTAAGATGGACCAATGTAGTTTACTTAGCTGTAGTTCATTTGTTTTTATTGCTGATAGTGTTTCTTGTATAAACATCACACAATTTATTCATTTATTGTGCTATTGATAGGTAATGTCCTCATTCTTTTTAAGTTCTTCATCATTATTGCTGCTGTAAAACTGCACACATTTTGTAAGAATAAACCTGGGAGTTAATATCATTTTTTAATGTTGGTCATTGTGCTCAGTGTTTAGTGGTATATGTTTGGGGTTTAAATTTTTATTTTTCTAATTATTATTAAAGTTGAGCACATTTTCATAGGACAGCTGTAAATCTTCTTATAAAATATCTTTTCAAGTTATTTGGACACTTTTTTGGACTTGTTTCTTATTTTTAATAATAAATTATATAATCTAATTCAAGTACTTTGCCTGATATTTTTTTTTACAAGTAAATACTCCCAAACAGTTCAGAAACACTTTGCTAATGTTTAGCAAATATTTTGCTATGCTGTTAAATTAAAAATTACAATTTTAGATTACATCAACTCTAATCCATTTGGAAAGAATTGAAGCTTTTTAATACTGAGTCTTCCAATAAATAAATAAATCACAATAAGTTTATGAATTAATTTTAATCTTTCAACTATTAGTAGTAGTATATCATGCTACTCTTTGTTGACTCTTAGATACTGATAAAAATCTTGGAAGTGGCCATACTAAATCACTAGAATTGATTAATTGACAAAGGCGTAGTCTGATTTTTAGTCATACAGAAATTCAGTAATTCAGTCTTTACTATGTTCTTATTTTTAAATTAGTATGACTTTTGTTAAAATAATCTCTATCGGCCAAAAATCTGATATGTATTACATTTAAGTATGTTGTCTCTATGACTTTGAAACTAACGTGATCCTTGCAAATAATTTTGGCTTTTTATTCAGTAACTTAGCTAATGATGTATCTCCTTTATTTCCCAAAGGAAAAAACAGTTTTCTCACTAAAAATAACTTAACCTTTTTAAAATTTTACACTTAATGAGTGTTATTATATGATACTTTATATATATTTTTGGTACACAATTTAAAGTTTAAAAATTAGAATAGAAGTACAAATGTTATCTGAAATTAAATGACATGGAAGAGAATTTGAAAGATTTTTTTAAAATTTTATTTTATTTAACAAGAAATATATTTGTCTTGGAGTTGCTTTGCAAGTGTTGGTCATACTTATAAAAGTGAAATGCTCATAACTTCTAATAGGCTTTAGATAAAAAAAAACTTTATATTATTTCAGTTGACCAGTTACACATTACATACTGAGCAAAACACTATCAGGTACTGTGAAGGAACTAGAGAGGTAAAACAAAAAGGTCTGCTGTGGTAGGCTTTTACTGAGATGACAAGAAATTAGGTAATTAAGAAAAGCTAACAAGGAGTCTCCCTTAAGTGATATAAATTACTTGTAATTTTTCAATCTGCTTTTTCTTTCATCATTTACTATTTAGATGAAATGGCAACTGGTATCACTTATTACCATATAGTTGTATCATATTCTTCTTCAGAACTGTACTCTAAATAAAAAAATTATAAAGTAAGCATCTGTCACTATTAACAAATGTTTCATTTCTAATAATGACATCTTAAATATCTAAATAGTTAATGAATCTTTAATTAACAATAATTTGTATTGCTTTAATATGATTTAAAAGTCCATTTGGAAATGCTATATGGATGGAATTAGATCTTTTAAAAAACTAATTACTGTCTCTCTAATTATAAATCTTAGAAATGATCCTAAGGATGTAATAAAAGATGTGATCAAATATTTATGCTAAGTAATAATCATGGCAGTGAAATTTATTTTAGTAAATATTGGCAGTGCTCTGTATGTCAATTATATATCAACACATTCTTGATTGGTCTATTATCTAGAAAATTTAGCCAAGTATTAGAATATTGTGCAATTTTTAAGTTCATGGCTTCAAAGATAACTTATATATGAAATGTTTATGATATAATTTTGAGTGTAAAAACTATGAAAAAATGCATATACATTACTGTATTGCAGTTTGTGTGTTAGTGGGATGTATGCATGTGTGCTTGCATGCTTGCTTCTGTGTGATACAAGAGACACAGAGAGAAAGCTGTCAAAAATTAAGTATAGTCTACTTACTCCTTTGGGGTTTACTAAGAGGGGTCACTTGGATTCAGTACCCACAATATCATCTCACTCTTGCAGGAAAGAAAAACTAAAATGGCAAGATAAAATAATCAATGATAAACTTGGTTGATGACAGCAATGACAGACAATTGGTTTTATTTTCTTGGTTGAACATCCTGTGATGTACAGAAGGAAGAATGACATCAGATCAGCTTAAGTCAGTATTTTCTCCAGCTTGTTTGTTTGACAGGGAGGCACAGGTTTCTTGTGGGTTAACTGAGCACCTCAGAAAGTGTTTGAATAAGACTAGACTTTCTGCCTTAACTCAGAGACCTTAGTAGCAAAAGTTATGGAGTGTGGCCCAAGGAGAAGGTATTGAGAAAAGGAAGTCAAATAGATCACACATGTCAGAGAAATACAGCATTCAGAAGGCACTTGTATGGCCCTCTGAAGGGTTAGATGTTCTTTTAACATGTCTGTATTCATTTCTGAACCCTTCTTTAATTTCTGACCCAAGAAGAGTTTCCTGGTTCACCTTTGTAACTCTCTTGCAGCAGTCATGGAATCCATACATTTTCTCAAGAAGTCCTACTTATTTTGAAATGAATGGTATTTAGAAACCAATATTAAGATGGAGGGATTCTAGATATCTTAGCTTTTTAAAGCTACTATAATAAAAATAGGGAAGATCCCTTGGAGGAGGAAATTGTAAACCACTCTAGTATTCCTGTCTGGAACCTGGTGCACTATATATCATAGGGTAGCAAAGAACTGGACACAACTGAGTATGTACTCACAAACAAAAATAGCAAAAATACCATAGACTGGATGGTTTACAAAACAAGAGAAATTTTTTCTCACAGTCCTGGATCCTGGGAAGTACAAGATTAAGGTGCCAACAGAATCTGGGTCTGGTAAGGCTCTGCTTCACAGTTCATAGATGGCCAACTTCTCACTGTAACCTCAGATGGTGGCTCCCAAGGACCTGTGTTAATGAGCATTAATCCTATTCAAGAGGATGCCACCCTTATGAGCTAGTTACCTCCTAAAGCATGGGTCCCCAAACCCTGGGACACAGACTGGTAGCTGTCCATGGCCTGTTAGGAACTTGTCACACAGCAGGAGGTGAGTAACCAGTGGGTGAGTTAAGCATCATCTGTATTTACAGCTATTTCTCATCACTTGTCTGAGTTTCGCCTCCTATCATTTCAGTGGTGATATTAGATTCTCATAGGATTGCGAACTCTACTATGAACTGCACTTGAGAGGAATCTAGGTTGCGAACTTCTTATGAAAATCATTCTGAAGCCATTCCCCTCCTCCCCTAGGCCCTAGTCCATGGAAAATTATCTTTCAAAAAAATTGTTTCTGGTGCCAAAAATGTTGGGGATCACTGTGCTGAAGTTCTCACTTCCAGATTCCATTGTACTGTGATTAGGTTTCAACACACAAATTTTGGGGTACACAAGCAGCCTACAGTACTAGGTAAGCTGGTTTGTTATCATTATGTCTTGGTGTTTTCAACAGACAAAGCTAGGGATTGTATCTCTGTATAGATAATAAAGTATAATATATATTTAATATTTACCATACATAGGATAATTTTGACATTGGCTTTCTCAGGTGGTGCTAGTGGTAAACAACCTCCCTGCCAGTGCAGGAGATATAAGAGATGTGGGTTTAATTTCTGGGTCAGGAAGATCCCCTTGAGGAGTGCATGGCAACCCACTCCAGTACTCTTGCCTGGAGAACCCCATGGACAGAGGAGCCTGGCATGCTATAATCTATGTGATGTCAAAGAGTTGGACATGACTGAAGCAACTTAGCGCACACACACATAGTGTATATAATTTGGAATTTGAGGTTTTACTATCAATTCATAATTTATAGATTAATATTGAAATCTCAAATTCCATCCCAATACCAAAAGGCTTTCCCTTGTAATTCTCCCATTACACTTTTGTATCTCTTCCTCCCTTATTTGCTTCCCTGGTGGCTCAGATGTTAAAGAATTTGTCTGCAATGCAGGAGACATAGGTTTGATCCCTGGGTTGAGAAGATCCTCTGAGGAAGGGAATGGATGCCCACTCCAGTGTTCTTGCCTGGAGAATCCCATGGACAGAGAAGCCTGGTGGGCAATGGTTCATGGGGTTCCAAAGAGACGGACACAACAGAGCAACTAACACTTTTACTTTTCTCCCACGTATAGAATTCTGGCTGTCAGTTCTACCAGTGTATTTACTCCTTTACTCAGTACTACAACATATACAAAAGTTATAAAATTGATAAATACATACATTTAATTATTTTTAAACTATTAAATAATGTTCAAATTTCTTTGTAGCTCTTTCCAACTTGTATAAGCAGTGTATGTATTTACTTGGATTATTGAAAATTATTTGGTTAGCTATACTTTTTCCTTCTCAGGTATTTGTTATTAATTTGGTACAGGCACACCTTGGAGACATTGCAGATTCAGTTCCAGACTACTGCAACAAATGAAAGTTGCAATAAAACAAGTCACACACATTTTTTGGTTTCCCAGTGTATAAAAAAGTTATGTTTATACACTAATCCATTAAATATGCAATAGCAATATATGTTTAAAAGAATGTACATATTAAAAATCATATTGCTAAAAATGCTAACTAACATCTGAGTCTTCAGGGAGTCATAATATCTTGTTGGAGGAAGCTCTTGTCTTGATGTTGGTGACTGCTAACTGATCAGAGTGGTGTTGCTGAAGTTGGGGTGATTCTGGCAATTTCTTAAAATTAGACTGAACATTGTCACAGTGATTGATCCTTCCTTTCACAAAGGATTTTTCTGTAATATGCAATGCTGTTTGATACCATTTTACCCACAGTGGAATTTCTTTCAGAATTGGAGTCATCTCGTCAAACTCTGACACTTCTTTATCAATTAAATGTATGTAATATTCTCAATCCTGTTGTCGTTTCAACAATCTTCACAGAATCTTCACCAGGAGTAGTTTTAATCTCAAGAAATCACTTTATTTCCTCATGCATATGAAGCAAATCCTCATCCCCTCAAATATTTCTTACGAGATTGTGCAACTCCAATACATTTAGGATTTATTTCTTATCCCACTTCTCTTGCTATTTCCACTGTGGTTACTCTCTCCACTGAAGTTTTGAACTGTTCCAAGTCATCAAGATTGAAATCAACTTCCTCAATGCTCATTTTAATATTTATATTTGACCTTTTCCTCTGAATCACAAATGTTCTTATGGGGATCTAGGATGGTGAATCCTTACCATTTAATTTAATTTGTCCAAATCTATTTATGACCCAGATAATCACAATAGTGTGATCACTCACCTAGAGCCAGACATCCTGGAATGTGAAGTCAAGTGGGCCTTAGAAAGCATCACTATGAACAAAGCTAGTGGAAGTGATGGAATTCCCATTGAGCTATTTCAAATCCTGAAAGATGATGCTGTGAAAGTGCGCCATTCAATCTGCCAGCAAATTTGGAAAACTCAGCCATGGCCACAGGACTGGAAAAGGTCAGTTTTCACTCCAATCCCCAAGAAAGACAGTGCCAAAGAATGCTCAAACTACCGCCCAATTGCACTCATCTCACGCGCTAGTAAAGTAATGCTCAAAATTCTCCAATTCAGGCTTCAGCAATACGTGAACCATGAACTTCCAGCTGTTCAAGCTGGTTTTAGAAAAGGCAGAGGACCCAGAGATCAAATTGCCAACATCCACTGGATCATCGAAAAAGCAAGAGAGTTCCAGAAAAACATCTATTTCTTCTGCTTTATTGACTACACCAAAGCCTTAGACTGTGTGGATCACAACAAACTGTGGAAAATTCTGAAAGAGTTGGGGATATCAGACCACCTGACCTGCCTTTTGAGAAACCTGTATGCAGGTCAGGAAGCAACAGTTAGAACTGGACGTGGAACAACAGACTGGTTCCAAATAGGAAAAGGAGTACATCAAGGCTGTATATTGTCACCCTGCTTATTTAACTTCGATGCAGAGTACATCATGAGAAATGCTGGGCTGGAAGAAGCACAAGCTGGAATCAAGATTGCCGGGAGAAATGTCAATAACCTCAGATATGCAGATGACACCACCCTTATGGCAGAAAGCGAAGATCAACTGAAGAGCCTCTTGATGAAAGTGAAAGAGGAGAGTGAAAAAGTTGGCTTAAAGCTCAACATTCAGAAAACTAAGATCATGGCATTTGGTCCCATCATTTCATGGAAAATAGGTGGGAAGACAGTGGAAATAATGTCAGACTTTATTTTTTGGGGCTCAAAAATCACTGCAGATGGTTGCTGCAGCCATGAAATTAAAAGATGCTTACTCTTTGAAAGTAAAGTTATGACCAACCTAGATAGTATATTGAAAAGCAGAGACATTATTTTGCCAGCAAAGGTCCATCTGGTCAAGGCTAAGGTTTTTCCAGTGGTCATGTATGGATGTGAGAGTTGGACTGTGAAGAAAGCTGAGCGCCGAAAAATTGATGCTTTTGAACTGTGGTGTTGGAGAAGACTCTTGAGAGTCCCTTGGACTGCAAGGAGATCCAACCAGTCCATCCTGAAGGAGATCAGTCCTGGGTGTTAATTGGAAGGACTGATCCTGAAGCTGAAACTCTAGTACTTTGGCCACCTCATGCAAAGAGTTGACTCATTGGAAAACACCCTGATGCTGGGAAGAATTGGGGGCAGGAGGAGAAGGGGACAACAGAGGATGAGATGGTTGGATGGCATCACTGACTCGATGGACATGGGTTTGAGTAGACTCCGGACTTTGTGATGGACAGGGAGGCCTGGCGTGCTGCGATTCATGGGGTCGCAAAGAGTCGGACACAAGTGAGCAACTGAACTGAACTGATTAGATAAATCACTATATCTGTGGCAGCTATAGCCTTATGAAATGTAACCCTTGAAATTAAAATTTTGAAATTTGATCTTACTTCTTGATCCATGAGTTTCAAATAAATTTATGTCAGTGTGCATAAAAGGAACATGAATCTTATTGTACATCTCCATCAGAATTCTTGGTTTACCAGGTGCACTGTCAAAGAGCAGTATTACTTTGAAAGGATTTTTTTTTATTATAGTAGTTCTTTACAGTGGGCTTAATCTATTTAGTAAGCCATGTTGTGAACAGATGTGTTGTAATCTAGGCTTTTTTTTTCCATTTTCAGAGCATAGACAGAGTAAATCTAGCATAAGTCTTAAGGATCCTAAGATTTTCTAGATGGTAAAAGAACATCAGCTTCAACTTTAAGTCACCAATTACATCAGGCCCTAAAAAGAGTGTCACTCTGTTCTCTGAAATGTTTAAGCCAGGCATTGACTCTCTTTACTAGCTATGAAAGTTTTAGATGACATCATCTTCCAATATAAATCTTCTTTGTCTGCACTGAAAATCTGCTGTCTAATATAGCACCTTCATTTATTATTTTATCTAGATCATCTGGATAACTTGCTACAGTTCTACATCATCACTTGCTGCTTCACATTGCACAAGACATTATGGAAATATATTTTTTCCTTAAACCTCATGAACAAACATCTGCTAGCTTCAAATTTTTCTTCTGCACCTTCCTCACATCTCTCAGCCTTCATAGAATAGAGGAGAGTTAGTGCCTTGCTCTGCATTCAGCTTTGGCTTAAGGAAATGTTGTGATGGGTTTGATCCTACATCCAGACCTCTAAAATGTCTCCATGTCAATGAGCCATTTCCTTGTCTTATCATTCACATGTGCACAGTGGGTTAGCACTTTTAATTTTACTCTAGAATTCGTCTTTTGTATTCACACCTTGGCTGATTGTTAGGCACAAGAAGCCTACCTAGGCCTATCTCAACTTTCTGCAAGCCTTCCTCACTAAGCTTAATCAAGTCTACCTTTGTAGCACATTTTGACCTTCTTCATCCAATTCCCCTTCCCTCACCTTCTGTCTCTGCTAATGAGAAATCTGACCTCTTTTTCCATGAGTTTGTTTGTATGTCTTGCTGTTTGTTTTGAAGTATAATTGACCTACCATGCTGTATTAGTTCTTATTATACAACATGGTGAAGATCCGAGCTGCACCAGAGAATGAGGAGCTTACTGAAGCGATGTGGATTCTTAAGAAGACTTATCAAAGTGGAAAGATGAAGAATGACTGAGTCAGCATCACTGATTCTACTCCCTTGGGCATCACTGATACTGAAGCTTAGCAGAGCACCTGGTATTTTCTTGTAGGATCAAAGAGAAAGATTCTCAATCATGCCTGAAATAGAGAGACTCTCAAATCATAGAGACTCTGAATTGTTTTCCCCACACTCTGATGTTCAAGGAATGACAGAACTTGATAGAATAGCTTGTAAAAAGACAGGCACCATCCCAGAGATTAAAGTGAGGAAAGAAATACTCAGAAACTGCTGTGATCCCTTAAAAGGGCAACACTGCAGCAACCTGGCCTAAAATGTGTGATTGAAGATCCCGAAGATGAAGAAGGTAGACTGTTTAGGTTGGATCCCTATAAAATGTTTACCGTTGATTCCTTTGAGGAAGAAGAACTCAGTATTTTAAAGCAGCTGAATGTCAATCCACAGATACTGAAATATAATTTGGAACTAATTTATGAAAACTTTAAGTCAGAAAAAATCTTGAGAGCTATGCTTCCTGAAGTTCAAGATGTGACCTCACGTTTTTGCAGAGTTGGGCACACTGCCCACCTGAAACTTTGACATCATCGACTACCTTACAAGCATTTAATTGGCCAAGTTATGATTGACAAAAATCCAGGAATCACCTCAGCAGTAAATAAAATCATTGATATTGATAAAACTTACTGAAATTTCCAAATGGAAATACTATCTGGAGAGGAGAATATGGTGACCAAGTTTTGAAAAAACAATTACACCTATGAATTTGATTTTTCAAAAGTCTACTGGAATCCTTGTCTCTCCACAGAACACAATCACATCACAGAACTTCTCATACCTGGGGATGTCCTATTTGATGTTTTTGCTGGGACTGGGCCCTTGGCCATTCCAGCAGCAAAGAAAAACTGCACTGTGTTTGCTAGTGATGCCAATCTCAAATCCTGTAAATGGCTACTGCACAATTGTAAATTAGATAAAGTGGACCAAAAGATGAAAGTCTTTAAGTTGGATGGGAAAGATTTCCTGCAAGGGCCAGTCAGAGAAGAGTTAATGCAGCAGCTGGGGCCACTGTCAAAAGGAAGAAAACACTCTGTGCGCATTGTCATGAATTTGACAGCAAAGGCTATTGAGTTTCTCACCGCTTTCAAAGCATTCTTAGATGGCAGCCATGTGGCAGTGAGTTCCTTCCCACTGTGCACTGTTACAGCTTTTCCAAAGATGCTAATGCAGCTGAGGATGTTTCAGCAACAAGCTGGAACTGTATTAGACATCTCCTAAGAACCATGCAGTTCAATCCACTTAGTGAAAAATGTGGACCCTCATAAGGAAATGTTATACATCACTTTTTGGATTCCTGCTGCTGTACTTTATAAGAACCAGATTGTAAATCAATACAATCATGAAGATCCACCTCTTAAAGGCCAGAGGACAGATACAGACTTTTAAGAAGAAAAAGCACAAATTGCTTTGGTCACTTAATTGGAAATAGTTTCTCCATCTTCCCACTAGACCTCTGTGATAGTGAACTATCATTTGTATGATTTCTAATATTTTAGCATTCAGTTACTTGAGTATTGAACCCTTTTATTTTACCCTCGCTGGCTTCCCATACATGCAGCATGGTGTTATTTTCTATGCATTTTCTAAATGATCACTAACATAAGTCTAGTTATGTTATGTCACCACAAAGATACTATTACTTCATTCTTGACTATATTCTCCACACTATTGTTTTATACTTGTGACTCATTTGTTTTGCAGTGGAAATCGATACCTCTTAATATTCCTTGCTTATTTCTTTCCTCTCTCCCACCAAGCACCATGGTAAACACGTGTTTTTTTCCTCTGTATCTACGACTGTTTCTGTTTTGTTATGTCTCTTCAGTTTTTTGTCATTTAGATTACACATTCATTTCCTCAGTTCAGTTGAGTTCAGTCGCTCAGTTGTGTCCGACTCTTTGCGACGCCATGGATCGCAGCACGCCAGGCCTCCCTGTCCATCACCAACTCCCGGAGTCCACCCAAACCCACGTCCATTGAGTCAGTGATGCCATCCAACCATCTCATCCTCTGTCATCCCCTTCTCCTCCTGCTCTCAATCTTTCCCAGCATCAGGGTCTTTTCAAATGAGTCAGCTCTTCTCATCAGGTGGCCAAAGTATTGGAGCTTCAGCTTCAACATCAGTCCTTCCAATGAACACCTAGGACTGATCTCCTTTAGGATGGACTGGTTGGATCTCCTTGCAGTCCAAGGGACTCTCAAGAGTCTTCTTCAACACCACAGTTCATTTCCTACTTTAGCTAAATACCTAAGATGGGGTTTGCTGGACTATATGGTAAGAGTATGCTTCGTTTTGTGCATGAGCTCTTTGTGACCCCATGGGCTGTATAGCCCTCCAGACTCCTCTGTCCATGGAATTTTCCAGATAAGAATACTGTAGTGGGTTGCCATTTCCTCCTCCAGGGGATCTTCCCAAACCAGGGATTGAACCTGAGTCTCTTGCATTGGTAGGTGAATTCTTTATCAGCCTGCCACCTGGGAAGCCCATGTTTAGTTTGTAAGAAAATTCCAAAGCATTATCCATAGTGGATGTACCATTTTGTATTCCTACCAGCAATGGATTAACATTTCTATTCTTCTTCACATTGCTTTCTTACTTAGCAGTATATTCTGAAATTACCCCATATCAGCTTTTAGCAATTTTTTTCTTATCTATTTTAACAGACTCATAATAGTTCACTGTATGTATGTACCATAGTTTATGTTTATTTAGCCAAACTAGTGCGTGTGTGCATTTGTGTGCTTGTGTGAGTCCTGCATGGCTACTTCCAAAGTGGGGCTTCCATGATGGCTCAAACAGTAAAGGATCTACCTGCAATGCAGGGGACCTGGGTTTGATTCCTGGCTGAACCTAAAGCCGGGAAGTAGATTGTAAAGATATTTATTTTGATATAGGATGAACTTGTTCACACACTCAAAGGCCATTTGAACCATGAAGTCATTCTAAGGATGTTTGCATATTTCCACTGGGTCTGACTCTATATTGTATCCTCTCCTATTTGAATATCTATAAGATTTGGTACTATTCCTTTTTCCATTTTAGTTCTTATTAGCCCTTTTTATTCTAAGTAACTTATAATATTCTATGTATGGTTGAACACTGATGTTTCTGTAGATAGTTCTGTTTCACTGAAATTGTGTTGCTATTTTCTCATTATATTTGTTGGTGGCAGAGCCTTTGGTCCTTGTACTGATTCATAGTGCTTAGCTGATGGCAAACGATCGGTTGGACCGCCCTGATTTGCACAGCTTGCATTATCTCTGTGATTTGGAGCTCTTAGCATTAGGTCGATCATTTTCTTCCTTAAATTTTCTCTGTTTCTCTCTTTTTGCTAAGCAAATGGTAGATAATCTCTATAATTTTAACCAGAAAAAGCTTTTAAATTATATTTGAGTGCTGTCTGTTATCTTACAGAGTTTCCCTGGTAGCTTAGATTTTAAAGAATCTGCTCGCCATGAGGGAGATCTGGCTTCAGTCCCTGGGTTGGGAAGATCCCCTGGAGAAGGAAATGGCAACCCACTCCAATAGTCTTGCCTGGAGAATCCCATGGACAGAGGAAGCTGTTGGGTTACCTTACATACGAATTATTTTTGTACACTTTGGAAGGTGAGTGTAAGGTAGCATAAGTCCTTCTTTTTACTTTTGTCTTTTTTTTTTTTTTTTTTTGTATCTGAACAAGTCTGTATTAGTTGCTCAGTCATGTCCGACTCTTCGCGATCCCATGGACTATAGCCCACCAGGCTCCTCTGTTTGGTTTATCTTATTTGTTGCTGCCTTTTCTTGTGTTGGGCTAAAGGAATCTATGTGCAAAATAGACACTTCTTCAAAGATAAACAATATGGGAAATATTAAATAATGCTATTTTTACTTATAGTCTATTGGACAGAGTGGGATACCAAAGTATATGAAGTGATCTTTTCTTTCTGTTTTTTCACTTTTGTTTTTCTTTCACATATGTAGAAGATATTAAGAAGAGGTGACAAGAATACACAGAAGAACTGTACAAAAAAGATCTTCACAACCCAGATAATCACAGCGGTGTGGGTCACTCACCTAGAGCCAGACATCCTGGAATGTGAAGTTAAGTGGGCTTCATGAAGCATCACTATGAACAAAGTTAGTGAAGGTGATGGAATTCCAGTTGAGATATTTCAAATCCTAAAAGATGATGCTGTGAAAGTGCTGCACTCAATATGTCAGCAAATTTGGAAAACTCAGCAGTGGCCATAGGACTGGAAAATGTCAGTTTTCATTCCAATCCCAAAGAAAGGCTATGCCAAAAAATGCTCAAACTACTGCACAATTGCACTCATCTCACACACTAGTAAAATAATACTCAAAATTCTCCAAGGCAGGCTTCAACAGTACATCAACCATGAAATTCCAGCTGTTCAAGCTGGATTTAGAAAAGGCAGAGGAACCAGAGATCAAATTGTGAACATCTATTGGATCATTGAAAAAGTGAGAGAGTTCTAGAAAAACTTCAACTTCTGCTTTATTTCCCAAATTGGGAAAGAAGTACATCAAGACTTTACATTGTCACCCTGCTTATTTAACTTATATGCAGAGTACATCATGAGAAATGCTGGGCTGGATGAGGCACAAGCTGGAATCAAGATTGCTGGGAGAAATACCAATAATCTTACATACACAGATGACACCACCCTAATGGCAGAAAGCAAAGAGGAACAAAAGAGCCTCTTGATGAAAATGAAAGAGGAGAGTGAAAAAGTTGGCTTAAAACTCAACATTCAGAAAATTAAGATCATGACATCTGATCCCATCACTTCATGGCAAATAGATGGGGAAACAATGCAAACAGTGACAGACCTTATTTTGGGGGGCTCCAAGATCACTGCAGATGATGAAATTAAAAGACACTTGCTCCTTGGGTGAAAAGTTATGATCAACATAGACAGCATATTAAAAAGCAGAGACATTATTTTGCCAGCAAAGGTCCGTCTAGTCAAAGCTATGGTTTTTCCAGTAGTCATGCATGGGTATGAGAGTTGAAGTATAAAGAAAGCTGAGCACTGAAGAATCGATGCTTTTGAACTGTGGTGTTGGAGAAGACTCTTGAGAGTCCCTTGGACTACAAGGAGATCCAACCAGTCCATCTCAAAGGAAATCAATCCTGAATATCCATCGGAAGGACTGATGTTGAAGCTGAAACTCCAATATTTTGGCCACCTGATGCGAAGAACTGATTCATTTGAAAAGACCCTGATACTGGGAAAGATTGAAGGTGGGAGGAGAAGGGGACGACAGAAGATGAGATGGTTGGATGGTATCACCGTTTCAATGGACATGAGTTTGGGTAAACTCCAGGAGTTGGTGATAGACAGGGAGGCCTGTCATGCTGCAGTCCATGGGGTTGCAAAGAGTTGAACACGACTGAGCGATTGAACTGAACTGAACAGAGCTAATGTATACTTTAAGTGTTTATTCTTCAAAATATATATAATGTACAAGGTACTGTGTAAGATGCTTCTATTAGGTAATTCTTATATATATTTTGAACACCCATGTTAGATCATATATTCAACATTGAATGAAAGAAATTTGCAGCATTCTGTTTCTTAGATAGATTTGAATTTACAATATAACAAATCATAGTTTAATATCTATGTCAATGAATTTACAGACTTTGAAAGTACAACAGAATTTTTATTTGATGTTATAAGGTAGAAAAGCACATGAATTATCTGCCTGTTTTTGTTTTTTTGTTTTGTTTAATATATATACCTCTCATAAGATGTGGAAATTTTACTTCAGCAGAAATTTACTGTATGATGAAAGTGTATTTCCTCTGATCAAGTACAGATAATCAAGCCCAAGGAGCCTTGCTTCAATTTTCATTTATTTTCCTTATATTGTCATTCATAAAAGAAAAAAAGAAAAAAATCTTTAAGTAAAGGACCATTAAATAAAAACACATTTCATTGAAAATATGTGCTTGAGATGGATTATCTGATCTACGACTTGAAATTCTGCATATTATTACATGACTAGGCTCCAAAATCTCAATAAGTAACTTTTCCACTAAATGCATACTAAAATATAAAATCTTTAAAGAAAATAGGGAATACTACACTGAGTCAGAAAAAATAGTTCAGTGAAGCTTGAATATTCTCCTTCTGACCAGGACAGTAAGGTAATTTTTGCCAAAACATGACCAGTTTTTTCTCAGGGAGCATTATTTTAAATTGCCAAAACTATACCACCAAAAATGAATTCATTACTTCACACATTAATTTATCACAAGACATGAATTTAGCACCCAGGATGTGCAGAACTCCAAGTTAATTGATACAGTGGGTGTACACCAGGTGCCTCTTGGCAAAAACAATATGGGAAAGCTTCTATCAATAGCTTGTATCTACAGTATATTATCCCAATACAGTGGGGATGATGATGGTAGTAGAAGATTATAGTTTGCAACAGTGATAGAACAATCATAAAATTCCCCTGAAATTGTGTAAGATAAAAGAGTAGTGTGCAATGGCATATTGAACTTTGGATATGTAACCAGATTGAATTGGGGTTTAACATCTCAATCTTTAAATTGCTGTGTACCCTTGAGCCATTGATATACTTCTCCCAGCTTAACTTCCTTTGCATGTAATGTCAAATAAGCACATTTGTACTCCAAAACAAATTAGACAATGACAATTAGAGATTCTGACATTCCTTTTGTTTCAGTTCTGGTGACATTGCTATCATATGTTCATAGTTATCATCACTTATCTCAGCCACTTCATTTTTCTCTCTTCACATTAATGTACATCAAACATTTCTTAATTAAAGACCCTTTTATTTTATAATATGAATTCATAACTCATCACAAACATATATATTTGTATATACATGTATGTATGTGTGTGTGTGTGTGTGTGTGTGTGTGTGTGTATATATATATATATATATATATATGTTAAATCAGGGGACCGCAACCTCTGAGATCTAATGACTGATAATGTGAGGTGGAATAGATGGAATAATAATAGAAGTAAAGTGCACAATATATGCAATGTGCTTGAATCATTCCAACATCATCCCCCTACCCTGATCCACAGAAAAATTATCTTCCACAAAACCTGGTGCCAAAATGTTTGGGGACTGCTGTGTTAAATCATCAGTTAAGACACATCACCACATACATATGAAAACATCTCACATTCTACATGTAGTTTTCAATCTTACAGTATTTGTATCTATACCTTCTCATCATTTAAAAGTTAAAACCAGTAAAATTTCCATGGACCAAAATAACTAGATCAAACATAATTATATTTATGTACCTAATTATGCAACTAAAGATTTCAAAAATATAATTTAATCTTCTAAATGACTCCCACCATCAAATCACCATCATGGCCCACTGACACAATTCAAGTACCAATCTAAAATTCTAATTCTTTTACATTTTTCACAATATTTTCAAAAGAATTCTTAATTTTGAGATATTTAGTTATTATTCTATTTAGAATACCCTTTCTGTTTAGTCAGTTTGTGAATATTCCTATATAATTTTAATTTACATAAAACAAACACAACGCTGTGTGCTAAGATGCTCAGTTGTGTCCGAATCTTTGAAATCCTTGAGACTATAGCCCCTCAGGCTCCTCTGTGGAAGAGACTTTTCAGACAAGAATACTGGAGTGGGTTGCCATTTCAAACACTCTATAGGCCGTCCAACACTGTAGATATATATTTGACAATATTTCTTACTTACTTTCAATATGCTATATATGATGCCTTAGTGGAGATTATGTAGCAAGTGTTAGTGCATCAAGTCAAACTCTGAACCATTTATATTCTAATATCCTTTAGTCTAAATAAGATGATAATTATTATCTTGGGACAAGAGAGAACAGCATAGATATTCCCTACACTTTAGGAAACTGCATCTTGGAACCATAAAAGTAGATAGAACTCAATTTATTTCATATATATATTGCCTTATTTATCTTTTTAGTGTCTAATTTCAAAGAAAATTCTATGAACTTATTAATAGTCAGTCAATTCTACAATGTTTGTGATGAAAAATAGCAGCTTCTCTGCTTCACCTTTTTTTTTTTTTTAACTTCATTCTCATCAGAGCAAACCAAACTTTAATCTCTTTCAAGTAATTATTTTAGAATTTATATGCATGCCTCTAAGAAACATGTTAATGTTGCCTCTCTAGAGTTTTTAGTTTTAGGCATGAAAGCATGAACTAATCACTTCTGGTATAGAACATGGGTATTTTGCTGTCCTTCCACAGGCACATTCCTCTTCCAACCTTACTCATCAACTTACGTACTCTTCTCATTCACCTATTCTTGAAACTTGGTCATGTTGTAATTTTGGTGAGAACACCATTCATTGTTTGCTTTGACATGATGCTCCAAATCTTATTCAAATCTGGGCTATTGTTTTAAAAAATCATAATTAGCTTTCCTTCTTACACAACTCTTTGTTTTCCTGGAAATCAGTCATTCGTGTGACATGCAATTTTCATTAAAAAAAAAAACAAAAAAAAACTCTTACCAGTTATCTAAATATCCTCTTGAAGTTTAGACATACCATGTAAGTTCACTAGTTAACATTCCTAAGAGAGTCCTTTCCAGAGTGCATTTTCCTACACCAATCAAATTTAGCTGCCTTCTCCATCTGTTGTACCATGGATCCTCCTTTGCTATAATCTAAAAAATTTCTCTACCTACCTTGACTTTTGCATCTTTTGTTTCTGTGTCATACGCATTTTTTTCTTTTTTTTTTTTTTTTTGTCTTACTTGTTGATAGAGTACAATCCTCCGATGGCTCTCTTTTCTTTCAAAATCTGGTGTATGTTGACACTACTTTTGGTCAGAAATAGAATTCCTGACTGTAAATTTTTCCTTCAGAATTTTGAAGGGAGTGTCCCATAACATTTCTTTTCCAGTCTTGCCATGAAAATGAAGTCATTCTTGGTACTAAGTTATTATATGTAGGTTTGTTGTATGTCCCCATTTGTCTGGTTTTACAATGTAATTATTAATAGTACTCCCATTTGATGTTAAAAAGGTTATGGTTCATATAACAAATTTTATAGTTTTTATGTTTATATTAGCACTTTTACTGATCTGCAAAATCATTCTCATTTTATCTCTGTCCTATATTTTCGGCAGTTCTGCGATGATACAGTGTTTTCATTTACTGTCAGTATTGTCTTTCCCTCTTAAGAAATGCTCTTGCATATTTCAAGGATAATTTTTTTCCCTAGGTTTCATTTTCTATTTATGAAATTCTCTTATCCCTAATAGGATTTGTCTTCTAATTTTTCTGCTTTCTCTCCAATTTCTGTTTTTTGTTTTAAGTTATTTTCTGGGAGATAAACAACTTCATTTTCACAGTCCTTTCATGAGTCCTCTCTTTATCATGTTTTTTAACGTTCAAGAGCAAAGAGCCCTTATTTCTGTTTTCTTAATTTGTATACTATATTTGTTCAATGGTTGCAATAACTTATTAATTTAACTGAATTGAGTTTGTAATTAAAATTTTTTGATGATATTTTTAACCTTCCATAATTGCTTTCCTGAAAATTGCACATTTTCTGTTTTGCTTTTTAATAATCTCTTTTTTTTTTTTTTTTTTTTTTTTTCCAGTGGGTTTTGTCATACATTGATATGAATCAGCCATGGATTTACATGTATTCCCAATCCCGATCCCCCCTCCCACCTCCCTCTCCACCCGATTCCTCTGGGTCTTCCCAGTGCACCAGGCCCGAGCACTTGTCTCATGCATCCCACCTGGGCTGGTGATCTGTTTCACCATAGATAGTATACATGCTGTTCTTTTGAAATATCCCACCCTCACCTTCTCCCACAAAGTTCAAAAGTCTGTTCTGTACTTCTGTGTCTCTTTTTCTGTTTTGCATATAGGGTTATCGTTATCATCTTTCTAAATTCCATATATATGTGTTAGTATGCTGTAATGTTCTTTATCTTTCTGGCTTACTTCACTCTGTATAATGGGTTCCAGTTTCATCCATCTCATTAGGACTGGTTCAAATGAATTCTTTTTAATGGCTGAGTAATATTCCATGGTGTATATGTACCACAGCTTCCTTATCCATTCATCTGCTGATGGGCATCTAGGTTGCTTCCATGTCCTGGCTATTATAAACAGTGCTGCGATGAACATTGGGGTGCACGTGTCTCTTTCAGATCTGGTTTCCTCAGTGTGTATGCCCAGAAGTGGGATTGCTGGGTCATATGGCAGTTCTATTTCCAGTTTTTTAAGAAATCTCCACACTGTTTTCCATAGCAGCTGTACTAGTTTGCATTCCCACCAACAGTGTAAGAGGGTTCCCTTTTCTCCACACCCTCTCCAGCATTTATTGCTTGTAGACTTTTGGATAGCAGCCATCCTGACTGGCGTGTAATGGTACCTCAATCCCTATCAAGCTACCAACGGTATTTTTCACAGAATTAGACCAAAGAATTTCACAATTTGTATGGAAATACAAAAAACCTCGAATAGCCAAAATAATCTTGAGAAAGAAGAATGGAACTGGAGGAATCAACCTGCCTGACTTCAGACTCTACTACAAAGCCACAGTCATCAAGACAGTATGGTACTGGCACAAAGACAGAAATATAGATCAATGGAACAGAATAGAAAGCCCAGAGATAAATCCATGAACCTATGGACACCTTATCTTTGACAAAGGAGGCAAGGATATACAATGGAAAAAAGACAACCTCTTTAACAAGTGGTGCTGGGAAAACTGGTCAACCACTTGTAAAAGAATGAAACTAGAACACTTTCTAACACCATACACAAAAATAAACTCAAAATGGATTAAAGATCTAAATGTAAGACCAGAAACTATAAAACTCCTAGAGGAGAACATAGGCAAAACACTCTCCGACATAAATCACAGCAAGATCCTCTATGACCCACCTCCCAGAATATTGGAAATAAAAGCAAAACTAAACAAATGGGACCTAATGAAACTTAAAAGCTTTTGCACTACAAAGGAAACTACAAGTAAGGTGAAAAGACAGCCGTCAGATTGGGAGAAAATAATAGCAAATGAAGAAACAGACAAAGGATTAATCTCAAAAATATACAAGCAACTCCTGCAGCTCAATTCCAGAAAAATAAATGACCCAATCAAAAAATGGGCCAAAGAACTAAACAGACATTTCTCCAAAGAAGACATACAGATGGCTAACAAACACATGAAAAGATGCTCAACATCACTCATTATTAATAATCTCTTTTCATGTAAAAGATTTTTCTTGTTTTTCAGTCACTAACCTTTGACTGATTCCCTGAATTCAATTATTGAAGAGTAAAAACTTATTACAAGTTCTAAATGTTTGAGGGTAATGTATAGACTGGGACCTCCCTGGCAGGGTGACTTTCCTGGTCCTTAACTTTACAAAACTTCCACATCACTTTTTCCTTATGTTATTACAAAACATTGAGTATAGTTCCCTGTGCTATACTGTTCATCCCTGCTGTTTGCCTATTTTATATATAGCAGTATGTATATGTTAATCCTAAACTCTTACTTTATCTTCCTCCCCTCTTTGGTAACTGTAAACTTGTTTTCTATGTCTGTGAGTCTATTTCTGCTTTGTAAAGAAATTCATTTGTATCATTTTTTTTTAATTCTACAAATAAGTGATATATATATCTATATTTGTTTTTCTCTGACCTACTTCATTTAATGTGATAATCTCTAGGTCCATCCATGTTGTTGCAAATGGCATTATTTCTTTTTTTATGGTTCAGTAATATTCTTCTCTATAAATATGACGTCTTCTTTATCCATTCATCTATGAATAGATGTTTAGTTTCCTTTTGTGTCTTGGCTTATTGCAAATAGTGCTGCTATGAACACTTAGGTGGATGTATCTTTTTGAATTAGTGTTTTCTTTGGAGATATGACCAAAAGTGGGACTAGCAGATTCATATAGTAACCCTATTTTCAATTTTTTTAAAGAATCTCCATACTGTTCTCCATAATGGCTGCAAAAATCTACGTCTCCAGCAATAATGTAGGGGGATTCTTTTTCCTCACATCCTCTCCAGTATTCCTCATGTAGGTATTTTGATGATGGTCATTCCGACTGGTGTGAGGGGATACCTCACCCTAGTTTTGATATGCATTTCTCTAATAATCAGCAACATTGAGCATCTTTTCATGTACCTGCTATATATCCATATGTCTTCTTTGGATGAATGTCTATTTATGTCTTTGCTCAGTTTTTGATTGGGCTGTTTTATTGATATTGAGTTTCATGTGCTTTCTGTACATTTTGGAAATCAATCCATTTTCAGTAGCCTTGTTTGAAAATATAGTCTCCCAATCCGTAAGTTGTCCTTTCATTTTCTTTATGGTTTCCTTTGCTGTGCAAATGCTTTTAAGTTTAATTAGGTCCTTTTTTTTTTTTTGGTTGCTATTGTCATTTTTAATTTGCTTACTTTTACTTTTTATTTTATATTGGAGTGTAGTTGATTAAAAATGTAGTTTCAGGTTTACTAAAATTGATTCAGTTATACATATGCTTGCATCTTTTTTTTAAATTATTTTACCATGCATGTTGTTGCACAAAATTGAGCAGAGTTCCCTATGCTATACAGTAGGTCCTTGTTGATTATTCATTTTAAATATAGCAGGGCGTACATGTCAATTCCAAATTCCCTATTCCTTTCTGCCACCTTTCACAACTGGTAATCCTAAATTAATTCTCTAAATTTGTGAGTCTGTTTCTGTTTTGTAAATAAGTTCGTCTGTACTTTTTAAGATCCTTTATGTAAGTAGTATTTTTGTTTTTATTTCCATTATCCAGGAGATGGATCAAAAAAATATTGCTGTAATTTATGTCGGTGTTCTGCCTATGTTCTCCTCTAGGGCTTTTATAATAACTGGTTTTATACTTACATCTTTAATCCATTTTGAGTTTATTTTTGTATACGGTGTTAGACTAATTTCATTGTTTTATAAATAACTATCCGGTTTTCCCAACACCACTAATTGAGGAAACTTTTTCTCCATTGTATATTCTTGATCCCTTTGTTGTAAATTAATTGAGAATAAGTGTGTGAGTTTATTTCTGGGTGTTCTATCCTGTTCCGTTGACTTCTATTTCTGTTTTTGTACAAGTACCATACTATTTTGATCACTGTTACTTTGTAGTATTGTTTTAAGTCTTGAATACCCATTCTGCTGATGATCAAAAATCTAATTCTCATGACTCCTAGTAAATTCAATTAATTTAGAGTTTTCTCAATCAATTGTAAAGGTAATTACAATTCCTTCTTTCTTTCTGGTCTTCGACACATGAAGATATTTGCTAATAATCACAACTTCAAGAACTCTCTAAACCTGGAAACTATTAGAACCACATTTCTGGCACTATTAACTACACATAAAAGTGGTACACTAGCCTAAAGGAGACTATATGTCTGTGCTGTGTTAAGCTGTATTGAGTCATTCAGTCTTGTCCGACTCTTCGTGACCACATGAACTGTAGCCCACCAGGCTCCTCCAGGCAAGAATACTGGAGTGGGTTGCCATGCCCTTCTCCAGGGGATCTTCCCAACCTAGGGATTGAACCCAGGTCTCCTGCATTGCAGGTGGATTCTTTACCAGCTCAGCTACCCGGGAAACTTGACTATATGCTTAAAACTATACGTAGTACTTACAATATATGTTTTTATGTCATGCTTAGATGAGATGAGGATATTGGTAGAATTCCTGCAACATTTACCAATTCCCCACTTGGTAAACACATAATCTACTCGCTATCAGATTCTGTTATCTATGGTGTTCGTAATTACTTTACTCTGTTAAATTCCTATAGCCCAGATATTTTTATTTAGCTAAGAAGAGAAGGAAGAGGGAATTAATATAGATTCTTTCCTTAATAGGCAGTTTTTGCAGTATATTATTTAAGTTGAAAGCCAAGATGAAACACATTTTATTCCAACTATTCTGCCTCCCTATTATGTCTCCAAGATGAAGATTAATTTAAATAGGAGAGAGTTTATAAAAATATACAATATAAGTGCATAATACAATATGATATAAAATTATATACAAATTATATGTAATGCAAATATATAATATAAATTTAATCAAACAAAATTATAGCTAACTGCATTTAAGCTTCACTTGCCATACCTAACACACTTGCATAGTAATTTGTATATGATTGATATAAATTTATGTGAAATAATTTTAATTTAATTTAACATCACTGGCAATATTATATAATTACTTATTTTTATTTTCTATTACAAAAATTTAGTAAATAATTTTATTATGCAAATTGTATGCATTATTCTTTTGGAACTCTCCAAGGGTTTTATTAGCACAAATTTCTAGATGTAAAGCTACTGAATTAAAAGTGAAGAATATATAATTTTCTTCTTGAGATGACAAAATGATTTCAAGACAGGTGTAGCTAATTTACATTGTAAGCAATTTAAGAGGGTACTATTTTGTTTTTTAACAACTCCTCACAAAAACTTGTAAAAGGAAGATAATTTCATCAATTTGAATACTTTCCTTACTTCAGAAAATATGCTAGTAACTGTGATAGAAACAAATTTGATATAGTGGTGGGAGGTTGAAAAATACAAAGCCCACAGAAACCCTTGTCCATGTGAGTGAGGCATAATATGAACAAAATCAGAGCAGACCACTCCAATCACAGTATAATAAACAAGCAAAAATAAATATAGGTGTATTATTCTTTGGATATTTGCTCATGAGATTTAGTGTTAAGGACAGAGATTTTGGTACAGATTTTCTATAGACTGAAGTTGGTAGATGAAGCTGTGTCTGATCTATTTGATATTTAAAAAGCTTAATCTTTGCCACCTTAACAATATAATAATGGCAGATGAGATTGATTTTTAATTATCAGCAATCCATCTAAGTGAGGTAAGAGAAAACACTCTATGAAGTACCTGAGGAAATTTTAAAATGCCATGAGGAGTGTCTAGAGCAGAATGTCATAAAAAGAGCTGTAATAACTCTGAGTCTATCTTATTTTCCTTATGTTTTTTCATTAGTCCAATAATAAAATAATAAAAGATGTTCAATTCCAGGACAACTATGCCAAAAATTAAATACAGAAGAGAATTGATTCCTAAGCAAGGGTATAACCTGGAATGGTCTTATTATAGTATAACTGCAAAACCTGGATTCTAACTAGCAGTAAAAATACCTAAGAAAAATCTAAAATATTATGTGCCAAGTGCTGTTTTAAGTGTTTTATATGTGATTAAATCTATTAACTTTCAAGATAGCCCTGTGAGGTATGAGTAAGTATCACATTTGTTTTATAGATGATGAAAATAATCAGAGAGTTAACTAACTTGCCTAAATTCAAAGATCTGTTGAAAATCCAAAAGACTAGATTATTTGCTCAAAGTAATATCTTATATTGGCTTAGTGTGATGATATTGATAAAACAGAACATTGAACACCAAACAATTTTATAGATTTATCTATAATTTCCCACTTAGATTAGCCTGTGTATTTCTCACTAGAATAATGACTACACTTTCTAGTAAAATCTATTGACATAGTCATATTGGCACACAGGTCTGCAAAATTATCTGTCTGGACAGACTACCTTCACAAACAAATGTAGCTTTCACAAGTAACACTCATTTGCTAGGGACTGAACTAAGACTAGAGGAAATTTCTATCATATGAATTACAAAGCTCATCTGAGGCAAGCAATATGCAATTTTAAATTTGAATCCTCAACTATTCATAGAAAGAAAGCAACAGTTGTGAAGGAACATTTAGGAAAATTTATTAGATTTTTTAAAAATGTGTAAACACTAGTACCTGAATAGGTTAAATCTTTTCATAAAAATAAACTGATGTATTCATTTTGCATTTTGTAAGGTGCTCTGAATAAATCAAAATTAAGCATACTTAACTAACTAGCCCCTAAAAATATGAGAATTGGTAGGGACAGTTCATCTAGAATCAAGAAAGATTGCCTCTGTAAATCTGTGTAAACTTGACTTGAGATGGTGCATTTGGTCAACGCTTGTCCATAAAGAGACTCCAGTTCCCAGATTAAAAGAACCTAGGTCAGATATAATTTGTGAGAGTGACCTAGAAATATGACATATCAGACTAAACAAAAATAGGATTAATTCTTTCATGAAAGCATTGTGAAATGAATCCCATTGGTTGAATTCCACTAATAAGTAGAGGACCCACCAGTGAAGCTAATGATAGAAAGCCATTGAAAAATAGTGTATTACACTTGCATACTAATCTCTGAAGACTAAGTTATTTTCCAGGGTATCCAGAAGATCTTTATATATATATATTTTTTCCTCTAAAGGAATGGCTGAATATGGATAAAGAATTTGCAAATCATATGCTTCTGGGCACCCTTGAGCTTTAATAATAATCAGGAAATAAATGAAGAAGAAAGGTTAAGTACTGAGGTCTGTTCTCATAAGATATATCCTTCTAACTAGACCCTAGACTTTCAAAGAAATCCAACAAAATAAGAGAGTTGTCCTTAAAATGCAGAGCTGACTGCATACCATAGCTGAAATTGTTGAGAATAACCACTATTCCAAATTCTCCTTGGCATGAATGATGAAGAAAGTGATCAGATGAGTAATGAGATTATTTGTTTTTATCTGGCCATGTGAAAGTTAAAGGTGATCTTACTTTCAGAAACAATGTTCAAGGCAGATTGGATATACATAGTCTCAGAAGTATATATTTATAATATCCCTGTGTCTTGTAAAGCAGTCTTTCTGCTTAGTCTAGGTCACCACACAATTGTCCTTCCTATTTACTCTCTTCCTTAATTCTTTCATTTCAGCTCTTTGCAGATTTAATTTCAAATAAAATGTTCATAAACTATAGTATAATTGAAAGTGAAAGGCAACATTTCTCATGTTTGATATTGCCAAATTACACAAGAGAATGCTAAAATAACTGTGCACTTTGCAGAAAGAGTCACTTTTGGCTTTTAGAAGACTAATCATATAGCTTGATGAGAATTGTTGGCAAGCTTATCACACCACTGTCATAATTCAAAAGTACACCCTATTAAAACTACTTAAAATAAAGAAGGGCCCTAACATTAATAGTGTTATTTGCTATATTTCACATTCATACATTATTAACTAATGTTAAAAAAAAATTCCTAAGCATTTATGCCTATAAAATTGAATATCTAAGTATTGTTTTTAAATATGCATTTCCTGTTAAGCAAAAACTAACATAGTGTCCTGTGTTACCAGATCCTGTGCAAGGAAATTTAGATCCCATTTCTAACTAAATCCACGCAACAGTTTCACAGGGTAGATATTATTATCCTCATGGTACAGTTGAAGAAAATGAAACACAGAGACCAATGTGCCATGATTCAAATAGTAATAGTGGTCAAAATCCTTATCCCATGTTACATTAACCTAAGTTGAAAGCATTTGTTTAAAAATACCATGATTTAATTATTCTACTTAGTAGTATATGTACCACATACTATGTAGTATAAAGTCTTTATGCATAAATGATTGTGTGTGTTAGTCACTCAGCCCTGACTCTGCGACCCCATGGACTGTAGTTTGCCAAGCTCCTCTGTCCATGGGATTTTCCAGGCAGGAATACTGATGTGGGTTGCTGTTCCCTTCTCCAGGCGATCTTCCTGACTCAGGGATCAAACCCAGGAATTACCCATTGCAGGCAGATTGTACCACTTAATAATTTATGTTACTCTATTTGATGTGACAATCATCTTGACAAATTTTATGCTATGTACCTTATATTTATTTCAAGCAAAATAACAGACATTGGGAAGAAAATGACTTTTAGATTAGTGATGAAGTGTAAATTTTAAATAAAGGTAGGGTGAGAGTGAAAAAGTAGGCTTAAAGCTTAACATTCAGAAAACTAAGATCATGGCATCTGGTCCCATCACTTCATGGCAAATAGATGGGGAGACAGTGGAAACAGTGTCAGACTTTATTTTTGGGGGCTCCAGAATCACTGCAGATGGTGACTGCAGTCATGAAATCAAGAGACGCTTACTCCTTGGAAGGAAATTTATGACCAATCTAGATAGCATAGTAAAAAGCAGAGACATTACTTCGCCAACAAAGGTCCATCTGGTCAAGGCTATGGTTTTTCCAGCGGTCATGTATGGATGTGAGAGTTGGAATGTGAAGAAAGCTGAGCACCGAAAAATTGATGCTTTTGAACTGTGGTGTTGAAGACTCTTGAGAGTCCCTTGGACTACAAGGAGATCCAACCAGTCCATCCTGAAGGAGATCAGTCCTGGGTGTTCATTGGAAGGACTGATGCTGAAGCTGAAACTCCAATACTTTGGCCACCTCATTCGAGGAGTTGACTCATTGGAAAAGACCCTCATGCTGGGAGGAATTGGGGGCAGGAGAATAAGGGGATGACAGAGGCTGAGATGGCTGGATGGCATCACTGACTCGATGGGCATGAGTTTGAGTAAACTCTGCGAGTTGGTGATGGACAGGGATGCCTGGCGTGCTGCGATTCATGGGGTAGCAAAGAGTCGGACAAGACTGAGTGACTGAACTGAACTGACTGAACTGAAGGCATTTTTAGCTTGATAAAGTCTTATAATGTGGTATAATTAACATAATTTTCTAGTATGGTTTCCTTTCAATGGTTTCATGACGTGAATAATTTAGCTATCACTCTATGCAGATACTCATGAATTATTGATCTAGTCTCTGTTTAATCAAAATTATTTGCTCCAGTTTTTCTTAGATGGCATTTATTATGTAGATATACAAAGAACTCGATTATTTATGAATTAGAATGATGCTTTAAAAATATACCAAAATTCTTTAAAAAAATTCAAGCAATGTTCAGTTTCATGAGCATTATTTAACTTCTAAAATTATGTATTATTCATCTTTATTTGACATAGTTTGTAGGTTAAAACAACACAATGACTATAGAACAAGAGAAGATTTGACTACTGAATGAAATGAATTATACTCAGATTATCAGGTAAAACTTTCTCAGGCCTAACTTCCAGTTCATCTGTATATAAAATCTAAGGTAGAGTGCAATGAATCAGTATAATGGAGATTACTATTGGTTAAAGCAAAATAGGCAAATGTTAACATTGAACTCATAAAATGTTAACTTTGAGCCTGAGCCATAAACCTATTTTGGAAATGCAAAAATTGGTTTTCCTGTAAACTTTTGTTCCACATGAAGTCCTCAAGAATATTCAAGGACAAAAATGTTTCTCTTTAATTTAAAAGGCTATTTTTATATGCACGTGAAACGCTTCATGCAGCTTTTCTGCCTAATTCAATCCCTCAGTATGCTGCAAAGTCAGTTTGAAAATCTTTGTTTCTTCATATCACACTGAAGGTTGTTTTCAAGAAAAATGTCCTGCAAAGAAAATTTGAGTATGTAGGAGAAAAGAAAAGCACTGATTAGTTGGTTGGATAAGAAATAAGTGTGACATACTGTTCTTTCTTCTTATTTTGATGGAAAAAGATGAATATATGATGTTTCTTTTCCTTTCAGAGCAATGCCATGTACTATCAACAAATACCAGCATGTGTATTGCTGCTCAAAAACACATTTTGTGAAGGATCACAAGTTCCCTCCTATTTATTGATGTGATAAAAATAACTTCTAAATAATAGCTCAGTGAAGAGAATCAGGAAGTATTAGGTCTGAGCCTTTGATTTGAAAAACATTAAATGATGAAAATAGAGTAGAGGAGAATGAAGATGCACATAATTATAGAGAAAGAAGCAGGGAAGCATGTAAGGAGCGGGGAATAGAGTACACACTATAGCTGGTTCTCTTTCTAAGGAAGAGAGTTTATTGCCTTTATGAACACACTCTTTGGCAACCTATCTTTTATTACACACCTATTATCCAAAATATGATTTATGATAATCATCATGTTTAATCCTTGTAACAAAAATGTTTATCACAAAGAAGCACTGGCAACTAAAAATTAAGTAATTTACTCCAGATTACAGAATCTGGATGCAAACATACTTCCTAAACAATCTTTTCCCATTGTATCAGTAAGTCTAGTTTTGGACTCTGTGTTTTCTGAGACGTAGATGCATTCACTTATTCTTCAGTCTTGTGTTTGCATATTAAAATTTGTGGCTTTCAATATCCTATCAAGTCTCAGCTCAAATGCTATGTTGTCAATGGAACACTGCCTGATACTTCGCAATTGAAAGAATTCTTTTAATTCAGAACTCATGACTCAGTTAAGTTTCTCATTGCACGGCACTTTGTACTACAGTTAATTTTGCAAATATCTGTACTAAATTGTAACTTATTTGAGGGTTGTACTCATCTCTCATTTTTCAATTCTCTACATTTCTACAACTGTCAGATACACCATAATTACTGAGGAACTGACTCATTTTAGAATGAAAGGACAAAAAAATTGACAATGTGACAAATAAACCAGTTAACAAATTGTCTTTCAAATAGTTGATCTGATCACAACATCTTTAAAACTCAAAGTGGTATTTGATTTTGTATGGAATTTCAGATTTTCAAGATTTTTGATAGCTTTGGTTTTGCATAGAATGTATATATTTGAATCAAATATTTCCCTGGTACTATCAAACAGTTTTCACCATACTTAATCATCAAATAATAAAATTGCTTATATTTGTTAGTATTAAAGAAGAATTTACAATTCTTATTTAATTACAATCTCAACAGAACATTTCTGAATGGTAAGCAGAAGTGACATTTGCCTACAGAATCATTATTTATACAGATTTAAATTTTTATATAGACAAAACGTAGTAAATATAAGAGACAATAAAATTACTGGAGTTTTCAAGTAAGTTTCATACAAATATTGTAAACATTTCAACTCAACTTAATTTGAAAGCTTTAGTATTTTAATAGTAATGTGGAAGCAGTTTTTATCTCAGAGCCATAGATTTTAAGTGCTTATGTATAAAATGTATTAATGATGACATATATTAAGAAACATTTAACTATAATGAATAGATTTTAATTTATAAGCAAATTATATTCCACTATATGAAAACAAAGAAAAGTTTATTATTTATAAAATCAACCTTTCCTCTTGTTTGCCTCCACAGAACATAAGAATCTTGTATCTGGACATACTTCTCATGGAGTTCTCATGGCAAGAATACTGGAGCAGTTTGCCATTTCCTCCTCCAGTGGAAAATGTTTCATCAGAACTGTTTACTATGACCCGTTTGTCTTGGGTGGCCCTGCACAGCATGGCTCAAAGATTTTGCATTACACAAGCCCTTTTGCCATGACAAGTCTATGACCTGTGAAGGGGATTGTCATGGTGAAGGGACTTGCATAATTCAGTGAAGTGCTGAGCCATGCCTTGCAGAGCCACCCAAGATAGGCAGGTCAAAGTGTAGAGTTATGCAGAAGGAGATAGCAAACCACTCCCATCTTTTTGCCTTAAGTACTCCATTACCAATATGAAAAGGCAAAAAGATATGATACTGGAAGATGAGATCCAGAGGTAGAAAGGTATCCATTATGCTACTGGGGAAGAGTGGAGGGCAACTACTGATAGCTCCAGAAAGAATGAAGTGGCTAGGCCAAAGCATAAATGGTGCTTTGTTCTGGATGTAGCCGGTGGTTAAAGTAAAGTCTGAGGCTATAAAGAACAATATTGCCTAGAAACCTGAAATATTGGTCCACAAATAAAATTAAATTGGACATGGTCAAGCAGAAGATGGTAAGATTGAACATTGATATCTTAGGAATTAGTGAACCAAAATGAACATGAATAGGTAAATTTAATTCAGATGACTATTATATCTACTACTGTGAGCAAGAATCCTTAGAAGAAATGGAGTAGCCCTCATAGTTAATGAAAGTGTCTGAAATGCAGTACGTGGGTGCAGCCTCAAAAAACACAGAAGGGTCTCAGTTCATTTCCAAGGCAAACCACACAACATCACAGTGATCCAACTCATGCTGCAACCAATGATGCTGCAGAAGCTGAAATTGGTGGGTTTTATGAAGACATACAACACCTTCTAGAACAACAACAAAAAGGAATGACATTTTCATCCTAGGGGATTGGAATGCAAATGTAAAGGGTGGAGAGATACCCTGAATAAGAGGCAAGTTGGGCCTTGGAGTACAAAATGAAGCAGGACAAAATCTAACAGAGTTTTGTCAAGAGAACACAATGGTCATTACAAGCACCCTTTTCAAACAACACAAGAAACAACTTTACACATGAGCATCACCAAATGGTCAATACTGAAATCAGATTGATTATAGATTGATTATATTCTTTGCAGCTGAAGATGGGGAAGCTCTATACAGTCAGCAGAAACAAGACCTGGAACTGATTGTGGCTTAGATCATTAGTCCCTTATTGCAAAATTCAGGTTTAAATAGGAAAAGTAGGGGAAGCCACTAGGCCATTCAGGAATGTTCATCCTGTGTGTGCTAAGTTGCTTCAGTTCTGTCTGACCATTTGCGACCCTATGAACCATAGCCCACCAAGCTCCTCACCACATAGGATTATCCAGGCAAGAATACTGGAATGGATTGCTATGCCCTCCTCTAAGGGATCTTCCCAACCCAGGGATTGAGCCCGTGTCTCTTATGTCTCCTTTGTTAGCCAGAGGGTTCTTTACCATTAGCGCCACCTGGGAAGCATGACTTAAATCCAATCCCTTATGATTATAAGTGGAGATTATGAATAGAATCAAGGATTAGATCTGGTAGAGAGAGTGCCTGAATAACTATAGATGTATGGTAAAATGTACAAGAGGCCGTGACCAAAACTTACCAAAAAAAAAAAAAAAAAAAGAAACTCAAGGAGGCAAAGTTTTTGAGTAAAGAAACAATAGGCAAGGGATAAAGGGAAAGACATATCCAAATGAATGCAGAGTTCCAGAGACTAGAAAGGAGATAAGAAGGCCTTATTAAATGAACAGTGAAAAGAAATAGAGGAAAACAATGGAATGGGAAAGACGGGAGATCTCTTTAAGAAAATTGGAGATATCAAGGGAATATTTCATGCAAGGATGGGCATGATAAAAGACAGAAATTATAAGGACCTAACAGAAGCAGAAAAGATTAAGAAGTGGCAAGAATACACAGAAGAACTATACCAAGAACCATCATAATAATCAGGATAAGTATGAGGTGTGGCCACTCACCTAGAGCCAGATATCCTGGAGTGTGAAGTCAAATGGAACTTAGGAAGCATTACCATGAACAATGCTAGGGAAGCTGATGGAATTCCAGCTGAACTGTTTCAAAACCTAAAATATGATGCTGCCAAAGTGCTATACTCAAAATGTCAGCAAATTTGGGAAAATTGCAGTGGCAAAAGGACTAGAAAAGTTCAGTTTCATCCCAAAGAAAGACAATAACAAAGAGTGTTCGAACTCCTGCACAATTTTGCTCACTTCACATACTAGCAAGGTTATGCTCAAAATCCTTCAACCTAGGCTTTAGAAGAATGGAGGTCTTCCAGATGTACAAGCTGGATAGAAAAGGCAGAGAAACCAGAGATTGAATTGCCAACATCCATTGGATAATACAAGAAACAAAGGAATTCCAGAAAAAACATTGATGTCTGCATCATTGACTACACTAACACCTTTGTGAGGATCTCAACAAAATGTGGAAAATTCTTAAATAGAGGGGAGTACCAGACCACCTAACCTGTCTTCCGAGAAACCTGTATGCAGGTCAAGAAGCAACAGTTAGAAATGGATTTGATCCAACTGACTGGTTCCAAATTGGGAAAGAAATTTGACAAAGCTGTACGCTGTCATCCCACTTATTTAAATTATATGCAGACTACATCATGTAAAATGCCAGGCTGGATGAATCACAAACTAGAATCAAGGTTCCCAAGAGAAATATCAACATCCTTAGATATGTAGATAATAACATTCTAAGGGCAAAAAGTGAAAAGGAATTAAAGAGCCTCTTAATGAGGGTGAAAGAGGAGAGTGAAAAACCCTGCTTGAAACTCAACATTCAAAAAACTAGGATTATGGCATTTGGTGCCATCACTTCATAGCAAATAGAAAGGGAAAAATTGGAAACAGTGGCAGATTTTATTTTCTGGGGGCCCAAAGTCATAGCAGACAATGTCTCAGCCATGAAATTAAAAGATGCTTGCTCCTTGGAAGGAAAGCTATGGCAAACCTATTGGTTGTTCAGTCACCAAGTCCTGTCCAACTCTTTATGACCTCATGCACTGCGGCATGACAGGCTTCCCTGTCCTCCATCATCTCCCAGAGCTTGCTCAGATTTATGTCCTTTGAGTCAGTGATGTCATCCAACTATCTCATCCTCTGCCACCCTCTTCTCCTCCTGCCCTCAATCTTTCCCAGCATCAAGGTCTTCTCCAATGAGTCAGCTCTTCACATTAGGTGTCCAAAATATTGGAGCTTAAGTTTCAGCATCAGTCTTTCAAAGGAATATTCAGAAATGATTTCCTTTTGTTTGATCTCCTAGTTGTCCAAGGGACTCTCAAGAGTCTTCTCCAGCATCACAATTCAAAAGCATCATTTCTTCAGCACTGAGCCTTCTTTATGTTCCAATGCTCACATCCATACATGACTGCTAGAAAAACCATAGCTTTGACTATATGGACCTTTGCAAAGTGAAGTCTCTGCTTTTTAATATGCTATTTAGGTTTGTCATAGCTTTCCCTCCAAAGGAGCAAGTGTCTTTTAATTTCATGGCTGCAGTCACCATCTGCAGTGATTTTGGAGCCCAAGAAAATAAGATTAGTCACCTCCTCTACTTTCCCCCTATATATCAGCAATGAAGTGATGGGACCAGATTCCATAATCTTAACTTTTTGAATGCTGAGTTTTAAGCCAGTTTTTCACTCTCATCAAGAGATATTTAGTCCCTCTTTGCTTTCTGCCTTTAGAGTGGTATCATCTGCATACCTGAAGTTATTGCTATTTCTCCTGGCAATCTTGATTCCAGCTTGTGATTCTTCCAGCCTGACATTTCTTATGATGTACTCTGTATAATTGTTAAATAAGCAGAGTGACAATATACAACCTTGAGGTACTCCTTTCCCAAGTTTGAGCCAGTTCATTGTTCCATGTGTCTTTCTAACTGTTGCTTCTTGATCAAGACATACAAGCACGATTAAGGATTCTGCCACAAGAGCGAGGAAGAAACATAAACCAAATATATCTATACTCAGCTATGTCCATCAGATACTGTGACTCCAGTGGACTATAGTCCACCAAATTCCTCTGTGCATGGAATTCTCCAGGCAAGAATACTGGTAGTCCTTCTCTTCTCCAGAAAATCTTCCGAACACAGGGATTGAACCCGGGACTCCTGCATTACAGATTCTTTACCATCTGAGCCACAAGGGAAGTCCTGACACACCTAGACAGTGTATTAAAAAGCAGAAACAGCACTTCACTGACAAAGGTCAGTACAATCAAAGCTATTTTTTTTTCCAGTAGTCATGTACAGATTTGAGAGTTGGACGATAAAGATGACTCAGTGCTGAAGAAATTATGCTTTCAAACTGTGGCGCTGGAGAAGACTCTTGAGAGTCCCTTGGACAGCAAGGAGATCAAAATAGTCAATCCTAAAGGAAATCAGTACTGAATATTCATTGAAAGGACTGATGCTGAAGCTCCAATACTTTGTCCACGTGATGCAAAGAGCTGACTCATTGAAAAAGACCCTGCTGCTGGGAAAGATTGAGGGCAAAAGAAGGAGGAGAGGGCAGAGAGTGAGATGGTCAGATAGCATCACTGACTCACTGGACACGAATTTGAGCAAACTCCAGGAGATATTGGAGGACAGAGGAACCTGGTGTGCTGTAGTCCATAGGTTTGCAAAGTGTTGGACATTACCTACCAACTGAAGAAAAACTATGCTTCTATATTAGGATGACTTAAATGTTAAGGTATATATAGAGAGACTAGAATGCTCTAAGTTTCCAGAGATTAACAGATGCATACCACTTTTCAGCAGTAAAATACCTTTGAGAATAAACAATCTGTGCAGTTGCAAAGTCAATGGCACAAGTTCAATTCTATACACAAAAGTTTCACGTAATTCTTGTCATTTTTTAATTTAATCAGCACTCTATCCATGGAGTTCATTATAGACAGTGTTATTTAATTAGCACTCTATCCATGGAGTCCATTACAGACAGTATTAATACTTTTCATCAACATTCAAGTGAAAACCATTTCATTGATTTTACTTTGCCTAATTGTGGAATGCTAAGATTTCCAAGGATTTCTCTGGTGGAATATTTCTTATAAACTAAGGAGAAAATGAAAGCTTTACAGAACATGCAAATATTCTGGACATACTCTTCTAAAATACTGGTTTTTAAGCTGTTATGGGCTGAACAGTATCTCTCAAAAATCACACTTTGAAACCTTTACTCCTGGTGCTCCCAAATGTGATTGTATTTAAAGAAAAGGCATTTAAAAAGTAATTAGATTAAATCAAAGCTCTTAAGCTGTTAGAAATGGCAAATGACTGGTGTCTTATAAGAGGAGATTAGGAGACAGACAATATGAGAATATGTCACATCTTGTCATATGTGAAGATACCAGAAGATAAACATCTACAAAACCAGGAGAAATGTCTTAGAAGAAGTCAACCATGCCAACACCATGTTCTCAGACTTCTGACCTCCAGAATGATGAGAAAATAAATTTCTATTATGTTGCTCAGTCTGTTGTTTTCTGCCATGAAAACAGTCTCAACTTTTAAGATCTGATTGCAGATCTTAGATCTTCTTGGTTTCCTTCTGCCTTTTGTATTCAGCCTATATACATATACCAGGGCCAACAAAAGATGAATAATTTTCCATATTTTAATTTCCTTAAACTTGCAAAAAAAATCATGTTCCAGCTACTCAAAGTCTTGGTTCTGAAAATCCTAAAAAATGTAAATAGTTGGGAGCTGGTATTATAGAATCACTCTATCTGATTCAAATTCACCTTCAGTACTCACACTTCTTGACTTGAGGCTTTGGCTTTGTTAATCTTTGAAACAAGAGTAATGATGATGTATATCTTAAAATGTTATAGTAAGGATTAAATTAGATTAATATATATAAAGCATATTGAACTGTGTACAAAAATAGAGTAGCTATAAAATTTATTGTCAAACCAGGATTCTTTGAGAGTGATAAAGTGTGCTTCTCATAATCATGCCAGTGCATAGTCAGAAATTGATATTATCTGGACACATGTAAACATAGGAAACATGAATAAATATTTACTGTTTCTATGATTGATAACTGATAAGCAAAATATAGTTAAGATCCCTATAGCTTCTGGCATAAATGTAGGTTTCATTCACCATAAATTAATTTCATGGCTCCTCTCACCACTTTTGCTCTATGACCATATTCATTCCAAGCTTTTAAGAAGCATATATTGTGGAGTGTTTTCCTGAGTACAGTAGTCTAGTCACTCAGTTATGTCCAACTTGCAACCCCATGGACTGTAGCCCGCCAGGGTCTTCTGTCTATGAGATTTTCCAGGCAAGAGTAGTGAAGTGGGTTGCCATTTCCTTCTCCAGGAGATCTTCCCAACCGAGGAATTGAAACCAAGTCTCCTGCATTGCAGGTAGATTCTTTACTAACTGAGCTACCAGGAAAGTCCTGAGAAGCGTAAATCGAGTTTGTAATGAATGATATACTCACATCAAACATAAATGGGACATAGTCCTATGTTTAAGGACAGAAGTTTGATCCCCCAATTGCTGCTCTGTGAATAGGTCCATCAGCATCATCTATCTAGATTTGATATATGTGCATGAATACATGATAGTTGTTTTACTCTTGCTGACTTAACTTCACTCTGTATAATATGCTGTGTTCATCATCCATTGAAACATATACATTACTATATGCAAAATTGGACAGCCAGTGGGAATTTGCTATATGATGCAAGGAGCTCAAATCTGGTGCTCTGTGACATCCTAGAGGGATGGCATGGGGTGAGAGGTGGGAGGGAGATTCAGCAAGGAGGGGACACATGTATACCTATGGCTGACTCATGTTCATGCATGGCAGAAAGCAGCACAATTTTGTAAAGCAATTATCCTCCAATTAAAAATAAATAAATTAAAAAAAAAAAGTCTGATCCTCACTACATTTCAGATACTTACCAGATTTCTCTCTCTCAAGGATACAAAATGGGATATAAACCTGTCCTGCAATGGGTATCAGGCCCATTAACATGTGTTGACTCAGGGTTGGTTTGCAAGATCAGCCTTGTATACAGAGAGGATGGTAATTAATGTTTGTGAAAGGTTGTTTCTAAAGTCTGACAATTTGCCCCATTTTACTTGAGTGGTTTATCTTGTGTCATTTGCTTGCTCTTTCAGTCAAGGAATTCCTAAACCACTCAGATTAAGACTGTTTTAACAGTAAGCTACTGTAACTAGCATATACTGTGAATATGCATGCATAGTGTAAGAGGAATTTCAATATCTCAAGATAGGCAGGCTTTTAACTACTATGACATATAAGGCCAGCTGCACATAAAACACTCTAAAAATAAACCCACAGTAGACCCAGGGATTTTTTGGTTTCTTTTTGATATGTTACTTTGCAATTTTACTTATCCCTACACAAGGCTTCCCAATTAAAAAAAAAAAAATGTAAGAAATAAGGCCTCTTAAAATACTTTTTAGATGTTCACAAAGGCATGATAAATGCACAAAGAATTAACAATTCACCTTACTATCTATTCATTATGTTAATGGTTTGAGGATAGGAAAAGATTCAAGCTCATGAAGGCTATGCCTCAATGTTTAGACAATTTATACTTGCCAGAGCTGACATAAATGTAGATAAATACTGTTTTTTTTGACAGATCTGGACTTGCTTCAGAAATTATCTGTCAGAAGGTTGGGATGGGTCAGGTTAAAAAAAATATTTATTCTTAAAACTACCATCCATAACAAAATTAGACTCCATCATTCTCAATTTTAGTGTCTGATAAAATGAACCTTTAAGACCTTTTCTATATTTGCAACTAATAACCCCACAATTTAATCTTCCTTAAATAGCCTTATTCTCATTTTTTCATAGGCATAGAATGTGTCTGCTTAGAAATTGCAATTTTAGAAAAATAGTATTTCATGCTGTGAGGTTTTTATTTTATGTAACTGTATTTGACATGTTCCCAATAATTCAGATTTAGGAAAATGGTTTTGGGGAAAAAAAGTTCATTTAAGGAACAGCTTAGTTCTTACAGGATATCCTTAAAATAATTATCTCTAGTTTCAAATATCTATATATTAACAATCAATTATTATCTTTATATTGTATTGTCTTTTATTAATATTGAAAACCCAAAGGACATGCAATCATGTAGTTTATATTGTTTGCACCTGTATGTTATTAAGAAAAACTGGGCACAAATGACTTCTAATGAAAGTTGTGGATATTAATGTGAATGATAATAAAGGATAATGGATCCAAAGATTTATGTTGACCCCAAACTTTTCTTCTGAGTTCATCCTTACTTTTCTGAAACTGCCACCTATTTTGGTGAATAGACATGATAATTGATGTATCATGGCATTGGGCATCTTGCTCATTTTTCATTCCTCTTTCATCCCTGCTAGTAGCTAATTTAGTAATGCTGTGCTTAGGCAGTTTTGGGACAAGGAGGGGCTATTTCACCAGCTTCCTACTTTTCCACTCTTCCCATTTCCCATAGCTGGTATTAGATTGAATGGCTTTTTCTACAGTTAGATAAAAATAAAGCTCTAAATATATTTTAAAATTTTTTAAAGCTTCAATAAGAACAGCAACTTCTCAGGAGCCCTACAGTTCTCTGAAAGGTATTATTTCTCTTACTATTAAAAAAGAAAAATCAATGTGGGCACATAAAACCCAGCTAAGGTGGCAATACCTGTATATTTTTGCCAAAACCCTGTCTCTCTTTTACAACCATTTGACTCATCTTCTACATTCTGACACCTGTGATTAAAGAATTTAAGGGCTATAATTTTCCTACAGGAAATGATTAATCCTAACTATATTCTGTGGCTTTAAACCACTCAAAATAAATACAACTCTTAAAAAGGTATTAAAGTTTCAGAATTTTTAAAAAGTCATCAATAATGGTAGGCTGCAGAGTAAATGTAAATCTGTAGCCATAGTCATGTTACATATTAGAAATTTGGTGGCTGTATTTGCAGATTTCTCACTGGCAGGAAAAGGACCTATTCTGGTAATCAATACCTTTGCTCCACTCAACAGAGTAAAGGGGACCTGTAGATTGTAGACCCCAAACATCTGATAAATGGTTCCTCTCATGAAGGGATAAAATATAGTAGATGACATAGAGAGTGGAAACGTTATTCTAAATTTCGTTCCCACTAGGCAAAGCAATGCCATCACGAAAACATAAAGAATGGGAAAATGGTTTGAAACAGAGCAGGAACTTATGGCCCTTGCCAACCCCCCACCCCCCACCCCCATGGCTTCATCCTTCCTTTTGTCTATGGAAAAACTTCAGTCAAACTGTTTTGTTTAATAAGAGAAATGAGAAGATGCAGATTTTAAGAACAGCAGTCCAACACAACTAAACAGTAACAGTTTAGTCATTAAACAAAGCCAAGGACCTTTAGTTCAAGCACTATAGATAATACTCTGAGTCATATCTTGTGATCTGTCCTCTAGATATAGACACCCCTACCAGGTGAAGGAAGTTAACTATATGATAAGCGGGATGTAGCTATGACATAAGCACCACAATTCCAACAACTGGCCTCAAAGAAATGGGAACAAACTGACCTTGGAATTGAAGATTAACTGTACTTAAAACGATCACGATGAGGCTGGTCAGACCACTAATGACCAATTTCAAGATACTCCCAGTGTTGATTGCGCTGTTTCTCCATGTGGTTCCCTGCTTCCACCTATAAAAGCTCTTGCCCACTGGTTGTCAGTTGTGAGGGGCATCTCCCCCACTCCCTATCGCTGCTGCCTAGTCACTCAGTCATGTCTGACTCCTTGCAGCCCCATGGACCATAGCCCGCCAGGCTCTTCTATCCACATAATTCTTCAGGCAACAATGCTTTAATGGGTTGCCGTTTCCTTCTCCTGGGGATCTTCCCAACCCAGGGATCGAACCTGGGTTCCCTGCATTGCAGGCTGATTTTTTATTGACTGAGTCACCAGGGAAGCCCGCCCCTCGCCACTCCCCATTGCAAATTCAATGGAGATTTCAAAATAAGGCAAACTTTCCTTTCCATCAAATTTGCCACTTTATTGATTTTCGAGTGACTAGTCGCCAGACTCCCCTTTCAGTAATAAGTCTACTTTACAACTCTAACATACACCCTTCTGGGTGATATCCCATGGGTTTCCTTTAATGGTTCACTCACTTTGAATTCTGGCCCCCTCCTACATTTTTTTATTTTGTTTTGTTTTTGTTTTTTTGCATTTCTTAAAAATTCTTTATTCCTGCATATGTTAGGTAAGACATAGAGCAAACATGGGTATGATCACCAACAAATGGTAACTCTATCAGGGCTAAAAATGCAGCCATCCAACTATGTCAGGTTCACAACTGCAATTTTTATTTTTTTTCTTTTTCTTTTTTATTTATTTATTTTTATTAGTTGGAGGCTAATTACTTTACAATATTGTAGTGGTTTTTGCCATACATTGACATGACTCAGCCATGGATTTACAGGTGTTCCCCATCCCTCTGAGTCATCCCAGTGCACCAGCCCCGAGCACTTGTCTCATGCATCCAGCCTGGACTGGCGATCTGTTTCACACTTGATAATATACATGTTTCGATGCTGTTCTCTCAGACCATCCCACCCTCGCCTTCCCCCTTCTACATTTGATTCTTGTCACCTCTGGCTTTCACTGTTCACCATCATGTGTGTTAGTACCACTTCATTCCCTATCCTTGAGTCCTTCAAATCCACCAAGGCCGGGGCATCTAAATGTCCCTAACAAGTGGAGTGGGCATATGCACATGTGTTTTATAATTTTTAGTGTGGACATGATTTGCAGGACCTGGTACAAAATGAAAATGCAGAGCTCTTTGTTCAGAAAACAGAAGGATAGTGCCTTTAAAGTTACTAAAACATTAAACTTTTTCTTCCTTTCATGGTTTTTCTCTCTGTACTTGACATGCTGTTTTTAATTTGTATTTAATATTATTCTACATAAAGATAAATTAAGTTGTTAAATTATTACTATAATTTTACCATGTATCTCTATATCAAACAATTCCAGTTTTAAATGCAAATATAACTGTGTTCAACTAGCACATGTGGAACCACCTGACAATTCATATTTTGTAGCTAATACATGCATATGTATTTTGTTCTTTCTTGAATGATGGAAATGTTACAGAAAACTAATTCAAGTGTTTTACTTGATACACTCACATTCTACCAACATTCTCAACCATTAGCTTATTAATGAGTAAAGAAAAAATAAAAAGAGAAGGAACCAATGTATTGCTTTATCTTTCCCATACTTTCTGTATCATCATTTTCGGTGTAAATGACTGGCTGATACAGGAAAGTAATATAAGTAAGAAAAAATGGGAGAGAGTTCTTACGTTATTTATGTTTTTTTTTTTTTTTTTTTTTTTAGAGTGGAATTGTCTTTGTTCTGTATTCAAAGTAGAAATCATGCCTAGTTGCTCAGTCGTGTCCAACTCTCTGTGGCCCCATGGACTGTAGCCCACCAGGCTCCTCTGTCCATGGAATTTTCCAGGCAAGGATACTGGAGAAACTGCCATTTCCTACTCCAAGGGATCATCATGACCCAAGAATTGAACCTGTGTCTCTTGTGTGTCTTGCATTGGCAGGTGGATTATTTTTCACCAGCTCCATCTGTTCTGGTTCAAATAGAAAGCATGGTTTCTTGGGGTTGTCAGCCCTCCTACTGAATCAGTCATTGTAACATGCTTACTTTGTACTGACGGGGTTCAGGACAGACTGCCCCCATATATGCCACTTTTGGCACATTATTTTGAACTAAATTTACTTGAGGAAAAACTTGTACAAGAAGGACATTCTGATCTTTCTCTATGTCCCCCTGAAAGGAGAAAATAAATCTCCTGTGTAAAAGGTTTGCTCAGTACTAGTAGACAGAGAGAAATTCTTATTGCCAGAAAAAGGGAATTCGGGGCTGAGAAATCTGTGTATACAAACTCTGCTCCGTTTCCTCACTAATTAGTACCAAGCATAAGTTTCTTTATTCTGTCAGTTCATCATGAGTATGTTTCTTTGTCTGAAAGCTGTAAAAGCTGCTTTGGCCATTTCTTTGGGCTTCATGTTCTTATGGAGCTCCCATACCTACATATTTAATGTTTTATCCTGTTAGTCTGTCTCATGTCAATTTAATTCTTAGACCAGCCAGAAGAACCTAGAAGGGCCGGGAAAAAGTGGCCCCTCCCAGTTGTACTTACTCTGAGACTCCACACTCCAAGGCATTATGGCAGCCCTAGAATTCTGTGCTCATTGGCACTGTGAATGTTTCATGCAAACGAGACAGCAAGGAAAAGCAAAGGTACATAGGCAGATAGCTTACCTGCTCACATTCTATTGTCCCACTAGCAAACCACAAGCTCAGAAATTAATAAGAATATCAAGAGAGTAAAAGCACATCATCAAATCAAGAATATAGTCCTTCAAAGGGACCCTGAGGGAATGAATAGATGGGACATTCATGAAATCAGCACTGGTGGTCTGTCTGGGTTTCTTCCCATCCATCAATTCCTCCTGTAAAACAGATATATTACTGACCCCTCAAAATTGGGACTGCCATCTCCTAATATACATGCCTACTACTCTTTCCTCTATGAGTCACCTTTTCAATATGACTTAACTTCAGAATCTTCTATTTATTCCTCTTTTTTTTTTTTTCCTGTGCTTTCATGTCTAATGAATCAAGAACTGTATTTATTGGTGTACCTTTATTTCTAACATTAGAAAACTACCTGAGAAGTAGCTTAAGAAAAGTGGGAATATTGGATTACATAGCTGAGAAGAACTGAGGGAACACCTAGAATAAAGAAAGAGTTGCAAAAAACAGGACCATAAAAACTAAAATTGTGGTCTTCATATCACCAGGCATTTGCTTCTCCAACTGTGTCTTAATTCCTTTCATTTCAACTAATAGCTTAAATCCAAATGAGTTCAAGATTAGGAATCACATGGAGTGTCTCACACATGGTAAGTATTCAATTAAAAATATTATCATCATTTATAATTGCTATTTGTATCGTATTGTATTGCTATTGTAAGGTAGGAAGTTAAGCTTGAGCAATGAGGGAGGGCCTGGCTGAAAGGGATGCAAGCTGATCTCTAAACCCCATCCCAGAGCACCCAGGAGGGCCCACAGATATGCTACAAAATAACCACAGAGACTTTTCCAACCCTTGCACTTGCATGTTCTAGGCACACAGTGTATACAAACTACCCACAGGGGCTTCTCCAAGTAACCTTAAGCAGGTAGGAGCCTGTTAAAGGTTCATAAATACTCTGCACACACACACACACACACACACACACACACACAATTATAACGAACTGAGTCTGAGTTATGGGAAGACACACAACAGTGCCTACTGTTAATGTAATTTGCATTTGTCAATCAGCCTTGACCATATGCTCATTTGCATTCCCTTTCATTTATTGATGATGGGTACAAGCCCTATTTTGCACAGGTCACAACTGAGAGGAGGACAAGGAAAGTATAAAAAGGGGGAAGCCAAGAGGAAGAAGGAGGATGACTCCTTTGGGGTCAGCCTGTTCCCATGTCTTGGGAGTGTGGGTCTCATAAAAGACCTGTCTGCTTGAGTGAATTGAGCTGTAACTTGTCTGTTGTTTTAAACCCTTTACACAAGAACCCAGGAAGAAAAATTAAACTGACCTGGCAGTATTATTATTCTTACTTTCGTGAAAGAATAGGGGAGGCTTCCTCCATCCATTCCAGTTTGGCCTTTCTGGAGAGAAAGATTATCACTCAAGTAATATCAAGGTTAAAAGAAAGGGGAAAGTGTTGGTAAAGAGGGACAATTTGGATTGTTTGCTTCCCAGTATCATATGGTACAAGATGGGAACTCACATAAAAAAAAAAAAAAAATTGCTGTTTACTTAAAAACAGTAAATCAATAACAATGGCTGTGTCATTTTATGATGCTCCTGATTGCATTGGCACAAATAACTTTGCTTTTCCATTTTGTCTGCTACTTCCCTAGTTTGGGAATTTAATAATTTTCATAAATAATATTCTGGGATTATATTTTAATTTATTAGTCGATCTCCGTTGTACACCATTTCTAATCTATCAAATATAAGTTACTGTATGAATATTCTTATATGTTCTGATTCATCGCTATAATACTCAAGCAAGACTAACAACTCCACATTATCTAAATCCTGATATGTAACCTCTGAACATTTTCTAATTCTGACTCTATTCTTTTTTATTTCAGCCAAAATACTTCACCTTTCATTTACACTGAGTCATGCCCCAACATGCCTTATAAATTCTCGATCTCTTACTTTTGTCCAAATCGACCTATTGACTTCATATACACTGATCGTCAATATCTTTCTAAATCCAAATTAGTTTGTATAAAAGTATTTTTTAACTATAAAATGCAATATAATTATTACCATTATTATCATTCATTCTTAAAAATTTAGTTTGTATGCTAAAATTCACTGATAAAGCCTTTACTAATTTATCAATTCAAAAATAATCTCTTACATTTTTATGCTTTCATAGTGATATTTATTTTTGTATGATACTGCTTTTCATTCATATTTTGGATTAATATAATATTGTGTACATAGTATCACCTAAAAGAATATGATCTTTCTTTTCACATAATCTTCAAAAGCAAAAATTGAATTGATTTTATCTGATACACATCATAAAAAATCACACGATTTCCAAACTAATAATTTTTATTTTTCCTATTTTTTTCTTCCTTATGTAAGAAAACATTTGAAATTTACAATTTTTTACTTTCAACTTTTTCCTTTCTAAAGTTCAAATAAAAAATGCTTGCTAAATTAAAACAGTATGCATATCTTATCCCTATAATTTTTCTGAATATTTGTGTCTATCAATTTTTCACTCAGTCATGTTCAAATCTTTGCAACACCATGGACTATACCATCCATGGGATTCTCCAGGCTAGAGTACTAGAGTGGGTAGGCATTCCCTTCCCCAAGAAATGAATATAAGCATAAAGAGTTTAGGTGGTTTATAGCTATTTATCTTTGTATATGTCATGTACATGAATTTTTCTTGTAAAAATATTATTTTAAGGTGGCAAATCAAGTATATGAAGATAAATATAATGAGATCAATGTTAAGTAATCTTTTTAAGGAAAGTCACCTTCGATGGTCCCTTTTGTTATCTCCTAGAGCAGACCTCGTGGACTGAATTGAATCAACCAGCTGTTAGTATTATCAGAAAACCACTGGTTTATATATTTTTGCCTCATTGTACAGCAGAACTACAATGGCAGACGTGAATAGCTGAGATAGAGCCTTTATGGGTCACAAGGCATTGACAGCTAGCCTTTTACAGGAAACAAAGCTTGCCAACTCCAGGGTCTGGTAAAGCGTTTAGTAAGTTGTCAATAAACATGGTATTGATTTTAATAAATCCATATGTAGTTATTGCAAGTCTATTTTAAACTAACTATCAACATATTATTTTCTAAAAGTTTTATGGAAGGACATTTTAGTTTTCTATAAACTTTTAAATAGGCTTTCTTTGGAATCCTACAGGGTCTGGTTTTCTACAATCTGACAAAAAGTTGAATACATTTCCTGAATTTCATGTTACATACTATACATAGTATCATTGACACAATGATACTATATTGTGTCAATGCTTTTTCTATTGGGTTTATTTTCAAGCAATATTATAGAACAGGTTAGAAAGCTATACAATAATATAATTATTCACAATATTACATGAGAAATGCATGGTACACAGTTCTCTCACTGACGTTGGGATAAAAAATGGTGAATGTGACTTATTTTGTAACTAAAATGCCAAAATTAATGTTTACTTTATTAATAAGCAATCAAAATACTCCATAGTTAGAGATATCTAAATCAAAATTATTTCATCTTTATATTGTAGTTGATTATGTGTTTTTTAAAATTCAAGAATATCCAAAATTCTTTAAAGATGAAGCAGTGAGTATTCCCAAATTGTTATAAAGTTATTTAAGTAGACTTAGAAATGTGACTGTCCAAAAACTTGATTTTTTTCTACTACATATAAATTATAATTCAGCTATTATTTATCACTATAATAAAGCATCAGTTATTGATTTCCATCATAGCTAAAGTTGGCAAAATATTAGTTATTGCCAGATATTTTGTTTTGAAATTTTCTTTCTTAGTCTCACATATATAACTTAGTTTTTCTCAGAATACATTAGCAATTCATAGACTGGAGAACAGAGATAACAAAACACTTTTAAATTTTCAGAAAATATAGCTAAATGTTATGAATATTTTAGAAAGTTTCATCCACTTCTTTGAAGAATTTGTGATGTACAAAATGTTTAGGAACTCTCTGAGGTGATATAATCCACTATGATCACGACATAGTGTAGAAGTGGAAGTGAAGTCACTCAGTTGCGTCCGACTGTTTGTGACCCCATGGACTGTAGCCCAACAGGCTCCTCCATCCATGGGATTTCCCAGACAAGAGTACTGGAGTGGGTTGCCATTTCCTTCTCCAGAGGATCTTCCCAACCCAGGGATCGAACCCGGGTCTCCTGCATTGTAGGCAGATGCTTTACTGTCTGAGCCAACATCCCAAATCAGTCATTAGCCTAAATAGCGCTTTTGACCATCAGACTTACATACACCGAGTGGTCTACATGCTTCTCTGCTGGATTGTTCCACAGGTACTGAAACTCAGCATTCAGTAGTAAAATTCATCTTTACTTCCTTGATTTGTTCTTTCTCTCTTGTCTTTTAGCTGCAAGAAAGATTTTAGGACTCACCAGTTTCTATCTGTCTGAATTCAAGAGACTCAAGACTTTGCGAATAGAATCAATCACAATGCCTTCTCAGTTGTACCGTACTAAGTGTGTCTCAGGTTTCATTTCAAATTTCTTTGCAGGGCTTACAATACTGCAGATTTGGGGCTTTATTTACCACTCCCAGCCTGAGCTGCCAGCATCCTCTACCCTCTACTTCTTTTTTTTTTTTTTCTTTTTTTCTTATTGGAGGATAATTGCTTTACAATGTTGTGTTGGTTTCTGCCATACAACAAAGTGAATCAGCCAAAAGTACACATATGTGCCTTCCCTCTTGAACCTCCACTGAAACATATATATTACCATATGTACAATAGATCACTAGTGGAAAGTTGCTATATAACAGCCTCTGCCTGTCCGTCTCTCTGTGCAAGTGTTGTCATGAAAAAACCATGTTTATGAGAGAAAATGGATTCATTTAAATGAAAGAACCATTTTCAGTGTTCTTTCATTCATGTCTGACTCTTTGCGACCCCATGGAGAGTAGCCTGCCAGGCTCCTCTATCCCTGGGATTCTCCAGGCAAGAATACTGGAGTGGATTGCCCTGCTCTCTTCCAGGGGACCTTTCTTGACCCAGGGATTGAAGCTGCATCTCTTATGTCTGGCAAGTGGATACTTTACCACTAGTGCCCCCTGGAAAGTCCATAACACACTCTATTTTTCACTTTCAAGCTATCTTAAGTTTTATATAAGTACCCCTGAAAAGTTTTCATGATTCTTTAAGATTTGGCTGACTTTCCCCTCCTAGTTGACTCTAGATATAATAGACTCTATTATTACTACTGTAATGTCCACACTCACTTTCAAGTAAATCTACTCAGTAATATACTGGGAAATATTTAAGAACTGGCTCTCTGGAAAGCAAAAGACTAAGAAATGTAGTATTTCACAGATCTCCTTGATGAATCTGATTTCATCAAGACTACTGATATGAATTTAACTGGTTTGCACAATTCTTAAAAATTTGACAATTGGCTATGATAAAGGCCAGATTCAACACACTACTGATTTTACACTATATATACCTAGTATATGTCTCAGTTCAGTTCAATTCACTTACTCAGTCCTGCCCGACTCTTTGCGACCCCATGAACCTCAGCACACCAGGCCTCCCGGTCCATCATTATATGTCTAGCACCTTGCATAATGACAGAGCATAGTGAAGACACATTAAATGTATATTTTTATTTCAGATAAAAAGAGAAAAGTGGCGGGCAATCACAAATGCTCGTTCCATGAATGTCTAATGAAATTATTTAAAAAATGTTAAAGAAAGAAAATAAAGCAATTTTTTAAAAAGCTAGTTAGGAGGAAAGTAAGATAGCCAATAAGAATGCTAAAAAAGAAAGGGCATAAAAGGGAGGTTCCCAGCAGGGAGGGAAGAGAAAGGAAAGGAGTTATTGATGCGATTGGGTTTAAATCTATGATATTATTATTTATTTTGTATTATCTTATCTTTTTTGGTCATTTTACTGCCTTTTATAAAACTGCATTTCTTTTTCTTTAATTTTTTTTAGTTTTCCACTTTATCATTTATATTTACATATTGCTTATGCCTCTTTTAATTTTTTTTTTTAGAATTTTTTCCAAGAATTTACGTATACATTTTTAACTTATTACAATCTGCTTCAAAATATACTCATTCCATGTCATGTATGGTGGCCTACAATATACTGCCATTTCCACCCCTTATCCACTGCATCGCTTTGTTGCGTGTTTTACAACTACATATATTATAGTGAAGTGGCTCAGTCGTTTCCGACTCTTTGCAACCCCGTGGACTATAGCCTACCAGGCTCCTCCGTCCATGGGATTCTCCAGGCAAGACTACTGGAGTGAGTTGCCATTTCCTTCTCCAGGGGATCTTCCTGACCCAGGGATCAAACCCTGGGTCTCCTGCAATGCAGGCAGATGCTTTACCCTCTGAGCCACCCAAATGCAATTTATTTGTGTAAATAAATAACAGCTTCAGTAACAAAAGTGTCTGTTAAATAAGTTGAGAAATTTAACAAAATCGGCTTCTATATTTGCCCTCATTTGCCATTTTCAATGTTCTTCATTCCTGCAGATGCCAATGTCTTTACAATTATTTCTCCTCAGCCCAAAGCATTTTTGTTCGCATTTTAGTAAAGTGTGCCAGTGGTCAATTCTATCACTATGTGTAACTCTAAATGTCAAATTATTTTTCAGTTTTTTAAGGAATTTTCTTTTGGTCAGTAAAAATATTCTGGCCTCCTTTCTGGTAAAATTTAGCCATTTTAAAAATCTTTATACTTTTCAAAAAAAAAAAAAAATCTTTATACTTTTCAGTATAGTGTCCCCACCCACACTATTTTTAATAATTTCTTTTTACTTTCGGTTTTAACAGTTTGATTAAGGTTTATATTTACATAGGCTTTGTTTATTTTGTCTTCATCCTGCTTGGGGTTTATTGAATTTATAAGCTTTAATTGTTATTTATCATATTATGAAAATATTATATTTTAAATTTAGTAAGCATTTTATTTTTAGAACAGTTTTAGATTCACAGCAAAATTGGACAGAAATTACAGAGTTCCTGCATACATACTCTTCCCAAACATACACATTCTCCCCACTATCAAATTCTGAACTGCCATGGTATATTTGTTACAATCAATGAATATACACAGATACTTTGTTATCACCCAAAGGCTATAATTTATGGTTAAGGTTTGCTTTTGGTGTAGCACATTGTATGGGTTTGACAAATGTATAAGGATATGTATCATGATTATCATATCTTTCAGAATAATTTCACAACCTTAAAAATCTTCTGAACTCTGCTTCTTCATCCCTCCTTCCCTACAGCTACAGAAACCATAGATCTTTTTATTGTCTCAATAGTTTTTCCTTTTCTAGAATGTCATATAGTTGAAATAATACAATATATAAACCTTTTAGATTGATTTATTTTACTTAGTAATATTCATTTAAGTTTCTTCAATGTTTGTTTATGGCTGGATAGCTCATTTCTCTCTGGCACTGAATAATATTCCTCTATTTAGATGTACGTCATTTTTATTTATCCATTCAACTACTGAAGAACATCTCAGCTGCTTCCAACTCCTACAGGGGATCTTCCCGACCCAGGAATCAAACCATGTCTCCTGCAGCTCCTGCTCTGCAGGTGGATTCTTTACCATTGAGCCACCAGGGAAGCCCAAATAGATGCTGGATTTTGTCAAAAGCTTTATCTTCATCTGTTGATATAATTGGAGCTTTCCAGATGGTGCTACTGGTAAAAAATCTGCCTACCAGTGCAGAAGACAGAGGAGATGCAAGTCCCACCCTTGGGTCAGAAAGCTCCCTTAGAACAAGAAATGGCAACCCACTTCAATATTCTTTACTGGAGAATCCCATGGACAGAGGAGCTTGGTGGGCTATAGTCCTTAAGGTTGCAGAGTTGGACTCTACTAGGCATATACAGCGTATTGATATAAGCACATATTTTTTTCCTTTAGTGTGTTGAGGTGAGGGGTAACATTAATCAATTTTTGAATGTTGAATGAACCAGGCATATCTGGGATAAATTCCACTTGCTTGTGGTCTACGATTCTTTTATCATTGTTGAATTTGGTTTGCTAATCTTCTATTTAGAATGTGTGCCTCTGTGTTTGTGTGTGCTATTGATTTTCCTTTCTTGTAATGTTTTCATCTGGTTATGGTAGTAGAGTAATTCTGGCTTCATAGAATGAGTTAGGAAAGAATCTCTCTGATTTTATTTTCTGAGAGAGTTTATAGAGAACTGTATAATTACTTTCTTAAATGCTTGGTAGAATTCACCAATGAACCCATCTAGGAATGACATTTTCTGTTTGGAAAGGTTATTAACTATTCATTCAGTTTTTTGAGAGATAGGCCTATGTCTTCTTCATTGGAGTTTTGGCAAATTGTGTCTTTAAAGGATTTGGTCGATTTTATCCAGGTTATTAAATTTATAGAAATAAAGTTTTCACAGTATTTATTATCCTTTCAAGTATGTAGGATCTGTAGTGGAGTCCCCTTCATTTCTGGTATTAGTAATTTTGCCCTTTCTCTTTTGTTGTTTGTTAGTTGCAGTTTAGGTTTTCTTACTTTGGCACAAGTTCCCATAGGAGTTTCCTCTATTCCCTGCTTCTCACAATCATAAGTTATGATTCTCTGTATTTTGCTCTATTTCTCTGCCTATTTGGGGAACCATAATTTTCCCTAGAAACTCACTTGTCTGTCAAGTCTAAGAAGTATTGTTGGTTTTCAGTCAATTAACCTTTTTACTTTTTAGGATGGAGTAGTGACTTTTAAGCTCCTTATGTACCAGACAGAAAAAGAGTTATTATTTTTCTAATATTCTGCCTGTAACTTTCTCTCACCTCTCCTTCTCAGATTTCAATTACATGCAAGTTAGATATAATAATATTGTTCCACAGGCCATTTGCAAATATGAGGTTTCTATTCTTTCTTTTGTATTAATGATCATCCTTTCTTGTTGTTATTTCATTTATATTTGTCATATCTAACATTTTATTAAATGATTTATTGTAATTTTTTAGGAATGTTTCTGGTTAACAGCAAAATAGTGGATTTCAGTTCCTACTCCACTAAACTTCCTTTTGCTTATTTATATGTTAATTAAATTTATTTAATTGATGATAACTTTTGCATTTATTCTGATTTTTTATTATGGAGAAATATATATTTTTTTATTTTAATCTACAAATCATTCTAATAAAGGTGCTAAACCAGTTCAGAGAAAAATTGTGGGATAAGGACCTTAAGCTGGATATCTGTGGACAGTGATGCTTGGAAAATTGCTAGACATTAACTCTGCCTTTTCCTTCTAAATGAAGTTGTGGTCTTCTTGAGTTTTGAGTTCGGTTTAAGAATAGTGGAAGACTCTGATGTCTATACATTTTCTTTTCTGGACATATATTGTAGTATAACTTGTTTCTGAAGATATACAGAAGAATAATACATATAGGAGGCATATTAAAATACGAAAATACATTTACTAAGCTTGAATGGACCCTCTCTTCAAGACAGCCACTTCTTTTCATGGAAAGTCCAAAGTTAGGAGCTTTTAATACTCTACACTGGAGTAGGAAGCCTTTCCCTTCTCTAGGGGATCTTAACAACCCAGGAATTGGACTGGGGTCTTCTGCATTGCACACAGATTCTTTACCAACTGAGCTATCAGAGAAGTCCACTACTCTATCCAGCTTCTCTCATTTTCCAATATTAACATTTTTTGTCTGAAATAGCAAACAAGCAATTTAATATGATCTTTCTTTCTTTGGAAGTCAACCAGATTTTAGGAATTTTGATGGCAGGCAATTCCCCACCCTCTACTCTTTGTCCCTTTAATGATTCTAGTAAAGAAAATATGTTTTTATTTACTGCAATGGGTAGTGTCATTTATCTGTCCAAAATTTCCATGTGGTTTTTTGGAATGGTATATACTTTCAGTTATAAGATAAATAAGTACTAGGGGTATAATTTAAAGTATGACAAATGTGATTAACACAGTTGTATGTTATGCATGAAAGTTATTTAGAAAGGAAATGCTAGAGGAAAATTTTTATTTCTTTAATTGTGTACCTGTATTGCATCCAAATGAGGCGATAAATGTTCACTTAACACATTGCGATAATCATCTCATGATGTCTTAAGTCAAATAGTTATGCTGTACACCTTAATCTTATACTGTTGTATGTCAATTATACATCAATAAAACTGGAAGAAGAAAAATTAAATAAAAATTATATCTTATATAAGTTAATTAATTAATTATAGTGTACATTCAAGTTGGTTTCTAGATTTGAAATAGTGGAGGAATAAGTTGTATTCCAGAATAAAACCTTTTAAAAGAAAATCAAAATACAAAGTGTGAACACATGTGCTTCAGTTCAGTTCAGCTCAGTCACTCAGTCATCTCCAGCTCTCCATGACCCCGTGGGCTGCAGCACACCAGGCTTCCCTGTCCATCACTAACTCCCAGAGCTTGCTCAAATTCATGTCCATCGAGTCGGTGATCCCATCCAACCATCTCATCCTCTGTCGTCCCCTTCTCCGCCTGCCTTCAGTCTTTCCCAGCATCAGGGTCATTCCCAATGAGTCAGTTCTTTGCATTAGGTGACCAAAGTATTGGAGTTTCAGCTTCAGCATCAGTCCTTCCAATGAATACCCAGGACTTATTTCCTTTAGGATGGACTGGTTGGATCTCCTTGCTGTCCAGAGGACTCTCAAGAGTCTTCTCAAACACCACAGTTCAAAAACATCAATTCTTTGGTGCTCAGCTTTCTTTACAGTCCAACTCTTACATCTATACATGACTACTGGAAAAGCCATAGCTTTGAGTAGATGGACCTTTTTTGGCTAAGTAGTGTCTTTGCTTCTTAATATGCTGTCTAGGTTGGTCATAACTTTTCTCCCAAGGAGCAAGTGTTTTTTAATTTCATGGTTGAAGCCACAATCTGCAGTGACTTTTCAAGCCCCCCAAAATAAAGTCTCTCACCCTTTCCAGAGTTTCCCCATCTATTTGCTATGAAGTGATGGGACCAGATGCCACGATCTTAGTTTTCTGAATGTTGAGCTTTAAGCCAATTTTGTTCACTCTCTTCTTTCACTTTCATCAAGAGGCTCTTTAGTTCCTCTTTGCTTTCTACCATTAGGGTGGTTTCATCTGTGTATCTGAGGTTATTAATATTTCTCCCAGCAATCTTGATTCCTGCTTGTGCTTCATCCAGCCCAGTGTTTCTCATGATGTATTCTGCATATAAGTTAAATAAGCAAGGTGACAGTATACAGCCTTGATGTACTCCTTTCCTGATTTGGAACCAGTCTGTTGTTCCATGTCCAGTTCTAACTGTTTCTTCTTGACCTGCATACAGATTTCTCAGTAGGCAGGTCACATGGTCTGGTATTCCCATCTCTTGAAGAATTTCCCACAGTTTGTTGTGATCCACAAAGTCAAAGATCTCTTGTGTTTTTGATGAACTAACAGATGTTGGCAATTTGATCTCTGGTTCCTCTGCTTTTTCTAAATCCAGCTTGAACATTTGGAAGTTCACAGTTCACGTTCTGCTGAAGCCTGGCTTGGAGAATTTTGAGCATTACTTTACTAGCATGTGAGATGAGTGCAGTTGTATGGTAGTTTGAACATTCTTTGGCATTGCCTTTCTTCGGGATTGGAATGAAAATTGACCTTTTTCAGTCCTGTGGCCACTGCTGAGTTTTCCAAATTTGTTGGCATATTGCGTGCAGCACTTTCACAGCATCATCCTTTAGGATTTGAAATGACTCAACTGGAATTCTATCACCTCCACTAGCTTTGTACATAGTGTTGCTTCCAAAGGCCCACTTGCATATAAAAAGCGTAAGTCTTGAACTCTCTAGTAACAATACACTAAATTTTCTTTGTCAGTGCATTTCTCAGCTCCCACAATATAGACTGAAATTAAAATGTACCCATATGTTGACAAGGAATATCCTGCTCTGCTCAGCTGGTTATTGTTAATTGCAGTTTAAGGTGCAACATTGATCTGTGGTACTCAGCTATGCTGTGGTTCAGTCAGAAATCTCAGAACTCTGAAGAAGGAAAAAAGAGAAAGTAAGAAATGAAATGCACCTGTTTCTCTGTGAAAATTAAAATGTAAAAGAAAGGAAGGAAAAACCTGAAAACTTGTTCTATCATAAGTATGAGCTGATGTGATACATGAAGCATTTTCCATGAAGTATGCTTTGAAACCTTGGTAATATTGGAGAGGATTTAAAAGTTGTTTTTAATGTTTCAGGGAAGCTATGGTGTAGATGTAACTCTGTGACCTGATGCTAGTTTTAAGTGGTAAAATTGTTGTGCACTTAATGTGAGAGGACAGTTTGAAATAATAAAGTAGCCAGTGTTATTCCCCAGGAGAACTGAGACCTGGTTAATCTGTTGTGAACTTTGGAGACACAATTTATGCAGCAGACTTCTAGATGTGATTCTACTTATAGGAAAAAAAAAAAATTGCATGTGTTTTACAAATTGTTTACTATTATAATAAAAAGACCTTTTGACAGGTGTGTGCCATTTTATCCTTGGTCAGCATGTGTCATTTGAATTTTATATGTATATCAATTATGTGAATCCACAGGTAATGTGTGTAAATGCCAAACATGGTAAGATTTTATCTTATAAATGTGATTAGATAAAATAACCCCTGATAGAAACTAAGGAAAGTAGCAGAATGTTTAACCTGATGACTGATGTTACATGATTTATGTTAAAATTTATTCTTTTAATCAATGAACTAAGCATCAAATGAAGAATAAAATTCAAATTAGCAACATTAATGTTTTGACAAAAAAAATACTGGTTTACTGAAGATATCACCAATATCAAGTGTATGAGAAATAGGAATTTTTTATCTTTACTTGGATATTCTTATGTTGGCATGATGGATCATATTTGGACCTTGTTACCTTGCATAGTCTTTTGAATTCAACTTAAATATATTAGAGTGAGCCATATTATGGTTAAATTCTACCACTTTTTTCCTTTTTTCAAATTGTCTAATGACGTGCTAGATGCCATTTTGTTTTATCTGGTGATCTTATAATTATAAAAACAAAGACAAATGCTTGCACTAAAATATAATATCTATACTTTGTTATATCACTGGTCATGGAGAGAGAATACACTCATTATTTTTCTGTAAAATTTCATTAAAAATACAAAATTATACACACACACATATGCATATTCACACTAACAATTCTTTAATGCTGAAGAATTTATCTATGTCTATCTCTCTGAGACATAAAAACAAAGAATATCAGAAACCAGTATTGTACAACCAATCATGGCATAAACTGGAAACACAATTCGTTAAGCAAAAATACTGGTTTAGGCTAATATTAGGTCAAAAACATCAGTGCCAGCAATGAAGGCCATGTTTATAATAAAACAGAAGTCTTAACAGAAAAGAGAACATGGAAAAACAATACTGGTTGAAATGACCTAACTTAATAATTGCACTTTTAAAGCCCTGGTCTTAAACATCTTTTAATCAAGGCAAAATCCACCTCTGACTCTTTAGTGTCTTAATGTGGGGTTGACAGAACATAAATATTTATATTCATTTAATCTCTAGATCAAACCAAGGTGAATGTTTTGAAAAATTAAATAGTAAAAGTTAATAAAATTGAATGAACTTGTCAAAAAAATCTATACATGAGTTGTTATTTCTTTTTCTGACAGGAGAATGGACATAGGGTTGGAACTCAAGGGGGCAGCACCAGCATTATAGTCCTTTCAGACATGGGCAGCAGATGTCATTAAGTGATCTCATTATCATTTTATTTATTTATTTATTTTTTTTTGGCAACAGGATAATGTGTAAGGTAATTTTCATAAATGCTGGAAAACATTTTCACATTTTATACAGTTGTACATGGTATGAAACATATAGCTAGTTGGCTGTAGGAAATACCAATTTTTCTTGACCATTTTTCTGTATTTTTCAAATGAAGAAAAAAAATGTTCTCTATAAAGAATTTTTTGGGAAAAAATCTAATTCTGAAAAGATAACCTTTACTGCAAATCATTGTTTAACAACATCAGGAAATGATTTACACTATAGAAAAGTGAATGGAAGACATTATAGTATCAATGAGGAAAAATTCTTAAATTGAATGAAATTTACTGTAAAATTAAATATTATATGTGTGGCTATTTTTATACTGAATTTTTGTACTCCATTGTAATTCAAGTTTATGATATGGAAAATACTTGTTATTTTATTTACTTGGTTGTTTAATATTAATTGCAAAAGATAACTAGGATTTTTGGTATTCAATCATATAATAGATTCATAATGTCATTATCAAAAATCAAAATATTAGCACATAAAATTATATTTGTGCAAATTATGAAAGAGTTGTGCAATGATTATTTTCATGGGTAAAAATCAGTTATCTAAAATATTTTCTCTCTAATAAGTAACATGATTCCCAAGATAACTTCTACTCCACCTCAAGAGACACAATTAAGCCTTTTATAGATCTTATTTCACATAACTGAAGGATATAGAGAAATATATTTTATTTAAATGTTTAAAGATTTCTTTAGTAAAGAAAATATTGACTTAAGAATAGTAAATACAATATGGATGAATGAATGTGACAAAAATTCCCACAAACTTGGTCTTTTGATAAAAAAAAATTCAGAATTTTGACACGCAAGTTGAGACAATACATGCTATTTTAATTTTCCCTGCTTTCTTTGACTAAGGATTAGTAATAACTAGATAACTGGTGAGGTGAGTGTTATTGGATGAAGTGTAGGGCTTATGAAAAGAATGAAGAAACTAGGATTATCCTTAAGATATCTTGCTCAAATGATGAAAGATGAGTCAATAAAAATAAATCCAACAGTAGGATATACAGATTTGAGGAGTAAAAAAGGATATACATATATTGGACATATTTGGTTGAGATACCTATAGAATTATCATGTAAAGGTGTGTGCTAACAGTTGGCCATCACAGTCTGAAATTTTAGATACAACAGGAATCATAGTGACTGAGAGCAAATAAAATGAGCCAATACAGTTAAGGTTAATTAAGAGCTCTGATGAAATGCTATATGATCCTAACAATCAGGAACATCTGCTGAATCTTTTGAAGATTCAGGTTCCTAAATTATTCCTCAGATCTACTTTGGCGATGAGGCTCAAGAATTTACTATTTTTTCCTTAAATAAGCATTGCAATTGATATGATGGATAATAAAGCTTGAGAAGCATTGATTTAACTGAGCAATAAAAAAAATAACACAGCAACCAGCAAGATATAAATGCCAAAAAGAATGCCAAGAAAACAAGATCACAAAAAGCAGGAAAGGAGATCAAGGAGAAATGGTCCATAGGGTTAATGCTGCACAGAGGTCAAATAACAAAAGATGTGAAATACTTCTACTAGATTTACAATCCAGTAGTGGTTAATAATCTTATCCCAAACAATATGAGCAAAATAGTAAGGAAAAAAAGAATGAAAACTGAAGACTGAGGAGCAAGACTACAGAGATTTTGTTAAGAAACAAGTTTGTCTTGAAGAACATTTTTAAGTAATGTAATATACAGAGAAAAAAGTAAACTGCTGGCTTTTTATTTTATTATTTTAAGAGAGAAGAAGCTTATTCCAATAAACCAAAAATTATATATTTTCTAGTCAATATAACATCAAACAGACAATTCTTTCATCAATCCACCACTTTTATAACTTGTAATTCCACACTGTAGCTCCTGGTTCATAATAGTATATCCAAGTTAACCTGTAATTTCCTTTCATTTTAGGAGCAGAGGCAATAAAAGATGTTGGAAATCACATTTTATTGAAAAAAAAATTAGAAGAGGTTCAATTTTTAAAAATACTGACAAATATTTAAGCCATCAGCATCTGCAATTTACCACAAGTCTAGTGGAAACCACGTTGAATTCCTTGATGTGTGATTAAATAGTTATAAGTAATTCAACACACACACATCCTGTGAGCAAGGTAAGTCTCAGAAAAGTAGCTACAACATAAAAGTATGTCCGGTTGTCACTTATTAATGAGACCAACAATCCCCTGTACACATGAGTCTTTTATGAAATGTTCCACTGAATGCTTTATGTTATTGAATTTTTTGCTCAATACAGACAATTTGGGAATAAGCAAATAAAATTCGATGTTGTCCTCAAGTAATCATTTTTCTGGTCCTTGATTTCCCTCTGCCACTATATTTTTATTGTGTTTGAGCATTGAGAGTGGAAATAATTTAAAGGATTTTCATTTTCTATCCTCACTGTGTCTAGAAAAAATCAAATTAATGTTTTAAAAAAGTTTTCCTGAGTTGATACTTGTTGAAGAAGGAAGGGAGGGAGGATGAATCCTACAAAGAAGGATCCTTTGTAGGAAGGGATTTTGTATCTGTTTAAAAAAAAAAAAAAAAACTCCATTGTTTTAAACATTTGCCACTCATACCTGAGTTTGCAAACATAAGACAATGTCATTCAAACTTGAGAAAAATGCTTTATTTGGGATCTTCATAGAAATGAATTGAACACTTAGCTGCAATTATTGCCATACAACATTTCATATAAGATAAGTTCAGGGAAACTAAGCTGTTTTTTTCCCCTGCAGTCCATTGTGTATCTCAACACTCCCTAAAGATTTTAGAAAAGTATCTGCTTGCCATGTGAGATTCTGATGGCAATATAAGTGCCTTACACTTCAGATGTTAATAGAAAAATGCTTATAATTGTCATTTTATTACAGTTAGTTGCAATAGTGGTATCCATAACTCCCTGTCATTGGACAGTACTAATCTTAACCATGTACCAAGTATATTATTGTAGTATTTAATTTAAATTTTGTACAAAATTTAATCTTTGGTTTTACTAACGCAGGAACTGAAGAACAAATATGTTATATTACTTGCCCAAGAAACACAACAAAATGTGGACGATTTTTAAACAGATGGGAATACCAGACCACTTTACCTGTCTACTGAGAAACTGAGAAGCAGCAGTTAGAACTGGACATGGAAAAACAGACTGGTTCAAAATTGGCAAAGGAGTACTTCAAGGCTATATATGGTCACTCTGCATATTTAACTTATATACAGAGTACATCATGCAAAATGCCAGGCTGGATGAATCACAAGCTGGAATCAAAAGGCCAGGAGAAATAACAACTTCAGATACGCAGATGATACCACTCTAATGGCAGAAAGCAGAGAGGAACTAAAGAGCCTCTTTATGAAGGTGAAAGAGGAGACTGAAAAAGCTGGCTTAAAACTCAACATTCAAAAAACTAAGATCATGGCCTCTGGTCACATCACTTCATGGCAAATAGATGGGGGGAAAGTGGAAGCTGTGGTAGGTGTTATTTTCTTTGGCTAAAAATATCACTGTGAACCATGACTATAGCCATGAAATTAAAAGACTCCAGTTCTTTGGAGGGAAAGCTATGACAAACCTAGACAGTGTATTAAAAGGCAGAAACATCACTTTGCTGACAAAGATCCGTATAGTCAAAGCTATGGTCTTTCCAGTAGTCATGTACAGATTGACAGTTGGACCATGAAGGCTGGGAGTTGAAGAACTGATGCTTTCAAGTTATGGTGCTGGAGAATACTATTGAGAGTCCCTTGGATAGCAAGAAAATCAAACTAGTCAATCCAGAAAAAAATCAACCCTGAATATTCATTGAAAGGATTAATGCTGAAGCTGAAGCTGCAATATTTTGGATACCTGGTGCAAAGAGCTGATTCATTGAAAAAAATCCTAATGCTGGGAAAGATTGAGGACAGTGGGAGAAGGGAGCAACAGAAGATGAGATGATTAGATAGCATCACTGGACTCCATAGATATGAAGCTTAGCAAGCTCTGAGAGATAGTGTAGAACAGGGAAGCTTGGCATACTACAGTCCATGGGGTTGCAAAAAGTCAGACATGACTGAGCAACTGAACAACAGCAACATACAAGGCAGAAGCATCTTAGTAATTTTCAAGCCATAATTAACATATATACACACATATATATATATGCTCATCTGTTTTAATAGTCAAAGCTAATAACCAAAAAAGATTTTTGATAAAAAATAATGATTGCGTATGGCTACAGTTTCCTTGAGAAATTTATGAATAACAATAAGAGGCTATGTCAAGACCTGGAGTTTAGAACACAAATTAATAGATATAGAGATTTAATAGTGAGATCAAAGAAAGAACAGACGCCTATGTAAATTCTCTGATATCTTGGATGAAAGTCTGTGTTCTAAATTATCAGTCCATGTGTCATTAAAATAAAGAAACAAGAACTCAGTGAGGAATTAAAATATTCCAAATCACAAAAAACAAAGCATCTTAGTAGAATATTTTTTTTCTGACTCATCACTTGCCTGCATTTGACAGCTGTGGGGATTTCTTTGGGCTAAGAAAGAAATATTTTTGGTTTTGGTCTTCACTTGTCTTCTCTCTTTCCTGCTGTTTCCATGGAAAGGGATAGAGTAATTACCCTTAAATGTGCCCTTATTTAGTGTTGGTGCAAAAACTAATAAAATAAGTTACCAGATGACAAAACAGTTTTTTGTTCGGTATCTTCAGAAGTAAAAATTCAAGTGAAAGGTTTGGTTTGGGAGATGGACTAAAACTCCTATCTAGCAATGGAAAATGAGAAAAGGAAAGGTAACCGATAAAAGGATATGTTACCAAGACACCTATCACTGTGGCTATCTGGAGATTAATCCTCTGGGAAACCTCCAGGAGCATAGCACAGAACACTTGGCTGAGATTTATCTCACCTGAAGCATGAGAGAACTGAGAAGCCAACTTTCATCCATCATTTGTTGGAGATTGTTATGGGTGAGAGATAGTGATATAAACAAAGCATTATCTCTGCTTTCTTTCCTTAGAGAGGATTTGTTCTGAGGAAGGCAGAGATTCTTGCAGACAAATGCCTTTATGAATTTTATTTACCAAAACTCAAAACCATTGGAGAGATTATGATTGGTATTCTGAGCACCTGAGAAAGCAGATTCCAGGATCAAGAGAAAGTCTTCAGCACACAGTTGGTCAACAAGCACAGAAAAAGAGGCTCAACATCACTAATTATTAGAGACATGCAAATCAAAAGCCACAATGAGGTGTCATCTCACATTAGTCAGAATGGCCATCATCAAAAAGTCAGCAAATAATAAACATCAGTAAGAGAGTGGAGAAAAGGAAACCTTAATACACTGTTGGTGAAAATAAAAATTGGCAACCATTATGATTGCTGAAGAAGGAGAGCATAGAGATTCCTTAAAAATAAAATTACCATGTGATCCAGCAATCTCATTCCTGGGCATATATCTGGAAGAGATGAAACATGCAATTCAAAAAGATATATGCACCCCAGTGTTCATAATAGCACTAAGACACAGAAGGATTGTAAATGTCCATCAACAGAAACACATGAAAGGATAAAGAAGATATGGTATATATATAAAAAGGGATATTATTCAGCCACAAAAAAGAGTAAAACATTGCCATTTGCAGCAACATGGATAAATCCAGAACTTATCATACTGAGTGAAGTAAGCCAAAGACAAATATTATATGATATCACTTAAGTATTGAATATAAAAAAACAAGACATATGAACATTTTATAAAACAGAAACAGACTCATAGACATAGAAAACAGATGTATCGTTACCAAAGGGGAAACAGACTGGGGGATAACCTAGGAGTTTGGTGTCAGGAAGCATTTAACAAAAGTCTTCCTGTGTGCTGTTTTGGATCTGTCAGGAACCCTCTGGCCCTTATTGATTCCTGAATATTCAGGAATTAAGAGAAGAGGCACGCCTTTCCCAGGGCTGAGGAATCCAGGCATTTCCCATTACAGTGATAAGTACCCTTTTCCTTTTTATGAGCCATACGGTAAAAGGTGATTGTTTGCAACTCTCTCTTTGATAGGGATCGTCTTATGTTTTGTAAGTCTGGAATTTTAATCTTTGTCTTTCCTGAGAATAACCACCTTGTAAGACAGTATGTATGCCCACGCCATGTTGATTAAAACACCTTTGCTCCATCAGAGCTTTGGTCCCCGTGTCTTTCTTTCTGTCTATTCCTTCTCTTTCTCTCTCTACCTCTCTTTTTCTGGCTAATTCCTTGGAGCGCGGAGGCCCGCTGAGCTCACTTTCTTGCCCAGGCTTCTAAGACCGTCTCGAGAAGGCGCACTGTGCCTTCACCCGCTTGAGAGGGCGCCTGGTGCCTTCGTGCAGCAGAGCAAGCCCTAAGAACAGGACTATTGGCTTTCCGCGTAAACCAGGGGGTATCAGCCTCTTTCTCTCTCTTACTCTGGGAACCACCAGGTTCCGGTCCATTAAAGGACCAACAGTTTGGGACTAACAAATACATTTCACTACATATAAAACAGAAAAACAATAAAGATTTACAGTGTAGCACCAGGAGCTATATTCAATATCTTATAATAACTTTAATGGCAAAGAATATTAAAATTATATATATGTATACTTGTATATAAATGTAGAACTGGATCACTTTTCTGTACATTTGAAAGTAACATGATATTTTAAATCAACTATACTGCAAGTTTAAAAAAAAGAAAGTCTTCAGACAAAGAGATGCTAAAGCTAGAAGTTCAAAGTTAAGGATTAGAGGATATAGGATAGGGTTCGAACAGCATCTTCTACAATGTATGTTAAAATTTCACACGCAACACAGCAGTTTATAGTGTCTTTTTTTTTTTTTTTAACTAAGAGATATAGTACATTTATAATTTGGGAGATTATCAATTAGTTAAGTTTCCTTCATCCCTCTTTTTCCCCCCTTTTCTAACTCTGCCTTCAAGAAATTGAATGGAGTTAGCCTAATTTTTGTCACTTGATTCAGCATTTCTTAAATTTTTAGTTCCTTTCAGTTACTAACATAAATTAAGTCAATTTCTGTGGTCACAGGAAACCGATAATCCAGTTAAAAACCCATTGTAATTAGAAAGCTGTATCTTTTCTAGTGAAGTTCCCATTCTCCTGTTTTGTCTTTTTGTTTTGTTTTGCTTATTTGTGGCCCCACCATGCGGCATGTGGGATCTTAGTTCCCAGGTCAGGGGTCAAACTCATGGCCCTTGCAGTGAAAGCACAGAGTCGTAACCACTGGACTGCCAGGGAAATCCCCATTCTCCTATATTTCTAATTTGAATTAACATACCAAGATGATACATAGGAAATTAAGTTACAACAACTACAATTACATTAAGAAAACTCAGATGGCCTGTTTTTTATATTAAGAAAATTTGTTTTTGAATATACCCTTGCTTTCACCTCTTTTCTTTAAAATGTTATCATGAAATGTGTTGCATACCAGAAAACACTTGCTGCAGTGTTTGTGGCAAAGAGGTCAGTGAACACAAAGACACTTTGAGATAAATTATACAGGTGTCTTTTCTAACATCCTGTAAAAATGTGAAAGACTGTCATTGGAAATGCAGTTGATCAAGCACTGACATTGGACCCCTTTGTCTTGATTCCAGATAGTCAAATCATTTATGAAGAGCAGGGTATTTATGTGACATAGCTAAAAGGTTTGTCTTTAGCAATGTTTATAAAACAGTGTAGCTACGATGTTTATAAAACAGTGTAGCTACGATGTTTATAAAACAGTGTAGCTATAGCTGTTTCTGCTTAGATATTGTAAATACATCACATTCTGCATTTAAATGACAATTGGGTAAGGCAAGTGGTCATTGGCTCTTCTAACTGGACCATTTGCTAGTCCAAATCATTTTCATGATTAAAACAAAATAATATGAAAATACTTTCACACAAATATGTTTTATTTTTTATTTGATCATGTTTTTCTGATGAAAAAAATCCCCAATCTAAAGTGTGTACTCATTTCTCTATGTGTGAGTGTATATGTGTGTGTGTCTACATCTTCTGTCATAGAGCTGCATTCAGAGTAAGAAACCAGAAATGGTTAGTAATCCTTATAAAAGATACTTCGTTCTTCTGTGCTGGGTGCTTTACTGCCAAAATGTGGATGTGAAGAAATATGTATCTATCCTTTTTCATAAAGATTAGTAAAGAAAAAACCTAAGAATAAATTCCAACATAACACAGAAAAGGAAGAAAATCTGACCAGTTATTATTGTCCTTCATCTATTGTAAATTTAAACTACATAGGCAAAGCTGAAGTGCCAGGATTTTAGTTTATTTTTTAGGGGGAAGATCTAGGCTTGAAGCTAAACCTTGGCAGAGACTATACCCAAACACTTCACACATATTCCAAGGGGAAAGTTCAGTCTTTTATTTATATTTCCTATATATTTACTAGCTTTTGTATTTAGAAAATGTTTTCTTTGATAATAAAATCACCTTAGAGTGCAAGTCTGGATTAATGGTATTTAATTAAAAGTTTTATTTTAATTTAATTAAGTGACCTGTGTTTAATAAAGTCCACTTTAAATATTTGAGAATAAGTTCTCCAAACAGAGCTCCACATACGGAATGCAGAAACTTTGCACCAATAGAGGCTCTGGTATGAAACAGAAAAGTCAGCAAGTGAGTTTTTTCAATATTAATTCAGAAATGACTATGCTTCTAGGGCAGTGCAATCCCTATACAGTGTAGGTACTTAAAGATCAAATGAATAAATGATGGAACATTTTTGTTTTTCAGTTAATTTGATGAAAATGTTTTGTCTTTAGTTTATGTCTGATCAGTTGTTGGAAAATATCATTTAATTTTAAGGTTTTTACATTATATACCTCAATAACAATACCCAACTGAACTATTCAAACTACACTGTTTCTAGTTCTGGATTTTTCTGACATGTTAATAAAAGAGCTATTGTGAATATAATTTGGAGTTATAGAGACTCAGTAGAAATGAAGGGAAGGAGAAATATTTGTAAAAGTCAGAAAACTGTTCGGCAGAATAGCTTGAAGATCAGGTTGTGAAGCTGACACGGTTTGTGGTCCTGGAGGCCTATCTCTATCTCTACAGCTATCTCTGCCCTGGAGAAGGAAATGGCAACCCACTCCAGTATTCTTGCCTGGAGAATTCCTTGGGCAGAGGAGCCTGGTGGGCTACAGCCCATGGGATTACAAAGAATTGGACATGGGTGAGCTACTAACACACACACATAGCTATCACCACATCTATCTATATATATTTTTTTAATCATAACACACTGTGAGAGGTGAAAGAGTTGTTTTGTTTTGTTTTATTTTCCTCTAAATATTTTTCAGTTTCTTTCTTCTTTATTTAAGCACATGTCTTTTCTGTGCCTTAGGGAAGATTTATGTCTTGGCAGAAGGCAGAGGTGCCTGTAGGCACTTGCCTTCTTGCCTTTGTTTAGAAATGTTTAAATCATTGAGGAGATTATGATTTGATTTGTGTCCAAAAGTCTAAGGAAACAGATTTTGAGAAACAGAAGGTGAAATGACTATAAAAGAAAAACTGTTTAAATTATAATTTATACCAGAATAAAAATATTCCATGGGAGTGGAAATCAGATACTTTGGGAGAGAGAGGTAGGGATAGAAATCTAGGACTTTAAGGCTTCTAGTTATAGCCACTATTTGATGCCTCAATTACCACATGAAGGAAACAGAGGAGGTGGAATTGACGGGACCAAGTGGACCTGTCTTAAAACTCTGCTACTACAGGGTAAGTGATGAAGATATCCTATAGAAACTTATTGAAGAAGTATTAGTAATGGCTCCAACTCTCAGACCTTTTCAGAATGAAAGGCTCACTACATTAGGAAAAGTATCCCAAAATGGCAGAAAAGCTGGCTGCCATCAAAGGGAATGAATGTTGTGCTGCATATACAACCAGAAAGGTACTAACTATAACCCTATATCCACATGCAGACGTGACTGTGTCAGTAGCCACACAATTTCCTTCCTTGACTTATTGCCTGCACTTAAATATGTCAACCAATTCCTCTCTCATCTCCATTCCTTAATAGTTAACATAAGAAGAACTGTTGTTGATTAACTTTTTCTTGGAGTAGAACTGCTTTACAGTGCCATGTTAGTTTCTGCCATGTAGCAAACTGAATCACTGATATGTACACATACACCCCCTCTTTTTACGTTTTCTCCCCATGCAGGTCACCCCAGAGCACTGAGCAGAGTTCACTGTGCTATACAGTAAGGTCTAATCAGTATCTGTTTTATATACAGTAGTGCACATACGTCAGTGCCAATCTCCTAATTCATCCTGCTTCCCTTCCCCCCGGTATCCATAAATTTGCTCTCTACATCTGTGTCTATATTTTTGATTTGCAAATAAGCTCATCTATACCATTTTTCTAGTTTTTGCATATAAGTGTTCATGCTCCAGTCATGCCTGACTCTTTGTGACCCTATGGGCTGTAGCCCGCCAAGCTCCTCTGTCCAAGGGATTCTCCAGGCAAGAATACTGGAGTGAGTTACCATGTCCTCCTCCAGGGGATCTTCCCATCCCAGGGACTGAACCTGTATCTCTTACATCTCCTGCATGGGCAGGCAGGTTCTTTACCACTAGTGCCACCTGGGAAGATCTCTACATATAAGGGATATATATATATATATATATATATATATATATATATATATATACACATATTTTTTTTTCTCTTTCTGACTTACTTCACTTGTATTTAGGTGTATCCACTTCCTTGAAATAGCACTATTTCATTCCTTTTGGTGGCTGAATTATATTGTTTATATGTTCCATATCTTCTTTATCCAATTCCTTTATTGATTGACATTTAGGTTGCTTCCATGTCCTGATTACTGTAAATAGTGCTGCAACGAAAATGGGGATGTGCATATCTTTCTGAATTATGGTTTTCTCTAATTATTAGAGAAATGTCAATCAAAACTACAGTGAGGTATCACCTCACACCAGTCAGAATGACCATCATCAAAAGACCTACAAGTAATAAATGATAGAGAGGACGTGGAGAAAATGGAACCCTCCTATACTACTGGTAAATTGGTACAGCCAATATGGAGAACATTGTGAAAGTTCCTCAAAAACTAAAAATAGAACCACCATATGACCTAGGTATACTCATTTTTTTCAAAAGCTAGAAGCATTATGTTGACCAAAGATATAATGTTGCTTTCTAGAAATCAACACCGAAGACTAATGTAGAAGAAGTCTATATCCATTTAAAATGTACAATTCGATCCATTTTGGCAGTTTCATACACTCATTAAACTAAAGTAGATATGTATAATTTCTCAGAATATTTTTCTTCAACTACACATTTAATACTAGGGTCTTTGCCCAATTTTCAAACTCTGGGTTTCATCATCAGTAAAATGAAGGCAATTGCTACCTCTCCTGGTTACTGGGAGGATTAGAAATGGTATGTATTAGGTGCTTATCATAAGAACTGGCACTGAAAAGGACTCAAGATCCAGAAATTTCTTCTCCTTCTGCTAGACACAAGTTTATATAATCAGACCCACTAAGCAATATTTTTTAGAAGTTTAATCATGACAAAAGTAGTTTTCATGCCCCACCCCCACCCCCCATAGTCCATCTTTCAATCTGTTTACATCAGAGGACAACCATTGGTCTGCTTTGGGCTGGTATACTTTAATGTGCATTTTTAAGAATCTTGTACATGTACAAGTGTTATGATACTACCCCTACCCCCAATCATACAGACTGCACGTTTCCTCATATTACATTAGTGGGGTACAAATGAACCATTATTCATATATTTTATCAACTACAGTTTATAGCTTACTTTGGGCTTCCCTGGTGCCTCAGACAGTAAAGAATCTGCTTGCAATGCAGGAGACCTGGGTTCAACTCCTGGGTCAGGAATTTCCCCTGGAGAAGGAATACTCCAGTATTCTTGCCTGGAGAATTCCAAGGACAGAGGAACCTGGCGGGCTACAGTCCATGGGGTTCTCAAAGAGGTGAACATGACCGAGCGACCAACCACACATCGTCACTTCACGGTTCACTCTGTGTCCTGCAGCTATATGTGTTTGGATAAGTGTGTTACGTCATGTGTCTAGCAATATAGGATCATACAGAGTAGTTTCCCCTGTGTTTCATCTATTCTCTCCCTCTCCTGTGAATCCCTCCCTCCCAGCGCCTCACAAGCATGTACCATTTTACTGTCTCTATAGATTTGCTTCCTTTTCGATGTCACGTCGTCAGAATTATACAGTGTGTAGCCTTTTCAGACTGTCTTCTTTAAATTAACAGTGTATATTTATGGTTCTTTCGTGTCTTAGAGCTTAATAGCTCACATCTTTTTAGAACTGAAGGATGTTGTTTGTCTTGGGTTTGATCCCTGGGTTGAGAAGATCTCCTGGAGAAGGGAAAGGCTACCCACTGCAGTATTCTGGCCTGGAGAATTCCATGGACTGTATAGTCCACAGGGTTGCAAAGAGTCAGATGCAACTGAGCGACTTTCACTTTCAGATATACCATAGTTTACTTACCATTCGCTGGCTGTCTGGAGAACATCCTGGTTGCTTTCAAATTTTGGTGATTTATAAATTATTATTGACTAAAATGTCCATAGGTTTCTAAATAGACCTACTATAAGCAGTCATATGCAGGTTGTTGTGTAGACAAAACTTTTCAGTTTCTTTGGGTGAATACCAAGGAGTATTATTGCTGGATTGTGTGCTAATTTTATTTTGGTTTTATTATAAATTGCCGAACTATCTTCCAGAGTGACAATATATTGTGTTTTGCATTCTCACTAGCAATGAATGAGAGCTCCTGTTACTCTATCTTGGCTAGTGTGTGTCTTTTAAAAAAATTATCCATTCTAATGTAGTTGTATTTCATTATCTTAATTTGCAATTTTCTTATAACATGTGGTGTTGAGCATCTTTTTATTTTCCATATGAGTATCTTATTTGGTGAGATGACTATTCAGATGTTTTGTTTATCTTCTTGACTGAGTTTCTTATTTTGTTATCACCGAGTTTTGAGAGTTCTTTGTATATTTGGATTTAAGTCCCCTATCTGATATGTGTTTTGAAAATATTTTATCCAAATCTGGCTTGTCTTTCAATCCTCTTTGTATTTTCTTTCACAGAGTAGTGCTATTTAATTTTCATAAAGTCTAACATTAATTTTTTTCTTTAATAGATCATGCTTTGTTGCTGTATCTAAAATGTGTTTAAAGGAAATATTTAAGATAATTATGTTATAAATGGAGGAGATGAAGGGACATAAAGGAAGAATGGTTTCTACACTTGACTATAACTAGTAAAGTGTTAACAGTAGTAGACTGTGATAAGTAATGCACATGTGACATAGAGCAACCCTTAAAAGCTGTATAAAGAAACATAGTAAAAAACACAAGAAATAAATAGAGTTCTAAAAAAAAGTTCAAGTACCTCTCAAAGAGGCAAGTAAAAGAAGACAGAAAAATATAAAGCTAAGAGAACAGAGGAAAAATTTTAAAAGCAGACTTAAGCCCTAGTACATTAATAATTACATTAGATTTAAATGGATTAAATGTACCATTTAAATGACAAGAGATTGTCAGACTGAAACCATATGAACTTTAATCAAAAGAAAGCAGTAGTGGCTATGTTAATGTCAGGTAAACCATGCTTCAGACATAAAAAAAAAAATTTACTAAAGAGAGGTACATTCTATAATGATAAAATTCACTTAGAAGGTATGGCAATCTCAAAATCTATGTTCCAAAGAATAGAATTATAAAATACATGAAGTAAAAATTGATAAAGCTGAAATGAGATATAGACAAATCCATAAGTACAGTTGCAAACTTCAGCAATCTTCTCACAAAAATTGGCAGAACAATTAGAAAACCAGTAATTATGTAGAAGAACTCAACAGCACCATAAACCAACAAGATCTAATTGATGTTTATAGACTCAACCCAACAGCTTACTTTAGGAGTAAAAAGCCAGATAAAAGGATTTTCCACGCTTCCTCATCAGCAGGAAATCTGGTTAGATTTTACTGGTCAGCTGTATTAATCAAAATTGGAAAGGCAGTGTTATGGACTGTATATTTCTATCCTCTGAAACTTCATATTATGAGACTTTAACACCAAATGTGGAGATGGAAACCTTGGGAGGCAATTAGGGTTGATAATGGTGTGGTTCTGATTATGGGATTGTTGGATATATAAGGAGACGAAGAGAAATTTCTCTCTCCGTGGATGTAAGGACACATAGAGAAGGCAAGCCAGAGAGGACTCTCATAAGGAACTGAAATGACCAGCACATTGATTTTGAATTTCCCAGCCCCCAAAACTATGAGAAATAAATGTCTTTTGTTTAAGGCACCTGATCTATGTGTGTGCTCAGTCGCTCAATCGTGTCTGACTCTGCAAACCCGTAGACTATAGCCTGCCAGGTTCCTCTGTTCATGGGATTCTCCATCCAAGAATAGTGAAGTGGATTGCCATTTTCTACTCCAGTTCAATCTATAACCTTTTGTTACAACAGTCCAATCAGACCACAACATGTAGAACTTGAGAACTGGAGAGAAAATTACATACTGGAAGCTACTCCAGGCAGGTAGTTAGAATCACTGTTGATTTTCAGCAGTTCCAAAACAAATTTAAACATTAACTCTTTTGAACCTCAGGCATGTCAATTCTTGTGGTAGCATCCCTGACTCTCTGTTTTATCAAGCTTCCCCAAAATTGTTTTGTCTTCCTTGGTTCTCTCAGTCTTCCCATTGGTTATTTGAGTTTCTTTTTACTCATATTATATTTTTCTTACTCAAAGTAACTATGGGATTTAAATTTTCCTTACTTGTCGATATACTTCCACACATTAAAGGTATCTGAGAAGCTCATTATCTTGTGTAAAGTAGACAACTTCCTAAATAATGGACATATTGTAGTGATGAAGAAGAAACGTGAGTCACTTCGATGTCCAGACTCACACTTTGACGTCAGTGGAATGATGCACTTAATCATCACTTTGCTGGGAGTGGACATGAGAAGGAAGAGGCATTTTGGGGCTTCTATCATTCATTAATGCAATGTTTACATATTGGAAAAGCTAATTTACAAATTCATTTACAAATGTCTAACTTATGAATTACTTTTTGGAACAATGCCCTTTTGGTAATATTGAAATAGTCTTTTTAATTACTATATAACCCTTTGTAATAGACTAAGTAATACATTATGGACAGTTCAGTGAACATAATACAAATCAATCTTTTGGACACTCAAGTCTATTTACTGTCAGATTAGTCTCCTTAAGTTAGTTCTAATTATGGTATTGTTCAGCCTACCAAACCTTAATTGGGTTCCATTCTACACACACACACACGTCATACACAAAATGTCCAAGTACTTACCCTGATTAATAAGGTGCTCTGTAATGATGATTGATCTAATGGTTTACCATTTTTATATTTGTACCTCTTTTCATGTACTCCTAGTTGAAAGAATGACTAGCAATTCTCCTAACACATTTTACTCTTCTCTAACTTTGGGCTCAATCATTCTGTCCTTTAGTATGAAATAATTAAGTCTCAATTCTATGTGTGAAAATTTCACCTGTTATTTTTATTCTAGCTTAAAAGTGATCATATTTCCCTATTTTCTCTAACGTATGTTATCTTTCTCTCCTTTGAACTCTCACAGTTATTTATCTCCACCTCAGAGAGCAATTCCTTGTTTGTATCTTTAATTTTATTTCTTTATATAGTTAAGGGGATGTTAAATTTGATGGCTTCCTGTTATCCAGGCTCAACTAAGAGTTGATATCAAATTGAGATGCTAGATCATATATGCACAAATTTCCACTAGGTGACACCTAAATTTATCTATCTTCTTTTTCCCATCACTAATCACAAGAAGATCAATCAGAAAACTTGGAAGTGGTAAATTTTTTGAGAATTTGTTAAGGATTTGTTACCTATCATGGTGAAAAACATAAAATGCAGGGAGATCCATAGCAGGTCTCACTCCTGGTTTTATGTTTGAAGAATTTTGCTAGTTCTGGTGCTGACAAGTGGCTAGAATTGTACATAGAAAAATAACTATTGAAAGAATCTGACATATACCCTGCACTTTTTTTTTTTTGCTTCTGACACTTAAACATTAAAGAAATATGAAGGAGAGAGGTTGACTTGATCCACGCTGATGGGAGGGTGAATAGAGAAGGCTACAACAACAACAAAAAATTGTATTTTTTACTATTGATGGGTTTCTCCTGAATCAAGTGGGATTTCAGAAAGTAGCCAGATTTGAGTGGGCTTCAAAGGACCTCACTCAAGAGGTCTTCCTTCAAAGAGAGCCATCTTCAATGTTATCCCAGAGGAACATAACCAATAGTATACATGTCTCAAGATAGATAAAGTATACATTGGCTCATATGATTATAGAGACTGGACAAGTTCCAGTACTTGCCAAGTGAGGCCATCAATAATCTCGAGCCCCAGGAGAGCTAGTGGTGCAGTTCCAGTCTGAAAATCTGAATCCAAAGACCTGTGATCAGAAAAGTTGATGGCATAATTCCAGTGTAAAAACTGACAGGTCCAAGCCCCAAGAAGAATCAATATTTCAATTCCAGTATGAAGGCAAGACAAAGTCAAAGTCCTAGTCCAAAAACCATTAGGCAGGAATAACTATCTCTTACTTGGGAAAAAGTCAGCCTTTTGTGATACTGAGCCTTCAACTGATTGAATGAGGCCCACCCACACCAGAGAGGGCACTTTGCTTTACTCAGTTTACTGATTCAAAAGTTAATCTCAATCAAAACCACCCCCACAGAAGCATCCAGACCAATGTTTGACCAAACAACTAATTACCCCACAGCCTAGTCAAGCTGGGAAATAAAATTAATAAGCACACTCAGTAAGCAGAGATAAAAGCTTACTTCTGGATGCTGATACTGACTGGTTAAAGGACAAGATGTGGAGCAGGCCTCACATTCTTCAGGTCAGAGAGATCTCCTAGGAAACCTACACATATGCAATAGGTCAAAGGGCAAGCAGTCAAACATCTAACACATTCAGAGTGCACCAGCACTGAATCAAGTTTAGAGTCAAGTAAAAATTGCTTTTCTTAATTCCAAAATGCCCACTCCTGCAGTTGTGAAAGAACCAGAGGCAGTCTTGCTCTGCCGATTTTCAGTATGACTGAGACCCTAGTTGGAAGCAGGTAGGCTTTGAATCAGAGAAGAAAAGGCAACATTACTGTCTGAGTGGATTTGTTGTTTTAGTCACTGAATAATCAGATAGTTGAATTGCAAAATGAACTCTCAGGGCTGTGAAAGGTCCTTTATTTCCTGCTTTTATTCAATTTAATGCAATGTATCAAAGAATCATGGTATATATTAGTATTTTCTTCTATTACATGCTTTTTTTTTTCATTTATTTTTATTAGTTGGAGGCTAATTACTTTACAATATTGTAGTGGTTTTTGCCATACATTGACATGAATCAGCCATGGATTTGCATGTGTTCCCCATCCTGATCCCCCCTCCCGCCTCCCTCCCCATCCCATCCCTCTGGGCCTTCCCAGTGCACCAGCCCTGAGCACTTGTCTCATGCATCCAACCTGGGCTGGCGATCTGTTTCACCCTTGATAGTATACTTCTTTCAATGCTATTCTCTTAGATCATCCCACCCTCGCCTTCTCCCACAGAGTCCAAAAGTCTGTTCTATACATCTGTGTCTCTTTTTCTGTCTTACATATAGGGTCATTGTTACCATCTTTTTAAATTCTATATATACGCATTAGTATACTGTATTGGTGTTTATCTTTCTGGCTTACTTCACTCTGTATAATGGGCTCCAGTTTCATCCATCTCATTAGAACTGATTCAAATGTATTCTTTTTAATGACCGAGTAATATTCCACTGTGTATATCTACCATTGCTTTCTTATCCATTCATCTGCTGATGGGCATCTAGGTCCTTTTGTCTAAGATCAAGTATAGTATCTGTTCTTATCAGTTTAATACATGCTTTTAATAATAAAATGCATGATACCTCTATGTTCATTTTATAATAGGTAAATTATCCTATATACTAGAAATATAGAAGCTTTAGTGTAAGAAAAGGCTTATAGAAGACAAAAAGGAATAACAATTCCAAACTTTTGCAGCAGCAAGGTTCTCTTATTATCATGATAGATACTTCCACCTTAGAAGATAAACTGTTATAGTTTGCTCCCGTTTACCTTGGTTACTAAGACCATATAACGATAGCCAAGAGATAATTGCCTCATGCTCTTACATGAGGTTTGGGATTATCTTTTACTGAATACTAGGCATTTATCAGGTCATTGGAGGTACAACATTGACTTCTGATATTAAGAATAATGTTTGGGAGTTGACTATATAGAGAAATAAGTATAGTAATCAAATAAAGCCTAATTAGTAACTAAATAGCACTATATACTATAAGTGCTGTTACAGAGCTGCGAAACAAACCACTCTAAAACTTAGTGGATAAAACATTTATTTTGCTGATAAATGTACAATCTGAACAGAGTTTGTTAATAACAGCTCTCTGGCTCCACTCACCATTGTATAGTAGCTGGGTTCACCCGAAGGTATCTGGGCCAGGAACACTCAAGTAGCTGGGACTGGAAAAATGGGAGTCTTTCAGTCATCTTTCTTTACCTCTATGTTCTCTGTACATAATCTCTCCAGCATCGCCATTAAAGTAATGACAAACTTCCTCTGTGTAGACTTGAGACTCCTAAGGTAAATGTCAGCAACGAAAATCTGGTGAAAGCTGATCACCCTTCATGATCCTGCCTCAGAAATCATGCAATATCACTTCCCAATAATCTAGCTTCCTGGCTATGCAAGATTATAGACCTCACCTTACAAAGGATGAGTGTTAATGTTACATTGTAAGAATAAAATATCGACTGGGGCATTGCATGTGGAAAATGCATTCAGCCACAGGTACAGAGGAAAGGAGGACCTGTTTCAGACTGGAGAAGTCAAGGAAGTCTTCCAGAAGTGGGAGTCAGAAATATAGTACGGGAACCTCCTGGCTCTCCCTTGCTTGAGTCTCTGTCTACCCATCAAGCCATTCTTCATACTCATTTTACACGAATGAAGTGCAAATTGGATGTCATCCCCATGCCGAACACCAAGCATTTATTTCCCAGTTCAAAGAACCTATACCAGCACTGTCATATAGAGCTTATTGTGATAGTCTCTCTGCTGTACCTTATAGTAGTAACTAGCTTGATTTTGCCTATGGAAGATTTAATATGTGACTATTGCAACTGAATATTTAATTTCATTTAAAATAAATTAATTTTAATTATTTAAATACTATATGTGGCCACTATTAACATTTTGAATAGCACAGGCATTTTGAGATAAATTCAAAATCCTTAAATTTATATTTTAAAATCCTTGTAACATCACAATACTGTTATTATTCTATTTTAAAGGCAAGGAAACTGAGGTTAATGAGAAATGTTTTCTATTTAAGATGATAGAATATACCTTGTAAATCTGAGAATGCTATTTAACCTAGGTCAGTGCAAATACTGAGAGCTTCTATGTGCAACATTCAGCGTTAAGTTGAGAAAACACTTTCACTGGGATCTGCTTTATTGTGTTCTTTTCTGTAATGTGACATTTTACAACTTCACACACTTTAAAGGGTTGACTAACCATGGAAAATAAAATCAAGGTGTTTTCTAATCCTCTTTGAACTATTGATAGCATCTAAATGCGGGTAATTTAGTTACTCTTAGAAGACTTTCTAAGTGGTCATAGTGTTCATAGTCCAGAGCTTTTCTGCATAACTTGTCATACTTGTGTAGTTGGTCTTGGGGACAAAGCAATTTTACCCATTGTTAGTTCTCTTTCGATTACCTCCTCTAAACAAGGTAGTGAAATAGTCTCTTTAACAGAACGTTAACAATATGGTGGTTTACAGATCCATAATATTGCCCAAATAGAGTTTTTCTTGAAATGAACTTATTTAGTCAAATATTTTTGACAGAATACTCAAGAAAGAAAGAAAGTGAAGTCTCACAGTCTTGTCCAACTCGTTTTGACCCCATGGACTGTAGCCTACCAGGGTCTTCTGTCCATGGGATTCTCCAGGTGAGAATACTGGATTGAGTAGCCATTCCCTTCTCCAGGGCATCTTTCTAACCTAGGGATCAAATCCCGGTCTCCCGCATTGCGGGCAGATGCTTTATCATCTGAACCACCAGGGAAGCTCTGAAAGACAATTACATTTATCTCACTACCTTAAAGTAACAAAACTGAAGATACCAAGGTGATAAAGAGTCATATGCTAAGAATGGACCTGAAAGAGATCTGAGTGGTCTCTTTTACACACTTATATAAGCTCTTTGTCGGTCTATATAATCTGATCCATAAATTAGTCATCTTATTTCCAACTCATGATTTCCTTTTGCATTTTCTAGGTAAAAAAAAAACTGAAACTTGGCAGGCAAGAAAAAAAAAAGGGCAATTAAGATTCTGTTTATTTTGAGTTGTAATTCACAGTTCCTGCTGATTAGTAAAGAGCAATATTTGAGAGGTTGATTGTTTTGGTGTTTGTTTGTTACATTTAGCGTAAGAATAACTTTCCTCCATGTGCAGTCAACCTATGAATGCAAAGCACCCATTTTTACAAGAGAGAGACATCCTTCAAGGGTCATAAATCTAAATATCCCCATCTAAATTGCCCTGCATTTCCTCTTCACCAAAAGTTTCCTTGTAGGATGGAAAGTGATCCGACTGTGGGGATGAGAACAATACTTCAGCAAACTGCATCCTCCAAATGCCAGGGTTCACTAGAGTGCACAGTTGGGAAGCAGAACATCAAGTGAGACAGAATTCCCTGGCAGGTGATGGCATTGGTGTCTAGGATTGAGTTATGGCTTTGCCTGCTGCATCCAGCCTAAAATAAAAGGAAAGAGAAGATGTAAGTGAAACATATTCCAGGTAGACGAAGTTGGGGGACTACATATTATTTAATTCTGTATTCATGCCACTTTTTTTTTTAAGTTCATGAGACTGAGAAAATATTGTATGGAGTGACACAAATAAATATTTGGTTCATCTCGGACAGCAAGTCCATGAATTACCTCATATGAGTCATTTCACCTGGAGCTTTCTATTCTGGATTTGTAATTAATGCTTAAATTACTGGCTTGTCTCAAGAAATAAATCAGTTATGCAAGTAAAATCACTAGTTACCCCAAATTGGTTGGCTGCTTAGTCGCTCAGTTGCTCAGCCCACTAGGTTCCTCTGTCCATGAAATTTCCCAGGCAAGAATACTGGAGTGATTGCCATTTCCTACTCCATGGGGTCTTCATGACCCAGTGATTGAAGCCACATCTCTTGCGTCTCTTGCATCAGCAGGTGGATTTTTACCACTGCACCGCCTACCCCAACATCTCAAACTTTCGTGTGCACCAGGATCACCTGGAGAACTTGTGAGTTCAGTCTTTCAAGCATTGTATGAACATAAAGACAGTCAGCAACTTCAACTGATTTTCATCTTTCTAATAGGAAAGGTAACACAACACAAGTTTCAGTAAACACTTTTCATTAGGAATAAAACAAAAAATAGTTTAGGTAAGTATAATTAGTTTTTCTAAATTGAGGCACAGAAAATAATACTGTATAGTTTTAGTGCAAGTAGTTATATAACCATTCTTATATCACTTGATAAAAAATAATGGTATGAGTTTATATTATACAACTCCAGATGATTAAAAAGGAAAGAAAGATTTTTTTCTTTAAGAAATCTTCAAAAATAAATGACCTATTTCTAGACTTTAAAATGAATCATTGTAGTAGGGCAAACTGTTTCCTCCAAATTCATGCCTATCCTAAATCTGAGCGTGAACCATATTTAAAAATGATCTTTGCAGGTGTAACTAAGAATTGAAAAAAATCATACTGTATTAGAGAGGGCCCTGAATTTAATGAAAATGTCCAGATAAGAGGCATAAAAGAACACAGCTACAGAGAAGAGGGCAGTGGATGCAGTTTAAAGTGTTTACAGGCCAAGAGATGCCCAGGGTTGACAATAATCACCCAAATCCAGCAGAAAGTCAATGGGCAATTCCTCTTGCAGATCCTCTAAAAGAATCAATCACCTGTCACCACCTTGATTTTGGATTTCTGGTCTATTGAATTGTGAGAGAATAAATTTGTGTTAAGCCACCAAATTTTTGATAAATAGTTATAGCAGCCCTAGAGAATTAATACATCATAGTAGGTATGAAAACAGACATATGAGACATTTAAAGTGTTTACTCTGTATTTTATCACGTAGTTTGTTGCATGTGGAAATTCTCAAAAATGTTTTTGAGTCCCATGGAAAATAGGCAATGCTTTCACTGGTCATTATCTGGTCCCTAAAAGACTTCTTGGGCTTCCCAGTTGGCTGAATGGTTAAAAAAAAAAAAAAAATCCACCTGCCAATGCAGGAGACTCAGGTTTAATCCCTGCATTGGGAAGAAGCCTGGAAGAAGGAAACAGCAACCTACTTCAATATTCTTGCCTGGAAAATCCCATGGATGGAGGAGCCTGGTGGGCTACAGGCAGTGGGGTTACAAAGAGTCAGACACGACTTGGCAACTAAACGGCAGCAATAGCAGAAGACTTCCTAGCCCTCTGAATTGTTTCCACTGTCACTTATTATGACATCTTGTGACTTTTTGGTTGATAGTTATTTTCCACTTTGACCTTCAGGTCCTCCTTATACTATTTGCCCTGCTGCTACTCTTCCGATAACAAGGTTATATAGCAATCGTCTACACACACAGGACTTTCTATCTCAGATAGCAGGCAATAGCGCTGGGTAATTCTCGTGGTTTCTGTCTCGGCCCAAGCATGGGAACAAATCTGCATGCAGACTTTCGAAGGCTGAGTAGTCTGTTAGAGAACAACCAATCAATAAAACTAGACATGCATACACACATACTTGTGTGCACTCCTGGCTTCGGAAAAAGTTTTCATCATATGCCTGTTTTGTTTTGCTTTTTTTCCAGTGGTTGTCAAATGATCCTTTATTTTTCTTTTTCCTTTGCAGTTCTTAACTAGCTGGGCACTCCACTGCACCACTGTTGATATCATCTATGATGTCATGAGGGTGGCGGCCATCCTGTTTTAACTTTTATTGTTATGATACTCTGTTTTCAAAAGTCCAATTACTTCCTTAGCACAGATGCTCCACCAGCAAGAGATTTAAAAAAGAGGAGGCTTTAACATATGCTAATTGACATGGTGCTGGTTCAGTTTGGGCTACAGAATAGGCAATATTACAGTTCTCAACTGCTCTACTAAACAGCAATTACTGAGCATTTTAAGGTCATATTAAAACTGTCCTTCCTGCTGGACTGTCAATACAGAGTCCCATCTGTATCCATGAGAAATGTGTGATTTTTGCTATTTTAATTAGTTTATAAATAATTCATAAAAGAATATGCCTGCTTACCAAGACCTGAATATTGAATTTCAGCAGCTTTAGATTTACCATTTGCCTTTTCCCTCCTAGATTTTTTTTTTTTATCCCTTAAGGAATGAATGACTTTAAAGAGTTTAGTGTATTCCCATTTAATTGTTTGACTATGTGTCAGAGCAATTAATGTACCAATGTTTCTCTGAATTTGTTGTAACAAAAAAGAAACTTGATTAGAGAATCATTGGTATAGCAGAGGCTGCATTAATTTTTCTGGACATATGTATATTTTCCTTCCATGTTTAAAAACTTAAAGATTTCAGTTTATCCATAAAGCAGTGTGTGTGTCCATTTTGCTCCTAAATATGTATGTGTGTGTGTGTATACTATATATGTCTACATATATACAGTATACACATAATGGCACTCAAGTTGCCTATCATCTAGTGCAGAAATTATAAAATATCATTTGTGAGTCAAATACAACACACACCTGTCTTAACTTTACAATGTTTTTCTTTGGTTTTTAAAATCCCATTATGATTTTTTTTTTAAATTTAACGATTGACAGTTTTCATATAATAATTTAGAATATTGACTTCTCTTGATAAATCTAAATATGCTATACAAAGAAGCTTACTGTAAGTAACAATTATCAAATGTTTAATGATATTTTACTCATACTATTATCTATGAGACTAATTGCGATTACTTGTAAGAATAATTGGAAAGCAAGTACATGTGTGATGAATTTTTAATGTTTCAATTTGTCCAAGTTGAACTTTGTTTCCTAGAATCCTCTTCCCTGTATTTTCCAGAACTATGGATGGAGATTCATGAAACTGTACAGGAGGCAGTGATCAAGACATTCCCAAGAAAAAGAAACACAAAAAGGCAAAGTGGTTGTCTGAGGAGACCTTACAAATAGCTGAGAAAAAAAGAGAAGTGAAAGGCAAAGGAGAAAAGGAAAGGTATACTCATGGGAAAGCAGAGTTCCAAAGAATAGCAAGGAGAGATAAGAAAGCCTTCCTCAGTGATCAATGCAAAGAAATAGAGGAAAACAATAGAATGGGAAAGACTAGAGATATCTTCAAGAAAATTAGAGATACCAAGGGAACATTTCATGCAAAGATGGGAAAAATAAAGGATAGAAATGGTATGGACCTAACAGAAGCAGATGGTATTAAGAAGAGGTGGCAAGAATACACAGAACTATACAAAAAAAGATCTTCATGACCCAGATAACCACAATAGTGTGATCACTCACCTAGAGCCAGACATCCTGGAATGCCAAGTCAAGAGGGCCTTAGGAAGTATCAGTGTGAGCAAAGCTAGTGGAGTTGATGGAATTCCAGGTAAGCTATTTCAAATCCTAAAAGATGATGCTGTGAAAGTGCTTCACTCTCTGCCAGCAAATCTGGAAAACTCAGCAGTGGCCACAGGGCTGGAAAAGGTCAGTTTTCATTTCAGTCTCAAAGAAAGGCAATGCCAAAGAATGTTCAAAGTACCACACAATTGCACTCATCTCACACGCTAGCAAAGTAATGCTGAAAATTCTCCAATACAGGCTTCAACAGTATATGAACTGAGAACTTCCAGATGTTCAAGTTGTATTTAAAAAAGGCAGAGGAACCAGAGATCAAATTGCCAACATCCATTGGGTCATCAAAAAAGCAAGAGAGTTCCAGAAAAACATATGCTTCTGCTTTATTGACTATGCCAAAGCCTTTGACTGTGTGGATCAATGAACTGTGGAAAATTCCTAAACAGATGGGAATACCAGACCACCTGACCTGTCACCTATATGACAGGTCAAGAAACAACAGTTAGAACCAGACATGGAACAACAGGCTGGTTCCAAATTGGGAAAGGAGTATGTCAAAGGTGTATATTGTCACCCTGCTTAGGGTATATCATGCAAAATGCTGGGCTGGATGAAACAGAAGTTGGACTCAAGATTGCCAGGAGAAATATCAATAACCTCAGATACACAGATGGCACCATCTTTATGGCAAAAAGTAAAGAACTAAAGAGCCTCTTGATGAAAGTGAAAGAGGAGAGTGAAAAACTTGGCTTAAAATTCAACATTCAAAACTGGAAGATCATGGCATCCAGTCCCATCACTTCATGGCAAATAGATGGGGAGGGAGACAATGGAAAGAGTGAGAGACTTTATTTTCTTGGGCTCCAAAATACTGCAGATGGTGACTGCAGCCATGAAATTAAAAGATACTTGCTCCTTGGAAGAAAAGCTCTGACCAACTTAGACAGCATATTCAAAAGCAGAAATATTACTTTACCAACAGAGGTCCATCTAGTCAAAGCTATGGTTTTTCCAAACATAAAAAATATCATGAAAAAATCATGTATGGATGTGAGAATTGAACCATGAAGACAGCTGAGGACCAAAGAATTGATGGTTTTCAACTGTGATGTTGGAGAAAACTCTTGAGAGTCCCTTGAACTGCAGGAGGTCAAACCAGTCGATCCTAAAGGAAATCATTCCTGAATATTCATTGGAAGAACTGATGTTGGTGCTGAAGTTCCAATACTTTGGACACCTGATGCAAAGAAGTAGCTCATTGGAAAAGACCACGATGCTGGGAAAGATGAAGGCAGGAGGAGATAGGGATGACAGAGGATGAGATGGTTGGATCGCATCATAGACTCAATGGACATGAGTCTGAGTAAACTCAGGAAGTTGGTGAAGGACAGGGAAGCCTGGAGTGCTGCAGTCCTTGGATTTCCAAAGAGTCAGGCATGACTGAGTGACTGAACTGAACTGAACTGAGATACTTAAAAGATAAATAAGATGCTAAAAGGATATGCTTATAAGATATTTGTATGATACTAAGGTATTTCAATTGTCTGCAGAATTGTTAACTCAGATTTGATCTTTTAAAACTCACAACAGTCCGTAAACTGTTACTGGATCATTTTGAAATAGTGTAACATATATTTATTCTAATAATTATACTTTGAAAATTTGAATGCTTGTATTTTAGATATCTTTTGTATTTTGTTATTCTAGGGGCAATATTTTTGTGCAAATACAAAGTATGTCTCTTCACCAAATGTATCTGATTGCAATAGATTGAACTGGGTTCAATCAAACAAGCAAATGAATTGGATTTTCATCAGACAGCCTGGCAAGCACTGATCTAAGTGGCTTTCACTTTCTCTTATAGGCATATGAGATTGCTAACTCCGCTCTGGTAGCAAAGTTACAATTTATAATAAATCATGATAATAGAAGGTAGTATGTTTAAAAAGTGGCATCTGAGTAGTGGCAGTCTGTCTTTCTTGACTGGTAATAAAATCCTTCATAAAAGGATCATGATTTGCATTTGGTATTACTTGAAGAGGCACCTATGACAATCAGGTGGCTCTCTCTCTCTCTCTCTCTCTCTCTCTATATATATGCACAATATTTAATATATATTTAATATATATTTATATATATATAAAATAATATTTATTTTATTTATAAATATAAATATATTTATTTATATATAATATATATAAATATTATATATAAATATATATAATATATAAATATATTTATTTATATATAATATATATAAATATATATAATATATAAATATATTTATATTTATAAATATAAAATATATAAATAAAATTTATATATAAATATATATATTTGTATTTTTAATATTTTTATATATTATATTTACTTCTTACGTTGTGCTAGTGTTAAAAAACCTTCCTGCCAATGCAGTTTGAGACATGGGTTTGATTCCTGGGTTGGGAAAATCCCTGGAGAAGGAAATGGCAACCCACTCCAGTACTCTTGTCTAGAAAATTCCATGGACATAAGAGCCTGGCAGGCTACAATCCATGGGGTAGCAAAGAGTCAGGCATGACTGAGCTCTCACACACACAAAGAGGAACCTATGACAATCAGGCAGCTTTCTCTCTCTCTCTCTCTCTCTATATATATATATATATATATATATTTTTTTTTTTTTTTTTTCTTTTCCCCAGTCACTGTGTCCATTGCTATTCAGTATGGCTTCTTTCTCATTTTCATCTTGAGTACATGAATTATTTTGATAAATGATGGAGTATAGTTGTATTATGTAATATCTTCAGCGCAAGTCTATGAAGCTATGATAATAATGTCATTTCATTGCAATCAGCTAAATTCACTCAGATCTATAAACAAGATGCTAATGAGTATTTATGCTATGAAAGTGAAAGTGAAGTTGCTCAGTAGTGTCCGACTCTTTGCGACCCCGTGGATTGTAGCCTACCAGGCTCCTCCTTCCATGGGATTCTCCAGGCAAGGATACTGGAGTAGGTTGACATTTCCTTCTCCAGGGGATCTTCCCGACCCGGGATTGAACCCAGGGATCAAACCTGGGTCTCCTGCATTGGATGCAGACTCTTTAACCTCTGAGCCACCAGGGAAGCTATATTTATGCTATAGCCAGTTATAATTCTTCAGTAGCAGATTTAGAAATAGTAACAGTTATGGCGCCATGTCCCAGATTAAGGACATGTCTGCCATAGATATGGGAGGAAGGAATTGGAGTACACATGCTTAATATTTGCTTTCTCTCATATCCATGTAGCTTCTGTGATAAGAAGCTGCAGTCATGTTTGACTCTTTGCAACCCTATGGTCTGTAGTCCACCTCTGTCCATGGGATTCTCCAGGCTAGAATACTGGAATGGGTTGCCATTGCCTCCTCCGGCTATCTCCCCAACCCAAGGATTGAACCCATGTCTCTTATGTTTCCTGCACTGGCATTTGGGTTCTTTACCACTAATGCAACCTAATATCCATGGTACTTTTACTAAAAAAAATAAAAAAAAAAAACTACAACTTTTTTCACTATCTAACCCCAAGCAACCTTCTGAAATTTTTCTAAGCCATTCTCTTTCATGTTGTCTCTAAATCATCCATTTTCAGTATCCATATTCAACAAAAGCTGACTGGTCAAAATATTGGTCATGATTTATGGTTATTTTATCATTTGAAAAGCAAAGGAATCATCCAAATTATCTTGTGAAGTCCTTTGCATCTGTAAGTTCTCAGATTGTTTTAATAATTCATTTTCCCAAAGCATTTATGGTCAGTCTAAAAACTGATAGACATTTCTATCATGAGATTACAGACAAGTAAGACAAGGATGTGACCTTTCAGTATAGTTGAATACAGTCAAAAGCAGATTAGATGCTTCTGAGACAAATAGTTTGATTTTAAATTTGGAGAAGCTAATCATATAGTATATTTTAATGGAACTTGTCACTTGGTGAAATATAGTGATCATAAGTTACTTTGTTCATGTCAACATTCTTAGCTTTAGATCTCCGTCCTCCACTAATGAGACAGTCAGTCACATACATTTGGCTCCAACTTCTACAGGAGTGAACATAGAACTAAAGCTGGGTCATCTAACAACCTCCAAAGAAAATTTTATGAAGGGATCAGAAAAAGGTTAAAAAAGAATCCCCCTTCCCCTTTTTTTCCCATTGATATCTTTGAATATAATATGTTCCTGCATTCACAGAGAGATTATATATTCAAGAATAAAGTGAACAGAGAAGATATCAAAGTTAAGAAAAGGGAAAGATTATTTTCATTGATCTTTTGGATTTAGCCATATTCTAGGTGTTAAATTTTTAATTAGGCTGCAAGCAAATAAATTTCCTGTTTCACTCCAGTTTTGTATTCCTGTTGCTTGCAAACAAAATATTGTAACATAGTAGATATCCCAGAGTATCAAATTATTTTCTTCAGAGTTGAAACAGTGGTTAATATCTTTTAATGTATAATAAGCCCTAAATTACTAGGGCGACATGTCTGGGAGTGAAAAGACGCATGGACGTGCCAGAGAAGCAAGTACATCTGCTACCAGCCCCTTCAGCCTCAGCTCAGAACCAAGGCTTGGGGACATGTAAGCGGTACTTGCTCAGCCTGAGCTGGGGAGATCGCCCCTACTCCCTCCTTTCAGGGAGGGTCTATCCATGAAGTCAGGGGAAAAAAGGCTATTAGCTGTGCTCAGGTTCTAACTCGGGGGCTGACCCCAGGCGAAACTTCTAACACCCTCTGCGAAATGGGCTTAACTATACACACTGGAGAAGGGAATGGCAAACCACTTCAGTATTCTTGTCTAAGAACCCCATGAACAGTATGAAAAAGCGAAAAGATAGGATACTGAAAGATGAACTCCTCAGGTTGGTAGGTGCCCAATATTCTACTGGAGATCAGTGGAGAAATAACTCCAGAAAGAATGAAGGGATGGAGCTAAAGCAAAACAACACCCAGATGTGGATATGACTGGTGATGGGAATAAAGTCCAATGCTGTAAGAAGCAATATTGCATAAAAACCTGGACTGTTAGGTCCATGAATCAAGGCAAATTGAAAGTGGTCAAACAGGAGATGGCAAGAGTGAACACTGACATTTTAGGAATCAATGAACTAAAGTGAAAAGAAGAGAAGCTATGAAAAGAAGAGAAGGTAAAGGAGAAAAGGAAAGATTTGAATGCATTCCATTTGAATGCAGAGTTCCAAGGAATAGCAAGGAGAGATAAGAAAGCCTCCACAGTGATCAATGCAAGGATAGAGGAAAACAATAGAATGGGAAAGACTAGAGATATCTTCAAGAAAATTAGAGATACCAAGGGAAGGCTTCATGGAAAGATGGGAAAAATAAAGGACAGAAATGGTATGAACCTAACAGAAGCAGAAGCTATTAAGAAGAGGTGGCAAGAATACACAGAAAAACTATGCAAAATAGATCTTCATGACCCAGATAACCACGATGGTGTGATCACTCACCTACAGCCAGACATCCGGAAATACAAAGAAAGTATCACTACGAACAAAGCTAGTGGAGTTGATGGAATTCCAGGTAAGCTATTTCACATCTTAAATGATGATGCTCTGAAAGTGCTGCACTCAGTATGCCAGCAAATCTAGAAAACTCAGCCGTGGCCACAGGACTGGAAAAGGTCAGTTTTCATTCCAATCCCAAAGAATGCTCAAACTACTGCACAATTGCACTCATCTCACACGCTAGTAAACTAATGCCCAAAATTCTCCAAGCCAGGCTTCACCAGAACGTGAACCATGAACTTCCAGATGTTCAAGCTGGATTTAGAAAAGACAGAGGAACCAGAGTTCAAATTGCCAACATCTGATGGATCATCAAAAAAGCAAGAGAATTCCAGAAAAACATCTATTTGTGCTTTATTGACTATGCCAAAGCCTTTGACTGTGTGGATCACAATACACTGTGGAAAAATATGAAAGAGACAGGAATCTCAGACCGCCTGACCTGCCTCTTGAGAAATCTGTATGCAGGTCAGGAAGCAACAATTAGAACTGGACATGGAACAACAGACTGGTTCCAAATAGGAAAAGGAGTATGTCGAGGCTGTATACTGTCACCCTGCTTATTTAACTTATATGCAGAGTACATCATGAGAAATGCTGGGCTGGAGGAAGCACAAGCTGGAATCAACATTATCGGGAGAAATATCAATAACCTCAGATATGCAGATGACACCACCCTTATGGCAGAAAGCAAAGAAAACTAAAGATCCTCTTGATGAAAGTGAAAGAGGAGAGTGAAAGAGTTGGCTAAAGACTCAACATTCAGAAAATTCATGGCGTCTGGTCCCATCACTTCATGGCGAATAGATGGGGAAACAATGGAAACAGTGAGGATTTATTTTTTTGAGCTCCAAAATCATTTCAGGCAGTGACTTCAGCCATGAAATTTAAAGATGTTTGCTCCTTGGAAGAAAAGTTAAGACCAACCTAGACAGCATATTAAAATGCAGAGACATTACTTTGCCAACAAAGTTCTGTCTAGTCAAAGTTATGATTTTTCCAGTATTCATGTATGGATGTGAGAGTTGGACTATAAAGAAAGCTGAGTGCCAAAGAATTGGTGCTTTTGAACTGTGATGTTGGAGAAATCTCTTGAGAGTCCCTTGGACTGCAAGGAGATCCTTCCAACCCATCCCAAAGGAAATCAGTCCTGAGTGCTCATTGTAAGGACTGATGCTGAAGCTGAAACTCCAATACTTTGGCCACACGATGTGAACAACTGACTCATTTGAAAAGACCCTGATGCTGGGAAAGATTGAAGGCAGGAGGAGAAAGGGATGACAGAGGGTGAGATGGTTGGATGACATCAGTGTCTCAGTGGACAAGACTTTGAATAAACTCCAGGTGTTGGTGATGGACAGGGAGGCCTGGCATACTATAGTCCATTAGGTTGCAGAGAGTTGGACATGACTGAGCAATTGAACTGAACTTAACGCCCTAAATGAGAAACTTTTGGAATTCTTAAATAATATTTATATGCATTCACATTTTTTAAATATAGTTGATCTTTTTTTCTGTCATAGCATCATGATCAGAAAAGATGCTTGAAATGATTTCAGCTTTCTTAAACTTCTTGAGCCTTGTTTCATGGCCTTGCATATGATCAATCTTAGAGAATGTTCCAAGTGCACTTGAAAAGAATATATATTCTACTCTTTTGGATGATATGCTGAATATATATATATTCATTTGATTTAATGTGATGATTAAAGATAGTGCTTTATTATCAACTTTCCCTCTGGAAGTTTTGTCCTTGGACATATGCAGGTTGTCAAAGTCCTCTACTATCATTGTGTCACTGTTGGTTCCTCTCTATGTCTGGCAATGCTTCTCTTTTGTTATTTAGGCGCTCCTATGTTGGATGCATCTATATATACAATTGTTATATCTTTTTGGTTTGATCTCTGATCATAATGTGATGTCTTTCTTTTTTTATTATTGTAGTCTTTGTGATAAAGTCAATTTTGTCTAATATACATATTGCTACTCTGGTTTATTTTTTTATTCCCATTCATGTTGAATTTTTTTCCAACCCCCCCATTTCAGTCTGTTTATGTTCTTAGACCTGAACTGAGTCTCTTGTAGACAAGATATATCTGTGTCTGGTTTTTGCATACATTTATTCATTCTGTCTCTTTATTATAGTAGTTAGTCAATTTGCATTTGCATTTAAAGTAATTATGTATAGGCATGTACTTACTGCAATTTTGTTAATTGTTCATGGGTTGCTTTTGTAGTTCATACTTAATTCTGTTCTGTTTATTTTGTTCTCTTTCAATGTGATTTGATGACTATCTTTAGAGTTATGTCTGGATTCCTTTCTCATTTCTCTGTGTGCATCTCCTATATATTTTTAGTTTTTGATTACCATAAGATTTATGTATGTACATATGTATATACATACATATATGTGTATTTATCTTGAGTTACTGATCTCTTAAATTCAAATAAATTTTTAAAAATACTGCATTTTACTTCATCCACCCACATTTATTGTTTTGACTTCAAATTTTATATTTTATTGGTTTGTATATCCTTTAAAAACTTATAAATAATATGCTATAAAACAACCAATGGATCACTGAAAAAAATCAAATAAGAAATAAAAAATAACTGAAAACAAGTGAAAATGAAATAGTAAATCCAAAATCTAAGGGACACAGAGAAGCAATTCTAAGAGAGAAATTTAGAGCATTATAAACATACCTCAGGGAACAAGAAAAATCTCAAGTAAATAATCACTTAAAGTAAATAGAAAACTAAGAACAAACAGAATCCACATTTAAAAGAAAGGAAGAATTCTTAAAGATCAGAGCAGACATAAATTAAATAGAGGCTTAAAAAAATAGAAAAGACCAGTGAAACTAAGAGTTGGTTCTCTGAAAACATAAACAAAAGTAATAAGCCTTCAGATAGAATCATCACAGAAAAAGTGAATGGATCTGGAACAGTAAAATTCAAAATGAAATAGAACATCTTACAACAAACACCACAGAATTACACAGGCTCATAAGAGATGGGTATGAATATTACATGTCAAACAATGAATAACTCAAAAGAAAGAGAAAACTTCTTAGAAATGTACAATCTTCCAACTGAACCAGGAAAAAAGAAAACAAAACAGATAAATTCAAACAGAATAATTATTTGTAATGGAATTAAATCTGTAGTAAGATAACTCCCTCAGAACAAAAGTCCATATGAAGATGGTTTCTCCCAAACAATTAAAGAAGAGTTAACACCTATTCTCAAACTATTGCCAAAAGTTTCAGAGAAATAATGTTTCCAATCTCATTCAATGAGGCTTGCATCACCCTGAAACTAAAACTGGACAAAGATGCTATAGACTCCCCCACCAAAAAAAAAGAATTACCAGCTAATATCATTGATTTTACATGGATGCAAAATCATCCAAATATTAGCAACCTAGATTCAATGATACAAAATATCATAAACTATGATCAAGTGGGATTTATCCTAGGGATTCAAAGATGATTCAATATTTGAAAATCAAACAATGTGATCACATTAACAAATTGAAATTTTGTTAACAAAATCACATTACCACTTCAATTGTAGTAAAAAAAAAATTTTAATCAAAATTCAATATCCATTCATGATAAAAACTTCAAAACATAGAAGAAAAGAAACTATACCTCAATATAATAATGACCATATATGATAAACCCACATGTATTTCACACTAAAAGTGAAAATGAAAGTATTTCCTCTAAGACCAGAAACAAGACAAAGATGCTCAGTTTCAGCAATCAGATAATAAAAAATAAACTAAATGAATCCAAATAGGAAATGCAGAAATAAAACTGATACTTTTGCAGATGACATGATACTCTATATAGAAGATCCTCAAGATGCTACCTAAAATTTACTATTGTTCATAAATAAATTCAGTAATGTTGTGGGATACAAAATTAATCATAGAAATCTGTTGCATTTCTATAGAGCTACAACAACCTATCAGAAAAAGAATGTAAGAAAACAACCTCACTTACAATCATATCATACATCGTAAAATACTTACAAATAAATCTGACTAAAGAAGTAAAAGACCTATTCTTGAGAAACTATAAGACACTCTTGAAAGAAATTGAAGATGACACAGATAGAAAGATACAATCCGTTCAAGTATTGGAAGAATTAATATTGTTAAAATATTAATAATACCCAAGGCAATCTACAGATTAATGGTAATCTCTATCAAAATGCCATTGGCATTTTTCACAGAACTTGAAAAAAGACTTCTAAATTTTGTATGGAAACATATAGAAACCCATAATAGTCAAAACAATCTTGAGAAAGAATAAAACTAAGGGCACTTGCTCCCTGATTTCAAAGTATACTATGAAGCTACAATCCTCAAAACAGTATGGTACCAGAACCAAACAAAAGAGATACTTATAGCCTTAGAACAAAATAGAGCCCAGAAATTAACCGGCACTTATATGGGTAGTTAATAAACGACAAAGGAAGCATATATATACAATGAGGAAAGACAGCTTCTTCAATAACTTCTGACTTCTGTTGAGACAGCAGGATGATTGCATGTGAAATAATAAAATTGGGCTACTCTCTTACACCATGTGCAAAAATATATTAAAAATGAATTAAAAGGTCAATCTATCTAAGATGGTGACTGTAGAAGGAGAAACCACCCCAACTCCTAATTGCTCACCAACAGAAGAGAAAGCATAATCTAATCAGGATGTTGCTAACCCAGAACACTATATTAAACATCCTTTACGGAACAGATGGGCACTCTGCTATTTTTTTTTTTTTTCTTTTTCTTTCTTTTTTTTTTTTTTTTTTTTTTAGGAAGGGTAGACAAGAAAAGTTTAGGACTCCCTCAGGAGATTGTGACTGGTTATCAGTCCCATGCAGATGCAGCTACTAAGAGTGACTCCACCACTAAAAATAGGTTTTTTGTTTAAGAAGACACATTCTGAATATTTTCATAAGAGACTGCATCAAGCATTCGAGATTTGAAAGCTGAACCAAAGTCTCTTCAAAAGCAGAGTCATGTCAGTCGCTCAGTCTTGTCCGACTCTTTGTGACCCCATGGAGTGTAGCATGGCAGGCTTCCCTGTCCATCATCAAATCCCAGAGCTTGCTCAAACTCATGTCCAATGAGTCAGTGATGCCATCCAACCATCTCATCCTCTGTCATCCCCTTCTCCTCCTGCCTTCAATCTTTCCCAGCATCAGGGTCTTTTCTAATGAGTCGGCATTTTGCATCAGATGGTCGAAGTATTGGAGCTTCATCAGTCCTTTTAGTGAATCATTTAGTGAATCATTTAGTCCATCAGTGAATATTCAGGACTTATTTCCTGAATAGGCTTGACTGGTTTGATCTCCTTGCAGCCAAGGGACCCTCAAGAGTCTTCTTCAGCACCACAGTTCAAAAGCATCAATTCTTCAGTACTCAGTTTTATTGATGGTTCAAATCTCACATCATACATGACTACTGGAAAAATCATAGCTTTGATTAGATGAACCTTTGTCAGCAAAATAATGTCTCTGCTTTCTAGTATGCTGTCCAGGTTGGTCTTAGTTTTTCTTCCAAGGAGCAAGTGTCTTTTAATTTCATGGATTCAGTCACCATCTGCAGTGATTTTGGAGCCCAAGAAAAGAAAGTCTGTCACTGTTTCCATTGTTTCACCACCAATTTCCCAAGAAATGATGGGACTGATAACATGATTTTAGATTTTTAACTGTTGGGTTTTATGTCAGCATTTTCACTCTCCTCTTTCACTTTCATCAAGAGGTTCTTTAGTTCCACTTCACTTTCTGTTGTAAAGTTGGTGTCATCTGCATATCTGAGGCTATTTATATTTGAGGGTGAAGTAAATGGGCCTTAGGAAGCATCACTATGAACAAAGCTAGTGGAGGTGATGGAATTCCAGTTGCACTATTTCAGGTCCTTAAAGATGATGCTGTGAAAGTGCTGCACTCAATATGCCAGCAAAGTTGGAAAACACATCAGTGGCCACAGGACTGGAAAAGGTCAGTTTTTATTTCAACTCCAAAGAAAAGCAATGCCAAAAAATGTTCAAACTACCATACATTTGCACTCATCTCATATGCTAGCAAAGTAATGCTCAAAATTTTCCAAAACAGTCTTTAAGAGTACATGAACCAAGAACTTCCAGATGTTCAAGCTGGATTTAGAAAAAGCAGAGGAATCAGAGATAAAATTGCCAACATCTGTTGGATCATAGAAAGAGCAAGAGAGTTCCAGAAAAGCATCTACTGCCACTTTATTCACTATGCCAAAGTCTTTGACTGTGTGAATCACAGCAAACTGTGGAAAAGTCTTCAAGAGATGGGAATACCAGACCATCTTACCTGCCTCCTTAGAAATCTGTATGCAGGTCAAGAAGTAACAGTTAGAACCAGACATGGAACAACAAACTGGTTCTAATTTGGGAATGGAGTATGTCAAGGGTGTATATTTTAACCCTGCTATGTAATTTTTTTTTTTTTCTGCTATGTAATTTATATGAAGAGCATATCATGTGAAATAGCAGGCTGGATGAAGCACAATCTGGAATCAAGATTGCAGGGAGAAATATCAATAACCTCAACAGGAGAGTGTACAGCATTTAAATTTGATTTCCATCTAAATGTTTCTATGCTATAAGTCTCATTTTCCTTTTTCTTGTACTTCTGAATTCATATATACCTATACACCAATTTTGGCTAAAGTGTCCATTTTTCCAATCAAAGTATTACAGTACATATCATCCCTGGAATCCATAAGTGTGTTCCTGGGCCACTATGTAATAGCTTAATAGAATTAAACATTACAAACACATTTGACACAACTACAGTATCAAAAAAAAAAAAGAATTTACATTTCTATACATTATGAGAGAAATATTCTGTTTATGTTCCATTGTATGAAGAGTATAGTTTTCCAGGTTGAAAGAGTATGATGCATACAGTTTTCTAGCAATTTTATTTCTTTTTACAGTATTGTCTGCCCTGTACTCTTTCTGATGTCTATTAGATTTTAATTTATTTGTTTCTTTTCTTGATGACATTCCCTATTCTGACCTCAGTTTTTCATTTGTTTTGCTTTAGTTTTTCTTTTTTTCCCTGCATAACATTGGTAAAAGTTTCAGGAATATGACACAAAGGGAATAAACAGTAACTTTGTGCAGTCTTTGGTAATTTTTTTTTTTTTTTTTTGCTTCTTTGTAACTGCAAAGCTTTGCTAAAAATTTATGCATTTCATTCAAATTTGTGGTCTTTGTATGATTTCCTAACCATAATCTTGCATTATAAAAAATGTAACATCATAATTAGTATCTCTTTTTTGTACATTAATGTTGTATTTTAACACTTTGTAATACTTAGGTTACCTTGGTTTTGTTAAAAAATGGCTCAAGCAAAAAAGTGATCCCATTCATATTAGGAGTGTGCAAAACTGCAAATAAAATGTGTACATTGAATTGTCTTTTTAAAAAAAGAATTAAAGACTTCAAAGTAAAATCTTTGCACTTGAGACCTGAAACCACAGAACTTCCAGAAAATATAGAAAGTAAGCTCTTTGACACTGACCTTAGCAATATTTTTTTACCTATGTCTCCTTAGGCAAAAGAAACAAAGCCAAGAATGAACAAAAAAGATTACATCAAACTAAAAGAGCCCTTAAACAATGAAGGAAACTATACAAAAAGGAAAGGTCACCTAACCAGTGGGAGAAAATACTTGAAAATGATGTATCTGATAAGGGGTTAGTATCCAAAATTTAAAAACTCATACAATTCAACATCAAAAAAACCAAGCAACCTGTTTAAAAAATAGGAAGAGAATGTAAATAGAAAATTTTCCATAGAGGACATGGAGGGGCAATAGCAAATGAAAATATGTTCAGCATCATTCATCATCAGGGAACCGTGAATCAAAATCACAAAAAGATATAACCTTGCACTTATTTAGTATAGTTATTTTCAAAAACAAAGCAACAACAAGTATTGGTGAGGATATGGAGAAAAACAATCTCTTGTGCACTGTTGGTGGGAATGTAAATTGGTACAGCTGTTATGGAAAACAATACATGGAGATTCCTCAAAAAATTAAAAATACAACTACCATTTAGTCCAGCAGTTCTAGTCATGGGAATTCATCCAAAGAATAAAAAACAGTAAATAGAAAAAAATTTATGCACCTCTATGTTCATTGCATCTTTAGTTACAATTGCTAAGGGTTGGAAGCAACCCAGGAAACAAATCAAGTGCTCATAAACAGATGAATGGATATGGAAGAAGTGGTATGTATATGCAGTGGAATAATACTTAAACATATTAAAGAATAAAATCTTGCCATTTGCAAAAACTTGGATGAATCTAGAAGGTATTATGCTAAGTGAAATAAGTCAGGCAGAGAAATATAAATACTGTGTGATTTTCCTTATAGGTGAAATAAACAAAACTAAACACTTGAACAAACAGGACAGAACATAAATAGACTTACAGATACAGAGAAGAAACAAGTGGTTGCCAGAGGGGTGGTGAATGGCATGAAACGTTGAGATAAAAACTTCCCACTGCAAAATAAATGTCACAGTTATGAAATGTATAGTGGGGCAGATATACTCAATAAGCATGCAATATTTTCATATAATGAAATGTAGCTAGATTTCTAGAAGTATCAAATCATTATGTTCTGTAACAGGAACTACCTTAATATAGTAGGCCAGTTACACTTCAAAAACAAATATACAAAATCATAGAAAAAGAGATCAGATTTGTGGTTACCAGAGGCAGGGAGTGGGGGAGAGGAAATTGGAGGAAGCAGTCAAACAGTAAAACTTTCTGGTTATATGATAATTAACTACTAAGGACCTACTTTATGAAATGACAAATATAACTAACCCCACTTTATGTTGTATGTGAAAGTTTTTTGGAGAGTAAATCTTAATATTTTTAATACCAAGAAAATATTTCTCTTTCTATTTCTTTGACTGTTGTTTCTATACGAGACAGTGGATATTCATTAAGGTTATTGTGACAGTCATTTCATGATGTATGTAAGTCAAATCATTAGGCTATACACCTTAAACTTAAATAGTGCTGTATGTCAGTCATATCTCAATAAAATTGGAAGAAAAAGCAAGGAAAACAAAATAAATTTGTACATGCATGTAGATAAAACATACCCCATATAATTTGAATGTTCATAGAAACCAAGTGGAATTCAATGGAATCTGGACTAATCACCAGTTCCCTAGAGACAAAAATAGATTTTAAGCAGCTCCAAGAATATAATTTCTGATCAGAGAATTTTAATTGAAAGGATCAATAAAGGGGGGAAAAAGAAAAAAAAAAACCAAAAAGGAAAACCTGTACACTGGTTGTATAGACTTTACAGTTAGTAAAGTTCTGGAGGGCCATATCCTCAAATTCTTATCATGTCCCCAAGGAAACAATCCGTTTTGAGATCATGTTGGCACCAGAATGAAACAGCATATAGAATATTCACACTATGAACAACTATATCCCTGAGATACACTCTGGGTGAGATGAAACCTGTACTCAAAGATCTATGACTTTACAATCTGACACTCTTAGATTGGGAGATATTAGCTCTAAGCACAAAACCAAGAGACTTCCTCCATTAGGTTTGCACATTTATTTGCTTCAGCATTTGCCCTCATTCTATAGAAAGCATTTAGAAGGGCAATTTCACCTTGGGAGTAATCATACATTTTACTTGGTATTCTAGGGAGTAAATTAAATTTAGGGGCTGCCCCAATCTTTGCTGTCTACAGAGCTTACCTTACTTATTTTCATTCTAATGTCATTTCCTTGCTTCATCCAAAGACCACAACTTAAAGCTGACATTTTCCTTATCAAAAAGGTCAGCTTCAAGGTTCATGCTTTTCATTCTTGCTCTTTGTTTTTAAATTGATGCCACCAGTGCAGTGACCATACTTATTGGCTGCCCTTGACTCACAGTCTTTCTTTGATCTCTGTAACATGCTACATTTTTGTCTCCTAATTTTTCTTCCTCTACTACCGTCTGGGATCTGTGCCTAGAACAACTCTTTTGTACATAGACTTGATTTTATGCTCCTGGTAATGCTTGCTCATGTTGTGCTTGTAATTTAAACTGCCTAGGAGCTCAATATGACGTGTACACTTTTCTAAGCAGAAAATTCCTACCTTTATTGGAAAGGCAGTCTTACAGTCCATTATGGTGGGAACTGCCCTGCTAAGAAAATAATAGTCTGATATCTGAACATTGTTTGGCTAGCTCCATTTTGCCATTACATTTGCCTCATTCTTATTAGCAAAAATTACATATCCTGAGTAGTCTTCTCGTTCTATCAAGAGAAGCAATAATAATGCTACTGAATGAAGGCACCTAAAGACTCCTTACATAATAAAATTTAAAAAAAAAAGAGTGAACCGGATGGTTAGTTTCTATGAGGAATAATATAGGTCAGTATTGTCCAGACCATTTGGCATGTGAGTTTTTAAATTTCCATGACCTTCATTTTCCTTCAATTTAACTTTACTGTATCTGAGACTGTTAGATCAGCTAGCATGATAATTAAGATCAAAGACTATGGAATAACCAATCTTTGCTGATTTGAGGAAGACTTAGTTCCTTTTCCTCCAAAACATGCAGTTAAGTTCCTAATTTTTTCAAAATCAATTCACACTCACATAAACACACTCAAGTAGCAACACTCAAATATCTCTCTCCACATAATACATTATTAGTTATTTCATTATTTTATAGATTCTCAAAAATGTTAATCTGAAACTATTGTTTAGCTTTTATCACCAAAGAGTTGTCTCTTATGGGTTAAAGTTCACAATGTCTCACAGTATCCAAATAGGCATACTAGAGAAATAGAAAATCCTTAATGGCAGAGTGAACATGAAGAGATTCAAAAGAACAGGTCCACACGCTCCTATTATTTCACACAAAAATGTCTGCATCTGGTATTGTTGAGCCTGCAGTATCGGTCTGCATTCCAATGAAAGAAATTTGCACCTTGCTTTTCTTTCTTATTATGATGCAACATGACAATGCAAATCTGTCAAGAGTGTAATTCAATGTCTGTATTGCTGATCCTCCTCATACCACCAATTGTCTCGCTGTTCACACTGCTTGTTGAACCCAGGGTAGATGAAGGGCAAGCTAAGAGGCTGAAAGAAGGATCAAAGACCCATAGGAACTGCAGACAATTTATTCTTTCCTGACTGGCATGTAGCCATAACACAACCTCTCTCCTGGTTGACACAGCAGTCATAGCAACAACCATGACATAGCCACAACCACAGCATAACCTCACATAACAACTGTGATGTTGCCCCAATGTAGCTCCAATGCAGCAGCAGCCAGGGCTTTGATGGTGAAACTTGTATAGGTGTATTGCACAAAGTAGCCTGTGACCAGGCGAGTACCTCGCAACACACAGGCAAAGTGCTGCAAGTGATCTCAGATGTCATATAACCGTGAAAAGCCATCGCTTACAGAGCACAGTGCAAGAGGGCATGAGATTCTGGGATGAGAGAGCCTGACTGGGGCCATCTTGTTCATTTCCCTACAGTGTCAGTTGGGATTTTACAGGCCAGGTGCCAAACCCTAGAGACTTGAGGGTCCATGGGGTTTCACAATAAGTTCTGCTGAGGAGGCTCATGGGTGGAAATGAAGAACACTAAGTGTCAGAAAAGCCAAGCTTATATATAGCATTTTCTGCTGCTAGGAAAAGATTTCTGCTCCACTACAAGAGTGTCTGTGCAACTCAAAAGACCTCCAAAAATCAGTCTCAAACAGTTCTTTTTGTTTTTCCACAACTTCCTGAGCAAAGCATATTATTAATTAATTATTGTGATGATAATGATTAAAGCCCAGACTGTACCATTATCAATGGTCTTTTCTGTAGAAAGAGGTTAGAATCAAGGCATAACAAGGAAATCTTTGATTTTATTGGTAACCACCTTGGGTAGCACTCAAGATAACTAACACTAAATTAACTGTTCATTTTGAATTTTCATTATGTGAAGAGGATCCATGTATACCAATTATAACTCATCTGAGCTTATGTTTGAGTTGATAATACTTTTTCACACTGAGCTTTCTAGGCAGAATTGAAGTCTCAAATACTAATCTCTCTATATACAAGGATGTCTGGTATTAATTCATTCAGTCCGTATTTACCAGATGCTCCAGATATGTGTCTGACACTGCGAGTTGGAAAACAAAAGAATACACATGCCCTGTGTTACATATTACTAGAATTCTAAGCATCCTGAAATATGGAATTGCCAAATCTACATTCTGACTTCAGCATTTTGAAGATAATTCACATTTGGAAGCAGATCCATCACAAAATCGCATTTAATTTTAATTTTTATTCAAGTGACTGACTTCAGTAAAAAGTTTATTTTAGAGATGAATATAAACCAAAGTAATGTTACTGAATAGTATTTTTATGATTCTGGCTTTTACTCAAAGCAGACATCTTTCAGTTTAATACAATGTTTGAAGAATTATATTGAGATTTTGTTTAAAAAGGCTTTCATGAATTTTCATTTTAATACCTGTGACTATGTAAATATAAAACACTGACAATATTAAAATGGTCAACTAGGGTATTAACATATATAAAATAATAAATTCTGAACAAAAAATATTTCATGTAAGGAAAACTAGGCACATCGGAAGCTATGAATAAAACATAAATAATGATATTTAACTGTTGATTGACAGTCATAGAAAATTTTATGTATCTACTGTGAATGAAACTTTTATGATGACATCAGAATATCTTTTCACATTTCATCTATAAACATGGTGTGAAATTAAAGCTCTGTCTGAAAGCTGTGTGTAACTATTTAGTTTTTCAGTAGTGCGGTGGTAGAATGACACTATTAAATTGGTGGTAGAATAGTCAATCAGCCAGGAGAATGATTTATGGAGGGAAGGAGCAAACAGGATTTCACTGGTCCAAACTCTCTTTTTCTCCTATTCAACAGGTAATTTGTTAAAAGGTATCTTTTGTCATTACTCTACAAACATAAAACAATATATTAGGGGTTACTCCTAACATTGGTATGGTAGTTTAGGCTTTGTAGGCCATGGAGTTTTTGTCCCAACTATTCAAGAAATTTTATTAACTCAAAAAGGCACCCTTCCTAAGGACCATAGTTTGTCAAACATTGTTGTAGTGACCCTGTTAGTCAAAAGCTGCTAGATAAATGCTGTGATGTAAAGCTCCTTCTGTCCTGATACACACAATGTCCTTACGGAAGATATGTGGTGTTCATCATCAGATGTCAACTATTTCATTCTGTAATGCTAGCAATATATACACAGTTCCCAAATTATCACTCTGTTCTATTTTAGCACTTAATTTTTGAGTTTGTTATTTCTAAATGGAGAAATGAAATTGTTAAAAATATTATACATCAAATAGATGAAAATTATGGAGCTAATAAATGCATAATAACAAATAAATATGTCATTTAAAAAATAATTTAGATCTCAAATCAATTACAAAAATCAAAATACAAAACTATAGTAGCAAAAGGGTTGAATCTGTGTGAAAAATGTAAAGGCAAATAGATAAAAACTGTATAGCAGTAATAAAATTAATTAGAGGTTATTGAATTTTCTCTAATATTATTGTTATATTACTTATTAAATAAAATATTCTAAAATTAAAGATATATTGCTTGCTTGAAGCCAAGGAAACTTCTAATAAAAAAAAATCTTAGCAAATAGAATTTTTTTTATTTTGCCTAGAGGATAATAAATAGAAATTGCAAAAGAAGACTTGTCAGTATCATGAAATAGGATTATAAATGACTTACTGATCCTGAGATTTGATATAGATTAGAAACTAATACAGATATTTTCTACTTATAAGGTTTGAAAATAATTTGTCTAGCTCTCTGTCTTTTATGTCTATCTTCACTTATGGAAGGGATATTAGAAAATTGTCTCTCCTCTGTGTTTAGGTCTTATGCTAATTCTATTTCCTTATAAACTGTGTTCCCTTAGTAGCTGTTGTAATAGATAAATAAGGGTAATCAATATTTAGATAGTATATGATGTATTGTGCTTCTTCAGACAATAAAAATACACAGGCAAGGAGATACATCTACTATGTGAATCTCTGCTTCCTTCATACCACTTTCTCTGCGAGGCTTTTAAACGGTTCCTGGTAAGTATTTTTTAATGTGAGAGGCTGAAATTTTAAACTGCCCCTGGAATTTATGGGACAGATGGATTAATGTGGGAAATAACTAGGGGAAAGGAAATCTTGACCTCCTTTAATAATAAAGACATACAACAATGAAGATATGGCTGAACACCCAATAAATAGAAAAGGAAAGAAAGGATTGTGTGTGTAAGCACTAGATAATAATGTAAGACATAGAGGGAAGAAATGAATTAGAAAACTGACATTCATTCTCTTGCCAAGTTTACAATTTTAAATAAAAATTCTCACACGTTTAACACAAAGGAAAATCACTATAATATATGTGAAATTTTTAGGTTGGTGCAAAAGAAATTGCGGTTTTGCATTGTTAAAATGCACTATTTGATATTGGAATACATTTTTAAATCAATGTGGTTCTGTTATGCATAATTTTAATGCACATTTCTCACTTTTTATTTACTTATTTATTTATCTTTTTGCTAATGGCATTGCTTGTTGCTTATTTTATGTGTATTTCAGACTAGAGAAATGATGTTAGACAAAAAACAAATTTGAGTGGTTTTCTCATTTGAGTTCAAAATGGATCGTAAAGTAGTGGACACAACCTGCAACATCAACAAAGCATTTGGCCCAGGAACTGCTAATGAACATATAGTGCAGTGATGGTTCAAGAAGTTTTGCAAAGGAGATAACAGCCTGGAGACGAAGAGTGCAGAAGCTAGCTATTGGAAGTTGATAAGGACCAAGTGAGGGGATCATCGAAGCTGATCCTCTTACAACTACACAAGAAATTGCTAAAACACTTAACATTGACATTCTATGGTCATTGGGCGTTTGAAGCAAATTGGGAAGGTGAAAACACCTCGCTAAGTGGGTGCCTCATGAGCTGACCACAAATCAAAAAAGTGTCTTTTTAAAGTGTTGTCTTCTCTTATTCTATGTGAGAGCAATGAACAGTTTCTCAATTGTATTACGACACACAATGGAAAGTGGATTTTATACAACGACCAAGGATGACCAGCTCACATAAAATTTCCAAAACACTTCTCAAGGCCAAATTTGCACCAAAAAAAGGTGTGGCCACTGCTTGGTGGTCTGCTGCTGGTTTGATCCACCACACCTTTCTGAATCCCAGCAAAGCCATCTAAGAAGTATCCTCAACCAATTGATGAGATGCACTGAAAACTGCAATTCCTGCAGCCAGTATTAGTCAACAGAAAGGGCCCAGTTCTTTTCCATGACAACACCCAACTGCACATCACACAAGCAATGCTTCAGAAGTTGAACAAATCCGGCTACAAAATTTTGTCTCATCTGCCATGTTCACCTGACCTCTTGCCAATGGACTATCACTTTTACAAGCATCTCAACAAAATTTTGCAGAGAAAATGCTCCCACAAGCAGGAGGTAGAAAATGCTTTCCAAGAGTTCATTGAATCCCAGAGTATGGATTTTTCTGCTACAGGATAAGCAAACTTATTTCTCATTGGCAAAGATGTATTGATTTGCAGTGGTTCCTATTTTGATTAATATAAAGATGTATTTGAGTCTAGTTATAATGACTTAAAATTTGCGGTCTGAAACCACAATTACTTTTCACCAACCTAATAGTTAAAATGTCACATTTTTCTATCATTGAAATACACATGTTTTTCTTCTTTTCTCTTCTTTTAATACTGAGCATATGTTTTTAGAAGTGGATAATACACTTTAAAAAAATTCACTGACTCCTCATCTTTTTTGTCTTCTGAAACCAGTACACCTATTTTTTTCTACATACACTGTTTAAATAAAATTTAAATACCTAAATAGATTTTATGTGGAGAAAAATTGTTTTGTTGTTTATTTAAACATTATTTTGGTAGCTTTAAAAATTCTTCCACTTGCATATTTATTATTTTGGTAGGACAACATAAAGTATAGGAACATTTAGGTTCTTCAAAGCTTGCTTCACATACTTTCTGCTTTATCCTCTAATACTCTCTCCTTGACACATTTAATTTGTTTTTTTGTTTTTTTCCACGTGTGCATTCAACTGAAACAACAACATCATTTACCCTTTTCTTTGGCCACAATCCCAAAACTAAATCTCTTCTCTCCTTTCATTCTTCTTGACCTCACTGTTGCCATAAGCACATCTCATGATTTTCTCCTTACACAAAACAAGTTGTGTAAAGAAAATTATAATATGAATTAGCTGAAAGGTTATCCTTTTCTAAATCACTGCTCTGGTCAATTAAAAGATCATAATAGAAGCATTTGGAAAAGTTGAAAGAAAAATTAGACATTTTAAAAAAGAATTTTGAGTTTAAGATTATTTAGACTACAAAAGCATTTATTTGAAAATCAATCAATTTGTCTTTATATCTGTCTAATCCTTGTTGTGCTAAACCGTCATTCCTTGTGATATAGTAAAGACATATCTTGATCTTGGTCTCAATTCATTCCTTTACAATATATTCATTTACTATATAGACTAGCTTTTCACTCCGTGGGCATGGAAAACCCTTAAAACTGGACATTTTATCTTCTGGACATGTTCACATTTCCATAGTAGAGTGCTTTTTACTTGAGTCACCTTGACACAGGAAAATGAATATCTTATCTGGATAGTCAATGTAGCTCTTTCCTTGATTCCTTGAAATTCATTGCTCAATGCTGGTTTCAGCTCCTGGGTCTTCTACTCCTCTAGCGAGACTTATCGTGAGGACAAAATTTACCTTACTATGGCATTCTTTCTCCTTTCTGTTCACAGAATATACTCCTTTGATTTGACAACTTTTGGGAGAGCAAACTTATCCTATCAAAAACTGAAGCAAAAACAAACAAACAAACAAACAAAAACTTGTCTCTTGGCTCCTCCTGAATATCAACTAGGAAGTCTATTTGTTTCTCTATAGATTTTTCAGTAAATCTACAGAGTATCATCTTATTTTCTTTACTCAAAATTTTAGTTTCTTAAAAAAAGAAAAGAATATCCCCTATCTACAGAGACACATACATCAGTGTGTGACGATGCTTACTACTGATGCTCACTTTCTCTAGAATTAAGGTGAAGAAGTATTTTACTTTATAAACAAGAGCTTACACACAATGGAAAGGAAGAGAGTTCATAATCAAGATGTGATAGCATAAGTTGCATTACCACTCAGCCTCCTCTGACAGCTTCAGCTTGTGCCTGAAAGTTCTAATACACCTTTCCTGGGGGGCCTGTAAGACAGATTTTAAACTTGCCTTGCCAACCCCCTCAGTCATATAGACTGTTTCCCTGCAATAAATACTTTCATACCGGGAAGTGATATGCTGATGTAACAAGTGCCTAAAATGTGGAAGATGAACCTATTATATGGTTTATAATTCCATAACAGGTAGGGACTGGAAACATTTTAGGAAGCATAATAGAAAAAGCCTAGATTCCCCTGCACAGACTACTGGATGAAATATGGTTTTTATATACTGCCAGAGGAAGTAAGGAGCATTGAAGAAAATTCTGGTATTGTTTTAAGGAAGAGATGCAACATCATAAGCAGAATATTGGTAAAAACATGAATGTTGAAGGTTCTTCTGATGAGAGAAATGAGGAAACATTTCTTTCCTCAAAAAGAAATGAGGAACATGTTATGCAAAATGGAGGAAAGGAGATTCTTTCTATAGAATGGAGAAAACTTAGCTGAACTGAGTACTATGTTTATTTAGAAGCAGATTTTATAAGTAATGAACTTGGGCATTTAACTGAAGAAATTCCCAAGAAAGTTGTTCAAGGTTGAAATTCTAACACCCAGTACCTCATTTGGAGACCAGGTCTTTACAGAGCTAATCAAATTAAAATGAGATCATTAGGATGGTCCTGGGTCCAATATAACTGGTCCCTCAGAAAACACAGAAGTTAGGATACAGGCACACACAAAAAGAGAAAGCCATGTAAACATGTTAAATGATTATCTGAAAGCCAAATAAAAAGGCTAGAAGAGATCTTTCTTTCACAGTCCTTAGGAATAACCAACCCTTTTATCACCTTGACTTTAGAGTTTCAGCTTCCAATATTGTGAGACAATAAATTGTTATTTAAACCATCCAGTGTGTGGTCCTTGTTACAGTAGCCCAGCAAACTAGAGTGACTAACACTCTCACTTCACTTTTAGTTTCATATGTGAAAGTGTTAGTCACTCAGTCATGTCCGACTCTTTGCAACCCTACGGACTTCCAAGCCTGTCAGGCTCCTCTGTCCATGCAATTTTCCAGGAAGGAATACTGGAGTGGGTAGCCATTCCCTTCTCTAGGGGATCTTCCTCCTGACCCAGGGATCAAAGCCTGGTCTCCTGCATTGCACACAGATTCTTTACCATTTGAGCCATCAGGGAAGCCATATATATATATATATATATATATATATATATATATATGAATATACAAATATATATATATATTCAATTTCAAAGTGAATGGATGAAGAAAGGAATGTGGTAATCTGATTACTTCTCTTGGAAGAGCCGATTTTCCCAACCAGTGTGTCTGAAAAAGTCCCTTATTTTTTCAACCTTGTCTTGTCACCTTTCCTTCAGATTATCATTTCAGTGGAAGTTGATAATCTTACCATTTAGCTTATGTAGCACCTTGGATATAGTAGAGGTATAAAAGGCCCTAGAATTTTCATGCCTGGGCCTGTGTCCTGGCTCTGCCATCTATTACTTGTGGGTGTCCTTTGGCAAGTTTTTTTTTGTTTTTTTTTTTTTTTTTTTTTTTTTACTGTTTTGTGCATCTATTTTTACATCTTTGAAATGTTTAGTAATGGTCTCACTTCTAATACTACAGTGAGAATTAAGTGGGATAATCTAAGTTAGATGCTAAGCATAATTTGATTTTTTGTCTCTTGTTTTTGATCTTTATTCTACTCTCTCAGAAAAGGTTCAAGTCCACTTTTGTAGCTCTTGCCCCTGATGACCAGTAGAGTGTAGTAATGAAGACCATGGACCTTAGAGAAGATGAGCCAGGACTTCAATGCAAGCTTTGCTCCTCACTTGATTTGTGATCGAGAGTAAATCACCAAATGTCAGAGTTGCTGTGGAAATTAGATAAAAATAATGGTTATAAACTATTCAGTCTGGTGCTTGGTACATAATAGTATTCAATATTTAGTAAATATTAGGGGAAAATCCCAAGCAGTGCTTCACAGTCAGCTATTCTTTCCAATTCATCATATCATCATATACAGAGCTGTGGTCAGTCAGCTCTTTGCACTGACTTTATTTTTTACATCCTCCCTCCCATTCTAGCCCATTTAATTCAGGCTTTTCAAGATCTTACAATAAGCAATCATTTATATTCCTATTTGTCTGATCAAGTTTCTCCACTGCATCACAAATAAACCACAAACTCTTAGCTTTCCAGCACCTATCTCTCTTCATATCTGTCTGTCTCCAGAATCCCATAATCTCCTGGTTTGACATCATATCACAAGTAGATTTGTTTTTCTTGAATTCTTTCTCCCATATTTTTTTTCCTTCATTAGTTTTCACTCTGTTGTATTTTTGAATCAACTCGTACGTGTCAATTATTAGACAATCTTTCCTATTCCAAAAGCAGTTGGAAAGATTTCTCTCAGAAGTGCCTTTTTAAGCACACTACATGATGGGTGTAATAAAGCATTATTTCCTCAGTCATGATGTATGCCGCCTTTCTTAATAGTTAGCCTTTCACGGCTTAAATTCAGTTTTAAAATATTTTATATTTAGATGCTTTTATAGGCTGCATTTGGTTCAAAATTGGAAAAGAAGTATAATAAGATTGTTTATTGTTACCCTGTTTATTTAACTCATATGCAGAGCACGTCAAGCAAAATGCTGAGCAGGATGACTTACAAGCTGCTGTCAAGATTGCCAGGAGACATATCAACAACCTCAGATATGCAGATGATACCACTTGGTTGGCCAAAAGCAAAGAGGAACTAAAGAGCCTCTTGATGAGGGTGAAAGAAGAGAGTGAAAAAGCTGGCTTAAAACTCAACATTCAAAAAACTAAGGTCATGACTTCCAGTCCTATCACTTCAAGACAAATGGAAGCAGTGACAGATTCCCTTTTCTTGGATTCTACAATCACTGCAAATGGTGACTGCAGCCATGAAATTAGAACAAGGTTGCTGCTTGGCAGGAAAGCTATGACAAACCTTGACAGCATATTAAAAAACAACACAAAACAAAACAAACAAACAAACAAACCAAAAAAAAAAAAAAAAAAACAAAGACATCTCTTTGCAAAGTTCCATATAGAATGGTCTTTCCAGTAGTCATGTACAGATGCGAAAGCTGGACCATAAAGAAGACAGAGCACTGAAGAACTGTTGCTTTCAAACTGTGATGCTGGCAAAGACTCTTGAGAGCCCCTTGGACAGCAAGGAGATCAAGCCAGTCAATCTTAAAGAAACTCAACCCTGAATATTGATTGGAAGGATTGATGCTGAAGCTGAAACTCCAATATTTCGGCCACCTGATGCAAAGAGCTGACTCATTTGAAAAGACCCTGATGCTGGGAAAGACTGAAGGCAGAAGGAGAGTTCGACAGACAGAGGATAAGACAGTTGATGGCATCACCAATTCGACGGACATGAACTTGGGCAAACTCTGGGAATGGTGAGGGACAGAGAAACTGGCAGAGTCGGACGTGACTTGGCGACTGAACAACAACAACAGCAACAGAGACTGGGTTCTGTTTTCCCTCCAAATTCCCCTGCTGAAATCCTGCTCCCTGGTACCTCTAAATTTGACTGTATTTGGAGATAAGACCTTTAAAATAGCAATTATTGTAAGATGAATCATATGGTGGTCCTTATTCTAAAATGACTGGTGTTCCTATAAGCAAAAGATACTAGAACCCAGACACTAACATAAAAAGGACCATATGAAGACAAAGAAAACAGACTATCTGCAAGCCAAGAATAAGAGATCTCAAAAGAAACCAACATTGATGGTTCCTTGATCTTGAATGTCAAGCCTCTGGATTTGTGGGCAAATAAATTTCAATTGTTTAAGTCACTCAATCTCTAGTATATATTATGGAAGCCCTCGCAAACTGATTTTTTAATAAATTTACATAAAATGAATACCCTTTTTTCCCCCAGAGAAAACACTTACATCTGCAGAATAATGGTAATCATTACCAGCTCCCAGTAAGTGAGCAGGGTACTTGGCTCCATTAAAAAAAAAAAAAAAAAGCAATATACAGAATAATATTAATTGTTGCTGCTTTCAATTCCATTAGCAATTGTATTAGATGAAGGCTTCTTGGTTCATGGTTCCTCCCCGCAAACCATGAAGCCATTCCTTCTATTAATTGAAGATCAGGCCCCAAATGGCCAAATTTGAGTTAATCAGTACAGTTGATGTTGAAATAAATAAGATGAAAAAATTTAATACAATCTTTTGGAAGCACTTTCAAAAATGTAAGCAATACTATATCAATATAGCCAGTTCTGAATTATCCAATAATTATATAAAATCTGTCAAAGATGAAACAGTAATAAAAAATTGGAATATACAAAATATACAGAAATATGCAGTAACAAAATTTAGAAAGTGTTTTAGGAAATGGGGCAATAACATTTCTTCAGTGCTTAGCTTTTTCTAAAAATCCTGGTCTACCCCTGGGTGCAAATCATCTGTTAGAGTATATAAAAGCAAACATTTTCAGGCTTTATTTATTTATTATTTATTTTCAGATTTTGTTTGTCCCTAGTAAAGCTTAGGGTCATGTTCCAGGAAAAGTAACCACTCTATCAGTAGGCTCTCCTACTAGCTGTTATCTTATCATTTTCTAGTTAGTCTTGTAACTTGAAGAAGTTTTTCCAGTTTCAAAACTATACTTTTGTAATTATCAAATTATAAATAACAATTGATTTACACTACAAATCCAGCATGTAATTCTGACATGCTGCCTACTTAAACCTCTTTAATAGTTTTCATTGCTCATAAACTTTCTTATTCTACTAGGGTTCACTTGCAGCAAATCTGACACCCAGGTTTTCATCTCCTCTGGAGTTAGAGGAGACTCAAAGCTTATATTTTAGAATAGACATATTTTAAAGTAAAAGCAAATAATCTGTAAACACCAAGAAAAAACAGATAAAATCTTATATAATGTTGTTTCTACTCTCTGTTTACTTATTCTCAGAACACAACCACTGATAAAGATTTCATGTCCCATTCTGCATCAAGCCTCTCTGATTTTGCTAATACTACTTCCTCTGTATTCAATTCTCTTTACTCCTTTCCTACATTTAATTTCTCTTCATCTTCCTCTTTTTATAAGTAAACTAAAATATGAAACATATGACCACCTCACATGACTTCTTTTTCACAACCATCCCTTGTGGAACAGTTAGGAAACTGTCTTCTTCATTTTCTTTATTTATAACTTTTGTAACTTTTACTTGATACAGAAAATACCTATTTACTTAACTGTCTCATTTATCAAACCTTTTGCTTCTTGAAGACAGTTATCAGTTGTTTGCATTTTTACTGTGTATTATAACATATTTACCTAGTAGATACTTAATATACCTTCACTGAAATAAACTGGACAGTCATACACATTCTGCTACATTTCTAAATTATGTCTTTGTGGGTGTGTGCTAAGTTGCTTCAGTTCAGTTCATTTCAGTTCAGTCATTCAATCGTGTCCAACTCCATGCGACTGACCTTAGGGATTATATCCTGCCAGACTTCTCTGTCCATGGGTTTCTCCAGGCAAGAATACTGGAGTGGGTTGTCATTCCATCCTCTGGGGGAACTTCCTGACCCAGGGGTTGAAGTTGCATCTCTTTTGTCTCCTAAATTGGCAGGCAGATTCTTTACCACTACTTCGGAAACCTCAAAATTATGTCTTTACCATATATATAATATGACATTATATATAATAATACAATTAACTTAATTCTCTATGGAATATCAATGATCATCTAAGGTAAGATTTCATATTTTCCAAATACACATTCAGTTAACTCAACTGTAGTCATTTTTAGAGTGAAAATTGGCAGGAGTTTAATAGAAAATAGCCAGAACTTTGCAGTTTGTGGCATGGAGCTTGAGAGGAAACTATTTCTTGTCTGTAGAAACCCAGAGAATTTAGGGCAGTAGGCTGTCCTTATATAGGTTGGAACTGGCCCAGGGTGTAAGCTAACCATCCTACTCTCTAGAAAAATGTGCCCTATGATTTTTAATGACCACAAATAGTTAGGACTTCAGCTTTATGTCTCATCCAATAAGATCTCTTGTCTCTCAAGACAGTAAAATGAACAGTGAGTCATAAGGAAATCAATAGTGTTATATTCAAACAAGGCTATTTAGATCAAAACACTTTCCATTTTCTCATTAGCCATGGAGCCAGAGGGGAAAGTGGGGAGGATCTGCATTCATTTAAAATTACACACAGATGGAACTCTTGGTTCTACTGTCTAGTGAAGGCTCCAAAGTGCACACAATTAAATGTATTTTATTAAAACTAGCTTTAAAAATGCATGCTGTTTCCTTCCATTTATTCAATAATTGATTAATTACAGCCTGCTTTACTTCTCTTAGTGACATTTCCTAGCTTCATTTATCCTTTATGTTTTTGAAGTTTACTTCACTTTGGGAATTGTATTTTAACTTAATTTTTAAAAGAACTGAGGATATTTGATTTCCTAAAAAAAAAAAAAATGGGAGGAGAACAAGATGGTGGAGGAGTAGGTGGATGTGGAGAACATCTCTCTCCACGGATACACCAGGAACACACCCTCAGACACAGAAGTGCATGCAGAACACCAGCTGAGGGCTGACAAGAGCACCTGTCAGGAGGAAAAAAATATACAGAACCACGCAAAACTCGGTAGGATAAAGGAACTAGAGGGGGGGGGAAAGGAGTGATAGTAGGACTGGGCCTGCCCTCAGCAGGTGGGGGAACTGAAGCAGGGGTCTAATCCTCACATCGGACAGTTGTCTGAGTCAGAGGAGAAACATTTTAGGCTGAGAGCAAAACAGTTGATCTGTGGCAGCCTGAATGGAATGAGAATCAGACAGTCCTTGCTGCAGCCATGCATACCCAGATAGGGATGCAGGTCTCCTGGAAGGAGCGGCAGCTGGGAGCTGGAGTTTAGGGATTGTGGCGCAATCCCAGAGCAAGGACTGCTATTGACTGTGGAGAGACGGACTGAGGGGATGTGAGGGAGAAGTGGTGGGAAATGCTGGTGGAGGAAGGCCAGGCAGCCATGGAAGCAAGATGATACTGCTGAGTCACGCATAGCGGGTGGAGCCATCACCGTAACCTCTCTCCCCCCACACGCCAGTGTCCGCAGCTGAATAGTAGAGAGGCTGGCCCATCAAACGCATGACCCTGAGCTACAGAGTAGGACGCCAGCCAGAGGGGCCCCTCTATGTGCCTAACGCTTGAAACCACAGAGAAGGACCCCAGGCAAGGGAGCCCTCTAAGTGCCTGAGCGGGCAGAGCTACTGAGAAAGAATAGCCAAAGAAGCCTTCTGATCGCCCGCTACAAGGGACTCTCAGAGAGCCTCTGATAGGGCCATCTCTTGAAGTGGAGGCAGCCCATGTCCCTGCTCACTTGGCACTGCCAGAGTCCCCGCAGGTCCAGCAGCAGCACCACCTTCAAGCTCAACTCTCACTGGGGCAGAGCTGCCACAGGCAAAAATGCCTTGCATCTGTGTTCACAGGGTCAATCAGTCATGTCCAACTCTGTGCGACCCTGTAGACTGGCCTGCCAGGCTTCTCTTTCCGGGAGGTGGGGGGGGGGGGGGCGGGGGGAGAGGGTTTCTCCAGACAAGATTACTAGAGTGTATTGGCCAATACTGGCTGCCACACCCTTCTAGAGCACTGTATTTCCTGCTGCCATAGCCGCCACTCCCCTGAGTTCCTGGTGCTGTCAGAACCCCTGAGACCCAAGCAGCTGCACCACCTCCACACCTGGCCCTCACAGGGGCAAACCCAAGTCCTCCAGGGCACCTCAGCAGCAAACCCCAGGGGATGACCCACATATGGCAGTGGTAATAAAACCACAAGTGAAACCCATGGGCAGTGCAGCTAAGGAAGAAGACCCCAAACCTTCCCACCTGCTGTACAACCTGCAATTAAATCCACACAATCAACCAGGCAGACTCTGTGTCTATGAAATATATTAAAGACCATCAAGAGCTCCCACAAAAGAAAATGCACTAGTTCTGATAGTTATGGACATTGGAGGCAAGAACACACAGGAATAGGACCAGATTAGAATCTGAGCTGTCCCCACAGCAGGCCCAGAGAACAACACAGTGTTGGAGGGCATCCTAGGGAGGTGAGGGGGAATGCTACTCCCAGCGAGGGAGAGGACTCTGACAGCAGTGACACAAGAAAACTATTTATTATTCTTATTCTTTGACTTGTTCTGTAGATTCTTTTGGATTATTTTTTATGTCTTTGTTTTCCCTTAGTCTGTTGTAGTTGTTGATTTTATTGGTACTAAGAAACCCAAATAAGCTTTTGAGCTTTTTTTTTTTCTCATTCACATTTTTTATTGTTGTTATAAACTTCTGCCTCTAGGTTGGGCTTTTGCAGCTCTGTGGAGTTTTCCTTTTTTTCTTTTTCTCTTTTCTATTTTTTAAAATTTAATTTTTAATATTTTAAACCTATTATTATTTTTTCTACATTTATTACTTTGTTTGCTTTTCCTACTGTTCTTTTCCTCTTGCAGTTAATCTTTAATGTATATAAATGTTCTTCATCTACCTCTCTTTAAATCTGCATGTCTATTCTTTCTTTTCCTCTCAACATATTTGTTAGTTCTGTTTTCATTGCTTTATTTCCCACTTGGCAAATTTAGTTTTATTTTCCAGTTTGTGCTTTAGTTAGTTTTGTTCTTAGCTGGTAAATATAATTTTTAATTTCCCTTGTTTGCTGGATCAATCTACTGTACTTTATTTTAGTTGAACTGTTTTGACTTTGCTCATGGGTGAATATGCATATGTGCATATCCATTATTTTAATTATTATTATCCTGATTTTGTAACTGCCATTTGTCTGGGGTTCATCTTTGGTTACTCATTTTTAGATATTTGTTTTAATCTCACTTAATATCATAACAAACTACTTGTGGAAACTTCATTTCTGACTAGAGATCAAGCTCTGAGCCTTTGGAGTGGGAACACTGACTCCAAGATCCTAGACTACCAGAAATAACCCTATGGAATATCAAATAGTGAGAACTCACACAAAGGAAACCACTTGAATAAAAGACCTGGCATCAAAAATACAAACCCAATCATCAGCAGACAAGATTAGCACCTCACTCAGCCTTGATCATCAGAGGAAAAACAAACAAATAAAACATCAACACAAATCTCACCCTATAGGAAACTTACCTAAACCATTGGACCAACCATAGGAGGGCAGAAACCAAAAGGAAGAAAGAATTCAACCTTCTTCAAGGAAAGAATTCAACTTTCCTTGAAAACTGGGAAAAGGAGACCTCAAACACAATAAATCAGAATAATGATAATCATAATCATGAAAAGGCAGAGAAATGCTATGCAAATGAAGCAACACATTAGAAACACAGAAGTCCAAATAAATGAGGAGGAAATAGGCAAACTTACTGAAAAAGAATTCAGAATAATGATAGTAAAGATGATCAAAAACTTGAAAACAAAATGGAGAAAATGCAAAAATCATAAACAAAGACCTAGAAGAATTAAAGAATAAACAAGCAGAGACAAACAACACAGTTATTGAAATTAAAAATACTCTACAAGGAATCAATAGCAGAATATCTGAAGCAGAAGAACGAATCAGTGAACTGGAAGATAAAAATGGTGGAAATAACTTCTGAAGAGCAGAATAAAGTAAAAAGGATGAAAAGAACTGAGGGTAGTCTCAGAGACCTCTGGGACAATATCAAATGCACCAAAATTTGAATTATAGGTGTCCCAGAAGAAGAAGGGGAAAAGAAAGCGTATGAGAAAATCTTTGAAGAGATTATAGTTGACAATTTTCCCAACATGGAAAAGCAAATAGTCAGTCAAGTTTAAGAGGCACAGAGTCCCATACAGGATAAACCCAAGGAGAAACACGCCAAGGCACATACTAATCAAACTAACAAAGACTAAACACAAAGAAAGAATATTAAAAGTAGCAAAAGAGAAGCAACAAGTACCATACAAGGGAAACCCCATACACTTAAGAGCTGATCTTTCAGCAGAAACTCTGCAGGCCAGAAGGGATTGGCAGGATATATTTAAAGTACTTAAAGGGGAAAATCTACAACCAAGATTACTGCACTAAGCAAGGATTTCATTCAAAATCGACAGAGAAAGAAAAAGCTTTTCAGACAGGCAAAAGTTAAGAGAATTCAGTATCACCTAGCCAGCTTTACAAGAAATGTTTAAAGGACTTACATAGTCAAGAAATACAAGAGAAGAAAAAAGATCTACAAAATCAACTCCAAACAATTAAGAAAATGGCAATAGGAACATATATATCAATAATTATTCTAAATATAAATAGATTAAATGCTCCAATCAAAATTCACAGACTGACTGGATGCATACAAAACCAGGACCCATATATGTACTCTCTATAAGAAACTCATTTCAGACCCAAAGACGCATATAGGCTGAAAGTGAGAGGATGGAAAAATATATTCCATTCAGATGGGAAGCAAAAGAAAGATGGAGTAGCCATCCTCATATCAGACAAAATAGACCTTAAAATAAAGAGGTTACAAAAGATTAGAAAGGACACAACATAAAGATCAAGGGATAAATCCAAGAGGAAGACCTAACAATTGTAAGTATCTATGCACCCAATGTAGGAGCACCTCACTACATAAGACAAACACTAACAGACATAAAAGGAGAAATTGACAGTAACACAATAACAGTAGGAGACTATAGCACCACACTCACATCATTGGACAGGTCATCAAAACAGTAAATTAATAAAGAAACACAAGTCTTAAATGATACATTAGATGAGATGGATCTCATTGATATCTTCAGGACATTCCATCCAAGTGCAAAAGAATACACCTTCTTCTCAAGTACACATGGAACATTCTCCAGAATAGACCACATCTTGAGTCATAAATCAAACCTCAGTAAATACATGAAAATTGAAATTGTATCAGACATTTTTCCCACCACAGCACTATGAGACTGGATATCAATTCCAAGAGAAAAACTGTAAGAAACACAAACATATGGAGATTAAACAACACGTTTCTAAATAACCAACAGGTTACTGAAGAAATCAAAAGGGAAATCAAAAAATTTCTAGAAACAAATGACAATGAAAACACAACAAATCAAAACCTGTGGGATGCAGCAAAAAGAGTTCTAAGAGAGAAGTTTAATAGCAATGCAATCCTACCTCAAGAAACTAGAAAACCATCAAATAGACAACCTAACTTTACACCTAAAACAACTAGAAAAAGAACAAAAAAAGCCCCAAAATTAGTAGAAGGAAAGAAATCATAAAGATCCAAGCAGAAATAAATGAAAAAGAAATGAAAGAACCAACAATGAAGATTAATAAAACTAAAAGGTGGTTCTTTGACAAGATAAACAAAATTGACAAACCTTTAGCCAGGCTCATCAAGAACAAAAGAGAGAAGAATCAAATCAACAAAATTAGAAATGAAAAAGGAGAGGCTACAACAGATAGTATGGAAATACAAAGGATTATAAGAGACTATTATGAGCAACTATATGGCAGTTAAACTGGAAGAAATGGACAGATACTTAGAAAAGTTCAATCTTCCAAGACTGAAGCTGTGATCAATAATCTCCCAAAAAACAAAAGTCTGGGAACAGATGGCTTCACGGGAGAATTCTATCAAACATTTAGAGAAGAGATAATGCCTATCCTTTTAAAATTCTTTCAGAAAACTGCAGAGGAATGAACACTTGCAAACTCATTCTACAAGACCACCATCACCCTGATACCAAAACCAGACAACAACATCACACACACAAAAAGAAAACTACAGGCCAGTATCACTGATGAACATAGATGCAAAAATCCTCAACAAAATTTTAGCAAACAGAATTCAGCAACACATCAAAAATCTCACACACCATGATCAATCTGGGTTTATTCCAGGGGTGCAAGGATACTTCAATATATGCAAATCAATCAATGTGATACACCATATTAACAAATTGGAAGATAAAAACCATATTTTAATCTCAGTAGATTCACAAAAAGCCTTTGACAAGATTCAGCACCCATTTATGATGAAAACTCTTCAAAAAAATGGGCATAGTAGGAACTACCTCAGTATAGTAAAGGCCATATATGATAAGCCTACAGCAAACATTGTTCTCAATGGTGAAAAACTGAAAACTTTCCACCGAAGATCAGGAAAAAGACAAGGGTGTCCACTTTAGCCACTATTATTCAACATAGTTCTGGAAGTCCTAGCTACAGAAATCAGAAAAGAAAAAGAAATAAAAGGAATCCAGACCAGAAAAGAAGTAAAGCTCTCACTGTTTGAAGGTGACATGATACTGTAGGTTGAAAACCCTAAAGATAGTATCAGAAAATTACTGGAGATAATCAGTCAATTTAGCAAAGTTCATTTCAGTTCAGTTCAGTCACTCAGTCGTGTCTGACTCTTTGCAACCCCATGAACTGCAGCACACCAGGCCTCCCTGTCCATCACCAACTCCCGGAGCTTACTCAGGCTCATGTCCATTGAGTCAGTGATGCCATCCAACCATCTCAACCTCTGTCATCCCCTTCTCCTCCTGCCCTCAATCTTTCCCAGCATCAGAATCTTTTCAAATGAGTCAGTTCTTTGCATCATGTGGTCAAAGTATTGGAGTTTCAGCTTCAACATCAGTCCTTCCAATGAACACCCAGGACTGATCTCCTTTAGGATGGATTGGTTGGATCTTCTTGCAGTCCAAGGGACTCTCAAGAGTCTTCTCCAACACCACAGTTCAAAAGCAAAAGTTGCAGGATACAAAAATCAATACACAGAAATCACTTGGATTTCTATATACTATGAAAAATCAGAAAGAAAAATTAAGGAATCAATCCCATTCACCATTGCAACAAACAGAATTAAATATCTAGGAATAAACTTACCTAAAGAGACAAAAGAACTGTACACAGAAAATTGTAAGACACTGATAAATTAATCAAACACAACATAAACAGATGGAGAGATATTCTATGTTCCTGGGTAGGAAGAATCAATATTGTGAAAATGACTATACTACCAAATCCAATCTACAGATCCAATGTGTTCCCTATCAAATTACCAATGACATTTTTCACAGAAGTAGAACAAAAAATTTCACAATTCATATGCAAACACAAAAGACCCAAATAGTCAAAGCAGCCTTGAGAAAGAAGAATGGGGCTGGAAGAATCAACATTCCTGACTTCAAATTACACTACAAAGCTACAGTCATCAAGATAGCATGGTGCTGGCACAAAAACAGAAATATAGACTAATGGAACAAAGTAGAAGATCCAGAAATAAACCTATGCACCTATGGGTACCTTATTTTATCAAAGGAGGCAAGAATATGCAATGGGGCAAAGACAGCCTCTTCAATAAATAGTGCTACTTATAAAGAATGAAATTAGAAGAACACTTCCTAATCAATACACAAAGGTAAACTCAAAATAGATTAAAGACCTAAATTTAAGACCAGAAACTATAAAACTCTTAGAGGAAAACATAGGCAGAACACTCAATGACATAAATCAAAGCAAAATTCTCTATGATCCACCTGCTAGATTAATGGAAATAAAAACAAAAGTAAACAAGTAAGACCTGATTAAACTTAAAAGTTTTTGCACAGCAAAGGAAACTATAAGTAAGGTGAAAAACAACCCTCAGAATGGGAGAAAATAATAGCAAATGAAACAACTGACACAGAAGTAATTCCCAAAAGTATACAAGCAGCTCACACAACTCAATACTAAATAAACAATCAACACAATCAGAAAGCGGGAAAAAAGACCTAAACAGACATTTCTCCAAAGACACAGTGATGGCTAACAAGCACATGAAAAAATGTTCAACATCACTCATTATTAAAGAAATGCAAATCAAAACTACAGTGAGATATCACCTCACACTGATCAGAATGGCCATCATCAAAAAGTCTACAAACAATAAATGATGGAGAGTGTGTGGGGAAAAGGTAATTCTCCTTCACTGTTGGTGGGAATGTAAATTGATACAGCCACTATGAAAGACTGTATGGGAATTCCTTAAAAAACTGAGAATAAAACCTCCGTATGACCCAGCAATCCCACTCCTAGGCATATGCCCTGAGGAAATCAAAATGGAAAGAGAAACATGTGTTCCAGTGTTCATTGCAGCCTGATTTACAATAGCTAGCACATGGAAGCAACCTAGATGCCCATCAGCAGATGAATGGATACAGAAGTTGCGGTACATATACACAAGTAAATATTACTCAACCATAAAAAGGAATGAATTTGAATCAGTTCTAATGAGTTGGATGAACCTAGAACCTATTATACGGAGTGAAGTAACTCAGAGAAAGATAAATATCGTGTTCTAACACACATATATGGAACATGGTACTGAAGAATTAATTTACATGGAAACAATGGAGAATCAGAGAATCAGCTTGTGGACATGAGGAGAGGGTAAGATGTATGCAAAGAGTAACATGGAAACTTACACTACCATACATAAAGTGTATGGGAGTTTTCTGTTTAAATCAGGAAACTCAAACAGGAGCGCTGTGTCAACTTGGAGAGGTGGATTGGGGGGAGAAGGGAGGGAGGTTCAAAAGGGAGGGGATATATGTATACCTGTGACTGACTCATATTGAAGTTTGACAGAAAACAACAAAATTCTGTAAAGTGATTATCCTTCAATAAAAAAAAAAAATGATGTTTTGACTTTCTATAGTCACTAGTTGGTCTATATGGGTTCATTACTTACCAATTTTTATGCTTCTCAACATAAACCAGAGGTCATATGACTGGAAACATAAGATGGTTGTTTCTAACACCTTAGGAATTTGTTCATATTCGACTTCAGTGTTATGAAACAGAAATATAATGTGAGTCACATTTATTATTTTAAGTTTTCTAGTAGCCACATTGTTTCAGGGAGGAAACCAATTCTGACTCCATGCTGGACACTGTTTCTTTGACTCGCTTTTATTATTAAAATCATACTCAATGGCTTGCCTGGAGAACCCTGCCTGTCTGCTTGATTATAAACTAATGTGCCTTTGTTCAGCTCTTGGAGAGATTGTTTGTCCCTGCCCACCTGTGAATAGAAGAGATGAACACACCCCTTCTGAAGCCTGGACATTTCCTTGGAGAAGTTTTGCAAGGCTGAAGACCCTTTCACTTTTCTGCCCCACTGCAACTCCCTCTCTATTCTGCCTTTTGTTTTTAGTTCCACATTGCTTCCTTTTCTCTGATCTATAAAAGAACTTGGCATCCAGATCCCAAAAAGATGGCCATTTTGAGGCTCTATCCTGCCATCTTCTTGGTCTACTGGCTCCCCCATTAAACTCTCTTCCTTGCCTTAACACCTTATCTCTCAGATTCATTAACCTATTGTGTGGCAAGCAGAGTGAGTATCGACTCAATAACAATATTAAACAGAATAAAATATTATGAAATTAATTTTAGTGCTATATCATATTTAACCTAGTGTGAAATAAAATTCATAATTTATGGCAAGACAAGAAAGATTTAAGCATAAAAATGTTCTATCACTTGTCCCCCACTCCCCACCCTACTGTGCCTTGTGTATCTGCATTATGCATCGATTAAACCTCCTTCATTGGCATAAATACCTGCTCAACAGTAAAGAGATTCTCCTAGTATCCACAAGACAACTCCTTAGGAGGTAGCATTTCTTCTTGATCTCCTAAAGAGCCACAGTGATGCTTAGATATGGATTGTGTAAACCGTCAATAATACATCATGTAATGTATAGCGCTCTGTCTTAAAAAAAAAAGAAAACTTACATAACTGCATTGACTTCTAATGGTGGACCAGTTCTCAAAGTGTTCTGTGATCTTCTCGGGTTATAGTCCTCAAATTTGGCATGAATAAACTTTTCTGTTTCTTTCCTAGACGGACTGATTAATTTTTCATCACCTGGTGACATTAGGATAGGAAAATATTAGCATTTCAACATGCAATCAATATAAATATTATTAACGAGTTATTTACATTTTTTCTTAGTAATAAGTGTTTGAAAACTGGTGTGTATCTTACCCTTAGAGTGCATTTTTCTTTACACTAGCCTCATTTTAAGTGTTTAAGTGGGGCCCATAGTGGACATCATGGCTCTATGTGATCTGACTGCAGCATCACAATAATAACAAACTTCCTCTTGGAAGTTGCCTCATTGCATTTCACCATGTCCAAATATTAAAATCTTAAACATTTCTCTCTCACCATAGCTACCACCACCAAAAACAAAAAAATATGATTTATTTTACTTCAAAATGTCTGCAGATTGTACTGGATGTGGTAGGTTTATGATCAGTGCTTAGAGAGCAATTAACATTTGAATTAAGCCACATGAAGATAACAACAGGCGATTGCCCATTTTAACAGCTGCTAAGTGGTGTTAATTGCTGGCTGTAGACCACAAGCTGAGCAATTTTCTGTGTATTGTACAAACAGAACAAAACCAAATAGAACTTAAAAAAGTAAGTATTATCCCCATTATAATAACGTACAGAGCCTAGGAGTATAATGTATCTTTATCACTTATGCCATTTATGAAATTGACCAGTAACATATTATTTGTGGCAGAAATGATATATATGTATGATTGCTCATTTTTATGTTCAAGTAATAAATAATCAAAATATTTTATATATAATTAGACGTGTTCTAAACATTTAATAATTTTATAAAACTGTCAATGGATAGGAGTTTTTTATATTTACATTGATTAAGAGTTGTATTTAAAGATTAGCTGCAGGAAGCTGGGAAATATGAATCATAGTTCAAATAGTTTATTAAGAATTGTCCAAAGAAGTGTAGATTATTAGATCATTAGACTATGCCAACTGAACTAAGTTGTATCAACATTTATTGACATTGCAGCTTTTAGCTTTAGTTCCTGAAGTGTTGGCTAGAAAGATATCATTTGTTTCCATTTTGAATCAACGGGACAGTGAAACAATACATTGATCACATGGAGAAATTAAAGGTGTCTGGTTATTTAAAATGATAAACATAATAATTATAGTTTATTCTTATTAATACATATTGTTAAAATAAAGATTTTCATTTAATATAGACTCTTTCATGGTCTAGTTTAGGATATAAATTCATTCATTATTCTGGCTACAGCTACTGACATAGAGTCCCCTTGATTTCTCATTCTGTGCTACCATCTGTTGATCAGTTTGGCTTTAGAACTTGAGCTTCATAGGTCTATAATGTGTTGTGTGTATTTTTAAGGAAGCTAATTGGGTAGCTACATTTGCCGCCTGATGCTTGTTACAATTTTATCATTTTCTACCATGTCACTTCCCAAATATAGTCAGGCTATTGACTGTTACTAAGATGGCCTCAATTTTCTCCTTAACTTGACCACATTTCAGGCATGCATCTTCCCTATTAGAGGCATCTGACTGCAATCCCCTTTCTTGGAACATTCATTTTAGAGCAATTATGAGTTCTTTCTCTGCCTCTTTGAGATGTAAATCTCTCAAACTCTGCCACTATTATAATCTAGACATGTCTTTCTTAAGAATGGGACCACTTATTTGAGATATAAGATCAAGAAAGACAAGGTTTCAATATATCAGTCTCTGTGAGATGATCAATATCTAACTTGATAAGCACCAATTAGCATTTAACTTATATGCAGAGTACATAATAAGAAATGCTGAGCTGAAAAAAGCACAAGCTGGAATCAAGATTGCCAGGAGAAATATCAATAACCTCAGATATGCAGATGACACCACCCTTATGGCAGAAAGTGAAGAAGAAGTAAAAAGCCTTTTGATGAAAGTGAAAGAGGTGAATGAAAAAGTTGGCTTAAAGCTCAACATTCAGAAAACTAAGATCATGGCATCTGGTCCCGTCGCTTCTTGGGAAATAGATGGGGAAACACTGGAAACAGTGGCTGACTTTATTTTTCTGGGCTCCAAAATCACTGCAGATGTGACAGCAGCCATGAAATTAAAAGACACTTACTCCTTGAAAGGAAAGTTAGACAGCATATTAAAAAGCAGGGACATTACTTTGCCAACAAATGTCCGTCTGGTCAAGGCTATGGTTTTTCCAGTAGTCATGTATGAATGTGAGAGTTGGACTATAAAGAAAGCTGAGTGCACCGAAGAACTGGTGCTTTTGAACTGTGGTGTTGGAGAAAGCTCTTGAGAGTCCCTTGGACTGCAAAGAGATCCAACCAGTCCATCCTAAAGGAAATCAGTCCTGGGTGTTCATTGGAAGGACTGATGCTGAAGCTGAAACTCCAATACTTTGGCCACCTGATGCAAAGAACTGACTCATTTGAAAAGACCCTGATGCTGGGAAAGATTGAGGGCAGGAGGAGAAGGGGACGACAGAGGATGAGATGGTTGGGTGGCATCACCGACTCGATGGACAATGGTATGGGTGGACTCCGGGAGTTGGTGATGGACAGGGAGGCCTGACATGCTGCGGTTCATGGGGTCGCAAAGAGTCGGACATGACCTAGTGACCGAAGTGAACTGAATTAGCAAACACAGAAGGACTAATTATATTGACTAATCTCGCCACTAATGCCCTCCAGTACTTTTCCACTAACTCATCTCAGTGCTTCAAAACTCCTCTGTTTTTTGTTTCAATGAACTTGGATATAAGTTCAACCTCTCTTCCCTACCACAATAGTCTTAAAGACTAATGAAATCATCTTGAATAAAATTTTCCTTCCTGTTTAGTTTCATTCTGCTTGACTCCTCAGTGTAACTTTTCTTTTTTTTTTTTTTTTTGACTCTTTCAAAAGCTCCATGTCTGGAATAGGAAAAGAAAGCCTTGTAAATTTACTTTACATAATTAAATCTTCCACTTAAAGCAGTCTAAAATGACCACAACTTAATCTAGTATTGCATAGCTCACAAAGTGTTTTGTATGAAATTATAGGAACATGAAGAAAAGTATGGAAAGAAATGTCATTTGGTTACCTTGGTTACATCAGAAAAATGAAGCTGCTGAGTGTGAAGGGGCAAGAAGGTAGACCTTAACTCTTTTTATGTCTTACTTTGTATTCTTTTATATCTTAATTTTTTTTTGTTAATCTTGTAATTAAAATATATATGCTAAGGTAAAATGGAAATCAAAAACAAGAAGAAAGCAAATTTGCAAACAACATTACTGTGGCTGTTGATTTCTTAGGGGAAATGATGGTTATTTATAAATAATAATTTTAAGATATTTAGAAAGAAATCGTGAAGGTATGTATTAAAATTTCTTCTCTGGTGTCCCAACACTAAAGAATCCACCTTCAAAGCAGAAGACATGGGTTCAATCCTTGGGTTGGGAAGATCTTCTGGAGAAGGAAATGGCAACCCACTCCAGCATTTGCTTGGAAAATCCCCTGGACAGAGGAGCTTGGTAAGCTACTGTCCATGGGTCACAAAGAGTTGGACAGGACTGAGTTACTGAACACAGCAGTATTCTAAAAATAGAATTTTCTCCCATCCCAGATATTCTACAAAGGTAGAAGAGAAGAGAAACAATGTTCTTATTGAGTACATTAAACTAGAGTGCAGTGTGCATCAGTTGAAATCTACTAAAAGACTGCAAACATAGAAAGAAATCTCAAGCATATACATAGTCAAGCAGGTACAATCCATTAGGTATATGTTCTCAAGATAAAGAATTACTAGTCCTCAAATAAGGGGACTTGACACTACTATTTGTCACAGATAATTTATCCTCCACTAACTTGGTAATTGATTTAACCATCAGTACTAATCAGTTGGTTTTATACAAAGGAAAAATAAACTTCTGATATCTTTATGAAAGGAGGTACTTTTACAGACTAGTCTAAAGCCTGCTGAAGTGAGACTCCTACCTTTCAACAGAAAATGGGAAATAGGGGCACTATCTTCCCTGGGTAGGTGAAACAGACACTTTTCATGTTCTTGAGAAAGACATTCTTGTGTCAGAAAGCTGGCAAAAGGATTTAGCTTTTAGAAAAATGTATGTACATTTCAAAGAGACAGAGAAATAATTTATAATTACAAGTTTTCAAAAGTAAAATATTCTTAAAAAAGGACAGGAAAATTCCTTTCCCGTTTATCAGCAAGGACTATTGTTTCTTGTTTTTAATTTGTATTTAATTTGTATTTTCTTTAGTAATTCCACTATGTTTCTTAAATGAAACAAGTAAACAAAAGAAAAACACTTTAAAAAAGCTTGAATCATCTATTACTAATTGAAGACGAAATCAACAGAAAGGTCATTACTACTTGACTCTTAAGTATATATACAAAGGATCAGTGTTATGGACTGAATGTTTTTGCCCCCACTAAAAATTCATAGGTGAAGCCCTAACCCACAATGCAATGGTAGTAGGAGCTGAAGTCTTTGGGAAGTAATTAGGATGGATTTGTACCCTTGTAAGACCAAACATCAGAGAGCTTATTTGCTCTCTTTCTGTCTTCCACATAAGGATAAAAGGAAAAGGCAGCCATCTGCCAACCAGAAACAGGACGGACCGACCCTCACCAGACATGGAATCTGCTGGCACCCTGACCTCAGACTTCCCAGATTCCAGAACTGTGAAAAATAAACTTCTGTTGTTTAAGTCATCTGATCTATGGTATTTTTTATAACAGCCCAAACTAATACAATCAAGTCAATTCATAAGGCAGTTGTCCACTAATCTACGCATTTTCAGTTTAAGTAAAAATAATTTGTTTCCCTCCTTATTCTATAGTATGTTAAGGATTTTCTAGATAGTGAAACATAGATCTATAAGGAATAAAATAAAAATAATCATTAATCAAATGCTGTCAACATATTTGGTAAATTTTTCAGTAGTATTTTGTTTTATACATCTTAATATACTTGAAATCATAATGTGGAAATCATAATGTGCATGTGTATATATATATATACACACACACACACATGATGTGTTACACACACACACACTTTATATATATATGTTATTTTTACATAACATATATATATATTTATATTTATATGTTCAGTTACTAAGTTGTATCCAACTCTTTTGTGATTCCATGGACGGTAGCCCACAAGTTTCCTCTGTCCTTAGGATTTCCCTGGAAAGAATACTGAAGTGAGTTGCCCTTTCCTTCTCCAGGGGATCTTTCTGACCCAGGGATCCAACCTGCATCTCCTGCATTGGCAGGCACATTCTTTACCATTGGAGTCTTCAGGGAAGCTTCATATACATATACACAAACACATATATATGCATATAGTTAATAGACTTTTAAACTTAGTGCTATATGTGTTTTAATTGTGCAATAACTGTAAAATTCTTCAGTATAGATGATATATTATTTTTCTAAGTTATGCTCTAGGAAGTGTTAGTTCTCTAACCAGTAATTCACACACCAGGAGGAGTCAACTAGCATTTATCAAAATACCAAGCCACAGAGGTTGCTGCAATGAGTAATCTGGCTATCTTGATGTCCCATCTGTAGCAGTTGTCTCATATAATGGATGTTAGAACTAGGTTTTTCTTGTTCAAATTAGCTAATTCCCAAAATGAATGTTAGAAATGGTTTTGAAGATAAACAGATTACCTAACATATTGTAGAGGCCTTTCCCCAACGTTGCACTAGCATGGTATAAAAATTCAGGGAACATCTTAAAATGTAACACTGGAAAGGCTCCTAGGCTTGATCCCTAAATGGTCAGTATTCTGACCCTTTTTCTGAGGATTCCTGAATCATGCCATGGCCTTGATAGATGGCAGGACAAATACTGTAGCTAGAACATGCCCCATTTGTCTCAGGTGAACCTTTAACAGAGGATGTTTTGAGAACTCTGAAAAACACAAAGAGATTATAGAAGATTAGGTGTCATGTTTTTTCATTATATTTGCTTATTTTAAGTCAGCATGTACAGCAGAAAGGGTCAGAGATTTGCTGTCATTATAACTTTCTTGTGGAATAATTCTGAAAAAGCAGCTACCCCTCACCCAGGGCTACTGGTGGCTATTAACAATGCCAAAATAACATATAGTTCTCAAAGATAAATTGTCATATGCCAGTTTGGAATGTAAATATCTCCCTTATTTTCATTTGTTTATAAGCACTCTTAACTGAATTCTTTGTAAACTTATTCTATAATTAATCTAATCAGGATCAATTGACAGGCATGTGGGTGAGAAACAATGTAGCAAAAGCATTTTTGTTCTTTAATCTTTGAACTTCTAATAACTTTACTGTTATATAATGCCAAAAGTAATATTACTTCCATAAAACATATGATTGTAGCTCTTTATCAACTGTCAAGCTGTTTTCCAGGAAATAAATACTGTTTATAATTCTTCTATTTCTCTGAAAGTTAGAAAGTTACCTCCATTTTCTCTAAATCATCTTTTATTTTGAATGTATTCGGAAAGGAAAAAAGTCAAGCTCCTGACATTTCAAGACAAACTATCTTTACCAACCATCTTTCTCTTCTATTTCCACTCTCAGTGCATATTACACACGTACGGATAAGCAGTAACCTATGTGGAAAGAGGGGATTAGGGGCATCTTTTTAATCACTGGTGTGATCAGGGGATAAATTCTTATTCTTTCACTCAAGAGAAACTCAAACAAACATCTAGGATTTTTTTAGCTTTGTGAAAAGGGCAATAGCTAGAGGAAAATATCAGGGTATTAAATTCACAGAAGCCAAGTTATCAATCAAACCCAGAGTAAGTGATGAACAGAACACACTAGAAGGGGAGAGACTACACCAAAAAGCAACTTGCAGGATGTGCAAGAGCTACCCCCGCACGTATTATGAATGATATTGTGGTTTACTCTGTTTAGGAAAATTTAAGATATTATAACCAATGAAATATTAAGATTTATTTGTGATTATGGCTGGTGGGAGTTAGGGGCAAAATTAGAGGACTTTCCAGGTAAGAGGTTTGTTTCCCCTCTCTCTCTCTGTGCACGTATTGGTATTTTGTTTATTTGGGGTGTCCCTTCTGTGAATTACAGGGCTTCCCAGGTGGTGCAATGGTAAAGAATCTGCCTGCCAATGCAAGAGACGCAAGAGACATGGGTTTGATTCCTGGGTCAGGAAGATGCCCTGAAGAAGGAAATGGCAAGCCACTCCAATATTCCTCCCTGGAAAATTCAATGGACAGAGGAGCCTGAAGGACTACAGCCCATGGGGTTGCAAAGAGTCAGACATGACTGAGCATGCACACACATGCACACTCTGAATTATAGCAGTATTTGATCATGCTTCTTCTAGCATAAACAATACATTGTATATATATTTCTACATGGCTAATAGAGAACTGGATGTGAGAACTCAACATGAAGACTAGAAATTAACTCCTTTGATGTCATTTGTACATTTTTACATCTTTCAACTAGAGTTTGTTAATCTTGTAATTAACAATATATAAAAATCAAAACATATTAAGCTAGTACTGCATAGTAATTATAATAATTATATACATGAATAAAAAGAAATTTAAAAGTAACATTGAATCAATATAACTTTTTAGTAATAATCCTTTAGCTGAATTTGTGTGTATGTGTATGATGAATATCATGTGTAGGGTATTTAGAACCGCTTTGGTGTTCAGAGTAAAATCATACCATAAGTATCCTAAGACAGAACTCGTAACTTCTACTGAGTTATAGTTGGTAGTTTTTTGGTTATTGTTATTTTATTTTAACAAAATAATAAATTATCAGTTAGGAAAGGTAAAATCTGAACCAGATAAGAAAAACTAAAGTGCTGGCTCAATTATTATCAATTAATTTGATTTAAAAAGTAGATAATTGAACTGAATCAAACTGAATTTTTCAAATTCCTCACCCATAAGTTAATAATCAACACATAGAAAATGTATCTGTGTGATATAAATTCTTTGAATGTCTCCTTGTTTTCATAGGTCAAATCAATTTCATTCCTTTAATTTCACTTTTTTCCCAGCGGGTATAGTCTCTGACTCTGAAGAAATTCATGGAAACTGAGTAAGTACTAACATTATATCACCATTTCCAAAACTGCAATATAGCCATTTATTTTTTTTTATTTTTAAGCTTAATATATGGTCTGAAAAACATAGTTAAATATGCAGATGTATTCAGAATGAAGACAATAGACAAATATAAGAGGAGGAGCTCATTTGTATGTAAATGACTTTGTAAAGAAGTAACAGAGCATGTATTTCTCCTCGTTATAAAAAATTTCAATACCCTGAAAAATAGCCTTGTTACAAGAAATTAAGTTAAGGAATGGAAAACACAATATCATAATTGGTAAAGCAATTGTTTGGCTATCTGATATGCATGAAAATTTTTCCAAGAACCAAATGCAACCACTCAGACTTATAAGAAAGAATCTGATCAAAGCTTTATCATCTGCACAATATTCTGTGCTATCATTTTCTCTTCAAGCAACTATCAAAGTAATGTTAAATGAGCATATTTTAAAAGACAGACTTCTAAACCATTGCACATGTTATTATTTATTCGTAAAATATGTTTCCAAAATGGTATAATTATTTTGCACTGAAACTGAGAAAGAAAAGCTTGCTTAAAGAAACTTTAAAACACAATTTTATATAAATCAGTAAGTTCATTAGCTAGAAGACTAGACAAATTATAGAACTTTGAAGTTTAAGAAGTTTGAAATCTAATGTCAATGAATGTCATATCATATATCTACATAGCTAATGAAATTTGTTAACATTTTGAATCTTCACCCTGATGCAACCACAAAGAAAATCCTAAGATACATTTGGGTCATTGTATTGCAGAAAATTTCCCTAGGGCTTCCCTCATAGCTCAGTTGTAAAGAGTCTGCCTGAAATGCAAGAGACCTGGGTTCGATGCCTGGGTGGGGAAGATCCCTTGGAGCAGGAAATGGCAATCCACTCCAGTATTCTTGCCTGCAGAAAAGCATGGACAGAGGAGCCTGGCAGGCTACTGTCTATGCGGTCACAAGAGTCAGACACGACTGAGCGACTAAACGCATACACTGAGGAAACTGTCATAGAAATGTAAAGCAATTAGGTTAATTTTAACTTTTTTTAAAGTGACTTTATTGAATTTGTTACAAAACTGATTCTGTATTATGTTTTGGATTTTTGACCACGAGGCATGTAGGATCTTAGCAACCCAGCCAGGGATCGAACCTGCATACCCTTAATCAAAAGATGAAGTCTTAACTCCTGGACAGCCAGGGAAGCCCTAGTTAATAGCATCTTAAGATAAAGAATCATAAAAAAAAAAAATAAGATAAAGAATCATAACTCATTTTTCAGAATGCTATGTAGTTTAAATAATATTGCTAAAAGGTGAAAGTTTCAAATGTTAAGTGATAAAAGCTAACTTTAAAATATATAGCATTTTAATTCACTTTCCAAAAAAGTTAGTTCATTTTGCACTCATACTCATTTTACACATAGACCTCAACAACTTGCCTTTGCTATATCGGCAAATCAGTAAAATGTGTAGGAAATTATTCCATTAGGAGAGAGCGTCCTCTTTTTGTCACAAAGTCTTATCAGCTAGAAAATTTCCACAACTTTGAGCATAATTGCCTTTATAAGGGACAAACATACACTATGACATTAAGACACCAAAAAAGGAACAACATCAGTCTGGAAGTGCTTGTCATTAATCACAGGTGTAGAACAAAATGAATTACTGTAATTGCAATTATGATAGGAAAAAACAAGTGACCCTTTAATTTGATGCTCAAGTTATTGTTAAAGCTCAAGAGTTATAAAAAAGGATACTCTTTGAGTTTAATACTTATGAGCTTAAAGCTTATTAAATTACTCAAGAATGTGCACCATCCATAAAAGTACTCTCAGTAAGAAAGTGAATCTTGAATCGTCAAGTAAGATTAAAAATCAAAGGAAGTCAGCAGGAAATTAAAAGAGAATGCATTATATCTTGATACAATAAAATTCTGTTTTGAGATAATGATTTTGATAGCATAGCATTGCATTATTTTCTATTAGTACTATAGAAGAACCTTTATAGATGCACGCTGCGTTGGACTTAGTCATTCAGTTATGTCCGACTCTCTGCAATTCCATGGACTGTAGCCTGCCAGGCTCCTCTGTCCATGAGGATTCCCCAGGCAAGAATGCTGGAGTGGGATACCATGCCCTCCTCCAGGGTATCTTCCCAACCCAGGGATCAATCCAGGTGTCCCACATTGTGGGCAGATTCTTTACCATCTGAGTTACCAGCAAAGCTTAAGAATAGGGGAGTGGGTAGCCTATCCCTTCTCCAGGGAATCTTCCCAACCCAGGAATCGAACCAGGGTCTCCTGCATTGCAGGCGGACTCTTTACCAGCTAACTACCAGGGAAGCCCTAAAAGACACATATTTAATATATATTTTACTGATTGCAGTTTTAAACAGAACAGTTTTAAACAGAATTTAGTTTAATTTAAACTAAATTTTAAAAATTTAGTATTTATAAGAACTACTTGATGAAACAGTTACAAGTGCAGACCCTTATTCCTAATTTCAGAGATACTTAATTAGTCTCCCTCATGTAGAGCTAAGAATCTGCCTTTCAATGAGCAGACAGGGGGTTCTGATGCAGGTGGCCCATCCACTTAGATTAGAAATTCTGCTAACATAACTGACATGTAATTAGCATTACTGGATACAATGAAAATATAAATTTTGATTTTATGAAATATTGAAATAACTAACAAAACATGAGAGATTAATAAGTGCATGTGAAAGGAAAAATAATGCCCTCACTTTCAAAGCAAAGAGTGATCAAAATCATTGCTTGAAGGAGATGAATTAAATAGGCATAATGATGTTATTTGGGCTTCCTTAGAGGCTCAGACAGTAAAAAAAAAAAAAAAAAAAAATCTGTCTGCAATGCAGGACATATAGGTTTGATCCCTGGATTGGTAGGATCCCTTGGAGGAGGGAATGGCAACCCACTCCAATATTCTTGCCAGGAGAACTCCATGGATAGAGAAGCCTGGTGGGTTACAGTCCATGGGATCACAAAGAGTTGGACATGAGTAAGTGACTTTGAGAGAAAGACAGGCATATTATTTAAAGTTATATTATTTAATTTATGTTTAGTTATTACCAAAAGAATCAAAACACTATTTAGTTCTGGAGGAGGTGGAAATTGGTGGTGACAGAGTAATAAAATATTTATTTTATACTTTTTGTAGTTTTTTTTTTTTTCCCCAATTGAGTATGTACTACTGGAAAATGTTAGTTTTCGTTCCAATCCCAAAGAAAGGCAATGCCAAAGAATGTAAAAATTACCACACAATTGCACTCATCTCACACGCTAGCAAAGTAATGCTCAAAATTCTCCAACCCAGGTTTCAACAATATTTGAACCATGAACTTCCAGATGTTCAAGCTTGTTTTATAAAAGGCAGAGGAACCAGAGATCAAATTGCCAACATCTGATGGATCACCAAAAAAGCAAGAGAATTCCAGAAAAGCATCTATTTCTGCTTTATTGACTATGCCAAAGCCGTTGACTGTGTGGATCACAATACACTGTGGAAAATTCTGAAATAGATGGGAATTCCAGACCGCCTGACAAGCCTCTTGAGAAATCTGTATACAGGTCAGGAGGCAACAGTTAAAACTGGACCTGGAACAACAGACTGGTTCCAAACAGGAAAAGGAGTACGTCAAGGCTGAATATTGTCACCCTTATTTAACTTGTATGCAGAGTACATCATGAGAAATGCTGGGCTGGATGAAGCACAAGCTGGAATCAACATTGCTGGGAGAAATATCAATAACCTCAGATATGCAGATGACACCACCCTTATGGCAGAAAGTGAAGAGGAACTAAAGAGCCTCTTGATAAAAGTGAAAGAAGAGAGTGAAAAAGTTGGCTTAAAGCTCAACATTCAGAAAACTAAGATCATGGCATCTGGTCCCATCACTTCATGGCAAAAAGATGGGGAAACAAGGGAAACAGTGAGATATTTTATTTTCTTGGGCTCCAAAATCACTGTAGATGGTGACAGCAGTCATGGAACTAAAAGACGCTTACTCCTTGGAAGGAAAGTTATGACCAACCTAGACAGCATATTAAAAAGCAGAGACATTACTTTGCCAACAAAGGTCCATCTAGTCAAAGCTATGGTTTTTTCCAATATTCATGTATGGATGTGAGAGTTGGACTATAAAGAATCCTGAGCACTGAAGAATTGATGCTTTTAAACTGTGGTGTTGGAGAAGACACTTGAGAGTTCATTGGACTGCAAGGAGACCCAACCAGTCCATCCTAAAGGAAATCAGTCCTGAATATTCATTGGAAGGACTCACGCTGAAGCTGAAACTGCAATACTTTGGCCACCTGCTGTGAAGAGCTGACTCATTTGAAAAGACCTTGTTGCTGGGAAAGATTGAAGGCAGGAGGAGTAGGGGATGACAGAGAATGAGATGCTTGGATGGCATCACCGACTCAATGGGCGTGAGTCTGAGTAAACTCCGCGAGTTGGTGATGGACAGGGAGACCTGGAGTGCTGCTGTCCATGTGGTTGCAAAGAGTAGGATACAACTGAGCAACTGAACTAAGAACTGAGATAGGACATACTTGCAATCAATTGCCATATCCAGTCTTTGCCACTCAGTGAGCTTGAATCACAGCAGTGTGTTCATTCTTCCAGGTATTCTACTCTCTTCTTCCAGTGAGGTTAGAAGGACTGCTGAGGATAACCTTGCTTTGAGGAGTTCCTTGAGAACTTGCTCTACTCAGGACATCTATACCTGGATGCTGCAATGAATATTTTGTGTTGTTTTTACTTATTGCTTGGATCATTGTTTTAGAACATAATGCTTTACTTGGCATAGCTGCCTTTTAAAGCACACATTCAAGTGAAATTTATAATTGTTTCACTTCTAAGAGTAAATTTAATTCTGATATTAAAAAAAAACCAAGGCGTTTGTAAAATACATAACTATATCAGCTCTGTATGACTCTCTATTATGACTAGAATTTGCAGGTGGAGTTTCAAAAAGTCTAGAATGTTTTGTGGCCCCTGTTTTGTGCAGTCTTTTGTTTGAAAAGACTGCATTTTGTGATATATAATTTAGATTAACTTACAGCTTCATTTTAGGTCTATCTCTTCTTTTTCTACCTTTACTTTCCCCTACTTTTCATTTGCTTTTTTGCCGTTGAAGGGGAAAATAGTGTTTATTTTGGCATTAGATCTTTTTAGAGCAAGTATTGTCTCTGCCCCTTCTAAATTATAGGATTGTGGAAAAGATACATGATCTATTGATGTAAACATTGATCTCTTCATCTTTACAAATGAATTGTTATCAGTATCCAGTTCGTAAGTTTTTTGAGAAGACTAAATGAAATAATGTGAGTATAGCAAATAACATATGGCCTGGCATGTAGCAGTTATTAACTATTATTGCTGTGCTAACATTCCTTAAACTTCTTCTAGATAAGAAATCAGCCTGTTTATTTACATACATGTATATATGTGCGTATTTACATACATATTACATACAAATTTACATGCACATTCATATATATGCATATATAATCATATATATGTATACTATTTGAATCACAGACATTTTGACCATAGCATGTAAATAGTCTCTTTACATCTTTATCTTCTACTTTATTATAAATTCAACCTACCTGGTTTTAAGAGAGAACCCAATAGCTTGGCATCCAGCAGAGAACATACATTCAGAATAATGCTCACAGCTTGCTATAAATGCCTGTCTATGAATACAACCTGATGCAACTATAAAAAGTGCTTTGTAGAGAAAAATAGGAAAAAGGACAAATAATAGAAAATATAAGTATATTCTAATCAGTTTCTAAGAAAAAGGAAATGTGTGCTTAAAATACTATTAAACTGAAGGTTGGTACATGATATGTCAAAATGTATTCCATGTTCTCATCTGAGGTCCAAATAGCATTCTATTCTTAGAAATTCCTTTTACATGAAGTGTCTCCTTTTCCCACACAGTCCAGTGAAATCACTTTTCTTTTGTGGAAATAAAACACAGTCTTGGAAAGCACAGTCATATTATCATTTATTTTGACTAGTTGTATAACTGCTATTCAAATGAAAATGAAAGTCTCCACAAAGTAAACTCCCCTTTCTGTCTTATCACTTTCTTTTACATTTTCTTTTTCTTCCTTGCTGCTTTATTTTCCTTCCCTTCTTCTCAGCTTCATGCATTTTCTAAAGCTCACTAGGGGAATATATGTGTGCACAACTGTGTCTTTCAAACAATGCTCTAATTTTTTTTTTTCCCTTCATAACTACTTCTTAATGCTTTGGAGAAAAAGGCAAATAGGCAAAAGGAAGAGAGGCCAAGTTTATTTCCAATGTTATTTCCAGTCCTGAAATATTTTCAGTTTGTGATTTACAGACTTTGATAAAAATGTATGCTTTCTTTATTAGAAAGAAAAGGAATAAGCAAATTACTTCATTTGCAAGTATATGCTCAACAATCAGGGTCTCAAATAATCAGGTTGCTTTGGATTTCATGCTTATCTGTCTACCACATACCTCATAGATGTTATTGCACTCTGTGTGATGAAGAAAGGGAATCCATTAGCCAGCAAAGAGACAGGGTGATTAGAAAGCATCAGCTGAATGGTATCCATCATGTATCTCTAATTTCTACAGTCTCCTTCCTAATGCCATCAAGTCAATGGCAAAATTCCTTGATGCTAATTTATATTGTCTAGCCCTGAAATTTTCTGAGAGAAATCTGGCACCAAAGAACTGCTTGCAGACAAATAACCGAGAGATCAAATGTGTTTTGTTTTTTTTTTTCTTTGATGCTGTTTGTTGGCAACTATGGTTTAAAACTCTAAGCAAATGAAAAAGACATCATTCTAAAATTGTTCTTGAAGGTATTTTCCTTCTGAGAGCAGATGAAAATGATTTGTCTTAAAATTAAGAAAGAGGTGTAATTATGAACATTGGCAGGAGAGAATTGGATTCTTCTTAAATTGGGTATTTATATTTCTCCATATATTTACAGATATAGAATTCCAATTCTGAATAAAATTGTGCATTGTTTAATGATTTGTTTCATAGTCAATGAAAAGATAATTTCTGTAACAACGTAAGGTAATGATATCTAAACAAGACATTTATGTAGTCTCTTTTTCACTTGAATTTATTTTCATTTAGCATATACTCTACAGCTACTGCTGTTCATGGTCCACATATTGCTGAAGACTGGCTTGGAGAATTTTGAGCATTACTTTACTAGCGTGTGAGATGAGTGCAATTGTGCAGTAGTCTGAGCATTCTTTGACATTACCTTTCTTTGTAATCGAAATGAAAACTGACTTTTACAGTCCTGTGGCCATTGCAGAGTTTTCCAAATTTGCTGGCATATTGAGTGCAGCACTTCCACAGCGTCATCTTTCAGGATTTGAAATAGCTCAACTGGAACTCCATCACCTCCACTCGCTTTGTTTGTAGTGATGCTTCCTAAGGCCCACCGGACTTCACATTCCAGGATGTCCAGCTCTAGGCGAGTGTGAATGATCACACCTTCGTGATTATCTGGGTTGTGAAGATCTTTTTTGTACAGTCCTTTTGTGTATTCTTGCCACCCCTTCTTAATATCTTCTGCTTCTGTTAGGTCCATGTCATTTCTGTCCTTTATTGAGCCCATCTTTGCATGAAATGTTCCCTTGGTATCTCTAATTTTCTTCAAGAGATCTCCAGTCTTTCCCATTCTATTGTTTTCCTCTATTTCTTTGCCCTGATCACTGAGGAAGCCTTTCTTACCTCTCCTTGCTATTCTTTGGAACTCTGCATTCATATGGGTATATCTTTCCTTTTCGCCTTTGCTTTGAATATAATTTGCAGTATCATGGGACTGTACTGAAGTAGCTTTGCTCCTTATTGATAGAATTGCCTTGCTTTCTTCCAGGATGCTGGGCAGGATAATTAATCTGGGATTATGTTCCCCTCTAAAAAAAGCAAAAGCTGGAATCAAGATTGCCGGGAGAAATATCAATAACCTCAGATAGGTAGAAGACACCACACTTATGGCAGAAAGTGAAGAAGAACTAAAGAGTATATTGATGAAAGTGAAAGAGGAGAGTGAAAAAGTTGGCTTAAAGCCCAACATTCAAAAAACTAAGATCATGGCATCTGGTCTCATCACTTCATGGCAAATAGATCTAAAACAATGGAAACAGTGAGATACTTTATTTTCTTGGGCTCCAAAATCACTGTAGATGGTGACTGCAGTCATGGAATTAAAACACACTTACTCCTTGGAAGGAAAGTTATGACCAACCTAGACAGCATATTAAAAAGCAGAGACATTACTTTGCCAACAAAGGTCCATCTAGTCAAGGCTATGGTTTTTCCAGTAGTCATGTATGAATGTGAGTGGTGGACTATAAAGAAAGCTGAGTGCAAAGAACTGATGCTTTTTGTGTTTGATCTTTGTTAATTTGATTAATATGTGTCTTGGGGTGTTTCGCCTTGGGTTTATCCTGTTTGGGACTCTCTGGGTTTCTATGCTTTTGAACCGTGGTGTTGGAGAAGACCTTTGAGAGTTCCTTGGACAGCAAGGAGATCCAACCAGTCCATCCTAAAGGAGATCAGTCCTGAATATTCATTGGAAGGATTGATGCTGAAGCTGAAACCCCAATATTTTGGCCACCTGATGCAAAGAACTGACTCATTTGAAAAGACCCTGCTTTCAAATAAAGGGAAACACCCTTATTTACATTTCATTTACCAGTATAAGGTTTTTCTCTATTTAAATTTTGTAAGGCATTTTACCTACAGCACACTTGTGTTATTTAGTGTAATTTGTTGCTTATGCATTGTCCCATAACCTCCACAAATTGCACACTCATGGAAGCAAGAAGAGACTCTCTCCCTTTCTTAAACTCCTGATCAAATACTTAAGATACATACTCAGACTTTTAAGGAAAACATTGTAGCAAAAAATCCATAACTTAAAGTTTACCTTCTAGGTTTTAAGTACAGAGCTAATTTGTGCTAAATTTAGTTACACTGTTGTGAAACAGATCTCTCCATTTTCTTTTTCTTTCTTTTTTTTTTTAATTTTGTCAATCTGAAACACTATATACATTAAATAACCTGTTTATCCCTGAAAGATTCAAATCTATAAGTCATCACTATGTTTAGGAGCTGTTGACTAAAAGCTTGAGCCAAGGAGTTTCATATCTGCCAAGTTGTAGGGTTGTCTTTTGACTTCTTTTTTATAAGATTTTTGGAGATACCAATGTTTATGCCAATTTATGGACAAGGAATCAGATGGCACATATTATTAATTGTTGCTTTTTTACTTCAGGAGTGCTTATTTTTTCCCCCCTGTAGTTTAATTATTATGTGACTATTAGTCAAGGCAAAAAGATGAAATATTTGCCTTGGATAAGTAAAGGTATGAAATACTCAGATTAAGGTGTCTCTCCTATCCATTCTATTACTTAACAATTTGTAGAGAAAATCTTGTGATTATCCGATAGTGTAAGAAGAAAGATTCATGTTTTTCTGAAAATACAAAGAAGTTCATTCTCCTAAAATGTATCCAGTCTTGATATATCATTACTTTATATAAATTAGAGCTTTTGTGAGTTCTCCAGATGTCAGTGATTCTAAATCATCATTTTAAACTGTTTGTAGGCTGGCAGTCATGAAAACAATTTAGCAAAATTGAATGTCTGAGAGGCCATAAATTCTTCTGGTACTAATGCATTTACAACAGAGAATTTTTTTCTTTCCCTCTTCTGTTTTCCATATTATTTTTCTTCCTTTCTTTTCCTCTTCATTTTACCACTCTTTTCCTCAGCTTCTGTTTTATGTGTTTTTCAGAATTGTGTAGAGGACCAAAAAAATAAAAAATAAAAATAAACTAAAATTTTATGGTAAAGCCAATCCTTTGAAAACTGAAGAAACTTTCACCATCTGAATGGCAATATTTTTAAACTAAATTTTATATTTTAAAAGCTTACATATTGCTTTCAAAATTTTCCTAGGAATTTAGAGAGAAAGAATCCTGTGAGAGTCAGGACAATATGATGGGCTCAACTGTAACAGATTCGACTCCTCACTAACTCCTCCTGAGACATTAGGAAATGTTCAACTGTGGGAGATCGTTCAAGTATTCCTGGACACTTCAGATCACTGAGGACTCCTCTGCTTTCAAGTAGCTTACAGTTTTACTGGAAGTTACAGTAAAATATAGAAACAAGTGAAAGGATATTCAAGTTACTGAAAAAATACACAAACTACTGTAGTCCAAAAGAAGGTGAAATATAATAGGAGCTGGAGGTAGAAGATAAGAGGGAAATACATTTAAGATTGAGCTTTGAAAAACAGATACAGTATTTATAGGTGAATGCTTAGGCATAGAAATTTGTAGGTGGAATAGTATGAGAAAAAAAAAAAGTTTTAAAGAAAGTTTCATGATAAATGAAAGTAGAATTATTTAAACAATATAGTATGTTGTTTAGTTTGACTATTTAACTTATCTTCACTCTTTTTGTGTGTAGACTAAACTTTATTAGCATCTACCTCACAGGATTTTATAAGTGAGGTAATAAATGGAAGGCACTTTGTAAAATACATGGAACTTAGTGATTGCTAAAAAAATCATAAAATTATTACAAAAAATGAAAAACAATATAAATATGAAGACTACTTAAAGTAGTTGATTTTTACTGGACCCTTGTTGCCTAATGAAAAAATTATAAGAGAAAGTACTCATAATATAATAATCTAATTTGAACACTTCAGGGACAAGGTAATTATCTGTGTTTATTTGATTTCTTCTTTTACTTAATTTTAAGTTTTATGATTTGTTAATGTAGTATTTTATTTTAAAAATTCTATGTGTTTCAGTAATTCTTTAAATATTAAAAATAAAACTAGCCTCTTACCATAGTGAATATGACTATGTACATCCTTTGTATAGTAAAATCACTGCATTTTCATTAAATGCCAAAATTGGCCATTGAAATAGAGCTAATTGTGTGTTGTCAGACAAAACACTGGTTGTTATTAAGTGTATACATAAGTTTTAACATTTATAAGAATAAGGCTAAATGCTTCATTCAAAACTTAATTTGTGGAGTATTGTAGGAATTCTCTTTATAGCTTAATTTGTTCTCCAGTGACCTTTTAAAATACATGTTGCTCAAAAACAAATGTTCTCTTAAAGTTGTATTTAATTTACATTATGGTTATCGCATTTATGCTTTATGTTAGAACCTATAATCATTTTTCCTCTTGACATCGTACATTAACTGTTGCCTACTTGCTGATACATAACTCATATATGTAGGCTAAACAATTCCTAGAATGCTTTTGGAAATCCTATTTTTTTTTTGCTCTTACTCAATAAAATATATAAAATTGCAAGTATATATGGCATGATCTTATGGAAAATTTTGAATGTTATTCTATGCTTTTCTTTGCTGAATTGGTTTTTAAATAAAATTTTAAAAATTTACCTGTTGTATATTAGAAAATTGGTCACTAGTCATGGATTGCTGTGATACTGTAGTATGCAATGCTTTCTTTGAGAAATTTGGTTCAAATGAGTCCTGCTGCAGTGTTTTGAGAAAAGTCATCTTTCTGAGATAGTTTTTCTTTTGGCTGAAGAAATAAATACGTTTCTTATTCCGATTCCTCTGAGGAAATGAATGATTTGGTGAAAAGTCAGTCAGCTTTGTGTGGTGGGGGTGGCAATTTATAATTTGTGAGTTAAATTGAGTGCTCAAAGGACTGGTCTCAAAGGCAATCACGGGGAAAGGAAGGTATCAGGAGATTCATCTTAGTAGGTTTTATCATGTACACTGTAGAAATGGGGAAGAGTTGGAGGATATAAGCTTGAAAAGATGAGGAATCTGGCTAAGTTAGCAGTATATAATATAACATTTTATTGCAAAAGATCAGAATCCCCAGGATATACATGCTTGCATCTTTTCTTGTAAGCTGTGTCAATAAATATTTATTATCCCACCTGCTCCATCTAACCAATTAACATCCCCAGAGCTGACTTACCTAGGCATGAAAACAACATCTTTCTTTTTAAGCCTGAACCGTTTTGTAAGTGGAGAAAGGGCACCTGGTCTTAACATCTTGATACTGTGGTCCTGATGCTCAGCGCTCATACATAGAGTTCTGAATTTGGCCCCCAAATCTTCTCCTTCATGATCTACACAGAACTATAATGTTACTCTATGAAAATTGAGTTCTCCACTTTCCTACTTCATTCTTGTTGGACTTCTACTCTATCATACTGTGTTTAGATGTGACATCTAAAAAATGTGGCCTCATGGTATATTACACCCCAATACCATGAGATTTGCTCCTGTTACTTGAAAACCCACACTTAACGTGCTGCTCTCTTACGCATTTCTCAGGATCCATCTAAGCATCTCCTGTACTGTGAAATCTTTCCTCAACTCACCAGATGAAGTTAGAAGATTAGTTATTCCCTCCTATGTGACTATCCTGAATCCTACATCTTTTTTAATTTAAGCACAGACTGTGCTCAACTGAAGTTATTTGATTTCTTGCTTGTTTGCCTTCCTGAACTTTGATATCTCTATCACTAATAGAAAGCATGTGATTAATAATCTAAAGTTCAATAAAATATGATGAGTCAGTGGAGATAAAAAGGAAAGAAAGATCATGAAAACAGAAGTTTATAACAGAAGAATGGAGTATTTATTCAATTACGAACTTACTTAAGCACATATATTTAACTATGTGATAACAGCAACTATCCAGATTTACTGCAAAAAAGAAATAAAATTCCATTTAAAGAATAACCTAACATATGAAGGAAGTAAATCCAAAGGAAAATGCAAAATTTCATCAGTAGCAATTGTGATTGTTGTAGGATCAGCTCATAATCTAGCCCATGGGTATTGAACTGGATTCTGAATCCTAAGGATAGAGAAAAGACGACAAACTTTGATTACTTTTAAAAAGTAACACTTGTATTAGAAAGCTTATGGTATGAGAATATAGTTCCTATTTTGGCTTCTTCTTTGTGACAGACAAAACGATGTATCTGTTTGTGTATTTATTAATTTGTTTAGCTTTTATCTGTTAGTCATGAAACACAGAAAGGGAGCTTACTTGTCTTCTTTCTAGGCTTTCTCTGTCTTCAATGGAGGCTTGCTTTAAAGAAATACTGCAGTTGTTTCTAAAGTTCTGTTGAAAGATACAGATGACATACCAAGAACACACAGAAGGTCTCCTGACAAAGCAGAAGGGTTTCCAAGTTAAAAAAAAAAAAAAAAAATAGAGAACTACAATCCCTGATTGGTATCTAAGAAGATCTTTACGCTGAGGATTCTATGGGTTTATACTTGTTTTCAGAAGACAATCAGAAAGAGTTAAGCATCATTGATATTTATTACACATATACTGTCAGAGTAGCATATGTATTTAATTTATAAATTGTTATGTGTGCATATTTGAGGTCTGATTTATCTATTTTATGAATGGGGCATGTCAATAAAAACTTTTTGATGGTGCTAATATGCAAAGTTGTAGTCACTAGTGTATAAAGAATAGAGAGTGACTAGGAATATGGTAATCAAGTCTGGAAATATGATCAATTTCCTGATCTAGTTATGGTCAAAATATACAGTAATATAAATATTATATATGATTGCACTTGCTTTTATTGCATTAAATTTTATTTAATGCATTTTATTGCTCAGCTTTGATGTGTTTACCTGACAGAAAGCAAAACTGATCTGCCTCCCGACCTTTATTTTGTCCTTTCCATGACTAATACATGATAAAGAATAAGTGCATGATTGGCTCAATCTACTCATTTTGTGGGGGAGGGGAGGAGATGCAGCTGCTCAGCAAGATCACAAGATATCTCTATTCTTTCACATCATCAGTTCAGTTCAGTTCAGTCGCTCAGTCGTGTCCGACTCTTTGTGACCCCATGAACCGCAGTATACCAGGCCTCCCTGTCCATCATCAACTCCTGGAGTTTACTCAAACTCATGTCCATCGAGTCGGTGATTCCACCCAACCATCTCATTCTCTGTCGTCCCCTTCTCCTCCTGCCCCCAATCTTTCCCAGCATCGGGGTCTTTTCAAATGAGTCAACTCTTTGCATGAGGTGGCCAAAATATTGGAGTTTCAGCTTTAGCATCAGTCCTTCCAATGAACACCCAGGACTGATCTCCTTTAGCATGGACTGGTTGGATCTCCTTGCAGTCCAAGGGACTCTCAAGAATCTTCTCCAACACCACAGTTCAAAAGCATCAATTCTTCAGTGCTCAGCTTTCTTTATAGTCCAACTCTCACATCCATACATGACCACTGGAAAAACCATAGCCTTGACTAGATGAACCTTTGTTGACAAAGTAATGTCTCTGCTTTTTAATATGCTGTCTAGGTTGGTCATAACTTTCCTTCCAAGGAGCAAGTGTCTTTTAATTTCATGGCTGCAGTCAACACCCGCAGTGATTTTGGAGCCCAGAAAAATAAAGTCAGCCACTGTTTCCACTGTTTCCCATCTCTTTACCATGAAGTGATAGGTTGATGCAAACACCTACTTGCCTAATTATGGGATTTAGTTAGAAAGCCCATAGGTAATAGGATTAAAATCTTAGAGAGCTGAAGGCTCTTTCTGAGACAATAGTAATTATGATGCTGATCTAAACGGAGTAAAACTTCAGATGAGTAGATGAGCACAAAATTTTACCAATATCTTCCTCAGCAGGAATCTGACTAAACTAGTCACACAAAAACAGTAGGAACATAAATCACTTCACATTAATTCTAAGAAAAGTAGTTAAAATTGGTGTGAAAGGCTTTAGCACTTTCGAGAATATGGTTATCTGTATTAAATTTCTATTGCCATTGTAACAAATCTCCATAAAATTAGCTGCTGAAAACAACACACATTTATTATGTTACAAATTAGGAAGTAGGAGTTCTAAAATCAGTGTTAGCAAAGGCTGATTCCTTTAGAACTATGTAGGGTAGAATGTTTACTTGCCCTTTCCAGCTTCTAGAAGTCATCAATATTCTTTCGTTCATGGATTCTTCCTTCAACTTAGAAGCTGGCAGTGTAGAGCTTTCAAAATTTCAAAATTTTTCTCTCTCTCCCTGATTTGTTTTTTCATATCACATCTTTTTTTAAAAGTCTGACACTAATGTGCTTCCCTCTTTAAGAATTCTTATAATTAAACTGGATCAACCCAGATAATTCAGGACAATATCCCTAGTTTATGATTGTTAACTTGATCAGATCTGCAAGGGCTCTTCTGTCATGTAAGGTAACATATTCATATGTTTCCAGGATTAAGAGGTAGAGATCTTTGGGGGACTATCATTCAATCTATCACACCAGTTTTTAATAAAATGGTAAGTCTTTTTAGAATCATTTCTTGCAAATATATATGCTTTAGAGTACATAAAAGAAAAAAAAGACTATTTTAGATTATATTTATATATTTTGACTTCTCGTTTAAAGTAATTTCACATTTACAAAAATGTAGCAGGTGTAAAGTATTTACTTCCCATATATCCTTTACTTGGCTCCTTTTAAATGATTACATTTTACATAAAATTATTTACATTTATTTACATTATTTACATAATTTATTTACATAAATTATTTACATTTATTTACATTATTTACAAAAAAATTATCAAAATTAGAAAAGTATCATTGATACTATTAAACTTGCTCAAAATCTATTTGTCCCACCAATATCCATCATCTGGGCCTCAGCCATATCAACTATCATATTACAGTTAGCAGTAATATCTCATTAATCTATTCTGAGATTCTTAGTTCTTTACCATTCATAGCCTTGATAGTTTGACGAGGGCTGGTCAATTCGTCTAAAATTTTTTCATATGCAAAACAGAAAAAGAGACACAGAAATACAGAACAGACTTTTGAACTCTGTGGGAGAAGGTGAGGGTGGGATATTTCAAAAGAACAGCATGTATACTATCTATGGTGAAACAGGTCACCAGCCCAGGTGGGATGCATGAGACAAGTGCTCTGGCCTGGTGCACTGGGAAGACCCAGAGGAATCGGGTGGAGAGGGAGGTGGGAGGGGGGATCGGGATTGGGAATACATGTAAATCCATGGCTGATTCAAAGAATAGAAAAATAAAATAAAATTAAAATTAAAAAAAAAAAAAAAAAAAATTCAGAAGTGATGTGCCCTTCTCTGCATATCATATCAGAGCCTATATGATATATTGACCAGCACTAAAGAATTTAAAGAGTCTTTCATTCAATAAAAAAAAAAAAAAGAGAGAAAAGAAAGAAAGACAAAGCTTACTACAGACATACAATAATCAAGTCAGAGTGGTACTGGAAAAACATTAGACATATAGGCCAACAGAATAGAACTGAGAGCCCAGAGACAAATACCCACATTAACAGTGATTTGATTTTTGATTAGATTGTATCAAGGAAATTTAATTGGGGGGTGGAACTTTTTAGCAAATAGTTCTATGAAAACTGGATATCTACATGCAAAAGAATTTGAACACTTACCCAACATCATACAAAAAAGTAACTCAAAATGAATCCAAATGTAAGGGAAAAACTATAAAAAGTGTTCAATATCATCACAAGAGAAATGCAGATCGAAAACACAATATGATACCACTTCACATCCACTAAGTGAAAGTGAAGTCACTCAGTTGTGTCCAACTCTTTGTGAGTCCATGGACCGTAGCCCACCAGGGTTCTCCATCCATGGGGTTTTCCAGGCAAGAATACTGGAGTGGGTTGCCATTTCCTTCTCCAGGGGATCTTCCCCATCCAGGGATCAAACCCAGGTCTCCTGCATTGAAAGCAGACGCTTTACCCTCTGAGCCACCAGGGAAGTCAAGGATGACTATAATCAAAAAGTCAGACAATGCCAAATTTTGGCAAAAACGTGGAGAACTTGGAACACTTATTCATTGCTAGCAGAAGTATACAATGATGCACGCATTTTGGAAAACCATCCATCAGCTGCTCAGAAGGTTAAACATGGTGCTATAACCATGTGATCCAGTAAATGCACTTCTAGATATGCAACTAAGATAAATTAAAGCATTCGTCTACACAAAAACTTGTACATAGATATTCATTACAGCACTGTTTATAGTAACCAAAGTTTATTTATTTTTTTAAAGAATGTCCATATGTACTAAGTTGCTTTAGTCATGTCCAACTCTTTGAGACTCCATGGATGGCAGCCTGCCAGGCTTCTCTGTCCATGTGGATTCTCCAAGCAAGAATACTGGAGTGGGTTGCCATGCCCTCCTCCAGGGGATCTTCCCAACCCAGGATCAAACCTGTGTCTCTTATGTCTCCTGCATTGGCAGGCTGGTTCTTTACCACTAGTGCCATATGGGAAGCCCAATGGTAGTATCAGTAGTGGGATCAATTGATGTAATACAGTATATCCATACAATGAAATGTAATTTGTTAATCAAAAATGAACCACTCTTATGTGCTATAAGATAGATAAACTTTGGAAATAAGCTAAGTGAAAGAAATGCCACAAAAGGCAATTTATTGAATGATTTCACTTACATTAAATGCCCAGATTAAGCATATTTACATAGAGAGAAAGTAAATTAATGATTTCCTACAGCCAAAGTTGTGGATAGGGTGGGAAAGTGATCAGGGGGTAATAGGCAGTGCTTACTAACAGGCACACATTTTCTTTTTGAGGCATTGTAAGTTTTAAAAATGGTTTATAGTGATGGCTGTACAAGTCTGTGAATATACTAAATCTATTGGATGATTTAGCTTTAGGTGCATTGTATAGTAAGTGAACTATATCGCAATAATGTTAAAAAACAAAAATTACTTGTATCTTTCTCAACATACTTTGCTGTATCACCTTTAATTTTTTTTGTCCCTCAAACCTATTAATCTGTTAATGCAATAAATATTTATTGAATGTATACTCTGTATTAGGAATTGAAAGAGTTACAGAGCTTATTTTCTTGGGCTCCAAAATCACTGCTAATTGTGATTGCAGCCATGAAATCAAAAGATGCTTTCTTCTTGGAAGAAAAGCTTTGATGAAGCTAGACAGCATATTAAAAAGCTGATATTACTTTGCCAACAAAGGGTCTGTATAAGTCAAAGCTATGGTTTTTCCAGTAGTCATGAATGGATGTGAGAGTTGGACCATAAAGAAGGCTGAGTGCTGAAGAATTGATGCTTTTGAACTGTGGTGCTGGACAAGACTCTTGGGAGTTGCTTGGGCAGCAAGGAGATCAAACCAGTCCATCCTAAAGAAAATCAACCTTGAATATTCACTGGAAAGACTGATGCCATAGTTGAAGCTCCAATAGTTTGGCTGCCTGATGCCAAGAGCTGACTCATTGTAAAAGACCCTGATGCTGGTAAAGGGCAGGGGGCGAAGGGGACGACAGAGGATGAGATGGTTGAATGGCACCACTGACTCAATGGACTTGAGTTTGAGAAAACTCCAGGAGACAGTGAAGGACAGGGAACCCTCATATTGAGGTTATGGCATTGAACCCAACACATAGAATAGAGTGTGAAGTTTTCATATGAAGACTTTGGTTAATGCAATTGAAGTAATTTAAAAGGTGTGAGATAAAAAGTTGATTTTAAGAAATGTTTGTAATTAGTATAATGAAGTTATGAAGATCTCATCACTGAAAGTATCCACCGTGTGTGTGTACCTGTGTGCTCAGCTGTGTCCAGCTGTTTGTGACCCATAGACCTTAGCCTGCCAGACTCCTCTGTCCATGTAGTTTTCCAGACAAGAATACTTGAGTGGACTGTTATTTCCTTCTCCAAGGGATCTTCCCAACCCAAGGGTCAGGCCTGTGACTCATGTCTCCCACATTGTCAGGCAGGTTCTTTACCAGCTGAGCCACTGAGGAAGCCCAAAAGTATGCAAGTAAAATGTGAAATAGTCAGTTTCTGTCAAGAACCTTGTAAAGGGCAATCTTGTGCATGATGGTCAGTAGCTCTGAGAAATCTAGCAACTCTAAAATCTTAACTTCTATGAATCAAATGAGTTTACTAGTGACACAAGGAAGTGAGTGAATAACACAAATGTAGGAAGAACCACTAAAATAAAAGGTAGTGACATTAAGGTATCATCTGCTTGTCTAGTTGTCTTTCTACGAAAGGCATCAGTAAAATGTTACTACTTTGGCAATTTCATCAAATTCCAAGTCCCATCACTCAGCCAGATCCTTGAGGATTTAGAGATGCTTATTTATGCATAGAGAGTTCACAAAAAATTTGATACTGTATTAATTTACAATGAAAAATAGAACCGTCATGGGTATAAGATAGTGAAATAAGTCTGAACAGTTTTCTCTGTAGGAAAGCCACAAGAAGGTATCACAAGAGGAAATAAAGTTTATCATGTGGATGTTTCAGTGTTTGTTCAGGCTTGGATGTTCTAATGCCAGTCTTCTCAGAAAGATGAATTTTCTCTCAACACTCTCTCCTATAGGGGTGTTAAGAACGCTGCGTCTGCGGCTATTATTTTCTATGTTCCATTTCTTCCTGATGCTACTCTGATTAACTTGTTCTTTTATAAACTCATAATGACTTCAGTTTAACCTTGCTCTTCTTATGAAACATTCCCTTTGCTTAAATTGTATTTTTTATGAAATATAGCTAGTGTACAATATTGTGCTAGTGTTAAGTGTACAAAAAATGATGCAGACAGAGAGAGAAATATATATATATATATGCCTGTCTCTTCTTGATATATGATGAGCTGACTTTAGAGTCTAATTTTTCAGGGAAAAATGAGTTAAAGCAGCTGGCCAGCTGTACATTAATTTTTTCTGCCAAGAAGATACTCCTAGAGGCAAGAAAACAAGACAAGGAACCATGCTCAATTTCCTTTTCTGCTGGACCTCTTTACAGAAAGGAGGGAGAGACTTCACCTCTGAAATGATCTCAGCATCAGTCCTGGTTAAGGATGTTTTATAACAAATAGAGATTAGGATCTCTAAGGCACGGCTGGAGAATATCACCAAAACAACACAGCTACCTAGAATTAAAAATGAAGATGTTTTATAAATTAAATACTCTTCATTATGTAAAAATATCTGCAAACTTAACTCTAAGTCCTCATCTATCTGAGCCAGAGATGCATGCTGTACACAGCAACAAGAACAACACATACAAGACTTCAAAGAATGAATATTGCTAGGACACTGTGGTTGTTCATAAAAACATAAAATACTTTCTATGTCACTTCTCTGTATCATATTACCTAGTGAAACCATTCAGATTTATTTGAACTTTTTGTGTTAGTCATGGGATTAGTGGTGCCATTCATATATATGTGTGTGTGTGTGTGTGTGTGTGTGTGTGTGTGTCCGTATATATATATAATACACACACATAATTCTGTACAGTTACAACTCTTAGAGATACTACATAGTGGCAATAATGATCTCCCTTTTCTTTCCTCTGTGTATTAAAGACGAAGGAGTAAGATTTCTCTTCTATCTTTTATCTAACTTGTGGGCTTAGGTTGTCAAACCAGCCTGTGGAGCCTCCCTCAGTGTCACAGTCTTCTGGGCTTATAATTTACGGTATCCTTGAAATTGCTTAGTAAATCTTGCTAGTGAGTAAGGTCCCTGAATTGTGTATGGCTGATTTGACAACCTAAGCCCACAAGTTAGATAAGAGATAGAAGAGAAATCTTATTCCTTCATCTTTAATACATAGAGGAAAGAAAAGGGAGATCATTATAGCCACCATGTGATATCTCTAAGAGTTATAACTGTACAGATTTATGTGTGTGTATGTGTGTGTTTGTGTGTGTGTGTATGAATGGCACCACTAATCCTATGACTAACACAAAGAAGTTCAAATAAAGCTGAATGGTTTCACTAGATAATATGATATAGTAAGGTGACATAGAAAATATTTTATGTTTTTATTAATAAACAGTGATCTAGCAATATTCATTCTTTGAAGCCTTATATGTGCTAGTGCCAGCTCAATAATATTTGTAAGAATATGGTCTTATTTACCATATAAGGAGGCATATTGTAGAATGACATAGCATTTAAACTTTATATAATACAAAACTCATCTATCCTCCTTAATTTACAGCTCAGAAATCAATACCTTTATAATTTAGTTACATTGTCCAGTATTACACAACCTTAGCACTAGGGATAGATCTATATCCTAGATTTCTGACTTTTACTATTATATCCACTATGCTGTGTGCTCAGCCATGTCTGACACTTTGCCACCCAATGGACCATAAACCACCAGGCTTCTCTGTCCATGGAATTTTCCCAGGCAAGAATACTGGAGTGGGTCACCACTGCCTATTCCAAGAGATCTTCCCAATGCAGGGATCTAAACAGCATCTCCTGCATTGGCAGGCAGATTCTTTCAAAGCATAAAGCACTGAATTCATGTTTCATAATCTCATACTTATGAAGGGTGGGTCTATGAGGAACTTGTAAAATATATAAAGGATTTTTCTGATGTTTTTCTTTCATTTTCTTTCCTTTTTCTTCTTTTCTCTTTGAGAAACAATGTTTGTTGACTCTCTCCCCTCTAGACATGTTGCTGTGTGATTTGTATCTAAAAACCATAATATATTTTGTCAGTTTTCTAGGTCTAAGCAATTTTCTTGAAGAGTATAATTAATTTGTAAGAACACATCAACCAACTGTAAAGTTTGCAATTTCAAATTGCAATTCAGAAACTTGTTAAAATACAAGATTTGCCATAAAAGTAAAAATGATAACAATAGCAACCAAAGCAATTGAAATCTAACATGTAATAAATTACAGCTAAGTTATTAGGAAAATTATAATTAATGATGTGTCAAGAACTTTCAATATGAGATAATTCTGCAATGTGTTTATAAGTTAAACATAAAATGATTAATTCTGGCAAGTATAGTTTTTTTTTTTAACAAGAAAACATAGACATTTTCTAGGGATGTACAAAATAGACATTATCTCCAAAAAGTAGCTTATTTCTTCACTAGCAATAAGGTGCTTTCTTCAATATATATAGTATACTGTTATATATTTAATGTCTAGATATGTTAGTGATAAAGTTATATTTGAACCAAGTCATATAGTGTTAGGTGGTGCATCTGTAACATTTAAAATATTGAATATTAAATAAAATAAAATAAATAAATAAAATATTAAATATTTAAAATATTCATAAACTTTATATATACATACATATATATGTGTGTGTGTATGTATATATATATGCATATATATATACATAAAACTTTAAGGTAAAAATCTGACATGGGGCAAAAGATATAGAAAATAAGTCCTAACATGCTAAAAATGAAAACAAGAGACTCCCCTAAAAATGTTCAAAAGGCTCAAAAATCACCTCACAAAAGAAGATATAGGAATAGCCAACACATTAAAAAAATTATCAGTGTCACTGTTATCAGGAAAATAAACACTGAAACTACATTTTGATACCGTTTGAAACCAACTATAAGAAATAAATTAATAAGAAAGACTGACAACACTAAATAACAGTAAGAATGTAAAGCATATATACTGGTGGGAATATAAGTGATATGTCTGTGTTGTAGAACTCCTTTTGCAGTTTTTTAATAATTCCTAGAGACATTTAGTCAAGAGAAATTAATATAAATATAATCATAGAAATGCTGAAGTCCTATTATTAATTCTTAAAAATCTAAATATTCATCCATGGGAAACAAATTATCATTATGTCATACATATTATGTTGTTTGACAACAAAACATAATTTGATGTATACCAAAAAAAAAAATGAATGAATTTCACAGTCATTAAACTAAAAAATTATCTGACATAAAATGTTCTCACTGTATAATTCCATTTATATAAAGTTTAAGAATGGGAAACATTATCCTCTGAACTAGAAATTAGAAGAGTGGCAGTCATTTCAGAGAGTGAAGGTGATAATTTGGTTGGAAAGTATACTGGGGACTTTTTTGAATAAGGGAAGTCGTTATAACAAATGTGATCCAAATGTGGTTTACATGAATGTATACATTTAGCAAGACTCGCTGAATTTTTTGCTTAAGATTTATGCACTTAATATAAATTATACTTAACACTTATGAATACTTATTCACTTTACATCTCCCAAACTAAACTGCATTTTCATGAAGGCCAGACTTACACCCCATTACCTAGTATAATACCTTATGCTAGTGGACAAGTGTTTATTGAATCAATGGATGAGTTTGATGGACTGAGCTTGATGAATAAAGACAGTAAGAGGTTGATTATGATGTGTTTTTGGTTTGAAAAAAAAATGGATGGATTCAGGGTTAGTCAAATGCATTTGATTCGAGAAATAATAGAGGAAAATCTTAATCTCCAAAGTTATTTTGAAGACAGAAATTTAATTTTTAATATGCTGAATTTAGGTAAATGTTTAACACCTATAAAATGCCACACAGAATAAGTATCTTAATTTTTATTGTTTATTCCATAATAATCCAGAAAACAAGTAAATATTTCAATCCAGCTCAGGATTCAGAGTTGCATTCTTTTAGCACAAAGGCATTTACTGAGACTAAACATGGAAATATCTGCCAAACATTGGGCATAAGTCTAACATCAGTTTCCTTACCCAGTGCAGTTTTAGGAGAGAATTATTAAATATATAGACAAATAAGGATGTGAGAGCTGGACAAAAAAAAAAAAAAAAGGCTGAGAGCCAGAAAACTGATGCCTTTGAACTGTGGTGCTAGAGAGGACTCTTCAGAGTCTCTTAGACAGTAAGGAGATTAAGCAGTCAATCCTAAAGTAAATCAATCCTGAATATCCATTGGAAGGACTGTTGCTTAAACTGAAGCTTCAATACTTTGGCCACCTGATGCAAAGAGCTGACTCATTGGAAAAGATTGTGATGCTGGGAAAGATTGAAGGCAGGAGGAGAAGCAGACAACAGAGGATGAGATGGTGGGATGATATCGCCAACTCAATGGACGTTAGTTTGAGCAAACTCCAGGAGATGGTGAAGGACAGGGAAGCCTGGTGTGTTGCAGTCCATGGGGTCACAAACAGTCAGACACAACTGAGTGACTGAATAACATTTGGACAAATGAGTTTGGAAGATGATCAAATTGAAAATCAGTTATTGATTGAGAAGAGTTAAGAGTTCCTTTGTTTTATCCTTTTCATTTTAAATTTATTATTTTAACTGAAGGATATTGCTTTACAGAATTGTGTTGGCTTCTGCCAAACATCAACATGAATCAGTCATAGAGTTCTCTTTTAAAAAATAATGAATGTACAAAATTTGCAATAAGTAAAGTAATTCTTCTCATATAAGTTCATTAAAATTAACTCACACTACTAAACATTCACTAGACTTTCAGTGAGGATTACGTATTGCTCAGTAATTTGCAGAAATGGCACTATGTGTTGTGTGTACTGTGTATAGTTGTTCAGTTGTATCCGATTCTTTGCAACCCCATGGACTGTAGCCTATCAGGCCTCTCTGTTCATGGGGACTCTCCAGGCAAGAATATTGGAGTGGATTGCCAAATGATACATAACTCATGCCTCTAGTATTTGTTGGGATTAACTCCATTATTCAATCCACCCAAATTATGAATAGATATAAAAAAAAATGAGAAAGTCTCTTTCAAGGCTTTTGGCAAATAGAAACAAAGCAAAACTACTCTCTTTATGGATAAGAGCAAGAGAACACATTTCCCAAGTTGGTGCTGGCAACCAATTTATTACTCTAAAGTGAATTGATCTTATTACAAGGTTAACCCACAGAAAATGTAAGAAAGGAGTACTAAATAAAATAGGACTTTCTGATGCTTCTGCATCAACACACAGAATCAACCAACCTGTGAGTCTGTCTTACCTGTGGAATTATGATTGGAGGTAGAAATTCTCCTTATTGGTTAACAAACATGTCAGAGTTTCTGCAACTAATAGCCAGAAATATCCTAACTGATCCGGTTAACATAATTCTCATCTTACTAAAAAGAAAATGGATACTCACTCTTTTTTTTTTTTTCTTTCCATTTATTTTTATTAGTTGGAGGCTAATTACTTTACAATACTGTAGTGGTTTTTGTCATACATTGACATGAATCAGCCATGGATTTACATGTATTCCCCATCCCGATCCCCCCTCCCACATCCCTCTCTACCTGATCCCTCTGGGTCTTCCCAGTGCACCAGGCCCGAGCACTTGTCTCATGCATCCAACCTGGGCTGGTGACCTGTTTCACCCTAGATAATATACATGTTTCGATGCTGTTCTCTCGAAACATCCCACCCTCGCCTTCTCCCACAGAGTCCAAAAGTCTGTTCTGTACATCTGTGTCTCTTTTTCTGTTTTGCATATAGGGTTATCATTCTCATCTTTCTAAATTCCATATATATGCATTAGTATGCTGTACTGTTCTTTATCTTTCTGGCTTACTTCACTCTGTATAATGGGCTCCAGTTTCATCCATCTCATTAGAACTGATTCAAATGAATTCTTTTTAACGGCTGAGTAATATTCCATGGTGTATATGTACCACAGCTTCCTTATCCATTCATCTGCTCATGTGCATCTAGGTTGCTTCCATATCCTGGCTATTATAAACAGTGCTGCGATGAACATTGGGGTGCATGTGTCTCTTTCAGATCTGGCTTCCTCGGTGTGTATGCACAGGAATGGGATTGCTGGGTCATATGGCAGTTCTATTTCCAGTTTTTTAAGAAATCTCCACACTGTTCTCCATAGCGGCTATACTAGTTTGCATTCCCACCAACAGTGTAAGAGGGTTCCCTTTTCTCCACACCCTCTCTAGCATTTATTGCTTGTAGACTTTTGGATAGCAGCCATCCTGACTGGCGTGTAATGGTACCTCATTGTGGTTTTGAAGATTGTGGTAAATACAAACACCTGTGTTTGTATTTACTTTCGATCTTGTTGAGATAACCCCTCCCAAGTTGTCAGGGTTCAGTTAGCTGCCTTAAAGACCTGTCCCTCAAAAAAAAAAAAAAAAGAACACCTAATCATGGGACATAGACAATCTTGCGTTGAAAGATTCAATGTATGCCCATGTCGCCATACCTTCCAGCTGATTTTCTGAAATTTGACTATAACTGCTTGTTTACATCTTTCCTTAGAACTAACAGGTAAAACCCAACTTTGATTTAATATCCCAGTTAAATTCAGTCACATCAGAAGTGTAAGCGCCCCTGACTGTTAATTTTGACATAGACACTTATCCTCATACTACTCTGTACAACTCCCAGATGTGACCATATCAATGCCATTTTTGCCCATAACAAATATTTTCTCTGGTCATCAACCATATTTCTCATCAAAAAACTCTATATCTGTATCCATTTTTACAAAGTTCCCTTCATAGTCTTGCTTTAATAGAAACACGTCTGTCCCCTTAAAATACTATGTGCTCTATATCCCTCATGATCATAGGCTATTTCCCATCTTTGCCTCTTCATGCATGCTAAGTCACTTCAGTCGTTTCAATCTTTGTGACCTATGGACTGTGGTGTGGCAGGCTCTTCTGTCCATGGGATCCTCCAGGCAAGAATACTGCAGTGGGTTGCCAGGCCCTCTCCCGACTCAGGGACTGAACCCAGGTCTCCTGCATCTCCTGCATTGCAGGCAGATTCTTTACTCCAGAGCCACTGGGGAGCCTCTTCATATCCCCATGTACTTTGTGGCCTAGATTTGAAGATATTATTCTTCCTGCAATTTTATTGCTTTTTTCCAAAATATTTTTCTTTACTCTTTCAAAACCCCAAGACACTTCAAGCACACACTGTCAAATTAGTGTTTTCTAGGAGTCATCTTTTCGGCAAACAAATGTGTGTTATTCTCAGAATTTCTATAATAATTTGCTATCCCATATTAGTAAGTGTTATGTCATTTGCCTGTGTGTATGCATGCTAAGTCGCTTCAGTCATGACCAACTCTTTGGGACCCCATGGACTGTAGCCCACCAGACTCCTCTCTTCACAGAATTTTCCAAGCCAGAATACTGGAGTGGGTTGCCATGCCCTCCTCCAAGGGACCTTCCCAGCCCATGAATCAAACTTGCATTTCCTGCAGTTCCTGACTTGCAGGTGCATTCTTTACTGCTGAGCCACTGGGGAAGCACTGTTATGTCATTTAGTGAGAACTATAAATGACATATATATGTGTGTTTGTGTGTGTGTGTGTGTGTGTATTTTTTTTAATTATAAAATTCTGTGGGACACTAACTGGTAATAACTGAAAAAGTATCATATATACTTCAAATACTAGCTCTAAAAATGACCTTGAAGATCATTTATTTTAAACACCTAGTGAATAATAATATATCATACACTTGAACACATTTAAGGCCAATATATTTGCATATTTAAAAACATAAATTTGCATTTTTCAAATACAATTTAAACAAAGTTTAATGTGTTTATTTATCTCCCAATTTTAACATTTAATGTCCCCTGAAAAATACCACAATGTAGATTTCTCTAGGCAGTGTTTTTCAAAGTTATTTGACTAGGGAATTCTTAATTTTCAGAGAAAATTTCCATGGGACAGTTGGATATTTATTAACAGATGCTTATCTAGTCTTACTCCTTCATAAAAACTGTGCATGGTGAAGACCAGAAGGTGAGGTTCTTTGAGGAAATGTTAAGTTACAATGTAAAAAATGCTTAAGTAAATATTAGGTATGATGCATTTTTGAATTTGTGTAGCATTTTAAAGTGCCAAAAATAAGGTTTAATAATTTACCACAAATCTACAGAAAGATCATTACATTTATTATTATTTCCATTACAAATATGTTGCTATTAACTCCAAATGAGATTTGAAGATGTCAAATGACTTACCCAAAGTACTAACTCTAACAAATAGTGAAAATTCCAGGACCTGAAATTATTGTCTTGTTCATTTTATTACAATGAATGTGTTTTTTCTGAGAGAGAGAGACAGAGAGGGGGATTTCATTTCTGTAAGAAAAAATGGTTAATGAAAACTAAAATGATTTCAGAAGAAAGAATTGTTAGCTGCTCAGTCGTGTCTGATTTTTTGTGACCCCATGGATTATAGCTCGCCAGGCTTCTCCGTCCATGGAATTCTCAAGGCAAGACTACTGGAGTGGGTTGCCATTCCCTTCTCCATGGGGTCTTCCTGACCCTGAGATGGAACCTGTGTCTTCTGCATTGCAGGTGGATTCTTTACTGTCTGGGCCAACACTGCAATTTGGGCTTCCCAGATAGCACTAGTAGTAAAGAACCTGCCTGCCAAACAGGAGACATAATAGATTTGGGTTCGATCCCTGGGTCAGGAAATTCCCCCCAAGGAGGGCATGACTTCTGTTCAGAGATTCAGAGAGCAGGAAATAAGGGTTGCTATTTATGGAAAATATAGCTAGACTGACATCAACTTTATGATTTGTTGAGTATATCAAAGAATTCAGGTCACAAGGCCTTAATTCGTCCTAAAGTCAAAGGAGAGACAGTTGACTGGGTGGGGGGGGTGTGGTGTAGGAGCCATGAGCATGTACTTGTAGAATACAAGTAGACATACAAGAGTTCAACTCGAATAGCTCATTAGTTGGTGAGTTGTTGAAGGCCATGTGCAGGATGGCAGAACTCTGTGGAAAAAAAAATAAATCACAAATATTTGAAGACTTTAACACTGAAGATAGCATTGAGGGCTATCTGAGCAAGAAAAAGTTAGTCTTGGCTCAAACTCTAACTATGAAAACATAACTTCACTTAAGTCTTAGCAAAAGGAAAGATTTACCTGTTTTCAGACATTAGAAACTATTTACCTCCATTTTTGCTGACCTATATGAATTATCTATCTTTCAATAAAATATTATGAAATGTATGGAAAGACAATAAAAGAAAAACACACTTCTAAGAGACAAGGCAATCATCAGAATGAAAATAAGAGATAATACAGATGCTGAAATGATTTGAAAGTGAATTGCAAATAACTATGATTAGTATGTTAAGTTCCTAAAGTAAAAGTGGCAGCTTGCAAGATTAGATGGGTAATCTCAGAGAATATATGAACCCATGTGAAAATCATGTTGGAATATTAGGGGAAAAAAAAATTTAGTAAAAAGGATTTTCAATACTTCCATCACCACCCATGACATAGATGAAAAGAACTAGGGAACACAATAGATAAGCATAAAATATCCAGAATGAAATAAGAGAATAAACAGTGAAGTAAATAACACAGAATATCTGAGAGCAGTGGTACAATACTGAATGTTCTAAAACACATATAATTAGAATCTGAGAAGGACAGGAAATAGAGAAAAGAGGTAGAGATTGAAGAAAAAGTATCTTAGACTTTCAAAAATTAATGACTGACACAAAATCACAAGTCCACAGAGTTCTGAGAGCACCAAGAAAGATTAAAAAAAAAAAAAAAAAAACACAACAGCAAGACAAAAACAAAGATAAACAACAAGAACAAAATGAAGTGAAACTGTTAAAAAAATCAACATTGTGTAATGACCTATATGGGGAAAGAATCTGAAAAAGAAAAAAATAAAATATGTCTGTGAAAGTGTTTGTTGGTCCGTTGTGTCCGACTTTGCTACCCCATGGACTATAGTCCACAAGGCTCATCTATCCATGGGATTCTCCAGGCAAGAACACTGGAGTGGGTTGCCATTCCCTTCTCCAGGGGATCTTGCCGACTCAGGAATCAAACCCAGGTCTCCTGCATTGTGGATTGATACTTTACTGTCTGAATTTCCAGGGAAGCTTGTATATGTAAATACATATATATATATATATATATATATATGTATAACTTAATCACTTTATTGTACATCTGAAACTAATACAAGAATATAAATCAACTATACTCCAGTAAAATAATTTCAAAAAAAAGATAAGCAAAAAAGTTTTGAAGAAAGCTTGAAGGAAAAAAAAAAGAAACATATTCACTGGATGAAAGATAAGCCTATAAACAGCTTCTCCTCAGAAACCCTGAAGACTAAAGACAATAGTGACATCTTTAAAGTGTTGAGAAAAACAGCAAGGACAATTGCAACAGCAATTCAGAATTCCATACTCAGTAAAAATTCCATACTTTCATAAATGGAAAAGCCATAACTTCTTATACAAATAAAAACTGAGAGAATTGTTACTAGCATACCTGATTAGGAATATGATTAGGAATTTAATAAATTGGTTACTTAGATAACAAGATACTGATAAGTCAATTAGTGAAGCAATCTAGGTTTTAGCAATAATGTGGCTATCATTTCGGGGCTCAAGAGACAACAAGAGCGGGTCATGGCTCTGAATAAAGAATAAAGAAGCTCTGTTGTCCAGCAGGAACCAAAAGCATGTGGCATTTCAGAGAAGCCACAGCCACACATAGAGATGCTTCCTGAAATAGCATCTCCCTCTGGGAATTTAATTGGCTAACTCAAACTGGCAGAGAGTCAATTCCCTCTGGGAATTCAATAAGCAAGGTAGGGTAAATTAGCCTAGAAAATACAGACTGTAACGTTCAACTCTCAAAGATACAAAATAAAGAGTGAGAACTGCCTCTGAGAGGAAAGAGGAAAATGACCTATTCCATTCACATTTAAAATATTTTTCTGCATCCATTTCAACACTGTACTCTGATTCCTAAGCAAGCATCATGTCTCTGCTTAACATTGCACAACTATATTTCATAAAACACAACTACTCTTCTTCTGTCTCCAAAGTCTCATCAGCCACCACAGTAATTTCAATAATTTGGGATCTCCAGGTATTATCAACTCTTCCTTATCAAATCCACATATACTTCTTACAGTCTTGTGACATACAGACTAAACTGAAAATTTGAACATCACTCATGCTCTTCAAACATAATAACAGGACAGAAGAAGGGAGACAGATATAATTAGCTAATATATACAGGTTAATGTAGTATATAGGCACATATGATCTCTTTCTCTGTCTTTGTCTCAAGCACACACACACACACACACACACACACACCCCTACTAAATTCCTATTGCCTCATTTCTATTACTTCCCTTAAAACTGTAAGTAACACTTCCGTTTTCTTTTTTTAGTGTACAACTTTATTTGTTTGTTTATTTTTGGCTGTGCCAGTCTTCGTTGGTGCCTGTTGTTGCAGTGAGCGGGGCCCATTCTCTAGTTGTGGTGTGTGGGCTTCTCATTGTGATAGCTTCTCTTGTTGCAAACATGGGTTCTAGGGCTCGCAGGCTTCGGTAGTTGTGGTTCCTGGGCTCTAGGACACAGGCTTAGTAGTGTGGCACGCAGGCTTAGTTGCTCCCAGACCTGTGGGATCTTCTGGGACCAGGGATCGAATCCATGTCTCCTGCGCTGGCAGGTGAATTCTGCACTACTTAGCCACCAGGGAAGCCCTGTCACTTCCTTTTACTACCACCTATGCCTCCTTGGTGGAGAAGGCAATTGCAACTCACTCCAGTATTCTTGTGTAGAGTGTTCCATGGACAGAGGAGCCTGGTGGGCTGCTGTCCATCGGACAGGACTGAAGCAACTTAGCATGCATGCATGCCTCCTTGGCCCTCAGACAGCACCTCAGGCTGATCACCATTTTCTTTAAAACTCATTTTGAGTTCAATTCACTCCTGAGAGATCTACAATATTTAGTTGTCCTGATTTTATCGAGTTGTACTTTTTACTTAATGTTTGATTTTAGACATGACAGTAATCAGGAGAACTCCAGTGACTCTTCAAGTTTCCATAAATAGGTCCACAATTACATTATGGTAACAAAAACCTCATGGTAGATTATCCCTGAAAATTTAAATTAGTTATCCCAGCCAGTACAGACCTTGTTTTTGACTTATTGAGCACCAGTGATAATAGCATAAGCACCTAAGAAATCTAGGCTAACAGGAAGAATTTATGGAATCATTCAAAAGCAGTAAATGTTTCTACCTATGTGTAGGAGACTTTGTTAAAAATGCTGTTGACAGTTTACATAGTGATTCTCACTTTTAGAATATTAACCTTGATATTTCCTTACTTTGAGTTCCCTATTGTTAAACCTTTAGTGTTTGTCTAGCACAACCTTCATTTTGAAGTCAGTTAAAACAGACAAAATTGTGTAAACCACTAACTATATTTCTTTCAATAAAAGGTAATAAACTATACACTATAGATTTAGGTGAACCTTGTTAGCTGTGAGAAGCTTGGCTTATAAACTTCAACTGGTCTCTTTTATTGACAGCTATTCATGATTAGGTTAGCTTTAACTGTTGGCATTAACTGCAGCTCTTTTAATTATGTCTGCCTGAAAGTCACAGGGAGGAATATACTGAGATCCATCAGAAACAAGATACTTAAATAACAGCTAAACAAATGCCATGAATAAACAGAGAAACCACCCAAACTGTCTAAGTAATGATAATCTTTTCTTCCTAAAATATAATGTTAGTTTACAAAGAATAGAATTCAATATGATAGCATTTAGTGACTTATTAAAATGTCACATTTTAGTTAAAAAAAAAAAACAGAATTAGAGAAAACAAGATTATTGAGATTGATATGCTTCCCATAATAGCTGGGGAACATGGATTTTCCATTAGGTGAATTAGATTTTAAATGCCTTAGAGGGAGAGAATTATAGCTAGTAAATATAAAATCAAAGAAAATACCTGTGATATAAATAATTTCCTAGTTTTTTATAAACACATATTTTGCATGAGATTTTCTTGAAAAAGAATAACCTATAGACTACGTCCTAATTCAAATATGATTCCATTACTACAGATCAACCTTAAAGTTGCTTTATTATCCTTCTTGACTATTTCTGTCTGTCTAGGGAATGCAAATGAGAGTGAAAGAGTGGCCTTTAATTAGGAGATAAAAGGGTGCATTTCCTAAAACAAAAGCATGTGGCAGGATTATTGACTCCATTTTGCCACCAGCTCAGCACATTGGCTGATGGTATTGATTGCTGAAATACTAACAATAATGGGACCATAAAAAATGCAATTGTCTATTGCTATCATGCCAGTATCAAGAAGTGCTAAAAACAGACTAGTTGCCTTCCGTCATTTGAAAATTACAACAATCAAATATATTCCATCAGTGATTTATAGTATAGCCAGACTCCATTTCTGAGGCTTTTCCTACTTTGTTCTTAAATTTAAAACATATTTAATATTAGAATGGTGGCAGTTCATGTGAAACATAAGCCTCAAGTACAAACCAGTCAGAATTTTGCTGCTACCAGAAAGAATGAAAATATTAATTTGAAATATCACTGCTCGATTTCATAATGATCTATTGTTCTCTGCTGCTAATTATAGATTCCAGTAAGGGAGCAAGCTATAAAATGCAAACTTCTTCCCCCTGCTCTCAGATATTCATGAATTTCATTTTACTTCATAAATTTTATAAAGTAGAAGAGAATGGAAATATAAAAACAGACTGATCTTGCAAAACTAACAACATCATACTGAAATTCAAAAAAAGAAAAAGAATTCTAGACTAAGTATGAAGGGTGAAAGAGGAAAGTGGAAAAAGCTGTCTTAAAACTCAGCATTCAAAACACTAAGACTGTGGCATCCATTCCCTTCGCTTCATGACAGAGAGATGGGGAAAATGTGGAAACAGTGATGAGTTTTATTTTCTTGGGTTCCAAAATCACTGTGGACAGTGACTGCAGCCATAAAATTAAAAGCTGTTTGCTCCTTGGAAAAAAAGCTATGACAAGCCTAGGCAGCTTATTAAAAAGCAGAGACATCACTTTGCCAACTAAGGTCCATATAATCAAAGCTATGGTTTTACTGGCAGTCATGTATGGATGTGAAGGTTGGAACATAAAGAAAGCTGAGCGCAGAAGAATTGATGCTTTTGAATTATGGTGTTGGAGAAGACATTTGAGAGTCTTTTGAAATGCAAGGAGTTCAAACCAGTCAATCCTAAAGGAAATCAACCCTGATTATTCATTGGAAGGACTGATGCTGAAGCTGAAGCTCCAGTCCTTTGGCCACCTGATGCGAAGAACTGACTCATTGGAAAAGACCGTGATGCTGGGAAACTTTGAAGGCAGAAGGAGGAGGAGATGACAGAGGATGAGATGGTTGGATGGCATAATTCCCTCAGTGTACATGAGCTTGAGCAAACTCCAGGAGACAGTGAAGGACAAGGAAGCCTGAGATTCTGCAGTCCATGGTGTCACAAAGTCGAACACAATTTAGCAACTGTATGAGAATAAAGGACCTAGAACTTTTCCTATACCTATACTTGTCTCATGTGAAGCCTTACTCATATACCACAATTTTTGTATTGTAAAAGAAGTTTCTTTAAAAGACTTCTGGGGGATTGTGCTATACTTAGTCACTCAGTTGTGCCCGACCCTTTGTGACCTCATGGACTGTAACCCACCAGGCTCCTCTGTCCATGGGAATTCTCCAGGTAAGAATAGTGCAGTGGGTTGCCATTCTCTCCCCCAGGGGATCTTCCCTCCTTGGGTATCAAACCCAGGTGTCTCTCATTGAAGGTGGGTTATTTACTGTCTGAGCCACCAAAGAAGCCCAAGAATAGTTGGGTAGCCTATACCTTCTCCGGGGATCTTCCCAACACAGGAGTCAAACTCCTGCCCTGCAGGTGGGTTCTTTACTAGCTGAGCTACCAGGGAAGCCCTTTCATATTCTAGTCATTAGTAAAAGGAAAATAGCCATTGTATTTTTTTTTAATTTTTATTTTTAATTGGAGGATAATTCTTTTACAATGTTGTATGACAACGTGAATCAGCTGTAAGTGTACACACATCTTCTCCCTCCTGAGCTTCCTTCCCACCCCACCTCCCACCTCACCCCTCCAGGTCATCACAGAGGCCATCTGTATATAAATACATTTAGTTGGGATTCCTCTGTGTCACTCACCAGCTTTTAATTTATTAACCTGGAGAAAGCTACATTTTCTTAGATTTAGTTTACTATATCTGTAATAAGGAGATTTAATTATCTGTGTATTATTTTAATAAGAAATAAAATTGTTTTGTTTTGAATCTTCTAGGCATTAAATGAATACGTTTTTGTTGTATGCTTCCTCTTCCCCTTTAGAGTTCCTTCTAGCTCATCTTATGATACTATCATATGATTCTAAAAAATACAAAGTATATTAAATAAAGTTAATGTTACTATGATTATTTACTTCAACAATATTTGCATGGGTATAATCATCCTTGAACTGACCTGAATCATCTTATTTGCTTATTTGAGATATTCCAGACAAATAGTGTGCAAATTATGCCATGAAAATAACACTAATATATATATATATATAAATCTGTGATTGAGGGTTTCTAAAATTAGTTTTATTTGAAATAAATGTATATCAGTTCAGTTCAGTTCAGTCGCTCTATCGTGTCCAACTCTTTGCGACCTCATGAACTGCAGCACACCAGGTCTCCCTGTCCATCAACAACTCCCTGAGTTCACCCAAACCCATGTCCATCAAGTCGGTGATGCCATCCAACCATCTTCTCCTCTGTCATCCCGTCTCCTCTTGTCCTCAATCTTTCCCAGCATCAGGGTCTTTTCCAATGAGTCAGCTCTTTGCATCAGGTGGCCAATGTATTGGAGCTTTAGCTTCAGCATCAGTCCTTCCAATGAACACCGAGGACTGATCTCCTTTAGGATGGACTGGTTGGATCTCCTTGCAGTCCAAGAGACTCTCAAGGGTCTTCTCCAACACCACAGTTCAAAAGCATCAATTCTTCTGCACTCAGCTTTCTTTTTAGTCCAACTCTCACATCCACACATGACCACTGGAAAAACCATAGCCTTGACTAGACGGACCTTTGTTGGCAAAGTAATGTCTCTGCTTTTTAATATGCTGTCTACTTTGGTCATAACTTTCCTTCCAAGGAGTAAGTTTCTTTTAATTTCATGGCTGCAATCACCATCTGCAGTGATTTTGGAGCACAGAAAAATAAAGTAAGCCACTGTTTCCCCATCTATTTGCCATGAAGTGATGGGACCGATGCCATGATCTTTGTTTTCTGAATGTTGAACTTTAAGCCAACTTTTTCACTCTCCTCTTTCACTTTCATCAAGAGGCTCTTTAGTTCCTCTTTACTTTCTGCCATAAGGGTGGTGTCATCTGCATATCTGAGGTTATTAATATTTCTCCCAGCAATCTAGATACCAGCTTGTGCTTCTTCCAGCCCAGTGTTTCTCATGATGTACTCTGCATATAAGTTAAATAAGCAGGGTGACGATATACAGTCTTGACATACTCCTTTTCCTATTTGGAACCAGTCTGTTGTTCCATGTCCAGTTCTAACTGTTGTTTCCTGACCTGTATACAGGTTTCCCAAGAGGCAGGTCAAGTGGTCTGGTATTCCCATCTCTTTCAGAATTTTCCACAGTGTACTGTGATTCACACAGTCAAAGGCTTTGGCATAGTTAATAAAGCAGAAATATATGTTTTTCTGGAACTCTCTTGCTTTTTTGATCATCCAACAGACGTTGGCAATTTGATCTCTGGTTCCTCTGCCTTTTCTAAAAAGAGCTTGAATATCTGGAAGTTCACAGTTCACATATAGCTGAAGTCTGACTGGGAGAATTTTAAGCATTACTTTACTGGCGTGTGAGATGAGTGCAATCATGTGGTAGTTTGAGCATTCTTTGGCATTGCCTTTCTTTGGGATTGGAATGAACACTGACCTTTTCCAGTCCTGTGGCCACTGCTGAGTTTTCCAAATTTGCTGGCATATTGAGTGCAGCACTTTCACAGCATCATCTTTCAGGATTTGAAATAGCTCAACTGGAATTCCATCACATCCACTAGCTTTGTTCATAGTGATGCTTCCTAAGACCTACTTGACTTCACATTCCAGGATGTCTGACTCTAGGTAAGTGATCACACTATCGTGATTATCTGGGTCGGGAAGATCTTTTTTGTACATTTCTTCTGTGTATTCTTGCCACCTCTTCTTATCTTTTGCTTCTGTTAGGTATATCACAAGCAATATCATCTTATCTAACAAAAATATTTCTTCATTAAATAAATACTTGTCTGTTGTACTTCCTCAGAGTGTCATAAAGTTTTTTATTCTAAGAACCAATTACAGAACTTTATTTTATCTACTAAAAAAGTTTTCATTTTCAGTGAAAACTTTGTGTTTACTCTCAAGCATGGTTTAAAAATAAATCAACCTTAGAGCTTATTTCATCTGTCCTTTCTGATGTAGTAAAAAAAAACAACAATAAAAAAAAAAAACATAATTCCAGCTCTTATATACCTCCATATTCTGTGACCTATGACTTGAAGCTTTGGGGATAGAAGGTTCCTACTCAGAGAATGAGGGAACACTGGAACTTTGTTCAAAGGACAGAATCAATAAAATAGAACAAATCAAGACAAGGGGCAAGGTTAATCTCAGTCTAACTTCCTTCAGTATATGTTTTATTTTTAAAAGAAACATTTAAAGACTTGATCTGCAATGCCCTCAACAATATATCATTAGTTAGCTAAACTTTTCACTTTTTGCCAGTGAATGAGCATTTATTCACTGCCTAAAGCTAATCACCATTTCACACCCCATAGATTTGATGACAAAAATTTTAAATTACTACCATTATTTTCATTTTTCCAATAACATAGAAATCATATGAAATTTGTATGGGCATAAATAGGATTATGCTGAAGTACTACTGAGATATTAAGTGGTCCCTCAAGTGTATATTTGTAGGGAAATGAACAGATAATCATAACCAAGCAAACACTGGGTCTTCCCTGATAGCTCAAGTGGTAAAGAATCTGCCTGAAATGCAAGAGACTAAGGAGACTCAGGTTCATTTCCTGAGTTGGGACAATCCCTTGGAGGAGGAAATGGCAACCCACTGCAGTGTTCTTGACTGGAAAATTCCATGGACAGAAGAGCCTGATGAGCTACAGTCCATGGGGTCTCAGAGTCAGACACGACTGAGCACACACACACAGAGAAACAAACATTAAAAAAAAAAAAAAATGAGGAAGAGAAAGTTTCACAGTTTCATTACAGAATGAGTTTCTAGTGTTTCTGCTAGAATCTAGAATTTGTTCCTCTTACTGAATAATTGTTCTTACATTTTCCAAATAATAGCAAAATTATGCCTGTCTTAATATTTAGAGTTTGACCAGGGAGGAGCAAAATGAGTTTTTCAGATTCCCTGCAATTCTCAGAGAACTGCAAGATTTTGGCCAACAACAAAAGAAGAGACAATATATTGAAGAGAAATCTAAGCTCAAAATCTAGTTTTGCCACATTTTAGTTGTCTTGGGCAGCTATTTTTCAATTTTGATTTCAAGAGTCTTTATTACTTAAATTAGGATAATAGTAAAACTACATCTTTATAGACTTACTATAAAAATGAAATAGGCTTTTTCTGTTTTGCATATGGGGTTATCATTACCATCTTTCTAAATTCCATATATATGTGTTAGTATGCTGTAATGTTCTTTAAAGTAATTAGCCTCCAACTAATAAAAATAAATGGAAAAAAAGATAAAAAAAAAAAAAGAAAAAAGTATTCTAAAGCTATTTAAAAACTATTTCACAAAATTCAAAAGTATTTTTTGGTGAGAATAATAAATGTTATTGAGATTAAAAAAAATGAAATGAGCTGATATATATAAATTGGCTATTGCCAAGTCTGATGCAAGTGTTTCTTAACTAGAATAAAACAAAAGCATGGAATAGTTAAGAGAAACCCACTTTGCTGTGGTGTGGCTAGACCCAGCCAGAAAGTCGCATGGTTGCTAAAGTACTCATCTCAGTCTCTCTCCCTCCTTCCCTTCTGTCCTTGCCTCTCCTCTTCCCCCTACTTTCCCCTTGCCCTAACTTACTTACTCATATACATATATTATAAAGTGTAATATGAAGGGCTTATCATTGCTATTAAGGGTGAACATATTAGAGTTATATAATTCATCTTAGTAAGATTTTTATTGTCAATATTTTCCAACTCCTGGAAATATATCTGTATAAACACATAGATGTGTTAGCACTACCTGCTGCTTTGAGGTTCTCATAGGCTGGTATTTCTATTTCCATTTCTCCTGTTGGTGGTGTTGTTTAGTTGCCCAGACGTGTCTGACTCTTTGCAGCCACATGGACTGTAGCCCACCATGTTCCTCTGTCCATGGGACTTTCCAGGCAAGATTACCAGAGTGGGTTGCCACTTCCTACTTTAGCAGACCTATCCAACCCAGGGATCGAACCCATGTCTCTTGCATCTCCTGCATTAGCAGGTAGATTCTTTTCCACTTGTGCCACCAGGGAAGCCAGTTCTCTCCTTATAGATTCCCTAATGATTAGAGAAGGCGATGGTACCCCACTCCAGTACTCTCGCCTGGAAAATCCCAGGGATGTGGGAGCCTGGTGGGCTGCAGTCCTTGGGGTCTCTGAGAGTCAAACACAACTGAACGACTTCACTTTCCCTTTCATGCATTGGAGAAGGAAATGGCAACCCACTCCAGTATTCTTGCCTGGAGAATCTCAGGGATGGGGGAGCCTGGTGGGCTGCCGTCTATGGGGTTGCACAGAGTCGGACACGACTGAAGTGACTTAGCAGCAGCAGCAGCAATGATTAGGTACCTACTTGGGAACCATATGTAGTATGAAGCCAGTGAATTTAAAAATATACCACTGTAAGCAAAAGGGTTTATGTGCAAACATGTTAGGGTTTTAAAACATTTTTAAAGGTATATAAAGTGTTTGCAATCACTGTCCTCATCTTCTATGCAGATAAAAAGGTGAAGTTTCCAAAGGCAGGACTGGGTCTAAATTTGTAACAAAGGAGTTAAAAAAAAAAAAATACTTGGAAAACATAAGAGATTATTTGAATCTATTCACAAGTTAAAATCATAAGCAGAAAACATTGTTTGAATTACAAATGTCCCCAACTGGTGAGAAAATATTTAGAAATAACAACATTTTTCCAGCACCTGCAAGCTAATATTAATTGTTAATAAAGACTTTAGTCAGAACTTTCCATCTTGTGAATAAATGAATAGATGAAGTTAACCTGACTCAAGGAGATCTATCTTACCCAGGAAAGATTAATAAATAAGTATATGGAATAACAAAGAAGAGTGATCAGCTATTGAGTCAGAACAAAGCTGAGCCCTCTAACTCTGTACCTTATTAGTACAAAAGAGTCAGGTACCTCTTATTTGTGTAGCTATGCCTTAAGAAACTTGTGATTTTTATACTCAAAGATTTTAGTGATAAAGATATTTTTGAAAGAAAACAAGCAATAATATTGTTCTTCTGCTAGCTTGTCTATTAGCTTTAAAACTTTGGTGTATCTCAGGGTTGGTATTGAGTCCAGTGTTAGTAGTTTTATTGAATAAAAGTCAAATATTTTGTAAACTATTTCTTCACAATAATGCTGCTTGGGGGCTCTATCCTGTTAAGACCCTAAATGATAAGATGATATTATGAATATGAACATTATATATAAATGTGAATATAGGTGGCTAAGTCGTAAAAAATCTGCCTGCCAATGCAGATGTAGGTTCAATCCTTGGGTCAGGAAGATAACATGGAGAAGGAAAAGGCAACCCACTCTAGTATTCTTTCCTGGGAAATCCCATGGACAGAGGAGCTTGGTGGGCTACAATTCATGGGGTCACAAAAGAGGTGGACATGACATAGTGACTAAACAACAACACCAACATAAACATATTAACATTATGTTTAAAAGTAAACAATATTGAATATTGGACTAGATTGAAATGTGTTAATTTCTAGAGCCAGACTCTAGCCAATAGCTATATATTATTGTAACTTCTTTCACTTTTCTGTGTCATCTCTGTTTGTAAATTCTCCAGGCATTTGATTCTCTGGCCTCTGTTTGAAAGGCACTTCCTTTCTTGGTTGCAGTTTAGAGATTTATTGAGCAAATAATTTTTGCTTTCTGCTACAGAGCTTCTAAAACTGAATCTTTGCCATTTTCTCACTTTAGGGGGAAACACAATTTTCTATGGTTATACATTTTAAATGCTAAGGAAGCAATAAACAAAGCCCCTTATTTTTAACCTTTTGGTTTTTTTTCACCCTTCCTTATGCAGTTCATTAATGAGAAACTTAGACTCATTCTCATGTCCTCTGTGGTAATATTCATTGCAAACATCATTACGGATGTGAGGTCTCTCCCTTAATTAAGAACTAAAAGGCTTCATTTCCTAAAACAAAAGCATGTGGCAGGTTTTATTGATCTGGTTTGTGTCGCCAGCTGAACACATTAGCAGAGATTATTGATTACTCTAGTGGTAATGAGCTTGATTCCTTGTCAGGTGAAGTCCACATTCCTTGAGAGCATTTTCTTGAAATGGGCTAACGTGTAAGTTCATGTTCACTGTGATGCATGATTCAGTAGAGTTTAAAGCTTTATTGCCAATGAATCATTCTTTAAAAATATAACAGCAGTCATTAAAAAGGTTATTTTCTAGTCATTATCTTTTTATAATTTCTTCTGAATGCTAATGATGCACTTATGAATAGATGGTAAGCCAAAACAAGTGTAGCATTAAAGGGATGTGATCACATATGGCTTGTACTGCTTTTAATAAGTTTTCAAGTAACCATCTTCATTATCATTTGATGACTGGGCTGGGCAACTTAACTAGTTCAACTTCATCATGATAAATAGTCATGATCTCTACCCAGTGTTTGAATGAAAATTGAGGAAAATAGCTTCAAGGATTGATGACTAATAAGAAACAATAACTGGATAGTAAATGTGAGTGATGTGTCCAAAGAAAAATGATGCAACTTCTTCATTAAGCAAAATGGTTTAAACAAAAATTGCAAAGATCCATCTTAATTCATGATTTCTGTTCAGGTAAAAGACCTACTAATCAATTCAGTGATCAATGCAAAAAAATAGAGGAAAACAATAGAATGGGAAAGACTAGAGATCTCAAGAAAACTACAGATAACAAGGGAACATTTCATGCAAAGATGGGAACAACAAAGGACAGAAATGCTATGGATCTAACAAAAGCAGAAGATATTAAGAAGAGGTGGTGGTGTATACACAGAAGAACTATGCAAAAAAGATCTTATGACCCAGATAATCATAATGGTGTGATCACTCACCTAGAGCCAGACATCCTGGACTGTGAAGTCAAGTGGGCCTTAGGAAGCATCACTACGAGCACAACTAGTTGAGGTGATGGAATTCCAGTTGAGCTATTTCGAATCCTGAAAGATGATGCTGTGAAAGTGCTGCACTCAATATGTCAGCAAATTTGGAAAACTCAGCAGTGGCCACAGGACTGGAAAAGGACAGTTTTCATTCCAATCCCAAAGAAAGGCAATGCCAAAGAATGCTCAAACTACTGCATAATTGCACTCATCTCACACACTAGCGAAGTAGTGCTCAAAATTCTCGAAGCGAGGCTTCAACAGTACGTGAACTGAGAACTTACACATGTTCAAGTTTGATTTATAAAAGGCAGAGGAACCAGAGATAAATTTTCCAACATCTGTTGGGTCATCAAAAAGACAAGAGAGTTCCAGAAAAACTTCTGCTTTATTGACTACTCCAAAGCCTTTGACTGTGTGGATCACAACAAACTGTAGAAAATTCTTCAAGAGATAGGAATACCAGACCACTTTATCTGCCTCTTGAGAAATCTATATGCAGGTCAAGAAGCAACAGTTAGATCTGGACATGGAAATTGTTTCAAATTGTGACTTGTTTCAAATTGGGAAAGGAGTATGTCAAGGCTGTATACTGTATACTGTCATCCTGCTTATTTAACTTATATGCAGAGCACATCATGTGAAATGCTCTACTGGATGAAGCATAAGCTGGACTCAGGATTGCAGAAAGAAATATCAATAAACTCAGTTATGCAGATGATATAACCCTTAGGGCAGAATGCGAAGAACTAAAGAGGCTCTTGATGAAAGTGAAAGAGGAGATGAAAAAGCTGGCTTAAAACTCAACATTCAAGAAACGAAGGGCATGGTATCCAGTGCCATAACATCATGGCAAATAAATAGGCAGGGAAACAATGGAAACAGTCAGAGAATTTATTTTGGAGATCTCCAAAATCACTGCAGATAGTGACTGCAACTATGAAATTAAAAGACACTTGCTCCTTGGAAGAAAAATTATGACCAACCTACACAGCTTACTAAAAAGCAGAGACATTATTTTGAGGACAAAGTTCTGTCTAGTCAAAGTTTTTCCAGTAATTATGTATGCATGCAAGAGTTGGACCATAAAGAAAGCTGAGCACCAAAGAATTGATGCTTTTGAACTGTGGGGTTGGAAATGACTCTTGAGAGTCCCTTGGACTACAAGGACATCCAACCAGTCCATCCTAAAGGAAATCAGTCCTGAATATTCACCAGAAGGACTGATGCTGAAGCTGAAACTCCAATAATTTGGCCACCTGATGTGAAGAACTGACTCATTGGAAAAGACCCTGATGCTGGGAAAGATTGAAGGTGAAAGGAGTAGGGGACAACAGAGGATGAGACAGTATGATGGCATCACTGACTCAATGGATAGGAGTTTGAGTAAACTCTGGGAGCTGGTGATTGAAGGGGAGGCCTGGCCTGCTGCAGTCCATGGGGTTGCAACGAGTTGGACATGACTGTGCTATTCAATTGAAAAGACCTACTTATTAATGCATTAGAGTGGAACATTGCCAAATGGGATGAATAAAAACAACGAGAGGTTTGTTATCCTTCTGACAGGACAACATCAAGGTGATAGTTGGACTTTGATTATATATATATATACATATATGTATATATATATACTCAGTCAAAAGAAACTGGCTTATCTTTAAAAAAAATCAAAAATATCTTTGGGAAATCATTAGAATACTTGAGTTTTGTATCTGCTAGCTTCATTACAAATACATTTGAAACAACCTAAGTGATAAAATTCAGACCTGTTAAATGAAAGGAAGAGATCCTCATGAAAATACTGTGCAATGGTTTATAAGAATTAGAGTCAATGAGAATCCTAGAGATGTTATTTGGAGCCTTAAATTCTCATGTTGATTTTGGATTAAAGGAAAACTATTTCATTTCAAAACTTTAATCTTTTTATAGCCTACTGAGAAATTTCTCTTCTTGACTGTGTTGCAAAGCCCTCGGTCCACTACCAGAAAAAGACATTATCTACCTTTCCCCACTGACTGTTTCTGCAACACCTGATTGAAGGGACAAAATTTTTCTGACCTTTGAATCAATCTAATCCCCAATCTTATGAGTACCTGAAAATTTTATCCACAATACATTGATGGCTTATGTGGCTTCCATTTCTGGTGTATCTTATATTATGCGGGCCCTCATAGAATGATATGTAAAGTTAACGGAGATGCAAACACAATGGGCAAAATAATATGCTATTTGTAATTCAGAATCACGTTCACTTTGAAGATGGAGAAAATTGAATTTTGGGCATCTGAAATTAGCAGCAGGTTTCCAAACCCATGTTTATCAACATAGCTACAGAATTTCATTATCAAATTCTTATCCAGATAAAACATAGTTCTTTTGAAACTTTGTTTACCTGTTTCATTTATATGGCATTTTCTATTGATTAGATTGCTATGTTAAAAGACAAATATTCACCCTCAATTTTTTTTTTTTCCTGAATGACTTAATAATTGTTAGGTAGTATCAGGGAAAACAGTCTTCCCTAGTAGTTCAGCTGATGTAGAATCTGCCTGCAGTGCAGAGGACCCCGGTTGGATTCCTGGATCGGAAAGATCCCCTGGAGAAGAGATAGGGTACCCACTCCAGTATTCTTGGGTTTCCCTGGTGGCTCAGATGGTAAAGAATCTGCCTGCAATGTAGGAGACCTGGGTTCAATCCCTGGGTTGGAAAGATCCCCTGGAGGAGGGCATGGCAACCCACTCCAGTGTTCCTGCCTGGAGAATGGACAGATAGCTTGGCAGGCTACAATCCATGGGGTGAGAAAGAGTCGGACACAACTAGTGATTAAGCACAGCACAGCACATCAGTGAGAATGTCCTGCATGGTATCAGAATTGGGTCTACCTTATACCAAAAGTTCTATACTCTTCAACATTGGTAAATGTAACAGGGTATATATTATATATTTTTTTCATTTTCTATTAGCATGATTTTTAGTAGAGATGACCCAATTCTTGAAAATAAAGTATGAAAACTATAAATTATTTCAATGAACATCTACAGAGTGAAGTATAAATCCTCCTCACAAAATCTTAGTGTCTCCATGATCTTGCCCTACTATCCTTCACAGTTCATTTATGCCTGCGCTTGCGCACGTGCGTGTTCACATGCGTGCACGCGTGTGCGCACACACACACACACACGCACACACACACACACACACGCACACACACACAACAAAACAGTAGCTGGGGAGTAACATGTTTCTCTTCCCCAGACATTTTCTTCTCTCCTGTTTGCTCTTCCTGAAACATTCTCTATTTCATCTTTACTTGGCAAAATTGCTCCCATGGCTAACTGTCCCAAACTGAAATTTCTCTGACTTATAGACTAATAATGATAAAGCTTTCAGTGCTCGGTTAAGCTCACTATTGTTTTTTTACCTTATCACATTATGTCTCACATTTTAATTTACATAGAGCATCCATCACATCTCAGACCTGAATATTCTGCCCATGTAAAAATATATAAAGGGGAATTTTAGGCTATTTGAGAGAAACAGGATAATACGGATTACCCACACAAATGCTCATGTTGAATTTTTAGACCCAGAGATAACTGAAAAGATTTTTTAAAATGCATTCTTTTCTTATATCACTTTAGAAGAAATAATATTATAACAGCAGAGATGACATTTTTGTTTAAAAATATGTGTTGATTTATTTCATATAAGCTTTGATTATCATTTCCCTTGGGTATTTTCAGTTTGATATTCTTATGTATTGAAGAAATTCTCAGTTGATTCAGAAGATTCTGCAAAATGTGATTTGATTCTCAGTATATGTCATATATTAGCTCATATCAAAATTAAGGACAGTAGTATGCAGTTGCATGAATTATTCTCACAGTGTAAGATATTTACACATTTTGTTATCTTTCGAACAGTTATTTAAAGAATACTTATGGATGAAATATATAAGAAAAAAAGATAATTATGAAAATAGGATTCAAGATTATAATTGCACTGGTGAAAGTATGGAGAATGGAGACGTTAATGCCAAAAGCTCAGCGTCTGTGAACTGGTGCCAAATTGGATTTTGGAGACAGAGTTTTGAGTGACGCAGAAAAGCTGTATTGCTTTGCCGGCAAAGGGGGACACAGCAGGCTCGTGCCCTCAAAAACTGTGTTCCCACTCAGGAGGGTTTGGTAGGAAGTTTTATAGCAACAGTTCAAGAATAGGGTTGCTGATAAGATTAAAGTATGTGCGTGAACTCCACTCCTTTAATCTTAAATTTAGGCAATCTCTTGATGAACTTCTCTGTTCCACTTAATCTGGCCTCCTGTCAGTTCAGTTCAGTTCAGTTGCTCAGTCATGTCTGACTCTGCAACCCAATGGACTGCAGCACGCCAGGCCTCCCTGTCCATCACCAACTCCCTGAGTCCACCCAAACTGATGTCCAGTGAGTCGGTGATGCCATCCAACCATCTCATCCTCTGTCATCCCCTTCTACTTCTGCCTTAACTCTTTCCCAGCATCAGAGTTTTTTCCAATGAGTCAGTTCTTTGCATCAGGTGGACAAAGTATTGGAGTTTCAGCTTCAGATCCCTCCTTCCAAAGAATATTCAGGACTGATTTCCTTTAGGATGGACTGGTTGGATCTCCTTGCAGTTCAAGGGACTCTCAAGAGCCTTCTCCAACACCACAGTTCAAAAGCATCAATTCTTCACCGCTCAGCTTTCTTTATAGTCCAAATCTCACATCCATACATGACTACTGGAAAAACCATAGCTTTGACTAGATGGACCTTTGTTGGCAAAGTAATGTCTCTGCTTTTTAATATGCTATCTAGGTTGGTCATATCTTTTCTTCTAAGAAGTAAGCGTCTTAATTTCATGGCTGCAGTCACCATCTGCAGTGATTTTGGAGCTCAAAAAATAAAGTTTGTCACTCTTTCCACCGTCTCCCCCATCTTTTTGCCATGAAGTGATGGGACCAGATACCATGATCTTAGTTTTCTGAATGGTGAGTTTTAAGCTGACTTTTTCACTCTCCTTTTTAACTGTGATCAAAAGGCTCTTTAGTTCTTCTTCATTTTTTTGCCACAAGGGTGTTGTCATCTGCATATGTTAGCAATCTTGATTTCAGCTTGTGCTTCATCCAGCCCAGCATTTCTCATGATATACTCTGCATATAAGTTAATAAGCAGGGTAACAATATACAGCCTTGACATACTCCTTTTCCTATTTGGAACCAGTCTGTTGTTCCATGTCCAATTCTAACTATTGCTTCCTGACCTGCATACAGATTTCTCAAGAGGCAGGTCAAGTGGTCTGGTATTCTCATCTCTTTAAGAATTTCCGACAGTTTTTTTTTTTTTTGTGATCTATGCAGTCAAAAGCTTTGGCATAGTCAATAAAGCAGAAGTATATATATTTTTTGGAACTCTCTTGCTTTTTCTATGATCCAACAGATGTTGGCAGTTTGATCTCTCGTTCCTGCCTTTTCTAAATAAAGCTTGAACATCTGGAATTTCACAGTTCATGTACTTGAAGCCTGACTTGGAGAATTTTGAGCATTACTTTACTGGTGTGTGAGATGAGTGCAATCGTGCGGTAGTTTGAACATTCTTTGGCATTGCCTTTCCTTGGGATTGGAATGAAAATTGACCTTTCCCAGTCCTATGGCCACTGCCGAGTTTTCCAAGTTTGCTGGCATATTTTAGGATTTGAAATAGTTCAACTAGAATGTGATCACCTCCACTAGCTTTGTTCGTGGTGATGCTTCCTAAGGCCCACTTGACTTCACATTCCAGGATGTCTGGCTCTAGGTGAATGATCACACCATCATGATTATCTGGTTCATGAAGGTCTTTTCTGTATAATTCTTCTGTGTATTCTTGCCACCTCTTCTTAATATCTTCTGCTTCAGTTAGGTACATACCATGTCTGTCCTTTATTGTGCCCATCTTTGCATGAAATTTTCCCTTGGTATCTCTAATTTTCTTGAAGAGATCTCTAGTCTTTTCCATTCTATTGTTTTCATCTATTTCTTTGCGTTGGTCACTGAGGAAGTCTCTCTTATCTCTCCTTGCTATTCTTTGGAACTCTGCATTCAAATGGGTATATCTTTCCTTTTCTCCTTTGCCCTTTACTTCATGGAAAATAGATGGAGAAACAGTAGAAACAGGGGCAGACTTATTTTTTGGGGCTCCAAAATCACTGCAGATGGTGACTGCAGCCATGAAATTAAAAGATGCTTACTCCTTGGAAGAAAAGTTATGACCAACCTAGACAGCATATTAAAAAGCAGAGACATTATTTTGCCAACAATGGTCCATCTCCTCAAGGCTATGGTTTTTCCAGAGGCCATGTATGGATGTGAGAGTTGGAATACAAAGAAAGCTGAGTGCTGAAGAACTGATGTTTTTGAACTGTGATGTTGGAGAAGACTTTTGAGAGCCCATTGGACTGCAAGCAGATCCAACCAGTCTGTCCTAAAGGAAATTAGTCATGAGTGTTCATTGAAAAGACTGATGTTGAAGCTGAAACTCCAATATTTTGGCCATCTGATGCAAAGAGCTGACTCATTTGAAAATACCCTGATGCTGGGAAAGGTTGAAGGCAGCAGGAGAAGGGAATGACAGAGGATGAGATGGTTGGATGGCATCATCGAGTCCATGGAGATGAGTTTGTAAACTCTGGCAGTTGGTGATGGACAGGAAGGCCTGGCATGCTGTGGTCCATGGGGTCAGTAAGAGTTGGACATGACCGAGTGACTGAACAGAATTGAACTGAATTTCCCTTTAGTTTGGCTTTCCCTCAGACAGATACCAGTGCAGCCTGTCTGGATGTTCACTAGGGAAGAGAAAGATGCCTAAAGACTAGGAATGTTTAAGGTAGAATTTTGAATATGTATGCATTCAAGCTTAGTCACTCAGTCATGTACGACTCTTTGTGAATCCATGGTTTGTAGCCCTCCCGGCTCCTCTGTTCATGGGTTTCTCCAGGCAAGAGTACTGGAGTGGGTTGCCATTCCTTTCTCCAGGGTGTCTTCCCAACCCAGGGATTGAACCTGGGTCTCCTGAATTGCAGGCAGATACTTTACCACCTGAGCCACCAGGGACACCCTGGACTATGTATAAAAGGTCTATAAACCTTCTCTGTGGCCTCCAGTTTGTCTGTCTCAGTACTCAAGAGGACAACAGAAGATGATCCCTTTCTGGGACTAGTTGCGTTTAATGACCAAATTGCCTTATTAAGACACATGTTCCAGGAGGAGATGAGAGAATTAGAAGTAGACTATCAACTCTTTGAGTAGCTTCTTCTATAAAAGTTTGTTGATGACAAACTGCCATCAGTCTGGCATGCTTAACACATGATCTATACCAATTGCAATGGCTCTATCAGTATGGCAGAAAGAGAAACACGTTACAGATCAGTACTGGAAATGCCACAGATGGCACCAATGGTCATCAATAGCCAGATGTATTCAATCTGTCAGAATTAACAGGAGGCCATGCCCCATAGGAGGTGTCCCAGGTGGCACAGTGATAATGAACCCACCTGCCAATGCAGGAGATGCAAGAGAGGCAGTTTCGATCCCTGAGTTGGGAAGGTTCCCTGGAAAAGGACATGGCAACCCACTCCAATATTCTTGCCTGGAGAATCCCATGGACAGAGGAGTCTGCTGGGCTACAGCCCATACGGTCATAAAGCGTCAGACAGGACTACACAGCTATGTACACAACACACACACTCCATAGGATGTTTCTTTTCCCCCTTTGCAGCTTTAGGTGCAAATTACAAATTTGGCATGTAAGCATAGCCTCATCAGAAACAGAGTCTGTCTGTTTTATTCTGGTCTTCTTTGGTTTGGTTTGGGTGTGTTTTAGCACCTAGTCTATGACGCGAGCACTTTGCCATGTCTGGTGTGGTGAGTTTATGCAGCAATCTGGTAGTCAAGCAATACAGGTACTGTTAAGAGTCTAATGCACCTTGGTGTCACCAGTGAACAAGTTCTTTTTGTGGACAGCTATATACGTCACCCAGACAGTTCAATCAGCCACCACTTTTGATTTCACGGTTCATGTCCTTGAAGAGACATTGTCTCTCTTTAATCTGCAACTGTCCCAGAGTTTGAGTTTCATCCAGCCACTGAATGGAGGTACCATGCCCATTTTCAGTTCATGAGTTTAATCAACTCACTTTTTTTTTTTTTTTTGCATTTGCAAGCATGCATTGATTTTTTAATTGGAGGATAATTTCTTCACAATGTTGTGTCAACTGCATTTCTTCTCAAATTACGCCTATGGATTGTTTCTAGGTAGGAAACTTTAAATACTGAATAGTATATTTGCCTGTGAAAGTTTTAGTTCCTCAGTTTTGTCTGACTCTTTGCAACCCCAGAGGCTGTAGCCCACCAGATTCCTATGTCCATGGATTTCTCCAGGCAAGAATACTGGAGTGGGTTGCCATTCCCTTCTCCAGGAGATCTTCTTGACCCAGGGATTGAACCCAGATATCCAATTGTAAGCAAATTCTTCACCTCTGAGCCATCAGGGTAGATAATGCAAATTCACACTTCCCTCATGTCTCAGTAGTAAAGAATCCACCTGCCAAACAGAAAACATGGGTTCAATCCCTGGGTCAAGAGATCTCCTGGAGAAGGAAATGGCTACCCACTACAATTTTCTTGTCTGAGAAATCCCATGACAGAGAAGCCTGTTTGGCTGCAGTCTATAAGGTACAAAAGAGTCAGTCGTGACTTAACAATTAAGCAAAAACAACTTACACATATTTTACAAAATACAAGTATTTTCTAGGGAGACCATAGTTGATACATAATCAGAGTCAGTTATGTAAGTTTTTCCATGAATATCCAAATTCAAATGTTTGTCAAAATATTTGTATTAAAAAAAAAAACAACTTTCTTTGGTATAACAGATTAATAGTTGCCAGTTAGCTATCTGGTATGGTAGGAAATCTGAGTTTACTTATTAGGCATTAGCAACTTAGAAGTTTATAATTCCATATCCCTGAAAGTTATGGCTGAACTGATTTCTTCTCACAAGTGTCTAAACCAGTAATTAGGAGTGAAAAAAGAAAACAAAATATATATATATATATATATATATAATCCACTTTGTAGGAGTGAAAGTCTAAATGACTTGTGCATGCTAAATTAATTCCATAAATGGCCATTTCAACAAAAGTAGTTTCAAAAGTAGTATGTTGTTTTATTAAAAGATCTATCTAGAATGGCAATTTTTTTATAAAAATAAAGATATCTATTCTCTTTCACTGACACATCTTAGAACCCTAGAAATATAAACAAGGCAAGATAATAGAATGAGGCTAATTTTAGGATATAAAAGTAGGATAAATATGTTGATTAGGCAGTTGAGAAAAAATTCAGTACAGGTCAGATATGCAAATTAGGAGTTTAAAAAATGTTAATCAGAGATATCTGTACTTGGAGTCTAGTGAATAGAATCCAACTGGGAGAAAAAGGCCCAGTGCATTTTCTCTAATTAAGAATACTGGAGTGAATAGTCTGTTCCTTCTCCAGTGGATCTTCCTGACTCAGAAATTGAACTGGACTGCAGGTCAGTTCCTTATCAGTTGAGCTACTAAGGAAGCCCCAATTACTCAGCTACCTATATATTTTTGCATACTTAAATTGTTTTTTATACATGTAAATTGTTATAATGCTACAAGACTATTCAGGCATATCACATGTAGAAAACTATATAATTTACCTAATCATATGTAATTTGGTAAATTTTAAGCTTCCTATGATCAGTATTGTAATTTATTGCTAATCTTTAAATTTTGTTAATTTCATAGATCTTATGGGCACCAAAATCACTGCAGATGATGACTGCAGCCATGAAATTAAAAGATACTTTTACTGTGGAAGAAAAGCTATGACAAACTTAGATAGCATATTAGCATGTTAAAAATCAGAGAGATTACTTTGCCAACAAAGGTTCATATAATCAAAGTTATGGTTTTTCCAGTAGCCATGTACAGATGTAAGAGTTGGACCATAAAGAAGGCTGAGCCAAGCAATTGATGCTTTCAAACTGTGGTGCTAGAGAATCAAACCAGTTAATCCTAAAAGAAATCAACCCTGAATATTCCTTGGAAGGACTGACTGATGTCAAAACTGAAAACTGAACTGAATACTTTAGCTACCTGATGCGAAGAGCTGATTCATTGGAAAAGACCCTACTACTGGGAAAGAATGAGGGCAGGAATAGAAGGGGGACACAGAAGATGTGAGAGTTGGGTGGCATCATTGATTCAAAGGACATTGGTTTGAGCAAACTCTGGCAGATAGTGAAGGACAGGGAAGCCTGGTATGCTGCAGCCCAGGGGTCACAAAGAGTCAGACACAACTTGAGCAACTGAATGACAACATATTTATAGAGAAAAAAAATCTGAATATTTTTATATAATTTCAATCTTCAAAGCATAAATAGCTACTCAAAAGAACACCACCAAGACATTTATTCACTATACTTTTATTGTTTATGTAAAATTGTTCTCTCATTCTTCAAGCAAACACTGAAAATTTCAAATATGATTTTGAGACTCAAAAGAGTAAAATCAACTTGAAGTGTATGAGGTTGTTTTTATTCACCACATTCTGTTTTACAGTCTGCACTATGCATATAAGATCCAAGTCAGATAGACAAAAACAGAGCAAACATCAATTGAGGCATTTTGAATCTTTTCATGGGGTCACCTTTTAAATAAATCCTATCAGTATTCTGTGAAGATACACATACAGACGACTATGCATTCAAAGTAGAAGGAATGCAAAAGGGACTGAATTCTCAGAAGAGACTTATCTGCACACATATTCATCATCAAAATAGCCAACTAACAGAAAATAGGGCTGCAGACGTTACATGTAACCCTGGACAGCTGTAGCTCTGAGTGGGTCCAAGAGGAATGAGATCCACACAGCCATCTGTTCCCAGATATTTCTGACATTCTAGAATCGATTTGCTACTATCACAAGTCAATTACAGACATTTGTTTTTAACAGGACACACAGAAAGAGGAGACAAGATAACATTGAACTGCCAACTTTTTGCTTTGATGGCTCATCCTGGGAATAGGAATGAATTTAAAAAAGGTGAATATGCCCTTCTTTTGGTAAAGTTAAGTGAGTAACCCTCACATCTCACAAATGATCCCTCTGTCAAAGAGAGACATAGGCATAGATAGTTGAGAAATCAGAGGACCACTGTTCCATTTTCACAGCTAATTGAGCATCAGGGATATTGGTATATGTCAAATCTATATTAACACTGACCAGGAAGGAAATTATTTTCTTAGATTCTATAAAGCTGTGTTTATAATTACAATAATTTGAAGCACAGATGCATGGTTTGCTGCTTTCACCTGGGGAATCTCAAAATGCTTGCAACATGTTAACATTTTTAAAGGTTGACTGAATCTGAATTCACATTAAAAGATAATTGTGCTGGAAAGACCAATTACAAAAATTAGACATCTTCATCAATGTGTTAATTATGTCAGTATATATGTAAGGTGATGAAATTGAAACAATCCTTAATACTAAACAATCCAGTTTTCATAACCCACACTGAGTCTTCGTTCCACGGAACCTACATGTTTTTGCCTTAAGAGAAAGGTTTATAGCATTTGAAAATGCAAATAATCACTCTTCTTTTAAAACTAGGTAGCATCATAGTTCATTGATTATCTAAATGGCATCAGTAATGGCAGCAGTATGCTATAGATTACTGGCAAATTCTTTTAAGGGTGATTTGACCATGGCATTTCCCCATTTACTCCCATTTCTATAGATTTTATCTGTACCACCTAAGAACATGTGGATAGTGACTTTAAATAATTTACATGTGGAAGAATACTTCTCACATATATGCATCTGCATGCATACTAAGTTGCTTCAGTCATGTCAGACTCTATGTGCCCCAATGGACTGTAGTCGCCAGGCTCCTCTGTCCATGAGATTCTCCAGGCAAGAATACTGGAGTGGGTTGCCATGCCCTCCTCCAGGGGATCTTCCTTACCCAGGGATCAAATCCTCATCTCTTATGTCTTCTGTATTAGCAGGTGTGTTCTTTACTACTAGTGCCAACTGAAGTGACTTAGCATGCACACACACATATGTATGTGTGTGGATATATATATACACATATATGCACATATGTATGTACGTACATATGTGCATATATGTACATATATATATATATAACTTCTATTTTAGAAACAAATTGAAAAAAGAAATTTGTTATAATTTGTAAAATCTCTAATGTAAAAGATTGATAAAACTAACACTTAATAAAATGTTCATGAATGTTCAAGCAATAAAGTGATATATCATTTTGTATCACTTTATATAATGATACATAAATAACTGATACAAAAATAAATTCTCCTAAGAATAATTCATCAGCTTAGCATACCATCAGACCAAGTATTCAATGCTGGAAATAGAGAAGTGCTTCTGCACTTCCAAGTGGCACCTGAGAAAGCAGAGGGCCAGGGTTCCTATATCGCCCTAGGGAGACAAGAAGGCAAGGAACCCTTAGAGTCTGAGAAGAGTGTGACTGCTCCTCGTGTGCACCCTTTCTTGTTCTCAGGCTGTGATTTCCTTTGGAATCTGGCAAGGATGATTCTCCCCTGAGGGAAATGCATTGACCTTAACAGACAAGGGAGGCAAGCAACTATGATTTTATTATTAGATGTACTTTTCAGAAGCTGAAGTTTTTCTAAAAAGTTTCAGAAAGTGGTGTTTAAATTACTATAGCTGCAGGGCACCTGTAGTTTATGTGCTAACCATGTATGTATGTTTTATGAAGCTATTTAATCTGCAATTCACTTTTTTTAAAAGGCAATCACCATAGCAACTGACATCAGAAAGTTTTGTGCTGGCTTTGACATACAGAATACCTAGAAGATAATGCCATTTATATTCTATGAAGCTTGGTTAAGCTAGGAATGCCTGGTTTCAGGAAACTGAGAATTAACTCACTATTTTAGTCTTTTTTTTTTTTTTCCCTCATCACTTGGCAAATGATGAGGGTGGTGAAGTTAAAGCAAATTAAAAAATACTGAATGTTGGCTACAAAACTGCTACTGGCTGAGAAGGCTATTCCTTAAAGAGACCTTAGCAATTATAAAAGAAAGTCTAATATAAAAGGTCAGAGTTTTCCTTTCAATTATGAGGTATTCTCTGTAAAGAAAATAATTATTTCTCTTCATGAGCACATGAATGTAATTTTCACATAAAAGTTCAAAGCAGCTATGGAGACTAATTGCTTTTTTTTTCAGTAGCATGGTAAGGGTATGTCCATAAAAAACCATCTTCATCTCAGAGCAGAACAAAATAGTGAAAAAAATTTAAAAAATACTAAATGAAAATTTACCAACAATAAAAATTTTGAGAGTTGTTATATTTTAATATCAGAATACATAATATTGTTTTTGCTTGCAATAAAATGAATAAATGGCATTTAAAAATAGCATGTTAGGCATGTTTGCCATGAAGATTGTTAAAAACAAATATATTTCAATAAATGTCTCCTCATCTTTAAAGCTTTAGAAAATTTTTTCTTTAATTTTTATTCTGAAAGTATGTTTTAATGTTGGATTTTCCTTTTTATATCCTGATTATTTAAATGTATTTCTGAAGTTATTTCAATCAAATCATCAATTGTAAAATAGTGACTGGGTCATAGTTAATAAGTAAATAATTATATTATAATATTCAATTATATTAATTATTTAATATTTATTTAACATATTTTATTATATGTGCATGACTTCCAGGTACTACAGAGATAAGTTTTCAAATTGTTTATGGGATTCTTGCCTTTAATAAGTGTGCATTATAAAATAAGGATCTAAAGAGTCTCTTGATGAGGGTGAAGGAGGAGAGTGAAAGGGTCAGCTTAAAACTAAGATCATGGCACCTGGCCCCATTACTTCATGGAAAATAGAGGGTGGAAAAGGTGGAAGTAGTGATGGATTTCCTCCTTGTAGCCTCCAAAAACACTGCAGATAGTGACTGCAGCCATGAAGTCATAATATATTTGCTTCTTGGCAGGAAAGTTATGACAAACCTAGATAGTGTTCAAAAGAGGAGACATTGCCAACAAAGGTTCATATGGTCAAGCCCATGTTCTTCCCAGTGGCCATGTATGGTTCTGGACTTTAAAGAAGATGGAGCACCAAAGAACTGATGCCTTTAAATTGTGCTGGAGAAGACTTCTGAGAGTCCCTTGGACAGCAAGAAGATCAAACCAGTCAATCTTAAAAGAAATCAACCCTGAATACTCATTGAAAGTACACATATATATTTCAATAATACATATATACTTCAAGTATATATGTATACATATATATATGTATATATGAAGTATACATATATACTTCAAAAACACAGAAGTAGAGTTAAGAATATATATATATATATATATATATATATATATATATATATATATATAATTTGTATGACTAATTTGTGTTGTAGGGCAGAAACCAACACAACATTGCAAAATAATTATCTTTCAATTAAAAAAAAATACTAATGAGAAAGACACAAATAAAAGGAAAAAAGATTTTAAAAGCTGAATTGTGTGATACATGCAGTAAGTAATCATCTGATCATTTTCAGATCTACTTCGTGCAATCTCCAAGAAGGGCTGCTACAATCTTTTTGTTTTTATCTTTATATTTTATATGAAAGAAGATAACCACAATTTTATTATTTCCCCAAAGCCAAAATATATTCATGGGAAATTGCCTTTTAAATTCACATATATGCTGTGAGAATTGGACTATAAAGAAAGCTGAGCACCGAAGACTTGATGCTTTTGAACTGTGGTGTTGGAGAAGACTCCTGAGAGTCCCTTGGACAGCAAGGAGATCCAAACAGTTCATCCTAAAGGGGATCAGTTCTGGGTGTTCATTGGAAGGACTGATGTTGAGGCTGAAACTACAATACTTTGGCCACCTGATGCGAAGAGCTGACTCATTTGAAAAGACCCTGATGCTGGGAAAGATTGAGGACAGGAGGAGAAGGGGACGGCAGAGGATGAGATGGCTGGATGGCATCACCCACTGGATGGACATGGGTTTGGGTAAACTCCAGAAGTTGGTGATGGACCGGGAGGCCTGCTGTACTGCGGTTCATGGGGTCGCAAAGAGTCGGACACGACTGAGCGACTGAACTGAACTCAACTGATAATGCTGGCAATTAAGGAGTAAATTTAAGCTTGAATTAATTTCCTCTGTGGTGGAGCACCGCTTTTCTTCCTTACCTTTAGAAGTCAGCTTGTGGATTCTATTGCCATGAAAGGCCTCATCTAAAAGGACAATCTCCCTGCACACTCCATCTTAGACGTGCAGCAGTCGTGTGAGCCTGCTTTTACTTTTCCGGTTGCACACTTGACTCTTGAGACACTCAGAGTCTCTCCTAACACGCAAAATTTCAATTTCTCTTGCACTTTTGAAACGTTGCCTTACTTGTTTCCTCACTAACTTATTTTTGTTCTTCAGGGTCTGAATGTTGGGATATTTTACACATTTGTTTGTTTACTTATTTGTTTGTAGGACTGACATTCCCTTGGTTTCTTCCGATCCTCAATTGTAGCCTCATGTCCACATCCTGATGCTACCCATTTCTTGAAGGGGCTATATTTTTTCCAATTATTACTCTTTAGCTCTATTCACTTGCTTTCTTAAATAATCTTCCTCTATCATTTTACTCAGCTCTTTCTAGAATAGGGAATCTTATCTGTGATCCAATGACCCTTCATGTGTGAAAAGAATTCTAGAAGTCGGTAAACAAATAAAATGCGTGTAAAATTTTTCATGTGTAAACATTTACACATTTCTTTCCTGGGTAGAGTTTTACAGCATTTATCAATTGTTTTAAAGGGTCGACAAAAGACTCCAAAAGTTTGACTATTACTATTTATATTTCCAATGCACACACCCATCTTATTACATGTTCAAATAGTCACTGCATCTTCTACTAGCTTCTTTCTATTTCTTCGTCTCTATTGTTAAGTAGTGTATTGAGCTTATTTATTTTTTCAAAACTAATATATTTATTTTTAAATGAAGTAAAGAGGAAGATTTTTAATAATTAAAAATATAATTCATAAAGAAGATAGAAAAATCATAAACCTTTAGACACCTAACAACAAAGAAACAAAGATACATAAAGCAAAAATCACAATAAATATAAGGGGAAAATATATAATCATGCTGAGACACATTAATATTTCTCTGAGAATATTTTATCAAGTGCAGAAAAATAAGATTAGGAGCATCTTTATTGATGTAATTAATATTTTAAATATAATAGATTCTTATTTATATTAATCTTATATCCTTCACAGATATATTTAAAGTTTTGTATCTCATACATTGTAATAGATTTCCAGAGAATATTTAGAAAAACTGGCAAAAAGATAATCATTACTAAATTTCATAAAGTAGAACTCTTTTTTTGTGTGTGATTCAGTTGTGCATATACACATATATTATTTTTGAAATTATTTTCCATTATAGATTATCACAAGATATTGACTATAGTTCCCTGTGCTTACAGTAAACTTTTGTTGCTTGTTGCATATCTATTTTTTGTTAGAAATCTAGCATTCTATTCATACTAAGTCAAACAAGTCAAATCAAAATGTCATAAATTTTTTAGTTAGGCAAGGATTCATAAATTTTCTAAAAAATATGTATCATACATAATTTATATGTATAATGTATACAAAAGCTTTTCTACTATGCTTGATAAAGGCTTGAGAAAGAACATCAAAAATAAAAAAAGAGATGGAGAAACTGGAAAAACATATACTAAGTGTAATGGGAGCACTGAATGTGTGATAGAAAAAGTGAAACAAACTTGGTATACGTGTAAATCTATGGCTGATTCATATCAATGTATGACAAAACCCACTGAAAAAATAAAAAAAAATAAATAAAAAAAATAAAATAAAATAAAAAATAAAGAGAAAAAACAAAACAAAACAAAACAAAAAGATCCTCATATAGCCCAGTTTTTAAAACATGGCTGCTCATTAGAAACATATCTGGAGCTCTGATGAAAAAAAAGCAATACCTGAGCATTTGTATTTTTTAGAAAATTCAAAGATGATCTGATGTGCATCTGAATTTTAAAAAATGATTACAGATTTTTCTATTTAATAGTAGTTTTGGTGATATAGAGTTCTATTGTTTTTCTGTTGACCAATCATGATACAATGGTATTATGTGAGTAATAGTTACATAATCACAATAGTAAAAGATATTTATAAGTTTTCACAACCAATAGCCAAACAAAAAGTAAAAGATAATTATAATTGCAAACCATAATGGGAACATGATTAACCTAACAATATAGAATAATTACCAACAATTTGAGGAGTCAAGCAGAGTGATGTGGTAAGTGGAAGTGCATACATTCACATGTTTTCATCCATTCAGCCATTCTATGTCTCTTGGTTGGTACATTTAATCCATTTATATAGAAGGTAATTATCAATATGTATGATCCTACTACCATTTTCTTAATTATTTTGGGTCTATTTTCTTTGTAAGTATTTCCCTTCTCTTATTTCCTACCTTAGAGAAGTTCCTTTGGCATTCATTGTAAAGCTGGTTTGGTGGTGCTGAATTCTTTTAACTTTTGTTTTTCTGGAAATCTTTTGATTTTTCCATCAAATATGAAGGGGGATCTTGCTGGGTAGAATATTCATGGTTGTGGTTTCTTCCCTTTAATCACTTTAAATATATCATGTCATACCCTTCTGGCTTGTGACATTTCTGTTGAGAAATCAGCTAATTATCTGGTGGGAGTTCCTTGTATGTTGTCATTTTCACTTTTTCTTTTAATATTTTCTGTCTTCAATTTTTTCAGTTTGATTACTATGTATCTAGGTGTGTTCCTCCTTGAGTTTATCCTTCTTGGGATAACTATTGTAAACTAATGATTGACTATTTCCTTTTCCATGTTAGGAATTTTTCAGCTATTATCACTTCAAATATTTTTTCAGGTCCTTTCTCTCTCTTTTTTTCTTTCTGCGACCCCTATAATGTGAATGTTGGTGCATATAATGCTGTGCCAGAGGTCTCTTAGGCTGCCTTCATTTCTTTTCATTCTTTTTTTTCTGTATTCTCTTCTGTAGCAGTGATTTCCACCATTCTGTCCTCCAGGTCATTTATCCATTCTTCTGCCTCAGTTACTCTGCTATGGATTCCTTCTAGTGTATTATTCATCTCTGTTTGTTTGTTCTCTAGTTCTGTAGGTCTTTAGTAAACATTTCTTGCATCTTCTCAGTCTTTGCCTTCATTGTTTCCCCAAGATCCTGAATCATTTTCACTATCTTTATTCTGAATTCTTTTTCTTCAAGGTTACCTATCTCCACTTCATTTAGTTGTTTTTCTGGGGTTTTATCTTGTCCTTACATCTGGGACATAACTCTGCTTTTTCATGCTGATTAATTTTCTGTACTGTGGCTTTTGTCTTAGTCTCTGTGGACTGTGGTTCTTGGTTCTTCTGTCTGCCCTCTGATGTGGCTTCTTTGTCTTTGGACTTGGGAGTATCTTTTTTTGGTTCCAGCATTCTCCTGTTGATGGTTTTTCAATAACTGGTTGTAATTTTGGTGCTCTTGTAGGAAGAAATAAGTACATGTCCTTCTACTCCTGAACCAGAAGCCCTGAGCTTCTTAACTCCTGTATTGCATTGCTTGCATTAGAAGAGCTACCTAATTTTGCTACTTTGCCTATATGTGAATAAAGAAGATCTCAACATTTCTAGACCAGCCCCAAATATTTAAATTCAAATAAATTAAAATTAAATTGATTATCTCCTAATATTAAATGCCTCATATCTGTAGATGGCACTATAATTCTTTTGATCTAGTAGATGCAAAGCTTTGAAAATCTCTCTCTCTTGTTCTCTTTCTCAATTCCCAGGTGGAACTGACCTCCTCCACTATTGCATCACCCTCTGTTTCTCTGAAGCTAAAATTATTGATGTAGCTTTTCTTTTTGCACATTTTCCTATTCTACAATTCATCTCTAAATGTTACCATCAGAAGAAAACTTCTTAATGTGTTATACTTTGATTTCAACTTTCAGCAAAATTCTGGTGAAACTAATTGTCCTGATGCCAAATCTCACAATTCTACACTTATTAAGAAACTTCACTATTTAGTTCTCATTACTGTTTCCAGACTTGCATCTCCAGTATTAAGCAACCCAAATGTCTTTCCAAAAGAAACTGTTGTACAAGTACACAATGTACAAAGTGCTGTGCTTAGTCACTCAGTCGTGTCTGACTCTTTGTGACCCTATTGACTGTAGCCCACCAGGCTCCTCTATCCATGGGATTCTCCAGACAAGGATACTGGGGTGGGTTGCCATGCCCTCCTCCAGGGGATCTTCCCAAGCCAGGGATCAAACCCAGGTATCCTGCAGTGTAGGTGGATTCTTTACCATCAGAGCTACCAGAGAAGCCCACCATGTATGATATTCCTGCATCAGTGTTGCACCTAAAAGTGCAACATTTTTGTCAAATTACATGCATCATTTTTAAAAATCATATTAAAATTCTATATTACCCAAGAAAACTTTCCCAATTTTTCTACATGTTCATGGTGTTCATTCCTGAAAATCAGGTTAAAAATACAACCAAGCAGGCTGTTCTTTTTTTTTTGCAAAGAACTTAGCATATTCAGAAGGCATGAAATATTTGAGTCACCTTGCCATTTTGTGAACATTCCCAACTAGCACTTAGGTCCTTCATGGCAAAGATTGTGCTTTAATCATATGTTTTCTATCCCAGAGATTTCTTAGTTATGCAGGCTACATAGTCAGAGATTTTTGTGCAAAGAATAAATTCCATAGAAGTGTTCCAATTTTAAAAGTGGGTTTTACAACAAAGCTGCAAGATAAAATAGTGAATATCCAATTAAATTGGAATTTCATAATCATAAAATAATTTGCTAATGAAACAATATTTATGACAATTGATGAATAATTTTGGTACATGTATATCCTATGGAATATTTGGGATATACTTATACTAAAAAGCATCTGTTGTTTATCTGAATTCAAATTTTACTAGTTTTCTGTATTCCTATTTATTGACTCTGGCAACTTTAGTTTTCTTTTAAGGGAAAAGCAATTATACAAAATTTAAAACTAAACACTAATGATGTGAAAGTTAAACAATAGCTTCAGTGTTTTGTTTTGTTTTTTCTTCCCATTTAGAATCCAATAGAATATTTTGTGAAAAATAATTTATAAATATAAATTTTGAATTTTGTGGCTGAAGATTCAAAACCAACTGTCTTTTTCTCATTGCAAAGTGCCACAATTCCTCAAGTGAGTTAGTGGCTTCTCTCTTTTCTTAATCAGGTTTATTTGGTTTTTCAACATTTAACATATTATAAAAGTTTGATATGTACCAGGTAGTTTCTTAGCTGTTGGTGATATAGCAGCAAATAAGACCAATGAAATATCTACTTTAAAGTGACAGATATGATAATAGAAAAAGAATTCAATTTCAGACAGCAATAAATGCTATGAGGAAAACAAAGCAGGTAGAGTAATAAGGGCTGAATGGTCAGGGAGACTCTGTGGAAGCAGTCACAGTGAGTTAAATAGAAGCTTGAATGACAGGAATGAGCTATTCAGGGAAATGGGTAAAGGAGGACCATTCCAGGCAAAGGGAACAGTTGAAGCAAAACTCAAATGGAAGAACAAACTTGACATATCTGGCAAATCAAAGAATTTCGTTACTTGACTAATAGGGCTGGGAAAGGTGAATGGTTACAGATAAGGAGAGAGAGGTGGGTAGAGGATAGATCTTGTACAGTCCCATTGGCCATGTTAAGGTTATTGGATTCAATATTCAATATCTTAAAGTTCTACAAAAAATAAATAAATAAGTAAATAAAATAAATAAAAGGCTGTTTTGAGTGACATGTAGAACGTTAATTGTTGAGGGTGGGAGACAAGAACAAAAATTGAGCAGCCAGTCAAGTAGGTCTTCTGCTAGCGCAAGAAGAAATATGGGTCCTGCCTACTAAGGTATCAGAGTTGGAGATAGTGACTCACAGATGAAATCAGTATTCATTTTCAGGTCAGAGCTAACAAATTGTGTTAACAGAACACTGAAGACAAGAGAGGAATATAGGATAACTTTTTATTTGAATATCTGTATGAGTGGGAAACTAGAGGAAGAAGCATGATTAGCAGGACTGAAGTGATTAACAAATTTGGGATTGGGGTGGAATGCTTATTTGTGGCTAGAATTCTAGATAAAATCTTATTTTTTTACGGCAAGAGAAAAAGTCCTTGCTAAGGATTATAAACCCTTTCTGATATGTTTCGGAGAGTACATATGACTGACAACCTCTCCCAAGTACAATTACTGTTGTCCAGTCTCTCACTCATGTCCAACTTTGCAACCCCATAGACTGCAGCACACCAGGCTTCCCTATTCTTCACCATCTCTTGGGGTTTGCTCAAATTCATGTCCATTGAGTCAGCAATGCCATCCAATCATCCTTGGTTGTCCCCTTCTCCTCCTGCCTTCATCTTTCCCAGCATCAGGGTCTTTTTCAATGAATTGGTTCTTCTCATCAAGTGGCCAAAATATTGGAGCTTCAGCTTCAGCATCAGTCCTTCCAATGAATATTCAGTATTGAAGTCCTGTAGGATTAACTGGTTTCATCTCTTTGCAGTCCAAAGGACTCTCAAGAGTCTTCTCCAGTACCACAGTTCAAAAGCATCAATTCTTTGGCACTCAGCCTTTTCTATGGTCCAACTCTCACATCCTACATGACTACTGGAGAAACCATAGCTTTGACTAGATGGGCCTTTGTCATCAAAGTGATGTGTCTGCTTTTAATATGCTGTCTAGGTTGGTCATAGCTTTCCTTCCAAGGAGCAAGCATCTTTTGATTTCATGGCTGCAGTCACCATCTGCAGTGATTTTGGAGCCCCCCAAAATAAAGTCTCTCACTACTTCCATTGTTTCCCCATCTATTTGTCGTGAAGTGATGGGACTGGATGCCAAGATCTTAGTTTTTTGAATGTTGAGTTTTTAGTCAGCTTTCTCACTTTTCCTCTTTCACTTTCATCAAGAGACTTTTTAGTTCCTTTTCACTTTCTACAATTAGGGTGGTGTCATCTGCATATTTGAGATTATTGCTATTTCTCCCAGCAATCGTGATTCCAGCTGTACTTTAACCAGCCCAGCATTTCACATGATGTACTCTGCATAGAATTTAAATAAGCAGTGTGACAATAGCATGTACAAATAGGAAATTGCATGTCTATTATCAGGGAGTAAATGTTTTAGAAATGTTAATTTCAATTTAACATATGTGCCAATATTTAAATTTCTCAAAGTTAAAGGCCAGGCTTATTATTAATCTTTACTGTAAATATCTTATAACTGTTGTGACAACTGCCTAGTAGATGCTAATTAATAACTTTCCATTTTAATTGTCCCCTTTGTATGTATACTTGTAGCACATTAACTGAGATCACATTATTCTCTCAAATAATCTTCTATTGTTTTTTAATCCGTAGTCTTCTTCTCTAAACTCTGACTGTGAGACCAAAAATACTAGTTAAAATTAATTTTTTTATTTAAAGGTTTTTCCCAGTACATTATTGAACACATAAAACATACTCATAAGTACATGTTAAATGAAAGAAATTCATATCTTGGAGATAGAAATCAAATTCAAAAATAATTGTAAAGCCACTTTATTTGGAATCAAATGTATAATGTCTAAGGCCATAATAGAAAAAAAAGTCAGCTTTTGAGACTGTATTACCTACTAGTATGTGATACATAGCATGTGAAACAGCAGGTACACTAAATTTTGAGCATTAACCAGGTTAATCCTCAAAGCAAACACTTTAGCTCTCAAAATCTAAGGTTGCTTTTTGGACCTTCATGTCATCTCTCTCTGTACACCTTATAGTTCACATGAGGATTCTATCCTTTCTGATTAAGACAGCCAGTAGATTCTGTCAGCTAGGTCAATATCTCAGTAGTGGAAAAATAGAAGATTGTAAATAACGGGAACTATTTTCTATGATTGGTGAAATCTTATGGCAAAGCAAGCATGCTTTTCTCCAGGGCTAGGAAATTCAAGTTTTATCTTAGATATCTCATTCTCAACATTTCAAGGTTTATATGAGAATAAATGTATGATTTCATAGCTTTTTAAACAATTATATTTTAAGTTTCATGAATAAAACTCAAACCAATCTGCATAAGATGAGGTCAGAATGTGTGCTGTACCCAAGCTCCCAGGCCCTGTGAGGAAGAGGAATTTCTTCACCAAGCCAGACAGTTAGCAGTGATCTCTCGAGGCTTATAGTGAGGAAGGGGAGTTTATTGAAAAGAAACATAACAGACTTCTGACATAGACATCAGAAGGGAGTAAAAGAGAATACCCCCAAAGTTAACTTGAGCAGAACATTATATCCTTTTCAGTTAGCTGCTGAGAATAAATAAAAAGAATATCTCAAGTTTGTAAAAGTTTTGCCAGACCCCTTCCCAAGGCATACATCCTGAGATAACATCTGTACAAGATTAATGAGAAGGAATGAGTTCCTGTTAAGAAGGAAAACATGCCTTTAGGCAAGATATATTGTTGTTGTATAATCATTAAGCAGTGACTGCTTGACTACCAAGACAAAGGATGCATACCTCCTCCCTAAGGGGCCTTGGACTACTTATCAAACTGCCTGAGGTTAACTATATCAAAGCTAACCACAACAATTACAAACATTGGATCCTTCTACCTATGTTGTTGTTCAGTAACTAAATCTCCTCCCTGTGACCCCATTTACTGCAGCACACCAGGCTTCCCCATCCTTCACTAACTCCTGGAGTTTGTTCAGATTCGTGTCTATTGAGCCGGTGATGCCATCCATCCATCTCATCCCTCTACCTAAACTGTGCTGTGTTCACTCATGTCAGACTCTGTGTGACCCCGTGGATTGCAGTCCACCAGACCCCTCTGTCATTGGGGATTCTCCAAGCAAGAATACGGGAGTGGGTTGCCATGCCTCCCACCACCTTCTACCTATATTACCTATTTAATAGGATCTCATGAGCTAATATTTGTAAATACTTAAAGCATTGCATGACACCTATTAAGCATCATATCCAAGTTTTCAATATAAATAAGTAAACGTGATTATATAATAAGTGCAGAGGTGTAGTTTCTGGGCTGTTTGTGGTGAATCAGAGGTGTCGCTATGTCCTTTCACATCAGTGAGCCATATAACCAGTTTTTTTTTTTTTTGGGGGGGGGCTCATTTATAATATTTGACATTATCTATGGTATAAATGATACAACTCTGGATGATTTTGAGCTATTAATGTGATGTCATTGTGCTGTTTGGAGGAAATGGGGATAATCAGTTTTCATGAGCTAGTATCATTTGTATCATATACTTTACTAAAAGTTGTATATGTGAAAGTTAATATTGTTTTTATCTGAAATAAAAAATAGCAACCTAGAATGGATTTGTCTTTATGTATTTTCCAACATTTTATCCAAATCTGAATCTTCTTGTCTTATTGCATATGCTATATTTATTCAGTTTTACTCATTGTTTTTCATTTAACCTTCTGCAAGCATTGACTTTGAACTAGGTGGGTGAATGCATGGCACACACCGTCACTGCTCCCCATAATATCACCGTATGCACCATATACACAATTATAACCTTGTTCAGACTTAAATCCATCATTCTTCTCAAGATACAACTCCAAGAAGTCACTTCCAGTTAACTATATTTTAACAAATGATTACAGCTACCTTACCAATCTCTTTGCTTCTAGTTCTGATCATCTATTCTTAATAGTAACACTGACCAACATTTAGGGAATTTCTTCCATGTGTAAATCAATGCTCTAAATAGTTTTCATGTGATAATTCATTTAAACCTCCAATATTATGAAAGAAATTATTTACACAAATAATGAAATCAAGAAACAAAGAGATTAAATTTCCCTAGGTTTATGTGTCTCAGAAATGTAAAGCCTGAAATCAAAGCCAGATATTTAGACTGCCTTATTTTACTTTCAAATCAAGATTCTCATCTTCTTCTTTAAAATATTTTTCTAGAGTTCTTTAACATCCCCATTTCCCCAAATATTTTGAAGTCCCTGTCTTCATTGTCCTTTATCAAATACATCTATTAAGATTATTATCAATTCATTTTCTTATAAGTCTAACCAAATTTCAAAACTATATTCAATTCTTATATCAACCAATTCAAGACTATGCAATCATTTATCCTCATAATTCACTCAGAGTTTGAATTCTAAGCACCAAATTGAATTTTTTCTAAAATAAGCATATGAATGCTGGACTGGCTGCTACTTCTTTTTGTGTTCAGCAAGGTCGAGTTACTCTTTTATGCTTTAGGAAACATATAAATTAAGTACTCATTATCTAACACCTAACTGATATTATTCTTTATTCCAAAGTGGTATGCTTTAGGAAACATATAAATTAAATACTCATTATCTAACACCTAACTGATATTATTCTTTATTCCAAAGTGGTATGCATGTTTTGGGATCTTCCCAGATGGTGCTACTGGTTAAAGAATATGTCTGCCAATGCAGGATACCTAAGAGACTCTGGTTGATCCATGAGTTGGGGAGATCCTCTGGAAGAGGGCAGGGCAACTCACTCCAGCATTTTTGCCTGGAAAATCTCATGGACAAAGGAGCCTGGCTGGCTACAGTCCATGGGGTCACATAGAGTCAGACATGACTGAATTGACTGAGCACGTACACAAACATGTTTTCATTCCTATGGTTTTTAACTTTCATTAGTTGGCTCTGTGTTTTCTTTATTATTTATTTAATTATATAAATGTACACCTAGCAATCTGTTTACATACAAATGTATAAAACATGATTTAGCCCTTGAAGAATGTATGATACATGCAGGGAAGAAAATTAAAAAAAAAAAAAAAGAGCAGTGAAAAGTGTTGTATTATTAGCACAATACTTTCAGGTAATCTTCAATGATTTTTAGGTTATATATTTCAATTATTTATTATTCATGATTCTAAAATTTAAAAATGTTTTAAGCACAAAAATCACCTTAAAATATTTTTATTTGAGTATAATGTACACCAAAGAAATGATGGAAATTACATCTCTACTCTAGCCACATCCTTGAAATCTTACCCACCACTGGTCAAAACTTAACTTATTATCTCCGGGATTTTTGTTGTTGTTTTTGATGTTCTCTGTATGGATACCACTGACATTCATTGTGATAGAAATAATTCATCTTAGGAACTGAATTTTTTGAAGTGGCCTCCATTTTTTCTTAGCTTTTTTTTTTTTTTTTTTTTTTGCCCCATTTAAGGAAATCAACAGGGTTGTGATGAGTCCTGAAGAATTACCTGACAAAAGCAAAATGTCCACCACTGAAATGTCTTCCTCATTACAGGACTCTGATTCCATCGCTCCTTTTCTTTGTCCATCATGAAGATGGGCTTCATATGTTTCATTTACTGCTAAGTGGTTAAAACATAAGTGTGTGTGCTCAGCTGTGTTCAGCTCTTTGTGACCCCATGGACTGCAGCCTGCCAGGCTCCTTGGTCCATAGAATTTTCCAAGCAGGATACTGGAAGGAGTTACCATTTCCTCCTCCAGAAGATCTTCCTGATACAGGGATTGAACTCATGTCTCCTTTGTCTCCTTGATTGGCAGGCAGGTTCTTTACCTCTGAGCCACCTGGGAATCCCTGGCTAAGCTATAAATGAAGTCTTTTCACTGATTGGCTTATTTCTTACAAAGAGGGTAGAAAATTTTTATTATCCTAAATACTATTAGCTCAAATAATATTTTACTTTAAAAATTCACATCATTAAACACTAGAAGAAGAAAAGAGGAAAACTGACTCTTACTCTAGCTGGGGTATGTTACATAAATTTATCTCTAGGTCAAGATGAATTTTAAAATAAAATATATACTATATCTTAACTAAATGCTATTTCGACATGGAAAATGCTATTTCTCTTTTATTCAGTTTATGAGTAGAAAATTATAACATACTCTGTAGAAAAATTTTAAGACATAAACATCTACTTTTTCTTTCTTCAGTCTCCAGATATGTTGTTCAGTTGCCAAGTTGTGTCCAACTCTGTGACCCCATGAGCTGCACACAATAGGCTTTTCTAGCCTTCGCTATCTCCCAGAGTTTGCTCACACACATGTCAATTGAGTCAGTGGTGCTATCTAACCATTTCATCCTCTGTCTCCCCCTTCTCCTTTTGCCTTCAATCTTTCTCAGCTTCAGGGTCTTTTCCAATGAGTTGAATCTTTGCATCAGGTGTTCAAAGTTTTGGAGCTTCAGCTTCAACATCTATCCTTCCAATAAGTATTCAGGATAGATTTCCTTTATGAATATATATTTGAATCAGTTCTAATGAGATGGATGAAACTGGAGCCCATTATACAGAGTGAAGTAAGCCAGAAAGATAAAGACCAATACAGTATACTAATGCATATATATGGAATTTAGAAAGATGGTAATGATAACCCTATATGCAAGAAAGAAAAAGAGACACAGATGTATAGAACAAACTCTTGGACTCTATGGGAGAAGGCAAGGGTGGGATGATCTGAGAGAACAGCATTGAAACATGTATATTATCAAGTGTGAAACAGATCACCAGTTGAGGTTGGATGCATGAGACAAGTGCTTGGGGCTGGTGCACTGGGATGACCCAGAGGGATGGGATGGGGAGGGAGCTGGGAGCGGGGTTCAGGATGGGGAACACATGTAAATCCGTGGCTGATTCATGTCAATGTATGGCAAAAACCACTACAATATTGTAAAGTAATTAGCCTCTAACTAATAAAAATAAATGGAGAAAAAAAAAAAAAAAACACGTGAAAACTGGTCAAATTTTCTGTAGCCATTTAGTAATGAAGATGGAAGAAAAAAAGGAATGTTTTGGTACATTTTCCTTTATTAGTATATTTTTTAATTATTTTTTTAATTGAAGGATAATTACTTTAGCATATGTGGTGGTTTTTGCCAGGCATTCACATGAATCAGCCACAGGTACACATGTGTCTGCCCATCCTGAACACCCTTTTCGCTTCCCTCCCCACCCCATCCCTCTGGGTTGTCCCAGAGCACTGGCTTTAAGTGTCCTGATTCATGCATCAAACTTGCACTGGTCGTCTATTTTACATATGGTAATATAAATATTTCAATGTTATTTTCTCAAATCATTCCATCCTCACCTTCTCCCAATAGTCCAAAAGTGTGTTCTTTACTGTGTCTCTTTTTCTGTGTCTTTTTCTGACTTGCATATAAGATCGTCATTACCACCTTTCTAAATTCCATACATATGTGCTAATATACTTTAATGGTGTTTCTCTTTCTGACTTACTTCACTCTGTATAATAGGATCTAGTTTCTTCCACCTCATTAGAACTGACTCAAATGCATTCTTTATTATAGCTGAGTAATATTCCATTGTGTATATGAATCACAACTTCCTTATCCATTCATCTGCTGATGGGCATCTAGGTTGCCTCCATGTCCAAGCTATTGTAAACAATACTACAATAAACACTGGGTACAGGTGTCAATTTCAGTTCTGGTTTCCTTGGTGTATATGCCCAGCAGTGAGATTGTTGGGTCATATGGCAGTTCTATTTCCAGCTTTTTAAGGCATCTCCACACTGTTCTCCATAGTGACTGCATCAGTTTTCATTCCTACCAATAGTGCAGAAGGGTTCCCTTTCCTGCACACCCTTTCCAGCTTTTATTGTTTGTAGACATTTTGATGGCTGCCATTCTGACCAGAGTGAGGTGATACTCATTGTGATTTTGATTTGCATTTCTCTAATAATAAGTGATGTTGACCATCTTTTCATGTGTTTATTAGCCATCTGTATTCAAAGAATGCTCAAACTACCGCACAATTGCACTCATCTCACACGCTAGTAAAGGAATGCTCAAAATTCTCCAAGCCAGGCTTCAGCAATATGAGAACCATGAACTTACAGACATTCAAGCTGGTTTTATAAAAGGCAGAGGAACCAGAGATCAAATTGCCAGCTTCCTCTGGACTATCGAAAAAGCAAGAGAGTTCCAGAAAAACATCTATTTCTGCTTTATTGACTATGCCAAAGCCTTTGCTGTGTGAATCACAATAAACTGTGGAAAATTCTGAAAGAGATGGGAGTACCAGACCATATGACCTGCCTCTTGAGAAACCTATATGCAGGTCAGGAAGCAACAGTTAGAACTGGACATGGAACAACAGACTGGTTCCAAATAGGAAAAGGAGTACGTCAAGGCTGTATATTGTCATCCTACTTATTTAACTTATATGAAGAGTACATCATGAGAAACGCTGGGCTGGAGGAAGCACAAGCTGGAATCAAGATTGCTGGGAGAAATATCAATAACCTCATATATACAGATGACACCATCCTTATTGCACAAAGTGAAGAGGAAATAAAAAACCTCTTGATGAAAGTGAAAGAGGAGAGAAAAAGTTGGCTTAGAGTTCAACATTCAGAAAACTAAGATCATGGCATCTGGTCCCATCACTTCATGGGAAATAGATGGGGGAAGTGGAAATGGAAGCAGTGTCAGACTTTATTTTTTTGGGCTCCAAAATCACTGCAGATGGTGATTGCAGCCATGAAATTAAAAGACACTTACTCCTTGGAAGGAAAGTTATGACCAACCTAGATAGCATATTAAAAAGCAGAAACATTACTTTGCCAACAAAGGTCCATCTGGTCAAGGCTATGGTTTTTCCAGTGGTCGTGTGTGGATGTGAGAGTTGAACTGTGAAGAAAGCTGAGCACTGAAAAATTGATGCTTTTGAACTGTGGTGTTGGAGAAGACTCTTGAGAGTCCCTTGGACTGCAAGGAGATCCAACCAGTCCATCCTAAAGGAGATCAGTCCTGGGTGTTCATTGGAAGGACTGATACTGAAGCTGAAACTCCAATACTTTGGCCACCTCATGTGAAGACTTGACTCATTGGAAAAGATCCTGATGCTCAGAGGGATTGGGGGCAAGAGAAGGAGGGAATGACAGAGGATGAGATGGCTGTTGGCATCACTGACTCGATGGACATGAGTTTGAGTAAACTCCAGGAGTTGGTGATGGACAGGGAGGCCTGGCGTGCTGCGATTCATGGAGTCGCAAAGAGTCAGACACGACTGGGCGACTGAACTGAATTGATTAATTTTTTGGAGAAATATCTGCTCAGTTCTTTGGCCCACTTTTTGATTGGTTTGTTCGTTGTTTTTGTTTTGTTTTGTTTTTGTTTTTTGGTTTTGAGCTTCATGAGCCACTTGTATATTTGATGATTAATTATTTGTCAGTTGCTTCATTTGTTATTATTTTCTCCCATTCTGAAGGTTACCTTTTCACCTTGCTTATAGTTCCTTCTTTGTGTAAAACCTTTTAAGCTTAATTAGGTCCAGTTTGCTTACTTTTGGTTTTATTTCCATTACTCTGGGAGTTGGGTCAAAGAAGATCTTGCTGTGATTTATGTCAGAAAATGTTCTATGTTTTTCTCTAAAAGTTTTATAGTTTGTGGTCTTACGTTTAGCTTTAATCCATTCTGAGTTTATTTTGGTGTATGATGTTAGAAGTGTTCTAGTTCCATTGTTTTACATGCGGTTGACCAGTTTTCCCAGCACCATTTATTAAAGAGATTGTCTTTTCTCCATTGTATATTTTGCCTCCTTTGTCACAGATAAGGTGTCCATAGGTGCATGGATTTATCTCTGGGCTTTCTATTTTGTTCCATTTATCTATATTTCTGTCTTTTGCAAGGACCATGTTCTCTTGATGACTGTAGCTTTGTCATATAATCTGATGTCAGGAAGGTTGATTCCTTCAGTTTCATTCTTGTTTCTCAAGATTGCTTTGGCTATTTGAAGTTTTTTGTGTTAGAATACAAATTGTGAAATTATTTGTTCTAGTTCTGTGAGAAATACTATTGATACCTTGATAGCGATTGCATTGAATCTGTAGATTGCTTTGGGTAATATACACATTTCACTATATTGATTTTTTGAATCCACAAACATGGTACATTTCTCCATCTATTTGTGTCACAATTGATTTCTTGCATCAGCGCTTTATAGTTTTCAATGTATAGATCTTTCAATTTTGATAAGTTTGATATCTTTTAATACCATTTTATCATCTTAATTATTTCTGAATTAGTATTAACTGATTTTTTATTTTTTGTTACAATTTGTATTTACCTATTTCTTTGCAAGAGTGATTTTTTTTTTTTTTTGCAGGGTAACAAGTGAAAATGTTATGTATTTTTATGCTGGACCTTATTGCATTATTTTAAAAAAAAAATTGAGATTTTTTTTTTTTTCTTGGATGCAGTTGAATAATTGGGAAGAATATGTTTTTTGTTTTTTGGATTTTGTTGTTGTTAGGAAATTATTTAGGGCCTTTTAGATAGGACCTCAGTAATACTTGATCTAGGGCTAATTTTTACCTGCTACTGAGATGATAACCTTCTGTATACTCTAATGACATGTGAATTACAAGTTTTTTCTACTTTGTTAGTTCAGAACAAGAATTTTTCCTGACCTTATTTGAGCTTCAAGGGTTGTTCTATAAATTCTTTCAGATGGCTCTGTACAGATGTTTACTTCTCACCACTCCATTGAAGGCTTGAATAGTACTCCCTAGGAATCACTATAGTTGTTTCTCTCTCTCCCTCTCTCTCTCCTAATCTCTCACTCTTGTGCTCTGCTGTACCGTTCAAACTCTAGATGCTTTGTGCTTTCTATATCCCAACTGTGCCAGTTCAAATAAGAAAGATGATAAAGCTCAGACTGATGACTGACTAAAACCTGGAAATCTTCTCCAAGTGCTAAACTAAGGCAATCATAGGACACTCCACTTTGTTTTCCTTTTAGAGAGCACTGTCCTTTGCTGTCTGTTCTCTGGGTTCTGAAGGCAGTTGTTCTATATGTCTGTCCAATTTTTAAAGTTATTACATAAAAACTGACCTGAACTGGAGGTATTGGAATAGTGTCTATAACGGAGCTTGAATGTTATTTAATTTTGTGTATCTGTATACTCAGAGTTAACTAATTTGTGTGTGTGTGTGTGTGTGTGTGTGTGTGTGTGTGTGTGTATATACTATGTACAGAGAAATCATTACATGTCTGAGTTAAAGCATAGACACTGCTCTCATATTGTTTGATATCTAAAAGTCACTCTAAAAGACAGCCAATCAAAACACTGCATAATTTATCTCTCAAAGAATACAACTACTACAAGGGACTAATGAGAGTCAAGAAATTAATTACAACACTTTTGGCAACTTTAACAACAACAACAATCAATCAATGGCTTTTCTAAATAAATTTTATTTTTCATTTTAGTCACAGTTCTATATGTCAGATGAATCTTTCGGATGTCTCTTTTCTGATCAGTTAACTGAAGGTGTAAAATTTCTCTATCATAGCATATCATAATTTCAGAATTACTCACTTCTAGCAGCATAAGTGAAAGTATCAGTCAAAATATCTTGAGAAATAATAGGACCAAAGCTTGAATTAGTGCATCATATGTAGATATATCAATTATATAAATTATTTCATGTGACCTGAACCTAACCGCAAAGGAGCTTGAGAAATAACTTTATATGTACCTAGAAAAAATAATCAGAATTGGGAGTACTTAGTCAGTGTCTAGTATGGGCCTATGAGGATGACTAGTGAGTTTCATCTTATTAGAATGGATATGCATACGGTATAGTAGGAGGAAAGAGGCAATTTGGAAGAAAGTGATTCAGAACTTTAAAATCCACACAGAAAATCTTTGAGATCTATAGAATAAGAAATATAAAACTATTATTGATAAATGGTTATATAAGATAGATTTGGAAAAGCTCATGTTAAAATATGTGAGACAAATAAAGAGGATACATAAGTGAAGTCAGCAAAATTTTGGAAGTTCTATATGGTGGTACAAAATTATTGGGTCAGAAGATTATCAATTAAAAGGTCATGAAAGTTGAGACTCAAAGAAACTTTCAGAGGAAAGAGACATAGAATTTGGTAATCAATAAGAAGTATGGGAAAAATAAAAGAAAGAATTACAAAACAAACCCAAAATCACCTTAATCAAAATTCCCATGGAAAACATAGGCCATTTATACATGGGACTCTCTGAATTAACTTAACGAACTAGAAGATTGAACTAAGTTTTGTTGCTTAAAAAAAAAAAAGTATAGATGTTATACTTTTTGCCTCAGAAGAAAAGGGTGTCATGGGTGAAATGAGTTTGCTCTTCCCTCATTAAAAAAAAAAAAAATTCCTTAGAACATTTAAGGATTCTGTATCAGTAGTTTATAGATTTTTTGGTGTACTATTGCCATGCACTTAAATGTGTCAAACTATAAAATCATTTAAACTGCACGAAGTTAGAACGTAAAACCTGTACATGACTGGTCACAGGAGTATTTAAAGAGAAGTGGAAATGTCAAGATCATAAATTAGCTTTTACTTTAGTGAAAGTCTTGACAAATGCAAGAATATAACTTTTGAACATGAGGGAAAGTTTTCAGTTACCTACCATTAACAACTTTCAGTGTCCTATCCTTAAACCCGAAAGTGGTTTATCTGAATACAATGTATATTATTATTAGCTGAATTTTTTTTCCTGTTCTTCACAGCCATCAACCAACACACACACACACACACACACACACGAACACAAGATTCACTTGCAGATAATCATATAAGTCTTTACTTGAAAACATTTGTTTTTGATTAGTAATTCCTGTAATCAACTTGTAAGTAATAGCTGCCATTGTATTGAATATGACTTCATCCTTACCTCTATAAATGCATTTTACACATGATATTTCCTTTCCTTTAATTGATACAGTTATGCTTTATTTTACCATTGAGTTGACTGATATTGATGAAGATTAGGAAAAGTGTTTTGAACTTTAAGCATAGCTTTTAAAATATCAGTTTTATCAACTTTCACAAAGGAAGACTTAAAGGAGAAATATAAAGATTGAAATGATATCTATTGTTTCCAAACAGAATGGGTTCTCCAACAGGAAGAACTTAACTGAAAATGTATTTATCCCCCTAAAAACAAGATAAAGAAATATTCCCTTTAGTTGAGGGAAAACAAAGCATATAACATAGATCCATATTTTTTAGTTGGGAGAAAAGATATGATAGAGGAATGAGATTATTATTGGTCTTAGAGACTTATTTCACTTATTCATCTTAATTTTGATCAGTACATCCAAGATGAGAAACAAAATAATGAGTTGTTAGTGAGGTCTTTGGTCCTATGGCTATGTGGATAATTTTAAGAATGATCAATGAACCAGGTGGTTTTACACCTGTCATGAGGTACTCATGACCAAGGAAAAAGAGAGCTTCAGAAAAAGACTGAAAAAGGGAATTATGAAAGTACATGGTAGTAAAGTTTATGACTTATTGTAGCATTAAGGAAACTAATTTCATATAATATTGATAAAGTTTTCAAAGTACAGTGTGTTGGAGATGAAACTTCTTGTAGAGAAAAATGTGCAGAATATAAAAAGATAAGAGAAGTGTAACAGCAAACATTCAGCAGTAGTTGTAAGAACAGAAGTTACAGTTTTTCATATTGACATTTAGATTTTCTAAAGAATTTTTTTTTTAATTCTCTTGGAGGAATCTTCATACAGAAAAGATAGTTATCTGGGTGAAAATAAATGCAGGACTAAAAATCAATGATTTCAATTCAACTGTTGCAGTTTGACCAAGAACAGGGCTGAAGGTTAATCTTCCTATTATATAAATAAGTAAAACTTAAAACTTAAAAGATTGCTAGCTGAATAGAATCATATCTGGGTGATATATATTATAATGAGTTACATACCTGTGTTTGCTGACTCAAATACAGCACACATCCTCACACATATGCAAAACCATTCATTAGTATTGTCATCAAAAGGCTATCCATCAGGGATACAAAGATAAATAACATATAAACACCTGCTCTGCCAACTCCTACCAATAGCATTATCTTTTTTGTACCTTAGTGCCAGAGCAGGGACAACTTAGGTTATATCTTGTAAACAACTAGCTTGAAAGCATTACTTTATAGAACTTATGTCTGAACAGGTCTCCTGTATCTATTAGTCAGACTAGCTCATGAATCTGAAATAGATCCATGAAGAAATTTCTGTTTAATATACTTTATTAAAGTACGCAAATTGAAGCCTTAAAAAGTACCTTTCAGCCCCCCTCCCCCAACCTCCAAGGAAAAAGAGGGGCTGGAAATTGAGTTAATCACCAATGACCAATGATTTAATCAACCATAACTACATAATGGAGCCTCCACAGAACCCTACACAATAGTGTTTAGAGAGACTCCTGGTTAATGAATGCATTTATGTTTCAGGAAAGTGGCGTGTCCCAAATTCCCTGCAGACAGAAGCTCCTGCACCCTTTCTTATTTTGCCCCATGTACCTTCTCATCTTGCTGTTCATTTGCATCCTTTATAATAAATCAGTAATAGTAAGTTAAAAAAAATAATAAGTTGAATTCTATGGGCTTTTTATGAGCATTCATTACATAAACAAAATTTATGATTAAAATATATTTATAAAAGTTGGAAAAATTCAAGGATACACAGAAGATCAGTGAAACCAAAAATATCACTTTTGCATATATATATTTTTGTGACATTTAGCATTTTTAGAAACAGTTGAACTAAAAATAAATTTCAGCCATTGGAGTTAAAATTTGCGTAAATATATTCTAAACACTGATTTGAGTGTAGGAACCAGTTTGCCAGTTCCAGACAGATTGTTTCTTAGAGAGAATGACTTATAGATCCCTTAGTTTTTCAGTTTATCCTTGGTGCTAGTGATTTCTTCTTGACCATTATAGTGAAAAGCTACTTAGCTTAATTTTATCCTATTGCATGACTTTTTAGAGGCACTATGCAGCAGTTCTCTTACTCCTTTTTTATTTTTATTTTTCTAATACTTCTTTGTGAAAGTCTCTGACAAATCTAAACTTATAATAGAAATATTATAAATGAGGGTCAGTTTAAAACTGAGGAAAATGTCAAGCATTCTTCATATTAGAAATTGTTCAATTGGATTTTCTAACCTGTTGAGGAGTGAAAGTAAAGAAAATATTTGTGCATTCTGCCCTTTCTAGCACAGTAATAGGTATTCCTGTAAAAAGATAATAGCAGGGAATCTTTCCTGTTGAGCAGCATCAGTCATAAAGTGAGATGATGGGGAGGACCACATGCTACACAGGATGATGAAATACATCAGGGTTTAAGGACAGAGTTAGGAAAAATACAAAATGGGAGTTGATCAATCATATGGAAGATAAAATGCCTCAAGCTGATTTTCAGTAGTATTCCTGTTCAAACAGAGACCAAATAAAAGAATTGTGTTGTTTTGCTGAGGGGGAAAAAGGTCTTTTGGTTTGCTTTGCTTTTATTTCTCAGAAGGTAGAACAATTAATATTTTATGAGTCACCATTGGCTTGAAATGAAATTATTGCTCTTACTTACTTACATATGCCTAATGTTGCACACTTTTGTTTATAGCTAATTGAATAATTAAAATTAATTCAGAATATAGTGGATAAACAAAGGGATATCAATCAGAAGAAAACTGATTGGTGCCATTAGTGGATAATTAAATATGACAGAGAAGGCTTTATTCCACAGTATTCATAATTTCTTTTTTTCCATAATGATAAGTTTTAACTTGGACGTAGCCAGAGAAAACAAAGGTAACATTACCAACCTCCATTACATTTATGTGAGGTTCTGAGATTGTTCTGGCCAATGGAATATTCACAGAGATGGGAAATATTATCTTCTGGAAGCTTTACTTGAAATATTTGTCACATGCCCTTTACTCAATTTTTAACCCCGTTTTTAAAACATGTTATTGCTGGGGTCATGGATATGATGGGAAGTTATGCTTAAGTAGTAGTGAGAATATGGTTAAATTGCTCCTATAAAGCTACATAAAGTATGGGTCCTTGAGGAAGCCATAGATTCCCATCTCCACCCTTATCCTGATTTACCTCTAGCATCTGTTTATGGAAGAGAGAAAAAATATATTGGATCTCATTTCAAACACTTTTTTTCATCACTATAATTCAATATTGTTCTATGTGAAGCAGATCTGAGAACTTAGAAATGGTGATTCTTTTTAAGCTTTTAATTGAGTCTTGCAAATAGAGAAAAACTCAGGCTAGAACCAATTTATCTGATAACAGAAGTGGAAGGCATTATAGCTGTGTCAATATATATGTGTCATGAGTCTGTCTCTCTGTAGTCTGAAATCTAAACTGAAGAAGAGAGTACAACTAATTTGGAATCTTGGTGAACTGAAAAGCTCATTGCATCTGGATTCCAAGTGAAACACATATAAAAATGATGACTGATAACTATTGCCCCAAACTTTTCTTCAAGAAATTTTCACTGATATCTCTCTGTCAAAACAGAAGGAGGTAAGTGTAGTAGCAAAAATAAGGTTAAAGCTGCTATTTACCACTGATGCTAAAAGAAAAAAAATAAGAAAATTAAAGTTTAAAAGTGGGTGCAGATAAGATCTTGGCTGTGGTTATTTGCAAATATGCCTGTTAAGATTTGGTGGAAATTCTATTGCCAAATAAACCATAGGTCTGGTCAGTAAAAGCATGTATTTAAACCTCTAGTGCAACCCTTGGAGCTTCAATTTTGCTCTAGCAGAAAGAAAATGGTTAAAGGTGTAAGATTACAGAAATGCATACTCTTCAAACATAACTTTGTTTTTGCTCATTGAGATAAAATATATGGAGTAACTACTTAGAAAAGAGAGCAAGAATTATGAAAAACAATGAACACGATTATTTGCCCCATAGATTAGGGCTAGAGAAGTCTGGATGAACTCATAAAATCAACCATGCAAATAAAACACAAGTATTTTCATTTCTATACAATAAGATGTGATAGTTTTGCAGACAGTGCTAGTTGCCTATGCTCATTTCTAGGTGGAAGTTTTTATTGCAGTTATTCTTTTACTACCATCACCATCACACACTAGATACAACGGGTATGGTGGAAAGTAGATTTTCTGTTATTTGGTTTGGAGGTCCTTGGACCATGAGAAACTGCATTCACATCTAATAGGAAAAAAAATGTGTGGTACCCAAAAGCTCTGAGCTTTGAGCTGGAGGCACAAACTGGGTGAGGCTTTATTGGTATTTTTTTTCCCCTGAAAGTAGTTAGTAGAGTCTATGTGTACAAAGAATGTTGCACATGAATATTGAGGCAATTAAAGAGTGAGATTCTGGAAGAAAGATGCACTGTGTGTTTTACCTGTTTGTCACATATTCCATATTAATAGGACTTCCTTGGTGGCTCAGTCGGTAAAACATCCACCTGGAATGCAGGAGTCTCGGGTTTGATCCCCGGGTCCAGAAGACCCCCTGGAGAAAAACATGGCAACCCACTCCAGTATTCTTGCCTGGGGAAATCCCATTGACAGATGAGCCTGGTGGGCTACAGTTCATGGGGTTGCAAGAGGTGGACATGACTTAGCAACTAAGTCATCATCATATTAATAGAAACTTTATCTGTCTGCAGAACAAAAAAGAAATTTGTCTGTCTTGGCTAAGTGTCAGGTTTTATACTATGCAAAAATAACTATGTAACAACAGGCTTTAACTTAGGTTTCAGGTTTAGTCAAAGATCAGTTGCTTCAGTTTTGAGACTTCTTTTCCTTCTTTATTTAATAATTTGCTCTGATTCTTGAACTATAATCATAATGGTAGAGGTTCCAACTTGGAACATGAGAATTAAGATAAACCCTGGAGATGATTGAAAGGTATAATGAGCCTGAGTCCCTGAGGACAACATAGAACAAAGCCAGCATTCTGACAGGAATGAACACATTCTAGAATTATAAGTGGCAAATAAACCCATGTATTATTGAAGCCACTTTTACTTTAAATTGCCATTAAATCATAGCTAAACACAATTTTAATAAACATAATAAAAGTAATCACCTAATACTAAACCTTAAATGTTAGGCTTTGTACAAATTGTAGAATTATCTTCTATATTCTATTACTACTTTATCATTGTATTTATATTTAGACTTGTTTTGATCAGATGTTTTTACTCTAATTACTTGTTTATAATTTGACAATTTGTTTTAAAAGTGGTCTGTATTATATTTAAGTCAAAGTATTATGAATACGTGAAATTTGCCTTATCATTTCCTGATTACTTTTATGTGTGGCAGCTTTACCATAATGTTTTATCATTCATAGAACTGTAAAGCCAAATCTCTACCTTCTCTATAAGGAGAGAGAGAGAAATCAAGAGTGAACAATAGTTAACTAAGGAACTAACTGGTTTTTCCAGTAGTCATGTATGGGTGTGAGAGTTGGACTAAAAAGAAAGCTGAGCACTGAAGAATTGATGCTTTTGAACTGTGGTGTTGGACAAGACTCTTGAGAGTCCCTTGGACAGCAAGCAGATCCTACCAGTCCATCCTAAAGGAAATCAGTCCTGAATATTCATTGGAAGGACTGATGCTGAAGCTGAAACTCCAATATTTTGGTCACCTGATGCAAAGAACTGACTCATTGGAAAAGACCCTAAGGCTGGGAAAGATTGAAGGTGGAAAGAGGAGGGGACAACAGAGGATGAAACAGACACCAGAGGAGGTTGGATGGCAACACCAACTCGATGGACATGAGTTTGAGTATTGGTGATAGACAGGGAGGGCTGGCATGCTGCAGGCAATGGGGTTGGAAAGAGTCGGTCATGACTGGGTGATTGAACTGAACAGAAGGAACTGACAGAGCTGAAATTTTCATCTCAGTGGCAAGCTTAATAGTCACTCTCTATACGTTGTTTCTTTACAACAGTATCCACAACCTATTATGTATCATCAATGCCTTTAGTCACTAAAAGTAGTTACATAATTTTAAAGTAATAAAATAGCACCACAACCCTTGGCTCTCTAATTTATACAATCATTCAATTCACTTTAATTTATTTCAAAATAAAATTGCTAGACATCAAAAATACAAGCATGACTAAACACAGATTATCCATAATATGTCATATAATCTACTGGGAAACATAAATGTGAATAGGTAATTTTTATATAATATTATGAATGCAAAGATAGAGAAACACACAAACAATTCTGAGAATATAATATTATAAATGCAAAGATAGAGAAACATACAGGCGATTCTGAGAATAGAAATGGTTGCCCCATCCTGGGGATGTTTAACTGCGCTCTTTACCTCAGCCTCCATATTGACTTGATGACTAAGTTCTGGTAAATCCACCACCTTTGTTTTGTTGTTCAGTTGCTAAGTCGTGTCTGACTCTTTGTGACCCCATGAACTGCAGCACATCAGGCTTTTCTGCCCTACACTACCTCCTGGAGTTTGCTCAAACTCACGTCCGATGAGTCAGTGATGCTATCCAACAATCTCACCCTCCATCACCCTCTTCTCCTCTTGCCCTAAATCTTTCCCTGCATCAGAGTCTTTTCTAATGAGTTGGCTTTCTGCAACAGGTGGCCAAAGTATTGAAGCTTCAGCTTCAGAATCAGTCCTTTCAATGAATACTCAGGTTTGATTTTCTTTATGATAGACTAGTTTGATCTCCTTGCAGTGCAGGGGACTCTCAAGACTGTTCCCCAGCACAACAATACAAAAGCATCAATTATTGGGGATTCAGCTTTCTTTAAGGTCCATTTCCTACATCTGTATATGACTACTGGAAAAACCATAGCTTTGACTATACAGATCTTTGTCAGCAAAGTGATGCCTCTGCTTTTTAATATACTAAATTCTTTATAGCTTTTCTTCCAAGGAGCAAGTGTCTTTTGATTTCATGCCTGAAGTCATGATCCACAGTGATTTTGGAGCCCAAGAAAATAAAATCTGTCACTGCTTCCTTTTTTTCCCTTTCATTTTTTTCCATGAAGTGATGGGACTGGAGGCCAAGATCTTAGCTTTTTGAATGTTGAGCCAGATTTTCCTACTCTTCTCTTTCACCTTCACCAATAGGCTCTTTAGCCCCTCTTCACATTCAACCATTAGAGCGATATTATCTGCATATAAGAAAGAAAGTGAAAATAAAAGTTGTTCAGTTGTGTCTGATTCTTTGCTACCTATGGACTATACAGCCCATGCAATTCTCCATGCCAGCATACTGGAGTGGACAGTCTTTCCCTTCTCCAGAGGATCTTCCCAACACAGAGATTAAATCCAGGTCTCCTTTATTGCAAGCAGATTCTTTACCAGCAGAGCCACAAGGGAAGCCCAAGAATACTGGAGTGGATAGCCTATCCCTTCTCCAGCGCATCTTCCCCACCCAGGAATTGAAATGGAGTCTCCTGCATTGCAGGAGGATTCTTTACCAACTGAGCTATCAGAAAACCCATTCCATATCAGAAATTTGTGATATGTCTTCTGGGAATCTTGATTCAAGTTCTGCTTCATCCAGCCTGGCATTTTGCATGATGTACTCTACATAAAGGTTAAATAAGCAGGGTGACTATAATCAGCCTTGGCATGCTCCTTTCCCAACTAACTATTGCTTCTTGACCCACATACAGGTTTCTCAGAAGATAGGTAATCTGGTACTCCCATCTCCTTAAGAATTTCCACAATTCGTTGCGAGTCACACAGTCAAAGGCTTTAGCACAGTCAATGAAACAGCAGTAGATGTCTTTCTGGAATCCCCATGCTTTCTCCATGATCCAGTGAGCCCTGGCAATTTGATTTCTAGTTCCTCTGCCTTTTATAAATCCAGATTGTACATCTGAAAGTTATCCATTCACGTACTCTTGAAGACTAGATTCAAGGATCTTGAGCGTAACCTTGCTAGTATGTGAAATGAAAGCAATTGTACAGTAGTTCGAACATTTTTTTGGCATTACCTTTCTTTGGAATTGTAATGAAATCTGACCTTCCCATCCTGTGGCCACTGCTGAGTTCTCCAAATTTGCTGACACATTAAGTGCAGCACTTTAACAACATCATCTTTTAGGATTTTAAATGCTCAGGTGGAACTCCATCACCTCCACTAGTTTTTTTTTTTTTTTTTCCTAATAATACTTCCTAAGGCCAACTTGACTTCACAATCCAGGATATCTGGCTCTAGGTGAGTGACCACAGAATTGTGTCTATCTGGATCATTAAAACCATTTTTTTTTTTAGACAGTTCTTCTGTGTATTCTTGCCACCTTTAATCTCTTCTACTTCTGCTAGGTTCTTACCATTTCTGCTGTTTATCATGCCCATCCTTGCAGGAAATGCTCCCTTGATATCTCCAATTTTCTCAAAGTGGACTCTAGTCTTTCCCATTTTATTTTCAACTTTTTCTTTGCATTGTTCATTTATGAAGGACTTCTTATCTCTCCTTGCTATTCTCTGGAGCTCTGAATTCAGTTGGGTATACCTTTCCCTTTCTCTCTTGCCTTTCATTTCTCTTCTTCCCTTTCAGATAGCCACTTTGCTTTCTTGCATTTCTTTTTCTTTGGAATGGTTTTGGTCACTGCTTCCTGTACAATGTTATCTGTCCATAGTAGTTCAGGCACTCGGTCTACCAGGTCTAACCACTTGAATATATTAATCATCTCCATTGCATAATCATAACAGATTTGACTTAGGTCATACCTGAGTGACCTACTGATTTTCCCTACTTTATTCAATTTAAATCTGAATTTTGTAATAAGCAGCTGATGATCTGAGCCACAGTCAGCTCCTGGTCTTGGTTTTTCTGACACTATAGAGCTTTTCCATATTTGACTGCCAAGAACATAAGCAATCTGATTTTGGTATTGATCATCTGGTGATGTCCATGTGTAGGGTTGTCTCTTGGGTTCTTGGAAAAGGCAATTTGCTATAACCAGCATGTTCTCTTGACATAATTCTGTTAGCCTTTGCCCTTCTTCAATTTGAACTCTGAAGCCAAAGTTGCCTGTTATTCCAGCTATCTCTTGACTTCTTGCTTTTCCATTCCAATCCCCTGTGATAAAAAGAATATCTTTTATGTTGTTAGTTCTAGAAGGTGTTGTAGGTCATTATAGAGCTGGTGAACTTCAGCTGCTTTGGCATCTGTGGTTAGGGCATAGACTTGGATTACTGTGATGTTAAATGGTTTGCCTTGGAAATGAAGTGAGATCATTCTGTCATTTTTGAAACTGTACCTAAGTACTGCATTTCAGATTCTTTTGTTGACTATGAGGGCTACTCCATTTCTTTGAAGGGATTTCTGCCCACAGTAATAAATACAATGGTCATCTGAATTAAATTCATCCATTCCCTTCCATTTTAGTTCACTGATTCTTAAGATGTCAACATTCAATCTTACCATCTCCTGATTGACTACATCCAATTTACCTTGATTTATAGACTTAACCAGGCGTCCTTGGTGGCTCAGATAGTAAAGAATCTGCCTGCAGAGTATGAGACCTAGGTTTGATCCCTAGGTTGGGAAAATTCCCTGGAGAAGGGAATGGTAACACGCTCCAGTACTCTTGCCTGGAGAATACCATGGACAGAGGGGCCTGGTCGGCTACAGTTCATGGGACTGCAAAGAGTCAGACATAACTGAGACACTAACACACACACGGCCCTAACATTCCAGGTTCCTATGCAATATGTTCGTTACAACATCAGACTTTACTTTCACCAGCAGACACATCCACGACTGAGGGTCATTTTTGCTTTGGCCTATCTGCTTCATTCTTTCTGGAGCTAGAGCTAATTGCTCTTCCCCAGTAGCATATTGGATACCTTCCAAGTTGGGGGCTAAACTTTTAGTGTCACATCTTTTTGCCTTTACATACTTTTGTTGGGATTCTCACGTCAAGAATACTGGAGTGATTTGACATTTCCTCCTCCAGTAGACCTCATCAGCAGTCTTCACTATGAGCCGTCTGTCTTGGGTGGTCCTGCATGGCATGGCTCATAGGTTCATTGAGTTATGCAAGCCCTTCCCCATGACAATGCTGTGACCTATGAAGAGGATAATTAATTTACTCTGACACAAACTTAAAGATAATTCATTTTTAAAAATATATACTCAATATTTTAGTAATCAGAATGCTTATTTTCTCTGACTATGGAGAACAACTAGCTAACTATTAATATTTAAATAAAAATTCTGGACACTATTTACTTTTCATCATCATTCACTTTAAAATGTTACTCATAATTCTAGAAAAATATGAAATATAAACACTTGTAGAGAATAACTACTATTTTAGCTTGTCTATGCAATACAGTAAGTTCTCTACACATAAATGAGTTCTGTTCTGAAAATGAGTTCATAAGTTTAATTAATTCATAAGTCCACAGTTAGCCTGGGTACCCAACCAAGACAATAGGTTATATAGTACTTCACTGAAATACATTTATAATACTTTTCACACAAATAATACATAAAAAAGCAAACACAAAAATAAAATATGGTTAATCTTGTAGTTCAGTACCTTGAAAAGTAAAGCAGTGCAGTAAACTGCTGGCATACAGGGGTTGGCATTGAGGGAACAGGCAAGTAGAGTTACTGACTAGAGGAGGGAGATAAAGTGGGAGACGGTAGAGCAATAAGAGATACCAGCTATACCACTGCTGCTTTTACACTCACTTCTGGACATCTCAGGCTTGAAATAAAGATACTGTACTACTGTACTCTATAGAGTACCATAAAGTACACAAAAGGGAAATTAATGCACTAACTTCTTGGTAGACTTTATATATAGCTATAATTTTGGATTCATAAATGTATTGAAGATTTTATTCGAGGAATACCAACTATATTGTTAGTATTCCTTAGCTATTAAAGACATAGTTATAATAAGGCAAAAATCTAACATTTTGTTTTACTGATTTTTATACTGAGGTTAACTTCATTAAATAGAAAACCATAGACATATTTTCAAGGGGGATTTGAAAGGTATGTGAATGAACCTAGAGTTGGTCATACAGAGTGAAGTAAGTCAGAGAGAGAAAAAACAAATATCATATATTAGTGCATATATATGGAAGCTAGAAAAATGTTACTGATAAACCTAATTTTAATTCCCTGGCTAAAGTCAACAATCTGCAGTGATTTTGGAGCCCATGAAAATAAAGTCTGTCACTGTTTCCATTGCTTCCCCATCTATTTGCCATGAAGTGATGGGACTGGATGCCATGATCTTAGTTTTTTGAATGTTGAGTTTTCAGCCAGCTTTTTCACACTCCTCTTTCACTTTCATCAAAATGCTTTTTACTTCATCTTTGTTTTTTGCCGTAAGCATTGTGTTATCTGCATTTCTGAGGTTATTGATATAAAGATTAAACACAATATATATTGAGAACTAATTTTGCAGTAGATATTGAAATAAGGATCTTATAAGCATTATTTCATTTATTTGTGGTACTGTATTATGACCAGTTTAAAGACAGACACAATGAATCTCAAAGACCATGTTTTGTGCATAAAATCACAAGGTGCATTATGAGTATAGCATTATAAAATGCAAGCCTCAGAGTATATACAGTAAAATGTTTATTTGTGTGATAATTTACTCACTCAGATGATCAGCATAAACAAATGCAAGGTAGAGAATTATAGCCATATCTCACACTGACTTTACCCAATTTCCCCTGAAAGGTGAGTGGCAAAAATTACTAGATACAGGTATAGATAAATTATATTTGGATAACAGGAGGGTGGAGCATTGTTTAGGTGAACTTAGATTACGTCTGACAACATCTTTTATTGACTCTGCTACACATAACTATTTCTATAATGTTGTTTTGCAATCAGTTAAAAAAAAAAAGAAGTGCTACTGAAAGACAAAAACTGTACAATTATCTCAATAGATGCAGAAAAAGCCTTTGACAAAATTCAACATCCATTTATGATAAAAACTCTCCAGAAAGCTGACATAGAGGAACATACCTCAACATAAGAAAAATCACATATGACAAACCCACAGCAAACATTATCCTCAATGATGAAAATTTGAAAGCATTTGCTTTAAAATCAGGAGTAATACAAGGGTGGCCACTCTCACCACTAGTATTCAACATGATTTTGGAAGTCCTAGCCACAGCAATCAGAGAAGAAAAAGAAATAAAATGGATCCAGATGGGAAAAGAAGATGTAAGCTCTCACTGTTTGCAGATGACATGATCCTCTACATAGAAAACCCTAAAGAGACAAACAGAAAATTACTAGAGCTAATCAATGAATACAGTAAAGTTGCAGGATATAAAATTAATACACAGAAATCCTTTGCATTCCTATACACTAACATTGAAAAAAATAGAAAGACAAATTAAGGAAACAATCTCATTCACCATTGCAATGAAAATAATAAAATACTTAGTAATAAATTTACCTAAAGAAACAAAAGACCCATATATAGAAAATCATAAAACACTGATGAAAGAAATCAAATATGACACTAATAGATGGAGAAATGTACCATGTTTGTGAATTGGAAAAATTAATATAGTGACAATGAGTATACTACCCAAAACAATCTATAGATTCAACACACTACCTGTCAAGCTACCAATGGTATTTTCCACAGAACTAGAACAAATAATTTCGCAGTTTGTATGGAAACACAAAAAAACTCAAATAGTCAAAGCAATCTTGAGGAAGAAAAGTGGAACTGAAGAATCAACCTTCCTGACTTCAGACTACATGACAAAGCTACAGACATCAAGAGAGCATGGTACTGGCAAAAGACAGAAAAATACATCAATGGAACAAAATAGAAAGCCCAGAGATCAATCCTTGCACCTATGGACACCTTATCTTTGACAAAGGAGACAAAAATATACAATGGGGAAAAGACAATCTCTTTAACAAATGGTGCTGGGAAAACTGGTCACCCATGTATAAAATAATGGAACTAGAACACTTCTATCACCATACACAAAAATAAACTCAGAATGGATTAAAGTTCTTAATGTAAGACCAGAAACTATAAAACTCTTAGAGGAAAACATAGGCAGAACATTATCTGCCATAAATCACAGCAAGATCTTCTATGATCCACCACCCAGAGTAATGGAAATAAAAACAAAAATAAACAAATGGGGCCCAATTAAACTTAAAAGCTTTTGCACAATGAAAGAAAACTATGAGCAAGGTGAAAAAGTTGCCTTCAGAACAGGAGAAAATAATAGCAAATGAAGCAACTGACAAATAATTAATCTCCAAAATATACAAGCAGCTCATGCAGCTCAATACCAGAAAAACAAATGAGCCAATCAAAAAAGTGGGTCAAAGAACTAAACAAACATCTCTCCAAAGAAGACATACAGATGACTAATAAACACATGAAAAGATGCTCAACATCACTCTTTATTAGAGAAATGAAAATCAAAATCACAATGAGGTATCATCTCATTCCACTCCAGAATTTAAAGTCTACAAACAATAAATGCTGGACAGGGTGTGCAGAAAAGGGAGCCCTCCTGTTGGTGGGAATGCAGAGTAGTAGAGTCACTGTGGAGAACAGTGTGGAGATGCCTTAAAAAAACTGAAAATAGAAAGGTCATATGATTCAACAATCTCTCTGCTGAGCATACACACTGAGGAAAACAGAATTGAAAGAGACACCTGTACCCTGATGTTCACTGCAACACTGTTTACAATACCTAGGACATGGAAGCAACCTAGATGTCCACTGGCAGTTGAATGGATAAGGAAGTGTGGTACATATGCACAATGGAATGTTACTCAGCTATTAAAAGAACACCTTTGAGTCAGTTCTAATGAGGTGGATGAAACTGGAACCTATTATACAGAGTGAAGTAAGTTAGAAAGAGAAACACTAATACAGTATATTAATGCATATATAGGGAATTTAGAAAGAAGGTAACAACAATCCTATATGCAAGGCAGCAAAAGAGACACAGATGTAAAGAACAGACTATTGGCCTATGTGGGAGAAGTCGAGGGTGAGATGATATGAGAGAATAGCATTGAAACATGTATATTACTGTATGTTAAATAGATGACCAGGACAAGTTCGATGCATGAAGCAGGGTACTCAAAGCCAGTCCTCTGGTACAACCCAGAGGGATGGGGTGGGGAGGGAGGTGGGAGGGGGTTCAGGAATTGGGGGTGCATGTGCACCCGTGGCAGATCCATGTCGATGTGTGGCCGGGGCCAACACAGTGTTGTGATGTGATTGTCTGCTAATTAAAATAAATAAATTTTTTTAAAAAGTCTCAAAAAAGGTGGCTGTAGATGGCGAAATAAATATTTCATTTGATTTAAAACTGTGATGCTGATTAATAGGGTTTCCAATTTTATTTTTTGCCAGTAACATTTTGTCCACTCCTCCCATAAGTTTAAAAAAAGAAAAAATTGTGAGAGGGCACCAGGTGTTCATCAAGACATCAGTATATTCCTGGCTCATTTCATTTACTATTTCACAGAAAATGAGAGCTCAGGCAGTCCAGCCTCATTTTGCAAAAATTAAACAGGAAGAGCTGACTTTAATTGCTTTGCAAGTCTGCTATTGTTGAATGACTCGCATAGATGGGTTTGAAATTTATTGGCAAGCAGCTTGATTGTCAGAGCTTAATCTCCAGTTAACAGTTCTCTCTGTGTCTGTTCTGCATTCAGAGGGCCTCCCTCTGCTCAGATGAAAATGCACAGAAACCCCTGTTCTCTCAGTCTTTTCTAAGCAAAGAATGTCCCCAGTGCCAAGCCTATTTCTATATAATAGAAATGGCATTAAAAATCACTAAATGCATTTAACCCAACACAATGTGTATTTGTCTGTTAAGAATGATTTTTCAGTTACTTTTTACTCTCTTTGCTGTAAGAAAAGAGCATTGATGCCCATATGTTCACACAGTCATATGACAGAGATGAGGCTGCTGAGAAAAGGTAACAAGCAGGAAAATGTTTTTGGGAAAACTATTATGTACCTCTGGGAATATTCCATGGAAATGATATACCCAAGGATGAAAATCAGTACCCAGAACACTTTGAACACTCCACTCCAGACAAATTCTCCATCTATTTATTGTCAAATTGTCCTGATGTATATATATATGAAAGACAGGGAAGCCTGGCATGCTGCATGCAGTCCATGGGGTCACAAAGAGTCAGACACAGCTTAGCATCTGAACAACAACAAAAACACATACATGAATTCTGTAAATAAACTGAATACAAAGGAATACCTTGGAAATTATAAGGATCCAGAAAATTTGTCTAAATCTAATCAAAATAATAAAAAAAACAACATCAAGAAACTTCACAGAGTCAGAGCCCTTAAATATGAATGAAATGAATGGATTGGGAAGAAAAAGACCGACAGTCACTGACAGTCTCTTGGGTAACAATTCTCTGTCAAATTAATACAGGTAATCAATCATTTCATTTTACATATCTCTTTCAAGGTTTCAAAGTAAGAATCAAATATATTTTTTGTACTCTAGCTACCTTACGTTATGAACACTATAAATGATCCTTGAAATCTGCCATGGAAAATTTGTCTGATTCCAGAGTATTAAGGTATCTGGTCCAGTTAAGTTAAATCAAGGAAGCAGAAAAACAATTAAAAAAAAATCACAACAAGAAGAAGAGATTGAGAAGGAGCTAGCTGGATCTTTGATTATTCAGTCCACTCTTCAAAATGTAGAGCATACAACTGGTCACATGATTAGTGTTTTTATCCTTGTGGATCTCCCCTTTTTTTCTTTCCAAATAACCTTCCTTTATAAAGTATCTTCATGTTTGCTCACGACTATTTGCATCCTGCCTTGTCATTTCATATCTTAGCAATCCCTTCCCTCACCTGTCCCCTGGTAATTACTATTCACACATACTGCTTCTTGTTAGTAATAACAATATGACTTTTAAATTAAAATTCATAATTATATAATTTTAGCAATTAGATCAAAACTCTGGACCAAAGATGGGTATTTAAAAGTAGGTGATTTTAGAGAGCTAGCATTGTTTTATAAATATCATATTATTAATTAAAAAAAAAAACAATGCTTTCTAACTTTTAATGTTACTGAGGTTACTAGAAAAGAAGGAAAAGAGAAAGAAACAGAAACCCAGGCAGGGAGGATTGGATGGAGACAGGAGGGACAAAGGCAGAAAGAGGAAAGAAAAAAGGGAAAAAAAAAAAGAGAGAAGGAAAGAAAGAAAAAATAAAGGAAGGAAGAAAATGACATAGGCACATGGCTATTCACTGTAGTATTATTTGTAATGTTAATGACTACTAGAACCCAAATACATATAAACAAGCTACTGATTGAAAAGGTTATAGTAAAACACATTAATATGGTGTTAGATAACCATATTAATATGGCAACGAACAAGTAAAAAGGAAATTTTATTTTTTTTTAATCTTTTTTTACAAGTGAAGTCCATATAATTTTGAGTAAAAAAAACTAGTTTAAAGAATATTAAAAAGTTTACAAGTTAAAAGTTTAAAGAATATTCATGATATTAAGAAAGAAGGAATATGAACATGTGTGCATGTATTTAAATCAAAAACTGAAAAATATGAAAAAGATGGGATTAGGAAAGAATGAAATAATATGAATATGTGTTTTATATAGTTTCAATTTTCTGATTTTGTAAATACTTACATAATTAGAGAACAAAAATTAAATTATAAAGAATAATAAAACAGTCAACTCTTAAAACTAAAATATTATTAAATGGAATAAAAATAGCTGCATATCAAGTTGAAAGCCAAACATAATTACTTCAAAATTTTTAGAAAATATATTTTTAATTTGTATAAAATTTTAAAGGTTACTTTCCATTTGCAGTTATTACAAAATATTGGCTATATCATATAATATTTTGACTGTACATTTATATGTGATAGCTTAAGAGAAAAGTTACAAATGTATCATTAACTGCTTGTAGTAATTTTATTGCTAGTATATCAATTTTTATTTTATATCTGTAAGAGGTATATTGAAAGACAATGTAAATATTTACTTATGTTTAGTATTGTTAAGTGGAGAAGGCAATGGCACCCCACTCCAGTACTCTTGCCTGGAAAATCCCATGGACGGAGGAGCCTGATAGGCTGCAGTCCATGGGGTCCCGAAGAGTCAGACATGACTGAGCGATTTCACTTTCACTTTTCACTGTTATGCTTTGGAGAAAGAAATGGCAACCCACTCCAGTCTTCTTGCCTGGAGACTCCCAGGGATGGGATCGCATAGAGTTGGACACAACTGATGTGACAGCAGTAGAAGTAATACTGTTAAGAACTGATTATTATCAAAGATTGACTTTAGCCATAGCAATACTTGAATACCTCAGGAAATAGGTGAAAACTATTGAAATAAGTCAAATTTTCTGAAAATGATCGTAGGGGCAAACAGCAAAGGAAGGAATATCTATACAAGAAAATCCATAATATTAATAATTACAATTATTATATATATTTAATATATATATAATATAAATAATATTAATAATTTGGTAGAAAAGCTATAATCTGTGGTATTATTATAGGCCATACTTCTTCTTCCCCATTCTCTCAGCCCATTGGGGTGGAGAATCCCCTCCAGATTGCTGCAGCAAATAACACATCCAGATCTCTCCCCTCAGTTCCTAGCTGTGCAGCTCTCTTCCCCAGAGAGAAGCAGGACTTCAGCATTTTTCATCATGCTCCCATTGGCCTGTCATTGAAGCCATGTTCCTGACAAGAATAACTGAGAGTTGTAAGCTACCTTCTAATTAACCCTCACTCTTGGGATAGTGGCTCTCTTGGACACGACACACTAAGAATTCTGGGGCCCCAGTAGCCCTTGCCTGGCTCATTAATGTGGTGTTTCAACACCAGGAGAGACAAGGTGACAGGACTTTAGTCTCCTGGCCCCCTCCAACAAGTGTTCAGATCCAGGAGGGGGCGTGTCATTCCAGAGAAGTTGGTCATTATCCCCATCCTTGGCTCCTGAGCACATGAATGGCGGTCATAAACAGGCAGACAAATAGCTCCTAATCTCTTTCCAAAGGAACTTATATCATTTGCAAAAGAACTTGGACATGCTTAAGCCTAAGGTTGTTCTTAAGAACAGTGGAGTTTGTTGTGAAAGCTAATTGGCAGATTTGCAGGTGTAATGAAGATCCATCCTAGAGTATAGACAGGCTAGTTTGTAGGAGAGACCTGAGGAATAAAATAGATGAGAGGAAACCTCCTGGGGTTAGAACAAATAATACTGACATAAGAAACTGCTGCTGCTGCTAAGTCGCTTCAGTCGTGTCCAGCTCTGTGCGACCCCAATCACGGCAGCCCACCAGGCTCTGCCGTCCCTGGGATTCTCCAGGCAAGAACACTGGAGTGGGTTGCCATTTCCTTCTCCAATGCATGAAAGTGAGAAGTGAAAGTGAAGTCGCTCAGTCGTGTCCGACTCTTCGTGACCCCATGGACAGCAGCCTACCAGGTTCCTCCGTCCATGAGATTTTCCAGGCAAGAGTACTGGAGTGGGGTGCCATTGCCTTCTCTGAACCTAAGAAACTATCCCTTCAGAAACCACAGTTTGATTAGTTTGTAGAGGAATTTATATCCCAGGATATTGTTGAAACAATAAAGCAGTCTGCTGTTAATTAGTGAAGTTTAACAGCTGGGAGGAATCAGAGAAAGAGTAGAAGAGTCTATCACAGTATCACAGTCATCCCAGGGGGACTGTGATATAGCTAAATATGCTCCTCCAAGAGCAGTATCAGAGACTTAACTCAGTTAAAAGGGACTATGCTTACTGAAATAATTCAGACAGAAAAAGACAAATACTCTAGGTTATCACTTATATGTGGAATCTAAAAAAATAAAGCAAATATGCATATAACCAAATAGAAACTGATTCACAGATAGACAGGACATGCTAGTGGTTATCAATGAGTCCAGGGAAGAGGGGAGGGGCAAGATAGGCATATGTGATTAAGAGATACAAGCTACTATGTATAAAATAAATAAAAAACAATGATATTTTGTAATATTTTTTTGACATTTTTACCTTTATTTGATGGCACAGAAATATAAAAGTCATACAACTTTCATTGAGCTCCTCCCTTACCCCCAGAGAATTCATACAATTGCTTCTTAGGTCAGTACTCAGGCCTTTAAAAATTATCAGTTATATTTTGAAATATATCTACAATTACTCTGATAATGAGAACACTTTTAAAAACAATTCTTTTAAGAAACACCTTAAAATAATGTTGTGGCACATTAGGTTTCTTAAAGAAACAGCAAAAATGAAAAATAATGTTTAAGAATTATAGTCCCTTGTTTATAGAAACCACCCAAATAAAATAGTTTCTCTAATTAATTATCCTTGCTTCTTATAATTTATTAGCAGAGATGAATTACAAGAAGCAGAATGCACCCTTTTTAGGTTCTTGGTTGTAGCTGCCAGTTTAAGAGTTCATGACTAAATGTAAAGCAAAATATAACTATGCTCACCAATTCTGGAATGGAAAAAAAAAACAAAGTATCTCTTTAAAGTGTTTCTCTATCCTTGTGTTCAAGTCAAGACAAAAAATTCACAGCAGTTTAAAGGATGATGAAAGACTAAACATGGGGCCCACTACAATACATACCTAGGTTCATTTTACCTATTACACTCCTGAAGTGAAAACTATAACAAGTATGATATTACCAAGTAGCATTCTGTAGTAGGCTGTTGAAACAAGTACAGCACTCAATGGATTCATTTACAGACAGGCATGATAGCTTTCGGACAGAACACCTTATTTTCACAATCTTAAATGTACAACCTTTAAAAACAAACAAACATAAATAATATGTAATTTATGACAGCTGGCCAGGCACTTAACTTGGGGAAAGAGACTTTCAGATTTTGAGGTAAACTATAATTGTTTTCAGCAATCACAAACATATTCTAAAAACTATAACACACTAACTGAAGTTATTCAGCGTTTAAAAGTTTGTCACTCTATCATGCCAAAATTTACACCAAAGTGTAACTTTTTAAGAAGCTATTAAAAGAACATTTTCAATTCTGAATTTTGGCCCCATTTAGATACTTCTGTGTTTAGAACATACTTGAGAAAACTAAAAGTTACAAACATACAACGGTAATGGGTGCAAGAGCCTAAAATGAGCTACTCCCCTCCACCTCCCCGCATCCCCGAATCTGACATTACGAAGAGTCACATTGTCAGTCACACAGACAAGCGGAAGAAGAGGAGGGAGACAATACAACTGAGGTGACAAGCCTCAATCTATCCTCAAGGAAATGACAGCGCAATGCTCCAAGAGGAGCAGAAGCAAAGTGGCAGAGAGTTTCTGTGTATGGATGTGGACTACGCAAGCTTTCAGAATTAACACTAAGGAGCACAGGTCTCTGGATTTTTCATTCTCTGGGTACAGTATGATTTTTTTTTTTTCTCTTCTGAATTCATTTCAAGGCAATGTGGAATTTACTTAATAAATGACAACTCATATTAGAAGAGGACCTCAGTAAATATTTACACGTTTGAAGACGAGAATAGAAAGTGGCCATTTTGGAACGATTCTTTTATCAAAAGTTATCCAAGTCTATTTTCATTAGAATTATCAGGATATTATCTGCAAATAGAAAAGTCAAGTCTCCAAATTCTCATAATTATTATTTTCTATCCCTTCTCAAAACAGCAATTTCAATCCAAAGGCTACTTCTTGTTCAGCACAAACTTACCAGCTTGTTACCTGGTATGCCCAGACTAATTACTCAACGTTGTTTTAAACCCTTAAAAGAACGTAAGAATATAGAATATTTTGGCTAAACTATTAGCTGGAGTTAACGGTGAGCAAATGTGAAAGAATTTCTTTCTCTGTGATGCTAACTGGCTCACTGAAGTTTTGACACTGTGACCCTGGTCTATTAGCACCATGCTTTACTCAGCTGAAATAATTAATCAATCCACTGCCATGAGGTGACGAACAATGGGGTGAGAAGGGGACCAAGAATGATTATATACATCAATAATTATTAATACCATGATATACAGTGAAAATGTGTCTATTAACATATTTGAGGCTTGAAAATCATTGATCACAGCTATTAAATAAAACTGCATCAAACTTTTACAATTTTTGAACACCTGCAAATGTAGACTTCCTGATATGATCCAAATTAAAATATGAATGGAAGTTCATTGAACATTAGATTATCTGTAAGCTAAAAGGAAACAAATTATATGTTTTGCAGGTAGTAAACTACCAAAAAAAGTGGAGGTTAGGTAAAAATTAAGTGAAATTATTCCTAATCATTTATAGTCTCATCTTTCTCTCGGGAGAGCCCCAAAATAGGTCTCCAGAAACTCAACTTTATAGATGTAAGAAATGGCATCTGCTATCATATTGGTGTATCTTTCCCTTAAAGCTAGATGGGTCATAGACATATCTCAGACATTCATTCTCATGTATAACAGTTTCTGAGACATCTATTTCACTGAAGTATTATAAAGGAAGTCTACAATTCACTTCCAGGAAAAAGGCACTTCATCGTGAAAGTTACATTTATTTACAATAAAGTCGAGAAGATAAGGGTAGACTCAAAAGGTCAGTATTCATTTTTGTATTTCTAAATACAGAGTAGATGCCAGTTTTACATTGTAATAAGTTTAAATGGAGTATAATCCAAAAAATACTAAACCATTATACTGTACACCTGAAAAAAATATAATATTTTAGATCAACTATAATTCAATAAAAATGTAAAGGAAGTTATGATGGTAATGGTGCATAAAATAGCAAATATCAATACAGTGATGGAAGTTATAAAAAAAGAGATTCAAATGTGAATTGTGGAGTTGAAAACTAAACAGAAAATTCATAAGAGGGACTCAACAGATTCTTTGAACATGCAGAAAAAATAATCAGCAAACTTGAAGATACACAGATAAGTTATACAAGTTGAAAAATAGAAAAATAATTTTAAAAAATGACCAAAGACTCAGAAAAATGTGGCATACCATTGAAAACATCAACATGCATATAGTGGGATTACCAGAAGAAAGACAAAGGCAATAAAAAATCCAAATTAATAGTGATTGAAAACTTTTAAATTTGTAGAAATTTATTTAAAAAATAAATTACACACCTAGAAAGTTAAAAGAAAACTTTAAGAAAGAAAAATATGAGGATCCACAACCAGACACAGTGTAATAAAAATATTGCTAGTTAAAGACAAGGAGAAAAATCTTGAAAGTGAAAAGCAACATATCACCTACAAGGGGATACCCAGTATGATTAGCAGTTTACTTCTTAGCAGAAAATTAAAAATAAATGCCAGAAGGCAACGGGATATTGTATTAAAAGTACTCAGAAGAAAAAAAAAAAAATAGCCTGTCAGGACTCTTATATCCAGCAAAGTCTTCTATCAAAACTGAAGTGGAATTAACTTTTTAGATAAACAAACACTATGAAAACAATTTGCTAGCAGAGCTGCCATACAGAAAATATTAAAAAAAATTTCTTCCATATGAAGGAAAGTGTCTTCAAGCATTAAGCAAATTTTTTAATGCATGTATATGGAATTTAGAAAGATGGTAATGATGACCCTATATACAAGACACCAAAAGAGACACAAATATAAAGAACAGACTTTTGGACTCTGAGGGAGAAGGTGAGGGTGGGATGATTTGAGAGAATAGCCTTGAAACATGTATATTACCATAAGTGAAATAGATCACCAGTCCAAGTTTGAAGCATGAAACAAGACACTCAAACCCAGTGGACTGGGACAACACAGAGGGATGGGATAGGGAGGGAGGTTCAGAGTGGGGGACACATGTACACCTGTGGCTGATCCATGTCAATGTATGACAGAAACCACCACAATATTGCAAAGTAATTAGCCTCCAATTAAAAGAAATTAATTAATTAAAAACAGACAAACAAAAAATTATATTTGTATTTCTTTGCTTAATTGATTTTAAAAAGTAATTATATAAAATAACATGTAAAGAGTATATTTTAAAGCATATATATATATAAACATAAATTTGTATAATATTTTTGCCAATAAAAACACAAAAGAGGTGGGTGGGAGCAAAGTTGTAGTGGGCAAAGGAAATTACTACAGATGGTAAGGAAAGAATTATAGCAATGCATTTTCAGTTTTATAATATTAATAAATTTATATAAATAACAATAATAATCCCCCATCAGGGATAAGAGAGGATAGAATTATACATAAGTAGCAAGAGAACGAACATATGAATACATGTGACAAAGTTGCAGAATACAAAAATCAGTTGTATTTCTATTCTGGTATCAAGAATCCAAAATAAAACCAAGAAAAACAATTCTGCTTGCAGTATCAAAATGAATAAAATATTTAGAAAAATTTCATGGATTAGAAAAATTAACTTTGTTAATACTGTAATACACCCTAAGCTGATCCCCAGATTCAACAGAATCTTGAGAATTCCAGCTGACTTCTTCATAAAAATTGACAGTTGGGTTGTAAAATCAATAGAGAATAGTAAGAGACCCAGAATAATCAAAACAACTCTGAAAAAGAAAAACAAAATAGGAAGACTCACATTTCTTGATTTCAAAATTTGCTACAAAGTGACATTAATCAAGGCAGGATATTATTGGCAAAGGAAAGATAACAATGGACTGGAACTGATAGTCCAAAATCAAACCTGTACATCTATAGCTGATTGATTTTCAACAAGTGTTCAATTCAAAGACAATTCACCTTGGAGAGTACAATCTTTTCAATAGAATTATACAGGAACAACTTGTTGTTCACACACAAGAGTCAAGTGGGAATACACATTTTTCCTAAGCATATGTGCAAATGGTCAACAAGCAATTGGAAAAAATGCTCAGTATTATTAAGAATCAAGATCATAATTACAAGCCAATTCACACACAAAAAAGGATGGCTATGGTCAAAAAATAAATACGCACAATAGGAAGTTTGGCGATGGTGTGAAGAAATTGGAACTCACACGCAGTTTTTCCAGAAAAGCACAAATGGTACAACCACTACTGTGAACAATACAGCAGTCCTTTGAAATGTTGAACATGGAGCCATCATATGACCCAGGAATTCCACCCCTAGAAAATTGTACTGTTTCGGCTATTATGAATAATGCTGTTATAATTATTCATGTAAAAATTTTTGTCTGGATGCATATTTTCATTTCTCTTTTAATATATCTAGGAGAGGAACCACTGGGCTGTTTTTTAATGATTTTATTTTTCAAGAATATTTTATGCATATTTGATCTCCTGTTTTTTTTTTTTCATATTTTAACTGTTATACTAACTGTAATAAGATATTCACAGTATATCACATACTCAGTGATTCTATATGCAAAGACTTACCAAACATACATAAAATAAAAAAACATGAAATACAGTCTATGAAAAATGTTTACTATTGCAAAATTCTTACTCTGTATCTGAAGAAGTATACTATTATAGCATTCTTTTTCTATAGACCTACATTTTTTTAAAATAGATCTAAATTTTAAGCTATAAAATCTAAAGCAACTATTAAAGTAGTAAAAAGTGCTATAACTAATAAGCTAATAGAACAGGTAATATGGAATCATTTTAAAAATTACTCAGTAAGCTCAGAAGGGGACTTCCCTGGTGGTACAATGAATAAGAATTCACCTGCCAATTCAAGGGACATGGGTCCAACCTCTGGTCTGGGAAGATCCCACATGCCGTGGAGTAACTAAGCCCATGCACCACAGCTACTCAGCCCATACTTGAGCCTGCAAGCTGCAGCGACTCAGCCCACGTGCCACAATTACTGAAGTCGATGCTCTCTCTCTACTGAAGTCTATGACACATTGGAAAAGACCCTGATGCTGGGAAAGATTGAAGGCGGGAAGAGAAGGGGACAGCAGAGGATGAGATGGTTGGATGGCATCACAGACTCAATGGACATGATTTTGGGTATACTGCAGGAGTTGGTGATGGACAGGGAGGCCTGGCTTGTCTCAGTCCATAGGGTCTCAGAGACTGAGAGACTGAACTGAACTGAACTGATGCTCTCTAGGGCCTGCAGGCTCTACTGACTCTGCATGCTGCAAATACTGAAACTGATGCCTCTAGAGCCTGTGCTCCACAACAATAGAAGCCATTTCAATGAGATGCCTGTGCACTGCTGCTAGAGGTTAGCCCCTGCTCTCTGCAACTAGAGAAAGCCCATGTGCAGCAATGAAGACCCAGTGTAATCAAAAGTAAATAAAATAAAATAATAAAAAAATTAAACTCAGTCGCCAAGTCGTGTCTGACTCTGCATGACCACATGGACTGCAGGATGCAAATCTTCCTTGCCCCTCACCATCTCCTGGAGTTTGCCCAAGTTCATGTTCATTGAATTGATGATGACATCCAGCCATCTCATCCTCTTTTCCTCTTTACCTTCTATCTTAAATCTTTCTGAGCATCAGGGTCTTTTCCAATGAGTCAGCTGTTTGCATCAGGTGGCCAGAGTATTGGAATTTCAGCTTCAGCATCAAAGATTATTCAGCATTGATTTCCTTTAAGATTGACTGATTTGATCTTCTTGCTGTCCAAGGGAATCGCAAGAGTTTTCCCCAGCACCACAGTTCAAAAGCACCAATTCTTTGACACTCTGCCTTCTTTATTGTCCAGTTCTGACATCAGTACATGACTACTGGAAAGACCATAGCCTTGACTATATATATCTTTGTGGGCAAAGTGACATCTTTGTTTAGGTTTGCCATAACTTTCCTGCCAAGAAGCAATTGTCTTGTAATTTCATGGTTGCAGTCACAATCTTCAGTGAATTTACAGTCCAAGAAGAGGAAATCTGTCATTGCTCCCACATTTTCCCCTTCTATTTGCCATGAAATGATGGGACTGGATGCCATCATCTTAGTTTTTTAATATTGAGTTGTAAGCCAGGGTTTTCACTCTCCTACATCACCCTCATCAAGAGGATCTTTAGTTCCTCTTTGCTCTCTGCCGTTAGAATGGTATCATCCACATATCTGAGATTGTTGATATTTCTCCCGGCAATCTTGATTCCAGCTTGTAACTCATCCAGACTGGCATTTCTCACGATATACTCTACATATAATTTAAATAAACAGGGTGAAAATAGCAACCTTGTGGTAGACCTTTTTCAATCCTGAATCAGTCAGTTGTTCCTTACAGGGTTCTAACTATTGCTTCTTGATCCACATACAGGTTTCTCAAGAGACAGGTAAGAGAGTCTGGTATTCCCATCTCTTTAAGAGTTTTCCACAGTTTGTTATGATCCACACAGTCAAAGTCTTTAGGGTAATCAATAAAACAGAAGTAGTTGTTTTTCTGGAATTCACATGCTTTCTTTATGACCCAATGAATGCTGGCAATTTGACCTCTGGTTCTTCTGTTTTATTTAAAGCCAACTTGAACATCTTGGCTCACATAATGCTAAGGCCCAACTTGGAGGATTTTGAGCATAGCCTTACTAGAATGGGAGATGAATGCAATTATCCAGTAGTTTGAATATTAGAAGACTGTCTTTCTTGGGAATTGAGATGAGGATTGACTTTTCCAGTTCTGTGGCCACTTAAGGGTCTTATAGATTTGCTGACATATTGAATGCAATACTTTGATAGTATCATCTTTTAGGGTTTTGAATAGCTCTGCTGGAATTCCATTGCACCCATTAGCTTTATTGCCAGCACCGCTTCTTAAAGCCCACCTAACCTCACATTCCAGAATGTCTTGCTCTGTGTGAGACTACACCATCATGGTTATCTGGCTTATTAAGATCTTTTTTGTACAGTTTTTCTGTGTATTCTTTCCATCTCTTCTTGATCTCTTTTGCTTCTATTATGTCTTTACCATTAACAACATTAATCGTCTCTTTAAATGTATATTGTTTATACAATTCAATTAAAGTCAGTTTTTGACTAGACAAAAAAAGAAAGATTCAACTCTATGTTGCCACAAGAAACATATTTCAAATGTAAAGACAAAAATATATTTAAAATGAAAATCTGTGAAAGGAAAAAGATATGTAACTGTGTTAGTATTAATGTACCTACAACTAGAGTTACAAATTACAGGAAACAATAAATGATAGGACTGTAAGGAGAAATAAACATTTCAATAACATTTACAGAGATTTCAATTCCTCTCTTTCTGTATCAATAATTTAGATAAGAGGTAGACAAGGATAAGAGGAACACTATTAACCAACTTGACATGATTAACATTTATGGATCACCTAATGATAGCAAAATGCACATTTTTCTCAGGTGAATATAGAGATTTATAGACCTTATCCTGGGTTATGTAAGGTGATTCAATAGATTTAAGCAATTTAGAATCAATACCATAAAACTCTAAAAAATTAATATATTGCAAAATAACACATGGGTCAAAGAGGAAATTTTAAAAAGGAAAGTAGAAAGGTGCCCTTTTGTTGTTGTTTTCTTTTCTTTTCCTGAAAGAAAATGAACATTCAAAAACAAGAATTAGCCTCCAAGTAATAAAAATAAGTGGAAAAAATAAATAAATAAAATCTTTAATGAAAAAAAAAACACAACAAGAATCTCAAGATGTATCAATTACCTTAAAAATAGAGCTGAACAAAACAGGATGCACAACAGTTGTGCAAATTAAACTCCTACATTTGAATGTACACTTATATGGCCAGTAATTAATACTGGAAGATTATGTAAGGATATTTTCATTTGAAGAGTTGAAATTTAAGTCCTTAGAAGCACACCTAACTTTTCATTATTTTCATTTTACAGTGGCACTAAAGTGTATATGCTTCATAGTGTGTGGAAGTTTATCACTTCCGTACTCAACCATTTACATATGGTTGGATATCCTGACACTCATTTGACTTCTTGTTTTCATCTTTTGATGCATTTGTTTTCAATGTATTTTTATTTTTGGAAGAAAGGTAAAATACAAGCTTTTTATCTTGAAATTGTGGGATTTAAAATGACATAATTTGGCATTATAAATCAATATAAACATTCATGCAAATTTACCTTTTCAAAAGAAAAATATGGTCAAATGATTTTAGACATAACTCGCTTCAAATTTGGGCTTTTAAAACGTCTTTCTCAATAAACATGCACTTAAAAACATATTGACTCATTCAAAACTTTTTTGTGAACTTGTGCAATAAGTGTTATTGTTTCTAACATATAGTTTATGGTGCATATGCACCAAATTAATTTTTAATAATTAGAAAATTATACAACACAACTTGCAATTCTTCACTTGAAACATGTGAGCATAGGCAGAGATAGTATTGTAACATTTGACATGCACATCATATCACTAAATTAGCTAAAGTTAAAGATTTTAATTTACAGCATGGTTAATATAGTGCAAAACAAGGCTAAATACGGAAGATACATTTAATTTTTTTTTTCTTTTTTCCTTACCAAGAATTAATCACCTCCTCTCATTTCATCAGTATTCTTTCAAAATTTGCAGCTTCCCAGGACTAATTAATAACCCTAATAAGTTAGAATAGTCTCTCCAGAACTACATGAATTCCTTTGCAATGAACTAGAAATGTTGCAAGTACCTTTGGGTAAACACCTGGGATTTACTAAACATTAGCTCAGCATCTGTAACAAACTGTGCTGTATTTTGTTCCTGTAATCAGTATTAATATGTCCACAATATTCTTTTAGTTTAAAAAGGTGCTTAATTTTAAAACAAAAAGTTAATGATTTTATACAGTAAACACAATCTGAAACTTATATGGCTTTTATAGCCATCACACCTACTTAACTAATGTTGTAATTGAAGAAAAATGATATTGTATTATGGTTTTTCTGGCAATGTATGAGTGTTTCAACATTTTTACATTATATCAGATCTTATTATCTTACATTTTGATTCTTCAAATCCTAATAGTTTTAAGGTGTCATTGCACTGAAGTTTTGATTTATGTATCCTTGAGGACTAATAATGCCAAGCATTTCTAATGTACATACTCTGTTTTGAATATCATCCTTGGGGAAATTTCTATTCAGGTTATTTGCTATTGTTTTAATGGGATCATTGATCTTTATTATTAAGTTGAAAGAATTAATTATATATTTTAAATATAAGCTCCTTATCATATATATGAATTATAATTTATACTATTCTATGGTTTGTCTTTTTAAAAAATTGTAAATGCTTTTAAATTTCCACAGTTGTGAATTTTCCATTTTTTTCTGTTATTGATATATAATTTTATTGTTGTCAAAGGATATATGCTGTATGACTGAAATCTTTTTAAATTTTCTAAGATTGGTTTTATGACCTAGTATATAATGTATCTTTAAAAACACTCAAAGAGAATATTTATTCTGCTGCAGTTGGGTGGAATATTCTGTAGGTGTCTTTTTTTTTTTTTTCATTATTTTATTTATTTTTTTTTATTAGTTGGAGGCTAATTACTTCACAACATTTCAGTGGGTTTTCTCATACATTGATATGAATCAGCCATAGAGTTACATGTATTCCCCATCCCGATCCCCCCTCCCACCTCCCTCTCCACCCGATTCCTCTGGGTCTTCCCAGTGCACCAGGCCCGAGCACTTGTCTCATGCATCCCACCTGGGCTGGTGATCTGTTTCACCATAGATAATATACATGCTGTTCTTTCAAAACATCCCACCCTCACCTTCTCCCACAGAGTTCAAAAATCTGTTCTGTATTTCTGTGTCTGTTTTTCTGTTTTGCATATAGGGTTGTCATTACCATCTTTCTAAATTCCATATATATGTGTTAGTATGCTGTAATGTCCTTTATCTTTCTGGCTTACTTCAGTCTGTATAATGGGCTCCAGTTTCATCCATCTCATTAGGACTGATTCAAATGAATTCTTTTTAATGGCTGAGTAATATTCCATGGTGTATATGTACCACAGCTTCCTTATCTATTGATCTGCTGATGGGCATCTAGGTTGCTTCCATGTCCTGGCTATTATAAACAGTGCTGCGATGAATATTGGGGTGCACGTGTCTCTTTCAGATCTGGTTTCCTCAGTGTGTATGCCCAGAAGTGGGATTGCTGAGTCATATGGCAGTTCTATTTCCAGTTTTTTAAGAAATCTCCACACTGTTTTCCATAGCGGCTGTACTAGTTTGCATTCCCACCAACAGTGTAAGAGGGTTCCCTTTTCTCCACACCCTCTCCAGCATTTATTGCTTGTGGACTTTTGGATAGCAGCCATCTTTTAAGTCTAATTGATTTTCAATGTTGTGCAAGTCTACTTTTTCCTTATTAGTAACTCGATTAATTGTTTGATCCAGTATTAACAATAGAATATTGAAGTTTCCAACTACTAATGCTGAAGTGTCTAATTTTTCCTTTAAATCTCTAATTTTTGTTCCTATATTTGGAGTTCTATTGTTAACTGCATTTATGTTTATAATTGCTATATCTGTCTTATTAACCCACTCTTTTATCATTGTAAACTTTGTTTCTGGATTTGTTTAACATTTATTTACTTTAAAATCTGTGTGGCTATTTTCAGAATAGGTATTCCAACTCAATTGTTGTTTTTGTTTGCAAAGTATATATTTTTCTCTTTTACTTTCTTTGTTCTTTCACTTTGATAATCTTTTACTTAAAGATTATATATTAAGATTCTTAATCTTTTATCATTCTTTTGCTCTTTTAGTTTCATCATATGTTCAAGCCTTAAAAAAATATGTTGTAGTTTTTGTTTTCCTTTTGTTTCATAAAAGTTTAATATAAAGTTGATATTTTCTGGAATTTATATACTCACTCATATTATTCATAGGGCTATTATTTACATTTTTTAACTAGAGCTAATTTACTTTTGTGGACTATCTCAGTGAATGACAATACCAGTATTTATCCATTATACACTTAATGATTTGGGTTATTATCAAGTTTTTTTTTTTTCCCCAGCTCAAACAGAGCTTCTGTGAATATGTGTGTGTGTGCTCAATCATGTCCAACTCTTTGTGACCCCATATATTGTAGCCCATTAGGCTCCTCTGTCCATGGGATTTTTCCAGGCAAGAATGCTGGATTGGGTGGCCATTTCCTTCTCCAAGACAGTGAATATGTGTGTACGTATCAACAGATTTATTGAATTCATACTACTGAGAATGGAGTTTCAGTGCCAAGGTATATGTGATAGTCAGCATCAATATAGTACTAAAATCCTTTTAAAAGAGGTTGCACCAATGTGTAGTCATACCAGCAACATGGAAGAGTTCCTATTGATCACATTTTGATAATTTTTATTTATTACTTTGGGCATCAGTTAGGTGTACATTTCTATTCTGATCCACTGAAAGACTGCATTGTTCTAAGATACAAAGTTTCTTTGCTTCTGTATTATTATTCCACATCCTGCTTGGTGATCATTGAGGGCTCCAGTCTTCCTGTATCTCCTCTTCCTCTTGTAGGTTGGCCTTGCTCTCCTGAACAGTCTCCATTAGTTTCATAGACATGCGTATATGTAATCTAATCCCAAGACAAAACAACTCCACTAAGTAATGACAAAGGGAGAAATAGAAGGGGATTGTGAGCACACAACTTACATAATTTTATCATGTGTCCCATAACACAGAAGCATGTAATTTTCAGCCACACCATTGATTCAAAAATAACATTTTGCTGGTTTCAAATACTCTTCTTTAGAATGCAATATTTAAAATGAAGAAAGATAGGTATTTAAAACAACTATTTAAAAAATGAATTTAGGATTTTGTTTCTTCTGCAATTTTTTTAAAAAGTTGAAAATATTTGTATATATCAAAATATAAATGTAGACATTGCTAACTCTATCATAGATACCAAGGGATTAATTATATTCAAAAATATGGTAGAAAATTGCTCTAATTAATTAAAAAATGCAAATTTACCAAATAACTAATATATGCTGCAATTATCTTCTGAGGATATAAACTCTAAATAAAAATATTTCTGTTAAAAATTCAATTATAGAAGGATATTTTAGAATGGAATTTTATGAATGTAGTCTACAATAGCCAAAAGATAATTACTGGAGAAGCAAATGACTTTTATCTAAGCTGACACATGTGGGTTTTTTAATATGCTAGAAATAATAACATATAATTATTTACATTTTGAGCATTAAATAATTTCATGTTTCATTACCAGAAAAATTTTCAAACATTACTTTGCTTTCTCATGAGACTTGCTTGTTTGCCTGGAATATTTCTCAGACTAAGCTATTGGCATTACATTTTTTCAACTAAACAGTTTGTAACCTTTGCATTTAGGCAGTTGTATTGGTATTTCTTTTATTCTAGCCTGCATATAAAACTTGTATTTCAAGATGCACACCTATAATCAGAAATAATCAAAGAAGCACATTTCATAGAATGAAGTTTTCATATTAATCAAGCTATGTTTCATTTGTATTTCAGAATATTTTCCTACACAATTTCACAGATACACACATACACACACCTTAGAATAAAATAAAAATTGTTATTAAGATGTAATAACTACATCTTGCATTATATGTAAAGGGGTGAAGTTTCCCTGAATAATGACAAGAGTTGTGGAGAAGAAAAAGATTGTTATCCAGGTATCAAGAGTCTTATAAGTATATAAGTATGTAAAGATGTATAACAAATTCAAGAAAAGAATAGACAGTGAAAAGTTTAGCAAATATTAAAACATAAAGAAGAATCAAACATAAATGAAGAATATAACAAATAAAAAATACACTGAAAGAAATCAACAGTGGAGTAGATGATACAGAGGGAAGAATCAGTAAACTAAAAAAAAACAAAAAACAAAGAACTCAAGCTGAACAAAAAATAATATTTTTAAAAATGGATCAATTTAAGAAAACTCTGGGAGAACATCAAGCATACTAACATTCACCTTATAGGAGTCCAAGAAGCAGAAGAGAGAGAGAGAGAGAGGCAGAAAATTTATTTTAAGTGGTAATCATCAAAAACTTCCCTAACCTGAGAAAGAAAACAGATAACCAGTTCTGGAAGTACAGAGTCCTAAACATAATCAACCCAAAGAGGTCTACATCAAGACATATTGTAATTACAATTAAAAAAAAAAAAAAAAAAAAAGGACTATTAAAAGCAGCTAGTTACTTGGAACTCCGAAAAGATTATCAGCTGAGTTTTTAGCAGAAACTTCGCCATCCAGAAAGGAGTGGAATGCATTGTTTTGTTTTTTTTTAATGTTAAAAGGACTTCTCTAAGTGAAAAAGCATAAAGTGTACAATGAGAAATAAAAAAATTATGAAAGAAAAATTTCCTTGATAAAGGTAAACATACAGGAAAGGTAGCAAACACATAAAGGTACTTAGAAGGTTAAAACACAAAATTAGTAAAAATCATTTGTATCTACAATAAAAATTAAGGGCTACACAAAACAGATATAAAATATGTCAAAATATTAAACATAGGATGGTAAGTGAAAATGAAGATTTGTCAGAATGTATTTGAACTTAAGAGATTTTCAACTAAAATTATATATATACATATGCCTCATATATTTCAAAGTAGCTACAAACTGAAAATATATAAAGGATATACACACACAAAAGAGAAAGGAATCCAAACATAGCATTATAGATAATAATCAAATCACAAGAAAAGAGAGAACAATAAGAAGAAAGAAACAATAAATGACTATAGAAACAAGTAGAAACAATTACCAAAATGGTAATAAGTACATGCCTATCAACAATTACTTACAATTTGAATGGACTACATACTCCAATCAAAATGCAAATGTGGCTGAATGGATAAAATAATATTCATAGGTATGTTGATTAATAGAGACTTATTTCAGATCTAAAGAAATATATGGACTCAAAGTCAAAGGATGGAAAAAGGTATTCCATGCAAATGGAAATGAAAAGAAAGGGATGTGATGTATAGCATGATTAATATAATAACTGTTGGTCCTTTAATGGACCAGAACCTGGTGGTCCGCACTCGACAATGAGAAAGTGAAAGGAGAGAGGCTAGTATTCCCTGGTTTACACAGCCGGCTTCCGCGCTCCAGGGAATCAGCCAGAAATAGAGAGATAGAGAGAGAGAAAAAAAAAAAGAAAGAAAGACACGGGGACCAAAGCTCTGATGGAGCAAAGGTGTTTTTATCAATATGGTGTCGGCATATATACTGTCTTCCAAGGTAGTTATTCTCAGCAAAGACAAAGATTAAAAATCCAGAGTTAAAAAACACAAGGTGATACCTATTAAAGAGAGAAAAGGGTACTTATCACCATTATGAGAAACTAACAAAGGAAATGCCTAGATTCCTCAGCCCTAGGAAAGGCGTGTCTCTCCTCTTAATTCCTGAATATTCAGGAATTTTATATGTCAATTGTATTTTACTAAAGTTGGAAGAAAAAAAAAAGAACTAGTATAGGAAAGAGTCCTCTATATGCATCTTTTAATGGGGAAAACAAATGCCCTGGAGCTCAAAAGTGAAGATTTAGAAGAATGTTAATTTCAATAAGAAACCAGCAACAAAGGGAATGGCATTCAACTCCAAAAACAAGCAAAGCAATGTATTTAAGGGAAATGGTTAAAAATTAATTGTCATATGTTTATTACCAATTGTGCAATCTTTCTTAATATTTGGAGGGATGTAAACTGAAAACAATTGGCAATTTTTCAAAAATTAAAAATAGAACTGCCATATGACCCAGCAATACCACTTCTGGGCATACACACTGAGGAAACCAGATCTGAAAGAGACACATGCACCCCAATGTTCATCGCAGCACTGTTTATAATAGCCAGGACATGGAAGCAACCTAGATGCCCATCAGCAGATGAATGGATAAGGAAGCTGTGGTACATATACACCATGGAATTTTACTCAGCCGTCAAAAAGAATTCATTTGAACCAGTCCTAATGAGATGGATGAAACTGGAGCCCCTTATACAGAGTGAAGTAAGCCAGAAAGATAAAGAACATTACAGCATACTAACACATATATATGGAATTTAGAAAGATGGTAACGATAACCCTATATGCAAAACAGAAAAAGAGACACAGAAATACAGAACAGACTTTTGAACTCTGTGGGAGAAGGTGAGGGTGGGATGTTTCAAAAGAACAGCATGTATACTATCTATGGTGAAACAGATCACCAGCCCAGGTGGGATGCATGAGACAAGTGCTCGGGCCTGGTGCACTGGGAAGACCCAGAGGAATTGGGTGGAGAGGGAGATGGGAGGGGGGATCGGGATGGGGAATAAGTGTAAATCTATGGCTGATTCATATCAATGTATGACAAAACCCACTGAAATGTTGTGAAGCAATTAGCCTCCAACTAATAAAAAAAATTTAAAAAAAAAAAAATTAAAAATAGAATTACTTAACCCAGAAGCTCCAATTCTGGGTATGTCCAAAATAATAGAAAACGGAGCATGGAAGAAGTATTTAATACTCATGTTTACTGCAACATTGTTTACAATAACACAAAACTGGAAACAACCCAAATATCTACTGACAGATAATGAACAAACAAATGTGATCTATACTTTGTTGTTGTTGTTGCTAACTCACTAGTTCAGTTCAATCTCAGTCGTGTCTGACTCTTCGAGACTCTATAGAATGCAGCACGTCAGGCTTCCCTGTCCAATACCGAATTCTGGAACTTGTTCAAACTCATTTCCATCGAGTCGGTGATGCCATCCAACCATCTCATTCCCTGCTGTCCCCTTCTTCTCCTGTCTTCAATCTTTGTCAGAGTCAGGGTCTTTTCCAATGAGTCAGTTATTCCCATCAGGTGGCCAAGGTATTGAAGCTCAGCTTCAGCATCAGTCCTTCCAATGACTATTCAGGACTGATTTCCTTTAAGATTAACTGGTTTGATCTCTTTGCAGTCCAAGGGACTCTCAAGAGTCTTCAACACCAAAGTTCAAAAGCATCAATTCTTCATTGTTCAGCCTTCTTTCTGGTCCAACTCTCACATCCATCCATGATTACTGGAGAAACCATAGCTTTGACTGGACGGACCTTTGTCGGCAAGGTAATGTCTCTGCTTTTTAATATGCTGTCTAGATTGGTCATAGCTTTTCTTCCAAGAAGCAAGCATCTTTTAATTAGATGGCTGCAGTCACCATCTGCAGTGATTTTGGAGCCCAAGAAAATGAAATCTGTCACTGTTTCCATTGTTTCCCCATCTATTTGCCATGAAGTGATGGCACTTGATGCCATGGTCTTAGTTCTGTGAATGTTGATCTTTAAGCCAGCTTTTTCACTCTCCTCTGTTTAGTCACTAAGTTGTGTCCAAATCTTTTGCAACCATACAGACTGTATCTTGCCAGGCTCCTCCTCTGTTTGTGGAATTCCCCAGACAAGAATGCTAATGTGCATTGCCATTTTCTTCTCCTGGATTCTTCCAAACCCAAGGATCGAACCTGCATCTACTGCATTGGCAGGAAGAGTGTTTATAACTGAGCCACCAGGGAGGCCTCCAATCTATATATACAAAGGCGCATTCAGTTCAGTTCAGTTCAGTCGCTCAGTCCTGTCTGACTCTTTGCAACCCCTGAATCTCAACATGCCAGGCCTCCCTGTCCATCACCAATTCCCGGAGTTTACTCAATCTCATGTCCACCGAGTCGGTGATGCCATTGAACCATCTCCTCCTCTGTCGTCCCCTTCTCCTCCTGCCCCCAAGCCTTCCCAGCGTCAGGGTCTTTTCAAATGAGTCAACTCTTCTCATGAGGTGGCCAAAGTATTGGAGCTTCAGCTTCAACATCGGTCCTTCCAATGAACACCAAAGACTGATCTCCTTTAGGATGGACTGGTAGGATCTGCTTGCAGTCCAAGGGACTCTCAAGAGTCTTCTCCAACACCACAGTTCAAAAGCATCAACTTTTTGGCACTCAGCTTTCTTCAAAGTCCAGCTCTCACATCCATACATGACCACTGGAGAAACCATAGCCTTGACTAGATGGACCTTTGTTGGCAATTTAATGTCTCTGCTTTTTAATATGCTCTCTAGGTTGGTCATAACTTTCCTTCCAAGGAGTAAGCATCTTTTAATTTCATGGCTGCAATCACCATCTGCAGTGATTTTGGAGCCCCAAAAAATAAAGTTTAACTCTGTTTCCACTGTTTCCCCATCTATTTCCCATGAAGTGATGGGACCAGTTGCCATGATCTTGGTTTTCTGAATGTTGAACTTTAAGCCAACTTTTTCACTCTCCTTTTTCACTTTCATCAAGAGGCTTTTTACTTCCTCTTCACTTTCTGCCATAAGGGTGGTGTCATCTGCGTATCTGAGGTTATTGATATTTCTCCCAGCAATCTTGATTCCAGCTTGTGTTTTTTCCAGGCCGGCATTTCTCATGATGTACTCTGCATATGAGTTAAACAAGCAGGGTGACAATATATAGCCTTAATGTATTCCTTTTCTTATTTGGCACGCATCTGTTGTTCCATGTACTGTTCTAACTGTTGCTTCCTGACCTGCATTCAGGTTTCTCAAGAGGCAGATCAGGTCGTCTGATATTCCCATCTCTTTCAGAATTTCCCACAGTTTATTGTGATCCACACAGTCAAAGGCTTTGGCATTTTATTCATACTTAAAAAGAAATATGTTACAACATAGATGAATCTTTAGGTCACTGTGCTAAGTAAAATAAACCAGTCTTTAAAAGACCCAAAATTAGAAGATTTAATTTTAAATACTTGAATTCCTTTCAATGTTCAAATAAAACATAATGTATGGATTATATGCCTGAGAAGAAAGGATAAGATAAATTGTATAAGTTTTAAAGAAAAAAAAATGCTATATTAGAGACACATTTTTATGATAAACTTACTAATGAATACATACTACTATATTCAATCCCCTGAGCCTAAGTTATTCTTATAGTAATATAAATGCTGCTGCCAATTCACTTCAGCTGAGTCTGACTCTGTGCGACCCCATACACGGCAGCCGTCCAGGCTCCTCCCTCCCTGGGGTTCTCCAGGCAAGAATACTGGAGTGGGTTACCATTGCCTTCTCCATGGGAATATAAATACCTAAACTTAGATATGAAATTACTTATAGCACACAAATAAGAAGATAGGTTGAATGGCATCATCAACTCAATGGGCAAACATTTGAGCAAACTCTGGGAGATAGTGAAGGACAGGGAAGTCTGGTATGCTGCAGTCCATGGGGTCACAAAGAGTCAAACACAACTTTGTGACTGAACAAAAATTACAATATATATAAAGAACATTCCATTCAAAAGCAACAGAATACATATTTTTCACAAATACACATAAAACATTCTCCAAGATAAATCACATGCTAGGACACAATATAAGCTTTGTCAAAATTAAGAACATTTGAATCATATCAAGTATCTTTTTTGACTGTAATGCTGTGAAGCTAGACAAGAAGAAGAAATTTAAAAAATTAACTAGAAAAAACACAAACATGTGAAAACTAAACAACATGCTATTAAACATTCATGGAATTGCTAAAGAAATCAAAGAAGTAAGACATTACTTGGAGAGAAATGAAAGAAAAACATGATGCAAAATCTATGGGATTCAGTAAAATCAGTTCTAAGACAAACATTTATAGCAATACAAGCTTACCTAAGGAAAGAAGGAAACTATCAAATAACCTTTTTTAAGCTTACACCTAAAGACACTAGACTCATGAATTGTTGAGCATAAATTAATAAAATATAAACAGAAAAATAATATAAAAGAGCAATAAAACTAAGAGCTGACATTTTGAAAAGAATTTTTAAAAAAATCATAAACCTTTAAGCCAGACTCATCAAGAAAGAATGAGAGAGCACCCTAACAATATCAGAAATGAAAAAGGACAAACGTTTCAAAAATCAAGCTTAATATAAGCAAATCTATGCCAATAAAATGTACAACCTAAGAGACAAATTTCTACAAATGTTCAATCTCCCAAAACTAAACCAGGAAGAAATAGAAAATATGAACAGGCCAATTACCAGTTATGAAATTGAATCAGTAGCTTAAAAAGCTCCCAACAAATAAAAGTCCAGGACTATATGGCTTCATAAATGAATTCTACCAAATTATTGGAGAAGAATAAACATAAATCCTTCTCAGATTATTCTATGAAATTTCAGAGGAAGGAACACTTAAAATTCATTCTATGAATCCATCATCACCCTGATACAGAAACCAAAGATATTACAAACAAGAAAATTAGAAGCCAATGTTGGTGTTAGTCGTAAAGAACCTGCCTGCCAATGCAGGATACTTAAGAAATACGGATTTGATCCCTAGGTCTGAAGATCCCCTGGAGGAGGACATGGCAGCCCACCCCAGCATTCTTTCCTGGAGAATCCCATGGACAGAGAAGCCTTGTGGGCTACAATTCACAGGGTCGCAAAGTGTTGAACACTACTGAAGCAACATAGCGCATCATCCTCTGAGAATTTTGACTACTATAAAATTTCAGGAATCAAAACTGTTTGAAACTGACATAAAATACAGTTATATAGATCAATGGAACAAAATAGAGAGCCCAGAAATAGCAAACCTATAGTCAATTAACCTATTACAAAGGAAGCAACAAATGAAGTAGGAATACACAATGGAGACTAAATAATCTCTTCAGTTAACAGTTCTGGGAAACTTGAACAGTTACATGTAAGAGAATAAAATTAAAACATTTTCTCTTCCCACATACCAAAAAAAAAAAAAAAATCAATTGCCTAGAATATTTTGCCTAGAACAAAACATAGGCTGAATGACCTCTGATAAAAATTATAAGAATGCCTTTTGGGTTATGACTCCTAAAGCAAAGGAAATAAAAGCAAAACAAACAAACAAGGTTTAATTAAACTTAAAAACTTTTGAAGCAAGAGAAATCCTTGACAAAGCACAAAGACAACCTCCTGAGTGGGCAAAAGTATTTGTAAATTGTATGATCATCTGTGGTTACTACTGATGGAGACACCAGTGGATGAGAGGAAACTTGGATGTGTATGTGTGCTTAGTCGCTCAGTCGTATCCGACTATTTGTGACCCATGGACTGCAGTTCACCAGGCTCCTCTGTCCATTGGGATTCTCCAGGCAAGAATACTAGAGTGGGTTGCCATGCCTTCCTCCAGGGGATCTTGCCAAACCCAGGGATTGAACCCAGGTCTCCTGCATTGAGAGTGAATTCTTTACCATCTGAGCCACCAGGAAAGCCAGAGAATTGGATAAAGATAGTCAAATGGTACAACCTTCCTATTATATGAAATATAAGAATTAGAGGTACAATGTACAACATGGAACATATGATTAACACTGTTGTCTGTTATATATGAAAGTTGTTGAGTGCGCAAAGCTGGAGAGTTCTCATCAGAATAAAAATATATATGTTCATATTTCTTTAATTTTGTATTTATATAATGGATGTTCACTAACCTTATTACGGCAATCATTTCATGGCACATATAAGTCAAATCATTATGCTGTATATCTTAAACTTATACAGGGTTGTATATCAATTATATCTCAATAAAAATTGGATTAAAAAATCCAAATGCACAACCAAATTGAATCATTTTGCAAGAAGAAGTGCCTAGATAATAAAAACATATATTGTTCATACAGAATAATAAAATGTTGAAAACTAACTTCAAAGAGTAATAAACTAGGAAAGCTGCTTAATTCACTTCTGTTGTATAATATGCTAATAAACTGGCTAGCCATGAAGTAATGAAAAGGCAAAAGAAATAAAATTAAAGGTTGGAAAAGAAGAAAAACCAATCTTTCAATGATGATATGTAGGACTTAAGAGAATCCAAATGGGTTTTCAGATAAACTACTACAATTAATAATCTAGATATATTTCCAAGTAAAATTTAATACAAAATCAATTTGAAGTCAACATACAGCAATGACTCAAAAAAGAAATAATAAAGTATCATAGAAGCATTATATACCTAGCAATAAATCTGGCCATAACAACCAAAAAGTAAGGATTCTAATTCAACACAGTAATTATTAAATAATGTAGAGAAAAGAAACATACAAATACATAAAAATAAAAACAATGTGCATACTTTTGAGGGCTCAATATTTTTAAGAGGGCAATTCTCCTCAAATAAATATTTGGATTCAAAACAATTATAGTAAAAATCATTAACGTTATTGAGATCTTGAAACTCATAAAATTTATGAGTTCTTTTTTTATTCTTATAAAATTTATATGGAATTCAAAAGGATAACAATAGCCAGAAACACCTTAAGAAGAACAAGGTGGGGACACCTCTCCATCAAATATCCAGATTTGTTTCAATTATATATCATAAGTAACTTAGAGGAATATTGGTGTAATTAGTATGACAGAGACTATATATAGACTCAAGTTCATCCATAGCTGGCTGTCTTAATCCACTTGATCTGAAAATACCCCATATTGGGTTGCTTAATCTACAAATGTTTATTCCTCATGGTCTCTCTGTGTCCTCACATGATAGAAGAAGCCAGGGACCTCTCTGAGGTGTGTTTGATAAGGATGCTAACTCCATTAACAGGAGTTCTGCCCTCATGCTAATGGCCTCTCAAAGACCCCAGTTTCAAGTTTCATCATCTTGGGGACTTAGTTTTAACATTTAAAGTTTGAGGAGATATGATAATTCAGTCTATAACAATTCCTCCAGTTTTGCTTTTCCAGGATGTCATAAGAATGCATTCCTTCATATTCATGTAATTCTTTGGTCTACTTAAACTTGTCAAAATGTACTTAATATTTATACAAATTGTTGCAAGGAAAAATAGCTCACACCCTTTATTGCAGAACCATATTCCTTGGGGAACTATTGATATGAACAAAACTATTCACTAAAGAAGAGTCTTAAAATGGAATGGGAGTGAAATTCCAAACTTCTAAAGATTTGGATACTTTATTTGTATGAGGAAGTTTTAAAACAATCAAATTCCAAGATTGTTTTCCTAAAATATTATTGGCTAAGGCAAGCGAAAAATAAGTAAGCCTTAAATGATCTCTGCTTTAGATACAGCACAATCAAAAGTTGGACTTAATGGTTTTTATCCTATTATTCCTCTTCTGCCTTCCTTTGCTCTTCTGTGCCCGAAACCCTTTTCCTGATTCACTACTCTAAACACTTGTTCAGTCAGAAAACCCCAAAGTTAAACCATCTTCAAAGTAGAATTTTTAATACTTTTTGACAACATTCAGAAGTAAATCCCAATGCAGACCTGACCCCTGTTGCTATGCTTTTTGATGACCTTAAGACAGAATGTCAGAATGTGTTAGTCGCTCAGTTGTGCATGACTCTTCATGACTCCAAGGACTGTAGCCCACCAGGCTCCTCTGTCCATGGAATTCTCCAGGCAAGAGTACTGAGGTGAGTTGCCATTGCCTTCTCCAGGGAATCTTTCTGACCCAGGGATCCAACCCAGGTCTCCTGCGTTGCAGGCAGATTTAGTTTACCATCTGATCCACCAGAGTAGACCTAACTGGTAGGGAAGACCTAAATGACCTAACAGGGAAGACAGACACACAATAAAGTCCTTCTGTCAGATCTCTGATCTCTAATTGGGCATTTAGAAAACTATTGACAGAAAAACATTATAAGACTCAGAATAAGTTGATATTTTTGTCAATTAATACTCCTGCTTGTCATTAAGCATCAGAAGAAGTATCTTTTTAAGGACACATGAAGATATTATAAAAAGAATAATCATTGGAAAAGCAATTGTTACACATATCTGAGGAGTAAAAAATGAGGAGCAAAGCTTAATGAAGCTGCTTTAAGAGGAAAATAATTTCTGGATGTCTTCCTTTACTACTAAACATTTTAGGAGAAAGTTCTCTGAATGCTGAAGTAAATCCTGTAGATTTGTATTGATACCAGCAACATAAGATCTGTAAGCCCTCATGACCTCACAATCTACCCTTCATTGTCAATTTTCAGGCTGTAGGTATTTCTAATAATTCATGAGCTATTCTCTAATCTCAAATCATAACTGTTACCCTTAGATCCTGGGCTAAGGAACATTTTTTTTTTATTTTTTCATTTTGACACCAGATCCATTAAAATAAGTAAGGATCTACTATGTAAATAAAATTGTCAAATAAATTCTCTCCATAATATCCTTTAAAAAAAAAAAGTCTCCAGGATTCTCCTTTTTGTAATCAGATTACAGTTAATTTAGACATTGACTTATACATACATTTGTGTCTAAATCAAGACTAAATTCAAGATCTCCATGAAATGATAGACTCTTTGTGACCAAAATTTCCATTAAGATTGTCAGAATTAGTAGGGGCTGAATGTAACACGTTTCAGATCAACCCACAAATTCTACCTAAGTTGAATAATATTTTTTAAAACTGGCAGCTAAAGAAAGACTAAAATTAGTAATAGAAAATCTAATAGAAAAACAATTAACCATGCTTTGCACCAACCATAGTGAACTTATTCCTCCTGTCAAAGAACCCAATAAACAAGGATATTGCTCTGCTAAGGACTTTAGAGACACCAGAAATGTAACTATCCTCTACTTCCCTGTGGTATTAAACCCAGTGTCATTTTATCTTCATACCACCTGAGTCCAAAAATTCTAGTATTATAGAATCTGTGTTCTGTTTTGTTAGTTAGCTATTGGATTGAGATAGTTAAAATTTAAATTTCCTAGGCAAGCCAACAAAATACCTGAGTAACTATGTCCTATATGTTTATTAAAGTGCTTTCCTACCCTTCAAACGTCCATAGACACAAACATAAAATGAGATTTTCCTAAAGGAAATGGCAACACACTCCAGTGTTCTTCCCTGGAGAGTTCCACGGATGGGGGTGCAAAGAGTCGGACATGACTGAGTGACTGAGCACAGGCTATCCTAATGGATATTTATGTTTGCCCAGTAAAGAGATGAATGACTTTGTTTATGTGCTAAAGATGAGATTAGCTTCAAGTTTGATTCCATCTATCTACTTATTGCTTTAGCTTAGAAAGGACTTTTCACTTCCAAATAAAAATTACAATTTAGTTAAAATTAAGTGCGTTAATTTTGACAATTTATCTTGAAGAATAAAAATAGTTAGAACCAGACATGGAACAAAACACTGGTTCCAAATTGGGAAAGGAGTATATCAAGGCTGTATATTGTCACCCTGCTTATTTAACTTATATGCAGAGTACATCATGAGAAACGCTGGGCTGGAGAAAGCACAAACTGGAATCAAGATTGCAGGGAGAAATATCAATAACCTCAGATATGCAGATGACACCACCCTTATGGCAGAAAGTGAAGAAGAACTAAAGAGTCTCTTGATGAAAATGAAAGAGGAGAGTTAAAAAGCTGGCTTAAAACCCAACATTCAAAAACTAAGATCATGGCATCCGATCCCATCACTTCATGGAAAATAGATGGGGAAACAAAAGAGATAGTGAGAGACTTTATTTCTTGGGCTCCAAAATCACTGAAGATGGTGACAGCAGCCATGACATCAAAAAAATGCTTGTTCCTTGGAAGAAAAGCTTTGACCAATCTAGATAGCATGTTGAAAAGCAAAGACATTACTTTGCCAACAAATGTCTGTTTGTTCAAAGCTATGCTTTTTCCGGTACTCATGAATGGATGTCAGAAAGTGAAGGTTAGTCACACAGTCGTGTCCGACTCTTTGTGACCCCATGGATTGCAGCCCACTAGGCTCCTCTGTCCATGGAATTCTCCAGGCAAGAATTCTGGAGTGGGTTGCCATTTCCTTCTCCAGCAGATCTTCCCAATCCAAGGATCAAACCCAGGTAACCCAATTGCAGGCAGACTCTATACCAATTGAGCCACCAGGGAGAGTTGGACTACAAAGAAAGCTGAGTGCTAAAGAATTGATACTTTTGAGCTGTGGCCTTGGAGAAGACTCTTGAGAGCCCCTTGGATGGCAAGGAAATCCAACCACTCAATCCTACATGAAATCACTCCTGAATATTCATTGGAGGGACTGATGCTGAAGCTGAAACTCCAATACTTTGGCCACCTGTTGCAAAGAGCTGACTCATTGGAAAAGACCCTGATACTGGACAAGATTGAAGGCAGGAGGAGAAGGGGATGAAAGAGGATGAGATGGTTGGATGGCAACATCGACTTGGTGGACATGAGTTTGAGCAAGCTCTGGAAATTGGTAAAGGATAGGGAAGCCTGGCATGCTGCAGTCCATGGGGTTGCAAAGAGTCAGACATGAGTGAGTGACTGAACTGACCTGAATCCGAAAGAAATAAATTATTCACCTTTAAGGTGAGCAACTATTTGCATTTTTCTGGCATTGTTTACTAAGAATGAATTAAGAAGTTCTCCTAAACACACTAGTTACTGAAGGCAATAGGTGCCTACTTTTCTGAAATAGTCACATTTCCATATGTCCTAACTAAGTCATGTTAACAAATATTTTACTTAGGAGCTGAAATATGAATGGGTGCTGTGATTTAACATTAACTTTTCAGCACTCCCTTCTGTGAAACTTCCTAATTATCATAGACAACCAGGGTTTATTTTGATTTATATTTTCCCCAACTCAGAAAAATGTGGTCACTAAATAGTTTGATTCCATTCAAATAAAGGCCTCAATTTGAGATATAAAGCAATACTTTTGGATGGCCTATTTCTGTTCTTAAGCCTCTTTATATCATGATTCCAAGGAGGCTTAGAGAGTGGGAAAAATCAAGTATGTCATAATTGACAAGATAGATATTCAGCGTTGGTAAGCTCGTAGAAATTCTCACCCATGAAATTTGTGAGACCAAGAAGCATTGTTTAAAAATCAGAGTAGCCTAGAAACAATATTAGCTTTCTTTTTTTTTTTTCCCCTTTATTTATTTATTTATTTTTTCAGTGGGTTTTGTCATAAATTGATATGAATCAGCCATAGATTTACACGTATTCCCCATCCCGATCCCCCTCCCACCTCCCTCAATATTAGCTTTCTTATGTTTTTAATTTTTTAATTTATATTCCCACTTACATCTGATTTTCAATATTATTAATAATATCCAGAAAACATAAAAACAAAAAGTTACGATAATTAAATATCTGGAAGGTTGAGAATAGGATCTGTAGTCATAGGTTACTTGGGGAATCTCAGTTCCTGATTTGAGTTAGACTGAAAATTCTTATGGTAATCTTTTCCTAAATATTTATCTATATTCCAGTGTTTAACTATGTAATTTTCAAATCTTTAAATGCAATTTATTTCCTATTATCCAATTAATTATTCCAACATAAAAATATTCTACAAAGTACAAAAAATATGGTATACATAGTATTTGAAACAGCCAACACTGGAATCCTGAAGTCTTTACATGACTCTTTAGAGCATGATGTGAATTGAACTGTTCACTGACCCAGTCCAGTTTCAGCTTGGGATAAGAAGGACTGTAACTGGAACTGAGAATTGAGCTGATATGTTCACAGAATTTATTTAAGAATTTAGATCACCTATATCAACATGACATGATGTTGTTTTGTTTTCTAGCAAACTTTTGTATGAAAAAGATAAAACAATGAATAACAACTATTCTTTAAGAAAATTCTTACACATAGACTTATCAGACATAGAGGTCTACTGACTTCGTGAACTTGGTAACAATTTAAAGAGCAGGCTCCTCAAGACTCACTTAAAGATAATCTTTTTATTGCATCTGTCAAATATATCTTAAACATTTTAAAAAATATATCACAAACTTTGTCCAATCCTAGTAAGTTCTCCACCTTGAAACTTTAACTCTTATGGGCCCAAATTTAAAAGTACTATAAATTTCTCACTTCTTTCTTCCCCTTCTTCCCCTTTTGAGACACTGTCAAAATGTCAAGATGGTGTGTCCTTTTAATGAAGTAAATTCTAATAAATTTATTACTTTATTAATAGATCTTTCAATGATATTTCAGATGAGTTCAACTGTTTTCATGTATAAGAGACACCTGGGGGGAAAAAAACATGAAACAAGAAATTATGAAACATCAATTCTACTACTAACTTTTGTGTTCTTTAACATTATGGACCTCAGTATTCTCATTTCTAAGGTGAGAGTCAGTGCAGACCTATTCTGTTACTTTTCATTATATTTCAAGGAATTTATGAATAGGGACAGGGATTTTCATTATCAGACACATAAAAAGATGCAATGTGCTTAGTCATGTCCAACACTTTGGACCCCATGGACTGTATCCCACCAGGTTCCTCTGCGCATGGAATTTTCCAGCTAGAATACTGGAGTGGGATGCCATTTCCTTCACCACAGGATCTTTCCTACCCAGGGATTGAACTTGTGTCTTCTTTCTCCTGCATATATATTTCACATACTATATGTATATATATATATATTCCACTGATATCCTGTATGTATTATAGATTCAGTACACCTATTCTGATGGCTGATGCCTCAAATTACATTTCCATTTCATATTTAAATGGGTCTTATTTTTGTGGCACTCTGTTTAGTAGTTCTTAACAATGATATTTATAGGATTTATGTATCACTTTCTACATTCCTAATGTGAGTAAAACAGGAAGCTCAGGTAGTAAACAAATATACACATTTCATTTCCTTAACTTCTCCTTCACCAAGGGAAAATCTTTTGCTTAAAAAAAAAAAAAATTAAACGCTTTATAAAAACATAACAAAAATTGACCTCACCTACAGACAATAATGGATATTGTAACTTGCACTAAATTCCCCAAAGTCAAATCGTGAAAAATGCTTTGAGACTCCTGATATTAGAAACTTCTCAGGAGCACAAAATCTGTTTTGCTAGAAGCATTCTTTGAAAATGCCTTTTAAGTGTTTTTTCCCTATAGACTCAGACTTCATTATTATTTTCTCCAGGCAGTAAGAAATTTGAATATGTACTTTTTATCACATTGAGGTTGGAAAAAATCTTCTTGAATATGTAAATATTGACAAAAAAGGTAACTATCCTATCTAAATTGTACTTACTTTGTAAATCAATCAACGAAATACACAACACTTTTGTTCACTATGCAGATATAGTTATTATGAGTATTTTACTGGGAGAAAAATCAATAAATTTTAATAAGAATACCCCTCAAACAGGTAACCCCCCAAGTTAGAAAGAATAGGAATATAAATAATTACCATAGTTTTTAGAAGAAAAAATATGGCAATGAAACACCAACAGAATATGGCATTTTAAGATAAATGACAGTCAATTTGGCAAGTAGGTATAGAAACTCCAGAACTGTGGATTAAATTGGTCAATGAGACTTCATAAGAAAGATTCATGTCAGTGTATGGCAAAAACCACTACAATATTGTAAAGTAATTAGCCTCCAACTAATAAAAATAAATGGGAAAAAAAAGAAAGTGGTGGAAAAATTAAACAGAATTGAATAGACAAAGGGAAGTGCAAGCAGGAGATAACAGCATACACAGAACCACAGTTGTGGGCATGGTGGAGATAGCTTTGGAAGCAACAGATGACAATATAGGCAAAATAAGATATAAAAATTAACACTTTAATTGTTTCATTAGTGTAACATAGTAGCTTGGTTAAGGCCCCAAAGTGGTATTTTTATATTGCTTATCATAGCTTTGTGTAGACTTGTTTTAACATCAAGTTTTATTCTTATTACAAAAGGAATAAATATTTTCTATGAAAAGATCAAGTGATACAGACACATATACAACAGAAAGCATAGCTTCCTGCATCTCATCAACAAGAGTTACCTACTATTAACTCTTTGGAGTATGCTATATTAATAGGATAGAGATTTTTTTTATACAGACTAGTTTATATGAGTGTTTTTGCTGCTTTCGTTAACATTAAATTTATTCTGAAATTACGTTTTTCACCACATCTTCGTATACATTGTTCCACTTTTTGCTTTTAAACACACACACATATATACTGAATGAAATCACATTGTTGTGTATTTTCCCTCATTAACAATAATTATAAAATTTTCCTTTGTCATCTTTACTCAGCTACAAGACATCTGTTAGCATTTGAAAACAGTTGTGAAAACTGTGTTTATCCAATTTATCAGTAATACCAGTAATGTAACTCTGAGCATTATCTTTGCAAACTTTTGTGAATACTTCCGTGAAATATATGTCTAGAAATAGAAAAGCTATTGGGATTTTGGGAGATTAGGATTGATGTATATATACTGTGTGCATGCATGCTAAGTCACTTCAGTGATGTCCAACTCTGCAACCCCATGGACTGTAGCCTGCCATGTTCCTCTGTCCATGGGATTCTCCAGAAAGAATACTGGAGTGGGTTGCCACACGTTCCTCCAGGATATATACACTGCCATGTACAAAATAGGTAGGTAGTGGGAACCTGCTGCATAGCAGAGTGAGCTCAACTCTATGTGCATATAGATATATACCATGTAAAGAACCCATCTGTCAATGCAGAAGACACAAGAGACACGGGTTTGATCCCTGTGTCAAGAAGATCCCCTGGAGGAGGGCACAGCAACCCACTCCAGTATTTTTGCCTAGAGAATTCCATGGACAGAGCAGTCTGGTGGGATAGAGTCCACAGGGTCTCAAAGAGTCAGACATGACTGAAGCAACTTAATATTCATGCACACACATATACATTTATTTTAAATTCAATTCCTGTAAACAGCGTATGAGAGGACTTGTTTCAAGTCTCTGAGGAATATGTTGCAGCATTATTGTCTTTAACATGTGCTGGTTAATTACTTGCTACTTTTTATTAGATGCTTATTATAGAAAATACCCTATGTTAATTTTTAATATAAATTAATCCATAATGCTCATAAAAATTCCAAGATATGTCATCTTTCTTCAGATGAGGAAACTGAAGCCCAGGGATAGTAGAAATTGCCAAGTCACACAAGTGATACATGGCAGAACGTGGATTTCAGCCCAATTTGTCTTTACAATCTTCCTTTTTACTAAAATTCCTCTATGTTACTGGCACGCAACCTCAGTTTTAAGACAAATGAAGAGTACATAGCTAAATTAAATAATAAATCTAAGTTCACTCAGTAGATACAGAGCCAGAAATTTGCCTCTCCAGTAGTAATTGAATTAGTTAACATATAATTTACTACAGTCTAATTTTTTTAATGATTTATGGTATAAAAGTCAACACCATCTATCAAGACAATTTAAGAGAAACCTCACCAAAAAGTCATCAATGATGCACAAATCCAGGAACAATTTTTAATGTTACAGTTACCTTTATAAATCTAACATAAAACATTTCACTATATAGAGATGCTAGAGATTTCTAAGTGCAGGTATGTCAATTATGAATGCATTTAATTATATTCATATGGTTTGGGCCAGTTCAGTTATCTCAATTATTCATAGTTCTATTTCTGTGATCACGTTTGGAGAAGTGTGATACCAACATGTCACCACAGATTCATGCCCCAGGAAAATGTGCAAATGTGATTTTGAAAAATGCAAATAAGGATACATAATCCATGCCCATCCATAAAGGAAGCTTGATTGTGCCTCTTTTATGCAACACTTTCACTTGTTTTCCTGCAATATTAGACAATATTTAAGAAACTGAGAATTGGTACTTAGGCTTCTAAGGAAATGAACATGTTAAAAAGCAGAAGGTGACATAAAAAAAATAGGGCTGAGAAATTTGCCTGTCAAATAAGCATATGGCTGTCTATCCACAGGATTTTCTGGTGTTGTTTTGGGGTGCACCCTTATATCTTTCACGTGGCTTTGTTTAATTGTGAACATTAGCTACAATTACTTCACACACACACACACACACACACACACGTGTGTGTATACATGTATATAGGAAGAGAAAATCATATGTAGATAATATACATATGTATGTGAATAATTTGTTGCTTTGTTTCTGAATTTTGAGCATACTGATACTTCAAGTGTGCATTCCTAGATACTACATTTTATAATATATATCAATATATAGTGATACATGTGCCTATATATTTATAGGTAAACCCATATGGATATATAAAAATCAAAATTGTGAAGCAATCAGTATAGTATAGATGCTTGCAAATGGAAAGCTGGTCTTTCATTTCTTGAGATCATTTTGCTCTCTGTATGAAGCTGACACATTTGTAGAGACATGGCAGGAGAATACTGAGAAAATTTAAAACTTAAAATAACATTGACTTTCTTGAGCCGCTATGCATTTTGATATGCCTTTAGCATTTACACACAGAAAATCCATAAATTTAAAAATAGCATGAAATGTAGAAAATAAAAACAGCACAATGTGAGGTTTTATGATTGCTAATATTCTTGGCAAGTATCTCACAGCAGGGTGTTGTAAAACAGTGAATATAAGCATCTGGGTCAAAACCTATAGCATAATTAGCAGCAAACACTGGTGGAAATAAGCATTTGATGAGCTTCCTACGTTCCTTATTTAGATATATTTTGCATGAAATTTTATGTATTTCTGTATCAGATGCTTCTGTGAACTCATACCCGATTTCTGACTTCTGTATAAAAGCAAAGGTATTCTTCATAGGTTAGAGAGATTATTGACTACTTTGCTCATTAGTCTAACCTAACAAATAAAAACAATGTAGTTAAGACTATTCTAATCTGGTATTGTAGGGATATGAAATTATGATAACTAAACTCATAAAGGCCCTTATTTTAATTATGTTTATGCATTTAGTTATTGTCTCCATTTTAGACAGACCATCCAATTATTTAATTGTTGTTGTTTAGTCACTAAATTGTATCTGACACTTATTTCCTGCTTCTTCAGGAAATATCTACTGTAAGGAGATAAGATAAGACTGAACCAGAGAAACAAATTACTTATTAATTATTTCCAATCCTAATCCATTTCCCGTCTCGTAAGACCTATCTTATTATTCACCTTACACAGTCATTTGAGACACTACTAAGACCTGGTCACAGCAGATTCTTCCTTACTGCGGAAGATCTAGTAAGTTTAGCTATACCAGATCAATGCAGCTTCCCCAGTGGCTCAGCAGTAAAGAATTTGCCTGCAATGCAGGAGACATGGGTTCAGTCCCTGAGTCCAGAAGATCTCCGCTGGGAAATCCCATAGACAGAAGAGCCGGGCAGGCTACAGACCATGGGGTGGCAAAGAGGTGGACACTATTGAAGCAACTGAGCATGCATGATCAATAGACTTCTGGACGCCCTTTGGGGGGCCTTTATATATATATATATTACTCCTTTTTATCTTTCACCCAGTTTCAGTAATTGTATTTGCTACACTAACTTTACAAATCTCTCTCTTTTAACTTTTTGTCTGAACTACTTGAGGTAAATTCTGGATATTGTATCCCTTCATTCTAAAGCTTTAATATATATCTTCAATTTTAATGTACATATTTTAATGTATATTTCATTACAGTCTCTTAAATATGACAACACATTTTTCAAAATCAGGAAATTTAGCGTTATTAAATGCTATGCCTTGAGGTACATTCCATACTATAAATCTGCCTAATGTGCTCAGTCTCTTCAGTCTTGTCCGACTCTTTGCAACCCCATGGACCATAGCCTGCCAGGCTCCTCTGTCCATTGGGATTTTCCCTGCAAGAATACTGGAGTGGGTTGCCATGCCTCCTTCAGGGGATCTTCCTGACCCAGGAATTGAACCTGTGTCTCCTGCCTCTCCTGCACTGCAGGCAGATTTTTCACCACTAAACCACCAGGGAAGCTCCTAATCTGCCTAAGCAAATTTAAGCTTGTATCAATATTATAAACAATATAAACAGAGATCTGTTAAATTTAGAAAAATCTGAGTTTTTATCTATCAATTGAAGAAAAAGGCACAACATGAAAGTTGTGAATTGTTTTATTGGGAGGAAAATAAAGACTATAGCCTGACAGACAGTGTATCAGAAAATTCTGAGAAACTTCCCCCAAGAGTTAGGGGTAAGTTCAGCATTATATATGATTTTAGTGAAGAGAGACCTTTCAGTTAAGCACACATTTTGACAAGGGCTGGTTGCTACTTTAACAAGAAGGTTGTTAATAGTCAGGAGGAGCAGATTCACCATTAATGAGTAAAGTGCTTTCTAGATATTAGAAGATGATAGAATTTGGGCTCATAAAATCTTCTAAAAATATTTAACTGTCTGAAGTCCTGTTCTGTAAGTTTTTCTCAGATCACAGAGTGATCGCCACTGTGACCTCTTTTCAGGATGTGCTGAAGGCCAGTGACTGCAGTAGCTAGTGACTTAATCCTTGTAGAGGCAGATGGCAAGTGTTGATTTTTAGTTGTCATATCGTGTTTATAAGGTCACAAGTTAGCATGTGTCATGTGTATACGTCTATGATAGCATATATATAAGTACAAGCTATGTGTGTGTGTGTGTATTTTATATATATATGTATATTATGTATATATGTATACACATATTATGTATATATGTATACATACATACATACATGCATATATTATATTATATATATATATATATATAAAGTGAAAGTCATGCAGTCATGCCTGACTCTTTGTGACCCCATGGACTATATAGTTCGTGGAATTCTCCAGGCCAGAATATTGGAGTAGATAGCTGTTTCCCTCTCCAAGAGATCTTACCAACTCAGGGACTGAACCTAAGTTTCCTGCATTGCAGACAGATTCTTTACCAGTTAAGCCACAAGGGAAGTCCAAGAATGCTGGAGTGGTTAGCCTATCCCTTCTGCAGATCTTTCTGACCCAGGAATTGAACTGGGGTCTCCTGCATTGCAGGCAAATTCTTTGCCAACTGAGCTACTAAGGAAGCCATATTGTATATATTTATATATACATTATATATAATGTATGTATATAACATATAACATATATAGCATATGTATATAACATATGTAATATAAATAATTATATGTAATACATATTATATATTAACTATATACAATTATATATAAATATATAATATAAATATTATATATAGTATGTATAAATATTTAAATATATAATAAAGCCATATATGAGTGTATGTATATAGATATGTATATATATATAAATGTACATATAGTGTGGATGTCTTTGCCTGCGTCTGTGTATGCATTAAAGTATCTACCTTTGAGTCACAGATTTACTCATTGCAAAATCAGCAGCTAGTGCAACAGTTTGCATAGGTTGCCCAAGGCTCAAACTCAGCAGCATAAAAACATAGTGTAAGACAGGTTGTATCTGCACATGCAGTGAGATTTGTTGTAGAAGAGTGATCTCAAAATAAGGAGATCTTCTGACTACATCCTCCACTGCAAAGAGAGAAGTTTTATCATTATTCTGAAATCTATTTGGGGAAGGAGAAGACTATGTCTTTACTTTGTAAGTCAGTGAAGGCCTAAGTTAGTTGTTTATGGGGAGAAAATAACTTTTAAAGTGAATATATCATAGCAGGTTCTAGCTATTTATAAATGAATGCCATACCTTTGAGAAAAAAAGAAAAAAGTAAGACAGCAGTGAGCACTTCAGAGTTTCTATATCCAGGACAAGTGAGAATGGCAATGCTATTAGAAAAGTGACTAAGAGGCTTGTCTTGATAAGGCATTTTGGGAAACAGTCTTGTTTTTTCTAAGATTGGAGGCTTTGTGGTCTGATAACATTTATAGGGGGAATTCCTTCTTCCTCTGTCTTGTACCGTTCTTTTGAGGAAACTGAGGTTTAATTGAAATTTAAGCAAAAGGAATTACTAAACTTCTATAAAATTTAGAGGTCTGGATGACAAATACAACAGCAAGTTATTTTAATCAATGTTCTCAGTTCTGTAAACATTGCTATAAATCAACTAAAATGAATAATGTGGCAGTTTGTTATTAAAATTCATTTTTAAACATGTCAGTTGGAAAAAAGAAAACATGATTACTTCACATGGAAATAACAAGTTAATCCAAACTGTAACTTAATGAGTAAGCCCAGTATTGATGCCTAGTTGCTGTAAGATAGTTCCCCTTCATAGTGAAAAAAGAAAGTCCTTTTAATAATAAACATATTAGAGTCTCTCATATCATTTCTAACTTTATATAATTATTTTTCTTCTTTGTAAGAAAGGGGCTGAAAAACAAAAATGAAAAAGTATTTTTTTTTTTTTTGAATGTTGATTCAAAATGTTGAGTCTTTAACTGAGAAAAAATATCCAAAGGTGAGAGAGTAAAGAGATAAATAAAAGAAAGATACTGGAATTTATATATGTGGATTGGGGAATTAGATATCAATTATCATTTTAAGATGACCTAATACCAGTTGTAGTAATTTTGTTCTATGAAGTATCTTAAATGCTTTAGTATGCAAAGATATTCAATGCAACATGGTATGAGGTACAAAAAAAAATGTAAAACATTAAGTAAAATTATTAAATACATAATAGTCTTACTGATATGAAAGATTTTGTAGTCAATAAAAATTTAAGCAAAATAGTTATCAAAAAGATTATGTCTAATGTTACAAAGTGAAAAAAATAAAAAATATGTACACAATATAATTTTACAGTTGCTATTCTATCGCTAACTAGTATCCAACCCTGTGTGACCCTGTGGACTACAGCACTCCAGGCTCCCCTGTCCTTCAATATATCCTAGAGTTTGCTCAAATTCATGTCCATTGATTCAGTGAAGATAACTAACCATCTCATCTTCTTCCACCCCCTTGTCATTTGCCTTCAATCTTCCCAAACTTCACAGTCTTTTCCAGTGAGATGGCTCTTCACATCAGGTGGCCAAAGTGTTGGAACTTCAGTGTCAGTCCTTCCAATGAATATTCAGTTTTGATTTCCTTTAGGATTGACTGGTTTGATCTCTTTGCAGTCCAAGGAACACTCAAGACTCTTTTCAAGCACAGCAGCTCAAAAGCATCAATTCTTTGGCACTCAGACTTCTTTATGGTCCAAATCTCACATCCATACATGACTACTGGAAAAACAATAGTTTTAAATATATGGACTTTTGTCAGTAAAGTGAAGTGTCTGTTTCTTAATATGCTGTCTAGGTTTGCCATAACTTTCCTTCTAAGGAGAAAGTGTCTTAATTTCCAGGCTGCCCTCACCATTCACAGTGATTTTGGAGCCCAAGAAAATAAAATCTGCCACTGCTTCATTTTTTCCCCATGTATTTGCCATGAAGTGATGGGACTGGAAGCCATGATCTTAATTTTTTGAATGTTGAGTTTTAAGCCATGTTTTATACTCTCCTCATTCATCCTCATCAAGAAGCTCTTTAGATCCCTACAGTTTCTGCCATTAGAGTGGTATCATCTGCATATCTGAAGTTGTTGATATTTCTCCCTGCAATCTTGATTCCAGCTTGTGATTCATCCAGCCCCAGTACATCATTTTGCATGATGTACTCTGCATATAAATTAAATAAGCAGGGTGACAGTATATAGCTTTATGTTACTCCTGTTCCAGTTCTGAACCAGTCTGTTGCTCCATGTCTGATTCTAACTGTTGCTTCTTGACTTGTATGCAAGTTTCTCAGGAGACCAGTAAGGTCAAGACCTTACCCTATCTCTTTAAGAATTTCCCACAGTTTGTTGTGATCACATAGTCAAAAGCTTTCTTATAGTCAGTGAAGCAGAAATATATATATATATATATACATATTTTTTTTTTTTTCTCTTTCTGGAATTCCCTTGCTCTCTAGAGATTCAATGGATGTTGGCAATTTGATCTCTTGCTCTTTTGCTTTTTCTAAATCCAGCTTGTATATCTGGAAGTTCTCGGTTCACATACTGCTGAAGCATAGTCTGAAGGATTTTGAGCATTACTTTGCTAGCCTGTGAAATGAATACAATTCTACTGTAGTTTGAACATTCTTTGGCATGACCCTTCTTTGTGATTGGAATGAAAACTGATTTTTTCCAGTCCTGTGGCCATTGCTGAGTTTTCCAAATTTGCTGACATACTGAGTGCAAAACTTTATCAGTACCATCTACTAGTGTTTTGAATGGCTCAGCTGGAATTCCGTCACCTCCACTAGCTTTGTTTATAATAATTCTTCCACTGACTTCACATTCCAGGATATCTGGCTCTAAGTGAGTGACCACACAATCATGATTATCCTGTTCAGTAAGACCTTTTTCGTATAGTTCTTCTGAATGATCTTGCTACCTCTTCTTAAACTCTTTGCTGTGGTTAGTCCTTGCAGTTTCTGTCCTTTATCATTCCCATTCTTGCATGAAATGGTCCCTTGATATCTCCAATTTTCTTGAAGAGATATCTAGTCTTTTCTTTCCTATTGTTTTCCTCTTTTTCTTTGCACTGTTCATTTAAGATGTCCTTCTTATCTCTCCTTGCTATTCTCTGGAATCCTGCAATCAGTTGGGGATATGTTTTACTTTCTTTTTTTTTTTTTTTTTTAATTTTTTATTAGTTGGAGGCTAAGTACTTCACAACATTTCAGTGGGTTTTGTCATACATTGACATGAATCAGCCATAGAGTTACACGCATTCCCCATCCCGATCCCCCCTCCCACCTCCCTCTCCACCCGATTCCTCTGGGTCTTCCCAGTGCACCAGGCCCGAGCACTTGTCTCATGCATCCCACCTGGGCTGGTGATCTGTTTCACCATAGATAGTATACATGCTGTTCTTTTGAAACATCCCACCCTCACCTTCTCCCACAGAGTTCAAAAGTCTGTTCTGTACTTCTGTGTCTCTTTTTCTGTTTTGCATATAGGGTTATCATTACCATCTTTCTAAATTCCATATATATGTGTTAGTATGCTGTAATGTTCTTTATCTTTCTGTCTTACTTCAGTCTGTATAATGGGCTCCAGTTTCATCCATCTCATTAGAACTGATTCAAATGAATTCTTTTTAACGGCTGAGTAATATTCCATATGTTTTACTTTCTCACTTGCCTTTCACATCTCTTCTTTCCTCAACTATTTGGAACGCCTCCACAGACAACCATGTTTCCTTGTTGCATTTCTTTCTCTTTGGGATGATTTTGGCCAGTCTCCTGTAAAATGTTATGACCCTCTGCCCATAGTTCTTCAGGCACTCTGTCTATCAGATCTAATCCCTTTAATCTATTGGTCACTTCCACTGTATAATCATAAAGGATTTAATTTAGGTCATATCTGAATGGTATGATGGTTTTCCCTGCTTTCTTAAATTTAAGTATCAATTTTGCAATAAGGAGCTGATGATTGGAGACACAGTCAGCTCTAGGTCTTTTTTTTTTTTTTCCCCACTAACTGTGTAGAGCTTCTCCATCTTTGTAAGTTACAAAGAATATATTCAATGTTATTTCAGTATCGATCCTTTGGTGATGTCCATGTGTGGAGTCATCTCTTGTGTTGTTGGAAATGGGTTTTTGCTATGAACAGTGTATTCTCTCTGCAAAATTCCATTAGCCTTTGCCCTGCTTTATTTTGTACTCCAAGGCCAAGTTTGTCTGTTATTCCAGGTATTGCTTGACTTCTTACTTTTTCTTTCTAACCCTCTATGATGAAAAAGACATCTTTTCTTGCTGTTAGTATTACTGACAGGAATGTGTGTGGGGTCTGGGTACTTGCTGCTTAAGAGCAGTTGGTCCTTTAATGGACCGGAAGCTGGTGGTCCGGAGAGTAAGAGAGAGAAAGAGGCTGATGTCCCCTGGTTTACGCGGAAAGCCAATAGAGTCCTGTTCTTAGGGCTCGCGCTGCTGCACGTAGGCACCAGGCGCCCTCTCGAGTGGGTGAAGACACAGTGCGCCTTCTCAAGAGGGTCTTAGAAGCCCGGGCAAGAAAGTGAGCTCAGCGGGCCTCCGCGCTCCGAGTGTTATGCCCGTAGTCTGAGTCCCCGGTCGGGAAAGAAGACTCCTCGAAACAATGCAACTCGCAATAGGGGAATTTATTACTGACTCCAGCCAGGGCCTTCCGCCCTCACCAAGTGTGTGAGGACGAAAGGGCCCCGAGCCCCAGTTCTCTCGGGTATTTATTAGGTCAAAAAAAGCAGCAGGTAGTTGGCACAATCGGATTGGTTACACAGTGGGTAGTTGGTGTAAGCGGATTGGTTACACAGTTGCAAGGTAATTTTTGTTGGCCCAACTGTGGGGCTTTCAGCTTTCCCCTGATAGGTTCCCTTTTTTCTTGCTAGGCATATGTTGATTGGCTAGCTCCAGGAGGCCTGATAATTATGTTACCCCAGGAAACCAGGCCTACTCCTAATCTAGGCTGCCTGCCATGGCGTTAGCCGTGACAGCCTCACACAAGGAGTTAGCCAGAAATAGAGAGAGAGAGAGGAGAGAGAGAGAGAAAGAGAGAGACAGAGAGAGAGAGAAGAAAGAAAGAATGAAAGAAAGAGAGAGAGAGAGAGAAAGAAAGAAAGAGAAAGGAAGGAAGGAAGGAAGACAGACACGGGGACCAAAGCTCTGATGGAGCAAAGGTGTTTTAATCAACATGGCTTGGGCATATATACTGTCTTACAAGGTGGTTATTCTCAGCAAAGATAAAGATTAAAATTCCAGACTTATGAAACATAAGACGATCCCTATCAAGGAGAGAGTTGCAAACAATCACCTTTTACCGTATGGCTCATAAAAAGGAAGAGGGTACTTATCACTGTAATGAGAAATACCTGGATTCCTCAGCCCCGGGAAAGGCGTGCCTCTTCTCTTAATTCCTGAATATTCAGGAATCAATAAGGGCCAGAGGGTTCCTGACAGATCCAAAACAGCACACAGGAAGCCTCTTGCTAAATGCTTCCTGACAAAGAGCAGTAAGCAGGCCAAGTTGGTGGGAAGGAAAGTTTGTTTTATTTTAGACGCTGACAACTAGGGGAGGAGGGTGGGTCGACTCTCCTGCTTCCCCTGAAAAGTAGGGGGTGAGAGCTTTAATAGACAGAGTTGGGTGGTGGAGTTATGTGCAGAAGTAGCACAGTCATCTGTGACAGTCATCTTCAGATTGGTCATCAGTGGTATGACCAGCATCACCTTGATTGTTTTAGGTACATTTAATCTTCAGTTCCAGCCATTTGTTCCCATTTCTTTTGTGGTCAGCTCAGAATTGTGGCATCTCATTTCTTTGGTACAGTCTGGTCATCATGCATTTAACTTCTCCATCTGATGTTTTGGAAGCTATAAGACAGCTCACAGGATATGGCTCAGAATATCTATAGCCCTTGAAAAAGAAGTAAAAGCCCTTGACTATGCTTAATGACTACATCATTATTATTTAATCTCCTTTGACTGTTCTTCTTTGTTTTAGCATTTCTCACTTTTCTGGTTAAGCTTATTTTTTTGACTAGATCTTTCCACGGGCAAAAGGCAAACAGACGATATGGAGGGAGGGCAAGAACCATATAGTCCTGCTCATTTCATTAGTTCTAGAAGGTCTCATAGATCTTCATAGAAACAGTCAACTTCGGCTTCTTTGGCATTAGTTGTTGGCGCATAGACTTTGATTACTGTAATGCTGAAGATTTGCCTTGGAAAGGAGCTGATATCATCCTGTCATTTCTGCAGTTGGACTCAAGTAGTGCATTTCAGACTCTTGCTGACTATGAGGTCTACTCCATTTCTAGTAAGGCCTACAGTAGTAAGATACGATGGTCATCTGAATTAAATTCACCTGTTCCCATTCATTTTAGTTCCTTGATTCCTCAGATGTTGAAGTTTAGTCTTGCCATCTACTGCTTGACCATATCCAACTTACCTTGATTAGTGGAACTAACATTCCAGGTTCCTATGCAATATTGTTTCTTACATCATGGGACTTTATTTTCACCTTCAGACATATCCACAACCGAGGGCTGTTTCAATTTTGGCCTAGCCACTTCGTGCTTTCTGGAGCTATTAGTAATCACCCTCTGCTCTTCCTCCAGTAATATAGTGGACAGATTCTGACTTGGGGGCTCATTTTCCAGTGTTATGTTTTTGTCTTTTTGTGCTGTTCAGGGGTTTTCACGACAAGAATATTGGAGTGGTTTTCCATTCCCTTCTTTAACGGGCCACATTTTGTCAGAACTCTTCACTATGACCCATCTGTCTTGGGTGGCCCTGCATGGCAAGGCTCAAAGCTTCATTGAGCTAAGCAAGTCTCTTTGCCATGTGATCCATGAAGGGTAATTCTACAGTTAAAATAGAACAGTGAATGTAAAAACTATGCCAAAACATTAATAGTACGTGCTTTGGAGGGATATGAAGTACTTGATATATTTTGACAATTTTTCTCTATTGTATTGATTTTTGGTGAAAAGTATAAGGTGTTGATAAGAGAGAAAAGGTAAAATTTTGGTGGTTAAAATAATAATTTATTTTGGTTTTAGCAGTGAATCCGTCGATCTTACCCATCTTGGTTTTCAAAGTTTAGACTGAATCTATGTTGCAGGTCATCTTTTTTACAACTTTGATGAAGACTTGTCACTTAGCATGGAACAAAAAGTTGATCATAGGCACTATGCTTGAATAGGGTGAAGATATTTATTTAATGACAGTCACCTGGAACATTTCAGAAAATTAATGACTTTTTAAATGAAAAACTGTCAGGAGCAATTATGACCAAATATGTCTGATGTGATTTTCTCCCAAAGAATAAAGACAGTAAAAGATTGTATTTCCTTTTACAAAATATATACTCCAGTGGTTCTATCATTCTAATATACAAGATACTACATCAAACTGGAATTACATGTGTATACAGAGAACATATTTTTCTATAACTGAAATTAAACAATAAATATAAATCAAGCCTATATCAACCTACATCTTGCACATCTGGACATAATTTAATGAATTAAAAATTGTTAAAATATTCATGAACATAAAACAAATTAGTGTTAATAAGAAAAGTGGCATCATCTGTCTCATTCTTATCTAGTATGTAAATTTGTTCCCCAGGCACAACCGTTTTAATTCTCTAGATGTATCTTCAGGCACTTATTTCCACTTTTCTAAGTTATTTGCTAACATGCCTATTTCTTAATTTAGATTTTAGACACTAGTCATTGACTCCCTACTATGTACGGTAATTAAGGGTCTTGGGTCACTTTAATATCCTCTCCACACACACACACAATTTTACCTCCCCACACAACATGAGCTGTGTGCTAAGCCCCTTCAGTTGTGTCTGACTCTTTGCGAGACTATAGACGTAGCCTGCCAGCTCCTCTGTCCATGGGATTTCCCAAGCAAGAATACTAGAGTGCATGGTCATTTCCTTCAGGGGATCTTCCCAACCCAGCAATCAAACCCTTGTATCCTGTCTCCTACCTTGTCAAGCAGGTTCTTTGTCACTAGCACCACCTGGAAAGACTGAATTATGCCATATTTTTGGTAAATTCATAATCAATATTATTACAGCTATGCCAATATCATTCTCTTCTCAGTTGAAGAGTATATTATGATAATCTTCTTATAAATTTCCCCACAAATTTATAGCTTTAGCATTTTAAAATTTTGCTGATTTTCTTTGCAAATTTACCAATTTTCCCCACATTTATCAATTTTCTGTTAACAGTATTTTCAAAACATTTAAGTATATTAAATAATATTTAAGTCCATTATTTCATAACGGCCTTCCTACTTTAGTCACCCAACATCTTGCCTAAAATGGATGAGCTGTCTCTAGGTCTGGTACTGACTGTATCCAGATGTCTTTCTCAATTTGTATCCTAGACAATAACCTCTGATTGTTGGATCTGCAATTTTTCTCTTTAAAGTTTTTGTTTCCTTTTTACTTTGGAAAAAAAAAAAAAAATCTGAGAAATAGTGCATGGCCAGTAATTTCTTTTCTTTTGACACTAGTTCTTCTTTAAGAAAAAACATTTATTATCTCTAGAAATCATCATCACCATCATCACCATCTTTTTTTTTTTTTTTTTTTAACATCACCATCTTTTGATGATTCCTAATCTATTCTTCTCTTTCCCCATCTGGGAAACCCTATTGGTCAGATGTTAGATCTTTTCCTTTGAATCTTGACTTCTATTTTATTTTTGTTATTTTCCATCATTTCAAATTTTACTCTAACATGTCAGAGTTTTAACCTACTTTATACTGTATTCTTTATATAATAACCAGGATGAATGCTAGATTTGGAAACAAACAACTCAAATTTCAGCAGTTAATACAATAGAGTTTTATTTTTTTATACAAGCTAGGATGTTTCTTGTTGACCAGTTTCTTGGGTGACTGTTGTAAGTAGAGAACTAGGGAGAAAGGCACTATGCTTAACATCTCCACTGAGTCCTAGGCCCCCAAAGACTTAGATATACCAGGAAGGTAATGGCATACAGTATATTGTATGGACAGGATGGACATTTCCTATGTTGTTTCTACCGTTGTCCAGAACAGAGCCACATGTTTCCACCTTGAAGCAAGAGGGTTTGTGTAATGTGGTTTAGCTTAGTGCCCTAAAAGATAAGAGCTAGATGTCGGTGATACATATAATCTCTAAATCACAGTGATTGCTGCCCATGTAGACACATGTTTCTCCGTCAAACTAATCTGGAAGTCAAACTACTTTCACCAACCTGATGCATTGACAACAATAGCATTTATGAAATAGTATTTCTCTTTCTCTATACTCCTTAATACCACATAAAACATCCAGGCTCCATTCAAATACAGTTCTAAGTAATTGTTCTATGGATTCATGGGGGCTTTTTCAAACCTGTTCACAAGGAAGGTTTTCTCAGTTGCCACATTTTATCTAATACAATTTACAGTGTTCTGTTCTATTCTTACTCCATTCACTGATCTCTATTTTCTAGGACATTCTTAAGGTGTTTGTTTCAATGTTTGGTTTTCTACTTCTGTGTAACTGTGAAAGGAATGATTACACCACTTCACCAGAATGGCAATGTTTGTAGTTACAAGCTAAATATTAGCTACTAGTCAGGCCCTATATCTCCCTGACTATAGAGAGCAGCAATTGCAAAAATCAGGCATCCTTTACTATTTAAATATCTCTTCTTACCCTATTCCATCTGTTCATTTGCTTGCAGCAGAAACCAGCTCTGTACAATTTGATGCTGGTACTCTGGCCCCTGAAAATCTGTCCCTAAGTAACTGATCACTTGAATTAAAATGGGTCAATAATTGTCTATCAACTGGGAATTTGAAGTTGAAGCAAGAACTACTTAGTTTAGGTTTTGATTTATTTTTGAATTGATAAATTTCAAAATTGACTTTTTTAAAAGACTTTTTTCTGCCCATGTGAACTTATAAGTCAACAAGACCTTAGAGTTGAAGAAACCTGAAACCACACGCAATATGAAGTTTGAGTGATTTACTGCCTTTTTCACATGGCTCTAAGACTTGATTTCAGTCCACTTGAAACTTCAGGCATACTCCCATTCTTATGGGGGTGTAGTCTTTAAGCTGTGTCTGACTCTTGCAACCCCAGGGACTGTAGCCCGCCAGGCTCCTCTGTCTATAGGATTTCCCAGGCAAGAATACTGGAGTGGGTTGCCATTCCATTCTCCAGGGAATCTTCCCAACCCCGGGATCAAACCCCAGTCTCCTTCAATGCAGGTGGATATTTTACTGCTGAGTCACCAGGGAAACCTCCTCCCCCCATTCTCATGAGACAATTTCAAATACTTCTTCTTCCTAACACGTCCCTCTTCTATCTACACAAGTTCTACCAGATTCAAATATTCATGATATGATCATAAATGTAATTCCTATTTTCAGAGATCTAAATGAAGGCAAAGGAAGTTATGTTTAATTTTCAAAATTTACATAGCTTATGATTTGAGAGGCAATAAAAACAGCTCAGTTATCTTGAATGCAAAGTTTGTGCTCTTTCTATCAAATAATACTGTATTCAGAAATATTTGACTTTCACAAAATTCTTAAGACATGTGGGTTGAAGAAGGTACAAACAATCTATTATAAATTAATGATAGCATAGGTATGAATATTTAGTTGAAATTTGAATATCAGTAGGTTAATATATATTTATGTTGATTAAGCCATGTAGTAAAGAACAGCAATGCCTGTAGGGAATATCGTCAATTAGAAGACAGCAAATTGTACTTCTCAGACACTTGAGTATTTTAGAAGTTTGCCCAAGAATATTTGTCATCTTTGTTAAAATTTGAAACTACAGACAGCTGATTTTTAAAGGATTTAACACATTAACAAACAGATGTCATAACATATCCTCTTAAAACATGTCATAGACAAGAATAATTATTCTTTCTTCATGGGCTAATCCACTGTAAAATGACAATTATTTTGAGATAATATATAGATGAGGAAACACAATTAGAATTAACTATGAGTAATACAGAGAATGTTTTGTTCATGATATAATGATCATTTCTTTAGAGGATATCTTCTGAAAGATAATAAATAGTAAAGCTAACATAACATTGTCAAATTTCACAGAGCATCTTTAGCTAAAGTTGAAATCCAGTACACAATTTTGGATGACATGAATTCTTACGTTTGTTTTCCAAAGTTTATATGCATTTTTCTTTTTTAATGCAAAGAGATGATGCTGTTAAAAAAAAAAAAAATAAATAAATAAATAAATGTCATGGTTCTGTTCTTTCATCTGGACAAAGTAATATTGTGATCCTTTATGAAGAGAGGAGAGGCAGAGATAAAAACAGAAAAGAAATTTCTTTTAAGAGGCTTTGGACACTACCATCTGCTGAAGTGAAAAATTATGTTACAGTTCTCAGATAAAACAGCTTTGTGCTCAGGTGTATCCAACTCTTTGTGACCCTATGGACTGTAGCCCTCCAGTCTCCTCTGTCCATGGAATTGTCCAGGCAAGAATACTGAAGTGGGTTGCCATTTCCTTCTCCAAGGAATCTTCTGGACCCAGGGATTGAACCCACATCTCTTACATCTGCTGCATTAGCAGGAAGGTTCTTTACCATTAACACCACCTGGGAAGCCCATAAAATAGGTTATTTACTGAGATAAGTTAGTCTTTCACCTTTAGGTAACCACAGACAAAAAGTACAGCTTTCTTAGAAGCCATCAGCACAACTGGTACTACTCTAAGAGGTTTTTAGACTAGAGAACTGAACAGATGTGTGACACAAAGAGAATTCTAATGTCCGAAAGAATTTTCAGAAATCACCTGATATCTTAGCTCCCTCAAATATGCCTAAGGAGATAACATGAATATTGACTTTATTTTAAATAAATCTTCAAGCTTTATACATCTGGAGACATTTGGGAAATGAGGTCAAATTGAAGCACAAGGCAACCAACTTAGATTAGTCACTTTTAAAATTTTGTCTTGGAAACTTCATTTCCTGGTAACATGTTGAACTGAGTATTTGCATGGACATTTCCCCCTCCTGCAATCTTCTCACTTTATGCAGGAAGATATTTTTAATATAACATCTTCTTAAATATATTCATGAATTTGTACTAAAGTCAGTCATAGTCAAGTAAGCAGTCACTGAAGGTATTTGCCAAACCTCATGAATTTCAGTTTAAGAGTTTTCAGACATGTGTGGTTTGGGAGAGAGAAAACAAAATCCATATAAGCTTATGCGAGATATGATAGTAGTTACTTAGTCGTTAAGTTGTGTCCAACTCTTGTGACCCCATGGACTGTAGGCTGTCAGGCTCCTCTGTCCAAGGGATTTCCCAGGCAAGAATACTGGAGTGGGGTTGCCACTTCCTTCTCCAGGAGATTTTCCCAAGCCAGGTATCAAACCTGTGTCTCCTGCATTGCAGATGGATTCTTTACTGACTGAATAGTAAATACCTCCTTATAAAACTATATCCCAAATAGACTAGATAAATAATACCAACAAAAAATATCTATCTGGAGCTTATATTTTAGTCAGGGAGGGTACACTAGCAATAAATAAAAATAATACACAGTTTATCTGAAAGTGATAAATGCTATAAAGGAAATATGAATCAGCAATCGGTGTAAGAATTAGTATTAAGTTGACATGTTAAAGAGCTTGGTCAGAAAGAGCTGGTGGACATTTGAGAAAAGATCTGAAGTAGATAAGGAATCAATCCTGGAGTATCTTGATGTGTGTTGCAGGCAAAGAGAATAAACAGTGCAAATGTGCAAGTGCCCTTGCATTTTAGAGAAAAAGCAAGGAGGCTTGTATGGCTGTAGAGTGATTAAAAGGGTTAATAGGAGGAGATGTAATTGAAGGAGTAACAGAGGGGATGATTGTACAAGACCTTTGATGTATGGTGACCATAGGTCCAGGATTGTCCAATGCAATCTTCGTTCACACTTGTTGACTAGTATAATTATGACCTGGGACCCCTTTTCATTTTCAAAAATATCCCTGTTTGGATGACAGATTATATGGTTACCTTATTTGTTAGGTACTATAAAGATTTTGGTTTCTCTTCTGGATAATACATAAAACCATCAAAGGATTTGATCTAGTAAATCACTTGATTTGGCATATATTTTAAAAGGCTCACTCTTTTTTTTTTTTTTTTAAAGAAAAAAAAATAGAGTGAAGCAGAGAAAGAATAGATTTTATTAAACCAGTAAAGGCCATTGTGATTATCTGGGCTAACAATAGGGGCTCAGATGGGGTTGGTTTTAGCCTGGATGAAAAGAAAAGACTGGCTGGATTCCAGGTATCTTTGAAGATAAAAATAATGGGATTTAGTAGCATATTGGATGTACAATTAGAAAGAAAGAATAAAATCAAGATTACTTTAAGATTTTGTCTGATGAACAGAACAAGTTGTGCTGCATCAACTGAGACTGAGATGAGCCGAGTTGGGAAGAGGGATCAGAAGTTCAGCTCTGGACAAAACAAACTTGCAATGAGCACAAATAGAAAGGTATGGAGCTTGTGGGGGGGGGACTAGCCTAGAAACATAAACTATAAGATATCATCCTCTGGTTAGTATTTGAGCCATGAGATTAGATGAGATTTTCAAACAAGTGAAAGTAGATAGAGAATATAAGTGAAACAAAGACTGAGATCTAGAGTAGGCCAAAATTCATCCCAGATATGAAGAAGACTTACTAGAAATGAAAGTTAATATTTCAAAAGAGTGAGGCTAGGCATTGCTGCAACTATATTCTACAGTAGGCAAGACTACATGAGATTAGAATTAAGCCACCTAGCATTCCTTTCTGTTAACAGGAGATAAGGCAGAGAAAAATATAAAGCAGCAATGACACAGTCAACGTGTCTATGCTTGGTATCAGAAACATAAATCCTGCATTTGCTGTGGGATTATATAATTCATATATTTCCTTCATTGCCTCTTTCCCTTTCTTCACTTCTGTTGGATAAATATTTTTCTGAATTTTATTTTAATCATTTTTAATCTTTCTTTCATGGATTTCATCCTTTGTATACATGTATCCTAAATAAAAAGTATTTAGCTGGGTGGGAATAGGGCTGATCTTTCGCCTGAGCATAACATAATCACCTTTACACAGTATCACATAAAACTGATATAAATGTAGAACAAATTATTAATCAATGTATGCATCTTTCTGTGTCTTTCTTTTCATATTACATTACTCAGAATGTCATTTTGAAAATTATACAAGTTGATGAACATAGAATTAATTGCTACAAAGTATGATATAACTTTTAATTTTTATATGTACTTATTTCATTGCAAATTGAGAAAAGAAAAACAATGAACTGGTAAACTGTTTCACAAATGCCTAAAAAGCTGCCTACACTTTGACCCTGACTCCTTTGGCTGTGTTTACACCTAGATTTAAAATCTGCTGGCTAGCTTTTCACAGATTAAGTAAGGTAATTTCCTAAAAAAAAAACAAAAAACAAACAAACAAAAAAAAACCTTCATTAAAAATAATGACATTGAAATACCTTTCCACTCATTTTTCAATCTTCTTTCATTTTATTCTGAGAAATTTTTTCCAAAGTCAGGCTTACTAGTCTATATGCCAGGTTGCATCCTAAAAGTCACCTGAAGCTTTTCAATTCAGTCTTCCTTTACTATAACTATTATCACCAAAGAGGCACAAGTATATATACTTGTACTTTGGTGATAATAGTTATATACATTAGATATATATATATATATAGACATATATATACATATGTCACCTTTAGGACTTCCCTGATAGCTCCTGCAATGCAGGAGACCCCAGATCAATTCCTGGGACAGGAAAATGTGCTGGAGAAGGGATAGGCTACCAACTTCCACTCCAGTATTCTTGGGCTTCCCTTGTGGCTCAGCTGGTAAAGAATCTACCTGCAATGCGGGAGACCTGGGTTCAATCCCTGGGTTGGGAAGATCCTCTGGAGAAGGGAAAGGCTATCCACTCCAGTATTCTGCCCTGTAGAATTCCATGGACTGTGTAGTCCATGGGGTCACAAAGAGTCAGACACGACTGAGTGACTTTCACTTCACTTCATATGTCACCTTTCAGTTACATTAATTAGTAATAAAGATAATAGACTTTTTAAAATTTTTAAATTTTAATTTTTTAATTCCAGTGTTTCTTTGTTTCTAGACTATCAAACAGTGTAGGAAAGATATTGATGATCTGACACCCAAGACTGAGTGAAAACAGAGATTTAAGGATAAGACTATAAAATCAGGCATATACTACAGTAAGCAAAGAAGCAGGCAAGTGATTTAATAAGAGATATGTAGCTAAAAAAAAGTGATCTAGTTTTTGAATGTTTGAATTAGCTCGATAGGTGAAGCCATTTTTCTATTTTAATTTTTATCTCAAATTATACATACAAATGTCATTGGACACATTTATAAATAACTTATCCTTACAGTTCTGAAATATGTCCTGACTTGTAGTTTTCCACTGCAAAATATTATAGTCATAATTTTTATAGACAATGCTAACATGCTGACTTTTTTTCTTTCATGTTATTTAATATTTTTCTGAATTTTTTTCATTTGACTTTTTGGTGAAGAGGAGCAAATATCAAACATTACCTCATTTTTCAACAAAAACTTGACACATCATTTTAAGGAGAATTTATCCTAGTATTTTTTATCTGAGGGGAAAAAAAGCAAAACAAAACTAGGTGGTCATGTCAGGCAAGACCCCCTAGACACCAAAACCAGTCTCTGTAGCCCTGTCATTAAGACATGACATGATGGCATTCACCAAAGTGCATTATCTGATAAATTATGCTGAAAGCATCAGTTAAATTAGATCTAGTCAAATAAAGCCAGACATGGAGTCATCCAATTTAGCTATTAAAAGGTTTTTAAGTATCTTTACTAATATTATTTTGTTTGAGGAGCCAGTACTTCATTCAGATATTTTAAAGTATGAAATTTTTTTTCCATTCATCTCTCAAAATGACAAAATGACCAATAAAGGAGAAAAAAAAAGTCTTACAAAAGCAAAAACCATATAAGCAGAAGCAGCTGCCTTTGAAAATAAGGAACAAATGTGATTAAAGGGTGCCTTCCTTCTCAGAATTCTAAATGAGACAAGTTCTGTCACATAGGTTTATTGATGCCATTTTGCTGAGTTTTTTTAATATATTATTCCTTTTTAATGCTTATTTTATTAACTATATTTAATCTCTACTTTAAATTCATAAGCATAATGCTAGGTATAGCTAGGTAATCAAGAATGGCAACTGAGTTCACTAAAGATTATCTTACCTAGAAATGGTTTTCTTTTAAAAAAAGTTATTAGTATTTAATTGTGTATATGAGTGAAATATTTTGTGTCTACATAGTGAGGTCAATAGAGAGTGTCTTGGGCTGTGAATACCTTGGTGATAGCTAAGTCAACCTTGAGCTTTCCTGGTAGTTCAGCTGGTAAAGAATCCACCTTCAATGCAAGAGACCTGGGTTTGATCCCTGGGCTGGGAAGATCCCCTGGAGGAGGGTATGGCAATCCATTCCAGTATTCTTGCCTGGAGAATCCCCATGGACCGAGGAGACTGGCAGGCTACAGTCCATGGGGTCTCAAAGAGTAAGACATGACTGAGTGATTAAGCACAGCAAAGCACAAGTCAGTCTTAAGGACTGGCAATGCCAAAAGAAGCCCTGAGGATCTAGAGTCTGAATACATGTAGATAGTGAGGATCATAGAACAAAGTGTAGTAGACATCAGGTGAGTGATAAAAACAGAGAAATTTGTGCAAGACGGGGGGGGGGGTGTGGGGAAAAACAAAAAAGAGAGAAGAAACATGGAAATCCAAAAGAACAAAAGGCCAGTGCAAAATAACAGGACTGTAGTTAAAATGTACAAGGAATAAGAAAATATTTTGCATTAAATTATTTTTTAAATCTTAGGATCGCTTAGGATGGTTTTGCATCCAAATGTCAGAAACTCTTCAAGTTAAATGGTTTAAAAATAAGCCATAAAGAAACATATATGAGCCCTTTTAAGAAAGCATCTACATTGTGTGTGTGTGTGACCTTTCAGGGACCAAAGGTAAGTGCTAGTGAATCAAGTGAAAAGTAGGAAGACATGCTAATTATTCTCACTTGTGCTTGTGCTAATAACTTGGATAAAGTGAAGACAGGGGAAGTTTGGAATTTTCCTTGCCCCACAGTTTCCATAGGTTTTAATTATCTTTTGCTGGGAGGGACCAAAAAACCTGTTAATCGATTATATCTGCTTGAAACTTCATTAAGAAGACTACTGAAGTTACTGACTTGTCTAATACTAAAACAGCGATTAATATTATATTAGAGAATTTTAGGGCTATATTGAGACAAATTTGTTTTTAACTTGGCATATTTTTATCATCTTCCTGCCAACAACCTTGCTTCACTCAGCCTACACAATAGAGTGCTGTTACAGATACAGCTCCGGGAGTTGGTGATGGACAGGAAAGCCTGGCGTGCTGCAGTCCATGGGGTCGCAAAGAGCTGGGCATGACTGAGTGACTGAACTGAACAGATACAAAATGTTATTATTTTATGAGAAATTGTGATCAACCACATGGATATAGTATACTGATATTGAGGATGCCATTTTTAACACACTCTCAAAATACTATTAAAAATAAAATATTGAAAAGAAATTGATGGGAAAAAAAAGAATGGGGATAAAAAATGAGCCTCCACACTTGTTATAATTTACTGATCAAGATTGTCAACAGGGTTAAAGTCTTTGCTTTGTCTGTGTTGATTTCAGACCTGTCATAGTCAAAAATGGTTGCCTATGACAACTGGAGGGCATACTTTCATTTATCATGTTTTTCAGGATGGGGGGGGGGGGAAAGAACAACATTCTCTTAAATAAGCAAAAAAAAACCCAAAACTATAGTAACCAAAATTCTCTCCTTCCACCTAATAGGCCCCGCTTAGTTCAGAGGACTAAACCTAGACCAGTTCCTCGTCTACAGCATGCTATGCATTCATCGGCTTGGACTTAGAATCACCCCTCTAAATGTGCAGGTGATGGGGCTAATTAAAGAAAATTGAGGCTTTGGGAATATAAAGAAAGGGAGAAATGGTTGGATGGCCTGTAAGCTATGAAAAGTTGACTTGTTTGGTTGAGAATAGGGGCAAGTTCTTCCTAGAATTAGAAACAGAAAATGATATGAAGGGGAGGAGGCATTTTGATGACTTGGTCAGTAGCATGTTCTTTGAAACATGGTCAACCTGAGGACGAAGGGTGGCTCTGCCATATCTCATTTTTGAGACCTTGAGGTATCATTTAGCCTTTCTATAATTTTTTCCTCATTTCTTAATAGGAATAATATTACCTACATCTTGGGGCATCGAACTATATAATGTATGTAAAATATTGAAATAAAATCATGCCTGGCCCATAGTAAACAAAAGGAACTATTTTTATTATTGATATTAACATTGTTGTTCTTTATTATATTTTTATTATTATTTTTTATTTTTAGATTATCATTGCAAAAATGGAAATTCTGCTTAGGTAGGGAAGAAAAATTCTAAAATATAGATGTAGAGGTAAATAAGAAAATTTGAAGAACAAGTCACAATTAAAACTAGCTCCTAAATATTTACTAGCAGTAGCAGTTTTTGAGGTGAGCATGATGAATAATGGATTTCTCATGAGTGAGAGTGGAAAGAGGACAAAGACTGATCAAGACAAAGATGAGCTGTGAAAGATCATTAGTACATGTCTGCTCCTTGTTACTGGGCACATGTAAGATGCTTTCTCTACATCGGGTAGATGTAGAATGTCACATCAGGTTTACCACATATTTAATATAACATTTATTATATAAAACTATTTCTCAAAATTTAACTTAGCTTTCTAACACCTACAAATTTGTTTTCTTAAAGTTACCTTTGTGATTGCTTCACTGAAACAAACAAAAAGGCAAATAGAAAGCTGAACATTAATAATTTTTTTTCCTCAGAAAGATAATGTATTTGGAAATATTAATGAGGGCTCCTAATATCTGAGGAAACCAGTAATTATTTTGCAACTACTGTTGATTTCACACTGAAGCATAAGCAGAATATGCACTTAATTATGTGACGTAACTCGTTCTTGGCTCAGTGACTGGTCCTGAGGGGCAGAAAATCATGCTACAATAATCACAGATGCTGCCTAGTTAAAGAGTTTAAATTGTATAGCTAACATTGCTCAGGACAAAGTTATCACAGCACACTTGAAACGGCAAAACAACAATCTTAATACCATTGGAATGATAGTTCCAGTGGAAATTAATGATATATGCTTAGATACATGTCTGAAGTCAAAGCCAAATTTACTTTGTAATCATTTTATAAGACAGAGAAAACCTGGAATGAAAGGACATCAATAATTACAAAGATAATTACAGATATCCAGCCTCATCACAATCACTGCTTTTTCTTATTTCTAGTAATTACCAATTAGTAGTATTCAACAAGTTAAAAGAGTAGAAAGGTTTAATTAAATTACACAGAAAAAGTCTTATATTCCTAGGCAATTTATTTACTTGTAGTCCTGTGCTAAGAACTAGCTTTACAGTTTATTTAATAAAAAAAATCTTCCAAATGATTCAAACCTGAAAGCTCTGGTAGACAGCTCAATCTCCTACTGCTTTTCGTTAGTCTATGTTTTACTATTTTTCCAGTCCCTAAACCATTTTATATATAATGTCCATATGTCTACAGGATGTAGAGGACGCTTCTAAGAAAAGTCACAGCATAGGAATCATTTCATTTCTCCCATTTTAATGGGTGGAAAGATTCAGTGCTGCAGTAAACGTCAAAAGATCCCCTACAAGCCAGGACCCAAAGAACGCATCACAGCTGGGAAAGGCTCTGAAGGCAATTGCTTGTGCCGGTTTCCTGTTATTACAGCAGCAAAGTCTCTGCAAGGAATTATGATCAAAAGCATTGATTTACCCTTGTCAAAAGCCTTCAGTCATCCTCTGGCTTTTAATTAAATCCCACTTACATTCTCCTTTACCTTGCCCACCTTCTGTTATACATAAGATAAAGACGGTGCTGAACCTATTCATCCTCAGGGGCCACATCGCTTTGGCCCTACTGTAGAAAAGAGGGGTGGGGAGTACTTGACCACTGTAGATTTACACCACAATTGATTGCTAAATATGTAAATTAAAATTACTTAAAATGGGAATAGCTGCAACAAGTCTTTTTTATATTATAATTTTAACTCTGCTTATTATATTTTAACTCTAAGTGGACTTATTTCTAAATTCTCCTAAGTAAAATATACAAGTGTATGTTAACATTATCACATACCCTTGAGCCACAGATGTCCCTAAAGCCCTGAATTTTAATAAGATATGTCTAGTTAAATGCAATAAATATGATGAATAAATGGCTGCATTGTAGAAGAGTCTCATGGTTGAATATGGAGTCAGGATTTTTATACTGGTTTTGTCATTCACTATTACTGTAACACAAGCTATGTAACATATCTAAGCTTTGCTCATATGTAAGTAGAAAAATAAAACCAGTAATATGTATATTGTAGTGTTGCTGCAAAAATAAGAAAACATATACAGTGTGCCTAATATTCTGTGAATGATCAGTAACAATGATTACCATTATCACTATGATTATTAAACTTATAAACTTGAGGTTTTCAATCTTGTGTATTTTTTCAGCAAATGTTTAGTTTCAGTTTCAGACTTGTTTTCTTCTAGTAACTAATTTAGAGTTCATTTCTCTCTGTCATCATTTGACAGCAATCTAATTCTATAATCAACCCAATACCATTCTCACTCAAATATAAAAAGTAAAATGTAAATGCAATGTAAAACTTTGCATGAATCAATTTTAAATAAAAATTAGATAATATTTGGTTATCTGCATCTCTGATACCATGGATACTTGGAATTACCTATATATTTATCAATAAGGCCATATATTTCATGTCTCAAATATATTTAAATAAGCATAACAGTTCACTATCTATTCTACACTAGACCTTTTGAAACAGTAGAATGATTAAACATATTTTCAATGAATCTGGAACCCAAAGATGCCATGTAAATTAAAAAAGACTGCCTATATCATCTAGGAGTCTAAAAGGTTATTTCTCAGAAAAATCTCTAACATATTTTTGTTCTATTTGTGATTGTCTATATCAAGGCTTTAATAGTTGAAAAGTAAATAATTCCAGAAAAATTTTAAACATCATAGGCTAAATCATATTTCAAAGATAAAAACTTACATATCAAAGAGTGAAATATTTCAATATAAATATTTTAATGGATCATAGTATTTGTTAATATCTATCTTTAACCAAAGTAGTCAGCAACTTGGAAAATCTTGTTCACATATTTAGCATTATTTCTGACTTTGGCTATAATATGAGCCCTTATCATATTACAGATCCTAAATATAATCAGAAGGCTGTCCCTAAATTTAATTCTAATTTCTTTTTTCCTAAATTGCTCCTTTTTCTAGATTCCTGCAGCATCTGTGAAGTGAAAAGCTCAGTTCAGTTCAGTTCAGTCGCTCAGTCATGTCCTACTCTTTGCAACCCCATGGCCTGCAGCATGCCAGTCCTCCCTGTCCATCACCAATTCCTGAAGTGTACTCAAAACTCATGTCCATTGAGTCGGTGATGCCATCCAACCATCTCATCCTCTGTCGTCCCCTTCTCCTCCTGCCTTCAATCTTTCCCAGCATCAGGGTCTTTTCCAATGAGTCAGTTCTTCACATCAGGTGGCCAAAGTATTGGAGTTTCATCTTCAACATCAGTCCTTTAAGAATATTCAGGACTGATCTCCTTTAGGATGGACTGGTTGGATCTCCCTGCTGTCCAAGGGACTCTTAACAGTCTTCCAGTGAAAAGTTACAGGAGACTAAAAGCAATGCTGAGGTCATACAGTTATAAATGGGAATCTGAACTCTCTTCTCAGTCTTTTCAGTCCTACAAATTCTCTCACATAAAAGAGCGGGACCACAGATTTGCAATGTGGCTAATTAGTACATCAGCTGTTGACTGTTATTCTTTCCAGTGATCATTCTTTGGAATGATAAAACGACCTGACAAACTAAAATCTTATGTAACACAGTCATTCGCAAATGTAGGCATTGCGTCTAAGTGTAAACAGCTGGATTCTTGCCCCAGACTCTCTCACTTAGTTCTTCATTCACACATAAGTATTAGTGAATGTTGCATTTGAGACAAGAGCCCGTGACTTCTTACTCCAACAAGAAAAATATGTGCATAGGATATTGCAGCTTACAAAGCACAGCACCTAGCAATTGTGTAGCTAAATATCCTGAGATTTAGCTTCCTTCATATAAATAAAGTTAATAACACTTCTTAAAAGTTAATTTGATAACTTACATAATTAGGAAAGAGTGGTTTTAACTATAAATTTCTATACACCTGAAAAGAGTCCTTTTCTTGAGATACCATTTATACAATGAATTTGTATTGACAAACATAAAATACACTGTGATGTAAAAATCTCAAGTGCCAAGAAAGGAAATGCCAAAGTTAGGAAACAATCTGAAATAGAATTAAGTTTATTCTTCTCAAGTTCTTAAAATTATATCCTCTGCTTTTTATATGAATATCTGACATTCTGCTAGACATATTCAATTCATTCTGCTAAGCAATTCCTTTGAAGTCAGATTATGTATCCCTTATTTGAAACTCCTATGCTTGGGTTAAGATGAAACATAGTTGCCTTTGAGAATTATATATATATACACATATATATTTATATACACATATATGTACAATATATATACATGTATATATATGTATATATATATACATACACACACACACACATTTATATTATGAAGGGAGCACAGTGCTATATCTTTTACTGTTGTTAAAGCTTTTTTCTCCTCACAGGAAAGTCCTGTGTAACTGTCACACAAACTCATAATGTGCACTTTATTTTGTGATAGACATAGACAAAGACAGAAATGTCAGTAAGATAGTCCATTTCAAATTTAGTGATTTTGTGTTATTTGAAGCATGCATGGATCCTCAGTCACTCAGTTGTGTCCGACTCTTTTGTGACCCTGTGGACTATAGCCTGCCAGGCTTCTCTGTCCTTGGGATTTTTCAAGAAAGAATACTGGAGTGGGTTGCCATTTCCTCCTTCAGAGGATCTTCCTGACCCAGGGATCAGACCCAAGTCTCCAGCATTGGCAGGAAGATTCTTTACCAGTGAGCCACCTGCTCACTTGTTATTTAAAAGGACAGCAGAAATTGTGACATGAACACATAGCTCACTACACAAGAATGTCAGTTTAGTCTATTCATGAGCAGGCTAAAATCTCTCTTTGCTTTTAGTTATCTCTATACCTTTCCCATTGTAATAAAAAAATGTAAAACACCATTACAAAAGATATGACAAAACAAAAGAAAATCATCAAAAGTGCATACCAAAAGTGTTCAATAAAGTACATGCACAAATTTTTCTAACAAGAAATGAAATTCTTAAAAATTTCTAACTTACTTAGAAACTATAATGGCTGCCATATAATAACCTCAGATTTAACAAATACTTAGCATTTTCCACATTACACTAAAAGTATATATATATATATATATATATATTTAAAAATCCATGAACTTAAAAATAAGTTATGAATACTAAGGGTGAAATACAAATTTGTTTTTGTCACTCCAATCAGATTTATTTCATTTATTCAATAAGCTATAATAAAACATTCTTGTTATAAATCTTTGCTTTTATTTAATGTCATTAAATGATGTTTGGCTTTAGGAAGTGTTTATTTGTTATATGCACTATCCTGAAATCCAACCACAAAATATGATTTGAATTTTGATTATCATACCTTTTATTTTGAAAATAACATCTCTATTAATAAAATATACATCATAAATACACATTGGAAAAAAATTATAAAAAATCATAACTGCTTGCACCCAAAGATGGAGAAGCTCTACACAATCAGCAAAAACAAGTCTGGGAGTTGACTGTGGCTCAGATCATGAAATCCTTATTGTCAAATTCAGGTTTAAATTGAAGAAAGTAGGGAAAAACCACTAGACCACTTAGATATGACCCAAATCAAATCCCTTATGATTATGCAGTGGAAGGGACAAATTGATTCAAGGGATTAGATCTGATAGAGTCCCTGAAGAACTATGGACGGAGGTTCGTGACATTGTACAGGAGGCAGTGATCAAGACCATCTCCAAGAAAAATAAATGCATTTGAATCAGTTCTAATGAGATGGATGAAACTGGAGCCCATTATACAGAGTGAAATAAGCCAGAAAGATAAAGACCAATACAGTATACTAACACATATATATGGAATTTAGAAAGATGATAATGTTGACCCTATATGCAAAACAGAAAAAGAGACACAGAGGTACAGAACAGACTTTTGGACTCTGTGGGAGAAGGCGAGGGTGGGATGTTTTGAGAGAACTGCATCGGAACATGTATATTATCAAGGGTGAAACAGAACACCAGCCCAGGTTGGATGCATGAGACAAGTGCTTGGGGCTGGTGCACTGGGAAGACCCAGAGGGATGGGGTGGGGGTGGAGGTGGGAGGGGGGATTGGGATGGGGAATACATGTAAATCCATGGCTGATTCATGTCAATGTATGGCAAAAATCACTACAATATTGCAAAGTAATTAGCCTCCAACTAATAAAAATAAATGGAAAAAAAATGTGTAAAAGAAAAAAAAAAAAGAAAAATAAATGCAAAAAGGGAAAAAGGTTGTCTGGGGAGGCCTTGCAAATAGCTGAGAAAAAAAGAGAAGCTAAAAGCAAAGGAGAAAAGGAAAGATATACTTATCTGAATACACAGTTCCAAAGAATAGCAAGGAGAGATAAGAAAGCCTTCCTCAGCGATCAATGCAAAGAAATAGAGGAAAGCAATAGAATGTGGAAGACTAGAGATCCCCTCAAGAAAATTAGAGATACCAAGGGAACATTTCATGCAAAGATGGGCTCAATAAAGGACAGAAATGGTATGGACCAAACAGAAGCAGAAGACATTAAGAAGAGGTGGCAAGAATACACTGAGAACTGCACAAAAAAAGATCTTCACAACCCAGATAATCACGATGGTGTGATCACTCACCTAGAGCCAAACTTACTGGGATGTGAAGTCAAGTGGGCCTAAGGATGCATCATGATGAACAAAGCTAGAGGGGGTGGTGGAATTCCAGTCGAGCTATTTCAAATCCTAAAAGATGATGCTGTGAAAGTGTTGCACTCAATATGCCAGCAAATCTGGAAACCTCAGTTGTGGCAACAAGACTGGAAAAAGTCACTTTTCATTTCAATCCCAAAGAAAGGCAATGCCAGAGAATGTTCAAAGTACCACACAATTGCACTCATCTCACATGCTAGCAAAGTAATTCTCAATATTCTCCAAGCCAGGCTTCAACAGTACATGAACTGTGAACTTCCAGATGTTCAAGCTGGATTTAGAAAAGGCCGAGGAGCCAGAGATCAAATTGCCAACATCCATTGGGTCATAGGATAAACAAGAGACTTCCAGAAAAACAACTACTTCTGCTTTATTGACTATGTGAAGTCCATTGACACTGTAGATCACAACAAACTGAAAAATTCTTCAAGAGATGGGAATACCAGACCACCTGAACTGCCTCCTGAGAAATCTGTATGCAGGGCAAGAAACAACAGTTAGAACCGGACATGGAACAACAGACTGGTTGCAAATTGGGAAAGGAGTACATCAAGGCTGTATATTGTCACCCTGCTTATTTAACTTATATGCAGAGTACGTCATGGAAAATGCTGGGCTGGATGAAGCACAAGCTGGAATCAAGATTGCCAGGAGAAATATCAATAACCTCAGATACGCAGAAGACACCACCCTTTTGCTAGAAGGTGAAAAACTAAACAGCCTCTTGATGAAAGTGAAAGAGGAGAATGACAAAGTAGGCTTCAAATTCAACATTCAGAAATCTAAGATCGTGGCATCTTATCCCATTTCTTCATGGCAAATAGATGGGGAAACAATGGAAACAGTAGGAGACTTTATTTTCAAGGGCTCAAAAATCACTGCTGATGGTCACTGCTGCCATGAAATTAAAAGACTCTTGCAACTTCGAAGAAAAATTATGACCAACCTAGACCACATATTAAAAAGCAGAGATGTTACTTTGCCACAAAGGTCCATCTAGTCAAAGCTATGGTTTTTCCAGTGGTCATGTATGGATGTGAGAGTTGGACTATAGAGAAAGCTGAGCGCTGAAGAATTGATGCTTTTGAACTGTGGTGTTGGAGAAGACTCTTGAGAGTCCCTTGGACTGCACGGAGATTCAACCAGCCAATTCTAAAGGAGATCAGTCCTGAATGTTCATTGGAAAGACTGATGCTGAAACTGAAACTCCAATACTTTGGCCACCTGATTCAAAGAGCTGACTCACTGAAAAAGACCCTGGTTCTGGGCAAGATTGAAGGCAGGAGGAGAAGTGGATGACAGAGAATGAGAGGGTTGGATGGTTTCACCAATTCAGTGTACGTCAGTTTGAGCAAGCTCGGGCAGTTGGTGATGGGCAGGGAAGCCTGGAGTGCTGCAGTCCATGGGGTCACAAAGAGTCAGACACGACTGAGTGACCAAACTGAGCTGATAACTACTCTCTGACTTGGAAAGGGGTTTTTTGTTTGTTTCTTTTTGGAATTAAACAATATAGTTTAGTTTTGCAAGCTTTTGAAAATTTATACAGATGAAATCATACTATGTGGTCTCTTTATGGCTTCCTTAATAGTAGTTTGTTGTTTTAATATATCACTTTTTAAAATCCCTTTCATTGCTTCCACTGTATGTTAGGGTTGTTTTCATTTTGAGGCTATTATAAATACTACTTCAAGTATGTCATATATGCTCACTGGAAGTGGAAGTTTTACGGGATAAGCCTTAAGAGTAGAATAGCTGGGTCATAGGTTATACATCCAGATGTCAAAAATGTGTGTATTTGTGTATTACAAAAAATATATGAATTCTATGAATTGTCCTGTGTATTAGTTCAGAAAACTTTGCTTTGTAATTATGACATGCTGAGTTGTATGACTTATGTTCTGTTACTTAATTAGTACCATTTGTAAAGTTTTTATAGGTTTTTCATGGCTTGAATATTTGTGTGAGTACATGTGTCTTCTCACTATTTAATGTTTCCTATTCTCAGGAAAACACCAACATTACTGGCTTTTTCAATATTTTATTATTAATAATATTTTTTTCTGGGCCTGTTAATTTACATGTATTGAAAGGACGAAGTGTAAATAAGTAACTTTTTCTAAAACATTCATAAGTTTACCCATAAGATATACAGCGATGGAGAGAATACAAAATTATTTTTTGTTTTATTTTTCTTGAGCAAAGTTATCTATAATCTTCTAAAAATACTACATTCCAAAATAAAACCCTGTTAATTTTAATCAGTTTAAACATGTGTTATGATATTTTATAATCTGCATGTACTGCAACATGGTTTATTGTAAGAATTGAGAGGGGAAATCATCCCCCTCAAAGTACTAGCTCCAAAATCACAAACACAACTTTATGATTTTTCATTTGTTTAGAGTTCTAAACTTAAAAGCATCAGATAAGTGACCTTTAATAATAGTTTATAACTTTTTTAAATACTTTAGTCATATTTTTGTTGATGGATACAGAAGTGAAGTGAAAGTTGCTCAGTCATGTCCGACTCTTTGCGACCCCATGGACTGAATAGTCCATGGAATTCTCCAGGCCAGAATACTGGAGTGGCTAGCTTTTCCCTTCTTCAGGGGATCCTCCAACCCAGGAATCAAACCCAGGTCTCCTGCATTGCAGGTGGATTCTTTACCAGTTGATCCACAAAGGAAGCCCAAGAATACTGGATTGGGTAGCCTATCCCTTCTTCAGCAGATCTTCCCCACCCAAGAATTGAACCAAGGTCTCCTGCATTGCAGGCAGATTCTTTACCAACTGAGCTATGAGGGAAGCCCAAGGCTATAGTCAAAGAGAGTCAAACTCACCTGAAGCCACATTACCCTGAAAGCAATCATCTTAATTTATGAAGGGCATTTTTTAAAAAAAATTTTATGAAGGGCATTCTTAAGAAAATTTAACTATAGTCCTTAAGTCAAGGTCTACTCCAGAAAAATGAAAATCACAATAGATATTTTAATAAATAGGACTTATTATTTTAAAAAAATACTTAATGATGTATTAACTTCAAAGATTGAACAATGAAGTATTGTAGAAATGATACTCACATAGAGTAGCTACTGTTCCTAAAGCTCTGGGAACCAAGAGAACAAAAGATTTTGGAGCGGAGGACCCAGAGGGCTGGGACTTAGATCTCTGAAGAACAGGTCCACGCTGTCTGGACTAGTGTATTTGAGACTGAAGGACAATTCAATTGGGATCAGGGAATGAATTTCTAAGGAGGGGGCTTGGCTTAGGCTGGTAGCTTAGGGGGCCTAGTACACCTGAATCTGGTCATCTGAAAACAAAACAAACAAAAACCAAAACCAAACGCGGAAATTGAAACCTAGAGCTGTTACTGAAATAAGCAGCCACTGCCTCTGTGCACACTTATTGCTTCTGTGAAAACTGTGGTAACAGGAAACAGAGAACAAGAAACAGGTCTGTATTTCCTTTTCAAGCCTACTAATCTCTTCTCCTAGCACTTCCCAAATGTCAGGGTATAACAGCAGACCAGCTTGCAAAGGTGAAATGTGGTTTGCCAAGTCTCTGCCGCTGCATCACAAAATGCCTGTAGAAGAGGGGCTCTGATGCTAAAGGAGAACAGCGTAAAAACAGGCACACAGAATTTTATAAAATCCCTCATACCTTGACTATATAACAACCAGCACCTGATGAATGCACTTTAATTTTCTGGAGGATAAAAAGATTATGTTCTCCTGTGTGTGTTTGCTGTTGTCTCTGAGTTTTGCCTCTCACGGGCTTTCCTAGTGGCTCCCCGGGTAAAGAATCTGCGTGCAAGACAAGGAGACAAGGGTCTGATCCTTGGGTCAGGAAGATCCCCTAGAGGAGGGCACAGTGACCCACTCCAGTATTCTTGTCTGAAGAATCCCATGGATAGAGGAGCCTGGCAGGCTATGGACCACAGGGTCTCAAACAGTCGGACATGCTTGAAGTGACTGATCACACATGCAGGCATTGCCTCTCCTTAATGACTAAAAGACACTGTTTCACAGTATGGAAGCAATGAATTAGATATGGAATTCAATATATCTTAGAATGATCTAAAAGAAAATATATTTTTATTTTACACACATAGTGTAGTCCCTGAAAGATAGCTATATGCTTGCACAGCAAAGGAAACCATAAGCAAGAAGAAAAGATGACCCTTAGAATGGAAGAAAATATTTGCAAACCAAGCAACTGACAAGAATTAATCTCCAAACTATGTAAACGGCTCATGCGGCTCAATATCAAAAAGCAAAAAACCAATCAAAAAATAGGTAGAAGACCTTAAATAAACATTTCTCCAAACAATGCATGCAGTTAACCAACAAACACATGAAAAGATGCTCAACATCACTAATTATTAGAGAAATATAAATCAAAATTACAATGAGGTATCACTTCACATTGGTGAAAATGTGAAATGGCCATCATCAAAAAGTCTACAAGCAATAAATTCTGGAGAGGGTGCTGAGAAAAGGGACCTTCCTACGTGGTTGCTGGAAATGTGAACTGGAGCAACTACCATGGAGAACAATATGGAAGTTCCTTAAAAAAACTAAAATTAGGAGTAACACACGATCCAGCAATCTCACTTCCTAGCATATACCCAGAGAAAACCATAATTCAAAAGGACACATGCACCCATGTCCATTGCAGTACTATTTACAATAGGCAGGACAATTAAAAAAAATAAGTCCCTCAGTCATGTCCTACTCTTTGCAACCCCATGGACTAACACAGTCCATGGAATTCTCCAGGCCAGAATACTGGAGTGGGTAGCCTTTCCCTTCTCCAGGGGATCTTCCCAACCCAGGGATTGAACCCAGGTCTCCCACATTACAGGCAGATTCTTTATCAGTTGAGCCACAAGGGAAAGCTACAAGGCAGGACATGGAAGTAACCTAAAGATGTCCATTGGTAGAGGAATGGGTGATGAGGATGTGGTGTGTATATACACACAATGGAATATTATTCAGTCATAAAAAGGAATGCAGTTTTACCATGTGCAAAGACGTGAGTGGAAATAAAGACTGTCATACATTGTGACTTCAGTCAGAAAGAGAAAAACAAATATATAATATTGCTTATCTGTGGAATACAGGAAAATGATATGGATGAACTTATTTTGCAAAATAGAGACACGAATAGAGAGAACAAATATATGGATACTAGGGGAAAGAGGGATGGGATGAATTGGGAAATTGGGATGGATATATACATACAACAGCTTTGTATAAAACAGACAGCTAATGAGAACCTACTGAATAGCACAAGAAAGTCTACTCAGTCCTTTATGGTGACCAAACGGGAAGGAGATCCAAAAAGGAGAGAATATATGTATAGCTGATTCACTTTGCTGTATAGTAGAAAATAACACAACATTGTAAAGCAGCTATTTCCAATAAAATTAATTTTTAAAAAGAAAGTTATATATCTAATCATAAATACATGTGGTTAAATGTGAAAAATAAGAAAATAATATAACACAGAAACATCTATTTTTTTAAAATAAAGCAGACTTCTTAAACTTGTGCTATAAAGGTTGCCTCTATATTCGTTCTCTCATGATCATATTGGTATTATTTTCTTACTAGAATGATTAAGTATAATTCAAGTAGTAAAAGATCAATGACTCATGCTGTATTGTTTAATGCACCATCAAGGTGCCAGTTGTGTTTAAACTGATAAATTCTACCTGCCGGGAGTCGTTTTATTGCGAAGTATAAAAATGCACAAATCAAAAGCATTATTCTTATATGGAAAAATTATTTTGAAGAGTTTGAAGATGATAACAAAATTTAGTACAATTTTGTCTTTAAGGAAGGTATGTAATTGTTAATAGGTACACTGTGATGCTTTTAATTATTGGTAATGTTCTATTTCTAAAGCTTGGTTATGAAGACATGGATTTTTATATTATTCTATTATTCTCCACTACATTCATTCATTCAAGTCTGATATATATGTGTAACAAGCCATAATAAGAATTTGAAATTATTGTTGATTTATTTTTTTTCAAATTAACTGTGTATCTTCAGGAAATGAAGATAGTTAAATACATCATTTGGAAAGAAAATATTAAAGCAGTGGCATGATTTGGACAAGTTTAATACTAGCAGCTCTTAAATAAATAAAATAATTTCTGATATAGAATTTAATTTTAGTATTAACTACTTCAAATTGGTTTCATGCATGCAGGGTGCGTGCAGGCCAATTTCAAGGAATAGGGTTATTGCAGAAACTTTAAAGCTTGTCCTAGAAATATCCAAAGAAGATGAGTCCCTGCTATAGTTCCAGATGTGCAACTAAAGTAGGATATTTAGGCAATGGTCTTGATCAAATATTGCTAAATTTTTCTTCCTCACTTTATGAAAACACCTTCATTTCAAAGATAAGACTTGAATGTCATAAATCCTTGTTATTGTTAAAGTAATCACTTTGCTAATTTGACTCAAGCCACAGCTAAGCTTCTTGGTTTCCCTGAGGCTTTTCCTCCTCCCCTGGGTGACACAGCTGATCGTCAACAGCTAGCTGAGCAGATGTTGTTCCCCGACGAGTACATGGCTGTTTTCTTCTGAGAGCAAATGTTCCCATGTGTGTACCCTCCATTTCTGATCAGTTCCCTTGTTATATAAACAACAGATTGTGTTGTTGTTTTCTTAGAATATAGACCTTCAAGAGATTTCCACATGAGCATGCATTTTCTAAAATTGTTGGTAATTAAGCTCTCCTTCATTATTCTCTAATGTTCTCATTCTATCCTTTAAATCTGACTCTAAAAAAATATTTATTTGGCCTTTTCAGTGTTGGTTCAGAATGAATTTTGTTTAATTGCATCATCCAATTTTTATTTTCATTTTAATTATTTTATCTTGGATATAAATATATTATTTAACTTTTTTCAAGTTCTCAGATGTTAACATATTTTATCTTGATTTTAACTGGGATGACAAATACTTTGCAATAAGGTTTAATATTAAATTCAGTTCACTTAATTTCCCATGTGATAATCTATGTTTAATTTTTTTTCCTTTAATTCTGAAACTATAAATGCTATATCCTAAGAAGATTAGAAATTGAAATTCAAGGATTTCCTCTCCTCCTCTCCTAATTCAGAAGCTTATTGGAACACCTTTGCTGAATCAACAATTTTTTACTGCTGCTCCTAGACAAATAAAAGCAAGCTACTACTCTCACACTCTGCCCCTGAAAATTAAAATAAAGAATAAAAAATAAGTAATCTTAAATTCCCTGAAAATAAGTGGAAGTAGAAAGCATTCTATGTGTATGTGGTATTTTATGGTATCACATTAGCCATAACTCCACTCACCCAGAGACTGTGAAAAAATTACACATAAATTATTGAAGTATAGATTTAAAGTTAATCTTACTTGCCCTTACTTATGTTTCAAATAAAAGACCATATCCAGAGAAGAAATGGTGCTTCTGCATGATCATGTACTAGTTATTAGCAGAACCAAATCAGTGTAACATAGACTTGATTAAAGTGATGATTATACTTTTGTGTTTACTGTTAACACAATAAAAAATTAACTTTAAAGGCTCAATTTAAACCTTCTATATTGAAGTTCATTTTTTTTTTTTTTCTGAAGGTTTGTTCAAAGAGTGGTTTCAGAATATAACCTGTAACCAGTGCTAAGCTTGGGATATATTATGTTTGCATATGAGAGTGTGACGGTGCAGATGCAGACATCTGTCTATCAATTATTAGGTGTTTCTGAGCCACTTCACCAGGTGGAGAATGCTGAATAGCTTCCTCATGATGGGATTTTAAATATGTTAGAAGAGAAATGGGAGCTTCCCTGTGGCTCAGCTGGTAAGAATCTGCCTGCAATACAGGAAACATAAGTTCGATCCCTGGGTCAGGAAGATTACCTGGAGGAGGAATGCAACTCACTCCAGTATTCTTGCCTGGAAAACCCTGTGGACAGAGGAGCCTGGAGGGCTACAGTCCCTAGGGTCGCAAAGAGTCAGACACGACTAAGCGACTTCACTTTCTTATTCTGATGTCAATGGTTGCTAGTTTCTTTAGAGCTAAACATTGATTCCTTGAAAATTTAACTATCCTTTCAAAAATTATGATGTTAAGGAAATAAATATTGATAGTATTACATCTTTGTGGTATAAGTACCTTACTTAGGAATGAGTTTTTGTAATTGGGTAATTGACTGACTTCAGGCTTTAAATAATCATAATAAGAGAATAAAATGTGTGTCTATGTACCCAGAGAATGAAGTTCAATGTTTGACACAAATAGATTCCTTTATAGTTATCTGTTTTTGTTTGTGTGTGTGGCTTGTTTGTTTATTTGTTTTATATTTTCATCATAAAAACCAGAGGACTAAACTTGGTAGGCAAGTTTATTTGCTGCCAAGGGAGCGTGCATTCTCTTTGTCGGACCTTAGGGCTGGGGCATCCTATGTGGGGCTTGAACAGCTCACCTCCCATGTAGGGTCTCTGCCAGTGCAACCTCACTTTTCCTGTGAGTCTCCTCCCAGGAGCATGGGTCCTGATTGATCACTTCTTTTCCCCTCCTATCTGATTTTGAATGGATCTTTCTTATAACCTTGATTATACAGGTGTCTTTCTGCTATATACAGTTATTACTAGTTTTCGGTAAGAACTGCTACACGTGTAGATACATTTTTGATGTGTTCATGGCAGGAGGTGAGTTCCACATTCTCATACTCCACCATTTGGATTCAATTCCTAAAGTTTTATTCGGATTATTTGTGTATAATTCAATGCATTTGTGGTGTGTTTTCTGCAAAATGTCAATCTTTCACTTTTGTAATCCTACATGTGGTCACATTGATGAATATTAAATGTGCACCTGGTAAGAATGTGTATATTTCTGCTATTGAGTAGAACGTTGTATAAATATCATTCAAGTCTAGTATATTCAATGGTGTTTTAATAGTATTTTCTATTCTCCTTGATTTTCTATGTGCTTATTCTATCCATCGCTGGGAAAGAAGGGTTGACATTTGCAACTATAATTATAGATTTTTTAAACTTTTCCCTTTAGTTCAGTCCTTTTTTTGCTTCATATATTTTGAAGCTCTGTTTTCTGATGCAAAAACATGTCATTTATCTTTGTTATCTTGTTGAATTGACAATTTTATAATCATTATATATATATATATATAGTCATATTCCTTCTCTGCAATTTGCTTCCTATGTTATTAACATAGTCATATGTTTCCTTATGAGTAGCATTTGCACAATATATACTTTTCCACCATTTTATTTTTATTTTGTATGTCTGCAAATATAAAGTGTGATTCTCTAAAAGAGGATACAGATATGCTTTCTTAAAATTATTATTTATTCTGGTTGTCAGTGCCTTTTAACTTTGATATTTAGCCTACTTAAAATCAATATTGCTCTGAGTAAGGTTGAGTTGTGTTCTATCATCTATTTGTCATTGTCTATTATTTATTTTCCCTCACATCCTTTTTTATTTTAGATGAATAGAGTATAATTGGCATTCCATTTAGCATCCACTCTTGGTATTTTGACTACACTTCTTTATTTATTTTTAGTTGTTGTTCTAGGGCTTACAATATGCATCTTTAATTTATCACTTTCTATATTGATATGTTACTTCACATATAACTTAAGAAAGTAAAAGAATATGTGTTCTCTTTGTTTCCTCTTTTTTTAGATAACACATGTATATAGATGTATATACATATATATATATGTATATATATGTATATATGTATATATGTATATATATATATACACATCTATCTTCTGTATATATTATAAAATCACAAACTTTCTTATCAAGTTTTGTTTCACACTATCAGTGACCATTTTTGGTCATGAAAACAAACCAAAAAATTTAAAAACCTTGTGTTTATACTCATCAGAGGATTTATCATGTTCTGGTTCTTTCTTTCACAGCTCACTTTTCTGCCTAATATAATTTCCTTTCATTTGTCTTTGTTCCTTAACATTTACTTGGGAACAGATCATAACGTGTGTACTCAGATGTTCACTTGTGTCCCATTCTTTGTGACTCCAAGGACTGTAGCCCTCCAGCCTTCTCTGTCCATGGGATTCCCCAGGCAAGAATACTAGAGTGGGTTGTCATTTCCTTTTTCGGGGGATCTTCCCAATCCAGGGATCGAACCCACGTTTCCCGTATCTCCTGCATTGGCAGGCAGATTCTTTACCAAGAGCATTATCTGGCTTCTCTGATCAGCTGAGAATAAATTCATTCAGTTTAGTAGGTCAGAAATCAACTCTGTTTTGCTTTAATTATGAATATTTCCAATGGATAAAGGATTTTAGGGTGATTTTTTTTTCTCTGCATTTCTAAAAGGCTTTTCCATTGTCTTGAATTTTGCATAGTTTCTGAAAAGTGTGACATTCCCATTATTTATTTCTCTGTATGTATTCATTTTTTCCAGCTGCTTTAGATTTTGTTTCACTAATTTCAGCAATTTGATTAAGATATAATTCAGTGTGCCTGTGCTTATGACTAGCCTGCTTAGATTTAATTTAGCCTTTTGTATTTGTGGTCTTCATCAAATTTGGGAAAATGTATCCATTATTTTATTAAATATTCCTCTTCTTTTTTGGGGGAACAGTAATTACATGAGTTTAAATCAACTTTATATTCCACAGCTTACTGAAGCTCTTTAAAAAAAAAATTGCCTTTGTTTTGTCTATGTTTTGCTCTGTCTTCACTCTGGATAGGTGCTACTGTTTTCAAATGTTCAAGATTCTTTGGTCTTTTCTTGTTCATTGTTTAAACTTCTCTTCCATTATCCTGGTGAATCTAGGGTGCTGTAGACACAAAGTGCTTCCACTTCAAGTAGCTAGTGGTAGAGCTTGTCATTTTGTTTCCTATTATGATGTTTCTGGTTGATTTCTGAGCTGTGTGAAGACAGTCTTTGTTGTTGTTATTGTTTAGTCACCCAGCCACGTCTGACCCCGTTGTGACCCCATCGACAGAGTAGCCTGAAGAGCTACAGTCCATGGGATTTCCCAGGCATAAATACTGGAGTGGGCTTTCATTTCCTTTTTCAGGGGATCTTCCTGACCCAGGGCTTGAACCTGTACCTCCTGCATTGCAGGCTGATTCTTTACCATTGAGCCACCAGTGTTTACCATTACTCAGCCTAGCTGATTTTACCATTGAGCCACCAGTGTTTACCATTACTCAGCCTAGCTGAATGTTTAGTAAAGTATAATTTTAAAAATTTAAAATCTTCCCTCAGTAAATTGTTAGACATACCCAAATTTTGTCTTTCACTATGCATTTTAAAATTCTGAAACAAATTTCCCCTGTATTTCCACATGACAAAATGAGTCTGCTTTTATTGGGGAGGGGGAGGTGCGGGAAGCAATGCCATTATGTATCATGCACTAATCTAAAAAACTGAAATTATAAAATGAAATATATATAATTGTACCAAAGCAATTAGCTTGCATTTCACTTAGAAAACTGAGATGAGAGAGTACTTGTAAAGTGAATGCCATATGATCAGATTTAGCAGAAAGCAAAACATAAATACAAATGAAGTAAAATTCTATAACTACTCACATCCCTTCTTGATCATCTAGTATTGGCAAAAATTAACAAGTGAATTAAGATGACCCCTAAATATAGTGTACAACTTGAAGAAGCAAAGGTACATAACATTAAAATTTTGTTTAATAGTCAATGTTTCAGTACTCTATTTTACTTAGAAACTATATGATAATTATCCATTAACTAACCTAATATTATATTATTCTAAAGTTTTGGCTTTTATGTTATTTAAGTTCTTGGAAATGTTCAAATTTTTAAAATATGAGACATGATGCTGTAAAATCTTTGTTAGAAGTATGATTCAATATAGTTTATTAGAAATTTACCAGTTTCATATTCTGCAATGTTAAGGAAGTATGTTCTGCTATTCTGCTCTCTTGAGTCTGACTCTTTGAGACTCTTTAGACTGCAACCTGCCAGCTCCTCTCTCCATGGGCTTTTTCAGGCAAGTATACTGGAATGCGTTGTCATTTCCTCCTCCAGGGGATCTTTCTGACCCAAGGATCAAACCTGCATCTCCTGTGTCTCATCCATTGCAGCTGGATTCTTTACTACTGAGCCATCAGGGGAAACCCTAAGGGATTAGCTTATTTTATCAGTAAACAAAAGCAATGCAAGATGTTTAAGAGGGTCAGATTAATTAAGCCAATAGTATGGAGAAAGAAATGGCAACCCACTCCAGTATTCTTGCATGGGGAATCCCATGGACGGAGGAGCCTGGTGGGCTATAGTCCACGGGGTCGCAAAGAGTCGGAAACGATTGAGCGACTTAACTTTCACTTTTCTTTCTTTCATAGTTTAGTTGGTTTTGTCAAATTAGTCCATTTTGTCATCTTGGTTGAACTTTCAACACTGCTAAGGTATAATTTTCAACTGACAAAATCATGATTTTTTTTCAAATATAAAATGCCATTTGTTAAATGCTTTTTTTCAGTATTAATTAATAAAAAAAGAAGATGTTAAGGTGGATTCTAACAGCATTTAGGAGCTTAGGTTTTTATAAAAAATTTAATAATGGAAAGTTAAGACTGCTGGATTAATTTCAAAACTGATTAATATCCTGCTGAGTAACAACCTTTGACATTTAGAATTATCTTTTCTATTAGATATAGATTGTTTGCATTTTGGTCTGACAAATTCTGTGAGTTAACATATGATTTCACTAAGTCTGAGAACTTCAATCAATAGTAAACAGTGAATCAAAGAAACACAATTTCCCTGGAAGATTCTTAGGTGGGCCTTAGGTCTGTATAATATTACAAGTTCATCACCCAATGTTTTGCCTTATTTCTATGTTTAGGATGATATTTCTAAGGCATTTCTCAAAATTTAGTTCTCTAACGAAGCAACACTATTATTTCTTTTTAAAGAAAATTATCTGGTTTTGATAATGTTTTGAAAACAAAGGGGAAAAATAGAAAAGAAACTAGTAGCCCATCTCTTATTTTCACATTCATGTTCCCAGGTAAATCATTTATGACTGGACATTGTTTATCTTCAGATGGACATGAATGAAAGCTAATATAGTGATGATATGTTCTACTTGTTGATGACACTTGGTAGATGTTTCCTTCATATTCATATTTAGAGAATTGGGGATATAGGATTTGGTTAAAGAGTATGATTCAAACAAGAGATTCTAATGGTTACTATGGAAGGTTTGGATTGAGGTTTCCATAATCCTTCATCACAGGCTGACACTACTCCCTAATCTATCCACTCCAAAATTCTTGCTGGGAAGTGTCTTTTTTTTTTTTTTTCTTTTTTAACTAGCTGCAATAAATTAGGATCATAGGAATGCTTTTCTTGGTAACATATAGAACAACATTAGTGGATTTCAAATTCATGATATATTATAAGCCAAATTATACTTACTGTCTGAATCTTATATTTCTCAGTATGACTTTCACTTCTCTTTCAATTTAAGAAGATTATAACATTATTTAACAATAGAAGAATTTCCAATAAATAGGACTTACATCTCTTTTTCCAATAGCAGATAAACACAATTTAAGAAATTAAAAAAAAAAGAAATAGCTTCGATAATGTTAAATATTGCTTTTTTTTAAATAAAATAGCTCCTAACACTAATATGCTAGAAACGTGTGACTGAATAATGTTATTACTGAAATTATAATAATATCCTCTTGTAGTAACACTCTTTATGATTTAAAAACCAAACACATTTTCAAATGTTATTCTTGCAAACATTTTATAAGATAGATTGTATAGATATTTAGCTTATAAGAATGCAGTGGTAAGGGAAAATGTGAGTTTCAAATCTATAGATTCTGTTAAGTTGGAGTTATTGCCAGTTTTTAAAACTCACAAGGTGTATCTATAATGCATTCAGATTAATTTTATAAAATTAAAAATCAATCTAAAAATACTTAGAATCAATCTCAGAGTATTTTAGATTATTTCATGTTACATTTGACAATTTTACCATATTGCAGAAAATAAAATTTGTATTCTCATGCAATTTTATTATTTCCAGTATATTTTCCAACTAAAAACTGAACAATAGAGTTCTAAATAAATTTTAACAGTGGATCATATTTTCAGTTTGGAGATGGGATTGGAATGGCTAAGAAGGGCAATTATTTGTCATAAAATAATATTGAAGTTTACTGAAAATTTCAGTATAAATTCTGTTGCACTGTTTCATTATAATTTAGGTTTCCACGAATCAGAATTCTTTGGAAGGGAGTCAGTAAGTTACAACCTGGTGACTGATTATGACTATGATGTATTAATTTGTAAATTACATTTTGCTGAAAAACAACTGCGTTCATTAATTTACATTTGATTTGGTTACTTTCTTACTACAATTATGAGAAACCATGTGACATGCAAAGGCAAACGTATTTACTACCTGGCCCTTTACTGAAATAATTTGTAGTAGTCTTTTTCAGAAGAAAACTTATTGTTTTATTTTGCATCTTTATTATTGTATGCATAATATGAAGCAGCAGGAGGCAAAATTCATTTGAAATTAAAAAGAAAAACAATTTGAAATATAATGTATACTTGCTGTGAATTTCATCTCAGTATTAGCCCCAAACCTTTTAGAATATGCTTTTCTCATCCCTCTACTATATCATCAGAGTATCTGATTATAAAAATTATATAAGTCCTAGAATAGTTGACATTTTTGCACAATATAGCTGGTGAGTAGTTACTTAATGCTAAAGGAGAAAGTTCTGGTTAACACACCTGCATGTGAAATATCTGACATAATATACTCTGACTGGATCACTCAGCCAGGGTAAGACTGGTGTTTGTTTAATGTTATGGTAGGGAGTGCAAATCAGATAAGAAATCTCATGTGATCCATAAGTAAGCAATAACAAAATGACTTCAATACTATTTTTATTTTCTCAACAAAATTGTCTTCGTAATGTCAACTTTCTAGGCATACAGAGACCAAATGTGAGTAATCCCTGTAGGGAAAAAAATCAGAAGCATGCTTTTTTACTCTTGAGGATTGTTCCAGGATGTAGATTGTGCTTATAATGGGAGAAATTGTGTATCAAGAATGCATAATTGGACAATATTATAAGACATTACTTAGAGTTGATTTATACATACAACTGTTCTTTACAAGAAAAATAAAATCAATGTTGACATTAAGATGCAAAAACATACCATGAAAATTAAAAAATATAACTTTACCAGTAATAATGACAAAATCATGAAAAAAGCTTACAGAATAACTTTTGCAATTGAGAAATATTGAGAATAAGAGCCTGTAGGACTTTACAATGCAATTTCAGTAACTTTTCATTTCTCTTTTACAAGGTATTAAAACATAATTAAAAATGATAAAATGACACAATTTCTTCCAAGTACATATATCCCTACCCATTTATTATGCTCTAGGAATGAATGATCTTGGTGTTAATAAACTATAATGATTTTTTTCTATCAACTTCATCTTAATGCTTTGGCTTTTCAATTACTGGTGAGGGAATTTGCCCAAGTTGACCTGTAATTAGAGTTGATTATCATTGCCAGCTTATCATAGAATATATAAAAAGACACAATATATTTTTCATCGAAAGCAAAAGAAAAGGGTGAGAAAATTTTATGTTCTATACTCTAAGTCATAACAATATTCACTATGAAAATGCTGCCAATAAATGCCATGGTATAATGTGGATGTAATTTGTCTTTAGTAAGATAATACAGATATTTTCTTTCAGTATAGCTGGCATGACTTATCACCATGATTCCTTTCTGGTATATTATGATCAAATCTAAATGATGAGTGAAGTAGAAATCAGTCACCAGGGGATGATTGCATAATTATTATCTCTAGGTAGTCATTTTGACATTAACCTGTGATTAGTATACAACCATAATTCATAACTAAATGAGAGAAAGTAAGTCACCCTCACATTTCCTTGTGTGCTGAGTTGCTTTAGTAGCGTCCAACTCTTTGATACTCCATAGACTGCAGACCGCCAGGCTCCTCTGTCCATGGGATTCTCCAGGCAAGAAATACTGGAGTGGGTTGCCATGCTCTCCTCCAGGGAATCTTCCTAACTCAGGGATCGAATATGCCTCTCTTATGTCTAGTGTATTGGCAAGCAAGCTTCTTTACCACTAGAGCCATCAGTTTTCAGTAATCATTCTCTAATTAGACCCTACTTTCAAATTTAATTAAAGGAGAAAGAATAGAAAACATTATTACTATAAGATTTATTCTATTAGTTATTTACTGTTTCAATAATTTAAACCTAACCACACATAAATTTTAGTTCTGTTTATAGAACTTATCAAATAAACCATAATTGTGATTGTATACAGCCAGCCTTCTAATGATCACTGTTCTTGAATGTTGTAGAAAAATATTTTAAAAGTTTTTAATAATATATTTATTAGTATTTAATATTTATGAGTTGTTTCAAGAACCAGGTATTCCTGCTAACATAGACATTTTACATGAACAAATATAAGAGTCTATGAAATAAGGGATTGAATAGAAAGAAAACAATAAGACAGAGACAAGTAAGGAAAGAAATATATTTGCATTAAGGATATATTCCCAAGGCTTCCCAGGTGGCAGAGTGGTAAAAAATCCACCTGCCAATGCAGGCGATTCAAGAGATGGATGTGTTTTGGATCTCTGGGTCAATAAGATCCCTTGAAGTAGGTCAGGTATTTTGTAGAATGTCCAGAATGCAGATTTATTTAAGGTTTCTGATAACTGTATGGAGTTAACGGATTTTTGGAGGAATAGTCCAGAATATAAGTACTCCTCATATCAAGAGGTGCATGAAAGCAACATGATTTGCTGCTGGCAATTTTAATATGGATCCCTTGGTTAAAGAAGTGTTTGCCAGATTTCTCCACTCTAAAATATGATTATTTCCTTTTCATATTAGGTTTTCTAAGACAAATCACTAAGTTCAGATCCAGCTTACAGTCAATAACAGGGCAATTCCATTCTACCTCTTGGAAGAAAGAATATAAAACTACCTATTGGCACATCCTAAAACAAAACAGTAATTGACAAGTATTTGGTGAACATTTATTTTCAATTAATTTTTACTGAAGCATTGTTGCCTTAAAATGTTTTATTAGGTTCTACTGTACAGCAAAATGAATCAGCCGTGTTGTTGCACTGTTCAGTCACTAAGTTTCGTCCAACACTGTGACCCCATAGACTGCAGCACACCAGGCTCTTCTGTCCTCCACTCTCTCCCGGAGTTTGTGCAAATTCAGGTCCATTGAGTCAGTGTTGCTATCTAACCATCTCATCACTTTATATCCCTTTTTCCTTTTGCTTTCAATCGTCCCCTACATCAAGGTCTTTTCCAAAGAGCTAGCTGTTCCTATCAGGTGGCCAAAGTATTGTAGCTTCAGCTTCAGCATCAGTCCTTCCCGTGAATATTCAGAATTGATTTCCTTTAGGATTGACTGGTTGGATCTCCCTGCAGTCAAAGTGACTCTCAAGAGTCTTCTCCAGCACCACAATACAAAAGCATCAATCCTTAGGCACTCAGCCTTCTTTATGGTCCAGCTATCACATGCATACATGACTATTGGAAAAACAATAGCTTTGACTAAATGAACATTTTTTGGCAAAGTGATGTCTCTGTTTTCTAATACACTGTCTAGTTTTGTCATAGCTTTCCTTCCAAGGAACAAGTGTCTTTTAATTTCATGGCTACAGTAATCATCCACTTCCTTGGTGGCTCAGATGGTAAAGAATCTTCCTGCAATTCAGGAGACTTGAGTTTGATTCCTGGATCAGGAAGATCTCCTAGAGAAGATAATGGTTACTCACTTAAGTATTCTTGCCTGGAGAATTCTATGAACAGAGGAGTCTGGTGAGTGACTCAAAGGGTCTCAAAGAGTCAGACGTGACTGACATTTTCACTTTTAGGTTTGTCATAGCTTTCCTTTCAAGGAACAATCATCTTCTGTTTTAATGGCTGCAGTTACTATCTGCAGAGATTTTGGAGCCCAAGGAAAGAAAATCCATCACTGCTTCCACTTTCATCCCATCTGTTTGCCATGAAGTGACGGGACCAGAGGCCAAGATCTTAGTTTTTTTTATTGTTGAGTGTCAAACCAACCTTTTCAATCTATTCCTTCATCTTCAACAGGGTCTTTAGTTCCTCTATGCTTTCTCCCACTGGGGTGGTGTCATGTGCATAATCAGTGATTATTGATAATTCTCTCAGCAATCTTGATTCTAGCTTGTGATTTATCCAAGCTGACATTATGTACGCTGCATGTAAGTTAAATAAGTAGGGTGACAATATACAGCCTTGATGTACTCCTTTCCAATTTTAAACCAGTCATTTGTTCCATGTCTGATTCTAGCTGTTGCTTCTTGACCTTCATACAGGTGTCATAGAAGACAAGAAATGTTGTCTGGTATTCCATTTCTAAGAATTTTCACAGTTTGTTGTGATCCACACAGTCAAGGGCTTTAGTGTAGTCAGTGACACAGAAGTAGATGATTTTCTGAAATTGCTTGCTTTTTCTATGATCCAATGGATATTGGTAATTTGATCTCTAGTTCCTCTGCCTTTTCTAAACCTAGTTTACACAATTGTAAGTTTTTGATTCATATACTGCAGAAGCCTAGCTTGAAGGATTTTGAGCATAACCCTGTTGGAATGTGAAATGAACACAATTGTGTGGTAATTTGAACATTCTTTGGCATTGCCGTTTTTTGGGACTGAAATGAAAATGGACATTTTCCAGTCCTGCGGCAACTGTTGAGTTTTCCAAATTAGTTGACATATTGAGTACAGCGCTTTAACAGCATCATCTTTAAGATTTTAAATAACTCAGCTGGAATTCTATCATTTCCACTAGCTTTGTAGTCCAAAGCATCACTTGACTTCACACTCCAGGATTTCCAGTTCTAGGTGAGTGACCACAGCACTGAGGATCTAGGTCATTAAAACCTTTTTTTTTTATATAGTTCTGTGTATTCTTATTACCTCTTCTTAATCTCCTCTGCTTCTGTTAGGTCTTTACCATTTCTGAATCAGCCATACATATACATAAATGCCTACCTTTTAGACTTTAGTAGAGTTTCCTGTGTTATACAGTGGGTTCACATTATTTATATGTTTCATACATAGTATCAATACTGTAATATTTCAATACCAATCTCCCAATTCCTTCCACTTCTCCTTTTCACCCTTGGTCTCCATATGTCTGTTCTCAATGTTTCTCTATTTCAGCCTTGCAAATAAGATTATGCATATTATTTTTCTAGATTTGGCTTCACTGGTGGCTCAGATGGTAAAAGCATCTTCCTGTAATGCGGGAGACCCGGTTTTGATCCCTGGGTCAGGAAGATCCCCTGGAGAAGGAAATGGCAACCCACTCCAGTACTCTAGCCTGGAAAATTCCTTGGACAGAGGAGCCTGGTAGGCTATAGCCCATGGGGTCGCAAAGAGTTGGACATGACTGAGCCACTTCACTCTCACTTTCTTCCTAGAGTCCACATATATTCTAGATTCTACATATATTTGTTTTTCTCTGACTTCATTGTGTATGACATTCTCTGGGTCTATCCATATCTCTACAAATCACCCAATTTCATGTCTTTTATGGAAGACTAATATCCACTGTATGTTTGTACATCTTCTTTATCCATTTAAATTACTTCCATGCCCTGGCTATTGCAAATACTGCTTCGATGAACACTGACATGTATCTTCAATGACAGTTTTCCAGGTATATACCCAGGGATTGCTGGTTCATATGGTAGTTCTGTTTTTAGTTTTGTAAGAAACAGTCATACTCTTCTCAATAGTGACTGCATAAATTTACACTCCCAACAGTGCATTAGAGCTTCCTTTTACTCACACATTCTGCAGCCTTTACATGATGGCCATTCTGAGGCCTTCTCTGGTGGCTCAAGAATCTGCCTGCAATATAGGGGACCCTGGTTCAATCCCTGGGTCAGGAAGATACCCCAGAGAAGGGAATGGCAACCCACTCCAGTATTCTTGTCTGGAGAATTCCATGGACAGAGGAACCTGGTGGACTACAGTCCATGGTGTCGCAAAGAGTTGGACATGAGTGAGTGACTAAAACATTTTGACATAAATTGCACAAGACCTTTTTTACCCACCTCATAAAATAAAAACAAATAAGATGCAATTTAACTGAAAAGCTTTCACACAGCAAAGGAAACCAGTAACAAGACAGAAAGACAACCCTCAGAATGAGAGAAAATATCTGCAAAGAAACCAACTGACAAAGGAGTAATCTCTAAAATATGCAAGAAGCTCATTATCTAAACAAATAAACAAGCAAATCAAAAACTGGACAGAAGACCTAAGCAGACATTTCTCCAATGAAAACACAGATAGCCAACAAACACATGAAAAGATACTCAACATCACTAATTATTAGAGAAATGCAAATCAAAACTATAATGACGTAATCACCTCACACCAATCAGAATGTGAAATCTGAACAGCTACATATGTGTTCCTCTAAGGGTTTTATAATGTTTGGCCTTGCATTCAGATCTTTAACCCAGTTTCTGTTGACTTTTGTAAATGGTGTGAAAGTGAAAGTTGCCCAGTCCTGTCGGACTCTTTGCAACCCCATGGACTATACAGTCCATGGAATTCTTCAGGCCAGAATACTGGAGTGAGTAGCCTTTCCCGTCTCCAGGGCATCTTCCCAACCCAGAGATAGAACCCAGATCTCCCTCATTGCAGGCTAATTCTTTACCAGCTGAGCCACCAGTGAAGCCAGGAAGTGTTCTAATTCCCTTCTTTTATTTGTAGCTGTCCAGATTTCCCAACACCTCTTATTAAAGAGGCTGCTCTTTCTGAAGTCTAAGAATCTGATTCCTCAGCTCCATATTTCTTTCTAAAGATTGTTTTGGCTCTTTGGGGTCCTTGGTGTTTCCATAGGAATTGTAATTTTTTTTCTATAATTCTGTAAAAAATGCCATTGACAATTTGATGGGGATTGCATTGAATCTGTAGATTGCTTTGTATACTATAGTAATTTTCACAATATTGACACTTCCAATCCGAGAACATGGTGTGTCTCTCCATCTGTTTGTGTTATCTTTGATTTCTTTCATCAATGTCTTACAGTTTTCTGCATACAGGTCTTTTGCCTCCTTAGGTAGGCATTTTATTCTTTTTGTTGCAATTGTAAATGTGATTATTTCCTCAGTTTTTTTTTTTGGTAATTCATTGTTAGTGTATAAGAACGCAACAGATTTATGTGCATTTGCTTTGTATCCTGCAACTTCACTAATTTCATTGATCAGAAGCTACAAAACCACCTTCTTCTTAAAGTCCAGTTCACTAAGTTCACATCTGTGGATCTTATCTATGAATATATAGTACATTAACAGTGATTTTCTATTTCCTTTATATCCTTAAATTTATCATTTGTGATCATTCTGCAAAGAATATTTGTCCTTTTTGTCCTCTTTCTTATTTAATATTTTATTTATAGCAGTAGTGTGGTTATATATATATATATGTATATATATATATATATATTCCAAGATTTTCATTACTTTTTTCTGAAGACATTAGCAAAATACATTCAATGCTCATTTACATTGTCCATGAATCAGAGGTCGTTTACTTTTATTGTTGAATGCTATTTCATTCTATAGATGTATCACAGATAGTTTATTCATTAGTTTATTGAGTGAAATCATTATGCATATGATTAGGATGTGCCTTAAGTGAAGGTGTTGTGTTGTTATAGTCAACATCTGGTCTTAAAAAATACCACAAGGACAAAGTAATTTTCTTAAAACTAGTCTACTTTTTGTCTCTCTTTTCCTGTTCTGTCTTCATAGAGGCCTATAAGAACATTCTTGAGTTGGTCCACATACAGATAACAAATGGATTAACTATGTTAATTACCAAAGCCACTTGATCTATATCATTACATCCAAAACTGCAGTCTTGCTGGAAACTAACCATTTTTAGGTATCATAACACTTTCTAAATTCCCTTCATAATACATACCAGAGTCTCAAATTATTACATTCATGTCATGTTTATTTTCTGCCTCATATTCCTGGGCATCTGTGCTCTTTAAGGGCAAGGGAGAGACTGCTAACTGCTGGAAGACTTTTTTTTTTTTTTCTTTGCTTTTTCTATTTTTTGAGGAAAGAGTAGGGGAAGTGATGCATAAAATGGTAAAAACAAGCAGAATGTGTATAACTTCATTGGTATACTGCTTTACTTCAAGTGAATTGTATTCCCTTTGGCATAACTGACAACTGGAGAGATATAAAAGAAACTTTTTAAAGCTTAACTCCTACTCTGAAGTGTGATTTGTGGAAGCTCTTTTCAGTGGCCAATTCTCAGTAGAATTAGAAGAGTCCTGTGCTTATGTCCTTTGTACAGTGACAGGATACCAAGGAATTTGGAATCATTTAAATAACAAATTAATCATCCAACTCCCACTCACTGAAAACATTTGATGACTGTACATTGTTCTTTCAAATAAGTGAATTATAGATTATTTTTAATGAAAATATTTTTATTGTTTAAATAATAGAATAGAAACATGAAGTTCATTTGATAATGTCTTTAACATCAACTTTGGAAGGGCTGATGCTGTCACATAATAATTATTCAGACTACTATGTTTCCTTAAAGTACAGAAAATGATTATGTCACTTTTACCAAACTCCTACTGGATTTGCATTTCCTAGTTTAAGGGGCACTATTGCTTACCTGTAGGAGAATATTTGAATCTCACCATCATTATATGGAATAATTTTCATTCCTTCCTTGTGCAGGGATAGCTATTAGGGCATTTTCCTGCTTATGAAAAGAGAAGACACTCTGTACACATTATAAATATTAAATTGTGTAAATTTTAGATGAAGAACACAGAGTTTTTCATAACTCTCCCTTATTTTGTCCAGGATTTTAACTTTATGACTAGTTTTGCACTATTTCTCAAGAAGAAAAAAAAATATTTCCCGAGAAGAAATTAACTTAGGTGCGTGTCCAAGGACATTGTCAAGGGTAGTATTGCATAACATTACTGATATCATCATGTACATGAGAATCACTATTCATTAGATTTAAAGTGTTTGACTTATTTGAACTGCACATGTGTGTGTGTGTACAGGCATTAATCTGTTTTTCCCCTAATTGTACAATTAATTGATATTAAATTACATGACTTCAAAAAATTGTGAGTGTTAAAATTATCACATGTATCATTTTCATCAGTATTTACTATGACTAAAATAACTGCCACAAAATTTTATAATCTAGTTGAGTAGAGGAAAAATGAAATGTGAAAGATAAATATTAGCAGGTAATATTATATGAAATATTTCAGCAGTCTATTATTTACTTCTAAGTAAGCACTAATAAAATAATAAATCCTGCCCAAAGGTATTTAGAGGTTTGCCTTCATAAGAGTATCTCAAAATATATTCCCATTCTGTTATTAAAAAAATGTAATATTAGTGCATAATATATTTAATAAATTCTTTAAATTCCAACTATTTTATTTTAATGGAAATAACTCTAAAAGTAGATCAATTTAATAAGCCCTGCCTGAGTCAAAATAGAATCCAACTTTTCTGGTTGTAAAGTTTTCTGTTTCTGTTACTTTTATTCACCTAAACTGTGTTTCAAATCCTAAACCTGCATTTATTTTGATTTCATTCTTCTCTAATCTTTATTTAAATATCAAGGACAAATTATTTCTCCTTTCTATTTATTTGAAAAATTTATAAATTCATTTATTTTTTCTAATATGACTGTAGTGATAATGCCATAACTGGCATCTCCTGTATCTTCTATCTCCCATGCAGTCTAGTCTGTATCCTATCATATATTAATTTTTCTATATCATGACCTTGTTTTCATTTTTCCTTTATTCTAAAATCATAAATGCTTTCCCACTCCCAAATGAAAAAGCAAAAATCATTTATACTAATCATTCAGTGCTACCACAATCATATACCAAAATATAATACAGTATTGACATACCTTTTCTCCAGCTGTGATGCTAATCTGAACTTTAAGCTTTAGCGTCCAGAGTTTTTATTGGGATTTTACTACAAAGGCATGATTGATTAAATTATCATCCACCTGACTCAAATTCCAGCCCCGCTTTGCTCCCAAGAAGTCGTGCCATTATTATATGGCTCAAAGTTCCAAAACTCTAACCACATTATTGGTCTTTTTCAAATGGTCAGCTTCTGTTCTGGATGGTTTTGTTAGCATAAACTCAGATGTGGTCCCATGGAACCACTGTGAGTAACAAAGACACTCCAGTCATTTGGGAACTATCAGTATTTAGAAGTTGCTTCCCAGGAACCAGGGGCAAAGGCCAGTCAAATTCTTTACCATTCAACCCTAGCCAAACTAAACCATTTTCTCATCTTCTCTCCCAATTTTGATCCCCATATATGCTTTTTTTTTTTTTTTTCCTTCCCTACATGTGCTACCATACCTCTAAGCTCATCACAAACACGACTTCTTTAGGAGCAATTCCTTGATTAGTCCAACTTCATGAATTTTAACTCTAGCAGATCTTCTTTTGTGAGTTTATTATACTTGGTGCATACAAACATTAAATTGTTTCCTGTACAAAACTATCGATTACTGTAGATTGTAAGTAGTATGACATTCATCTACATCTTTCAATAATATTCAGTCAAGGATTTTTCACAAAATTCTTCGCTTATTATTCAATAAAATTACTCATTTTGTTTGGATAACTACTTTGTGGCAGGCCCTGAGATAAGCAGAGAGAATACAGTAAATAACCACAAATAACAATATTGGTTTTCTACCCTCCAGATACTTTCATGCCAGGTGAAGAGGTGAATCTTGTTGAGAAAGGAAAGCAATTTGACCATAGTCTGGAAACAAATTTTAGATATGCAAGAAAAGAGACTAATGTTATTTGTTGGAAATAGGATTTATACTCAAGTATTTGTGTATCTTTCTCACTTGAAACCTAGTTTCTATATTAATCTACTTGGATAACTGACAATGAGGTGAAAGAAACAGACAACTTTGGTTATCTTTAGGTCTAAACAGATTAAGTTCTGGATATTCATGCAACCTGACAGTACCTATGTAAGTTGGTACCTAATAAGCTCCGGGAGTTGGTGATGGACAGGGAAGCCTGGCGTGCTGCAGGCCATGGGGTCGCAAAGAATCAGCCACGACTGAGCAACTGAACTGACTGATCCTTTAACTATAAAGGATCTTCCGTAAAAAGCCTTATGAAGTGATCGTTTCCTTTTCCAATACATACCGTAGTATCCTTTTAGATGGCAGAAAACAAAATTTGTTTATTTGCCTCTGAAGGACCTAGTAAAAGTGAAGTTAGTTGGCTGTTAGCATAACTAATATCTGGCATAGCTAGGAGCACTTCTGAAAATTCAAAAATAATGGTTATTTTCTAAGCATATATTTGTTTGTTTCATTAGATTATGTGGGAAACATGACTAATGAAACCCTTGGTTTTGCTCTTGTGGTGAATTAAAATATATGTGAAATATACTTGATTTCAGTTTAAAAGCCTGAAATATTTTGCTTCTATAGTAGCCCTGATTTTGTACTCTGTGATAACATAATAGTTTCCAGATTAGAACACAAGCTTACAGTTTTCATGTTCTATGCAAGAATTAGTGTCTTAGGATCATGAATATATTTCTTAAACTTTCTAAGCCAATTTCTTATCTATAAGAATAACATGATAAACCCTTCTACAAAGCTTTGGAAAGATTATAAAATGTGCTTCTGTACATAAAAGATACCTAGTGAGTTGTAAATATTTAGTTTGTAATCAAAATAGCTTAGCTCTCCACACCACATTGAACAAGTTAGATATTAAAATCTGTTTTCTAAAAATATTCAAAAGATCGTTGTCACATCAACACAGATTTTTGGAATTTATAGATTTGAATACAAATAGATAATCAATTTAATCATTATCTTGCTATTTTTCCTTAGAAGAATATACTTTAATTATTCACAGGATTTAGTACCATTCGCACATAAAAAGGACCAAACTTGGATAAGTCATTACCTTAGGACTGAAAATAAAATATCTTTTTACAGAGGAAAATGTTTGCATTCGAGCAAGCTGTGCACAGCAGTTAATGGGAGTGGAATTCAGAGGGGAAGATGTACGTTTAAAAATATCTTTCTGTAAAAAAGGAAGAAAGAGAATAGAAAAATCCCTAGGGATGCAGCATGCAATAAAATTTGAGACTGATAGTGAGAAAGGCTATGGAAATCAGTGAATAACAAAAAGTCCCTGATTAATGGCATCTGAATGGTTTCTGTAGACCCATTTGACATTTTTCTGTGTGGAACATCCAATTTGGAATCAGGTTGGAACCATAATCTATACAGTTCTGTGGTTCTTTTACTTTCTATTTTTTATTCAATGGCATAGATGAATTTCAGAAAGCCTGTAGGAAATAGAGAAAAAAAGCACTAAGTAAAAACTCTAAGTCATTTTCAAGAATAGTGTCAAAAATTCAGCTGCAGAAAAAAAAAAAGAAAGACACAGCCTGGATTCAATTTTTAAAATCCTGAATTTTTCTATGAAGATTTACTTTGACACTATATAACTCAAAAGTACATATGAAGGAAATTAAGGGAAAGTATTATTTATTCTGTCATTTCAATAACAATGAAATTGTTCTTATAGTAATAATGTTATCAAGAAAAATCATCTACAATATTTGGTATACAAGGAGAAAAATTCTAGCTTTCAAGTTTTATGTAGTGAGAAAAACTAATAGTTTGAAATCTAGTCTCACTGGTGTTTATGATTTAAACCTTGCCTAATATTCCATGTTAAAAAATTGAAATAAAAAATAACCTAAAAATATTATGTAACAATGTTATATTTAGAAAACCCAAGCCCCTGTTCCTGTTAGCATTTATTCATAAGGAATCTGAGCTCTCCATTCAGGTATTAGTAAGCAGATGTTTTTACATTGTGGGAACATTCTGTCAATTAGTTCTACTTTGTCTTTTCTAAGTATCTATAGAGAATTAAAATTAGAAACAAGATAGAAACTGATATATGTTCTCACAATGCAATGGGAAAATTCATTTTTAGTTATTGTGGAGAAGTTTTTTCAAATATCAAGGATTATTTTATGGTTTATTTTTAATAAAATCTCAAACAAATATCAGTTTTAATATAATTATTTAGATCATATATAAAGAAATTTCCCAAATAATACAGCATTGTAATGTCCCACACACATATATTATTTCCTTAAATATGTACTTGTGTTAAAACATTGTAAAACTAAATGGAAATTTTATGATTTACATAAGAAAAACTGGCAATTGTGAATTATTATATATTTGCACTATTTGCAAAATAATAATATATAGAAAATAAAAATGATTGTGTTTTAATTTGAATATATATGTGTTTAAAAGTATATGAAAATCTTCATTTTATTTTTTAATTTATTTATAATTGGAGGATAATTGTTTTGCAATTTTGTGTTGGCTTCTGCCATACAACAATATGAATCAGTCATAAGTGTATACATGTTCCCTCCCTCTTGAACCGCCTCAACACCTCCCACCCCATCCTAGGTTGTCACAGAGTACCGGTTTGAGTTTCCTGTGTTATACATCAACTTCTCATTAGCTATCTATTTTACACATGGTAATGAACATGTTTCAAGGCTGCCCTCTCAATCTGCACCACCCTCTCCTTCTCTTTCTGCGTACAAAGTCTGTTCTCTATGTCTGCATCTCTATTTCTGTCCTGTGTATACGTTCATCAGTACAATTTTCCAGATTATATATAGATGTGCTAATATAGGAAATTTTTCTCTTCCTCACTTACTTCACTCCATATAACAGGCTCTAGGTTCAATCCACCTCACTAGAATTGACTCAGGTGCGTTCTGCTTTATGACTGGGTAATATTCCATTGTGGCTGCCCGGTGGCTCAGTGGTAAAGAATCTGCCTGCCAATGCAGAAGACATGGGTTCAGTCTCTGGGGTGGGAAGATTCCCTGGAAATAGAAATGGCACCTACTCCAGTATTATCCCGTGGACATAGGAACTTGGTGGGCTACAGTCCATGGGGTTGCATCACTTAACGACCGGACGAGTAAACAGTACTCCATTGTGTACATGTACCACATCTTCTTTATCCATTCGTTGATGGACATCTAGGTTGCTTCCATGTCACATCTACTGTAAATAGAGCTGTAGTAAACACTGGGGCTATTGCTGCTGTTTCTCAGTCGTTCAGTCAAGTCTGACCCTTTGAGACCCCATGGACTGCAGCACACCAGGCTTCCCTGTCCTTCACCATCTCGTGGAGCTTGCTCAAACTCATGTCCATTGAGTCGGTGATGCCATCCCACCACTTGTCCTCTATTGTTCCCTTCTCTTCCTGCCTTCGAACTTTCCCAGAATCAGGGTCTGTTCTAATGAGTCAGATCTTCTCATCAAGTGGCCAAAGTGTTTAGCATCAGTCCTTCCAATGAATATGCAAGGTTGCTTTCCTTTAGGATTAACTGGTCTGATCTCTTTGCTGTCCAAGGGTCTTCTCCAGCACCACAGTTCAAAAGCATCAATTCTTTGGGTCTCAGCCTTCTTTATGGTCCAACTCTCACGTCAACATATGACTCCTGGAGAAAACATAGCTTTGACTATATGGGTACATATGTCTTTTTCTTTTTTTTTTTTTTTTTAAATTTAATTCTGTTTTTTTAATTTTTTTTATTAGTTGGAGGCTAATTACTTCACAACATTTCAGTGGGTTTTGTCATACATTGATATGAATCAGCCATAGATTTACACGTATTCCCCATCCCGATCCCCCCTCCCACCTCCCTCTCCACCCGATTCCTCTGGGTCTTCCCAGTGCACCAGGCCGGAGCACTTGTCTCATGCATCCAACCTGGGCTGGTGATCTGTTTCACCATAAACAGTATACATGCTGTTCTTTTGAAATATCCCACCCTCACATTCTCCCACAGAGTTCAAAAGTCTGTTCTGTATTTCTGTGTCTCTTTTTCTGTTTTGCATATAGGGTTATCATTACCATCTTTCTAAATTCCATATATATGTGTTAGTATGCTGTAATGTTCTTTATCTTTCTGGCTTACTTCACTCTGTATAAGGGGCTCCAGTTTCATCCATCTCATTAGGACTGGTTCAAATGAATTCTTTTTAACGGCTGAGTAATATTGCATGGTGTATATGTACCACAGCTTCCTTATCCATTCATCTGCTGATGGGCATCTAGGTTGCTTCCATGTCCTGGCTATTATAAACAGTGCTGCGATGAACATTGGGGTGCACGTGTCTCTTTCAGATCTGGTTTCCTCAGTGTGTATGCCCAGAAGTGGGATTGCTGGGTCATATGGCAGTTCTATTTCCAGTTATGATTTTCTCAGAGTATATGCCCAATAGTGGAATTGCTGGGTCATATGCTAGTTTTATTCCTTATTTTTTAAACTGATCTCCATAATGTTCTTCATAGTGGCTGTGTCAGTTTACATTCCCACCAACAGTGCAAGAGGGTTCCTGTTTCTCCACACTTTCCCTCTCTAGCATTTATTGTTTGTAGATTTTTTGATGATGGCTGTTCTGACCTGTGTGAGGTGATATGTCATTAGAGGTTTGATTTGCATTTCTCTAATAATGAGCGATGTTGAGCATCATTTCATGTGTTTGTTAGTCATCTGTAGTATTCTTTGAAGAAATGTGTGTTTAGGTCTTCCTCCCACATTTCAACTGGGCTGTTTGTTTTTCTGGTATTGAGCTACAGGAGCTGCTTCAACATTATCTTTATTTCAGTCTGTCTACTCTTTTTAAGTCTTTCTTTGTAACCTGAAATTTAATTATATTTCTTGTATTTTTCACAAGTGCCAATTAATTCAATTTCATTTGTAGAAAAAATATATACTGCTTATTTTTGAGGAAATTAAAATTTTGTCTATTTTTTAAAAGTAATAAAGTATTCTTGGGTAAATTTACATATTCTTAACTTTAGCACAACTGAATGATATACATCTATAGCTATAAAAATAAAATGATACAGCCATGATTTGGTCTGCTATTATATTTGTAGTGTATATATGTATTGTAAAGAGAGAGAGAGAAATTGAATGGGAGAGCTGAAAGCCTTAGGGACTTGTATGTAGTTTGAGAAAATTTGTAAAAGGATTTTGATAATATTATTGTTTCTCTCTAAGCAAGATTGAATAACTCATATAGTTAATTTTGCAGGGTTTTATATTTTGAAGCTTATATTTTGAATATTCTTTATATTTTGAAGTTTATAATATCAATCTGTTTTGCTTTCTTTGTTATTTATGTATTCTTCTGAGAGGTAGGAGAACCAGAATAGCACATGAGTCAGGGGTTCAGTCCTGAAGTCATACCTTGTGGGTCTGAAATGTACAACATTGGCAACTTATTGTTCTGATGACTTTTGTGCTTTGGCTAGTATTGATACAATTGACATATAACTTCTTCTTTCTTTTCCTTACTATGGCTTAGAGGTTCAAATGTGGTTAGAGTTGATCTTAGATAGCACTCCTAGTTTTGGGAGTTGACAATTCAGAAGTCATAGTTTGGGGAGTTGACAATTCAGAAGCCATGCATAAATGCATTTTACTAGAAAATTATAAAATGAATCGAATTCATAGCATTGTGATTTATTTTATGTTAATATCAGGGCAATGATTGGGTGTGAATAAGATCCTGAAAATTGAGTTGGAACCACGTGAATGGATTCATATAGATGAAAATTTTACTCTAAATTTTTCCTGAAACTTTTGCCACTAGAAACAGAGTTTCTTCTCTACTTGAGTAAGTGGATTCCCATTTGTCTGAAGAAACTAAAGAACAGTTATGAGACAGTTGCTTTATAGTAGATGTTAGTTCTCACCAAAATCTACCCTCACCATTGTTCATTGCCTCTATATCTGTCATCATTATAAGAAGCCCCACATACATCTCTAAGAACTACTCAGTACCAATTTTCAGTTGTGTTTTTTCTAAATCCCTGACCGGGCACTGCTTTAAATTCTGTCTACTGGAAGGATTTCTCTTTGACACCGTCTCTTATATGAAACCTGAGCAGAATTGTAATGTTACCCCTGTCCACTTTCAGGTAATGCCAACATATTATGCAGAAGGTTCTGTAAATAAGATCCAATTTTTATTTCTTCCAACAGTTGTTCATAGTGAACACCTTAGGAGATCATAAAGGTGTTCTGAGACAGAAACATCAATAATGCAGGAGAAGCAGCCATGTGAATTGGAGACTCTTTCTCATGCAAAGTATACGTGCCTTCAGGAAGGCTCAAGTCAGATCTTTTATAAATCATAGCTACTCAGGGATAGAGTGATGATTTGTACACTCAACTTTTTGGGGTGGAGCGCCAGATTATACTGAATTTGTGGTGAATAGCTCAGTTTATGTGAAAAATTGGTGACCTATGTCCAAGCTACTTTTGTACTGAGTAGTGTTCAATGGCAAATAAAAGATATTTTCAGAAGTAGAATAGTTATCTGCTCCCAAATTGAAAAGGTCTACCACAGTCTTCACTTATAGCAACTTGCCAGAAATTTACACAGCATTCTTCTGTGTCATCCTACACCCATTGAGTCTTGTGGCTGAAGTAGCTGAGCAGTTTGCTCATATTATAGCAATCTTCTCTTCATTTTACACAAAGGAAACAAATCAAAGCAAACAACTATTTTGTATATCATTAAACTACAAGAAGAAGAAAGGGACTACTTTACTTCCTGGAGTGATTAATTTTGAAAGTCAAGGTGGGAATGTGTTGTTATTGCATAATGGATATAAAGTAAGTATCCAGAACCCAAGAGATCCTTTGAAAATCTATTTAATATTCTCATATCCTTTGTGAAAGCTAAATATAGATAATTACCCAACACAGAAAAAACTGAAAACTGTCTCAAGACCTTCAGTAATTAAAAATGTGTTAGTGTGGATTCTTCTGAGAGGCAAGACAAATAGAATGGATGTACATTGTACATATATTATCTCATTACATATATCTCATTATATATCCTATTTCATAAAAACTAATATAACTGTAACATGATTTAGTAAAAATTTATATTTATATATAAATATAACAATAATTTTCTTATTTATAATATTATTTATTATAAGAAATTGACTCATGAAATTATGAAGTTGAGAAGTGCCGTGACCTGTCACCTCCAAGCAAGAGACCCAGGAAAGGCTTTTTTTAGATGTGATAAATAAGTTTATCACCTTGATGATGGTGATGGTTTCATGGATATATACATCTCCAAACATATCAAATTACATACATTAAATAGGCACAGCTATCTGTGTGCCAATTATGCTTCAATAAAATGGTTGACAAATAGCCTCCACTCCAAGTTCAAAGGCTGAGAACCAGAAGCACCCATGATGGTGTTTTTGAGTCCAGTACCAGAGCAGGAAAAGACTGATGCTTCAGTTCTAGGAATCAGGCAGAGTTAGTATTTGGCTTTCCTCCACCCTTTCATTGTATTCACGTCAATGAGTCTAATAATGCCTACCACATTAAATGGTACACCTCTCTTATTCTGCCCACTAATCTAAGTGCTAACTCTCCCAGAAACAACCTCACAGACACATCCAGAAATACTATGTAACCAGATATGTGGGCATCCTTTGATTCAGTCCAGTACACACAGAAAAGTAATCCTCATAGAAGGCTTGGGTCATTTCAGCAGTTAAGGGAACACAAAACTTGAGGTGCTTTTGAAGGTCAAGGGAATATGAAATAAAGAGTGTGCTAGTCATTCAGTCGTGTCCGACTCTTTGTGACCCCACGGACTATAGCCCTCCAGGCTCCTCTGTCCATGGAATTCTCCAGGCAAGAATGCTGGAGTAGATTTCCATTTCCTTCTCCAAAGGGAATAGAGAGTAGAATACACAAATAATAAGTCAAAGGTATGCCCATAAATGGCAAGCAAAATTCTAAGGTGCCCACTTGGTCTCACTCCTTGCTGCTTCCCTTTGATTATAGGAGGGACTATGGATGTGGAGCATCTCAGTGATATAGAGACCAAATTGGTAAAATCTGTTGGCAGCATCTAAGGACTGAGAATGACCCCACAGATAATGGCTAATAAAGCAGAAACTTCCATCATACAATCACATAAAAATAAATATCATCAAAACTGGCATAAGTTTGAAACAGAACCTAGAGTTACAGAAAGGATTCAACTTGGCTAGTATTTTGATTTTAGTCTTTTAAGATCCTCAGTAGAGAATCCAGTAATGCAATGCCCAATATTTGAATGAAAAGACTGTAAGATAGTGAGTATTATTTTAAGCCCTGATACTTAGTCATAATTTGCTATGGAGCAACAGAAAATTAATACACAATATGACCATGCAGAAGTGAAGGCAGTAACATTTGCTTGCCTTCCTTATATTTATATGGGTATGTGTGTGTGTATTTATTAGGTTACTGCACTACAGTTCAAAGCATCAATTCTTTGGTGCACAGATTTCTTTATGGTCCAACTGTCACATCCATACATAACTACTGGATAAACCATAGTTTTGACTATACATACCTTTGTCAGTGATGTCTCTGCTTTATAATACACTGTCTAGGTTTGTTATAGCTTTTCTTTCAAGAAGCAAGCATCTTTTAGTTTCATGGCTGCAGTCACCATCCATGGTGATTTTGGAGCCCAGGAAAATTGTCTATCACTGTTTCCATTCTTTTCCCCATCTGTTTACCATAAAGTGATGAGACTGGATGCCATGATCTTAGTTTCTAGAATGTTCACTTTAAAGTCAGCTCTTTCACTCTTGTCTTTCACCCTCATCAAGAGACTCTTTACTCCCTCTTCACTCCCTGCCATTCGGGTAGTGTCGTCTGCGTGTCTGAAGTTGTTGATATTTCTTCTGGCAATCATGATTCCAGCTTGTGCTTCATGCAGCTAGCATTTCACATGGTGTAGTCTGTAAATAAGTTAAATAAGCAAGGTGACAATATACAGCCTTGATGTACTCCTTTCCCAATTTTACTGAATCAGTTTCGGGAGGAATAAACAAGACAAAATAGTGGCTAAAGTGACATGTGTGTCATATATTCCCTTTGGAAGGAGTGTTCATGTGTATTTTCTCAACAAGATATAGTGAAATCCTGTTAGTTGGAAACAAGACTTTATATTCCTTCATATTCCTAGCTTAAATACAGCTAATAAATAAAGTGTATGTGAATGACAATTTAAAAAATAGTAGATTATTGTAGATGCTGTTAATCCACAAAGTTACATATGGGAACCACATTTTTCACAATATTTTTCCTTTAAGGCTTGAGGGTAGAGTTGGCCATAAGAGGAATGTGAGTAACATATAGAAGGGAGAAGTGAAGAATAGCTACTCATACAAAACGCAGTGATGACATGCAGCAGAGAGATACAGATTCACCTAGCCAGTGCCAGCTCTTCTCCACTTCTGCTCTTCATCCAGCTTGTCTTCTCAGCTGTGTCCTCACTGATAAACAGTATACTGAGGACCACTAACCAGATGCTTGAGTGCAGATCACAGATATCTTTTTTTTCATTTATTTTTATTAGTTGGAGACTAATTACTTTACAATATTGTAGTGGTTTTTTTTTTTTGTTTGTTTTGTTTGGTTTTTTTTTGTTTTTTTTTTTTGTTTTTTTTTTACAATATTGTAGTGGTTTTTGTCATACATTGACATGAATCAACTATGGAGTTACATGTATTCCCCGTCCCAATCCCCCCACCCACCTCCCTCTCTACCTGATCCCTCTGGGTCTTCCCAGTGCACCAGGCCCGAGCACTTGTCTCATGCATCCAACCTGGGCTGGTGGTCTGTTTCACCCTTGATAGTATACTTGTTTCAATGCTATTCTCTCAGAACATCCCACCCTCGCCTTCTCCCACTGAGTCCCAAAGTCTGTTCTGTACATCTGTGTCTCTTTTTCTGTTTTGCATATAGGGTTATCATTACCATTTTTCTAAATTCCTTATATATGTGTTAGTATACTGTAATGGTCTTTATCTTTCTGGCTTACTTCACTCTGTATAATGGGCTCCAGTTTCATCCATCTCATTAGAACTGATTCAAATGAATTCTTTTTAATGGCTGAATAATATTGCATGGTGTATATGTACCACAGCTTCCTTATCCATTCATCTGCTGATGGACATCTAGGTTGCTTCCATGTCCTGGCTATTATAAACAGTGCTGTGATGAACATTGGGGTGCACGTGTCTCTTTCAGATCTGGAGAAAAGGGAACCCTCTTACACTGTTGGTGGGAATGCAAACTAGTACAGCCGCTATGGAGAACAGTGTGGAGATTTCTTAAAAAACTGGAAGTAGAACTGCCATATGACCCAGCAATCCCACTTCTGGGCATACACACCGAGGAAACCAGATAACAGATATTTTAACCTTAAAGAGGTGACCATTCCCCGTAGACATCACTTTGAGCTCACACTTCAATCTCACTCGGGTGATCTGACATGTTTTGCTTGTTAAATGTCCTTGTAAGTCCTGAACTGGTTTCCTGTTAACCAATTAGTCATGCTTTCTCTGATGCTGTAACATCCTTTCCATATATTCACATGCCCAGATTTTCATATTTATGTATGATCTAGTTACTATAGGAAATTTATTATTCTCATAACAATTGTAGTTCTGTTTTCCCAACTTAACTATAACTGACAGAGTTTCATTAGAATGGGATTATTTAAATATGTTCACTATCTCATAATGGAGGAAACAAAGGAATTTCAAATGAACCAATGGCAGTTGTTAAGAAAAGATTTTAAAGAGGAAACATTCTATTTTAAATAATACAAAGTATTGCCCTGTATTGTAAATACCCAAACTCATGGCTCAAAATCTTCAGCAAAATGTTTCCTGCTTTGTGTTTGTGGCCATATGAGTGAATAAGAGAACTACAATGTTAGCTAGCAGTGATATATGCACAAAAGTTATATATATATATAAAGAGAAGAAATGCATACAGAAAATGCTGCAGATATATTCATATGAAACCAACAGGAATAATCCCCTACTTTTTAAAGATTATCCACAAATATTTCATGATAGCTTTACCACATTTTTCTTTGTTTTACAGTTATTTATGATATCCTATATCTTCCTAGCTAAATTACCAGCTTTTATATGCTTCAAAGATAGAATGTGCCATACATATTTTTCTGTTGGTTAACTGCCCCCTCACATCTCTAACTCACACCCAGTATCTCTGAGTCTTGCACAAAGTAACTCAAGTGAACATATATTGCTTTTACTATCACCATACTTCTGTGAATACCTATCTATCTCCTGTTCATAGAGTCCTTCTGGGCCATCAATAACTTGATTCTGTCTTTTTGTAGTACGGTTTGTTTGTGTGTGTGCATGCACATGTGTGTGCACATGTGTGTGTGAGTGTGCATGAGAGAAGGAGAGAAATTCAAGGATATTTATTAATAGAAAGCTTGATGCTTACTTTAGGAATGATTTAAGAAACGTCATTTGATCCAAACAAAGCTAATTATAGTTTTTCTATGGTACATGGACATTTAATAAAACATAATATTCTTTTTACACTAGAGGATTTAGATTTGCAGCAAATGAGCTATTATGAAAGACAGAGACAGAGTATAAAATAGCACTATAACATAATTAGGAACACTTTGCCTTAAGGTATTCTACTTTCACTGTTCACATTTATGTGAGTTAATAAATTGTCTTTTGTTTAAGTTAGTTTATTTATATTTTCTGATTTCAATTAAGTAACAGTGTTACTCAGAAGTGGGAAGTTACAAATGATGGATCTGAAATTTTAGAATTGACCAAATGAATTTGGGTTGACCAGTTAGCAGTTTGTATCTGTGAAATATTGTGTCAGAATTCACACTATGCATTCATAAACTATAAATATTTAGATTGCTTGTTGTAAAATTAGTGTTGAACTCTTGGCTATCTCTATTCATCTGTAGAGACGCTTAAAGAAGTTTCAAGTTTTTCTTAGACTAACTCGTTCTAAAGAACAGAAGGACATAATATGATGCTGCTTTTGAAAAATGGCACATGTTCTACCTAAAATAAAAGAACCAAAATTACCAAAGTATTTTGTAAATCATATCCTTATAGAACTATGAATATGTACAGTTTTTGAAAAAATCATAATGAAGAAGGGAAACAGAAGAATACAGGACTGGGACACAAGATGAACAAAATACATATGAAATTTAATTACCAAACTGGTTACATTATTGAAGTAGGGGAAATATTAGGTCTACCTTATTGTTTTAGCCATAGTCAGATAAACTCTGTTAGGCTTAGGGATTTGGATATGTACAGCACATGTAGGCTTGTTTCTAAAGGATAGAAATCTTGTCGGTGTCCAAATTCGAGATTTGTGACTCCACTCACTTTTACTTTGGTTACAACTCCTGAAATAAGCAAAATCAAGTTGACCACAGACTTTCTGTGGTTTTCAAGAGATATACTACTAAAAGAAAGTGTGTATATGGGTGATATAAATTTTCAGTTCTTAAATCATCCTCTAATGCCCCACCCTCTTAGTAGTATGTTTAGTCAGCAGACAGCAAGCACTGCATAGCTCATTGTGGAGAAATCCACCCTTCTGCTTATTTCAGATTAGTTAATGGGGCAGCATAGATAAGATTTCTCAACTATCCATACTGAGAAATCTAGTAAGAGGCCATTCCATACATAGGAATAAAAACCTTAATGAACCTGACCTCAAGAAACTGGTGTATGCTATTAAATATGGAATGCCTTATGTTACTTCCTTTCCTCCATAATCTATAGCTTTTCCAACTTCAGATAATGAATGGATATCATAGTTAAACTCTTCATTGAGTCAATAAATTACACAATATTGAAAAGGGATCACCACAGAAGTAAATGTGTATCTTGAACTCACCTAATTGTCATCTATTATCATCCTGGAATATGCTATTTGGGAATTATTTGGTTTGATTATGTCATGAAGGTAAAAAGCCCTTTTTTTAGTCCATGTTGGAAAGTTATATTATGGTTGGAATAAGGGTAGAGATGAGTGAAGAACAACATAAGGATATGATATTCTGCCTGTTCTGTTAGAGCTGTCATATATAATCTGAAGAAAGATTATACATAAAGACTCAATTCAAGCCAAACCATGAAGAACTGATATATGGTCAAAAGTTCATAATCACAGTAGTCAAGCCTCTGAATACAGCTCTTTGTGAAGGCAGATCAAATTGGAAAATGAGATAAGCCAATAAATTTTACTTGCTAAAAGTATTTTTTCCCTTCTCTTGGTTGGACAAGTTGCAAAATATTCTTAATGCAATAGAGTAGATGTGGATATGACTATACATACTGGCTCATAGATAAGAAATTCAGTGAGAGCACTTTATGTTGCAGTAGCTGGATATGACCTTGTTTGGTACACTTTTGTGAAAGAGCCGAATGTACCTTCTGCATACTGAATAATCAAAAGAAATTGCCCTAATCATAAAGATGGATTACACTATTTGGGCTGTCCTCAGGGACATATTCAACCTTAGGGAGCTGAAGACTGATAACTGACACATTTGCTTCAGTTTCTATTGAGTTTTTAACATCTGCAACTGAAAATCTTGACTAATACAAGATGAATATAACATTACTTAAGAATAGACTTCTTACTATGGAGTATACTAAATTCAATAATAAAAGAGTCAATAATAATAAAATTTTATGAAAGTATCTTAATGTGAAGAACATTTTACATAATTTCTTATAATAATAATGATAATATATAAATTATTATCTGCACTTCACAAAGGAAAACTGAATCCCTGATATCTTAAGGGCAAACACCTTATAAATAAGAGTCAAATTTGAACTTAAATTTTCTTTCCCACAAATAATAGAAGACTTTTATTTCATTAAAGTGATCATCAGGAAGTGCATTGTATTCAACTCCCAAAGAACTATAATTCACCTGGGATGCATGTGAGTAAGCATTCTGCATAGTGCCATATACAGAAGAAAACCATAAATTAGCATTGTTTCTATTTTTATCAAGTATATAGTATACTGTAAAAGTAAAAGAAAACAAAACATAAACAAGTAAGCGATTCTAAAATAACAAAGGTTCATATGGAAAAAGAAAATATGTGGTACTTTAATAGAAAATGGAACATTGGGGTGGATTATGTGTGTTTAGTCAGGAAAGAACACACTGAAAATAACATGTGAGCAGAGATCTGTAGGAAGGCAATGAGCCAGCTTTGTGAAGGGCCTCTTCAAGAGAATTCCAGTCAATATGGATAATACATCCAAATGCCAGTGAGACATCCTGTTGAAGGGCTTGGCAGAATAAGCAAAGGCCAAATTTTTTGGAAAACAGTAAGATGAAAGGGCTATAATTTGGTAAGGAGTAAAACAATAAGATTATGAGGATACTCTCAGTTCAGATAAAATGCATTCATTATCTTCCAAGGCAGACAGATTAAATTGGGAGAGATAGTGCCATATATTAGCTGTAAAGTTGTCCTATTCAAAGTGTAGAGAGGGAATATGGGAACTTGATAAAATGAGATGCAGAGATGCAAGTTAAGAAGTTATTGTAGTCATTATTGCAGAATCAAATGATTAACGGTAGTGAATGGAAAAAGAAAATGGATCCAGATGATCTAGGATTGGAAATAGATACCAAGAGATTAAAAAGAGAGAGAGAAGATGTTAATGGTGAATCTGAACTCTGAAATAAATAAGTAGAAGAAATAAAGAAGTTATACCCCTGTTTCTTGGTATAAGCCTTTGATTAAATTGTTAATTCAATTCTTAAATGGTTATAGTTGTTGAAGTGCATCACTAATTTCCTTTTTTAAATAAGCATGCTGTTTTTACTTAATTATTGCTATTTAATTCCAAACATGAATATCTCAAAGAAAAATGAAAGTTTTACCTGCAAAAGTCTGAAAAACTTATCTTTCTATGCAGTAATTGCATGTGCATAAATTACAGCAAACATGAATAATAAACTAGAAGCAAATAAAAATCCATAAGGGATGGTTGCTAACACCAGAGTGGTAAATTATGAAAACACTGTTATAGAAGTAGATATTGATAGAGAAGCTTTTAAAGTTCTGGCAAATGTTGCTTGTAAATGACACTTTGCAATCATAGGAATGCTAAAAAGAAAAATAATAAACTACCCTGTACATAAAGCAAATGCTGTACAGAAACAAACAGAAAATGAACAAAAACTCTTGTAACTAGACTGCCAAGAATTATAGTCTGTCCTTTGTGAACTGTTTAATTTTTTCAAATTAATTAAAAATGGGCATAGTAATAATACTAATGTAGAGGTAGATTTATACATATTAACATATATACATGAACTGCTTATACAAAGTTATATATTTCTAGTATTTGGCCATTATTTTTCATATTAATATTTCACAAAACATTTCCTCATGCAAAAAAAAAGGCTTTACATAAAAAATAGAATCTCCACATGGCAATAATATTGAATCTACTAGGCAATAATTGTAATTTAAAACTTGTATATAGTTAATAACTGTACTTCACAATCACATACGAAATAACTATTGATAGAACTACAAATAGAAATACATGAATTCAATATCATGATAGGATACTTTAAGGCATGTTTTTCAGTAATTGGTAAATAAAAATAAGATATAAAATGCATGTATATATATTATATATATGAACAATAAAATAAAAAATAATAATATACCATCACTGAGGAAATTCAGATATTAGACTGCCTAGAAAAAGACTTTAAATCAGCTATTTTTAAAATGCTCAAAGATCCAAAGTAGCTATATGTCAAGAACTAAAAGAAGATATGAGAATAATATGTAACTGAAGATAGCATGAATAAGATGACAGAAATTATGATAGTAAAAAGGAACAAAGTGCATTTCTGGAGGTGGAAAGTCCAGTAAATTAAATAAAAAATGTATTAGTGTGATTCCACTTCAAGTTTGGGCAAGCACAAGAAAGAAGCAGTGGATTATAGGATAACTGAAGTTATCCCATCTTAAGTGCAGAAAGTAAAATGAATAAAGAAAAATGAACAAAGCCTCAGACACCTGCGGGCCTCTATTAAGGCATCAACATATGCACAACTGGAGGTTCAGAGGATGGAAGAGAAAGGGGCAACAATGATATTTGAGGACTTAATGGCTGCAAAACTATTAAACCACACACCAATGAATCTCAATGAACTCCAGGTACAACGTATGTCATGCTGAGCTAACTTGCTTCTGTCACATCTGATTCTTTGCAACCCTGTGAACTCTAGCCCACAAGGCTCCTCTGTTCTTGGGATTCTCCAGGCAAGAATACTGGAGTGGTTTGCCGTGCTTTCTTCCAGGGGATCTTCCTGACCCAGGGGTCAAACCCTCCATCTCTTATGTCTCCAGCATTGGCAGGCAAGTTCTTTACCACTAGCACCAGCTTGGAAACCTCCAAGTACAATACAATCAAAGAAACATAACACATTTTTGAAGCATAACAAACTGTTGAAAGACAAAGAAGAAGAAAAATCATGTGAACAGTAAGAGAGAGGCAATTCATCATATAAAAGGGATGCTCTATAAGATTTACAGATTTATTGTCAGAAACCATGGAGTACAGAGAGGAGCACAGTAGAATGATGTATTAATGCTGCTGCTGGGGAAAGAGCATATATCAAGAATTCCAACATCCAGCAAAACTATTTTTCAAAATGAATAAGAAATAAAGACAAGTTCAGATAAATAAAACTGAGAAAATGAATAGCTAGCAGACTATCCCCTCACTATGTTGTTGTTCTTCAGTCGGTAGGTACTGTCTGACTTTTCACAACCCCATGGACTGCAGGCCACCAGGCTTCCTTGTCCTCCACTATCTCCCAGAGTCTGCTCAAGTTCACGTCCATTGAGTCAGTGATGCTCTCAAGCCATCTCATCCTCTGTAGCCCTCTTCTCCTTTTGCCCTCAATCTTTAAGATCATGTACGAAGTACTATGAGAAATACTAGAAAGAGTTGTTATGGCTGAAACAGAAGTATACTAGGCAAGAACTTGAGTCTACACAATGAAATGAAGAGCTGTGAGAAAGATAGCTACATAAAAGACTGTATAAATATATTTTTCTTTGCAGTTTTTTCTTCTGACTAAACAGACAACTGTATTAATAAGTATAAAAATGTGTTGCTGGGCACATGATGTATAAAGACATATGTTCTATGATGCTAGCATGAAGGAAGAAATGGAGATATATGGGAGCAAACTTCTGTATATTACTGAATTAAATTTATAATCAAAACTGTATTTTTAAAAGTTAACATGGTAACTGTCATCATTAGGACAACCACAAAAATAACTTTGAAAGCTATCATTAAAAAAAAAAGGAATCAATATAGGACCATAGAAATATCTATTTTAAAAAGATAGTCAAGGAAAAATTCAGCAAGAAACAAGACAAGTGAAAAACAAGTATCAAAATGTCAGACATGAATTGGAGAAGGAAATGGCAACCCACTCCAGTATTCTTGCCTGGAAAATCCTATGGACAGAGGAGCCTGGAAGGCTACAGTCCATGGGGTCGCAAAGATTTGGGCACGACTGAAGTGACTTAGTACACATGTACAGACATAAATCTTAAATACAACATACAAATAATTATGAGATACAGTAAGAGCAGTACCCAGAGGGAATTTGTAAAACAAAAATATTTCAAATCAATAAACCTAACTTTCTATTTTAGGAATTAAAAAATATAGCACCCCAAACAGAACTTATATAGAAAGAAGGAAATTATGAGTGGCAATGAATGAAATAGAGATGAGAGAAACATTTAGAAAATCAATGATACTAAGAATTAGTTCTTTCAATAGATTAACAAATTTGACAAAACTTTACCTAGACTGACCAAAAAAGAAGAGGCAAAACCATTAAATCATTAAAATAAGAAATGAAGAAACAGACTTAACAACAACCTTCTGGAAATAAGTATGGTTATGGTGGTGGTTTAGTCGATAAGTTGTGTCCAACTCTTGTGAGCCCATGTATTGTAGTCCACCACGCTCCTCTGTCCTTGGGATTTCCCAGGCAAGAATACTGGAATGGCTTGCCATTTCCTTCTCCAGAGGATCTTCCTGACCCAGGAATTGAAACTGGGTCTCCTGCATTACAGGCAGATTCTTTGATAACTGAGCTATTAGGGAAGCCCCCAAAATATATGATTATTGTATACTATAAATATCTATATATCAACAAAATGTATAATATAGAATAAGTGGACAAATTTCTAGAAGCATACAAACTGCTGGAACTCACTCAAGGAAAAATAGAAAATCTGAACTGATTTGTGATAATTAAAGACATTGAATCAGTAATTATAAACTCACCACAAAGGAGCACCCAGGTGCAGAGGACTTACTTGGTAAATTCTATCAAGCATTTAAACAACTAACAATAATTTTTTTTCACAATCTTCTCAAAAAAAAGTAGATGGAAGAATCCATATCTCAGTATACAATCAAAATATTGCCCTGATAAAAATATACTTAAAGATATTATAATAAAAATAGAGCCAATATTATGTATAAATATAGGTATAAAAATCTGGAACAAATTAGTTGCAAATTGAATATAGCAACATTTGAAACAAATTGTGTAGTATGACTAAATGAGACTTGTCCCAGTAAAGTATAGCCTGTTTAACATACAAAAATCAACAGAGAATCTGGGAAGATGGTGGTGTAGGAAACACCAGGAATCTCTACTCTACCTAAACAACAACTGCACTGGCAGAATCGGTCTTATGTAAAGATTCAACTATCTTGGAACTCTGGAGTCTGCTGAAGGCTTGGAACTTCCAAGAGAGGCTAGACGATGCTACGTAGTTAGTTTAGATCAAGTTTAAGTTAGTTCAAGTTAGTTTAGGTCAAGTTAGTGTTAGATCAAGTCCTAACATTGTACCAGTTTTCTGTCATCCATCCTTCAATTTATATACAGTTTGGGGGAGCCAAGGCTGGCAAAAAAAAAAAAAACAAAAAACACCACATGTCCTTTAAATATCAGGAATCTGTGCTCTGATTGTTGAGTGCTGCTTCTGATCACAAAGGTGCAGACAAATAGCAGGGCAGTGATTGTTGATGCATTGTTGGTGCACCTTCCCCCATGGTTGACAATTCCTTCTCCATCTGAAATGACTCCCAAGAAATTCAAAATCCAGCACCCTACCTTCTCACTGTTTTTCTCTTCTCTTCCTTTTAGGAACCAGAATTTGAAAGCAAAGTATATAAGGGGATAATTATAAAATGGCGAAAAATGCTAGGGAAAAGTCTTGTAAAAGACCTGAGAAAAAATTAAGTTTATACTTCAGGCTGATCCTCAAAATAGAGCCTGATTACCACAATCAAAGACAAAAACAAACAAACAAACAAAAAACAATAAAATCAGCAAACCCTGGGAAATGGGGAGAATCTGATTACCACATTATTAGATTCAAATATCCAGTTTAAAAAAAAAAAAAAAGACAGGTAAAGAACAAGAAAGTACATCTCATTCTAAAAAAATAAATCAACAGATATTGTCACTGAAAAAGACTTGATGGTACATTTACTAGATAAAAAAACTTTAAAAAAAACTGTCTTAAAGATGGTCAAAGAACTAAAAGAAGACATGGAAAAAGTCAAGAAAATAATATGTAATAGAATGTAAATGTCAATAAAGATCGAGGGAGCTAAAAAAAAAAGGCAAAAAGAAATTATGGAGCCAAAAAGTACAATAATTGGAATATAATTGGAGTAAAAATTTCACTAAGGGATTCAAGTCATATTTTAGCAGGCCAAAGAAGGCATTAGCAAACTAAAGAATAGAAGAGTGGAAATTACTAATTTTAAGGAACAGAAAGAGTTAATAAAAGTCAACAGAGCCTAAGAGACCTGTGAGTCACAATCAAGTTGACCAAAGAATACATTACATGAGCTTCAATAGAGGAAAAGAGAGGTAAAGGAATTATTGAGAATGTTTGAACAAGTAATGAGTGAAAACTTCCTAAATTTAATGAAATGCAGGTAGCTAATATCCAAGTAACTAAACAAACCCCAAAAGAACTCAGATTCTCACATTGCAACACAATAAAATTTTCAAAAGCCAAACTCAAAGAGAAAATCTTGAAAACAGCAAAACAGAAACAATTTGTCTCATACAAGTGATTTTCAATAAGGTTATAAATCTATTTCCCATCAGAAAGTTTGGCGGCCAGAAAGTACAACTCGAAGATGTTGTAGGTTTGGTTCCTGACCACTGCAATAAAGCAGATATTGCAATAATTTGAGTCACATGAGTTTTTTAGTTTTTCCAAGCATGTAAAAGTTATGTTTACAATGTACTATAGCCTATTAAGTATGCAATAGCACTATGTATTACAAATGTACATATATTAATTAAAATACTTTATTGTTAAAAAATGCTAGCTATCAGGTGAGCCTTCAGTAATTCATAATCATTTTGCTGAGGGAGAGTTTGAGATATTACAAGAATTAACAATAATGCGACACAGAGATACAAAGTAAGCAAATGCTGTTGGAAAAATGACAGTAAAAGGTTTATTTGTTGCAAAGCAATAAAATGCACACACACACACACACACACCTTTCAATTTGTAGAAAATGCAATACCTGTAAAGCAAAATAAGGTGAAGAGTGAAGCGATATAAAAATTATGTGTCTATATTTAGAGGGTTAAAAGTAACCACCTGTCAACCAAGAATCCTTTTTCTGGCAAAACTGATCTTCACAAACAAAGGAAAAATTAAGACATTCTTTAATAAACAAAGGCTTAAACGGTTTTTTATCACTAAACATAACCTGCAAGAAATACTCAAGAGAGTCCTGTAGGATGAAAAGAAAGGACAAGGAAATAACTCAAAGATGTATGAAGAAACAGAATATCAATAAAAGTAAATGCATAGAGAATTGTTAAAGCTATTTTTACTTTGACAATAATCTGTAACTCCACTTTTTGTTTTCACATGGTGTAGCAGAGTAACATATTAAAAAATATATTATTCTAAAGACTAGCATTAGTGTAATTTTGATTTGTAACTCCACACTTTGGCTGCTACATAAAAAAGACTATTGCATTTAAAAGTTATTATGAAAGCTTTTGGCTACAAAATACACAAAGATAGAATTTAGGGACAACAATGAAAGGCGTGGGGACACAGTTTCGAATGAGTGGAATTTTTAAACATTATGAAATTAAATCAGTATAAATTCAAATTAAGATATCTTAAAATTAGGATATTAAATGTAATCCCAGTGGTAACAAAAAATAGCTGTGGAATACACAAAATGAAAGAACACAGAAATTAAACACTTCATCAAAACCCCAAGTAGCATAGTAATGGAGGAAATTAGGAACAAAAACCTACAAGGTAAAAAGAAAACAAATGAAAAATGATAGAAATCAGTCCCTCCTTATCGATAATTATTCAAATGTAAATGAATTAAATATTCAATCAAAACACAAACTTACAGACTGGATAAAAACATGTGGTCCCAGAAGATATTTTTAACAAGAGATTCACTGTAGATCTAGAGACACAAATGTGTTAAAATTGAAAGGATTCAAAAGGTATTCCATGTAAGTAGCAGTCGAAAGGGTGCAGGAATGGCTATACAAATATCAGACAAAAATGGTTATATATCAGAAAAATACATAAGAGACAAGGACATTATATATTAATACAATGCAGTAAAAGATGTACAAATTATAGACATTTACATAGTAATAATGTCATCAAAATATATGAAGTAAAACCTGACAGAACTAATGATAGAAATAGGCAGTTCTATCCAAACAGATAGTTCAATATATTCAAAATATTAGGTATTTTCTTTAATGGTTTGAAACACAGAAATAAGTAAGAAAATGGAGTTTACCGTGGCTCAGATCATGAACTCCTTATTGCCAAATAGAGACTTCTATTGAAGAAAGTAGGGAAAACCACTATACCATACAGGTGTGATCTAAATAAAATCCCTTATGATTATACAGCAGAAGTGACATATAGATTCAAGGGATTAGGTCTGATAGACAGAGTGCCTGAAAAACTATGGACAGAGGATCATGGCATTTTACAGGAGGTGGTGATCAAGACCATCCCCAAGAAAAAGAAATGCAAAAAGGCAGAATGGTTGTCTGAGGAGGCCAAATAAATAGCTGAGAAAAGAGAAGTGAAAGGCAAGGGAGAAAAGGAAAGATATACCCATTTGAATACAGAATTCCAGAGAATAGAAAGGAGAGATAAGAAAGCTTTCCTCGGTGATGAATGCAAAATAGAGGAAAACAATAGAATGGGAAAGACTAGAGATCTCTTCAAGAAAATTCAAGATACCAATGGAATATTAAAGAACAGAAATGTTATGGAGCTAACAGAAGCAGAAGATATTAAGTAGAGGTGGCAAGAATACACAGAGCTATATAAAAAAGGTCTTCATGAGCCAGATAATCACGATGGTGTGATCACTCAGCTAAACATCCTGGAATGCAAAGTCGAGTGGGCCTTAGGAGGCATCACTACAAGCAAAGCTAGTGGAGGTGATGGAATTCCAGTTGAGTTAAGTTCAAATCCTGAAAGATGATGCGGTGAAAGTGCTACACTCAATATGCCGCCAAATTTGGAAAACTCAGCAGTGGCCACAGGACAGGAAAAGGTCAGTTTTCATTCCAATCCAAAGACAGGCAATGCCAAAGAATGTTCAAACTACTGCACAGTTGCACTCATCTCATATGCTAGGAAAGTAATGCTCAAAATTCTCCAAGCCAGGCTTCAACAGCTCCTGAACTGTGAACTTCCAGGTGTTCAAGTTGGATTTAGAAAAGGCAGAGAAACCAGAGATCAAATTGCCAACATCTCTTGAATCATCAAAAAAACAAGAGTGTTCCAGAAAAACATCTGCTTCTACTTTATTGACTATGCCAAAGCCTTTGAATGTGTGGATCACAACAAACTATGGAAAATTCTGAAAGAAATGGGAATGTCACCTGAACTGCCTTCTGAGAAATCTGTATGTAGTTCAAGAAGCAACAGTTAGATCTGGACATGGAAAAACTGATTGGTTCCAAATCGGCAAAGGAGTACATCAAGGCTGCATATTGTCACCCTGCTTATATAACTTATATGCAGAGTACATCATGAGAAACACTGGGCTGGAGGAAGCACAAGCTGGAATCAAGATTGCCAGGAGAAATATCAATAACTTCAGATATGCAGATGAGAGAAAGTGGCAGAAAGTGGCAGAAAGTGAAGAAGAACTAAGATCCTCTTGATGAAAGTGAAAGAGAAGAGTGAAAAAGTTGGCTTAAAACTCAACATTCAAAAAATAAGGTTGGCATCTAGTCCCATCACTTCATGGCAAATAGATGGCAAAACAATGGAAACAGTGGCAGACTATTTTCTTGGGCTCCAAAATCACTGTGGATGGTGACTGCTTCCATGACATTAAAAGACACTTGCTCCTTGGATGAAAAGTTATGATCAACCTAGATAGCATATTAAAAAACAGATACATTACTCTGCCAACAAAGTTCTGTCTTGTCAAAGCCATAGTTTTTCCAGTTGTCATGCACGGATGTGACAGTTGGAATATAAAGAAAGCTGAGCACTAAAGAATTTATACTTTTGAACTTTTGAACTGTGATGTCGAAGAAGACTCTTGAGTGTCTTTTGGACTGCAAGGAGATTCAAACCAGTCAATCGTAAAGGAAATCAGTCCTGAATATTCATTGGAAGGACTGATGCTGAAGCTGAAACTCCGATAATTAAGCCACCTGATGTGAAGAACTGACTCATTAGTAAAGACTCTGATGTTGGGAAATATTGAAGGCAGGAGGAGAAAGGGACGACAGAGGATGAGATGGTTGGATGTCATCACCGACTTGATGGGCATGAATTTGAGCAAGTTCTGGGAGTTGGTGATAGACAGGGAAGCCCAGTGTGCTGCAGTCCATGGGGTCTCAAATAGTTGGACACGACTGAGCGACTGAACTGCACTGAAGGAAATAGAGGACCTACACAACACAATAAAACTAGTTCAATAGATCTAATGCACAAATACAGAACACTATCCAACAACAAGGCATAAATATTCTTCTTAAGTGTATATGACATTTTCAAGAATAGACAATGTTAGCCTACTAATTCATTCTCAATTGAGTTGAAAAGTAGTGACCATGAAAAACATCTTCCTTATTCAGCCACAACAGAATGAAGTTAGAAATAAACAGCTAAATTTGAATATTTCACAAATTTTTGGAAATTTAATAACTGACCCTTAAACAACTAATTTATCAAAATTAAATCACATAGGAAATTAGAAAATACATTGAGATGAATGAAAATGAAAACAGAATAAATAAAAACTTAAGAAATGTGGCACTTTATAGAGTACAAGTGAATGAAGAATTATAATAGAGTTATTATTTAGAAAGACAGTTTTCAAAAGATGTTGATTTTGTTTACTAACTTATAAAGTCAGTGAAATTCCATTCAAATTCTTTAAACTTACTTCTGGTAGAAGTTTGCATTTAGCTTCTGGTAGTTCTTGGCAATCAGTTTCTACTTTTTTTAATGAAAGATCTAAAAGGACTAAAGGAACAAGACAATTTTGTAGATGATAAAGCTGCAAGATATTAAGACTATACACAAAGCAATAGACCAAGTGAAGCAAATGGAGTAAAACAGACAGCCTAGAATGCAGCATATGTGTAAATGAATTGATTTGGGAAAAATAGAATTGCAAGTCAGTGGAGATGGGAGGGCTCATTCAAGAATTGATTGATTTGCAATAAGATTTATGGCAATTGATTTGCCATAAGAAAAAATTCAATTATAATTAATTTCTTCTCATCATAAAATATAATCAATTTCAGATTTCAAAATGTTTCACTGTAAAAGTCAAAATATTAAATTGGAGAAGAAAATACATACAACCATTCTCAACATTTTTGAATAAAGAAAGAATTTCTGAAACATACCACAGAAATTAATGGTCCCATATGAACAAGTTATCATTTTATTTCTGACATCAGCTCCTAAGAATATCAGTTCCTAACAGTCTCCCTTTTTGCTCACTTTGCTATAATCATGTGTATTTTCATAGTGTTCCTCAAATACATAGTTATTTGCATAATGTTTTGTCTCTTTCCTATCTTGGTTCGAATGTCAACTTTTCAACAAGACCTAAAGAGGTTACTCTTTTTTAAAATTGCAACAGCCCTTAATTCTCACTTCACATATGCTGACCCTTCTACCCTAGATTATTTTTAACATCCCTTTAGAATTTATAGCTTCCTAGCATGCTATGTAATAACACTTATGATGTGATTTTTAAGAAAATCATTTCACCTTTCGTCTGATAAGTGCTAAATTAGCAAAGATCTTTGCTTTCCTCACTAATGTACCCCAAGCAAACAGAACTATGAATAACTAATATTATAATCAATAAAATCTTCCAATAGGATTAACCTTTTGCTTAAGTTTTTGGCTTGCATTTCCTTTCTGTTGTGCTAATAAGTTTTTATCAGTCATAACAGTATGAAGGTATTCGTTCATATTTTTGGAAAGGCTATACAGTCTTGTTTTTCAGAATTATATGTTAAATTTCCTGGAACTCATTTCTATGTGTGTAGAGTGAGATAGTCACAAATTATGCATTATTTCCTTTATCTTTATATACATATTTAATATCAAGTATTTTTAACTGGTCTTTGATGTCAGCTGTCACTTTCATCATATGTGAAGTTTTCATTTATGCTGTTACTGAACTTCCTATTCTTTTCTAAAAGTTGTATCATTTAACTTTTTATTATCTTTAGCATGAATGAGGTTTCTCTGGTAGTCCTAGTTGTGAAAAAAACCAAATATCTTTATTGCTATTAATAGTTATGGCAACTCATTCTTGTGTTCAGTCTGCAGTAGACATCCAGATAGCATATGACAGTGATTCTTCCCTGTCTCTCTCTCTTCCCTCACTCTCTCTTTCTCCATGGATTATAGCATGCTGTCTCATGCATCTAGTGCTGAAGTCATCAATTATAGACCTTCTTTAAGTGAATGTTGTCTGATCATACTTTGAGCTATCTGTAATTCCAAAACTGGAATTTATTTATCTCCTATCAAATTACCATGTTTTTCTGACTCATTTTTATCTAAAAGTCTCCATCTCTGAATAAACTAGTACTTATTTGTCAAATGACTATTTGATTGAATGAAAGAAGTCTCAAGATATGTGTGACTATTGTTGTCCTTTTACAATATTGTTGCTGTTCAGTCACCAAGTCATGGCAGATTCTTCGTGATCGAATGGACTGCAGATCAGCAGGCATCCCTGCCCTCCACCCCATCTACAAGAGATTTCCCAAGTTCATGTTCATTGCATCTGTGATCCCATTCGACCATCTCATCCTCTGTCACCCTTTGCTCCTTCTGCCTTCAGTCTTTCCCAGAATCATGGTCTTTTCCAATAAGTAGGCTCTTTGTGTCAGGTGGACAAAGTATTGAAGCTTTCAGCTTCAGATCAGGTCTTCCAATGGATATTCAGGATTGATTTCCTTTAAGATTTACTGGCTTGATCTCCTTGCTGTCCAAGGGTCTCTCAAGAGTCTTCTCAGCACCACAGTTCAAAAATACCAATTCTTCTTTACAACATTAGCCTATTAAAAAATTAACGTTTCAATATCTCTGTGCCTCAACTATGGGACACTTATTTTTAGATTTTGTTTTTAATAGAAATAGTATTTTCCTTCACAAAATGATATAAATGTTAAATGAAATTTTTCACTATGTTTGCTGTCATCTCACGCAAGAATCTAAGAATAGTGTTGTTCTTGTTCAATTGCTCAGTCATGTCTGACTCTTTGCAACCCATGGACTGCAGCTCTTCTCAAGTGCTTCCCTCTCCTTCCCCATCTCCTGGAGCTTGCTAAATCTCATGTCCATTGAGTTGGCAATGCCAACCAATCATCGTGTCTTTTGTCATTTCCCTTCTCCTTGTGCCTACAATCTTCCCAAGCATCAAGGTCTTTTCCAATGAGTTGGCTCTTTGCATTAGGTGGCTGACATGATGGAGCCTCAGCTTCAGCATCAGTCCTTTCAATGAATATTCAGGATTGATTCCCTTTAGGATGGACTGGTTGGGTCTCTTTGTTGTCCAAGGGAATCCCGAGTCTTTTCCAGCAACACATTTTAAAAGCATCATTCTTTGGTTCTCAATCTTCTTTATGGTCCAACTGTCACATCTGTACATGACTACTGGAAAAACTACAGCCTTGACTGTATGAACCTCTGTCAGCAAAGTATCATCTCTGTTTTTTAATATGCTGTCTAGGTTGGTCAAAGCTTTTCTTCCAAGGAGCAAGTGTCTTTTACTTTCACAGCTGCAGTCACCATCCGCAGTGATTTTGGAGCCCAAGAAAATAAAGTCTGTCACTGTTTCCATGGTTTCCCCAACTATTTGCTATGAATTGATGGGACCAGGTGCCATGATCTTTGCTTTTTGAATGTTGAGTTTTAAGCCAGCTTTTTCACTCTCCTTTTTCACTTTCATCAAGAGGCTTAGTTCCTCTTTGCTTTCTGCCATAGGGGAGATGTCATCTGCATATCTGAGGTTATTGATATTTCTCCTGGCAATCTTGATTCCAGCTTGTGCTTCATCCAGCTCAGTGTTTCTCATGATGTACTCTGCATATAAATTAAATAAACAGGGTGATAATATACAGCCTGACATACTCCTTTCCCAATTTGTAACCAGTTTGTTGTCCCATGTCCAGTCCTAACTGTTGCTTCCTGACCTGAATACAAATTTCTCAGGAGGCACGTAAGGTGGTCTGATAGTCCCATCTCTTAAGATTTTTCCGGTTTGTTGTGATCCACACAGGCAAAGGCTTTATGTAGTCAATGAAGCAGAAATAGATGTTTTTCTGGAATTCTCTTGCTTTTTCTATTATTCAATGAATGTTGGCTATTTGATAACTCCTCTGCATTTTCTAAATACAGCCTGTACATCTGGAAGTTCCCCATTCACATACTGTTGAAGCCTAACTTGAAGGATTTTGAGCATTACCTTGCTAGAGTGTAAAATGATTGCAATTCTGTGGTAGTTTGAAGATTCTTTGACAGTGCCCTTCCTTGAGATCGGTATGAAAACTGAGCTTTTCCAGTCCTCTGGCCACTGCTGAGTTTTCCAAATTTACTGGCCTATTGAGTGCAGCACTCAATACTTGATGCATTAATGTACTAAGAACAGTACACTAATAGAAATTATAGATTTACCTAATGTGCCCCTTGGAATAATTTGATTTTAACAGAAGGATATGACATTTATAAAATATAGTAGAGTTTTATAGTATAAAATACATAGTATAACATTTATAATATGATACATATATAAAGTATTTTATAATATAAACTATAGCAGAAGACTGACCTTTCATAAAAATAGTTTAGAATTCTATTTTAGTATCTTACTAGTACAGCTCCTTGTAATTCCAAAGTAGTTAACATTTATTTGTAGAATTAATACTGATTATAATGGAAGAAATATGTAAATGAAGGTGATTTATTTAAATTACTAAGAGATTTTTAAGCAATAAAATTCAATGTCCCAAAACTGTCTATATCAATGGTAGCAGCATTGGGACAAATAGACAGTCATTGCAAGCGACTATTCTGAACAAATTCACAATATTGGATGACAAATTCTGGTACAGGTTTTAAAATTCAGATTGTTAATTTATAGTTACAACTTAGATATCTATTTCTCTAAGAAATTTACTATCTCTTTCCATCCAAGATGATATTGCTATTATTTGGATCCAAGTGTTACTATCACCCAAATTCACCAGTAAGCAAAAGACAGCTGCCACTGTGAGTTAAATATATTTTGTATCTTTCCAGCTGGGAGTTCTGGAAAAGCACATTCAATACAAGGTCAGCAAAACGCTTCTGAGGTTCACAGTTCATTGGGGAAATCAGCAGAAGGGCTGGCTGCAGCTGGAACATATGCTAATCACCCTGGCATCAGATGCAATTTCTGCCATGATGTATCTCAGGGTTGCCATTATTAAAAATACATCAGCCTCAAGTAGTCACCTTTTAACTCTTAGATTCTAAAGGCCATGCCAGCAATTTAGAGGAATTTGATGTCAAAGGTAGGGAGACAGGTCAACTGGGAGAGTGTGCTTTACAAGGGTCTTGCATCCAATGTAGGCAATAATGTCTAAGCCACTTTACTTTTATTACTTGTATTTATCAGAAGTCCCCATCACTTCCATGAATACAACATAAACTCATCTTTTATCATGCTGTTTCAATAAAAATTCCCAAAAAGTACATTATATACTGTATCAGTATCTTGAATACAGATTGCTCATAGTATTTATTGAGTTGTTTTTCTGACTCTGCATATTATGCTATGCCCACAATTGATTCTGGATATGTGAATTAATAATTATTAAATGTAAATTCTGTAGTAACCTCACTATCTTCATGTCTTACAAATGTTGGTCACATATAAGAGACAAAGAACAGGAAAATATAACGTATTTCGCTTAAGATAGCTTCAGAGAATTGGTTATCAAACAGAGGGACTTGGATTCTTTATGTTAAATAATCTATACACTTCCTCATTTTTGTCATTTGCATTGGCTATACCTTTGTAAATGGAAGAAAACTTTTCCAGTAAAATTATGTTTTAATTTCAAACAAGATGGATGATTTATTTGCAGATTAAGGCCACAGAGTAAGTACTAACTGTTCTAACAAATTATCTACAAAGTACCCATGGAATGATACTGCAATTTTTACTTTATTTTTTATATTGGCACAATGTAGAACCTTCCCAATCAGGACTTTGTATGTATTCCAATTTTATACAAAAATGATTGTAAACACAATTAGAGAATAAAGATTTATTAGCACTGTGCCTAGTATTAATTAAATATTTGATTAACGAATGGAAAAGGAATGTCGTCTTCCCATTCCTCTTAGTTGCTAAGGCATGCAAAGCCAGAGTAAAATTTCCTTGAATGGATGTAGTGACATCAACAGCAAAGCCACTAAAAAATGATAAGTTCTTTCCTCTCTGTGGACAGTGTTTCCATCTCTTTTGCTTTTGAACGTTTTATTTTGCTCTTGGTAAAAATTTGACTGTTAAGGACAGTACAAGTAACACTTAAAATATTCAGGGCAATTTTGTTAAGATTTAGTTTATTCTTTTTATTACCTGACAAAATTTATTGTAGATGGAGAGTCTTGGCTTGGGTGTTGAAGATTGCCCAGATGTCCTGGGATGTGAGCCCAGCAATTCTGAGAGCCCAGGCAGCAGCAGAATGCCTTAAGGAAAAGTAGGTGATCAGTGACCCCCTTGGAAGTTGTGAACTAAGCACCAAGAATCATCTATTTATAAACGAACCAAATAGGTACTGCTCCTCAGATCCATTGCAGGGAAAGGAAAAAAAATGGTACATGGTCCCCACAAAATCACTGGTGCCTATGATTGTACATTGTCCCCTTTGTGATTATATATGGAAATTTTACTCTAAATTTACCTGGAAAGAAAATCTAAGATCAAAAACACACTGTGTGATATGGAAATGGCTCTTCCAGCAGCTATTTCAATTATGTCATGGAGTTTGAATTTAGAAGTACAGGAGTTTGGGGGAACTGTGCTTCCTTTCCAGTGGGTGTAGATGGTTGATATATTCATTATTGAAGATAAAGAGGATTTCATAGGATATTTTTGTCCAAGGAAAAAGAAAAAAAGGGCTCTAGGTAAGAAATTCAGGGTCTTCATTAGGGGAAGTTTTTTTAACATATGGTCTTTATAATGGCATTATGTTTTTCTGTTGTGTAAGCTTTTTCACTGAATGTTTTGGATATTTTCTAGCATAATAAGAGGGTAGTTAGGTCACTAAGATCAGTCTAACTACATCTCAACAAAAAATATGCCATCTGTGCAAACTTAATAGAGGACACTATTGTAAGTTGGGTTTTCATTTCTTAAATCATGTGGGTTTGTGTATGTGTGTGTTTAGACATATATGTGTGCAATTTAAAATACTATATATATTTCAAAAGAGCATACACCTTTCTACAGAGTTTTTCCAGATGCATTTAAACCTCATTTGCTATAAATTTAAGTATGCAAATCAATACTTGTGGTGGAAATAACATTGTAAATCAGTCTTTCTGGTCATCAACTTGAAATTGAAGAAGAAAAGAAAATTGCTAAAAAAGATTCAAGACTTCTGGAAGATTTCAGTTTATGCTTCTGGTTTTCAGTCTTCTCATCTGATATTGATATTGTATTATAGGTTATTTAGTGGTCTTCTAATAAAATATTTAATATTGATTAAATGAAATGATATTTACAGATATTTGTCATAAGCCACATAAGAAAGCTGAGTGCCAAAGAAATGATACTTTTGAGCTGTGGTGTTGGAGAAGACTCTTGATACTCTCTTGGAGTGCAAGGAGATCTAACCAGTCTATTCTAAAGGAAATAAGTCCTGAATATTCATTGGAAGGACTGATGCTGAAGCTGAAATTTCAAAACTTTGGCCATCTGATATGAAGAATTGCCTCATTTAAAAGACCCTGATGCTGGGAAAGATTGAAGACAGGAGGAGGAGATCACAGAGGACAGGATGGTTGAACGACATCACCGACTCAATGGACATGATTTGAGTAAGCTCCGGGAGTTGGTGATGGACAGGGAAGCCTGGCATACTGCAGTCCATGAGGTCCCAAAGAGTCAGAAACGACTGAGCAACTGAACGGAACATAAGTCACGATATAAAAAAAAGATTCAGTGAATATTTGGTCTTTCCTTTCCTTTGTTTCATTTAGATCAAACTATAGTATAACTTTTCCTAACAACTCACATAAGCTTAGTCAAATTTTAAGATTTCTTATCATTTTAGATTATGAGTTTCACATAAAATAGTTTGGCTTACTTTTGATTGAGTAGAGTGGAATATGTGTTTAGAGACCCCTTCTCTTTAGATCTACTAAAGATAACCTGGTGATCTCTTTAGATCTACTAAAGAAAACCTGGTATACATATAAAATATATATTATATATATATATATATATATATATATATAATTTGACTTTCCTGGTGTCTCAGCAGTAAAGAATCTGCCTGCAAAGAAGGAGCCAGAGGAGATGAGGTTTTAATCCCTGAGTTGGGAAGATCTCCTGGGGAAGGAAAAGGCAACCCACTCCAGTATTCTTGCCTGGAAAATCCCATGGTCAGAAGAGCCTGGAGGGCTACAGTCCATAGCATTGGAAAGAGTCGGACATGACTGAAGCGACTTAGCATATAGCATATATGTATATTGTTATGATATGTATTCATATAAAATTACAATATGTGATAATCGCTATCTCATACATAATAATATATGATATACATAAGATTATCATATAAATGAGATAATTTTATAAGTAAATACGAGAATAGAAGATAATGATAGATCTCTGGAGACATCTTTAAATTATGCATACTATATGTCATTATCTTCAGAATTTAAAGATGAGGCTATTGACAGTATTAAAGAGTTATTTGATCAATGGAATTTTCACACAAAATTCAAATGACAAGTACTTTTTATTTGAACAAAATATTTTACACAACATTGCTTTGAGAATGTGTAGTTCTTTTCAAAATATTTGTAAAACATGGAAAGCTTTTGTTGTCCATGCAGGTCTTGTTTATGGTGTTCTCAAATTTATTTCAATGTATTATTGACATATAATTGTGTAACAGAGAAAACCATAGCCTTGAAGTCTAAGTTTTAATCCCTCTGTTTACCCTCTGTGTCAGAGACCTTATCACCAAATATTACAATTTCCTATTTAGTCTATTATTCTGTTTCTTACAATGAATTATAATCTACTTCAGGATTTTTTTATTACCTTTTATAAATCATTGTATTCTTAGCATCTGGCATTACATTTGTTACACAGTAAATCATAGACATTATTAGTGAATAATCATTTAATGAGTGGCAATGCCATATAATTTTTTTAAATTTCAATGCTTAAATTTGTATGATTGGTATACTATTTACTTATTTATTTTGCAATGCCACACAGCATGCAAAATCTGGGCTTCCCAACCAGGGATTGAACCTGTGCCCCCAGTTGTGGAAGCACAGTCTTTACCATTGGACGATCAGGGAATTCCCCCAGTATACTATTTAAAGAGATATTTTAAATGATAAAATTATCTAGTATCAAAAAGATATTTGATTATTTTTTCTTTCAAACAATATATTAGTATAAACAATCATTCCTTATGAAATGATTGTATCTACTTTTTACTTATGAAAGAAGCCAACCAAAACAGGTGCCAATGAAATCACAGTGCAGAGAGACTTTTCTATAGAAAAGCTGCTTATTTAAAAAGAGTCAAATAAGAACATTAGAACTGTGCAATTACTGTAGGAATTACATGCTACTGATTTCTGTATTTTTTCTGTATTTGTTTTAGAAATTATAGAAGTAATACGCATTTAGTGTGGCCAATTTGAAGAAAAAATGTAGCAGTTTTTGTGACTTTTTCCCTTTAATTTATTGTTGAGTTAATTTAATTAATATTTTAATGTTTCCTTTCAACATTCTTTCTCTTAATATTTTAAGATCATTTGAAATGCATGCCTCTGTCCTATTTAACATATATTTAAAACATTTACTTTGATATATCTCTCACATACAATTTTAAAGGCTCTATAACATTTCACACTCTTTCGGAAAGCACACACTTGAGAGGTCTCTCTTCTCTAGAAAATGGGTTTTGTTCATCATCATTAACGTCAACTAAAAGAAAAAAAGACAATATTAAGAACTATGAGTTTCAATTTTATCCTGGAACCCTCAGTTCAGTAAAGTTCAGTTGCTCAGTCGTTTCTGACTCTTTGCGACCCCATGAACCAAGCACACCAGGCCTCCCTGTCCATCACCAACTCCTGCAGTCCACCCAAACCTATGTCCATCGAGTGGGTGATGCCATCCAACCATCTCATCCTCTGTCATCCCCTTCTCCTCCTGCTCTCAATCTTTCCCAGCATCAGGGTCGTTTCCAATGAGTCAGCTCTTCTCATCAGGTGGCCCAAGTATTGGAGTTTCAGCTTCAGCATCACTCCTTCCAATGAACACCCAGGACTGATCTCCTTTAGCATGGACTGGTTGGATCTCCTTGCAGTCCAAGGGACTCTGAAGAGTCTTCTCCAACACCACAGTTCAAAAGCATCAATTCTTTGGTGCTCAGCTTTCTTTATAGTCCAACTCTCACATCCATACATGACCACTGGAAAAACCATAGCCTTGACTAGACGGACCTTACTGAGAACTATAACCCAAGAAATAGCCTCTTAGTAGTTCTACTCCAAATAGGTAGGGAAACAAACCAGTATATACATGACTTGTGGGGGCTTCCCAGGTGATGCTGGTGGCAAAGAACATGCTTGCCAATGCAGAAGTAAGAGACATGTGTTCAATCCATGCGTCAGGAAAATCCCCTGGAAGAAGTCACGAGAACCCACTCCAGTACTCTTTACTGGAGGATTCCACCAGCAGAGGAGCCTGGCGGGCTGCAGTCCTTAGAGTTGCAGAATCAGACATGACTGCAACAACTTAGCACATACAACACATATGACTTTTTGGCCAAAGGATACACACAGTAAAGCAGGCATTTTCATAGGAGGTTACTCTAATGGAAACAGATATCTCACTGATTTTAGTACCTTTCGTTCTGTGGGAATATACAAGAATCTGAGTTCATTAAAACTCCTTATGAAATGTACTTCTATCTGATGCCTGTTTTTCTGAGAGGTAGAGTGTTTCATCCTGTGTTTAGTCCTGAATTTCTCACAGGGTGCACTGTTGGTCTGTGACTACATTGGCTAATGATTTAATCCTTGTAGAATTGGATAGCGGGTAATATCCTTTGTTTTACACTAACTTTCTTGTTTAGACTAATATTCTTGTTTCACTCTAACTTTCTATTATTTCTCATCTTTCTTCACTTCTGAAACACACTGAAAAAAATTTAATGGCCTTCCAACTGTATTAATAAAATTTATTGGTGACCACTTTATTTCTGATATGTCTAGTTAAACCGCCATGTATTACATAACTGTTTGCATTTCGGGGGCTTTTTCCTTATTTTCTGTTTTTTTTTTTTAATTTTTATTATATGTTTATACAAAAATAAATATGCTTGATAAAGATAACAATATATTAAGAAAATTGGCTTTGAAAATAAACTTTTAGAGTTTAAATTTTAGCTACAATGCTTAGAAAGCTGCATGATTTTGAACAAACTCTCAACTTCCTCCAACTTCATTTTTCTCATCTATAAAGTGGGAATAACATTAGTGTTTATCTCCTAGGATTGTTGTAGCTATTTAATAAAATTATGTAAATAAATAGTCTTAAAAACCCTAAGATATTATGTATGCAGTACAATTAGCTTGTACTGTATTATTTGTGTCATTAATTCTGGTATAACACTAGAGTCAGACACATAATTTTAATGTTTAAATACATAGGAAGTTAAAACCAGTAAGTCTGAGGCACAGTTCTTACAATTGACAGGATCATATTCTCAAAGCTCTGAAATATGTGACAAGGCACAGACTCAAATGCTTAACCTCATCGACTGCACTAAAGTTGAAAAGTATCTGAGAAACAATAGCGGCATCCTACACTTTTAGGCAAGTTAATATTTTGCCTTATTCTTAAAATTGCTTCTTGACTATTAAATCTCTGATGTGTGCTTAATATAAAAGTAGAAGTCATTTGAGTTCAATTATTTTTGTCTTTGAAAATGCTAATATATGAATACTGCTATAAAGTTTTTTTACTCCTACATTAATGTAAATACTTGTAATAGAAACATGTCTCAGCCACTTTAAATATTTTCTATATTAGTCTTACATATACTGAGTACTTTGACATCATATTATAATTATTATGGTGAGACAATTGATTCATAAAAGTATGAATTAAGTCTATCAATGTTTTAAGCTTGATGAACAATGCATTAACAAGCAAAGATGGGTGGGCAAAAGGGAGTTGGACAGAGGGAGAAAGAGAGATGTCTTTATATCTGGTTAGAGGTGCTATAACAGTTGCTGACTTCCTTAAATTCGAAATTTTAAAAGCACCAATTATCTGACTTTAGGCAAATATTGTAATTTCTTCATGCCATTCTCCTCCATAAAAAGGAAGCAAGAGTCCCAAACGTTGGGATATTGTGATTGTCAAACTAGAAGTATGGGAAGGCACATAAAAATAACAAAACATTATAGAACAGTTTTTGTAATTTTTAAATATGCATTCTTTAATTGAACATGTTTCATGTTATTTGGATGATTTCACTAAGCAAAAGTATATAAAAAATCTTAGGAAAAATAAAGGATATTAAAAGGACTTGGTTAAGGAACAATAGAGAAAGGAGGTTTTGCAACTTTTCAGCAAACAATTATTGGATATATGTGTCAAAGGCAAATTGCAGTATCATTGCATCAGTACCAGTCAGGATTCTGTCACCTTATAATTGCACATTCCTAGACATATGACTTAATCCCTCTAATCTTCAGCTATCTCTTCTGAAACATTCAATGACCAATCCTTTGTATATCAACTATTAATCTCTTTCCACTATATGGCTGTCTTTTCCACATTGAGAGTTTTGAGGGAAATAGATTTGCATTCATGCACTTGGCACACTTGAAATGATTTTTTGTGTAAATCAGGTACTTTCATAGGAAGTAGAAATGCAGAAAGATTAAATAATACCTGAAGAAAAATACTGGTTATGAACAGTATCTATAAGCACTTAATTACATTACTGTATTTAAATGTTGAATGCTGTTGTGTTCAGTGCACTACGATAACAGAGAATTAATAACACTACTTACAAGACAGCTTTACAGAAGAGGGAGCATGCACATTTGAATTTGAATAGTGAGCCAAAAAGGCATCATTTTTCTTTTAACTCTCTGTTCAATCACACAAAATTAATGACAAAATAAAAACTTAGATGAATCCAGCTTAACTTTGCTAAAAACATAAACATGCAATTAAAATGCATAGAAATTAAAGAAAAAGAAGTACAAATTTAAATCTCAAAATATTAACTTCCTTCTCAATAGAACAGCTTTTTCTCTAAAGAATAAAAACATTATCTTTCATTTATTATGTCTCTTTTTATTTAAAAGAAGTATTATTTAAATAGTCATTGTTTTATGTGATTGACTATAAAGAACTTAAGTCAGAAACGTTAATGTGAAAATAGATGGCAGTAAATACAATAAGAGTGCCAAGAAAAAACAAAAAATGCTTTTTGTTAAAGTGCTTGCTTTTGCAATATAGATTCTTCTGGGTCTTGAATAGTCACAATTCAAGACATATGCAGAGATCTAAAATCAGAGCTCACATAGCCATTTTAAAACAAGCATACTTGACTCAGTGTCAACCTTTATTATGAAAACACTATTTTCTAAGAGATAGGGAAATAGGTTTGTAGGGCAGCGACTTATACGATTTTCCATCCTAGATCCCTGAGTAATGAATGATATAAGTCATTCTCACTGTCTGTCAGTCAGTTTTTCCCCATTACTGAAAGATAATATATTGTTTCTGAGACTGTGACTTGGAAACCACTGAATACCAAATTACATAGTTTCATAACTTTAAATCGGTAAAGAATATTCTGGTATCTAGCATGAACCCAGGAGTGGATTGTTCCAGTTAATCAGATATTCTTATGCTCTACTAAAGGGCTTCCCTCCTAACTCAGCTAGTAAAGAAACCACCTGCAATGCAGGAAACCCCGGTTCACTCCCTGGGCCAGGAAGATCCCCTGGAGAAGGGATAGTCTTCTCACTCCAGTATTCATGGGCTTTCCTGGTGGCTCAGATGGTAAAGAATCTGCCTGCAATGCAGGAGACCTGGGTTTGATCCCCGGGTTGGGAAGATCCCCTGGAAGGGGGCATGGCTACACACTCCAGTATTCTTGCCTGGAGAATCTCATGGACAAAGGAGCCTGGCGGGCTACAGTCCACGGGGTTGCGGAGTCAAACACGACTGAAAGACTAAGGACACGCATGCACTACTACGTCATTCTTTCTGTACACCCATCTTTCAGATTCCCATACCTTCAACTGATGTCCCTAGCCTGCATTTCCGGAAGTCAATGGTTACTATCAGAAAATCAGACTTTGCATCCTTTGTATTCTTCATCCACTGACTCTGTGACTTGCGTAATTAATCTAATGGCTGTGATTTTAGTTTTTCTTATTTGAAAATGAGAATAAAAATTGTATCTGTCTACTTATCAGATCAATGTATAGAATATTATTGACAATGCAGAATCCTCTTTTATGCTTAATCATATATTATTATGATCTTCATTTGCATTTCTCCAGTATGCTGATTGGATGTGTGGCTCTAGAGAAGGGAATAGCACACCACTTCAGTATTCTTGCCTTGAGAACCCCATGAACAGTATGTAAAGGCAAAAAGATAGGACACTGAAAGATGAACTCCCCAGGTCAGTAGGTGCTCAATATGCTACTGGAGATCAGTGGAGAAACATTCCAGAAAGAATGAAGAGACAGACCCAAGGCAACAATAACACTGTTGTGGATATGACTGGTGGTGGAAGTAAATTCTGATGCTGTAAAGAGCAATATTTGTATAGGAACCTGGAATATTAGGTCCATGAATCAAAGCAAATTGGAAGTAGTCAAACAGGAGACGGCAAGAGTGAACATCAACATTTTACGAATCGGTGAAATAAAATGGACTGGAATGAGTGAATTTAACTCAGATAACCATTATATCTACTACTGTGGGTACAAATCCCTTAGAAGAAATGAAGTAGCCCTCATAGCCAACAAGAGTCTGAAATGCAGTACTTGGATGCAATCTCAAAAACGACAGAATGATCTCTGTTTGTTTCCAAGGCAAACCATTCAATATCACAGTAATCCAAGCCTACGCCCCAACCAGTAACGCTGAAGAAGCTGTAGTTGAAAGGTTCTATGAAGACCTACAAGACCTTTTAGAACATCCAAAAAAGATGTCCTTTTCATTATAAGAGACTGGAATGCAAAAGTAAGAAGTCAAGAAATACCTGGAGTAACAGGGAAATTTGGCATTGGAGTTCAGAATAAAGCAGAGCAAAGGCTAATACAGTTTTGCCAAGAGAATGCACTGGTCATAGCAAACACCCTCTTCCAACAACACAAGAGAAGACTCTACATATGAACATCACTAGATGATCAATAATGAAATCAGATTGATTATATTCTTTGCAGCCAAAGATGGAGAAGCTCTATACAGAGAGAAAAAATAAGACCAGGAGCTGACTGTGGCTCAGATCCTGAACTCCTTATTGACAAATTCAGACTTATATTGAATAAAGTAGGGAAAACCCTAGGCCATTCAGGTATGACCTAAATCAAATCCCTTACAATTTTAGTGGAAGTGACAAATAGATTTAAGGGATTAGATCTGATAGACTGCCTGTAGAACTATGGACAGAGGTATATGACATTGTGCAGGAGGCAGGGATCAAGATTGTCTCCAAGAAAAAGAAATGCAAAAAGGCAAAATGGTTGTCTGACAAGAACTTACAAATAGCTGAGAAAAGCAAAAGGCAAAGGAGAAAAGGAAAGGTATTCCTATTTGAAGGCAGATTTCCACAGAATAAACAAGGAGATATAAGAAAGAAATCACTTCCTCAGTGATCAATGCAAAGAAATAGAGGAAAACAATAGAATGGGAAAGACTAGGGATTTCCCCAAGAAAATTAGAGATACCAAGGGTACATTCATGCAAAGATGGGCACAATAAAGAACTGAAATGGTAGGGAACTAACAGAAGCAGAAAATATTAAGATGAAGTGGTAATAATACACAGAAGAACTATACAAAAAAATCTTCATGACCCAGATAATCACGATGGTGTGATCACTCACCTAGAGCCATACATCTAGGAATGTGAAGTCAAGTGGGCCTTAGGAATCATGACTATGAACAAAGCTTGTCAAGGTGATGGAATCCCAGGTGAGCCATTTCAAATCCTGAAAGATGATGCTCTGAAAGTGCTGCACTCAATACGCAAGCAAATGTGGAAAACAGAGCAGTGGCCACAGGACTGGAAAAGGTTAGTTTCATTCCAATCCCAAAGGAAGGCAATGCCAAAGAATTTTCAAACTACCACACAATTGCACTCATCCCCCACGCTAGCACAGCAATGCTCAAAATTCTCCAAGTCAGGCTTCAACAGTGCATGAACCGTGAACTTCCAGATGTTCAAGCTAGACTTAGAAAAGGCAGAGGAACCAGAGATCAAATTGCCAATATCCATTGGATCATGAAAAAAGCAAGAGAGTTCCTGTAAAACATCTACTTCTGCTTTATTGACCATGCCACTGACTTTGACTGTGTGGGTCACCACAAACTGTGGAAACTTCTTAAAGCTATGGGAATGCCAGACTACCTGACCTGCCTCATGAGAAATCTGTACGCAGGTCAGAAAGCAACAGTTAGAACTGGAAAAACCTGGAAAAATAGACTGGTTCCAAATCAGGAAAGGACTATGCAAAAGCTTTATATTGTCACCCAACTTATTTCATCATGAGAAAGGTTTGGCTGGAGGAAGCACAAGCTGGAATTAAAATTTCTGGGAGAAATATCAATAACCTCAGATATGCAGATGACACCACCCTTATGGCAGAAAGTGAAGAAATACTAAAGAGCCTCTTGATGAAAGTGAAAGAGGAGAGTGAAAAAGTTGGCGTAAAACTCAACATTCAGAAAATGAAGATCATGGCATCTGAGCCCATCACTTCATGGCAAATAGATGGGGAAACAATGGAAACAGTGAGAGACTTTCTTTTTGGGGGCTCTAAAATCACTTCAGATGGTGAGTGCAGCCATGAAATTTAAAGATACTTGCTCCTTGGCAGAAAAGTTATAACAAACCTAGATAGCATATTAAAAAGCAGAGACATTACTTTGCCAACAAAATTCCATTTAGTCAAGGCTATTGTTTTTCCAGTAGTCATATATGGATGTGACAGTTGAACTATAAAGAAAGCTGAGCACCGAAGAATTGACACTTTTGAACTGTGGTGCTGGAGAAGATTCTTGAGAGTCCCTTGGACTGCAAGGACATCCAACCAGTCTGTCCTGAAGGAAATCAGTCCTGAATATTCATTGGAAGGACTGAAGCTGATGCTGAAACTCCAATACCTTGACCACTTGATTCAAAGAATTGACTCTTTGGAAAATACCCCGATGTTGGGAAAGATTGAAGGTGGGAGGAGAAGGGGATGACAGAGGATGAGATGTTTGGATGGTATCACCAACTCAATGGATATGAGTTTGAGTAAACTCCAGGTGTTGGTGATGGACAGGCAGGCCTAGTGTGCTGCAATCCATGGGCTGGCAAAGAATTGGACACAACTGAGTGACTTTACTGAGCTGAATATGCTGATTGAATTTTTAAATAAGTTCTTTGTATAAAGACTTGGTTAATACTTGTGACAAATTTGAAGTGGTTTTCTATTTCTGAATAATTTTTGGAAGTTCCTTGCATATTCTGTATATGAGTATTATCTCTGATATTGTCTTGCAATATCTTTTCCCATTATTTAACTTATTTTTTTGTTTCATTATTGGTATGCTTTGATGACTATGCTTTTAATTTTATAAATATTTATTTATTTTCCTTTATTGTTATTGTTTTCTATGTCCTGTCAAATACATATTATACCTGCTCACCTCTGCAAGATAATAAAAATGCTCTCTTCTGATACTGATCAAGAAGCTGTTTTACCTCTTGCATTTATATCTACAATCCATGTTGAATTTTTTTTGTAGATCAAATATCATGTTTGATTCTTCATGTATTTCCTACTTTAATTGTTTTCAATAGTGAAATCATCTTGTACTGTAGTTTATTTGTGGGAAGTTTATTAGTAATACCCTAATTTTTTAAACAGACACAGAAACACAGGATTGTTCAGATACTACTATTTATTCTTGTTTCACATTTTAAAATTTATATTTTTCTAGATCAATTTCTACTTCATCTAATTTATTTTCTTTGTTAGCATGAAGTTGCTCTCCTGAGTTTATTTCTTCTGTCTGCAGTGGTGCACCTGTTTATATTCTTTGTGTTGATAATGTATGTCTCAGATTAGCCAATGAATGTATCATTTGTATTAGTCTTTTAACTGAAAAAAAATCTTAGCTCTCCATTTTTCCATTATAATTGATTTTATGTTAACTTGCTTTCTTTTATTCACATATTGTTTTCAACACTATCTTTAATGTGTAAAATTCCTTTTCTGTCTAAGCTTTATCATCACAAATTGGGAATATAATTTTTCATTTATATTTGATTCAAAATATTTAATAATTTTTCCTATGACATTTTTTGACCCATGTATTAGGTAAAGATACATTATTTAATTTCCAAATATTATGGATTTTGCAGTTATCTTATTCTTATTGATTCCCTATTTAATCTTATTAGTTTACTCAGACTACATATTCACTATGAGTATAAAACTTACAAAATTTGGTAATTGTTCCACAGTCACTTGAAAAGAATGCAAACTGTATATTTCCTCTCTCTCACTTATAAATCTATGGTTAATTTTTAATTGAAGATAATTATTTAGATTACCAGTTCTCATATTTCCATCCAACATCCTAGCCTCTAATTTTCTTACCTTATGCCAGCAGAATTCACGTCGGTCACCTACTTCCAGGGTCTTACTCTAAGCCAGAGTTTCTCATCATGTTTCTGTTGCGTGTATCATTAAACTTGAAAAACTAGGAATAAAGCCACAACATGACCCAGAAATCCCACTACTAGGCATACACCCTGAGGAAATCAAATCTAAAAAAGGATGCAAGTAGCCCAAGCTCATTGCAGCATTATCTACAATAGCTAGGACATGGAAGCAACCTAGAGGTCTATTGAAAAATGAATGGATAGAGAAGTTGTGGTACATATATACAATGGAATATTACTCGGCCATAAAATGGAATGCATTTGAGTCAATCCTAATGAGGTGAATGAACCTAGAGCCTATTATACAGAGTGAAGTAAGTCAGAAAAAGAAAAACAACCATTGTATACTAAGTTATATATATATATATATATATGGAATCTAGAAATATGGTACTGATGAACCTACTTACAGGACATCAGTGGAGACACAGACATAGAGAACAGACTTATGGACATGGGGCATGGGGGAGGCAGGAGAGGGTAGGCTCTGTGGGGAGAGTAATGTGGAGACATACATTGCTATGTGTAAAATAGGTGGCCAATGGGAATTTGCTCTATGACTTACAGAACTCAAACAGTATCTCTGTAACAACCTAGAGGATTGGGATGGGAAGGCGGTGAGAGAGATGTTCAGGATGGAGGGAACACATGTACCTATAGCTGATTCATGTTAATGTTTGGCAAAAACTGTACACAATGCTGTAAAGTAATTATCTTTCCACTAAAAATAAATTTAATTAAAAAATTAATCAATCATAAAGGCAACTATGTGTAACTGTGAGGGCCACAGCCAAGAATCTTGCCTACCCAGATGAAACAAACACTTTCTATGGTTGTCTGGCACTACTGTCTATATGCTAGTCTTGTTAATTGCATGGTTCCACTTTTATATATTCTAAAATATAGTTGTTCATACTTATAATATGAAATATTGCAGTTATTTATTTAATAATATATTTATTATATTGTTAAAGTTTCAAGTGTTGTAGGAGGCAGGAAGAATAAAAGAAAAGTAGGCCCTTGGAACAAGTCCAGAGGGAACAGTTCATAATCTTGAAAACAAGATATGATCCTGGGGTTGGAAAACCGATCTCAAACTGTTTCTCAACTGGCATCTCAGAGTCACATGTTTTACGTATCTGGTGGCAAATCTATAGATTAGAATATTAGTCTTAGTTACTGATTTGTTATTGATTACTGTTTCCTAATTACTCAATGGTTAATGATCATTTTGTTCTTTGGCCCTGAAGGCCACATGAGTTATAGTTTAACTCCTTGCATATTCTTTCATTCACGGCTGAGAGTATAATAAAGCTGGCTTGGATTCAGTTTCAGCACCTTCACTTTGGAGCGGTGTTGGTTCCCTGATCCTTAACTTTTCTCTGAATTCTTGTGTCTTTTTTCTCATTCTCTCACTGTATCGTGCTTTCAGAAATCCTGCTTGTCGAGCTGGTCTCAACAAAGTATAAGTTTAGATTAATTAAATTGATTCAGCTAATTTTCCTCAGTGGTTTTACTCTGTATATAGTAAAGCCATGTTATAGACATGTGCAAATTTAATATTGCTGTCTTAGTTTTAAATTGACCCCTTTAAAAAAAATTATGATTTCTTTTAATCTTTTGTAATATTGATTGACCAAAAATTTGACTTCCTATTTCAATGTACTATATCAGTCTTCTTATAACTGGTATTTTTATACTATATATATTTGTCTGGCTTTTTGTTATCAACTGTTTGTGAACTTGTATTTAAGATGTGAGAATAATTGAGGTGATCATTTAAGGTTAATTGAAGTTAATAGGTTGCTAGAAGTTAGACTATAATGTTTACTGTAGCTCTAAGTCTAGTGTCTGTGATTTTCCATCTCCTTTTATTTATGTCCTTTTCTCAGAACTTTTCTATAAATAGCTTATTTTATAGCTCTTTCAGCTCCTTTTTTCTATTATTTTACTGGCGGCCTGGAGATGTCTTAGTAAGATTTGGGAGGGGGAAGCTTTTATAATCTTATGGTTAAATTGACTTTTGATAGGTCTTTGTTCTTGGGCTATATAGTGACACATTCATGAGTGTTTCTTGTCTTCTCCCCCTCCCTCTTTTGTAAGGGACAGATTATATGTGGTGTAGCAGTCACTGAATGCATTCCCTTCCCTCCAGGTGAGATAAGAGTCTCCTAAAGTCTTATCACCTAAAGTGTAAGTCTTTATATAGAAAATCTTTTGGAGGTATTTCAAAATGGTTACTTTCATCTCATCCTGGGGGGATCTTCAGTGGTTCCTTACTGTGAAAACTGGCTTGATTCCTAGAATTAAAACACGTGGAAGAGTGGCTCCAGCACAAGACCGCAGACCCTTTGCAGCTTCTCCCTCTCATGCTAGTCAATCCTCATTCACACCCTCCAGCATTTCCAGTGTCCTTACCAGTTAAGAGCTCCAGGGACTTTTGCCCCAGAAAAAAATTATCTTGTCCACTTTCTTGTATGCACCTTTCTCTCTAAATTTTGGAGTAACAGTTTACTTTTATCTCCATGGCATATATATGAACCGCCACTGGCGTTCTTTTTCAAGTCTTCCTGAGCTATGAGTGTCCTAAACCAGTCATTGATTTCCATTTACTTCAAACATTTTCTACATTTATCCTCCGAAGATATAAATTATATTTTTGAGAATACTTAAAAATAGTTAATGTCTTATCACAGAAGTGAACAGAACTTTAGGAGAAATAGTTTACATTATAGGTTATGAAATTAATAGGTGACTTCTTCAAAATCAAGAGAAAGGAAAAGAAATATATACCATGAAAATATCAGCCTTTGAGAGGATGTGAACAGAACTATTAAAGAGAAAAAAAGGAGAGGTAGAACCAACATACATCCAGTACAAAAAGTGGATTGTATAAGTGCCAAGATTAATCATAGCCTGTGAAGTATGATCCAGATTCAAAATTATTTTTTAGTAACTTACTGCCATGTTTCAAACATAATCCCATTTTAAGCTACTCCCTTCTTGCATAAATCTTGACAAGATTAGATCTCAAAAATAAACTATACTATGGTTTGAAAAAGTCATCTAAAAAGGTCAATACTAGTTAATATATTAAATATTAATACTGGTTAGTATTTGTACTTGGAAGGAGCATTCCCATCTATTAAAAAATTTGTCATTACATCCTACTTCAACAACATGGAGGTTGGGGTGCAAACCTTGATGAAATTAAAAAAAAAAAAAACTGCCTATAGCATATTTGTTTGTCATTATATGCAGTTCCTCTACAAACACGCAGTTCCATGTCCAAAGATTCAATCAGCCATGGGCTGTGTATTACTTACCGTAGCATTTACTATTGAAAAATTCTACCTGTAAGTGTACCTGCACAGTTTAAACTTGTGTTGTTCAAGAGGCAACTGTGTCTTCACCTAATTTGCATTATTTCAAAATAAAAAAGGACAGAAAAAATATCTTCCTGAAGCATGTGTCTGATTATCTCAGTATCTGGACTATTTTTTGAGGGAAGTACAGAAAATCAAAATTAATGACTTGAACAGGGGAAACCTACAGGGTGTATCGAGGGCTGCATGGACTTCTGGATCAGGCACGCTTGGAGTTGGTGAGAGCTGAATGACCCATGATGCTGTGCTGTGCTTAGCTGCTCAGCCGTGTCTAACACTGCAACTTTGTGGACTGCAGCCGCTAGGCTCCTCTGTCCTTGGGGATGCTGCAGGCAAGAATACTTCCCAACCCGTGATCCAAGCCAGGTCTCTCGCATTGCAGACAGATTCTTTACAGACTGAGCACCAGGGAAGCCCGAATGACCCATGAAGTTTAGCTTTTCTTAGAGGATTCAGTCAAAGAGAAGAATGCCCAAGGTCATTCAACTGCAAACTCCCCATGACTCTCCAAAATGGCAGGGCAGCTTCTTCCATGGATACTTGGAATGTCTGCTTGAACTGAAAGAATTTGATAGATCTGTGATGAGCCAAAATGGTAGCTGATCGTTTCTTCTTCCTGTGTTTGGAAGAAGGGGCAAAACGTGCACTTGAGGGGATTAGAGAGCACAGAAGCTCTCTAGACCTTTTGAACAGGAATAAGGTTTTGCCAATCAACTTACCACTGGTAGTAATTCTATTTCACTGCTCACATTGTTTTCCCAGTTCTTGCCAAACTGTAAAGGTGTATAGGTATTAAAGGATTTAAAACCATCACAAATATGCACACTACACATACATACACATATACACAGGCATGTATACAACTCAACAACATAAGGGAGGAGATCCAAGTTGTATATCACAAAGAAACGTCTGCTAAAGAAGCACTGTTGATTGTCAAAATTAAAATAAACAAATATGAAAAAGAAAGCAAAAATGATTTACGGAAAGAAATTAAATCTGAATTTTTCAAACAATGGGGGGGGGGTGCTAAAGCATTGACTTTCCTGAGATATGATTAATGATTTCAATTATCCAATTAAAAAATTGAATAAACAACAAGATATTATAAGGAAAACTATGAGTTGTAAGAAAGATACAAAGACATTTTATGAACAATAGGTGTTCTAAAAGGAAGAAAAATAAGAGGACAACAAATTAAACAAATACAATAAGATAATTTCCTTTATCTAAAGAAAGTACTCAAGATTTGCTGCTGTAAAATTCATAATATGAAAGTGTTCTTCAGGTAAACTAGCCATGTACAAACTCAGTCACATTATTTTGTAAGTTACATAATTTTGTAAGTAATTTGAATTATAGTTTTTTAGTAAAATATAGCTATAACAAATTTTTATTTCTGTAGCATGTTTCTGCATATATACCTAAAGAAGTTATACCACAACTTGTCATCATTGGTTCCTTAATTCTTTAACTCAATTCTTTAACATGAAGGAAATCACATGTAGTTGGGAAAATAATATATATGTATATATATTTTAATATATGAAACGCTTAAAGCATGGTATATATGTAAAGACTGCAGTAATAAGTGACAAACCTAGTAGATGAAACATAATTTATAGGTGGAAATATTTTCTCTTCTATGGCAGCATTTTATCATCGCCTGCTCAGAAAAATTGGCATAGCTGAAGGTAGTTTTTATAATCACCTCTTTCTTTAATGCATGTAGTTAGGCATCTGAGAAGAATAGTATTTTAAACTTTGTAAAAAGATAGCATTATATACACATAGCAGTTTAAAATTTCTTGTTATTATAAACAACTGGGCTGTAGACATACATTCATTTTGTCTGTTGGAGGATTGTTGACTTAAGTTGGACTTCCCTGGTGGCTCAGTGAATAAAGCATCTGCCAGCAATGCAGGAGACCCGGGTTCGATTCCTGGGTTGGGAAGATCCCTTGGAGAAGGAAATGGCAACCCACTCCAGTATTCTTGCCTGGAGAATCCCATGGAGGGAGGAGCCTGGTAGGCTACAGTCCATGGGGTCGCAGAGTCGGACACGACTAATCTGCTTCCCTTCACTTCCCTTGACTTAAGTTATAACATCAGTTCCAGGTGTACAACATGGTAAATCTGTATTTTTATAGATAATACTCCATATAATTTATTATAAAATATAGGTTAAATACCCTGTGCTTTACATTAGATTTTTATATTTTCTAATTAGCTGTTGATACTTCTTAATCCCCTTCATCTATGTTGATCTTTCCAGTGCCTCTCTCCCTTCTGGTAAACACTAGCTTGTTCTCTATCTATAAGTGTTTCTGTTTTATTTATTTGCTTCACTTTTTGAAATTCCTTATATTAGAGAAAACATACAATATTTGTCTTTGTTTCACTTGTTTCACCATGTATAATACCCTCCTCCTCCATCCTTCTTGTGGCAAATGGCAAAATTTTTATTTTTATTACTGAGCAGTGTTCCACTGCATATATATATATATATATCCATATATGTATATAGGTATAAGTTATATGATATATATATATTTCATATTTTTTGTCCATTCAACTGAACTATGTACCAGAATTAGACATAAAACATAACTAAGAATGCATAAATATCAAGCACCCAATAAAATAAAGTATAAAATCTGGAAAATAAAACCACTATGAAGAGAAATTTAATCAGCCCAAATATTACACAGATGATAGAATTAATATACAAAGATATGAACATGTGTTGTAACTTGAAATTGTACAAGATGCTACAGAAAAAGCTAAGAATATTAAGCAAACACATAAAAAAAATATATTTTAGAAGGCTCAAAGTTTTAGTAATGGATGCTATGAGGATACAATGAAAAAATACAACTGGATGGTATTAAAGACACATCAGACATTGAAGAAAAAAAGGTTAGTAAAATTAAAGACTTATCACTAGAATCCATCTAAAATCAAGCACAATGAGAGAAAATTTTTTTAAATTTTTTTAATTCTTTTTTTTTCCCATTTATTTTATTAGTTGGAGGCTAATTGCTTTACAATATTGTAGTGGTTTTTGCCATACATTGACATGAATCAGCCATGGATTTACATGTGTTCCCCATCCCGAACCCCCCTCCCACCTCCCTCTCCATCCCATCCCTCTGGGTCTTCCCAGTGCACCAGCCCTGAGCACTTGTCTCATGCATCCAACCTGGGCTGGTGATCTGTTTCACCCTTAATAGTGTACTTGTTTCATTGCTATTCTCTCTGAACCTTCCACCCTCACCTTCTCCCACAGAGAGAAAGATTTTTTAAAAAATGAACAACATTAATGATCTCTGGTAAACTCCAAATGATCTTATATACATGTAACTAGAGTCATGTATATACATGTAACTAGGGTATCAGTCCTGAATATTCATTGGAAGGACTGATGTTGAAGCTGAAACTCCAATACTTTGGCCATCTGATGCGAAGAGCTGAGTCACTGGAAATGACACTGATGCTGGGAAAGAATTAAGGCAAGAGGAAAAGAGGATGACAGAGGATGAGATGGTTGGATGGCATCACCGATCTAAAGAACATGAGTTTGAGCAAGCTCTGGGCTTTGGTGATGGACAGGGAAGCCTGGCCTGCTGCAGTGCAAGGAGTCACAAGGAGCTGGACAGAACTGAGTGACTGAACTGACAGGGGAAAAAAAAGATCAAATTGATAGCAGATTTGCTTTTGTTTAGTAAAACAGGCGATACATTTTTTTCACAATAAAATTGTGAAATGTTTTAAAAATGAAAGGTGTCAAACTAGAAATGTTTGATGAAAATGTACTTCAAAAAATGAAAACCAAAAATATTCTCAGACAAACAGATGCTGATTCATCACCAACAGACCTCCAACAAGATGAATTTAGAAGGAAATATTTCAGGCAGAAGAAAAATTAGACCAGAAGGAAATCTAAGTAAAAAAACAAAGAAAGAAACCTGGAAAATGTAATTTTGGGGTTTAAAACAATAATTGATTAAAATAAAAGCGATGACAACATATTGTCGTTTATGACATATTCAGAAATTAAATGTTTAACAGCAATGCAACCATCAGAAGGAAAGAACTAGAATATTTAAAGATTGTTACATAAATGGTATAAAGTGATATAATATCACTTGAAGATAGAATATATTAAGTTTAAGGTGAATGATATATTCCTAAAATAATCTACTAAAAATAATAACACAGAAATAATAGATAAAAACACTAAAACAATAGATAAAATAAAATCACTAAAATAGTTGATTAACCCTAACATAGTGAGTAAAGGAGAAAGAATGAAACAGATAGTTCAAGTAGAAAAGAAAGAGAATAATGATAGATGCAAGCTCAAACTTATTATAATTGTATTAAATGTAAATGGCTTCAGTTCAGTCGGCCAGTCGTGTCTGACTCTTTGCGACCCCATGAATTGCAACACGCCAGGCCTCCCAGTCAATCACCAACTCCTGGAGTCCACCCAGACCCATGTCCATCGAATCGGTGATGCCATCCAACCATCTCATCATCTGTCGTCCCCTACTCCTCCTGCCCTCAATCTTTCCCAGCATCAGGGTCTTTTCCAATGAGTCAGTTCTTCGCTTAAGGTGGCCAAAGTATTGGAGTTTCAGCTTCAACATCAGTCCTTCCAAAGAACGCCCAGGACTGATCTTCTTAAGGATGGACTGGTTGGATCTCCTTGCAGTCCAAGAGACTCTCAAGAGTCTTCTCCAACACCACAGTTCAAAAGCATCAATTCTTCGGTGCTCAGCTTTCTTTGTAGTCCACCTCTCACATCCATACATGACTACTGGAAAAATCATAGTCTTGACTAGATGGACCTTTGTTGACAAAGTAATGTCTCTGCCTTTTAATATGCTCTCTAGGTTGGTCAAAACTTTCCTTCCAAGGAGTAAGCATCTTATAATTTTACGGCTGCAATCACCATCTGCAGTGATTTTGGAGCCTGAAGTAAGGTTCAATGCTGTAAGAAGCAATATTGCATAGGAACTTGGAATGTTAGGTCCGTTAATCAAGGCAAATTGAAAGTGGTCAAACAGGAGATGGCAAGAGTGAACATCAACATTCTAGGAATCAGCTAACTAAGATGGACTGGAATGGGTAAATGGCTTAAAGACCTCAAATAAAAGGGAGAGGTTATTAGTGTGCAAAAAGAAATTAAGTTTCTACTATAAGATGTCTAGGTAATCCAACTAAAATTTAAAAGACAAGTAGATTAAAATTAAAAAGTGGGCAATGATTCTTCAAACTAACACTAATCACAAAAAACTGAAGGGATTATATTAACATCAGACAAAACAGATTCCTGAGAAAAGAATAGCAATAGTAGAGAAGATTATTTAATGATGTTAAAGGGCCAAGTTTATCAACAGTAACTGTATTTCTAATAGCTTCAGAATACACGAGAAAAAATTAAGTAGAATTGCAAGAAGAAATAGAGAAATCCGTAATAAAAGCCATAAATAAATAAATAAAATGAAAGCACCTTTTTTCTATTTATAGAAAAAGTAAAGAGGAAATCAGTAAGGTACGGAAAATCTGGTTGTAAATTATAGGAGAACGTAAATTTTGGCATGTCTATGACATCTGTATGATTGCAAGAGGTAAACTTTGTTTATAGGCATCTTTACCAAAATTTATGAGTGTATCTCTTCTACAGTCCTCACTTGTCCTCAGGATTGTTACAATAGAACTTTAAAGATTGTATGTGGATACTAATCCAGGCTTCAGTCCCGTTGAAACTTACAAATGGTATTGAGTTTTCCTTTGTCATTGTGTTTCTTATCCTTATGATGATTTGAAGACCTTTAAACCAGAGAAATACAGCTCTGATAGTGGCAATAAAACTTCTTAATTTTTGCATACTCAACTGAGTATTTCCTCCCAATGAAAAGCAAGGAAATATAACCTGCTAACGGACTTTATATTTTCCGGCTCCAAAATCACTGCAGATGTGACTGCAGCCATGAAATTAAAAGACACTTGCTCCTTGGAAGAAAAGTTTGACCAACCTAGACAGCATATTAAAAAACAGTGACGATGTATGACAAAACCCACTGAAAAAATAAATTAATTAATTAATTTAAAAAAAATAAAATAAAAAGTAAAACAAGTAAAAAAAAAAAAACAAACAGTGACATTACTTTGCCAACAAAGGTCTGTCTAGTCAAAGCTATCGTTTTTCCAGTAATCATGTATAGGTGTGAGAGTTGGACCATAAAAAAAGCTGAGCACTGAAGAATTGATGCTTTTGAACTGTGGTGTTGGAGAAGACTCTTGAGAGTCCCTTGGACTGCAAGGAGATCCAACCAGTCTATTCTCAAAGAGATCAGTCCTGAATATTCAATGGAAGGACTGATGCTGAAGCTGAAACTCCAATATTTTGGCCACCTGATTTGAAGAACTGACTCATCAGAAAAAACCCTGATGCTGGGAAAGTTTAAACGAAGGAGGTGAAGGGGACAACAGAGGATGAGATGATTGGATGACATCACCGACTCAATGGACATGAACTTGAGTAAACTCTGGGAGTTGGTGATGGACAGGGAAGTCTGGCATGCTGCAGTCCATTGGGTTGCAAAGAGTCAGACACGACTGAGCGACTGAACTGAGCTGAAATGACTTTAATATACTTAGAGCTGCATGTGCCATTAAACTAGAATGCTATAACCCTTGAACATAAATAGCAAAAAAGTATGCATATCAATTGAAAATGTTTTTCCCTGAATAGAAGGACAAACCAGAAGAAAATTATGTTAGCTTTCCAAAGAGAATCACATATATACAAATAAGTATGTGAGTGTATGAAAGACAAATAGAAATCATAAATCCAAAAAGTTAAAAACAAGTGTACAAAAAATAGGAAGATTATAGAGAGGGTTCATTGAACTCAAGAAAAACACATTATCTCAGAAGTGGAAAATAAAATATACCATGTATTAAAAGGTACAGACTAAAAGAAAATAAGGGAGAGAGGGAGTGATAAGTAAGAAAAAGAAAATAGTACCAATAAAAAAGCAAAAAGCGGCAAAAAGAAAATAGTAGAAACTGAAGACCAAGAAAGAACAATGTATTATCAGAATCTTTTAAAAAGTAAAACAATGTAACAGACCTAACATTTAAAACTATAATCCAATAAATACTTTTTAGAAAAAAATAACCTAAAAGTTGAAAGAGCTCATTGAGTATATCAGTGGGAAGAAAAGGAAGGAAGAATGATTCACTCTGGTAAAGAGCCAAACGAAATACTCAGCTTTCAAAAGTAGTCTTCAAGGTAAAAGTCATATAAATTTTTAAAACTAAAAGACTAGGTTTGCATCAGAAATTTAAAAAGCAACATATGAAGCAAAGAATAATTAAGCAGCTTTTTTCTCTAAGCCAATAAACAAAGGTAAAATATTTTCTATCTAGTCATGCTGTCATTAAAGCATCAAGACCATAGAGAAAATCTTTCAACATTAACTTAAAAATGTTTGCAACTAGATTTTAAAGGAATCTCCACACTGTTCTCCATAGTGGCTATACTAGTTTGCATTCCCACCAACAGTGTAAGAGGGTTCCCTTTTCTCCACACCCTCTCCAGCATTTATTGCTTGTAGACTTTTGGATAGCAGCCATTCTGACTGGCGTGCAATGGTACCTCATTGAGGTTGTGATTTGCATTTCTCTGATAATCAGTGATGTTGAGCATCTTTTCATGTGTTTGTTAGCCATCTATATGTCTTCTTTGGAGAAATGTCTGTTTAGATCTTTGGTCCATCTTTTGATTGGGTCATTTATTTTTCTGGAATTGAGCTTCAGGAGTTGCTTGTATATTTTTGAGATTAATCCTTTGTTTCTTCATTTGCTATTATTTTCTCCCATTCTGAAGGCTGTCTTCTCACCTTGCTTATAGTTTCCTTTGTTGTTCAAAAGCTTTTAAGTTTGATTAGGTCCCATTTGTTTATTTTTGCTTTTACTTCCAACATTCTGGGAGGTGGGTCATAGAGGATCCTGCTGTGATTTATGTCGGAGAGTGTTTTGCCTATGTTCTCCTCTAGGAGTTTTATAGTTTCTGGTCTTACATTTAGATCTTTAATCCATTTTGAGTTTATTTTTGTGTATGGTGTTAGAAAGTGTTCTAGTTTCATTCTTTTACAAGTGGTTGACCAGTTTTCCCAGGACTACTTGTTAAAGAGGTTGTTTTTTTTCCCATTGTATATTCTTGCCTCCTTTGTCGAAGATAAGGTGTCCGTAGGTACGTGGGTTTATCTCTGGGCTTTCTATTTTGTTCCATTGATCTATATTTCTGTCTTTGTGCCAGTACCATACTGTCTTGATGACTGTGGCTTTGTAGTAGAGCCTGAAGTCAGGCAGGTTGATTCTTCCAGTTCCATTTTTCAGCAATCCCACTCCTGGGCATACACACCAAGGAAATCAGATCTGAAAGAGACACGTGTACCCCAATGTTCATCGCAGCACTGTTTATAATAGACAGGACATGGAAGGAACCTAGATGCCCATCAGCAGATGAATGGATAAGGAAGCTATGGTACATATACACCATAGAATATTACTCAGCCATTAAAAAGAATTCATTTGAATCAATTCTAATGAGAAGATGAAACTGAAGTCCATTATACAGAGTGAAGTAAGCCAGAAAGATAAAGAACATTACAGTATACTAACACATATATATGGAATTTAAAAAGATGGTAACCATAATCCTATATGCAAAACAGAAAAAGAGACACAGATGTACAGAACAGACTTTTAGACTCTGTGGGAGAAGGAGAGGGTGGGATGTTTTGTGAGAACAGCATTGAAACAAGTATACTATCAAGGGTGAAACAGATCACCAGCCCAGGTTGGGTGCATGAGATGGGTGCTCAGGGCTGGTGCACTGGGAAGAACCAGAAGGATGGGGTGGGGAGGGAGGCGGGAGGGGAGATCAGGATGTGGAACACATGTAAATCCATGGCTGATTCATGTCAATGTATGGCAAAAGCCACTACAATATTGTAAAGTAATTAGCCTCCAATGAATAAAAATAAATGGGGAAAAAAAAAAATGCTTGCAAACATCTACACTTCTTGAGGAATATACCAGAGGGAGACCTTCCTTCAAAAACAAATGCTGCCTGTAAAAAACTAAACAAAAGTACTAATGATGAGTAACTTTTTTAGGTTAATTAATTAATTTTAATTGGAAGATAATTACTTTACAATATTGTGATGTTTTTTGCCAAACACTGACATGAATCAGCTATGAGTGCACATATGTCCCCCCATCCTGAACCCCACACACACACCTCCCTCCCTACACCACCCCTCTGGTTTGTCCTAGAGCACCGGCTTTGAGTGTCCTTCTTCATATATCAAACTTGCACTAGTCATCTATTTTTCATATGGTAATATACATGCTTCAATGTTATTCTTTCAAATCATCCCACCCTCGTATTCTCCCACATAGTCCAAAAATCTGCTCTTTACAACTGTGTCTCTTTTGCTGCCTCCCATATAGAGTTATTATTACTGTCTTTCTAAATTCCGTACATATGTGTTAATATACTGTATTGGTGTTTCTCTTTCTGACTTACTTCTCTCTGTATGAGGGCTTCCCTGAGAGCTCAGTTCGTAAAGAATCCACCTGCAATGCAGGAGACCCAGTTTGATTCCTGGGTAGGGAAGATCCACTGGAGAAAGGATAGGCTACCCACTCCAGTGTTCTTGGGCTTCCCTTGTTGCTCAGCTGGTAAAGAATCTTCCTGCAATGAGGGAGACCTGGGTTCAAGCCCTGGGTTTGGAAGATCCCCTGGAGAAGGGAAAGGCTACCCACTCCAGTATTCTGGCTTGGAGAATTCCATGGACGATATAGTCCATGGAGTCGCAAAGAGTCAGACATGACTGAGTGACTTTCACTTTCACTTTTCAGTTTCTCTCTGTGTAATAGGCTCCAGTTTCAACCACCTAATTAGAACCGACTCAAAAGCATTCTTTTTAATAGCTGAGTAATATTCCATTGTGTATATGTACACAACTTCCTGATCTATTCATCTGCCAATGGACATCTAGGTTGCTTCCTAGCTATCATAAACAGTATTGCAATGAACATTGGGGTACATACATCTCTTTCAATTCTGGTTTCCTTTGTGTGTATGCCCAACAGTGGGATTGCTGGGTCCTAGGGAAGTTCTATTTCCAGCTTTTTAAAGGATTCTCCACACTGTTCTGCATAGTGGCTGTACCAGTTTGCATTCCCACCAACAATGTAAGAGGGTTCCTCTTCTCCACACCCTCTTCAGCATTTATTGTTTGTAGACTCTTTGACGGTGGTCATCTGACCATCATGAGATGATAACTCATTGTGGTTTTGATTTGCATTTCTCTAATAATGAGTGATTAGCATCTTTTCATGTGTTTATTAACCACCTGTATGTCTTCTTTGGAGAAATGTCTGTTTAGTTCTTTGGCCCACTTTTTGGTTGGGTTTTTCATTTTCCTGGCATTGAGCTGCATGAGCTGCTTGTATATTTTGGAGATTAATTATTTGTCAGTTGTTTCATTTGCTATTATTTTCTCCCATTCTGAAGGCTGCCTTTTTCACCTTGCTTATTATTTCCTTCATTGTGCAAAAGCTTTTAGAGGAAAACATAGGCAGAACATTCTCTGACATAAATCACAGCAAAATCTTCTATGACCCCCTCCCACAGTAATGAAAATGAAAACAAAAATAAACAAAAGGGATTTAATTAAACTAATGGTGAGTATTTTAAAATCACCAAATGTGCACCCTAGGCCTAAACAGAAAATATATGAGGATGGAAAAATAATTTTAAAATTGTTTAATAAAAACTGAAACAATACAATAAAGTAGGAAGACTAATGAGAAGACAATGGGAAATTATAGTAAACCATTTTAGTATGTCAATAGGTGGCATTAAATCATACAAAAAAATGAGTGGTTAAAATATTAAATAATAAACTAGGAAACTAAAGAAAATAGAAGTATGCATGTACAAGAGTAACTATTACAATCAACCACTACAATTCAATTATAAAACTTTCTTAAAAAGTACCAACTTTTTTCTAGCCACAGAACATATACATCTCCTAAGGAAACAACTAGCGTATAAAGCAAATTACACATAATTGCAAAAGTTGTAACAGAGTTTATACCAAAGGCAATAATATATGTAAATATCAATGGAATTAACTCATGTAACTAAAAATAATTTTTCAGTTTGGTTCACAAACCAAAATCTAACTATGTTTTACTGTAAGCACACCTAACACCAATTCAGAAAAACTACAAATAAAGAATGGGCAAAAGTATTATGGCTGTAGAGAGGAAGAAGGGATAAATTATAAGAGTTTGGAGTTAACATATACACACTACTACACATAAAATAGATAATGAAATAAGGTATCTATATATGCATACATAGGTGCATATGTTCTAAGTCCATTCAGTCATGTCTGACTCTTTGCAACAATATGAACTGCAAGCTGCCCAGGCTCTTCTGTCCATGGGATTCTTCGGGCAAAAATACTGGAGTGCCGTGCCTTCCTTCAGGGGATCTTCCAAACCCAGGGATCGAAGCAGCATCTCCTGCAGCTCCTACAGTGTATTCTTTACCACTGAGTCACCAGGGAAACCTACATGTACATATACATATACACATGCTGCACATCTGTGACTAACACAGCACTGTAAATCAACTATGAAAGTGGAAGTGCTAGTCACTGTTGTCTCTGATTCTTTGCAACCCCATGGACTGCAGCCTTCCAGGCTCCTCTGTCCATGAAATCCTCCAGGTAAGAATACTGCAGTGGATACCCTTGCCTTCTGCAAGGGAGAAGGTAGTCCCCTCTCTGGGGGATCTTCCCAATCCATGGATCAAAACCCACATGTTCTGCATTGCAGACAGATTCTTCGCTGGTTGGGCCAGCAGAGAAGCCCCAAGAATACTAGAGTAGATATCCCTTCCCTACTATACTTCAATTTTATAAAAAATGTATCAGGCAAATAAAATGAAATGTGCTAATATCAAAGTAGAATTTAGAAAGTAGAAATATTTCAAACAATATATTCTATCAGATACAAAAAAAAAACTGGAAATTAACAACAAAAACAAAGAGCAGACAAATAGAGAAACAGGCTCTTTTATCTAGAAAGTTTTTAACCTTTTATCAAGCAAATCTGGGGTAGAGGGAAAAGTATATTCTGAAATTACAAATTTAAAAAGTTAATCAATCATGAAGAAATCAATACATATCATGGTGTATGTGTACATGGTAGATTCAATTTATTATTAGACAAAATTCATATCAATATAAACTTTATCAGTAATACAGAAATTATGAAAACTAGTGAGTTGCTCTTACAGGTTGGAAGATTAGATAAAGGGACACAAAGTAAATCTTCATGTGGAAATCAAAAGAAGATAATAATGGGAAAATATTATGAGACAGAGACTAGAAAAAATATATATAATTAATAGTTCAACATTCAGAAACTGATAGCCAATGTGTTCAAATAAAAAAGGAAAAACTACAAGCAATATAAGAAATTCAATGGAAGAAATAAAACTGAAACACAAGTGACTGAAAAATTATGAGAAAAATATGTAGATCCTTCTGAAAATATGAAAACATATGAAATCCATAATTTCCTAGCAAAATACAGACTATCAACATTGATCTCTTGAGTTAGCTTACACATTCCAAAAGGAAATAAAAGACATTGTGATAGTTAAAATATTTAAAAAAATATCCCCCCACCTAAAAAATCAGCAGACATAGAAGTCTCCACAAGAAAATTCTGCCAGATAATAAAAGATTACATAGTCCAAATGTTGTACAAGTTATCCTAAGCATTAAAAAGGTAAAGACATTTCCCAAGTTTTTGTAAAACAAATATAACATTGTATGTAAAACTGTAAATCAATCTTCTCTTGAATATACGATGTAAAAACATAAAAATATCAGTGAAAAGAATCCCACAAGTGGCTGCTGTTGCTCTAATATAAAGATGTGCATCTGAAGTGACCTTCTCCATAGAGTATAGGTACACCTTCCAGTTTAGGGCAGAGAATGACACAGAGTGTTCCTGACGGTTGGTATAACCAGCATCAATAGTATTCAACTGACATCTGTGTTAAGAGTCTGTTACAGGAAATTTTTATTGAGGAAATAGGATAGTAAATAAGAAATTTACTGTTTTCTTCAAGAAATTCTCACAAACCATTTTGTCTAGTCAAATGGCTTGTTCATCTGGAAAAACTTCTCTCATACTGAAACAATAGATTGCATACATGGACACAGACCACTTACTAGACAATAGTTAAAAACTTTTGCACAAAAATATTGTTATTTTTATCCAATTTCTATTAGCTCCCCATCTCAGAAGCATATCTTAAAACTCATGAGCCTAGACACAAAATGTCTATAAATATCTTTCTTCAGCCTACTTCTGAGACAATATTTTCAACTTAAGTTCTCCCTTGATGCAATAAATTTAATGAATTCAGATTTCCTTTATCAATAGGTTTTTTTGCTAGCCTTCATGGAACATTCAGTTATCAGTGCAATATGACATTGACATTGCTCAGTCGTGTCCAACTCTTTCCGACCCCATGGACTGTAGCCTACCAGGCTCGTCTGTCCATAGAATTTTCCAGTCAAGAGTCATGGGGTGGGTTGCCATTTCCTTCTCCAGGAGATTTTCCTGACCCAGGGATCGAACCTGGGTCTCCCGCATTGTAGGGAGATGCTTTACCATCTGAGCCACCAGGGAAATCAATGCAATACCATTTCATGCTTTTAATATAGTCACCACAGTAAAAGAACATATTTAATATAAAGCTTTGAAAATCAATGTTACCAATCATCCTTCAGACAAATTTAAAATTGAAACTCATAAGCTAAAATAAAAGATTTAGAAGTAATTTTTGCTTCATTTGCACATGTTTTGGGCTTCCCAGGGGATGCAGTGGTAAAGAATCTATCTGCCAATGCAGGAAATTCAAGAGATATGGTTCAATCCCTAGATCAGGAAAATCCCCTGTAGAAGGAAATGGCAACCCACTCCAGTAGTCTTACCTGGGAAATCCATGGATAGAAGGGGTTGGTGGACTACAGTCCAGGGGGTTGCAAAATAGGCAGACAGGAAAGCACACATACATGTAAATGTATTCATGTTCACACACATTCTTATTTTAATGGGACCAACATTTTTCACAGACAAAATTCGAATATCAAAAAAAAGGTTTGTAAAAATGTTTGCCTTTCCTACTGTTAGGTCGGTGCAAACGTAATTGTGATTTCAGGCTGTGACTTTTAAATCATAACTAGATTCAAATACATCTTTATTAATCAAAATAGGAACCATTATATTCAGCACATTTTTGCCATTTGTTTATTCCTGTAGCATAAATATACCTGTTTCGGGATTCAGCGAACTCTTGGAGAGCATTTTCTACCTCCTGCTGGTTGTGGAAGCATTTTCCCTGCAGAAAGTTGTCGAGGTGTTTGAAAAAGTGATGGTCTGGTTATTTGGTGAGAGATCAGGTGAATATGGCGGATGAGGCAAAACTTTGTAGCCCAGTTTGTTTAACTTTTGAAGCATTGGTTGAGCGACATGCGGTTGGGCATTGTCATGGAGAAGATTTGGGCCCTTTCTGTTGACCAATGCTGGCTGCAGGCAATGCAGTTTTCAGTACATCTCATTGGTTTGCTGAGCATACTTCTCAGATGTAGTGGTTTCACTGGGATTCAGAAAGCTGTAGTGGATCAGACAGGCAGCAGACCACTAAACAATGACCCTGACCTTTCCTTGGCGCAAGGTTGGCTTTGGGAAGTGCGTTGGAGCTTCTCCTCAGTCCAGCCATTGAACTGGTCATAACCGGTTGTCATATAAAATCCACTTTTCATCTCACATTACAACTCAATCAAAAAATGGTTCATCATTGTTGTTGCATGGAATAAAAGAAGATGACACTTTAAAACATTTTTTTTTTTTTGAATTTGCAGTCAGCTCATGAGGCACCCATTTATTGAGCTTTTTCACCTTTCCAGTTTGCTTCAAATGCTGAGTAACCATAGGATGGTCAATGCTGATTTCCTCAGCACCTTCTCATGTAATTGTAAGAGGATCCTGTACAGGGATCCTCTCAACTGGCCATTGTCACCTTCCCATAACCAGCAACTATGCTCCCCAACTTTAAGGCTCTTGTCTCCTTTGCAAAACTTCCTGAATTACAGCTACACTGTACTTTCATTAGCAGTTTCTGGGTCAAATACATTGTTGATGTGACAAGTTGTTTCCACTGCTTTACAACCCATTTTGAACTCGAATAAGAAAATTGTTTGAATTTGCTTTTTGTTTAACATCACTTCTGTAGTCTAAATAAATATAAAATAAATAGCAACTAATAAGTCATTAGCAAAAAAAAAAAAATACAGTGAGAAATGATCATTAAAATCATGTATAACATAAACACATTTATTTAAGAAGGTATTCCAATATCAAATGACAAAGTTCAGCAATGTAAAACCACAGTTACTTTTGCACCAAACTAATACATACTTCATGCATTTTTTATTATATCTATTATAGTCTTATAAAGTATTTTTTCCATGGCCTGGTAGTTTAAGGCTAAATACTGTTGCATTATTCATTTTAACTTTATGATTGTAAGAATGCCATTTTACTTCTCAATACTTTGTGAGAAAAAAAAACTGTATATATCATCAATTCATGTTTCAAAACTGTTTATTAATCCTTTGCCAAATTATATTATAAAGTTGTTTTCATGGAAACTCTTAAATATATAAAAGATCATACAATATTATATTTTATTTTCCTCCATACAAATCTGTAAACTTCACTGAAAAATTCATTTGCTCCAGCTGTCACAACAAACGTTTGCATGGCAATGAAAGTACTAATTGATATGTAGATCTGTTATTTACTGAGATGTCTCATGGCCTCTAGTGGTGCATTGTATATGCGCACTGTGAAAAGCAGACACATTCTCCAAAACAAATCATGGAACAACAGCTGGATAACAGAATTGAGTTACAAAATCACTCACAGTTCGGAATATCCAGTACCTTTTCTGCCTTCCTTCTATCTGTGTGCTTGTCAAGGAATAGGAATACGTTGCGTATCCAGGTTAGAGTAATTCCAACAATAACAAGAAATTAAATGGGAGTCCAGAAAAATATGAGACTATTACATTATGTAAAGGTCATGTGGAAAAATGATTTCAAATATGCAAAAAAAAAAATGATTATTCAAAGTTACTGAATAATAGAGAGACAGCAAGTTGCCTCTAACTTTCAGTTTTCTTGGACTGTTCTCAAGTAAAGTGAAAATTTGCTATTAAATAATAGTAGTATTGGCTTCCCTGGTGGCTTAGATGGTAAAGCATCAGTTTACAGTGCAGGAGACCCGGGTTCGATCCCTGGGTTGGGAAGATCCCTGGAGAAGGAAATGGCAACCCACTCCAGTCCCCTTGTTTGGAAAATCCCGTGGATGGAGAAGTCTAGTAGGTTACAGCCCGTGGGGTCGCAAAGAGTCAGATATGACTGAGCGACTTCACGTTTCACAATAGTATTATTAATAATAGTACCATTAATGATACCAACCTCTTACTGAATGTTTTTTTGTCTATCAAAGACCATTACTCAAATTATTTCTAATCCTCACAACAACCATACAAGCTGTCAATTTAACATTCAAGTTAAAAGTCTCATCTCAAGGTCATTTTTTTTACATGATGCTATATTTCTTATTCTACAAATGATAGAGAAACGTGGGGAATACTTGTGTGAGAGTTATCACTTTCCTTTAGTATCTACATTGGTAAGTCTCCCACCCTAGCCCAAATCACTGTATTTCCTTCCTGCCTTGCCAAAACATTTTCTTTGGTTACTTTATCCCCCTTGTATTGACCATTGCCCTCATTTGAACCTGGACACTTCCTAATTCCTATTTCAGTACTCAGATGAAACAAGAAACAAATTCAATTCCTCTTGAAACATATACTCATAGACACTACTCTCAGTATTTAATCATCACAAGTGTGATCAATAATTGAGCTAGGAATTATATTTTTATAGTAAATATTCTTCATTAGATTCTAAGTTATACCAGGGACAATATTCGCAGGTAGGCCCTTCATGCCTTTTACAATTCCTGACATATAGCAGGAGCTCAGTAAATATTAAGAAACAGAAAGGCAATGATATTTGAGGTAACAAGCTCTCTCTTTTGTCTCCTAAGTTTCTGTTTCATGGAACAGACAGATTTTAGTGTTGAAAAGTTCTTTAAACTTCATTTAGCTAGAGGTCAGATGCTTGCAACTGAGCTATAGAATCTCTTGAAATTGTCACCTGTTCTGAGGTTAGACATCTTTTATCTTGGGAAATTCAGTTAACACATTGTTGTTCAAGACCAGATTACTAAATCCAGAAATCATTCAATAAAAATGTGTATTTGGGCAGCAAGCTAAATTCAAATCTATCAAACTCATTACTTAATTTCTACTTTTCCAACTGGAGAAAGGAGGTTTAAATAACAACCAGAAAATATTAAGAATGATGTCTGTTGACCTTCTACCTGGGCATAGATAATGCAGATCCTTAGACAATACATACCCTTAGATATAATCTGTGGATCTTTCTGACAGTTAGATGTAATTCCAACTGTGCTTCAGGGAAAGGTCTGTTTGCTAAAACATTCACTGCAGGTGATTGTTCCAGCTCACTGGAATTTTGTTATTTCTAGGATAATATCTAGCACAGAAAAACAAAGCTTGATGATTTTGAAATGTCACTATTTCAGAATGGTTATAAATTGGACTCCTCTGAGAATGTTTATATAAGGTTTAAAGGGCAAAAAACTTGGAAAGGTAGTCATACAGTAGGGTAATTTTCCAATTGTCATACTGCTGTTTTTTTTTAAACACTGGAGACATATACAGACGAAAAGAAAACTTCCAGAGATTCACTTCATGAGTAGAATTACATTTATGTTATAAAACTTTAATAGTGCCTAGTCTTTTTCTATTTTTTTTATTATTTTTTTTTTACATTCAACATTCTGAATCACACATGCTTAAATTGGTAACATGTAAATAGCTGCGGCATTACAGGAAGGGAAAGCCCAATCTCATTTAATTTGCCATTCTTCCCTGGTCCTCATATATGAGAAGCTAGCTATATTAGAATCTCTTACATAATATTGCTAACAAAAGCAATTTGTTTTGCTAAATATTTTTTAACATATAGGTTTCTTCACAGTAACTATGTTTGCATTTCAAACTATTTTATCTTATTCAATTAGACTGATTGATCATCCCCTACATTTCCTTTAAATAAAATGCCGAAATAATAGTAAAATTCTGGCAAAGAGAAATGAATATACCTGCATGTGTTTCCAGTCAAAACTATATACCCATAGCAGGTACTCCTTTTTTTTTAAACACTGGCTGATGTTATAAAACACTCACCTTTGTCCACAGATTCATGTTGTTCCCCATGGTGCATTGTATTATTTGTTTTCCTGACAACATACACTCAAGAATCTGACAGTATATCACTTTCAATTAGATATCAAAGAGTGGCAGACAAAAACTCAAGGGGAAGATGTATTTTGACTTAATGCCAGTATAAAAGAGTTTTTACTCTGGAAAATATTGTTGGTACCAAATAAAATCCCAGATATTATAGAATCAAAGTTGTTATAAAACATCTATGATATACTTTTATATTAGAACATCAATATGTAATTTTTTTCTTTCACTTTAATGGTGGGAAAACAAGGCTATTAGTACGAGCCCCTCCAAATGCTGTCACTATTAACAAAATATTCTCAACTCTATACCCAGCCAAATACCTTTCTTTTTAAATCTCTAACAAAATACGAGGGAGTAACTAATAGAGATTTAAAATGCACAAGAAATCACTATGATACAAGTAAAATAAAACAATAATAAGACTACAATAATAATAATATAGATAGTTCAGTCTTCTCTGGTGGTTTAGACAGTAACCAATCTGCCTGCCAATGCAGGAGATCCTGGCTCAACACCTGGGTCAAGAAGATCCTCTGGAGGAGGAAATGGCAACCCACTTCAGTATATTTGCCTGGAGAATTCCATGGATAGAGGAATCTGGCAGGCTACAGTCCTTGGGGTTGCAAAGAGTTGGATATGACTGAGTGACTAACACTCATTCAGATTCATAAATAGTTTCATGAGACAGTTAAGAGACAAAACATACTGAATCATTTCATTGAACACATTACAGATTAGGTAAACTGACAAGCAAGTATGCATATAGTCATGCTTTACTGAATACCTTAGGGCTTAAATTGCATAGCTTTCAGGCACTCGATTCCTTCCATCTGGGCTTAGCCATTTTTTCAGAGGCCCGAGATGCTCATAAATAACAGATTCCTTGAAACATCTTTTGACAGAGTATTAGATAAAAGATTAGTTAAATATCTGGCAGATAGGTAGCTGTGTCAGCAAAACAAGCCCCTTCTATTGTACAAAGCTATCCATAAATCAAATGGGAATGTGTGAGTTTCCTTTATATAAAGTTTGTTTCTCAAGGACAAGATCAATGTAGAGGAGCATAGACAAAGTGTGAAAGCAACCACCAGTCTTGGTTGAAGTTTAATAGTTCCAGAGAGAAAGAATTTTTGTATTTCAGCACATTAGGCCTTGCTCATATTACAAGTCTACTTTATATCTCAAAAATTATATTGATAGTAATTTCTTTGTAGCTCAGCTGGTAAAGAGTCTGCCTGCAATGTGGGAAATCTGGGTTCAATCCCTGGGTTGGGAAGGTTCCCTGGAGAAGAGAACGGCTACCCACTCCATATTCTGGCCTGGAGAATTCCATGGACTATTCCATGGGTTCGCAAAAAATCAGACATGACTGAGCTACTGCGACAGGTAACAGACAGTAATTTCTTCACCTATCCACCAATGAGTATGTGCTGTGTATATCACTCTAAGCTACAACTTATCAAATTTCTCAACTTTTTGACCCTCACACCAAATCCAAACCCATGAAGATATCAAATATGTTTACTTTTTTGTTATTTTGAGTGTGCCTCAGGCTTCTTATCTTTTTGGAAGATTTTATTTTATTATGAATGAGTACAGTCCATGTACTTTATTTTTCAAGTTACTCTGCACATCTTACATTTATTCTGTTTGGTCTCAGAAAGCTCTGCATTAATCACATTGTTCCAATGTATGTTCTCAGCATACAATTGTTACTCTTTCAGGAAAAGAAAAATCCAAAAAAACTAAGCTGCATTCTTTAAAAATAAGAATTTCCTATATAGTATGCAAAGTAAAGGTATGGAAAAAAAATTGGAAGTAGGAGTAAAAAGAAAATCAAAGTTATTTTTGTTTATGCTTTGACATGTAACTCACCACAATGAAATTATTCAACATAACAATTAAATTATTATTAATAATAATGACAGTCAATCACTATATTGAGTTACTAACATGTTTACCAATTTCTTTGTTTTCGTTTACCCTCACTGATAACTATCCAATCTTCAATCTTTTCTTTGGATTTAATTTCCTCTTTATTGAAGTATATTGGTTTTACTTAATTTTAAATAATGAGCCATGATTGATTTTTTTTCTTTGTTTGAATATGTTCTCATTTTGCCCTCAGTCTAGAATTACCTATTAACATAATATTTGATTCTAGTTTGACAGTTGTTTATTATCAACATGTAGAAGATATTAGTTAACAGTTTTATGGACAACTTTGAGGCTGATGAGGTCTGTTAGAAACATTACTTTAATTGTAATATATTTTTTAATGATTGTTGTTATAAAGATTTATATACATATATATGTATTTTAGTTTTAATAGATAGCTAATATGACAAGGAGCTTAGCTTGGTAGTCTGTGATGTTCTAGAGGGGTGGAATGGGGAGAAATTGGGAGGGTAGTTCAGGAAGAAGGAGATATATGTATACTTGTAGCTGATTCAAGTCGTATAGCAGAAACCAGCGCAACATTGTCTTCCATTTAAAATCAAAATTTATTTAAATTTAAAACAATAATTGTGAATATTTTGTATGGAATTGTGCTTATTAGTCCAGTTAATTACTTGGTGTGCTCCTTTAATGTCAGGACTCAAGCTTGTCTTCAAATGTAGGATGCTTTCAACATTCTCTTTTAATTTTGCTGTACCCACATTATATATAACTAACTTAAAAAAAAGGATAATTAAATACATTTATCTAGAAAAACGAATTAAGTGGTGAAATACTTTTAAGTAGATTCAAAGTCCAACTCCCAAATATATTTGCTGATGGAACAAACGAAGTTGTAATCGAGCTAGGCTATAGAGATGCAAGCAGAAGACAGCTTATCAGAGGAGATATTGACAGCTAAAAAGAATAATCAAAAGAACACCACAGAATAACAGAAAAATACTGCAGGCAAAAATGAATCACAAAGAATGCCATGGTAATTCACTATTCACAACTATTCTATTAGGACAGTTCATATTTACAAAGAACAAAAACTGACACAGTATGTCCCTAGACCAGTAAGGAACTCATGGATGTATTGTCCTAACTTCTTTACAAATAGACTGTTGGTCTCCAGAAAAGTAGTAGGGACATTGGGTAGGAAATTTAAGGCCTGATATTAGCCTAAATTCAGTGAAAAAGTAATTAATAAAAATAACAGTCAGCTATCTGGTCAAGTCTTGAGTGGTAAAAACGCTTGCACAGGTTTTTCTGTAACATCTTAAAGAAAAACCTGAACGAACTTTTTGGTCAACCCAATGCGATCAGATTGGGGTGCTGGGAGAAAAACAAACAAATAAGGTGAGAGTAGTCTTTATAAGATAAGGTTTTGAGACTTGGATAATAAGAGCAGAACAAAAATATGTAGGATTTTGGATGAAATGAGTAGATTATCCCAAATATCAACCAAAACAGAAACCTTATAGGCTTTGACTTATCTGGATAACACTGACTTTATTCTCTAGTAAGATCTTGTGAGAAAATCCCGTTGGTACTATCGACGTGTTACCCCATAGGGAAGACAAGCTTGAAGGAGAAAAAGAGAGGTCGTATTTCAGGGTCCAATTTAATGGATTCTGTTGCTAACGTTTTAAGGTGAAACTAAATATAGATCAGGTTGAATGGAGGAAATAAAATATTTTGTATTAAAATTCCCTGAATCATGATTTTATGCTTTTCAAAAAACAGAAAATGGTAAGAGCATATGTATCAATTGGTCAGTTTGAGTAACAATGAGATTATTTTGTAATTATAATTATTATTCAATATCTTGAAATATTTTCAAGTCAGTTTTAGACAAAGTATACTATACCTTGTGAGAAACATGGAATCTAGCTGAATCTCGTGAAGAGTAGTTATAAAAACAAAGAATGACTAAAATGAGAATTAATTGTAAAATATTAAAAAAATTTCCACATTTGATGAAATGCATTAAAACATTTTTCTTTGCACTTAGAAAAAGAAAAGGAGGTCTACTCTCACCATTTCTATTCAACATTGTACTGCAGATTAAAATTGGCTCTTTAAGCAGAGGAAAATAAATAAAAGACATACATTCAAAGAGAAAAACTAACTTTTATCCTAGGTGGCATATATGTAAATGTAGCAAGTGAAAAATAATCTACCAAAGCAATTACAAATAATAAGTTGTTTAACAAATTCACTGGATATAATTTCATATATAAAACTTTATTTCTATGTACTAACAACCAATATTAAATGACAAAATTAAAATATCACTTACAGTAATGTTGCAAATAAAAGTTGTGAGAAAAAAAGGTATAATGAAAGATGGTCAAACTTCAATGCTTAAAGCAATAACTTTAAAATTGGTGAAATAATTAACAGAGACAAGTAACTGGAAATATTTGACTATGTCCTTTGATTGAAAGATTCAAAATTATGATAACAAGTTTTCCAAAATTTTCTGAAGACTTATTGTAATTTCAATCTAAGTCTCAACAGACTTTGAGAAAGGCAAACTTATTCATTACCAGATATAAAGATATTGTATATAATATAGTAACTAGGACAATACGGTTTCCAGTACAAGAAAAAGAAAACCACTCAGACTGAGTCTGTTCTCCCGCATCCCAGAAAAAGACCCACACACTTGATTTTTAACAAAGACATCACTTAAAAATTATGGAGGTAATTTTTTTTCTCTATAAATGATGCTGAATCACACTTATTTACATGAAAAACTGAACTATTCCTCTTAGCTCATATTATACTAAAAAACTCTGAATACCAAAATATAGAATCTAAAACAAACAAGTTTACAGAATAATACACAAGGGAAGATCTTCATAACCCTGGAGTAGGCAAGAATTCCTTAAAATTAACATTAAATATACAAATATATAATAGCAAGAGAAAAATGAATAAAATTTGCTTTTTTATATTAAAAGAAAAAGTTTAGTTATCAATAAACAACACATTGAGTAGTCAAGCTACAGACAAGAAGAAGAAAATATGTATTGTGAATAGATATTTGGACAGAGGCACAGATATATAGAAACATAGATACAGCACATATTGTACATAAATGATGAAGAACACAAATGAGGCTTATATATAAAGATAACAAAAGCAATTATAAGTAAGTTACTTAGACTTTGAGAGGAATAAAAAACAAACAAAAACTTATTAAACAGGAAAGAGATTTTAGGGACTAGAGACTATCTAAATAGCAAGTATAATTTAAACCACATATAATATTCATAACATCACTAATTTTCAGGAAGTTCAGTTCAGTCGCTCAGTCATGTTCAATTCTTTGAGATCCCATGGACTGTAGTATGCCAGGTTTCCCTGCCCATCATCAACTCCCAGAACTTGCACAAACTCACGTCCATCGAGTCAGTGATGCCATCCAACCATCTCATCCTCTGTCATCCCCTTCTCCTCCTGACTTCAATCTTTTCTAGCATCATAGCCTTTTCCAATGAGTCAGTTATTCTCATCAGGTGGCCTAAGTATTAAAGTTTCAGCTTCAGCATCAGTTCTTCCAATGACTAGTCAGGAATGCTTTCCTTTAGGATTGACTGGTTTGACCTCCTTGCAGTCCAAGGGATTTTCAAGAGTCTTCTCTAACATGATAGCTCAAAAGCATCAATTCGTTGGCTCTCAGCTTTCTTTCTAGTCCAACTCTCACATCCATACATGACTACTGGAAAAACCATAGCTTTGACTAGACAGACTTTGTCAGCAGGTAATGTTTTTGTTTCTTAATATACTGTCTAGGTTGGTCATAGCTTTTCTTCCAAGGAGCAAGTCTCTTTAAATTTCATGGCAGCAGTCACTATCTGCAGTGATTTTGGAGCCCCAAAAATTAAGTTTCTCACTGTTTCCATTGTTTCCCCATCTATTTGCCATGAGGTGTTGGGACCGGATTCCATGATCTTAGTTTTCTGAATGTTGAGCTTTAAGCCAATCTTTTCACTCTCCTCTTTCACTTTCATCAAGAGGCTCTTTAGTTCTTCTTCACTTCCTACCATAAGGGTGGTGTCATCTGCATATCTGAGGTTATTGATATTTTTCCCTGAATCCTTGATTTCAGCTTTGGCTTCATCGAGCCCGGAATTTCACATGATGTACTCTGCATAGAAGTTAAATAAACAGCGAGACAATATACAGCCTTGATGTACTCATTTCCCAATTTAGAACGAGTCTGTTGTTCCATGCTCAGTCCTAACCTTGTTTCTTGACCTGCATACAGATTTCTTAAGAGGCAGGTCAGGTGGTCTGGTATTCCCATTTCTTGCAGAATTTTCCACGCTTTGTTGTTATCCACATAGTCAAAGGCTTTGATGTAGTCAATAAAGCAGAAGTAGATGTTTTTCTGGAACTCTCTTCCTTTATCAGTGATCCAAAGGATGTTGGCAATTTGATCTCTGGTTCTTCTGCCTTTTCTAAGTCCAGCTTGAATATCTGGAAGTTCATGGTTCACACACTGTTGAAGCCTAACTTGGAGAATTTTGAGCATTATTTTGCTAGTGTGTGAGATGAGTGCAATTTTGCAGTAGTTTGAATATTCTTTGGCATTGCCTTTCTTTGGGATTGGAATGAAAATTGACCTTTTCCAATCCTGTTGGAACACTCCACTTCTGAGTGTTCCAAATCTGCTGGCATATTGAGTGCAGCATTTTCACAGCACCATCTTTTAAGATTTGAAATAGCTCAACTGGAATTCCATCACCTCCACTAGCTTTGTTCGTAGTGAAAGAAAATGCAAATTATAACCACTATGCCTCTAGCAATATAGCTTAAAGGAAAACAAACCTGATAATACCACATAATTCTAAGTTGGAGGAATTCACTAATATTATTAACATGCTCAGTCATTCGGTCACATCCAACTCTTTGAGACACCATGGACTGTAGCTTCCCCCTCCTCACCAGGGTCCTCCATCCATGGGATTTTACAGACAAGCATACTGGAATGGTTTATCATTTCCTCTTCAGGGGTCTTCTCAACCAGGGATTGAACCCTCATCTCCTATAACTCCTGCCTTGGCAGGCAAATTCTTTACCATTGAGCACCTGAGAAGCAATATACTGCTAAATGAAGTGCAAGTTGATACAATTTTTTGGATAATTATTTGGCACTATACACAAAAGCCAAATATGTTCTAACCCTATGATTCAATATTTCCAATTCTAGGTTTACAAACTATATTTCTCTTTAATAGCTAGATTGCTCTCACTTTTTTTTTTTTTTTTTTTGCAAGTAAATAATTTTAGTTTTGGAAGATCTAGAGAAAGGTAGGAGATTAGATAAATGCTGAACAGAATGGAATAGAGTATACAATATATTTTTTTCCTTTTTCTTACTATATAAATAAATTTGAAAATACTTATGGTAATAATTTAAATGAGTTACTGTAGAACTAGTTTATTCATCCAAAAAGAGAAAGCGATCAAAAGAAAAGATTGCTTCATCACAGGAAAATGAAGATTCCAAGAATCTAGAAAAATATTTTTACTATTCATGGTTTTTCTTACTAAACTTTATATTTACCACAGTAAAATATTCACGTTTACTCTGAATTTCATTAAACACTGTAAATACTGCAATTACTGAGAAAATTTTGATAAATAATGTGTTAAATACTTTTAAATATTTCAGTATGTTTGCTTACATTGACTACTTAAAACAGTGTGGTTTCTCCCCTCCCCAATTTCAAAGCCACTGATTAAAATTGAAGCATATAATCTCGAAAAAAATTCTGATTTTTATTATAGAAGAAATTTAAGTTTCTATGATTTAGCTGTATAATGACTCTATTTTGAGGAATAAAACAGTCTCCCATCTTGCTTTTTTTTTTAAATGAAACTCTCTTATGATAAATTACAAATGTCTAAGGAGTGGCTCAGATGGCAGAATAGGAAGAGCCTCAGCTCATCTCCTCCCATGGGAACATCAAAATTGCAAATATTTGAAGTGCAGAAATTGAAGAGAAAGACTAGAAGAGTAGCAGAGAAAAACCTTTTACAGTTAAAGCTATAAAAGTAACACAACAAGACTGGTAGGATGAGTGGAGATTCCAAATAGTCAAGACCCATATTCCCGGGCAAGTGAGCCACAAATGAGAGCATAATGACAACTGTAGAGGTCTTCTCCAAAGATCAAGAGATCTGACCCCAATATCAAACTCCCAAGTCTGGTGAGTTATACTGAAATATGAGCCGCACAGGATATTTGACTTTGATGGCCACTGGACTTACTGTCAGGAAAGCCAGATAGCTAAAGTATATGAGATTCTGCTCCTAAAAGGTGCACACAAAACGTCACATGCTCCAAGACCGAGGACAGAACTAGTAATCTGAAAAAACCTGTGTAAAATACATCTGCTTTATCTTGGAGGGCCTCCTTGAGTCAGGAGGCAACTGGAGCTCACCCTAGAAACACAGCTGTTGGTGGTGACACCAATTTACACACCCGTGAACAGCGTGTAAGTCTTTTCTCCCTACATCCTCACCAACATTTGTGATTTGTGTTCTTTTTTGATGAGAACCATTGTGTGCTTTTCAAGTGTGAGGTTTGACTCAGAAAACCTCAATGTGATTTTTACTTTCATTTCTCTAATAATCAATTTTTCACTAAATTTATTATCTCTATGGGAAAAAAAAAAAACAACTCTAAACAAAGTGAGAATAGAAGGAACATATCTCAACATAATGGTCTTATATTACAAGCTCACAGCTGTCATCACACTCAATGATGGAAAACTGAAAGCATTTCCTTTAAGATCAAGCATAAGAAAAGGATACCTACTCTTTCAACATTTATTTACCGTGATATAGGAAATCCTAGCCACAGCAATCAGACAAGAGAAAGAAACAAGAAACATCCAAGTTGAAAAGAAATAAATACATTGGTCACTGCTTACAGATGACCAAATACTGTAAGTAGAAAACCCTAAAATACACCCCTCCAAAAAAAATCAGAGCTCATCAATGAATTTGGTCAAGTTGCAAGAATCAAAATTAACCTACAGCAATCTACTGCATTTCAGTACTGTAACAACAAAGAAAATAATTCAATTTGCAATCACATTGAAAAGAATCAAACACCTAGGAATAAACCTACCTATGGAGCTAAAAGTCATGAACTCAGAAAAATAAAAGACATTGATGAAAGAAATTTAAGACAACAAAAAGAGGTGGAAAGATATATCACGTTCATTGATTGAAAGAATTAATAATGTTGAAATGATCATATTACCAAAGGCAATCTATAAATGCAATTCCTATCAAAATACCAGTGGAATTTTTCACAGAAATAGCACAAACATTTCAAAAAATTTTATGTAATCATAAAAGATCCTGAATAGCTAAAATAATCTTGAACAAAGCTGGAAGTATCATCTCCTGATTTCAAAGCATACTATAAAACTATAGTAATCAAAACTACAGTATGGTACTGGCACAAAACAGATGCATAGAAAAATGGAATAAATTGAGAGCTTAATAGTGAACCCATATTATGTGGGTAATTAATTTACAAAAAGGAGGCAAAAATATACAATGGGGAAAACATAGCCTTTTAATAAACAGTGTTGAGAAAATGAGACAGCTACATGCAAAAGAATCAAACTGGACTACTCCCTCACACCATGCTCTAAAAGAAATTTAAAAATGGATTAAAAAGTGAAATTTAATATCTGAGATTATAATACTCCTAGAAATAAACATACACTGTAAGCTCACTGATACTTATGTAAGTAATACTATTTTGGATATGGCTCCAACGGAAAAAAAGAAAAGTCAAAGGCAAACAAATGGTACTACCTCAAATTAAAAACTTTTGCCCAGTGAAGGAAGCTATCAATGAAAAGAAAAGGCCACTTACTGAACAGTAGAACATATTTGCAAATAATATATTGCAAAATTGGTTAATATTTAAAATATACAAAGAAATAGTTCAATTCAACATCAAAAAATTCAATTAAAAAGTGATCAGAGGATCTGAATGAACAGTTTTCAAAGAATACATAGAAATGAATAACAAGCTTGCAAAAATATGTTCAACATCACTAGTCATCTGAGAAATGCAAATCAAAACCACAATGAAATATAACTTCATACATAGCACAATGACTATCATCAAAAAGACATCAAATAACAAATGCTGGGCAAGGATGTGGAGCAAAAGAAACTCTTGTGCACTGACTTTTGGAATGTACACTGCTGCAGCCACTATAACTGAAAAAATTAAAAATAGAACTCTGATATGAGCCAGCATTTCAACTTCTGGGTATTTATCTGAAGAAAATGAAAGCAGTGCTTGAAAATATATGCACCTTTATATTCATTACAGCATTACTAAAATAGCCAACATATGGAAGCAACCTGAGTACCCATCAAGGAACAAATGAATAAAGGACATTTCTTGTGCAAATCATTCTGTCTTTGTTCACTGAGAGCTCTTTCAGTTGGCTTATTTGTCTTTCTGATATATCTCCATCAAAGCACATGTTCTTTTTTCAAGTGCTTCATTATTTTCAAGTATTTTGTTACCCCCTGCTCATCTTGTATATTTTATGCCCCATTGTCACAATCAGCTATTATTCTTTCTTGAGAAATTCTGATTCCTTTATTGCAGAATGTTATTAGAAACTAAGGCCTAGATACTGGGATGTGCTCATTTTTACTGAGATATCATTTCTTCTAGGCTTTCTCAGAACAAAAGGAGGAAAGTGAGTGTGTGCATCCTAACCAGTATATGTTCACACACACAATTTGTTTCTATATGCAACGATTTATGTCTATGAATTCACACTGATATCTTCTAATGTAATCCATTAACACATGGATTGCTCTGGCTTCCTCCCTGCTTATGTGTATACTCCCACTCTAAGACTGAGAAGCCAGCCTCCCATTATCCACCATCTGCTTAACTGATCAGTTCTAATTTACATATATAAAATTTGTATAAATATTGTTAACCTGTACCATTTTGGTGAAGGGGAAAATCTATATGCTCAGCTAGGGTATAGAAGAAACAATACCAAAGATCAATGAAACTAAAAATTTAATCTTTGAGAAGATAAAGAAAATTGATAAATCTGTAGTTAGTCTTGTCAAGAAAGAAAGGGGGAGAACACAAATCAATAAAAATAGAAATGAAAACAGAGAAGTTACAAGTGACTCCACAAAAATCCAAAGGGTCATAAAAGACTATTATATGCTACTAGTATAGTCAACTTGGAAGAAATGGATAAATTCCTTGAAAATTGCAACCTTCTAAGACTGAACCAGGAAAAAAATTAAAAAAAAAAAATTAATCACAAGTAATGAAATTGAAACTGATTAAAAACTCTCAGAAGCCCAGGATTAAATTACTTCATAGGTGAATTTTATCAACCATTTAGAAAAAAGTTAACATTATTTTTCTCAAACACATCCAAATAATTGCAGAGGGAGGAATACTCTCAAGCTTATCCTATAAGGCCATCATTACACTGATACTAAAACCAGACAGTGATATCACACACATACACATACAAAAACTACAGGACACTATCGCTAATATAAACACAAAAATATTCAACAAAATACTAGCAAACAATGTGACAGCACATTAAAAGGGTCATACACCATGTTCAATAAGGATTTGTACCTGAGATGCAAGGTTTCTTCAATACATGCAAAACAATAAGTATGATACATTATTTTAAATAATTGAAGAATAAATACTATAAAGTAATCTAAATAAGTGCATAAAAAACTTTTGACCAAATTCAATGGCCATTTATAATAAGAGCTCTCCAGAAAGTAGCTATGGAGGGAACCTACCACAACATAATAAAGGCGTTCTAAGTCAAGTTCACAGAAAACATCATTCTCAAGAATGAAAACCTGAAAGCATTTGCTCTCGCAAGAGGAACAAGATAAGTGTGTCCACTCTTGCTATTCTTATTCAGCATAATTTTGGAAGTCTTAGTCTTGGTAATCAGAGAAGAAAAAGAAATAAAAGGAATGCAAATTGGAAAAGAAGTAAAACTGTGACTATTTGCAGGTGATGTGATACTTTACATAGAAAATTCTAAAAACATCACTGGAAAACTACTTGTTCAGTCACTCAGTCGTGTCTGACTCTTTGTGACCCCATGGCCTGCAGCACGCCAGACTTTCCTGTCCTTCACCATCTCCCATAGCTTGCTCAAACTCATGTTCATTGAGTTAGTGATGCCACTAAACCATCTCATCCTCTGTCATCCCCTTCTCTTCCTGCCTTCAGTCTTTCTTATTCAATGAATATAATAAAATTTCAGGATACAAAATTACTCTTCAGAAATTTCTTATACTTCTAGATACTAACAATGCATGATTAGAAAGAGAAATTTAGGAAACTATCCCATTTACGATTAAAACAAGAAGAGTAAAATATCTAGGAATAAACTGACTTAAAGAAGCAAAGTAACTGTACTGAGAAAATTATCAAAGAGTGATGAAAGAAATCAAAGACAAAACAAATAGATGGAGAGATAAACTGTATTTTTCTTTTCAAATTATCAATAGTATTTTTCAGAGAATTAGAACAAAAAGTTTTACAATTTGTGTGAAACACATAAGGTCCCAAATACATAGAGCAAACTTGAGAAAGAAAAATGGAGGTAGATGAATCGGACTCCCTGAACTCAAACTATATGAAAACCTACAATAACCAAGGCAGTGTGCCACTGACCATGAAAGAGAGATATAGATCAACAGAGCAGGATGGAAAGCCCAGAGATACACACACACACCTACTGCCACCTGTTCTCTGACAATTTACCAAGCATATACAGTGGAGAGAGAAGTCTCTTCAATGAGCGGTGTGGGGAACACAAAACAGTTACATGTAAAATAGTGAAATCAGATCACTGTCCAATAGCATGTCGGGGCTCTTCTTCAGTTGCTCAGTCATGTCCAACTCTTTGAGACCCCATGGACTGCAGTACACCAGGAGTCCCTGACCTTCACCAACTCCCAGAGCCTGCTCAAACTCATGTCCATTGAGTTGGTGATGCCATCCAACCATCTTGTCCTCTGTTGTCCTCTTCTTCTGCCCTCAATCTATCCCTGAATCAGGGTCTTTTCTAATGAGTCAGCTCTTTGCACCAGGTGGCCAAAGTATTGGAGCTTCAGCTTCAGCAACAGTCCTTCCAGTTCAGGGTTGATTTCCATTAGGACTGACTTGTTTGATCTCCTTGCAGTCCAAGGGATTCTCAAAAGTCTTCTGCAAGACCACAGTTCAAAAGTATCAATTCTTTGGTGCTCAGCCTTTTTTATGGTCCAACTCTCACATCCACACATGACTGCTGGAAAAACCATATCTTTGATTAGATGGATCTTTGTTAGCAAAGTAATGTCTCTGCTTTTTAATATGCTGTCTGGTTGGTCATAGTTTTTCTTCCAAGGAGCAAGCAACTTTTAATTTCACGGCTGCAGTCATGGTCTGCAGTGATTTTGAAGTCCAAAAAAATAGTGTCTCACCATTTCCATTGTTTCCCCATCTATTTGCCATGAAGTGATGGGACCAGATGCCATGATCTTCATTTTTTGAATGTTGAGTTTTAAGCCAGCTTTTCTCTCTCCTCTTTCACCTTTCTCAAGAGGCTCTTAGTTCCTCTTCATTTCTGCCATAAGTGTGGTGTCAACTGCATATCTGAGGTTACTGATATTTCTCCTTGAATTCTTGATTTCAGCTTGTGCTTCATCTAGCCCAGCATTTTGCATGATGTACTCTGCATATAAGTCAAATATGCAGGGTGACAATGTACAACCTTGGCGTTCTCCTTTCCCAATTTGGACCCTGTCCACTGTTCCATGTCAGGTTCTAACTGTTGTTTCTTGACCTACATTCAGGTTTCACAGAAGGCAGGTAAGGTGGTCTGGTATTCCCATCTCTTGAAGAATTTTCCACAGTTTGTTGTGATCTAGACTGTCTAAGGCTTTAGCACAGTCAATGAAGCAGAAATAGATGCTTTTCTGGAATTCTCTTGCTTTTTCTATGATCCAACGGATGTTGGCAATTTGACCTCTGATTCCTCTGCCTTTTCTAAATCCAGCTTGTACATCTGGAAGTTCTTGGTTCATGTACTGTTGAAGCCTGGCATGGAGAATTTTGAGCATTACTTTGCTAGCATGTGAAATAAGAGCAATCATGTGGTAGTTTGAGCATTCTTTCCAATATATCTAATAGAATGCAGACAAATAAGGTGGATTAAAGGTGTAAATGTAAGACCAGACACTATAGAACACTTAGAGGAAAGCATAGACAGAACACTCTTTGACATAAATCACAGCAAGATCTTTTTTGACTTACTACTAGAGTAAGGAAAATAAAAAAATAAAAATAAACAAATTGGACCTAACTAAACTTAAAATCTTTTGCATAGCAAAGGAAACCATAAACAAGACAAAAAGACAACCCAGAGAGTGGGAGAAAATATTTGCAGATGAAATCATTGACAAGGGATAAATCTCCAAAATACACAAACAGATCATTGCAGCTCAATATCCAAAAAAAAAAAAAGAACAGCCCAATCATAAAATAGTCAGAAGTCCTAAATAAATAGTTCTCCAAAAAATACATACAGATGGCTAACAAATACATGAAAGATTCTCAACATCACTTATTATTAGAGAAATGCAAATGAAAACTATAATGCGGTATCATCTCACATTTTTCAGAATGACCATCGTCAAAATATCTACAAAAATTAAATTCTGGAGAAGATATGGAGAAAAAGGAACCTTCTTAAACTGTTAGTAGCAATGTAAATTGATACAGTCACCATGAAGAAGAGTATAGAGTTTCTGTTAAAAAACTAAAAATAGAACTATTATATGACTCAGAAACCCCATTCCTGCACATATAACCAGAAAAAAAAAAGGGGGGGGATTCAAAATTATACATACACCCCAATGGTCATTGCAGCATTATTTGCAATAGCCAGGACATGAAATCAGCTTAAATATCCATCAATAAAAGAAAGGATAAAGTAGATATGGTGCTTACATACATGGGATATTACTTAGCCTTTATTATTACTTATAAACATAGAACAAAATTGTGTCATTTGCAGAGACAGGATGAACTTAGAGACTGTCATTCACAGTGAAGTAGCTCACAAAGGAAAAATATTGCATATCTACACATCATTGGAAAGACTGATGCTGAAGCTGAAACTCCAATACTTTGGCCACCTCATGCGAAGAGTTGACTCATTGGAAAAGACCCTGATGCTGGGAGGGATTGGGGTCAGGAGGAGAAGGGGACGACAGAGGATGAGATGGCTGGATGGCATCACCGACTCAACGGACATGATTTGAGTAAACTCTGGGAGTTGGTGATGGACAGGGAGGCTTGGCATGCTGTGATTCATGGGGTCGCAAACAGTCGGATACAACTGAGTGACTGAACTGAGCTGAACACATATATGTGGAATCTAGAAAAATGGTATTGATAATCTTATTTGTGAAGCAAAAATACAGACGCCGATGTAGAGAACAAATCTAGGCTACCAAGGGGAAATAGGGAGATGGGATTAATTGGGAATTTGTGGTGGATGCATTCATGCTTCTATGTATAAAATAGATAACTAATGAGAAGGCATTGTGTAACACTCAATGCTCTATGGTAACCTGAATGGGAAGAAAATACAAAAAGAGGCATTATATATATACATAAGGCTGATTTACTGTGCTGTAGAGAAACAAGTGACACAGCAGTGTAAGGCAACTATAATCCAATAAATAAATAAAATATAGATTGCATACATACAGTGGAATAATACACAGTCATAAAAATAATAAAATAATATCATTTGTAGCAACATGGATGGACTTAGAGATTGTCATACTGAGTGAAGTTAGAGAAGTGCAAACATTATATGATGTTGGTTATATGTGAAATATTTTAAAAAATGGTACAAATTAACTTATTTGTAGATCATAAATAGAGTTATCGATGTACAGAAACTATATTATGGTTTCTGAGGGAAAAGGGGGGAAGAATATATGGGAGATGAGGACCAATATATGTACACTACTATATATGTATATATATATACGTATATATATATATATATATATATATAACTGATAACTAATAGATAAGGACCTACTGTATATCAAAGAGAACTCTACTCAATACTCTGTTATGACCTATATGGGAAAAGAATCTAAAAAGCAGTGGATTTATGTTCATGTATAACTGACTCAATTTGTTGTACCGTAGAAAGTAATGCAACATTGTCAATAATCTATACATCAATGAAAATTAAAAATTAAAGAAAATAATTTTTATTTCCCTACTCATGAAAAAAATTTTACTTGAAACACAAAAAATTTCAAACAAAAGCAATTTGCCACTTAAACCTTTCTTACAATGTATCATAATTTTATTACTATTCCACTTTTTACTTCTGCTTTGAGTCAAATAATCTTTGATTCAGTCTCTTCTTTAGTTACTTTTTATAAGAATTTTTGTCACATGTCAAGCATTAGACACTAACTGGAAATATAGTTAAAATAGCAATACTTGAAAAAAGCATTTTCTTTTTCATCTATTTGACTCATGTTTGCTATATCAAGTGAATGCAGCAATATTATTTCTTACCTTTTAAATTCATTCACTTTATTCAGTTGTGAGTTCATTAATTATAGAAGGGCACTATTTTACACCTCTTTTTAGGTTCCAGTACAATTTGTTATGAATTCCATGTGATATAATCTAATTTCCAATTAGAGACAAAATTAAAATTACCTAAGAGGTTTATAATTTCTTTGAAAATGGTGAAGACAATCCAAAGCAATCATTAGGAGCAGGAACATTAATTAAAATGATGGTGATATAATTTATTAATCCTCATTTAGTAAGATATTGCATTTTTATCTGCAAGAATTTTAATTATAAATAATAAAAGATTTGTATACATACCACAATAATGAAGCATTATTAGACACAAACTCTATCATGAACTTTAAGTCCCAACTTACAATATGAATATTTACATATGACATGTGGGTGTGTTCATTAGTTAATCTAATGCCATTAGTTAATCTAATATATAAAAGTTATATATATATATATATATATAAAACCATATATATAAACTCACTAATGCACTGCATACATTAATGTCAGTGTACATATAGATATATAATATATATATTATATAGATATATAAATATACATATAATTTAGTATACTCATAAAGTATATATAACCACATACACTGAATGTTGATGTAAAATCAATATGCCTTTACATTTGACATCTGTCGCATCAATCACCTCAACTGCATGAACCTATTCCTTTCTTTACCCTAATCCATCCCATCCCCAGGCCCTTTGCTTAGTTTTCACATATATTCCTGAAAAAAGACTGAGAAAATCATCTTCTGGGAAGCCTTCTCACCATCCCTCTTTCATTATGAAATTCTTTCAAGGTAATCTTAGTATTTCTCTATGCTTAGATATATCTGCGGACAGGTATCTATTTTGTACATCAGAAATATCATCCAACTGAAAACACTGCTTTGCATCACAATTTGCCTATCTTCTAGAGCAATGCTTCTCAAAACTCAATTCTCATACCAAAAATCGTACACCTTGTTACATAGGAGGCAAGAATATAAAATGGAAAAAAGACAATCTTTTCAAAAAGTTGTTTTGAGAAAGCTAGACAGCTAAATCAATGATATTAGAACATTCCCTCACAACATCTATGAAAATAGACCTACATATAAGAAGTAACACTATAAAAGACATAGAACACAGGCAACACATTCTTTAACAAAAAGCATGGCAATATTTTCTTAGAGTCATCTCCCAAGGCAAAAGAAATAAAAACAAAAATAAACAAACAGGACATAATGCTAATCAAGCTTAAAAGTTTTTTGTTGTTGTTGTTTTGTTTTGTTTTTTTTTTTACAGCAAAGGAAACCATCAACAAAACAAAAAGATAACCTATGAGACAATATTTATAAATGAATTGAGTTACAATGAATTAATTTCTAAAATATATAAACAGTTCATACAACTCAATATCAAAAAACAAAAAGCTCCATCCAAAAAAAAAAAAGAGGGAGAAAAGATTGGACAGAGGACCTAAATAGACATTTCTCCAAAGAATACATACAGATCGCACATGAAAAGTGGCCCAAATTACTAATTACTAGGTCAATACTAACCAAAACTACAATAAGCTCTCACCTCACACCAATCAGAATGGCTATCATCAAAACCTCTACAAACAATAAATGCTGGAGAGGGTGTGGAGAAAACTAAACCCTTCTACACTACTGGTGAGAATGTAAATTGGTATAGTCAATTAATTAAGTAGATAGTCTGTGTAAAGCAAAATGCCAAAGGAGAAAGGAAAAGATGAATAGTTGGAGCACAGAGGATTTTTAGGACACAGCATATTCTACGTGACTATAGTGATAGGAATGTATCATTATCTGTTTATTAAAAGCCACACATGTACTACAACCAAGGATGACTTTGGATGATGATCTGTATTAATGTTGTTTCATCAATTGCAATAAATGCATCATCCTGGTAGGGTTGTTGAGGTCGTGGAATTGAAAATTGTACATGTATGGGGGAAGGTGGGGTATGGGAACTGTCTGTGCTTTCTAATCAGTTTTGCTGTGAGCATAAAACTTTACTTTAAAATGTCTATATATTAAAAATGGAGAGATCTCTATCTTTGATTGATGTTTATGTTTTTTGGTCATAGCTATGCTTTAACTTAAGAGTCCCTTGGACTGCAAGGAGATCCAACCCGTTCATCCTAAAGGAGATCAGTCCTGGGTGTTCATTGGAAGGACTGATGCTGAAGCTGAAACTCCAGTACTTTGGCCACCTCATGTGAAGAGCTGACTCATTGGAAAAGACCCTGATGCTGGGAGGGATTGGGGGCAGGAGGAGAAGGGGATGACAGAGGATGAGATGGTTGGATGGCATCACTGACTCGATGGGCATGAGTTTGAGTAAACTCCTGGAGTTGGTGATGGACAGGGAGGCCTGGCGTGCTGTGATTCATGGGGTCGAAAAGAATCGGACATGACTGAGCAACTGAACTGAACTGAACTGACTGATACTTTAACAATCTAGTTAATTTTGAATATTAGAAATTAGAAAATGCTCTGTAATTGAACATTACTGTCTGTAATTATGTGAAATAATTTTCAAAATATAAAAATGTACATAAGCTTCATATACTGCTATCATGATACACTCTGCCATGTGTCAGGCTCATTATCTGCTCATGATGAACATATCTCCCCATAATCTGTTAGAAATATCCAAATATCTAAGAGTGTTCTGCCTATGTATTCTCTGAAAGTTTTATAATATCTGTTTACAATAGCCAAGACATAGAAGCAACCTAAAAGCCCAAAGACAGAGGAATGGATTAAAAAATAATAATAATTGTGATACATATAAATTAATACAATGGAATTTGTTACTGTTGTTAACTCACTAAATCCTGTCCAACCCTTTTACAAATCCATGGACTGTAGCCCACCAAGCTCTTCTCTGTCACATTTTCCAGGTAAAAATACTGGAGTAGGTTAGCTTTTCCTTCTCTGAGAGATCTTCCAAACCCAAGGATTGAACCCGTATCTCCTGCCTTGGCAGGCGAGTTCTACCATAAAGAGAATGAAATAATGCCATTTGCAGCAACATGGATAGACCTAGAGATTGTCATACTGAGTGAAGCAAGTCAGACAAAGGCAAGTATCATATGATTTTACTTGTGTGTGGAATCTACATCTTAAAACAATTGAACTTATCTAAAAAACAGAAATAGAGTTACAAATGTAGAACTCAAACTTAGGGTTACCACTAGGGGAAGGAAGATGGGATACATTGGGAGATTGGGATTGGCATATGCATACTCCTATATATAAAATAGATAACTATTAAGGACATACTCTATAGCACTGAGAACTCTACCCAATACTTTGTATTTGCCTATGTAAGAAAGTAATCTATAAGGGAGTGGAGATATATATATATATATATGTTTAACTGACTCACTTTTCTGTACACCTCAAATTAGCATAACATTGTAAATCATCTGTACTCCAATATTAGAAAATAAAATAAAAATGAAAGAGAAAACATTCAAATATATGAAAGTTTACCATTTCTAATTTTGCAATACTTATATTATTCTAATTTTCTGGCAGACTTTCAGTTTCTCTATATAGCTCACCCACTTCGTCTTAACCATGTCTTTTATACCTGTATAAGCTTTTCTAATTTAGCAAAAAAGTTTTTATAAATGAGGAGTCGTGACTTAATACAGATTATTAAAAAAAGAAATTGCTTTTCTTGTTCAGTGGTTTGTTAAAATCAAACTAGTTTTAATGTCAATACATTTCTCATCTCACAAATCTTCTTAACTACATGAATTTATTTCATCTCTAGAATGCCATACCTGATAATACAATATAGGTATCAGAAAAAAGCTTATAAGAGAGAACACAAAGTGACTAAAATTCATAAAGCTTTTATTTGAATATAGGCAATTTCCTTAAGATTTTTGAGAGTTATTGTAAGGAAAAAGTTAGTTTACTTAATGATATAAACTCATTCATTTGAATCCCAAGCATAAAGTTTATTATCTGCATAACTCTGCATAATGTCTATTTTAGAAGGATAAATCTGTGATATTATGAAGACAACAACCATAATTTTGTTCTATGTGACACTTCAAATGTTCGTGCTCAATAAATGTTTGTTAAAAATAACATGCCTGCAATCACAAAATATTTGCAGTTTTCAGGAGGACAATTAGCCTGCTGTTATCCATTTACAAATACAGGGTGATTTAACTGGGTGCTAAGTTTAACACACTTATCATTTAAAAATAACTACTTATTCCTGCATAACCATAAAAGCTAATCAATCATTTCCACAATCAAAGCTAATTGATACATAATAGTTCCGATTTATGTGTGCTTAACTATGTATATATAAATAAGAATAAAATTTAAATGAAAAGTGCCTATTCTACTCTGTCAGTAGTATTATTATAAGAACTGCCAATTTTCAAAACTCATCTCCATACTTCCCAGTTAACATCATGATCAAGACATAATTTTTGGTATCACAACTGCTTGTGATAATGAGATGTCATCTCTTTCTCATTTTGTAGTTTGTATTTTTAAAATAATTGCTCAATTTTGCTGTAATATCAACAGCACTTTCTCAGTAAACAACTCCAAATGGCTTGTTGATAATAAAAGTGTTTCACAATTTATTTGTGAACCTCTTGGAATTGTTTTAACCCTTTCTCATTCAAGTTTCTCACATCCAGCAAGAGGAAGCTGACAGGTGCTATGTCTAGCTAGTTTTGCATAAAAAGTTTGTGTTTATTAGAAAAACTGTCCATCTATAATTTTCTCCCTGTAATTTTCTTTCCTTAATCTAACTCCTAAATAGAAATATTAAATGAATGCCTAATTGTGCAAGCCATATGTTAAGCATTGATCATGTAAATATGAAGAAAATTTGTCCCTCCTCCAAGAATTCATAAACTAATGGAATAAAAAGTAAAGTTGCAGACTTTCCTGGTGGTCCAGTGGTTAAGAATCCGCCTGGCACTGCAGGGGACAAAGGTTTAATCCCTGGTCCAGGAAACTTCTACATGCCCTGGGTAACTAAGACCCTGCACCAGTTACTGAGTCCATGCTCACAGATTGTGTTCTGCAACAAGAGAAGTCCACCCACCTCAAGGAAGAGTAACCCCTGTTCATGGCAACTAGAAAAAGCCTGCACACAGCAACAAAGACCCAATGCAGCCAAAAATAAATAAATGGGAAATAAAGTTGCAAGACTCATGGTAGAGCAAATAAAATACATTTAAATAATAAAAGTAAAACACAGCTAATAGTAGCCAAATGTCTAATATTAAGACTCCTCTTTAAGTATGCAGATTAAGCATGCTAAGAACAATATCTAAGAAACCAAAGCAATCTAATGACTGTAAGCTTATATATGTAGACTTATGGCACCCACAAAACTTTCATATTTTTTTTGTACTCATTTCTCAAAATGTATTTTTTAATATGTTGAAATGAACCTTCATGTGTGTGTTTGTATTCATGAATGTGTGCACTAGTGAACTCTTGCTGAAGGAGCACCTTTGTTTCCTCATATTTATAAACTTTAGTCTTTGGAAGGAAGTCAACATAACAAAAATGACATAAATCTGACTTTTAAGTTTTCTGATTTCATTAATAAAATAAATGGTCATAACCAAATGAAGCTTTTTTATTGATGGCCTCTTTTATAGACTGAGCAGAATCTGTTAAATGACTGAAAATTCAAGTTCTCTGTTTTTCCTCAATAAATCAAAATTATTGATACCTTGATTTTAAAAGTTAAAATAGCATTAAAATTCAGGCCCAACTAAAATTTTATAGGATTTTGATGGCTAAAATATTCTATGTTTAAAAGACTTTAGAATTCCTATAGATGGCACATCTGACAAATAATTTACTTAATATTAACGTAAGATATACTTAATATTAAATGAACATATAGCATAATCAGTTACTAAAAACAAGTGTGATCATTTCTCACTCTGTCCGTCTACATCATTCCTGCACCATGTACCTTAAATAGTAAGGTGAATAGTACAGGAAAGATATGTAAACCACCAGAACACTGAAAATGTATGGCCTCCAAATTCACTGTTTTCCAATGCCTTTCAGCATGTTCCAAATGTTCTTAGTTTTTCTTCTGTTCTGCTCATCAAATTTTCTATTCTAAAATATCTCTGCTGTCTTTAACTCTCTGCCCTACCATTATGCCCACTTAATTTTATCAGTGATCTCACTTGCAAATTTATAAAAGAAGTAATATCTGAAACACATATCTAGAAAGGTCTCTCTCCTTTTTAAAGCCAACTATGTACCTAAAATGTCTGTATTTTCAAACACTAACTGGCTGATTTCATGAAATTCATGTTTCAGGAGTTCAGCAACCATGGAGGCATTATCTAGTTTTCCTGCTATTCTCTGATACACTTCCATGAATATAAGAGTTTTCCTACTTTCTGGGCCTCATAAAAAGTCTTGAAGATTGAAAAAACAATCAAAACTCATCTTGAGTAGTTAGGATTTTGGTCTTAAATTTAGTTTTCCTTCTTCTATTTTTATTTCTTAAATTAAGTTATCTAACAACACTTTTTTTTTTTTTTTTTTTTTTACCCCCCCCCCCCCCCCCCATAGAGGAAATAATAAAGAGCCAAAAAGGATTCTGAGTGACATCACGTTAGGTTCTCTCCTGAAGGCAGCTACCAGTTTGCAGTAGTAAAATGGATTTGCCCAGGTTTCAGGTAGTAGTCTGTTAGGTTTTCTTGTTTTTGTGGTTGTTACAAATGCATACCAGTCCCTGGGACTACCAACGATCTATTTTTGTAATGTTTTGACACGTCTCATTTATTAAGAATGGTCCAGTGACAAGCAGTAAAATCTATACTACTGACACCACGTGGTATATTTAAAACAATTTAAAAAAAGAGTAGTACATTTAATATTTAAAACAAAAAAAAAAAATTGTGCATCTTAATTGAAGATATATAAAATTACGGTCTCCTTCATATGTACAAAATCACAAACAAAAGTACTTTCTTAGTTCTTTTTCAATTATTATTTCTGTGAAAGCTCTGCTACAAAACTAGTTCCTTCAAAAGGTCCATGAACATTAATTTAGGGGATAAAGGAGCCTCTTTTTCTAAGAATGATGTGAGAACCAGTGTTAGATTTCTGGATCACCTAACTGTAAAGTTTGTCATCAAAAATATCATTTAACAATTGAGTATTAGGACCCAGAAAATAACTAATTCATTACAAAAAAAGAAAGAAAGAAATAGAGGCCAACAAACAAGCAAACAAAAAAACACAAAAACTGTTACCAAGGGAAGACATAGAACACCCGTTAGAAAATGTGTAAAATATCACCAGTTGCGTTGTATGCTTTAATCCTTTCATGAGCAAATTTGAGTCAGATATTGTTTTCAAATCAAGGAGAGATTAAGGAGTAGGGGGAAAAAAAAAGGTTGTTGTTAAGTGGCTCAGTCATGTCTGACTCTGTGACTCCATGGACTGCAGCACGCCAGGCTTCCCTGTCCATCACCATCTTCCATAACTTGCTCAAGCTGATGTCCTTTGAGTCAGTGATGCAATCCAACCATCTCATCCTCTGTCCTCCCTTTCTCCTCCTGCCTTCAATCTTGCCCAGCATCAGGGTCTTCTTCAATGAGTCAGCTCTTCTCAACAAGTGGCCAAAGTATTGGAGCTTCAGCCTCAGCAGCAGTCCTTCCTCTGAGTATTCAGGGTTGATTTCCTTTTGGATTGACTGGTTTGGTCTCCTTGCAGCTGAAGGGACTCTCAAGAGTCTTGTCTGACACCAGACTTTGAAACTATCAGCTCTTTGGTGCTCAACCTTCTTTATGCTTCAACTCTTACATCCATACATGACTATTAGAAAAAGCATAGCTTTGACTATAAGGAACTGAGAGGGAAATAGGCAAGAAGGCCAGGGTGTCTCCAAACAGAGGAAATAGGCTACAAGTATCAGGCATGTTTTCCCTCTCTCTTAAGCGGCAGGAGTAAACGAACAAGTGTTAGATTTTTTTCCCCTTCTCTATACAAATTTAAAAAGAGGTTTCTCTTAAAATTCTATGTTGCCATAAGGACACCTGGCTCCACCTGAACTTAACTTTTCTCAAATATTGAGCTAAACAATGCGTTTTTCTTATGGAAATGTTTGTCTTAAGCTATGTTAATGAACTTCGTACTTACCCTAGACTCTGTCTTCAAGTAGTTTCCACCTAAGACTCAGAACTGACTTGACAAACCTGTATGTTTTACTCATACATTGTTCTCCTAATCTATGTTAATGAAACTCTATATTACTTGGAAACCTGCCTTTCTTGAAGATTCGTGTCAATCACTTTATGGCCCAGGATGACTCACCTGGTGCCAATGTTATCTCAAAATGCATGTTATGGGTGAGGGGCCTGGTGCCACTCTGAGTTTTGAGACATCTCCTTTCTTGTAATTAACAGCTTGGCCTAGTGGCTCAGACAGTAAAGTGTCTCCTACAACGTGGGAGACCTGGGTTCAATCCCTGGGTTGGGAAGATCGCCAGGAAAAGGAAATGGCAACCCACTCCAGTACTCTTGCCTGGAAAATCCCATGTACAGAGGAGCCTGGTAGGCTACAGCCACAATCCATGGAGTCGCAAAGAGTGGGACACAACTGAATGACTTCACTTCACCTCACTTCAGTAGCTGTATAATATCAGCCTGAAGACTAGCAGTTCAGTTTAATCGCTCAGTAGTGTTCAACACTTTGCGACCCCATAAATCGCAGCACGCCAGGCCTCCCTGTCCATCACCAACTCCCGGAGTCCACCCAAACCCATGTCCATCGAGTCAATGATGCCATCCAGCCATCTCATCCTCTGTCATCCCCTTCTCCTCCTGCCCCCAATCCCTCCCAGCATCAGGGTCTTTTCCAACGAGTCAACTCTTTGCATGAGGTGGCCAAAGTATTGGAGTTTCAGCTTCAGCATCAGTCCTTCCAATGAACACCCAGGACTGATCTTCTTTAGGATGGACTGGTTGGATCTCCTTGCAGTCCAAGGGACTCTCAAGAGTCTTCTCGAGGGGCACTCTTTCTGCCCCCTTCTGACGTCTATGTCAGAAACTTTCTCTATCTCTTTTATAATTTAATAAAACTCTATTACACAAAAGCTCTGAGTGATTAACCCTCATCACTGTCCCTGGATTGAATTCTTCTCCTCTGGAGGCCAAGAATCCTGGTGTCTTTCGTGATTCAGCAACAACCTTTCATCTTGGGGGCTCATCTGGGATTGTTCAGGACAAGGTAAGGATGCTTGGAGCTTCAGTTCTTTGTTCTCCTAGCAAACACACTTTCTGCTGTAGTTTACTAACTCTACTGTGTGCTTATGTGAATGAATGTAAAGTCTGTCTACACCCCTATCTAGAGCAGGGAGGGACACCTCCAGTAGAAAGAGGGCGCTGGTCACTTTTTTTCTCTCTTACAGATGGGAGCTAACAATTTCAGCCTCACTTCTTTGAAGTTTTTCCTGAAAAACTGGGATATATTTGATCCCCAGAGCTTAAAGTAAACATGTCTGGTCTTCCTATGTGATACTGCATGACCATGATATCCACTGAAAGATGGGGAATGGTGGCCGGTTAGAGGGTCTCTTAATTATAAAACTGTTTTACAATTAGACTGGTTCTGTAGAAAACAAGGGAAATGGGTAGAAGTAGCATATGTATTGCCCTTGATCTGTCTGTGAGACATGCCAGACTTGCGTCCTAAGGGTGCAGATTTGGGTATGAAACCTTCAGCTTCCTCCTGCCCTCCTACTTTGCTCCCTTACCCAGGGCTCAAAACTGACCAAACTGAAAGTCAGAGAACACCCCCACCTCCAGGAACGATTTCCTTGGTCTCAGTAGAAATTCAAACTGAGATTCAAATGGCCCAAGTGGCGGTCCAAACAATCCCTGTCTCAGTACGACCTCAGACTACTCTGGTTTCAATAGAAACTCAGACAATCAAAGTAAGAGAAGCTCAGACAGCAAAAACTAAGGGTGAAATACAGGATGAGGTGGAAGACAGGGGACAAAGAGATAAAGAAAAGCAGTTTTCTCCAATCTATCCCTGGGATCATATGCACTGAGCATCCAGAGAGGCTGAGGGACAGCCACACAAGCTGTTTCCTCTTCATGAAGCACCCACCGGGAGAAATAATCAATCTATGAGAGTTAACAGGCCCTTTTCTTATCAAGAAATACAAAGAATCAAGGAGGATATGGGAGATTATTTAGAGGACCCAGAAAAATATATATATTAAAGCTTTTAAGGGTGTTACTCTGCTTTATGACCTTACTTGGAAAGATGTGATGTATATCCTGGGACAATGCTAACACCCAACTCAAAAACTCGAGTTTTGGGGATAGCAGTTGCCTATGGAGTGAGTGATTTGATAAAGAGTCAGTAGGGAAGAGGGAGGATGAGACAGCCGCCCTCTCCACTGGGAATCAGGTGGTCCCAACTATAGAACCAGATTGAGACTATAACACGGCTAAAGGAAGATGGGATCAGAGTCATTTTCTCAGATGTGTTCTTGAAGGACTCAGGCAAGTGAGTGCTAAGACTTTAAACTATGTCAAGCTGGCAAGTAAAGAACAGGAAAATAAGGAAGTTCCTGGTAAATTCCTAGATAGATTGAGAGAAGCCCTTCACAAATTCACTGAGATTGATCCCGAAAGTGGAGAGGGAAGAATGATCTTAAAGATAGATTTCTCACTGAGTCAGCTCCAGATATCCACCGTAAGCTATACCAAATCTGTCTTTAGATAATCTATTGTAACTGGCTCAGACAGTCTATTATGGTAGGGAATATGAGGAAAAGAAAGAAAGGAAAGACAAAGGAACAGAAGAAAAAAAAAAAAAAAAAGGAACAGAAGAAAGCCCTTGTAATGGCTGTCAAAACCATTCTTAAACAGCCCAAGAAAAATGCCCAGAGGGACCCAGGTGAAAAGGGATGGCCTTGCTATTACTGTGGAAAGGAGGGGCACCTCAAGCGGGATTGCCCTCAGAATCTAAGGCACCCCCAACTCCACATCTGGTCTGCAAGGGACCACACTGGAGGAGAGACTGCCCACCTGGGTGTAGGTTTCAGGGGTAGGACTCTCAGGACAATCAGGACTGAAGGTGCCTGGGGGTCTCCACCAAGCTCCCATCCTAATTACACCTAAGGAATCCTGGGTATCAATAACTGTGGGTGGGGCAGTTTCTGATTTCTTTTCAGACACTGGGGAAACTTACTCTGTGCTTACTGATGCCCCTGACCCACTTTCTTTCCAATCCACTTCCATAATGGGACTGTCTGGATGAGCCAAATGGTATTTTTCAGTTGTTCTTTAAGCTGCAACTGGGACTCTGTGCTATTTTCACACGAGTTTCTAATCATGCCAGAGTCTTTCGGGGAAGGATATACTGAACAAGGTCCATGCCTCTGTTTTCATGAATATGGAGCCCTCCCTTTCACTCCCTTTAATTGAGAGAAATGTAAATCCTAAATTGTGGGCTGATGGAAAATCTATGGGTCATGCTCAAAATGTTACTCCTGCAGTTGTCAAGTTCAAAGACCTGCACTTATTTCCACATATAAAACACTATCCACTGAAACCTGATGTTAAGGAAGGACTAAAAGCCATCATTGAGAATTGAAAGGAGCAGGGGCTATTAATTCCCTGTAACAGTCCATGCAACACTCCTATTTTGGGTATAAAGAAATCAAATGATGAGTGGAGACTAATTCAAGATTTATGAATAATAAATGAGGCTGTAGTTCTTTACACCCCGTGGTGCCTAATCCTTATACTCTATTGTCTGAAATTCCTGAATGAGCCAAATAGTCTTCAGTATGCTTTCTAGAATTAAACCTACACTAAATCATCCCCTATCTATGACTTTAAGACAATTAAGAGGGTTTTTAGGAATCACAGGCTACTGCAGCATTTGGATTCCAGGTTATGGGGAATTGTCCAGCCTTTATATAAACTTATAACTGAAACTCAGCAGGCCCAAACTGACAAACTGGTTTGGTCTCCAGATACTAAAGCCTTTTAAGGCTCTTCAGACTGCTCTCCTGCAAACTCCCGCTTTGAGCTTGCCCACAGGGTCAGAATTTAATTTGTCACTGAAAGAAAAGCTACGGCCTTGGGAGTTTTGACACAACCCTGAAGGCCTCACCAGCAGCATATAGGAGTGCATTCTTAAACTCTAAGGTTAATATTTGAATGACAGACAGTCATCTTCTTAAATATCAGTCATTGTTGTTAGGAGGACTAATAACTAAGTTTAAAGTTTGTGGAAATTTAATTACTGCCACTTTCCTTCATGAGAAGAGGAAAGTTAAACACCTGATCACGATTGCTCCCAATTTCTAACTTTAAACTATACACCCCGGGAAGATCTGATGGATACCATTAGACAATCCTGACATGGGAATATATACAGCTGACCGTTCTTTTGTTCAGGATGGGAAGTGTAAAGCAGGTTATGCCTTGGCTGAACAGGTTTTAGAAGCAAAATCTCCCCCAGGGAATGAGTGCTCAGCTAGCGGAGCTTGTGGCTCTGACCCGAGCTCTAGAGTTAAGCAAAGGGCACCAAGTAAATATCTACACTGATTCTAAGTATGCTTATTTGACTTTACAAGCTCATGCTACAATATGGAAAGAAAGATAGTTTAAAACAGCAACAAGAGAACCTATTATGCATTTCAGAGAGATCAAGAGACTTTTAACTGCTATATATTGTCTTAAAGAAGTAGCTGTTATGCATTGCAAAGGGCATAGCAGGGACAGGAATAAAGTTGCTGAAAGTAATCAGCTGGCTGACTGTCAGGCCAGAAAAGTGGCACTTTATGAAACCCATTCACTGCAAATGCTTTGATCTGGACAGGACCTGTGAAACAGGAAAAACCCTAATATACTGAGGAAAAATTATAAAGAAATGAGAAAATAGGAGCAAAGATTACTGATAAAGGACGGTTATAACCCGAAGATGGATGATTAATAATTTCTGAAAATGCTCAATAAAAAAGTTTCCCTAAAGCTTTGGAACTAACGAATTATTTAACTCAGCTCTCAGCTTTTCAACAGGCATTAATGGAACTCTGGGAGGTGACTCCTGACTCTGAGTCAAGCAAGCCTCTGAGTCAAACAAGCCTCTAGTTGAGCCAGGAACCGAGGTCCTGATAAAAACATTGAGGTCTGGGGGCCAAACCCTGGAGCCCCACTGGGAAGGCCCTTTCCAGGTTATTATTTCTTCTCACAGGAATTGATTCATGGATGCATCAAACTCGAGTTAAGAAGTGGCACCCTGACCAGAACTAAGTGATGCCATTTTATGTCTTTACTTTCTATGCTCTGACTGTACTTTTCAGATGGGCCTGATAATCCATGTGAGCCTCCTTCTGCTGTCTCCAAAAGTCCTGAGTCTGCCATTTGATCCTCAAGACAATGCCTTTCTGTCCTGGGCTCACTCCTATGCACATTCCACAATTGGTCTAACTGCTGGGTCTGTGGAGCGCTCCCCTCTTCATCAGAGGAAGATTTCCCATGGAGCTCATCTCCACTTCAGGGAAAGCACTTTCTCCAAGTTTGTGACTACCTTCGATAACAAAAATCATATGTGATGCCTCTTATTAACCTGATGACATCTAACAATCTTAAAATGGACTGGTGCAACAATTTGTACCTTAAATATGGACATAATGTGACTTTTAATTTTGCTTATTGTTCTGCTTTTGCTGTTTGCTCCCTACATCTGTAACTGTGTAGCTGGATTTGTTTCTAGTCACATGAAGGCTTTTAAGTTACAAATGGTTGCTCAAACTCCTGCGACTGCAGCAACTTCCTCCAACTACACCTGGGGCCCCTGGATCAGAGACCCTCAACATGAGGGTTAGGAGAATATGTTACCTCACTAATTTAGGGACGATGCCCTTTATCAGATCAGGAGCAGTTATAGAATGAGAACATTGATCCCTTCCTTAGGCAACATAGTTCTAAAAGAAAAGAGGGGAATGAGAAGGTAACAGGCAGGAAGGCTTGGGGTCTCCAAACAGAGGAAATATGCTGCAAGTGTCAGACATTTTTTCTCTCTCTCTCTTAAGCGGCAGGAGGAAACAAGTGTTAGGTTTTTTTTTTCTCTTTCTATATACGAATTTAAAAAGAGGTTTCTTTTAAAATTATGTGTTGCTATAATGACACCTGGTTCTACCTGAACTTAACTTTTCTCAAACATTGAGCTAACCAATGCGTTTTTCTTATGGAAATGTTTGTCTTAAGCTATGTTAATGAACTATGTATTTACCCTAGACTCTGTCTTCAAGTTCCCCATAAGACTCAGAACTGACTTGACAAACCGGTATGTTTAACTCATACATTGTTCTCCTAATCTATGTTAATGAAACTCTATATTTACTTGGAAACCTGCCTTTCTTGAAGATTCGTGTCAATCACTTTATGACCCAGGATGACTCACCTGGTGCCAATGTCATCTCAAAATGCATGTTATGGGTGAGGGACCTGGTGCCACTCTGAGTTTTGAGACATCTCGTTTCTATAAATAACAGCTTACTAGTAGCTATATAACATCTGGCTAACAACACGACTGAATGACTGAACTGAACTGAACTGAAAGACTACCAGAGGGGCACTCTTTCCAACGCTTTCTGATGTCTATGTCAGAAGCTTTCTCTATCTCTTTTATACTTTAATAAAACTTCATTACACAAAAGCTCTGAGCGATCCAGCCTCATCACTGGCCCCAGATTGAATTCTTCTTGTCTGGAGGCCAAGAATCCCGGCGTCTTTCGTGGTTCAGTGATAACCTTTCAGAACTTTGTCAGCTAAGTAATGTCTCTGTTTTTTAATACGCTGTTTGTCATAGTTTTTCTTCCAAGAGGCAAGTGATGGGGATCTTAGTTTTTTGAATGTTGAGTTTTAAGTCAGTTTTTTACACTCTCCTGTTTCACTTTTATCAAGAGGCTCTTTAGTTTCTCTTCACATTCAGCTATAAGGGTGGTGTCATCTGCATATCTGAGGGTATTGGGATTTCTCCCAGCAATCTTGATTACAACTTGTAATCCATCCAACCCAGCATTTCTCATAATGTACTCTGAATATAAGTTAAATAAGCAGGGTGATAATGTACAGCCTTGATATATTCTTTCCCAATTTTGAGCCAGTCTGTTGTTCCATGTCCAGTCCCAACCAGCGTTTCTTGACCTGCATACAGTTTTCTCAAGAGGCAGGTAAGATGGTCTGGTTATCCCATATTTTAAAGAATTTTCCACAGTTTGTTGTGATCCACACAGTCAAAGGTTTTAGCATAGTCAATGCAGCACAATTAGATGTTTCTGGAATTGTCTTGCTTTTTTGATGATCCCAAGAATGTTGGCAATTTGGTCTCTGGTTCCTCTGCATTTTCTAAATCCAGCTTGTACATATGGAAGTTCTCTGTTATGTATTGTTCTATGTTATGTATTGTTGAAGCTTGGAGAATTTGAGCATTATCTTGCTAGAATGTGAAACAAGTGCAATTGTGCAGTAGTTTGAACAATTTTTGGCACTGCCCTACTTTGGTATTGAAATGAAAACTGGCCTTTTCCAGTCCTGTGGGCACTGCTGAGTTTTCCACATTTGCTGACATAGTGAGTGCAGCACTTTAACAGCATCATCTTTTAGGATTTTAAGTAGCTCAGCTGGAATTCCATCACCTCAGCTTGTTTTGTTCTCAGTAATGCTTCAAAAGGCCCCCCTTGACTTCACATTCCAGGATGTCTGACTCTAGGTGGGGGATCACACCATCATGGCTGTCTGGGTCATTAGATCTTTTTTGTACAATTCTTCTGCAGGTTCTTGCCACCTCTTCTTAATATCTTCTGCTTTGTTAGATTCATACCATTTCTGTCCCTCTTTGTGTCCATGTTCACATGAAATGTTCCTTGGTATCTCTAAGTTTCTTGAAGAGATTGCTAGACTTTCCCATTCTATTGCTTTTCTCAATTTCTTTACTTTATTCATTTAGGGCCTTCTTATCTCTCCTTGGTATTTTCTGGAGGTCTGCATGCAGTTGGGTATATCTTTCCTCTTCTCCCTTGCTTTTTCCTTTTCTTTTTATCTCAGCTAGCTGTAGGGCCTCCTCAGAAACCATTTTGCCTTTTTGCATTTCTTTTTCTTTTCTCTCTCTCTTTTTATTTTTTTTACATTTCTTTTTCTTGGGGATGGTTTTGATCACTGCCTCCTGTACCAAACCAGGGCTTCCCTGGTGGATCATCTGTAGTGTGGGAGAGCGGGTTTGATCTCTGGGTTGGAAAGAGTCCCTGGAGAAGGGAACAGCTACCCACTTCAATATTCTGGCCTGGAGAATTCCATGGACTGTATCGTCTATCGGGTACTAGAGTCAGACATGACTGAGCAACTTTCACTTCACTTCCTGTACAATGTTACAAACCTCTGTCTATAATTCTTCAGGCATTCTGTCTATCAGGTCTAATCATTTGATTTTTTTTTTTTTTTTTTTGGTCACTTCCACTGTATAATTATAAGAGATCTGATTTATGTCAAACTTTAATGGCCTAGTGGTTTTTCCTGCTTTCTTCATTTTAATTTTGAATTTGGCAATAAGGATTTCATGATCTGAGACACAGTCAGCTCCTGGTATTGTTTTTGCTGATTGTGTAGAGCTCCTCCATCTTTGGCTGCAAAGAATATAATAAATCTGATTTCTGTTGACCATCTAGGGATGTCTATGTGTAGCAATGTCTCTTGTGATAGAAGAGGGTATTTGTTATGGCCAGTCCACTATTTTGGCAAAACTCTGTTGGCCTTTGCCCTATTTTATTTTGTACTCCAAGGCCAAGCTTGTCTGTTACTCCAGGTATCTCTTGATTTCCTACTTTTGCATTCCAGTCCCCTATGATGAAAAACACATATTTTTTTGGTGTTAGCTCTAGAAGATTTTTTAGGTCTTCAGAGAACCATTTAACTTCAGCTTTTTCAGCATTTCTGGTTGGGGCATAGATTTGGATTACTATGATATTGAACTGTTTGCCTAGGCAATGAATTGAGATCAATTTGACATTTTTGGGATTGCACCCAAGTTCTGTGTTTGACTCTTTTATTAACTATGAGGATTACTCCATTTCTTCTAAGGGATTCTTGTCCACAGTAGTAGATATAATGGTCATCTGAATTAAATTCACCTATTCCAGTCCATTTAAGTTCACTGATTCCTAAAAAGTCGATGTTCACTCTTGCAGTCTCCTGCTTGACCATTTCCAATTTACTTTGATTCATGGACCTAACTTTCTAGGTTCCTATGCAATATTGTTCTTTACACCCTCACACTTTACTTTCACCACCAGACACATCCAGAACTGGGCATCATTTCTGCTTTGGCTCACCCTCTTCATTCCTTCTGGAGCTATTTCTCTTCTCTTCTCCAGGAGCATTTTGGGCACCTACTGACATGTGGAGTCCATCTTTCAGTATTATATCTTTTTTTGCCTTTTCATACTGTTCATATGCTTCTCAAGGCAAGCATGCTGAAGTGGTCTGACATTCCTGTCTCCAGTGGACCGTGTTTTGTCAGAACTCTCCACCATGACCTGTCTGTCTTGGGTGCCCTATGCAGCATGGCTCATAGTTTCATTTAGCTAGACAAGGCTGTGATCCAGTTGATCAGTTTGGCTAGTTTTCTGTGATTGTGGTTTTCATTAGCCTCCCCTCTGATGGATGAGGATAAAAGGCTTGTGGAAGCTTCTTGATCGGAGGAATTGGTGATATTTAAGCATTAAAAATAAGCATATAAGCATTAAAAGTAAGATACATAAAGGAAGCTTCAGACTAGAAAAGCACAAGGATTCATAGCAGAAAGAATAAATTAATGCATGCTAAACTGTCACTCTCTGTTAGTTCATGAATCTTGGATGGAAGATGCCTACATCTACTGTAGTTGTTGAAATCTGGAAATTTTGGACAGAAACTATCTTTTTCCAAGAGTATCTATTGCTGTAGAGTTCCTAATAATGTTCAGTTTGAGGTTTCTGTTAGGAATCAACTTCTTGTGATTCTGTGAGATAAACACGTTTCTTTTAATTGAGACATATAAATCCAAGGACTGATTCATTACAATATCACTGTTACACTAATGATTAGTATTTGATAGGATCCTCTCTGTCAAAATTCAAGAGCTATTTCACTGATTTATCTTACTTGAACACAAAATTTTTGGTAATTTTTGAAAAATTGCACATACATACCTTTTGTTAGTTAGACTAGTTATGTTGTATGGTTTTATTCCAGTATTTGCTCACATCTGTTTGCAATAGTGTCGAGATAAGAATAGAAAAATATTTTGATGTGTTTCAACCATATACTAACTCATAAAGGAAAAGTTATGAACAAAAGGATTGATCTTACTGTCTTTAAAACCAGTGTAAATATCTTAGTTAGGTCAGAAGTCGGCAAACTGCAACCCACGTGCCGAATCTGCCTTGTGTCCTATTTTTGTATGACGCTACCTCTGCATCTAACTCTTCATGAGCACTTGGAAATCCTTGAAGTTCTCTTTATGCTATACTTCCTCTCCAAACAAAGGTGAAGAATTCATCTTATTAAATTTCACATTTAACTCTTGATTGGAATCAGGTTAATATACTAACCAAAATTTGTGGTGAGTGCAAGTAATTATCTGAGAATATTTGCCTGTGGTTAGAGATATTATTCTGGTAAAGTGACATCTATTACAAAACATCCTGCTTAATATTTTCACCTTTCAGTCTTCACATATGATCCATCAACAAACACCTTAAATCTATGTAACATAAAGGAGCTTCTAATAAACCTACTTATGGCAGGAATAGCTTGCAATCAGAGGCCAGACAGTTATGAGTTTTCTCTTTATCCAATAATGGAAGAAGAAATTCTTTTCAATGTTAGAATAATGAAAGGAAATGTATAGAGACTGAAACACAATTTCACTGGAGGTAAGCTTATTTATTGAATAACATGGTGTTAGTTTCAATAAGCAGCAGAAAAAACATCAGTCTTAAACAACAGACAAACAATAGCAACAACAACAGCCTAAAATCCAGCTAGCAAATACATCCAATAGTTTGATGCTTGTGGGTATTGCCTTAGGCAAGATGGATGAAAAGTGAAACTATAGTAAAATTCTGGTTTCTAATGGCTATACAAACTTAGTTCTTTTTGACTCTAGAAATTCTCTTTTTAGTAAACCTTTTTGTATCCGTGTTTTGGCAGTTGCTTTAGGTATTATTCGGAGAAGGCAATGGCAACCCACTCCAGTACTCTTGCCTGGAAAATCCCATGGATGGAGGAGCCTGGTAGGCTGCAGTCCATGGGGTCACTAGGAGTCGGACATGACTGAGTGACTTCACTTAATGGCTATCATGGCCTTGAGCCAGAGCTGCAGTGGCTTATCCAGACCTCTCATATAAGAGATAAAAATATTTATGATAATTAGAAAGAGAAAAATGAAGGAGGGAAGAAATCAGAGCTTGGATCCAATAGAAGACTTATGTCACCGGCACAGCCATAACGTCTCCTAGGTGGGAGGATTGTGGGGACTCAGAGGAGTGTACTATTTCCCAGACAGTGTCTTTGAGAAGGTTTTGATTACATTTTTATGGGAACTGAGATTTGTCAAACATTGGTTCCCACAAAATGCCACTAAAATAATTTGTCAAAAATGTAATTCTGAGCTTATTTTTAGTGCAGAAAGGGAGAGAACAGCCTGGATAGATTCTTAGTGTCTTAGGCAAGGTTGGGCAAATTTGGAATATTTACATCACTTTCAATTCTGCTGTGAAATGTGCATTCCAACATGAAAGCATGATTAGGATTGAGAAAAAGATCATGAGAGAATTGTTACAGAGTGGAGAACAGAGAGAGAAGGATTTTAAAACAAGGGTTTCTAAGAGGCTTGGGAATAAACAGCCATTTAATGTTGTCTATAGCATATTGACTAAATTTTGCTGCTGACAAAAATTTTGGCAGGAAGTTGTTAAAGAAAACTTTTTCATGACACTTGTTAGAAGCAATAGGAATGACTTTATTAAAAGGTGACTATTTCAATGGGGGTTTTGTAGGAAAGAGTCATTAAGCTTAAATTTGCATATAACAAGGACAATTAAGAATTTATAGACATCTATGTCTATAGACATCTATGTCCATCCACAGGGTCTGTGGATGGAAAATTACTAAGAGGAAATTTCAGGACTAGAGACGGTTCTTACAAAACTAACTTCACAGGATCCTTGCTGAAGGTAGGCCAGAGTGATAAGATATCCAGGGATAAGCAATTTGACCAGATGAAATGGGTGATCAGATAGCAAGGGAGGGAGATTTTTGTTAGGTCATCTCAACTCAGCAGGATTCTTGCTAAAACTGGACTAACTGGGCAAGGAACAGAACTCAAGGTCAGGGCCTAGCAAACAAGAGGGCTAAGAGGAGCTGGACTCAAGTTTGGTCCGAGAGAGTCTTCACAAGGGTGACTGAGGGGGTTGAAGGGGTTATGTATAATGGACAGTAAAGTCATCGGCAATTACTTATCTTTCTTAGATGAGTTTCCTGAAATAGTCAAGTCAGGTTATTAGCGATGGTGGAATAATAAAATTATGTGACTGTTGTGGTCCATACACAGGTTGGAAAAGAATTTACAGACATGAGACAGAATGAGAGGGAAATAAAATTTATTAGAGTGGGAGACACTGTTAGAATAGCAGGCCAGTTCAAGGGAGAACCAGTATTGAACAGGGGTCCTTTATGCATTTTTATACCCAGGGTACTAGGAGCAGGATAGGGATCTTTGCAGATCATTGGCTGATTGGATGAGGCAGGTATACTGGATGGCGGAGGGGGAAAGTAAGGCAAATACTTTCTCCCTATGGGGTAGAAGAGAAGACAGCTTATACTGTTCAGGAGGACCTTAAATCTGTTAATAGTTACAAAAAGGTGGGGGGGGGGGGAGGGGAGAAGTATGATAAGGGTCTGTTTTTTTCCATTCCTGCATTCTGCATTCCAAGATCTTCCTTGTATTTTGTTGTTTTTTTTTTTGTTGTTGTTTTTTTTTTCTTTCTTTCTTTCTCTCTTTATTTCTTTCTGTTCTTTCATCCTTGGGACCCCACAGTGACTAACTGAAAGTTAAAATAATATAATGTGAATAATATGTTACCTGGGAATACCTGATTTCTACTTTCAAGACTCATATAAATAGCATTTGACAATCCAAATTAAGGGGAATAAGAATGCCTTTCAATGTTTCACTTAAGGGCATCAGTTAGGAGTGGATAAGGTTCCTTTAAACCCGCCTTATATCTTAAAGTAGCATGTTAGGCTATGTGTCTCAAAACTCTTTTAAACACTTGTTTTGAAACAGTATAAAAATGGTATAGCTCGTCACTTTAGAATGAAGATACACATTGCACAATTGTTTTGCTTTCAGGTTCAGGAGCCGAGGAAAACTTAGATAAGAATCAAGAAGCAATATCCTTCAATAAAAACTGGACTGATAATTTCACAAGAACATTACTGGGATACTGCTTCCCCTAATTTCTTGTCTCATTCAGTTCAGTTCAGTCGCTCAGTCGCGTCCCAATCTTTGCGACCCCATGAAATGCAGCACGCCAGGCCTCCCTGTCCATTACCAACTCCCTGAGTTCAACAAAACCCATATCCATTGAGTCGGTGATGCCATCCAACCATCTCATCCTCTGTCATCCCCTTCCCCTCATGCCTTCAATCTTTCCCAGCATCAGGGTCTTTTCCAATGAGTCAGCTCTTCACATCAGGTGGCCAAAGTATTGGAATTTCAGCTTCAACATCAGTCCTTCCAATGAATATTCAGGACTGATTTCATTTAGGATGAACTGGTTGGATCTCCTTGCAGTCCAAGGGACTCTCAAGAGTCTTCTCCAACACCACAGTTCAAAAGAATCAATTCTTCAGTGCTCAGCTTTCTTTATAGTCCAACTCTCACAACCACACATGACCACTGGAAAAACCATAGCATTGACTAGACCGACCTTTGTTGACAAAGGAATGTCTCTGCTTTTTAATATGCTGTCTAGGTTGGTCATAACTTTCCTTCCAAGGAGTAGGTGTCTTTTCATTTCATGGCTGCAATCACCATCTGCAGTGATTTTGGATCCCAGAAAAATAAAGTCAGCCACTGTTTCCACTGTTTCCCCATCTATTTGCTATGAAGTGATGAGACCAGATGCCATGATCTTAGTTTTCTGAATGTTGAGCTTTAAGCCAACTTTTTCACTCTCCTCTTTCACCTTCATCAAGAGACTCTTTAATTCTTCTTCACTTTCTGCTATAAGGGTGGTGTCATCTGCATATCTGAGGTTACTGATATTTCTTGAAGCAGTCTCGATTACAACCTGTGCTTTCTCCAGCCCAGCATTTCTCATGATGTACTCTGCATATAAGTTAAATAAGCAGGGTGACAATATACAGCCTTGACGCACTCCTTTTCCTATTTGGAACCAGTCTGTTGGTCCATGTCCAGTTCTAACTGTTGCTTACTGACCTGCATACAGGTTTCTCAAGAGGCAGGTCAGGTGGTCTGGTATTCCCACCTTTCAGGATTTTTCACAGTTTATTGTGATCCACACAGTCAAAGGCTTTGGCATGGTCAATAAATCAGAAATAGATGTTCTTCTGGTACTCTCTTGCTTTTTCGATGATCCAGCAGATGCTGGCAATTTGATCTCTGGTTCCTCTGACTTTTCAAAAACCAGCTAAGACAGATGAAAGTTCACGGTTCATGTATTGCTGAAGCCTGGCTTGGAGAATTTTAAGCATTGCTTTACTAGCATGTGAGATAAGTGCAATTGTGCGGTAGTTTGAGCATTCTTTGGCACTGCCGTTCTTTGGGATTGGAGTGAAAACTGACCTTTTCCAGTCCTGTGGCCACCCCTGAGTTTTCCAAATTTGCTGGTATATTGAGTGTAGCACTTTCACAGCATCATCTTTCAGGATTTGAAATAGCTCAACTGGAATTCCATCACCTCCACTAGCTTTGTTCGTAATGATGCTTCCTAAGGCCCATTTAACTTTACATTCCAGGATGTCTGGCTCTAGGTGAGTGATCACACCATTGTGATTTTCTGGGTAGTGAAGATCTTTTTTTGTACAGTTCTTCTGTGTATTCTTGCCACCTCTTCTTAATATCTTCTGCTTCTGCTAGGTTCCTACCATTTCTGTCCTTTATTGAGCCCATCTTTGCATGAAATATTCCCTTGGTATCTCTAATTTTCTTGAAGAGATCTCTAGTCTTTCCCATTCTATTATTTTCCTCTATTTCTTTGCATTGATCACTAAGGAAGGCTTTCTTATCTCTTGTCTCATTAACACCTAGCTATTAATGTTGCTTAATTAGTCTAATTAAGGAAGATAATACCTAACTTGCTGACCTAAAATTTTAATGCTGTTAACTGAGGATACCTGTTTTAAAGCCACTTATAATTGTATCTTTATATTTGAAATTACTGTATGCACAGTTGCAAAATTTGCATAGTCTTAACTTAGTTATATAATTTCTCAATTGCAGTAAGTATATATTTATTTTGCCTTTAAGACCTTAACTTACCTAGCATGCCTTTATAACATGTGACAAGATTTAAGAAATTTTCATATGCATCAACTCATTTGAACTATAAAACAGTTCTTGACTCAGGAAAGGAAGGAAGATTTTTGTACATAGTGTACAAGGTAGAACTTGAAATACAGAAGAAAAAAATATCGTATCTGATCAGTGAGGTACTAAATAATGTAATGTTGTGAATAGCTAGCTTTTTTTTTAGTATCTACCTAAATACTCTTTCACTTATTTATTCTTCATCTATACCTCAATTCTATAATTTTAAAATTAACATGTATGATAAATGAAGGACTCTCCATAGATAGTTTTACAAAGGTGTTTTTCTCAAGAAAAACATACACATGTAAATGGTGAAATTTGAAATGTACTCTCTGACCATATAGAAAGTAGGCAGATTTCCAGGTTTTCCCAGGACTCTAACATTTCAATAAAAACTGCCAATAAAGAAATGAAAGAGGTTTTTAGTTTTTGTTTTTCCCCCTACGGATGTCAAGCTTTTTTTGTATAACAAGAAAGCAGACTAAGTTTCTTAATCTTTATTATTATTCTAGAACTTGGAGGTGGACACATGATTAAAATTTTATTTTAAATTGCAGACACTACTATAGCAAACCATTTAGAGAACTCATTGAAATTCCTTACTGTTTCATGTTGCTACCATTAGCTAGACACATTCATTGTCAAGGAAAATGAGGAAGAAGAAAAATTTGGGTTTTGACATGCAAATGAGTCCCCTAAGCTCCTCACTTTGCTTTAGAATTTTTATATCTCATCTGTCACAACATCAATTCTTGAAGCAAAGTAGGTGCATTGTGGCATCACTTAGTATAGGGATTCTAAAGTTAAATAAGTTGTGTGATGTGGCTATTTGTACATAACATGTAAAATATTCATCCAGGCTTTTGCTTGAATCTAAAAGATTTAGGAGGACAGGCCTAAATGTAAAGGAATTACCATGCTAAATCAGAGCCATGGTCCATCTAGCATTGCAATAAGTAACAAACAGAAGTTTTAAATATCTTTACGTTTGCCCTTCCTTAAGCAATATTGAATGCTAAATGTCCCAGGACATCAATGTATGGAAGCAACATGTATGGAAAGAAGTCATCATCTATTTTCAGATATAAACTGAAGTCTGGATTTTCTAGTGAGTTACACTGGTTACTTCTCACAAACCATTTTATGTAGATTATTTTATTATAATATTATTTTTTTCTTTTTTGCTTTCAATGCTTTTTGTAACATTATACCAGTGGAGACTCTATGATACAATTTAAGGAATAGACACATTCATCATTAAAACATAGTGGAGAGTCCTGAAAAACATACTTATTCAAATAAAAGATTAATGTGTAAGAATGCCAATACTGCAGATGATTTTTAAACTCTTTTTTCATATTCTTTTCCCATTTAGGTTGTTACATAATATTGAGCATAATTCTTTGTATATAATACTTTAATAATGAGGAAACAGACATTTGGAGAAGTCAGGAAAGTAACCAATGTCTCAAAGTTACTTAAGTGGCAGAGTAAATATTCAAATCATATTTGTATTTTTCACCACAAAATTCCCCAATTTCCTCCTCAAAGTTCTTTTTATCTAGAATGTTCTTCCCCATCATCTTAATTGCACTAAAATTTAATCTCTTTATGAAATAAAAAAAAAATCTGATACTTAACATCTATATCCATATATATGTTTTCTGATAAAACTGTCCCTAACTTCCTACAAATGAGTTGATGCTTCTACTTGATGATCTCATGTTCTTAATAAACATATAACACATCTAATAATAGTTAAGTGCATATGCCTTTCTTTCTTACCAGATAGTGTGCTCCTTGATGGCTAGCATAGTCAGTCTCAATCTTTAATCATGATTATGTTAGGTACTTAGAATAGGAAAAGGAGTCCAAAATGATGGTGGTAAAAGACAAAGGGGAAAAGCCCAAGAAGAGGAAACAAAGAAAAAGTCCCCAGACCTGAATGAGAACCCCAGGTGAAACAGACACACCCCCTTCCTGGCTAGCCCTAATGTCCATAGGGCAGGCTCAGAGGGGAGAAGACCAAACATATAAAAAGAGGGGGCTAAGACAGATTGAGTCCTCTCCTTCAGGGTTAGCCCACTCTCACGTCTCAAGGGTCCAAGGGTGTGCTATGTTTGTTTACTGAATAAAACTCAAGCTGCAACTTAGCTGTAACATTTGTCCACCAGTTCAAATCCTTGTTGTGGTGAGGCTGAACTGAGGAAATTACACACTCTCCTGAGAGTTATACTCCAGTTGGCTAACAGCGGCTTGTCACTTAGAAGATACTCATTAAATGTTTAATTTATGAATGAAAGAACTAATGCCTCAAGTGTGTTGTAGGAGAAACTGCACCACTTTATTAGCTCTGATAAATCTTCAGTTTTTGCTTTTTTTAAAATAAATTGTGGAATTATAGACTTGCCACCATTCATGTGATTTGGTCATGTCATTTCAGACTTACATGACTCATCAATTTCCTTTTAATTTATACAGGAAGTGCCCTATATATGAAAGAGTTCTGTTATGAGAATGTATTCATGAGTATAATTTGCTTGTAAGTCCCACAGAGTTAGCCTAGATACTCAACTAACACATTCAGCTATACAGTACTATACTATAATAGGTTTATAATACTTTTCACACAAATAGTAAATGAAAAACAAACAGAAAAATAAGGAAAATATTTTAAACTTTACAATACAATATTTTGAACAATACAGTAATACAGTGCCAACAGCTGGCATACATGGGCTGGCATTGAGTGAACAGGTGAGCAGAGGTACTGACTGGAGAAGGGAGTAAATGTGGGAAATAACAGAGTTGAAGGATCATGAGAAATAGGAGATGGAGGGCAAGCTATAATTTCACTTATGCCTGAAATTGATGGAACACATGCTCACATCTTTGAAATTTCACAACTTGAAGGTTCATACATAGGGGATTTACTATACTAAGACACTCAGGTCCCCTCCAGGTTGCCAGCTATTCATGTTATTCATCCATGAACTCTTGTAAAACATATTCCAGCTTCTTCTCTCCTTACCCTGCAACAACATATGTAGTGCTCAACAAACAATTTAGAGTTCGATAGTCATGAATCTGTGCTATTTTTAAGATATTTACCTGGTGGTAAATTTTGGGATGGCAGGAATAATGAATCAAGTTGAACATTGAATACGTTTCTACCACCTAATTTGATAAGAATGCTACAGGATTTTACTAAGTGATGGCATTAACTTCATCTTTAGACTAATGAACCCATTTGAAGTACAATGAATTGTATGCCCTAAGATAAATAAAATTAAATCTCTTCAGCCTTTCCTTTCCTTTATAAAATCAGAAAGACAAATAACTGTAGCTCAGAGTTGTCTTGAAAATTAATAAATAATGTGTGTTAAACTCTGTACTCCAAAGATGGTACACAATGTCAGGGTTCTTTTTCTCAAAAGTTATTTTCCATTTAAGAGGTCTCTTTCTTTAGAATTTCTCATTTATAACAGCCTTTGTGGTAGGTAAAGCCAAAATAAATACTGGCATTTTTTTTTTTAAACTTTTTCCTCCACTTCCACACACTACTGTTAACAATATTCTCCTCCTCTTTATTTTCTTTCCCAAAAGTTCATATTAAATCTGATCATTGTGTCTCTGGCTTGGGCTCGACCAGAGTGAATATGTAGGATGCAGGAGGAACTGATGAGGCTGCTCATCCTGCTATTGTTCCTTTAATATTTCTTTCTCTGAATAGATTCTCATTTACACACCTTTTTCTTACTGTTCTCTTTCCCCTCTCTTCATTTGTATTGATGCTTGCAATATCTCTTAAAGTAGCCAAGCTTTTTTATAAATTCTCTCAGTATGTACCCTTCATTTGGGAAAATAAAAGTGATGAATGTAGTTTTAAAAAAAATGAAGTAGTCCCAGTTGTAGGGCAATTATCTTTTATAGATCCCAAACTTGTTCAGACCCACCAAGCTATTTACTGGCTGACAACCCCAGACCTTTCTTCCAGGTCAGTTGATCAGTAAGTGTCAAAATAGTTTAATGATGTATTTTCTTCTCTACATTGTATCAGAAATCCTCACTTTTACATAAAGGTAAATATATAGAATTTGAGACTCTTGTTCTTGGTTTTCAATTCTAGGTGATCCTTAATGTTATTATGTCTAGATATTAAGACACTACCAAATAAGACAGAGAATGTTGAAAGGGGGAGATAAGATTCAAAAAACTGGGCAAATAAATGCAACAAGAAATGAAAAATATTTCTAAAGTCATCTGGGTTTGTTTAAACTTGTGGCCGAGTTAGTGTTACACTTGACTGTCACAGGAGATGTCAATCTTATCACAAGTAGGGAATACACCTTAGTAAGCACAGTTAGCATGTGTAGTCCTCTTCATGGATCATAGCTTTGTCATAGTGAAAGAACCTGCAAAACTCAGGTAAATAGGATGTGGTTAAGCAGGAATATCTGAGGAATCAATGAACTAAAATGAACGGAAATAGGTAAATTTAATTCAGATGACCATTATATCTACTACTGTGGACAAGAATTTTTTAGTAGAACTGAAATCTTGAGAAAGAAGAATGGAACTGGAGGAATCAACCTGCCTGACTTCAGACTCTACTACAAAGCCACAGTCATCAAGACAGTATGGTACTGGCACAAAGACAGAAATATAGATCAATGGAACAGAATAGAAAGCCCAGAGATAAATCCACAAACCTACGCACACCTTATCTTCGACAAAGGAGGCAAGGATATACAGTGGAAAAAAGTCAACCTCTTTAACAAGTGGTGCTGGGAAAACTGGTCAACCACTTGCAAAAGAATGAAACTAGAACACTTTCTAACACCATACACAAAAATAAACTCAAAATGGATTAAAGATCTAAATGTAAGACCAGAAACTATAAAACTCCTAGAGGAGAACATAGGCAAAACACTCTCCGACATGAATCACAGCAAGATCCTCTATGACCCACCTCCCAGAATATTGGAAATAAAAGCAAAAATAAACAAATGGGACCTAATGAAACTTAAAAGCTTTTGCACAACAAAGGAAACTATAAGTAAGGTGAAAAGACAGCCCTCAGATTGGGAGAAAATAATAGCAAATGAAGCAACAGACAAAGGATTAATCTCAAAAATATACAAGCAACTCCTGCAGCTCAATTCCAGAAAAATAAATGACCCAATCAAAAAATGGGCCAAAGAACTAAACAGACATTTCTCCAAAGAAGACATACAGATGGCTAACAAACACATGAAAAGATGCTCAACATCACTCATTATCAGAGAAATGCAAATCAAAATCACAATGAGGTACCATTACACGCCAGTCAGGATGGCTGCTATCCAAAAGACTACAAGCAATAAATGCTGGAGAGGGTGTGGAGAAAAGGGAACCCTCTTACACTGTTGGTGGGAATGCAAACTAGTACAGCCACTATGGAAAACAGTGTGGAGATTTCTTAAAAAACTGGAAATAGAACTGCCATATGACCCAGCAATACCACTTCTGGGCATACACACTGAGGAAACCAGATCTGAAAGAGACATGTACACCCCAATGTTCATCACAGCACTGTTTATAATAGCCAGGACATGGAAGCAACCTAGATGCCCATCAGCAGACGAATGGATAAGGAAGCTGTGGTACATATTCACCATGGAATATTACTCAGTCATTAAAAAGAATTCATTTGAATCAGTTCTAATGAGATGGATGAAACTGGAGCCCATTATACAGAGTGAAGTAAGCCAGAAAGATAAAGAACAGTACAGCATACTAACACATATATACAGAATTTAGAAAGATGGTAATGATAACCCTATATGCAAAACAGAAAAAGAGACACAGATGTACAGAACAGACTTTTGGTCTCTGTGGGAGAAGGCAAGGGTGGGATGTTTCGAGAGAACAGCATTGAAACATGTATATTATCTAGGGTGAAACAGATCACCAGCCCAGGTTGGATGCATGAGACAAGTGCTCGGGCCTGGTGCACTGGGAAGACCCAGAGGAATGGGGTGGAGAGGGAGGTGGGAGGGGGGATCGGGATGGGGAATACATGTAACTCCATGGCTGATTCATGTCAATGTATGACAAAACCCACTACAATTTTGTAAAGTAATTAGCCTCCAACTAATAAAAATAAATGAGAAAAAAAAGAAGAATCTTTTAGTAAAAGTGGAATAGAATTATTAGTCAACAAAAGAGTCTGATGAAGTACTTGGGTGCAATCTCAAAAATGACAGAATGAACTCTGCTCAATTCCAAGGCAAGCCATTCAACATCACAGTAATCCAAGTCTATGCCTCAACCAGCGATTCTGAAGAAGCTGGAGTTGAGTGATTCTATGAAGACCTAAAGACCTTCTAGATCTAATACAAAAAATAAAATAATAAAATAATTTTCAACACAAAGGATTAGAAGGCAAAAGTAGGAAGGCAAGAGATAACTGGAGTAACAAGCAGGTTTGGCCTTGGAATACAAAATGGAGCAGGGCAAAAACTAACAGAGATTTCTCAAAGAAGACACTGGTCATAGCGTACACATCTCCAACAACGCATGAGACAACTCTATACATAGACATCACCAAATGGTCAATATTGAAATCGGATTGATTACATTCTTTGCAGCTGAAGATGGAGAACTGAATTTGGAAATCTCAGCAATGTCCACAAAACTGGAAAAGGTCAGTTTTCATTCCCATCCCAAAGAAAGGCAATGTCAAAGAATGCACAAACTACCTCACAATTACACTCATCTCACACACTAGTAAAGTAATGTTCAAAATTCTCTAAGCCAGGCTTCAACAATACATGAACTGTGAACTTCCAGATGTTCAAATTGGTTATAGAAAAGGCAGATAAGCCAGAAATCAAATTGCCAACATCCATTGGATTATAGAAAAAGCAAGAGAGTTCCAGAAAAACATCTATTTCTGCTTTATTGACTATGCTAAAGCCTTTGAATGTGTGGATCACAATAAACATTGAAAAATTCTGAAAGTGATGGGAATATCAGACCACCTGACCTGCCTCTTGAGAAACCTATGATGCAGGTCAGGAAGCAACAGTTAGAATTGGATATGGAACAAAGGACTGGTTCCAAATAAGGGAAGGAGTACATCAAGGCTGTATATTGTCACCTTGTTTATTTAACTTCTATGCAGAGTACATCAAGAAAAACACTGGGCTGGGTGAAGCACAAGCTTCAAGATTGCTATGAGAAATATCAATAACCTCAGATATGCAGATGATACCACCCTTATAGCAGAAAGTGAAGAAGAACTAAAGAGCCTATTGATGAAAGTGAAAGAGGAGAGTGAAAAAGTTCGCTTAAAGCTCAACATTCAGAAAGCTAAAACCATGGTATTCAGTCCCATAACTTCATGGCAAATAGATGGTGAAACAGTGGGAACAGTGGCTGACTTTATTTTGGGGGGCTCTAAAATCACTGTAGGTCGTGATTGCAGCCATGAAATTATAAATGCATGCTCATTGGAAGGAAAGCTATGACCAACCTAGACAGCATATTAAAAAGCAGAAACATTACTTTGCCGACAAAGGTCTGTCTAGTCAAGGCTATTGCTTTTCCAATAGTCATGTATGGATGTGAGAGTTGGACTATAAAGAAAGCTAAGCACTGAAGAACTGATGCTTTTAAACTGTGGTTTGGAGAAGACTCTTGAGAGTCCCTTGTACTGCAAGGAGATCCAGCCAGTTCATCCTAAATGAAATCAGTCCTGAATATTCATTGGAAGGACTGATGTTGAAGCTGAAACTCCAATACTTTGGCCACCTGATGTGAAGAGCTGACTCATTGGGAAAGACCCTGATGCTGGGAAAGTTTGAAGACAGTAGCAGAAGGGGACAACAGAGGATGAGATGGTTGGATTCATCACTGACTCAATGGACTGGAGTTTGAGTAAACTCCAGGAATTGGTGATGGGCAGGGAGGCCACACTGCAGTCCATGGAATCACAGAGTCAAACAAGAGTGAGCGACTGAGCTGAACTGAACTGAACTGAAGATGGAGAAGCTTTATACAGTCAGCAAAGCCAATACCTGGAGCTGACTGGCTCAGATCATAAGCTCTTTAGAGCAGATATCAGGTTTAAATTGAAGATAGTACAGAAAACCACTAGGCCATTCAATTCACTTCAGTTGCTCAATTGTGTCCAATGCTTTGTCACCCCATGGACCTCAGCATACTAGGCTTCCCTGTCCATCCCCAACTCCTGGAGCTTGCTCAGACTCACAGCCATTGAGTCAGTGATACCATCCAACTATCTCATCTTCTATTGTCCCCTTCTCCTCCTACCTTCAATCTTTCCCAGAGTCATGATCTTTTTCAATGAGTCAGTTCTTTGCATCATGTGGCTGATATACTGGAGCTTCAACTTCAGTGTCAGTCCTTCCATTGAATTTTCAGGACAGATTTCTTTTAGGATTGACTAGTTCGATCTCCTTGTAGCCCAGGGGACTCTTATAAGTATTCTCCAACACCACAGTTCAAAAGCATCAGTTCTACAGCACTCAGTTTTCTTTATGACCCAACTCTCACATCCATGTGTGACTACTAGAAAAACCATAGCTTTTACTAGATGGACCTTTGTCTGCAAAGCAATGTCTCTGCTTTTTAATATGTTGTCTAGGCTTGTCATAGCTTTTATTCCAAGTAGCAAGTGTCTTTTAATTTCATGGCTGCAATCACCATCTGCAGTGATTTTGGAGCCCAAGAAAATAAAGTCTCTCATGGTTTCCATTGTGTCTATTTGCCGTGAAGTGATGGGACCAGATGCCATGATCTTAGTTTTTTGAAAGGTGAGTTTTAAGCTAGGTTTTTCACTCTCATCTTTCACTTGCATCAATAGGCTCTTTAGTTCCTCTTCACTTTCTGCCATAAGGGTGGTGCATATCTGAGTGTGTTGATATTTTTCCCAGCAATCTTGATCCGAGCTTGTGCTTTATCCAGCCCTGCCCACCTAAGAAAACACAGGAGACATACTGGCCTTCACCTAATAGCTCTCACACTTTTTGCTGTACTCAGCTTTGTAAGAAACAGGGTCTAAAATGTACTCACTTGTGAACTCCTTTTCATAATATATTCCTCTAGTTATCAAATCATAAGGTTTCCTTATTTTAAGTGTTGCCTTTTTTTGATAGCTCAGTTTGTAAAGAATCTGCCTACAATTCAGGAGACCCCAGTTTGATTCCAGGGTCGGGAAGATCCCCTGGAATAGGGATAGGCTATTCACTCTAGTATTCTTGGGGTTCCCTTGTGGCTCAGTCAGTAAAGAACCCACCAGCAATGCGGGAAACTTGCATTCGATCCCTGGGTTGGGAAGATCCCCTGGAGAAGAGAATGGCTACCGACTCCTGTATTCTGACCTGGAGCATTCCATGGGCTGCATAGTCCATTGGATTGCAAAGAGTTAGATATGAATGAGTGACTTCAGGAAGCAGTGACCAAAATCATCCCAAAGGAAAAGAGATGCAGGAAGGCAAAGTGGTTGTCTGAGAAAGCTTTATAATAGCTAAGGAAAGAAGAGAAGTGAAAGGCAAGGTAGAAAGGGACACATATCAACTCAATGTGAATTTCCGGAGAATAGAAAGGAGAGATAAGAAGGACTTCTTAAGTGAACAATGCAAAGAAATATAAGAAAACAATAGAATCAGAAAGACTAGAGATATCTTCAAGAAAATTGGAGACAACAAGGAAATATTTCATGCAAGGATGGGCATGATAAAGGAAAGAAATGGTAAGGAGTTAACCAAAGCAGAAGATATTAAGAAGAGGTGGTAAGCATACACAGAAAACTGTATAAAAAAGGTATTAATGACCCAGATAATCACAATGGTGTGGTTACTCATCTAGAGCCAGACAACCTGGAGTGTAAAGTCAAGTGGGCCTTAGGAAGCATTACTAAGAACAATGCTAGTGGAGGTGATGGAATTCCAGTTAAGCTATCTAAAACCCTGAAAGAGGATGTTGCTAAAGTGCTAGTATATCCACTATGGAGAACAGTGTGGAGATTCCTTAAAAAACTGGAAAGAGAACTGCCGTATGACCCAGCAATCCCACTGCTGGGCATACACCCCGAGGAAACCAGAATTGAAAGAGACACGTGTACACCAGTGTTCATCACAGCCCTGTTTATAATAGCCAGGACGTGGAAGCAACCTAGATGCCCATCAGCAGATGAATGGATAAGAAAACTGTGGTACATATACATCATGGAATATTACTCAGCCATTAAAAAGAATTCATTTGAATCAGTTCTACTGAGGTGGATGAAACTGAAACCTATTATACAGAATGAAGTAAGCCAGAAAGATAAAGACCAATACAGTATACTAACACATATATTTGGAATTTAGAAAGATGGTAATGATAACCCTGTATGCAAGACAGCAAAAGAGACATATGTATATGACAGTCATTTGGATTCTGTTGGAGAGGGTGAGGGGGGGATGATATGGGAGAGTGGCATTGAAACATAAATTATCATATGTAAAACGAATTACCAGTCCAGGTTTGATGCATGATACAGGGTGCTCGGGACTGGTGCACTGGGATGATCCAGAGGGATGGGATGGGGAGGGAGGTGGGAGGGGGTTCAGGGTGGGGAACACATGTACACCCATGGCGGATTCAAGTCAATGTATGGCAAAACCATTACAACATTGTAAAGAAAATAAATAAATAAAACTGAAAAAAAAAATAAACAAATAAAGTGCTATACTCTGCATGTCAGCAAATTTGAAAAACTCATCAGTGGTCATAGGACTGGAAAAGTCCAGTTTTCATTCTAGTCCAAAAGAAGGACAATGACAAAGAATGTTCAGATTGCCATACAATTGTCCTCATTTCACATGCTAGCAAGATTATGTTCAAAATCCTTCAATCCGGGCTTCAGCAGTATGTGAATCAAGACCTTCCAGATGTACAAGCTGAATTTAGAAAAGGTAGAAAAATCAGAGATCAAATTGCCTACATTCATTGGATAATACAGAAAGCTAGGGAATTCCTGTAAAATATCTACACGTGCTTCACTGACTATATGAAAGTCTTGAAATGTGTGAATCACAGCAGACTGTGGAAAATTCTTCAAGAGATGGGAATATCTGAACAACTTACCTGTCTCTTGAAAAACCTGTATACCAGTCAAGAAGCAACAGTTGGAGCCAGATATGCAAGGGTGGCCTGGTTCAAAATTGGGAATGGAGTATGACAAGGTGTATATTGTCACCTTGCTTATTTGACATACATACAGACTACATGGGGCAAAATGCTGGATGAATCACAAGCTGCAACTGAGATAGCCAGGAGAAATTTCAACAACCTCAAATATACAGATGATACCACTCTAAAGGCAGAAAGTGAAGAGGAATTAAAGAACCTGCCTTAAACTTAACATTAAAAAACTAAGATCATAGCATTTGGCCCCACCATTTCACAGCAAATAGAAAAGGGGGAAAGTGGAAGCAGTGGCAGATTTTCTTTTCCTGAGCTCCAGAATCACTGCAGGTTAGACTATAGCCATAGCGAATTAAAAGACGTTTGCTCCTTGGAAGAAAAGTTGACAGACCTAGCCAGCATATTAAAAAGCAGAGACATCACTTTGCCAACAAAATCCTTCTAGTCAAAGCTATGTTTTATCCAGTTGTCACGTATGGATGTGAGATTTGGTCCATAAAGAAGGTTGAGCACTGAAGAACTGATGCTTTCAAACTGTGGTGCTGGAGAAGATTCTTAAGAGTCCCTTAGACTGTAAGATCAAACGAGTCAATCCTATATGAAATCAACCCTGAATATTCATTGAAAAGACTGATGTTGAAGCTGAAGCTCCAATACTTTGGTTACTTGTTGTGAATAGCCTACTCACTGGAAAAGACTCCAGTGCTGGGAAAGATTGAAAGAAATGGAGAAGGGGGTGGCAAAAGATTAGCTAGCATCACTGACTCAATGGACATGAATTTGTGCAAATTCTGGGAGACAGTGAAGGACAGGAGATCCTTGCATGTTGCAGTCCGTCGGGTCACAAAGAGTTAGACACTACTTAGGGCCTGAAAAGCAACAATAATGCCTGGTGGCTTAGTGGTAAAGAATCTGCCGGCAATACAGGTGACATAAGAGAGGTGAGTTTGTTCCCTGAGTCGGGAAGGTCCCCTGGAGAAAGAAATAACAACTCATTTCAGCATTCTTGCCTGGGATATCCTATGGACAGAAGAACTTGTCAGGCAACAGTCCATAGGGTCACAAAAATAGTTAGACACGAATTAACAACTAAACTACCATCACCACCACCACCTAGAATAATGATTTAAAGGTCAAAGGCCTGAGTTCTGAGCTTTTTTTCAGTGAATTCCTTAATTGGTATTACACTCTGTTTGCCAACAGACTTGAGTTCACCTTCATGAAGACCTAAGGAAACATCAGAGCACTTTGTTCACTCATGTGTTTCCTGATCTAGTCAGCTTATTTTCCTGTTTGGTGTTAAAATGGAGCAAATGTTAATTGAGCCTAAGGTGTCATTCCGACCAACTTTTGATTAGAAACCAGGTTCACGAACTGGCTTGACTTGTTCCTTTTGTTAACACCTTGGTTTACTTTCTTTACTTTTGAAGTAGGTATATTATCTTTCTGTCTTCACCACTTTCATTTGGGAAAATAAAAATTAGTATGCATGAATTAGTAGACCTATTTGTTGGAGAAGAAAATGGCAACCCACTCCAGTATTCTTGCCTGGGAAATACCAGGGATAGAGGATCCTAGTGGGCTATAGTCCATGGGGTTGCAAAGAGTTGGACACTACTGAGCACACAAGAACACACATACCTATTTGTATATTAGTGTCTCACAAAAGGAAGCATTACCTTCTAGTTTTACTTTGAAAATCCTTAAAAACAAGCAAATCCAAATAAAGAAGACCTAGACTAGTGTTCAAAGAACATGCAATAAAGAAGAGGAACACTAAGCAATGTGGTATGTTAAATTTCTGTTAAAGCTCACATGTTTTATTCTGCCAGTTAAAGATTGCTCTTGAATACCTCAAATCGATTTTTAATTTCACTTATTGCACCTGTCACCTCTAGAATTTACATTTTGTTCTTTTGCATAAATGCCAAATATTCATTAATAGTCTCCACTTGTTTGTGAATTGTCTTCATGCCTTTCTTTATTTCTTTATCTGCATCTGACCAATTTTAAAGTGGTTGCTTTTAAAATCTGATAGTTCTAACAGGCAGTTTTAGTTGTCTATATGTTTATCTTGTGTATGTTTCACATGTACCTGTTTCTGTGCATGTCTCATTATTTAGTTGAAAGCTGGGTGTTTAAGTAATATCTTAAGAATCTCTGGATACTAGCTCCACCCTCTCCTTTCTGATATTGTTTGCCTGTTTAGTGACTTGGCTAGACTATTTTAGTGAAATACATTTTACCCGCAGGGTGAAGACTTTGATCTCTCTCATCAGAGGTCCTAGTCTTGGCCATATACCCAGTCACCTTGGGATGATAGTAGTTTCAGTATAGGATCTCTGATAGTCCTTCTCTTGGACCTCTCCATTAAGCAGTCTGCTTCATTTAGTATAGCACCCCACATATGAGTCTCCACTAATCATCAGCGTAATACTTTATTGTTTTTGACAATGTCCTGGAGCATACATTTCTCAGTATCTAATCCAACAAAATTTGGGCAAAGGCAGTTGTTGAGGCCAGGCTGTGAGCATTTTTTCCTGACTTCACCCTGTTTCTTCATCACTGTCTCACTGGTTCTCTCTGGTGGATTAGCTAACCTATCTATGGTTTAGTTTATTGCTCTTAATTAAGATGGAATGTTGTTTTTGTTTTGGCATCCCTTGTGACTCAGATGGTAAAGAATCACCCTCCAACGTGAGAGCCCTGGGTTCAATCCCTGGGTTGGGAAGATCCCCTGGAGGAAGGCATGGCAACCCACTCCAGTATTCTTGTCTGGAGAATCCCGGTGGACAGAGGAGCCTGGCGTGCTACAGCCCATGGGGTCGTAAAGAGTTGGACACGACAGAGCGACTAAGCGCACTGTTTCAGAGGATGATGTTAGTCTTCACCTTCCTCACACTCCGTTTCTAATGAAGTTAGTTCCTTTGGGGAGAGTATAGGAGCTCTCTTTCTTATGGACACCTTTCTTCCCAGAATTTCTCTTTCTTTCTTTCTTCCGTCCTTTTCATTTCTTTCTCTTTCTACCCTTCTTTCTTTCTTATTTCCTACTTTCTTTCCTTCTATGTTTCTTTCTTAAGGGATGGGACTGACCGGACCACATAAAGGCAGTTGGTCCCAATGTGGAACTGTTGGAAACACAGAGACCCTAGCCCATCTTGCAAGAGTGCATAAGCTCAAGTGTCCTCCTTGTGTCTAGGGCTCACCTCCAACATGACTTCTGGAGTCATCTTTGAATTCTTCCCTTGAATAATACTCTGAGCACTAGGCAGGGCAAAAGCCTCTGGTCTTCTTGATCTTGGATGAAACCTTCACTCTATGAGATGAAAGTATTCAAGGTCTCATTCTTCTCAGCTGGCCTCAACTGGGACTGTTGCTGTTCAGTCACTAAGTCATGTCCGACTGTTTGCAACCCATGGACTGCAACACACCAGGCTTCCCTGTCCTTCACTGTCTCCCAGAGTTTGCTTAAACTCATGTCCATTGAGTCGGTGATGCTGTCCAACTATCTCATCCTCAGGGGTAGAGCCTCAATCTTGCGGGTAATGGGTGACCGGTAGAAAGAAGTTCCCAACTCTCAACTGCACTCATCAGGAATTTAATCTCTTTAAATTGGAACTGGAGGAGATGAGAAATACTGGTATTTTGCTTCTTCTGGTGATACAGAGTAAGCTTTAGCTTAGAAGAGAAGATACTGAATCCCTTGGCCACATCCACCCAGGTCTAGGATGCAGTTTCTGTCCGTCTGAGCTGTCTGTGGCAGGAGGAGAGAGTAATGTGTTAAGCACCAAAGAATCTTGCTCTCCTTACTGAGTTTTAGTAGGATTTTTTGAATTTTTTTTTTTTCATTTGCTGCATAGCCTTAGGATGATTTTGAGAGGATTTGAATGATTGCTTTTTTTAAATTTTTTAATAGTTTGTTAGTTTTACTTGCTTTGCAGGTGAGTGGGTCTGTGGAACTGTTTATGCTGAGATCCAAGAAGTGGAACTCCTAGTACTAGTTTCACCATTTATGAAATGGAGAAGCAATACCTATGTCACTTATTTAATTTATACTTAAATGTGGTCGTATATGCTAAAGATTTTATAAACAAAAAAGCACATGAATTAATATATTATTGTTGGTGAGCTGGCAATTTTAAAACATTTATAAAGGCAAGCATTAAGGTTTTTATATTGAAAAATGTGAATGTTTGAGTCAGACTTTAGAAAGAATGGTGGCAAATCACCAATTAGGTACAAGAATTTAAGGTAAAGATCACATACCTTCTTCCTATTTCTAATAAAGATAAAGTAAAACTGTTCCAGTACTTGTTTTCTGGAGATTAAAATGGAACATTTGAGTAAATGTGTACTTTCAAAGAACTATTTTCTAGATTTTGGTAAGATTTTTGTAGAGGAGAAAGAAGATTAAATTAAATTAAATATCAAATTAAAATCACAAAGAATGCATTGCAGGATTTCTTTATATTCTCATCAATTGAATTAGAGATAAAATTATCTTTATTAGACAGAGATGCATATTAAATTATTTTTGAGTGCAATTACATTTGTTGTCATTCAGATGTTAAGTCATGTCTGGCTCTTTGCAACCTCAAGGACTGCAGCATGCAAGCCTTCTCTGTCCACTGTCTAGCAGAGTTTGCTCAAATTCAAGTCCACTGAGTCGGTAATGCTATCTAATTATTTCATTCTCTGATGCCCCCTTCTCCTTTGGCCTTCAATTTTTCCCAGCCTCAGGGTTTTTCTCAATGGGTCAGCTCTTTGCATCAGGTGGCCATAGAGAGTATTGCAGCTTCAACTTCAGCACAGTCCTTGAAATGAATATTCAGGGTTGATTTCCTTTAGCATTGACTGACTTGATCCTGCAGTCCAGGGGATTTTCAGGAGTCTTTTTCACACCACAATTCAAAAGCACTGATTCTTTGACACTCAGCATTTCTTATGGTCCAATTCTAACATCCATACATGACTGCTATCTAGGATTTTCCTCAAATGCTTCCACAACACCAAAGGTATGTTGGAGGAAGAGGCGTAAACAAAATTGTTTGGCAAACCTTGGATGACTGTGGAAGAGGGATGGTGGATATATGGAATTTTATTATAAAATTTTCTCTACTTCTGCATATGTTAAGATTAAAAAAGAAATAGTTTTAAGTGTATAGAGTAATGCCTGGAAGTTGGAGACATAAGACAGTTCTTTTCAATCTAGAGGCCATGATGAAATATGGCAGACACCTTCCAACCATGGAAGGGTTTTCCTTTGTTTGTTTTTATGGTGATAAGAGTTCAAGATGGCTACTTCTTTGTTCCCCTATTCCTTTTTAGTGGACTTTATTCACAAATAGACAAATGCAAATTTGACAGTGTCTTCATTTTCAAAATCCACAAGTTTTTAAACACTAGATACTAATGATGCTTGCAGAGCACAATGAAAGCTTCTTATATTTTACTTTATTTAGTTAGTTTTATATATTTTATTTAGTTTTACTTTATTTGATATTTGGCCTGAGTTTCATGCTGAAGGAATTAGCTTGCAGTAGTATACAGACTTAAGATCAACATATAATTTGTCATCTAAACTGAGACATGCTATTACTAGATATACAAAAACATAGATGTAGGTTGGACAAAGTGGGTCATTGGGTCATATGAACACCTACACATTCTTGATAGGAGAAAGAGAGCATATGAAAATCTTCCTCCAAAAATTAAATATTAAAGAGAATTGAGTATATAATCTGATTCAAATCTCTCTCTTATCTATTTGTCTCTGTCTCTCTAGTTCAATACATTAATACATTTCAAAACTGGGTCCCAGGATGTTGGAATTATTTTTTTGTTGAAAGTCATATAACTCACAAGTAATCCAAGATCATAATTTGTGGATTTTGATAACCAATACAATGCTCTTTCTACTCAGAGAATAGCAACAATAAATTTGAAAACATCAAAAATCTATTTATGAGTTCAGCTTTACAACAGCAATTACATATTTTAACTAAGTGATAGCTAGAAAGAAATACCAATTTTATGTGCTCACGATTAAAGCACATAAATTATACCTACTGAATATAATTTTAAAGTTTTATAATTAAAGAAAATTGGTAAGAAGTTTATATAATGCATAAAAAAGAAACTTCAAGCTCAATGTTGAAAATTATTTCTGTCAGTGGACACATTAGGTAAATTAGGACAACATAAACATGCAGGATAGAACAGTTTATTTTCATGTGATCTCATGGATATTGCTGTCTTTATTTCCTATAATTTCATAATAAATTACTTAGAACTTTCTTATTTAGTAGGTATTCTTTAGAGTAAACAAATACTTTTTTTTTTCATAATTGTCAATACAGTATGTTCAGAATTCCACTAACATTACTTCCAATATTTCCTTAACAGAGCTTTGTTTCAGGGATGGATTCCATTTTATGCAGTTCTGATAAATTGTCCTGAAAAAAAATTAAAGTACAGGTCTAATAATCCCTTCCTCCTGCAAAGAGAATTTGCCAGAAGGGCTTACTTTCCAAATGGTCTATGGTATCATCATTGGTACTGACAGTTTTCTCTTTGTAGCACTGAAGGATTGATAGCAGCAGCCATACTCACCGTAATCTGAAAATCAAGACAATGTTACTGATCTCAAATAACTAAGAATACAGAAGAGCTTTGTCTGCAAAATCTGGTTCATTCTCACAATTTCAAGTATCAGACTTGAATCTAAATTACGTGTCCTATGAAAGTGCCACAGTCATTTAATGTCTGACTTTGATACCCACAGTGCATACTACACAGTAAAATGACAATAGCTGAGAATCTTAATCGTATACCTACTACCTGGGAAATGGATTAAACACACACACACACACACACACACACACACACACACACACACACACTGCTCCATTAAAAAGGTAATAATATTTTTAATTTAATGACATGATGGGAAGTAAAGCTAAATGAGTCAAAGTACACCCCTCCGTGTTATGCGTCAATTGGCTTGATTTTGTAGGGTAAGTCACTCCAGTGGGCACAATGGAAACGTATCCCTTCTCAATTTGGACTTTTCCTTTACAAGACAAGCCAATTTGTTTGTGGTACCCTGTTGGAGTGGGGGAGTGTTGTTGGACTACCTGAATTGTAATTGGTACTTTGGGAACTAAATCTTATGGGGGTAAGTCTATCCTAGTAGGAACTAGTTCATTTTTGTAGGGTAAATTTATTTACCTGAGTTGAGAACCAGTTAATCTATGCATTGATACAATTTGTCCTAGTTTTGTTGAAATTTACCTATGTCTTTTGTGTTTTGGAGTTATCAAACCTATAAAAATGGGAAACATTTCATCTATTCCAAAGGAAAACTCTTTGTGGTGTATGTTAGACATACTAAGACCAAACAAGCAATGGCACCTAATGGCTCAAATTATACAATCTGACAGTTGGAAGTGCTTTGAAAGGGAGAGGAACACACTGATAATAAATGAAGAGGCCCTTGGACATGAGGGGCCTGATTCTAATTTCCTTATCGGAGTCCCAGGTAACTTTGACAGTGATGAACTTCAGCTCCAGTTTGGGGAGTTTCCCTGTGAAGGAGGTTGCCAAGCTTTTGGAGAAAAGTCTCAGCTCAATGAGTAAAGAATCCACCTGCAATGCTGGAGACATAGGAGACATGGGTCTGATCCTTAGATCAGGAAAACCCCCTAGAGGAAGAAAATGATAGAGGAATCTGGTGGGCTACAGTCCAAAGGGTCACAAAGAGTCAGGCATGACTGAACAGCTAAACAACACACATTTTTTTTTTTCCTCAAGAATGAATATGACATTGAGTATAATTGATTAAATTATATTTTATGGCCAGAAAGTATATACTGTTAAAGAGTTCAAAAAGGATAAATCATCAAATGATAATATTTATTTACAATCTAGATAACCCTAAAGCACCAAAACAGAAGAAAAAAAAAAAGCTTCATTCATCATATAACTGATTTTCATGGAAAAAATGTAATATCTTAAAGAGCTTTTGTATGATTTCTAATACTGGTAAGTTATATTTTACTTATTGACAGGTCTATATTTCTTAACAGGTTTGACAGGTTTAGTATTTCTTAAGCAGAAAAAGGAGGTGGAAAAGAATGTTGAACAAGAAGAGTTCTGATGACTTTTGTTTCCCACCAAAATTCTAAATGACAAGAAGCAAGAATTTTACAACTCACCTATAGAAAGGTTAATAAATATTTTGAATCTCTTATTCATTTATTTATCCTAAACTATTTTAAAGACAGTCCGCTTTGTATTGAGTACTCTGTAAATCAAGTACTCTGTAAATCACTTCTAGACATCATACACTTAAAAAGGTCACATGGATATCATAGTATATACATCATCTTGCTTCTGCCAAAAAAAAAATTACACATAAAAATTAAGCTAAGCTTCACCTTCCCACTGTTAGTCCTTGTTCCTCACAGCATTCTTTGACTCCCTCATTTGTTTTCTTTAGCTCCCACACAATGTGATTTGGTATCCTTTAAGCTTCTGTTACCTTCCCTCTTTAAGCATGTATTTTCTTTTCTTTTTTTTTTTTTTAAGAGATTTATGGAAATAAAAGCAAAAATAAACAAATGGGACCTAATCAAACTTAAAAGCTTTTGCACAACAAAGGAAACTATAAGCAAGGTGAAAAGACAGCCCTCAGATTGGGAGAAAATAATAACAAATGAAGAAACAGACAAAGGATTAATCTCAAAAATATACAAGCAACTCCTGCAGCTCAATTCCAGAAAAATAAATGACCCAATCAAAAAATAGGCCAAAGAACTAAACAGACATTTCTCCAAAGAAGACATACAGATGGCTAACAAACACATGAAAAGATGCTCAACATCACTCATTGTCAGGAGCCAGCACACGAGATCCCACCCATGACAAGGTCATGAGGAGAAGACCTGACAAGCAAGGCAGATCAGGACTTCAGGAATTTCGAAAAGCTGCCCCAGCGCTCACCTTAAAGATGATCTCTGTCTTTCTGATGCTTGCTGTATTAGACTACTCCCTAATTTCTGTGACACAGGTAGAAGGCCTTCCCCAATCTCTTTCCAAACAGAATCAATCTAGAACTTTAATCAGTATGTCCCCCGGACGGTGGCATCCTATAAGATTATCCAGGATGAAAGGAGTGTTTCAATTGAGACCCCTTTGCTGGCATTCTAGCCTGCTTGGCAAATGCGGACTAATGCACATGACCGCTCACAACACCTTAATCATGAACAGCATAAAGAACCTGATCACACAAAAGACCCTCATAGGCACAGAGCCCTTTGGGGGTGAGGAAGCCCTATTAGAGAACATAAAATACTATTCTAAAAGCAGTTATAGTTAAAGATTTAGAAAAATAAGAGTTTAGAATTGTTAATTTTAACCAGGAATGCTAAACAGGGGCTGCCTCACTGGAGCTGCAGAGTCTTTGTATGGTAAACCTTTTAGATAAATTTAACTGATAACTTCTGCAAAAGGACTAACCTTTGTGTTCATTAAAGAATAGATTCCGGGAAACAGCTTTGCATTCACCTAGGTCATAAAATGTCAGTAGGCCCCAAGGCCAGAAGATAACGTACAAGACCCTCATAAACAAAGAAGCAGGCAGAAAACACCCTGGTTTCATGAAGAACAAGCTGATGTAATGTTAAACTATCTTCCCCTTAGAAATGTACTAATTTAGGGTATAAAAGCCACGGTAAAAATAAAGCATTGCCAGACTCTGCCAGACCCTGCAAACACCCCCGTCTGGTCATTCTCTCTCTCTCTCTCTCTCTCTTTCTCTCTCTCGCTCACAGACTTGGCCTATCAAGACTGGTCTCACGTCTCTCTCTCGCCACCGCAGTTCATCCTGAGGGTATCCCCTGGATCCTGCCGAGGCTGGACCCCGGCAACTCATTATCAGACAAATGCAAATCAAAACCACAATGAGGTACCATTACACGCCAGTCAGGATGGCTGCTATCCAAAAGTCTACAAGCAATAAATGTTGGAGGGGTGTGGAGAAAAGGAAACCCTCTTACACTGTTGGTGGGAATGCAAACTAGTACAGCCACTATGGAGAACAGTTTGGAGATTCCTTAAAAAACTGGAAATAGAACTGCCATATGACCCAGCAATCCCTATTCTGGACATACATACTGAGGAAACCAGATCTGAAAGAGACACGTGCACCCCAGTGTTCATCACAGCACTGTTTATAATAGCTAGGACATGGAAGCAACCTAGATGCCCATCAGCAGACGAATGGATAAGGAAGCTGTGGTACATATACACCATGGAATATTACTCAGCCATTAAAAAGAATTCATTTGAATCAGTTCTAATGAGATGGATGAAACTGGAGCCCATTATACAGAGTGAAGTAAGCCAGAAAGATAAAGACCAATACAGTATACTAACACATATATTTGGAATTTAGAAAGATGGTACCGATAACCCTCTATGCAAAACAGAAAAAGAGACACAGATGTATAGAACAGACTTTGGGACTCTATGGGAGAAGGCGAGGGTGGGATGATCTGAGAGAACAGCATCGAAACATGTATATTATTAAGGGTGAAACAGATCACCAGCCCAGGTTGGATGCATGAAACAAGTGCTCTGGGGCTGGTGCACTGGGAAGACCCAGAGGGATCGGCAGAGAGGGAGGTGGGAGGGGGGATCGGGACGGGAAATACATGTAAATCCATGGCTGATTCATGTCAATGTATGGCAAAACCACTACAATATTGTAATTAGCCTCCAACTAATAAAAATAAATGAAAAAAATAAATAAATAAAAAAGGAGATGTGAATCAACCTTTGAATTTGAGTTACTTTTTAGAATATAACTGTCATTTCAGTTTTCTTTTTTCTTTCTTTTTTTTTTCTTAATTTCTAGCCTTGCTGGAATATTGGAAGCTGAATGAAATAGTAAACCTCACCCCTTGAAGTTTAGTGATGTCTGAATGAACAATAAGATCCTTCTTATTCCCTCTCATTTTGCAGCACTTAACACTCATGAAAGGAACATAAAGTAGCTAAAAGATATGTGGTTAATTCATAAATAATTTGCATTTTAGAAGAATCCAATTATATTGATTTTTTTTTTTTAACTAAGAGTTAAGGAGGTTAAAATCCTGCCTGCTGAAAAGAAGTCTTTTGTTTTCTAATTATTATTAATTGATGTTTCATAGTTGCAAAGTTAACAAGATCATTTATGCAGAGGAATATGCAAAAGCAGCTCATGGCAAGTTGAATGTATCTGCCTTCTAGGAACTTCAATTAGCAAAATTAAACATAACGTTAACTGAAAGTTAGTTTCAATGGGTACATTTACTGAGTACATTGAAGCAACCCCATCTCTTTATGGATGGAACAGACATATTTCAAACCAAGTCTGTAGCAGTGGAAAATTGAAAAATTTATCCTGCTGTTCAGGTATTTAAAAATGTAGATGATATGAAAATATTATTTAAATTTCTTGAAAACAGTACTGTTTGTCTACTTAATTTAAAATAGAGCATATTTTAAAGTGATATAATGTGAAATCTTATCTAGGAACAAATTAAAGCTTGTGAAAATATTTGTGACAATTTAGAATAGTTAATCAACTTAGAGGAATTCAGATTGTGGTTATGAAATCACATGAAATCATGATGGTCAAAAATAACCATTATCTACAATATACCAATAAAAACATTTTGATCATCATAAGTATAGGAAATTAAATATATATATATATAGGAAATTAAATATATATATTTATATTATATATATTAATTAAATATATATATATATGAAATTAAATGTATATTAAACATATATATTGATATATGTCCTGTCCTTGCCATAAGTTAAACTGAGTCAAAATACTAAGGGTTGATCCTGTACATTGTATTTTTAAAAGTCATCAAGTGATTCTAGTATCAGGCAATGACTATCTTTAAAACTACAGAAGGAGTTTAAATAATGAATTTAATTTTTGTAATCACTATTGTGCATAAATAGTGGTAGCCAAAGAAGGGATACAGAGAAAACATGCTGTTTAATTTGAGAAATAAGTGAAATGGTAATGCTTAACAAGGATAGTTGTGCATGTTTCTATATTACTATTTTATATAGTACATAACTCTTGGAAAACATTTTACTTTGTCATTAACACATCTGAGTTTGCACACACAAACTCTTTTGCACACAAACAAATAGATTCTCAAATGAGCTTCTGTGGGCAAATGTCTGGAATAGGAAAATAAATGACAGTATGTTAACAAATAGTAACTTAGAACACCTAAAGCTGGTGGCATGGCAAATGCAATAGAAAAAAGAAGTGAGATATGGAGCAGAGAACTGAGGAATAGTTGAAAGTTTATTTACAGGTTAGGGATTCTGCAATTCTATACTTACCTACAAGAAACAACAATGTGTGTGTTTTAGTTGTGTCTGAGACTTTGTAACTCCATGGACTGTAACCCATCAGTTTCCTCTGTCCGCGGAATGCTCCAGGCAATAATACTGAAGTGGGTTGCCATTTCCTTCTCCAAGGGACCTTTTCAACCCAGGGATTGAACCCTGGGTCTCCTGCATTGCAGGCAGACTCTTTCTCGTCTGAGCAATCAGGGAAGCCCAACAACAACAAAATTGTGTGATAATAAAATGTGACTTATCTGAAGTAACTGAAAATTTTGGAATAAAATAAGCCAGTTACCATGGAAATCTCATTTTATAATAATAACTTGAGGCCTCTTTTCTTAATGACATTCTCAAACAAAGGGAAAAGAAAGAAAATATTCCAATCATTTTATGAAAACTACTGGACAATATGCGTGTACAAGTGTGCTGCCGCTTCAACTCTGTGAAGCTGTATGGATTGTAGCCTTTCAGGCTCCTCTGTCCATGGGATTCTCCAGGCAAGAATACTGGAGAGGATTGTCATGCCTTCCTTCGGGGGATCTTCCTTACCCAGGGAACAAACCCACGTCACTGTGTCTCCTGCATTGGCAAGCAGGCTCTTTGCCACTAGTTCCACCTGAGAAGCCCACTGGGCAACATACACCAATAAAATTAGCGCAAAATTGACTAATATAAAACATGATATATAAAAGAAGAGAATGAGGTAAAGAATGTTCATGAAGTGACAGTAAAATAAAAAGCTTCAAAATGTCACTATGTGCCGGTTCTCAAACTCTACCAGTCTAGATAGGAGCAGAAGGCTTTTTTAAGACCCCATAAGGGATAATCCTCAGAAAGCAACTAATAGAAAAAATTATACAACATAATGATATGAGTGATTGAGTTGAGAAATGGTTCAAAGAGCTACAGGGTGTTAAGGGAAAACATTATCAGATAGCCATTGCAGGGAATATTTGAAAACACAGCATATCAGAGAGGTAGAGAGAGGACAAAGACAGAATATGAATATTTAACTCCAGAAAAAAAATGCCTAAAATTTGTGTGAGTAAGGAAATTTATTTAATATACTACTTGAGGGAAAAACAGATAACTACACCAACATAATAAAAAAATAAATTCAACCAAAATTAAGCTATAATTTATTGGGAGGATGAGGTTTAAGGAAAATGGGATATAGCTTAGTATTAATAAAGAAGAAGAAGAATTAGGACACCTATCACCACCATCAGTTGATTGCTTATCATTAGTTTGATGCAAACATAATTCTGGTTTTAAATTATAACTAGACTATATGCATCTTCATTAATCAAAATGGGAACCATTACAATCAACACATTTTTATCTTCAAGAAACAAATTTGTTCATTCCTGTAGCATAAAAACACATGTTTGAGTTTCAACAAACTATAGGAAAGCATTTTCTGCCTCCTGCTGTTTAAGGAAGCATTTTCCCTGCAAAAAGTTGCCCAAATGCCTGAAGAAGTGGTAGTCAGTTGGTGAAAATTCAGGTAAATATGGTAGATGAGGCAAAATTCATAGCCCAATTAGTTCAACTTTTTAAGCCTTGCTTGTGTGATATGTGGTTGGGCATTATTGTGGCGAAGAATTGGGCCCTTTCTGTTGACCAATGTCAGCTGTAAGCATTGCAGCTTTTGGTGCATTTCATTGATTTGCTGAACATATTTCTCACATGTAATGGTTTTACTGGAATTCAGAAAGCTATAGTGGATCAGACTGGCAGCAAGCAACCAAACAGTGACCATGGCCTTTTTCTGGGGCAAATTTGGCTTCGGGAAATGTTTTGGAGCTTCTTCTCCATCCAACCACTGAGCTGGTCATCCCTAGTTTTTGTATAAAATCTATTTTTTGTCACACATCACAATCCAATTGAGAAATGGTTTGTTGTTGTATAGAATAAGAGAAGATGGCACTTCAAAATGATGCATTTTTTTTTTTTTTAATTTACACGCAGCTCATGAGGCACCCAGTTCTCAAGCTTTTTTACCTTTTCAATTTGATTCAAATGGCAAATGACCCTAGAATGGCTGATGTTGAGTTCTTAAGCAAATTATCGTGTAGTTGTAAGAAGATCAGCTTCAATGATTGCTTTCAGTTGGTCATTGTCAACTTCTGATGGCCAGCCACAATGCTCCTCAGCTTCAAGATTCTCTTTTCCTTTGCAAAACTTTTTGAACCATCATTGCACTGTATGTTCATCAGCAATGCCTGGGCCAAAAGCATTGCTGATTTTGCAAGTTGTCTCCACTGCTTTACCAGCCATTTGAACTCAAAGAAAACTGTTCAAATTTGTTTTTTGTCTAATATCATTACCTTAGTCTAAAATAAATATAAAATAAATATCAAATTTATTAGCATCAAGCAAGATTCCCTATGACCCACCTACTAGAGTAACAGAAATAAAAACAAAAGTAAGCAAGTGGGACCTGATTAAACTTAAAAGCTTTTGCAGAGCAAAGGAAACTATAATCAAGGTGAAAAGATAACCCTCAGAATGGGAGAAAATAATAGCAAATGAAACAACTGACAAAGGATTAATTTCCAAAATATACAAGCAGCTCATACAACTCAATACCAGGAAAACAAACAACCCAATCAAAAAGTGGGAAAAAGACCTAAACAGGCATTTCTCCAAAGAAGACATCCAGATAGCTAAGATACACATGAAGAGATGTTCAACATCACTCATTATTAGAGAAATGCAATTCGAAACCACAATGAAAAATCATTTCACACTGGTCAGAATGGCCCTCATCAAGAAGTCTACAAACAATAAATACTGGAAAGGGTGTGGAGAATAGGGAATGCTCTTGCACTGTTGGTGGGAGTGTAAATTGATACAGCCACTATGGAAGATGGTATGGAGATTCCTTAAAAAGCTAGAAATAAAACCACCATATGACCCAGCAATCCCACCCCTCCCCTAGGCATATACCCTGAGGAAACCAAAATTGAAAGAGACACATTTATCCCATTGTTCATTGCAACACTATTTACAATAGCTAGAACATGGAAGCAACCTAGATGTCCATCAACAGATGAATGGATAAATAAGTTGTGGTCTATATACACACTGGAATACTCAGCCATAAAATGGCACACATTTGAGTCAGTCCTAGTGAGGTGGATGAACCTAGAACCTATTATACAGAGTGAAGTGATTCAGAAAGAGAAAGATAAATACCATATTCCAACGCATACATACACAATCTAGAAAAATGGTACTGAAGAATTTATTTAGAGGGCAATAATGGAGAAAGAGACACAGAGAATAGACTCATGGATGTGGGGAGAGGGGAGGAGGGTGAGATGTGTGGAAAGAGTAACATGGAAACTTACATTACCATATGTAAAATAGAAGAAAAACATCAAATAATGTCTTTATTAAAATATAAAATAAAAATTAAGCAAGAAATGTGCACTAAAATGATATATAGCATAACCACATTTATTTCAGAATGTATTCCAATATCAAATGGCAAAGTCCAACACTGAATAACAAGATTGTTTTTGCCTCAACTTAATATGAGTTTATAATGTTCTAGGTAATTTAAATGCATTAACTTAATCAATCCACATGAAAGAAAGGGGTAAAGTTATGATCTCCATTTACAGATGAGGAAACATGCAGAATAAGATTAAATTGCAAGTCCTATATCACTTTGGTAGCAAATACCTGGGTAAAAATATGATAGACTGGTTTTTCTCAAGGAATTAATGAAGACATATCTATACATTAATATTAATTAACAGTATGAATGTAATAGCAAAACAGGTGAGAATGTTTTCCTATTGGGAATGGTATAGTATGGTAGTGAGGACAGTAGAGTTTATAAAATGATTGAAGATAAGGTATTGCTTCTTTGCATTATAAACCTTACCTCAGTTTGATTTTTCTTTAATTCCATGAAATACTTTGACAAAATTTAAGATTTTGTGAAATCATTAGCCATTCTAACCATTCTGGAAAGCAAATTAGGTCTCAATACATGAAGCTGGGGAACAGAATAAAATAAAAAGAAACTGAACTACATTTACATAGAATTACAGTCAGAATGGTAAGGGAAAAAATAAGCTATTTTATTTAAGAAAGGCACGACTTGTACTCAGATAGCATTGTGTTCACTTATACCTCTAAAACAGTCTTTCTGTATACTAGTTTAGTTTTTTTCTCATGGCTTTCCTATCTATACCTTAATCATTAAATTTACAGTTGAACATCCTGAGGTGAGTAAGGGAAATGTTCATTAGTTGCCTTCCCAGATTTGCCAGTTAGAACAATGCCAATTCTTAGTAACTAAGAATTTTGACTCCAATTGTAGTGTATTTACTCCTAAGGTACAGTGCTAATAGCAGCTTTTAGAGATGAAAGTATGTAAGAAGTACTTAGGAAAGATGAAAATTCTTATAAAAGTCAAGTTATCTAAAAAGGAAATGTGTGAAGGCCTACTCTTTGGAAGTGTTTAAGTCTTCACTATGGCACTGTGAACTCTTGCTGGAGAGCTGGGGCATTCATTCCAAAAGAAAGATGGATTTTTCTCCATGCATTTTCAGGGAAACCTTTATGATATGTAATACTTGTTATTCAGTTACTAAGTTGTATCTGACTCTTTGCGACCCCATGGGCTGCAGCAGACCAGGTTTCCCTGTCCTCTGCTATGTTCCTGTTCAGTTCAGTCCAGTCACTCAGTCATGTCCGACTCTTTACGACCCCATGAACTGCAGCATGCCAGGCCTCCCTGTCCATTACCAACTCCCGGAGTTTACCCAAACTCATGTAATGTTGAGCTTTAATTGTTCCAGAGTTTGCTCAAATTCACTTCGGTTGAGTTGGTGATGCTAGGTAACCATATCATCCTCTCAGCCCTTTTCTCCTTTTGCCTTCAATCTTTCCCAGCTTCAGGGTTTTTTCTCAATGAGTCAGCTCTTCACATCAGGTAGCAAAAGGATTGGAGCTTCACCAACAGTCCTTCGGTGAATATTCAGGTTTGATCTCTATGCAGTCCAAGATACTCTAAAGGTCTCAGTCAGTTCAGTTCAGTCACTCAGTCATGTTCTACTCTTTGCGACCCCACGGACTGCGGCACACCAGGCTTCCCTGTCCATCACCAACTCCTGCAGTTTGCTCAAACTTATGTCCATTGAGTCAGTGATGCTATCCAATCATCTCATTCTCTGTCGAACCCTTCTCCTCCTGTCTTCAATCTTTCCCAGCATCAGGGTCTTTTCCAGTGAGTCAGTTCTTATCCTCAGGTGGCCAAAGTATTGGAGCTTAAGCATCAGTCCTTTCAAAGAATATTCAGGACTGATTTCCTTTAGGATTGATTGGTTTGATCTCCTTGCAGTCCAAAGGACTCTAGAGAATCTTCTTAAACCACTGTACAAAAGCATCAATTCTTTGGCACTCAGCTTTCTTTACGGTCCAATTCTCACCTTCATACATGACTACTGGAAAAAAACATAGCTATGATGAGACAGAATATTGTCTGCAAATGTCAGCAAAGTAATGTCTCTGCTTTTTAATATGCTATCTAAGTTGGTCGTAACTTTTCTTCTAAGAATCAAGTGTCTTTTAATTTCATGTTGGCAGTCACCATCTACAGTGATTTTGGAAACTAAGAAAGTAGTCTGTCACTGTTTCCATTGTTTCCCTACCTATTTGCCATGAAGTGATGGGACCAGATGCCATGATCTTCGTTTTTTGAATGTTGTGTTTTAAGCCAACTTTTTCACTCTCTTCTTTCATTTTCATCAAAAGACTCTTTAGTTCTTCTTTGTTTTCTGCCATTATGGTGGTGTCATCTGCATATCTCAGGTTATTGATATTTCTCCTGGCAATCTTGATTCTAGCTTATGCTTCATCCAGCCTGACATTTCACATGATGTACTCTGCAAATAAGTTAAATAAGTAGAGTGACAATATATAGCCTTGATGTATTCCTTTCCCAATTTTGAATCAGCTCCATTGTTCCGTGACCAGTTATAACTGTTGCTTTTTCACCTGCACGCAGATTTCTCAGGAGGCAGGTAAGGTGATCCTGCATTTCCATCTCTTTAAGAATTTTCTATAATTTGTTGTCATCCACACAGTCAAAGGCTTTAGTGTAGTCAATGAAGCAGATAAAGATTTTTTTTTCCAGAATTCTCTTGCTTTTTCTATGATCAAATGGATGTTGGCAATTTGATCTCTGATTCCTCTGCCTTTGCTAAATCCATCTCAAGCATCTGGAAATTCTAGGTTTACATACTGTTGAAGCTTATCTAGGAGAATTTTGAACATTACTTTGCTAGCATACAGCACCACAATTTGAAAGCAACAATTCTTCGGCACTTAGCCTTCTTTATGGTCCAACTAACACATCCATACATGACTACTGGAAAAATCATTGCGTTGACTATATGGAACTTTGTGGACAAAGTGATGTCTTTGCTTTTTAGTTCACTGTCTTGATTTGTCATTGTTTTCTTTCCAAAGAGCAAACATCTTTTAATATCATGGGTGCAGCCATTGTCCACAGTGATTACGGAAACCCAGAAAATAAAATCTGTCAATGTTTCCACTTCTTCCCCTTCTATTTGTAATGAAGTGAAGGGATTTGATGCCATGATCTTAGGTTTTTGAATATTGACTTCTAAACCAGCTTTTTCACTGCCCTCCTTCACCCTCCTCAAGAGGTTCTTAAGTTCCTCTCCACTTTCTGCTATTAGAGTGGTATCATCTGCATATCTGAGGTTATTGATGTTTCTCCTGGAAGTCTTGATTTCAGCTTGTGCTTCATCTAGCCTGGCATTTTGCATGATGTAATCTGCATATAAGTTAAATAAACAGGGTGACAATATATAGCCTTATTATACATCTTTCTTGATTTTGAGTCAATCAGCTGTTCCATGTAAGGTTCTAAGTCTTCCTTCTTGACCCACATACAGATTTCTCAGGAGACACATAATGTAGTCTGTTATTCCCTCTTCTTTAAGAAGTTTCCACATTTCATTGTGATCCACACAGTCAAAAACTACAGCATAGTCAATGAAAGAGAAGCAGATGTTTTTCTGGAATTCCCTTTCTTTCTCTGTGATCCAACAAATGTTGGCAATTTGATCTCTGATTCCTCTGCTTTTTCTAAACCCAGCATGCTCATCTGGGAGTTCCGGGTTCATGTACTGCTGAAGTCTAGCTTGAAGGATTTTGAACATAAACTTACTAACTAGTAAAAATGAGTATAAATGGATGGTAGTTTGAACATTCCTTGGCATTGCCCCTCTTTGGGATTTGATTGAAAACTGACCATTTCCAGTCCTGTGGCCACTGCTGAGTTTTCCAAATTTGAGGCATATTGAGTGCAGCACTTTAACAACATCATCTTTTGGAATTTTAAAAAGCTCAACTGGAATTCCATCGCCTCCACTAACTTTGTTCATAGTAATGTTTCCTAAGCCCCTAAGTGTCTTCACACTCCAGGATGACTAGCTCTTACTGAGTGGCCACACCATTATGGTTATCTGAGATCTTTTTTGTGTAGTTTTTTCTGTGTATTCCTGCCACCTCTTCTTACTCTTTTGCTCCTCTATTAGATCCTTACCATTTCTGTCTTTTATCACGCCTATCTTTACATGAAATATTCCCTTGATATCTCCACTTTTCTTAGAGAGATCTTGTCTTTCCAATTCTATTACTTTCTTCTACTCCTTTGCTTTTGTCATTGAAGAAGACCTTATTATCACATCTCCTGATATTCTCTGGAATTCTGCATTCAATTGGGTATATTTTTGCTTTTCTCCCATGCCTTTCACTTCTCTTCTTTCCTCAGCTATCTGTAAAGCCTCCTCAGACAGTCACTTTGCCTTCTTGCATATCTTTTTCCTTGGGATGGTTTTAGTCACTGCTTCCTGTACAGTGCTAGGAACCTCTGTCCATAATTCAGTCACTCTCTTTACCAGATCTAATCCCTTGGGTCTTCAACACATCCACTGTTTAATATCTGAATGGCCTAGTGGTTTTATCTATTTTTTTAAATTTAAGCCTGAATTTTGCAATAACATGCTGATGATCTGAGCCACAGTCAACTCCAGATCTTGTTTCTGTTGATTGTATAGAGTTTTTCCATCTTTGGCTGCAAATAATATAGTCAATCTGATTTTGTTATTGATTATTTAGTGATGTGCATGTGCAGAGTCATCTCTTGTGTCATTGGAAAAAGGTTTTGCTTTGCCCAGTGTGCTGTTGTGACAAAATATGGCACAGTAAGTAATCCATCTCAATACAGGATATAATCATCAATTCCTGTTAGAGCTCAGTGAAAGATCAATGGCTATGTACAGTAGTGTTCTGGCATCCTCTGCTGTAGAAACTAGAAATAATATAGCAAAGTAGGAATTTTGGAAAGCCTAGAGTTTATAAAGTATATCCAATGAATGTTTTTGTTGCTGTTGTTCAGTCGCCAAGTCATGTCCAAGTCTCTGGACCTCATAGGCTGCAGCATGCCAGGCTTCCCTGTCCCTCACCATCTCCTGGAGTTTGCCCAAGTCCATGTCCATTGAATTGGTGATGCTATCCAACCATCTCATCCTCTGTCTCATTAATAAACAATGAATGTTCATCCCTTCTTTATATAACAGAAAACATAGTAGGCAATGGGAACATTGCATCCTACAAGACAAACTAGTCACTATCTTTCATCAGCTGACATTCGACAGGAGAAAGAAAAGTAACAAAGAAACCAAGATAAATGCAGGTAGCCTTAGACACTAGGAAGAAAATAAGGCAAAGAAAGGGACGTGATGAGTGATTGAAGTCGCTCAGTCGTGTCTGACTCTTTGCCACCCTTGGACTGTAGCCCACAAGGCTCCCCCGTCCATGGGACTTTCCAGGCAACAGTACTGGAGCGGGTTGCCATTGCCTTCTTCAGGGGATCTTTCTGACCCAGGGACTGAACCCAGGTCTCCTGCATTGCAGGCTGACACTTTAACATCTGGGCCACCAGGGAAGCTAGCAGGGATATGATAGAGGATGACTAAATGATTATTTTAGGTTTGATTGTCAGACAAATCTCTTTCTCAAGCTGATATTTGACCTGATACTCGAAATGATAGGGAACTATGTAAGGTTCCAAAAAATAAGCATTCAAGGCAAAGGAAACAGTAGATGCAAATACTTTAACCAGGAGAATAAGCTCAGTACATGAGGATTAGAAAGAAGGGCAGCTTCCCAACTGGACCAAGTCAAAACAACAGCAGTATGAAAATGGCTTAGAGATATACGGAGATATCTATACACTTATTCCTCCAGACAGCTGGGCATGGTACCTGTGTCCTAAGCTCCTGGGCCCAAATTCACTGATCTTGAGCAATGTCCACCTCAGTGTACCTTTTCAATGTGTGTCAAACTTGAGGAAAAGTTGAAAAGCATAGAATTAAGAGAAGAATGAACCTGGGGTACAGGTGAGTGTGCAGAATGGGCTGAGGTCAATTTATATAAAGTCTCTTAGTTCATGGGAAAGAGTTTAGAATTTGGGTGGGAAGGCATTTATAAGGATTGACATAATTTAATTTGTGTTTTGATAAGATCCTTACAGGTACTATATAGAGAGTGTAGAAGGCAAGATATTAGTATCAGGGAATCTCTCATGCTCATCCTTAAAGTGACCTTGGGCTGTCACTTGCTATCTCAGTACCTCTGCTTCTTTATCAAATCATCCAAGATAAAAGCATTTTTCCTTGGGTTTGCATCACAGTTGTCCTGTGAAGGGGAGCTGGATGATGTCAGTGACTGCCCTGAGAAAGATAACACGTAAAAGGGAGATTGTTATTTGTGCTACTGACACCACACATTCCAACCTGACAACTATCTCTCACATATCAGTTTGTGAACAAGAGCAGATTAGTATATTAACTTCCCAGAAGGAGAGAGATAACAAGAGCAGTGAGTCCCTGGGGATTGCTTTGACACTGATCAGTTCCCACTGGCCAAGCTACTCAGAATGAAGAAAAATGTATTCATCCATGACCATTTTCTATCAATTAAGATTTCTGAATAAATGACAAGGGCATCTTTCACCTCACTGCTCTGTTACTGTATAATAGTTAAGTACTTAAGGATAAGACATGACCTCTAAATGTTCAGTTAACAGTCACACTTGTAGGTGTTAAATAGAACAAGCATCACATATCTATCCTAAATGGCACATAGAAATCTGTAGACCTTATATAGATGAGATTTTCAAGATGTCTAGAGATAAAAAACCAAGAGCAAAAACTCCTGTTTTGTTTTGTTTCACAGGGTCTAGCCTTTTCTTCTTGAATATATAAAATAAGATTCTTATTCCATTTCCTCAAACTCTAAAAATTAAAAAAAAAAATTATATCACAGTAATATCAAACTGAAAAGTTTATTTTATCTTGATTTTTAATGTAGATACAAGCATGATTCTCTACTTCTTTCAAGATACAAACTATTTTCAATTGGTAGATAGCACTTAAAGGCAGTAAAGAAAGGGATTTTAAAGTGACAAAAACCTAGAACAAAGAATGCTGAGGAGATGCAATGGAAGTACTCAGGAGAGAGAGAAATTAATGAGGGGTGAGATTATGCAATCTCTGGGATAATCCTGACTCAATGGACATGAGTTTGAGCAAGCTCTGGGAGATGGTGATGGACCGGGAAGCCTGGCATGCTGCAATCCATGGGTCTCAACAAGTCAGACAAGACTGGGCAACTGAACAACAACAGAAGAATTCACCAGATTCAAAGGAGAGGAAGGGTTAATTTTAGGAATAATGTCCTTAAATAAATGACTGAGCACAGATATAAAAAACAATGAAATTTTTGCCTTTTGGTCATAGCAAGGATGCTTCATTGTTATAGGAAGGGAGGCAAAAATATAGTTATGCTTTCATCAAGTAGATATATGAATTAGAGAGATGCTGAGTTTCTGTATCTGCCCATCTTTATTTTCTCTTCTGATTTTGAAACAAGATTATTAGCTGTGAGTCCACTGAGACGAGTGTCAGGGGAGATTTGGGGAGAAAAAGAGGCTGGAAATAAGTTAAAATTCAGAAACATAAGCAATCTCATTGAGTGCTGCAGTTTCAACTTTCCTAAACTCATTGCACTGGGCCAGCACTGTTCACAGAACAGTGTTTTTTTTTAATAAGAAATGTTCCAACATTAAAGGGAAGACCCCTTGTTCTCATCCAGAGATTTCTCAAGAGTTCTGGTTATTCAAATGTGAGTAATAAAATAATGCAATGAAAATAAGTAATGAAATAATGAAAATAACACTAGTTTAAAAATCAGATTACGATTCAAACATTAATTTCACTATATGTAGGCAATGTTGATCTTTGCCAAGTTTCTTAATTTCTTCTAAGGGGAATTTGTAACTGAGCTATAGTTCTGGAAAACAGATATGCAGTTGGCCAGAGATAAGGGGAGGAGACACTACAAAGTGTACAAGAAAACTTTTAGAGGTGATAGATATTACATTTTCTCTATTGGGATTGTGGTGATAGTTTCCTTGATACATACCTAAGACAAAACTTAGCAAACTTTAAAAGTGTGCAGTATACTGTATTCAACTACATATCAATAAAACTCTAAAGGAAAGAAATAGGTTGTAGGAAATGACCTATTTAACTCATAGAGTTTTAATAAATTTCAAATAATGGTGCATATACAAATAACTTAAATTCTTTTTAATTTTGCATTGGAATACATTTGATTGACAATGCTATGTTAGTTTCAGGTGTACAAAAAAGTGATTCATTTACACACATATGTGTAGGTATTCTTTTTCAAATTCTTTTCCCATTTACATTACCACAGAATATTAAAAATAACTCAAGTTCCTAAGTGTTCTAAAATGTAAATGTTTTTTTTTGAAAGTGAAGCTTTATAACATGAAAAGTTCCTCAGCCTTAAAAACACAAATTCTTGTATCTGAGACTATACAGTTGAAGGAGCATGAAGGAGGTTTCTTCTACCAGAACAAAGGAGTAGTTGATGTGATCTAGAAGCTCACTATCTTAGCCCAAGCTGTCAGTTAGTACAAGAAATATCCATGTATGAGGGTGCTACATAGACTGTTATCAGGGAAATTTCATGAGAGGATTTAACCAATAATTCAAGTTTCAAAACTAGTTTTACTTTCTGTGTGTTTTTTTTTTTTCCTTCTCTCAACTTATTGTGCATTTAAAATTGGGACCATATTTTCTGACATCAGGTCTAGTTTCCTGGTGGCTCAGAGGGTAAAGATATCCTGCAATGCAGGATACCCGGGTTCAATCCCTGGGTCAGGAAGATTCCCCTGGAGAAGGGAATGGCAACACACTCCAGTATTCTTGCCTGGAAAATCCCATGGGCAGAGAAGCCTGGAAGGCTACAGTTCACCGGATCACAAAGAGTCGGACACTACTGTGTGACTTCACTTTCAGCTTTCTGAATTACTGATGTTCATTTTACATAAGTAAAAGATATGTCATGGTAGAACCTTTCTTTAGTTAGTATATAAAATAGCTAATACACATTACCAAACAATAGAAATATTTTCTTGAAATTAAAATTGTAATATTTATCACACATAAAATATTATACATAATATTTCACAAAGGAAAGTATGCAAGTTCCCCTGAGTCAGCTCCTTCATGTTTCATATGTAATATCCCTCCACACTATACACTTATACTTTTTTTATTTTCTTTTATATTCCCAATGAAATCAATACATATATGTGTAGTTCCTGGTACATATTACTACACTTAATGTTTTTACATTTTTACATTATGCCCTTAATGCAGGATGTATATTTTATTCATTTTTATATCCTCAGTACCAAGAACAGTTCCTAATACTTAGTGATTTATAACTTATAAAAAAGAAATGAAATAAGGAAGGACAGGAGAAGTAGAGGAGAAGTAAGGAAGGAAAGAAGGAAAAAAGGAAAGAAAGAAGGAAAGCACTATCTTATCCTGTTGATAAGATAGTTCCTTATCAACAGGTTACATTAGGAAATAGAAATTTAAAAAAAAAAACAAAACTGTCCATGGAGTCACAAAGAATTGGACATGAGTTAGCTGCTGAACAACAAAAAACCTCACAGAATTTACCTTCAAACTGGTCTGTTTTTGTGTGTGCATATATATATATATATATGTATACTACTGTTTCTATTTCTGACTGAACTACACAAAATATATTCTTGGTCTAAACATACATTCAACACAACTTTCCAATTACTCAGTAAGATATATGTTTCCATTTGATGGACTTTAAAAAAATTTGTTTATCCCATGTACACATTGACTTACTTCTAATTTACAGAATACCCAAATGCCAATTATAGCAATAATCAGTAACCCCTAGTTGACTTAGATTTCTTTTCTCAAGCAGTAGTCATTCAATTTAGAGATAAAAACATATTCCATCTGAATTAAACTTAGTTGCCTAGACATTAAGTTCAATCCCTGGGTTGGGAAGATCCCCTGGAGGAGGAAATGGCAACCCACTCCAGTATTCTTCCCAGGAGAATCCCATGGACAGAGGAGCTTGGTGGGCTATGGTCCATACAGTTGCAAAGAGTGGGAGAGAACTGAAGCAACTTAGCACACAGCCTAGACATCAGATAAAAGTTATAAAGAAATCACTATTGCATAGCTAATGTATGTTTAATTGTTAAAGCGAGCTTTTAGTGTCAGGAGTCAGTCACTTGTCAGAGTCATGGCTTGTATTTAATGCTACACTAAATTTTTAGGTATTTTAAGTTCATTATATTCAATAAAACTGCATGCTTTCAGCATGTGTTCTTATTATGGGCAAAAGGCGTTTAAAACAGATTGCACATCGATCTTTCAAAAAATGTTATACTACCACACTTAGAAATAAAATTGATATAAGAAAAATCTAATAACAATCTCATATGTATATATTAATTTTGAATGGTATTAGCTTGTATTTTGGAGAAGGAAATGGCAACCCACTCCAGTGTTCTTCCCTGGAGAATCCCAGGAACGGGGGAGCCTGGTGGGCTGCTGTCTCTGGGGTCACACAGAGTTGGACACGACTAAAGTGACTTAGCAGCAGCAGCAGCAGCAGCTCATATTTAGATTTTTCACATTGTCATTTTTCATTACCGTCATTAACATGGAATGTTGTTTCTATTTAGTCTATCAACTAAAAAGGTTGATTTTAACAAAAATCTATTTGTAAATAGCGATTTTTGTAGCTCCATTCATCTATGCTAAATTTTCATTTCTATAGACACTTCATAATATCCAACATTTCAACTTCAGCATAAATTTTCAAGTAAAATTTTTAAATATAATAAGTTAACATTGAGATAGATTTTTCTTCTTTATTAAATTAACAGTGCACATAAAAACACTTAATATTTTCAAAATTGCAAAGTAAAAATGGCAAACTAGCATTAACTAATAATATCTTCTTAGTTGCATGTATTTAATTTTTAAAAAATTGCATCTTTTCTTGCTAATTTTTTGTGAACAATGTTCATCTAAAGTGCTTTGAAGGTGGTTTTAAGTGATATGTCATGCTTACACTCAGTTGTGTCTGACTCTTTGCAACCCGGTTGACTGTAGCCGCCAGGCTCCTCTGTCCATGGGGATTCTCCAGGAAAGAATACTGGAGTGGGTTACCATGCCCTTCTACAGGGTTTAAGTGATATACCAATCCATAAGCCACACAAGCACACACACACATGTGCAGACACAATTTCTGAAGCCATACAATTTGAAATACACTAAGTGTAAGTGGGTAAAATGTTAGAAAAAAAAATAGGGAACGAGTTATACTAGTACTCAGTTTATTAAATTAAATTAAATTAAATTAAACAGTTTAATTCCTTTAAACAAGTATTTACAATTTACTCAGGATTTAGTCAGCAAGCTTCTTTGTACTATGCTATGACTCTCCTGATGATATAGTTTAGGATATATATATGATATTGGATGATATCATATCATCAAACTATATAAGTTTAAAATGATATAGTTTAGGGTATATATATATTATATATATATATGATATAGTTTAGGATATATAGTTTTTAATTTTAATTTTAACTTTTGTTTGGCCCATGGATTATTCATGATTATTCATATGTGTTTACTTAGAAATATTTGGCAATTCCCTGTATATTTTTTTCTGATTGATCTCAAATTTAATTCCATAGTATTTGGGAAAATACTTCATATGCTCAGTTCTTTTGACTTCCTTAAGATATGTTTTATGACCTATTATATTACTATCCTGAATATTCCATGTGTATATGAAAATATCTAGTTTCCTGCTAATAGTGGGTAGAAAATTATAAATATATATGTATATATATATATATATCAATTAAATTAATTCTGTTAGTATTGTTGTTGAAGTCTTCTCCTTATTGATTTTCTGTCTCAGTTCAGTTCAATCACTCAATCGTGTACGACTCTTTGCGACCCCATGAATTGCAGCACGCCAGGCCTCCCTGTCCATCACCAACTCCTGGAGTTCACCCAAACCCATGTCCATCGAGTCAGTGATGCCATCTAACCATCTCATCGTATGTCGTCCCCTTCTCCTCCTGCCCTCAATCTTTCCCAGCATCAGGGTCTTTTCAAATAAGTCAGCTCTTCACATCAGGTGGCCAAAATATTGGAGTTTCAGCTTCAACATCAGTCCTTCCAATGAACACCCAAGACTGATCTCCTTTAGGATGGACTGGTTGGATCTCCTTGCATTGTTGTATAAAATACTAAGAGTATTTAAATCTTTGAACAGTGATTATATTTTTGTTTCTATCATTAATCCTGTCACTTCTTTCTTCCTGCATTTGAGAGTTTTATTGGTATATATCTAACTCCTTGATGCATTAACAATTTTATCACTCTAAATGAATCCTTTTTTCCCTATTAATAATCATATTTATAAATCTATTTTTCTATGACAGCACAGTCATTCTTTTACTGAAGAGAATTTATTTTACTTTATATTAACTTTACATAATACTTTATATGGTATATCTTTTTTTCATTTTGCTTTCAACCTATTTGAATCTAAACATATCTTTCATAGACATACAGTTGGATCTCCTTTTTTATTCATTTTGAAACTATCTTTTCACTGAGACATATCTTTGTTCATAATTAATATAATCATTAATATTGTGGATTTTACCTGCCATTCAGATATATTGTTTTCTAGATATATCTATTTGCTTCTATATCCCTCCTCCACTGTTTTCCTTGATTAAACAGAATTTATTTTTTGTATACCACTAAAGTTCATTTATTTATCTTTACTATATACATTGATTTAGTAAGCAATCTCAGGATTACTCTTAGTAATTCTTTCTTTTTAATGGCTGAGTAATGCTCCATTGTATATATGTACTACATCTCTTTTATCCATTCTTTTTTTTTTTTTTTTTTTTTATTAGTTGGACGCTAATTACTTCACAACATTTCAGTGGGTTTTGTCATACATTGATATGAATCAGCCATAGAGTTACACGTATTCCCCATCCCGATCCCCCCTCCCACCTCCCTCTCCACCCGATTCCTCTGGGTCTTCCCAGTGCACCAGGCCCGAGCACTTGTCTCATGCATCCCACCTGGGCTGGTGATCTGTTTCACCATAGATAATATACATGCTGTTCTTTCGAAACATCCCACCCTCACCTTCTCCCACAGAGTTCAAAAGTCTGTTCTGTACTTCTGTGTCTCTTTTTCTGTTTTGCATACAGGGTTATCGTTACCATCTTTCTAAATTCCATATATATGTGTTAGTATGCTGTAATGATCTTTATCTTTCTGGCTTACTTCACTCTGTATAGTGGGCTCCAGTTTCATCCATCTCATTAGAACTGATTCAAATGAATTCTTTTTAACAGCTGAGTAATATCCCATGGTGTATATGTACCACAGCTTCCTTATCCATTCATCTGCTGATGGGCATCTAGGTTGCTTTCCTTTATCCATTCTATCAATGAAGAACTAAGTCATTTTCATGCCCTGGTTATTGTAAATAGTGCCACATGTGCATTATTTCATGATCCCTTGCTGAAGAGAAATGAGCAGGTGGTTCTTATAATTTACACAGCTTACTGCTTCTCTATAGTATGAACAGGAAGATCCCCAAAGTGAGGATAGCATTCTTGTTTAGTTGAGGAAAAACAGATTGGATTTCAGAGTAGAGAAGGTAGCTGTAAATTTCAGGATAGATTACTAGAGAGCAGAGAGTTATGTAAGTGCACATACAAGCAGAAGAATTAAAAGAAAAAAAATAAATAAAGGGTTTCTTTCAAGCATTTGACTATGAATGACCACATACTCATACAAGGAAAATATTCTAGGCTGGAGAAGAAGCCATTGAAAAATAGTAGATTGAACAATTCTCAGAGCTCACATGGGCTAAGACCTTTTGGAATTTCTGTGCATGAACATAGGGGTGAATGTCCCTTTTTGAATTAAGGCTTTCTCCTGGTATATGCCCAGGAGTGGGATTGCTCAGGCATATGTTGCTGCTACTGCTGCTAAGTCGCTTCAGCCGTATCTGACTCTGTGCGACCCCATAGACAGCAGCCCACCAGGCTCCGCCTTCCCTGGGATTCTCCAGGCAAGAACATTGGTGTGGGTTGCCATTTCCTTCTCCAATGCATGAAAGGGAAAAGTGAAAGTGAAGTCGTGTCCGACTCTTAGCGACTCCATGGACTGCAGCCTACCAGGCTCCTCTGTCCATGGGATTTTCCAGGCAAGAGTACTGGAGTGGGGTGCCATTGCCTTCTCCCAGGCATATGTTAGTTATAGTTTTATTTTTTTAAGAAACTTCATAACGTTCTACATAATGACAGTACCAATTTACATTCCCACCAACAGTGTAGGAAGTTTCTCTTTTCTCCACACCCTCTCCAGCATTTCTTGTTTGTAACTTTTTTTGATAAGGCCATTTAATTTTTGATTGTTCAGTTACTGAAAAATTTGCTGTCATCTACTTGCTTCTCTATACTCAATTTCTCTTCATTTTTCATTTTCTCTATGCTCTTATGTTGTACTTTTTCATTTTCATCAAGATCTATCCACCCTGTAATTTCTAGACCTGCTTCCATTGATGGATTTATTGCATTCTGATAATGAGTGCTCTTTGTGCTTCTCTTCATGCTTTAGAATGCTTGCTTAGATAGGAGTTTTAAGCTTTTTATTGTTTCTTTTTTTTTTTTTTTGTATTACTTTGCAATAAATTTTGTTTAGGCAGAGTTAGGTTACTTGAAATCACCTGAATACTTTTTTTGTTTGTTTGCTTTTCAGATTTGCTAGTGTGGTTTCAGAGCAGCTGTTGGCTTATAGCTAATTTAGTTCTATTATTAAGATAAGCCTCTGAGGATTTTATTTGATACTCTGTGTATTTGAATTCTTTCCACTCTGACAGAAATTCCAAAATCTCTTAGCCCCATGTGAGCTCTGAGAATTGTTTGATCTATTGTTTTGCAATGGTTCCTTCTCCAGCCTGGAATATTTTCTTTGTATAAGTGTGCAGTCCTTCACAGCCAAATGCTTGAGAGAAACCATCTGTTGATTTTTTTTTTTTTTTAATTCCTCTGCTTGTATGTGCATTTACATAACTCTCTGCTCTCTAGTTAATCTACCCTGAAATTTATAGCTACCTTCTCCACCCCGAAATCCAATCTATTTTTCCTCAACTAAATAAGAGTCCTATCCCCACTTTGTGGATCCTCCTTCTCATTCTGTACAGAAGCAGTAAGCTGTGTAAATCATAAGACCCACCTGTTTGTTTTGCTTCATCAAGAAATCACATTCCTGTGATACCTGTTACTCATCTGAAAATCATTGTGTCATATATTTTATCTTTGGTTTTTTTTAATTAATTTATTTATTTTAATTGAAGGCTAATTGCAATATTGTGGGTTTTGGCATACATTGGCATGAATTAGCCATGAGTGTACATGTGTCCCCCATCCCGAACCCTTTTCCCACCTCCCTCCCCATCCCATCCCTCTGGGTTGTCCTAGTGCACCAGTTTTGAGTGTCCTGTTTCATGCATTGAACTTGGACTGGTCATCTATCTCACATATGGTAATATACATGTTTCAATGCTATTCTCTCAAATCATCCTGCCCTCACCTTCTCCCACAGAGTCTAGAAGTCTGTTCTTTATATCTGTATCTCTTTCGCTGTCTTGTGTATAGGGTTGTCATTACCATCTTTGCAAATTCCATATATGTGTGTTAATATACTGAATTGGTGTTTTTCTTTCTGACTTACTTCACTCTGTATAATAGGCTCCAGCTTCATCCACCTCATTAGAACTGATTCAAATGCATTCTTTTTAATAGTTGAGCAATATCCCATTGTGTATATGTACCACAACTTTCTTATCCATTCTTCTGCCAATGGACATCTAGGTTGCTTCCATGTCCTAGCTATTGTAAATAGTGCTGTGATGAACATTGGGGTATACATGTCTCTTTCAATTCTGGTTTCCTCGGTGTGTATGCCCAGCAGTAGGATTGCTGGGTGGTGTGGCAGTTCTATTTCCAGTTTTTCAAGGAATCTCCACACTATTCTCCATAGTGGCCATACTAGTTTGCATTCCCACCAACAGTGTAAGAGGGTTCCCTTTTCTCCACACCCTCTCTAACATTTATTGTTTGTAGACTTTTTGATGGCAGACATTCTGATCAACATGGGATGGTACCTCATTGTGGTTTTGGTTTGAATTTCTCTGATAATGAGTGATGTTGAGCATCTTTTGATGTTTTATAATTTTTTAAGTATATAAAGATAAATCCTGTACTTATAAAATATCTTGACCAAAACTTCCTGCTTTGGTTTTTGTGAGGGTTCAATTAAAACTATAGAGAAACTGGAAGATAATTAACATCTTGAGTATGCTGAGACTTTCAATCAAAGAACATTGTACTTTTCTGTGATTGTTTTAATTTTATTTTTAAATATTTTCTCATAATCTTTTTTAGCTATCTGACAAATATTAATTTTTCATACTGTCTAACAATTGAACAGAATCAGTTAATTGTAAAGATTATGAAATTCAGCACAGCATATTCCAAAAGATTTTAATAATGATAACAGATACAATATAGCAGAAGAAAAAGGGTATGGTAACTATTGAGAAGTTAATGACTTCCAGGCACAATCTCCTGGGTTTTTTCTCAGTACCACAGAATATACTTAATCTTTGGATTATGGACCACAAAGCTATATGTTTGCTATATTAGTTCCAGGGATGCCTATGCACAACTTCACTGAAGGATTCTATCCCCTGATACTTGAATTGTTAAAAATAAGCTGTGTAAATTGTTAAACCAACTGAAACCCAAAAACTCATACATTTTCAATAATGTAAATAAGCTAGAACAGGGCACTATCCAAGGTGTATCAACTCTGCATTGTATATTATAAATCAATAACCAGATCACCTCATCCTTATCTTGGCTAAGAGTCAAGATCAAGTCTTTAGGTCTACTGAAGATAAACATAAAGCTTGCCAGACCATTGCAAGATACAAACCACTTTAATATTTTGATACAATTGTAAGTGATATATTTTATGCTTATTTTCCTCATTGCTTTTGATATACAAAAAGTGTGATTTTTTAACAAAACAAGTTAATATTTAATGAATACAATTTGACAAATTTGGGCATACATATACATCAATGATATTATGTATAAACAAGATCAAGGTAGTAAATTCATCCATCATTTTCAAAAGTTTCCTTTGTCCTTTTGCTCTTTATACCCTTTAAACAATTCTTTACCATCTTCTCTACTCCCATCCTATGAAATCACAATTGTTTTTTGTTTCTATAAGTTTATCTTACATACCTCATATAAATGTGTAGTTATGCAGTATTTGTTTTTTTGTGAATCACTTATCTTACTTAGCCTAATGCTTTGCAAGTACATCTGTGTTGTATCAAATGGTAGAATTTCCTTCTCTTTTAGGACTGAATACAATTCCATGGGATCTATATATCACATTTTCTATGTTTATTGTCTGTCAGTAGACATTTGAATTGTTTCCATATCTTGACTGCTGTGAATAATGCTTCTATGAACACTGGAGTGTAGACATCTCTTTAAGACGATAATTTCAATTATTTTGTACATACATGTATCCATAAGTGGGAGTGCTGGATCATGTAGTATACTATTAGAAAATTTTTATGAAGCTTTATTCTGTTTTCCAGAATGGATGCACTATTTTTTCATGCTATTAATACTATACAATGTGTTAGTCACTCAGTTGTGTTCAGCTCTTTGTGGCCCCATGGGCTGTGGTCCACCAGGATCCTCTGTCAGTGGAATTCTCCATGCACAAATACTAAATTGGGTTGCCATTTTCTTCTTCAGGGGACCTTCCAGACCTAGGAATCAAACCCAGGTCTCCTGCCTTGCAGGAAGATTCTTTAAATCTGAGCCACACAGGAAGCCCCATCAACAGTATACAAATGTTCCAATTTTTCAACATGATCACCAACACTTGTTGTTTTTTTATGATAATAATCACCCTAACAAGTGTGATATATTTATTGTAATTTAATTTGAAAATGTAATTGTATTTTTTATCTGTTGATTTTAATCAATCAGCACATTGATTAAAGTCAATACTAATTGAAGAAATTTATCAGTGAGGCTTTTTTTTTTTTTTTTTTTTTTTTTTTATTTTAACAATTCCTATATTACCAATCATGTCATCTAAGGGAAAACAAATTGATAGATTTATTTTCCAACTATTGTGCCTATTCTTTTTCTTAATTTTTGATTTTCTTTCCTACTTATTTGCATCTGTAGCATTTAGTTGAATCAAATCAATAAAGACAAGTATTCCTTATTTGTCCTTAATCTCAAAAGGAAAGCTTTGATAATTCTACATTAATTATAGTGTTTGCTGTTGATTCTCTGTAGTTATAACTTATCTAAATAGTAATGTTACACCTTTACTTCCTAATTTGACAAGAACTATTTTGATCACAGATTAAAGTTGAAATTCATCAAGCAAGTTTCAGTAGCAAAGGAACAAAAAAAGAGAGGAATGAAAAATAACTACAAAACAACCCCAAACAATTAACAATATGACAATAAGTACATACATATCAATAACTAGTTTAAATGTAAATATACTATATACTCCAATAGAAAGACATAAAGTGGCTGAATGGATACAAAAATAAGACCCATATATACGCTGCCTATAGGAGACTCACTTCAGATCTAAAACCCACACAGACTAAAAGTGAGAGGATGGAAAACAGTATGCCATGCAAATGAAAACCTGGATACTAATACTTATATCAGAAAACATAGACTTTAAACAAAGGTTGTAACAAGATAGAAAGGCATTACATAATGTCAGGGAATCAACCCAATAAGAAGATATGAAAATCTAAATATATCCTACTTACATCAGTGGAACCGTCATCCATACAGGAAATACAAAAGTGAACAGAGGCCTTGAAAGATACCTTATACAAGATGAACTTCATAGATATATAGGGAGCAGTCCAGCCAAAATCAGCTGCTGCTGCTGTTAAGTCACTTCAGTCATGTCCGACCCTGTGTGACCCCATAGACGGCAGCCCACCAGGCTCCTCCATCCCGGGGATTATCCAGGCAAGAATACTGGAGTGGGCTGCCATTTCCTTCTCCAATGCATGCAGGCATGCTAAGTCACTTCAGTCATATCTGACTCTGTATGACCCTATGGGCAGCAGACCACCAGGCTCCTCTGTCCAGAGGATTCTCTAGGCAAGAATACTGGAGTGGGTTTCCATTTCCTTCTCCAGACCAAAAGCAGCAGAAAACATATATTTTCCAAGTGCACATGGAACATTGTCCATGATAGATAGGTCACATGCTGGAGCATGAGACAAACCTCAGTATAATCAACAAAATTGAAATCCTCTTAAGCAACATTTCTGACCACAACATTATGAAAGTTGAAATCAACTGCAAGATAAAAGTTAAAAAACAAACAAACAAACAAAAAAATACACTAACATGTGGAGGCTAAACAATATGCTACTAAACAACAAATTTATCACTGAAGAAATCAAAGAACAACTAAAGAAATATCTGAAGACAAAAGAAAATGAAAACACAGTGGGCCAAAATTTAAGGGAGGCAGCTAAGCAGTTATAAGAGGAAGGTTATTAGCAATACAAGCCTACCTTAATAAACAAGGAAAATCCCAATGAGAAGTTTAAACTTACACCAAAAGCAGTCAGAAGAAGAAGAAAAAAAAATGAAACCCAAAGTTTGAATAAAAGAAATCATAAAGATCAGAGTCAATAAAAATTATCAATGAAACTAACAGCTGATTATTTAAAAAGATAAACAAAATTGATAAACTTTTAGCTAGACTTGTGAGAGAGAGAACAAGGGCTCAAGTCAATCATATCAGAAATAGCAAAGCAATTACAACTGATATTACAGTAATACAGAGAATCATAAGAAATTGCTGTGAAAAAATTTATTCTGATAAAATAGACAACATAGAAGAAATGGACAATCACACATAATGGAACCTTGAGAAATAGAAAATATAAGCAAATCAATTATAAGTATGAAGTTAAATCAGAAATAATAGTTTTAAAACCTTTTGACAAACAAAACTCAAGGATAAGATGGTTTCATCAGTGAATTTTACAAAACATTTAGAGAAGAGTAAACAGCTATACTTTTGAAACTATTTGAAAAAAGATGCAGAGAAAGAATCACTTCCAAACTCATTCTGTGTGTCCTGCATCACTCTGATAAAAAAACTAGAAAAAGATATCACAAAAAAGTAAACTACAAGCCAATAATGTTGATGACAATAGATGCAGAAATTCACAGGAAAATATAAATAAATATAAGTATTCAACAACATTTTAAAAGGATCATACACCGTGAATAAGTGGGATTTATTCCACGGATGCCAGGATGGTTCAATACTAATAAACCAATCAGTTTGAAACATGATATTAACAAATTAAAGAATAAATATTTATGGTCATCCCAATAGATACAGAAAAAACTTTTGAAAAAATTCAGCATTGTTATATTGATAAAAAACTCTCAACAAAATGGGTATGGGGACAATACCTCAATATAACATAGCATGTATGTTAAGCCCACAGGTAACATACTCAATGATGAAAAGCTGAAACCATTTCCTCTAAGATCAAAAACTAGACAAAAATAATCACACTGACCACTTTTATTCAATAAAATATTGGAAATTCTAGCCAAAACATGCAGTCAAAAAATAGAAATAAAAGAAATTCAACTTGAAAATAAAGAAGTAAAACTGTAACAGTTTGAATACAACATGATGCTATTCACAGAAAATTATAATAGCACTGCCAAAAATTCCTATTGTTCATCAAGAAATTTGATAAAATTGCAGGATACAAAATTAATATAGAGAAGTATATTGCATTTTTATAAGCTAAAAACAAACTGTTAGAAATTAAGAAAATGATTCCAATAACAATGGCATCAAAACTAATAAAACATCTAGCAATAAATCTAACTAAGGAAGTAAACCCAGCTTGGGCATCTGGAAGTTCCTGATTCACATAAGGCTGAAGTCTAGCATGCAAGATTTTAAGCATGGCCTTACTAGCGTGGGAGATTAGTGCAATTGTCCAGTGTTTAACACAGTCTTTGGTACTACCCTTCTTGGCAATTGGGATGAAGCCAATTTTCCAGTCCTGTGGTCACTGCTGGGTTTTCTAGATTTGCTGATATAATGAATGCAAAACCTTGATGGCATCATCCTTAGGGATTTGCATAGTTCTGCTTTGCTTTATTAACAGTAGTGCATCTTAAGGCCCACTTGACCTTACACTCCAGAATGTCTGGCTCTGGGTGACTAACCACACCATCATGGTAATCTGGTTCATTAAATTCTTTTCCTATACAGCTCTTCCATGTATTGTTTCCATCTCTTCTTGATTGCTTCATCAACTACTAGGTCTGTACCATTTTTATCCTTTATTGTGCCCATTTTTGTGTGGAATGCTCCCTGATGCTTCCAGTTTTCCTGAAGAGATCTTTAATCTTCCCCCTTTTTTTGCTTCCTTCTATCATTAAGGTTTGTTATTGGAAGAAGGCTTTCTTGTCTCTTCTAGCTACTTTTTAGAACTCTGCATTTAATTGGATATACTTTTCCCTCTCTCTGTAATTCTGCTATTTGTAAAGCCTTCTCAGATTACCACTTTGCCTTCCTGCTTTTCTTTGCCTTTGGGATGGTTTTGTTTGTTATCTCCTCTACAATAGCACAGATCTCTGTCCATAGTTTTTCAGGCACACAATTAACTAGATCTGATCCCTTGAATCTATTTGTTAGCTCTACTGTGAATTCAAACAAGATTGGATTTAAGTCATATCTGGCTGGCCTATTGTTTTTTCCAGTTTTCTTTAGTTTAAGCCTGAATTTTGCTAGGGGAAGCTGATGATCTGAACCAGTCAACTCCAGGTCTTGTTTTTACTGACTGTAAACAACTTCTCCATCTCCAACTACAAAGAATGTAACCAGTTTGATTTTGGTATTGACCATTTGGTGATGTCCATGTGAAAAGTCACCTCTTGTGTTGCTGAAAAAGGGTATTTGTTGTGACTAGTGCCTTCTCTTGTGGGAATTCAGTTAACTGATTTCCTGTCTCCTTTTGTTATCCAAGGCCAAACTTGCCTGTTACTTCAGGTATATCCTGACTTCTTACTTTTTCATTCCAATCCTCAATAATGAATAGAACATATTTTTTAGATGTTAGTTCTAGGTCTTCATAGAACTGATTAACTTCAGTTTCTTTGGCACCGGGTAGGGGAATAGACTTGGATTACTGTGATGTTGAATGGCTTGCCTTGGAAATGAACTGAGATCATTCTGTCATTTTTAAAGATTGCACCCAAGTACTATATTTTAGACTCTTTTGTTGATTATGAGGAATACTCCATTTCTTCTTGGGATTCTTGCCCACAGTAGTAGATATAATGGCCAACTGAATTAAATTTTCCCATTCCCATTCATTTTAGTTTGATGATTATTAGCATGTTGATGTTTATTCTTAACATTTCCTGCTTGACCATGTCCAACTTTCCTTGATTCATGGACCTAACATTCAAGGTCTTTACAGCATCATATTTTACTTTCATCACCACACATATTCAGAACTCAGCGTTGTATCTACTTTGGTCCAGGCACTTCATTCATTCTGGAACTGTTGACAGTTCTCCTGTGGTCTTCCCCAGTAGCATACTGGACACTTTCAGACCTGGGGGACTCATCTTTTGGTGTCATATCTTTTCGGCCTTTTATACAATTCATGATGTTCTCACAGCAAGTATACAGAAGTGGTTTGCCGTTCCCTCCATTAAAGGATCATGTTTTGTCAGAATTCTCTGCCATGACCTATCTGTCTTGGGTGGTCCTGCATGGCATGGCTCATAGCTTCATTGAGTTATGCAAGCCCCTTTGCCACAACAAGTTCATGAAGTGATCCGTGTAGGAATCACTGAAGCATCAATGTCTTTGAACTATTGTGCTGGGAAAGACTCTTGAAAGTGTCTTGGACAGCAAGGAGATCAAACCAGTCAATCTTGAAGGAGACCAACCCTGAATATTTAATGGAAGAACTGATGCTGAGGCTGAAGCTCCAGTATTTTGGCCATCTTATGTGAACAGACGACTCATTGGAAAAGTCCCTGATGCTAGGGAAAATTGAAGGCAGAAGGAGAAGAGGGCATCAGAGAATGAGATGACTGGATGGCATCACCAATGTAATGAACATGAACTTGGGCAAACTCCAGGAGATAATGAGGGACAGGGAGGCCTGGTGTGTTGCAGTTAGTGGGGTTGCAGAGTCGGACATGACTGGGCAACTGAACAACAAAAACAACAAAGGAAGTAAAAGACTTGCATTTAGAAAATTCTAAGACATCAATGGAAAAATTGAACAAGAAAAAAAGCAGATATGAATAAATACTGTGTTAATGGATTGGAAGAATTAATGTTGTTAAAATAAGCATACTACACAAAGCAATCTACAGGCTTAATACAATCCCTATTTAAATACCAGTGGCATTTTTTTCACAGAACCAGAACAAAAGATTTTAAAATTTGTATGGAGTCACAAAATACCTCAAATAGTTAAAACCATCTTGAAAATTATAGACAAAACTGAAGGTGTCATACTGTCTGATTAAAAAAAAAAAATACTTTAAAGGTATGGTAATCAAAGTAGTATGGTACTGACACAACCAGATACATAGATAAATGGAGCAGAATAGAGAGACCAGAAGTGAACCCACACTTATACGGACAATTAGATCTACAACAAAGAAGGTAAAAATGTACAATGGAGAAAGACAGATTCTTAAATAAATGGTGTTGTGAACACAGGATAGCTATATTACAAAGAATCAAACTGGACTACTTTCCGTCATGCATAAAAATGCATTTCAAAATGAATTATAGACTGAAATGTAAGATCCAAAATCATAAAATTTACATAAAAAAACAGTAAGTAGTAACCTCTTTGACATAGGACTTCAAAATAATTTGTGAATGTCTCCTTAAGTAAGGGAACAAAAGCAAAAATAAACTAGTGGGACTAAATCAAACTATAAAGGTTTTAGACAGTGAAGGAAACTATTTGGAAAACAAGAAGCCTACTTAAGGGAGAAGATATTTGTAAATGACATATTCATTAAAGGAATGATATCCAAAATGTAAGAGGAATGTATACAACTCAACATCAAAAGCAAATAAACAACCCAATTACATATGAGGAGAGGATCTGAATAGATTTTTTTTTCCCCAAGGAAGACAGACAGAGAGCCAACAGACACATGAAAACATTGTAAGCATCCCTGATAATCAGGAATGTGCAAATCAATATTTGATACCACTTCACCTCTTCAGAATGATTATTTATCAAAAAGACTCTCTCTATATATATATATATATGTGTGTGTGTGTGTGTGTGTGTGTGTGTGTGTGTGTGTGTGTGTGTTGGTGAGGATATGAAGAAAAGAAAATCCTGATGTTCTGTTAATGGGGATGTGTGTTGATGTAGCCACTATGGAAAACAGCATATATAGTCCTCAAAAAATTAAAATAGAAACACTATATGATCTGGTATCGGAGAAGGCAATGGCACCCCAGTCCAGTACTCTTGCCTGGAAAATCTCATGGATGGAGGAGCCTGGTAGGCTGCAGTCCATGGGGTCGCCAAAAGTTGGACACAACTGAGCGACTTCACTTTTCACTTTCATATATTGGAGAAGGAAATGGCAACACACTCCAGTTTTCTTGCCTGGAGAATCCCAGGGATGGGGGAGCCTGGATGACTGCCGTCTAAGGGGTCGCACAGAGTCAGACAGGACTGAAGTGACTTAGCAGCTGCATGATCTGGTATTTCCATACCTTTGTGCTTACTCAAGAAACAAAAACACTAATTAGAAAAGGGATATGTACTCCATGTCCATTTCAACAATAGTCAAGACACTAAAGCAGTACACGATGAAATATTACTTAGCCATAAAATAAAATATTGCCTTTGTTTACATCATTCATGGACATGGAGGGTATTAAACTAAGTGAAATAACTCAAACAGAAAAAGACACATACTCTATGATTTCATTTTTGCCAGAGGGTAGGAGGTAGAGGAGAAAGAATAGATGAAGGATATTAAGAAGTATGTCGACTAAAAAAGATGTACAAGTTGAGAGTTGCAAATTAAGTTTTGTTTGGGGCAGAATGAGAACTGCAGCCTGGGAGGCAGCATCTCTGATAGCTTTGAGAGACTGCTCCAAAGTGGCAGTGAACGAAAGTCAATATATAAGGTTTAGGTGAAGGGGGTGTTCAATACCATGAAGCTTATATTTTACAAAAGGGTTTTTGTTAGTCATGAGGATCTGATGTCACCATGAAGGGATTTAGTGCTTCTCTTTGGATATGAGGAGATGCAATGATCCTGGTCATGAAATCTGCTCCTAGAAACATCCAACTATCTAAAGGCCTGTCCCACCAGATTCCCTGGAGACAGAGTGCCTCACTCCACCCTGACCTCCCTCAGGGGTTGTTGAAGGTCAACAGCTATATCAGCCTTGGGTTCAATCTCCATGGCAGATGGCAAATGCCTTTATAGTTCAGTCATTGGCAATGCTCTTGTTAAGTGTCAATTTTTAGTTGAAAATACATACCTGCAGCTGCAAATTAAATGTTACAGGCATGAAACATAGAGTGTGGGGAATATAGTCAGTTACTGGGTAATATTTTTGGTCAGTGACAGATTGTACCTAGACTCATGGTGATAATCATTTTGTATAAACTTATTCAATTACTGTGTTTTGTATGAGGAACTAACACAGTGTTATAAGTCAATTATATTTCAAAAAGAAAGCAAGCAATCTCATAGAAAAAGAGACCATATTCATAGTTACCAGAGGTGAGGAATGGGGCAGTGGGAATTTGATGAAGACAATCAAAAGGCACTAACTTTCACTTATAAGGTAAATAAGTAGTAGTGGGTAATGTACAACAAGATAAATATAAATAACAATGCTGTCTATTACATACAAAAATTGTTCAGAGTAAATCCTAAGAGTTCTTAACCTCCCCAAATGTTTTTCTATTTAATTTTTATTTATGTGAGATGAGGGATGCTTGCTAAGCTCACTGTTATAATCATTTTATGGTATCGGGTTCACCAAAATTTTAGTTCATTTTTTTTTCATAAGATGACTCTACCAGCAATTAGTTGTCTTTAACTTCTTTTGAAACAATTTTGTTAGATTGTATTGTGACAGCTGTATATAGATTGTATAATGTATAATTGTATATAGATTGTATAATGCCAGTGTGCATTAAAAAATAAAACTTATCAAAACTGATTAATTTTTCTGTAGCCACTTTATATTGAAGATGGAAGAAAAAAGTAACATTGGTGTATTGGCATATTATTATTCATTATTTCAAGAAAGGTAAAAGCAAAAATAAAATTTAAAAAAAAAAGAAGATTTGTGCCTTGTATGGAGAAGGTGCTGTGACTGCATCAAATGTGTCAAAAGTGGTTTTGAAGTTTCATGTTGGAGATTTCTTGCTGGACAATCCTCCATTGTATGGTAGACCAGTTGAAGTTTATGTGGATCAAATGGAAATATTAATTGAGAACAGTCAATACTATATCACACAGGAGATAGCCAGCACACTCAAAATATCCAAATTAAGCACTAAAAATAATCTGTAGCAACTTTGTTATGTTCATTGCTTTGATGTTTTGATTTCACATAAATTAAGTGAAAAAAAAATCTTCTTGACTGTATTTCCACATGTGATTCTCTACTGAAATGTAGCCAAAGTGTTTCATTCTTTTTGGGGCGGGGGGGGGGGGGCGGGCAGCTCATAGCATGCAAGATCTTAGTTCCCAGATCAGGGATCAAACCTGTGTTCCCTTGTGATGAAAGTTCGGAGTCTTAATCACTGGACCACCAGGGAAGTCCCCTGAATATACCATTTTTAAAACAAACTATGACAGGTAAAGAAAAGTGGATATTGTACAATAATGTAGAATGGAAGGGATCATGGGGCAAGAGAAAGGACCCACCACCCACCATACCAAATGCTAGTCTTCATCCAAAGAAAGTGATGCTGTGTATGTGGTGGAATTGGAAGGAAGTCCTTTATTATGAGCTCCTTTTGGAAAACCAAATGATTAGTTCCAAAAATTACTCCCAATTAGACTAACTGAAAGCAGCACTTTGTGCAAAGCCTCCAGAATTAGCAGGAAACACATAATCTTCTGTGAGGACAATGTAAGACCATGTGTTTCTTTGACAACCAAGCAAAAACTTTTACAACTTGACTGCGACGTTCTGATTCATATGCTGTTTGCCTGACATTGCACCTTCAGATTTTCTTTTACTTCAGTGTTTACAAAATTCTGTTATTGCAAGAAAATTTAATTCCCTGAAATACTATAAATGGGACCTGGAACAGTTCTTTGTTCAAAAGATAAAAAAACTTTGGGAAGATGGAATTATGAAGTTTCCTGAAAAATGGCTGAAGATAGTGAGGAAAAAATGGTAACTACATTGTTCAATAAAGTTCCTGGTAAAAAGAAATAATATATATTTTATTTTGACTGAAAAAACCAGCACAGATATGTGCATCATATAATTACATTGTGTACTTTAAACTTATACAGTGCTGTATGTTAATTATATCTCAATAAAACTGGAAGACAAAATCAAAATTATAGAAAACATTCTCTTTTTTTGGTCTGGTTTGTTCATTTTCTTTTGATCTCAGTTTCAGAAGACATACATTCTCATATATCACTCCCTTTTAAAAAATTTGTTTTATTTTGTTCACCTATATAATGCCATGGTTGAATTATATGATGATTTTCTAATGTTATCAGTTTAAAAATTCTATGTACTGGATTGACATGGTTGTTTACATCATAATTTTATTTTTGCTAAAATATATGTTTCATGAAACCTGGAACAGTGTGTGTTTGTGTGTGTGTGTGGTGTGTGTTTGTATGTGTGTGTGTGTGCATGTGTGCATGCGTGGTTTTGAAGAGCTGTCCTTGGAATCTCTAGAGATTTACTGGCACTTCGTTGGCACTCAATAAACATCTGTTGACAGGATGAATGAATTCTTACTATATCACTCCAAATTTTGAAACTTGACATTCAGTTTCATACCTATAGCTCTATGATGTATGCATTCTTTTGTTCCCAGCTTTCTTTCATGTTGTTAAATATTTGTGTCTTTCATCAGAGCTTTGCACTGCAGTAAAAACAGGGGTCTTGCTTTTGAACAAAATCTATTAATTCAAAATAATAATTTAAAAGGATCTAATTATATCTCAACAGTAAACTGTTTCTGTGATCAAATTTACATTCATATTCTTAATGTTGTGGCATATTATATTATATTCTAGTAGGAGAATATAATTGTGTTTTCATTAAAGCACAATTCTCCTGTGCTTTCATTAAAGTGGATAAACACTTTAAGAATGTTGCATTGTGTTCCTAAATTATGGTTTCTAAAATCACTACTGTTTATCTTTCCATCGTTCCTTTTAATCTGAAGGAACCATTCAACTATAAAGTTTTGTTTTTTTTTTTAAAGTAAGCTACAAATGATGTATGTTAAGTTCATCTGATCTAATATCTAATACTGATATTTTCTCTGATTTTCTTTTTGGATCATCAATCAATTGATGTAAGTGAGGTATTAAAGTACACAATTTTTACTGTTTTACTTTTTATTTCTCTATTTAGGTCTGCTAATATTTATTTTATATTTAGATGCTCCTATATTGGAGCTTTTATATTGGTTGCATACATATTTACAAAATGCCATATCCTCTTGTTAGATTAATCTCTGTCACTAGGCAATGTTCTTGTGTCTTTCTTTACAATCATTATTTTAAAGGGTATTTCATCTGATAAAAGTATAGCTACCTCAGCTATATTGTGGTTTCCATTTGTATAAAATATTTTTTTCCATCCCTTCATTTTCAATATGTATGTTCCTTTACATCTCAAGCTGATGCTGTGATCAACATAAAATAGACTGCTTTACATATGTTACTGTATATACACTTTGTAGTAACTACAAAGCAAAATGATGTTTAACTGATGCTGAAGCTGAAGCTCCAATACTTTGGCCACCTGATATGAAGAAGTGATTCACTGGAAAAGACCCTGATGCTGGGAAAGATTGAAGGCAGGAGGAGAAGGGGACGACAGAGGATGAGATGGTTGGATGGCATCACCGACTCGATGGACATGAGTTTGAGAAAGCTCCAGGAGTTGGTGATGGCCAGGGAAACCTGAGATGTTGCAGTCCATGGGATCACAAAGAGTCAGACACAACTGAACAACTGAACTGAACTGAACAAAGCAAAAACCTATAGCAGATACAAAAACGATAAAGAAATCTAAGCATACCACTAAAGATAGCCATGATACCACGGGGAAGAGCAAGAGAAGAAGAAAAATACAGAGTGGAACTACAAATTAGTCAGAAAATGATGAACTAAATGTCAACAGAAGCATTTATTTGAGTAATTTCTTCAAATTCAAGTGAACTAAATTCTCAAATCAGCAGACATAGAGTAGCTGAATTGATAACAATGAAAAACAACAATGGCAACAATAAGAAGACATCCATGCTGCTTACAGAAGACAGTGAATTATTTGCGTAGTGCAATGGGATCCAAACAAAAACAATGATATTTAATTCTCAGAATCTTTTGAGGCTAGTGTTTTTGTTGTTGTTTAGTTTTTATTTCACAATCATAAACTTAACTCTGCAATACAGCTAAACTTAGAGAAAGGTAAGGAAAATATGGAACTCAAAGAACTGCAGTGAGAACAAAGATTATAGGATATTTTGAGCAGATGTAATTGAAAGGGTGCTCTCATGAGCTATAAAAGGGATGTTTTGATGGTTAAGACAAAACACAAGTCAAATTAGTTAGATTTGTCCACAGTCAACAATGGCGATCTTCTTTTAGGTTTTGCCATTCCTGGACTCAAAGTACTCCATGGCTTCCACAATATTCATGCTTTCTTTCATCTTGCCAAAGACTACAAGCTTGCCATTCAACCACTCAGTCTTGATAATGCACATAAAAAACTGGAAACTGTTTGTCTAGGGGCCAGTGTTTGCCATGGACAAGGTACTAGGACCCGTATGTTACTTTCATCAATTTTCTCCCCATAGATGAACTTGCCACTAGTGCCATTATGGCATGTGAACACTCCACCCTAGCATATATTTACAAGAATTATTCTGTGAAAGCAGGAACTTTTATAATCAAATCTTCTCTCCCCGGTGCTCAGATATGAAGGTTTTCTGCTGTCTTTGGAACTTTGTCTTCCAAACAGCTAGAAGGAGATGCAGCAGAAGGACTGGCATCAATGGCAATGTCAAAGAACTCCGGGGGACTGACCATGGCTGGGTAGCACAGGAGGCTCTGGGCTGCAGTGTCTGTAGGCCTGGAAAAGTCAAAGTGTTAGTGTCTCGGTTGTGTCTGACTCTTTGAGACTCACTGGACTGTAGCCTGCCAGGCTCTTCCGTCCTTGGCATTCTCCAGCTGAGAATACTAGAGTGGGTAGTCATGACCTTCTCCAGGGGATCTTCCCGACCCAGGGACTGAGCTCGGGTCTCCCGCATTACAGGCAGATTCTTTGCCATCTAATTCTTTACCACCAGTGAATCCCCACGCAAGGCCTGTGGGTAATGTTAGAGAGACCATTCCTTTTCACTTGTGCTGCAGTTGGGAGGTCCAACACTGGGGGAAGCATGTCTGAAAATAGTTCTGTTACAGTGAAAGGGGAAAAGGGAAAAGGAGGGGAAATACCCTGAATATATTCACTATCTGTACAATGTATCTCACACAGAGCTACTACTACATTTTTCGGTTGGTTGTTTGATTTATTTTCTCTTGTTTCATTTGGTTTGAGCTGTTTTGTTTTTGTTTTTGTTTTTTGTGACTTGTATCTAAAAGAATCCTGACAGGAGCACATTAGTGACTATAAGTTTTTAAATATTATTTAAAACTCTGGACCACATTATCAAGAAATTTGGAGATTTTAATCCTGAGCAGAGAAACTCTAATAAGAGAATTATCAGGACAGAGTGGTCTCACTGGGTCCTAGAAATGATTCTCTGACAAGCTGAGATATAATGACAGCAATGTGGCTATTGGAAGTGAAGTTAATTGAGTTTCCCATTCTACCATTTCTTCAGTGGCATCCTGATCTTCAGGTGTAGTTAAGTGGAGCCAGATAAGACTTAGGAAACTGGGACAGATAGCCAATGATAACTATAAATCGATTAACTGCCTTATATTATGGTTTGTGACAATTCTGTTAGGATGTATCAAACATGATTATTAATTGCTAATTTGTGTGAAAACAAATTTCGATTATAGGATCTTGTTCTTAGGTGAAATAATCAAAATGTCTGATCCAATTTATTTCTGTTATTATCAAGGGCATTTATATGCAAGAGACTAAATTTTGTGCTGAGGATATAGTAGTAAGAAAAAATAGTTACAGAACTTAAAATCAAGTGGAAAAACAGAAAATGAAACATATGGTAAAGTATATAAGGGATTGAATTTTCCACATCTTTTCCAATTTTTTTCTAATGGCTTTCCTGTACAGATTCTAAAATTAGTAGATGCATTTTCTAGTCTATCTTGATGCTAGGGATTTAGATGTAAATGCGATTGATGGGGTCGCAAAGAGTCGGACAGGACTGAGCGACTGAACTAAACTGAACTGAGGTTCAAATCAAATTTGTTGTTGTTGTTCAGTCACTGAGTTATGTCCTACTCTCTGCGACCCCATAGACTGCAGTACACCAGGCTTCCCTGTCCTTTAGCATCTCCCAGAGTTTGCTGGAACTCATGTCCATTGAGATAGCATTGATAGTGATGCTATCTAACCATCTCATCCTCTGCTACCCTCTTCACCTTTTGCCATCAATCTTTCCCAGCATCAGGGTCTTTTGAAATGAGTCAGCTTTTCACATCAAGTGGACAAAGTACTGGAGATTCAGCTTTAGCATATGTCTTTCCAATGAATATTCAGGAATTATTTGCTTTAGGATTGACTGGTTTCATCTCTTTGCCGTCCAAGTCTTTTCCAGAACCACAGTTCAAAAGCATCAATTCAGCTCTCAATCTTCTTTATAGTCCAACTCTCACATCAGTACAGGACTATTGGAAAAATCATAGCTTTGATTATAAGGACTTTTGCTGGCAAAGTTATGTCTCTCCTTTTTAATATTCTATCTATGTTTCCCATAATTTCCATCCAAGGAGCAAGCATCTTTTAATTTCATAGCTTCAGTCAATATCAGTGATTTTGGAGCTCAAGAAAAGAAACTATTTCACTGCTTCCACTTCTTTTCCCTTCTATTTGCCATGAAGTGGTGCAACTGGATGCCAGGATCTCAGTTTTTTGAATGTTGAATTTTAAAACCAGTTTTTTTTTTAAAAATAGCATTTAACATGATGCACTGTGCATAGAAGTAAAATAAGCAGGGTGACAATATATAATCTTGTCATACACATTTCCCAATTTGGAAACAGTCTGTTGTTCCACGTCCAGTTCTAATTGTTACTTCTTGACCTGCATACAGATTTCTCAGGAGAGAGGAAAGGTGGTCTGAAATTCCCATCTCTTTAAGAATTTTCCACAGTTTGTTATGAGCCACACAGTCAAAGGCTTTAGCCTAGTCAATAAGGCAGAAGTAGATGTTTTTTTTTCTGGAATTCGCTTGCTTTTTCTATGATCCAACAAATGTTGGTGATTTGATATTTTATACCTCTGCCTTTTCTAAATCTAGATTGTACATCTGAAAGTTCTCACTTCATGTACTGTCGAAGCCTAGCTTGAAGAATTTTTAGCATGACCTTGCTATCCTGTGAAATGAGTGCAATTGTATGGTAGTTTGAACATTCTTTGCCATTGTCCTTTTTTGGGGTTGGAGTGAAAACTGCCAGTCCTGTGGCTACTACTGAGTTTTCTAAATGTCCTGACACAGTGAGCGTAGTGCTTTAATAGCATATTCTTTCAGGATTTGAAATCACTCAGTTGGAGTCCATCATCTCCACTAGCTTCATTTGCAGCAATGTGTCCTAAATCAAAGCCCACTTGAATTCACATTCCAGGATGCCTGGCTCTAGGTGAGTGACTACACCATTGTGGTTATCTGGGTCATTAAGATCTTATGCAGAACTGAACTCCATTGGAGAGGAATGGAAATTGCAGGAATGTGGTGTCCATTCTTTTGCTGTATGTTGTAGCAGGCAAGGCATGGATTTGGAGGTAAAGACTGGTGGAAGTTTCTATGTTTGAGTCATGGATAAGATTATATGTCTCTTCTCCCAGAACTTTTATTTTCTAAGTATCTAAAGATCTCTTCAAAATTATTTCTGCTCAAACTATGTATTTGTAATTAGACTCTAACTGATTTGGTATTAGAGCTAATCCCTTCAATCTATTTGTCACTTCCACTATATAATCATAAGGGATTTGATTTAGGTCATACCTGAATGGTCTAGTGGTTTTCCCTAATTTCTTCAATTTAAGTCTGGATTTGGCAATAAGGAGTTCATAATCTGAGCCACAGTCAGATCCTAGTGTTTTTTGCTGTCTGTATAGAGCTTCTCCTTCTTTGGTTACAAAGAATATAATCAATCTGATTTTGGTATTGACCATCTGGTGTTGTCCATGTGTAAAGTTTTCTCTTGTGTTGTTGGAAGAGGGTGTTTGCTATGACCAGTGGGTTTTCTTAGCAAAACTCTGTTAACCTTTGCCCTATTTCATTTTGTACCCCAAGACCAAATTTGCCTGTTACTCTAGATAACTCTTGACTTCTTACTTTTGCACTCCAGTCCCCTATGATAAAAAGGACATCTTTTTGGGGTGTTAGTTCTAGAGGGTCTTGCAGGTCTTTATAGAACTGTTCAGCTTCTTCAGCACTACTGGTTGGCGCATAGACTTGGATTACTGAGATACTGAATGGTTTGCCTTGGAAATGAACAGAGATTTTTCTGTCATTTTTGAGACTGCACCCAAGTACTGAATTTCAGACTCTTTTGTTGATTATGAGGGCTACTCCATTTCTTCTAAGAGATTATTGCCCACAGTAGTAGATACAGTGGTCATCTGAATTAAATTTGCCCATTTTAGTCCATTTTAATTCACTGATTCCTAAAATTTTGATGTTCACTCTTGCCATCTCCTACTTGATCATGTCCAATTTACTTGATTCATGGACCTAACATTCCAGATTCCTATGCAGTATTGTTCTTTACAGCATCAGACTTTACTTCCATCACCAGTCACATCCACAACTGGGCATTACTTTTGCTTTGGTTCCCACTCTTCCTTCTTTCTGGATTTATTTCTCTACTCTTCTCCAGTAACATATTGAGCACCTACAGACCTGGGGAGTTCATCTTTCAGTGTCATATGTTTTTGCCTTTTTTGTACTGTTCATGGGGTTCTCAAGACAAGAATACTGAAGTAGTTTGCTGTTTTCTCCTCCAGTAGACCATGTTTTGTTAGAGCTCTTTACCGTGAGCCATCTGTATTGGGTGGCCCTACATGACATGGCTCATAATTTCATATTTATAACTAGTAAGTTCCAAATCTGAAGGAAAATTTTATGCATCAGTGGTTTCAGAGAGGAATTATAACCTTCGGAGAGGTTTAAAATCATATTTGCCGGTTTTTTTTTTTTATTTATTTTATTTTTTATTTATTTATTTTTTCATTTATTTTTATTAGTTGGAGGCTAATTACTTTACAATATTGAAGTGGGTTTTGTCATACATTGACATGAATCAGCCATGGAGTTACATGTATTTGCCGTTCTTAATAGTGATTAGATATAAAGGAGACTTGAGGTCAAATGTAAATACAAATTACTACTGTTTGTGCATCTTAATTTCTCTCTTCTAAGCCAAATGTGGTATTTCATAATACAAAATAATTCAAAATCCTCCAGTTTCTTCCTGTCTTCTCTCCCATACTTTTATTTTTTAAATGAAGCCTCCCACGTGCTCCTTTAATGGAAGGAAAAGTGATTAGAATGAGACTTTTCTCTCTAGAGGAGGTGAAACCTTGGTTCTCAGCAAGAATAATTTTGAGTGGGAAATGGCTGGTTTCCTTTGTTTTTTGTAAGAATCTCTATTTTGAAGGAAAAATTGATAAATACATCAGGAAGGGCAAAAGGAATGCCATCTCTGCAAAGGAACTTTCCTTCTTCACAGTAGTTATGCTGGTCATACAAAAAGAAAGGAAAAGTTAAAATGCAGAAACAAGGAAAGAGAATCTTATCTTTATTGTCAACTTGCTTAGTATTTTATTTCTTTTTAAAAGTATTTAGTTACGTATTATCATTTTTAAACTCATTTTCTTATCATTGATGTTCCTTAAGAGTCCCTGTGAAAAGCCAATTAAGTTTTTCAAATCAGCTGGCTACAAATATATCTTTGAAGGACAGTTACTAAAATGAGGATCTAGAGAATAGAAGTGAAGCCGGAATTACTGATCTCTAGTTGAAAGCACCACCTACTGGGTAATAGAAACATTTACTGCTTTTAGCATCTCTGACCACGTTATTGTCAGCAAATGAAACCTAAGTCAAGGGGAAAGTCTAACAAAATTATAATTCTGTTTACAAAAAATAAATAAATAAATAGAATAAAATAAACCCCTTCCATATGATTGTATCTATCTGTAAACAAAATGGAAAAAGAAACTTGTTGCATCATTCAAATTATTCTTTCTGGTATTCTTGCCACAAAAATCATAATTCCTAAAACTATTTAGAGTTTGAATAAAAACACTCAGGAAAATAGGTTTTCAAAATCATAGAACATTCTGTCAATAAACGTAATAATTCTTGAACAATCTTTGAAATGACAGGAACATTATCAGTGCATTTCCTACCTAGCCAGGAGGTATTTGATCCTCAAGTCACACTATTTTGTCTTTTATAAACCTGGAGAAGAATAAAGAGAAATTTCTTAGACACATCTTGACAAAAATGAAAAAAAATAATTTTCCCAATTCTATAAGTCCTAAAAGCTTTTCTTTTTAGTATCTTTGGTGATGGAAAAATCCAAGTTACCCCCAGTTTATCTGGCAAACTAATATGAATCACAAGTGCATTTAAATATGAACATTCTCAGGTGCAATTTAGATCTGATGTTGACAAGTACAATTCAAGGATTTTAGCTATAGCCTAAAACATTATGAACAGACTTTTCTTTTTATTCAAGTACAGTGTTTTGTTTTGAACAGGAAATTACTCTGGGGAATTTTACTATTTATTGGTAGAGACTGTGCTAATATACTATGTCTGTTCAAATAGATTGTGAAAAACTGAGAGAAAATTCAATATCACTGAGCAAGACCCTGTTAAATTCAGAAAGTTGTGGAACAATCAATCAGTCAATCAGAATGAACTCAGAAATAACTTGTCCTTTAAAATATCTGAGTCCTAAGATTCATCACTCTCTTGAATGTATAATGTGCAGTGCAGTGCAGTATTGCATTATCAGAAATTCGTAAATTTTTTATTACACTTTCCATTCTAACTCCCCTCTTTTTTAGCTATGTAGTTACAAGAGTAAGGAAAAAACATACAAATAGTTAATCATACAAAATATAAATTTCTTTATTTTTTCATTGTGGATAGCATGTCTTTCTCTAGTTTAGATAATATTCATTCAAAATCAAATACTTATGAGACAGGTTATGTGATTTTTCCACTTCTTTCCCCTTTCTCAGTGTTTCCTCTCTAGGACGAGCCATTCACTGTCACATCAACCGTTCAGAATCCCACTTCTGATTTAGGTAATATTTTAAATATCAAATTTTTAAAGAAAGTGTCAGGTAACTCCTGTTAATTCCTCTTTCCTGAAATATTATTTCCTTCAACAAACTTACTCTATTCCACCTCTCTTTTTCTTCCGTCTCCTTTACCAAGTTTTCCTCTTTAATCTCACTTCTAAATATAGGATTTCTTCAGAATTTGACAAAATGGAACTCTACTTATATTATTGCATCCATTCTTACATATTGTATAGAATTTCTTTACTGAAAGTGTTAGTCGCTCAGTTGTTATACGACTCTTTGTGACCCTATGGACTATAGCCCAGCAGGCTCCTCTGTCCATGGGATTCTCCAGCCAAGAATACAGGAGTGAGTTGACATGACTGTCTCCAGGAAATCTTCCTGACCCAGGGATCGAAGTCAGGTCTCCTGCATTGTGGGCAGATTCTTTACTGTCTGAGCCACGAGGGAAGCTCTATACTGACAACACCCAAATGTGTGTTTCTAGACTGTTCCTCTCATTTGAGCTTCAGACACACATATACAGCAGCATAATTGGTGGGTATATTTTTTCAATTTTTGAAGGCATTTAACAGAAAGCTTTCTAATTTTTCTACTATCCTGCCCTTGCCCTCATTCTCCTTACCCAAATCTGCTACTTCATCAAACATTCTATCCCCATCAGTGGCCCCCACCCTTAGGTGCAGAGAAAAAAGCCATAGCATCATCCTTAACATCATCTTTCTGGCAACACATCAGACCACCACCAAATCTCCATTAGTTCTATTGATATAGCCGAAATATTACAGACCTGTCTGTTGTCTATTTCTCTACTGTCTCCTTGCTAATCTGAAGTCTCAGAAGAGAAGCTTAATAAATATTTGTTAAATACATTTCTATATGACTGAATGCAGTCAGTTAGTCAATTCCCTTCAAGTCATGCAAATGCTCTTCCGTTGCACACATAATTCTTTGTGCTTATCAGACTTTTCATTCTGAAAGACTGACTTTTACTTTCTTTCTTCGTTTCTATACTTTTACCAGTTCTCAGATTCATTGAGAATTTATTTCTCTCTTGATATCCAGTATCTAATTCCTATTCTGAAAACAGAATTTTAAGTATCTGTTAAGATAAACTAAGTAGTTGAAATAAATATCCCAAATAGAGGAAACCTAACCCTTTTGGTCTCCACCAACACTATTTCCTATTCTTTTCTTGCTATTTGAAAGGTTGCCACTATGAGCCATGAACGACGTTGAGATTCTTGGCCTCCAGAGGTGAGGGATTCAATCTGGGGCCAGTGACGAGGTTTAATCACTCAGAGCTTTTGTGTGATCAAGATTTATTAAAGTATAAAAGACATAGAGAAAGCTTCTGACATAGACATCAGAAGGGGAACAAAAGAGTGCCTCCTTGCTAGTTTTTAGCAAGAAGTTATATACCTATTAACAGCCTACTAATTAGAGAAAGGAAATGTCTCAAAACTCAGAGGCACCGGGTCCCTCACCCACAACATGGATTTTGAGATAACATTGGCACAAGGGGAGTCATCCCACGCCATAAAACAATTGACATGATTCTTGAAGAAAGGCAGATATCCAAGCAAATATATAGTCTCATTAACATTGCTTAAGATAACATTTCCATGAATAAAACATACTGGTTTGTTGAGTATGGGTTCTGAGTCTTGAAGAAAGACAGAGTCTAAGGTAAATACATAGCTAATTATCATAGCTTAAGAAAAATATTTCTATAAGAAAAATGCATTGGCTAGGTCAAGGTTTGAGAAAAGTTAAGTTTAGGTGGAATCAGGTGTCATCATGGCAAATTCTAAAAGAAACCTCCTTTTAATTTTGTATAGAGAATGGAAAACAATCTGACACTTGTAGTTTGTTTCCTCCTGCCTCTTAAGAGAGAGATTAAACAAACAAACAAACAAAAAACAAAAAACTTCTGATGCTTGCAGTCTATTTCCTCTGTTTGGAGATCCCTAGCCTTCCTGCCTATTACCCTATCACTATCACTGATTATTTATTGTCCTAACTTTTGTAATAAGTATTTCCTTCATTTTCAGTTTATCATTTATTGGGGGCCTATTGTGGTAAAAGCAATGTTAAGCATTTTTCACATGATATTTAAATCATAAACACTATAAAACTATTCCTTTGTTATCACCTTTTCATGAATGAGGCATATAAGAGTGGATGACCTAACCAAAATTACCAGAGAGAGTAAATATTTGGAACCAGGACTATCTCAATCCACATTATGTGTAGCTAACAATTTCGTGCTAGAGCCAATCATACTTACTTGATGTACAATGTGTAGGATTCAACCCATTAAAGATATCTTGAATAAGATGTATTTTATATGACTTGATGTTTTCAGGGCCAAAATTTTACAAATTAAGTTTATGTGCTCTTATATGTTACATTTATACATCTATAATCTGTTATGATATTGTTTGCTTGCTATAATTCATATAGTCACTAATTCATTCAATAGGAACTATTTTAAGCAGTACCATATACCACATTACATTAATTGAATGGGATCCAAAATAAACTTAAAATTATGTCTTTGCTCTGTAAGACTGATCTGTCAAGAAATGAGATGCATTTGTGTTCAATTCAGCATGAAACTGTAATATAATATTTCTATAATTTGTTTATTTTTAAAAATTTGGTCTCAGCTAAAGTGGATATCTAGTTGTAAACACTAAATTTAAAATAATATCTCCCTTACTTGTAATTTACAAGTAACGTACTACTCTTAAGAAAATACATAGTACATACATAATTTTTTTCAGATACACAATTTAATTCCATATTTTAGAACTAGGAATTGCAATCTAAAAATGGTAAATGATCAAGAAATATTTAATTAATATGACTGATTGATGAATTTTCTTTTGATTAAGTATAAAACTTATTAAAAGGATGTATAAACTATACTGGTGACTCAATTCAAGTCTATCTCTTTAAAAGAGAGACATGACATATACAGAGTAAGAATCTCACAAGGGAACACTTTTTTTAAAATTTATTTTGTTTAAATATATAATTGATTTATGATATATAGTTGATTTACAATGTTATGTTTATTCCTGATATACAGCAAAGTGATTCAGTTATACAATATATGAATTCTTTTTCATAGTTTTTTTCATTCCATTGTGGCTCATCACAGGATTTTTTTTAGCATAATTAATATTTGTACAAATTTCACACAACAGCAGGATACAAATTCTATTCAAGTTCCCATAGACTATAAACCTGGAGACACTGGAACATATCCAGTAACATAAAACAACGTGCAAAAATGTCATGCTCTAAAGGTTTTGAAATCATAGAGCGTGTTTTCTTATCACTGTGGAATTATATTAGAAATCTATATCAAAAGATACTTAAAAGTAATCCTCATATCTTCAAGTGCAATGTGACATTTACCAAGAGAGATCTTTGACTTGGCCATTGAAAGCCTCAATAAAGTTAAAAGACTGAAAAATCACATTGGGTGATTGCAGAGGAAAAAAAAAAAAACATTTAAATGAGACATTAATATCAAGCGTAGTTTTAAAACTCTATATATTTAGAAAATACATATCCAACTTCTGATAAACATTTTTTACTATTGTGATTATGTAACTGTTCATTGTAATATCATTGTAACATTATTGGTCAACAGAAAATAATAAAATTCTATGTCACTAAAACAGTCATTTAATAGAAAAGCATTTGATCACTTTTTAAAATCCAGATGAACATTAGAATTATCTTGGAATTTTTTTTTTTTTTGAAAAATACAAATGTCCAGGTACTGTTTTTTCTCCAAAGCTCCAGATATGATTCTATTGAGTGGCCATGTTTAAAAAACAACTGGACTATATGATGATCTTTTACTTATAGCCTGTTTGTTTCATTTTTTCTCCTTCATATTCAATGTTCCCATTTCATTTAGTTTATGTTTTCTGACATCTACATTTTTTTTCTTGTTATTCTTTCTTAAGTCTTTATCAAGTGTAGGAGAAAAGCTTTTATATATATAGTATGGGGAAACTTTTTTTTTCTTTTTCCAAAGAATCAGACAAATGTAACTCTTTCACTTATGCTTGGGATGGATGGTGTTTATACTCCATTTTGAATGTGTAGGAGTGGCTGGAAGCAAAACTCTCCATTCTGTGCATTTTAAACAGTCCCTGACACATTAAGAAACTACAGGAAGAATACAATCAAATTAACCCCAGAGTAGAGAAATTGAGCCAAAATGCACATAGAGAAGAATGGGGGGGGGGGCGGTTTCCTCCTTCTTCCTGTCAAATAAAGTTAAAAGAGTCAATTCAGGCCCAGAGAAGTCTGTTATCTGGAGATCAATGATGTCAGTTCTTATTTGTGTCATAAGTGTAGGGAATCTGTACACATAACCAAAAAGGAAGAGAAAGGAAAAGAAAAGAAAATGTCAAAGCAAACAACAAATTCAAGGGAGAAAATGTGTGGCTCAGTCAGTCTGAGATAAATTTGAATTAACCTTTTCTTATACAGAAGCTAGCAACATGCTATAACAGGGTGAAGCAGGATATTGCTTGTTTAAATTATGAATGTGTTTCTAATAAAACTGCAGTTTCTGTGGTATTAACATTCCATTTTGCTTATTTTCTAGGTCACACATCTTATTTCTATATTAATTATTGCTATATAGATATCAACTAATTTGTTTTTCAGAACAGTCCACTAATAATCAAGCATGAGATTCACATCTTGATTGATGGTTAATACCAGAGAGAATTTTCCTGAGCATAATCAGCCGTGATGACCTTCTGAACAGTAATATATTTACCATGGACAGAGGAGCCTGGCAGTCTACAGCCCATGGGTCGTGAAGAATCAGACATTATGGAGCAACTGAGTACACATCAAACTTCAAAATTGAAAATGTTTAATATTGTAAAGGAAAATTTTGTATACATAAGCCATGATGACCATTTATAAAAACATTACCTAATAGAGTATGAAAAAAGGAGATACTCTGATTTATCATGGTCAACAGTCTGTGCTAGTTGCTGGAAAGTTGCCATACATTGACTATACAAAATCCTTATAGCATATTTGCATGTTCTAGAAGAACAATAATTATATTTATATTGAAACACTTTATGTAGGTAAGCAGTTAGTGGGAAGCTGCCTCTGTATTTGAAATTATGATCTGCTCACTAATAGTCACTACATCTAAAGAAGTATTTTGATTATTGAGTTTCCAGAATGTACCAAGTAGAATGTGTTCATATGTGTTTGTGTGTAGTCTTTGAAGTGGTTAAGTATTACCACATTTTCTATTTTACAAATGAAATGTTAAAAATAGGTAATACTTGATAAATTATTTGATGTCTTTGCTTACAGCCATGAAAAAATATTTAAAATCTTTAAATTTTAATTTGAAATGAAAATGTACAATTGTGCACCTTTATGATGTAGTATACATCATAATACATATATTTAATTGGGGAATTATTCATAGATGCCATTAAGGATTTAAAAAAATAGAAGCTGTCCAGCAGCAGTCAGTACTGTCAAACTTTGGGAAAAAGCAGTCTCTACAAGTAGCCATATAGCAAAGACCCTAGACATTTGGAAAGGATGTGTGGGAATTTTTGATACTGGCCAGATTGGTGGGAACTAGGAGTAGCTTCTGAAGGTGATCAGGAAGGTTGGAGGAGTAGTATAGGCAGAATCTTAAGAGTCACATGGATAAACAAGTTAGCAAGGAGGGCCTTTGTTAAAAACCCAGAAGAGATTGTTATATTAATTATTTAACAAAACAAAATAGTGGGATAAGGAAAGTGAATCTCAAAATATACTCTGTACTAGAATACATTATCTCTGGTGCTACCGCAAAAAATAAACTATTGAGTTTATTTTTGTGTATGGTGTTAGAAAGTGTTCTAGTTTCATTCTTTTACAAGTGGTTGACCAGTTTTCCCAGCACCACTTGTTAAAGAGGTTGTCTTTTTTCCATTGTATATCCTTGCCTCCTTTGTCAAAGATAAGGTGTCCATAGGTTCGTGGATTTATCTCTGGGCTTTCTATTCTGTTCCATTGATCTATATTTCTGTCTTTGTGCCAGTACCATACTGTCTTGATGACTGTGGCTTTGTAGTAGAGTCTGAAGTCAGGCAGGTTGATTCCTCCAGTTCCATTCTTCTTTCTCAAGATTACTTTGGCTATTAGAGGTTTTTTGTATTTCCATACAAATTGTGAAATTATTTGTTCTAGTTCTGTGAAAAATACCGTTGGTAGCTTGATAGGGATTGCATTGAATCTATAGATTGCTTTGGGTAGAATAGCCATTTTGACAATATTGATTCTTCCAATCCATGAACACGGTATGTTTCTCCATCTGTTTGTGTCCTCTTTGATTTCTTTCATCAGTGTTTTATAGTTTTCTATGTATAGGTCTTTTGTTTCTTTAGGTAGGTATACTCCTAAGTATTTTATTCTTTTTGTTGCAATGGTGAATGGTATTGTTTCCTTAATTTCTCTTTCTGTTTTTTCATTGTTAGTATATAGGAATGCAAGGGATTTCTGTGTGTTAATTTTATATCCTGCAACTTTACTATATTCATTGATTAGCTCTAGTAATTTTCTGGTAGAGTCTTTAGGGTTTTCTATATAGAGGATCATGTCATCTGCAAACAGTGAGAGTTTTACTTCTTCTTTTCCTATCTGGATTCCTTTTACTTCTTTTTCTGCTCTGATTGCTGTGGCCAGAACTTCCAACACTATGTTGAATAGTAGTGGTGAACTCAAAATGGATTAAAGATCTAAATGTAAGACCAGAAACTATAAAACTCCTAGAGGAGAACATAGGCAAAACACTCTCCGACATAAATCACAGCAAGATCCTCTATGACCCACCTCCCAGAATATTGGAAATAAAAGCAAAAATAAACAAATGGGACCTAATGAAACTTAAAAGCTTTTGCACTACAAAGGAAACTATAAGTAAGGTGAAAAGACAGCCCTCAGATTGGGAGAAAATAATAGCAAATGAAGAAACAGACAAAGGATTAATCTCAAAAATATACAAGCAACTCCTGCAGCTCAATCCCAGAAAAATAAATGACCCAATCAAAAAATGGGCCAAAGAACTAAACAGACATTTCTCCAAAGAAGACATACAGATGGCTAACAAACACATGAAAAGATGCTCAACATCACTCATAATTAGAGAAATGCAAATCAAAACCACAATGAGGTACCATTACACATCAGTCAGGATGGCTGCTATCCAAAAGTCTACAAGCAATAAATGCTGGAGAGGGTGTGGAGAAAAGGGAACCCTCTTACACTGTTGGTGGGAATGCAAACTAGTACAGCCGCTATGGAAAACAGTGTGGAGATTTCTTAAAAAACTGGAAATAGAACTGCCATATGACCCAGCAATCCCACTTCTGGGCATACACACTGAGGAAACCAGATCTGAAAGAGACACGTGCACTCCAATGTTCATCGCAGCACTGTTTATAATAGCCAGGACATGAAAGCAACCTAGATGCCCATCAGCAGACGAATGGATAAGGAAGCTGTGGTACATATACACCATGGAATATTACTCAGCCGTTAAAAAGAATTCATTTGAACCAGTCCTAATGAGATGGATGAAGCTGGAGCCCATTATACAGAGTGAAGTAAGCCAGAAAGATAAAAAACATTACAGCATACTAACACATATATATGGAATTTAGAAAGGTAATAACGATAACCCTATATGCAAAACAGAAAAAGAGACACAGAAATACAGAACAGACTTTTGAACTCTGTGGGAGAAGGTGAGGGTGGGATATTTCAAAAGAACAGCATGTATACTATCTATGGTGAAACAGATCACCAGCCCAGGTGGGATGCATGAGACAAGTGCTCCGGCCTGGTGCACTGGGAAGACCCAGAGGAATCGGGTGGAGAGGGAGGTGGGAGTGGGGATCGGGATTGGGAATACATGTAAATCCATGGCTGATTCAAAGAATAAAAAAAAAAAAAAAAAAAAGAAATAAGATAAAAAAAAAAAAAAAGGGAAAAAAAAAAAAAAAAAAAACTATTGGTACATTTGCTGTTCTTGGGTTAGCTTTGTTTACTAATTGGCTTTGCTTAGCATAATCAAGAAAGAAATGTTTAGCCTAATGCACAATCTCCTCCTTAACTACAGCACCATCTGGCTTTCCATGAAAGAATGTGAAAATACTTTCATTATAGTTCTGTAGAAATTTTCTATTTACCTGCAAGATTGTCTGGGGGTGGGTGGGAAGACTACTATAATCTGAGATTTTCTGTCATTGTTGTTTAGTTGCTAAGTCGTGTCCGACTCTTTTGAGACCCCATGAACCGTAGCTTGCCAGGTTCCTCTGTTCACCGGATTTCCAAAGGCAGGAATACTGGTGTGAGTTGCCGTTTCCTTCTTCTGGGAATCTTTCAGCATCTCTTGCCTTGACAGGTAGATTCTTTATCACTAAGCCACCAGGGAAGCTCTTTTGTTATACAGGGCAATGGATAAAAATGACATGAGAAACAGTCAAATCTTCCATTGAAAGAGTAGAAAAATATCAGTAGGTGAGATGAGAGAAATACAAGACATTTAAATTAAAAAATAAATAAGTAAACTGTCCACTTAAATAAAAAATTAAACAGCAACAAGTTCAAATTAAGTTAATTTGAAAATAACAGAGGAATGGCAGTTCATGTAACCCATGTTCTCACAAGCTATAAATGAGTCCATTGAGTGTTTAGGGTAGACTGCATTTATAGGCAAGGAATAAAAAGAGAGGAAAGTCCATCCAGAGTGCAACAATAGTTCCTTGGCTTGAGGATGGGGATAAATTCTTGGCAGATGTTCATTGATAAAGTTTATTCTCCGTAAGTCATGTGTTTTATGAACAATTCATTTCTCAGCTCTTAAGTTCCATTCTGCTGAGCGTGCATGCATAAGATTCTCCATTTCATATTATGCAGTTCCATTTTAGGTTACAATCCTCTCAGAAAACAAAAAAGCAAAGTAGTAAGTATCCAATGAAGATTTGTTTTAACTTTTTGTAAGATGCACTTTAAGCTATATATTTCATTGCTTTTCTGCCGATTACAATAAGTTGCCATGGTCTAAGTCATCTAAAGCCAATGAGTGCAACATATTTCTAGTTTAGTCACTCACATTTGAATTTGAGAGCACATGCAAATTAGGATATTTTATTTTATTTTTTTAGCGCATTGTTTGAAATATTGAAAGGTTGTTGCTGAATGATAAGATGCGGGATTCTTGGCCTCCGGAGGAGACGAATTCAATCTGGGGCCAGAGACGAGGCTGGATCGCTCAGAGCTTTTGTGTAATAAAGTTTTATTAAAGTATGAAGGAGATAGAGAAAACTTCTGACATAGGCATCAGAAGGGGGCAAAAGACTACTCCCCTCCTAGTCTTCAGCTGTATGTTATATAGTCGCTCACAGTCTGTTAATGAAAAGAAAGGAATGTCATAAAACTTAGAATGGCACCAGATAATTCATCCCTGGCCAAAAAAAACGATCAACTTGAATCTTGTAGAAGGGCAGAATACCAACAAATAGTTTCGTTTACATAGATTAGGGGAACAATACCTGAGTAAGTAAGTTAGGCCATTTGGCGGAACCAACTTGAAGATAGAGTCATAGCTTAAGACAACATTTCCATAAGAAAAAGAAATGTATTGGTTAACTCAAGGTTTGAGAATAGTTAGCTTCAGGTGAAACCAGGTGTCATAGCAACACAGCACTTTAAGAGAAACCTCCTTTTAAATTTGTATAGAGAAGAAAAAATATCGCTGTTTTTTTCCTCCTGTCGCTTAAGAGAGATAAAATTGTCTGGCACTTGCAGCCTCTTTCCTCCGTTTGGAGACCCCTGGCCTTCCTGCCTGTTACCCTCTCAATATCCAGAGACTTGGAACTAATGTAGTAAGTAATCATTTCCTTTGACATACATATGTATCCACAGCTACTTTAGTGTTTATTGTAGACTGAAACTAGACCTTTAGTTTAGTATTTATTTTTTAGTGTTTTTATAGCATTTTTATTTATTTTATAGTGTTTAGTGTTTATTATTTAGTTTAGTGTTTATTATAGACTGGAGCTAGACCTTTAAACAGCTATGAAAATGGTGTTGGAATTCACACCTCAAAACTTACCCTTTCAGATTAGAGCCATCACTGTTTCTTATGACATTTATATTTGTTATTTGTATCTGAAAAATAGCTTGTGTACATGCAGGCACAGTCTCTTCAGTTGTCTCTGACTCCTTGTGAGCATTACTAAAAGCAGAAATCCGCTGTGAAACTGAATTTACTTATCTTATTCATTCAACATGGCTTCATTGTTTTATAGCTTAATTGACAAATATTTAGTAGCATCTACCATATCCATCTACTATTCTGACAGCTGCAGATGTCAGTCAGCAAAAGAAACGATGATTCTTGACCTTTTCCAGAATAGTAAAAATGTCTCTTTGCATCCAATTCAGTGAGGTGACTAGTAGAAATGAAATCAAAGCACTAACAAAGAAAGTGAGGATAAGGGGAGGGTTCTTGAAGGAACTTATAGTAAATTTTAGGGTTTTTCTTTTTTCCTTTGCGTGAGATAAAAAACATTGGAGAAAATTTCACTTTTTTAAGGAGAAACATGACAGGTTTTCCTAAAAAAAGACAACTCTGACTACTCTGTGGGGACAAAAGTGAAAGCAAAAGACCAGGTAAGAAGCCAAAAATAATGCTAGTGGTTTGGACTAGTTGACATTTGCTGATGCACCGGAAGTACCAATGGTGAGGCGAGGCAGAGTAGAAGTGAGGGGATGGGGGATACACAGCTACTGGGTGTAAGGCATGCTGCGGGGTGTACAACACAGAGAATATAACCAGTATTTTGTAAAACTGTAAATGCAGTGCAATTTTTTAAAATTGCATTAAAATTTTTAAAAAGTAAAATAGTTAATGATGATCCTTTTTTTTCAGAGTTGTATTTGTGTTTGTTTGACAACTGGGCTAATTTGCCATTTTCTGATAAAGGGAAGGCTGTAGAAAGGGCATATTTGAGTGGTGGTGAGAAAGATCAGAAATCATCTTTGGAAACATTAATTTTGAAATTTTCCTAGATTCCAAGTTAAGTTATTGAATCAGTAGTTGATTACATGAATTTGATGTTCAGGGGAACATTCTATACTAGGCATGCCTTTTGGACCTATAGCCATGTAGATGACCATTAAGACTGAGTGAGGCAACCATGGGAGAAGGAGTTCAAAGCAAACACTGGGTACTCCAGCACTTAAGGTTGGAAGATGAAAAGTACTGAGCAGAGGAACAGAGAAAGAATGACCAGATAGGTAGGGAGAAAACTCAGGAAAATAATATGTTTAAGGAAGAATGTGGATCAACTGTATGGAATGCTGTTAACAGAAAAGTAATAGAATTATGAATTGACTGCAAGGTTTTATAATGTGGATATCTCTGAGGATCTTGTCAAGAACAGCTTTAGAGGAGCATTGTTGGTTAAAGCCTAATTGCAACATTTCAAAAGGTTAGAGGAGAACATAGAAATAAAGGGTAGAGAAAATACTTCAAGGAATTTTGTTATGAAAGGGAGCAGATAAGTGGATGGGCAGTCATTGGAGGAAGATGTGGTATATAGAGAGAAGATTTGTGTTAAGAATGCAGAAATTATGGCATATTTAATATTTGACTAACAGATTTTCAGAGAGGAAAATTTTGTTCTCTATTCAGAAAGATAAGCTAAAAATGCTCAATATACTTAAGCAGCTTTCCCTCAGAACACCTTGACACTTTGGTGTTGTGCATAAAATAATTATGAAACATTTACATAACTCAAGTTTATAAATTTCAGTTCCTTATATTTGCAGTCTGAAGTATTATATGCCTTGTTCATTTATTACATGTTTTATTCTTCATAGAGGGCTTAGATCTTTTGCCTAGTAGGGGTTTTAACCTGTTCACCATGACTGGGAATATAAGAGTAATGTCTAATATCAAAGAAGGGGCTTCCCTGGTGGCTCAGATGGTAAAGAATCTGCCTGAAGTGCCCGAGACCTGGGTTCATTCCCTGGGTTGGGAAGATCACCTGGAGAAGGAAGTGGCATCCCACTCCAGTATTCTTGCCTGGAAGCCCATGAAGAGAATTGCCTGGCAGGCTCTGGTTCATGGGGTTGCAAAGAATCAGACACGACTGAGCAACCAACACAGCAACAACAAATATCAAAGAGGCTACTAGCATAGCAAGTCAATACATTCTTTATTTGTTTTTATTTAGTGAATTACAATTCACTAAATTACTCAGAGGAGTAATTCACATATTACTCAGTGAAGTTGTTTTGGCACTTGTCTCTCAGTTGCTCAGTTGTGTTTGACTTTTTGCAACCCCATGGATTGCAGCACGCCAGGCTTCCTTGTCCATCACCAACTCCTAGAGCTTGCTCAAACTCATGTCCATTGAGTTGGTGATGCTATCCAACCATCTCACCTTCTGTCATCCCCTTCTCTTCCTGCCTTCAATCTTTCCCAGCATCAGGGTTTTTTCCAGTGAATTAACTCTTCGCATCAAGCAGCTGAAGTATTGGAGCATCAGCTTCACCATCATTCTTTTCATTGAATATTCAGGGTTGATTTCCTTTAGGATTGACTGGTTTGATCTCCTTGCTGTCCAAGGGACTCTCAGGAGTCTTCTCCAGCACCACAGTTTGAAGCCTTCCTAAGAGAACAATGCAAAGAAATAGAGGAAAACAATAGAATGGGAAAGACTAGAGATCTCTTCAAGAAGGTTAGAGATACCAAGGGAAAATTTCGTGCAAAGATGGGAACAATAAAGGACAGAAGAAACAGAAGCAGAAGGTATTAAGAAGAGGTGGCAAGAATACACAGAAGAACTATACAAAAAAGATCTTAATTACCTGGATAACCATGATGGTGTGATCACTCACCTGGGGTCAGACATCCTGGAGTTTGGCACTACTGTTCATTTAAAAGAGTGAGTGTCATGTTTGGGAAAGGACAGGAGCTGACAGTTTTCAAGATGAATGCCCTTCTTTCTTATTCAGTGAGCAGGTGAGTAAATAAATGCACACTCCAAACGTTACTTTCTATGTTGCTATAAGCTGTATAGTTTGCATCCCTCATATTTTCAGTTCTTAACCGAATATTGTTTGGGATTTCTTATCTTGGCATTTTCCCCAGGAAATTTTTTTTTTATTTTTTTTTTTTCCAAATTTGTGGTGGCTAGAGTGTATGGATAGGGTCACTAAGTGAAAAAAAGATTTAGTTGCTCAGTCGTCTCTGACTCTGAGACCCCGTGGACTGTAGCCCACCATTCTCCTCTGTCCATGGGGTTCTCCAGACAAGAATACTGGAGTGGGTTGCCATTTCCTTCTCCAGGAGATCTTCCCAACCCAGCGATCAAACCCAGGTTTCCTGCATTAAAGGTAGTTTCATGTCACTAAAGGGAAGTAATTATTTTAAAAATATAGCAAATTTGGCTTGAATCATGTCAGTTGAACTTTTAGAAAGAAAGTGTCCAAAATGTTGTGACTTAGTCACTTCACATTCAAAGATCACCCTTAAGAAATTACAGGCAGATGTATCAATGTGTATCAAACTTAGAGCCTTGTTTGTTTTGGATTTTCAAACTGATTCGGTTATTCCCTTTATTTCATTCAGATAGGTTATAGGCTCTTAGATATCACAGAAAAAAGGAAACTGAGAAACAGTAACATGGATTACTGACAAGACAGAAATTTAGTTCTCAGTTTTTGTAAGCAAATTTTGAATGAGCAAGTTCAAAAAATGTGCCTTCTGTTCCTTTTTGTTTGTTTGTTTGTTTAAGGAAATGATTGCTTTACAGAAGTCCAGGAAAAGTATGTTCTGTGGCTTATCTGAAATCTGAAAATTTAGGTACAATGGTTATAACTATATAATATAAACTTTCCAGAAAATCCTATTTCCTTAAAGCATCTAGAATCTTAAAAGCATGTGTACTGTCATAGATCAATTCTTTTTTAAGGATTAAATCTTTAGATATCATGCATAAACAAACATACTTGAGATTGTGAATTTTTCTCAGCAGTTTGAATAACTAAATTATGGCTAGTTACATAATGGAATAATATGCAACATTCCCAAATTATATTTCCAAGAATAATTCTTATGAAAAGAAAATAAAGAAATAATAAGCTGAAAGTTGCATCCTGATTTTATGGTGAAATAAACTATCATAAAAATTACTATTTATGTTTGTAATGAGAATAGGCACATTTTGCTTTTGTTATATACTTCTATAATTTTCAGTGTCTTACAAATAGGATATTTTTAAGCTGAAAATTGAGAAAATGATGAAACAGAAAAGGTATAATTATATATGTGAAACTCTAAGGTGGATATTTTAGTTAGATAGAGCAAACCCATCAAATTTAAAAAGTAGTGAGTTTAGATAATTTGGCTTCACATTTTCCTAATAGAAGGATTTTTTTTTCCCAAATAAATATATATCTTATGGTGTCCCTAAAAAAGGATAAGAAAGATTACCAAGTACATAAAAATTTACAGTTGTGGATCTGCAATTTCTCCTTCTCATAATCTTTTCCCCACACTCCCCACTTTATCCTTTCCTCCCTCACATTTGGAAAACATAACTTGAAATTTACTTATAACTTGAAATTTGTGGCTGAAAGGCTAGATAAATTTGCATAAATAACTTGAATATAGAGATGTCAAGAGTACAACTTCTTTTTACCATCTGAGCCACCAGGGAAGAAAGACTACAACTTCTTTTCATTGAATGGTTAGAATGGGGGAGAGAATTAGTGTAGCACTGACGAATAAAGGGTAATGGCATTCTTTGGATAAAAGAATCATTCTAGTAGTTTAAAGAAGGAGAAGATTAGGAAAGGGAGGTGGAAAGAAAAGAAAAAGAGAACGGAAAAAGGAAAGAATAGGAGTCCTGATTTTAGAACTGAATTGAGTTAAGCGGTCAAGGAGGATTATTCAGTCTATGTCAGTGAAGTAGTAGCAGTCTCTCTGATATCATGCTTTTGCTCCAGGGACGTGTTTGCTTGAGAGATAGAAGGACCTTTTGCTGATCTGGAGATTCATGTGAGTGTTATATCTGGAGTAGTAGGGAACAAGTGGTTTTGGATTATTCATGTGCTATATTCTAACATGGAATATCACGTCAATTAGAAAGTAAGCCAAATTAGAGATGTTAGAATCTTAATAGAGGCCCAGAGATTCCAGTCTCAGTCCCTTGGAAACTCCAATATATCTGTAAGAAATCTTAATATTATGTAGAACAAAATTTGAAAACTTAAGATTTACATCATTGACTCAGTTACATATAAATTAATGTACATGGATATCACTCTGCTTGACTAGTTAAAAATATATAGCATTCCATTGGTAGATAAGCCAGGAAACGGGATGGACAGTGCCAGTGAAGCAGGAGAATAATAAGAGGGTGCTATCATGGAAGCAGCAGGAAGAGTGTCTAGAGATAAAAGTAGTAAGTCATTGTTTTTGTTTTGTTTTTTATGCTTTCATTACTGAAATACTCACTGAATGCTTTAAAAATCACTGAATGCTTTAAAGTACACCATACACTGGATGAGGCACTGCAAAACCACCCCCCCCCCACCACACACACACACACACACACACACACACACACACACACACTATTTTTATGCAAAGGTCAGCCATTTTTAAAAACATATGTATATATAATTGCATTGAAATAGATGCTCAATAACAAAGATTTTCTCCTTAGATTATGGAGACTTTTCCAGGAGAACTTACATTTACTGGTGACACAAACTTATATGTATTTGATTTTAAATGAAAATGAAAAAAAAAAAAAAAACAACAAAAAACAGCAACACGATTGTTTAACAGGAAAAAGAACTAGAATTATCTGACTTTTTATTTGAGAAGAATTGGCAATGAAATGCAATTTTGACTTATGTGTTAGTATTCTTGGAAAAGGTCATTGAAGTCATTAGATAAGAAACAATAGCTACAAATACTATTGTTGCTTTGAACTATTTAAAAAGTTCTATTAAATTTTTCCATTTTCTATTTCTGCTTGATACTTTTCATTAAATCAAAGGAAAATTCAAAAGTATTACTCAGACATCTGTTCAAGCTACATTTTCTGTGTGATATCACATCAAATTCATATAATATATTTAGTGTAAAATTTGCTGATAATCATAGACTGTTACTGCATAGGATATTATCTTAAATTTGAGCAACCAAAAAATATAATTTAAGATCAAATTTCCAGAAATATAATTCTAAGCAGGTTAAATTTAAGACATGTCATTAGTATTCAGTTCAGTTCAGTTCAGTCACTCAGTCATGTCCAACTATTTGCGGCCACATGGACTGCAGTAAGCCAGGCTTCCCTGTCCATCACCAACTCCTGGAGCTTGCTCAAACTCATGTCCATCAAGTCAGTGAAGCCATCCAACCATCTCACCCTCTGTCATCACCTTCTCTTCCCGCCTTCAATCTTTCCCAACATCAGGGTCTTTTCCAATGAGTCAGTCCTTTGCATCAGATGGCCAAAGTATTGTATTAACCAATCATTAGTACTAACCAAACATATTATAGTAACTGTGAAATATTATCTACTACTTCCTTATAAGAAGAAAACTTGTCAAAGACAATATCACATTAATTCCTCTGGAAAATGTTAGATAAGCCATGAGTTGTGGCATTGCTGAGAGTTAGATGTTTGGCAGGACTGTGGCTTTCGATAACTGTTCCAAGACAGAGACAAGTTCTGGGCACTGGGCTGCCTCTTCCTTGAGGAAACAGAGGACTAGGAAAATATAGCATTTTTGGAATCCAGCTATTGAGGCTGTTCATAAGGAAAATATTCTGGATCCATATGAGAAGTAAAGAGAAGCTAACAAAATTGAGAACTAGCAAAAGGCCTGGGCCAAAATGGCTTGGTTTGAGGGGATATTGAAACTCAGTGGGTAAGCAGGTGGCATCTTGGAGCACTTTCAAGCATCCTATGTCACTATAGAACACACAACTGGAGCTATGCAAGTGCCCCAAAGAGGTTAACTTGCTAGGATTTTTGTTTTCCTTTTTGCAAACCAATGAAGTATAATTAAAGACAAGAGAAGTTGTAAGTCCTAAATATATATATTTTTTTAATCTAGGAAAGACCTTAAGCCACACTTATTTTAGCTTCATAAATACACATGTGCAAATAATTCAAGTAAGTTTCCTCAAAGTCACACAATTATGTCATGATAGAAAAAAGATATTGACCCAGGAAGATCTTCTGTGTTATATATATGCATATTTAAAATTTGCCAGTATCTGTTTTTTTTTTTTTTTTTGGTCTTTCATAAGATTTCCTTATAAAGAAATAGCTAACTAATTAACTATATGTTAAACTATATTAGCATATTAATAGATCAATATGATTCAGGAATTTGGCACTAGTAGTAAAGAACAGAAGCTACCTATCACTAAAAAATTGACTTAATAAATTTGCTTTGGTTCTCAACTTCATTATTCCTGTGTGATATGCCTTGTGAGAGAAATATTTCTCAACTCATGTTATTCCCACTCATTTCTATTTTAGTAATTAGAATTTTACAAAAATCATGAGCCTTAAAAATTCATTTTAATGTACATAATCCTTAGACCATTAATTAAAAGAATATTTTTAAATTTTGTGCTAAGGATGTGAAGAACTGACTTATTTGAAAAGACCCTGATGCTGAGAAAGATTGAAGGTGGGAGGAGAAGAGGACAACAGAGAATGAGATGGTTGGATGGCATCACTGACTCAATGGACATGCGTTTGGGTAAACTCCGGGAGTTGGTGATGGACAGGGAGGCCTGGAGTGCTGCAGCGCATGGGGTCTCAAAGAGTTGGACACAACTGAGTGACTGAACTGAATTGAACTGAGTGTTAAGATAGTGTTCTGTGTTAGGTGATTTAGCAAGAGAGGAGGAGACAGTAAAGGATGAAGCCAGAATGCCACCTAAGATGCAAATATGCTGTCTATGGTAGTCTAGCTGGATTGCCAGCCAAGGGAAATCACCTACCCATAGAATCACTTGGTGAAGGAAACCTGACTCCCCTTGCTCTTGAATACATCTCTAATAAGAATAATATTCAGAGGGATGGTGTTTCCTTTCCCTAGACATGGGAGAAGACAGGTTGGAGAGAGAGATGTTACTACATTGTGTAATTATGTTGGAGCAGCTTACCTGGATCTTACTGCACTTACAAAAAAGATTGTGTGTGTGTGCATGCACATGCGTATATATGTGTGTGTGCACACTCTTTTCCATATGGTATGGCTTTTTTTATGTCAACAAGTTGCATTTCAGGTATACCATTGCTTCAATGAGAAAAATCTCTGTTTCCACATTAAATGTATGTGAAAGTGCTCCATTGCAGGTCATAGACTATTTGTGCCAAAATGTTAAAGTCATTTCAACTTTTTAAACATTTATCTCTTTGAATTATTCCTCAGTTTTAAAAAAGGAAAACTTTCTTTTTTTTAGAATTGAATACTAGATAGAATTCTATCTGCTGGACTCTGCTATGTTGTAAAACACATATTACGTTGGTTATGTTGATACATAAGTTAAAATAATAAAGTAAATAATGTACATACATGCTTAAAGTAGCAAATGACATTTATTTTTGATAGATTTTAAAACATGCCTTCAATCTTGACAGCAACTGATCTTTCAAAAGTAGGGAAGCTGTTTGAATTTAAAGTCTCTGATTTGATTAATCCAAGGGTGCCCAGGCATATGTTAAGCCATTTATAACTTATAATTTAAAATTACCAATTCTACACAAGATATTAACAGCTACTTCTAATTATACTGAAATATTTAGAGTGATGAAACATTCTGATTTTCCTGGGATAATGGGTTTTCCTGATGTGTGACTTTCAATGTTATTAAAAAACATGCATAGTCATAGACAATTGGGACAGTTGTTCATCCTGTGTTACTGAACATTATTAAGTCATTGAGTCACTGCCAAAAATAAAATATAAAACATTATATGATTAATTTTATCAGTTATTCTTATGAAATATTTATTTGTAAATTTAGATTAATGGATCTGATTCTGTCCTTTAATTCTCTGCATGACTTCTAAACTACATTGAAAGCACTGTTGTAATTGCTATTGACCACCTTTATACGCAGCATTTATAACAAGTCACACACATTCAGGTTTCAAGAGAAGCTCAGAATTACTCTCCTAGTAAATTTCTAGGGAATATAAATAAATATCAGTAATTTCCTCCATTTTATAAAAATAGCAAATAAACTAATCTGAAATGTCAAGGTCTATTTACAATAGGGCCTGGATTCCAATGAAAATCTGGTACATACATCCAATCTCTGTGAAATACACACTGAATAATCCTGAATACAACAAATACACTCTCGTGGATCCCACCTCTAGATGCTAACATCTGATTATAATGTGGCATATACACTCCTTCAATCTCTATATGGAACCTAACTATATCTAACTTTGACATTCCCATATCTCAAGTTTTCTGAAACTGCTGTCAGATTAACATACCTGCATTAGTTCAAAGTTCTGTAAAGTTAGCTGAAAATCAGTAAAATTCCTTTCTGATTTCTGAAGTCTAAAATCCTTAAACTGTTGTTTAAAAAACTCAGTGCTATTGCCTGAACCCAACTTTATATTTCTCCATTTATCTTACAAACATTTTCACGTGTCTCTATTCTCTCAAAAATCAGAGTCCTAGTTACAACACTTAACTGTTATGCTTCATAACTTTTAGACTTGTCCATATCACTCTGTAGTCACAGCGCCCTAACTCTCCCATATGTGCGTATCTGAATCTTAACTGACTGTCAAGGGAAAGTGCCACCTTCTTCATCAACTATTCTTGAATATGCTAAATGGCTGGCTCTTTGCAACCCTATGGACTGTAGCCCACCAGGCTCCTCTGTGCATGGGATTCACCAGGCAATAATACTGGAGTGGGTCATCATTTCCTCCTCCAGGGAATCTTCCAAATCCAGGGATTGAACCCACATGTCTTACGTCTCCTGCATTGAAGGCAGGTCTTTACCACTAGCATCACTTGGGGCTTACTTTTACCTTAATGTCCACTCTCCTGACTGTGAACTCCCATATCAGAGAAATGGCTGCCCATGTCCCTATTCTGGCATGTCTCTCTTTAAAGCTCTGGCAATAAAGCATTAACTGTTGTGTCCTCCAGGATTTCTTTATGGACGTTTTGCTTCTTAGGAATCTCTAACATTGATCTCCTTCCCTTGTCTTTACTTATAGGGTACCATCCAAAATTTTAATATTGAGGAATATTTAAGGTTTAATTGCTTTAAAAATGCCTTATTTAGTAGTGTGTCAAAGAAGTACAAACCAAATGTCAGAATATTTAGGCTCTATACCCAAGCTAAGGCTGCCCAGGTGGCACAGTGATAAAGAATCTGCTTATCAGGCAGGAGACGCAAGAGACGTGGCTTTGGTCCTCTGGGCCAGGAAGATTCCCTGGAATAGGAAATGGCAAGCTGCTCCAGTATTCTTGCCTGAAAATTCCATGGAGAGAGGAGCCTGGGGGGCTACAGTGCATGGGTTGAAAAGAATTGGGCATGACTTAGCATATGCACACACATACATACACACACATACACACACATCCAAGCTAAACAATCTCTGCAAGAAAATTAGAGATACCAAGTGAATATTCCATGCAAAGATGAGCACAATAAAAGACAGAAATTGCATGGACCTAACAGAAGCAGAAGGTATTAAGAAGAGGTGGCAAGGAAACACAGAAGAACGGCACAAAAAAGGTCTTAACGGAGTGGATTACCACAGTGGTGTGGTCACTCACCTAGAGCCAGACATCCTAGAATGTGAAGTCAAGGGTGTCTTAGGAAGAATTACTATTAACAAAGCTAGTGGAGATGATGGGATTCCAGCTGAGTTATTTCAAATACTAAAAGTTGATGCTGTTAAAGTGCTGCACTCAATATGCTAGCAAATTTGGAAAACTCAGCAGTTGCCACATGACAGGAAAAAGTCCATTTTCACTCCAATCCCAAGGAAAGGCTATGCCAAAGAATGCTCAAATTACCATATAATTGCACTCATTTCACATACTAGCAAGATTGTGTTCAAAATCATTCAAGCTAGGCTTTAGTAATACTTGAATTGAGAACTTCCAGAGGTACAAGTTGGATTTAGAAAAGATAGAGGACTGAGGATCAAATTGTCAGTGTTCACTGGATCACAGAAAAATCAAGGGAATTCCAGAGAAAAATATCTGCTTTATTGACTAAGCTAAAGCCTTTGACTGTTTGGATCAAGCAAACTGTGGAAAATTCTTAAAAAGACAGAAATACCAGACTACTTTACCTGGCTCCTGAGAAACCTATATGCATGTCAAGAAGCAACAGTTAGAACTGGACATGGAACAGTGAACTGGTTCAAAATTGGAAAAGTTGTATGTCAAGTCTGTATATTGTCACACTGCTTATTTAATGTCTATGCAAAACACATCATGTGACATGTGAAATGCCAGGCTGGATGAACCACAAGCTTGAATCAAGACCACTGGGAGAAATATCAACTGCTTCATGGCAGAAAGCAAAGAGGAACTAAGAGCCTCTTGATGAAAGAGAAAGAGCAGAGTGAAAAAGCTGGCTTAAAACTCAACATTCAAAAAAACTAAGTTCATGGCATGCAACCCCATTACTTAATGGCAAATAGATGGGAAAATAATGGAAACAGTGAGAGACTTTATTTCTTTGGCTCCAAAATCACTGAGCACAGTTACTGCAGCCATGAAATTAAAAGACACTTGCTCCTTGGAAGACAAGCTATGACAAACCTAGACAGCACATTAAAAAGTAGAGACATCACTTTGTTGACAATGGTCCATCTAGTCAAATCTATGGTTTTTGCAGTAGTGATGTACAAATGCTGGACCATAAAGAAGGCTGAGTGCCAAAGAATTGATGCTTGCAAGCTGTGGTGTTTAAGAAGATTCTTGAGAGTCCCTTAGACAGCAAGAGTTCAAACCAGTCAGCCCTAAAGGAAATCAGTCCTGAATATTCATTGGAAGGCCTGATGCTGAAGCTGAAACTTCAATACTTTGGTCACCTTGAAAAAAGATCATGATGCTAGGAAAGACTGAGGACAGGAGGAGAAGTGAATGACAGAGGATGAGATGGTTAGATGGCATTACCATCTCAATGGACATGAGTTTGAGCAAACTCTGGGAGATAGGGAACATCAGGGAAGCCTGGCATGCTTCAGTCCATGGGGTTGTAAGAGTTAGACAGGACTGAACCACTAAACAACAACATAAACATGATATTTGGCAAATTATTCAGTAATCTATGAGCCACCAATTTCTTATTTGTTAAATGAGTTTCATTAATGCATTCCTTGATTGTTGTGAGAAAATATCTGTACATATTAATACCTTGTACATTGTAAGTTGCCCTACAAATTAAAGCCTGAAAGGGACATTTTATCATTTTAAATTTTGTTAAATAAAGATACAGTAGACAGAATACTTGGCTGAATGGGAGAGGAAGAAAGACTCTAGAGATGAGGAAATATAGTTTGCTGTGTTCCTGAAATAATACCGTAAGAGAGCTTTTACTCTTTGAAAGTAGAGATGATTGAATAATAAGTAATTTCCCACTGGGGGGTGGGGGGCGGGGAAACAAGAGTAGGAGTCCGAACATCTGTTCCTAAGTACTTAAACATTGAAATTCTTCTCTACTAAAGCAGCTGTCTTCAAAGAAGAGTCAATACTACCACCCAACTCTCAGTTAGACAAAACTTTTCTCCCCTGAAACAATGACCATCCTTCCAGCTATATATTGGCCTATTCTCTGGCTCAGAGCCCTCAATAAATCTGTTGCTAATTACCCATTCTTTTCCCATTGATCCTTATCAAACTCGCAGCCAGTTTATCTATTGTCTTAAAAATGGTAATGGTGTATTAATAAAGTAAATACAGATAAAGGACTGAGAACTTTTATGGTTATCCTCAGGCAATACAAATTGACAAGCTAAATGTCCGAGATAGTTCAAACATCTCTCTTGTTAGTAACAATTGTTGTAATTCAGATCCCTAGTTTGAACTTTTGTTCTACCTTGGAAGCAAAGGTCTTTACTAAGGAAATACGAAGCTCACCATATAGTTTGGTACCACCATTTGACATTTAGCTTAAGTTAAGCCATGCTTTTTACTAATAATATAACTTATGAAAGAATTGAATGAATTTGGCTCATTAATAAGAAGTTGAAATATCCATGGAGAAAGTCTAAGCAAACTTTTCTCATTTTATAATGTCCCATTAATGGCCTGTAATCAAAGTACAAACAGTTAGCTGAGTAGGAAGTTATTAGCTTGTTTGCTTGAGGTCTAAACAAAGGATAATGCAATTTCTAGGTTTTCTTCCCTACTGTAGATTTTAGCCAGGCACATTTTTTTTTTTTTTCATCAAAACCAATCTCTTGTAGACAGTCAGTCTGACCAAAGAACATTAAAATGATTTCTTTTCAATAATAAGGGCTTTTAAAAAATTTGCCTGCATTATATTAAATACTCTTTAAGCTCTTTTATTCAATTTGCCTGAGAAAAGTTCTGTAGTATTAAATCACAGCCATACATTTTTCAAGAAACTAGAAATTTACTGAGAAATGTAGAACAGTAGATAAAGAAATGTAAGACATATTTAGGGGTTAGGGTTCCTCTAAGCCTTTGCTTAACAAAACAAACTGCTGTGTCAGATGCATTGCTATTCTTGAGGCATGCTCATCACAAGCATTCTATGGTATCAGAGGATTTTTTCTTTCTCATATTACTAGTCAGTAAAATTCCATTATCTGAGGCTATACATTTTGATATAGCAATAATTTTCCTGTTTCTTTTTTCATCTTTCTCATATAGAAGCTAGTAAAGGTGCAGACTTCAGTCAAATTACAAGGATTGGAAAATGGAATTGCATTTTTATTTATTTTATGCAGAAATACTCTAAACAGATGTCTAAATTTCAGGGAATTAGGAATATAATAAATTCATAAGCTTTACAGAGCTTATTTGATTTACACATTGCTTATAAACATTGTAAAGGGGTCATTATCAACTAAAATATGTTTAAATAGAGTACATATGTGGGGACTTCTAGAAATAACATTATTGAAACTTAAAGATATTATCTATTATGGTGTGTTTATAATTCATATACTTGCCCAGTAATACAATTATACACCAAGGGAATAATTTCTAGAGACCAGAAAAGGCACTTGAAATAATTCCACCCACTCCCTCACACTTTTTTTTATTATTTACTGTTTAAGAGAATACATAATAAGACACATACACAATGATTCATTACTTCACACACAAGGAGAAAAATGATATCGAGTATTTCTGTTAAAAAACTAGCTGTGAAGAGAAAGAACCAAAACCTTTAGAGCATTTAGATAGATGAAGACATTCTCACTTAAATTTTAGGAATAACTGAAAAAACTTTGGAACCGGACATGGAAAAACAGACTGGTTCCAAATTGGGAAAGGAATATGTCAAGGCTGTATATTGTCACCTGGTTTATTTAATTTATATTCAGAGTACATCATGTGAAATGCTGGGCTGGATGAAGCACAAACTTGAATCAAGATTGCTGGGAGAAATATCAATAACATCAGATAGGCAGATGACACCACCCTTATGGCAGAAAGTGAAGAGGAACCAAAGAGTCTATTGATGAAGGTGAAAGAGGAGAGTGAAAAAGCTGGCTTAAAACTCAGCATTCAAAAAACTAAGCTCATGGCATCCTGTCCCATCACTTCATGGCAAATAGATGGGGGAACAATGGAAGCAGTGAGGGACTTTATTTCCTTGGACTCCAAAATCACTGCAGATGGTGACTGTCACCCTGAGATTAAAAGATGCTTTGTCCTTGAAGGAAAAGCTATGACAAACTTAGACAGCATATTAAAAAGCAGAGACATTACTTTGCCAACAAGGTCCATCTAGTCAAAGCTATGGTTTTTTTCAGTAGTCATGTATGGATGTGATTGTTGGACTATAAAGATAGCTGAGCACGTAAGAATTGATACTTTTGATCTGTGGTGTTGGAGAAGTCTCTTGAGAGTTCCTTGGACTGCAAGGAGATCCAACCAGTCCATCCTAAAGGAAATCAGTCCTGAATATTCATTGGAAGGACTGATGGCTGAAGCTGAAACTCCAATACTTTGGCCACCTGATGCAAAGAGTTGACTCAATGGAAAAGACCCTGATGCTGGGAAAGGTTGCAGGCATGAGGAGAAGGGGGTGACAGAGGATGAGATGGTTGGATGGCATCACTGACTCAATGGATATGAGTTTGAGCAAGCTCCAGGAGTTGGTGATGGACAGGGAAGCCTGGGATGCTGCCATCCATGGAGTCTCAAACAGTTGGACACAGATGAGGGACTGAACTGAAAATACTTCATCTGTTTTTAAAATATAGAACGATTGCTTTTTTTCTTGGCTCTCCATTTTGTTAGGAAGTCTGGTGATCATATGATTATTTTTTTCTTTCTTCAATTTTGAAAAAATGACTGAGTGATACTTATCACTTGACATATAACGTTTCAAACAATTTCATAATCCATGCACCTCTGCAGGAATCTTACACTGTTTTGCAGGTAAGTTTTTCAGATGCCCAGAACACTTAAATAACATGTAAATTGCATCTTCAAAATTAACAATCTATAATGGATGTTTTAACCTTTGTCATTCATTAAGTGTTGCAAATGCTGTTTGAGTGGTCATAAATGAATTGCCATCTGTATTCAATAGTAACAGCAAAATTCATCTATGAGGTCTCAAAGGCAGTTGTGTAATAGTTCACATTGCAGTTATGTTCACAAACCTTGAAACACATTTAAATATACATATATATATATATATATATATATATATATATAAACTTGGAGGGAAAAATCACAAAATATCTAAGGTGACAAGAATTCTTGGTCAACAATTTCAGCTTCCTTCCACATGAGATTATACTCTAATATAAATATTCTGGTTGAATTTCTTCCATTGAAGTTTGAAGGGCCCCAGTAGAGAATATAAATATTCAAACATTAATACTTTTAGAAGTCTATTGTCCAAAATTGTGACAAAGAAAAGTTAACTTCAACCTAGCATGTTTCTGGCTCTACGAAGGCCTATTTTTGGTACTATAGCCACTGCAAACACAAGAATATTTCATTTCTCAAGAGACAGATTTAGGTAATCTAAGAAAACTAATTCTGTTTTTAAATGAGTTTTAATGAGACAAAACAGAAAAATAAATAAATAAATAAATAAATTCCAAAGGATTTACTCTGGTAGCTTTAGAATAAAAACATTCAGTTTACAATTCCCTCTTACTTTTGATGACAAAACTAAAGTTTAGAGAAGATAGAGAACTTCTGAGTGACTACATTTAGCAGGTCCATAAATAGAATCCACCTCCCACTTGTTGATTTGGACATCTTTCATCTTACAATGTTTTTTTGTGTGTGAAGAAATATATTATGGTTGTATGCTTGTGTTCCATCAAAATTCATATTTTGAATCCCTACTTCATAATGTGATGATTTTAGAAGTGGGACTTTGGAAGGATTAGATGAAGGGATAGGAATGGAGCCCTGCTGAATGGCAATACTGCCCTTATAAGTCCCCTTCTGGTGGGGTTAGAGCTTGCTTCTTCTCTCTGACCTCTTCCATATAAGGCTACAATGAGAAGTTAATCATCTACAACCTGTATGAGAGCTCTTACTAGAGCTCCACCAAGCTGACACCTTGGTCTCACAGTTGCAGTCTCTAGAATGGTAAGAAATACATCTCTGTTGTTTATAAGCCACCCAATCTGTTATAGCTGTCTGAGGACTAAAACAGAGTGAAAACGAACTGACAAGAGGAAATATGCAAATATAAAAATTTTAATATTATTTAAGAAATTCCTTTTTGAGAGCCAAAATCTGTTGGAATACTTATGCTCATGAATATAAATCTGTTGAATCTTCACACTGAAAAGACTTATTTTGATCAATGTTAACCACATTTGAACCATTCCACATTTTTCCCTGAAATTAAAAGAAGCTTGCTCCTTGGAAGGAAAGTTATGAAAAACCTAGACAGCACATTAAAAAGCAGAGACATCACTTTGCTAACAAAGGTCTGTATAGTCAAAGTTATGGTTTTTCCAGTAGTCACTTACGGATATGAGAGCTGGACCATAAAGAAGACTGAGCACTGAAGAATTGGTACTTTTGAATTGTGATGCTGGAGAAGACTCTTAAGAGTCCCTTGGACTGCAAGGAGATCAAAACAGTCAATACTAAAGGAAATCAGTCCTGAATATTCATTAGAAGGACTGATGCTGAAGCTGAAGTTCCAATACTTTGGTCAGCTAATATGAAGAACTGACTCATTGGAAAAGACCCTGATTCTGAGAAAAACTGAAGGCAAAAGGAGAAAGAATGTAGAGAATAAGATTGTTAGATAGCATCACCAATACAAGGCACATGAATCTGAGCAAACTCCAGGAGACAGTAAAGGACAGGAAGCCTGGCATGCTGCGGTCCATGAGATCTCAAAGAGTTAGACACAACTAACTAAACAACAAAACAACTCTTTTCCCCAATCTCATGCTACAAATGGTGTTTAAAAAAACAAAACTAAACATGTAATCAGAAAGACTGAATTTGAATTCTGCCTCAGCCACTTATTAGTTTTGATTCTATCATTAATTCAATCAAGTACTGTCGATCAGATTGTGTGGTGTTTGTGAACACCTCATACACATAACACTCATAGTCGTTACACACTGGAGGGATGACAGAAGAAATAGGTCGAGTAGTTAAAAAAAGATTTATTATGTTAGGTGGTAATATATGTTTTGGGAGGGAGGAATATAGAAAGGAAGGAGAAAAAGAAAAATGTTGAAAGGCTAAATATTAAAATTTTAAATAGGGTGGCCTAGAATGGTCTCAACTGGAAGATGGCATTTGTGTAAAAATATAATATATAGAGGTTATAAAATTTAACCATTGATATATTAAAAACAAGAGTTTCCAAAAAAATACAATAGCAAGTTCAAATCCTGAGAAAGTAATGTCTTTAAATCTGTGAAACAGAAGTAGAAGTACTACTTCTCAGATATCTGAGACTGCTTCTCAGATCTATGAGGCTTGAAACACCATGAAAAAGCAATATGTAAGCTCTAGATGGACCTTCCCAGGTGGCGCAGTGGTAAAGAATCCACTTCCAATGCAGGAGACACAAGAGACACAAGCTCAATCCCTGGGTCTGGAAGATCCCCTGGAGTAGAAAATAGCAACACACTTCAGTATTCTTGCCTGGAAAACTCCCTGGACAGAGGAGCCTGGCAGGCTACAGTCCTTGTGGTCTCAGTAAGTCTGACATGATTGAGCAGCTGAGCACCCATGCACAAGCTTTAGATATCTATGTCCATAATTGGGATTTTTAAATATTAATGCTATTATGCCTAAAATTATAATTAGAAGGTAAAGAAAACTAAAATATGAACATTTCTTGACTCCGTAACTGAATGATGTGACCTGTGATTTGAGTCTCTTGGCACTTTGTCCTTAGCTGATTATTTTATCCCAGAATATAGTCTCTTTAAGGAATTTGGTTTACTCAGTTTAAAAAAGTTACAACTCAAAGTTCACAAGTTAGAACAACTCATTAAGAGGCCACATCTACTTTCTTTTTTGTCTTACAGTCACAGAACATCTCTTTTCCCATATACAGAGATGATTAGTTGCTCTGACTCATAATGTTTTGAACTTCTTTTAGTGATTTGCTTACATTACTTTAACACCTTTAAATAATAATAATAACAACCCTTCCTCAAAAAAGGCTGAACCACACTTCTCAATTTGCAAATGCATTCATAGCTTTATTTTCACTTTACTTTTCATTAGCATACATCTGGTAAAGTACATTGCAAAGTTTTTCATTGTCGTTGTTTGCTTCTAAATTTCTTTTGATTTCTCTACTTAATAAACCTGGGAAAGTAAAAAGGCTAACTGAAAGTTACCAGAATTCTCTTTTGATTACTTCTTCTCTGTTCTTAGAATCTTGCAGTCCAAATCATTACCATCAGACATATTTACCCATGTGGTGATCATATTATCTTTATATTCCCCATAGAAGAAAAGATTTTCTTTTTTTAAAGGCATTCTCTTTGCTTTGATAAAAATTGAATTGGAGGTATTTTCCCTCACTTCTATAGGTACTAGTTAAATAAAAAAATGCTCATGTAGTTCATGTAATTCAATGTTATCATTACTAATTCACTCATCCTTTGGGACAAGCTGATGTGAGATAAAACTGTAGGGCATGATGTAAGGCAGTTCATTCAAATGTTTTTTAAGAATTCTTTTTCAAGAATCTGTCACAGGGAGATCGGTGGCCTCTTCTAAGCAGTGTTGCCCAAGGTTAAAAAAAAAAAATTGCTAAAATGTTACTACTTGTAGCATTACTCTACATGATGAAGTAGGTTTCTAAGCAATTATAGTCAATAATAACCCCAAACACAGAGTATAAAGACTGCCTTTTTGTTACAGCCACTTCACCCTAGTTTTGTCAATATTTAAATTGTTCACAATTTTCACAAAATATGCATTTCATTTTGCTATACTGATTATAAATGCATCTTGGATTCGAGTCCCAGTTCCAAAAGTTTATACCCTGTGGATATGTACTCAACATCTCTCTACTTCTCAGCTTACATGCTTGCCTTGTAGAGCTGCTGTAAGTTTTAAATGCATTAATATATATCAAAGGCTGTAAGCAAGGACTATAATATTCTTCATACTTAATAAGGATTAATCTACATTTCTCAAGACAAGTATCCTGATTACATATCCAAATCATACATCTGCTTAGTTATCACCAATTGTTTCTCTGCTATATCACCTTGGCCCAATCTCTCCCTCTAAGGAATATTTTGACACTTTCAGGACATAGTGCTATTTATTAATAATTGTGTACAGATTAACTCACATTACAACTCTGTGAGCAAGGATCAATTCCTTGGATAGATAAGGAAAATAAGGCTTGCAGTTTAAGGAAATTATCTGCAATCACTGAAATTATAATTGAATTAATTTAGATTCAAACTTAGGTCTCAATGCCAAGCCAATATTTCTATTAGTGAACACTTTTCTCTGAACTGAAGACCAGAAACCGACAGTGCTTTGTTTCATTCACTATATTCATCTGAGTTCCCTTAAGTGGATAAAAAGAAAAACTAAAAGGAAACAAACATAAAGAAAATAATCTTGAAGGAGGGAGGAAATAAACAAATATGGGATAGTATACTACTTGACTGGCCACAGCACACAATTGCACCTCACCACTGTCCCACAGGACAGCTTCAGAGAGGCAGTATATACTACTTTGTGGAGCAGGGAGGATGTTCTTTTTTGGCTTGTTTGTTTTTTCCCCTTGTCTCCCGTTTCTCTTTGCTTTGTTGTCATGTGTTTTCTGGATCATTTATTTTTTTGAACTTCCATTTTGGTTCATTGGATAAACCCAGGTAGCAAAAGAAAAAGCCAGAGCAATTGAGTATACTCTCCGACCAGTGACTAGCCAAAGTGGTCTCTCTTTATCAGTGACACTACTCCTGGTGTTTCTTCAACTTTAAGAACATGGCTTTAGTTACTTGGTTACATTAAGGCAGTAACAGTGAAAGCCAATGCTCAGGTCATTGTGTTCAAACATCAAGGTAAATGTGCCAATCTTGAATGACGTATGAACCGAATATGATACGTTTGACACAAGACTTGTTTGCACCATGGCATTTTTACTACCTTTCTAATACTTGCCTTACTTGCCTCCTCAAGCAAGCTTTCTTTCTTTCTTTTTTTGATAGTGGTCAGAGAATGAAATGCTTATATCAGTAAACCAATATGGAGCACAATATCATGCATTCAATAACTCTCTTAGTTCTTAAAATATATACTTTAAACTTCTTGGCATAACATATAAGGCCAAACACAGTCTAGCCTCAACTCATTATTTCAATCATATCTTCTTGCTATACCAGAAATCCACAGTCCTAAACATAACTTTTGTTCCACTTATACCAAATATATCATCAGATAATAAACAAGCCAGAGTCTAAGTGTTTTCCAACATGAAATATTTATTTCTCATTCATGGGTAGTGTACATTATCTATGACTGAGTTGAAAGTAGCTGGATTCAGATGATTTTAGATGGGTTTAGCTGTGTTTTGCTGGACTAGATTCAGATGTGATTCATTCTGTAACCTTGATACACAAAACAGCCCCTATCTATGATTTTCTCATGTATAACAATGAAACACAGGAAGAGATGCAGAAAAACATGATACCTCTAAAGTTGTTGCCCCTAATAGGCCCCACCACTTCCACACTCATGCCTTGGTCAAAGCAAGTTACAGAACCAAGCCACAAATTAATGGATCAAATAATATACTCTAACCACTTTGCAGCATGGCAAAGATGGCAAGGAGTGAAGATTTTAAAAAACAAGACATTCAAATCAACCACCAAATATACAATCTTCTTTTATGCCTGTGTTTCTTTTATCTTTGGAGAAGGAAATGACAACCCACTCCAGTATTCCTGCCTGGAGAATTCCATGGAGAGAGGAGCCTGGTGAGCTACAACCCATGGGATCACAAAGAGTCGGACACGACTGAGTGACTAACAATTTCTTTTATCTTACTGTCTAGAACATCTTTGAATCAATGGATTCTGTTGTGCAGTGGTGTGTGTGTGTGTCTGTGTTAGTCTCTCAGTTGTGTCTGAAACTTTGCGATCCCATGGACTGTAGCCCACCAGGCTCCTCTGTCCATGGAATTCTCTAGGCAAGAATACTGGAGTGGGCTGCCATGCCCTCCTCCAGGGGATCTTCTGACCTGCGGATCGAACCCGGGTCTCCTGCATTGCAGGCAGATCCTTTACCATCTGAATCACAAGGGAGGCCTACTGTGAGGTAGAGATATCCCTGTTGTTAAAATGTCCACTTAAACACATGGTCTTCAGACTTATACAGACCTCAATTAGATATATCCCCTGCAGTTTACCAACTTGTGAAAATATTTATTTTCTGATATAAATTTATTCATCTGTAAAAATTAACATAACAGTTGCACCTAATTCAGGGTATTTTGAGAATTACACATATGCATTGTTCAGGTTAGACTAATTGCTATAGCATACCAACAAAAACAGAAACAAAACTAATCTTCGCAACTTTACATATACAGATTTATTATTCATTGACGAAAAGTCCAAGGCAGGTATTCCTGGTTAGAAGTTTACTTCTCAATCCAATCTTATTTCCGCTGTGATGTAACCATTTTCATCACATCATAACCCAATTTTCTGTAAAAGAAGAGAACGAGAAGTAACACTAGTTGTATATAAACACATAGACCCAGACAGATTCTGCTCCTATTTCAAAGATCAAAATAGTCACATGACTCCAATTAGACACAGGTAGACTGAAAAATACAATGCTTGGCTGAAAAATAGGATGGGCTAGAAGTAAGATTATTTGTTGCTTAACTAATCTTTCTGCCATAGGATGTAGAGCACATAGTCCTTTATACATATTTCTGAAACATAGCATTTTCTCCATTCCCACTCCACTCACTAAAGGTAGGCAAATATGTCATGGAAGAAAGCTTGTAAAACATGAATGGAATAAAAACTATTAGGAAGATTGTGGAATTAGTTTATAGTTAAGTAAAGAATTAACTTAGAGTTGTTTGTTTGTTTGTTGACATGTCACTGAGTAGATCAGCAGTATTTGAAAGCATTCCAGTTCATTCTTTTCGTTTTGTAATAGCATTCTATGTTCCTAAAAGTGCTCTAGCTCTTAGCATTTAATTAAAATGAACTAAAATTAGTGCTCTGAGAAATTCATAACACACTTTCAGTCTCTTTGGATCCATTTCACAAATATTAAGATCTAATTAGATGCATAATAGTTTGCAGTTATAAAAATCAAGCCTAAAAATCATAGGTGCTCATCTTGAATGTACCTGTAGAGTAGCTGCTTCCAAAATTTAGAAGTTGTTATTAATAATTATAGACCCATGTTTTTTTATTCTCAAAAAAATATCATTAGAGTTGAGTTTCCTGCAAAGTCATAGTGAAAATATTTCCATTATAACTCTGTTAGCCATTTCTAACATTCTCCATGTCTTCTTGCTCTTACTTGCCCAAATGTTGACTTGCCCAGATGTTGACCCATGTGGGCATTCATGGATCTTTACATTACTGTGGCTATTTATTAACTACTTTGGTAACTTCGCTTCATGTAACTGAGAGATTGAGAAACATATCTGGCAACCATTGCTCTCTAGAGAATGAAAGTTTTGTGTGTTTTAAACATAGGCCAGCTAGTCATGATCCAATAAGCTTTCCTTAACCAAATCCTCCTTGTAGTCAGTGCTAAAGTTAAGAGTTGATGTGCTATCATGAAATAAGTTCCTAGCTAGAAAATCAGGAAACCTGAGTTATATCACACATTCTGCTATTACTGGTTCCATAACCCAGCCAGTTTTATGTCATGGAGGGCAATACAAAGTAATAAATATTGCTGATGGAATACTGTTGCACATACAAATGAAGTTATTTTATAAAAATGACCATTGTGCTTACAGAGAAGGATCAGTATAGAATGATTGGACAAGCAACGTAAGGATCAGTAACTAGAAACAGGGAACTTTTCTACAGCTGAGCAGGTACCTGTTTCATGGTCATTACTGTGTATTTTTTGTTTTCCTATGGCATATGACATAACTTATCAGACACACACATAAACATATTAAAGTCTTTGAGACAATGCAGAGCAAAAAATAAATGTTTAGCTAGATGGACTCAGTATTATTAAATGGACACACAATTTTTTTTCCTTTTCTGTAGAAACATCTATGACTAAAGATGTGAATACAGTGTTTGTCAGAGTAGATATTTTCTTAGATGACTCAGACATGATTGTTTATGAAGAATGTGTTCTACCCAAAGATAGTGTGTTTAGAAAAATGAACTGTACTCTTCATACTGACCTCAAAATTCAGCATCCAGGGACTGAGCAATTTCTCTTATGTTCAACAATATTCAAGCCTGATTTTACAGTACATGAAGAGGTTGATGATATAGAATAGGCATTTTTAGTTGGATGGAGAGTGTGTTATATGTCCCTTTATACCTCTTATACCACAACCAATGTTCTGTTACCATCAAAAAACTAGTAAAGGATCAAGGAAAAAAGATGAGATTAACATAAGTAAGAGAGGTTTCCTTGAACCTATTTTAAGAGGAGTCAACTCTAAGGTGATATACTTGTCTTGGGTTCAACTCATAGACTTGGACCCTGGTCCAGATAGAAGATTGATCATTTCTTAGTGGCCCTTCTGAAGGTAATGTAGCATGAAACCTCTAATACTTTTGCAAGTATCTTGAGCTTTTATTCATCTGAATTATTTTGTTGTTGCTTAACCACTCATTCTCACATAAATGCCATTCTCATATAAATGCCTTTGTATATTTTTAAAGTAATGCACTTCCTTATTGGAAGGTGCTGAAAACACAAACTGTCTGGTTAAAAGTGACACCTTGATATCCATTTCCCAAACAGTATTTCACATTGATTAGTATTTTTTCTGAAGTTGAGGAACCTATTTCCTGTTCAGTAGAAACCGTTGTTCCCACTGGAGATTCCACATATACGCATACAAACTAGGAATTATTTCTATAAAAGTTAAACTATTTATCCAGGACTTTTGAAATGGCCCAGGTTAGCTCTCTGAGTTAGGTTCTGATTTGAAACACTGTTTTTTATATACCTGGAGAAGCCAAGGATACACTGCTTTTCATTTAAGATATTTGTAGTCCAGAACAATTTTTAAGAATATTGCCATAATACAAAAATTTATTGCAGTTACTAAGGTAGGTCATTTTATTTTTGTTCTGAAAATAGTATGTGTATTTACAGTGGCTAGATATTCATTTTTTTGTTCAGAAGTTTATGAAAAAGCAAGCAAAGAAATAGATTAGAAGTAAGAAAAAAAAATGTGTGAACTCTTCCACCTTGTCCTCCTACTCCATCTTTTATACTTCTGACACAACAATTGTTCTAAGGAACAAATCGATTTTGTCACTCCAGTGATTAAAACCAAACCACTGGCTACCCATCACCCAGGAGAAAGGTGTCTAAACATCTAGCACAGTATAAAAAGACTCCTGAGATTTGCAACTTATCTTCTCTGCAGTTTCCACTCGCAGTGCTTTTCTAAACGATCAGCCAGTCACTGCACAATAACTAGTTTCTTAATTGTGTCATGCTGTTCTACACTTCATTGCCTATAAACATGCTGAATATCTGGCTTGACAAACTTCTGTCCTTCTTCCCAGAGCCAGTTCAAGCATTACCCCTAAAATGAAGCCTTTTTAAAAGCACTGAAATCAATGCTAATATAGTTCTTCCAAAGTAGCACAAAGAGTGTTCTTTCTACTGATCTGAAATTACTTATTAGTGGCTGCCTCCTCTATTCAGCTGCAATTTACTTGTGACAGATTTCAATGTATTTATATCATGCACTTTGCACATTCAGTTCTCCTGAATATATTACATATCACACACACACGTGTTGGAGACCCAGAAAAGCCAGTGATATATCTTCAGTCCATTTCCCTAAGGTTTTGGATGCAGGAGATCCAAGAGTATAATTTCAGTTCAAGACTGACAGCTGAGAAAAAGGAGAACCAAGTGTAAATTCCAGGCCAAGTCAAAGTCCAAAGTTGGGGGAATAATGATGATCCAACTGGAAGACATCAATCAAAGATAGCAAATTCTTCTTACCCAGGACTTTTGTTCTACTTAGGACTTCAGAAGACTAGAGGAGACTCATACACTTGGGAAGGGCTACCTTCTTTACTAAATCTACTAATTTAAATGCTAATTGCACCCATAAATACCCTTAGTTACACCCAGAGTAGATTCTACTCAAAATATCTAGACAATGTGCTCTGGTCAAGACACTGAAAATTCATCATTACAAGTTGTATCGGGATTTCTCAGTGGCTCAGACAGTAAAGACTTCGCCTGCAATGCAGGAGACCCAAGTTTGAACCCTGGGTTGGGAAGATCCCCTGGAGAAGGGTATGAGAACCCACTCCAGTATTCTTGCCTGGAGAATCCCATGGACAGAGGAGCCCGGTGGGCTACAGTCCATGGGGTTGCACAGAGTCAGACACGACTGAGCGACTAAGTACACAGCACACACAAGTATGTGTAAGTATATTCATATGTGTGTGTGTGTGTGTGCACCATATACAAACACATATTTTATATGTGCATATATATTAAAAAAACCTTTCACTCTAAAGTTGTGCTCACAAATCTTTGCATGCTTTTTCTGAGAAAAAAGAAAACTGAAGAGAGGCAATTTTCAGATCTTCAGGGATTTAATTACACAGAAACAGATAGAAAGTCAAGAATTTGTATCCGCAACAATATAACTTTGGGCTTTTGTGATTACAGCATTCTGTGTCAGTTCTGGGAATACACAAAGAAAAAAGATTCCTGATAGCATTCACCACCCACATCCTTCCCAAGTTCATTCTTGCATTGCCATCACTAGAGCTGAAAAATCTGTTGGCAGAATCTGTGTAATAGTGCTGTAAGCAGAGGACAGGAGGAGACTATTCTCCCTCAAAATTGTATTTGTTCTGATAAACGAGTACATCTAGGAATAAAATTTTGTGAACTATGGCTATTTCTATTTGAATGTGAAAACCACAAAAATTTTCACTAAAATCTAAATATCTAAAGGTTTAAAGCTGAATTTATAATAGAGGTAGGAGTATGTGTAACAGAAAATCTTGACTTGGGCACTACCTAGATACAGTTGTGCTTCGTAAAACCTTGCTAGCAACAATAATGCTACTACAAATGACAGTAAATAGCCAACATCTAATTCCTGGTGGTTCAGTGGTAAAGAAGCTGCCTGCTAATGTAGGAGACACAAGAGATGCAAGTTTGATTCCTGGGTCAGGAAGATCCCCTGGAGAAGGAAATGGCAACCTACTCTAGGTTTCATGCCTGAGAAATCCCACTGATAGAGTCTGGCAGGCTACAATTCTTGGGGTGGCAAAAGAGTTGGACACAATTTAGCAACTAAGCAACAATGTATATAGAGATGCTACTATAGGTAAATACAGTGCAATTACTTATACATATTATTAATGTGTTACTAATTGACTATGTAGACACTATGATTAATTACATTTAGAGAAAAAAAATGAGGTTTAGAAAGCTCAGGCAATCTATCCCAGGAAGGAAATGATAATAAATGGGAAGGGTCAGATACTAACCCAATCTGGCTACATATCCAAGCTCTAAATCTACATGTGGCACCTCCAGCTCAAATAGGTAAGAAGTAGTTTGCATGATTTCATTCTATCTGGGCAGCTGGATATTGACTTAAATAAGAAAATCCATCTAGATAAAACATAAATATATGATAATAGCTTCAATTTTCTTCCAAATAGGTGAAAATGGCCAGATTTTGGATGAAATTATTAAGACACACTTCTCAAATAAGAATAATAATAAATACAGTGTAATGAATTTGTGTAAAACACAGTATTGAGATTATATGGTATGTTCTATTAAAATTTCACTGTCTTTTTCTCTAGGAGACTAATACTTAATGTGTATTGTTTAGTTGATATTTTATTCCAGGCTAGGTGCTCATCAGTAGTACCTAGTGATGGAAAAACGGATCTTTTTTCCAATGTGGTCTAATCTGGTATGGATCGTTCACATCTTGTTCGTGACCTTATTATCAGTTATCAAATATTGTTTATAAATGTGTGCAAAGTATAAACTTTAAGTTTTGTGTTACTATAAGATTTCCATGAAGGTGTTTCTTCCCTATTTCCTCTATTATAAACTGGCCATATCTTTGTATAAAGATAGATTAGTGCTATGTATATGTATTTTATGTTCTCTTTGGCGGTCAGATTCTTTTCATAGAAATAGAGTTCTCTATGAAATGAGCAGGGAAAAAAGAAATTAGGGTAAAATTAGATTGAAAAGACCCTTCTTTCTTGGAGACAGAATTGAAATATGAACCTTCCAAGATGATTCTTATAGTAGTAGATTAGGAGTAACTCAGCAAAGTTGTTGCACACCTTTATGTCCAGTTGAATAGGGTTAAAATTGTTCCTTATTTGGCTGAAATAGAATAGCTGAACTTTTTAAATATATGCATATAATATTGTTTGTTGGTTTTATATAGAACCTATAATTCCAGGTTCAATGAATGGAGGCTTAAAATACAAGATTACACCCTTTAAACATAGATGGTGTCTCTACTTAAAGTAGAGGCAGAGAGAATAGTAGTAGTTGTATCAAGAAACTCAAGGAACCATATAGTGTTGCTGAATGGTCATGGGGTTGTCAACCAGACTTAATTACTGTCTGCTTAATAATGTCCAAGAGAGAACTGGTTTTCTCTCTCATCATGTAATTAAAAAGCGCTTTCACACAAATATAGTTAACTGGTATTTGACTAAGGAGTAAAGGCAGTCTAAGAGAAAAGAGAGCCTTTTCAATAAATGGTTCTATACTGATAACCATAACATGCAAAAAAAAAAAAAATTAGATGCAGAACTTAAAATCTTTCCAAAATTAACTTGAAATGTATCATAGACCCAAATGCAAAATGGAAAAGTATAAAACTTCTAGAAGATAATATAGAAAATCTATTACCTAGAGTTTGGTGATGATTTTTAAGCTACAACATCAGAGGCAAAATCCATAAAAAAATGAATGAGTTGGACAATATTAAAATTAAAAACTTCTGTTGGGAGAGAATATTTGTGAAAGAAATATGGTAAAGAACTGGTATCCAAAATACACAAAGAACTCTTAAAACTCAACAGTAAAAAAATGAACCAGTTGTAATGAACCATTTTCAAACCAGTTTAAAAATGGGTAAATGATATGAAGCGCTTCCCAGGTGGCTCAGTGGCAAAGAATCCAGCTGTCAATGCAGGAGACTCCGGTTCCATCCCTGGGTTGGGAAGATCCCCTGGAGAAGGAAATCGTAACCCACTCCAGTATTCTTGCCTGGGAAATCCCATGGACAGAGGAGCCTAACAGGCTACATGGGTAACGAAAATGTTGGACACAACTTAGCAACTAAATCAACAACAAACAATATGAATAGAGACATCACCAATGACCATAAACAGATGGTAAACAAGCATGTGTAAAGATGCTTAACATTCCATATTATTAGGATATTACAAATTAAAAACAATAATAAGATACCTCTACACATTTATTCAAATGACTAAAATCCAAAACACTCATAGCATCAAATGCAGTCAAGAATTTGGAGTAACAGAGTTATCATTCATTGATGGTGGGAATGCAAAATGGTTTAGCTGCTTTTTAGCTGCAGTTTTTTTCCACTAGTACATTTACCCCTACAGGACAACCCAGCAACCATGGTTCTTGGTATTTATTCATAAGAGTTAAAAATATATGTCCATGAAAAAGCCTGCACACATTTTTTCATACTAAATTTCTTCTTATTTGCTAAACTTGGAAGCAAACAAGATGTTTTTTGATAGATAAATGGATAAACAGTGTTACAGCTGTAAAATGGAACGTTATTCAACAACACGAAGAAATGAGCTACTAACCCAATACAAAGAAACTTAAATGCATATTACTAAATGAAAGAAACCAATCTGCAAAGGATGTATATGACTCCAGAAATAACTCCAGAAAGAATGAAGAGATGCAGTGAAAGCGAAAACAACACCCAGTTGTGGATGTGACTGGTGATAGAAGTAAAGTCCAATGCTGTAAAGAACAATAAGGCATAGGAACATGGAATGTTATGTCCACAAATCAGGGTAAATTAGAAGTGGTCAAACAGGAGATAACAAGAGTGAACATTGACATTTTAGGAATCAGTGAACTAAAATGGATTGGAATGGGTGAATTTAATTCAGATGACCATTATATCTACTACTGTAGGCATGAATCCCTTAGAAGAAACAGAGTAGCCCTCATAGTCAACAAAAGAGTCTGAAATGCAGGACTTGGGTGCAATCTCAAAAAATAACAGAATGATCACCGTTCATTTCCAAGGCATACCATTCAATATCACAGTAATTCAAGTCTATGCCCCAACCAGTAATGCAGAAGAAGCTGAAGTTGAACAGTTCTGTGAAGACCTACAAGACCTTCTAGAACTAACACCTCCAAAAATATGTCCTTTTCGTCACAGGGGACTGGAATGCAAAAGTAGGAAGTCAAGAGATATCTAGAGTAACAGCCAATTTGGAGTTGGAGTACAAAATGAAATAGGCAAAGCCTAACAGAGTTTTGCCAAGAAAACACACTGGTCATAGCAAACACTCTCTTCCAACAACACAAGAAAAGACTCTACACATGGACATCATCAGATAGTCAATACCAAAATCAGATTGACTATATTCTTTATAGCCAAAGATGGAGAAGCTCTATATAGTCAGCAAAAATAAGACCAGGAACTGGCTGTGTCTCAGATCATGAACTCCTTATTGAAAAATTCACACTTAAATTGAAGAAAGTAGGGAAAACCACTAGACCATTCAGGTATGACCTAAATCAAATCCCTTAATGATTTTACAGTGGAAGTGTCAAATAGATGCAAAGGATTAGATCTGGTAGACAGAGTGTCTATAGAACTATGGACAGAGGTTTGTGATGTCGCACAGGAGACAGTGATCAAGACCATCACCAAGAAAAAGAAATGCAAAAAAGCAAAATAGTTGTGTGAGTAGGGCTTACAAATAGCTGAGAAAAGAAGATAAGTGAAAGGCAAAGGAGAAAATGAAAGGTATACCCATGTGAATGCAGAGTTCCAAAGAATAGCAAAAGAGATAAGAAAGAATTCTTCAGTGATCAATTCAAAGAAATAGAGGAAAACAATAGAATGGGAAAGCCTAGAGATTTCTTCAAGAAAATTAGAGATACTAAGGGAATATTTCATGCAAAGATGGGCACAATAAAGGACATAAATGGTATGGACCTAACAGAAGCACAAAATGTTAAGAAGAGATAGAGAGAATACACAGAAGAACTAAACAAAAACATCTTCATGATCCGGATAACCATGATGGTGTGATCAGTCATGTAGAGTCAGACATTCTAAAATGCAAAGTCAAGTGGGCCTTAGGCAGCATCATTATGAACAAAGCTAGCAGAGGTGATAAAATTCCAGTTGAGCTATTTCAAATGCTAAAGGTGATGTTGTTAAAGTGCTGCACTCAATATGCCAGCAAATTTGGAAAACTCATCAGTGGCCACAGGACTGGAAAACATGTTTTCATTCCAATCCCAGAGAAAGTTATGCCAAAGAATGTTCAAACTACCGCACAGGTGCACTCATCTCACATGCTAGCAAAGTAATGCTCGAAATTCTCCAAGCCAAGTTTCAACAGTACATGACCTATGAACTTCTGGATGTTCAAGGTGGATTTAGAGAAGGCAGAGAAACCAGAGATCAAATCGCCAACATCCGTTGGATCATTGCAAAAGCAAGAGAGTTCAAGAAAAAAAATATACTTTGGCTTTATTTATTATGCCAAAGTCTTTTACTGTGTGGATCACAATAAACAGTGGAAATTTCTTAAAGAGATGGGAATACCAGACCACTTGACCTGACTTCTGGGAAATCTGTATGCAGGTCAGGAAGCAACAGTTAGAACAGGACATGGAACAATGGACTGGTTTCAAATTGGGATAGGAGTATGTCAAGGCTGTATATTGTCACCCAGCTTATTTAACTTATCTGCAGTGTACATCATGAGAAATGCCAGGCTGGATGAAGCACAGGCTGGAATCAAGACTTCTGGGAGAAAAATCAGTAACATTAGATACACAGATGACACCACCCTTATGGCAGAAAGTGAAGAAGAACTAAAGAGCCTCTTGATGAAAGTGAAAGGAGAGAGTGAAAAAGTTGGCTTAAAACTCAACATCCAAAAAACAAAGATCATGGCATCAGGTCCCATCACTTCATGGCAAATAGATGGGGAAACAATGGAAATAGTGAGACACTTTATTTTTTAGGCTTGAAAATCACTGCAGATGGTGACTGCGGCCATGAAATTGAAAGACGCTTGCTCCTTGGAAGAAAAGCTCCTACCAACCTAGACAGCATATTAAAAGCAGAGACATTACTTTGCTGACAAAAGTCCACCTAGTTAAAGCTATGGTTTTTCCAGTAGTCAAGTATGGATATGAGAGTGGGATTATAAAGAAAGCCGAGCACTGAAGAATTGATACTTTTTGATACTTTTTTTTTTTTTTTAACTAATTGATACTTTTGAACTGTGGTGTTGGAGAAGACTACTGAGAGTCCCTTGGACTGCAAGGAGATCAAACCTGTTAATCCTAAGGGAGATCAGCCCTGAATATTCATTGGAAGGGCTGATGCTGAAGCTGAAACTCCAATACTTTGGCCACTTGATACAAAAAACTGATTCACTGGAAAAGACTCTGATTCTGGGAAAGATTGAAGGCAGGAGGAGAAGAGGATGACAGAGGATGAGATGATTGGATGGCATCACTGACTCGATAGACATGAGTTTGAGTAGACACTGGCTACTGAAGATGAACAGAGAAGCCTGGCCTGCTGCAGTCCATGGGGTCACAGAGAGTCAGACACGATTGAGTGACTGAACTGAGCTGATGTATGGATGTGAGGGTTGTGCAATAAATAAAGCTGAACGCAGAATTGATGCTTTTGAATTGTGAAGTTGGAGAAGACTCTTGGGAGTTCCTTGGACTGCTAGGAGATCAAACCAGTCAATTCTAAAGGAAATTGGTACTGCATATTCACTGAAAGGACTGATGCTCAAGATGAAACTCCAATACTCTGGCCACCTGATGTGAAGAACTGACTCGTTGGAAAAGACCCTGATTCTGGGAAAGATTGAAGGCAGGAGGAGAAGGGAACGACAGAGGATGAGATGTTTGGATGACATCACAGACTCGATGGACATGAGCTTGAGCAAGCTCATGGAGTTGGTGATGGACAGGGAAGCATGGCGTGCTGCAGTCCATTGGGTCATAAAAAGTCATACATGACTGAGAGACTGAACTGACTTATACCCTAGATATACAATTTTTAAAAAAATCAAAGATAGATGGTGTTATCTTTCTTTTGAATTAATCACAAAAGTTGTGATTATTTTAGTTTTATTATTAAAGAATATAATGTATATCTGCTTTTAAGTGAATTCTGATTCCTTTTTTCCTTATAAGTCTCTTCTTTCCAGTACTCTCCCATTGCTCCACCGTATACATTCCCTTTTCTATGTTGTTCGGAATTAACACCAATATAGTTTGAATTTCTCTCTGGTTATAGCCATTTTTTAAATGTGTGAAGAGGACGTGGCAAGCAAAACAACAGCTTTCATTGTTCATTTGCATTTATTACATGAAAAATAGAGAAATAAACTGCTGAGTGTCTTTCCTGAAATAATTTAGCAATTTACTTAAGTCTTCAAATGAGATCATATATAAAAAGGTAAAATGACTCACTTCAAGTCACACAACAAAATTCATCAAGGACATATACTGGATCTGTGAATTTCATATCTATTGTTATCTTTCTACTTTATCAAAATGATGAACTTTTAATCATCTAACTATACTTGACTTGACAAAAGTAAAAACACCTAGAAATAAAACTACATTTGTTTCTTTTTAAATTATTATGATTTCTTCAGATATCTCTGGATAGGTCTAAATTCATAGCATTCTATACAAGCATTACCTTTAGCGAGCTCCACACTAAGGGTACTTATTTCTAGCCTCCTCTGTGATTCTATTTCTACATCTATACTAGATAACTCTCAATCTCCCACTTCCTGATATTGCAATTTCTTTGCAAAGAGTCAGATTTTAAAAAATGAGTCTCTTCAGACATGGATTTTATGCACTCTCATTACCCATATCATGAAGGGTAAAGCTGACACGTAAGTGCTGCTAGTAATTAGATTTTGCTGGGTTTTTTTTTTTTTTTTTTTGCTTTTTTTTTTCTCTTTTTGCTTCCACTTCACTTGTTTGGTGTCCTTGGTGTCCACTGCTATGATACTGCTGTCAGACTCCTTGAGTTCTGAGGGCTCACTATGAATCTCATCTTCTTAGGAGTCCACTTTTTTTACTCCCCTCTACAGATGTTGCCATTGACACAGACTGCTCTCTCACTTTTGCAAGACAAAGCAGTTGAGAAATTCAACCAGTTCAAAGCAAAAGAATGAATCATAGAAGTCTTGTAATATTGATAATATTTCCTGTACATTTTATGCTAATGTCCCAGTGGCTAATGCAATGGGAAATTAAATGTGCTTCCTGGAACATATAGCTCTGAAACCTTCAATTCAGAATGCTCTCTTGAAGGTTCATACTTGATTGAATCATGTTTACAACTTTTCTGGATGAGAGGTCCATTGATGAAAGTTCTAACTTATCAAAATACTGTCATAGTACTCATGTTTCATTACCTCTCCTTCTTTATATTATGGGCTTCTCTGATAGCTCAGTTGGTAAAGAACCCACCTGCAATGCAGTAGACCCTGGTTCAATTCTTGGGTCAGGAAGATCCGCTGGAGAAGGGATAGGCTACCCACTCCAGTATTCTGACCTGGAGAATTCCATGGACTGCATAGTCCTCAGAGTCACAAAGAGCTGGGCATGACTGAGCAGCTTTCACTTACTTACTGTTCTATATATTAGACAACTTCTAAATAGTTATCATTGGGATGACATTGTCCACTTTGATGAGAGCACAAGAAACTATAAATTGACATGTAGGTTTTTATTTTTTTTTCTTTTGAACTTTTTATTTGGTATTAAGGTATAGCCTATTAACAGTATAGTGATAGTTTCAGGTGAACAAGGAAGGGACTCAGTCATACATATACATGTAGGACTTTGACTTTGAGAACTGGTCTAGTGATAAAATATACACATTTACAAACACAATATAAACAAGGTGTCATAAAACTGTCCATTACCTTTTTTTTCCAAAATGTATAGCCAATCCACCAAAAATTGTGTTGGCACAATCTGTGAAATATTTAAGTTGGTCAACTCATTTCTCATCCATTTTAGTAAACCGTTTTAATTTATATCTCTGTTATATCTTGTTTCTCTCATTTTAATAGGTTCCTACTGAGCTTCTTGCTCCACTATTCAACCCTGGTATTATTTCCTATAAGGTAGATATCAAGATTGATCCAAATCCTTAAAGACTTCTCACTTCTCTAAAAATAAGAATCAAAGTTTATTTATAAGTTTATTTCTCATAGGCCTATAAGACCCTAAATTGATCTGAGACTCCTCTCACTCTCTGGTCTCATTTTTTTTTTTCCTTTCTGATTCTGTAAGGTTAATAATGTTAACCATATCTTTCAAACTCTTCTCAAGTATCTGGTTTAATCTCTTTTCCTGGGCAAATATGCCTGAAAAATAATAGTGAGATGGAGACCAGCTTTCACCACTTTAGTTGATTTTGCAGCTGCATGGATACATGCTATTATCTCTTTCACTGCTACTTATTCTGTATACCCCTTCATCTCAGCAAGTGGCTTTAAAGTTCTAGGTGGTTTATATGAGGAGGTGATATAAAACCTCCTATTTGGGGGGTCTGAGCTGCTGGTCACAGTGTCTTTCTTTGTCTTTGGTTGTTGCATCTATAATTTACTCTCAAAACTTGGCAGGCAAGAAACAAAAAATGGTCCAATAAATTAGCTTGAGCATTTAACAAACTTTCTCTATCATCTACCCTATCTTGATAGTCAGGAACAATTGCCCCTGCTAGGATGCTGACTCTTCTCTTGCCTGCTGGCCTCTTGGCAGCCATATCACAACATTCAAAATAGGATTCATTCCATGTCAGTGGTGGAATAGTCTCCTTATGAAAACCAGGATCTCTGCATATATGCAAAGAATGCAGCTACAAGGACAAGAGGTGTATGTTTCTCAAGTAAATCACTGAAAGGATGGTCAGTGGGACACAAGTGACTAAGCTGCTGGGACACATATATGGGACACATATTTCCATGGCTTTGTTCCAAATCCCGTATGTGCCATATTGAGAAAATAACTATACAATGGTCATAGATTTTCAGGTGAATTCTAAGTCCTGGAGAATGGCACTCCATAGTAGAGCTGGTGTTCTAATTGTAGTCTCAAAATATCATTCTGTCACTTTATGATACAGAAGTCTCTGAGCGGTGTGGTTCATGATAGAAGCAGTGAATTATATCATCGTTTGTCTCCTATTGCTTCTCCTTTGCTATAAATTGATTAGGCTAGACTTAGGGATGCATCATCTACACTCTTGTTCAATAAAGTTCCCCACCTCCAGGGGTGGGGAGGGTTGTTAGTAGGCAGCTTTAAACTATAAGTCCCTCTAAGAAGAAACCTCAGTTACAGACATTTTCATACTCAAGGTCCTGCACTCCCAAAGACAGTACATGTCTAGGTAATGATTGGCCTGAGGAATAAAGGCCCAGTCAATTCTGCTCAAAATAGGACCACCCTTACTGAATCATTTTATCTCCAGAATTTCACATACAGTTGGACATGGTTATCACAGTTAGATTTCTTGCTATACCCATTTCTGCTTCCTTACCCTCCATACTGAACTTTGATTGTAAGGGTGTTAGTCACTCAGTCGTGTCTGACTCTTTGCAACCCCATGGACAGTAGCTGACCAGGCTCCTCTGTCCACGGAATTCTATGGGCAACAATACTGTAGTGGGTTGCCATTTCCTTCTCCAGACAATCAAACCCAGGTCTCTCACATTGCAGGCAGATTTTTTACTATCTGAGCCAACAGGGAAGCACCCAATTATAAGGGTAATCCTTAGTAAATATCTTATACACCAACTCCTACCTTAGATTCTGCTACCTCAATAATCCAACATCTGATAATTGATGACAGGGGCACCCACCCCCTGAATTTTTACATTAGTTTTACAACTTTAGACTTACAGAGAAGTTGCAAAGATAGTACAGAATTTTTCATACATTATTCACCCAGTTTCCCCTAATGCAAATATGACTATGGTATAATTATCAAAACTAAGAAATTAGCACTGCAACAATACTCTTAACTATAGGCTTTAGTCAGATTTTCCCCCACCTTTTTTCACTGATGTCCTTTTCCAGTAACATGTAATGGAGCATACCACATTACATTTAGTTTCAATAGTCTTTATTCCTTGAGATTTTTCCATTTTTTTCCCATGACCTTGTTATTTTTATGAGTACTAAAAGGGCCAATGTTTCATCCTTATGGGAATAGATATATAGTTGTGTGTGAGTATTATTTTCATGCACATAAGACCAGAGACAGTATGATTATTTGATGGCTTGTATATTTGATTCACTGGTTAAGATTACACATAATGTCACAACAGCATAGGGAACTGACTTTACACCAAAAGAGATATGGGAGTGGTCCTATAACTATAGCATTCATTGGCCATATCACATTCTCTAGTGTATAGAAATTAAATCAGTAGTTTGGAGATGATGCTTTATAAAAATGTGGTGCTATCCTGTAAAATGGAGTATACTGAATCAAAAACATGTGTAGTAGGCTGAATAATGTCACCCAAAGATATGAGAACTTAAAACCTACAGTTAATAAATAGTATTTTATTTTAAGCAGTGTCTTTGTGAATATGATTAAATAAAGAATTGCTCAGTCAAGAGATTACCTTGATTTATTCAAGTAAGCCCTAATATGTCCTTATAAGAGAGATGTTGAGAAAGATTAGACACACATCCAAAGGAGAAAACAATATTAAGACAGAGCAGAAAGAGATTTGAAGATGCTGGCCTGCCTTGGATATTAGGATGATGCAGCCACAAGCCAAAGAATGCTCTCAACCACCAGAATCTGGAAAAGGCAAAGAATGGATTTTTCAAAAAAGCCTCTAGAAGAGCAGAGCCTTCTTACACCTTGATTTTAGTCTAGTGAAGCTAATTTACACTTCTGGCATCTGGAACCTTAAAGGAATAAGCACGAGCACTTTTCAGCCACTAACTCTTGGTGATTTTCTATAGCAGCCACTGAAATTCGTATATAGTGCTATGTTTCTAAATGGAAACACACATGGACCCAGGAAGCAAGGTTGGAAAAAGAAGCTCACTTACTGTGAACACAATGGCCTACTTGGATAATCGAGATTCCTTGCTTTTGAAATTCTGTACTGTGCAGGGGTTTCAAGGTGTGAAACATTTCTGCTGCAGAAAAAGAAAGTCTCATTAGATTAAAAGATATGGCTATGACCTGGATACTTGTTTTCTGTGCCCTGGAACCAAAAGGAAAATAATATACCACCATCTTGACAGGAAGATATATGGCGGTGCTATGCCACAAAGAAAGGGAGGAGTACGGTTTGCACCTAGGTGTTTCACTCAGGTGCCTTAACCAATTGTGCTGGTTAATAGGCAAGGGCAGCAAATCTGGTGTGCGGGATGTACGGGGCCAGAGGGCATGTCTCAAGAATATTGATCTAGGACACCTACCAGGTAGGCCCACAAAACACAGGCAAGTGAATCTGAAATGAATAAAGGAGGAGGGAGATAATAAGCTTTGCTGAGACCCTGAGACTGGATGGGTAGGTTCAAAGAGGACTCTTCCATGTGAGCCTCAGTTCTTGGTAAGGACACAGAGAAGAATCTGAGGTCTTACCCATGGCAAAACAAGTTTATTGAAGAAAGAACAGAAAGAGCACCTCAAAGGAGAGGTGGGCCAAGCCCAGAGAGGCACTGGCACCAGAATGATGAAGTATGGGGCTTCCAAGAAAGGGCTTTTACATATTCATCTAGATGGGTGTGGGTGTGGACTGACAGTTTTGATTGACAGTTTCATTTTAACAGCTGGCTCTATTGTGCATTGCTTTCCCATAATTCAGCCTGTTATAATCAGATGTGGGTATGTATAGAATACTATGAACACAATATGCTCCTGGCTGCCTAGGGTCACTCGAGGACACAGATTTGCATCAAGGGTGTGTTGAAGTCCCTGTGAATTCATTTGTATCCACAGTGTGTCTAGGGTGCTTGTGCTGGAGTTGGAAAAGTCTCTGTGGTTATTTTGTAGCACACCTGAGCTCTCTTGGTCTGCATTGATCCTGTCTGGGGTGGGATAGAGATCAGCTTGAATATTTTTTGGCTAGGCTACTCCTCATTACTAAAGCCTAACTTGCTACCTAACAAGACCATCTGCAATAGACATGGTTATAGTTTTTCCTATTTTTCTTGTTTTAAGATTTTCCCAGGAGGTACTAGAAATGCTGTTCCTCAACATATATGAAGAAATGGGTCCAAGTAGAGCAAAGTGTGGACTGTTATATGCATATGGTGATATGCCATCCAGATATCCCTTTAGGAAGAAATAGACCACAGACTCTGGGAGCACTGCCAGCAAACATCTTTCATCTGGCATACACTTTAGGAATTGTCTCAGATGTAGAAAGCCATATTGCTTGAACACATGCGTTCCCCAGGCTGGTCCACACTGAATGACTTTGTGGTGTGAAGGTTCAGCCATTTCAATGTAACTTATGTTCAATCTTGCAATCCACTTTAGGTCACAAGCGTTTTTGTGCCTTCTCAGTCACTTCAGTCATGTCTGACTATTTGTGACCCTATGAACAGTAGCCCGCCAAGTTCCTCAGTCCATGGGATTCTCCAGGCAAGAAAAGTGGAATGGGTTGCCTTGCCCTCCTCCATGAGATCGTCCTGATCCAGGGATCAAACCTGCATCTCCTGCATTGCAGGTGGATTCTTTAACCAGTGAGCTAATGGGGAAGACCGGCTCTATGAAACATCAGCCTAGGCTGATTTCTATTGAAGCTTGGCTTCTCCTGCCAATTATTGCTTTTTACTCTTTTTTTTTTTTTCTTACAACTGCTGATCTCAAGAATACCACCTATTGCAAATTCTATAACCTAAATTCCATCTCAGGATCTGCTTCGAAGAGAACCCAATCTAGAAGAGCATTTTAGCACTGCCTTCTGGAGTTGTGGTCAGGATGCTAAATGGTCTTCTGCATTGCAGGTGGATTCTTTACCAACTGAGCTATGAGGGAAGCCCTCAACTATATCAGTAAATTCTCCCTATATATTCCTTGTTGTCTCTCTGTCTCTCACCTCAACTGCCTAAAATATAAGGTCCATGAGGACAGGGACCAGTGCTACCTGCCAGATGGTACTTGTATATAGTAGATACTCAGTAAATACTAAGTGAATCATGTACATGTTACTTGAATAGATCATTGAAAATGTGGATTCTAGTCATTAATGTGGCATTTTAAGATATTTAATGAAAACAATTCTAATAATCCATGTGCTGTGTGCTTAGTCACTCAGTTGTGTCCCACTCTTTGCAACCCCATGGACTGTAGCCTGCCAAGCTCTTCTGTCCATGGGGATTCTTCAGATAAGAATACTGGAGCATGTTGCCATGCCCTCTTCCAGAGTATCTTCCCAACCCAGGGATCGAACCCAGGTCTCCAACATTGCAGGTTGATTTTTTACCATCTCAGCCATCAGGGAAGCAAGTAAGCCATCATAGACTCTATTGAGATGGCTTGAGTTTGGTTCGATATTTTGTTTTTTCTGTCTGTCTCACTTGTCTTATAGTTGTAATTGTGTTGCTTGTGTGCCCGGTGAAGGTCAGAAGGGGGAGGATATTGTTCAGACTGAGGTCATGTTATTTCAGAATTAGATGTGGTTCACAAGACTAAAAGCTTCTTTGTTTGACACTCAGGCCCTAGTCTAACTAGTTCTGTCATTTTAAGCAGGATGTTCCTCTAATCTACTTATTTCCCAGTCTTCCTAAAACAATAAGCTGCGTGGGTTGAAAAAAAAAAATTTTTAGCTCATTTTACAATATTTGCATTTTTTTTGTCTTAGAAGAAATGTAAGGGAACATTATTATAGTTGTTTTTTCTACCACAAAACAGATGTAATAATAGATGACACTACCTACAGAGAAATGATAATTAAATCATAGAGAAATAAATACCTGATACATTTTTTATTTTGAAAGAATAAAAGCATTTTTGTGAACATTCAAACTTTTCACTTTAATGTTTTAAAGTATTGATATGTCCAGTGATTTGCACACTTATATCTTCTAATTGAAGACAAATATGTTCCTTGAGGAAAAGAAATATCATTAAACATCAGCCTTATTTTAACAAAAAAAATGAATATTTGTATATACTGTTGCTATCCAGATCCATGTCTTTTCTGTTAACAACAACAACAACAACAAAAAACCAGTTGTCAGCAAAGTGACAAGAGTCTTTAAGGTGGGTACAGGCATTCACCTTGCTAGGAATTTTGAAATGTTAAATCTACATAAATCGACAGCTATAACAGGGACTGGTCCATCTGCATGAGAGTTAGAAATCCTTAACCTTATTGATAGCAAAGAGTATTAAATTGGTAAGAAAATGGTTTTGGAATCAGGACTGGGGGATTGGTGTCACAATTTAGTCACTTAAGAAATATGGGCCTTGGTGAAATTATTTAACCTTTCCTGTCAGTGTGCTACATGTCCAGGAAGCCAAATAGGACAAAGAGCAAAACTGAAAATAGCCATCAAACCTTTATTCACATGCTGTAATAGTGTAAATAAGAGCCATTTCCCACCACTGAAGGGTACCAGGTGAGGGTCAGATGGATCAGGGCAGGTGAAGGGAGTTGTCTTACTATTGAGGAGCCCTGAGCAAAAGGATTCCTTATGGGTGTTAGCAGAGGAAGAGATAGAAGGGTCGCGTGGAAAAGCACTGAACCAGAGTGAAGTGTTTTAGCCAAGATTCCTTTAGAAGAAGGTCTCCACAGAGGCACCTGATGGTGCCTGAACTGAATCCCTAAAAAGAATTCCCCAATGAAGGCGACTGAGCTAGGATGCAGGGATGTGTCTGAACATGCTGGCCCAGAGGGCCTGTGCCGTCAACTGAAACCCCTCCTCAATACTGTAGCTGAGAACCCACCTGGTGTGAGGAAGGCAGCTTTACCCTTGAGGAATACCAGGAATAGCTTCAGCAATTGTCTGTGGTTGGTCATGGATGATTTTACATAGGATTTTACCCTGGAGCTGGACTCCTCACTCACGAGTAGTCAAATAGACTTTAGTAATATATGCACTCAAAAATTCAACACAAACTTCTAATTTTTCTTTGATGTTGGTCAGGGAGCACTTTTCCAAATGAAGGCTTAGACATCCAGGCATTTCCCAGTGAATGGCATTGTCATGATATTATGACCTTTTGAAGTTGAATGGAAATAGATAACATAAAAAACCCTCAGAAATATATGACCTGATCTAAAATGGCATTCATCATCCCTGCTCACATCTCATGGCAGGAACCCAGTCATCTACATACAAACTATTTAATGGGAATATTGGGTAACATAGAGTCTTCTGTGCTCAGAAACAAAAATCAGAGTTTGATGAAAAAAAATGTCTCTATAATACCCACTGAGGTTGTTCCCTCACCTTTCAGATAGTCAGTCAGTTCAGTCACTCAGCCGTGTCCGACTCTTTGCGACCCCATGAATCACAGCACGCCAGGCCTCCCTGTCCATCACCAACTCTCGGAATTTACTCAAACTCATGTCCATCGAATCGGTGATGCCATCCTGCCATCTCATCCTCTGTCGTCCCCTTCTCCTCCTGCCCCCAATCCCTCCCAGCATCAGGGTCTTTTCTAATGAATCAACTCTTTGCATGAGGTGGCCAAAGTGCTGGAGTTTCAGCTTCAGCATCAGTCCTTCCAATGAACACCCAGGACTGATCTCCTTTGGGATGGACTGGTTGGATCTCCTTGCAGTCCAAGGGACTCTCAAGAGTCTTCTCCAACACCACAGTTCAGAAGCATCAATTTTTCAGCGCTCAGCTTTCTTCACAGTCCATCTGTCACATCCATCCATGACCCCTGGAAAAACCACAGCCTTGACCAGACAGACTTTTGTTGGCAAAGTAATGTCTCTGCTTTTTAATATGCTATCTAGGTTGGTCATAACTTTCCTTCCAAGGAGTAAGTGTCTTTTAATTTCATGACTGCAGTCACCATCTGCAGTGATTTTGGAGCCCCCAAAATAAAGTCTGACACTGTTTCCACTGTCTCCCCATCTATTTCCCATGAGCTGATGGGACCAGATGCCATGATCTTAGTTTTCTGAATGTTAAGCTTTAAGCCAACTTTTTCACTCTCATCTTTCACTTTCATCAAGAGGCTTTTTAGTTCCTCTTCACTCTCTGCCATAAGGGTGGTGTCATCTGCATATCTGAGGTTATTGATATTTCTCCCAGCAATCTTGATTCCAGCTTGTGCTTCCTCCAGCACAGCATTTCTCATGATGTACTCTGCATATAAGTTAAATAAGCAGGGTGAAAATATCACCTTTAAATACCTGTAATAATACTTAATATTTTTTAAGAGGTAAGTGATATTACCACATTGTGTCCTTTTTTTGGAGGGGGCGTGTTTCTATGATTTTCTTCTTATTTTTAGTATCCAGAAGTTGTACTATGTGCATGCTAAGTTGCTTCAGTTGTGTCCAACTCTTTGCAATCCTGTGGACTGTAGCCCATCAGGCTCTTCTTTTCATGGAATTCTTCAGGCAAGAAAAGTAGAGTGGATTGTTATTTCCTCCTGCAGGGGGTCTTCCCAATCTAGGGATTGAACTCACATCTCTTGTCTCATGAATTGGCTGGTGGGTTCTTTACCAACAGCATTGACTAGATTTGTTCTTTGTTTGTTCAGATTATGGTTCACTGAGCTTCTTGAGTCTATAATTTTTATTTTTTCATCAAACATTGGAAATATTTAAATTTTTATTTCATATTATTTTTTACTTCAATATCATTTTTCTCTTTCTGAGATTCCCATTATAAATAGTTAGACAATTAGTTTATTGCCTCACAGATCTCTGAAGTTCTATTTATTTACTGTAAATTTTTATCTTTACCCCAGATTGAATAATTTTTCAACTGTCTTCAAGTTTATTGTTTAAGAAGAGGTGGCAAGAATACACAGAAGAACTATACAAAAAAGATTTTCATGGCCCAGCTAACCAAGATGGTGTGATCACTCACCTAGAGCCAGGCATCCTAGAATGTGAAGTCAACTGGGCCTTAGGAAGCATCACTACAAAAAAAGTTAGAAGAGGTGATGGAATTGCAGCTGAGCTATTTCAAATCCTAAAATATTATTCTGTGAAGTTGCTGCACTCAATATGCCAGGGAATTTGCAAAATTCATCACTGGCCACAGGACTGGAAAAGGTCAGTATTCATTCCAATCCCACAGAAAGGCAATGCCAAAAATATTCAAACTACCCTACAACTGCAGTCATCTCACATGCTACTAAAGTAATGCTCAAAATTCTCCAAGCAAGGCTTCAACAATATGTGAACCGTGAACTTCCAGATATTCAAGCTGAATTTAGAAAAGGCAGAAGAACATGAGATCAAATTGCCGACATCTATTGGATCATAGAAAAAGCAAGAGGGTTCCAGAAAAACATCTACTTCTGCTTTATTGACTACACCAAAGCCTTTGACTGTGTGGATCACAGCAAACTGTGGAAAATTCTTCAGGAGATGGGAATACCAGACCACCATACCTGCCTCCTGAAAAATCTGTATGCAGGTCAAGTAGCAGCAGTTAGAACTGGGCATGGAACAACAGACTGGTTCTAAATTGGGAAAGGAGTATGTCAAGACTATATATTGTCACCCTGCTTATTTAACTTATATGCAGAATACATCATGCAAAGTTCCAGGCTGGATGAAGCACAAGCTGAAATCAGTATTTCTGGGGAAATATAAAAAACCTCAGATATGCAGATGACATCACCCTTACGGCAGAAAGGAAAGAACTAAAGAGCCTCTTGATAAAAGTGACAGAGGAGAGTGAAAAGGTTGGCTTAAAACTCAACTTTCAGAAAACTAAGATCATGGCATCCGGTCCCATCACTTCATGGCAAATAGATGGGGAAACAATGGAAACAGTAAGGCACTTTATTTTCTTGGGCTCCAAAATCACTGCAGATGGTGCCTGAAACCATGAAATTAAAAGATGTTTTTGCCTTGAAAGAAAAGCTAAAACCAACTTACACAGCATATTAAAAAGCAGAGACATTACTTTGCCAACAAAGGTCCATCTAGTCAAGGCTGTGGTTTTTCCAGTAGTCATATATAGGTGTGAGAGTTGGACTATAAAGAAAGCTGAGCACCGAAGAATTGATACTTTTGAACTGTGGTGTTGTAGAAGACTCTTGAGAGTCCCTTGGACTGCAAGGAGATCCAACCAGTCCATCCTAAAGGAAATCAGCCCTGAATATTCACTGGAAGTACTGATGCTGAAACTGAAGCTCCAATATTTTGGCCACCTGATGTGAAGAGTTGATTCATCTGAAAAGACCCTGATGTGGGAAAGATTGAAGGCAGGAGGGGAAGGGGATGATAGAGGATGAGATGGCTGGATGGCATCACTGACTCGATGGGCATGAGTTTGAGTAAGCTCCGGGTGTTGGTGATGGACAGGGAGGGTTGGCGTGCTGCGATTCATGGGGTCGCAAAGAGTCGGACATGACTGAGTGACTGAACCAACAGATTTGTTGACACTTATTCTCCAGCTTCTCTTACGCTGTACGGTGGATTTTTAATTTGTTCCTCTCATTTTCTGATTTCTATTCTCTTTTTGGATTTTTTTTCAACTAATATTTTGAGTATATACTATCCTACAAGATACTGATATAGTTTCTGGGAATAAGGAACAAAAATGTCAAATATTTCTGCCATCCTGGAGCTTTTACTATCTTATGGGAGATGATATTTAAAGCAATTATTAAGTAACATAAATAGTGTGTCAGTAGCAAAGTATTACTCTAGAGAAAAGCAAAGCAGAGAGGTGTGAAAGTTAAGGTGTGGTATGAAGTTACAACTTTTAAAAATATTTTAATTATTTTTCACAGAAATATATATATTTGTTATGCAATATAATGTTTTGATATAAGTATACATTATGAAATGAATTCTCAAACTAACATATTCATCACTTTCTTAGTTATGTTTTATTTATTTATTGTGACAAGAACACTTGATATCTATTTTCTTAGCAAAATTCAAGTATCTAATATATTATTAACTACAGTTACCATGTTGTAATTAGGTTTACATTAGATTTCCAGAATCCTGTAATTCCCCTTAGAATCTCAATTACATTTACATTTTTCTGATGAAATCTTTTTGTATACTAGTTAAAATTATGTTTACCTTTATTTATTAATTTTTAAACATACATAATAGTTGCTTTAAAGTCGATGCTGTAAGATAAAACATAATCTTGTTTCTTTCTTTATATGATTCGCAAGTTTGAATAGTGGACATTGATAATAATATGTCCTATAGAGTCCAGATTGTGTTATTGCCCTCGATTAACATTGTTTTGTATTTATACCCGTGTACAATGAAAGATTAACTTTGCACAAAGAGAGATTTGCCTTTGCCTTCAACTCCTAAGAGATAACTTCTAAGTCCTTGGAATTGCCCTGCTGATAAAAGTCTGTCAACTTGACTTCTGGAGGGACTGGTGCATAAAATCAGTCGTGGGCATGCCTTAGCCCCAACCAAAGTGCTGGCTACCAGTGCTTGGGTGAGTTCCCCTGACTGGCAATATTCTGTGCATTTTGTCAAACATAGTTTCTAGGAGAATCAGACACTGTCTGCATGACTCACTTGGGAGAAGACAGCTGGAAGCTCTGCGCTTTGTGTCTTCTGGAGCCCCATCTATATGCTTCTGTTAGCTGATTAATCTTATCTTTAGGTAGTGGTAGCTTTTCTGAGATCTGTGAGTCCGTCTACTGAAAGTGATATTGGAGATCCCCAAACTTGTAACTGGTGCCATTGGTGTTGGTCTTGAAGACTCCTAAATTTTAAAAACAGCTAACTTCTGTCCGATTACTATGAATTCATGAAGCTCAGCTTCAAACTCTTTTTTGCAAGGATGGTCTGCGAAAGGCCTAAGGCGTTTCCCAAGCCCTTCTAATTTAGCAAACTTCCCAGTGATTTTTTTTTTCTTTCTGCAGTGTATTTTTAGGGGCTTAATTTGAACATTTTTTTAGCATAGATGCAGAATATGCCTTTTGTAGGACATTTATTCTTATCATAAATGTAATAAAATCCTACATTAAGTAAAATTGAGATGCCAGGATTCCCTCGCTTTAACTTAGAATACAATATCATACAGAATGTATGCACACTAAGTTACTTCATTTGTGTCTGATTCTTGGCAGCCCTATGGACTGTACCTGCCAGGTTCCTCTGTCCATGGGATTCTCCAGGCAAGAATGCTGGACTGGGTTGCCATGCCTTCCTCCAGGGGATCTTCCTGACCCAGGGATCGAACCAGCATCTCTTATGTGTCCTGCATTGGCAGGTGAGTTCTTTACTACCAGTACCACCTAGGAAGCCTTCCTATACAATAGAGGTGGGAAAACATTTTGTAAAGGACATTATCTTCACCGAGATACTGTAATACATCATATTGAAGAGATCATCATCAGTTAAAGGCTCTGTAGTGGCTGTTTCTGGACTTCAGTAATGATAGTAGAAGGTACTGCAAGATTATGATTTTAATGGAAATGATGATGTTCTAGAGTGGCAAAAGTCAGATCATAGTTCTCAAAAACCAGAAGCAAGGTATACACAGTAACTATATTGAATAGTATAACTGGAGTGATGGCCCTAATTATGTGACCTATAGAATGTTTGCTGATGGTGCATAAGTCATGGTATTCCTAGGTTTGAAATAGATAATTGTTGTTTAGTTGCTATGTCATGTCCGACTCTTTTGCTTCCCCATGGACTGTAGCTGTCCAGGATCCTCTGTTCATTGGATTTCCCAGGCAAGAATATTGGAGGAGGTTGCCATTTCCGTCTCCATTTTCTTCTCCTTTTCCAAGAAGACTTGATCCTAGGATGGAATGTGCAAGTGAACTTTACCACTGAACCACCTGAGGAGCTCTGAAACAGCTAGGTAGCCATCTAACTTCTTTCCTGATCTGAGATAAAAGCTTAAAAAAATCTTCTGTATCATAGAAATAGGGCATTTACCAACTGGAAATATAAGCCATGGAATTTAATCCATTTTCTATAACAAAGACTGTCTTTCAATTTAGAGACTCTTAATAAAAAGGAAGCAGGTGTTCCTAAAGGGAGATTCCTAAAATATAAATACTTTATATTTTAGTAGATACATAAGTATTCTCCTAGGCTTCTAAACAGTGACCTGTAGCAGCTTGATGGATGATTATACATTAAGGGCAAATAAATAATATGAAATTCTCAGAGATTATAATTGAGATTTATTAGTCTGTGTAGTCATAATTCCAGAAAAAACATCTAACTCTGTGTCATTGACTATGCTAAAGTCTTTGATGGTGTGGATCATAACAAACAGTCAGTTCAGTCACTCAGTCATGTCCGACTCTGTGACCCCATGAATTGCAGCACGCCAGTCCTCCCTGTCCATCACCAACTCCTGGTGTTTACCCAAACTCATGTCCATTGAGTCAGTGATGCCATCCAATCATCTCATCCTCTGTCGTCCCCTTCTGCTCCTGCCCCCAATCCTTCCCAGCATCAGGGTCTTTTCCAATGAGTCAGCTCTTTGTATCAGGTGGCCAAAGTATTAGAGTTTCAGCTTCAACATCAGTCCTTCCAGTGAACACCCAAGCCTGATCTACCTTAGGATGGACTGGTTGGATCTCCTTGCAGTCCAAGGGACTGTGAAAAACTCTTAAAGAGATGGAATACCAGACCATCTTACTTGTTTCCTGAGAAACTTATATGCTGGTCAAGTAGCAACAGTTAGAACCTTATGTGGAACAACTGACTGGTTCTCGGTTGAGAAAGGAATACAACAAGGCTATTTATTGTCACCCTGTATATTTAACTTATATACAGATCACATCATGTGAAATATTGGGTTGGATGAATCACAAGCTGGAAACAGTATTACTGAGGGAAGTATCAACAATCTCAGATAATCAGATATACCAAGCACCTTCTATACAAAAAGTTCTAGATTCATGCCATGTCATGTGCCATGTGCTCAGTTGTGTCCAATTCTTTGTGACCCATGGACTCTATCTTCTGTACATGGGCTGTCCCAGGCAAGAATACTGGAGTGGTTTGCTATTTCCTTCTCCAGGGGATCTTCTCCATCAAGTGATCAAACCCCTGTCTCCTGCATTGCAGGCAGATTCTTTACCTGCTGAGTCATGGGGAAAGCCCTTCTAGGATATGTGGATGATACCACACTAATGGCAAAAAGCAAAGAGGAACTAAAGAACCTCTTGATAAAGGTGAAGGATGAGAGTGAAAAAGACAGCTTAAGACTGAATATTAAAAAACTAAGATCATGGCATCTGGCCCCATTTTTTCATGGAAAATAGAAGAGGAAAAGGTGGAAACAGTGACAGATTTCCTCTTCTTGGGCTCTAAAATCACTGCAGATGGTGACTGCAGCCATGAAATTAGGAAACAGTTGCTTCTTGTCAGGAAATCTGTGACAAATGCAGACTGTGTTAAAAAGCAAAGACCACTTTGCTAAGAAAGGTCTGTATAGTAGAGGCTATGGTCTTTCCAGTAGTCACATATGGTTGTGAGAGCTGGACCATAAAGATGGCAAAGGGCTGAAGTTTATGCCTTTGAATTGTGGTGCTGGAGAGGACTCTTGAGAATCCCTTGGACAGCAAGGAGATCAAACCAGTCAATCTTGAGTGAAATCAATCCTGAATATTCATTGGAAGACTGATGCTGACCCTGAAGCTCCAGTACTTTGTCAACCTGATGCAAACAGCCAATTCATTGGAAAAGACCCTGATACTCGGAAAGATTGAGGGCAGAAGGAGAAGAAGGCAACAGAGGATGAGGTGGTTGGATGGCATCACCAATGCAATGGACATGAACTTGGGCAAATCCTAGGAGATGCTGAGGGACAGGGATGCCTGGCCTGTTACAGTCCAGGCGGTTGAGAAGAGTCCAACACGACCTGGCTACTGAACAACAGTCAGTATAGGGGTTATAGACATCAATAATAAATGGAGTTTCACCCAGCCCCACTGATAATCAGCTCAGTTGTTTTTTATTTTTTTAAGTATAGTCTCTGATTATTAGTTTAGGACATGAACACATATGGCCATCTCATACTGAAATACTCAGCAAATTGTAGAATATGCATCTTCTTTCCTTAGTTATAAGTTAAGAGATATTAAGTTAACATTGACTAAGTTGAAGTATGTAGATGTGAAGTATATGGAACTGATCTCTATTAAAAAAAATAAAGTGCAATACTTCATACCTGGAGGAACACAAGGATAAATAGAGCTACGAAGTATTTAAAATATAGGAGAGTGGTGGTTGCTATTGCTTTCATATAATTCAATTATTTCCCTTGTGTAGAAAACAGATGGCTCTTGAAGTGTAATATTTACTTATTTATTTCCAGTTTTATGGAGACATAGTTGATATATAGCCCTGAATAAATATAAGTTGTACAGTGTAATTACTTGACTTGCATGTATTGTGAAATGCTTGTCACAATAAGCTTAGTTAACAAATATCAAATAGTCACAGAAAAAAGGGAAAAAAAATCCTTGTGATGAACTCTCTTAGGTCTGATTTTCTTAATAATTTTCAAATATACCATAAGGCAGTTTTAACTGCAATCACTATGTTATGTGTTACACCTTGAATATTTATTAATGTTAGAACTGGAAACTTGTCCCTTTTGATTATTTCCTCCAATCCCCTTTGCTGCCTACTCCCTGCCTCTCTAAAAACCATAAATCTGATCTAACTTTCTCCTGATTTGATTTTTGTGGTGTTTTTATGGAGTCTACATATAACTGACATCACGTATTTGTCTTTGTCTACTTGACTTTTTCACCAACATCAGACCCTCAAAGTTCATCCATATTGTTGCAAAAGGTAGGGTTTTCTTCTTCTTTATGCATACATAATATACCATTGTGTAGCTATATATTCCAACTTCTTTATCCATTTCCACTGATGAACACTTAGGTTTTTTACCCTGCCTTAGCTATTTTAAATAATGTTGCTTGAATATGGGAGTTCAGATTACTATGTGACATAATGTTTTTATTTCCTTCAAATATATAGCCCGAAGTGAAATTTCTGCATTCCATGGTAGTTTTATTTTATACTTTTGAAGAATCTCTATACTATTTTTCATAGTGGTTATACCAGTTTACAGTTCTACCAACAGTGCATCAAGATTTCCATTTCTTTCACATCTTCACTAAGACTGGTTGTTTATTGTCTTTTTGATGACAGCCATTCTATTAGGTGTGAGGTGATATCTCATTTATACTTACTGAACACATTTTCATGTACCTATTGACAAGTTTGTATATTTTCTTTGAAAAAATGTCTATAGGTATAACTTGTCTAATTGCACTTTGCTTTACTATGTTTCAGAGATACTGTTGTTTACAAAATAAAAGTTTGTGGGAATCTTGCACACAGCGAGATTATCAGCACCATTTTCCCAACAACATTTGCACACTTCCTGTCTCTGTGTCACATTTTGGTAATTCTTACAAAATTTAAAAATTTTTCATTATTATATTTGCTGTGGTGATCTGTGATCAGTCATCTTTGGTATTAGTATTGCAAAAAGATTATGACTTGCTGAAGGTTTAGATGCTTGTTAGCATTTTTTAGGAATAATGTTTTTAAAATTATGATATGTACATTGATTTATAGACACAATGTTGTTATGCACCCAAAAGACAATATGTAGTGTAAAAATAAATTTTATATGGATTGAAAAATTAAAAAAAACATCCTTTAACTTGCTTTATTATATTTGCTTACTGCAGTGTTCTGGAACAAAACCCACAGTATTCTGGTAGTATATGTCTATATTCAGTTCCTCTCTCCATTTTTTAATATGATTTTTTTTTTTTTTGCTGTTGGTTTGTATGAGTTCTTTATGCATTTTGAATATTGATCCCTTATCATATTTATCACCTGCAAATATTTTCTCTCATTTGGTACACTGCTTTTTCATTTCATTAATGGTTTCCTTTTCTGTGCAGAAGTTTTTACCTTAAAGAAGTCCTGCTATTTTATTTTTCTACTTGTGCTGTAGGAGTCATACCTGAAAAATCATTGCCAAAATAAATGTAAAATAGATTTTTTACTATGTTTTCTTAATTTTTTTTCATAGGGAGTTTCCATCTCATATTTAGATCTTAAAAATCCATTTTCAGTTAATTTTTGTGAGTGATATATATAAGACAGGTGACTAGTTTCAAGGTTTCACATGTGACTATTCAATTTTTCCTAGCACCCTTTATTGGAAAGACATATTTTTTCCAAGAAGATTGTTGATTCAGTTGTTAAATATTACTTGATTATACGTCCAGGGGTTTATTTCTGGATTTTTTATTTCATTTCATTGGTGTATCTGCTTTACTCCTGTACCATACTGTTTTGGTAAGGAATCCACCTGCAATGCAGGAGACCTGGGCTTGAGCCTTGGGTTGGGAAGATCCCCTGGAGAAGGGAAGGATACCGACTCCAGTATTCTGGCCTGGAGAGTTCCATGGACTGTATAGCCTATGGTGTCGCCAAGAGTCAGACACACATGAGCAACTTTCACTTTCACTTTCACACTGTTTTAAATACCATAGCTTTATAATATGGCTGGAAATCAGGAAGTGCAATGCTTTCAGCTTTGTTCTTCTTTCTCAGAATTTTTTTTTTTTTGACTATTTAGAGGTCTTTTGTTCTCTCATATACATTTTATGATTATTTTCTATTTCTATAAAACATATCTTCAGACATTTGGTAAAGACTGCATTGATTCTAAACATGGCTTTGGTTAGCATAGCCATTTTAAATATTACTCCCTCCAGTACCTGACTACAGAATATCTTTCTTTTTACTTCTCTTCTTTTATTTCCTTCATCAATGTCTTAAAGTTTTCTGAGTATAGATCTTTCACTTCCTTGTTAAATTTATTATTAAGCATTTTATTATATTTGATGCTTTAGTAAATGAGATCATTTTCTTTATTTCTTTAATAGTTTGTTGTTAGTGTATTTAAACACTACTGAGTTTTGTATGGTGATTTGAATCTTAATATTTGATTATGATCATCTTGATAAATTTGTTGATTAGGTCTAACAACTTTTTGGTGACGTTTTTAACATTTTCCCTATGTGAATAAGCATGTCATCTTCAAATAGAGACAGTTTTACTTCTTTCCAATTCCATTGCCTTTTATTTCTTTTTCTTGTCTGATTGTTCTGACTAGAGGTTACAGTGCTAAATAATCAGAAGTGGTAAGAGTGGGTACTCTTTTCTTATAAATTATTATATACCCAAAAGCAGATTATTGTAGTTGTGGTTACTTTTACTACACTTGTTTAACTATTACACTATAGCTTTAAGTTAATTTCACACCACTATTGCCATATTGCACAATCAAACTTTGATATATGTTTACATTTTCCAGGGAGTTTTATGTACCTTTTTGTTGTAATTATTTTTAATTAGTGTCTTTTAATTTTCACTCAAAGAAATTCTTATAGCATTGGTTTGGTACTCTATTCAAGTGAGGCTGTAGAACAGCTTCCATGGTTGCCTGAACTCTCTAGACAGGCTTCCTAGATGGTCAATACCTGTTATTATACGCAGGAGCAGGTAGAACTATGAATTAGCCCCCTTCCTTGATAAGGCAGCAGTGGGTCCCAAGGCCTATCTTGCTCCCTGGCTAGACTGTGCATTCAGTATCTTGACCACGTGGGACGGCCACTCTTTCCCTGTGGATGGGAAGTCTCATGCCACACTCCCTGTTCAAGTGCCGTTGTGTGCAGAGCCGTGGGATGGGCTACCCGGCTTCCTGTGAGGTTTGCTTAGGTCCTCTGGGTGTGTGGGCTGAGAGCTGTGCTCAGTAGTGATTAGGGCTATGAATTAGTTTTTCTACCCAGGCAGGACCCTGTATAGGCTTAAAGACTTGCAATGCACCAAGTTCCCTGGCCTGACAGGCCTCTGTCCTAACTATGCAAGTGGCTGGATTTTACACAAGTTGCCACGTAATCAGAGCTGCATCGTGGTTGACACAGACTCCTGGGAGCACTAGTCAGGCTTGGTGGTTAGGTCTGGCTAGAGCAGGTATTCTAGCCAGGTGTTTTGGGTGGTATATTAAAATTATCTCCCCTGTCCAGTTGAGGTGCAGAGCAGAACCTAAGGACATCAAGTGTCTTTGTTTAGGAATCAAATCAGATAGAAATTTACACTTAGTTACATGGATGGATGGAACCATCCCGGCCATGCAGGCAGAGCTACTGTTTGGCTTCTTTGCTTGGGTGCCACTGTTTTGGGGGCTTCAGGGTGGGATAATATTCCTAGAAACTCTGGTTACATTTTTTTAAAGCAGGGTTAAAGATTATATTAGTCAGTGGACAGGGCTACAGGTTAGATTTTTGCTGGGTGGTAAGGAGGACTGTATCAAACCAAGGCTTATAAGACTCTTATTTGAGGACCTAATCAGGCAGACCTGTTTACCAAACTCTCTGATCAACGAGTGTTGTCAGTTTGTCTCTGCAGACAGATGGAGCTGCTGGCTGGACTCTCTGCTCGAGTGCTGCTGAACATAGCCATTTCCAGTGCTCGGGCCAGAAGCTACATTCAGGAGTGAATGGGAATATTAATTAGGTCCCCTGCCTGGCAGAACAGGGGATTGGCTCCAAGGCTGGCAAAGCTCTGTGTGGTCTTGATTTTAACTGACCTACACTCCACTTTTTATGACCAAATGGTGTCACTGGCATTCCTCTGCAGGTGATCAACCCTGTCTACTAGAGTCTGCTTATGCATTAGTGGGTAGCATAGCTTTCAGATATTCTACCTGCCTTTCTGTTTGAGCATGGCCAGGAATAATTTTCAGCAATAAGCAAGGCTATGGTTTAGTTCCCCAGCCTGGCCTAGAGAAACACAGGCTCCAGGGTTACAACACAAAGCTCCTGATCTGTGGTCCCAAATTAGGCAGATCTGTTTCCTGCTATAGTCCCTGGTCAGATTTTGTCAACTCTTGGCTCTACCAAGGAGCAAAGCCACTAATTGGAAGTACTAGTAGGGCACTGCAGAAAGGGACTCAGTCTGCCTGGATTTGAACTTTGATTGGTACAAGTCCCTCTTCATTTCACCACAATCAGACTTCCTATGGCCAAGCCCCTCAGATTTATTTCTATATGATCCCCATTAGAAGAGTTAGGAGTGGGGACTCCCACAATGCTGGGATAGCTGGATGCCCACCTCAGCTGTATTCCCACTGATAGAACCACAGGTTCAGGGGAGGCCTCTTAGAGTGGTGCTGCAATGGCCTTCATGGGGAGAAATGCAACATATACGCCGTCCTCTTACCCTTTAGCAGCATCTGTCATGATCTCTGTGGTGCAGCAGAGTGCTTCTGCCTCACCTCTGTGTTCTAGGAATTTCTCAGTGTCTTGTCCATGAAATTTGCTATTCTTCTTGCAAGGGAAAATGAGATTAGGAATAGCTTTTATTGCCATCGTGATAATACCACACCCCAAAGTATAATTTTATTTATAATTGGTTGTTGATTTCATTGTAACTGGAAGTTTAGTTCTTTTTATTTGATTTTTTTTTTAACCATGGTGTATAAGCAAAGGCTCTAGAAAATATGATACAGATATTGTTGTGACACATTATTGTATTAATCTATGTTAATTAATAAAACTACCATAAACTATTTAGTTTGTCCTTAAATGGGCTGAAATACATATTCCAAGAATCTGTGTCTACTATTCAGGCATTTACCATAATCTAATACACTAGAATCTTTCCAAATGACATCATTCAAGGCTCATTGTGATTATAACATCAGGTACCTTGAATCTACTGAGAATTAAGTAACATGAATACTTTAGGCAGCTTTCTATGATACAGTGATGCCAAAATGTAGATAATAAATATGATATAATATCAGAGGCTTGTCATCTAGGTTGCAAGACTTCTAAAAAAAGACACCAAAAATGGATGTCTTTTTATCATAGGGAATGGGAATGCAAAAGTAGAAAGTTAAGAGATAACCTGGAGCAACAGGCAAGTTTGGCCTTTAGTACAAAACGGAGTAGGGCAAAAGCTAACAGTTTTCCCACCAGAGGGCACTGGTCATAGCAAACACCCTCTCCCAACAATAGGGAAGACTTTATACATGGACATCACCAGATGGTCAGTAAATATCAAAATCAGATTGACTATATTCTTTGTAACTAAAGATGGAGAAGCTCTATAGAGTCAACAAAAACAAGACCTGGAGCTGACTGTGGCTCAGATCATAATATCCTTATTGAAAAATTCAAACTTAAACTGAATAAAGTAGGGGGAAACACTATACAATTCAGGTATGTCCTAAATCAAATCTCTTATGATTATACAGTGGAAGTGACAAATGGATTGAAGAGATTAGATCTGATAGATATAGCACCTGAAGAACTATGGATGGAGGGTCGTAACATTGTACAGAAGGCCGTAATCAAAACCATCCCCAAGAAAAAGAAACAAAAAAGGCAAAATGGTTGTCTGAGGAGGTCTTACAAATAGCTGAGAAGTGAATTGAAAGGCAAAGGAGAAAATGAAAGATATACTCATCCAAATGTAGAATTCCAAAGAAGAGCAAGGAGAGATAAGAAAGTCTTTCTAAGTGATCAATGCAAAGAAATAGGGGAAAACAATAAAATTGGAAAGACTAGAGTTCTCTTCAAGAAAATTAGAGATACCAAGGGAACATTTCATGCAAGAATGGGCACAATTAAGGGCAGAAATGGTATTGGCCTCACAGAAGCAGACAATACTTAGAAGAGGTGGCAAGAACTATAAAAAAAAAAAAAAAAAACACAGAAGAACTATACAAAAAAGATCTCCATCACCCAGATAACCATGATGGGGGATGACTCACCTAGAGCCAGATATCCTAGAATAAGAAGTCAAGTGAGCATTAGGAAACATCACTATGAAAAAAGCTAGTGGAGGTGATTGAGTTCCGGCTGAGATATTTGAAATCCTAAAAGATGAAGCTGTGAAAGTGCTGCACTCAATATGCCAGCAAATTTGGAAAACTCAGCAGCAGCCACAGGACAGGAAAGGTCAGTTTTCATTCCTATCACAAAGGCAATGCTAAACACTGTTCAAACTATCAGACAATTGCACTCATCTCACACACTAGTAAAATAATGCTCAAAATTTTCCAAGCTACGTTTTAACAGTGTGTGAGCAAATAATTTCCAGATGTTCAAGTTGGATTTAGAAAAGGCAGAGGAAGCAGAGATCAAATTGCCAACATCCGTTGGATCACAGAAAAATCAAGACAATTTTGAAAAACATCTACTTCTGCTTCATTGACTACACTAAAGACTCTGACAGTGTGGATCACAACAAACTATAGAAAATTCTTAGGGAGGTGGGAATACCTGCCTAAGATCAGCTTACCTGCCTCCTGAGAAATCTGTATTCAGGTCAAGATGTAACAGAACCAGAAATGGAACAGACTGGTTCCAAATTGAGAAAGGAGGACATGAAAGCTGTGTGTTGTTACTCTGCTTATTTAACTTATATGCAGAGTACATCATGTGAAATGCCCAGTTGGATGAAGAACAAGCTAGAATCAAGTTTGCCAGCAGAAATATCAATAACCGCCAATATACAGATGACACCACCCTTATGGCAGAAAGTGAGGAGGAAATAAAGGGCCCCTTGACGAAAGTGAAAGAGGGAAGTGAAAAAGCTGGCTTAGATTCAGTATTCAAAAAACTAAAATCATGGCATTAAGTCCCATCACTTCATGGCAAATAGATGGGGAAACAATGGAAACAGTGAAAGACTTTATTTTGGGGGCTCCAAAATTACTGTAGATGGTTTGCAGCCATGAAACTAAAAGACACTTGCTCCTTGGAAGAAAAACTGTGACAAATCTAGACAACGTGTTACAAATTAGAGGCATTACTTTGCTGCCAAGTCATAGTCAAAGCTATGGTTTTCCCAGTAGTCACGTATGAATGTGAGAGGTGGGCTCTAAAGAAAGCTGAGTGCTGAAGAACTGATGCTTTTAAACTGTGTTGTTGGAGATGACACTTGAGAGTCCCTTGGACTGCAAGGAGATCAACTAGCCAATCCTATAGGAAATCAGTTCTGAATATTCACTGGAAGGACTGATGCTGAAGCAACAATATTTTGGCCACCTGATGAGGATAACTGACTCATTGGAAAAGACCCTGATGCTGGGAAAGATTTAAGGAAAGAGAAGGGGATGACAGAGGATGAGATGTTTGGATGGCATCACAGACTGAATGGACAAGAGTTTGCTCAAGCTCCAGGAGATGGTGATGGACAGGGAGGCCTGCTTTGCTGCCGTCCATGGGGTCACAAAGAATCAGACATGACTGAGTGACTGAAATGAAGTAAACTGAACAAATAGAATAATATTAAAAAAAATTATCAAGTATTCACTTCAAGATTACATCCTTACATCAAAGCATCAAAAAAGAACCAGAAGACTTAAAGATAGTGGAGGAGTAGGTGCATGTGGAGAACATCTCTCTCCACGGATACATCAGGAATACACCTCAGACACAGAAGTGCACGCAGAACACCAGCTGAGAGTGAACAGGATACCTGACCAATGGAAAAGAATATATGGACCCACACAAAACTTGGTAGAATGAAGAAACTAAGATGAAAAACAGGAGTAAGACTGGACCTGCCCTCGGCAGGTGGGGGACTTGAAGCAGGGGACCGATCCCCACATTGGGAATATTTTCTGAGTCAGAGGAGAAACATTTAAAACTGAGAGTGAAACATCTGATCTGTGGCAGCCTAAATGGAATGAGAATCAGACAGTCCTTGCTGCAGCCATACACACCCTGGACAGGGACGCAGGTCCCCTGGAAGGTGCAGTGGCTGGGAGCCGGAGTTTAGGGATTGTGGAGCAATCCCAGGGTGAGGGTTACTGTCAACTGTAGAGAGATGACCTGAAGGGATGTGAGGGAGGAGATTGCAGTGGGAAATGCTGGTGGAGGAAAGCTAGACAGCCATGGAAGCAAGGTGACACTGCTGAGGCACTTGTAGGGAGTGGAACCATCACCATAGCCACTCTCTCCTGACGTGCCAGCATTGGTAGCTGAAGAGAGAGGCTGGCCCACCAAACGCCTGAGGCACTGAACGAAGGAGTAGGACCCCAGCCAGTGAGGCCCCTGAACAGCAGAGAAAGACCCCAGGCAAGGGAGCCCTCCAAGTGCCTGAGTGTGTGGAGTTACGGAGAAAGTCTGGCCAAAGAGGCCTTCTGACTGCCAAAAAAAGACTCTGATCGGATCATAACTCTTAGAGCAGAGACAGTCTGTGTCCATGCACACTTGGCACTGCCAGGGTTCCCACAAGCCCAGCAGCTGGGCCACCTTCACGCTCAAATCTCACTGGGGCAGAAGTGACACAGGAAAAAAGTCTTATGTCTATGTGCACAGGGTTGCTTCATTAGTGTCCAACTCTGTGTGACCCTATAGACGGTGGCCTGCCAGGCTTCTCTGTCAGGGAGGGGGTTCTCCAGGCAAGAACACTGGAGTGTATTGGCCAACACTGGCTGCCACACCCTTCTAGAGCGCTATATTTTCTGCTGCCCTGGCTGCCAACCCCCCGAGTACCTGGTGCTTCCAGAACCCCTGCGACCCAAGCAGCTGCACCACCTCCACCCCTGGCCCTCACAGGGGCAAACCCAAGTCCTCCAGGGCAGTCTCAGGAGCAAACCCCAGTGGACGACCCACATGCAGAGGTGGAAATAAAACCACAATTGACACCCAGGGGCAGAATGGCTAAGGAAGAAGACCCAAAACCTTCCCACCAGCTGTACAAGCTGCAGATTAGATCCACATGATCAACTAGGCAGACTCTGTGTCTGTGGAATATAAAAAAGGTCATTGAGAGCTCCCAAAGAGAAAATGCACTAGTTCTGATCTCTGTGAACATTGGAGGCAAGAACACACAGGAGTAGGGCCAAGTTAGAATATGAGCTGCCCCCACAGCAAGTCCAGAGATCAGCAGAGTGTTGGAGGGCATCCTAGGGAGGTGAGGTGGACTGTGACTCCCAGCGAGGAAAAGGACTCTGACAGCAGTGACTCAATAAAACATGTATTATTCTTATGTTTTGACATGTTCTGTAGATTCTTTTGAATATTTTTTCTTCTCTTCTTCCTTTTCCCCCACTCTGTTGTAGTTGTTGATTTTATTGGCACTATGAAATCTGATTAAGCTTTTGAGCTGTTTTGTTTTTTGTTTTTTCTCTCAGTCACATTTTTCATTGTTGTTATAAACCTCTGCCTCTATGTTGGGCTTTTGCAGTTCTGTGGAGCATTTTTTTTTTTTCTTCTTTCTTCTTCTGTATTTTTCTTCTTTTCTCTTTTTATAATTTCAATTTTTTAAACTTATTATATTCTTTCTACATTTATTCCTTTGTTTGCCTTCCCTACTGTTCTTTTCCCTTGCGGTTAAACTTTAATGTATATAAATCTTCTTTATTTACCTCTATTTAACTTTGCATATATATTCTTTCTTTCTTTTCTTTATTTCCTTTCCTGTCAACATAGTTAGGTTTATTTTCATTGCTTTATTCCTCACTTGGCACCTTGCTTTAGTATTGTTTTCCAATTTGTGCTTTAGTTAGCTTTTATCTTACCAAGTAACTATCCTTTTTGATTTCATTTGTTTGCCTGGTCAGTCTACTGTACTTTATTTTAGCTTGACTGTTTTGACTACTTATGGGTATATACGTATATGTGTATATTTCATTATTTTAGTTATTGCTTGCCTGATTTTGCAACTGCCATTAGTCTGGGGTTTATCTTTGGTTTCTCATTTGTGGGTGTTTGTTTTAAGCTCACTGAATGCCATAACAAACCATTTGTGAAATCTTTCTTCCTGACCAGAGATAAAGCCCTGAGACTTTGGAGTGGGAACACTGACTCCAAGACCCTACACTACCAGAGAACTAACCCTAGGGAGTATCAAATAGTGAGAATTCCCACAAAGGAAACCAGCTGAAAACAAGACCCAGCATCACCCAACCACCAGTAGCACCCTCTGCAAGGGGCCTCATCTAAACAACAAACAAAACAAAAATACAAACTTAATCATCAGCAGACAGGGTTACCACCTCACTCACCCTTGCCCATCAGAGGGAAAACAACAAACAAACAAAAACTCAGCACAAATCTCACCTTACATGAAGGTTACACAAATCACTGGACCAACCTTAGAAAGCAGAGATGAAAATGAAGAAAGAATTCAACCCTGAAGCCTTAGAAAAGGATATCTCAAACACAATAAGTTAAAAAATAATAAAAAGGCAGAGAAATACTACACAAATGAAGGAATAAACTAGAAACACAGAAGTCCAAACAAATGAAGAGGAAAGAGGCAAACTACCTGAAAAATAATTCACAATAATGATAGTAAAGATGGTCAAAAACCTTGAAAACCAAATGGAGAAAATTCAAGAATCAAATAACAAAAACCTAGGAGAATTAAAGAATAAACACACAGAGACAAACAATACAACTACTGAAATTAAAAATACTTTCATGGGGTCACACAGAGTCGGACATGACTGAGTGACTGAACTAAACTGAGAGGGAATCAATAGCAGAATATCTGAAGCAGAAGAATGAATCAGTGAGCTGGAAGATAAAATGGGGAAGTAACTTCTGAAGGGCAGAATAAAGTAAAAAGAATGAAAATAAATAGGAATAGGCTCAGAGATCTCTGGGACAATATCAAACGCACCAACATTTGAATTATAGGGGTCCCAGAAGAAGAAGAGAAAAAAAAGGGTATGAGAAAAATTTTAAAGAGATTATAGTTGAAAAATTCCCCAAGAAGGAAAAGCAAATAGTCAATCAAGCCCAAGAGGCACAAAGAATACAATACAGGATAAACCCAAGGAGAAACACACCAAGACATACTAATCAAACTAACAAAGACTAAACACAAAGAAAGAATATTACAAGCAGCATGGGAAAAGCAGCAAGTAACATACAAGGGAGACCCCATACACTTTACAGATAATCTTTCAGCAGAAACTCTGCAGGCCAGGAGGGAATGGCAGGATATATTTAAAGTACTGAAAGGGAAAAGTCTATAGCCAAGATTACTGTACCAGGCAAGGACCTCATTCCAAATTGATGGAGAAATACAAAGCTTTTCAGACAAGCAAAAGTTAAGAGAATTCAGTACCACCAAATGAACGGTGTCCAAACCACTGTTGTCCCTTTACAACAAATGTTACAGGAACATATATAGTCAAGAAATACAAGAGAAGAAAACTGGTCTACAAAAGCAACCTCAAACAATTAAGAAAATGGTGATAGGAACATATATATAAATAACTACTTTAAATGTAAATGGATTAAATTCTCCAACCAAAAGACAGAGACTGGCTGAATGGATACAAAAACAAGACCCATATATATGCCATCAATAAGAAACCCACTTCAGACCTAAAGACACATATAGACTGAAAGTGAGAGGATGTAAAAATACATTCCATGCAAATGGGAAGCAAAAGAAAGTTGGAGTAGCAATCGTCACATCAGAAAAAATAGACCTTAAAATAAAGAAGATTACAAGAGATAAAGAAGGGCACTACATAATGAGCAAGGGATAAATCCAAGAGGAATACATAACAATTGTAAATATCTATGCACCCAACATAGAAGCAGTTCAGTATGTATGACAAACACTAACAGACATGAAAGGAGAAATTAACAGTAACACAATAATAGTAGGAGACTAACTCACCATTCACACCAATGGACAGAGAATCAAAACAGAAAATTAACAAGAAAACACAAATCTTAAATGATATATTAGATGAGATGGATCTCATTGATATCTTCAGGACATTCCATCCAAATGCAGAAGAATACACCTTCTTCTTAAATACACATGGAACATTCTTCAGGATAGACCACATCTTGTGTCACAAATCAAACCTCAGTAAATATAAGAAAATTGAAATCATATCAAGCATCTTCTCTGACCACAATGCTATGAGACTAGATATCAATTACAAGAAAAGACTGTAAGAAACACAAGCACATGGAGAGTAAACAATACGTTTCTAAATAACCAACAGGCTACTGAAAAAAATCAAAAGAGAAATTAAAAAAAAAAAAAGTCTAGAGGCAAATGACAATGAAAACATGACAACTCAAAATCTATGGATGCAGAAAGCCGTTCTAAGAAGGAGGTATATAACAATACAATCCTACCTCAAGAAACAAGAAAAATGTCAAATATACAACCTCACTTTACACCTAAAACAACTGGAAGAAGAAAAACAAAAAAGCCCCAAGATTAGTTGAAGGAAAGAAATAAAGATCCGAGCAGAAATACATCCGAGCAGAAAAAGAAATGAAAGAAACAATAGTAAAGATTAATAAAACTGAAAGGTGTTTCTTTGAGAGGATAAACAGAATTGACAAACCTTTAGCCGAGCTCATCAAGAAAAAAAGAGAGATGAATAAAATCAACAAAATTAGAAATGAAAAAGGGAAGGTTACAACAGGCAATGCAGAAATATAAAAGATTATAAGAGACTACCATGAGCAACTCTCTGTCAGTAAAATGGATAGCTTGGAAGAAATGGACAGTGTCTTAGATAAGTTCTATCTTCCAAGACTGAACCAGGAAGAAATAGATATTATGAACAAGCCAATTACAAGCACTGAAATTGAAGCTGTGATCAAAGATCTCACAAAAAACAAAAGCTCAGGACCAGATGGCTTCACAGGAGAATTCTGTCAAACTTTTAGAGAAGAGCTAATGGCTATCCTTTTAAAATTCTTTCAAAAAATTGCAGAAGAAGGAACACTTCCAAACTCATTCTACAAGGCCATCATCACCCTGATACCAAAACCAGGCAAAAATAACACACAGAAATAAAATTACAGGCCAATGTCACTGATGAACATAGATGCAAAAATCCTCAACAAAATTTAGCAAATAGAATTTAGCAACATGTCAAAAAGATCATACACCCTAATCAAGTTGGGTTTATTCCAGGGATGCAAGGATTCTTCAGTATACTCAAGTCAATCAATGTGATACACCTTACTAAATTGAAATATAAAAGCCAAACGATAGTCTCAATAGATGCAGAAAAAGCCTTTGACAAAATTCAGCTCTGATTTTTGTTTAAAACTCTTCAAAAATGGACATAGAATCAACCTATCTCAATATAGTAAAGGCCGTATATGATAAGCCTACAGCAAACATTATTCTCAATGGTGAAAAACTGAAAGCATTTCCCCTAAGATCACGACCAAGACAAGGGCGTCCACTTTCACCACTATTATTCAACATAGTTCTGGAAGTCCTAGCTGCAGCAATCAAAGAAGAAAAAGAAATAAAAGAAATCCAGATTGGAAAAGAAGAAGTAAAGCTCTCATTGTTTGCAGATGACATGATACCATACATAGAAGACCCTAAAGATAGGATCAGAAAATTACTAGAACTAATCAATGCAGCAAAGTTGCAGTATTCAAAATCAATACACAGAAATGATTTGCATTTCTATATACTAACAATGAAAAATCAGAAAGAGAAATCAAGGAGTCAATCCCATTCACCAATGCAACAAGAATTAAATATCTAGGACTAAACTTAACTAAGGAGATAAAACAACTGTACACAGAAAATTATAAGACACTAATGAAAAAATCCAATATGACATAAACAGATGGAAAGATATTCCATGTTCCTGAGTAGGAGGAATCAATATTGTGAAAAGGACTATATTACCAAATGCAATCTACAGATTCACTGTGATTCCTATCAAATTACCAATAACATTTTCCATAGAACTAGAACAAAATATTTCACAATTCATATGAAAACCGCAAAATAGCCAAAGCATTCTTGAGAAAGAAGAATGGAACTGGAGGAATAAACCTACTTGACTTCAGATTATACTACAAAGCTATAGTCGTGAAGACAGTATGATACTGGCACAAAAACAGACATATAGACCAATGGAAAAAATAGAAAGCCCAGAAATAAATCCATGTACCCATGGGTACTTTATTTTTGGCAAAGGAGACAAGAATATACAATGGGGCAAAGGTAGCCTCTTCAATAAATGGTGCTGGCAAAACTGGATAGCTACATGTAAAACAATGAAATTAGAACACTTACTAACACCATACACAAAGATAAACACAAAATGGATTAAAGACCTAAATGTAAGAACAGAAACTACAAAACTTAGAGGAAAACATAGGCAGAATACTCTATGACATAAGTCAAAAAAGATTCTCTATGATCCACCTCTGAGAGTAATGGAAATAAAAACAAAAGTAAACAAGTGGGACCTGATTAAACATAAAAGCTTTTGCACATCAAAGAAAGCTATAAGCAAGGTGAGAAGACAACCCTCAAAATGGGAGAAAATGATAGCAAATAAAACAACTGACAAAGGATTAATTTCCAAAATATACAAGCAGCTCATACAACTCAATACCACAAAAACAAACAACCCAATCAAAAAGTGGGGAAAAAACCTAAACAGATATTTCTCCAAAGAAGACATACAGATAGCTAACAAATGCATGAAAAGATGCTCAGCATAGGTCATTATTAGAGAAACACAAATCAAAATTACAATGAGACATAACCTCACACCAGTCAGAATAGCCATCATAAAAAGTCTACAAACAATAAATGCTGGAGAGGGTGTGGAGAAAAGGGAACGCTCTTGCACTGTTGGTGGGAATGTAAATTGATACAGCCACCTTGGAAGATGGTATGGAGATTCCTTAAAAAACTAGAAATAAAACCACCATATGACCCAGCAATCCCACTCCTAGGCATATACCCTCAAGGAACTAAAATTGAAAAAGAGACAGGTATCCCATTGTTCATTGTAGCACTATTTACAATAGCTAGAACATGGAAACAACATAGATATCTATCGAGAGATGAATGGATAAAGAAGTTGTGGTACATATACACAGTGGAATATTACTCAGCCATAAAAAAAGACCTTCAGGTCAGTTCTAATGAGATGGATGAACCTAGAGCCTATTATACAGAGTGAAGCAAGTCAGAATGAGAAAGATAAATATCGTATTCTAATACACATATACAGAATCTAGAAAAATGGTACTGAATAATTTATTCACAGGGCAGCAATGGAGAAGCAGACATAGAGAACAGACTTACAGACATGGGGAGAAGGGAAGAGAAAGTGAGATATATGGAAAGAGTAACATTGATATGTACATTATCATGTGTAAAATTGATGGCTGATGGGAATTTGCTGTATGGCTCAGGAAACTCAAAAAGTGACTCTGTGTCAACATGGAGGAGTGGGATGGGAAGTAAGATGGGAAGAAGGTTCAGGAAGGAGGGGATATATGTATACCCATGGCTGATTTATGTTGAGATTTGAAAGAAAACAACAAAATTCTGTAAAGCAATTATCCTTCAATATAAACAAAATAATAATTAATTAAAAAAAATATAGGCAGAAACTTCCAGAACCAAAACTATCATAACTGTGTAAAATAAAGCTTCAAAGTAATCAAGAAAATGCTGAATCAAGAAAAAGGCAACTTAAAAATGACAGGAATGTATTTGTGCCATTTTTAGTCGCATTTGACCTACACTCTCTCTGACTGGGTGGTGATCTTAATGATGGAATTTCCTGTTCCCATTGTGGAAACCTGATCTTTGGTTCTGGGGGAGGATTTGAGAACTTATTTGTGAACTATTTTGTTTCTGTCTTCTACACTTTGGAGAACACCTGAACAGCTAATGTAAGGTACTCATAACTTTTGCACCTAATTTAAAACTGTCTCAGGCCATAGAAGTGTAGATATTTCTTGAAAACATGGTGGTAAGACAAATGAAAAAATTATCAGTCAGAGTAGGGGGAAAAAAAAAAAAGGTTGAGACATACAATTAACAACCTAAATCCATGGAAGAAAAACTGGGGAGAGTTTCTTTGAGAAATTCAGATATTCAAAAGTGCCCATGTATAATTGGGAATATCACTCATAAATCCATGGCAGGACACATGCTCAGTGAAGCCCCAGGAGGTTGCTAAATTTGCACCTCTGATTAATCTCTAGATTCAGTGGAAATGACAGCAAGCCTATCTGAGTTGTAAATGGACTGAATAAATACTGGAATATCCAGTCACAGAGCTGATCCAAGAAAACAATAAGAATTTTTTTCCTTTATTTTATCTTATTCCTTATTTTATCTCTTAGAAAATGAGGAAATTTGTAAAATGCTAGATGAATATAAACTAAGGGAACAGAAACTTCAGTGACTCACATGACAAAGATTATAGACATTGAATAAATATGTTGGAAAAAGTACTAAGAAAATGGATTATAGCTATCAAAAATACCAAACTCGAGAAGGGGGACAATCTGATTTCCAGATTTAACACATTATAATATTTATTGTCCAGTTTCCAAAACCGACCCAAACACATGTCATATAAAGAAAGAGAAAGGTGTTCCTAATCAAAGGAAGAAAATAATTGATGGAAACTGTCCCTGAGGAAACCCAGACATTGTGGTTAGTAATTACTTTAAAACAACTGTCTTACACATGCTCAAAGAACTAAAGAAAACCATGGACAAAGAACTAAAGGAAATCAGGAAAAAATGATGTATGGACAAAATAAAAGTAAAGAAATATAGATGTTAAAAGGACACAAACAGAAATTCTAGGGTTCTGAAGCATAGTAACTGGAATGAAAAATTCCCCAATGAGATTCAATAGTAGATTTAAGCAGATAGAATAAAGAATCAGCAAGCTTCAAGTATAAGGAAACTGAAATTGTTACTTCTTTGAGCACTTGAAACTATCACAACATTGTTAAAAGTCTGTACTCCACCAATTTAATATTTAAAAAAAATAAAAATGAAGATATGGTGTATATATATATATATATATATATATATATGCAATGGATGTATACGTATAAACAGTGAAATATTACCCAAGCATAAAAAAGAATGAAATATTGCCATTTGTAGCAACATGGATGGACCTAGAGATTATCATACTGATGTTGTTAGTTTAGTCACTAAGTTGTGTCTGACTCTTGCAACTCCATGGAATGTAGCCTACCAGGCTCCTCTGTTCATGGAATTTCCCAGGCAAGAATACTTGAGTGGGTTCCCACCGCCTTCTCCAGGGGATATTCTTGACCCAGGAATCGAACCCACCTCTCCCACATTGCAGGCAGCCGCCTGCATTGCAGACAGATTCTTTACAAACTGAGACACCAGGAGTTCTCAAAACGGAGCTCATTCATATTTAGGAGACCTAAATTATATTAGAATATTTTGTAATTCTGATAGTATTCCCACAGTAAATATCTTAGAAATATATACATAAGGAAATGAGATGAAAACTTGAACAATTCACTATAAAAAAATATCCGGACAAAAAATAAGGCAGTATTGGAGCCTGAAAGAGCCAAAAAAGTGTAATATGTAAAGCAAACAAATATCAAAATGACAGAAGACTTTCTTTATGAGTATTTGTTTGAAATTTAAATGGATTGAACCGCAATCAAGATAAAACATTTAGAAAATGGAATATTAAACATGATTCATTGGCATGCTGTCTATAAGAGCCTCACTTTAGATCTAAAAACACAAATAGATTGAAAGTAGATGGATGGAACAGGACATCCCATGCAAGTAGTAGCTCAAAGAAAACTGAGGTGACTAAATTGTATTACCCAAAATAGACATTAAGTCAAAAACTCTTATTGCCAAATTCAGACTTAAATTAAGAAAGTAGGGAAATCCACCAGACCATTCAAGTATGACTTAAATCCAATCCCTTATGGTTATACACTGGAAGTGAGAAAGATCCAAGGGACTAGATCTGATAGATAGAGTGTCTGAAGAACTGTGGACAGAGGTTCGTGACGTTGCACAGAAGGTAATGACCAAGATCAGCTGCAAGAAAAAGAAACACAAAAAGGCAAAACAGATGTCTGAGGAGGCCTTAAAATAGCTGAGAAAAGAAGAGAATTGAAAGGCAAAGGAGAAAAGGAAAGATATACGCAATTGAATACAGAGTTCCAAAGAATAGCAAGAAGAGACAAGAAAGCCTTCCACAGTGGTCAATGCAAAGAAATAGAGGAAAACAATAGAATGGGAGAGACTTCAGGAAAATTAGAGACACAAGGGAACATTTCACACAAAGATGGACTCGATAAAGGACGGAAATGGTATGGACCTAAGAGAAGCAGAAGATATTAAGAAAAAGTGGCAAGAAAACACAGAGGAACTATACAAAAAAGATCTTCATGATACAGATAATCACAATGGTGTGATCACTCACCTAGAACCAGACATCCTGAAATGTGAAGTCAAGTGGGCCTTAGGAAGCATCACTAAGAACAAAGCTAGTGGAGGTGATGGAATTCCAGGTGAGCTATTTCAAATCCTAAAAGATGATGCTGTGAAAATGTTGCACTCAATATGCCAGCAAATTTGGAAAATGCAGCAGTGGCCACAGGACTGGAAAAGGTCAGTTTTCATTCCAATCCCTAAGAAAGGCAGTGCCAAAGAATGTTCAAACTACCGCACAACTGTACTCACTGAAGGCCAGTAAAGTAATGCTCAAAATTCTCCAAACCAGGCTGTAGCAATATGTGAACTGTGAACTTCTATATGTGCAAACTGGTTTTAGAAAATGCAGAGGAACCAGAGATCAAATTCCCAACATTCATTGGATCATTGAAAAAGCAAGGGAGTTCCAGAAAAATGTCTATTTCTGCTTTATTGACTATGCCAAAGCATTTGACTGTGTGGATCACCACAGACTGTGGAAAATTCTGAAAAAGATGGGAATACCAGACCACCTGACCTGCCTCGCAAGAAATCTATACACAGGTCAGGAAGCAACAGTTAGAACTGGACATGGAACAACAGACTGGTTCCAAATAGGGAAAGGATTATTTCAAGGCTGTATATTGTCACCCTGTTTGTTTAACTTATATGCAGAGTACATCATGAGATGCGCTGGGCAGGATGAAGCACAAGTTGGAATCAAGATTGCTGGGAGAAATATCAATAACCTCAGATATGCAGATGACATCACCCTTATGGCAGAAAGCAAAGAAGAACTAAAGAGCCTCTTGATGAAAGTGAAAAAGGAGAGTGAAAAAATTGGCTTAAAACTCAACATTCAGAAAACTAAGATCATGGCATCCAGTCCCATCACTTCATGGCAAACAGATGGGGAAACAGTGGAAACAGTGGCAGACTTTATTTTGGGGGCTCCAAAATCACTACAGATGGTGACTGCAGCCATGAAATTAAAAGACGCTTACTCCTGGGAAGGAAAGTTATGACCAACCTAGACAGCATATTAAGAAGCAGAAATATTACTTTGCCAACAAAGGTCCATCTAGCCAAGGCTATGGTTTTTCCAGTGATCATGTATGGACATGAGAGTTGGACTATAAAGAAAGCTGAGCGCTGAAGTATTGATGTTTTTGAACTGTGGTGTTGGAGAAGACTCTTGAGAATCCCTTGGACTGCAAGGAGATCCAACCAGTCCATCCTTAAGGAAATCAACCCTGAATATTCATTGGAAGGACTGATGTTGAAGCTGAAACTGCAATAGTTTGGTCACCTTATGTGAAGAACTGACTCATTTGAAAATATCCTGATGTTGGGAAAGGATGAAGGTGGAAGAAGAAGGGGACTACAGAGGATGAGATGGTTGGATGTCATTTACCAACTCCATGGACATGAGTTGGAGTAACCTCCAGAAGTTGGTGATGGACAGAGAGGCCTGGCGTGCTGCAGTCCATGGGCTTGCAAAGAATCAGACACGACTGAGCAACTCAGCTTGACTGAAGTGAACTGAACCAAGGTTATTTATAGGAATAGAATAGTATCTTTGACAAAGTGCTGGGACAACTGAATTTTCACATGCCTAAGAGTGAAGGTGAACTCATACCACATATCATAAAGAAAATTATTCAAATTGGGTCAGCAACTTCTTAGAAGGAAAGATAAGGGTAAATCTTCATGACCTTTGGTTTGCTAATCAATTCTTAGATATGTCATAAAAATCTAAAACAAAATGAAACAGCAACAACAAAAAGAAGAGAGAAAGTCCATCAAAATTACAATTTTGTGCATCAAAAGCATTATCAAGAAAGTTTAAAGATAACATACAGAATGGGAGAAAGTATTTGCATATCATTTATCTGATAAGGGTTTAACATTCCTAAGGAAAAAAGAACTCTTACAACTCTATAACAAAAACAACAACAACAACAAATCCACTAAAAAGTGAGCAAAGCACTTCAATAGATATTTCTCTAAATAGATATTCAAATGGCTGACAAAAATTTTTTTAAAAATATTCAATATCATTAGTCATTAGGAAAATGTAAGTAACAATACAGTGATATAAAATTTCACACATAGGAAGATGGATGTAATTTAAAAAATGGTAAATCATAAGTTTTGGGAAGGATATATTAATAGATAAATTAGAACTTCTGTGCATTTCAGTTGGTTATGTAGTATGGTGCAGCCAATGTGGCAAAGTCTACAAGGCTTCAATAAGTTAAACAGAATTACCATATGACCTACAAATTCCACTCCTAAGTTAGGCATATACCCCAAATAATGGAAAGGAGGAACTTGATATTTATATGCCAATCTTCACTGCAACATTGTTCACAATAGCCAAAAGGTGGACAAAATTCAAGTATCCATCAGTAAATGAATCAATAAGTAAAATGTGGACATACACATATGTGTGTATGTGCATACGTATTAAAGAATACTATTCAGCCACAAAAATGAAGTTCTGAATCATGCTGGAACATGGATGGATCTTGAAAACATTATAAAGAAAACAATAAAGGTCAGTTATTGTATAATTCTACTTTTATGAAATATCTAAAATAGATATATTCATACAAACAAAAAGTTGTAATAGATTAAAGCGTATCTGCAGTATAAGAAAGAGAGGAAAGGAGTTATTGTTTAATTGGTATAGAATGTCTGAGGTGATGAAAAAGATTTAGAAATAGTAGTGATAATTGCATAACATTATGAGTGTAACTGATGCCAATGGATTTTACATTTAACAAGGCAAATTTTCTTATATAGATTTTACTACAATAAAAGAAAATAGAAATAATGCTGAAACCTCTGAATAGATTGTGGTGAAAATGTGTAATTCCTATGTCTGTGATGCTTTGATCTATTGAATAATTTATAAGGTTGCAGGTTTAAAATGGTTTCAAGAGCAAGAAAAGGATTTGTAACAGTTGTAACTTGCAGAGAAATCTGCTTTGCCTCTTGGTATTTATGGCCCAGCTTTTTAAATAGTGTTCTAAATATCTTGAGTATATTCGATGCTCCAGAGATTTTCTGGTAATCCTCATTTAGAGAAACACAGAGTTTATTCTGCCAGTGCAAAGCAAAGGCATGCCCTCTTCTATAAAAATAAAACAAAATATTTTCTCTTTGTGAAACAGGACTCATTTAGCTTTTGGGCCTAGCAGGGACTAAGCATTAAGATGCTCAGTTGTGTCAAACTCTTTGCAGCCCCACTGGCTGTAGCCCACCAGGCTCCTCTGTCCATGGGATTCCCGAGGCAAGAATACTGGAGGGGGTCGCCATTTCCTCCTCCAGTGGATCTTCCTAACCTAGGGACTAAAACAACATCTCTTATGTCTCCTCCATTGGCAAGAGGAATTTTTACCACTAGCATCATTAGGAAGCCCTCTAAGGACTAAGAATTTGACCATTATTAAGTATAAGTGAGTGTGCAACTTGAGCTATCCAACATAGAATAGATAAGCAGACCCACCAAACCATAAAACTGTGCTACAACAGTCAGTCTTTAAATGGAAATTGTATATAGGAGGTAGAGTCAAAATTTTTCTAATGTGATAGCAATTTGTATCATTAGGAGTTCCTAAGTAAATGACACCTAGTTCTACCACGTTGACCCACTATTCGTTCAATACACTCCTATAGTTCCTTGAAAATTGTCTATAAGTAGATAACTGAGGAATTAAAAATACAACTCAGTTCACATATATTGGGAAAAGCTGCAAATATATGACAGTACAGTACAGTAGAAATACAATGATACAACAGTCTCATTCAATGGGGTAAGAGGTATGGTTTGAAGAACAGTGGGCAAGGTAAATCCTCTCAGGAGGCTATCGTTCAAGTACTTTATATATTTAACTCAGAAGTAGTCAGAATTCAGGGGTCATAATCTTGGAAAGTAATAATAGTTTGGATGAATGAACAGGGTCTAGAAAATTAAAAATCTTGAGGATAAATGGATCTGTGAATGTGGTATATGGATGAAACTCCCAGAATAGAGATGTAAGGGTGTTTATGTCTCATGTGTCTACTAACAAAAGGGCACCAATAACAGATTTATCAGTAATTAAAGGGACAAAATGGCCTGTTATGGATATCAGTCAGTATAATTTTTTAGTTGAACTTATTCAATATATATGTTCAACAGGCTTGAGAAAAATGTGGCCAAGTTTGCATAAATTACAAGCATTGGCTTAGAATTTCCTCTCAATTAAGCATATCTGGTAATTGCTACTGCTGAGTACCAACATGGCAGCCTTGGAGATTAGTGATTAACCTCCAATATGACAACACTCAGCAGGATTCTTTTTTTAAGTCACCTGGTGGCAAAGTCAGTTACATTATTTCCCTTGTGAAATGGATCTGAGAGCAAATTGTCGGTAAAACTGATAATTATTTTGCCTGTGAATTTGCCTTTCTTGGACTGCCAGACATAATCCTGGCAGACACCAAAATTTGTTTCTTACAGAATGATTTATTCACTATCATGATATAAAATGCTCCCTTGATTTTGACCAAAGAACATATTTTACTCTCCCAAACTGAGACAATAGGAATATACCAATAGAAGCCACTAATATTACTATATTCCAAATCACAGAGAAATATCTAACCTGTTAGAATGGTGTCACAGAATATCAAAGTCTTGCTGACAGAACCATCAGGGAAGCAATTACTGGGAAGTTTGCCGTGCTATCTTTCAAGATATGTTATTATGTTTTGAACAGCAACCGATATAAGATGTCAGTCTTCAAATTATACAGGTTCAAAAATTAGAGTGAAATTTGACAAGTTCTTTGTGTTGTTGTCCAATGACACAATTGAGAACATTTTTTCTCCCATTCTTAACTCTGTCAATTAATGCACACTAGTTGCCAACATAAGTTTATTTCTACCATGGTGAAAAAAAAATATTTCTGTTGAACTGGAATATGACTGTGATAATTATTCAGTTTTATTTCCTTATGCCATTGAAATACATGGCAAAATGCTGTGCCTTGGAGTATTAAACCTTATGGTCAAGTGAAAGTATTGATACTGCTTCATAAGGGGGATGGACTCTGAAATTCCAAGAAGGTGCATATTCATATTCTCATAGCTAGTACTGTGGAAGTAATGGAAGTGGGGATTAATGAAAGACTATTACAAACCCAGACCTTGATGACTCAGATCCACCAGCAAGGAGATTTTTAATCATGTGTTACGATAATGAACTAAATCAGCTGAGAAGTTGAATAATAAATGAAAGCAATTATTAATAACAATCAAGTCCTCATTAACAATTCAAACAAGATCTACAGTAACTAAGCACATTTTCTGTATATTTTTTGCACATCATAACCATTTGTATCCTCCTTCTTTGCCCCTTACTATGTTACATAAGATGTGCTGCTGCTGCTGCTAAGTCACTTCAGTTGTGTCCGACTCTGTGCGACCCCATAGACGGCAGCCCACCAGGCACCTCTGTAGCTGGGATTCTCCAGCCAAGAACACTGGAATGGGTTGCCATTTCCTTCTCCAATGCATGCATGCTAAGTTGCTTCACTCATGTCCGACTCTGTGCGACCCTATGGACAGCAGCCCACCAGGCTCCTCTGAAACTGGGATTCTCTAGGCAAGAATACTGGAGTGGGTTGTCATTTCCTTCTCCATAAGGTGTGCTAATGAAAGCTAAAATAATGAATCTTCTAGTAAATCAAAGGATGATTTTGACTGAAAAATGAGTAAAAGAAACAGCATACTAAGACAGAAACAGTGATTGATTGTGCTTTGGTCTCTTCTATTCCAGGAAGAAGCTGAATGCATCTTAGTTTGTACAAGGCATAATTTCATCCCTTTATAAAGAAAAACACTCTAGTTAACATTGCTCTTTTAAATTAGATATTAATAAAATACTGTGAAGGATGCTTGATAGGAAAGGGTGGGTGTTTCGTAGCTCTCCATATCAAAGGGATTGGATATTAAAAACTGACATAGTTCAGAAACCCTGGTATAGGCTCTTAAATTTTAAATTACCAATAAAACATATTCCCTACAATATTTTGAAAAGTACAAGATAAGCAGAAACAATTACTTCTGCTGTAGCATCAATAAGCGCACATCATTAAAAAAAAAAAAAAATGCAAGTAACTTTGAGTATCCTGTGGCAAATTAGCCACTTTAATGCTGCAGAAAGTTGAAGTTATCAGTAGTGATTTCTGAAATTTTTACTCTTGGTAAATTCCTGAACATTACTTTGTTTACCTTTGTCCTTTCTTTACCTTCACTACTTCTGTCCTTCCAAAATTCTGTAAGTTTCTCATTTTCTGCTATAAATCCTATCTATTTTTTTGTTTATTTTTGACAGGTAAGAAGTGGATTTAGAGAAAAATACACTCCACAGACAGAGTGTGGGCCATCACATACCTCTTTATAGTCCAACTCTCACATCCATACATGGCCACTGGAAAAACCATAGCCTTGACTAAACGGACCTTTGCTGACAAAGTAATGTCTCTGCTTTTTAATATGCTGTGTAAGTTGGTCATAACTTTCCTTCCAAGGAGTAAGCATCTTTTAATTTCATGACTGCAGTCACCATCTGCAGGGATTTGGAGCCCAGAAAAATAAAGTCAGCCACTGTTTCCACTGTTTTCACCATGAAGTGATGGGACCGGATGCCATGAATTTGGTTTTCTGAATGTTGAGTTTTAAGCCAATTTTTTCACTCTCCTCTTTCACTTTCATCAAGAGGCTCTTTAGTTCCTCTTCACTTTCTACCATAAGGGTGGTGTCATCTGCATATCTGAGGTTATTGGTATTTCTCCTGGCAATCTTGATTCCAGCTTGTGCTTCCTTCAGCCTGATGTTTCTCATGATGTATTCTGCAAATAAGTTAAATAAGCATGGTGACAATATATAGCCTCAACATACTCCTTTTCCTATTTGGAACCAGTCTGTTGTTCCATGTCCAGTTCTAACTGTTGCTTCCTCACCTGCATACAGGTTTCTCAAGAGGCAGGTCAGGTGGTCTGATATTCCCATCTCTTTCAGAATTTTCCACAGTTTATTGTGATCCACACAGTTAAAGGCTTTGGCATAGTCAATAAAGCAGAAATAGATGTTTTTTTCTGGAACTCTCTTGCTTTTTCAATGATCCAGCAAATGCTGGCAATTTAATCTCTGGTTCCTCTGCCTTTTCTAAAACCCGCTTGAACATCTTCAAGTTCCTGGTTCATGTATTGCTGAAGCCTGGCTTGGAGAATTTTGAGCATTACTTTACAAGTGCATGAGATGAGTGCAATTGTGCAGTAGTTTGAGCATTCTTTGCATTGCCTTTCTTTGGGATTGGAATGAAAACTGACCTTTTCCAGTCCTGTGGCCACTGCTGAGTTTTCCAAATTTGCCGGCATATTGAGTGCAACACTTTCACAGCATCATCTTTTAGGATTTAAAATAGCTCAGCTGGAATTCCATCACCTCCACTAGCTTTGTTCTTAGTGATACTTCCTTAAGTGCACTTGACTTCACATTCCAGGATGTCTGGCTCTAGTTGAGTGATCACACCATCGTGATTATCTGGGTCATGAAGATCTTTTTTGTATAGTTCTTCTGTGTATTCTTGCTATGTCTTCTTAATATCTCTGCTTCTGCTAGGTCCATACCATTTCTGTCCTTTACTGAGCCCATCTTTGCATGATATGTTCCCTTGGTATCTCTCATTTTCTTGAAGAGATCTCTAGTCTTTCCTATTCTATTGTTTTCCTCTATTCCTTTGCGTTAAAAACTTGACTCAAGTTTTTGAGGCCAGTCACAAGGCAAAGGACAAGAAACTGTGGACAAACAATTTTATTGTGTTTTGATAAGAAGGAAAGTATAAAACAGAAGAAGTAGACTTAGGATTATCTAATTTGAATAACTTCAGTAGATTTGGGGGCACAGGGGTTGTTCCTGGTGTAGGGTCCCTTGCCCTGATGTGATTAGGGCTGGCACATAGTGACCTGGAGTTTGAAAGTACATGAGAATGTGGACATAATGGTTTCTCAAGAAAAGGAACTGACTGGGTCTGCTGGTTCCAGGCCTCAAAACCAAGGCAATGCAACATTTAAAAAAAATTATATTAGAGCATGCCGTACTGGGCCATAATAATAGTAATAATTATATATATATATATGTAGTCCATATATATATATATATATAATCCGTGTGAATTTGTTTGTGCATACACACACACACACACAATGATTGTTTTGGTGTGTGTACATGTCTGCAAATATATATGTTTTGCATTCATTCAAAAGTATTTGAAGTGAGCCTTCAATCTAAAAATCTTCATAGATTTTTTCCATTGTTCTGTGAGGAGTGATAGCCAAGATTAACTGGTAAAGTTTCTGAGGATTAAATGACCACTAAGATTTTGTAATAATGACTATTTATAATACACAGAAAGCAGTTGGTGGGATGCTAAAAATGCATTCTAATTTCTTCGTTAAACTTTCTGGGTATCCATATTTTTTATAGTATATGCAAATGTCTAGAGGTAAAAATATCTCTGAAATAAAAATTACATTGCAGTATATGCAGATTATATAGGATATGCAGAATAGGCCCTATGGAAGAAACAATCAGTGAATTTGGAAGCATAACGGATATGTAAAGTAAATGAGATAACTGACAAAGGATTAATCTCCAAAGTATATAAGCAGCTCATGCCACTCAGTACCAGAAAAACAAACCATCCAATCAAAAAGTGGTAGAATACCTAAACAGGCATCTTTCCAAAGAAGACATACAGATGAATAATAAGCACATAAAAAGACATTCAGTATCTTTCCTCATTAGAGAAATGTAAATCAAAACTATGAGGACTCACATCACACCAATCAGAATGACCATCAACAAAAAAATCTACAAATAATAAATGCTGGAGAGGGTGTGAGAAAAGGGAATCCTTTTGCATTGCTGGTGGGAATGTAGATCGATACAGCCACTATGAAGAACAGTGTGGAGAGTCCTTAAAAAACAAGGAATAAAACTACCATATGACCCAACCATCCCCTACTGGGCATATACCCTGAGAAAACCATAATTGAAAAAGACACATGTACCCCAATGTTCATAGCAGTAGTATTTACAAGAACTAGGACAGGGAAGCAACCTAGGTGTCCCTTGACAGATGAATGGATAAAAAAAGTTGTGATACATATATACAATAAAGTATTCTCTAGCCATTAAAAGGGAATGCATTTGAGTCAGTTCTAATGAGGTGGCTGAACCTAGAGCCTGTTATACAGAGTGAAATAAGTCAAAGAGAGAAAAACAAGTATCATATATTAACACATAAATATGGAATCTAGAATCAGGAAGAATGATAAAATAATGGACAATTGCTATACTACAAGTAAACAAAGACTGGTAGAGCATTGACTGACATGCATTTGCTCAAAATGTGGGTTCAATCAAGTTACATTTATAGGAAAGATAATGTTTAAAATCTTTATGATGGGCCCATAGTTTACTGACTTTGTGCTAACAGTGATAAAGGGCAAATTCTGCTCTACTTCCTGGTCAGCTTCTTCATACAAAAGGATATCACAAATATTTGAAGGAATTGCTGTTTGGTTCTTGGGGGACTTTATTACTGGGTTTAGCAAATGTGCTTGTATAGATCAATGGGTTGTTATGTTGACCTTTCACTGGTTGTTTGTTCTGATTCAGGTATTTACAATAAACTATGTTCTCAGCATTTCAACTTTGCTCTTCAACTCCTTTTTTAAAATGTTATGACACCTTTGTCAATAGGCATGGCTAGAAAACCCAGTTTTTGCTTTGTTTTTACTATTTGGCTTTATCCTTAGTGATGAAAATGTGCATTTGTCTCAAAAATGGCAGAAATTCCAAACTGTCTCTAAAGAATATCATTGTCATCTACAGAATAATTTTGTGTGGTGTGCAAATATAATTGGGTGTGATCTGAAACCAGAAACTCCAGGGTGACAGAATTGTACTATAAAAATGAAATGTCAATAAGCATAATTATAAGAAAGATTAGAGTTGAATGATGCTTCAACTTCTCAGAATTAAAATATTTTTTGTGTATATGTCTATGGAGCACATTGACTAACAATATATAAATAAAGAATTCAAATACTATTATCTAGATGGATATGTTCAAGATATACATTATCAATGTAGTATAAATGCATATGTTCATGTACATATTGTCTATATATAAATGTGTATATGAATATATAAATTTAGATATAGAATTTCATTCTTTACAACTAGCCAAAAAGATAATTTCACAGATAGATGAAGCTTACAGGTAAGTGAAGATATCTTTCCATCATTAATAATTATTATTCCAGGAATTGAAGAAATTTGTAATAAGAATCACTACTAATACGTATTGGGCTTCTACCCACTAGTTCTTTCCTAACTTCTTTTCACACATTTTCTCATGTAATCTACCTAGCACTAATGAGTTTTATAAATAGAGGAACTGAAGCCTGAAACAGTTAAATAAGGTGCCAATTGTAGTATAAATAGGGTTTGAATGCCATTCCTATTCTCTGAAACCATGGCAACTTCTTCTCCAGCCTTCTATGGTGTTTTATAACATCAACAAGAAAGCAGAGTTTATGGCTGAAGGAAAAAATGTTCAGTAAATATAAGAAACCAAACTACAACAAATGCTGTAAGATTACTTCAGTGACTGATGTTACAGGAGCCCAATGATGTTACACATGGGATGTTTTTCAGATGAAGCAATCTAGCCTTATGTTACAGTAGATGATCTAAAGGAATAAATTCCTTTAACTATCTGGCAGCTATTTATTGGATGTTGATATTATTCCAGCTATGGTAATAGAGTGCTGAGATTTAAAGATAAAGACACTGCACTCAGTGTCTAATAAGGATGTGTAGATAATAAGCAAATTAAAGGAACAAGACAATTTCAGAAAATGAATTCAATAAAAACTGAGTGATGTAATACAAGTACTAAGGAACTACTTCCTTGGATTAGGTGATAGGTAAGACCTGACACAAATAATAAAAACCTGAGTCCCAAATGGCAAAAACACAGTTTGTAAAATAGCTGAGCGAAAAGCTTTCTAGGAAGAGAGCATATGGATGATAATAATCCTAAAGTGGAAGAAGATCTCTCTTAGTAGAGAAAAATAAATGTTTAGTATGTCTGGAGCATAATAAAAATGGTCACAGACATGATTAGCAGGTCACATGAAAAATGTTGACTATGCTAAAGTCTTTCACTGCATGGATCACAACAAGCTGTGGAAAATTCTTAAAGAGATGGGAACACCATGCCACCTTACCTGCCTCCTGAGAAATCTGTATGCAAGTCAAGAAGCAGCAGTTAGAAGGGGACATGGAATAATGGGCTGGTTCCAAATTAGAAGAGGAGTGCATCAAGCCTATATATTGTCACCCTTCTTATTTAACTTATAAGCAGGGTACATCATGTGAAATGCTGAGCTGCATGAAGCACAACCTGGAATCAAGATTGTGGGGAGAAATAATATGCCAATCACATCACCCTAATGGCAGAAAGGGGAGAGGAACTAAAGAGCCTCTTGTTGAAGGTAAAAGAAGAGAGTGAAAAAGCTGTCTTAAAACCCAACATTCAGATAAGGAAGATCATGGCATACAACCCCATCACTTCACTGTAAATAGATGGAGAAAAAGTGGAAGCAGTGACAGATTTTATTTTCTTGAGCTCCAAAATCACTGTTGACAATGATTTCAGTCATGAAATTATAAGACTCTTGCTCCTTGGGGTGGGGGGGTACCTCTGACAAACATAATGCATTAAAAAACAGAGATATCACTTTGCTAACAAATGTCCATCTAGTCAAACCTATGGTTTTCCAGTAGTCATGTACAGATGTGAAGATTGAACCATAAAGAAGGCTGAGTGCCAAATAATTGATTCTTTTGAACTGTGGAGTTGGGGAAGACTTTTGGGAGTCCCTTGGACAGCAAGGAGATCAAACCAGTCAACCCTAAAGTCCTGTATATTTATTGGAATGACTGATGTTGAAGTTCCAACACTTTGCAACCTGATGCAAAAAGCGGGGAAAGATCTGGGAAAGACCCTGATGCAGGGAAAGATTGAAGGCAAGAGAAGAAGTGGGCAGCAGAGGAGAAGATGGTTGGATAGCATCAGTGACTCAATGGACATGAATTTGAGCAAATTCTGGGAAATCGTGAGGGATAGGGAAGTCTGGAATACTGCAATCCATGGGGTCAGAGTTGGGCATGATTTAATGCCTAAGCAATAACAACTGTTTGCTTTGAGTTGAGTCTGTTCTTTTGTTTCTAATGTGTAAAGTGTGTTAGCTTGCATTAGCTATTTGAATTTTTTTTTCTTTTTTACTATAGACTGTTATAGCTATAGAATTTACTCAACAAACTGCTTTAATGATTTACCACTGGTTCAGTCATGGTGTTTCTTTCAATGTATATTCAATATATAGTTGAATATACAATTCCATATATTCTTTAAATGTATATGCTTTTATTTCTTTCAGTGTATATTCTAATTTACTTTCTGATACCCTATTTGATCAACTGGTAAATTTAAAATAATGCATTGTTTAGTATCCACAGATTTGTGAATTTCCCAAATTTCCTTCTCTTATTAATTTGTGATTTCACTTCTGTGTGTGGGGGATATGTACTTTGTATAATTTCAATTATTTTATTTATTTATTTATTTAATTTCAATTATTTTAAATTGACTCAGGCTTGTTCTATGGCCTAACATATAGTCTATCATGGAGAATGGTTTATATGGATTTGAAAAAAAATGTATATTTTCTTGTTTCTGATGGAGTATTCTGTAGATGTTTGTTAGTCTGGCTGGTGTATAGTGTTGCTCAAGTTGTCTTTTTCTTTTTCCTTTTTTATCTTCTGCCTTGTTGTTAGATCCATTTTAAAAGTGAATTATTGAATTTCCCAACTATCAACTTGAATTGTCTATTTCTCCCTTTTATTCTTTTTTGGTCTTTTATTTGTAATCTTCTTTATATGTACTTATATGATTTTGATTTTATGTCTTTATGATGAATTGTTATATTTTTGTCTCTCATAGCAGGGTTTGTCTTATTTTGATTTTTTCTCATATTAGTAGAGACACTCTGCTATCCTTTGGTTAATATTTGTACAGTGTATCTATTTCCAGTCATTCAACCTATGTGTTCTTTTGAGTCTAAAGTATGAGTCTTACAGGAAGCATAGTTAGACCATGTTTTCTGTTAGTTATTTTAGCCAATTTGGGGCTTCCCTGGTGACTCAAATGGTAAAGAATCCACCAGCCAATGCAGGAAACCTGGGTTCAATCCCTGGTCAGGGAGATCCCCTGGAGAAAGGAATAGCAACTGGCTCTGGTATTCTTGTCTGGAGAATCCCGTGGACAGAGGAGCCTGGCTGGCTACAGGTCATGGGGTCACAAAGAGTTAGTGTCGCTCAGTCATGTCTGACTCTTTATAGTTTTATCTATATATTTTATCTACTATTGGTTTTCTATACATCTTATACCTTTCAAATTTCTCCATTAACATTTTCTTTTGTGTTAAATAGATATTTTATAGTATCACATTTTAATCCACTTGCTGTATATTTTGCTGTATATTTTTTAATTTATTTTCTTAGTATGCTGCTCTATGAATTACAATTAACATCTTAAATTCAAATCATTTAATTGAGGTTGACACCAGGTTAATTCCAACTGTACACAACAACTTTGCTCCAGTATCGCATCTGCTCCTTTCCTGCTTCTGTAGTTTGATGGTGAAAAAAACTCCATCTTCATATAGGTTCACCAAATTTTAATTCAATTATTCATTTATTGTTTTGTATAATTGTCTTTTAAATCAGATAAGGGGAAAAGTTACAACAAAGATATATTTATACTATCTTTTATGTCTATCTATGTATTTACTTTTATCAGTACTCTATATTTGATTTTCCTGAAGGATTTCCTATACTTTTCTTTTATAGATAAGTTCTGTTATTGACAAATTCTCATCTATTTTTAGTTTTTCTCTTTTCTTGGAAGTCTTAATTTCTTTACTCTTTGGAGAATATTTTTGCTGTATATACTTTTTCTTTGTTGAAGGTCTTTCTTACAACACTTCAGATATGCCATCTCACCATCTTTTGCCCTCCCTAATTCCTGACAAGAAGTTAACTTTTAATCTATTCACCTTATGTGTAGTGAATCACTGTTATCTTGCTTTTTTTCAGGATTCTATCTTGTTTTGATTGTTCAACAATTTGACTAGGATATAACTTAGTATGTATTTCCTTAAGTTTATCCTACTTGAATTGACTGAGCCTCTTTGATGTGCAAATGTTTCTTTCATTCAATTTTGGAGTTTGGGGCAATTATTTCTTCAAATATCCCTTTGCCCCTTACTTCTCATCTCTCTTCTCATTCTAGAATCCCCATTGAATGGATTGTTTATGATTATTGGTGGCTCTCAGAGCTTTGTTCATTTTATATATTCTTTTATTTTTCTATTCCTCAGAAGGGAACATCTCAAATGTCTTTTCTTCAAGTTTACTGCTTTTTCTTCTTTCAGTTACAATCTACTATTGAGCCCTTCTAGTGAAATTTTCATTTCATTTATTTTGTTAACTCCAGAGTTTCTATTTTTTTAGAATGTCTATATTTTTATTTACATTATATATTTGGTGATATATTATATTTTGAGGTAGAAATTCAAATATGATTCATTTAGTTATTTGCATATATTTAAACTATCTGATTTTAAGTAAGTCAGTAATTCCAATATCTTCCTCCCTCAGGATCAATTTCTATTGATTCCTTTTATTCTTGTTTGTGTGCCATGATTTAACAATTATTTGTGGGTGTCTCTCACTTTTTATTTAAACTGGAGAGTTTAAAAAAACACAATGTTCATCTCTGCAAATCAAACCAACCACTCCAGGGTTTGTGACTAACACTGGTTATTGTTTGCTTTATGGCTTTCCTGGTATAATTTTGTAAAATAAATAATCTTTGTCAAGTGCAGTTATAGAATTCTTCTCCATTAGCTTACTTACTGGACAGAGATTTCTTAAAATGTCTTAAAACAAGTCTCCCAGCCTTTCTGAGGTGTGTGTTCTGAGGTATGCCTTTAGTACTCCCTTGTGCAGTTTACAACCCTGCCCTGACTTTGTCGTTCTGGTTGTACAGAACCTCATGTCCCCAGGTACAAGAAATTAGGATTGAAAGCACAAAAATACATCTAGTGGGGCACCAAGGATATCCATTTCTTTATGTCTCAGTGTAGAAAGAATTCAGTGAGAGGTAAAGTGATGGATGAGTGAATTATTAGCATAGGATGTTTATGAGTTTTCCAAGCAGTTAGGCAAGTGAGTGCTTATTAGGTTACATTTTTATAATCAAAGGAAAGAGTGGGGAGGAAGAAGACCACTTTCTTCATTGTTCTTCAAGTCTTCCATCATTAACTTTTCACATACATTGAGCAGGGGAGTTTTTGATCCTATATGACCCATCTAAGACTGTCATGGAACTATGGAAAAATTATAAAGAGAGTTGTTCACACTGAAATGTCACATTTCCCAAACTATTGTTTTTGTGTTTGTGCAAAGAACATGTCCTAGAGGTCATAACTTATTGATATCATTGGACAGGTTATAGGCCTTAGTTTTCCATGATTGTTTTATTGTCCCAAGGAATGACTAATGCCTCCATTGCATGATTTCCTTGCAAAGCAGGTTTGATTGGTTTTGTTACTACCAAAGTTTATCTGGCTCTGTTGCTAAACAACTTGATCTGCTTCATGTGTCAAGCAAGCCCACACTGTCTCAAGAATTTCCTATTGTATTCTTCAGTGATCATTAACTTACTGTGGTCTCCTAAAGCCCCCTAAAGTCCTTTGTCTATTTACTTCCCTAGTGGGATTCTTAAACTATCTACTTGATTATATTATGCTATCCTGATCAGAAATGCCTAACCTATCTCTACCCAGAAATGCCAGACTGGATGAAGCACAAACTGGAATCAAGATTGCCAAGAAAAATATCAATGACCTCAGATATGCAGACTACAACACCCATATGGCAGAAAGTGAAGAGGAACTAAAGAGCCAGGAAGTTAAAAAACTGGCTTAAAACTCAGCATCCAAAAAACAAAGATCATCCCATCACTTCATGGCAAATAGATGGGGAAACAATGGGGACAGTGACAGACTTTATTTTTTAGGCTCCAAAACCACTGCAGACAGTGACTGCAGCCATGAAATTAAAAGTCACTTGCCCCTTGGAAGAAAAGCTATGACAAACCTAGACAGTGTATAAAAAAGCAGAGATATTACATTGCCAACAAAGGTCTGTATAGTACAAGCTATGGTTTTTCTAGTAGTCAGGTATGGATGTGAGAGTTGGACCATAAAGAAGGTTGAACATAAAAGAATTGATGTTTTTGAACTGTGGTGTTGGAAAAGACTGTTGAGAGTCCCTTGGGCTGCAAGGATATCAAACCAGTGAATCCTAAAGGACATCAGTCCTAAATATTCATTGTAAGGACTGATGCTAAAGCTGAAGCTCCAATACTTTGGCCACCTGATGCAAAGAGCTGATTCATTAGAAAAAAAAACCCTGATGCTGGGAAAGATTGAATGCAGGAGGAGAAGGGGATGATGGAGAATGTGATGGTTGGATGGCATCACCGACTCATTGGACATGAGTTTGAGCAAGTTCCAGAAGATGGTGAGGATGGGGAAGCCTGGTGTGCTGCAGTCCATGGGGTCACAAAGTGTTGAACACGACTGAGTGACTGAACAGCAATAAATTGCTATCACAATCTTTCTTGAGTGTATGTAAAGCCTTGAACATGCGTATCACTTTCTCTATTATCAGAAACATAGGAAATTTACAAAGGCACACTGGATATCTCATTCCCTAACTTTCCCTTCTAATTTTTTGCCAACCATTTGTTAATCCTAGCCTTGTGTGTGTCCTAGCCTTAAGTAGCTTCAGTGTTAAATTATTGCCACTGATTGTTTTCTAAATATGCCCTTAGGGTTAGGGTTTTTTCATAGAGAGCTTGGATTCTGATCAAATAAAGAAAATCTTAGAAAATTGACTTTTTCTAGGGTCTGCTACATAGGTCAAATAATAACAATTCTCTTTGTCAATTCTCTTTGAAGGAAGCTCTAAATCCACTGTAACCCCATAAGTAACTGCTATAAGGCTGACTTTCATAGCTACCATGGTGAAATGGTTTTAAGTTTTCATGGTTGCTACTGATCTAGGAGCAAACAGATGGAAATAGGACAAGTTAAAGTGCCACAAGGCTCTCTATTCTTACTATAGTCCAAACTTTTTTATTGAATAAAACTGTCCTCAGTTTGTTGCAAATCTGGTTAATTTCCAGAGCTCTGAAAAAGTTGATTTTGACAAATTTTGCTCTTATTCTCATTGCATTTATGAAGAGGATTTTTAGAAGTATTCACTCTCTCATTCTAGAAGTTTTCTCCTTCTATGTGCATTCCTAAGTATGCAAATGAAACATAAAAACTATTTCTTATATGTGATTTGGATGATAACATCACTTACTACAGACATTCACACATATAAATCATAAATTTGTACAAGTATCTTCCATAATTTAGATATTATTGTAAATTAAACATTTTGACTAGGCAAATGAAATATCAAATTTCCTGAACAATTTACATCCTTTCTACAATTACCCAAAATAAACCCAGGATGAAAGGATTTTTCACTTAATGCCACCTGAATATCCTCAAAATGGTGTGCTTTGTCTGTGGGAAATACACAATTTTGATCTGAGTCCAAAGCTTCTCATTTCCAAATCCTAACAAAGTCTTTCTGAAACAAACTTTTTTTAGTCATATTTTTAGTAGTGTCACAATACATATATAGTCACTGACAAACCCAAATATTGTTCTTTCCCAACTTTGCAAAATGTCTCTTAAGTAAACAAGGAAGAAATATTACTACTTTGTGAGCACATACTTGGTGCAATGCACAGTTTTAAATTATTTTTACATATAATTTAACAGTACAGCAACCCTGAGATAATTACTCAAAGATGTTAAATAATTTGGCAGAAATTTCAGAGCTACAAGGGTTAGAACAAAGATTTAAACCTATATCTCTATGATTCAAAGCCAGTGCTATTAACCTTTATGCTATTATGCATGCATATAAAATATGCTCCCAAGAGAACTTACCTAATGAATATAATTTTTATCATATCCATTTTCCACAGCAAAATTATCATCATTACTATGAAGTGAATGAAACAACCCAAATGGCTGACAAGCCTACAGGAGACAAAAGACTCAAGGTGTGACTCATAATGTTAAGTAACCACAGGTAAATCATACTCTGAAGTCTGCAGTAACAGTCATTTGCATTAGAAATATATCCAAGGAGAAACACTTTAAATTAGAAGGACATTGGTATAATTTACATATGAGTGACTGGTGAGGGCATTACTTTCTCAGCTACGTATTTTATATAGTATAATAGGTAGTTGTATTTTTAATAGAAGTAGGCTTAGAAAATGCTAGCAGTGCATGAATTAAAATCTCATATGATTATATTATATTCACAGGGATTCCACAATAAACATCAAGGGAAAACTCAGGTTTATCAACAAATGCTTTAACGTGAACTATTTCTTCAGTATTCTGGGTCCTTTGTGCAATCAAATCATATGGGAGCAATTAAAGCTATACTAGAAAAGAAGTAGTATGTTTTTCACACATTGCTGAAACTTGAAGTTTCCCACATGCTATGTTCCAAGGGAATACGACTTGTCTGAATGAGAAGTCTTTAGGACAAGTTCTCTACAAGTCATTCCTGCATTTTGCATTTTTGAATCACATTTGCTTATCTGGGACAACTTTTCTCCAAAGCTTCTAAATCATAAATGTGCTACATGATTTTCTAAAATACACTGCAAAGTGATTCACACACCCAAGGGCAAGACTGGGTATTAAATCAATGTCAAGTTTTGTGTATTTTCATAAGAATTGATTCCATGATAGGTAATTTAGCTTGAAGATATTTTTGTACTTTCAAATTCTGAAAAATACAGGAGGTCAAGGAGGAAAGTAATACAGATTGCCCTTGTATGTGTATGTGTATATATGAATATATTGTGCGTAGAGGAAAATAAAAGAATTTATATTAATAATAGCTGCTTCTATTGATTCTTTGCACTTCCCAGGTGGTGCTAGTGTAAAGAACCAGACTGCCAATGCAGGAGAAGCAAGAGACTCAGGTTAGATCCCAGGGTGGGGAAGATTCCCTGGAGAAGGGCATGACCACCCACACCAGTATTCTTGCCTGGAGAATCCCATGAATAGAGGAGCCTAGCAGGCTAAAATCCTTCTGGTCACAGAAAGTTGGACACAACTTAAGTGACTTAGCACACACATTAATTCTTATTACATTGTAGGCACTCTAATGTCATAACATATATAATATCTTTAATAAATAAAGAAATGTCTCAATGACTATAAGCTCCATGAATGTATTATCTTGTCTCTCTCATTTGTTCTTGTATTTCTAGAACATAGTACAATGCCTTGAGCATAATACACAATCAATATTTTTAATGAATAAAATAACTGAAAACAATTAAAAATGTATCTTTCTAATAGTAATGAGGCAAACAGTCCTAATTTATAGATCAGTTAATAGAGTCTCTTTTGCTGTTAAAGTGAAAAAGTGAAAGTGAAAGTGAAGTCACTCAGTCGTGTCTGACTCTTTGCGACCCCATGAACTGTAGCCTACCAGGTTCCTCCATCCATGGGATTTTCCAGGCAAGAGTGGAATGGAATGGAGTGGGTTGCCATTTCCTTCTCCAGGAGAGCTTCCCGACCCAGTGATTGAACCTGGGCCTCCCACATTGTAGGCAGATGCTTTATCGTCTGAGCCACTGGGGAAGCTCCCTTTGCTGTTAAGTAACTTGCTATTAACTGTTTGTACTACTTAGTAGACAGAAGGTGAAAGTGAAAGTGTTAGTGTTCTCCGTCATGTCCCACTCTTTGTGACCGCGAGGACTATAGCCCAGCGGCCTCCTGTGTCCATGGAATTCTCCAGGCAAGAATACTGGAGTGAGTAGCCATTCCATTCTCCAGGGGATCTTCTCCACCCAGGAATCAAACATAGGTCTCCTGCATTGCAGGTGGATTTTTTACCATCAGAGCCAGAGAGAGATGTAACGCTTCATAGATATACTGTTTAGTAGATCTGTCACTAAATGAGCTCTCATCTGTTAAATGAAATAGTGAGCATCCAATTTATTTTGCAGTAACTTAATGCTAATAGGATAGTGAATCTAATCTTTCAGGTCATGTTTATTTGACCTTATATTCAAAGCTGAGAGATTCTTTCTGAACCTTACACCACTGATGCTTCAGTTCAAACAAATGATGCTTTTTCAGGGTCCTAAGTAGTGCCTGGCACAGATTAGACAACTCATCAAGGGAATAATATAAAAATATTTTTACATTTAGCACCCCTATCACTCTATGTTATACAAGATATTAGTTTTTATATAAACAAAGTTCAACTCAGAGTGTATTTCTTCATATAACCTTCTTTTCTTAACAATTCAATTCTGTGTGTTACTCATTTTCAATCAGTACCTGTAACAATTAGCATGCATTTCTAACCCACAATTAATTAAATATATCATTTTCTATAATTGTTTGTGTATTAAGGTTTTAAAAAGCAGAGACATTAATTTATCAAAAAGGCCCATCTAGTCAAAGCTATGGTTTTTTCAGTAGTCATGTATGGATGTGAGAGTTGGACCATAAAGAAAGCTAAGTGCCAAAGAATTGATGCTTTTGAACTGTGGTGTTGGAGAAGACTCTTAAGAGTTCCTTGCACTGCAAGGAGATCAAACCAATCAATCTAAAATAAATCAACTCTGAATATTCTTTGGAAGGACTGATGCTGAAGCTGAAACTCCAATACTTTTGCCACCTGATGCGAAGAACTGACTCACCGGATATTGGGAAAGACTGAAGGCAGGAGGAGAAGGGGACAACAGAGGATGAAATAGTTGGGTGGCATCACTGACTCGATGGACACGAGTTTGAGCAAGCTCCAGAAGCTGCTGATGGACAGGGACGCCTGGCATGCTGTAATCTATGGGGTCACAAAGAGTCGGACATGACTGAGTTGAACTGAATGGCTACTTTCATGTCAACTTGCCTAGATCACAGTACCCAGGTATTTGGTTAAATGTTATTCTAGAGGTATCTTTGAAGATATTTTCAGATGGCATTAAAACATCAGAATTTGAATAAAGTGTATTATGTTCAATCATGTGGTCAGGGCTCATCCAATTAGCTGAGTCATAGGAAAATGACTGACCTCACTGGAAGAAAGAATTCTGCCACAGATGGCCTTTAGGCTTGAACTACAATTTTTCCCTTGGTCTCTAGCCTGGATTAGATTTTAGGTTTACTAGCCTCCACAATTACATGAGTCAGTTCCTTAAAATAAATCTGTCTCTTGCAACTCATTGACTCTTTTTCTGGAGAACCTTGACTAATACACCTCCTTAGGAGAAAGGGACAACAGAGAATGAGATGGTTGGATGTCATCACTGACTCAATGGACATGAGTTTGAGTAAACTCCGGGAGTTGGTGATGAACAGGGAAGCCTGGCATGCTGCGGTCCATGGGATCACAAAAAGTCAGACATGACTGAGCGACTGAACTGAACTGAATGAAAAATTTCTGCTTTTTATAGGAAAGTCTGAAGTATCACATTTTTGTGTGTTCCTCCAGGACCCTTCCTTTCTTCTATCATTCTTCCTCAACTATTTACAAATTATATACTATGGACTCAAATAAAAAGCACAAGTACAGAACCATGTATATATCAATTCAGTTCAGTTCAGTCACCCAGTCACGTCTCTTTGCAACCTCATGGACAGCAGCACGCCAGGCTTCTGTGTCCATCACCAACTCCCAGAGCTTGCTCAAACTCATGTCCATTGAGTTGGTGATGTCATCCAGCCATCTCATCCTCTGTCGTCCCCTTCTCCTCCCACCTTCAATCTTTCACAGCATCAGGGTCTTTTCAAGTGAGTCAGTTCTTTGCATCAGGTGGCCAGAGTATTGGAGTTTCTGCTTCAGCATCAGTCCTTCCAATGGATATTCAGGACTGATTTCTTTAGAATTAAATGGTTTGATCTCTTTGCAGTCCAAGGGACTCACAAGAGTCTTCTCCAACACCATAGTTCAAAAGCATCAGTTCTTAGGTGCTCAGCTTTCTTTATGGTCCAACTCTCACAGCTCTCATATGACTAATGGAAAAACAGTAACTTTGATTAAATGGACCTTTATTGGCAAAGTAATGTACATATAGCCAATACATATACTTTTCTGGGTAATCATTATTTTTACATTTACTCCATTAATGTACATAACAACTATTTTTATTACTGAACTGTTGCTCATGAACATGAAATTTATATTTTTCAAGGTGACTAACTTGGGACTAGGGAGTAACTTTGGTATTAGGAGAATGTGATTCAATCTCAACCTGTAGGCATGAATTTTGTGTTCCTTCATATCAATTAAAGTGATATTATTATGCCATTATTGAATATAATAGCTTCAAAATAAGTTCATTTGAATTGAAATAAATTTCAATCCTGATAGCTATCTTGGTTGTGAAAGCATTTCTTTAATCATATTAAATGATTTGGATATTCTTAAGTCTGTTAATGGTACGAAGAAGTTAGATAGCAGTGGTATACTAGAATATAAAGAAAGAAAATGAATGAAAATCTAACCCTCATATTTCTTCCAGAGGAAGTATTTTCCAGTCATAAATTCAAACAAAAATTCATAGGCCTGATGAATTGGAAACAAATTGCATTGTCATTGAGGTAATAGGCAGTCTAAATTACACCTCAGAATCTGAAAAATATGCTAGACACAGAAACATAAAGTAAAAAGAAAATTCTTTGGTGTCAAATAAAGTATAAGTACTAAATACTAATTATTGTTGTAACAGTCAGTCCATAAAGCTTTTGCATAACCATTAGATATCTCAGAAATCTTAATGACTGTAGTTTGAAAGTAAAAAATCCTTAAGCAAATGTATATCATCACTCTGGCTATATTTTCTACTTCAACTTCAGAATATAAAAGAACTCATCTTGTTGGGAAAAACGCATGTCTTGAAACTAGGGGGAAAAAAAAGTTGCTTTCTTTACTGATCTTAGTGTATACAAATATATCTAGTAGGTTTTGTTGACCCTCAAATGCCAGATCTTCCACAGCCAGTTAGGGCTGTGTCCAGTGACATACTGGTAAATATTTAACAACTGCATCTTAAAACAAAGTATGCCCTGATCTGTAATATGTTAATATCCTTGGTGAAATACTCCATCAAGGACAACGTGAAGCTAATGGTATGAGGTCACTGAATTTAGAACTGGAAAGAGATAGACCAGTCAGCTATCCAGAACTGCTGTGAACTGGCATCAGCCATTGCTTGTGCCCGCTGACCCTCAGTTCTATGTCTCGCATGTGTGTGTGCCAGTCACTTCAGTCATGTCCAACTCTTTGCAGACCTGTGGATTGTAGCCAGCCAGGCTCCTCTGTCCATGGGATTCTCCAGGCAAGACTACTGGAGTGAGTCGCAATGCCCTTCTCCAGGAGGTGAAAGAACTCAGGCTTGTGTTTGAGCACAACGTCCAAGACAAGGAGAGATTCTACTTGAAACCCGGATTTCTGCATCTAAAGTTCATATTTGCACTTACTCAATTATATTCCTGTATATGTTTGTACATGTGTGTAGTCATTTACTTTGTATAACATCTTAGAATTGATAAAGGGAATAAATGAACATTTTAAAAGGTTTTGATATATATTATGAATCATCTTCTTGAAAGGCTGTACCTACTTAGACTTAGGCAGCCTGACTGTAACAAGGGAAGCAGCAAATGTGAATTGGGTTTATTCAAGATTTGTCCTGTTCATGTGTTTCCCACAAAAGAATTTCTTGGCCCATCCTGACTGCCTTTTATAAAAATTAAATATCATCTAAGTAATTGACACAATGAACCGGAAAGAAATGAAACTACTGGAAAGATGACTGAACTCCTCCTTCAAAGTGCACAAGATGCAGAGTGAGCATGCCATGTGTGACTAATGAAACCATATTTAAAGAGTCCCTAAGATTTTCAGCTACAGCCTTTGCATTCTCTGTGCAGTATCCTCTTTTACTTCCTCAAAGTGCTGCCAATTTATTTTGAATTCTAAATACAATGAAAACTTTCCAATCCATTCCTCCCACCCCTTTGTCTTAGCTATAACTCAACTTAAAACGAAAGAAAAACTTCTTTAACCATCTCCACCCATTTCCTCTCACTTGTTTCTTTCTTTAAATCTCCTTTTTGAGAAATCTCTCAGTGAGTAAGTGCAAATATGAACTTTAGATGCAGAAATCCTGGTTTTAAGCAGAATTTCTCCTTGTCTTTGACCATGTGCTCAAACGCAAGCCTGAGTTCCTTTACTTATAAGGGATAATATCCTCCTAAGCAGGGCTTTTACAAGATTACTAATAATGATATTTAATATAAATAAATATAAATGAAAACTATTTTACACCTCTCACTCTGACAGTCACTTTTCCCAGTTCTATCTGCCCTTTTAGTCTTTTAGTAAATTATTGGAGATAAATATGAAATAATTGATGTTTCTTGTTCTACAGACAATAAACAGAGTAAATTAGCCACTTAGAATCTTCTGTGGTCCTGTTAAATGTGTCAAACATCACTGTTTGCATTTTTAGGCCTTTTCAAATATTTTTAATTGATGAAACATATTGATAATTTTTTATTGAGAATTTACAAATCCTCAATAATATTTGCTTTTATATTAAAGTTATTGTTTTCATACAATCAATACTTAGTGCAATTTTTATGTTTATTTTTCTGGAAAAAGGATCATTTCTGAACTCGAAATCAGTCATAGCCATATGTAATGACTTTTTTTTTTTTATTTGCCTGTTTTTCTCCTTCTATGATAAAAAAAGGTGGCAATAAGAAGAGAAAAGATTTAGCACTGAAGGATAGTCCATTAGACAATCGTATGTCATGTGACCAAAATTTAAAGAAGGATATCTCTTTCCTTTTCATACCAGTCACTCTTCTGTCAGCTTAAAATTTTAAAGCTAAAGTATATCAACCAAGAGCTCTTTATAGCATGATATAAAAATAAATACATTTCAAAATATTTTCCCTAAGGCTTAGAATTTAAGAAATATATTTATTTTTGTTGAAAGTATTTGCAGGTTTCACTTTTATGCTACTAAAAGTCATAGTTTAATGAAAAGTATATTGCCTAGAGTCATTTTGTTAACAAATTAGTTAAACTGAGGCTCAGTGCTTTTTTGTTTGTCTTTCTTAATTTTTATTTACATTCTCATTAAAATGTTAATATTTTAGAAATATTCTGGCTAAAGTTTATCCAGATCCCTTAAGCTCACTCCTGTGTTTTTGGCTTCATGTTGAAAAGAAAAATGACACAGAACCCAGTATTTCATGAGACTATCAAACCACCAGTTAACTCCTTTCTTTGACTTGTATGGTTTTCTTACAGCCAAAAAAAACAAAAGAAAATAGAGAGAAAGGAGGTATATAGAAATGTTAAGAGATTATATCTTTAGATAGATTAATTTGAAAAGCAACCCTTCATAACTACCTTTTATTAAAATACAAGCATGAGAAAAAGTAACTGGAAAAAATTAGAAAAAGTGACTGGAAAAGATTAGAAAAAGACTTTTTATTTATGCGAATTTATAAACACAAAACACAATCAGATCACAACTGCAATGCTGAAAACAAATGTATTGAAATAGATATCTGATTTCATTGGGGTAACAGATGCTTGACTAATTCAAGACATCAACAAGGATGTGGAAACAGTAGGCTATTAAGTTACCCCATGATGTGTCAAAGCTTGAAATTTGGAAAAGATGCAGTTCAGTGAATTGCTGGCTTAATTGTGTGAACTGCTGTTGTTATTAAAACTTGATTTTTAAAACTTTATTTCTCTATTGCATCACTACCTACATCTTAAAGTATACTAATTATTGTTATAACTTTAAAACACTGTGCACTGAAATCTAGCAATACTAATAATAAAATAGGAAATTGAAAGGGCATCTGTAAATCATAGAAAATAATTATTATGATTTTGCCTGCAACAACTGTTTTGGAGAGGTGGGGGTGGGTTGGTGATTCTTGTTTCTTTTCTTCCAGATTCACTATCATTGTTTTCATGTTTCAGGGAATGCTAAGGCTGGTTACATAAATGTGTTAATCTCGGCAATCTAATTATTTCAGTCTAATCTAGTCTCAATTAAATTACTTAGAAGGCAGAAACCACATGGAGCATCCTGCCAGAAGGCTTAAAACCTAAATTTTCAACAACAACAAAAAAACTTTCTGTTATGGGAAGTCAAAAGGGATAGAGTAAGAACCATAAGAATGGAGAATCTAAAATATTCAGTATCTTTCCAGGAAATATTCAATATATGTCTATGGACTAACAGGTAAACTCAGTACCTAACTGAGTGCTGGCACCAAGATTAATTCTGAAAAGTCAAGACTTGAACCTCTCAGGTTAATGGTATTTGTATGCAAGTTTTTTCTTGATGCTCATGAACTCTTTCGTCACCTCCGTCTGCCCTTGTCCTCCTTAGCTTCCTATCACACCAGGTTAATTGCATTCCTTTTACCTAGGAGTTTCTGAACCCACTGGGTGGCAAGGTGTGCCCTTTATGGTAAGAGGTAGCATATGTCAAGTATATTTCCAAGCTTTAATAGGCTAGACTCAAACCAAATGCAGGGAACTTTAAACAACCCCTCCAAATTCCAAGACATTTTCAAAGCCCAGACAGAGAAGGAACTCTGATAGGGATCACTGGCAAATTTAGATCATGATTTTCATTGTTGCTAAGGATGGTAGCTTTTGGGGAAGACACACAGGAACAATAGGTTGACTTTATTAGTAATTTACATTTATGGTTTCTTTGCCTTTTTACTATGTTGGTATCTCTATGTGGGGCCTTTGTGATCTTTTGGATCCATCTTCCTTTCTATTCCATTCTTTAGAATTTCCTGAGGAGTGTCTCCAGATGGACTTGAACTTTCCATTATGGAAAGTGCCCTACCTTGGCAAGCTCCAGGGGATAAGATTAGATGAGTTGAAGGGGGAGAGAGGGCAGGCTGATTTTGCTTGCCTAGGTTAAACGAGTTTGGCTAATACAAATGTAACTCATGAAATCTTGGACAAAGCACAAACAATAATTGTGATATGCCACATTTGTCAAATGTATTCTCTGAACCTAGTGCCCTCAGGGTCAGGGTCCCAGATAAATGGCAGGTGCCTGTCTTTGTTTTTGGCATCTCTCTCTCTAGACACACACACTGTCTTTATACACACACACTCATGTACACACATACACAGGAAATTTTGAGTAGTTGATACTAGAGACAAATCATTAATTCCCAAATAGTGTTTTTGTTTACATGTTGTGTTGGTAATTTGGACATTTCAATAATATTCCAGCTTTTTATCTCACTTTGTAAGTTAATGAGCATACAGTTTGCTATGCTTTATTATTATAATTATTGTCTACCAAGGTGGCTGTCAGTATTCCAGATTGTGACTGCCTTTGCTTTGCTATTCTGGTCCCCAATATGAGGAAGACAACCACACACACAAAAAGATATCAGCCAATCCATGGCATAAATATCAAATACATATACCATGAGTTAGAAATAAAGAAATAGTCCTTTGTTGTTTTAAGCAACTGAATTTTTGGCTTTGTTTGTTTCCAAAGTGTAATGTAGCCTATCCAGACAGTTACATACATGAAGAAAGTATGTTTGGTTCTTAAATACCAATGCAAGTAGGGGAAAATATGGATGTAAGCTAGTTTCATGGGCTTAAATGCAAACTAAGAGAGAAGGTGTTAAGAGACAGGATGCTGTGATGTTACATAGTAGAATTAAACTTGATTATTAGTGTCAAAAATGTACATGTTAAACTCATATAGTGCATCTATTTTTTCTCAAATAATAAAGTGGGAAATAAACAGTGGTTTTTGTGTAACAGATAAAAACACGGTGTTTCATAACACTCTCAAACTAAATCACATGAGAAATATGATAAATGAAAACACCAGGTTCTTGTGTAAGGGAAATAACAACAAAGCACATGAGGAAAACCAGAATAACCTAAAAATGACATACTGTATGATACATCTAGGCAGCGAATTTTAAGCGGTTCGTGAAAACACCTTCTTCAAATTTCTCTCAAAATAAGTTCCCTGAGTCCTATGTGTGAACATACTTCTAACAAATTTATTTTCCCCCTTTAAAATGCCAACATTGCTCTTCATTTCCACGTACTAAGTTAAACATTTTTTGTTGTTGTTGTATTTTGGCAACAACTGTGGAGACAATATCATTTCACTAGTTCTATATTGCAAAGGTTGTGCAATAAGAATCCCCAAAGTGAGTTTTATTAAAAGTGATTGTTGCATGATTTTTTTCCTAAATACTATTCTTGGAAACGATGGAAAACCAATTTAACATTGTCAGCCAAACTGGTGTATATTTGCTATGCAAAGAGCAGCACACTAGAATTGGACAATGTAAAAATTGAATTATTCTTTATAAATTTTCAAGTCAACAATAAAATATACCCTATCAATTTTAATTTATTTATAAATAAGCAGTTATTTTAGATACATTCAAAACCACAATTTGAACCCTGGGAAAAATCTAGATAAGAGTTTGATGTGACATGGATATGTAAACTTAAGACAATTTCTCTCAGTTATAATTCTGTAAAAACTTGTAGTCAGTGAGTCCTGTTAGAATACATCCTTGCTTCAGTTTAATTCCACCCCTTGAGTGAATTTCTTTTTGTTTACATACTATCAGTGTAGGCTACACCTACACCTCATTAAGGTGGATTATTCTTAAAAGTTCTTTCCTGTCTCTATTGTTGTTCAGTGGCTAAGTCATGTCTGTGACTCCATGGACTGCAGCACACCAGGCTTCCCTGTCCTTCATCATCTCCCCGAGATTGCTCAAACTCACATCCATTGAATCAGTGATGATATTCAACCATCTCATCCTCTGCCACCCCTTTCTCCCCCTGCCCTCAATCTCTCCCAGCATCAGGGTCTTTTCCAATGAGTTGACTCTTCCCATCAGGTGGCCAGAGTATTGGAGCTTTAGCTTCAGCATCAGTCCTTCTAATGAATATTCAAGGTTGATTTCCTTTAGATTGACTGATTTAATCCCCTTGCTTTCCAAGGGACTTGCAAGAGTCTCCTCTAGCTCCACAATTCAAAACCATCAATTCATTTTTTAGTGCTCAGCCTTCTTTATGGTCCAACTCTCACATCCACACATTACTACTGGAAAATCCATAGCTTTGACTATACAGACATAATTTGACTATATTTGACTATAATTTTGTCAGAATAATTATGCCTCTGCTTTTTAATATGTTGTCCTGGTTTGTCATAGCTTCTTTTCCAAGGAGAAAGTGTCTTTAAATTTCAAGGTTGCATTCACTCTCGGCAGTGCTTTTGGAGCCCAAGAAAATAAAATCTGTCATGATTTCCACTTTTCTCTCATCTATTTGCCATGAAGGGATGGGACCAAATGCCATGAAATTCATTTTTTGAATGTTGAGTTTTAAGCCAACTTTTTCACTCTTTTCTTTTACCAAGAGGCTCTTTATTTCCTTTCCACCTTCTTCCATAAGGGTGGCGTCATCTGTATATCTGAGGTTGTTGATGTTTCTCCCAGCAATCTGAGTCCATCTTGTTTGTCATCCCACTCAGCATTTCACATGTTGTACTCTGTACAGAATTTAAATAAGCAGGGTGACAACGTACAGCCTTGATGTACTCCTTTCCCGGTTTTGAACCAGTCTGTAGTTCCACGTCCCACTCTAACTGCTGCTTCTTGACCTGCTTACATGTTTCTCAGGAAGCATTAGGTGGTCTAATTTCCCATCTCTTGAAGAATTTTCCACAGTTTGTTGTGATGCACACAGTCAATGAAGCAGAAGTAGATGTTTTTCTGGAATTCCCTTGCTTTCCCTATGATTCAGCAGATGTTGGCAATTTGATCTCTGGTTCACTGCCTTTTCTACATCCAGCTTTTACATCTGTGAGTTCCCGGTTCATGTATTGTTGAAGCCTGGCTTGAAGGATTTTGAGCATTACCTTACTAGCATGTGAAATGAGCACAATTGTGTGGTAGTTTGACCATTCTTTGATGCTGCTTTTCTTTGGGATTGAAATGAAAACTGACCTTTCCCAGTCCTGTAGCCTCTGCCAAGTTTTCCAAGCTTGCTGGCTTGTTGAGTGAAGCACTGTAAAACCATCCTCTTTTAGCATTTAAATATTTGTATTGTTTTTTGTCCCATGTCTCACACTATACTTAGAAAACTTAGTGCTAGAATGCACAGATATTGTTGTGCTGTGGCACAGTTATTGAACACTGGCTGTTCAATTTTTTTCTTCTTTGCTTTAAATATTATATTTGGAATCATTGCCCTTCTGGACTGAAATGTGGACAAGTTTTCACAAGAAAAGTAGACTAGATAGAGCTTGTTTTCTGATCATCATTCTACCTGCACTGCTTTGGCTTAATGTAGTAAAAGTTATTGTCCCTGTCTTTTGCTACAACTTCAAAGAAAATGCATCACTACTATGCAAAGTACAGAAGTACATGGATTCAATGAGTATGACATCCATTAAGAAAACTTTCCCAAGTGCTTTGGAAACACAGGGAACCCAAACAATTTTTCAGTCATTTACCAAAAATCACAAACATATCATTTCAAGAATGAAACAGTAAGCACTAAAGTTAGAGAAGAAACCAATATACAGAGTTTTTCTCTTCTTTATTCAATGTCCTTTTACATTCTTAGGTAGAAAGAAAAAAAATATATGTAGATTGATCTTGATTGATACCAAGAGTGAGTAGAATGGAAGCAAATAAATCCATGTAATCAGCAAATGGAGCATAATGTATAAATCTGCTTATTAATTTGATAACTTGAAGAATTTCCAATTTTATATTATATGTACATTATGTGGCTTTACATAATTCAGAAAAATTCTTCACACTTATTTTCCCAAATTTTATTGATATACTTGTTTTTATAAGCGACCATGGAAAATTTATGGAAGCATCACTAAATGTTTTAGTAATCCTAAAAATAATGGTATTATAATTGTGCAAGTTTATTTAAAAACATACATAATGTCTTAGACTTATTATGAGCTGATATGCAACTAGTACCTTTTGAGATTTTTTTCAAATAAGCATATATATATATTTTAATATCTGTGTTTCTTGACTATTCATTGGTGATTATCTACACAGGACCTTAAAACTCAAGAAATTACATCAAGGTACCCTATTTTCTGGATTTTTTTAAAAAAACTATTTTAATATTTCATTTAATCTGGTGACCATATCCTATTAGCTCATTCATATCTCTATCTCCTCAAATTAATATGTATATGTATATATATATATATGTCTTGTCAATCATCTTTCAATCTTCTTCCTTTATAAGACCAATGACATGCAGATTTTTGTGATTTACAACCCTTATCTTATTCCATTAATTTCTGCATCTTCAATTTCAGTTCCTGGCTGCCTCCCAACTCTGTCTAACTAAATTGTTTTAAGATGACTATCGGATGTCTAGGTAGTCATTATTTCTGGAAGCTGTCTTCTACCTTTCAACCTTTAAATGATATATACAGCTGTCAAAAACCTGGACATAATCCCAGCCAGGCACTGAGTTTCCTACTAAGAAGCATATTAAGGCTGTCACTGGGATACTTCTTGAGAAAAGAACCAAAAGATGCTAAATAATGGTCACAGTCTCACTCAAACTCTAATTTTTTTGTATGGTAATTAATAAAAGGGAAAGCTGCCATGTTTGTTTTAAGAGCAATGAGAGTAAATCTGTTTTGTCTTGTTTTGTTTTTTTTTAATGAGTATTAACAAATACATCCCTGAAAGTGTCAGCCCAGTTCCCCTAGAGTGCGATTTTACTGAAATTCCCAACAAGGATGAAGAACTAAAAATTTGGAAGAGATTCTGAATCCTCTAAAAATATGAAACATGTCAAAAAGAAGTGTCAAGTTCATTTATATTCTTGAGACTTTTCTTCTTTTTCTGAAACCTGTTAAGGGCAATACGAGCCATATAAACATAAAATGACATGTTTATTCATAGTTTGATTTTGTGTTTAATTTCAATACCTCTCATTTCAGATATCCAGCAATACCTAATTCTCTTTTAAAAAAAATTTTCATTTGATTTGTAATTGCTTCCCTGAGCTTTGATTTTTGAAGTTATTGGAAATCTTGTAAGGATTAAGTAACTCCAACCCCTTAGTAGACATCCAGCCACATGCTCAGCCATTTTTTTTCCACTGGAGAGATTTTTTAATTAATCAAAAAATGACCTAACTTGTAGAAACCCAGAAAACCTCAAAATTATGTTTTGCATATTTTAAGTTAAATTCTAATGATATTTTTTTTAAAACTCAGCTTAAAACATTTCTTATAAAATTTAAAATAGTATATTAAATAGCAGCAATCAATAAAATTGAGTTTTCAGTTATCAATAAAGAAGCCATGTTGATTTAAGGCATGTTTTTCTAAGTATTTTACAGCACTTGTACAGAAATCTTTACTGTTCACTTGTCATTTTACTCAAAAACTTAAAAGTTTATTTGGAAGTATGGGTTGTAAAACTTTTAGTCCAATTCAAAGAAAGATTGAAGTACTGTGAGTATAAATGGACCTAACGGACCTGGAAGTCTAATCCTCTAAGTCACAGATGACTCTTAAAAATGTGATTCCCCTAATATCCCAAAGTTATTTCAGTTCAAAACTAGAACTAGTAGTCAAATATTTTATTTTTATCCTAGTTCTCTTCTTACAATTATACCAAGGTCAAGAGCTAACTGTTACAATAAAGCCTTTACCTACCTGAGCACTCAACAGTAACAAACTGATTTCTAAGGCGTTTATTTGTTCATTATTAAGTTAGACAGGCATATGTATATGTGAAATACATGATAAATGTTATATATAGTTTTAAAACATTTACAAATGTATGTGTTATATATAATTTGACAATATTTGGGAAAATTACTACACAAAAGTTTGCATAAAGTCATTATTGGTGCAGAAAATTAGAGGATTATCAGCTACACCTAGTCTTCATCATATAAATAATTGGTTTATTCTAAAAAGGAGTCTTTGTTAATCTTATTAATGCACAAAAGCATCTTTGGAATTGATTTTCTATAATAAAAATAAATACCAGTGACTAACTGAATAAAATATAGTAATACAAAGGGTTCATCTAGTCACTTACCATTTCTTTCAATCAACAGACACTTTTAAGTGCCCATTTACCCATCACCATGGCTAGATCACATAAAAACAGGGAAAAATAATGATGATACCAGGATTATGGTGGGAGTATTAAATACTAACTGAGCAACTAGTGAAGTAAATATTTTTAAACTATGACAAATTCAATGAAGATAAAGTACAGTGTCCTAAAAGGTAATATAGCAGATCTGACCTTGTCTTGGGGATCAGAAAAACCTTTTCCTGAGAGTGCACTGGTTCATCTGACACTAAAAGGATGGTGTGAGAAGTGCATTTTAAGAAAGAGTGGTGGTAGGGTAGGGATGATATGGCAGCAGGAGTGGCAGGATAGTGGATTCCAGACATACAAATCAGGACTGGAAAGGATAGTGTTTGAAGAGTGCAGTCTAACCTGAAGGAGGCAGTGTCAGAGGAGATGATGAGGAGCACACAAAATCAAGAAATGTTTAGAAAGAAAATATCATATATTTAATGGAAAGGATTTTGTGAGTGATTACATACTGAGGATAAATCAAAAGAGAGGCTTAAGAATTATACCTAAGCTTTGACCTTTTAAATCAGTGTTAATAATATCAGTTATTTTTTTTCATATCAACCATGATTTTAGTAAAAGTATCATCTATATCAGATTTGAATGCTACAAAAAAATCATTATTAGTTTGTGAGTTATTTTTCTTTTTCCATTATTATTGATAAGTTGTAATTATCTTCTGATTATCCCATAACAGCAGTAACTTTGCTTTGTGAATCATGCTTGAATGCAGAGAAAATGAAGGGAGGGATTAATAAGAGCTTTCAGCTGATATTGCTCAGGGATGCTTTAATTCATGACAGAAGAGAAATTAGCACAGTATCCAACTGCATGTAATTATATGCAATTTATAAATTTACCATTTTCACCAATTACTCTTTACTCTGTCATAAATGCAATTCCACTTTATAACTATTGGAACAGATGACTGTTTGAACTTTCAAAAGCAAAAGTTATTGTTAGCAATTTAGTGCTTTGAAAGAACCAAAGTTGACATTCATACATTTCTTGGCTTAAAAAAAAAAGAAAAAAGTGAGTCCTAAAAGACATTCAGCCAATTCCAGAAGCACTATGTTTGCTGCTTTCCATTTTCATCTTCATTAAGTGGAAGGTTCAAGAAGGTCAAATGAGGGAGGGTACTGACAGACAAAGTGTATTGGACTCCTTTAAGAAAGATCAACAATACCTTTAGAAGGTCAGGTGAGTTATTGCATTTGACTTAGCTTTGATTTTGACTTAGAAATAGAAGAAAAATCTAATAAAATAGTGAAAGGCCAAAGTAAAAATAAAATAATTTGCTGGCTGTGGTAGTAAAGAGAGAAAGAGAGGGGAAGGGAAAGGAAGAGGGAGAGAGACAGAAATACACATACTTATAAGCTAGTCTTACAAAAATTTTCCGGAGGAGAGGGAAGGAAATTAAAAAGGAAAAAGAAGTGAAATTACCATCTAATGTGTATGAACTGTGCTTATGTTCTGGTAAGCTAAATAATTTGCTTTTGTGGAACAATTTTAAATACTCTCAGCATATTAGACAGACTTTGTTTTCTTGGGCTAGTCTTAGCCCATCCAACTACTTCATCCTCTGTCGTCTTCTTCTCCTCCTGCCTTCAGTCTCTCCCAGCATCAGAGTCTTTTATAATAAGTCTGTTCTTTGCATCAGGTGACCACAAGTATTGGAGCTTCAGCATCAATCCTTCCAAAATCACTGCAGATGATGACTGCAGCCATGATATTAAAAGATGATTACTCCTTGGAAGAAAAGCTATGACCAGCTTGGAAGCATATTAAAAAGCAGAGACATTACTTTGCCAACAAGGGTCCATCTAGTTAAAGCTATGGTTTTTCCAGCAGTCATATATGGATATCAGAGTTGGACTATAAACAAAGCTGAGCACTGAAGAAGTGATGCTTTTGAACTGTGGTGTTGGAGAAGACTCTTGAGAGTCCCTTGGACAGCAAGAAGATCCAACCAGTCCTTCCTAAAGGAAATCAGTCCTGAATATTCATTAGAAGGACTGATGCTGAAGCTGAAGCTCCAATACTTTGGCTACCTGATGTGAAGAACTGACTCATTTGAAAAGATCCTGATACTGGGAAAGACTGAAGGCAGGAGGAGAAGTGGGCAACAGAGGATGAGATAGTTGGATGACATCACTGACTTGATGGACATGAGTTTAAGCAAGCTGAGGGAGTTGGTGAAGGACAGGGAAGCCTGACCTGCTGCAGTCCATGGGGTCACAAAGGGTCGGGCTGAGCTACTGAACTGAACTGAACTGAAGCATATTAGAATATTTAATAACATGCTTGAAGGATTTCCAAACTCAAAATTACATTCCACAAGTCACCCATAATTCCAATCTTAATATTGCTACATCATAAACACATCTCACAATGTCTATAAACACATCTGGATTTATCATATAGTCACTCTTGAATTATGTGTTGCTAGATTTTTTTTTATTATTGCCCATATGGTATCTTTAAGTAATTAGAAGATAAATGTCTGATATGTTTTAGTTAACATCTAATATTGTTCTAGAGCAACTGAAACATCCTGCTATACATCAAAATGCATGTCCAGCTCTACAAAACATTCCAATGGCAAATATCATTGCATTGTATGACTTCTCCATTGTAGGGGGAAACATAAATGCTGTACTTGGATCAAAATTTAGTGTTGTATTCAAAATGTGTTCATGGTATCTCAGGAACCCATGGCAACTCATTAAGAATTAATATTCTAGTTCATCTTAAAACAAGAGATGTCTAATTAAACCCACCAATAATCCATTGATGAATTATCTTCTTCACCATTTTTAGAGATGGGGGAAAAGACATTTGGGGAGGCTAAATAAAAGTCCAACATCTCAAAGGTAAGATGTGTCATGTGGAAACAAGAGCATTGAAAGTTTAGGTTTTATTCTGTTTATTTTTCCTCCATAAACTGGAAAAACAAATTAGCAACAGATGTGTATGCATACATGCACGGACTAATCTAGAGAGTCAGAAGAACTGAAACATGAGCATACATAACAGCAAACTTGATAAAGAGTAAACATATAATCTCTCCTTCTGGAAACCTTTTAAAGTTTTGCAGGAGAGGAAAAAGCTTTTTTTCCCCTTTTTCCTCACTTATAGAAATTAACAGGTTAAATTACAACCTGAAACATTTTCCCCTAATATATTAAGATATGTTTTAATAATTCCCAAGCAAGATACGGACATCCTCTTACTTGTTGAAATATGAACACATAACTACTGTCCCCTTGCATCACTAATAAAATGGTTGGTCTCTGGCTATCCCAGGGAGCGTAAAATGAAATACATATTCATATATCCTCTATTTACTAATTTATAAGGCAGGCATTGAATATTTAATGTCTGTATGAATTAACAGAAAAGCTATAATGCCAACAAAATGGATAGGCTATGCTTGAACTACTCTTCATGTGCCTACCTCTCTCAAGGCAATCTATCTGCAGGAAAGGTAATAGATAACAACTGGGATTTTAAAAGGCCTTGCATTTTCTTTAGCTCAAGAGCCTCTAATAAAAAACATCTGTCCAATATCCAAGATTTCTCTGACATAGCATTATCTAAAATGTTGGATTACTTGCTAGGGAATCGGTGCAAAGAGGTGATACTATATTTTAAAATAAAATTCCATCTGATTTCAGCCCGAAAGAAATACCAGTATAAAGTTCAGTTACCTCTCACAAATTTCAAATGAGCATCTCTTTTCATTAAATCTCTAACTTAGCCTGCTGAAGTGACAAATGGTTCAAGAACATTCTTGAAGAGTTTAGCTTGCAGGAAGTAGAAAACAACCTTGGTTAAAGTTGCAAAGGACAAGTAGAGAGCAGAACTCATATGCTTGATATACATTTTCTGTAAATACCAAAGATTTAAACCAAAATGGGAAGACTGCAGCTGAATATTTCACTTTGTGCCTCTGAGTGTGGCATCTGTGTGCCTAAGGCTTCCACTCCAGACCACAGATTTATTTGCCCTGTTTGAATCTCTAAAGATTCTTCTGTGATTCATTTCCCTCTCAACTGCTCTGTAGAAAACTAAATTCTTTTTCACCTGCTACAGAAAGTTTTTATCAACAAAAATACCACAGTACAGAGATTATTGCTTTCAGCTGCATGGGCAGATGTAGGCACACTCATGTCTAACTTGCTAATTGAATAGATCTATAAATTATCTATGAGTCATAAATAGACATCCTGCAAAAGAAAGAAATGGTGTACTTGAATTAGCTTTCCTATACTCCTCAGTCTCCTACATTTTTAAACTTTTCTTCACATCCTGTTGCACTTCATACTGCTGTTATTTCTGCTTTGCTTTCTCTTTTCATTTTTTTTTAATAAATAATCTCTTTTGGTGTTATAATTTTATTGTTAGAGTCAAAACTGTTGTATACTGTAGTCTGCCAAGACTCCTCTGCCCATGGAATTTTCCAGGCAAGAATACTGGAATATGGTGTAATTCCCTACTTCAGGGGATCTTCCAGACCCAGGAATCAAACTTGCATCTCTTGTGTCTCCTGCATTGACAGGTGGATCTTTGCCACTAGTGTCACCTGGGAAGTTCCCAAACTATTACTTTAAAATCAATGTGTCCGTGGTTGTTGTTGTTTGTTGTTATTGTTTAATTAGAGAATAACTGCTTTACAATATTGTGGTGTTTTCTGCTTTACAATGAAGTGAATCAACTATATGTATACATATATCCCTATCTTCTGGCACCTCCCTCCCAACTCACCCTATCCCGCCATCACAGAACACCAGGCTAAGTAAGCATTTTGTTCTATGCAGCAGGTCCCAATTAGCTAACTATTTACACATGGTAATTTATGTATGTCATTCCTAATCTCCCAATTCATCACACCCATCCTTTCCCCCATCTCATGTTCATTCTCCATGTCTGCATCTCTATTCTTTCTCTGCAAATAGGTTCATCTGTACCATTACAGAAAATATCAACTGAATATGTATTTCAGTCCTGTGTTGGCCATTCTCTTATTGCTTGTTAGTTTAAAAAAAAAAAAAGTCTTAAAATATTCCATGAGATGAATATCTTGTCCTCATGAAGATTCAACTTACATTTTTAATACATAGCTAATTCTCCTTCGATATTTTGAAATCTTTTCTTCAGTAATTCCCAGTCTTATTTGATCCAGGAAGCCATATATGAATTCTATATTTGGGGAAACTGAGATATAGAAATTGGGTCTATAATCTCAAACATCTATATGAGCAGATAGAAATCCCACACTAGACATATCAAATTCCTTTAATCCCTTCATTGCCTGAAGAGCATACCTTGATAAGAGGTTTAAAAGGAAGAGGGCTCCCCTTGTGTCTCAGCTAGGAAAAGAATACACCTGCAATTCTGGCGATTTGGGATGATCCCTGGATTGGGAAGATCCCCTGGAGAAGGGAAAGGCTACTCACTCCAGGATTCTGGCCTGGAGAATTCCAACTACAGTCCATGGGCTCACAAAGAGTCAGACACCACTCAGCAACTTTCACTTTCACTTTCTTTAAAAGAAAGAAGGGGGCAAGGGGCAGGTGTTGATTTTTTTCACTTGCAATCTTCCAAACTCCAATCTTGATGGCATTGTGGAATTTCATCACTTAAATAATGTCCTTACAATTCTACTACTATGTCTCATAGTAGTTTATGTACAGAAATAAGAATTTTGAAGTTAAAAACTTTGTATCTGACATACATATTTACTCCGTTATTGTTAAGCAAGTTCAACTGAGTCACTTAACCTCTCAAGGCTTCACATCTCATGTCTGCAAAAAGGCACAAAAAAATAATGGTCAGTGTCTAGGTCAATTCCTCGGATTTAGTAGACATTTTAGAAGTGTTTTCTCACAGATTTCTTTCTCAGAATCATTGTAAGAAAAATTATACACTGTAGATTGACATATGTTTTCTTTTTTTTTTTCAATTATTTTTATTAGTTGGAGGCTAATTACTTCACAACATTGTAGTGGGTTTTGTCATACATTGACATGAATCAGCCATGGAGTTACATGTGTTCCCCATCCTGATCCCCCCTTCCACCTCCCTCTCCACCCGATTCCTCTGGGTCTTCCCAGTGCACCAAGCCCGAGCACTTGTCTCATGCATCCCACCTGGGCTGGTGATCTGTTTCACCATAGATAATATACATGCTGTTCTCTCGAAACATCCCACCCTCGCCTTCTTCCGCAGAGTCCAAAAGTCTGTTCTGTACATCTGTGTGTCTTTTTCTGTTTTGCATATAGGGTTATCGTTACCATCTTTCTAAATTCCATATATATGTGTTAGTATGCTGTAATGATCTTTATCTTTCTGGCTTACTTCACTCTGTATAATGGGCTCCAGTTTCATCCATCTCATTAGAACTGATTCAAATGAATTCTTTTTAACCGCTGAGTAATATTCCATGGTGAATATGTACCACAGCTTCCTTATCCATTCATCTGCTGATGGGCATCTAGGTTGCTTCCATGTCCTGGCTATTATAAACAGTGCTGCAATGAACACTGGGGTGCATGTGTCTCTTTCAGATCTTGTTTCCTCAGTGTGTATGCCCAGGAGTGGGATTGCTGGGTCATATGGCAGTTCTATTTCCAGTTTTTTAAGGAATCTCCACACTGTTCTCCATATCGGCTGTACTAGTTTGTATTCCCACCAACAGTGTAGGAGGGTTCCCTTTTCTCCACACCCTCTCCAGCATTTATTGCTTGTAGACTTTTGGATAGCAGCCATCCTGACTGGCATGTAATGGTACCTCATTGTAGTTTTGATTTTCATTTCTCTGATAATGAGTGATGTTGAGCATCTTTTCATGTGTTTGTTAGCCATCTGTATGTCTTCTTTGGAGAAACGTCTGTTTAGTTCTTTGGCCCATTTTTTGATTGGGTCATTTATTTTTCTGGAATTGAGCTGCAAGAGTTGCTTGTATATTTTTGAGGTTAATCCTTTGTCCGTTGCTTCACTTGCTATTATTTTCTCCCAATCTGAGGGCTGTTTTTTCACCTTACTTATTGACATATATTTTCTAGTGGCTTAAAGCAACAAGGCATGGTTCTCACTTATACTTCATGTTGATTATGTATATATTTTCTTGGTTTTATCCTCTGAAAGTGGAAGTGAAGTCACTCAATCGTGTCTGACTCTGTGCGACCCCATGAACTGTAGCCTGCACCAGGATTCTCCATCCATGGGATTCTCCAGGCAAGAATACTGGAGTGGGTTGCCATTTCCTTCTCCAGGGAATCCTCCCAAGCCAAGGATCAAACCCACGTCTCCCACATCGCAGGCAGATGTTTACCATCTGAGCCACCAGTGCAACCTTTATTCTGTGGCCCAAGGTTATAGAATATCACCAATTTGAGCACTGATTGTCTTAGTCTTAGATTGTCTTGTCTTAGTCTTTCTTGCTTCTATAACAAATACAGGGTACTACAGAATGAATAGCTGACAAAAGTAGAAATTCATTTCTCAGAGCTCTAGAGGCAGGAGAATCCAAGATCAAGGTGACAGCATAATCACATTCTGGTGGGAGCCCTATTCCTGGTTGATAGCTGGAAACTTCCTGCTGTGTCCTCACTTGATGGAAGGTTGAGGTATTTCTCTGGGGATTTTTTTTCATAAGGGCACTAATCCTACTCATGTAGGTTTCCACATTCATGTAAGCACTTCCCAAAGGCCCAACCTTTAGTACCATTCCCTTCCAGAGTTAGAATTTCAGCATTTGAATTTCAAGAGATCACAAACAAACAGACCATAGCACTAGCTGATTTTAATTGTACTCAAAGACCAAAGCGAGAAAAATGATTTCAAGTCTTGAAGATAAAACTGAGGTGAAGTCACAAATGGGAAGACAATAGTATCAAAGTTCATGTAGGCAAACAGGGTGGTTTATAAGGGGCTTCCCTTGTAACTCAGCTGGTAAAGAATCTGCCTGCAATGTGGAAGACCTGAGTTCAATTTCTGGGTTGGGAAGATCCCCTGGAGAAGGGAAAGGCTACCCACTCTGGTATTCTGGCCTGGAGAATCACATGGACTGTATCATCCATGGGGTCGCAAAGAATGGTACACGACTGAACGATTTTCACTTTCACTTTGACAAAAAGCTTGGAAATGAATAAATCAGTGTCTAAGGGGGTAACTAGCATTATGGTCTGTAAAAGATTACAGAAATTATGTGATATGTGAAGCTAGGTTTGAAATTCGTCTTGATTCTTGAACTGACGCTTCCTAGGAATCTGAGCAGGAAGATATTTGAAACAATTTACATGGGAACCAGGGTGCCCAAGATTGTACCTTCAGTTAATCCTCTGAAAAATACACCAGACATCAGAGTAGTCTACAGAGACTCAGATCTCCCACACATTGTAATCTTAATACAGGCCACTGAATATTGCTACCTATAGCTTTGAGGAAACTGCAAACGACCAAACCAAGGTAAGCAAAGTTCAGTTGTGTCCTCCAGAAAGCAGACACCAGCATGGAGTTAGAAATACAAGGAGTGTCTGAAATAATGCTTGTAAAGCACAAAGGAGAGTGGGAAAAAAACCTCACTGTAGATAGGGTAAGCCTTTAAATTGTAATGCTAGCCTGAGGCATGTGAATGGAGATGGGGAGGGAAAGAAAATTGGGTTGGAAGTGTCTCACACTTGGCCACAGCTGAGAAAGTCCCCTTCAGCCCAACAGGGAGCTCAAGTACACAGATTGCCTACAGAGAAGTTTTGCATTAAGAAGCAATGACCAGGCTTTAGTACTTTACCAAGTTCAGTCACTAGCCAACGTTGACAAAGAACCTGGACTGAGCTCAAATTCTGCTATAGGTCTCAAATTTGCTACAGCTAGAGCTGCCAATTAAATTTCTCCTCACAACTGATTGACAGATTACTTTCCTTAAAGGAGTCAGTTGACAAACTTCCATGGTGTCCAAACATGTCTACAATCTTCTATGTGTGTGCGCTAAGTCATTACAGTTGTGTCTGAGTTTTTGCAACCCTTTGGGCTGTAGTCCACAAGGCCCCCATGGGCTATAGCCCACCATGGGATCCTCCAGGCAAGAATACTGGAGCGGGATGCCAAGCCCTCCTCTGGGGGATCTTTCCAACCAAGGGATCAAACCTGGATATCCTGAACTGTAAGAGGATTCTTTACCACAGAGCCATCAGGGACACCCACAGTCTTTCATAGGACTGGATTAAGTTTTGCAGACTACATTTTACAAAACTGGCTACAAAGAACAGAAATCAGAGTAGACAGAGGAATAAAGAAATAGAGGTTATTCAGAAGCATGTTATTTAGCCTCCATATGTTTGAATTTTTAATAATTTTTTTCCTGCAATTGAGATCTAATCTTACTGCACTGTGGTCAGAAAAGATGACTGGAATGATTTCAATTTTTTTGAATTTACCAAGGCTAGATTTATGGCCCAGGATGTGATCTATTCTGGAGAAGGTTCCATGTGCACTTGAGAAAAAGGTGAAGCTGATTGTTTTGGGGTGAAATGTCCTATAGATATCAATTAGGTCTCGCTGGTCCATTGTGTTATTTAAAGTTTGTGTTTCCTTGTTAATTTTCTGTCTAGTTGATCTATCCATAGTTGTGAGTGGGGTATTAAAGTCTCCCACTATTAATGTGTTACTATTAATTTCCTCTTTCATACTTGTTAGCATTTGCCTTACATATTGTGGTGCCCCTATGTTGGGTGCATATATATTTATAATTGTTATATAACTTAAAAGCTTTTGCACAAAAAGGAAACTATAAGCAAGGTGAAAAGACAGCCCTCAGATTGGGAGAAAATAATAGCAAATGAAGCAACAGACAAAGGATTAATCTCAAAAATATACAAGCAACTCCTGCAGCTCAATTCCAGAAAAATAAATGACCCAATCAAAAAATGGGCCAAAGAACTAAACAGACGTTTCTCCAAAGAAGACATACAGATGGCTAACAAACACATGAAAAGATGCTCAACATCACTCATTATCAGAGAAATGAAAATCAAAACCACAAAGAGGTACCATTACACACCAGTCAGGATGGCTGCTATCCAAAAGTCTACAAGCAATAAATGCTGGAGAGGGTGTGGAGAAAAGGGAACCCTCCTACACTGTTGGTGGGAATACAAACTAGTACAGCCGATATGGAGAACAGTGTGGAGATTCCTTAAAAAACTGGAAATAGAACTGCCATATGACCCAGCAATCCCACTCCTGGGCATACACACTGAGGAAACAAGATCTGAAAGAGACACATGCACCCCAGTGTTCATTGCAGCACTGTTTATAATAGCCAGGACATGGAAGCAACCTAGATGCCCATCAGCAGATGAATGGATAAGGAAGCTGTGGTACATATTCACCATGGAATATTACTCAGCGGTTAAAAAGAATTCATTTGAATCAGTTCTAATGAGATGGATGAAACTGGAGCCCATTATACAGAGTGAAGTAAGCCAGAAAGATAAAGATCATTACAGCATACTAACACATATATATGGAATTTAGAAAGATGGTAACGATAACCCTATATGCAAAACAGAAAAAGACACACAGATGTACAGAACAGACTTTTGGACTCTGTGGGAGAAGGCGAGGGTGGAATGTTTTGAGAGAACAGCATCGAAACATGTATATTATCTATGGTGAAACAGATCACCAGCCCAGGTTGGACGCATGAGACAAGTGCTCAGGCCTGGTGCACTGGGAAGACCCAGAGGAATCGGGTGGAGAGGGAGGTTGGGAGGGGGGATCAGGATGGGGAACACATGTAAATCTATGACTGATTCATGTCAATGTATGACAAAAACCACTACAATATTGTAAAGTAATTAGCCTCCAACTAATAAAAATAAATGAAAAAAATGATAAAAGTAATTAAAAAAAAAAGAAATAGAGGATCTTTAATCAGGATCACAGAAGAATACTAAAATGTCTGATAGTGCCTGATTGTGTTGGAAAAGAAAAATACAAGAAAAATTATAGGTGGAGGGGAAAAGGCAAAGGAGAAAAGGAAAGATATACCCATCTGAATGCAGAGATCCAAAGAATAGTAAGGAGAAATAAGAAAGCATTCCTAAGTGAACAATGAGAAGAATAGAGGAAAACAATAGAATGGGAAAGACTAGAGATATCTTCAAGAAAATTAGAGATATCAGGGGAATATTTCATGCAAAGATGGGCACAATAAAGGATAGAAATGGTACGGACCTAACAGAAGCAGAAGATATTAAGAAGAGGTGGCAAGAATACAAAGAAGAACTGTCCAAAAATATCTTCATGACCCAGATAACCATGATGGTATGATCACTTACACAGAGCCAGACATACTGGAGTGCAAAGTCAAGAAGATCTTAGCAGGCATCTCTAGAAAGAAAGCTAGTGGAAGTGGTGGAATTCTAGTTGAGCTATTTTAAATACTAAAAATTATGCTGTCAAAATGTTGCACTCAATATGCCAGCAAATATGGACAACTCAGCAGTGGCCACAGGCCTGGAAAAGATGTTTTCTTTCCAATCCCAAAGAAGGACAAGTCCAAAGGATGTTCAAACTACCACACAATTGCGAGTATTTCACACACTACTAAAGTAATGCTCAAAATTCTCCAAGCCAGGCTTCAACAGTATGTGAACAGAGAACTTCCAGATATTCCTGTTGGATTTAGAAAAGTCAGAGGAACCAGAGGCCAATTGCCAGCATCTGTTGGATCATAGGAAAAACAAGAGAATTACAGGAAAAAAAAAAAAAAATCTACTTCTGTTTCACTGACTATGTCAAAGTCTTTGACAGTTTGTATCACAACAAGCTGTAGAAAATTCTTAAGCAGATGAGAATACAGACCACCTGCTATCACCTGCTTCCTGCAAAACCTGTATGCAAAACCAACAAGAAGCAACAGATAGAACTGGACATGGAACAAAGGACTAATTCCAAATTGGGAAAAGAGTACGTCAAGGCTGTATATTGTCACCCTGCTTATTTAACTGCTATGCAGAGTACATCATGCAAAATGTTGGGCTGGATGAAGCACAGGCTGGAATCAAGATTGCTGGGAGAAATATAAATAACCTCAGATATGCAGATGTTACCACCCTTATGGCAGAAAGAGGAACTAAAGTTCCTCCTGATGTAGGTGAAAGAGGATAGTGAAAAAACCGGCTTAAAACTCTACATTCAAAACAATGAAGATCATGTCATCCAGTCCCATCACTTCATGGCAAATAGATGGAAAAACAGTGGAAACAGTGAGAGACTTCATTTCTGGGGGCTCCAAAATCACTACAGATCACCATCTGCATCATGACTGCAGTCATGAAATTAAAAGACACTTGATCCTTGGAAGCAAAGCTATGACATACCTAGACAGTGTATTAAAAAGCAAAGACTTTATTTTGCCAACAAAGGTCCATATAGTCAAACCTATGTTTTTTCCAGTACTCACATATGGAAGTGAGAGTAGGACCATAAAAAAAGGTGGAATCCCAAAGAATTGATGCTTTTGAACTGTGGTATTGGAGAAGACTCTTGAAAGTCCCTTGGACTGCAAGGAGATCAAATCAGTCAATCCTAAAGGAAGTCAATCCTGAATATTCATTAGAAGTACTGATGGTGAAGCTTAAACTCCAATATTTTGGCCATCTGATGTGAAGAGCTGATTTGCTAGGAAAGATCCTGATGCTGGGAAAAATTGAAGGCAGGAGGAAAAGGGGTTGACAGAAGATGAGATGATCAGCTGGCATTACCAACTCAATGGACATGAGTTTGAGCAAGCTCTGGGAGATGGTGAAGGACAGAGAATCCCAATCTATGGGGTTGCAAAGATCAGACATGACTGAGAGTGTGAACAACAACAACAAAAGAAGCAAAAAGAACATATTTACATGGATTGTAAGATCCAGTTCCATCAATGATTGAACTTTGTAACCTTGAGTGTTGTCCAACAGTGAGAGTTTTAGAAAGCAGTGAAGTACTCATCCCTTGAAATACTCAAGGAGATGTTACATTACTATCTGCCAGAGATGGTACTACTTGCCAGGCTTCCCAGTGGCCCTAATGGTAAAGAATGCACCTGCCAATGCAGGAAACATAAGAGGCACAAGTTCAAGCCCTGAGTTGAGAAAAATCCCCTGGAGAATGTCATGGCAACTCACTTCAGTATTCTTGTCCAGGGAATCCAATGGACAGAGGAACCTGGTGGCCTATAGTCCATAGGGTCACAAAGAGTTGGACATGACTGAAATGACTTAGCAAGCAGAGATGTGTATGAGATGGCTGCACTACCAAATTCTGGTCTAGATGCTTTCTACTTTGAAAACAGTCAATGTTGTTTTTTGAGTTTTCTTAATTTAGCTGTTGCCAACTTTGGAGAAAGCCTGTTTGTTTCCCCCACATTATTCATCTCTTTGTGAGAACTGAACAATTATGAAGCAGAGAAAGCTTTGTGTAAGTTTTTACTGAACTCTTGGAACTGCAGTATAATTCCACACTATACAGTCATGAATTACATCTCATGAGATTAATTGAAATAAAAAATTGATGTCATTCTTTATGCACCAAGTGCTTTTATGCAAGTGATCACAGTAGTCCTCAGGGCATTCCTGTAAGGTAAGTTGGAGGGCAGGTATTCTTCCTTATCCTCATGACAAAGACAGCAAAATGGGCAGGGAGAGGATGAAACTGGCTCAGAGGGATATAGCTAGACATTGAAATCAGGTATCTAACTGGACAATTCTAAAGTTGTTTTTCAAGATATGCAACTTAAAATGCAGACAGATGTAATCTAATAATGATGTGGTAAAGAAGCAGTATTCAACCTGTGGTCCCTAACCTACATCCAGGATGAACTTCCATTAGCCTCTTTGTGAAATGTAACTGCATGTAAGCTGATATGGTGATGGGACTCCAGGGTTTTAATAGAAATATTCATCAGATCACAGAATGTAAAGCTATAAAATCACAATCTCTCCTCTGAGTCAGGATGACAGAAGAAATTAAATGGTGAGCCAAAGAGATAGTTTCCTGTATATCTCAACCTGGCAAAACACAGATGCCATTATTATCACAAATTAATGTGATCCCCCACCATGTACTTGGTATTGCTTCTTACAATCAAAAGGAAAAAAAAAAAAAAAAAAAAGCTGAGCAGAGAGAAGACAGCAGGCCAGGATAGCGGTTAAAAGAAGCAAAGAAAAAAGAAAACATGAGGAGAAAAGAACCCACTTCATTGGAGGTGGGAAGACCTAGATTTTCATTGTCATTTCATTTTCATTTTCTGTGACCTTGAACATTCTATTTAATATCTCTGTATATAAGTTTTCTATTTTGTAAAGTGTGAATTAATAAATGATTCTGAGTCCCATCTAAGTTCAAAGTGTCTATTAAAGATAACTCATATCCTTATACTCTTATATTTTAAGGACACATATCCTGAACTACTTCATGTTGACTGACAGGCTCCTGAGGATGACATTTACAATATCATTCCTTCCATAGTGCAATAACCCTGCATATTAGTTAATAGAGAGGATCCTTTAAGCTCAACACACAACAAAGATATACCATATTTTCTATGGTATACTTTGATATAGATCATTCTTATTTAGCAGATTTTTTAAGGAACACAACCATATGAAGAGACTAATGAAAGACTAGGCATCAAGCAGAAACGGTGCCAAGTGAAACAATTTAAGACTGGAGGATGCACACATTTCTCTTTCAGAGATGTTTCAGGAACTGAAAATCAGAAAATAGCCAGGTTCCGGAGAAATATCACAGAAAGATAAATTACGGCTATATTTGTGATGGTAAACAATACAAAACTAAACGGTTGTTATGTATTGTCACAAAAAAACAATGTAAGTCAGAAGAAATGCATTTCAGTCCAGAACCGTCACTTATTTATGAGGCACTGGAAATGTTTTCTTCATCCATTCATCCATGCTACAATATAATTGAGCACCTACTAAGAGCCAGGAACTCTCTGGAGTGGGATACAAGTGAATACCATCAATTTTTAAAAAAGACTTTGCTTAATATTTAGCAGAAAATTGGGTAGGTCTTGGTTTCTTTGCCTTTTAAAAATAAAGACAACTTACAGTTTCTTCTCTGATAATGAGAGCTTGGAAGTAGTCACTGCTGTCTTAACAGCAAGAGTAAAGATCAACAAATTGAAAAAAAAAAATGGCTCTTCTTACACATATTAGAGAATTGAGGTCACAGGGCAAGCCACAAGTCCAGAAATTGGAGAAAGAGGTGGGTACAGAGAGTCACAATTTACCTGGCGCCCCTAAGTGGAAACTTACTGTTGGAGTCATTACCAGTAAGAGCAATTAAACTGCAATTAATAAAATATTAGAGGCTCAGGGTAGATTAGCTCTAACATTACTGTAATGATGACTCTATAATTGTTAAAAGTGTAGATTCACTTGAGCATCACTATAATGATGAATGTGCTATTGTTTAAAGAGATAAGTGGGTATGGCTTAAGCCTGGTGACAGTTTTTTCTCTCCTACCTCAAAAACAGAAACTTGGCACTCATCCACAACAAAAACGCCTTGTTGGGAATTGTGTTAGCAAAGATATCTGTGATGAGTTTAGCCCACCTGTACATCAGGTGACAGATAGAACTTGGAACTGGCTGTAGGTCCCGAAGTAGCCTGTGACCAGTTCTAACCCCTCTTGACTGTGGTCTAGGAGCACCTGGAGAGCACCAACCTGGGCATTCACCCATATATGGGAAAATGTCTGTGGATGTATAGGTTTCTAGAGGAGTTCAAGAACTCCATTTGAGCAAAAATATGTAAGTTTAAATGCATTGGAGTGAAGAGGAAGAGTTTGACTTTATGACCCCTTTCCAATGGCAACACAGCTTAATGCTAAATGAGATTTTAAGGCTGTGACTTCTCTGGCAGGAAATGGTAGAGCAGATGAGTGAATGCCTGGCTTCCCCAGCTGTATTGAATGCTGCCAGAGACACTCATTTCTCTCACACACCGTCTACTGTACTAAATCAGCAGTTTCAAGGGAGGAGGGAGGAGACTGGGAGAGCAGCAGATGAGATACACCAAGGACATTGCTCCTAAGTCGCTTCACTCGTGTCCGACTCTGTGCGACCCCATAGACTGCAGCCCACCACGCTCCCCGGTCCCTGGGATTCTCCAGACAAGAATACTGGAGTGGGTTGCCATTTCCTTTTCCAGTGCATGGAAGTGAAAAGTGAAAGTGAAGTTGCTCAGACTCTTCGCAACTTCATGGGCTGCAGCCTACCAGGCTCCTCCGTCCATGGGATTTTCCAGGCAAGAGTACTGGAGTGGGGTGCCATTGCCTTCTCCGACCAAGGACATTAAGGGGAAATAATTTCCGCCTACGACATTGTGGACTCCATCAAGAAGCAAACATAGAAGGGTCTTCCATGGTGGCTCAGATGGTAAAGAATCTCCCTGCAATGTAGGAGTTGTTCTGTCACTCAGTCACATCCAACATTTTGCTATCCCACGGACTGCAGCATGCCAGGCTTCCCTGTCCTGCAATGCAGGAGACCTGGGTTCAATCTCTGGGTTGGGAAGATCTCCTGGAGAAGGGAATGGCAACCCACTTCAGTATTCTTGCCTAGAGAATTCCATGGACAGAGGAGCCTAATGGGCTACAGTCCATGGCTTGCAAAGAGTCAGACATGACTGAGTGACTAAGCACACCCACAAACCTCTGGGAAAGCTTCACCCATGGATTCCTCCAAGTGGCCCACAGACACCCCTAGAAACTTGTTTGCCTTATTCACACTTCCACCACTCTGTGACCTGCTCCTTGTGCACATTCACACGGCAGTGATAAAAGTGAGCTTTCAAAGATGGACAAGGAGGAAACAACACAAACTTGAGCTGTCGTACTACCTTAAGGAAACAAAAGAAACACTATCAGTAACTGACACAGTGCAATGTAGGATCAAAAGCAGACAAACAAGCACACCTAAGAATTGTGGCATAAGACGGATCAAGGAGAGAGAAAATTAACCAGCCCGAACACACTGCCGGCCGTTCGCAGAACAAAGGGACCGAGCAAGTCCAGAGAAGAGCTCTCAGGCTGTGGACCCGCCCAGCCCCGCCGGAGGCTGGAGGCAGGGGGGAGGGGAAAGGGGCAGGCTCAGCCCCAAGGACCGCATCCCCTACCGCACTGCAAACAGGCCTCCAATTTCTAATCAAAGACCTCCTGAGATTCTGGATGGTCGACATCCGCCGGGAGGGTCGCAGCGAGACACAGGGCTCGGGCACCCAACGGGCGCGGCCGGGGACTGGGGCTGGGGACTGCGGAGGGGAGAAGGCGCGCCGCACCCGGGGAGAGAGCGCCCCTCAAGCCCCTGGCTGCCTGGACCGCTCTGACGGGGAAGGCACAAAACGCAGGTGAAGCTTTTTGTTCCGCGCTTTTGTGGAACACCGGAGGGCTGGAACCGCACGCAGCGCAGGGCACGCTCCATATAGAGCAGCCGAGAGCCTGAGCAGCGCAGACAGAGAAAGCAGCGTCAGCCCCTCCCCGCAGCGCAAGGGAACTGGCAACCTGAATAAGAGACCACCTCCGCCCGCCTGTGTCAGGACGGAAATTAGGCACTGAAGAGACCGGCAAACAAAAGCCAAATAAACAAAGGGAACCGCTTCAGAAGGGACCGGTGCAACAGATTAAAATCCCTGTGGGTAACACCGACTACACCCGAAGGGGCCTGTAGATATGGAGAAGTGTAAGCTGGAACGAGGAGCTATCTGAAACTGAACCAAACCCACACTGACCAAAAAAGCTCCAGAGAATTTCCTAGATATACTTTTACTTTTTTTTTTTTAAGTAAGAAAAAATTTTTTTTTCCTTTTTCTTTTTTATTTTTTTTCTCTTTTATTTTCTTTTAAAATTCCCTGTTACTCCTCCATTACTCCTTAACTTTCATTTTCATAGGTTTTTACGATTTTTTTAATTAGGAAATTTTTTTTTCTTTTCTTTTTTTTTTTTCCTTCTTTTTTTTTCTTTCTTTTCCTTTTTCTCTTCTATTTTCTATTTATCTTTTTTCTCTTATTTCCTTTTAAAGTCCTCTATTACTCCTCTACTACTCCTTAATTTTCATTTTCATTACACTATAACCTTACCAAAAAAAAAAAAAAAGAAGAAGAGAAGCCCTATTTTTAAACCAAACTTCATATATATTTCTAAAATTTTCTTGTGTATTTTGGTTTGTGTTTTTAATATAGTATTTTTAAGAGTCTAACCTCTACTCTAGATTTTTAATCTTTGTTTCTCAGTATATGATATAAATTGTGGACATTTAAGAATTCAATATTCAGTTCCCATTTTTATTCAGGAGTGTGTTGATTACTCTCTCCCAATCTTGACTCTCCGTTTTCTACCTCAGAACACCTCTATTTCCTCCTTTCCCCTTCTCTTCTCAATCCAATTCTATGAATCTTTGTGGGTGTCTGGGCTACGGAGAACACTCTGGGAACAGACGACTACGTAGATCTGTCTCTCTCCTCTTGAATCCCCCTTTTTCTCCTCCTGCTCATCTCTATCTCCCTCCTCCCTCTCCTCTTCTTCATGTAACTCTGTGAACCTCTCTGGGTGTCCCTAATGGGAGAGAATCTTTTCGCCATTAACTCAGAATTTTATTATCAGTGCTGTATAGTTGGAGAAGTCCTGAGACTACAGGAAGAATAAAACTGAAATCCAGAGGCAGGAGACTTAAGCCCAAAACCTGAGAACACCAGAAAACTCCTGACTACATGGAACTTTAAGTAATAAGAGACCGTCCAAAAGCCTACATACCTACACTGAAACCAACCACCACCCAAGAGCCAATAAGTTTTAGAGCAAGACATACCACGCAAATTCTCCAGCAACGCAGGAACATAGCCCTGAACGTCAACATACAGGCTGCCCAAGGTCACACCTAACACATAGACCCATCTCAAAACTCATTACTGGGCACGCCATTGCTCTCCAAAGAGAAGAAATCAAGTTCCACACACCAGAACACCGACGCAAGCTTCCCTAACCAGGAAACCTTGACAAGCCAATCATCCAACCCCACCCACTGGGTAAAACCTGCACAATAAAAAGGAATCACAGACTACCAGAATACAGAAAGCCCACTCCAGACACAGCAATCTAAACAAGATGAAAAGGCAGAGAAATACCCAACAGGTAAAGGAACATGAAAAATGCCCACCAAGTCAAACAAAAGAAGAGGAGATAGGGAATCTACCTGAAAAAGAATTTAGAATAATGATAATAAAAATGATCCAAAATCTTGAAAACAAAATGGCGTTACAGATAAATAGCCTGGAGACAAAGATTGAAAAGATGCAAGAAATGTTTAATAAAGACCTAGAAGAAATAAAAAAGAGTCAATTAAAAATGAATAATGCAATAAATGAGATCAAAAACACTTTGGAGGGAACCAAGAGTAGAATAATGGAGACAGAAGATAGGAGAAGTTAGGTAGAAGATAAAATGGTGGAAATAAATGAAGCAGAGAGGAAAAAAGAAAAAAGAATCAAAAGAAATGAGGACAACTTCAGGGACCTCTGGGACAATGTGAAATGCCCCAACATTCGAATTATAGGAGTCCCAGAAGAAGAAGACAAAAAGAAAGGCCATGAGAAAATACTCGAGGAGATAATAGCTGAAAACTTCCCTAAAATGGGGAAGGAAATAGCCACCCAAGTCCAAGAAACCCAGAGAGTCCCAAACAGGATAAACCCAAGGCGAAACACCCCAAGACACATATTAATCAAATTAACAAAGATCAAACACAAAGAACAAATACTAAAAGCAGCAAGGGAGAAACAACAAATAACACACAAAGGGATTCCCATAAGGATAACAGCTGATCTATCAATAGAAACCCTCCAGGCCAGAAGGGAATGGCAGGACATACTGAAAGTAATGAAAGAGAATAACTTACAACCTAGATTACTGTATCCAGCAAGGCTCTCATTCAGATATGAAGGAGAATTCAAAAGCTTAAGAGACAAGCAAAAGCTGAGAGAATTCAGCACCACCAAACCAGCTCTTCAACAAATGCTAAAGGATCTTCTCTAGACAGGAAATGCAGAAAGGTTGTATAAACATGAACCCAAAACAACAAAGTAAATGGCAATGGGACCACACCTATCAATAATTACCTTAAATGTAAATGGGTTGAATGCCCCAACCAAAAGACAAAGATTGGCTGAGTGGATACAAAAACAAGACCCCTATATATATGCTGTCTACAAGAGACCCACCTCAAAACAAGAGACACATACAGACTGAAAGTGAAGGGCTGGAAAAAAATATTTCACGCAAACGGAGACCAAAAGAAAGCAGGAGTCGCAATACTCATATCAGATAAAATAGACTTTCAAATAAAGGATGTGAAAAGAGACAAAGAAGGACACTACATAATGATCAAAGGATCAATCCAAGAAGAAGATATAACAATTATAAATATATATGCACCCAACATAGGAGCACCGCAATATGTATGGCAAACGCTAACGAGTATGAAAGAGGAAATTAATAGTAACACAATAATAGTGGGAGACTTTAATACCCCACTCAAAACTATGGATAGATCAACAAAAAAGAAAATTAACACGGAAACACAAACCTTAAATAACACAATGGCCCAGCTAGACCTAATTGATATCTATAGGACATTTCACCCCAAAACAATTAACTTCACCTTTTTCTCAAGTGCACACGGAACCTTCTCCAGAATAGATCACATCCTGGGCCATAAATCTGGTCTTGGAAAATTCAAAAAAATTGAAATCATTCCAGTCATCTTTTCTGACCACAGTGCAGTAAGATTAGATCTCAATTACAGGAAAAAAATTATTAAAAATCCAAACATATGGAGGCTAAATAACATGCTTCTGAATAACCAACAAATCATAGAAGAAATCAAAATATGCATAGAAATGAATGAAAATGAAAACACAACAACCCAAAACCTATGGGACACTGTAAAAGCAGTGCTAAAGGGAAGTTTCATAGTATTACAGGCTTACATGAAGAAACAAGAAAAAAGCCAAATAAATAACCTAACTCTACACCTAAAGCAATTAGAGAAGGAAGAAATGAAGAAACCCAGGGTTAGCAGAAGGAAAGAAATCTTAAAAATTAGGGCAGAAATAAATGCAAAAGAAACTAAAGAGACCATAGCAAAAATCAACAAAGCTAAAAGCTGGTTTTTTGAAAACATAAACAAAATTGACAAACCATTAGCAAGACTCATTAAGAAACAAAGAGGGAAGAACCAAATTAACAAAATTAGAAATGAAAATGGAGAGATCACAACAGACAACACTGAAATACAAAGGATCATAAGAGACGACTACCAGCAGCTCTATGCCAATAAAATGGACAACTTGGAAGAAATGGACAAATTCTTAGAAAAGTATAACTTTCCAAAACTGAACCAGGAAGAAACAGAAGATCTTAACAGACCCATCACAAGGAAGGAAATCGAAACTGTAATCAGAAATCTTCCAGCAAACAAAAGCCCAGGACCAGATGGCTTCACAGCTGAATTCTACCAAAAATTTAGAGAAGAGCTAACACCTATCTTACTCAAATTCTTCCAGAAAATTGCAGAAGAAGGTAAACTTCCAAACTCATTCTATGCCACCATCACCCTAATTCCAAAACCAGACAAAGATGCCACAAAAAAAGAAAACTACAGGCCAATATCACTGATGAACATAGATGCAAAAATCCTTAACAAAATTCTAGCAAATAGAATCCAACAACATATTAAAAAATCATACACGATGACCAAGTGGGCTTTATCCCAGGAATGCAAGGATTCTTTAATATCCACAAATCAATCAATGTAATATACCACATTAACGAATTGAAAGATAAAAACCATATGATTATCTCAATAGATGCAGAGAAAGCCTTTGACAAAATTCAACACCCATTTATGATTAAAACTCTCCAGAAAGCAGGAATAGAAGGAACATACCTCAACATAATAAAAGCTATATATGACAAACCCATACCAAGCATCACCCTCAATGGTGAAAAATTGAAAGCATTTCCCCTGAAATCAGGAACAAGACAAGGGTGACCACTCTCACCACTACTATTCAACATAGTGTTGGAAGTTCTGGCCACAGCAATCAGAGCAGAAAAAGAAGTAAAAGGAATCCAGATAGGAAAAGAAGAAGTGAAACTCTCTGTTTGCAGATGACATGATCCTCTATATAGAAAACCCTAAAGACTCTACCAGAAAATTACTAGAGCTAATCAACGAATATAGTAAAGTTGCAGGATATAAAGTTAACACACAGAAATCCCTTGCATTCCTATACACTAACAATGAAAAAACAGAAAGAGAAATTAAGGAAACAATACCATTCACCATTGTAACAAAAAGAATAAAATACTTAGGAGTATATCTACCTCAAGAAACAAAAGACCTATAGATAGAAAACTATAAAACACTGATGAAAGAAATCAAAGAGGACACAAATAGATGGAGAAACATACCGTGTTCATGGATTGGAAGAATCAATATTGTCAAAATGGCTATTCTACCCAAAGCAATCTATAGATTCAATGCAATCCCTATCAAGCTACCAACGGTGTTTTTCACAGAACTAGAACAAATAATTTCACAATTTGTATGGAAATACAAAAAACCTCGAATAGCCAAAGTAATCTTGAGAAAGAAGAATGGAACTGGCGGAATCAACCTGCCTGACTTCAGGCTCTACTACAAAGCCACAGTCATCAAGACAGTATGGTACTGGCACAAAGACAGAAATATAGATCAATGGAACAGAATAGAAAGCCCAGAGATAAATCCATGAACCTATGGACACCTTATCTTCGACAAAGGAGGTAAGGAGATACAATGGAAAAAAGACAACCTCTTTAACAAGTGGTGCTGGGAAAACTAGTCAACCACTTGTAAAAGAATGAAACTAGAACACTTTCTAACACCATACACAAAAATAAACTCAAAATGGATTAAAGATCTAAATGTAAGACTGGAAACTATAAAACTCCTAGAGGAGAACATAGGCAAAACACTCTCTGACATAAACCACAGCAAGATCCTCTATGACCCACCTCCCAGAATATTGGAAATAAAAGCAAAAATAAAAAAATGGGACCTAATGAAACTTAAAAGCTTTTGCACAACAAAGGAAACTAAGCAAGGTGAAAAGACAGCCCTCAGATTGGGAGAAAATAATAGCAAACGAAGCAACAGACAAAGGATTAATCTCAAAAATATACAAGCAACTCCTGAAGCTCAATTCTAGAAAAATAAATGACCCAATCAAAAAATGGGCCAAAGATGTAAACAGACATTTCTCCAAAGAAGACATACAGATGGCTAACAAACACATGAAAAGATGCTCAACATCACTCATCATCAGAGAAATACAAATCAAAACCACAATGAGGTACCATTACAGGCCAGTCAGGATGGCTGCTATCCAAAAGTCTACAAGCAATAAATGCTGGAGAGGGTGTGGAGAAAAGGGAACCCTCTTACACTGTTGGTGGAAATGCAAACTAGTACAGCCACTATAGAGAACAGTGTGGAGGTTTCTTAAAAAACTGGAAATAGAACTGCCATATGACCCAGTAATACCACTTCTGGGCATACACACTGAGGAAACCAGATCTGAAAGAGACACGTGCACCCCAATGTTCATTGCAGCACTGTTTATAATAGCCAGGACATGGAAGCAACCTAGATGCCCATCAGCAGACAAATGGATAAGGAAGCTGTGGTATATATACACCATGGAATATTACTCAGCGGTTAAAAAGAATTCATTTGAATCAGGTCTAATGAGATGGATGAAACTGTAGCCCATCGTACAGAGTGAAGTAAGCCAGAAAGATAAAGAACATTATAGCATACTATCACACATATATCTAATTTAGAAAGATGGTAATGATAACCCTATATGCAAGACAGAAAAAGACACACAGATGTACAGAACAGAATTTTGAACTCTGTGGGAGAAGGTGAGGGTGGGATGTTTCAAAAGAACAGCATGTATATTATCTATGGTGAAACAGATCACCAGCCCAGGTGGGATGCATGAGATAAGTGCTCGGTCCTGGTGCACTGGGAAGACCCAGAAGAATTGGGTGGAGAGGGATGTGGGAGGGGGGATAGGGATGGGGAATACATGTAACTCCATGGCTGATTCATGCTAATGTATGACAAAACCCACTGAAATGTTGTGAAGTAATTAGCCTCCAACTAATAAAAAAAAATAAAAAAATAAGACGGATCAAGAAACATGAGGCAAATGTACCTACACAACGTCTAAGAAAGATTGAAGGCAAGAGTAGATGGTTGGATGGCATCACTGACTTAATGGACAGGAGTTTGAGCAAACTCATGGAAATAGAGAAGGACAGGGAACCCTGGTGTGCTGAAGTTCATGTGTTCGCAGAAAGTTGGACACGACTTAGTGACTAAACAGCAACAAAGAAAGCAGCCATCAGCAGAAAAGATCAAAGAGAAAGCAAGTATGTAAGTTAGAAAATGAGAGCTTTGAAATTACCCAGTTAAAACAGAAAAAAGAAAAATAATTTAAAACAAAAAGAGTGAAGAAAGTCCAAGTGATCTATTAGATACCAAGAAAAGAACCAACCATGCAAATTAATCAATTTCTAGAAAGATGAGAGAGGGAGAGGGAAGCAAACATTTTTTTAAAAAATGGCTAAGAATTTCTAAATCTGGAGAGAGATTTGGACATCCAGGCTCATGAAGCTAATAGACAATAGATTCGGAGAAGGCAATGGCACCCCACTCCAGTACTCTTGCCTGGAAAATCCCATGGACAGAGGAACCTGGTAAGCTGCAGTCCATGTGGTTGCGAAGAGTCAGACTCGACTGAGCGAATTCACTTTCACTTTTCACTTTCATGCATTGGAGAAGGAAATGGCAACACACTCCAGTGTTCTTGCCTGGAGAATCCCAGGGACGGCGGAGCCTGGTGGGCTGTCATCTATTGGGTCACACAGAGTCAGACACAACTGACGGGACTTGGCAGCAGCAGCAGACCATAGATTCACTTCAAAAAAAGAAAAAAGTTATTCAAGACACATTATAATAATACTGCCAAAATTAAAGCAAAAGAAAAGAAGATTGTAATCTACAAAGGAGTGCCTGTTAGGCTATCAGTGCATTTCTCAGTAGAAATTTTACAAGCCAGAAGAGAGTGGAATGATATATTTAACATGACCAAATAAATAAATAAATAAAAGTACTCTATCTGGAATTGTTACCTTTAAAAATGAAGGAGAAATAGAATTTTTTTTTACAAACTAATTCTAGGTGAATTCATCACAACTCACTCTGCCTTACAAGGAATGCTGGAAGGAATTCTTCAAGCTGAAATGAAAGAATCTTACTATAATTTATTAATGAATACATAATATTATAAACTTTACAATATGACATTCAAAAGATAAAATGTGGAAATACAAAGGTACAGTTTTGTATGTGATCGAAGTTACTCATTATTGGTATAAAATAGACAGTTATAAGACATTTTATGTAAGTTTCCTGGAAGTCACAAAGCAAACACCTGCAGTATATTTCCAGAAGGTAAAGAACAGAGTCAAACATCCTACAATGGTAAAACGTTTATTCACAGCGAAAGCCAGAAGAAGGTGGAAAGGAATAATATACTTATGAAGCATCTAGAAAATAATTAAAAAGATGGCTCTAGTAGGGAGACTGAATTAATAATTAATCTAAAACTTCCCAACAACAATAAGCCCTGGACCAGATGGTTTCACTGTGATTTGTAACACACATTTAAAGATAATTAATGCCCATCCTTCTCAAATTCCTCCAAAAAAATTGATGGGGAGGGGATGTTCCTAAACTCATTTTACATTAATCTGATACCAAGGCCAGATAAGAACACTATAGGGAAAAAATATATAGATTAATATCCCTGATGAATATAGGTGCAGAAATTCTCAGCAAAGTATTAGCAAACTGAAGTAAATAGCACATTAAAAGAATCATACAGCATGACCAAGTGGAATTTATCCCTGGCATACAAAGATTTTTTTACATAAGCAAATCAAGAAATATAATACAATGAATTAATAGAATGAAAAATAAAAATCATGTCTCATTTCAATAGATGCAGAAAAAGCATTTAGCAAAATGCAGCATGTTTCATTATAAAAACTCACAATAAACTTAGTATAAATGAAACATACAATCACATAATAAAGGCCACAGATAAGAAGCCCACAGCTAATGTCATATTAATAATGAAAGGTTGACAGCTTTTCTTCTAAGGTCAAGAAAAAAAATAAAGATACCTGCTCTCATCACTCTTTTTTAACACAATAATGTAAATTCTTCCCAGAGCAATCGTGCAAGATAAAGGAATAAAAGGCATCAAAATCAGGAAGAAGTAAATTTGTAGGTACGTTTTTTGTGATGATACAGTCTTATACATAAATTTCCTAAACACTTTGTCAAAAAACTGTTAGAATTAATCAACAAATCAGTAAAGTTGAAGAATAAAAAATCAACAGGTATAAATCAGTAGTAAAAACTATAAGACATTGATTAAAAACAAACAAACAAACAAAAAACTGAAGGAGACACAGACAAATGGAAAAAGACCCCATGTTAAAGTATCAAAAAAAGATAAACATGTCCATATTGCCTGAGGCTATGTACATATTTAATGCAATCCCTATCAAAATTTCAATGGAATTTTTCAGATAAATAGAAAAAAAAATAATTCTAAGATATGTGGAAAGAAAAAAGAAAAAAAAAAAAAAAAACATGGTTAGCCAGAGCAATCTTGAGAGAGACGAACAAATCTCGAGGCATCACATTTTCTGATTTCAAACCATTCTAAAAAGCTATAAAAATAAAACTAGCTACTTTAAACTTAAAAAAAAAAAAAGTAATCCAAACAGAATTGTACTTTGTAAAAATAGACACATAGACTAATGGAACAGAAGCAAGAACGTAGAAATAAACCTCTGCACATGAAATCAATTACTATTTGACAAGGGAACCAAGAATGTTTAGTAAGGAAAGAATAATGTCTTCCATAAGTGATGTTTGGAAAACTGGATAAGCACACGCAGAGAAAATGACAGTGGGTCCTTATTTACACCATTCACAAAATTTACTTGAAATGAATTAAATTCTTAAACATAGACTTGAAACTGCAAAACTCCTGGAGGAAAACATAGACAGGTATCTCCTTAATATTGTTCTTGACATCAATTTTTTTTTTTTTTTTTTTTTGGACAAGACACCAAATGCATGAACAATGAAAGCAAAAATCAAGTGGGACATTATCAACTAAAAAGCTCCTGCCCAGTAAAAGAAACAGCAAGATGAATAGGGAACTTTGGAACTGAAGAAAACAAACGAGTTGAATAGATTATTTTTTTTTCCCAAGAAGACATCCAGACATCCATCCTGTTGGCCAACAGGTACAGGAAAATATGTCAACACACTAACCATCAAGAATATACAAATCAAAATATCAATGCCTGATGAAATGGCTATCGTCCAAAATATGATGAATAACAAGTGTTGGCAAGCATGTGGAGAAAAGGGAACCCTTGTGACCTCTTGGTAAGAATGTAAATTGGTACAGCCATTTTGCAAAACCATGCAGTGTTTCCTCAAATAATTAAAAGTGAACTCTAATATGACCTAGCAATCCTATTTTTGAATGTATATCCAAAGGAAGTGAAAACAAAATATCAAAGAGATGTTTGTATCCACATGTTTACTGAAGGATAATTCACAATGGCCAACATATAGAAGTAAATTAAATGTCCAATAATAGATAAAGAAGATGTGAGCTATATATGTGTGTATGTAATGTGTGCACTCATACAGACACACACACACACACAATGGAATATCACTCAGCCATAAGGAGAAAAGCCTACTGTCTGTGAGTACATGGATGGATATTAAATGTATTCTGTTAAGTGAAATGTCAGACAGAGAAAGACAAATGCTGTATGATCTCACTTATATGTGCAATGTACAAAAACAAACAAACAAACACACACACACACAAAAACTCATAGAAACAGAGAGTAGAATGAGTGGGCTGGTCAGAAAGATTGGGGAATGGGAGATGTTGGCCAAAGGTATAAACTTCCAGTTAGAGGATTTAGTAAGTGTTGGGAAGCTAATGTACAGCATTGTGACACAATTCACAATACTGAATTACATAGTATAAAAATTCTAAGATTGTAGATGCTAAATATCCTCATCACAAAAGGGAAATAATAATTATGTGACTTGATATAGGTGTTAGCTAATGCTATGTTGACAATCATTTTGCAATATATTAGTTTATTGAATTGATACTTAATACTCCTTAAACTTACACAATGCCATATGTAAATTACATCTCAACAAAACTGGGAGAAAAACTAAGTGACTTCCCAACATCATACACTTGAAAGATATTTCATGCATGATCTCCCATCATTTTTTTCTCTTCTGTCAGTTAAGTGGAAGTACTACAAAGACTTAGAGGATGATGGTACCATAAAATGGGAAGATCCTGTCCCTTACTAAATTGACACTTCTGGTTATAATTCTGTTCAGTTCAGTCCAGTCACTCAGACGTGTCTGACTCTTTGCGACCCAATGAACCGCAGTGCGCCCGGCCTTGCTGTTCATCACCAACTCCCGGAGTCCACGCAAAACCGTGTCAAATGAGTCAGTGATGCCATCCAACCATCTTATCCTCTGTCAACCCCTTCTTCTCCTGCCCTCAAACTTTCCCAACATCAGGAACTTTTTTAATGAGTCAGCTCTTTGCATCAGGTGGCCAAAGTATTGGAGTTTCAGCTTCAAAATCAGTCCTTCTCTATCAAGTGTGAAACAGATCGCCAGCCCAGGTTGGATGCATGAGACAAGTGCTCAGGGCTGGTGCATTGGGAAGACCCAGAGGGATGGCATAGGGAGGGAGGTGGGAGGGGGGATCAGGATGGGGAACACATGTAAATCCATGGCTGATTCATGTCAATGTATGGCAAAACCACTACAATATTGTAAAGTAATTAACCTCCAACTAATAAAAATAAATGGGAAAAAAAAAAAAAAAAACCCACAGTCCTTCCAGTCAGCACCCAGGACTAATCTTCTTTAGGATGGACTGGTTGGATCTCCTTGCAGTCCAAGGGACTCTCAAGAGTCTTTTCCAACACCACAGTTCAAAAGCATCAATTCTTTGGTGCTCAGCTTTCTTTATAGTCCAACTCTCACATCCATACATGACTACTGGAAAAACTATAGCCTTGTCTAGATGGACCTCTGTTGACAAAGTAAAGTCTCTGCTTTTTAATATGCTGTCTAGGTTGGTCATAGCTTTCCTTCCAAGGAGTAAGTGTCTTTTAATTTCATGGCTGCGGTCACCATCTTCAGTGATTTTGCAGCTCGGAAAAATAAAGTCAGCCACTGTTTCCACTCTTTCCCCATCTATTTGCCATGAAGTGATGGGACCAGATTCCATGATCTTAGTTTTTTGAATGTTGAGCTTTAAGCCAACTTTTTCACTCTCCTCTTTCACTTTCATCAAGAGGCTCTTTAGTTCTTCTTAACTTTCTGCCATAAGTGTGGCGTTATCTGCATATCTGAGGTTATTGATATTTCCCCTGGCAATCTTGATTCCAGCTTGTGCTTCCTCCAGCCCAGTGTTTCTCATGATGTACTTTGCATGTAAATTAAATAAGTAGGGTGACAATATACAGCCTTGACGTACCTGTTTTCCTATTTGGAACCAGTCTACTTTCCATGTCCAGTTCTAACTGTTGCTTCCTCACCTGCATACAGGTTTCTCAAGAGGCAGGTCAGATGCTCTGGTATGCCCATCTCTTTCAGAATTTTCCACAGTTTATTGTGATCCACACAGTCAAAGGCTTTGGCATAGTCAATAAAGCAGAAATAGATGTTTTTTTCTGGAACTCTCTTGCTTTCTTGATGATCCAGAAGATGTTGGCAATTTGATCTCTGGTTCCTCTGCCTTTTCTAAAACCAGCTTGAACATCTGGAAGTTCATGGATCACATATTGCTGAAGCCTAGCTTGGAGAATTTTGATCATTATTTTACTAGCGTGTGAGATGAGTGCAATTGTGTGGTAGTTTGAGCATTTTTTGGCATTGCCTTTCTTAGGGATTGGAATTAAAACTGACATTTTCCAGCCCTGTGGCCACTGCTGAGTTTTCCAAATTTGCTGGCATATTGAGTGCAGCACTTTCATAGCATCATCTTCCAGGCTTTGAAATAATTCAACTGGAATTCCATCACCTCCACTAACTTTGTTCATAGTGATGCTTCCTAAGGCCCACTCGACTTCCCATTCTAGGATGTCTGGCTCTAGGTGAGTGATCACACCATCGTGATTATCTGGGTTATGAAGATCTTTTTTGTGCAGTTCTTCTGTGTATTCTTGCCACCTCTTCTTAATATCTTTTGCTTCTGTTAGGTCCCTACCATTTCTGTCCTTTATTGAGCCAATCTTCACATGAAATGTTCCCTTGGTGTCTCTAATTTTGTTGAAGAGATCTCTAGTCTTTCCCATTCTATTGTTTTCTCTATTTCTTTGCACTGATAGCTGAGGGAGGCTTTCTTATCTCTCCTTCCTATTCCTTGGAACTCTTCATTCAAATGGTTATATCTTTCCTTTTCTTCTTTGCTTTTCACATCTCTTCTTTTCACAGCTATTTGTAAGGCCTCCTCAGAGAGCCATTTTGCTTTTTTGCATTTCTTTTTCTTGGAGATGGTCTTGATTCTTGTCTCCTGTACAATGCCATGAACCTCTGTCTATTGTTCATCAGGCATTCTGTCTATCAGATCTAGTCCCTTAAATCTATTTCTCACTTCCACTGTATAATTATAAGGGATTTGATTTAGGTCATACCTGAAGGGTCTAGTGGTTTTCCCCATTTTTCATTTTCAGTCTGAATTTGGCAATAAGGAGTTCATGATCTGAGCCACAGTCAGCTCCCGGCCTTGTTTTTGCTGACTGTATAGAGCTTCTCCATCTTTGGTGCAAAGAATATAATCAATCTGATTTCGGTGTCAACCATCTGGTGATGTCCATGTGTAGAGTCTTCCCTTGTGCTGTTGGAAGAAGGTGTGTGCTATGACCGGTTCATTCTGTTGGCAGAACTCTATTAGCCTTTGCCCTGCTTCCTTCTGTACTCCAAGGTCAAGTTTTCTTGTTACCACAGGTGTTTCTTGACTTCCTACATTTGCATTCTAGTCCCCTCTAATGAAAAGGACTTTTTTTTTTTTTTTTTTTTTGGTGTTAGTTCTAGAAGGTCTTTTATGTCTTCATAGAACCATTCAACTTTAGCTTCTTCAGCATTTGTGGTCGGGGCATAGATTTGGATTACCATGATATTGAATGGTTTTCCCTGGAAATGAACAGAGAGTTATCCTTAACTGAATGATAAATAAGTCTTATGTTTGTTAAACTACTGAGATTTGGGATTTATCTGTCAAACAAATAGTGGGCCACTTACAGTTAGTTAATATAGTTTTCAAGGACACATTATATCCCCATGTTCCTGTCATTTGCCTGTTTTCTCTTACTATCATGCCCTGGTCTTCTTAGCAGAGGAACTGATTCTTCTCTAAAAACTTTTTTTTTTTTTTAATTTTTTATTTGTTTTTCCCCAGGCTACTTTGCCAAGTGTTTTGATCAATGGAAGTTACTAACAGGAGACTGAAAGGTGAAAGGAAGGAAGAAGTCAAAATGTTTCTCCACTTCCATCAGTCCCCACCTTTGACAAAGTAACAGTGTCTACTTCTTCTTATGGTTGAGTTTCTGCAAGTAGGATCTACCCTGTTATTGTTTCTGGTGTGTAGCTGTGGCTCTAAATGGTGATAGCAGTCTCCTTCTTTGGTCCCTGCAGCACTAAAACAGCTTCCTAAATTTGAGAGCATCTCCATTATGTCCTAATACCAGAGCTACTTCATATCTTCTAATTGTTCTTATGGATCTTCTAATAGTTTCATAATTGATCACCTGTATTATATATATTTTTTTCTCTTCAGTTAACTGATATGGGTTTTATTTTCCTGACTTAATATTGAAGTGTTATACTGCAGTTGCTAGTAATGCTATATGAAAATTTAAAATATAGATTAGCCTTCTGCATAGATGATATCTAAGGTCACTGCAATTTTATTAAATGTATCATTATAAAGCTCAAGTAATAGATCAAAGAGTGAGTAAGCAAGCTAAAATTAGTGTGTTGTAATATTTAGGATGTTTTCAGTTGTACCAGAAAACTAAGTTCAAGATGACTTCAATGATATAACCCAGTAGCTTTTAGAACTGAATATATTGTGGTAGTCGGGGTAAGAGATAAAATAATATCAGGGCCACAGTTCCACTCCTCTGTATATCAGCTCCCCCATGCAAAGTTTTCATCTGAAATCTGGCTTTGATTGTAATTGCAATCTGTTGTTCAGTGGCAGCGGGTAGACCTAAATGTTTCTTTGTTTTGTTAGGTAGTTAGAATAGGAAAACAGAGTCCAGAATGGCAGTGGCTAAAAGACAAGGAAGGGAAAAGCCTGTGAAAATAGAACAAAGGAAAGTCTGAGGACCAGAGTGAAGACCTCAGGTAGAACAAATGGCACTCCTGGCTAGCCCAGTTTACATGGGACAGGCCCACGGGGAGGAAAAATCTTATAAAAAGAGGAGCCAAAGGGCCGGGGGCCTCTCTCCCCCATGCGCATGCTCTCTCTGTCTCTGTCTCTCTCTCTCTCCTCTTCATGTCTTCTGGGTTGGCATGCCCTCACTCCTCAAGGATGTATTTCCCTTTTATTTTCCAAATAAAACTGAGCTATAACACAGAGCTGTAACACTGTCCGAGAGCTGTGATGTGCCGAGGGCTTTAATTTCATCGAACACCATCCATAATGTTTCAGAAATCTTTATGTTTACATTGCTTGTGCTAACACTGAACAAATAACTATATTCAATGGAATGTACTTGTACAATTGGCTTTGTTCTAGATCATCAGCCCCAGTTTCTCTGAATGTGGATGCTTGCTTACATATATCATGGCCAGCCCTAGAACTGGACATAGAGTGTATCCTACCCAATTCATGTAACTGTAATACTTCAGGAAATAATGGATTTCTAAAGGGAAAAAACATCATGTTAGAAGCATTAAAAGCAGTTAACAATAGTGAGTGATTAGAATTTCAATTTTTCTTTTTCAATATAACTTTGTTTTTTCTTTATATCACTCTGACCTTTACACTAATGTGAAATTAGATTAGCCTGAATGGAGTAAATCTGGCCATCATCTGCTGTCTCATAGAGCTCTAATAAAATCTTCAGAAAAGCAATTTTTACAGAGATAATGGGTAAAATGTAATAGAAATCTAGATCGTAGCTACGTTCTTCAATTCAGCCTTTTGCCTATTCTGGCTCTGTACTTGAATAATTGAATATGACTGGAAATGTGTGCATGCGTAACATACACACACACACACACACACACACACCATGCCTGTATGATGATACATTTATGACATAAACTTCAAGTGGTCCCTTACTGCTGCCCAGAAATCATACAGTCTTCCCTTAAGCCAACCATTCACTCTTAAGGATGACTGCTTCAAACTTTCCCATTTCTCCTGTAAATCTTAAGGCCTTCGGTTTAATTTTCATTCTAACATTACTTCCCATCTCATTGAGAATAAAGCAAATATTAAAAATGTTCATCCCATTTCTAACTACCTACTTACTTTTCTTTAGACCCATTATTATGGGCATGCTCTGTGCATACAAATGTCAATCCTTTCACTCTGTCCTGGATCACATTTCCATTTGCTACTCAAGGACTTTGCACCAGTTTAACATGTTCTCTCTCTTGCTTCATTCAAGCTTATCTAAATTATTACTATCAGCATATATTAGTATGCTGGTGCACATATGATGCATATGCATATAACCTATAAATGTTATTGCTCCCATAAAACATTAGCTTTAACTTTGTAATGACTGCTATGCTCCTTTCTATATGTCACTTGTTTTTATTTTCACTTTTGGAACAAAATTCCCTGATAAAGTTGCTCACATCAGTTGCCTAAAATTCTCTCTACCCACACACTCTTTAGCGTCCATACCAAAAGACTTTTGCCCCTAAATTTTACCCAAATTTTTCTATTATGTCCGTGATTATTTTCCAGTCTCATCTTATTTGACCCATCAGTTGATATTTGGCATAGTGAAACACCTGTCCTTTTTAAGCATGTATTTCATTTGAATTTCAATACACTACACTGTCTGTTATTAATTTTACCTCGCTGGTTAACTCATCATTGGGAAAGGCAGAATAGCGGTCCTCCCAAGGACATCTGTGTCCCAATTCCCAGAGTTTGTGAATGTTTATTTTACATGTACAAAAGAGAAATAGAGAGAGAGAGAGACTTTATAAGTATAATGAAAAACCTTGAAATGGGTATAATCCTGCGTTAGCCAGGTTGGCCCAGTATAATCACAAGCGTTCTTATAAGAGGAGGAAACAGGATTGCCAGATCAGAGAAGGAGAAACAATGGCAGAAACAAGTCATAGTAATGGACTTACTGGCTTTCAAAATGGAAGAGAGGACCATGAGCCAAACACTGCAAGTCACCTATGGAAACCAGAAAAGACAAGGAACTAGATTCGTCCCTAAATGCCCTTAAAGGAAGGATACCCTGATAACATTTTGATTGTAACCCAGTGAAACCTATTCTGGCTTTAAGAACTCTAAGAAATTTAATTTGCTGTTACAACTACTAAGTTTATGGTATCTCGTTATAACAGCAATAGAAAACTAATATGGACATATTCCTTCTCCCTTTTGGGGGTCTCTTTTCTGTTCTTAATATTGTAACACACCAAAAATCAGTTCATAATTTCTTTTCCTTTCTCTTATTTTCTCTGCTTATTTCACCTATCCTCTCTATTTTTCTTCACCTTAGTCCCTTTCTTTCTCCCCCCTTCTTTTGTCCTCTCTTCTTTATCTTCATTCACCCTCCAGGTGATCTCCTTCAGGTTCCTGTCTTCAAAAACATCTAAACGTTCAGTTCAGTTCAGTCGTTCAGTCGTGTCCGACTCTTTGTGACCCCATGAATCACAGCACGCCAGGCCTCCCTGTCCATCACCAACTCCCGGAGTTTACTCAAACTCATGTCCATCGAGTCGGTGATGCCATCCAGCCATCTCATCCTCTGTCGTCCCCTTCTCCTCCTGCCCCCAATCCCTCCCAGCATCAGGGTCTTTTCCAATGAGTCAACTCTTCACATGAGGAGTCCAAAGTATTGGAGTTTCAGATTCAGCATCAGTCCTTCCAATGAACACCCAGGACTGACTCCTTTAGGATGGACTGGTTGGTTCTCCTTGCAGTCCAAGGGACTCTCAAGAGTCTTCTCCAACACCACAGTTCAAAAGCATCAATTTTTTGGTGCTCAGCTTTCCTCACAGTCCAACTCTCACATCCATACATGACCACTGGAAAAACCATAGCCTTGACCAGATGGACCTTTGTTGGCAAAGTAATGTCTCTGCTTTTTAATATGCTATTTAGGTTGGTCATAACTTTCCTTCCAAGGAGTAAACGTCTTTTAATTTCATGACTGCAGTCACCATCTGCAGTGATTTTGGAGTCCCCCCAAAAATAAAGTCTGACACTGTTTCCACTGTCTCCCCATCTATTTCCCATGAGGTGATGGGACCAGATGCCATGATCTTAGTTTTCTGAATGTTGAGCTTTAAGCCAACTTTTTCACTCTCCTCTTTCACTTTCATCAAGAGGCTTTTTAGTTCCTCTTCACTTTCTGCCATAAGGGTGGTGTCATCTGCATATCTGAGGTTATTAATATTTCTCCTGGCCATCTTGATTCCACACTCTAAATGGTAATGACCCTTAAACATTTTTTTCCAGGCACAATGTCACTTCCATTCTCCAGACTTCACTAATTAGCATCTCCACTTAGGGGTAGCGAATGTCTCAAAAGTCATGACTTCAGATTTTTTTAGACACAAAACTCACACACACACACCAGCAAAGGAAAAAAAAAAAAAGTTTTCCCTCTACCCATTAATGACAATTCAATTCTTTCGTCTCTTCAGTACAAAACTGTGCAGTTACTACCTTTTATTCTCCTCTCTCTCAAACCCACATCCAACTTATCTGGGGATTCTATTATGTTCTACTTTTAAAATATATCTAAAATCATGCCACTTTTCACTGCCACCACTGCCATGTTCACTCAGTTTACCATCAACTCTTATCTGGATTACTGCAAAAGCCTCTACATGGCTATTCCTATTACTGTTCTTCCTCATTTAGAGTTTGATTTCAACATAGTAGCGGAGTAGTTCTATGAAAACAAACTTACAAATGGATATCCTCTGCTCACAGTAAAAACCAGTGTCCTCACAATTATGTAAATATCTATGTATTGACCTACCAACTGCTTCTCAACTGTCACCTTCTTCTACTATCCATTGGCTTTCATTGATTACCAGAAGATTAAACCTCTTGATATTTTATGTTTGCTGAGGAATAGTGCTGCATAAGAATGTTCTGCTTAGATTCCTCTTCTGATAAATATTTATGTGACTCACTCCCTTACCTCAATTAAGTATTTGTTCAAATATCTATTTTCTCAGTTAGACCTGTCCTTACCAACTTAGTTTCTCACAGTGTTCCTGATCCGTCATTCCCTATCTACTTGTCTTGCTTTATGTCCCCCAATAGTTCCTATCACCACATCACATATTACACAGCTTACTTGTGTATTTATTTCTTGCACATTCCTGTCCATGAGGATGAAAGCTCTATTGGATTAGATATTTTGTTTGTTTGTTTGTTTGTTTGTTTTATTTCTGTATCTTTGTGTCTTCAGTGACTGGGACATGGTAGAAACTTGGCAAATAATATTGTTCAAATTTAAGAAAATATACTTTCTCCATATAGCCCTTTGAGAACAAATAGAATGGGAATATGATCAAGGATTAGATTCCCCTCTAGAACAACTGCATATCTCTTAGCAACAAATGTGTTTATTCATTTAATTTTTTTCCAGAAACATTTACTCTTAGTTTACTGCTCTGTTTATGATTAGGCTATTATGGGAGGCATCATGAGAGATATAGCAAAGAACAAAACTCAGTTGGATTTTGAAAGATTCTTTTCAGTTACAGAGTTTAAAAAAAATTCTAAATGAATATAATGCAAGAAAGGCATAGGAAGAAACACACTGAAAGCAAAAGTGACAAGGTTTTCTATGTGGAGAATGATTTATTAAAATGTGTTAATCATGACAATTATAGAAAAAAGTAATGTTGAATATTTCTCCTTTCTGAGCCTCTGTTCAATCAATCTCTAAATGAAGGGTTATATTTACTCTCCACTTCCTCCCAAGGACAGTCTCTTAGATAATATATTAATTATTATTAGCTTCAGAAAAATTAGACTGCTTGATACCTTAACAAAAACAAGGCAAGCCAATTCATTTATATTTAGCCATGATGCAAGTTATTCTTTTTTCCTATATTCCTTGCTATGGAAAGGCAAGATATATCAAATACTATATAATACAATTATATTGCTATGTGGGTCTAAGGGTACTTTTTTCTCCAAATGGATTAAATCATTTCCACATAGTATTTTCTGATGTTCTCTCAAGATGGATAGAGGCTGCTAGCATCATAGATTTATCTTTTATTAGACTCACCAGGGCCAAAAATAATACTGCTAGCTTAGGCCATCCCTCTTGTAAATATTCATCATCATGCCACAAGTTAGATCCAAGGACAGAGAGTAGATGGACCAGAACCAATTTGTCACTTTTACTCCAAGACGCATATATCTTGTGGACTACAAATAAGAGTATTTTATTTGGATACGGACGTTGGCATTAGTATTATCAAAACTCTCAGTATTATTCTGAGCATAATTTAATGTGGTTTATTGTATATTTCCTTTTAGTTTTTATGCCCCAAACTTCCAAATATCACATAAAATATATGGATAATAGGAAAGTATGCATTCATTAAGTTAATAGTGAGAGTTAATAATTGCCTGTAAAAGCAAATCAGTTAGATTAAATGGTTACTGTATAGTCATATAGAAAATTAATTCCAACTGTGATAATCATTATTATCTGAAACTCATCATCAGGAGAGAAGCATGTTGGAATATTAAAGAAATTTTTTTAAAACCTCTGCACATGCCCAAACTCATAGTCTTCCCTCTTGTAACTTCCATTACCCTTGTCCACTCTTAATGTGCTTCATCTCCAAGTGAGAGAAAAGTAATTGTCATATTCCCATTATTGGGTAACTGCACAAAGGAGAAAAAAAAAATCTTCTATTAGGCTGTATAGTAGAAACTTCATTGGGTTAGAAATCTGCTCAGGTATCTAGTCAGTTTCTTTCATTTACTAGCTGTATGATCTCAGGAAAATCATTAAATTTGATAGAGATTTTATTTCCTTAACTAGAAATTTTGCAAAATGTACATGTCCTTTCCACCTTAAAAGATTATAAAAATTCAATGAAATAATAGATTTGAAATTTTTGTTTTTATAACCATAAAACTATTGAGATGTAAAACACTTTTTATTGTATCATGCTAAGCTTCATTATTAACTGACATTGCTTTTTAGACTAATGCAATTTAGTATAAATCATGTTGTCAAAACCATCTCACCAAATAACTCTGATTCATGATAGTATCTGAGCACCCTCAATACATCAAATATTTATAGCCTAATGGTTACTACAGTCACTTCTTCCTAACTTTGACTCTTCATTAAGAATGCCATTTTAATCTTAATTTTTAATACCTGAATTTCTGTTCTTCTTTAACCTCTTCCTGGGTGATTTTATTTATGCTTGTAAGTTCACTATCTGTTCCTGTGGGCTGACCAGCTATTTTGAACAGGGCAGCATTCCAATGATTTTGTTTGATGCCAGATTCATTATTTCCCTCAAAACCTTCTATTTGTTTTTTGTTTGTTTGTTTTTTTAGTCTCAACAGCATTTTTTTTTTTTAACCATCTCTTTGTTCCTCATCTCTTCCACCCAATCAGTCTCTCATACACCTTGTTCAGGTCTTCTTCCATTGTGGCATACATTGTCAAACACTCCAGGATTACCTTCATCAGTAAATATATATTACCCAACTCCATATAAAGATCCTTACTTCTCTGTCTATAGAACTCTTAACTTAAGAAATCTTTATATTTCCTAATTCTAGCACAAGGCTTGGTACAAAGTATATACTCAATAGCTACCTGGTGAATTAACATGCCCATGACTCAGTTCTCCTCTTCTAGATTATTTAACTGTTGCATTCATCTTTCTTTATTGCTTTTTTGTGTTGTTTTAAGACTTTTTTTTTTCTTCCTTGCAGCCAAACTTTAAATTAGTTTAAATCTAGTGCTGGTTGTATAAAGTATGCTTTGCTCATTTTGGGATAGGACAGAAGGCATGCATGTCAAATGATTTCGTCAAATTCACACAGTGTTCTGTGAATCCAACTCATATTTTCTGAAACACATATCAAAGTTTCATTCACTTGTCCACACATTAAATCCTTATTTTCAAACAATGTTTGTTAGTGTATCATTTACACAAAACAAAACGTATATAACTTAGAACAGTTTAGTGAGTTTTGATAATGTTGTACACCCATGTAACCAGCATCATAACGACTATGTGGAACATTTTAACACTCCAAAGTTGTCTCTTGCAAATTTGCAGTCAGTCCTATCACATTTTTGGTACCAGGCAACCAGTGATCTGCATGTCATCACCTCTGACCAAGACCCAAGTGGAAAATTTTAAGAATTATGGGCCCCTTAAATATCCTTCCAACAGTTGATATTGAGAAAGCTTAGAATTGTGCTCACTTTAAAAGTAAAATATTTAGCCATATCTCATTGCTAATTATAGAGCATAGAATAAACTGTGCATTCAGAGTTGAGAGACAATAAGTTGATAAACGGCATATACATAAGTGTTTAATTTAAAAGAAGCTTCCAAGCTGTTTTGAAACTGATTGTCCCATTTTACTCTCCTATTAGCAGTGTATGAGAGATACAATTGCAATGCATTCTTGTCAACAGTTGGTACCGGCAGTCTTTCTAACAACTCCAGACATTTTCACAGGGTCTGAACCAGTATTTCATTTGATTTTTATTTAGTTTTTTTTTACTGCAGTTTTAGTTTCATAACAAAACTAGAAGGTACAGAGAATTCTCAAATAATCCCTTCCTTTACATATGCAAATCTCCCACATTAACAGCATTTCCCACAAGGGTGATAAATCATTTGTTAAGATTGTGGAGCTCACTCTTGCTGTTGTACATTCTATGGTTTTGAACAGCTGTATGATTATACGTATCTATCATTATCATATCCTACTGAGTATTCAGTTCAGTCGCTCAGTCGTGTCCGACTCTTTGCGACCCCATGAATCGCAGCACGCCAGGCTTCCCTGTGCATCATCAACTCCTGCAGTTCACCCAAACTCATGTTCTTTGAGTCGGTGATACCATTCACCATCTCATCCTCTGTCATCTCCTTCTCCTCCTGCCCTCAATCTTTTCCAGCTTCAGGGTCTTTTCAAATGAGTCAGCCAGCTCTTCGCATCAAGTGAATATTATCACTGCTCTAAAATCCATCCCCTGGTTTCCCAGGAGGCTCAGTGGTAAATAATCCACCTGTAATGCAGGAGACGCAGGTTTGATCCCTGAGTTGGGAAGATCCACTAGAGAAGGAAATAGCAACCCACTCCAATATTCTTGCCTGGAAAAATTCCATGGACAGAGGAGCCTGGCAGGCTGCAGTCCATGAGGCTGCAAAAAGTCAGACACAACTCTTTGTTCAGTTCAATTCAATCAGTTTAGTTCAGGCGTTCAGGCATGTCTGACTCTTTGCAATCCCATGGACTATAGCCCCCCAGACTTCTCTGTCCATCACCAACTCCTGGAGCTTGCTCAGACTCATGTTCATTGAGTCAGTGATGCCACCCAACCATCTCATCCTCTGTTGTCCCCTTCTTCCCCTGCCTTCAGTCTTTCCCAGCATCAGGATCTTTTCTGATGAGTCAGCTCTTTGGCATCAGGTGGACAAAGTATTGCAGCTTCAGCTTCAGCATCAGTCCTTTCAATGAATATCCGGGACTGATTTCCTTTAGGACTGACTGGCTTGATCTCTGTGCAGTCCAGGGGACTTTCAAGAGTCTTCTCCAACACCACAGTTCAAAAGCATCAATTCTTCAGCACTCAGTTTTCTTTATGGTCCAACTCCTATATCCATGCACACGACTACTGGAAAAATCATAGCTTTGACTAGATGGACCTTTGTCTGATAATTGAGCAGGCCTCCTCCAAATCCAACCCTGCCTGTCCTGATTTGTTAACTGTCTCCATAGTTTTCCCTTTTCCAGAATGGCATATAGTTGGAATCATATAATCATCTAGTACAAAGTCTTTTCAGATTGGCTTATTTCACTTAGTAATATGCATATAAGTTTTCTCTATGTATGGTTTGATAGATCCTGTCCTTTCACTACTGAATAATATTCTGTTGTCTGTATGCACCACAATTTATTTACCATTCACTTGCTGAAGGTTTTTTTTTTTATTGCTTCCAAGTTTTGTCAATTATGGATAAAGCTGCAATAAACAGGTTCTATTTCAAAGTAGGCTTTCAAATATTTTGGGCAAAAACCAAGAAGGGCAATTGGTGGATCATATGGTTAAAATGTGTTTAGCTTTTGAAGAAACCAGCAAGTTATCTTCCAAAGTGGCTGTACCATTTTGCATTTCCACCAGCGATGAATGAAAGTTTCTGTGCTTTCCTCTGGAGCATTTGATGTTATTAGTGTTTTGGATTTTGACCATTCTACAAAGACATATAGTGGTATCTTCTTTTTTTGTTGTTATCTTATTGTGTTTTGCATTTGAATTTCTCTAATGGCTAATACTATCTGGCCTTATTTTTCATGATTTTATTGGCCATATGTCCATATTCTGTGAACTTTATTGAGATTTGAGAATTATTTAGATGTTTGTTAAATATATTGCAGATATTTCCTCTGTTTACCATTTCACTTTTATAAATTATTTTTTAAAAGGGAACTTTTTTGTTTAATTTTGAGAAAATCCAATTTACCATTATTTCCTTTTATGGATAATGTATTTTTGTGCCCTAAGAAATAATTTTGTATCCAAGCACATAAAAAAGTCAACTTTTTTATTCCTAGAAATTATATAATTTTAACGTTTACATTTAAGGCTATCATGCTGTTTCAATCAAATTTTGTGTATGATACAGGTTAAGGCTGATATCTTTTATTTTTCCAAACCTGGAAATCCAAATAGTCTAATAACTTTTATTGAAAATGCTATCCTTCTCCTTGAATTACTTCAGCATCTTTGTTAAAAATTAATTGATTACACATGTAGTAATATTTATTTTGTTTCATTAATCCACGTCTATTCCCATGCCACAGTATTTTGATTACTTTAGATCTATAAGAAGCAATGATAAAACACAAAGTATTTTTTGTTTTTCACAACTTCTTTGGCTTCTCAAAATCATTTACATTTTCTTTTTTTTTCCCATTTATTTTTATTAGTTGGAGGCTAATTACTTTACAATATTGTAGTATTTTTTCCCATACATTGACATGAATCAGCCATGGATTTACATGTATTCCCCATCCCGATCCCCCCTCCCACCTCCCTCTCCACCCGACCCCTCTGGGTCTTCCCAGTACACCATTTTCATATGAACTTTTGAATGTTTTCAAACCTGTTGACATTGCTTCTACACGTTGGTTTGGGGATAATTGTGCCTTAACTGTGTATACCTTGGGTGTACAGAAGAGGGCACAAAACAGTTGTGGCATTTCAATGTTTTGGAGGTAATATTCAATACTAATTACAAAGTATATGAATTGCAGGTTCCTTACTGCCATTGGATTTGGAATTCATTAAACAAAAAGGAAAAGAAAAAAAAAAAAAAAAAAAGGTCAACTCAGCCAACTGTCAATTTAAGAAATGTTGAATATACAATTTTATTTTAATGGATACAATTAAAATAGTAATTTTATGGAGGATATTTTAATGGTGATTTTAAGAAAATTCTAATCTAATGAAGATTATACAGAAAATCAAACTCAACACCTTTCAGAACTTAAAGACAATTTAATACTTATAATCAGCAAGATGCTGATTAAAATCAAGACTGTGGTGGGAGGGAAAAAACAATGAGAAAATGAGATCTAGAATTAGAATTTTGATTGATAAGCACAAGAATATTAATAAACACACTTAAATTCTAAAAATGTACAGAAGCAGCCCTGACAATATTACCTGCTGGGGACCACAATGGATACCAAAACAAATGTCTTATGGAAAGATAATACTCATCTTTTAAAAATCTGCTCTGCTTACCATCATTGTTGTTCAGGCCTATTCTAGCTTCCAAATCCAGACCAGTCCAAGCAAAAAAAAAAGTGAAGGCTGTCTCTGGGAGGAAATAATGTATACCAACCCTGGATGTAGAACCTACTGAATATGTACTGGTAGGTATTTAGGAAGAATGTGCCAAAGTGGAACCTGATGTGTTAAACGGGTTTGAGAGGGTGGGGGAATACAGGACTGGAGAGAGAATATCTTAAAAATACGGAGTGCTCATCTGTCCCTTGAGGCTTAAATATATGCACAATGCTACCTCCTTCAGTATTAAGAGTCAGCTGGGGTAGCTATTAGAAACATGAACACAAAAATGTACAAAAAATAAGCCAAAAACTTTTGTAATATAGTACTGTAGAAAATATCAGATAACTCAGTAAAATGGCAATGTTAAGATGGGTTTACTACATAAGCACTGAGACTGCATCATCCAAATATATTTTTTAGTAGAACTCTGAAGAATTAACTGATGAAGAAGAAAACAGAATCTTTAAAAAAGTTTGTAGTAGATGTTCCTGTGGAACCAGATTCCTTAATTTAATTGAGTATGATGGGATCTCATGTCAAAAACTAGGTGGCAAAACAATTTTTAAAGACATGGTGGATGTGATTAACATGAAAGGTAGCATAACAGAGATGGTCTAGAGTGACAATAAAGACACCTTCACTCACAGGCATCTGTTGCACTAGTTAATGTTACTTAGTTTGAGATAAATGGACAGACAACCAAGCTCTCTCATCTTGTTAAACAGAATTCAACTGCTGGCAAGAAGAAAACTGTCATCAAATGCTAGAATAAAAACTGTTCTCTTCAGTTGAGTTTTAAGATGTATAATTCACTTAGAGGTTTTTGAAGAGGGAAATGATGTGCTAATGGAACTATATTTAAAAAAATAAAAGTCCTTAAATGTTTTTCCCAAGGATGCCTAAGCCAGTTTCCAAGGTGCCTCTGGCCTCAGAAAAAGAGAAATTCATTGATTTTTTCAAAGACAGGAGATACAGATTCTGAAACAAACAACAATACTGTGTCATGCAATATCCCATCATGACCTTCTGATTAGAATGGGGATAATGAAGGTCAGATGATAAATGCATCATACAGTGTTTCAACTAAATATTTAGAGTTTCTTCATGCTCACTCTGTGGAGAGTTTCCTGTTCTTCAAATGTAAAATATACATGATGTCTTTATTTTTATTTCATAGCTTGTGAATCAGGATGCAATATTAAAATACAACTTGGTTGGTAGGTCATAAACTAGAAATCAACTGAACTTGAGGATAATAGACAAAGATATGTGAATAAGAAATATGTATCAGTGTCAATGATTTTATTAATATAAATTTGTAGTAGATTTGAAGTCAGAATCTGTGATACCTCCAACTTTATTCTTTTACCTCAGAATTCCTTTGGTTATTCAAGATTTTTTGTGGTTCCATATAAATTACAGAATTTTTGTTTTCTTTTCTGTAAAGAATGCTCTTGGTACTTGGATGGGGATTGCATAAACTCTATAACATGACTTTGGGAAATATAAGCAATATTAATTCTTCTGATCATGAACACATATGTCTGTCCATTTGTTTGAGTCTTCTTTAATTTCCTTCAGTAGAAATCTTGTAGTTTTTTTTTGTATATATCATTCACTTTCTTGGTTATGTATTCCAAAATATTTTATTGTTTTGATGCTATTATGAATGAGATTGTCTCCTTCACTTTTAGTTCAAAAATTCCATTGTTAGTGCATAGAATTACAATTGTTCTGTGTATTGATTTTATATCCTGAAATTTTACTGAATTTGTTGATTAGTGTCAATTAATTTTGCTGAGTCTCTGAGATTCTCTATATTCAAAATCACATCATCTGCAAATAATGAGAAAATTACTCCTTCCTTTATGATCTGAATGCCTTTTGTTTTTCTGTCTTGTCTAATTTTTCTAACTAGGATCTTGCTGCTCTGTGAAGAAAAGTGGTAAGAGTAAACATCCTTGTCTGTTCCTGTATGTTTATTCGAGAAAAATCTTTCAACTTCTTAGAGAAAAATCTTTCAATTTTTCACCATTAGATATATTGTTAACTGTGGGTTAATTATATATAAAACCTTTATTATGTTGAGGTATGTTCCTTCTATTCATATATCATTCTGTCAAGGGTTTTGTCATAAAAGGATGTTGTATTTTGTCAATTGCATGTTGTACATTTGCTGCAATGATTGTGTGATTTTTATCCTTCATTCTATTAATGTGATTCTCACATTTGTTGATTTGTGGGTGCTAAAACATCCTTGTATCCCAGGGATAAATCTCACTTGGTTATGATGTGTAATTCTTTTAATGTGCTCTTGAAATAGGTTGATAATGTTTTGTTGAGAATTTCTGCATCTATATTCATCAAGAATATTGGCCTATAATATTCTTCACTTGTAGAATCCTTATCTGGCTTTGAATTCAGGGTAATGTTGGAATCATGGATAGAGTTTGGAAATGTCCCCTTATCTTCAATGTTTTGAAAGAGTTTGAGAAGGATTTGTATTAATTTTTAACTGTTTTATAGAATTCGCCAATGAAGCTGCTTAGTCCTCGGGTTTTCTGTATTGGAAGGATTTTGATTGCTAACTCAATTTCTTTATTCATTATTAGTCTTTTCTGATTTTCTGTTTCTTCCTGATTCAGTCATGGTAGCTATTGTGTTTCCAGAAATCTATTCATTTATTCTAGTTTAATTTGTTGGCATATAATTGGTTATAATCATTTTTTATGATTCTATATATTTCTGTAGTATCATCTGTAATGTCTCCTTTGTCATTTCTAATTTCATTTGTCTTTACTGTTTTTCTTATTTTGTATTTGTACTGTATTTCTTATTTCTAAAATATTGTCAATTTTGTTTACTTTTTCAAATAACCAGCTGTTAGTTTTGTTGATTTTCTCTATTGTTCTTCTACTCTTTATTTCATTTATTTCTGCTTTGATCACCATTTATTTCCTTTCTTCTGCAAAATTTGGGCTTAATTTTTCTTCTCATTTTAGCTCTTGATGTAAACAGATTCTTCATTTGATATCTCTGTAATTTTTAATACATGCATTTATCTCTATAACCTTTCCTCTTAAAACTGCTTTTGCTGCATCCTATAAGTGCATATGTTGATTTAATTAAAATATTATGGCACTGGCACAAAAATAGATACATAAACCTCTGGAACAGGATAGATAGACCAGAATTAAACTCTTGAACATAATATCAACTAATATTCAACAAAGGAGGAAAGAGCATCCAAGGGAGAAAGAATAATCTCCTCAATAAACTGTGCTAGAAAAACTGGATAGACACATATAGAATAATGAAATTGGACCCTTATCTTACAGCACTCACAATAACTAAATTGAAGTGGAACAAAGACTCAAATGTAATATCTGATAATGTAAAACCCCTAGAAAGAACTGTAGAAAAGGATACTGGCCTTGGCAATGATTTTTTGAATATGATACCAAAAGCATGAAGAGAAAGAAAAAAATTACTAGATAAATGCACCCTACAAAGTAGAAGAAAAATTTTGCAAACCATATATCAAACAAGAGTTAATATCTAAAATATTTGAAGAACCCATATAAGTCAACAACCAAAAAAGCCCAAAATAGTTTTTTAAATGGGAAGAAGAATTAAATAGACATTTTCCCTAAAGAAGGCACCCAGGTAGCTAACAAGTAACATGAAAAGATACTTGACATCATCAGTACTTAAGTAAATGCTAGTCAGAACAACAATGAGTTATCATTTCACACCTATTAGAATGGCTTCATCAGGAAAACAAGAGACCATAAGTGCTGGCAAGGATGTGAAGTAAAGTGTACCTGTATGTGGTCAGTAAGAATGAAAACTGGTTCAACCACTGTGGAAAATAACATAGAGTTTCCTCAAAAATTAAGAACATAACTATCATATGAACTCATTTGAAAAGACCCTGATGCTGGGAAAGATTGAGGGTGGGAGGAGAAGGGGATGACAGAGAAGGAAATGTTTGAACAACATCACCAACTAGATAGACATGAGTTTGAGTAAACTCTGGGAGTTGGTGATGAACAGGGAAGCCTGGCGTGCTACAGTCCATGGGGTCGCAAAGAGTTGGACACAGCTGGGCAACTGAACTGAACTGATCATATGATTCAGCAATTTCACTTCTATGTATGTACTTAAAGGAAAGGAAACAAGATTTTGAAGAGGTATATGCTCTTTTATATTTACTGCAGCATTATTCAGAACAGCCAAGATATGGAAACAACCTGCGTGTTAATCAGTGTGTGAATTGATGAAGGAAATATGAGATATAAATCCAGTGGAAATGTCATTAAGCCATTGGAAAAGGGGACAATCTGCCATTTGGGAAAACATGAACAGACCTTGAGAACATTATGCTTAGTGAAATAAGTCCAAAAAAGATAACTTCTATATGATATCACTCATATGTGGAAGTTAAAAAGGATAAGCTTTAAAAAAACAGAGAGTAAAGTGGCCCAGGTGGCTCAGTGGTAAAGAATGGTAGTAAAGAATCTGCCTGAAAATGCAGGAGACCTCGGTTTGATCCCTGGGTTGGGAAGACCTCCTAGGGGAAGGGAATGAGTACCCACTCCACTATTCTTTCCCAAAGAATTTCATAGACAGAGGAGCCTGGGGGGCTATAGTCCATGGACTTGTAAAGAGTCGGATGTGACTGAGTGACTAATGCACACATAAGGATACAAAATTATAAGGAGTAGTAAATAAGCCTGGGAAATCCAATACACAGTGTAGTGAATATAGACATCAACGTTATATTATAATCAATAACTTGCTAGGAGACTAGAATTTAATTATTTCAAGAACTAAAGAAGTATGTAATTATGTAATGGGATAAAGTAGCTAGTTATTGTTAAAATGTCAATCATATTACTCTCTCTATATAAATACATAGAAGAAATGATCAAATTGGATGAAAGCCTGCAAATATTTTGTCAAATATTGATGCCCTCAGAAACCATTCACCTCAGAGGCAATTCTCTAAAATCAGATTGGTAGGTAGGGTCATTCTCCTCTTGGCGACATCAGTGCTGGCTCAATGGCCCAATAAACAGTTATCACTGTGGTAGAAACGGAGGCCATGTACTAGTCAACAGCATGGGATCCACCTTACCGAGGCTGATCTAGCTACACCCACCGCTAGCAGGAGAGGCAAATCCTGAGCCCTGTGCTGTGCTGTGTGTAGCCTCTCAGTCGTGTCCGACTCTTTGTGGCCCCAAGGACTATAACCCGCCAGGCTCCTCTGTCCATGGAGATTCTCCAGGAAAGAATATTGGAGTGGCTTGCCATGCCCTTCTGCAGGGGATCAAACCCACGTCTCTTACATCTCCTGCATTGGCAGGCGGGTTCTTTACTACTAGCGCCACCTGCTCAGTTCAGTTCAGTTCAGTCACTCAGTCGTGTCCGACTCTTCACGACCCCATGAATCACAGCACGCCAGGCCTCCCTGTCCATCACCAACTCCCAGAGTTTACTCAAACCTATGTCCATCGAGTCGGTGATGCCATCCACCCATCTCATCCTCTGTCATCTCCTTCTCCTCCTTCCCCCAATCCTTCCCAGTATCAGGATATTTTCCAATGAGTCAACCCTTCGCATGAGGTGGCCAAAGTATTGGAGTTTCAGCCTCAGCATCAGTCCTTCCAATGAACACCCAGGACTGATCTCCTTTAGGGTGGACTGGTTGGATCTCCTTGCAGTCCAAGGGACTCTCAAGAGTCTTCTCCAACACCATAGTTCAAAAGATAATTTTTTTGGTGCTCAGCTTTCTTCAGAGTCCAACTCTCACATCCATACATGACCACTGGAAAAACCATAGTCTTGACCAGATGGACCTTTCTTGGCAAAGTAATGTCTCTGCTTTTTAATATGCTGCCTAGGTTGGTCATAACTTTCCTTCCAAAGAGTAAACGTCTTTTAATTTCATGACTGCAGTCACCATCTGCAGTGATTTTGGAGCCCCAAAAAATAAAGTCTGAAACTGTTTTCACTGTCTCCCCATCTATTTCCCATGAAGTGATGGGACCAGATACCATGATCTTAGTTTTCTGAATGCTGAGCTTTAAGCCAACTTTTTCACTCTCCTCTTTCACTTTCATCAAGAGGCTTTTTAGTTCCTCTTCACTTTCTGCCATAAGGGTGGTGCCATCTGCATATCTGAGGTTATTGATATTTCTCCTGGCAATCTTGATTTCAGCTTGTGCTTCCTCCAGCCCAGCATTTCTCATGATGTACTCTGCATAGAAGTTAAATAATCAGGGTGACAATATACAGCCTTGACGTACTCCTTTTCCTATTTGGAACCAGTCTGTTGTTCCATGTCCAGTTCTAACTGTTGCTTCCTGACCTGCATACAGGTTTCTCAAGAGGCAGGTCAGGTGGCCTGGTATTCCCATGTCTTTCAGAATTGTCCACAGTTTATTGTGGTCCATACAGTCGAAGGCTTTGGCATAGTCAATAAAGCAGAAATAGATGTTTTTCTGGAACTCTCTTGCTTTTTTGATGATCCTGCGGATGTTGGCAATTTTATCTCTGGTTCCTCTGCCTTTTCTAAAACCAGCTTGAACATCTGGAAGTTCACGGTTCACGTATTGCTGAAAGAAGTATAATTACTAAAATTTCTCACTTGGTGAACTGAAAAGTGGTGCAAATGGAAAGGGATATTTGATAAATATCCAAGTCATTTGGGAAGCGGGAAGAAAAAATCTTTATAAAAACTATGGCTATCTCTGAGCATAATATATTGCTGTTAATAGAGTAAATGAACTAGCATCCTACATAAGGCAAAGTATGAGCACCAAATATTTTCTTTGATGGTATTTGAAGAAACTTTCACTTCCTCAAGCCAGATGACATAGCTAAAGATTGGACACATAATTAATTGCAAGAGTAGTTGAACTTAAGAGGAGACTAATTTTGGGGGGCAATATTAAGACTTTTATACCAAAATCAGGGACTTGCTATTGCAACTGGGCTATCTGGGTGGACTTAAGTTCCCTGAAGTCTCCAATTAAACCAAACTCTGGTGTAATTTCAGAAGTGGTCCACTTACTTTGTCAGGTGATAGTAGCTTCTGATTTGATTAAAAATTTCACAGAAGATTTATAAGGCAATGCTTTTCTCTCTCAGCACCTGCTCCAATCTTTTCTACTGGCCACCAGCCAATTAAATAAAATCATATCTAAACGTGACCCATCTGGAAAGCAATAGTACTTCCAAGGGAGTTGAATGATTATACACCAAAAGTTCTGCAGCATTTGACTAACATGCAAAACTGGAAAGAACTGGGAGAGTTTGCCTGGGAATAAATCTCTGAGGGTGCAGAATATAGATGGACAAAATATAAAATTGGGTTAGGGAGATTTTATCAGTTAGGGAGAATGCTCCCTCAACAAAAGATTTAGTGTCTTGTTAAGGGCCCTGGGAAACAGTTCTAACATCCTTCTGTGATGATGGATTGTAAAAGACTACAAACCTCATTAAGTCGGTTTGGATACCAAAACTTCCACGGTATAGCATGAACATTTGGAACAAGGGCCTGAAGAAATAGACATGCTAAAATGGACTTAATATATAAAACCAACGTACCAGAAATGGAGGTTGCTCTTCAAGAGGGCTAGGGGGCCGTTTTGTTTGCCAAGTGATAAGGAATATGCTGATAAGTATGAGTACTTTTGAGAAATCCAGTAGTGGCTGTCCTCCATAATCAATTCTATTTAATCACTTCCCCTTTTAAATTGCAATAGCATTTGATTATGTATTGTTTATAGGAGCTTAACTAAATAAAACATATTATTATCTTTTTTTTTCTTTTTTTTTTTTTTCTTACTTATCCTCCCATTTCCTCCTATTTGATTCTGAGCATGTAGCACTATGTCTATTAAATACATGCTTGGGTTGCACAAATGCTAAATTGCTTCAGTCACCTCCAACTCTTTGTAACCCTATGGACCCTAGACTGCTAGGCTCCTCTCCCGATGAGTACTCTCTAAGCAGGAGTACTGGAGTGGGTTGCCATGCTCTCCTCCAAGGGATCTTTCTGACTCAGGGATCAAACCTACATCTCTTAGGTCTCGTGCATTGGCAGGTGTGTTCTTTACCACTAATGCTACCTGGGAAGCCCACCTGTTAGATAGTAATTATTACAGGGGAACCTGGCAGGGCTACTGCCCATAGGATCACAAAGATTTGGACATGACTAAAGCAACTAAGCAGAAGCACATTAAACATATCCTGGCTAAATTTTCAACATGAAGTCAGTTTATATCACCTAAAACACCAAACACAGAATCTTGAAAATAGTAGGCACTCAGTAAATCATTGTTAGAATAAACAGAGGTTGCACCACCAAATTAGTTGTCCTACAATACTATTATCATAATATTAGTGCTCTATACAACTGTGTAAAACAGTTTCTATTAAGTTGGAGAATAAACTCTTGTTTCATAGTCAGAGCCTTCAAACATCTGTTCTTACCTTTTGCATCTATTCCCAAACATATCTATGCTTTTTTTTTCTTTTTTAACTTCTACTCCAAATTAACCTTGTGCTTGAACCAAAGAAACTTTTTTCACTCTACCCTCAAATATTCTCTGAATATTCTCTGCACTTATTCCTGTCTTACATTTTGTGCATACTTTTGTGCATGTCTTCATAACTGGTATCCAACCAGCCTAAAAAAAATTAGGCAAGGGATAAATAATTAACACAATACTTACTTTATGCCTTGCAGCAAGTAAATTCATCCCTGTGATTCTCCTGTGTGTGTGTGTGTGTGTGTGTTTGTGTGTGTGTTGCAAAGAGTAGGGGATGAGGGCAAGGTCAATAATTCTTATAGCATTTTACAGATATCAACTTTATTATTCCTTTTATTTCTTCTTGCTTTCTTGAACTTGAGCTGCCAAGATGCTCCCCTGCTTCACTGTTCTGTCATTGATTAAAATATACAAGAGCCACTCTAAGACCTGACAAGCTCTATCTCCATCATCTGTACTTTTATTTACTGGCATTCATTGCCCAAGTAAAGCTCTCTGATTCTAATGTTCTGCATGGAAACAATCAACTTTAAAATTCATAAACTAGAAAATAGAATTAACTGAACTATGAAAGAAAAGTATTATTTCTGCTGGATATCTATATAATGAAGACATCATGTGATTTAAGAAACTTGTCCGGCTCATCATCCTTAAAAAATAAGCAGTGTGTTTTCTAGAGGGGTTAATTTAATTAAAGCTGAATACATTAGACAAATAACATCACACAAAACTACAATTCAGATCTAGAAGCTCTATAGGGGCCCAGTCCAATCACTAGGTCTTTACTAATCTGATTACATTCAGTCTCATACTTTTATCAGGAACTCATCATCTTCCTTTCCTGTCGCTACCTCCCATCCATCTGGATGTTTGTCATTTCCAATAACAGTTTTGGCTGATCTTTGGTAACTGCTGTTGCAGCGACTTTGCTTCCAATCATCCATCATGATACAGCCTAAAGACCAATATCTTCAGGGATTATTTATCTAACTTGCGAATAACATTGACAAAGGGCTTCGCCTTCACCAAATTTTAGCCAGACTTGTCTGAATCTTCTCCTCAGTTGGACCTCAACATTTTTACTCCCTCCTTCATATATTCATTGTCCATTTTTTAGCCAGAATCTGGTTAAGTTGGTTTTAGTCAAACTCCCCCATGTTCAGTATCTGCTAACCCTTGATATCCAACCAATTCCCTCATCATTCCACAGACAATATCTGACTACTCTGGTGTGCCTTCCTCAAGAATTCTGTTAGGCCACCTCAGTAAAGAAATACTTCTAGTAATTTTTCACTTACTGACCTTTGCTCCTTGGTTATAAATCCCCAATTTTCTTGTATTCAGAATTGAGCCTTATTCTTTACTGAGATCTGTTTTTCCCTCTTGCAAATCCTGAATAAAATCCATTTTTGCTTCTGATTTTCTTCCACAGAATGTACTAGTTGAAGTTCTGAAATCTGGTAGTAGCAATCATCTTTTCTCATCTTTGATTTTTTTTTTTTTTTTTCCTTTTCAAGTGCATCCTTGAGTCTTCTTAAAGGTGGATTGTATGCCTTAACAGAAGTAAGTGATAATTAATAATTTTCCCATTGATTGGTTGGTGAAGGTTCTGCATTTCTTCTAAAACCAACATATCTCTCAGGAGAACTGACTGCAAACTATTGTGACTTTGGTTTTTCAAACAGCTTTGTAAAGGCCTTCAAGAGCTTCCTTCTACTATCATCTATTCTATAGAATGCTGTTGTTAACAATAGCTGTATTATTAATTATACCAACATTTAATAGTGGCAAAGTAAATATAAGTACTATACTAAGAACCCTACATTTATTATTTCCTTTAATATACCAATAACTCTATTAGTTTGCTATTCTTATGCCATTTACAGTACACTGCTTTATAATAACTGTGCAATATGGAGAGAGATAGGAAGGGAGAGAGACAGAGATATTTGCATTAAAATCTATCAGCCCTGTTGACTACATGTTCATGTTTTTATTTTCTATTTTATTAACATAAAGCTACACTATCCTAGTTATGTATTTACTCCCATGTATATTCTGCATTGTATCCAGAGGAGAAATGAATCACTGCTCATAACAAAAACCATAGGAGCTAATTTTTTTTCTCCCTTTCATACTTCCACTATGCCTTCTTTCTTTTCCTGCTTTTGGGGGGGAAACATACCACCCCATTACTCAGGGGAAAAAAACTTCCTTCAGTCAAATCTGAAGACTGTATAATTTTTCAGGATTATTTTTAATCACAGTCAGTTGAGACTTTTTTTCTGTTTTATTTGGCAAAAAAGTCTACCCAGGCACTTTTAAAACTATTAATGTAACAAAAAGCTCATGAGAATTTACATTATTTTTTTCAGATGCTACATCAAGAAACCTATTTCCTACTTTCTTGGCAAGTTAGTTTGCACATATTCAATCTTAGATATTGTGCACCAGCCAATTTAGTATGAGAGGAGGCTGAGATACTTACATGCAATAAAAAATATTTTTGCCAGATGTGCCCTGATTGACCAAAAAAGTAACATTCTATTTGGAAAAATATATATATATATGATAAACTGTATTCAAAGTTTTGGAATCCTCACCCATACTTCTTTTAGAAAAATATATTGCTACTAATTATTATTTTTTAATGTACAAGTCTAGAGTTATGACACCATTTCCTATAATTTGCAGAGCACATATACAGTTATATCACATGAGGATATAATCCATATATTAAAATTAGAAACAATTTACTATTCATGGGAAATTATCTAATAACAGTGAGAGAAGTAAGTCTCAGCTCCATGCTTTATTGATATGGAAATGTATTTAACATGCAAACAAATAAAAATGAGAAATTGAAATGAGGAGTATTTTATAATAAGGAAAACATAATACCACATTACCATTTTTTTGGTCTACAATTCAATTTATTCTATTTAAACTTTTAAAATGAAAGAATAAATAATTCAGCACAGCATTAATCATCAGTGATTTCATCAAGTACATTGACTTTGAGAAAGAAACTGAGAAAACATATAGCTCAAAAGGCAAATAACACATCAAATGCAATTCTTTTTTTAATTTAATACACGTCGGTGGAGTAAGTGTAAGATTGAAAGTACAAACAAACAAACAAACAAACACACACACACAGTTTGGAGTAATGTCTGGCTTCTAATCATCATTTTGCCTCTCTTAGGCTCATTTCTCCATAATTAGGTCATAAACTCCCAAAATTAAATTACTCCAAACATCAAATAAGGAGGTACCTGCCATGTACCAAAAGGTTTTGACACTGAATGGTATAACTGTTGTGAAATATTTGATATCTTTGTAAGAAAAATGGTGTAAATCATGATGAAAATATTAATGATTAATGCTTATAAGATTTTTCCTAGGTACAATAGAACAAATTCTGTACCGTTGTTTATATATGCTCACCTAATTGTCACAATAAACTCATGAGGTAATTACTAAGATTATTTTTTCCATTTTAAAAATGAAATAACTTAGTCCTGGAGAAGTTAAGTAACTTGCTCAAAATCACATATAAATAGGAGAGTCTGAAATCTAAAATCTGGCAGTCAGCCTTTAAAGCCTATTCTCTTAAATTATGGAACACTGTCCCTTCATAACTATAATTGACTAAAGTATTCATAAATGTAATATGAAATTATTGTCTCCAAATGAATTTTGTTTAAAATAAAATTTAAAACACATTTAAAAATAAAATTTTAAAATATATTATTGCCAAACAAATATCATTAGTTTATATGCTCAAAGGTTGAGGCAAATATCATAGTCTGTTTGTCAGAGTCCAGTTATCAAGTTATAAGAAAATCAGACAAAATTATCTAATTGAACCTGCTGCTTGGTAATGGAGTTACATTCACAATTAGCCTAGTCCTAATTTAAGTGAAGTAAGTTATGACCCATCCATAGTGTAATTACATACACAGACACACACACTTAAACACATGGTGAAATTCAGAGCTATTAAAATCTTGCTCTGAGCATTATCATCACCTTCCTTGGATGTAGTAAATTTAAATCTGGCCTGTGAACCAATCATTCATTATTATACAAACACTTTTAGGGAATAAAATAAATAACAATCCCTAACACAGTTTTTAAAGTTGCTCTATGAAAACCAGATAGGTATAGTACAAGAAAGGAATATTAAAGGTCAAAGAATATTATAGGTAAATATGGATACAAAAAGTCTAATTAGCTATTAGCAAACCACATCAATGTGTTAAGATGGTGCATCATTCTCAAGTAAAGTTTATCCTAATAAAACAAATATAATTTATCTTAGAAGAATATTTGTGTGTCTATAATTTATTATTAAGGGATGAAAAAGCAACATAATTAATGCATAGAATCATTTTATTTATCACCCATTTGTTATAAAATTCTTAGCACACTAAGAATAAACCTTACATTCTTAACCTCATAAAGGGCATCTAATAAAAACTTGCTGCAAAGATTATTCTAGATAAAAATAATAATTAAGAAATTAAGTTTTTTGTGGTGGTTTTAAGAAATTAGCATAAACTGAGGTTACTTAGAGCAACAGATGTCTGCTCTCTCACAGCTCTGGCGGCCAGAAGTCTGAAATCTTTATTTCTAGACTGAACTCATGGTTTCAAAAAGACCATGCTTCCTCCAGAGGCACTTACCTCTTCTACCTTTTCAAGGCTGTTGTCATTCCCTTACTGGGGAAGCTTCATCGGTCACATTGCCTTCTCCTCTTCATTGTGTCAAATTGCTCTCTGCCTCTTTTGTAGAAGGAAATGTATAACTGTATTTATGGCCCGCATTGATAATATGGGATTATCTCTCCATCTCAATGTCCATAATTTAATCACATTTACAAAGAACATCTTTTGCTGTATAACTCACAGACGGTACTGTGTGTGTGTGTGTGTGTGTGTGTGTATGTGTGTGCTGACCCACTCAGTCATGTCTGACTCGTAGCAAACCCATGGACTTGAGCATGCCAGACTCCTCTGTCCGTGGGGATTCTCCAGGCAAGATTACTGGAGTGGGTTGCCATGCCCTCCTCTAGGGGATCTTCCCAACCCAGCGACCAAACCCAGGTCTCCCACATTGCAGGCCTATTGTTTACCACCTGAGCAACCAGAGAAGTCCACCTGCCAAGGCAGGAAAAGCCATCTGCTGACGCAAAGAACCCACCTGCCAATGCAGGAGATAGGCGAGATATGCATTCAACCCTGGGTCAGGAAGATGCCCTAGAGGAAGGCATGGAAATCTACTCCAGTATTCTTGCCTGGAGAATTCTATGGACAGAGGAGCCTAGCAGGCTACAGTCCATAGGGTCACAAAGAGTCAAACATGACTAAGAGAAGACACCCACATAGGTTCCTGAGATTATGATATAGATATTTTGGGGACTATTTTTCACCTTATCACAAGAAATACTGTTGTTGTTTTAGTTGCTAAGTCTTGTCCAACTCTTTGCAACCCCACTGACTGTAGCCTGCCAAGCTCCTCTGTCTGTGGGATTTACCAAGCAAGAATATTCTATTGTATTTTGTTTCAGGTATTCTAATAGATAATACAAAACCAGGTAAATAAGTATATTGTATAATGATCTGGATGAAAAAAATAAAACTATATCTGTCACAGCTAATATGGCTGTTTATACTAAAAACACGAGAATCTAAAGACATATATCTATATTTTTTAGTTTGACTTTTATTAAATGTTTGGATTAAGCAAAATATGCAAAAAGCAATTATGTATTTCAAGACAAGGATTGAGCAGTTAAAAAATAATAATAACAACAGCAACATACTCCCTAATCTTCCCAATAGCCCTCTTCTGTTCTCCGGGGAAAGATGACCTTGCCTGACAATATCCTCTTTTCTTGTCATGTCCCTATTCTGTCTATGAACATCTTCTATACTGTACAGCCCGTTGCAGCTCCTATCTATTCACTAGGTGGAATGTTGTCTGATTCATAAATCGATGAACAAAGTCAATAAAATCTTTTAATCTGCTCCATCAAATGTTGATTTGATGAGAGTGGTGGGAACAAAGGAAGCTTCTGGCATTTCAGAAATGAGAAATGCAGGCATGTACTTGAAAACCTTTTTAATTTCCCTTCATTGACAAATTACTAATACAGAGATTGAAACAGACATCAAAAAACTCCCCCCAAAACAAAGCTTGTGACCATACAGCTTCAAAGGTGATTTCTACCAAACATTAAAAGACTATATGATACTCATTCTTAAACTATTCTAAAAAATTGAAGAGAAGGGAACTCAGCCTAATTTTATAAGGCCAAGATCACCCTGATACCAAAACCAGGCAAAGACAACACAAAAAAATAATTTACAGGCCAATATACCTGGTGAACATAGATGCAAAAAATATCAAAATATTAGCTAGGCAATTACAAAAATACATTAAAAAGATCATACACCATGAAGAGGTGAGACTTACTGCAGGGAGGCAAAGATGGTTTAATATCTGCAAATTAATCAGTGTGATATACAGCATTGACAAGATGAAAGCAAAAATTATGTAGTTATCTCAATGCATGCTGAAAAAAGCATTTTGCAAGGTTCAATACCTATTTATAATAATAATAGTAAAATGGATATAGAAGAAACATACCTCAAAATAATAAAGACCATATATGACAAAAGTTATACTTAACATCGAAAAATTTGAGGCTACATCTGTAAGATTAGGAACAAGACTAAGATGCCCACACTCATCACTCATTTAATCTAATATGGGAAGTTCTAGGTAGAACAGTTAGGTCAGAAAAAAGACATCCAAATTGGAAAGAAAGAAGTAAAGCTATGACTACTGCACACGACCTGATTTTACATATAGAAAATCCTAGACTTCACCAAAAATACTATTAAAAATGAATACAGTAAAGTGGCAGGGTACAAAATCATCACATAAAAATCTGTAGTGTTTCTACATGCTAACAATGAGCTAGCAGAAAGAGAAATTAAGAAAACAATTCCATTCACAATCACAACAAAAAGAACAAAAATACATAGTAATAAATTTAATCAAAGGAATGAAGGACTTGTGCACTGAAAACTATGACATTCATTCTTAAAAGGAATGGAACAGACCTGTGGGCACAGTCGGGGAAAGAGAGGACGGGATGAATTGAGAGAGTAGCACTGAAATATATACACAACCACATGTAAAATAGATAGCTAGTAGGAAGTTGCTATATAGCACAGGAAACTCAACCTGGTGCTCTGGAACAACCTAGAGGAGAAGGATGGGGAAAGGGTGGGAGAGACGTTCAAAAGGGAAGGGATATATGTATACTTGTGGCTGATTCACAGGTTTCCTTGATGGCTCAGTGTTAAAGAATCTGCCCTCCAATGCAGGAGACAGGGGTTCCATCCCTGGGTCAGGAAGATCCCCTGGAGAAGGAAATGTCAACTCACTCTAGAATTTTCACCTGGGAAATTCCAAGGATAGAGGAGCCTGGTGGGTTACAACCCATGGGGTCGCAGAAGAGGTGGACACGGCTTAGTGATTAAACAGCAACAACATGACTGATTCACACTGTTGTATGGCAGAAACCAAAAACAAAATTGTAAAGCAATATTTCCCCAATTAAAAGAAATAATAAAAATTTTTTTTAAAAAGTGTAAAAGGTATATTTAAATGAAAAGCTAGCCCATGATAACAGGTTGAAAGTATTAACGTTGTTACAATGTCCATACTAGGTAAATAAATACAGAAATTCAATGCAATCCCTGTTTTTAATCCCAAGTCCAGTTTTCACAGAAAGAGTTCAAGGAATTCTAAAATTTATAAGGAATCCCAAAAGATACCAAGTGGCCAAAGAAATCCTGAGAGAAAAGAATCAAGCTAGAGGCATCACATTCCCTCATGTCAATCTACTTTACAAAGTTATAGTAATTAAACAAGTCATAATATTGGCAGGGAAACAAATACATAGATCAATGGAAAAGAATCTAGAGCCCAGAAGTAAACCCACAAACACATGGACAAATAATTTACAGAAAAGAATCAAAATATGTATAATGGGGAATGAATAGTCTCTTCAGTAAAGGGCATTGGAAAACCCAGAGAAATCTCATGCAGGAAGATAAAATTAGATCACAATCTCATGTCATACATAAAAGTCATCTCAATGTGGAATGTAAGACTTGAAACCATTAAACTCGTAGAAGATAACAGAGGCAGTATGCTCTTTGGTATTGGTCTTACCAATATCTTTCTAGATAAGTCTCCTCAGGCAGGAGAAATAAAAGCAAAAATAAACAAGTAGAAGTACATCAGATTAAATGCTTCTGCACAGCAAAAGAAAACACGAACAAAATGAAAAGATACCCTACTAAATGGAAGAAAATGTTTGCAAATCATATATCTGACAAGGCATTAATATTCAAAATATAGAAAGAATGCATACAACTCAACAAAAGATATAAACAACTTGATTAAAAATTGGATGGAAGAGCTGAAAAGACATTTTTCCAAACATATACAGATAGCCAGTAGGCACATGAAAAGATTATTACTATTAAACACTAATGATTATTAGAAAAATATGAGGTATCAGCTCACATCTGTTAGAATGGCTATTATCAAAAGATCAAGAAATAACAAGTGTTAGAAAAAAAGGGAAATCTCATGCACTGTTTGTGGGAATGTAAACTGGTGTAGTCACTATGAAAAATAGCATGCAGATATGGAGATTTCCCCCTAAATTAAGAATAGATCTACCATATGATTCAGCTATTCCATTTCTGTGTATTTCTCCAAATAATACAAAAACATTAATTTAAAGAAATATATGCACCACTATGTTCCCTGCAGCATTATTTATAATGACCAAAATATGGAAAAAACCTAAGTGCCCGTCAGGCTTTCCTGGTGGTTCAGATGGTAAAGAATCTACTTGCAATGCAGGAGACCTGAGTTTGATCCCTGAGTTTGGGAAGTTGCCCTGGAGGAGGGCATGGCAACCCACTCCAGCATTTTTGCCTGGAGAATGCCTATGAGCAGAGGAGCCTGGTGTGCTACAGTCCATAGGGCCACAAAGAATTGGACACAAAATAGCCACTAAGCATAGCATAGTGAGTGCCCGTCAATCAATCAATGAATGGGTAAAGAAGATTCAGTATATGTTTATATATATATATATATATATATATATGCACTAACACACACATGCATATGCACACACATATACAATGGGCAGTACATAATGCACAGCCATAAAAAAGAAGATGAAATTTTGCCATTTGCAACAGCTTGGATGGACCAGGGATATTTAAGTGAAACAGAGGAGAACAAATACCATATGATTTTATTTATTCATGCAATATTAAAAAAATAAAATCAAACAAAAACAAACCCACAGACACAAAGACAAAGCAGTGGTTATCAGAGGGAAAGGGGTGGAGGGAGAGGTAAAATGGATAAAAGAGATGAACTGTATGGTAATAAATGGAAAGCAAATTTTTGATGGTAAGCATACTGTTACACTCATCTCACACACTAGTAAAGTAATGCTCAAAATTCTCCAAGCCAGGCTTCAGCAATACATGATCCATGAACTTCCAGATGTTCAAGCTGGTTTTAGAAAAGGCAGAGGAACCAGAGATCAAATTGCCAACATCCACTGGATCATCGAAAAAGCAAGAGAGTTCCAGAAAAGCATCTATTTCTACTTTCTTGACTATGCCAAAGCCTTTGACTGTGTGCATCACAATAAACTGTGGACAATTCTGAAAGACATGGGAATACCAGGCCATCTGACCTGCCTCTTGAGAAGCCTGTATGCAGGTCAGGAAGCAACAGTTAAAACTGGACATGGAACAACAGACTGGTTCCAAATAGGAAAAGGAGTACATCAAGGCTGTATATTGTCACCCTGCTTATTTAACTTATATGCAAAATAGACTTGGGCTCCAAAATCACTGCAGATGGTAATTGCAGCCATGAAACTAAAAGATGCTTACTCCTTGGAAGGAAAGTTATGACCAACTTGGATAGCATATTTAAAAGCAGAGATATTACTTTGCCAACAAAGGTCCATCTAGTCAAGGCTGTGGTTTTTTCAGTAGTCATGTATGGATGTGAGAGTTGGACTCTGAAGAAAGCTGAGCACCAAAAAAATTATGCTTTGAACTATGGTGTTGGAGAAGACTCTTGAGAGTCCCTTGGACTGTAAGGAGATCCAACCAGTCCATCCTAAAGGAGATCAGTCCTGGGTGTTCATTGGAAGGACTGATGCTGAAGCTGAAACTCCAATACTTTGCCCACTTCATGCAAAGAGTTGACTCATTGGAAAAGACCCTGATTCTGGGAAGGATTGAAGGCAGGAGGTGAAGGGGATGACAGAGGATGAGATGGCTGGATGGCATCACCGACTCGATGGACGAGTTTAGGTAGACTCCGTGAGTTGGTGATGGACAGGGAAGCCTGGTGTGCTGTGATTCATGGGGTTGCAAAGAGTTGGACACGACTGAGAGACTGAACTGAACTGAACTGAAGCATACTGTAGTGTACACAGAGACAGAAATGCAGTATTATCCACATGAAACATATAATTCTATAAATCAATGTTACCTCAATAAAAATAAATTGAAAAAGAAAGAAAAGTGTCAGTAAATATTCTATATAATTAAGATCTACTGCTAGCACATAATCTTTTACACGTTATATAATAATAACCTATTTATTTAATAGTGTTTAAATATTCAAATCTTTGTTAATATTGTTCTAAGTTTAATATTCCAATGAATAGATGATAGGAGAAATAATTTAGGAAATTGAACTTGGTCAGCACATATTTATTGAGCATGTACTATGTCCAGAACACTCTGTTTACATCTAGGTTCAGTTCAGTTCATTTCAGTCACTCAGTCGTGTCCAACTCTTTGAGACCCCATGGACTGCAGCACGCCAGGCTTCCCTGTCCATCACCAACTCCCAGAGTTTACTCAAACTCATGTCCATTGAGTCAGAGATGCCATCCAACCATCTTATCTTCCATCATCCCCCTGTTCTCCCACCTTCAATCTTTCCAAGCAATAGGGTCTTTTCCAATAAGTCAGTTGTTCGCATCAGGTGCCCAAAGTTTGGGAGTACAGCTTAGCATCAGTCTTTCCAAAGAATATTCACGACTGATCTCCTTTAGGATGGACTGGTTGGATCTCCTTGCTGTCTAAGGAACTCCCAAGAGTCTTCTCCAAAACCACAGTTCAGAAATATCAGTTCTTCAGCACTCAGCTTTCTTTATAGCCCAGTTCTCACATCTATACATGACTACAAGAAAAACCATAGCTTTAACTAGATGGACCTTTCTTGGCAAAGTAATGACTCTGCTTTTTAATATGCTATCTAGGTTGGTCATAACTTTTCTTCCAAGGAACAAGCATCTTTTAATTTCATGCTTGCAATCACCATCTGCAATGATTTTCAAGCCCCCTAAAATAAAGTTAACCTCTAGGTATTCAATAGTAAAATAGATGACCCCTGCCTTCAAACTGCTAGATCATTAAGCTGTGTTTCAAAGACTGACAGGATATCATTCCTCTTATTAGGTCATTAACCACTGGAGCAGAATTGCTCCCTAAAAGGCACTTTTGAGCTGTTTACCTGAAACATTTCAAAGAAGACTTCACAAGGGAGCTCTCTAAGCTGCCTTGAGAGCTTATTTTATACCTGGGTAGATTTCACAGTATGGATGCTTTCAAGATGCTGAGTCTAACCTTCTATATTCCAGCTCTTCTGAAGAGATTACTATCTAAAGAAGTTGCAATAAGATGCACATATGTTACATTATTATAGCAATCAATCAGTCCTTTAATGTTGGTTTTATGTATTGAAAAATGTTAACATTTTAAAGCAACAAATGAAATATAAACTCTACAGTCAGAGCTTTATTTATTTTGTTCAATGTTGTACCTAGAAAAGTACCTAGCTTGATAAATATCTATTGAAAGAATGAAATATGGACAGGCAAATACTGTCCAACTTATTACAATAGAAGCTATTAAAAACAAACAAAAGTGAATTATGTATATTATGGCCACATGAATAACGTTGAAAATACAGAATGACCTCTAGTATGTGGAAGTAAGGAAAAAAAAAGAATCATTGGAGAGATTGGACTGGAACTGATTCTAAAGGAGCCTGTTAGATTGAAGCTGTTAGTAGAAAGGCATTTCAACAAGAAGAAATAGAATGGGCAATGATGAAAAAGAAGTAAAGCAAAGACTTATTCAGGAATAGATAATTAATCTGAGGAGGTAGAGGCTTTATCAAAGTAATCATGAGAAAGTAACATTGACAAGAAAGATAAAGAGTAATAAGCAAGATGGTAAGTATGTTAGGATTTTGAAAAGTCTCTGAAAAAATTAGATTTTACAGTTATAGTCAATATCCTGAGCATCTTATTTCCATTTAATAAGTATGTGATTTGTCTTATCAATTTAATTTGTAAATGTTTCTGTTTTTTTTTTTTTTTTTTTTTTAAGTAAGCCTATATACCCCATGCATTTTGGAGGTGATAATTTTGCATTGATATCCTGACTTTTTGGATCCAGTGTTCATGAAATCATCATTCATTTACTTATTCATTCCCCAAATATTTATTGAGAGACTGCACTGTGCCTGGTACCACTCTAAAAACTAAAACATTTTCACCAAGTAAAGATTGTTACTAAGGGACTGTAAGTGGTCTTAGACCATGGGCAAATTTGTACAACTTACACAAGGTTTAGATGCTCTAAAGGCAGATGTCTGGTTAAAGAAGCAGATAATATTTTAGCCCTAACAACATCTTAATAACATCACAACTCCACAATTAATCCAAAAGAGGCAGTGTTGAAGAGTTTACTATTTTTGTTAAATATTTGATAATAATGTGCTTAAAATTGAAACACTTGAATAAGAAGAGGAATTTATACCCCATGTGATTGATAGGCTATAAACAGCTACTAGATTTTTGACTGTTTATAGCCTATCATACTAGGTCTAAATTCCTCTTCTTAATCAAGCTTTTCAGTTTAGTATAACCTAATATGAATTATCTCTCCAACAAGATTAATTTTAAGTTATTTCCATAGAAGTCAGGAAACACAAATCAGGTCATACACTTGTGAGTACTGGAAACAGGCTCTGCCCTGGAAATCTGGGGCACTGAGTCCTTAGATGATAGGGCCATGCAAGCCATGCAGCCTCTTCTCAGCTCAGCACCCTCTGAGGCAGAAAGCAGTTGGCTCCACTTAAACAAGTTAAAAATAGACTAACCAGCAGTAAAATTTTCAACACAGCAAAAAGCAGTGAGGACAAGGTTTATTCTTTGATCTCCAAAGGTTTGCTTCATTGAGTCTGATAATGATGCATGACATGAAGAACGTTAGCTATACTCTAGTCTCACATTACCTGGGTTTTACTTAGTCATCAGTGTAATTTATCTAAGGGCAACTTGCCACTAAAAAAAAAAAAAAATCAGCTTGAAGCCTTCTAGCTTACACAGCAGGAGTCTTCTAGAAATTCTGCCACTGGTAAGGAAACGCTTATTTATGGAATCAGGAATCCTTGTTAACATTTGACTACAGTTGCTTGTAGGCAGAAAATTTTTATTTTATAATTTCTGTTGCCAGGCTCATGCTATTTGCAGTAGGCTAAAATATATGCTTAATTAAGTTTTGTCCCTAAATCCAGGGACTGAACTAAATCAGAACGATAATAATTTTATTTTAAATAGAATTCATTTCTCATTGATTTAAAAGTACTAGGTGTTGTGTGTGTCGGGGAGGGGGGAGATTTGTAAGTAATAGTTATAACTAAACCCTATTACAATGGGTTCTCTAAGGAATATAGTTTATGAGGATGCCCATGATGGAACAGGGGAAGACTGTTAATCATATTCAAATAGATTTCAGGCTGTCTAGATTTTTTTTTTTTTTTTCTTACTAAATTGACAAGCAAGAGTATATAAACACATACCATGAGTAATAATATTTATTTTTAATACATATGAACAAAAAGTAAAGCAAATTCAAGTATCAACTAATAGCATCTCTATTTAAAAACTCCATGTGGGTTACTCTCATATATTTGCAATAAGTGTTCCAGGTTTTCCATAGTTCATGACTGATAAGGATAGAAAAGAAATAAATTGAGCTGCCCCCACTGCATGATAGATGCACAGAAAACAGCTGCCTTGATCAGTGAAGAACAGAAAGTAAAGTTAGAGAACAGATCCTTGTTACTGTTGCTTAGTCATTAAATAATGTTTGATTCCTTTCTGACCCTGTGGACTGTAGCCTACCAGCCCCTCTCTCCACGGGATTTCCCAGGCAAAAATACTTGAATGGATTGTCATTCGTTCTCCAGGGGATCTTCCCAACCCATGGATCAAACCCACGTATCCTGCAATGGCAGGACGATTATCATTGAGCCATCAGGGAACCCCAAGGATGTATTAGCAACAGTTATACAAGCATTGTAAATAGAAGAGAACTGGGCTGAGAATAGACCAATTCACTGCTTTTAAGTTTATCACCCCTGCCCTTTCTTTATACATCCATAATCCATTCATTCATCAATTAAGTTTTAAATATTAAAAGTTTTGAACCAAATACTATCTCTAACAAAGGAGCTCACAATTTAGTAAAACACAAAATTATCTAAACAGATAAATCACAACATAACTCAGGAGTTACTTTTATAATTTTAACAGAAATTTAGTGTTTTGGAAGTTAGAGAGAGCCTCTGTAGATGGACTTATAGCATGGGATTTATAGCATGCTAGAGATGGACTTATAGAAAGAACTTATAGTATGCTAGAGTTAGGACTTAAAGCATGAGTAGGAGTTTTCCAGGATAAGAAGAAAGGGAAGACATTCTAGGTAAATCATGTGTGTGTGTGCTCAGTTGCTTTAGTCATCTCCAATCCTTTGTGACCCTATGAACTGTAGCCCACCAGGCTCCTCTGTCCATGGGATTCTCTAAGCAAGAATACTGGAAAGAGTTGTCATGCCATTTTCCAGGGGATTCCAGGGATCAAACTTGCATCTGCCTGTGTCCTGCATTGCAGGCAGACTCTTTACCCACTGATCCACCTAGGAAGCCCCTAGGTGATCATAGCAACATATGAAAAGGCTCAAAGTTGCAGATTTAAAACAACAATATCCCTGATTACTCATGTAAAGATGAAAAGGTAAAGAGGATGTTAGGTGCATAGGGAGCCTTGATAAGAGACACTTTATGGCTGAATTTTGTGTACCTGAAAATACATATGTAAAGGATGCCATAGGTGAATAGTCAATAAGCCTGAAATTTTACATGAGTTACTCTCCATTGAAAGGCCTGAAATTTTTTTATGCTTGTGAGTAAAATACTCCTGCATGGTGCAGCTCCCAGTACACATTGATCAGCTTAACTTAGAAATCACACTCACTGGAATAAAATCATCTTTAATCAATTACTGCTCCATATTGATGCATGCTCACTAATGGCCAATGAATGAACTTTTCTTTCCAATAATTCTTAGAACCTCTAAAAATTTACCCTTGAATACCTGGGATCATTTTGTCAAGATTGCTATTTCCAAGGTCTCCATCTCTTCTCCATTTGATTTATATAGTCTTCTGGAGTGTCATTTCTTTCTTTTTTTCTTTTTTTTTTTTTCACCTTAATTGTTATCAATAATATGAACCACACTGAGGACAGGATAATTCCCCTATCAAAATTCTGATTCAAGTATGAAGCAAAAACTCCTGTTTCTTTAGTTCACTATAGTTAATACACCTGAGATATGCTAAACCAAAACAAAATAGAAACAAAAAACAATATAACAAAACTATAAAAATGAAAAAAAAAAGTATTACTGTCTAATTTTTTCTCACTGTCAATTTCTAATAGTGTATTCTTCAATTATTGTCTCTAATTATTCATTTCCCAACAGTATACAAACAAGTTTGATTAAATAAGTCATTTCTGTTAGTGAACTTTTGTTTAAAAATTTCAATCGTTACTGCTCAGTCCTCTTTCAAATGAAGCTTGGTATCACTGAATACTGGGGAAGATTTCATTTTTTATTATCTTTTCCCTCATCTTCATTATGTTCAGCAGGAGTTCTCAAACTGAGTGATGAGTTTTATAATCTATTGTGTAGTTTTTAAAAATGCAGCTCTGCAAAATATTAACCAATTTACTCATTTGTTCAACCCTACAACACATGAATAGCATGAAAAGACAAAAAGATATGACACAGAAAGATGAACTCCCCAGGTCAGTAGCTACCCAATATGCTACTTGAGAAGAGTGGACAAATAATTCCAGGAAGAATGAAGAGGTAGAACTAAAGCAAAAACAACACCCAGTTGTGGATGTGACTGGTGATGGAAGTTAAGTCCAGTGCTGTGAAAAGTAATATCGTATAGGAACCTGGAATGTTAGGTCCATGTATCAAGGTAAATTAAAAGTGGTCAGACAGGAGATGGCAAGAGTGAATATTGACATTTTAGGAATCAGTGAACTAAAATGCACTGGAATGAGCATATTTAATTCAGATGACCAGAATGTCTATTACTGTGGGCAAGAATCTCTTAGAAGAAATGGAAGAGTCCTCATAGCCAACAAAAGAGTCCAAAATGAAGTACTTGGGTGCAATCTTAAAAACAACAGATGATCTCTGTTCATCTCCGAGGCAAACTATTCAATATCACAATAATCCAAGTCTATGTCCAAACCAGTAATGCTGAAAAAGCTGAAATTGAACAGTTGTATGAAGGCCTACAAGGCCTTCTAGAACTAACATCCAAAAAAGATATCCTCTTCATTATAGGGGACTGGAATGCAAAAGTAGGAAGCCAAGAGATACCTGGAGTAAGAGGCAAATCTGGCCTTGGAGTACAAAATGAAGCAGGGCAAAGGTTAACAGAGTTTTGCCAAGAGAACTCCCAGGTCATAGCAAACACCCTCTTCCACAATGCTAAAGACAAATCTACACACCCACATCACCAGGTGGTCAATACTGAAATCAGATTCACTATATTCTTTGTTGCAGCTGAAGATGGAGAAGCTCTACATAGCCAGCAAAAACAAGACCAAGAACTGACTGCCGCTCAGATCGTGAACTCCTTATTGCCAAATTCAGACTGAAATTGAAGAAAGTGAAGAAAACCACTAAACCATTCAGGTGTGACATAAATCAAATCCCTTACGATTACACAGTGGAAGTGACAAATAAAGTCAAGGGATTAGATCTGATAGAGTGCCTGAAAAACTACTGACAGAGGTTCATGACATTGTACAGGAAGCAGTAATCAAGATCATTCCCAAGAAAAAGAAATGCAGAAAGGCAAAATATTTGTCTGAGGCCTTACAAATAGCTGAGAAATGAAGAAAAGAGAAAGGCAAGGGAGAAAAGGAAAGATAAGTTCATTTGAATGCACAGTTAGCAAGAAGAGCAAGGAGAGATAAGAAGCTTTCCTCAGTGATCAGTGCATAGAAATAGAGGGAAACAATAAAATGGGAAAGACTAGAGGTCTCTTCAAGAAGATTAGAGATACCAAGGGAATATTTCATGCAAAAATGGGCACAATTAAGGACAGATATGGTAAGGATCTAACAGAAGCAGAAGATATTAAGAAGATATGGCAAGAATACCCCCAAAGAACTATACAAAAAAGAACATCATGACCTAGATAATCACGATAGTGTGATCACTCACCTAGAGCTAGACATCCTGGAATGTGAAGTCAAGTGTGCTTTAGAATGCATCACTATGAACACATCTAGTGGATGTGATGACATTCCAGTTGAGCTATTTCAAATGCTAAAAGGTGATGTTGTGAAAGTGCTGCACACAATATGCCAACAAATCTGGGAAACTCAGCAGTGGTCACAGGAATGGAAAAGGTCAGTTTTCATTTTAATCCCAAAGAAGGGAAATGCCGAAGAATGTTCAAACTGCCGCAAGATTGCACTCATCTCACACACCAGCATGGTAATACTCAAAATTCTCCAAGCCAAGCTTCAACAGAATGTGAACCATGAATTTGCAGATGTTCAAAAAAGATTTAGAATAGGCAGAAGAACTAGAGATTAAATTGCCAACATTCACTGAATCATATAAAAAGCAAGAGAATTCCAGAAAAAACATATATTTCTGTTCTATTGATTATGCCAAAGCCTTTGACTCTGTGGATCACAACAAACTGTGGAAAATTCTTAGAGATAGGAATGGCATATCACCTTACCGGCCTCCTGAGAAATCTGTATGTAGGTCAAAAGTAACAGTTAGAACTGGACATGGAAAAACAGACTGGTTCTGAATTGGGAAAGGAGTATGTCAAGGCTGTGTAATGTCATCATGTTTTTTTAGCTAATAGGCAGAGTGCATCATACGAAGTGCTGTGCTGGATGAAGCACAAGCTGAAATCAAGACTGCCAGAGAAATGTCAATAATCTCAGATATTCAGATAGCACCACTCTTATGGCAGAAAGTGAAGAGGAACTAAAAGACCTTTTGATGAAAGTGAAAGAGGAGAGTGAAAAAGCTGGCTTAAAACTCAACATTCAAAAAACTAAGATCATGGCATCCAGTCCCATCACTCCATGGGAAATAGACAGCGAGTAACGGAAACAGTGACAAACTTTATTTTCCTGGGCTCCAAAATTACCTCAGGTGGTGACTGTAGTCATGAAGTTAAAAGACACTTGCTCCTTTGAAAAAAAGCTATGACCAACCTGTATAGCATATTAAAAGCAGAGACATTACTTTGCCAGCAAAGGTCCATCTAGTCAAAGCCATGGTTTTTCCAGTAGTCATGTATGGATGTGAGATTTGGACCACAAAGAAAGCTGAGTACCAAAGAATTGATACTTTTGAACTGTGGTGTTGGAGAAGACTCTTGAGAGTTCCTTGGACAGCAAGGAGATCGAACAGGCCAGTTCTAAAGGAAATCAGTCTTGAATATTCATTGGAAGAACGATTGCTAAAGCTGAAGCTCCAATATTTTGGCCACCTGATGCAAAGCGGTGACTCATTGGAAAAGAGCGTGATGCCGGGAAAGATTGAAGGCAGGCAGAGAATGGGACGACAGAGGATGAGATGGTTGGATGGCATCACCAACTTGATGGACTTGAGTTTGAGCAAGCTCCAGGAGTTGGTGATGGACAGGAAAGCCTGGTGTGCTGCAGTTCATGGGGTCGCAAAGAGTCAGAGAGGACTGAGTGACTGAACTGAACTGAACAGACGATAAAAACTTTAAGGTAAAAGGAAATTCTTAAGAGTTTTGTATTTTATACATTCTTTGACATATACATATTGATTTTTTTTTTTTTTCAATTTTGGTAAGCTGATACATTGATGAAAGTGAAGTCACTCAGTTGTCTCTGACTCTTTGCAACCCCATGGACAGTAGCCTGCAGCAGGCTCCTCTGTCCATGGGATTTTCTAGGCAAGAGTACTGGAGTGGGTTGCCATTTCCTTCTCCAGATACATTGATAGTAGTGGTTTATTCACAATGACTTTTAATATTTTATTATTTTGTCTGCTGTTCAGTTACTCAATTTTGTCCAACTCTTTGTGACCCCATGGACTGCAGCACAACAAGCATCCCTGTCCTTCACTATCTCCTGGAACTTGCTCAAACTCATGTCCATTTAGTCGGTGATGTCATCCAACCATCTCTTCCTCTGTCATCCCCTTATACACCTGCCTTCAAATTTCCCAGCATCAGGGCCTTTTCCAATGAGTTGGCTCTTCCCATCAGGTGGCCAAAGTATAGGAGCTTCAGCTTCAATATCAGTCCTTCCAGTGAATATTCAGTATTGATTTCCTTTAGGATTGACTGGTTTGATTTCTTTGTAGTCCAAGGGACTCTCAGGAGTCTTCTCCAACACCACATTTTGGAGACATGAATTCTTCAGCTCGCATCCATACATTACTACTGGAAAAACCATAGCTCTGGTTATTCTGATGTTCATCAGCAAAGTAATATCTCTGCTTTTTAATATATTGTCTAGGTTTGTTATAGCTTTTATTGCAAGGAGAAAGCATCTTTTAATTTCATGGCTGTAGTCACCATCTGCAGTGATTTTGAACCCCAAGAAAGTAAAACCTGTCACTGTTTCCATTGTTTCCTCATCTATTTGCCATGGAGTGATGAGAATGGATGCCATGATCTTAATTTTCTGCATGTTGAGTTTTAAGCCAGCTTTTTCATTAACCTCTTTCACCTTCATCAAGAGTCTCTCTAGTACTAAATGGTGTTTTTGACTCCTATGCATTACCTGTTTAGCAGTCAATGATTTGACTGAAAATCATTTCATTTGACAGAATGATTTCATTTGACATTTCATTTGGCAGAATGATTTGACTAAAAGTCATATCCCTTTCTCTCTCCCTTCTCTGATTTTTATTTTTCTTCTTTTTTTTTCTATTTGTCAAACCTTATAATCTTAACATGATATTAGGTTACCTATGTTACTATCTTGAATTGAGTCCTGCTTCTACTTTTTAAAATAATAAAAGATCCAACAGACCAGTTTTGCAGTTTCTACTGGCATCTATGGCTAGAAGTTCCACAATCCACTGGAATCCTCAGGAACAGTATGCTTGCAGAGAATACTCTGGAGTTATTGAATGTTGCAAACAGATTTCCTATGTCTTTAATCTTTGCCGGACAGCTTGACTTGATATAAAATCCCTGGCTCTTCTTTTCTTTCTTTAAATTTTTTCGAAAATGTTGCTTTCCTATTGCTTAATTCATACTCTTTTTAGAGAAAAGTAAGCATCTTCATTTGTAAGTGAATTGATCTTATTATCTGGAGGTCCTAAGACCTTTTTTTAATATTCTAATTTTAATAGTTTAATCAAGGTATTTCTCAGACTTATTTATTCTGATCAATATTACCAGGTTCTATCAAGCCTTATCAAGGTATGCCTTCAAATCTCTTATTTCTACAAAGTATCCTTGGATTACTTTAATATTTTCCATTGCCCTAGATAGCTAGTCTAGTTTTGATTGTCTCTTTAAGTACCTGGGCTTACCTGATGGCTCAGTTGGTAAAGAATTCACCTGCAATGCAAGAGACCCTGGTTCGATTCCTGGACCGGGAAGGTGTGCTGTAGAAGGGACAGGCTATGCACTCAAGTATTCTTGGGCTTCCGTTGTGGCTCAGCTGTTAAAGAATCCCCCTGCAATGTGGGAGACTGGGTTCAATCCTTGGGTGAGGAAGATACCCTGGTGAAGGGAAAAGCCCCACTCCAGTATTCTGGCCTGGAGAATTCCATGGACCATATAGTCCACGGGGTCTCAAAGAGTTGAACACAACTGAGCGACTTTCACTTTCACTTAAGCACTCCAATATTGATGTGTTAGATCTACTTTCTGTAACTCCTCTTTACTCTACTTCTTTCTTGAATTTTTTTCATTAACATATGTAAGATAGATAGCCAACGGGAATTTGCTGTGTGGCTCAGGAAACTCAAACAGGGGCTCTGTATCAACCTAGAGGGGTGGGATGGGGAGGGAGGTGGGAGGGAGTTTCAAAAGGGAGGGGATGTATGTATACCTAAGGCTGATTCTTGTTGAGCTTTAACAGAAGACAACAGAATTCTGTAAAGCAAATATCCTTCAATACAAAAATAAATAACTTTAATAAAAATCCAAAATTTCTTTAATATTTCTTTTTAAATTTTCATACAAATACATTCCTCCTTGTACATATTGTAATATAATCTTTATATATGGTACAATTTTGTCATTTATATTTCTTTCCTAAGTTTAATGTTACCATTAATTTGTTCATAGTTTTGTCCACTAATGTTTTAATTTTTAAGTTTCTAGCTTATGATATATTTTCAGATACAGAAAGGCTTTCCTGACAAAATGTGATTTCATTTGAAGTGCTGTATTACTATTTTCTTCTGATTAATAATTATTTTAGAGGAAAAAATGACCAGTTATAATATTGTGATTCACATTTTATGTTTTTATTTTTTTCCTTAAAGTAGCTTTGTAAGACACTTGTTTGCTTTTTATCCCTTATATTTAGCTGTTTATAGTTTACAAGTGATAAAGGAAGTTTACTTGATAAAGGAAGTAGATTTTCTTTAATTGAAAATATTTGGTGGGAAAAGGGGAGTTAATCATATTTTCTTTTTATCTCTTCAGAATTCTTACTTTCCTCCTCTTATCCCTGTCCTTCCCTTCAAATCTTTGTCTCCAAATTAATCGCACCTTATTTGTTTATTTGATTATACCCAAAATTCATGCTTCATCAAAGGTGATGTTTCTACTCTCCTTCAACTTTAAACTATTTCTTACTAGGTATAAACATGCACTCATTTTTTTTGTACTTACTATTTGATTTTCTTCTACTATCATTGACTATGTCTGTGTTCTGTCTAATGTCCCCAAATTTTCACAGAATCTCTAATTTGAAGTTTGGTTGAGAATTCTGTTGAAAAGAGGTATTTTTTCCCCCAGCTTGCAGGTATTTTAAAAATTAGATTCTTAAGGTTGCAAAAATATGGTCTGTGTGTTTTTATTTGTTATTCCCACAGATTTGTTTATTATTACAGGAATTTAAAAGAAGACAGCTGCATTATTCTCCATACTCCTCCTCAAGGATGTTTAAGACATTTGTTCAGATAAAGGCAAAACCAAAATAATATTCTTAAGTGAAGACATTCTGTCATGGTTGAACTGAAATATTGTAGATAATATTATAGAAGGTTCTTGAACTTTCACAACTTTGCATCTAACAATATTTGATAGAATTGAAGTTTAAAACTAAGAGGTAAAGAAAATTTTCTTTTTCTTTTTTTTTTTTTCTTTTTTTTCAGTTTTATTTATTTATTTATTTTACTTTAGAACATTTTATTGGTTTTGCCATACATTGACATGAATCCACCATGGGTGTACATGTGTTCCCCATCCTGAACACCCTTCCCACCTCCCTCACAATCCCATCCCTCTGGGTCATCCCAGTGCACCAGACCCAAGCACCCTGTATCATGCATCTAACCTGGACTGGCGATTTGTTTCACATATGCTAATTTACATGTTTCAATGCCATTCTTCCATATCATCCCTCCCTCGCCCTCTCCCACAGAGTCCAAAAGTCTGTTCTATACATTTGTGTCTCTTTTGCTGTCTTATATACAGGGTTATCATTACCATCTTTCTAAATTCCATATATATGCATTAGTATACTGTATTGGTGTTTTTCTTTCTGGATTACTTCACTCTATATAATAGGCTCCAGTTTCATCCACCTCATTAGAACCGATTCAACTGTATTCTTTTTAAGGGCTGAGTGATATTCCATTGTGTATATGTGCCACAGCTTCCTTATCCATTCGTCTGCTGATGGGCATCTAGGTCGCTTTCATTTCCTGGCTATTATAAATAGTGCTGCAATGAACATTGGGGTACACGTGTCTCTTTAAATTCTGGTTTCCTTGGTGTGTATGCCCAGCAGTGGGATTACTGGGTAATATGGCAGTTCTATTTCCAGTTTTTTAAGGAATCTCCACACTGTTCTCCATAATGGCTGTATTAGTTAGCATTCCCACCAACAGTGTAAGAGGGTTCCCTTTTCTCCACACCCTCTCCAGCATTCATTGTTTGTAGACTTTTTGATTGCAGCCATTCTGACTGGTATGAAATGGTACCTCATTGTGGTTTTGATTTGCATTCCTCTGATAATGAGTGACGTCGAGCATCTTTTTGTGTGTTTGTTAGCTATCTGTATCTCTTCTTTGGAGAAATGTCTGTTTAGTTCTTTGGCCCACTTTTTGATTGGGTCATTTATTTTTCTGGAATCGAGCTGCAGGAGTTGCTTGTATAGTTTTGAGATTAATTATTTGTCCATTGCTTCGTTTGCTATTATTTTCTCCCATTCTGAAGGCTGTCTTTTCACCTTGCTTATAGTTTCCTTTGTTGTGCAGAAGCTTTTAATTGTAATTAGGTCCCATTTGTTTATTTTTGCTTTTATTTCCAATATTCTGGGAGGTGGGTCATAGAGCATCCTGCTGTGGCTTATGTCAGAGAGTGTTTTGCCTATGTTTTCCTCTAAGAGCTTTATAGTTTCTGGCCTTAAAACATTGGTGAAAGAAATCAAACATGACACAAATAGATGGAGAAATATACCATGTTCATGGATTGGAAGAATCAATATAGTGAAAATGAGTATACTACCCAAAGACAGTATGGTACTGGCACAAAGACAGAAATACAGATCATTGGAACAAAATAGAAAGCCCAGAGATAAATCCACAAACCTATGGACACCTTATCTTTGACAAAGGAAGCAAGAATATACAATGGAGAAAAGACAATCTCTTTAACAAGTGGAGCTGGGAAAACTGCTCATCCAGTTGTAAAAGAATGAAACTAGAACACTTTCTAACACCATACACAAAAATAAACTCAAAATTAAAAATTTTCTTTCTTTCTTTTCTTTTCTTTTTTTTTTTAGTTTAAAGAAACAGATGGTACTCTGGACAACAACTGCAAGCAGAAGAAATAAATACATGATCCTAGCTTGTGGCCCTGAAATATGATGGCAGGCTGGATTAATGAGAGAAGAATAATTCACAGATGTAAATGCTAGAATTCCTTAATAGAGCATCTTATTCTATGTTTTGTTTTTTTCTTTCTACATGGCAATTTACTTGTATTTTTCAAGGCTTCAAAATACTTTGTCTAAAGATACAGAGTATTGTTTAATATATTAAATAAATCAAGGAGCAATGCTTAAGGGATGAAAGTTAAGATGGTATTAGAGGTAGACTAGGTAAATGAGTTGTAAGACATAAGATATGACTTGCAAGGCTCAGAAACCATGCTATTCCAAATCAGAATGGCTATCTAATGTGATAAATGACAACCAGGACAGATTTGTGACACATGTAAACATTCATTAATTACTAGCAGTGGCCAAATATGAAAAAAAAAAAAAATGCTTGCTTTGTATACTCATTAGAAATTATAAATAAAGTTACTGTTATTTGTGGGTTGAAAAGAAACTGGATGCTTGAGTGCTCGATAATTTTGAACATTAGATATACATATTAATCAGTTATGACCCTCAATTCCAAGGCATTGAACCCAACTTGAATTTGTGGAAGTAAAAACTGAAGGAAATATTATCTTTCAGAAGGGTGTTATCCTGGCTTTAGTTACATCCTAGGAATACATAGTTCATATAGATCAACCACATAGTTGCATAGAGAATATATTTTAGGATGGTTCATTGAATATTGATTATAAAATGTTTATCACAATAGTTACACATGATAAGCACTCAATTATTAAGTAATTTTTATAGTTAATATTAATTTGTTTATATAGGGCTAATAACATATATACAGGTAATATATGTTTACTTTCTGAAATCAAAAATCTAAAAGTAATTAACTGAATGAAAATAGCTTATTTTGTGTGTGTATGTGCATGCTGTGTAAGGATAGAAAATGTATTTATGTATGTGTTTAATATTGTGTGTGTATTCTATGTTACCTCTGAAAACTATTTCAGTCATTCAAAAATTGCATATAGTGAATATACCATAACTTTTTGCACAATATACCAAAAAAATTAAATATTTTCATTAACTCAGATAATTATGTAAGAACAGTGTGGCATTTGAATCACGACCTTCTACCCGCACCTACCCATTCCCAGCTTAATGTGACAGTCTCTAGTTAGGAGTAGCCAAGAAGACAGTTCTATTGCCAGTTTCATATGGAGGGATATAGTATCTTCTTGGGAAGGGCAGGACATGAGGATTTATAATCTCTAATGACTCATAAAGAATCAGAAATTGTGAATAGATTGACAACATATAAAGTATTGAATTAGTAATTAGGAAAACAAACAAACAAACTATCCACAAAGAAAGCCAAAGCTCGAGCTCAGATTACTCACTGATGATTTCTACCAAACATTTAAGGAATCAAACTGTTCATATTTCTTCACTAACTCTTCCAAAAATAAATAAATAAATAAAAGAGAAAGAAACATCTCCCAGTTATTTTTCCAAGACCAGTAGTACCCTGATTCAAAAGCAATTGAAGGTATCACAAGAAAAGAAAACTGCAGATCAAAATGTAGATCCTCTAAAAGTAGAAGCAAAATGGCTTAACAAAAGTTAGCACATCAAATCCAATTAACATATAAAACTAACATGATGTTGACTGGTGAAAAAAAATCATGCTTTCCCCTAAAATCAGGGAAAAAAAGTATATTTTCTCTCATCACATTTATTCAATTTCATATTGAATGTTCCAATAAAGACAATAGAGCAAGAAAGGTTAAAAAAAATTCAGATTGAAACAGGAGAAATAAAGCTATCTATTTTTCCAAAGGACATGATCTTGCATATAAAACCTAAGAAGAGCCACTATAATACCATTAGCACTAGTAAACAATTTCAGCGAGGTTATAGCACGTAAGATTGATATATACAAAAATTTCTGTCTTTACACACTAGCAAGGGACAATCTAATATGACATTAAAAAAACCACTCAATGTACAATAGTACCAAAAATAATGAAATATTCAATGATAAATTAAAGAATTCAAAAACTAATACTCAGAAAATAATAAAACATTGAAAAATTAATGAAAGTCTAATATATAAATAGAAACACACTCCATGTTCATGGGTTGGATGACTTATTTAGTATCAATATGATGATAGTACCCAGATTCAGTGAAGTATCTGTCAAAATCCCAGGTTGTTATTTTGTAGATTTAGAAAGAGGATCTTGTCACTGCTGCAGAAATTCAAAGGATTTCGAATTGACAAAATAATACTGAACAAGAAAAAGGCTATAGGATTCATATGTCTTTATTTCAAAACTTAGTACAAAGCTACCCATAACTAATATGTATCAAGACATGAGACACCGGTCAAATAATAGATGTATAGGTCAATGGAATAAATTTGAGCATTCCAAAATAAACCTCTGATTTGATTTTTGACAAGGGTGCTAAACAACTCATATGAATAAAAAAATATTATTCAACAAATAGGATTGATCTAATTGGTTATCCACATGCAAAAGAATGAAGTTGGACTTGTGTTTCACATCATACATGAAGATTAACGAAGTGGATCAAAATCCAAAATATAGCAGCTAAAAATATAAAACTCAGAAAAAACATAAATATTTGTGACATTGGACAAGAAAATGGTTTCTTCATTGTAACACAAAAAGCACAGGCAACAAATGAAAAATACATAAGTTGGGCTTCTTCAACATTAAAAATAAAAAACATGGCTAGAATACATCTAGAATACACATTTTATAATACATAAAATATATATAATACATCCAGATACATAAAAAACACATCTAGAATACATGAGAACACTTACAACTTGATAATAAGACCACAATGAACAGACACAACAGAAAATTCTTCTCCAACACCACAGAAATTTCTTCAAAGAAAAAAACAAACAAACAAACAAATAACCAATAATCATATGAAAAGATGCCCAATGACATTAGCCATTAGGGAAATAGAAATAAAACTCACAAGAGGTATTATTATAAGATGGCTATAATCACAAAGACAAGTAATGTCAAATATTGATAACTATACAGAGAAATTAGAAATCTCATATTCTGGTAATAAGAATAGTGCAGTCACTGTAGTGAACAGTCTGACAATAACTCAAAGGTTTAAATGGAGCTATCTCCCTCCCAAGATAAATGGAAACACAAAAACTTTTACATGAATGTTCACAGCAGCGTTATTCATAAAAGCTAAAATGTAGCAAACAACTCAAACGCTATTAACTGATAAAAGGATTTTTAATGGGCTCCAGTTTCATCCATCTCATTAGAACTGATTCAAATGAATTCTTTTTAATGGCTGAGTAATATTCCATGGTGTATGCATACCACAGCTTCCTTATCCATTCGTCTGCTGATGGGCATCTAGGTTGCTTCCATGGAATTATACAGAGTGAAGTAAGCCAGAAAGATAAAGACCAATACAGTATACTAATGCATATACATGGAATTTAGAAAGATGGTAACGATAACCCTATATGCAAAACAGAAAAAGAGACACAGATGTACAGAACAGACTTTTGGACTCTGTGGGAGAAGGCGAGGGTGGGATGTTTCGAGAGAACAGCATCAAAACATGTATATTATCAAGGGTGAAACAGATCACCAGCCCAGGTTGGATGCATGAGACAAGTGCTCGGGCCTGGTGCACTGGGAAGACCCAGAGGGATTGGGTGGAGAGGGAGGTGGGAGGGGGGATCGGGATGGGGAATACATGTAAATCCACGGCTGATTCATGTCAGTGTATGACAAAAACCACTACAATATTGTAAAGTAATTAGCCTCCAACTTAATAAAAATAAATGGAAAATAAAAAAAGGACTTTTAAAAATGCAGTGTATATATTGTTGTTCAGTCGCTCAGTCCTGTCCAACACTTTGTGACCCCAAGGACTGCAGCATGCAAGGCTTCCCTGTTCTTCACCATCTCCCAGAACTTGCTCAAATTCATGTCCACGGAGTCGGTGATGGCATCCAACTATCTCATCCTCTGTCATCCACTTCTCCTCTTGCCTTCAATCTTTGTCAGCATCAGGGTCATTTCCAGGGTCTTTGCATCAGGAGGCCAAAATATTGGAGCTTCAGCTTCAGCATCAGTCTTTCCAATGAATATTCAGGATTGATTTCCTTTAGGATTGAATGGTTTGAACTCCGTGCAGTCCAAGGGAATCTCAAGAGTCTTCTGCAACACAACAGTTCGAAAGCATCTATTCTCCAGTGCTCAGCCTTCTTTATGGTCCAACTCTCACATCCATTCATAACAACTGGAAAAACCATAGCTTTGACTCTATAGACCTTTGTGGGCAAAGTAATGTCTCTGTTTCTTAATATGCTGTTTAGGTTTGTCATAGCTTTTCTTTCAAGGAGCAAGTGTCCTTTAATTTCATGGTTGCAGTCACAGTCTGCAGTGATTTTGGCGCCCAAGAAAATAAAGTCTGTCTCTGTTTCCATTGTCTCTCCATTTATTTGCCATGAAGTGGTGGGACCGGATGCCAAGATCTTTGTTTTTTGAATGTTGAGTTTTATGCCAGCTTTTTCACTCTCCTCTTTAAGTTTCATCAAGAAGCTCTTTAGTTCCTCTTCACTTTCTGTCATAAGGGTGGTGTTATCTGCAAATCTGAGGTTATTTCTATTTCTCCCTGCAAACCTGATTCCAGCTTGTTCTTCCTCCATCCAATCATTTCACATGATGTACCCTGCATAGAAGTTAAATAAGCAGGGTGACAATATACGATCTCGATGTACTCCTTTCCCAACTTGGAACCATTCCGTTGTTCCATGTCTGGTTCCACTGTTGCTTTTTGACCTGCATACAGATTTCTCAGGAGGCAGGCAATGTGGTCGCGTATTCCCATCTTTTCAAGAATTTTCACAGTTTGTTGTGATCCACACAGCCAAAGCCTTTAGCATTGTCAATGAAACAGAAGTAGATGTTATTCTGGAATTCTCTTACTTTTTCTATGATCTAACAGATGCTGGCAATTTGATTTCTGATTCCTCTGCCTTTTCTAAATTCAGCTTGAACATCCAGAAGTTCTCGTTCAAGTACTTTCGAAGCCTAGCTTGAAGAATTTTGAGTATTACCTTACTAGCACGTGAAATGAGTAAAATTGTGCAGTAGTTAACATTTTTTGGCATTGCCTTTCTTGGGGACTGAAATGAAAACTGACCTTTCCCAGGCTTGAGGCTACTGCTGAGTTTTCCAAATTTGCTGCATATTGAGGGCAGCACTTTCACAGCATCATCTTTTAGGATTTGAAATAGTTCAGCTGCAATTCCATTACCTCCACTAGTTTTGTGTGTATTGATGCTTCATAAGGTCCAGTTGACTTCAGAGTCCAGGATGTCTGGCTCTAGGTGAGGGATCACACCCTTGTGGTTATCTGGGTCATTAAGATATTTTTAATACATTTCTTCTGTGTATTCTTGCCACCTTTTCTTAATATCTTCTGCTTCTGTAAGGTACATACTTTTTTTTGTCCTTTATTGGCAGAAACAGCATGGACCTAAGAAATAGCTCCAGAGGAAATGAATAGGCTGAGCCAAAGTGGAAACAATGTTTGAAAACATCCTTGTTTGGATGTGCCTAGTGATGAAAATAAAATCTGATGCTGTAAAGAACAATATTGCATAGGAACTTGGAATATTAGGTCCATAAATCAAGGTAAATTGAAGTGGTCAAACAGGAGATGGCAAGAGTGAACAGCGACATTTTAAGAATCAATGAACAAAAATGACTGGAATGGGTGAATATAATTCTGATGACCATTATATCTACTACTGAGGGCAAGAATCCCTTAGAAGAAATGAAGTAGTACTCACAGTCAACAAAAGAGTCCAAAATGCAGTACTTGGGTGCAACTTCAAAAACGACAGAATGAACTCTGTTTCTAAGACAAACCTTTCAATATCACAGTAATCCAAGTATATACCCCAACCACTAATGCTGAAGAAGCTGAAGTTGAATGGTTCTATTTAAACTTACAAGACTTTTTATAACTAATTAAAAAAAAATGTCCCTTTCATCATAGGGGATAGGAATGAAAAAGTAGGAAATCAAAAGATTCCTGGAGTAACAGGCAAGTTTGGCCTTGGGGGAAAAAATGAAGTAGGTAAAGGGTAACAGAGTTTTAAAGGAGAACACACTGGTAATAGAAAACACTCACTTTCTCAACACAACAGACAGCTCTACACGCACATCACCAGGTGGTCAATACCGAAACAGGTTGATTATATTCTTTGCAGCCGAAAATGGAGAATCTCTATCCAGTCAATAAAAACAAGACCAGGAGCTGACTGTGACTTAGATCATGAACTCCTCATTGCCAAATTCAGACTTAAATTGAAGAAAATATGGAAAACCACTAGGCCATTTAGGTATGAGCTAAATAAAATCCCTTACAATTATCCAGTGGACATGACAAATACATTCAAGGGATTAACTTTGATAGAGTGTCTGAAGAACTATTGTTGGAGGTTCATAACATTGTACAGGATGCGGTGATCAAAATCATCTCCATGAAAAAGAAATGAAAAAAGGCAAAATATTGTCTGAGGAGGCCTTACAAATAACTGAGAAAAGAAGAGAGGTGAAAGAAAAAGGGGAAAACTAACAATATACCTATCTGAATGAAGAGTTTCAAAGAACAGCAAGGAGAGATAAGAAAGCCTTCCTAAGTGATCAGTGCAAAGAAATAGAGGAAAACAATAGAATGGGAAAGACTAGAGATCTCTTCAAGAGAAGAAACAGAAGTTAAGAAAAATTTATTAAATAATATTTCAACAGAACCAGTTTTTTTTTTTTTTTTTTCCTTATCAGAGGAATTTTACCAACTACTATTTTAACATTCAAAGAAATAGTCAGTTAAGCAAGTACTAAGTCTTATTATCAGGATCTGTCTTGATTCTGGAGATAAAGTATGAATAAGGTACAGTCAATTTTTCAGAATTTAAAACTAGATAAAGAAGCATCCATTACAAATGTGTGTGAGGAATTATCCTTCCAACTGTCTTGTAAAGTCAAACCCTTCCACAGTCTTTGGTCTATCACTAGCTTTTTAAAGTAGTCACTCAAGTTAAGGTCAATGCCATCATCCCTACTGGTAGGACAGTATTCTGCTATCATGGCAAATATTTCCAGTATTATTATTCCAGAAGTATAATTAGAGATTATTTGAAGTCATCAATGTGGCCATTAGAGTTTCTGGCCCTTATTTTCAATGTACTGAAACTCAATTTCTGTTTTGAATACTAGCCTAAAATATCCATATTGTGTCATTGAAACAGCAGATGCCAATTTGATAAAAAATAATTAAAAAAAAAAAAAAACACTTTTTAATCCATCAAAGAGCTATGCCTAGGGTAACCATAAAGTCAAACAAGACTGCCTTGATTGCTTGGAGATGAGGCTTTCAGGGCCCTTTAAAAATATGATGTCATGTCATAAACTATCTTTAAAATGATCTGCCTTCATGTTTTCTAACTTCTAAGTGAAATTGCTTAGTACCTTGAGGGGGTAGGTAATAAAATAGACATTCAAAAGATAATTTACTTTGAAGGGAGGGTAGATGATGACAATACAATAAGATAAAAAGATCAGTGTTAACTAAAATGATATGGTTTCAGACATATGTTTCTTGTGAGCAAGAAGTTCCTTAGAGTCACAGCAATTATAAGAAGAGCTCATCCTTTCAATTACAAAGCCATAGCTTCAAATCTTATAAATGCTGTCTGCCTCATCAACATTTAATCCTTTGTATGACAGCACTCCAGCCACTCACAGAAAAAGGAGGCACATATCAGTGATTACTTGGATTTTCATACTGACCAGAACCAACTGAATTTTTATTACCAGTACTTTAACATTCAGTGCTTGAATTATTTTGAAAATGGATCAAATCAAATCTTGTTAAGTAGCTGGCATGATAAGAGGAAAAAAAGTGAATAATCTGTGGTCAATGAAAATACTTATTATTTCTTTACAACAGCACTGTCTAGGAGCAGACCAAGATGCATTTTAACTCTACAAAATAGTTTTTGAGTACTTGTTTTTGTTGTTGTTCAGCCACCAAGTCGTGGTCAACTCTTTGAGACACCATGAACTGCAGCATGCCAGGATTTCCTCTCCTTCACTATCTCCCGGAATTTGCTCAGATATATGTCCGTTGAGTCAGTGATGCTATCTAACCATCTCACCCTCTGCCCACCTCTGCTCTTTTTGCCTTCACTCTTTCCCATCACTTACTATGTACTCAACATGCAAAAGAGACTTCCCTGGTGGCTCAGATGGTAAAAAGCCTCTGCCTACAATGCAGGAGACCTGGTTTGATCCCTGGGTTGGGAAGATGCACTAGAGAAGGAAATGGCAACCCACTCCAATATTCTTGCCTGGAGAATCCCAGGGACAGAGGAGACCGGTGGGCTGCCGTCTATGGGGTTGCACAGAGGCAGACACGACTGAAACAACTTAGCAAAAGAAAATATACTGACAGAAGTGAAAAGTGGGACTGGATAATATATCAGTGAGAAAACACACACACGCACACACACACACACACACAGAAAGTTACACAAATAAGCAAAAAAGAGTCCTTTGGTACTATTTTACCTGTAGTATTAACAAATAGAAAGAACTAGACAACATCAATTATAGCACTTTATGTGAACTCATGTATTAAAATAATTGTATGTCATTAAAACATTTTTAAAGTTCCATTTAGTGTTTTAGAAGGCAAAGAATAGTGACAAAGTTTGAAGAGAGGTTTTTTTATTTATTTTATTTTATTTTATTTCCATTTACTTTTATTAGTTGGAGGCTAATTACTTTACAATATTGTAGTGGTTTTTGTCATACACTGACATGAATCAGCCGTGGATTTACATGTATTCCCCATCCCGATCCCCCCTCCCACCTCCCTCTCCACCCAATCCCTCTGGGTCTTCCCAGTGCACCAGGCCCGAGCACTTGTCTCATGCATCCAACCTGGGCTGGTGATCTGTTTCACCCTTGATAATATACATGTTTTGATGCTGTTCTCTCGAAACATTCCACCCTTGCCTTCTCCCACAGAGTCCAAAAGTCTGTTCTGTACATCTGTGTCTCTTTTTCTGTTTTGCATATAGGGTTATCGTTACCATCTTTCTAAATTCCATGTATATGCATTAGTATACTGTATTGGTCTTTATCTTTCTGGCTTACTTCACTCTGTATAATGGGCTCCAGTTTCATCCATCTCATTAGCACTGATTCAAATGAATTCTTTTTAACGGCTGAGTAATATTCCATGGTGTATATGTACCACAGCTTCCTTATCTATTCATCTGCTGATGGACATCTAGGTTGCTTCCATGTCCTGGCTATTATAAACAGTGCTGCGATGAACATTGGGGTGCACGTGTCTCTTTCAGATCTGGTTTCCTCAGTGTGTATGCCCAGAAGTGGGATTGCTGGGTCATATGGCAGTTCTATTTCCAGTTTTTTAAGAAATCTCCACACTGTTCTCCATAGCGGCTGTACTAGTTTGCATTCCCACCAACAGTGTAAGAGGGTTCCCTTTTCTCCACACCCTCTCCAGCATTTATTGCTTGTAGACTTTTGGATAGCAGCCATCCTGACTGGCATGTAATGGTACCTCATTGTGGTTTTGATTTGCATTTCTCTGATAATGAATGATGTTGAGCATCTTTTCATGTGTTTTTTAGCCATCTGTATGTCTTCTTTGGAGAAATATCTGTTTAGTTCTTTGGCCCATTTTTTGATTGGGTCATTTATTTTTCTGGAATTGAGCTTCAGGAGTTGCTTGTATATTTTTGAGATTACTCCTTTGTCTGTTGCTTCGTTTGCTATTATTTTCTCCCAATCTGAGGGCTGTCTTTTCACCTTGCTTATAGTTTCCTTTGTTGTGCAGAAGCTTTTAATTGTAATTAGGTCCCATTTGTTTATTTTTGCTTTTATTTCCAATATTCTGGGAGGTGGGTCCTAGAGGTTCCTTCTGTGATTTATGCAGAGAGTGTTTTGCCTATGTTCTCCTCTAGGAGTTTTATTGTTTCTGGTTTTACATTTAGATCTTTAATCCATTTTGAGGTTTTTTGTTTTGTTTTGTTTTTTTGTGTGTGTGTGTATGCTGTTAGAAAGTGTTCTAGTTTCATTCTTTTACAAGTGGTTGACCAGTTTTCCCAGCACCACTTGTTAAAGAGGTTGTCTTTTTTCCATTGTATGTTCTTGCCTCCTTTGTCGAAGATAAGGTGTCCATAGGTTTGTGGATTTATCTCTGAGCTTTCTATTCTGTTCCATTGATCTATATTTCTGTCTTTGTGCCAGTACCATACTGTCTTGATGACTGTGGCTTTGTAGAATAGTCTGAAGTCAGGCAGCTTGATTCTTCCAGTTCCATTCTTCTTTCTCAAGATTGCTTTGGCTATTCAAGGTTTTTTTGTATTTCCATACAAATTGTGAAATTATTTGTTCTAGTTTTGTGAAAAACACCATTGGTAGCTTGATAGGGATTGCATTGAATCTATAAATTGCTTTGGGTAATATAGTCATTTGGACAATATTGATTCTTCCAATCCATGAACGCGGTATATTTCTCCATCTGTTTGTGTCCTCTTTGATTTCTTTCATCAGTGTTTTATAGTTTTCTATGTATAGGTCTTTTGTTTCTTTAGGTAGATATACTCCTAAGCATTTTATTCCAAAAAAATGGACAACTTGGAAGAAATGGACAAATTCTTAGAAAAGTATAACTTTCTAAAACTGAACCAGAAAGAAATAGAAGATCTTACCAGACCCATCACAAGCACAGAAATTGAAACTGTTATCAGAAATCTTCCAGCAAACAAAAGCTCAGGACCAGATGGCTTCACAGCTGAATTCTACCAAAAATTTAGAGAAGAGCTAACACCTACCTTACTCAAACTCTTCCAGAAAATTGCAGAGGAAGGTAAGCTTCCAAACTCATTCTATGAGGCCACTATCACCCTAATTCCAAAACCAGACAAAGATGCCACAAAAAAAGAAAACTACAGGCCAATATCACTGATGAACATAGATGCAAAAATCCTTAACAAAATTCTAGCAAACAGAATCCAATAACATATTAAAAAAAATCATACATCGTGACCAAGTGGGCTTTATCCCAGGAATGCAAGGATTCTTTAATATCTGCAAATCAATCAATGTAATACACCACATTAACAAATTGAAAGATAAAAACCATCTGATTTTCTCAATAGATGCAGAGAAAACCTTTGACAAAATTCAACATCCATTTATGATTAAAACTCTCCAGAAAGCAGGAATAGAAGGAACATACCTCAACATAATAAAAGCTATATATGACAAACCCACACCAAGCATTACCCTCAATGGTGAAAAATTGAAAGCATTTCCCCTGAAATCAGGAACAAGACAAGGGTGCCCACTCTCACCACTATTATTCAACATAGTGTTGGAAGTTTTGGCCACAGCAATCAGAGCAGAAAAACATGTAAAAGGAATCCAGATAGGAAAAGAAGAAGTGAAACTCTCGCTGTTTGCAGATGACATGATCCTTTACATAGAAAACCCTGAAGACTCTACCAGAAAATTACTATAGCTAACCATCGAATATAGTAAAGTTGCAGGATATAAAATTAACACACAGAAATCCCTTGCATTATTATACACTAACAATGAGAAAACAGAAAAAGAGAAATTAAGGAAACAATACCATTCACCATTGAAGAGAGTTTTAAAAAAAATTAAATATTTATATACTAAAAGCTTTAATTTCTTGAAATTCATATATAAACAATGGCTGTAATGCTGCAAAACTAATGAGATGTTACTGTGTATGTCTCTGGGTGCACATGAACACATTACTCATGCAGTAAAGTTTTACTTAAACATAAACAAAGAAAATCATGCTCTATTCTCACAGATGTATTCAGTGAGTTCTGACATGAAGGAGGTGGCTTGCTTGTATGGTTTCTTGAAATAAATGATAGTATGGGCAAAACCAAAAATACTTCTCACATCTTCAGCTGTAGTATGGCCTTTATGGAAATAAATACAAATCAAAATACCCTGCTCTACTCAGCCAGCCATGATTTTTACCTGAATGCCTACCCTGTTTTCAAGCTTGTGTATAGCTAGAGTCAGCATCACATTATACAGCCAACTATAAAGCAAAACTTGAGGGTAGATGGAGAGTTTAGATGGCCTTAACATATCACCCCTATTGCCAATGACAAAATTAGTTCCTTTTCATATTAACTTTGGGGGGGGGTTAAAATGGCTAGGTCTAAAAAGACACTCCTTGTTAGAAAGAAAATACTCAAGGGATTGAAGCATTTCATAAGTTGCTATCAGTGTCCTCATTAATGGTGTTTAATTGACAGCTGATGGCGAAGCCTGAGGGAAGACAGGGTCTGGCAGGCAGGGCGCCACCGAGGAGCAAACTTGGAGTCATAGTTTGGGGCCGGTGCTGTCCTTAACAGTTCTATACTTTGAATAATATGAAGACTTCTCCTCTTTATTTTATTTGACTGGTTTAGGTTACTAGCCTCACTTTTTGGTCATTGACTTTTACGTTTCTTAGAGACCAACCATCATCTATTTGAGTGTACCAATATAAATTGAAATCAGCTGGATTTTCTTCTAATACTTTATAGTATATTTAGCTCCTAGTAAGGTTGCCTTATGTAGAAGCTTTAAGCAGGGAAAAAATACTTTAAAATAAACTACTTTCATGTATTAACTTTATTATTATTATTTTTACTTTTAGAAGTAATACATTTATAGAACTTAAAAACTTACTTAGTATAAGGCATTATAGAAGACAGTAAATCTCTGGATCGGGAAGATCCCCTGAATAAGGATTTGGCAACCCACTTCAGTATTCTTACTTGGTAATCCCACGGACAGAGGAGCCTGGAGGGCTACAGTCCAAGGGGTCACAAAAGAGCCAGACATGACTTAGCAACTAAACAACAACAGCAATATCTTAATACTACCATTTCCTCCCTAGCCCGGCTCTGAAAGTAAATCAGCTTAATATTTTAACTGTTTAACTGTTCCTTCTTGTACTTGCCTACAAATTTTTGACCAATACCACCGTTAAAACAGGCAAACAGGGATGTAGTTTCAGGAAAATGACCAAACATCAGATCACTCCTGCTGGATAATGCAACTATTTTTTTTTTTTTTTTTCCTTAAGATCTTGTGAGACTAAACTATCAAGATGGTACTGACTTGCTAATTTGGGGTGACTTGTTTATGTCAGATCTAGGACAAGTTCAGATCCTGGACTATTAATGATCCACTGTTGACCCTTGGCCTATGCAATGGATTTCACACATCCATGTCCCAATCATCCTATCACTTCAGGCCTACAGCACCCAAATGTGTGCTATGTGGCTATGGTGGTGCTACAGGAATCCTTTACACTGAATGTTCATTTGCCAATTGACACTGACCGTGGTTAGGCAGTTCAGCAGGAGTGGCTGTGCTGTCTCCTCCAAAGGTCTTTAAGGCTCTTGCTACACAATACCAATAGGCCTCTCTTATCTATTTCCTCTAATTGTATTCAGTGGATGAGGAGATGTGCTCCCTGACCATCTTCAATTATGCTAGACAAAAGGTAGATAGTCCTGTGAATAGGACTACACTTCTTCCATTCAACTCCCCTATTTAACTTCCACTGGTGAAGGCAGAGGTATAACCAAGATCAAAAGAGACCACATGCTAGGAAGGTGGGCATTATAGTTTAAAGCATACCAGAAAACGCATAGGTAGAAGGCATTGCAAAACTAAATTGGAAATTTAACAAAATCAGAAAACTAATGTCATATACTAATGTGTATTCTCGGTAAGACTTGCATTTGTGTTCACTATCAGTGTAACACACTAGCAGCTTTACAGAGTAATTACAAGTTAATATTCACAGAAGTAATGATGTAACCAGCATTAAACATGTGGAATTAGGGAAACGTACAGTAAGATCTATATTGTCTCAATATAGACAGGTTCCAAGGAAACATCATATTATGAGTAATAACAATATTACTATCTTTTGTTTTTCTTGTAAGAGTGGGCACCATTAACCATGAATGGTACTTTTGACAATAAATAACACAATACTCTGGTTCTCTGACCTGAATAGGAAGAAGTGATGCATTGACACTATGAAACATTAATAATTAAATACTTCTTCTCTACATCTGCAATAAATCAAATTGACCTATCTTACATGAACGCATGAACTTTATCATACATTTCTGGTCGACTTGCTGATGTGAAAAAGGACACTCTCAAAGTATCATCCTGTGTCACATAAACCCAGGAGAGGGCCTACTTATCACTTAAAATTCTGATATTTCTTCATTCCATTTCACAATTTAAGGCTTTATCTAATAATCTTCTATTGAAGATCAGAAATGATATTTTTTACTCTCAGATGTCATGTTCTGTCCCCACATGGAAATACTTTCCTTATCTCCATCCTAGGAATTATATAATTTTTTTGCTAAATAAATATTTCATGTGTATTTTTTATGATTTTTAAAATATTATTCATGGTTAAACCACATATTGCTGCATAATTGCATTTTATTTATTTTACATTTGCTTTGCCTAGAAATTGCTCAGTCATAAAATGACAATAATAAAATTGCCAAACTTATAAGGTTGCTATTATGTTTAGCAAATTAATATATGTAAAATAATGGTTAGCTGGTGCAAGTGAGCCCTCCACAAACACTTTTACCCTTAGATTAATACTTAGCTGTAATTTTTCTTTCTCTAAATTATCTGAAAAACTGAATCTGGTCAGATGATCAAGCAGTTATAGACTCCCACCCACTTAACTGTAACTCTTAAAGCTCTCCATCTTCATGAATTTATCTCTAACGGGGACTTCCTATACTACTACAGTCATCAACTTGTTATTTCCATTTAAGCCCCTTGAGTATTAGAATCTTTGTTAAAGTACATGATTTCTATTTCTTAATTTACACCCTCATTGTTGGCAGAACATGCCTAAAGAAACTATAAAAATTGTGCATCAGTTGAGTACACTTCAGTGACTCAGTCGTGTCCGACTCTTTGTAACCCCATGAACCGCAGCAAGCCAGGACTCCCTGTCCATCACCAACTTCCAGAGTTTGTCCAAACCCATGTCCATTGTGTCAGTGATGCCACCCAACCATCTCATCCTCTGTCATCCCCTTTTCCTCCTGCCTTCAATCTTTCCCAGCATCAGGGTCTTTTCCAATGAGCCAGCTGTTCGCATAAGGTGGGCAAAATATTGGAATTTCAGCTTCAACATCAGTCTTTCCAATGAGCATTCAGGACTGATTTCCTTTAGGATGGATTGGTTGGATCTCCTTATAGTCCAAGGGACTCTCAAAAGAGTCTTCTCCAAAACCACAGTTCAAAATCATCAATTCTTCAGCTCTCAGCTTTCTTTAGAGTCCAACTCTCACATCCATACATGACTACTGGAAAAATCATAGCCTTGTCTAGATGGACATTTGTTGGCAAAGTAATGTCTCTGCATTTTAATATGCTGTCTAGGTTGGTCATAACTTCTTCCAGGAGAAATCATCTTTTAATTTCATGGCTGCAGTCATCATCTGCAGTGAATTTGGAGCAGAAGAAATAAAGTCTACCACTGTTTCCACTGTTTCTCCATCTATTTGCCATGAAATGATGGAACCAGATGCCATGATATTTGTTTTCTGAATACTGAGCTTTAAGTCAACTTTTTCACTCTCCTCTTTCACTTTCATCAAGAGTATCTTTAGTTCTTTACTTTCCGCCATAGGGATGGTATCATCTGCCTATCTGAGCTTACTGATATTTCTCCCAGAAATCTTGATTTCAGCTTGTGTTTTATCCAGCCCAGTGTTTCTCATGATATACTCTCCATATAAGTTAAATAAGCAGGGTGACGATATACAGCCTTGACGTACTTCTTTTCCTATTTGGAACCAGTCTACTGTTCCATGTCCAGTTCTAACTGTTGATTCCTGACCTGCATACAGATTTCTCAGAAGGCAGGTAAGGTGCTCTGGTAATCCCATCTCCTTCGGAATTTTCCACATTTTATTGTGATCCACATAGTCAAAGGCTTTGGCATAGTCAATAAAGCAGAAATACATGTTTTATCTGGAACTCTCTTGTATTTTTGATGTTTGAGTGGATGCTGGCAATTTGATCTCTGCTTCCTCTGCCTTTCCTAAAACCAGCTGGAACATCTGGAAGTTCCTGGTTAACATATTGTTGAAGTCTGTCTTGGAGAATTTTGAACATTACTTTGCTAGCGTGTGAGATGAGTGCAATTGTGCAGTAGTTTGAGCATTCTTTGGCATTGCCTTTCTTAGGGATTGTAATGAAAAATGACCTTTTCCAGTCCTGGAATTTTCCCTGCTGAATTTTCCAAGTTTGCTGGCATATTGAGTGGAGCACTTTCACAGCATCATCTTTTAGGATTTGAAATAGCTTATCTGGAATTCCATCACCTCCACTAGCTTTGTTCATAGTGATTCTTGACTTCACATTCTACCATGTCTGACTCTAGGTGAGTGATCACACCATCACGATTATCTGAGTCATGAAGTTCTTTTTTGTACAGTTCTTCTGTGTATTCTTGCCACCTCTTCTTAATAACTTCTGCTTCTGTTAGGTCCATACCATTTTTGTCCTTTATTGAGTCCATCTTTGCATGAAATGTTCCCTTGGTATCTCTGATTTTCTTGACAAGATCTCTAGTCTTTCCCATTCTATTGTTTTCCTCTATTTCTTTGCACTGATCACTGAGGAAGGCTTTCTTATCTCTCCTGCCATTCTTTGGAACTCTGCATTCAGATGGGTATAGCTTTCCTTTTTTCCTTTGCTTTTTGCTTCCCTTCTTTTCACAGCTATTTGTTAGGCCTCCTCAGACAGCCATTTCACTTTTTTATATTTCTTTTTCTTGGGGATGATCTTGATCCCTGTCTCCTGTACAGTGTTACCAACCTCTGTCCACAGTTCAACAGGCACTCTGTCTATCAGATCTTTAGTCCCTTAAATCTATTTCTCATTTCCACTGTATAATTGTAAGGGATTTGATTTAGGTCATACCTGAAGGGTCTAGTGGTTTTCCCTACTTTCTTCAATTTAACTCTGAATTTTGCAATAAGGAGTTCAAGATCTGAGCCACAGTCAGCTCCCGGTCTTGTTTTTGTTGACTGTATTGGGCTTCTCCACCTTTGGCTGCAAAGAATATAATCAATCTGATTTCAGTATTGACCATCTGGTGATGTCCATGTATAGAGTCTTCTCTTGTGTTGTTGGAAGAGGGTGTTTGCTATAATCAGGTGTTATATGCAAACCAGAGGGTGTTTGCATTCTCTTGGCAGAACTCTATTAGCCTCTGCCCTGCTTCATTCTGTACTCCAAGGCCAAATTGCCTGTTAATCCAGGTGTTTCTTGACTTTCTACTTTTGCATTCCAGTCCCCTATAATGAAAAGGACATCTTTTTTGGGCGTTAATGCTAGAAGTTCTTGTAGGTCTTCATAGAACTGCTCAACTTCAGCTTCTTCAGCACTACTGGTAGTGGCATAGACTTGGATTACCATGATATTTAATGGTTTGCCTTGGAAACGAACAAAGATCATTCTGTTGTTTTTGAGATTGCATCCAAGTACTGTATTTTGGACTCTTTTGTTAACTATGACGGCTACTCCATTTCTTCTAAGGGATTCTTGCCCACAGTAATAGATACAATGGTCATCTGAGTTAAATTCACTCATTCCAGTTCATTTTAGTTCGCTGATTCCTAAAAGGTTGACGTTCCCTTTTGCCATCTCCTGTTTGACCAATTTACCTTGATTCCTAGACCTAACATCCAGGTTCCTATGCAATATTGCTCTTTACACCATTGGACCTTGCTTCTATCACCAGTCACATCCACAACTAGGTGTTATTTTTGCTTTGGCTCTGTCTCTTCATTCTTTCTGGAGTTATTTCTCCACTGATCTCCAGTAGCATATTGGCCACCTACCGACCTGGGGAGTTCCTCTTTCAGTGCCCTGTCTTTTTACCTTTCCATCCTGTTCATGGGGTTCTCAAGGCAGGAATACTGAAGTGCTTTGCCATTCCCTTCTCCAGTGGACCACATTTTGTCAGAACTCTCCACCATGACCCATCTGTCTTGGGTGACTCTACATGGCATGGTTCATAGTTTCATTGACTTAGACAAGGCTGTGGTCCATGTGAATAGATTGGTTAGTTTTGTATGATTCTGATTTTCAGTCTCTCTGCCCTCTGATGGAGAAGGATAAGAGGCTTATGAAAGCTTCCTAATGGGATAGACTGACTGAGGGGGATTACTGGGTCTTGTTCTGATGAGGTGGGGGTGGTGCATGCTCAGTAAATCTTGAATCCAATTTTCTGTTGATGAGTGGAGCTGTGTTCCCTCCCTGCTGTTTACCTAGGGCCAAACTATGGTGGAGGTAATGAAGATAATGGTGACCTCCCTCAAAACATCCCATGCATGGACTGCTACAGTCCTTGCCCCCAACCCTGCAGCAGGCCACTTCCAACCCATGCCTTCACCAGAGACTCTTGGACACCCACAGGCAAGTCTCCTTTCTCCTGGGTCCTGGTGCACAAGGTTCTGTTGTGCCCTCTGAGAGTCTGTTTCCCAGTCCTATGTAAGTTCTGGCATCTCTACAGTGGGGTTAATGACGACCTCCTCCAAGAGGACTTATGCCATACCCACACCCAGAGCCCCTGCCCCTGCAGCAGACCACTGCTGACCTGTACCTCCATAGGAGACGTTCAAACACAGTTCTGTCTCAGTCTCTGTGGGGTCTCTCTGGTGTGAGAAAGGTTTGTTTGAGCCCTCTGAGTGTCTCTGGTGGGAATGGGGTTTGATTTTAAATGTGATACCCCTCCTACAATCTTGCTGGATCTTCTCCTTTGCCCTTGAACATGGGGTATCTCCTCACAGCCCCTCCAGTGCCTACAATCTTACTGGGATTTCTCTGACCTTGGACATGTGGTATCTATTCATGGGTTCTCCATAGGAGGTTAAAAATTACAATTTCATATACCCGAAAATATCTTCATTCTCATTCCACAGGTAGTTTGTCTCAATGTGAAATTTTGTGGGGACAATTTGGAGGGGAAATAGTGCCATACCATTCTCATTCCCAAATACTTTAATGTGATCTTGATGACACATTGATAGGTAGCTATATCTATGAGTCTGTTTTGGTGATATTTGTTCATTTGTTTTTGTTTTCCAGATACCTAATTTATCTTAGGATAATACCTACTAGATCCATCTATGTTGTCACAAATGGGAAGATTTTACTCCTTTTTATAGTTGAATAATATTCCATTGGGGCTTCCCTGGTGGCTCAGAGGTTAAAGCGTCTGCCCGCAATGTGGGAGACCCGGGTTCAATCCCTGGGTCAGGAAGATCCCCTGGAGAAGGAAATGGCAACCCACTCCAGTATTGTTTCCTGGAGAATCCCATGGAGAGAGGAGCCTACAGTCCGCGGGGTCGCAAAGAGTCAGACACGATTTGTGCATGTAGCTGTTTTACACCTTTTATTACTATTATTTTTAATCTATTTATCCATGGACAATTAGTTTGCTTTTATAGCTGAGTAATGGCGTGCTGTGATTCATGGGGTCGCAAAGAGTCGGACATGACTGAGCGAATGAACTGACTGAATATTCCATTGTGTGTATAGCTATTTCACATCTTCTTTATCCATTTATCCAAGGACAATTAATTTGCTTCCATATCTTGGCTATTACACATATGCCACAATTAACATTAGAAGGCATGCATCTTTCATCCTTTCAAAACAATGTTTTGCTTTCTTCAGGTAAATACCCAGAATTGAAATTGCTGGATCTTGGAGCAGTTTTATTTTTCATTTTATGAGGAACTTCCATAATGCTTTCTTAGTAACTGCATTAATTTACAATCCTACTAATAGTGCATGAGGGTTTCCATTTTACCACCTTCTTAAAACACTTGTGACTTGTCTTTTTGATAATACCCATTCTGACAAGTATGAGGTAATATCTCATTATGGTTTTGATACACATTTCTTTGATGGTTAACAATGGTGAGCTTTGTTTCATGTGCCTGTTGATTATCTGTACATCTTTGGAAAAGTATATATTCAGGTACTCTGCCAAATTTTTGTCTTTTTTCATGTTAAAATGTATGTTAAAAAATATTGAGCTTTCATCAGATATATCATTTGCAAATATGGATTTCCATTCCATAGGCAATCTTTTCAGTTTTTGGAGTTTTCTGTGTCATGAAAAGATTCTTTAATAAATACAGTCCCATTAAAAAAAAAATTTTGTTTCCATTGATTGAGGAGACATATTCACAAAAACTCCAAAAAGACCATTGCAAAAGGGTGTCCTGCCTAGGTTTTCATCTATTTTTTATGGTTTCAGGTCTTATATTTTTCTTTAATCCATTTTTAGTTTATTTTTTTTATAGATGGTATGAGAATGCAGTTCAGTGTTTTTTTCTTATTTTTCCAGTAGCTGTCCAATTTTCCCAACATCATTTGTTGAAGAGGCTATCTTTTCTCCATTGTATATTCTTACCTATTCTGTCATAGATTAATCAATCATGCAAGTTTGAGTTCATTTCTAGGCTCTCTATTCTGTTACATTGATCTTTGTATCTGTTTTTGTGTCAGTGACATACTATTATGATTACTGAAATTTTGTAGGTATAATCTGAAGACAGGGATAATAATACCTCATTTTGTTCTTCCTCAAAAATCTTTTGATTATTCTAGGTATTTCATGTTTCCAATCAAACCTTAGAATTATTCATTCCAGTTCTGTGAAAAGGTGTCACTGGTTTTAGAAGGAATTGCTTTGAATCTGTAGATTGCCTTGTGGAATATTAATATTTTAGCAGCATCAATTCTTCCAATCTGGGAGCATGTTATATCTTTCCATTGGTTTGTGTCATTATCAATTTCATTAATAGACCTTAGTTTTCTTAGTATAGCTCACTTCCTTTGTTTGTCAGATTTATTCCAAGGTATTTTATACTTTTTGGTGCAATCTTAAGTAGGCTTGTTTTTAAACTATTCTTTCTAATAGTTTATTTTTGTATATAGAAGTATAAAAGATCTCTGCATTTTAAATTGTATTCTGCAAATCTTCAGAATGCAGTAATGAGTTTTAATAATTATGGTGGATTTTTTAGGATTTTCTCTATATAGTAAGATGCAAACAGTAACAGTTTTACCTCTTCCTTTCCAACTTGGATTCACTTTATTTCTTTTTCTTGCCTGATTGCTCTGACTTGTACTTCCAGTACCATGTTGAATAAAAGTAGCAAGAGTGGGCAGCCTCATTTTATTCCCAATACAGAGGAAATGCTTTTTTCTTTTCACCATTGAGCATGATATATTGACTGTGGGTTTGTCACACAAAACTATTATTATGTTGAGATTTGTCCACTTCAATTTCACTTTGTCAAGAGGTCTTATCATAAATATCTGTGGAATGTGTCAAAAGCTTTTCTGCATCTATTGAGATGGCTATATGATTTTTCTTATTCAATTTGTTGTGCTCACTTCAGCAGCACATATACTAAAAATATTATTCAATTTGTTAATGTAATGTATCACATCAATTGATATGTGGATATTGAAACATCTTTGCATACCTGGTGTACATCTTACATGATCATGGTGCATGATTATTTTAATCTATTATTGAATCTTGTTTGCTAATGTTTGTTGAGCATTTTTGCATCTGTGTTTATCAGATATATCAGCCTATAATTTTCTTTTTTTGTAATGTCTTTGATTTTGATATCAAGATGATGCTGACCTCATAGTATGAGTTCAGAAGCACTCTTTTCTCTTCCAATAATTTGAAAAGGCTAGATTTTAACACTTCTTTTAACTTTTGGAAGTATTCATCTGTGAAGGAATCTAGCACTAGAATTTTACCTGTTGGAAGTTTTTAAACTACTGATTCTTTTAAATTACTGGTAGTTGGTCTGTTCATATTTTATCTTTCCTCCTGATTCAATCTCAAGTGATGGCAATATTCTGGGAACTTACTCATGTTTTCTAGGTTGTATGTTTTATTGGTGTACATAATCTCTTGTGATCCTTTGTATATTTCTGGTGTCAGTCATAACTTTTTCATTTTTTAAATTTATTTGGACCTCTCTCTTAGGTTCTCAATGAATTTGGCTACAGGTTTCTTAATTATATTCTGATTTTCAAACTGTCAGTGCTTCACTCAGTTCAGTTGCACAGTCATGTTCAACTCTTTGGGACCCCTTTGACTGCAGCTCGCCAGACTTCAATGTCCAGCACCAACTCCCAGAGCTTGCTCAAACTCATGCCCATCGAGTCAGTGATGCCATCCAACCATCTCATCTTCTGTCATCCCTTTCTCCTCGTGCCTTCAATCTTTCCCAGCATCAGAGTCTTTTCCAGTGAGTCAGTTCTTCTCATCAGGTGGCCTAAGTTATAAAGTTTCAGCTTCAGCATCAGTTCTTCCAATGACTTGTCAGGACTAATTTCCTTTAGGATGGATTGGTTTGACTTCCTTGCAGTTCAGGGGATTCTCAAGAGTCTTCTCCAACACCACAGTTCAAAAAACATAAATTGTTCAATGTTCAGGTTTCTTTATACTCCAACTTTCACATCCATACATGACTACTGGTAAAACCATAGCTTTGACTAGATGGACCTCTGTCAGCAAATGATGTCTCTGCTTTTTAATATGCTATCCAGCTCGGTCATAGCTTTTCTTCCAAGGAGCAAGTGCCTTTTAATCTAACGGCTGCAGTCACCATCTGCAGTGATTTTGGGATCCCAATAAATAAAGTCTCTCACTGTTTCCCTATCTATTTGCCATGAAGTGATGGGGCCGGAAGCCATGATCTTAGTTTTTTGAATGTTGAGTTTTAAAGCAGCTTTTTACTCTCCTCCATCAAGAGGCTCTATAGTTCTTTGCTTTCAGACATAAGAGTGGTGTCATCCGCATATCTGAGGATACTGATATTTCTCCTGGCAATCTTGTTTCCAGCTTGTGCTTCATCCAGCCTTGCATTTTGCATGATGTACTCTGCACATCAGTTAAATAAGCAGGGTGACAATATACAACCTTGATGTACTCCTTTCCTTATTTGGAATCTGTGTTCCATGTCTGGTTTTAACCGTTGCTACTTGACCTGCATACAGATTTCTCGGGAGGCAAGTAAGGTGGTCTGCTATTCCCATCTCTTTAAGAATTTTTCATAGGTTGTTGTGATCCACACAGTCAAAGGCTTTGTTTTTCTGGAACTTATTTGCTTTTTTGATGATCCAACGGATGTTGGCAATTTGATCTCTGGTTCCTCTGCCTTTTCTAAATCCCGCTTGAACATCTGGAAGTGCATGGTTCATGTACAGTTGAAGTCTGACTTGCAGAATTTTGAGCACTATTTTGCTACCATGTGAGATGAGTGAAATTGTGCAGTAGTTTAAACATTTTTTTGCATTGCCTTTCTTTGGGATTGAAATGAAAACTGACCTTTTTCAGTCCTGTGACTACTGCTGGGTTTTCCAAATTTGCTGAATGTTGAGGGCAGCACTTTCACAGCATCATCTTTTAGGATTTGAAATAGCTCAACTGGAATTCCATCACCTCCACTAGCTTTGTTCATAGTGATGCTTCCTAAGGCCCCACTTGACTTCACATTCTAGGATGTCTAGTTCTAGGTGTGTGATCACACTATCATGGTTATCTGGATGGTGAAGGTCTTTTTGTATAGTTCTTCTCTGTATTCTAACCACCTCTTGGTAATATCTTCAACTTCTTTTAGGTCCACACCATTTCTGTCCTTTATTGTGCCCATCACCAGTGTTTAGATCTAGTATTTTATATTTTCTATTGCCTTCTATAATCTAAAAGTAAAAAAATAAATAAATAAATGTTACCCTTTTTTCACCCTAATCTTTATTATTTCTTTCTTTCTACTAACTTCAGTTTTGAACTGCTTTCACTGAGTCCTATAGAATTTTTATATTTGTGTTAGCATTTTTATTTGTCAAAAGGTATTCTTTTAATTTCCTTTTTTATTTCTTCAGTGAATTATTGGTTGCTGAGGAACATATTATTTAGCCTTCTTGTGTTTGTGTTTTTGAGTTTATTGTTGTTGCTGTTGTTTGTTTGTTTTCTTTTAGTTCTTTTCTAGTCTGCTAGCATTGTAGTTGTAAAAGATGCTTAATATGATTTCAGTTTTCTTAAATTTAATGAGGCTTGTTTTGTGGCCTAGCCTGATAGTTCAGATGATAAAGACTCCTGTCATGCCAGAGACATGGGTTCAATCCCTGACTCAGGAAGATACCCTGGAGAAGGGAACAACAATCCACTCCAGTATTCTTGCCTGGAGAATTCCATTTATCAAAGAGCCTCACAGGCTACAGCCATGGTGTTGCAAAGAGTTGCTCACAACTGAACGAATAACATTTTCATTTTCATGTGAACTATCCCAAAGAATGTTCCACATGCACTTGAAAAAAAAAATATGTTTTCTGCTGCTATTAGATGAAATGCTTTATTTAGATATACAAAGCTTATTTGGTCTTCAGTTCAGTTCAGTCATCAGTCGTGTCTGACTCTTTGCGACCCCATGAACCACAGCATGCCAGGCCTCCCTGTCCATCACCAACTCCTGAAGTCCACCCAAACCCATGTCCATTGAGTTGGTGATGCCATCCAATCATCTCATCTTCTGTCGTCCCCATCTCCCCCTGCCCTCAATCTTCCCAGCATCAGGGTCTTTTCCAATGAGTCAGCTTTTCGCATCAGGTGGCCAAAGTATTGGAGTTTCAGCTTTAACACCAGTCCTTCCAATGAATACCAGGACTGGTCTCCCTTAGGATTGGCTGGTTGGCTCTCCTTGCAGTCCAAGGGACTCTCAAGAGCCTTCTCCAACACCACAGTCCAAAAGCATCAATTCTGCAGCGCTCAACTTTCTTTATAGTCCAACTCTCACATCCATACATGACCACTGGAAAACCCATAGCATTGACTAGATGGACCTTTGTTGACAAAGTGATGTCTCTGCTTTTTAATATGCTGCCTAGGTTGGTCATAACTTTCCTTCCAAGGAGTAAGTGTCTTTTAATTTCATGGCTTCAATCACCATCTGCAGTGATTTTGGAGCCCAGAAAAATAAGGTCAACCACTGTTTCTAATATGTCATTTAAGCCAGTATTTTCTCATTGATTTACTATGCCTCAAAGATGAGTCCATTGATGTAAATGTGACATTAAAATCCTCTAATATTATTGTGTTACTGTCAATTTCTCCCATTAGTTCTATTAGTATTTGCAATATGAATTTAGGTGTTTCTATGTTGGGTCAATATATATTTAAAAGTGTTATATCTTTGATCTCTTCATCATTATATATTTATTTTTCTATTGTTGCAGTTTTTGTTTTAAAAAGTCTATTTTGTCTTATATAAGACTTATATAAACCCCAGCTTTCTTTTTGTTTCCATTTGCATGGAATAACTTTTCCATCTCCTGAATTTTATTCTGTGTCTGTCTTTATATCTGAAGTGAGTCTCTTGTAGGCAGTACATGTTAATATATGGATCTCGTTTCTGTATCCATTCAATCACTCTGTGCCCTTTGATTGGAGTGGTTCATCCATTTAAACTTAAAGTGATTATCAATAGGTATGTACTTACTGTCATTTTGTTGTTCTTTTTTGTTCCTTTTATCTTGTTTTGCTCTCTTCTTTTGGATTGATGGCTCTCTTTAGTGTTATGCTTGGATTCTTTCTACTTGTGTGTGTGTGTGTGTGTATGTAGGTATTGTAGGTTTTTGGTTTGCTTTACATATATATATATGTAAACATATATATTATTAAAATTATTAAAGGAAACTATATGTAAGTTGACATCTCTTAAATTCAAACACTTTCTAATAAGCCTGAACTTTTACTTCTCTATTTCCATGTTTAAAATTGCAATATCTGCCACAGTTTATTGTGGCTTATAGATGATTTTGCTACTTTTTCTTTTTAACCTTCCTACTAGCTTTATAAGAGATTGGCCTATTTTTGTTGTATGTTTACCTTTACCAATGAGATTTTTTCCTTTAATAATTTTCTTATTTCTAGTTATAGCCATTTCTTTTTCTACTTAAAGAAGTTCCTTTAAAATTTAATAGTGCTGAACTCTTTTAGCTTTTGCTTGTCTGTAAAAATGTTATCTTTCCTTCATATCTAAGTGATAGCCTTGCTGGTTAGGGTATACTTCAGTGTAGTGTTTTCTGTTTTTTTTTTTTTTTTTTTTTTTCCTTTTATCACTTTGAGTATGTCATGCCACCCTCCCGTGGTGTGCAGACTTTGAGCTGCAAAGTCAGCTGATGTTCTTATGGGAGTTCTTTTGTATGGAACGAGTTGCTTTACTCTTGTTTTTAAGATGCTGTCTTTATCTTTAATTTCTTCCATTCTACTTATAATTGTTCTTGGTGTGGACCTCTTTGAGGTCACTTGTTTCGGACTGTCTTCGCTTACTGGACTAGGATATCTATTTCCTTTTCCAGTTTAAGGCAATTTCCAGCTATTATTTCTTAAACACTTTCACCACATCTTTCCTTCTCTTGCCGTTCTGGAACCCGTACAAATCAGATGTTAATATACTTTATATTGTCCCAGAAATCTCTTAAACTGTCTTCATTTTCTTTTAGTTCCTTTTTCTGTTCAGCATGGTTAAGTTCCACCTCTCTGTCTTCCAACTCACTGATCATCTCTGTATCACATAAATTACTGGTCATTCCATCTAGTATATATTTTTTAATTAATTAATTTATTTTAATTGGAGGCTAATTACTTTACAATATTGTGGTGATTTTCAGCATTCATTGACATGGATCAGCCATGGGTGTACATGTGTCCCCTCACCCTGAAACTCCCTCCCACCTCCTTCCCCATACCATCCTTCAGGGTCAGCCCAGTGCACCAGCCCTGCACACCCTGTCTCATGCATCAAACCTGGACTGGCCATCTATTTCACATATGGTAACATATGTGTTTTAATTTTAGTTATTGTGTTCTTACGGTATATTTTGCTCTTCATATTTTATGGGTCTTTGTTGAAATTCTCATTGTGTTCATCTATTCTTCTGAGTTCCTTAAGTGTTTTTATGATCATTACCTTGAACTCTTTCATCTCAGTTCAGTTCAGCCACTCAGTCGTGTCCAACTCTGCGACCCCATGAACCCAGCATGCCAGGCCTCCCTGTCTATTACCAACTCCGAGAGTTTACACAAACTTAGGTCCATTGAGTTGGTGATGCCATCTAACCATCTCATCATGTCATCCCCTTCTCCTGCCTTCAGTCTTTCCCAGCATCAGGGTCTTTCCCAGTGAGTCAACTCTTCACATGAGGTGGCCAAAGTATTGGAGTTTCAGCTTCAGCATCAGTCCTTCCAATGAACACCCAGGACTGATCTCCTTTAGGATGGACTGGTTGGATCTCCTTGCAGTCCAAGGGACTCTCAAGAGTCTCCTCCAACACCACAGTTCAAAATGATCAGTTCTTTGGCACTCAGCTTTCTTTATAGTCCAACTCTCACATCCACACATGACTACTGGAAAAACCATAGCTTTGACTAGACAGACCTTTGTTGACAGAGTAATGTCTCTGCCTTTAAATATGCTGTCTAGGTGGGTCATAGCTTTTCTTCCAAAGAGCAAGTGTCTTTTAATTTCATGGTTTCAATCACCATCTGCAGTGATTTTGGAGCCCAGAAAAGTAAAGTCAGCCACTGTTTCCACTGTTTCCCCATCTGTTTGCCATGAAGTGATGGGACTGGATGCCATGATCTTAGTTTTCTGAATGTTGAGCTTTAAGCCAACTTCTTCAGTCTCCTCTTTCACTTTCATCAAGAGGCCCCTTAGTTCGTCTTTGCTTTCTGCCATAAGGGTGGTGTCAACTGCATGTCTGAGGTTATTGGTATTTCTCCTGGCAATCTTGATTTCAACTTGTGCTTCTTCCAGCCCAGCGTTTCTCATGATGTATTCTGCATAGAAGTTAAATAAGCAGGGTGACAATATACAGCCTTGACAGACTCCTTTTCCTGTTTGGAACCAGTCTGTTATTCCATGTCCAGTTGTAACTGTTGCTTCCTGACCTGCATACACGTTTCTCAAGAGGCAGGTCAGGTGGTCCGGTATTCCCTTTTCCAGTCCTGTGGCCACTGCAGCACTTTCACAGCCTCATCTCTTAGGATTTGAAATAGTTCAACTTGAACACTTTAGGAAGTATATTTCTTATGTCCTATCTGGTTTTGTCTTGGTCAGTTCTTTTTCTATGGTTTTGTCTTGTTCCTAATTTGGAACACCTTTTTCTGTCTCCTCATTTGCCCAGTTTTCTGTTCATTTTTGTGTCTCTTAGGTCAGTAATGTTTTGGAGAAGTAACCTTATGCAGGAGGCATACTACTGGCCCCAGCATTATAGTCCTCTCTGGTCACCAAAGCTATGTAGACTGTGTGGACTTTTTGTTGAAGTGGGGCTGACCACCATGGGAACACAGGATGGTGTAACCGACTCTAGACCCATTTGTCTGACAGACTCTGATTCACATGATTGTGCTGGCCCAACAGTGTGTAAGGGCAAGGACCCTGCAAGCTGGCTGTGTGGTCTTAGGGCTAGTGTCAACCCATTCTTGCTTAAGGCTGGGTCACAGAATGGGTCGCTGTAAGTGTCACGAGAATCCTGCTACTGGTCCAGCTTGTTGTTGGGCAACAAAGCCCCTAGAACTAATAAGCTAGAAGGAAGATACCGAGATGTCACTTGCCAGCACCAGCATCCTTGTGAGGAAATGAACTCCCTAAAATGGCTGCCACCGACATCTGTCCCAGTGGGAATCTCATTTGCCTTCTTCCTCTCTGAGGGGTTCTGCAACATCAGCAAGGATACCTGACTCAGTCTCCATTCAAATCACTGCCTCTGTACTGCAACTTAGTGTGTGATATTCCATGCACCCTTTAAGAGCTGGTTTGTTTCTTGTAAGTCTCTGACTTCTCTGTACGCAAGCGTGACTGGCCTTCAAAGCTGTATATTCTGGGTGCTCTTCTTGGTTTATGGTTTCTAGGTATGGGAGCCTGAAATGGGTCTCGGATCCCTAATGCCTTGTGTAGAATCTGTGCTGTTTTAATTATCCTTCAGTTTGTCAGTCAGTACCCAAAGTCATTGATCTTGACTATACCATGCCTCTGCATTTCTTACCTGTATTGTATATTCCTTCTGCCTGGCATCAGGTCTTCCTTACCAACACTTACTCATAAGCAGTTATAATTTTGTTGTGCTCATGTGAGGAGGTGAGCTTTTGGTTTTCCTACTTCACTATCTTGCCCACATCTCCTTTATAGTAATTTTTAAAAATAATATCATTAATAATATCCCTGACCCATTTTGTGCTTTCTTATATTTTAGTTTAAATCTTGAATTTATTCAGCAGTATTTCTTTATTCTGTATTCTTCTGCCTTTCGGATCCTATATAAATAATTTCTCAAATAAAATTCTATTTTTTCTAAAGTGCAGTTTTTCACATTTTCAACACCAACATTTTAATTATCTGAATGGTTCATCTTTTAAAAACATAGCATCCTGAACTTCACTGGTGGTCCAGTGGTTAAGAACCCAACTCCCAATGCAGGGGACATGGGTTTGATCCCTGGTGTGGGAAGATTCGGCATGCCATGGGGCGACCTAAGCCATGTGCCAAAACTACTGAGCCCACCCTCTAGAGCCTGTGTTGCAACTACTAAAGCCTGGGCACCCTAGAGCCCATGCTCTGCAACAAGAGAAGACATCACAATGAGAAGCCTATGAGTCACAACTAGAGAGTAGACTCTGATTGCCACAATTAAAGAAAGACCATGCACAGCACAAAGACCCAGCACAGCCTATACATATACATATATATATATATATATATATATATATATATATAAATTAATAAACAAATCCCATAGTATCCTATTCTTACATATCATGATGTTGTATCTTCTCTTGATATTACAGTTCCTATTAATGCCTTATTTTAAACTTTTTTTTCTATAAATGATTCATATTTCCTGGGTGTTTAGCTTTTGTTTTGCTTAGGTATGGTTTTCCTTTGAATGATGTGGATTTAAATTGTATCGGTCCACTTGCATACAGATATTTTTCAATAATAAACATTATAGCACTACATGGTTCTTGGCTGATTTGATCTGCAGATGTGGAATAACTGTAGATATAAAGTGTTGACTATATATACAGATTAACCCCTGCATTGTTCAAGGGTTAATTGCTTATGCATATTTGTTTTTGTGTCTGTCTTTAAATTTAGATAATGTTCTAAAATATGGTAGCTATCTGTTTCTTTTAAGATTTAAGAACTAAAAAAAATAATATATTAGGTTATATGTGTTGTGAGCAAGGCTAAACTATGACTAGGTTTTATTGAAACATTTTTGGTGGATGCTAAGCTGTTTCATTTGATGATACATAATTATCAACATGCATTATCTTTATTTTTGCATTGTCCTGGGTCAAATAGTTGCTTCTAATAGATAGTATAAGCCTGGCTTTGTGAACTTTAGAAGCTGATAGACAAAATAGGATGTTTAAATAGAGTTTAAAAAGGAAACATATACCTAATTCTCCTGTTTTAATATATTCTCTTACCCTCAACCCCTATTAACTTGGCTCAATATTTTTAAATCTAGAGCACACTATTTTTAATTTTCCATGGAATGGACTTCCATTCCCTACCTTACCAGTGAAGGAGTAGTCACATCATTGTGAGGAATAAATAATGGAATGTTGAACAAAATAGTAAGTGCTTTTAAACTGTTCAAAATATTATCTGTTTTTATTCCCATACTTCATCCATGCTTTCTCTGAGTTTGTGTCTCCACTTCCCGAGAGCCTCTGTGGTTTTGCAGCATGAATAAGCCTCCTTAGTGTTGGTTTCTAACTCTGCCTGCCAGATGATAGGTTTCAACTTTTTGTCCTGTGCTAAGTTAGCCACTACTCATCATTTTTCAAAATTTGAATGTCATATCTCACTTGATAGTGTCTCCTCAACTTTTTCTTTCAGTTCTGTTCAGTTCAGTCACTCAGTCGTGTCCGACTCTCTGTGACCACATGGTCTGCAGCACACCAGGCCTCCCTGTTCATCACCAACTCCCTGGGCTTGCTCAAACTCATGTCCATCGAGTCAGTGAAACCATGCAACCAACTCATCCTCTGCTGTCCCCTTCTCCTCCTGCCTTCAATCTTTCCCAGCATCACAGTCCTTTCAAATGAGTCAGTTCTTTGCATCAGGTGGCCAAAGTGTTGGAGTTTGAACTTCAGCATCAGTCTTTCCAATGAATATTCAGGACTGATTTCCTTTAGGATGGACTGGTTGGATAACCTTGCAGCAACCAACCAGTGCAGAAAGGAGATGAAGGGAGTTGAACTTTTCCTTTAGGTAGCTATAATTATTTTTAGGATAAAACATTCCATTACATTCCATAGAGATAGAGGTTTTAGAGAGAGCATACCAAAAATTAGGACATTTTATCTGTCATGTTTAATAAGAAATATTTTTTACAGTTGAGTAACTGTTAAAGTTGCTTATATGCTTGACATAATTTGAAACACATAGCACATCATGGTCTACCTGTTATAATTATTATTGATAACAGAATTGTTGTTACTAGGAATTTGTTGTTGTTCTTGAAATTGTTTTTCCAAAGTTCACTCAGACAGATAATGGAAGGACTGGGACTCAAACTCTAGCCTTCTAGCTTCCCTCCTTCATCCATTCAGAAAGAAAAAAAATAATTCAAATTTCTGACCTTCTCTTCTATTGAAATTGTCTTCTGTATATCAGAATACAGGTCAGGGCATATGGAAACTATGAGTATGTAGACACACTTTAACCTGAAATCAAGTCAACTTTGAGGCTTTTAATGTGCTGTTGCCTTTGTATTGAAGTGTACATCTATATGAATTCCTGATCCAGACTTGAAATGATTACCCCTTAAACAATTTAAGCACCCACAACGAGGTAAGGTATTTTTATGTGCCAAAGCTATGGATATTAGTTTTATTCCAACCTGAAAAATTTCACTACTAGAGCTTAAATAGACTAATAATCATAACATGATCAGATGTCTGAGTCAGTGAAACAATGAAGAAATGAAGAGAGACCAGAGAAGAGAATAGCTGGGGATATTAAGACGTCCCCAAAAAGGGGTGGCTTGAGTTCCTATGGAAAATGAACAGTTGCTCTTGGATACATATTCTAAGCTAAATGAATTGGGAGAACAAGGCAAAAAGTTATAAAGGTATATGATGTACTGTGCCCAAAGTATGCTCACTGTCTCTAGAGCAGGGGTATATGCCTTTTTACAGTCAAGTTTCCACATATTCTTTGAACTCTGATATGTCTTTGATCTTTGACTAAAATTTTTTTGTGTTAAAGCCAAATGCTGATTTTCACACACTGTGTATGCTTAACGTGTTATCTGAAACAAAAATAAATGTATGTCTGTTGAAATATTGAAATATTTAAGCCATATCAGAGTAGTCATGTAAAACTATAGTTCTAGATGGTAAGACATATGGAAAGGAATGTTTGCAATGAGATATGGGAGCTGTGATGGGGTTTGACTTTGAATTCACTAGCAATGAAGTCATTAAAAAGTCATACTTAAAGCTAATGACTTTACGAATATTAGAGGCATAAGTAGGTTTGCTTTATAGTGTGCTATGTCCACTGGAAGGACTTAAGAAATGAAAATCAGTTGATTTGACCTATTGAGTATGTTTTATACTATCAGTATCAATTAACCTCCTGCAGTTTTTAAGTTGTTTGTCCAGGTTTTTAACAAGAACTGAAAACTTGTTGGCCTTACCCCTGATGACCATTCTTTTCAGTTCTGTGCAACCTGACTTATCTCGTAAGACAGAATAGTCTGTGAGTCTCTTTCTGTTTAGACTTCATCCAGACTAATTTCTAGTTCTCTCAGCCCATTTCCCACAAACTATACACTTAAATAGCATCATTCACTTGACCTGTTTGGCAAAAAAATGTTTAGAAATTGTTAGAAATTGCCATTCTGGAATTTGACATGAAGTAATGAGCACACCAAGCAAACAATTTTGAGGACACACACTCTGCCAGTCCAATCTATTTCAGACAAACAATAGGCAGCTTAAAATAGCCGTGGTGTCGTGGTGCCCATTTTGAAATGAATAAAATGTTTTAGGTGACAAAGGGACATGTTTCCTCTCCTTCACAAGGTCACAGGGGAGACTGAACAAGTTTCTGTGATATGCTATTGCAAAAAGGGAAAAAAAATACCATGACCATGACTTCATGGATATGAAAGCATATTTGTACTTTCTAGAGGCTTTTGGTTGTTATTTTAACTAATAATACATTTTCCTCACAACTTAGCAACATAATTATTCCTCCTTTAAAAAAATGTATCTCTTTTTGCAAGGTTATTACTTTGTGCGTCTCAGTGTAAAATAAATCTAAATACTATATATGTTTGAAAGTGTACCCTATTTAGCTATAGCATTATAAAGGATGGCATTTTAAAAGCAAATAGTGTGGAGCATAGAATTAATTAAATTGAGCCATATAAATTTCTAAAACCTCATTATATTTTATATCCACACTGTATGGAAATTATCTCTTGCCTATGGAAACTCAAAATATAAGAGTCAAAAGAAATTGTAAAGACATTTATATTGTCACAGTATTGGCATAAATCAGTGGCGCACTTAAAGGATATACATGAACAGAATCTAATAAAGGGACTTTTTGCAGAGTTTGGGTGAATCAAAAATTCACAGTAGATAGTAAAGCTGGCAAGAATTGTTAACAGTGAGATGATACTACAACCATCATCACCACTGGCCTGATGGACAAGAGGCTGAAGCTGGATCCGTGAAGGGTAGGAACCATGAGTCGTGGCCATAGAGGCACACAGCCATTGCTTGGACTATAGATAAAGCCTGGAGATGCATGAGAGAGCAAAGATAAGGCATACTATACTTTGATCTAGCCCTTATTTTACATATTTTCAATTACATTTAGTCTTTTCCCAGAAATGAAGGGAAGGAGTGGTTCTGACACTGCGGTCTGTAGAGGGCAGTTTACTTCTCCAGTCACAGAGCTAGAGAATATAAAGTATAAAGCCTGTGGTATACCTCTGCTTTTGCTACTCAGCATTCATCTGCCATGCTGCTGCTGCTGCTAAGTCACATCAGTCGTGTCCGACTCTGTGCAACCCCGTAGATGGCAGCCAACCAGGCTCTCCCGTCCCTGGGATTCTCCAGGCAAGAACACTGGAGTGGGTTGCCATTTCCTTCTCCAAAGCATGAGAGTGAAAAGTGAAAGTGAATTCCCTCAGTCGTATCTGACTCTTAGCGACCCCATGAACTGCAGCCCACCAGGCTCCTCCATCCATGGGAATTTCCAGGCAAGAGTTCTGGAGTGGGGTGCCATTGCCTTCTCCACATCTCCCAAGCACCACTCTTTATATTAATAAATGATTTAGAGGAAGAAATTTCCATTTTCCAAAACAAGGAAATATGTAATATTTCATCAATCACCATATAATAGCAGAGTATGGTTAAATCAGTGAAAATTAGTCACCTGTAGTTCTAGTGTATACATTAGTAAAATAAAAGGAGTGAGAGTGATTAATTACCACAAAGAGCACTGCTACAGTCTCAGTTTTGTAACTGGTTAATAAGTCCTAAATCTGTAACCAGTGGATTTCCTTTACACTTTCCATCTTCTCCTGCCTTCTGTCAACACCTTAGTTTTCTTTTCTTGTTCTCTGGTTGTGTTTGTCTTTTTTTTTTTCTACAGTGAATAACTCAAACTTATATCATTATAATTTTTGAGCCCTTCTAGATGCTACCTTCATGAGAATACTGTGGTTTCTTATTAGTTATTATTGAATATGTGAACACTGAGTTGCACTCAAGTGATTCTCTGGATTCCAGATATTATCTCACCTGCCACTTTGTGTAGCCACATTCAGATTTACCTAGCTTGTGGTAGTCAAGTTTCCTGGCCAATGAAGTGATTCAGAAACATGCTGATTTAATAGCATGTGGAGTGTAGGATGGTCTGGAGGCAATTACAGCTTCTAATAGAAACTAGTCTTGATTGTGTTTCCTAGAGGAATTACTTTTCTCTTGAGAGATAATATATGAGCTCATGTATCTAAACCCATCAAACCCAAGACTATGGGAACGGGAGTAAGAAACTGTTTTAGTGATGATTAGGTATAATTATGAAAGGGACCTACTTTCACTTCTTGGTTTTGGAACCTTTGAAAACTAGGAAATCTGGAAGCAGTCTCCCTCTAACGACCTTTATTTTAAGGCATACATTATACCCAGTGGATGATACACCAACCCACATAGTTGTTGCTTTATAGATGACTCTGTACTTGAATTTTCAACAGGTCTTTGAATAGAACTATTGCATGAACCAACCAGCGAGTGTATCAGCAGAGGACCTTTGTTGCCATTTTTTTTTGGTTTTATTCACCTTAAAATTTATTATCTGGACAGAACGTATGTTCTTTAGATATCTCAGAATGAAAAAAATTCTTGGGTGATTCTGGCAAAATTAATGAAAGTGGAAAAGGCAAAAATGTCTACAGATTTATATATCTATTTCCATAAAGACTGATTACTGCCTGTCCATGATGGAAATAATTCAGAAAGATCAAGCCCCTGCCACATGGTGAACACAAGAGTGCCATACCAAGGTGCTTCTTATCAACGGTTTCCATAACCAGATCACTTTGGTAGGAACACACATGCAGGTAAGTTCTTGCATAGCCTTTTTCCCTACTGCTGTCTCAAGAGTAGACATGGACACTTTGGCCAAGCCCAGGAGCAAGCCTCCTGTGAAGGAGGCTCCCTGGCAGCTATAACATCGATCATTTTTTAAACCTGATTATGGTTAAGGATCTCTGTCCAGGGACCCTCCACCAAAAACTTATAAGAGCACAGACTGTCACACTGCTTATTAACAAAATATTTCCCCTAACTAGTCTGTTAGAATCTCTACATCATAGCATCTCTTATTCCAGACAAGGTAGAGAAATGGATTTGCTGCCTGGAGTTCTTCCTTTTAGTAAGTTTCCTTACACAATGCTTATCAGTAGCACTGCTTATTTCTATTACTGGCAAATTATGTTTAGACCCATCTGTATGGTAAGCCTAGAGTCATTTAACTGGGTCTTTCATTAGTTAGACACAGGAGATGCCACTTGAAGCCATAGTTTTAGATTCAGAGAGAAATCATAAATGTTTAAAGCAGGTACCCTTGGAATATGAGCCACATTTTTAAGCAACATACTTGTGCCTTCAAGAACTTCTTTTGTACATTAACAATATACAATTCATTTAATAATAGAATGCTTGCTCACATGTCCAACTTTCTGATTGAATGGCTCAGAGAACAAATTTATAAAGGACATCTTAAGTTTCACAGTCCCTTAGTGCCCTATGATCAAGCATCCCCTGTCTCTACAAGCATCTAATAGCAAAGTCTAAATGGGAGTTATTTTCCTCAAGGTAAAAATTTTTGTCAGCAAAGAATAGCATGGCTTTACTACAACATTTGAGAGTCTTCCCTTTGATTCTCTTATTGGGACTTGCTAAAAGTTTCAGACAGTATCTCTTTATATTACAGATTGCCCAGGTAAAATTTAGTCTGTTGGATCATATGATCCATGTGTCAAGGCTTCTTTAAAATAGCCTGGATGTGATGCAGAACCCTTTCTTGCTCTGAGCACTGCCAATACCAGAAGCATTATCAATTATCTGGTAAAAAGATTTAAGAATCATACCTTTTTTAAACTCTAAAACCTAAAGAATGTTATCAAATATTCTTTCAACTTAATACATGGCTCAAAGAACAGAAAGTTGCTTTTTACTTTCATAATAATCTCCTGACATGCCCATAAAGCTGGATCCCTAGAGTTTCAGATATGGCAAATCCCTGAACTTATAAATTTTGAAACTCATATGTTTGAAGTATCTAGGATGTTTTCCATGTCATGCTTATAATTATCTAGTCATTTTATAAGATTTGTCTCTGTCACTAACCTCAGAAGTGAATTATGTGGAACTGTATAAAGGGACAACCACTAACACAACTTTGACACTGATGATGGAGGTTTTCCCTGCAATTCTTTCAGGAATGCATTTTTGTCTTTGACTTCTGTTTTGCTGAGGTGAGAGATGAGATATGGCTGACATAATTCTAAGAATCCTTTCTACCATGGTATTCCACTGATACGTTTGGAAACCAGTTGAGGATCCTTCATGTTAATAAGCATATCTAGTCCTACACTAGTTGCTAGAAAAGGGTGGAAAAGAGCTGAGCACACCACTAGCCCTTAAGAATAGAAATATAGCAAGACATACATTTTACCCCACTCCAATGAAACTTACTTTCTAATTTAGAAACAGACATACAAAAATATTTAATTGTTGTGTAAAAATAAAGACAAAGGAAAAGTATAGCAGAGATAAATTTTATAAAGAAGATTTTACTTTGAGAATTATCATCAAAGACTTCCTACAAAGTCTATGTTTGAGCCAAAATCAGAAGAATACATAGGGACTTAACCGAGTAAAGGGAAGTGGGAGGGAAGTAGTAGTGGATTCAAAATTCCAAGCAGATGGAAAAGTACAAAGATAGTCTCAAAGAAGGCATATGTGATGGAGTGTTCTGATAATTAAACATCAGTGATCAGACTCACATGTTTCATTTTATCATTGAAGATTATTTACTTTAAAGTGAATAAGTTTACAAACACCAAATATATTCCAGATTATAGCAGAAAGTGAAAATCAACACTTGGAGAAGCTCTCCTAATTTTCTCTATGTTGAGACATCCAGATTTCAGCAACTGAAATAGTTAAGGTTTCCTGTCATCCAAGGAACTGGATTTATGCAATTCTTCCTTTCAAACAAAGTAACACTGGTTATTATTTTAAATCATAATATAATTATGAAACTTAAAAATACATACTTGGAAAAACAGCCCTTACCTGGACACATACCTAGAAAAAAACAGACTTACATTAATTAAAGGATACATATAGATTCAAGATGAATATCAACATATTGGAATAGGCTGGTATAAAAATGGAAGAGGGAAAGAAGCAAGCGAAGGAAGGCCTTGAAGAACTAATAAAGATGTATGCTATAAAATGATGAATAAGATTAATTTAATCTTTGCACTTTAGTCCCACAAATAAGATGAAATTTAAAATGTTATCCTTGATAGAATATATATGAATGTGACATACTTGTGAAACTTGCTTGTAAATTGAATAATTGCCCTTGAGGTATTTATATTGTCTTGCATATGAAACTCTACTATAGAGTATCAGTTGCTCAGTCATGTCTGACTCTTTGCAACCCCATGGACTTGTAGCCCACAAGGTTCCCTTGTTCTTGGGATTTTCTAAGCAGGAATAATAGAGTGGGTTGCCATTTCCTTTTCCAGGGGATTTTCCCCACCCAGGGATTGAACCTGGGTCTCCTGCTTTGCAGGCGGACTCTACCAACTGAACCAACAGGAAAGTCCCTACTATAGAGAAACTGTAGCACTCAGAGATCAACTTTGCTTAAACATAGGTGGTAACTGTCAAGATAAAACTATAGATAGAGAAGAAAGTCCAATCATACTTAAAATTTATGTTAATGATGTTGGCCTTTATTCTAAGACTCCTGAAAGGATATTATAGCACTTTAGGGAACAGTATTGGAATGATCATTTGTACAGTTTAGGGGATGTCAGAAGAGGTAGATGGCAGTTTGTCATCAGAGAGACAGTTGCAGGTTTGAAAAGGGTGATGACTCTGGATCCAGAGAATTGTCAATGACTTCCAAAAATATTTTCAAAGTTACTTTCACCCTTCCCTCTTATTGTCAAATTTCTGCAGATAGCATGTTTAGACATTAATGTTAACAAGGAACATAGTGGTAATATATTTAACAGAATATAGCCCAGGAATTACTTCTGCATTCCTAGAACTATGGCTGAAAGCATTTAGAGCATCAACTTTTTAATGAAACTTCTAAGCTTCACTAGCATGGTGCAAATTGAACACCCTAACATTGTAGTGCCACATTTTTAACAGCTAGGTAGAGAAAGAATGGGAGAAGTCACTTTCAATGTAAATGATTATTACTTAATTTACAAAGAAATCAGTGCTAAGAAATCTTTAGAAGCTAATAGAATATCACTACTTGGCTAAGTCACACAACATAAAACCTGTAATGCAGAAAGCCATGCATTTTTCATGTAAGTACTTGGCTCACATTATACTGTGAACAATGGTGAAGTCAAACCCAGAAACCTTGAAGCAACCACTTTATAAGCTTAAAGAACTCCAGTGAATTTCTAAAGCAGGCAATTTTTTCTCACACACTAAATTATAGGAAGTTATATGAACTAGTGCCATATAATTATCTGGTTCTTCTATCTGAAAAATTATTCAGAGCTTGTTTTATAAACCTTTGTGGACTTTCTATCTAATCCAGATCTTCTCCTTTACTTTAAAATGGAATCACATGCTCTAGTTCAATTATTACAAACAATAGATGATTCCCTACACCAAATAGGCAAGATAAAGAATAAAATAGTATTCTCAATCTTCACCAATCAAAAACTTTTCAGCTAATGTTGGCAATGATAATCTTCACATAAGGAAAATATAAAGCATCAATACTTCTTGCCAAGATTTAAATTGAGGATTATGTATATCATTATTATTTGCCAATTTATTTAGGCTACAATATTGTTATTCAACAAAATGCTAATCTAGGTGTAGCTAAGAAAGGTCATTTTGTATATGTAACTGAAGTCCATGATCAATTGACTTTAAACAAGGGGAAACATCCTAGATAGTTTGGGTAGGTTTGATTCAATCAATGGAAAGACCCTAAGAACATGCTATTTAATGTTTGGGTTTTACCTTTTTGCCAGAGCACATTTGCCTCAGTAAATGGCAAGCAAATTTTAATTTATTAATCTTCAAATTAGGTTAATTAACAAGTCCTACACATTCTTTATCCCTATTTCTTATACCTCACTTCTGATAGCAAGTTATTTTTTTGTTGAAAATAATGTTAAATAATTTGTATAAATAAGCAGAAAATTCATTAATTGGAAGGATAGAATAGACCTAAATAATCCATATTTGCTAATCAAGCAAGAACCAAAGCAGAGCCAAATCAAAATGAGAGAAATGCTTGTTTACAGCAACTTATCTCTTTCCCTCACCACTACTGTTTTATGACCTATACCTGCTTCTGGAACCAGAGCCCTAGAGACATGCCATTGGACCCCAACACACTAGGACAATATCCACTTTGCTGCTATTTCTAGATTCCAATCTGGTCTCTTCCAAAATCTTTAACTAATCTTGCATTTTGTGACATTTATTCAAAAGTTAATTTTTTATTGGGAAGATAAAATTCAGTGAACTTAAGTTATATTTACTTTTCCTTGTTGCTAAGGAGATCAGAGAAGGAAAATCTATTATCCATTTGTCATATATGTATACATGTATCTATATGCATTTTTATATAAATATAAAATTTTTATATTATATACTTTTTAGCAAAGTCCTTCTTTTGCCATGAGTAATTTGTGTCTCTTTGAATTTAACAAATACAAGTTACTAACTTACCTCTGATACACCTAGTTGAATCATGCAAAATTTGCTAGCAATGGTTTTACCTTCATGGAGTTTGCCACTTAGTCATTGGAGAAATAACATAAACATTCTAGAATTCAATTTTATTGTCTGCTAAGTGAGGCAGTTTAATTATTATGCAATTCACTTATCATCCTTTTTTTCATACTTCTGGGAGTGAAGCTGAGAGGAAAGACTTATTGTTTGTGTTACCTTCCATAATAATATAGGAGACATAAAATCAGGAGACTAAGTAATAGTCAAATCTAGATGGGAAGGAAAAATTCATTAAATCAAACATGGAAGACTGAAATTGTTGCTAAAGCTGATTTTCACATCAAAGTTGTTGTTCAGTCTCTCAGTCATGTCCGACTCTTTGCAACCCCATGGACTACAACACACCACGCTTCCCTGTCCTTCACTGTTTCTTGGAGTTTGTGCAAACTCATGTCCATTGAGTCAATGATGGAACCCAACCACCTCATCCTCTTTCATCCCCTTCTCCTCCTGCCTTCAATCTTTTCAAGGATCAGGGTCTTTTCCAATAAGTCAGCTCTCCCATAACAGGTGGCCAAGTGTTGAAGCTTCAGCTTCAACATCAGTCCTTCCGATGAATATTCAGGATTGATTCCCTTTAGAATTGACTGGTTTGATCTCTTTGCAGTCCAAGTGACTCTCAAGAGTCTTCTCTAGCACCACAATTTTTTTTTTTTTTTAGAGTGTTTGATTTTATTTTATTTTATTTTTTCATTAGTTGGAGGCTAATTACTTCACAACATTTCAGTGGGTTTTGTCATACATTGATATGAATCAGCCATAGATTTGCATGTATTCCCCTCCCACCTCCCTCTCCACCCAATTCCTCTGGGTCTTCCCAGTGCACCAGGCCCAAGCACTTGTCTCATGCATCCCACCTGGGCTGGTGATCCGTTTCACCATAGATAATATAAATGCTGTTCTTTTGAAGCATCCCACCCTCACCTTCTCCCACAGAGTTCAAAAGTCTGTTCTGTGCTTCTGTGTCTCTTTTTCTGTTTTGCATATAGGGTTATCGTTACCATCTTTCTAAATTCCATATATATGTGTTAGTATGCTGTAACATTCTTTATCTTTCTGGCTTACTTCACTCTGTATAATGGGCTCCAGTTTCATCCATCTCATTAGAACTGATTCAAATGAATTCTTTTTAACGGCTGAGTAATATTCCATGGTGTATATGTACCACAGCTTCCTTATCCATTCATCTGCTGATGGGCATCTAGGTTGCTTCCATGTCCTGGCTATTATAAACAGTGCTGCGATGAACATTGGGGTGCACACGTCTCTTTCAGATCTGGTTTCCTCAGTGTGTATGCCCAGAAGTGGGATTGCTGGGTCATACGGCAGTTCTATTTCCAGTTTTTTAAGAAATCTCCACACTTTCTAACAACATACACAAAAATAAACTCAAAATGGATTAAAGATCTAAATGTAAGACCGGAAACTATAAAACTCCTAGAGGAGAACATAAGCAAAACACTCTCCGACATAAATCACAGCAGGATCCTCTATGACCCACCTCCCAAAATATTGGAAATAAAAGCAAAAATAAACAAATGGAACCTAATGAAACTTAAAAGCTTTTGCACTACAAAGGAAACTATAAGCAAGGTGAGAAGACAGCCCTCAGATTGGGAGAAAATAATAGCAAATGAAGAAACAGACAAAGGATTAATCTCAAAAATATACAAGCAACTCCTGAAGCTCAATTCCAGAAAAATAAATGACCCAATCAAAAAATGGGCCAAAGAGCTAAACAGACATTTCTCCAAAGAAGACTTACAGATGGCTAACAAACACATGAAAAGATGCTCAACATCACTCATTATTAGAGAAATGCAAATCAAAACCACAATGAGGTACCATTACACGCCAGTCAGGATGGCTGCTATCCAAAAGTCTACAAGCAATAAATGCTGGAGAGGGTGTGGAGAAAAGGGAACCCTCTTACACTGTTGGTGGGAATGCAAACTAGTACAGCCACTATGGAAAGCACCACAATTTTAAAGCACCAATTCTTTGTTGTTCAGCCTTCTTTATGGTCCAACTCTCACATCCATACATGACTACTGGAAAAACCAATAGCTTTGACTGTAATGAACCTTTGTTGGTCTCTGATGTCTCTGCTTTCTAATATGCTGTCTAGGGTTGTCATAACTTTTCTTCCAAGGGGCAAGCGTTTTTTTAATTTCATGGCTGCAGTCACCATTTGCAGTGATTTTAGAGCCCAAGAAAATAAAGCCAAGTTGCTAAGTCACGTCAGTAGTGTCTGACTCTGTGCAACCCCACAGATGGCACCCCATCAGCCTCCTCTGTCCCTGGGATTCTCCAGGTAAGAATATTGGAATGAGTTGTTATCTTCCTGACCCAGAGATCAAACATACATCTCCTGTGCCTCCTGCATTGCAGGCAGATTCTTTACCACTGAGCCACTGGAGAAGCCCATATAGTGGGGATAACCTAGTCAAAGTTAAAGAGCTGGCATATAATAAAATGTTGTGCAAAAGGACATAAAAATATGATATTTTTTTACCTCTAATATTTTGTTCACATAGATTTCTTTGAAGCACTATCTGACACAGATAAAGCACTTGGTTAAATAACAATAAAAACTATTGCATTGCTGTTATTATTAATACTACTTCCCTTTAGTCTCTAGCAGAAATCTCAGCTTAAATATCTGCTGTGCTAGGCTGGGAAACTGGGCAAAACTTTATTTTATGCAATATGAATGGACTTCCTGAGAATAAATTTAACCTCAAAGAAGAAGGAACAAATCTCAATAAACTTGATCAGGGAATAAAGATCTGCCTTCAGGGGTAAGGCTTAAAATAGTTTGGTGACTCTCAGTAGCATCTGTGTCCTATTCCAATAACTACTGCATTCATGTTTGGTCTTTCAACGACTATCTTTAAAAAGGCAGGGAGATGGGATTAGATAAACAGAAATAGAATGAAATAAAAAATCAACATAACATATTTCTAATATGTAAATAGTCATTGTGATGCAGATAATACTTCTGATTAGTCTTCTAACAGACTTAACAGAAATTGTGAGAGAGATTTTCATCTACCTCTTAATGGAGCACAGTTGATGTTTGGCGTTGAAAAGTCTATGGCTTACATTGTAACAGGAGGACATGACAATTTCCAGTGGGTCCCAGAGGAAAATAGTGATGCAGCAGCTGTATCCTTCAAGACATAATGGAATTCTATGTAAGACAACCTCTGAGGCCTTCATAAATACTTGATATTCTGCATGAGCAGATGGGGAAAAGAACCAGAAGGATGGGGATTTGAATTTTTATAGTTATTATAGATTCACTATACCCATAGGATGCTTTATATGACTGCTAAAATTATTTGAATTAAAAATATTTTAGAAAAAGGCATTGACATATTTATCCATAAGTGTATTTGCAAATAAGAATTGGCTTAAGAGGAGTTGGTGGCAATGTGTACCATCAATTTCCATAGATAAGATTCACAAATCTCTTGATTCTATAATCTAAACACACATATTATCATCAAAGTTAAATTCCTTAAAAATTCTAGATTTAAAAGAGATTTTAAAAATGAGTCTAAACTAAATATTGAGTGACCTTTATTCACCAACTGTGTGACACTTTCATTTAAGGAATTTTCATCAGCTTTTGACAGATTAGTCTTTGCCTTCTTCTGCCCTCTTTCATTCCTCTAGTTATTCAAAATTTATTGTTTCTTTGATATTAAACTTTATTTTATTCTCCTTCACTTATCTTTTTAAACATTTTCACTCTTCTTTCAATTTCCCTATCCTATTCTTGTTTACCATTCACAAATATACCCTTGTCCTTCCCAAATATCTGTGCCAAAAATATTCACATTTCTAATTACCCACAGGGTTTGCTCATAAAAGTGGATTAAAGTACTTAGTGAAGTCCTGTACTGTAGTCTTTTACCATCTATACAATAAGTGGTAGAAAGCATAGTTAATAGGTAAACATCAGTTTTCCACAATTTTTTAAAATATTAGTTTTACCTGAACATTTCTTGAATGAGTAAATGATAAATACATGAAAATCCTCTAAACTCCTAGTAGATTTATATCTCTGTCCTTTTGTAAACTGCATTAAAACCCCTCAAAATGAAATTTCATCATGACAAGTTTTTCCTTTCTTCAGGAAGCAAAAGGCTTTGTTCGAACTGTGTATGAACAGATATAACTGGCTTATCCCACCAGCTTGTGGGGCATGTTAAATGAAAACAGTGCCAGCACCCACATGAGTGGGTTGTAGCAAGCACTGATGTAGCAAGCACAGTTATTACTGTCAAGTCCATATCACAGCCCGTGCCACACAGCAAGTGTGAAGGACATGTGATGACTATTCTAGTACTGCCCAAAGTTTCAGCATTACTTGATCATGTGAAAACTGAGGCTTAAGTGAGGTTAGAGACTTAGAGAGGCTTGTTTATAGCAAATAACTACTAAAGAGTTTAAAACCAGATATAGCCAACCCTACAATCAATGTTCTTAACCAATGCCCATTCAGCATTCCCTTTCCTGGTCTTATTTGCCCTTCTAATGGCTAGACTCCTCTCACGTGATGTAGAAGAACACTGGAGGAAAAAAAAAAATCAATAATGATCATTTGCCCTACTTTAATTTCATTTACCTATTTCTGCTTTCTGCCCAGGAGTCCACTCCCCCTCTGGCATGCACAAAACTGGAAGTGAAAGGGAGTTGATGCCCCATGTGGCAACTCTTGACAGTAGAAGGTCTGGGGGTGGGAGGCACTGGTAGATAGAGGCTTCCCTCCTCACCCCTTGGAGAACGGGTTCTGAGTGGCATGATGGATACTCCCCAAAAGGTCGTGGAGGATTGAGTCCCAGTTGCCCACAACAGTGAATAGCCTGATGACACGTCCTGGTATTGTCTTTCCCTCCCCTATTCACTATACCTGGTTCCTCACTCCTCTTCCCTGGAATCACTGCTCAAAATGAACTATTACATGCCAGGCTTTGAATCAGGCTCTTCTTCCTAAGGGATTGTGGAAGCAAGCATAGGGAGGAGGTGTAATTGCATTACATTTACCCCTCACAATGGTAGACAAATGTATACATATAAGAATTTCACTTTTGTGAGTGGAGAAGGACAGAAAAAGCATAACTAGAGTTCTCCTTAGAAGTTATAGCATATGAGTAGTGCTTGGCACATGGGAAGTATGCAAACTTATTTTCATTTTAAATGACCAATCACAGAATAGCATGGTATGAGTATAATAATATTCAATAATTCTGTTGATAAAACATAATGAGACTTTAATACAAAGTTAAGGATTTGAATTTTATAAGGTAAGCAAAAGCAAATGAATACTATCTTTGGTAGGAGAGAAACAAAATTTCTTTTGGCATAAGCAAACTTGTTAAATGAAAATAGAATTGAAATGCTCCTAAACTGTTTTCAATCCATATTCTGCTTATGTGAAATGGCTCTCTGCCAAGAGGTTCAACATTGGTAAATTATATATGAGATTTAAAAAGTCATATTGCCAACTCAATATTTGTATTTGGGAAAACTAAGGTGAGAAGTTGTCAAGAGAGTGATCTCAGCATGCTCCATAGTGACTTGACTAGAATATTTTTTTCTTAACATTCTTATGAAAGTTTTATACACTTAGAAAGACCAAAGAGTATGCTATTTGGGCCTTAAATTCCATACAAAGTGACTAATTATAAGCATTTTTCATCAAAAATGAAAATACTTCCTTGTCTAGAAAGATAAAACCATTTACAGCACAGATATTCAATGTGAATTTTATGTATTTTATGCTACTTATTCGTTCATAGACCCACTTTCTGAATTTTCAACAGCTGATGATAGTAGGTTAGCAGGATTCTACCTTTGAAGTAATTTTTTTCTCATTTTTTAAAAAATATATTTAACAAGCAGATATGTGCTGGAATGAAGGGGACAGGATAGAAAGAAAAAAATGTGAATCTGGCCTATTATTAATATTCAGTATTGGCAGCTATTAAATTACTCATGATATTCATTTTTTACATGCAGATGGGCTGCACATTAAATATAGGGAGAAGCAGAGCCCAAGGACTATGAGTTAAACATCAGTTGTCAGTCAATAATATTGCCCAAGTATCCAGTATGCACAAAAGTATCCCTTATATGCTATGGAAAATTTTAAGTGAGCAAATAAGTTACAAGAGGATGTAGCACAATGGTAAGGGAATGGCAAAGACAAAAATGCTAACTGAAAAATCAATGTCCCAAAGCTTGAAACACTTGATCTATTCCCAGGTTTATTTCTTACTACTTCTCTCTTTTACTCTGCTTTCATTCATGTTATATGTAACACATGAAATTTCTTCAATACACATGCCCTCTCTCACTTCCAAAGTGCAGCATGTGCTTGTGACTCTAAATGATTTGTCTTTTATTCACATCCTGTAAGTGTCAGACTGAATGAGTCTGTCTTTAGGAAATCTCCCTGTATTTTTCTCTTGACTATATTAATTGCCCTTCTGTTTTCCCATTGCTTCCACACTTATCTCTAGCAAAATTCTTGAGGTATATTTTCAAACAGTAACTTTTTCCATTAGATTATAACCTCAGCTAACATTCCCCACTAGATTATAGACTTTTTGTCTTGTGGACCAAAATATTTCATATTTTAGTTGCTAGCATAGTGTCTGGTATGTCATATTAATTTAAAAACAATTCTGTATGTTGAATTTGGAAGTGGCTGAACTGACAGTCAAAATGCTCAAGTCTGCGCTCCATTATTAGTTAACTAACAAATAGTAGACAAGCCATGTATTCATTTCAAGTCTACAATACTAGAATTGCATCTATTTTACAAATTCATGATAAGCATTATATGAGATAGCAGTGGGAAAGTGCCTTGTTAACTGTAAAATAGCATATTTAATTGATATTAATTTTAACTTCAAATCAAATGAAGTTGTTTATCTGAATCCATATATCTTACTGCTTGTTATCTTCAACAACAGAAACTGAAGAAGCAACCTGAATCAGTTAGAGTGATATTATTTGAGAATAATCTAAAAATAAGAAAAAGGGAATAGACGTTAATACATGGAATATGAAATTAGCGGAAATAATGAACTCCTGAAATGAAAGTAGGGGGATAAAAATAAAGATCTTAGAGTGATTCTTTACCAGAAACACACATTACAAAAACAGTCTCAGAGGACTTTTAGGAAAAACTCAAAATTTATTAACCAATAGAAAGCAAATGTTGAGAGGGCTGTCTACACTGTTTCAAAGATTTAAGAGAGAAAAGGCTGCCAAATTTGAAAAGGAGAAATTCATAGGATAGTAAATACCATCTTTAGTAAAATCTATTCAAGAGCTGCCATTTTAAATTGAAATAGCATTTAACTTATTTCTGTTACCAAGCAATTTGGCAGTCTTTCACCAGGTTGATTTGAACTAGAGTCCCTAAGAAACAAAAATCATTAAATAATACCTTGTAAATACGACAGTTACTGATAGCATAGTATGCTTTTCATGCCTCTTGACCTTTGCCATTTCCATCTAGTTTCTTAAGTTTAGTTACAAGATGATTGTATTTTAAGCTCAGCTACTCATTTGTATACACTTTTCAGTTCTGTTTTTCAATCTGTTTTGACCATATAAGGAAAAAGTCACAGCGATCCAATTAATTCCCTTAATTAATAAAGTTTATATCCTCTTCAGCTTCTTACGGCATGCTCCTTGCTGTTCATCTGTCTCAACCCTTCCTTCCAACCTACTTACACAGAGCCTTGTTGGTTTGGGTAGCATGCCAAGATTTCCACAGCTTTGAAACCACATTAAAAGCACATTTGCAACCCCTTCTGCAGATCTCTGCATGCACACCACTGTGTCACAGTTGCATCTCTGCTTAACTTCTTCTCCATACCTTTACTATTTTTCAATTTAGCTACAGAGTTCACTTCAACAGTAGCATCTCACAGTCCATATTTTCAAATTCTATGATGTACCATGTGAAGCTAATCACAGAGGCTCAGCAACACCCACATCTGTGTACACAGCCATCATTTCCTCATTCCTTAACAATTCCATTGACTATCTCTTCACTGCATTTGTTCCAAATATTATTTTCTTGTTTCAAAATTTGCAATGGACTTCTTACAGTTTTCCTCATGAAAATCTTGTAATCTGTAATTTCCTCCCACCCACCCCTAGCCCTCCACTAATTGTTCTATATTGGTAAATGAAATTTGTCCCCTGTAACTTCTGTTGCCTTCAACAGTCTTCTTACTCTCTATCTCATTAGCTCTCCATATTCAAGCTTTGCTGAAAGCAGAATGTTGTTCTTGCCTGACTTTTATTTCTTCATTCTCTCCTTCCTCTTGTTCCCTTTAATTCAATTACAGAGGAAAATATCATTGATCCTATCTGTCTTATAATGTCTTATAATGTGAATTTCAAAGGACTAATTCATGCATCATAGATCAAAGTGATAAATGTTGTCTCTCTTGGTGTTAGACCCACTCCAAGAGATCATTTTTCCAAATGGAGTTGTTATTACTGGTACAGCAATATCTGATGTGCACAAATTTGGGGGAATATTTTTTACCTAAAGGATTTCTATCTTTATGTATAATTTTTATATCTATAAGGTATTGTTAGCACAGCTGAAGTTCACATAAGACTGCCCCACACCTTGAACTTCCCAGATGGCTCAGCAGGTAAAGACTCTGCCTGCAATTCAGAAGACACGGGAGAGATACAGGTTTGGTTTCTGGGTGAGGAAGACTCTTTGGAGAAGGAAATGGCAAAACACTTCAATATTTCTTGCCTGAAAAGCCCCGTGGACAGAGGAGCCTAGTGGGCTACAGTCCATGGGGTCGCAAAGAGTTGGATACAACTGAGTGACTAAGCACACACTAATACAAACCTTGAAACAATATGCATTTATTGGTATCATCAGAGTTTATCAGATGGTAAGTGCAAGCTAACATTGTTATATTTTGCTTGGGCTTTATTACTGTGTTGGTCCTTCAATCTTTTCATTAATAGGACAGAAGACAGTTCTATTTTATATGTACAGATATACAAACACTTATATGCTATAACTGAACACTGGTGAAATACAGAGGAAAATAAATTGAAATTATTATATTATTTGGCACTTATTAGGTAGCATTTTCTGTGTACAAAACTTTAAAATGTGCACTGGGAAGACCCAGAGGGATGGGATGGGGAGGGAGGAAGGAGGGGGGATCAGGATGGGGAACACATGTAAATCCATGGCTGATTCATGTCAATGTATGGCAAAAACCACTACAATATTGTAAAGTAATTAGCCTCCAACTAATAAAAATAAATGAACAAAAAAATGTATCGTTTCTTGTAGTGTCATAAGAGAGGTAGGCTCCTCCGTCCATGGGATTTTCCAGGCAAGAGTACTGGAGTGGGTTGCCATTTCCTTCTCCAGGGGATCTTTCCCACCCAGGGATCGAACCCAGGTCTCCCGCATTGCGGGCACTTTACTGTCTAAGTCACCAGGGAAGCCTAAGAGAGGTATTACTGTCACGCTAATTTACCTAAAGAGAAAAGCCAATATTGAGAATCTAAACATTCTGTCCAAATTTGTGCTGCTAATAGGAGACCCAAATATGAATGCAACTCACATCTCCTGACTGCAGAATGGTAACAGAAGAACAAACCTGACTCCATGCCTGAGCTATTTCTTTAGCTCTAACCTTTGCACTGTCTTACTGCGCTTAGTCATGCTGGATCTGAGCCTTTGTAAAAGAACACCGCCTGTAGTCTGAAATATACATGCAAGCCCATTCTCAAGGTTCTGCCTCCCAGGTTTGACTTCTAAAGTTATAACACTTTTCACTCGTATAGATTGTAAGTGACAGAACAAAGAATAGTATTTGTCTTGTTGGAGGTTTATAGGATCATTGTCATTGGATGGACCTACCTAGACAGCTGCAAGAACCTAGGATCCAGGCACCAAGAGGTTTTCAACAACCAGGCATGTCCCTTCCTTTTTAGTATAAAGTGAAAGTGAAAGTCGCTCAGTGGTGTCCCACTCTTTGCGACCCCATGGACTAAACAGTCTGTGGAATTCTCCAAGCCAGAATACTGGAGTGAGTAGCCCTTCCCTTCTCCTGGGGATCTTCCCAACCCAGTTCGCCTGCATTGCAGGAAGATTCATCAACTGAGCCACAAGAGAAGCTCAAGAACACTGGAGTGTGTAGCCTATCCCTTCTCCAGCAGATCTTCCCGACCCAGGAACCGAACTGAGGTCTCCCGCATTTCAGGTGGATTCTTTACCAACTGAGCTATGAAGGAAGCCCTTTAGTATTAAAAAAACAAAAAAAACCCCTGAATTCTACCTTGAGTAAGATTTTGTGTGTGTGTGATGTTAGTTCTCCATCTTTTCCATCTGCTGGCTTTCTAAATAAAATCACTATTCCTTACCTCAAAATCTCATTCCTCAATGTATTGGCCTGTTGTGAAGCAAGCAGTACAAGCTATGACCCAGTAACAGATTCTAAATCCTATCTAAAGTCAACTAATAAAACTTCAGAATTAAAGTATCTTTTATCTTAAAGTATAAATAGAATTATGACATTTAGAGATGGTCAAAAAGTCCTATTAAAATTAAGGAGCATGAAAAAACTCACTACAATATTGTAAAGTAATTAGCCTCCAACTAATATAAATAAATGAAAAAAAAAAAAACAAAACAGAATAAAACATTCTGGGAAAAAAAAAAAAATTAAGGAGCAAAATGAGTGTCTCTTAAAGGAGGAGTCTCATTCCCAACATATTCATCATAAAAATTAAAGAGAAGTTCCACTTCATTTTTCAGATTTAGAATAATTTGATACAAACTAAAATTGGGAATATAAAAATGATAAACATTTCTACACAAGAGAAATACATAACCCATTGCTTTTATTGAGAATATGGAGCTAAGGGACTTTGTAAACTGTGTTCAATGTACTGTACTTAAGCACAGCTGTGAGCATAACATACGAACAAAGCAAGCAGTGTGTATTTGATTCATGGGCACATTCACAGACTGGCAACCAGGAAGGAAGCCAGGTAGCCTTTTGGCTAGCAAAATACATTGGAAATATACTGGAACATACAACTCACAATAATTTCAAATATGATAATTTTAAACAGAGCATCTATTGGTTTATAAATTTCATAAATGGTGAGAAATACAGAAGAATTGTTGTCTTTATCCCCATTTTTGGAAGGGAAAGTAAAACTGAGAAGTGACTTGTCACAGTGAATCAGCGACAGGTAGGAATGCAAGTTTTGGTTGAGGAAAATCACAACAGCAGGAGCACCATGGGTGCATGGGTGCTCAGTTGCTGAATTGTGTCTGATTCTTTGTGACCCCATGAAATGTGTGCAAATGCCTCTATCATTTTCACAGATATACATTCAAAATTTGAGTTCAAGCAGCCCATACTCCATGGGGGTCTACACTGATCTGACCCCAATACAACACTCTCTACTGTGAACTGATCCTTCAGAACAGAAATATTCTGATGGTGCCCTTTTTTGCCCTTTTCTTTTTCTGACAGCTTAGGAACCAGTCAGCTCACTGAGGATGGGCGTTTTGGTATCACCTGGCCATGTGTGCTCTCCGCCTCACATTCTCATAGAGCTTGAAGTACAAAACATAGTCATAGTGAAGGGAGAATTGAGAACTTCAGTAAGGAAAGACTTCCCACTGTTCCCTCCCCTTAACATCTGTCTTTTAAATTTCAAGGATAAAATATAGCTTGCCAAATGCTGTAGTTTGTAAGATTAAAAGCCATGAAAGAAAGGTTAGAGAAATGAGACTTAATATAAAAACAAATCTTTGAAAAAGCAAACTGACACTCGAGTCAGATCTTGGAGTCCTGAATGTCACAGTGGCTCAGCTCATTGTACTTTGCTCTTTGCGTCTCACTTCCGACACTTCTCAGGATACTCTGCATTCAATCAGGACACAGCAATTAGCCTTTATGAGACATTCAGTTATTCAACTCTTAATGCCTGGAACACCTTTAAGAAATCTTTTCATTACAGGCACACAATTCTCAAGCAAGAGAGTAACTCATTTCCTCCAACTAAACCCTGTGCTAAAGGTCTCAGCTTCAGAGATTTGCAAATGGTGGTTTAAATAACACCACAGATAAGTTCTTGTAAGTGTCTGAAGCCCCGTGTCTACCTAGGGGATGGGTTTCTTTCTGTGTAACTTCTGAGTTATTCATTCCATTTATACTAAGCCCTTTTTATTAAATCAATGCCTTTTACTCTGACTTTGATACAGAGGATTCCTCTTTTGTTATTTAGACCTGGAGGCTTCAAATCTATTCATCATTTTAATTTGTTAACTAGGATAGAGTACAGGATGAGTGATTTGAGAGCTTCTGATATGCAACGACTATGTAGTGTAGGCTGGGGGAAATCATTTTAGTCTCTATCCGCTCCCCCCCACCCCCAAAACATTATTCCATTGTCCTATAGACAAGGCTATAGGGAACAATCCTCAGCTGGCAGGGAATGAATGAGATGACCTTAATGAAGTTCTTACATATCCAACATCTATGACTCTTTAATTCGGTTATCCTCCAGGCATAGAAGAGCTTTCCATCATTACTGCCAAACTACCACTGTGACTTCAAAAAAGTCCCTCAAGATGTGCTCCGCTTTTCTGTCTTGCTGGAACTTATCCTTCCTGTCACTGGCTGCCACTGGTGATACAGCTTTTCATCCCTGCCAAAATCACTTCCTGGTGTTCCTCCAGATTGATATTGAGAAACTTGATAAAATGTCTCTATCTATGACAGATGTGAAAACGTTTGTCCCCCATTTTATGACAGGTACATTTCTAGCACCACTCATTACTGCATATTTATTTAGGTTAATATTCCAGAGATAGAAGCTAAGTAGTTCATATGTATAATTTATACATAATCTTCTGCTTCTCCTGTTATTTGAATTTCAAGTTTACTGCCTTATGAATGTTTATAATCTTGAATAAGCAGAGCTCTAGGCAAAACACTCTCTGATGCTGTCTTCTTTGAACCAACAGTAAAGATTTGCCAAAGAAGTGACTTTAGATAAAATGGGAAAGATTTAAAGAAACAAGGAAAGGATAAATGCACTCATATATCATATCTCTGACTCGTGGAGTTCAGGTGGTGTTAAATATCTAAGACTTTATGTGTAGAGTTTGTAAACTGTACACTTGCAATTATATAGATTGATATTGGCTGGTTTAAACACACACACACACACTCACACACACACACATTAGCAACCCTTTCCATGACAAGCAGTTCTGCTGCCAAACTCTGCCTCTGTTTACTGGTGCTGAAAAGAAACATGGAGACAGATTTTTTAAAGAAGTAGAAAAGAATAGTAGGCAAAGGGGGCCACAGAGGACTAATGCCCTTCAGACTGTGTGACTACTCCTGGAGTGGGTAGTGAGGAGTTTTATAGCGTTCAAAGAGCAGGGCGTGATCAACTTATGGACAATTCTAGGATTGGTTGGCATCAAGGTGAAGTTTCAAGTTTCATCAACCTTCTGATTTCAATCTGTCCAGTATCTACATTCTTGTGGTTGGCAGTTTTGTCTGAAGAGAGGTCTGCTTCCTGTAAAAACAGCTTAAGAATATGTATCAGGCCTCTATCTATATCTTTCATGGAACTTTGAGTTTGGTGATTCTGCTATATGGCAGAACTATAGTCTAAATTGTTACCATTTCCTAGCCCAACAGCTGTTCTTTGTTTCTATATCTTCATGTTCCCCAATCATTAGTTCTTGAATCAGCATTTTACTTCAGAAGACAAGGAGACAAGTGCTTGTACACAGTTTCAGGTAGAAATCTACATGGGTGTGAACTTTAAATAAAATTGTTTGCAAATAGAGAGGGAGTTAATTTATTATTAGATTTATAAAAACAATTTGCAGCTACAGTAGATTGATATAGATCAGATTACTGAACCATTCTTTAAAAAAAAAAATGAATGTTTTTTTGTGTCTTTGTTGAATTTGTTACAATATTGCTTCTGTTTTCTGTTTTTCATTGCAAGGTGTGAGGTATGTGGGATATTAGATCCCTGACCCAGGATCAAACCCTCAGCCCTGCAATGGAAGGTGGGTTATTAATATTATTTTTTCTTCTTCTTCTTTTTATTTATTTTAATTTGGAGGCTAATTGCTTTACAATATTGTGGTGGTTTTTGTCATATATCGACATTAATCTGCCATTGGGTGTACATGTGTCTCACAATCCTGAACCCCCCTCCCATTTCCCTCCTCACCCCATCCCTCTGGGTTGTTCTAAAGCATCAGCTTTGAGGGTGCTTCTTCATGCTGGAAGGTGGATTCTCAGCCACTTGTTCTTGTTCAGTCTCTAAGTTATGTCTGACTCTGACCCTTGCAACTCCATGAACTGCAGCATTCCAGGATTCCCTGTCCTTCACCATCTCCCGGAGTTTGCTCAAACTTATGTCCATTGAGTACAGTGATACCATCCAACCATCTCAACATCTATTGACCCTTCTCCTCCTGCCCTCAATCTTTCCCAGCATCAGGGTCTTTTCTGATGAGTTGGCTCTTCTCATCAGGTGGCCAAAGTATTGGAGCTTCAGTTTCATCATCAGTCCTTCAATGAATAGTCAGAGGTGATTTTCTTTAGGATTGATTTGCTGTCAAGTCAATATCCTTGCTCTCCAAGGGAATCTCAAGAGTCTTCTACAGCACCACAATTCAAAAGCAACTATTCTTCCCTCTCAGCTTTCTTTATGGTCCAACAATCACACCCATATATGACGACTGGAAAAACCATGGATCTGACTATACAGACCTTTGTTGGCAAAGTGATGTCTCTGCTTTTTAATTCACTGTCCAGGTCTGGCATAGCTCCTCTTCCAAGCAGCAAATGTCTTTTAATTTCATGGCTGTAGTCACTGCAGTGTTTTGGGAGCCCAAGAAAATAAAATTGGTCACTGTTTCCACTCTTTCCCCATCTATTTGCCATGAAGTGATAGGACTGGATGCCATGATCTTAGTGAAGTGATATCATCTGCATATCTGAAGTTGCTGATATTTGTCCCAGCAATCTTGATTCCACTGACCACCAGGGAAATCCCTTGAACCATTCTTGAGAACAATTGTCTTTCAAGGACTTGTAATCAGCAGGTGGTGAATTTCTTTCCAATCCTTCATCTTATCAATGTGCTGTATGAACAGAAGGTATGGCTAATAACTCAGTAGAAAATATGTGTCTGGGTTCCATCAACAATTATGATATCTAGAATGGAATGTTTTCATTAATTATCTGCTTTAGCTAGTCTCCACCAAAATACTCAGCACCACAATTCTGAGTGGTGCTGATGACTAGAGTAATCTAGTCATCAATGTGCCTCAAATGGAAATTTCAGTTTTCTCAAATATCTTATTATGAAAAGAACATAATATTTTGTGTATGAGGTTTTATAGTATAAACTGTAAGAATGCAAATATAGACATTTATATAGTGTCACATGTAGATGTAGGCATGAGGAGAGAGGACTCTAAATTAGATAGATTGGTTCCTTCTCCTTCTTACAAATTCTGTGACTCTGGTCAATTAATATTGATAAGTTTCAGTTTCTTCTGAGTGAAATGGGAATTACCTCATAGGGTTCTCTTTAGTAATAGGATCCTGGATGTGGAATTTTTGGCAGAGTGAAATACATGATGAAGGTTAATTATTATTAAATAATACACACAGTTGAAGAGTTTAGCTTTGGAATTAAATGTTATATTTTTCCTGTTCTAGAAACCTTAGCCCAGATACATATCCCCCTCCTTATGCCACCTCCCACAGTAAACATATATACACACTTGAGCACAAAAACCCAACCCTCCAATCTTCTTGTCTGCTTGTAATTTCTCTCTCTCATTTCTCTCTTTTTCTTTTAGATAGAGTGCCTTTTCTTGTATGTCAGTCTGATATGTTCTCCTTTCCCTCCATATATTTGACTGGCCAATTCCTGTTTTTCTCCAAGATTCATTTTAGGTATAATTTCTACTTGGAAGCCTTAATGAGCATCGTATCTTCTCCCTGATATTTTAAACTATAATATTGAATTCCATTTATCTATTAATGTATTTATCTACAAGTGATCTCTCAACTAGTTGAATGGAAGAAGAAAAAAATAAGTGTAAGCATATACTTATTTATATAAGTATTTCCATAAGATTGCATTATTCTTTTCTGAATGAAAGATCGAAAGAATGAGTGAACTGGCAAAAGTCTATATTTTTTACCAATAAACAAATTTATTTTTAGTTTTTTATACATTAACAATTTTGTGTTCTTTTCTATATGATTTATCACAGAATACTGAATATAATTCCCTGTGGTATACCTTAGGGCCTTGCTGTTTATCTATTTTAATTGTAATAGTCTGCATCTACCAACCCAAACTCCCAGTCCATCCCTCTCCTTCCCCCAACCTTGGTAACCACAAGGGTGTTCTCTATAAGTCTCCTTCTGTTTTGTAGATAGGTTCATTTGTGCCATAGTTTGGATTTCACATATAAGTGACATCATATGGTATGTGTTTCTTTTTCTAACTTACTTCATTTGCTGCGTCCAGCACAGCAGGTGAGAAAGACTTGAAATGGGGGTGAGCGCAAAATGAAAAGACAGACACATATAATTTGGCAAGCGGGGAGTCAGGGGGCCCTCCTGCTCTGCATGGCAGGAAGACAAAATGGCTCATTTTTAGCCCGCACTTCTACTGGCAGAAGTCACATGAGATCATTAGGAAATAGTTATACTGGGGAGCTTGATCAGTGCCCCATAAGCAGGGAGTACATTTAAGGCTCTGCTGTTGATCAGGAACATCTTGTTTTGTTTCCATGGAGATGGACACAGGGGCAGGCAGTGAAGATGAGCACAGGGCACTTCCCACCCCAAGAATGTCTGTTTTGCATGTTTACTAGGACAATCACAAGGGTGCAGTTTGCCACACCCTTGAGTCATGCAGCAGGTTCCGGTCTCTGCTCCACCAGGCTGCAACATCATTTAGTATGATAATCTCAATTTGCATCCATGTTGTTGCAAATGAAATTATTTTCTCCTTTTGTAGGGGCAAGTTGTAGACCATTGTATATAGGTACCATTCATCTGTCAATGGACATTTGTTTCCATGTCTTGGCAACTGTGAATTGTGCTTCTGTGAACAGTCCTAGGCATGGGATTGCTAGGCTATATGGTAATTTTATTTTTAGTTTTCTGAGGAACCTGCATACTGTTTTCTTAGTATTTTTTTATTTTTTTTCCCAGTTATTTTTATTAGTTGGAGGCTAATAACTTTACAATATTGTAGTGGTTTTTGTCATACATTGACATGAATCAGCCATGGATTTACATGTGTTCTCCATCCCGATCCCCCCTCCCACCTCCCTCTCTACCCGATCCCTCTGGGTCTTCCCAGTGCACCAGGCCCAAGCACTTGTCTCATGCATCCAGCCTGGGCTGGTGATCTGTTTCACTCTAGATAATATACATCTTTCGATGCTGTTCTCTTGAAACATCCCACCCTCGTCTTCTCCCACAGAGTCCAAAATTCTGCTCTGTACATCTGTGTCTCTTTTTCTGTTTTGCATATAGGGTTATCGGCTGTACCAACTACATTTCCACCAACAGGGTAGGAGGGCTCCCTTTACTCCATAACCTTTCCAGCATTTGGTATTTGTAGATTGCTTAATCATGACCATTATGACCAATGTAAGGTTGTACCACATTGTAGCTTTAATTTGCATTTCTCTAATAATAAGTGATGTTGAGCATTTTCACATGTGCCTTTTGGCCATCTGTATATATCCTGATGGGGAAATAAATGCCTGCTCACTTTTGATTGGATTGATTTTTGGTTATTTTTGAATTATATGACCTATTAGTATATATTGGAGATTAGGACAAATATTATTATACACCAAGAATATGTAATGTCTATAAATAATGGGCAAATAAGAAATCTACCAAAAGATAGTCACATAATTTTTAATTTAATAGGGGTTTGAATAAATGAACTGCTATTTAAAGAGATTACTGTATTTTAAGATAATCCCTTTGGTTTTATACTCTCTATCAGGGAATTTATTTGAACTGAAAAACAATGATTCAAGATTTATACCTAAAATGCAATGCCTATTTTTTTAAATTAAATAAGATCCAAGATAACAAATAAAGCCTGAAAAAATCATAAACATATTTAAAAAAACATATATTTTAAATCACTTTACAAAGTAACCCATGATGATGATATGAAGAAAAACTTTGACAGTGTTTACAATATAAACCAATTACTTTCTAGTTATTATCAGAAATAGAGATTGATATATGATGAAAAAATGAAAAAGACAAAGTATCATAAGAATGATTGATAATCACAAGAAACATATCTGGAGGTATATGATAATTAGGAACATTAAAAACACAAATGAAAAGATATACACAAGAACACACACACACTTTCAAAGAGAAATCCATATGAGTGAAATGTATTAATAAATATATTGAAGGCATGAGGAGAAGAGGATGACAGAGGATGAGATGGTTGGGTGGCATCACCGACTCAATGGACTTGAGTTTGAGCAAGTTCTGGGAGTTGGTGATAGACAGGGAAGCCTGGCATGCTGCAGTCCATGGGGGTCACAAAGAGTCAGACATGACTGAGCACCTGAACTGATGGAAGAAAAAATAATAATGGAATCTGGAAAGTATCAGATTGAAAAAAAAGTAAGTATTAATAAAGAAAGCATGATAGAATCCCAAAGTGGGAACTCAGAGTTCTTACTGAGGAAAAATCATATCCAGCATTTCACACAATGATGATTTCAGATAGCATGTCTCAATTACCTCAGTTCTTAAATCTATTAGCTTTTAAATGATGCAACTTTACTGTTTGATCATAATTTAAGACCATGAAACTAAGATGATTTTTTTGTTGTCAACTTAATGGGTTATTTATTAATGATTTCTGCCCTTTTTGGGTGATGCTAACATTGTAGATCTTGATCAACTGACAAGATAGTTCTATATTTATACTTTTTTTAGATTAGAACTTAAAGTTTGCTTATGGTTTTCTAAAAAACCCTGATTGAGAAAACAAGCATATATTCTTTGGTGTTATTAATATTTCAGCTGTCTATTTATTTTCTAAGATCTTTTTAAACTGAACCAGTGTGAAGACTAATTAATCACTGCACCCCAAACACCATGATCCCTGCACATAACAATTTCCTGCCTTGCCTCTTTGAATATAGCAAAAGATTTGATAATCAACTTTAGAAAAATAATTATGAAAGCTTTTAAACCCTAATAACTTCCACTATATGTAATAAAAAGAAGTAGTGAAAGGTTGTTGCTGAGCCATCAAAGACACTGGGATTCTTGGCCTCCAGAGGAGAGGAATTCAATCTGGGGCTGGTGACAAGGCTTGATCACTTAGAACTTTTGTGTAATAAAATTTTATTAAAGTATAAAAGAAATAGAGAGAGCTTCTGACATAGGCATCAGAAGGGGGCAGAAAGAGTGCCCCCCTGCTAGTCTTTGCAGGATGTTATATAGCTACTAGCAGGCTGCTAATGAGAGAAAGAAATGTCTCAAACCTCAGAGAGTGGCAGCAGGCCCCTCACCCACAACATGCGTTTTGAGATAACATTGACACAAGGTGAGTTGTCCCAGGCCATAAAATAATTGACATGATTCTTTAAGAAAGGCAGGTTTCCAAACAAAGACATAGTCTCATTAACATAGCTTAAGAGAATATTTGAATTAGTAAAACATACTGGTTTGTCAAGTGGTTTTGAGTCTTAGGCTGAACTGACTTGAAGACAGAGTCTAGGGTAAATGCATAGTTTATTAACATAGCTTAAGAAAAACATTTCCAGAAGGAAAACACATTGGTTAGCTCAAGTTTTGAGAAAAGTTCAGGTGGGACCAGTTGTCATGCTGGCAACACAGAATTTTTTAAAAACCTCCTTTAATATAGTTTGTATAGAGAAGGGGAAAAAAAAATCTGACACTTGTAGTTTGTTTCCTCCTGCCTTTTAAGGGAGAGATAAAAACTGTCTGACATTTGCAGCCTATTTCCTCCATTTGGAGACCCCTGACCTTCCTGCCTGTTACTGCCCTCTCAATTGGTTCATTATATCAGGGATGGAACATCAGACCTCCATACCATGCTCTTCTGTGTCCTCAGGTGACTGAAGGAGCAATCAGCAATGTATTTGAAAACCATTTATTTCCTGAGCCTTAGGTTTTCAATCAATGCTTAGTTCCAGGCAGACCCTACTAATCACATAGATAGCATATGAGTGAAAGTTAATGGGACATCTCTAATTAGAATACGAGGTGTTGGATCGTAACTGAATTTTACGTCAAGAAACATTGACATCTGGGTAAGAAACATCATGTGGCTAAAAAATTAATATGGTGGGCTAAAGAAAAATCAGGAAAAATATAGATCATTTCTTCAAGAGTAAGCAACGATGTTAACTCCAGTGTAGCCTGAACGGGCAGTGAAATCTAAAGAACACATATTGCATTACATAGCTGGAACAAGATGTCCCAGATCACTGCAACCATTCTCTCATGTATTAACTCATTTTTTAAAATTTTATTGTCTTTATTAATCAAATTGGGAACAATTTATATCTTTACAGTACAACTTATATCTTTATAATATATTTACAAACTTTTAGAGCTTTCTAATCCATAAACATGGCATTTCTCATCATTTATTTAGATTTATTTAATGTCTTTCAGTAAAATTAATACAACTTTCTCTTCAAAAATCTTGCTTATTTTGGAGGCAAGACAGTCCTGGGTAATTTATAATTGCTGATGCTTTTGTAACTGGTACCATTTTTACCAGGACGATAACTGGTATCCTCAAGCTATGGTACTGCATAGCTGGAGGATAGAAATATTTTTTACGTGTATTGACCATGCATCCCAACATTTTGAAAACTAATATTAATTCCAAAAAGCTATCTGCATATATTCTGGATTTTGTATATAAATCATCCTATTGCATGAATAGCATTTTTTTTCTTTTTTTCCATTTATTTTTATAAATATGTGCAGAAAACTTTTATGTTGAATACTATTATCATCTACCTTTCGTGGATGAGAAAATTGAGGCTCAGAGAGGGTAAGTAACTAAGTCACTCAAGTTAAACTGGGTAATAAAATGTAGAAATTGGGATTTGAACCAGGTAATCTGCTTAAAAGCCAACATCCCTAACCATTAGCTCTATACCTCCTGCCTCCTATACAAGCCTGTTAGAGGAATCAAATAAGGATGGCTGAATGAAAGTGACTTTTAAAGCACTAACATGTGTAAAGACTTAATAATGGACTCCAGAAATATGTGGAGTGATTGATGATTGGGCTTGCCAATAAGAACACTAGCAAGGAAATGTTGTGACCAATCTATTAGTGAGTGCTACAAGTATTTGAAAAATTTATTTCATTTGAGTATTATTTGAATTTTAACTTTGTATTATATTAGCCTCAATAAACTGAACAGAAGAGTTCATGCAATATTCCAGTGACTTTATCATGTTTATAATTTACTACAAATATTCTGCTAGTTCCAGAAATTCCTTGAAGAGAGAAACTACCTTTACAACATGCTATGCCCTGCAGGGCTATCTCAGGGCTTTGGAGTAGGAATTCTATAAATTTTTGTTAAATAAATATATGAGTTAATTATAATTCTATTTACATTAACATTTTATTCGAAGAAAATGTCAGCTTCATTTTTGGAGGGCCTAGGTTTAAAATTATTTAGAGTCTCTGAGTCTGTGCCAGAGGCATTTTTATAAACAGAAGCCTCCTGAGGTTCCCTCATCCCCTACTTCCCACCAAGCTTATATATCCTTCTCCTATAGTAACTGCCATCACAATCCTGATGGTGGAGAAAGCAGGGCTTCAGTCAAATGTTCTTTAACATCAGCGTCTCTACTGAGTGGAAGGGAATTGATTATGACAGTTGCCAAAATGCAAGAAAACAAATTAAAAGCTAAAAATGGGCTAAATGACATCTCTGATTTTAAAAAATCAAGTTCCATTTATCAGTAACTTAAGAGCATTCCAAGTGAACAGAACAGTGAGATAAAGAATGCAGAACTACAAGGCCCATTTTGAGAAAATAAAAATTCATACATTTCTCTTTTTCCTTATGCTGAAAAATGTTCACCGCGTCCCTTTATCTGAGTTTACAATAGCATGAAACTAAATGTTTTTCAATGAGAATTTAATTCCTGATAATGTATAAACAAAGGCAGAGTATTCATTTTTGGCAAGTTTGCCATTACTGGCTACCTTACGACTCATTCAATGGCAATGCCAGTTGATTTGGAAACATCATTTTAAAAACTCCATTTACCTGAATGTGAGCTATTTAGTGGAGCAACAAATGGTGAAACATTTACTAAAACAAGCTCAGCTTGAAATTGGAACACAAAAGGATACTATTATTATTACTAAATTATAAGCAGAAACATAATGAAAAGTAACTACTGAGATAAATTCTGGTAAAATAAGCAAGCAAAATCTATGTAGGAGTCAGCATATTCTAATTTCTAACAGCAACTCCTGATATACTCCTGAAAAAGTTCTAATCTAGAGTGAAGGCTGTTATCTTTCCTTAGTAATTTTACTGTTTTGTTCTAAAAACGCATGGCTACATAGCTTAAACTAGTACTGTATTTGAGATGTTGCTCTAAAATAAATCTCTCCTGACATGGATTTATCGGTTGGCCTGAAGTATATTTTAACTTCAGGTTAAACTCATGGTTTGGTTATTTTTATGCTATTTTAGATGTTTCTAAAAAAATTTTAAGTGTCAAACCACATAAATTTCATATGTCCCTTAAAGCCATTTAGACATTTTTCTCATTACTGATGATGAGTAAAAATCATTTTTGGAGGCAGCAGTGTATGGGTTTCACTATCTCATTTACCATAGATATAAGTTTGTTTCATTCCTGTTTTTTATAAGCAATAATGCAGCTGTGCAAGACATTTGCCAATTGTTAACTCTCTTTGTGTGTGTGCAGAGGAACTGATTATGATTTAACACTCCAACACTCAGGCAAACCATTCTCTTACCCACAAATCCCCACAGAAGACAGACACCAGATCTAATGCCAGTATTCCCCAGGACTTTCCTACTTGCCCAACTATTTTCTGAGTCCATGGTAACAAAAAAAAAGAAGCTGGGACAGAGACCTTCACTCTCCCTGCTCCATCCTCCGACATAGCATGTTTGTTATTCACGTGCTCAACACACTAAGAATGTGAAATTGACTCAGTGTTATTTCTCTAACTTCCCCTCCTTTTCACTCAAGGGAAAATTAACAAACGCAACTGAAAAGGAGAACAGTTATTACAAAGTATCTCAAATACACTCCAGATTCTTTATTAAGTAAACTATAAGATGTATTATGCTTTGGCAATGTTTTGCTTAGAGACTTTACAATTTCATGGAGAGCTAACACAAGGAACAGGCAGAGTTGGGTATAGAGGCCAAGAGCCACACTTAGCATCAGGGTCCAGAAAGAGGCCTTGTGCATCAACACAGAGGCCAGAAATACTTCGGAGAACTTTGGTTCCCAACAAGATGGGGAACTAACCAGTCTGCAAACTACCCACTTCCCCCAAAATGCAGAGACAATTCAAAAAAAGGGGTAAGATAAATTCCAATAAACAAGTTTTAAAATAAATTATTTATTTTTAAAGTCCTATTTTATTTACTTATATTTAATTAAAATAAATTTATTTTTCAAAATTAAAAAACAAAACAAGCAAAAAATACTTGACAAGTTGTAGGGAGACGGAAGGCTACGATGAACTCGCCATTGTGGATGTGAAGGAGGTGTGGGAGGAAAGCGGCTGTAGGTAGGGCAGGAAGTGCGTGATGTGGGATTAAAGGGTTGGTTGGGGGAAAGCTTCTAGAGTTCTTCATCTTGCACCCAGGCCACCCCCAATGTGCTCTGAGACAGTCTTATTTCCTTCGTTGGAGGAATCAGCTATGCCAGGTTGTGTGTTCTAGCACATGGTCTTGGAGATAAAGGCAGAGCAAAACGGTAGAGGGATGAAGAGCCAGCGGTAGCAGATGTGGATGACCGGCTATCCCTGGCTGTTCACTCCTGGATACTCCATCTTCTCCTTATGCATTAAAGGTTTACAGATCTACAACACTGACAGATGATTTTTCTCATGGGATGATGGGCAAATGGCAATAATAAAAATTTATTTTTGATTATTTTTTATTTATTAAATTACTCTCTACCCTTAAAACTTACTAGGACTGACAGAATTGGGCCTGGCTTTGGGTGTTTCCTCAGTACACATAAACATTCACAGCAGCTGGTGAGCCTAGAGGAATAGGAATTTAAAAGCTCAAGTAGCAACATTTTAGAATTCTGAGTACCTTACTTCAAAAGAAACCGGATAACACGTATTGTTTAAAACAGAATTGGAACAAAGGACCAAAAATTTAGAATATGTATAATAGATATTTAAGAGGAGATGAGGGATGATATTGGCATTATAAGACAAGAAAAATAAATCATAAATGAAATAAGTTGTAGTATAAAATATAGTAATTGAAAAGAAAAATGAACACATTAATTGATATCAAGAATACACAGCATAAGTAGTAGGATGGATCCAGCTTGGGCAAAAAGAACAATTATTGAAAGACTAGACAGAAACTCCAGCCCAGAAGATACCAACAAAGGCTGGAGATATAAAAGATATATATATATATATAAAACAAAGCTAACAGATGTGGAAGACAGAATTTAAACTTTCAGAATACACACTAGGCTCTGCAAAAGGAAACAAAATTTAAAATGCTCATGAGAAAATAGATTAAAGAATAAAAAGCCAGTATTAAAGATTTAAAAAAAAAAAAAACCATGGAGTTTAACGTGTCAGACAGGAGAAAAATGATATGTTTAAACATGTTTACACAAGTTTGGGCTTCTCTGGTAACTAAGCTAGTAAAGAATCTACCTGCAATTCAAGAGACCCCAGTTCGATTCCTGGGTAGGGAAGATACGCTGGAGAAGAGATAGGCTACCCACTCCAGTGTTCTTGGGCTTCCCTGGTGGCTCAGATGGTAAAGAATCCACCTGCAATGAGGGAGACCTGGGTTCAATACCTGGGTTGGGAAGATCCCCTGGATGAGGGCATGGCAATGCACTGCAGTTTCACTGCCTGTAGAATCAAGCCCATGGACAGAGGAGCCTGGCGGGCTACAGTCCATGGAGTCATAAAGAGTCAGACATGAATGAGTGACTAACCATAGCACAGACAAGTTTAGACATTATGCAACATTTTTAAAATATCATAGAAAAAAAAATTCTAGATGCTTAAAAAAAAAAAAAAAAAAAAGCAGGCTACCTCTTGAACAGATAATCAGACCGGTATCAGAATTGTTCTTAGTGACTTAAGATGTAAGAAGAAATGGAGATCTTTTGAATTAAAGAGAAACAATTTTGAAACAAATTTTCTATTATGTGTAGAACTGCAATAAAATTAGTTTCAATTATAAAATATCTTAAATCATTTGGACATGGAATGTCACATGGAATAAAATACTTTTAAGAGGAAATACTAAGAGATACAGGGAATGCTACTAGAGGTATGTGGATTAAGGTTATTCAATTATTTTAATGAAGCTTGTTGATGCTTATAATAAAAGTAAGATCAAAAAATAAAAATCATATATATATATATAATATATGAAATATAATTAAAGACTAAGAGCTTTTGGTGATTGGGAATGAGTGGGGGAGAGACATAAGACAGGACTAAACTACTTGAATTAAAAAAAGAAGATAGAAAAAATGATGTGTTTAATAAGGTAGTGGTAGTAAATAAACGTGAATAGGGAACTTCAATTAATAGCTACCACTTAAGAAATAAAAGCAAAATCACTAATCCTTACATACAACAAAGAAAATTAAATCCATCAAAAAGAAAGGAAAGGAGGCATAGGTGAAAAAAGAGATTGCAAATCAAATATTTAAGATGTCAGAGTAATATTCCATTGTGTATATGTACCATAGCTTTCTTATCCATTCGTCTGCTGTTGAATCAGTTCTAATGAGATGGATGAAACTGGAGCCCACTATACAGAGTGAAGTAAGCCAGAAAGATAAACACCGATACAGTATACTAACACATATATATGGAATTTAGAAAGATGGTAACGATAACCCTATATGCAAGACAGAAAAAGAGACACAGATGTATAAAACAGACTTTTGGACTCTATGGGAGAAGGCGAGGGTGGGATGATCTGAGAAAATAGCATTGAAATATGTATATTATTAATTGTGAAACAGATCGCCAGCGCAGGTTGGATACATGAGACAAGTGTTCAGGGCTGGTGCACTGGGAAGACCCCTCCCGCCTCCCTGATCGGGATGGGAACACATGTAAATCCATGGCTGATTCATGGCAATGTATGGCAAAAATCACTACAGTATTGTAAAGTAATTAGCCTCCAACTAATAAAAATAAATGAAAAATAAATAAGACATCAAATAAATAGCTATCTCATAGTAGAAAGCGTTAAATCACTCATTAAGAGAAATATATTGGGATATATCTTTTAAAAGTAAAAATATAATTCAAAGAATGAGTCAAACTAAAGACAATAAACAGGACAATAACAGGAAGACTAAACATAAAAAGACAAAAGACAAAGAGTGATATATCAAAGACATATGAAAATCTGGGATAAAAATATTAATAACTGTCACAAATAGATTTTTTTAAGGTGAAAAAATCAGAACACAAAAGTTTTGCTACATATTATAAAAATGAGCAATGAACAAGAAGATAAGCCATCACAAACATACATGTACCTCATTTATAGCATCAAAACAATGACTATGACTTACAGAGAAAAGAGATAAACTCAAAATTATCATTGAGGATTTTATTGTGTATCAGAAACTGATTATCCAAGTATACCAAAATAAATATAAATAAATAAGCAGATGCACGTGAAAACATAACCTATACAATTTATAGACTTTGCGTGAGATATCCAATATATATTATGCAATTCATTTCTCACAGAATTTCTGTAAGGAATATATTTCTATCTCTATTTTGCAGATAAGGAAATTGAAGTTTAGGAAGATTAAATTGCCTCAACCACAGACTAGTAAATGGAAGAGCTGGTATTAGGAATTCTCTCATATCTGACCAGATGCCAGTTTCCCAGGTAGCACAGTGGTAAAGAATCTGCCTGCCAATGCAGGAGACTCAAGAGATGTGGGTTTGATCCCTGGGTCAGAAAGATTCCCCTGGTGTAGGAAATGGCAAGCAATTCCAGTATGCTTTCCTGTAAAATGTCATAGACCGAGGAGTCTGGCAGGCTACAGTCCAGGAGGTCACAAAGAATCGGACACGACTGAGTGACTCAACACACACACATTACATTGACCATATATCATTCCTGGCTGTCTTCTGCCATGCCAGTCTCACCAGAAAAAATACAAAGGCCTCCAATATGCACATGTATTTCCAATCCATGTGGGGAAGAATTCAGTTATTCTGAAGTTTCACAGACTTGACACAAGCAGACAAGCCAGTACTAAAATGTTGGATTACACGTTCCTTATACTGAGGCTCCAAAGCCTTGCTTTATAAGCTTTGTGACTTTAGGTGAATTATTTACCCCCTAATCCTAAGTTCCTTCAGTACAGGGCAAATTTAATTTTTTTTAGAAACAAACTCTCATAGCATTGTTTTGAAGGTTGAATGAAATAATACATATTATGTCCAGTGCCCGATTCAAAGTAGTTACCAAATAAATAAAAGCAAAAAGAAAATTTGTATAATTATTACTTTGCAAGAGTTATTGTTAGAATCAACAATGGCTTAAGCAGAAGACATCAGATAGTTGGTCTCTATCCTAACAAAATCATTTCTGGAAAAACCTGGAGATGCTCAGTTTCTTTCAAGTTGGCTTAGCAGTTAATGAGGAAATATCCTGAATCTCTTCAGAAATGAGATTGCAAGTCTGAGTTAGACTGTTTGAGCTCTTTGTGGAGAAATGGTAAGGCTGAGTGTAGTGATCCAACGATCCTATTCCATCCACACATGAGAATACTGTTGGTGGGAAAATCCACTGTACATGCAACTTGATATTGCAAGAAATTTCTCGTGGTCATCATCTCATAGTGCATGTACCCAGTAATAAAGAACAATGAATGCATCTCTTGAAAATATGAAAGTTTGCATATATCAGTAAAATAGTCTACTGCTGAATTCTAGTAGTGCTGAGAGAAACTGGGAGTTGTAAAGCAATATCTTCAATGTTGAAGAGATTTCCCTTGCTTCTCTGTGTGTGATCTGTGCATCAGTAGCATGAGCATTATATGGAGCTATTAGAAATGCAGAACATTAGACCAGACCAGACCTACAGTTTTAGAATATGTGTTTAACAAGATTAACAGATGATCCATATACACTTTAAAGTTTGAAAAATAACTGGAATATACTGAATGCTGATAAATGATCATAGGAAGCAGATGATCAAGGCTGTGGGAGTAATCCAAGTGAGGAATGATTGTGATCTGAAATAGAGAAGCAATGAGAAGAGGGGATGGATTTGAGAGCATCTTAGGCTTATACTTGATGGTCCCTAGTAACTGGTTAGGAGAAATATGAAATTAAAAATTACTATAATAAAAATATAATTAAAGGCAGTTTGTCTTGGAATATTTCATGCTTTTCTTCTCCCTCCCCTCCAAAAGGAGAGCTATAAAGTTCAGAGTAAAGTCAATTTTAAGACCATATTCCAAAAAATAAAACTTTCACTGTGATAAGCAAGCAGGTGACAAGTTTAGCTTCCAAGAAACAACATATTTTTTCTTGTTTTTGCTCTATTTACTCTTTTTGAAACCATTTACTTTCATGTGCTTGGGAAAATAAAATGTGCCTGAGGTTTCCTATTCCTTAGGAGCTAGCTCTCTTTTATATTCATTGGAAGGACAGCTGGAGCTCCAATATATTATCCAACTGATGCAAACAGCAAGACTAATTGGAAAAAAACCCTGATGCTGGGAAAGACTGAAGGCAAAAGGTGGCAGAGAATGAGATGGTTAGATAGCTTCACCAACTCAATGGATAGGAACTTGAGCAAATTCCAAGACAGAGGAACCTGGTCTGATGCAGTCCATGGGGTCTCAAAAGAGACCCAACTGAGCAACTGAACAACACCTTAGAAAGGCCTAATGTGGGGATTATAACTACTTTACTCTAGCCACTAGAACAATTTTTCCCCATCCCATTGCATTTATCCTCCCTTTCCTCCTCTTATGACAGAGATGGCAAAATGTCAAAGATTGAGATGATGATGCAGGACTATGTGGGGGGGAAAAAAAAAGTCATCGCTTAATCCTGCACATGCCTGCAGGCAGCAAAATATGAATATTTCTAGACAAAATGACTTCTCAGGTGCCAGAGAAGTCACAAAAGGATTTGTTTCAGAATGCTCCATTAATAATACCTGATTTTTTCACTCAGATCATCGCCTCTATGCATCTCCCTCTATAATCTGTGTAGAAGGGCTTCCACTTCTGGCCTTGACTGAGTACTGGGACTAGACCAGCTCTCCCACTGTAAAAAAAAAAAAAAAGGAATATTGACATGACAATAGGGAACAAGAGCTTTCAGACACTTGACAACAGGAAGGGCTTGCTGTAAGCTCTGAGTGGAAAAAAAAAAAAAAAACCAAGGTAAGCACTGTGACCATGAAGTAGGTATTATGTGTGGAAGCATTTCCCATTTAGGTGCAAGGGGAGAGGATCCAAGCAGAACACAGTAGTTTCATAATCAGATGTCATATTTTATCATGTTATTAGCAAAAGACTGAATGCTTTCCCCCTAAGATCTGGATTTAGGTTAGAATGTTCACTTTATGACTTCAGTTCAGTATTACATGGGGATCCCAGGCCCCTGGGGGTCTTAGCAATCATATGTACAGATTGGAAAGGAAAAAGTAAAGCCATTTTTATTTGCCAATAATAATAATAAATGATAACAATAATAATTTATGTAAAAATGCTAAAGAGACTACAAATATTTTTTTTCTGAAATTATAAGTAAATTTAGCATGATCACAGGGTATGAAGCCAATATAAAACATCGATTATATTTCAATATGCCACCTACAAACTACTGGGGTTTCATATCAAATATGCAATTAAAACAGTATTAAAAGTCATGATTACCTATGTATATATTTCACAAATTGTCACTCTAGAAGCTATAAGTCATTGCTGAAGAAAGTTAAAGAAAATAAATTGAGAAAGGTATCATACGTGGAAAAATGAGCTCTCACACAGTGCTTTTGACATGCAAGGTAGTACAACCACTTTGGGAAACAGTTTAATTCTAAAAGAAATTGCTGTACACTCTTCATACATAGCAAACATATATCTTTCACTAGATTTCCCTCCAAGAAAAGACATGTTACTGGGTTGTAAGGAGCATATTTCGCTGTTTTTAGTACTTATCTCTGTAATAGCCTGCCTTAGCATTTGGTCTGAGACCATGCTATTTTCAGTGTGACCTGAAACTGATGACTAAGCAGGGAGGTAACAAAAGGGACCAGCCATTTCTGTACAAAGTGAGATTTCCTTCATTGGTGATCTTTAATCTTGAACTCACTGTTGGGCTTTCAGAGACATTTTCTGGTGCGTGTTGTTGTCTGAAATATTTCACTACCAAATCCTGCTCATACTCCCCCCTCCCCATCACAGGTATTATTCTTGTATAAAACTGTTGCACTCCTTACTTTCTCTCAGTGTCTGCAACCCAGGACAGTTGGCACTGTGAGTGGTGTGCAAAGGCAAGTTGATGGGGGACTGGATTATCCAACAGCTAGTTGGGAATGAAGACTCAACCCAGAGGTGGTCCCAAGATGCTGGAGGAATAGGACAAGGAGACTACTTTCTCCCCAAAAAATTTATTAAAAGATCATATGAATGTTGAGCAACTTCCACAGAATAACTTCTGAAAGCTGGCAGAGGATACCAGGCACCCAGAAAGGCAGCCCAATCTCTTCAAAAGGAGGCAGGACAAAATATAAAAGACAAACACAGACAACAGATTTACGGACAGAAACCTGTCTTGGGGAGGGAGTCAGGAAGGAGGAGAAGTCACCACTCAGTAAGAAGCCAACTCACAGGCATGTCTATAGGGAGTATTGGAATCTCAGAGGGCAACAAAACTGGGAGGGAAAAAGAAAAAAAAAACAAACCACAGAATTCATGCCTATCCACAACCGCCAGCGGAGAAGTGGCCCAGACGCTTGGCATCCTCTGCCAGCGAAAGGGGGCTGGGCAGGGAGGTGTGGGCTACATCATCCATCCTTAGGGTAAGGATGGGGCCTGAATGCCCTGAGGATAAACTGAGGGAGCAAATGTGAGATAGCAACCCCAAACCATGCAATCACGAGAGAGACCAAAAAAAAAAAAGAAAGACCTTTCCCATGAAAGACTCTATCACCACCACATGGTGACCCCTGGCATGCTCACAGAACAAAGGATTGAGCAAATACCAAAGGAGAGCAAGCCGGCTGCCTATAGGGCCCTCCATCCCTGGAGGTAGAGAGGCAGCAAGCTAGAGCCAGAGCCAGAAGGCAAGGGGCTGCTGCAATCTTGGCCCCAGAGACAGCATCTTCCACCAAACTGTGAGCGGGCTCCCAGTTGCTAACTTCGTCTTCCTGGGATCCTGGACGGTTGACATCTGCCAGGAGTGTCACAGCCTGAAATCAGCCCCCCAGAGGAGACGCACAGCACGCCTGAGGCTGTTCTCACGGCGCACCCAGGAAACCAGGCACCAGCGGCTGGGCAGGTGAATAGGACACGTGGCCCACCTCCGGCGGCCCTGTTGCCAAGCACTGGTCTCCTGAGCTGCTCGGACCTGGGAAGGGCACGGAACACACAGCCCATCCAGGTCTGTGCCCTTAAGGGGCACCCGAGAACCTGAGCGGCTCAGACCTGGGAAGTGCAGGGCCCACGTGGGCCAGTGTGCTTGCAGAGCACCCTGGAGAAAGAGCAGTGTGGACCCGGGAGGCACACACTGCCTTCGGCTGTGCAAACCCAGTGTGGTCCATCCGCTGTGAGCACTTCCCACACACACCAGGGGCGTTTGTTTTCAGTGTCCCTCCCTTCCCACAACACAACTGAACAAGTGAGCCCAAATAAGTGGCCACCTCCACCCCCTTGTGTCAGGGTGGAAATTAGACACTGAAGAGACCTGCAAACAGAGAAAGCCAAAATAAACAAAGGGGGAAGTTACTCTGGAAGTAACAGCTATAACAGATTAAAATCTTGTGTTTAATACTGGAAACATTTGAGGGGCACCTATAGACCTTGAGAACAAGTACAAGTCAGAACGAGGGATTTTCTGACATTGAAATGACCCTTCAATGCCTACAACAGCTGCAGAGAAATTCCTAGATATATTTTTACTATTATTTTTTAATTAGAAAAAAAGCTCTTTATTACTTCTTTAACTTTCATTTTTATATTCTACTATTATCATTCCAAAAAAACCCTATTTAAAAACACAAACAAATTCCATTTTTAATTATTATGATTGATTCTGCTTTGTATTCTTTATATTGTGCTTTTGAAAGTCTAACCTCTGGGGGAGGAGCCAAGATGGCAGAGGAGTAGGACGGGGAGACCACTTTCTCTCCTACAAATTCATCAAAAGAATAACTGAACGCAGAGCAAACTTCGCAAAACAACTTCGGATCGCTAGCTGAGGTCATCAGGCGCCCAGAAAAGCAGCCCATTGTCTTCAAAAGGAGGTAGGACAAAATATAAAAGATAAAAAGCGAGACAAAAGAGCTAAGGACGGAGATCCGTCCCGGGAGCTCTTAGGCGGCATTGCTTGGGGTAGGGTCCGGGCCGAGTGCCCTGAGGACAATCGGAGGGAACTTCTGTGAGTTTCCAACTTGAACTGTGGGAGACCAAAAGAGAGAGAGTAAATTAACCGGCCCGAACACACTGCCGGCCGTTCGCAGAACAAAGAGACCGAGAGGGTCCAGAGAGGAGCTCGCAGGCTGCGGACCGGCCCAGCCCCGCCGGAGGCAGGGGGGAGGGGAAGGTCGTGGAGAGACACAGGCCGCAGGCACCCGACCGGCGCGGGCGGGGACTGGGGCTGGGGACGCGGAGGGCGGAAGGCGCGCACGCCCGACTGGCGCCAGCGGAAACTGAGTCTGGGTCCGCGGAAGGGAGGGGGCGCGCCACACCTGGGTAGAGTGCGCCCACCAAGCCCCTGGCTGCCTGGACCGCTCTGACGGGGAAGGCACAGAGAGGGGGCGCAGCTTTTCCTTCTGCGCTTTTGTGGAACACCCGAGGGCTGGAACCTCGCGCAGCGCGGGGCGCGCTCCATATAGACCGGCCGGGAGCCTGAGCAGCACAGACGGAGAAAGCAGCGTCAGCCCCTCCCGGCAGCCCCAGCCCATCCCCGCGGCGCAAGCCTGTCCCCACAGCGCAAGGCCCTCCCTGCAGCGCAAGCCCCTCCCTGCCCCGCAGAGCGACGGAACTAGCTACCTGAGTAAGAGTCCACCTCCGCCCGCCTGTGTCAGGGCGGAAATGAGGCTCTGAAGAGACCGGCAAACAGAAGCCAAATAAACAAAGGGAACCGCTTCAGAAGGGACTGGTGCAACAGATTAAAATCCCTCTAGGAAACGCTGACTACACCGGAGGGGCCTGTAGATATCGAGAAGCGTAAGCTGGAACGAGGAGCTATCTGAAACTGAGCCGAACCCACACTGACCGCAACAGCTCCAGAGAAACTCCCAGATATAATTTTACTTTTTTCTCTTTTTTTTTTTTTTTAAATTTTTTAAATTTTTTTTTATTTTTTTCTTTTTTTTCTTTTTTCTTTCTTCTCTTTTATTTTCCTTTAAAATCCCCTATTACTCCCCCATTACTCCTTAACTTTCATTTCCACAGACTTTTACGATTTTTTAATTAGGGGGAAAAAAAAAAATTTTTTTTTTCTTTTTTCTTTTTTTTTTTCTTTTTCTTTCTTTTTTTTTCTTTTTTTTCTTTCCTTTTTCTCTTCTATTTTCTATTTTTCTTTTTCTCTTATTTCTTTTAAAGTCCTCTAGTACTCCTCTACTACTCCTTAATTTTCATTTTCAATACACTATAACCTTACAAAAAAAAAAAAAAAAGAAGAGAAGCCCTATTTTTAAACCGAAGATTATTCTCTCCCAATCTTGACTCTCTGTTTTCTACCTCAGAACACCTCTATTTCCTCCTTTCCCCTTCTCTTCCCAATCCAATTCTGTGAATCCTTGTAGGTGACTGGGCTACGGAGAACACTCTGGGAACAGACAGCTGCGTAGATCTGTCTCTCTCCTCTTGAGTCCCCCTTTTTCTCCTCCTGTTCATCTCTATCTCCCTCCTCCCTCTCCTCTTCTTCATGTAACTCTGTGAACCTCTCTGGGTGTCCCTAACGGGGGAGAATCTTTTAGCCATTAACCTAGAAGTTTTCTTATCAGGGCTCTATAGTTGGAGAAGTCCTGAGACTACAGGAAGAATAAAACTGAAATCCAGAGGCAGGAGACTTAAGCCCAAAACCTGAGAACACCAGAAAACTCCTGACTACATGGAACTTTAAGTAATAAGTGACCGTCCAAAAGCCTCCATATCTACACTGAAACCAACCACCACCCAAGAGCCAATAAGTTTTAGAGCAAGACATACCACGCAAATTCTCCAGCAATGCAGGAACATAGCCCTGAACATCAACATACAGGCTGCCCAAGGACACACCTAACACATAGACCCATCTCAAAACTCATTACTGGGCACTCCATTGCTCTCCAAAGAAGAAATCAAGTTCCACGCACCAGAACACTGACACAAGCTCCCCTAACCAGGAAATCTTGACAAGCCAATCGTCTAACCCCACCCACTGGGTTAATCCTCCACAATAAAAAGGAACCACAGACCTCCAGAATACAGAAAGCCCACTCCAGATACAGCAATCTAAACAAGATGAAAAGGCAAAGAAATACCCAACAGGTAAAGGAACATGAAAAATGCCCACCAAGTCAAACAAAAGAGGAGGAGATAGGGAATCTACCTGAAAAAGAATTTAGAATAATGATAATAAAAATGATCCAAAATCTTGAAAACAAAATGGAGTTACAGATAAATAGCCTGGAAACAAAGATTGAAAAGATTCAAGAACTGTTTAATAAAGACCTAGAAGAAATAAAAAAGAGTCAATTAAAAATGAATAATGCAATGAATGAGATCAAAAACACTTTGGAGGGAACCAAGAGTAGAATAATGGAGGCAGAAGATAGGATAAGTGAGGTAGAAGATAAAATGGTGGAAATAAATGAAGCAGAGAGGAAAAAAGAAAAAAGGATCAAAAGAAATGAGGACAACCTCAGGGACCTCTGGGACACTGTGAAACGCCCCAACATTCGAATCATAGGAGTTCCAGAAGAAGAAGACAAAAAGAAAGGCCATGAGAAAATACTCGAGGAGATAATAGCTGAAAACTTCCCTAAAATGGGGAAGGAAATAGCCACCCAAATCCAAGAAACCCAGAGAGTCCCAAACAGGATAAACCCAAGGCGAAACACCCCAAGACACATATTAATCAAATTAACAAAGATCAAACACAAAGAACAAATATTAAAAGCAGCAAGGGAGAAACAACAAATAACACACAAAGGGATTCCCATAAGGATAACAGCTGATCTATCAATAGAAACCCTCCAGGCCAGAAGGGAATGGCAGGACGTACTGAAAGTAATGAAAGAGAATAACCTACAACCTAGATTACTGTACCCAGCAAGGATCTCATTCAGATATGAAGGAGAATTCAAAAGCTTTACAGATAAGCAAAAGCTGAGAGAATTCAGCACCACCAAACCAGCTCTTCAACAAATGCTAAAGGATCTTCTCTAGACAGGAAATGCAGAAAGGTTGTATAAACGTGAACCCAAAACAACAAAGTAAATGGCAACGGGACCACACCTATCAATAATTACCCTAAATGTAAATGGGTTGAATGCCCCAACCAAAAGACAAAGATTGGCTGAATGGATACAAAAACAAGACCCCTATATATGCTGTCTACAAGAGACCCACCTCAAAACAAGAGACACATACAGACTAAAAGTGAAGGGCTGGAAAAAAATACTTCATGCAAACGGAGACCAAAAGAAAGCAGGAGTCGCAATACTCATATCAGATAAAATAGACTTTCAAATAAAGGATGTGAAAAGAGACAAAGAAGGACACTACATAATGATCAAAGGATCAATCAAAGAAGAAGATATAACAATTATAAATATATATGCACCCAACATAGGAGTACCGCAATATGTAAGGCAAAAGCTAACGAGTATGAAAGAGGAAATTAATAGTAACACAATAATAGTGGGAGACTTTAATACCCCACTCACAACTATGGATAGATCAACTAAACAGAAAATTAACAATGAAACACAAACCTTAAATGACACAATGGACCAGCTAGACCTAATTGATATCTATAGGACATTTCACCCCAAAACAATCAACTTCACCTTTTTCTCAAGTGCACACGGAACCTTCTCCAGAATAGATCACATCCTGGGCCATAAATCTGGTCTTGGAAAATTCAAAAAAATTGAAATCATTCCAGTCATCTTTTCTGACAGTGCAGTAAGATTAGATCTCAATTACAGGAAAAAAATTGTTAAAACTTCAAACATATGGAGGCTAAATAACACGCTTCTGAATAACCAACAAATCATAGAAGAAATCAAAAAAGAAATCAAAATATGTATAGAAATGAATGAAAATGAAAACACAACAACCCAAAACCTATGGGACACTGTAAAAGCAGTGCTAAGGGGAAGGTTCATAGCATTACAGGCTTACATAAAGAAACAAGAAAAAAGCCAAATAAATAACCTAACTCTACACCTAAAGCAATTAGAGAAGGAAGAAATGAAGAACCCCAGAGTTAGCAGAAGGAAAGAAATCTTAAAAATCAGGGCAGAAATAAATGCAAAAGAAACTAAAGAGACCATAGCAAAAATCAACAAAGCTAAAAGCTGGTTTTTTGAAAAAATAAACAAAATTGACAAACCATTAGCAAGACTCATTAAGAAACAAAGAGAGAAAAACCAAATTAACAAAATTAGAAATGAAAATGGAGAGATCACAACAGACAACACTGAAATACAAAGGATCATAAGAGACTACTACCAGCAGCTCTATGCCAATAAAATGGACAACTTGGATGAAATGGACAAATTCTTAGAAAAGTATAACTTTCCAAAACTGAACCAGGAAGAAATAGAAGATCTTAACAGACCCATCACAAGCAAGGAAATCGAAACTGTCATCAAAAATCTTCCAGCAAACAAAAGCCCAGGACCAGATGGCTTCACAGCTGAATTCTACCAAAAATTTAGAGAGGAGCTAACACCTATCTTACTCAAACTCTTCCAGAAAATTGCAGATGAAGGTAAGCTCCCAAACTCATTCTATGAGGCCACCATCACCCTAATTCCAAAACCAGACAAAGATGCCACAAAAAAAGAAAACTACAGGCCAATATCACTGATGAACATAGATGCAAAAATCCTTAACAAAATTCTAGCAAACAGAATCCAACAACATATTAAAAAAATCATACACCATGACCAAGTGGGCTTTATCCCAGGAATGCAAGGATTCTTTAATATCCGCAAATCAATCAATGTAATACACCACATTAACAAATTGAAAGATAAAAACCATCTGATTTTCTCAATAGATGCAGAGAAAGCCTTTGACAAAATTCAACACTCATTTATGATTAAAACTCTCCAAAAAGCAGGAATAGAAGGAACATACCTCAACATAATAAAAGCTATATATGACAAACCCACAGCAAGCATCACCCTCAATGGTGAAAAATTGAAGGCATTTCCCCTGAAATCAGGAACAAGACAAGGGTGCCCACTCTCACCACTACTATTCAACATAGTGTTGGAAGTTCTGGCCACAGCAATCAGAGCAGAAAAAGAAGTAAAAGGAATCCAGATAGGAAAAGAAGAAGTAAAACTCTCACTGTTTGCAGATGACATGATCCTCTATATAGGAAACCCTAAAGACTCTACCAGAAAATTACTAGAGCTAATCAACGAATATAGTAAAGTTGCAGGATATAAAATTAACACACAGAAATCCCTTGCATTCCTATATACTAACAATGAGAAAACAGAAAAAGAGAAATTAAGGAAACAATACCATTCACCATTGCAACAAAAAGAATAAAATACTTAGGAGTATATCTACCTAAAGAAACAAAGGACCTATACATAGAAAACTATAAAACACTGATGAAAGAAATCAAAGAGGACACAAACAGATGGAGAAACATACCGTGTTCATGGATTGGAAGAATCAATATTGTCAAAATGGCTATTCTACCCAAAGCAGTCTATAGATTCAATGCAATCCCTATCAAGCTACCAACGGTATTTTTCACAGAACTAGACCAAAGAATTTCACAATTTGTATGGAAATACAAAAAACCTCGAATAGCCAAAATAATCTTGAGAAAGAAGAATGGAACTGGAGGAATCAACCTGCCTGACTTCAGACTCTACTACAAAGCCACAGTCATCAAGACAGTATGGTACTGGCACAAAGACAGAAATATAGATCAATGGAACAGAATAGAAAGCCCAGAGATAAATCCACGAACCTATGGACACCTTATCTTTGACAAAGGAGGCAAGGATATACAATGGAAAAAAGACAACCTCTTTAACAAGTGGTGCTGGGAAAACTGGTCAACCACTTGTAAAAGAATGAAACTAGAACACTTTCTAACACCATACACAAAAATAAACTCAAAATGGATTAAAGATCTAAATGTAAGACCAGAAACTATAAAACTCCTAGAGGAGAACATAGGCAAAACACTCTCCGACATAAATCACAGCAAGATCCTCTATGACCCACCTCCCAAAATATTGGAAATAAAAGCAAAACTAAACAAATGGGACCTAATGAAACTTAAAAGTTTTTGCACTACAAAGGAAACTATAAGCAAGGTGAAAAGACAGCCCTCAGATTGGGAGAAAATAATAGCAAATGAAGCAACGGACAAAGGATTAATCTCAAAAATATACAAGCAACTCCTGCAGCTCAATTCCAGAAAAATAAATGACCCAATCAAAAAATGGGCCAAAGAACTAAACAGACATTTCTCCAAAGAAGACATACAGATGGCTAACAAACACATGAAAAGATGCTCAACATCACTCATTATCAGAGAAATGCAAATCAAAACCACAATGAGGTACCATTACACGCCAGTCAGGATGGCTGCTCTCCAAAAGTCTACAAGCAATAAATGTTGGAGAGGGTGTGGAGAAAAGGGAACCCTCTTACACTGTTGGTGGGACTGCAAACTAGTACAGCCGCTATGGAAAACAGTGTGGAGATTTCTTAAAAAACTGGAAATAGAACTGCCATATGACCCAGCAATCCCACTTCTGGGCATACACACTGAGGAAACCAGATCTGAAAGAGACACGTGCACCCCAATGTTCATCGCAGCACTGTTTATAATAGCCAGGACATGGAAGCAACCTAGATGTCCATCAGCAGATGAATAGATAAGGAAGCTGTGGTACATATACACCATGGAATATTACTCAGCCATTAAAAAGAATTCATTTGAACCAGTCCTAATGAGATGGATGAAGCTGGAGCCCATTATACAGAGTGAAGTAAGCCAGAAAGATAAAGAACATTACAGCATACTAACACATATATATGGAATTTAGAAAGGTGATAACGATAACCCTATATGCAAAACAGAAAAAGAGACACAGAAATACAGAACAGACTTTTGAACTTTGTGGGAGAATGTGAGGGTGGGATATTTCAAAAGAACAGCATGTATACTATCTATGGTGAAACAGATCACCAGCCCAGGTGGGATGCATGAGACAAGTGCTCAGGCCTGGTGCACTGGGAAGACCCAGAGGAATCGGGTGGAGAGGGAGGTGGGAGGGGGGATCGGGATTGGGAATACATGTAAATCCATGGCTGATTCATATCAATGTATGACAAAACCCACTGGAAAAAAAATAAAATAAAATAAAAAAAATAAAAATAAAAGGGAACTGGTAAAATAAATAAATAAATAAATAAAAATAAAATAAAAAAAAAAGAAAAAGAAAGTCTAACCTCTATTCCAATTCAAATAAATCCTCTATTCTGATGTGAAGAAGTGACTCTTTGGAAAAGACCCTGATGTTGGGAAAGATTGAAGGCAGAAGGAGACAGGGATGACTGAGGGTGAGATGGTTTGATAGCATCACTGACTCGATGGACATGAGTATGAGCAAGCTCCTGGAGGTGGTGATGGACAGGGAGGCCTTGCATGCTGTAGTCCATGGGGTCATAAAGAGTCACACACAACTGAACAACTGAACTGAACCTTTATTCCAGGTCTATAATATTTGCTTTTTGATATTTGCTATCAATTTTGTACCTCTAAGAATCTGATGTCCAGATTCCATTTTCACTTAAGGATTTGATTACAGGTTTGATTGCTCTCTCCCTTTTTGACTTTCCCTTTTCCCCTCCCCTTGTGGCTCAGCTGGTAAAGAATTTGCCTGCAATGTTGGAGACCTGGGTTTGATCCTTGGGTTGGGAAGATCCCCTGGAGAAGGGAAAGGCTACCCACTCCAATATTATGGCATGGAGAATTCCAGTCCATGGGGTTGCAAAGAAGTGGACATGACTGAGTGATTTTTGCTTTCAATTTACTTTTCTCCTCCAGGTCACCTCTATACCCCTCCTCTCTCTTTGCTTCTCTACATAACTCTGTGAATCCTTCTGGGTGTTCCAGGCTGTGGAGAGCACTTACTGATTAAATTAATGGCTAGGTTGCTCTCTACCCTTTTGGTCCTCCCTTTTATCCTCCTGGCTACCTCTATCTCCTTCATCCCTCTTCTCTTCTCTATATAACTCTCTGAATCTTTCTGGGTGTTCCTGACTGTAGAGAATTGTTTCACCAATAAACCTAGGGTTTTTATTTTTTATGCTATATGGATGGAGAAGTCTTGAGGCTAGTGTAAGAGAAGGACTGAAATTTAGAAGCGGAGGCTTAACTCCAAAACTTCAGAACATCAGAGAACTCCTGACTCCAGGGAACATTAATAGACAGGATCTCACCCAAAAGTCTCCACACCTACACTGAAACCAAGCTCCACCCAAGAGCCGACAAGTTCCAGAGAAAGACACACCATGATAATTCTCCAGAAAAACAGGAACACAACCCTGAATACTAAAAGACGGGCTTCCTGAAGCCATGTTAAACCCATAGACACCCCAATACTCACTACTGGGCACTTTATTGCACTCCAGAGAGAAGAGATCCAGTTCCACCCACCAGAACACAGACACAAGTTCCACCAACCAGGGCACCTTGACAAGCCATTAGTCCAACACCAACCACAAAGAGAAAACTCCACAGTTAAGAGAAACCATGACCTTCCAGCCTGGTCATGAATGAATGAAATGAAGCACATACAACTGAAAGTAAAGGGCTGGAAAAAGACATTTCATGCAAATGGTGGCCAAAATAAAGCAGGAGTAGTAATGCAATACTCATATCAAATAAAATAGACTTTGAAATAAAAGACCATGATAAGAGACAAAGAAGGACACTACATAATGACCAAATGATCAATCCAAGAAGAAGATATAACAATTGTAAATATATATGCACCCAACATAGGAGCATCTCAATATGTAAGGCAAATGCTAACAAGTATGAAAGGGGAAATCAGCAGTAACACAATGATAGTGGGGGGCTTTAATGCCCCACTCACACCTATGGATAGATCAACCAAATAGAAAATTAGCAAGGAAACATAAGCTCTAAATGATACAATGGACCAGTTAGACCTAATTGATATCTATAGGACATTTTACCCAAAACAATCGAATTCACCTTTTTCTCAAGTGCACACGAAACATTCTCTAAGATAGATCACATCCTGGGCCATAAATGTAGCCTTGGCAAATTCAAAAAAATTAAAGTAATTTCAAGCATCTTTTCTAATCACAATGCAGTAAGATTAGATGTCAACTATAAGGAAGAAAAAAAAAACTATTAAAAATACAAACATGTAGAGGCTAAACAGCATGCTTCTGAATAACCAACAGATCACAAAAGAAATAAAAAAGGAAATCAAAATATGCATAGAGACAAATGAAAATGAAAACATGACAACCCAAATCATATGGGATTCAGTAAAAGCAGTGCTGAGAGGGAGATTCATAGCAATTCAAGCCTACCTCCAGAAATATTAAAAATAACCTAACTTTACATCTAAAGCAAGAAGAAAAAGAAGAAATGCAAAGTTAGTAGAAGGAACTTAAAAAAAGAAGAATCATAAAAATCAGAGCAGAAATAAATGAAAAAGAAGCAAAAGAGACTATAGCAGCAATCAGCAAGCTTTTAGACACATCATTAGCCAGACCCATCAAGGAAAAAGGGAGAAGAATCAAGTCAATAAAATTAGAAATGAAAATGGGGAAATCACAACAGACAACAGAGAAATACAAAAGATCATAAGAGACTACTATGAGCAATTAAATGCCAATAAAATGGGCAAGTTGGAAGAAATGGACAAATTCTTAGAAATGTATAACCTTACAAAACTGAACCAGGAAGAAAAAGAAAATCTTAACAAACCCATCACAAGAACAGAAATCGAAGCTGTAATAAAAAATCTTCCAAGAAGAAAAGCCCAGGACCAGATAGCTTCACCAGTGAATTCTACCAAAAATTTAGAGAAGAGCTAACACCTATCCTACTCAAACTCTTCCAGAAAATTGCAGAGGAAGGTAAACTCCCAAACTCATTCTATGAGGCCACCATCACTCTAATACCAAAACCAGAAAAGATGCCACAGAAAAAGAAAACTACAGGCCAATATCACTGATGAAAATATATGCAAAAATCCTCAACAAATTCTAGCAAACAGAATCCAACAACATATTAAAAAGACCATACATCACGACCAATTGGGCTTTATCCCAGGGATAAAAGGATTCTTCAATATTCACAAATCAATGAATGTGATACACCATATTAACAAATTGAAAGTTAAAGACCATATGACTATCTCACTAGATGCAGAGAAAGCCTTTGACAAAATTTAATACTCATTTATAATGAAAACTCTACAGAAAGCAGGCATAGGAGGAACATACCTCAATGCAATAAAAGTCATATAAAGCAAAAACACAGCAAGAATTATCCTTAACGGTTAAATACAGAAAACATTCTGAGAGAGTCAATTCCTAGGCAGGTTGATAAGAAGTCCAGGTTCCCTGAAGAGGAAAAAGGGGTCTGGGGCTCTCAAGGAGGCAGAAAGGACAAATTTTTTTGTTTGTTTGTTTTTTGGGTTTTTTTTTTTTTTTTTCCTATACATTCTTTAGTCACATAAAACTTTTTTTTTTCCTTTAAGCCTCAAACTGATTATTATACAACAAAAAATTCAGTTTAAACTCTATACTAGGGATTATATAACAACAATGTATCCTGCTTGAGGACAGTTTCTCCTTCTGGAAAACCTCTTGACTAATCCTGATATTTTAGAATGTATATATGGTAGTGGGTCTGGTAGGATCTTTCTATTATTAAGTTCTAATCCTGTTACCCTAAAATGCAAACTGTGAGAGTGAGTCTAATAAGATCTTTACAACCTTGAGACATTCTTTTGACTTATTGTAATAATTAGTTAAAAAGTATACAACTCCCTTACTAGCACTAGCAAGGGGGGCATTCTCCATCCCTCTTCTGATGTCTATATTAGAAGCTTACTCTGTTCCTTTTATTACTTTAATAAAATTATGCTACACAAAAGTTTTTAAGTGATCAAGTCTGGTCTCTGGTCCTGAAGATAAATCTTCTTCAGAGATCAAGAATTTGGCATTGTTCACCATAAGCTATCAATTCCCTCTAAAATCAGGAACAAGACAAGTGTGCCCACTCCCACCACTACTATTCAACGTAGTTTTGGAAGTCCTAACCACAACAATAAGAGAAGAAAAATAAATAAAAGGAATCTAGACTGGAAAAGAAGAAGCAAAATTCTCACTGTTTGCAGATGACATGATTCTCTACATAGAAAACCCTAAAGACACAACCAGAATATTACTAGTGATAATCAGTGACAATAGTAAAGTTGCAGGATATAAAATTAGTACACATAAATTATTTGCATTCCTATATGCAAGTCAGGAAGCAACAGTTAGAACTGGACATGGACCAACAGACTGGTTCCAAATAGGAAAAGGAATATGTCAAGGTTGTATATTGTCACCCTGCTTATTTAACTTATATTGAGAGTACATCATGAGAAATGCTGGGCTGGAAGAAGCACAAGCTGGAATCAAGATTGCCGGGAGAAATATCAATAACCTCAGATATGCAGATGACACCACCCTTATGGTAGAAAGTGAAGAGGAACTAAAAAGCCTCTTGATGAAAGTGAAAGAGGAGAGTGAAAATGTTGGCTTAAAGCTCAACATTCAGAAAACTAAGATCATGGCATATGGTTCCATCACTTCGTGGGAAATAGATGGGGAAACAGTGGAAGCAGTGTCAGACTGTTTTTTTGGGCTCCAAAATCACTGCAGATGGTGACTGCACCCATGTAATTAAAAGATGCTTACTCCTTGGAAGGAAAGTTTTGACCAACCTAGATAGCATATTAAAAAGCAGAGACATTACTTTGTCAACAAAGGTCCATCTGGTCAAGGCTATGGCTTTTCTAATGGTCATGTATGGATGTGAGAGTTGGACTGTGAAGAAAGCTGAGTGCCAAAAAATTGATGCTTTTTAACTGTGGTGTTGGAGAAGACTCTTGAGATTCCTTTGGACTGCAAGGAGATCCAGCCAGTCCATCCTAAAGGAGATCAGTCCTGGGTGTTCATTGGAAGGACTGATGCTGAAGCTGAAACTCCAATACTTTGGCTACATCATGCAAAGGGTTGACTCATTGGAAAAGACCCTGATGCTGGGAAAGACTGAAGGCAGGAGGAGAAGGGGATGACAAATGATGAGATGGTTAGATGGCATCACCAACTCAATGGACCTAAGTTTGTGTAAACTCCGGGAGTTGGTGATGGACAGGGAGGCCTGCCATGCTGAGATTCATGGGGTCGCAAAGAGTCAGACACGACTGAGCGACTGAACTGAACTGAACTGACCTAACAATGAAAAAACAGAAAGAGAAGTTAATGAAACAATCCCATTCACTACTGCAATGAAAAATATAAAATACTTAGGAATAAATTTACCTAAAGAAACAAAAGGCCTATCTATAGAAAACTATAAAACTCTGATGAAAGAAATCAAAGATGACACAAAGAGATGGAGAAATATACCATGCTCATGGATTGGAAGAATCAATATAGTGAAAATGAGTATACCACTCAAAGCAGTCTATAGATTCAGCACAATCCCCATCAAGCTACCAATGGTATTTTTCACAGAACTAGAATAAATGATTTCACAGTTTGTATGGAAACACAAAAACCCTCGAATAGCCAAAGCAATCTCAAGAAAGAAGAATGGAACTGGAGGAATCTGCCTGGCTTCAGACTATACAGCAAAGATACAGTCATCAAGACAGTATGTACTGACACAAAAACAGAAATATAGATCAATGGAACAAAATAAAAAGCCCAGAGATAAATCCAGACACCTATGGACACCTTATCTTTGATAAAGGAGGCAAAAATATACAATGGAGAAAAGACAATCTCTTAAACGACTGGTCAACCACCACTTTTGTGCTTGGAAAACTGGTCAACCACCTGTAAAAGAATGAACTTAGAACTCTTTCTAACACCACACACAAAAATAAACTCAAAATGGATTAAAGATCTAATTGTAAGACCAGAAACTATAAAACTCTCAGATGAATACATAGGCAGAACACTCTCTGACATAAATCACAGTAAGATCCTCTATGATTCACCTCCCAGAGTAATGGCAATGAAAACCAAAATAAACAAATGGGACTTATTTAAACTTAAAGCTTTTGCACAATGGAGGAAACCATAAGAAAAGTGAAAAGACAGCCTTCAGAATGGGATAAAATAATAGCAGACGAAGCAACTGACAAAGAATTAATCTAAAAAATATACAAGAAGCTCATGAAGTTCAATACCAGAAAAATTAATGACCCAATCAAAAAATGGGCCAAAGAACTAAACAGATGTTTCTCCACCAAAGACATACAGATGGTTAACAAACTCATGAAAAGATGCTCAACATCACTCATTATCAGAGAAATGCAAATCAAAACCACAATGAGGTACCATCTCATGCTGGTCTGAATGACTGCCATCAAAATATCTATAGATAATAAATGCTGGAGAGGATATGGAGAAAAAGGATCCCTATTACTCTGTTGATGGGGATGCAAACTAGTACAGCCACCATGGAGAACAGTGTGGAGATTCTTTAAAAACCTGGAAACAGAATTGCCATATGATCTAGCAATCCCACTGCTAGGCATACACACCAAAGAAACCAGAATTTAAAGAGATATGTACCCCAATGTTCATTGCAGCATGGTTTACAATAGCTAGGACATGGAGCAACCTACATGTCCATCAGCAGATGGATGGATAAGGAAGCTGTGGTACATATACACAATGGAATATTACTCAGCTATAAAAAGAATGCATTTGAGTCAGTTCTAATGAGGTGGATGAAACTGGAGCCTATTCTACAGAGTGAAATAATCCAGAAAGAGAAACACCAATACTATATATCAATGCATATGTATGGATTTTAGAAGATGGTAGCAATGACCCTATATGCAAAACATCTGCTGCTGCTGCTGCTAAGGCGCTTCAGTCGTGTCCGACTCTGTGCGACCCCATAGATGGCAGCCCACTAGGCTCTGCCATCCCTGGGATTCTCCAGGTAAGAACACTGGAGTGGGTTGCCATTTCCTTTTCCAATGAAGGAAAGTGAAAAGTGAACATCTAAAGAGACACAGATATAAAGAACAGACTTTTGGACAAAGTGGAAGAAGGCAAAGGTGGGACGATATGAGAGAATAGCAGAAACATATATATTACTACATGTAAAATAGATGACCAGTGCAAGTTTGATGCATAAAGCAGGGCACTCAAAACTGGTACTCTGGGGCAACCCAGAGGGATGGGGCAGAGAGGAGGTAGGCCGGAATTCAGGATGCTGGGACACATGTACACCCATGGCTGTTTCAAGTTGAGGTATGGCAGATGTCACCACAATATTGTAAAGTAATTAGCCTCCAATTAAAATAAATACATTAATTAAAAAAAAAAGATTTCAACTCTGGTGGTAGGTGGTGGAGACAGCTTCTAGTACAATATGAGAGTCCAATTGATAAATTTTCATCTGTTTTGAGTTGGTATGATGTTTGTGAAAGAGAATGTCTGTGTGCACATGATGATACATACAAGGATGATGAAATTGCATATGTATTACTAAGTTGCATTGTTGCCTTAGAGGCAGATAATTAAAAACTTAGGACAAGTAGCAAGTAATTGATAACTGAATATGAAAGTCATACAGTTTCTTTGGTAGTTTACAAAAAAACCTTCATTTTTATGCAGTGAATGAGCATGAAGATAGTTGAATACTCAGCCTGGGCAAATGTGTTATTCCTAAATCATGGCCGTAATTTGGAAAACTAGGAATCCTGCTACATGGGATGGGGATATTTTGGTGGATGACCCCAAAATGTTTGTTTCTCAGATTTCTCTAAGCATTCTGGGCCTATAAATGTGGTATATCCCTGCCTATTAAAGCTAGTACCTGTACAGAAAAGTAATGCATAATTATTTCACTCAAAAGGCAAAGGTGACCACCCCAAAAGCTGTCTCCATGGTTGCCACCCCTGTAACTCTACAATCCAGGTTAAGTCACAGTGTAATCCATCCAGAGGCAAATGGTGCCAGATAAAAGGAAAAAAAAACAAAAAAACAAAAAAAAACAGGACTTTACATCAAAGAAGCTGTCTATCTCAGAGAATCCAACCTGTGATATCACGTGATGGAGTAATTCCCATGTATTTACCAAAGAAGATTAATGACTGAATTGTTTGAGAAGAAAACATTAATATGTGATTATATGTACATGTGTCCATGCTCAGTCACTTCAGTCTTGTCTGACTCTTTGTGATTCCATGGACTGTAGCCTCTGTCCATGATATTTTCCTAGCAAGAATAATGGAGTGGGTTTTCATGCCCTCCTCAGGGGATCTTTCCAACCCAGGGATTGAATGCAACTCTCCTGCATCTCCTGCATTACAGGTGGATTCTTTAACTGCTGAGCCATTGGGGAAGTCCAATTATATGTCCAAGAAATTCATTTTAAGGAACATGTGCAAAAATTAAAGGGGGAGTTTTGTGGTAGAGTTTTCATAGCATAATACAGGCCTGACCACTGTGAAAACATGGGATGAAGGAAGGATTAAATAGGAATCATCTCACACTGCAGTTTTGAGACTCTATCTGACTGATGGGATACAGCAAGGAAATATGGCCTGTTAGAGGAGTCCTGCACTGGGTAAAAATGGCTCAGATCAGGGCTTAGTCATTGGCTAGGAACAGCCTGGGGCAAGCATGATACTGACAGCACTACCATCTCAGCAGATACAAAGATGTGACAGCTGGAGATTGTCAGTCAGCTGTGCTCCCTGGAGCAAGCTACCTTGAAAGCATATCTGAGCAGTTCAACTACATGGCCATAAAAATCACATATGACTACACAAAGAATGCACACAAAAGTTCATAGAACCTTTATTCATAATAGTCCAGGTCAGCAAAAAACCCAAATGTCCATCAAAAGCTAAGCATATGGCATATCTTTACAGTGAAATGTTACTCAGAAACAATGTGACAAGCTACTTATGTGCAACAACATGGAAGAAGCTCAAAACTTGTGTGCTGAGTACATGAAGCCAGAGAGCAGATGATGTTGAGTCAAACAATTCTATTTACAGGAAGTTCTAGAGCAAACAAAACCCATGTATATCAATAGAAATTTGGCCAGTGGTTACCTGGAGCAGGGATTGCAAGGTACTTGATTATGAAAGGTCAGGAGAGAACTTTTGGTGGTGCTGAGTATCACAATTGAAACCATGAATTCATATTTGGTACATTTATCAAATTGTACTCTGAAAATGATGATACATTATTTTTTGTAAATTATATATCTGTAAAGTTGCTTTAAAAAAATAAGTGGCCACTCAAATAATCCTATTTTAGGAATATTTATTATTTTTCTATATCAATTAACTAATAAAATTGAATTCAATTTAATAAATAAACAGGAGGGACTGTGAGGTCATATTTCCCATATGCAACACTTTTAAAAAAAGCTTTTAATGTATATATCATTATTCTTATCTTGCAAAGGAAGCAGCAGAGGCTCAACAATATTAGTTAACTCATTTGAAAACATACATCTCTTGTGGGAAGAGGCAAATCCATGTGATGTCAAATTCTATACTTTTCCACTCTGCTTTGTTGCTTCATATTTTGATAGCATAACAAAAAACTAAGAAACCCTACCCATCATCAATTTACATAGAGAAGTTGAGTATGATTCAAAAAGGAAATTAAATCTGATAATATCCTAAAATACAATTATTTTATTTCTCAATCTTAAAATTTAAGTGATCCACTATAAATGATATTACTACTAATAATACTCTACCATACATTGATAGAACCCTATTCTCTTCTGAGTTGTTCATTAATAAATGCATAACATAGCTTTTCTGAAATTATGGTTAATCAGCTATTTCTAAGATTCTTTAATACACTAAAGAGAGTACAAAGTTAATAGAAATAAAATGGATTTTCAAGGGAGATATGAAAATAGTTAAAGTCACTGATTTAGAAAGACAATTGTGTGTTAAAATGCTCCACAGAAGGTTAGGAATAGCTGCCTTTGTATATACATGTCAAGAAGGCAAGGAACCAGAAGATAAATGATACTAAGAGGAAAATTCAGATCAATAAACCTGGAATTAAGAAAAAAATTAAGAAGCCAATTTAAAAATGGACTTCAGAGTAAATAGGAATCAAATGATTTATACAAACTAGGTTAATGTGTATGTATTTGCTCTTATTTCCCGTGAAGAAGAAAGCAAGGAATAGCACAGACAGAGCTCACATATAAAATAAAATAAACAAACAAAAGGACAGAAAGAGAATCCTGTTTAAGTACAAACAGCTTTAGTAAGTAAGGGTGTCAAAATGTTAATTTTCACTTGCTCTTGGAGCACAGGTGTTCCAAGTCCAAGCTCACACTGCCACATAACAGATCAGTAGCTGGAGAGACAAGGTGTTGGGGCAAGGAATAGTGACTTTATTCAGAAAGTCAGGAGAGCAAGTGCTCGTGTCCCAAAGAACCATTTTACCCAAGTTAGAATTCAGGTTTATTTTATATAAAAGGGAAGAGAGGTATGTCTGGTGTTTGCAGACTTTTTGATGCAGGAATCCTATTTCAGCTGTCCATGTAAGTCGTTATTCAGAAGGAAATGGCAACCCATTCCAGTACTCTTGCTTGGAGAATCCCATGGACAGAGGAGCCTGGCAGGCTAAAGTCCATGGAATTGCAAAAAGTCATACATGACTGACTGACTTCACTTTCACTTTCATGTAAGTCTGGTACCAATGTTCCTATAACCCTTCAATGAGCCCATGGTTATTTTCTTTTCTGAAACTTTTTATTAATGTATGAATGGAAAAGTACTACACTTTTAAAAGTCAGAGCCTTGAAAATGGACTATCATATATATTTCAGGCTACAGGCAACATTCTTTTACAAAAGTACAAAGTTAGTAAGACTAAGCACAGGTAGCAGAGCTTAAAGGCTACGGTAAAGGAAGAAATCCAATATGGAGTCAGGTTTGCTCTTCTCTGTTACACAAGTGCTTCTTTATTTCACTTATACCATTAAATGGCCAAGCCTCTATTACTCATTAGAAATTGTGGGTTCCTTGTATTGTATGGAATTTTAAGCTAATTTGAGAATTTCCTTTACAGTGAGGCTGATACTGAATTTGCACTTAATTACTTCTGTATTTGAGTTTCCCATGTGGCTCGGTGGTAAAGAACCTGCTTCCCAATGCAGGAGATGTGGGTTTGATTCCTGGGTTGGGAAGATCCTCTCGAGAAGGAAATGGAAACCCACTCCAGTACTCTTGCCTGGAAAATCCCATGGACAGAGGAGCCTGGCGGGCTATAGTCCATGCGGTTTCACAGAATCAGACAGGACTAAGCAATTGGTACAAGCAGAAGCTTCCATATATATGCTACGGTCTGAATGTGCATGCCCCAATTCACATGTTGAAGCCTGATCGCCAGTATGGTGGCATTTGAAGGGAGGCCTTTGGAAGTGATTAAGTAATGAGGATGGGGCCTTTATAAAAGAGACCCAAGAGAGATCTCTCACACCTGCTGCTATGTGAAGTTACAGCAAAAGGTTGGTGGCCATGAGCCAGGAGGTGAGTCCTCAGCAGACACTAAACATATCTGCATCTTGACCTTAGATGTCACAGCCTCTGAAATTGTGAGAAATAAATTTCTGTTGCTTATAAATCATGCAGCCTATAGTGTTTTGTTATAACAGCTTGAAGAGTCTAAAACAATGTATTTCTTGACATGGGACATTCTATAATTTTAAAAATAAGTAGCAATTTATTATATTTTATTAGATAAGCCCTATTTAATTGATCTCTTTTCTTGTCCTCAAAAATGATTTATTTAGTGTATGTTCAAGTGATATTTACTTTGGTTGTCTTCTAATGGCATATCTTTGATAAACATATTGTTTATTGATACTGAAGAATATCTCAAATGACATGATCTCTTCATTGTTATGTAAAATACTACACCAATTATAACAGATGTTCCTTGACATCTTAAGAAAAGAAAGTCTTTTTGCTTTCCCCCATCCCTTTATTCTACTTCACAATGAAGACCTATGCTAATGCTATTGTTCAGTTTCTAAAATACGCTTCAGACATTTTTTTTTTTTCAGGTATGAAATCTCATGGAAATAATTTGGTCTAACTGCTTGTTTCTATCCTCCAGCATCTTTTCAGTTCATCCTGGGAAGTTTTACCTCTCCTTTAACAAGTACAGTAAAGTCAGAGACTCATGTTTGAATATTGTGTTAACTTTTTCTTATTTCTCTGGTTTGAGAGTTCTGTAGTTTGATTTGTGACCACAATCTTCAAAATTTTAATGCCATCATATATATATATATATAATTTAACTTTATTTTCAGTGACTTTGCTGGGATAGAAATATTGGAGATGAGGTAAGTGTCAGGTATTTCTGAATTTCATGGTCCAGTGCTATGAAAAAATGACATTTTAATTCAGCATTATCGTTATTCTCAACTTTTAGCGTCCTCAATGAAGTACTAAACGATAGAATTAAAGTCAAGGAGGGTTTCCCTGGTGGCTCAGATGGTAAAGAATCTGCCTGCAATGCAGGGGACCTGGGTTCCATCCCTGGGTCAGGAAGAACCCCTGGAGAAGGGCATGGCAACCCACTCCACTACTCTCACCTAGAGAATCCCATGGACAGAGGAGCCTGGAAGGCTGCAGTCCCTGGGGTCGCAAAGAGTTGGACACAACTGAAGCAGCTAAACAGTAGCAGCAGCAATGCCAGAAGAAGACATGATAGAGTCAGGATTTTTAATATAGAGAAGAAGTAACATCCTCAATTGTTTAAAAGAAAGATCTGAGAAAAGAGTTCTTTCAGGCTAAATTTCTACCCAGGAGCCAAAAAAATAGGTATCAGGATACCTAAGTGAATGTAAATCAGAAATGCCAACATAGGCAAAATTTCCATAAGTTGGAAGATAATAGAACATTTCCTATACTTCTTAAATTTCTTCTCAATCCTAAGAATGTAAAAGATTTGAAAGATCAGAGCAAGGGATGATTTATAAAGAGATTTTTTTGGACAAAGAAGTTGTTATAGTTAAAGACCCACACCATATTCCAGTCAAACTTACTGCAACTTTGGAGAAAAAAATGTTATCTTCTAACCCTAGTCATTAATGAAGCTCAAGGTAGATTCCTAGAGACCCACTATTTAACCAGTAGTTGGTATACACAGAGGACTGGTGTCTAGCTCACAGAAGCTGTGGAGCTAACTCTTGAACAGATTATGATTCTCAGAAAGTGCAACAGAGAAAGGTAGACAGGAGATTTCAGCAATGGATAGACTTAGTCTTCCTGGGTTCACTGGGGTAAAGGATGCCTCAGTGTTCCATGGCAACATGAGAGTCAAAGTTAATGTGAGATCATGAGCCCAAAGAACAACAAATCAGGTTACAAAGTTACCAGTTCAAATAAAAATGCTGCAATGCTTTAGCTCTCCTCTCTCTCCCCTGCTTTAACACGACCAAGTCTAAAATAATATTTATAAATAATGGAGGTAAGAGTTTGGGGATCAACCACTATCCTCAGTTTAGGCTTATAAGCTGTGAAAGAGTCAATGCTAAATAAAGTTGAGATTTAGACTATATACTAAAATTTTATAATATATGATACACAATTTATCTTGTAAATCTATTGAAGATATATTTGTGACTTAAAGTATATCAAGGCCTTTCTGTTTCCTAAAAATAAATATCAAAGAGTCTGGCAAAGGACACTGAATACACCATTGAATTAAATTTAAAGGAATAGTAGAATAAACAGATACAATTGCATTATCATTACAAGACTTACAGCCTGGTTATTTAACAAACCAGTTATACTTATGTACTAGCAAACATAGAAAGCATTATTTCTTTTTTGTTTCACACTAGTCCTATGTGGTGAATATTGTAATTCATATTTTACAAAGGAGAAACTAATGTCAAACATGATAATCTGGTTTTCCTAGGACACTAAATAGCTGAAGTGGAATCAGAAGTCAGGCAAATTTTAATATGAACTCTGTACTTTGTCCTATAGAGAATCATAACTTTCTAACAACTCCAACCTGCCTCTGGAGAAATCTGTATGCAGGTCAGGAAGCAACAGTTAGAACTGGACATGGAACAAAAAGACTGGTTCCAAATAGGAAAACAGGTACGTCAAGGCTGTATATTGTCACTATGCTTATTTAACTTATATGCAGAGTACATCATGAGAAATGCTGGGCTGGAGGAAACACAAGCTGGAATCAAGATTTCTGAGAGAAATATCAATAACTTCAAATATGCAGTTGACACCATCCTTATGGCAGAAAGTGAAGAAAAACTTAAGAGCCTTTTGATGAAAGTGAAAGAGGAGAGTGAAAAAGTTGGCTTAAAGCTCAACATTCAGAAAATGAAGATCATGGCATCAGGTCCCATCACTCCATGGCAATTAGATACAGAAACAGTGGAAACAGTGGCAGACTTTTTTTTTTTTTTTTTGGCTCCAAAATTACTGCAGATGCTGACTGCAGCCATGAGATTAAAAGACACTTACTCCTTGGAAGAAAAGTTATGACCAACCTAGATAGCATATTAAAAAGCAGAGACATTACTTTGCCAACAAAGGTTTGTCTAGTCAAGGCTATGGTTTTTCCAGTAGTCATGTATGGATGTTAGAGTTGGACTATAAAGAAAGCTGAGTGCCAAAGAATTGATGCTTTTGAACTGTGGTATTGGAGAAGACTCTTGAGAATCCCTTTGACTGCAAGGAGATCCAACCAGTCCATCCTAAAGGAAACCAGTCCTGAATATTGATTGGAAGGACTGATGTTGAAGCTGAAACTCCAACACTTTGGCGAAGAGCTGACTCATTTGAAAAAGCCCTGATGCTGGGAAAGATTGAAGGCAGGAGGAAAAGGGGATGACAGAGGATGAGATGGTTGGATGGTATCACCAACTCAATGGACATGAGTTTGAGTAAACTCCCGGTGTTGGTGATAGACAGGGAGGTCTGGCATGGTGCAGTCCATGGGGTGGCAAAGCATTGGACAGACTGAGCAACTGAACTGAACTGAACAACTCTAAAGCTAGAATGGTTATCCCATGAAGCAGAGTTTGCTATAACCAGAGAAAATTCAATGAAATATCAATGATAATGCAGATAGTTTCTTATATGTTAAGCTCTAACAGGAATTTTATTCATTTTGACAATTTAGTCAAAGTTAAAGGAAATAATTTCAGAGCTCAAACTGTCTTTGACTATGTACATAATTATCACACGATAAAATACTAAGGGGAAACTGTATAAGATAAATATATTTCACAGATATTATATGCTCAATTTATTATCATTTTTCAAGTAGTAACTAATCAAACTTTTAGAAATGAATAAATAGCCCCAGTTCCCCTGGCACCGCCCACCAGTGGGGCAGCACCCAGGGGACATGGGATCCCCTAGGGAAAATAGCTGGCCATACCAGAATTCAGCACTGTCTACCAGCAGCTGGTTGCTTATGCACAAGACAAAGCCTCGCAGCCGACCAATGTGCCCTGAGTAGTTGAGCCCACCACAGTAGAGAAGCCTATGAAGATCAAATAGGGGGCAACCTTAAATCATGTAGCTCTGGAGACCAGAAAAAAAGTGTACTGCTGGACCTTATAGGAGCAAGATAAAACCCCAGAAGCACTAAGAGAAGCAGAGAAAAGCAACTTACTCAATAAAGAGTTATAGGTAATGATCATAAAGATGCTCAAAAAACTCAGAATAAAAATGTTAGATAATATAAAGGGTTAGATAATATAAAGAAGAACCAAAGAGAGCTGAAGAATACAATAACTGAAACAAACAAACACACACACACACACACACACACACAAAAACACTAGAGGAAACACAAGTAGATTAAATGATATAGAAGAATGGATCAGTGAACCAAAAGAGTAATAGAAATCACTCAAGCTGAATAGATAAAAGAATTTTTCAAAAAATAAGCATAATTTAAGAAACATCTGCCAAAGAAGACATACAGATGGCCAGTCAATACATGGAAAGATGCTCAAAATCACTCATTATTAGAGAAATGTAAATCAAAATTACAATGAGTTATCACTTCACACCAACCAAAATAGCCATCATCAAAGAACTTACAAACAATAAATGCTGGAGAGGATGTGGAGAAAAGGGAACACTGTTGCACTGTTGATGGGAATGCAAATTGATACAGCCCAATTCAAAAAGACACATGTACCCCAGTGTCCATTGCAGCACTGTTTACAATCACCAGGACATGGAAGCAATGTACGTATCCATCAACAGATGAATGGATAAAGAAGATTCAGTAATATATACAATAGAATATTACTTAGCTATGAAAAGGAATGGGTTTGAGTAAGTTGTAGTAAAGTGGATGAACCTAGAGCCTGTTATACAGAATGAAGTAATATAGTTATGACTATTTTCATTGTTGTATGGCAGAAACCAACACAACATTGCAAAACAATTATCTCCCATTAAAAATTAAATTAAAAAAAAGAGACCTCTGGGAAAGCATCAAACATACTGTCATTCACATGATAGAGGTGAGAGAAGGAGAAGACCAATAGAAAGGTCAGAAAACTCATATAAGGCTATAATAGCTGAAAATTTCCATAATTTGAGAAAGTATAAAGACATCCAACTCCAGGGAGTACAGAGGCCCAAATAAGATCAACACACCAGGGTATACTTTAATTAAAATGGCAAAAATTAAAAATAAATGGAGTATACAAAAAATAGAAAGTGAAAAACAACTAGTTATGTATTAACTGCAAAACATACATAGACATGTGTAGGCTAAGGAGTATGCCACTAAATAACTACTGGGTCACTGAAGAAATCAAAGAGGAAATCAAAAGATACCTGGATGTATTTGAAAACAAAACCACAAACCAAAATCTATTGTACACAGATCTAAGAGATAAATTTATAAAATACAAGCCCACCACAGAAAATGACAAAAAAGTCTCAAATGAACAACCAAATCTTACACCTGAAAAAATTAGAATAACAAACAAAACCCAAAGTTAGTAGAGGGAAATGAAATGATAGGAGTAGAAATTAATGAAAGATTAAAAAATAAATATAAAAGTCCAATGAAAATAGGAGCTGGTTATTGAAAAGGTAAACAAAATTGATAAGTTGATAGGCAGACTAATCTGGAAAAAAAAAGATAGGGGTCATTATACTTTATGCCTTTTCAGTCAAGGTGGGTCTCAGAAGGTGGTAAAGGTGCCATATTAGCAGCCAACATACATACCTGGAGGATGCATTTATCAACAGTAAAGGGAACTTGGAGGATCCTAGACAACTTCAATATTTCATTGTTTTTAATTGGTGAAAAGGTCTTAATTAAAGTTGTAGTAGGCTCCTACTTTTCTATTTAAACAATAGCATTTCTGCACTGAATTTCTAAGCACTACAGAGCATGGCGGTTGCACAGATCTCATTGGAGAAAGAAGGATATGTTTCTTTTTTTAAATATTTTAAGGACAGTTTAAGAATCATCTTCTTAACTTGTGACTTTTCTTGAAACTCAACTTCATTTCCAAATAAAAATATAAAGATAAGATTCAAAGCATAGCTAGTTAAACACGCTTGCTGCAATCAAGTAAAATCATCTTTATTATTCAGTTTCCGGTTATTTTCAGAATATGTGCAGAAGACTGCATTTACAATCAAGGTTTAAAAATAAATAAAAAATTAAAAATGTATGAAGTAAATTATTTAATAAGTATTATTCAGAAAACACAAATATTCATTTTCAGAAAAAATCAAGAAGTGATATCAAGAAATGTGTTATTGTTCTTTTTTACTATGAAACTAAAAATAAATGGGAAATAAGTAAATGTTTTCACAGAAATTATTATTAAGCATATCAACGACCTACCAAATTCATATCTTACTTTATATATTTCTTAATTGAATTCAAAGATCATAAACAAAGGGTATCATATCCAGTTTTTGCTTTTAAAAATCTGGCAATCAAAGGAAGTATGGGCTGGACTTAAAAAAATTCCAAAAATAAATTCTGATTTTTTTTTTTTAAAGCAGGGGGAAATCTTTTCTACTTAAAGAGATGGTAATAATTTTAGAGATAAAGAAAACTGCAGATTACTGAGAATCTTTCATTATTCATGAACTCATTCAACTAATAATCATTGACAATATGCAGTAGGCCAGGCATTTTGCTAAGCTTAGGTATTTGCAAATGATAGCATCAACAAAAATCTCTACCCTTGAAGAACTTACATTTTCTTTGTGGAAAAAAAGAAACTATATACTAAATAAATAAAATGTGCTAGATGGTGAGAAAAGCTCAAAGAAAAATAAAGCAAAAGAGAAGTATGGAGAATGGAGGAAAGAAAGGCACATTTTCGTAGTGTGGCCAGGGTGGACTTTACTAAAAAGGTGATAGAAATAAATACTTGAAGAAGTTGAGACAAGTCATGCATTTCTGTGGAGGGAGACCTTTCCAAGCACAGGGCAGATTTGAAGGTAGCAATATGCCTACCGTGTTCTCAGAGCAGAAGGAAGCTGGTGTGGCTGAGTCGAATGGGCAGAGGAGGGGTAGGATGCCGGCCTGCAGAGAGTGAAGACAGTGCAATGAAGGACATTGTAAGGACTATCTTTAATTAGCAACGGGAGCTATTTGGTGGTTTTGAACAGGAGATTAATAAGATATGACATATGTGTTCACATATTTACTGTGACCATTAAGTGGAGAACAGCAGCAAAGTTGTAAGATCAACCAGTTAGAAACTTCTAGCAATAATCTAAGAGAGTGGGTTTGAGCAGTAGAGATGGTAAACAGCAGTTTGATTCTGGATACAGTGTTAAACAACTGTCAATAGAATCTGCCCATTTTAATGGAGTGTGATAAAAACAGAGGAGTCAAGAAAGACTCCCATATTTGGACTTGAGTAGCCAGAAGATTAGAATTGCCATATACTGACATAGGAAAAATAGGATGAGCAGGCTTGGTGGGAGGGGAGAATAAAACTTCCATTTTGGATGTAGTAGGCGTGAGATGCATATTAGAATTTCAGACAGAGTTGTCAAAAAGGTAGTTAGATATTTAAATCTGGAAATCAGAACTCTGGAAACATTCTATTAAATTCCATTCAACAATAGTTTTCACTTTTGGATATCTATAAACACCAATATAATATTGAAGTTTAATTCTGAAAAACCATTTCCTCAAGAATCCATAACATTATGATCTAGGAGTATTGCTTTTGCTAATACAACTGGTTGAAAATAAACAAAGGTATAGCTTTGGCAGGATCAATTTGTATCAAAGTTCTTACATACTTTCTAACCATTTAATTGTGAGTTGAAACAGAATAGCACCAACAGTAAGATAGCGTGCATTCAAAGGACTTTTTGTTTTTACAGTATCTTAAACTGAGAATTCTTCTTCTCAAATATGTGAGAATAATGTTTTCTTATTATTAATAATGTTGTATATGAAGAGATGTGCACAGTATATTGATGATTAAAACAGGCTATACAATATTGTTTTGGACATGATATATTTTTGTTAAAATACATATTATGAATGTGTGTGTGTTCACTAGGAAGATGAATTAATATTTCCCTATTATCTTAGAGTTGCATCACTTTTAAGAATTATCCCAAGGCCAGGAGAGTGAAAGTTATTTAAGTGCCTTTTCAAGGAGAACAACTGAACAACATCATCAGACACATCTCTACAGTACTTACTATAAGGCTGCCATCTGGAATCACCTTACTACCCCAACTTGCTATAAAAACAAAAAGCTAGAAATCTGAGAGTCACCATGGCCTTCTAATGAGCTGTGAGGAGGGCTCTAAGAGATTACTCATGGGTACACAGAATCCCGCCAGGAAAAGTGACTGGTGGGTCATTACCAGGGTGAAGCTCTTTTGACTTTGAATTTGCTGCTCTATCCTCTGAAAAAAAGAAAAACAGCAAGCAGCCGCCAGCCTGGTAGATCAATCTAGCTGTGATGCTGCTAGAGCCAGCCTGACATTCACAGCTGGATCTCGGTGTTCTCTGCTGAACTTGAATAATATCACAGAACATCAGTATCACACAGGGCTACTCCGTAATGGTAATGGAACAAGAGTAAGACAACTTCATAGTCTTATCTGAATACAGAGAAACTTCAACATTGTTCAGGCTACATAAATAACTGAATATCATGGCTAATATGAAAAAGAATTTATTCTTTGTCAATTATAGCATTGGCATCTAGTCTTCCCTACTTCTTGATAAGATTTGTTATGACATCAAATCTTACAATTACCTCTTTTTTCTGACAGCATATAATCCAGAGTAAAGCTCAAATTTTTAAACCCTTCACAAAATCACCTAACAGTGGCCCAAATAAAATAGCCCTGTGTAATACAGTCTCACCTAGACTGCCACAATTTCCCATGATGTACATTTTCCCTTGCTATCATGAACAATAGACCAACTTGTTCAATTACAGGTGTATCCCCGGTGGTCTTTGACTGCAGAGCATGTGTAACTCTGAGTATATATGAATTAACAAAAGAAGAAATCTGGAGACCAGTGGTAAAGAAAGAGGGAACAATAGGGCATTCTTCACTGCTCTGATTTAGTAATGATGCTTTAGTTCCCTACAGCAAATGGAGAGGTATCTCGGCTCTGTCTACACTGAAAATATCTGACACAAGTGGGCTTATTATGGAGACAACGAAGCCAAGAAGTTTAGAGAGAGTAATCTGTGCCAACAAAGGAGGTTTGGGGGAACTCAGTACAATGTACTTATCAATTCAAGGGAACTGGGTAGTGGGAAGGGCCCTAAAAAATGGACATAAGAGCCCCATGAGAGAGCCAAAAGCTAGATGCCTAGATACATAGCAGGAATCTAAAGGATAGGCAGAATCTGATAGAAAGAGTAAATAGAATACTTCCCCTATACTTCTCCATGCTTTTTCTCTGCAGTCCATGCCACTCTAGAGGAATAGCAGGAGTGAAAGAATTCAGAAAAGTACATAAAATGAAAAGCTAGACCTACCCTCTATCCAAATATAGGTTTCTTGTTTCAAAATCCAAGCATAAGCTTACAGTACAGTAAAAGAATTCAAATAGTTAAAAGGGTGAAGGCTTGCCAATTGACTAGACCGCAGTGGAGTTCACTTAGGTAACTAGAAAACATAGCCTTGTCCAAAATGTCATTAAAGATTGGAAAGAAATAGTCAATAGAAAATAAGTGAAAAATAGAGGCAAGGATAGAAGAAAAACAGCTATGTTTCTACCTCACTCAGTTGAGACTGTTTGATAAATTAGTCCTACAAAACAGAAAAATAGATCTAATTTTATGTAACCAAGAGTTCAGTTGTTTTGCATTCCCTTTCCTTTTAGCCTCTCTGTAACTTTTGCAACATTTTTCTAGACTAAACACTTATTTGTATTTTAATAAATATTAAAACTTAGTAACTTTTTAAAAGCAAAAATTTCTAGCAAAATAATGAAAGTATGATATTGTAGTAAATAAGAGGTTTTCTTTTTTGAAGATGGTTAGTACAATAGGCCCTGAAGTCTATAATAGATGATATAGTGAGTTCTCCTGTCAGCCTCAGTCAAACCCTGTGTCTTCGCTTTATTTTTCTAATAGCTTGATTGTGCATGTGTCCTAAGTTGTTTCAGTAGTGTCCAACTCTTTGAGATCCTATAGACTGTAGCCTGGCAGGCTCCACTGTCCATGAGTGTTCTCAAGGCAAGGATACTAGAGTGGGTTGCATTGCCTTCCTCTAAGGGATCTTCCTAACCCAGGGATTGAGCCCTCATCTCCTAAATCTCCTGTATTTGTAGTCAGGTTCTTTACCACTAATGCCACCTGTGAAGTCCAGTACCTTGACAAAGGTACCTAATTTATCACTTCCAGAGTTTTTGTCTTGTTTTTTGTTATTCAGTCACTAAATCACGTCCAACTCTTTACAACCCCATGGACTACAGTACACCAGGCTGCCCTGTCCTTCACTATTTCCCACAGTTTCAAATTAATGCCAGTTGGGTTAATGGTGTTATCCAATCATTTCATCCTGTGCCACTCCCCTCTCCTTTTATCTTCAATCTTTCCCAGAATCAGGGATTTTCCAGTGAGTGGGCTCTTGACATCAGGTGGGCAAAGTATTGGAGCTTCAGTTTTAGCATCAGTTCTTCCAATGAATATTCAGGGTTGATTTCCTTTAGGATTGACTGGGCTGATTTCCTTGCAGGCCAAGGGACTCTCAAGAGACTTCTCTGATACGATAATTCAAAAGCATCAGTTCTTGGGCACTCAGCCTTCTGTATGGTCCAAATCTCACATCTGTACGGGACTATTGGAAAAAACATAACTTTGATTATATGGACCATTGTCAGCAAAGTGATGTCTCAGCTTTTTAATATGTTTGTCTATGTTTGCCATAGTTTTTCTTCCAAGGACCAAGTGTCTTTTAATTTTAAGGCTGCAGTCACTGTCCACAGTGATTTTGGAGAAAAATAAAATAAAATCTGTCACTGCTTCCACATTTTTACCCGTCAATTTGCCATGAAGTGATGGGATTGGATGTCATAATCATAGTTTTTGGATGTTAAGTTTCAAGCCAGCTTTTTCACTCTCTTCACCCTCATCAAAAGGTTCTTTAGTTCTTCTTCACTTTCTGCCATTAGAATGGCATCATCTGCATATCTGAGGTTGTTGATATTTCTCCCTGCACTCTTGACTCCAGCTTGTGATTCATCCAGCCTGGAATTTAACATGATATACTCTGGATGTGTTAAACAGGCAGGATGACAATATGCAGCTTTGTTGTACTCCTTTTTCCACCGGAACCACTCAGTTCCATGTCTGTTTCTTATTAACCTGCATTCAGGTTTCTCAGGAGGCAGGGAATATGGTCTTGTATTCCTAGCTCTTTAAGAATTTTCCACAGTTTGTTGTGATCCACACAGTCAAAGGCTTTAGTGTAGTCCATGAAGCAGAAGTAGATGTTTGTCTGGACATCTACTTGCTTTCTCTATGATTCCTTTGCTTTCTCTATGACCCATTGAATGCTGACAATTTGATTTCTGGTTCCTGTGCCTTTTCTAAAGCCAGCTCGTACACCTGGAGCATTTTTTGGCTCAAGGATTTTGGGGCATAACCTTACTAGCATGTGAAATTAGCACAATTATACAGTATTTGGCACTTTTTTTTTTTTTTTTTTTGCATTGCCCTTCTTTGGGATTGGAATGAAAACTGGCCTTTTCCAGTCCTGTGGTTACTGCTGAGTTTTCCAAATTTGCTGAGACATACTGTATGCAGCACTTTAACAGCATAGCTTTTTAGTATTGGAAATAGCTCAGATGGAATTCCATCACCTTCAGTAACATGTTTTGTAGTAATAGTTCCTAAGGCCTACTTGACTTCATGTTCCAGGATGTCTGGCTCTACGTGAGTGACCACACCATCATGGTTATCCAGGTCATTAAGACATTTTTTGTGTACTTCCGGATATTCTTGCCTCCTGTTTTTAATCTCTTCTACTTCTATTAGGGTCTTGCCTTTTCTGCCCTCATTGTGCCCATTCTTGAATGAAATTCTCCTTTGGTATGTCTAATTTTCTTGAAGAGATATCTAGGCCCTCCCATTCTATTGCTTTCCTCTATCCCTTTGAATTTTTCATTAAGGAAGGCCTTCTTATCTCTCCTTTCTAGTCTCTGGAATTTTACATTCAATTGAGTATATATTTCCCTTTCCCCCTTGCCTTTCACTTCTCTTCTTTCTTCAGCTATTTGTAAATCCTCCTCAGAAAACCACCTTGCCTTCTTGCATTCCTTTTTCTTCAGGATGGTTTTAGTCACTGCCTCCTGTACAATGTTTCAAACCTCTGTCAATACTTGTTCGGCAGTCTGTACACCAGATCTTATCCCTTGAATCTATTCATCATCTCTACTATATAATCATATAAAGTATTCGATTTAGGTCAGATCTGAATGGCCTGTAGTTTTGTCTACTTCAGTTTAAGTCTAAATTTTCTGATAAGGAGTTCATGATGTGATCCACAGTCAGCTCCCATTCTTGTTTTTGCTGACTGTATAGATCTTCTCCATCTTCAGCTGCAAAGAATATAAAAAATCTGATTTTGATATGATGATCTAGTGATGCCCATGTGTAGAGTCATCTCATGTTGTTGGAAAAGGGTGTTTGCTATGCCCAGTTTGTTCTCTTGACAAAAGTCTGTTAGCCTTTTCTCTGCTCCATTTTGTACTCCAAGGCTAAACTTGTCTGTTATTCCAGGTATCTCTTGACTTCCTTCTTTTGCATCCAATGCCCTATAATGAAAAAGTTATCTCTTTTGGTTGTTAGTCCTATAAGATCTTTAGGTCTTCATAGAACTAGCCAACGTTAGCTCATCTAGCATTAATTATTGGGGCATAGATTTGGATTACTGTGATGTTGAATGGTTTGCCTTGGAAACAGACCAAGGCTATTCTTTTGTTTTTGAGATTGCACCCAAATGCTACTTTTTGGACATTTTTGTTGACTATGAGGGCTACTCCATTTCTTCTAAGGGATTCTTGCCTGGAGTAGTAGATATAATGGTTATCTGAAGTAAATTTGTCCATTCACATCCATTGTAGTTCACTGATTCCCAAGATACCAATGTTCACTATTGCTGCCTCCTGCTTGATCCATCCAATTTACCTTGATTTGTTAGTCTAACGTTCCAGGTTCCTATTCAATATTGTTCTCTTTTTTTTTTTTTTTTTTTTTATTAGTGGGAGGCTAATTACTTCACAACATTTCAGTGGGTTTTGTCATACATTGACATGAATCAGCCATAGAGTTACACGTATTCCCCATCCTGATCCCCCCTCCCACCTCTCTCTCCACCTGATTCCTCTGGGTCTTCCCAGTGCACCAGGCCCGAGCACTTGTCTCATGCATCCCACCTGGGCTGGTGATCTGTTTCACCATAGATAATATACATGCTGTTCTTTTGAAACATCCCACCCTCACCTTCTCCCACAGAGTTCAAAAGTCTGTTCTGTACTTCTGTGTCTCTTTTTCTGTTTTGCATATAGGGTTATCGTTACCATCTTTCTAAATTCCATATATATGTGTTAGTATGCTGTAATGTTCTTTATCTTTCTGGCTTACTTCACTCTGTATAATGGGCTCCAGTTTCATCCATCTCATTAGGACTGATTCAAATGAATTCTTTTTAATGGCTGAGTAATATTCCATGGTGTATATGTACCACAGCTTCCTTATCCATTTCAATATTGTTCTTTATAGCAATAGACTTTAGCCACCAGACACAACCACAACTGAGCATCATTTCTGCTTTGGCCCTGCCACTTCATTCTTTCTGGAGCTGTTAGTAATTGCCTTCTGTTCTTCTGTAGCATGTTGGACACCTTCTAACTGGGCAGATCATCTTCTTGTGTCATCTTTTTGTCTTTTCATACTGTTCATGGGAGTGGTTTTCCACTGGAGTGGTTTGCCATTCCTGCCTCTAGTGGGCCACAGTTTGTCAGAACTTTTCATTATGACCCATCTGTCTTGGGTGGCCCCACACAGCATGGCACATAGCTTCATTGAATTACACAAGCCCTTTTGCCACAACAAAACTGTGATCCCTGAGTTGGGAAGATCCCCTGGAGGAGGAAATGGCAACCCCCTCCAGTATTCTTGCCTGGAAAATCCCATGGACAGAGGAGCGTGGTAGGCTACAGTCTATAGGCTCGCAAAGTGTTGGACACGACTCAGCACAGCGCAGTAACAATGATGCCCCGCAAATTCCTGTCTGATGTAAGAAGTTTCTTTCCTTGATATGTTTACAATATTAACTTACTCAGTGTTAATGAGTATTAAGCAAGTGATGTATCCCTAGTGATCAATGCAGTTTTGGCACAGAGAGGGTGCACAATATTATCTATATTTTTTTCAAAAACGTCAATAAGGTAAATAATATCTCAAAATTGTAGGATGATTAATTGTAAATAAATTTATAAGTTGAAAGTTACTGAGATTTCACTCACTGACCTGGGGCTATGAAAATGTTTAAGGTATATAATTCTACTGGTTTTCAGTAGGATTTTTGCAACCTATTATTATGCAGGGATTAGCAAATGATTTAAGAGCTGAAAAATATAATTAATCCAAAATAAAATGAAAAATAAGTGCTTTTCTGTGGAAGATCTTGTCAAGATAATAAGAATACAAGCCACAGATCAGAAGAATATTTCAAAAGGGCTGTTATCCAAAATATGCAAAAGACTCTTGTAACTCAATAATAAGGAAACAAACTACCCAATTAAGAAAAGGGCAAATGACCTGAACAAACACCTCAGTAAGAAGATATATAGATGACAGATAAACATTTAAAAGATGCTGTACATCAGATTTCATGAGGGAAATGAAAAGTATAACAATGAGTTATCACTACATACCTATTAGAATGGTCATTATCTAAAATAGTGACAGCGTATATGGTGAGGAAGATATTAGGCAACAGGAATTCTCATTCACTGCTGGTGAAAATGAAAAATGTTACAGACACTTTGGGAGACAGTTTGGTGGTTTTTACAAAGCTAAACATACTCTTAATATTCAATCCAGAAATCATACTCTTTTGTATTTATCCAAACTAACTGGTAACTTGGGTCCACATAAAAATCTTCAGGCAGATGTTCATAGCAATTTTATTCTTAATTGCTGAAACCTGAAAACAACCAAAATGTTCTTCAGAAGGTGAATGGATAAACTGTGGTAAGTACATTTAGACAACTTTAGCACTACAAAGAAATGGGATAACAAACCATGAACAAATGAAGGAATCTTAAATATATATAACTAAGTGAAATATATCAGTCTGAAAAGGCTACATACTGTATGATTCCACAACATCCTGGAGAAGTCAGAAAAAATATGAGTAGTTACTGGGGGTTAAGGAGTAGAGAGGAATGAATAAATAGTTGAAAGACAGAGGATTTTTAGGACAGTGAAACTATTCATATGATACTATAATGGTGGATGTACATGTACATCCAAAGTACATGTCACTGTACATTTGTCAAATCTCATAGAATGTACAACACCAAAAGTGAATTCTAATGTAAGCTATGGACTTCAAGTGATAGTAATGTTGTCAATGTACATTCATGGATTGTAACAAATATACCACATGCCACTCTGGAGAGAAATGTGGATGGTGGAGGAGGTATGTTTTATTTTAGAGGGTATATGGGGATTCTCTGTATTTTATGCTCATTTTTTCTATGAACCTAAAAAGTCAAGTTTATTTAAAAGTTTTTTTAAAAGTAGTGTTTCCACAGCTACTCTTAGAGAAACCATATAAATATCATTATGTTTAAGTATATTTTTATACTTGCATTAAATTTTATGTCTCTTGATATGAGAAAACTTTTATTTTACACATTTTCTGCCTCAACAATATCTAGCATAATAACTTGGAAGAGGTGATTCTTATACTTTTTAATGAAGAAAAATATTCATTCTGAAAACTAAACCTAATCTTAAGTAAATAGTGTAGTGAATGTTCTGAAACTGAACACACCTGTCTAATCAACATCTAACTAGCACCACAGAACCATTCCCCTTGTTGTCTTCCAGTCATTAACAAGCCCAGAATAACAACTACCCTGACATAATAGCATCACACCATTTTGCCTTTTCATTATTTCATATGTGTGAAATAATCCAGTGTGTACTTTTCTGTGTCCGCCTCTTTTTCTTTAATATTTGTGAGATTCAACTCATGAATTACATGAGTTGCATGTAATTGTTTTCACTCTCATGACTGGAATGCAAATGAAATATCTGTATGGTATTTCATTTATTTTTTTCCACTATTAATGGACATGAGGGTAGTCTTTAGATTTTGGGTTTTTCTCTCTCTCTTTTTTTTTTTTGGCAATTGCAAAAAGAGTAACAAACTTAAACAGTGTATTAAAAAGCAGAGACATTGCTGACAAAGGTCTGTTTACTCAGAAGCTATGGTTTTTCCACTGGTCATGTATGGATGTTAGAGTTGGACCATAAAGAACGTTGAGCACCAAAGAATTGATGCTTTTGAACTGTGGTGTTGGAGAAGACTCTTGAGAGTCCCTTGGACTTCCAGGAGATCAAACCAGTCAGTACTAAAGGAAATCAATCCTGAATGTTCATTAGAAGGACGGATGCTAAAGCTGAAGCTCCGATACTTTGGCCACCTAATGTGAAGAACTGACTCACTGGAAAAGACTCTGATGCAGGGCAAAACTGAAGGCAGGAGGAGAGGGGGATGACAGAGGATGAGATGGTTGGATGGCATCACCGACTCAATGGACATGGGTTTGAGCAAGCTCCAGGAGATGATAAAGGACAGGGAGGCCTGGTGTGCTGTAGGGGTTGCAAAGAGTCAGACACAACTGAGTGACTGAACAACAACAATAATAATTTCTGTTGAGTAGAGTCTGGTGGGTTCACAAAGAGTCAGACATCACTAAGTGACTAACACAACAACACCACCAATACCTAAAAGTAAAGTTTTATTTCATAAGTTAAGTGCATATGGTTTTAGTATATACAGATTTTTTTTCAAAAGTATTAAAGCAATTTACACACCATGAATAGTGGAAGATATTTCCTCCTGCTTCATATTTTCACTAACGGTCAGTATTTTTCAAGCATATGTCCGTTTAATCCAAATGATTAAGTTTATTGTTATATATTTTTCATGTTATCTGCTTTTATTTTTCTGATGTTTGCACAATCTATAAAACATACTATTTAACATTCTACATGTTAGTAATTTGTGAGTCCAGTCATTTTTTCTGAGTTATTTATTGCCTTTATTATTAATATTTAAGAATTGGATTGGGAATTTATTGATTTTTATTTAATATATTTTTGCTCTAATTTTATGATTTTCATCCTTCTATTTTATGTGTTTGATGTATGGCTCTTTCCAAGCTTCTTGACATAGATGTATAAGTTATTGTTTTTCAGAATTTTTTTCTTTTATTGTTTATACATTTCCTTCCAAATGTTTCATGTCGATAGTATGTTTTTGTCATATCTTACTTATTACTCGGTTAAAATATTTTCTATGGCAAATTTTATTTATAAGTACACAGAAATGTTGTTAATAAAAAAAAATAAAAAGTATTTTTAACTATGAAATGTTTGCTATTTACCCTATTTACAAACTAACAACTTGGGTTGTGATTTTTTCATAAATGCTCACAGAAGACCTAATAAGTGGGTCAGAATAACAAGAAAAAAAGCACATATAGCACAGCAAGGAGCATTGAGCATTGTGTGCACTGATTCTACTTGCTGCACACGTTCCCCAGGTTGAATTAGAAAGACCCAGGTGAACCCTGAACATGCAGTTAATTTGTGTCATAGCTGAGGAATCCCAAGCTTGAGAACTGAAATAAGCAGCAAGACCACCTGACCCTTGTCCCAGAGGAAGGAGACATTACTTTTATCATGCTGGACATTAAAGAAACAAAAGAATGAATACCTGCCCTCTGATTTGGAGGGAGACACTATCTTTATTTTCCAAAAGTATTCACTCTACCAACTGTCAAGAAAATGTAGCCTATAACAAAGACTGTCAGTAGCTCTGCTCCCAAGATGTGCAGAAATATGAGACTTACAAAGAATTACTTCCCATCAGTAATTTCTGCTTTGATTTCCTCTTTGAATGGGCAATATTCTTCTTATGGCTATTGACAACATATTTGCAAAGTATATACCAGAGTCAGTGTTACCATCTTAACTTTGATTCTGACTTTGAATACCATAAAAGGCATTTTCTATTTATCTCTCTTAATTCAGCTGAGCATAAAACAGGAGAATCTAGGAGGGTGTTCTACAGTACTTTCCATCTGCATTTCTAGAAATAATTAATTATTACTAGAAATAATTAATTGTTATGGAGATAATGTGACACAGAGTTATTTCAAAAACCTGCATGTTAAAAACAAGTGTGCTGATCTGAGAATCACTGTAATAAATCTGGCAGTAAAAATAGGAAAAAAAGAACTTCCTGACAGAATCAGTGTATAAAATATTTCCCCTTGACCTACAGTCTTTAGATAAAGAAAAGGAATGTTTTGTTTAGCTTTGTTTTTTTAAACTTCAGAAATAAATATGTAATATCTTACAAGATAACCAAACTTTAAAGACAATGTCTGCTATAGGATACTGTTTCCAGCATCTAAGGCTATGCCTTGTTGAAAACTAGAAAAGGGGTGAGGGGGAACTTGGTTAGGCCTTGCATTTTACTTGACCCAGAATGTTTTTTTAATGACTAATTGGTTGTAGAAGAGAGAACAAATGTTAAAATTCCGTGTCTGTCTTTCATCGGAGCCAGATTTTTAAAAGTCAGAATGCCCTTCTTTTCCTTCCCCTGGTGAAATAATGTCAGTAGGTAAATTGCTAGGACAATAAGAAGAACAATGACTATAATAGTCCTCAGATTCTCAAGTAAAGTGAAAACCATTAAGCATTCAAGAAAAAACACTGTTATAAGTGTTTGGTCTAGGAAGAGAACTAGTAGCCCAAATCTAAATATTTGGCTTCTTAACATTCAATTATCCATGTGAAAATAAGAAAATTTATAACTTTAGGAAAGCACTTTATACTTGATGACTAGAATGACTGCCATCATTTCATGGTTCAGAGTATGGGTTCTAAAGGAGATTTGTCTTCCATGCCAAATTATATACAATGATAGGAGCACTATATTTAGCAAAATGAAACTGCATTTGGGTTATTTCAGAAAAAAAAACTGTTTTGAGGGATGAATCATTCATGGTATTAGAAAGAAACAGAATGCATATCAGTTGGTTCAAATGACATTTAAGGAAGGTACTACTTAGAGAACTGTGAGCAGTCTAAGGGTACTTGTGAAGAGTACAGAGACAACCAGAGACAGACAACAGAGAAAATTACACAACTAAAATGTCAGGGTCATGAAATAATGTTATCATACCTTTTGTGAGAGCTGATTGTGGGGTGGGCCTGCCTGATGAAACTGTGGAGGAGAACTGAGGAGAGGAGCCCTTGAAGTAAGAATGGACCAGGGACCAAATATCTTTCTTCTTGCATTCTGATCTCCTACTAGTACCTTCCATTGGCCAATCCAGGGGTGGATTGATAGATGAAGTGTTTAAGAAATGACTTTCAAAACAAAACTTTGATTTTAGAATTTGCTAATACCCATGGCATAATCACTTCCACCATGGCTGATTTCAGTCTACCAATGTGATGTCATTGAACTGGAGGTGAGAACAGATGCATATAATTGACTCTTACAAGCTGGTGGTGAGCTGGATCCAGCATATTACTGGATAAATCTCAACAAAAGCTTTCTATCATGGAGTTCAGGAACTACAGTATGCAGAAGATTTAAAGCAAGACAATGACTAATGGAGATGTAATTTGGGAATGGGGGGGGGGCAGGTAGAGAAAGTGTTCACATGGTGAATGATCATATTGACAAAATAATATGACTTGCCCAAAATTTCTATATTAGTGACCAGCCAGGACTCAAAACTAATTTTGATACAGTGCACTGTGTTCTCTCCTACAACTTGCTCTGTCTTTTTAATGTAATGCTTGGTTAGGGGGAAAAAATAGCTTATTTTACATGCACCCACAGATTTCATAAAAAGGTTGACACAAGCCTGAAATGAAGCAAAGATTCAGATAGAGAAGCTATTGCATGGAAGTTTAGCTCTTGGAGAAAATATATTTTAAGCTTAGAAACTAAGCTTTTTTTCTTTGATTTTTAAGATGGAGAAGGGTAGTGGGGATAGATTTCAGTAGGATCCAGTGATAGGAGAGGACAAAACATATTTGTTTTCTTCTTCCAGGAGTTTATTCAGAGATCGATAGGGAAAAGCTCAGTCTTTCACAAGTCACCACTGTGACAAGGATTTTGAAGGTGAAATGCAAGCATCCAAATAGTAGAATTTGTAATTAAATATCTTTTTAAGGCCTTCAAAAATTAAGATTTGATGAGTTTGGACCATATAGAGTAAAATTTTTATTTTTATTTTTTCTATGAAATTATCATTACAAATTAAAGTCTTCCATTTATTGAATTTCTACTAAATGCCAGTTATTTTCTCATTTGTAATATATCAGTTCAGTTCAGTTCAGTCTCTCAGTCATGTCCGACTCTTTGCGGCCCCATGAATCACAGCACGCCAGGCCTCCCTGTCCATCACCAACTCCCGGAGTCCACTCAAACTCATGCCCATCAAGTCGGTGATGCCATTCAGCCATCTCATCCTCTGTCGTCCCCTTCTCCTCCTGCCCGAAATCCCTCCAGGCATCAGGGTCTTTTCCAATGAGTCATCTCTTCACATCAAGTGGCCAAAGTATTGGGGTTTCAGCTTCAGCATCAGTCCTTCCCATAAACACCCAGGACTGATCTCCTTTAGGATGGACTGGTTGGATCTCCTTGCAGTCCAAGGGACTCTCAAGAGTCTTCTCCAACACCACAGTTCAAAAGTATCAATTTATTGGCGCTCAGCTTTCTTCACAGTCCAACTCTCACATACATACATGACCACTGGAAAAACCATAGCCTTGACCAGACAGACCTTTGTTGGCAAAGTAATGTCTCTGCTTTTTAATATGCTATCTAGGTTGGTCATAACTTTCCTTCCAAGGAGTAAGCGTCTTTTAATTTCATGGCTGCAATCGCCATATGCAGTGATTTTGGAGCCCCAAAAAATAAAGTCTGAAACTGTTTTCACTGTCTCCCCATCTATTTCCCATGAAGTGATGGGACCAGATGCCATGACCTTAGTTTTCTGAATGCTGAGCTTTTTCACTCTCCTCTTTCACTTTCATCAAGAGGCTTTTTAGTTCCTCTTCACTTTCTGCCATAAGGGTGTTGTCATCTGCATATCTGAGGTTATTGCTATTTCTCCCAGCAATCTTAACTCCAGCTTGTGCTTCTTCCAGCCCAGAGTTTCTCATGATGTATTCTGTATGTAAGTTAAGTAAGCAGGGTGACAATATACAGCCTTGACCTACTCCTTTTCCTATTTGGAACCAGTCTGTTGGTCCATGTCCAGTTCTAACTGTTGCTTCCTGACCTGCATACAGTTTTCTCAAGAAGCAGGCCAGGTGGTCTGGTATTCCCATCTCTTTCAGAATTTTCCACAGTTTATTGTGATCCACACAGTCGAAGGCTTTGGCGTAGTCAATAAAGCAGAAATAGATGTTTTTCTGGAACTCTCTTGCTTTTTTCGATGATCCAGCAGATATTGGCAATTTGATCTCTGGTTCCTCTGCCTTTTCCAAAACCAGCTTGAACATCTGGAAGTTCTTGGTTCACGTATTGCTGAAGCCTGGCTTGGAGAATTTTGATCATTATTTTACTAGTGTGTGAGATGAGTGCAATTGTGCGGTAGTTGAGCATTCTTTGGGATTGCCTTTCTTAGGGATTGGAATGAAAATTGACCTTTTCCAGTCCTGGAGCCACTGCTGAGTTTTCCAAATTTGCTGGCATATTGAGTGCAGCACTTTCACAGCAAAATCTTTCAGGATTTGAAATAGCTCAACTGGAATTCCATCACCTCCACTACCTTTGTTCATAGTGATGCTTTCTAAGGCCCGCTTGACTTCACATTCCAGGATGTCTGGCTCTAGGTGAGTGATCACACCATTGTGATTATCTGGGTCATGAAGATCTTTTTTGTACAGTTCTTCTGTGTATTCTTGCCACCTCTTCTTAATATCTTCTGCTTCTGTTAGGTCCATACCATTTCTGTCCTTTATTGAGCCTATTTTTGCATGACATTGTCTCTAGTCGGAGGTTAATATGGGATTTTTTTCTGTCTCAGATTTGATTGGGGAAACAAAATTTCACCAAGAAACCACTTTGTGACATATCCTTCCAAATGCCAAAGTGCCAAAGTGAGGATTTGCAAAAATAAAAGTATCCTATGGGTTGGGGGTGTAGGTGGGAATTGGGTTCAGGATAGGGGGACACATGTGCACCCATGGCTGTTTCATGCTGATATCTGGCAAAACCCACCACAATATTGTAAAGTAATCATCCTCCTATTAAAGTAAATTAGTTACTTAAAACAAGAAGTCCCTGGGACATCCCTGGGTCATCTCTGGTGGTCCAATGGTTAAAATTCCTAGCTTTCAATTCAGGGGGTACATGTGGGTTTGATTCCTCCTCAGGGAACTAAGATCCCATATGTTGTGCAGCATGGCCAAATAAATAAATCAATGATCTCTAAAAAAAATTGTAACCATAAAAAAAAGAAAGTGTCCTAAATTGGTTTCAGATTCATAGCTCAATATCTATTCAGGGGTCTGGATGGGTTGAGTTTGAAAAAGCTGGCAGAGCAGACTACTGTAGGAAGTGTAAATTTCCCCTCCTCTGCTAGAGAGGCTTTTCCTTCACCTCACTCTGGGTTAGGGAACTTAATGAAGGATTTTCTGTAAGTCTGCTGGCATTTGAGTGGGATATTTCATGGAAATAATGTGTAGCACATACTTTTGAGGAATCTGGGCTTCCCTAGTTACTCATATAGTAAAGAACCTGCCTGCAATACCAGAGACCCAGGTTTGATCATTAGGTCAGGAAGATCCCCTGGAGAAGGGAGTGGCTACCCACTCCAGTATCCTTGCCTGGAGAATTCCATGCACAGAGGATCCTGGTGGGCTACAGTCCATGGGCTCACAAAGAGTTGGGCATGACTAAGTGACTAACAACACTTTGAGCAATCTAAAGCTGAGAGGATGAATCTATGAGCCTGAGGCATGAAAGGGAGGGAAATGATGGCAATAGGACTGAACTTTATTACTACCAACAGTGGGGCAACAAGTGGATGAGTCTTACTCATAGGTGAGAGTGGCCATCGGATAGATTTGACTCTCTCTGTCTTATGTCCTGCCCGAAGTAGTGTTCTAGGACTCACATGAAATCAACAGAGAAGATGGACGCCAATTGTCCAAGAACCTAGAGAAAAGAGTTAACGATGGAAAAACTAATACCAAATACGTAAACTGAATCTTGGAAAGGACAGTCCAAGGCCATTAAAGACACTGCCAAGAGAGAGTGAGCACCCAATATCCATAAATTCTAGACAGTACTGATGTTAAGTTAGGATAAGCCCTGGCAAATAAAATAATGGTTGCTCCTTAATTATCCCTAATTTGCTCCAGCTTCAAAGTACTCACATACTGGGCTGTCAGAAACCTTGGCTAGTTAACTTGCAATAGGCTAAGAAACACAGTGTGAGAACAGAGAAAAGCTAGCCATCCCCCTTCTTACCATGGGCTTACCACTGGGTGGTGCAGTGAGAAAAATTATCTGTTAAACATTATTTCCATGAAATATCCCTGGGTTTGAACCCTGGGTTTGGAAGATCCCTTGGAGTAGGAAATGGCAACCTGTTCCAGTATTCTCGCTTGGGAAATCCCATGGACAGAGGAGCCTGGAGGGCTACAGTCTATGGCATCACAAAGAATCACGCATGACTGAGCACACACACACATACATACATAGACAAAGAAACAATATGAGAACAGAGAAAAGCTAGCTATTCCCCTTCTCACTAAAATATTTCCAAGTGTAAAGCAAGCTGGAAATATTGAGAAAGTGGTCTGAAATTTTTATTGCTAATTTAGAAACAAACCAAACAAAAAAATAATCTCTAAAATTTTGTTATGAGAAGTGACTCCAAGTCTTTTAAATACCAGAATAACCAAAATAAAAGAAAAAGATTACAGTCTTTCCCTGGTATCTTCAGGGGACTGATTCCAGGATTTCTGCACCTAACCCCCATGATACCAAAATCCACAGATGCTCAAGTCCCTTATATAAAATGTAACAGTACAGTGGGCCTTTTTATCCACAGGTCTCATGTTTGTGGTATGGAGGGTTGCCTGTAAAGAGACAAAGAAAGCACAAATTTAAAAGATAGGATAAATAAATCAGTATTACTGCTTAGAAAATTAGAAACGATGTTTGTAACAAATATAATGTTGGATATAAATATTCAGCTAAATAGGAAAAAAATGAATAAACTCCATCAATAGACATTTCACAAAAGAGGAAATATAAAACCATAGTAAATATTTGGAAGCTGTTCAGTCCCTCTACAAGCAAGAAAATACAAAGTAAAACTTGAAAAAGATACTATATTACAGATACAAGACATACAAAATTAAAGTCTGACAAAACAAGTGCAAATGAGAGTTGCAGAGCAAGAGAAATTTGTGAGTAGGATATAATTTGTATCAACTTTGGAAAATTATTTTGAATTACTTGTTAAAGTTGATGTAATGGCATGATATGTTTCAATTCAAATAATCTGTGAAACTGAATCTCAAAATTCCCTTTCCTGAGTGGTTTCAAGTTAGGTTTTTCCCATATGAAAATTTGCATGTTCAGTTAGTGTCTGTAAGGGGCAGACTTAAGATAACAGTGGTTTCCAGTTTGCCCCTTACTTCATTTCTAAACTAGCCCATTTTCTTCTCTGTCAGCCCCGATGGATATATTTCTGCAAATTCATAGGCAGTATCTGCAAAAATCCAGCAAACTTCCTCAGACTTCTAAATCAAACTCTTTAACAATTTCACTCCTGCTCTCGGATATGCCTCCCTTTCCACAAGCTTAAACTTTTTCAACCACTTCAAGAGTGGTTATTTTTTTCGATCCTATTCAGATCTTTATGTCTCCAACACATCCCATAATTTTATAAGATTAATACTTATAGCAAATTTCTTATTACACAAGACATAGTAATTCTGCTGGCCTGATCAAATATTGACCCATATATAACTTCTGATCCTGCAAATCCATTCTTGAATACATATTCTGAAATATTTCTTGTCTTTGTACATCAGAAAATATAAAAAGAATGTTTTTGTATTTGGGAATTTTATTGCAATATAATTATAATAAGACTGAATTCAACCCAAATAACTATTAAATATAAAAATAGATAAATAATGTGTGGTGTGGTTACTTACAAATAAAATGAACAAATCATAACTTCCACATTAACACAGTCTAATCTCGGGAAGCAAAATATTGGCATAAAAAGTCATGCAAGAATTAATTACATAATGGTTCAGTATATAAAAAGTAAATTATCTTTCTAGATAAGCAATATTTTCTGCAGTACTTAAATAACTGGCAAAATTATAAGAAAAGAGAAGGAATAGCAATTACTAAATTTAGGATTGTAGTTACTCTTGGAGAAGAAAGACTAGAAAAGGAACAGGGAGAGACTGGAAGGTAAGCATTAATGGGTTGAAATATGTCCCTTTCCAAACTCATAGGTTGAAGTGTTAAACCTCAGTATCTTACTATGTGACATTATTTAGAGTTAGGGTCCTTACAGAGATAGCTGAAGTAACCTCATTAAGGTGGGTCCTAATCTAATATGACTGGCACCTATTTCAAAAGGGGAAGTCAATGTGAAGACAGAGAGAAGGGGGCCATTTACAAGCCAGTAGATGTCCTGAAAGCCATTATTCCCTCAGAAAGAACCAACAGTGCCAACCCTCTTATCTGAGACTTCTAGACTCCAGAACTGTGAGACAATACATTTCTAATGTTTGTCTGCTCAGTCACTTCAGTTCTGTCTGACTCGTTGCATTTTATCCTCTGTAGCCCAGCAGGCTCCTCTGTCCATGCGATTATTTCAGCAAGAATCCTACAGTGGGTTACCACGCTATCCCCCAGGGGACGTGGGGTATCCCCACGCTGCGCCACCACCGCAGTTAGAACTGGACATGGAACAACAGACTGGTTCCAAATAGGAAAAGGAGTACGTCAAGGCTGTATATTGTCACCCTGCTTATTTAACTTACATACAGAATACATCATGAGAAACGCTGGGCTGGAGGAAGCACGAGCTGGAATCAAGATTGCTGGGAGAAATAGTAATAACCTCAGATATGCAGATGACACCACCCTTATGGAAGAAAGTGAAGAGGAACTAAAGAGCCTCTTGATGAAAGTGAAAGAGGAGAGTGAAAAAGTTAACTTAAAGCTCAACATTCAGAAAACTAAGATCATGGCATCCGGTCCCATCACTTCATGGCAAATAGATGGGGAAATATTGGAAACAGTGGCTGCCTTTATCTTGGGGGGCTCCAAAATCACTGCAGATGGTGATTGCAGCCATGAAATTAAAAGATGCTTACTCCTTGGAAGGAAAGTTATGACCAACGTAGACAGCATATTAAAAAGCAGAGATGTGACTTTGTCAAAAAAAGTCCATCTAGTCAAGGCCATGGTTTTTCCAGTAGTCATGTATGGATGTGAGAGTTGGACTATAAAGAAAGCTGAGTGCCGAAGAATTGATGCTTTTGAACTGTGGTGTTGAAGAAGACTCTGAGAGTCCCTTGGACTGCAAGGAGATCCAACCAGTCCATCCTAAAGGAGATCGGTCCTGGGTCTTCATTGGAAGGACTGATGCTGAAGCTGAAACTCCAATATTTTGGCCACCTCATGTGAAGAGTTGACTCATTGGAAAAGACCCTGATGCTGGGAAAGATTGAGGGCAGGAGGAGAAGGGGATGACAGAGGATGAGATGGTTGGAAGGCATCACTGACTCAATGGACATGAGTTTGGGTAAACTCCAGGAGCTGGTGATGGACAGGGAGGCCTGGTTCATGAGGTCAAAAGTCGGACACAACTGAGTGACTGAACTGACTGACTGACTGACTGACCCCTAGGGGATCTTCCCAACCCTGGAACTGAAAATGCATCTCTTGCACTGCAGGTGGATTTTCACTGCTGAGTCACCTTGGAAGTCCTTTCTATTATTTAAGCCACTGCTTTTAGTTCTGTATCTCTAGAAGACAGTGTCAAGTTGAGAATAGTCTTGAGGCTTCACTTTCATCTAATCTGTGGAGAAAAATTAGTCCATGAAACATGTTTGGACAGGTAATGGAGCAAAGCATAAAATGACTCTAGGAGCATAACTTCACATGTTCTACACAAATAATCCATTGATTATACAGCATTATCTCACTTAAACACACTAAAATCCTATGAAATAGGCATTATTAGCCCCATTTTTAAGACATAGCGAGAGACTTTTAGAATTTCTTTTTTTTTTTTTTTTTTTGATGTGATTTATTTCTTTTTTTCTTTATTAGTTGGAGGCTAATTACTTCACAACATTTCAGTGGGTTTTGTCATACATTGACATGAATCAGCCATGGAGTTACATGTATTCCCCATCCCGATCCCCCCTCCCACCTCCCTCTCTACCCGATCCCTCTGGGTCTTCCCAGTGCACCAGGCCCGAGCACTTTGAGCAATGTGTGCCCTCTTTTCTTTCCTTTCCTTCTCATCTTTTATAGGACCTGTCTCTACTTCTCTTCTTAGTTCTTCTATATCTTGGAATGACTCTAACCAAGGACAGAAAATCATGAATTTGGCTAGTGGCGATTTCCAAACTTGGCTAATCATCAAAGGTACCTGGGGAGAAGTTTTTAAATATAGGTTAGGAAATACTAGTTTTGCAAAATGCTGTTGGCTAGTTTCTGAAATTCTGTCCATGTTTCTCCCACTTTATTGTGATATAATTGATGCGTAGCGTTGTGTGATTTTAAGCTGCACAATGTGTTGATGTGATACACTTATAATAAAAAAGTTGTTTACCACCATGGCATTAGCTAACACCTCCTTTCCGTCACATAATTAACATTTGTATTTTTTACCATGAGAATTTTACCCATATTTGAAAACTCCACCTTCACCTGACCAAACTTCCTAATGCCAATAAATATATACAGCTTTGCTGAAATTCTATAGAATTTATGTAACCATTTTTATACATATCAAATTCTATTTTGAATAACATGTATCTATATAATGTTTCCCTCAGATAGTAGGTTAATATTTCTTAAACTTAGGCTTTATATTCGGCTAAAGCATTTTTTTCAAAAATAACAAGCAAAGTATTGTACATATACTGAGTTAACAAAACTAGATTTAGGCATAAACAAATAACTTATGGGTTAAAAAATAAGAGTGGTGAAGTGAAGAATAGTTAGAAAGCAGATAAATTAAAAAAAAAAAAAAAGAAAGCAGATAAATCTACAGCATAGACATAGAGAAGGAAATAAGTCACACAAAAAAACACATATATGCCCTTAAAAATGTTACAATATACATAAAATGATTAAGATGTTATCCAGTTCTATGGAATCATGTTTATTGAGTAATTTAAAATGTTGAATAAATATATTCATCTCCATAAATAATTGATTTTAGTCTGAAACTGGTAATACAATTTAATGAGTGTGTTCTAGGTACAATACTTTATATTATTAATTCTATTTAATTCTAACAACTCTGCAAGACAAATATTTTGTTTATATATTTTAGATGAAGAAACAGAGAAATAGAACAATATTCTAAACACACACAACAGTTTCAGAGATCTGCATATTGTATTTAGAGCCACACAAAGACCATTGACCTAGGTCAGGATATACATTTTATCCTGCATACCTCAAATTGATTATGTCTAGGGCAATATCACAGCAATAATCCTCTTCTGCAGGGAACACATTCCAAGATCATTTAAGTGGATGCTCGAAACTGTGGATACAACCAAACACTTATATACTGCTTTTTTGTCCTAGCCATCAATCTATAGATAGATAGATATATTAAGGATTAAGTTTAATTTATAAATTAGCGACAGTAAGAGATAAATAACAATAATTAATAATCAAATAGGACAATTATAACAAAATAATGTAATACAAGTTATGTGATTGTGTTCTCTCTCTCAAAATACCTTAGTGTATTATATTCACACTTTTTCTTGTGATGAGGACAAAATACCTATGTGATAATTCCAAGTAAAGTGAATGGCATGGCATTGTTACTTAGCATTAACCTACTACTGACTTGATGATACATCAAGAGGAGAATCATCTGCTGCAGTTGGTCCTGGGTCCCAGAGCCCTGATGATGTCTATGGATGGACAAAGAGCAGACTTGCCAGTGGTTGGGGATTCCAGGCAGGATTGAAGCAGGAGGTAGGGCATGAGACTACATCATAAAACTCAGAAAACTGTGGAAAGTGAAGCTGTAGGTAAGGGGGGAATTCTGTAATCACTAAAAGGCCAGACGACTAGACTTCAACTAAGTAGCAGACTGGAGCTTAATTCATCATTTCAAATATTCAATCACTATAATGGTATTCTGAAGTCACCTTCTCTATAGCAGATACTCGGCTAATCCATCTACAGATAAAGTGAAATGCGTATAGGAGCACAAACTACTTTTGTGTGTGCATTCAATGATTTTTACTTTAATAATTAATAATCACATACATTCATCTGTGAAATTGGAAACATTTTTAGGCTCCCTTATGCTTATTGTGATAAATTGCTTACAAAAACAATTTAAAAACCACTTAAGAAAAATATAAAGTACTAGGGGAAAAAATACATAAAATATTCCCTATTGTACATGGTCCCTACTAAAACTAGATGCATCTGTGTAAAAGGCATTTTTTCCCCATAATTACAGCTTTGGGTTTTAATTTAAAATAAACCTGTTAACTTAGAATAAATCTGGCATTAAAATAGTTTTCATATCAGAATAAATGTGTGTTTTCCCCTAAAGAAAGCTTGATAAAATACATTTAATTGTTTAATCTTAACTTCTCATTATTGGGTAACTGAAATTAGCAATGATAGGTGTTTAAATAAGCAAATTCCAATTACTATTAACATAAGCAATTCATTATTCCAAATACAATCAATGTAGCTATTAAAGAACTGTAAACAGAATCATTACCAATGTGAATTATATTACTACTCCATACACAGTCCATCAGATGCACTCTTTTTCAGTGAGTTTTATGTATTGTACTTTGTGTATTTATGTACCACATCTGCTATATAAGTATATGTAAATTTTCTATTTGTGAACATTCACCTCTGTTTTTCTTCTCAGGTTTGTAAACAAAATTTAGAAGAATATTAGAGATTTGTAAATAATACTTGTCAGCAAAAACCTACTCTTATTTTACTAAACTTCATTGACTAAATATAGCTAGTCATGCTTTCAGGTCTAATTTAAAGTTCTATGTTATTTCTGTGACTTTTGTTTTCTCTTTTTAAAGAAATACGGCCTCATCCTAATGTTATCATTCATGTGGCTAAAACAACTTTAAGCGAACTATAGACTCAATTATAGACTAAAGTAAGACTTTTTGGATATTCTGAATCAGCCAGTTTCTTAAAGATGTTAGTGGTGGTGGTTGTGTCAGTGTATGTGTTTGTGTGTAGAGGTGGGATGCAGGAAAGAAATAAACATTAAGAGCTTCATAGAGCAACAATTGTCACACTGATCAGACTGAGTACGCCCTTAATCAAACTCAGAAGACTCCACACCACCACATACATGGGCTACCACCACATAAAGGCTACTGGGATGAACCAGCCAACCAGTTAATCTGAAAGAGCACGGATTATCATTTCCACTTTACAAAAGAGAAAACAGATTAGTAAACTCTTTAAATATGACTCTCTCCAAAGTCAGCTTGTCCATATAATTATAGGAAAATATTGAAAGTTCACAAGGTAGCATTAATTATCAAAGGTTAGAAAGACGACTTCATCTAAATTCTCAATAGATAACGTGGAAACAAACTATGTTAAATAATTTTCCAGTAAGTGATAGAGTGAGAAAGATGATCCTAGACCACAGTTGTTTTTGTGAAGTCTTGATGGTTAGAAAGGGAGAGAAATACTGCTTAATTAATTTTGTCTAACATTTTCAATACCTTTATGAGTACAATTTGCCTTTTGTTTGCATAATATTATTTTATTATATAGGCTTCTCAGTGGCTCAGCAGTAAAGAATCCACCCGCAATGCATGAGATAACGTGTTTGGTCCCTGAGTCAGGAAGATCCCCTGGAGGAGGGCATGGCAACCCACCCCAGGACTCTTTCCTGGAGAATCCCATGGAGAGGTGCTGTCAGGCTACAGTCCATAGGGTCACAAAGAGTCAGACATGATTGAAGTAACTTAGCAAGCATGCACATACATCTTGTTATACAATTATAAAACAGAGTTCTATTCTGAGGAGGAATGTTTTATGACAATAAAAAGCCAGACGATGAAATTTAGCATTATTGGTAGAATTGCTTTCCAGTGAATATTTTGTCTTTTATGAAAACAATCTTCTAAACCTCCTGTCTCCTTCCACTGCCACTGCTGCCCAAAGGTTAGAACTTGGACTCTCGAAAGAAGAGGAAACTGCAATCCTATCCCCTTGAAGCAAAACGTTTATAGACAGGCCCCTGCAGCACAGAAACTGGCTAAAAGATGGAGAAAGATAACCTAAGAGCAAAACTCTATGACGAAACTTGGACTGGACTAATTATACTGATTTAAAGTTTGCTGTTTCAGTTATCTTTAATTTGCCCAGCTCTTTAGGTAAGTACTCTTAAATGGTAAATCTCATTATTAACAATCATGTGGGAGAAAATATAGAAGGGTCTCACACCTTACAAGGTGCAAAGTAGAACCAAAGAAGCAGAAGCTGCCTGAAGCTTATAGTTAGCAAAAAGTGATCCACAAAACAAATAGGGCAATGGTCTAGAGCCTGCTGGACAGTGAACAGAGGTAACAAGTAACACCCAGAATGCATTTGCAAAATATATAAATGTTCCTCATGGATTCCTTGAGGAATCATCAGAAGAGACCATAAAATAGTGATTTCTTATAGCCAAGGACAGGCCTTGAAGCTTAATGATTTGTACCTAATTTTAGAATCATTACTTGTGAAGATTGTTACATCCAGTTTTGTATCCCAACACAACCATGTAGTGCAAGATGTAATTTCAAAGTTTCCTTGTCCTGAAATACAAATAGTACCATAATTGCTACCAGCTCGAATTTCAAGCAATCATTAGTGAAATTTCATTCCAAAATTTGAATTAACACATGCCATAGCTCCTGTCATTGATGTCATAGGGCCAATGTAGTGATCATTTTATAGGTATAAGAGTGAAAAGGCCAGCATGTTTGGTCTACCAAATTTGAAACCTAAGTTTGAGATCAAGATTTCATGTAAAAGTAGTCACCATATATTAATACATCTAAGTCTTATCTCTTCTAACATGTTTTATGGCCTATTAGTATTCATAATATGTTCAAATTATTTTAATTAGCATACTCAATAATTTGAATTACATTAGGTTTTTACTGTAGCAGCTGAGCCTTACTATCTCCATTAAGTTTTCATTTATTTTTAATTAAAAATTTAGAATGAGAAAATAACCAAATAAAACCAAAATGGTACCATCCTGCATTGATATCAGGTCTGCTAAATGAGGACTCATGTCTAGTCCCACTTAATGGGAACAAAGATTAAGTGGGAATCAGAGACTATCAAATTTCTATTTACTCTCACCACAAACTGAATGCTAGAGCATCTTTAAGACTAAATTGTAATCATAAGGAGAGGATTCTGGTATCTAGATTTAGATGAATCTCAGTTTGCCTCAATACTTTAGCTCAGAAGGTAAATAAATGAGTCCATAGGAATTCAAAATAGCTTGAAAACCGGGTTAATTTTCTTGTATGTTTATAAATTCAGCATGTTTATAAATTCAGTATGTTTATAAATTCAGCAATGACAGCCTGTTACAAGGCTCACCAAAATTAGTGGGAGGACATGAACGTAAAAAAGTGCAATTGCATTCTCTTCCCAAGGACACAAGATGAGAACTGCCAAACAAACAATGAGAGCACAAAATAACTTAGGCAATAAAATGAAAATAAATTAATAAACAAGTAAATGGGAAAAGAACAAAATCAGTTTCTTTATACATTATCCATGAATCATGAAAACTATGCTCTAAGGTTCATATTATCATATCTGTTACATAAAAGGAAATGAGACTCTGAGCTTAAGAAATGTGGCTAACAAGATTTACACATTAAAACACAAAATGGTGAGTTTTAACCTCAAACTTTCTATTCATTTCCACTGCCACATAGTTCCTCAAATTTGAGGGTGTGTCTCTCTTTCAAATAATCTCCCACCCCAGTCTTGGAACCATCACTTTGTTGTACTCTTTAGTTTCCTTGAGTTTCATTCTGTTTTCTATTTTGAGATTCAAAGAACCCAGAACTCAGTATTATATCCTTGTTGTGTTCAGATTAGATCACACACAAAAAAGGAACTCTAGGTAATAGGATTTTTTTTTCATAAATTGAAATAATTAGTATTAAGAATGAGATGTAGTTAGAGGCCTCACTCAGCTCATTAATTCAGTTAGCATAACCCAAAGAGAAGAGAACAAGCTGGTTTTATTTTGTGACACACCTGGCATCCTGCTGCATAAGAAAAAGATTGCTGTGGAGCCAAAGAAGAAATTCTGTATCTCAAAGGAGAGCAGATTTTCCTTTAAGAGAGGCAGTTATATTACATTTTCTGCCTTATCTTTCCTCTTTGTTGTTCACCAGGACTGAAATAATAGATTCATCTGCCCTAAAGGTAGACATTATTAGTTGCTCACTTGTATCAACTGAGCCTTTGCCTCATTAACAGAGGCTCCCCCATGCTGTGGTTAGTTATGGTTATGCATTAAGCAGAAAACTTCATTAAATCAGCACTTCAATGTTCTCTTTTCACCTTTACATTTTGAATTTATGAAAAAGCTTATTTAACTCCATCACCTTTAAATAGTTTACTCAATTGATTAGTTCATTAAATGCCATCCAATTCATGTGTATATCTTTTCTTTGTAAATATATCCAAGTCTGTAGCAAGAATCATATGCCTAAAATTATATAACTGTGCATGTGTCAGGGGGCTGGAATGTGTGGTTATCCATCATTACTGGTACTTGAGAAGAGGTGGTCTTCTGAGTAGTTTTAAGTTTCTCAAGGTATATTCATATTAAAGCATTAATGTATGTCTTTAGAAATGTTTATCTAAACTTTGTATTCTCTTTTGTTTTCTAAGAACCATTATATTATCTGTAAAAGATACAGTGACTTTGGAAATAGTTTAGAAATAACTCAAGTATATAATTTTCTGTGTTCTGAGCCAAAGATATTAATATTTGACTTTGAATCTGGCCCCTGGTCTTCCAAGTGATGACTGTTTGGCTGTTTCTGGAGTATCTCTTTAAGCTTACTGCAGTACTCATTTCAGGAGGAGTTAGAACCAAATGACTCTTCGGTCTTGTGTGGATTCTGATTTTATTTAATAAAAAAGCCATTAATTATAGAAACTAATTTCAAGAATTAGTTCACTGAATAATATAAGCAATCAAGGTAGTTTTTACTAAATCCTCTTGCTTAAGTGATAGTGTTTTAGCAACTTTCCCTTGTTTTGCTTTTGAGCTATCTTAGAGTACAAACTAGATAAACAATGAAAATTATGTACATGTGAGGGCTAATCTAGATAGTCAATAATAGAATGTCTATATGAAATAATTCAATGTAAGGACCAAAGGTAATAACAATAAATATAATGGTTTACTATTTATAATAAACAAACTTGGAAAGCAATTCCATACATGTTTGTCATAGAAAATACTCAATTTTTTAAAAACCTAATGATCATAAGTTGGAGAAGGCAATGGCATCCCACTCCAGTACTCTTGCCTGGAGAAGCCCATGGACAAAGGAGCCTGGTGGGCTGCAGCCCATGGGGTCGCACAGAGTCGGACATGACTGAAGTGACTTAGCAGCAGTAGCAATGATCATAAGTAGGATGAAAATAAAAACAAACAGGATGGGTAGTCAGAAGAATGCAGTTGTCACTGCCTTTCTTGTTGACTGCAGCATCTTTGACCATTAGGCACCCACTCTAGACTTCATTTTCTTTATCTTCATAAAAATATTATAATCTTGTATGTTTCAGAGAATTTCATAATAGGGTTAAATTAAATTAAATAACTCATGTGATATTACTGCAAAACATAAAGCACTGTGTGAATATTAGCAGCTTTTATTGCTAACGTAATTATATGTTTTTGCTGTCATCTCCATGAAATATCTAAATTTCAAGCTTATTTTTGTTAATTTGCTCCTTAACCTCTGTTTATATATATATATATATATATATTTTGCCCCTAAAGCATCTCATCATCTCGAGTTTGCTGTTTCTTCAGTGACTGTCACAGCCATGGTCCCATGGTTGGGTTATGCAAAAATATGTGTATACTTCCCTTTATCGATTGATCTTTACTTTTGACTGGAATATCATGCTTTAAAAAGTATTTTTAAATTTCTCTGTTCATAACTGAAATACCTTTTATAATACTTTGCTCTTCCTTCCAAAGCTAAACTTTTCTTCACCCATTCCCCAAAATGCCACCCGAAGGATGTAATAGATTTGTAAAGCAGTTCACATCTCCACTAGAATGGATAGAAGCCAGGATCCCTGTAATATGTGAGAGTGTAGCATGTGTATGGGTGTGTATGGATACATGTATGTGTGTGTATACAATGATAATAATCTATTAATGAATTGAAGAGAAAATAAAATGGTTTTATTTAAAAGCTGAGGATAGAGAACATCAGGTTGGTGTGAACAGTGACAAGGGGCTTTGTGTTATACCCATCTTGCCGGAGACCCACAGACTAATGGGAGCTCTGAGGCTGCCACACACCCTCTGAGCTGCTTCTCTTTGTGAAAGATTAACTGAATTTTTAAAATTACTAATTTACTATATGGGATGCAATGGTCAAGCAGAAGACAGATGCATTTGTGTCCTCTTGTTTGTTTTTATTTGTGAACTTCTGGGAAATTTGCATGGTTTGAAGAACAGTTAAGTCAACTCACTCTCTGCATTGCCATGGGCGTATTTCCTGATGAGGCCTGCCAACATAGCAAAATGGTGTTTTCCAGACTGTTGTGCACATCGTGTCTTGAAGTGAAGTTGCTTAGTCTTGTCTGACTCTGTGCGACCCCATGGACCGTATGTAATCCACCAGTCTGCTCTGTCTTGGAGTTTTCCAGGCAAGAATACTGGAGTGGGTTGCCATTCCCTTCTCCAGGGAATCTTTCCAACCTAAGGATTGAACCTGGGTCTCCTGCATTGCAGGCAGATTCTTTACCATCTGAGCCACATCTTGTCTTCAGTTCAGTTCAGTCGCTCAGTCATGTCCGACTCTTTGTGACCCCATGAATTGCAGCACGCCAAGCCTCCCTGTCCATCACCAACACCCGGAGCTTACTCAAACTCATGCCCATCGAGTCAGTGATGCCATCCAGCCATCTCATCCTCTGTCTCCCCCTTCTCCTCCTGCCCCAAATTCCTCCCAGCATCAGGGTCTTTTCCAATGAGTCAACTCTTCACAGGAGATGGCCAAAGTACTGGAGTTTCAGCTTCAGCATCAGTTCTTCCAAAGAAAAACCAGGAATGATCTCCTTTAGGATGGACTGGTTGGATCTCCTTGCAGTCCAAGGGACTCTCAAGAGTCTTCTCCAACACCACAGTTCAAAAGCATCAATTTTTCGGTGCTCAGCTTTCTTCACAGTCCAACTCTCACATCCATACATGACCACTGGAAAAACCATAGCCTTGACCAGACAGACTTTTGTTGGCAAAGTAATGTCTCTGCTTTTTAATATGCTATCTAGGTTGGTTATAACTTTCCTTCCAAGGAGTAAGCGTTTTTTAATTTCATGGCTGCAGTCACCATTCTCAGTGATTATGGAGTCCAAAAAAATAAAGTCTGACACTGTTTCCACTGTCTCCCCATCTATTTCCCATGAAGTGATGGGACCAGATGCCATGATCTTAGTTTTCTGAATGTTAAGCTTTAAGCCAACTTTGTCACTCTCCGCTTTCACTTTCATCAAGAGGCTTTTTAGTTCCTCTTCACTCTCTGCCATAAGGGTGGTGCCATCTGCATATCTGAGGTTATTGATATTTCTCCTGGTAACCTTGATTCCAGCTTGTGCTTCTTCCAGACCAGCATTTCTCATGATGTACTCTGCATATAAGTTAAATAACAGGGTGACAGTATACAACCTTGACATATTCCTTTTCCTATTTAGAACCAGTCTGTTGTCCCCTGTCCAGTTCTAACTGTTGCTTCCTGACCTGCATATAGGTTTCTCAAGAGGCAGGTCAGGTGGTCTGGTATTCCCATCTCCTTCAGAATTTTCCACAGTTAATTGTGATCCACACAGTCAAAGACTTTGGCGTAGTCAATAAAGCAGAAATAGATGTTTTTGTGGAACTCTCTGGCTTTTTTGATGATCCAGCGGATATTGACAATTTGATCTCTGGTTCCTCTGCCTTTTCCAAAACCAGCTTGAACATCTTGAAGTTCTCGGTTCACGTATTGCTGAAGCCTGGCTTGAAGAATTTTGAGCATTACTTTAGTAGCGTGTGAGATGAGTGCAATTGTGCAGTAGTTGAGCATCCTTTGGGATTACCTTTCTTAGGGATTGGGATGAAAACTAACCTTTTCCAGTCTTGTGGCCACTGCTGAGTTTTCCAAATTTGTTGGCATATTGAGTGTAGCACTTTCACAGCAAAATCTTTTAGGATTTGAAATAGCTCAACTGGAATTCCATCACCTCCACTAGCTTTGTTCGTAGTGATGCTTTCTAAGGCCCACCTGACTTCACATTCCAGGATGTCTGGCTCTAGGTGAGTGATCACACCATTGTGATTATCTGGGTCATGAAGATCTTTTTTGTACAATTCTTCTGTGTATTCTTGCCACCTCTTCTTAATATCTTCTGCTTCTGTTAGAATGTGGTCCACTGGAGAAGGGAATGGCAAACCACTTCAATATTCTTGTCTTGAGTACCCCATGAACAGTATGAGATGGCAAAATGATAGGATACTGAAAGAGGTACTCCCCAGGTCAGTAGGTTCCCAATATGCTACTGGAGATCAGTGGAGAAATAACTCCAGAAAGAATGTAGGGATGGAGCCAAAGCAAAAACAATACCCAGTTGTGGATGGGACTGGTGATAGAAGCAAGGTCCGATGCTGTAAAGAGCAATATTGCATAGGAACCTGGAATGTTAGGTCCATGAATCAAGGCAAATTGGAAGTGGTCAAACAGGAGATGGCAAGAGTGAATGTTGACATTCTAGGAATCAGCAAACTAAAATGGACTGGAATGGGTGAATTTAACTCAGATGACCATTATATCTACTACTGTGGGCAGTAGAAGAAATGGTGTACCCATCATAGTCAACAAAAGAGTCTGAAATGCAGTACTTGGATGCAATCTCAAAAACGACAGAATGATCTCTGTTCGTTTCCAAGGCAAACCATTCAATATCACGGTAATCCAAGCCTATACCCCAATCAGTAATGCTGAAGAAGCTGAATCTGAATGCTTCTATGAAGACCTACAAGACCTTTTAGAACTAACACCCAAAAAAGATGTCCTTTTCATTATAGGGGACTGGAATGCAAAACTGGGAAGTCAAGAAACACCTGGAGTAACAGGCAAATTTAGCCTTGGAGTGGAATGCAAAACTGGGAAATCAAGAAACACTTGGAGTAACAGGCAAATTTAACCTTGGAGTACGGAATGAAGCAGGGCAATGGCTAATAGAGTTTTGCCAAGAGAACGCACTGGTCATAGCAAAAACCCTCTTCCTACAACACAAGAGAAGACTCTACACTTGGACATCACCAGATGGTCAACACCGAAATCAGATTGATTATATTCTTTGCAGCCAAAGATGGAGAAGCTCTATATAGTCAGCAAAAACAAGACCGGGAGTTGACTGTGGCTCAGATCATGAACTCCTTATTGCAAAATTCAGACTTAAACTGAAGAAGGTAGGGATAACCATTAGACCATTCGGGTATGACCTAAATCAAATCCCTTATGAATATACAGTGGAAGTGAGAAATAGATTTAAGGGACTAGATCTGATAGACAGAGAGCCTGATGAACTATGGACAGAGGTTCATGACATTGTACAGGAGACAGGGATCAAGACCATCTCCATGCAAAAAAAATGCAAAAAGGCAAAATGGTTGTCTGAGGAGACCTTATAAATAGCTGTGAAATGAAGAGAAGCGAAAAGCAAAGGAGAAAAGGAAAGATATTCCCTACACCCATTGACCCCACTCCAAATATGCAGCCTTATACACAAAAGTCACATTTTGCCCCAGGACATTTGTACTTGCGGTGTCTACTACTTAGAATACTCTTCTTCTAGATATCCATATGGTTTATTCTCTCATCACTTTCTAGTCAATAATTAAATGTCCCTTTTTTAGTGTAGCCTTCATCAACCACTCTATCAAATAAAAACTCTCTAAAGAAGCTCTTCCTTTCATAGAACTTAATTTTTGTCTAATATTTGCTATATTTTACTTATCTTGCTAATTTCTGATCTTCAGTAACTAGAATATAAACTTATTGAAGACAAAGATATCTTTGTTATGTTACCTGTGGTGTCCCATAGTCTAGACCTCTACCTGATGAAAGAAACTATGAATTTTAATACCATGTCTAAAGAAATTGCAAAAATACTCTCCACATGGTAGTTTGTTCATACAATCCTTAGTATGCTTGAAAAAAAAAAAGAAAAAAAAAAACAACTTTAAAATGAATAAAACAAAGGTGTGTAGGTAAGAAATTTGAGCAATATAGGTTGTGACATAGCTTTTTTGCTCATAAAGCTGTGAGAGTGTAAAAGACTAGAGAAAGGAAAAATGGATATTGTATCACTTAAAATCCAAATGTATTATCATCCTTATTTCCTCTATAAATATCTTAGACCCATAAACTCTCTAGTTTCTTTGAGCTACTTGAGATAGTGTTTAGTTCTTTACCTCAGGTTGCTACATACCATATGACTTTATGTAGCATTCTAAATACCAGAAAAATAGGGCATATCTAGAATTTATGTTACTACACCTATTTCACCTAAAAAGTTTAGTCCTAGTAAACACTGAAAGAAAAAAAAAATCCAAAATCAATCATTTATTGCTTCATGGATGTTACATTTCTTTAGCATTTTTACCTCATAATTTTGCATCCCTTCTCACAGATTTCATACTTTGAAGATGGAAATAAATGGCAACACTTCAAATTTGTTACCAATGTCAATTTCTTCAGTGAGTTTTCCTAAAATAGATTGACTATTTGCTTTGAAAAAAATGTTTGACATGCCTTTTGAAGATTATATAAATTCAGAAAACTTCAAATATACAGAGATCTCAAAGTCAAAATATTTCTTTCTAATGATTTGAATTTACATCATGGAATTCTCAGAATGATGTTACATTAGAAAAGGTACATCTTTGGATATTAAAGCTTTAGCTTAAATTTAATTTTTCTATACCTGTGGAAATCTAATTTATTTTCTATATGATCTTCATTTCTTCTTTACAGAGCTATTGGCTATCTGATGACAGATACATGATCTTTGGTAAAATTCAATATCTGAGTATCTATGAATATAATTTTTAAAATTTTACTCCAAATTCAATCTATAGCTAAGTAGTAAACATTTAGACTGCTTACTATCTACTCTTTTTTTTTTCTTTTCTTTCTTTTTTTTTTTTTTTTTACAAAATATTTCTCTTTTCTATAATATTTTGCAATTCAAAGGCTTATTGTATTCCTAGGCTTTATTTATATGGGACCATTTATTCAAGTATTCTCAACTAAGACATTTATCTTTCTCCTGCATCCATTTTTACAGCAGCAAAAAATATCATTCATAGGTACAGAACATATGGCAGTCATGATAATCTATGTAGTGAATAGTGATGATTTGAAGGTGTACATTGGCTAAGCTCTGAAAAGGTTTGGATTTCATGAGTTACTAGATGGGAATCTCTTTGTGCAGAGTCTTATAAACAGAAAGCATTGTGCACATGTCAGTTCTGATTTTGCAATGATAGCTAAATTCTGGCCTTGTGGGATGGGGACCAAGGTGTTTCACTTCTTTCAGTGGACATCTAGATACAAATTTGTAAAATAATTTCATGTACTTTCCCAGGGAAAGTTATGAGAAAATTCCCCAAACGCTGAAAATAATCAAACTTAGCTCAAATGATCAACATTTATTTTGTCTGAGATCTCCTATGATATTAACAACAAAAAGGCAAAAGAAAACCAGCTTTCAAGCTCTGTTTAGTAAAGGGATTTGGTGAAATTGTCATGGGCCTTAACGGTTTAGTTAAAGCAGACATTGGTATTTGATGAAAATTAATTACTAACCACTAGTCATACTGTTCTACTTTCATAAGGGACAGTCTGAACACATAACCTGGTGTCCATGGCTAAGCCTAAAATAATTCACTCTAAAGCAGTTCAGGCAGCACAAAATTTGCAAATGTCAGGAATGGCTTTTCAGCATTACAGACTCTGCTGTATTATTTGTGAGCTCCTGACATCAACTAACAGGTAACACATGAGATTGTACATCTGAATTGCAGCAATAGCCCCAGGTCTTCCACTAAATAGCTGTAATCTAATCTCTGGAATTCAATTTCTCATCCAGAAATTGAGAAATATAAAGAAGAATGCAATTCATCTAGTCAACAAATATTTATTTAGTGGCTATTATGTGTCAGGCCTTGTGCTAGCTGCCAAGGAAAGAAGTTATTAGCATTTAGAATCTTAGGTAAATACAGATATGCAAACAAAATACTTTAATTCAATAAAATGACAGCTATAAATCAGCAAGCTAGAAAGCGAAAGTCGCTTAGTAGTGTCCGACTCTTTGCAACCCCACGGAATGTAGTCCATGAAATTCTCCAGGCCAGAATACTGGAGAGGGTAGCTTTTCCCTTTTACAGGGAATCTTCCAGGGATACCCAGGGATAGAACCCGGGTATCCCACATTGCAAGTGGATTCTTTACCAGCTGAGCCACAAGGCAAGTCCAAGAATACTGGAGTGGGTAACCTATCCCTTCTCCAGCAGATCTTCCCGACCCAGGAATCAAACCAGGGTCTTCTGCATTGCAAGCAGCTTATTTATCAACTGAGCTATCAGGGAAGTCATAAGTCAGTGACTTAAAAGGTCTACAAAAGCAATGTAGAGTTGCTGCAGAAGGCATTTCAACATGGATTGAGAATGATTTGACAAACAAACAAAAACTAAAGGAAAGAAGTAAGAGAAGAAGGCAGGGAATGGCAAAAAGGGGAAGAAAGAAGGCCAGGAGAGGTTGTAACTGCTGGAGAGAATGTGATGTACAAAATCCAATGAAAGCATGGACAGGCAGGTTATACTTGGGAAAATCCCCATGGGAGAGGATGAGTGATGAGGAATACCAGAAAGTAGTGAATTTATTTAAACAAAAGAAGTCTTCAAAGAATTTTGAGGAAGGAGATAATAAGATCAAATTTGCAAACTCTAAGAATTTCCATGATAGATATGGGAAATATATTAGCTGCTGAAAGTGAAAGTAATGAAAGTGTTAGTCTCAGTCTTGTCAGAGTCTTTGTGACCCATGAAATGTGGACTGCTAGGATCCTCTGTCAATGGAATTATCCAGGCTAGAATACTGGAGTGCGTAGCCATTCCTGTTCTCCAGGGTATCTTCCTGACCCAGAGATGCAAACCAGTTCCCCTGCATTGAAAGTAGATTCTTTACCATCTGAGCCACAAGGGAAGTTCATATTAGCCTGTAGAGAGAGTCAAAGCTTAGAGAAACTAGAGAGAAGACCATTATAAAGATCCAAATGATAGGCAACAAGGGGCAAACCAGTTAAGGCTAATCTTTTTTAGTATTTGCTATTTTCATGTTTTAAAGCAACTCATTTATTCAGTAAAACAAGCCTGAAAGATAATCACTGATTTATCTATCACCTCTATTTTGCAGATGAGGAAACTGAGGTAAATAGGTGAAGTAACATGGTAGAGTTAAGCTATGAACTGAGGCATTTTGACTGCTAAGTCTGTACTGTAAACTTCTACACTTTACCCTAAAGACCACACTATAATGATGCAGAGTAATAATAAAAAGGATAAGTTCCTATTCCAATTACCAGCTTCAATTTCTACTTCCACCTAGGAGTAAAACCTTTTATCATGATTTTGCCAATTCCCTTGCAGGTGTTGAGCGACTGGTTCCTACAAGCCAAGCAGCTGAGGAGAGTCATATGCTCAAATATAAGCCCACAGACCACTTCTGAGTGTCCAGAGTCCACTTTCAGAATCACCTATTCTTTGATGGGGTTAATGATGATGGAACACAGAAGAAAGCTGGACTGGATAAATTTTTCAGTGGCTTCATTATTAGGCCAAGTGAGAAGACCCCTGAAGGCCTTTTAGCCATAAAGTATTTTCCAACAGGGCATCAAAGTCCATGAATGACTGATTTTGAAGCAGAACAGCACTATTAGTGGCCATGGGCTAAGAACCAGGCTTTGAATTTACAGAAGAAACACTTCGTAGGCAACTTCAGTGACAAAGGCATGCATGCCCTGTGTTTCTGAGGAATATGCCTTGGAACAACATAGTAGCTGGAGTCCTATTATTGTTTTTCTTGATCTTTTTTTAATTTTAAATTTATTTAAATTGAACAGTGATTGTTTTACAACCTGGTACTGTTTATACCACCTCCTAATCTTCCTGAACACTTAATACCAATATTACATGCATCCAGTTTCCCAAACACTTTTGTTACATAAAGTAAAATTTCACTCAGAAGTCCCAGTTGATAAATTGTCTTTGGAAAATAAATAACCAGATAATACAATAATCCTGGTACATTATGCTTGCCAGCCAAACTAACTAAATTTCATTCTCCACACCTTAGGTCTGTCAGAACCTTTCCTACCTCTTGGATACATTTTATTCAATTTATGGTCTTTTTTTGCTCCATTTATATCCTGCTGAATCCCCACATCTGACAAGTGTAAGTGATGGCTCCCATGGGACAGAATAAAATAGAATCCATTAGAAAAAAATCTACTCAGTGTTTTTTGTATTTTTTTTTTAATAGTGATTGTGGAAATGTGGTTATTTTGGAAGAATAGTTTTCAGATCTTTTGTTATTTCTCTATAAATGAACACTCATAAAATAATGTACATAAAATACTGAAGTAATATAGTATTACTTTTTCTAGTCTTTTCACTTTGGGAAATTTTGTATCGAGAACAGTAAGGAAAGCAAGCTTTTTGATCAACTTCTCACATTTAAAAAGCTCTGATTTCTTCCATTTTAGTAATTTCTATAGCCCTTCCACTAAGAACTCCAACAGAGCTTCCTCTTCTTAGAACAAGGTTACTAACATGATAAGCCATTTTCACTTTATTACTTTCCCCATCCCATCCAATTTAAAGCCTTTAATTTAATCACTCCGTCTTTTTAAAGAGTTCATGCTTTCTCCTGGCCTAGTACAAAATATGTATGCCTCTCCTTTGAAAAAGGACCCAGGAAGTGGACTTGTAAAGGTCTAATAGTCTCATCAGATACTATACTCAAATGTTAAATGCCTTACTGACATTCAAAAATTCAACTTGGGTCTCAGAGTGGGAAAAAAAAAAGTCATGCCACTCAGAATTCAGAAACCATAACATATCATCTACTGAGTGAGGATATGAAATCTGTCTGGTTCGAGGAGTATTTTCAAATCTTGATAAAGAATAAGGAGTTCAGTTTACATGGTGGAAAAATGATATTGCATTTTATTGTTTTGAAAAAATTCTGAAGAAAGAAGTTTATCAGTCCCTGCATATAATCTCAATTAAATTTACAAGCATTTAATTATCAAAATCCCTTTCCTCTTGGCACATATTTGTTATGGATTATAGGATTAAGAAACTCAAAAATAACAGTATCTATTCAGTTGTGAGATAGAGAACTGCTATTCTAATTTTAAAATTACTCTGCCACATTCTGTATTATACCTTTTCAGAAAAAAAGCCACTTAATTAAGTAACTCCTAGTTTACATAAAAATTGCTCCCAAAGGAATGAGAACTCAGAGCTGTGTCTCAGTCATTTTTGTATTGTTGATGCCTATTATATATTATAGTTTGTTTTATGTACTTAAAAAAGTATTTGTTACAAGAATAAATGAAAAGAATCTTGAACACAAAGTCTCTAATACAAAGGAATCTTTCTTCCCTTGAAACATATCTTACTCTAAAAATAAGCTTCTCTTCCTTATTATTCATCTGGTACCTGCTTGCCCCTTAAATTCACATTCTTTGAGCATACTGATATTTTGATGCAGTTTGTGCCATGATAGACACCCACCCACTAATTGATGCAGTAAGTGTTCACTAAGCCTCTACTGTATGTCATGTGGGTGGTAATCAATCACTGCTTCTCCGTAAACAGTACTGAAAAGTTGTTACAGGAGGTCAAGATACAGATAGTCATCCTCAACTTTAGGCTTTGGTACTCTTTGGAGCAAGAAATAGCAGCCCACTCCAGTATTCTTGCCTGGAAAACTCCATGGACCGAGGAGCCTGGTGGGCTACAGTTCATGGGGTCGCAAAGAGTTAGACACAACTGAGTGACTAACAATGTTCTCTTTTATTTAAAGCAGTATACAATCTCTTCAAATTTCATGGCTGCAGTCACCATCCAAAGTGATTTTAGAGCCAGGGAAGAGGAAATATGGCACTACTTGAAGTTTTTCCCTTTCTATTTACCATGAAGTGATGGGATTGCGTGCCTTGATCTTCATTTCTTGAGTATGGAGTTTTAAGCTGGCTTTTTTTCACTCTCCTTCACTTTCATGAAGAGGCTCTTTAGTTCCTCTTTGTTTTCTGCCGTTAGAGTGGTATCATCCCCATATCTGAGGCTGTTGATATTTCTCCTGGCAAACTTGATTACAGCTTGTAACTCATCCAGCCCAGCATTTCACATGATGTGCTCTGCATAAATAACTGGGTGACGGTATTGTACTTCCTCAATTCTGAACCAGTCAGTTGTTCCTTTCAGGGTTATAACTGTTGCTTCTTGACCCGCATACAGGTTTCTCAGGAGACGGGTAAGATGGTCTGGTATTCCAATATCTTTAAGAGTTTTCCACAGTTTGCTATGACCCACACAGTCAAAGGCTTTAGTGTAATCAATGAAACAGAGGTAGAGGCTTTCCTGGAATTCCCTTGCTTTCTCTATGATCCAGGAAATGTTGGCAATTTGAACCTGGTTCCTCTGCCTTTTCTAGATCCAGCTTGAACATCTGGAAATTCTCAATTCATGTAATGCTGAAGTCTACCTTGGAGAATTTTGAGTACAACCTTACTAGCAAGGAAGATGAGTGCAATGTTTTACTGTCGCATATGTTAGAGCAGAGATATAATTGGGAAAAACCATGTTAGAGACCTTGAATGACCCCAGTAAATACATTTGAAGGATTGATCTGCTGTGCTTAAAATATAAAAAGAAAATAATAGATATTTCCCATTTGAATAAATTCTCCCCACTTCCACACCCACAATGGCCATTTTCACTTTAATAATCTCAGCTCACTTTCCCCCCATTTTACTTTCTCTAATGCTTCTAGCAAAGTACCAGGTAGAGTTACCACGACTGGGTTTTAGGATCTTTAGATCAGGCCAATATAAAGCCCAAATCTTTCCCTTAAGAAGTCTTTTCTCCCACAGTTCAACTCTTAAATCCTGTAAATGTTATTGCAGCTGTAACCCTATCTTGAATGGGAAGCAGGTTTTGCTTGAAAGATTTATCTTTGTAGTATAAGATGGCTTTATAGCCATGCATACCATTTATTGAGCTGACAACGAGGTTGTAATTTTTCTGAGGGGGAAAAAAAAAGCTTTTTAGGGAGTATGATGAATGAAGGCAATGCTTATGTGCAGTTACACCTTTTTTTAAGGGGATAATTAAGAAGAGATTTCTGACAGGGAAATCCAAATAGGATGGCCCTGACCCATGGCTCTTTTTCCCCACTTTTTGAAAATTCTTGCTTCATCTTTTGGGGCTCCTGATCTTCATGGTGGTGCCATATAAAAACCTATTATCAAAAACACTCAAACTAAAGCCATACTTCTCCCACAGGGAATTATATTTCTACAGAAATCAAAGTCTCAAGCTGAAGGAATCAACTGCAGAGGTAGGATTTCAAGCATGTCAAATGTACCAATTAGCTTCTTAAAGGAGTTTTGTTAAAGTGACCTTTTCCTTTACTTATTCTGTAGAATAAAGTAAGTGAAAAGAGAAATTATAAGACTAACATTTTGTATTTCTTGAAAACTAAGACCTTTTAATGTAGCTGAGACTCAGGGCATAGCTGGCCTCAGCTATTAAAAGTAACAGTGCAGAAATGGACAATAGCAATTTAGTGCTTCCAGGTATCTTTTTGCACAGTGTTTTCTCTATTCTACCTAGAAACTTTTTGCTTGCTCTGATAATTCTTTAACTGCATCCTAAACCTGGCATGTACTTGAGGTAACTGAACTCTAATCCAGCCATTGCTTCAAGGATCCTTTGGAGTAATTCTTTTTTGATTCTTTCCTTTTTTGAAGTTTCCATCAGCTTCTCTCTTATTCAGGGTACCCATATTTCAGGAGAAGAAACAAAAGTTAGGATTCACCATAACGAGTTTAAGCTTAGGTTCATGATACATTAGGGCTAGAAGGGCTGTTACTTGTCTACTAGTCTAAAATCTGGTAAAACAAGAAACTTGCTTTTGGAGAAGATAAGTGGCTGACGTAAATTAAAATGACTGCTTACTGGAGAATTGATTCCTGTTGTTTTATGAGATTATTTGCATGAATAAGCCTGAGCTCTACTTTCAATCTCATCACTTACTCTATTCAGATGTCCCTCTCTTGTCCAAACCAGTGGAATAATTCACACTTTCTTCACAAAGGCTTAACACACCGGTAGGTTATGATTTTTTGTGAAAATGCAGTAAACTGTGTTTAATACACTCTGGAGAATTTCAAGCTAGATATAAAAAGCTGGTTATCCCATGGATTATGTGAACAAGAGCTAGATAAAGTTTGTTTTTTTTTTTTAAGAGATAAAGTTTAGAAATGACTCAGTTGAATACATCTTCATGTCACATAGTGCTCAGCCAAATATTATTAATGGAAGATAGTAGATGAAATTATAAATGATCATGAAAGTAAAGAGTATATTAGATGATATGCCCAGGAATGTACAAACAATACCTTAACTCAGCTACCTTTTTTATTTTAATTTCAGGCAAGAAGTAAATGTATGAGAAATGTGATACAAGGGAAAGATCATATTTTATCCAGATTTATCCCCCAATAGATTATTTAATTTTCAAAGTTAGGTTACCTAAGCCTATGAGATCTCCTTTCATTCCTTAAGCACAAACTTGAATTTAGGAATTTAGCCACCTCTGACTGTACCAATGGAAAGAGAAATGAAAGGAGTACCAGAACTGGCTGAGTCAGCTTATCAGTTATGGAGAATTCATGTATTTTACTTTTCTTTATGAGAGAACCACCAGAAAACAACAGTCTCTTAATAGGCAGATAAAAACCTAGACCCTGACTGTATGAAAGGAAGAAGAGAGAGTGTACATGTACATTGTGTATTAACACAGTTACCATGCAGTAGTTAATACAGATAAATTAGCATTTTACCTCTATCAACAGAAATAAACCAAGCAGAATAGCCATCTCCATGGGAATTACAGAAGTGGGCTGAGAGGATTTAGGAGAAGTAGAAGAACTAATACTTTTAGTTGTCTGTAAACATATACTTATTTCCTGAAATATAAACCATATTCCCAATTTGTAATCTCTTGATGTTAGTGGGAAAAAAAGTAACATTTATCCAGGTCTTTCCTGGTGGCTCAGATGGTAAAGAATCTGCCTGAAGTACAGGAGATCTCGGTTCAATACCTGGGTTGGGAAGAACTTCTGGAGAAGGGAATGGCAACCAACTCCAGTATTCTTGCCTGGAGAATTCTATAGATGGAGGCGCCTGGTGGGCTACAGCCTATGGAGTCTCAAAGAGTCAGACACGACTGAGCAACTAACACAGAAGCACACACAACATTTATCCAGAATAAGTTAACTACCAAGATTCAATATAAAGCAGTTAATTCAATGTGAACTTTATTTGTAACATAAAATTACTTATATATAAAAGGTCCTTGTCATGTAGATGTTCTATACTTATTTTGAATTCACAATTTGTAGGCAAGTTCTACTCTATATAGACTCAAACTAGAAAATAAAAATTTCCAGTACTAAGGGGTCATTTTTCTCCCATAGCTGAGTAGTTTCCAGGCAACAATCTGGGGTCAGCCAATGTCCGTGGTTTGCATTTTTAGCACAGGTCAAACGGTGACCTCAAATCCTGTATAATGCCAAATATATTATGAAAGAGTTTAGGCTCCAATCATTTACATTTAAATGAGAAATATGTTTTACTCTGATATGTTGGCAGTGGTTCAGTGCAAATGACCCGTTTTTACACATTGACGTTTTGCAAGGCTTTAGAGCAATTGGCTTGAAATTCGAACACTTATCTCTGAGTTTCATGCCTCCGGTGTATGAAGGAGTGCTTTTGTGGAATTGTGTCCAGTTATTTCTATTGAATTCCCACCTCCATAAAGTTCTAAGAAATGAGAACAGTGCTTAACTGTCAAAGTGAGATTTTGCTTTAAATAAAAGTCAATTTATTTTTAGCCTATTATATAGGATCAAATTTGGAATGGAAACATTCATGTTTATACATTGCCCTCATTAAATCATTTTAATCAGCAAACAACAGTTTTAAAGCAGCACAGTCTATTAAAATACTGCAGTGTTGGAAAGAGAGCACATTAATGTGAACTCCACATGGAAACCAAGCACTATGGTTGTTTATTAAACCCTTTCAATTATAAGTCCTACTTTTATTTTCCTTCAGTTATACTAAATGTCATAGATTAGTCTAGATGGATTTTAAACTCCTCCCTATTTTGAAGCTGTTCCAAATAGGGCCAAATGTGTCTGCAGGGAAGAAGATGAAGCCTGATTCTACCACCTACTACTTGTATAACCTTGGGAAATTTTAAAACTTTGTGTCTTAAGTTTCTCATTTGAAGAAATTGGGATAGAAATATAGTATCTACCTCACAAGATTGTTATGAAGACTATATGTAATAGTGTATATAAAACATTTACAGTTTTTTATCCTATGTCATAAACGCTCAATGAAATTTCAGAGTTAAGGTGTAAAAATAGATAACAAAGAGGTGATTTTCCCGGCACTTTTTATGCTATAAGTGATTCAGCTCTTAGGATATCATTTTATAATTCTAAGGCATAAAATCATCAAAAGTCAGTGTGAGTGGTACAGAATGTGCTCTGGGCATTTAAGAAAGATGGAACTCAATAAAGACTAGAATCAGAACCTAGCTTCTCAATTTAGCAATTGTGTGCTTTCAGGAGAAACCAGTCTCAGTATTCTAAGTTTTTCATCTCTAAATTGAGTATAATTACCTTTATCTTCTTTACAGTATTAATATGAGATGTATTTTTTTTTCAACTGGAAAGTTATATTGCAACTTAATATTACTGTCTTTACAGACATCTCAGAAGGTGTGAGATTTAAATAAGTTTGAGAAATGGAAAGAAGGATTAAGGAGTTTTTTCCACTATGCAGTGTATACTCCAGAGCATCACTATTTACCTTCATTGTAACATATCAAAATTTTATTTTGAGAAAAAAGTTGGAAACTAAGATAAAACTTAGCTAACCAGTACCATCAGATTTGATGTTAGTTCAATATATATTTTGTTGTTTAATCTCTAAGTTGTGTCCTCTTTTGCAATTTTCTAGGCTTCTCTGTCCTTGGGATTTCCCAAGCAAGAATACTGGAGTGGGTTGCAGTTTCATTCTCCAAGGGATTTTCTTGACCCAGGGATCAAACCTGTGTCTCCTGCATTGACAGGCAGATTTTTTTAACTACTGATCCACCTGGGAAACTATGGATACGTGTAAACCTACATGGATGTTATCAGATGGATGACTTAATTAAACTAAGCTTTGTAATTACAATGCAAATCTTTCATCCAAGAATGAAAATATATTATGTAAAAACTCCAAATTAGATTTGGGGTTTATTGTAATAAAGATCTATGCATGGCTAATGAGACAATATGACATTTATATTTGCATATCCTATTAATTTTTGTGCAACACTTATACAATTATCAAATTTTGTGCTGGGTTTTATAATGTAAATGAACATATTAAAACAACACAATTAATGCAATGCTTCACGTGTAGGTAACTTAATGCTACCCTATTTAGCTAACAGTGACACTTGCTTATATTTATCCTAAGTGCTTTAATTTAAATAGTGTGTGACAATATGCATGAAGATGATTCTGAGCTCAAACTCAAGAAACTCAATTTGTTCATGGTCTCACATGTGCCATCCATCTTTGATTATAGGTATACTTATCCTTCTATAGTTTCTTGCATTCATGGAAAAGGGAAATTACTGTCTTCTTTTCCTTGGTTATGAACTTGAGTATTATGTGCAGAGCACATTCATTGTAACAAGAAAAATAAATCCTTATAAGATCAAATATAATCAATATCAGTTAGTCCATGAGAACAAACCTCATTCTCCGACATATTCCAATTACATACTGGGAAATCACATCCACTTTTCCAGCAAAACATGGTGTTTCCATGAGCTCCAAAATACTTTAATAGAATGGAACCCTGTAGTGATAGTTAATTTTACAGGTCAACTTGTCTGAACACATTGTCAGGGTTAAACATTATGTCTGAGTATATCTGCAAAAGTATTTCCAGATGAGATTAGAATTTGAATCAGTGGACTCAGTAAAATAGATTGCCCTTATCAATGAGGATGGGCATCATCCAAACCACTGAAAGGCCTATATGCAACAAAAGGCAGAGGAGAGAAGAAATTGCCTCCTTTTTCCCATCTGCATACTTAAATGGGGACATTGGCCTTCTCCTGCCCTGGGACAGGGAATTATACCATTTGTGTCCACGCTGCTCAAGTCTTTGGACTTGGACTTAATTACAGCACTGGATTTCCTGGGTTTCCCTCTTGCCAATGACAGACTGTGGGGCTTCTCAGCCTCCATAATCACTTGAGCCAATCATTTCTTCATAATATCTATCTAGCTATGGAATCTACTGAATTTATAGTATTAGATGAGATTCTCCAGAAAAGAAATGGGATATCTCCTTTTCTCTCTCTCTCTTGCTAGTTTTGTGTTTCTGTGAAATATACATATCCCAGATGGAATCAATAGGTGACCTGTGTGTGTGTGTCTTTTTTCCTGTAGATAAATAGATGGGTAGATAATAGATAATTAGACATAGCTCATGGGAAAGTATGAATACATCCTATATAAAACACTATATAAATAGTTTAGCTTAAAAATCCCATTTATCTGGAGAACCCTGATTAATATACTGCTAAAACTATTTGTAAAACTAATAAATCCAGGATCGGGTAGAGAGGAAGGTGGGAGGGGGGATTGGGATGGGGAATACATGTAAATCCATGGCTGATTAATGTCAATGTATGACAAAAACCACTACAATATTGTAAAGTAATTAGCCTCCAACTAATAAAAATAAATGAAGAAAAAGAAAAGAGAGAATAAAATGATATAAGAATGCAAAAAAAAATTCCAATTAGGTTTTGCACGGAATTCATCATTTATTTCATACTCCATAAGAACTAAATTCTTTCTCATTCCTAAGATTTTCTCTCAAGCTTCATTTTGAGCAAAGAAATTTTTCCCCTATGTGTCTCTATACATTAATTCTTGTTTTCACTTCAACATAACATTCCTTATCTTTCCAGCCCTCAGCAGTCCCTAGGTTTTCTGTGTTCAGAGAATGTCCAATATATTACTGAACCAGACCTTCAGTTGGAGCCTAAATAGATTCTTAGACTATAGACCACAAAATAATAATATAAAATAAGAATACAAAGCAAAATTTCAAAAACAACAATAAAAGGAAATTCTGTCAAGTCTAGATTCCAATATTTCCACTTAAATCAGCTTGAAAATGGAAAATATGTAATAGTTAAGAACATGTACCCAAGCCTTAAACCATGCATATGTATACTAAGGAATTGTCAACATTCTAAAATTTTCTATAGTATAAAGATTCTAGATACCTGGAAATCATAAGCAAGAATATGCTTAGTGATTTGTAATAAGTACTGAAAAGATGAAGAAAGATAAATGAAAATTGAAAAAAACATTGTTTTCTTTTTTAACTAAAGAGCTTCTTGATGAAAGTGAAAGAGGAGAGTGAAAAAATTGGCTTAAAGCTCAACATTCAGAAAACTAAGATCATGGCATCTTGTCCCATGACTTCATGGCAAAAAGATGGGGAAACAGTGGAAACAGAGGCTGACTTTATTTTGGGGGCTCCAAAATCACTGCAGTTGGTGATTGCAGCCATGAAATTAAAAAAACGCTTACTCCTTGGAAGAAAAGTTATGACCAACCTAGATAGCATATTAAAAAGCAGAGACATCTACTTTGTTAACAAAGGTCTGTCTAGTCAAGGCTATGGTTTTTCCAGTAGTCATGTATGGATGTGAGAGTTGGACTATAAAGAAAGCTGAGCGCCGAAGAATTGATTCTTTTGAACTGTGGTGCTGGAGAAGAGTCTTGAGAGTCCCTTGGACTTCAAGGAGACCCAACCAGTCCATCCTAAAGGATATCAGTCCTGGGTGTTCATTGGAAGGACTGATGTTGAAGCTGAAACTCCAATACTTTGGCCACCTGATGCGAAGAGCTGACTCATTTGAAAAGACCTCAATGCTGGGAAAGATTGAGGGCAGGAGGAGAAGGGGACGACAGAGGATGAGATGGTTGGATGGCATCACTGACTCAATGGACATGGGTTTGAGTGGACTCCGGGAGTTGGTGATGGACAGGGAGGCCTGGCATGCTGTGGTTCATGTGATTGCAGAGTTGGACACGACTGAGCAACTGAACTAGCTAACTTTTTTAATGAGAACAGGATGGAATGCCAAGCAGTAACTTTTACTAATCTAAAACAAAACATTTTTGGTTTTCTCTCTCCTCACCTTAAACCCTTTATCTTTACTTAACCATTTGTAAGGTTAATTGCCATTCCCATCCTGAATACTAAAATGAACTTTACATCTTATTTATAATCAAGATACAAGACTGGCACAACCTTAGTTCTCTTATTTTTTGTTTTTAATTCAGCTAAATTTTGCATGCAGTGAATGCACAGATATTTGCTGAAAATTTCTGATGAGTTTTGATAAATATATAGTCCTGTGCAAATATAAATTTAATCATAATGTAAAACATTTCCTTTATCAAATGGATCATGTTTTTCTGCTTGTTGTTTGAAAATTTTTATTAAGTGATGACAATGTTATGTGCTTGATCATAATATTTTCTTTAAAGTGTGTATTTTCCATATATTGGCTGCTTTTATGTATGAAATTACTTAACCTAAAGATTTTTCTTTTCTCTTACTTTTCCTAGGCATTTTTTTTAAGATTGCCATTTATATTGGATACAAAATGATATTAAGAGAAGTGACATTTGGGGAAGAGGATTCACTTTTATTTATTCACCTCTATAAATCATGAATGTTGAAAAAAATACCTTTACAGCAGTAGTCCTAAGTAGAGATGTAGTACAAATGCAAATCTAAATTTCCCCAAATATAAGAAAGTAATCTGAAAATTGTTTCTTTCCTAATACACATCTGCTATAAAGTAAATGACCAAAGGAATAAATCACCTAATAGGGGATTAGAACCTAGAGTTAGATGATCTCTATGGGTCATCTCAGCACTATGGGTCATTCTGGTCTAGCAATTAAAACATGAAGTTTACTATATATCAGGCAACAAATAGATGGTATAACATTGACAGCTTCATTTAGTTCTAACAATAACTCTGTGCTGAGTTAAGTCTGTGTATGTTTCATAGATGCAGAAAGATGAAGAGATTGACCAGTGTCACAATGGAGTTAAATGGCCAACATGGGAATGAATCTAATTTATATCCGATCCCAAAGCCTGTTTGTAATCTTACAGACCCAGAGGGATGGGATGGGGAGGGAGGTGGGAGGGTGGATCAGGATGGGGGATACATGTAAATCCATGGCTGATTCATGTCAATGTATGGCAAAAACCACTACAATATTGTAAAGTAATTAACCTCCAACTAATAAAAATAAATGGAAAAAATAAAATAAAGACAGTGATGCTACATATAAAAAATAATCTTACAGTGCATTTTTTAATGTCTCTTTCATACCCTTTCTGTTTTTAAATTGAGTTTTTTCTTTTCTAATTTGAGTTATCTAAAAACAATTATGCCTTTTGAAGACATGGGAAATCTATTAAAATAATTCACATACATGTCCCTTCTATCAACGGGTGACTTATTTTAGTGAAACTAGAGTCCATTCCATAAGCATGAAACACTTTTTCCTTTGATTTTGTCCTTAATGTCACTACTATAGGCAACACAGACTGGAGGAAAGACATTTGACTATCAGTTTGTCAGTGGTACAGCAGAAACGGAGGCGACCTTTTTAAAGGCATAATTATTCATGTCAGTGCCAGATATAAACATTCTTTTTAAATTTTTGGTATTGTCACATCTAGAAACAAAGTACAAGAGTCCAAAATAGGTCATTCTCAAAACGTTGAAAAAGGAACAGAGAAAATCAAGCGCACAACTGCAGTGCTTGTTATTGCTATAGCTATTGTTACTTAGCAAATCTCGGAACAAAGGCAGATACAGCATCTACAATATACTCCTACTCACTGTCCTGAATGTGTTCCATTACTCAAATGAAGAAGTTGCCAAGATTTTTTAAGTTATCATTTGTTATATTATAATGCTAATACAGAAAGAAGAAACTATTTCCCATGACAAAATGCTAGTAAGAGCCTCTGCTAATGAGGTTTTTGTCATATTAGTGCAAACAAATGCCAATATGATATAGAACTATTATGAATAAAATTCTTAATGTGGCAGCCCTCATGGGGAAAATATTGAATACACAACAAAGATATTGGCAGTGTGTATGAGTGAGTGTGTGTGTGTAAAAGAAGCTGAAAGAATGAATGAGATCCTGAGTTATTTCAACCATATCAAAGATATCAAACCAAAAGCAATTAACATGGAAAAGAGATTGATAATGTTAAATATACAAAGAAACAAAAGGAGATCTAATGGGAAAAGATCCCTTCATATTATGATCGTAAGATGCATTGGGGTAAAAATTCATAATTTATATTTATTTTTAGAAAGCAAGCAAAATAATGAATATGTAAAGTACTTTACCTGAAAAGTATGTTGCTATTATTAATATTACTCATAAGAACTCATATTACTCATAAAAAGAGATTTTTCTGAGATGATGTATCATGTCACTGAACATACCAGTTTTTTATCATGATAAAAACAATTCGTTTTCCTTATTATGAATGCATTTTTAGCTATTAAATTATTTAGAGAGTCTGAAAGCTGGAAGGTCCCAGTTCAGTTTAGTGGCTCAGTCGTGTCTGACTCTTTGCGACCTCATGAATCACAGCACACCAGGCCTCCCGGTCCATCACCAAGTCCCAGAGTTTACTCAAACTCATGCCCATCGAGTCGGTGATGCCATCCAGCCATCTCATCCTCTGTCGTCCCCTTCTCCTCCTGCCCCCAATCCCTCCCAGCATCAGGGTCCTTTCCAATGAGTCAACTCTTTGCATGAGGTGGCCAAAGTACTGGAGTTTCAGCTTCAGCATCAGTCCTTCTAATGAACACCCAGGACTGATCTCCTTTAGGATGGACTGGTTGGATCTCCTTGCAGTCCAAGGGACTCTCAAGACTCTTCTCCAACACCACAGTTCAAAAGCATCAATTTTTCAGCGCTCAGCTTTCCTCACAGTCCAACTCTCACATACATACATGACCACTGGAAAAACCATAGCCTTGACCAGATGGACCTTTGTTGGCAAAGTAGCGTCTCTGTTTTTTAATATGCTATCTAGGTTGGTCATAACTTTCCTTCCAAGGAGTAAGCGTCTTTTAATTTCATGGCTGCAATCACCATCTGCAGTGATTTTGGAGCCCCCAAAAATAAAGTCTGACACTGTTTCCACTGTCTCCCCAAATATTTCCCATGAGGTGATGGGACCAGATGCCATGATCTTAGTTTTCTGAATGCTGAGCTTTAAGCCAACTTTTTCACTCACCTCTTTCACTTTCATCAAGAGGCTTTTTAGTTCCTCTTCACTTTCTGCCATAAGGGTGTTGTCATCTGCATATCTGAGGTTATTGATATATGGAAGGTCCCAGGTGCCCTTTATTTGTGTTGTGCATTCTGTCTTTGATCCACCACCTACTTTAATTTTGCTGTAACAGTATCTATCAAGAAAATTTATTACTTTACCCTTGTCAACAAATTATATGTGCAAGCCATTTATCAAAAAGTATTTCTTGACTTCTGATTGATAACCACTTCAAGAGGTATGTATTAATTTTGAAAAATAAGACATTATTTCTCAAGAAGATAAAACTTGAGAATTATACTGCCATTAATAAATCTAAATTGAGTTATATTATAGCAGAAAGCTTTCTTTGGTGGCTCAGTGGTAAGGAATCTACCTGCAAATGGAGAAGATATGAGTCTGATCCCTGGGTTGGGAAGATCACCTAGAGAAGAAAATGGCAAACCACTCTAGTATTCTTGCCTGGGACATCCCATGGACAGAAAATCCTTTCAGGCTTCAAGCCATAGGGTCAAAAGAGTCAGACATGACTTAGCGACTATACCACAAACCATTACCACCACAGCAGGAAAATGGTAGAGATAATCTGACCACAATAAGAATCAACAAAAATAATTCCCCACATGTGGTTTACAGGCTCTGCAGATCATCTCCTGGTTTCAGTTTAGTTCAGTCCCTCAGTCGTGGCTGACTCTGCCTCTCCATGAACTGCAGCATGCCATGCTTCCCTGTTCATTATCAACTCTTGAGCCTTGCTCAAACTCATGTCCATTGAGTTGGTGATGCCATCCAACCATCTCATTCTCTGTCGTCCCCTTCTCCTCCTGCCTTCAATCATTCCCAGCATCAGAGTCTTTTCCAGTGAGTTTGTGATTTGCATCTGGTTGCCAGAGTATTGGAGTTTCAGCTTCAACATCAGTCCTTCCAATGAATATTCAGGACTGATTTCCTTTAGGATGAACTGGTTGGATCTCCTTGGAGCCCAAGGGACTCTCAAGAGTCTGCTCCAACACCACAGTTCAATAGCATCGATTCTTTGACACTCAGCTTTATTTATAGTCCAGCTCTCACATCCATACATAACTATTGGAAAAACCATACCTTTAAGTAGATGAACCTTTGTTGGCAAAGCAATGTCTCTGCTTTTTAGTATGCTGTCTAGGTTAGTCATAACTTTTCTTCCAAGGAGCAAGGGTCTTTTAATTTCATGGCTGCAGTCACCATCTGCAGTGATTTTGGAGGCCCCCAAAATAAAATCTATCACTGTTTCCGTTGTTTCCCCCATCTATTTGCTGTACTGTGATGGGACTGGATGCTATGATCTTAGTTTTCAGAATGTTAAGTTTTAAGCCAACTTTTTCACTCTTCTCTTTCACTTTCATCAAGAGACTCTTCACTTCTTCAATTTTTGCCATAAGGGTGATGTCATCTGCATATGTGAGGTTATTGATATTTCTCCGGACAATCTTGATTCTAGCTTGTGCTTCATCCAGCCTGGCATTTAACATGATGTACTCTGCATATAAGTTAAATAATCAGGGTGATGACATAAGGCCTTGATGTACACCCTTCCTGATTTGGAACAACTCTGTTATCCCATGTCCAGTTCTAGCTGTTGCTTCTTGACCTGCACACAGATTTCTCAGAAGGCAAGTTAGGTTAAAAAAAAAAAAAGAAGGAAAATAAGGTGGTCTGGTATTCCCATCTCTTGAAGAGTTGTCCACAGTTTGTTGAGATCCACACAGTCAAAGGCTTTGGTGTAGTCAATGAAACAGAAGTAGATGTTTTTCCCCACTTCAGTATTCTAGCCTGAAGAATTCCATGTACTGTATAGTCCATGGGGTTGCAAGGAGCCAGATGTGACTGACTGACTTTCACTTTCACTTTCAATACAGTATAAAAAGTGGTGCCATCAAAAATATAAAATGGCAAGAAAAAAAAGGTTGGAGCTTTATAGGCACATGAAGATAAGTTGCTCTCTGTCTAAAACAGATTGTTTTATACATGAATATACTCTATGTAAACCTCATTGTAACCATAAAGACAACATCTAGAGTAGGTTCACAAAACATAAAAAAGGGAACAGAGCATATAACCATGGGAAAATAATCAATTTACAAAGGTAAGCATATTCAGAGGGCAAAAAGAAACAATCTGAAGAGAAAATAACCAGAAAGCAAAGAATAAGATGTCAATATTAAGTCCCTATATACTAATAATCATTCTAAAGGTAATAAGGTTGGATTCACCAATGAAAAGGCACCGAGTGGTTGGATACTTTAAAAAAAAAGAAGACCCACCTGTATACTTTAGCCAAGAGACTCATTTCACCTCTAAAGACATAAAGCCTCAAAGTGAATGGATGGAACAAGATATTCCCTGCAGATGCAAACCAAAAAAGAGTGGGATTAGCCATACTTATACTAGACAATATAGATTTCAACAAAAAAAGGTAACAGAAAATGAAGGTCATTACAGAATGATAAATAGGTTGATTATTCAAGAAGATAAGCAATCATAGATGAATGTACACCAAACACTGGAGCACCTGAATAAACAATCACTAATGGATCTGAAGGGAGAAAAGAACAGCTATACTAGTAGGGACTTCAATACCCCACTGTCAGCAATGGGTAGATCATTCAGACAGAAAATCAACAAGGAAACATTGGAATTAAACTATACTTCAGATGAAATAGATTTAGCAGACACATATAGAGTATTCACTCTAACAGCAGCATAATACACATTCTCTCAAAAGCACACAGTACATTCTCCAGGATAGATCATATAATAAACCACCTTTTATCAAATTTAAGGTGATTGAGCTCATACCAAATAACTTTTCTGACCTCAGTGGTATAAAACTAGCAATCAACAAGAGGAAAGCTGAAAATCTATAAATATGTGGAAACTCAATGACACACTCCTGAATAGCCAATAGCTGAAAGAAGAAATTGAAAAGAAATAAGCTATCTTGAAACAAATGAAAATGGAAACACATCACATCAAATCTTATGGAATACTGTGAAAATAATTCTGGAAAAAGAGGTTTACAGGGATAAATGTATATGTTATGAAGTCAGAAAGATTTCAAATTAAAAAAAAATAATTTTACACCTCAAGGAACTAAAAAGAAGAACAAATTATTCCCAAAGTTAGAAGAACAAGGAAGTAGTAAATATCTGAACAGAAGTAAATTAAGTAAAGTCTAGAAAAACAGTAGAATGCATAAATGAAATTAAGAGCTAGTTTATTGGAGAGTTAAACAAAATTGACAAACCTTTATCTATACTAAGAAAAAAGACTCAAAATTAAAATTAGAGAAACATTGCAAATAATGCTACAGAAAAATAATGAATAATAAGAAAATACTATGAAAAATATATGCCAATAAATGGATAAATTCATTCCTAGAATGATATAGCTTAGTGAGACCAAATTAGGAATAAATAGAAAATCTGAACAGAACAATGACATGTAAAGAGATGAATCGGTATAAACTTCCCAACACAGAAACCACAGGACCAGATAGCAAATTCTAGATAACACTTGAAGAAATAACACCAACTCTTCTTAACCTTCTCCAAGAACTGAAGAGAAGGAAATACTGCCAAAATTTTAAATGAGCCAACATTACACTGACACCAATTTCAGTTAAGAACACCAAAAGTAAAGAAAATTATAGACTCATATCCCAGATGATATGAGAAAAGGTCAGTTTTCATTCCAACCCCAAAGAAAGATAATGCCAAAGAATGTTCAAACAACTGTACAATTGCACTTATTTCACATGCTAGCAAGGCAATGTTGCAAGTCTTTCAAGCTAGGCTTCAGCAGTATGTGAAACAAGAACTTCCAGAAGTACAAGCTGGATTTAGAGAAGGCAGAGGAACCAGAAATCAAACTGCCAATATTCATTGGATCATAGAAAAAGAAAGAATTCCATAAAAATATCTACTGCTGCTTCATTGACTATGCTAAAGCCTTGATCGTGTAGATCACAACAAACTGTGGAACTTTCTTAAAGAGATGGGAATACCAGACCACCTGACCTGCCTCCTGAGAAACATGCATGCAGGACAAGAAGCAACGGTTAGAACTGGACATGGAAAAGTGGATTGGTTCAAAATTGGGAACGGAGTATGTCAAGGCTCTATATTGTCACCCTGCTTATTTAAAACATATGCAGAGGATATCATGTGAAATGCCAGGCTGGATGAATCACAAGCTGGAAACAAGATTTCTGGGAGAAATACCAACAACCTCAGATATGCAGATGACACCACTTTAATGGCAGAAAGAGAAGAGAAACTACAGAGACTCTTGATGAGAATGAAAGAAGAGAGTGAAAAAGCTGGCTTAAAACTTAGCATTCAAAAAACAAAGATCATGGCATCTGGTCCCATCAGTTAAGTTCATCATGTCTGACTCTTTGCAACCACATAGACTGCAGCATGCCAGGATTCCTGTCCATCATCAACTTCCAGAGCTTGCTCAAACTCATGTCCATCAAGTATGTGATGCCATCAAACCATTTCATCCTCTACTGCCCACTTCTCCTCCTGCCTTCAATCTTTCCCAGCATCAGGGTCTTTTCCAATGAGTTAGTTCCATCATATCATGGCAAATAGATGGGGACAAAGTGGAAAAAATGACAAGTTTTATTTTCCTGGGCTCCAAAATCACTACAGATGGTGACTGCAGCCATGAAATTAAAAGACACTTACTCCTTGGAAGAAAAGCTATGACAAACCTAGACAGCATATAAAAAAAGCAGAGACATTATTTTGCCAACAAAGGTCCATCTAGTCAAGGCTATGGTTTTTCCAGGAGTCATGGATGGATGTGAAAGTTGGACTATAAAGAAAGTTGAGTGCCGAAGAATTGATGCTTTTGAACTGTGGTGTTGGAGAAGACTCTTGAGAGTCCCTTGGACAGGAAGGAGATCAAACCAGCCAATCCTAAAGTAAATCAACCCTGATCATTCATTTGAAGGACAGATGCAAGCTGAAGCTCTAATACTTTGGTCGCCTAATTGAAAAGCCAACTCATTGGAAAAGACCCTGATGCTGGAAAAGATTAAGAGAAGGCAGATAAGTGGGTGACAGAAGATTAAACGATTGGATGGCATCATCAACTCAATGGACGTGAGTTTAAGTAAATTCCAGGATATAGTGAAAGACAGGGAGGCCTGGCATGCTGCACTCTATGGGGATATGAAGAGTCAGACATGACTTAGCGACTGATCACCAACACCATGCCATCTACCAGTTACTACTTCTGGGTTAAACTCAAAGAAAATGAAAACAGGATATTAAAGAGATATTCCAAGTTTATTGCAGCATTACTGTAATAGCCAAGGCGTAAAGACAACCTAACTGCCTGTCAATGCATGAATGGATAAAGATGTGATATAACCATTCAGTCCTGAGTAGGAAGTCCATCTTTTGATTTGTGGTAACGTGGTGGATTTTGTGGACATCATGCTAAGTGATGTAAGTCATATACAGAAAGACAAATACTGTGTGATACCACCCATATTTGGAATCTAAAAAAGCCAGATTCATAAAAAATGAGAGTATTATAATTGGTACCAAGGTTAGGGTGGGTTGGTGAGAAAACAGGATAGGTGTTGTTTAGGAGTATAAATTTGAAATGAGGAGTAAATCCTAGAGTTCTAATGCACAGTATAATGAACATTGACAACAACATTGTATTATAATCATTAAACTCATGAAAATCTGAAAATTAAGTATTTCAACCCTCAAAAAGAAATGACAATCATGCAATATGCTAATTATTGCTATGATACAATCATATTACAACATATAAATGCATTAAATTAACATGTTTAACATGTTGCATACCTTAAATTTACCAATGCTGTATGTCAAATATATTTTAATTAAAATAAAACATAAACAAAGACTTAAGTATGATACTGAAAATGCAGCATATAAATTTTTCACCAAGATTTGACCTTGATAAACTTATCTGCAGGATTGGAAACATTAAAAAAAAAAAAAAAAGAATTGGATAGGGATTTGTAGCAAAATAAAATATGCATAAGTGAGCCAGCATGAAGCTGATGGTAAATTAGTGAGTTCCAGTCTAGATGTTGTTATTTAGGCTCATGGTCAGGATCCATTTGAGCAAAACTTCCAAGATCAGGAGAGTTCACAGTTACCATGAGAGAGATATGTTTAGTATTAAGCATATTTTGTAAATGTGGACTTTTCTAAATTCACTGATCATGTATGTTCATAGTATCTACTATAAACTGTATCTTCTACTCAGCAAAAGTAATTATCTGTGATTTTTTACTTGGAAAGAAATGTACTTGTTTAAAAATCTCATAATTCTGCCTTCACCTACCCTCCATATAAAAAGGCAAGCAATATATTTTAAGACTCATGGTTAGTAATTGCAATTGTACAAATATTTTTAAAGCTTTGATTGAAATTGAATATAAAAATCTTTTCTTGATATACCATACAAATACTCCTTACCTAAGTCATTCTGTAGATCTTTCTCAATTTCTAAACAATGTGGTTTCCTTTTATTAAAAACTAGTTGATTGGAGAACAAGATGATAGAGGAGTAGGTGGATGTGTAGTACATCTCTCTCCACGGATACATCAGGAATACACCTTCAGACACAAAAGTGCATGCCCAACATGAGATGAGAGCAGACAGGAGTACCTGACCAGCAGAAAAGAATATATACACCCACACAAAGCTCGGTAGGATGAAGGAACTAGGGGGAAAAGCAGGAGTGTTAGTAGAACTGGATCTGTCCTTGGTGGGTGGGGGAACTGAAGCAGGGGTCCGAGTCCCACACTGGGACAAGTGTCTGAGTCAGAGGAGAAACATTTAAGGCTGAGAGTGAAACAGCTGATCTGTGGCAGCCTGAATGGAATGAGAACCAGACAGTCCTTAATACAGCCATACATACCCTGGACAGGGACACAGGTCCCCTGGAAGGTGCAGTGGCTGGGAACTGGAGTTCAGGGATTGTGGAGTCATCTCAGGGCAAAGGCTGATGTTGACTGTGGGGAGACGGACAGAGGGGATGTGAGGGAGGAGATTGTGGTGGGAAATACCTGTGGAGGAAAACCAGGCGGCTGTGGAAGCAAGGGGATACTGCTGAGTCACATGTAGGGGATGGAGCCATCACCATAGCCTCTCTCCCCCCACACGCCAGCATTGCTAGCTGAACAATAGAGAGTCTGGCCCATCAAATGCCTGAGTAGGATCCCATCCAGGATGCCCCTTTAAGTGACTGATGTGCGGAGTAGAACTCCAGCCAGGGGTGGGCCCTCCATGTGCCTGACTTGCCAAACAACAGAGAAGGACCCCAGGCAAATGAGCCCTCTAAGTGCCTGAACGGGTGGAGCTATGGAGGAAGACTGGTCAAAGAGGCCTTCTGACCGCCACTACAAGAAGCTCAAAGAAAGACTCTGATAGGGCCATAACTCCTGCATCAGACACAGTCCATGTCCCTCCCCACGTGGTGCCGCAAGGGTCCTTGTAAGCCAAACAGTTGTGCCACCTTCACATTCAACTCTCTCTGGGGGCAGAGCTGCCACAGGCAAAAAAACGTCTTGCATCTATGCAAGCAGGATCACTTCAGTAGTGTCTGACCCTTTGTGACCCTGTAGACTGTGGCCAGCCAGGCTTCTCTGCCAGGGAGGGGTTTCTCCAAGCAAGAATATTGGAGCATATTGGCCAATACTGGTTGCCATGGCCTTCTAGAGAACTATATTTCCTGTTGCCCAAGCTGCCAGTTCCCCTGAGTACCTGGTGTGTCCAAAATCCCTGCAGCCCAAGCAGCTGCACCACCTCCACCCCTGGTCCTCACAGGGGCAAACCCAAGTCCTCCAGGGCAGCCTCAGGAGAAAGCCCCAGTGCACGACCCACATGCAGAGTTGGACATAAAACCACAGTTGAAACTCAGGGGCAGTGTGACTAACGAAGAAGACCCAAAACTTTCCCACCAGTTTTAAAAGCTGCAGATTAAATCCATATGATCACCTAGGCAGATTCTGTGTCTATGGAATATATAAAAGGTAACTCAGAGATCCCACAAAACACGCTGGTTCTGATAGCTGCGAACATTGGAGACAAGAATACACAGGAGTAGGACCAGATTAGAATCTGAACTGTTCCCACAACAGGTCCAGAGATCAGCTCAGTGTTGGAGGGCATCCTAGGGAGGTGAGGTGGACTATGACTCTCAGCGAGGGAAAGGACTCTGACAGTAGTGACTCAAGAAAAACAGTTATTACTCTTATGTTTTGACTTGTTCTGTAGATTCTTTTTGATTCCCCCCCCCCCACCCCCATTGTAGCTGTCAGGTTTTTTTGGCACTATGAAATCTAATTAAGCTTTTGAGGTGTTTTTTTTTTTTTTTTTTTTCTTTCTTTCTTTCTCAGTCACATTTTTGATTGTTGTTATAAACCCCTGCCTCTACGTTTTCCTTTTTCTTTTTCTTTTCTCTATCTCTCTTTTTTTTATTTTATTTTATTTTTTTTATTTTTTATTTTTTTGTGTGTGTAATAAAGTTTTATTAAAGTATAAAGGAGATAGAGAAAGCTTCTGACATAGGCATCAGAAGGGGGCAAAAGACTACCCCTTTGCTAGTGTTAGCAATGGAGTTATATACTCTCCAATGAATCCAAAGAATGTCTGGAGGTTGCAAAGACCTCACCAGACCCACTCCCATAATTTACATTTTAAGATAACAGAGTTGGCTAGAAGGTTTAATCCAAAGATTGTCCTCAGGCAGGATACATCCTTGTAAAGACCAGACCTACTCCCATAATTTACATTTTAAGATAACAGAATTAGCCAGAGGGTTTAATCCAAAGACTGTCCTCAGGCAGATGGGGAATACGTGTAACTCTATGGCTGATTCATATCAATGTATGACAAAACCCCCCCCTAAAAAAAAAAATAAATAAATAAATAAAACACATAGTCCAAAAAAAAAAAAAAAAGAAAGAAAGAAAAAAAAATAAATAAACTGCTGTGTCTACATTGTGTTTTTGCAGTTTTGTGGAATTTTCCTTTTTTTTTTAATTTTCTTCTTTTATTTTATTTTTCTTTTGTCTATTTTTTAATTTTAACTTTTAATTTTTTTAAACCTATTATTTTTTTTTGCTATATTTATTCCTTTGTTTGTCTTTCCTACAGTTCTTTTCCCCTTGCAGTTCATCTTGAATGTGTATAAATCTTCTTCATCTGTCTCCATTAACTTTGCATATACATAATTCATTTCTTTCTTTCTTTTCATTCCCCTCAACATATTTGTTAGGTTTTTCTTTTCTTTTTTTTTTTCTTTTTCATTGGTTTTTTCACCACCTTGGCACCTTACTTTATTTTATTTTCCACTTTGTGCTTTAGTTAATTTTCTTATTAACTGGTAAATATAATTTCTGATTTCCTTTGTTCACTGAGTCAGTCTACTGTACTTTAATTTAGTTGGACTCTTTTGACTTTGCTTATGGGTGTATATGTAAATGTGCATATTTCATTACTTTAATTATTATTTGCCTGATTTTGTAACTGCCATTTGTCTGAAGTTTATCTTTAGTTTCTCATTTTTGGGCATTTGCTTTAATCTCACTTAACACCATAACAAATCACTTGTGGAATCTTTGTTTCTGAACAGGTATTAGGCCCTGAGACTTTGGAGTGGGAACACTGACTCCAAGATGATAGACTACTATGGAACTTACCCTTCAGCTCAGTTCAGTTCAGTTCAGTCTCTCAGTCGTGTCCGACTCTTTGCGACTCCATGAATCACAGCATACCAGGCCTCCCTGTCCATCACCAACTCTTGATTTACTCAACTCATGCCCATCGAGTTGGTTATGCCATCCAGCCATTTCATCCTCTTTTGTCCCCTTCTCCTCCTGCCCCCAGTCCTCCCAGACCCCAGAATCAGGGTCTTTTCCAATGAGTCAATCCAATGAGTCAACTCTTCGCATGAGGTAGAAAAAGTATTGGAGTTTCAGCTTCAGCATCAGGCCTTCCAAACAACACCCAGGACTGATCTCCTTTAGGATGGACTGGTTGGATCTCCTTTAGTCCAAGGGACTCTCAAGAGTCTTCTCCAACACCATAGTTCAAAAGCATCAATTTTTCGGCACTCAACTTTCTTCACAGTCCAACTCTCACGTCCATACATGACCACTGGGAAAATCATAGCCTTGACTAGGTAGACCGTTGTTGACAAAATAATGTCTCTGCTTTTTAACATGCTGCCTAGGTTGGTCAAACTTTCCTTCCAAAGAGTAAGTGTCTTTTAATTTTATGGCTGCAATCACCATCTGCAGTGATTTTGGAGCCCCCCCCCCCCAAAAAAAAAAAAATAAAGTCTGACACTGTTTCCACTGTTTCCCATTCTATTTCCCATGAAGTGATGGGACCAGATGCCATGATCTTAGTTTTCTGAATGTTGAGCTTTAAGCCAACTTTTTCACTCTCCTCTTTCACTTTCATCAAGAGGCTTTTTAGTTCATCTTTACTTTCTGCCATAAGGGTGGTGTCATCTGCATATCTGAGGTTATTGATATTTCTCCTGGCAATCTTGATTCCAGCTTGTGCTTCTTCCAGCTCAGTGTTTCTCATGATGTACTCTGCATATTAGTTAAATAAGTAGGGTGACAATATACAGCCTTGATGTCCTCCTTTTCCTACTTGGAACCAGTCTGTTGGCCCATGTCCAGTTCTAACTGTTGCTTCCTGACCTGCATACAGGTTTCTCAAGAGGCAGATCAGGTGGCCTGGTATTCCCATCTCTTTCAGAATTTTCCTCAGTTTATTGTGATCCACACAGTTGAAGGCTTTGGCATAGTCAATAAAGCAGACATAGATTTTTTCTGGAATTTTCTGGCTTTTTTGATGATCCAGCAGATGTTGGCAACTTGATCTCTGGTTCCTCTGCCTTTTCTAAAACCAACTTGAACATCTGGACATTCATGGTTCATGTATTGCTGAAGCCTGGCTTGGAGAATTTTGAGCATTACTTTACTAGCATCTAAGATGAGTGCAATTGTGTAGTAGTTTGAGCATTCTTTGGGATTGGAATGAAAATTGACCTTTTCCAGTCCTGCAGCCACTGCTGAGTTTTCCAAATTTGCTGGCATATTGAGTGCAGCACTTTCAGAGCATCATCTTTCAGGATTTGAAATAGCTCAATTGGAATTCCATCACATCCACTAGCTTTGTTCATAGTGATGCTTTCTAAGGCCCACCTGACTTCACATTCCAGGATGTCTGCCTCTAGGTGAATGATCACACCATCGTGATTATCTGGGTCATGAAGATCTTTTTTTTACAGTCCTTCTATGTATTCTTGTCACCTCTTCTTAACATCTTCTGCTTCTGTTAGTTCCATACCATTCCTGTTTTTTATCAAACCCATCTTTGCTTGAAATGTTCCCTTGGTATCTCTGATTTTCTTGAAGAGATCTCTAGTCTTTCCCTTTCTGTTGTTTTCCTCTATTTCTTTGCATTGTTCGCTGAGGAAGGCTTTCTTATCTCTCCTTGCTATTCTTTGGAACTCTGCATTCAAATGGGAATATCTTTCCTTCTCTCCTTGGCTTTTCACCTCTCTTCATTTCGCAGCTATTTGTAAGGCTTCCTCAGGCAACCATTTTACCCTTTTGCATTTCTTTCCCACAGGGATGTTCTTGGTCCCTGTCTCCTGTACAATGTCATGAACCTCCATCCATAGTTCATCAGGCACTCTGTCTATCAGATCTAGTCCCTTAAATCTATTTCTTACTTCCACCGTATAGTCATAAGGGGTTTTATTTTGGTCATACCTGAATGGTCTAGTGGTTTTCCCTACTTTCTTCAATTTAAGTCTGAACTTACCCTAGGGAGTATCAAATAGTGAGAACTCACACAGAGGAAACCACTTGAATACAAGACCCAGCATCATCCAACCACCAGGAGCACTGTGTGCAGGGCACCTCATCTAAACAACAAACAAAAGGATAATACAAACCCAGTCAACAGCAGACAGGATTACCACCTCACTCAGCCATGTGCATCAGAGGAAAAAACAAAAAACCAAAATCTCAGCACAAATCTTACTGTATAGAAGCTTACACAAACCACTGGACAAACCTTAGAAGAAGAGAAGCCAATAGGAAGAAAGAATTCAAACTTGAAGCCTGGGAAAGGGGACCTCAAACACAGTAATTTTTTAAAAAAGAAAAGAAAAGGCAGAGCAGTACTACACAAATGATGGAACAAACTAGAAGACAGGAGTCCAAATAAATGAAGAGGAAATAAGCAAACTACCTGAAAAAGAATTCAAAATAATGATAGTAAAGATGATTAAATACCTTGAAAACAAAATGGAGAAAATGCAAGTATCAATTAACAAGGACCTAGAAGAATTGAAGAATAAACATACAGAAAAAAAGAACACAATTACTGAAATAAAAAAATACTCTGCAAAGAATCAATAGCAGAATATGTGAAGCAGAAGAATGAAGCAATGAGCTGTAAGATGAAATGGTGGATACGGCATCTGAAGAGCCGAATAATGTAAAAAGGATGAAAATAACTGAGGATAGTCTCACAGACCTCTGAGACAATATCAAACACAGCATCATTCAAATTATAGGGGTCCCAGAAGAGGAAGAGAAAAAGAAAGGGTAAGAAAAGATTCTTGAAGAGATTATAGTTCAGAATTTCCCCAACATGGAAAATAAGATAGTCAATCAAACCCAAGAGGCACAAAGAGTCCCATACAGGATAAACCCAAGGAGAAACACACCAAGACACATACTATCAAACTAACAAAGACTGAACACAAAGAAAGAATATTAAAAGCAAGGGAGAAGCAACAAGTAACATAAAAGGGAAACCCCATATGCTTAACAGCAGAAACACTGCAGGCCAGAAGAGAATGGCAGAATATATTTAAAGTACTGAAAGGGAAAAATCTGCAACCAAGATTACTGTACCCGGCAAGGATCTCACTCAAAATTGATGGAGTAGTAAAAAGCTTTTCAGGCAAGCAAAATTTAAAAGAATTCAGTACTACCAAACCAGCTTTACAACTAATGTTAAAGGGACTTATATGGTCAAGAAATACAATAAAATAAAAAAAGATCTACAAAATCAATCCCAAACTATGAAGAAAATGGCAATAGGAACATATACATCAGTAATTGTTTTAAATGTAAGTGGATTAAATGTTCCAGCCAAAAGACACAGACTGGCTGAATGGATACAAAAATAAGAGCCATGCATATGGTGTCTACAAGAAACACACTTCAGACCTAAAGACACATACAGACGGAAAGTGAGAGGATGGAAAAATATATTCCATGTAAATGGGAAGCAAAAGAAAGCTGGAGTAGCAATCCTCATATCAGACAAAATAGACCTTAAAATAAAGAAGATTATGAGAAATAAGGAAGAACACTACACAATGATCAAGGGATCAATCCAAGAGGAAGATCTAACAATTATAAATATCTATGCACCCAAAATAGGAGCACCTCAAAACATAAGACAAATACTAACAGACATAAAAGGGGAAACTGACATTAGCACACTATTAGTAGGAGACTTTAACACCCCATTCAAACCAATGGACAAATCATCAAACAGAAAAATAATAAGGAAATGCGAGTCTTAAATGATACATTACATGAGATGGATCTCATTGATGTCTTCAAGACATTCCATCCAAATGCAGAAAAATGCACCTTCTTCTCAAGTGCACATGAAAAATTATCCAGGATAGATCACATCTTGGGTCACAAATCAAACCACAGTAAACTTAAGAAAATTGATATTGTATGAAGCATCTTTTCTGACCACAATGCTATGAGACTAGATAACAATCACACACACACACACACACACACACACACACACACACACACACACCTGTAAGAAGCAAAAACACATGTAGATTAAACAACATGTTTCAAAATAACCAAGAGGCTACTGAAGAAATCAAAAAGGAAATTTAAAAAAATTCTAAAAACAAATGACAATGAAAACATGAGAACTCAAAACCTATGGGATTCAGCAAAAGAAGTTCTAAGAGGAAAGTTTATAGCAATACAATCCTACCTCAAGAAACAAGAAAAAAGTCAAATAGAAACCCTAACTTTACATCTAAAACGGTTGGAAAAAGAAGAGCAAAAAAACCCAAAATTAGTAGAAGGAAAGAAATCATAAAGATCCAAGCAGAAATAAATGAAAAAGAAATGAAAAAAAGAGAGAGAGAGAAAGAGAGATTGATAAAACTAAAAGCAGGTTCTTTGAGAAGATAATAATAATAATCATAAAGAGACAAACCTTTACCAGGCTCATAAACAAAAAAAAAAAAGAGAGAGAAGAATCAAATCAACAAATTTAGAAATGAAAAAAGAGAAGTTACAAAAGACAGTGCAGGAATACAGAAGATTATAAGAGGCTAATATGAACTATATAGTGATAAAATGGATAACGTGAAAGAAATTGTCAGATTCTTAGACAAATTCAATCTTCCAAGACTGAACCAGGAAGAAATAGAAATTGTGAACAATGCAATTACAACCACTGAATTGAAGCTGTGATCAAAAATCTGACAAAAAACCAAAAGCACAGGACCAGATGGCTTCAGAGGAGAATTGTGTCAAACATTTAGAGAAGAGATAACACCTATCCTTCTAAAACTCTTTCAGAATTTCCAAACTCATTCTATGAGGCCACCATTACCCTGATACCAAAACCAGATGAAGACAGCACGAAAAAAAGAAAATGACAGGCCAATATCACTGATGAACATAGATGCAAAAATCTTCAACAAAATTTTAGCAAACAGAATTCAACTACATATCAGAAAGCTCATACACCATGAGCAAGTTGTGTTCATTCCAGGGATGCAAGGATTCTTCAATATATGCAAATAAATCAATATGATATACCATATTAACAAATTGAAAGACAAAAATCATATGATAATGTCAATAGATGCAGAAAAAGACTTTGACAAATTTCAGCACCCATTTGTGATTAAAACTCTTCAAAAAATGGCCATAAAAGGTGCCTACCTCAACCTAGTAAAGGCCACATATGATAAGCCTACAGGAAACATTATTCTCAATGGTGAAAAACTGAAAGCATTCCCTTTAAGATCAGGAGCAAGACAAAGGTGTCCATATTTACCTCTAATATTCAACGTGATTTTGGATGTCCTAGCTACAGCAATCATAGAAGAAAGAGAAATAAAAGTAATCCAGATCAGAAAAGAAGTAAAGCTCTCATTATTTGCAGATGACACAATATTGTACATCAGTTCAGTTCAGTTCAGTCACTCAGTTGTGTCCGACTCTTTGCGACACCACAGACCGCAACATGCCAGGCTTCCCTGTCCATTACCAACTCCTGGAGTTTACCCAAACTCGTGTCCATTGAGACGGTGATGCCATCCAACCATCGCATCCTCTGTCGTCCCCTTCTCCTCCTGCCCTCAATCTTTCCCAGCATTGGGGCCTTTTCGAATGAGTCAGCTCTTCTTATCAGGTGGCCAAAGTATCAGAGTTTCAACTTCAACATCAGTCCTTCCAATGAATTTTCAGGACTGATCTCCCTTAGGATGGACTGGTTGGATCTCCTTGCAGTCCAAGGGACTCTCAAGAGTCTTCTCCAACACCACAGTCTAAAAGCATAAGTTCTTTGGCACTTAGCTTTCTTTATAGTCCAATTCTCACATTCATACAAGACCACTGGAAAAACCATAGCCTTGACTAGATGGACCTTTGTTGGCAAAGTTATGTCTTTGCTTTTTAATATGCTATCTAAGTTGGTCATAACTTTCCTTCCAAGGAGTAAATGTTTTTTAATTTCATGGCTGCAATCACCATCTGCAGTGATTTTGGAGCCCCCCCCCCCAACCAAAAAAATAAAGTCTGACACTGTTTCCACTGTTTCCCCGTCTATTCCCCATGAGGTGATGGGACCAGATGGCATGATCTTAGTTTTCTGAGTGTTGAGCTTTAAGCCAACTTTTTCACTCTCCTCTTTCACTTTCATCAAGAGGCTTTTTAGCTCATCTTTACTTTCTGCTATAAGGGTGGTGTCATCTGCATATCTGAGGTTATTGAGATTTGTCCCGGCAATCTTGATTCCAGCTTGTGCTTCTTCCAGCCCAGCGTTTCTCATGATGTACTCTGCATATAACTTAAATAAGCAGGGTGACAATATACAGCTTTGACGTACTCCTTTTCCTATTTGGAACCAGTCTGTTGTTCCATGTCCAGTTCTAACTGTTGCTTCCTGACCTGCATACAGGTTTCTCAAGAGGCAGATCAGGTGGCCTGGTATTCCCATCTCTTTCAGAATTTTCCACAGTTTATTGTGATCCACACAGTCAAAGGCTCTGGTACAGTCAATAAAACAGAAATAGCCTTAACCATAGATACTATATATAGAAAAACCCTAAAGATAATATCAGAAAATTACTAGAGCTCACAGTGAATTTAACAATGCTGCAGGATACAAAATCAATACAGAGAAACCACTTGTGTTTCTATACACTAAGAATGAAAAATCAGGAACAGTAATTAAAGAATCAATCCCATGCACCACTGCAACAAAAATAATTAAATATCTATGAATAAACATATTTAAGGAGATGAAAGAACTGTACACAGAAAACTATAAGACACTGATGAAAGAAATCAAAGATGACATAAACAGATGGAAAGATATTCCATGTTCCTGGGTAGGAAGAATCAATATTGTGAGAATGACTATACTAGCAAATGCAATCTACAGATTCAATGTGATCTCTATCAAATTACCAGTGGCATTTTTCACAGAACGAGGAGAAAAACTTTCACAATTCATATGGAAACACAAAAGACCCCAAATAGCCAAAGCAGTCTTGAGAAAGAAGAAAGCTGGAGGAATCAACCTTCCTGACTTCAGATTATGCTACAAACTTGTATTCATCAAGACAGTATGTTACTGGCACATAAACAGATATATAATCCAATGGAACAATATAGAAAGCCTAGAAATAAAACCATACATCTATGGGTACCACATTTTTGACAAAGGAGTTAAGAATATACAACGGGGCAATGATGATCTCTTCAATAAATGTTGCTGGGAAAACTGGACACCTACATGTAAAAGAATGAAATTAGAACACTTCCTAACACCATACACAGAGATAAAGTCAAAGTGGAGTAAAGACTTAAATATAAGACCAAAAACTATATAAAACTTTTAGAGGAAAACATAGGCAGGACTCTCGATAACATGAGTCAGAACAAGATCTTCTGTGACCCACCTCCTAGTGTAATGGAAATAAAAACAAGAGTAAACAAGTGAGATCTGATTAAACTTAAAAGCTTTTGCACAGCAAAGAAAATTATAAGCAAGGTGAAAAGACAACCCTCAGAATGGGAGAAAGTAATAGCAAATGAAACAATTGACAAAGGATTCATTTCCAAAATATACAAGCAGCTCATGCAACTAATGCCAGAAAAACAGAAAGCCTGATCAAAACGTGGGAAAAAGACCTAAACAGACATTTTTTTTTTTTTTTTTCCCAAAGAAAACGTACAGATGGCTAACGAACAAGTGAAAAGATGCTCAACATTGCTCATTATTAGAGAAATGCAAATTAAAACCACAATGAGACATCACCTCACACTGATCAGAATGGCCATCATCAAAAAGTCTCCAAACAATAAATGGTACAGCAGGAGTAGAGAAAAGGGAACAATCTTGCACTGTTTCTGAGAATGTAAATTGATACAACCACTAAGGAAGAAGGTATGGTATGGAGATTCCTTTAAAAAGCCATATGACCCAGCAATCCTGCCCCTAGGCATATACCCTAAGGAAACCAAAATTGAAAAAGGCACATGTACCTCAATGTTCATTTCAGCACTATTTACAATAGCTAGATCATGGAAGCAACCTAGATATCCATTGACAGAGGAATGGGTAAAGAAACTATGGTACATATATACAATGGAATATTACTCAGCCATTAAGATGATTGCATTTGAATCAGTGATAATGAGGTGTATGAAGCTAGAGCCCATTATACAGCATGAAGTCCAAAAGAGAAAGAAATATTGTATACTAATGCAAATGTATTAAATCTAGAAAATGGTACTGATGAATTTATTTGTAGGGCAGCCATGGAGAAAGAGACATAGAGAACAGTCCTATGGACACAGGGGATGGGTGGGGAAGAGGGTGAGATGTGTGGAGAGAGCAACATGGAAACTTACAATTTCATATGTAAAATAGCCAATGGGAATTTACTGTAGGACTCAGGAAACTCAAATAGGGGCTCTGTGATAACTTAGAAGGATGGGATGGGGAGGGAGATGGGGAGAATATTTGGGAGGGAAGAGACGTGTGTGTGTATCTATGGCTGATTCTTGTTGATGTTTGACAGAAAATGACAAAATTCTGAAAAGCAATTATCTTGCAATTAAAAAATAAAGTTACAAATAACTAATTGACATTAACATTGTTTGATTTTTTTAATTCACCAGTCTGATTGAAATATTGATACTCTATATCTGTGTGGGTGTGATGTTTGTGCATGTGTATGTGTATGGTTTAAATTAGGCATCCAATTAATCAGTCATCTCTGCTGAACTTGTCTGACAAAATACCTGCTGTAACAACTGAATAACATGTCTTTTTTGAAAGCATATCCAGATAGATACCAGTGGCATCTATTCATAAGCTGGCTGTCTTGTTATGTCACTATTACATTGTCAAGCCCACAGTAGAGCTGTGGCTTTGCAAATCATTGAAGCTTTGAAGTTTTTGAAATGTGTTTATCTTATCAGATCATGGTTGCAATATCCCACTTAACTAAGTCACTGTCAACTTGGGGACTGACAAATGTCTTCTGGAAATTGTTACACTATTCATTCATCAGAGGAACAAGATAATTAAGTCATACATTAGCTCTGATGCTTGCTTCAATGTGTGCTAATTTTTATATCCTACCATTGGTGTGTTTGTTGCTCAGAGAAACCTCTGATGGATATGTGAGCAGTCATAGCTACCTCAAGGCTTAAATGCCCTGGAAGCCTAAACTGAGACCACTGTATTTATCCTTCTGTTTTCAATTGTTTTAACTTTCACATACAACCTGGGTCTTCAGTACAACCACTCAAGCTAAATTATTTCTTCTTGTTGTTCCCATAACCCTTTTCCTATCATATTCCTTAGCACAACATATTATAAGAATTTTTCTGGCTCTTCTACTCTAACATAATATCTTCAATGTATTGGATTATATCTTACTTAATTTTGTTTCCATTACACAAGCCTACTGACTGCCATGAAAAATTGGTTAATACATAATGGATATGTTAATTAAATAATTGTACTTCTGCTTTATCAAATTTGGTATAGATGATAGAATAATAATACTATTTAAAGAAGAAGTCTGAAAATAATTTATTAAGTAAATTGTGTGATAAAACATATTAGAAAAGATGTGATCACCTAGATTTAAAGCCATGAACGAAGGTAGTGGAGGTGATGGAATTCCAGTTGAGCTATTTCAAATCCTAAAAGATGATGCTGTTAAACTGCTGCACTCAACATGCCAGCAAATATGGAAAACTCAGCAGTAGCCACAAGACTGTGAAATGTCAGTTTTAATTTCAATCCCAAATAAAGGCAATGCCAAAGAATGTTCATACTACCACACAATTTCACTCATCTCACGTGCTAGCAAAGTAATGCTCAAAATTCTCCAAGACTTCAACAGTACATGAATAATCAAAATTCCCCAAGCTTCAACAGTACATGAACCGTGAACTTCCAGATTTTCAAGCTGGATTTAGAAGAGTCAGAGGAATCAGAGTTCAGATTGTCAAGATCCTTTGGATCTTAGAAAAATCAAGAGTTCCAGATAAACATCTACTTCTGTTTTATTAACTACGTGAAAGTCTTTGACTGTGTGTATCACAATAAACCATGGAAAATTCCTCAAGAAATGGGAATTCCAAATCACCTTACCTGACTCCTGAGAAATCTGTGTGCAGGTCGAGAAGCAACAGTTAGAACTGGACATGGAATAACAGACTGGTTCCAAATTGGGAAATGAGTACCTCAAGGCTGCATATTATCACCCTGATTATTTAACTTATATACAGAGTGCATCATGTGAAATGCCAGGCTGAATGGAGCTCAAGCTGAAATCAAGATTGCCAGGAGAAATATCAATAACCTCGAATATGCAGATAACACCACCCTTATGGCAGAAAGTAAAGAGCCTCTTGATGGAAGTGAAAGAGGAGAGTGAAAAAGGTGGCTTAAAGCTCAACATTAAAAAAACTAAGATCATGGCATCTGGTCCCATCACTCCATAGCAAATAGATGGGGAAACAATGGAAACAGTGACAGACTTTATTTTCTTGGGCTTCAAAATCACTGCAGATAGTGACTTTAGCCATGAAATTAAAAGACTCTTACTCCTTGGAAGAAAAGGTATGACCAACCTAAACAGCATATTAAAAAGCAAAGACATGAATTTCCTGACAATGGTCCATATAATCAAGGCTATGTTTTTTCCAGTAGTCATGTATGTACCTGAGAGCTGGACTATAAATAAAGCTGAGCACTGAAGAATTGATGCTTTTGAACTGTGGTATTGGAGAAGACTCTTGAGAGTCCCTTGGACTGCAAGGAGATCAAATCAGTCCATCCTAAAGGAAATCAGTCCTGAATACTTACCAGAAGGACTGATGCTGAAACTGAAACTTCAATACTTTGGCCACCTGATGTGAAGAACTGACTCACTGGAAAAGCCCCTGATGTTGGGAAAAATTGAAGACTGAAGGAGAAGGGGACGACAGAGGATGAGATGGTTGGATGTCATCACTGACTTGATGGACATGAGTTTGAGCAAGCTCCAGGAGTTGGTGATGGACAGGGAAGCCTGGTGGGCTGCAGTTCATGGGGTCACAAAGAGCTGGACACAACCGAGTGACTGAACTGAAACATGTTTAAGCCTGGACTATGTCATTTGTGAGCAAAATAAATTTTGAAAATAATTTCACTTTTCTGTTATCTCAACTAAAAAATCAAAATTTCACAATGTCTACAACCGAGGCTTACTGTACAAAGAAATTTAGGAATCTTTTAAAATTATTTGTGAACTATAATATACAGCTCAGAAGGAGATATTATTATGAGTTTTACCACTGTTAACATAGTCAAATTTCAATTTTTCTCTTCCTACATCTATTTTAAGCCCTTGTCATCATTGATCTCTTCCTCCTTGAAATAGTTTGGTCTTCTCTATATCCATCTAGTTATTTTTTTCTCAATAACTCTTGCTTTTATCTCCACATGTCTCTGATTTTTTAAAGCTGAAGTCCAATCTTATATATTTTACTCTATCTAAACTTAACTTTTGAGGGGATCTCATTCAAATGTATGATTTTAAATTTCACCCGAATACTAAAGATTCCTAAAGATTTATTTAAAATCAAGCAATCTCCCCTGAGGGCTTTCCAGTTGGCTCAGTGGTGACAAATATGTCTGCCAATTCAGGAGAGGCCAGAGACTCAGGTTTGATCCCTGGGTTGGGAAGATCATCTAGAGTAGGAAATGGCTACCCGCTCCAATACTCTTGCCTGGAAAATTCCATGTACAGAGGAGCCTGGTGGACTACAGTCCGTGGCATCATAAAGATTTGAACACGACTAAGCATGAACGCACCACACATTATCTCCCTTGAATTCAGATTTACATATCTTTCCATTAGCCATCTCCACACGGATATTTAAAAGATATCACAAACAGAGCATGTAAAAAACTGAACTCCTGCCCTATCCATGACTCACCTTCATATATTCCACCTACAGTCTTCTCACTCTTAACGGAAGCTTGACGCACTCAGGTATGGAACTCCCAAGTTTGTTAATCATCCTTTCTCTTACATTTCACATCGAATTTATCAGAAAATCATAATCACCTGCCATCTAAATATAAACTGTGTCTGACCACTTCCAGCACGTCCACTGACTGCCGCATCCTCATCCAAGCCATCATGATCTTTTGCTTAGATTATTATATCAGATTTCTTACCAACCTTTCTACATAAACTCTTTCCCTACTACTTGTCTCCTCAAAGTCTTTTTTATCTTACAAATTGTAAAACTGAAAGTCTCTACAATGGTCAACTATCCCTATTTAATTTGTACACTCCCCCATACCATTACCATTATTATAAATCTGATCTCATCCCAACTCAGTCCTAATTCCTTCCTCTACATCAGTCACACTATTTTTCAAATGCACATCTGTCTTTCAGCCTCAAGGTCTTTGCAACTTTTGTTTCTTCTGCTTGGACGCCTTCCTCCAGTATATCCTCAAGATGCATTTCCTCACAGCATTCATGTCCTTATGCAAATGCCACCTTCCCAGTAAGGCCTTCTGTCACTATTCTATTGAAAATTGCAACTGCCAACATCCTATCAACCTTCCCTGTCTCGCTGTTTTCTAAAACATTTATCATGCCCTGAAGTTATTTACTTAAATATTTTGCTTCACTCCATGCAAGCAAACATGTATATCTGCTTTATTAGTGACTGGTTCCTAGTGGATAATACGGATATAAGTTTGGTTCATAACAATATTGATACCTTATTATTAACTATGGGCTTGCCTGGTAGCTCAGACAGTAAAGAATTTGTCTTCAATGTGGGAGACTTGGGTTCAATCCCTGGGTTGAGAAGATCTCCTGGAGAAGGTTAACAGAGACCCACTCCAGTTTCCTGGCCTGGAGAATTTCATGGACAGAGGAACCTGGCAGGCAACAGTCCATGGAGTCACAAAGAGCCAGACACGACTAAGCAACTTTCAAACATAGTTCATATTTTACCCAGTTTTCTCCTAATGCCTTTTCTATTCCATGATTCCATTCAGGATATCACATTGCATTTAGTAGTAATGTCCCCTTAGGTTCTTCTTGGCTGTTAGAGCTTCTCAAGACCTCCCTTCGTTTTGATGACTTTGGCAGTTTGATGATGATTGATCAAGTATTTTATAAATTTATTTCAATTGGAATTTGTCTAATGTTTTTGCCATGATTAGTCTGGATTTTAAGAGGAGGATCACAGAGGTTAAAGTGCTATTTTCATCACATCTTGTCAAATGTAAATATTCAGCATGATGTTGATGAATAGTATCACTGTTAACTTTGATCACCTAACTAAGATAGTGTTTATCAGTTTACTTCAATGTAATTTTTTTTCCCTTGTTTCAAGTTGTACTCTTTGGAATGAAGTCAAAATTGTACCCATTCTTAAGGAATGAATGGTTATTTACATTGTGGCATTATTTTGTATGGAAAATTTGTCCATTATTCCATTGATTTATTTATTCAATCATCTATATATCAATAGACTCTTGGATACTTATTTTCTACCTTGTAATGTGATACTACTTTACTTATTGGTCTTTCCAGATTGTACTATTAATAATAGCTCTGGCTACTGGAAAATCTTTTAATTGACTCCTATGTCCCTTTGACATAACTTTATCATTGTGAGGGTTTTTGTTTGTTTTATTTTATTTTACTGTATTGTAGCTTTTTGGTTTTATTGAGCATTTTATTACTTTCTGGAACTGCAAAGTGTTACAGAGTCATCTTGTATATTCCCTGACCAGTCCAAGAAACAGCTATTTCTCCAAACAGCTTTGGTCCCTTTTCCTGAAGAATATTTTTAGAAACTTAGATTCAAGCACTAGTTGTTCATATTGCTGCTGGTTGTCTTTGGTTCTAGGTTATCTCAATTTTCAGTATAAGAATTTATATGTGTATAAACTAACCTATGACTTCCCAGGTGGTGCTAGTGGTAAAGAGTCCACCTGCCAATGCAGGAGATGCTAGTGGGCTCAGGTTCTGGGTCGGGAAGATCCCCTGAAGGAGGAAATGGCACCCCATTCCAATATTTTGGCTTGGAAAATTCCTGGGCAGAGGAGCCTGGTGGGCTAGAGTCCAGGAGGCTACAAAGAGTCAGACATGACTGAATAACTAACCACACACACACATACTTACCTATACATATATACACATGCCTATAAATATTTCTATATGTAAGCATATGAATCTATATTATGCCAAATATGAGTCCATACTGATGTTTCTAGCTCTAATATAGTGCCATATGAATTACTCTAGCCTCCTTCCCTTGATAATCTTAATCAATCACTCAATTCAACAGTGAGACTAATGTGCATATTGAAGTACATTTTGGTCTTCTCCAGTTTTAAGCCATTACAGATAAAGCTGTAATAAATGTATGCATATAAGTTTCTGTTTGGAATTGTTTTGTTTTCTTGAATTCTAAGAATTGTGTGTGTGTGTGTTGAAAATATGTCCTCTCAAATGTGTTTTTAAAATATTTTGTCCCAAACTTTCTCTTTTGTTTTCATTCTCTTAATAATGTCTCTCACAGAGAAGAACTTTTAATTTAATAAAATCCAATTTATCAAATTTTTCTTTCATGGATTCTGCTATGGTGTTATTTCCAAGTCCTTATCAACAAATTCAAGGATGTATCATTATCTCCTACGTTTCCATCCAGAAGTTTTATGGTTTTGAATTTTAAATTCAGATCTATGATTCATTTTGAGTTAATTTTGGAAACAGTTATTAAATCTGTATCTAAATTCTTTTTTCATATTGTATGAAAATGTGTATGAAAATATTGTATGAAAAATCAGTCCTGTTCCTTCAAAGACTATATTTTCTTTATTGGATTGCCTTTGTACTTTTGACAAATATCATTTGACTATATATGTGTGAGTCTATTTTTGTGTTCTCTTCATTGTCCCATTAAGCTACTTGCCTATTCTCTTATCAATACTACACAGTTTTGACTAGCGTAACTTTTTAGTAAGCCTTGGAATAGAGTAATGTGAATTCCAAATTTGTTTTCCTTTTTTTTTCCCCAGTATTATGTTGATTCAGTTCAGTTCAGTTCAGTCGCTCAGTCATGTCTGACTCTTTGTGACCCCATAAACCTCAGCACGCCAGGCCTCCCTGTCCATCACCAACTCCCGGAATCCACCCAAACCCATGTCCATCGAGTCGATGATGCCATCCAACCATCTCATCCTCTGTTGTCCCCTTCTCCTCCTGCCCTCAATCTTTCCCAGCATCAGAGTTTTATCCAATAAGTCAGCTCTTCACATCAGGTGGCCAAAGTATTGGAGTTTCAGCTTCAACATCATCCTTCCAATGAACACCCAGGACTGATCTTCTTTGGGATGGACTGGTTGGATCTCCTTGAAGTCCAAGGGACTCTCAAGAGTCTTCTCCAACACCACAGTTCAAAAGTATCAATTCTTTGCTGCTCAGCTTTCTTTATAGTCCAACTCTCACATCCATACATGACCACTGGAAAAAACTATTGCCTTCATATAAACTTTATAATCAGTTTATTATACACCTAAATATATAACTCTCTGGAAATTTAAAGGTATTTCATTGAATTTCTAGATCAAGTTAGAAATAATTGATATCTTTCACCTTTAAATCCATGACCATGAAATATTTATCCATTTATTTAGATTTTTTACTTCCTTCATCACTGATTTGTAGTTTTCTGTACAAAGATCCCACACATAGTTTGTATGATCTGTAAGTGACTACTCTAGTCCCTGGTGGCTCAGAGGTTAAAGTGTCTGCCCGCAATGCGGGAGACCTGGGTTCGATCCCTGGGTCGAGAAAATCCCCTGGAGAAGGAAATGGCAACCCACTCCAGTATTCTTGCCTGGAGAATCCCTTGGACAGAGGAGCCTGGTGGGCTACAGTCCATGGGGTCGCAAAGAGTCGGTCAAGACTGAGCGACTTCACTTTCACTTTCACTCTAGTTTAAAATGTTATCTTACATTATAAATTTAGCCTATAAATATAAATTTATGAAAGACCTATATTCATATTTGAGGAAAACCTCTTTAAATAATATTAATGCTGTATTTTATTTATAATTATATATAATACGTACTTAACTGTATAGTCAATGTCAAGGTATTCAAAGTACTATATAGCACAGTATACTAAGAATATCTGACTGTAGCTCAAGTAGCACTAGAATAGGAGTGAAAAGATTAGATGGAAAGTGATAGAATGGAAGCTAGTACTGGGTCAGCCACATGCTAGATGTATACCTGCCCCCAACTACTCCATAGTCATCATGGAGGTTGTATAAGATCCGTGAAAACATTTTATTAAATTTAAGTCTCCATAATATGTCAAGATAAATAAGTAGCATAGCCACCAACCTAGAAATAATTTTAGCAAATTTGTCTCTCATTTATTTAGTGGAGGATCTCATAAGTTTAAATTTTAGTGATCACTGAATGTTACATATTAAACTCACCACCCAGTCTACTTGTCTCTGCTCTAAACAAAATTCCTAAATCATGTTTTTTGTTGTTGTTGTTATGTTTAATTTGCATTTTTATTGAAGGATAATTGCTTTAAAGAATATTGTTGTTCTGTCAAATAGCAACATGAATCAGCTGTAGGTATACATATCTCCCTTCCCTTGTGAACCTCCCTCCCATCTCTCTCCTCATCCCACCCCTCTAGGTTGATACAGAGCCCCTGTTTGAGTTTCCTGAGCCAGACAGCAAATTTCCATTTGCTATCTATTTTACATATGGTAATATAGATTTCCATGTTACACTTTGCATGCATCGCACCCTCCCCTCCCCTCTCCCAAAGTCCATAAGTCTATTCTCTATGCCTGTTTCTCTATTGCTGCCCTGCAGATAAGTTCTTCAGTATCATTCTTCTAGACTCTATCTATCTATCTATCTATCTGTCTATCTATCTATCTGTTAGAATACAATATTTATATTTCTCTTTCTGATTCACTTACCTCTGTATAATAGGTTCTAAGTAAATCCACCTCATCAGAACTGACTCAAATCCATTCCTTTTTAGGGCTGAGTAATATTTCATTGTGCATATGAACCACAACTTCTTTATCCATTCATCTATCAATGGACATCTAGGTTGCTTCCATGTCCCAGCTACTGTAAACAGTGTTGCAAACAGCAAAGGGATACATGTGTTTTTTCAATTTTGGTTTCCTCAGGATTTATGCCTAGGAGTGGGATTGCTGGGTCATATGGTGGTTTTACTCCTAGTTTTTTTGTTTGTTTGTTTGTTTTTTAAGAAATCTCCATACTGTCTTCCATAGTGGCTGTATCAGTTCACATTCCCAAAAACAGTGCAAGAGCATTCCCTTTTCTCTATACCCACTCCAGCATTTATTTTTTGTAGATTTTTTGATGATGCCATTCTGACCAGTGTGAGATGATATCTCATTGTTTTGATTTCCATTTCCATAGTAATGAGCAATGTTGAGCATATTTTCATGTGTTTGTTAGCCATCTGTATTTCTTCTTTGGAGAAATGTCTGTTTAGGTATTTTTCCCACCTTTTGATTGGGTTGATTGTTTTTCTGGCAATGAATTGTATGAGCTGCTTGTATATTTTGGGAATGAATCCTTTGTCAGTTGTTTCATTTGCTATTACTTTCTCCCACTCTGAGGGTTGTCTTTTCACCTTGCTTATAGTTTTCTTTGCTGTGTAAAAGCTTTTAAGCTTAATTAGGTCCCACTTGTTTACTTTTGTCTTTATTTCCATTATTCTATGAGGTGGGTTGGAGAAGGCAGTGGTACCCCCACTCCAGTACTCTTGCCTGGAAAATCCCGTGGACGGAGGAGCCTGGTGGGCTGCCGTCTATGGGGTCGGACATGTCTATGGAGTCGGACACGACTGAAATGACTTAACAGCATGAGGTGGGTCAAAGAGGATTTTGCTTTGATTTATGTCATCGAGTGTTCTGCCTATGTTTTCCCCTAAAAGTTTTGTAGTTTCTGGTCTTATATTTAGGTCGTTAATCCATTTTGAGTTTATTGTTGTGTATGGTGTTAGGAAGTGTTCTAATTTCATTCTTTTACATGTAGGTGTCCAGTTTTCCCAGCAACATTTATTGAAGAGGTCATCTTTGCCCCCTTGTGTATTCTTGTCTCCTATGTCAAAAATAATGTACCCATAGGTGCATATATATGGATCTTGGGTTTGTATCCATTCAGCCAGTCTGTGTCTTTTGGTTGGAGCATTTAACCCATTTACATTTAAAACAATTATTGATATATATGTTCCTATTGCCATTTTCTTAATTGTTCACAGTTGATTTTGTAGATCTTTTTTTCTTCTATTGTATTTCTTAACGACATAAGTCCCTTTAACATTAGCTGTAAAGCTGGTTTGGTGATACTGAATTCTCTTAACTTTTGCTTGTCTGAAATACTTTTTATTTCTCCATCGTTTTGAATGAGATTTCTGTTGGGTACAGTAATCTTGTTTGCAGACTTTTCCCTTTCAGTACTTTAAATATATCCTGCCATTCCCTTCTGGTCTGCAACTCTTAAGCATATGAGGTTTCCCTTGAATGTTACTTGCTGCCTCTCCCTTGCTGCTTTTAATATTCTTTCTTTGTGTTTAATCTTGTTAGTTGTTAGTATGTATCTTTGTGTGTTTCTCCTTGGGTTTATCCTGTATGGGACTTCTTGTGCCTTTTGGACTTGATTGACTATTTCCTTTTCCATATTGGGAAAATTTTCAACTTCAATCTCTTCAAAAATTTTCTCATACTCTTTCTTTTTCTCTTCTTCTTCTGGGACCCCAATAATTTGAATGATGGTGCATTTGATACTGTCCCAGAGGTCTGTGAGACTATCCCCAGTTATTTTCCTTCTTTTTATTTTATTATGCTCTTCAGACGTTATTTCTACCATTATATCTTACAGCTCACTGATTTGTTCTTCTGCTTCACATATTCTGCTATTGATTCCTTCTAGAGTATTTTTAATTTCAGTAAGTGTGTTGTTTGTCGCTGTATGTTTATTCTTTAATTCTTCTAGGTCCTTTTTAATTGATTCTTGCACTTTCTCCATTTTGTTTTCAAGGTTTTTGATCATCTTTACTGTCATTATTCTGAATTCTTTTTCAGGTAGTTTGCCTAGTTCCTCTTCATTTATTTGGACTCCTGTGTTACTAGTTTATTCCTTCATTTGTGTAGTATTTCTCTGCCTTTTCATTATTTTTTTAACTTATTGTGTTTGAGATCTCCTTTTCCAAGGCTTCAAGGTTGACTTCTTTCTTCCTTTTGGTTTCTGTCCTGCTAAGGTTTGTCTGGTGGTTTCTGTAAGCTTTGTATATGATGAGATTTGTGCTGAGTTTTTGCTTGTTTGTTTTGTTGTTGTTGTTGTTTGTTTTTCTTCTGATGGGCATGGCTGAGTGAGGTGGTAATCCTGCCTGATGATTATTGGGTTTGTATTTTCATTTAGTTTGTTGTTTAGATGAAGTGTCCTACACAGGGTGCTACTGGTGGTTGGGTGATGCCAGGTCTTGTATTCAAGTGGTTTCCTCTGTGTGAGTTCTCACTATTTGATACTCCCTAGGGTTAGTTACCTGGTAGTCTAGGGTCTTGGAGTCAGTGTCCCCACTCCAAAGTCTCAGGGCCAGAACTTGGTTCAGGAACAAAGATTTCACAAGTGGTTTGTTATGGCATTGAGTGGGAGTAAATCAAATATCCAAAAAAGAGAAACCAAAGATGAACCCCAGACAAATGGCAGCTACAAAATCAGGCAAATAATAATTAAAATAGTGGAATATACCCATATACATATACAACCATGAGCAAAGTAAAAACAGCCCAACAAAAATAAAGTACAATAGATTGACCTGGCAAACAAAGAAAATAAAAAAATTTTATTTACCAATTAAGCACAAAACTAACTAAAGCATAAAGTGAAAAACAAAACAAAGCAAGATGCCAAGTGGGGATTAAAGCAATGAAAATAAAACTAACAAATATTTAGAGAGGAAAGGAAGAAAATAAAGAATTGATATTCAAAGTTAAACAGAAGTAGATGAAGAATACTTAAATATGTTAAAGATTAACTGCAAGGGGGAAAGGACAGTAGGAAAAGCAAATAGGAATAAATGTAGAGAAAATAATGATAGGCTTAAAAATTAAAATTAAAAAAAAGAAAAAAGAAAAACTCCACTGGACTGCAAAAGCCCTACGTAGATGCAGAGGCTTATAACAACAATAAAAAAAATGTGACTGAGAGAAAACAAACAAACAAACTCAAAAGCTTAATTAGATTTCATAGTACCAATAAAATTGACAACTACAATGGGTTGAGGGGGACAGAAAAAAACATCCAAAAGAATCTTCAAAACAAGTCAAAACATAAGAATAATAAATTTTTTTTTTTCTTGAGTAACTGCTGTCAGAGTCTTTTCCCTGGATGGGAGCCACAGTCCACCTCACCTCCCTAGGATGCCCTCCAACGCTGGACCTATTGTGGGAACAGCTGTGATCCTACTGTGTGTTCTTACCTCGAATCTGGTCCTATGCCTGTGTGTTCTTGCCTCAAATGTCCACAGCTACCAGAACTAGTGCATTTTCTTTTGTGGGAGCTCTCAGCGACCTTTTATATACTCCATAGACACAGAGTCTACCTAGTTGACTGTGTGGCTTTAATCTGAAGCTTGTACAACAGGCGGAAACATTTTGTTGTCTCCCTTAGTCACACTGCCCCTGAGTTTTAATTGTGGTTTTATTTCCACTTCTGCATGTGGATGGTACACTGGAGTTTGCTCCTCAGGCTTTCTTGGAGGACTTGGGTTGCCCCTGTGAGGGCCAGGTGTAGAGGTGGTGCAGCTTCTTTGGGACTCTGGTGGCACCAAGTGAGCAGGGACATGGACTGCCTCCACTGCAGGTGTTACAGCCCTATCACAGTCTTTTCTCAAGCCTCTTGTAGCTGGCGGTCAGAAGGCCTCTTTGGCCAGTCTTTCTCCATAGCTCCACCCATTCTGGCACTTAAAGGGCTCCCTTGCCTGGGGTTCTTCCCTGTTGTTCCTCACATCAGGCTCAAAGAGAGGCTAACTAGCTGAGATCCTACTCTGTAGTTCAGTGCCTCAGGTATTTGATGAGCCATCCTCTCTATTGTTCAGCTGGTAATGCTGGCCTGTGGGGAGAGAGAGGCTATGGTAATAGCTCCACCCTCTATGTGTGACTCAGCAATATCGCCTTGCTTCCATGGCTGCCTGACTTTCCTCCACAGGTATTTCCCACCACAGTCTCCTGCTTCACATCCCCTCGATCCACCTCTCCACACTGGACAGCAGCCCTCACCCTGGGATTGTTCCACAATCCCTGAACTCCATGTCCTAGCCTCTGCACCTTCCAGAGGACCTGCATCCCTGTCCAGGGTGTGCATGACTGCAGTTAGGAGTGTCTGATTCTCGTTCCATTTAGGCTGCCACAGATCAGCTGTTGCACTCTCAGCTTTAAATATTTCTGCTGTGACTCAGACAATGCCCAATGTGGCGATTGGAACCCTGCTTCAGTTCCCGCCCTGTCCAAGGGCAGGTCTAGTCCTACTAACACTTCTGTTCCCCCCCTCCCCCCAGTTCCTTTGCCCTACTGAATTTTGCATGGTTCTATATATTCTTTTCCACTGGTCAGGTACTCCTGTCCACTCTCCACAGGTGTTCTGCATGCACTTCTGTGTCTGAAGGTGTCCACGGAGAGAGATGTACTCCACATCCACCTACTCCTCCGACATCTTGTCCTGTCTAAATTTTCTTAATGTTTTTTCAGACAAAATTTAGTGTTTGAATATGTATTTATAGACACTCAGTGTGAAGAACAGCTGGTACATACTTAAAATAGTGTATTATATGTATCAATTCTCATTAATATTTAAAAACTCTCATTAAAAGGAGAAAAAGCCTTTATCCAAAGAATACTATTTCAAAGTTGTTGCATATTTGTAGGAGCACATATCACAAATGTATATTCAAATCCTATATAACAAATAGGAGAGTTACAAATGAGATCTAAAGGGAAACAAATCTTTTGAGTTGTGGTATATTTTTTATTTTAGAATTATAATGATCAACAGTGATTCATAACAGATCATTACACAAACTAGTAAATCCTCTGCTCTCATATCATAAGCACTTAAGAAGGACTTGGGGCCACATTGGTAATGTTTATACTTTACCTTGTCTTTATATCACCTGAGATATACATCTATTGGACTGCAATATGCTTAATGTGCATTTCTATGCATGATTGCAACTAAAATCTATTGCCAAGGGTCTTAAAAATCCAATTGTCCCAACACTTCAAAAAAATTGAAATAGCCAAAGAAATCATAAACTGCAGGTATAATATTAGTGACACCAGATAACTTTTCACCTTAACAACTTGAGGAGAGGCAGTTGGTAGAATCTGGATCCTTTAAAAGCAGATCCTGATGTTTTTCTTCCATTTATACATAATGTGTTGAGTCACATCTGAGTCTCATTACTTACAAATAAAGTAGACATTATTTCTTGGCAAAGAGAGCATCAGCAGATGGCCCTTAGTCTACTTTTCAACAAATATATAAAAAATGGAATTCTTATTCTTTTCATCAAATATGTAAAATTTACCTTTAGGAAGTTTTATATTATGAACATTATCATGTTTATAAATATATAGATTTAAATCCAACACATTTAGATTAAGTAACTTGTCCAAATTTTACAGTTTATGTATCTGGAATGTTAAGTATAATGATGGAGTTTTAAACTTCACATTATATAAGAAAACACTGCACCGAGATGCTAATGTTCAGGCAGTGATTTTAAGGATTTGCAAGCATTTCCTAGAGAGAGAAAAGACCTATGAGAAGTAGGCAGGCTTTTTTGTGGTAGTTATCAGAAATTTTATGAGTTGGTTGCAGTAAAAGGGTATAAAAATAAAGATAAGGAAGATGAACCACATATTTAGCCAAAATAAATAGCCATTCTTAGTTTGCAAAAGTATAAAGCCTATTTTAAGTGGTTTGGAATCAAGACTGACTAACTGACAAGAATCAGGTACAGAAAGGAATCCCTAATCCCTAAGGTACTACAGAAATCAAAATATTTTACAGCCTTTCCTGTTCATCTAAAGGAAGACTTTCCCTTCCTGGATATGTCTAGGTCTATGCTATTTAGAATCCATGTCAAATCATCGTATCTTTAGTCTTTACCTGGGTTATGAGGAGTTTAGGGGTACTTTATGTTACAGAATTATTTGAATTCTCATCTATTTAATGAGCTGATGGACCGTTCAGTTCAGTCAGTCATGTCTGAGTCTTTGCAACCCCATGGATTGCAGCTCACCAGGGGTCCCTGTCCATCACCAACTCCCAAAGTTGCTCAAATTCATGTCCATTGAGTCAGTGATGCCATCTAACAATCTCATCCTCTGCTTTCCTTTCTCCTCCTGCCTTCAATATTTCCCAGCATCAGGGTCTTTTCCAGTGAGTCAGTTCTTCACATCAGGTGGCCAAAGTATCGGAGTTTCAGCTTCAACATCAGTCCTTCCAATGAATATTCAGGACTGATTTCCTTTAGGATTGACTGGTTGGATCTCCTTGCAGTCCAAGGGACTCTCAAGAGTCTTCTCCAACACCACAGTTCAAAAGCAGCACTTTGGTGAGCAGATGTATAACAAGCTTAAGGGAAGATGAACAAAGGAAATAATTACTGGCAGTCTTTATATATCCCTCTCAACCATAATATGAGAATTATAAGATTTAGCAAAGAAATTGTAATCTCTCAGAAGATTCTCCAGCTCTTTTAATAAGGTACTTTTTTTTCTAGTACTATATTAAGTTTTCTAACTTTTACATTTGTCTCCCAAATGATTTTGGTAATGTTAAAAATTCTGGACAAATTTCTAGGGATGTAAGAGCAGGAATCCTCACTTAGGACTTCACAGGTCCCATAAATACAGGCTAAAATATTGCTTGAGCTTACTCCAGATTGACTTTGTTTTTTGTTTGTTTGTTTTTGTTTTTGTTTTTGCTTTTGGCTAGACTGATGGGTTAAAGTCCACGGGGTCACTAAGAGTCAGGCATGCCTGAGCGACTAAACACAACACAACAGAATGTTTCAGGTTTCCCAGGAGGCACTAGTGGGAAAGAGTCTGCCTGCCAATATAGGAGACTCAAGATATGAAGGTTCGATCCCAGGGTCAGGAAGATTCCCTGCAGTAGGAAATGGCAACCCGATCCAGTATTCTTGCCTGGAAAATTACATGGGCAGAGAGGCCTGTAGGGCTAGAGGCCATGGGGCTACCAAGAGTCGGACATGACTGAGCAACTGAGCACACGATAATATATTTCTATGATTCCTATATTATTATCTGTCTGGTTGATTTTCCTTTAACCATATCACACATCAGGACTCTAAATTTAGGCATCGTAGGTATACTGTGGCAAAATTCTGCCATCCAATCCAATAAATATTTTTTCAAATGATAAATTTATCTAAATTAACCCCAAGTTCATTATCCGTTTCTGCTATAATTTAGTTTGGCAAATATGAATAGCGCATTAGTGTATGTTGGGCATATATTTCTCTTGCTTACTGTAGGCCTGGTAGTACTTTGCAAAGCCCTTTGTGCCAAGCTTTATACTATAAGCAAGAAATCATTCCAGGGGCCAGTGTCAGCCATTGAACACAAGAGTAAAATTTCAGCATATTGAGTAATGTTTGAATAAGAAGGATTTATTCTTTAAATTTTGGTTTAAGATTTTTGAGAAAAATATATGCATTTCAGTGAAATATTGGGACATAATTGTTCAGATGTATTACTGACTCTCCCATATAAATAAAAACATATCAGCTATCAGAGTGATTAGGGTTTTTAAAGACAGCTGAACTTAAGTGAACCACAGTGAAATAAGTAGCAACAGGTGGAGATGAAAAGAGAGTGGTACTGGGTAAGAAATGATGAGGAAAAAAAGGATGACAGTTTACTTTATGGGCTAAAGATATGCAACAAAGAATACCATAGTCTATTGGATGTTATTGCTGTTATTTTTTGCAAATAAAATATAAGATATGAAAAAGATGACCTATTTAAATTAAATACAACATACTAAGCCATGGGCTGACTCACTTTTCTATAAAAGGCAAGATAGTACATATTTTAGGCTTTGAGGGGCATATAGCCTCTGATGATGTTGTTGTAGCTGCTCAGTCACTAAGTCGTGTTCAACTCTTAGCAAACCCAAGAACTGCAGCATGTCAGGCTTCACTGCCCTTCACTATCTCCCAAAGCCTGCTCAAACTCATGTCCCTTGAGTTGGGGATGCCATCCAACCATCTCTCCCTGTGTCGACTGCTTATCCTCTTGCCCTCTGTCTTCTCCAGTATTTTCCACGAGTTGCCTTTCACATCAGGTGGCCAAAGTGTTGGAGCTTCAGCAGCAGTCCTTCCAATTAATATTCTTTGGATACATATTGGGATATTCAATGAATATAACCTTTGTTAAAACCACTCATCTCTGCTATTGTAATGTGAAAGTAGCCATAGACGATATTTAAACAAATGTCATGGCTATATTCCAGTAAATCTTTTTATTTATTTATTTATTTTTTTTAGAAAAAGTCATTTGACTGGATTTGGACTATAGGCCATTTGTTCTATACCAAAGGGCTTCTTGGATACTTCAGACAGAATTCTAAGACTATCAACCAATTACCTTGCCCTTGTATAATCTCCTCCCCTCTGAATGTAGGTGGTCCATTAATGCAATATGATAAATATGACAAAATATCATTACTGTCACTAAGTTACATTATATGGCAGAAAGAAGAGCATTTACATGTGTTAATGCAAACACACAAACCCTTAAAATTAGTTTTCCTTAGCAAATAGAAGAGAAAGTAAAAGAGATTTGAAGCCTGTGAGGGAGTCAACACAATTATATTTTTCCACTGCTGAGACGGAGAAGACCTGTGACTAGGAACTTCAAGTAGTCTTAAGCTCTGAGAACAGTTCTCAGCTGACAGCCAGCAAGGAAATAGAGATCTCTGTACTAAAATCACAGGAACTGAATTCAGCCTATAACCTGAATGAACTAAAAACAGTTTTTTGTTTGTTTGTTTGTTTTCCCCCTCAGGGCCTCCAGGTAAAAGCCAACCTTGCCAACACTGAATAATTGATGCTTTTGGATTGTGGTGCTCAAGAAGACTCTTGAGAATCCCTGGGACAGCAACGAGATCAAATCAGTAAATCCTAAAGGAAATCAACCCAGAATACACATTGGAAGGGCTAATGTTGAAGCTGAAGCTCCAATACTTTGGCCTCCTTTCTCCTCTCCAAAGATGGAGAGTTTGTTTGTTTGTTTTTTTCCATCAATATGTAGTTTTCATTATCTACTGTCCAAGCAACAGGAGTTCTCTCTTTGGCCTTTTAATTATCATGAGTTTGATATGGATTGCATGTGTCATTTATTTAAAGAATCTCTTCTTAAAGCTCAGTTAAAGGCTGTAATTCCTATAGCGTGGTAATTTACCATTCTACCCTTCTCTTATTATTTTTAACTTAGTTAGCCATTTCTAGTTTTGACCAAGTTACCAATAGATTGGACAGAGCAGATGATGTGAGAATTTCAAGTCCAAGGTCTAACCCTTTAAAGGTCATAAGACAACTTCTGAAATCTAAAAAAGAACCATGTTTTATATGTTCACACAATTTAATCAAAGTTCATTCAACTTTGATAAGAAACCCTTGAGGGAAGGCAACCAAGATCACTTTTCTTGCCCTCTGAGCCTTAGTGTAGTCTAAAGGTGTAAATTTTCATTGTTTTTCAGTATCCCTGAAACTGGACCCATTTGATCTTTCTAATTCATGTTTTGGCATCCCTGGGGTCAAAAAAGAAATGGATTAATTGATATAAATCAGGTAGTCTAGTGATAAGTCCCTACTTTTAAGACCTACTATATCCTTCTACTTTTCTGTCTATTCAATTAATTTTTGAGAGTTTGATATCAAAACTACAACTAAAAATAATTGTAATATATAGTGGAGCTTTATGTAACTTTGTTTTGTATTTTCAAACTCTCCTGTAAATGTTATCATACTTTCATAATTATAAAAGATTTTTAACTTCAAATAATAATAATAATAATAATCTCATTTTTATTTTGTGGAAAATGTTTAATGATATCCCAAAACTTTGGAAACTTTGTTTTAGAGCAGCTATCAGCAAGCTATATAGCTCATGAGTCAAAGCAGGCATGCCACCTATTTTTGTGAATAAAGTTTTATTGAAAGACAGGTATGTCCATTTGTTTTTGTATTATTCAAGGTTTCTTTCACAATATAGAGTTGAGTATTTGTAACAGAGACCATATGACCTAAAAGCAGAAGTATTTGTTATCTGACCCTTTACAGAAAAAGAGTATGGGCTCTGAAGTCAGCCTTCCTGGGTTCAAATACTTGTTCTACTGCTTATCATCTGTGTGATTGTAAATAAGATACTTAACTTTTTGTGCCTTTATTTGCTCATGTGGTATTCCAATCTATATACAACACATAACTACTCATTTTGTTGAGAAAGACTTTTAGGTATTATCTAAAACATAATCACATTAACCACCATTTTTGGCCATTTACCCTGAACCAGGCAGTATGTAAAATGCTTTGGACCTGTCTCGTTTAATTATTAAAACACTCTTAGGAAGCATTAACTTCTAGATTAGAATAACATGAAGGTAAAAGCTTACATTCATTTTTATTTTATATACATACTTTCATAAGTCTCAACTGATAATATGTTCAGGATTTAGATAATCGCAGTTGTATTTTCCTCAAAATACTATAGAAAGGAGAACAACTATTAATTATCATGGCTTATATATCCACATACACTTACTTTCTAAACGTAAGAGAGAAATCTTGGTCAGTCTGTAACATTTACTTAAATCTAGAGTAGCAGTCTAAGCTCAATTTAGAGGGAAGTTATGAGTGACTTCAAGTGGTTCTGGAGGTCTCCGAACTAAACAGTAGGACTACTCATCATAACAGGGAATCTTGGAGGGCATTATGAAGGGTGCAGAGCTTGTGAATGAGCTGTCTATGAACTGTCCACATTAATAATATCATCTCCACTTTACAGATACCAAAACTCTGGAGTTTACCAAGTTTTTTTCAATGTTGTATAAGAAGAATTTCAATGTTTGTTGTTGTTGTTTTCTTTAATCCTAGGTTTTCCATTTCTTAACCATTTCTCTACATTGCTCTCCAAGAAGTACATACTTGCAAAATTCTACCTCTAAGTAGTATACTAATCTTACCTATGCCTCATGGCATTAAAAAGGACAATCTTGTAGAAATGAGGTAATCAATTATATTCTGTTCAACACACATTTAAAGGGTAGCAGCTGCATATAATTTTGCACAGTGCTATGAAGATATAGAGATACTAACTTGGCCCTCAAGGAGTTCAGGATCTAGAAAATATAGACACAACATAAATACAGAGGATGACAGTTATAAATGTTATAAGTACAATCAATATGTTCTAATAAGGCCTTCAGCAAGGATAAGGTAAAGATCTCCATTGCCATGTTAGTATGCTGTTGTTGTTCATTATGATACTAAAACTGTAGTTACCTTAAGCATATCAGTATCAGAAATTTTGCTAGTTTATCCACACAAGTATGATATACTAAAGTTCACTTGAATTTTTTATAAGAATAATATTTTCTGAATTTTAAATGAACACTGGTTCTGAGCCATAGATGTATGCTACAATAATAGGATGTTTACCTTCCAAATCTGACAGAAAATTATCAAAGATTAATAAGCTATACTGTGACTTACCTCACCAAAGATACATCAGCTCAGAAAGTACAAATGTGGATGCTTCTAAGAAGAGTGTCTATAAATTAACAAGAAAGTTCTCAATTAGATTATAGATGATATACATTGCAATTCCTTACTTTTATCCGACTTTATATTTAACATGAAGAGATAAATCATGAAATCCCTATCTAGAGCCAAACTAATATGTAATTCAATATGAAAACTTTAATATTTGTAGTTAGCACAAATGCTATAAAATTTTACTTAATATCATAATTCATTTCATGTTAAAAGGGAGCAAACCGGGTGTGTGTCAAAACTAAATTTTAACCTACATGACGACTAACATAGAGATGCATCCAAATGAACAGAATCAAGGTTATTCACACATTTAAAATAGTAAAATCACTCTGTAGTGGATACAGTGCCATCTGTTTTAACAAACTAACATAATTTGCAAATAGATTAAGAAGTTTAGGAACACTCAAAATAACCATCTAGGTCACTCAGTCATGTCTGAGTCTTTGCAACCCCATGGACTGGAGCTCACAAGGCTTCCCTGTCCATCACCAAATCCTGAAACTTGTTCAAACTAAAGTCCATCGTGTTGGTGATGCCATCCAACAATCTCATCCTTTGTCGTACCCTTCTACTCCTGTCTTTAATCTTTCCCAGCATCAGGATCTTTTCCAGTGAGTCAGTTCCTCTCTTCAGGTGGCCAAAGTATTGGAGTTTCAGCTTCAGCATCACTCTTTCAAATGAAGATTCAGGACTTATTTCCTTTATGATTGACTAGTTGGATCTCCTTGCAGTCCAAGGGACTCTCAAGAGTCTTCTCCAACACACAATTCAAAAACATCAGTTCTTCAGTGCTCAGCTTTCATTATAGTCCAACTCAGATCCATATGTCTCTGTTTCCATTGTTTCCCCATCTATTTGCCATGAAGTGATCGGACTGGATGCCATGATCTTAGCTTTATGAATGTTGAGCTTTAAGCCAACTTTTTCAGTCTCTTCTTTCAATTTCATCAGGAGGCTCTTTAGTTATTCTTCACTTTCTGCCATAAGGGTGCTGTCATCTGCATATCTGAGGTTACTGATATTTCCCCTGGTAATCTTGATTCCAGCTTGTGCTTCACCCAGGCTGGCATTTTGCATGATATACTCTGTCTGCATAGAAGTTAAATAAGCAGGGTGACAATGTACAGCCTTGACATACTCCTTTCCTGATTTGGAACCAGTCTGTTATTTCATGTCCAGTTCTAACTGCTGCTTCTTGACCTGCATACAGATTTCTCAGGAGGAAGTTCAGGTGGTCTGGTATTCCCATCTCTGGATGAGTGTTCTGCAGTTTGTTGTGATCCACATAGTCAAGAAAAAGAAATGCAAAAAAGCAAAATGGCTGTCTGAGGAGGCCTTAAAAATAGCTGTGAAAAAAAAAAGAGAAGTGAAAAACAAAGTAGAAAAGGAAAGATATACCCATTTGAATGCAGAGTTCCAAAGAATAGCAAGGAGAGATATGAAAGCCTTCCTCAGTGACCAATGCAAAGAAATAGAGGAAAACAATAGAATGGGAAAGAATAGAGATCTCTTCAAGAAAATTAGAGATACCAAGGGAACATTTCTTGCAAAGATGGGCTTAATAAAGTACAGAAATGGTAGGGACCTAACAGAAGCAGAAGATATTAAGAAGAGGTGCCAAGAATACACAGAAGAACTGTACAAAGAAGATCTTCACAACCCAGATAACCACAATGGTGTGATCACTCTCCTAGAGCCAGACATCCTGGAATGTGAAGTTAAGAGGGCTTTAGGAAGCATCACTATGGACAAAGCTAGTGGAGGTGATGAACTTCCAGTTGAGCTATTTTAAAACCTGAAAGATGATGCTCTGAAAGTGCTGCACTCAATATGCCAGCAAATACGGAAAACTCATCAGTGGCCACAGGAATGGTAAAGGTCAGTTTTCATTTCAATCCCAAGAAAGGCAGTGCCAAAGAATGCTCAAACTACCACCCAATTGCACTCATCTCACACATTGGTAAAATAATGCTTAAAATTATCCAAGCCAGGCTCAGCAATACATGAACCGTGAGCTTCCAGATGTTTTAGAAAAGGCAGAGGAACCAGAGATCAAATTGTCAACATCCAATGGATCATTGAAAAAGTAAGAGAGTTCCAGAAAAACATCTATTTCTGCTTTATTGACTATGCCAAAGCCTTTGACTGTGTGATACAATAAACTGTGGAAAATTCTGAAAGAGATGGGAATACTAGACCACCTGACCTGCCTCTTGAGAAACCTGTATGCAGGTCAGGAAGCAACAGTTAGAACTGGACATGGAATAACAGACTGGTTCCAAATCAGTAAAGGAGTCTGTCAAGGCTGTATATTGTGACCCTGCTTATTTAACTTATATGCAGAGTATATCATGAGAAAGGCTGGGCTGAAAGAAGCACAAGCTGGAATCAAGATTGCAGGGAGAAATATCAGTAACCTCAGATATGCAGATGGCACCACACTTATGGCAGAAAGTGAAGAGGAACTAAAAAGCCTCTTGATGAAAGTGAAAGAGGAGAGTGAAAAAGTTGGCTTAAAGCTCAACACTCAGAAAACTAAGATCATGGCATCCGGTCCCATCACTTCATGGAAAATAGATGGGAAACAGTGGAAACAGTGGCTGACTTTATTTTCCTCCAAAATCACTGCAGATGGTGATTGCAGCCATGAAATTAAAAGACGTTTACTCCTTGGAAGGAAAGTTATGACCAACATAGACAGCATATAAAAAAGCAGAGACTTAACTTTGCCAACAAAGGTCCATCTAGTCAAGGGTATGGTTTTTCCAGTGGTCATGTATGGATGTGAGAGTTGGACTATAAAGAAAGCTGAGTGCTGAAGAATTGATGCTTTTGAACTGTGGTGTTGGAGAAGACTCTTGAGAGTCCCTTGGACTGCAAGGAGATCCAACCAGTCCATCCTAAAGGAGATCAGTCCTGGGTGTTCATTGGAAGGACTAATGTTGATGCTGAAACTGCAATACTTTGGCCACCTGATAAGAAGAGCTGACTCATTTGAAAAGACCTTAATGCCCATTTTTTGATTGGGTCATTTATTTTTCTGGAATTGAGCTGCAGGAGTTGCTTGTATATTTTTGAGATTAATCCTTTGTCTGTTTCTTCATTTGCTATTATTTTCTCCCAATCTGAGGGCTGTCTTTTCACCTTACTTATAGTTTCCTTTGTTGTGCAAAAGCTTTTAAGTTTCATTAGGTCCCATTTGTTTAGTTTTGCTTTTATTTCCAATATTCTGGGAGGTGGGTCATAGAGGATCTTGCTGTGATTTATGTCGGAGAGTGTTTTGCCTATGTTCTCCTCTAGGAGTTTTATAGTTTCTGGTCTTACATTTAGATCTTTAATCCATTTTGAGTTTATTTTTGTGTATGGTGTTAGAAAGTGTTCTAGTTTCATTCTTTTACAAGTGGTTGACCAGTTTTCCCAGCACCACTTGTTAAAGAGGTTGTCTTTTTTCCATTGTATATCCTTGCCTCCTTTGTCAAAGATAAGGTGTCCATAGGTTCGTGGATTTATCTCTGGGCTTTCTATTCTGTTCCATTGATCTATATTTCTGTCTTTGTGCCAGTACCATACTGTCTTGATGACTGTGGCTTTGTAGTAGAGTCTGAAGTCAGGCAGGTTGATTCCTCCAGTTCCATTCTTCTTTCTCAAGATTATTTTGGCTATTCGAGGCCAAAGAACTAAACAGACATTTCTCCAGAGAAGACATACAGATGGCTAACAAACACATGAAAAGATGCTCAACATCACTCATTATTAGAGAAATGCAAATCAAAACCACAATGAGGTACCATTACACGCCAGTCAGGATGGCTGCTATCCAAAAGTGTACAAGCAATAAATGCTGGAGAGGGTGTGGAGAAAAGGGAACCCTCTTACACTGTTGGTGGGAATGCAAACTAGTACAGCCGCTATGGAAAACAGTGTGGAGATTTCTTAAAAAACTGGAAATAGAACTGCCATATGACCCAGCAATCCCACTTCTGGGCATACACACTGAGGAAACCAGATCTGAAAGAGACACGTGCACCCCAATGTTCATCGCAGCACTGTTTATAATAGCCAGGACATGGAAGCAACCTAGATGCCCATCAGCAGATGAATGGATAAGGAAGCTGTGGTACATATACACCATGGAATATTATTCAGCCATTAAAAAGAATTCATTTGAACCAGTCCTAATGAGATGGATGAAGCTGGAGCCCATTATACAGAGTGAAGTAAGCCAGAAAGATAAAGAACATTACAGCATACTAACACATATATATGGAATTTAGAAAGGTGATAACGATAACCCTATATGCAAAACAGAAAAAGAGACACAGAAATACAGAACAGACTTTTGAACTTTGTGGGAGAATGTGAGGGTGGGATATTTCAAAAGAACAGCATGTATACTATCTATGGTGAAACAGATCACCAGCCCAGGTGGGATGCATGAGACAAGTGCTCCGGCCTGGTGCACTGGGAAGACCCAGAGGAATCGGGTGGAGAGGGAGGTGGGAGGGGGGATCGGGATTGGGAATACATGTAAATCCATGGCTGATTCATATCAATGTATGACAAAACCCACTGGAAAAAAATAAATAAATAAAATTAAAAAAAAATAAATAAAATGTAAAAGTAAAAAAAAAAAAAAAAAGAAAAGACCTTAATGCTGGGAGGGATTGGGGGCAGGAGGAGAAGCGGACCACAGAGGATGGGATGGTTGGATGGCATCATTGACTCAGTCGATATAGGTTTGAGTGGACTCCGGGAGTTGATGGTGGATAGGGAGACCTGGCATGCTGTGGTTCATGGGGTCGCAAAGAGTTGGACACGACTGAGTGACTGAGCTGAACTGAACATACTCCAAGGCTTTGGCTTAGTCAACAAAGCAGAAACAGACTTTTTTTTTTTTTTTTCCAGAATTCTCTTGCTTTTTCAATGATCCAACCGATGTTGGCAATTTGATATCTGGTTCCTCTGCCTTTTTTCAATTCAGCTTGAACATCTGGAAGTTCATGCTTCACGTTCTGTTGAAGCCTTATCTTGGAGAATTTTGAGCATTACTTTGCTAGCGTGTGAAATGAGTGCACTTTGAAATTACCATCCAGATAATCTGTAAGTAATTTCAGTGTTGATTATTTAAAGTTTGATAATTTAATGGAGGAGAATCTAATCAATTGAATTAAATGTTATTAGGGACAATAAGAATGTTAAGGAAAAGAAAAGACAATTGAGAAAAACAGAGTGGGAAAGTGACAGAGTTTGAGAGAAAAACTAAGAGTGAAGGAAGTATTATAAGACTTTTTCCTGGAAAGGAGAGTCTAGGTTGAAAATATTGCAGTTTTCTTGGCTTGGCTATTTCTAACCTGATAACTTTTTTTCTTTCTTTTTTTCACAGACCCATTTGAGAATTTGACTACGACTTCAGAAATATACACTGTTTCAGAAAGGTTATAGTTCTCCTAAATTCCACTTACGGGCTTGAGGTTAAGAAGACAGGTTATAGAAGCTAAAAATTCTTTCAGCCTCCTTAGTTGAGAGGAATTTTGCATACATTCTCAGTCTACAAGCAATGTCTGGTTTCTATGGAATAGACAGACTAAGATGTGTGGTTAATTTATCAATATAAATATTTTGTGGGGTTCTTTCTAGACTGGAACTTTTTCTTTATTTTTTTAGACTTCTTTTGGTTTGCTACAGATCTCATATATGAACCCTGAATCTCTGAAAATAATAACAGAAAGAAAAATACGAAATTTATTATCTACTGGTACTATTTATGCATGCATTATTCTTGATTATAAAATGTACAAGCTCTCTATATATTTAATAATAATTATTTTCTATAAAATGTCAAGGAATAATATTCTGAGGTGTCACTTATCTCAGTGAAATTTCTGAGTTTTTTCACAGCTATTTCCCCTTCCATAACCCCCAGCTCCTTGAAAGACTTTTCCATTTCCAAAGAATTTTGGTGAATTTCTGTTTAAATCCTGGTGTTCTCACCACTGAATTAAATATTCAATTAATCCATAAGAACTGTCCATGTTGTCCACATTTTTTCTCCCCCACAATTATATATTAAAAAAATAACTATTCTTCAATACATAGAAATATGTACAGAAAGATGCTATCATATTATCAAAATATCATCTATCTCAAGGAGAATTTATTGGTTAAATAAATAACATGCATATAAAATATATGTAATGTATAGATTCTCCCTGGTGGCTAGAATGCAGGAGACTGAGCTTGATCCCTGAGTTACAAAGAGCCCCTGGAAAAGGAAATGACTCCCCACTCCAGTATTCTTGCTTGAAGATTCCCATGGACAGAGGAGACTGGTGGATTTATAGTCCATGGGGTTACAAGAGTCTGACATGCCTGAGCAACTAACATATTCACTTTCATATAGTATATGATCAGTAAGTCACAACAATGTGGAGTCAATATAAGTATTTCTACTATATCGATACATAAACACACTCATATGCATGATCCATGTAAGCATATGCATACTAAAAAACACAGTTCAACATTTGTGAAAGGAAGAAAGAGTAAATCTCTCTGGAATTCCCTGAAGGAAAAGTGACCAGGGCAAACGTGAATGTATTCACATTTAACCTGCCATAATGAGTAGTTCTAGCCAAGTTTAATACTTCTGTTCAGACTTACGGCCAGGGTAATATATATATTTTTCATTCCAAATTGCTACCTAAAATAAATGAAAAGCAAGAATATTGGGTCATCAACTACACCAGGGAGAAATGGCAAAGACCTCTCATGCCTCTGTTGTCTTCTACTTATTTCAACAATACACAACACTGAATTTTTGCTAATGATGAGAGCTGAAGAGAGCTATTTCAAATCCTAAAAGATGATGCTGTGAAAGTGCTGCACTCCATATGCTGGCAAATATGGAAAACTCAGTAATGGCCACAGAACTGGAAAAGGTCCATTTTCTTTCCAATCCCAAAGAAAAGCAATGCAAAGAATGTTCAAACTGCTGAACAATTGCACTCATCTCACACACTAGCAAAGTAATGCTCAACATTCTCCAAGCCAGGCTTCAACAGTACATGAACTTCCAGATGTTCAAGCTGGATTTAGAAAAGAAAGAGGAACCAGAAAGCAAACTGCCAACATCCTTTGGATCATTGAAAAAGCAAGAGAATTCCAGGAAAAAAAAAAAAATCTACTTCTGCTTCATTGAATACACTAAAGTCTTTGACTGTGTAGATCACAACAAACTGTGGAAAATTTTCCAAGAGATGGGAATACCAGACCACCTTACTGCCTCCTGAGAAATCTGTATTCAGGTCAAAAAGCAACAGTTAGAACTGGACATGGAACAACAAATTGGTTCCAAATTGGGTAAGAAGTAAGTCAAGGCTGTATAATGTCACCCTGTTTATTGAATTTATATGCAGAGTACATCATGCAAAATGCTGGGCTGGATGAAGCACATGCTGGAATCAAGATTGCCAGGTGAAATATCAATAACCTCAGATATGCAGATGACACCACCTTAATGGCAGAGAGTGAAGAAGAACTAAAGAGCCTCTTATGAAAGTGAAAGAGGAGAGTGAAAAAGCTGGCTTAAAACTCAACACTCAATAAACGAAGATCATGGCCCCTGGTCCCATCACTTCATGGCAAATAGATGGGGAGACAATGTAAAGAGTGACAGACTTTATTTTTTGGGAGCTCCAAAATCACTGAAGATGGTGATTTCAGCTTGCTCCTTGGAAGAAAATCTATGATAAACCTAGAGAGCATACTGAAAAGCAGGTTTTCCCCGTAGTCATATATGGATGTGAGAGTTGGACCATAAAGAAAGCTGAGCACTGAATAACTGATGCTTTTCAATTGTGGTGTTGGAGAAGCCTCTTGAGAGTCCCTTGGACTGCGAGGAGATCAAACCAGTCCATCCTAAAAGAAATCAGTCCTGAAAGTTCAGTGGAAGGACTGATGCTGAAGTTCCAGTACTTTGGCGACCTGATGCAAAGAACTGACTCATTGGAAAAGACCCTGTTGCTGGGAGAGATTGAAGGCAGGAGGAGAAGGGGATGACAGAGGATGAGATGGTTGGATGGCATCACCGACTTGATGAACATGAGTTTGAGCAAGCTCTGGGAGTTGTTGATGAACAGGGAAGCCTGGCATGCTGCAGTCCATGGGATTGCAAAGTCGGACACGACTGAGTGACTGAACTGAACTGAAGCGAAATGATGATGAGATTGAATCCTAACAGAAAAAAAAAGAAGAAGAAGAAGAGCTGCCTAGAAAGGAGTAAAAACGGTGTGGTATTTGGAGAAGACTGAAGTTCAACAGTATATTCTCGGAAAACTGCAAGGAAGAGTAAAGAGGAAGTGATCTGGTCAAGACTTCCTGTGAAGCCACAAAAAAAGCCATCTTTGTTGATTTTTCATTAGTATATTGATACAGAAAATTTAAGGTTTCTCAAAAATTCTCTTTGCCCATGTACAGTTTGCCTGTTTAATATTTGACACAAGCACTACATGGTTTGTATCCAAATGAAGCTTTTTAGAGTAACTTAGCCAGGGTTCCTGCATACAGAATAGGAAACATTATGTGTTTTAGTGGCATCTGTGAGTATTCACAGGTAGTATTTATATATCTAACAAAGAAGATAATTTTGAGAATTTTTATCACTTTCCTGACCATGCACCTCTCTTTATCTCGAAAACCAGCATCAGAGGATACTACCTTTTTATTTCTCTCCAAGAATTTCCCATTCAGTTCATCAGTTTCTCTCAATTCAGCTCACCATTTGGGATTCTTTATTGCTATTAATGGTAAACACTACTTACTCTCAAGTTCCAAATGGAAACCTTAAAGTTATCTATGTTTCCAGGTAGCCATTAGTTTCAGACATTTATCAAGTCCTTTATATTTCAACTTCCAAATACACTTAAATCAACATTAATCATTTTCAAACTTACTGTCACTCTTTTAGGTGTGTGCACTAGCCCACCAGCTGTTCTTTATGAGTAGAATTATATTTGATTTTTAACTAATTCTAAACACCAATCAAGATGTCTAAATTACACATTCCATGATTTCAAAGACCAAATTTTTCTTCTTGGTAGTTTTCCTATTAGAGTCTACCAGAATTTTTTTTTTAAATAAATGAATAAATAAATAACCTTCAGTATAATATATTCTAAAAACCTTCATTGGATTTAAATACCTATTTTTGTGTTGGCTCCAGAGCATATGTTTATAACAATATATAATCTTATAGTTTCCCATTTGTCTATTTCACTGACTAAATTTTGACACTGGCAAATAGGGTGTGCTCATTTAAGTTTCTAAAGTCAAAGAGAGAAAAGGAAGATATTCAAGATTTATTATTACAGTAGAATTGAGTATACAGAAACCATAGAAACAGTTCTCTCATTTGCTCTTCAGAATAGATACTAGTTTAAATATTTAACATCTGAAAATTTAATTGTTCAGCCTGCACTTGCAATCCTGCTGAGAAATTTCACAGAAAAAGTACTTCTAGTGTAGTACAAAAAGTCTTCAGATGCTGTGAGAAATGAGTCGTGGCAAGTTTAAGCAGTGATTTTTAAAGACTGTTGTTCCACAAAGAATCACCTAAGATTGTGGGTGTGCTGCCATCAGTGTCTTCTAAGACCCTCCAAGTGATTCTAGGGCATACTAGGAGTTGATAACTGCTGAGGTGGAAGGACAGATTAACTAAGGCAAAATTGTAACAGAATATGTTATGTCTAGGGTATTCACCTTCTCTTCTTGAATTTTGTGATGCTAAGGGTTCTTAACTAGGAAAGAAGTAAGTTCTCATCCCATGGTTGATGGACCAACCTAATGCCTGTAACAGAACATTCACTCATTGTGGGGAGCAACTTATAAATATTATCTCACCTGGCCTCAAAACAACAATGTGATGATGTATTATTATCCTTACTTTGCAGATGAAAAAAATGAGTCTCAGTAAATTTAAGCAACTTTTCCATGTAGTACATAACAGATTCAAGAGTGTAGACTGATCCATCTGACTCTGAAGTTCATGCTCATAGCTTTTCTACTTCTCTTTCTATAAACACAACTTGAATAGTTTCATCCAGGGAGTAAGAGAGAGCAATGATACTTTTTATTCTGTTTAAAGGCCAGGCATGTTAAAGGAAAGGATATAGCTTCCTCCACCATAAAATTTGGTAATATTCAGACAGTCAGTAATGAATGATGTAATGGTCCCTTTCCTATCAGTTTCTTCATTAGTAAATCTATATGTGAGGTTTCCCAGATTTCCTAACTCCTGTCTGAGCTCTCATGTTCTGAAGAGGTGACTTCGAGACAGAGTGAAAAATTAATGATCTCTTTATTTTCTTTGGCTCTTTCCTTCTGGTCATGTAGTAAAGGCTAATTTGCAAGACCCTCCTTTGCATCCTTAACGTCTGTATAGCTTCAAATTAGCAGCAGGTCTCAAATGCAGACAGTGGTTGGGGGTGGGGCTATTCAACTGGAAATGTTCCATATTATCTAATTTATGTATCTGAATGTACCTAGTATCCTATATATAGCACATGTGTGTGTGTGTGTGTGTGTGTGTGTGTGTGTGTGAAGTTGCTTTAGTCATGGCCGACTCTTTGTGACCCTATTGACTAGGGTCTGCCAGGCTCCTCTGTCCATGGGGATTCTTCAGGTGAGAATACCAGAGTGGGTAGTCATTTCCTGGATTTTTCCCTGCCCAGGGATTGAACCCGCGTCTCCTGTGGCTCCTGTATTGCAGGTGGGTTCTTAACCAACATTTTTCTGTTTGAAACTATTGTGTTCAGGAAGAGTGGAAATACTTGCTGATTTTTTGATGGATTTTATGAAATGTTTGTTTGAAATCTCTGTTGCACTTGTTAAATTTGTCTTATTTGATGATTAAATATACAAACATACTCTAAGTGAGAGCTCACTTACTTTTCCCATTGAACATGCCAGAAAGACTGACTTCCTGAAAGGCCATTATCTCATTCTAGACTTGGATTATTGTAGTCCATACTTACCAATTGATCAAATGGTACAAGGTTCATGTTTCTTAAGTACAGAAATAATAAGTAAATATCCTAAAAAATAGCACACTATTTGACAATATAGATCAAAGGGCAAGGCAGCAGGACATATTCTCTGATCCCTAACATCTAAGGACTTGAATACATTACAAGTGATTTCAAATCCCCCCCCCCAAAAAAAAAAGGGGAGGGGGGAGTTTAAGATTAGAGTAAAATTATGGATGGAAAGTAAGAACTTGAAATGTGAGGTGAGACCAATAATTGTTTTACCTTCTAGGAAAACAGTTTGAGTTACAGAAACTGCTTTCTAAAGAAAGAAAAAAAGTGTTTTCCTGAGAAGATCTGACTGATTTTCCTTAATTACAGAGAAGAGGTAGAGTATTATCATCAAAAACACCTTCATTTTTTACTCCTCTAGTAGTTCTTGTCTTTTACCTTCAGAAATAATGAAAAAAATATTTGATGATTTTGTATTCAAAGTGGGAGGAGTGTGTGTAGTTGCTTGGTCGTGTCTGACTCTATGGGAGGGGTGGAAAGGGCAAATTCACAGTCTGCTCAAGACAACCACAGTTCTCTTCCTGTCCTCCTCAAAAGCATGGAAGGTCAAGGCTCTGACAAATGCCTACATTTATGTTGGTGGAAAGTGAAAAAGTTATGTACATTACCAAGGTCACTCAAATCAAAAGCACCTCACCCATTAGAAATGAGAGCATAGAGCCCATCTTTCCCTTCTGTTATATCTGTTGATTATTCTCACTGTATAGGAGCTAATCATTTTCACCTACTTCCCAAGAGAATGTTAAAAAGTAGTGACAGGGAGAAATATAAATTTTAGTTCCTATACCCTAGGTCAATATACATCATTTATTGCAATAATTTCCTGAAGATAGTCCTGTTTGTATTCCATGTGATAGCCTCACCTCCATTCAGAGGCCAGGATAATCTGAAGATAAATGATGTCACCTTTCTCAGAAAATTTTTAAAAAAGAATCTATTGCTTTCCATCTTGAATTTGATCAAAGTATTTACTTTAGAATGTAGGTAGTGTATGGTTTGCTCAACCTACTCCAGCTAGCTTCCACCTTCAAAATTCTTCAGGCAATGAACAGACACCAGTGTGTGTCCTTAGGTATAACCTACATTGTACATTCTTGCGTGCTTCCAGCATATGTAAAAATCTTCAAAGGGCTTTCCCTGAATTCCACTAAGTTTTTATACCTCAGCAAGCATCCACCTTGAGAGTATGATTTTAGTCTCTCAGACAAGTGACGCTGATCTCTAAAAGCTATCTTATTTGCTTGCAAAAGAAGCCCAACAAAGAACTTCCTCTCAAGACTTTTGAGCCACTCTTCCAGGACTGCCATCTTTGTGATTTCTCCTCATAGATTGAAAGAGCATTTGTTGGTGACAAACCTCAAAAGAACAGCTTTGTCATCTCCTTGTGAGGGATCATCAAGCAGTTTTGTTCAGAAGGTGAGCGTACTCACTACTTTTTGTTTTGTAGTTTGAGAAATTGCAATAAAGAAACTTCTATGTAACATCGTTTAGTGGTAACAACATGGCTGTTGAAAGTCTTATTTACCAAAATTTCTATGTACAGAACAATGGCATAGTTAGCCAGGAAAAGCAACCTATCTAAATATCATATAATCACTGTAAACTCAGAGATACTAAATAATCTTCCTTAAATTCCAATTCATTTGTGCCACAGAAGGTAAGACTTGAGTTCAAATTCTGACTCTTCCATTTTGGCTTAATGTCTGGTAGATGACATTAGGCAAATACTTTACCATTGTTAAGACTTTTTTCCTTACATGTGAATTGAAGATCTGATACAACTTTTATAGATATTCTGAAGATGATACACTATCAGGCTTGCAACATTTCTACACAATAATAAAATAAAAAAATCTAATGGAATCTAATTCATGCCTACTATGAACAAGACATAGAACCCATGATTTCTTGTTGTTAAGTCACTCAGTCATGTCCAACTCTTTGCAACCCCATGGACTGCAGCATGCCAGATTCCCTGTCTTTCACCATCTCCCAGAGCTTGCTCAAACTCATGTCCATTGAGTTGGTGATGCCATCCAACCATCTTATCCTCTGTCATCTCCTTCTCCTCCTGCCTTCAATCTTTCCCTATATATTAGTAAATAAACTTAGAAATTTACATATTGATAGGCAACTTAAGCCTTTAATTTTACATTTACTCAAATATGATTACACTCTGGAATAAAAGAAATTCATTCATTTCCATTTCATTTCAACACTGCACAGGAAGACTTCATTGACAATTTCCATCTATACTCTATATACATCTACATTTCTATCCTTACAGGTAAGAATTAATTCTAAGTTGAAAATAAAAACCCTTGGTGAATAAGCTTAAAGAAGTATTTTCCAGCAATCACTAAGCTGATCCTATAAACAAGCTTGTGGAGCGGGGGGGGGGGGGGGGTTACTTCTGCTTTACATATTTCATAAAATTTAAGCTCAGGGTGACTCTTCTTCAAAGACTTGCAGCTACTAGATGGAGGATGAAGGACAAAATGATGGGCACAATAAAAATCAGAAATAGTATGGACTTAACAGAAGCAGAAGATATTAAGATGATGTGGCAAGAATACACAGAACTATGAAAAAAGTTCTTCATGACCCAGATAGCCACGATGGTGTGACACTCACCTAGACCCAGAAATCCTGGAATGAGAAGTCAAGTGGGACTTAGGAAGCATCACTATGAGCAAAGCTAATGGAGGTGATGGAATTCCAGTTGAGCTATTTCAAATCCTAAAAGATGATGCTGTGAAAGTGCTGTACTCAGCATGCTAGCAAATTTGTAAAACTGACCAGTGACCACAGGACTGCAAAAGGCCAGTTTTCATTCCAATTCCAAAGAAAAGCAATGCCAAAGTATGCTCAAACTACCACACAATTGCACTCATCTCACACACTAGCGAAGTAATGCTCAAAATTCTCCAAGTGAGACTTCAACAATCTGTGAACCGTGAACTTCCAGATGTTCAAGCTGGATTTAGAAAAGGCAGAGGAACCAGAGATCAAATTGCCAACATCCATTGGATCATTGAACTTCAGCTTTATTGACTTGGATCGTGTGGATCACAAGAAGCTGTGGAAAATTCTTAAAGATATGGGAATATCAGACCACCATACCTGTCTCCTGAGAAATCTGTATGCAGGTCAAGAAGCAACAGTTAGAACAAGACATGGAACAAAATACTGGTTTCAAATCAGAAACGGAGTATGTCAGGGCTATATATTGTCACCCTGATTATTTAACTTACATGCAGAATACATCATGGGAAATACTGGATGAAGCACAAGCTGGAATCAATATTGCTGGGAGAAACATCAATAACCTCAGATATGCAGATGATACCAACTTTATGGCAGACAGCAAAGAAGAACTGGAGAACCTCTTGATGAAAATGAAAGAGGAGAGTGAAAAAGCTGTCTTAAAACTCAACATTCAAAAAAAAAAAACTAAGATCATAGCACCTGTTTCCATCACTTCATGACAAGTAGATGGGGAAATAATGGAAACAATGACAGAATTTATTTTGGGGGGCTCCAAAATCCTTGAAGATGGTGATTTCAGCCAAGAAATTAATAGACACTTGCTCCTTGGAAGAAAATCTATGATTATCCTAGACAGCATACTAAAAAAAAAAAAAAAAAACCAGAGCATTACTTTGCTTACAAAGGTCTGTCTAGTCAAAGTTATGGTTTTTCCAGTAGTTATATATGGATGCAAAAGTTGGATTATAAATAAATCTGAACTCTGAAGAATTGATGCTTTTGAACCGTGGTGTTGGAGAAGACTCTTGAGAGTCCCTTGGACTGCAAGGAGATCAAACCAGTCCATCCTAAAAGAAATCAGTCCTGAATATTCATTGGAAGGACTGATGCTGAAGCTGAGACTCTAATACTTTGGCCACCTGATGTGAAGAACTGACTCATTGGGAAAGACCCTGATACTGGGAAAGATTGAGGGCAGGAGGAGAAGGGTATGACAGAGGATGAGATGGTTGGATGGCATCACTGACTCGATGGACTTGAGTTTGAGTAAACTCCAGGAGTTGGTGATGGACAGGGAAACCTGGTGTGTTACAGTCCATGGGGTTGCAAAGAGATTTGGACGTGACTGAGTGACTGAATTGAACTGAACTGATACTCTTAACATTAATAGGTAATATCTATATTGTGCATATTGTCTTACAGGTGCCAGGCTTAATTTTAAATTATACACACACACACACACACACACACATATATATAATGTATATATATCTATATACATTAGCTCATTTAATCTTAATGAAACTACTCTGAGGTAACATTCTTACCATCTTAGTGATGGTTAATTTCATGTGTCAACTTGGCTGCACCAGAGGATGCCCAGATATTCAGTTAAACATTAATTCTAGGTGTGTCTGTGATGGTGTTTCTGGGAAATTAGAGTTTGAATTGATAACCCAAGTCAATTCCCCCATGTATATGAGCATCATTCAATAAACTGAGGGCCTGAATAGAACAAAATGTTGGAAGAAGGTTGAATTTCTTCTCTGCCTACCTAATTGAGTTGACACATAGGTATTCTTCTTATTTTGGTGCTTCTGGTTCTCAGATATTCAGTTTCAGTCTAAAATCCACACCATCAAGTCTTTGAAGTAAATCACTGGCTTTCCTGCATCTACAGCTTATGGATCATGGGACTTCTTAGCCTCAACAACCATGTGGTCTTGTTCTTCATAACAAATCCCTTTCTAGGCTTTGAAAGAGAATCATAGAGAGGTAGAGAGAGAAATAGAGATAGTGATATATAGATATCCTGGTGTTTATTTCTCTTCAGAACCCTAATTACATCTCTATTTTACATAAAGGTAATTGATATTATAGGTATTACATAGTTTTCCAAGAGGCTATATTCAAATCCAGGCATTTTGGATAGAGCCTTTGCCCTTATACTCTGTGCATTGCCTTTCTGTCCCTAGATATTTAAGACGTGAACAGAAGGACATGATTTTAGAGATGGTATTTAGGCTATTTACCCTCCAACAGAAGGAAGCTGTAGAGTAAAACATTCAGAGCAACAGGAGAACTGAAGTCTATTCCTAGCTCTTTAAGCCAGCTTTTAATTTTCAGAAAATCAGTTTACTTCTTCAGAAAATCAGTTTAGTCCTTCAATAGTAAAATGCGGGGGGCGGGGGGGGGCAGGAGTAAATAATAATTAAGTTCTTCTCAAAGATGGTGATTGCAAGATTGTGTGTTGGATGATGACAGGGAAGATGAAGGTCATATAAATTCATTTAAACTGGTGTATTTCATCACAAAAGATTATTCTCCCAGGTTCAGCCCTCTGCAACAACTTTTATGGAATTGAAGCTTGCACACCTCCATGAGCTGTAAAATACAGTTCCATTGGAAATTGTCTTATCCCATTTATAACCCTGAGAGCTCCCACTAGGCATGGAAAAACACAAGACAGCAAAACATCTAATTCAAAAACTCTTATGTGTTCATTGGAAATGGAGTTGTAAAATCCTTGCTTTGTTCTATATGATCAAGATGATTATAAGACAAACAAAGAGAAGATATCGTGCTGTGAAAGTAAGGAAACTGCAAACATCCAGTGGGAATAGACAAGAACTATTCTGATGTGGCCTTGAGACCACATTTTTCATAATTTACTTTTTGTTTGGTTGTTTTCTGTTGTGGTTGTTTGCTTTTCATCTGTGTACACCACACAAAAATAATGCAAGTAAATAAGGATATCAAAGTGTTGTCAATATGCTAATCTCTTACATAGATAAATCATCTTAGTTTTCACTTTTACAGAGAACAGTATTTTCAGACCTTTTCCCTAAAACAACACATAACAAAGCCATATACCTCTAAGTTACAAATAAAGTCTCTGCTCTGAAAAAATAAATTAATAAATAAAATTAGGATCCTATCTCAAAGGAAACCAATCCTGAATATTCACTGGAAGGACTGATGTTGAAGCTGAAACTCCAATACTTTGGCCACTGGATGCAAAGAGCTGACTCATTGGGAAAGACCTTGATGCTGGGAAAGATTAAAGGCAGGGAGAGAAGAGGACAACAGAGGATGAAATAGTTGGATGGCATCACAGACTAAGTGGATATGAGTTTGAGCAAGCTCTGAGAGATGATGAAGGACAGGGAAGCCCAGAGTGCTGCAGTCCATGGGGCCGTAAAGAGTCAGACATGACTGAGTGACTGAACGACAACCATTGTTAAAGCAGGCAGGTTGCTAGATACGCACAGAGAAAGGGGAACAGAGACTTATTGCCATGAAATCAAACCACACGTCTTGTTAAAAAAAAACAGAGGTCTTTAGGCAGATAAAGAGTAAGAACCTCCAGAGTGACAAGAAATCTCACATTTTGAGGTGCCAAGTGTCCTGGAGGCAGACAAAGAAAGGTGGGAAAAGACAGGTGTCTCCAGCATTGAAATGCATAAACTTTTGCTCATTATGCTCTCATTACCATAAAATTGGCCTTTACAGATAAGAAGTGCCCATGATGCACTGATGCGATGACTGAAGAAAAACAAAAATCCCTCCTCCCCTAGGGAAGGCAGAGCTGAAGTGAAAATAAGAGAATACAACTCCAAACTCCTCCCACCTTAATGAATATTCTACCCTTTCATTTCTATACCCCACATAGCTGATCTGCCAAAGAAACTCAGGGCAATTACTTACCTTACTTATCTACTTGTTCTCCTATTGACAGCCTACTATCACTTCGTAAATCCTCACTTTACCTTCTTGAACTCTCTGTCTCATCTGTGAATTCTTTCCTCAGTGAGACAAGAACTTCCATTCTTGTATCACCAGGAACAGGAAGTAAACATCAATCCATCTTGTCTCTGAGATGGGTAGACTCCCTAAAAGTGGCTTAATTAAATTTTGGTCTCAGCAAGTTCAAATCTTCATCATTAATTTATTCTACATTAGTGTTTTCAAGTATAACCTTAAAACTTGGGAAATAAGAGGCTAAAAATACAATAAAATATTAAATGCCTGTAGAGTAGGAAAGAATTTCAGTGTTAATGGTGCTGGTGCTAAGTTGCTTCAGTCGTGTTGGACTATTTCTGGCACCATGGACTGTACCCTCCAGCTTCCTCTGTCCATGGGATTTTCCAGGAAAGAATATTGGAATGGCTTGCCATTTCCTTCTCCAGGGGATCTTCTCAACCCAGGGATCAAACACACATCTCTTAGGTCTCGTGCTTTGGTAGGTGGGTTCTTTACCACTAGCGCCACCTGGGAAGCCAAGTGTTGATAAAACAGTTCTACATCTAAGTTATATTAAAAACTAAATTTCTGATCATAATTTGTTTTCTCAAATCAGTAAAGCAAGTAGTAAAATATGTGTTGAAAAGCCACATTAAATATTTTTCAATACTTGCCATGTACATTTCTCAATATACATTTTATTTATTTGTATATATTTTATATAAACATATACCTATAAAAACTAGCATAGTCAGAAGGCAAACATTAATAAGAATAACTGAAGTAGTATTAGAGTTAAAATACAAATATTGATGTCTTTGAAACTAGATAATGCTTTCAAAATAAGTTCAGGCTTGTCACAATCATCACTGTTTCAGTAAGTGAAGTTCCTATGTGCCATTCCATAAAGTTTGGTGTTTAAACTAAACAGATCTTGAAACTTAATGGATTGGCACTCAGGCTGCATGCTGTTGCAAGACATTCAGCAAGGATATAGTCCTCTTGTTGAATATAAATGTGGTGATTTTGGAGTTACATTGCATTGCCCCTGCAAGATCAAAACCAAAAAGGGAGTAATTTGCAAAAGATATACGCCTGCTCCTCTTCTCAGCCAGCCTTCCTTTATTGTATTTTCTATAGAAAGTGCTGGAGATGTTTGCACTGGAGAAAAATGAGAAAAAGTCACCCTAATAGGGCCTAGTAGGACCTGACTGATATTTCTATCATGTGCCTGCCATGAAGAAAATACGCATGTGAGATAAAATCATGAATAAAACACAGAACCTGACTGGTATCTTTCATCTACCAGGTTAGTTAACAGCTAACTTATTTACACTGTGAGTACACAAATATAGATGTCTCAGTGGTAAAGAATCTACTTGCAATGTAGGAGACAAGTTTGACACTGCAGCAAAAAGATTCCCTGGAGAAGGAAATGGCAACCCTCTCCAGTATTCTTGCCTGGGAAAATCCATGGACAGAGAAGACTCGTGGACTACAGTTCATGAGGTTTCAAAAGAGTCAGAAATAACTTAGCAAGTAAACAATAACAACAATATGGTTATACGCTATAGAGGAGAGATGGATTTTGACAGTGAAGTGCCAAGAAAGGAAAGAGGGGACTTGAAAGGTAAGCAGGATTTGGAGTGGCAGAAAAATTGTGGTGCTAAAGTATTCCAGAGGGATCATGAGAAGAAGAAATTCCATGGCATATTTTGGAATTACACCTAGCTTGAGGATATGGGGTGAATGGCGGGCTAGAGAATGATAAAATATTCTGTGATTGTGGGAACAATAATAATAAGTTAAAAATATTTACTATACACAACAGGAGAGTCACCAAATCCCCATGTTCCAATGTCTCTCAGATTTGTTTCTGAAAAATACCTTCTCCCTTAATTTTCTGTTGTATTTTGTTCTTTCAGAAAATATTTGTTGAGAGAATACTGTGGATGCAATAAGATATAGAAAAGATACAGACTATTTAATTACTATTCTCAAGGAACTTAATGTGCGCTGGAGAAAATAAGACATGGTAATGAAAAAAAAAAAAAAAGGCATAAGCCAAGATAGGTTATAAGTGAATGTCAAATCAGAGACAAAAGACAAATCAATTCAGGTTGACTTTTGTGATTTTTAATCCTCACCTCCTTCAGTGTTAGTAAGTATACGGTGGTATCCAAGAGGCAGCAGAAGATATAAAATACTTGGAAAACCACTGAAATTTCTACACAATTGATTCTCGGTTCAACTTCACTTCTACTTCGTATGAAGAAGTACTTATAAATTTGTGGACAATCTTATTATTATCAATAATTATGATCTGCCCACATCAAACTCTGACAGAAGTAAATCTATGTATGAAAATTTTCTATTTTAGAGCAAATATCTTGATGCCAAATGTAAATCAAATTGTATTAACTCTTCCTTCCGATGAACCACTTAATTATTGCCTGGTGTTCATGAATCTCAGCCTCTCAGCTTCTGACTGCTGGAGAATGTCTGTTTTCACATTCTACCTCGTTATGTCCTTCCTACCCTTTCCTTAACCTCTATTTTGTTTTTTTTTAATTTTAACCGAAATCTAGAACACATTTTCAGCTCTCCTAAGTGTATTCTCAAGATCCATTCTTACTTGTATTCCAGTCCTTCCTTTCTGTTTTCTCTCATTATGCTCTTTGTTCCTTAGTATAACAGTGAAGTTATAGTTTACAGAAGCACCCAATGTTTTGTTCCTTTTAAAACTAGAGAGTAGCCACAGAGTGTATCTAATTTTTCACATGCAATTCTCAGAAAGAAAGGCTGATGGAAAATTGATGTGCTAGTTGAATTTCAAGAGACTTAAGGGCCCTAGAGAGCCAGAACTCCATAATAAGATCAATGAACATAAAGAGTGAGAGGTAACATCAGTGAATATTCTAAAGCTGTTAGAGGTTGCTAAGTCAAAGCTTGATAATCAACTGATCTGCATGAGAGGCAGGCCCAAGATTTGAGTCTAGGGAAAGACCAGATTATACTTTGCCATTAAAGTAAATTCAGAAATAATACTAACAAGGAAATTATATCAACTGTATATATTATCTTATTCTTTAATGCATGCTATACTTCTGAGGTGTGTAATATTGGCTGTTTTGTATATTAACCTCTTTTTACCATGCATTTAATAAATTGTAGACAAAAAGTTTGCCTTATGAGAAATTCAAGAAAAGTTAATTTTTAAGAAATTCAAGAAAATTTCTATGAAAATGGTCCTAGGCAATTATTTCTTTAAAATATGTAACCAGATGAGGAGTATACAGTCATAATAGAATCATAATGGATTATTATGTGTTCAGTTCAGGAAGGTTTATCATGTCTTAAACAGACTTGCAAAGAAAAGTACATAGTTATCTGTCAACATGTATATCGAGAGAAAACAAATGTGGCAAATTATAAACACTTGGGAACCTTGATTGAGGCCATATAATCACTCATTATATGTTCTTTCAGCTTTCTTGTAGCTTTAATATTTTAATAAAATATTAAGAAGGATGACAAGAGAAATGAGAAAGGAAGAATGAAAGAAGGAAGGAAGGGGACAGGGAGGGAGGAAAGGAGGGAAAGGGAGAAAGGGAGATCACTGGGCTCTATGCTACCCTTGCAGTCTCCAAGTTTAGACCAGCTGAACATCCGCCCCAGTAAACTTCAAGCTATTCACTGATTGTTGGCTCCAGCAAATTTCAGAAAGTTATTAATAGACACCTTTAGAACTAGGGAAGATGGCTAAAAAGTTCAACAACCAGGAAATCAGATTATAGATTGGCAAAATGTGAAAAGTGAAGGTATATTCATCTTTTACAATAGCTAGAAAATAATGATAATGTGATGAATCTTGCCATTATAATCAAAGCTTGCAAAGTTGCATCATCTTCCAGAGTGACTGCAGAAATTTGTGTTTTTCACATACACAGGATGAAAAAAGACAAGAGTCATGCTCCAAGTTCTACAGAGTTTGTAGTAAAGTTTCATTCCATAGCCATGGTAGATCATGGCATCATTATGGACTGATAAGCTTTGCAGGCCTAGAGATCCTTTGACATTCCTGTGAATAATTTATCTATAACACTTATAATCTGCAGAGTACTAGAGGAAATACTCCAGAATAGAGAAATTATTATATGTTTTCCTCTAGTGTAAGTGTAATCAAATGTTTTTATTAATTGTGGACTGATCAAACAAATAATAAAAGAAAACTAGTAAAATAAAGGGGGTGGTTTTTAGCAATATTATTGTAAACCTTCTTAGCTGTGCCAATTTTTAGGTGATGCATGATTCAGTACTTAGAGATGAAGTGTCAAGATGTCATATATTGCAAATAGGAATAACAAAAAACAAGCAAACAAATATGAAAGAAATATATAATTTAAAATCTAGGATTTATATTTTTTTATTTTTCAAGCTAGAATTTTAAATTTAAAATTTATTTTAATACTTAATTTTTAAATCTGATTGGTTATACAAAAGTTTTTTTTACATTATTTTTTCCTTTACTTTTGAAAAAAATTGTGTTAGCATTTGGAAAGAACAAAAACAATGTTTTAGGGAAATGATTTGACATCCATATAATTCATAAATATATAGACTGACTTATATAAGGTTATAATTCAACTCATCTCCCTATTTTCAACAGGGTTTCAATGATTCATGTGCTCCTAAATCACTTTTAATACATTTCTGTTAATCTCTGATTTGATCAAGACCTGAAGTATTTTTGCTATTTGTTTCTACAGCCTTTTTGATTATTCTGTTCCCTGATGGTTCTGAAAACCAGCTCTTCTTAAAAAGTTTCTCCCCTGCTGCTTTTTAAACTGATTTTTATGTTACTCCAAATTAAATCCATTACTTCTAGTCTATCAATTTTCTAACTTGAATCAGCACCCTTTAAGAGTCCCATCTGCTATCCATTGAAAAGCCAGTTTTTAAATCTTTCTTTCTGTCATTGGTATCTTGGCCTCCTCAGGTGCCTTGGAAGCTCCGGTCAGACTTTCCAGGTACTGATCTCTGCCTGTCAGAGATGTCTAGGTTATTCTGTGCAGAATACAGCACCAGGCATCTTTCTGCTTCCACGGCTTTACTGTCAGATTTATAAATGTTTAAATTTGAAAGAGCTTTAAAGCCATGAGTAAAAGTCAACTCCCAAGAGAAATATAGAATGTCCCTAGGATATAGAAACAACAGAGTACAGTAAAAGTATGTACGAGTGTACTAATTGAAAACGCCCTGCACCAGAAGCAAGAGAACTGCAATCAGTCAATCTACGGACTGAATATACTGTGCAAGCTTGGCCAAGGCATTGCATATTACTTTCCTCAAATATAAAATAAGGGTGATTGATTGAATAGAATCTGTGTTCCATCTTAACTTGATTTTAAAATAAATTTATTGTTTTATATTTATAAACAAAATAATGCACTAGTTATAGAAAATTTAGAAATTATTTAAGCATACAGAAAGGAAAAGATTACTAATTTTACCACTTGAGTTACCTGCTTTTAAATTATTGGTGTATACCCTTCTAACCCCGTGCACACACATGTGTATGTGCAAATAGATGTAAATTAAAGTTATTACAAAATTGGAACATACACTACATATTGTACTTTGTACTCCACTGTACTAATGTTCTAATATTCTAAGATCATTTTTTTGAGACTTGCCAATAAGAATACCAGACCACCTGACCTGCCTCTTGAGAAACCTGTATGCTGGTGAGGAAGCAACAGTTAGAACTGGACATGGAACAACAAACTGGTTCCAAATAGGAAAAGGAGAACGTCAAGGCTGTATATTGTCACCCTGCTTGTTTAACTTATATGCAGAGCACATCATGAGAAACGCTGGGCTGGATGAAGCACAAGCTGGAATCAAGATTGCCAGGAGAAATATCAATAACCTCAGATATGCAGATGACACCACCCTTATGGCAGAAAGTAAAAAGAACTAAAGAGCTTCTTGATGAAAGTGAAAGAGGAGAGTGAAAAAGTTGGCTTAAAGCTCAACATTCAGAAAACTAAGATCATGGCATCCGGTCCAATCACTTCATGGCAAATAGACGGGGAAACAGTGGAAACAGTGGCTGACTTTATTTTTCTGGGCTCCAAAATCCCTGCATATGGCGATTGCAGCCATGAAATTAAAAGACACTTACTGCTTGGAACAAAAGTTATGGCCAACCTAGACAGCATAATATAAAGCAGAGCCTTTACTTTGTCAACAAAGGTCCGTCTAGTCAAGGTTATGGTTTTTCCAGTGGTCATGTATGGATGTGAGAGTTGGACTATAAAGAAGGCTGAGCACTGAAGAACTGATGCTTTTCAACTGTGGTGTTGGAGGAGACTCTTGAGAGTCCCTTGGACTGCAAGGAGATCCAACCAGTCCATCCTAAAGGAGATCTGTCCTGGGTGTTCCTTGGAAGGACTGATGTTGAGGCTGAAACTCCAATATTTTGCCCACCTCATGCGAAGAGATGACTCATTGGAAAAGACTCTGGTGCTGGGAAAGATTGAGGGCAGGAGGAGAAGGGGACAACAGAGGATGAGATGGTTGGATGGCATCATCGATTCAATGGACGTGGGTTTGGGTGGACTCCGGGAGTTGATGATAGACAGGGAGGCCTAGCATGGTGTGGTTCATGGGGTTGCAAAGAATTAGACACGACTGAGCGACTGAACTGAACTGAATAAGATGGTGGAGTAGAAGGATGCAAGCTCACCCCTTCTTACAAAAACACTGAAATCATGATTAGCTGCTAAATAACTGTTGACAAAAAAAGAAAAAGTTAGAGCACATCAAAAAAAAAAAAAATGCCCTACCCCTAAAGACAAAGAAACAACAGTGAGACAGTAGGAGGGGCACAGTTACTATAAAATAAAACCCATACCTGCAGGTGGATGCAAACTGGAAGATAATTAAGCCACAGAAGTTTTCCCACAGTAATGGAAGTCCTAGAGGTTTTGTAATGGGGAGGAGGAGCCCTAGATAATCTAGCTTTGAAGATCAGCAGGACTAGATGGCAGGAATTCCTCAGGGCTGGGGAAAACAGAAACTCCACTCTTGGAGAGCACACACAAGGTATACTGCGCACCAAGACTTCCCCCAAAAAGCAGTGCTCTCATAAGAGACTGGGGCTTCCCAGGTGGTACTAGTGGTCTAGAATCCACGTGCCAATTCAGGAGACACAAGAGATGTGGGTTTGATCCCTAGGTCGGGAAGATCCCCTGGAGAAGAAAGTGGCAACCCACTTCAGTATTCTTCCCTGGAAAATCCCATGGACAGAGGAGCCTGGCAAGCTACAGCCCATGGGGTCACAAAGAGTTAGACATGACTGAGCAACTGAATATACACACACATAAGAGACTAGGCCAAACTTACTTGCTAGCATCTCCTATGGCAGTGGGTTGAGATGTTGTGGCTCAAGTGTCTTTGCAGGAACAAAAGCACTTGTAGCAGCATTTCTGGCAAGTCCTCATTAACATGAGCCCTCCTAGAAGCCAGCATTTCCCCTTCAAGACCTAGTCCCACCCAATAGCCTGCAGGGTCCAGTGTTGGGACACCAGAGGCCAAATATCTAACACAGCCCTACCCATCAACTGGCAGGCTGTTTAATGGGAACTGTAATTACAGAAAGTTAGATAATACAAGACAGCAGATGAATATATTCCAGATGAAGGAACAAGATAAAACCCCGGAAAAAAAATTAGGTGGAGATAGCCAATCTACCAGAAAAAGAATTCAGAGTAATGATGATGAAGATGACCCAATATCTCAGAAAAAGAATGGAGGCACAGATTGAGAAGATACCCAAACACATGGAAGCTAAAAATATGCTACTAAACAACCAAAGGATCACTGAAGAAGTAAAAGAGAAAAAAAAAGATAGAAAGAGAAAAAAGAAACAGAAATAAAGAAACCAACAGCAAAGATCAATGAAACTAAAAGTTTGTTTTTGAAAAGATAAGCAAAATTGATAAACCTTTAACCAGACTCATCAAGAAAAAAGTGGGAGATGGCTGAAATCAGTAAAATCAGAAATAAAAAAGGAGAAGTTCAATGGACACCACAAAAATACAAAGGATCATAAGAGATAGCTATAAGAAACTATATGCAAATAAAAGGAAGCAATGAACAAATTCTTACAAAAGTACAATTTCCCAAGACTGAACCAGGAAGTAATTGAAAATACAAACAGACAAATCACAGGTACTGAAATTGTAACTGTGATTAAAAACTACCAACAAAAGATTCCAGTACCACATGCCTTCACAGGTAAATTCTATCAAACATTTAGAGAAGAGTTAACTCCTATCCTTCTCAAACTATTCTGAAAATTTGCAGTTCAGTTCAGTTGCTCAGTCGTGTCCAACTCTTTGTGACTCCATGGACTGCAGCACAGCAGGCCAGAGCAGAGAATATTCCCAAACTCAATCTATAAAGCCACTATCACACTGACGCAAAACCAGACAAAGATATCACAAAAAAAGGAAATTATACTCAATATCACTGATGAATATGGATGCAAAACTCCTCAACAAAATACTAGTGCTCCGAAGTTAGCAATACAATAAAAATATACCCCATGATCTAGTGGGATTTATCTGAGGAATACAAGGATTTTTCAATATCTACAAAGCAGTGTAATACAGCATGTCAACAAATTGAAAAATAAAAACCATATGATCACCTCAAAAGATGCAGAAAAAGCTTTTGACAAAACTCAACACCCAGTTATGATAACAACTCTTCAGAATGTGGACATAGAAGGAGCATACCTCAACATAATGAAGGTCATATATGTAGCTAACATCATACTCAATAGTGACAAGCTAAAAGAATCTCCTCTAAGATCAGGAACAAGACAGGGTTGTCCACCATTGACTCATTTTTTATTTTGTTTTGTATTTCATAAAACTTCAACAGTTTTTTTTCATAGCTGTTGAAGTCCTAGCCATGGAAATCAGAGAAGAAAAAGAAATAAAAAGAATCCAAGTTGGGGGAGAAAAAGGAGTAAAATTGTCACTGTTTGCATATGGTATGATACTATACATAGAAAATCTTAAAGCTGCTACAGTAAACTACTAGAGCCAATGAATTAGGCTAAATCAAAGGATACAAAATTAATACACAGGCATCTCTTGCATTTATATACTAACTATGAAGGATCACAAAGGAATTTTTTAATCCCATTTACTATTGAATAAAAAAAATATATACCTAGGAATGAATCTACTCAAGGAGACAAAAGACCTGTACTCCAAAAACTGTAAGACACTGAAGCAAGAAATTGACAATTTCTCAAACACATGGAAAGGTATACCATGTTTTTGGATAGGAAGAATCACTATTATGAAAATGACTGTACTGCCCAAAGCAATTTACAGTGCAATATCATTCAAATTACCAATGGCATTTTTCACAAAATTAGAATAAATTTTTCTAAAATTTATAGAGAGATGTAAAAGAGCCTGAATAGTCAAAGCAATCTTGAGAAAGAAAAATGGAGCTGGAGGAATCAGGCATCCTGAACTCATATTTCCAGCTATACTGCAAAGCTACAGTCTTCAAATCAGTATGGTACTGGCACAAAAAAATTGGAATTAGAACATGCTTCAACACCATACACAAAAATAAGCTCAAAATGAATTAAATACCTAAATGGAAGCCTAAATATTATAAAATTCATAGAGGAAAACAGGCAGGACACTCTTTTACATAAATCACAGTAACATATTTTTTGAGCTGTATCTTAAAGAAAAGGAAATAAAAACAAGCATAAGCAAATAGGACCAAATTAAGCTCAAAAGCTCTTTCACAGGAAAGGAAACCATAGGCAAAACTAAATAATAACACTCAAAATGGGAGAACACATTTGTGAAAGGTGTAACAACATGGAAATAATATTCAAAATCTACAAACAGCTCAAGCAGTTCAATATTAAAATAGTAGTGATAATAATAACCCAATCAAAAAATGGGCAGAAGACCTAAATAGACATTTCTCCAAAGAAAACATACAGATGGCTAAAGGGCACATGAAAAGATGCCCAACATCACTAATTATTAGAGAAATACAAATCAAAGCTGCAATGAGCTATCACCTCACACTAGTCAAAATGAAAGTGGAAGTGAAAGTCACTCAGTCATGTCCAACTCTTTGTGACCCCATGGACTATACAGTACATGTAATTCTCCAGCCCAGAATACTGGAGTGGGTAGGCTCCCCTTCTCCAGAGGATCTTCCCAACCCAGGGATCAAACCCAGGTTTCCCATGTTGCAGGTGGATTCTTGATACCAGCTGAGCCACAAGGGAAGGCCAAAAATACTGGAGTGGGTAGCCTATACCTTCTCCAGTGGGTCTTCCCAACCCAGGAATCAAACCGGGGTCTCGTGAATTGCAGGCAGATTCTTTATCAACTGAGCTATCAGGGAAGCCCACTAATCAGAATGGCCCTCATCATAAAATCTACAAAAAATAAATTCTAGAGAGGATTTGGAGAAAAGGGAATGTAATTTGGACTGACACTGTGGATAATAGTATGGAAATTCCTTAAGAAACTAAAAATAGAGCTACCATATGATACAGCAATTCCACTTCTGGACATACATCACAAGAAAACCATGGTTGGAAAGGATACAAGCACCCCAACGTTTGTTGTAATGCTGTTTACACTAGCTAAGACATGAAAGAAACTCAAATCCATTGACAGATGAATGGATAAAGAAGATGTGGTATGTATGTACAATAGAATATTGCTCAGCCATAAAAAAGAATGAATTAATTTACAGCAACATGAATGGACCTGAAGATTGTCATACTAAGTGAATATGTCAGGGAAAGAAAGGCACATATGTTATGATATTGATTATATGTGAAATCTAAAAAATGATGCACATGACACAAAGGGAAAAGCGTGGAGAGAGGGATAAAATCAGAGGGTTGGGATTAGCAGATACATATCACTATATGTAAAATAGATAACCAACAATGACCTACTCTATAGTATGTGGCTCAGACAGTAGAGAATCTGTCTGCAATGCCAGAGACCTGGGTTCCATCCTTGGGTTTGGAAATCTCCTAGAGAAGGGAATGGCAACCGACTCCAATATTCTTGCCTGGAGAATCCCCATGGACAGAGGAGTCTGGCAGGCTACAGTCCATGGGGTTGCAAAGGGTCAGACACCAGTGAGCAATTAAGGATACACACACACACACACACACACATATATACATATGTATATATGTATATATGAATCACTGTACTGAATAACTGAAACTAACACATTTAAATCAGTTATACTTCAATTAAAAAAGGAATGAGTCATCCTTCCTGAATTTCCAAATTTCTAGAATATTGTGTGCATGCTGTCACTGCAATCATGTCTGACTCTGTGTGACCGTATGTACTGTAGCCCACCAGGCTCCTCTCTCCATGGGATTCTCCAGGCAAGAAGACTGGAGTGGAGTGCCATGCCCTCCTCCAGGGGATCTTCCCAATCCATGATCAAATCTTCATCTTTTACATCTCCTGCATTGGCAGGCAGATTCATTACCACTAATGCCACCTTAATCTAGAATATTATTTAACTACAATTTGAGTAGTCAGAAAAAAAAATTAAAATGTCAAATTTGCCAAAGAACTTGAAGAATGCTAAATTATTATCTAATAGACTTTTTTAGGATAAAAGAATTCTTAGTGAGGCAAAAAAAGCTTTAACTCGAAATCTGCTATATGGATCTTGAAAAAAGCATGTGTATGTGAGCAATTAAAAGTTATGACATAAAAATTTTAAAAAAAACTCAGAAAAACATTAATTTAGCTTAGCTATTTGAAAATGATGGAATCAGAAGAAAGGGTTGAAGCAAATTGTGTGCATTTAGCTTTGTAGGTGTTATATACTACCTGGGAATTTTATAAAGGATTATGTTCCCCTTACAGAGGAAAAAAAAAATATATATATATATATATATATATTATTAAAATAAAAGTGGGGAGTTGCCAAGTGGGGAGTCAATTACTAGCTTCAGCTAACAAGTAATATAATTAACATGCTTGCATGCTTTGTTTATTTGAGAATATAATTTTATTAATCAAATATAAGCTATAATGGTGGCTACCTGGTGATTTGTAAATGTATACACCTTGCTGAATAGCAATTTGGAGTCCATTAACTTCTAAAACTGTCAGGTGGAAGTTTCATGATGAGTTTGCAGAAATACACTCAAAATGGAAGTATCAGCTCATTAATGAAAGAGTTTGAGAGAAGTTGGCTTCAACTCTGTTGAAGGTCATTGAAAAAGGGTGGAAAGCACAACAGTGTTATCCCCAAATCACTTTAGTTCACTGTTCAGAGGAAATGATCACTGTCAAGTAATCTTGTGGAGCAGGAAAAAGCAGTCACACACAGCTACCAGAAGAAATGGTCTAAATCCAAGACTGCATCTTGATGCATAGGTTCCGAGGGGAAAGTGCCACTGCCTTAAGGAGAAGGATAACTTGCATGGATTCTTTAAATTACTAACAAAACTTTATTTTAGAAGATGCTAAAGTTACTTTAGGCTATGAATACATGAACATTAAACTTCTCAAGTTATTTAAAATTATTTTTAGAATTCATACTGCAAAGGTACATCATTTTACCTTCTCTAGATTCATTTCTGCTGCTGAGATTTCAAAGTGCATTAGTAGGGAGAAGGGTCTTTAAGATCTTAGAATGGATAAGTCACAGCTAATAATAATAATACCTATTATTTATTGAATACTTTGCTTGAGTCAGGCATTTTTCAAAGCCCTGTGTATATATTACAGTATTTAATCCTCTAAGCAACTCTATGTGTGTCATTTCCCAGCTAGATGTAAAAATTGCTGTAGCCTTGCAACAAATTTTTGCCTGTGGAATGTGAGAGGAAAGGATATGTGCTGCTTCTTGGCCAAAGCCTTGAAGAAGCAGGCGTGCCTTCTCCTCTATCACTTTTCCTTTTTGCCGGCTGGTATGTCAAGGATAAGGGTTTCCCTGATAAGGTCTGTGGGATGGGCAGAATTGCATATTGGAAGAAATAAATTTTCTCAGTCATCACAATGATAAATGTCATTCACAATCCTGATCTCTGCCCTGGATGACTACAAGTGAAACAGATGGACTTTTATTTTGTTAGAGCTCTTATATATGTAGATCTATTTGGTTGGCATTTTAGACTACTGTAATATTATATCTGTGTTATGGTGGAGGAAACAGAGGCACAGAATTTTTATTTTTATTTTTTTCAGAATTTTTAAAAGAAATCCCTCAATTGCTGATTATCCTAATGAGCTTTGAATCCATGCCATTTAACCAGAGACTACTGGCTTTTTAACTACTTTGCTATCCTTACTACCTCAGTTTTGTGTGGTGTCTAAATTGTTAACAGAAAATAGTTCAACTATTGCTGATCTAGAAGAAATGGCTGGAAGCAGCAGCTAGCCAGTGAGCATAATGTGTAGGAAGAAATTACTCTTGTTGACTTAGGGAAATAGTTGATGGATAAGAAGTTGGAGGTTATGGGCAATAAAACTACTCACCAAGGGAAGGATTTCAATCTAAGTCTAATAAGTAAAACTATTTTTTTTTCCTTTTCTCTAACCTTTCCTCCTTGCCCAATGCATTAAGAGGACTTAATCATTAAAAGGGGAGAAATTGGAGACATTTGTAGAAAGGAGATTTCCAAGGCCCCTCGATTTATGAAGCCACACACAGTTCAGCTCTGCCAGGGTTATGGGAAAAGAGAACTTCAAGTTTGAGATAAAAAGTTTTTGTTTGTTTGTTTGTTTTTAAATGACAATAAATATGACATAATTTAGATCTCAGTATACTCTATTAACCAAATGTGAGAGTAGGGGTATGAAATAGGAATACCATTAAAGAGAATTTAATATAGTACAGATTAAAACATGGTTAGGAGGAGGGCATGGCAACCCACTCCAGTATTCTTGCCTGGAGAATTCTATGGACAGAGGAGCCTGGTGGGCTTCATAGGGTCGCAATGAGTTGGACACAGCTGAAGCAATTTAGCATGCACACAAAACATGGTTAGGGAAAACAGCCTCCATGACAACTAAACAGATATTTGTTTACATTTTAATTAGGATAACAGTCATCTTTATTTGTGCCCTGGAAACCCCTAAGTCCTGAGTAAACCAGGGCGGCTACTCACTCTGATTCCAGTGGGCTGACCTTCCTTTAGAACTATTTAGATCCGCTTTTCACTTTCTATATCTGCTTTTCACTTTCAATTCAATGCCATTTGTATCTATTTTGCCTCCTTCTTGACTTACTTTTTCATTCATGTTTTCCTGCTCAGCACCTATCATTAGCCAAACATGAGCATCAGAAGTTCACTAAACATGCTGTTATTCCATTACTTTTTGCCATTATATATTTATTTTAATGCTGCATTTTTCCTATTCAAATATGCTGTTCTTCTGGTAGCACCATCTCATCATTCAAAATCTAGTTTAAGAATGGACTTCTCTGTTAAGTCTTTCTATTTCCCCAACTCCAGCTAGAATGGACAGCTTTTTCTTTGTATCCTGTATAGACTTTTATTTAAGTAGATGTGACCTATTATTGCCCTTCATGTTTCCAAATGCGTAGATCTCTCTCATATCTCACAAGTTGGGATCAGTGTAATCTGACTTCTGAAATCTGCAAATATATTTTTAAAAGTCAAGGGAAGGTGATTTATATGTTTTAATGCTATTCTCTCAAACAACCTGGAGGAATAAGGTGGGGTGGGACGTGGGAGGGGGTTTCAGGATGGAGGGGACACATGTATACCTATGTTCAATTCATACTGACATATGGCAAAAACCATCACAATATTGTAAAGCAAATATCCGCCAATTAAAATAAATACTTTTTTTAAGTCAAGGAGAAGAATAAGATTTTTTAATTAAAGTATAGCATTTTAAATAAATATCAATCTGTTATGAAAAATGTAAAAAATAATGTAGATAAGCATTTTACCTGTTTAAGAATGAACCTCTCTTTTACTGTGACAATTTGTAGTTGAAAGATATTTTATCAGAATAAAATGCAATTTCTCTGAGTTAGTGGTTTTGTAAGTTGTGCTTTATGAGCTGTTATTACATCACTAATTCTTGGGATTTTTTTTTTGTTGTTGTTGTTAAAAAGGGTCTATAAGTACTAACATGCACTTAAATTCCAAATGTGATGATCATGACATTTGTTACTCACTGTTCACTTTTTTTTTTTTTTTCACTGTTCACTTTATGAGTTTTTACGGAGCTGAATTTCCTGAGTTCTCTCAAGAATGTGCCTTTGAACACTGGAGTATTCCCATTCCCTCAATCGTTGGTGCTCTCTAGTAGAGAATACCTGAAATGGTCCACGTGTGTGTTGGCCTAATCGTTTAAGCTCAAGAGACTCAGCTTCATTACCTTTCATTGAAGGTACCAGGACAGAAGGGCTTTAAAGTTCAGCCAAGCTCTAAGTAGGTTGCTACAGTGAACCCATAAGCCTATCTGCTTGACTGAATCAATGTCCTGGCTCAGGATTGTGAGGTCCCAGGAATAAAATTCCACATGTGCCTAATCCCGAAGGAAGTATTCCATAGTTAAGATTATGGTGGGAATTTGAACAGACTTTTGGACTCTGTGGGAGAAGGTGAGGGTGGGATGTTTCAAAAGAACAGCATGTATATTATCTAGGGTGAAACAGATCACCAGCCCAGGTGGGACGCATGAGACAAGTGCTCGGGCCTGGTGCACTGGGAAGACCCAGAGGAATCGGGCGGAGAGGGAGGTGGGAGGGGGGATCGGGATGGGGAATACATGTACCTCCATGGCTGATTCATGTCAATGTATGACAAAACCCACTGAAATGTTGTAAAGTAATTAGCCTCCAACTAATAAAAAATAAAAAAAAATAGATTATGGTGGGAATTTAGAATTATGTATGAGATAGTTTATCTTTAAACTAGTGAGAACAGAAGTAAGAATCTAATTCCATTTAAACTAGATATGTAATAACTTAGGCTTCCCTCGTGGCTCAGACAGTAAACAGTCTACCCACAGTGTGGAAGACCGGGGTTCCATCTCTGGGTCAGGAAGACCCCCTGGAGAAGGGAATGGCTATCCACTCCAATATTCTTGCCTGGAGAATTCCATGGAGAGAGGAGCCTGGTGCACTATAGTCTAGGGGGCCACAAACAGTCGAACATGACTGAGCAACTAACACATATGTAATAAGTTTGAAACTTGTAACAATTACTTACAAATATTTGAATAACATAAATACTGGAGGGAATCAACAGCCTATGGAGATACACATTAAAGAAATAGATTTAATTCAGGGAACATAGTTTCTTTATATTAAGAGTCATCTTTTTAAGAAGGATGATAATAATTTAATGTGGTAGGAGATAAGTTTTTCAAGCAAAGCCTTAATATTTTAAATTAAAACAAAAAATAGCATCTCTTAAAATATTGAAGAAATTGTACATGTAAAAATATTTTTATTTTTGAATTTTAAATTTGTTGATCATTTGTTGGAAGTTAATGGGCATTTCCTATGTGGCTTGCTTAAAAAACAAAACAAAACTCCATAGAGCCTCTGTAATAACTTACACAGAATGTATAAAATAAAGTGAAAACTTTTTCTAGTCTACATAGATTATTTGGACAATCCTGAATAACCACTACTTTTTGACAATTTAATATCATATTTAGCAGCAAGACCACAATTTGCAAAAGTCAGTGCAAAATAACCTCTTTTTTTAGTGCAAACATGTGTTCTTTTCAAATACTGTTTCAAATAACCTTAATTTCCTTTATCTTTGGAGCTTACTCTTCCTCATGAAAATCCTTTTGTATGGCAACAATTAAGAACTGTGAAGGGCTTTGGATTTTATACTACTTCCTGGTTAACAAATTAGCTTGCCACAATTTTATGAGCGCTAACAGAAGACAGGGGAAACCTTGGGTCAGAGAAAAATCTGTATTATTCATGACACAGGGTCAGCATGACAGTCACATTCACTTCTCATCTCCTTGTCTCCTGAGCCCATGGTGGCAAAGGTAGAGGGGCCCAGATAGACGCTCACCAAAGTTCGAAGAATGTCAAGCTTAAGAAACCTACATTTGTTATAATAATGGCTGCGGGCAAATCTACAGGATGTTGCCCTTGAGGGACATATTATCTGTAATATATCAGCCAGTCAAAAAAAGAAAAAAAAAAATGGAAACCAAAACTTTTTGCTCTCAACTCTGAAGAAAGATGCTATCTCCATCTTTCAAGGCTGGTAATTGTTCCAGCACTTTTAAACTCCAGAACAAAGGCTATTGGCTCAGATGACTTCTCTTAAGATGTTCAGAGATGTAGCTCTAGAAAAATATTATGGAATTTAGAAAGATGTTGTAATGATGACCCCATATGCAAGACAGCAAAAGAGACACAGACATAAAGAACAGACTTTTGGATTCTGTGGGAGAAGGCAAGGGTGGGATGATTTGAGAAAATAGTATTGAAACATGTATATTATTTTATGTGAAATAGATCACCAGTCCAACTTCGAGGCATGAAACAGGTCACTCAAAGCAGGGGCAATGGGACAACCCAGAAGGATGGATGGGGAGGGGTTTGGGAAGGGGTTTTGGGATGGGCGACACATGTACACCCATGGCTGATTCATGTCAATGTATGGCAAAAACCACAATATTGTAAAGTAATTAGCCTCCAAATAAAATAAATAAATATTAGAAAAAAGAAAAAGGTTATGGTTTTTGTTTAAAAAATAGAAAATCCACAAAACCACAAACATCCCCATTTTCCTGCTTTCCAAGTCTTAGTGAAGATTGCCAAGCTATTATCTTTTAAGAGAAAGGCACTTCTGGAAAATAATCTTTTCTTCTTTGTCTTGCTATGAAACAAAGGAAAATAATGGAACCTTAAAGCTGATATCAAACTTACTTTGACAAAACTTCTAGTTCATGATGTAGGAAGCAACCGTGTGTATTAATGAAGGTATTTCTCTGGTATGTTGTTTTAAAGTCTAAAAAAAATAGATTATTAAAGCCAATAAGTATGATACACCCATGATATGTAGCATGACCATTAAAAGACAGGTTAAAGCAATTACCCTTCAGTTAAAAAATAAATACTTTTTTAAAAAAAGATTTAAAAAAGACAAGTTTCCAAATGATATTTAATGATACAGAAAAGTAAAATTTTTTAATGTAAAGGTAGTGCTCACTCATTATATCACATTTTAAGATTATCTTATATTGAATCATACTTGATTAACAGTAGTGTGTTAGTTTCAGGTGAACATCAAAGTGATGGCCTTACATATACATGTATGTCTTATTGTTTCCCATTTAAATTATTGTTGAATATTGAGCAGAGTTCCCTGTGCTATACAGTAGGTTCTTGTGGGCTGTATATTTAATATATAGTAGTGTGTACATGTCAGTTCCAAACTCCCAGTGTCTCCCTCCTCCCAACCCTTCCTCCCTGGTTACCATGTTTGTTCTCTAAGTCTGTGATGTTTAGGTTGCTTCCATGTCTTAGCTATTATAGTTACAATGAATATTGGGTTGCACATATCTTTTCAAATTATAATTTTCTCCAGATATATGCCTAGGAAAGGGATTGCAGGATCATATATGGTAACTAAATTTTAGTATTTAAGAAATCCCCGTACTGTTCTCCATAGTGACTGTACCAATTTACCTTCCCACCAGGAGTGTAGGAGAATTCTCTTTTTTTCATACCCTCACCAGCATTTATTATCTGTAGACTTTTTCATGATGGACATTCTGACTGGAGTGGGATGATACCTCATTGTAGTTTTGATTTTCATTTCTCTAATAATTAGCCATATTGAGCATTTCTTCACCTAATTATTGGCCACCTGTATGTCTTTGGAAAAATGTATGTTTAGATCTTATGCATATTTTTTAATTAGGTTGTTATCTATCTATCTATATAGATAGATATAGATATATCATATATATATTGAATTGTATTAGCTATTTGTCTGTTTTGGAAATTAATCCCTTTTCTATTGTATAAATTGTAAATATTTTTGCCCATTCCATAGGTTGTCTTCTTGATTTGTTTGTGGTTTCCTTTGTTGTGCAAAAGTTTCCGAGTTTAATTCAGTCCCAAATATTTATTTTGGTTTTTATTTCCAGTACTCTAGGAAATGGATCCAAACAAATGTTTCTTTGATATATGTCAAAAAGTGTTCTGTGTTTTCCTCTAAGATTTTATAGTATCTGGTCTTACATTTAGGTTTTTAATTCATTCTGAGCTTATTTTTGCATATACTGTTAGAGAATTTTCTAATCTCATTCTTTTACAGGTAACTGTCCAGTTTTCCCAGTACCACTTAGTGAACAGACTTTCTTTTCTCTATTGTAGAGTCTTGTCTCCTTTGTTATAGATTAACTGACTGTAGGTGTGTTGATTTATTTTGAGCTCTATATACTGCTCCATTGAGCTGGATGTATATTTCTTTTTTGTGCCAGTATCATATTATTTTGATTACTGTAGCTTTGTAGTATAGTTTGTAGTCAGGGAATCTGATTCTTCCAGTTCTGCTTTTCCTTCTCAATGTTGCTTTGCTTATTTGAATTTTTTCAATCATTCAAAAAGTTAATTGTACACTTACTATGCATTGAACCCTCTGCTGCATCTAAAAATACTGTGTGAGTTTATATAGGGAAGACCCATACTCAAAGTTTATACAGGGAAGACCCCTACTCAGAAGACAGATTGGAATAGTACTTAAGCAGCAATCTGAAGAAAGGGTGAGATCTATCTAAGGAAAAGAGAGAATCAAGGTCTTTCTAGATAGAAGAAACATTTGTTTAATGGCCACTGTGATCCAAAGATTGTGTTGTGTCTTTGAAAGGAACGTCTCTGTGGATGTTTGGAGGGAGAGAGAGGATGTTTATCTTTTCAGAACAGATGTGGACTCTCCCTGGAATGTAAGACCACACTGCCTTAACATTTCACATGCACTTTAAGCATATTTTAAAGTTTATAAATATTATTCTTAAATCATGGCAATGATTAATTTGTTAAATTTTCTCATCTTTTCTGAGTTGTTCTCAGAGGCTATAAAAGCCAACATTTAGAAAGCAATTAGAGTATGTTGCTAATGTTCACTATCAAAGTGGAGACAAAGGAAGAATTAGAGAAAGTTTCCCTCACAGTACAAGCATGAAGGAAAGGAATAGTATTGCTAAAAGAAGGGCATGCAATTCTACCTTGACTCTTTTCCTGTACCTCTCTTGTGGAAAAAGTAGCCCAATCTTCAAGAGAAGGTACAATTTCAATCCAGTAAAACTGATATAAATGTTCTTTCCCCCTACAGATTCATTGTAAATTGCAAATAAATAAATGGTATGTAAGAAGATGCTTCAAATGTATGAAATGCTATAGAAATTGAACCTAATACCATTACAATCTCTCATCAAGATGAGAATTAAGAGTTCAACAGAGAATGTAGCAGTAAATCAAAAAACTTACTTAACTTGAAAAGCTGCATTTCCAGATGAGAGAGAAAAACTAAAAACCACATATCCTAACCCTCCATTATGCCTTCAGAAACATTCCTCATTTCAGGCTTCATAGGCTTTTCTTTAGATTGATTCACAATTTTTCAGCTTCCCTAGTGGCTCAGGTGGTAAAGTATCTACTTGCAGTGCAAGAGTCCCAAGTTTGATCTCTGTTTGGGGAAGATCCCTTGAAGAAATGAATGGCTACCCACTCCAATATTCCTGTCTGGAGAATCCCATGTACACGGGAGCCAGGCAAATTACAGTCCATAGGGTCGCAAAGAGTGGGACACAAATTAGTGACACTCACTTTTTTCACAGTAATTTTCAAAACTACCATTAATTGGGTAATTTTAAGTAAAATGTTAAGTAAATACACTTAAAATAATTGCAGAGAAAAATACAACTCATACACATTCAGCTGGATGAATTTTCACAAAGCAAAAACAAATAAACCAGAAAAATGTAGCCAACTGCCAGATTAGAAAGATCCAAAAGGTCAACGTTCATCCTCTTGAAAGCAGGGTACAACCTTCCCCTTTTAAGTTAAACATTATCTGATTTCTAACACCATGGATTAGTTTCACTATTTTTGAACTTTATATATGTGGAATCATATATGTATAATCTAGCTCGTTTCATTTGCTGTTTTGGATATTGTACTTAATTCAATCCCATCATGGTAGAGTAGCTCTTTGTGTGAGTATATGATGATTTATGTTGTTTTCTTCTTTTGAAAAACATTTGTGTTTTTCTGTGCTCATGTGTGTTCAGTCATGTCGGACTCTGTGACCCTATGAACTACAGAGTTCCAAGCTCCCTTGTCCATGGGATTTTTCAGGCTAGAATACTGTAGTGGGTTGTCATTTCCTTCTTCAGGGGGTCTTCCCAACCCAGGGATTGACCTGCATCTCCTGCACTGCAGGCAGATTTTTTTTTACCTGCTGAGCCATTGGGAAAACCAATGCGTTTTTCTGGTTTAGGTCTAATTCAATAGTGTTATCACCAATATTCTTGTATACAGTATATCCTTTGGTAAGCATACTTTGTTGCTGTTGTTTAGTCATTAAGTCATGTCTGATTCCTTTGCTACCCCATAGACTGTAGTCCACCAGGCTCCTCTGTCCATGGGATTTCACAGGCAAGAACACTGAAGTGGGTTGTCATTTCCTTCTCCAGGGGTATTTCTGACCCAGGGATCAAACTTGGGTCATTGGCAGGCAGATTCTTTACCACTGAGCCATCAGGGAAGCCAAGCACACATACTATATACTCCTCTTTTCTGACTTTACAACTAAGACTGAAATTGTTGGATTATTAGACAGGCATTTGTTTAACTTTAGTGGATATTGACAAAACATGCACCAAAGTGGTGATTTTTCTCCTACCAATGGTATACGACAATTCCTGTTGCTCTTTGTCAAAATCCACTACTGTCATTTTTTAGCCATTCTAGTAGGTTCAGAATAGAGTCACTTTGCATTTCCTTGATGAAGAGCAATGTAGAGCACAGCTAATCAAAATGTGGCCCAACAAGCAGCAGCATTTATATCATCTGGGAGGTTGCTAGACATGCAGAATTTTGGGTTTCACCCTAATCTATTAACTCATTTAAAAAAATCCCCAGTTGATTCATATACACGTTAATGCTCGAAAGACCTTGATGTAGAGTATTTTTTAATATATTTACTGTCATGTTGAACAGTATGTTCTAAAAAATGCTTTGTAAGACCTGTTTCTGTGTGGGGATCTAAAGAGCTGATAAACCATCACTCTCAAATTTACAGCAAGAAAAAGCAAAATAAAATGCAAGTTCACAACTTTTTTTTGAAATAATCAAATAACTGAGGTATCAGGATAACTGCTGCTGCTGCTAAGTCACTTGAGTCCTGTCCAACTCTGTGCGACCCCATAGGTGGCAGCCCACCAGGCTCCCCTGTCCCTGGGATTCTCCAGGCAAGAACACTGCAGTGGGTTGCCATTTCTTTCTCCAATGCATGAAAGTGAAAAGTGAAAGTGAAGTTGCTCAGGCGTGTCCGACTCCTAGCGACCCCATAGACGGCAGCCCACCAGGCTCCTCCGTCCATGGGATTTTCCAGGCAAGAGTACTGGAGTGGGGTGCCATTGCCTTCTCCAATCAAGATAACTGAACAATACCAAATTTGGAGGAAGACAGGTGATGGCAGGATTTCTTTACTGGACAAAACCAAACACTGAAAAGTTCAGCTAAAATAGTTGATGAATTCATGAGGACTGGTATGGGCAGGAAAGAGTGTGATTAAGGCAAATACTTTCAATCATTCACCATTAACTATGATTTATTTGAAAATTTTTGTGTAAAATACAACAGATTAAGGAAATTATACTCTACTCATAGTTTGCTATTTTTTCTTTTACATGAATGACTTGAGTCTTTTTAATGTGTGCTCAGTGTACATCTAGAAGATCACATAATTCTTTTCATGTTAATGTGGTGAAGCACAGTATAGATTTTCCAATGTTCAATGATGTTTAATTTCCTGGATCAAAACCATGAAATTCTGTATTATCATCTTTATATATTATAGAATCCGACTTGCTAATATTTTGTTGAATAATTTAACACAAATGTTACTGAGAAACATAGGCATATAATTTTGTTTTATTGTAATAACCTTACCTTCTCATTTCAATGTACTAAATAGTTTCAGTGAGTTTTCTATCTAAACAAAAATTAAAATTAATCAAAATCATTAGCTTAAAGTTATTCATCACATTCTCTTATTATCTATTTAAAGTCTATACTTTCTTTTGAAATTTTTCCTTTTGATTCCTGATAGTGGTCATTTTTATATAGTTTTATTTTTATACCTTCATCAATATTGCCAAATATTATTTAATTTTATTAATCTTTTTAAAGAACCAATTTGGGACTTTTTAAGCTCTGCTTATATTCATCAACAGTTTCTTAACATTTTCTCTAATTTTCTTATTTTCTACTTTAGTAATTTGGTTTCAATTTGCTCTTGTTTTTCTACCTTTAGGAGGTAGAATTTTACCTAGTTAGTTGTCAGTTTTTCCTTTTGCATTTTATATGTGTCAAATACCACATTTTTTTCTAAGTACTGCTGTTGCTACATTTCCCCCATTTTGAAGTACCCAATCATCATCAGCCATCAGTTAAAACTTTTTTCTCCTTTTAATCTTGATTTTGTTCCCTACTTGGAGCTAATTCAAAAGGAGTTAGAGATTTTCTATTTAATTGTATGTTCATGATTTCTATCTTAATTCCACTTCAGATAGAGAAGAAACTGAATTCCAATAAGGATTATTTTATGATTTAGCATATGATCAATTTTAGTAAATGTCTCATCAGTTCATTTCAGTCACTCTGTCATGTCTGACTCTTTGCGACCCCATGGATTGCAGCAGGCCAGGCTTCCCTGTCCATCACCAACTCCCAGAGCCTGCTCAAACTCATGTCTATTAAGTCAGTGATGCTATCCAACCATCTCATCCTCTGTCGTTGTCTTCTCCTCTTGTCTTCAGTCTTTCCCAGCATCAGGGTCGTTTCCAGTGAGTCAGTTTTTAACATCAGGTGGCTAAATTATTGGAGCTTCAGCTTCAGCATCAGTCCTTCCAAAGAATATTCAAGGTGGATTTCCTTTAAGATCTACTGGTTTGATCTCCTTGCAGTCCAAGGGACTCTTAAAAGTCTTCTCCAAAATCACAGCTCAAAAGCATTCTTCAATGCTTGGTTTCCTTTATGATCCTACTCTCACATCCATACATGACTACTGGAAAAACCATAGCTTTAACTAGATGGACTTTTGTTGGCAAAGTATTGTCTTGCTTTTTAATATGCTGTCTAGGCTGGTCATAACTTTTCTTCCAAGGAGCAAGCATCTTTTAATTTCATGGCTGCAATCGCCATATGCAGGGATTTTTGAGCCCACCCCCCAAAAAATAAATAAATAAATAAATAATAAAGTCTCTCACTGTTTCCACTGTTTCCCCATCTATTTGCCATGAAGTGATGGGACTGGATGTCATGATCTTAGTTTTTTGAAAGTTGTATTTTAAGGCAGCTTTTTCACTCTCCTCTTTCACTTTCATCAAAAGGTTCCTCAGTTCCTTTTCACTTTCTGTCATAAAGGTGGTGTCATCTGCATATCTGAGGTTATTGATATTTTTCCCAGCAATCTTGATTCCAGCTTGTGCTTCATCCAGCCTAGCATTTTGCATGATGTACTGTGCATATAAGTTAAATAAGCAGGGTGACAATATACAGCCTTGACGTACCCTTTTCCCAATTTGGAACCAGTCTATTGTTCCACATCCGGTTCTCACTGTTGCTTCTTGACCTGCACACAAATTTCTCAGGAGGCAGGTAAGGTGGTCTGGTATTCCCATTGCTTGAAGAATTTTCCACAGTTTTTTGTGATCCACACAGTCAAAGGCTTTAGGGTAGTCAATAAAGCAGAAGTAGATATTTTTCTGGAACTCTCTTGCTTTTTCAATGATCCAATAGATGTTAGCAATTTGATCTCTGGTTCCTCTGCCTTTTCTAATTTCAGTTTGAAGATATGGAAGTTCTTGGTTCATGTACTGTTGAAGCCTGGCTTGGAGAATTTTGAGCATTACTTTACTAGCATGTGAGATGAGTGTAATTTTGCAGTAGTTTGAACATTCTTTGGAATTGGAATGAAAACTGACTTTTTCCAGTTCTTGTTGCCACTGCTGAATTTTCCAATTTTGCTAGTATATTGAGTGCAACACTTTGACAGCACCATCTTTTTGGACTTGAAATAGTTGGAATTCAGTTGGAATTCCATCATCTCCACTAGCTTTGTTCAAAGTGATGCTTCCTAAGGCCCACTTGACTTCAGACTCCAGAATGTCTGGCTAAAGGTGAGTGATCACACCATCATGGTTGTCTGGGTCATTAAGATCTTTTTTGTTTAGTTCTTCTGTGTATTCTTGCCACCATTTCTTAATATCTTCTCCTGCTTAGTCCATAGTTTACTTAGAAGTTGACTGAATTTTTTTGTTCTTAAATTCAGTGATGCTCAGGTCAAGGTTATCAACTCTTCTTAACTCTTACAGAAACAGAAGATTAATAACCACTAATGATGCCACAGCCAAATAAATTCTGCTGGTCTGATGAAGGCATATCAGGGAAACACTTAGAATCTCTGTATCTGAAATCAGATACTAAAGTATCCAAGATTCCTTTTCTTATAAATTCCTTTACCTATAATGATTACTATTTGATATACACAAAGTTCATACTAAATAATATTCAAATGTCTTTAGAATCAAGGCTGTATAAAAACTGATTCCAACCTACAGCAATAGTATTGTTTCACTGTATATCCATGGGCTTCACTGGTGGCTCAGAAGGCAAAGAATCTGTCTGCAGTGCACGAGAATTGGGTTTAATGCCTGGGTCAGAAAGATCCCCAGGAGAAGTGAATGGCTACCCAGAATTCTTGCCTGGAGAAATCCATTGACAAAGGAGTCTAGTGGGCTATAGTCCAAGGGGTTGCAAAGAGTCAGACGTAACTCAGCGAATAACACTTTCACTTTTCCCACTTTATGTGTGTGTGTGTGTGTGTGTGTGTGTGTGTGTGTGTACATATGTATGTATAGTAAATTACAGTCAAAGTAAAATTTTTATGATTGTCTAAATTTAGTCCCACACTTTTTGGCCTCTGACTTTGAAGTATTTGCTGTTGTTTTTGTTCAGTTGCTAAGTCATGTCTGAAACTTTGCAACCCCAAGTATTCCAGAATGATAGTCTGTCCTCTCCTTTCCTATCTCAGGGATTTGTCTCAAACACATATCATTGAGTCAGTGACACCATCCAACCACTTCATCCTCTGTCATCCCTTTCTCCTTCTGTACTGAATCTGTCCCAGGATCAGTGTTTTATACAATGAGTTGACTCTTTGCGTCAGGTTGCCAAATTATTGGAACTTCAGCTTTAGCATCAGTCCTTCCAATGGATATTCAGGCTTGATTTTCTTTAGGATTGCTGGTTTGATATCCTTTCTGTACAAAAGAATCTTAAGAGTCTTCTCCAGCACCATAATTCAAAAGCACCAATTATTTGGCACTCAGTTTTCTTTATGGTACAACACTCACATCCATACACGACTAATAGAAAAACTATAGCTTTGACTATATGGACCTTTGCTAGTAAAGTGATGTCTCTGCTTTTAAACACACTGTCAAGGTTTGTCATAACTTTTTTCCAAGGAGCATGCATATTTTAATTTTATGCCTGCAGTCCCCATCCACGGGGATTTTGGAGCCATAATTTGCCATTGTTTTCACTTTCCCCATCTATTTGCCATGAGGTGATGGGACCAGATGTCATGATCTACATTTTTCAAATGTTGTTTTAAGCCAGCTTTTTCACTCTCCTCTTCCATTTTCATCAAGGAGCTCTTTAGTTCCTTTTCACTTTCTGACATTATTGTGGTATCATCTGCATATCTGAGGTTGTTGATATTTCTTCTAGCAAGCTTGATTCCAGCTTGTGATTCACCCAGCCTGGAATTTCACATGATGTACTCTGTATACAAGTTAAATAACCATGGTGACAAAATACAGCCTTGATGCACTCCTTTTCCAATTTTGAACCAGTCTGCTTTTCCATGTTCAGTTCTACTATAGCTTTTTGGCCTACATACAGGTTTACCAGGGACAGGTAAGGTAGTCTGGTATTCTTATCTCTTTAGGAGTTTCCCACAGCTTGTTGTGAACCACACAGTAAAAGGCTTTAATGTTAGTCAATGAAGCAGAAGTAGATGTGGTGTTTTGTTTTGCTTTGTTTTTGGAATTCTCTTGCTTTTTCTATGATCTCTGATTCCTCTGCCTTTTTAAAATCCACCTTTTTAAAATATATCTGGAAATTCTCAGTTCACATACTGCTGAAGCATAGCTTGAAGAATTTGAGCATTACTTTGCTAGCATATGAAATGAACACAATTGTATGGTAGTTTGAATATTCTTTGGCATTGCCCTTCTTTGTGACTGGAATGAAAACTGGCATTTTTCATTCCTGTGGCCATTGTTGACTTTTCCAAATTTGCTGACATATTGAGTACAACATTTTAACAGCATCATCTTTCAGGATCTGAAATAGCTCAGCTGGAATCCCATCACCTCAACTAGCTTTGTTTGTAGTAATGCTTCCTAAGGTCTACTTGACTTCACACTCCAGGATGTCTTGCTCTAGGTGAGTGACCATACCATCATGGCTATCTGGGTCATTAAACATTTTTGTATAGTTCTTCTATGTTTCTTGTCACCTCTTCTTAATTTTGGAAGAAAAAGCCTCTTGACGAAGGTGAAAGAGGAGAGTGAAAAAGTTGGTTTAAAGCTCAACATTCAGAAAGCTAAGATCATGGCATCTGGTCCCATCACTTCATGGGAAATGGATGGGGAAACAGTGGAAGCAGTGTCAGACTTTATTTTTTTGGGCTCCAAAATCACTGCAGATGGTGATTGCAGCCATGAAATTAAAAGACCCTTACTCCTTGGCAGGAAAGTTATGACCAAGCTAGATGCATATTAAAAAGCAGAGACATTACTTTGCCAACAAAGGTTCATCTTGTCAAGGCTATGGTTTTTCCAGTAGTCATGTATGGATGTGAGAGTTGGACTGTGAGGAAAGCTGAGTACCGAAAAATTGATGCTTTTGAACTATGGTGTTGGAAAAGACTCTTGCGAGTCCCTTGGACTGCAAGGAGATCCAACCAGTCCATCCTAAAGGAGATCAGTCCTGGGTGTTCATTGGAAGGACTGATGCTGAAGCTGAAACTCCAATACTTTGGCCACGTCATGCGAAGAGTTGACTCATTAGAAAAGACCCTGATGCTGGGAGGGATTGGGGGCAGGAGGAGAAGGGGACAACAGAGGATGAGATGTCTGGATGGCATCACCAACTCGATGGGCATGAGTTAGAGTAAACTCTGGGAGTTGGTGATGGAGAGGGAGGCCCGGCGTGCTGCGATTCATGGGGTCGCAAAGAGTCGGATACGACTGAGCGACTGAACTGAACTGAACTGTGAAAGCCTTTGAATCCCCTTTAATTAGTTTTCTCAATGTCTCTACCTCTCCAGTTGGGAAGTGACCATGAGAAGTCACTCAGTCATGTCCAACTCTTTGCGACCCCATGGACTGTAACCTATCAGGCTCTTCTGTCTGTGGGATTTTACAGGCAAGAGTACTGGAGTAGCTTGCCATTTCCTCTAACACTCAACAGCCTAAATTTCAACTTTCAGCATATATAATTATTTCACAAAGCCTTCACTGATCTTCCATTGAGAATGCATTTCTCCCTATTAAGTTGCAGTCCTTTGTTTACATTTTGTCTTACATTTTAATCATTTATGTTTATATCTGATTGCTCCCACCAGATTTTAAGTTTATAAAATCAGTACTCTATTAATATTACTGTGTAACAAAATTACTCTGAAGTATTGTATCTTAAAACAAACAGTTGTTGATCAGAAATTAGGGTGTAGCTTAGCAGGATTTTTTTTTTTTTCCTTAATGTTGCATAAGTTTGCAGCCACAGTTTGCCCAGACCCTCAGTCATTTGAAGGCTTAGCTGAAGCTACAAGAACTGCTTACTAGTTGGTTCCCTCACATGACTGCTGACAGGAGGCTACAACTCCTCCTCAGCTACTTGTCAAACAATTTGAGTGTTCTTACAAGCAGCCTCCCTCAGAATGAGAGATTCGAGAGGGAAGAGGTCACAGTGCCTTTTATGACAAGGTCTCAAAAGTCACACAACATGAATTCTGTCCCATTTTTCATTTTTGTTATAAATGAGTTGAGAACAATTCAAACTCAAGTGGAGGAAAATTAAATTCTAATTTTTGGAAAGACATATAACAAATAATTTGTAGATATATTTTAAGACCACCGCAAGAATAATATATGAATTAATATCCATAAAATCACGTTACAGTGACTTGTACATTTTGAATAAAAATGAGTAGATTAATGAACATTATAGCTATCTAAAATAAATTGTTCTTGTGGATTTATTTTTAATACCCTCTATAGTCTCTAGAAATCCTAAAGGAAGGAATATTAAAATGAATTTTGAGTCGTCCCACATCCCAATTTTCCCAAAACAATTCTAATTAATTTCATATTGTCTCAACTTCCCATGTCATTTAATAACTGTCCTGGATTTTTTTGTTAGGTGAAGAACTATTGGCATCAACACTGACACTGACATTAACTAGGATTTGTTTGATACACCTCCATTCTTCAGTTTCACCCCTGCTATGGTTTTGTTCTGGAATTTGTGAGAGAACTGTATAGTTAAGAAGTGTGTGTGTGTGTATGAGTTAGTCACTAAGTTCTCTCCGATTCTTTGCCACCCCATGGACTGTCACTCACCAGGCTCCCTTGTCCATGGATTCTCCAGGAAAGAATACTTTAAAGAGGGTGTCCATTCCCTTCTTGTGAGGACTTTTCAACTCAGGAATCAAACCTGGGACTCCTGCATTGTGGGCAGATTCCTCACCATCTGAGCCACCTGAGTTCCTCTTTAACACCTGCTTAAATCATGAATGAAACCTTTAATACCTCCAGCCACATATTACATACTGATCCATTTACTCAAGGACAAATGGAGACTATTAGTGAATAAAACAAAGTATCCTCAAGTAGAAGCAGCTGGAATAGCTGATTGCACTTGGTGTTTGGCATTAGGGGAAAAGTATTCAGTGCTGTAGCACCTGCCACTCACTTCCTGTATGAATCAGTTGTGCCATATCCGGTGCAATTTTGCCAAGCCACCAGGTAGCTGTGTCGGTGAAAACTGTAGTAAATTATCACCTAGTTCTAAGTGAAATATGAGCAGGAAAGAGAGGTCGAAGAGCTCCACTTTAGACTTTGCAAAAGCACAGTTTTAATATTCTTGCTACAAATGTTCTTGCCATATATTGTATTACACTTTAAATACTTAACTATGTCTTAGTATTTTCAACCATATTCCTTTGCAGGAAATTCTTATGGCATAAATTAACTAAAAAAATCTTTTATATTGAAAAATTAGCTACCAAATTGTCATTTCTCAAAAAATTGACAATAAAAATGTGTGTCTCAGTCACATTTGTTGCAATCCACTGTCTACTATGAAGACTACTATAAAATAACTGATCATAAGACTATTCAAAGACATAATTTTGCTGAAAAAGTATCAGTATCAACTTCAAAAGGTAGCATTCTGAGAGAAAGGCCATCAGAATTGTGGCAGCACAAGATCTTCCTCTTTTCTCTCTCCTTTAACAACTAATTATATGTCCATAACTAAACAAAAGTGCCTCTGCACATTAACCAAATGATCCAAGAGGTTTCTGTGCATCTGAAAAGAAACAAACAGACATCAGTAAGGGCTATTTATCCATATCAAAATTGCCCAACCCTGTTCACCATGACCAGTAATGAAAAGAAACTACTGGCTACAAACTTGGTAGATACACATGTACAAAAGAGAATTTGTTCTCTTGAAGCATCCCACCCTCGCCTTCTCCCACAGAGTCCAAAATTCTGTTCTGTACATCTGTGTCTCTTTTTCTGTTTTGCATATAGGGTTAGTGTTATCATCTTTCTAAATTCCATATATATGTGTTAGTATACTGTATTGGTCTTTATCTTTCTGGCTTACTTCACTCTGTATAATGAACTCCAGTTTCATCCAAAAATGAGATGGATGAAACTGGAACCCATTATCTGGATGCATGAGACAAGTGCTCGGCCCTGGTGCACTGGGAAGACCCAGAGGAATCAGGCAGAGAGGGAGGTGGGAGGGGGGATCAGGATGAGGAATACATGTAAATCCATGGCTGATTCATGTCAATGTATGACAAAAACCACTACAATATTGTAAAATAATTAGCCTCCAACTGATAAAAATAAATGTGAAAAAAAAAAAAAGAGAATTTGTGAAAGTCCAGCCTGCCTGAAGAGAGATTCCAGTGCACCATCATAATGGGATAGAGATAAGTTTGGATGCATTAAAGGCATGTGTTACTGCTGGCTGCTTCAGAAATTCAGCAGGAAGTCCACCTGCAAACCTCTGAGAGTATCTCCACTAGAGTATCCCCACTGTCCTGGGGCAACCACCCCAAAGTCCCACGTGACGAGCCTATACTTTCCCCTACTCTACTGCCAGCTCCTTGTGTGTTCTCCTGAGTGAATCCATGAAATCCAGCTACAGCAGACAAACAGGGCACGCTTGAGCTAGAGTGCCACGTTCTAAAAGACAAAGGTTTTTCATAGTCTACCGAATTGAAAGAAGACATAAAATACAGCTAAGGAGATGTCTACTACTTCAAATGCCAAAGCAGAAGTACATGTCTACAAACACATACACAAAATCAAGGAACTATCATATCACACACACACACACAACATGATGATTCTTAGTAATCAAACTCAAAAGCATGGGATATTGGGATCTAATTCATAAAGAATTCCAAAAAAAAACTCATATGAAGAAAAACAATGAGCTACAAGAAAATGTTTTCCCATAAATTCAAGAGTAAAATTAGTGAAAATAGTGAGTTCTTTCCAACAAAGTTATACACACACACACACACACACATACACATAATATTGAACAACAACCACAAAAAGGTAACACTGAATAATTCAATGAATGAGATGAAGAATGCTATAGAAAACATTAGTGACAGGGTTGATCAGTTGAAAGAAAGAAATTAATGACTTGGAGATAGGGATATACAAATAATTCAGTTAGAAGAGGAGAGAAAATTAAGGTTTTTCAGAAGTGAAGAAACACAATGAGAGCTATTGCATTCTATCATATGTAACATGATAATTGGTGTAGCATAAGATGACAGGAATAAGGAGGCAGAGAGTTTATTTAAGGAAATAATAGCAAGACATTACCAGTCCTGGGGAAAAAATTGGAATATAAGGTCCAGGAAGCTAATAAAATTCTCTATTTTCTCTGTACAAAAAGACTTTCTCCAAGACACATTATAATGAAATTACTAAACAATGATTAAAAAAAACCTTAAAGCTAGTAAGGGAAAGAATAGAAAGTAGCCTACAAAAGAACCCCCATGAGGCTATCAGCAATTTCTCAGAAGAAACTTTACAGGTCGGGAAGGGATAGAATGTCATATTCAAAACGTTGAAAGACAAAAATTGCCAAGCAAGAATACTTTGTCCAGCAAAATTACCCATCAGATATAAAGGGAAAATAAGGCTTTCCAAGACAAACAAAAGCTGAGGGAGTTCACCACCACTATTCTGTCTTGCAAGAGATGCTGAAGAGCTTAGGTTGAAAGGAAATAATGACCATCAGGGATGTTAAAGCATATAAAACTACATAAAATTGAGAAAAGTGAAAAATAGAATTAGAAAACTGTAACTCTATGTCACAAACACTTAGCCAATGTATGAGTATTAAAAGTAACTATAATTATCATGATCTATTAATGCATATACATCATCAAAAGAGATAAATTGTGCAATGAAGAACATAAAAGAGGGTTCTTGCCTGCCCTTTCATACAGCACTTTCTACGGACACACATGCCTGCTTATCTATCTTCTTCCATGGTGCCAAAAACATGCTTCGATCCCCAGTGCTAACAGAGTGTGTTAGAAACATATTTTGTGGTGGCAAATTAGCAGCTAAGAATTCTCTCTCTGTCTGTAATTGAATGTGCCCTCGTATGGAATGACAGATTCTCCAGACAAGAATATAAACCTCAGAAAGTCAGTTCAAAATTTTGACGTAGGAATATCCTGCACTCACCTCCTCAAATGGACACACCAAATCTACAACTACATATGAAAAAATTCCCTCTTAACAAGGACCTGAAATTAGCTGAACAGCTCCTTCATAGAAACTCACACCTACCTCCAGAAATAAGAAAATTCTCAAGCAAGCTAATTTATACCTCAAAGAGCTAGGAAAGCAACAAAAAATTTCAGTGTAAACAAAAGGAAGAAAACAGCAAAAATCAGAGCAGAAACAAGTAAAATACAGGCTAAAAAAAATAAAAGATCAATGAAGCTAAAAGATTTTTCTTTGAAAAGAAAAAACAAGGTTTTAAAATCTTTATCTGAATTCACTAAGAATAAAAGAGCAAGGACTCAAATAAATAAAGTCTGAAATAAAAGGAGAGATTGAACCTGATATCACAGAAATACAAAGACTCATAAGAAGATACTATGAACAGTTAGACACCAATAAATTGGACAATCTAGAGGAAATGAATAAATTCTTAGAACCATGCAACTTCCCAAGACTGAATCATGAAGATTTAGAAATCTGAATACACCCATGATTAGATAAGGAGATTGAATAAGTAGTCAAATATGTCCCAACGAAAGTAAGTCCAAGATCAGATGGTCTTACTAATGAATTCTACAATCCATTCAAAGATAATTAATAATAGTTCTTCACATTTTTTCAAAAAAAAATGAAAGAAGGGAAATGTCCAAACTCATTTTTGAGGCCAGCATTACCCTGATACCAAAATCAGACAATACCACAATAAATTAAAATTATAGGCCATTATACCTGATGAACATACAATCAAGAATATTCAAGAAAATAGTAGTAAACTGAATTCAGCAATATATGAAAGGAACATACTCTAAGGTCACTGAGATTTATACCAGGGATAGATGGTTCTACATCAGTAAATCAGTCAACATGACATACTATATTAACAAAATAAAAGTTAAAAAATATATGACCTTCTTAATAGACAATGAAAAAGCATTTGACAAAATTCAACATCCATTTATGATAAAAATCTCAATGAAGTGTGTATAGAGAAAATATACTTCAACATTTTAGAGGCAATGTATAACATGTCTACTGCTAACATCATAATCCATAGTGAAATGCTGAAATATTTGCTCTAAAATCAGAAGTAAGACAAAGATAACCACTCCTGCTACTTTTATTCAGTATAGTATTATAATTCCTAGCCACAGCAATCAGACAAGGGAAAAAAAGAATAAAAGACAACTAAATTGTAAGGGAATAAACTAAAGTGACACTATTTTCAGATGATATAACCCTATATACAGAAAACCTTAAAGATTCCACAAAAAAAAAAAAACCAAACCAACAACAACAACAAAGACTGCAGAACTAATCAAAGTTAAATACAAAATCAATATACAAAACTCTGTTGTGTTTCTAGACACTAATAACAAGCTATCAATAAACTATCAGAGGAGATTTTTTTGAAAAATAATACCATTTACAATTGCACTAAAATGAATAATATTTAGGAACACATTTATTTAACCAAGGATGTAAAAGATCTGTATCTTTTTTCAAAATTTCTTTTCAAAGTTTTGAAAATTTTAAAGCATTAATAAAACATTGAAGAAGACACAAATAAGTGGAAAGGTATTCTATGTTCATGGATTAAAATTATTAATATTGTTAAAATATCCAAAGCAAATCTAAAGATGCAAAGCAATCTCAAATAACCAACCTAACTTTATATCTCAAGGTACTAGAAGAAGAAAAATTTAAGCCCAGTCTGTGGAATAAGGAAATAATATTGATTAGTGCAGAAATAAATCAAAGGAAACTACAAAAACTTTTGGAAGGATCCAAAAAAGAAAACTAACCTGCTTTTTTGAAAAGAAACATATAATTAGTTTAGCCTCAGCTAAACTAAATTATTCTCTCTGATATTCCCTGGTGGCTCAGATGGTAAAGAATCCATCTGTAATGCAGTAGACCCAGGGTTCAACCCCTGGGTTAGAAAGACCCCCTGGAGAAGAGAATGGCTTCCCATTTGATCCCTGGATCAGAAAGATCCACTGGGGAAGGTAATGGCTACCCACTCAAGTATTCTTGTGTGGAGAATCCCATGGACAGAGGAGTCTGGCAGTCTACAGTTCATGGGGTCAATAAGAGTCAGACACGACTGAGCAACTAACACTTTTCAAACTCAGTTATTCTCTCTGATACTACAGAAGTACATAAGACCATAATGGGCTACTATGAACAGATTATACACTGACAAATTAGATAAGTTAAAATTAATGGATGAAATATTTTATCCATTGGTAGAAACAATACCTACCAAGATTGAATAAGGAAAAAATAGAAAATCAAAAGAGACTAATAATGGACATGGCATTAAATCAGTAATCTTAAATTCCCCATACCAAAAAAAAAAAACAAAAAACAAAAAACCCAAGACCAGATGGCTAACTGGAAAGTTCTAATAACCCTTTTTTTCTACAATTAAAAAAAAAATCCATTCTTTCTCAAACTCTTCCAAAAAATTGAAGAGGAGTAAACATTTCCAAACTCATTCTGTGAAGCCAGCATTCTCTTTATATGAAAGCCATATGAGGGTCACTATAAGGAAAAATAAATGCTATAGAGTAATATCCCTAATGAGCATGTATGTGAAAATTCTCAAAATAATGGTAGCAAACCAAAATCAAGAACACACTAACAGAATTATACACCACGACCAAGTGGGATTTATACATGGGATGCAAGGATGATTCATACCTGCAAATCAAGAAATATAAAACATTATATTGGTAGAACAAAAGATAAAAATCACATGCCACCAAAAAGCATTGGACAAAATACAGTACACTTTCATGATAGAAACTCTCAAAAAATTGGGTATAGAAAGAGCACACCTCACATTATAAAGGCCATAAATGACAAAACCCAGCTAACATGAAAATCTGAAAATTTCTTTAAAATCAAGTAAAAGACAAGGATTCCTATTTTCCTCACTCTTATTCAATTTAGTACTCTTGAGTCTTAGCTAGAGTAATTAGTCAACACTAAGAAATGAAGGTATACAAATCATAAAGGAAGAAGTAAAATTTCACAATTTGCATAACAATAATTTTGTAAATAGAAAATCCCCAAAGACTAGCTGTTGGATAATGAATGAATTCATTAAATTTGTAACATATGAAATCAACATACAGAAATGTTGCATTTCTATTTACTAATAATTTCTATACAATTCATTCATCTGAAAAAAAAGAAGGGGGCTTCTCTGATAGCTCGGTTGTTAAAAAATCTATTTGCAATGCAGGAGACCCCAGTTTGATTTCTGGGTCGGGAAGATCTGCTAGAGAAGGGAGAGGCTAAAAAAGAAAGGAAAGAAAAAATAATCTTAAAAAGATAAAGGAAAGGAAAAATATCTATCATATTCTCAATAGAAGTGAAAAATAAATAAAATACCTAAGAATACATTTAACCAAGAAAGTGAAATATCTATACATTGAAAACAACAAGAACTTTGAAAAAAGCTGAGACAAAAACAAGTGAAAAGATACCTTGTGTTCACTGATTGGAAGAAGTAATATTGTTAACATGTCCACATTACCCAAAGTCATCTATAGATTTAATGCAATTTCTACCAAAATTCCAATTTTATACTTCACAGAAATAGAATTAAAAAAAAAAAAAAAACCCTAAAAAGCTTATGAACTCACAAATTATCCCTAATAGCCAAGCAATTCTGTAAAAGGACAAAGTCCCAAGTATCACACTAGTATGGTACCAACAGAAAAATAGACATATATATCAATGGAGCAGAATAGAGAGCCCAGAATTAAACACCAATGTGTACAGTCAAATAATGCTTGACTAGAAAACCAAAGCATGCAGTAGGGAAAGGAACGTCTCTTCAACAAATGGTGTTGGGAAGGCTGGATGAAAATGCAGAAAAATGAATTTGCATCCTTATTTTACACCACTCACAAAAATTAACTTCAAATGGATTAAAAATTTAAATATAAAACATGATACCATAAAATCCTAGGAGAAAACATAGGGAAGAAATGACTAGGACCTTGGACTCATCAATGACTTTTTGTATGTGACATCAAAAACACAAAGAAAGCAAAATTCAATGAGTGGGACTGCATCAAACTTAAATGTTTCTGCACAGCAAATAATGAATAGATAAGACAGTTGTGGTCCATGTGCACAACGGAATGTTACTCAGCTTTAAAAAAGAATGTATTTTAATCAGTTCTAATGGGGTGGATGAAACTAGAGCCCATTATACAGAGTCAAGTAAGTCAGAAAGTGAAAGACAGATATGGTATTTTAAGGCATATATATATGGAATCTAGAAAGATGGCACTGACAATTTTATATGCAGGGCAGACAAGGTGACACAGGCATAAAGAACAGATTTTGGACACAGTGGAAGAATGATAGAATATCATTGAAACATATGCATTACCACATGTAAAATAGTCAGCGGGAGTTTGATGTATGACACAGGGAGCACAAACCCAGTGCTCTGTGACAACCTGGAGAGATGGGGCGGGGAGGGAGGTGGGGAGGGGGCTCAGAAGAGAGGGGACACATGTATGCCTATGGCCATTACATGTCGATGTGTGGCAAAAGCCATCATAATATTGTAATTATCCTCTAATTAAGATAAATAAATACTTTTTTAAAAGGCTTACAATAATGGTAAAGGAGGGGAATGTAAAACATAGAAAATGATAAAAACGAATCAAATTATTTTCAAAGGAATACTACAAACACATTGAAAGGGAAAAAAGAACTAATCTGAGTAGCTTATGAACACATTACTTGAATTCAATCTTGAGTGGTATGAGTTGGTGAGCATAAAGTGAAAGTGTTAGTCACTCAGTTGTGTCTGACTCTTTGCATCCCCATGGACCATAGCTCACCAGGCTCTTCTGTCCATGGAATTCTCCAGGCAAGAATACTGGAGTGCACAACCATTCCTTTCTCCAGGGGATCTTGCCAACCCAGGGATCAAATTTGCATCTCTTGCATTGCAGACAGATTCTTTACTATCTAGGGCACCAGGGAAGTCAGGTGATGGGAAGGGAATCTACAGATAAGTCCTGAACTCTTTTTAGGTCATTTCACTTTTTATTTGTATGAACAAAGCAATTCTGAAATTATCTTAGGTGTGTTATAAGATTGAGAAAATTAGTAAATCTGTAAATTTTGAAAGTCAGAATTTTCAAAGTTGAAGAAGAAAGATGAAAAATAAGAAATATGTGGAAATGTTAGACATGGAGGTGTAGGTATGAATTCATGATTTCTAAAATATGTGTTTATATGTCTATACTTAAGTAACATGTGTATATACACATGTTTATATGTATACTCTACAGTCCTGGGTGTTCATTGGAAGGACTGATGTTGAAGCTGAAACTCCAATACTTTGGCTACCTGATACGAAGAGCTGACTCATTGGAAAAGACCTTGATGCTGGGAAAGATTGAGGGCAGGAGGAGACGGGGACGACAGAAGGTGAGATGGTTGGATGGCATCACTGACTCAATGGACATGGGTCTGAGTGGGCTCCAGGAGTTGGTGATGGGCAAGGAGGCCTGGCATGCTGCGGTTCATGGGGTCGCAAAGAGTCGGACACGACTGAGCGACTGAACTGAACTGTTATGCATATATAGATAAACAGATACAAAAATATATAGAAATATATACATAGCATGTGTTCCCTAGCTCTGACCACAGAAAGAGCCTAGAAACAAATGTATTCAAGTAAAAATAAGTACACCTAATACTAAGATTTTGGTTTCTGATAACATTTCCTATTAAAAGGAAAAGCTTCTCTCCAAATTTATGAAGTCATAAATAAGAAGCTTCCAAAAAATTATGGGGATATGTCACAGGGCACAGGTGCTAGCTTGAAGGGGACCCACTGGTCAAATCTAGGTTAATCTGAATACCAAGGTAATTAAGTATGATAACAAATTATAAACAATTGTAAAAATAGAAATCTATCAATCTGTATCAAAAATCAACAGGAAAATAATACATGCATATATAAACACACACATAAATACATTTATAAAGGGGAGGGGGCTGTTGCTTACAATAGAATACCAAATGTCAGCTAGTGAATATGGAGCAGGTATTAAAACTGGAAAATTGTCATTTGCAACCATGTGGTAAAGTGTTGTTAAGACTCAACAGATGACAAACTGCTGGGGGGAGATGATTACAGAATATTCTCATTCCTTAAACTCTTTTCTTACAAATTGCTCATCAATTCAAGGGAAAAATAGTATGTTAAAGAGTGGAGAAATGAGGGATGATCTTGTCTGTGTATTCAACCTTTGAATCACCAATGGGGACAAATGGACATCAAGTGCTTTCAGGTGTGAGTTTCAGACAGCAACACATCACAACAGCCAGAAATATATAGTGGATGCCTAATATTGAGGAAATATCAGGAAAACAGAGATTGATGAGTCTTCTATTCAATACGAGTAAGAGATTACTATACTGTTAAAATATCAATGTTATGAAACAAAGAAATGCTGTTGTCATATTCTAAATTTGTAAAAGGACTGAATAGATGAAATAATATAATGTTTGTATCCTGCATTGATGAAAAAATGCTATACAAGAAATTATTTATTCAAGTGGAAAAATTGAATCATAGATTGTAAAGTAGACGGAACTATTGAATCATTGCTAAATTTTTAGCTAATTGCTGTTCTGCACTTATATAAAATAATGATCCTATTTTTAGGAAATACATGGAAAAATCTTGTAGTAAAGGGCCATATTTTACTTACTCAAATGGGGTAAGATGTTAACAGTTTGTGTGTTTGTGTGTTAGTCGCTCAGTTGTGTCCAACTTTTATAACCCCATAGACTGTAGCCCACCAGGCTCCTCTGTTCATGGAATTCTCTAAGCAAGAATACTGAAGTGGGTTGTCATGCTCTCCTCCAGGGGATCTTCCCGACCCAGGGATCAAACCCAGTTCTCCTGCATTGCAGGCAGATTCTTTACCATCTAAGCTACCAGAGTGTCTGTATAAAAGAGATTAAAGTATTCTTCAAACTGTACTTATTCTTAAATCCTTACTACAAGGTTGAAGGACTCTCCAAGTCAAATGTTAAAAATATCAAATTGTGTTTTAAAAGCATTAACATTATTGAGTACCTGACAAGTATACTAAGTCCTTAGAGAATGTTAAATCTATTAGCTAGTGGTTCCTATTATCCTCCTTCAACAATAGACATGAAAGTTAGGAAGGCATTGAATGGAAAATAACTGGCAAATATTAAAAACTAAGTGGTTTTCATAACTTTACCCATTCCTATTTAACTTTCTTTTTTTATAAAGCAGCCCAACTATTTCAAATCATTCACTCCAGTCTCTCTCTCTCTCACACACACACACTTGCACACATCTTTTTCGTACACATTAAATTTTGTTTTGTGAAGGTCTGTAGTTCAGAATAAAAGGACCCTGGATAGACAAAGGCTGCAGCTAGTCCGTCATCCATTACCGCTTCCTTTGAGTACTTCACTGTGAATTGTTTATTTATTGATACTTGTGAGTAATCCAAGGATATTTCTTTTTGTGAATTTCACTCACTGCTACGCTTATAAAAACCAAGGAGTCACAATGAGACCTGCCCCTCCCCCACTGCCCCCAAAAGCCAGCTGTTAACACGGACTTCAGATCATCCTTGCAGAGTTCAACAGTGTTCTCACAAAGCTATTTTAGAGTCAATGCAATAGAAAACCATCAAGGTCTCCCTGCTTTGTGAACGTGTGACTTTGATAGAAGCTGATCTTTATATAAAAATGTACTTTTTAGAAAGTCATAAGGCAATTTCATTATTTTAAGATACAAGGAAGCAGCTATTCAGAAGAGTTTAAAACTCAAGAATAACATATTCCTTTCAGAACGTCATCTTCTAAACAAGTAATAAATCCAAACACCAGGCTCTGAATAATTTTCAGTGCTTCTCCTAAATGCAAACAACAGGGAATGACCTTGAAGAAATCACTGTTTAGATAAGTTGAATTTCATATCACAATGCTGTATTAGTCACCATCCCCACAGATAAATCTCTAAACTTTAACATCTAGAATATATAAGAGAAAATGCAGTTATACAGCCTGTATAACTGTCAATTATTATGACAATATTCTTCTTAATAGCACCTTCTTAATACCTGTATCTCCCTGATATGTTAAGAAAAACAGATTAGTCTGTTCATATTGAGCCTGATGGAAAAATGGAAGAATTTAGTTGCCACTTTTTTTCTTATCAAAAAGTGCCAAACCAATAAGTACCCGAAGCCCTGAACTATAGGGAAAGCCTATTATCCGGATAGTTCTTCTCTTAAAAGTCATTAGTTAGAACTTCGATGGACTCATGCTGTTGTCGTTGTCACTGACTTTTGTTTTCTCTTTGTACTACTTGAAACTGAGTATTTGTATTGTCAGTGTACCCAAAATTTTCTCCATGGCTCTAAATTTCTTTAATTTTATATTCCACATGCAATCAGTTTCTAATCCAAGTATTTGTCACAAATGTCAGGACTATCATTGTAATCCATTGATTTAATTTCCAGTCTCTGAATTTTATCTCTTTCTAGTTTAATTGCCTAAGGTATCCTTCATGATCCTATTGTCATGATCCTATTGTCTCATACCTGAATTAAGTCAAATTCATGTCTCCCTGTTTCATCTCCTTCTGATGGAAAAACTAATAAATCTTATCACTGCTTTTAATAACTATAATATATATTAATATATTATAATTAATATGTAAAATTAATTATATTATATATTGTTTAATATATTTATTAATATATTTAATATCAATATGTATATATTATATTATTGATATATCAATATATATATTATATAATAATATAATATATAATAAAATATATATATATAAAACCGTGAGATAGGCAAATCTTAAAAATTTTGGTGAATTTTGAAAGTCAAGATTAGATCATATTCTTGGGCACCTGGGCTTTGGGAAAGAGGTGTGCTGAACAAGTTGAACTGTAACACTTACTAGCATTAATTCTTTCAGCTGCAAATAGAGATTCATTCTCCTCCTGCTTTATTCTCCATTTCTTCACCAAAATCAGATAACTAGCTCTTTCCCAAATGCCCTTGTATAGTGTGGAATTTGTGTTTTCAACTCCTTCTTTTGATATATATTTGTTTCATATATTCTTGGTGTTTCTTCTTGCTTTGCTGTTGTTTTTCAATCACAAGTTAGGTCTGACTTTTTGCAACCCCATGGACTGCAGCAAGCCACGCTTCCCTGCCCTTCACTATTTCCCGGAGTTTGCTCAAACTCGTAATGCTATATAACCATTTCATCCTCTGTCACCCCCTTTTCTTCCTGCTCTCTAATTTTCCCAGCATCAGGATCTTTTCCAATGAGTCAATTCTTCCATAAGTTGGCCAAAGTATTGGAGTTTCAGCACCAGTACTTCCAATAAATATTCAGGGTTGATTTACTTTAGGATTCACTGGTTTGATCTCCTTGCAGCCCCACTATTTGAAAGCATCCATCTTTTGGTGCTCAGCTTTCTTTATGGTCCAACTCTCACATTTGTACATGACTACTGGAAAACACATAGCTTTGAATAGACAGACCTTTGTTGGCAAAGTGATGTCTCTACTTTCTAATATACTGTCTAGTTTGATCGTAGCTTTTCTTCCAGGGAACAAGCATCTTAATTTCATGGCTGCAGACATCTGCAGTGATTTTGGAGCCCAAGAAAATAAAATCTGTTACTGATTCCACTTTTCCCCCAACTATCAGCCCTGAAGTGATGGGGCCATGATCTTGGCTTTTTGAAAATGGAGTCTTAAGCCAGCTTGTTTACTCTCTTTTTTCACCCTCATACCTCATCAAGAGGTATCTAGTTTTTAGCATTCAGTTTTTCTGAGACTTTTTTCTTGTTTCATATAAGTTGTTGGCCATTTATTAAAATAATAAATATTTACAGTGTGTGTGTGTGTGTGTGTGTGTGTGTTCTCAGTTGCTCAGTGATATCTGACTTTTTGTGGCCTCAGGGACTCTAAACCAGCAGACTCTTCTGTTCATGGAATTTTCCAGGCAAGAATACTGGAGTGGGTTGCTGTTTCCTACTCCAGGGGATCTACCCAACCCAGGCATTGAACCACATCTTTGTTGTCTCCTGCAATAGCAGGTTGATTCTTTACCACTGCATCATCTAGAAATCTCCAATTCACAGACCAAAAATTTATTTCTTTTATTTAGAAAATTTATCTTCCAATGTATAATTACTGCTATAATAAGAATTATTTTGCCACTTTTACCTTTTATATTGTCTGCTTATAGTACTTGATTCATTTGTTTTCATATTCTCCAGGCATTCAAAATTCAATGCAAAGTTAAGTATCTGCAAAAAACCAACCTCCAAAAATGCATAGACATCAAAGGTATTTTTTAATTTGTTTTTTAATTGAAGCCTAATTGCTTCACAGAATTTTGCTGTTTTCTGTCAAACATCATCATGAATCAGCCACAGTTGTACACATGTTGTATGTGTACATATTGAACCATAGGTGTATATACAGAACCATAGGTGGACATATTGAGCCATGGGTGTACTTATTGAACCCATTTTTGTTCCAGTACCTGCAGGTTACATCTTTGTCAATGAGAAGGAAAACTCCCTCAACCCCTCTTGAATTCTTGTGACCAGACTAATAATAAAATGGACACAGAAAGATTAACAGGAGAAAAGGAAACAGATGTAATTGGTGCACATAGATGTCTTATGGAAATAGGACCTAAGAGGTAGTCAAAGCAGACAATGTTTATACATTTTAGACAAAGAAGCAATAAACTTGAGAGGAATTGACAGGACAAAATAACTTAGGCTTTGGTTCTTAATTAATAAGTAATTTAAGCAAAGGTTGGGCTTGGGGAATAGTTAAGAAGTAATAAGCTTTGTTTATATAGTCGTCTCAGCTAGAGTTCCTTGTCTCTGGTTATACAGAGAGGGCACCTTTCACATGGCAGATTTATTTCCTGTTTTTAGAGAGACAGAGAGGAAGATCAAAGTATTCCTCCTGCATCTGCCATTTCTTAAGTAACTTTAATTAAATATAATCAATAGGCCATTGAGGCATATTTTGGGGTGGTCTGTTTTGGGTCCTAACACACTCAAATAAAACACACTCTAACTAGAGATGCATTGAAAAATAATTAGTCTCCTTGCAACTGGTTTCTTTAAAGTGGTATCACTGTGAGTTTACAACCAATCCCTTGGCCACCTTCATAAATTTTCTTTTAAACATCTCTCCTTCTTTCCCTGAAAACCACCACACACAGAATCTGCTAAAAATTCTGTTTTAGTCTTTCTCTCTCTGCCTCCACTGGTTCTCTATCCCACCTCCCATACACAGACACATCAATATCACACAGCAAATACCTTTGAATCACATTGCTCTTCTGCTCCATTTTTCATACTCCACTGAGCTACCCAAACACATTATTTCCAGATGGTTTCACAGAAAAATAACATATTATAAAGCCTCCGGGGAAAATCTAGTTCACTGTAGATAATTAAGTCATAGTTTCTAGCTATTTGCTACTTCTCTTGAATGGGAGGCTGTATTTCATTGACATTGTTGCACATAGGTTTGGCAATGTGATTTCTCTTAGCCACTGAAATATTTGCAAACATGCTGTGTGTCATTGTAAGGTAGTAAGTTTAAAATCCATCGCATCGAGTTAAAATCCAATCCATTGAGGAGTGGTTCACCATGCTCAATACTTTTTCTTTTTTAAATTGGATTTATCTTCTGTTAAGATAATGCTGAATGTTGAGTCCTAACAGAAGCAGAAGATAAAACATGAGGTGCAAGAATACACAAAAGAACTATACAAAAAAGTCTTAATGACCCAGACAACCATAGTGGTGTGATCATTCATCTCAGACATCCTGAAGTATGAAGTCAAGTGGGTCTTAGGAAGCATGACTATGAAGAAAGCTAGTGGAGGTGATGGAATTCCAGTTGAGCTATTTCAAATCCTAAGAGATGATGCTGTTAAATTGCTGCAATTAATACTCCAGCAAATTACAAAACTCAGCAGTGGGCCACAGGACTGGAGAGGGTCAGTTTTCATCCCAACCCCAAAGAAGGGCAATGCCAAAAAATGTTCAAACTATCACACAATTGCACTCATTTCATGTGCTAGCAAGGTAATGCTCAAAACCCTTCAAGCTAGGATTCAGCAATATGTGAACCAAGAACTTCCAGATGTAAAAGCTTGATTTAAAAAAGGCTGAGGAACCAAAGATCCAATTGCCAGCATCCACTGGATTATAGAAAAAGCAAGGGAATTCCAGAAAAACAGCTAAGTCAGCTTCATTGACTAGGCTAAAGTCTTTGACTGTGTGGATCACAACAAACTGTGGGAAATTCTTCAAAAGATAGGAATACCAGACCACTCTACCTGCCTCATGAAAAATCTGCACATAGGTCAAGAAGCAACAGTTAGAACCAGATATCGAACAGCACACTGGTTCAAAATTGGGAAAGGAGTACATCAAGGCTGTATATTGTCACCCTGTTTATTTAACTTATGCACATAATACATCATGTGAAATATCAGGCTGGATGAATCACAAGCTGGAATCCAGATTGTCAGCAAAAATATTAATAACCTCAGATATGCAGATGACACCAACGTTATGGCAGAGAGCAAAGAGGAACTAAAGAGCCTCTTGATGAAGGTGAAAGACGAGAGTGAAAAAGCTGGCTTAACACTCAAAGTTCAAAAACTAAGATCATGACATCCAGTCCCATCACTTCATGGCAAATAGATGGGGAAACAATGGAGACAGTGACAGACTTTACTTTCTTGGGCTCCAAAATCACTGAAGATGGTGACTGCAGCCATGAAATTAAGACATTTGTCTTAAGAAATTAAGACAAAATACTCCTTGGAAGAAAAGCTATGACCAACCTAAACAGCATATTAAAAAACAGAGACAGAGAGAGCTAAGATGGTGGAGGAATAGGACGGGGAGACCACTTTCTCCCCCACAAATTCATCAAAAGAACATTTGAACACTGAGTAAACTACATAAAACAACTTCTGATCCCTAGCAGAGGACATCATGCACCCAGAAAAGCAGCCCATTGTCTTTGAAAGGAGGTAGGACAAAATATAAAAGATAAAAAGAGAGACAAAAGAGTTAAGGATGGAGATCCATCATGGGAAGGGAGTCTTAATAGAGGAAGTTTCCAAACACCAGGAAATCCTCTCACTGGCGGGTCTGGGGGAAGTTTTTGTATCTCGGAGGGCATCTTAACTGGGAGGAAAAATAAACAAAACCTACAGATTACATGCCTAAAAGCAACTCCCAACAGAAAAGTACCCCAGATGCTCGCATCTGCCACCAGCAATTGGGGTTGAACAGAGAAGAGTGGGCGGCATTGCTTAGGGTAAGGACCAGACCTGAATGCTCTGAGAGCAATCTGAGGGAGCTAACATGAGATAGCAACTTAAACTGTGGGATAGCAAGAGAGAGAGAAAGAAAATTAACCTACGAAAAACCCTAACCTAAGGCACAGCCAGACCATTTGCAGAACAAAGGGCTGAGCAATACCAGGGAAGAGCTAGTTGGCTGTGGACTGGACCATCCCCTGCCAGATTTAGGAGGCAGGGGGGAGGTGGGTGCCAGCCAGAGCCAGAAAGGGGCAAACTCAGCCCCAGAGATGGCATCCCCTACCAAACTGCAAACAGGCTTCCAGTTTCTAACCAAAGACTTCCTGAGATTCTGGATGATTGACATCTGCCAGGAGGGTCGTAGCCAGAGATCAGCTCCCCAGAAGAGACACAAGGAACACCGGACTGGCGCGCCCGGAAACTGAGGCTGGGACGGGGAGGGGAGAAGTCGCGCTGCACCTGAAGAGAGTGTGCTCATCAAGCTCCTGGTTGCCTGAGCTGCTCGGACCCGGGAAGGCACAAAACGCAGGCCCAACCGATTCTGCACCTTTGTGGAGTACCCGAGAACCTGAACCTGAGAGGCTTAGGCCTGGGAAGTGTATGCAACTGAGGGCCTGCTCCCTGTAGAGCAACCTGGAGCCTGAGCAGTGTAGATGGGGAAAGCACACACGCCGTGAGCGGAGGCAAACCCAGGTGGCCGGAACACTGCGAGTGCTCCCCACACACACCAGTGATATTTGTGTGAAATGCCCCTCCCTCCCCAAAGCACGACTGAACAAGCGAACCTAAACAAGAGACCACCTCCGCCCACTAGTGTCAGGGAGGAAATTAGACACTGTAGAGACCTGCAAACAGAAGCCAAATAAACAAAGGGAACCGCTTTAGAAGTGATAGGTACAACAGATTAAAATCCCTGTAGTTAACACCGACTACACCGGAAGGGGCCTATACATATTGAGAAATGTAAGCTGGAAAAAGGAACTCTCTGAAACTGAACTGAACCTACACTGCCCGCAACAGCTCCAGAGAAATTCCTAGATATATTTTTACTATCATTATTATTATTTTTTAAGTCCTCTATTACTCCTTAATTTTCATTTTTATAACCCACTATAATCTGGCAAAAAAAAAAAAAAAAAGAAAGAAAAAGGACCCTAGTTTTAAAGTGAACTTCATATATATTTATTAAATTTTTTTCTGTTTTTGTTTTTTTCTTAATATTGTATTTTTAAGAGTCTAACCTCTACTCTAGATTTTTTTCTTTGTTTTTCAGTATATGATATCAATTTTGGACATTTAAGAATCCAATCTTCAGTACCCATTTTTACTCAGGAGTGTGATTGCTGGTTTGATTACTCTCTCCCCCTTTTGACTCTCCTTCTTCTCCCCCAGATCACCTCTATTTCCTCCCTCACCCTTTGCTTCTCAATCCAATGCTGTGAATCTCTGTGGGTGTTCTAGACTGTGGACAACACTTAGGGAACAGAGTACTGCCTAGATATGTCTTTCTTCTCTTGAGTCCCCATTTTTCTACTACTGCTCACCTCTATTTCCTTCCTTCCTCTCCTCTTCTTCATGTAACTCTGTGAACCTCTCTGGGTGTCCCTCACTGTGGAGAATCTTTTCACCATTAACCTAGAAGTTTTATTATCAGTGCTGTATGGATGGAGATATCTTGAGGCTACAGGAAGAATAAGACTGAAATCCAGAGGCAGGAGGCTTAAGCCCAAAACCTGAGAACACCAGAGAACTCCTGACTACAGGGAACATCAAGTAATAAGAGATCATCCAAAAGCCTCCATACCTACACTGAAACCAACCACCACCCAAGAGCCAATAAGTTCCAGAGCAAGACACACCACACAAATTCTACAGCAATGCAGGAACATAGCCTTAAGCATCAATATACAGGCTGCCCAAAGCCATATCAAACCCATAGGCCGATCTCAAAACACACTACTGGACACTCCATTGCACTCCAGAGAGAAGAAATCCAGCTCCACCCACCAGAACACCGACACAAGCTTCCCTAACCAAGAAACCTTAACAAGCCAATCATCCAACCCCAACCACTGGGAGAAACCTCCACAATAAAAAGGAACAACAGACTACCAGAATACAAAAAGGCCACCCCAAACACAGCAATCTAAATAAGATGAAAAGGCACAGAAATACACAGCAGGTAAAGGAACATGAAAAATTCCCACCAAGCCAAACAAAAGAGGAGGATATAGGGAACCTACCTGAAAAAGAATTTAGAATAATGATAATAAAAATGATCCAAAATCTTGAAAACAAAATGGAGTTACAGATAAATAGCCTGGAAACAAGGTTTGAGAAGATGCAAGAAATGTTTAACAAGGACCTAGAAGAAATAAAAAGAGTCAATTAAAAATGAACAATGCAATAAATGAGATCAAAAACACTCTGGAGGGAACCAACAGTAGAATAACGGAGACAGAAGATAGGATAAGTGAGGTAGAAGATAAAATGGTGGAAATAAATGAAGCAGAGAGGAAAAAAGAAAAAAAGAATCAAAAGAAATGAGGACAACCTCAGGGACCTCTGGGACAGTGTGAAACACCCCAGCATTTGAATCATAAGAGTCCCTGAAGAAGAAGACAAAAAGAAAGACCAGGAGAAAATACTCAAGGAGATAATAGATGAAAGTTTTCCCAAAATGGGGAAGGAAATAGTCACACAAGTCCAAGAAACTCAGAGTCCCAAACAGGATAAACCCAAGGTGAAACACCCCAAGACACATATTAATCAAGTTAGCAAAGATCAAACACAAAGAACAAATATTAAAAGCAGCAAGGGAGAAACAACGAATAATACACAAGGGGATTCCCATAGGTATAACAGCTGATCTTTCAATAGAAACTCTTCAGGCCAGAAGGGAATGGCAGGACATATTTAAAGTAACCTACAACCCAGATTACTGTACCCAGCAAGGATCTCATTCAGATATTAAGGAGAATTCAAAAGCTTTGCAGACAAGCAAAAGCTGAGAGAATTCAGCACCATGAAACCAGCTCTTCAACAAATGCTATAGGATCTTCTCTAGACAAGAAACACAGAAAGGTTGTATAAACGCAAACTCAAAACAACAAAGTAAATGACAACAGGACCATACCTATCAATAATTACCTTAAATGTAAATGGGTTCAATGTCCCAACCAAAAGACAGACTGGCTGAATGGATACAAAAGCAAGACCCCTATATATGCTGTCTACAAGAGATCCACCTCAACAAGGGATGCATGCAGACTGAAAGTAAAGGGTGGAAAATATATATATATATATATATATTTCATGCAAATGGAGACCAAAAGAAAGCAGGAGTCACAATACTCATATCAGATAAAATAGACTTTAAAATAAAGGCTGCGAAAAAAGACGAAGAAGGACACTACAAAATGATCAAAGGATCAATCCAAGAAGAAGATGTAACAATTATAAATATATATGCACCCAACATAGGAGCACTGCAATATGTAAGGCAAGTGCTAACAAGTATGAAAGGAGAAATTAACAATAACACAATAAACGTGGGAGACTTTAATACCCCACTCACACCTATGGATAGATCAACTAAACAGAAAATTAACAAGGAAACACAAACTTTAAATGACACAATGGAGCAGCTAGGCCTAATTTATATCTATAGGACATTTCACCCCAAAACAATCAATTTCACCTTTTTCTCAAGTGCACACGGAACCTTCTCCAGAATAGATCACATCCTGGGCCATAAATCTAGATTAGGGAAATTAAAAAAAAAAAAAAAAAAGAATTCATTCCAGTCATCTTTTCTGACCACAGTGCAGTAAGATTAGATCTCAATTACAGGAAAAAAAAAACTATTAAATTTCAAACATATGGAGACTAAATAACACACTTCTGAATAACCCACAAATCATAGAAGAAATCAAAAAAGAAATCAAAATATTCATAAAAACGAATGAAAATGAAAACACAAAAACCCAAAATCTATGGGACACTGTAAAAGTGTGCTAAGGGGAAAGTTCATAACAATATAGGCTTACCACAAGAAACAAGAAAAAAGTCAAATAAATAATCTAACTCGACACCTAAAGCATCTAGAGAAGGAAGAAATGAAGAACCCCAGGGTTAGTAGAAGGAAAGAAATCTTAAACATTAGGGCAGAAATAAATGCAAAAGAAACAAAAGACCATAGCAAAAATCAACAAAGTTAAAAGCTGTTTTTTTGAAAAGATAAATAAAATTGACAAACCATTAGCCAGGCTCATCAAGAAACAAAAGGAGAAGAACCAAATCAACAAAATTAGAAATGAAAAGGGAGAGATCACAACAGACAACACTGAAATACAAAGGATCATAAGAGACTACTACCAGCAGCTATATGCCAATAAAATGGACAACTCGGAAGAAATGGACAAATTCTAAGAAAAGAATAACTTTCCAAAACTGAACCAGGAAGAAATAGAAGATTTCAACACACCCATCACAAGCATGGAAATTGAAACTGTAATCAGAAATCTTCCAGCAAACAAAAGTCCAGGACCAGATGGCTTCACAGCTGAATTCTACCAAAAATTTAGAGAAGTGCTAACACCTATCTTACTCAAACTCTTCCAGAAAATTGCAGAAGAAGGTAAACTTCCAAACTAATTCTATGAGGCCGCCATCACCCTAATACCAAAACCAGACAAAGATGCCACAAAAAAAAGAAAACTACAGGCCAATATCACTGATGAACATAGACACAAAAATCCTTAGCAAAATTCTAGCAAACAGAATCCAACAACATATTAAAAAGATCATACATCATGACCAAGTGGGCTTTATCCCAGGAATGCAAGGATTCTTTAATATCCGCAAATCAATCAATGTAATACACCACATTAACAAATTGAAAGATAAAAACCATATGATTATTTCAATAGATGCAGAAAAAGACTTTGACAAAATTCAACATCCATTTATGAAAAAACCCTCCAGAAAGCAGGAATAGAAGGAACATAGCTGAACATGATAAAAGCTATATATGACAAACCCACAGCAAGCATTATCATCAATGGTGAAAAACTGAAAGCATTTCCCCTAAAGTCAGGAACAAGACAAGGGCTCCCACTCTCACCACTACTATTCAACATAGTTTTGGAAGTTTTGGCCACAGCAATCAGAGTAGAAAAAGAAATAAAAGGAATCCAGATTGGAAAAGAATAAGTAAAACTCTCACTGTTTGCAAATGACATGACCCTCTATGTAGAAAACCCTAAAGACTCCACCAGAAAATTACTAGAGCTAACCAATGAATATAGTAAAGTTGCAGGATATAAAATTAACACACAGAAATCCCTTTCATTCCTATACACTAACAATGAGAAAACAGAACGAGAAATTAAGGAAACAATACCATTCACCATTGCAACAAATAATAAAATACTTAGGAGTATATCTACCTAAAGAAACAAAAGACCTATATATAGAAAACTATAAAACACTGATGAAAGAAATCAAAGAGGACACACATAGTTGAAGAAATTTGCCCTGTTCATGGATTGGAAGCATCAATATGGTCAAAATGAGTATACTATCCAAAACAATCTATAGATTCAATGCAATCCCTATCAAGCTACCAACAGTTATTTTTCACAAAACTAGAACAAATAATTTCACAATTTGTATGGAAATACAAAAAACTTCGAATAGCCAAAGCAATCTTGAGAAATAAGAATGGAACCGGAGGAATCAACCTGCCTGACTTCAGGCTCTACTACAAAGCCACAGTCATCAAGACAGTACGGTACTGGCACAAAGACTATAGATCAATGGAACAAAATAGAAAGCTCAGAGATAAATCCACGTACCTATGGACACCTTATCTTCGACAAAGGAGGCAAGAATATACAATGGAAAAAAGACAAGTGGTGCTGGGAAAACTGGTCAACCACTTGTAAAAGAATGAAACTAGAACACTTTCTAACACCATACACAAAAATAAGCTCAAAATGGATTAAAGATCTAAATGTAAGACCAGAAACTATAAAACACCTAGTGGAGAACATAGGCAAAAACTCTCCGACATAAATCACAGCAAGATCTTCTATGACCCACCTCCCAGAATATTGGAAATAAAAGCAAAAATAAGCAAATGGGACCTAATGAAACTTAAAAGCTTTTGCACAACAAAGGAAACTATAAGTAAGGTGAAAAGACAGTCTTCAGAATGGGAGAAAATAATAGCATACTAAGCAACAGACAAAGGATTAATCTCAAAAATATACAAGCAACTCCTGAAGCTCAATTCCAGAAAAATAAATGACCCAATAAAAAAATGGGCCAAAGATCTAAACAGATATTTCTCCAAAGAAGACATACAGATGGCTAACAAACATATGAAAAGATGCTCAACATCACTCATTATCAGAGAAATGCAAAGCAAAACCACAATGAGGTACCATTACACGCCAGTCAGGATGGCTGCTATCCAAAAGTCTACAAGCAATAAATGCTGGAGAGGGTGTGGAGAAAAGGGAACCCTCTTACACTGTTGGTGGGAATGCAAACTAGTACAGCCACTATGGAGAACAGTGTGGAGATTCCTTTAAAAACTGGAAATAGAACTTCCATACGACCCAGCAATCCCACTCCTGGGCATACACACCAAGGAAACCAGAACTGAAAGAGACATGTGTACCCCAAAGTTCATCACAGCACTGTTTATAATAGCCAGGACATGGAAGCAACCTAGATGCCCACCAGCAGACGAATAGAAAAGGAGGCTGTGGTACATATACACAATGGAATATTGCTCAGCCATTAAAAAGAATTCATTTGAATCAGTTCTAATGAGATGGATGAAACTATAGCCCATTATATAGAGTGAAGTAAGCCAGAAAGATAGATACCAATGCAGTATACTAACGCATATATATGAAATTTAGAAAGATGGTAATGATAACCCTATATGAAAGACAGAAAAAGAGACACGGATGTACAGAACAGACTTTTGGACTCTATGGGAGAAGGCAAGGATGGGATGATCTGAAAGAATAGCATTGAAACATGTACATTATCAAGTGTGAATCAGATCAGCAGCCCAGGCTGGATGCATGAGACAAGTGCTTAGGGCTGGTCTTTGGGATGACCCAGAGGGATGGGGTGGGGCGAGAGGTAGGAGGGGGGTTCAGGATGGGGAACACATGTAAATCCATGGCTGATTCATGTCAGTGTATGGCAAAAACCACTACAATATTCTAAAGTAATTAGCCTCCAACTAATAAAAATAAAGGGAAAAAAATTGAAAATCCATTGTCAAAAAACAAAACAAAAACAAACAAACAAACAAAAAAACCCGACATTACTTTGCCAACAATACATCTACTCAAAGGTATGGCTCTCCAGTAGTCATGTACAAATGTGAGAGTTGGACCATAAAGAAGGCTGACTGCTGAAGAATTGATGTTTTCAAACTGGTGCTGGAGAATACTCCTGAGAGTCCCTTGGACTGCAAGGAGATCAAACCAGTCAATCCTAAAGGAAATCAGTCCTGAATATTCATTGGAAGGACTGATGCTAAAGCTGAAGCTCCAATACTTTGGTCACCTGATGCGAAGAGCTGACTCATTTGAAAAGAGCTTGATGCTCGGAAAGATTAAGGGCAGGAGGAGAAGAGGGCAAGAGAAGATGAGATGGTTGGATGGCATCACCTATTCAATGGACCTGAATTTGACCAAACTCCGGGAGATGGTGAAGGACAGGGAAGCCTGGTATGCTGCAGTCCATGGGTTTGCAAAGAGTTGGACATCACCGAGCAACTGAACAACAAGCTTCTTCTTCTTTTTTTTTTTAATTGACATATAGTTGATTTACAATGTTGTGCCAATCTCTACTGCACAGCAAAGTTACTCCTTTATACACAGCATGCACCTTGCCATGCTCCTTTGTCCATGGGATTGGCCAGGTTCCTTTGTCCATGGGATTCTCCAGGCAAGAATACTGGAGTGGGTGCCACGCCCTTCCCCAGGGGCTTTTCCTGACCCAGAGATCAAACTCTTGTCTTTTATGTCTCCTGCATTGGCAGGCAGGTTCTTTACCTCTAGAGCCACCTTGGAATCACCGTTATATATATACATACATTCTTTTCCATTATATTTTATCCCAGGAGGTTGAATATAGTTCCCTGTGCTATACACTAGGACCTTATTGCTTATTCTTTCTAAACATAACAGCTTCCATCCACTCACGCCAAAATCCCAGTTCATTTTCTCCCTCCCCATTCCACGTGGCAACCACAAGTCTGTTCTCTATGTCTATGAGTATGTTTCTGTTTTGTAGATAGTTTCATTTGTGCCATATTTCAGATTCCACATCTGATTGATATCATTTGTCTTTCTCTTTTTGACTTTCTTCACTTAGTATGATAATCTCTAGTTGCATCCAAGTTGCTGCAAATGGCATTGTTTTGTTCTTTTTACAGCTGAGTAGTATTACCTTATAAATATGTACCACTCACTACTTCTTCTGTTACAAATGTGAGTCATATTTTCAGGATGAATATTTAGCATGAGTGATAAATAAATCTTGTCATTTGTGAATTACCAGGATTAGGGGGTCAGCATTTTATGCAGTTTACCCAAGCACCACTTGATCATTCATACATCTTTCATTCTTCCCTCTGCATGCTGTGTTGCATTTATCACTATTTCTGAGATGTTTGTAGAGTAAATCACTCCACCATATATAAGACTGACTGTGAAAGTACTATATCAGAAATATTAAAAAATTAAAATAATAAGAGAATAGATAATTTATTCTGATGGCTGAAATTAGGAACGTTTCATGGAGATAGGTTTTAAATCAATTAAGTAAGTTAATCTTAAAGGAGTGATTAGAACAAATATGAACTAGGGTAGGTATGCATGTGTGTGTGCTAAGTCACTTTAGTCATGTCTGGCTTTTTCACTTCACTCATGTCCAACGCTTTTCAACCTTTTGGATTATAACCTGCCAGGATCCTCTGTCCATGAGATTCTCCAGGCAAGAATACTGGAATGGGTTGCCAAGCCATTTTCAAGGGGATCTTCCAAACCCAGGGATTGAACCAGGGTCTTTTACATCTCTTTCCAGATTCTTTAACATTAGTGCAACCTGGGAAGCCCGGGGGAGGTATGTTAGTTTTCTATTACTGCTGTACCAATGTATCAAAAATTTAGTGTCTTAACAAATAATTATTATCTTATACTTTTGCTGTTCAGAAATCCAACATGGATCTTAATGGGCTAATCTCAAGGTAGTATCACTTCACTCCTTTCTGGAGGTTTTAGAGCAGAATTCATTGGATTATCCTGTCTAGCTTCTCACAATCCTGTTTTTTCTGAGCCCTGCCTCTTTTCTGAATTTTCTAAGCCAGAAACACCAGGTTGCCTCTTCATTTTGCCATCTTACCAACTCTTTTCTATGAGTCCCTTTACAACTTTTAAGGACCCTTATTATCACACTGGGGCCTCCTGCATAATCTAGGATACTTGCCCTCTTTTAAGGTCAGCTGATTGTCACTCTTAATTTCATTTGCAACCTTTTTTTCCATGTGCTAAACATATTCACTTCTTCTGGGAATTAGGATATACCCCATCACCCTGCTTATTTAGCTGATATGCAGCGTACATCATGTTAAATACTGCACTGGATGAAGCACAAGCTGGAATCAAGATTGCTGGGAGAAATATCAATAACCTCAGATATGCAGATGACACCACCCTTATGACAGAAAACGAAGAGGAGCTAAAGAGCCTCTTGATAAAGATGAATGAGTAAAGTGAAAAAGCTGACTTTTTCTCAATCAAAAACCTAAGATCATTTGAACCAGTCCTAATGAGATGGATGAAACTGGAGCCCCTTATACAGAGTGAAGTAAGCCAGAAAGATAAAGAACATTACAGCATACTAACACATATATATGGAATTTAGAAAGATGGTAATGATAACCCTATATGCAAAACAGAAAAAGAGACACAGAAATACAGAACAGACTTTTGAACTCTGTGGGAGAAGGTGAGGGTGGGATGTTTCAAAAGAACAGCATGTATACTATCTATGGTGAAACAGATCACCAGCCCAGGTGGGATGCACGAGACAAGTGCTCCGGCCTGGTGCACTGGGAAGACCCAGAGGAATCGGGTGGAGAGGGAGATGGGAGGGGGGATCGGGATGGGGAATAAGTGTAAATCTATGGCTGATTCATATCAATGTATGACAAAACCCACTGAAATGTTGTGAAGCAATTAGCCTCCAACTAATAAAAAAATTTAAAAAAAAAAAAAAAAAACCTAAGATCATGGCATTCTGCTGGCTCAGCTGGTAAAGAATCTGCCTGCAATGCAGGATACCCGGGTTCAGTCCCTGGGTTGGGAAGATCCTCTGGAGAAGGGAGAGGCCACCCACTCTAGAATTCTGGCCTGGAGAATTCCTTGAACTGTGTAGTCCCTGGGGTCACAAAAAGTCAGATATGACTAAGTGACTTTCACTTTCACTTTCATCGCATCCAGTCCCATCACTTCTTGACAAATAGATGGGGAAACAAAGGAAACAGTAACAAACTTTATTTTCTTGGGCTCCAAAATCACTGCAGATGATGACTGCAGCCATGAAATTAAAAGATGCTTACTCCTTGGAAGAAACCTAGATAGTGTATTAAAAAACAGAGACACTACTTTACCGACAAAGATCTATCTAGTCAAACTATGGTTCTTCTAGTAGTCATGTATGGGTGTGAGAGTTGGATCATAAAGAAGTCTAAGAGCCAAAGAATTGATGCTTTCTAATTGTGTTGCTTGAGAAGACTTGAGAGTCCCCTGGGTTGTAAGGAGATTAAATCAGTCAATCCTAAAGGAAATCAACCCTGAATATTCATTGAAAGGATTAATGTTGAAGCTGAAATTCCAATACTTTGGCCACCTTATGAGAAGAGCTGACTCACTAGAAAAGACTCTGATACTGAGCAAGATTGAAAGCAGAAGAAGGGGATGACAGAGGACTAGATGGTTGGATGGCATCACTGACAGAGATGAGTTTGACCAAACTCCAGGAGATGGTGAAAGATAGGGAAACCTGGCGTGCTACAACCCATGGGGTTGCAAAGAGTTGGACACGACTGAAAGACTGAAAAATAACAGTCTTTAGGGGAGGGGGCATTATTCTGCCTAACTCAGCAGGCAATTCTGCTTTCCGATTAATATTGTGATTGAGGTGTAATCCTCCAGAAAATGTGAGTATGGTTAAATATTAAAGGGAATTGCAGCAGTGCCTTCCCCCTTGTTTTTGTTTTTGTTTTGTTTTGTTTTTAGGTGACAGCATCAAATGCCCATGGAAGAATTCTGTTCTATTGTCCTACAAATATTAAGAGTAAAGGGAATGTCTATGGAGAGATTTCACACAAAGTTTCCCTGTGCAATCTGATTGACTCCCAAAGTTTTGTTATATATGGAAACTTGTTTCTGAAAGCATCTACATGACTAAGTGCCTTCTCTCCACAGCAGTGAGTGCTTCATGAGAAAAGATTATATATGGTCACTGCTTCCCTCAGACTACTATAGTCATTTGGAAATCAAGTTTCCTTTTCAACCTCTACCTTGTCTTTGGAAAAAAAGCTGTATGTCTCTATATATTGAGAAGTAAATAACGTCAGAGGATGAAACCAATCAGAAAAATTCTCCAAATGTATCAAATAATATTAAAATTTACTTATTTTAAAAATATTTGTAACCCCAAAATTTTATTGACTAGCATTAACTACAGTTATGGCAAAGAATCTTGGGACAGAGAAGGGAAATTAACATGTAAATTACTTTGTTGTATTTGCAGCAGGTGAGCTGTTTAACAAAATCAAGACAAATGACTCTGCTTTAAATCTATCCCAGATTTATTGCAATATGTTCTATTTCATTATCAGTACATTTTATTACCTAATAGAATTGTTCAGTAGTAATGTCCTCCCAACCCACCAGATTTTTTTTTTTTTTAATGCTTGTGAAGCTTTTTTGAATGAGGTTTTGATTAAAGTGAGCAGATTACAGAAGGACATGCAAAATAATAGAATTGATTCATAGAGTGAATAGGACTCAGGCAAAATCATACAAAATGATTGAAAGGAGTGATGCAGTCAAATGTAAGCTTTCTGAAATGCCTTGGTGAAAGGTTCCAAATCAAACTCTTTTTTTTTTTTTTACATAAAAGAGAAAAGAAAATAAAAAATCTCACCTCTTTAGGAACTAGCTTCTATATCAAGATCAATGAAACACGACTAGCTGGACTCAATTCAATTAATTGCTGACTACAATTGAAATATGTCCTGTGCATCCGCTGAAATTTCTCCCTTGGCCATTATAAACATATGCTCCCCTGCTCCTCACACAGGCATCTTTAGAATCCAGTCTACTTTGTGTTATACCTTTATAGACAATTACATCTTTCTTGAGGTATCATGTGCACTGTATTTTATAGTGCTCCAGGTGAAGTCTTACTACTTTATATATAATAAGACCATCTCTTTGATTTATACTTTATTTCTCTAGAATTCAACTTGCTTCTTACAATATAGAATTATAGTGAATTTCAAGCCATGAGGAATAGTTTTGCAATAACTCCCAAATTCATTTGCAACTGATTGTTGCAGGATTCTTTTTTTTTTTTTTTCCCCACTAAGATTTATCAGAATGTGTCACTCTATTTGGTATGAACTAAATTTTAGCAGCATCTTAGTAAATGCATTGAAAAAAAAGCTTTTCCTCAACTTTTTGTTCCTTTTTTTTTTTTTTTTTTTTTTTTACATATTAAGTCTTCTGTCTACAATCATTTTCAAACTAAAGTATACTTCTTTAATACACTGAGCAGAAATTGGTGAAAATTTCTAGGTATATTTTACTCCTTAATAATTTGATAAAAACAAAAGTAACTGAAAAAGAGCCTTTGATTTAAAAATGCAAGTAGATGAATGCTTGAAAGGACAGTCAAAAAAAAAAAAACCAAAAACCTTTTTTCTCCCTTTATTCCTTCTTTCTTCACCATTCCAACTTTTCAGAAAGTATAGTTCCATCACTTTCCCATGATCAGTGTCAGTTTCTCTCCTAATCCTCACATTTATTTGGCCCCATCATTTTTTAGACTGGAAAGCAGAAAACCAATATGTTTGAATAACATATAGAAAAAATATATTTTAACAATATCTGTATTGATATGGATAATAAAGACCAACAGAAATTTTCTATAGTATGAAAACCACAAAAATAGCCAAAAGGAAAAGATTTTTGGACTTGTTTATCTCCTATTAAAATATAATATATTGTTCTCTCCTTTACCTTATTGAAATAGTGCTATAATGAATATGTCAGTAAAATGGCTGCTTTTGAATTTTGGATTTCCAATAGTGGGAGAGTCAATTCCTAGGCAGGTTGATAAGAAGTCCAGGGTTCCCAAGGAGGGAGAGGGGTCTGGGTCTCTCAAAGAGGAGATAGGGGTCTGGAATTCTCAAGGAGGAGGAAAGGACAAATGTCTTTTTTTTTTTTTCTTTCTCTACATTCCTTAGTCTTAGTCACATAAAACTTTATTTTTTTTTTTTTTCTTTAAGCCAGGAGCTGATGATTTCACAACAAACAACTTGGTTTCAACCATGTACCAAGGATTATATAACAAATATATATCCTGCTTGAGGACAGTTTCTCCTTCCTGAAAACCTTCTGACTAATCTTATTACTTTAAAATGTATATTATAAGGATGGATCTGGTAAGATCTTTCTATTGTTAAGTTCTAATCCTGTTACCTTAAAAAGTAAATTCTGGGAGTGGGTCTAGTAAAATTTTACAACCTTGAGACATTCTTTGGATTTATTGTAATAACTAATTTTAAAAGTATATAACTCCCTTGCTAACACTAGCCAGATGGCACTCTCTGTCCCCCTTCTGATGTTTATGTCAGAAACTTCCTTTGTCCCTTTTCATACTTTAATAAAACTGTTACACAAAAGCTCTTGAGTGATCAAGCCTAGTGCCTAGTCCTGAAGCTAAATCTTCTTTGGAGATCACGAATCCAACATCCTTCACAGTAAGTAATCAGGAGTCTGGAGAAGGAAGATAAGAAAAGGCTTCACAAAGGGAGAGGTCAGAGGAGCCCAGGTTTTAAAAGGCCATGTAAACAAGAATGAAGGCAGTTTTGTTAGACTGCCTCTATCCAACCTGAGAGAACATTGTGTGTCTCAATGACCAAAGAACTGCAAAGAGCCACAGAGTACCCAGAGTCCACTCAGAAGTGTTCCTTTACTAGCTGTCTTCCTTGTTTTTGTCCTGTGAATACCTCTCATGGAAAGTAATCAATATATCATGATTTTATTTGTCCAGGAAGAATAAAATCTATCTGCAGCATCAACCAACTATCTCAAACAGTTTCTCCTTTATCAAAGACTAAGTTCTCTCCAACAAAGAAGAGTTCCATGAACATCTAACCTTATATTTGAGCGGACTGAATGGAATCAGTTTGAGATATCCCCTCACATTTGCACAGTTGTGAAAACACAACATGAAACAATATTTCTGAATTATTAATTAAATATTAAAGGTATTATAAGGAAGGTATCATTCTTTAAAAAAGGAATCAATTGTTAACATGACACCTAACAGGAAGTTATTCTTCTTTACAGAAGAGAGTGAAATATCCTATTACTTAGGACAACACATTGCCAAATGAGAAAACAAGCAATAATTGCTCAGATTGGGGAAATATTCATTTTGTTAATTTATTTATTTTTAATTGAAAGATAATAGCTTTACAGTAATGTGTTGGTTTCTGTCAAACCTCAACATGAATCAGCCATAGGTATACATATGTCCCTCCCTCTTGAACCCCCTCCCAACTCCCTCTCCATCCCACCCCTCTAGGTTATTACAGAGCCCCTGGTTGAGTTCCCTGAGTCTACAGCAAACTCCCATTGGCTACCTATTTTACACATGGTAATGTATGTTTCCATGTTAGTCTCTCCATACATCCCACCCACTTCTTCTTTTCATAGTATCATCAGATCAGTTTATCAATCATAGTAACCATCGTTCTCAAAAAAAAAAAACAAAAAACACAATTTCTTGTTAAAGTCCTGACTGAACTCCTTTGACCATTACTATGCAGAGATTATTAAGGGTACATTCAATTAGGATCTTGACAAACAGTCAAAGTTTTTCAATCATCAGAAAAAGGATATTAATAGTGCTATATACAGTTAGGGTTAGGAGGTAATATGTCATGATAGCCAAAAACCACAGGATATGAAGTCATAGCACAGCCTGAACTTACTCTCTGCATTAAAAATCCAACTTTCTCATATGCACAGCTAACATATTAAGGGAAATGATTGTATTAATAAAATTACCTGTATCATTACATGCCAGTCATCACAGTGGCTGATTTGTAAATATTATCTATAATATATAAGCATGTTTTGTTCTTGTTATTTTCTTTATCTGCCTCATCTTTCTACTTTTACTCTCTCATATGCATATTCCATTATCTAAACTCCAAAGGCAAATCAAGTGTCATTACTTTGGGATTTTATAATACCTTCTTCCATCTCCAGACCTAAGTAATATTGTTTAATTCCTCCTTCTAATATGTTCCCATAGTACACTGTAGATGATTCTAGTTGTATTTATTCATGTGCTCATACACTTAAGTGAAATATGAACTTCACAATACACCTTGCATGAGTTTCTCTCCTATTATTTCAGGTAGTTAGTATAGACTGAAAAAATAGTGGCTTATTGAAGGTGAGAGTAGATGTCCATGAACTACAACTAGCAAACAAATGAGACCAACTGATTATTGTCTGCTGTGAGTGAGGCACGATTTTAGGTACTAGAGATAGAGGAGTTATCAAAACAAAGTCATTGGCCACAGGGAATTGACTATCTATTGGATGGAGACAGACAATGATCAGACAAGCACAAAAATAAACTCTATTAAATTATGATAAGTGCAGAAATAAAAATGAAACAGGTGAGGAGAGAGGTTGCTGAAGTGTGATTTTATACAGGGCAGTGGGGGAAGACTATGTTGATAGTGAGGCTTGAGTAGAAATCTGATGATAGAACAAAGCAAACTGCATGGGTTCTTGGGGAAGAGAATCAATAAAAGAGCAGAGCAGATGCAAACCCTCCAAGGTTTGAAGCCAAAGGATTTGACTACAAAGACTATGCTCCTAATTAGTACTTTACCCTTCCTTGTTATGAGGATTAAGTGAGTTACTACATAAGGGCATTTATCATAATGCTTTCAACAAACCTAATTACTATCAGAAAAATTGTAAATGCTTATGCAGACCAAAGCAGAGTATAGCTGCACAGTCCTTTTTGCTCTTCAGTAATCTGCCTGAAATACAGGAGACCAGGATTTGATCCCTCAGTTGGGAAGATCCCCTGGAGGAAGAAATGGCAACCCACTCCAGTATTCTTACCTGGAGAATTCCATGGACGGAGGAGCCTGTTGGGCTACAGTCCATGGGGTCACAGAGCCAGACACAACTGAGGGACTAACAGAGAATAGAATAGTGGTGCTCTATCAGCTTTAAAATTGTGGCAAATGTGCAGTATTGTGGCTTATTAATAAATACCTGAAAATAATGTGTTAAAAATAATTACTACTCAGCTTTGAAAATACTGGCAATATAAAAGAAATTTTCTTCTCAGATTATATAATCTAAGATTAAAAATAAAAGTCAAGGAACAAGAATCAATGGAATTTCCAGAGCAGTCATCGGCAACTATCTTTATAGACTTATGGCTAGCAGATTTTATTCAGCTGTGTTTTTTAGCCATGAAATTTTCAATAAAATGTAAATAAAAACCTTATCACATAAAATGTTCCCTTATTTGTAGAACCCACCCATTCTAGATCTGCATGTGCCCATCAATGTCCTCAATGTGTTCCCAGAACCAAGTGGCAGATCTACCACACTGCTGGAGTATGCCTGTTCTGCCCATGTGATTACACATCCTGACTGAAGTTGTAACACCCCATCATTGCAAAATGCTCTGTTGGCACAGCCTCTTTGGGCAGTGGCCAAATGGTTGCTCAGGAATTTACACCTACATGAAGATCAGGGAGTCTTTTTGACTGTGAGAGCATAACTCATAGGTAAGTTCAGATGAGCTCAAAGGTACAATATTTTCATGAAGGTCACAGGCAACTGAATTTTGCTCTTAAGGTGAGGAAGTTGAGAGTTGTAACCATCACTAGTATCTGTCAACTCCCTCTGGATCAACATTTTCATTTAAATGGCCAGTTGGCACTAGTGGTAAAGAAACTACCTGCCAATACAGGAGACCTGAGTTCAGTCCCTGGGTGGGGAAGATCCCCTGGGGGAGGAAATGACAACCCAGTCCAGTTTTCTTGCCTGGAGAATCCTTTGTACAGGAAAGCCTAGAGAGCTACAGTCCATGGTGTCACAAACGTGTCAGACACAACTGAAGCAACTCAGCACGAATTCATCAGCTACTGATTTCAAATACAGAATCAGTCACTTCCACCCTCCTTCCCAATGCACACTTCTGAGCAATGCCTTCTCTTTCCCTAGAGCCATTCCCTCCTGGGAACCTCAAAGAGGTCCATAGGGTGGGCAGACTACTCTGGTCTGCAATAACTTATTTCCCATTATCTTCTTTGTAAGAGCCATACCAGTCAACTTTCTTTCCCCAGGTTTTCCTCCCTCTGAGTCTTAGAGAAAGTTACAGGTTTTTCAGAAATCTTGCCAACTTATAATTTCTGTCCTTTGTTGGTAGAGCCACTTCTCCTGAAGGCCCAAGTATTCACTTTTCCTGTATTATTCCTCACAGAATCCTCTAGATAACAATGTAGATAGAATTTAAAATAAATTGTCACATTTAATTCTCACATACAAAAGCAAAAGAAAAACAAACAAACAAAAAAAACCTGTGTGACAACTAATTATTATTTCCTTTTAAATATAAGACTGGGGTTCAAACAGGTTTAGGTAGTGAATTGATTTTAAAACCCTTGTTTGCCTTACTGCACTCTCACTTTTTCCTTATGATATGCTAGAAAATAAGAAAATGATTGTGGGTAATAGCATTCAAGAAGCCAGAGGTGGGCTTGTCTAGTGCTAGGACTTACTCTAGCTCAAGTCAGAGCTGATTCTACCTTTTCCCAAATGGCTCAGGTTTTGTTTTTATATAACCTGATTTAAATTTGCCCTTTTCTTTTTCTCTTCTGTTCACAGGCATTTTTGTGATGGATAACACAACAGTAAAAAATGCCCTATTTTCAGTTATTGCAATTGCTCATGAAATGCCACGTCAAGTATTGATATGATTCAGTTCTGAGTTTGTTAGTGGAAGAAGACCAAAACAATGCCAAATTCTTATTTTTGATTATTTGAATTACCTTGCAGTCTAATTGCTGAGAAATGTGATCAGCACTGCCATTGTGTATTTAATGCTTCTTACACTGGCAAAATATTATTGCTAACAGTTTTATATTTTGCATAATAATAATATTTATCTTTCTGTAAATACCCAAAAAGGTCCTGATTGAGATGCTCTTCAGGTAAAATATACTAAAATAAAAATATAAGCATATAAAAACATTTAAATTTGTCATAAAGTGTCTCTTAGATTGTCAAACTTTGTGCCTTCTTCTAAAAAAAGTATTTTGAAATTCCCCTTTATATCTTGAACTGAAATCTACAGCTAATGTAAAATGCAGACATGTATAAAAATAATGTAACCCATTAATTAGAAGATGAATAAAAAATTAATGTCATGTCATTTTCCCCAGAAGCAAAGTTCTCCTTTGAATCCTTACATAGTAGAAGGGATAAGGAGCTTCCTGAGGTCTCCTCAGAATTGTTAGGAAACAGGGTATATTACCCCAAAATATGTTTCAATGACATATTGTTTTGAATTCCCATGTGGCGTTGGTGGAAAAGAACCTTCCTGCCAATGCAGGAAATGTAAGAGATGTGGGTTCAGTACCTGCATCAGGAAGATCCCCTGGAGAAGGAAATGACAACCCAGTCCACTGTTCTTGCCTGGAGAATCCCATGGACAGAGGAGCTTGGTGGGTTACAGTCCATGGGGTCATAAAGGTTCGAACATGACTGAAACAGCTTAGCACATACAGTTATTTAAGAAATGGCCAGTATGAGAATAACACTCTGACTCTTCTGTCTCCCTAAAAACAGGAAATAAATCTTACATGAAAGGTATACTCTCTGTATCTAGAGGTAGAAGGACAACTTTGTCACCAAAGATAGGGAATTTGGGACCAAGAAATCTGTATAAATAAAACTTATTACTTCTCTTGTTAACTGTCAAATCCAAACTCTGTTTAGATTCTTCATTAATTGGGCACCCAAAACCTAAGTTTCTTTCTCCTGTTAATTCCTCACAAATTTATTGTATAAAAAATATCAAAACTGCTTTCTTTCTCCATCTTTGAGGTCCCATTTCTATGAGGCCTTTGTGCACATGAATTAAAATTTGTTTCTTTTTCTCCTGTTAATTTGTCTTGTGTCAACTTTATTATTTTTTTTCATTTATTTTTATTGGTTGGAGGCTAATTACTTTACAATATGGTAGTGGTTTTTGCCATACATTGACATGAATCAGCCATGGATTTACATGTATTCCCCATCCCGATCCCCCCCCCACCTGCCTCCCCACCCCATCCCTCTGGGTCTTCCCAGTGCACCAGCCCCGAGCAGTTGTCTCATGCATCCAACCTGGGCTGGTGATCTGTTTCACCCTTGATAATATACATGTTTCGATGCTGTTCTCTCAAAACATCCCACCTTCGCCTTCTCCCACTGAGTCCAAAAGTCTGTTCTCTACATCTGTGTCTCTTTTTCTGTTTTTAGAACTGCCATATGACCCAGGAAATCAACTTAATTGCTATTCCAGCCACTAGAACTGAAGAGGGCTAAACGAGGAAACATCCCCCTCCCGAACAGAACCTAAGAACTCCCAAAGGCCCCAGCTTCTAATATCATTACATGGTTTTAGAATTTCAACATATAAATTTAGGGAACACAGAACATAGCAGGGGTTGAGGGATCTCTCATTCCATCCAAAGGTAATTCTTGAAGGAGCATCTCAGTAGTTGGCCTCTTGGCTCAGTTGATAAAGAATCTGCCTTCAATGCATAAGACCTGGTTCAATCCCTAGGTGAGGCAAATTCCCTAGAGAAGGGAATGGCAACCCACACCAATATTCTTGCCTGGAAAATCCAGAGGAGGCTAGTGGGTTACAATCCATGGGATCAAAAAAGTGGACACAATTTAGTGACCAAACCAACACCTCAGCAGTTAGCAGCTAGGGTGTGAGGATATAGGCCAGGTAAAGAAATAACAGGCAGGGCATCAAGCATTGTAAGAAGAAAAAATAATAAGATAGCACAACTTTAATATACAAATTCTCAAGTACAACTGGACTTGAAAGAAAAGAAAACATTCAGACATTTGAACCTATTCATGAAATTATAATGAATATGACAGATACTGCTATAGGCTAATACAAGTGTTTAGTGTGGAGATTCAAATACTACAGTGCTGCCATATGAAACATGATTTTCTAAAGTGTAGCTAAATCTTTTGAAAATCTGAAGGAAAAAATGAGAACCTTTCTTCAAATGACATTGTTGTTGCATTTTTTAAAATTCAGTGTACATAAAAACTGTGCAAACAATGTGCTGGAAAAATAAAGAAGAGTTTTGTTTAAGAATTAGATAGTGATAAACAAGATTTTCACATATTTAGAGGCAAACCTACAACTTGTGAAGAACATTGAAATATTCTTCATTTTGGAACTGCACATTGATGGTTGTTAGCTTTCACAACTTCAGTTCAGTTCAGTTCAGGCGCTCAGTTGTGTCTAACTCTTTCATGACTTAACCACTAACAATTCTCTCAGTCACTGGGACAAAGTGTCCCTGCCAAAAATGTCCAAATTCTCTGCCTCCCAAAATTCCTAAGATGTTTCCAGGGTACTTTACAAACTCTCTAGGGATTATTGGTTGAGAATTATTAATCTTGAGTACATGAATTTTGAACATAGGTAGCTTTCATGATAAAATCATTCCATATTCTACAGTTATATTCCAAGGGAACTCTAGAATTTTACACACACACACACACAGAAGAGATGATTGTTAGAAAAAGTATGGAACTAGTGCAATAATATAAGAGCAGACAAAATATTACATATACATAATAAGTAGATATATGTTATTTCATCAATCTAAAGTAAAATATAAAGTTATACTTACTGGTTTAATGTTTATATCAGAGTACATCATGAGAAACACTGGGCTTGAGGAAGCACAAGCTGGAATTAAGATTGCTGGGAGAAATATCAATAACCTCAGATATGCAAATGACACCACCCTTATGGCAGAAAGTGAAGAAGAACTAAAGAGCCTCTTAATGAAAGTGAAAGAGGAGAGTGAAAAAGTTGGCTTAAAGCTCAACATTCAGAAAACTAAGATCATGGCATCTGATCCCATCACTTCATGGCAAATAGATGGGGAAACAGTGGAAACAGTGGCTGACTTTATTTTTCTGGGCTCCAAAATCACTGAAGATGGTGATTGCAGCAGTGAAATTAAAAGATGCTTACTCCTTGAAAGGAAAGTTATGACCAACCTAGACAGCATATTAAAAAGCAGAAACATGACTTTGCCAACAAAGGTCCGTCTAGTCAAGGCTATGGTTTATCCAGTCGTCATGTATGGATGTGAGAGTTGGACAATTAAAGAAAACTGAGCACCGAAGAATTGATGCTTTTAAACTGTGGTGTTGGAGAAGACTCTTGAGAGTCCCTTGGACTACAAGGAGATCCAACCAGTCCATCCTAAAGGAGATCAGTCTCAGGTGTTCACTGGAAGGACTGATGTTGAAGCTGAAACTCCAATACTTTGGCCACCTGATGTGAAGAGCTGACTCCTTGGAAAAGACCCTGGTGCTGGGAAAGATTGAGGGCAGGAGGAGAAGGGGACAACAGAGGATGAGATAGTTGGATGACATCACTGACTCAATGGACATGGGTTTGGGTGGAATCCGGGAGTTGGTGGTGGACAGGGAGGCCTGGCGTGCTGTAGTTCATGGGGTCGCAAAGAGTTGGACACGACTGAGCGACTGAGCTGAACTGAATGATTATATATACATGCATACTTATAATTTTAGTCCATGGTTCTAGAATTCCAGATAACGTTCAATGATAGTGCCAATTATAACATAATGGCATTCTAATGTTACAGAAAGAAATATAAAAATTTCAAAAATTAATGGAGGGGAGAAAGGTCAAAGTAAATTTAGAGGGAGAAATTCATCTCTTATTACACCATATTTGCAACCTGATTTACAATAGTCAATCTCCCTGAAGTTGGGACTGTAGTTATTTTGATTAGTAGTTCTTTTAATGAGTGCCAAAACTTCTTACATTGGTCATTCATACTATATTAAAAAGTGTCCATTAAAATTCCCACAATCTTGAAGTTAAAAAAGTCATCTGCTTTCCCCCCATATTGGTGCATCCAGGTTATCTTATACCTTAAGGAATATAATTTGAACAACCCTGAAATCCCCTATCTTTGAGTTTGTCTTGAGATAAAAATGGAGAGCCAAAAGAACAGGTGTAAATGCAAAACAAAATCGCAAATTACTGAAGAAAAGTATATTGGAATATGTCTATCAGGCCTAGTTGCCTTCACAGGCTCCTTGCACTTGCCCTATAATCTGAACATGCTGAAAAAGCCTTTGAGCTACTGCATACATAATTTTCCCTGAAGAAGGATCATTAGGGAACCAGAGAACTCTCAGCAGGCAGAAGTATCTAGAGGAAACTAGATTTATGTGGAAATAATTGTGACTAATAATTATAGCAATTACTATTCAGAGAAAAAAATCATTCTTTATTAAAATCACTTCCTTCTCTTATGCTCTGAGCTTCATCATTTCCTGTATCTTGGAATATATTTCCACAATTCTGTCCATCTCCCACAACAATTTAAAGTATTGCTGTCTTCTCTTTTCTTTTTTAATCAATCCTTCTTAGTCATTCCAGGTTGAGCCTAAAATTACTGTCTTTCATTGTTCCAGGGGGCAAACCATAAAATATGCATCACATTAAGTTCAAAGCATCTGGTGGGCTTTCAAAGTCCCTAACAGTCTGCTCCACCCAACATTCCAATCTGTCTTGTTTACCATTCTCTGAAATGCTTTCCGTCTATCATTCTACTCAAGGCTTTGCTTAATATATAGTTCCCAAATTCTAATGAGTTGACTTCAGGTGCACTGGAGGAATATTCAGGATCCTCTACTTAGTTAGGAATCTAATGTCAAATTAGTCTTGGATAATAGTTTTTCCCCATTTTGCTACTGAATTATAGTGTCATCATGTCATTTTGCTAGTCCTTGTCTTTGAAACACAGAGGCCTGAATAACCTGCTTTTCATTTATCTTGAAGAGTCTTTACTTCACTTTTTTGTCATTGCTTTTCAGTATATCAATATAATTTACATATTCAAGTGAAATATTGACGCTCAATGAGAATATGAGTGACAAATTATTCAAGTGTCAAGATTTTGAGCTGAATGTCACAAGGAGATGAATGTTCAAAAGAATGTTCAAAATAATTTAAACTTAAAGGCAAAAATTGTGGGATTAAGCCTAATTCTCCTATTTTTCCTGATAACGATTTCTGTAATTCTGATCAAATAGATGGCACAGTGGTAAAGAATCCATCTGCCAACACAGGAGACTCAAGAGACTCAGGTTCGATCCCTGGGTCGGGAAGATCCCCCAAAGTAGGAAATGGCAATTCACTTCGGTATTCTTGCCTGGAAAATTCCATGGACTGAGGAGCCTGGCAAGCTACAGCCCATGGGGTTGCAACAAGCCCAACATGACTGAAAGGCTGAGCACACATACACACAATGTGGTCTATGTTACAATAGTGTCAAATTTAGAAAAATACTGCGGAAATTTGCATTAGAAGAAAGTTTTGTTTTGTTTTGTTTTGTTGCTTTTTTATAAAACTCTTTTCTATATAAATCTTAGTCATACTATCTCACCTTGGTGCTAGTCCACAGATATGAAAAAAAAAAAAAAAAAGCAATTCCCATAACATCCAAAAGAGCTTCATAAAATCACCTAAATGCTTTGAGTCAGATTAGTCTTTTTTTCCCCTTAGTTTCCCAGTACTCTAAAAAGAGATATTACTACTGAAAAAATAGTCCTGGAACTGGTTACATATTTCCTGACTATTGAATCTTATTATGTGTATTCATTCTGTTTTCCTCTATCTGCAATGTTCCTGGAACTTCTAAATATCAAATAAAAGCCTTACACATTATTTGAGTGTCAAAATGGCCCTGTTTACTGTTTGTTTTTCCCTTATACCTCTCTACTAAATGAATGGGCTAGCTTGAGTGCATGGAATGGAAAGCAACCAAAGTAAAAGGAATTTTAAGCCTCATAAATATCTAATATAAAAATAAAACAATTGAGTCCCATGAGGCTACTTGCTTCTTATCTAACTGATTTTTACCCCTTGTTTCTTTGAAATACCTACCCAGTCCCCTTGTTACATAATTCAGAATTTGTCTGGTCTTTGTATCTGGTTCCTGGGAGGTAATTTCTCTAGTGGTGTGAATGTCTTTGATATTCATGGTTAGCCCTTGGACTACACCTGAGTTTATGCTAAAGAGATGATTAAGGATGAGAGCTACTGGTTATGCCAGAAAAATGAATCAAATGATTATAGGGAAGGGGCTTTGAGCCACTTGGTATCAGCCTGACCTTCCAACATCTGGTGAGGATAGGGGACTAGAGGTTGACTTCAATCACATGGCCAAAGATTCGATCAATTATGCCTACATGGTGAAACCCCAATAAAAATTGTATACACCAAGCTTGGCGGAGGTTTCTAGTTGGTGAACAAACTGAAATGCCAGAAGGATGACACATCCTGATTCCATATGGAGAGAGAACAAGAGGTTTGAATTCTGAACCTTTGCAAATCTTGCTCTATATGTCTCTTCATTTGACTGATCCTAATTTCTATCTTTTATAATGAGGCTACCATTGTAATTATAATAGTTCTGTGACTCCCATGAGATTTTCTGGTGTATTATTAAATCTGAAGAAGTCTTGAGTACTGTCAAATTTGTAGCCAGTTGGTAAAACATGTAGGTGGTCTGGAGACCTCTACAATCAGCTGGAAGGAGGGCAGTCTGAAAGGAGGGCAGTCTTGTGGAGAACTGAGCCCTTAACTCATAGGATCTGTGCTAACTCCAAGTGAATATTGCTGGGACTGAAGTGCAGTATACAAGTTGGTGTCAGAATATTCATACTTATCTTTGCAGATCTGCTTTTGATGCCTGTATATCGCATCTATAACTTTAGTTTACATGATTTAACATGCACCCTTTGATTTGACAGGCACCCTTGTAATATTTTAGACTCTTCTGTTGAAATACAAAGATTACCAGAGACTATTTCGTTTCCATCAGAATTGGAGGCAAACACTGGTTTGCCTCACTGGTAACTTTTTGCAAAAGTTTGACTAAGAAGTGTATTTAGACAAAGTAAATAATTGTTTTCCTGGTTAAGGCACCTTCTCAGTGATGAAAGGAGTTCCCTGATTCTTCCCCCACCTAAAGCTTCAACATTTAATGCAAAGAATTCCCTTACACATAAAGTAGGTCAGTTTTTAACATTTAAAGTTCTGAAAATAAAAGCAACAAACGGTCTTTTTTTTTTTTTTCCAAATAAAAATGAGTTTATTCAGCCCATCAAAAATCCACAATATAATCCAAAATCAATATGTTTGTGCAATAATAATTAAGCATCATCTACATCAATAAATTTATTAACATTGGCTCTAATTGTGAACCCTCTTCTCATGTAAGATGAAGCCCTGCTCCACAAAATTGCCTTGTATTTGAGCTAACTACTTCCAAACGTTCAACTGAGCTAAAATATAACAATATCTTAGTCAATCAAATAGTGGAGAAGCCAAAGGTTTTGGTTGGTTTAGTGGATCACAAAGGGCAAGACTTCTTAGTCCAGTTCATATATCACAGATTTTAATTTTTAATTTGTTATGACTATTTGAATGCCCAAATAGATTCTCAGACACGCTGTCACTGAAAAGTGAACATGTAACTTGATTATATAATCAGAAGAAAGAAACAATCTCCTGAATTGCTAAGTGCCTCAACAAAAAACGAATTTGGTGATCAGTTTCTAATCATTAAAATAGGTCAGTCTCTGAGTATCCTTGGGTTTAATTCCCTGAGAAAAAGAGAATGTGATTGGCTTTGTTTGGATAAGATGAACACTCCTGGTTCAATGAACTGTGGATAAGAAGCTGGGATTACTTGGTACCCCAGCATGGTCATTTCAATCATTTCACCTTCCCCAAAGTCTTTAATGTGGATACTTAAAAGAACACATGTGTGAAATGAAAATTTACCTTGCCATATCAATAAACAAAAAAATGTCACAGCCATCAGTGATTTCTGGCCTCCAAATGTGAATGAGGGCTCCCAAAAACTGAGATCCAGCAAATGCTGCCACCCCCCACGATGATTGCTGAGGAGCTGGGGGAATGTAAGAAGCAGCCACCTGACCCTCTTTAAGGTGAACAAGAAAACAGGATTTGGCCCCAGATAGCTGAGAAAGAATCTGCCTGCAATGCGGAGGCCTGGGTTCTATCCCTAGGTTGGGAAGATACCCTAGAGAAGGAAAAGGCCACCCACTCCAGTATTCTGGCCTGGAGATTTCCATGGACTATATGGATGGCAGAGTCGGAAATGACTGAGTGATTTTCACTTCACTTCACTTCTTCGGCTGAGGTGCATATGAAAGGAATGAATTTGGTGACCCCAGAGGCTTGCATCTTCCCAATTATAGAATGCTAAATTCCTTAATTTGACTTGACGTTCAGAATGCCTGTTCCATTTATTGCAAACTTGTGTGTAGCCTGACTCCCCTCCCTCTTCCTTGAAGCAGTTTTCTCAGAGCTACAGAGATTCTGTCTCCTGGGCTCAGAGTCCTAAACATTCTCACCAAATAAAATAACTCTCTACTTTGAAGTTTTGACTGTATTTTCAGTCTACCCATGTTAAGAGGTAAAATGTATCATGAATACTAGTCTACTGCACAAAGGTCTAACTCATAATGCATTTTTGCTTGTTACTATTATTATTTTTTTTAGGTATTGATTCTGTGACTTAATTGGAATATTCTATGCTCCTTCTCAGGGTCTAACACAGTGCAAGTCCTCAATAGATAATTAAAAAATCATTTCTGATAGATTGTTATTGCTAGAAGGATATCATGCGGAATTAAATTTAATCTTGGTCTACTACTAGGGAATTTTTTTAAAAGCCTAGAAAATAAAAATAATATCAATATGTGTAAAAAATATATAGCAACAGAACTGGCGTGATAGGTTGGAAATGACCATTATTCAACTAGACAGGAGAGCAAGATTGAACTTCTGGGTCAGTTGCAATTATTTTTATTATCCAGTTATTGTCTGATCTTCAGCTTATTTCATGTAAATAACAGAGTTGGGGGAAATGTATTTCAAGTTGGGCCCAATGATTTAACTCCCTATAGAAAACAAAATTTATGCTGTCTGTGTGATAATTTCTGTGGTCTAAGTTAATATTTAAGAAATATCAGTGTTCTGGGAGTGGCCTGAAGGGTGATGTTAAGGAGGGGATTTTAAAAAGGAAGTTAATATTTATTATGCCACTAGTATATGTTATATATTGTTTAAAGCATTCTTAGTCACATTATTCCATTTTATCCTCATAAATATCCCATCAAAACTGACATAAGCATCCAAGTGTATTTACTAGCTTATATCATTGAAAAGTCCTTTAGGCATGGCTGATTCAGTATCTAACAAAACAGCTTGAAGTTCAAGGCTGTATTGATCAGTTAACACAGTTCTTCTGTGGCTTACCTTCATTTTCATAATGGTGCTTCCCTTCAGCTCACAATGTGGGAAAAATATTAGCTTAAACCAAGAACCTAGGGATGTCAAGGGCTCAAGTTGGATTCCATGTTCATCCTTGAACCCTTAATAGCTACAATTGCCCAATGAATGAAATACATTGCTAAAGTTCAATTATCTTCTGCACCTCTAGTAACACAAAGCACATAAACAAGAGTAGGAGAAAAGTACAGAAAACTCTGAGAACAATTTCTCAAATTAGACTTAATTGAGATTAGGTAGTAGAATCATGGATTCATTCAGCCAACAAATTTTATTGACCACTGTTCATGAGTTGGACACTGTGCTAGGCACTTGGAAGATAGCCCTAAATAATCAAGAAAATGTCTTTAGGTTTCATGCAGATTAGATTGATGAGGTAAGAGACAAAGAATCTATCCTGACAATAGTTTTCTATTTCTATTCTCCCAAAATCTCAGAAAAAAGGCAAATGCATTGAAGTGAAACCCATGTTCTATGCCACCTGTTTATATGAAAATATTGTGTATTTCCAAATTCATAAGTGACATAGGACAAAACAGCTAAGAAGCTGTGCTGAAAGCGGTGCTTAAAAAATATAGAATTTAATAATTTGAAATGTAGAATGAGGTTAATAAAATTAGAATGCTTAGGTTTCTAGCTTTATTGAGAAAATTTTGAAAGTAATAATTGACTTAAAGCTCTTTCAAATTTTATATAGCTATAATGTGTTTTATGCCATTTAAATAAATAGTTCAAATTGTTCTTTCTTAGTCTTTCTTTCTAGTATTATTTATTCTCTCTAAATTACTTATGTACTTAGGTTTTTTCATTATTCTTTTGTTTCTTGTTTTGTGTTTTGCCATCTATAGGTACATAGATTATAGTCAGTGATGATCTGGATTTACAATTGAACTACTTTCCTTTACATATCTTTTCCAGAGAACTCTTACCCAGAAAGATAATAGTTGCATATATTGTTCACATTGCTCATTGTTCTATTGTTCATGTCAGAAAATTTCCAGGAAATAATTTAATGAACACCAAAATTTCCAGCTTTTCAGCAAGCAACATCAAAAACTGTTTACTCTGTAAGATTCCAAGACTATTTACACTCTTGACCCCAAACTCCTACTTGCTTTCTCTACTCATCCTCAACTGTAATGTCATTATACTTACCCAGTCCTAATTAAGCCCCTGCCCTGAGACATCCACCTAAAACTAGACTCTAAAACCTTGGTACTGTCCTGAATTTGCCCTCCCTATTTGGAGATGCTAGTAACACTCAGTCAAAGTAATCATCTCTCTTACCGGCTTTGTCTTAAAAAGTAGTTTTGGTGACGTTTTCCTGAAGTCAGAATTCAGTAGCTGCAAGCAGGTTTAACTACCACGGTTCTAACATAGAGTGCCTGCATATATTGCCAAATGAATAGGCAAATGAATTACAAGGTCATTCAGATCAGAATAGATCACTTTATAGTTCTATGTGATAGTGAAAGCCTCTAAGTCATGCCTGACTCTGCAACCCACCAGGCTGGTCTGTCCATGGAATTCTCCACGTAAGAATACTGGAGTGGGTACCCATTACCTTCTCCAGAAGATTTTCCCCACCCAGGACCAATCCAGAGTCTCCTGCATTACAAGCAGATTCTTTCCATCTGAGCCACTAGGGAAGCCATTATAGTTTATATACTTGAGCTATAAAAATCCTAGATACAGCACTTCTCATCAGGTATCAAAGGATAGTCAAATTGGTCAATTTTAATTCCATTCTTTGTCTGCAACTGATTTCCCCCTTTCTTTCCATGTTGTACATACTTCTTTCAGAATTATTTGGATTCCTTGAAATACTCTTTAAGAAGACAACAGAAATAATGTGGAATTGGTATAGCATTAAGAGTTTTATGAACATAGTGCTTGATAATTTGCTATAGATTTCAAAGAACTATCAAGAATTATCAAGCACTATGTTCATAAAGCTCTTAATGCTATACTAATTCCACATTATTTCTGTTGTCTTCTTAAAGAGTATTTCAAATAATTCAAATAATTCTGAAAGAAGAAGTACATACAACATGGGAAGAAATGGACAAATTAGTTGTACACAAAGAATTGAATTAAAATGGCCAATTTGACTATCCTTTGATACCTGATGAGACACACAGCATCTAGGATTACAAATGAAGATTCTTTATGAAGTGTTTCCTGATGACGTGTAGATAGTCAGTGTTGAAATTCATGCAGGATAAAGAGATATGAGAAACACAAACTCATATCGAAGGAATATTTATTTCAAGCATTTTTGCCCTTTTAAAATAACTGAAAATAATGGCTTGTCTTACTACCTCCTTAAGGGAATTGTCTCCCTAAAATATAAGCTAATTTTTAGTGTATGGTTAAAAATGTCAATTTTCCATGATTGCATTAATCTCAGTGCCAAGATTTAGAAGCAAGATTTAGAGTCTCAGTCTAATGTTGATTAGACAAGAGAAGAATAATAGCATCGACTACTTTGTCTTACAAGGAGAAATAATGCAAATAGGTGCAGCCTCAGGGTAACAAAACAATATACATTTGGCCTGTCAGAGTCCTCCTATCCCAGAGGGCTCTGTGTTCAGAGAGACGAATTCAATGAATGGTTAGTAAAATGGCAATTTCTAGTTTTCAGCTTTAGTTTCTGCTTTTGAGAGAAAAAAATCTTTTTCCTCACAGACAGATAGGGGAAACCCACAAGGGCATCCCAAGGTAAGGTATTTCCATAGACGGGAATAGTTCAGATGGAAATTAAGGACAAAAGGTGGCCTGGTGATGTGGGTTTGCTCCTACTGGGCAGTTAGACAAAATAGACTGTGAAGTGCTTTTGTAGACAGAAAAGTCCTATAAAAATGCTAACCCATTAATCATGGGTGATTTTAATTATGGTGATATTGATTAGTATAGCAACTATGCAAAATCTAAGCCACACACAATGTGCTTTCCTGAGTTTGCTTTTTTTTTTTTCCCTTCTCAGTTTCATGAACAGCTGGCTTAACCAAAGCCTATTTTAAGACCCAAAAAGAGCAAACATGAATAAAGTAAAGTTGAAGGTTGTAGAAGTTTACAATGAGAAGTTATTGAAAAAAAAAAAAAAAAAAAAGAAGTTATTGAAGAAAATGGAATTCTAGAATCTCTAAGAAAACTTGGACTCCTCAAAGAAAGCTCTGCAAAGTATTATGCCTCTAGGGAATGTTTTAGTCAATTTCTATAGTAAATGCATGAATGGTTCTATTTGGTTTTATTCCCTTGATTGAATATACATAGTTAAATTAAATAGCATGTATTTGATGTACTTCTAAAGCATATATACGTACATCTGTGCTTTGAGACTAGCCTCTGCTTTTATGAGAATATTGTCTTCCTACACACAATTCCAGTTCACACAAATGACAATAAAAAAAATGTCTTAATTTATAAAGAAATGCTGTACCTAATGGTATCATATCACATTCACATATTTAGGCACACTACCACTCAGATGTGCAGAGAAATCATGTAAACATAGCTTATTTTCTTTTATAAAACTGATCTAATTGTTGTCACAAACTCTTAACTGCTATGTAGTGATAAATTTATTTTTTTAATTCATTTTAATTGATTATTTTTTTAATATCTTTAATTCCTTTTGGTTTCAAACAATCTCTTAATTGATTTTAGTTTGGATAAATGCTCAGTCTTTCACATTTAATTTCCTTGCCCATAGGCCCATCAATATGATTTTGGAATCTTGAGACCTCATGAAGAATGATGTGGCAAGTGGCAGGGAGGCCAAAAAAGACTCAAGGCTCTTCCATGTAGATCCTTGTTCTGTTTTCCCAAGTAGAGTGTTTTACCTACCAACTCTAACATTGTTCAGTCCTTGAATTAGTGTCTCTTAAGATGCTGCAAGTCTTAATTAGTGTTAAGCCAGTACTTGATGTTGAATTCCAACTTTTCCCCTTTTGGTCACAAAATCCCTATGCACTATAACCATCTTATCAGTTTATCAGTCTAGTCAGTATATCTGTTCTCCTCAGGGATATGAAGAAACTGGAGTCTTCTACATTCTCCTGTGGGTGATCAGGAGCTGAACACTGTCTCAGGCTCATTAGTTTATGCTCTTTCCAATAGTCATGCGCATGCCACACTGGTCTGGCACTGGGACAAGTGAAGAACTTCTCCAGAGAGTAGCAGCTTCTCATGGACTACCCAATGGAAAAGCAGTCTCTCTTCTCACTACAAGCAGCTTCTTGTAGTGAGGTAGGGTTAGGAAACAGGAGCATGGATGTGAGACTTGCCCAATTCCTTTCTATTCTCTCTACCTTTACTCTGAAGGGTAATAGATGCAAAGAAGACATGTAGCGTTCCATATTTTTAAAAGAAAAAAAAAAAAGAAAAAAAAATAGTTTTCCCTTGCATCTGAAAAAACATGTATAAAATTTAATATATATTTAAACTTAATAACTAGTGTGTATGTGCCAGACATGGTACTAAAATATATTTATGTATTTATTTTTGAGATGTATAATTGATTTACAATGTGGTGTTAGTCTCAGATGTACAGCAAAGTTATTCAGTTATACATACAACATATTTAATTTTTTCCAGGTTCTTTTCCTTTACAGGTTATTACAAAATATTGAGTATAGTTTCCTGTTCTGTAAGTAGGTTCTTGGTTATCTATTTTATTCATGTACTGTGTAATGATTAATCCCAACCTCTTAATTTATCCACCACCTGCCCCCCACCTTTGGTGACCATATATTTGTTTTCTGTCTGTGGATCTATTTCTGTTTTATATATAAACTCATGTTTATCTTTTTCTTAGATTCTACATGCAAGTGATATCATATTTTGTTTAGTATGATAATCTGTAGGTCCATTTTTGTTACTGCAAATGGCATTATTTTATTCTTTTCATGGCTGAGTAATATTCATTGTATAAATATACCTTATCTTCTTTAACCATTCATCTGCCAATGGACATTTAGATCCATGTCTTGGCTACTGTAAATAGTGATGCAATGAATATTAGGGTGCATGTAACTTTTCAAATTGCAATCTTCTCTGGATATATGCCCAGGTGTAGGATTGCATGATCATATGGTAGCCCCCCATTTTTAGTTTTTCTTTAAAGAATCCCCATACTGTTCTCCATAGTGGTTTTACCAATTTACATTCCCATCAACCGTGCAGTTCCTTTCTCTCCACATCACCTCCAGCATTTATTATTTATAGACTTTTTGATGATGACTTTTGATAGATGTGAGATGACACCTCAAAATAGTTTTGATTTATTTACATTGTCTACCAAGTAGTGAGGCTGAGCATCTTTTTTATGTGCCTTTTGGCCATCTTTATGTCTTGTTTGGAAAAAAGTTTATCCTTAAAGATGAGCAAAATATCTTATTTAATATTGATATCAAACTTGAAAATAGGTATCAACATTTTATCAATGTTAATGAGTAGTTTCGAGGATCAAGAAAGTTAAATAACTTCTCTAATGTCAAACAGCCAATTTATAGCAAACCTGGTATTCACGACCAAGCATAGAAGACTTTGAACTGACACCTTTAAATATTATAATCAAATGTAAGAGAGGGAAGAACTGATTCACCCACATCTATATCCCTATGAAAACAAATATCCAGGAAGATATTATAAAATCCAGCAAATATATAAACTGAAAACTTAGAGTCCATAAGTTTTAATGTGATATATTGTCTTTTTTGGAATTAATAATACATTTCTTGGGCTGATTATAAGGAAGACCTATCAGCAAATACAGGACATCAATGCTCTTCTTAGAGTTCCAAATTAAAGGACACTCATGTGTAGACAAAAATAAGTCCCTAGATCTTGAATTCAAATTTCAATATTAAGTTACTCTGTATTGGAAATATCTCGAGTAGTTGTTGTTTCTTACAGTAAACTTTAGCTAGTAAAATATATATAACTGGAAGGGATTCCAAGAAAAGACCCTTAAGATGGAATTCATCACCAGTGAAAGTGGGTTGTAGGTGGCCTATCAAATGTGGTCATTGGTAGCATGCAGTTTCTTATCACTGAGTGGGATTTGGAGTTCAAGTGGCTCCTGAAAATGATCAAGAGGAATTTAGAGAGAATAAGGTGAAGTGGTTTCTTCTGATTGAACAGAATGACACAATGAAAGAAAATTATAACTTGGGGACTTAAATATTCAACTTCCTTTTCTTTCCTTTCTTTCACTTCCCAAACTCACCTGCTCCCTTAAGTTTAGACTTTCTTGAGTCCTTAAAAGGCTCTCTTACTATCAACGGTCACTCACTGAGACAACTATAAATGAGACACAGAAATCAAATCAAGGAGTTACAGAAATATAAAGTAATTTGAAGCTTCTACCTTGCCAGGTCTGTTATATGAAAGTTAGGCTCTTAATAGGATAGAGTTAAGCTCTCAGAATCATAATGGAAACATGTGAGAGAGATACAATAAATATGAGTCTTCTAAATCTCCAAATCCTATTACTGCTCCTTGCCTAGAGAATTAACTGGTTTATTGTGTGTGTGTTTGTGTGTTTGTTTGTTTAACAATTTGGGGGGGGAAAGCCATAGCTTCTTGAAGATACTGAAATTGCCTCACTTATCAGTCAGGGTCCATAGTCAGAAAACAGAAGTCAAAGCAATTATTTGAAGAGAGAGACTTTTTTTGAAAAATTATTAACTAGGAATACAGTTTTTAGCCATGTAAGTGAAAGGATAAAATGGAACTCTAAGGTTTGGGAAAGGTAGCAGCTGTAGAATACAGTGTCTTCATGCATTTTAAGTCACTTCAGTTGTGTCCAACTGTTTGTGACCCCATGGATTATAGCCACCAGGCTCCACTGTCCATGGGATTCTCCAGGCAAGAATATCAGAGTGAGTTCCTATGCCCTCCTCTGGGGATCTTTCTGACCAAGGGATTGAACCTGTATTTCTTACCTCTTCCTTCATTGGCAGGTGGGTTCTTTACCACCTGTGAAAACCATAAGATTCTATCCCTAAATCTCAGAGAAGGAAAGTAGTTGGAATTATAAAAACTTAGAAACTTATAGGATGGGGCTGAGAATGTGGGACCCAGACTTCTGAAGAGGGGACACTGGTTGGCTGTGGCTGGTATATGAAGATGGGTGCAGGATGAAGCTGGTTGTGCTACTGTTTGGAAAAGCTGAAAACAAGATATATTTACTGCGACCAGAAGGAATTACTATTGCTAGCACAAGGAATCATTAATGAGTTGGCCCTGACAGGAACCAGAAATAAACAGGAAACTCACAAGAAAGAAACTAGAACAGGTAAAATGCTTCTTTCACCTCTATATTTGAAGTATCCTACTATCCTTTATCACAGATTCTATCATATAGCCACTTGGCCAAACAGAAAGGTGTTTGCAAAGACCTAATTCCAGCATCACGGACAGTATACAAGAATACAGACATAGCACCTTAGGCAGTTCCTTCAAGAGCGCTTACCAATTATCCTCAAGCCCTGCTTTAGCCACCCCTCACAGCTTTCAAATTCATAACCACAGTCATATCCTAACATATGCCTCAGGAGGAAAAATGAAAGATCTGACTTGGGAGGAGATGCTTCACACACCATAAATGTGATTTACAGGTTAGTCACAAGACTTTGCTAATTCACCTTATCCAAAATGTATGGAATATGTGTGGGGATGGATTACATGGCTCCCAGTAGGGGATAGTGAACACAACTTTAGAGATGTTGGATTTATCATTAAAGGATGATATTTCAGATTGAATTTTATCTCTACCACTTACAAGCCTTGTGAAAACTGTGAACTTAGACAAGATGCTTAACTGTTTTTTGCCTAATTTTGCTCATCTATAAAATAGGGATGACATTTGTATTTACCATGTGTGATTATTGTGAAGATTAATATATGTACCAGCTTAGATAAGTATCTAGAACATACTAAGTATAGTGTTAGCAGATAAAAACTACTCAGGAAGCTAGAAGCAACTATAATAGTGTTTTTTTTTTTTTTAATATCTCAATGAAACATGGATTCAGCAGTTGCCTGAATTAAATAAGGTTGACATATCAGATATTTATTGTGTAACATAATGGAAGAAATCCAATGACTTAGGAAGATAGGAATGCTGTACATTTTTCACCTGTGATCTGTTTATCCACTCCCTACCTGTATTACCCTGGAGGTCTATCAAATAAATATTTATCTAGGCTTCCCAAATGAATATGTGGCTTTCTACCAAGATGGGTGCACACCTTATACTGAGGAAAGAGAACAAACTTGACTTTCAAAGGATTACTATACAGTGGTCCCCACTGTTTGGGAATGCATGATAATCTATTGGGGTTTACCAGTCAGAATAAGAGTACATATGGACTCAGTGGTAAATGGAATTTGTCTTGAGTTCAGCTCCAACAGCAGATTTGTAAAACAAACCTCTATTTATTTCTACCACTTTTGATTACATAATTTGAACTGACAAACCTGGCAACTAACGAAATTCCAACATTGGTTCCTTCATAATAATGAGGATTATTTTGCTTGTTAAAGCCTAGGTAAGCCCCTTAAACTTCCCCTGTATACCAAAATAACAAACCAAATTCAATCTTGTAACTCTGGTGCACCACAGATATTAGTGCCAACCAAAGACTTAAAGAACAAGGTGATGATTTCTATCATGTTCCCATTTAAGAAGCAGAAGGTATACTGATATTGTGAAGAGAAGACGAGTTAGTGTTTGAGAATGACAGAGAATGATTTTAAACTTGATCAGAAGGTTAAATGTAACGGGTTGCTGCTCCCCTTGTGGTCTCCTTTCTGCAGCTAATCCACATTCTTCTGACAACTGGTAAGCAGTTTTCAATGTGCAAGTTTGTTTTTTCTTCCTCTGTCTTAACAAGCAGATGCAGTTTGCTGTGAGGTCAGCAGTACACCTCTGGTTCTCTGCATAAATTGGCTTCCAGAATCTTGATCTTGATCTAACCATCCTATGAGATAATATGCTGGTTCACTGTATGGATAACATTGTGTTGACTGAATTTGATAAGTATTTACAGAAATACTCTAAATGTCTATATATGCAAACATTACTTCACAGGAAATAGATGGGGAAACAGTGGAAGCAGTGTCAGACTTTATTTTTTTAGGTTCCCAAATCACTGTAGCCATGAAATTAAAAGATGCTTGCTACTTAGAAGAAAAGCTATGACCTACCTAGACAGCATATTAAAAAAGCAGAGACATTACTTTGCCAACAAAGGTCCATCTAGTCAAAGCTATGGTCTTTCCAGTAGTCATGCATGGATGTGAGAGTTGGACTGTAAAGAAAGCTGAGTGCTGAAGAATTAATGCTTTTGACTCTGCTGTTGGAGAAGACTCTTGAGATTCTCTTGGACTGCAAGAAGTTCAAAACAGTCAATCCCAAAGGAAAACAGTCCTGAATATTCTTTGGAAGGACTAATGCTGAAGCTGAGACTCCAATAATTTTTGGCCAACTGATGCAAAGAACTGACTCATTGGAAAAGACCCTGAAGCTGGGAAAGATTGAAGGCAGCAGCAGAAGGGAATGACAGAGGAATGAGATGGTTGGATGGCATCACTGACTCGATAACATGAGTTTGAGCAAGATCCAGGAGTTGGTTATGGCCAGGGAAGCCTGGCATGCTGCAGTCCATGGGGTTGCAAACAGTCAGACTTAACTGAGTGACTGAACTGAACTGAATGCCAAAATAAAATAATAGTAACTGCTACACAAGTGACTATAAGCATTCACTGAGGCTATATTCAATTAAAATAAATAAATTTAAAAATAAAAATAGTGGAAAATGATGAAGAAAATATAAATCATTTATTCAGAAAATTAATTGTCAAGTCCCTTATGAGAGAGTCTGTAGTAGTCTGCTGAGGTAAAAATAATGAATAAGCATGGCCATTACATGAGGTGTACATAAGTCTTTTAGGTTCTGCTCCCAACTTCAATGTGTGGGAGTACAGGGCTCATAACATCAACAAAGTTTGAGACACCAGCTTGTGTTCCACAATTATGAGTTCTGACACTATTTACCCTTAGATAGCATCGTATTCTACAGGTTAAGAATTCAAGGATTCCCCAACCTCCATCCCTAAACGTACTCCCCACCTCCCATTCCACCCAATTTCAGATACTAGCTGCAAGCCCAAGTTGGCACTTATACTTCTGACCATCTGGTGTAATCAGACATTTGAGACTCATGAAGACCTGTTTGCTTTCTCCTTAACTGCATAAAATAATTTAGATAAAAGTTCATATCTTTGGGGATCTCATACATATGAAATTTATTTTCTCTCCTGTTCATCTGTTTTATGTGCTTCCCTTGTGGCTCAGCTGGTAAAGAGGCCAATGCAATGCAGGAGACCTGTGTTCTATCCCTGGGTTGGGAATATCCCCTGGAGAAGGGAAAGGCTACCCACTCCAGTATTCAGGCCTGGAGAATTCCATGGACTGTATAGTCTATGGGGTTGCAAAGAGTCAGACACGACTGAGTGACATTCACTTTACACTTCCAATCTGTTTTATGTCAATCTAATTATTGGACCAGACAACCTAGAAGGTAAGAAGTTTAGCTTAGTTTCCACCCTTACAAGCTGACTGACAGCTAGCAAGGTTTATTTGTTTTCCTATGGTGAACATTATATTATTCTCAGAAAATAACAGAACCTGTTTCATTAACTTCTTCTTATTTTTGATGCTAATTTAGATATGGCATGATGATGGACTCTTTTCTCCTTCCCTCAGGAAACCAAAAAATGAAGCTTCTTAATTAAGATGGGCCAGCCAAAGAAGCAGATAAAGAACTAAGAAAAAATGTTCCCAGGTTACCATGTTTTTACTCTTGTCACTATATATACAAAACCATGATTCACTAACTTACTCCTCATTTCTAAATAGAGAACCCAGGCACAATTCCTGATATCTAGTTCACAGTTTGAAATGCTGGTTGCTTTCAGGTGAGGTTAATGTGGGTAATATATTCACCAACTTTGTAAAATATATAAAATCTCTCATTATCCTTCAAATCAGTATGCATGCTTAGTCATTCACTCATGTCTGATGCTTTGTGACCCCATGGATTATAGTACACCAGGCTCCTCTGTCCATGGGATTCTCCAGGCAAGAATACTGGAGTGGGTAGCCATTCCATTGTCCAGGGGATCTTCTCAACCCAGGGACTGAACCCAGGTCTCCTGCATTGCAGACAGATTCTTTAACATCTGATCCACCAGGGAAGCCCTCAAATCAATACACTGTTTATTATATAGCTTATGTAGTAGCATTTTTGGCTTCCCAGGTAGCTCAGCTGGTAAAGAATATGCCTGCAATGCAGGAGACTCTGGTTTAATTCTTGAGTCGGGAAGTTCCTCTGGAGAAGGGATAGGCTACCTACTCCAGTATTCTTGGGCTTCCCCGGCAGCTCAGAAGGTAAAGAATCTGCCTGCAATGCAGGAGACCTGAGTTCAATCCCTGGGTTGGGAAGATCCCCTGGCAGAAGACATGGAAACCTACTCGTATTCTTCCCTGGAGAATCCCCTTGGATAAAGGAGCCTGGTGGGCTATGGTCCATGGGGTCACAAAGAGTTGGACATGACTAAGCACAGCACAGTAGCACTTTTCCTGTGACCCACTAAAATGGCCATTCGTTTTCATAGAATAAATAAGGTTAACCACTGTCTAAATTTCAAAGCAAGAAGCTACCTTTACTAACCTGCCTTCTTCTTCTTTTAAATGTCTCCTTTAGGTTGTATTAACCAAAATCACCCTATATTCCACTATGAGTTCCATGGAGAAAAATAGTATTAAAAAACTTTCTAGAACACAGACATGCTCTTTAAACCCACATACCATTCCTACCAAATATCCCATTACCTTAACTTTTATGGTAAATATTAAATTAATTAAGCAAATAAGCCAATCTATCTAGCTTAAAATTCTTCTGCTTCCTAAAGATTAGACTCATTAGTTCAGAAGTCAATTAAACATCATTTCTTTAATATGTGATGCTCATTATGTCAATGAATGTATTATATGAAGCTATTATCATGGATACCAAGGTCTTGCTGGGAATCTGTATATTGTTGTTGTTGTTCAATCAGTCATGTCTAACTCTTTGCAACACCATGTACTGAGCATGCAAAGCTTCCCTGTCCTTCACTATCTCCCAGAGTTTGTTCAGACTCCTGAACATTGAGTCGGTGATGCCATCCAATCATCTCATCCTCTGTTATCCCCTTCTCCTCCTGCCTTCAAACTTTCCCAGCATCAGGGTCTTTTCCAATGAGTCAGCTCTTCTCATCAGGTGGCCATAATATTGGGGCTTCAGCTTCAACATCAATACTTCCAGTGAAAATTCAGGATATGATTTCCTTTAGGATTGACTGGTTGGAACTCCTTGCTGTCCAAGGGACTCTTGAGAGTCTTCTCCAGCACCACAATTTGACCTGGGTATATAGTAAGGAACTAAACAGGCAAAAATTCCCACCAAAGTTAATGTTAACCAGTATTCTTGCCTGGAGAATCCCTTGGACAGAGGAGCCTGGTGGGCTGATTCAGAGGGTTGCAAATAGTGGGACATGACTGAAGTGACTCAGCATGCAAACAAAGAAGCAAAAACATAACCATTTAAAGAAATTTTTATTTATTTATATTGATTGGAGGGTAATTACTTTACCATATTGTGACGGTTTTTGCCATACATCAATATGAATCAGCCACAGACATACACGTGTCTCCTCTCTCCTGAACTTTTCTCTGACATCTATCCCAACTCCATCCCTCTGGGCTGTCACAGAACACTGACTTTGGGTGCCCTGTGTCATAAATCAAACCCCCACTAATGATCTATTTCACATATGGTAATGTACATGTTTCAATGCTATTCTCTCAAATCATTCCACCCTCTCCTTCCCCAACTGAGTCCAAAAGTCTGTTCTTTATGTCTGTGTCTCCTTTTCTGCCCTGCATGTAGGATCATCAGTACCATCTTTCTAGATTCCACACATGTGTTTTAATATGTGGTATTTGTCTTTCTCTTTCTGACTTATTTCATTCTGTATAATAGACTCTAGGTTTGTGTTTAAGCCCATCTCATTGTATTAATAAACTGTCCAGCTATTCAGTCCATTTCATAATCATATTGCATCAGATCTTTAGTTCCCATTAAATTTGCCTGTCCTAAACTATCCCTCTCAATACCCATATCTGTCAATTAATGCTACTCTAAATCTTATTACCTTAAGAACAAATACCTAGATGATTGAAAGTGTCAAGACTTTTAATGCTGATAATGAACTAAAATGTAAATCATTCAACAGTCAATAATTTCCAGCACATCTGTATTACAATAAAGATTTATGGAAGAAATAAAGAATAAAAGGAAGGAGAGAGAATGAGAGTAAGCTTGGGAGTAAGTGGGAAATCAATAAGAGAGAGAAGAAAGGAAGTAACAAAAAAAGGAAGGAAGGAACAGAGAAAGGAAGGAAAGAAGGAAAATAACAATAACTATAGTAAACTGAAAGATCACTTGTGTCCGGCTCTTTACAACCCCGTGGACTATAGAGGCCAAGGAATTCTCCAGGCCAGAATACTGGAGCGGGTAGCTTTTTTCTTCTCCAGGGGATCTTCCCAACACATGGATCAAACCCAGGTCTCCCGCATTGCTGGTGGATTATTTACTAGCTGAGCCACAAGGAAAGCCCAATACCTATAGCAATATAGTTGACTATCAGGTGACTGCTGGTGTTTGCCCAAGGCAAATGCTAACAGAGTTTTGCTGAGAGAACACATTAGTCATAGTAAACACCCTTTTCCAATAACATGAGAGATAACTCTACATATTGACATTACCAGATAGTCAATAATGAAGCCAGATTAGTTATGTTCTTTGCAACTAAAGATGGAGAAGCTCTATACAGTGAGTAAAAACAAGACCTGGAACCAACTGTGGCTCAGATCATGAGCTCTTTATTGCAAAATTCAAGCTTAAATTGAAGACAGTAAGGAAAATCACTAAGTCATACAGGTATTACCTAAATAACTTACTTTATGATAATACAGTAGAGGTGATGAATATATTCAAGGGATTAGATCTAGTAGAGTGCCTGAAGAACTAAGGAGAGAGGTTCATAACACTGTATAGGAGACAGTGGCCAAAATCACCCCAAAGAAAAAGAAATGCAAGAAGACAATGTGGTTGTCTGAGGAGACTTTACAAATAGTTGAGGAAATGGGAGATGTGAAAGGCAAGGGATAAAAGGAAAGATATACCCAACTGAATGAAATGTTCTAGAGAATAGCAAGGAGAGATAAGAAGGACCTCTTAAAGGAACATTGAAAAGAGACAGAGGAAAACAAAAGAATGGGAAAGACCAGAGAACTCTTTAAGAAAATTGTGGATATCAAGGGGACATTTCGTGAATGGATGGGCATAATAAAGGACAGAAACTGTAAGAACCTAACAGAAGCAGAAAATACTAAGAAGAGTTGGCAAAAATTAACAGAACTATTGAAGGAAAGAGTTAATGACCCAGGTAATCTGGATGGTGCAGTCATTCACCTAGAGATGGACATCTTGGAATGTAAAGTCAAGTGTGCATTACAATGAACAAAGGTAGTGCCAGTGATGGAATTCCAGCAGAGCATTCTAAATCCTAAAAGATGATTCTGTTACAGAGCTACACTCAATATGCCAGCAAGTTTGGAAAACGCAACAATGGCCAAAGGGCTAGAAAAGATCAATTTTCATTACAAATTAAAAGAAAAGCAATACCAAAAATATTCAAACTACCATACAATTTTGCTCATTTCACATGATAGCAAGATTATGCTCAAAATCCTTCAAGCTAGGCTTCAGCAGCACATCAATGGAGAACTGCCAGATATAAAAGCTGGGTTTAGAAAAGGCAGAGGAAACAGACATCAAATAGCCAACATGTGTTACAGCATGATACTTACAGAAAAACAACTACTTCTGCTTCATTGACCATACTAAACTCTTTCATTTTGTGGACATAACAAACTGTTGTTGTTATTTAGTTATTAAGTATGTCTGACTCTTTTTGACCCATGAATTGCAGCACACGAGGCTTTCCTGTCCTTCACTATCTCTTGGAGTTTTGTCAAACTCAACCATTGAGTTGGTGATGTCATTCAACCAATTCTTTCTCTGTCATCCTCTTTTCATCCTGCCCTCAATCTTTTCCATCATCAGGGTCTTTTCCAATGAGTCAGCTCTTCTCATCAGGTGGACAAAGTGTTGGAGCTTCAGCATCAGCATCAGTCCTTCCAATGAGTATTCAGGACTGATCTTTGGGATAGACTGGTTGAAAATCCTTGCAGTTGAAGGGACTTTGAGTCTTCTCTAGCAACACAGTTCAAAAGCATCAATTCTTCAGTGTTCAACCTCCCTTATAGTCCAACTCTCACATCTGCACATGAATACTGGAAAAAACATAGTTTTGACTATACCGATCTTTATCAGCAAAGTGATGTCTCTGCTTTTTAATAAGCTGTCTAGGTTTGTCACAGTTTTTCTTCCAAGGAGCAAGCATCTTTTAATTTTGTGGCTGGAGTCACCATCTGCAGTAAATTTTGAGCACAAGAAAGTTAAATCTGTCACTAGTTCCATTTTTACCCATCTATTTGTCATGATGTGATGGGACAGGATGCCATGATCTATGGTTTTTGAATGTTGAGTTTTAAGCCAACTTTTTCACTCTCCTCTCTCACCTTCATCAAGAGGCTCTTTAGTTTCACTTCACTTTCTGCCATTAAAGTGGTATCATCTGCATGACAAACAGTGGAAAATTCTTAAAGAGAGGGGAATACCAGACCATCTTACCTGTTTCCTGAGAAATCTGTACACGAGTCAAAAGCAACAATTAGAACTGAACATGGAACAATGGACTGGTTCAAAAATTGGAAAAAGAGCAAGACAAGTTTGTATATTGTCACCCTGCTTAAATTATATGCAGAGTATATCATGTGAAATATGAACTTGAGGGATCGCAACCTGGAATCAGGATTGCTGGGAGATATATCAGCAACCTCAGAAATGCAAATGATACCACTAATGGCAAAAAGTAAAGAGAACTAAAGAACCTATTGATGAGGTTGAAAGAAAAGGATAGAAAACTTGGCTTGAAACTCAACATTCCAAAAACTAAGATCTTGGCATCTGGTCCCATCAATTCATGTCAAATAGAAGGGGAAATATTGGAAGCAGATTTTATTTCCTTGGGCTCTAAAATCACCTCACCATGGACAGTGACTGCAGCCATGAAATTAAAAAAAAGAAAAATTAGAGACATCACTTTGATAAAAAGGGTCTGTTTTAAAAATCAAAGTATGATTTTTAGAGTAGTCATGTATGAATATTAGAGATGGACCAAAAAGAAGACTAAACACCAAAGTACTGATGTTTTTGAACTGTGGTGGTGGAGAAGACTCTTGAGAGTCCCTTGCATTCCAAGGAGGTCAAACCAATCAATCCTAAAGAAAATCAACCCTGAATATTCATTGGAAGGATGATGCCAAAGATGAAGCTTCAGTACTTTGGCTACCGGATGGAAAGAGCTGACTCATTAGAAAAGATTTTGGGAAATACTGAAGGCAGGAAGAGAGGAGGATGACAATTAGATGGTTGGATGACAAAACCAACTCAATAGACAAGAGTTTGAGCAAGCTCCGGGAGATGGTGGAGGACAGGGAATCCTGGCGTGCTGCAGTTTATGGGGCCACAAAGAATCAGATATGATTTAGCAACTGAACAACAACAGCAGCAACAAGAAATTGCCCAAAACGTGACTGTCATTTGTAAGTATAAGCTGTGTTTTTTGAACTTTTTATCACTCATGAATAAAACTTTGCACTCATTGGATTTCTGAAACTGTTGATACTTTTATTGTCCAAAACCCATAAACGTCATCTCTGAATGATGTGTTAAATCCAGGATTATACGGCATATTGATTGCAACACTTTAACAGGATCATCCTTTAGGATTTGAAATACCTCATCTACAATTCCATCACCTCCACTAACTTTGTTCATAGTGATGCTTCCTAACTTGACTTCACACTACAGGGTGTCTGGTGCTAGGTGAGTAATCACACCATCATGGTTATTGGATCACTAAGAATTTTTGTTATAGCTTTTCTGTGTATTCTTGCCTCCTCTTCATAATATCTTCTGCTTTTGATAGATTCATATCCTTTCTGCCCTTTATTGTGCCCATCCTTGCATGATATGTTCCCTAAGTATCTCTATTATTCTTGAAGAGATCTCCAGTCTTTCCCGTTTTATTGTTTTTCTCTATTTCTTTGTATTGTTCACTTTGAAGGCTTTCTTATCTTTCCTTGCTATTCTCTGCATTCAGATGGGTATATCTATCCTTGTCTCCTTTGCCTTTCATTTCTCTTTTTTTCCCAGCTATTTGTAAGGTTTCCTAAGACAACCATTTTGCTTTTTTGCTTTTTTTTTTTTTTTTTTTTCTCTTGTGGATGGTTTTGATCAACACCTTCTGTAAAATGTTACTAACCTCCACCCACAGTTCTTCAGGCACTCTATCAGATTTAATCTCTTGAATCTATTTGCCATTCCCACTGTATTGTTGAAATGGATTTTATTTAGGTCATACCTGGGCTTCCAGTCCAGGTAATCTTTCCCAGTTAAAGGTTCCCTGAACCTTTCATTCAGATGGTAAAGAATCTGCCTGCAATTTAGGAGATACCCAGGTTCAATCCTTGGGTCAAGAAGATCCACTAATGAAGGACAGGGGAACCCAGTCCTGTATTCTTGCCTGGAGAATCCCATGGACAGAGGAGCCTGGTGAGTTACAGTCCATGGGGTCACAAAGAGTGAGACATGACTGAGTGACTTTCACTTTCTTTAGGTCATACCTTAGTGGCCTAGTGATGTTTCCTGCTTTCTTCAATTTAAGTCTGAATTTTGTAATGAGGCATTCAGGATATGAGCCACAGTCAGTTCCTGGTCTTTGTTGGCTGACTGTATAGAGCTTCTCCATCACTGGCTTCAAAGAATATAACCAATCTGATTTTGGTATTGACTATCTGATGATGTCTATGTGTAAAGAACCATCTCCTGTGTTGTTGGAAGAGGTTGTTTGTTCTGACCAATCCAATCTCTTGGCAAAACTCTGTTAGCTTTTGCCCTGCTTCATTTTGTACTCCAAGCCCAGATTTTCCTGTTACTCCAGGTATCTCTTGACTTCCTACTTTTGCATTCCAGTCCCCTATGATGAAAAGCACATATTTTCTGTTAGTTCTAGAAGGTCTTATAAATCTTCATAGAATTGCTCAATTTTATCTTCTTCAGCATTTGTGGTTAGGTCATAGACTTGAATTACTGTTATATTGAATGATCTTGCCTTGGGCATGAAAGAGAAAATTCTGTAGTTTTTTAGATGGCACCCAAGTGCTGCATTTCAGACTCTTTTGCTGACTATGTGGGCTACTCCATTTCTTCTAAGGGATTCTTTTCCGCAGTAGTAGCTATAATGGTCATCTGAATTAAACTCTACCTTTCCTGTTCATTTTAGTTCACTGATTCCTAAAATGTTGATGTTCACTCTTGCCATCTCCTATTTGACCACTTCCAATTTATCATGATTCATGGACCTAACATTCCTGATTCCAATGCCATATTGTTCTTTATAACATCAGACTTTGCTTTCACGACCAGACACATCCACAACTGGGTGCTGTTTCTGTTTTGGCTCAGTTTCTTCATTCCTTCTGGAGCTATTTCTCCACTTTTCTCCAGTAGCATATTGGGTACCTACTGACCTAGGAAGTTCATCTTTTAGTGTCATATATTGTTGCCTTTTCATACTCTTCATGGAGTTCTCAAGGCAAGAACACCAAAGTGGTCTACTATTTCCTTCTCCAGTGTACCCATTTTGTCAGAACTCTCCACAATGACCTGTATGACTTGGCCCTACATGGCATGGCTCATAGTTTCATTGAGTTATGCATCTGTGATACATGTGACCAGTTTTGTTAGTTTTCTGTGATTGTGATTTCCGTACTGTCTGCCCTCTGATGGATGAGGATAAGAGGCTTGAAGAAGAAAGGAAGACTTGCACGCTGCAGTCCATGCCAGACACTGGGCTGGATGAAGCACAAGCTTGAGTCAAGATTGCTGGGAAAAATATCAATAGCCTCAGATATGCAGATGGCAGCAACCCTATCGCAGAAAGCAAAGAGGAACTAATAGGGTTCCAAAATCACTACAGAAGATCACTGCAGCCATGAAATTAAAAGACGTTTTTTCCTTGAAAGAAAAACTATGATAAACCTAGACAGCGTATTAAAAAGCAGAGGCATTACTTTGCCAACTAAAGTCCATATAATCAAAGCTATGTTTTTTCCAGTAGTCATGAATGGATGTGAGAGTTCAACTATAAAGAAGGCTGGAGTTTTACAGACCTAAATCACACAAATACTTGTTCTAAATCAAAATGTGTTGAATTCTGTGTATGCCTACTGTCAAAGGTTTTGTTTTTGTTTTTTAAACACATATACTGAGGTTTTAAGCACATTCAGAGAATATTATATTCTGACTATAGAAAGCTAACTGTAATTCACATAGATAGGCACACTGTTCCATGACAAAATATTCTGCTACAGTAGTGATATTATTAATAAAAGATCTTTGAATACTGCTTTAAATATATATTGCAATGTAAAGAAAAATTAAAATAATGTTTTGTTTTGTATTTGGGAAGTAAATAATTCTAATTTATTTCCTGTATTTTTCCCCTCAACTCACCACAGAAATATGAAAAAACATAAGAATGGGGGAGAGTTAAGTAAATAACGATCTGGGGTAAAACAAATATAGTTACTACCAAAAATTTAAGGTAATTTACATTGGCATAGAAGAGGCCTTATCAGATACAAGATTGATTTAAAATAAAAGCATTTATTTCCATTACTCTAGGAGGTGGATCAGAGACAATCCTGCTGTGACTTATGTCAGAGAGTATTTTGGCTAAGTTTTCCTCTAGGAGTTTTATAGTTTTTGGTCTTACATTTAGATCTTTAATCCATTTTGAGTTTATTTTTGTGTATGGAGTTAGAAAACGTTCTAGTTTCATTCTTTTACAAATGATTGACCAGTTTTCCCAGTACCACTTGTGAAAGAGATTGTCTTTTCTTCATTGTATATTCTTGCCTCCTTTGTCAAAGATAAGGTGTCCATAGGTGCGTGGATTTATCTCTGGGTTTTCTATTTTGTTCCATTGATCTATATTTCTGTCTTTGTGCCATGACCATACTGTCTTGATGACTCTAGCTCTGCAGTATAGCCTGAAGTCAGGCAGGTTGATTCCTCCAGATCCATTCTTCTTTCTCAAGATTGCTTTGGCTATTTAAGGGTTTTTTGGTTTTATTATGTGTGTGTGTGTGTGTTTTTTGTATTTTCATACAAATTGTGAAATTATTTGTTCTAGTTCTGTGAAAAATACCATTGGTAGCTTGATAGGGATTGCATTGACTCTATAGATTGCTTTGGGTATTATATTCATTTTCACTATATTGATTCTTCTGATCCATGAACATGGTATATTTCTCCATCAATTTGTCTCATCTTTGATTTCTTTCATCAGTGTTTTATAGTTTTCTATATATAGGTCTTCTGTTTCTGTAGGTAGATTTATTCCTAAGTATTTTATCCTTTTGGTTGATATGGTGAATGAAATTGTTTCCTTAATTTCTTTTTCTGTTTTCTCATCATTAGTGTATAGGAATGCAAGGCATTTCTGTGTTTTAATTTTATATCCTGAAGTTTACTATATTCATTGATTAGCTTTAGTAACTTTCTGGTGGAGTCTTTAGGGTTTTCTATGTAGAGGGTCATGTCATCTGCAAACAATGAGAGTTTTATTTATTCATTTCCAATCTGGATTCCTTTTATTTCTTTTTCTGTTCTGACTGCTGTGGCCAAAACTTCCAAAACTATGTTCAATAGTAGTGGTGAGAGTGGGAACCCTTGTCTTGTTCCTGACTTTAAGGGAAACGCTTTCAATTTTTCACCATTGAGGATAATGTTTGCTGTGGGTTTGTCATATACAGCCTTTATTATGTTGAGATACGTTCCTTCTATTCCTGCTTTCTGGAGGGTTTTTATCATAAATGGATGTTGAATTTTGTCAAAGGCTTTTTCTGCATCTATTGAGATAATCATATGGTTTTTATCTTTCAATTTGTTAATGTGGTGTATTACATTGATTTATTTGTGGATATTAAAGAATCCTTGCATCACTTGGATGCAAAGCCCACTTGGTCATGATGTATGATCTTTTTAATATGTTGTTGGATTCTGTTTGCTAGAATTTTGTTAAAGATTTTTGCATCTATGTTCATCAGTGGTATTGGCCTATAGTTTTCATTTTTTCTGGCATCTTTGTCTGGTTTTGGTATTAGGATGATGATGGCCTCTTAGAATGAGCTTGGAAATTTAACTTCCTCTGCCATTTTCTGGAAGAGTTTGAGTAGGATAGGTGTTAGTTCTCTGAATTTTTGGTAGAATTCAACTGTGAAGCATCTGGTCATGGGCTTTTGTTTGCTGGAAGGCTTCTGATTACATTTTCAATTTCTTTGCTTGTGTTGTATCTGTTAAGATTTTCTATTTTTTCATAGTTCAGTTTTGAAAAGTTGTACTTTTCTAAGAATTTGTCCATTTCTTCCAAGTTGTCCATTTTATTGGAATAGAGCTGCTGGTAGTAGTCTCTTAGGATCTTTTGTACTTCTGTGTTGTCTGTTGTGATTTTTCCATTTTCATTTCTAATTTTTTTTATTTGATTCTTCTCCCTTTGTTTCTTGATGAGTCTGGCTAATGGTTTGTCTATTTTATTTACCTTCTCAAAGAACCAGATTTTGGCTTCATTGATTTTTGCTATGGTCTCTTTTGTTTCTTTTGCAGTTATTTCTGCCCTAATTTTTATGATTTCTTTCCTTCTACTAACCCCAGGACTCTTCATTTCTTCCTTTTCTAGTTGCTTTAGGTGTAGAGTTAAGTTATATATTTGCCTTTTTTCTTGTTTCTTGAGGTAAGCTTGTATTGCTATAAGCCTTCCCCTTAGCACTGCTTTTACAGTGTCCCATAGGTTTTGGGTTGTTGTGTTTTCATTTTCATTCATTTCTATGAAGATTTTGATCTTTTTTTTATTTCTTCTGTGATTTTTTTGGTTATTCAGAAGTGTGTTGTTTAGCCCCCATATGTTGGAATTTTTATTAGCTTTTTTTTTTTTCTCCCTGTAGTTGACATCTAGTCTTACTGCATTGTGATCAGAAGAGATGCTTGGAATTATTTCAATTTTTGAATTTACCAAGGCTAGATTTATGGCCCAGGATGTGATCTGTTCTGGAGAAGTTTCCATGTGCACTTGAAAAAAAGGTGAAATTCCTTGTTTTGAGGTGAAATGTCCCATAGATATCAATAAGGTCTAACTGGTCCATTGTATCATTTAAAGTTTGTGTTTCCTTGCTAATTTTCTGTTTAGTTGATCTATCCGTAGGTGTAAGTATTTGCCTTACATACTGTGGTGTTCCTATGTTGGGTGCATACAAATGGGAGCTAATTAAACTTAAAAGCTTTTATACAATGAAGTAAACTATAAGCAAGGTGAAAAGACAGCCTCCAGAATGGGAGAAAACAACAGCAAACGAAGCATTAATCTCACAAATTCTGACAAAGAATTAATCTCAAAAATATACAAGCAAATCCTGCAGCCTAATTCCAGAAAAATAAATGACCCAATCAAAAAAATGGGCCAAAGAACTAAACAGACATATCTCCCAAAACATACAGATGGCTAACAAACACATGAAAAGATGCTCAACATCACTCATTATCAGAGAAATGCAAATCAAACCACAGTGAGGTACCATCCCATCTTGATCAGAATGGCTGCTATCAAAAAGTCTACAAACAATGAATGCTGGAGAGGGTGTGGAGAAAAGGGAACCCTCTTACACCGTTGGTGCAAATGCAAACTAGTACAGCCACTATGAAGAACAGTGAGAGGATTCCTTAAAAAACTGGAAATAGAACTGCCATATGACCCAGCAATCCCACTGCTGGGCAAACACACTGAGGAAACCAGAATTGAAAGAGACACAGGTACCTCAATGTTCATCTCAGCACTGTTTATTATAGCCAGGACATGGAAGCAACCTAAATGTCCATCAGCAGACTAATGGGTAAGAAAGCTATGGTACATACACAGTGGAATATTACTCAGCCATTAAAAAGAATACATTTGAATCAGTTCTAATGAGGTGGATGAAACTGGAGCCTATTATACAGAGTGAGGTAAGTCAGAAAGAAAAACACTAATACAGTATACTAACACATATATATGGAATTTAGAAAGATGGTAATGATGATCCTATATGCGAGACAGCAAAAGAGACACAGATGTATGGAATAGTCTTTTGGACTCTGTGGGAGAAGGCGAGGGTGGGATGATTTGTGAGAATAACACTGAAACATGTATATTTTCATATGTGAAACAGATTGCCAATCCAGGTTCAATGCATGAGACAGGGTGCTCAGGGCTGGTGCACTGGGATGACCCTGAGGGATGGCATGGGGAGGGAGATGGAAGGGGGATTCAGGATGGGGAACACATGTACACCCATGGCTGATTCATGTCAGTGTATGACAAAAACCACTACAATATTGCAAAGTATTAGCATCCAATTAAAATAAATAAATTAAAATAAAAAAGTAAAAGCAGATTTGTTTTCCTATTTGGATATGTAAACATGTAAAAGATATTTTCATTAAAAAAAAATCTGACATGTGGGTTTATATTATGGCTTCTGATACAATCTAGTATGGATAGAATTGAAATAAAATAGGGGAGAAAAGTTTTTTGTCTTTGGATAGGTTTGTGATTAGCTTAACTGTTGGAAAAAAAGTCAAGGAAAAAGGATCATAAACTAGGTAATTTAAGTTAATGACAAAGTGTTTCTCTACACGACGGAATCAGGGCTGTGTTCTAACCTTTCTCAAACAACTAAAAAAGACATAGTTACTCACTTCTGAATTGGAAATTACTAAATACTTAGATACTTGGAACAACAGACTGGTTCTAAATAGGAAAAGGAATACATCAAGACTGTATATTGTCACCCTGCTTATTTAACTTATATGCAGAGTATATCATGAGAAACGATGGGCTAGATGAAGCACAAGCTGGTATCAAGATTGCCAGGAGAAATATCAATAATCTCAGATATGCAGATGACACCACCCTTATGACAGAAAGTGAAGAGGAACTAAAAAGCCTTTTGATGAAAGTGAAAGAGGAGAGTGAAAAAATCGGGTTAAAGCTCAACATTCAGAAAACTAAGATCATGGCATCTGGTCCCATCATTTCATGGGAAATAGATGGGGAAACAGTGGAAACAGCATCAGATTTTATTTTGGGGGGCTCCAAAATCACTGCAGATGATGATTGCAGCCATGAAATTAAAAGACGCTTACTCATTGGAAGGAAAGTTATGACCAACCTAGACAGCATGTTAAAAAGCAGAAACATTACTTTGTCAACAAAGGCCCATCTAGTCAAGGGTATGGTTTTTCCAGTAGTCATCTATGGATGTGAGAGTTGGACTGTGAAGAAAACTGAGCACCGAAGAATTGATGCTTTTGAACCGTGGTGTTGGAGAAGACTCTTGAGTGTCCCTTGGACTGCAAGGAGATCCAACCAGTCCATCCTAAAGGAGATCAGTCCTGGGTGTTCATTGGAAGGACTGATGCTGAAGCTGAAACTCCAATACTTTGGCCATCTCATGAGAAGAGTTGACTCACTGGAAAAGACCCTAGTGCTGGGAGGGATTGGGGGCAGGAGGAGAAGGGGGAAACAGAGAATGAGATGGCTGGATGGCATCACTGACTCAATGGACATGTGTTTGAGTAAACTTCGGGAGTTTGTGATGGATAGGGAGGCCTGGCGTGCTCGCAAAGAGTCAGACATGACTGAGCCACTGAACTGAACTGAACTGAAATACTTAAGTCTGAATTTATAAATATGGAAACTAATTCAGTAATTGAATGCTTTCTTTGGAAAATGTTTGATTCACCTAAAATTCTCCTATATCATTCTTTAGTCATGTCCTATTGAATTTACATCTTATTGCCATTGTTAACGTTCTTTGTCCCTCTTTCTACTAGTCAATTTTAAATATTTTTAGCTTTCCCTTATATGTAGGTCATAGCTATCGGTCATAACTACTCAGTTCAGTTCTGTTCAGTCACTCAGTCGTGTCCGACTCTTTGTGACCCCATGAACCACAGCACGCCAGGCCTCCCTGTCCATCACATACTCCCGGAGTCCACTCAAACTCATGCCCATCGAGTCGGTGATGCCATCCAGCCATCTCATCTTCTGTCTTCCCCTTCTTCTCCTGCCCTCAATCCCTCCCAGCATCAGGGTCTTTTCCAATGAGTCAACTCTTCGCATGAGATGGCCAAAATATTGGAGTTTCAGCTTCAGCATCAGTCCTTCCAATGAACACCCAGGACTGACCTCCTTTAGGATGGACTGGTTGGATCTCCTTGCAGTCCAAGGGACTCTCAAGAGTCTTCTCCAACACAACAGTTCAAAAGCATCAATTCTTCAGTACTCAGTTTTCTTCACAGTCCAACTCTCACATCCATAGATGACTACTGGAAAAACCATAGCCTTGACCAGACGGACCTTTGTTGCCAAAGTAATGTCTCTGCTTTTTAACACTGAACACTGGTTTCATTTCTGTTACCAATTTATGGTTTTTGAGAAAGGTGTTCAATATTCCTGATGGTCTGAAAAACAGTTAAAAATGAGTTATGATTAGCTATAGGGACCAACTGTTCCAACCCTATATTTTTCGGAAGGGTGGAGTAGAAATACCAGTGAGCTGCAGACACACTAAAACCATAATCATAACTACTGATAAAGAGTAATAGGCATAATTATTTATTTATTTATTCATATATTCACTCATTTATGAAACTCCATGCAAGAGTACTGGAATGGTTAGCCATTCCCTTCTCCAGGGGATCTTCCCACACATTTATTTTTATATATACATACCCATTCATATTAGAACAGTATCTGTATGAGTTAGAGCTTCACTAGAGAAACAGAACTAGTAGTAAATATTAGATAGATACATTTAATATAAAATATTAAATTATACATATTATATTATAAATTATTATAATTTTATATTTCATATTATATATATTTATACTTATACATATTTATATTATAAAATATTATAAATATATATATTAAATTGGAGAAGGAAACAACAACCCACTCCAGTAGTCTCTCCTGGAAAATTACATGAACAGAGCAGCCTGGAGGACTACAGTCCATGGGGTCACAAAGAGTTGGACGCAACTTAGTGACTAAACCACCATATATTAAATATTGATTGTTTTAGTTGCTAAGTTGTGTCTGACTCTTTTGTGATCCCATGGACTGTAGCTTATTAAGCTCCTCTATCCATGGGTTTTCCCAGGCAAGAAAACTGGAATGAATTGCAATTCCTTTCTCCAGGGGATCTTCCTGAACCAGGAATTGAACTCACATCTGAATTGCAGGTGGAATCTTCACCACTGAGCCACTTTGGAAGACCCAATTATTAATATATAATATTAAAAAATAGATAACATTTAATACATAAATTCCTTATGATCGCTGGGAAGACTAGCTAGGTTAATCTGAAATATGAAGGTAGACCATAGGCAAGAGCAGGACAGTTTAGAAATTCTTGGGAGAAGCTAAAGCCACAAAACACTAGCAAAATGTCTTCCCTCATAAGAAAACCTTAGTTCTGCTCTTAAGTCCTTTCAATTGATTAAACTAGGCCCATCTGCGCTAATCAAGGTTACTTCCTTTACTTAAAATCAACAAATTGAGGACATCAATCATATCTACAAAACATCTTCATAGCACCACTTATATCAGTGTTTCACTCAATAACTGGGGACTATAGCCTAGTCATGTTGACAGTTAATACTACCACAGTATCAAATATTTGTGAAGTACAATGGTAGACACAGCGGGAATTGCTACCGTGATGAACCTGCATTCAAATAAGAATGGATTTCCCCAAGTGAGGATCCCTATTGTACATAGTTCTGTTCAGTTCAGTTGTGTCAAACTCTTTGCAACCCCGTGAACTGCAGCATGCCAGGCTTCCCTATCCATCACCAACTCCTGAATCTTGCTCAAACTCATGTCCTTCGAGTTGGTGATGCCATCCTACCATCACATCTTCTGTCATCCCCTTCTCCTCTTGCATTCAACCTTTCCCATCAATAGGGTCTTTTCCAATGAGTCAGTTCTTCACATCAGGTCACCAAAGTATTGGAGTTTCAGCTTCAGCATCAGTCCTTCCTATGAATATTCAATACATAATATTCCAACTATTCTGTAAAGTGGCTATATAATGAAAACTGATGTGAAATAAGGGGGAAAAAGACCCCACTTAACTTATGGATCAAGATCTTTTTCATGTGACATTCCCTGACCTTCCTTAATTACTGCTTCTGAAATCTACTATCTTCCCTATGGAATTCAATTAAGGAATACATATTGTGTTCAACCAAAAATATTAAGTTGTCATACTGAGCTATTTTATGAGTACTCTTACTCTTCATCTAGTTAAGCTCCTTGAAGAAAGTAATTATGTAGTGTTTGGGTCCTCCCTCCATCTCCTACCATGCATTTTTGGGACATGATGAGTTTGCTAATATGAAGTACAAGCCTCAGTCAGACTTTTTTTTTAATATTTAAAATTCTTAGGAACTTATACATAGGGTATATGAGTTATATTGGTCAAAAATAGGAATTAAAACAGATCCCACTCTGTGTGCCTATCCAATAAGTTTTCATTGACCTTTCATATACACCCTTCTCCCCGCAAATGTACTGACATACACAAAGGACTGTAAAGCACTACACCAAGACTCCTAAACTTGATGTTCTAGGACTTCTTCCTGAGAATGTCATTACTAATCAAAAGAGCTCGACTAATGGAATATAAAGTGACAGAGTCTTTTATAGAGTCATAAAACCTTTTAAGATGTACTTCAGGGGCTTCTAATCTTCCCAGTAACATAGTAAATATAATGAACATAAAAATTATCTTTGCAGCTGTTGTGTGTGTCAGTAGCAATAATAAACTCTCAGCACTGCAGAAGACCAAAAAACCATCTGGTATTTTGATTCACCCAATTTAATCACATAGAGTTTAAACATTTAGTATTTTACAAGTTTGTTTATTGATTTGCAAGGTTTTTGCAAGATTATGTGAAATCCCATGGAATACACAGTTAGCATGGACCCATTCTGCTCATCCCACAGGCTTAGACACATTGCCAAAAGCACTCATGCATAGCCTCAGGGAGAGATTTAGCATTAAATGGCACAGAGCTTTGAGTGAAGGAAAGAAATCAGATAGTGTTGTTGTGGTTTTTTTTTTTTAAATGTAAGAGTATGACAATTTCTATCACAATATTAATAAGCCACATTAATAGATTTTTTCTAGCCTCTAACTTTTAATCTGCAAGCATTATTATGATAATACTTGCATAAATGTACTAGTAACACAACCAATGATACTTTTTTCTATGGAACAGATCTAAAATCAGACTTTTAGAGATAATACTTTGTTATAAATCTTAATCATTTTTCATTTCTTGTTTTGGGATTTTTTCCAATGTAAACAACAATAAATTAGATTATAAAGATTGCAATTTGATGAACATCTTCAGAAAGTAACAAAAATCGGTGGCTGTAGTCTAGATTCCCTGTTTGCAGATTTTTGTGGCTTCCTCTCGATGACTACTTTACAGCACTGTGGACTGTAAGACAGAAGTGTTTTCCACATCCTGAACCTTAATGGGACTTATTAACTGTTTTGTAGTATTAAAGACCTCTCATTATATTCATATGTTTAATATCTAGAAAATATTAAGGCAAATGCTTATATTTTCTTTAAATTTTTATTCATATTATATGTCTTTTATATTAAAAAGTAGAATTTGAACAAAGATTATGTATTTTGCCTGCCAGCAATACACTAAGCTAAGGAGTTCAAAACTCAAGACATGGTTCCTGATCCACAAAGAATGATTCCTTTAAATGGTGGTGAATGAAAGGATGTACCTGTTTCTTTTCCAACATTCTCTCTGAAGAGTTCAGTTCAGTCGTTCAGTCATGTCCGACTCTTTGTGACCCCCAAGGACTGCAGCATGCCAGGCTTCTCTGCCCATCACCCGATCCCAGAGCTTGATCAAACTCATGTCCATCGAGTTGGTGATGCCATCCAACCATCTCATCCTCTGTCTTCCCCTTCTCCTCCTGCCTTCAATCTTTCCCAGCATCAGGGTCTTTTCCAGTGAGTCAATTCTTCCCATCAGTTGGCCAAATTATTGGAGTTTCAGCTTCAGCATCAGTTCTTCCAATGAATATTCAGAACTGATTTCCTTTAGAGTGGACTTGTTGGATCTCCTTGCAGTCCAAGGGACTCAAGAGTCTTCTCTAACACCACAGTTCAAAAGTATCAATTCTTTGGCTCTCAGCTTTGTTTAGAGTCCAGCTCTCACATCCATACATGACAATTGGAAAAACCATAGCTTTGACTAGACGGACCTTTGTTGGCAAACTAACGTCTCTCCTTTTCAATATGCTGTCTAGGTTGGTCATAACTTTTCTTCCAAGAAGCAAGAGTCTTTTAATTTAATGGCTGCAGTCAGCATCTGCAGTGATTTTGGAGCCCTCAAAAAATAAATTCTTTCAGTGTTTCCACTGTTTCCCCATCTATTTGCCGTGAAGTGATCTTCATTTTTTGAATGTTGAGTTTTAAGCCAGATTTTTCACTCTTCTCTTTCCTTTCATCAAGAGGCTCTTTAGTTCTTCCTCACTTTCTGCCATAGGGGTGGTGTCATCTGCATATCTGAGGTTATTGATATTTTTCCCAGCAAACTTGATTCCAGCTTGTGCTTCATCCAGCCCAGTATTTTGCATGATGTACAGTGCATATAAGTTAAATAAGCAGGGTGACAATATACAGCCTTAATGTACTCCTTTTCCTATTTGGAATCAGTCTGTTGTTCCATGTACATTTCTAACTGTTGCTTCTTGACCTGCATACAGATTTCTCAGGAGGCAGGTAAGGTTGTCTGGTAGTCCCATCTCTTTCAGAATTTTCCACAGTTTGTTGTGATCCACAGTCAAAGGCTTTGGCATAATCAATAAAGCAGAAATAGATGTTTTCCTGGAAGTCTCTTGCTTCTTTGATGATCCAACAGATATTGGCAATTTGATCTCTGGTTCTTCTGCCTTTTCTAATTCCAGCTTGTACATCTGTAATTTCATGGTTCACACACTGTAGAAGCCTGGTTAGGAGAATTTTGAGCATTATTTTGCTTTTCTCTCTGAGCAGGAATTCCAATTAGTATGTGCTTAAGATTATTGTGTATTTCCCTGGTATTAGCTGGTAAAGAATCTGCATGAAATGTGGGAGACACAGGTTCAATCTCTGGGTCAGAAAGATCCCCTGGAGAAGGAAATGGTTACCCACTCCAATATTCTTGCCTTGAGAATTCCATGGACAGAGGAGCCTGGCAGGCTGCAGTCCATGGTGTTGCAAAGAGTCAGACACAACAGAGTGACTAACACTTTCACTAATATTATTAATGGTAAACAGACTTCCAATAGTTGAGGTTTACAGAGAGATAGCAGAATTTTTTTTTTAATATAGATAACACATTGAAAAAGAAAAATAGTGTAAAGTGACTAAAGTGTTAAAGAAGAATTTATTTTCTCCTACCTATTAGAGAGATATGTACTTTTTTCAATATCTGCCCTCTTTCCCCCTCCACTAAAAATCAAAAGCCCAAACATGTTTGCTTCTTGAATTTCATTTGTTTCTTATTGATTCCCTGCCTTTGAAGATAATGTTCTGCAGAGATGTGTTGGTTCTTGGTGTGTGCCAACTGCTGTTTTGATAGCGCTTGTGTTCTGTGTCCAAAGATAAAGGCTGGTTCTCTCTGCATGAGGTAGCCAGGGTAGCTATTGTTGCTCCTTGTCAAGATTTACCAATCTGAAATATTCCTGTTAAGAAGAAATAGAAAGACTTGACACCTAAAGTAAATTAGCTTTAAGTCTCCACAGGATATCTTACATATTTAGTTTTCTTACATATAGGAATTGACCATTTTCTCTGGAAAAGTAGAAGGTAAGAGTGCAAAAAAGTGACTTAAAATGTTCAGGTGTTTGTAGGGCAGGGAAGAATAACAACGGACTAAAGAGAGGATGTCACTTTTCTTGAGGTCATGATAGGAGGGTGTGGACTTGAAACACAGCAGGATGGATTTAAGTTTCGATGTGAGCGGAAGTGTACTATGAAGATAGGAGACTCTCTTCCTGATTGTCCATCTGTTCTGAATAATTAATGTGTAATACTGTTTACTAGATGGCAAATGAATAAGATCATAACAAGATGTTTCAAAAGTTGGTATGAATCCCTCCACACTATACAAGTTGAGTAATTGATAATTTTTGTAATGAGATTGGAAAATGTTTGGCTAATAAGCCACCTCAAGCACATATCTAGGAAAGAAAGAACTTTAATAATAAGAAAGTTTGTAAAACTTTGTGTGATTTCAACATAGTTGGCCATTTGCAAAATTCAGTAAGTTCTTTTAAAAAAGGGTCAAGCTGCCTGCCTGACAATGTAGGGCAAGGGGAAAAAAAAAAAACCTTAAGAAGATACTTTTTGCCTGCAGTGAAGAATCCAAGACTACTGATCATCTGATAATCATAAATTTTGCAGAACTAAAAAGTCAAAATTATTTTTCTTATGCTAAAGTTAGTAAAGACAAAACCCAGAAAACAGGAAAAAGGATAAAAATTGGATTCAAGGAGACCTGAAAAAAAAATGCATTTGACCTGTCAGGCATGTCTCAAATATTTCACTGACCAGAAGTAATTTACTCCACCATCTCAGATGTAGCTTGAGAGGGACTGATTTGTTACGCTTCAGCATCTTAGACTGAAAGAGTGGGTAGACCCCTGAGGCCTGCGATTGAAAGAGAAATGCGTAAGAGCAAATGCAGCTTCAACAGCCCTTCCTCCGTTTTCTATCTGGCCATGTTTCTATCCCAGGTTACAACCAGAAACTGAATTAGCTAGTTAGTAACTACAGTAAATGCCAGGAAAAAGCATAGGGTTTTCAACTGTTCAGCGAAGACCTAGGTATTCATAATTGTACCAATATAAAGTAGGCATTTAATGTACTGGAATCCTCCAAAAAAGAAATATGTCTTTTGCCCCACTGAAACCAGTTCAAAGGGGACAAAAAATATGGACATTCTCGCAGGATATAGGAGCTGGAGCACCTTGAAGGACCAGGAACAATTTTCACTCATTGGGAAACTACTCCTTGTTATTTTAGCCCAACAAAATTTGAAATATTATATAGAGCAGTGCTACCTTATAGTCCACCTTCAAAGATGTTCCTCACTGAACAGCTTCTCCCAGCGCTCATGCCCTTTTGTGGTACTGTTCATATTTAATCTGAGATGCCCCAGTGACTAGCTTTAATTCAGAGGATGGAAGTGTTACTGTAACAGTTCTGAGCCTAAACTTTAAGAGAGCTTGGAAGAACCTCCTAGAAATCCCTGAGACTCCATATAAAAATCTCATCTACCCCATTGGAGAGGCCACATAAAAAGATCATGGAAAGAATAAGTAAGGTTACTAAGTGCCCTGATATGGAAAGGGAGAGAGAGCAAATATTCTAAAATACAGTGTAACCTCCAGATGATTCCCTCATCAGTTGCCATCAGACTGCAACCAACAGAGAAAACATGAGAGACCAACAGAATCATAAAATATAATAAAGTGATTGTTTTAATTCACTAAGTGTTAGGGTGGTTTTGTAAGCAGTAATGGATAACTGAAACAAAAGTTGCCTCTTGTTTCATTTGTTTAAACTTCTAAATAAATGTTATTACTGTGGTTAACCTGTTTATCATCCCAGATTATATGAAAGACCTTTGAATCAGTTTAAATTAATCATTTAGGAATAAACTATAGACTGTGTGAAACCACATTTAGACAAGACTGATTGAAATGCTTACCTCCCATTGATCCTGGAAATGGAACTGAGGGCAACATCTAGACATGTGCTGGGATTGTGGGAAAGATTATTAGAGTACATTTGGCTTTATGTGAAACAGTTGCAATATGCTATGTGGAAAAAGCCCACTTGAAATAATTTGTATAAGGAAAATGGGTGACTATTGCAGGGAGTGAGGAAAGAGAATAATTGTGTGTTTACTTTTTCTATCATTACTTGCCCTCTTTTTCTGGTAACTGAACCCTCTTTGATAGAAACCTATTGTACATGGCTTGGGTAATACAGATGTCATCCTAACACCACCACAGGATGCTCTGCTTCTAAGGAATACTGTTAACGTAGGAGTTGCTTATCTAAGAGAATGTGAGTCTGAGACTGTGCCATCCTGCTTGTAGAGAGAGTCTGAGAGAGAAGGAAGAACATACTGAGGAATGAAATGTGTATTGAAGATATTTGGAAGAAGAAAGGGGAGGGGGGGAAAGACAGAAAGAAAGGAGGAAAGGAGATGGGGAAGAAGGGAGAAAGGGAGAAGATGGAGGGAAGAAGGGAGGATGGGAGATAAAGGGAGGGAGGAAGAAAGAAAAGAGAAAGAAAGAAGGGGTGGGAGTGGAGAGCAAAAGATCCAATAATGCTATTTAAACACCTGAATAGATAATACTTAGTTTTCCCAGGAATATGATATAATAAATTCTACTCCTCTTCCTTCTTCTTTCTTTATTATTGTTATTATGATTATTGGTGTTATTTGCTTTTGAGTTGTTTTCCTCTCATTTTTCATGAAAAGAGTATGACTAAAGTTGGTATTCCCACAAAATTTTACTATAATTTTCCTAGAAAATTAACTATAATTGCTATGCTAGACAAGTGAAAAGCAAATAATCTGAACCTTCTCCTTTTCCTGGGAGAGGTATTATAGAAGGCCATATCCTGTGATCTTGCCCAATTCCATAATGACCCCTAAAAGACCTTTCTCACAGAATTTTCAGTTTTCACCCTGGAATCTGCCTCAGTGAGGGTCTGACCTTCTGGGCTAGGTTCCATCATAGCCCCGTTTCAGGGAAGCTTGTGTATCAAGGAGAGCATTATCAGCCCAAAGGCAGGGGCAAGTTTGGCTTAAAGCTACGGAATCATGTGAGGTAACCTAGCTTGCAAACTGAGTGTAGAATGATTAGGATCAAGAAAAAATTGTGAAAGCCCTTTGCAAAGCTTAGGGAATTAGAGCTAAGTCATGGACAGGTGGCCTAAAGTCACAATAAGGTGGTGAGTAGACCTCTAAAAGCTGGATAGCAAATAAACTAAAAGGGAGTAACTCATCAAGGTAGGATCAGAGGCTGTAAGGGTCCAACCCAAAGGAATCTTGCTGGAGAGATGCCTGTCCCTCCCTCAGACTATGTGTTTGTGTGTGCCTGCATATGCAAATACATGTGTGTCCACACACACATAGGTATAAGGAAGATGCCATGAAGATTATCACAATGAAAAGTAAAACCACAACTGCCTTATTAGAGGGGAAACATTTATACCTGTGTCCTATTCATGTTGCCATATGGCAAAAACCCTCTCACAAGAGTGTAAAGTAATTATTCTCAAATTAAAACAAATTAATTTTTAAAAAACTAGGAAAGGAGCATGTCAGGGTTGTATCTTGTCACCTTGATTATTTAACTTGCATGCAGCAAATACCATGTGAAATGCCAGGCTGGATGAAGCAAAAGCTGGAATCAAGATTGGCAAGAGAAATAGCAATAACCTCAGATATGCAGATGACACCACCCTTATGGTAGAAACCAAAGGGGAACTAAAGAGTTTCTTGATGAAGGTGAAAGAGGAGAGTGTAAAATCTGGCTTAAATCTCAACATTTAAAAAACTAAGATTGTGGTGTCCGGTCCCATCACTTCATGGCAAACAGATGAGGAAACCCTGGAAACAGTGATAGACTTTATTTTCCTGGATTCCAAAATCACAGAGGATGGTAAATACAACCACAAAATTAAAAGATGCTTTCTCCTTGGAAGAAGAGCTATAACAAACCTAGACAGAGTATTAAAAAGCAGAGACATTAGTTTGGTGACAAATATCAGTATAGTCAAAACTATGGTTTTCCAATAGTCATGTACTGATGTGACAGTAAATGAGGCTGAGTGCTGAAGAATTGATGCTTTTGAACTGTGGTGTTGCAGAAGACTCTTGAGAGTCCCTTGAATTGCAAGGATATCAAACCAGTCAATCTAAAGGAAATCAACCCTGAATATTCTTTGGAAGGACTGGTGCTGAAGCTGAAACTCTAATACTTTGGCCACCTGTTGAGAGGAACTGACTGATTGGAAAAGACCCTGATGCTGGCAAAGATTGAAGGCAGGAGGAAAAGGGGATGACAGAAGATGAGATGGTTAGATGGCAACACTGACTCAAGGGACATGAATTTGAGGAAACTCCTGGAGATGGCGAAGGACAGGGAGGCCTTGCATGCTGCAGTTCATGGGGTCACAAAAAGCCTGACATGACTGACAACTGAAAAACAACAACAACAAAGACATACATGAGCTTCCCAGGTGGCACTAGTGGTAAAGAATCTGCTTGCCAATACAGGAGATTCTGAAGACGAGGATTTAAATGCTTGTTGGGAAGATCCCCTGCCTGGAGATGGTCATAGCAACCCACTCCAGTATTCTTGCCTGGAGAATCCCATGGACAGAGAAGCCTGATGGGCTATATAGCCTATAGGGTCACAAAAAGTCAAATACGACTGAAGCAACTTAGCATGCTTGAATTCAAAGACAAACATACTCTGAAATAAAGGTGAAAAATTATGCATCTCAAAATAATAAATCCTTGTGATTTCAAAAGTAAATAGGATAATTAGAAAGTGTTATATTTACAGCTCTGCAACTATACTAAAATCTTTGACTTGTATTCTTTAAACAGGTGAATTTCATGGTATGTGAATTGTATCTCAGTAAGCTGTTTTATTAAAAAGGGGGGAAAATCTGAATCTTTTGGCTTTACTTTATAAACAAGTATTTTCCAAAGTGTCCTCCAAGGAACACTATTCTCACATCACTCACCACAACAATAATGCATAAGACTGGGAAACAGCACATAACACCAGGCTTCCCTTAGTTCCACAATAGACACAGCAACATTAAAACTGGTAAGAAGTTTTGCACTGAAAAGACCATTTAACCTTTGTTAACGTGAGATAACTCATTCAGCAGATACTAAAATTTCAGAGAATCAGTCCATTAACATTTGCTCTGGGAGATCAGTCTATTGAATTCTTCCCATGAAAGTTCTATAACTTAGTCAAAATTATCTTCACAGACTTTTCACCTACTCTATACTAGCTGAAAAATGCTGGTCAAATCACACTGACCCATTGTCAAATCCTAAGTGGGACATACACTTTTATGCCACTTTGCCTTTCTTATGGCCAATAATAACAGCTTTAACCACACTTCAATTGAGCTCAAAATTCCACTTCCTCTGTGAAGCCTCTCCCAGCTCCCCACTCAACTAATTTCAAAGCAGTGCTCAGATTTCTTTGAAGCACTAATTGACCTAATATTAGCATTACTTGTTGAGTTACAAAATCTTTGTAGGCAAGATTATAAATTTATCTCTTTATACTCTGATGCCCAGTAGAGTAATAAGAATAAATGAGGAAATCCATAAGTATTATGTTGAAATAAATTGAGTTATACAAAGTAAGACTTAGGTACTTGCTAAATGGGAGCATTGCACTATGATGATGTGAGAGAGAAACTTTGTGTGGTAAACATATAATGATATGGGATTGTATCCAGGCATAGAATCTTTTTACTATTTCCTATCAGATAAAAAATAAGGGCTTCCCAGGTGGCACTAGTGGTAAAGAACCCACCTGCCAATGCAAGAGACTCAGGAGATGTGGGTTCAATACCTGGGCTGGGAGTATCCCCTGGAGAAGGAAATAGTAACCTACTGCAGTATTCTTGCAGAATGGACAGAGGAGCCTGAAGGACTACAGTCCACAGGGTCACACAGAGTCAGACAGTTGAAGTGACTTAGCATGCACATGTCCATCAGAGGCTGTCCATGGACTCAAGGTTAATGAAGTTGGCTCACTATATCCCCTTGAGATAATCTGGCATCATCTCTTCTTATAGCACTTTTTCAGATCAGAAAAGCTGGGAATGACACTTTCTTTGCATTGAACCATGCAATTTTCCAGTGCTGTCTCTGGCTCTCAAATTCTTTATCCTATAATGCTCTTCTGGAACCAATGAGACACTCTAGCCTCCTGTAGAACTTATCCCTTTCATCAATGTAATTAAAAAAAAATCTTTCAAAATTAATGGGGAATCTTTTATTGATTCATATGCAAAAATCCATTGGGAAAAATTTTGCTTGTGATTGATAAGGCACAAGATGACACAGGAAAATAGTCTTCAGACTTATGGAGACAGATAGTCCTAAGCTGAATCCATGTCCCCCTGATTATCAGCTATGTAATAAATACTAGGGTAGTTACTTGCCTCTCTAAATTTACTTTCTTCTTTCATAGAATGAAAACAGTAGCAGTAATTTTGCACAGTATTACATGAATTAAAGGAGAGATTATGTGTAAATTGCCTTACATCTAGACTACCTTATGCCATATATTTTCTATATATGGAAATGGATTTTTAGTTGTATAATGACACAAACTTGCAACATATAAACTCTAGGTGGGTGTGTAAGAATGCTAGTCACTATAAATTTAAAAATGAATATTTTCCTATTTTAAGGCACAAGTACATAATCAGATAATTATCAAATATATATGATGTAATAAGAATAGAAGTGATTATACAGCTACTTTGAGAAATAAAGAATAGTTAAAACACAAAGGATAGTTAATTGTTGGGGTCTATTTAGCATTGCTCTTTTCTACTTGCCTCTTGAAATAATTGAGAAATACAACAAGGAAGAAAGTAAATAAAAGTGAAAATGTATCACTTTAGTAATGATAAAAGCTGTGTGGTTGTGGTAAGCTTGCTAAGTGAATCCTACATTTAGACAGCATTACCCAGTCATAAAAGCTGTGGTCACCTCTAGGAAAGGGACCTTGATACTCTGCTTATCAATGTCCCAGAGCAGTGATAATTACAAACGCACACCTGGCAGGCTGAATTCCAGAGAAGGAAGGGAAAGGGGGACTTTTAAGCCAACATCATTCTTTCAAACTTTTCCCAAGTAATAATTCTTACCTTTTTTGGGTAGAATGCATACAGAGAAGAAAGAGGCTAGAATAACTCCCTAGATTTTCTTCCACCTTACAGTAGGGAAGAATTTTATTCCTAAAAATATCTAATCTATTTTAGATAGAATGACCATGCATCTGTGTCTGACAGCACTTTCCCGGTTCACACCTGTTTTCCCAGTGTAATTATTAATTGTATTCCTTTCCACTCTCAAAACAGTCCAAGTTTGTTCCAAAAATAATTTTTGTCTGACTAATTAAATCATTGTAATATGGGAAGATAAGGCAGAGTTTTCTGGAGGTAGAAATTGTGACACAGCCTTTGGGAAAGAATAAGAGCTACTGAGATCAAGAGAGAAGAAATGGAGCTATTGGAAAACGGAAATGGGGAGGGTTGATAGGAGGGAAATACAAACCTCAGGAAAGCTTGGAGGAAGAATCTGAAGCAAAGAACAATGTGGGTGTTGGAGAAATTATATACATAGATACACTGTTGGAGCATCTAATGTATGCAGAAACAGTAAGAAACTGAATCCAGGTAAAATTGCTGAGGAGAATAGGGGTGTGTTTTTTTGCTACATTATGGGTTTTTATAGCAGATTAAAATGTCATTAATTTTCACATTCAACATGGCTTCAATGTCTGACTTAAGAACCTACTCTCTAAAGATGGATGCATTTTAACTGATTTCCCCTATTATTCCCATATTATTAAATACAGCTTGTTTCCTAGATAAGCAGGATTATTATTTTTTCAATCTCTTAAAACATACTGTCAAACGCTTAGCACTGTATGAAGGGTTTTTTTCCTAGAATAATTTTACAGTTGATAGTGTAGTCTTTAAAGATGATATACTCAATTGAAGAGTTTAATATTATGGAAAATTGTTTTCTCATAGGAAAAAACACCAAAGAACTCCAATACATATACTTATATTTTGACACAAATTGTCATCCATTTAGGTAATTTGGGATATGTATTTTTGGGGACATATTTGGGAATCAAATCATAAAATTCAGTGATATATTTTCTATGTTTGATTGTTCAGAAATTCCCAAGAAATCTTAAAAAAGAACAACTAAAAACAAAGTATAATCTTTATTTTAAACAAAATTATGTCTTCCAATCAAATTTCACCTTTCACATTTACCAAGTAATAAATTCCACTGTAAAATATTTAGTAACTGAACGGTTAGAATGGTGGGATACTTCTTACTTTTACATTGTTCTGAAAGTTGAAAGTGAAAATCATTCAGTCGTGCCTGACTCTTTGCAACCCCGTGGACTATACAGTCCTTGGAATTCTCCAGGCCAGAATACTGGAGTGGGTCGCCTTTGCCTTCTGCATGGTATCTTCCCAACCCAGGGATCAAATCCAGGTCTACCACATTGCAGGCAGATTCTTTACCAGCTGAGCCACCAAGGAAGCCCAAGAATACTGGAGTGGGTAGCCTATCCCTCCTCCAGGGTATCTTCCCAACCCAGGGATTGAACTGGGGTCTCGTGCATTGCAAGAGGATTCTTTACCAACTGAGCTATCAGGAATCACATTGTTCTATATTGTTTCAATTTATACCCATTGTGCTGGTTCAGTCACTAAGTTGTGCCCAACTCTTGCAACCACTTGTACTATAGCCCACCCAGGCTCCTCTGCCCATGGGATTTCCCAGGCAAGAACACTGGAGGGGGTTTTCATTTCCTTCTCAGGGGACCTTCATGACCCAAGGTTCAAACCCATGCCAACCTGCATTGCAGTCCATCTCTTGCATTGCAAGTGGATTCTTTCCTGCTGAGCTGCCAGAGAAGCCCTATACTCTTTTGAGTCCCAACTAATCTGCTAGATATTTTAGGTATGTTATCATTTCATTATTCACAACAATCCTATAAGATGTATATCTTAAGTTTAAAAATGAGTAATTTGAAACACGGAGGTACACAAAATTTAACCAAAATTATACCACCAACAACTGCCAGAATTCAATTTTAAATCAAAATATTTGCTGCAAAATCCAATGATCTTTCGAATAGACTACATTTCCTTCTTTACACTAACAAGATAATTTTGGACTCAAAATAAAGAATAAATATGGAGTTTTATTTAATCATAATTTCAACTTCAGCCATTTTTTTAATCATTTCATTTATGGGACAGTCAGGAAAGTCAGAGCTGATCAAACAATGATTTAAGAATAATCCCAGTGAAATCAGATATGCAGATGAAACCAACCTTAAGGCAGAAAGTGAAGAGGAACTAAAAAGTCTTTTGATGAAAGTGAAGGAAGAGGGTGAAAAAGTTGGCTTAAAGCTCAACATTCAGAAAACTAAGATCATGGCATCTGATCCCATCATTTCATGGGAAATAGATGGGGAAACAGTGTCAGACTTTATTTTTTTTTTTTTGGGGGGGGGGCTCCAAAATCACTGCAGATGGTGATTGCAGCAATGAAATTAAAAGACACTTACTCCTTGGAAGGAAAGTTATGACCAACCTGAATAGCATATTTAAAAGCAGAGACATTACTTTGCCAACAAAGGTCCATCTAGTCAAGGCTATGGTTTTTCCAGTGGTCATGTATGGATGTGAGAGTTGGACTGTGAAGAAAGCTGAGCACCAAAGAACTGATGCTTTTGAACTGTGATGCTGGAGAAGACTCTTGAGAGTCCCTTGGACTGCAAGGAGATCCAACCAGTCCATCCTAAAGGAGATCAGTCCTGGGTGTTCATTGGAAGGACTGATGCTGAAGCTGAAACTCCAATACTTTGGCCATCTCATGTGAAGAGTTGACTCATTGGAAAGGACCCTAATGCTGGGAAGGATTGGGGGCAGGAGGAAAAGGGGACGACAGAGGATGAGATGGCTGATGGCATCACCGACTTGATGGACATGGGTTTGGGTAGACTTCATGAGTTGGTGATGGATAGGGAGACCTGGTGTGCTGCAATTCATGGGGTTGCAAACTGTCAGACACGACTGAGTGACTGAACCAACCGAACCAGTGAAATCAGCTTTAAACCTGTAAGAGTAAACTATAGCTTCCTGTTCCTAGCAAATCGCCTTTCCATAGCTTTTAAACTCCTGCACAGAAGCAAACTAAAAGAAGTGGAAGTATTTCCACTGGTTATGTTTTACTTTCCTAAAGCATTGTCTTTTGTCTACTGGTGTCTATAGTTATCTTCATTGATACATCTCTGTTAAGAATAATGAAAAATGACACACCTCTTTGCTACTCACTCCCTTTCAATTTCACATCATCTTAATTTATAAATCCTTTTTGATTAAGGGAAAAGTCATGGCAGATTTAAATTATTCCACAGCACTTCTGAGACTGCTCTAGACTTTAACTTAATTCATTAATAGTTCCTTTTTTTTATTTTCAACTGGCAGATAATTGCTTTACAATGTTGTGTTGGCTTCTGCCATATATCAATAAGAATCAGCCATTGTTATTGTTGTTGTTCAGTCGCTCAGTCACATCCGACTCTTTGCAACCCCATAAACTGCAGCATGCTAGGCTTCTCTGTCCATCTCTATTTTCCTGGGTTTTCTCAAACTCATGTCCATTGAGTCAGTGATACCATCCAACCGTCTCATCATCTGTTGCTCCCTTCTCCTCTTGTCCTCAAATTTTCCCAGCATCAGAGTCTTTCCTAATGAGTCAGCTCTTTGCACCAAAGGTGCGAAAGTATTGCAGGTGGCCAAAGTATTGGAGTTTCAGCTTCAGCATCAGTCTTTCCAGTGAATTTTCAGGGTTGATTTCCTTTAAGGTTATCTAATTTTATCTCCTTGATGTCCAGGGGGCTCTCAAGAGTCTTCACCAGCACCGCAGTTAGACAGCCTCAATACATCTCACATCATACACACCCATACTTGACTACTGGAATGTACGTCCTACTGGAATGTATGACACATCATACTGGAATCTATGACTACTGGAATGCACCTACAGCCATAGGTATACATGTGTCTGCTCCCTCTTGAACCCCCCTCCCACCTCTCACCCCATCCTACCCCTCTAGGTTGTCACAGAGCACCGGGTTGAATTCCCCATGCCACTGTGTCCACAAATCTGTTCTCTATGCCTGTGTCTCTATTGCTGCCTTACAAATAGGTTCATCAGTGCCATTTTTTGAGATTCCATATACATGTTATATGATATTTGTTTTTCTTTTTTTTTGGACTTACTTCATTCTGTATAATAAACGCTAGATTCATCCACTTCGTTACAACTGACTTAAGTTCGTTTCTTTCTATGGCTGAGAAGGAAATGGCAACCCATTCCAATATTCTTGCCTGGAGAATCCCATGGACAGAGGAGCCTGGCAGGCTATAGTCCCTGGAGCTACAAGAGTCGGACACAGTTTAGTGACTAAACCACACCATCACAATATTCCATTGCAGATAAGTACCACAACTTCTTTATCCATTCACCTGTTGATGGACATCTAGGTTGCTTCCATGTCCTGGCTATTGTAAATAGAGCTGCAGTGAACATTGGGGTACATGTGTCTTTCAGAATTGTGTTTTTTTCAGGGTATATGCACAGTGTTTGGATTGCTGGGTCTTTAAAAGGATTTTCTAATTCTTTTTCCATATGAAAAGTTTCCAAGTGAACCTTCAAGAAAAAAGTTTTTATGAACCAGGCAGGAAATATTTCTACACGTTTTGACACAGACAACATTTATACATTATCAAGTTGTGTAACAGTTTAGAAAGCACTCATTTATTCATTTTAAGATCTAACCTTTAGACAGTAACAAATTTAAGTCTGTAAACCTAGAACTGTAGAAAAGGAATAATAAGATTTTATACTTTTGCAATCTGTGAGTGATTGTAACTTACTATACTTTATTGAAATGTTAGAGACAGGATAGTTAATAATTTATCCAAGACCAAGAGTAGTTGATCAAGTTGATTTTATTGAGCTCATTTATTTATGACAATGCAGGAGATGCAGGTTCAATCCTTGGGTTAGGAAGATTCCCTGGGGTAGGAAATGGCAACCCACTATAGTATTCTTACCTGGAAAATTCTATGGACAGAAGAGCCTGGGGGACTATAGTTCATGTGGTCTCAAAGAGTCAAACACAGGTGAGTGGCTGAGCATTCATGCTGAGTCCCTGGGATCCAGAGGAATACATTTTACAGGTGACTTTTCAATGTCTCCCACCTTTAAACCAATGTTTATCTTAGCATATTTAACTTATATCCTTCCTATACTATTTTAATCTGTACTTTTGTTTCTTCACAGTGTCTCTCATTCAAAATACTCTAGAAATGCAAATCTATAACTGACTCTTCCAAAGACTTCTTCCTTTGTACTCTAATCATCCAAAAGTGAATTTTTTAAATCTTTTGGAGGGAGCCAATTTGACACAATTTTAGCTATTTCTTCCCAAGATACCACTCTGAACCATCTTACAATTATTTCTAACAGTTAGGGGATGAAAACATGGACACAAAACTCAGTTAGAGTCCCACTAATGATTAAGAGGTTAACTCCTAATCTTAGCATGCAAACTCCAATATAATCCTTAAAAACTGTAACAAGAGCTATGCTATTGTCATGTAGAAACAAACCCAAAATACAGACAATGGCTAATAATATTTGCCTGGGAATTTCTCTGCATTTTATAAGTAACAAATATTTGTCAAAGGTATCACACCCTTAAAGAGTTTATTTTCTATTATTTATGCATCAGTTTTGTTTCTTGTATCTCTTTCACTTCTGTTAGCCATGGAATTACATGCCTACTGATGCAAGGAAACAGAACAAAGAGTCAGTTTTTTGATTTCAGGTAATCAGTAAGGGTGTATAAAAAGTTGCATAGAAAAAGATAACGACCACTGCCAATAACAGAAAATACTTCTTTTGGGGGTATGGGGAGAGCTTCAAGGGAATGGAGAGATTATTGGAGAGATGATTAAAGTGATTAAGGGAAGAGAGGAGTCTGAGCCCCACATACTACTGACAAGAACCCTTCCTGCAAAGTTCCAGTGTGGCAAGATATTACTGAGACCCCTAATTTTATGAGGAGCTAATAGAAAGCTGGAGACCTATGTCTTAGATCAGGATCCCAGAAAGGCAGAAGGTCACCAGAGACCTAGTTCCTTGGTCTAGTTCTGTGAAAAATACCGTTGGTAGCTTGATAGGGATGGCATTGAATCTATAGATTGCTTTGGGTAGTATAGCCATTTTGACAATATTGATTCTTCCAATCCATGAACACGGTATTTTGCTCCATCTGTTTGTGTCCTCTTTGATTTCTTTCATCAGTGTTTTATAGATTTCTATGTATAGGTCTTTTGTTTCTTTAGGTAGATATACTCCTAAGTATTTTATTCTTTTTGTTGCAATGGTGAATGGTATTGTTTCCTTAATTTCTATTTCTGTTTTCTCATTGTTAGTATATAGGAATGCAAGGTATTTCTGTGTGTTGATTTTATATCCTGCAACTTTACTATATTTGTTGATTAGCTCTAGTAATTTTCTGGTAGAGTCTTTAGGGTTTTCTATGTAGAAGGTCATGTCATCTGCAAACAGTGAGAATTTCACTTCTTCTTTTCCTATCTGGATTCCTTTTACTTCTTTTTCTGCTCTGATTTGCTGTGGCCAAAACTTCCAACATTATGTTGAATAGTAGTGGTGAGAGTGGACACCCTTGTCTTGTTCCTGATTTTAGGGGAAATGCTTTCAATTTTTCACCATTGAGGGTAATGCTTGGTGTGGATTTGTCATATGTAGCTTTTATTATTTTGAGGTATGTTCCTTCTATCCCTGCTTTCTGAACAGTTTTTATCATAAATGGATGTTGAATTTTGTCAAAGGCTTTTTCTGCATCTATTGAGGTAACCATATGGTTTTTATCTTTCAATTTGTTAATGTGGTGTATTACATTGATTGATTTGTGGATATTAAAGAATCCTTGCATTCCTGGGATAAAGCCCACTTGGTCATGATGTATGATTCTTTTAATATGTTGTTGGATTCTGTTTGCTAGAATTTTGTTAAGGATTTTTGCATCTATGTTCATCAGTGTTATTGGCCTATAGTTTTCTTTTTTCTGTGGCATCTTTGTCTGGTTTTGGAATTAGGGTGATGGTGGCCTCATAGAATGTGTTTGGAAGTAACTTTCTTCTGCAATTTCCTGGAAGAGTTTGAGTAAGATAGGTGTTAGCTCTTCTCTAAATTTTTGGTAGAATTCAGCTGTGAAGCCATCTGGTCCTGGACTTTTGTTTGCTGGAAGATTTCTGATTACAGTTTCGATTTCCTTGCTTGTGATGGGTCTGTTAAGATCTTTTATTTCTTTCTGGTTCAGTTTTGGAAAGTTATAATTTTCTAAGAATTTGTCCATTTCTTCCAAGTTGTCCATTTTATTGGCATAGAGCTGCTAGTTGTAGTCTCTCATGATCCTTTGTTCAGGGTTGTCTGTTGTGATTTCTCCATTTTCATTTCTAATTTTGTTGATTTGGTTCTTCTCCCTTTGTTCCTTAATGAGTCTTGCTAACGGTTTGTCAATTTTGTTTATCTTTTCAAAAAACCAGCTTTTACCTCTGTTGATTTTTGCTATGGTCTCTTTAGTTTTTTTATTTTATTTTTTTTGCATTTATTTCTGCCCTAATTTTTAAGATTTTTTCCTTCTACTAACCCTGCAGTTCTTCATTTCTTCCTTCTCTAGTTGCCTTAGGAGTAGAGTTAGGTTATTCATTTGACTTTTTTCTTGTTTCTTGAGTTAGCTTGTAATGCTATGAACCTTCCCCTTAGCACTGCTTTTACAGTGTCCCATAAGTTTGGGGTGTTGTGTTTTCATTTTCATTCGTTTCTATGCATATTTTTATTTCTTTTTTGATTTCTTCTATGATTTGTTGGTTATTCAGAAGCGTGTTATTTAGCCTCCATATGTTTGAATTTTTAACAATTTTTTTTCCCTGTAATTGAGATCTAATCTTACTGCACTGTGGTCAGAAAAGATGACTGGAATGATTTCAGTGTTTTTGAATTTCCCAAATCTAGATTTATGGCCCATGATGTGATCTATTCTGGAGAAGGTTCCGTGTGCACTTGAGAAAAAGCTGAAATTGATTGTTTTGGGGTGAAATGTCCTATAGATATCAATTACGTCTAGTTGGTCCATTGTGTCATTTAAAGTTTGTGTTTCCTTGTTAATTTTCTGTTTAGTTGATCTATGCATAGTTGTGAGTGGGGTATTAAAGTCTCCCACTATGATTGTGTTACTGTTAACTTCCCCTTTTATACTCATTAGCATTTCCCTTACATATCGCAGTGCTCCTATGTTGGGTGCATATATATTTATAATTGTTATACCTTCTTCCTGGATTGATCCTTTGATCATTATGTAGTGTCCTTCTTTGTCTCTTTTCACAGCCTTTATTTGAAAGTCTATTTTGTCTGATATGAGTATTGCGACTCCTGCTTTCTTTTGGTCTCCATTTGTGTGAAATATTTTTTTCCAGACCTTCACTTTCAGTCTGTATGTGTCCCTTGTTTTGAGGTGGGTCTCTTGTAGACAGCATATATAGGGGTCTTGCTTTTGTATCCATTCAGCCAGCCTTTGTCTTTTGGTTGGGGCATTGAAACCATTTACATTTAAGGTAATTATTGATAGGTATGGTCCTGTTGCCATTTACTTTGTTGTTTTGGGTCCACGTTTATACAACCTTTCTGTGTTTCCTGTCTAGAGAAGATCCTTTAGCATTTGTTGAAGAGCTAGTTTGGTGGTGCTGAATTTTCTCAGCTTTTGCTTGTCTGTAAAGCTTTTGAATTCTCCTTCATATCTGAATGAGATCCTTTCTGGGTACAGTAATCTAGGTTGTAGGTTATTCTCTTTCATTACTTTAAGTATGTCCTGTCATTCCCTTCTGGCCTGAAGAGTTTCTATTGATAGATCAGCTGTTATCCTTATGGTAATCCCTTTGTGTGTTATTTGCTGTTTCTCTCTTGCTGCTTTTAATATTTGTTCTTTGTGTTTGATCTTTGTTAATTTGATTAATATGTGTCTTGGGGTGTTTTGCCTTCGGTTTATCCTGTTTGGGACTCTCTGGGTTTCTTGGACCTGTGTAACTATTTCCTTCCCCATTTTAGGGAAGTTTTCAGCTATTATCTCCTCGAGTATTTTCTCATGGCCTTTCTTTTTGTCTTATTCTTCAGAGGTTCGAATGTTGGGGTGTTTCACATTGTCCCAGAGGTCCCTGAGGTTGTCCTCATTTCTTTTGATTCTTTTTTCTTTTTTCCTCTCTGTTTCATTTATTTCCACCATTTTATCGTCTACGTCACTTATCCTACCTTCTGTCTCCGTTGTTCTACTGTTGGTCCCCTCCAGAGTGTTTTTGAAATCATTTATTGCATTATTCATTTTTAATTGACTCTTTTTTATTTCTTCTAGGTCCTTGTTAAACATTTCTTGCATCTTCTCAATCCTTGTCTCCAGGGAATTTATCTGTAACTCCATTTTTTTTTTTCAAGATTTTGGATCATTTTTATCATTATTCTAAATTCTTTTTCAGGTAGATTCCCTATCTCCTCCTCTTTTGTTGGACTTGGTGGGCATTTTTCATATTCCTTTACCTGTTGGGTATTTCTCTGACTTTTCATCTTGTTTAGATTGCTGTGTCTGGAGTGGGCTTTCTGTATTCTGGTGATCTGTGGTTCCTTTTTATTGTGGAGGTTTCACCCAGTGGGTGGGGTTTGATCATTGGCTTGTTAAGGTTTCCTGGTTAGGGAAGCTTGCGTTGGTGTTCTGGTGTGTGTAACTGGATTTCTTCTCTCTGGAGTGCAATGGAGTGTCCAGTAGTGAGTTTTGAGATGGGTCTATTTGTTAGGTATGACTTTGGGCAGCCTGTATGTTGATGCTCAGGGCTATGTCCCTGTGTTGCTGGAGAATTTGCATGGTATGTCTTGCTCTGGAACTTATTGGCTCTTGGGTGGTGGTTGGTTTCAGTGTAGGTTTGGAAGCTTTTGGATGATCTCTTATCATTTAATGTTCCCTGTAGTCAGGAGTTTTCTGGTGTTCTTATGTTCTGGGCTTAAGTCTCCTGCCTCTGGATTTCAGTCTTATTCTTCTAGTAGCCTCAAGACTTCTCCCAACTATACAGCACTGATAATAAAACTTCTAGGTTAATGGTGAAAAGATTTCTTCACCATGAGGGACACCCAGAGAGGTTCACAGAGTTACATGAAGAAGAGGAGAGGGAGGAGGGAGATAGAGATGAGCAGGAGGAGAAAAAGGGGGACTCAAGAGGAGAGAAAGAGATCTACACAGTTCTCTGTTTCCTAAGTGTTCTCCATAGCCCAGACACCCATGGAGATTCACAGAATTGGATTGCGAAGAGAAGGGGGAGGGAGGAAATAGAGGTGATCTGAGGGAGAAAATGAAGATTCAAAAGTGGGACAGAATAATCAACACACTCCTGAGTAAAAATGGGTGCTGAATATTGGATTCTTAAATGTCCATAATTGATATCAAATACTGAAAAACAAAGATTAAAAATCTAGAGTAGGGGTTAGACTTTTAAAAATACAATATTAAAAACAAAAACAAAATCACAAAAAAAATTTAGAAATATATATGAAGTTCAGTTTAAAAATAGGGCCTCTTCTTTTTTTTTTTTTTCAAGGTTATAGTGAAATGAAAATGAAAATTAAGGAGTAATAGAGGACTTTAAAAGAAAATAAGAGAAAAAAAATAAAGAAAAAAAAATTTTTTAATTAAAAAAAAAGTAAAAATATATGAAAATGAAAGTTAAGGAGTAATGGAGGAGTAATTGGGAAATTTAAAAGAAAATAAAAGAGAAAAAAGAAAGAAAAAAAGTAAAAATATATCTAGGAATTTCTCTGGAGCTGTTGCGGTTAGTGTGGGTTCGGTTCAGTTTCAGATAGCTCCTCGTTCCAGCTTACACTTCTCAATATCTATAGGACCCTTCTGGTGTAGTCGGTGTTAACTACAGGGATTTTAATCTTTTGCACCAGTGTCTTCTGAAGCGGTTCCCTTTGTTTATTTGGCTTCTGTTTGCAGGTCTCTTCAGTGTCTAATTTTCACCCTGACACAAGCAGGCAAAGGTGGTCTCTTGTTTAGGTTTGCTTGTTCAGTCATGCTGTGGGGAGGGAGGGGCACTGCAGACAAATGTCACTGGCCTGTGTGGGGAGCACTCGCAGTGTTTCGGCCACACTGGGTTTGCCCCGCTCGTGGCCTGTGTGCTTTCCCCGTCTACACTGCTCATGCTCCAGGTTGTTCTATAGGGAGTGGGCCCTGTGCGGCATGTGGTTCCAGTTTTCCAGTACTCCACAAAAGCGCAGACTCAGTTGGGCCTGCGTTTTGTGCCTTCCCCGGCTCGAGCAGCTCAGGCAGCCAGGAGCTTGACGAGGGCACTTTCCCCGGGTGCAGCGCATCTTATCCCCTCCGCAGTCCCAGCCTCAGTTTCCAGGCGCACCAGTTGGGTGCGCCTTGTGTCTATTCTCGGGAGCTGGTCTCTAGCCGCCACCCTCCCAGTGGATCTCAACCATCCAGAATCTCAGGATGTCTTTGGTTAGCAGCTGGAAGCCTGTTTGCAGTTTGGTAGGGGGTGCCGTCTCTGGGGCCAAGTTTGCCCCTTTCCCCTCCCCCCTGCCTCCTGCCTCCGGCTGGGGATGGGCTGGTCCACAGCTGGCTAGCTCTTCTCTGGGATCGCTCAGTTCTTCCATTGTTCTGCAAACGGACCCGCAGGTTAATTTTCTCTCTCTCTCTTTCTATCCCACAGTTTAAGTTGCTATCTCCTGTTAGCTCCCTCCGATTGCCCTCAGGGCATTCAGGCCCGGTCCTTCACAGTGCCAATTTAATGCAGAGAGCAGACACTCCCTTGAAACTTTTTAGAGTTTGTCTTATTCCTTCAAAGAATGCAACTAATTAATTAGGGAAAATCTTCCTCAAAAGGAAACTTTTCGAAAGCTCACCATTTCCTTCTCTTCCACATTTGTATGTCAGCCACATAGGCACAAAATCCTTATCATTGACATCATAGTTAAAGTATTTCACCTTATTTTTTATGCAGTTTTGTTTACTCTCAATAATAATTAAATTGTCATTAGCTTTTTATACCCACATGCTGTATCTCTCCGAATGCTCTTCAGTGCCGTCTTCAGTGCTAGAAATTTATTATTAAGCTATTGTCCCAAGTAATTTTAATAATAATTCTTTGTTTCATCATAAAATGCTTTTGGGTTTTGAAAAAGATCATTCTTATTAAATGCAACTCTGTATCATTACTGTTCTAGCCCAGTTTTCTAAGTAGCAACACAGGGACTATTCATGATATGAATTGAATTGGGTAAAAGGGATAATCAAAACTGATCAGCTGGGAGAAACAAGGTTTATAAGATTAATGACAAGAGAAAGAGGGAAAGATTTGGGAGAAAGTTGAAGAGTTCTGTGTAAAGCATATTAAGTATATTGTAATTTAGAGTTGCTCAATAGGCAGGTAGGAATTTGGCTACTGGTCTCCAGAGAGAGGTCAAATCTAAAGTGTAACAGAGCAAAACAAAATGAGCAGATGCTCAGAGTCCAAAATGAAAAGAACTTTTCTCTGACCCTTGAATTGGTGACAGGAAACTCCAAGGTGACTAAAATAATAATTTTATTCTGAGTCTCTTGTTTCCTGTCATCTCTCTGACCAATATTCTTGATCTAATCTTCAAATTTTTAAAGCTTAATTAATTCCCCTATTTCATACAATCAAATAAACTTTCCAGACTGCCAGTACTAGTATCAGCTCAACAATGCAGCAAAAAGCAAAAAACTATATGAGCATCAAAAAATTAGAAAGAAATTAGACAGAAATCATTAAACTTTTGAAATACACATAACCAATTTTAAAGTATTTTTTTTCTGTAATTAAAGAATAGACACATTTATGTTTGATTTTTTTTTTTTTTTTTAATATCTATGCCTTTCCTTTCCATGCACTTTGGTTAAAATGTGATTACTTGAAGATCAATGCATCTAATGCTAATCTAAATAATTGATTATGCCTTTTTTCTTGCTTCTTATTATTACTGAACTGATGTTCTTATACTCGGATGTGTGGAAGTTTAAGCTTAAATGCTCAGAGGAAAACATCATTTGCAGTATTACTAAATTTCAGAAACTAATGCCACCTGAGATTATTCACATCACAGTAGCTTTCTGTTTCTGTTCCTAATGAAACAATACATGTTGGATTTACCACAAATTTTCAAAGGTGCCATTAACAATAGAGTTCAATTAATGCTGACATTTTCATTTGATTCATACCTAAAAAAGCTATAGTGGTTCCTTCTAAAATATTATTAAAACCAGGCACCATTGTAATAACTGCTATAGAAACTCAAAGGGAGGTGTTAGCTCTTATTACGTGAAATTATAACACTGAAGAAATACACGGATTCAAATTAAAACCTTCCACTATACCCTTGAAAGGAAAAATATAACACTTTTTTAAAAAGAGCTGCAGTGGATGGAACTGAGGTGAGAAGGGAAATAATTTATTTTCTTATATATTGCCTAACTTAATCTTTCCATTTAAGGAGATGCTAGGAGCATAACTTTTTGCCAGTCTCAAGATATCTGTTTAATTCAGTTCAGTTCAGTTCAGTCCCTCAGTCGTGTCCAACTCTTTGCGATCCCATGAATCGCAGCACGCCAGGCCTCCCTGTCCATCACCAACTCCCAGAGTTTACTCAAACCCATGTCCATCAGGTCGGTGACACCATCCAACCATCTCATCCTCTGTCGTCCCCTTCTCCTCCTGCCCCCAGTCCCTCACAGCATCAGGGTCTTTTCCAATGAGTCAACTCTTTGCATGAGGTGGCCAAAGTATTGAAGTTTCAGCTTCAACATCGGTCTTTCCAATGAACACCCAGGACTGATCTCCTTTAGGATGGACTGGTTGGATCTCCTTGCAGTCCAAGAGACTCTCAAGAGTCTTCTCCAACACCATAGTTCAAAAGCATCAATTTTTCAGCATTCAGCTTTCTTCACAGTCCAACTCTCACATCCATACACGACCACTGGAAAAACCATAGCCTTGACCAGACGGAGCCCCCAAAATTAAAGTCTGACACTGTTTCCACTGTCTCCCCATCTATTTGCCATGAAGTGATTCCACCAGATGCCATGATCTTAGTTTTCTGACTGTTGAGCTTTAAGCCAACTTTTTCACTCTCCTCTTTCACTTTCATCAAGAGGCTTTTTAGTTCCTCTTCACTTTCTGCCATAAGGGTGGTGTCATCTGCATATCTGAGGTTATTGATATTTCTCCCGGCAATCTTGATTCCAGCTTGTGCTTCCTCCAGCCCAGGGTTTCTCATGATGTACTCTGCATATCAGTTAAATAAGCAGGGTGACAATATACATCCTTGACATACTCCTTTTCCTATTTGGAACCAGTCTGTTGTTCCATGTCCAGTTCTAACTGTTGCTTCCTGACCTGCATACGGGTTTCCCAAGAGGCAGATCAGGTGGTCTGGTATTCCCATCTCTTTTAGAATTTTCCACAGTTTATTGTGATCCATACAGTCGAAGGCTTTGGTGTTGTCAATAAATCAGAAATAGATGTTTCTCTGCAACTCTTTTGCTTTTTTGATGATCCAGGAGATGTTGGCAATTTGATCTCTGGTTCCTCTGCCTTTTCTAAAACCAGCTTGAACATCTGGAATTTCATGGTTCACATATTGCTGAAGTCTGGCTTGGAGAATTTTGAGCATTACTTTACTGGCTTAATTATTCAAGTGGAAAAAAAAAAAAACAATACTCTGGAAACCAATTCTCAATGAGGCAGTCCTACAGAAGGAAACTCAGGATGCATGTTTCTTGTTCACATTCCTACAGAAGGTCCATGAAAAATATGGCCATATCTTATCTGAGATTGAAAAGAGCAGATGAGTTCTAGCCATTTTCACAGAAAGCTGGACCTTCTTGACTAGTAGTCTCAAGCATATGTAGATAGATATATATGTAGATAGGTGTATGTATGTGTATTGTTGTTGTTCAATCACTCAGTCACATCCAACTCTCTGTGACCCCATGGACTGCAGCACACCAGGCCTCCCTGTCCATCACTATCTCCACGAGTTTGCTGAAACTCATGTCCATTGACTGGGTAATGCCATTCAACCATCTCATCTTCTGTCATCCCCCGCTCTTCCTGCCTTCAATATTTGCCAGCATCAGGGTCTTTTCAAATGAGTCAGCTCTTTGCATCAGGTGGCCAAAGTATTGGAGCTCCAGCTTCAGCTTCAGCATCACTCCTTCCAATGAATATTCAGGGTTGATTTCCTTCAGGATTGACTGGTTTGATCTTGCAATCCAAAGGTCTCTCAAGAGTCTTCTCCAATTTCACAGTTCAAAGCATCAGTTCTTCAGCACTCAGCTCATCCTTCTTTATGGTTCAACTCTCACATCTGTACATGACTACTGGGAAAACAAAAAACAAAAACATAGCTTTGACTATATGAACCTTTGTTGGTAAAGAAATGTCTGTTTTTTGTTTTGTTTTGCTTTGTTGTTGTTGTTTTAAATATGTTATCTAGGTTTGTCATAGCTTTTCTTGCAAGGAGCAAGCATCTTTTAATTTCATGGCCACAGTCACCATCTGCAGTGATTTTGGAGCACAGGAAAATAAAATCTGTCACTGTTTACATTGATTCCCCATCTATTTGCCATGAAGTGATGAGACCAGATGCCATGATCTTAGTTTTTTGAATGTTGAGTTTCAAGTCAGCTTTTTCACTCTCCACTTTCACCTTCATCAACAGGCTTTTTAGCTCCTCTTCACTTTCTACCACAGGGTGATGTCACCTACATATCTGAGGTTGTTGAAATTTCTCCCAGGAATCTTGATACCAACTTCTGCTTCATCCAGCCCAGCATTTCACTTGATGTACTCTGCATGTAAGTTAAATAAGCAGGGTGGCATTTTACAGCCTTGATATGCTCCTTTCCCAATTTGAAGCCAATCTGTTGCTCCATGTTCCATTCTAACTGTTGTTTCTTGACCTACATACAGGTTTCTCAGGAGGCAGGTCAGGTGGTCTGGTATTCCCATCTCTTTCAGAATTTTCCAGTTTGTTGGGATCCACACAATCAAAGGCTTTAGTGAAGTCAATGAAGCAGAAGTAGATGTTTTTTGGAATTCTTTTGCTTTTTCTATGACCCAACAGATGTTGGCAATTTGATCTCTGGTTCCTCTGCCTTTTCTAAATCCAGCTTGAACATTTGGAAGTTTTTGATTCACATACTGTTGAAGCCTCTCTAGAAGAATTTTGATCATTACTTTGCTAGGATATAAAATGAGTGCAATTGTTCAGTAGTTTGAACATTCTTTGGCATTGCTCTTTTTAGGATTGGAATCAACAATGATCTATGCCAGTCCCGTGGCCACTGCTGAGTTTTCCAAATTAGTGGGCATAATGAGTGCAGCACTTTAACAGCATCGTCTTTAGGATTTGAAATAGCTCAGCTGGAATTCCATCACCTCCACTAACTTTGTTGGTAGTAATGCTTCCTAAGATTCACTTGATTTCACACTCCAGGATGTCTGGCTCTAGGTGAGCGATCACACTATTGTGGTTATCCAGGTCATTAAAATTTTGTTTGTATAGTTCAACTGTGTATTCTTGCCACCTCTTCTGAATATCTTCTTCTTCTCTTAGGTCCATACCCTTTCTGCCTTTGTTGTGCCCATATAAAGAGTTTGCAGCTTTTATGTTTTTATTCTTTCAAGCTCACTACCTTTGAAAATTATCTCGTCTTCTCCCAGTTAAGTCCAAAAGGGATCTAGATGAGAACTTCTAATGGTATAGCTATTTAAAAGTTTCAAAGCCCATAACATAAGGAAGAACTTGACTTTTTCTTCTGTCTGAATAAAAATAGCCTAAAAGCCATCAAAATGATAAGGAAAATATCCTGGGACATAAACTCTATGTGGTTCTCTAATCTGATATTGGTCTACTCTTATTCCTCTCTTTATGGCTACACATGTTCTTCCTCCCACCTGGAATTTGCTTCATAACCCTCTTGTATCATATAAAACCAAATTCATTTGTACCTCCTATTGAAAAAATACTAATTTAACTTCTAACTTCAAGCTTTCTCTCTTCCTTACTCCTGCATTAGTGCCTTAATAATACTTTAGTTGTATTTTCTGTTTAAACCATCCCCCAGTTAGACCATAAGTACTTTAAGAACAAATTCATGCATCAGTGTCTTGATCATTATGATCTCCAGAGGTCTGATTACTGCCACAGAGGAATTTGTAGTTATCAAAACCAGTTACACAGTGAGTTCTGAATTAACTTCTCTGTTACCAGCTACACAATTTTGGACAAACATCAAAATATTATTTGCTTCAATGTCTCTTATTTTAAAGGATGAAGTATGATCTTTTGTATAAAATATTATACTTAGCAAATACTAAGCATAAGCTTGATAAATGTCAGAGAGTATATGATTCATTCAGTTATTAAGGAAAACATAGATGTGCAAATTTGCACAACTCCAGGGGGACACCATGTACATTACATTTTATGTGAATATCAGGATAACACGCTAACTTTGCATCACATATGTATATCACATTGACTACTTTTTTCTTTTACTGCTTTTGCCTGGCCCTGTGCTAAGTTTTAAGAATATGATAATGGAAATGATACAATTTCACTGCCCTTCTGTAAATCACTATGCATTATAAACTGAGTCTCATTTTATAACCATGAACATGGTAGCCATTCATTTCCCCAGTATTTTAGTGTAGAGTTCTTTATTCCACAAGAACATATTGTGACATTACATTGCTGCCAACAACCAAGTTCAAAGTTTTGATAGAAGACTTCAAACAGACATGATCTGCCAGCATGTCTCATTCCTCCCTACTGATTAATATATAAAGAAAAATGAACATGTAAAGCCATGGGATTCTCCAAGTCCAAAAGTGAACACACCTCCAAAAAAATAAAGCAGTTTTTTCTTTTTTTTTTTTTCAAAGCTCTTTCATTCAGCTTTGCTTTACAAGTTGTGAGACATGCCTCACATTGGCCAAACTTTGAGAATTCATCTCTGCTTTCACACAGTTCTTTTCTTTCAATTTCTTTACCTTATGCCATCTCAATCCTGTTGGTCCTTTATCTCCAAATAACAGCTTTCTTCAAACTGATATAGACACCTCAGGTGTGGTAGACAGTAATAGGTTAATGGTAAAAAATCCTTTTATGTGAGCACAATGGCCACAAAATATCCCTGAACACCACAACTATGTGAGAACAGATAACCATGAGTGCATTTGTTTGAAACTATTCTCTAATTTCAACTATATCCAAACACCAATAGCTTTGATCCATGAATATTTAATAGCTTTTCTTACTTTTCCTTTAACTCATCTATTTTAGACATTATTCTTCTGCTACTTTATTGCAACTTCTATTTTCTAAGGTCACAAATAGTCTCTGAAGTGCCTATTCCAATTATTAAATCTTGGTTTTTCATTTTATTAACCCTATTGGTAGCATTTAACATTATTGATCACTTCTTCCTATAGAGAAGGAAAATTAGTTTTCTTTTCCTATTAGCTTTTCAAATTTTACACTCCTCTAATTTTCTTTCCTATCTAACTTTCTTTCCTACCTAACTTTCAGGCCCTTTCACTTGTTCTTTCTTATATCCCTTAACTTTTGGTGTCAGAATACTCCAGGTCTCAATATTCAAGCAATTTCCCTTCTATCTATATATTAATTTACTTCTTGGCTTTATCAGTCTTATGGTTTTGCTTACAGTCTAATGATACTATTTCTCAAATGTACAAATTCAAGTCAGAGATGCCTATCTCCAAGCTTATATACATGAATGTAGAAGTTAAAATGATACATCATATGTTAAGCCACAAAACAAGGCTTAATAAATTTATGAAAATTGAGATTATATCAAGCACCTTTAACATTATGAAGGTATGTAATGAAAAATTAATCACAAAAGAGAAAACTGGAAAAGCAAACCATATATGTAGATTAAACAGCATACTACTGAACAACCTGTGAGTAAACAAAGAAATCAAAGGGGAATTCAAAAATTACCTCAAGACATCAGTGACATGGCAAAATGAAAAATCTGCCTTTATTCTCCCCTTCAGTCTTCAACCAGTAAAATATTCACAACTCAACAAACGTACCTTTGCCCAACACAACAGGACACCAGATAATTTTACAGATCTGTTCATTTAAAGGTGGGTGGACTGAAAAACAGGGAGGAGGCAAGATGGAGGGAATACGAGAGAGGGTGTTTGCAATCCTGCTCTCTGACCACAGTAGTGGAACACAAAGCTTCAGAGAACCTAGTATCAGCAAAGAAGGCAACACACAAACTTCAGCCACTTGACCACACCAGAGCTCAGCACCACAGTAGCAGAGCTTATGAAATTTACAACAAAAAAGCGAGGCACATATATGACCCCAGCTCCCCCTACCTCCATTGTGAAGCCTGTGTATCAGGGGATCCCAGACACAAGTAAAGATTCCACCATCCCAGTGATGACAATGGCTCTGACAAAGGCAAGGCAGCAACCACCCCAGTGATGCAAGAAGCAAGAATGAAGGCATAGAGTCACACTTCTTACAGAGACAGTGGAGGCTGGAAAGTGCTACTCTCAAATATATCCAGAGTCATCTCAGGTAAAAGCAATGAAAAACTTGAGTGATAGTGCAGTCTGCCAGAAGACAAAATCAAAAAAATTTAATTTCTAACCTGTCATTTAATATTGAATGAACCATCAGAGAAATAATTCATCAAATAACATGAAAAACCAAACCAACTTTGCACCATAAAAAGAAAATGACAGTTCTCCAGAAAATAACCTTAAAGTCACAGAATACTGTAATCTAGCTGAAGGAAAATTTAAAACAGGTGTTATGGAGAAACTCAATGAGATACAAGAAAACTCAGAAAGAAGTTTAATGAGATCAGAAATAAAATGAAATAACATAAAGAATATTTTACCAGAAAGACTGAAATTCTAAAAAAAAAATGACCAAACTGAAATTCTGAACCTAAATAACACAATAGTTAAGATGAAAAATTCATTAGAAAATATTGGAAATAGAGTAGACCTTATGGAAGAGATAATTGGTGAGATTGAATATATAAATACAGAAATGACACAAGTAGAGAGGAAAGATAAATTAGATATAAAGAAAATGAAGAAATAATATAAGAATTATCCAACTCTTTTAGGAAGGGCAGTGTCAGGGTAATGGATATCCCAGAAGGAGAAAAGAGGGACAGCTGCACAGATTATTTAAAAAAAAAAAAACTAAGAACTTTTCAAGGCAATTCATTAAGAATATATAACACTAGTTAATATATATGAAATTAATATAGGCACACCTAAATATATAAATTGCAGTCGCTCAGTCGTGTCTGACTCTTTGCGACCCCGTGGACTGTAGCCCACCAGGCTTTTCCGTCCATGGGATTCTCCAGGCAAGAATACTGGAGTGGGTTGCCATTTCCTTCTCCAGCGCATCTTCCTGACCCAGGGATCGAACCCAGGTCTCCCACGTTGCAGGCAGACGCTTTAACCTCTGAGCCACCAGGGACGCCTGATTATTAACATATGTAAAAGGAGGGAAGAGATCAAGATAGTGGCATAAGAGAACAAGAGCTCACTTTGCCCCAGGGACACATCGAAAATACTACATGTGGAGGAATTCTCACTGAAAACAAGCTGGATGCTGGCAAAAAAGACTTCTGTAAGCAAGTCTGTAAAGAAAGACACAAAAGGAGCTGGGTAAAAAGAAAAGAGAAGTGGTTATGTCCGGACCCCGGAGGGGACACATTACAGACGGATTACACAGGCTCAGAGATCCTCCTTGGGGAGTGAGAAAATCAAATCAGGAGACCTAGCTGTGGGGCCCAAACCAGGAAGATGAGTCCCATTAGCTAATTTGAAAAAGTGGGACTAAGAGGAGGTCTGTAAAAACCTAGACGCTACTCCTAAAGAGCATGCGCATGGTGGTTTACTCCTTAGAACAAGATGGAGGAGGCAGGTGGAAATTACCCAGAATTCCGGCTGGATTCCCACGACCACTCCACCACAAGCCCTGGCCCGCACTTAGCAACCATGCCGGGACTCTAGCTCCCGCACAGCCCCACACCTGGAAGAAAGAGAGCTCTGCCAAAGAGAGTGTGCAGTCGATGGGGCCTGAGGGGGTAGGGTTGAGTCAACTCAGAACAAGCCAAGGGTTTTGGTTCTGCATTCAAGGAGGCAGCGGATCAGGAGAGATCTGGAGCTATGATTGGTGTGCCAAGACAGCCCCAGTAGGTACTCATCCAGGACACAACATGAGCCCACTTCAGCCCCTCTTGCTCAAGTGGTGCCCTTCTCAGGGGGCACTGTGTCATTGCTGAAAGGGGGGAGAGTGAAAATGTAGGGAATGGAACCATCTCAGATCTTACCTTTAGGGCTTTTTCTCTAACACCTTGTGACCTGATCCCACTCCCAATAAGGAGGTGACAGCTGCTGGACACAGGAGAAGCTGTGTCTCACACCTAGCTCTGGCTCTAACCATGTATTTCCAGCCTCATCCACCACCAAGGTGATAGCTGCCAGCACATACCATGATCAAATGGGAGTTACTCCAGGGATGCAAGAATGTTTCAATATCAACAAATCAAACAACGTGATACACCACATTAGCAAAATGAAAGGTAGAAATTATACGACCATCTGATTAGATTAAAAAAATCATTTAACAAAATTTCACATCCATTCATGATAAAAAATACTCTAATCAAAAATGACACAGATGGAACAAAACTCAACATTATAAAGGCCAATTTCAACTAGCCTACAGAGAGCATCATATTCAGTGGTCAAATGTTGAAATCTTTCCTTCTAAAATCAGAAAAAAAAAAAAGTCAAGCATGCCCATTCTCACCACTTCTATTGATCATGATGTTACAAGTCCTAGCAACAGCACTTAAGAAAAGGAAATATAAGACATCAAAATTGAAAAGGAAGAATAAAACTGTCACTATTTGCAGATGATATGATGCTATACATAGAAAGCCCTAATGGTTCCACAAAAACCTTTTAGAACTAATCAATGAACTCTGTAATTTTTCAGGATACAAGACTATTATACAAAAGCCTGTTTGTTGCTTTTCTAAACACTAATAATGAGCTACAATAAAGAGGAAAAATTGTTTTTAAAATTGCATCCAAGAGAATAAGATGTATGAATGTAACTAAATTAAATCAATTAATTAAATTAATGTAACCAAATTAAATGTAACCAAAGTGGTGAAAAACTTATACTCTGAAAACTATAAAACATTGATAAAGGGATTCAAAATGATGCAAAGAAGTAGAAAGTTACCCTGTGTTCCTGGATTTGAAAAGTTAATATTGTTAAAAGATCAATACTACCTAAAGCAACCTACAGATTTAATGCAATCACTATCAAACTACTGATGACTTTTTTTTTTCCACAGAACTTGAACAAATAATCCTAAAATTTATACAGAAACACACACAAAAAAACACTGAATCACTACAACATTTTTTTGGAAAAACAACAAAACCAGAGGTTATCATGCTCCCTGACTTCAGACTATATTAAAAAGCAATGCTAATCAAAACAGTATGATATTGTCATAAAAATAGACACATAAATCAATTGAATAGAATGTAGAGTCAAGAAATAAATCCATGCATTTATGATCAATTAAGCTATGACAAAAGACATGATATACAATGTGGAAAAGACAGGCTTTTCAATGAGTCATTCTGGGAAAACTGGACAGTTACATGTAAAAGACTAAAATTAGAACATTTTATCATATCATATTAAGAAAATAAACTCAAAATAAATTAAAGACCAAAATATAAGGCCTTAAATTATTAAACTCCTGTAAGGAATTATGTCAGAGGCAGAATACTCTTTAGCATAAGTCATAAATATATATATATATATATATATATATATATATATATATATATATTCTGTGTATATATATATTCTGTGTATATATATATTCTGTGTATATATATATTCTGTGTATATATCTTAGGATATATATATATCCTAAGGCAAGAGACACAAAAACAAAAGTAAAGTTTTTTGAATAGCAAAGTATGAAAAGACACCTACTGAATGGGAGAAAATATTTACAAATTATATGACTGATAAAGGGTTAATATCCAAAATATATAAACAACTAATACAACTCAATAGCAAAAACTCAGACAACCCAATTTTTAAAAGTAGGCAGAAAATCTGAATAGATATTTTTGAAAAGACATGCAGATAGCCCACAGGAAAATGAAAAGCTGTTCAACATTGCTAACTACCAGGGAACTGCAAATGAAAATCATAGTGAGGTATTCTCATACCTGTCATAGTGGCAATCATCAGAAATTCTACAAATAATAAGTGTTGGTGAGGATGTGGAGAAAAGTGAGCACAGTTGATGGGAATGTAAGTTAGAGCAGCCACTATGGGAAACAGGTTTTTCAAAAGATAAAAACAAAATTACCATGTGTTCCAACAATTCTACACTTGTGTATTTTCTTAAGAAAATAAAAACAGTAATTTGAAAAGATAACCTGCAACCATTTTCACACCAGAATTATGTACAATAGCCAAGGTGTGGCAGCAGCCTAAGTGTTCATTAACAGATGAAAGTATAAAGAAGATGTTGTATAAGTATACAACAAAATATTACTCAGTCATTAAAGAGAATGAAGCTATGCTATTTGCAACAACATGGATGTACTTGGAAAATATTGTGCTTAGTAAAATGTGGCAGACAATGACAAATACCATATGTTACCACTTAAATTGGAATTTAAAATATAATTCAACTAATCAATATAACAAACCATAAATGGACTAGAATGTATAGAGAAAAGATAGTGGTTACCATTAAGAAGAGGAAAGGGGAGATAGAGGTAATGGCTTAAAAAGTATGCAGTAATATGTATAAAACAAATGAGCTACAAGAATATGTTGTACAGCACAGGGAATAAAATAAATATTTTATGATAACCTTAAACAGAGTGTAATCTATAAAAATATTGAATCACTATATTGTACATCTGGAACTAGTATAACATTGTAAATCAACTATAAGTTAGTTAAGTCGCTCAGTCGTGTCCGACTCTTTGCGACCCAGTGGACCATAGCCCACCAGGCTCCTCCATCCATGGGATTCTCCAGGCAAGAATACTGGAGTGGGTTGTCATTTCCTTCTCCAATCAACTATACTTCGATACAAATGTAATACTTAAAAAAAACAGACCCAAAGGGAGAAATTGCCACCGACACAAAAATAATAAGGGTCTTTAACAACCTACTTACATCAATGGGTGGAAGAACATTAAGACAGAAAGTCAACAAAGAAGCAGCAGTGTACAATGAAACATTTAGAACAGATGGATTTGACAGAATCGTGTAGAACATTTTGTTCTAATGCAGCAGATAACATTCTCCTCAAGTGCACGTGGAATTTCTCAAAGATACACCATATGTCAAGACACAAAGCAAGTCAGAAAATTTAAGATTGAAATCACATTGAGCATCTTCTCCAGTCATGTTGGAATGAAACTAAAAGTCAAGTAAAAGAAAAAAAAACAGGAAAAGTAAAAAGTATGTGGAGACTGAATATGTTGCTACTGCCTGACTACTAGATCAATGAAGAACTTGAAGGAGAAATAAAATATTACCTGAAGACAAATGAAAATGAAAATACAATATACCAAAAACTATGAAATACAGGAAAAGAGTACTAACAAGGAAGTTTACTTTAATAGCAACATAGGCCTAGCTCAACAAAAAAGAAAAATCTCAAGTAAACCATATAACATACATAAAGGAGCTAGGGGGAAAAACTCCAAAGTCTGCAGAAGGAAATATATCATAAAGATCAAAGCAGTAATAAATAAAATAAAGAATAAAAGGTGATAGTTAAGATTGATGAAACAAGAGTTGGTTATTTGAAAAGATAAATAAATTAGCAACACTTTAGGTAAGCTCATTAATAAAAAGAGAGAGAGAGAAGTTCCTGAAAAAAAAAAAAAGTTAAAAAAATAACAATAGATACCAAAGAAATATAAAGAGTTATGAGAATATTTGTTGTTGTTCAGTCATTAAATCATGTCTAACTCTTTCCATGCCAGGTTTCTCTGTCCTCCACTAACTCTCACCTGCATGCATGCTAAGTCACTTCAATCATATCCAACTCTGAGCGACCCTATGAACTTTAAGCTTCCAGACTCCTCTGTCCATGGGATTCTCCAGGCAAGAATGTGGGAGTGGGTAGCCATACCCTCCTCCAGGGGATCTTCCTGACTCAGGGATTGAACCCACATCTCTTACATCTCCTACATTGGCAGGCAGGTTCTTTACCACTAGCACCACATGGGAACTCCCACAAACTCCCACAGTTTGCTTGCATTCATGTCCATTGAGTTGGTGATGCTATCTAACCATCTCATCTGCTGCCTCCCTCTTCTCCTTTTGCCTTCAGTCTTTCGTATCATCTTTTCCAATGAGTTGGTTCTTTGCATCAGGTGGCAAACGTATTGGAGCTTCAGCAAAAGTCCTTCTAATGAATATTCAGGGTTGATTTCCTTGACTATCGACTGGTTTGATCTCCTTGAAGTCCAAGAGATTCTTAAGAGTCTTCTCCAGCACCACAATTTGAAAGCATCAGTTCCTTGGTATTCAGTTTTCTTTATGGCCCAACTCTCATATCCATACATGACTACAGAAAAAAACCATAGCTTTGACTCTGTGGCCCATTGTCAGGAAAGTGATGTCTCTGATTTTTAATATGTTATCTAAGTTTTTCATAGATTTCCTTCCAAGGAGCAAGCATCTTTTAATTTCATGGCTGCAATCACTATCTTCAGTGATGTTGGAGCCCAGGAAAATAAAATCTGTCACTGCTTCCATTTTGTCGCCTTATATTTGCCATAAAGTTATGGAAGAAGATGCCATGATCTTAGTTTTTTTAATGCTGAGTTTCAAGCCAGCTTTTTCACTCTCATCTTTATCAAGAGACTCTTTAGTTCCTCTTCACTTTCTGTGATTAGAGTGGTATCAACCACATATCTGAGATTGTTGATATTTCAATATTATGAGATGGTTATGAACAGCTATAGACACCAAGTTGGAAATCCTAAGAGAAATTATCAAACACCTGGACTCCTACAACTTTACAGGACTTAATGGATGAAGCTGAAAATCTGAAGAGATGGATCATTAGTATAACAATGAAAACAGTAATTAAAAAGTTCCCAAATAAAAGCTCGGGCCCACATGGCTAAACAGGTAAATTGTATCAAACATTCAAAGATGATTTAATCATATTCTTCTCAAACTATACCAAAAGATTGATGATAAGAGAATGACTCCTAAGTCATTTTATAAGGCCAACATCACCCTGATCCCAAAATCAGAAAAAGATAATACCACTATAATTAAAGGCCAATATCTCTGAAGAATATTGATGCAAACATGTTCAACAACAGGTTTACAAACTGCATTAAACAATGCATTAAAGGATCATACACCATAACCAAGTGGGATTTATTTCAATCATACAAGGATGTTTCAACATCTCCTAATCAATCAACATAATAAACTATCTTTAGAAATAAAGGATAAAAATCATATGATCTTAATACACACAGAAAAAGCACTTAACATGATTCAACACTCATTTATAACAAAAAAATCTCAATAAATTATGTACAGAAGGGTTATGTCTCTGTGTGCTCAGTTGCTCAGTCTTGTGCATCTCTTTGTGGCTTTATGGACCGGAGCCCACCAGACTCCTCTGTCCATGAAAATTTCCAGGCAAGAATACTGGAGTGAATTACCATTTTCTACTCCAGGGAATATTTCTGACCTAGGAATTGAACCCATATCAGCATCTCCTGCATTGACAGATGGATTCTTTACCATTGTACCACCTGGAAAACCCCATAGAAGGGATATAACTCAACATAATAAAAGCCATATATTGAAAACCCTTAACTAGCATCATAATCAATGTTGAAAAATTGAAAGTTATCTCTCTAGGATCAGGAGCATGATAAGAATGCACACTCTCACCATCCCCATTTAACAAAGTATTGGAAGTCAATGCTAGATCAGTCCAGCAAGGAACAGAAATCAAATGCATCCAATTATAAATAAATAAGTAAAACTTTCACTATTTGCAGATGACATGATTTTATATGTATATATATATAACCCTAAAGCATCCACAAAAATACTGTTAGAAATAAGAGTACAGTAAATCTGCAGGATAAATCAACATATGTATATCTACTGTATTTTCATATGCTAGCAATGAACTATCAGAAAGAGAAATTAAGAAAACAGTATTTATAATAGTGACAAAATAATAAAATAAAAATAAATAAATTTATTCAGGGAGGTAAGACAAGGTACTCTGAACGTTGTAAGACATTGTTAAAAGAAATCAAAAACAAAGCAGATTAATAAGTAAAAACTGATTTGTATTCATAAATTAGAATATTTAACATTAACAAAACATTCTAATTTTAAGCAATCTACAGATTTAATGTAGTTTCTATAAAAATTTCCAGGACATTTTTCACAGAAATAGAACAAATTATTCTAAAATTTATATTGAACTACAGAAAAAATCCAGATGGCCAAAGCAAACAGCAAAGCTGGAGGTATCACACTCTCTGATTTCAAGCTGTATTACAAAGTCGTGATAAATAAAAACAGCTTAGTACTGGCAGAAAATCAAATAAATAGATGAATGGAACAGAATTGAGAGCATAAAAATACACCCATGTGTGTGTTAACAATTAAAGCTTGCAATAAAGGAGTAAAGAACATAGAATAGAGAATGGATAAGCTCTTCAATAAATGATGTTGAAAAAACTAGGCAGACAATTGCCAAAAAAAAAAAAAAAATGAACTAGACCACTGTCTAATACCATACAAAAAGTTGACTCAAGATGGATTAAAGACTTAAATGTAAAACACAAAACCTTACACCTTCTAGGAAAAAAACAAACAAACAAAAAAACATAGACAGTATGCTCTTTGACATTGGTCTTAACAATATCTTTCTGTCTCCTCTGGCAAAGGAAACAGAAACAAAAATAAACAAATGGAATTTTATCAAACTAATAAGTTTCTGCACAATAAAACAAACCTTCAAGAAACAAAATACAACCAACCAAATGGGAGAAGATATTTACAAATAATCTATCCAACAAAGGGATTGATATCCAATAAAGAACTAATACAACTCAATAAAACAAAAAGCAAACAACAGCATTAAAAATTGGGCAAAGGAGCAAAAATACATTTTTCCAAAAAGAACATAAAAATGACCAAAAGACACATGAAAAGATGTTTAAAATCGCTAATTTTTAGTGAAATGCAAATTTAAACCAGGATGAGATGTCACCTCACACAAAAGACAAAAATGGAAAAATTTGATGAGAAGGTGTAGAAAAGAGAGCACACATATATTACAGGTGGGATTGTAAATTGGTGTAACCACCATGGAAAGCAGTATAGAAATTTCTCAAAGAATAAATAAATAAATAAAAATTGAACTACCATGTGATTCAGCTATTCCACTTCTGAATAAACATCCAAAGAATACAAAAACATTAATCAGAAAATACATTAAAAAATAAAATAAAGTACCTAGAATAAAAACTAAGCATGTGAAATACATACAGAGAAAATTTTTAAAGTCATAAGGGAAATTAAAGGTGATTCAAAGAAATTGAAAGCTATACCACACTCTTGGATTGGAAGAAATAGCCATATCACACAATGAATTCTTGGCCATGGAATTCTCCAGGCCAGAATACTGGAGTTGGTAGCCATTCCCTTCTCCAGAAGATCTCCCCAAACCAGGGATTGAACCCAGGTCTCCCCCATTGCAGGCGGATTCTTTACCAGCTGAGGCACCATGGAAGCCCAAGAATACTGGAGTGGGTAGCCTATCCCTTCTCCAGAAGAGATTCCTGACCCAGGAATCAAACCAGGGTCTTCTGCATTGCAGGTGGATTCTTTACCAACTGAGCTACCAGGGAAGCCCTTAAAACAGTCATAAGGAAAATTAAAGATGGTTCAAAGAAATTGAAAACTATACCATGCTCTTGGATTGGAATAAATAGCCATATCACTCAAAGTAACCTACAGATTTAATGTAATATTTATCAAAATGCCCAAGAAATGCTTCACAAAACTAGAACAAATAATTCTAAAATTTGTGTGGAGCTACAAAAGACCCAGAATTGACAAAGCAATCCTGAGGGAAAAGAGAAAAGCTGGATGCATAGCCATCACAGACTTCAGACAATACTACAAAGCTACAATAATCAAAATAGCATAGTACTGGCACAAAAAAAAGGATACATATAGATCAATGGAACAGAATAGAGAGCCCAGCAATAAACCTACACACCTAGAGTTAACCTATGATAAATGAGGCAAAAATATACATTAGAAAATAGACAGTATATTTAGCTATAAGTGTTAGGAAATCTGGAAAGGTACTTGTAAATCAATGAAATCAGGACACACCCTCAAATTATATGGGGTTCCATGGTGGCTCAGTGGTAAAGAATCCAACTGTGGTTCGATTGTGGACCCAGGTTTGATCCCTGAGTCAGGAAGATCCCCCTGGAGAAGGGTATAGCAACCCACTCCAGGATTCTTGCCTGGAGAATCCCAAGAACAGAGGAGGCTGGTGGGTTACAGTCTGTAGTGTCACAAAGAGTTGGACAGGACTGAAGCAACTGGGCACACATGTACACACACACTACACACAAAAATTAATTCAAAATAGTTTTGTTCTGCCCGAAGTCCAGATCCCCGATCGGGAAAGAAGACTCCTCAAGACAATGCAACTTGCAATAGGAGAATTTATTACTGACTCGAGCCAGGGCCTCCCGCCCTCACCAAGGTTGTGAGGATGAAAGGCCCCAAGCCCCAGTTCTCTCAGGTATTTATTGGGTACAATGGGTAGTTGGCGCAAGCGGATTGGTTACACAGTTGCAAGGCAATTTTTGTTGGCCCAATCCTTGTGGGCTTTCAGCTTTCCCCTGATAGGTTCCCTTTTTCTTGCTACGCACATGTTGATTGGCTGACTCCAGGTGGCCTGATAATTATGTTACTCCGGGAAACCAGGCCTACTCCTAATCTAGGCTGCTTGTCATGGCATTAGCCGTGACAGCCTCACAGTTTAAAGATCTAAATATAAGACATGTAATCATAAAACTCCCAGAAGAGAACAAAGGCAAAAAATTACCTTACCATAAATTGTGGCAATCTTTTCTTAGATAGGTCTCCCAAAGCAAAGGAAATAAGAGCAAAAATAAATTAATGGGACCTAATCAAGCTTAAAACTTTTTGCACACTGAAGGAAGCCTTCAACAAAATAAAAAACAAGCTGCAAACTGGGAGGAAATATTTGAAAATTATGGAAAATACAGGCATTAATATTGCAAATACAAACATTGATAGAGAATTGGTTCAAGAGTGAAGTAGAAGGACGTACATTCATCTCCAGCTAGAGCACCACAATCGCAACAAACTGTTGAGCAGCCATCAACAATAGGACACTAGAACCTACCAAAAAATGATTACCCATGCCCAAGGACAAAAGAGAAGCCACAAAGAGACAGTTGGAGGGCATAATCATGATAAACTCAAATCTCATATCTGCCAGGTGGGCAACCCACAAACTAAAAAATAATAGTACCAAAGGTTCTCCCACAGTTGTGAAGGTTTTGAGCCCCATGTCAGGTTTTCCATCCAGGGGACCTGGCAAAGGGGTTACGAAACCCCAGGGACTCTGACCATGAAGGCCAGTTGGCTTTGCTTACAGGAATCCCGCAGGACTAGAAGAAACAGAGACTTCATTCTTGATGGACACAAACAAAATTTTGTGGCCATGAGGGTCCAGGAGAAAGGAGCAGTGACCCCACAGGAGACTGAACCAGACTTGCCTGTTAGAGGGTATGCTGCAAAGGCATGGGTCAGTAGACGCTCATTGTGGGGATGGGGGCAAGACAGCAGCAGTCTTGGGAGGTGCCCCTTGGTGTTAATGCTCTTGGAGTTTGCCATTAGCCCTACCATAGAGGCATATAGGGATTCCCCAGGTGGCACAACAGTAAGGAATCCACCTGCCAATGCAGGAGATGCAAGAAATGAGGGTTTGATTGCTGAATATTCATTGGAAGGACTGCTGATGAAGCTGAAGCTCAAATACTTTGGCCACATGATGTAACTATCCATCTCAGTGCAAACCTGATACTGGGAACAATTGAAGGCAAAAGGAGATGGAGGTGGCAGAGGATGTAAGTTATTAGATAGCATAGCTGACTCAATGAATAGTGTTTGAGCAAACTCCAGAAGATAGTTGAGACAGAGAAGGTTGGCACATTGCAGCGCATGGGGTTGCAAAAAATCAAACATGACTTAGCAACTAAACAACAAAAAGGGGCTGGCAGACTACAGAATTGAGTAGCTTTAGGCCAAACAACTAACAAGGAGGGGGCACAGCCCCATCCATCAGCAGACAGTTGGTTTAAAGTCTTACTGAGCACCGCGCTGCCCACCAGATCAGGACCCAGTTTTTCCCACTGCCAGTCCCTCCCATCAGGAAGTTTACACAAGCCTGTTAGCCTCATCCACCAGAAGACAAACAGAAGAAGCAAGAAGAACTACAGGCCCACAGCCTCTAGAATAAAAACCACAATTACAGAAAGGTAATCAAAATGAAAAGGCAGAGACTTATTTCCCAGATGAAGGAACAAGATAAAACATCAGAAAAACAACTAAATGAAAAGATAGGTAACCTTCAAAAAAAAAAAAAAAAAACAACTCAGAATAATGATAGTGAACATGATCTAGGATCTCAGAATGGAGAAGATACCAAGAAATATTTACCAAAGACCCGGAAGAACTAAAGAGCAAATAGAGATGAACAAAACACTAGAAGGAATCAATAGCAGAATAACTGAGGCAGAAGAACAGATAGTGACCTGGAAGGTAGAATGGTGGAAATCACAGCTTTCTCTTCTGTTCTATTCATATTTCTGTTCATATTCTATTCTGGAAACAGAATACAGGGGGAAAAAAAAAGAAGATAGCCTAAGAGACCTCTGAGATAATATTAACCATGCCAACATTTGCATTATGGGGGTCCCAGGAGAGAAGAGTGAGAGAAAGGACCTGAGAAAATATTTGATAAGATAATTGCTGAAAAATTCCTTGACCTGGGAAAGAAAATATTCAACAAAGTCCAGGAAGTACAGAGAGTCCCAGGCAGGCTAAACCCAAGGAGGAACACATTAAGACACTTAGTAATTAAACTGACAAAAATTAAAGATAAAACATTAAAAGCAATAGGGCGAAAAACTAACATATAAGAGAACTCCCATAGTTTTATCAGCTGATTTCTCAATAGAAATTCTACAAGCCAGAAGGAATTGGTACTACGTAAAGTGATGAAAGGGAAGAACCTACAACTAAGAACACTCTAGCTAGGAAGACTCTCATTCAGATTTGATGGAGAGATTAGAAGCTTTACAGACAAGCAAAAGATAAGTCGGTACCACCAAACTAGCTTTACAACAAATGCTGAAGGAAATTCTCTCAGCAAGAAAAACAAGAGAATTAAAAGGCATAAAAAAATAAACCCAAAACAATTAAGAAAATTGAATCAGACATATCAACAAAAATGGGATAAAACATATTAACAAAAAGACACAGACTGGCTGGGTGGATACAAAAATAAGACCCGTATTTATGCTCTCTACAATAGAACTACCTCAAAAATAGGGAAAATCACAGACTGAAAATAAGGGGATGGGAGAAGTTATTCTATACAAGTGGAAATCAAAAGAAAGCTGGAGTAGCAATGTTCAGATGAATTTTAAAACACTGTTATAAGAGACAAAGAAAGGCACTGCATAACGATCATAGGTTCCATCCAAGAAGAAGATATAATAATTAAAAATATTTATGTACCCCTTCATGGACCACTGCCTTGTCATGGCAAAAGGGCTTGCATAACTCAATGAAGCTATGAGCCATGCCATGTAGGGCCACCCAAGATGGACAAGTCATAGCAGAGAGTTCTGACAAAACGTGATCCCACTGGAGGAGAGAATGGCAAAACACCCCAGTAACTTGCCATGAGAATCTCATGAATTGTATAAAAGGACAAAAATATATGACAACAAAAGATGAGTTCCCCAGGTCTGAAGGTATCCAGTATGTTACTGGGGAAGAGCAAAGGACAACTACTAATAGCCCCAGAAAGAATGAAGTGGTTGGGTCAAAGTGGAAAAGATGCTCAATTGTAGATGTGCCTAGTGATGAAAGTTAAATATGATGCTGCAAAGAACAGAATTTCATAGGAACCTGGATTGTTAGGTCCATAAATCAAGGAAACTTGGACGTGGTCAAGCAGGAGATGGTAAGAATAACCATCGACATCTTAGGAATCAGTGAACTAAAATGGATGAGAATGGGAAAATTTAATTCCAATGATCATTATATCTACTACTGTGGGCAAGAATCCCATAGAAGAAATATAGTAGCCCTCATAACCAGAGTCTAAGTCAAAAGAGTCCAAAAGGCAGTACTTGGGTGCAACCTCAAAAATGAGAGAATGATCTTTGTTCATTTCCAAGGTAAGCCATTCAACATCACAGTAATCCAAATAAATTCCCCTACCACTGATACCAAAGAAGTGGAATTTGGTCTTCTAGAATTAGCACCAAAAAAAAAAAAAAAAAGATATTCTATTCATCCCTGGGGATTGGAATGCAAAAGTAGGAAGTCAAGAGATACCTGGAGTAACAGACATGCTTGGCCTTGAAGAACAAAATGAAGCACAGCAAAGGCTAACTGAATTCTGCCAAAAGAATGCATTGATCTTAGCAAATACCTCTTTTCAACAACACAAGAGATGACTTTACACTTGACATCACCAAATGGCCAATACCGAAATCATATTGATTACATTATTTGTAGCTAAAGATGGAGACGCTGTATACAGTCAGCAAAATCAAGACCTCGAGCTGACTGTGACTCAGATCATCAGCTTCTCATAGCAAAATGCAGGCTCAAACTAAAGAAAGCAGGGGAAACCACTAGGCCAGCTAAGTACCATTTAAATCAAATCTCCTACGAATATGCAGTGGAAGCAATGAAAAGAATCAAAGGATCAGAACTTGTAAACAGTGTGCCTGAAGAACTATGGACACAGGTCCATAATATTGCACAGGTGTCAGCAAATAAAATCGTCTCAAAGAAAAGCAAGAAGGTAAAGTGGATATCTGAGGAAGACTTACAAAAAGCTAAAGAAAGAATAGAAGCAAAAAAAACAAGGGAGAAAGGGAAAGGTATATCCAACTAAACAGAGGTCAGAGAGAAAAGAAGGTCTTCTTCAGGGAACAGTGTATAAAACTAGAAAATAACAACAGAAGGGGAAAGACAAGAGATCGCTTCAGGAAAATTGGAGCTATCAAGGGAATATTTTGCCCAAAGATGGACACAATAAAGGACATAAATGTTAGAGATCTAGTAGATGCTGAAGAGATCAAGGAGAGATGGAAAGAATATATGGAAAAACTGTATAAAAAAAAAAAGAAAATACATATGAACCGGATAATCATGATAGTGTGGTCAGCCACCCAGAGTAAGACATTCTGGAGAGGAAAATCAAGTGGGCCTTAGGAAGCACTGCTGTTAATAAAGCTAGTGGATAGGATAGAATTCCAGTAAAACTATTCAAAACCCTAAAGGATGATGCCATCAAGTAGTTTACATTCAATATGTCAGCAATTCTGGAAGACCCCACAGTGGCCACAGGACTGGAAAATGTTGATCCTCATCCCAATTCCCAAGAAGGGTAGTACTAAAGAATGTGTTAACCATAGGACAGTTGCTCTCATCTCCCATGCTAGTAAGGTCATTCTTAAAATCTTGCACACTAGGCTTCAGCATTATGTGAACCAAGAATTTCCAGATGTCCAAGCTGGATTTAGAAAAGGATCAAACTGCCAACATTCACTGGATCATAGGGAAAGCTAGGGAGTTCCAAAAAATGCTTACCTTTGCTTCATTGACTATGCAAAGCCTTTGACTGTGTGGATATAAAAAGCTGTGGAAAGTTCTTAAAAAGATGGGAATGCCAGACCATCTTATCTGTCTCCTGAGAAATTGGTATACAGGTTAAGAAGCAGCAATTAGAACCCTGTATGAAACAATTGATTGGTTCAAGATTGAGAAAGGAGTACAACAGGGCTGTCTGCTGCCACCATGTTTGTTTAATCTATATGCTGAGCACATCATGAGAATTACCAGGCTGGATGAGATACAAGCTGGAATCAAGATAGGCAGGAGAAACATTAACAACCTCAGATATGTGGATGATACTACTCTAATGGCAGAAAGTGAAGAGGAACTAAAGAGCCTCTTGATGAGGATGAAGAAGAAAAGTGAAAGAGACAGCTTAAAACTAAGTATTAAAAAATAAATAAATAAATAAGATCATGGCATCCAGTCCCATTACTTCAGAGCAAATGGGGGTGGGGGGTGGGGATGGAAGTAGTGGCAAAACACTCTGTCACATAAACTGTGGCAATAATTTTCTCAATCTGTCACATAAAATAATGAAAATAAAAGCAAAAATAAATAAATAGGACCCACACAAACATAAAAGCTTTTTCACAGGAAAGGAAACAACAAACCAAATGAAAAAACAATTCATAGATTGGGAGAAAATATTTGCAAATGATGTGACTAACGTGGGACTAGTCTCCAAAATGTAGATCATGACGCTTAGCTGCGTGGGGAAAAAAAAAAAAGAACCCAATGAACAAATGGGTATAAGACCGAAATAAACATTTGTACAAAAAAGATATATAGATAGCCAATGTGTGTGTGTGTATTAGTTGCTCAGTCATGTCTGACTCTTTGTGACCCTGTGAACTGTAGCCTGCTAGGCTCCTCCGTCCACAGAATGCTCCAGGCAAGAATACTGGAGTGGGTTGCCATGCCCTCCTCCAGAGGATCTTCCTGACCCAGAGATTGAGCCCAGGTTTCCTCCACTGCAGGCATATCCCTTACCATCTGAGCCACCTGGAAAGCTCCATAGATGGTCAAAAGGCACGTGAAAAGATGTTCAACTTTGCTAATTATTCAGTTCAGTTCAGTCTGTCAGTCGTGTCCTATTCTTGTGACCCCATGAATCACAGCACGCCAGACTTCCCTGTCTATCACCAACTCCCGGAGTTTACTCAAACGGGCAAGATTGCAGGGAGAAATATTAATAACCTCAGATATGCAGATGACACCACCCTTATGGCAAAAAGTGAAGTGGAACTAAAAAGCCTCGATAAAAGTGAAAGAGGGGAGTGAAAAAGTTGACTTAAAGTTCAACATACAGAAAACTAAGATCATGGCATCTGGTCCCATCACTTCATGGGAAATAGATGGGGAAACAGTTAAAACAGTGCTAATTATAAGAGATATGCAAATCAAAGATTAGAATGAGATATCACCTCATACCAGCCAGAATGGCTATCATCAAAAAATCCACAAACAATAAATGATGGATAGGGTGTAGAGAGAAGGGAACCCTACTATACTATTGGTGGAAATGTAAATTGGTACAGTCACTGTGAAGAACAGTATGGAGGTTCCTTTAAAAACAAAAATAGAGCTATCATATGACCCTTCAGTCACTCTCCTAGGCAGATATCCAGATCATATATGATCAGAAAGGATATATGCACCCCAATGTTCCTTGCAGCATTGTTTACAATAGCCAAGACATGGAAGCAACCTAAATGTGCATCAACAGAGAAATGGATAAAGATGTGGTGCGTATATACAATGGAATAGTACTCAGCCATTTAAAAGAATGAAATAATACCATTTTCAGCAACTTGGATGGACCTAGAGATTGTCATACTGAATGAAGTAAGTCAAAGGAGAAATATCATATGGCATCCCTTATATGTGAAATGTAAAAGGAAATTATACAAATGAACTTACAAAAGAGAAAGAGACTCACAGTCTTAGAGAAGAAACGTATGGCTGTGGGGGGGCTGGGGGGAAGGTGCAGTTATGAAGCTGGGGATGGACATGTACACACTACTGTATTTAAAATAGATATTCAACAAAGACCTACTGTATATCAAATGTGTGTGTGTATATATATATATACATACATATACTGTATAGCAAATATTGTATATTTTCTATATTTTTTTCTATACAGTTTATATATGTGTGTTTGTGTGTGTGTATGTGTGAACAGCTAATGCAGTTTAACAAAACAAAATAAAAAGCCCAATCAAAAAATGAGCAGAATATCTAAAATAGGCAAAAGACCTAAAGAGACATTTCTCTTAAGAAGACATACAGAAGACCAACAGGCACACAAAAACTTGTTCAACAACACTAATCATTTGAGAAATGTAAATCAAAGCCACAGTGAGTTCCATGCCTGTCAGAATGGCTATCACCAAAGATAACACACATATTAAATGTTGAAGAGGGGTGGATAAAAGCAAACCTTTGTACACTGTTCTTGGGAATGAAAATTGGTGCAGCCACTATGGAAAACAGTACAGAGGTTCCTTAATAAAAAACAAAAATAAAGTTACCATATGATCCAGCAATCCCACTCCTGGTCATATATCTGGAAAAGGTGAAAATTTTAATCCAAAAAGATACATGCACCCCTATGTTTACAGCAAAATTTACATGCACCCTAATATTCACAGCAGAACTATTTACAATTTCTAAGACATTGAGATAACACAAGTGCCTATCAACAGACTACTGACTTAGGAAGGACCTGGAATCACAAGGTTCTTCCTGATTCATCACTCACTTTACTGCCTGATGAAAAGCATCATGTAAATGTTTCTTGAAAGTCACTGTAAATCCCTGGTCAATAGGTTGAATGAATAATGTACATTAGCAGCTTTGAAAGTTCCCACCTTGAAAGTTCCTATGTAAGGTACTTTTTTTTTTTTTCAAATGTCCTTTAATGAAGGAATGGATATACACTCATGCACAAACACACAAAAAATGGAGTACTTAAGAATGAAGTCTTGCCATATACAACACAGATGGACCTTGAGAACATTAATCGAAGTCAGACAGAGAAAGACAAACATCATATGGCTTCACTAGGTAAACAAAACAAAAACAAACTCAGAGAGAACAGATTGGTGGTTACCAGAGGTAAGGGATTTGTGAGTGGGTGGGCAAAATGGGTGAAGGGGATCAATTGTATGGTGATGAATGGTAACCTAGACTTATGATGGTAAATTATAAGTGGTGATTATGATCGTGACATGTATATAAATATCAAGTCATAATGTTATACACTTGAAATTTATGTTATATACCAATTTAATCACCATAAAAAATTTAAAATCTAAATAAATAAATAGAAAAAGAAAGTCATATTTCTGATCTGCCACTCAAAATTTGCTTCTGCTAGTTGTCCCCATTGAAATGAATGGCAACTCCAGCATTCTGGTTATTCTGTCAAAAACCATTTTCTTTCATATCCATCAACATCACTGTTCCAAGTGCATTAAGAATCTGACCACAGATCTCTACCTCCACCATTATGTCCCAGTTTTATGCCTCCCTTCTCTCTCATCTGGATTGATGTAATAACCTTAATGTCTCTCTGCTACTGTTCTTGCTCTTCATAATCTATTTTCAAAATAGAAGCATAACTCCCATGTCAGTCAAAATAAAAACACGTCCCTAACAGCAGCCTACAAAGTGCTATAGGAGCTTTTCAGTCTCCTCAGTTCTCTGATCCCATTTCTTCCTGCCTTTCTTACTATTCACTCTGATTCAGCCACATTGCTTTTGCTGCTCCTCAAATATTCTAGACCCACTCCTGCCTCAATAATTTGGATAATTTCTTTCTCTGTACTTAAAATGTTCTTTTTCTAGGTGTCCAGGCCACTTATTCTCTAACCTACTTCACCTAGTCTTTGATCAAATATCCTCTTTTACTTGAACTTTCATCAAAAGCATATCTGAAATTTCAGGTCTCTCTCCATCATTAACCCACCTTTTTCATTCCACTGTTCTCCATAGTGCTTTGAACCATCTAACACACTTTATATTTTAATTACTTATTTTATTTATTTTGTGTCTCTCTGCCTCCTCCTTCTCTCCTCTCCCCAAAGATTCCAGCAGAATATAAGCTCTTTGAGGTTTTGTTCACTACTGAATTTCTCTAGTGCCTGGCTCAGTGATAGATATATAGTAGGTACTCAGTTGATATATGTTGAATAAATGAATGTAAATCAAAAGAGGCATGAAATAATTAAGCACCTCCATTTTCCTCTCTTTCAGATATTATGAGCTTTTATTTTTCTTCTCTGTACATTATAAACAATTCCTTATTTTATAGAATAGTTTCTATGATTTTTATATGTCATTTCTGTGAATGAAATATAATCCATCTATTTATGTAAATGACATCTCATTAGGAATTTCAGTCCCTAAATTTCCATTTCCATGAAATTCTTCTTTTAAATGGCCCATGTTGCCTGTAAATTTCAAGTGTGCATTATCTTAAATAGATATCAGTAATAGAGAAATGACGGTGCCTCTTTTCTGTACTCCTGAATTTACTGTCCTACTTAGCCCTCTTTGAATAATCTCTTCTGCCTTATCCTTGTGCACTTGCTAACACTGGTAACTAGTATAGTATAACTGAGAGAAAAATGGGGTGAATGCATCATATTTAAAACCAGTTATGCAGGCACAGTTTTATCATTGCTGGATAATACTGGCTAGGCTTACAGCTCTCTATTACCTGCTTGGCTGATTTAGTCTTCTCTTTCAGCCACATAAAAATGCCACCTGCAACTCACTTGATTGAAGATGAAATGATATGAGCATCTAGTAAAGAAGAGAGAAAAAAATAGCACAGCATTTGAGATTCATGTGTTTATATTAATTCTTATTCTCTCTCCTTACCTCTTTCCATCTCTCTCCATCATATCTCTTTCACAACACACTATGTTTACCCCAATATTGACCCATTACTGTGTTTTTGCTTTCATCCTGGACTATTTGTTCTCAAAATATATCTATCTATTCAACTGGCTCATCTGTGAAAAAAATACTGATAGCTGAGTCTGCATCAGAGATTTTCAGTGAGATACAGCATATTCCCCCAATACTCTAAAGGGAAGATTTATAATGTCATTGTAGAATATCATTCAGAGACCGTGGTCCATTAAGTTGCAACTGGTGCTTAACTAATGTGCTTTCTCTCGAAGTGCCTATTTTTCCACAGCAACGGATAGTAATACGCCAAGAAGATGGAGACACGATGGGTGAGAGTTCAGCTCAAAATTGCTATACAGGAGAAAGGCTAACTAGAGTTCAAAGGGAACTTTATATTCATACATGATCATGTGTGAGGCAGTAGACACTTTAATTAGATTAAAAATAATTCTTACCTACCTATACTAGATTTGCTATTTTCACAGCTATTTTAACTAAATTAAAGAAACAGAAGACAAAATAGTATTGGATTTATAAAAACTGTAAATCAACTATCTAGCAAAAGAAAATGGTTATCTTATACTCTGCATTTTCAGATTGAGGGAGAAAAAAGAAATCTTTGCAGTTCTTATTTGCTTTTTATATACCTACGTCCTCAGTTTTTAGTGATGACACCATTGAAAGGTCCAGTTGTAATTATTCTCATAAACAGGAAACTTAAATTTCCACAAAATGTTGCTGGACATCCCCATGTTGAAAATACTTCACATATAGCACCTTAAAAAACTCAGCTGCTTCTTCATCTCAGGCTACTTGTTCCTGTTTATTTGGGGGAAAGAGAATGGAATAGTAATTAACAACCAGGGCTCAGGTGTGAGATTACATGAGTTTGAATCCCAGCTCTGACACTCACTATTTCCTTAACTCTGGACAAGTTTCTCAACCTTCCTGGTCCTGATTTTTCTTTCTGGTGAGAAATGAAGATAATACGAGCACCCATGCCTGAGAGATACATTGTAGGGCTTAATTTTTGAGCTCATAGAAAACTCTATTAACTATTTTGTTGTTATTATTTTTGTTTTCTATCCTGGTTAGTAGCATTGTTCACTTTTCAAATGGCCCAAACTAAAAATTGGAAGGTCAAATACTTAACACCTTTCTTTTAAAATAATTTAGTTACCAAGTATTATTTTTTTATTTATTTATTTTATAAATAGTAGTTTGTATCTGCTAATCTCAAATTCTTATTTTATCCTTACCCTGATCCCTTTTGCCTTTGATAACTATAAGTTTGCTTTCTATGTCTGTGAGTTTCTTTCTGTTTTATAAATAAATTCATTTGTATCATATTTTAGGTTCTACATGTAAGTATTATCATATGATATTTATCCTTGCCTGACTTAATTTAATATGATAATCTTGAGATCCATTCATGTTGCTACAAACATCTTCTTTATCCATCTATCTGCTGATGGACATCTAGGTTGCTTTCACATCTTAGCTATTAAAAAGAGTGCTGCTATGAACATTGTGGTACACGTGTTTCTTTCTAATTACAGTCTTCTCTGGATATATGCCTAGGAATGGGATTGTAGGATCACATGATAACTCTATTTTTTTAGTTTTTTTAAGGAACCTCCATATTGTTTTCCATAGTGGCCACACAAATTTATATTCCCATCAACAGTGTAAGAGGGTTCCCTTTTCTCCACACTCTTCTCAGCATTTATTATTTGTAGATATTTTAATGACCATTTGGACACCAAGTACTATTTCTACTACAGTTATGAGTTCTTTTATCTGTCCCTCTCCTTTTTATTCTATCATAGTAATTCCTGTCTAAATTATGCTTTTCTGTTTATCGAATTAGATTCAACTTTTCTGTTTCCAAACTATTTGTCATATGGCCTTCTGACTTGCCTTGGTAAAAACTGAAATAGGACACATCACTTTCTTTCTCTAAAACCTTTAATAATTCTGGTTATTTACAAAAAAAAATTCCTACACTTTTTAAAATGGTGTCCTAGGTTTCTCAAAATATAATCTAAACTATCCTTCCAAGCTTTATGTTATGTTAAAAATCATTACCATATCCGTATCTGGATTATTTTTTAATTACTTTATTTTAATTGGAGGCTAATTATTTTATGATATTGTAGTGGTTTAGCCATACATTGACATGAATCAGCCATGGGTGTGCATGTGTTACTCATCCTGAACCCCCGCTCCCACCTCCCTCCCCATCCCATCCCTGTGGGTCATCCCAATGCACCAGGCCTGAGCACCCTGTTTCATGCATCGAACCTGGACTGGCGATCTGTTTCACATATGATAATATACATGTTTCAATGCTATTCTCTCAAATCATCCCTCCCTCGCCTTCTACAGAGTCCAAAAGACTGTTCTGTGTCTCTTTTCCTGTCTCACATATAGGGTTATCGTTACCATCTTTCTAAATTCCATACATATATGTGTTAGTATACTGTATTGGTGTTTTTCTTTCTGGCTTACTTCACTCTGTATAATAGGCTCCAGTTTCATCCAGCTCATTAGAACTGATTCAAATGAATTCTTTTTAATGGCTGAATAATATTCCATTGTGTATATGTACCATAGCTTTCTTATCCATTCCTCTGCTGATAGACATCTAGGTTGCTTCCATGTCCTGGCTATTATAAGCAGTGCTGCGATGAACATTGGGGTACACGTGTCTCTTTCAGTTCTGGTTTCCTCGGTGTGTATGTCCAGGAGTGGGATTGCTGGGTCATATGGCAGTTCTATTTCCAGTTTTTAAAGGAATCTCCACACTGTTCTCCATAGTGGCTATACTAGTTTGCATTCCTACCAACAGTGTAAAAGTGTTCCCTTTTCTCCACACCCCCTCCAGCATTTATTTTTTGTAGACTTTTGGATAGCAGCTATTCTGACTGGCATGAAATGATACCTCATTGTGGTTTTGATTTGCATTTCTCTGATAGTGAGGGATGTTGAGCATCTTTTCATGTGTTTGCTAGCCTTCTGTATGTTTTAGGAGAAACGTCTGTATAGTTCTTTGGCCCATTTTTTGATTGGGTCATTTATTTTTCTGGAATTGAGCTGTAGGAGTTGCTTGTATATTTTTGAGATTAATTCTTTTGTCAGATGCTTCGTTTGCTATTTTCTCCCATTCTGAAGGCTGTCTTTTCACCTTGCTTATAGTTTCCCTCGTTGTGCAAAAGCTTTTAAGTTTTAAGTTTAGGTCCCATTTGTTTATCTTTGCTTTTATTTCTGTTACTCTGGGAGGTGGGTCATAGAGGATCCTGCTGTGATTTATGTAGGAGAGTCTTTTGCCTATGTTTTCCTCAAGGAGTTTTATAGTTTCTGGTCTTACTTTTAGATCTTTAATCCATTTTTTAGTTTATTTTTGTGTATGGAGTTAGAAAGCATCCTAGTTTCATTCTTTTACAAATGATTGACCAGTTTTCCCAGCACCACTTGTCAAAGAGATTGTCTTTTCTCCATTGTACATTCTTGCCCCCTTAGTCAAAGATAAGTGTCCATAGGTGCATGGATTTATCTCTGGGCTTTCTATTTTGTTCCATTGATCTATATTTCTGTCTTTGTACCAGGATCATACTGTCTTGATGACTGTAGCTTTGTAGTGTAGCCTGAAGTCAGGCAGGTTGATTCTTCCAGTTCCATTTTTTTTTCTAAATTGATTCTTCCAATCCATGAACATGGTATATTTCTCTATCTGTTTGTGTCATCTTTGATTTCTTTCATCAGTGTTTTATAGTTTTCTGTATACAGGCCTTTTATTTTTTTAGATTGATATATTGCTAAGTATTTTATGCTTTTCTTTGCAATGGTGAATGGAATTGTTTCCTTAATTTCTCTTTCTGTTTTCTCACTGTTAGTGTGTAGGAATGCAAGCATTTCTCTGTGTTAATTTTATATCCTCCAACTTTACTATATTCATTGATTAGCTCTAGTAATTTTCTGATGGAGTCCTTAGGGTTTTCTATGTAGAGGATCATGTCATCTACAAACAGGGAGAGATTTACTTATTCTTTTCCAATCTGGATTCCTTTTATTTCTTTTTCTGCTCTGATTGCTGTGGCCAAAACTTCCAAAACTATGTTGAACAGTAATGGTGAGAGTAGGCACCCTTGTCTTGTTCCTGACTTTAGGGGAAATGCTTTCAATTTTTCTCCATTGAGGATAATGTTTGCTGTGGGTTTGTCATATATGCTTTTATTATGTTGAGGTATATTCCTTCTATTCCTGATTTCTGGAGGGCTTTTATCATAAATGGATGTTGAATTTTGTCAAAGGCTTTTTCTGCATCTGTTGAGATAATCATTTAGTTTTTATCTTTCAATTTGTTAATGTGGTGCATTACATTCATCGATTTGTGGATATTGAAGAATCCTTGCATCCCTGGGATAAATCCCACTTGGTCATGATGTATGATCTTTTTAATATGTTGTTGGATTCTGCTTGCTAGAATTTTCCTAAGGGTTTTTGCATCTATGTTTATCAGTGATATTGGCCTGTAGTTTTCTTTCTTTCTTTCTTTCTTTTTTGTGGCATCTTTGTCTGGTTTTGCTATCAGGGTGATGGTGGCCTCATAGAATGAGTTTGAAGTTTGAGGATGATAGGTGTTAACTCTTTTCTAAATTTTTGGTAGAATTCAGTTGTGAAGCCGTCTGATCCTGGGATTTTTTTTTTTTTTTTCTGGAAGATTTCTGATTACAGTTTCAATTTCCATGCTTGTGTTGCATCTGTTAAGATTTTCTATTTCTTTTTTTTTTTTTTTTTAGTTGGAGGCTAATTACTTCACAACATTTCAGTGGGTTTTGTCATACATTGATATGAATCAGCCATAGATTTACACATATTCCCCATCCCGATCCCCTCTCCCACCTCCCTCTCCACCCGATTCCTCTGGGTCTTCCCAGTGCACCAGGCCCGAGCACTTGTCTCATGCAGCCCACGTGGGCTGGTGATCTGTTTCACCATAGATAGTATACATGCTGTTCTTTCGAAATATCCCACCCTCACATTCTCCCACAGAGTTCAAAAGTGTGTTCTGTACTTCTGTGTCTCTTTTTCTGTTTTGCATATAGGGTTATCGTTACCATCTTTCTGAATTCCAAATATATGTGTTAGTATGCTGTAATGTTCTTTATCTTTCTGGCTTACTTCACTCTGTATAATGGGCTACAGTTTCATCCATCTCATTAGAACTGATTCAAATGAATTCTTTTTAACGGCTGAGTAATATTCCATGGTGTATATGTACCACAGCTTCCTTATCCATTCATCTCCTGATGGGCATCTAGGTTGCTTCCATGTCCTGGCTATTATAAACAGTGCTGCAATGAACATTGGGGTGCACGTGTCTCTTTCAGATCTGGTTTCCTCAGTGTGTATGCCCAGAAGTAGGATTGCTGGGTCATATGGCAGTTCTATTTCCAGTTTTTTAAGAAATCTCCACACTGTTTTCCATAGCGGCTGTACTAGTTTGCATTCCCACCAACAGTGTAAGGGGGTTCCCTTTTCTCCACACCCTCTCCAGCATTTATTGCTTGTAGACTTTTGGATAGCAGCCATCCTGACTGGCGTGTAATGGTACCTCATTGTGGTTTTGATTTGCATTTCTCTGATAATGAGTAATGTTGAGCATCTTTTCATGTGTTTGTTAGCCATCTGTATGTCTTCTTTGGAGAAATGTCTGTTTAGTTCTTTGGCCCATTTTTTGATTGGGTCATTTATTTTTCTGGAATTGAGCTTCAGGAGTTGCTTGTATATTTTTGAGATTAATCCTTTGTCTGTTTCTTCATTTGCTGTTATTTTCTCCCAATCTGGTCAATCACCTCATGTAAGGTGAAAAGACAGCCCTCTATTTCTTCCTGGTTCAGTTTTGGAAAGTTGGGACGATCCCCTGGAGAAGAAAATGGCAATCCACTCCAGTACTATTGCCTGGAAAATCCCGTGGACAGAGGAGACTGGTAGGCTACAGTCCATGGGGTCGGCGCAAAGAGTCAGACACAACTGAGCGACTTCACTTTTTTTTTTTTTTTTTTTTCACTTTCCCGGGATGGATCTCTGCCCCTACCTCTTTTGTCTCTCTTTTTTATCTTTTATATTTTGTCCTACCTCCTTTCAAAGACAATGGGCTGCCTTTCTGGGTCCCTGATGTCCTCTGCCAGCATTCAGAAGTTGCTTTGTGGAATTTGCTCCACGTTCAAATGTTCTTTTAATGAATTTCTAGGGGAGAAAGTGGGCTCCCTATCCTATTCCTCTGCCATCTTAGAACCCTCTCCTCTGGAATTTTTTTAAATTAATTTATTTATTTTTATTGGAGTCTAAATACTTTACAATATTGTGGTGGTTTTTGCCATACATAAACATTAATCAGCAATGGGTGTACATGTGTCCCACTATCCTGAAACCCCTTCAACCTCCCTTTCCTACCTAATCCTCTGGGTTGTTCCAGAGCACCAGCTTTGAGTTCCCTGCTTCATGCATTTAACTTGCACTGGTCATCTATTTTATATATGGTAATACACATGTTTCAATGTTATTCTCACATATCATCCCATCCTCACCTTCTCCCACTTTGTCCAAAAGTCTTTTCTTTACATCTGTGTCTCTTTGGATGTCTTGCATATAAGGTCATCATTACCATCATTCTAAATTCCATATAGACACATAAATATATTATATTGTTGTTTCTCTCTCTGGCATGCTTCACTCTGTATAGCAGCCTCCAGTTTCACCCACCTTATTAGAACTGACTCAACTATGTATTTTTTTTTATAGTTGAGTAATATTCCATTGTGTATATATAACACAACTTCCTTATCCATTACTCTGTTGATGGTCATCTAGGTGGCTCTCATGTCCTAGTTATTGTAAACAGTGTTGCAATACATGGGGTTCATGTGTCCCCTTCAGTTCTGGTGTGTATGCCCAGCAGTTGCATTGCTGGGTCATATGGCATTTGTATTTTGTATTTTTAGGGAATCTCTGCACTGTTCTCCATAGTGGCTGTACTAGTTTGCATTCCCACTAACGGTGTAAGAGGGTTCCCTTTTCTCCACACCCTCCGCAGCATTTATTGTTTGTAGACTTTTGAACTGAACTGATTCTGACTGGTATGAGATGGTACTTCATTGTGGTTTTGATTTGCATTTCCCTGATAATGAGTGATATTGAGCATCTTTTCATGTGTTTGTTAGCCAACTGTATGTTTTAGGAGAAATGTCTGTTTAGTTTGGTGATGCATTATTTTTGATTGGGTCATTTATTTTTCTGGTATTGAGCTGTATGAGCTCACCTGTGAAGCCATTTGATCCTGGACTTTTTTTGCTGGAAGGTTTTTGATTAGAACTTTGGTTTCCATGCTTGTTATGGGTCTGTTAAGATTTTCCATTTCTTTCTGGTTCAGTTTTGGAAGGCTATACTTTTGTAAGAATTTGCCCATTTCTTCCAAGTTGTCCATTTTATGGGCATATAATTGCTCATATTAGTCTGTTATAGTCTTCTGTATGTCTTTGTTGCCTGTTGGGATTTCTCCATTTTCATTTCTAATTTTATTGATTTGATTCTTCTCCCTTTTTCTTTGATGAGTCTGGCTAATGATTCATATATTGTATTTATCTTCTCAAAGAACCAGCTTCTAGTTTTGTTGATTTTTACTGTAGTCTCCTCCCTTTTAGTTTCATTTATTTCTGCTCTGATTTTTATGATTTCTTTCCTTCTACTAAGTTTGGTTTTTTTTTTTTTTTCCTTCTTTTTCTAGTTGTCTTAGATGTTAAGTTATATTGCTTATTTGACGTTTCTCTTGTTTCTTGATGTAGGCTTGTATTGCTATGAATTTCCCCTTTAGCTTTTACTGATCCAATAGGTTTTGGATTGTCCTGTTTTCATTTTCATTTTTTCTATGCATATTTTGATTTCCTTTTTTATTTCTTCTGTGATCTCTTGATTATTCAGAAGCGTGATTTTTAGCCTCCCTATGTTTGTATTATATATATATATATATATATATATATATTATATATGTATATATATGTATAATTTTTTTTTCCTGTAGCTGACATCTAATCTTACTGCATTGTGATTGGAAACGAGACTTGAAATGATTTCAACATTTTTTTTTTTAAATTAGCCAAGACCAGATTTATGGCCCAGGATGAAGAATGCTCCATGTGGACTAGAGGAAAAGGTGAATTCCATTGTTTTTCAGTAAAATGCCCTACAAATATCAATTAGGTCTAACTGATCCATTGTAACATTTAGAACTTGTGTTAACTGCTAACTTTCTGTTTGGTTCATCTATCCTTAGGTGTGAGTGGGGTACTAAAGTCCCCCACTATTACTGTGTTACTATTAATTTCCACCTTCATGCTTGTTGGCATTTGCCTTACATATTGAGGTGATCCTGTGTTGGGTACATATATATTTATAATTGTTGTATCTTCTTGGATTGATCCTTTAATCACTATATAATGTCCTTCTTTGTCTCTTATCATGGTCTTTTTTTTCAAAGTTTATTTTATCTGAAATGCATATTGCTACTCCAGCTTTATTTTGGTCCCCATTTGCATGAAATATCTTTTTTCAACCCTTCACTTTCAGTCTGTATGTGTCCCTAGGTTTGAGGTGGGTATCTTGTAGACAGCATATATAGGAGTCTTCTTTTTGTATCCGTAGTGGCAAACCGCTTCAGTATTCTTGCCTTGAGAGCCCCATGAACAGTATGAAAAGGCAAAATGATAGGATACTGAAAAAGGAACTCCCCAGGTCAGTAGGTGCCCAATATACTACTGGAGATCAGTGGAGAAATAACTCCAGAAAGAATGAAGGGATGGAGCCAAAGCAAAAACAATACCCAGTTGTGGATGTGACTGGTGATAGAAGCAAGGTCCGATGCTGTAAAGAGCAATATTGCATAAGAACCTGATATGTTAGATCCATGAATCAATGCAAATTGGAAGTGGTCAAACGGGAGATGGCAAGAGTGAATGTTGCATTCTAGGAATCAGTTAACTAAAATGGACTGGAATGGGTGAATTTAACTCAGATGACCATTATATCTACTACTGTGGACAGGAATCCCTTAGAAGAAATGGAGTAGCCATGATGGTGAACAAAAGAGTCCAAAATGCAGTACATGGATGCAGTCTCAAAAGTGACAGAATGATCTCTGTTCATTTCCAAGGGAAACCATTCAATATCAAATAATCCAAGCCTATGCCCCAAACAATAATGCTGAAGAAGCTGAAGTTGGATGGTTCTATGAAGACCTACAAGACCTTTTAGAACTAACACCCAAAAAAGATATCCTTTTCATTATAGGGGATTGGAATGCAAAAATAGGAAGTCAAGAAACACTGGCAAATTTGGCCTTGGAGTACAGAATGAAGCATAGCAAAGGCTAATAAAGTTTTGCCAAGAGAACACACTGGTCATAGCAAACACCCTCTTCCAACAACACAAGAGAAGACTCTACACATGGACATCACCAGATGGTCAACACAGAAATCAGATTGATTATGTGTTCTTTCCAGCCAAAGATGGAGACACTCTATACAGTCAGCAGAAACAAGACTGGGAGCTGACTGTGGCTCAGATCATGAACTCCTTATTGCCAAATTCAGACTTAAATTGAAGAAAGTATGGAAAAGCACTAGACCATTCAGATATGACCTAAATCAAATCCCTTATGATTATACAGTGGAAGTGAGAAATAGATTTAAGGGACTAGATCTGATAGACAGTGTGCCTGATGAACTACGGATGGAGGTTCATGACATCGTACAGGAGACAGGGATCAAGACCATCCCCATGGAAAGGAAATGCAAAAAGGCAAAATGGTTATCTGAGGAGGCTTTACAAATAGCTGTGAAAAGAAGAGAAGCGAAAAGCAAAGGAGAAAGGGAAAGATATTCCCATTTGAATGCAGAGTTCCAAAGAATAGCCAGGAGAGACAAGAAAGCCTTCCTCAGCGATCAATGCAAAGAAATAGAGGAAAACAACAGAATGGGAAAGACTAGAGATCTCTTCAGGAAAATTAGAGATAGCAAGGGAATATTTCATGCAAAGAAGGGCTCAATAAAAGACAAAAATGGTAGGTACCTAACAGAAGCAGAAGAAATTAAGAAGAGACGGCAAGAATACACAGAAGAACTGTACAAAAAAGATCTTCATGACCCAGATAATCAGGATGTTGTGATCACTCACCTAGAGCCAGATATCCTGGAATTAGAAGTCAAGTGGGCCTTAGAAAGAATCACTATGAACAAAGCTAGTTGAGGTGATGGAATTCAAGATGAGCTATTTCAAATCCTGAAAGATGATGCTGTGAAAGTGCTACACTCAATATGCCAGCAAATTTGGAAAACTCAGCAGTGGCCACAGGCCTGGAAAAGGTCAGTTTTCATTCCAATCCCAAAGAAAGGCAATCCCAAGGAATGCTCAAACTACTGCACAACTACACTCATCTCACACGCTAGTAAAGTAATGCACAAAATTCTCAAAGCCAGGCTTCAGCAATACGTGAACCGTGAACTTCCAGATGTTCAAGCTGGTTTTAGAAAAGACAGAGGAACCAGAGATCAAATTGCCAACATCCGCTGAATCATCAAAAAAGCAAGAGAGTTACAGAAAAACATCTATTTTTACTTTATTGACTATGGCAAAGCCTTTGACTGTGTGGATCACAATAAACTGTGGAAAATTCTGAAAGAGATGGGAATACCAGACCACCTGACCTGCCTCTTGAGAAACCAAATGCAGGTCAGTAAGCAACAGTTAAAACTGGGCATGGAACAACAGACTGGTTCCAAATAGGAAAAGGAGTATGTCAAGCATGTATATTGTCACCCTGCTTATTTAACTTATATGCAGAGTGCATCATGAGAAACCCTGGGCTGGAGGAGGCACAAGCTGGAAACAGGATTGCTGGGAGAAATATTAATAACCTCAGATATGCAGATGACACCACCCTTATGGCAGAAAGTGAAGAGGAACTAAAAAGCCTCTTGAAGAAAGTGAAAGAGGAAATTGAAAAAGTTGGCTTAAAGCTCAACATTCAGAAAACTAAGATCATGGCATCTGGTCCCATCAGTTCATTGAAAATAGATGGGAAAACAATGGAAACAGTGTCAGACTTTATTTTTGGGGCTCCAAAATCACTGCGGATGGTGATTGCAGCCATGAAATTAAAAGACCCTTACTCATTGGAAGGAAAGTTATGACCAACCTAGATAGCATTAAAAAGCAGAGACATTACTTTGCCAACAAAGGTCCGTCTTGTCAAGGCTATGTTTTTTCCAGCGGTCATGTATGGATGTGAGTGTTGGACTGTGAAGAAAGCTGAGTACTGAAGAATTGATTCTTTTGAACTATGGTGTTGGAGAAGACTCTTGAGAGTCCCTTGGACTGCAAGGAGATCCAACCTGTCCATCCTAAAGGAGATCAGTCTGGGTGTTCATTGGAAGGACTGATGCTGAAGCTGAAACTCCAATACTTTGACCACCTCATGGGCAGAGTGACTTATTGGAAAAGACCCTGATGCTGGGACAGATTGGGGGCAGGAAGAGAAGGGGACAACAGAGGATAAGATGGCTGGATGGCATCACCTACTCGATGGACATGAGTTTGAGTAAACCCTTGGAGTTGATGATGGACAGGGAGGCCTGGCATGCTGCAATTCATGGAGTCGCAAAGAGTCGGACTGAGCGACTGAACTGAACTGAACTGGACAGTCTTTGTCTTTTGGTCAGAGCATTTAACCCATTTGCATTTAAGGTAATTATTGATAAGTATGTTCCTGTTACCATTTACTTTGCTGTTTTGGGTTCCTTTTTATAAACCTTTACTCTGGTTCCTGTTTAGAGAAAACCCTTTCGCATTTGTTGAAGAATTTGTTTGGTGGTGCTGAATTCTTCAGCTTTTGCCTGTCTGTAAAGCTTATTTCTCCTTTGTATCTGAATGAGATCCCTGCTGAATAATGTTGATTGTAGGCTATTCTCTTTCATCACTGTATGTATGTCTTGCCATTCCCTTCTGGCCTGAAGAGTTTCTATTTAAAGATAAGCTGCTATCCTGTTGGGTATCCCCTTGCATATTATTTGCATATCTGGCTTTTAAAATCGTTATCCTACCTTTTTAAGACAGTTTCTCAATTACGTCAACTTTCCCCACGTCTCTAACTACCAAAATTTTATTCATTTTTTAAAGTTATATCTCAAATTTCCTCTGGGAGATACCTCTAATTCTAATTTATTATATCTTATCCTTCTTCATGATTCACCATTATTAAAGCAGCTATCCCATTTTAACTTGCAGACATTAGTATTTTACATTTCTCTCTCCAAGTTCAAGTATAAGCTTCTTCAGAACAGAAATTATATTTTTTTTTCAGTTTTCACTTTGGTCAGTACTTTTAACAGTTTCTATCATGAAGATACTCAATAAATGTTTGTTAAATAGAACAAAGAATTTTGATAGCATTAATTACACTCTTTTGTCAAGCCTTCTGATACACAATGGAAACAAACCATGATACAAAGTTCTTGCTCTTAACATGGTGATAGTAAATTAAACTCAATTTTGTGGACCTACAAAAAGGAATTCAAATGTGTGTGGTTCTTAATTTCTACAATTATTACATGCAGTCAAGCCTGGCAGTTGAAAAGGCTGAGATAACCCATGAGGAAGAACTAGTTCGTATCTGACTTTGCATAGGAAAAAGAATCCCGTTATGTGTAGGATAGTATTATAGACTGAATATTTGTATCCCTTCAAATTCATATGGTATCTATACTAGCAGGTATGGTGTTTGAGAGGTAATTAAACTTTGATTAGGTCATGAAAGTGCAGTACCCATGTTGAGATTAGTGTCTCTATACAAATAAGAAAGGACATCATAGCTTCCTCTCTCCATCACGTGAGGATGCAGAAAGAAGGTGGCCGTCTATAAGCCAGGAAGTGAACTTAACAAAGAACCGCATCTGATGGGTGCTTGATCTTGGACTGTTCAGCCTTCAGAAAAATATCTGTTGTTTAAGCCACCCAGTGTATAGTATTTTGTTATGGTAGCCCAAGCTAAGAGAGATTAGCTTATGTGTTTCTCAGTACCAGTTCCTGAGAACTCTGTGAGACCTCTTTTCATTTTCAATTGATCCTCATCCAGATTCTAGAAAGAATGGGACGCTTGTGGAGAATCACAATCAGAAAATACTTTCCAGTGTTGTTTAATGCTAGATTTCCAGAAAAGATGAACCTCATCACTGAGTGTGATCTTATAGTACCTGAATAACATTACATTTTTCATTTATTCATTTGTGAAATATCAGAAAACACACACAAAAAGAATTTACCCATTATATCATGCTTATTATATCAGTTTAAAATAAACTTCTTTTCATTACCTACCACTATTTAAAAGTAATTCAATTTAATTCCCTCCCTAGTTTACATTTTACAAGCAGTTATTTAACATATGTATCTTCTCCCACAAGCTTTAGAATCTGTTCACTTCTGTCACTCAGTCACGTTCAACTCTTTGTCACCCCATGGACTTCATCATGCCAGGATTCCCTGCCCATCACCAACTCCCAGAGCTTGATCAAACTCATGTTCATTGAGTCGGTGACGCCATCCAACCATCTCATTCCTCTGTCATCCCCTTCTCCTGCCATCAATCTTTCCCAGCCCCAGAGTCTTTTCCAATGAGTCAATTCTTCGCAGCAGGTGGCCAAAGTATTGGAGCTTCAGCTTCAGCATCAGTCCTTCCAATGAATATTCAGGTACTGATTTCCTGATCGACTGGTTGGATCTCCTTGCAGTCCAAGGGGCTCTCAAGAGTCTTCTCCAACACTACAGTTCAAAAGCATCAATTATTTGGTGCTCAGCTTTCTTTATGGTCCAACTCACTTATCTATACATGGCTACTGGAAAAACCATAGGTTTGACTAGATAGACCTTCGTTAGTAAAGTGGTGTCTCTGCTTTTTAATATGCCATCTAGGCTTGTCATAGCTTTTCTTCCAAGGAGCAAGGATCTTTTAATTTCATGGCTGCAGTCACCATCTGCAGTGATTTTGGACTCCAAGGAAATAAAGATGTGTAGTTTATCTCATATCCACAGTACTTAGCACATTTCCTCATAGGTATTAATCAGTATCAATTCTTCAGTGTTTACTAAGTATTTCAAACTGTGTTAAATATTTAAAATGTAAAATTTTATTTTTATAAAATACTGATAGATTGATGCTACTGTAATCTCCATATTTCACAAGATACAACTAAAGATTTGATAAGTATGGAACTTGTCTTACTATGGAACTTGTTTACCCTACTCATGAATAGTGAGTGCTGAATTTAAACAGTGAATCTATTCATGAAATCCTGAGCCAAACCACTCACTCTGTTATATTGTTTTTAACTATGTTTAAGCTAATAAGTTTATTAATACCCTATAAAGATGGTTTGAGGAAATAGAATTCTGCTTTGTTTAGTCATTCTGTCCTACTCATCCACTTGCTTATTGAACTACTGAGGAAAATTAGTTTTGAAAATCCAGTGAAAATGAAAGTGTTAATAATCTGGGTCAATGGATATGAGCTATGAAAAAAACATTGTTGTTACCTTTGAAGTTAATCACATGACTCTGAACAATGTTTATCTTCATAATTACATATTCCTTAGGCTAATATTGAAATGAGGCCAAGCCTGGGAAAAACTTTTTGAGCCCCTTATGATAGAAAAATGGAAAGGCAAATTCAACCCCTATTAAATATTCTAAAATTAAATGTTTTCAGCAGATAATTCTTAGCATAGTATATTCACTTGTGGATAACAGAGATTTTGTATCTGGCCTTCAAAAGTGATTAGAATATACTTGATTCTATATGTGTATTGATCAAATGCCTCTCCCACCTGAAATCAGGCAATACATATTACCTTTGCCACACACTGCTGCTTAATTATTTCTGATCTCAGCTCTGCGAATCACTAGCAAATGCTCTTGGGATACAAATGTCAGCTCAGCTTCTCTATAAAATGGGAGGAAAAGGATAGTTTCATGAGCGTGGCCTTTCCCTTGATACTGGTATTAATTCCTAAAAATGCCTCCCTAAAATCCCACCTCTTGGGAACATAGCAGAAAAGCTAATAGAGAATTTCTAAGATCCATTTCTAATGCCAGCAATTCTAAACTCCATGACATAATGCATTAAAAGAATGTTTTATTTTGATGTGTGCATATCTTAGATATTCAGTTACCCTTCATGTTCCCTTGAGGTCAGCAATCTCATTTTGCATATTTTGCCACATCCATGTTGACTTATCAATAAATATTTGCCAAAGCAATGCATGAACAGGCACAACTTCACAATTACCAGATCCAACATACTCATGAATGGAAGGAACGTGTGCATGCATGTGTGTTAAATCAATTTAGTTGTTTCCAACTCTTGGGGACCCCATGGACTGTAGCTACCAGGCTCCTCTGTCCCTGAGATTCTTCAAGCAAGAATACTGGAACAGGTTGCCATGCCCTCCTCCAGTAGATCTTCCTGAGCATGGGTTTGAACTGGCTTCTTTATTTCTCCTGCATTGATAGACGTGTTCTTTACCACTAGTGCCAGCTTATGTATCTCAGGGGCATCTGGTTCACTATTGTGAGGAAGGCAGGACAGGGCAGTATCAATAAAAGAATACCTCCTAGCAAATGCAATCTGAATTATATTAGTTCTACTGCCCAAGAAAGTTACTGCTTCAATACACCCACTATTTGTTCAGGATTTTTCTTTCTGTAGCTAACTTTTTTTTTTTCCCCCCATGCTTCTGGTTGTATTCAGTATAACTTTTCTCTAGTTACTTTCCCATCTAGGCTACATTCTTTCACTCTGAGATGGAAGGTTTGATTTATCCATACCCAACCATCCACTTTCATGTCTCATAGGACACTGATGCCTGTTCCTTCATTGTAGTTTGATGTCCATTTGGCAATGAAGATAGTGGCAAGCAAAGGGAGTTGCCAAAAGTAAAGAAAAGAACTTGGAGAGATAAGTTTATTCTGTAGAATATTAGGTAGAACATAATATGGTGAGGCAAGGAGGGAGATATGCCAAGAGAGAAGAAAATTGCTTGAGGTGAATTAATTAACTAAAATTAAAATAAGAATTTTCTATTTGAGGAAACACTATGTCAAACTTTTTTTTTTTTTCAAAATAATTCTTTTCCAGTGATCAATGCAAAGAAATAGATAAAAATAATAGAATGGGAAAGACTACAGATCTCGTCAAGAAAATTAGAGATACCAAGGTAACATTTCATGCAAAGATGGGCACAATAAAGGACAGAAATGGTATGGACCTAACAGAAGCAGAAGAAATTAAGATGAGGTGGCAACAATACACAGAAAAACTATACAAAAAATATCTTCATGACCCAGATAATCATGACGGTGTGATCACTGACCTAGAGCCAGATATCCTGGAGCCCAAAGTCAAGTGAGATTTAAGAAACAGCACTATAAACAAAGCTAGTGGAGGTGATGGAATTCCAGTTGAGCTATTTCAAATCCTAAAAGGTGATGCTGTGAAAGTGCTGCACTCAATATGTCAGCAAATATGGAAAACTCAGCAGTGGCCACAGGACTGGAAAAGGTCAGTTTTCATTCCAATCCCAAAGAAAGGCAGTTCCAAAGATTGTTCAAACTATCACACAATTGCAGTCATCTCACACGCTAGTAAAGTAATACTCAAAATTCTCCAAGCCAGGCTTCAACAGTATGTGAACCATGAACTTCCAGATGTTCAAGCTGGATTTAGAAAAGGCAGAGGAACCAGAGATCAAATCGCCAATATCAGTTGAATCATCAAAAATGCAAGAGAGTTCCAGAAAAACGTCTACTTCTGCTTTACTGACTATGCCAAAGCGTTTGACTGTGCGGATCACAACAAACTGTGGGAAATTCTTAAAGAGATGGACATACCAGACAAGATGACCTGTCTCCTGAGAAATCTGTATGCATGTCAAGAAGCAACAGTTATAACTTGTCATGGAAAAACAGACAGGTTCCAAATCAGGAAAGGAGTCCTTCAGGGCTATATGTTGTCACCCTGCTTATTTAACTTCCATGCAGAGTACATCATGAGAAACGTTGGGCTGGAGGAAGCACAAGTTGGAATCAAGATTGCCGGGAGAAATATCGATAACCTCAGATACGCAGTTGACACCACCGTTATGGCAGAAAGTGAAGAAGAACTAAAGAGACTCTTGATGAAAGTGAAAGAGGAGAGTGAAAAAGTTGGCTTAAAACTCAATATTCAGAAAACTAAGATCATGGCATCTGATCCCATCACTTCATGGCAAATAGACTGGGACACAATGGAAACAGTGACAGACTTTATTTTGGGGGGCTCCAAAATCACTGCAGTTGGTGACTGCACCCATGAAATTAAAAGATGCTTGCTCCTTGGAAGAAAAGCTGTAACAAACCTAGACAGCTTATTAAAAAACAGAGGTATTACTTTGCCAACAAAGTTCTGTCTAGTCAAAGCTATGGTTTTTCCAGTAGTCCTAAATGGACGTGAGAGTTGGACCATAAAGAAAGCTGAGCACTGAATAACTGGTGCTTTTGAACTTTTTGGTGTTGGAGAAGGCTCTTGAGAGTCCCTTGAACTGCAAGGAGATCCAACCAGTCCATCCTAAAGGAGATCAGTCCTGAATATTCTTTGGAAGAACTGATGCTGAAGCTGAAATTCCAATACTTTGTCCACCTGATATGAAGAACAGACTTATTTGAAAACACCCTGATGCTGGAAAAGATTGAAGGTGGGAGGATTAGGGGACATTGGAGGATGAGATGGTTAGATGGCATCACTGACTCAGTGGACGAGTTTGGTTAAATTCTGAGAGTTGGTGATGGACAGGGAGGCCTCGTGTGCTATGGTCCATGAAGTTGCAATAAATTGGACGCGACTGATCAAGTGAACTGACTTACTGACTGATGTAATTTTTAGGAGAGACAAGAAGGCCTTCTTCAATGAACAGTGCTTAATAATAGAAGAAAACAACATAAGTGGAAAGACTAGTTATTTCTTCAGGAAAGTTGGAAACAATCAAGAAAATATAAAAATGGTAGAGACCTAGTATACCTTGAGGAGATCAAGATAAGTTGGAAAGAATGCACAAAAGAACTGAACAAAAAAGATCTTTAGAACCGGCTTACTATGATGGGTGGTTAGTCACCCAGAGCCAGACATTGTGAACTGCAAAGTCAAGTGGACCTTAAGAAGTACTGCTGTTAATAAAGCTAGTGGATGGGATGAAATTTCAGCAGAACTATTTGAATCATTAAAGGAGGATGCCATCAGGATTTTGCATTCATTATGTCAACAAATCTGGAAGACCCAGCAGTGGCCACAGAACTGGAAAAGTGAATCCTCATCCCAGTCCCAAGAAGGATAGTACCAAAGAATATGCTAACCATCGGACAGTTGCACTCATCTTCCATGTCTAAAAGTCATGCCTAAAATCTTGCATGCTAGGCTTCAGCATTATGTGAACAAAGAACTTCCAGAAGTCGAAGTGAGAAAAGGAAGAGGAACTAGAAATCAAATTGCCAACATTCGCGGGATTATAGAGAAAGAAAGGGAATTTCAGAAAAACATCTCTTTTTCAGTGACTATGCTAAAGCCTTTGACTGTGTGGATCATGAAAAACTCTGCAAAACTCTTAGAGAGATGGGAATACCAGCCCATATTACTGTTTCCTGAGAAACCTGTATGTGGGTCAAGAAACAAAAGCTAGAATCTTGTATGTGACAAATGACTGGTTCAAGGTCAAGAAAGGAGGACAACAGGGCTATCTGATGTCACCCTGTTTGTTTAAACTATAAGCTGAGCATATCATGAGAAATGCCAGGCTGAACGAGTTACATGTAAATCCATGGCTGATTCAAAGAATAAAAAAAAAATAAATAAATAAAAATAAAAAAAAAAAAAAGATAGGTGAGAGAAACATCAACAACCTCAGATATGCAGATGATGCCACTCTAATAGCAGAAAAGGAAAAGGAAATAAAGAGCCTCTTGCTGAGGGTGAAGGAGGAGAGTGAAAGAGCCAGGTAAAGACTAAATATTAAAAAACAAAAACAAAAATCTAAGATCATGGCATCTGGCCCCATCACTGCATGGCAAACTGAAGAGGCAAATGAAATGGTGACAGATTTCCTCTTCTTGGGCTCTAAAATCACCACAGACAGTGACTGTAGCCATGAAATCAGAAGACTATTGCTTCTTGGCAGGAAAGAGATGACAAAACTCGACAGTGTGTTGAAAAGCAGAGACATTACTCTGCCAACAAAGGTCCGTATAATCAAGACTATGTTCTTCCCAGTGGTCACACACAGTTGTGAAAGTTGGACCATAAAAAAGACAGAATGCCAAAGAATTGAAGCCTTCAAACAGTGGTGCTAAAGAAGGCTCCTGAAAGCCCCTTGGAGAGCAAGGAGATCAAACCAGTCAATTTTAAGGGAGATCAACCATGAATAATCATTGGAAGTACTGATGCTGAAGCTGAAACTCCAGTATTTTGGTCACCTGATGCCAACAGACAGCTCATAGGAAAAGCCCTTGATGCTGGAAAAGATTGAGGGCAGAAGAAGAGGAAGAGGGCATCAGAGGCTGAGATGTCTGGATGACATCACTGATGCAGTGAACATGAACTTGGGCAAATTCCGGGAGATGGTGAGGAACAGGGAGGTCTGACATGCTGCAGTCCATGGCGTCACAAAGAATCAGACATGACTGGGTGACTGAAAAACAACAATGTAATTTTTAGATATATAACACATTGTTTTGTTTTGTGGTGTGTTTGTGTGTGTGTGTTAATGGCTCAGCTTGCTTATGCTTTATTTTCTTAAATTTCTGGAGCACTACTGATGACCATGTGTAACATAAAGAGAAAACTCCACGTATATAGAACTACCTAAGACTGACTGGCTTTTCTTTTTAATTTTTTTTAGTTGAAGGATACTTGCTTTACAGAATTTTACTGTTTTATGTCAAACCTCAACATGAATCAGTCATATGTATACACATACCCCCTTCCTTTTGAAACCCCCTCCCATCTCCCTCCCCATCCCACCCCTCCAGGTGGATACAGAGCTGCTGTTTGATTTCCTGATCCATACAGCAAATTCCCGTTGGGTATCTATTTACATATGGTAATATAAGTTTCCATGTTACTCTTTCCATACATCTCACCCTCTCCTCCCATCTCCCCATGTCCATAAGTCTATTCTCTATGTCTGTTTCTCCATTGTCACCCTGTAAATAAACTCTTCAGTACCGTTTTTCTAGATTCCATATGTATATATGTTAGAATACAGTATTTATCTTTCTCTTTCTGACTCACTTCACTCTGTATGATAGGTTCTAGGTTCATCCACCTCATTAGAACTGGCTCAAATGCTTTCCTTTTTATGGCTGAGTAATATTCCACTGTGAATGGCTTTTCTTTATGATTCCTTTCATTCATTCCTTTTCCCTTTCCCCTTATCCCCCCAAAGTATATTTATTTCTAATGAGGTGTTTACTTCTTTACAAAAGGGTCTAAGAGTGAACTGGCCTACATTGGCTACAAAAGTTTGTTGACCCAAGCACATCATACATGTGTGTCAGGGGGCTGAGGGGTGGGGGTAGGGTGCCCTTCTGTAGTCTGTTACTTCCTACACTTTGAACTTCAAAATGTAATGACAAAGTAGTGTGTGTGGAGTGTGTGCAGATGTGTGCTCACTAGTTACTAATTCTATGATTTGCACTTTGCTTCATTTTGATCTTCAAAGTTTTCTTTTGCTCCTTCAGTTAATAAGGAAATATATGTATTTTTATAAAACTGACTGTACTTCACTAAAAATAAAAATCTCATCTACAGAAAAGATAAATATAAATCAAAGATTTGCTCACCCTGCAAAGGAATTCACTAAAGGTTTCTTTCCTTCAGTATATTTCAAATACAAAATTTATACCAATGTACTTAACTCATTACATCAGGAATACATAAAAGTATATTTAAACTATATACTATGTACTTAGGATATTTAACAGTCCAGGAAGCAACGAGAGAAAGAAAAAAAATTGTTTAATGAGTACATGTCATAGTTTATTTGGCTCTATATTAGAGGTCCCTAACCTTTTTGGCACCAAGGACTGGTTTCATGAAAGACAAATTTCCAAGGCATTAGTGATGGGGAGCTTCTACTGAATCTTTACTTGCTAGTCGGCTGCTCCCCTCCTACTATGCAGTCCAGTTCTTAACAGGTAGTAGACTGGTACTGGTGTGCAGCCTAGAGGGGTGGAGGACCCCTCTTCTATATGATTCATCTGAGATCTTAGTAATGCTATTGAATGCTTATATTCTTGCTGACGAATATTGGTCACTTGTTCACTCATTTATTCAGCCAGTCATTTAAAAAAAAAAATGAGTTTCTACTAAAACAAATCTCTGTGGATGTTGACTGTGGCCATGAAATTAAAAGACACTTGCTCCTTGGAAGAAAAGCTATGACAAACCTAGGCAGCATATTAAAAAGCAGAGATATCACTTTATGAACAAAGGCCCATAGAGTCAAAGCTATGGTTTCTTCAGAAGTCATGTACAGATGTGAGAGTTGGACCATAAAGAGGGCTGAAGAATTGATGTGTTCGAACTGCAGTGCTGGAGAAGACTCTTGAGAGTCCCTTGGACTGCAAGGAGATCAAACCAGTCAATCCTAAAGGAAATCAGTCCTGAATATTCATTGGAAGAACTGATGCTAAAGCTGAAACCCCATTACTTTGGCCACTTGATGAGAAGAGCCAACTCATTCTAAAAAAAACCTTGATGCTGGGAAGGATTGAAAGGAGAAAGTGAAGGGGATGACAGAGTATGTGATGGCTGGATGACATTATCAACTCAAAGGACATGAGTTTGAGCAAACTCTGAGAGATACTAAGGAACAGGGAAGCTTGGTATGCTGTAGTCCATGGGGTCGCAAAGAGTCAGACATGACTGAGCAACTGAACAGCAACTATAACTTAGTTGATTTTTAAATGTATTACAGTTCAAGTAAGAGACACTGGCAATAAAGAGAGTTCTTTTCATAGGCAATAACAGCAAAGGAGCAGAGCACATACAGACACAGTAACAGAATAAAACATTGTTGGACATTGCTAGTAATCAGCATTATGGCCTCTCAACCAATCAAGAAGTTGAGCTTTCAACATCACTCATTATCAGATAAATGCAAATCAAAACCTCAATGAGATACCATTATACACCAGTCAGGATGGCTGCTATCCAAAAGTCTACAAGCAATAAATGATGGAGAGGGTGTGGAGAAAAGGGAACCCTCTTACACTGTTGGTGGGAATGCAAACTAGTACAACCACTATGGAGAACAGTGTGGAGATTCCTTTAAAAACTGGAAATAGAACTGCCATAGGACCCAGCAATCCCACTCCTGGGCATACACACTGAGGAAACCAGATCTGAAAGAGACATGTGTACCCCAATGTTCATCACGGCACTGTTTATAATAGCCAGGACATGGAAGCAACCTAGATGCCCATCAGCAGAGGAATGGAGCTGTGGTACATATACACAATGGAATATTACTGAGCCATTAAAAAGAATTCATTTGAATCAGTTCTAATGAGGTGGATGAAACTGGAGCCCATTATACAGAGTGAAGTAAGCCAGAAAGAAAAACACTGATACAGTATACTAATGCATATATATGAAATTGAGAAAGATGGTAACAATAACCCTATATGTAAGACAGAAAAAGAGACACAGAGGTATAGAACATATTTTTGGACTCTATGGGAGAAGGCGAGGGTGGGATGTTCTGAGAGAACAGCATCAAAACATGGATATTATCAAGAAACAGATCACCAGTCCAGGTTGGATGCATGAGACAAGTGCTCAGGGCTGGTGCACTGGGATGACCCAGAGGGATGGGATGGGGAGGGAGGTGGGAGGGGGGTTCAGGATGGGGAACACATGTAAATCCATGGCTGATTCACGTCAATGTATGGCAAAAACCACTACAATATTCTAAAGTAATTAGCCTCCAACTAATAAAAATAATTCGGGGAAAAAAATCACTGTAAAAAAAAAAGTTGAGCTTTGTTCTATTCATTTACAATCCTTGTTAAGGTGTTATCACATCTAGGCTTTAGCGTATCTTTGAAATTCTACTTTTACCTCAGAGTGTTTTTTGAGGACTAATCAGACCAATATATGTAGATCACTTAACGTCTCAATAACCATTAACTTCCTATTGTATAATTATCATTACTATTTTATCATTACGAGTACTATGATTATTTGTCTTGTCTTGAATAATTTAGATGTTTCCCTCTTTCTTTGGCAGGTGAGAATCGGCCTTCTTACTCTCAGTCATTAGTCTTCCCAGCCCAGTGGTCAGCATTTTCAGTTAGGTAATTCTTCATGCTATAAGTGGAGCTATTTATCGAAACTTAGCAAATTTCTTCCTCATGTACAAGAAAAAGTCGTCCTGGAATATTCTCTGCCCATTGAAATGTGCACTCAGGCGGTGACACGGAAATCAGTACAGTGGAGTTAATGATCTGGTTCCGTTAACAATTGCTCATTTGGGTGGTAAGTGACCTGAGATGAAGAGAAAATGTAATTTTGCCTGCCAATACAGTGAAAAATGGTGACCATTACAGTTCTTTAGAGATTATAATCAATGATACTTTTTATTGGCTCAATTGAACTACATTGTAGCCAATTAAATACCTGTTTAGATGATGTGAGGTAAAAATGAAAGAGTCTAGAGTCTTTCGTGGTTGGCACAAAATTAGCTCCTGTGCAATAGCTTTAGCCTTAATGCCTTTTAATGTCAAGAGGTCACCTTGTTCACCTGGCAAATCAACCTGTTCTTTAACCAAGGAATTTTGATCTCCACGTTAAAAACAAAAACTGTTTTAAAGTTTTTATATCTTTAAAGAGGAAAATGGTTATCTTTCCACCTATTTGTAAATTAAGTTTTCATTGTTGCTTTCTTAAATGTGTGTGAATATTTATTTTATATGGAAATTGCCAACTTAAGTGAGATTTGCTTTTAACTGACTGTACTATGGACAACTTATTGAGAACTTTAAAGCCACCATACCCTTTTATTATTCAGAAAGCCATGCTATTGAACATTCATGCAATGTTTAGTATAATATTATTGTTTGGATCCAGTTATGCAGAAGTATGATTTCCTTTCATAAGAATCATTATAGCACGAAAGTGTGACTATATAGAATAAAACTTTTGGTTTAAGTTTCCCAAATATTTAGTATTGCCTGATATTCACCATGTTTTCAAATCTAACTGCAAGTTTTGCTCCTAAAAAGAACGCACCCTGGAATTTTCTAAATTTAGTATGACCAATAATAGAAATGTTTTCTACACTTATTATCAGAACAGTTTCATAACATAAAAATAGACATATGTCACTAAATTATTCAGGTAGACCCATTTCTTATCCTAAACATACTGAAAGAAATTGAAGTGAGAGAATTCTGTTTCTTCTATGCCTTTTTCCAAATTTTAAAATTTGTTTTTGTTTCAACCATCGCTGAGCACTTAGTTTGTGACAGACATTGTAATAAAAGCTAGATGCACAAAGATGAATAGGGCACAGAAATTTTCTTTTAAATTTTTACAGTCTTGTCTTTCCACATATAGATAAGCCAGTTTTACCTTTCAGTGACTTGATATTGCCAAAAGGGAGTGGGGGAATGTTATCTGGGCAGGAGGTGAATGGAGCCACTGCGATACCTGTAAAATGTCATCATTAACAGATATTCTATGGCTATTTAGTTCAGCAGAATTTATGCCTGCTTTGAAGGAAAGTAGCTGAATTCTTTTATCAAAAGAGCTGTTAGAACATTGACCAGCAGGACACTATTTAATTACAGACATAGTACTTTGTTATGGTCTAGGGAAGACTGAAAGAGGGTTGGAGTAAGGAGAAAAAAATAAAAACTTCTGTTTTATAAGGAGATTTGTAGTTCTAAAAAAGTTTTGTTTTGTTTTGTTTTTGCTTGTCTTAAACTGTAAGCACCAAGAAAAATATATGATGTTTTCTTTTTGTTTTTACAGTTTGGTTGATTTATTCAATTTTTTATTTTAAAAACTTTTTTTAACTTGCAAAATTGAGTCAAGAAGACATATAAAATATAAATCATAATCTATATTTTTAAAAAGCTGAAGCTAAAACTCTTCCCCCCAAAAGCTGCTAGAATCTAGAATTCTACCCCAAGAAAATGAATTCTTGTATCCACCAAAACACACATACAGAGGGTTTGTTGTACTTTCATTCACAACAGTCAAACTTTAGAAGTAGTTTGAGTGTTCATGAACATTAAATGGGTAAATAGATAAGATGTTAAGTATTCTGCCGCTGCTGCTAAGTCGCTTCAGCTGTCTCTGACTCTATGCGACCCCATGGACTGCAGCCCACCAGGCTCCTCCGTCGATGGGATTTTCCAGGCAAGAGTACTGGAGTGGGGAGCCATTGCCTTCTCCGTAAGTATTCTAGGCAGAGGAAACAAGAAATATGATGTAATATAGTGCATTCAAGGTTCTAATTTTTTATGACTAGAATATAAGCATTAGGGAGAGATCAGAAAGTGAAGTATACTAGCTTAGCTAGAAAAATAGGAAAGATGAATAGAGAATCATTAAAAAAATATTAAGAAGTTTACACTTTTTACTAAGAAAGCCATTGGCAAGTTTTAAACAAGGAAGTAGTTTGATCAGATGAATGTGGAGTTTAGAAGGCGGATTCAAGTCAAGTATGGCAAAACCAAAACAATGTTGTAAAATAAAATTAATTAATTAATTTTAAAAAATTAAAAACAAATAAATAAATAAAAAGAAGGAGGGTATGGCTGCATCAGTTCAGGGGCTCAGTCGTGTCCGACTCTTTGCGACCCCACGAATCGCAGCACGCCAGGTCTCCCTGTCCATGACCAACTCCCGGACTTTACTCAAACTCATGCCTATCGAGTCAGTTATGCCATCCAGCCATCTCATCCTCTGATGCCCTGTTCTTCTGCCTCAATCTTTCCCAGCATCCGGGACTTTTCCAATGAGTCAGCTGTTATATCAGATAACCAAAATACTGAAGCTTCATCTTTAGCATCAGTCCTCCAATGAGTATTCAGGGTTTATTTCCCTTAAGATTGACTGGTTTGATTTCCTTGCTCTCCAAAGGGCTTTTAAGAGTCTTCTCCAGCACCACAGTTCAAAGGCATCAGTTCTTTGGCGTTCTTCCTTCTTTATGGTCCAGTTCTCACAACCGTACATTATCACTGGGAAGACCATAGCCTTGACTATACAGACCTTTGTTGGCAGACTAATGTCTCTGCTTTTCTACTCACTGTCTAGGTTTGCCACTGCTTTCTTGCCAAGAAGCAATCGTCTTCTGATTTCACAGCTGCAGTCACCATCCACAGTGGTTTTAGAGCCCAAGAGGAGGAAATCTGTCACTACTTCCACCTTTTTCCCTTTTATTTCCCATGAAAATCACTGCAGATTGTAACTGCAGTCATGAAATTAAAAGACGCTTTCTGTTTGGGAGAAAAGCTATGACAAGCCTAGACAGCACATTAAAAAGCAGAAACATTAATTTGCTAGAAGGTTCATCTGGTCAAAGCTATGGCTTTTCCAGTACTCATGTTTGGATGTGAGAGCTGGACCATAAAGAAAGCTGAGAGCTGAAGAATTGGTGAACTGTGGTGGAATTTTGAACTGTGGTGTTGGAGAAGACTCTTGAGAGTCTCTTGGACTGCAAGGAGATCAAACCAGTCAGTCCTAAAAGAAATCAGTCCTGACTATTCATTGGAAGGACTGATGCTGAAGCTCCAGTACTTTGGCCACCTGGTGCAAATAACTGGCTTATTGGAAAAGACCCTGATGCTGGGAAAGATTGAAGGCAGGAGGAGAAGGGGATGACAGAGGATGAGATGATTGAATGGCATCACTGACTCAATGGGCATGTGTTTGAGCAAGCTCCAGGAGTTGGTGATGGACAGGGAAGCCTGGTGTGCTGCAGTCCATGGGGGTCACAGATAATTGGACACAACTGAGTGACTGAACTGAACTGAATGAGATCAGATGCCATGATCCTATGTTTTTTAATATTTAGTTTTAAGCCAGCTCTTTCACTCTTCTCCTTCACTCCATCAAGATGTTCTTAATTTCCTCTTCACTTTCTGCCATTAGAGTGGTATCATCCACATATCTGAGGTTGTTGATGTTTCTTCTCCCTGTCTTGATTCCAGCTTGTAACTCATCCAGCCTAGCATTTCTCATGATGTGCTCTCTGTATAGGTTAAATTAAAAAGGGTGACAGCAGACAGGCCTGCAATATTCCTTTCTTGATCTTGAACCAATCAGTTGTTCCATACAGGTCCTAACTGTTGCTTCTTGGCTTGAATAGAGGTTTCTCAGGAGACATGTAAGATGGTCTGGTATTCCCATCTCTTTAACAGCTTTCCACAGTTTGCCATGTTCCAGACAGTCAAAGGCTTTAATGTAGTTGATGCAACAGTGGTAGATGTTTTTCTGGAACTCTCTTCCTTTCTCTATGATACAGCAAATAGTGGCAATTTGATTTCTAGTTCTTCTTCCCTTTCTAAACCCAGCTTGGACATATGGAAGTTCTTGGTTCACATAAGGCTGAAGTATAGCATACAAGATTTTAAGCATGACCTTACTAGCATGGGGGATGAGTGCAACTGTCCAATGGTTAGCACATTCTTTAGTACTAGGCTTGCTGACAGTATCATTTCCAGACAGTAGGCAAATTATCTGGACTTCGGTGCTCTTCTGATTCTCATCTGACAATGTAAGAAAAGTGTCAAAGTTGAAGTCAGTTCATAGTTGAACTGACCACATATGAACATTGAACACAAATGACCTCTTTAACTTAATCATTGTGACAGGGAGCAAAGAGTTGGGTAAAAGCATACATATCCTTTAGTATTTTGGATAGCAGAATCTATGACTTCATACAAAAGAGATATGATTTTTTAGTATGAGGTTCTGAAGAGAAGATGAATTGTATTAGAAGCTCTAGTAACAGCAACTCAGACTATGTGATGAATAATACACTACACATTGTATCAAAGAGGAGCCAAAAAGTATGCATAAAACACCATGTTTCTTTCATTCTTTCAATAAATTTTTAAGTGACTACTATATGACAGACAATGTTTAGTGCTACTGAGAGTGACTTTTCTTGTAGAGTTTATGATCTAATGGGGAATAGAGAGAAGAACACAGACAAGAATATCATGGTCACAAGTACTGTGTGGGGGGAAGTTGATAATAATACAGTACATCGAAGTAGACCACCAAACCTGGGTTTGCAGGGCAGTTATCCTTAGTAATATAGTTCATATGTGTATGCTTGGGGAATGAGTAAGATTTTGTTAAACAAAGGCTGGGAAAACATGCTTCTAAGAGGAGGCAACAATGTAAGTTCATATCCAGAAAATCATGTTTTCAAGTGATCTTCCCAAAGATCTCAGAATTTTTAAAAAATGGAATGAAGAACATAGCACAAATAATGGAGTGAAGAACATAAATTTCGTGGTGTAGATACAAGTTTTACAGTAGAATAAAAAGTAAAATTAATGGCCTGATTTTTTAAGAATTCTAAGAGTGGCCATGTAGGGAATTGTTTTTAGAGTCAGAGAAATTCCAAAGAATAGAGAATCCTGTCGATGAGGACAAGATATTCAATACTAACAAATAACATAGAGAAAGCTTTTTTTTTTTTTTTTCCTATCTCAGAGAGAAGTCTTCAGAGTGGAAAGGGATGAATAAACCCCCTTTAAGCAAGAAAAAGAAACACATAATGGGGTGAAAATACATTAGAGGGACTTCTGTATTTAATAAATGTATCCAAATCTCCTGGCCCATTCTACATTCTTGTCAGTGCTAAGATTCAACAGAGCAAGAGTTACAGCGTGTATGGCTGCTCATTAAAAAATAACCTTCGGCTAGTAAGATACTCTATTCAGCAAAATTAATCAGACTGCCCTTGACAATGATGACATATTTCTGTCTTTTGGTACATTAACTAGGATTCCTGGCAAAGATATAGGGGCCAAGGAGATCATAGTGGGTAGCGGGAGAGGGATTTACAGAACTTGAACCTTTCTTTGAGAAGACACAGACATTTTAAATATTTTTCATTGATCAAACATTGACAATTTTACAGTTTAGCAGAGCAAATATATCTGTGACTACAATTCATGAAGTCAATTTAGTATATTTTTGAAACTTTCCAGGTGACATTACAGCATAATGGTTGTGCATGCAATATCTGAACCAGAATGTTCAGATTCAAAATCCTCCACTTTCTGTGTGACCTTGGATGAGTCTCTCAGCATACAGTGAATCAGCTTCCTCAAACGGAAAAAAGTGAAGTTGATGGGGATAATTTTCAAGAACCATTAAGAGTCTGAGATTTTACTCTACTCGCAAGATAAAAGTTGAAGTACTGCATTTTCATAGGTACTGGCAGAAGACATGAAACTTTTAAATCAGAGACAAAGGATTCCATTATTCATAGCATAGAAAACAGTATGAACTTCAAGTTCCCATAGGTTTTCCTTGGGCCTTGAATAACTTAAGGGCAGTGTGAAAATGGGTCCAGATAAAGTCTACGTACACAGAAGTTTAAGTCATAACCAATGAAATCTAAGCTTAGGAACCCTCTCAGTTTTACAAAGGATTTGCTAGGAAAACTGAGCAAGCATTGCTTAAATGTAGACGCTATATTATTCTGGACAGTAAACAAATCTACCCTCTGCCTGTGAAGGAGATATTATCTCTATCTTCAAAGGTTACTTTCTGTACTAACATGCACTGGGAGTTTTTGGAGACATCTTTTAACAATTGATTTTCTATATCAATTCCATTTTGATGAAAGAATAAATTCTGTATAATTTCAGTTTTCTTAATTATATTAAGACGTTTTATGCACACACACACAAAGATTATCTGGAATAAAAATTGTCACTAGACAAGCTGGAATGTGAGAGAATCAGGGTGACCTATCTCCCACAATATGTATGTATGCATACATACATACATATTGTGCTCATGCTAAGTTGGTTCAAGTCGGTTCAATCACGTCCAACTCTGTGCAACCCCATGTACTGTAGCCGGCCAGGCTCCACTGTCCACGGAATTTTCCAGGCACGAATACTGGAGTGGGTTGGAATGTCCTTCTCCAGAAGATCTTCCTGATCCATGGACTGAACTACTGTCTCACGTCTCCTTCATGGGCAAGCAGGTTCTTGAGCACTAGCCATCACCTGGGAAGTCTACATACGCATATATATATATATTTATATTTATATTTGTTGTTGGTGTTTAGTCCCTCAGTCATGTCTGACTCTTTTGCGACCCCACGGACTGAAACCCACCAGGCTCTGTCCATGGGATTTCCCATGCAAGAATACTGGAGTGAGTGGCCATTTCCTTCTCCAGGGCATCTTCCCAACCCAGGGATCAAACCCACTGCTTGATTCTGCATTGGCAGGTAATTTCTTTACCATTGAGCCATTGCAGAAGGCCATATACATCCTTTAGTTTTATTGAAAGCATTAACAGGTATAGAGCATCAAAAACAGTGGCTGACAGAGACAGTTGAATGTAAAAAAAAACAAACAAAAAAAACTCTTATTTTGACAACCCACAATTGGTTGGCACAAACTTGACAACCCAGGTTTGTCTAGATATTACTTTGAGACACTAGGAAAGGCAGAGCACTCTCAAATATTCCCCAGACAGCACTTGTTATAAGATATACAGACATACTTCAGATACATTGTGCGTTCAGATCCAGAAAATCATAGTAAAGCAAGTAACACTAACTTTTTGGTTTCTCAGTACATATAAAAATTATATTTACACTATAATTTAATCTACTAAGTGTGCCATAACACTATGTCTAAAAGAGAAATGTACATTCCTTAAAATTTAGAAAAAAAAAATCTTTATTGGTCAAAAATGCTAACCATCATCTGAGCCTCCCGCGGGCCATAGGTTATGCTGGGAGAGTGTCTTGTCTTGTTGTTGATGGCTGCTGATCAGTGTGGTGGTTGTTGAAGATTAGGGTAACTATTGCAATTTCTTAAACTAAGGTTTTCCACAGATTGACTTTTCCTTTCATGGACAGTTCATGGACAAATAGCATCAATGCTGTTTGAGAGCATTTTATCCACAGTAGAAGAACTTCTTTCAAAATTATATTCAATCCTCTCAAACTCTGCCACTGCTATACCAACTAAGTTTAAGTAATACTCTAAGTTTCTTCTTGGCATTTCAATAGACTTTGCCGTGTCTTCATCAAGAGTAGATTCCATCTCAAGAAACCACTTTCTTTGCTAATCCATAAAAAGCAACACCACATCTGTTAAAATTTTGTGGTGAAGTTGCAGCAATTCAGTTACATCTTCAGTTCAGTTCAGTTCAGTCCCTCAGTGGTGTCCAACTATTTGTGACCCCATGGAGTGCAACATGCCAGACTTACTTAACCATCACCAACACCTGGAGCTTACACAAACCCATGTCTATTAAGTCTTTGATGCCATCCAACCATCTCAGCCTCTGTCGTCCCCTTCTCCTTTGGCCTTCAATATTTCCCAGCATCAGCATCTTTTCCAATAAGCCAGCTCTTTGCACCAGGTGGCTGAAGTATTGGAGTGTCAGCTTCATCATCAGTCCTCCAATGAGTATTCAGGACTGATTTCCTTTAAGGTTGACTGGTTGAATCTCCTTGGAGTCCAAGGGACTCTCAAGAGTCTTCTCCAACACCACAGTTCAAAAGCATCAATTCTTCATGCCTCAGCTTTCTTTATAGTCAAATTCTCACATCAAGATATAACTACTGGAAACACCATAGATTTGACTAGATTGACTTTTGTTGGCAAAGTAATGTTTCTGCTTTTAGTATCTAGGTTGGTCAGAGCTTGTCTTCCAAGGAGCAAGCGTCTTTTAATTTCTTGGGTGCAATCACCATCTGCCGTGATTTTGGCGTCCCCAAAAATAAAGTTTCTCACTGTTTCCATTGTTTCCCCAACAATGTGCTATAAAATGATGGGGCTGGATGCCATGATCTTTGTTTTTTGAATGTTGAGTTTTAAGCCAGCTTTTTCACTCTCCTCTTTCACTTTCATCAAGAGGCTATTCAGTTCCTCTTCACTTTCTGCCATAAGTGTGGTGTCATCTGCATATCCGAGGTTATTTAAGCTTCTCTCGGCACCTTTTTTTTTTTTAATTTTTATTTTATATTGGAGCACAGTTGATTAACAATGTTGATTCTATCTGTGCTTCATCCAGCCCAGCAATTATCATGATGCACTCCACATATAAGTTAAATAAGCAGGGTGACAATATGCAGCCTTGATGTACTCCTTTCCTGATTAGGAACCCGTCTGTTGTTCCATGTCCAGTTCTAACTGTTGCTACTTGACTGCATACAGATTTCTCAGGAGGCAGGTAAGGTGGTCTGGTATTCCCATCACAGTCAAAGATTTTGGCATAGTCAGTAAAGCAGAAGTAGTTGTTTTTCTGGACTCTCTCGCTTTTTCAATGATCCAATGGATGTTGGCAATTTGACCTCTGGCTCCTCTGCCTTTTCTAAATCCAGCTTGAACATCTGGAAGTTCATGGTCATTGTACTGTTGAAACCTGGCTTGGAGAATTTTGACATTACTTTACTAGCATGTGAGATTAATGTAATTGTGTGGTAGTTTGAACATTCTTTCACATTGCCTTTCTTTGGGATTGGAATAAAAACTGACCTTTTCTACTCCTGTGGTCACTGCTGAGTTCTCCAAATTTGCTGACATATTGACTGCAGCACTTTCACAGTATCATCTTTTAGGATTGGAAATAGCTTAACTGGAATTCCATCACCTCCACTAGCTTTGTTCATGGTGATGCTTCCTAAGGCCCACTTGACCTCACATTGCAGGATGTCTGGCTCTTGATGAGTGATCACACCATCGTGGTTATCTGGATCATTCAGATCATTTTTGTATAGCTCTTCTGTGTATTCTTGTATTCTTGTGTATTCTTCTTAATATCTTCTGCTTCTGTTAGAGCCATACCATTTCTGTCCTTTATTGTGCCCATCTTAGCAAGAAATTTTCTTTTGGTATCTCTCATTTTCTTGAAAAGATGTTTAGTCTTTCCTATTTTATTGTTTCCCTCTATTTCTTTGCATTGATCTCTGAAGAGGGCTTTCTTATCCCTCCTTGCTATTCTTTGGAACTCTGCATTCAAATGCATGTCTTTCCTTTTCTTCTTTGCCTTTAGCTTCTCTTCTTTCTTCAGCTACTTGTAAGCCCTCATCAGACAACCATTTTGCCTTTTTGCATTTCTTTTTCTTGGGGATTGTCTTGATCACTGCCTTCTGTACAATGACATGAACCTCCATTCATAGTTCTTCGGGCACTGTGTCTATCAGATCTAATCCCTTGAATCTATTCATCACTTCCACTGTATAATCGCAAGGGATTTGATTTAGGTCATACCTGAATGGTGCAGTGGTTTTCCCTACTTTCTTCAATTTGTGTGGATTTGGCAATAAGGAGTTGATGATCTGAGCCAAGTTAGCTCCTGGTCTTGTTTTTGATGACTTTAGAGAGCTTCTCTATCTTTGGCTGCAAAGAATATAATCAATCTGATTCTGATACTGATCGTCTGGTGATGTCCATGTGCAGAGTCCTCTCTAGTGTTGTTGGAAGAGAGTGTTTGCTATGACCAGTGTATTCTCTTGGCAAGACTCTTTTAAGCCTTTGCCTTGCTTCATTTTGTACTCCAAGGCCAAATTTTCTGTTACTCTAGGTATCTCTTGCCTTCCCACGGTTGAATTCCAGTCCCCTATAATGAAAAGGACATCTTTTGGGGGTGTTAGTTCTAGAAAAACTTGTAGTTCTTCATAGAACCATTCAACTTCAGCTTCTTCAGCATTGCTGATTGGGTCATAGACTGGGATTACTGTGATATTGAATGGTTTTCCTTGGAAATGAACAGAGATCATTCTGTCGTTTTGAGATTGCACCCAAGTACTGCATTTTGGACTCTTTTCTTGACTATAAGCACAACTCCATTTCTTCTAAGGAATTCTTGTCCACATTAGTACACATAATGGACATCTGAGTTAAATTCACCCATTCAGTCTGTTTTAATTCATCAGTTCCTAAAATGTCGATGTTCACTCTTGCCATCTCCTATTTGACCACTTCCAATTTACTTTGATTCAAGGACCTAACATTCCACATTCCTATGCAATATTATTCTTTACAACATCAGACTTTACTTACATCACCAGCCACCACCATAACCGGGTTTTGTTTTGTTTTGTTTTGCTTTGGCTCCATCTCTTCATTCTTTCTGAAGTTATTTGTCCACTGTTCTCCAGTAGCATTTTGGGCACCTGCCAATCTGATGAGTTCATCTTTCAGTATCCTATCTTTTTGCCTTTTTGTCCTCTTCATGGAGTTCTCGAGGCAAGAATATTGAAGTGGTTTGCCATTCCCTTCTCCAGTGGACCACATTTTATTAGAACCCTCCACCATGACCTGTCCGTTTTGGGTGGCCCTACATGGCATGGCTCATAGTTTCATTGAGTTAGACTGTGGTCCATGTGATCAGTTTGATTAGTTTTCTGTGATTGTGGTTTTCATTCTGTCTGCCCTCTGATGGCTAACAATAAGAGGCTTATGGAAGTTTTGATGGGAGAGACTGACTGAGGGGGGACCTGGATCTTGTTCTGATGGGCGGGGCCATGCTCGGTAAATCTTTACGCTAATTGTAGTTCTCTTTCTATCTCTACCACATCAGCAGTTACATCCTCCACTAAAATTTTAACCCCCCCACAAAGTCACCCAGGAAGGTTAGGATCAACTTTCTTCCAAAGTCTTGTTAATGTTGATATTTTGATATATTCCCATGATAATGAATATTCTTAATGTCATCTAGATTGGTAAATCCTTTCCAGAAAGTTTTTAATTTGCTCCTATTTATCCAAAGGAGGAATCACTACCTATGGCAGTGCCAGCCTTATGAAATGCATTTTTTAAATAGTAAGACTTGAAAGTTAAAATGGCTTCTTGATCCATGGGCTACAGAATGGGTGTTGTGTTAGCCAGCATGAAAACAACATGAATCTTATTTTATATTTCTATTAGTGCTCTTGGGTGGCCAGGCGCACTGTCTGTGAGCAGAAATATAGAAATCTTTCTTTTTCTGTGGAGTTGGTCTTAGTAGTGGGCTTAAAATATTCAGTAAATCATATAAATAGATATGCTGTCATCCAGGCTTTGTCATCTCATTTACAGATCACAGGCAGAGCAGAGTTAGAATAATTTTTAAAAGCACTAGGATTTTGGAATGGTAAATGATAATTGGCTTGAACTTGAAGCTGCTAGCTATGGTAGCAACTATTAGCCTGTTATTAAAGATTTGAACCTGGGCATTGACTTCTCCTCTCTGAATGTCTTACATGGCATCTTCTTCCAAAACAAGGGTGTCTTGTCTACATCAAAAATTTGTTGTTTAGTGAAGTCACCTTCATTAATTAACTTGGATAGATATTCTTGAAAACTTGCTGCAACTCTCTATCAGCACTTGTTGTTTGCCTTGAACTTTTATTTTATGGAGATGGCTTCTTTCCTTAAATCTTACGAACCAACCTTTCTTAGCTTGGAATTTTTCTTCTACAGCTTCCTCATCTATCTCAGCCTTCATAGAATTGAACAGTTTGGGGTTTGTTCTGGATTAGTCTTCAGCTTAAGGGAATGTTGTGTCTGGCTTTGAAAAGTTGTTGCTGAACCATGAGAGACACCAGGATTCTTGGCCTTTGCAGAAGAAGAATTCAATCTGGGGCCAGAGATGAGGCTTGACTGCTCAGAGCTTTTGTGTAATAAAGTTTTAGTAAAGTATAAAGAGTTAGAGAAAGTGTCTGCATAGACGTCAGAGGGGGCAGAAAGAGTGCCCCCTCACTAGTGTTAGCAATGGAGTTGTATACTTTTAATTAGTTATTGCAGTGAATCAAAAGAATGTCTGGAGGTTTTAGAGACCTTACTAGACCCACTCCCATAATTTACATTTTAAGATAACAGGAGGTTTTTCCTGAGACTGTCCTCAAGCAGGATGTATTATTGCTATATAATCCTAAGGAGTGTAGAGGGGAAAACAAGTTTGTTCTTTCCTCCTCCTTGAGAATTCCAGATCCCTCTCTCCTTGGGGACCCCCAGACTTCTTATCAACCTGCCTAGGAATTGACTCTCTCAGTTTAATATCCTATGCAAACCACTAGGCTGTTTCACTTATCATCTGTTTACTCACTGGAGTAGCATTTTTAATTTCCTTCAAGAACATTTTCTCTTCATTCGCAAATTGGCTGTTTGGTGCGAGAGCCCTAGCTTTCATTCTATAACAGCTTTTGACAAGCCTTCCTTACTAAGCTTAACCATTTCTAGCTTTTGATTTAAAGTGGAAGACATGTATTTTTCCTTTCACTAGAGCACATAGAAGACTTTGTAAGGTTATTAATTGACCTAAAGTCAATAGTGCTGTGTCTTGGGGAATAGGGAAGCCCATGGAAAGGGAAAGATACACAGAAACAACCAGTTGTGGAGCAATCGGAACACATACAACATTCATCAGTTAAGTTCATAGTCATATGGGTGTGGTTTGCAGAGCCCAGAAAGAGTTGTAGTAGTAACATCAAAGATCACCATAATAAATTTAAAAATAATGAAAAGGTTAGAAAGATTTTGAGAATTGCCAAGATGTGACCAGATACTAGTTGAGCAAATGTTCTTGGAAAAGTGACACCAACAGACTTGCACAGCACAGGACTGCCACAAATATGAAAGGTTGTTGCTGAACGATAAGATGCCAGGATTCTTGGTCTCCAGAGGAGACGAATTCAATCCAGGGCCAGAGACAAGGCTGGACCGCTCAGAGCTTTTGTGTAATAAAGTTTTATTAAAGTATAAAGGAGATAGAGAAAGCTTATGAAATAGGCATCAGAAGGGGGAAAAAGAGTACCCCCCTCCTAGTCTTTAGCTGTAAGTTATATAGTCACTCACAGTCTGTTAATGAAAAGAAAGAAATGTCTTAGAATTTAGAATGGCACCAGATAATTCATCCCTGGCCATAAAACGATTGACTTGAATCTTGTAGAAGGGCAGATTACCAACAAATAGTTTCATTTACATAGATTAGGGGAACAATACCTGAGTAAGTAGGTTGGGCCATTTGGCAGAATTTACAGAGTCTGGGGTAAATTAACATAGCTTTATGATAAACATTTCCATTAAAAAATGTATCGGTTAACTCAAGGTTTGAGAATAGTTAACTTCAGATGAAACCCGGTGTCATGGCAACACAGCATTTTAAGAGAAACCTCCTTTTAAATTTGTATAGAGAAGAAAAAAAATATCGCTGGTTTGTTTCCTCCTGCCGCTTAAGAGAGATAGAAATGTCTGGCACTTGCAGCCTCTTTCCTCCATTTGGAGACCCCTGGCCTTCCTGCCTGTTACCCTCTCAAATATTTAATTTGTAAAACAAACAAACAAAAAATCTCAAGTCTACAAAGGGCAGTAAAGTGAAAATAAAATGAAGCATGCCTGTATGATATTCTTCCTAGAACACAACTTCTTTGATTTCTTCTGCTCAGAAATGGCTTCCTTAAGAGAATCTCTGAAATTGGCCTTGAATATACAATTGTAGCCCACCAGGTTCCTCTGTCCATGGGATTCTCCAGGCAAGAATACTGGAGTGGGTTGCCATTTCCCTCTCCAGGAGATCTTCCCAACCAAGGATAGTACCAGGGTCTCTTGCATGCACACAGATTCTTTACCAACTGAGCCACCAGGGAAGCCCCAAACTGTTCTTTTTCTCATATTCTAGGTGATGAAGCTGAATCACAGGGAAAATAAAAGACTTTTCCCTGGTCATACCACTGCTGATGTTAATAGTGGTGTTGTGAAGTTTATCCATTATGCAGTTATTCCATTTTCTTTTGTTCCCTTTCTATAATGTACTCTTTTGAAGAAAGTCACAATGCACATTCCACACTTAGTGAGTATGAAGTTATATTTCTACCTCCTTAAGGGTGGGTTATTTATACAGACTATTTGAGTTTTTTTATTTGGAAGAATTATCTATTCTCCCTCATTTATTTATTTGATCATTTATACTAGTATGTGTATGATCCCATGGCTATCTATTATATATATATATATATATATATATATATATATATATATATAGTAAACCCAATACTACTTCATTATCTTACTTACATCATTATCAGATTTGGTCATTGGGAACTCTTTCAACTGACTCCCATATCAGTGTTACTTTCGCATACCCGCATCATTGTAGAATATTTTAAAGCACTTTTTTTGTTTTTTGTTTTTTTTACTTCATAGGACTCAGGATACTCCACTCATCGCAAACACCTATTCCCCAGTCATTTTTCCAAGAAGTCCTTATTTTCTTTGTTGTAGAATGGCATGAGAAAACACGATATAAGTGTTAGTTGTGCTTGTTGCGGGTGTCATTCTTTCTAGACTCTCTTAGCTGATAGAACAAGGAGACATTGTGACTATATTAACCCGTGTGTGTGTGTGTGTGTGTGTGTGTGTGTGTGTGTGTGTGTATCTAAATATTTATAAACCCAACCATTTCTACCCATATTGTGTTAAATATGAATTAATACTGATGTCTTTAATGATAATAGATTGCCACAATGGTGATTCTAGCTTCTCTTGCTTTTAAGTAACTTCCCATTCTATCAATAAGAAACCTAGCTTCTACCACCTGCCATAAATTTACTTAATAGTAAAACTCAAGGACACACATATAGTGGTTTCAGAATCATGAGCTTAAACTCCATGGAAACAACTTTATCAACTAGAGGACAATGTTTGTGTACACTTCCTTTTGTCTTTAGTTTTACAGACTCCACATATTTTCAAAGTTCCTTAGGTTAGCAGTTTATTCCTGCACACCATTGATGAGTTTTTTCATATATTTTTTAAATGCTTAGATTTTTTTTTTGTTTTTTGGTCACATTCTGCATTTTATTCTGGGAGACTCCCACCTCCTAAATGGTTTTCTAAAATTTGCATACATTAAAGTTATTCTTTGTGCTCTATGATTTCTAACAAATGTCTATTTTTGTATTAATAGATTACATGATCATTTAGAATAGTTTTACTATTCTAAAGAAATGCCACCCACATGATTCACCAATTTAGTTGCTCCATGATCCTGAATCACTGGCAACCAATCATCTACTTATACTCTCTATAGTTATGCCTTTTCTAGTATATCATATAGTTAGAATCATACAGTATGTAGCCTTTTAAGACTGGATTTTCTCTTATGTAACAATATATATTGATGATTTTTTCATGTCTCTTTTTTTTCATATCTCATTTGTGAATCTAGTTGAATATTTCATTCTTTGGATGTATTAGTTTGCTTATTCATTCACCTATTCAAGGACATCTCAATGACTCCTAGGTTTGTGATTATGAATAAAGGTGCTATAAATATTCAAATTCAAGTTTTTATGTGGAAATTATCTTTAAAATCAGTTGATTAAATGACAAAAAGCATGATTGCTGAATCATATGGTAATACTATACTTTGCATCCCTACCAGTATTTAGTATCACCATTATTTAGGGTCTTAGCTGTCAGGGAATGTTTGACGGGAGGATTTCTACGTGCTGTCTCTCATGAGTCTTTTGTCCCTCTTCAAGCGGAACAGCACGCTGCTCTCAGGGACTGAGGTCATTATGTGAAGCAGGCTTGGGTCTCTTTTAGTAAACATTCTCTTTAGGACAAAACTGCTTAGTCTCGTTCCCCTTTCTTGAGATATGGATTGTGTCCTGAACTTGTGACTAACATTACCCCTTGTTCCCTTGGTAACGGTTGCTGTACGTTTGGTTTTCTGATCTCTATCATTCCCGAAAGAACTTTCTTGTACCACAGCCTATATATACTCATAGGAAAATCATTAAAGCACCTTTGCTCCACCAGAGCTTAGGTCCCCGGGTCTTTTTTGTCTCTCTCTCTCTGTCTTTCTCTCTCTCCCTTTTCTCTTTCACTTTCTTATCGTCGACTCCATACCACAAGGTTCCGGTCCATTAAAGGACCCCAACAAATGGCGTCCGAACAGGGACCAATCATAGCTATAGCAATTATTTCTCTCACAATAATCAATCATATTTTATACAAGCCTATGTTCCACTTCCTTTTGTTGTAGCTATAGGAAATTTACAATTCAATAAGACTTTATATTCTGTAACTTGCATAAATTGTAAATTATATACTTGTCTTAACTCTTCTATTTCCTTAAAAAATGACTCCGTTTTGATTCTTCGATCTCAACATAATCTATGGTTACCAATAAATCTCCAATGGCCCTGGGAAGAAGGTCCCAAGGCTAGACTTGCTTCCCAGTTATTTACTAAATTGCTCTAATGATCTAAACAATTCATTGGATGGCTGATTTTTGACATTATAGGATTAATAGCTATTTGCACCATTGCTGTCATCACTAGCATTACTTTACAAACCTCAATTCAAACACATAATTTTATCCAAAACTGGACTAAAGATGCTCATACTATGTGGGCCACTCAGGCTCAAATAGATGAGGATATTCAAAAAGAAATACAGGAACTGAGAACAGCCATCAAATGGGTTGGAGATCAATGAACAGATGTACAGAAACAGATGATGCTAAAATATGATTGAAATTCTACTCAATTTCATGTTACCCCTGTTCATTTCTATAATAGTAGCTACAACTGGAAACAAATCAAGTTTCACTTTTAAAAAATCTATATGATAATGCCTTTCTGAATGTACAGTTATTACAAAAAAGAAATATGTGAAACCTTTTCTAATAATCTGCCCTCTTCCACTAGTATGGGAACTTTAGCTAAACAATTGGCTGATCAATTATCTGGGCTAGACCCACATAAATGGTTTCAAAGCCTTAATCATAGCATTGGGTCTAGAACTATAATTTTGGTGATTGTCTTAACAATTATATTTGTTGTCTACTGTTGCCTTCATGCAAAGATTGTCAAAACTGAATAAACTCTGACGGTCAGAACTCTTCTTACAAATATTATAAATAAATAAGGGGGAATTGTCAGGGAATGTTTGACGGGAGGATTCCTACGTGCTGTCTCTCATGAGTCCCTTGTCCCTCTTCAAGCGGAACAGCACGCTGCTCTCAGGGACTGAGGTCATTATGTGAGGCAGGATTGGGTCTCCTTTAGCAAACATTCTCTTTAGGACAAAACTGCTTAGTCTCGTTCCCCTTTCTTGAGATATGGATTGTGTCCTGAACTTGTGACTAACATTACCCCTTGTTCCCTTGGTAACGGTTGCTGTACGTTTGGTTTTCTGATATCTATCATTCCCGAAAGAACTTTCTTGTACCACAGCCTATATATATTCATAGGAAAATCATTAAAGCACCTTTGCTCCACCAGAGCTTAGGTCCCTGGGTCTTTTTTTGTCTCTCTCTCTCTCTCTTTCTCTCTTTCACTTTCTTATCGTCGACTCCGTACCACAAGGTTCCGGTCCATTAAAGGACCCCAACACTTAGCTATTTTTATTAATGTGTAGAGTTGTTACATTGTTGTTAGCTGCAATTTCCAATGACATTTGCTTCCCTGATAGCTCAGTTGGTGAAGAATCCACCTGTAATGCAGGAGACCTGAGTTCATGGGAAGATTCCCTGGAGAAGGGAAAGAATATGCACTCCAAAATTCTGGCCTGGAGTATCCAGGTACTATATAGTCCATGGGGTTGCAAAGAGTCGGATGTGATGGAGTGACTTTCACTTTCTTTTTCCAATGACAAATTGTATGGAACATTTTCTCACATTCTTTTTTATTATCCAAGTGTCTTTTTCAGTGAGGTATCCATTCAGATCTTTTGCACATTTTTAGAGTTTGAATTGAGTCCATTCAGTGAACTAAAAATAAGCAGGAAAAATGAAATACAACAAATCTAGAAAGGAAGCAATTGTCATAGACCCTTTGCAAAGGCAAAAGGGACTCCCATCCAAAATTTGTCTTGAATGCTAAGACTGATGATGCCAAATACACACTAAAAGTGTTTGTAAGGTTTATTACCTACAATAATTGAAGTATCTGGGCAGAACAAAGAACACCTCTCAAGTCAGTCCAAAAGGGCTGGAGAGAAAGGAACTGAGACTGGTTGTGATTGGGGCAGAACCAGGGTTAGCATTTCTGCATGAGAGCAGGGGTTTGTTTGGTTAAATCCCTCACTGGCACCAAAGGAGAGTTCCCTAAGATTATGAGGCAAAACTTTCTTGCCCAGATGTGTGACACAAGAAGAAGAGAGAATGAAAAGGTTTAAAAGCTGTCAGCAGTTAAAAAACATAAAAAAAATTTAGTCTGACTCCTCATTACAGAAGTAAGATTGTGTTTGCAAAGACATTATCTCCTAGGTAGAAAATCTAATCTTAAAATAATAATAATAATAAGAGTAACTATTAGAGCTAATAAGTAATTGAGTTTAATAAGAATGCAAGACATAAAAACAATATACAAAGGGAAAAAAAAAAAGTGATAATAACATACTTGCCTTGTCCCTGACTTAAAGGGATAGTCTTTCACCATTAAGTAAGATGTTAGTTGAAGGTTTTCATATATCCTTATATTTTTAAGGATATTTTCTTCTCAGTTTGTTAAAAGCTGTCATTAGAAAAGGACACTGGATTTTGTCAGATCTTTCATTTTCATCTGTTGAGATGATCAAAGGATATTTCTATGTTTTTGGACTGTAATGTTATTAATAATATTGATTGATTTTATATAGTAAGCTAAACTTGCAACTTCAGGATAAACTTCCCTTGGCCATGATGCATTATTATTTTTTATACTGTTGGACTAAATTTGCTAAATATTTTAAAGAATTTTTGTATTTATGGTCAAAAGGAATATTGATCCATAGTTTTAATTTCTTGTAATATTTCTGTCTGATTCAGTTATCAAAATGACAATGGACTCATAGAGAGAGTTTTTGTACATAATACAAATATTTTTAAATTAGTTTTATATGGTGACACTATTTATTAACATAATGTACCTTTTTACAAATATCCATAAATATTTTAAATTAGGTTATCATGTAATCATATTACATATCTTTTAACAAGAACCAGTGAGTAGCTAGTTAATTTCATGGAGTCTAGTGAGTAGCTAGTTAATTTTATAGCAGACCATCAATGAATTAAGTACTAGTCATTATTTTTGGAAGTTAACACATTTGACCAAGACAGGCGCTTTAAATTGAAGAAGGAGGTTTGATTGAAGCCAGTTCATCTTCTTTTCTAGTACGGTTAATACCTACTATAAATTTTTCTCTAAATTCTACTTTCAGTTCAGTCGCTCAGTCATGTCTGACTCTTTGCCACCCCATGAATCACAGCACGCCAGGCCTCCCTGTCCATCACCAACTCCTGGAGCTTACTCAAACTCATGCCAATCGAGTAGGTGATGCCATCCAGTCATCTCATCCTCTGTCGTCCCCTTCTCCTCCTGCCCCCAATCCCTCCCAGCATCAAGGTCTTTTCCAATGAGTCAACGATTCGCAGGAGGTGGCCAAAGTATTGGAGTTTCAGCTTCAGCATCAGTCCTTCCAATGAACACCCAGGACTGATCTCTTTCAGGATGGACTGGTTGGATCTCCTTGCAGTCCAAGGGACTCTCAAGAGTCTTCTCCAACACCACAGTTCAAAAACATCAATTCTTCGGTGCTCAGCTTTCTTCACAGTCCAAATCTCACATTCATCATGACCACTGGAAAAACCATAGCCTTGACCAGATGGACCTTTGTTGGTAAAGTAATGTCTCTGCTTTTTAATATGCTATCTAGGTTGGTCATAACTTTCCTTCCAAGGAGTAAGCATCTTTTAATTTCATGGCTGCAATCACCATCTGCAATGATTTTGGAGCCCAAAAAAATAAAGTCTGACACTGTTTCCACTGTTTCCCCCATCTATTTGCCGTGAAGTGATGGAACCAGATGCCATGATCTTAGTTTTCTGAATGTTAAGCTTTAAGCCAACTTTTCCACTCTCCTCTTTCACTTTCATCAAGAGGCTTTTTAGTTCCTCTTCACTTTCTGCCATAAGGGTGGTGCCATCTGCATACCTGAGGTTATTGATATTTATAGTACTTGAGGTTATTGATATTTATAATATTTATATATAAATATTATATAATATTTATAATACTACTTTAGCTGCATCACAAAAATTTTGTATGCAGAATTTTCATTTTCATTCAGTTCAAAATGCATCCTACTTTCCTGTTTGATTTCTTCTCTGATTCATATGTTATTTAATGATATGTTAATTAGTTTCCAAATACTTAGGAATTGTCAAGATATCTTTCTCATATTCATTTATACTTTAATTTCCATGTAGTCAGAGAGCATATTCATTAAGACTTGAATTATTTTAAATTTATTGAGAATTGTTATGTGGCCCAGAAAAGGATCTATCATAGTAAGTGTATCATCTGCACTTGAAAATAATTTGTATTTTACTCTTGTTGGTGCTCAGTGTTCCTCATATCTTTCATGTCCTTACTGATTTTCTATCCACTTGTTCTATGAAATATTGAGAAAGAGATGTTGAAATTATGTATGTGTATGTTTCTCCTTGAATTTCTATCAGTTTTTGTCTCATGTGTTTTAAAATGCTGTTGTGAGATATATAAACATTTAGAATTATATGTCTTTTGATAATGGACTTCATTATTATGAAAATATTTTTATCACAAAATTTATTTTGTCTGTTATTGATATATATATTCCAGCATTTTTATTATTAAAATTAATATAACATTTTTTCTTTCCTTTTACTTAAAAAATTAACAAACTTTTTGTTAGCAGTTTTAGGTTTAAAATTGAACTACGTTGCTTTGCAACATCCCCAGGAATTTCTCAGTATAATGTAAAACCAACATCTGTAGGCAGAGGCAGGGAAAGGCCAAAGAAAAAGGTAGACCACTCCAGATTGGTAAGTGGCAGGTTTAATAAGCAACAAAACCTACTCATGGGGCTTGTCTTGGGTGGCTACAAAACAAGTAGATTTCTATACCTACTGGCCAGAATCTTAAAAGTTCAAAGGCACACAAAAAGATGCTCAATATCACTCATTGTTCAGTTCAATTGCTCCGTTGTATCCGACTCTTTGCGACCCCATGAATCTCAGTACGCCAGGCCTCCCTGTCCATCACCAACTCCCGGAGTTTACCCAAATTCATGTCCAGCGAGTCAGTGATGCCATCCAGTCATCTCATCCTCTGTCGTCCCCTTCTCCTCCTGCCCCCAATCCCTCCAAGCATCAGGGTCTTTTCCAATGAGACAACTCTTTGCATGATGTGGCCAAAGTATTGGAGTTTCAGCTTCAGCATCAGTCCTTTCAATGAACACCCAGGACTGATCTCCTTTAGGATGGACTGGTTGGATCTCCTTGCAGTCCAAGGGACTCTCAAGAGTCTTCTCCAACACCACAGTTCAAAAGCATCAATTCTTTGGTACTCAGTTTTCTTCACAGTCCAACTCTCACATCCATACATGACCACTGGAAAAACCATAGCCTTGACTAGAAGGCCCTTTGATGGCAAAGTAATGCCTCTGCTTTTTAATATGCTATCTAGGTTGGTCATAACTTTCCTTCCAAGGAGTAAGTGTCTTTTAATTTCATGGCTGCAATCACCATCTGCAGTGATTTTGGAGCCCAGAAAAATAAAGTCTGACACTGTTTCCACTGTTTCCCCATCTATTTCCTATGAAGTGATGGGACCAGACGCCATCTGATGCTTTTATAACTAACACCCAAAAAAGACGTCCTTTTTATTATAGGAGACTGGAATGCAAAAGTAGGAAGTCAACAAAAACAGGCAAATTTGTCCTTGGAGTACCGAATGAAGCAGGGGAAAGGCTAACAGAGCTTTGCCAAGAGAACACACTGGTAAACACACATAGCAAACACCCTCTTCCAACAACACAAGAGAAGACTCTACACATGGACATCACCAGATGGTCAACACAGAAATCAGATTGATTATGTTCTTTCCAGCCAAAGATGGAGAAACTCTATACAGTCAGCAAAAACAAGACTGGGAGCTGACTGTGGCTCAGATCATGAACTCCTTATTGCCAAATTCAGACTTAAATTGAAGAAAGTAGGGAAAACCACTAGACCATTCAGATATGACCTAAATCAAATCCCTTATGATTATACAGTGGAAGTGAGAAATAGATTTAAGGGACTAGATCTGATAGACAGAATGCCTGATGAACTATGGACGGAGGTTCGTAACACTGTACAGAAGACAGGGGTCAAGATCATCCCCATGGAAAAGAAATGCAAAAGAGCAAAATGGTTGTCTGAGGAAGACTTACAAATAGCTGTAAAATGAAGAGAAGCGAAAAGCAAAGGAATAAAGAAAAGATATTCCCATTTGAATGCAGAGTTCCAAAGAATAGCCAGGAGAGATAAGAAAGCCTTCCTCAGCGATCAATGCAAAGAAATAGAGAAAACAACAGTATGGGAAAGACTAGAGATCTCTTCAAGAAAATTAGAGATAGCAAGGGAATATTTCATGCAAAGATGGGTTTGATAAAAGACAGAAATGATATGGACCTAACAGAAGCAGAAGATATTAAGAAGAAGTGGCAAGAATACGCAGAAGAACTGTACAAAAAAGATATTCATGACCCAGATAATCACGATGGTGTGATCACTCACCTAGATCCAGACATCCTGATATGTGAAGTCAGGTGAGCCTTAGAAAGCATCAGTATGAAAAAAGCTAGTGGCGGTGATGGAATTCCAGATGAGCTATTTCAAATCCTGAAAGATGATACTGTGAAAGTGCTACACTCAATATGCCAGCAAATTTGGAAAACTCAACAGTGGCCACAGGACTAGAAAAGGTCAGTTTTCATTCCATTCCCAAAGAAAACCAATCCCAAAGAATGCTCAAACTACCACACAATTGCACTCATCTCACATGCTAGTTAAGTAATGCTCAAAATTCTCCAAGCCAGGCTTCAGCAATACGTGAACCGTGAACTTCCAGATGTTCAAGCTGGTTTTGAAAAGACAGAGGAGCCAGAGATCAAATTGCCAACATCCACTGGATCATCAAGAAAGCAAGAGAGTTCCAGAAAAGCATCTATTTCTGCTTTATTGACCATAGTCAATATGACCAAAGCCTTCGACTGTGTGGATCACAATAAACTGTGGAAAATTCTGAAAGAGATGGGAATACCAGACCACCTGACCCACCTCTTGAGAAACCTGTGTGCAGGTCAGCAAGCAACACTTAGAACTGGACATGGAACAACAGACTGGTTCCAAATAGGAAAAGGAGTACGTCAAGGCTGTATATTGTCACCCTGCTTATTTAACTGATATGCAGAGTACATCACGAGAAATGCTGGGCTGGATGAAGCAGAAGCTGGAATCAAAATTGCCAGAAGAAATATCAGTACCCTCACATATGCAGATGACACCACCCTTATGGCAGAAAGTGAAGTGGAACTAAAAAGCCTCTTGATGAAAGTGAAAGAGGAGAGTGAAAAAGTTGGCTTAAAGCTCAACATTCAGGAACTAAGGTCATGACATCTGGTCCCATCACTCATTGTTAGGGAAATGCAAATCAAAACAACAATGAGATATCACCTCACATCAGAATGACCATCATCAAAAAGTCTACAAATAATAAATGCTGGAAAAGGTGTAGAGTAAACGGTGCCCTCCTACACTGTTGGTGGAATGTAAATCGGTGCAGCAACTATGGGGAACGGTATGGAGTTTCCTCTAAAAACTGAAATAGAGCTATCATATGATCCTGCAAGCCCACCCCTAGGCATTTATCTGGAGAAAGCCATAATTTGAAAATATTCCTGCACTCCAATATTCATTGCAGCACTATTTATTATACAATAACCAGGACATGCATGTCTACCCATGAGCATTTAGGTAGACAAATGAATAAAGAAGTTTGGATATATATACAATGAAATATTACTCAATCATAAAAGATAATGAAATAATGCAATTTGTAGCAATGTGGATAGGCCTATAGATTATTGTACTAAGTAAAGTGGGTCAGATGAAGAAAGACAAATATAATATGATATCACTTTTATGTGGAATATAAAACAAATGATTCAAATAAATTTATTTACAAAACAGAAATAGACCAATAGACACAAGAAGAAGATTATGGCTACCAAAAGGGAAAGGAAGAGAGGGATAAATTAGGAGGTTGGGATTAACATGTACACCCTATCATATATAAAATAGGCAAAGCAACCAGGTGCTGGGATGGAAGGACAGAGGTCCTGGAATCTCGGGGATTACAGAAGGCTCTGGGCAGCCTATTTCTGTCTCAGGAAGGAGTCAGTAGAGCCACTATTAGATTACAAAGAGAGGAGGAGGCCAGCCCTCAGCTTGCAGATTCCATCTCCACGACACCCCTGACTGTGAAAGTGACACAGTACCTGTCAACATAGGGCTTCTTACCTGCCTTCTCCCATGAGACAAGACCTGTGATCCGAGCATTCATGCTGGGCCTCCTGAGCCTGGGGGAAGCCCTAAGACACAGCATGCAACCACGAAGTGTTTGTGGGATTAATGAGTAGATTCACCACATCAGTGACCCTGCAACCAATACGTTCAAGTTGGGGAGCATCAGACAATGTTCTTGCTTCATTACTACATGAAACAAGAAGAAAAATAAACCCAGAACTACACACTCCAACCCATTAACCCTAGTTTCTTTCTGGCCATAAAATAATTATATATATATATATAGCTGAATAACATTACTGTACACCTGTACATCTGAAGCTAGCACATTGTAAATCAACTATGCTTCTATCTAAAGAAATCTAAAAAAAAATTTTATATAGTGATTTTAAATGGGTTCAGTAATGTATCCAGTCAAAGAAACCTCAATATCACACTTTTGCTTCAAGACTGTATCCTTGGAACAGCTTCTGGGAGTGGGGAAACCCAGTAGAACACAATTCCAAGAACAGGAAAGAGTAGAGATCTTCCAATTACTTGGGTTCAGCTCAAAGATCAACCAGAGGTGATGCATTTTTGGTGACCTCTTCCAACCAACAGAAAGTACATCTTCTGCCTCTGCTACTTACACTCTCCTGTATTATTAACACCATGCCTTAGAGTGGGACATTTACTACAATTGGTGATTCATTATCAGTATCTTATCAACTAAAGCCCATAGTTAATTTTAGGGCCACATAGTGTTCAGTTCAGTTCAGTTCAGTCTCTCAGTCGTTTCTGACTCTCTGTGACCCCATGGACCCCAGGCTTCTCTCTCCATCAACAACTCCTGGAGTTTACTCAAACTCATGTCCATCAAGTCAGTGATGCCATCCAACCTTCTCACCCTCTGTCGTCCCCTTTTCCTCCCACCTTCAATCTTTCCCAGCATCAGGGTCTTTTCAAAAGATCATTTCTTCCCTTCAGGTGGCCAAAGTATTGGAGTTTCAGCTTCAGCATCAGTCCTTCCAATGAATATTCAAGACTGATTTCTTTAGGATGGAATGGTTTCATCTCCTTGTGACCCAAGGGACTCTCAAGAGTCTTCCTCAACACCACAGTTCAAAAGCATCAATTCTTCAGCACTCAGTTTTATTTATAGTCCAACTCTCACATTCATATGTGACTACTGGAAAAATCATAGCTTTGACTAGATGGACCTTTGGTGGCAAAGTAATGTCTCTGCTTTTTAATATGGTGTCTGGGTTTTTCATAGCTTTTCTTCAAAGGAGCAAGTATCTTTTCATTTCAGTGCTGCAGTCACCATCTGCAGTGATTTTAGAGCCCCCCAAAATAAAATTTGTCGTGGTTTCCATTGTTTTCTCATCTATTTGCCATAAAATGATGGGACCGGATGCCATGATCTTAGTTTTCTGAATGTTGAATTTTAAGCCAATTTTTTCACTCTCCTCTTTCACTTTCATCAAGAGGCTCTTCAGTTCCTCTTCACTTTCTGCCATAGTGTGGTGTCATCTGCATATCTGAGGTCATTGATGTTTCTCCCAGCAATCTTGATTCTACCTTGTGCATACTCCAACTGAGCATTTCACATGCTGTACTCTGCATACAAGTTAAATAAGCAGGGTGACAATATGCAGCCTTGATGTGTTCCTTTCCAATGTGGAACTAGTCTGTTGTTCCATGTCCAGTTCTAACTTGGACATACAAGTTGCATACAGGTTTCACAGGAGACAGGTAAGGTGCGTCCCATCTCTTTCAGAATTTTCCACAGTTTATGATCTACAAAGTCAAAAGTTTTAGTGGTTTGGTTTAGTCGCTAAGTCGTGTCTGACTCTTGAGACCCGATGGACTATACCCTGCCAGTCACCTCTGTCCATGGGATTCTCTAGGCAAGAATACTGGAGTGGATTGTCATTTCCTTCCCCAGGGGATCTTCCCGACCTAGGTATTGAACACAGTTCTCCTGCATTGCAGGTCAAAGGCTTTACCATAGTCAATAAAGCAGAAGCAGATGTTTTTCTGAAACTCTCTTGCTTTTACTATGATCCAAAATTATGTATATTAGAATTCAACACTCTTTTAGTTGAACAGTTTTATGGACTTTGGTAAATTTATAATGTCTTCTGTACACCACTACAGACATACAAGTCACTTTTTGCCATAATACTCTTTGTTTCATGTATTCATACTTCCTTCTTTATTCTTTTACTTTCAACCAATTTAAGTTTCCATTTAACATGTTTTTCTGGTAGGAAACATAGTTGAATCTTTTCCTTTTAAAATTCACTTGGCATTTTATACCTTTGTATTTAAGAGCTTAACATGGGTCTTTTTTCACCTTTCTTTCTAGCAGACATGCTCACTTAATTCATTATTTGAGCTTAATGAATATATAATATAATAATAACTGTTATAATAACTGTTATAATTTCCTTACCAATTAAATCTATCATCTGTGTTATTATTGTATAAGTTGTCATTGATTGACTTTTTTCCCCTCATGATAGGTTTTTTTTTTTTCACTTATTTTCATGGTTAGTAATTTTTTAATTGGAAATGAGACTGTGAATGTTACTTTGCTAAGTGCTGAACATTTTTGTAATTACATTTTTTAGACATAGTTAAATTACCTGGAAACATTTTGAGTTTCTTAGATCTTGCTTTTAAACTTTGTTTAAAAGGTTAAATCTGTGTTTAGTCTAGGACCAATTTTTTTTACTATTGAGGCAAAAATTATTTTACATATCTCACCTGAGTCCTGTGAATTATGAGACTTTTTCACTCCCATTAGTAAAAACAAAGCTAGCCCAGTTTTAAATGCTTTCTCAACATGAGTGCACCAATCAGTTCTCAAATATCTCTGGGCAATTCTCCCTTTGAGCTGATTTCTCTTTGGTTCCCTGCCTTGAGTACTCCAAGCACTTTGACCACTTTGGTTTCTTCTCAACTGGAGGAGACTACTGGCTTCTACCTTAGTTTCTGCTCCTGGTACTATGGCTTGGAAACTCTCCAAGGTGTCATTGGGCAATTAAGAAGTCTTACTCATTACTTTCTCATTTCTTGGGACCACTGTTCTTTATTGTTCCATTCCTAATATCTTTATATTTGTTGTTTTATGTATTTTACTTGGACTTTTTGATGATATAAGTGGGAGTCTATTTGGGCACTATTGCTCCAAAATCACTGCACATGGTGATTGCAGCCATGAAATTAAAAGACGCTTACTCCTTGGAAGGAAAGTTATTATCAAACTAGATAGCATATTAAAAGGCAGAGACATTACTTTGCCAACAAAGGTCCATCTAGTCAAGGCTATGGTTTTTTCCAGTGGTCATGTATGGATGTGAGAGCTGGACTGTGAAGAAAGCTGAGCACCAAAGAATTGATGCTTTTGAACTGTGGTGTTGGAGAAGACTCTTGAGAGTCCCTTGGACTGCAAGGAGATCCAACCAGTCCATCCTAAAGGAGATCAGTCCTGGGTGTTCATTAGAAGGACTGATGCTGAAGCTGAAACTCCAATACTTTGGCCACCTCATGTGAAGAGCTGACTCATTGGAATAGACACTGATGCTGAGAGGAATTGGGGGCAAGAGAAGAAGGGGACAACAGAAGATGAGATGGTTGGATGGCATCACCGACTCAATGGGCATGAGTTTGAGTAAGCTCTGAGAGTTGGTGATGGACAGCGTGGCCTGGCGTGCTGCGATTCATGGGGTTGCAGAGTCGGATATGGTTGAACGACTGAACTGAACTGAACTGAACTCCATCTTGGCTGGGAATAGAAGCTATAAATATTTGAGTGTGTGTGTGTGTGTGTGTGTGTGTTTTCACTTTGTATAACAAAATGCTTCATTATTTTGATATCTGCATAACTCTGAAATTAATGTTTTTCTAATGACTAAAGCATGTTTCAAAATCATGCATAGGTAAAATATCCATTCAAATGATAAGACAGATTGATTTTTATGCAGCAGAGTACAAAATATTAATTGATTTGGTTTCAGATTCCACATTCAAATAAAAATATCCAAAATTATCTGACAAGAGTATTAAAGTGTTTCTTCCCCAACTACATATACATGAGTGACTAGATTTTCTTTGCATACCTTAATTGAAACAGTGTACAGCAATGGATGAGTTGATGAAAGTGTAGAATATTATTACAAGAGTGTAAAATACTGTACTTCTTACTGTTTTTGTTTTGGAAAAAAAACAGTTTATTTTCACTTCAAGTATGTTATTTGGTTAACATTAAGGAGTTTAGATTTATTTTAAATATATTAGTAAAAATATTTGATTTTTAGAGTTTGTTAGTTTTAGTCTTTTAAAATGGAGAATATAAAAAGATATTTCTAAAGTAAACAAAGCTCTTTGTTTCTTAAAAAGAAAATTTTAAGATTCTTCTTTAAATAAGAAGATTTTAAGATTTAAAATTGTAAATTCTTAAAAAGAAATTTTAAGAATAGAAAGAGTCTTGAGATATCAAAATTTGAGAACCATTAATACTTTTTCCTAAGGCTGTTAAAAGAGAAGCAGGAAGCTAGTGCTCTTGGGCTAGTTCCTCCTGAGAATCAGTTAGGACACTATTTCCTGCTGCTCAGATGGTAAATGATTCACCTGCCAATGAAGGAGACCTGGGTTCTCTCTTTGGATCAAGAAGATCCCATTGTGAATGCAATGCCTACTCAATCCAGTATTCTTGCTTGAAGAATTCCATGGACACAGGAACCTGGCAGGCTACAGTACCTGGGGTCACAAAGAATCAGACACCACTAAACAACTTTCACTTTTACTTCATGTTTAGAATGGGCTGGGGAATCTAGTCATAGAGTTAATCATTCAACTATCTATAGGCTAAGAAAGGCACAATTTAGTAATATGACTTATAAAAATAAGTCTAGCCAACTACATTATTTGTTACCTTTGCATTGTAGTACATTTTGAGTCCAAGCATTTGGAAATCTTACACGATTATTCTGTGTTTCCTAAGGATGCGATCTATGGACAGAGGTCCGTGACATTGAACGGGAGGCAATGATCAAGACTCCCAAGAAAAAGAAAATGCAAAAAGGTAAAATAGTTGCCTGAGGAAACATTACAAATACCTGAGAAAGAAGAGAAGCTAAAGACAAAGGAGAAAAGGAAAGATATACGCATTTGAATTCAGAGTTCTAAAGAATAGCAAGGAGAGATAAGAAAGCCTTCCTCAGTGCTTAATGCAAAGAAATAGAGGAAAACAATAGAATGGGAAGGACTAGCGATCTCTCCAAGAAAATTAGAGATACCAAGGGAACATGTCATGCAAAGATGGGGACAATAAAGGATAGAAATGGTATGGACCTAAAAGAAGCAGAATATATTAAGAAGAGGTGGCAAGAGCACAAAGAAGAACTATAGAAAAAATATCATCATGACCCAGATAATCACGATGGTGTGATCACGCACCTAGATCCAGACATCCTGTAATATGAAGTCGAGTGGGCATTAGGAAGCATCATTATGAACAAAGCTAGTGGAGGTGATGGAATTCCAGTTGAGCTATTTCAAATCCTAAATGATGATGCTGTGAAAGTGCTGCACTCAATATACCAGCAAACATGGAAAATTCAGCAGTGGCCACAGGACTGTAAAAAGGTCAGTTTTCATTCCAATCCCAAAGAAAGGCAATGCCAAAGAATGTTCAAACTATTGCACAATTGTACTCATCTCACACGATAGAAAAGTAATACTCAAAATCCTCCAAACCAGGCTTCAACAGTACGTGAACTGTGAATTTCCAGATGTTCAAGCTGAATTTACAAAAGGCAGAGGAACCAGAGATCAAACTGCCAACATGCATTGGGTCATCAAAAAAGCAAGAGAGTTTCAGAAAAACTTCTACTTCTGCTTTATTGACTATGCCAAAGCCTTTGACTGTGTGGATCACAACAAACTCTAGAAAATTCTGAAAGAGATGGGAATACCAGACCACCTGACCTGCCTCCTGAGAAATCTGTATGCAGGTCAAGAAGCAACAGTTAGAATTTGATGTGGAACAACACACTCTAGACCCAAATTGGTTAAGGCTTATATTGTCACCCTGCTTATTTCACTAATATGCACAGTACATCATGAGAAATGCTAGGCTATTTGAAGCACAAACTGGAATCAAGATTGTCGGGAGAGATATCAATAACCTCAGATATCCAGATGACACCATCCTTATGGCAGCAAGTGAAGAAGAACTAAAGAGCCTCTAGATGAAAGTGAAAGAGAAGAGTGAAAAAGCTGGCTTAAAACTCAACATTTAGAAAACTAAGATCATGGCATCTGGTCCCATCACTTCATGGCAAATAGATGGGGAAACAATGGAAACAGTGAGAGACTTTATTTGGGGGGCTCCAAAATCACTGCAGATGCTGACTGCAGTCATGAAATTAAAAGACACTTGCTCTTGGAAGAAAAGTTATGACCAACCTAGACAGCATATTAAAAAGCAAAGACATTACTTTGCCACCAAAGCTCCATCTAGTTAAAGCTATGATTTTTCCTGTAGTCATGTATGGATAGGAGAGTTGGACCATAAAGAAAGCTGAGCACCAAAGAACTGATGCTTTTGAACTGTGGTGTTGGAGAAAACTCTTGAGAGCCCCTTTGGACTGCATAGAGATCAAACCAGTCCATCCTAAAGGAAATCAGTCCTGAATATTCATTGGAAAGATTAATGTTGAAGCTGAAACTGCAATACTTTGGCCACCTGGTGCAAAGAACTGACTCTTTGAAAAAGAACCAATGCTGGGAAAGACTGAAGGCTGGAGGAGAAGTGGAGGACAGAGGATGGAATGGTTGGATGGCATAACTGAATCAATGGACATGAGTTTGAGCAAGCTTCAGGAGTTGGTGATGGACAGGGAAGACTGGTGTGCTGCACTTCATGGGGTCACAAAGAGTGGGACAAGACTGAGCGACTGAACTGAAGGATTAGAAAAACTAACAATGTTCAGGAGATGAAAATTTCTTGAAATATTGAATATGTTCACATTCACTTCCGCTTTACCTTTGTTCACCATAAATTAAACTATCACATACAGAAATAGTCTCAGAACTCCATTCCATAGATTCAGGAAGTATTTACTTAGTATCATTTATGGTTGCAGAAATGCACAGGAGTGTTCCTGATTGCAAGGCATTCAAAATCTCAAAAACTTTCAGAAAATGACATAAAAGTAGCAAAATTGTACTATGCATGCTATTATGGTATAGAACAGCAGGATGGTTTAAAATGTACATTATTCATAAAAATATGTCTGTAATAAGCTCCTGTTTGAAGCACAGTCTTTGGATACAACTACTATAACAAGATATTCTCTCTTTCTATGACTTTAAAGAGTTACACACAAAGAGAATATTGAAAATTGCTCTATTGGGAGTTGACCTCTTTTAGTTTTTAAGAAAGGTAAAAATCTAGGAAACATTCCCATAGTTCCAATTTAAATATTGCTCTCTTTTTGAAAATGTTTCCTAAAATGATTTATTCCAAGTCAACAATGATTTCTGAAATATTTAAGGAAAATAAAACAATTGTTTAGAAAGCAAAATGTTAGCTTTACTTTAGACCATAGCACAACTCAGAATATTTATTCTATTGATTAGCTAATCAGAAAGAAAAGCAAGTGTACCTGTCAACACAGTTAAGACTGTGAACTTTGCATTTTATTGTTTTGTCAGTTTCCCTGGATGTAAAATAGGAAGAAAGTCACTGTACTTTCAGAGCTTTCTTTAGCTCAAACAAATGATTTATCCCTTACCTCCTTAGGAAATAGCATACATCAGGTAATTCCAATGAGGAACTTAATTATATATATATACATATATATGTGTATATATATATATATATATATATATATATATAAAGAATATTCACTTTTACTTTTTCCTCTCTTCTCCTTGAAGATTTATGATGTGTTCCATCAGAGCCTCTGATGTGAGTGGCATTCAACTTTTGTAAAACTTTTATTTGTATATATTAGTGGCATGAGAAAAAGGCTTTTAAAATTATTAAATATTTTTATATGAATTGGCACTAGACATGTGTGTGATTTTAATGATTGTTTAGTTTGGGTGCTGAAGTTATCACACTTTAATATCAGTTGAGAAACTAATACCATTCTTTAATATTGATTGAATGTTTTCAGTGGTCTATATTTTATACATATAACCAAGTCACTGTCACTTCATAGCTTTGTTCTAAAATGACAGTCTATATACACAGTCTCATGAAATACTGCCTATACATTTACTAATCTTGTTCTAGTATAACGCCTCAGCGGTAAAGAATCCACCTGCCAATGCAGGAGATGCAGGTTCAGTCCCTGGGTTGGGAAAAATCCCGCAGAGAAGGAAATGGCAACCCACTCCAGTATTCTTGCCCGGAAATTCCCATGGACAGAGGAGCCTGGTGAACTACAATCCATGAGGTCGCAAAGAGTCAGACACGACTTAGTGGCTAGACCACCACCACCACTATAATATTTTACATTTGTTTACTTCAATGTTAAAAAAAATCATGGAATGGTGGGTCCTGCAAATGAACAAAACTACACTTGAACTTTATTTTATATAAAGGTTTTAGCTCACATGAAAAGTGATTCTAAATTATGAAATGAGAAAAGTATGCTAGGCCTCTAATAAATAAGATAGGTGACCAAAATTTATAGGGGTGTCTGGTCTGTAATTTTTGATCATAGAACTATGAAATACTAAATCAGTGGGTTTTTAGATAGAATGCATTCCAAGTCTTGTGTTTCACAAATGAGATGAGTAAGAGTCAGAAGTAGGAGACTTATTCAGTAACATATAGGTAGTCTTTTGCAACTCTAGAAGCTGATTTCTATGCAAAATTTTGCTTCTTAGTAAATTATTTAGGAAAGTCAAATTAGAAAAATACTTATTTTGCTATATTGTACTGAAAATAATAATAGATATAGGCAGCATTTAGGGAAGTTTTCTTAAAACTGTTAATGAACATGGAGGCGGGGGGTGAAGTATAAAATTAGTCCTATGATCAAGGTAGTCTCATAGTCAGATGTTGCCCAAATTGAAAAGAAGTCATTGCTAAAGCCAAATTAATGTCATCACTTTAATATACTAAAATCAACCTTTTCTTCCTCATTGAGAAGGAACTTTAGTCAAAATTATTTAAATGATACATTGCATGCTGCCCTCAAGCACCTGATAATCATTTTTGAAAAGACAGAAGATTGAAAAAAGAAAGAACCAAATGCACCATGAATGAAAGATCGTCCTTAGAGTCACTGAATGGAAGTTACTTTCCATACCTATATTAAAAGTTGTCATTGAGACATTAATTCTATGATGAGGATTAGTTAATGGATTGGGAATAGAGTACTCCTTTTCACCAGAAGAAAGCTGAAGAACTCTCAAGGAAAACAACCATAGCAATTGGAGATGCCTTCAAGAAGCATCAGTGCTCTCACATGATTTTGTGTCAAATATAATGTGTGTGCTTCCTAAGTCACTTCAGTCATGTCTGACTCTGTGAGACCCTATGAACTGTAGTCCGCCAGGCTCCTCTTTCCATGGGATTCTCCAGGCAAGAATACTGGAGTGAGTTGTCATTTCCTCCTCCGGAGGATCTTACCAAACCAGGTATTGAACTCATGTCTCTTAGATCACCTCCATTGGCAGGCAAGACCTTTACCACTAGTGCCACATGGGAATCCCCCAAATACCATGTGTAACCTGCCAGATGGCACTAGTGGGAAAGAACCTGCCTGCCAGTGCAGAGGTAAGTGATGCCTGTTTGACCCATGGGTGGGGAAGATCCCCTGGAGGAGGAAATGGCAAACCTCTCCAGTATTCTTGCCTGGAGAATCCCATGGGGAGAGGAGCCTGGAGGTCTATAATCCATAGGATCACACAAAGTCAGACACAACTGAAGCAACTTAGCACACACACACATGAACACATAACCTATCAACTCTCAAGTTGTTATCTCTTGCCCAAAAGTCTTCCCCAAAGGGTCAATTTAACTGTAGACTCAATCTTTGCAATTAGATATTTAACACTGCAAATTTGAAATGCCCCAACTGAACTCCTTATTTCATATCCTCCCACAAACTTATCATTATATTTCCCATCACAGTGAATGTCAACTCTGTTCTTTCAGTTTCTCCAGTAAATGTTATCACAGTCATATTTGACTTTTCTCTTTTTCTTACATTCTACATCCAAATTATCAAAATAGTCTAACAATTCTTTTCAAGTTTACTGAAGTAGGCATCCTTCCTTTGCAATCACATTCTCTAATCTATTTCTTTTTTCAGCAGAAAAATAATACATTTGAAAATATTATTTAATCATGCCACTTCTCAAAAATCAACAAAGCCTTCCTATCTAACCAAAAATAAAATCCTTGTAATAGTTGGAGTGACCCAGCCTTCTTGCACCTTCATTGGCACAACACACAGGAGACCCAAGCCCCATACCTCTCTGAATCACTCTCCACCATTTTCTTTAGCATATGCATTTTTTGTTGCTGTTATTTGTTATTCCTTGTATATGGCATGAATATTCACATCTCAGTTTCTTTGTACTTGTTTGTTCTTGTACATGGATCGTCTGTGTTTCCTTGCTTTCTTGCATTCTCTGCTCATAAATCTTTTGATATTAGGGCCATGGTCTATATATATATATAAGACCATATGTATGTATATGTGTATATATGTGTATGTATATGTGTGTGTGTGTATATATATATATATATAGTAGCAACAATAAGCACCTGACACTATCACCCTAACATAATTTTATTTTTTATATAATTTTCTATAATGTCTATTAGTCTTGCATTTCCAACTAGATTATAGCTCCATAAAGACATGAATATATCTTCTATACCACATAAAATAGAATGTTTTTTATATTTCTATTTCTAAGAGTGCCAAATAAGATACTAGACATTCACTTAAACCTTAATTTCGGGTGAGTCAAATAATTATAGTAATATATATTATATATATTACTATATATATATACTATAATATATATATATTAGATTGCATACTTAACAATAAATCTCTTCTTGAATCACAGCCTTATCATGGCCAAGGGGTTTGCATTACTCAATTGGGTTATCAGCTATTCTTTGCAGGGTCACCCATTATGTACATACTAAAATAATAATTTAGAATTCAGGAAGATTCCTTGGAGAAAGGAATGGCTACCTACATGAGCATTCTTGCCTGGAGGATTCTATGGACAGAAGAATCTAGTGAGCTAAAGTTCGTTTCCAGTCAGTTCAGTTTATTCCAGTCACTCAGTCATGTCTGACTCTTTGCGACCCACAGACTGCAGCACACCAGGCTTCCCTCTCCAGCAATAACACACGGAGCTTGCTCAAATTTATGTCCATCGAGGCAGTAGTGTCCCCAACTATCTCATCCTCATTCTCCCCTTCTCCTCCTGCTTTCAATCTTTCCCAGCATCAGGGTCTTTTCAAATGAGTGGTTCTTCTCAGCAAGTGGCCAAAATATTGGAGCTTCAGCATCAGCATCAGTCCTTCCAGTGAATATTCAGGCCTGATTTCCTTTAGGATTGACTGGTTAGATCTCCATGCAGTCTAGGGGACTCTCAAGAGTATTCTCCAAAACCATAGTTCAAAAGTATCAATTATTTGGCACTCACTTTACCGTCCAACTCTCGCATCCATACATGACTATGGGAAAAATCATATCTTTGACTAGATGGACCTTTGGTGGCAAAGAAATGTCTCTGTTTTTTAACATGTTTTCTAGGTTTGTCATAGCATTTCTTCCAAGGAGCAAGCGTCTTTTAATTGCATGCCTGCCTTCACCATCTACAGTGATTTTGGAGCCCAAGAAAATGAAATCTGTCACTGTTTGGATTGTTTCTTAATCTATTTGCCATGAAGTGATGGAATGGGATACCATGATCTTCATTTTTTGAATGTTGAGTTTTAAGCCAGCATTTTCACTCTCCTCTTTCACTTTCATCAAGAGACTCATTAGTTCCTCTTTGCTCTCTGCCACAATGGTGGTGTAATTTGCATATCTAAGATTATTGATATTTCTCCCGACAATCTTGATTCCACCTTGTGCTTCATAGAGCCCAGCATTTCGCATGACGCATTCCGCATACAAGTTATATAAGCAGGGTGACAATATACAGCTTTGACATACTCCTTTCCCAATTTTGAACCAGTCTACTGTTTCATGTCCAGTTCTAACTGTTGCTTGGTAACCTGCATACAGATTTCTCAGGAGGCAGGTAAGTTGGTCTGCTATTTCCATCTCTTGAAGAATTTTCCAGAGTTTGTTGTAATATACAGAGTCAGAGGCTTTGGCACAGTCAATAAAGCAGAAGTAGATATTTTTTAGAACTCCCTTGCTTTTTCTATGACCCAACGGATGCTGACAGTTCGATCTCTGGTTCCACTGCCTTTTGTAAATCCAGCTGTAACATCTGGAAGTTCACAACTCACATACTGTTGAAGCCTGGCTTAGAGAATTTTGAATGTTACTTTGCTATCATGTAAGATGAGTGCAATTGTGTGGTAGTTTGAACATTCTTTGGCATTGCCTTTCTTTGGTATTGGAATGAAAACTGACCTTTTCCAGTCCTGTGGCCACTGCTGAATTTTCCCAGATCTGCTGGTATATTGAATGCAGCACTTTCACAGCATCATCTTTTAGAATTTGAAATAGCTCAACTGGAATTCCATCACCTCCATCACTTTGTTTGTAGTGATGCTTCCTAAGTGCCATTTGACTTCCTATCCCAGGATGTCTGGATCTCGGTGGGTGATTACACCATCGTGATTATCTAGGTCATGAAGATCTTTTTTGTATAGTTCTGTGTGCTCTTGCCACCTCTTCCTAATATCTTCTGCTTCTGTTAGGTCCATACACTTTCTACCCTTTATTGTCCCCATCTTTGCATGAAATATTCCCTTGCTATCTCTAATTTTCTTGAAGAGATCTCTAGTCTTTCCCATTCTATAGTTTTCCTCTATTTCTTCGCATTGATCACTGAGGAAGTCTGTCTTATCGCTCTTTGCTATTCTTTGGAACTGTGCATTCAACTGGGTATATCTTTCCTTTTCCCCTTTGCTTTAGCTTCTCTTCTTTCCTCAGCTATTTGTGAGGCCTCCTCAGACAACCATTTTGCCTTTCTCATTTCTTTTTTTAGAGATGCTCTTGATCACTGCCTCTTGTACAATGTCATGAACCTCCATCAATAGTTCTTCAGGAGCTCTATCAGGTCTAATCCCTTGAAACTATTTGTCACTGCCACTGTACAATAATAAGGGATTTGATTTAGGCTATGTCTGAATGATCTAGTGATGTTCCCTACTTTCTTCAATTTAAGTCTGAATTTGGCAATAAGTAGTTCATGATCTGAGGCACAGTCTTCTCCCAGCCTTGTTTATACTGACTGTATAGAGCTTCTCCATTTTTGACTGCAAAAATATAATCAATCTGACTTTGGTACTGACCATTTGATGATGTCCATGCATAAAATCATCTCTTGTCTTGTTTGAAGACAGCGTTTGCTTTGACTAGTGTGTTTTCTTGGCAAAATTGTGTTAGCCTTCACCCTGCTTCATTTTGTACTCCAACGCCAAACTGACCTGTTACCTCAGGTATCTCTTGACTTCCAACTTTTGCATTCCAGTCCCTTATGTTGAAAAGGACATCTTTTGGGGTTCTAGAAAGTTTTAGAAAATCCTGAAGGTCTTCATAGAAGCATTCAACCTCAGCTTCTTCAGCATTACTGGTTGGGGCATAGACTTGGATTGCTGTGATATTGAATGGTTTGCCTTGAAAACGAACAGAGATCATTCTGTCATTTTTTGAGATTGCATCCAAGTACTGCATTTTGGACTCTTGTGTTGACTCTGAAGGCTACTCCATTTCTTCTAAGGGGTTCTTTCCCACAATTAAAGCCACCCATTCCAGTCCATTTTAGTTTACTGATTCCTAAAACGCCGATGCTCACTCTTGCCATCTCTTGTTTGACCATTTCCAATCAATAACCTCAGATATGCAGATGACACCACCCTTATGGCAGAAAGTGAAGAGGAACTAAAAAGCCTCTTGATGAAAGTGAAAGAGGAGAGTGAAAAAGTTGGCTTAAAACTCAACAGTCAGAAAACTAAGATCATGGCATCTGGTTCCATCACTTCATGGGAAATAGATGGGGAAACAGTAGAAACAGTGTCAGACTTTATTTTGGGGGGCTCCAAAATCACTGCAGATGGTGACTGCAGCAATGAAATTAAAAGATGCTTACTCCTTGGAAGGAAAGTTATGACCAAACTAGATAGCATATTAAAATCAGAGACATTACTTTGCCAAAAAAGTTTCATCTAGTCAAGGCTATGGTTTTTCCAGTGGTCATGTATGGATGTGAAGAAAGCTGAGTGCTGAAAAATTGATGCTTTTGAACTGTGGTGTTGGAGAAGACTCTTGAGAGTCCCTTGGACTGCAAGGAGATCCAACCAGTCCATCCTAAAGGAGATCAGTCCTGAGTGTTCATAAGAAGGACTGAAGCTGAAGCTGAAACTCCAATACTTTGGCCACCTCGTGCAAAGAGTTGACTCATTGGAAAAAGACCCTGATGCTGGGAGGGTTTGGGGGCAGGAGGAGAAGGGGATGACAGAGGATGAGATGGCTGGATGGCATCACCTACTTGATGGACATGAGTTTGAGTAAGCTCCAGGAGTGATGGACAGGTAGGCCTGGCATGCTGTGATTCATGGGGTTGCAAGGAGTCGGACATGACTGAGAGACTGAACTGAACTGAATTTGCCTTGTGTCATGGACCTAACATTCCAGGTTCCTGTGTCGTATTCTTCTTACAGCATTGGACTTTACTTCCATTACCAGTTACATCCACAACTGGGCGTTGTTTTTGCTTTGGCTCTGTCTCCTCTTTCTTTCTTGAGTTATTTCTCCATTCTTCTCCAATAGCACATTGGGCACCTACTGCCCATTGAGGAGTTCATCTTTCAGTATCATATCTTTTTGCCTTTTCATACTGTTAGAGGGGTTCTCAAGATAGGAATACTGAAGTGGTTTGCCATTCCCTTCTCCAGTGGACCCCGTTTTGTCAGAACTCTCCACCTTGACCCTTCCATCTTGGGTGGCTCTACATGGCATGTCTCATAGTTTCATTGAGATAGACAAGGCTGTGGTCCATGTGATCAATTTGATTAATTTTCTGTGACTGTGGTTTTCATTCTGTCTGCCCGTTGATGGATAGGGATAAGAGGTTTATGAAAGCTTCCTGATGGGAAAAACTGACTGTGGGGGAAACTGGGTCTTATTCTGATGGGCAGGGTCATGTTCAGTAAATCTTTAACCCTAATTTCTGTTTATGGACAGGGCTGTGTTCCCTCCCTGTTGTTTGACCTGAGACCAAACTATGGTGGAGGCAATGAAGATAATGGCCACCTCCTTCAAAAGGTCCCATGCACAAACTGCCACACTCAGTGCCCCTGACCCTGCACTAGGCCATCACTGACCCACGCCTCTGCTGGAGACTCCTGGACACTCACAGGCAAGCCTTAGTCAGTCTCTTGTGGGGTCACTGCTCCTTTCTCCTGGGTCCTGATGTGTACAAGCTTTTGTTTGTGCCCTCCAAGAGTCTGTTTCTCCAGTCCTGTGCAAGTTCTATAATCAAATCCCACCAGCCTCCAATGTCAAATTCCCTGGGAGTTCTCAGTCCCTTTGCCAGATCAGCATGTTGGGAAATTTGTTGTGGGTCCTAGAACTTTCTTAACAATGTGAGAATATATTTGGTATAATTGTTTTGCAGTTTGTGGGTCATTTGCTCGGTGGCTCTATGGTGGGGTTAATGGTGGCCTCCTCCAAAACGGCTTATGCCACAGGCTGTGTGACCCAAGTATGCTGCACCCAGAGCCCCTGCCCCTGTGGCAGGCCACTGCTGACTCGTACCCTGCAGGAGACACCCAAACACTCAAAGGCATGTCTGGCTCAGTCTCTGTGGGGTATCTGGGTCATGCTGTGCACAAGGTTTTGTTTGAGCCCTCCGAGCATTTTTAGCAGGTATGAGGTTTGAGTCTAAATGCGATTTCACCCCTCCTACCATCTTGCTAGGTCTTCTCCTTTGCCCTTGTACATGGGGTATCTTTTTTGGTGGGGTCCAACATCCTCCTGTCGATGGTTGTTCAGCAGTGAGTTGTAATTTTGGAGTTCTCACAGCAGAAGATGAGCGCATGTCCTTCTACTCCATCATCTTGTGTGGGGTTGCAAAAAGTCAAATATGACTGAAAAACTAACACTTCATTTCACTCAGGTAATGAATTCACCTGCCAAAGAAGGAGACACAGGAGATGTGAGTTTGATCACTGTGTCAGGAATTTTTCCTGAAAGAGGAAATGGTTACTCACTCCAGTATTCTTGCCTGGAAAATCCCACGAACAGAGGATCGTGGTGGGTTACAGTTCATGGTGCCACAAAGAGTCAGGCATGACTTAGCAACTTAACACATACATACCCATACATTTTGAAAAACGTAATTTTCTTTATTTAATCTCTCAAGATCCCAATTTTATTATTGTCAAAAAGCCTTGTAAAAAATACCGAAGCTAAAATTAGTGAAATGAGGATTTGAACCACAATTTATTTGACTCCAAAGTCTAGGTTATAAACTACTATCAAAAGAGTGTGTTTCAAGTCTATGTTATTAAAGGAATACATATAGATTTTAGTATCAAAGGAAAGGAGGTATTACTATATATTCGAGATTAGGAATACAAAATTTTGATTGTATATGCTAAAGCCTTTGACTGTGTGGATCACAACAAACTGTGGAAAATTCTTAAAGAGTTAAGAGTACAAGACCACTTAACTGCCTCCTGAGAAAGCTCTATGCAGGTCAGAAGCAACAGTCGGAACCAGACATGAAACAACAGACTAGTTCAAAGTTGGAAAAGGAGTATGACAAGGATGTATATTGTCATCCTGCTGTTTATTTAATTTACATGCAGAGTACATCATGTGAAATGCCAGGCTGGTTGAAGCTCAAGCTGTAATCAAATTTGTCAGGAAACATGGCAACAACCTCAGATACGCAGATGATACCACTCTAATGGCAGAAAGTGAAGAGGAGCTAGAGGTGCTCATAATGAGGTGAAAGAGGAAAGTGAAAAACCTGGCCTGAAACTCAACATTAAACAAACTAAGATCGCGCCATCCAGTCCCAGTACTTCATAGCAAATAGAAGGGGAAAAACTGGAAGCAGTGACACATTTTATTTTCTTGAGTTCCAAAATCACTGTGGAAGGTGACTACAGCAAAGAAATTTTTAAAAATGCTTTCTTCTTGAAAGGAGAACTATGACAAACCTAGATATTAAAGGGTATATCACTTTGCCAACAAAAGCCTGTATAGTCAAAGCTCTGATTTTTCCATTAGTCATGTACAGATGTGAGCATTGGGCCATAAAGAAGGCTGTTGTTGCTCACTCATTAACTTGTGTCTCTATGACTCCATGAGCTTCAGCACACCAGGATTCCCTGTCCTTCACTGTCTCCTGGAGTTTGCTCAAACTCATGTCTATAGAGTTGATGATGCCACCCAACCATCTCATCCTCAATCACTCCCTTCTTCTCTTGTCCTCAACCTTTCCCAGCATTGGGGACTTTTCCAGTGAGTCAGCCCTTTACAACAGCTAGCCAATATAATGCTGTCCAAGGGATTCTCAATGGTATTCTCTAGCCCCACTGTCCTAAAGCATCAGTTCTTTGATGCTTAGCCTTCTCTAGGGTACAGCAAAAACTGATGTCTCTGCTTTTTATTACACTATCTAGATTTGTCAAAGCTATTCTTCCAAGGAGCAAGCACCTTTTAATTCCATGGCTGCAGCCACCCACCATCCACAGTGATTTTGGAGACCAAGTAAATGAAATCTGACACTGTTTCTACATTTTATCCATCTATTTGCCATAAAGTGATAGGACCAGATGCCATGATCTTCATTTTTTGAATGTTGAGTTTAAGGCAGTGTTTTCATTTTTCTCTTTCACCTTCATCAAGAGGCTCTTTAGCTCCTCTTCACTTTCTGCCATTAAAGTGGTATCATCTGCATATTTGAGGTTATTGCTATTTCTCCCAGCAATTTTGATTTCAGCTTGTGCTTCATCCAGCCTGGCATGTCATATGATGTACTCTGCATATAATAAGCATGGTGATAGTATACAGCCTCGATGAAATCCTTTCCCAACTTTGAACCAGTCTGTGGTTCCATGTCCAGTTTTAACTACTGCTTCTTGCCCTGCATACAGGTTTCTCAGGAGGCAGGTAATATGGTAGGGTTTTCCCAACTCATTAAAAATATTCTACAGTTTTTTTGTGATCCACACATTCAAAGGTTTTTGCATAGTCAATGAAGCAGAAGTCGGTTTGTTTGTGTTTTTTTTTTTAATTCCTTTGAATTTTCTATGATTCAGCATATGTTGGCAATTTGATCTCTGGTTCCTCTGCCTTTTCTAAATCCAGCTTGTACATCAGGAAGTCCTCAGTTCACATACTCCTGAAGCCTAGATGAAAGATTTTGAGCATAATCTTGCTGGCATATGAAATGAGTGTAATTGTGTGGTAATTTGAACTTTCTCTGGCATTGCTTTTTCTTTGGAATTGGAAAGATAATTGAGCTCTCCCAGTCTAGGGGCCACTGCTGAGTTTTCCAAATTTGCTGGCATAATGTGTGCAGCACTATAACATCATCATCTTTTAAAAGAAGACTGAATGCCAGAGAATTAACGCTTTTGAATTGTGGTGCTCTTGAGAGTCCCTTGAACAGAAGAGATCAAACCAGTCGATCCAAAAGGAAATCAACCCTGAATATTCATTGTAAGTACTGGTGCTGAAGCTGAAGCTCCAGTATTTTGACCACCTGATGCAAAGGGCCAACTCATTGGAGAAGATCCTGATTCTGGGAAAGATTGAGGATGAGACGGTTAGATAACATCGCCGACTCAATGGACATGAATTTGAGAAAACTCCCTGAGATCCTGGATGACAAAGGAGCGTGGTCTGCTACAGTCCATGGGCTCCAAAAGAGTTGGACCTGACTTCGACTGAATAACGAAACAACTGTTAAGTTATTTGTATTTATCTAGTATCAAATTTAACTGAAAATCACTAAATTGGTAAATTGGCAACTCCAACTATACTTCTTCCAGTGCTGAAAATAGTAACTTACATAAAGTAAGAACTTTGCTTTACAAATACAAAAATGTATTATGTGGCCAGCAGTGGTTGAGCAACATTAAAGCATTCTTGGGAGAAACTAATGTGTATCCCTTAGGGGTTAAACAGAGCATGTACATCTAAGAATATGATGCCTCTCTATTAGAGAAATTTCTCTATCTTAGAGAAATCTAAGGCAAGCCGAGTTGAAGTATATAGAATCTACATTATGAAGAAAGATTAGTAGTCAGATAAGTTACTCTCTTCTATCTCTGTCAGAGCAAGAGTGCCAGAAATTTCTCAGGAGAAATTGTCTGGTTCATTCAATCTTGAAGGAACCTTAGCCAGAAAGGTTGTGTATTATGATGAAAGGAACACTCAGCCATTTTACCTATGTTCATCAACATCATTATGTTCATCAATAAGTTTACCAGTGGGCAGATAAGGAAGGAATATAAGAGGCAGTCATAGCAAAGCATTTGTCAGAAAAATATCAGCCAAAGCAAGAAGCTTGAAATTCACATGTTCCTCATGAAAGAGCCAGTATTTTAAGTCTGGCCATGACAATGGACAGTTATAACTGGATTACAGCCATATGAATCATTTAAATATTACCTCTGTTTATCTAATCTTTCGTGACTCTATGTCATAATCAAAGGCTGTTATTCTGTTGCTAAGTCATGTCCAACTCTTTGTGATCCAACCACAAAGGCTTCACCATGTCAGTCTTCCTTCCCTGTCCTTCACCACCTCCTGGAGCTTGCTCAAACTCATGTCCATTGAGTTGATGATGCCATCCAACCATTTCATCCTCATCCTCCGTCACTTCCTTCTCAGGAAACAAAACAGGGAGTATATCAAGGAAGACATAAAGAAGAAATACACCCTCACTTCAGTGTTATAAGTTCCTGGTCTGCAAATCAAAATAAAGCTTAAAGGAGAAAAATCACTTTGACTTGAATATAAGAATGAAATTTTTAAAAAATTTTAAATATAATTTTACCACTGCACATGTGAAATGTCATCATAATCTACTAATTCAAAACTGAGATTATTATATAATAATATTAAATGAGACATTAAAACTGAGTGACTAAAACATGAAAACTTGTGAAAGTTTTGTTTTATGGATGAATAATTGAGAATATGGTTGTAGAAAAAGTTAAAGCTCTTCCTTGTATTTCAATGAGTTTGAAACAGTCACTATTAATTAATAACTTTGGTAATGATGTGGAAGAGTGAGAGGAAAGTGAAAAACAGGATAATTAATATTGAAAAATAAATGAAAAAGAACTTGAACATATCTGTTCAAGGAAGCTTAACTGTAATTCAAGCACTGTACATTCTATTAGAGTACAGGATGCACAAAACACCACATTAGCATTTAGGAAGTTTAAATATAATTATAATACAGATAAACTGTTCTCACAGGGCAGTTAAAATGACAGAAAAGTATAATTATAGTTTAAGGAAGCAATAGATAAGGTATTATAAAGATATACATAGTTAATTGCTAGATTACTTGTACAGACCATGAGTAGTTTTGAAGACAGGAATATAAATTAGGCCATGGTAGATAAGGAATATTATGAGAATGTGAGGTTTTAAATGTATAATTAGTGATAAAATTATTTTAATAGATGGCATAAAGAGGAATAACATCTCACGTACTGTAACAATATTGTAATTCAACTATTAAATTAAATTAAATCTCAATTAAAAATAAAGAGAAAAAGGATAAAGTAGAAGATGTCATTAAGGACAATGAGATCTCTTCTTTACAGCAGATCAACAAATTAGTCTGAACAACTGTCCCACTTCAAAAAATAAATAAGAAAAATAAAACTAAATGATGAATGAGTTACCAAAAATATGTTTAAGTACATCATGAAATCTTTCAGAAAATCGGGGAACTCAAAGCAGGCCAAAAATTTTATCCACCATGAGCCTAAATTTGTAAATATATATACTACATCTTCTTTGTCCATTCATCATTTAAGGGACACGTGTTGCTTTCAAATCATATTCATTGTAAATAATGGTGTTGCAAACACTGGGTGCATGTATCTTTTTGAATTACTGTGTTCATTTTTTTCTGAATGTATATCCAAGAGTAGAATTGCTGAATCAAATGGTAGTTCTATTTTTAGTTTTTTTGTGGATCCTCCATGCTGCTATCCATAGTGGCCACACCAATTTAAATCCCACCAACAGTGTTCTAGCATTTTCTTTTCACCAAATCTTAGCCAGCACTCCTAATTTATAGACGTTTTGATGATAGTAATTTTGGCAGATAGAAGGTGATATCTCAGTGTGTTTTTGATTTGTATTCCTCTGATGACTAGTGGTGTTGAACACTATCATGTGCTTGTTGACTATGTGTTGTATCTTCTTTGGAAAGGTATTATTCTAGTCTTTGGCCCATTTATTTTTTGAATTGTTGTTGTTATTGTTGTTGATATTCAGTTACATGAGCTATTTATGCATATTGGATATTAATCCTGTATTGGTCATATGATTTAAAAATTTATTTTTTCATTCAGTAGGTTGTCTTTGTGTTTGACCACTGGTTTCCTTTACTGTGAAGTAGTTTTCAAGTTTAACTGGTCTCATTTGTTTAATTTTGCTTTTGTTTCTTCTGCCCTAGAAAACAAATCCAAAAAATTGGCTACAGTTTGTATCAAAGGTGGTTGCCCATGTTCTCTCATGGGAGTTTTATGCTTTCCATTCTTACATTCAAGTCTTTAACCCATTATGAGTTTACTGTTGCAAATGGTATGAGAAGATGTTGAATTTCTTTCTTTACATGTAGCTGTCCAGTTTTCAAGGCAGCAATTATTCCCAGCACCACTTATTAAAGAGATTATCTTTTCCCCATGTATACTTTAGCTTCTTTTGTCACAAATTAATTGACCATAAGTGAATACATTTTGAGACTCTCCTTTCTATTTCATTGATCTATGTGTTTGTTTTTGTGTCAGTACCATGCTGGTTTCATTACTGTAGTTTTATGGCATAGTCTGAAGTCAGAGAGCATGATATATAGAGTTTTGTTGCTTTTTAACAATTGCTTTGGCAATTTGGGGTCTTTTTGTCCCATATAAATTTTAGGATTATTTCAATTCTGTGAAAATATCATGGATTTTTTTCATGGATATTTTTATATAAATTGCATCATATCTATAAAATGCTTTACATACTATGGATATTTTTACAATATGAATACTTCCAATCCATGAACATCTCTTTGTATTATTTTCCATTTCTTTGTATTAGTTTCACATTCTCTCATCAACATTTTACAGAGTATAAGTTTTTCACATCCATAGCTACGTTTTTTAGTAAGCATTTTATTCTTTTTGATGTGACTTTAAATGGAATTGTTTTCTTGCTTTCTCTTTCTGAAGCTCATTATTAGAGTACAGAAAAGCAATAGATTTCTATATATTGATCTTATATCCTGCAATAGTACTGAATGTGTTTCTTAGTTCTAATAGTGCTTTGATGGAGATAGGATTTTCTGAATAGAGTATCACATCTTCTGCAAATAGTGATAGCTTTACTTCTTTCCTTTCAAATTTGGTATATTTTTTTCTTTTTTTGCTCTCATTGCTGTGGCCAGGACATACATTATTATGTTAAATGGAAGTGTTGTAAGAGAAGGCATCATTGTTCCTGATATTTGAGAAAACACTTTCTGCTTTTCATCATTATGTATCATGATAACATGTGGGTTTGTCATAAATGGCCTTTACTGTGTTGAGATACCTTTCTTTTAGACCAACTTTGATGAGAGTTTTTGTCATGAATGGATGCTGAATCTTACTGAAAGATTTTTTTTTCCTCTATAGAGATGATCATGTGATTTTTATCCTTCTTTTGTTAATGTGTATCACATTGACTGGTTTGTGAATATTGAACTTTATGTTCTTGCATCCCTAAAATAAATCCCATTTGATCTTAGTGTATGATCTTTGGTTATATATTGCTAAATTCAATTTGCTCATATTTCATTGAGGACTTTTGATTTAGATTGATCGGACATATTAGCATTATATGGGATTCCTGGTAGCTCAGCTGGAAAAGAATCCACCTTCAATGCAGAAGACTCTGGTTCTATTCCTGGGTCAGGAAGATCCCCTGGAGAAAGGATAGGCTACCAACTCCAATATTCTGTCTTCCCTGGTGGCTCAGATGGTGAAGAATCCTCCTGCAATGTGGGAGACATGGGTTCAATCCCTCGGTTGGGAAGATCCCCTGGAGGAGGTCATGGCAACCCACTCCAGTATTCTTGCCTGGAGCATCCCCCTGAATAGAGGAGACTAGTGGGTAACAGTCCTTAAAGTCACAAAGAGTCAGACATGACTGAGAGACTAAGCTAAGCACAGCACACATTAGCCTTATATATGTGTGTGTGTGTGTATGTGTGTATGTGTGTGTGTGTGTGTGTGTGTGTGCGCGCCTCCCGCTGACTTCAGTATCAGGGTAACTGTAGTTTTGTAGAATAAATTTAAGTGTTCATCCTCTGCAAATTTTTGGAGTAGTTTGAGAAAGACAGGTATTAGCTTTTATTTATATGTTTGGTAGAATACCTCTGTGAAGCCTTCTGATCCTCGTCTTTTGTTTGCTGTGGGTTTTGAAATTACACATTCAACTTTCCTATTAGATATAGTTAGTTCAGATTATCTATTTCTTTCTGATTCATTCTTAGCAGGCTGTATGTTTCTAGAAATACATCTATTTCTTCCAATTGATTGGCATACAACTGTACATCAGTTCAGTCACTCAGTCGTGTCTGACTCTTTGTGACCCCATGAATCGCAGCACGCCAGGCCTCCCTGTCCATCACCAACTCCCGGAGTTCACTCACACTCATGTCCATTGAGTTGATGATGCCATCCAGCCATCTCATACTCTGTCGTCCCCTTCTCCTCCTGCCCCCAATCCCTCCAAGCATCAGGATATTTTCCAATGAGTCAACTCTTCTCATGAGGTGGCCAAAGTATTGGAGTTTCAGCTTCACCATCAGTCCTTCCAGTGAACACCCAGGACTGATCTCCTTTAGGATGGACTGGTTGGATCTCCTTGTAGTCCAAGGGACTCTCAAGAGTCTTCTCCAACACCACAGTTCAAAAGCATCAATTCTTCGGTGCTCAGCTTTCTTCACAGTCCAGCTCTCACATCCACACATGATCACTGGAAAAACCATAGCCTTGACTAGATGAAACTTTTTTGGCAAAGTAATGTCTCTGCTTTTTAATATGCTATCTAGGTTGGTCATAATTTTCCTTTCAAGGAATAAGCGTCTTTTAATTTCATGGCTGCAATCACCATTTACAGTGATTTTGGAGCCCAAAAAAATAAAGTCTGACACTGTTTCCACTGTTTCCCCATCTATTTCCCATGAGGTGATGTGACCAGATGCCATGATCTTAGTTTTCTGAATGTTGAGTTCTAAGTCAATTTTTCACCCTCCCCTTTCACTTTCATCAAGAGGCATAGTATTCTCTTATTTTGTTTCTCTATTATATCCACTGTTATATTTTTTTTTCTTTTATTTATTTTATTTGGGTCCTCTCTCTTTTCCTGGTGAGTGTAGCTAAAATTTTATCAAATTTCTTTACATTAAAAAAAAAAAAAACTACCTCTTGGTTTTATTGATTTCTTTTTCTTCTTCTTCTTCTTTTTTTTTTTTTTTTTTTTTTTTGGTCTATTTTATTTCCTCTCTGAACTGTATTGTTTCTTCCCTCACGCCACTTTTGGACTTTTTTGTAGGTGGCAGGCTAGATCATTTATTTGAACAATCTCCCTGTCTAGTGGGAGTATTCCTTTTCTACTGATTCTTGTTACAGTCTTTTCCACTTAGAGAAGAGTTTTAACATTTCTTTTAGTGTGGGATTCATATTGAGGAACTCTCAGTTTTTTCTTATCTGAGAACTTCTTTATCTGCTTAAATTCTAAGTGATAATTTTATTGGATGGAGTAGCCTGGTCTGCAGGGTATATATATATATTTGTTTGTTTGTTTGTTTTCCTTTTAGTACCTTGAATATATGAGGCCACTCCCTTCTGACTTACAAAATTTCTGCAGAAAAACCAGCTAATAGCCTTGTGATGGTTCCTTAGTAAATGTTCATTGCATTTCTCTTGCAGATATTAGAATTTGTTCTATGTCTTTAAACTTTGTCATTTTAGTTATGATATGCTTTGTCATAGGTCTGTTTGGTTTCATTTGTCTGGAGCCCCTGTGCTTCCTGTATCTGGATATCTGTTTCCTTCTTCCACTTTAGGAAGTTTTCAGCCATAATTTCATCAAATAATTTTCAACTCCCTCCTTTATATCTTGTATTTTGGGAACACTTATAAATGTAAATATTGATATATATGATGCTGTTCCAGAGAGTCTGTAAACTGTTCTTATTTTTCAAATTTGGTGTTCTTTTTGTTGTTCCAATTGGAAGATTTCCATTATTCTATCATCCAGAGAATGCATGTATTTTTCTATATCACGTAGTCTGTTTTTAATCCCTTCTAGTGTGCATTTCATTTCTGTTATGGCATTCTTCAGTTCTGCTTGGTTCTCTTCTTTTTTTTTATGTTTTGTAATTCCTTGTTAGAATTCTCACTGTGTTCCTCTAATCTTTTCCCAGTTAGCATTCTTTTTTTTTCTAAAATAATTTTTAAATTTATTTATTTTTAATTGGAGGATAATTGCTTTAGAGTATTTTGTTTATTTCTGCCACACATCAGCATGAATTAGCCATTGTCATCAATCAGTCACTCAGTTGTGTCCGACTCTTTGTGACACCATGGACGGCAGCATGCCAGGTTTCCCTGTCTTTCTCCCATAGTTTACTCAAACTCATATCCATTGAGCCAGCGATGCCATTCAACCATCTCATCCTCTGTTACCCCCTTGTTTTCCTGCCCTCAATCTTTCCCAGAGTCAGGGTCTCTTCTGAGGAGTCAGTTCCTCTCTTCAGTGGCCAATGTATAGGAGTTTCAGCTTCAACATCAGTCCTTCTAATGAATATTCAGGGCTGATATCCTTTAGGATTGACTGGTTGGATCTCCTTGCTGTACAATGGACTCTCAAGAGTCTTCTCCAGCACCACAGTTGAAAAGCATCATTTTTTTTTTCATAATCAGCCATTTTTATTGTCCAACTCTCTCATGTCCGTGCAGGGAAAAAACACAGCTTTGACTATATGGACCTTTGTTGGCAAAGTAATATCTCTGCTTTTTAATATGCTGTCAGGTTTGTAGTAGATTTTCTTCCAAGCAGCAAGCATCTTTTAATTTCATGTATGCAGTCATCATCCACAGTGATTTTGGAGCCCAAGAAAATAAAGTCTGTCACAGTTTCCATTGTTTCCCCATCTATTTGCCATGAAGTGATGGGACCAGATGCCATGATCTTCATTTTTTGAATGTTGAGTTTTAAGCCAGCTTTTTCATCTCCTCTTGCACCTTCATCAAGGGGCTCTTGAGTTCCTCTTCACTTTCTTCACACCATATGCAGATGGTGTCATCTGCATATATGAGGTTATTGATATTTCTCTCTGCAATCTTAATTCCAGCTTGGGCTTCATCCAGCCTGGAATTTCACATGATGTACTCTGCATATAAGTTAAATAAGCAGGGTGATAATATACAGTACTCTTTTCCCAGTTTGGAACCAGTCCATTGTTCCATGTCCAGTTCTAACTGTTTCTTCCTGACCTGCATACAGGCTTCTCTGGAGGCAGGTAAGGTGGTCTGGTATTCCCTCCTCTTTCATATTTTTCCAGTTTGTTGTTATCTACACAGTCAGAGGCTTTAGTCTAGTCAATGAAACAGAGGTAGATTTTTTTTCTGGAATTCTCTAGCTTTTTCTATGATCCATCAGATGTCGAGAATTTGATCTCTGTTTCCTCTGCCTTTTCTAAATCCAGCTTGTACATCTGGCAGTTCTTGGTTCACATACTGTTGAAGCCTCGCTTGGAAGATTTTGAGTATTATTTTGCTGTCCTGTGAAATGAATGGATGGTAGTTTGAGCATTCTTTGGCATTGCCCTTCTTTGGGATTGGAATGAAAACTGACCTTTTCACAAATCAGCCATAGGTATACATATCCGCTCTCTATGTTGAACCTCCCTCCCATCTCCCATCCTACCCCACCCCTCTGGGTTGTTACAGAGCACCAGTTTGAAATCTTTGAATTATACAGCAAATAATTCCCACTATTTTGCATATGGTAATATATATGTTTCCATATTACTCTCTTAATTCATCCCAACTTCTCCTTCCCCCACTGTGTCCACAAGTCTGGTCTCTATGTCACCTCACATGGGTCAGAATGGCCATCATCAAAAAAATCTACAAACAATAAATGCTGGCGTGGGTGTGGAGAAAACGGGACCCTCTTACACTGTTTGTGGGAATGTACATTGAAACACCCAGTTAACATTCTTGTTACTAATGCTTTGCACTCTTTTTCTAATAAATTGCACTTTTTATCTAATAAACTATCTCACTAGTTGTTTTTTTGTTTTCTTTCAATCGTTTCAACTTAAACAAATTCCTCTGTCATTTTGCACAACCTTTCTGGTCTCTGAGAAATTAGCTGAAATAGTTATTTATTGTGGTCTTGAAGTGATGATGTCCTTTTGCGGGAATATTCCTATACAGTCTACATGTTCTTAGTGACTTTGGTGATAGAGTTGGATCTGATGTGAACACAATTCATATCCTTCCTCAGGGTGCACTGGCAGTTATCACCTTGGTAGGTGGTGGGGCTGGAGAAGGAGGGGGCTGGGGCCAAAGTTAGCTGCCGTGGCCACTACGATTTATCAGGGCCTGGGTCGGGTCCCAAATGGCTAGGACAGAACTCCTGAAGGTTCGGTCCAGGCTGACTCCCTTAAGTGTGGATTCTTCTCCCTCACAGTACTGGCACCTTCACTCCAGGGGGAGAAATGCTCAAGCAAGAGGGGCTGTTTTGAGTGCTCGGCTTGGGTGGGGTACAAGTTGGGGTGTCTGACTGGGGTCCTAGACCTGAACTGCTTCTGGTGCACTGCCTGTATAAGTGCAATTATTGGCTATACCTGCCCTGCTTAGATGCCACTTAGAGTCTAAACTTCTGCTTTTCCCTTGTGTCTGAGCTCTCCTCTTGATTTCTGATGTCCTCACTCTTATGGAGAGCTTTGCTTCAGGGCAGGTGGGGCCAGTGTGGGTCCTTGGCATGGGTCAGGGACCTGGCTATGGTGCTTCAAGTGCAATCCACTATTCTGATGCACTGCTTGTGCAAATACCAGTAAAGAGTGCTCCCTTATTCAGACACACTTTCATGCCTAAGCCACTTTTGTATCTCACAGTCGATTTCTCTCACCCCAGTGTGAAGTTGGGTCATGAAGCAGTCAGGCCAGAGTAGTAGTTCACCTAAGGCTAGGTGTGTTCCATGCTGGTTGCAGGAAACTGGCCAACCGTCTACGCATTTTTAATACTCCTTCTTTGCCCTGTTTTGAGAGTAAGGGTGTGTGAGTTCCTTGCAAGCAGAGTCCAGGATTCCCACAGTTCCCCTATTTGTCTCATTGGCCTTCCAACTAGCCAAGGGGCTAGACTTCCCAATGTTGGACCCACAGTCTGGGGTACTCAATATGTGGCTCAAACTACTCAATTCCCAGGGAGGGTCTCCACTTTTGTCTTCTGTTGAGTCCCCTCCCTGGGGCATAGGTGATGGCTTCTCTCCCCTTCCTACCCAATTCTATGTGTGTCTTTTTACAATCTTGTTTCTATAGCAGACTTCTGCCATCTCCAGTTGGTTTGCAGAGAACTGCTCCACAGGTAGATGTATTTTAAATGTATTGGTGGCAGGAGGTGAGCCCTATGTTCTCTTACCCCAGCATCTTGATCTCCTTCCTCTCACTCAACATTTTATACAAAACCTTTGCTAGTCCAGAAAGATAGTAAATATATCTTAATACTATAAGATTATACACATATGTTATATTAAATATAGAAATAGATTTGAGCATATATATAAATGTAGATATATACACTTAGAGAGAGAAACAAAATCTACCATCTCATTATCATAATTAACAAAAGAGAATAAAAAGAGTTTAGCAAGGTGGCTATATCCAGTGGATCTTCCTGACCCAGGAATTGAACTGGAGTCTCCTGCACTGCAGGCAGATTCTTTACCAGCTGAGCTACCAGAAAAACCCAGATAACAGAGGAATATACCAAAAAATTAATGCATTTTCATACAGAAGCAACAAACATTAAAATAGTATAATCTAAAAAATTATATATATACATATATATATAATATACATTTCATATATTTGTGTATATGTATGCATGCTAAGTCACTTCATTCATGTCCAACTCTTTGCAACCGTATGGACACCCACCAGGCTCATTGTCTTTGGGATTCTCCAGGCAAGAATACTGGATTGGGTCACTGTGCCCTCCTCCAGGTGTGTATGTATATATGATATCTATTAATGAATGTAGAAAAGGTGGAAAAAAGCTTTGCTATGAAAATAACTTTATTGAAAGACATTAAGTTGATCTGTCCATTTTGGGTGGCCATACATGGAATGGCTTATTATTTCATTGAGCATCTCATTATTTCAAAACATCTACTTCTGCTTTATTGACTATGCCAAAGACTTTGGCTGTGGGGAACACAACAAACTGTGGAAAATTCTTCAAGATATGGGAATGCCCGACCACCTGATCTGCCTCTTGAGAAATCTGTATGCAGTTCAAGAAGAAACAGTTAGAACTGGACATGGAACAACAGAGTGGTTCCAAATCAGAAAAGGAGTACATCAAATCTATATATTGTCACCCTGCTTATTTACCTTATATGCAGAGTACATCATGAGAAATGCTTGACTGGAAGAAGCATAAGCTGGAATCAAGATTGCCGGGAGAAATATCAATAACCTCAGATATGCAGATGACACCACCCTTATGGCAGAAAGTGAAGAAGAACTAAAGAACCTCTTGGTGGAAGTGAAAGAGGAGAGTGAAAAAGCTGGCTTAAAGCTCAACATTCAGAAAACTAATATCATGGCTTCTGGTCCCATCACTTCATGGCAAATAGACTGGGAAACAATTGAAACAGTGAGAAACTTTATTTTTGGCTCCAAAATCACTGCAGATGATGACTGCAGCCATCAAATTAAAAGACGCTTGATCCTTGGAAGAAAAGTTATTACCAACATAGACAGCATATTAAAAAGCAGAGACATTACTTTTCCAACAAAGGTCCATCTAGTCAAAGCTATGTTTTTTCCAGTAGTCATGTATGGATGTGAGAGTTGGACTATAAAGAAAGTTGAGTGCTGAAGAATTGATGCTTTTGAACTCTTGAGAGCCCCTTGACTCTTGAGAAGTCTTGAGAGTCCCTTGGACTGCAAGGAGATCCAACCAGTCCATCCTAAATGAAATTAGTCCTAAATGTATATTGAAAGGACTGATGCTGAAGCTGAAACTCCAATACTTTCACCACCTGATGTGAAGAACTGACTTATTGGAAAAGACCTTGATGATGGGAAAGATTGAAGGCAGGAGGAGAAGAGGATGTCAGAGGATGAGATGGTTAGATGGCATCACCAACTCAATGAATATGAGTTTGAGTAAGCTCCAGGAGTTGGTGATGGATGGTAAAGCCTGGAGTGCTGCAATCCATGAGGTCACAAAGAGTGGGACTCTACTGAGTGACTGAACTGAAGTTGACCTGATTAGAGAACCTTACTCTCATCATTAAAAATAAGTCACAGCATTGCTGCTGCTGCTGCTGCTAAGTTGCTTCAGTTGTGTCCAACTCTGTGCAACCCCAGAGATGGCAACCCTCCAGGCTCTTCCCTGGGATTCTCCAGGCAAGAACACTGGAGTGGGTTGCCATTGCCTTCTCCAATGCATGCATGCATGCTAAGTCGCTTCATCCCTGTCCAACTCTGTGCAACCCCATGGACTGCAGCCCAGCAGGCTCCTCTGGTCATGGGACTATCTAGGCAAGAATTCTTAATTATTGCTAAATTTTCCTATAGAGATTTTTTTTCTTTGCAAAAATTTTTTTTAAATTTTCTTTGTAAAAATTGAGAGAAGTTGATTTAAACTTTATACAGAGAGGGCAAAGTCAGGAACATTTCAATGAATAATAATCACAAGGAACTGCTATAATCCTTCAAAATTTTTCATTTACCTACAGAAATTAGGTTAGAGGCAAAGAAAAACAGCAACAAACAATCAAACATAAAAGTAAGAGAAAGAGAGACAGAGATGGTGCAGACACAGAATCAAGCATATATGGCAACTTGATACCTGAAAAGGAGGCATTGGAGATCTGTGGGGAAAACATTGTTTATAGATAGTATTAGGAAAATGTTTTCATATAGGAAAATCATTGTTTCCTTAATTGACACTTCATAAAATTAATTTCATGATTAGTTCTTCTGGAATGTATGTGTACCTAAAAACACAAAACAAAAAATTTTGAATAGAGAGTAGGGAAACACCTGTATGGCTTAATTGATTGAAGAATGCCTTTTAAAATGGACAGAAATTACAAACCAAAATGGAAATATATAAGTTCAACCATATTAAGAAATTTAAGTCTCTTCAAAGGACAACTTAAAAATTGAGTCAGTCCATAAACTATAGAAGGTATTTGCATTGATAATTGGCATTAAGCATTTAAGCTATATAAAATTTTGAGTATTAATTTAAAAGAAAATTAGTTAAGAAAAAATAATGTTCATTTCATAGAATAATAAATATGAATACCAAATAACACTTTAAAATATATTCAATTTTATATAGTTAGGAAAATTAGAAAGTAAAACCGACATGAGATATTTTACAACTTCTAAATTGGCAAAAACATAAAAGTCTGACAAAACAAATATCTCAAGCATATGGAGCAAAGGAATTTCATCCACTTGTGGTGGAAATGTAATTGGCAAAAAGTAGTTTTGCAAACAATTTGGCATTTGCAAATGAATGTGCTATAGCTAAAGGCATCTCCATGAATGAGTTTCCAAAAGGTAATTTTGAGTGAAAAAACAAGTCACAGAGGCATTCATACAGAAGTAATAGATAACTTTATATGCCATCCATTAGGGATGGACTTGAGTTTGAGCAAATGCCAGGAGTTGGTGATGGACAAGGTGGCCTGGCATGCTGCAGTCCATGGAGTCGCAAAGAGCCAAACACAGACACAACAGAGTGACTCTACTGAAATGAACATATAACTAAAAGTATATCACTCATTTTCTTAAAGTAGGTATGAATATTCAATGACATGGTATATGCAAAATATGTAGAATATACACAAATACCTGCCACTTAGGATGTATTTAATATATGTTACTTATTATTGCTGCTGTTATTCCTGCTATTCCTACCCTTCAAGAAGTTAATTGTTTTTCAGTTGCCCAGTCATGTCCAACTCTTTGCAACCCCATGGACTGCATCACACCAGGCCACCTTGTCCCTCACCATCTCCTGGAGTTTGCCCAAGTTTATATTCATTGCATCAGTGATGCCATCCAGCCATCTCATCCTCTGATGCCCTCTTCTCCTTCCGCCCTCAATCTTCCCCAGCATCAGGTACTTTTCCAATGAGTTAGCTGTTTGCACCAGGTGACCAAAATACTGGAGCTTCAACTTCAGCATCAGTCCTTCCAATAAGTGTTCAGGGTTGATTTTCTTTAAGATTGACTGGTTTGATCTCCTCACTGTCCAAGAGACTCTCAGGAGTCTTCTCAAGCACCACATGCAGTGATTTTAGAGCCTGAGAAAAGGAAATCTGTCACTATGTCCATGTTTTCCCCTTTTATTTACCACGAAATAATGGGGCTGGATGCCATGAAATTTGATTTTTAATATTTAGTTTTAAGCTGTCTTTTCATTCTCCTCTTTCACCCCCATCAAGAGGTTTCTTTAGTTCCTGTTTACTTTCTGCATTAGAGTGGTATCATCCACATATTTGAGGTTGTTGATGTTTCTCCTGCCTATCTTGATTCCATCTTGTAATTCGTTCAGCTGGCATTTCTCATGACATGCTCAGCATATAAAATAAACAAACAGGACAATAGAGAGCCCTGTTGTACTCTTTTTTCAATCATGAACCAATCAATTGTTCCATACAGGGTTCAGGCTTCTTGACCTACCTACCTACAGGTTTCTCAGGAGACATGTAAGATGGTCTGGTATTCCCATCTCTTTAAGAGCTTTCCACAGTTTGTTATGATCCACACAGTCAAGGCTTTAGTGTAGTTGATCAAACAGAGATAGATGTTTTTCTGGAATTCCCTTGCTTTCTCTATGATCCAACAAATGCTGGCAATTTGATCTCTGGTCCATCTGCCTTTTCTAAGCACAGCTTGGGCATCTGGAAGTTCTTGGTTCGCATAATGCTGAAGACTAACATGTAAGATTTTAAGCATGACCTTACTAGCATGGAAGATGAGTGCAATTATCCGATGGTTTGAACATTCTTTAGTACTTCCCTTCTTGGGAGTTGGGATGAGGATTGACTTTTTCCAGTCCTGTGGAAAGAAGCTAATTAATGCAATTCAAACATTTTATTAATTCAGGGCAAATAAAACCACAGAATAATCAACTCAAATATTTCTTAACATTATGTATGCTTTTAAACAGTTTTTACTGATTTAAACACTTTAAACTTTTAGACACAAGTATGAACTCACAAAATGACATGTATTTTTCTACATATGAGGAGCTTGACCTATGTGTTACATTTATCCAACTTCTCTATGAATGCTAAGTTCCAGTTGAAATTGTGGGGCAAGTAAACATTAAAACAATATCTTTATAACCTATACACACTTATCACAGCCCATTAAGTGATTATTATGATTACTTCCATGTCAAATAAACAGAAAATAAGACATAGAAAAAATATTCTCGGTTCTTGAACATACCTCACACTATCATTATTAATTAACAAATTTAAAAGCAACCTCAAAATGCAGACCAGCTAAACAAATATGTTTCTTTTATTCTTCCTCCAAATTATATCTTAGTGAAATATATGTTTTTATTTTCTATTCAGTTAAATAATTACTACAAGGAAAAAATATCTTTGTCTTCATCATCCTTACATTATTTAATATATTGTTCAGTCATAAATGTTTAATATAAATATTTCTGCCAATTGGTTGCTCGTAAGCAAGACTTGGGAGATTGAAATGAATAGAGGCTTTTTTTTAATGCCTTTTGTTATACTCTGCTGACAGACAAGATTGAGGAGATGCCTCTGCTAACTTTATGCACTTCAAAAGAAGGTCACAGTAGCAATGGCAAGTTGAGTCATTGTTTCCCCGTCTGGTCACCAGCTTTGTGATATCAAAAAGAACTGGGTTTCAGTGGCAACCAGACTCCCCTTTCCAGTGGTCAGGAAGTTGCAATAATGGCTACCAGCCACTGCTATCCTAACTTGGAATCTTAATTATAGAGCTTTTCATTTAGTATTTGTGGTGTCAGGCTTCTGATTCTCTACCTTCCTGATTGGGATAAAAATATTAGCTTCTCTGATGTCTCAGTTCTGTGGTGTTCTGATGGTCATTCCTGAAGTTGTTGAGTGTATCAATGATTTGTTCCTTTTATTTTTCACTTGTATTCCATTGTGTAAATGGACCATGCTATATTTAAAGTTTTACTTATTGAAGAACTTCTGGGTTGCTTCTAGTTTGGGAGTATCACAGATAAGGCAATTATGAACATTCATGTGCAGGTGTTTGTATAAGCATAAATTTTCATTTATCTGAAATAAATTGCCTGAGAGTGCAATTATAGGATTATATAGTAATTGCATGTTTAGTTTTATGATAGAATGTTAATTCTACATCCCCATGCAATGTATGAGTGAGTTTCTCTGCATTTTCACCAGTATATTTGATATTATCATTTTTTTTTAATTTTAGCCACTCTGATAGTTAAGTTGTGACATCCCTCATTATGGTTTTAATTTTTATTTCCCTAAGGGCTTCCCAGGTAGCACAATGTTAAGGAATTTGCCTGTCAGTGCAGGAGATGCAAAATCCGTGGGTTCAATCCCTGGGTTGGGAAGATACCCTGGAGTAGGAAATAGCAACCCCCTCCAGTATTCTTGCCTGGAAAATTCCATGGACAGAAGAGCCTGGCAATTGGGCTACAGCCCCCAGGGTTGCAAAGAGTCAGACATGACTGAGCGTGCGCGCACACGCGCACACACACACACACACACACACAAGGACTAGTGATTTGGAATAACTTTTAACATGCTTATTTTCATGATATCCTCCTCTGTGAAATGTATGTTTATATCTTTTACTAAATTTCTAATTGGATTTTTTTTTCTTTTCATCTGTTGAGTTTTGAGGGGTTTTAGGTATCTGCAACACAATCATTTATCAGGTTGTGGTATGCAGTTTTTCTCTCAAATTGTAGCTGGTCTTTTCATCTTCTTCATTGTATCTTTATCAGGGCAAAACTTTTACTTTTGATGAGACCAATTTACATATAAATTTTCATTTTTAGATCATGATTTTGGTATTCAAGTCAACAAACTTGCTGGCCCTAAATCCTCAATTTTTTTTCATAGTTTTCTTATAAAAGTTTCATAGGTTAATATTTTATATTTAAGTTCATGATCTATTTTAAGTTAATTTTTGCACACTGTGTAAAATTGAGGTCAATAGTCTTTTTTTGTTTTTTTGCTTGTTTCTCTTTGAAATAGCTAGAATTTATAGTGCTATGTTGAATACCACGAGTGAGGTAGTAACTAGGTATTTTTACCTTTTTCCTAGTAGTAGAAAGAATTCAATCTTTTACCATTGAAGATGATGCTTGTTATAGAGTGTTTTGTATTGTTTGTAGATACAGTATCAAGTTAAGATAATTCCCCTCTATTTTTCTAATTATAATTTCGTCTTTTTTTCTTTTTTTTTTTTTTTTTGGTACTACCTTTGAGCATAGTTTGAGTATCAGGCTAGCACTGGCTTCATAAAATAAAGTCGGAACTAATCTCTCCTCTTCTATCCACTGAAAAAGAATGTATAAAATTGAGATTAGTTCTTCTTTACTAGCAGTTTGGTAAAATATTTCAATGAGGAAGTCTGGGCCTAAGGATATATATGTGTGTGGGTTGGGGGAGGAATGTAAATTTTAAATAGCAATTTTAATTCCTTTGGTTGTTATAGGGCTCTTCAGGTTATCTATTTCATCTTGATTGAGTTTTAGTGATGTGCTGTTTTGAGGAAATTGTCCAGTTCTTCAGCATTTTGAAATTTATCAGTGTGAAGCTGTTCATAATATTCCTTTATTATTCTTTTAATGTCTGCAGCACTTGTAATGATATCTTATGTTTTACTTCTCATATTGTCATTTATATCTTTAAGTTTTGCTGCAGGTGATCCATTTTATTGAGATGTTTTTCAAAAACAAACTTTGTTCCATTGATTTTCTTTATTGTTTCCATGTTTTTAGTTTAATTGGATTCTCTTATTTTTATTATTTCTTTTTTTTTCCCCTCTCTTTTGGTATATTTGAGCTTTCAATCTTTTTTTTTTTTTTTTTGTATAGGAATTTAGATAATTTTTTGAACCCTTTCCATTTTTAATAAGCATTTTGTTTTATATATTTTCCTATCAAGACTGTTTTAAGTACATCTGTCATATTCTAATATATGTTAGTTTCATTTTCTTTAAATTCTATGTATATTTCTGTTTCCTGGGGACTTGCTCTTTGAGGCATAGGTTGTTTAGAAGTGAGCAGTTTAATTTCCAAGTGTTTGAGGATTTTGAGGTTGTTTTTAGGTTATTGTTTTCTAGTTTAATTCCATTATAGTTGGACATACCACATAAAAATAAATTCAGATCTGTTAAACATGTTGACATTTGTTTTGTGGCCCAAGATATGTTCAATCTTAGTAAATATTCCATGAACATTTTAATAAAATATGTATTATGCTATAGGTTGTTGGGTTGTTCTATAAACGTCAAGTAGCTGCTACTGATTGATGGTGTTCTTCAATTATTTGATATTTTTATTGCTTTTATGTCTATTAGTTTTATGAAGTGGAGTTTTGGAATGCCAGCTAATATTGTGCATTCCTATGTTCTCTTTCGCTTCACCCCATCAGCCTTTATGTATTTTGCAGCTCTGTTTTTTCACATATGTACACTTAGAATCACTGATTTCTTGAAGGATTGACCCTTTTATTGTTATGAAATTAACATAAAGAATCATGACATAATGACCCATTTACCATTATGTAATAATTCCTTTTATTACTTAATATAATTTTCTTTGCTTTAAACTCTACACTATTTGCTATTAACATATATATTATGCTTTTTAGTTAATATTACCATAATATATCTATTTCTGCTTTTTACTTTTATTTTTTATATTGTATTTGTAAAGAGTTTCCTATAAACCACATAATAGTTATTTTATTTTCTTTCATCAAATCCACAAACTTGTGTCTTTTAGTTGGTGCTATAGTCTACATTTGAAGTTATTACTGATGTTTAGGGCTTAAGGCTACAATTCTATTATTTTTCTATTTGTTTTTCTATTTTTTAAGTCTGTTTTTCCCTTTTTGTCATCTCGTGATTTACTTGAAAATTTCACAGTAGTTTTTCTTGGTTTTTTTTTTTTTTTAAATTCTACTTTGATTATGCTGCACTAGTTAGTTTTCTTAATGGTTGCCCTAGGAAATCCAACATACATACATAAGTTATCAAAGCCTATTGTTGCTAATATTTTGCCACTTTAAGTGAAATATTATAACCTTCCTTTTATCTAGGGCCCTGTATTCTCTTCATTTTTTCAACATAACCCTTTTGAAGCCAGAAAAATGGGTTTATTGGGAATTGCAAAGAATTCAGGACAAGGAAGCTATGGTAAATCATAGGAAAGTCAAAAGTCACAAAGGGAAGGTCAGCTTTTATTAGGCCTCAGGAGGAAACTTGGGAGGGCTTTTTTAAACAAAAAGTCTTTGGAGAATACGTTCAAGGCTATGACAGCTTCTTTTTGGCTGCAAGCAGAGTTTAGTGCATTCTTGCTGGGGCAGGGAAAGCTCTTCCTTTTCCAGAAAACAAGAGATGAAATTCCCATGTGGAAAAAAAAAAATGTTCTCCTTTGTGCTGGAAGTAAGTTTCTTTTAATCAGGCATAAGAAGTTGAGACTGAGAAAATTTTATACAAAGAATTCTATACAAACAGATCAGTTAAAATAATTCTTATCTTATTCCTGCTGGTTATGTAGGCTACAGTGAGTGATATGGGCTTGAGAGCTCCCCATTTGTGACCCTGACTCCATTTTAAGTAAGGTTTCCCTTTATTTTCATGTGAACGTTTTCTCCATATACATCGACAATTATGACAGATGTTATAAATTTGCTTCAATCATCATATATGATTAAGAAACCCATGATGAAAAAAAAAAAAAGAAACCCATGATGAGAAGAAGAACCTAGTGTATTTACCACAATTTTTGTCTGTTCTACTGTTTTCCTTTATTTTAAAGCTTCAGATTTTTTTTTCTATTATCATTTTCTTTCTGCTTACATTTTACTAACATGTAAAAATGTGCTGGTAGCAACTCAGTTTTCTTTTGCCAATGTTGTTGCTGTTCAGTCACTCACTTGTGTCTTTGTGACCCCATGGACTTCAGCACACCAGGCCTCCCTGTCCTTCACCATCTCCTGAAGCATATCCATTGAATTGGTGATACCATCCAAAAATCTCATCCTCTGTCATCCTCTTCACCTCCTGCTTTCAGTCTTTCCCAGCATCAGAGTCTTTTCTAATGAGTCAGTTCTTCACATCAGGTGGCTAAAGTATTGGAGCTTCAGCATCCGTCCTTCCAATGAATATTCAGAGTTGATTTCCTTTAGGATTGACTGGTTTGATCTCCTTGCAGTCCAAGGGACTCTCAAGAGTCTTCTCCAGCACCAGAGTTCAAAAGCATCAATACTTCAGTGCTCAGCCTTCTTTATGGTCTAACTCTTACATCCATACATGACTACTGGAAAAACCACAGCTTTGACTATATGGACCATGCCATCAAAGTAATATCTCTGCTTTTCAATATGCTGTTAGGTTTGTCATAGTTTTTCTTCAAAGGAGCAAGCATCTTTTAATTTCATAACTTCAGTCACCATTTGCAGTGATTTTGGAGCCCAAGAAAATAAAGTCTGTCACTGTTTCCATTGTTTCCCCATCTATTTGCCATGAAGTGATGGGATCAGGTGCCATGATCTTTGTTTTCTGAATATTGAGCATTAAGCCAGCCTTTTCACTCTCTCTCACTTTTCATCAGGAGACTTTTTAGTTCCTCTTAGCTTTCTGCCATGAAGGTGGAGTCATCTTACATATCTGAGGTTATTGATATTTCTCCCTGTAATCTTGATTCCAGCTTGTGCTTCATCCAGCCTGCATTCTTCATGAAGTGCTCTGCATAGAAGATAAATAGAGTGACAATATGACAATACACGGCCTTGAAATACTCCTTTCCCAATTTTGAATCAGTCCATTGTTCCATGTATGGTTCTGTTTCTTCTTGTCCTAAATACAGGTTTCTCAGGAGGCAGGTGAAGTGGTCTGGCATTCCCATCTCTTTGAGAATTTTCCACAGTTGGTTGATATCCACAATGTCAAAGGCTTTAGCATAGCCAATAAAGCAGAAATAGGTGTTTTTCTTGAATTCTCTTGCTTTTTCTATAATCCACCAGATGTTGGCAATTTGATCTCTGATTCCTTTGCCTTTTCTAAATCCAGCTTGAACATCTGGAAATCCTTTGTTCACATCCTCTTGAAGCCTACCTAGAAGTATTTTGAGCATTACTCTGCAAGCATGTGAAGTGAGTGTAATTGTGTGGGAGTTTGGACATTCTTTGGCATTGCCTTTCTTTGAGATTAGAATAAAAACTGTCCTTTTCCACTCTTGTGTCTACTGCTGAGTTTTCCAAATTTGCTGGCATATTGAGTGCAGCACTTGCACAGCATCATCTTTTAGGATTTGAAATAGCTCAACTGGAATTCCATCACCTTCACTAGCTTTGTTCATAGTGATGTTTCCTAAGGCCCACTTGACTTTGTATTCCAGGATGTCTAGTTCTAGGTGAGTGATCACACCACCATGGTTTTCTGGGTTATTAAGAGGCTTCTTGTATAGTTCTTCTGTGTATTTTTGCCACCTCTTCTTAATATCTTCTGCTTCTTTTATATCCATATCATTTCTGTCGTTTATTGTGCCCATCTTTGCATGAAACATTCCCTTGGTATCTCTAATTTTCTTTAATAGATCTCTAGTCTTACCCATTCTATCCTTTGTTTCTTCACATTGATCACATAGGAAGTATTTCTTATGTCTCCTTGCTATTCTTTGAAATTCTGCATTCAGATGGATATATCTTTCCTCTTCTTCTTTGCCTTTTGGTTCTCTTCTTTCTTCAGCTATTTGTAAGGCCTCCTTGGACAACCATTTCGCCTTTTTGTATTTTTTTTTTCTTGAGGATGATTTTGATCACTGCATCCTGAACCTCTGTCCTTAGTTCTTCAGGCACTCAGTCTATCAGTTCCAATCCCTTGAATCTATTTGTTACTTCCACTGTATAATCAGAAGGGATTTGATTTAGTTCATACCTGAAAGGCCTAGTGGTTTTCCCTGCTTTCTTCAATTTAAGTTTGTCTGAATTTTACAATAAGGAGTTCATGATCTGAGCCAGTCAGCCAGATCCCAGTCTTGTTTTTGATGACTGTATAGAGCGTCTCCATCTTCAGCTGCAAAGAATACAATCAATCTGTTTTTGGTATTGACCATCTAGTGATGTCCATGAGTAAAGTTGTCTCTCGTGTTGTTGGAAGAGATTGTTTGCTATGAGCAGTGCATTCTCTTGTCAAAACTCTGTTAGCCTTTGCTCTACTTTATTTTGTACTCCAAGACCAAACTTGCCTGTTACTCCAGATATCTCTTGACTTCCTACTTTTGCATTCCAGTCCCCTATGATGAAAGAGGGACTACATTTTTTTTTTTTTTTTTTTTTTGCATTTGTTCCAAAACTTCTTGTAGGTCTTCATGGAAGACTTCTTCATTCACCTGCAGCTTTTTCATCATTAGTGATTGGGCAGAGGCTTGGATTAGTGTGATATTGAATGGTTTGCCTTGGACATGAACAGAGATCATTCTGTCGATTTTGAGATTGTACCCAAGTACTGTATTTCGGACTCTTCTGTTGACTATGAGGGCTACTCTATTTCTTCTAAGGGATTCTTGCCCACGGTAGTAGATATAATGGTCATCTGAATTAAATTCTCCCATTCTGGTCCATTTTAGTTCACTGAGGTCTTTGTTCACTCTTGCATCTCCTCTTTGATCACTTCCAATTTACCTTGAGTCATGGACCTAACATTGCAGGATCCTATGCAATATTTTTCTTTACAACATCAGACTTTACTTCCACCACCAGACACATCCACAACTGGGCGTTGTTTTTGCTTTGACTTATCCTCTTCATTCCTTCTGGAACTATTTCTCCACTCTTCTTCAGCAGTATATTGGGCACCTACCGACCTGGGGAGTTCATCTTTCAGTTCCAGTAGGACAATTTTAGTTAAAAAATGATAATGATAATCTTGAAAATAGTTAAGAATGCCTAGAATGGGTTGATTTGATGTTCAACTATAGAGCAAGATATAATATGTTTTAGGTATGGTTTAATGGCATAAACTACTTATACATATGCAATGATTTTAGTGCTGTACTAACACTAACTTAATTATTTCTTATACTAGCAATACAAGTAAGATAATATTTTTATCTATATTCACTTGAAGAAATTGAGGCACAGAGCAGAAAGAGAAATATTTGTTTCCTGAGGGAAAAAGCAAGAAAATGCATTAAAATGTTTTTTTTTTTTCTTGATAGATTTTTTTTTCACTTTGTCTTTATTAAGTTATATATTTCCAAATTATTTTTGAGTATGGCATAACTTTATAACTGATAAATTTTCTAAAAATGTTGGTCATTGATGCTCTGTGCAATTTTGGACAAACTTTAGTGTAAATACAAATACTGAATAGGTTTGTATATATAATAAAATGCAAGAATTAAGCTAAAATAAATATTTTAAATTACTAAACTATGTAATCAGACATTGAAACACTAACTGGAAAACACTGAAAATTCTTGATATCACTTTTAATAAAAGAAATGCAAACAAAAAAAAAATTAAATCCTTTTTACCAAAATTATTATGATTTTCTTTGCATGAAAATTCCAAAAAGGTAAGGATAAGGTGATACAAGTAATAACATGTACCTCTCAGTAATTTAAGGTTAAAGTCTTTATGATTATGGGGAAAAAAATTGCTTAAAATACTATATTCTGATTCAGTTGCCCTATTTCTGAGAATCTGCATTAAAGAATTTACTCTGAACAATGAAAACATTTGTGCACAAGAATGGTGGTTATTGGTTTTAGGACTCATCTTTAAGTAGTTTTTGCATTTTGATCTGTGTATAAATTGATAAATTGCATGAAGACAAACCAATTCAGCTAAAAGAATATTAAATATTTTCCAAAATTCATGTTGACCACCTGGACTTCATAAAAGTAAACCTTTCAAAAAGCCATATTGGCTTTTTTTTTTCTTTTTTTACTCTTAACATCATCCGATATTATACTATTAACTTGTTTATATTGTTCTATTAAGATGTTTATACTATTAACATCATCACCTGTGATATAATAGGAGCTACCTTCTTCATTATCAGGTAATGACATTGTGATGACAATAAAATATTTAACTCTTTCACTCAGGAAAAAAAAAAGAATTTTGCCTTTAGCCAGCTCCTAATTGACTTACAGCTATTAGTAACAGGAAGCAAATTTCTCTACCCGCACAACTGGCCTGTGTGTGTTAGGTCACTTCAGTTGTGTCCAACTTTATGACTCCATGGATTGTAGCCTTCTAGGCTCCTCTGTCCATGGAATTTTCCAGGCCAGAATACTGGAGTGTGTTGCCATTTCCTACTCTAGGGGATCTTCCCAACCCAGGGATCAAACCCATGTCTCGTACGTCTCCTTTATTGGCAGGCGGGTTCTTTACCACTAACGCACCAGGAAATCCTTGCATAACTTAATTCAGTCACAGGTAGTTGATCCTTTACTATAGTGTGAGTATCTTCCCAAAATTCATATACTGAAATACTAATTCTCAAAGGTGACGGTGTTAGTAGGTGGGGCCTTTCGGAAGTGCTTATGTCATGAGGGTAGAGCTACATGAGGGGCATTAGGGCTCATAAAATACATTCCACAGAGCTCTTTATCACCTTTCTGTATGTGAAGATGCAATAAAATATCTGCAGCCTAGAAGAGGGCCTTCACCTAACCATTCTGGCAGCCTACCTAGGACTTCCAGCTCCAGAACTGTGAGCAATAAATTTTTGCTCTTTATAAGCCACCTGTCTCTGGCATTTGGTTATAGAGCTTCAAACAAATGAAAAAATGCCCCAATTTTCTTAAACACATAAATTACATGTAACTGGTAGATGCATAATTGTACTATATGTATAACTTTTATAATAATCAATAAAATTGCAAAATAAAATTTCTCATTGAAAAAAACTGAATAATCCATGAAAACATTGCTCTGAAACATTCAGATTTTTTTTCTCTGAATCACACTGGTAGAGGATAATAATTACTCTATGTGCTATTGCACAAAATCCTATAAAGATCTTCTGTATTTCCAACATTAAGACTTCAGAAGTATATTAATATTTGAATGACTAATTTAATATATTATCCCTCTGAGTAGTTCTGAGGCCAGAAATTGAAAAAAGAAAGACTGATTCTTTTGTGTGTGTGTGTGTGATTTGGTACTCAAGGTACTTAGTAGTGAAATTTATGAAGATCACATTTCTGAGACTACCTATGTCACTATGAAAGAAAAATTTCCCCCAGATCAAGCCAGCCTGAGTATATATATTAGCAAATTTTACCTGGTGGGCTACAGTGTAGCTTGCCAGGCTCCTCTGTCCATGGAATTTTTCAGGCAGGAACACTGGAGTGGGTAGCCATTCCCTTGTCCAGGGTATCTGCCCAACCTGGATAGAATCAGGTCTCCTGTATCTCCTGCATTGGCAGGTGGACTCTTCACCACTGCACCACCCACAGGTGGTAAAAGGAAAATCAGATTGCATAATGTGTCAGACTATTAGGCTAGAATAGAGATACCAAGGGAACATTTCATGCAAATAGGCATAATAAAGGATGGTAACCACAGGACTGGAAAAGGTCAGTTTTCAATCCAGTCCCAAAGAAAGGAAATGCCAATGAATGTTCAAACTACTGCACTCATTTCACATACTAGCAAAGTAATGCTCAAAATCCTTCAAACTAGGCTTCAACAATATGTGAACAAAGAACTTCCAAATGTAAAAGCTGATTTAGAAAAGGCAGAGGAATCAGAGATCAAATTGTCTACATTGGATGCATCATAGGAAAACACTAGAGAATTCTAGAAAAACATCTACTTCTGCTTCATTGACTACACTAAAGCCTTTAACTATATCAATCAGTTCAGTCACTCAGTCAAGTCTGACTCTTTGTGTCCCTATGGACTGCTGCACACCAGGTTACCCTGTCCATCACCAACTCCCAAAGCTTACTCAAACTTCTGTCCATTGAGTCCATGATTCCATCCAACCATTTCATCCTCTAACATCCACTTCTCTTCCTGCCTTCAGTCTTTCCCAGCATCAGGGTCTTTTCCAATGAGTCAGTTCCTCACATCAGGTGGCCAGAGTATTGGAGCTTCAGCATCAGTCCTTCCAATGAATATGCGAGACTGATTTCCTTTAGGATGGACTGGTTGGATCTCCTTGCAGTCCAAGGGATTCTCGAGAGTCTTCTCCAGCACCACAGCTCAAAGGCCTCAATTCTATGGCACTCAGCCTTTTTTTATTGTGAGCTCTCACATCCATACATGACTACTGGAAAAAACATAGCTTTGACAATATGGACTTTTGTAGGCAAAGTAGTGTCTCTGCTTTTTAATATGCTGTCTAGGTTGGCCATATCTTTTCTTCCAAAGAAAAAGCATACTTTAATTTCATGGCTGCAGTGATTTTGGAGCCCAAGAAAATAAAGTCTGTCACTTTTTCCAAAGTTTCCCCATCTATTTGCCATGAAGAGATGGGACCAGAGGCCATGATCTTAGTTTTTTGAATGCTGAGTTTTAAGCTGGCTTTTTAATCACCTCTTTCACTTTCATCAAACTGTGGAAAATTCTTCAAGAGATGAGAATACCAGACCACCTTACCTTCCTCCTGTGAAATCTGTATGCAGGTCAAGAAGCAACAGTTAGAACCAGACATGGGACAAATTCTGCTTCCAAATCGGGAAAGGAGTATGTGAAAGCTGTATATTGTCACCCTGCTTATTTAACTTCTATGCAGAGTACATCATGTGAAATGCTGGACTGGATGAAGCACAACCTGGAATCAAGTTTGCTAGGAGAAATATCAACAACCTCAGATATCCAGATGACACCACTTATGGCAGAAAGCCAAGAGGAGTTAAAGAACCTCTTCATGAAGCTGACGCTTGCATCTTGGAAGAAAAGCTATGACCAACCTAGACAGCATTTTAAAAAGCAGAGACATTACTTTGCCTACAGAAGTCCATATTATCAAAGCTATGGGTTTTCCAGTAGTCGTGTATGGAAGTGAGATAAAAATAGGCTGAATGCCTATTTTTGGATGCCTTCAAACCATGGTGCTGGAGAAGACTCTTGAGACTCCTTTGGACTGAAAGGAAATCAAATCAGTCAGCCCTAAAGGAAATCAACCCTAAATATTCATTGGATGGACTGATGCTGAAGCTGTAATGCTTTGGCCACCTAATGGGAAGTGCCATCTCATTGGAAAGACCCTGATGCTGGGAAAGATTGAAGGCAGGAGGAGAAGGGGAGAACAGAAGATGAGATGGTTGGATGGCATCACCAACTCAATGGACATGAGTTTGACCAAACTCAGGGAGACTGTGAAGGATAGGGAAAGCTTGGAGTACTGCAGTCCATGGGGTCGCAAAGAGTCGGGCATGATCGAGTGACTTAACAGCAATAAATTAGGCTGCTGCTGCTAAGTCGCTTCAGTGGTGTCCGACTCTTCGAGACCCCATGGACTGCAGCCTACCAGACTCCTCTGTCTATAGGATTTTCCAGGCAAGAGTACTGGACTGGGGTGCCATTGCCTTCTCTGATGAATTAGGCTAGGAGGTGTTAACTGTCCATTCTCTGTGTCTATCCCCCACTACTACCCTGCCAATCACCATCAATACTAGTAATACTCTTAAGAAATGATAGTAAATACTCTTCAGAAACTATTGCTTATCATTCTCTTGTCAACTCAATAAAACAAAAAGCTAAATTAAAATTTAATCAAGCACGGTGGGTGGAAGGAGAAAGTAAGAAGGTCTTAACTTGCATATATTCAACAAATTTTTCACAAGAAATAATTAAAGGTCTGTCTGTGGGTCACTTAAAATGGTGGTAGGGCAGAAAACAAAAAGAGAATGGATATACATTGTAATCTAAACATCTTTGTGTATTTCTCTATTTATACTATGTGACATAAATAAGCCTTTGCCGTATAGGCATTCATAATGTCAGCTAATGGTTAGCCTAATGAAACAACAGCCTGATGAATTATGAATTTATTTCCATTTTAGAAAGCCTCTCTATCTCTTAATGTTTGAGGTTTTTAAAAATTAATTACCACAATAGTTGGTTTGCACATGGTGACTTGAGCACCTAAAACTTAGTCTTAAATTTATTTAAAAATACCAAAAATAGATTATAATATAAAATGGGTAAACAAGAGGTGTCAGAATAAATAATTTTTATCGTTCCCCACTCTGAAGCCCTTTGAGATGAAGAAAAATAAACAAATACAGGAAAACATAACGAAACTATAGGAAATTTCCAAACCTATTGCTCCAAGTCCTTGAATAAATCTCACTTTCAATTCTAATTATACTGCGACAATAGCATCATATTAAGTGAAAACACCGGGAAGTGGTATACATCTCTTTTCATTGAGTTACACCTACAAAAGTACCTGGCACATAATATATGAAATCTAAATGCTTAGTAATAAATAGTCAAGAACATTGGAGTGGGTTGCCATTTCCTTCTCCAATGCTTGAAAGTGAAAAGTGAAAGTGAAGTCACTCAGTTGTGTCCAACTCTTTGCGACCCCATGGCCTGCAGCTTACCAGGCTCCTCCGTCCATGGGATTTTCCAGGCAAGAGTACTGGAGTGGGGTGCCATTGCCTTCTCCGTTAGAAATAAATAGCATTATCTAAATGTTAAAAGCTAAAACTTGAAAAATATATAAAGATGAATATTATAGCATTGCAATGGTACTTGTAGGTGTAATATTCATCCTTCCACCACTAGGATGTTCTTTGTTTTTGATAGTACCAAGAATACTTTTGGGGTTCCCTGGTGGCTGAGACAGTAAAGAAGCTGCCTGCAATGCAGGAGATACAGGTTCCATGCCTAGGTGAGGAAGATACGCTGGAGAAGGGAATGGCAACCCACTCCAGTACTCTTGCCTGGAGAATCCTATAACTAGAAGAGCCTAGTGGGCTCTTGGGGTCGCAAGGAGTTGGACTAACACACACACCCAGGAATATTTTTAAAGCTGTAAACATATTAGTCTCTGAAAAAAATGTGAAAAATATAAAAAAGTCTTTAAATAATATAAAATTTTATTAACACACAACAATAAACTGGAATTAAATAACAAAAGTACTACTAACAACAAAATAAAAATATTTTTTAAAGAAACCACTAGACCAAGGAAATTCATATAACAATTACAAGAGTAACTGAAAAATAGTAATGAAAATGTTACATATCTAAATCTGTGGGTTAGCTAAACTGAGGAGTATCCATAGATCAAGAAAGTTATTGCAAAATAAGAAAATCTGGATTTCTTGTATTAGTAAAAGAAAATCAATAAAATGATATGCAAATTCTAGAACAAATTCCTTGAATAAGAAAATATATTTATAAGAAAGATACATCAGAAGACATTTTAATAAAGAAAAATAGAAAAGCATAAATACATAAACTAAGGACATAAAAAAAAGTCACAGCTACAGATGACCTTTTATTATGTTAATTGCTTATTAACTATGTCTTTTATGGCTAAGAGAATGTATTTTACCAGTGGCTTCCTTTGGCTACTGGAGCAATATAATGAATAGAAATAACAGTAGAGATTATTGACACTCACAGTCTCCGGATCTTCTCTCAGCCACTTGAGATGTGTGTCAAGGACACCATAAATATTAAGCAATGTCTTGAGCCATGCAAAATTCAAGCAAAGGAATAACCACAAAGACTTTTTAAGTTCCACTCTGTCGCATCATCATTGTTATTCACAAGGGCTAAAATGTTGTTCCAAAAAATGTTGGTAATGTTTATCATTGATGATGGGTGATTAAGTTTTGGATCTTTATTTTATTGTACTAGACAAGATCTATGATCTTAATATTCAAAACTAAAAGTTGTTTTTATTATTTGTATTATTATTATTGAAAATCTAAGGACATTTCTCTAAATGCAAACAAGAAACAGCAAAATAGAAAGGAGTTATTAAAGACTAGCATTGCTCACATCTTCTTATTGTGGCTTGTATTTGCTGCTACTCAGAGCTCTATGGGAACTTTTGAATTTATTGGAATTTGCAATAATGTTTGCCAACATATGACATGAAAAACTTGCCCAGAATTTTTGCAAAACTCCCTTTTCAGAAGGATAGTTTCTGAATCAAAGTGATAAAAGTATTTTTCAAACTAAGAGTTCATGGGAGGGTATAACTTACCAATGCAATATATAATTCTAATAGTATTTGCTATTAAACAACTTTTATGTTAAATACTATTAAATGCACTTGGTATCAGTAAATGAACTAATATCTATATAAAGGAAAATGACTGTGTTTGTTGCCATACAGAACTCATTTGACCATTTTAGCTTACTTAACCAGTAAGTTAATTAAATGGAAGTTTAGTCAAGCAACTGTTAAGAGTTCATTTGTGTGTGTGTGTGTGTGTGTGTGTGTGTGTGTGTGTGTGAGTGTTGGAGACTGGGTTCTACTATAAAGCAGAGGGAAAAGGAACTAACAGCTGTTTAGTATCCAGTAAGAACCTAACATTGTTATAGATCCTTATCACATATTTTATCTCATTTTGTCCTCATAACACAGCTGTTAGGTATTATAATTCTCACTCTATACATGATGAAACTGCAGCTCAGAGAGTTTAAGTAATTTGGCCAAAGCTATAAAGCCAGCAAGGAGCAAAGTCTGAATTCTAATCTAATGTCACTTTGTTACTGATTAGCAAAGAACATTTTCTTTCCATTATACTACTACATTAATAGAGGTAACTAATTTGATTTAATTGTTCAATGACTTTAGAGACACTTCAAATCTGTTACAAATGATACAGCTACTTATAGACACACCTAAAACAAGTAGCCCAAATTAGAAGATATCCAATCTTGGCAAGATAAACTTTAAAACACTGTGAAAATTTACTTTCACAGCTAAGCTAAATAAAAATTCATTCATGTCTTCAGATTGTAAGTATGGAAACTCATTAAAAAAAAAAAAAGAGTAGGCTAAAATAGTATGAACATCAATCTACCTTGATTAAAAGCTAGATTTAGAAGTTTAATTCTACTGTCCCTTTGTCTCAGGATGACAAAGAACTCATTTCAATCTCTCAAAACAAGAGTATTGCCCTGAAGAAGCAGTGAATATTAGTTATAGGTCTATAATCTATATTTATCATAGATCAAAGTCTTTAGTTCTCTTTGCATTTGCCTAAAATCCCATGCATAATTCCAGTTACCTTTCCTCTAGGTGCTCGATGAACTGAGTGTTCATAGAGTAAATGAATCTTTAATATTTGTTTTCTGAGAGATGGCTATAACCATTAGTTCATCCCTCTGATTATAACTTTTAAAGATTTGACAGTCACTGTTACTTATACTTTTTATTGATTTCACAAATATGAATTGATTTAACCTGCCAAGAAATTAAACTTGTCCAAATTACATCTTACAACACTTAGAAGATAATATTTCACTTTTTTCATTTTGTTTAGTCTGGAAAGCAGAAGGAATGACAAATGGATAATCCTAAGTAAATAATAAACTTCAAATACTTAAAACTGGAACACAAAGAATCCATCAGTAATTTTCTGCTATACAAAATGTACATGATTCTTTTTTTGTATTTGCATAAAAGTTCAAAATGAGTTATCCACTTTCATGACACAAGCCAAACTATTAAGAATGTATTTTGTGAAATCTTATGAGAATCATAAAGAAACATATCTGTTTCCATTTATGCTATATGCTACCTACCTTTGTCCTATTTGACCCTCATCCATTACTTTGTATTTTTTAGCTTTGGTGCTTTAAAATTAAGCCAATATACTAATTCTATTACAAATTCAAATGTTTTTCAATATTTCAATTTCCTTTGAATGTTTCAGTTCTAATCTCCAAGCCATTTACTCAAAAATTTGACTTGAGTTGTCATAAATTAAGTTGCAGTTACAGTAAAAATTATTTTTAGATCAAAGTTGAGTTGAAAGAACTACAATCCTCAGACACCTTGGACAGCAAGGAAGTTTATTCTCCTCAATAATTAACAATTTTAGAAGTGCCAAAGTTTAAAGGAAGAACCCATATATCATTTCTTCAAAGTAAGACTCAAGGTTTCAACTTCAAGGACATGCCTTGCATATATCAGTTTTCCTGAAGGAGTTAAAAGTGATTAGATAGTACATAATTCATGTAGAATGACTGGGCAAATGAACTTTAAATAATGAGCATTAAATGGTTAAATCATAAATAAGAGGAAAAGAAAGTATGTATGATTGTGAAAGAATCAGAGTTCAATGGTTCCTGTAAAAAATCATAGCATGGGAACCAGTTTTCTCATCACCAGAAAGCTAGGAGTTTAGAATATCCTCCTGTCACTGTTGTATGTCTCAAAGGCAGTGGAATAATAAAAAGAGGCATAAAAGGTGAATAGAAAGTTACACATGAAAGTTTTAGATATGAAGAGTGCACAGATACATCAAAAGGAATTCAATGGCTGAGATTGATATTTCCAGGCACTAAGAAGCTCAGATGGTTTAGTATGACAGTGATTAAGTTACATTGAGTTAAAACAGTCAAAACTGGAACTACAGAAATAAAATCAATTCAGATTTTGTGTTTAAATCTGAACTTTGAAGAGTTTCCAAAAAAATGAATATATAATTCTTGCCTACAAGGGTTGAATAATTCAAGCAAAAGGGACTGCTTGTGACAGCAATATTCTGCAAGAAATATTCTGGGATCTAAACCCTCTCAGGAGGCTCTACTTTGAAAATAATGTATACAATTGAAAGGGGGAGAGGAAGATATGCCTTCAAAGGGTAAAGGGTTAAATTGATAGCTTGGATGGAGCCAATGCTAGAGACATAAATCCTGAGTAAGGTAGAAGCACATAAGGAAGTGAACTGAAAGAGGAGTCGTTAAAAGCGACTGAAAGGACCAAATCATGACATAATGTGGAGGGGTTAAGCTAGGAATTTCAAGACCTAAGACAGAAGTCGGGGGTGGGGGGCATAGGGGGGGATGGAGGGTGTTTCTGGGGATTTCCTTTTATAAGGACACTGTACTTGTAACCTTGCATGCCAAGGAAGACTCTTAATAAGTGATCAGATTGGTTCAGCGAGATGGGAGGGATGGCTGGGGAGACAAATTGATGTAGAATTTTCTTCAGTTAGTATAAAATATGCTAAGATGGGGGCTTCCCTGATAGCTCAGTTGGTAAAGAATCCACCTGCAATTCAGGAGCCCCTCATTCTATTCCTGGATTGGGTAGATCCCCTGGAGAAGGGATGGGCTACCCACTTCAATATTCTTGGGCTTCCCTTGTGTCTCAGCTGGTAAAGAATCCCCCTGCAGTGTGGGAGCCCTGGGTTCGATCCCTGGGTTGCAAGGGTCCCCTGGAGAAGGGAAAGGCTACCCACTCCAGTATTCTGGCCTGGAGAATTCCACAGACTCTATAGACGATGGTGTTGCAAAGAGTCGAACGCGACTGAGCGACTGTCAATGTCACTTTCAAATTTTTAAATTCTTATTAATTCAACAATGTTCAGCAACTATTTTGGGTCCCCTAGTACATGATTTTTGTTGTTAAGTCATGTCTGATGCTTTTGCCACCCGTTGGACTGGAACCCACCAGGCTCCTCTGTCCATGGAATTCTCCAGGCAAGAATACTATAGTGGGTTGTCATTTCCTTCTTGAGGGAATTTTCCTGACCCAGGGATTGAACTTGCATCTCCTATTTTTTAAGGCAAATTCTTTACTGGTGAGCCATCAGGGCTACTCATGGTTAGCCCTATTCTAAGTCCTGTTCATGACAGTACTATTCTGCAAGAAATATTCTGGGACCTTAAACCCACCTAGAGTGAGTTTACAGTTTTGAATGAGGGAGAGGAAGATGAGTTTTCAAAGGGAAACTGTTAAAACAGTCATAACTAGAACTACAGAAATAAAGTCAGTTCAGGTGTTGTGTTTAAATCTGAACTTTGAAGAGTTTCAGATGAAAAGATTATGTAGTTCTCACCTACAAGGTTTGAATAGTTCAAGCAAAAGAGGCTGCTCAAGAGAGCACTAAATGACTTTTATCTAAGAAATTGGCGGAAGAAATTTGGTTCCTGGAAAAATTAATAGATGCTTCAGCACTAACTGCCACACCCTCATCTAGTTCGTGAACACTTGTTTCTATCTTTTCAAGATATTCTGAAATCTCTGTAACTGCACTGAAAATGAATAAGGATTTGATAAGTTTGTGTTAGTTGTTCAGTCATGTTGGACTCTTTTGCGACCCCAGAGACTATAACCCACCAGGCTTCTCTGTCCATGGAATTACTCCAAGCAAGAATACTGAAGTGGGAAGCCATTCACTTCTTTCGGGGATCTTCCCAACTCAGAGATAGAACCCAGGTCTCCTGCATTGCAGGCAGATTCTTTACCAGCTGAGCCACAAGGGAAGCCCTGGGCTCACATAAAGTATATCTAGAATTTTGACCTTAGATTCTAGGAATATATTTGCTTATATTAAAAAATAAACCTGATTAAAAAAAAAAAACTTGAGAGAGTACCAGAAGAATAAAAGATATGTTTGTAATCACTTGCTCAAAAGTGCCCGCTCCAAAGTGTAACTGGCTCCTGAACATTTATTTTATACGTATCTTTTAGTACTGACTGGCAAAGTAAAATTAATTCTGTCATCTATCTTCATTATTAGAAAGAGCAAAATGATTTTGTCAACTGGTTTTATCCCATTGTATTTGTTATGACTGTGAGAGTCCAAAAATAATAACAAACACCTGACACATGGTAGATGCCCCGTAAATATTGGTAAAATGAATGAAATTAATGAATGAGCCTCTATTCAAATGCAAAATACTTTTTTTAAAGTTTGTAACTGAGAGGTTCTAACTGCTCCCCTGGAAGCACAGGTCAGCAGATCCCCTGTTACAAGGCTCAGCTCCCTCACTCCTAATAGGAACAGTAGTTCTAAAGAGCATCTTGACTTTCCCTCAGTTTTCTTTATCTCTCCAGAGGTTTTATTTCCAAATTCTTTACTCACACTTTGCCTTTTGTTTTACCTCCCATATCTAATTCAACTTATCAATTTCTTCTTTTACTAATCATCCAGAATTATGACTCAAAATTAACCTATGCTGTTATTAAGTTATCAATATTATGAAGAAAGCATAAAGATATAAAACCACGTGGTGGCCCAGATGGTAAAGAATCTGCCTACAATGCAGGATACCTGGGTTTGACCCCTGAGTTGGAAAGATCCCTTGGGGGAAGGCATGGCAACCCACTCCAGTATTCTTGCCAGTGTTACTGCCATGGACAGAGGAGCCTGGCGTCTCAAAGACTAACACACAGACACAACATACAACTTAATCACAATTCAGGGAGGATTTAATCTTGATAACTATATAGGAATTAAAATCCTTGTAGTTCTTCTAAAGAACTTACTTTATAAATTCAGTCTCTCTTCCCACAATCGGACTGCCTTATTTGGGCCATCTCTTTTATCAGGTGTGATCTCAGGGAACACAAACTAATTGCAATTTAACCAGACATAATTAAAATGGCAATTACTCCCTCCCTCCCTCCCTCCCCTTAATACAGAATGTATTTTTAATTGATTTGGGATTATCATTGTCACTCATTTTCCCTTGAGCAGATAGTATGAAGATAAGTATATATGGCAACATAGGAAAGAAATATGTTTATTATTTAGACTCAAGCTAGATTGTTTGCAGCAAGTTGAGCTTTCTTTCCTATTTGCCTAGTATGATACAGATTTACTCTACCCCTACCAGAAAGCAACTCCGAATTATGAAATAAAGAAAGCAGTTTATCTAGTGAAAAGTGAAAGTGTTAGTCGCTCAGTTGTGTCTGATTCTCTGTATCCGGCCAGGCTCCTCTGTCCGTTGATTTCTCCAGGCAAGAATACTGGAGTGTGCAGCTATTCCTGTCTCCAGGGGTTGAGCCCAGATCTCCTGCACTGCAGGCAGATTCTTCACCATCTGAGTCACCAATAAGACTTGGACATTGGGACATCTACCTAGCTCTCAGATCACCTGCTCTGGAGGAAGACATGTCTGCAGGACACTCAAGTAAACTTTGGAGATGCCCTTATGGCAAAAATAAAACTATAGCCTCTTGAAAGCAACCAGCATTAATTTGCCAGATGTCTGTGAGCCACTTTGGAAGCGTGTCCTCCAGCCCTACTCAACCCTTCAGATGGGTGGCAACCATAAATGCTATCTTATCTATAATTGTATAAGAAACCCTGGGCCCTAACCACCAAATTAATCCACTCTCAAATTCCTGATGGACAGAAACATTTATGTGAGATATAAATGTTTTTAGTTAACCTGTTAAAGGTGGGTGTAACACAGTCATGAATATCTAAAAAAGGTTTTGTTTGAGTTAGGATAACCACTCTGCTATGCATCCTGGGATGTCCTCCTGTACTTTAATCTTCCTTCTTAACTGTACTCATGTGGGAAATATACATGAGTATTCCTGCCAACAAGGGGATGACATTTGCTGTGTACACTTCCTCACTGTTTTGCCCATTCCAAGAGAGCAACTTGAGACAAATCTGTATCTCTACAATTTTTATGCTGTTATATTCTTCCCATTAATGTACTTCTGAATTCCTTATTTCAAAAAACCCATAAAAGAGATGCCTAAGGAATTCTGCAATTTATAAATTATGTCAGAAGCATATTCCCAAAAATTGTTGTAAAGACATCAAGAAAAGTTATGCAGAACTTTATTCCTGGGAAGAAATGTCATAGGAAATAAGAACAGCTCATTAGGTAAGAGGAAAATCCTTTCTGTTCAGTCTAATAAATCCCCATATTCGTTTAGACAGGGACCTTGGGTCATCACATTTTCTTCTTCATAGAGCTCCTCTGTGCAGCCCTGAAGAGGGGAAATAAATCAGTTAACTCAATGGGAACTTAATCTCTTTCTAAGGCCAGGAAACACGGGGAGGAGATTAGGATTCATGGTAACGTCACAGAAAAGATCTAGACCATATAAGTTTGTCATTTCCTGAGGATGGTTTCATTTATAGCTCTTGTTAGATGAAAATAGCTAAGATAACTAATAAAAGGTGGAATTAAAAAAAAAATCCTAATTTCAAAGGTGAAATATTAGTTTCATTAAATCTTTTGCTTCAGATACTATTCAAGCAATACTTGTATTAGATATTGGGCTTCCCTGATGGCTCAGATAGTAAAGAATCTGCCTGCAATGCAGGAGACCCAGGTTCAATTCCCAGGTTGGGAAGATCCCCTGGAGAACAAAATGGCTACCCACTGCAGTATTCTTGCCTGGAAAATCCCATGGACAGAGGAGCCCAAGAGCTATAGTTCATAGGGTCTCAAAGAGTTGGATATGGCAGAAGGACTAACACTTCCACTATATTAGGGAAAATAATCTCACTTGACGAATTTTCTTTGGCCAACAATTTACCACCCTTCCACCAACCTTACTAGAGGAAACCTGTTGTTGCATCTTTCCTTGTGAACTTAGGTTTAGTTTTGAGTCCACAGAAAGGAATAATAAAGAAAGTAATAGGAGAATGTTGGCCTTTCAGGAGGAATATCTGCATTTACTAGTACATACCGAGGTAATGAAAGTGGCAAGCAGGTGCTAGACTCACAGAGAAGTTCAAAGCAGTAATAGCATAAAAGAGGTGAGGAAGACCTAAAAGAGAGGGCATTTTCTCAGCCCTTTTTTTCAGAGTTTAAACTGATGGATGGGACACTTCGTCATTTTCACAGCAGGCGGCACTTGCCAGTTATTCTCCTGTTACTGACTCCATGAATCAACTTAATGAGAGGAGGTAGAGGTTAGAATTTCATTAAATGCTACTGCACAGCACTTCTGAACATGCCCTATTAGCGATTTAAACCATGCTGAGACTCACTTCCTCTCCTTCCTTTTCCCTCCCCAAAGAGAATAAAAATACCACCTCCTTTTTGCCCCCATTTTAATCCTACTGCTGTTTATTCTTTTACTAATCTGCCATTTTTATATCCATAATCTTTTTATGCTTCTTTCACCCCTAATGAATCTATTATCTAGAAATCAAGAGACATAAATACAGAGAATTTTGCTACTTTGCATGTGTTGAAGTTTCATTCAATAGCGTTCTCATTTTGAGGAAGAAAAACCCTGCTTTTCCTTATTAGCAAACCAGCAATGTTTTAACCTACTTTCCATCACTAAACACTGCTTTGCTTTTGAAAATGCTAATAGTCAATGAAATTAAACCAAGCCATCCTGTCTTTTAAGATATTTTTTCCTTTCACTCATGAAATGCATAATACTAAAGCTGATTGCATGGCTGACTCCATTATTAGATAACCCCAAAATGTCAAATGATACTGTTTAAATTAGGTGAGCAAAGCAGAATTACTAGTCCCACACAGGAAAATTGTGCACCATTATAGAATCAGTGAAAAGAAGCTTATAGGAATTTCACAGTTTGAAATTAATAATCGGGTTTTAGCTCCTGTATTTTTTTTTTTCACCTCATTTCCATTTGGGTACTAGAAGCCAATACATTCAAAAGGAACAATTAAACTCTCTTGACATCATGAACCTCCTGCAGTTGGGTCAGGACACTGTGGGCAATTAGATGGCCCAATGTAGGTCATTCAAAGCATAATCAGTTTCCTATTGTTTTCTTACAAGAGACAGCGAGTACCCAAAGCTCATCACCATTGTTACTTGGTTGGGTTTTTGTTCATTTGCTTTTGGTTGTTTTTAAATCCTATTCAGGTACATTTCCATTCTTAACTAATTTTACATGGAATATGAAAGTTGTTCTGTTCTTTCTATTCGCTTGTGACTGGGGCAGAATTCGTGTAAACCTAGAATCTCCCCATTTGTGCTATACTACTATGAAGATTGTGGGAATTTTTCAAAGAAAGCAAATTGTTGCAATCAGATGCTGCTCATTCAAAAGGGTAATACTTCATCAGACACATTCTATTCCAGGTGCTTCTAAAAATGCCTACACCTTAACTGGCCCAGCTAATAATAGAAAGTTAATTAGAAAAGGAAGCCTTAAGAGTTTAGTGACTCTGCAGCCATGAACAAATGCAATTTTCTACCCAAAATAGTTTCCTAAACAATAGAAACTGTTAAGCTGGAAAAGAAAAAGTTGGCAAGATAAGAAACCTTAAAAACAGGACTCCAAAGTAACCATAAATTTTCCAAGGAAGCTATTCTATAGTCATTTGCCTTTTGGCAATGCTCCCAAATACTGCACATCCTTTCAGAGTGCCAAAATGAAGGGGCATTGTAACGTGAATTTTGACATTTTATATTCTCTAGGTATGAAATAACCGATTTTCTGGAGAAATTAAAAAGGGAAGGGGGCAGAGAGAGCTCTAACCCAAATAGCCCTCTGTCCAGGAAGTTTCCAAATATCCCTCCTCAGTGATAGTCTCCCTTCTCTGGGCTGCCTTAGCACTTTTCTCAGACCTCTTTTTTTTTTTTTTTTTTCCATTTATTTTTATTAGTTGGAGGCTAATTACTGTACAATATTGTAGTGGTTTTTGCCATACATTGACATGAATCAGCCATCGATTTACATGTGTTTCCCCATCCCGATCCCCCCTCCCACCTCCCTCCCCATCCCATCCCTCTGGGTCTTCCCAGTGCACCAGCCCTGAGCACTTGTCTCATGCATCCGACCTGGGCTGGTGATCTGTTTCACCCTTGATAGTATACTTGTTTCAATAAGTATTTGAATGTTCTAGGACTAAGAACACATGTCTTGGCTTTCCCTGCTAGATAGCTGCTCAACTCTTTAAATACAGGAATTTTTTAAAAAAAATTAAAAAAAAATAAATAAATACAGGAATTGGTATTAGTCAATTTTGTAGCCTGATATAGTATCTGGCATTTATTAAATTCAATAGCAATAAGTGCATATGTCTCCTATCATGAATTCATAATCTAGCAGAAATTTCCAGGACTTGCACTAATTTCTCCATTTCCACAAAAACAAGTATTGATTTGCACGTAATTCTAGGACATAAATTTTTCTCTAATTATTCTCTTAAGATACTTAACTTATGCAAGAATGAAGTTAAGTGACAATGTAATAATGTAACCAGGCTAACAAAAATTCAACGGATCTGCTCACAATAAGGGCAAACTTCTCTTATATCTGAAGTATTCATTATGCTGAAACTACAAATATTCATCATCTGAATATATCCCTTATCAACATTAGAAGCATATTAGATTTTATTTCCATATTTATATAAGAATAATTGTGAACAGATTTCTGAGTTCTGGTTCATGATCCCGGGCTTATGACCTAGGTTATAAGAGCTTAAATTAACTTATACATCTTTCTTTCTTATATATATATGAAAGACTCAAGGTACATGGAAGTGATTTGAAAATCATAAAATATCTCACAGCTGGGCCCTCAAAACGGAATGGAAGAGCTAAAATTTAAGTCCTTGAAACTAGACATGAATGATAAAGTTTTCAAATATCAAATCCCAAGAAATAATCAGCTATAAGAGTTGATCTATCATTTCATTTCATTTCACAGGTATTGCTATAGATCTTTCACTGAATATATAGCATACTGACCTGAGTTATTGCACTTGTGAGCCCTTGTTTTTCATGAAAAAAATGGCCTACTTTCCAGAAATCATTGAAACATCTCTGGGGAAATTATACAAGATCCCAGCTGTGAGGGGAAAAAAAAAATCTATATGTGATGTAAAGAAGAATAAATATTGTTGATGATGGGTCAGGAAAGGTTAGTAATAAGTTAGAGATCACTATCAGTATATAATAAGGAATCTATGGTATTCTTGAATAACAAGTGAAAAATAAATCTCACAATATTTTGTCAATCAATGGCTTCTGAATCAATAAAAGTATATCCGTTTATTCAGCTAAGTTGAAAACTGGTAGCTTTTTTTTTTTTTTAATCAAAAACTGTAGAGGTGTTTTTTGTTTGTTTGTTTGTTTTGAGGACTGAAGCCAGAATAGAAAGTATCCAGTGTAGCATCTTAAGGTATGTTTATCCAAAATTTCTAATTTTAACAAATTAAAATTCACATGTTAAAGAAAAAATTTAAAAGATGTAGAAAAAATTAACAGAGCTGTTTTGGGAGTGGTTTAGGTTTGAAAAATATCTTACCATGCATGTAGTAGTATATAAGTGTAAGTTCTACTTATTGTTTTTTGATAATTTAATAGCCTAGAAATAAAAACTAGCTCTTCCTGTGGTTGGAGTGACTTGCTTGTGTTCCTACAGCAACAATCTAAAAGGCAGCACAACTTCAATTAATAATTCCTCTTCTCATATACCTCAGAGTGGGGAAAAAAAAGGATGAGAATTGATATGCTTTCTGATTCAAAAGATTTATGACACTAAAGATGAAAAGAGTCACTACAGATCAGTCATTTAATGCTACATAATATTAAAACTTCCTAACAGATTGTTAATCTAGATTTTTCAGGTTAATATGAGATATTTTTCAATAAAAAATAGCTTTTATTCTTATTTTATTTTGAAGCAAAGCTAGAATGCGGAATTTTTTGGATGTTTACCAATAATTCTATTAAAATTATTTATTTTCTAATACAAATATCGTGCATGCTTCTAATTATGCAATGTGTTGTCTATATAAGATTGTATGTCATCTCATCACATGTAACTGTATATATAAAAAATCTCTATACATATACACTTTGTATAAACATATTAAGTGCATTGTAACAAATGCATTTATATAGTGGGTCGCCCCAAAAGTTCCTTCAGTTTTTAAGCAAAAATACAAGACAAATTTTTCATTTTCACCAAGAACTTTATTGAACAATGTATTTGCCATTTTGATCTACTAGCTTCTGACATTTTTGGGGAAACTTCATAATTCTATCTTTCCAAAACTTTTTATCTTTTTGATTAAAAAAAAAAAAAAAAAAAAAACTGTTCCAGGTGCCTTTTACAGTCTTCCAAGAAATTGATTTTTTTTTTCCACTAAGAGAATTTTGTAAAGACCAAATAATGTCGTGATATGGCAGATGTCTGGTGATATGCCTGGTGATATGATGGATGAATAAGACTCTCCCTCCAAGCTGTAACAGTTTGTGCCTGGTCATCAAAGAAAATGCAGTTCTGTGTTATCCTGATGGAAGACTAGGTGTTTTCTGTGGGCTAATTCCGGACACTTTTCATCAAATGTTGCTTTCAGTTGGTCTAATTGGGAGCAATACTTATTGGAATTAATTGTTTGGTTTTCTGAAAGGAGTTAATAATAGAGGACTCCCTTCCAATTCCACCATATAAATAACATCATCTTCTTTGGATGAAGACCAGACTTTCATGTGGTTGATGGTTGTTCATTTCATTTGCCACACCATCTCTTCCATTCTACATTATTGTATAGCACTCACTTTTCATCACCCATGGGATTCTCCAGGCAAGAATACTGGAGTGAGTTGCCATGCCCTCCTCCAGGTGATCTTCTCAACCCAGGGGTTAAACCTGCATATCCTGCATTGCAGGTGGATATTTTACCCACTGAGCCACCTGGGAAGCCCAATATAGTTTGACCCTAAAGTTTATAAACCTCCCGCCCTGCCCTCTCTCCTGAACTTTAGATTTGGATAAGAAAAATATTTACATGGTATTTCCATTTGATTTCTAAGGGCATCTCAAACTCAACATGCCCCAAACATAATTCCCTTGTCTTACTTACCAATTTTTTGTAATCAACATGTTTATTTATCAACCCCTCACTTGTCTCTTGGGCTGCCCTGGAAGCTTAGATGGTAAAGAATCCACCTGCAGTGCACAAGACCTTGGTTCAAATCCTGGAGAATGGAATGACTACTCACTCCAGGATACTTTCCTGGAGAATTCCAAGACAGAAGGGCCTGGTAGACTATAATCCATGGTATCACAAAGAGTCAGACATGACTTGAGTGACGAACACACACTCTTGACTCTCTTAATTTACATTCAACTCATGAGCACAGCTTCTTTGATCTCCTTTCTCAATAAACCCCGTAAGACTAGATGTTCCCAAAGTTTCAGTACAAGGCACGTTAGCTTTGGGGAACGCTTGTGTAGATTACCACATGAAGACTGGCTCAGATCATAACAGGGACATATATAAAATCATAGCAGCACGCACTGTCTCTTGAAGGGATGAGCTATTGGCAGTTGCCGTCTTCTCTGTCTTCATAGTCTGCTATCTTGCCATCTAATAATACATATGAGGAAAATAATAAATAAATGGCATAAATCTTAGAAATATTCAACAATGTAGTCCAACAATATACCCAATAATTATTATACTAATAAAATATACAACAATGTAGTCCAATAATACTCCTCATGTTTTGAAAAGTGCTATCCCAACTATTATTTCATTTGACCCAGGAAACAATATTAAAAAGCCATTGCCTATGTAGCGCTATAATATTTGTTGTTGTTGTTGTTTTTATTTTTATTTATTTATTTTTTTCATTTGTTTTTATTAGTTGGAGGCTAATTTTTGTTGTTATGGCTGTATGAAACAGAAAGGGCTGGAGAGGAGGGAAAAATAAATAAGAAGCACCAATATAAAATGTGACAAAAAGATTCTGTCTGTCTTGATATACTACCACCTTTCAAATGCATCAGTACTTAAGGTTTTAGGATCAGAAACATGACTTGATAGCTACACTTGACTAATTTCTTGGTTGTGACTTAAGGAAATAATTTTCTACCTCAAGTATATAAAAATTTCTCATCTTTAAAAATATTATATAATGTTATATAATATTTCAATAATATAAGTATTGTATATAATTATAATTTAATATTATATAATATTTTAATAATATGATATTATATAACATTTTAATAATATAATGTTATTATAAATATAATAATAATATGATATTATATAATATTTTAATAATATAATATTATTGTATATAATAATACAGTATTATATAATATTTAATAATATAATATTATTATATATAACAATAAATAATATTATATAATATTTTAATAATATAATATTATTGTATATAATTATAATTTAATATTATATAATATTTAATAATATAATATTATTGTATATAATATTTTAATAATATAATATTATTATAAATATAATAATAATACAATATTATATAATATTTTTAAAGATGAGAAATTTTTATATACTTGAGGTAGAAAATTATTTCCTTAAGTCGCAACCAAGAAATTAGTCAAGTATAGCTGTCAAGTCATGTTTCTGATCCTAAAACTTCAACTACTGATGCATTTGAAAGGTGGTAGTATATCAAGACAGACAGGATCTTATTGTCACATTTTATATCGGTGCTTCTTATTTATTTTTCCCTCCTCTCCAGCCCTTTGTTTCATACAGCCATAACAACATCATACACAATCCATTTCAGGCTTTCTAACATACTTGTTCCCTTCACTCTGTAATAACCTACTCTAGAAAAAGACACTCTGGAAAATACAAGTTACTTTATTAAGTGGTCTCAAGGTGCACAATATTCAAATAAAAATAAAAATCATGTGTTTTAACTGTAATCTTTCCCACTGGGATCATAAATTCAACAGCAACAGGGTCTTGTTTGCAACTGACATGGTAAATCCCACAGCCTTTAGCTCAGAGAAGCTTTATTAATAATAAAGAATGATGAGTGGTCATAATGTGAATATCAAACCTCAATGAAGTGTACCCCGCTCATATATCTATCCATAATATTTTATAAACAACTATGGTTTTTTTTTCCTCTGACATTTTAAAAGCTTGGAAGTTGTCAATTCCAATCATACATAGGAAAAAGTCAAAGAGACTGAAAATCAATAACTTTTTCTCAACCCACCATAGATCTGAGATTGAAAGGCAAAGCAATACCCCCGAATTCTGGATAAGCAGGTCGAGAGAGTCACAGCCAAGATTCATGTTCATGGGAGTACAGCTTCTAGAGAAACCGTGCACGGGAAGAAAACACTTAATGATGATTATGATGAAATGATGTGGGAGGGGGCTGTAGACAAGCTTAAGGGTGAGAAACTCCTGAGGGCTGTAGTCTTAGAGTGGCTTTTTACTTTTGTAGCCTTTACTTCTATGAATCCAGAAACTTCTCACAATGACGAGCCAATAAAGATCCCCATGTGACACTGGCAGGGAAAGGAGAAAAGAAACCATTGTGAAATACAGTATAGTGTTCTCTATAACAAAATTATACATTCTACTGGAAGAGACTTCACTGCACCCTTATCCCACCCAATGAAAAGGCATTTCCCTGACTCCAGCTCTCTCTATCCTTCCTGTTTCACTCAAGGGGAAAAAAACAAAGCTCAGAAATACATCTGAAAGTCACAGTCCTGGGATGAGAGTCCACTGAGATATAGATATTTCATCACTGAAACTACATAATGCTTCCCTTTGCCACACATTATACCAACAACAGCAGTGTATTATAGCTATAAGAACTTTGAGGCAGACTGTCTCTAGGGAAAAATATATCAGTTCAGTTCAGTACATTTCAGTCGCTCAGCTGTGTCCAACTCTTTGCGACCCCATGGACTGCAGCACACCAGGCCTCCCTGTCCATCATCAACTTCTGGAGTTTACACAAACTCATGTCCATTGAGTTGATGATGCCATCCAAACATCTCATCCTCTGTCATCCCCTTCTCCTCCCACCTTCAATCTTTCCCAGCATCAGGGTCTTTTCAAATGAGTCAGTTCTCATCAGGTGGCCAATGTATTGGAGTTTCAGCTTCAGCATCAGTCCTTCCAATGAATATTCAGGACTGATTTCCTTTAGGATGGACTGGTTGGATCTCCTTGCATCTCCTTGGATCCTTCGATCTCCAAGGAACTCTCAAGAGTCTTCTCCAACACCACAGTTTAAAAGCATCCATTCTAAATCCCATATATATGTTAGTATGCTGTAATGTTCTTTATCTTTCTGGCTTACTTCACTCTGTATAATGGGCTCCAGTTTCATCCATCTCATTAGAACTGATTCAAATGAATTCTTTTTAATGGCTGAGTAATATTCCATGGTGTATATGTACCACAGCTTCCTTATCCATTCGTCTGCTGATGGGCATCTAGGTTGCTTCCATGTCCTGGCTATTAAGATGGTAATGATAACCCTGTATGCAAAACAGAAAAAGAGACACAGATGTACGAAACAGACTTTTGGACTCTGTGGGAGAAAGCAAGGGTGGGATGTTTCGAGAGAACAGCATCGAAACATGTATATTATCTAGGGTGAAACAGATCACCAGCCCAGGTTGGATGCATGAGACAAATGCTCGGACCTGGTGCACTGGGAAGACCCAGAGGGATCGGGTAGAGAGGGAGGTGGAGGGGGGATCGGGATGGGCAATACATGCAAAACCATGGCTGATTCATGTCAATGTATGACAAAACCCATTACAATATTATAATTAGCCTCCAACTAATAAAAATAAATGAAAAAAAAATTTAAAAAAATATCCATTCTTTGGCACTCAACTTTCTTTATAGTCCAACTCTCACATCCATACATGACCACTGGAAAAACCATAGCCTTGACTAGACAAACCTTTGGTGGAAAAGTAATGTCTCTGCTTTTTAATGTGCTGTCTAGGTTGGTCATAGCGTTTCTTCCAAGGAGCAAGCATGTTTTAATTTCATGACTGCAGTCATCACTGAAGTGATTTTGGGGTCCCCCAAAAAATAAAGTCTGTCATTGTTTCCACTGTTTCCCCATCTATTTGCCATGAAATGATGGAACCAGATGTCATGATCTTAGTTTACTGAATGTTGAGTTTTAAGCCAACTTTTTCACTCTCCTCTTTCACTTTCATCAAGAGGCTCTTTAGTTCTTCTTCACTTTCTGCCATAAGGGTAATGTCATCTGCATATCTGAGGTTATTGATATTTTTCCCTGCAATCTTGATTCCAGCTTATGCTTCGTCCAGCCAAGCATTTCTCATTATGTACTCTGATATAAATTAAATAAGCAGAGTGACAATATACAGCCTTGATGTAGTCCATACCTGCTTTGGAACCAGTCTGTTGTTTCATGTTCAGTTCTAACTATTGCTTCTTGACCTGCATACAGATATCTCAGGAGGCAGGTTAGGTGATCTGGTATCTCTGTCTCTTTAAGAATTTTCCACAGTTTGTTGTGATCCACACAATCAAAGGCTTTGGCTTAGTCAATTAAGCAGAAGTAGATGTTTTTATGGAACTCTCTTGCTTTTTTCATGACCCAACGTATGTTGGCAATTTGACCTCTGGTTCCTCTGCCCTTTCTAAATCCAGCTTGAACATCTGGAAGTTCACAGTTCACTTATTGTTGAAGCCTGGCTTGGAAAATTTTGAGCATCACTTTGCTAGCCTGTGAGATGAGTGCAATTGTGCAGTAGTTTGAACATCATTCAGCATTGCCTTTCTTTGGGACTGGAATGAAAATTGACCTTTTCCAGTCCTGTGGCCACTGCTGAGTTTTACAAATGCTGGCATATTGAGTGCAGCACTTTCACAGCATCATCTTTTAGGATTTGAAATAGCTCAACTGGAATTCCATCACCTGCACTAGTTTTGTTCATAGTCATGCTTCCTAAGGCCCACGTGACTTCGCATTCCAGGATATCTGGCTCTAGGTGAGTCATCACGCCATCATGATTACCTGGGTGGTGAAGGTTTCTTTTGTATTGTTCTTCTGTGTATTCTTGCCACGTCTTTTTAATATCTTCTTCTTCTGATTATACTTAGGTATGATCAAAGTCTATAAAGAAAACAAGAGCAAGGGAAATAAGTTGCTGGCTTCTGGTGCTACAGCTGCAGCAAATATGACACACAGCTGAATTTCTAGCCAAATTCTTCAAAAATCTTCAATTGTAGTCTTGTTTAGCTCAATTCCTATTAACCAATAAAATATATACAGAACAAGTGTATTCTGTCTTGATTAGTAATGCAAAGAAAATAATTTTCAAATTAAAAGACCAGTTTACATGCCTACCAAAGTTCTGAGAATTACTAGGAAAACTACTTGTAATTAAAAATTCTAAAGCTAGGTCTATTTTCACATAAGGATCACAAGTGTCTCATTAACTTGCACACTTCTTTGAGGTTGTTAAGCAGATTATTTCCATGAATGCTGAATCAAGAGTAGACATTAAAGTCACCATTGCAGATGTTTAAATATTTTAATAAATTATTAGTTGCTAAACAGACCAAAAAAAAAAAAAAAGACATTTTAAATATAAAATCTTTGACAGGTTAAAGTAAAGTGATGGAGAAAGATATACCATACTTATACCAATCAAAAGAAGCTAAATTAGATAATGAATCTCAGATGAAACAGTTCTTAGAACAAGGAAAAACATAAAAAAGAGTGGCACTACATAATGGTTAAAAAGTCAGTTCTCAATAGGACACAAAATTTCTAAACATTTATGCACCTAACAACAAAGCATCAGTGTAAATGACAAAATTAGGATACAACTGAAAGGAGAAATAGAAAAATTAATAATTAGAGTATAATATTTCAACAATTCTGTCAGTAATTAATAGACTAAACAGACAGAAAAATCAGAAAGATATAGTTGACCTGAAAAGCACTATCCATCATTTTTATTTAATTGATTCTTAGAGAATAATCCATCCAATCACAGCAGAAAACACATTCTTCCCTACCTCACATGAACCACCCACCAAGTTGGACATTATTCTGGTCCTTAAAACACACGCTCACAAATATAAAACAAGAGAAATCATACAAAGTATATTCTCAGACCACAATGGAATTAAACTATAAACAATAAAAATATGACTAGAAAATTGCTAAATATTTGGAAACAATACAACACACTTTTGAATAGTACATAAGGCAAATAAGAAGTTTGAAGAGTAATTACATATTTTAAACATGCATTTTAGAAAAGAAGAAATATCTAAAATCAATAATCTAAGCTTTCACATTAGGAAATTAGATTTCTGAAAGTGAAATTGAAACCTAAAACAAGAAGAAGAATAAAAGAATAGCAACAATTAGCAGATAAATCAATGACGCTACAAACAAGTACATAATAATTACTTCAGTGATACAAAGCTGATTCAACATTTACAACTTAAGCAATTATAATCCACCAAATTAACAAGCTAAAAAGAAAAGTCATATGGTTATATCAACTGATGCAGTAAAGGCATTTGAGATAATCTAGCACTTGTTCATGAAAAAAATTCTCAGCACTCATTCATGATAACAATTCTCAGTAAACTACGATTATAGGAATGTGGCCTTGATTTGGTAAAGAATATCTCCACAAAAATGTGCATTTTTATAGCATTTTTATTCACAATCATCAAAAAGACAAGCAACTAAGATGCCTTTTATTAGGTGAGTGGGCAAACATGTATGGTACTTCTGTACAATGGGGTATCATCCAAGGATAAAAAGAAAAGAACTACAACAGATATGGATAAATGAGTCATATAGCTAAGTGCAAGAAGCCAGTGTGGAAAGGGTAAAAACTATTGAGCCCAATTGCACATTATGAGAAAGTTCAGACACTAGAGCTAGGAAAAGGAGAGATTCAATAGGTGAAGTACAGAGGACATTTTAGGGCAGAGAAAAATATTCTATACAATATTATAATTGTTCTATACAATCCATGGCATTACATATCTTCAAAAGCCATAGAACTTTGTACCACAAAGAGTGAATCTTAATGAACACAAATTAAAAAGTTAATTTTGGAGGACAGAACATCAGGATGAAAAGCAGACAATGACAAAACAATTTATGTTACAAATATATGAAACAATCTCACCAAAAGGGTGATGCATAAGGTGCTGGTCTAAGTAACAAAAAGTAGTGGAGACTAAAGTGAAAACTAAAGGTAAAAGGAGCAAGACATAAGCACTGTACTCTTGTTGATAAGCTTCTTTCTCACAGGATATAGCAACAGTTCTGATACTACTATACATTTACACTGAAATTGAATAGTTAAGGAAAATGTTAGTAAGGGGTGGAAGTCAGACTTCTCACCGTTGAAAAGAAGGTTGCAGACAAACAAGAACAAAAACTGGATTGCGTTGTACTGTGTTGTGCTGCATTAGAGCTGGAGCCATCAGGATGAACCCATATACATCTTGGTACCTATGGATGAGTAAATATGGAAATAATTATGAATATGTACATATAAATAAATTAGTATACCCATTATTTCCTTTTCCTGTCTTAGCTGAGAGGGCTGAAAGTAAGGATATTTAGGAACAAAGACCATACCTGTGCCCATGTACCAGTTTCTATTTTCTTCAGTTAAAGGAATCAGGGTTCCTTGGAAAAATGAAAGATTCCAGGATGAGAGCAGGAAATATGTAGGATGAGCCTGGAGTTTCTTAAAGTGCCAGAAAATAAGGGTATACTGAATTAAAACACAATGATGGAATATGTCAAAATGACACAAGAAATAACAGAGAGAGATTCTAATCACCAAGACTAGAACAATTTGAACAACATAAAAAATAAAGCAGTATTGAATTATAAATCAAAGTATAAAATAAATATCTATGTGCTAATATATAAATGAATGATGTAATAAATAATAAAGTGAGATAACAGACAAATCTTCCATTCAGAGAATTCCAAATGGTAAATGTACTGATATTAATATTCATTTCACTCTCAGGAGCTAAAACATAACTCCACTTCATTGTATGAACTGCACATTGTGACTTTCCTCCAAAAATACAATATGACAGAGGGAAAGAGATACTTTAGTGGAGAAACCTGAAAATTACACCTTAGCCAAGTGATCCAGGTTTACATCAACAGCGATAAGCCATGTCTTTCATATTAATAGTGTACCCTCAATCTGATATGATGAAAATGGCAGTTTATGACCTTCTCCCACCAAAATACATAACTAAAACACCCAGAAAAGTACCAGCTGAGGAATGTTCTACAAAATACTTAAACAAGAGTACTTAAACATCGAAATGATCAAAATCATGGAATTTGAGAAATTTCACACAGCCAAAGATACTATGGAGAAATGGCTGCAAAATGTAATATGATATCCTGGGTGGGGTCTATGCATAGAAAAACAAGACGGAAGCTATGAGCTAAGGGTATCTGAATGAAGTCGGGACCTTACTAAATAATTTATTAATATTGTTTATTAACTGTAACAAATATATCATACTAATGTAAGCTGGCTTCAACAATACATGAACCGTGAACTTCCACATGTTCAACCTGGTTTTAGAAAAGGCAGAGGAACCAGAGATCAAATTACCAACATCTGCTGGATCATTGTAAAAGCAAGAGAGTTCCAGAAAAACATCTATTTCTACTTTATTGACTATGCCAAATCCTCTGACTGTGTGGATCACAAAAAACTGTGGAAAATTCTAAAAGAGATGGGCATACCAGACCACTTTACCTGCCTTTTGAGAAATCTGTATGCAGGTCAAGAAGCGATAGTTAGAATTGGACATGGAACAACAGACTGGCTCCAAATCAGGAAAGGAATATATTAAAGGCTATATTGTGTCACCTGCTTATTTAACTTATATGCACAGTACATCATGAGAAATGCTGGGATGGATGAAGCACAGCTGGAATCAAGATTGCCGGGAGAAATATCAATAACCTCAGATATGCAGAAGACACCACCCTTATGGCAAAAAGCAAAGAAGAACTAAAGAGCCTCTTGATGATAGTGAAAGAGGAGAGTGAAAAAGTTGGCTTAAAGCTCAACATTCAGAAAACTAAGATCATGGCATCCAGTCTCATCACTTCATGGCAAATAGATGGGGAAACAGTGGAAACAATGACAGACTTTATTTTGGGAGGCTCCAAAATCACTTCAGATGGTGACTGCAGCCATGAAATTCAAAGACACTTACTCCTTGGAAGGAAAGTTATGACCAACCTAGACAACATGTTAAAAAGCAGAGACATCACTTTGCAACAAAGGTCCGTCTAATCAAGGCTATAGTTTTTCCAGTAGTCATGTATGGAAGTGAGAGTTGGACTATAAAGAAAGCTGAACGTCAAAGAATTGATGGTTTTGAACAGTGGTGTTGGAGAAGACTCTTGAGACTCCCTTGGACTGCAAGGAGATCAAACCAGTCAATCGTAAATGAAATCAGTCCTGAATATTCATTGGAAGGACTGATGTTGAAGCTGAAACTGCAATAATTTGGCCACCTAATGTGAAGAGTTGACTCATTTGAAAATACCCGGAGGCTGGGAAATATTGACGGTGGGAGAAGGGGACAACAGAGGATGAGATGGTTGGATGGTGTCACTGACTCAATGGACATGAGTTTGAGTAAACTCTGGCAGTTAATAATGGACAGGGAGGCCTGGCATGCTGCAGTCCATGAGGTCACAAAGAGTCGAACACAACTGAGCGGCTGAACTGAACTGAACAAAATGTAAGCTGTGTCAAATGACAATACTTAAAATAATTTAGTAATGAGCCTGATGTCCATTATTCAAGGGAAAACAACCCATGAATTGGGGGAAACACAGTGCCTCAGAATCAGTGGAGCATTATCAGTTCAGTTGCTCAGTCATGTCGGACTGTTTGCAACCTCATGGATTGCAGCACATCAGGATTCCCCGTCCATCACCAGCTCCTGGAGGTTGCTCAAATTCTTGTCCATTGGCCAAAGTACTGGAGCTTCAGCTTCAGCATCAGTCCTTCCAAGGAATATTCAGAACTGATTTCCTTTAGGATTGACAGGATTGATCTCTTTGCAGTCCAAGGGACTCTCAGGAGTCTTCTCCAACACCATAGTTAAAAAGCATCAATTCTTCAGCACTCAGCTTTCTTTATTGTCCAACTCTCACATCCATACATGACTACTGGAAAACCCATAGCTTTGACTAGACAGGCCTTTGTTGGCAAAGTGATATCTCTGCTTTCTAATGTGCTATCTAGGTTTGTCATAGCTTTTCTTCCAAGGAGCAAGTGTCTTTTAATTTCATGGCTACAGTCACCATCAGCAGTGATTTTGGAGCCCAAGAAAATAAATCCTGTCATGGTTCCCATTGTTTCCCCATCTATTTGCCATGAAGTGTTGAGACCGGATACCATGATCTCCGTTTTCTGAATGTTGAGTTTTAAGACAACGTTTTCACTCCCCTCAAGAAGTTCCTTAGTTCCTCTTAACTTTCTGCCATAAGGGTGGTGTCATCTGCATATCTGAGGTTATTGATATTTCTCCCTGCAATCTTGATTAGCTTGTGCATCATTCAATCAGGCATATGGCATGATGGACAATGCACAGAAGTTATATAAGAAAGGTGGCAATATACAGCCTTGATGAACTCCTTTCTCAGTTTGGATCCAGTCCATTGTTCCATGTCTTGTCTGGACTGTGACTTCTTGACCTACATACAGTTTTCTCAGGAGGCAGGTAAGGTGGTCTGGTATTTCCATCTCTTGAAAAATTTTCCACAGTTTGTTGTGATCCACACAGTCAAAGGCTTTAGCATAGTCAATGAAGCAGAAGCAGATGTTTTTTTTCTGGAACTCTCTTGCTGTTTCTATGATCCAGTGGATGTTGGTCATTTGATCTCTGGTTCCTCTGTTTTTTCTAAATTCAGCTTGAACATTTGGAAATTCTAGATTCATGTACTGTTGAAGCCTATCTTGGAGAATTTTGAGCATTATTCTGCTACCGTATGAGATGAGGGCAATTGTGCAGTAGTTTGAACATTCTTTGGTATTGCTCTTCTTTGGTGTTGTAATGAAAACTGACCTTTTCCTGTCCTGTGGCCACTGCTGAGCTTTACAAATTTGCTGGCATATTGAGTGCAGCATTTTCACAACATCACCTTTTGGATTTGAAATAGCTCAACTGGAATCCCATCACCTGCACTAACTTTGTTCATAGTGATGCTTCCTTAGACCCACTTGACTTTGCATGCCAGGATGTCTGTCTCTAGAGGAATGATCATACCATTGTGTTTATCTGGGTCATCAAGATCATTTTGTACAGTTCATCTGTTTATTCTTGCCACCTCTTCTTGATATTTTCTGCTGCTGTTAGGTCCATATCATTTCTGTATTTTGCTGTGCCCAGCTGGGCATGAAATGTCTTCTTGGTATATATGTCTTTTTGGTATATCTAATTTTCTTGAAGAGATCTACATTTTTTCCTATTCTGATGTTTCTCTCTCTCTCTCTCTCTCTCTTCTGTGTTGATTACTTAGGAAAACTTTATCATCTCTCCTTGCTATTCTTTGGAACTCTGCATTCAGATAGATATATCTTTTGCTTTCTCCTTTGCCTTTCACTTTTCTTTTCTCAGCTATTTGTAAGGCTGCTTCAGACAATTATTTTGCCTTTTTGCATTTCTTCTTCTTGGGGATGGTCTTAATCACTGCCTCCTGTACAGAGTCACAAACCTCTGTCCATAGTTCTTCAGGCACTCTGTTGATCAGATATAATCCCTTGAATCTATTTCTCACTTCCACTGTATAATCATAAGAGATTTAATTTAGGTTATACCTGAATGGTCTAGTTGTTTTCATTACTTTCTTCAATTTAAGTCTGAACTTGGTAATAAGGAGTTCATGATCTGAGCCACAGTCAGCTCCCACTCTTGTTTTTGCTGACTCTAGAGAACTTCTCCATCTTTGGCTGCAAAGAATATAACCAATCTGATTTTGGTATTGACCATCTGGTGATGTCCATGGATAGAGTCGTCTCTTGTGTTGTTGGAAGAGGGTATTTGCTATGACCAGTACATTTTCTTGGCAAAACTCTTTTAGCCTTCACACTGTCTCATTTTGTACTCCACAGCCAAACTTGCCTGTTATTCCAGGTATCGCTTAACTTCCTACTTTTGTATTCCTGCCCTCTATGATGAAAAGGACTTTTTTTTTTTTAACGTTAGTTCTACAAGGTCTTGTAGGTCTTCATCGAACCATTCAACTTCAACTTCTTCAGGATTAGTGGTTAGAGCATACACCTGGATTACTGTCATATTGAATGATTTGTCTTGCAACTGAATGGAGATCATTCTGTCATTTTTGAGATTGCACCCATGTACTGCATTCCAGACTCTTTTGCTAACTACGAGTGCTACTCCATTTCTTTTTAGGGATTCTTGCCCACAGTGGCAGATATAATGGTCATCTGTATTAAATTTGCCCATTCCAGTCCATTTTAGTTCACTGATTCCTAAAATCTTGATGCTCACAATGTCATCTCCTGTTTGACCACTTCTGATTCACCTTGATTCATGGACCTAATATTCCAGGTTCCTATGCAATATTGCTCTTTACAAAATTGGCCTTTACTTCCATCACCAGTCACATTCACAACTGGGCATTGTTTTACTTTGGCTCAGCCTCTTCATTCTCTCTGGAGCTATTTCTCCACTCTTCTGCAGTAGCATATTGGGCAACTACCAACCTGGGAAATTCACCTTTCAATGTCATATCTTTTTGCCTTTTCATATTGTTAATGGGGTTATCAAGGCAAGAATATGGAAGTGGTTTGCCATTCCCTTCTCCAATGGACCACATTTTGTCAGAACTGTCCACCATGACCTGTTCATCTCAGGCTGTCCTACATAGCATGGCTCATAATTTCATTGAGTTAGACCAGGCTGTGATCCATGTGATCAGTTTGGTTAATTTTCTGTGACTGACTATTCACAGCACTATTCCCAAGGATACTGGGCAGGAATGAGTTTTATAGAAGAGTAGCAAAGGCAACATGGAAACAGAGAATGCTTGGCTAGGAGAGCAAGGATTTCCTTATAAGACTGGCAGGTCCTATTTTCTAGGAAGAGGTCAGGCAGCTAAAACTGAGTTGGAAGATCATGGCATTTGTCAGGTTTCCTTGACGAGTGCTTCCCATAAGAGAAGGCTGACTTAGGTTTAGATTTGTGATCTAGGCTCAGCCACTGGCATGACCTTCACTTTGTGAGTCCCAGTATATCAACTGATGTTCTTCGATGTTAAAATAGTGAAACTGTATGCAAGGTATATAGGAACTCTTTGAATTATTTTTGTAATTTCTCTGTGTTCTAAAACCATATTTTATATCATCTAAAATTGTTCCAGAATAAGAAATATTTTAAATAATTATCTGTAAGCACAAAAATGATTAGCAAGATGACTAATTTTATGGGATAAGAATAATATGTACTTAGCTATAAACTTATACAGAACAACCTATAAGTTATGTATGTAGAACACAAATCAAACTTCATTTCCTCCTCAATTAAGTGTTAAGACAGTTTGCCTTTGGTTCAGTCTGGTGTTGTCTAGGATCCACTAAGTTTCTGTGTTTCTCAAGTTCTTATTGCTACACAGTAATCCACATAGGACACAGCACTTTCTTGTGTCATTGCCCATGTTCTTAGTCTAAAAATATGGAAAATCTAAAATTTTGTAGAATTCTACACTGGAAACCACGTATTGTTATGTATTCTAAAGTTGCATGAAGGTACCTTGTTAAGGATAGAAAATGTGGCAAGAATTCAGTCAAAAGCTTTACATCCAGTTTTGGTACCATATCCCCCAGAGGTGGAGGAAAATCTACTAATTGACATAGAGAAACCTTGTTGCCTAATGATGACTTTGTACTACTCTTTGCTTTGTTTATTAGAGCAGAGTGGTCTCTGCTGCATGTTGCAAATCTGCTCTCAAACACTATGCTCTCTCTCTCCGTAACTTTCTTAAAAGCTTGATTTATGAATGTTGTATGTAAAAAGAATAAGTAAAACATATATGTAATTATCTCCAAAGTCACTGTGGAAGGTGACCATAGTCATGAAATTAAGAGAGACTCCTTGGGAGAGAAGCTATGACAAACCTAGACAGCATATTAAAAGCAGAGACATCAGAGACACCTTTACCAACAAAGGTCCATATTGTCAAAACTATGATTTTCCTAGCCTTCAGGTTTGGATGTGACAGCTGGACCATACAGAAGGCTGAGCACTGAATAATTGATGCTTTCAAATGTGTTGCTAGAGAAGACTCTTGAGAGTCCCTTGGACAGCAAGGAGATCAAACCACTCAGTCCTAAAGGAATCAACCCTTCTTTGGAAGGACTGATGCTGAAGCTGAAGCCCCAATACTTTGACCACCTGATATGAAGAGCTGACTCATTTGAAAATATCCTGATGCTGGGAAAGATTGAGGCCGGGAAGAGAAGGGGGTGACAGAGGATGAGATGGTTGGGTGACATAACCGACTCAATGGACATGAGTTTGAACAAACTCTGGGAGGTAGTGAAAGACAGAGAAGCCTGGAATGCTGCAGTCCACAGGATCGCAAACAGTCAGCATGACTGAATGACTGAACAACAACAAAACATATGTGTAAATGACAAAGAATAATAAAATTAATAGCTCACTAGCTTGTATAAGAAACCAAAAGTTAACAGTTCTGAAAACCACTTTATGCATTTGCCAATTGGATCCCTTCCCTCTTCACAGAAGATACTATTATCTTAAATTTTCTTTCTCTTTCATTTGATTATTTTAACAATTATACTAATGAATGTGTGTGTGTGTGCATGGTCAATATATTGCTTTGCTCATTTACACATTATAAATTTTACCCCATTCTCTATACTTTTTTACCTAACTTCATTTATATATTATATTTCTAAAGTACATAATTTTTAGTGTATAAAGCAGTACATTTATTTGTACTACTGGGACATGTTTCATTGTGTGATTGTACCTCAGTTTTTGTCCAATCTCCTGTCAATGAATGCATTTCCCTTTCTGGTATATTTTTCTTTCCTGATCATGGTTATCAAGAACTTTCTTTTCTGTTTCTTTGTTCATATGGACAAATGTTTCTATTAATCATGTGCTCATGATTGGGATTATGACATTCTATGGAGAAGGAAATAGCAACCTATTCCAGTGTTCTTGCCTGGAGAATCCCAGGGATGGGGGAGCCTGGTGGGCTGACGTCTATGGGGTTGCACAGAGTCGGACAAGGCTGAAGTGACTTAGCTTATGCTAGGCTTACTCAACTTTACTAGATGATATTAATTGTTTCCTGAAGTGGTTTAGAGGAGAAATTCACTGCCAAGTGTTTTGCCAACACTATCAAAATTAGACTTTATATTTGCCAGAAATTTAAGCAAAAAATGTAGTTTCTTTGTGATTTTCCCAATTCATAGTTAGGCAAAAAATATTTATAATGGTTTATTGGACATTTTATAATGGAATATCTGTTCATAATTACAGTTTCTTTTCACTGAGGTTCTTTTTCTTTACTTATAACTTGTAGAAAAAATATATAAATGTAAACATATACATGTGTGTATAACAAATGCTATGTGGACAAATATAGGTATTAAAAAGCTATCATCTGTTAGTTTTATGAATTGGAAATTTGTTCTTCAAATTTCAGCTTGTTCTACCAACTACTTAATATTCTATTTGATGAACAGATATTATTTTTAGCAATATAATGTATCACAACTTTCATTTATAGTTTCTGCTGTTTGATTGTTATTGAAAATACTTATTGTTATAACATAAATTCTGTTATTTTCTAAAATATACAATCTTTATATTTATATCTAACTCTTTCATCTGTCTTGAATTAATATATTTTGGTATGATTCAAGATAATCATTTAACTTAATGACATTTATCAAAGAAATATTTTTCTCCTAGATGTCTTCTCATATGTAAGTTATGTTTAGGCTTCTGGGATCGCTATTCTGATCTGTCCTTTCAAACACGCATCCTTGTTCTAACACCTCATTTCCTAGCTCACCTCTAAAATAAGTCTAGATATTTTACAAGTAGGTTCCTAATCTTATTAGTGTTTGTCAGATGTGTCTTGACAATTCTTTTACTCTTCTGCAAAAGTTTAAGAATTAGCATTATCATGATACTCCAAGAATAATTGAAATACCCATTGGAGGACACTTTATGCCTGACTTGGCCTGAGTTTCTCTTACTTATCTTTCCTTAAGAAGTGCTTTTAAGGTCTAACACTGCAGTTTCTTATCTATGATGTGTACTATCTAATGACTTCCCTTTTATCTTAAACTATTTTAGTCCCCTTTTGTGATTAGAGAACATCTAGAGTTGATTACTTAAGCCTTCTTTGTATAGATGAAACTTTCTCTTAGCATTTCCATATATGTCATGTTGGATTTATTTAACTGTGTATTTGTGTTATCTATCACAAAGGCAGAGACTATGCCTAGACCTAAGCATATCCTAATGAGGATTTTTTTGAGTGTAGAGAACCAACAAGAGTGTTTTCAGTTACTAGTAGTTGAGAAATGGAATATTTCCTGCCATATCAATAAACAACGATGGCACAGTCATCAGTGATTCCTGCCCTCCAGATGTGAATTTCTGAGCCCAGAGGAAGATGCTTAGGAAAAACAATACCTGCCGTCAGGCAGCTATCAGATTGCCGCCACTGCCTACAGTAAGGAACCAAGAGTTTGAAAAATCAAATCACAGAATACTGGCCCCAGATAGCTGAGATGCATATGAAAGAAATGATTTCAGTAAGCCCAGACTCTTATAGCTTCTCACACATAGAAAAGTGCTAAATTTCTTGAGAGATCTGGTTTTCTTTAATTCACAGAAATACTTGTGATGTTCAGACCGGCCCTCTGTTGCAAACTTCTGTATAACCTGACTTCTCCTCCTGCCTCCTCAGAGAAGTTCTCTCAGGCTTACTTGAGATGCTTCCCCTGGGCTTGAAGTCCTAAAAATTCCCACCAAATAAATCATAACTCTCAAATTTTAGTTGCATGTATTCTTTAAGTCGATATAGTTGAGTGAGATATATCAAACTTGTCAATGTTTTTCAGAAATATGACATTCCCTGGGATGGTTAAGGAAAAACAATTTCAAATTACGAGTGCTGGTCTCATCGGTAGGCTTGAACTTCAAACTCTCCTGGAAACATTCCCATTGCTGATTGCTGTATATTGATTGGTTTTGTTTCAAGAGAGAATTAAAATATCCATTAAGTTGTTATTACTTGATGATAGATTTTATCTATTTTTTTAGACCTCATTTGAGGTACTGCATCACAAAATCACATAATACTAAAGCATATTATTAAGCCTACAAATTTTCCTGTGCTTCCCTGATGGGGAAGGTAAAGAGTCTGCCTACAATGTAGGAGACTGAGGTTCAATCCCTGCGTCTGGAAGATTTCTTAAGATTCTTTGAGTCATTCTTCTCTTTACATTCACTGGTTACACTGAAGACCCCAGGGAAGTTATAACTACCCACTGGAAGAGGTGAGTATGGGGGTGGAGACAGAGGGATGGGAGCTGGAGGGAAAAAACAACAGCAGTATTCTATTAATAACTGTGTGATACAGCAAATATGTGCATAATTTATCTAATGACAGGAAATAAAAATAAAGTGTTAATTAATTTTCATGGCTCAATTCAAAGCCTTTATTTTTTTTGCATGTTTATAATGAAAAAAGGGTTCAATTTTGAAAATTAATTTTATCCATTATAGAGACAGAAAAAAGATAAAACAGACAGATAGAGACAAACAGATAGAGACAAACAGAGAGCGACAAAGAGAGACCAAAGCACTCTTCTACCAATTAGAAGATTTAGTGAAAGTTTTTGTGTCATGACCTTTTTTCAATTTTATTGATCTTTTTAAAATAATCATTATTTCATATTTCTATCAGTAATCATTATTTCATATTTCCATCAGTTTTATTATGTTTCCTTTAATCCTTCACTGTTTCTAGCATTTATTTTTGTTTAATTTGCTGCTATTGTTCCAGTTTCTTGAGAAGGATGTTTAATTTATGGATTCTTAACCTTTATTTTTTTTCTAAGCTATACATATAAACTCCGCCTTATGTACATTTTACCTGCATCCCACAACTTTTGATATGTTGAATTTTTAATATTTTCAATTCAAAACAGTTTTCTAAATTCAATTTTCATTTCCTCTTTGACAAATTTCATTTATAAATGTTTACTCATTTTTAAACATATGGGAGTTTTAAAAATCCTTTTCTTATTGACTTCTAGCTTAAACCCACTATGGTTAGGAAAATGTACCCTTATAATTTAAAGCATTTGTATTTAATTGAGAGCAGCTTTCTAACCCAGGATGTAATCAATTTTTACAAAACTTTTGTGTGTACTCAAAGTAATGAGTGGTCTGCAGTTGTGCGGTAAAAAGTTCCATCTAAGTCAATTATGTCAAGTTTGTTAAATGTGATGGGCAAATTTCCTGTATCCTTACAGTGTTCACATCTGCATTTTTCAGTCAGTTCCTGAGAGAGGTGGTTAAAATCACCCACAATGATTATAGATTTTTCTATTGTTCTTTCAATTCTGTCAATTTTTACTTTATATATTTTGAAGGAATGTAATTAGATAAATAAAACTTCTTTGAAATATTATATCTTCCTAGTGGATATAGTTATGATCATTCTGATTTTTTATTCATTGTCTCTAACAATGCTTTTTGCCTTAAAATCTACAGCTTTTTTGAAACTGATATAACAACATTGGCTTTCATTTGATTACTCTTTACATGGCATAACCTTTTCATTCTGTTATAGCCAAATGCTCCAGGAAACAAACTCATGCAGAAGGACAATGGATAGTGTCCTTGCAGTTTATTAAACCTGCCAGTCTGAGGCCGAGTTTCCTCTTTAGCCAGGGATCCCAACCGACCTTTGTGAAAACCTTATATACCTTAAGTGTATGTGCTCAATCCCCCATCCCCGAATCTTAAACCTAGCCTGGAAATGTTAAAGAGAGATAGAATCAGGTTACAGCCATGATTCATAATCAAAAGGGTCAGCTGGTTATACATTGCAGCCTACACCAATGGGTGCCATAAAGATTACAAAGGTGGTTGGCTACAAGGGGATTATTACATTCTTTCTGGCGATGGGAAATCTTGGTATGGAATCCAGTGTTTATCAGTCTCAGAAGCCTGTTCTGCCATATGTATGTTACCTCCATGACTACCAGGCACATAGTCCGAAGTTCACTGAAAATGCAAGCAGGCTATAGTCCAAACTTCACTGGGAATGTAAGATGGCGTCCTTCCTTTTCAAGATGGAGTCAGCTCAACCTTTTCCTTTCCTCCTTATTCCCCCATCTTGATGCTCTCAATTTCCAGTGTGAACACTCATTGCAATGTACTGCATTTTAGGTTTCCTGGTACATATTTGGGTAAATGAAGTTGGCAAGTCCTTGAAGCAGCAGTTGATTGCAGAGCTTCTTCTCTTCTTCTTTAGGATGATCTTGGTTTCACGAGGATCAGTGGGGTCCTTTTGCTTAGTCCACTCGGCGTCCTCTGGGTCTGCAAGGTGTGCTCTTTTCACCCTCGTGTAGTGGATCCAGGGCGTGACACCTGCAACTTTAACTGCCGTAGGTGTGGTTAGAACACTATATGGACCCTTCCAGTGTGGGGCCAAGGAGTCATGTTTCCAGTCCTTGACCCACACCTGGTCACTGGGCACAAACTCGTGAATAAATTCCCCAAGGGGGAACAGCACATTTTCTTGTACAAACTTAGTTACCTGATTTATCACCCAGTTGTTCCATGTACTGTGAAACCCCATCCCCCCCCCCACCTGTGGCAAATTTGCTGACACCTGTCTTACTATGGGAGGAGTCTCCCACAGACAATTTCAAACAGAGAATAATCGTGGGAATGTGGCGGGGTTACCCTTAATTTGAGTAAGGCTGCCAGAAGCAAGTCTATCCATGAACAGTCAGTCTCTATGATCCATTTTGAAAGTGTCTCTTTAAGAGTTCAATTGGTTCTTTCCACCATTCTGGAACTCTGGGGCCTATATGCTGTATGTAATTTCCACTTGATATTTAGAGCTTTATATACCTGTTGAATTAAGTCCGCTACAAAGGCAGGGCTGTTGTCTGATCCTATACTGGTTGGGAACCCAAATCTGGGGGTTATTTCTTGAAGCAGACAGTGAGCCACTTCATTCGCTTTTTCAGTTCGAGTAGGAAAGGCCTCCACCTATCCTAAGAAGGTACATACTGTGACCAATAAATAACGATAGTGTCGGCAGAGTTTCATGTCAGTAAAGTCCACTTCTAAATGTTCAAAGGGTAGAGTGCCTTTTAACTGTATTCCTGAAGGTTTTTGTTTATGTCCAGGGGCAGCACTGACCTGTGAGCAAGCAGAGCAGTTCTGGGATTCCATTCTACATAAAGAGGAAAGTCATGGAATTAAGAAATATTTTTGAATTAATTCTTCCATTTTGTCATGTCCCAAGTGAGTTGCCTGGTGAACCTGAGACACCAGTGTGGGGGCTAATGCTTTGGTGGCCCTTTCTGCTTCAGCCAGCTGTTCTTGGGCTGGGATATACTGCGGGAGAGTCAAAGTTAACTCAGGCATTTCTGAGAGTACAAAGGTTCTGATAGATCCCCCATCAGCAGCCCCATATTGCTCAGCCACATGTTTTGTGGTTTTATCTGCTAGGCAGTTTCCCTGTGTTTGTGGGGTGTTTTCCCTTTGGTGACCCCGACAGTGCATCACTGCTGCCTTTTCAGGTTCCCATACAGCATCTAATAGAGTCAAGATTTCTTCCTTGTTTTTAATATCCTTTCCGTTTGCTGTCAGAAGACCTTTCTGTTTATATAAAGACACATGTACATGCAAAGTAGCAAAATCATACCTAGAGTCTGTGTAAATGTTTGTCTTCTTACCTTTTGAGAGCTCAAGGGCCTGGATTAGAGCATATAATTCGGCCCGTTGAGCAGACCAGTGAGCTAGCCTCAACGGCCATTTCTTCTGTGACTGTTGCGTATCCCTACAGTCATTGTCTTTGTTTCACCAGGCTGGTGCCAGCAGTGTACAGGACCCAATCTGGGTCTGAGATTGGCTGGTCTCTCAAGTCAGGTCTGCTGGCATAAACTTCTTCTAGGATTTCCTTGCAATCATGTGAGTGCCCACTTTCTCCCACAAGAAGGAGAGTGGCTGGATTCAGGGCCTGACAAGGCTTGATAGTAACATGGGGGTTCTCATATAACAGTCCCTGGTACTGAGTAATCTGGGATGTCGACAGCCATTTATGGGGGTCCCCTTGCAGGAGAGTGTTGACCTCATGGGGGACTTTTATGATCAAGTCTTGGCCCAAAGTCAGCTTGGTTGCCTCCCAGACCAGTAAGGCAACCACAGCAGCTGCCCACAAGCATCCCAGCCACCCAGTGGCAACATTGTCCAATCGTTTCAAGAGATAAGTCACAGGTCTGTTCCATGTCCCCATAGTCTGGGTCAACACTTACATAGCCACCGTGTCTTTTTCAGTCATGTAAAGAGTAAATGGCTTAGCAGGGTCTGGCAGGCCCAAAGTGGGTGCTGACGTAATTGCCAGCTTTAGTTCCTCAAAGGCCTGTTGCTGTCTCTCAGTCCAACTTAGGGAATCTCCTTCTGGTCCAGTTAGGAGTTCATGTATTGGACCATCTGGGAATAGCCCAGAATGCAAATCCTACAAAATTCAGTGGCTCCCAAGAACTCTCAGACTGTCATCTGGTTCTTGGTTTTGGGATTCTCAAAATGACCTCTTTTCTGCACTGGTCTAACAGTCTGGTGTCTCCTCTCAGAACAAACCCCAAATATCTTACCTCCTCTTTGGAGATCGGTGCCTTCTTTTTCAAGACTCAGTAGCCGGACTCCATCAACAGCTCTAGTAAAGCCTTGGCCCCTTCCCAGCAGTATTCTCCATTCTCGGCAGCCAAAAGCAATCGTCCACATATTGTAGCAACAAGGATCTGAATCTCTCTGGCTGGAATGAGTCCAAGTCAGAAGCCAAGTCTTCCCCAAAGATGGTTGGGGAATTCTTAAATCCTTGCGAGAGGTGAGTCCAGCTGAGCTGTTATTTGGTGACCCCTGCTGGGTCTTCCCATTCAAAAGCAAAATGGGTTGAGACACCAGGGCAAGGAGTTTACAGAAGAAGGAATCCTTGAGATCTAGACAAGTATAGATCTTAGCACTCGGTGGGAGGAGGCTAAGTAAAGTATAGGGGTTAGGAATGGTGGGATGTAGTCTCGGTGGCCTGGTTGACCAGTCTGATGTCCTGCACAGGTCTATAGTCCTGTCCCCCTTTCTTTCTTGACTGGTAGGATCAGTGTGTTCCAGGCCGACTGGCATTCAATCAGGATGCCCACCTGTTTCAGTCTGTTTATCTGTGGAAAAATGCCACCTCAAACCTCTAGTGCCAGTGGGTACTGACGTTTTCTGGCTGGAGTGGCACCGGGTCTGAGTTCTATTACCACTAGGGCTTGTTGTTTTTCAAGCCCAGGGAGGGGTGGGGCGGGGTAGGGGTTGGGGGGCGGTGGCGTCTTCTACCCAGACCTCAGGGAATTGTTGAGTTAATGGTTTCTCTCGACCGTTTAGCCCGTCTGGTTTCCCTTCTGGCTTCCCGTCCAGGAGATTGAGCAACCTCCGTTCATCTTGAGGGGTTATCAAGAGGGAGAGTAAATTGGTGGTTTAGCCCACTTGAAGAGCGGGTCTTTCATGCGCTTAAAGGTCAATTGTGCCCCCAATTTACACAGCAAGTCTGTTCCCAACAAAAGTACTGGGCATTCAGGGATGTATAGAAATTCATGAGTCATTCACCATCCCCCCATCTGACATTTTTGGAGTAGGCAGAAAAATCTAGTCAGCTCTTCCTCAGTTACTCTTGCTATAGCAGTGGCCTTTTTGAGAGGGGTGCCACCGGTTTGGTAACCACTGACATTTCTGCTCCAGTGTCCACCATAAAGTCAATAATTTGGTCCCCCACTTTAAATTTTACCATGGGCTCTCGGGGACCTTGTGTGTTTGAGCCCTGGCACCCCATTCAATCTCTAGTGCAGCCAGTCCTATAACAGCTGATGCTAAAGCCTTTCCCCCACTATTTTGGGGGCATCCATTTTTTCCAGTGACCGAAGCCCCAGCATTGGGCACATTGATTTGGTTGTTGGGCGGCCCTGGGCCTTCTTGTAGAGGGTCTGCTGTGAGGTTGGCTCCAGTTAACAGGGGGCCAAGGAGGTCTAGGGAGGGCTGTGGCCAGTACTGAGACCCTTTGGTCTGCCCTCTTACTATCTTCTCTCCGTCTTTTCTCAACTCCCCTTTTTGTCTCCATGTCCCTATTCCTGAATACCTTATCAGTTATCTCCATTATTTGTGAGCTAGTCATGGCCAGTATCCCTTTTACCTTTTGAAACTTGCATCTGATATCAGGGTAGGCTTGAGACACAAAGTCTGCATTTATCACCATCTGAGATCCAGCGGTCTCTGGATCTATTGGCATATGAATTCTATAGGCCTCGCACAGTCTTTTGAGGAACTCAGAGGGTGATTCGGTCTCCCTTTGAATCACTTCGGAGGGTTTTGTCATATTCATAGGTTTTCAGGCCCCCCTCTTGAGGCTTTGTAAAATAGCCACCCAAAATCTCTCCAGGTGGCCCCGTCCTTCCTCTGTGTTACAGTCCCCATTGGGCCTCTCATCAGGGGCAGCTAGTTTGCCCACAGCTGTGGGTTTATGGTACCCTCAGGTTCTATTTCTCCTAGCCATCTTCTAGCCTCAGTTAGGATCCTGAGTCTCCAATGCTGCAAAGGGAGACTAGTAGTTGGATTATGTCATCCCATGTAGGGCAGTGGGTTTGAAAAATAGTCTCCGTTAGTCTAGTCATGGCTTGTGGCTCCCCCGAGTATGGTGGAGTGTGTCTCTGCCAGTTTAATATGTCTGTAGAGGAAAATGGCTGGTAGGAAAACAGGTTACAGGAGGCTGGTAGTAGATTGCATCAGCATCCTGGACTGAGGGCTATTGTATCGCTCTCAGAGGCATCTGCAGCAGGGCTCTGTCCCCTTGCTTCTTGGCAGGGCATAGCCTTTGTCTAATTCCTGTGCTTCCTTCCCCCTTTTAGTCCACAATCACCAGGAGAGGCGGATACAACCTAGGAGGTCCCACTAGGGTGGAATCCTGGGGGTGTTGACCAGAGGTCTCCATCGCCAGGATGGGACCTGCTGAAAGGGCAGCTCTCTGATCTCCAGGAGAGCTGGCAGAGGAGTAGCGGCTGCTGCAGGAACTTCAGTTGTCCCTGGATCAGGCATTAAGGTGGCCTCCAGTCCTGGTGGAACACTGGGTGGCGGGCACCTCATCATCCAGTTGGTCCCCATCCAAATCCTGCAGAATTTCATTTTATCATTAGTCAATTTTTGTGCCATTAATATTGTTCCTTTCCCTTTCTTGATATAGAATCTTGTCCAAGGAGGGGAGTCTTGAGCTAACCCTAGCATTGGGTCAATATTTGGAAATTGATCTGGATGTCCCGGCTCTCCTGTGACTACTGTATAGTCTGCTTCCATTACTTTTAAATTCATTGTGCCTTCTGGTGGCCATCGTACTCCCACAGAGAGCCATTTGACCTCACAGAGTAGGCAGAGGTGGCTAGGTGTCATCTTCACCCCACAGTCTCCTCCAAATCCCTTCTTAAAACTTTTAATTATGCACTCCAATACAGTTGCCTTAGATTCATTTCCCTATCTTGCTTACCTTCTCGGACCTTCTTCTTCCTTTCCTTTTTGTTCTATCTATTAAGTTCTCAGTACCCTATGTACTTCTGATATTCCACTCAATGAAAAACTTAAATTGCCATTCTGCCTCCTTTCTAATTGGGGTGAGAAGAGCCTTACCTGCCAGATTCCAGAAGGAGAAGAGGGATTGGCAGGTCTTCACCTGCCGATCAGCATGGCTGAACCAGAACATCACGTGGCCCAAGACTATTTCTCCCTTGACTTTTTAAGGTCCGTTCTGCCTTGGTGGGCTTGATCAGGTGTGGATGAAAACACAGATGGGTTAAATATCCCACATCCCAGGCCATCTCCAGAAAAGCCAGTTTGTACTCACTTATGTATCCCCCTCCTTCTAGCCTGACAATTCTGAGGGGATCAAGAATTTCACAGCAGATAGGACACCTCCTTGGGGAGAGCAAAATACAAATGCACAAAGACCAAGTTTCTTCTCCTAGAAGCCCCTTCGCAATTGCCCAGTAATAGTTTACACGCAGACGACGTGGACACCACCTGCTCTGTGACATTCACAGTCCTGCTTCCCCAAAACTTCCCCTGTTCATCCAACAGCAATCTATCCCAGAACAATGTGGATACCACCTCTTTGTGACAGTCATGGTCCACGTGCTCCCTATTCTCTTCTGGGGGGTTTGATCAGGCCCCCTCTTCCACCCTGCTGGCTGGGAACCTCCTTACCTGAGCGCTCAGTTCCCCTGCTGCCATCCACTATCCACCAACTTGAAACATCTGGGTGTCAAGGAACAGAATCTTTCCAGAAGGATGAGGTGCCTTCCCCCCTCTAAAAGACTGAGCCACAAGCCCTCAGTGTAGCCCCAAGTGGGACTTATCTCCTCAACGTGAGGCGCTTCCTGGCCAACACACCAAATGTTATAGCCAAACGCTCCAGGAAACAAACTCACTCAGAAGGACAGCTTGGATAATGGAGTGCAGGTTATTACACCGGTGGGTCTGAGGCAGAGTTCCCTTTAGCCAGGGACCCCGACCTACTTTTCTGAAAACCTTATATACCTTAAGTGTATGTGCTCAATCCCTCATCCCCAAATCTTAAACCTAGCCTGGAAATGTTAAAGAGAGATAGAATCAGGTTACAACCATGATTCATAATCAGAACAGTCAGCTGGTTATACATTGCAGCCTACATCAATGGGAACTATAAAGCTTACAGAGGGGATTGACTACAAAGGGGATTATTACATTATTTCTGGCAATGGGAAATCTTGGTATGGAATCCGGTGTTTATTAGTCTGGGAGGTCTGTTCTGCTGTAGGTTTGTTATCTCCATGGCTACCAGACACATAGTCCAAAGTTCACTGAAAATGTAAGCAGGCATATAGTCCAAAGTTCACTGGGAATGTAAGATGGCATTTCCTTCTTTTTCAAGATGGAGTCAGCTCGGCCTGTTCCTTTTCTCCTTCAATTTTTTTTTTTTACTTCCAACTAATTATTTTAGATGTGTTTCTTAAATTCAACATAAATATATATTTATATATTTTTTTTTCTTTTACACTTCAGGAAATCAATAGAAACTACTTGGGTGAAGTGACATCTTCAACTACCATCTTATTATTGAAATAACATTAGAGACAATTTACATAGCTCACACTACATTCCTAAAATATAATCAACTGTTTGCCATATATGTTTTCACAGCTTGAAATTATAATTAGTCTTCAGTTTTTACTTTTAGGAAAACAAACTTGCTTCATTAACTCATTTTAAAACTTTGATAGCTCTTAAATGGTTAGCTGCTACTGATCCATACGTAACATCAAATTCAAAAGTGGGTCTGTACAGTAAAGACTGGACAGTGATTGTCAAAGTTAATATAGCATAGTAGTTAAGAGCACAGATTCTGGAGTCAAATTCTGTTTGTTTCACTTAGCTGTGTGCCATTGAACAAATTATTTGGTGTCCTTATGTTTCAATTTCCTCCTCTATAAAATGGTTGGGCTTCCCAGGTGGTGCTAGTGCTAAAGAACCTGCCTGTCAATGCAGGAGACATAAGAGACAGGGGTTTGATTCCTGGGTTGGGAAGAATCCTTGGAAAAGGAAATGGCAATCCACTCCAGTATTCTTGCCTGGAGAATCCTATGGTCTGAGGAGCCTGGTGGTATGCGGTCCATATGTTCACAGAGTCCAACATGACTGAAGCGACTTCACACAATAATGACATCTTCCTCATAGAATTGTTGCAAGAATTAAGCAAGCTAATATATAAGAACCGCTAAGAACATGTACTAAGCACTGCCATGTAATAAGCACTCCTATACATACTTAAGTAAAGCAGCAAAATTATATTATTAGCTATTAGATCCAATAATATTATGAGGAGTTTTTAGCTTTGAAACCTAGTTTTATTAGCTCTTCAAGAATAATTGGAAAGCTTTGCCTCAAGTTTTCTCTCTGGATTAATTCTCTGTCATGCCTACACATATGAAGCGTCTCCTAACACATCTGGGTGTTTCTGTGCTTGTGTATATGCTTATGCCCCTACATCATCTCTTAAATCTGGAAGTTCTTATACCTCCAGAGTCCAGCTCATTATCAACTTACTCAAAATTTACTCTTTTAAATTCTGGAATTTGTGTTGTTCAATATGATAGCCAATAGCCACATGTTGTTATCAAGCAGTTGAAATGTGGCTAATCCAATTTGAGAGGCACTGGTAGTATAAAATGCATCCTAGATTTCAAGGGTGCATTTAGTTCAAAAACAAGCCCAAAAATATAAAGACCATAAAGTAAACATTAATGGTTTTTATATTGGGTTAAGTAAAATGTATTATTAAAACTATTTTTCCCACATCTTTTTTTTTAGACAATTTTAAATTATATGTGTCTTTGCATTGTAATTCTATTGGACAGTGCTAACTTACACAAATAATTCCTTTCCCATTCACGTGCTCCCACATAATTTAATAAATCTATTTCCTTGTCATCACATGCATGTGTGAGTGCTCAGTCACTTCAGTCGTGTCTGACTCTTTGTGATCCCATGGACTGTAGCCCACCAGGCTCCTCTCTCCATGGGGTTCTCCAGGCAAGAATACTGGAGTGTACTGCCATTTTCCTCCTCCAGAGGATCTTGCTGACCCAGGGATAGAAACTTCATCTCCTGTGACTCATGCATTGTAGGTGGATTTTTTTACCCACTGAGACACCAGGGAAACCCTATCATCACATATTATACCATTATATAATTTTCCTTTACTTGGATATTTTGCTATCAGATTATTAGCCCTTCAAGAGCAGAGCCTACATTTTATTCATTTTCACATCTCTGGTATATTACTGATGGTATATTGAGTGCTTAATAAATATTTGTTGAAAAATATAAGATTGATAAAATATTGTAAATGTTTCAGTGAAAGATAGTAAACAAGTCAAGCTTATAAGGATGATTTGGCCAAAAAAGGAGAAAACTTATATGCAACAAGTGATCCTATTTACAAAACAATAGTCTCCCTATTATTAATACAGATAGAAGTTAGGATTGAATTCTTCAAGAGCCTTAGTGGAACCAGTGAGGTATGACTGTTCAAAAATAACTGGCCCATATAGCCAGAATGCAAAGAAAGAATGTATGTCCTTGTCCATTTTATTCAAAACTGTAAGGAGACTTTTGAGAAAAGTCAGCAACCACCCACTCTACAACTACTTTCCATTTCTACCACTGGGGATATAAAATCTTTATTGATTTGTGAACTCTTAGAATAGCATTTGATCTTTTGTTTAAGATAAAAATCTGTGTTCTTTTAATCTTTTCTAAAGCATCCTATTTTCCAAACCTGTGATCACTATCAATGTAATTCAATTAACAAGCTTTCTCCCATCTATGAGGCACTGTGCTAAATGCTGTTGAGGACACACAATGAAGATATGTGTCTAGCTTCAACAAGTTAATAATACACAATGAGAAATAGATGTCTAAACTAACACTAGGCTAAAGCAGAAAAAAGGATAATAGCTTTTCAATTCAAATCAACAATTATGAGCATGAAAGAGAAAATTAAAGAATGGAGCAGAAGTCTTACACCCTACAAATTGAGGACTTCATGCAAAGAGCCAGGTTTTAGAAGGATCCATCTGGCCTTAGAGATTTTCTCTCAATGAAGCATGGAAAACAGAGCACCATAAAGGAAAAACAGGAAAAAGTAGCACCCTTGCATATAATCATTTATCTCTTCCTATGAAAAACTTTTATTCAAATGAATCAAACATTTTTAATATGATAAACACCATGTAGGCACAGGGATATGAAAAAAATAGGTTGTGGACCCTACCTTTAAAGACATGAATTCAGACCTACAATAAATGAACCTATAAAAAGCAAGAGTGTCATATAAGAAGCACCATAGCAGCCATATTTTTAACGGTTTGGCTACATAGCTAAATTCCTCTATCTAAGTTCTGGACAACCTAGGACTATTTGATAAATAAGGTAAATATTTGATGTTTTCTATTCAATTGCTTTTCTTTTCCACGTGTTTGTCCAGCCTTCACCCTCTATCTTTAAATTGCACAAAGATGGGAACTATAGCTACTATTTTTTCTTTAAAATCAAAGTGCTATGCCTTAGTTCTATGCCTGCCCATTGACCACTCAATCCAATACTATTTAGGTTCTTCAGACCAAAAAAAAAAAAAAAAGAACTCCCACTAGAATCTTTTCAGTACTGAGTAACACAATTCTTAAATAGTGGGCAACATGTCTGAAACCCTTCCTTCCTCAATGCACTTTTTTGGATCCTCAGTTTAATACATTGATATGCCCTTTGGTGACCTCTCTGCCTTCTTTCATTGCCAAGTATTCTGACTTTCTGTGAACAGACTGTTCTTTTATTCAGAAGTCTTAGAAAACAAAACAATTTAAAACATGTTTAAGTTCCAACAGATCTGTTGATTACAAGACACTGTGTTTAAAAATAGACTCTTACCTAAGGCTTTCTGAAATGAGTTTTGCCTTTGATAAAATAAAAAAGGCTTTGAGTTCCTCTGAACAGATTGTTGGGCAATTGTCAGAATGACAACTCTTTTAACCTCACTGATCTCAGATTGAAGGTTTTCACCAACTGCAGTAGCAAAGAAACACTTTCAAAACACAGATAGCACACTAAAAAAGAGTAAGTGATGGAAAACATAGCCCATGTAGCAATATTCTCTATGTCATATTGTGCTAATTCAGGTCTGAATGTCTCCTTGACCTCTTCGTATTTTAGCAATACATGGTACTGCATTTCCAAGTCTGCGAAGAAGCAGGGTTGGGGAGGTGGTGAGGAGCAGTTCCTATTGAATGTAAGCTTGCAACAGTTTGCCTGTTTTTGAAGAGACGTTCAAAGCCCTGGCTTTGCGTTATGTATACCAGGGGAATTTGCAAAACAGGTTATCTAGCAGAAGGTTTCCAACATTTACTTAACCATGTCCTTTTTCTTTCTTTTACTCAACTATGTCCTCATTCAGCTTCCTGAAGCCAGGATCCTTATTAGCAATACACACTAGATTCTCTTCAATTCAGGGTATATCACTATAAACCTAAGATTTATGATTTCCCTGGAAAAATCCATGGCAAATGGTTACACAACTGTTTATAATAACTTCCACTAAGGATCAGAGTTACTAAGGACGTATGGAGAAATTGACTAAAGAGGGTCTAATTGTTGTCCTTAGAAACTCATGCCAAGTGCTTTGCACAAGGCCAAGCAGAAAGTAAATAGCGGACCAGGTCCTTCAATTATATCTCTTTCCTCTGGTCCAGTTTGAGTTTACAACAGCCGCCATAACAGTGTTGAATCTACCTTTGCATCTCATTTGCATCCACACGCACACACAAGCAAGCATGTTCACACACACACTCACAGCATATGTACAAATGTTAAGCCAGGCACTGCAGTTTAAAAGATGATGGGATACTTCTGGGCATACACACCAAGGAAACCAGATCTGAAAGAGACACGTGCACCCTAATGTTCATCGCAGCACTGTTTATAATAGCCAGGACATGGAAGCAACCTCGATGTCCATCAGCAGACGAATGGATAAGGAAGCTGTGGTACATATACACCATGGAATATTACTCAGCCATTAAAAAGAATTCATTTGAATCAGTTCTAATGAGATGGATGAAACTGGAGCCCATTATACAGAGTGAACTAAGCCAGAAAGATAAAGAACATTATAGCATACTAACACATATATATGGAATTTAGAAAGATGGTAATGATAACCTTATATGCAAAACAGAAAAAGAGACACAGATGTACAGAACAGACTTTTGGACTCTGTGGGAGAAGGCGAGGGAGGGATGTTTCGAAAGAACAGCATCGAAACATGTATATTATCTACGGTGAAACAGATCACCAGCCCAGGTTGGATGCATGACACAAGTTCTCGGGCCTGGTGCACTGGGAAGACCCAGAGGGAGAGGGTAGAGAGGGAGGTGGGAGGGGGGATCGGGATGGGGAATGCATGTAAATCCATGGCTGATTCATGTCAATGTATGACAAAAACCACTACAATATTGTAAAGTAATTAGCCTCCAACTAATAAAAATAAATGAAAAAAAAATAATAAAATAAAATTACAGACAAAAAAATAAAATAAAATAAAAGATGGTGGGATAACAGGAGTGCTGCCTCTGAACAGTTTAGGAATTCTCCATTTAGCAGAGAAAAAAAGCAGTAAGGAAGAGCATTATCATCTAATATGAATACTGTAAAACAATTATTTCCAAAAATGACATGAGAACCGGGAAAATGCATGACTGGCTCTGCTATCATCATGTTGTACACCCTGTTTTGTATTCTAGTGACTGCAATGCTCTGGTTCATGATATCACACTGTTAAGAAAGAGGAATCATGCCTTATTCATGTATTCATTCAGTGAAATCATGTGTAACATCAATCTTGCTAAGTACTTAGCATGAATTAAACTATGTCCTTATAATTGAAGAGCACACAGCCTAATAGGGGAGAGAGACATAAAAGGCTCTCATTTCAGTACAGTGCTTGAATACAAAACATTCTTACCATAGGAAACAGAATAGTGTAGGATTAACACTTATTGAGCCTATATTATGAGTCAGATACAGCCCTGATAGGCTACCTCCACTCATGTATGGTCATAGCCATTGAAGCAGCTATAATTGCTAGCTACATTTTACCAATGAAAGCAATGATGTGAAGAGAACTTAAATATGTTGCTTAATTTAATAGAATTAATAAATAGAAGATATGGGATTTAAAAACCGAGGCCACAAAAACGATGCTTTCAACTATTAAAATGCACTGCCTTTTAGAGTATATTAACACCTGTTCTTAACTTTTCTGTGGCACACATTTTTCATCCATAAAATAAGGGTGAAAATTAGTTTCTCTAATAGAGATGTTCTAAGTACTAATTAAAATTATACACACACACACACACACACACACACCATATATATATATATATATACATATACACACACACACACACACATATGTTCTGGGATCCATGTCTGGAATGTAGGGAATGTGGCCCATAACTTTTAGTTCTTAAAAACAAATATTTGTTGACCACATGAAAAATTATCTCAGGAAATCTGTTAAAGAAGTATATATTATCATCTGACTAGAACTATTTATCTCTGAGGCAGTGGAGCTGCCCCAGATAGTCTTGTAAGATTTCATCTAACCCAAAGAGTTTTGTTAAGTTTGAGGAACTCTGGGTGTCATGGAAAAACCCAGCCACAAACACTCAATCTGAATGTCCCTGGGTTTTACTCTGTGCAGATTATATCAAGATTAAGTGCCTTGTCTCTGCATCTGAAAAATAGTATAGGTGTCCTAGCTATTATTTATAGCTTCAGAAAGTTTCCAATGTGATTGTCTGTGACAAATATGTCAATTTCAATGCTGTGATTATGCAGACACCTAGCAGAGAGGGGTGTTCAATGTGTAATATTAGTGCTTCTAAACTCCCCTGGGGATGCATTTAGAATAGTGAATTCTGTCACCTTGCAATACTTTCCCCACATCAGCTGTCCTTCTTGTGCATGAATTCCAGGCAGCACCGGACATTTTATTCAGAAACAATGCATACGGACACTCATCCCATTAGTTTTCAAGATGGAGAAAAAAAGACCAAAAATATATTTTGGCCAAAAATGTCTTCCTTGAAAAGAGTAAGTGCTTATGACAGTTTGAATTCAGTTGTTTTTAAATCTTAGAAAGATGAATTACTATATTTAGATGACCTCGTTCTAACATAAAGTAAAAATCTCCCGTTCTTCTAAAGTATAGCTTCTTTTCTGTCTCCCAGCACCCTTCTTTTCAATGGATCTGTTCAAGTTGTCAGAGATAAAACAGGAGGAAGATTTCCTATAAATGGAACCAACATTAGCATTGGAACTAGCACCAGCAGCTGCAGAAAGAGATTGATAGCCCTGTAATTCCTATCTGGATGTCAAGATTAAGGCCATGAAATGAAGGGTCTCATATGAACATTTGTTATCAGTAGCATTTCACACGATCTTTGCTGAGAAGAATGCAGCTACAGTCTGTATGTTTCATTATTCTATTTACAATAACCTTTAACACTAATCTCAATTTGTAGGATATTTATTTGCTAACTTGAATTGGAACAAAAATTAAATCTACTGATCCAATTCTTTTAAAATTTCTCACTGTAGTAAAGAAAATGTATCTATCAACCATCTGATTCAGAACTTCATTGTATATCTAGTGATAAGAGTCCAGTATCTTGACTCCAGTCGCTATTTTTCTCCAAAATGTCACTGCCTCCTCAGTTTGTAAAACTTTATAATAAGGTCTTGCTAATGTGGAGAGAAAAATTCAAAAGATAACAAAAGATAATCAGGATATGTATCAATGCTACCTTGCAGCATGCTAATTAAATTAGTGGGACTAGTACAAATGCTGGATGATGAATTGAAACAGTTCAAGAAACTCTTAGTTGTAGGTTTAAAACAACAATGTGAGGTTTAAAAGACTTACAGAAGCATTATTTTAAAAAGTGGTTGGGGGGTATTATATAGACTTAAAACCTTCAGTCAAGATTCACTGAGAAAATCTGAAACACCATGCTCACTATTGAGAGCGGTTTTACTCTTCTATTAGCATTTGCTTCTCTCTGCCTACCTTTACAGAAGTGAGGAGATGTTTATTTAAATTAAATATTAAATGTTTATTTAAAGGGTAGGTACAGGTGAAGGCAGGGAGCCAGAAATATTATATAATACATACAATTAAAATCATAGAAAAAACAGTACAAGTGCCACAAGACTAAAAATGAATTTTTTTTTTTTTATCATAGTCAATGAAACAAGCCAAAATGACACCACAATGTACAGGGTAAACACACAAAAGATCTTTTAAGGAATGAGGAAAGAATAATCCAGATGACAATCGGAGGAAAAGAACTAAAATAGATGGAGGCAGAGCTAGCTATATAGTTTGTGATTGTCTAACTTAGAGGCTGAACATTGACAAATAGATTGATAAATTCATACAATTAATTGTCTTTGATATAAGGAGAAATAGATAAGATGGTTAGAGAGCATCACCAATTCAATGGACATGAATTTGAGCAAACTCTGGGAGATAGTGGAGGACAGAGGAGCCTGGTTTATTACAGTTCATGGGGTCACAAAGAATCAGACACAACTTAGTGACTGAACAACAACAACAATGATATCTGGAAAATGGTACTACTCACAAATGTAATGGGGTGCAAAATCTACTGGTTATCATCTCAGTCCCTGAGAATATGTATTATATTGGAAAAGTGGTTTCTGTTGGTAAGGTAATGAAGAATGATACTTCAAATTTTACCTGTTTGGTGTTCTAAATATATTTTATCTCTTCCTCAACTATATGGATTCACAAAAGCTTTGCAAGATCATTGAATTGTTAAGACCATAAGATTAAGTGGAAAGAAAACATATGGATAATGACTTCCTGTGTAAGAGAATATTGGAAGAAGCTGTGTTGGAGCTTCCTATTGAGGTCATACCTCTGAACACTGGTCAACACAGGAAATGAGTTTGCCCTGAGAAAGATTAAACACTAAATCAAGCCACTCTATCAGTATATACTAATAGTTCAAATAACCATGAGTGGTGGAACAAAAAGTAACTGAGTTGGTAAGAGTATAAGAAGATGCCTGAAGGGATATGTACATAATTAAAGTGCTTTATAGAAGCAATCTCTAACTTCATTGGGTGGTTCAAGTCTGGTGACCTTCAAGGTTCTAGTATGTTTAATTATCTGTACTCAATTTTGCAGAAAGTGTTGTAGGACAAATAATGAAAAAAATAACTGACAAGTATTTTGGAAAGTGATATTGACTGAGGTCAAGAGGGTGGGCAGAGGGCAAAAGGGTCATAGAAACTGTCCTGGAATTTGTTTCTTTACCAGTAATGGAGGAACATTCTTGGGAGGTGGGAGGTGTGGGGAGTCAGGTATTCCAGTATAATTTTTTTGCAAATAACTCACCTTAGGATAATAGATAAAAACTAATTGCTAATAGAAGAATGTTTCTCTATGAAGTTCTCTTAGAAGGATGATCTTGGTTTAAAATTTCTGATGGTAAAAAAATCTCTAAGAAATCTTGATTCCAGCTTGTCAGTCATAAAGGAAATCAACCTTGAATATTCATTGGAAGGACTGATGCTAAGAAGTTTCAATACTTTGAATACCTGATGAAAAGAATGGCTCATTTGAAAAGACCCTCATGCTGGGAAAGATTGAACACAGGAGGAGAAGGGGACAACAGAGGATAAGATGGTTGTATGGCATTACTGACTCAATGGATGTGAGTTTGAGCAAGCTCTGGGAGATGGTGAAGGACAGGGAAGCCTGGTGTGCTGCAGCTCACACGGTCACAAAGATTCATACACAACTTAACCACTGAACAACAACAAAGAAACCTAGAATCTATGGAATTAGGAGGCACACTCCTGCAAAGTGTCATGATATCCCCATAATAAGCTGGATATAAAATATAAGTGTTTCATAACTCAGATGCTCACACTGGTATGGTGACATGCATTCCTCACTTGTTGGAGACCTTTTCTATTACTGTGGGTCAGAAAGTATGTCTGATACAGAAAAAGAAGACCAAGGGAGCCCCATGAAATATCCAAAGCTGCTCCCTGCTTTCGTCATGCCACAGAGACCTTGTGTTCTTGAATAAGTAAGAGCTCAGATTTATGTGAGTGTGATATGATAGTCAGATACTTTATGTTATCTCATTGTGTGTGAATGAACCATTCATTTGAGTATTAGCTTTCATAAAATAAAGGATGAAAAGCATCTCATCATGGAGTGTTAAGAAAATGTAATCCTTGACACAAAATTGTAGTCAAGATTCTAATATCATATTTTCTTTAATTATAATATCTACCTATCTATCATCCTCTATCTATCATCAATCATCTATCTATCACCTATAGTAAAGTTATAAAGACAATTTTGGCCCCTGTCCAAAATAGAAATCTAAAATTAAGAAGTCAGAGAAAATATGTACATATTAATTGTAAATAATATAGGGCTTTTTTTCTAGTTATATTTTCATCTCAAGATGATTAACTAGATGGTATTGATTGATGAAAATGGAAACTTTAAAGCTAAGAGCTGGCAGATATGTATAAGAGTAAAGTAGTCAGTACATTGTTTTTCTTTTCTTAGGGGAGAGTTTTTGCTGAGTTGAAAACCATTCATTAAATCAATAAACATGTGTTAGCAGCATCCTCTATGCACCAGTTACTGTGCTTGATTTGGGGGTTAAAAAAAAAACAAGACAAAAGATATACACATTACTTCTAGTAAAGAGATAATCTCTATAATAGTATGAAGAGGTAGGTAAATCAAATTGCAATATAGTACAACAAATGCTATGGGAAAAACATCCCAAGAGATAATAGATATACCCAAGAAGAGCATCAAATGTAGACATGAGGTAGGTAAATGGGAAGGAATAGTGGAACACAATCAGAAATATGTTTTATTTAGTTAGTTAGTTATAAATGGTAAAATACCACTAGTTGCACTTTAAATTAAAATTATCTGTTGTCATGATCTATATAGCAAAAACAGAATGCAATGAGGGTGTGTGTTGGGGCTCACTGCCTAGAGTCCTTCAGACTCTCTCACATAAATATAATATAAACAGAATTGAAAAAACATATTAGTTTGTTATTATTATAAAATCATATTACTACTTAGTTGAAATATTTTAGAGACTCAAAATACAAAAATGTAACAGACTGCAGCACTTTGATTTTTCTCATCTGCCTTAATGAATGTACCACATGGAGCTTTTTGAATCAGAATTGTTGGCAGGGCAGAAACTTTAACCTTGGCACAAGATGGAGGCTGATGTTTTTAGAAAACACATATTTTTAAGAATAAGGAAGATAAAGTACAATCTGGTAAAAATGCACATAACCATAGTTGACTAACACTAAAATTCGGATTATTCTCTCTCCCACTATATCTCTTTATTTCAAGAAGTTATCATTCTCCTCTGTGGATTCTTAATTGTGTTGGCATCTATATATAAAGGGAATAACAAGACAGGTGCTTCTAGTCTTTATACTTGTAACATTCATGTATGGAAAAATAGCAATTTTCTAAATCCTCTCTGATTTACCACAATCTGTATTTCCTGGATCTCTGTATTCATTTATAAATAGCTTCAGATGGAAGCCATTGCTCTAACTCCACTACAAAAACTACCAGTTGCTTTATCCAACTCTGAAAAACTGGTGGATTCAGAGAAAACAAAATTCTTGGTGTCTAATCCAAACTGATTATTGAAATACTCTCTGGCTAACTAACTCATTTCATAAATGCATAGGTATTAGAAATTCAAGGGCATGCTTTGGACTACTAGATTTACCAGTGATTTAGCTTTTCTCTTTTCGGTGATGGTTGTCAACTCCAATAGGAATTGGGAAAATATATTGAGCATCTATATGTGGCAGGCATTGTACTAAACACAATGGATACATTACATTATTTAATCTTTAAAAATAACCTGTGAAGTATTATTATACTTTTCATTTCACATATGAGGATACTGATAATAAGACAAGTTAACTTCTTCATTTGGGAAGTGATAGAGCTGAGATTTAAACTTAGGCTCAAATTTTATCCCTCAGATGAGTAACAGATATGTCTCCAAAGCTTCTGGGAGCTCATTGAGGAGTATAGATGTATATATATGAACACGTTTCTGATGCTACAAAATAATAGATGATAGACATATAACAATGTTAAGACCATTAAAGTAGCATATTTTTTTAAAATAATACATATTTTTCACAATAATCACACACACACACATATATATATATGATCATATATATATGATCTGAGGTGGTGCTAGTGATAAAGAACCCACCTGCCAATGCAGGAGACATAAGAGAAGCGAGTTTGATCCCTTGGTTGGGAAGATGCCCTGGAGTAGGCAATTGCAACCCACTCTAGTATTTTTGCCTAAAAAATTCTATGGACAGAGGAGCCTGGCAGCTTATGGCCATGGCTTCTCAAGTAATCAGGCATGCTTGAGCACACACACACATGCGCTTTTTATGCTCACCAATTCTACCCCACATAAAAATAATTGCAGAAAAGGACTTGGATGATTGTGATGATAAGACATTCTCAAAGGAAAATACAAGTAATAGTATTGTACTTTCCAGCAACTAATTGCAAGTAATCTCAAATATTTAAATTACTATTTAAAATTGTTGAAGCTTAGTTTCTCTGCAGAAATTTTTCATAGCATGTAATGTCCATAAATCTTGAGGGAGTAAGTTATTTCATACCTAAATATCAAAATTCTCACCAATTTGCAAACCAGTAGCATGAGTAAAATAAAAAGAGTAATTATCTCCAACACCATGGCCAGAATGCAATATTTTCAAACTAATTGTAGAAAGACATAAATGATCAATTTTCTTGTCTAGTCACCCAAATCACCTCAAGATAAATGATGCAGTATAATTAAGTAGAGAACGGTTTACTTTGCTCAGATCCATGGGGAGCAGTAAATCTTTAACATTTACTGAATATGTGTTAACTGGGTATCCATGAAAGGCACTGTTGCTATTAAAAATGATTGTAGAACTTCAAGAAAGGAAAGAATAAATTCTATTCAAGTGAATGGAAGAATTTTTAAGTCAAGTGTCAAAGAAAAAGAAATTGGCTCTTGTTCTTACATTTTTATCAAAATAAGCATAAACAGCAATAGAGATATAACAGCATCAAGGTAAATGGACAAGTAGAAATAACCAAGCAAGCATATGCTAATGTTACATAGCATGAAACAGGTTTAAAATGCAACCCTTACCCACCAAGAAGTGCAATTTAACTGTAAGGGTACTTGGAATGGGGGGAAAAAAACATAATTCTACATTTTCTAGTGTCTGGGTCATACAAAGATTTATTTTATTATTTGCCCTTTTGGAACTTCCCTTTCCACTTTGGTAAAGAATCAGAATAAAATACAATCTTGTAAAGTTTTTGCCAAGATCACATGAAATAAGAAATGTGAAAGCATTTTGAAAACTGCACAGTGCTATAAAAATATAGCTCACTTTTATTACTTTGTAGAGTGAAAATTATTCAGAGCTAATAAAAAGTGTATAGCAGTGTGAAAACAAGAGAAGACAGAGGGGTTGAGTAATCCATTTAGGAAAATCCACGTTTAAAAGAGTTTTAGCCCATCCCACTGGTCAGATTAACTTCATGATGCAGTCATTGTCGGTGTAATACGGGCTCTCCTATTTTCTCTCACTTGTCATTCAGTGGGCTGGATCACTTTGGAAAATGAAGAAAGAAGCACGTGGGGAAGCTGTTTATATCATGATATGTCTGGTATTGAATCTGTATAGGCTCTGTTTCATTCTAGATAAAGGAATGTCAAGGTTTCTTAATCTTCCAAACCCTGAAATAAACATGGCCTGGTATGGACAAGAGAATTGCACCGAAAGAGGCTTTTATTCAGTAGTGTTATGTGCATCCTAGTTCCAAGTATCATCTTAATAAGTACGCCCTACTTATAGCTAAATGATTACAGGACAATAATATTGTATTGATGACATTTCACAAGAGCGATATTTTGCCTTTAGTTGTAGACGGGCTGCTTTGAGGAGCCATGATGTCCTACATACTCAAAACAATCCTTGACCTGAGTGCCATATTGATGAGTATCATTGCTTTAGCTTTTCTATTCACAGCCAAATAAAGGATTACATGTGACCTCAGTACAGAAAAGAACAAAGAAGAATATCAAGGAAATACAATGAGGAAGGACTGGAATTTTTTTTTTTTATAGAGGATCAAATTTTATAGAGGATCAAATAATATTCTTTTTATATCCCAACCATGTTCCAGAAACTTTATAATAATTTGACTGAAGTCTCTACTTTAATCTTTACAACTATATTGTAAGAATATTTTTTAAAAAATTACTTCAAAGCTGGGCTTCCCTGGGCAGTCCATTGGTTAAAAGTCCACACTCATAATGTTGGGGCCATGCATTCAGTGTCTCATCGGGGAAGACCCCATATGCCATTTGGCAGTGCCAAAAGAAAAAAATATTTCAAAGCTTTCAGAAAAGAAGAATTATGTTTAGAAAGGTTAAGCTGCATAAGTAATAGCTGCTGAAGTTGGAATCAAGTCCAAAATCATGGCCTATATTCCTGTCACTATCACAGTGCTTCTCAGACATTGTGAAATATGTGTATTCACTTCTGTTATAATTGCATTAACAGCAGGGGAACATTTTCATCCAAAAAAAAAAAAGAACCTTGTAGAGAAACTCAACTGTAAAACAGATATAGAAGTAGTTAATCTGATTGTGAGTTAGGTCGTGAGGAGGAGACCTTCATTAATCACCCAACACCCCTGCATTGACCACTATGACATTTTTTCCAAAGCTTTGTTCCTTTCCAGGACTCAGAAAATCATTCAATTCAACAAGCTCACTAGCATCACATCTCTGGAAACAGCTCTTGGTGTGTGCTGATGGAGGTCAAGGGGATGCCATGGAATGAGATTTCTTAAAGGGAGAGAGAGGCAACAGAAAGGAGATAGGAATGAGATCACAGAGTTAATTTGCCTAATTCACAGTTCAACCTATGATCAGTCCTGAATAAATGACACTCAGTGTCATTTATGCTAATAAGTTGAATGTAAATTTATTTTGACCAGCATTCTTTCAGATTACAAATCATACATTTTCCTAGTTACACCTTACACTAAAGAAATGCCTGACTTATAATTTATGCATTTGTCCTTAAAGAAGAAAGATGAATAAGTGCATTTTAAAGGCACAATTAATGAGTAAAACAGCATTTTAATTAATGTGCCTTTAATTAAGCAAAATATATTTTCTTCAAAAGATCCTAAGTGAGTTTTTTCCACCCCCTCTAAGCAAAAGAGCAACATTAAATGTTTTAGTCCATTAGGTTTTAAAGTTTTAAGTGACAGAAAAGTTGGATTCCTGAATCTATATTACAACTCACTCACAATGGAAAATTAATAGCTCATAAATGAAGCTTCTGTTGAAAGTAAATCACATCAAACATTTTTCTGAGACAAGCATTTTCAAAAATTAAACTAAATTTAACTTCTGTCCTCTGCCCCAGATGGCCACAGCTCAACAAAGGAAACAGCAGCTGCAATGAACCAGAGTAATTTGAAAACCAAAAGTTTGCACACCTGCAACTCCAGCTTCTCATGTACCATCTATTTTTCTATTCTAGCCCAAGGCATAGGCCTTATAAATTATTATTTTATTTTATTTACAAGTAAACATATGGTCTAAGTAAATGTGACATAAGTGTCCACAAAATATGGGTAAGAAAATTCTCTTTTTAAAGGAATAGACAATTAGCAAACAAGACCTTCAAAATAAACACCTCTTGTGAAATGTGGACAAAGTGAATTATCTGTTTCTACATCTGGGGAACATCCATTGTAAGAATTAAGAATGTTATAATGATAGAAGAAAGCAGAATTAACTTTGGTGTCCCTGGAACAAGTTGAGAGATAACACTGGTCTTCAGGTTCATGTTTCAATTTTTGCAAAATAGTACCCAATTATCAAATATCAGGGAAACTCAAGGCAAACTCTAATCTCTGACATGCACAGTCAATATAGTGTAATAGTCAGTGGTTCTTGAACTTTAGTAAACCTAAAACACACCAATGGGTGCTATTCAAAATGTAGGATTCCCAACCCCATTCCAATTCAATGGACCTGTCAGAGGGCTTAGAAAAAAATCAATTTATCTTATGTGATTATAAATCAAGTAGTCTCATGACCATAAAGAAACAGACCTATAAAGATACATTTTTCTGTATATATACTTTTATAGATAAATTGAGAAATACAAGAGAAAAAATTCTGAAATGAAAACATAATTACTCATAGACACATCACTCAACATAACTACTGTTGCAGCAGTACACCAACATCTATATACATATATATATTATATATATAATTATTCACAGCTTTCTTCATGCTGTATATATTATATATAATATTGTACACTTAATTTAATACTACTCTTAAAGAACTTTCCTTAACTCATTAAAAAAAGGTGCCTGTGTATAAAATTCTGTGGTGAATATATTTTTTCTTATGATTTGAAGAGCTTAGTCCATGATCTTCTAACATAGTGCTGCTAATCAAAAGTCAAAGATAGATTTCTAGTTGTTCATAGGTGACTTTTTTTAAATATGTGAAAATGTAGGTGATTTTACCTTCATGTCATGAAAGGAAAAAAAAAAAAAAAACAACCAAGGATCCTCTACCCATCAAGCCTATCAATTCAGATTTGAAGGAAAGATAAAGAGTTTACAAACATGAAAAAACGAAAAGAGTTCAACACTTGAAACTGACTTTACAAGAAATGTTCAAGCTTCTTCTCTATTAGAAAAGCAAAGGCCATAGCTAGAAATATGAAACTTATGATAGGAAACATTTCATTGGTAAAGGCAAATATATAGTAAAAGTAGTAAATGAACCACTTAAAAAGCTAGTAGGGAGGATAAAAGGTAAAGGTAGTAAAATCATCTATATTCCACTTATTGTGGAATAACCAATCGAGGGATACACAAAACAAAAAGATGTGCAATATGATATCAAAACATTAAATGTGGGAGGAGTAACTAATATGTGTTCTAACTTAAGAGATCATCAGTTTAAAATAATTATATATATATAATTATTTATTATATATATATATATTATATATATAATATATATATATGGCTTGCCATGGAGAAGGAAATAGCAACCCACTCCAGTATTCTTAACTGGAAAATCCCATGGGTGGAGGAGCCTGGCAGGCTACAGTGCATGGGGTCACAAAGAGTCAGACACAACTGAGCAACTTTACTCACTCACTCACTCATGGCTTGCCATATATAAATGTCATGGTAACAACAAATCAAAAATCTATAATAGATACACACACAAAAAGAAAAAGAAATAAATATAACACTAGAGACAATTATCAAATCACAAAGAAAGAGAGTAAAGGAATAAGGGAATAAAAAAAGAACTACAGAAACACCCCCACACAAGCCACAGAATGGCAGTAAGTGCCTATCTATCAATAATTGCTATGAAACCTAAACTGACTAAATGCTCCAGTCAAAAGACATAAAGTGACTGAATGGGTATAAGAACAAGACTAATGTGGTATATGCTACTTATGAGAAACTACTTCAGATTTTTGCTGCATTTTCCTGCTGAGGGCTTCACTCAAGGGAGGGACTTGTACTCTGCCAGACACAGTTCATGCAATGTACAAAGTAACGTGAAAGACAGTGCATGCCCAGGCTGCCCTCAGCTGCCCCTGGAAATCTCTGCCCATTTCCTAGAGCCCTGATGACATTTCCGACCCCTATTCTTTAAAATCCCCTTACTCCTCTCCTTTCAGGGCAAAGGTGTTTGTACAGCATAGGTTGTCCTTTCACTATTCTTTGATCAATGAGTAGTTTCTGCTCTGCTATACTAAACCCAATTTCCTTTGATTGGCACTTGAGACTGTGCAAAAGACCCATTGAGGCGTCACTGACCCATTAGGGATCAGTAACACACCTGCCATAAAAACTAAGAAGGACAGTAGAGGATGCTTGGCACGATGGGCAGAGCCCCGTGCAACGTGGATGGCTTTCCAGGCCATCCCAATAAGTGAGCTGAGCTATATTCTCACTGACTCATGGGGCTGTGGCTAATAGTTTGCCTGTTTGGTCAGGCCACTGGGAAGCCTCAGACTTCCATATAAAGCATGTCTCCTATAAGAATAAGACATTCATATAAAATTGTTACCTGTGCAGATGCTTATCAAAAAGGCTATTTCACTAAGGAGAGCATAACCAATGAGCAAACTGCGTTTGTCAGCTAAATGTAAAGACTGTAACTCAGGACAAGCAGATGTGCCTTCCATTGCCTCCTGGATCTATGAGAAATCAGTCTGTGGAAATTCAAACATCAATCTAGCCTCTGGGCATAGTCTGCCACTATTGCTGAAGAAAAACAGCCTGAAAAAACTGTCCTCCTTGCTATAGGCCATGGCCAAAGCTAAAAGCACTGACCAGGAACAAATCTCTCAAGCTAACTGTCCAGGGAGTTCTTGACATTAGATAACATCGGTTCTCTGATCCCATCTGGAGAGTTCTATCACCAGCAAAGCCCACTGGGGTCCCCAGGAAAAATAAGATGGAGTCTTTGTAATAAGATGCGATTTAACTTCTCCTTTTTGTTTAGTCTAGTTTCACTTGACTGTAGGGTGCCTTGTGCAGAGGCCTGGCCCCTAACATGTCAGATTAGAATCCCCAGGACAGACCACAGCTTGGCAGGTCTCAGGAGAAGAGTGACCACAGCACTTACAAAATGATGGTGATGGTAGACCATGTGCAGACCACACTCTACACCTAACACTTTGATCTGGAGCCTTGAGCACATAAGTACACCTGACCAGCAAGAACTTGGCTCCTCCCTGCACAGATGAGAACACGACAAACCAGACCCACCATCAGCCTATTTGGAGAAGTGCGTGCTTTAGAACACAAGCGCATACCTCTCCAGTCTTTGATGAAATGATAAAACTTTCCTCTGCTTCTGAACTGAACTTGGTCTCACTCTATTGATGAGAGCAACACTGAGCAAAGAGGAGATTAGTTGGGGCTTGACTCAAAGACTCAAGAACAGTTTCACTAGATCTGGACTAGAGTTGACGTTTTCTCTGGTTTTGGCCTAGCCATCTGTGTTAATTTCACTGATTTGGGCCACACTGCCCAGGTCACACAAGATCATATTTGTATCTTGCTCAGGTTTCATGAACACGTATCTAATAATAACCCTGAATTATAGCTCACGTTCCACACCAGTGGGCCTAACCCTGGCTGCAGAGGTGATTGAGCGTTTTAATGGACAATTAAAAGACAGGCTTAAATGACTGATGGGAAGTGTAAAGATAGTTCTAGCCTGAACTATCCATCTCAAGTGATCAGTCTCAGGGTCTCAATATAGCAACTCCCTAAAAGGGTACTTCTCATTTGCACTATACATTTTACCAGGCTGTCTGGCCTCTTCCTCCAACTGTATAATCTTCTTTTACAATTACTGACAGCTTGGTCTCTGTAGGGAACCTTCCAAGGACCTTCCATCCCCTTCAAGCACTTCCTGAAGACTCAAATCAATGGGGGATTAGAAGGGCTATTAACCAATAAGGTGTGGAAGTAGTCCTCCTCCTCTGTCTATCATCCAGATGCAAAGAATAGATTTTTGCCAACAAGGAAAATGGTGATTGATAATTAAAATAATGATCATCATTTTAGGACTCTAACATTTTCCTTAAGGAGGCCCTACTGCTTTGCCTCATGTAGCCCCATGGAATCAATATCAATATATAGAATAGAAACATTTATTGAACCACAGGAGGATCCAAGCCAGATGATTTGGATACCTCACCCCACAAAATGGATTAACAGTACTATCCTTGCCCATATTGCCACATCGTAGTCAAGGGGGAGGTCTCCTTGAACATTTAGGATGTGAGCTCCTTCAAACCTAAGAGCTTGGGTTGAGGAAAGGGAGGGTATTCTCTCCTATAGAATACCGACCCTGTGTGACTTCTGCCTAGCTGAATTTGGTGATAAATCTGCTCCAGGCAGATTCCACTGCCCTGAATGTGACACATTGTTGGATATGTCACTCACAGCCAGATCCCACAAGTAAACATTTGATAGCTCTGCCACTGAATACCAGGAACAGACATTTTTCTAACTGCAGACCTTCTGATACCTCATGAAATCAAACCTTATGCCTCTGAACCGATGCTTTGCCACAACTAGATTCAGACACTGCAGAAGCTAAGTGCTATTGGAAGTTCGCTGGGAACACCTGGGAAACACCTGGGAAAGGAAGCATAGGATCTGTCATCAATTTTAGGTGACAGATTAGATCTGGGTAGTGGCAGTCATCTCCTCCAATCTTCCCCTACACTCACCCTAGTTCTAGATAGAGGCTTCAACTCTGCTCAAGAATTCTGCCCACTAGGAGGGACTCTGAGCTGGTTGAGCCCCATATATTCAATGACTCTACCCTCTTAGCACTGTGTGTGTGTATCCTCTTGGGATATTATTTCATTTGCATAAACCAGACATCACCTGTCTTCCTGCTACCAGTTTATGTACATATCGGCATTAATAAGAACAGCTCCTTTAATTGAATGTCACATTAAACTGACTCAGGTGGAAGCTCCAAAATCAGGCAGAGTCCAATTACTAGACAGAATTGACAGGTGGCATTCCGAACTCTGCCCACAGGTATGCTCACGCGATTACCCCCACCATCAGGGTCATTCAATTAGAACATGTTTTGCACAACCTGTTCCTGAACCTCACTGAGATCATTAATGATTCTACCTCTGTTTTGTAGGTAAAAAGATCAGCTCATTTCTGTGGCCCAAGTAATGTTCAGTAACTACACAGCCCTCAACTTCCTGCCAAGGACAGGTCTATGTGATTTACAACACCTCATTTCTCACCTGGATCAATAAAACAGGCAAAGTGTAACAGTCAATTATGAGGCTTGAAAAAAAGCCTCCTGAATCTCTGAAGTAAGCCCTGCTGGGCTATAGGACATCTTTTCCTGGCTTGGGAGTGATTGGGATCCACATCTCTGTGCACGTCTTCAGGCAGGTTTGATCATCTTGCTTTGGGTGACTTTGATCATGATGCTGGTTCAGTGTTGCTTCCAAATAATTAACCAGTTATTGTCACAACTCCTTAAAAGCCCATCTATTTGGACCCATAGTGGGGTAACCTGTTTTTCACTCTGGCTCAGAAAGAAAAAGAGATAGTTGAAGAATCTGGCTCCTGCCCCAAATCCTATGGATTATCTTTAAGGCTTTATTTTCATGTTTTTCACAAATAGCACTAAAAAAACTGTGTGAAACTTAAGGACAAATCTAGTGTATTAGCTGATATCTACAGAGCTTGCCTGTGGTCTCAGTGGTAAAGAATTTGCCTGATATGCAGGAGACCTGGGTTCGATCCCTGGGTTGGGAAGATCCCCTAGAGAAGGAAATCCCAACCCACTCCAGTATTCTTGCCAGGAAATTCCCATGGACAGAAGAGCCTAGTGAGGTATAGTCTGTGGGGTTGCAAAGAGTTGAACATGACTGAGTGACAAAACACACAAACACACAGGTTCTAAACATATTCTATTTGGGAGCAGAGGGGAGTTTTGCCAGGCCATTACTTCTACTCGGTTATTATGAAGCAAACTCATAAATATTCAAGTTCCAAGAAAACTCTCACACTGTAATTTTGACCTGAGGCTGGTTGACTTTGTCAACTATCTGTCCTTACCTCTGTAGCTTTTTGTCCTATTTGCCATACTTAGAGCTTCTCCTCTATCTGTACATTAAGAGCTGTCTCTGACTTCAAAGGCTCTGACAATTCTGCTTCTTTTTTTTTATTGGTGTATAGTTGTCTTGCCATGTTGTGCTGTGATTTGCTATACTATGAAGTGAATCAGTCATATGCGTATGCATAACCCCTCCCTCTTGAGTCTTCCTCCCACCTTCCTTGTATCCCACCCATTTAGGCCACCACAGAGAACCGAGCTGAGTTCCCTGTGCTAAACAGTAGGTTCCCACTAGCTATCTCTATGTCTGTGTCTCTATTACTGCCCTGCAAACAGGCTCATCTCTACCATTTTTTTAGATCTCATATGTATGCTTTAATGTATGATATTCTTTTTTTTTTCTTTCTGACTTCATTCTGTATGATGGACTCTAGGTCCATCCACATCTCCACAAATGACCCGTTTTCATCCTTTTTATGGCTGAGTAACATTCTGTTGTGCATACGTACCACATTTTCTTTATCCATTCATCTGCTGATGGAGATTTAGGCTGCTTCCACGTCCTGGCTACTGTAAATAGTGCAGCAGTGAACACTGGGGTAAGTGCATCTTTTTCAGTTGTAGTTTTCTCAGGGTATCTGCCCAGTGGGATTGAGGAGTCACATGGTAGTTCTCTTTTTAGTTTTTTAAGGACCCTCCAGACTGCTTCTTATATAAGGGTGTGAACAACTCCAGGGATCTAGTCTCTAGTGAAAGTAATGAAACCTATCTTAACTCCAATTATTTGAAATCTCTGGAAATGGCACAATAGACAGAAATCAGGAGAGAAAAATATCCCAAAAAATGTTATTAAGAATTATGAGAATCTGAGGTACTTGAACCACAACCTGTACCTTTCTTCCCCAGACTCAGTTTATCACTATGAAATCTTTACCCTAGACTGGGGCAGCCAAGGAGTCTATGATTCCTGTATACTGAATACTGAAACTTTTATTACTGTATAATATCTCCTTAGACCTTTTTAAAGATAGTTTTAATATTTTATTTTTCTGCTCTTAATATAACTTCTCATATCTCATTACTTACTGGCATTTCTCTAATACATGTTTTCCATTATTCTTTTAATTAAAAAACTTTTATCTTTTATGTTCTTGTAAACAGCATATGTCTTTAAGTTAGGATCATTTTCAAGAGTTCACCCAGAAGATTGGTTTCTACCTAAATCTGTATTCTGTGCTCAATTAATCTAATTTCTCTGGCTAATATCCCATAAAATGTCTTAAAATGATCTGGCCTGCTAATGGTACCTTGTCTTATTTCTGGTTCCATTATAGGTTTATTCTAGAAGGATAGAAAGGCAAGTGTATAAAAATATATTCATCCTAGATAGATATATACACAGATATTTTCTCTTGTCTTCATACAATTTGGATGAGAAAATGAGTAAGTTTTATCTGTCCTCTTGATCTGTTCTCTTATCTCTTGCTTTAAATATAATGAATTTAGGTTCACAGAGTGATTTGTACAAACTCATTAATTAACAGCTAATTAATAACAGAAAGAAACCTAAGTCATCAAGCTCTTAATTTCCATGCAAGGCCCTTTCCATTAAACTGTATCTTCAATATACATGTTTAAAATTTTATAGCACAGAAAAAATTAAATGCAAACATAATAGTTGTGAAAAGGCACTTCTAAATAACTTTTGTAAGTAATGCTTAGAATTGAAACGTAGCAATTGTTACAGAAGAAGCACTTTATCTACAAGATCAAAAACAGCTCCCACTTTTATAAAACCAATACATCAGAAAGTCAATATATATCCTATTGATGTGCTCATTAGAAATGGAGACTGAGTTACAAAGTTCAATCAACAACTGTTCAATGTAAGATTTCAAGTGGACTTCATTGGCCCAGCACACCAATCTATAGGTGTTCTGCTTTTAAATCAGCCATGATGCTCAGAACTTTATTTCTTCCTGAATTAGCTAACCTTTCCTCAGCATTTCATATTATTTTTAATCAAAAATTTCTCTGCTATTTATCTCTAACCTGTTTATTGACCCTGAGTTTATAGGCAAGACTCGCATATGACTGAAATTGAAAGCCGTGGGAGGCTGCAAAGTTGGATCGTTTTTATTGAAGAGCTCAGAAGATTCAGAAGATTAACCACATGACCTTGTGATTTATAATAGCAGTTATAAGCCAAGGAGTTTCACACAATTGGATAGATTCCACAAATACCTTCTACTTCAGAACTCTCAAAGGCTGCCTTTTTCTACTAATCATTTTTACTAGTGTTGTTATTGTTAATGGATAAATAAAAGAAAAATTACATTGAGATTAACATGCCAGATTTTAACTCTAAGCGTTTTATGTCCCAGAGTGTAAACTCACATTATCAAAATAGGTCCAGCTCTAAAGTATAAACAGTGTACACAGTGAATAAATAACCAGAGTAATTTTCCTAAGAAGGATCTTGGGTGGGAGTAAAATTAAAATGACTTTGTGAGACTGGAAAATATCTTACAAATGAAGGATGCATATAAAAGGGGGAAAGTGCCAAGAAAAATATTTAAGACAAAGAAACTCAAAATAATGTAAAATTAAAATATAATCTGTAATAAAACCTTATGAATCAGTTCTCTTCTCACATACTATTGACATCAAAAATAAACAAGAGAGGAAAAAATATATACTTTTTCATAAAGTAATATTAAAAGTGGCCCTTTCTCCCCATGTCTATTCATAAGAACATGGAACACATAATAAAGCCAAAGTTACTTTATATGTACATATAAAGTAAAAAAGATAAAACCAATGCAAAAATCACTATTATTTTGTTTGAAATATTAAAAAAAGTTGACTCAGGTTTACAGTATACCTAAGAAAAGGTAAATGAAAGTAAAAATTTTGCAGAGCTTGAATTAATGCTTGTTATTTATTTATACTTGTCAAAATTCTCCCTAATTGCAAGAGAACTGAGGCAATTTACAAATCATTTGTAACAAACAAGTGTGCAAAATGAATGGAACTATTTTTGCTCAACCCTCTCCTCCCCATCTCATCCCAGAGATATACACCCTGGAGTGCAGGAATTGCACAGTCCGTGTACCTTGTCATGCAAGGACAGCCAACTATTTAGAACAACAACAACAACAAAATTAGAACAAACTCTTTATATTCCTAAGGACAGAGTTCGAAGAAGCCTGCTAATTTCTATAAAACATCCTTCTGTGTTCTTATAGACTAAAATGTACTTTCATTTTTAATAGTGTGAGATAGGGAAGGGGATTAGAAAAGTCTTTGAAAGTATATGGGGAGCTAGCAATACAGTTCCTAGTCCTTTTTGCCTTCATTCTATCACCCTGGAGAATGGGAAAACAGTATCAGATATGTCTCCTCATGGATGGGTGAACTTGAGAGTAGAAATCGGTGTTTGCTTCCCGCATGGTCACTTCTGAAGGTTGACAATATATTATTCAGTGGGGCATAGCACAGAACCGCAGCACTGTCCAGGGGGCTACTGAGCTAAGCAGAGGAAGAAGGAGAAGTTAAAGTGTGTATTGTTAGCGGGGCCCAAATAGTCACAACTGTCCTTCAATCTTTCTTTAACAGAGTGTCACAGGAAAGCTGCCCAAAAGAAACATGCACAAAGACATCACACCCATCAGAGCCAAACAAATTGAGTAGGAGGATCTCCTCCTCCGCCCTTTGCCCCTCACGTGAGCAGCAGGCCTTCCGTCCCTGCTGCCCTACCTACAGGCCAGGATGAGAGGGACATCCTTAGGTGCACAGACTCAACATGGAGACGTGAAGGAAAGAAATTTAGAAAGCGAGTTTGAAATCCTGAGTAATTGAAGAAAGGATTATATCAAACATCTTATTGACTGTTCACCCAAGAGAAATATAAATTTTAATAACTGGATTAATTGTGGATATTACTGGAATATATGAATCAATAATGGAGAAAAAAATGATTCCTTCTCTACATAAATTTGGGGATCCAGAGACTAGAACCACTCATATAAACTTTACATTTGACTATATCAGCATTGAGAGTCATCAGGAAAGATACACATGGTAGATTAGTACACAGCTGACTGACCTACAAGTATATACTTGACCTAAATTGGTGTAGTCCTTACTCATCAAAGGTCTCACTCAGAAATGAGGATTTGGTTTTAGGCTAAGGAAATTATTAGTTTGACACGTTGTTGCTTTTGAAACTTTTGTTGTTTGCTGTTGTGTATTTTGGTGTAAGTTGGGTCACTTGGTTGAGGTTGCTTTTAAGTCTTGCCCTAGAAAGGGTCGAACTAATCAGCTCAACCTGAGTCACAAGCCCACCCCTTGGCAAAAGGGATCAGAAACTGGTTCATGCAGAACCATTTGTAGTGAGAAGAGGACATTCCCACAAAGAAAAGATACTAAAAAAAATAAAACAAAGTGTAAGTTTAACACCTGCATGAAAGAACAAGAAGACAAGCATAGATAGAGAGAAAGTAATTAGTCTAGTGAAAATAACTGAACTAAGAATTCCTACTGAGCTTCTTTACAAAGAAAAAAGATAATAAAGAATAATATAATTGTTCTTGACAACTAAAAAGAGGAAGTGGGACAGTTAAACAAGAGAAATTTAACTGAGTAACACATAGTACTTTTCTCAGAAGGCCTATCTAATGATCCTGAAGGAAAAAAAAAGATAAACAAGTGTTGAAGAGGACAGGAAGAAGGCATCATATAGTAAATTAAAATTATGTGATGCCCTATTTTGGAGAACTAAAAAAATCATCTACTATTTAACTATCTGATACAATGTATATTCAGAATTAAAGACCTTTCTGTGACCGATGTTGAAGTGGTTTCCAAAGTCTAGCAGCATACCAGAATCACTAGGAAAGAAAAGTGTTAATCACTCAGCCATGTCTGACTCTGCTACCCATGCACGGTAGCCCGCCAGGCTCCTTTGTTCATGGAATTCTCCAGGGAAGATACTGGAGTGAGTGATGATCCCCTTCTCCAGAGGATCTTCCCGACCCAGGGACTGAACTTGGGTCTTCTGCATTGCAGGCAGATTCTTTACCGCTTGAGCCACCAGGAAAGCCCAGAATCACCAGGAGTACTTAGTAAAAGCAAGGATTTCAATGGTCTAGATCAAAGCCTAAAAAGCTGTACTTAGTTCCCCTAGCAATTTTGATTCGGGTATCCTTGTTTGGGCATCACTGTTTTACACTGAAGTCTCAAACACTGATCATCCTAGCCAGGCATCTGAGAGGACTTTGGACATTTTCCCATAGACCCATCTGTTTCCCTTGCCCTACTCTCCTGACTCTTGTTAAGGTGGGAAGAGAGGCTGACCCCATGGCCTGTGTTTTCCCGGCTGATTTTGTCTGTGGGAGGTAGTGCTAGGATATGAGATGGCAGAGGAAGGAGGGGAGGCCGAGGTATTGCTGCCATCCCTATCACCACCCACTCCTGAGGCTGCATTTAAAATTTTGGCCATGAGTCTTCCATGGCTTCCACCCTACTAGACCACGTTCCCTCCTTGATTCCAGCTCAGATAGACAGACTCCACTGGTAGAATTGATTTCTGGGCTCTTGAACTCTGTCTCCTTTATTTTCTTGAGCTTTGGAGGGCTCTGGAAGAGAAAGTTGCTTTCAGCTGCCTATGATCTCGAGGTTGTCTCCCAGTCCCCTGTTCGGCCTCTCAGGTCTTCCACCACTCATGTAACCAATTCTCTGTATTCAATTCTTTCAATTCAAAAACATAAAATGGATTTTGACCAGATCATGTCTGATACTGTGTGGTTAACTGACAGATCAATATATTTCAAATACAAAACGCATACGCAATGATGCTGATATTACAGATAACAGTTCAAAAGGCAAAGATCCCTATAGACATGTATTAATACAACTATGACTTGTATTTTTCATTTAGAGGGCTACCACAGCAGTACATTAGAATGGAGGTGAGTTTCATTATTGCCTAGAGAAAAAACAGACTATGCTCAGAAAACAGCTTTGTCAACATATGTTTTAGCATATGTTTAATTGAAAACTCATGTTCCACCCAATAATAACTAGAGAAGTTGTCCGTGGCCTAAAACTTCTGATAAAAGAAGTTACCAATCATTGTAACATAAAAGAAGCTTCATACAGTTCCTCTGGAATGGAAAACTTATAATCTTCAAAATACACTCACAGATACATCAAGCCATATGGTTAATATATATTAAATGCATAATTGATTTTGGTAAAATTGATATAACTATGGTTATTCAAACATTTACCAATAGAAATTTTTTTTTTTTTTTTTACGTTTGTGAACACAGGTTTTGATAAAAGACTTTCATGGGAGAATAAAATAGTATAAAGATTTGCTTATGTGGAAATTCTAGATTACTTTTTCAGTAAGAATTGATGCTTTTGAACTGTGGTGTTGGAGAAGACTCTTGAGAATCTCTTGTACTGTAAGGAGATCCAACCAGTCCATCCTAAATGAAATCAGTCCTGAATATTCACTGGAAAGATTGATGCTAAAGCTGAAACTCCAATACTTTGGCCACCTGATGCAAAGAACTGACTCAATGGAAAAGACCCTGATGCTGGGAAAGATTGAAGGTTGGAGGAGAAGGGGATGACAGAGGATGAGATGATTGGATGGCATCACTGACTCAATGGACATGAGTTTGAGTATACTCTGGGAGTTGGTTATGGACACAGAATCTGGCCTGCAGCAGTCCATGGGGTCACAAAGAGTCAGACAGGACTGAGTGACTGAACTGAACTGCACTTTTTTGGTGTATCTCCAAACATTCTTTTGTTGCCATCACTGGTTATTATAGATGATTGGGTGACACATTTAACTATTTACACAAAATTATGTTACCCAAGCTTCTATTAGCAATATGAACACTATCAATACCTAGAAACTTGTGAACTTAGAAATTTTCACCAATTAGCAGAATAAAATAATGACCTACAAAGCATTTTCTGAAAAGATTATTTATTATACCTTAATTTACACACAATTAATCCCTATTTCTCTGTTAAAGTGAAAACTTTATGAAGGCAGAAAATTTGCTATTTGTTCATCTTTAAAAAAAAAAAAAACTGAGACATATTAAAAATTTTAAGAGTTTATCACAACAAAAGTCTATTCAAGCCAGGCAGTACCAAAGCAAAAGTGTCAGGAGCTCAACTGAAAAGAGCTGAGGAAATATAGGGAACTTGGAAGCAAAGTAAGGAACTTACTGATTGGCTGAAGCTTAAAGCCTAGTTGGTGGTTTGTGATTGGCTGTCCTTGGGTTTCACTTTCATTACCTTGAGCCATTATGGGCTTAGATTTTGGTTTGCTAATATAGACTGCCCCAATATTAGAACCTCCTTTGTCTAATGGCCTCCTGACTTATCAGTCTGTCCACAGAATTTAGGACAGTACCTGGCACAGAGTAAGTCCTGAGAGAATATTTATAGTGTTGAAATAAACTAAACTTAACTGAATTACATTGAATTAATTAAGAGGTTTAAGTGTCTAATTCATAATTGGTACAGAAATAATTCCAGGCCATCATAGAAGCTGCTAATACTATGTTATTTTCTTTATCTTTGCTCTGAAAAAAGAGAGAGAGTGTGTGAGGCTCCAACCATCCACAAAAATCAGAAGACCGGGCGTGAAGTGAGAGCAAGTCTGTATGTGTGACTTACCCAGCAGTTACTGAAATGGTTCTCTGATACCCTCACTCTGAACACTGTTTCAGTTGGACAGCTGTGACAGAATACCATCAATGGCAAATCTTTTCTTACAGTTCTGAAGGCCGGGAAGTCCAAGGTCTAGACACCAGTAAATTCACTATCTGGGAATGGCACACGTTCTGGTTCATAGACAGCTGTTTTCTCACTGTGTCCTCACAATGTGGAAGCACCTCTTTTATAAAAGCACTAATCACAATTGCGAGGGTGTTGACTTAATCACCTCCCCTAAAGTCCACTTCTTAATATCATCACTTTGAGGGTTAGAATTTCAACATGAATGAGGTTGGGGAGGAAGGGGGCATAAACATTCAGTCTATAGCACTGACCAAAAAGAAACACCATTTCCTAAAATGATGCCTCTTTAAAATACCAAGTTATGTTTTGACTGTAAATGATGTAAAGTAAAATACATGATTAGAAACACCCTTTACCTGAGAGTTATCCATACTCAAATATTTTTTATATTAAAACTATAACAAACTATTGAAACCTTTTGGAGGTGTAGATAAAGTCCACAAAATAAAATAACAAGCAGATATGGGCATGCACGGTCATTCTATTTTCAACTTCATAAAGGTGTGACTATATGTTCAGAACTGCCTTCCCTGTGTAGAAGGAGATTAGAAATGAGAGTTAATCAGTAGAGGAAACTGCATCAGATTTTAGAGGCAAAAATGCAGCAATGGTCATTGCTCCCTGAGGATTTTGAGGTCTAATAAAGTAATGGACACCAGGGCTTCCCTGGTAGTTCAGACAGTAAAGAATCTGCCTGAAAATGTGGGAGACCTGGGTTTGATCCCTGGGTTGGGAAGATCCACTCCAGTATTCTTACCTGGAGAATCCCCATGGACATAGGAGCCTGGCTGGCTATAGTCCATGAGATCGCAAAGAGTCGGACACCACTGAGCGACTAAACACACACTTAACAGTGGACAGACCCAGAGGTGTCCAGGTGGATCCAGCTGCTCTCCCCCTTCTCCAGTCTGCGTCTAGCTTTTTATTCTCAACCACTGAACAAGGGGCCAACAGCCTTAGCCACGATCAGAAGCTTGTCTGTGCATGACAGAGATGTTAATTGCACAGGAGTAGTAGCTATCCATACATTGATGTTCTCACTTGTCAGATATGCTGAAAGTTCCTACCAGTCCACTCATTTCAGTGCCTCGGAAGGTAGATTAGGAAGTTCTCTCTGATCTTCTGGCTCCTGCATCAGAACTCTACTTCCTCAGGTTTTCCTGCAACTTTATAATAAATCTCTTATCACGTATTATTTGTAATGGTTCTATTTCCCTAAATGGACCTTAACTGAAAGAATGGATATCTGATGCCAGACACTAAATTGTTAGGATATATCTCTTCTAATTTTGTCAAGTTAGAAGTCAATAGCTGTTGGTAATGGTATTTTATCTTAATTTTATTAGATTTTTAGAATAAAATCTGCTATCTTTTCAAACAAATGATCAACTGCATTTATATTCAGATACCCAATAACTTCTGGAGATCCTTTATAATATTATATATTAGTAATATAAAAATAAATTGAGACCAAAAATGTTTTTATTTATTTAATATCACATGCCATTATTTTACACTTTTTATTTCTATGTTTTAAATATTTGCTTTTGTGGTTAATATATATGAACAAATGTGTTTAATTAAATATATAATATTACATACATTATAAATAATATAACTGACATCAGGAAAATTGTTTCCCCTTTTCAGTGTCTTACTATGGAAAAAATGTCCAAAATCATATAGAAAAAAAGTGTTTAAAGAACCAGATTATTTAACCTAAAGGAGGCTCAAATACTAATTCACAGTATGTGCTTCCACTCCTATAAAAGTATCACTCATTAAATTACATATGTATTACTGACTGGACTATTTTCTCAAGAACGTAGTTTCTTTCAAGAATCGTATCCTATCAACATTGCATCAGCAGTAAATAGCACGCATAAATGGCACATAGTTGGTACAAGGTATTTTGAATAAATGGATGACTGAATCTCTTGGCCACCCTCTGCCTACTGTCAGTTATCTTCTACTTACCACGGACACATAAATTATTCCAAAATATCATGGCTACCTTAATGGCTAAGTCAATCAGTTATCAAAAGGAGTCCGTTTCTGAGTTTCTCTCATTGTTTCTGTGATACAGAGATTAAAGAGCAGCTCAGTTGGATTGCTGCGGTTTGGGGATCTCTCATGATGTGACCGTCAGGAGGTGGCTCATCCCGGATCATCTGAGAAGTTCTTTCATTCCTCTGTCTGGCATAGCATCTGGGAATCTCAAACAGCTGGGGCTGGGACACTCGAGGCTCCTTGAGCTCCTTCTCTGTCTTTGCAGTGTCTCCGTGTAATCTCTAACACGGTGGCTTCAGTATAGCCGGCGTCGGCTCAGGACTGTCAAGACACGGGCCCTTTTACGGCAGGGGTGTCAAAGGACTCGGCACGGGTTTTTAAGCTGTCCCATACCGTCTACATTTTAGTTCAGCCAAATAGTTAATACTTTCTTATGTCACCGTTATTTAGTGTTGATACTTGATATTTAACATAAAAGCAAGGGTTTATATTTTCTTACTGAATGTTTTCCAATACATTTATAAGCTGAGAAAATGGTTATCACCAATATTACAGGGGATTTAATTTGTACCCAGACACAACTTCCCCTTCTAACCCAACAACATCACTTTAAATGCCAAATCCTAACTTTCTGGTTTGGAGACCTTATGATATTGAAAGTCGTTAACTAGTGAGATGTCTGTAAGAGGGAGTTCGGGTAGAGATCAGGGAAGATTTGAGACGTGAGCACACCTGACTTCTGCTGGGTGGTTCATGGGCAACAAGCAGGTTTCTGTTACTAGAAAGTCTTCTCCAGAGAGCAAAGACAAGATATCAGGCAATCTCGACACCTTATTCAAATGGCTAAGAATAACTTTCCATTACTAGGTCCACGTGGGCCTCTCAAGTGGCTCAGTGGTCAAGAATCTCCTGCCAAGCAGGAGATGTGGGTTCGATTCCTGGGTCAGGAAGATCCCCTGGAGAAGGAAATGGCAACCCACTCCAGTATTCTTGCATGGGAAATTCAATGAGCAGAGAAGCCTGGTGGGCTACAATCCATGGAGTCGAAAAGAGTCAAAAACGACTTAGCGACTAAACAACTAGATCCACGCAGTGTATTTATCTAGCCTGGAAACGTATTCTGTTGTGTGGACTTCCAAACTCATTTCCTGATTTCTAGATGGCCCTGTGTCCTCTCTCCTTAGGCCCAACCAATTTTCCATCTTTCACCTACATCCCCCTGTTTGAGCCCAGAACTAAAACTCCCAAAGAGTGAAGAAATCTGAATCTTATAACATTCTCTTCTCTGTCTCGTTTTACAGCATCAACTCTATTCTTTATTTACTTCAGCGGCTTTATTTTTTCTGTTCATTAAACAAATGCATCAATTGTCATCTGTATGTGCATATGTGCTAAGTTGCTTTAGTCATATCTGACTTTTTGCGACCCTATGGACTATAGCACGCCAGACTCCTCTGTCCATGGGATTCTCCAGGCAAGAATACTGTACTGGGTTGCCAGGTGCTTCTCCAGGGGATCTTCCCGACCCAGGGATCGAACCTGAGTCTCATTATGTCTCCTGCATTGCAAGCTGGTTCTTTACCACTAGTGCCTCCAGCCCAAATACCAGACACTATTCTACATATTTGAGATGTATATCAATGAACCAAACAAATAAATATCTCTGCTCTTCTAATTCTATAATAAACATAACAAATAAGTAAATTACAGTGATAAATGTTGTATGTAAACTGTAGAATAGAGCATGGCAATTTGAATAGGATACCAAAAGCTTTGCTTTCAAAACTATTTCTTTGATAAATGCTTTAAGATAAGGATAATTCAGATAGGGAAAAAATCAACTTCTTTCTTTCTCGTTGCTGCAACTCCTGCAACTAATTTTTTTTCAAAGTAGTGTATTGTCTCTGCCTGTTGAGGCAAGGGTGCTTTGCAAAGAAGTGTGGAAATGAAGGGCAAGCAGATTATTATTTCAGCATGCTCTCTCACTGTACCAGTATTACAGTCTGCAAATACAAAGACAAGAATCTTCTCATAAGTGAGAAATTGCTTACTCACGCTTACTAATACATACTATTAGTTTTAAATAACTTTCTTTAGGAAAGATAGGAAATGATCATCAAACCCTTGGAAATGAAAGTCTGCTTTGCTAATGAGGTTTATAGATTATTGTGGTGTTATGGCAGAAAAACTTATTGAAATAAGAAATGTTTTTTTCTCACTTTCATGGCTCATCCTATTTCATACTTTGTTACATCTTTGCCTGAGACATGTGGTGTGATGTGTGTTACGTTCTTCAGTAGCTTCAGCTGTATCCAACTACGTGCAACCCTATGGACTGTAGCCCACCAGGCTCCTCCGTCCACAGGATTCTCCAGGCAAGAAGACTAGAGTGGGTTGCCATGCCCTCCTCCAGGGGATCTTCCCCACCCAGGGATCAAACTTACATCTCTTATGTCTCCTGCATTGGCAGGTAGGGTCTTTATCACTAGGGCCACCTGAGAAGCCCTGTGGTGTGATAGAAAAGTCTAAAGAATCCAAAGGCAAAGGTTCTCACCATGTTTTAAAACATCCTCAGTCTTTTGTTGTTGTTGTTGAGATAATATGTATTTATTTAGAAATTAAGTTTATTAATTTTGAAAACTTGTTGCTTTGAAACAACTTGAGACACACAGAAAGTTGCAAAAACAGTAAATCATCTTCATAAGCCCTTCACCTACAGTTCCTAAATGTTAACATTTTACTTCATCTCCAGCATTCTCATTGAAAACGTACTGATTATTTTTAAAATTATCTTTTTTAAGATATATATTTATATGCTGTTTTTAATGAAGTATAGTTAATTTACAATGTTGTGTTAATTTCTGCTGTTCAGTAAAGTGACTCAGTTATACACACACACACACACACATATATACACATACTATTTGCTATATTTACAGTAGCCAAGATGTGGAAACAACTTAAATGTCCATTGGTAGATGAATGGCTAAAAAAGATGTCATACATATATACAATGGAATATTACTCAGCCATAAAAATGAATGAGATAATGCCATTTGCCAAAACATGGATGGACCTAAAGATTATCATTAAGTGAGGTAAGTCAAACAGAGAATGACAAATATCATGTGATATGACTTATATGCGGAATCCATTATGTTTTATTATGTATTATTATTAATATTAATATGTATTATTATGTTATTGAATATAGTTTTTTGTACTATACAGTAGGACATTGTTGTTTATGCTATACAGTAGGACCTATGCTGCTTATTCTATATATAAAAGGTTACATCTGCTAACCCTCACTTCCCACTCTATCTCTCCCAACTCCCTTCACCTTGGAAATCACCAGTTTTTTCTCTATGTCCCTAATTCTGTTGCATAAATAGGCTCATTTGTGTCATATTTTAGATTCCACATATAAATCATATCATATGGTATTTGTCTGTCTTACTTATTTTACTTATATGATAATATCTAGTTGCATCCTAGTCTTTTGAAAAGATAAAATTAAGTGTGTGTGTGTGTGTGTGTGTGTGTGTATAAAGGGAGGACAGGGAAAGGCTTCTAGGGGCAAGGGGAGACAATGGAAGAGCCTACTCCAGCCTGGAAAGTGTTGCAAGAGTAACCTGACCCATTTAGGACCACATCTTAGCAGCACATTGATCAAGGCACAAAAGTCAGAGGGAATGGCTATATGATGTACAACAGAGCCAGGTTTAAGGGGAAGAGTCTCAATATCATCAAATGTCTTATGCCACAGAGATAAAGTGTGTCAAAATATATATTTCTTAAATGTTAAGAAACATAGTTCTCACACAAATAGATAAGGAGGGTGCATCAACTCATTAGCCAACTGAACCAGAATGGCCAAGTTGGTTCAAAGGATGGTAAAGTACATGCATACATAGTCAATAAAAAAAGAAATACAAAATTCCAGAATAAAATCCCTAAATTACAAAGCCAGTTAATGTTGTCTTAGAGAATAATAATAAACAATCTATAGGGTTGCCTTCTTTATCAAAAAGAAATATCTCTTCAACAATAAACTTATTTTATCTTATTGGAGTTCTTTGATAAAATTTATTTTTATAGAGTTGTAAAGATTCTACTGAATAGCAAATGCTAAACCAAATACACATAATTCCACCTATAGGATCAAAAAACCCTTTTTATGAGAAGCCAGTATGACAATGAAGAGCATGTATTCCTTTTTTTTTGGCCTTACTTCCAAATTTTTGATTACTTTTAAACAGGCAAAAGCTGTAGATACCTCCAAATTAAAGGAATAGCACCAGACTTAGATATAATGGGAGTAAAGTCAGCAGAAAATAGTTACGTAGTTCAAGATGATTAAAGAGACTCACAGTTGGAAACCTTGGCACAATCCTAGGAGAAGAAGGAGAGGAAATTCAAATGAGTACAGTTAATTTTTCCACCAGCCAGGCAGGGTTGGGATTTGGATATGGACTTAGCAAAGAATAATGACAATGCGATACTTTCATTGCAACCTAATGTTATGTCTAGAATTTATTCTCAAGAACAAATAACACAATTAGATCTTAAGCTGTCAAAGGCTCACAAGAACACAAGAATTCAGAAGATCAATATAAATTTCTGTCTTTCCTAAAAAAAGTTCTACTTTTTATAAGTTGTAATTGTGGTAGTAATGTAACCCTAATGATGATGAATTGGGAAACACGTGATTGGTGAAAGCAGTCAGTCCAACCAATCAAGGAGTTTTTGAAACATTTGCTTCTTTGATTTTGGTTTAAGATACTAAACAGCCTGGCCCAATGATGGTGAAAGGCTTCAGATTGCTATACATTTTCTATATTTGCACTGACCAGATCAGCTTGACGCCTCTCTATACTAAGCTGAAGTCAAGGTAGGGTGGGAGTGCAGTTACACACGGTGTCCTGGTAATCACAACAGAGCAAATCATCTTCTGAGCTCATTACTTTTGATTGTGTTGTGTTAATGGGCATTCTCAGAATTCCATTCTCTCTTCTCTTACTTATTCAACTGCAAGCCTCCAGCAAGTATCTTATCTCTCAATGCCAGCGTTTTCCCATCAGGGAAGCTAAGGTTTGGTCTTCAACCTCTTTCTAGGTTTCAAAATCTATGCTTCAACATACCTGACTAAAAAGCTCTTTATTACAGCAGAGCTACTAAACACATAAACCCAGAAGTGCAGAAGAAAGAGGTCAAAACCCAGATGAAGACAATGTCTATTTTTAAAATGGTTATCCAATTACCAAGACAAATTAGAACAATTTTTAATTATATAAAGTGAAATTAGATCCAAGGACTTCCCTGATGGTTCAGCAGTAAAGAATCCACCTGCAATATAGGAGATGCCAGTTCCATCCCTGTGTTGGGAAGATGCCATGGAGGAGTTGGCAACGCACTGCAGTATTCTTACCTGGAGAATCCCATAGACAGAGGACCCTGGTGGGCTACAGTCCGTAGGGTCACAAAGAGTTGGACACACTGAGCTATTGAATATGCATGCACATTCAAGAAGCACACCTTGGAAGAAATTAAAGCTTGGTTGCAAAAAAGAAAATAGTGCCAAAAGTCTTAAAAGAAACCCCCCCAAAACCCTCACTAGATTCATGGAGTGTTAAAAAACTAAACACATGTGTACACACACACACACACACACATATCATATTAAAACTCATTTAAAGGAAAACATATTAACTAAATAAGGGGAAAAAAAAAAAGAAGAAGAGTAGAAATGGCACGTGTATCTGTTTCGCCCAGAGACATTTGGCTGCAACTCAGGAAACTCTGAGTCAACAGACAAATAGGTAAATAGGGAGAATTAGATTTTTTTTCACTCCAACCTGACTTGACCTCCTTTTTGAGATAAGTCGCTTGTGTTGTGCACACCTTGTTTATAGGCACAGACTCCTGCAAGGAGCACTGGTTCCCCCCACCCCCGCCCCCAGCCCACTATTTCATTTGCCTTATATACAAATTCTCTTCCTTTGAGAGCTGGGAGGCAAGAGGTGAGACAACCTGGTCACCTTTCAACATCTCTGACTGCAAATGATTTTCAGTAAACATCAGAAGAAAAGCCTTCACAGCATTCAGCAAAAAATACAAACAATGAAGCTCATACTTATTCAGCAACCCCTGGGAAGTTTCCAAGAATCAGGTGATCCCAGTCATCAAAGAAACTGCAGGCATATGGGGCCAGGCCTCAGGAGGGCAGACCTTCCTTAAAAGAATCTGATATTAAATGATAGCTTTCTATAGACATAGGAGCTCAGAAAAAACTGCTAGTATAGAAGAGTATTAACTCTCAGGAGTATATTTTCAATGCAGAGTACAAGCAATTTAACTACTGACTCTCACTGACATTAATAGTCACTATGAAGTTAAATCCTAATCTGGCACTTTCAACCTGAACCCTGCATCTTTCTTCTCTTGCTGAGACAGACAGAGAGAATTTTGTCACTCATTTGTATCTGACTCTTGCGACCCCATGAACTATACACTCCATGTAATTCTCCAGGCCATAATACTGGAGTGAGTAGCTGTTCCCTTCTCCAGGGGATCTTCCAAACCCAGGGGTTGAACCCAGGTCTTCCGCATTGCAGGAGGATTCTTTACCAGCTGAGCTACAAGGGAATCCCACTGAGAAAGAGAGAGAGAGAGAATTTTGCCTCCTATGCTGGGGAGAAAGAGGATGAGGATAAAATGAGTTATTTGGTTTATAGCATTAGGCGCCCAATATAATCCACTGTTACACATTTTAAAACTTTGAAAGAATTGTCTGAATTTTTGCAGAGGTCAAGCTATGTAAAAGATAAAGAAGATACATGTTTTTGTTATACCAATGAACAAAATGCTTACTTATTTTCTTAGAATCACAGGATTTTATGTATTTAATCTGAATGCTTTCTAATATTTAGTTCACTAATTCTTTTGATGGCATCTTTTTTATTAATACTTATTTCAGTGTATTATTCAAGAATTTTGGCTTCTTATATGTTTCTACTAAGAGCAACTGAACAATAACAAGAACAGTTAACCTCTCTTCCCAGGAAGAAGCACATATATCCAAATTTGTTAACACAATTTTATAGGGTTCACAAATTCCCTGAAAACCAATCATGGATTAAAAAGTCCCAGCTTAAGAATCTTTAATCTAATGTTGTTCTGTTGCTAAGTCATGTCCGACTCCTTGTGACCCCATGGACTGCAGCATGCCAAACTCCTCTGTCCACAGTCTCCCAGAATTAGGTCAAATTCACATCCATTGAGTCATTGATGTTATCTAACTATCTCATTCTCCGCTGCACGCTTCTCCTGTTGCCTTCAATGTTTTCCAGAATAAGGGTCTTTTCCAAAGAGTTGGTTCTTCGCATCAGGTGGCCAAAGTATTGGACCTTCAACTTCAGCATCAGTCTTTCTAATGAATACTCAGGGTTGATTTCCTTTAGGATTGATTAGTCTGACCTCTTTGCAGTCCAAGGGACTCTCAAGAGTCTTCTCCAATACCACAGTTAAATCCACCAATTCTTCGACCCTCAACCTTCTTTACGGTCCAAATCTCACATCTATACATGACTACTGGTAAAACCATAGTTTTGGCTATATGCACCTTTGTCAACAAAGTGATATCTCTGCTTTTTAATATGCTGTCTAGGTTTGTCATATCTTTCTTTCCAAGGAACAAATGCCTTTTAATTTCATGGTTGCAGTCATCATTTGAAGTGATTTTGGAGCCCAAGAAAATAAAATCTGTCACTACTTCCACATTTTTCCCATCTATTTGCCATGAAGTGATGGGACCAGATGCCACAATCTTAGTTTTTTGTGTTTTTTTTTTCATTTATTTTTATTAGTTTAAAGGATCAATCCAAGAAAAGATCTTAGTTTTTTGAATGCTGAGTTTCAAGCCATCTGTTTTACTCTCCTCACAGGAAATATGGACACTCTGTGCATGTTCAGGAATCAGTTGTATCTGATTCTTTGTGGCCCCATGGACTCTATCCACCAGGTTCCTCTACCTATGGGATTTTCCAAGCAAGAATACTGGAGTCTCCTCTTCTCCAGGGGATCTTCCCAACCCTGGGATCAAACTCACAATGAACTAGATTAGTCTCCAAATGAATTCAGTAAAAACAGCCATCAACAAGAGTTAGCAACTACTGATTTTATTCAATTAATTCACCAGAGACACTTGTTTAGTAAACATATGTGGTGAAGACAATTCATATTCTCTGCCAGCTCACTGCCAAAATCATTCTTCGAATTTTAATTCATTATGAAATGGTAAACATGCCATGATGCCTTTCAATATCACTAGTAACAGCCTACTTACTGAAATGACAATAGCAATACATTATATGGAGTTAAAAATTAAAGTGGAAAGCTTTATTTCTTCCCATCTGAAACTTTATGGTTGTTCTGGTTGTTAGATGGGGAAGGAACAGACAGAACCAGTATAAATAAAAATACACACCTACAAATGTAGAACCACAGTCACAATCTATTACTATTCTACAGACTATGACACAAAAGTTAAGTAACAAAGCATCTGGAATGATGAGACAAAAGTTATACAATCCAAACCAAGTGTAAAAAGCTTCAGCAAAGGTGAAGAGCATGATTTAAGAGAAGGTAATTATCTGAAATTCCTTAAAGTTAGAAAAGTTGTTAAGTGCTTGGGCAACATGCTGATTTGAATTGAATTGGCAGTGTAACTGAGGATGTCAGTAGAAATTAGGGTCTTTTAGAATTCATCCTGCAGGTAACAGAATAAGAACTGTTCTTCCCAGGTATCATCTTAGAAATGCTATTTGTTCTGCCCATGCTGAGCACAAAGATATAAAGAGCAAATACTAATTAGGTATATTAGGATAAATACCCCTATTGAGATCAGAGGGATTTTTGACTCAAGACTCAGTAAATCAGAACTTAGCATACATTATAATTTTCCAGGCAAAGATACTGGAGTGGGCTGCCATTTCCCCCTCCAGGGGATCTTCCTGACCCAGAGATCGAAACTGAGCTTCTTGTGTCTCTTGCGTTGACAGGTGGATTCTTTACCACTAGTGCCACTTGGAAAGCCATATGTCTCAGTTTATTTTAGTATATGTTAGTAGTAACAAACACCTAAACATACTTATCTAAACATAGACATATATTTGGTCATAAGTACAAATTCACTCTCATTAGTCTGTTGATAATACCCTTAAGTAAATAAGGCTTGGGGACATTTTGTTTTGAGTGTTTCCAAACACAAAGGAGTGGTTCCCAAACTAGACAGATTCTAATAAAAGAGACTCTGAAAACTCTCTTCCTCTCCTCTTTTTCTAAACTCCCAGAACACTTTTCCTTATAAGATTCATCTCACTGCTGCTACTTGTTCTGAATGTGTTACTTTCTTTGCCCCTGCCACTCACCAAAAGCCAAACGGAAACCCATCAAAAAGTGTGAGAAAGTTCCCCAGAAAGGGATGTAATGTGATAGGAACTTGTTTCCTCTACCAAGTTGCCTTACTTCATAGTTCTATGGGATGGTCAAGGTTGCATCCATGGTGATCAGTAAATACAAATAAGCACGTTGAACAAAGGCTTCAAGATCTAGCAGCTAGATGCTCTCAAGAGAAGTACTTAAAGTAAGGCAATAATGTTTGTTACTAAACTGTATGTGTATATATATGTTCTTTGCTATGCAGAGAAGTGTTAATTCTTGGCTCTGAAAAAAATCTTAACATCACTTCAAATGACAACACTAAAAGTATGTGTTAATAACATCACTATGTAAAGCAGATGAGTAAAGAAAAATTAGTTAGGTAATGTCCCAAATATTATTATAAAATATCCACAATGATTTTGCAAAGGTAACTGATTCTTCTTTTAATTAATGGTCATAAAATGTTTCATGCAACTCCAGATTTATATTATGAAAGATGAAGCAATATCTTTATTACTGCTTAGGAAGAAATATACAGTTCATTCTCTCTTTAGGAATTTGCCCTACTCTGGTCTTCATTCAACAGAAGTAAGACATATGGGAATTTGACATACCAAATTCACTCATCAGAATATAAATTGCCTCATAAATGCTCTCTCACTGATCTTTTGATTGGCAGATAGTATCATGCAAGGTGGTCAGACTTGGTGATCATCAAATGTCAGGAAATTGAATGATTTTTGATGAAGACTATATTCTTTAATTTTATTAAAATTCCAGATGGTAGAGACTATATCTTATTCATCTCCTAACAAAGCTATCCTTGTTACTTTGCCCCTTAAATATTTATTTAATACCTTTCTTCTCAAGGAAGACTAACCAGAATAACCATTTTTTAAAACACATTTCGAGTAAAAGTAATGTTACAACCCAAGAAGCAGTGAAGCCAACTATCCATTATAAAATAGATATAACCAGAGTGCTATTAAAGTGATCACTTACAATGATAATAACAATAAAACATCTGCGATGCAAGTCTAGATTTATTTAGCTGTACATAAATTAGAGTCCCAGAACAGTTTGAAACAAGAAAGAAAGGGACAATCAGTAATTCACTGATCATTAACAGAAACAAAATGCTGTTTTAGCCCTGACCCAAATTTGCTATCTAATTTATTTACTATCTTTTCCCACTAGAATTACAGGATTCTGCATTATTAAAACCTAATTAGAATTTTTATCCTCTTCTGACCTATGTTTTCATGCTTGTTTCCTGGCAGACTATTGACTGGAGCTAATTGGCAAATATTCCTATAAAAGACAAATCCTTTACAAACCCAAGCATCCATAAAAATCAACTGAGGTAAGCTGTTAAGTGCCTCTTAAGAATATGGTTTGCTGAGCACCACTTTCAGAGATTCTGATTTGGTTGTTTAAAGTGTAGGTCTGGAAAAATTTTAAATAGGTGTCCACATTAAACACACTGAGAAACATTTTATAAAGAGCTGCTCTTAAGTACTGGCTGTGTGTAAACACAGACAATGCAAGTAAATGCCAAGAGTCACCTTTCAGAATTCTCTAGGCTTAGACTGTCTCCAAATCTCTATAGATACCTCAATGCTGAGAATAAAGAATAAAGTTCAATAAGTAGAATAATCCACATACAATTTTACACTTGCCATGAAAAATCTTTGTTTTCAATTTGCCTGATTAAATGTAGTACCCATAAGGTGGCAATTTAATTGAAGTTACAATGAAAATCTACTCTGAAAAGGCAATGCAGTTGTTATACATCATGTTACTTTTAGGAAAGTTTCCATCAGTCTGTACTCAACCCCAACAGGAAAGATGATATAGTTTGGAAAAAGTAGGACCACGGGTTCTAAAAAAATTCTAGGTTTAAAATTTCCCCACAAGGTCTACAATCCATTTCCGTACAATGCATTATAAAAAGAAGTTAAAGGAAAAAAAAAAGTTCTGTTTAAATTAGCACAAAACAGTAGTCATTCATAGCCTTAAATGCCTAAAGAAAACATTAGCACCCAAAACAGCCTCCAAAGAACAGGAGCTATAAATAATATTTGTGTTTTTGCTGTTGTTCAGTCTCTAAGCCATGTCCGATTCATTTGGGACTCCATGGACTATAGTCTGCCAGGCTCCTTTGTCCATGAAATTTCCCAGACAGACTAGAATATGGTTTTCCTTCACCAGGGGATCTTCCCAACTCAGGGATTGAACCCGTGTTTCTGGCATTGTCAGGTGGATTCTAAAAACTAAGATCATGGCATCTGGTCCCATCATTTCATGGCAAATATATGGAGAAACAGTGACTGACTTCATTTTTCTGGGCTCCAAAATCACTGCAAATGGTGATTGCAGCCATGGAATTAAAAGACACTTACTCTTTAGAAGGAAAGTTATGACCAACCTAGACAGCATATTAAAAAACAGAGATATTACTTTGTCAACAAAGGTCCATCTAGTCAAGGCTATGGTTTTTCCAGTGGTCATGTATGGTTGTGAGAGTTGGACTATAAAAAGAAAGCTGAGTGCCGAGAATTGATGCTTTTCAACTGCGGTATTGGAGAAGACTCTTGAGAGTCCTTTGGACTGCAAGGAGATCCAACCAGTCCATCCTAAAGGAGATCAGTCCTGAGTGTTCATTGGAAGGACTGATGTTGAAGCTGAAACTCCAATACTTTGGCCACCTGATGTGAAGAGTTGACTCATTTAAAAAGACCCTGATGCTGGAAAAGATTGAACGCAGGAGGAGAAGGGGACGACAGAGGATGAGATGGTTGGATGGCATCACCGACTCAACAGACATGGGTTTGGGTGGACTCTGGGAGTTGGTGATGGACAGGGTGGCCTGGCGTGCTGCAGTTCATGGGGTGGCAAAGAGTCAGACACGACTGAGCAACTGAACTGAACTGAACTGAACTGAAGCCACCTGGGAAGCCCAATATTTGTGTACTGGACCTTGTACAATCTTATTGTACTGTGTACTGGACTTTGTATAATCTTATCTGTGAAAGTGTCTCAGTAACGTCTCACTCTTTGTGACCCCATGGACTATACAGTCTATGGAATTCTCCAGGCCAGAATACTGGAGTGAGTAGTCATTGTCTTCTCCAGTGGATCTTCCCAACCCAGGAATCGAACCAGGATCTCCTGCATTGCAGGCATATTCTTTAATAGCTGAGATATCAGGGATGCCCTTATCTGAGTCTCATAATAATTCTTTAATGATATGAATATTTGTATCCAATCCTATGATAAACTAAAGCACACAGCAGTAGGAGGCTTTGTACATTAGCATATAATTGGTAAATAGAAGAACTAGAAATTGCATCTAGATTTCCAAGTTTTATATTTTACAGCAAAAAGCAATTTCTAGGTTGAAATTTCTAAGCATCTAAAATCATAGTTCTTAACTTAAATGGTATAGCCCACCAACAAGAATGCTATTCATAAATGATTTGTAAATATTTTATTTTTAAATATTTTATGTAATAATCAAAGTTATTTTCTATTTTAATAGAAGTCTCAATTGCTTACATGGGTATGTTTTCTTTATTCAAAGGAAAAAAAAAAAAAAGAGAGATGGATATGCAGTCAAAGTACATGAAATTTCAGAATCCCAGAAATCTATCCTAATAAGTCTTCTGCATGAAGGTCATTATAAAGTAGAGAACATATGCCCTGGCATAGGTTCACTTAATGTTTAGAATGAGCACTTAAAAACAACACCAAAAGTAGCCCAAAGCTATACCTTTAGGTATAAGGAATAACTAAAATCATTATCATCATCATCAAGAGGAAAATAAAGTTTTTCCTTCTCATTGCAGGTTCAGTTCAGTTCAGTAACTCAGTCCTGTCTGACTCTTTGTGATCCCATGGACTACAGCACACCAGGCTTTCCTGTCCATCACCAACTATCAGAGCCTACTCAAACTCATGTCCATTGAGTTGGTGATGCCATCCAACCATTTCATCTTCCATCAGCCTCTTCTCCTCCCACCTTCAATCTTTCCCAGCATCAGGGTCTTTTCAAATGAGTCAGTTTTTCGCATCAGGTGGCCAAAGTACTGGAGTTTCAGCTTTGGTGTCAGTCCTTCCAATAAATATTCAGTACTGATTTCCTTTAAGACTGACTGGTTGGATCTCCTTGCAGTCCAAGGGACTCTCAAGAGTTTTCTCCAACACCACAGTTTAAAAGCATCAATTCTCTGGTGCTCAGCTTTTCTTATAGTCCAGCTCTCACATCCACACATGACTAATGGAAAACCAATAGCCTTGACTAGATGGACCTTTGTTGACAAAGTAATGTCTCTGCTTTTTAATATGCTATCTAGGTTGATCATAACTTTTCCTCCAAAGAGCAAGTGTCTTTGAATTTCATGGCTGCAGTCACCATGTGTAGTGATTTTGGAGCCCCCAAAAAATAAAGTCTCTCACTGTTTTCATTGTTTCCCCATCTATCTGCCATGAAGTGATGGGACTAGGTGCCATGATCTTAGTTTTCTGAATGTTGAGTTTTAAGCCAACTTTTTCACTCTCCTCTTTCACTTTCATCAAGAGACTCTCTGGTTCTTCTTTGCTTTCTGCCATAAGGGTGGTGTCATCTGCATATCTGAGGTTATTGACATTTCTCCTGGCAATCTTGATTCCAGCTTGTGCTTCATCCAGCCCAGCATTTCTCATGATGTAATCTGCGTATAAGTTAAATAGGCAGAGTGACAATATACAGCCTTGATATACTCCTTTCCCAATTTGGAACCAGTCTGTTGTTCCATGTCCAGTTCTAACTGTTGCTTCTTGACCTGCATAGAGCTTTCTCAGGAGGCAGGTAAAGTGGTCTGGTATTCCCATCTCTAAGAATTTTCCAGTTTGTTGTGATCCAAACAGTCAAAGGCTTTGGCATAGTCAACAAAGCAAAAGTAGATATTTTTTCTGGAACTCTCTTGCCTTTTTGATGATCCAGCAGATGTTGACAATTTGATCTTTGGTTCCTCTGCCTTTTCTAAATCCAGCTTGAACATCTGGTAGTTCACAGTTCACGTACTGTTGAAGGTTACTGTCATTGCAGTTTACTGTCTTCAAAAACCTGGGCATGATCCTGCCAATATTTTCCCTTTCCAAATTTTTCTCCCCAGGTTTCTAACAGGACAGTTGAGCATCTAGAACACTGTTTGCCACATTATCGGTGTTCTATAAATACCCATACATTCTTGAGTGAAAGATTTCATTGATATCTCAAGGGATAGGAAGAGAAGAATGAGGAGAAAATAGGCATCTTATTACCTTCAATTTACATATTAAGACCCTGAGGCTTGAGGAACTTGAATAAGATCACACAGTTTTAAGCAGTGGAGTTAAGTGAACCCAACTGGCCAGATACCACAGTCCACATTCTTAACTACTGCATTATGTCATCTTGCTGTTGTTGACTCTTCTCTTGTTCTTTGAATTGTTTACACTGGCATAATGCTCTCTTAAGGGAAAATGTAAGGGATGGCTATGAAGGGTTTCAAATACTTTTCAAAGAGCAAAACCTATTCAGAGAATGACAGAACATTAAAAAATATCTCAGATGTCCTCTAGTTCAGACACACCAACATCTGTTTTGGAACCATTATGTAGAAGACCAGATAGTCTGAGATAAGTCAAACTGCTTGTTCAAGAGAACAAGTCTGTGGCTATACAGCAACTCAGAACTAAGGTCACCTGTCAATGAGATCATATCACTATCCTCAACTCTCCATGGGCCTTGATTTATTTATACACTAGCAATAGTGGATCAAGTATGAAACTCAGGTGTATATAAATGGCAGAACCCTAAATTTTCTAACATAATCTTTAGCTGCTTCTTTTGGCTGTGATGTTGGAAATTCTTTACAATATAAAATCTAGGACCCTGCCCATATACAGTGAGGGATCCTTAGAGATCTTAACTATTGCCCTAGTTGTACAAATAGCAGCCATATCTTGATGAATGTAGGGGGCCTGGATAATTTAACACAATATACTTTGATGCCTGATGAAAATGCCTCTTTTTCTCCCCACTGATTTAATCTTCCTCCTGAGCATTACCCACATGGAATAGGGAGGATACAAAGGGACAACTTAACTTTGAGTTTGTTGAAAAATAGCATTTCAAGTGTTCAGTCACTTTGGGTAAATTATCAGTCTTTTAGTTTTCCTTTTTTCCTCTCTTCTTTTCTTTTCCAGAATGGCACTAGATGGAATCTGGAACTGTAAGGCTCTCTTATGTCATCATAAATGCAGGCAGAAAATGGCCACTTGGTCTGCGCTCTGTTTTTTAAACTCTTAAATGGTTTCAGCAAGTGTGAATGGTCTGTTCTCATCCCAAAACTGACCAATTAAGGTTGAGTCTCTGGTACTCACCACCTTAAACTGAGGAGTCTGCAGCACATTGGATCCTTCATCTTACCCTATGCAATATGAACTGTAGATTCTCACAGTTTTCCTGCATGACCTTTCCAGATCCCAAAGAAATGTGTAAGTTTAGCATTATCCACAGAGCCACACAGTAAAACAATGCTCTCCTTGAAGCTCACGATCCTTAATGATTGAGTTCCAATCCCTGAAGCTGTGCTGTAACTCTTCCACCCTTCGGAAGTTGCACCCTGCTGATCCTTACCAGGAAACCTGAAGTCTCTCCCAGACTGTGCCCTGGAACATGTCCTCAGCTTTCACCAAGAGGTGCAGAAAGCAGAGCCATTAACTCCTGATGCCCCCACATACATCACTGCCCTTCTTCCCCCAATCCTCTAGGACCAGATTAAGAGGCCTTCTCACCCACTCTTATGAAGTAGAAGTTTCTAAGGTATATTTTCAGTTTTCTCCACCCCTAGGTTATTATTGAATTTTATGATGGGGTCTTTCAGGAATAGTTCTTGATATACCCATCAAAGCTTAGTCAATTTAGATAATCCTCTTTTCTCCCCAATTCAGCTGATTCTCATGCCTATGACATTGAATATTCAAAATGCTTCTCTGGATGTTGAGAACTGTTGTTGTTTAGTCATTAAATCTTGGCTGACTCTTTGTGGTCCCATGGACTGTAACCCACAAGGCTCCTCTGCCCCTGGCATTTTCCAGGCAAGAATCCTGGAGTGGGTTGACATTTCCTTCTCCAGGGGATCTTCCTGACCAGGGATGGAATCCATGTCTCTGCTTGGCAGATAAATTCTTTACCATTAGCCACCTGGAAAGTCCCATGTTGAGAACTACCCTGAATTGCATGATCCCGATCAGTCACCAAATTAAACATACACCTCTGGCTGAAGAGAAGGAGATCAGGAAAAAAGAAATGGGAAACAAATAAACAAACACACAAACAAAAATTGAGGCATTTCAGAAATAGTATTGCTTTATTCACAAGGAATGAGCTTAAATTTCAGGCTGTATTCAGTCAATGTGAGGCAATGTCATGGTTTACTCTGAACCTCATGGAACTTTTTCTAAAAACACATGAACCTACTTAATAAGATATGTGCCCATTGTCTGAGAAAAGTTTGTAAGTGCCAAGACTAGCTGGGCATTTCCTTGACCCTTGATTATATGACCCCTCAACTAAGGAAGATAAAATCTTTCACCTGAACCTTTCTTGACTCCCCTAGATCTAAAACAGTTAGGTCCCAGACATTTTAACAACTGGCACATAGCATGTTTGTCACCCTTCAGGTCGTCAGATGAAATGTGAAATTTCTACTCTCATAAGATAAAGATACACAAGTGGATATGCCCCTTTATGAAAGATCCCAATTATACAGACTTCCTTTGCTGTCCATAAGCATGTTTCAGAGAGAACATTTGCAGTTCAAATGAGTCAAATCATCAAAAATTTATATCATCTGGATAAGAAAGTTGTCACATTTTGTGTTATTTCAAAATAGGAGTCAGGAGGATTCACCTTTTATTTTATAGGAAACAGGGCAGGTTGAAGACTTCATTTTGCCTAGTCTTTTCCCTAAGAATCATCACTGCAGCCCCCATTCATTTAATAAAATGAATTTTAATTATTATGTGGAAAGCACATTCTTAATGCATATCAAAGTATCTTCAGCTCCCCCATCTGTACATCTCAACAAAACTTTATAAAGTCAATTTTTGAGGTAAACAATTAGGTATGAGTTTTTCATTTGTTAGATTTCTATGACACAGAGAAATGAGTAAGGAGAAGCAAAGTTGGAAGAACAAAACAGGAGAGTTGCTCCAAAGAAGGCTCTAATAGAAGTCTAAGGACAAAAGGAACTGAGAGACAAGTCACCACCCAGAACCAGCGACCAGGTACCATTCAGATGGAGGATATTGAGAGTAGTGAGATGTACAGATGGGAAACTGAAAATATGTTGATGTGCATTAAGACTGTGCCTTTTGCATAATAATTAAATGACAGATTTTTTTATTGGATTTCCCTACTTTGATCCAAAATGCTCAAAGTAGAATGAATTGGGCCCTATCTATTCAGACTTGAAAGTATTTTTCATTAAAAGATATAATATGACACCTCATCAATAGGTGTAATTCTTATCATTTTTCAAAAAGTTGTATACTATTCCACTATGTATATATTAAAAATTACTTAGGAGCCCTTGACTGCAACACTTTTCAGAAACTGCAATTCATTTTCTCTGCATTGACTGCAAAGGTCATGTTTCCCCTGAGACCTGCCAGGATCAAGAATGTATTTCTATCTCCAGGGATCAAGAATATGTTACAGGCAGTTCAAAAAAGAGAAGTACAAATCTTCCTTAATTCAAGATGGGATTCCATCTTGATCAACCCATTGCTACAAGATACAGAGTACAGCTCCTGTGCTATATGAGAAGTACCTTTTAATATGAAACAATTCATGTAATCATGCACACATTGTTGTATTTAAAATGGATAACCAACAGGGACCTACTCTATAGCACAGGGAACTCTGCTCAGTGTAATGTGGCAGCCTGGACGAGAGGGGGGTTTGAGGGAAAATGGATACATGTGTATGTGTGGCTGAATCCCTTCACTGTCCACCTGAAATTATCACAACATTGTTAATCAGCTATACCCCAACGCAAAAGAAAAGTTTTAAAACAATTATAAAAGGAGGAGTGCATCGCAAGAATAAACAGGCAAAGATAATTTGCAAACTATAGAAAGGATCTTCTGAGAGCATTTTCTTTTTTTTTTTTTTTTCCTTTCTTTTCTTGTCATGTTAAATATGTGTGATGTTGAAGACAGAAACTAAATACACTTTTTAACAGTTTTGGACATTTTGCTGAGTGATGATGCTGCCTGAGATACCTTCACCCCACCCATTTCCCCAAATGCTTTCCTCATTAAAGAACTCCACCCTGCTGCTCAGAGATGAAACAAGGAACCAGCTCACTTTCTCCCCAATTGTTTATCTACCATATTTTTTTTTTTTAATTTTAGGAAGGACACTTAGCATGAGATCTACCCTCTTGATAAATTTTTCCAGTATCAGGGTCTTTTTCAATGAATCAGTTCTTCATGTTAGGAGGCCAAAGTATTGGAGTTTCAATTTCAGCATCAATCCTTCCAATGAATATTAGGGTTAATTTCTTTTAGGATTGACTGGCTTGATCTCCTTCCAGTCCAAGGGACTCTCAAGAGTCTTCTTCAACACCACAGTTTGAAAGCATCAATTTTTTGGCACTCAGTCTTCTTTATGGTCCAAATCTTACATCTATACTTGACTACTGGAAAAACCATAGCTTTGACTAGATGGAATTTTGTCACCAAAGTAATGTCTCTGCTTTTTAATATGCTGTCTAGGTTAGTCATAGCTTTTCTTCCAAGGAGCAAGTGTCTTTTAATTTCATGGCTGCAGTCACCTCTGCAATGATTTTGAAGTCCAAGAAAATAAAATCTGTCACTGTTTCCATTTCTCCCATCTATTTGGTATGAAGTGATGGGACCAGAAGCCATGATCTTCATTTCTTGAATGTTGAGTTTTAAGCCAGCTTTTTCACTCTCCTCTTTCACCTTCATCAAAAGGCTTTTTAGTTCCTCTTCACTTTCTGCCATTAGGGTGGTGCCATCTGCATATCTGAAGTTATTGATATTTCTCTTGGCAATCTTGATTCCAGTTTGACCTTCATCCAGTCCAGCATTTTGTATGAGGTACTCTACATATAAGTTAAGTAAGCAGCATGACAGTATACAACCTTGCGGTACTACTTTCCCAATTTTGAACCAGTTCATTGTTCTTTATCTGGTTCTAACTCTTGCTTATTGACCTGCATACAGGTTTTTCAGGAGGCAAGTTCAGTGGTCTGATATTCCCATCTCTTTAAGAATTTTCCACAGTTTGTTGTGATCCACACAGTCAAAGACATTAGCATAGTCAATAAAGCAGAAGTAGATGTTTTATCTGAATCCCCTTGCTTTTCTGATGATCCAACAGATGTTGGCAATTTGATCTCTGGTTCCTCTGTCTTTTCTTAAAGTAAATCCTACTCTTCAAATCAGACTGCCATTCCAAAGTATATCCTGTTAAAAACCTTGAGAATTTTCATCTACAGGTTACCATGGAGAACATTAGTTAACCAGCAGCATGCTTGACTCTGGTTAACCCCCCTAAGCATCCAAACAGAGAAAATAACCATGATCAAGCAACTTCTTTTTATCAAGAATATTGGCACTGCTTTATTGCTCCTTTGTAAATCAAACACCATGATTTTTACATTTGATTCAGCTCAAGTTATTAGTATTCAGCCTGAGCTGGTTGATTGCAGAAGGACATCCTTTCTTCCATCTTTTCAAGAATACATACAAGTACCAGCCTGTGCTCTTGGAGGAAGATAGAGCTGATTAGGTCTACAAATTGGCAGTCATACTCAGCATTTGTTCTTCATAACCTTCAACTCTGACTTGATTTGGAACATGCCTGTTGATTCCAAAGCATTAATCAGATAACTCTTGATTTGCTACAGTGCATAACAATGCTTTGTCATTAGACAATACTAAATAAATCTTTGTTTAAAATAACAGGCAATTCAAAACAAAGTTATTTTATTTCACTTCAAAAGAAATTGAATGCTTATTGACTAATTGATAAACAAGCTGCCTACATAATGATTACCAAACCTATGTACACAACAGAATCACTCAGGATGCTACACTTATTAATCAGAAACCCTGGAAGCAGGGAAGAATAATCTCTAGTTTGAAAATGTTTCCCCTGCAGAAAGTAAGAAGTAATAAGAATCTGAACTTGTTGCTAGATGATTGTAATCATGAAACCTTTGGAGAATAATCATTACTACAGCTCTATTTCAATTAGAAGATTAGCTAAACAAAACAAATGACACTTCACATGGTAGTAACTATTTTATAAAACAAAACAAAACAAAAATCTATTTTACAGCTATGATTTTCATGTATAAGTGCCCCTATTTAATATCAACAAAGTTGAGTGAACACTAATAGTTGTTGTTTCCTTGGATACTAATTGAATTATAGACAATAATTAAGTTATTATTAATGCAGCACCTTTTAAAAGTTTTATTTGTCTCAATAGTATCTTCATACATTTGAAAATGTATATGTGTATGTGAGTTAATGTGAAAGAAAAGCATACCTATTCAATCTACAAGTTTGCTTGGTCCCTTCAGAAATTCTCTGACCACTTTGAATATTCCTTCTTGCTCCTTCCCAAGATATTTAGAGACACCACAGTAAAGCCACTCTTCAGGAGGATATGGCCCAAGTTTGAAGGCTGGGTCTCTTTGCAGTTAAAAATTATCCTGATATTAGCTAACAAGTCATTATATAATAGTACCACTTCCCTTACTACAATATTTAGCTATTCAGATGTTTTAAACAGCATCTTTTGATTTGTCCTTATCATATCCCTCTCAGATAAGATACTATTTACCTTCATTTTCTAACTGTGGATACTGACATACAGAGAGGTTAAGTGATTTGCTTCAGGCTTTCAGATACAGTTGAAATTTCTAAATCCCCTGACTGGCAGTTTCCTGTTTGATCTGTGAGACAGCACTGCCCCTCCCAGGTAGTTAATGGTATAGAGGGAGGAATGCAAGAATGCTGGAAGTTTGTCTTTGACTCTAGTGCACCTGCTTGTGTATGTCAAGGTAGTGGTATAGACTTACTGACAAGATCAAACGGGACCGTTTATTTAAGAGCTAACTGCAGTATAGAAAAAAAAAGAAGGTTAAGTCACATTCAAGAGCAAACAGCATTTGGGAGAAGAGGCCTAAAGATCAAAATTTTCAGAAGCTTGCTATATGTCTATGGAAAAGAAACTTAAAAGAAAAAAAAAATTAGAATGTACTTTAGGGACTGTCAAACTAAGCCACATCTTATAGACTGAATAGTGTCCACCAAAATTTATATGCAAATCCCTAACCCCTACTACTTCAAAATGTGACTATATATTGAGATAGGACCTTTTGAGAGGGGATGAAGTTAAAATAAGGCCAGCAAGGTGAGCCCTAATCCAGGCTGCCTGACTGGCACCCTTATAAAAAGAGGAAATGTGGATACAAAGACCGGAGAGATCTACATGCTCAGAGAGACAGCCGTGTGAGGTGGCAGCAAGAAGGAGGTCATCAGCAAGCAACAGAGAAAGGCCTCTAGTGGCATCCACCCTGAAGACACTTTGATCTTAGAATTACAGCTTCCAGAATTATGAGACAATAACATCTTTGTTTAAGCCACTCCATCTCCAGTATTTTTTCACTGTAGCCCCAGCAGACTATGATATCATCTGTTTTGTAGATCAATCCAGGAAGGTGAAGGGACGTTCCTAATGCCACAGCGGTGCACTTGTCCTTTGCTGCACTTCTGGGGTCCTTTCCTGGGCCACCCACCTGTGCCAGTGCTGTCAGAGACTCACGTGTACTCGCCCCAGATTCACCTCTATATGGTGGTGCTCGCACTGAAGATTCCATCTGAGGGCTTTGCGTCTGGCTGCAGGCTCACCCTCAGCCTGCGTGCGGAGCACACAGGGTCCCAAACAGGTAAAGCCCTGGAAAGGCCCTCAGCAAGCGATAGACAGAGATGTGGTGAACACATACCCTCCAGCTTCCTCACTACTTGACTGGGGTAACTCTATGGCTTTTCTCTACACCATCCCCTAGAATTCTCCAGTGGGGATCAGCTTGAACTGCCCACAGCAATAGCTGGTGATAATGTTACCAAGTCCTAGCTTGCTCTTCTCACCGCACAAGAGGCCAATGAATCTGAGAGACAAGGTATTGAGGCAAGGAATACGACTTTATTCGAAGAGCTGACTGACTGAGGATATGGCAGACTAATGTCTCAAAATAACCATCTTGTCGGGGTCTGGATGCCAGGTTCTTCTATGGATCACAGATGGAAAGAAGTGAGGAAACAAAGTAAAAAGGCTGTTAATCTTGCAAATATCTCCTAGAATGGTGAGCCTCAGAAGAGGGATGTGATCATTTCTTTCTTCTTCCTGCAATCTAGAGGTGGACAGGGCTATGAATAAAGGCACTTTAGCTTAAAGGTCTGGAAGAGGGGGCAGGAGTCTCTGAAGCAGGCCATTTTGTGTGATTATAATAACAAAAGTGGCAAGAAAAGAGTTAAAGTCAAATAAACAATAATGCACCTCTTTTGGGGTTCTTTCCTTCCCTATTACACATTTTCAGTTTCCTATCAATGATTCTTAGGGTTACCTCCCAAATAAATCACTTTCCTTCAAAATCTTGCTTGAGATCTGATTTTGGAGGAACCAAAACCAAAATACTATCTCCATGTGCCTCTGGCCTAAATCCTTGTGGACAGGCTTGAGATCTGACAGTAGGTGATTCCAAAAAAACATGAACATCTCTGAAGGTTCTGCTGAACCAACAGAATTCTTTAATAGGAATATAATCCTCTTAGCTTTGAGATAGTTATAATAGTTAAGTTAGCTTTCAGAATAAACCAATCCTGAAATCTCCTTGTTCTGACTCTTTCCTCTTGTTCTATAAATAAGCTCATGTTTACCCTTCAAAAATTCATTCTTCCTTGCCTCTGTGCCCTCTTCTAGTTTCTGCTGAAGTCACTGAAACGTCTCTGGAAAAAAGATCCAGCAAGCGTACTGCCAAATCAGGCACACACCTCTCAAGTTTTACCTTATATAAAAGACTTAATGCGGTCTAACTTTTTCACTTTTTCCTTATATTTTAAGATTCATGACATCCTTTCTTACCCCCAAATCAGAAAATTATTCTCCTGCATTTTCCTTGAGCTTTAAGGTTTGATTTTTATATTTAAATCTTATTCTAGGTGAACTTCAATTTTAAATGTTATTACAGTATAGTTGTTTCACAAAGAGTTGTGTTAGCTGCTGCTGTACAGAAAAGTGAATTGGCTAGATGTGTATATATAAACATATATATATCCCTTCTTTATTGGATTTCCTTCCCATAGAGGTCACCACAGAGCACTGAGTAGAGTTTCCTCTGCTATATCATGGGTTCTCATTAGTTATCGATTTTATACATAGTAGTGTTTCTATTTATCCTACAAAGGCTAATAAAGTTTTGACAAGAGAACACACTGGTCATAGCAAACACCCTCTTCCAACAACACAAGAGAAGATTCTACACGTGGACATCACCAGATGGTCAACACCGAAATCAGATTGACTATATTTTTTGCAGCCAAAGATGGAGAAGATCTATACAGTCAGCAAAAACAAGACCAGAAGCTGACTGTGGTTCAGATCATAAACTCCTCATTGTTTAAATTGAAGAAGGCAGGGGAAACCACTAGACCATTCAGGTGTGACCTAAATCAAATCCCTTACAATTTACAGTGGATATGACAAATGGATTCGAAGAGTTAGATCTGATAGACAGAGTGCCTGAAGAACTATAGACAGAGGTTCGTGACATTGTACAGGAGGCAGTGATCAAGACCATCCCTAAGAAATAAGAAATGCAAAAGGCAAAATAGTTGTTGGAGGAGGCCTTAGAAATAGCTGAGAAAGGAAGACAAGCAAAAGGCAAAGAAGAAAAGAAAAGATATACCTATTTAAATGCAGAGTTCCAAAGAATAGCAAGGAGAGATAAGAAAGCCTTCCTCAGCAATCAAGGCAAAAAAAAAAAAAAAAAAGAGGAAAACAACAGAATGGGAAAGATTAGATATCTCTTCAAGAAAATTAGAGATACCAAGGGGACATTTCATGCAAAGATGGGTACAATAAAGGACAGAAATGGTAGGTATCTAACAGAAGCAGAAGATATTGAGAAGAGGTGGCAAGAATACACAAAGAACTGTACCAAAAAGATCTTCACAACCCAGATAATCACGATGGTGTGATCACTCACCTAGAGCCAGACATCCTGGAATGCGAAGTCAAGTGGGCCTTAGGAGACATCACTATGAACAAAGCTGGAGGTGATGGAATTCCAGATGAGCTATTTCAAATTCTAAAAGATGATGCTCTGAAAGTGCTGCACTCAATATGCCAGCAAATTTGGAAAACTCAGCAGTGGCCACAGGACCAGAAAAGGTCAGTTTTCATTCCAAACCCAGAGAAAGACAATGCCAAAGAATATTCATACTACTGTACAATTATACTCATCTCACACGCTAGCAAAGTAATGCTCAAAATTCTCCAAGCCAGGCTTCAACACTACATGAACCGCAAACTTCAGGATGTTCAAGCTGGATTTAGAAAAGGCAGAGGAACCAGAGATCAAATTGCCAATATCCACTGTATCATCGAAAAAGTAAGAGAGTTTCAATAAAACATCTGCTTCTGCTTTATTGACTATGCCAAAGCCCTTGACTTTGTGGATCACAACAAACTAAGAAAATTCTTAAAGGGATGGGAATACCAGACCACTTGACCTGCCTCCTGAGAAATGTGTATGCAGGTCAAGAAGTGACAGTGAGAATTGGACATGGAACAACAAAGTGGTTCCAAATCAGAAAAGGAGTACACCAAGGCTGTATATTGTCACCCTGCTTATTTAACTTCTGTGTGTAGTGCATCATGCATCATGAGGTCTTCCCTTGTCACTCAGACAGTAAAGTGTCTGCCTAAAATGCAGGAGACCCGGGTTTGATCCTTGGTTCGGGAAGATCCTCTGGAGAAGGAAACGGCAACCCACTCCAGTACTCTTGTCTGGAAAATCCCATGAACGGAAGAGCCTGGTAGGCTACAGTCCATGGGGTCGCAAAGAGATGGACATGACTGAGCGATTTCACTTCATAGTGCATCATGAGAAGTGCTGGACTGGATGAAGCACAGGCTGGAATCAAGATTGCCAGAAGAAATATCAATAACCTCAGATATGCAGATGACAACACACTTATGGCAGAAAGTGAAGGACTAAAGGGCCTCTTAATGAAAGTGAAAGAGGAGAGTGAAAAGTTGGCTTAAAACTCAACATTCAGAAAACTAAGATCATGGCAACCAGTCCCATCACTTCATGGCAAATAGATGGGGAAACAATGGAAACAGTGAGAGACTTTATTTTTGGGGGCCTCCAAAATCACTGCAAATGGTGACTGCAGCCATGAAATGAAAAGATGCTTGCTCCTTGGAAGAAAATCTATGACCAACCTAGAAAGCATATTAAAAAGCAGAGACATTACTTTGCTGACAAAAGTCTGTCTAATCAAAGCTGTGGTTTTTCCAGTAGTCATGTACTGATGTGAGAGTTGGATATAAATAAAACTGAGCACTGAAGAATCGATGCTTTTGAACTGTGGTGGTGGAGAAGACTCTTCAGAGTCACTTGGATGGCAAGGAGATCCATCCAGTCCATCCTAAAGGAAATCAGCCCTGAATATTCATTAGAAGGACTTATGCTGAAGCTGAAATTCCAATACTTTGGTCACCTTATGCGAAGAACTGACTCAGTGGAAAAGACCCTGATGCTGGGGAAAATTGTAGGTGGGGGAAGAAGGGGACAACAGAGGATGAGATGGTTGGATGGCATCACTGACTCAATGGACATGAGTTGAGTATACACTGGGATTTCATAATGGACAGGGAGTCTTGGCGTGCTATAGTCCATGGGGTTTCAAAGAGTCAGACACGACTGAGCGACTGAACTGACTGACTGACTTCTATATGTGACAAAATTGAACATTCACATATATGGTACAATTGTTACTGCTCAGTCAATAAGTTGTTTCTGGTTCTTTGCAACCCAATGGACTGTAGCTTGCCAGATTCCTCTGTCCATGGGATTTCCCAGGCAAGAATACTGGAGTGTGTTGTCATTTCCTTCTCCAAGGGATATTTCCCTACTCGGGATCAAGTCTGCATCTCCTGCATTATCAGGTAGATTCTTTACTGCTGAGCCACCAGGGAAGTGCCTTCATATATATGAAAAAGTTGAACATTCACTTCTACAGTCTTTCCATTCCAGCTTTTTTGGTTCATCTCTCATCCAAATCTCCCCCTATATTTCTAATCATGAATTCATTTCTACTTTATGCTTTCCTCTTCTGCTGACTCTGGGAATTCCCTCAAGGTTTGACCATTGGCCTATTTCTGTTTTCATATCACATTCTCCTTTTGGTCAGTCTTATATTCAGCTTTATATTTTTACTCTTCTTTTGTATTTATGGCACTTTATTCAAAAGTAAAACTTATTTTTTCCCATCCCACCAATGAAATGTCCTGTTTCTCCAATATTCTATTTTGAGTTTGACTAATCATACTAATATCTGTTATGCATATCATATCTAAGAGCTGTCTTAGATTCTCTTCATTCTTGCCTCAAATCACATTTCAATAAATTAATCATCAATTTTTGATTATTTTAATTCCCAAATATTTATTACTTCACCTCCCCTTGGCCCCATCTATATCTTTACTAGCCAGGTCAATATATTAATAATGTTTTGCCCAGACCATTTAGATACTTACTGTTTTCAGTACCATAAAAAATCCATCCTCCTGAATGCCCTAGAACAGTGCAATAGTTATAGAAATTACTACTGCTTACCAACATTTTAAGTTCTTCACCCCTGCTGCTCATAGGAAAAAAACAGCCTTTTTAGATGTCTTACAGTTGAGGAGGACCACACAATGGTTTATGTAGGAAGTGGTTATTTCCATGTGAAAGTTATGAAAAGTCCATGTGTGTTTCCAATCTATATTTCCTTGGGTTGTCAACCAAAAAGATTGTACAGTCCCATTAGTTAGGGCTTTTCAGTGGATATTTAGAGCTGAATCTTCAGTTCTTCCAGCCAAAGCCATAGACACTTGGGAACCATTTTATTAAAACCACTTTCCAGACTTCCATAACTGATAGAGCGTCTTCAACAAAATTTTCAGCATATTGCTCTCCTACATGAAATCCTCCAATAGTTTTCTGATTGTTCTTTAAGTTTAGTACAGGCATCTGCCATAGTGAAGGAAGAGCTTTCAAATGTGATCTCTGCTCATCTTCATCACTTATGCTCAGTACCTTCATTTTATATAATAATATACTAAATGATTGTTTTGTATATCCAATACATGCCTTCACACCTTTGCTTATTATTGTTCTATCTTGAGTTTCATTCTACTATTATTTAATTGGATGACTTCTCTTCAAGGTTTAAGATTCCACTCAGGTGTCAGCACCTCCAAGTAAACAACTGAAAACTTTGAAGCAGATAAACTTTCCAGGAAATGTTTGAAATTTATATTTTTTTATCTGCAGTTTTTAGCACACTGCCTTATACTTAATAGCTACTCAATGGATGTTTCTGGAACTCATCCTGAATTAATTAAAAAATATGTTTTCATTTAAAAATGTTTAACTTATTGAAGGGGATAGGGAACTAATTATAATGATAAACTTTATGAATATCTCAAGGATACAAGGAAAATATTATGTTGATAAAGAACAATAGCCAGAGCATTTGAGCAGGTCTAACTACCAGATCTCAACTGTATGAATATAAAATAAGAGCATTTTCTTTTTGCTTGGCTGTTTTCATTCATTTTCTTTTCTTTCTTGATAGTTCTTTATCTTTTATTTTACATAATTTACTGTTGCATTGCAGATGTACTTTTTGATTATGCTATGGTAGCTTTACTCTGTAAGCTGGACCTACTACTATGTGCATAAGAATTGGAAAGGGAGGAAACATTTTCTCTTTCAAAAATATCCATCATGCTCAATTGCAGTTCTTTATCTCTAAATATATGAAACAAAGAATCATGATATTATTGATCTAAAGGTATTTTGAGAGGATGTCTCATTCATCTGTCTAGAAACAGTCATATCAACAGAAGAAAAGTTAATACTAGGGATTTCTATTTCTGCATCAAGCACCAAGATGAGGAACTTTATATACAAGCATTCAATAATTAATTTTCTTAGTATTTTAATCCTTCTTATTCATGATTATTCTTTGGGATCATCAGGACTAGATTTAGAGAAACAAGACATTTAAAGTAATGAGTTTTATTTTAGGTAAGTCTTTCTGCATGGCTACAAAGTAGGTTTTGCATTGGTCCAGAGTCAAGGCAACTGTTTAGTCTATAGCTGAGGTTGCTATTATAAAAGGGAATAGATTAGGGGCTTATAAACAACAAACATTAAGATCTTACAATTCTGGAGGCTTAGAAGTCCAAGATCAGGGCACTGGCAGATTCAGTGTCTGGTGAGAACTCTCTTCTTGGTTGCAGAAGGCTGAATCTTGTATCTCAGACAAAAGAGAGCAGAGACAGGAAATAAGCTCTCATGTCTCTACTTATAAGGGTGCTAATTCCATTCAAACCTAGACAGCATAGTAAAAAGCAGAGACATCATTTTGCTGACAAAGTTGTGTATAGTCAAAGCTATGATTTTTCCAGTAGTCATGTGTAGATGTGAGAGCTGGATCATAAACAAAGCTGAACACTGAAGAATTGGCATTTTTGAATTGTGGTGCTAGAGTAGGCTACAAAGAGGTCAAAGTAGTCATTCCTAAAGGAAATCAACCATGAATATGTATTGGATGCTGAATCTGAAGCTCCAATAGTTTTGCCACCTGATGTGAAGGGTTGGCTCATTGGAAAGGACCCTGATGATAGGAAAGATTGAAGGCAAAAGTGAAAAAAGTGGTAGAGGATAAAATGGTTAGATAGAATCATGGACTCAATGGACACTGATCTGAGGGAACTTTGGGAGATAGTGAAGGACAGGGAAGCCTGGAACACTGTAGTCCTTTAGGTCACAAAGAGTCGGACATGACTTAGTGACTGGACAACAACAATCCTGTTCATAAGGGCTCCAGTTTCATGATCCAGGTTATTCCTAAAAACCTCTCCTAATGCTTTCACATGTGGAGTGAGGACTCAGCATTTGAGTTTGGGGTGGAGTAACTTAAATTCACTCTATAATAGCAACTCTCAGATTTAATGTGAAAATTTAAGTACTCTGCATTTTCCTCTGGAGCTGTTTTTCTCTACTTGTCATCAGAGTTCCTAGAATCTACACACTTCTTCTCTGAATATCCAACTATCTCAAGACATTATTAGTATGAGGGACTTAGAATTGCTGTGTGCAGTGACAGAGTTCTGTGAACATACAGAAATGTGGGCCAAAGGCAAGATCCTTACCTCTGATACAGCACAGCCAATCAATTTCCCCCACTCCTTTCCTAGGCAATATATAAAGTTTTTCTTGCTGTTAACTTTGGTTTATTCTTCAAACTCCTTATTAGATATTTTGGCTTAAAGTAGCCTCATCCTATTTTGAAATATTTTTTTCCTAAATATATGTTATTCATTCACTTATGCTCTATTTCTGTGAAGAATCTGAAACTTTGAGAAGTTAATAAGTATCCCAAACTATGCAACCCTTTAAATGTCAGGTCTTCCACTCTATGACCAACTTCACATAACATTACTACCAAAGATTAGAATGTGTTGTGTTAGCCCCTCAATCTTGTCCGAATCTTTGCGACCACATGGACTGTAGCCTGCCAAGCTCCTCTGCCCATGGGATTCTCCAGGCAAGAATACTGGAGTGGTTTGTCATTCCCTTCTTGAGGAGGTCTTCCTGACCCAGGGACCAGACTCAAGTCTCCTGCATTGCAGGTAGGATCTTTACTGTCTGAGCCAGCAAGGAAGCCCCCATAATTTAGAGATAGGATCTAAATTATGGCTCAGATTTCTTCATGCCAAATCAGTGACAAGAGGTTCACATGCCCACAAATTATTCAACACAATTATTAAAGAATTATGGTCACCCAACCTAGTCTATGCTAATTTCAAAAGGCTCAAAGCATTAATGGCATGACTTAAAATAAAACAAAAGGATAAATCTCTTTCCTGATCTCATGAAAGGACATTTTAAATTGTTGATGTGTCACTTTATAAATCTGATGTTAGCAATCAATCCCAAGTCTGTGTATGCTGCAATATGAGTTTTTTTTTAATAAAGAGTAATATAATGGAAAATTTAGTATATATTTTTCATGGATCATATTCCAGAAATGCTGGATTTCCCTTAGAGGAGATTATTAATGAGACTTTTTATTTAAATGATCTATTTATCATTGCCCCTAATAAGGGGCTTCCCTGGTCACTCAGACATTAAAGAATCTGCCTGCAATGTGGGGGGTCTGGATTCAATCCCTGGGTCCTGAAGATCCCCCAGAGGAGGGAATGGCAACTCATTCCAGTATTCTTGTTTGAGGAATCCTAATACATACTTTATCACCAAGGAATATTGATATTTCAAAGTAATCCTTAAAGCATCTTTTCAGCTACTCTTCCATCACCATGAATTAAGTTCTTATTATCTTGTATGCAAACCATCAGACTTGAAGTTAGGGAAGAAGCCAAGCACTGCTTTGAGTCCCAAGCACTGTCCAGAGAATCATACAATATGTAAACACATTCCACACAAGCAAACATGATCATTTTTAACTAACAACAAAATTGTGTCTAAATCGTTACTTAATTTATAAAATTGTGACATGGGTGGCTCAGATGTTAAAGAATCTTCTTGCAATGCAGGAGAGCCTGGATTCAATTCCTGGGTAAGGAAGATCCCCTAGAGAATGAAAAGTCTACCCAGTCCAGAATCCTTGGGTTTCCCTCATGGTTCAGCTGGTAAAGAATCCACCTGCCTGTGGGAGAATGGGCTTGATCCCTGGGTTGGGAAGATCCCCTGGAGAAGGGAAAGGCAACCCACTCCAGTATTCTGGCCTGGAGAATTCCATGGACTGTATAGTCATGGGATTTTGGCAGTGTGAATCACAACAGACTGTGGGAAATTCTTCAAGAGATGAGAATACCAGACCACCTGACCTGCCTCCTGAGAAACCTGTATGCAGGTCAGGAATCAACAGTTAGAACTGGACATGGAACAACAGACTGGCTCCAAGATGGGAAAGGAGTATGTCAAGGCTGTATATGTCACCCTGCTTATTTAACTTATATGCAGGGTACATCATGAGAAATGCTGGACTGGATGAATCACAAGCTAGAATCAAGATTGCTGGGAGAAATATTGATAACCTCAGATATGCAGCTGACACCACAACCTTTATGGTAGACATTTAAGAGGAACTAAAGAGCCTCTGGATGAAAGTGAAAGATGAGAGTGAAAACGGTGGCTTAAAACTCAACATTCAGAAAACTAAGATCATGGCATCCAGTCTCATCACTTCATGGCAAATAGATGGGGAAACAATGGAAACAATGAGAGACTTTATTTTCTTGGGCTCCAAAATCACTTCAGATGGTGACTCAGCCATGAAATGAAAAGATGCTTGCTCCTTGGAAGAAAAGTTATGACCAACCTAGACAGCATATTAAAAAGCAGAGACATTACTTTACCAGCAAAGGTCTGTCTAGTCAAAGCTATGGCTTTTCCAGTAGTCATGTATGGATATGAGAGTTGGACCATAAAGAAAGCTGAGCACCGAAGAACTGATGCTTTTGAACTGTGGTGTTAGAGAAGACTCTTGAGAGTCCCTTGGATGGCAAGGAGATCCAGTCAGTCAATTCTAAAGGAAATCAGTACTGAATATTCATTTGAAGGATTGATGCTGAAACTGAAACTCCAATAATTCGGCCAGCTGATGCAAAGAACTGACTCATTGGAAAAGACCCTGATGCTGGGAAAGAGTGAAGGCAGGAGGAGAAGGGGACAGAAGAGGATGAGATGGTTGGATGGCATCACCAACTTGAAGGACATGAGTTTGATCAAGCTCTGGGAGTTGGTGATGGACAGGGAAGCCTAGTGTGCTACTATCCATGGGGTCGTAAATAGTCGGACAAGACTGAGTGACCAAACTGAACTGAACTGATAGAGAAAAAGAGGCCCATAGCAGAAGGAAAAGTGTGATCCCATTGTGATTATATAAAACCACTTTCAAAGAAAAAAAAAAATTCAACCATTTCTTGGCTTATGATTTTCAACGAATTAATGAGCCGTAGAATATTAAAATTTTCTTAGAAGACCATTAGTTCTCAAGGATGTATAAGTGTGAGAATCTTTTTGCACAAGAATTGTATTCATTATTATAGCTCACCCACTAATCAACCAAAAGGGTGTAGGTTTTGCAATGTCATTAGAGAGAATAATTTTTGTACCAATTTCTGTTATAAATTTCCCAGGCATTTCTATACCTGGTAAGAAATGACAGTTGAAAGGAAAATAAAGAGAATTACTTTGTAGTGGTCTAACAGGCTAAGTCTATAAAATTAAAGGCAAGAAATAGCTTAAAATGTACATAATGTTCTGTTATCTGACTAATGTACATCATTAGGATTAAAGTGGAACAAAAGAGTAATTAAGAGTTGTTTGAGAGCAGATGCCAGCATTTTCAATTATAACAGTACACAAACCATTAACACATTGCAGAGTCGGCAGCATTAGGACAGGATCTATGCTTTAAGCTCTTGTCTCTTCCTTGTGGTCACATGGTGGCCTCCACCGCAATGTGACCACAGAAAACCAAGGTTTTCTGATCAGAATAACCCCCTGCAGGGCACTCCCTTCCTCATGTTCTCTCCTTCTGTCTCAACAGTCTCACCCTTCTCACCCTCAGCAGATACTGGTCAAGCACAATCTTTTAAAAAAAATAATGGTTCAATTGATCTCAAATAGTTGATAGGATATCTTCTGCGTGTCCTCTAAATTATCGTTATGCTGAACTCTTTTTCACTCCTGCCCTTTAGCAGCATCACTTCACATTGATTTTTAGCATTTCTGATGTAATTGGAGTGAGAGAGTGTGTCCAGCAGGAACAAAAGTCCATCCACCAGAAAAGCTTTTCAGATATCTATTTATGGCTCACCTGTGCAAAGGCAAGATTTGAATCTGATTAGGAAGAAATGGGAAAATCCCTGTGTTTTTCCCATTTCTCCAAACAAATAGAAACGTCCCTCAGGGGAAGCCTCCAACAGGCTTTTCCTGTTCTCGTAAACTTTTATCTTTGTTGATACTAGGCTCAGTTACATCAGAATATTTTACTTTTGGAGACATTGCTCATCAATTCTTTTCAGCGTGTATAAAGTGAGTACCTGAGCTGTGCCCCAAGGCAATATTAAACATTCCCTTCCTACTAAATGATTTTCTGTCAGCTAGTGTGTTTGGCACCCTTGGGAATGGCAGAGATTCATTTGTAAAGAAATATGCTGCACAGTCATAATTTTAATCCACCAAATCAATAGCATTCAGATTTTTAAAAAAGATAACCAAGGTGCTATCAATAAGGGGGAAAAAAATCTCTATTCTTTACAGCCAGATCATTTCCACAAATCTAATTATTTGGCTATTGAAAAACCACAGCGTTATAATCCCAACTGGATGCGTTAAACCATTAGAATGTAAAGCTTCAGAAAACGTCAATCAGAAAACTTCCAAGAACGATTCATTACCACTTTCACGATGTGACGTTGAAAGTAGTTTATCTCTATGCACCAGACGTGAGGAAAACAGATAAGTGGTTTTAAACTGGCTGCAACAATGATCAGATAATATGGTACATTCACTCCTCTCTGTCATGAATCACAGAGTTTTATACTATCCACTTAATATCCTCCTGCGTTTTACAGCCTAATGCAGTAATGTCAAACATTTTAATTCTCCAAAGGACAAATGAATCATAAATGTTACAACCAGACACAGGTCTTGCTGTTTATTGGCATGCTGAGATGGCAGAGATATGACACTTTCATTTAAAACTAGAATTGGATTTCTGACTGATGTAGTTTTTGACACAGAACTCATGCATTTCTGTGCTGTGAGTGAAAAATTGTTTCTGTCACCAGCTGTTGGGACTGGTCACTTGCAGAGGCCTATTTTTAAAGGCAATTTCTTCATTCCCAAAGATTTCTTGACCAGTTGGGTTCTCAATCTTAGTGCCACCAATTCGGACATGTTATGGTACATTTGGTTTCACTGACAAAGAGTGAGAAAAAAATTACTTTCCATCTGTCAGTAAAGAAAGTTCTTCTTTCAGTGTCTCTGACTTAGACACTTAAAGAAGACCCATCAATATTTCTTTTGGAGGTAGGCTTAGTATTGATGAACTCTTTCAGTTTTTGCTTGTCTGAGAAGTTCTTTATCTCTCTTATCCTAAATGATGATCTTGCTGGGTAGAGCATCCCTTTCAGCACTTTCAATGTGTGATGCCATCCCTTCTAGCCTTCAAAGTTTCTACAGAGAAATCAGCTCAAAGCCTTATGGGGATTCTCTTGTATATGACTTTGTTTCTATCTTGCTGCCTTTAGAATTCTCTCTTTAACTTTTGCCATGTTAATTATGATATGCTGAGATTTGTGGTTTCTGCTGCTGCATTTACAGTGTGGGAGAAAGAAATGAATTGTGCCATTAGAAGAGTTTAGGCAGAAGCACACATTACAAATTAAACTAAGAGAATTTCTGTGCAGCTATCTCTAGGTGAAGGGTGATAGTAGTCTACCAGATTTGTAATTTATAACCTCTATTTGCACTCAGATAGCTGTGTTCCCCTCTCAGTGAACTGGCGATAACATTATCATCTATTTCAAAATATATTGCAAGAAAATGTTTAAAAGTGCTCACTTAAAAAAGGAATCCAGCACACTTTGTCATATGAGAAATGGAAGCTGCTATCCTTGTTATCAATAAAAGCTCTAACCAGCTTGGCTCTCAAGTATCCAATTTCTTATTTGTACAACATCTGTTGTTTGTTTCTCAAAACGTTATTTTAAGAGAATAAGTGCCAGCAGAAAACATATACCACTAAGACTCTGTTCAGGAATCCAGAAACTTTCATTTCCATTGCAAGTAGAAATAGAAAACTATGGTTTAAGTGCAATTAAGAAAACTTTATATACTTACTAATGTCCAAAGAATCTGCCAAATAATCTGAAGAAATTATTTTGTAGGTAAAATAAGCACTAATGAGTTTATATACTTTGAGACCAGAGATAGAAGCAGAACTTAAGGCCAGTGTCTCTGACTTCAAACTCACACTTAAGCTAAACTAAGTCAACTCATTTAGGTTATGTGTGATGATAAGCCATTTGTGAAGAGGATAAAAATTGAAGCATCCTACATTCCTAATCTAACCAATAAATGTAATTGATGTTTAAAAGATAAAAGAGAGAAGACAAAAGGAAAGAGTTCATATGAAACTTGAAAGTAAAGCTACCAGTGAATGACTCTTTAGAAGTAACAAGGAAGTCAGAGTTACTGGAAATTAGTCTTTTAGATTTTCTCTCTCTCTCTTTTTTTTTTTTTTTTTTTGCAGCTAGCAGAAAATTTCTTGATTTTAAAATTTTTTTGGAGTACTGTTGATTTACAATGTTATGTTAGTTTCAAACACACAGCAAATTGAATCATATTTTTTTTTCAGATTCACTTTTTTGAGTTCTTTTTCAGATTTTTTTCCATATAGGTTATGACAGAATTTTGAGTAGAGCTCCCTGTGCTATACAGAAGGTACTTATTAGTTATCTTAGTCATTAGTACTATTTTTATACATAGTACTGTGTATATGTTAATCCCAATCTCCAAATTTATCACTTCCCCTCATGATTTTGCTTTGGTAACTATAAATTTGATGCTGAGATCTGTGAATTTGTTTCTAATTTGTAAATAAGTTCATTTGTCTCATTTTATTAGATTTCATGTATAAGTGATATCATATGATATTCATCTTTGTCTTGCTTATTTCACTTAGTGTGATAATCTTGAGGTCCATCCATGTTTCTGCAAATGGCATTATTTTGGTCCGTTTTTATGGCTGAATAGTATTCCATTGTGAGGGCTTCCCAGGTGGCACAGTGGTTAAAGAATCCTCCCGCCAATGCAGGAGACACAACAGATGTGGTTTCAGTAACTGCATTCAGAAGATCCCCTGAAGTAGGAAACAGCACCATGATCCAATATCCCTGCCTGAAAAATTCCATGTACCAAGGAGCCTGGCAGGCTATAGTGCATGGAGTCACAAAGAATCAGACATGATTGAGGGACAGAGCACCAAGTACCAATTTTTCATTGCATATATGTATCATATCTTCTTTATCCATTCATCAGTTTATGGACATTTAGGTTTCTCCCATGTTTTGGCTTTTGTAAATAATGCTGCAAAGAATATTGTGATGCATGTATTCTTTTAAAACTATGGTTTTCTCTGGATATATGTCCAGGAGTGGGATTGCTAAATCATTTAGTAGTTTTTTTGTTTGTTTGTTTTGCTTATTTTTTAAATATTTATTTATTTATTTTTGTCTGTGCTGGGTCTTTATTACTGCTTGGGCATTTCTCTAGTTAATGAAAGCGAGTGCTACTCTCTAGCTGCAGTTCATGGGCTTATCACTGGCTTCTCATTGTGGTGGCTTCTCTTGTTGTGGAACATAGGCATAAGGGCTTCTGAAACCCAACTTCTGTGGGCTTCAGAAGTTGTGGCACATGGACTCAGCTGCAGCTCCTAGGCACTAGAGCACAATAGAGCACACAGCTCAATAGCTGTGGCACACCGGCTTAGTCACGCCCCCGTATGTGGGAGCTTTCTGGATCAGGGATCAAACCTGTGTCTCCAACAATGACAGGCAGATTCTTTACCCCTGAGCCATCAGAGAAGCCCCATATGGTAGTTCTATATTTAGTTTTTTGGGTAATCTTCATAATTTTCTCTATCATGATTGTACCAACTTATATTTCCACCAACGGTGTAAAAGAGTTCCTTTTTATCTACACCTTTTCCAGTATTTATTGTTTATAGATGTTTTGATGATGGCTATTTTGACCAGTGTGAGATGACACCTCATTCTAGCTGCATTTCTCTAGTAATTAGTGATGTGGAGCATTCCATTTCCTCATAATTCAATCTTGGAAAGTTTTGTGTTTGTAGGGATGTATCCATTTCTTTTAGGTTGTCCAATTTGTTGAAAGATAATTGTTCTTAATAGGTTCTTATGACCTGTGTATCTTTGTGGGGTCTCAGTTGTCATTTCTCCTCATTTCTAATTTTATTTATCTGAGTTCTCTCTTTTTTGCATGAGTCTTGTCAAATAAATGTTTATCTTTTCAAAGAACCAGCTCTTAGACCATTGATCTTTTTCATTGTTTTCACTAGCCTCTATTTCATTTATTTTTACTTTGATTTATAATATTTCCTTCCACTTGTTAATTTTGCACTTCTCTTCTTCTTCTTTTCTTTAGATACTCTGGGCATAAAGGTAAGATGTTTATTTTGGAGTTTTTTTATTTCCTAAGAAAGGCTTTTATTGCTATAAATTTACTTCTTAGAAATACTTTTACTGCTTCCTGCAGATTTTGATATGTCATAGTTCTATTTTTATTTATCTATAGGCAATTTTTAATTTCTCCTTTGGTATCTTTCATGACCCATTGGTTTTCAGTAGCATGTTGCTTCATCTCTACATTGTTGTGGGTTTTGCCTTTGTGTGTGTGTGTGGCTGATTGTTAGTTTTGTATCATGATCAGAGAACGTGGTTGATATAATTTCAGTATTCTTAAATCTATTGAGACTAGTTTTGTGACCTAAAATGTAACCTTTCCTGGAGAATAACTTGTGTACATTTGAGAAGAATAAAATTGAGGCAATAATCAAACAAGCCACAGACCATAAAGCTTCACTGGTGAACACTACAAAACATTCAAAGACGACTTAATACCTGTTCTTTCAAACTCTTCCAAATATTTAAGAGCATGAAAATCTTTCAAATACTTTTTTAAAGCCAGAATTACCCTGACACAAAAGTAGATATGTACTCCACACACACACACATACACACACACACACAGATTAATTTATGGGCCAATATCCTTAAAAAATCTAAAAATACTCAACAAAATATTACCAAATGAATCAAAAAACACATTAAAAAGAATATACAGAATGTTCAAGTGAGATTCATTCCAGGGATACAAAGATGTTTCAATATCAGCAAATCATCAGTGTGATATACCACATTAACAAAATGAAGTACAAAAGTTGTATAATCATCTCAATAGATGAAGAAATAATGTTTTAAAAGTTCACATATGTTTATGATGAAAACTCACAACAAACTGAATATAAAGGTAATGCACCTCAACATAGTGAAGGCCACATATGACAAACACAAAGATAATATCATTCTCATTGGTGAAAAGCTGAAAGCTTTTCCATCAAGATAAGGAAGATAACAAGGATTCCCACTTATCCCACTTTTATTCATCATAGGGTTGGAGGTCCTAATCAGAGAATCATATAAGAAAAAGAAATAAAGTTCACCCAAATCAAAAAGGAAAAAGGAAAAGTGTCACTATTTGCATATAACATGATATTATATGTAGAAAACTCTAAAGGTGCCACCAAAAAAACTTTAGAAGTAAACAGTGAATTCAGTAGAGACAAAAGATACATAATAAATGCACAGAAATTTGTGGCATCTCTATGTACTAATAACAAACTATGTGAAAGAAAAATCGAGAAAATAATCCCATTTATAATTGCATCAAAAAGAATAAAAGACCTAGGCATAAATCTAACCAATGGACTAAAAATTCTATACATTGAAAGCACTAAGATATTTATGAAAGAAATTGTTGAAGACAAAAATAAAAGGAAAGATACCCCATGTTCATAGATTGGAAGAATTAATATTCTTAAAATGTCCATACTAGCCAAAGAAATCTACAGATTCAATGCGATTTTTTTAAATTCCAATCGCTTACATCCCAGAAATAGAAAACATACTTCTAAAATTTATATAGAAAAGTAAAAGAGTTTGAATAGCCAAAAAATCTTGAGAATGAAGAACAAAGATAGAGGTATAATGTTCCCTGATTTCAAAGTATTCTGCAAAGCTACAGTAATCAAAACAGTATGGGACTGGCACAAAAACGGACACTGAGATTAACAGAGCAGAACAGAAAACCCAGAAATGAACCTATGCGTATAAGATCACTAATTTCTGACAAAGGAGGCAAGAACATACAACGGGGAACTGAGAGTCTCTTCAATAAATGGTGTTGAAAAAACTGATTACCACATGCAAAACAATGAGACTAGACCATTATTTTACACCATATTCAAAAATTAACTCAAAATGAATTAAATACTTAAATGTAAAATGAAGTCATTAAATTCCTGGGGAAAACATAGGAAGCAGCCTCAGAGGCAACATCGTAGCATCATTTTTATGGGGGAGGGGAGGGAAGAAAATCAAAAGTAAGGGAAACAAAAGTATAAATAAACAAATGGAACTGCATCAAATAAAAAGGCTTCTACACAACAAAGGAAATCCTCATCAAAATGAAAAGGTAGTCTACTAAATGGGAAAAGATATTTGCAAATCATATGTACAATAATGGGTTATTATGTGAAATATATAAACAGCTGATACAATTCAACATTAAAAAACAACCAGATAAAAAAAATGGGCAAAGGAACTGAATAAACATTTTTCCAAAGAAGATATACATATAGCCAACAGGCACATGAAAAGATCTACATTATCACTAATTATTAGAGAAATGCAGATCAAAACTACAATGAAATATCAACTCACCCCTGTCAGAATGGTTATTATCAGAAAAGACAAGACATAGCAAATGGTGGAATGGATGTGGAGAAAAGGGAACCCTGGCACACTGCTGGGAGACTGCAAGTTGGAATAATCACTATTAAAATCAGCATGAAGATTCTTTAGCAATTTAGGAATAGAACTACCATTTGACCCATATAATTCACTTCTGTATACTATCCAAAGAATGCTAAGACACTTATTTCAAAAGGTACATGCACTTCTGTGTTCATTGCAGTTTAGTAATATTCAAAATATGGGAAAAACCTAGGGGCCCGTTGAGGGAAAGATGAATGGGTAAAGGAGTTGTGGCATATATACACAATGTAATATGACTCAGCCATAGAAAAAGGATCAAATCCAGCTTTTCACAACAACACAGATGACCTTGAAAGTATTATGTTAAGTGAAATAATTCTGAGGGAGAAAGACAAATATACAAATGCTATGTGCTTACACTAATATGTAGAATATAAGGAAAAAAACAAAGATGAGCAAGTGAAATCAAAGTCAACTCATAGATACAGAGGTAATATTAGTAATAACCAGGAGGGAAGTAGGTTGAGGCAAACGAATGAAGAGGTTGACAATACAGTAACAAGACTTGTGGTGGTGATCACTTTGTATTGTTTATGGATGTTGAATTATAATGCTGTAAACCTGAAACTTATATAATAATAATTTTAAAAAGAAGTCAAAGCTACCAAGATGTTGCCAACTATTGATTTCATCATTTATCATTCACTTATATGTATGGCAACTCAATGGTAAAGAACCTACCTGCCAATGCATGAGGCATAAGAGGTGCAGGTTCAATGCCCAGGTCGGGAAGATCCCCTGAAGAAGGAAATGGCAACCCACTCTAGTATTCTTGCCAGGGAAATCCCATGGACAGAGAATCCTAGCAGGCTACAGCCCACGGGGTCACAAAGAGTTGGATACAACTGAGCGACTGAGCACACATATGTAGGGAGCTGAGCACCTATAGGCTACAGGCTCCATGCTAAGCATTATATGGGAAAGATAAAGGGAGAGATACCACTCTTGACCCCCAGTAGCCTATATTCTTTCATAGGATAGAAATATTTAAACAGCTACCACAAAAGATAAAGCTGGGAGTTAAGTCGTAGTATCGGGCAAGTGTGGAATCTGAGGAAGCTCCATAAAGGAGTAGGGTTTGGAAGGTGAATGAGGGTTAAGGAAAAACTGAGTGGGAAAGGCTGAAACATGGATGGTTAGGCTCCAAATATATGCAAGAGAATAGTATGCCAAGAATGAGTGATTTGGGTTACCTATGCAGTGTTTGGTATGAAAGAAAAGAGAGGGTATTAGAAAAGACGGAAAGAGGTGAAGTTGGAGAAGAAAGAAGAATTTATTTTATTTTATTTGTTTACAAATAAGATTGGGTTATAACTGCTCTACGATGTTGTGTTATGAATCGGCTACATGTATACAGACACCCTTCCCTCCCACCCCACCCCCCCACCCCTCTAGGTCATCACAGAGCACTGAGCTCAGCTCCCTCTGCCATGCGGCAGCTTCCCACCAGCTCTCTATTTTACACATGGCAGCATATGTATGTCAATGCTACTTTCTTGTTTTTTCCCCAGCCTCCCCTGCCCCTGATATCCTCAGGTCTGTTCCCTAAGTCTGCATCTCTATTCCTGTCCTGCAGCTAGGTTCATCAGTACCATTTTTCTGAATTCCATATATGTGTGTTAATATATAATATTTGTTATCTCTTTGTGACTAACTTCACTCTGTATGACAGAAAAGAAGGATTTGGATCATAGCACACTCTAACACATGCATAAGGAAAGAAATATGACAATAGCTGGAAGAGATTGAAACTTATCAAACAATACCACTCTCATTATGTGGTTCAGTTCAATTCAGTTCAGCTCAGTAGCTCAGTCATGTCTGACTTTTATGACCCCATGTACTGCAGCACACCAGGCTTCTCTGTCCATCACCAACTCTCAGAGATTGCTCAAACTCATGTCCATTAAGTCAGTGAGGCCGTCCAACCATCCTGTCATCCCCTTCTCCTCCTGCCTTCAGTCTTTCCAACCATCAGGGTATTTTCCAATGAGTCCATTCTTCACATCAGGTAGCCAAAGTATTGGAGTTACAGCTACAGCATAAGTCTTTCCAATGAATATTCAGGGCGGATTTCCTTTAGAATGGACCGATTGGATCTCCTTGCAGTTCAAGGGACTCTCAAGTATCTTTTCCAACACCACAGTTCAAAAGCATCAATTCTTTGGCTCTCAGCTTTCTTTATGATCCAACTGTCACATCCATACATGAGTACTGCTAAAACCATAGCTCTGACTAGACGTACCTTTGTTGTCAAAGTAATTTCTCTGCTTTTTAATATGCTGACTAGGTTGGTCATAGCTTTTCTTCCAAGGAGCAAGCATCTTTTCATTTCATGGCTGCAGTCACCATCTGCAGTGATTTTGGAGCCCCCCAAAAGTAAAGTCTCTCACTGTTCCCATTGTTTCCCCCTCTCTTTGCCATGAAATGATGGGACCAGATGGCATGATCTTAGTTTTCTGAATGTTGAGCTTTAAGCCAGCTTTTTCACTCTCCTTTTTCACTTTCATCAAGAGATTCTATAGTTCTTCTCCGCTTTCTGTGATAAATGTGGTGTCATCTGCATATCTGAGGTTATTGATATCCTGGCAATCTTAATTCCAGCTTGAGCTTCATCTAGCCCAGCATTTCTCATGATGTACTCTGCATATAAGTTAAATAAGCAGAGTGACAATATACAGCCTTGACGTACTCCTTTTCCTATTTAGAACCAGTCTGTTGTTCCATGTCCAGTTCTAACTGTTGCTTCCTGACCAGCATACAGATTTCTCAAGAGGCAGGTCATGTGGTCTGGTATTCCCACCTCTTTCAGAATTGTCCACAGTTCATTGTGATCCACACAGTCAAAGGCTTTGGCATAGTCAATAAAGCAGAAGTAGATGTTTTTTCTGGAACTCTCTTCCTTTTTCAAAGATCAAGCAGATGTTGGCAGTTTGATCTCTGGTTCCTCTGTCTTTTCTAAATACAGCTTGAACATCTGGAAGTTGAGAGTTGCTTTGCTAACATATGATATGAGTGCAATTGTACGGTAGTTTGAGCATTCTTTGGCATTGCCTTTCTTTGTGATTGGGATGAAATGTGGCTCAGTTTCATTAAAATCCCGGTGATAAAATAAAGATCTTCACATAAAAATCTCTAAGGTAAGTCAGCATATAACGAGACACAATTATTTGTCCAATATTTATATAAAAGCGAGGATATGTGGTCATGAAAATATCTCAAGGAAAGTTGAGTTTGAGAGCAAAGTTTGCTGACTGAGTATTATCTAGGCTTCTGTCAAACACAGATTTGGGTACAGACACATCTCTTAATCACCCCATGCACGCACACACACTCAATCTCATAACCAGATTCGTCAGCTACGCCATGCAGTACATCATGAAAAACCACTGATTTAAAAAGAAATAAGGCAAAACTCAAGTTGTCATTGACAGTACATAAAATGAATAATCTTACAGAGAAAGATTAAATTTTTATCTCAAGCATACAATTTTAGAGAAAACTTCTGCCATTATAAATTTAAATTACCTTTTCTAATTTCTATTTTCAGCTCTGATATATATAGTTTGGAAGTCATCGTATCCATCCTTAAAAGCAAGAAAAAGGTAGGAAAACTGAAAATTAATGACTATCTGGATCTATTGGAGAACTGAGGTCACAGGATCAAAAACCACAAAAACAGAAAACAACACCCAAAATTTAGAGAGACTAGTAAATACAGAAAGATACAGCAATAGAAACAGGTTTACTTGTAATAGAAGCCTCTAAACACATAAAATAATAGGCATATGTATATGATAATTTTGATAAATTCCATAAAGTTGAGTGTGGACAAGCATGAGACTGAAAATCTTCATGGGTTTTACTCTTGGGGTCAACTCCCATTTTTGTGGGTGTTAGCACCAGGAAACCACCAAGATCTCATGGCAAAGATCCAAGAAATCTTGGATCCTTCTGGGCCATGGCCACAGATGAAAACAATATCTATGGGAAGACATGTCAGGCGAGTGTATTCTCCTCAGTTCTATCTCGTCACAACAAAGATTTGGAGTGACGGACATTAAAGTCCTTGGAGCGTTGCAGCTCTCGGATCTTGGAGAGACTCTGTTACAGCCCTCAGGTCTCGAACAGACCGTGTTATAGCTCTTAGACAAATCAGTGTTACATCTCGGTGTTACAGCTCTATTTTATTTAGAAAATAGCAGGAGAATCCATCCTCGAGGTGTGAGGGCATGCCGACCCAAAGACGTGAAGAGAAGAGAGTGAGGGAGCACGCCAGCGCATGGGGGAGAGAGAGAGAGAGCCCTTTGGCTTCTCTTTTTATATGTTTTTTCCTCCCCCGAGGCCTGCCCTGTGTAAATTGGGCTGGCCAGGAGTGCTGTTTGTTCTACCTGAGGTCCTCACTCTGGTCCTCGGACCTTCCTTTCACCTTCCTTTGTTCTATTTTCGCGGGCTTTTCCCTTCCATGTCTTTTAGCCACCGCCATTTTGGACTTCTGTTTCCTATTCTAACTACCTAACAAGACACAACAAAAGTTTCTCTAAAAGAAAAACATGCTCTCTACAGAAAATATCCTGCCAGAATATAATTTTTAAATCCTATTCCAGTTTGGGGAAGGAAATTCTTTCCTGCTGGAGATCTCTCTAACCTTGTTGTCCTCTAAGAGGGAAAATACAGTGAACAAAATTTTGAGTTTCAAGAAAACAGATTAGAAACTCTGAACCCAGGAAAGAGAGTAAGAGACAAGAAGTTGTGGAGGGAGATATACCACAATCTGAAGTCAAAGAACAATTAAAGATCTGAAACATGTTTAAAAGAATATAAAGTGAACCCTCTCCCCTATACCTCACACTGACACAAAAAGTGTTATACAACAGTGTAACAACAGTGAATTTGAGCTGAAGAGCTGCAAGACACAGACTTTTATAAAAGAAGAGTATTTTCAAAAGCCAAAAGCCAAAAGGGAGAAAAATAAGACCTGAGAGGAATCTGAAGCTTCTATAACCTACAGGTATGCGCGAATGCTAAGTCACTTCAGTCATATCTGACTCTTGGCCACCCCATTGATTTCAATCTATTTGAGAAAATGAAAACACAGGGAATACTACCAAAATCAGAAAAAGAAATTACAAGAAAGAAATATTACAGATTGATATTGTTACTGAGTTCAAGCTCACCGCAGGACAGGCCCATGAATACAAGAGACAAGGTGTTGAGGCAGGGAAGAGACTTTAATCTTAGAGCTGGCAGACCAAGAATACGGCAGTCTAGCACCTCAAAATAACCTCCTAATTGGGCTCTGGATGCCAGATTATTTTACAGAACAGAGAGAAGGAAGCAAAGTGGAACTAAAGTCAAAAGGCAGAATAGAGAGGGAGAGACAGGAAAGTAAAATGAAAAGGTCTTCAGTCTTGCAAAACATCTCCAAAGTAATAGCCAGGCTTTGGAAGGGGTGTGTTAATATCTTCTATTCATAGGTGGGTTGAGACAAATTATCTCTCTATGAGCTGAACAAAGGCACTCTAGTTTACAGTCAAGCAGAGGGGCAGGGTCCTCTGTGGCAAGCCATTTAGTACGATTATAATAATAAAAGCAATGAAAAGTAAGTCAAAGAAATACTTCCCAACATGGAGTCAGAATTGGCTTTCTCCTTGCAACAGTATCTTTTATGAACATAGCTACAAAAACCAACAAAACAATAACAAATTAAGTCCAAGACTGTATTCAAAAAAAAATATTTACTGCAACCAAAGTGTGGTTTATTTCAGGTATACAACATTCAAAAATCAATCAGTGTAATCAACCATGTCAATAGGCTATAGAAGGGAACTTATCTAAACAACTTGAGTCAGAAAAATGTCACACACATTTATGGTATAAACTCTGAACAAATTAGGAATAGAGACTTCTTTAAATTGATAAACAATATCCACAAAAATCCAACAGCTAATATCATAATTAGCTGTGAGAAACTGAATACTTTTCTATCAAAATTAGGAGAAAGGCAAAGGTGTACTCTCCTATTACTCCTGTTCAACATTGCACTAAAGGTCCTAGGTAGTGGAATCAGATAAGGAAAAGAAGAAATGAAGGGCATAAAGTCAGGAAGGAGGAAATAAAGCAGTCTTTGTTTGCAGAACTCATGGCTTTTTATGTAGTAAATCCTCAAGGGCAGAAAAAAATAAAAATAGCTCCTGGAAAAAACATTTCAATTTGCAGGAAGGATAAAATTTAAAGCACAAAAGTTAATTGTTTTCCAGTAATCAGCAATTTAAATTTTAAATTCAAAACTTGAACTTGAACAATAGCACAAAACAAAATGATACACTAGTACAAACCTAAAAAATATGTATTTTCAGTATGTAATGCCAAAATCTTCAAAGCTCTGATGAAAAATTCACATAATATCTAAACAAGTGGAGAAATAATCCACATTCAGAGATTAAAAGACTCAGATTGCGAAAATGTCGTCTTCCCATTCTATGTATAAATTCAATGCAGCCTCAAATAAAACTGTAGCAAGCTGTCTATAGACAATAACAAACTGATTTTAAAGTGTAGTTTTTGTTGTTTAGCTACTAAGTAATGTCTGACATTTTTGTGCCCTCTTGTCTACCCATTATAGTATTATTGCTTGGAGAATTCCATGAACCGAGGAGCCTGTCTAATTACAGTCCATGGGATCGCAAAGAATCAGACATGACTGAATGACTATCACTTTCACTTTCACACAGACTGTGGCCCACCAGCCTGCCCTGTTTATGGGATTTTCTAGGTAGGGATACTGGAGTGGGATGCCATTTCCATCTCCAGGAGATCTTCCTGATCTAGGGATCAAATGTCTCCCGCGTTTGAAACGGGAATCCGAGTTCCTGTCCACGAAGCTGAAGAATGGAATCCATGAACTACAAACACTCTTGGTAGCAAGCAAATAGGATTTATAACAAGGAAAAAAGTACAAAGGTCTTAGCATACACCCGAGAGGGATAGAAAGTCCCCCAAAAGGTGGGGATTACAGCACTTTTATATCTTAACCAATATTCAGTTCAGTTCAGGCTCTCAGTCCTGTCTGACTCTTTGGGATCCCATGAATCACAGCACGCCAGGCTTCCCTGTCCATCACCAACTCCCAAAGTTTACTCAAACTCATGTCCATCAAGTCGGTGATTCCATCTAGCCATCTCATCCTTTGTCGTCCCCTTCTCCTCCTGACCCCAATCCCTCCCAGCATCAGGGTCTTTTCCACTGAGTCAACTCTTCCCATGAGGTGGTCAAAGTACTGAAATTTCCGCTTCAGCATCAGTCCTTCCAATGAACAGCCAGGACTGGTCTCCTTTGGATGGACTGGGTGGATCTCCTTGCAGTTAAAGGGACTCTCAAGAGTCTTCTCCAACACCACAGTCTAAAAGCATCAATTTTTAGGCGCTCAGCTTTCTTCACAGTCCAACTCTCACATCCATACATGACCACTGGAAAAACCATAGCCTTGATTAGACAGACCTTTGTTGGCAAAGTAATGGCTCTGCTTTTTAATATACTGTCTAGGTTGGTAATAAATTCCCTTCCAAAGAGAAAGTGTCTTTTAATTTCATGGCTGCAACCACCATCTGCAGTGATTTTGGAGCCCCAAAAAATAAAGTCTGACACTGTTTCCACTGTTTCCCCATCTATTTCCCATGAAGTGATGCGACCAGATGCCATGATCTTAGTTTTCTGAATGTTGAGCTTTAAGCCACCTTTTTCACTCTTCTCTTTCACTTTCATCAAGAGGCTTTTTAGTTCCTCTTCAATTTCTGCCATAAGGGTGGTGTCATCTGCATATCTGAGGTTATTGATATTTCTCCCAGCAATCTTGATTCCAGCTTGTGCTTCATCCAGCCCAGCATTTCTCATGATGTAATCTGTGTATAAGTTAAATAAGCAGGGTGACAATATACAGCCTTGACCTACTCCTTTTCCTATTTGGAACCAGTCTGTTGTTCCATGTCCAGTTCTAACTGTTGCTTCCTGACCTGCATACAGGCTTCTCAAGAGGTAGGTCAGGTTATCTCCTATTCCCATCTCTTTCAGAATTTTCCACAGTTTATTGTGATTACACAGTTGAAGGCTTTGGTGTAGTCAATAAAGCAGAAATAGATGTTTTTCTGGAACTCTCTTGCTTTTTCTAAAATCCAATGGATGTTGGCAATTGATCTCAGGTTCCTCGGCCTTTTCTAAAACCAGCTTGAACATCTGGAAGTTCACTGTTCACATATTGCTGAAGCCGGACTTGGAGAATTTAGAGCATTACTTTACTAGCGTGTGAGATGAGTGCAATTGTGTGGTAGTTTGAGCATTCTTTGGGATTCCCTTTCTTTAGGACTGGAATGAAAACTGATCTTTTCCAGTCCTGTGGCCACTGCTGAGTTTTCCAAATTTGCTGGCATATTGAGTGCAGCACTTTCACAGCATCATATTTTAGGATTTGAAATAGCTCACCTGGAATTCCATCACCTCCACTATCTTTGTTCGTAGTGATGCTTTCTAAGGCCCACTTGACTTCACATTCCAGGATGTCTGGCTCTAGGTGAGTGATCACACCATCATGATTATCTGGATCATGAAGATCTTTTTTTGTACAGTTCTTCTGTGTATTCTTGCCACCTCTTCTTAATATCTTCTGCTTCTGTTAGGTACTTACCATTTCTGTCCTTTATTGAGCCCATCTTTGCATGAAATGTCCCCTTGGTATCTCTAATTTTCTTGAAGAGATCTCTAGTCTTTCCCATTCTGTTGTTTTCCTCTATTTCTTTGCATTGATCACTGAGGAAGGCTTTCTTATCTCTCCTGGCTATTCTTTGGAACTCTGCATTCAAATGGGAATATCTTTCCTTTTCTCCTTTGCTTTTTGCTTCTCTTCTTTTCACAGCTATTTGTAAGGCCTCCTCAGACAACCATTTTGCCTTTTGACATTTCTTTTCCATGCAGATGGTCTTGATCCCTGTCTCCTGTACAATGTCACGAACCTCTCTCCATAGTCCATCAGGCTCTCTGTCTATCAGATCTAGTCTTAAATCTATTTCTCACTTCCACTGTATAGTCATAAGGGATTTGATTTAGGTCATACCTGAATGGTCTAGTGGTTTTCCCTACTTTCTTCAATTTAAGTCTGAATTTGGTGATAAGGAGTTCATGATCTGAGCCTCAGTCATCTCCTGGTCTTGTTTTTGCTGACTGTATAGGATTTCTGCATCTTTGGCTGCAAAGACTATAATCAATCAGATTTCAGTATCGACCATCTGGTGATGTTCATGTGTAGAGTCTTCTCTTGTGTTGTTGGAAGAGGGTGTTTGCTATGACCAGTGCATTCTCTTGGGAAAACTCTATTAGCCTTTGCCCTGCTTCATTCCATACTCCAAGGCCAAATTTGCCTGTTACTCCAGGTGTTTCTTGACTTCCCAGGTTTGCATTCCAGTCCCCTATAATGAAAAGGATATCTTTTTTGGGTGTTAGGTCTAAAAGGTCTTGTAGGTCTTCATGGAACCATTCAACTTCAGCTTCCTCAGCCTTACTGATTGGGCATAGGCTTGGATTACTGTGATATTGAATGGTTTGCCTTGGAAACAAATGGAAATCATTCTGTCATTTTTGAGATTGCATCCAAGTACTGCATCTCAGACTCTTTTGTTCACCGTGATGGCTACTCCATTTCTTCTAAGAGATTCCTGCCCACAGTAGTAGATATAATGGTCATCTGAGTTAAATTCACCCATTCCAGTCCATTTTAGTTTGCTGATTCCTAGAATGTCAACATTCACTCTTGCCATCTCCTGTTTGACCACTTCCAATTTGCCTTGATTCTTGGACCTAACATTCCAGGTTCCTATGCAATATTGCTCTTTACAGCATCGGACCTTGCTTCTATCACCAGTCCCATCCACAACTGGGTATTGTTTTTGCTTGGGCTCCATCCCGTCATTCTTTCTGGAGTTATTTCTCCACTGATCTCCAGTAGCATATTGGGCACCTACCGACCTGGGGAGTTCCTCTTTCAGTATCCTATCATTTTGCCTTCTCATACTGTTCATGGGGTTCTCAAGGCAAGAATACTGAAGTGGTTTGCCATTCCCTTCTCCAGTGGACCACATTCTGTCAGACCTCTCCACCATGACCCGACCGTCTTGGGTGGCCCCACATGGCATGGCTGTTTCATTGAGTTAGACAAGGCTGTGGTCCTGTGATCAGATTGGCTAATTTTCTGTGATTATGGTTTTAGTGTGTCTGCCCTCTGATGCCCTCTCACAACACCTACCATCTTTTTTTTTTTACATTTATTATATTCTTTTTTTTTTTTTTATTGTATAATAATTTTTTTGTGGGGGGGGGGGGTTTGTCATACATTGATATGAATCAGCCATAGATTTACACGTATTCCCCATCCCGATCCCCCCTCCCACCTCCCAACACCTACCATCTTACTTGGGTTTCTCTTACCTTGGACATGGGGTATCTCTTCACGGCTGCTCCAGCAAGGCGCAGCCGCTGCTCCTTACCTTGGACGAGGGGTATCTCCCCAGGGCCGCCCCTCCTGACCTTGAACGTGGAGTAGCTCCTCTCGGCCCTCCTGCGCCCAGTGCAGCCACTGTTCTTTGGATGTGGGGTTGCTCCCCTCGACCGCCGCCCCTGACCTCAGGCATGGGGTGGCTCCTCTTGGCTGCTGCTCCTGACATCTGTACAATTTTGTTTGTCTCCTGTTCTTAAATCATGTTGTTTCTAACCAGTTTAAAGGTCAAGATCCTTACCTTAACCTAAGGTTTCTCTTGATCCTCAGATTAAGTTGCCACCTTTTCATGTCCTCTGACCATTTTACCTTATTAAATTGACCAGACTTACGGGTTTAAGATTAATGATCACCAGTTGTTTTTCCCTCAGGCCTATGGAGTAGAAGCTAATTACTGCCCTTTCCTGGATTTGAGTGCTGATAATTCATCAGCCCAAAGACACATTCCAGAAATTTGGGACCATGGAACAGGATGTTTACTGAAAATAAGACTGAGGTCTCAGAGTTCCATACTAACGCCCTAGTAACTTCTACCTCACATTGGCAGATGGATTCTTTCCCACCGAGCCACCAGGGAAACCCCTTTAAAGTGTATATGGAAACAAAGAAAGCTGAGAATAGGCAATACAGTACTGAAGAAGAAGAAAAAAATTGAAGGATTCATAGTAAATGAATAAATAAATAAATAAATAGACTTATTCTAATGCTATATAATCAAGATAATGTGATGTCAGTGAAAGAAGACACATAGATCATAAAGAGTGCCCAGAAATAAACTCATATAAATATAATCAACTGACTGTTAAAAGGAGTCAAGCGGTTTGTTTTGGTTTAACAAATGGTGTTAGAGGAATTGGATGTCTATATGTCTGGTAAGCAAAATAATGTCCTTGAAAGATGTCCATGTCCTGACCCCAAAGCTTATGAACACGCTACCTTAAATGATAAAAGGGGCTTTGCAGATGTAATTGAGAATTTTGACACAAACACATTATCCAGATAAGGCCAAGTAATCACAAGGGTCTTTTATAAGAGGGAGATAAGAGGGTGAGGATCAGAGAAAAAGACAAAAAACAGGAGCAAAGATTTGAATATACTTGCTGTTGTTTTGAAGACGGAGGAAGAATCTATGAGTCAAGGAATTCAGGTGTCCTCCTGAAGCTAGAAATACAAGGAAAAGATTCTCTATTAGAATCTCTAGAAGTAACAGAGCCCAAAAAAATGCGTATTGTATTCCTGACCAAAAAACTGTAAGGAAATAAATTTGTGCAGTTTTAAGCCACTGAGTTTGTGGTAATTTGTTACAGCAACAAGAAGAAATGAACACCCAGGCAAAATAATGAGTCTTGACTCAGACTTTACACCTTTCACAAATGTTAAGTAAAAATGGATCATAGAACTAAATGGAAAATGGAAAATTATAAGTCTTATAAAGGAAAATAAGAAAAAATATAGGTGACCTTTGGTTTGATGAATTTTTTGATACCACACCAAAAGCACACTCCATCAAAAAAGTGATAAAATGAACTTTATTGGAATTTTTAAAACTTTGCTTTGAAAAATGCACTGCTAAGAGAATCAAAAGATAAGTAGGATATGCTAAATAATGATCACCCAAAGATGTCCACATTATAATCCCCAGATTAGGGATAAGTTATGTGAATGGCATAAAGGAATTTTGCATGGCAAAAGGAATTTTGCAGATATACTTAAGAATCTTCAAATAGGGAGATTATCTTGGATTATTGGTGATCCCAATGTAAACATAAGATTTTTAATATAAAATGAGGGGGAAAGAGTAAGGGTCAAAGACAGAAATTCCATGCTGCTGATTTTAAAGGAGGGTGAGGCCATGAGCCAAAGAATGAAAGCAACCTCTATGAGCTAGAGAAGGATAGGAATGGACTCTCTCTTAGTAACTCTAGGAGGAATACAGCCTTGACTACACCATATCTGTAGGAATTCTGATCTCAAGAACAATAACAGAATAAATTTGCATTGTTTCAGTCACTTACTTTGTGCTTGTTTATTATAGCAGAAATAAGAATCTAAATTCATAAGGCAATCAGGGAGGAAAAAAATCCACAATAGGAAAACAAAATTGTAAATAAAATAACAGGAAAAATATGAAAACATCTCACCAAAGAAGACAAACATATGACTTTTAAAAATGTATTTGAAAGGAAGCTCAGCACACTAGTCATTAGGCAACTGCAATTAAAACAGTAAGTGGCCACTACATATCCCAGTACAGTGGCTGAAATTCAAAAACTTGAGAGTATCAATTACTGAAAGGATTCAGAGCAACAGAAAATCTCATTCGCTGCCTGTGGGAATGCAAAATGATGGTAATTTTGGAAGGCAATCTATCAGTTTTTTATAAAGCTAAATATAGCCTTTCCATAAAATTCAGAAATTGCACTTCTAGGTCATTACCCAAATGATTAGAAGCATATGTCCAAACAAAAATCCGCATATGGTTGTTCATAAGAGATTTATTCATATTAGTTGAAAACTAGAAGCAACTATGATGCCCTTCAATAGGTGAATGGTATAAACAGAATGCAATAGATCCATACAATGGAATTTTGTTCAACAATAATAAGAAATAAGCTATTGAACTAAAAAGATGAAGCTAAACTCCTGGGTTAAAGATGTTAGTCTGAAAGGCTATGTATTATATGATGCTATTTATATAACATTCAGAAACAAAAGAAAAACCAACAAATCATTGGTTGCCAAGGGCTTGAAGGGTAATGGAGTAAATAAAGCACTTTTTTTGTTTCTAAGGCAGTGAAATTATTCTTTATAATATTATGATGCTGGATAAACCATACTATGCATTTGTCAAAACTCGCAGAACTTTCCAGGATAAAGAGTGAACCTTAAAGTACGCAAATTTAAAGAAATCATTTAGAATATTAGGTGATAGCAGGACAGAATACAGAATATGATAAAACAACACAACTGACTTATAAATATATGAAGCAATCTCACTAAAAGGATTAGGGGGAAAGATGTTAAACTATGTAACTTTTGAAATTAGTCGAGTCTGTGAGAATAAAGCCAAAATAAGCAGTTCATAAACACTACCTTTTACTTTGTAAAGTTTTCCCCACGTCATGGGTGAGGGTTAAAAACTCAGAGTTATAAATGTATATTGAAATTTATGTAATAAGCGGTTATATAGCAGATAATGGGAGTCATGTTGGAGTGAGAGGTTATAGATAAGTAAGGGAAGGAAGCTTGAATTTTTCATACAGTACCACACTGGATTAGAATTGGAGACATCAGTATGAACTCATGATTAGTTGAAGATAGATACAAATAGATACATCTAGAGATATTTACAGATATGTGTATACATATGTATTTCCATGCTTTGTCAACTAATATGATCTAGAAGTAACAACATCCCAGTAGCAACCACACACCCAAAACTTAAATGATTGTCTCTAATATTATCTACAATTAAAGAAATCAGAAACTCTTGGATAATTGACTGATTCTGGAGCTGGAGCAAGAATAAGCAAGATAATCTGGGAAAATCTCTTAGTGACTAAAAGTAAAGAATTGCTCAGAAACCAAAATTATGTGAGCAAAAGAGACCAAGGAATCAACTAAAAGATTTCCCCAAGTGGAACAATTTAATCAAGAAAATAAATGACATAGTATTGGATTATAGTACAAAGCACAATATAAATATTTCATAATCCAATTTAGTGACAAGCAAAACATCCACTAAAACAAAATTGAAAAATTGTACAAAATGGTGTTACCATTTTGACAATAAACATTATTCCTTGGTAATGATTATTACTCTTTAGAACTGTCAAGGTCTTCAAAACAAAGAAAATCTGAGAAATCATTAAGACTCTAGTAGAATCTAAGGAAACATAACAACTATTTATAATGTGGTATCCTTGATGTAAATGTGTCTATAAACCCACCCATCCACCCACACACATACACGCACACAGTTCAACTGGTTAGCATTGAGTTTAATTTTGAAATTATGAGTTAAAATCACTATTAAATTTTGGACAAAATAGTAAAATTTGAAACCAAAATAAAGAGATAAGCTATCATTATTTGCAAAGAAAACAAAATTAAAAATAATATTTAAATGAAACATTAAAATGATATTATGAGCAACTGAAGTTGCTGGAACAAGAGAAACTATGATAACTTTCATGTTGTAGCAATAATCAGAAAATATACATGGAAAATATTTCAGATGTATAAAAATATACAGCATAATTCTACTAAGAAAGTATTTGATCTACGGGAATAAACAAAAGGGAGAGAGAATTTTTCACATAAATTAAATGCCCCAAGAACTACACTTGGAATTTTACCTATAATACACTCAAAATAATAAAGTAAAATAGGCATTATTGTCTGCCCTTTATAGATGTGGGCAGTGAGCTCTTGAGTGTCTAACTTGTAGAAGATTACAGAATCTGTAAGTCTTTGAAAAAGGACTTAAATCTTGGACTGAGAAATTCTAAAATACATGTCATTTTATTCCACTGTGATATAAAGTTCCATTGTTTTTTGTATTAAACTATCTTTTGAAATGAATAACAAATTGCTTAATTTTTACTACATTGGTGGAAACCATGAATAGCAGTGCATTGTGAGCCCCTTCTTTCTGATTTCTGTGGATGCATTCTATAGTTAAAATCTTAACACTTTCTATCACATTATGAAATTTTAAGAAAATTATTTTAATAATCAAATGTGTTTATTCTTTTAATTTATTGCCTCATTGTCCTGATACCCTTCTGGTACCTCTTCTCTGGTTGGCATTCAATATATTACAAAGCATTATTTTTGCACATAGCACTCCTTAACCACATTTATTAACCTACGTTTTTTAATAATTTTCTATTTGTATTCCTGAGTGGTTATCCCATCCATTCCCCAAAATAAAACTCTTTTCAAAGTAGCATTCAGTTAGCACTCTTACAATCATCTTTATCACCTGGGTTTTAAACACTTCTCAACTAAAGGCATATTACAACCATAAACTTTGAAAACCACTGTTGAGGTAGAAAGCAGGAATTACTCTTAAAAACATCTTTATCACAAGTGTTTTTAAACACTACTTTGCAACAGTAATATTTGCCCTCACATTAAAAGTTTGTGTGTGTGTTTTTTTTAATCCTGTTAAAGTAAGAACATCTTTCTGTTTTCTTCTTGCATTAACAAAAAGTGAGAAATTTTAAATTGCAGTCTTTTTCCTAAACAGCTTTATGTTCCTTTTTTATTCCCCCTGTAACATTTAATGTTATTGAGGAATAGTCAGAAGATGAATTTTTGTTTGTTCCTTTGTATCTAAAGTGGATTTATACTTGTGAGATTTCCTATCTATTAGCCTGAATATTTTACCATATTACATTTGATACTTGTTGGTTTTAACTTTGCCTTTATCATATATATTATTCTTAAACTTAAATATTCAAATTTTGTTTAGATTTAGAAATGCTTACCAAGTATTTTGCATATTAGCAGAAGGACAGAAAAATAAAAGCAAAAAGGAAAAGGAGGAGAATGAAAAATAAAAGATAAAAGGATTTAGAGTCAGAATAAGTGGAAGTTCAGGTTCTAACTCTACTACATGTTGGTAATGTTGTTTAGGACAAATTATATACCCTGCAAATTTTACTTGCCATGTTTATGAAATTGTGATTAAAATCCCTACTGGATAACTCAAGTGTGTTAGAGAGGAAAGCAAGTTCAACTCTGTGCAGCACACAGGAGGTCTGAATGACCACCCAGAAGTGAAAAGGAGGAGGAAAGACATCTTGAACATAAATTATTGTAAGAGAAAATTTCATATTGGGAAATTTAGTACTGTTAGAAGACTGCTAAGAAATTTGTGGGAAAACCAGATCAAAGTATTTTCAAAAAATCCAAGCTTTGTTTTGCTGCTTAAGACCATCCTTTTCGTTGGCTTCCCAGGTGGCACTAGTGGTAAAGACAAAAGAGATGAGGGTTTGATCTCTGGGTTGGGAAGATCCCCTAAAGGAGGACATGGCAACCCGCTCCAGTATTCTTGCCCAGAGAATCCCATGGACAGAAAAGCCTGGAGGGTTACTGTCCATAGGGTCACGAAGAGTCAGGCTGAAGCAACAGCACGCATGCATGCTCATTTCACTCCCTGAAATTTTTGTTTGGTATGTGATGATATTTTACCCTCACACGTCAATTATTTTTAAGCAATTAAAAGGGAATATCTGCTTTCTTATTAGCATATAATAGTAACTTTCTTTCCTATGAAAGAAATATGAATTAAGGTTTTCTTCAAGCCTCAGATGCAATGTACCAATTCAGGTCCCATTGTCATTCTCACTTGTCTTACCTGTAGGAGGCAAGGCTGTTTTTCTTTCCAAACAACAGGAGTCTAGATACATGAACCCTGATATCTGGTACTGTCATTTTACAATGCTGCAGTCTGGATGAATTGTCATTTAATAGCACCAACTAAATTGATCTCTATTTTAATAATTCAAAATATATATACTAACAGGACTGAAGCTGTGAAGAAGGATAATGTATACTGACCAATTTTTACATGTTTTATAATCCATCAAAAGGGGAATATTGCCTTTGGGTACAATTTATTTTTCTTTATCATAAAATTCTACCATAGTTAGAACAGTCATATAAATTAAAAAAATGAGTCACTTGCAGAGGTAATGAAAGGAAACCCATTCAATCATCCTTCTGATGATTCCTTCTGGCTTTTTTGACAGCTGAAGACACCAAAGTGCAATCAAACGCCTTCAGCACAGTAATGAAAAATGTAAGCATCAAGCAAATTTGTCCACATGAAATAATTGACAATGGTATAGTGAGATTCAATTCAGTGGCTTATAAAATACAAGAATCTGATCTAAATTAATTTAGAATTACAAAGCGCAAGAAGCATATGTTATTTGGCAAACTAAAGAAATGGATCAACATGTTTCTATTTGTATATATATTGCCTACATTCATTCCTTGTGCAAAGAAATAAAAGCATAAGCATGTTATGATTTTTAAAGAATGCTCTTAATCCTCCTTCTCTGCTTTTCTGTAAAAATGTATAAATAGTCCTGTTCTCTGAGTACAAATGACTTCATGCATAAGAATCAGGAGGCCAAAAGAGAAATGAAAAACAAAGGCATAAAATATCGATTAACTGAAACAACAGATTCAAAGTTGCCTTTCCTGAATATCCTTTAATTCAAAACAAAGGTTTCTTTATGCAAAATGGAAAAGGATTTAAATGTAAGCAAGTTTATGAATAAAATTATGTCATTTTAAAAGTCATTTTTTCCCCCTTGATGACGGTTTCTTTTCAATTTTACTGATACAATTCAGAATAAGGATGTAAAAAAGCAATGTAAATAACATACTCAATAACTAAAAGCATGCCAGTGAAAGTCATTCTCTGAAGTTTAGAACTCTAAATGTGATGAAAACATTACAAGTTTGCACTCTGGGACTTTAGGCATAAGGAATATACATAGACATTTTCTATATAGGCAAAATGATATGCTGTGGATCAAGGAAACTGATTCCTCTATCTGTCTAAAATTATACTTACCCTAAAAGCAGAAGGAATTCCTTAACCAATTGATAAGACACGATAAGTGATTTCTACTCACTTTTACAAGATAAAAGAAAAAGACATAAATATTGATCATGATGCTTGAAAAATCTATCCTCTTTTAACACTATGTAAAAAGCCAAAAATCATACCTGATTTGCTACAGAAAATAAAAAACCTGGTTTTCATTGTTCACTGCTGACAAAAATATAAGGGGGCTGATAGAAAATTCCAATGAGTTATTTTTCTTGTAACTCATCCATCTACAGTGCAGCTTTTGCACAGCTTTTCTTTATTGGCACGAAACATCAATGTCAACTATGTTTGAAGAGTATTTAAGCTTTCATTATAGCAACATCTTTCAAGATTTTTTCAACTTTAAGTCTTTTGTTGTATCATTTGTATGATTCATTTATATCAGTAGCATTCTGATTAATTTCATCTTATGGCCAAGGGATGTAACAGATGCACTTTGTTGTGCTTGTTTTCCTTTTAGTTTCTTTTGGGACTTATCTAACAAAAATGAATATTATAAATACTTGCCTAGCATGAAGACCATCAATTTTTTTTTTCATTTATTTTTATTAGTTGGAGGCTAATTACTTTACAATATTGTAGTGGTTTTTGTCATACATTGACATGAATCAGCCATGGATTTACATGTATTCCCCATCCCGATCCCCCCTCCCACCTCCCTCTCCACCCGATTCCTCTGGGTCTTCCCAGTGCATCAATTTTTTTAAAAGTTTTTTACTTCAGGGGTTTATAAGTCATCAACAAGGTATGACAGAAAGTGAGCTCCTATATATTGAATTAGAAATTTTTAAGATTTAGAGATTTTATATGCCTTGTAATTTGTTCATCACAATAGTACAGCAAAGTTTTTATATTATCCCTAATTTACAGATGATAAAACTGAGTGTTATAGAGATTAAGAAACTTCCCCCAAGATCATATATAACTATAGGTAAGAACCAGGTCAAAGGCACAGATTTGCCTAGCTTTAAAGATTAAATACTTAATGTAAATAACACCTCAACCTGCAAAAGAAGAAAAAAATATGATTTTCACTTAAATAGGTACATAAATATTCAGCAAAAATGTTATTTGTATACAATTTTATTAAAAAAGAATTATTAGTAAGACTAGAACTAGAGGAGGAATTTCCACAACCTGGTGAAGTATATTTTGTTGTTGTTGTTCAGTGGCCCATTCATGTCTGATTCTTTGTGACCCCCTGGACTGTGGCACACCAGACCTCCCTGCCCAAATTATGTCTATTTCATAGGTGATGCCATCCAACCATCTCATCCTCTGACAGCCTCTTCTCCTGACCTCAATCTTTCCCAGAATCAGGGAATCCATCCAATGAACTGGCTGTTCATATGAGGTGACCAAAATACTGGAGCTTCAGCCTCACTATCAGTCCTTTCAATGAGTATTCAGAATTGATTTCCCTTAAGATTGACGGTTTGATCTCCTTGCAGACCAAGGGACTCTCAGGAGTCTTCTCCAGCACTGCAGTTCAAAGGCATCAACTTTTTGGCACTCTGTCTTCTTTACGATCCAGCTCTCACAAGTGTATGTGACCACTGGGAAGACCATAGCTTTGACTATACAGACGTTTGTCTGCAGAGTAATGTCTCACTTTTTCAAACATTATCTAGTTTTCCATAGCTTTCCTGCTGAAAAAGCAATTGTCCTTTGATTTTATGGCTGCAGTTACCATCTGTAGTGATTTTAGAGCCCAAGAAGAGGAAATCTGTCACTATTTCCACATTTTCCCATCTATTTGCCATGAAGTAATGGGGCCGGATGTCATGATCTTAGTTGTTTTTTTTTTTTTAATTTAATATTTAGTATTAAGCCAACTCTTTCACTCTCCTACTTCACCCTCATTGAGAGGCTCTTTAGTTCCTCTTTGCTTTCTGCCATTAGAGTGGCGTCATCTGCATATCTGAGGTTGTTGATGTTTCTCCCACCTATCTTGATTCCAGCTTGTAACTCATCCAGCCTGGCATGTCTCATGATGTGCTCAACATCTATAGTTTTAATAAACATGGTGACAACAGGCAGCGCTGTCATACTCCTTTCTCAATCCTGAACCAATCAGTTGTTTCATAAAGGAATCTAATTATTGTTTCTTGACCCTCATACAGGTTTCACAGAAGTCAGGTGAGCTGGTCTATTATTTCCATCTCTTTAATTGGGTTTGCCTTGTGGCTCAGCTGTTAAAGAATCCACCTGTAATGTGGGGACCTGGTTTCGATCCCTGGGTTGGGAAGATCCCCTGGAGAAGGGAAAGGCTACCCACTCCAGCATTCTGGCCTGGAGAATTCCATGGACTGTATAGTCCATGGGGTCGCAAAAAGTCAGACACGACAGAGCAACTTTCACTTTCACTTCCCTTTGGACAGCAAGGGGATCAAATCACTCAATCCTAAAGGAAATCAACCCTGAATGTTCATTGGAAGGACTGATGCTGCAGCTGAAGCTGCAATACTTTGGCCACCTGATGTGAAGAAATGACTCACTGGAAAAGACCCTGATGCTGGGAAGACTGGGGGCAAAAGCAGAGGATGAGATGGTTAGATAGCATCACTGGTTCAATGGACATGAGTTTGAGCAGACTCCTGGAGAAAGTGGAGGACAGAGGAGCCTGGCGTGCTGGAGTCCATGACATTGAAACTCTTCACATCAGGTGAGCAGAGTATTGGAGTTTCAGTTTCAGCATCAGTCCTTCCGATGAATATTCAGGACTGATTTCCTTTATGATTGACTGGTTGGATCCCCTTGCAGCCCAAGAGACTCTCAAGAGTCTTCTCCAACACTATAGTTCTAAGGCATCAATTCTTTGGTGCTCAGCCTTCATTATGGTCCAACTCTCACATCCATACATGACTACTGGAAAAACCATAGTTTTGACTGGTTTCTTTCTTTTGAACACAGCTGTCCAGTTTTCCCATCATTCACTGATGATACTCTCCTCCTCCCATTTTATGTACTTGGCTCCAATTTTCATAAATTAATTGACCATATAAGTGTGAGCTCTTTTAGGCTCTTTATTCTGTTCCTTTGGTCCACAAATCCATGTTTATGTCAATACCATACTGCTCTGATTTCTATAGCTTTTAAGCATAGTTTGAAATCAGGGAACACAAAACCTCTAGTCTTGCTCTTCTTTCTCAGGATTGTTTTGTCTCTTCAGGGTCTTTTGTACTACCATACAAATTTTAGAATTTTTTTTTTTTTTTTTTTTGTTCTGTGAAAAATACTGTTGGAATTTTGATAGGGACTGCATTGAATCTATAGATTTCTTTGGGTACCATGAACAATTTAGCAGTATTAAATCTTCCATTCATTGAGCATGGAATATCTTTCTTTATGTGTATCATCTTAAGTTTCTTTCACTGATGTCCCTTAGTTTTCAGTGTATAGGTCATTCACCTTTGGGTTAAATTTGCTCCTAGATATTTAATTCTTGTTGATGTGAGTGTAAATGGGATAGTTTTCTTAATTTCTTTTTCTGGTAGTTCATTGTAGTGTATAGAAGTGCAACAGATTTGTATATTAATTTTTAGTCCCATAACTACTGAATTCATTTATTAGTTTTAACAACTTTTAGGTACATTCTATAGGGTTTCCTATATGTAGTATCATGTCACTTGTAAATACCCTTACCCCTTCCTCTCCAATTTGTATGCCTTTTATTTCTTTTCTTGTGTAATTGCTGTGACTAGGGCCACCAATACTGTGTTGAACAAAGTAGGCTGAGTGAGTATCCTCATCTTATTTTTGTTCTTAGCAGAAAAGCTTTTAGCTTTTCATCACTGAGTATGATATTATTGGTGAGTCTGTGATGATGATATGTATTATGCTCAGGCACATCTATACCCACTTTGTCAGGAGATCTTTATCGTAAATGAATCCTGGATTTCATCAAATGATTTTTCTACATCGATTGTAATGATCATGTGATACTTGTCTTTCATCTTGTTAATGTGCTTTATCACCTTGATTTGTGGATATTGAACTATCCTTGCACCCCTGGAATAAATCCTACTTGATCGTGGTATAGGATCTTTTTAAAGTAGTGTTTAATTTTGTTGAGGATTTTTGCATCCACGCTTAACTGAGATATTGGCTTGTAATTTTCTTTCTTTCCTTCTTTCTTTCTTTTTGTGGTGTCTTTGTCTGGTGTTGATAATGCTGGTCTTTTTAAATGAATCTGAAAAATTTCCATCTTCTGTAAGTTTGGGAAGGGTTTAAGAAGGGCAGGTATTACATCTTTGAACGTTCAGTAGAATTCATCAATGAAGGCATGTAATCCTAGACTTTTGCTTGTTGGGTGGTCTTTGATTACTGATTGAATCTAGTTATTTTTAATTGATATAGTTAGATTTTCTATATCTTCATGATTCAGATTAGAAGATTGTGTGTTTCTAGGAATTTATACATTTCTTGAAGGTTGTTAAATTTGTTGGGAGATAATTGTTCATAGTGATTTCTTAGATCTTTTTTATTTCTGTGAGTGAGTCATTGAATCTGCTTTTGATTTTTTATTTTATTTATTTCATCCTTCTACCTTCTTCCTTGGTACGTTTAGCTAAAGATTTGTCAATTTTGTTTATCATTTCAAAGCGTGAGCTCTTAGTTTCATTGATATTTTCTATTGTCAATTTCATCTCTATTGCCTTTCTTGTCCTTCCTCGCTTCTCTATCCCCTCTGGGAAATACTAGTTTATTCTCTATATCCATGAGTCTGTTTCTGTTTTGTAAAGTCATTCATTTGTTTCATTTTTTCTTAGATTCCAGATACAGGTGAAAATATATACTGTTTGTCTTTTGCTGCCTGACTTATTTCATGAAACATCATAGCCTCTAGATCCACCTGTGTTGTTGTAAGTGACAGGATTTCATTCTTTCTTATCGCTGAGCAGTCAGACAACCTGATTAAAAAATAGGTAAAAGAATAGAATAGACATTTTTTCTAAGAAGATATACAGGTGGCCAATAAGCACATGAAAATATGTTCAGCTTCAATCATCAAAGAAATGTAGTTCTAAAGCAATGAGATATCAACTTACACCTGTTAGAATAGCTATCATCAGTCTACAAATAGCAGAATGCTGGTGCAGAGGTGGAAAAAAGGAAGGAGCCAAAGTACTCTGTTGGTGAAAATGTAAATTGGTGCAGCAACTACAAAGAATGGTATGGAGGTTCGTCAAATACCTAAAAGTAGAACTATCATATGATCCATCAGTTTCATTCATGGATATATATCTGAAGAAAATGAGAACACTAATTTGAAAACATACATGCACTCTGATGTTCCTAGCAGTATTATTTACAGAAGATAAGATATGGAAGCAATAGATAAATGTATAAAGAAAATGGAATATATGTGTATACACATATATACAGAAAAATACATATACGCACATATATTCCTTTTACATCTAAACTGAGTTTAGATATGTATATAGTTACTCCCATTAGCTAATTGTTTATGGTTACTTTTACAGTTCTTCTCTGTCCAATTTTTCTTCTCTTCCTCCCTTCCCTTCTAGTTTGATGATTTTCTTTTGTGTTTAATTCTCTTTCTGATTTTTTGTGTGTTTAGTATATATTTTTGTTTTCTGGTTACCATGATAATCACATATATCATTCAATGTATGTAATAGTATATCTTATGTTGATAGCAACTTAAAATTGAACACACTTAACAATTCATTTTTTCTCCCTTCACCAATGTTTTATATTTTTTATGTAACATTATACATTTTATTATTTTGTGTCTCTTCTATCAAATTATTTTAAGTTTACTTAAATATTTTAACTTTACTATTTTTGTGTTTTAACCTTCATAGTAGCTTTAGAAGTGACTAATCAACTAACTTTAGAATATATTTACCTTTTCCACTGAGGCTTTTATTTTTGTAAGTTTCCTTATTATTAATTAATCTCATTCATTTTCAACAAGAAGAAATCCCATCATTACTTTTTCTAAGGCTGGTTTAGTAGTGAGAATTTTTCTAGCTTTTGCTTGCCTGGAAAGCTTTTATTTGTCTTTCTACTCTTAATGATAACCTTGTCAGATAGAGTGTCCTTGGTTAGAAGTGCTCTTTTTTTTTCGTTTCATCTCTTTGAATATCTTATTTGGAATTCTCTGAGGTTTCTGGACTTGTATGTCTATTTCCTTCTCTAGGTAGGGAAGTTTTCAGTCATTATTTAAATATTTTTTCTGACCCTTTCTCTATTCTCTTTCTGAGAATGTTTTTCTCTTCACAGCTCTATTTTGGTGAGTCCCATTGCCTTGGGTTACAACTCACTGATCTGTTCTGCTTCATCCAGTCTGGTTTTTAATCCCCCTAGTGTATTATTCAGTCAGTTATTGTATTCTTCAGATGTGTGATTTCTGTTTGGTACTTTCTTATTTGTTGAAATTCTCACTGTGTTCATTCATTTCTCTCCCAACTGCAGTGAGCCTCTTTATGACCATGGCTTCGGATTCTTTACCATATAGATCACTTACCTTCCTACTATTAATGTTTTTTTCTGAAGTTTTGTCTCGTTCTTTTGTTTGGAACATGTTTCTCAGTTTCGTCATTTTGCTCAACTCTCATCAGGCCAAAGAGCTACTTATCCCAGTCTTGAATGAGAAGCTTTGTGTAGTTAATGAATCTTCTCTTTCATCCTTGCCCTAGCTCTTGGTTATCTCTTGAACCTTTGTGATAGTCTGCACCTCTTTGTTTATTCTTACTGTGTCCCCATTGTTGAGGGTGTACCCAAACCTGTCAGTGTTCCAAGAGGAAGAATCTCATTTAGCCCCTCATTTCAGACTGTTGGAAGTCAAACCCTCAGGCACAACTTTAACATATAAAAATATATACAGTCCTGTGGGGCAATAATTGTCATTCCTGCTGGTCTCCAGTTCAAGAGATCTAGAGATGTCTTCTGGGCAAGAGTTGCAAAATCAAACCTCCAGACAAGTATATTGATTCCTTTCTTGTTTATAAGAGTTTATAGGAAGACTTGTTGAGTTATAGTGAAGCCAAAGAAGTGCACATGGACATGGTCTCCCTGCCTATGTTTCCTAAACGTGCTTCCCTAGCTCCTAAATGTGTGAGATACCTGAAGCTTTTCACTCAGGCTGAAACTTCAAGCTAAATTATCTTTTTCCCATGAAGCCTGGGGTTGCATTTCAGTCTGCTCTCTGTTCAGTGCCCTAGGGAGTAAAGTAGCCTTCTAAGAACTGTCTTTCAGATTGTTATAGTCCCATGGAGCTCAGAAATACCAGCCCCCTTGGCCACTTTGGCCAGGATATCAAGAGGAATCTTCTGTGTAGATTGCACACATCTTCTGGCTTTAGCAAAGCAGCTGAAGAGTATAGAGGGTGGGCACACTTACCAGCTTCAGAAAGACCAGGAAAATGTCTTTAGTGTGCATACCCACAGATTTCAACAATGCAGCAGGAAAGCATCTTACCTTTGCTTGCCTGGCATCAGCAAACAGTTGACTAGTTGTCATAACCTCTGCTCTTCCTGTAATAGCAATGTGGTGGGAGGATGTCACGTTTAATCTCAGTGAAAGTGAAAGTAGCTCAGTTGTGTCCGACTTTTTGCGACCCCATGGTTTGTACCCCTCCAGGCTCCTCTGTCCATGGAACTCTCCAGGCAAGAATACTGGAGTGGGTAGCCATTCCTTTCTCCAGGGGATCTTCCTGACCCAGGGGTCAAACCAGGGTCTCTTGTGTTACAGGAGAGCTCAAATGCCTACTTGCATTAAGAGAGTAGTTGGAGAGTGCAGTAATGGCATCTGCAAACTTCTCAATCTCAGGGAGTTTTCAACTGCCCCATATTTCTTCAGCAATTGCTTTTAGATTAACAAATGAGTATTCTTCACATATTGTCTAGATGCTTTTCAAATAGCTCTTTTTATGCCGGGTCTACTGGCAAGTGAGACTGCATGTGAGATCTTTAAAAGGGGAATTCAAGTTTCTTTGGGTTCCTTGGACATCAGTCCTACTGGTTTCTTAAGGTGAACAATCTATGGTACAGATCCCAGGGGTCAGGAGTTTGATGTGTCTGGTGAGGTCCCTACCAATTATGTGTTCCTGCACTAAGGATGGAGTTTCTGTGAAACTCTGTCTCTGACTACCATGCCCATCTTGATGCGGTGCATTTATCCTTTAATGTGGAGAAGTAGTTCGTCTAGTCTCCAGATTTTTTTTTCCATTGATAATGATCTATATGTAGCTGTAGATTTTATGTGTTAGCTTATGTAAAATTCCCCTGGAATCTTGAGTGAGGTTGCATTGGATCTACAGATGGCTTTGGGTAGTATGGATATTTTTACAATATTAATTCTTCCAATACACAAACACAAGATATCTTTTCATTTACTTGTTTCTTTTTCAGCTTCTTTCATCAATATCTTATTGTTTTTAGTGTAGAAATGTTCATGTGCTTGGTTAAATTTATTCCTGAGTACTTTATTAATATTATCATAAATGGAATTATTTTCTTTATTTCTTCAGATATTTTATCATTAATGTAAAGAAGTTCTACTGATTTTTATATGTTGATTTTGTATCTTGCAACTTTACTAACTTTTTAGATTAGATCTAATAGTTATTTGGTGGAATTTTTTAGGACTTTCTTTATACAAAATCATGTAATCTGCAAATAGAAACAATTTTACTTCTTCCTTTCCAATTCTTATGCCTTTTATTGCTTTTACTTGCTTGATTGCTCTGGCTTGGACTTCCAGTTCCGTGTCGAAATTCAGTAAAAAGTGGGCACCTTTGTCTTCTTAGAGGAAAATATTTCAAAGCTATTGCTAGCCAGTATGATATTAGCTGTGAGCTTGCCATATATGCTCTTTATTATATTGATGTATTTCCCTTCTGTATTTAATTTGTTAAGAGTTTTTCTCATGAATAGATGCTGAATTTTGTCAAATGCCTTCTCTGCATCTATAGAGTTGATTATATGATTTTTACCTTTCATTCTATTAATGTGAGGAATTTCATTTTTTAATTTTGTGTATTGAAACTTTATTAGACTCCAGGGAGGAATTCCACTTGATCATGATGTGTGATCTTTTTGATGTGTTCTGAAACTCAGTTTGCAAGTATTTTGTTGAAAATTTTTGTATCTATACTCACCAGAGATAATGGCCTTTAGTTTTATTTGTGTAATGTTCTTATATGGCTTATATGAGTATATTGCTTGCCTTATAAAATGCATTTAAATATTTTGAAAGATCTAAGAAGAATTGGCATTTATTCTTTAAATCTTTGGTAAAATTCACTGGTGAAGCCATGTAGTTCTGAGTTATTTTTTCTTTTTCTCCCACTTGGGAAAGCTTTATTTAACTTATTATTATTATTGTGTTAATGTCCTTATTTAATATGGGTATACTCAGATTTTTCTTTATTATTCTGCCTTGATAGGTTATATATTTCTAGGAATTTAATAATTTCTCCAGGGTTGTTCAGTTTATTGGCATATAGTGGTTCATAGTAGTCTCATGATCTTTTGTATTTCTGTAGCTCAGTTATAAGACTTCTCTTTTATTCTTAATTTTATATATTTGGAATCTGTCCTTTTTTCTTGGTTATGCTAGCTAAAGCTTTGTCAATTTTGTTTATCTTTTCAGAGAAACAACTGTTAATTTTGTTCATTTATTTTATAGTTTTTCTGTTCTTTATTTAATTTATTTCTACTCTAATCTTCATTTCCCCCCTTCTTTCTGCTAACTTTAAACTTAGTTTGTTCTTTTTCTAGTTCTTCAAAGTGTAAAATTAATTTGTTTATTTGAGATCTTTCTTTTTTTGTGACATATATGTTTATTGTTGTAAGCTTCCCTATTAGAACTGCTTTTGCTACATCTCAGAAGTTTTGCATCTTGTGTGTACAGCAAACAAATCATAAATAAAATGAAAGGACAGTGAGAGAAAATATATGCAAATCACACATCTGATAATGGTTCAAAAACTATAAGAAACTCATAAAACTCAAAAAATAAATAAATAAATAAACCAATTAAAAATGAGCAAAGAACCTGAGTAGACATCCTTCCAAATAAGATAATCAAATGACCACGATATACATGAAAAAATGTTCAATGTCACTAATCATTAGGAAAATGCAAATTAAAATCACAATCTGTTAGAATGGCTATTATCAAAAAACAGGAGATAACCAATTTTGGCAACAATGTGGAGAGAAGGAATCCTTGTGCACTGTTGGTGAGAACCTAAACTGGTACAATCACCATAGAAAACATTATGGAGGTTCTTCAAAAAATTAAAAGTAGATGTTCCATATGATCCAGGAAATCCTCTTTGAGGCACATATCCAGAGGAATTGAAATCATTATTTCAAAGGGATATCTGCACTCTTATGTTCATTGCAACATTATTTGTGGAAGGTGTGGAACAACCTAAGCGTCCCTTGACATATGAATGGAAAAGAAAAATTTACTCCAATAAAAATTTTTAAAATACTTCATATATACAATGAAATACTACTCAGACATAAAATAGAAGGAAATTCTGCTATTTGCAACATTATGGATGAAACTTGAGAGTATTATGCCATACGAAATAAGTCAGCTAAAGAACCACAAATACTGTAAGATCTCTCTTAAAAACATAATAATTGTTAAAAAAAAACTCATGAAAACAGATCAGATTATGGTTGACAGAGGTAGAGGTGGGAAGTAGGGAAACTGGGTGAAGATGGTCAAAAGATCCAAACTTCCAGTCAGATAAATAAATTCTGGAGATGACTAAATTTAACAATTCTGTATTGCATATTTGAAATTTACTAGATGAGTAAATCTTAAAAATTCTCATCATGGGGGGAAAACGTTAACTAGATGAGGTGATAGGTATTAAGTAAATTTATTGTGGTAATCAGTTTTCAATATATACATGTCAAATCATTATGTTGTATTATTAAATCATGTTACATATTAAATCTATACAATGTTATATATCAACTATATCTCAATAAAACTAGGAAAAATGAAATAAAAAAAGAAAAGTAAATATTCCAGCTATGTAACCTGAAAGCCCCTATGAAAATACTAGAAAAAAATTATCTTAAGGTATGACTAAATTATTTAAGGCTTATTACTTTTAAGTTTAATTTTTATCTCTAAATTATATTAATAGTTGAGAGAAATTCAGAGTTGTAAGTATCACTTATGTGATTAAAAAGAGAAACAAAGCAAGTTGTATGTATGCGTCTTAACAAGAAAATTAAAAGAAATGAGGAAAAATAAAGAGAGTTTTATAAAAAGAATAAAGCAATTAATAAAAAAGACAAGAAGAAACAAAAAGTATCAACTGCAGAAATACGATCGCTTGAAAGAAAAAAGGGGAATTTATAAACAAATTATTAAACTTAGTAGGAGAAATCATTGTTTGCCAGATACACAAACAAGAATCAAATAAAATGTTTAAATAGTATAAAAAAGAAAGTATTCTTTATAGTAGAACTCTCACATCTACACATGACCACTGGAAAAACCATAGCCTTGACTAGGCAAACCTCTGTTGGCAAAGTAATGTCTCTGCTTTTTAATATGCTGCCTAGGTTGGTCATAACTTTCCTTCTAAGGAGTATGCGTCTTTTAATTTCATGGCTGCAATCACCATCTGCAGTGATTTTGGAGCCCAGAAAAATAAAGTCTGACACTGTTTACAGTTTCCCTATCTATTTACCACTAAGTGACGGGGCTGGATGCCATGATCTTAGTTTTCTGAAAGTTGAGCTTTGAGCCAACTTTTTCACTCTCCTCTTTACTTTCATCAAGAAGCTTTTTAGTTTCTCTTCACTTTCTGTCAAAAGGGTGGTGTCATCTGCATATCTGAGGTTATTGATATTTCTCCCAGCAATTTTGATTCCAGCTTGAGCTTCCTCCAACCCAGCATTTCTCATGATGTACTCTGCATAGAAGTTAAATAAGTAGGGTGACAATATACAGCCTTGACGTACTCCTTTCCCTATTTGGAACCAGTCTGTTGTTCTATGTCCAGTTCTGTTGCTTCCTGACCTCCATACAGACTTCTCAAGAGGCAGGTCAGGTGGTCTGGTATTCCCATCTCTTTCAGAATTTTCCACAGTTTGTTGTGATCCACACAGTCAAAGGCTTGGCATAGTCAATAAAGCAGAAATAGATGTTTTTCTGGAACTCTCTTGTTTTTTCGATGATCCAGTGGATGTTGGCAATTTAATCTCAGGTTCCTCTGCCTTTTCTAAAATCAGCTTGAATATCTGGAACTTCACGGTTCATGTATTGCTGAAGCCTGGGTGGAGAATTCTAAGCATTACTTTACAAGCAACTGTGCGGTAGTTTGAGCATTCTTTGGCATTGCCTTTCTTTGGGAGTGGAATGAAAGCTGATGTCAATTCTTGCAAATTAACCTATAGAATGCTAATCAAAACCCAGTCAGTTTCTTGTAGAATTGTTGATTTTAAAATTTATATGGGCTGATATCCTTTAAAATTGGCTGGTTGGATCTCTTTGCAGTCCAAGGCACTCTCAAGAGTCTTCTCCAACACCACAGTTGAAAAGCACTAATTCTTTGGTGCTCAGCTTTCTTTATAGTCCAACTCCCACATCCATACATAACGACTGGAAAAACTAGGGCCATCATTGGTGCTAAAGACATAGTGATAGATGGGACCTGGCTCATGTTATCAAGCAGCTTATTCTATACTGGATCTACTCTAGGGAAAATAGAATTCCATTGTATAGGTTAGCAAATGCAGCCTTGGGAAGGTTCATTGCATTGTCCAATAGCAGCAGTAAATGATATTGTCAGAATTAAAACACAATTTCTGTCACTGTAAACTCTATGTAAACTAGCCCTATTTTTAACAACAACAAAATAAATTCCTCAAAGTAATTAAGATTAAAAGTAATAAAATAATAATTCTTGTGGTTTTTATACAACTGGGTCAAATCAGAATATCTCTTTTTACAGCTTATGAAAAGTCTTAGAGGAATACATGTAAAATAAAAATAAAAACCTGAGTTTTCCTTTTATAAAACTGAAAACACATCAAAGTTTTCCACACTCTAAAATACATACTGTTTTCACTGGCCACATGTATGCAATGTAACTTCCTTTTCCCTTAAGTGACTATGTTCAAACAATTACCAAATATTTTAAAGGTTAAGATTAAAAAATAGTTCCACTATTGAAGAAAACAGGTGAAACCATTCTTTTATTTTCTTTAATCTCTTTAATTTTAAAACTGGAAGAAATTGTTATTTTGTTGTAAAGGTCATTCAAGGATTAGAGGCTGGAGTTGAAATTTAGAAGTTTCTTCCAACTCTGACTCTAAGACTTTAATTACATCTTTCTAAAGGCATTGGATAAGGACTTTGCTACAATAGTTAGTCCAAGATATTACAGCTGGAAATACTGCCTTGCATTTTTTGGCTAGTTTTTTTTTTTTTTTTTTTTTTTTTTTTTAGTACAGTTGATTTATCATATTGTGTTAGTTTCAAGTGTACAACAAAGTGAATCCCCTGAATGTACACATTTCAGATGTACAGAAAAGTTATACATTGACATATATCCACTATTTTTTAAATTATTTTCCCACGTAGGTCAGTAGACAGTACTGAATAGGGACCCATGTGCTATCCATTAGGTGCTTATTAATTGCCTATTTTATATATAGTAGTGTGCATATGTTAATCCCAATCTCCCAATTTATCCCTCCTATGCCGTATAATGCAGTTGCTTTATTTGTACTCTCCAAGAAAAATCACTTGGTAGCTATAGCACATTTTGAGTCTTATAGTCCCCTAGATATGAATGCACTAATTTGAAGCTACATTGAGATAGAGAAGCAAGGGTAGAGGGCAAATAGAGGAAAGTAGGAAAAATTAGATCATTCTTTGGGTATCAAAAAACATTTGGTGTTGGAGTCTATAATCTTCCCTGAACTAGATCTGTAGCTTTTGACAAGCTTACCCAAATTTACTGTTCTCTGTTTTCTCATTTGTAAATTGAAATAATACCTACCTTATCTACAAGAGCAGTTTACTACTAGGATTGGAAGAGTTAATTTCTACAAATGCATTTTTAATTCATATAAAGTTCCCAACATGCATCAGAAAGGTCATTATAATAATATTGAAGACTTAAATAACTTTTTGTTCTTTTAGGTAAATTAAGGTGTGTGAAAATTCTGTCATTCTTTCATGAAAAAATGTGCATCTTATCGGCAAATACAATTGAGGACTTGTAGTATGTCAGGTTCTTATGGTAGATACTGGAAATGCATAAAACACAAAAGAATGGTTTCTTGAACTCAGCATCTAACATGTGAGAGAGATGAGACAGCAGATAATAATTGAAACAGTTTGCTAAATGCACTGGTTGCTTTAGAAGCACTTAAAAGTAGGAGACTGCACATAAGAGGTGATATTTGAGATGTCTCTTAAAGAAAAAAGAGTTTGGGGCAGACATAGAAATATAGACAGGCCAGATCAGTTTCAGAAAACTTTATATGTAAAAAGACATGTGGCAAGAAAGATGTACTATGTGCTAAAGAACATACAAGAGTTTAGTGGAACAAAAGGAAAAAGGAATATAAACTGTTTTTTTAATCATCTGGCAAGTTGCACAAAGAATTTGGAACTTTATATTGAAATGAGGCATTGTTTACTGAACAATTCTGAAGAAAGAAGTGAAAACTAGGCTTGTATTTTTAGTAATGGTACTCTATATGCATGAGAAAGGATCAGTTGTGTAGGAAAAAAACAGAATTTTAAAATCAGTGAAAAAGCTACTGCAATAAATGAAATGCAACCTAATGAAAAACTAAAGCAAGGTACTGGCATTGAGAGTAAAGAGAAGAAGTAAGATTATAGAACAATCAGGAAGAGGAGAACCAATAGGTACTAATGGATTGAGGAAAGGGAAGAGTCAAGGATGGTGCAAAACCAATGATAAAAAGGATAAATGAATATGCTTGAACCCAGCTTGATAAACCATGTTTAATGTATGGATCATTTAAAACCTAAATCCAACTAAATGCACTGTGATAGTATGTATTTTTGTTCCAATGATAACTTCTACTTCCTTGTCACTGCAGATTAGTTTATCCATGTTCATTAAAATCTTCCTGCCCTGATCCTACTATATTCAGTGTAGTTGATGCTTTTATTGTCCTAGTCTACTTCATTCCTCATCTTTTCCTATCCTGTGACTTCTAAAGATTTACTTACTGGAGTTTTCTTTCTTTTTTTTTTTTTTAATTTCTATTACACATGTACAAATAATTTTAAAAACAAGTTTAAAAATAAAAGATGTTGGTTTTTGCAAAGAAACATTTCTGAAAAAAGTCAGTTCTGCCACACTGTTCAAGCAATGGCTCCTTTGCTACCCATGGAATCAGATTTGTTCTCTGCATCTTTGACATATAGCACCTCCTTGAAAGCGGTTTTATTTTGCACCCTGAGTTGTGGCAGGAAAAGAATTTCCAGTTTCAGCTTGACCTTTAAAAATCTCTGCTGTATAATAACCATCCTTAACACCATGATTTAGCCAATGATGTGATGTCAAATGTTCTCTCCAGGTGCAGCATTTTGGAATGTTAAAACTTAACAGATTTGCTTTGTATGTCAAGGTGGCAGTATTATTAACATTATTTTGTTATGGTTAGCTTCTGACACAGAGGTACTTTACATAATTAACAAAAATCAATATGTTTAATATTACATTCTGTTAACTTTTTTCAATACAATTTAATAGCTTGATAAAATGACCAGCACGTAATGTGTGATAAATAATATTAATTAATTAGTTAATATCTTATAAAGACATTGGGAGAATGAAAAAGTTGGCTTAAATTTAACATTAAAAAAACAAATCATCACATCTGGTCTCATTACTTCTTAGCAAATAGAAGGGGAAAATGTGGGGAAAGTGACAGATTTTGTTTTCTTGGTTTCCAAAATCACTGTAGATGGTGACTGCATCCATGAAATTAAAAGATGCTTGCTCTTTGGAAGGAAAGCTATGACCAAACTAGAACACATATTAAAAAGCAGAGACATCACTTTGCCAACAAAGGTACATATAGTCAAGGCTACTGTTTTCCTAGTAGTCATGTATGAATGTGAGTGTTGGACCATAAAGAAGACTGAGCACCAAAGAATTGACTCTTTTGAACTGCAACGCTAGGGAGAAGACTCTTAAGAGTCCCTTGGACATCAAGGAGATCAAACCAGTCAGTCCTAAAGGAAATTAGCCCTGAATATTCATTGGAAGGACTGATGCTTAAGCTAAAGCTCCAATACTTTGGCCACTGGATGCAAACAGCCGACTCTTTGGAAAAGACCCTGATGCTGGGAAAGATAGAGGGTAGGAGATGAAGGGGATGACAGAGGATGAGATGGTTGGATGGCATCACCGATTCAATGGACATGAGTTTAAGCAAACTTCAGGAGACAGTGAAGGAAAGGAAACCCTGGTGTGCTGCAGGCCATGGGGTCACAAAAGTCGGACAAGACTCAGTGACTGAACAACAACAAAAGCGATTGGTCATTTTTATTCAGGTAATTGAAATGTGTCTGTATGACACTGTTTAGACAATTTTAAAATCTTAGGGTCATTTAACAGTCATAGTTCTTCTTGATAGACAGCAACTATGGTTGTCTTGAGCAATGCTCAGGGAAGCCTTAGCAAAGGAGAAGGAACCAGGGCGGGTCTAGGATGTGTCAGCAGGAGGAGTATCCCATCATTCTGCATAACTCCTGCACTGTGAAGCTTTGCCATTGCCTGACACAGCCACTGCCAATGGACACCACTGGAGTACCCCAGGCTGCTACTGCAGGCTACCCCCACATTTCATTCATTTCCTTCCCCTTTGTATCGCTCACTCAGTTATAAAAGATAACTCTTTGGGAAGAACTTAGCTGATTGAACAGAGGTCAATTTCAGGATTTCTCTTCTGGGGATCTCTGGTGGTACTGGGGCATTGCATCCCACCACAATACACAGTAAATAGGACCACGTGAATGGGAAGAAGATGGTACTTTAGAAAGTAAGGAGATAGTATGCTTGGGAGACAGTAGTGATAGGTTGTCTTATTAGTGAACAGGTAGAATTGTAAGCAATTCACAGGAATTTGAGCAATCACTAAAGCTTATAACTTTTATTATACTACTTGTCATAGTGGTTTATATTAAGGTATGTCTGTCTCCTCAAATGAGTTCCTTCAGGTGAGGGAAGATACATGAATTATTTAAAAAGTGATTTTAATTATAGTAACAAAGGTCCCTCTAGTCAAGGCTATGGTTTTTCCAGTGGTCATGTATGGATGTGAGAGTTGGACTATAAAGAAAGCTGAGCACCAAATAATTGATGCTTTTGAACTTTGGTGTTGGAGAAGACTCTTGAGAGTCCCTTGGACTGCAAGGAGATCCAACCAGTCCACCCTAAAGGAGATCAGTCCTGGGTGTTCATTGGAAGGACTGATGCTGAAGCTGAAACTCCAATACTTTGGCCACCTGATGCGAAGAGTTGACTCATTGGAAAAGACCCTGATGCCTGGAGGGATTTCGGGCAGGAGGAGAAGGGGATGACAGAGGATGAGGTGGTTGGATGGCATCACCGACTCAATGGACATGGGTTTGGGTGGACTCTGGGAGTTGGTGAAGGACAGGGAGGCCTGGTGTGCTGCGGTTCATGGAGTCACAAAGAGTCAGACACGACTGAGCGACTGAACTGAACTGAACTGAACTGAACTAGTTTTAATTAGTGATAAACACAATGAAATACTACTCAGTCATAAAAAACAATGGAATTCTGCCACTGACTGCAACATGAAGAGTATTACGCTTACTGAAATAAGTCAGACAGAGAAACACAAATACTGTATAATATCACTTAAATGTGTAATCTAATAAATAACACAAATGAATGTACATGCAAAATGTAAACAGCTTCACAAATATAAAAGACAAATTCATGGTTACCCAAGGGGAGAGTTATGAGAGGAGGGTCAAATTAAGGGTATGAGATTAAGAGATATAAACCACTACATTTAAAGTAGGTAAGAAATGAGGATATATTGTACAGCACAGAGAATTATAGCCATTATCTTGTAGTAATTTTTAACGGAACATAATCTATTAAAGGGCTTCCCTGGTGGTTCAGATGGTAAAGAGTCTGCCTGCAATGCGGGAGACCTGGATTCGATCTCTGGGTTGGGAAGATCCCCTGGAGGAGAGCGGCAACCTTCTCTAGTGTTCCTGCCTGGGGAATCCCATGGACCGAGGAGCCTGGCGGGCTGCAGTCCATGGGGTCACAAAGAGTGGGACACAACTGAGAGACTAAGCACTGCACAATCTATAAAAATTCTGAATCTCTGTTATACACCTGAAACTCATATAATACTATAAATCAACCATACTTCAATAAAAATAAATCAGTCTTTTTCTCCTGTATCTGATTCATAACATGTCCTCCATTTTATGTAAGAAGTCATATATATGTGATTTTAAGATATTCTTTTGACATTTTATGTCTTTTTTTTAAGTTCCTACAGTGGTAACTCCTAATCAAAAGGAGTTTAAAATTTTAAAATGATTTTATCTTATTTTATTTATTCCCAATAATCTATACCCCCAAATGTCTTAGGATCATAAACTTTCAGAAGTCTCAGCATGTCAAACCTATGTTGAAATTTAACCCAATGATCATATGCTCCTTGACACCAAAAAGCAGATGCTTTTGTCCTCTCACTTTAATAATGTTCAGGCTAGACCTTTGGTTGTCTTTTAATTGCTATTTTTAATATAAATGTATTATGCTTACCTCTCTAGTAATCCTTCTGATAAGTTGTTGCTTTGTATTTATGTTCTGCATAAAAATGAACAGTAGGATTCAAATCATACTTGTGATTTGAATTACAAATTCAGCCAAAAATTCAATTATGTAAATTGGGAAATAAATGCCAGTGAAAAGAAAGCTAAGGGCTCAATGTTCCTTAACTCAGATAGGGGATGAAGAGGGGAGGGGCTGTAAATGAGAAGAGGAAAAACATTTTGCTGTAGCATGGAGGAGAAGAAATATTTTCTTTTTTGCATTCAGTCTTGCAGTAATAAAGATCATCATCTACCTTCCATCCTAAATGTATCTGTAGCCATGATTTGAACCATTGATCTGCATGTATGCTTTATATTCTCTAAGGTAGCTGTGCTTCACAAAAGTCCTGTTCTCTCATTTCTGTGGGTATAGATTTGTACTGCTGAACAAACAAAATAAGGCAGAAAGCAAGCAATCAATGACCCCTGGGGGGAGGGTTTAAAGGCAGACAACTGGATGATGTCTGGGCTTTGGCACACAAGCTGGAGGGTTTATTTCTGTGAATGCACATTTCAATTTGAAAAACATCTTTGGAAAACTGGTTTTGGAAAGAAGCTAGGATGTGGTAAATTTTGATGGGGTGTTTTATTTTGTTGTAATACTGGCTTCTATGGATTCTATGGAATTCTGTGGATATACCTCAGGAGTTGCTTCAGGGGGTGTGAGCAAAGAAGGTTGGACTCAAGGAGCCTGTCACTTTACTTTAATCATCACACAATTTCTTGTATCTCTTGAACACATTATTTTTTTCACTTAACTGAGGAATAGATTAGTCTGCTAAGAAACTATTTTTAAAAATCACTGGTCTAGTTCAAATGGATACTTCATTTTACAGCTGAACAAGGAGAGGACAAAAGAGTTAAGTTAGTAGACCAAGGACCATAGATGGCATTCACAGAGCTGAGATTAAAATCCTATTCTCCTTTCCCAGCCTATTTGTCTACCACCAGCTCAAGATTACTTTTGTTCAATCCACTAAGTTCTGGTCATTCCATCCATGATAGTCAACCAAAGAACACCCAGCAAGCATTTTACAAAGGGATTGTGAATTCTGAGTTACTTTAAACAATCTAAAGAAAATAATAATGGGGATAAGTGATAACTGTAGAATTATTAAGAAGTTGCAAAAGATATATAGATATGTATAAAACACCTCTGTTAAAATAAGCGTCAATGACCTCAATGAGAGGTCAGCCAATGAGAGCAAAGGGAGAGTTCTATCAAGGAAAATTTACATTTAAATATAAAGAATAATGGCTAAGTAAAAGTGTTGTACACTGAGGAAAGGGCATAGAAAGATAGGAAATCATGCTAAGTGTATTGATGTATTTCTCAATAAGGAAAGAAACTGTATCAGCAACTGATTATAATGTGTTCAGATGATATTGACAGACAGGAATACAAGTGGCAATGCAAGTAATGTACTATCTTATCATGGCAAGAATGTTGGTGTGTGAAGGAATAGTAGACTCCCAGAATCCCTTCATTCTCTACAGGTCTCATTGTGTAAGAAAATTCTTAAGTGAGTTTTAATAAAGTTATTTCCTGCTATAACCATAGGACCATAAACCATTTGCCAGTGAGAGGAAGTTTATGCCTCTGCCCTCCTTATATGGCATGCATATTTTACTACTAGCTGTTGCCAGTCTGGTTTGTCTCAATAACTGATTCACCTCTCAGCCCAAGCAACCATGTCGCTCGATTTTAGTCAATCAGGCTCTGTTCATCCTGTTTTCAGGTCACATATGCTTTATTTAAAGCAGCTGTGTTGAGTCAGCTGAGACTCAAAGCATTCAATGAAAGCCTTAAGCATGTGGCTACAGCTTCACATAAATACCTCTGACTTGAAGCTTTAATATAAAGTGCTGCACATACACACACATTCAATCAGGAAACAGTTCAGAGGCACTTCTCAAGTAGATAACAGCTCTCTGTGCTGTGAATTAATACTGTAGGTCCTTTTGAATAAGGCCAACTTTAGAGAAGCCATATATTTTATCACAGGTCTTTTTCTCTTAAGGAAAATTATTATAAGCTAAGAAAATAACCCCAGCTAATATTTTTAAAATAAGGAGCCAAACTTTGGGTCCTTCCATATTTCTTTCACTATAACTCTGCCAAATCTAACTACAAATCTAAAAAATAGCTGTGGGAGTGAATAGACCAGAACTACCGGCCTATAAGAGTATTCTAGTAGCTTCATGCATTGTAATTGCTAGATTTATTAACATCTCCTTGTTCTGAGAATATATATTTAAATTGAAAAGCATTGTCATGAAACTGAAAGTCTGAAAAATAATATGACATTGAAGATATACATGAGACTGGCTTTTTTGACAAAGCAAAAAATCTAACAGAGTGGAAGGCAGACCCAGAGTACAGGGCTAACAGGGAAGTAACTTAATAGAAACCAAGAAGAAGAACAGCATCTAGGGACAGTGATAAATTTGATATACATCTAAAAGACAGAGATAAGAGGGGACTTTGTGGTCTTTGCACTTTGTTATTGATCTGCTTGCTGGGCTATTTAATGTGTCTGGTAATAATACATTATTTCCCCAGCTTCAGACTTAAAATGCGATAGTAAAAATTAATAGAGTAAAAACTATTTTTCTCCTTTCTTGTGCATTTTTACTGTGCTGCATTTGTCATGGGAATAGTAAGAAGTTACACACATTAAATCACCCTCTTAAGAGCTATGATTATTAGTAATTTGAGCATCAGCAAAAGGGTGTGGATAATCCTAACAACTTAGCAGAGAGCCTTGGTGTACTCTCTTGAATTCTAAGCATCCTTGACTGCATGAATTGTGGAATGAGCATAGGCTTTGGAGTCAGACAGACCAAGCTCAGGCAAAGCTATTTAACTTCATTAAGCTCATCATAAAATGGAATAAATAAGATGTAACTCATAGGGCCATTGGGAACATTACAGAGATATTTCTTAACAAGCATCTGACACTCACAAAATGAAAGCCATTACTATTCTTTAAAGAAGCAGACTATAAAGAACTGATACATATAACTCAGTCTTGCAAATCCTGGTTAGGCATCAGAATCACATGTGAAATTATTCTAAACTAGAGACACCAAACACCATCTCAAGAGATATTTATTCAGTAGGCAAGGCATAATCATCTCTATCTTTTAAAGAACTCCATGGGTGATCCCTATGTTCAGCCAGGACCGATGGCCACTCATAAAAATATTTTCCAAAGTCAAAAACTCAAAATTTTAAAAGTGATGAAGACTTTAAAAAAGAAAACTACTCCTTCCTTCCTATTGTCGTCCACTATTGTATATACCACATAGAAAAGGGTGTGTATATACAGATAAATGTGGACTATGATTCTACAACTGATGTATACTTGCTTCAGGCAAAGGTGATTTTTCTAAGTGGAGGATAAGTATTTGAACCAACTATCAGCCAACTAAACAGGTTTATATCTACTCAACTCTGAGCACTGCTAACTCAGTTGGACTGTAGTCCAAAATACAAAAACAGAAGCCTGAACTCAAACTATCTGGCCTGTGATTCTGCCTTGGATATAAGAATCGTAAAATATGATAGGTGTAAATTTCTCTTGCATCTTTATGCAACATTGTCTCTTTTCACAAACTCCACTCTCCCATTATGCTTCAGAACAGCATCTGGAGCCTGACCAAGTTCATAACCATGATCACAGTAAATAGAAGCCAAAACTGAAAAGAAGCCAAATGTGAATCAATATTAAGCTAAATGCCACCATGTCTCTCAGACTGTAATGACGGAACACACCCAAACTGAGTGCAGGCTGGTAGATCATGCACAGGACTCTGAGCAGCTGAGATCGACCCCAGGATGTAAAGCTGAATCAAGAGGTATGCAAACAGATTAGGATAATATTTAGATTTTTCTTCCAAGTATTCTTTTTCTACATGAAAAGAAGAAAACATTTCAATTCATTAAATAATATTCTCTTTGGAAGCTGTTAGGATCAACGTTTGATTAAACCACTACCATAAACATGTCAAAACAAACCTGTCGGGGCCTTATGAATGTTCTCCATTCAGTCATTAATAATAAGAAAAATGGCAGCGATCACTTACTATGTGCCAGGCACTGTTCTAAGCGTTACTCACATATGAACTCATTTAATCTTAGCAACCACACTGTAAAAGCAACACGTTTTTTACATCCCTACGTGCATGCAACCCAGATTTTCCATCAGGAAGGACATAGTCCCCCCAGCCGCTGGGACTGGTGGAAGACGACCTTTAGCTGTTAGTCATCTTTGGAGATTGTCCTGACTTAATAATACTTCCTCATCCAAGGTCATGCCCCTTTCCACAGATAGCCCTGACCCAATGATTAATTGCAATGTGAGTGTAAAGTCCTGATCTTCTTGCCCCAGGTTGGGAAAAATTCAAAGCTATCCCAGTTCCAGAACTCTCCATGGGGTTGGCCCAAAAGTTCCTTGAAATTACATCCCAGCTCAACTTATTACTCTGCTCAAACCTGCTTCCCACCTTCCAATACATAATCCCAAAGAACTCCCTAATAAATGTCCCTCACACTAATCTCTGCCTCAGAGTCTGCTTCCCAGGGGATGAAATCTACAAGCCCCTTAAACGATTTGATCACCTTGGCAACCTCTCAGAAACAGATGTCCACTTGACCTATGCTAGTGATGCTGCTGTACTTATCACAGCATTTCTCATCGTCTCCTTTCCCTCTCTACTCACTCCACTCTGAGCATCTCACTTCACCTTCTACTGCCCCCCTTTCTATCATCCTCACATTCAGAAACCTTGAGACTTGGCTGGTTACTTAGTTACTATCTAAAAAATGTGGTTTCTTGAAGAGACTGCATCTTAAAGAGTCCATTATTTCTATGTCTAGACTGTAAAGAGTTGCTCATGTTAAACATGAGCTTGTGGTTGCTCATGTATAGAGGTCAGATGTCTGAGTCCACTAAATGGTAGCCAGATTAACAGGAACACAAACAGGAGGATGGAGAATTTATGCCTAAATAAATATTTCTACATGTTTAACTTGTAGAAGGACTCTAAATGTTAAGTAGAATTTAAATTTTCATGGATACACTAACTTGCTAATTTTGAGATTGCCTTTTTCATTGCTTTCCACTAATCTTCTGAATTCTAAAGAGTTTTAAAAATGTAACTAATTCTGCATAATCTCTTCCATTGACTTCCAATGTTTACTCTGCTTAATTCCCCATCTTCTGATGAATCTCTTTCCATAAAGCACTTCTCACTCGTCTACCAATCACGTGGCATGGTTGAGTCATCATACTATTACATTAGTCCAGTACTCTATCATTAAAGATGATGACTCAACCGTGAAGCTTTGATCTGTGGCAGGTCAGTAAAATTTCTCTAGCCTTTTCTGGGCTGGAACTAAAAAGGAACATTATCCCAGCTTCAAAAAACAGCCATCAGCCCCCAAATTCTTCTGTTCACAAAGCATGCTGGTCTGTAATGTGAGGAGAGAGCCACTAAAAATGAGCAAAAGTACCAAATATAATGACTACCTAATTCTAGTCATTCTTAATGTCCAACTATGGCTCTTTCTTTCTCTAAATTTATTTTTTTAACCTTATTTTCACTAACTCTCATGCTATCTCCCATTAAGGATTAATTGTAAGTTCTTTTCCATAAAATATAAAGACTTTCACAGTATTTCCTAATCTATCTAACTTTATCTTACCTTCTGCTTGTGATCCCGTCCTCCACAATACTCTGCCCTAGTAATATCATCAAGTGCCTGAATAGTGAGTCAGGAGTCAGTATAAGCTGGGCCTTCTCTGAAAAACACTCCCGTCAGAATTAATCACTGATCCTTCATGTTCTTATAAACCTTATATCAGTCATTTGAGTCTGTCTCCACTAGTATCTATGGGCCATACAAACTAAGGTCTGAAGACAATGTTCAATCTGAATGGAAGAAAAATCACAAGGAAAAGACACCTTGTACATATTCTTTCACAGACTCTGTGTTCACTTAAAAGATACACAGATAGAGGTTACTACATGTGCAAAGGTGTCAAGAATAGAAAAGTACATGGATAAATTAACACTAAAAATTACACTTAGGGCAATGCCAAAATGGTACTTCACAGTTCAGTTCAGTTGCTCAATCGTGTCCAACTCTTTGTGACTCCATGAATCACAGCATGCCAGGCCTCCCTGTCCATCACAAACTCCCAGAATTTACTCAAATTCATGCCCATCTAGTCGGTGATGCCATCCAGCCATCTCATCCTCTGTTGTCCCCTTCTCCTCCTGCCCTCAATCTTTCCCAGCATTGAGGTCTTTTCCAATGAGTCAGCTCTTTGCATCAGGTGGCCAAAGTATTGGAGTTTCAGCTTCAGCATCAGTCCTTCCAATGAACACCCAGGACTGATCTCCTTTAGGATGGACTGGTTGGATCTCCTTGCAGTCCAAGGGACTCTCAAGAGTCTTCTCCAACAACACAGTTCAAAAGCATCAATTCTTCAGTGCTCAGCTTTCTTCACATTCCAACTCTCACATCCATACATTACCACTGGAAAAACCATAGCCTTGACCAGACGGACCTTTGTTGACAAAGTAATGTCTCTGCTTTTTAATATGCTATCTAGGTCGGTCATAACTTTCCTTCCAAGGAGTAAGCTTCTTTTAATTTCATGGCTGCAATCACCATCTGCAGTGATTTTGGAGCCCCCAAAAATAAAGTCTAACACTGTTTCCACTGTCTCCCCATCTATTTCCCATGAGGTGATGGGACCAGATGCCATGATCTTAGTTTTTCTACCATCAAATCTTTTTTCTGTATAAGGACAGTCCCCTGGGACAATTGCTTAATGATAAAATGCTTTTTGATATCAAAGTAGTTTCCATAGTTTCCAGAGATGAAAATGCAGGTTATTAAAACATTCTTTAATATATGCATTTAAAATTATAAATTTCCCTGTATGCACTGATTTCTTCTTATTCCACAAACTTTAAAAAGTTGTATTTTCATTTCATTCAAAATATTTTTAAAATTTCTTTGAGACTCGTTATTTGACTCAGGTGTTATTTAAAAGTGTGTTGCTTGCACTACAAGTATTTTTTGGGTTTTCTGGATGCATTCTTTTACTGATTCTATACCTCATTATAAACTGAAGACTTACTGTGTATGGTTTCCACTCCTTTAAATTTGTGAAGGAGTATTTCATGGCCTAGACAATAGATTATATTAGTATATATTTCATGCAAGTCTCAGAAGTAGTTGCATTCTGCTCTTTATGGGTGTAGGATTCTATAAATGTCAATTAGAGAAAGAATGAGAATGCTGTTCACATCATCTATACATTCACTGCTTTTCTGCCTCCTTGATCTATCAGTCATTGACAAAGGAGTATTAAAGTCTCCAGCTATAATTGTGGACTTATATCTCCTTTCAGTTCTGTCATTTGTTTTTCCTCATGTATTGTTAGGCAAAAACACATTATGATTATTATGTCTTCTTGGAAAATTAACCCTTTTACTATTATTATATCCCTTTCCCCCCAATAATCTTCAAGTTCTAAAATTAATATAAATAGTCCAGCTTTCTATAGATTAGTTTTAACATGATATATTTCTCTATTTCCTTATTTTTACCTGAGTCCTTATATGTAAAGTATGTTTCTTTTAAACTACATACATTCAGATTTTAATTTTTTCCTGATCTTACAATCTATGTCTCTAGATCACTCACATTTAAAGCAATTATTTAAATATTGGGATTGACATCTCTGGTGTTTATAACTGTCTTTTGTTTGTTACATTTTTCCTTTACTTCTTTCTTATTCTACATAGTTTGGTTTAATTAAACAGTATGTTTAATCAGCAGTGGCCACAGGACTGGAAAAGGTCAGTTTGCATTGCAATCCCAAGGAAGGGTGATGCCAAAGAATGCTCAAACTACCACAAAATTGCACTCATCTCACACACTAGCAAGTAATGCTCAAAATTCTCCAAGCCAGGCTTCAACAATACATGAACTGTGAACTTCCAGATGTTCAAGCTGGATTTAGAAAAGGCAGAGGAACCAGAGATCAAATTGACAGCATCCACTGGATCATCAAAAAAGCAAGAGAGTTACAGAAAAACATCTACTTCTGCTTTATTGACTATGCCAAAGCCTTCGACTGTGTGGATCACAACAAACTGTCGGAAATTCTTCAAGAGATGGGAATTCCAGACCACCTTACGTGCCTCCTGAGAAATCTGTATGCAGGTCAGGAAGCAACAGTTAGAACTAGACACGGAACCACAGACTGGTTCCAGGTCGGGAAAGGAGCACAACAAGGCTGTATATTGTCACCTTGCTATTTAACTTATATACAAAGTACATCACAAGAAACAGTAGGGTGGATGAAGCTCAAGCTTGACTCAAGATTGCTAGGAGAAATATCAATAATCTCAGATATACAGATGACACCACCCTTATGGCAGAAAGCAAAGAAGAACTAAAAAGCCTCTTGATGAAAGTGAAAGAGGAGAGTGAAAAAAATGGCTTAAATTCAACATTTAGAAAACTAAGATCCTGGCATCTGGTCCCATCATTTCATGGCAACAATGGAAACAGTGACAGACTTTATTTTCTTGGGCTCCAAAATCACTGCAGATGGAGACTGTAGCCATGAAATTAAAAGACGCTTATTGCTTGGAAGAAAAGCGAAGACTTACCTGGACAGCATATTAAAAAGCAGAGACGTTAATTTGCTAACAAAGGTCCATCTAGTCGTAGCTGTGGTTTTTCCAGTAGTCATGTATTGATGTGAGAGTTGGACTATAAAGAAAGATGAGCACCGAAGAATTGATGCTTTTGAACTGTGGTGTTGGAGAAGACTCCTGAGAGTCCCTTGGACTGCAAGGAGATCCAACCAGTCCATCCTAAAGGAAATCAGTCCTAAATATTCATTGGAAGGACTGATGCTGAAGCTGAAACTCCAATACTTTGGCCACCTGATGCAAAGAGCTGACTCATTGGAAAAGACCCTGATGCTGGGAAAGGTTGAAGGCAGGGGACGACTGTGGATGAGATGGTTGGGTGGGATCACCAACTCAATGGATGTGAGTTAGAATAAACTCCAGGAGTTGGTGATGGACAGGGAGGCCTGGAGTCCTCAGCTCATGGGGTCGCAAAGAGTCAGACATGACTGAACGACTGAACTGAACTAAACTATGTTAGATTCCATTGTGCATGCATGCATCAATTATTCTTGTTTTTGACGGTATCTTAATATCTGGAGTTTTCAGCATGCAGTTTTAACTCATCTAAACTCAACTTCAACTAACACTAAACCACTTCACTGGTGTATATGCTTCCTCCCATTTTTGGCAACAAAGCTGTATCATATATTTATTTCTTTGTCCATATGCTATATGTGTTTAATGCTGGCTATAAGTGGTATGTGCCAGGGGCTTCAGATTCCTCTCATGTCTTTGTTTTCATCTCCCCCTCCTTTTTTTTGGACTGAAGTCCTTTTCCTTAAGGAGAGTCTGTGTATTTCAGGGCTTTGAGCTCTTACCCATGGTTTCATGGTGGAACATTGTTGGTGGAGTCATGACCTTATAATCTTAAGACTGAATATCAATTATTTTGTGAGTCATGCAGGCTTGGGGCTTTGACCTTCACAATGTGTCTCCAGTGGATCCAGTAGTGTAGCTTTATCCTTCTGACCACTGCTTTCCTCCCTAGCTTCTCAAGGTTATTTCCTTGAATCTCTATCTCTTGTTGACTGTGTTTTCTTTCCTTCATTAAGAGAGATTAAATCTCTGGCAAAGTCATTTTACCTGGAGAATGGGTCTTTACCATGGAAAAGGCTCCAAGTGCATTTCACAATGTTTATTTTTCTTTACATGTGTACATGCAAGCATGCTCAGCATGGACTGTAGCCCACGAGGATCCTCTGTCTATGAGATTTTCTGGGCAAGAATACTGATGAGGATTGTTATTTCCTACTCCAGAGTATCTTCCTGACCCAGAGATGGAACCTGAGTTTCCTACATCTCCTGCACTACAGGAAGATTCTTTTTACCACTGAATCCCCAGTCTTTCAGTTCAGTTCAGTTCAATTGCTCAGTCGTGTCCGACTCTTTGCAACCCCGTGAATCGCAGCATGCCAGGCCTCCTTGTCCATTACCAACTCGCAGAGTCTACCCAAACCCATGTCCATCGAGTCGGTGATGCCATCCAGCCATCTCATCCTCTGTCATCCCCTTCTCCTCCTGCCCCAAATCCCTCCCAGCATCAGGGTCTTTTCCAATGAGTCAGCTCTTTGCATCAGGTGGCCAAAGTATTGGAGTTTCAGTTTCAGCATCAGTCCTTCCAATGAACACCCAGGACTGATCTCCTTTAGGATAAACTGGTTGGATCTCCTTGCTGTCCAAGGGACTCTCAAGAGTCTTCTCCAACACCACAGTTCAAAAGCATCAGTTCTTCAGTGCTCAGCTTTCTTCACAGTCCAACTCTCACATCCATACAGGACCACTGGAAAAACCATAGCCTTGACCAGATGGACCTTTGTTGGCAAAGTAATGTCTCTATTTTTAATATGCTATCTAGGTTGGTCATAACTTTCCTTCCAAGGAGTAAGCGTCTTTTATTTATTTATTTATTATTATTATTTTTTTTAAGAGTAAGCGTCTTTTAATGTCCCTGGTCCTTACTCCCTACCAAAGCCAGAGGAACTCTTTCTTCAACTTCACCTGTGAACCTGGTGTAGTTCTTGGAGGCCAAGCCCAGGAAAATGTGGGGGATATTTGCTATGAATAAAGACAACTAATAAAATTTACTGGAAAAAAAGAAATCCTACCAGAAGCTGAATAAGTCTCTATGAAAGCACCTATTTCCAAAGGAAGAATCTGAGAGGATTTTGAAAAAATTTTCTATTTAAAAGGGTGGGAAATGAGACAGATAATGGCAAGTTAGATGTGGTAAGCTACTTCAGTGGCTATAATTTAGTTCTCCTTAAATACCAAATTGCATTCTAAATCAGATAACTTAATGAAGACTTATTCTGCTATCAACATTTATGCTTATATTTCATATATTTTTTAATTTAAATTTTATGTTAAATGTATTTTTAATTTATTTAAACAATATCTTGAATATTTTATTTTGTACTGGGGTATAACATTATTATTTCTAAATTTTCATAAAATATTTTAAAATATTTGTTTACTTTTAATTGATGATTGGTTTACAATATTCATACATTAGTATGAAACAACCACAGGTATACATACGTCCCCTCCCTCCTGAATCTCCCTCCCACCCCCCGTCCATTCCCACCCCTCCAGGTTATTACAGGGCCTCGTTTGAATTCCCTGCATCATACGGCAAATTCCCATTGGCTATCTATTTACATACGTTAGTCTGGGAAAGAATCTGCTTGCAATGCAGGAGACCCCATTGGATTCCTGGGTTGAGAAGATTCCCTGGAGAAAGGATAGGCTACCCACTCCAGTATTCTTGGACTTCCCTTGTGGTTCAGACGATAAAGAATCCGCTTTCAAAAAAAAAAAAAAAGAATCCGCTTTCAATGCAGGAGAACTGAGTTAGATCTCTGGGTTGGGAAGATGCCTTGGAGGAGGGCATGGCAACCCACCATAGTATTCTTGCCTGGAGAATCCCCATGTACAGAGGAGCCTGGTGGGCTACATTCCATGGGGTCGCGAAGAGTCGGACACGACTGAGCGACTAATCACAACACAGTGTTTATGCATCCATGTTACTCTCTCCATTTATCTCACCTTCTCCCTCTTCTCCCCCACCATGTTCCCGTAGTCTGTTTATTTTTCATGTAAAGAAATTTCAGCTTTCAAGTTTTTTAGAAACCTTAGAGTATGTCCCAGTAATTTTTAATAACGCATCGCCATCTGGTGGTACTAATTTTAAACTGCAGGCAGAAAGATCCTATAGGGTCTTAACAATAATCATTTCCTTTGTGCTTTCTGCATTTTCTTTTACAGACACCGTGCTAAGGACTACAACTGAAAAAAACAAAAGCTTTTTGTGCAACTTTAAACTCTAAAAATGAGATATATGAAATTATAACACTATGATAAATGTTACAAGTTTTCACTATAGCTTGTTTTTAGTAGGTTCAATTGATCTTTTTGTTAGCACCTACTATGTATCAGACATTATTCTAGACATTGGAAATGCATCACTAAATAAGACAAGCAAATACCCTGCCTTCATGAAGTTTATGTTCTAGTACAGAAGACGTTAGAAAATGAACAAAACCTGTAGTGTGGATTACGGCAGTAGATGCTATAAAGACAAATGAAGTAGGAATAGGGGATAGAATGCTAGAAATAAAAGTGGAAAAATTAAATAAACTGACCAAGAAAGATAGGCTGATACTTTGCTAACATCTGAGCAAAGATCTGACAAGCATGAGAAGGTGAACCCTACAACTATTTGTAAGAAGGAGCAGGGAAGAGCAAGTGCAAAGGCCCTAGAGAAGGAGCTTTGCCCATGTGGCTGTTAAAAAGTGAATGAGAAACAAGTATACTGTCAAGGGTGAAACAGGTCACCAGCCCAGGTTGGATGCATGAGACAAGTGCTCAGGGCTGGTGCACTGGGAAGACCCAGAGGGATGGGATGGGGAGGGAGGCGGGAGGGGGCTCGGGAAGGGGAACACATGTAAATCCATGGCTGATTCATGTCAATGTATGGCAAAAACCACTACAATATAAAATAAATAAATAAAATTCAAATAAAAAGTGAAAGAGAGGGAAAAAGAAAGGCATTCATAAAGGTGACAAGGAAGACAATGTAGAAAGGAATATCTGCATTCCCTGATTCAGAGCTGTCTGGTGATTAGTATGTGATGGTAGAATGGGGAAGAATGGGTCAGTTCTCTTTGCAGTGCACACAGCAGTTTACAGACAGGCCACAGGCCTTCCTCTTGGTACCACTCTAAATAGTATGGAGGGGCCACTTAGAAGTTCAAGGTTGACTACATGACTATAAGACAGGGCTTCCCAGGTGGTGCTAGTGGTGAAGAACCTGCCTGCCAATGCACGAGATGTAAGAGATCCAGGTTCGATCCCTGGGTCGGGAAGATCCCCTGGGGAAGGGAATGACAACCCACTCCAGGAGTCTTCCTTGGAGAATCCCATGGACAGAGGAGCCTGGTGGGCTACAGTCCATGGGATTGCAAAGAGTCAGACATGACTGAAGCAACTTAGCACAATGGACTATAAGGCAGGGATCAAGAGGGAAAGCTAAAGAAACTGATTTATTCCCCTAGAAGATTTTTTTTAATATTATTTAATATTGTTATTAATTGAAGGATAGGCTCTTCTCAGCCTGTGTTTAATTTTTGGCTTTTTTTTTTTTTTCTTTTGCCCCTTCTAAAGAGAAAAAAAGAAGTGAACTTGAACTTCAGTTTGCAGAATTAAATATAAACATCCGAATAGAGAGAGAAGATGGAGATTGGCAACACTCAGATGGAACAAAAGCTGCTCCTTGGGTTTCTCCCTATTTCAGCTATTAATAGGTACAGTTTCCTATGCCTAGAAGTGAAAATGGGGAGACTATTGTGTCACTAGCCAGCCAGAGAGCAGTTCCTTCCACACTAGTCAGCTTCACAGTCTGTTCCAGAAACAATGGCTGCAGCTGCTAGCCACAGGGAGCTTTATAATGCGGGGCCTCATTTCCTCGCCTACAAGGCAACGCTGGGCTCCTCCTGCCAGGATAGACTTCTCCCTGCTGTTGCTTCTCAGCTTTGGGCAGCATTTCATTGCTTTTCACTCTGCTGCCGCGTGAATTTGGAGCTTTCTTCTTCCTGTTTCCTGTGGCTTGCCGGGTCTTCACATACACACACCCTTGGATACTCAGGCCATATACAGCACCACAGAGTGGTGTGTGATGAGGTTGCCTAGAGTCCAGCATCTGTCGTGTGTAAAACTGCATGCTGCCTGCAAATGTGAAGGGTATCATGAGGTCGTAAATCTTTCCCAGGATTAACCAAGTAAAACTTGAAGACACAAAAGCTCATCATGAAAACCAGGAAAGCTGCAATCCAAATTTCATAAAGTCAAAGAGGTATCCTGGACTCTTACCAGAAGGAAGTTGGGAGTTGTATTAAATAGGCAATGGTCCCACTTCCACTCTCTTGAGTCATTCTGCACAATAGGGTCATTGAACTGTCCCTTTTTTCTTCAATTTATTTATTTTTCATGGAAGGATAATTGCTGAACAATATTGTGTTGGCTCTTGTCATACATCAACGTGAATCAGCCATAGGCATACAAATGTCTTCTCCCCCTTGAACCTCTCTCCCACCTCCCACCCCATTCCACCCTCTAGGTTGTCACAGAGAACTTAAACTCCTGCATCATACAGCAAATTCCTACCTGTTATCTATTTTATCTGTGGTAATGTATATGTTTCAGTGCTGCTCTCTCTATTTGTTCTATCCTCTCCTTCCCCCATTGTATCCACAAGTCTGTTCGCTATGTCTGAGTCTCCATTCAAATAGGTTCATAAGCACCATTTTTCTAAATTCCATGTATATGCATTAATATATGATACTTATTCTTTTTCTGACTTACTTCACTCTGTATAATAAGCTCTAGGTTCATCTGCCTCATTAGAATTGACTCAAATGCATTCCTTTTTATGGCTGAGTAATATCCCACTGTATATACATGCCACAACTTCTTTATCCATTCATCTGCCGATGGACATCTAGGTTGCTTCCATGTCCTAGCTATTGTAAACAGAGCTGAAAAGAACATTGTGGTACAGGCATCTTTTTCAGTGATGGTTTACTCAGGGTATATGACCAGTAGTGGGTTTGTTGGGTCATATGGTAGATTTATTCCTAGTTTTTTAAAGAATCTCCATAATGTTCTCCCTTTATAATCTAACAATTTCCCTGTGACAGAAGATAAAAGGGGATCCATGGGATATAAAGATCTTTGAAGTTCTATAATTCTTGACACTATTTCCAAGGATCAGGAATGCTTCTTTGGAATACACCCTTGATTAAACACCAGCCTATTTATAATATCTAATTCCCAAATAATTCTAGAAAGTGTTATCTATTATAACCCCCAAAGGGTTTAATAGAATTATTTATCATCCCCCAAAGAGTTTCCTAAGGTTTACCTCTCTCCATTTCTGCAACCATTCCCCTAGTCCATTCCCCTGGTTCTTCACATTATATAGATCAAGATTTTCAAAATATCTCTTGTCCAGAGTCCATGCTAGCATTTCCCCAAGTATTATCAGATTTTATCTTTAAAACAACTGTGCTTTAAAAAATGGTATGTATATTATAATTACCCTTCTTTTACAGAAGCCTTCACATTGGTTAAATGATTTCCCCCAAAGGACCACAAGTACCAGGAAATGTGTCTTTCCAGGAAAAAAACACTTTTCTCACCTATGAATCTATCTAAATACTTTTTGAACAACTTTAAATATTCTGCATGTATCATCTGTGTGATAGTAAGTTTCTAATGTTTTCCCCTTTTTATAAAAGGCTTCATTTTACCTTCAATTATCACTTCCACATTTAATGTTCTATTGTTCTATCAAAATTCTCATTTAAATCTATGTCAATCCTTTCTAATGTTATCAAAGTCACAAATGCCAGTATCTCAGGTCTTTAGTTGCTGGGAGACACTATTCTTTTCGCCTGGTATGTTCAGACCTGGGTGAGTGAGAATCTGGAATGAATAACTCTCTTCTAGAATGCAGCAAAGAGAACTGAGTACAATATTCAGTAAAAACGAGACCATTTTGCTAATGATATTAAAAACCATAGGCTAGTCCCTTCAGGGAGGATTGTAATTTTAATTTATTTGAGGCTTAATCATTATTCACACTATGGCCTTATCATTTCTAAGGGTATTTTTTTTTGCATTTTTTAATTCATCTTGCATAACTGATCAAATGGTTTAATAGAGTTATTTATTATCTCCTATTGTTAGTCAGAAAACTAATTTAAAAGCATAAAAGTAAAAAGCAAAATAACATGTTTTTTAAAATATGTCATTTATTTGACTGCTACAATAAGACTTGGATACAGTATTCCTTTAGTGATAGCCATAAGGCTCCAGTTATTATTAAAATATTTTCCTTCAGTTTTCCAAAATATTCTAAATGTAGCCAAAACTAAAAAATAGACTATTCAATTTAATCCAGGGTCATACGTAGCAAATTAAATGTAATCTATAATCAAGTCTTTATAAAAATTTAATAATATGACTTTTTAAGAGAAAAACTAATTGTGAACTAGTAAAAACTTTTGAGAAAGACATTGACAGTTATCAAGACAAACAAATTGAACTCAAAGTTATAGAAACAAACACAACTGATTTAGATTAATCCCTTCTTTTAATAAGGGATGAAAATGAGAACCCGAATCATTCAAATGACTTGCTCAAGGTCAAGAGCTGGTCTGTGGTTGAGTGCAGATTAGAACAAGTTACCTAATGGAAAGTCTAATGGTGAGTCAGTCTCAGGCTGTCTTTTACTCATTTATTTATGAATTTATTCACCTAATATTCATTAAGCAACCAATATCTGACAGATTCTTGCCTAGGCACCAAAGTTGCTGCAATAATAAATAAAGAGGCACAGAACTGCCTTCAAATAATTTTTAATTTAGTAAGAACATATCAAAAATTCATAATATATTTTTAACTAAAAATGTCTTTCAAAGGGTACATACAACATGTCATGAGAGGGAATATTGCAGCAATCTGAGAAGGCATCCCTGAAGAACTGACATTAGGAGAATGATAGAAATATCCAGGAGAAAATGGGGGAGGGAAGGTGGAAGAAGGAGGTCAGGAAGAGAAGAAATCCAGATTCACAATAATGAGACAGAATAGCTTTTCTCAAGAGCCTGGGCTGGTAAAAGGCTTGGTAAAAGCAGAGAGAGGCTGAAACCCTGTGAGCAAGAGGAAATGTAAGCAATAAGACTAATTCTAAATTCTTTTTTTTTTTTAACTGTAGTAAGAACATTTAAAATGAGATCCATCCTCAACAAATTTTTAAGTATACCATACAGAATTGCTAACCTAGGCACTATATTCTCCAGCAGATCTGTAGAATTTATTCATCTTGCATAACTGAAACTTCACACCTGTTGAGCAGCAGCTCGCAATTTCCCCCTCTCTCCAGCTGCTGGCATCCACCGTTCTAGTTTCAGCTTCTCTGAGTTTGACTGTTTTGTATAGATATACATAAAACTGGAGTTATAAAATACTTATCCTTTTGACTTACTCTGCTTAACATAATGTTCTCAAGATGCATCCATGTTGTCACATATTGTAGGGTTTCCTTCTTTCTTAAGGCTGAATAATAGATCATTGTGGGGTTCCCAGGTGGCGCTAGTGGTAAAGAATCCGCCTGTCAATGCAGGTTAGAAATAAGAGATGAAGGTTCGATCCCTGGGTGGGGAAGATTCCCTGGAGAAGGAAATGGCAACCCACTCCAGGATTCTTGCTGGAGAATGCCATGGACAGAAGAGCCTGGTTAACCCCAGTCTATGGGGTTGCAAACAATTAGACATGATTGACAGACTCTGTACTAGCAAAATGCAGTCCATAGGATTGCACAGTCAGACACAATTGAAGTGACTTAACATGAACAAAAGCCAACTGAGGGGTTTCCTCAATGGCTCAGTGGAAAAGACTCCATCTGCCAATGCAAGAAATGCAGGAGACTCGGATTTGATGCCTGGGTCAGGAAGATTCCCCTGGAGAACGCACTCCAGTATTCTTGCCTAGGAAATCCTGTGGACAGAGAAGCCTGGCAGGCTATGGGGTCCCAAAAGAGTCGGACACAACTGAGCAACTGAACAACAATAACCCAATGTATGTGTAAAGCATGTTTTCTGTATCCATTCTTGCATTGGTAGACCTTTATGTTATTTCACATCAGGGCTATTGTGAATGATGCCGCAATAAACATGGGGGTTTAAATATCTATTTGGGTTCTTGATTTCAATTCTTTTGAATCTATACTAGGAAGTAGGTTTGCTGGTTCATATGGTAGTTCTATTTCTAATTCTTTGAGGAATCTCCACTTTGTTTTTCATAACAGCTGCACCACTATACATTTCCATCAACAGTTTACAAGCATTCGTATTTCTCCACATCTTTACCAATACTTGTTATCATTTTTTTCAAATGATGGTTATCTTAACAGGTGCAGGCTAATGTCTTACTTTGGTATTGATTTACATTTCCCTGATTATTTTGTGGTGCTAAGTATCTTTCCATATACTCATTGACAATTTGTATGTCTTCTTTGGATAAATATCCATTTAAGTTCTTTTTTTTTTTCATTTTTCATCACACTATTTTTTGAGTTACAGGAGTTTCTTAAATATTTTGGATATTAACTCATTATAATATATAGTTTCCAAATATTCCCTCCCATTTTGTACGCTGCTGGTTCATTCTGTTAATTTTTTGCTTTACCATACAAAATCTTTTCTAGGTTAATGTAGTCTCATTTGTCTATTTTTGCTTCTGTTGCCTATGCTTTTAGTGTCATAGCCAAAAAAATCATTGCCAAAGCCAATGTTATGAAGTTTTCCCTATGTTTTAAGTTTTTTTCTAGGAGTTTTAAGTCTTTAATACATTTTTAGTTGATTTTTCTTCAGACTGTAAGAAAAGGGTCTGATTTCATTCTTTTGCATATTGCATAGGAACCTGGAATGTTAGGTCCATGAATCAAGGTAAACTGGAAGTGGTCAAACAGATGACAAGAGTGAACATCGACTTTTTAGGAGTCAGTAAACTAAAATGAACTAGAATGGATGAATTTAAGTCAGATCACCTGTTATATCTACTACTGTGGGCAAGAATCCCTTAGCAGAAATAGAGTAGCCCACATAGTCAACAAAAGAGTCTGACATGCAGTGTGTGGGTGCAATCTCAAAAACGACAGAATGCTCTCTGTTCAATTCCAAGGCAAACCATTCAACATCACAGTAATCCAAGACTATGTCCCAAGCAATAATGCTGAAGAAGCTGAAGTTGAATGGTTCTATGATGACCATTCTAGAACTAACACCCAGAAAAGATATCCTTTTCATCATAGGGGACAGGAATGCAAAAGTAGGAAGTCAAGAAACACCTGGAGTAACAGGCAAATTGGGCCTTGGAGTACAAAATGAAACAGGGCAAAGGGTAATAGAATTTTGCAAAGAGAGTGCACTGATCATAGGAAACACCCTTTTCCAACAACACAAGAGACGACTCTACACATGGACATCACCATATAGTCAAAACTGAAATCAGATTGATTATTTTCTTTGCAGCTGAAGATGGAGTTCCATACCATCAGCAAAAAGAGACCAGGAGCTGACTGTGGTTCCTATCATGAACTCCTTATTGCCAAATTCAGACTTAAAAAATTAAAAAAGTAGGGAAAACCACTAAACCATTCAGGTATGATCTAAATCAAATCCCTTACGATTGTATAGTGGAAGTGAGAAATAGATTCAAGGGACTAGATCTAATAGGCAGAGTTCTTGAAGAACTATGCACAGAGGTTCATGACATTATAGAGGAGGCAGTGATCAAGACAATCCCCAAGAAAAAGAAATGGAAAAAGGCAAAATGTTTGTCTGAGTAGGCCTTACAAATACCTGAGAAAGAAGAGAAGCTAAAGGCAAAGGGGAAAAGGAAAGATATACCCATCTGAATGCAGAGTTCCAAAGAATAGCCAGGACAGATAAGAAAGGCTTTCTCAGTGATCAATGCAAAGAAATAGAGGAAAACAATATAATGGGAAAGACTAGAGATTTCTTCAAGAAAATTAGAGATTCCAAGGGAATATTTCATGCAAAGATTGTCACAACAAGGGACAGAAATGATATGGTCTTAACAGACGCAGAAGATATTAAGAAGAGGTGGTGATACACAGAAGAATTATGTAAAAAAGATCTTAATGACCCAGATAAACATGATGGTGTAATCAATCACCTAGAGCCATACATCCTTGAATCCAAAGTCAAGTGGACCTTAGGAAGCATCACTATGAACAAAGCTAGTGGAGGTGATGGAATTCCAGCTGAGCTATTTCTAATCCTAAAAAGTGATGCTGTTAAAGTGCTGCACTCAATATGCCAGCAAATTTGGAAAACTCAGCAGTGGCCACAGGACTGGAAAAGGTCAGTTTTCATCCCAGTCCCAAAGAAAGTCAATGCCAAAGAATGCTCAAACTACTGAAAAATTGCACTCATTTAACACACTAGCAAAGTAGTGCTCAAAATTCACCAAGCAAATCTTCAACAGTATGTGAAAAAAGAGCTTCCAGATGTTCAAGTTGAATTTAGAGAAGGCAGAGGAATCAGAGATATAATTGCCAATATCCAATGAATCATAGAAAAAGCAAGAGAGTTCCAGAAAACATCTGCTTCTGCTTTATTGATTACACTGAAGCCTTTGACTGTGTCAGTTCAGTTGCTCAGCCATGTCCAACTCTTTGTGACGCCATGAACCACAGCACGCCAGGCCTCCCTGTTCACCATCAACTGCCGGAGTCTACCCAAAGCCATGTCCATTTAGTCGGTGATGTCATCCAACCATCGCATCCTCTGTCACCCCCTTCTCCTCCTGCTCTCAATCTTTCCCAGCATCAGGTTCTTTTCCAATGAGTCAGCTCTTCACATCCTGTGGCCAAACTATGGGAGTTACAGCTTCAGCATCAGTCCTTCCAATGAACACCCAGGACTGATCTCCTTTAGGATGGACTGGTTGGATCTCCTTGAAGAGAGAGATTTGACTGTGTGGATCACAACAAACTGTGGAAAATTCTTAAGGAGTTGGGAATACCAAACCACCCGACTTGCTTTCTGAGAAATCTGTATGCATGTCAAGAAGAAAGTTAGAACCAGACATGGAACAACAAACTGGTTCCAAATTGGGAACGCAGTACGTCAAGGCTGTATATTTTCATCCTGCTTATTAAACTTATATGCAGAGTACATCATGTGAAATGCCAGGCTGGATAAAGCACAAGCTGGAATCAAGATTGCCAGGAGAAATATCAATAACCAACCTCAGATATGCATATGACACCACCCTAATGGCAGAAAGTGAAGAGGAACTAAAAAGCCTTTTGATGAAGGTGAAAGAAGAGAGTGAAAAAGCTGGCTTAAAATTCACCATTCAAAAAACTAATATCATGGCACCCAGTCCCAACACTTCATGGCAAATAGATGGGAAAATAATGGAAACAGTGACAGACTCTAGTTTCTTGGGCTCCAAAATCACTCTAAATGATGATTGCAGACTTGAAATTAAAAGACGCTTGCTCCTTGGAGGGAAAGCTATGATTAACCTAGAGAGTATATTAAAAAGCAGAGATACTACTTTGCCAACAAAGATCCATCTAGTCAAACTTAGGCTTTTTCCAGTAATCATGTATGGATGTGAGAGTTGGACTATAAAGAAAGCTGAGCACTAAAGAACTGATGCTTTTGAACTTTGATGTAGGAGAAGACTCTTGATAGTCCCTGAGAGAGACTCCTGAGAGACTGCAAGGAGATCCAACTAATCCATCCTAAAGGAAACCAGCCCTGAAGATTCATTGGACGGACTGATGCTGAAGCTGAAACTCCAATACTTTGGCCACCTGGTGCGAAGAGCTGACTCATTGGAAAAGACCCTGATTATGGGAAAGATTGAAGGCAGGAGGAGCAGGGACAACAGAGGATGAGAAAGTTGGATGGCCTCACCGACTCAATGGACATGAGTTTGAGCAAGCTCCAGTAGCTGGTGACGGACAGGGAGGCCTGGTGTGCTGCAGTCCGTGGGGTCACAAAGAGTCGGACACGACTGAGTGACTGAACTGATGACTGAAGATGATCCAGTTTACACAACAGTATCTATTGAGGAGATTCTGCTTCCCCTACTGTGTATTCTTTGCATCCTTGTCAAAGATCAGTTGGCCATATATGTGTGGACATTTTTTCAGGAATCTCCTTTCTTTTCCATTGGTATATACATCTGTCTTCATACCATTCTCCTTTAATTACTGTATCTTTAAACGTATTTTGAAATCAGGAAGTTTGATGTCTTCAGGGTTTTTTTTTATGATTTTTTTGACTATTGGTAATTCTTTGTAATTCTGTATGAATTTAAGAACTATTATTAAGAGAAAAGTTCACCTTTTCTCTTAATCCCAAAGAAAGGCAATCCCGAAGTATGCTCAAACTACCACACAATTGCACTCATCTCACACACTAGTGAAGTAATGCTCAAAATTCTCCAAGTTCTCCATTTCTTCTTTTAATTTAGAGAGATTAAGGGACAATAGAAAAAAGTCAGTCAGTCTGATTTAAAATAGATTTTTTTATTTAATATATTTATTTTAAAAGTTTTAAAACTGTAGAAATTTACACAAGTCATAGTGTACAGACCTGTGAATTTTCACTAAAGACACTTAGATCAGGAAATAAAACATTAGTAGTCCCAGAGAAAGCTCCCTCCGTACTTCTCTCAATCACTACCTATTCTTTTGAAAAAGTAATACCTAACCTGACTTATTACCATACATATTAGTTTGCTGGTTTTTAAGATGTTTAATGAAATAAGATACATGTATTTTTTTAGTACCTGACTTCCTTTGCTAAGGTCTCTATTTGTAAAATTCATCCACATTTTACATAGCTGTAGTTCATTGCTTAGTAGTACTAATTTGTATAGTGTAGCACTATTCATTTTTTTTTTATTCTACTGCTGATAGAAATTGGACTGTTCTCAATTTTGACTATTATAAATAACACTTCTATGAGCATTTTGTATGTCTTTTGGGGCACATGTGCATGAATTTCCATAGTTATAAAGTATAAAGATTCCAGTTGGAATACTGGCTTATTGACTATGCAGATGTTCAACAGAAATTGAAAAAGAAATTACCAATAATTGCAGCAATTAATTCACCATCAGTAGTAAATGTTCTAGTACCTCTACATTCTTGCCAATAATTGGTATTATCAATAATTTTAACTTCAGCCATGTTGGAAAATGTATAGAGGTATCTCACTGCAGCGTTAGTTTTTATTTCCCAGGTGACTAAAAAATGGAGCAACTTTTTAGATATTTATTAAAATATAAGCTAACCCTTACAGAAAGGATAAGTAAATTATAAGTAGCCAATGGAAGTAAACCAAAGATTAAGACTAATATTCATAAAGAATCATTAAAAACTAGGAAAATGACAAGTACTAGCACAAGCTCTTCATCAGCTACACTTCAAAGGAGAAACAATGACTAGAAGTTGCAAAAGTAATCAAATAATGGAGGGGGGTTTGGGAGAGAATGAATGCATGTATGTTTACGGCTGAGTTACTTCACTGTTCACCCGAAACTATCACAACACTGTTAATCAGCTCTGCCCCAATACAAAATGATTTGGGAGTTAAAAATAAACAAATAAAATAAAAAATAAATAAATAAGAAGACTATCTAAAATGTGAATTTACTCTTCCTACTTTAATCATTAATATAAGGGGCTTCCCTGGTGGCTCAGTGGTAAAGAATCTGTCTGCCAATGAAGGAGATGCAGGTTTGATCCCTGAGTTAGGGAGTTCCTCTGGAGAAGGAAATGGCAACCCACTCCAGTATTCTGTCCATGAGAATCCCATGGACAGATGACCCTGGTGGACTACAGTTTGTGGGTCATAAAAGAGTCAGACATGATTTAGTGATTAAACAGCAACAATAACAAATTTTAATTATGAATCCCCTTTAGTGTATAGTATGCCATTAGATATTAATAGATTCTTATAAATCATAAATGGGGTCAAAAAGAGTCAGATACGACTGAGCAACTGAACTGACTGACTGATAGTACATACATAAATATATGTATATGAAATGTAGACCCACTTCTATCTTTGCTGTTAGAAGTAACATTCAAAAGCTGTTTAAAGACCTTTGTACTATGATTCTGTTGGACACCATAGGAAATAGAAGGGGTTATCTCTGCTATCAAAATTTTTTTGATTTAAGACACAATATTGTCTTATTCCACTTTTCAATATTTCTTGCTTTCAGGCTCCTCAGTGTGATGCTCACCCCTCGATGACCGTCACTCTTGTTAGAAGGTTCTACCACCAATCCTCTATCAAGGCTACCAACCACCTGTAGCTGTCTCTTTCCAAAGACTACACTGGTCTGACTGGACTTCATCCCCAAACTTGCCAATGACTTTGCTCTCAACTTCTCTCTGTCTCACATGGACATGCCAAGTTTTCAGGGTTGCAGTTCACCTAGTCTAACATATGAGCATTCCTGGAGTGTCTGGTCCAACACCCAAAGCTAGCTTACATTTATAAAATATAGTGAAAATAGTTTATTGACTGGAAGATGATAATGAGCATCTTCATTATAGATATTTAATTCCACAAAAGTAAGTGCTAAAATGTGGAACTGAATTAGATTAGTCTTTTATTGATTCTTCTTTTCAATTGATTGATTTACATTTTTAACTCATCAAATGTTATAGTTCAAAACATTAACTTTTAAATAGGTCAAACTAAAATGCATATTTTAAAACTCAAAATATGCTTGTCAAGTTCCTATGTGGTTGTTAAATATTCCATTTTTTTCTGTTGATGCTATTGTTTAGTTTTAAACACACTGGATGGTAAAGCTTTTATAATAACATGTGTTTTGGTTTTTTTTTTTTTTTTTTTTTTTTTAGTTTGTAAAACGTAGCATAATTTTATCACTCAGTTACTCACATTTTCTTTAAGTGACAATGTTTGAGTCCATCTTACAAACCATACAGATACATTTTATCTGTGACTTTGATCCATAATCATGGCAGAATCAGAGTTTCTTCCAAAATCGTTGTTTCACTGAAGTAGTTCTGCTTGTGTTAGGAAAGAACTATGATAAATTCTAAATAACTTACTCCTGCACATCAGAAAATACACACTCAATCTTTCTTACAGATATATTTTAGAATTTTCACTGAATTTTCTTTGTAAATAAAAGATGAGTATGATATTTTTCTTTTATAAATATCAGAAATAGGTTGCAATTTTGTAAATGCATTTATAATACCCTTTATCACACACCAAAAAGCTGATATGTTCAGAGTTTGACTCCCTCCCTAGTTCATTATCCACAAAAGACAGGACTGTTGAATTATGCTCCCTTTTTAAGCCATAAACTCTTAGTTTTCAATTTGGGCACAATTAGGAATGTTATAAAAGATTTTTATGATCTTTCTCCCCAGTCTCAAAGCCAATTATCATGTTCTTTGTGTATGCAGCAAATTGCTCAAGTATTAGTCATTTCCCTTGTTATTTTTTTCTTGCTCATATTGTATTATAATAAATTGTGGCTGCCCTTGCTGTTGGAGTATTTACATTTGTTTTCCATAATGCAGTTACAAATAGTCAAACGAGCTGTTTAATTGTGCGGCAGTATGAGGATGGAGTATTATTTTGAAAGAGGGTGGATCCTGTATCTGATATCAAATGAGTTCATGGTCAGGTCTGAATGAAGCAAAAAGTTCTTTGGGGGCAACAATTAGAGACACAGAGAGAAAGTTGCTAAATCAGATTTTAGATAGCCTTAAATGCCAAAGACATACAAATACCAGAGGACTTGGGGTTACTGAAGGTGTCCCATAGTTACAGTCTGGGTAAACTTGTGCAACATTGGGAGGCATAGAGTTCAATTATGGATCTGTTTTAACTGTGTGAGCTTGAAATATTAGTACCTAAATGTGGGTGCCAGTAGTCAAAAGAGAAAGGAAGGGATACATGTGAAAAATATGTTAAAGAATTTGACCATTGGTTTCACTAGGAACAGTGGTTAAACTTGGCCCCCAGTTGTGGGGTGCAGGGTCTGAAAAGTGATGAAATTAATGTTTTTCAACTATTTTATATTGGAATATAAGCAATTAACAGTGTTGTGATGGTTTCAGGTGGACAGCAAAGGGACTCAGTCATACATATACATGTATCCAATCTCCCCCAAACTCTCCTCCCATCCAGACTGCCAAATGACATTGAGCAGAGTTCCTGGTCCTATGCAATAAGTCCTTTCTAGGCTATCTATTTTAAATACAGCAGAATGTACATGTCAACCCCAACTATCCCTCCCCCCTCATCTTTCTCCCCAGCAATCATATTATTAACTAAAAGGGAAGTCAGAAGTGAGAAGCATTTAAGGGGAGGAAATGATAAACTTGCTTTAAAAGTGTGTTTGCAGTCACAATAAGACATCCAAACAGGGATACCAATCACTTATGGGAGCTGGAGAGGACAGAAATCATGATAACAGCTGAGAAAACATCTCCTTCCATCCTGATTTTAAGCATACAAGGGAAAACTCTATAAAGTAAGCAAATGTATTCTTCAACAGATACCTCTCTTCAAACCCTTCAGTGAATACCTGAATTAGGATAACTCTGTTCTCTAATCCATTTATTCCTTGGTTCAAAAGGCATTTATTGATCACATGTTATACACCAGGAGTAAGACTGGTGAAAAAGAAACATATTTAAGGCATATTTCAGACATAGAACCAAAAGAAATTTGTTATAGATTAGATTGCAGGAAAGATTTTCCAAAAAATTTCAGGATTAAAACATGGATTAAAAATTATTTTAGTAAGTCACAGGAAAACAGCATAGACAAATTAGCACTTGAGACTTGAATCCTCAGGGATAAAAAGTCCAGAACTGTTCCTCTAATACCGTGATACTTTTAGGGGAGCTGTTATTCCTGGCAGTATTATGCTTATTCTAGAGATGAGAGAAAGTCATCAGATCAAAATAAAATGGCTCCATTCCAAGTCACTCACTCATTTATCCATTCAACAAATATTTACTTCATGACCATTTGTTCCAGGCACTGTGCTCAGTACTGAATGTGGAATGATAGATCAAGAGGTGAGGTCTTGGGAATTTCCTGGTTGTCCAATGGTTAAGGCTCAGTGCTTTTACTGCTGTGGGCTCGGGTTCAACCCCTGGTCAGGGAAATAAGATCCTTCAGATTGCATGATGCTGGTGAGCTCCCTCCTTAATGTTGTTTACAATAAAGTATTTTCATCTACAATAGACCAAATTCTCAAGAGTACTTCCAGATCCAGATAGTCACTCAACTTGCTGCTTATTCCTTTTGACTACCTGTTTTCAGGCCCATTACTCTAACCATTATTTAGATATTTGCAGATATGCCTGTATCCTGACGCTGGGGAAGACTGAAGGCAAAGGAGAAGAGGGCACCGAAGATGAGATGCTTGGATAGCATCACTGATACAGTGGACATGAACTTGGGTGAACTCCAGGAGATGGAGATGGTGAGGAACAGGGATGTCTGGCGTGCTGCAGTCCACGGGGTCACAAAGAGACAGACACAGTTTAGCGACTGAGCAACAACAGTAACATAAATGCCAACATCCTGTCAGTTAATAATTAAGTCCTTCTGAGGCTGGGAATTCAAAATACACACTTAATACACTTGAGGTGGATGAGTGTACTCTGATCAATGTGTTTCTTAGACAGAGAAAAACATTGTAGGTTTTCTTCTTTTAAATTTTTAAATTGGAACATAATTGCTTTACATTGTTGGGCTGTTTTCCACCGTACAACACAAATCAGTCATAACTATATATGCCTGCGTGCACGCTCAGGTGCTTCAGCCGTGTCCAACTCTTTGTGACCCTATGGAAGTTCACCAGGCTCCTCTGTCCATGATGTTCTCCAGGCAAGAATACTGAAGTGGATTGCCATGCCCTCCTCCAGGGGATCTTCCCAACCAGGGATCAAATCCACATCTCTTGTGTCTTCTGCATTTCAGATTCTTTACCCACTGAGCCACTTGGAAAGCCACATATATGTCTGTGTGTGTGTGTGTATATATATATATATATATATATATATATATATATACCTTCCCTCTTGAGTATAAATTTTATACTATTAATATTCATTAAGATTTTTTCTCACTACTATATATAAGATAACCAACAAGGATCTAACATATAGCATAGAGAACTCTACTTGCTTTTCTGTGATAACCTATATGAGAAAAGAATCTAGAAAAGAATGAATATATATGTATGTACAGCTGAATCACTTTGCTGTCACCTGAAACTAACACATTTTAAATCAACTATACTCCAATACAGTTTTAAAAAATTAAAGTTTTTTTTTCCTCAATAAAGCTTCTTACACCGGGGGCTGAAATTGCTTTTTGAAAAACAGATATAATCTTTAATCTTTCAAAGAACTAAGAAGGTAAAGAGTTTGCAAAACATGCAGTTTCATTAGAGAAAGATTTGTTGCCTACCAAAATTGCTAAGAATGTGTATTCAGACTTTAAAATGAAGCCATCTTACAAGAGGGCCTTTTTCCTTCCTGAAAAACCACTTAATTATCAGTACTAATTGAAGGTAAGTGTCCACTGACATTTTGGGCAATGACTTCTCTATCTGTTTTTAGATTTGACCTAAAAATAACCACAAGAACAGTAAAGTAGACTTTGCATGCCTGTAGGCAAAAGATCATCCTGTTCAGGGAAAAAGACCACTGAGTAAATGGCTTTATTTTTTAATTGATTAAATTCCCAACTGTTTTTATGTTATATATCCTTTATAAAGGTTAGAGCTTCCATATGCCTTAGCCTTTCAACTGAGACTCAGAGAAGTCTCAGCCGCAGATGTGGCAGTCCCAGGGCAAAATGAGGGTAAGCTAAATCTGTTTTCTTTTCAGTCAAAGAAGAAGCCAGCATTTTCTCTAAAAAAGCATTTTGTTCCAGCCAGTCTTTTACAAGCAGATCACTGGTTCCATAAATAAAGAGGAACATCCTCTATAGGCTGGGGTTTCCCAGAGGTGGCTTTGTAAGACCATCCCATTCTCTGACTTGTGTATCTCCTGAGACCAGTCAAGATCAATTCTGTCTTCCTTCAATCTGATTTTTAACAAAACTTAAAGATGAAAAAATAATGCTTAAACATGACACCAGAATCATGTTGCTGAACTGTTGCTTTTCTATTTTATTCTTAAACTTTAGAAATTGACTAAGTTGATCACTCACTCTGAAATTACAAAATGTCTAACTTATAAATACCAATAGAAAAGAAATGCAACTTGGCCTAATATTGTGAAATGACTGAGCCAGATCATGTGGCCTACAGATCTAGCTTAGACATCCTCTCTGCTAAAGAGAAGGATGAATTGGGGTTGGTGTTGAGTAGAGAGACTCATTGTTTCAAATCCAGGGAGGAAACATATGAATGACTTGTACTGAAAAACCAGAATGGCATATGTCAGTTATAAGATAATTTTAAATTAGAGATTGGATGTTTATATCCTACAGTGGCCAATACAATTACAGGGACTACGGTAGTAGTTGTATCATAAATGTTAATCAAAGAGCAAAACAGAGGGAGAGGGGAAGGAGTTATAAATTCCCTTACTATCTACTGTAAGTAAAAGACACCATCATATAAAAACCATAGAAAACTGTGCAACAATGACTGTAAATAATAGCTTTCTTTATATATCCTTGGCAAGACCCAAGATCACCAGAACCTAGTATACTAACAATACAGACACACATGATATTCCTGGTGTAGTGTGTGCACTTTCAGTCAAAAATAAGAAATATGCAGTTGTTTAGAAAAGTATTGCAATCGTTTTCTTCATTTTCAGAAGTATATAATAGGAAAAATGACCCCACAGAGTCTAAGAGGATCAAACTTAATATCTTAGCAACCAGGTAAAAATTAGAATGGGAGAGATGGGCTTTGAATAAGACCCTCAAAGAAGTAAATGGTATTTTCATCCAATAGTCTTAACAGTCTCACTAAAGCAATGTTTCTGATTTGAGAAAAATAGAAAATTTGAATAAATTATATCAGATTTAAGTTATTTGGAGTCAATTAAATGAATTAAATATTTCTGAACACCAGTGGACCAGATGAAGTTAAATAGCATGAGTACATAGAGATTCATTAAGAAGAAATATGACTTTTCCAAAGATACATAAAGATGAAAACATAGGCTCAAAGAAAGAAGGCAATAAGTTTGAGGAATTTCTAGATTTGGAAGAGTACAAAGGATTCAATGGTACGGATTAAGAAGCACCTGTGAAGATGGCTTAGAGCAAAGAAACTTGAATTTAGAAGAATTAATAAACTGAAACAATAACCAAGAATGTGCTATGGATTTAAAATACAGCTTTTTATTTACAGTAAAGGGAGAAGAGTGAGGCATAGAAATGGTCATAAAAAGAATAAAAATAGATCTTAAAGGTTGAATAACTCTTAGGAGGGAAGAAAATGTGTACACACATTGCTAGTGCCAACATTTACTAAGGATTTACACAAGCCAAGCTTTATGCTATACTTATAGTAGATAATTCCTCACTTAGTTCTAATAGCAACTGTATTATATAAGTAAATCTTAGACATGATAAATAAGGTTTATGGACAACAATTTTCCCAAAGCCATGTAGCTAAGAAAGCCACATTTTGTAATTTAGGTCTATCTAACTGCAAAGTCAATATTCTTTATGACTAAGATTTGCTTCACTCTCTCTTCAATTCTAATGAGTTGCCAAATGTGATGTAGTAGATAACATCATCACTGCTGAGAATTGTGTACAATTGTGAGACTAAAGGGGTTTAAGGGTCATCAACACAAATGCTAAAGGCTAATGTCAGGGGAAGGATGAGCAGAAACTGTGAAAATGGGAAGATGAAAGAGGCGAGAAATGACACCCCCCCCCCAAAAAAAAAAATAGATGCCCTAGGCAGAGGAATGATATTCCCAAGATACAGTTTAAGCAGTACAACACAACCATGACCCAGAAGTAGACATAAAGCAACGACTGTGGTATGGATTCCAGAAGCCAAGTGAGCTTCACCGGAGAAGTAAACAAGATCCAAGGAAAAGATAGTTTATCAGTTTCAGAGAATCTGTTCACCATGAAATAAGGGATCCAGAGATTTAAATAGGAGGCAGTGGAATGGAATCAGGTATGCCAAGGAGCACAGGGAGGCTGAGTGAGATGGTGGTAGCACTATGACCTCAGGGCCGAAAGAGATCTGGGGGCCCCTCTCCACTGCTTGTCAATTCTGTGTGCCGGTGTCAGTTACTCTGTCCCGCCTTGCCTCGATTTCCTCATAGGTGAAATGACAGTAACAATAGTACAGTCCTACAGAGTTGTTGCTTAACCTCTGACTCTGTTCTCGGAGCTCTTAGTATTCTTTAATCATCCCTTTTAAAGAAAGATGGAACAATGTAAGAACCTATACCTCAGCCATTTGATTTTCTGTGTCCCATTATCCAAAGTACAGTACTCCTGTATCTTGTTTCAGCATGATGATGGCAATAAAGTGTATTATACTATTGTCTCTAATCTAGTATATATATATATATATATACATATATATATATATATATGAAATTTTCTATAATAAAAAGCTTAAAATATATAATTCTCTAAGAGTCTCATAAATCACCAACACCCACTGGAGGAAGCTGCCTGGCATAAATTTCTCCCTTCTAAGTGAAACAAAGCCTAGTTTTTTTTTTTTTTCATCTTATCCTTTCCTAGTAAGGATAGTTTTATAAATGCCCTTGTTAATGTGTTTGCTCTGAATAGATCCCACTGTATGAATCATAATGAACGAAAAATGCTGGGGGTGCCAAAAACCTGAAACCAACTGTCCACTGCTGAGATGCTAAGTAGGCAGGATTGCTAATTCACTGTGCTGCCTTTGTCTTTATAGAGGTCACCATCACAGGATAACCTGCAAAGTCATACCTACCAGTAGGTAGTGATTATTCAGTGTCATAGCGTGAAGGATCACATACACCATGTGAACATGAGCCAAGGGTGCTGATTATGGTGTGGTGTAAAAACAAAATGGGTCAGAGCCAAAAATATCTCAGCAACCTAAAGAACAAGACTGTGCTTCACTGTGTTCTCTTAGTTCTTTCAAGAGGAAAAAGTTCTATCCATTCATTGTATCAGCCCAATCATCACTTATGGAGCACCTTGACACTTATGCATACTGGAAATACTGTATTGAATTACACTGATATTGGAAGGGTTAGGAAGTTTATTTTTCATACATAAAGACAGATATTAAACAATGCTGTGGTGATTTGAAGGAACCCAGTTAATAATAATGCTTTCCCCAGTGCTTGTTTTGATATAGTAGGGAAACAGGTAAATAGGGAGGCAGATAGAGGTCAAAATGTCAGCCCTGTTGCAGATATGCCTCATACAGGGGAACAGGAGACTTCCCAACACCACACCCCAGACAGGCAGGTACCTACCCTGGCACAGGTACAAAGGGGCAATCACAGGCTTCCTTTACTGTTGTTCCTAGATGATCTGCCCTTGAAAATCTTATGACGTTGAACAACAGGGCAAAACCTTGAAGCTTACTATGTCATGCAAAACTGATGCCAAAGTGACTGCATCAATTATAGTGATGCTAGCAGAAGAGGGAGCTCCCCCCACCATGCATCCTCCTAGTTGGCATGGCACACCTCACCAACGAGGTGCACTTCAACCCCAGTCTCTGTGCTCGTGGTTTCTGCAATTTGACTTCATAGCTCCACTTACCAAGAGTTTATGTCTCTATTCCTTGAATGTTGGCTGGACTTGAGATTTGCTTTAGCCAAACAAATGTGGCTTTTGTGCTGGTTCACACGGGAAAGAATGTGTCCACCATGTGGGAGACCTGGCTTTGATCCCTGGATAGGGAAGATCCCTTAGAGAAGGAAATGGCAACCCACTCTAGTATTCTTGCCTGGAGAATTCCAAGGACAGAGGAGTCTGGTGGGCTACAGTCCATGGAAATCAAAAAGAGTCAGACATGACTGAGCGAATAACACAACCAACCACCAAAGAAATGTGACAGAAGGGATAGGGTGCCTTTTCCAAGAGTCTGTGCACGTTCTTGCCTTCTCTCTTAGGAACCTTGACACTGCATGAGAATGAGCCCTTAGGTAGCCTGCTTAGGATGTGAGATGATGCAGAGCCAAGCTGAATTTGCCCTGATGCCTCCATCCTTGGGTGTTCAGCCCCAGCCAGCTTGCAAGCTGATGGCTAACACATGACAAACCTGGGAGGCATCAGCTTAGCGTGGGGCAAATAAGCAGAACCTCACAGGACCAGCATTAGTTTGCTAACACTTGAAGGTGTTTCATTATACAACAAAATTTAATTGATCCCTTGCTATTGACATTTTTATTTTCATTGATTTGTTATAATGTGGTAGCTATGGGATAGGGTTTCCCTAATGGCTCAGATGGTAAAAAATCTGCCTGCAATGCAGGGGACCTAGATTCAATCTTTGGGTCGAGAAGATCCCCTGGAAAAGGGAATGGCTACCCACTCTAGTATTCTTGCCTAGAGAATCCCATGAACAGAGGAGTCTAGCAGGTTACAAAGAGTTGGACATGATTAAATGATTAACTCACTAGCTATGGGATGACACATATGTACATGTTCACCCAGAGACATAAACAGGAATGTCCTTGCCATAATTGTTGCAAAACAGAAAAAAAAATCAAATAAAAAATAAGCAATGTCAAAAACAAAATAGGAATTTTAAAAGTTGTAATATTTTAAAAGTTGTAGACATATTTTGAGCATTAGTCATCATTAGAAATAAAGAACTACAGAGATAGCTATCACTGAAAAAACCACCCAGTTATCACTGAAATATCCAAGTAAATATTGCTGAGTAAGGGAACAAGTCACAACGAATTAAAAAGCAGAACTCCTTTTATAGAAAAAAGAATAACACATAAAATGTAAAAGACACTATAAAAACCATACATGTGTGGTAAAACTATTTTTAAAAAGACAAGGGTATGATCAACACAATTGCAAAATAGTGGTTACTCCTGATGTGGAAGGATGGAGGAGATACTATGTAGAATGCAAAGAGGTCTTCAAAGATCCTGAAAATATATGATGTAATGAGGTTTATTTTATGGTTTTCATTAATTCTATATCTAGGAGACAGAGCCCTTCTATGTATATTTTATAGAAATGTTTTAAATGAGGGGCATTGAAGGAAGACAAAATGGAAATGAGGAAACTACTTAGGAATCTACTCTAAGAGTCCACATGGGATATGGTAACTTGGCATTGAACATTAATGGTGGAAATAAAAAATGTAGATATATTAAATATGTTCGGCTGTACCACATATTTCAGTCAGTGTGGTAAACTGAAGCAGCTTAGCACACATGCACAGCTTCCGGAAAAATATCTACTTCTGCTTTATTGACTACACCAAAGCCTTTGACTGTGTGGATCACAATAAACTATGGAAAATTCTTAAAGAGATGGAAATACCAGACCACCTGACCTGCCTCCTGAGAAATCTGTATGCAGGTAAAGAAACAACAGTTAGAATTGGACAAGGAACAACAGGTTCCTTGTCCTGGTTCCCAGGATTCCTGGGAACCAGGTCCCAAATTGGTTCCAAATTGGAAAAGGAGTGTGTCAAGGCTGTATATTGACACTCTACTTATTTAACTTATATACAGAGTACATCATGTGAAATGCCAGGCTGGATGAAGTACACACTGGAATCAAGATTGCCAGGAGAAATATCAATAACCTCATATATGCAGATGACCCCACCCTTATGGCAGAAAATGAAGAAGAACTAAAGAGCCTCTTGATGAAAGTGAAAGAGGAGAGTGAAAAAGTTGGCTTAAAACTCAACATTCAGAAAAATAAGATCATGGCATCTGGTCCTATCATTTTGTGGCAAATAGATGAGAAAACAATTGAAATGGTGACAGACTTTATTTTGGGGGGCTCCAAAATCACCGCAGATGGTGACTGCAGCGTTGAAAATAAAGATGCTTGCTCCTCAGAAGATAAGCTATGGCCAACCTAGACAGCGTATTACAAAGCAGAGACATTACTTTGCCAACAAAAGACCTGTCTTATCAAAGCTATGGTTTTTCCAGTAGTCATGTATGGATATGAGAGTTGGAATATAAAGAAAGCTGTGCTCCAAGGTATTGATGCATTTGAACTGCTGAAACTCCAATACTTTGGCCACTTGATGTGATGAGCTGATTCATTGGTAAAGACCCTGATGCTGAGAAAGGTCAAATGTGGGCGGAGAAGGGGACAACAGGATGAGATGGTTGGATGGCATCACCAACTTGATGGACATGAGTTTGAGTAATCTCCAGGAGTTGGTGATGGACAGGGAGGCTTGGCATGGGGTTGCAAAGAGTCAGACACAGCTGAGCAGCAGAACTGAACTAACAGCAGAAACTAACACAACATTCTAAAACAATTATTCTCCAATTTAAATTTTTTAATGAAAGAAAAGGAATTTTAAAAATAAGAGAAAAAGATAGAACTGAACAGACATTTTTTTTCCAAAGAAGATATACAGATGGCCAACATGTAAAGATGCTCAACCTCACTAATCATCAGAGAAATACCACTAAAACCACAGTGAGATATCACCTCACATCTGTCAGAATGGCTGTCATCAAAAAGCCTGTAAGTAAGCTATTGGTAAGGATGTGGAGAAAAGGGAGCCCTTGAACACTGTTGGTGGGAAATGTAAACTGATGCAGCCACTGTGGAAATAGATGGAGTTTCCTCATAAATAAATAAAACTGCCATATGATCCAGCAATTATACTGCCTGGTATATTTCCAAAGAAAACAAAAACAGTAATTCTAAAAGATATGTATACCCCAATGTTCAAAGAAGCATTATTTTTGATAAGTAAGATATGGAAAAAACCTAAGTGCACATTAACACATGAATGTATAAAGATGTGATTACCTGTATATGTACATGTGTATACATATATATATATATGTATGTATATTGTTCAGCCATAGAAGAATGAAATTTTGCTCTTGCAGCAATGTGAATGGACATAAAATGCATCATTCTTAGTAAAATAAATCAAAGACAGACAATACTGTTAATTATTTAGAATCTAAAAAATAAAATGAATACATGAATATAGCAAAATAGAAATAGACTCACAGCTATAGGGGAAAAACTAGTGGCTACAACAGTGGGGAGAGGGGAGGAGCAAGAGGTAAAGGAGGAATAGAGGATAAGAGATATAAAGTACTATGCATAAATTAAGTTATTTACAAGAATGCACTGTATAGCACTGGGAAATATAGTCATTATTGATAATAACTTTAAATTTATAAAAATAATGAATCACTCTTCTAGATACCTGAAACTAACATAAAATTGCAAATCAACCATACTTAAGGTTTTAAAATTCCTAAAACCTTTACATAACCAGTTGGCTCTATACTTGAAGGACAAGCAGCTTCTATAAATTTCTTTATATGGAACCCCAAATTTAAGTTTATCCTATGAGTAATAACTGTATTTCTTTAAGATCGTATAATGCTTTCTAAATTTTTCAATTTTTTTCCATTTATTTTTATTAGTTGGAGGCTAATTACTTTACAATATTATAGTGGTTTTTGTCATACATTGACATGAATCAGCCATGGATTTACATGTGTTCCCCATCCCATTCCCCCCTCCCACCTCCCTTTCCACCCGATACCTCTGGGTCTTTTTGTGTTTGTAAATCTATTGTTTGTATCATGTGTGTGTAAATTGTTTTGCTAAGATATAAAAAGTATAAACATTTTCAAATATCTTAGTTATTTTTGTTCTGTTATATTAAATAAATATATATTGACTACAAAGTTTGCCTCAAACACTATTAGGATTTAGGGACTGAACATAAACAAGACAGACACAATTCCTGACTTCTTAAATCTCACAATCTGATGGATAATGCAAACAGCACTAATAATCCGTAAGTGTGGTGAGTGTAACTAAATCATGACACTAAAATATATTACCAAGAATTCTAATCGGGGGGTAGATAAATAACACAACTTTCCATAACTAAGTGGTGAAACAGGCATTGTGAATTCAGTCCCATCTTATAAGTATAGTTAACCTATTTAACTAATATTCATGCTCATTATATAAATTTGGAAAATGCAGAAAGGTACAAAATTGCACACTAATATCTTGAGTTTCTAATTGTTTTAACTTTATACTTGTTTATTTTTTTAATAATTAATGAAATTTCATGACACAAAACCTTTTTTTTTTAATGGTTTGAAATGGTATACAAAGAAATATGGTGGCTCAGCTGGTAAAGAATCCACCTGCAATGTGGGAGACCTGGGTTTGATCCCTGGTTTGGGAAGATCCCCTGGAGAGGGGAATGGCTACTCACTCTGGTATTCTGAACTGGATAATTTCATGTGCTATACAGTCCATGGAGTTGCAAAAAGTTGCACATGACTTAGCGACTAAACAACCACCACCACCACAAAACAAATATGCCACTCTCCTTTGTCTTCCAGCCACCCCACTCCCTGTTCAGAGGCATATGTTGTGCTCATTTTCTTAAATACTCTTTCAGAAAAAGTTCAAGCATTCCACAATATTGCTTCTGTATATATGTATTTTTTGTAAACACAAACAGTAAAAATAATCTTCCTAATACTCCACATCATGTTTTTTTTCTCCACTACACTAATACATCTTGGAGTTTCCACCATATGGATAGATAAATAGGTAGATATTGATAGAGATACGAATGTTGTACACCGAGTGTTTGTTCTCCCCACCAAATTCAAAAGTTGAAATTGTAATCCCCAATGTGATTGTATTAGGAGTTGAGGCCTTTGGGAGGTGATGAGGTCAAGAGGGTAGGACCTCATGAATGTGTTTATAGCACTTGTAAGAAAGGTCCAAGAGAGCCCCAGAGCCCCCTTCAGTCCTGTGGGATTGTGGTGAGAAGACATCTATCAATGAATAAGGAAACAGATACTAAATCTGCTGGCACTTTGATCTTAGATATTCCAGCCTCCAGAACAGTGAGAAATAAATTTTTAATGTTCATAAGCCACCAAGTGCATAGTACTTTGTTATTGCAGCTCAAACAGCCTAAGAAAATAATTATTTGTGATAATATGTAATTGAATATTTTTTACAAGCCCTCATTGATGGACTTCCTGAGATCAAAATCCTGAATGCGCATGTAAGTAAGCCTGAAGATTGCATAACCAGAAGTGGAACTGCTGACTCAAAGGGTATGTACATGTTTTATTTTTAAGTAAATGGCTAAATTGCTCTCCACATCCTTTCATATGTTAACACTCCCACCAGCAATTCATGAGCGTCACTAATTCTTCATACCCTTGCTAACTAAGGTGTTCTCAGAGCTTCTGCCTGCTAAGTCATTTTAGTCATGTCTGACTCTTTGCGACTTCACGGACCGTAGCCCACAAGCCTCTTCTGTCCATGGAATTCTCCAAGAAAGAATATTGGAGTGGGTTGCCATTTCCTCCTCCAGGGGATCTTCTTGACCCAGGGATCAAAACCATGTCTCATGTCTCCTGCATTGACAGTCATCTTCTTTACCACTAGCACCAACTTACTGACCAAACAGATGAGAAACATTACCTTGTATTTTTAATAACACAGGTCGGGTTAAGCATCTTTTCATTTATTTAAAATATATTTATATTGGCTATTAAATCTCATGATATTTGAATATTATTCTAAAGTTCTCATTTCTCTTGATTAGAATGAGCTTGAAATGCATTAAATAAACTTTTTTCTGTAATATTTAATAAAAATTTTCATTTCTAAACTTTCTTTACTTTTGTCTTTGATAATAGTGGTTTATGTAATGAAGAATTATTTATTTAATTTTTAAATATTCACTAATACTGATCTTTTTTTTCTGAACTCTGACTTCTATCTCTTACCTAAATAAACCTTGCCAGTTAAAGGATATTAAAAACAATTTCCCATGTTTTCATCTAGTATTTTTGTGATTCTTTTATATTTAAGTCTTTGATCCATTTGGTAGTTTGTTTATATAGAAGGTGAGAGGTAGGAATCTAATTACATTTTGTTCAAGATGACAATTATTAAAGAATCTATTTATTATTCCACTGTTGTTAAATGTACTAAATTCCTATATGTATTTTGGCATATTTATGAATTTTAAAAAGTTACTCCCCTGATTGGTCTGTTTAGCTTTTTTTTTTTTTTTTGGTCTGTTTAGTTTTATACTAATAAAGCTTTTTTAATTTTGTGTCTTTATAGTATGATTTAACATCTGAATTGTTAGTTTTCCCTAATTCTTTTTTTTTTCTAAAATTTCTCTGTCCATTCTACTGCATGAACTTTAGAATTCTCATACTTAGTTCAAGGAAATAAATCATGCTGGCATTTAAATGGAATTATAGTAAATGTAAAGATTTATAACTGAGTATTCATATGACTTTAATTAAAATTTGAAATTATTTTGGGAGAACAGACAATTTTGCAATATTGAGACTTTCCATCATCCAAAATATGTCTCTCTGACAAATCACGTATGCTTTTAGGTTTTTCAATTCAATTTGACCTACATAGGACTCAAAGATACTTTCCAGTTATCTATTGCTTATTATTAAGGATGAGAATTTTTCTATTATCCTAAAATGATTATTGCTAAATATATTTTGCATAATTATTTGATATCTCACTTGTTTTGAACTCCTTATTTTTAATAGATTTTGTTAACCTCTTTTTGTTTTCAAGAAGGCCTTTGTACTATACATAAATGTAAATATTTGTATATTTTCCTTTTCAATAATTTTATCTTTTAATTTCTACTTCATAACCCAATGCATTAACTGTGACTTTTTGAGCAATAGTAAAATAACAGAGATGACAGAGAAATTCTTGTCTATTTTAAGTTTTAGAAGTGCGTCTCTAATGACTTAAAGAACAGAATTATATAAGTATAAACGATATTATATTGTAGAAATGGCCTTCTACACTAGAATGTTAACTTTAATTCAGAAAAAAGGCATTCACAATTTTTGTTTTGCCTTGTTTTCAGACATCTAGTAAAAGGAGTTGTTTCTATCTTTCCTCTTACTGCTGACGCTATAAATTAAAAAAAAAAAAAAAAAAGCAACTGAAAGGAAAAGAGGATTTATAAACATTTTATTTATTTCACTTCTCACAATTAAGCACCATTCTCTCTACAATATTTGTTGCATGCATGCCAGGTGTGTCTGTGTTTGATAAACAACCAATGACATTTGTCAAAAACAATTAGAAATGTTTTCAAATAATTCTATATTACCCCCTCTCTCTTGCTTCCTTCAGTTCAGTTCACGACCCCATGAACCGCAGCACGCCAGGCCTCCCTGTCCATCACCAACTCCCGTCATCCACCCAAACTCATCTCCATTGAGTCAGTGATGCCATCCAACCATCTCATTCTCTGTCATCCCTTTCTCCTCCTGCACTCAACCTTTCCCAGCATCAGGGTCTTTCCCAATGAGTCAGCTCTTCTCATGAGGTGGCCAAAGTACTGGAGTTCCAGCTTCAGCATCAGTCTGAAAGGTTTTTGCTGAACGATAAGACGCCAGGATTCTTGGCCTCCGGAGGAGATGAATTCAATCTGAGGCCAGAGACGAGGCTGGATCGCTCAGAGTTTTTGTGTAATGAAGTTTTATTAAAGTATAAAGGAGATAGAGAAAGCTTCTGACATAGGCATCAGAAGGGGGCAAAAGAGTACCCCCCTGCTAGTCTTTAGCTGTAAGTTATATAGTCACTCACAGTCTGTTAATGAAAAGAAAGGAATGCCATAAAATTTAGAATGGCACCAGGTAATTCATCCCTGGCCATAAAACGATTGACTTGAATCTTGTAGAAGGGCAGAATACCAACAAATAGTTTCATTTACATAGATTAGGGAACAATATCTGAGTAAGCAGGTTAGGTCGTTTGGCGGAACCAACTTGAAGATAGAGTCTGGGGTACATTAACATAGCTTAAGACAACATTTCCATAAGAAAAAGAAATGTATTGGTTAGCTCAAGGTTTGAGAGTAGTTAGCTTCAGGTGAAACCCAGTGTCATGGCAACACAGAATTTTAAGAAAAACCTCCTTTTAAATTTGTATGGAGAAGAAAAAAATATAGCTGGTTTTTTTCCTCCTGCTGCTTAAGAGAGATAAAAATGTCTGGCACTTGCAGCCTCTTTCCTCCATTTGGAGACCCCTGGCCTTCCTGCCTGTTACCCTCTCAAGTCCTTCCAATGAACACCCAGGACTGATTTCCTTTAGGATAGGATGGACTGGTTGGATCTCCTTGCAGTCCAAGGGACTCTCAAGAGTCTTCTCCAACACCACAGTTTAAAAGCAACAATTCTTCGGTGCTCAGCTTTCTTTATGGTCCAACTCTCACATCCATACCTGACCACTGGTAAAATCATATCCTTGACTAGACGGACCTTTGTTGACAAAGTAATGTCTCTGCTTTTTAACATGATGTCTAGGTTGGTCATAATGTTCCTTCTAAGGAGTAAGCGTCTTTTAATTTCATGGCTGCAATCACCATCTGCAGTGATTTTGGGGCCCCCCAAAATGAAGTCAGCCACTGTTTCCATTGTTTCCCCATCTATTTGCCATGAACTGGTGGGACTGGATGCCATGATCTTAGTTTTCTGAATGTTGAGTCTTAAGCCAACCTTTTCACGTTCCTCTTTAATCAAGAGGCTCTTTAGTTCTTCTTCAGTTTCTGCCATAAGGGTGATGTCATCTGCATATTTGAGGTTATTGATATTTCCCCCAGCAATCCCGATTCCAGCATGTGCTTCAGCCAACCCAGCATTTCTCACTTCCTTAAATGCTCCTAAATAGCTATGTGAAGACTGTCCAAAAAGTGGAGTGATTGGCCTATTGGTGGCTTTGTGCCACTAATTATAAATTATAATTATATATATAATTTACAATTATAATTATACAATTATAAAACAATACATCAGTATGCATTGAAACTTTTTGTGTACGAAAGTATACTGTGAGAAAAAGCAGGAAATCTCTGGGAAAAGACTGCCTGGATTCCAAGTCTTAGTTTTCACATTTTCTAGATGCCATATTATTTCATCAATTAAAGAATGCACGTTTTTTCATATTCTGACATCTCTGAAATTGGTTTGCCTCAAAATAGATGGCATAAGTCACAATTTAACTGCAGTGGTTTTTTTCTTGTAGTTTTAACATAAAATAATGATGTATAATATAAAGAATGGCACAATAAAATCAATAAATAAAAATACATTGACCTTGGATATGTTAAGTATCACTGCCTGTAAAATATAATTAATACAGCAGTTACTTATAAACTTATGGTAAGAAAAGTAAATGTTATTACATATCAAGATATTTACAACTGTGGGAGGCATTTAGTAAGTCTTCAATAAATATTGTCTGTTATTGAGTGAAGATTAAAGATCAAGTGTGCCAAATGCCTACTACATCCTTGAGACACTGCATTAAGTGCCAAGCAAAAACAAAGTAGATAATTTTCTATTTCATTATATTCAGTCCACAAAGTAGCATCAGAAGTCTTATTATTATTCCCATATAGCAGGTAAGAAAAGATAAGTATGTAGCACATTACTTCATTTTTTCTTTATCTTTTATTTTTTTTAATTATGAAAGTATGATAATAATACATTGACAGGAGACCTGGAAAATGTAGGACAAAGTTACATATAGCTCTAATTTATATTGCAATTTTTTTTTAAAGTTATTGTTGTTGTTCAGTCACTGTCATGTCAAAGTCTTTTGTCACTAAGTCGTATAGAGCTCTTTGCAACCCCACGGACGGCAGCACCAGGTGTCCCTGTCCTTCATTATCTCTCAGAATCTGCTCAAATTCATATCCATTCAGTCGGTGATGCTATCTAACCATCTCATCCTCAGCTACCCTCTTCTCATTTTGCCTTCAGTCTTTCCCAGCATTAGTGTCTTTCTCCAATGAGTCAGCTCTTTGCATCAGGTTGCCAAAGTATTGGAGCTTCAGCATCATTCCTTCCAATGAATATTCAGGGTTGATTTCCTTTAGGATTGATTGATTTGATCTCCTTATTGTCCAAGGGAGTCTCAAGAGTCCTCCAGCATTATAATTCAGAGGCACCTTCTCTTCACCCTCAGCCTTCTTTATGATCCAACTCTCACATTTGTACATGATTACTGGAAAAACCATATCTTTGATTATACAGATCTTCATCTTTGTTTTTTAATATGCTCTCTAGGTTTGTCATAGCCTTCTTTCCAAGGAGCAAGCATCTTTTAATTTCATAGCCGCAGCCACTGTCCTCAATAGTAAAAGATGTTTATCAGTTTCACAAGCTGGACAAAAAAAAAATGTAATTCCTATTGCAAGCCTCAGTGGACATATGATTATCTTAACAATAAAAAATAATTGCATACAATTTGGGGGGTTAAGTGGAGTGATATGGTAAGTGGAAGTGCATACATGCCCACATTTACACCCACCCAGCCAGTCTATGTCTTTTGATGGGTGAATTTAATCCATTTATATTTAAGATAATTATCAATATGTATGCTCCTAGTACCTTTTGTTTAATTGTTTGGGGTTTATTTTGTTTAGATCTTTTCCTTCTCTTATATTTCCTGCCTAGGAAGTTTCTTTAGCATTTGTTGTAAAGCTGATTTGATGGTGCTGAATTCTCTTAACTTTTGTTTGTCTGTAAAGCTTTTGATTTCTCCTTCAAATCTGAACCAGAGTCTTGCAGGGTAGGGTATACTTGGGTGTAGATTCTTCCCTTTCATCATTTTAAATATACAATGCCATTCCCTTCTGGCCTGTAGAATTTCTGTTGAAGAATCATCTCACCTATGGGAGTTCCCTTGTACGTTATTTGTCATTTATACTTTGATGTTTTTAGTATTTTACCTTTGTCTTTAATTCTTGTCAGTTTGATTACTATGTGTCTCTGTGTGTTCCCCTTTAGGTTTATCCTGTCTAGGACTCTGTCTTTTCTGGACTTGGTTGACTATTTCCTTCCACATGTTAGGGAAGTTTTCAGCTATTATCGCTTCAAATATTTTCTCAGGCGCTTTTTCTCTCTCTTTCCCTTCTGGGACCCCTATAATGTGAATGTTGGTGCATTTAACTTTGTCCAAGAGGTTTCCTAGACTGTCTTCATTTTTTTTCCAGCACATTACTTCTTGGAAATTAAAAAATAAAACTGGAAAAGCAATGACTCAATTTCAGATTTTTTTCTGGCTCCAATAGTTATGCCCTTTCACATCTTTTTAAAAATTTCTTAAAATACATAATGATTAAAACAAAAGGAATAAAATTCATTAATATTCAAGCTAATTAAAACAGGGACTATTTAAATACCAAGAAGTTGTAAACATCACTAACATTTTCATCCCATCTTGCTCTGATACCATATTCATAGCTGAAAATTTATTATAGTTGAGGTCATCTGTGACATGTTCCCAATTAAATTCAAGTAATTTCACTTTCTAAAACTTTACAACTTCAGAAAGTGTTTAAATCTTAGGTGTTTCAAAATATATGTGTGTGTCATATTGTAGTAAATAACTGAATAACAAACCACAAATAACACAAATAGAAATGTTATGGACAATTTCCTTTGATTTTGACAGAATCAATTTGGCTGATCACAAAGTATATCACAGAACAATGTCAAAAGATTGCTATATATCTTGATAAAAATGATATCCTATTTAATATATCAAGTTTACTTAAAATGCATGTGTCTACTGATACATTGTGAAATAGATTGCTGGGATCAATATAATAATAAAAACTGCTAAGAGGCTGAGTTCCTGAAATCTTTGAGATACATTCACCATCAATTTTTTAATCTGCTATTTAGTAGCCAAGTTTTATATTATAATGACAAGACTGAGTATGTAATTCATGAGATAATGAAATGTCAAAGAGAAATGCAGGCAAAAATTTGCTTATTTAAATACACCATTTCATTAAAAGGTGACTGTAACATTTGTATGTAAAATTCTAATAGTAACTGTCTTAATCTTCTGTCAAATCTTAATAGCCTTATATTTGTTACTAAAAATGTATCTTCTTCTAATAAATCACTCTTCAAGGGCTCTAGCATTTAATTACATGTTTACACTTATTCATAAACTTAAAATGAAGACTATTAAAGCAAGCAGTTCATTGCAAGTTCAAACACTGAGGAATTCAGTAAGCAGAACTGATGCTCAAGAAGGGACAAAAGGCAGTACTAGCTCATGCCAATACATGGCATCCTAATGAAGCCTTTGAACTTTCCTATTTATGCTTCAAATCCTGAGCCAAGGTTTTAGAACTTTCCTAATTCTGCTTTTATTCCCCTCTGCCAACAGGAATTCATTATCTACCCACTAAGTAAAAGCAAATAACTGCACAAGATAAATAGAGCAATAATTAATTAGTATAATAAACACTAACTGATTGCTTTAACAAGCTAAAATAGCAAGGGAAGCCATTCTGTCCCTTTACTCATAATTGAAGATTTCTTCCTAAAGACAAGAGAGAAACGTCTTGTGGTAACATAAGCACAGATGGACATATATAGAGGATGAAATTGAACTGTTCTGCTGGGATTGACGACGCACATCACTGAGTTTTCCCTCACTGAGAAGGAACACTCCATGATAGTTTGTTTCTGTTGTTACTTTTCTTTCCTAAGTAATGGTATGAAAAGAGCCACATTCTGCGGTGGAGAAAAACTTCATGCACTGAGATGAATCTGGGAAAGCTGAGTTTAAGTAATGCAACCTCTGACAACCTCTGGTTTAACCATGTCCCTAACCTAAGATTCTGGTGTCTTTCCTTATAATCCAGGTAATTGTAAATTAAAATTCTAGTCTGATTTCTGAAGAAGTGGTTGAAATAAAAAGAAAATCAATGGGGAGAGGGCATTCGAGACTAAATTTGGAGAAGTCCTTATGCCATAAAGGGAAGGAATCCCTATTTGAGTTTGTGACAATTTTAGGAGGACTAGAACATAAAAGAAATCTTTTAGAGGACTCAAGAAGAAGTATGGCCTTCAAAATCAAAAGATACCAAGTCAGTTTGAGAAAAAGAAAAGTCATGAAACACTGAGCCACTGGAATTTTATATTCTAGAAAAATAGTAACATAAATCATAGCTATTAATATATTATCAAAATCACTTCTAGCTCTTGGGAGTGGTTTATCCTCTTATTCCTTAATAGTTTACTTAGATGACCCTGTAGAATAAGATGAAAGTTTCAGTTTTTCTTTTCCTCCAAATATTAGTGTTTATAGCATCTTACATGTACTTTTGCAATCATATTAACTCAAAGAGATATATTTTCTCCATTATAGGTTAAAATTCTGTCCTGGTGGTGCAGACAGCGAAGAATCTTCTTGCAATTCAGGAGACCCAGGTTCAATCTCTGGGTCAGAAATATCCCCTGGAGAAGAAGAAAGGCTACCCACTCCACTATTCCTGCATGGAGAATCCCATGGATAGAGGAGCCTGACGGGATACAGTCCATAGGGTCACAAAGAGTTGGACACAACTGAAGCAACTTAGCATCACACGTGCCCAGTGAGTGTTCATTATATAAAGTTCAGACCTGCATTCCAGGAGAGTCACTAAATTCAAGCAAGGATATGAAAAAAATATCTAACTACTTAGCATGACATGAGAATAAGAACTCACAAAAAGAATGCAATGACATTGGTAGCTTTAATAAACAATTGAGGAGATCTATGGGCTTGAGAAAGCTCTTCCTCTGTTTTTTAGAGATGTCTGCAGAATATTTCAGGAATAAATTCTAATACGAAGAGCTTCTTCGCTACTCTTTGAGACTCTTTGTCTGAAGTCTCTAAAAGTATCTGATAAAACGTTATCTTGTATCTGTGGCAGTAATAGGACACATACTGAACATCAAAATTGAGAATGTGACAAATATTTTGACATGATTGTACAATCACAGTGACATATACAATAAAGTATTAGAAATAAAGAAAAGCATTCTGACAAGGATGTCAAGTGCAGACACGTTCATATCAAAAGAGACAACAAAATGCAATTACAGTACAGGAAGAACGTTTTTAAAAGATGGGGAGAAAATAGAAAGGCCTTAGAATAAAATGCCAAGGCTTCAGAGTAAATTTAACAGAAAGCAAGACTGATGTTCCTTTTGCTGAAGCATAGACAGTGACATAATTGACACACTCTTGGGGAAAAAAAAAAGATAATTGGTTTCATCAAGCAGAGGAGAAAATGACACCTGGAAAGCAGTAACAGAGGTCATGGTAGGTGCCCAGTCATTGCAAAAGAGCAAATACCTGTTCTAGCTCTGAGAGGACAAGCAACATGATCACGCATTCCTGGGAGCAGAGCAGGGACCAAAAAACAACATTATCTGATGTGTTTCTAGTCACTTTCAGTTGAGAAACTGGGTTTGCATATATTAATTTATGTCCAATGCATAGTGCTGGGAATTAAGTATCACAGTAGTTTTCACTCAAAGTCTATTTCTAGACAGCACCAATAATGCCTACATTTTGACTAAGCAGCTTTGTGTAGCCAACTTATATAGAAGTAGCAAAATCATTTTTCGTTTAAAAAAAAAAAAAGAATGAGTTCTTGGCAGCTGATATATTGGAAGAAATAAATTCAGGCACTGGATTCTTGAATCTAAACACATTCTATAATGTGAGACTACTTAAATTTGAATCTGGTACTACCCTTACATATATTATATACCTCTCTCCCCCTTCAAAAAAATTGTCCATCTGTGGTTTGTGTAGTGTTTGTAAGTTGGTAGAGGAAGGTGCCAGTAAGGGAGCTAAGGTTATGGAGAACCATTAAATAAGTTAACTGTCTTAATTGGAGTGATATTTGTATAGATGATGGATCATGTCAATATTAAAACAAACACAAGTTTTCAGTTATTAGAGAATCACTGAGAATCTTTTTTCTTGCTGGAAAATATTATGTCTTATACTCCATTACCTTTCCCACTAAAATATCAAGTTGGATTCCCAAATCTATTTTGGCTAGACTAGTTTGAACTGGAGGGTTCTAAGATGTAAAAAATTATAAATATAATGACCTAGCAATGTGTTAATGGGACACTAAAAGAATAAAACTTAAAATATCTTAAATCCTAGAGAAGCGAAGTGAAGTCACTCAGTCGTATCCGACTCTTTGCAACCCCATGGACTGCAACCTACCAGGCTCCTCCGTCCATGAGATTTTCCAGGCAAGGATATTGCAGTGGGTTGCCATTTCCTTCTACAGGGGATCTTCCAGATCCAGGGATCAAACCTGGGTCGCTTGCATTGTAGGCAGATGCTTTTGGATGAGACAGCCATGGTAAATGTAAGAAAGGCAGCCAAAATCAATGAGATCTCAGTCACTCTTCACCTCTGTTCCATTTAGGTTGTAATACATAAATACTCTGGCTCCCTCGCCTCTGGACTACATGTCTGCTACCTTTTTGCTCCTCGGTAACTGGAAACTTCATTCCATCATCAGAAAGAATCCTACTTTCTCTGGATCTAAGAAGAAAACCCTGAAGTTGACAGAAAGATGAAAACATTTCCTCATTCCCCCTGGCAGGTTACCACCCTTTTCTATCTATTTTTCCTGTAGGGTACCAGCTGTATCTTGCCATGGTCCCTTGTCCTTCATCTGGAAGACCTCAGTTTAGCCTGGATCCTTGGACTCCCTAAAGTGAATTACCCACATGATAAACAGTTTTTTTTGTTTTTGTTTTTTTGCTATTATTGTAATCAGCTTTCACAATATTCCTTTGCCATCTCAGTATGCTGTCAACCACTGGGGGTAAGATTTAGAAGGGACAGGAGTGAAGAGGGCAGACAACTTCATGCTTACTCCGCATATACCCCATTTGCACGATGGTATTGTGATCAAGTCTATCATGTCTGAAGCGGTCTTCCTGCATTCAAATCCAGGCTCCACTTGACAACATTTGTGTGTGTGTGTGATTTGTCTGTTTTTCACTATTTAGCATTTCTTGGTCTCAGTTTCCTCATCTGTACGATGGAGATAGCTACTGCTTCAATGGAGTTACTGTGAGGATTAAGTAAGAAATGACATGCAAAATGCCCAATGCTGTGCTCAGCACATAAAAAGTCTTTAAGATTAGTGTAACAGGGTATTGTATGGGATGTTTTTGTACTGTCTTGGAGTTTGAACTGAGATTTAAAAGGCTAAGAATATTACCACTGGTGCTCAGCATTGTATAGTCTAGGTATGAAAGTACTAGGCCTTCCCGGAGGTTAATTGTGGAACTGGTTTTTCCAGCATTAATAGCCCATTTCCCACACTTGGGCTACATAAGGGAAGAAAAAGAAAATTTCAGGAAGTCAAAGTCAATGGTGGGAAAAATATTTTAGAATTTGTGGAGAGTTGTGACAGAAAGTCATGTATGGATGTGAGAGTTGGACTATAAAGAAAGCTGAGCACCGAAGACTTGATGCTTTTGAACTGTGGTGTTGGAGAAGACTCTTGAGAGTCCCATAGACTGCAAGGAAATCCAATCAGTCCATCCTAAAGGAAATCAGTCCTGAGTGTTCATTGGAAGGACTGATGCTGAAGCTGAAACTTCAGTGCTTTGGCCACCTCATGTGAAGAGCTGACTCACTGGAAAAGACCCTGATGCTGGGAAAGATTGAAGGCAGGAGGAGAAGGAGATGACAGAGGATGAGATGGCTGGATGGCATCACCGACTCAGTGGAAATGAGTTTGGGTGGACTCCGGGAGTTGGTGATGGACAGGGAGGTCTCATGTGCTGTGGTCCATGGGGTCACAGAGAGTCAGACAAGACTGAGTGGCTGAACTGAACTGAACTGTGGAAAAGAGAGGGAGGATCAGCTACATCAAGCCTTGCCTTGTAAGGGGGGCCTTCAGACAAATACTTAGAGAGTTTGATACATAGTTGTGGGAGTCATGGGCCACCTGCTTGTTCACACCTTGTACCTGACTATGGCTACAGGAAGCAGGTTGTCTAGAGTTGGCAGAAAAGGGAGAGGAGTTCACAAAAGAACAAACTGCACATTAACTGTGACAGCGACAAAGTCACCAAATACGGACCCCACAGAGTGGAGACGGCAGTGATCCATCCTGAAATGCACACCCACCTAAGGGAGCTCTCCACCCGGGCTTCAGTGAGCTCAGCAGAAGGAGGCAGAGGATGGGGCTGAGAACACGGATTCTGAGGCAGAGGCCACGGCTAACAGCCAGAGGAGATGAGGCCTGTGTCAGAAACCTGAGAGCGCTTTGTGGGACCTGAGCATTAGGGGAAGGGGGCAGTGCCACTGTGAGAAGACCTCAGTGGTGCTCCACGCAAGAAAAACCCAGCTCAGCTGCAAGTTACAACTGCATCCACCAACTGAAATGTTTTTCTGGCCTTTACCTCTTTTCCTGGACCTGGAATAAGAAAATCATGCACCTCGTCCTAATGTGTCGGGGGAGCCCCACTTGATTGTTGTTCAGGTGTAATTCCTAACAATGCCCTTCTCCTCACAGAAGAGTCCCAGTACAAATGATATGCTACGCAGTCACCTTTCTTCAGAGGAAACAGAAAAATCTTAATGAGTGAGGGCTGAGGAGGAAAGAGCAATGTGGGAAAATTGTGGGCTGTCCCCTGATCTTTCCTTCCTGATCCTTTCCTGACACAGGACTCAAGCTCACTAGAGCAAGAGAGGGTTTTTCATTAGTTGAAAATCTAGAGTTTTAATATAAAATTAGCCTGAGGTTATGATTTTGTAAATGCAAACACATAATCTATTAGACCTGGCAGAGATTTAATCCTTGAGGGGGAAGAAGAAATTCATTGAACTGATTTGCAGAGTGAGTGCTGGGGAAGAGTAACGACTTTCCACTCATATCTCTATATCCAAGTCTTTCAATAAAGCAACTTTATATCACATACATTGTTTTGTTTTTAACAAACAATGACAAAGTAAACACTGTGTGCCTCCCAGAATATAGTTGTGCACCAGGTCCCTGCACTCATGAACCTTACATTAATTATTAAAAAAATAAAAGTAAACAAAAATACAGTACATGTAGAAATAAATAGTGTAAACATAAAAAAGACCAAGTGGTCATCATTGTATCATATAGCATTAAAAACAGTGGCTATGATAGAGAATCAGTGGGTTGTTACTTTCCTTGCAACACCTGGGAGGGCTTTTCTGAAGAGAATTGTAATTAGCTGAGGTTGAATGTAAAAGAAAGTTTTGTGAAAATTCAGAAGATTATTTTAGCTAAAGGGCGAATATTCTTACCACGAAACAAGCCTGGAATTTTAAGGATCTAAAAGAAGTCTAAAATATTCTACTCCTGGAAATGATATATATCCATGAAGATAAAGATATATATCCAAAAAATATAAAGACTTCAATTAGAAAAGATACATGTCCATAATGTTCACAGCAACACTATTTACAGTAGCTAAGACATGGAAATAACTCAAGTTGACTTTCAGCAGACAACTGGTTTAAGAAGATGTGGAAAATATATACACATATATGAAAGTGAAAGTGTTAATTGCTCAATTGGGTCTGACTCTTTGTGACCCCATGGACTGTAATCTGCCAGACTCCTCCCTCCTCTGTGTGTGTGTGTGTGTGTGTGTGTGTATCAGTGGTAAACAACCCACCTGCAAGTTCAGGAGATATGGGTTGATCTCTGGGTCAGGAAGATCCCCTGGAGAAGGAAATGATAACCCACTCCACTATTCTTGCCTGGAAATCCCATGGACAAAGGAGCCTAGCAGGCTACAGTCCATGGAGTCACAAAAGAGTCGGACATCACTTAGCAAAACTAAACAACAACAAAATGTATATATATCATTTATATGTGTTATCTAAAAGAGAATATAAATGGATCTATGTAGAAAATAGAAACAGACTCACAGATAGAGCAATCAAACTATGGTAACCAAAAGGGAAAGGGAGGGGAGGACGGAAGGAATAAATTAGAAGTATGTGATTAACATATACAAACTGCTTTAAATAAAATCGATGAGCAATAAAGATTTACTGTATAACACAGGGAGCTATATTCAATATCTTACAATAACCTCTAATGGAAAGTAATATGAGAAAAGCTATGTGTGTATATATATATATATATATATATATATATATATAAAACTGAATCACTTTGTTCTATATGTGAAACTAACACAATATTGTAAATCAACTATATTTTGATAAAAAGCAGGCTTGGGGGAAACCCCCAGTGATAAAAGAACCTGCCTGCAAATGCAGGAGACACAGCTTCGATCCCTGACCCAGGAAGATCCCACGTGCAATGGAGCAGCTAAGCCCGTGTGCTCCAACCACTGAGCCTGTGCCCTAGAGCCCAGCAACCACACCTAGTGGGGCCAGTGCACCATAGGGCCCATTCTCCGCAACAGGAGAAGACACTGCAATGAGCAGACTGTGCACGACAAGTAGACAGTAGCCCCCACTCACTGCAGCTAGAGAAAACTCTGGACAGCAATGAAGACCCAGCACAGCCAAAATATAAAAATAACTAAATAAAAATCTTAAAAAACAGATTTGTATCCAAAAGTTAAGACAATAGGGTTCCCTAATAAAGCAGACAATTAAGTATTCGCTGAGTACCTGAGAAAAGTATCTAACCTAAAAAAATTCCAAAATAAAATTTGAATTTAGAAGAAAAGTAGACTGTTCATAGGAAACAAAACATTAAAAGTGAAATCACAGTTAATATACTCATAAAATTAAGATATGACATCTATGAACAAAGAATGAGATGTTATGAAACACACATACAAAAGAAAATGTTGGAAATTAAGGTAGAGCACTAAAAATGAAAAATTGAAGAGTTAGAAGACAAAGTTAAAAGAAAATTCCTAGAAAGTTGAGCAAAAGAAAAGACAAAAAAAAAAAAAAAAGAAGAGAGAAGATAAGGAATTGAGAGGTCAGGCTCAGGAGTAATATAGTTCCAGACAGAGAGAATGGAGAAAAGGAAGACGAGAAATTCACCTAATACATTGTTCAAAAGGATTCTACCTAAGCGAATTTAAAAAGCTAAGCCTTGTTAAAAGTTTAATATATGCCAGGTCTGTTCTAAGTGCTTGACTCAGATTAATTTATTAAATCCTCACAACAATCTTGTGAGACTGCTATTAATATCATCATCAGAAAGAAAGTGAAAGTGTTAATGGCTCAGTCGTGTCCAACTCTTTGCCACCCCATGGACTGTAGCCCACCAGGCTCCTCTGTCCACGGAATTCTACAGGCAAGAATCCTGGAGTGGGTTAGCATTCCCTTCTCCCGGGGATCCTTCTGACCCGGGGATAGAACCCAGGTATCCCACATTGCAGGCAGATTCTTTACTGTCTGAGAACAGGGAAGTCCTTAATATAATCTGTCTCACTTCAACACCAAGGATCAGAATAGCCAAACATATTTGTGGAAAGAAACAACAGTGAAGCCTGTAAAAGACAAAAGGAAAATTATGTCTAATAGTAAATTTTAAATACTTAATGTGAGAATAGAATTTTAAAAAAACACACAATTTAGACAGGCTAGATCTTGAAAATATTAAATCCCTTCACCCCCATTCTTCACAGTTACTAGAGGCTGTGTTCCAACAAAATAAAAAATTCAAAAGAAGAAAGGCACAGAATACAAGAGATAGGGGTTTTATCAGAATAGAGGTAAAAAGAGGCCCTGGGGTACTGGTAAAAGGAGTTCTCAGAATTATTATCATGTGCCTAGTATCATGGCTCTCAGAATATTAGAAAGCTCACAAAAATATTTTCAAAAATTTGAAACTACAAACTCTTAAATCATCTAAATATATTAAGATTTAGATCATTGACAGGGGACTTGGGGTACAATTAGTGACAAGTAATTACATGAAAATGAGACAATTATAAATTTGTCTTGCCATCTAGATGGGCAAAACAGAAAAAATAATCCAGTAAAGCATCATGGTTCAGCTGTGACTAGTGCTGACATAGTCAAATACTGTATCCATGGAGCTGATCTGACTGAAACTGCAGTATAACAATGCTGGGACAATGGGAATGGAAAGGATTCTTTTGTGAGTAACAGGGTCAGGTGAATGACTGTAAAAAAAAAGAAGAGACTGTACAGTATCCTCTTCTTCTATAGTGGAGAATAAATAATAATCTAATTGAAAAATCAAGATGTCAATATAAAAAAAGCTACCTAGGGATATAAAAATAGCCCTAAATATTTTAATATATGAAAAAAAAATCATAATGAAAAGAAAGTGTTCTTTTCATAGTGAGGAATGGGGGTTATAGGCAGGGGTGAGAGATAAAAGACTGAAGATTAGTTAACACCATAAAGACTCTGTGTATAACTTTGGTAAAAACCAAAACCAGAAAGGATAGGAAGAAAGGAGGAAAGAAAGGGATGGGGGAGGGAGGGAAGGAGAAAAGAGACAGGTGCAAACTCACACTTCTCAGAATGGCCAGCTTCAAAAAATCTTAAAAAATACATGCTGGAAAGAGGGTTGAGAAAAGGAAACCCTCTTACATATAGTCATAAGGGATTTGATTTAGGTCATACCTGAATGGTGTAGTGGTTTTTCCCACTTTCTTCAATTTAAGTCTGAATTTGGCAGTAAGGAGTTCATGATGAGCCACAGTCAGCTCTTGGCCTTGTTTTTGCTGAGTGTATAGAGCTTCTCCATATTTGGCTGTGAAGAATATAATCAATCTGATTTCGGTGTTGACCATCTGGTGATGTCCATGTGTAGAGTCTTCTCTTGTGTTGTTTGAAGAGGGTGTTTGCTATGACCAGTGCATTCTCTTGGCAGAACTCTGTTAGCCTTTGCCCTGCTTCATTCTGTACTCCAAGGCCAAATTTGCCTGTTACTCCAGGTGTTTCCTGACTTCCCACTTTTGCATTCCAGTTCCCTATAATGAAAGGACATCTTTTTTTTGGTGTTAGTTGGTATGACCACTCACACTCACCTAGAGCCAGACATCCTGGAATGTGAGGTCAAGTGGGCCTTAGGAAGCATCACTACAAACAAAGCTAGTGGAGGTGATGGAATTCCAGTTGAGCTATTTAAAATCCTGAAAGATGATGCTGTGAAAGTGCTGCGCTCAATATGTCAGCAAATTTGGAAAACTCACCAGTGGCCACAGGACTGGAAAAGGTCAGTTTTCATTCCAATCCCAAAGAAAGGCAATGCCAAACAATCCTCAAACTACCTCACAATTGCACTTATCTCACGCATTAGTAAAGTAATGCTCAAAATTCTGCAAGCCAAGGTTCAGCAATACATGAACCATGAACTTCCAGATGTTCAAGCTGATTTTAGAAAAGGCAGAGGAACCAGAGATCAAATTGCCAACATCCGCTGGATCATCAAAAAAGCAAGAGAGTTCCAGAAAAACATCTATTTCTGCTTTATTGACTATGCCAAAGCCTTTGACTGTGTGGATCACAACAAACTGTGGAAAATTCTGAAAAAGATGGGAATACCAGACCACCTGACCTGCCTCTCGAGAAACCTGTATGGAGGTCAGGAAGCAAGAGTTAGAACTGGACATGGAAGAACAAACTGGTTCCAAATAGGAAAAGGAGCATGTCAGGGCTGTATATTGCCACCCTACTTATTTAACTTATATGCAGAATACATCACGAGAGACGCTGGGCTGGAGGAGGCACTAGCTGGAATCAAGATTGCTGGGAGAAATATCAGTAACCTCAGATATGCAGAGGACACCACCCTTATGGCAGAGAGTGAAGAAGAACTAAAGAGCCTCTTGATGAAAGTGAAAGAGGAAAGTGAAAAAGTTGGCTTAAAGCTCAATATTCAGAAAACCAAGATCATGTCATCCAGTCCCATCATTTCATGGCAAATAGATGGGGAGACAGTGGAAGCAGTGGCTGACTATTTTGGGGGCTCCAAAGTCACTGCAGATGGTGACTGCAGCCATGAAATTAAAAGATGCTTACTCCTTTGAAGAAAAATTATGACCAACCTAGGCAGTATATTAAAAAGCAGAGACATTACTTTGTCAACAAAGGTCCATCTAGCCAAGGCTATGGTTTTTCCAGTGGTCATGTATGGATGTGAGTTGGACTATAAAGAAAGTTGAGTGCTGAAGAATTGATGCTTTTGAACTGTGGTGTTGGAGAAGACTCTTGAGAGTCCCTTGGCTTGCAGGGAGATCCAACCAGTCCATCCTAAAGGAGATCAGTCCTGGGTGTTCATTGTAAGGACTGATGTTGAAGCTTAGACTCCAATATTTTGGCCACCTGATGGGAAGATCTGACTCATTTGAAAAGACCCTGATGCTGGGAAATATTGAGAGCAGGAGGAGAAGGGGACAACGAAGGATGAGATGGTTGGATGGCATCACTCACTCAGTTGACATGGGTTTGGGTGGACTGTGGGAGTTGGTGATGGACAGGGAGGCCTGGCGTGCTGCAGTTCATGGGGTTGCAAAGAGTCGGAGAAGACTGAGCAACTGAACTGAACTTACATATATTCCCTCCCTCTTGGCCCTCCAGAGGTCCAGGTACTGTTCTAAGTACTTGACTCAGATTAGTTCATTAAATCCTCTGTATATTAACACATATATGATTGAATTGATATGTGGAATGTAGAAACTGGTACTGATGAACCTGTTTGCAGGGCAGGAATAGAAACACAGACTTAGAGAACAGATGTGTGGATGTGCGGGGCAGAGCAGGGAGGCGGGGATGAATTGGGAGATTGGTACTGGCATATATACACCACCATGTATAAAATAGAAAGCTCATGAGAAGCTTCTGGAAAGCACAGGGAGCTCAGCTAATGCTCTGAAGTGACCTAAATGGATGAGATGGTAGGTGGGAGGTACAAGAGGGAGGGGATATATGCATGCACATGGCTGGTTCACTTTGTTGTAGAGCAGAAACTATCACAGTATTATAAAGCAACTTAAAAAAAAGAAACTGATTTTTTGTGCCATTTTTTAAACACACAATATAGTACACTATCAAATCAATATTTTAATATATGATTTTAAATCTTAAAATTATACAATTCCCTGACTTAAACTCAAAATCCAACATGTATTATTTTTATGTTTTTCTATTTTCCTGATGACATTGAACATTACTTATCCCCATTGTAAAAACCTTTGCTCAGCAAACTACATCCTTGAAAGTTAATTCTTCTTCATTGTTTCTCTATCCGTCTGCTTCATGTTAATTCAGGTTAACAGGACTCGTGCAACTAAAATCTCTTTCAAAAACAATTCCTCAGCAGGAATTACCTGTGTTACCCATGAAGAGGATGGCTTCACCTCTGATACCACTGAATCTGCCTCTCCCTCATACTGTGTACCTCATAAGAGAGACTCCTCCTCTGAAGTGCTGCAATCCTAGAGGCCACAGAACTGAATAGCCCCTGTATCCCAAGCTGAAGGTAAACACTAGTAAAATGAGAGATAAAATTTTGATAACATTATATAACATTGAATGTCACTCAGTCATGTTCAACTCTTTATGACCCCAAGGACTGTAGCCCGCCAGACCCCTCTTGTCCTTGGGATTTTTCAGGCAAGAATACTGGAGTGCATTGCCATTTCCTTCTCCAGGGGGTCTTCCTGACCTAGGGATTGAACCCAGGTCTCCCACATTGCAGACTCTGCCATCTGAGCCACAAATGAAGGGGAGCTGCAAACATGCAAATGGGTATTTTTATTATAAACCTGTTGAATGAATGGCACATACTACTTTGCTTTTGTAGCTACAAGCTCTCTGCAAGAGCAAAGAGGATGAAGAGCAGGACTGCCAAAGAATGATCTTCCCAAAGCAAACAGAACATATCCTAATTATCACTCAAAGGTTTTACTTTCTAAGTTACTCATCTTGTGAGCTGAACAGAAACAAGCAACAATCCTCAAGTTCACCTTGAAATGATATCAAATCCCAAGTGTTCTCCTATAAAAATGAAGAAGGCAGAAGAGACCAAAGTGGAAACACAGATAAATTTTCAAGAATTCTGCTCTGTCTTTAGGGTATTTGCATCAAAGAGGAGAAATCCACAGACTATAATACCATTTGTCTGCAGCATAAATGCCATCAATGTGGTTCAGTCACATCTACAGCACCCCATCTGCCAGCTGTGAGAAGGAAAAGGAAAGCAATTAAGCCTACTATTAATCAAGGTTTCAATGGCAGGTTCAAATACCACGTGATTCATGGTATGAGAAGAAAAGACCTTCATAATGTGCTTTCTTCTTTTAAGTGAAAAGCAGGTAGAAAGTTTCAGGATTATTTTTAAATTTATTTATGGGCTAGAATGACTGGCCTCCTGATTAAGGAATTATATACCAAATTTATTGGATTGGAATTGTCTTTCCTTTTAACACACATGAGCATACACACATACCATTACAGATTCTTCAAATATCTCCTTCACATGTCACCACCCACAAGCTTCCACCCCCACCCCCATCACCATCTTAGGAACAAGAAGCAGAAACAATGCAACTAAAGGACAAAGACTAAAGAGAAAGACCTAGGCCAGCAGGTGGTTGGCTGCCTACTGGCATGATGTCAGTATTGCCACTTCCAAAATAACTGCTCTGCTCACATCCTTAAACGGTCATTGAGTTTTTTTAAAAAAATAAATAAAATAAAAAGGTAATTATACCTTTATTTGTTTGGCTGGAACAAAACATTGGTTCTGCCTCCTGGTATATATAAAAGCCCATGGGCAGTATCGTACTTTGAGACAATCACTACTGAAAAGTTCATCATTTCACAAGAGTTGTTGTTGAAACAGGAAAAAGAGAGAGAATATAGAAACATTGAGAGCTGGAGGAACTCTTTTAGGAGAAAGACAAGGATGCATAAGAAGGATTTTATGGTTCAAAACATAGATGACACTACCACGCATGCAGCCATGTGTTTTCTGGCCCCTTCCTACCGCTCCAGTCTCACCCCACTCTGCAGTCCTGTTATTCACTGAGGTCCAGCCATTCTGGCTTTCTTTTTAGCTCCGCAGTTCTGACTCCTACTCTTTCTAGGACCTGTCCTCGCCTTATTTTTTTGCTGAGAATGCTACTTCATACCCATTGCTTTCACCAGGCCAACTTTCAGTGATTCTCTAAGCCATAAATGTTACTTTCTCAAGGAACCCTTTTCTGATTTCCACAAAGTTAGATTCCTTTGTTACACAATTCTATAATTCCCTGTATGTCTACTTCAGAGAATTTGTGAAAGCTATAATGAAACTGCAGTTAAAATTATAATTAAGCATATTTTCACAGCATTTAATTACAATAAAATACATATTTGCCTGTTCTGCTTTAATATCCATATTCTCCAGTGGGATAGCTGTTTCCAAAATGATTTTATTCCATGCTTATTCCCAGTGTTAACCCGATGTCCAATATGCAGTGTATATGAAGAAAACATCATCTTCAGAATTTTGTAGAAGTCCAACTTTTTTACTTCCTTAAATTTGAGTGAAAATCACACACAAAAAAAGTAAAAACCTTAGCCCAAAATTTTAAGAGAAAAAACAAATTTCCTGACATATTAGGTTGCGAGTTAGGTAGCAATGTGCTTTCCTGGTAGTGGTAAAGAATCTGACTGCAATGCAGGATACACGGGTTCAACCCCTGGGTCAGGAAGATTCCCTGGAGAAAAAAATAACTACCCACTCCAGTATTCTTGCTTGGAGAACTCCATGGACAGAGGAGACTGTTGGGCTACAGTCCATAGCGTTGCAAAGAGTCAGACACAACTTTGAGCTTAGGCAGCAGTATATTTTGAGATTCTATTCTATGGACAGCATATTTCTAGATATATGACTGAACTGTAGAGTTTCCAATTTCTAAGTTCTGCCAATAAAATATGGGAGTTAAATGAGAAAATGTAACTAAGACACAAAGCTTAAAACCGAGAAAACTCACACGTGAATGTAAGTTAATGCAGCTATCTTAGACTTTGGTGATAAAGAATACAAACTCTGAAGCCACATGGCCTGCTTCAGAATCCACTTCCAACACTTAGCAGCTAGTTACTTTGGACATGTTATTTTATCTGTGTCTCATTTCCCTTATTAGTAAAATGACTATAAGAAAAACACCTTTATAGAGTTATGTTCACTTTTTTACGTATGTCTAAAGTGCTTAAAGAGAGTGTAGAATAAATATATTTTATTATGTTTAGATAAATATATTTATATAATTAAACAGAAAATGCACTTGATATACTACTATATATAATTAATGTTATGTAAATAATTTATATTTACATAATTAACATATTGCATTTAATATTATCTACTTTATATATTTATGTTTATATATGTTTATGTTTATATGTTTGTGTTTTACTATACATATGTATATAATAACTAAAGTTTATTGAGTACCGTATAGAAATCTATCCCCAAAAGCTAAGTAAATACTAAACTGAAAGGATTTGCTAGTATCTAGGGGAGTTTTTCAGATAAAATAAATGAGATGGTGAATTTAAATGAAAAAAATCTAAAGTTGGATGTGGACGTACAATTTATGAAGAGCACGTTTACAACAGGGAAAAATAGAAACCTGAAAACTCAGAGTCAGAAGTGACCAGGTGAGTTTAGATGAAAGGAGGGGGACTTACTTTATCTGACTATGTATCAGTTCGGTTCAGTCACTCAATCGTGTATGACTCTTTGCGACCCCATGAATCGCAGCACGCCAGGCCTCCCTGCCCATCACCAACTCCCGGAGTTCACTCAAACTCATGTCCATTGAGTCGGTGATGCCGTCCAGCCATCTCATCCTCTGTCGTCCCCTTCTCCTCCTGCCCCCAATCCCTCCCAGCATCAGGGTCTTCTCCAATGTATGTATACCATGTGATAAAACCAGCAAAATGAGCAACAGGAGTTCAAGGCCTTTAGGCAGATGCTGAAGAGTTTGATTCAAGAGCTAAATAAGAGCCACAATATTTTCTTGTATAGGGAGCTATCTGATTAAAATATTTGGGGGAAACAATAATTCTTGCTTTAATGAAAATGAATTAGAAAGGAAGATAAATTGCCCAGCTATGATTTGACCAGCAGCAGGACTCACAAAGAAGACCACGAAGATCAAAAAGGTATGTTTCTGGGAAGTGATACAACAGAATTGTATTATAGTTCTTTAATGTGTAATAACAGAAAAGACAGAATAAAAAGGAACAGGGTATACCTTAAGGTTGTTGTTAGTGTGAATTTATCAATTCCATTCAGTTCAGTTGCTCACTTGTGTCCGACCCTTTGTGACCCCATGGACCGCAGCATGCTAGGCTTCCCTGTCCATCACCAACTCCCGGAGTTTACTCTAACTCATGTCCATTGAGTCAGTGATGCCATCCAGCCATCTCATCCTGCCCTTCTCCTCCCACCTTCAATCTTGCCTAGCATCAGGGTCTTTTCCAATGAGTTAGTTCATTGTATCAGGTGGCCAAAGGATTGGAATTTCAGATTCAGCATCAGTCTTCCAATGAATATTCAGGAGTGATTTCCTTGAGGATGGCTGGTTTGATCTCCTTGGAGTCTGAGGGACTCTCAAGAGTCTTCTCCAACACCACAGTTCAAAAGCATCAATTCTTCAGTGCTCAGTTTCCTTTATAGTCCAACTCTCACATCCATACATGACTACTGGAAAAACCGGTCTATAGCTTTGATTAGATGGATCTTTTGTTGGCAAAGTAATGTTTCTGCTTTTTAATATGCTGTCTAGGTTGCTCATAGCTTATCTTCCAAGGAGCCAGTGTCTTTTAATTTCATGGCTGCAGTCACCATCTGCAATGATTTTGGAGCCCAAAAAAATAAAGTCAGTCACTGTTTCCATTGCTTATCCATCTATTTGCCACGAAGTGATAGGACCAGATGCCATGATCTTAGTTTTCTGAATGTTGAGTTTTAAGCCAGATTTTTCACTCTTATCTTTTACTTTCATCAAGAGGCTCTTTAGTTCCTCTTCTCTTTCTGCCATAAGGGTGGTGTCATCTGCATATCTAAGGTTATTGATATTTCTCCTGGCAATCTTGATTCCAGTTTGTGCTTCATCCAGTGTGGCATTTCACATGATGCATTCTGCATAGAAGTTAAATAAGCAGGGTGACAATATACAGCCTTGATGAACTCCTTTCCCAATTTTCAACCAGTCTGTTGTTCCATGTCTGGTTCTAACTGTTGCTTCTTGACCTGCATACAGATTTCTCAGGAGGCAGATAAGGTGGTCTGGTATTCCCATCTCTTGAAGAATTTTCCAGTTTCTTGTAATCCACACAGTCAAAGACTTTGGTGCAATCAGTAAAGCAGAAGTAGATGTTTTTCTGGAACTCTCTTGCTTTTTTGATGATCCACAGATGTTGGCAATTTGATCTCTGGTTCCTTTGCCTTTTCTAAATCCAGCTTGAACATCTGGAATTTCATGGTTCATATACTGTTGAAGCCTCGCTTGGAGAATTTTGAGCATTTACTTTACTATCGTGTGAGATGAATGCAATTTTGAGGTAGTTTGGACATTCTTTGGCATTGCCTTTCTCTGAGATTGGAATGAAAATTAGCCTTTTGCCATCCTTTGGCCACTTCCTGTGGCCAGATTTGCTGGCTTGTGGAGTGCAGCACTTTCACAGCATCATCTTTTAGGAACTGCAATTGCTCAATTGGAATTCCATGACTTCCACTAGCTTTGTTCATATGATTCTTCCTAAAGCCCACTTGACTTTACATTACAGGATGTCTGGCTCTAGGTGAGTGATTGCACCATTTTGGTTATCTGGGTGATGAAGATCTTTTTTGTACAGTTCTTCTGTGTATTCTTGCCATCTCCTCTTAATATCTTCTGCTTCTATTAGGTAGAAATATATATCTTTTTAATATTTAATGCTGTTTATAATTCAACTTTGGTATTTTTGCTAAAAGGAACTCTCATCAGACCAATGTTGCTCAGTAACAGGACCCACTCCCCATCCTTTTTCTTTTTTTTTTTTACCCAAAGTGTTAGAATAGTTGGCAATACCTGGTGACAAATTAGATCCATCAGACATTCACTACTTTGAAGACATTAGCCATTAGGAGCTCAGCTGACTCACTGAATTCATTTTACATAGCTTACCAAACAGCTGTCAGGCTTCAATTGATTTTGTGTCACTTGGAAACCAAGAACTTAGAAGTTAAAAGAACCATATCACAAGGTTGACACCTTAATCTCACTTACCTCTGGTTCCCTGACTGACATGATTAAGAGATTAATGAGCACAGGTTCAATGACATTCTTATGTCTTATGAACACTATGTTCACTATCAATCCTAGTTTTTCATCTGTTCATTTGCTCATTTTCAATTACCAAGTGAGCTATATTCATAAAAACTCTACATGCTTTGAATATCTTATCTATAAGGTGGACAAGAACCTATTCTTTTGGTAATAAATTATGTTTGGACACCTTTCAGGAGAAAAAGAGTAAAAAAGTAACTTGTATTGAGTACAATATATTGAATGCCAAGATCAGCACACGTTACCTCACATTTCATCACATTTGGTCCTTTATTGAATTCTGTGAGGTAAAGATAACTGTTTTTTCAGGTGAAGAAACAAAGACTTGGATAGCTGAGGAATACACACAAGGTCACGTGGCTAATCAATGTAGGAGTTAAAACATGGAGTCAGCTTTGCAAGCCAGGGATGACTTCCCATCACTGTGGCCTCTCTCCTCCTCTTCTCGTGCAGTCTACACCCAACACTCCTAGTCCTCAGCACACAGTCAGACGTCACAGAATGCTACATCCACTGCCAATCTACAGCCAGGTAGGGGAGACAATCAGCCAAGCAGGAAAACCTAATAAACGGGGCAAGAAGTAGCCTGTGAGGCAGAGATGGCCCGCCATCTTGATCTGGAGTGAAAAGGAACTTGCTCTTTTCACAGACTGTATGACATCTTTACTAACAAAGTACTAGTCCAATGCTGTGTGTGTACAGATAAAGATAGCACAGTCCATAATCCCAAGGGCTTACAATTTATTTAATACACAAGACAATCTTCTCAACAGGGAACCCATACATTAATGAATGTACAAACTGCTAGTTTGGAGATTATAAATGCTTTCTCTAAGAGGTGTTTTGATGAGAGTAGGATTTAATTAAAATAGCAATAGAGAGGGACTTCCCTGGTGGTCCAGTGGTTAAGAATCCACCTACCAATGCAGGTACATGGGTTCAATCCCTGTTCTGGGAAGACTCCACATGCCCAGAGCAGTCAAGCCCCAAGTGCCACAAATACCGAGCCAGAGCTCCACGAAAGAGAAGCCACCACAATGAGAAGCCAGTGCAACACAAGGAGGTATAGCCCCCGCTCCCTGCAACTAGAGAAAGCCCGCAAGCAGCAATGAAGACCCAGTGCAGCCAAAAATAAAATTAAATACATAAACAATTTTTTTTTAAAAATAGAAGTAGAGGTAAAGGTTTTCTTCATAAGTAGAGAAGGGTACAAACATGTACCAAAGAGGTACAAAATGACTTGACATGTTTGGGAAGTATGAGCAAGGCATTCTAGAAGTAGCATGAAGTGTCTCTGTGTCTGTGTATGTTATAATCTGTTAATAACTAATTTCATGACCCTGAATCCATACTACTGAACTTTAACTTTTTTACATGAGCTGAGTGAATTCACTGGAAGATTTATACCAAAATAGCGACAAAATAAAGACTATATGATTATTTTCAATATTACATTATTATTATCTATAGTGATAATAGTAATAAATAATAATAACTTTTGTTAAAGGCTTATGAGGCACTTTGCTAAGCACTTAATATACATTTTCATTGATTTATTATGATTTCTTTTATTGTTTTTATTCTAATGAGTTACAATATTTTATTTCTGTTTGATAATGATGGAAACCAAGTCAAAGAGATTATCACTGGCTCAGGTTTTCACTGACAGCAAGAAGCAGCTCCTTTATCATACCCACATCTGTCTTTCTGGAAATCTGTTCTTAGCTACTCTGTTCCATTATATCTGCATTCCATGTGAAAAATGAGGTAGGTAATTGGGCAAGCTAGATCTCAGTGAGACTGCTCAGAAAGACCACTTGTTCATCAAGTGGTAACAGGTTTTTCATGTCCTTCCTGTCTCCATGAAAACTTGTACAAAAGCAGTTTGAGCATTTTGCTGTCTTTTCTGTAACTTATTATTTGTTTCCTTGGTTTTCTATGTACTGTAAAACTGAGAAAAATACCTCCAAATGAGATTTCTTTCTGGTATTTGGTTTCCACTAACATCTAAGGATCTCAAAGCAATTTATCAACATTATTCCTTCACTCTACCTCATCTCTGTTCATGAGAGACAAGGAGCAATTTCACTAACTAAAAAATGCTATTATCTACTCACTACATAATTTCTACTAATCACTTCTTTCAGCCATTTCAGTATGACTGAAAGAAGAAACACACCAAGAGATTGTCTAAGGTATGGTGAAAATCAGTGATACTGTTGACTTTAAAAAAACAGGGCTATCAAGTTGCAAGTCAGAGCTTTAACTTGTTTTATAATATATAGGAAAAATCTTCTGGTTGAAAAAGAAAAGTGATGAAATGCATTCTGGTCAATTACTAAAGAGGAGTTTATAAGCTTTCCCTTTGCTCCACATTTTTCTTAAAACTAAATACTGGGGAGTGTGTCACGATGGGACTGGAAGTGGCCATGTAGACTGTGGTGATTTCCTTAAGAGTGAAGTGGATAAGAGCCTAGTTTTAGCCACAATCTTCCCCTTATTGCTTTTACCTTTGGTTGTCTTAGGGAAACACTTGTCTTAGGGCACAAATATTAAATGAAGACATGGAAATAAACTATTTCAAAGTTGTTTTAAAATCCCAGTGTTCATTGTATTTATAATGCTATAAATTGCTTTTCTGTAAGAATTACTAACAATCTCCTTTTGTCTGTTCATTCAAATTCAAGAAACATGCATTGAAAATGTCAGTGTTCTAAAATATCTGCAGAAATAAGGCAGGTAGCATAAATAAATGTTTCTGGATGGATGAAAGATAATAGAGAATTCACGCCCCCCCTCCAAGACTTTCAAGATCACATTTTTACTTATATTAAGGTCACATTTCTTAAAAAAGAACAAAATGTGAGCCAAGTAAAGGACATCTGCAGGCTAAAAAATGTTCAGGTTTTTCCCTTGCAAAGTTAGATATTTTGTTTGATCATTCAGCTGCCACCTGCATCACACCCCCAGCTCTGCTTCATGTCTGTCCTTTTAAACCAAACTTCTCAAAATAATCCTGTACCTCTCCAAATAAAAAAATTAGATTCATTTTATTCCAAACTGCTTTAAATCAGAAATATGCACTTCCTTTTCTCATTTTTTTCTCAATAATCCCAACGTCCAAAACTATATTTGTCATCGTATCTGCACTAGTTACAATTTATTCATCTCAGCTCCAAATCCACCATTCTTTTCCTTGCTTTATAATATGCTGGATCTGGACTCTGAAAATTTTGCCAGCCAGCTTATCGCTAGACTTTGTTAGTAGAGGGTAATGGAGGGACCCTGCAAAACCACAGTAGGAGGAAGGGCTATACCTTACATATGCTAGAGTTCAGGTTTGGTTTTGCTGCCAGCAGATTGGTGTGTGGGCGGCTCCAGGTGTACTGGTGGCCCCAGTAGCATTCATCTTCATGACCCTCACAGAACTATGGCCTGTTCTTCCCAGCAAGTTTTACCAACAATCCGTCTGGCTCCTCTTATAAAAGAATAAGAATGTTTTTGTACAACCAACAAACTCTGGCAAGTATTTCCAGAGTATAGAGAGGATGGAGAGAATGGCACTGAAACATGTATGTTATCAAGTGTGAAACAGATCGCCAGTCCATGTTGGATGCATGAGATAAGTGCTCAGGGATGACCCAGAGGGATGGGGAACACATGTAAATCCATAGCTGATTCATGTCAATGTAGGGCAAAAACCACTACAATATTGTAAAGTAATTAGCCTGCAACTAGTAAAAAATAAAGGGAAAAAAAAAAGAAAAAAATTTAAAAATTAATGTATTTATTTTAATTGGAGGATAATTACTTTACAATATTGTGGTGGGTTTTGCCATACACTGGCGTGAATCACCCATGGGTGCACATGTGTCCCCCCATCTTGAAACCCCTCCCATCTCCCTCCACCTCTCATCCTTCTGGGTTGTCCCAGAGCACCTGCTTTGAGTGCCCTGCTTCATGCATCAAACTTGCACTGGTCATCTATTTTACATATGGTAATGTTTAGTCAAGGCTATGGTTTTTCCAGTGGTCATGTATGGATGTGAGAGTAGGAGTCTAAAGAAAGCTGAGCACTGAAGAATTGATGCTTTTGAACTGTGGTGTTGGAGAGGACTCTTGAGAGTCTCTTGGACTGCAAGGAGATCCAACCAGTCCATCCTAAAGGAAATAAGTCCTGGGTGCTCATTGGAAGGACTGATGTTGAAGCTGAAACTCCAATATTTTGGCCACCTGGTGCGAGGAGCTGACTCATTTGATAAGACCCTGATGTTGGGAAAGATTGAAGGCAGGAGGAGGTGGGGACGACAGAGGATGGGATGGTTGGATGGCATCACAGACTCAGTGGACATGAGTTTGGGTAAACTCCAGGAGTTGGTGATGGACAGGGAGGCCTGGCGTGTTGTGGTTCATAGGGTTGCAAAGAGTCGGACACGACTGAGTGACTGAACTGAACTGAACTGAATGTACATGTTTCAGTGCTATTCTCTCAAATCATCCCACCCTCACCTTCTCTCACATAGTCCAAAAGTTATTTTTATCTGTGTCTCTTTTCCTGCCTTACATATAGGATGGTCGTTACCATCTTTCTAAATTCCATGAATGTTAATTAATATATGGTCTTGGTGTTTCTCTTTCTGACTTACTTCATTCTGAATAATAGGCTCCAATTTCATCCACCTCATTAGAACTGACTCAAATGTGTTCCTTTTTATAGCTGAGTAATATTCCATTGTGTATATGTACCACATAAAGAGAGAAATATAGATCAATGAAACAAAATAGAAAGCCCAGAAATAAATCCATGCACATGTGGACACATTATCTTGGGAAAAGGAGGCAAAAAACACGCAGTGGAGAAAAGACAATCTCTTTAACAAGTGGTGTTGGGAAAACTGGTTAAACACATGTAAAAGAATAGAATGCTTTCTAACACCATACACAAAAATAAACTCAAAATGGATTAAAGATCTAAATGTAAGATCAGAAACTATAAGACTCATAGAGGAAAATACAGGCAGAACACTCTCTGACATAAATCACAGCAAGATCCTCCATGACCCACCTCCACCATAAAAACAAAAATAAACAAATGGGACTTGATTAAACTGAAAAGCTTTTGCACAACAAGGACACTGTAAGCAAGATGAAAAGACAGCCTTCAGAATGGGAGAAAATAATAGCAAATGAAACAATTGACAAAGAATCAATTTCCAAAATATGCAAGCAGCTCATGCAGCTCAATACCAGAAAAACGAACAACACAATAAAAAAATAGGCCAAAGACCGAAACATTTCCCAAAGAAGACATACAGATGGCTAATAAACACTTTAAAAGATGCTCAACATCATTCATTATTATAGAAATGTAAATCAAAACCACAATGAGGTATCATCTCACTCCAGTCAGAATGACTGTCATCAAAAAGTCTACAAACAAAAAATGCTGGAGAGGGTGTGGAGAAAACAGAACACTCTTACCCTGTTGGTGGGACTGCAAACTGGTACAGCCACTATGGAAAACAGTGTGGAAATTCCTTTAAAAACTGCAAATAGAACTGCCATATGACCCAGCAATCCCACTGCTGGGCATACACACTGAGGAAACCAGATCTGAAAGAGACACGTGCACCCCAATGTTCATTGCAGCACTGTTTACAATAGCCAGGACATGGAAGCAACCTAGATGTCCATCGGCAATTGAATGGATAAGGAAGTTGTGGTAGAGAATCACTCTTACAGACTACCTCTAGCCTGCAAACTCTGGCAAATTATTCTGCCACAGCAGGGAAATTTCTACAAATTTCCTGTTCCACTCACTCTCTCCAAAAAGGTTTGAAACCCAGTCTTGTGGTAAGAGAGATCTAATAAATTCTTAGTCTCTCCTTGTTTGCTGTGCCTAAATCCTAGAGAAAGTAACCACTTTTTGCATTTCCTACTTCCATACCACTTGAGTTCTCTAAGATGAACATTAAAATATTGACTTGGAAACAATAAGCTGCTAAAATTTTAAATTAGGAAGTCTCATTGGACTCAGATGAGACTAGTAACTTGAATCTCTTGAGACATATTGAAATTCCCTTACCAGTAGCTTGTACCCTTCTGTCTGAGGAGACTACTCTTCTTTTGCTTGAAATCTCTGTGATACCCTTATTTGGGGCTTATGCATTGTAAGGGTACTCTCTAGCTATCAGTTAAACAGTGAGACCTAGATGAAATATCTGATACTCTGAAGAGCTGCAAGATTGTGAATTCAGTGGAGACAGGTGGATTACAATACAAAGTCAAGCAAAATGTGTTTTTATGAGTGCAATTGCTAGATAATCTGAATTTAATGACTGGCTTCATGTACCTATAAATGGTTCTGAAGTCTTAATGGGAAGACTGAAAATCAGGATTTAATGGCTGTATATTGTTGCTATCGTTACTGTTGTTTAGTCGCTAAGTCATGTCTGACTCTTGTGACACCATGTACTACAGCCCGCCAGGCTCCTATGTCCATGGTATTTCCCAGGCAAGAATACTGGAGTTGGTTGCCATTTCCTTCTCCAGGGGATCTTCCCGACCCAAGGATTGAACCCACATCTCCACAGCTTCTTTACTACTGAGCCACTGGCTAAAATGGCTGTATGTAATGAGAAGGAAATGTTAGGTTTCACTTGAATGATGAGCAGGAGAGAATCAAAACTTAAGGAGTTGGGAATGGTGATGTGGATTAATGTGTAATCTAAACAGTCACTGACCAAGAAAATCCAGAAGACATTCCCTTCATTATGCATTCTCAAATATATTACAAAGGTTAGCATCTTCATCCTTGAAAATCTCTGCTTCTTCTCCATAGTTAAATGAAAATGGAGGGTGTAACAGTTGAGATGGGCTCTTTATTTCAATAAAGATGATGGGATTCCCAGAATCACAGGAACCAAGTGGCTGCACTTAACTGCCAAAGACAAGATGAACACATTTGCTACAAAGGGGAGCAGGGATATGCTAGTAATCAAATTATTTTAAGGGATTAAAAGACACAAACTACTATGTATGAAATAAACTATATTGTACAACATAGAGAAGGTATCCATTATTTTTTTCCATTTATTTTTATTAGTTAGAAGCTAATTACTTTACAATATTGTAGTGGTTTTTGCCATACATTGACATGAATCAGCCATGGATTTACATGTATTCCCCATTCCGATCCCCCCTCCCACCTCCCTGTCCATCCCATTCCTCTGGGTCATCCCAGGGCACCAGCCCTGAGCACTTGTCTCTTGCATCCAACCTGGACTGGTGATCTGTTTCACCCCTGATAATACAAAAGTTTTGATGCTGTTCTCTCAGATCACCCCACACTCGTCTTCTCTCATAGAGACCAAAAGTCTGTTCTACACATCTGTGTCTCTTTTTCTGTTTTGCATGTAGTGTTATCGTTACCATCTTACTAAATTCCATATGTATGCGTTAGTATACTGTATTGGTCTTTATCTTTCTGGCTTACTTCACTCTGTATAATGGGCTCCAGTTTTATCCATCTCATTAGAACTGATTCAAATGTATTCTTTTTAATGGCTGAGTAATATTCCATTGTGTATATGTACCACAGCTTTCTTATCCATTCATCTGCTGATGAGCATCTAGGTTGCTTCCATGTCCTGGCTATCATAAACAGTGCTGTGATGAACATTGGGGTACATGCATCTCTTTCAGATCTGGTTTCCTCAGTGTATATGCCCAGGAGTGGGATTGCTGGGTCATATGGCAGTTCTATTTCCAGTTTTTAAAGGAATCTCCACCCTGTTCTGCACAGTGGCTGTACTAGTTTGCATTCCCACTAACAGTGTGAGAGGGTTCCCTTTTCTCCACACCCTTTCCAGCATTTATTGCTTGTAGACTTTTGGATAGCAGCCATCCTGACTGGCGTGTACCTCGTTGTGGTTTGGATTTGCATTTCTCTGATAATGTGGGATGTTGAGCATCTTTTCATGTGTTTGTTAGCCATCTGTATGTTTTCTTTGGAGAAATGTCTGTTTAGTTCTTTGGCCCATTTTTTGATTGGGTCATTTATTTTTCTGGAATTGAGCTGCAGGAGCTGCTTGTATATTTTTGAGATTAATCCTTTGTCTGTTGCTTCTTTTGCTATTATTTTCTCCCTTTCTGAAGGCTGTCTTTTCACCTTGCTTATAGTTTCCTTTGTTGTGCAAAAGCTTTTAAGTTTCATTAGGTCTCATTTTTTTATTTTTGCTTTTATTTCCAATATTCTGGGAAGTGGGTCATAGAGGATCTTGCTGTGGTTTATGACAGAGTGTTTTGCTTATGTTCTCCTCTAGGAGTTTTATAGTTTCTGGCCTTACATTTATATCTTTAATCCATTTTGAGTTTTGTGTGTGTGTGTGTGTATGGTGTTAGAAAGTGTTCTAGTTTCATTCTTTTACAAGTGGTTGACCAGTTTTCCCACTCCTGGATATACACGCCGAGGAAACCAGAAGTGAAATAGACAAGTGTACCCCAATGTTCATCACAGCACTGTTTATAATAGCCAGGACATGGAAGCAACCTAGATGCCCATCAGTAGACGAAAGGATAAGGAAGCTATGGTACATATACACAATGGAATATTACTCAGCCCTTAAAAAGAATTCATTTGAATCAGTTCTAATGAGATGGATGAAACTGGAGCCCATTATACAGAGTGAAATAAGCCAGAAAGATAAAGACCAGTACAGTATACTAACGCATATGTATGGAATTTAAAAAGACGGTAACGATAACCCAATATGCAAAACAGAAAAAGAGACACAGATGTACAGAACAGACTTTGGGACTCCATGGGAGAAGGCGAGGGTGGGATGTTCTGAGAGAATAGCATTGAAACAAGTATACTATCAAGGGTGAAACAGACCACCAGCCCAGGTTGGATGCAAGAGACAAGTGCTCAGGGCTGGTGCACTGGGAAAACCCAGAGGGATGGGATGGGGAGGGAGGCGGGAGGGGGATCGGGATGGGGAATACATGTAAATCCATGGCTGATTCATGTCAATGTATGACAAAAACCACTACAATATTGTAAGGTAATTAGCCTCCAACTAATAAAAATAAATGAAAAAAAAAAGAATATTGGATTCTTAAATGTCCAAAATTCATATCAAATACTGAAACACAAGGATTAAAAATCTAGAATAGAGGTTAGACTCTTAAAAATACAATATTAAAAACAAAAACACAAAAAATTTAAGAAATATATATGAAGTTTGCTTTAAAAATAATCTTTTTTTTTTTACAAGGTTATTTTGAAATGAAAATGGAAAGTAAGAAGTAATAGAGGAGTAATAGAGGACTTGAAAAGAAAGTAGAAGAAAAAAATTTTAAAAAGAGAAAAAAAATTTTTTTAATAGTAAAAATGTATGAGAATGAAAATGATAATTAAGGAGTAACAGAGGAGCAATAGGGAATTTTAAAAGAAAATAAAAGAAAAAAGAAAAAATTTTGTTTAATTAAAAAAAAAAATAGTAAAAATATATCTAGGAATTTCTCTGGAGCTGTTGCAAAGAGTGTGGGTTTGCTTCAGTTTCAGATAGCTCCTTGTTCCAGCTTACACTTCTTGATATCTATAGGCCCCTTCTGGTGTAGTTGGTGTTACTCACAGGGATTTTAATCTGTTGCACTGGTCACTTCTGAGGCGGTTCCCTTTGTTTATCTGGCTTCTGTTTGTCGGTCTCTTCAGTGTCTAATTTCCGCCCTGACACAAGTGGGCGGAGGTGGTCTCTTGTTTAGGTTCACTTGTTCAGTCATGCTGTGGGGAGGGAGGGGCGCTGCAGACAAATGTCACTGGCCTGTGTGGGGAGCACTCACAGTGTTCCGGCCACACTGGGTTTGCCCCCGCTTGCAGCGTGTGTGCTTTCCCTGTCAACACTGCTCAGGCTCCAGGCTGCTCTATAAGGAGCGGGCCCTGAGTTGCGTGCGGTTCCAGATTTCGGGTACTCCACAAAAGTGCAGACTCGGTTGGGCCTGCGTTTTGTGCCTTCCCTGGCCCGAGCAGCTCAGGCAGCCAGCAGCTTAAGGAGTGCACTCTCCCCAGGTGTGGAGCGCCTTCTCCCCTCCGAGGTCCCAGCCTCAGTTTCCGCGCGCTGGTTGGGTGTGCCTTGTCTCTTCTGGGGAGCTGGTCTCTAGGTGCAATCCTCCCAGTGGTTGTCAACCATCCAGAATCTCAAGAAGTCTTTGTTTAGAAACTGGGAGCCTGTTTGCAGTTTGGTAGGGGTGCCATCTCTGGGGCCGAGTTTGCCCCTTTCCCCTCCCCGCTGCCTCCTGCCTCCAGTGGGGGATGGACCAGTCCACAGCCAGCTAGCTCTTCTCTGGAATTGCTCAGTCCTTCCTTTGTTCTGCTAACGGGCCGGCAGTGTGTTCGGTTAGCTCTTTTCGCAGGTTAATTTTCTCTCTCTCCCTTGCTATTCCACAGTTTAAGTTTCTATCTCACGTTAGCTCCCTCCGATTGCCTTCAGGGCCTTCGGGCCCAATCCTCACCCCAAGCAGTGCCGCCCGCTCCTCTCCGTTCAGCCCCCACTTGCTGGTGGCGGATGCGAGTGTCTGGGGCACTTCTCTGCTGGGAGTTGCCTCCAGACATGTAATCTGTGGGCTCTATTTACCTTTTCTCCCAGTTAGGTTGCCCTCCAAGATTCAAAAACTTCCCCCAGACCTGCCAGTGAGAGGGTTTCCTGGTGTTTGGAAACTTCCTCTATTTTGACTCCCTTCCCGGGACAGGTCTCTGTCCCTAACTCTTTTGTCTCTCTTTTTATCTTTTATATTTTGTCCTACCTCCTTTTGAAGACAATGGGCTGCTTTTCTGGGCACCTGATGTCCTCTGCTAGCGATCAGAAGTTGTTTTGTGGAGTTTGCTCAGCGTTCAAATGCTCTTTGGATAAATTTGTAGGGGAAAAAGTGGTCTCCCCATCCTATTCCTCCACCATCTTAACTCCTCCCCCTCCATTATTTTATAGCTATAAATGGATTATAACCTTTAAAAATTGTGGCTCACTATATTGTACATCAACTATAAAATATAAAGAAAGATATAAGAAGAATATTTTCAATAAAATAAAAAAGGTATAGTAAGAATATTTTTAGGAAAACAAAACCTGAGAGAATTTTTAGTCATCAGAGCTCACCAAAGAAAATCTTAAAGTAAGTTCTTAAAATTGAAATGAAACTATTGACAAGTGAAAATGTGGATTTACTTGCAGTGATGCAGAGTTCTAGAAATGGTAAACATTTCAGTAAATGTAAATATATATATATATTTTTAAAGCAAGTCAAATTAAAATTATATAGAAAATAATGTAATATGGGATTTATAATATTCAGATGTACAACATATGACAAAATAGCAAAAAACTCAACAGGGGAAATGAGTTTATAGTGTTATAAAAGTTATATTCTAAATAAAGGGCTCCTTTATTTTTTGAAATATTTTGGCATTCAAGAATACCTGACAAAATAATAATAATAATAATAATAAAGGATCTCTGACAGTGACTAATTGATCACAGAGTCCCTAGTAATGAGATAAATTGTGGCTTGCAAAAGTACTTTGTAAACCATACAACAGAAAAAATTATGTCTGATAGATAAAACCTAACTTGAGTCACCGCAGTGCTAAATTTTAACCTTTAAGTTGAAGTCATTCTACGACACAGAATCTCTTATTTTTTTATTTTAAAAATTTACTTCTTTTTCATATTTTTAGAAATTTGTGAAAATGGTACAAAGAACTCCTATATATCTTTCACCCTTAGACCCTACTTAAGCTTTGGCAATGTTCTATTAACATCCATTACTGAGTTCAATACAGGATTGCATTTGGCACTCAGTTGTCACATTCCTCTAGGCTCTTTCAGTCTGCAACAATTCCTTTGTCTTTGATTTTCATGAGTTTAAAATTTTTATACTTTGTATACTACAAAGTATACTTTGTAGTTATTTTGTGGATGTTCCTCTGTTTGTGTTTGCCCATTGTTGCCTCTTCATTACACCCAGGTTATGTATCTTCAGTGAGTCTATCATAAATGTTGTGTTCTTTTCCTGGAAACCTATTGAGTGGCATGTGAAGATGTCTATTTGTCCTCTTACTGTTGATTTTAACTTTGATCCCTTGGTTAAGATGGTGTCTGCAGATTTCTCCACTAAAAGTGATAATTTCCCCCTCTTTGTATTTAATATAGGTTTTATGAGAGGTTCTTTGACACTGTGTAAAGTCCCATTCATCAGTCCACCTTCATCTACTAATTCTATTATAGCTTCTCTTGCTGCTTCTTGTCTGAATTAATTATTATTATGGTGGTTGCCAAATGGTAAATTTCTAATACCATGACCCCTTCTACATTTAATACTTGCCTTTTTACCACAAGGCAAAGGCTTCCTTCTCCCCATTTACTTATCCATTTAGAATGCTATATCTGTGTGTGGATTTATGGTTCTTATTTTATTCAATTGCTATAATCTATTACTATTATCATTTATTTTCATGAACTGTTTTTTTTTCCAGATTTGGCCAGTAAAAACCCATTCAAATCAATTCCTAATTCCTTTTGACATATTTCTGTCATTCTTAGAGTACTTCCTTACTTTTTGGCAGTACAAGGTATTCCAGACTTATCTTATACTTACCCCACCCTAGTCTTCAGTTCAGTTCAGTCACTCAGTTGTGTCCGACCCTAGTCTTAGAATCAGCTATTTCTTCAAAAAACCCTGATGTCTTTTAGTGGAGAATAGTATTTCAAAACCAAGATTTGGGTGATAGATGTGCTCATGCTAGTAGGATGTCACTGCTCTCATACCCTATCAATGAGCAGAGCTAAAATTTATACATTATATAATGTAAAATATTTATCCTTTTATTTACTGAAAACCATACAACGCATAATCTTTTGACTGGAGAGAAATTTGAGTCTCCTCGTAGGAGAACCCTGTGGGCCTTCCCAGGTGCCTCAGTAGTAAAGAATCTGCCTGCCAATGCAGAAGATGTGGGTTCAATTCCTGAATCAGGAAGATCCTCTGAAGGAGAAAATGACAACCTTCTCCAGTGTTCTCGCCTAGAAAATATGTAGCACATCCTTTTCTGTTCATCTCTCAATATACATCTAGATTCCATCCATGATCTGGTTATTGTAAATAGTGCTGCAATGAACACTGAGGTATATGTGTCTTTTTGAATTGTGATTTTCTTCGGGTATATGACAAGTAGTGGATTTTTTTTTAAGGAATCTCCATATTGTTTTCCTTAGTGGTTGTATTAGTTTACATTCCCACCAACAGTGTAGGAGGATTCTATTTCCCCCAAATCCTTCCTATCATTTAGTGTTTGTAGATTTGATGATGGCCATTCTGAGTGGTGTGAGGGGATACTTCATTGTAATTTTGATTTGCATTTCTCTATTAATGAGTGTTGAATATTTTTTCATGTTTATTGGCCATCTCTGTGTATTCTTTGGATAAAAGTCTGTTTAGGTTTTCTGCCCATTTTTATTGGGTTCTTTGTTTTTCTGATACTAAGCTATATGAACTGCTTACATATTTTAGAGACTAATCACTGGTCGATCACTTTGTTTGCAATTATTTTCTCCCTTCCTGGGCATTGTCTCTAAATTGTTTATAATTTCCTTTGCTGTACACAAGTTTTTAAGTTTAATTAGTTTCCATTTGTTTATTTTTGTTTTTATTTCTATTACTACAGGAAGTGGATCAAATAGGATCTTGCTGTGTTTTATGTCAAAGAGTGTACAGTCTATATTTTCCTCTGAGAGCTTTATAGTTTCTGGTCTTACATTTAAGCCTTTAAACCATTTTTTAGTTTATTTTTGTATATAGTTTTAGGGAGTGTTCTAATTTCATTCTTTTGCACATAGGTGTCTAGTTTTCCCAGCACCACTTCTTAAGGAGGCTGTCTTTTCTCCATTGTATATTCTTGCTTCTTTTGTCAAAGATAAGGTGCCCATAGGTGCATGGGTTTAGCTCTGACTTTTGTATCTTCTTTCATTGATCTATATTTCTGCTTTTGTGCCAGTAGCATACTGTCTTGATGACTGTAGCTTTGTAGTATCATCTGAAGTCTGGAAGGTTTTTTCCTCCATCTCTGTTTTTCTTTCTCAAGATTCTTTTTGGCAATTCAGGGTCTCTTGTGTTCCACACAAACTGTAAAATTGTTTTTCTAGTTCTGTGAAAAACGCCATGGGTAATTTGACAGAATGGCTTTGAAGCTGTAGATTTCTCTGGGTAGTATAGACATCTTCACAATATTGATTCTTACATTCCAAGAACATGGTATATTTCTCCATCTGTTTGTGTCATCTCTTCTTTCATCAGTGTCTTACAGTTCTCTGCATGCAAATCTTTTATCTCCTTAGGTAGGTTTATTTTTAGGTATTTTTGTTGTTGTTGTTGTTGTTGTTGCAATGGTGAGTGGGATTGTTTCCTTATTTCTCTTTCTGATTTTTCATTATTAGTATATAGGAATGCAAGAGTTCTCTGAATTAATTTTGTATCCTACAACTTTACTAAATTCATTGATTAACTCTAATAATTTTCTGGTGGCATCTATAGGGTTTTCTACATATAGTATCATATCTGCAAACAGTGAGAGTTTTACTTCTTCTTTTCCAATCTAGATTCCTTTTATTTCTTTTTATTCTCTGATTATTGTGGCAAGGACTTTGAAAACTATAATGGGTAATAGTGACAAGAGTGGGTACCCCCAGGTGTAATATATTTCCTTGAGCAAATTTACATAGTCCCTGGCACCTAGTATGCAGCTATTGACCTGGCTAGTGTATTTTCCCACAACAAAATATGAGAGCAAACAAAAGTAGTTTTATTTTACTGGAAAAGGCCAAAATTATAGCTTTACAATCTTATCTTAGGATTAATACAACTCTTCTGCTCTTTCTTATGACATAGTTCATAAGATGCTGGCCAACTCAATGTTCTGAAAAATATCATATTGGTTCAACAATGATAAGTGGATCTGATAAACAGGAAGTAGCAAGTACTTTAGATGCTTTAGTAAGACAGAAAATTCAGAAAATAAGGAATAAATCTCATGAAAATTCATGGGCCTCTACTTCAGTGAAAATTCTAGAGGTAAAATTGTTTAGAGCATGTGATGCTATCCTCTTCAGTTTGAAAAATGAGTTGCTGCATCTCTCAAAACCTATCATGAAAACATAGGTATGATACAAGGTAAATCTTTATGGATTTGTGAGGCAATATTTAAATGTTCTACCCTGACCACCTATAAAGTCACCATTAAGTTTGCTGGGTTTGAGAAAAGGAAGGCAAATCCAGACTGCCATGAAAACTGATTTTCCACTAGGGTCTTTTGAGTGTAGACCTAATGACACTGACTTTGTCAAATGAGAACGCTATATGGAGACTTTGAAGGTGCAAATAGGAGATTCCATGAAGACTTAATTTGGGAAGGATCTGCATTTCTTCTGCATATAATTATTCTCCTGTTTATAAAATCATTTCTAGCTTGCTACTGGGCCTTAGTAGAGACTGAAAGTCTATCCATTTAACATCAATTGTTTATGCAACCTGAGCTTCCTATCATAAACTGGGATCTGATAGGCAAAACCATAATTTGAAGTATGTTTGGCATAATCTGTAATCAAAGGAAAAAAGTATAAGAGAATCTGAGTTCAGACAGGTATAGGAGATATAATATGTATGAGCAGGTAGCTCAAACTCCTTTAACAGTAACTCAGACTTTATTTCCTCCTCTCCTATAGAGTGCTCGACAAATAGGAAGAAATAAAGTGGATATATGCAGCAATAGAGACCCTTGCAAGTGTGACAGGGAATGACAGCAGTAAAGGAAAGTACTCCCCAGATGCAAAAATTTAAGTAGTGCATTTAGTTTTCCACTTTGGACTGAAAGATGGCTGACTCATAGGCAGTTGCTGATGATTTGACTAGATAATCATAGACTTGGAATGAATAGGATTGAAAGATAAGTGGCAAAACATCTAGAAAGACTTATATGGATGAGCTTATCAAAATGGGCAAATACTGTGAAATATTTTTGTCCCATATGACTGTTTGCCAAAAAAGGCTTTAAATAGGCCAGTGAACAAAATTGCACACATCAACCTGTCCTTATCCATAGCCACTTCATTAAAAGGTAAATGAGCCCATATACAAAGTGTCCTTGGTGGCAGGGATGGAGGTAAAGCCTGGGTTCAAAACTTAGGTTTTCTGTTACCAAATCTGACCTATTATTACTGGTAAATATGTCTAATCTGCCAACAGAAGAGACCAACCCTAAGATGCTTTTCAGGGTACCAGAGAATCAGCCAGCCAACTAGTAGCAGTTGATTATAAGGAACTTTTTCCATTATGAGGAATCGGAGATTCATCTTCATTGAAATATACACATATATTCTGGACATGGATTAACCTTCCCTGCACATAATGCTTTTGCCAGCACCACCATTTACTATCTACTGATATTTTACAGAATATTGATCTTGATTATCCACTGTGATAATATTCCAAATAGCATTGCTTCTGATCAAGTAAATCTTTCAAAGCAAAGAAGTGGCATACAGGGTCCCATACCCATGGAATTACTGGTCTTTTCTTTTTGTTTGTTATGCACATATGTATATATCTTTATATTGATTTATTCTTTTTTTCTCTTTCATTGTTCTATATACAAGCTGTTGGAGACCAACTTTAAAATGTAGTCTAGCACTGACAAAGATGCCCTAAATGTTTCCCTCATCTTGAGTAAATTGTAGATAGACCTGTTCCTGACTATAGCCACCCTCACCCCAGTTTTAGGTTTTTTGAAGCATTTGTATTAGAAATAGTACATGGTAATTTTTCCTTCCCCTTTGACATGTAAATCTTTTTAAAAACTCCTTGCTAGTTTTGCAACCCAGGAATGAGTTTCTAAAGGACCTAAGAGCCATCCTTTTGAAATTGTAATCATCAAGGACAATAAAGCCAGTTTCCCAGTTTCTATCAGAGGGTAGAAGCCTAACTTCTTTAACACTTACTTGAATTATTTCAATAGCACCCTATTTATTTCCACTCTTGTCTACTTCAAATTCATCCTCCTCTCAGCTCCCTGAATATTCTATTTGAAGAAAATATGACATGTTACCACCTCTCTGTGATCCATAAATATCCCTCATAACCTAAGATTATATTTCTCAAACTCAGACATGCCTATTACCACACAGAGTTGTACCAAGAGAAACTCAAAGCAAAAAAAAAAAAAAAAAATGGCACATCTCTCTAGAACATCAATTTTACTCAAATATTTTTGCAACCAATTTAATTAGCATGTAATTTTTGAATTATTACTATACTAATAAATAGATATGTAATGGAGGAAATCCAAAATTTACATTGAATTTTATGTTAAGTGATAAAATATCAGTGCAGTATTATTATAGCAATATCTGTTGTTAGGTGTACTTTGGTGAGAAAAATTAAAAAGCTCTGATAGAATAAAAGCCTATCTATGTAACATTACAATGATTGTTCTCTGTGATTTACCTTACAGTTATAGCCCAGTCTCATCTCCCAGAACACTGTCACTTTAAGCTACCTCTTAGATGTTTAGAATTGTTCTTCCTTCAACAAGTGTTGCATAATTTTATCGGTTCATGCTGTCATTGCACATGTTGTTTCCCACACCTAGACTGCTCACCTCATGCTCCCAGACACCAAGAGTCTTCTTCTAAATTCATTTTTTTCACCTTTAAGATGAAATCAGTCTGTCATCTTAATGTTTCCTTGACCCACAAGAAAATCTAAGCTAAGAGTCTGTAACCAAGAAGTGTCAATTTTGACTATTCCCTGTTAGATCTTTCTTGCATGATAGCTCAGTTGGTAAAGATATCTAGGAGATACTTGCAAGATTAAATGGACTTTTTACTGTGTTTTCCTCACCTCCCCCCACCAATGAAAGAACCTGACATCCAGATCCCGACAAAATGAATATTCTGAGACATTAGTCTATCATCTTCTTGGTCAGCTGGCTTTATGCATAAAGTCATATTCCTTGTCTCAACTCCTCATCCTTCGGATTCACTGGCCTGTAGTGAGGCAAGCAGAGTAAGTTTGGACTTGATAATAATTCCTCCTTTTTGCCCAATGCTACAAACGCTCTTGGGGCGCAGGAGGGCCAAGAGCAGCTACTCCACATTCAAGGTCAGGAGGGGCGGCCATGAAAAGATACCCCTCATCCAAGGTAAGGAGCAGCAGCTGCGCTTTCCTGGAGCAGGCGTGAAGAGATATCCCACGTCCGAGGTAAGAGAAACCCAAGTAAGATGGTAGGTGTTGCAAGAGGGCATCAGAGGGCAGACGCACTAAAACCATAATCACAAAAAAACTAGCTAATCTGATCACAGGAGCAGTCTTGTCTAACTCAGTGAAAATAAGCCATGCAGTGTGGGGCCACCCAAGATGGTCGGGTCATGGTGGAGAGGTCTGACAGAATGTGGTCCACTGGAGAAGGGAATGGCAAACCACTTCAGTATTCTTGCCTTGAGAACCCCATGAACAGTATGAGAAGGCAAAATGATAGGATACTGAAAGAGGAACTCCCCAGGTCGGTAGGTACCCAGTATGCTACTGGAGATCAGTGGGGAAATAACTCCAGAAAGAATGAAGGGATGGAGCCCAAGCAAAAACAATACCCAGTTGTGGATGGGACTGGTGATAGAAGCAAAGTCCAATGCTACATGGACATTACCAGATGGTCAACACTGAAATCAGATTGATTATATTCTTTGCAGCCAAAGATGGAGAAGCTCTACACAGTCAGCAAAAACAAGACCAGGAGCTGACTGTAGCTCAGATCATGAACTCCGTATTGCCAAATTCAGACTTAAACTGAAGAAAGTAGTGATAACCACTAGACCATTCAGGTATGACCTAAATCAAATCCCTTATGACTATACAGTGGAAGTGAGAAATAGATTTAAGGGACTAGATCTGGCAGACAGAGAGCCTGATGAACTATGGACAGAGGTTCATGACAGTGTACAGGAGACAGGGATCAAGACCATCCCCATGGAAAAGAAATGCAAAAAGGTAAAACGGTTGTCTGAGGAGGCCTTACAAATAGCTGTGAAATGAAGAGAAGCGAAAAGCAAAGGAAAAAAGGAAAGATATTCCCATGCAGAGGAAAGATATTTGAATGCAGAGTTCCAAAGAATAGCCAGGAAAGATAAGAAAGCCTTCCTCAGCCATCAATGCAAAGAAATAGAGGAAAACTATAGAATGGGAAAGACTAGAGATCTCTTCAAGAAAATTAGAGAGACCAAGAGAACATTTCATGCAAAGATGGGCTCAATAAAGGACAGAAATGGTATGGACCTAACAGAAACAGAAGATATTAAAAAGCGGTGGCAAGAATACACAGAAGAACTGTGCAAAAAAGATCTTCATGACCCAGATAATCACAATGGTGTGATCACTCACCTAGAGCCAGACATCCTGGAATGTGAAGTCAAGTGGGCCTTAGAAGCATCACTACGAACAAAGCTAGTGGAGGTGATGGAATTCCAGTTGAGCTATTTCAAATCCTGAAAGATGATGCTGTGAAATTGCTGCACTCAATATGCCAGCAAATTTGGAAAACTCAGCAGTGGCCACAGGACTGGAATAGGCCAGTTTTCATTCCAATCCCTAAGAAAGGCAATCCCAAAGAATGCTCAAACTACCGCACAATTGCACTCATCTCACACACTAGTAAGGTAATGCTCAAAATTCTCTGAGCCAGGCTTCAGCAATATGTGAACCGTGAACTTCCAGATGTTCAAGCTGGATTTAGAAGAGGCAGAGGAACCAGAGATCAAATTGCCAATATCCTGGATCATCGAAAAAAGCAAAAGAGTTCCAGAAAAGCATCTATTTCTGCTTTATTGACTATGCCAAAGCCTTTGACTGTGTGGATCACGAGAAACTGTAGAAAATTCTTCAAGAGATGGGAATACCAGACCACCTGATCTGCCTTTGAGAAACCTGTATGCAGGTCAGGAAGCAATAGTTAGAACTAGACATGGAACAACAGACTGGGCCAAATAGGAAAAGGAGTATGTCAAGGCTGTATATTGTCACCCTGTTTATTTAACTTATATGCAGAGTACATCATGAGAAACGCTGGGCTGGAAGAAGCACAAGCTGGAATCAAGATTGCTGGGAGAAATATCAATAACCTCAGATATGCAGGTGACGGCACCCTTATGGCAGAAAGTGAAGAAGAACTAAAAAGCCTCTTGATGAAAGTGAAAGAGGAGAGTGAGAAAGTTGGTTTAAAACTCAACATTCAAGAAACTGAGATCATGGCTTCTAGTCCTATCACTTTCGGGAAAATAGATGAGGAAACAATGGAAACAGTGGCAGACTTTATTTTCTTGGGTCCAAAATCACTGCAGATGGTGACTGCAGCCATGAAATTAAAAGACACTTGCTCCTTGAAAGAAAAACTGTGACCAACCTAGAGAGCATATTAAAAAGCAGAGACATTACTTTCCTGACAAAGTCCGTCTAGTCAAAGCTATGGTTTTTCCAGTAGTCATGTAGGAATGTGAGAGTTGGACCATAAAGAAAGCTGAGCCCCGAGGAATTGATGCTTTTGAATTGTGGTGTTGGAGAATACTCTTGAGAGTCCCCTGGACTGAAAGGAGATCCAACTAGTCAATCGTAACAAAAATCAATCCTGACTATTTATTGGAAGGACTGCTGCTGAAGCTGAAATTCCAATACTTTGGCCACCTGATGTGAAGAACTGACTCATTGGAAAATACCCTGATGCTGGGAGGGATTGGGGGCAGGAGGAGAAGGGGATGACAGAGGAAGAGATGGCTGGATGGCATCACCGACTCGATGGGTATGAATTTGAGTAAACTCTGGGAGTTTGTGATGGACAGGGAGGCCTGGAGTGCTGCGATTCATGGGGTCGCAGAGTCCGACACGACTGAGCGACTGAACTGAACTGAACTGAACAAATACTCTTACCAAATTGTATTAAATTACTGCCTATCTGTTTATCAATGTATTTATATCGCAAACTTCAGAAGGGTAGGAAACACATGTAATTAGTGTTATTCAAAGTACATAACCAACCACTGTATCATTGCTTCCACCATTTAAACCTGAGTTTGATAACATCCCTATATTTTTAGTTAAGAATTGAAGGCTCTCAGAGACCTTGGATTCACTAATCATGCAGGTAAATCCTTCTAAGAAATTATTTTTTGATTGTTTTACTTTTATGGAAAAGTAATTGTTTTGAAGAATCTTTCAAAATTTGATTACACTTCTAGTATTAATATTACATACTTGTATAAATGGCTAATTTACCTATAATTTGATGTATTGTAATTTATATAAGTGAATAAATTATTATTAAAGTTACTTAGCAGAATTAGAAAGTTAAGTGTTTGTAGCTCTTCAATTTTGAATTTTCTTTTAACTTAAAAGTGTTATTTTAGTCATTCTTAGTCCTATGTTGAATAAAAAGTAAGCCTTCTGCTTACCATTTACAAGTATGAAGCACAGATATACATAGAGTATATAAATGGATACACAGTATTCCTGGCATTATTAAAATTTCATAAAGGAGCAATTAGGAAAGCATGTCAAAAAGGCTTCTTAGTGGAACATTTAATGAGAAACAAAATTGAGATATATTATCTTAAACCACACAGTAAGGAACTGTAGAAACCAAAATTCAACCCTATTTTGCAGCTGCAAATTCTATTAAAATTGGCTCCTGGCAATCAGAAATCTGATAGAAAAGTGATTCTACCACAGGAGCACGTGAATCCACCACAGGTGATTTTTCCACCTCTGTCTGGGGCCTCTGATGCCCTCTTAATGGCCTATGATTCTCTGTTCAGAAGAAAAGCATTTTTCACCAGACAACCTGGGAAATGTTCCTCAAGACCAAATACATTGCAAATCACAACAGACCCAGAGCTTGACTTGAATTTCTGTCATGCGCTTTCCTGCCATCTGTGCCAAACAGGAGCTGATTAAAAGACAGGTTAAATAAAGTGAGTCCATACTAAAAGGGGATTAACTACAAACAGGCCAATTCACTCTTCTAATTAGTGTCTAGGCTTGGCAGGATGTCCACTGGACAGGCATCACAAGACATTCACCAATCTTGCAGAGACCATGGTTGAATCCCGCCCTTGTAAAACACACACACACACACACACACACACACACACACACACCCCAAACAAACAAACAAACAAAAACTGAAGCATTTATCTCTAATATAAAGGCCAGCAATGCCCTCCTATTCATCTCCCCTACTTCCCAAAAGTTTCAGTGTATAATTAAAGATCTCTGTTTTACAAAGAGAAACTGAGGCTTAAGTCTCCTTTAGTCATTTTGCCATGACTTACATAAAATCATAGAAATGCCACAGAGAAGGATTAACCCCTTTATAGATTGAAGCTAAAATTACTAAATAATGAAACATCACCAAATTAGCACAATGTGAATAACTCATAGAGTTGTAGTCTGTGCACATTCCAGAAAGCTGCAACCACCAACCAAGAGTGAAAACTCAGTGACTCCAGGCCAAAAGCTGGTAGAGGATTTGACAAATCTGGTCAAACATTATAAAGTTACCATTATGTTCTATTTGCAGCTATCTTGGCCCACTGGAACATGCAATGGATCCTCTGAAACACAAAACTAAATGATTAAGACATGTTGTTTTAAATTAAGGATACCTGTATTTCCTAGAAGAAGTAAGGAAACAGACTTTGAAGAAGAAAATTAAGAGCTGAATGTTAAAATGATACAAATGAACTTATTTACAAAACAGAAACCAACTCACAGATTTCAAAATCAAGCTTATAGCCACCAAAGTGGAACCGGGGGGAAATGATAAATTAGGAGATTGGTGTTAACATATACATGGCTTCCCTGGTGGCTCAGACGGTAAAGTGTCTGCCTGTAATGCGGGGGACCTAGGTTCAATCCCTGGGTTGGGAAGATTCCCTGGAGAAGTAAATGGCAACCCACTCCAGTAGTCTTGCCTGGAAAATCCCATGGACGGAGGAGCCTGGCGGGTTAGGGCCATGGGATCCCAAAGAGCTGGACACGACTGAGCGACTTCACTCACTCATTTCACTCACTGACTCACTATTAACATATACACTCTACATGCTGTTATATAAAAAGAGCTAACTGTACAGCCCAGGGAACTCTATTCGGTACTCTGCAACACCCTATATGGGAAAGAATCTGGAAAAGAATAGACACACACACAGCTGATTCACTTTGCTTTACACCTGAAAGTAACACAAAACGGAAAATCAACATTCGATCTTATTTTTTTTTTAAAGAGTTGAATATATGTTGACCTTCATTATAGTAAGATTAATTGGAAAATGAATGTACCACAAGTGATTTTTATCAGGGACTTAAGGAATATAAAGAAGGCAGAAATAAAAGTGTTTCAGACTTTCCTTGTGGTACAGTGGGTAAGAATCTGCCTGACAGTGCAAGGGATACGGGTTCGATCTCTGGTCCAGGAAGACTCCACATTCTGCAGAGCAATGAAGCCCATGCACCACAACCACTGAAGCCTGCAAGCTCTAGGGCCTGCCAGCTGAGGCTACTGAGGCCAGGGGGCCTAGAGCCTGTGCTCAGCAACCAGAGAAGCCGCCGCGATGAGAAGCCTGCACCTGCCGCTCGAGAGCAGCTCCAGCTTGCCGCAGTGAGAGAAAGCCCTCACAAAACAATGAAGACAGTGCAGCCAAAAATAAATCTTTCTTTTAAAAAGGGCAATTGCTTAAAAAAAAATTGTAAAGAAATATAAGTGTTTCAAGACTGTGTAAAGCTTCCTTCAGCTTTGACTTTACCCTTCACACAAATTTAATACAAACTTTGGCTTTCAGACACTCTTCTAGACACAGGGGCTAAGGTAAATGTTCACATCGATAAATTATTATAATTACCAACATGAAACCATCACCCAGGTCAAGAAATTTAGAGCAGCAGCAACATCACCAAAGCCTTAAGCAGGCCTCTCCCCACTTACAAAAGTTTCAATCTTCTCAAAAAATAATTACTATCTTGAATTTTTGCTGAACAACTCCTTGCTCTTTTATAGTTACATTAGCTATGCATGTGTCTCTAATGTTATGGATTAGTATTTTTCAGGATGTATTATGTCTATTTTTTTTCTAATGTTCTAAAATAATTACATCTGTAGGACTCATTCACATTATTGTGGGCATCTGTAGTGTACTAATTTCCATATAACATTCCATTGTATGAAAATATCATAATTCATTCAATCATTCTACTAAATGCATTGCTTCCAACTTGGGTTGTTATGAATAAATCTTCCATTCTAGTGCATAGTTTTAACACACACAGTCATGTATTCCTGTTGATTTTATACCTGAAACAGAAACTGCTGGGTTACATATATGTTTACATTCAATTTTAATAGGTAATATTGAACTATTTTTCAAATTGGTTGTCCTCAGTGACAATAACATCAACATATTTCATGAAAATTCCCATGGATCTACACCTTTTCCAACATTTATTATCCTTATTTTTTATTTTATCATTCTGATAGATACTCACTAGAATGATAACATAATTTTAATTTACATTTCCCTAATAACTACTAGAATTGAATACAGTTTCCTTGGCTACTTCAATATCCTGTTTGTGAACTGGCTGTTCATCCCTTTATACATTTTCTCTACTGGTGCATCAGTTTTCTTCTCAGTGATTTGTAGGAATTCTGCATGAGTCCTTTCATAGTTAAATATATTGCAAACATTTTCTCCCACTATGTGATTTGCATTTTAACTCAATGATTACATTTGATAAACAGAAGTTCTCAATTTACCAGTAGTCAAATGAATTAATCTTCTGATTCATCAGGCTTCTTCCTTTATGGTTAGTGCCTAATGTGTCTTATTTTAAAAATGTTTTCCTACTGCAAGGTCATGGAGATATTCTTGATTCATCTTCTCAAATTTTGTTGTTTTGCCTTTAATAATTGGAATTGATTTTTGTATATAGTGGGAGATGGGAATCGAGTTTCATTTCCTTCGAGATGGATATCTATTATCCCAACACTTTTATTGAAAAGGTACTCCCTTTCATACAGCTCTGTATTTCAATCTTTATTATAAATCAGGTGTCCATATGGAATAAGTCTAATTCTGAGGCTCTCTTTTCTGTTTTGTTGGAGTTTTTCTTTTGTTTGTTTCTCTCATTGTGAGCATACCACACTTTCTTAATTTTTGTAGCTTTTTATTAAGACAATATCTATTAGAATGAACATCTTACCTATTTTCTTTTTCAAGTGGTGTCTTGGCTCTTGGCTATATATGATATCTTTATCTAATAGAAAGACAGATATAGTTATTATTGGAGTATCTATAGGTAGATATAATTATTATTGGAAAAATTCCATCATGTTCCACTAAAAACTAGTAGTAGGAATTTGATCAATGAGGTCATTCTGGAGAAAACTAATGTCACTTTAGGTCTTCCAATCTATGAAAATTATATCTCTCTCTTTTATTTAGGTTTTATTTGATTTTTCTCAATAAGGTTTTAAACTTCAAATATAGAGAAAAAAATTCTACAGTCACTCAGGTTGTAAAAGCAAGTTAGCTATAAAAAATTTTAGATCTCTCATGAATAATACAATGTGTACAAAGAAAACAGAATGGCAAGTTTTGATGAAACATATTTCTACACAAAATTTTGCCTATGAAGTTGTTATTCAGGTGGGAAAATATTCATGAAAATTCAAGGCTCTGAAATGACCACTTATATCTATTAGAAAATATATTATAGACATATTCTAGGTGATTGAAATGGAAATCAAAATTAAGAACTCTGGTGAAGAAAGTCAAAAATTTTCAAATAATAATATAGAGCATTAAAACCAGTTAATCATGACAACTGAGGTACAAATAATTATTAAAAGCATGATTTAAAAACTAAGGCAACAGATGGCTAACAAACACATGAAAAGATGCTCAACATCACTCATTATTAGAGAAATGCAAATCAAAACCACAATGAGGTACCATTACACGCCAGTCAGGATGGCTGCTATCCAAAAGTCTACAAGCAATAAATGCTGGAGAGGGTGTGGAGAAAAGGGAACCCTCTTGCACTGTTGGTGGGAATGCAAACTAGTACAGCCGCTATGGAAAACAGTGTGGAGATTTCTTAAAAAACTGGAAATAGAACTGCCATATGACCCAGCAATCCCACTTCTGGGCATACACACTGAGGAAACCAGATCTGAAAGAGATACGTGCACCCCAATGTTCATCGCAGCACTGTTTATAATAGCCAGGACATGGAAGCAACCTAGATGCCCATCAGCAGATGAATGGATAAGGAAGCTGTGGTACATATACACCATGGAATATTACTCAGCCGTTAAAAAGAATTCATTTGAATCAGTTCTAATGAGATGGATGAAACTGGAGCCCCTTATACAGAGTGAAGTAAGCCAGAAAGATAAAGAACATTACAGCATACTAACACATATATATGGAATTTAGAAAGGTGGTAACGATAACCCTATATGCAAAACAGAAAAAGAGACACAGAAATACAGAACAGACTTTTGAACTCTGTGGGAGAATGTGAGGGTGGGATATTTCAAAAGAACAGCATGTATACTATCTATGGTGAAACAGATCACCAGCCCAGGTGGGAGGCATGAGACAAGTGCTCGGGCCTGGTGCACTGGGAAGACCCAGAGGAATCGGGTGGAGAGGGAGGTGGGAGGGGGGATCGGGATGGGGAATACGTGTAAATCTATGGCTGATTCATATCAATGTATGACTAAACCCACTGAAATGTTGTGAAGTGATTGGCCTCCAACTAATAAAAAATAATAATAATAATAATAATAAAAAAGAAAAAAAATTAAAAATATATCGACACATAAAAAAAAAAAAAACTAAGGCAACATCTGAGAATAAGTTTTGAAATATAAGATTCTTGTGGCTACCATAATCATTTAAATAATGAATAATGTCTAAAAATCTCTCTTTAAGAAGTATGAAGGAAAGGGTGAAACATGGTAGGTAAAGGGAAGAAAAATTTCTTCTCGTAAATATGGGTAAGACAAATAATCTTAGCTTTTATTAAATATGATAACTAAGAAACTAGAAACTTTAAAATATCTTTGATAAATTTGAAATCCAGCAGTAGTTTAGTTAAAAATAATTTCAGAAATAAAACCTAATGGACATCATAGAATGATGTATCTATTCTTTAGTCTAACAATATTTCTTCTTTTGTTGAGATATTAAATTTACCAAATATTTCCCATTATTTTTAAAGAAAACTTCTGATTAGTTACTTTTGATGAGTTAGTTAATATGGTGACCATTGAATTCATAATTACTAACATGATTCTATGATGTTTCAAAATACGTTTCAGCTCCAAACCATCACACTACTACATGGAAAATAATTTAATTGCTGAATTAAACTAACCTTTACAGAATTACACATTTTTCTACAGGTAGAAAGGAAAGGAGATCAGTTCAGAGTAGGATGATGGAAACAACTCAATGAAAATGGTAATAGAAAATTGTCTTGAGGGGAGGAGTGGAATCAAAATATTTGAACAGGCAGAGGAAGGCCTCTCCTGATGGCTGTAATTCATCACCCAGAACAAAATCTCAAACCCTATCAGTGACCTACATTCGAACATATGGTCTTCACCACAAATACACGCCCCTGCTCCTGTGCACCCAAAATAAACTTCGTTATTCAAATCTATATTCAGCAGCCTCTGGCTTTTTTTTTTTAAACAAATTTGATTGCACCACAATACATACTTCACCAAAGTATATATGTGTATTCTGTTCAGCACTTGTTTGTCTTGCTTTAACTTCTGTATATTAACAACCATAATTCTTCCTAAAGTATGTTTGAATGCCTGTGAGTGTGTATGAGTGTGTTTGTGTGTGTGCAAAATCTATTATGACTTATATAACTTTTGAGGACTAATTTCACTTAATATAATGCCAAGATCTAGCCATTTTGCTGTTATCACTTTTGTTCATTCTTTTTTGACTGCTCCATAATGTTCTATGGTATAGTGGAATTTACTTACCAATTATTCTATTAATGGATATCTGGATTGTTTAAAGATTTTATTAATGCAGAAATGCTGCTTTAAAATTTCTTGTACAAAATTCTGATACTCTTACAATCTACTTTTGGATAAATTACCATGGGTGGATTTCTTGTGTCAAAGATTTGTGAATAACTAACTTTAGGAGGTAATGACAAATTGTTTTTCAAAGTAGTCACATCAATGTATACATCCTTTAATAATGGATTAGAAAGTACTTGCACTGGCATCTTCATCAATATTTGGCATTTTCAGATTTTTAATATTTTGCTACTTAAATGAGTACAAAGTGGAGTCTTGCCAAAAACAACATGTTTTTCTATCTACTGTATAAAAATTGTATTATATTTTATTAAATTTTAGGTTCAGTTGAAGAGTTTTTAATGTCCCTGGACCAGGGCATTTATTTGACATAAAGAATAAAATTTAAAAGCAGAAGTAATTTATATTTTTCTGTCTGAGGGTATATAAAATGTCAGCAACAGCATCATTTAATCTCAGTAATTTTATGTATGAATATGTCATAAGTAGTCCTAGTTCTGTAATGTACATAAAAATTTAAATTTAGAATTTTCTATTTCACAAATCAAAATGATCATTGAGCTGGCTGATTACATACATGTATATCTTAATCACATGCTTCAAAGATTTCACTTAAACCTTTAAAATCAAAGTTATTTTTGACATGATTATATTTTTCAACTTAATGCAAAATCATGAAGTAATTAAATCTGACATCAATTATAAAATGAAACATACATATATATACAAGTGTATATACTGATATATATTTAAATACTATTGAAAGAATATTGATATTAGTCATTCAGGCTGTGACACAGAGCTCCTTGTTGCACTGATTATGTGATCTGATCACAGAAGGCTATGTCAAAAATTAAAATTATCTACAATATAAAGTAGAATAATGAGAATTTGATCTCGTGCTTGACTGGGACATCCATTTCCTGCCCTTGAATATCAGAGGCTTCTTTCTCAAATATTTCATCTTGGACCACCAATTCTTGGGCCTAGTCAGATTAGGATTTACACCATTGCTTTTCCTGGTACTTGGGCCTCTGAATTTCAAATTGGAAGCACAACATCAACTTTCCTGGACCTCCAGCTTGTGGATAACAGATCATGGGGCTCCTCAGGTTCAGTAATCATGTTCCAATGAAGTCTGTATGCAGTGGAATGTCTTCTGTCTCAGTTGTACGTTCATGTACCCAGTTTAAAGGTACTCTAGTTGTTTCTTTTTTCCTGGCTAGACTGATTAATATAAGAGCTCAGAATGAGGAGATATATCAAAATGGTAGAAAAGAGGAAGTTGGGTTTACACAGCCCTACCTGCCAAGAACATATCAAAACTACATCTACACATGGAACAATTCTCATTGAAAACTAACTGGAAACTGGCAGAAGGACTCCAGTACAATAAACACTTGTAAGAAAGATACACATGAAATCCAGTGGGAAGGGAAGAAAAGGGATGGAGAAAAAGGAGAAAAAGGAAAGTACAGGAGTGTACACCTATCTTGTGGACTGAGCAGGCTGAGCACAGATTGAGTATCTCATAGGAGTTTATTTCCTATCCAGAGGAGATATGTTCCCTAGGCTGGCTAGAGTATCCCTGGGACTAACAGAAGAGCTGTGGGAAGTCTGAACTCAGCTCCTGAGGAGTTTTTGGGTGCTGGCTAAGCCCTGGGGCAGGGGGTTGCCATGTTTGCCCAGCAAACAGTCCAGTCCCACTCACTCCATGACACTTTGTAGCCTGGACTGGGGAGAAGACTTGGCTATGGGATGCAGAGGCAACCTAGCCTTGGGGCAGAGCCTGGATGGGGCTGCAGCTGGCATGGTTGGCCATTATTCAAGTAGCACATTAGAAGTAGCCCAGATCTCTGAGAGCAGCCAGTCCACCACATATCTGCCAAGAGTGTGTGTGTGATGGGGGTGCGGGGGCTCTGGATGCCTTGCAGTGTGGCTCCACAAGACGGAGGCAGCAGAGGCTGAGGGTAGTGATGGGTTATGAAGGACAAAGAGTACTTGTACCCAAGGCTACATCAGAGCAGAGTAAGGGAAGCAATGTGAGCACCTGCACAGGTCGCATGTCAGAGACATCTTGGACTTTTCTCTGTAGCCAACAGGAGCTGAGATCCCTTCAGCACTGCTTCAGCCCACCTTCCAACTGGGGCAAGTCTCCTACTGAGGGCAGAGGGGGAAATACACACTTAAAAGGGAAAAACCAGCTCAGGCTCAACCCTCGGGACTTCTGCTCTAGAAACCTAGGATCAGACTCTGCTCCTCATAGGGTGGTGATGGCCGCTGAGCAGAGGGGAAGTCCCAACTAACACCTGGCACGAGTTCTAACCACTCCAGCTCCAGCCTGCCCCCCTACCAATGGAATAGCTGCCAGCAGACATTGAGGCAAGACATGACTTCCAGCCTCATCAAATCCAGCTCTCCCACCAAGAGACTGCTGCATGGGACTGCATTATTAGTGTCATTCAGTCTGTATAGAAACACTCCCACATAAGAACACCCCTTGAAATCACAGTAGGTAGTTAGTTCACCTGCATTCATAGAGGCAGAGAAAATTAAGCAAATGAAAAGGCAGAGAAAATATTCTCAAGCAAAATAACCAAAGAAAATGCCTGAAAAAAATACTGAAACAAAAATAAACAATATACCAGAAAAAGAATTGACAGCATTGGTAATGAAAATATTAAGTAAATTAAGAAAAAGAATAGGTGTAAACAGTGATAATTTCAACAAGACCCAATCAGAAATTAAGAATTCTAGGATGAACCACAATGGAAAAAATATTTTTAAAATAAAATATATATATGTCACTTTAAAAAAATTTATACACACACACACACACACACACATATATATATAACTGAGTCACTTTTTAAAAACAATTAATTACCTAATCTATCAATTTTGGCTGTGCTTGGTTTTCATTGCTGTGGGACTTTCTCTAGTTGAGGCAAGTAGAGACTACTCTCTAGTGGCAGTGTGAGGACTTCTCATTGCAGTTGATCCTCTTGTTGTGGAGCGTGGGTTCTAGGCACACAAGCTTCAGTAGTTGCAACATATAGATTCAGTAGTGCAACTCCTGGGGTCTAGAGCACAGGCTCAGTGGTTGTGATGCACAGGTTTAGTTGCTGCAAAGCAAGTGGGATCCTCCTGTATCAGGGATCAAACCTGTGTCTCTTGCACCGGCAGGCAGATTCTTCACCACTGAGTCATCAGGGACACCATAACTAAGTCACTTTGCTGTACAGCAGAGATTGGCACAACGTAGTAAATCATCTATCCCTCAATTTTTTTTTAAAAAAGAAAATGAATTCAATAGCTAAAATAGAAAACACACCACAAGGAATGAATAGCAGATCAAGTAGCACAGAAGAATGCAAAAGCTATCTGGAAGACAGACTAAGGGAAAACACCCCATCAGAACTGCAAAAAAAAAAAAATTTGTTTGTTTGTTTGTTTTTTCATTTATTTTTATTAGTTGGAGGCTAATTACTTTACAATATTGTAGTGGTTTTTGCCATACATTGACATGAATCAGCCATGGATTTACATGTGTTCCCCATCCTGATCCCCCCTCCCACCTCCCTCCCCATCCCATCCCTCTGGGTCATCCCAGTGCACCAGCCCTGAGCACTTATCTCAGGCATCCAACCTGGACTGGTGATCTGTCTCACACTTGAAAATATGCATGTTTCAATGCCATGCTCTCAGATTATCCCACTCTCGCCTTCTCCCAGAGAATCCAAAAGTCTGTTCTATGCATCTGTGTCTCACCCTATATGCAGGACAGAAAGACAAAAAAAAATTTTTTTAATTAAAATAATTTAAGAGATTTCTGGAATAAAATTAATCATACCAACACTTGCATTGTAGGGGTTCCAGAAGGAAAATAGAGAAAGAAGGGGATTATAAATGTATTCAAGGAAATTTTGGCTGAAAGCTTCCCAAACCTGATGAAAGAAACAGATGTTTAGATACAGGAATAACAGAGGGTGCCCAACCAAGATGAACTCAAACAGACTCACACAAAGATATACCAGTCAAAATGGAAAAAGTTCAAGAGATTCTAAATGCATCAAGAGAAATACAGAGTCCTGTGCAAGGGAATACCCAAAAGGTTATGAGCTGATTTCTCTTCAGAAAATTTGCAGGCCAGAAAGGAGTGTCATTATATATTCAAAGTGCTGAAAGGAAAATCCTACAACCTGGGATATTCTACCCAACAAAAATATTATTTGTAATAAGAGAAATAAAGGACTCCTCAGATGAGAAAAACTAAAAGAGTTTGTCAGTATTAAACCTACCCTGTTTACACCTTTCTCAGAGTCTTGACTGAAAATGTATCTCCAGCTACATCCTCCATCAGATTTCTCACTCCAGTTTGTATTTCACTCAACATTTGCGAATATTTTGTGGTTTCAGGTCTTCTTGGCTCTGCGAGTTTTGACTGAGTTAGAGATTAAAAGCTTTATAAGAATGATGTGTAAAGTCAGACCACAATTTTTCTAGCAGATATCTGATACTTATGTACAGCCTGGTTCTATTTCTTAGTTATTATGAATAATGCTAACTTGAACATTTGTATATAAGCTTTTGTATGAACATATATATTCATTTCTCTTTTATATATTGTTATATCTAGGTGTAGAATTGCTGGCTCATATAGTAACTAGCAGATTGTTTTCGTAAACAGATGTACCATTACAAATAATTCTGACTTGTCTACATCCTTTCTAACACTTATAATTCTCGATCTTTTAATTATAGTCATCCTAGTGAGTATGAACTGGTATCTCTGTGGTTTTTATTTATATTTCCCTATTGATTACTGATATTGAGCACTTTTATGTGTCTCATGTATGTATATTTTCTTTGGAGAAATACCTATTCTAAAGTTTTTCAGTTTTTCAATTGAGTTATATGTATTTTCATTGTTATAATGTAAGGGCTTTCCATTTCTGATAAGAGATTTATGTAACCTAGATATTTTAGATATTAGTCTCTTATCAGAAATATAACTTGCAAATATTTTCTCACATCCAGTGGATTATCTTATGTATTCTGGATAGTGTCTACTGGGGGCTTCCCTGGTAGCTCAGCTGGTAAAGAGCCCACCTGTATTGCAGGAGACCATGGTTTGATTCCTGGGTTGGGAAGATCCCCTGCAGAAGGGATAAGAAGCCCACTCCCATATTCCTGGGCTTCCCTGGTGGCTCAGATGGTAAAGAATCCACCTGCAATGCAGGAGACCTGGGTTCAATCCCTTGGTTGGGAAAATCCCCTAGAGAAGGGCATGGCAACCCACTCCAGTATTCTTGCCTGGAGAATCCCATGGACAGAGGAGACTGGCGGCCTACGGTCCATGGGATCCCAAAGAATTGGACATGACTGGGTGACTAAGCACAACATAGTGTCTATTGAAACATAAACACATTTTTTTTATGAAGTCCAGTTATTTTTTTTTTCTTTTGTGACCTGAGCTTATCATGTCATATCTAAAAGACTATTGCTAATCTAAGGTCATAAAGATATATAGACAGTTTTTCTCCTAAATCATATGGTTTTAGCTGTTACACTTAGATCTTTGGTACACTTAAATTTTTGTACATGGCATGAGTTAGGAGTATGAGTTGATTCTCTTGCATGATATAAATCTATATATTTCCAATTCTATTCCATTGACCTGTTTGTGTATCCTTATGCCAGTACCACACTGTCTTCATTACTTAAAGCCCGCTAGATTTATAGTGGGTTTTGAAATCTAAAGACATGAGTTCTCTAACTTCGATCTTCTTTTTCAAGATTATTTTGACTATTTGAGGACCCTTGCATTTTTATGTGACTATTACAATAAGCTTATCCATTTCTGAAAAAAAATGGCAGCTGGAATTTTGATAGGGGTTACACTGAATCTATAGGTAAATTTGGTGAATATTATCATCTTAACAATATTAAGTCTTTCAATTCATGAATATAAGATGCCTTTTTGTTTCTTTAGACATTTAATTTCTTGTAATGATACTTTGTAGTTTTCAGTGTACAGCCTTGTACATCTTTAATTAAACTTATTCCAAAGTATATTATTCATATTGATGCAGTTGGAAATGGAACTGTCTCTTTAAATTTATTTTTGGATTATTTATTACCAGCATATAGAAATAAAATTGATTTTTGTTTGTTTATTTGTTTGTTTTTATACCTTTTTTTTCATTTATTTTTATTCGTTGGAGGCTGATTACTTTACAACATTGTAGTGGTTTTTGCCATAATTTTGGACTCTGTGGGAGAAGGCAAGGGTGGGATGTTCTGAGAGAATAAAATTGACTTTTGAATACTGATTCTGTATCTTGAAATCTTGCTAAATTCATTTATTAGCTCTATGTTTTCTTTGTGGATTTCATAGGATTTTCAATATACACAGTCATGTCATTTGTAAATAGAAATTACTTTGCTTTCTTACTTCCCTTCAGAGTGACTTTTGCTTCTTCTTCTTTTTTTGCCTGATTCCCCTAACTATATCTTTCACTATCAGTTCAGTTCAGTTGAGTCACTCAGTCGTGTCCAACTCTTTGAGACCCCATGGACTGCAGCACTCCAGGCCTCCCTGTCCATCACCAACTCCCGGAGTATACTCAAACTCGTGTCCATCTTTCACTATAGTGTTGAATAAAATTCTTAAAAGTGTACACTCTTATCCTGTTCCTAATATTAAGGGGAAATTTTTCAGTCTTTTGCCATTTAATATAATATTAACTATGCTTTGTTTTATTTTCTTGTATACACCCTCTCAAAGACTGAGGGAATTCTGTTCTTAAGTTGTTGAGTTTTCTAATCAAATGGTGTTGGGTGTGCCAAATGATTTTTCTGTGTCTACTGTGATGATTTTGTGATTTTCATATTTTATTAATATGTTGTATCACTTTAATTGATTTTTGTATGTTGTACAAACCTTGCATTCTGGGATAAATCCTAATTGGTCACATTTAATATTTTTACTTTGACAGCTGAAACAAATTACCACATTTTTATTGACTTAAAATGTCATAAATATATTATCTAATAATTCTGTATATTAGGAGTTCAACATGACTCTCACTAATCTGGGCTAAAAGCAATGTATCAGCAAGACTATATTTCTTTCTTCTTGAAGGCTATAGAGGATAATTAGTTTACTTGAAATTTTCATCTTATAGAGGCTGCCCATATTTTTTGGCTAATGGCCTGATTCCTTTATCTATAAGCTAACAAGTGGGGGTTGAATCTTTCCTATATCATGTCATTCGTGAATATGCTTTTGTCATCACATCTCTTGCTCTGACTCCTGTGCACCTTTCTCTGATGCTTTTAGACAGTTGATCACATTTTTTACTTGGACACTTATTCCTATATCCTTCAATCATAACAATTTTGGTACACAAATGTATATTCAATCCTAGAGTAATTAATGGATCAAATAATAAAATATTCATTCATTTTCTATTACCAACTTCTACAGAATGTAAAGAAGTAAATACAAATTTTGAAAAGCATGATAAATTAGCATTTCATAAAATAAAACAAGAAAAATAAAATGTGTCTTTATAAACAGTATATATTTGGAGAATGGTCATAAATTTATCCTTCAATCTTTCCCTTTTGACTGGGTCTACTTGTATTTAATGTAATTTAATATATTTAATGTAATTACTGGTAAGATCAAATCTCCCATTTTCCTGATTGTTTTCTATTTATCTCCTTTTTTTTAACCCAATTCCTCTATTCAGTTCAGTTCAGTCACTCAGTCCTGTCCAACTCTTTGTGACCATGCCTGCAGCATACCAGGCTTCCCTGTCCATCAACAACTCCCGGAGTTTCCTCAAACTTTTGTCCATTGAGTCAGTGATGCCAACAAACCATCCCATCCTCTGTCATCCCCTTCCCCTACCACATTCAATCTTTTCCAAAATCAGAGTCTTTTCCAACAGGTCAGTTCTTTGCATCAGGTGGCCCAAGTATTGGAGTTTCAGCTTCAGCATTAGTCCTTCCAATGAATATTCAGGACTGATTTCCTTTAGGATGGACTGGGTGGGTCTCCTTGCTGTTCAAGGGACTCTCAAGAGTCTTCTCCAACACCACAGTTCAAAAACATTAGTTCCTAAATGCTCAGTTTTCTTTATAGTCCAACTCTCACATCCATACAAGGCTACTGAAAATACCATAGCTTTGACTAGACGAACCTTTGTTCACAAAGTAATGTCTCTGCTTTTTTTTTTTTTTTTTTTTAATTTTTTTATTAGTTGGAGGCTAATTACTTCACAACATTTCAGTGGGTTTTGTCATACATTGATATGAATCAGCCATAGATTTACACTTATTCCCCATCCCGATCCCCCCTCCCACCTCCCTCTTCACCCGACTCCTCTGGGTCTTCCCAGTGCACCAGGCCCGAGCACTTGTCTCATGCATCCCACCTGGGCTGGTGATCTGTTTCACCATAGATAGTATACATGCTGTTCTTTTGAAACATCCCACCCTCACATTCTCCCACAGAGTTCAAAAGTCTGTTCTGTATTTCTGTGTCTCTTTTTCTGTTTTGCATATAGGGTTATCATTACCATCTTTCTAAATTCCATATATATGTGTTAGCTTTTTAATATGCTGTCTAGGTTGGTCATAACTTTTCTTCCAAGGAGTAAGCGTCTTTTAGTTTCATGGCTGAAGTCATCATCAGGACTGGAGCCCCCCTCCAAAAAAAAAAAAGTCTGTCACTGTCTCCATCATTTCCCCATCTATTTTCCATGAAGTGATGGGACCAGATGCCATGATTTTAGCTTTCTGAATGTCAAGTTTTAAACCAACTTTTTCACTCTCCTCTTTCACTTTCATCAAGAGGCTCTTTAGTTCTTCTTCACTTTCTGCCGTAAGGGTGGTGTCATCTGCATATGTGAGGTTATCGATATTTCTCCCAGCTGTCTTGATCCAGCTAGTGCCCAGCATTTCTCATGATGTACTCTGCATATAAGTTAAATAAGCAGGGTGACAATATACAGCCTTGATGTATTCCTTTCCAGATTTGGAACCAGTATGTTGTTCGATGTCCGGTTCTAACTATTGCTTCTTGACATGCATACAGATTTCTCAAGAGGCGGGTCAAGTGGTCTGGTATTCCAATCTCTTGAAGAATTTTCCAGAGTTGTAATCCACACAGTCAAATACTGTGGCATAGTAAATAAAGCAGAAGTAGATGTTTTTCTGGAACTCTCTTGCTTTGATGATGATCCAACGGTTATTGGCAATTTGATGTCTGGTTCCTCTGCCTTTTCTTTTGAACCAGCATCTCCTGTATTGCAGGTGGAGTCTTTACCAGCTGAGCTACCAGGGAAGCCCAAAATAATACACTAGAAATAGAGATAGAAAAAGAAGTAGATGTTCCTCTATTAACACCTTAGTTTGTGTTAAATTGATATTTTCTAGTGTATCCCCTGAAGAAGGGATAGGTGTGTTCAAGCTTGATTTATTAAAGAGAAGGAAAGTACAAAGCTCCCAGCATAGGCATTGGGAGGGGGATAAAGAGTCCCCCAGAGGCAGGACTTATAGCAGTTTTTATATCCTTAATCTGTACATTTTTGTTTGGCTCCTGTCCTTAAAATACGTCATTTTTAACCAATCAGTTTAAATGTCAAGATGCTTGTCTTAATATTTTTATGGTTCCTCTTGGTCCTCAGATTAAGTCTCCATCCTTTTCCATGCCTCCTGGCCATTTTACAATGGGTCAGATATATGGGTTTAAGATTAATGAACACCAGTTTTCTTTACCTCAGGAATATGGAACATAAATTAATTACTGCTCTTCTCTGGATCTGAGTGCTGATAATTTATCAGATGAAGAAACGTTCCAGGAATTTTGGACAGACGGTATACCTTTAGGCTAACGGAGCGAGATGTTTGTTGAAAACAAGACCAAAGTCTCTGAGTCCTAAACTAACTACCTAGAACTTTCTACCTCAGATCTCTTTGAGTTTATCCTATCTAGGATTCTTTTTCTTTTCATCAAATTTTGAAAGATTGTCAACATTATTACTTCAAATGCTCTTTCCTCATTTTCTCTCTCCACTAATTTGTAACTACCATTATGTGTGTGTTGGTACTCTTGATGATATCCTACAATTTCTAAGGATATGTTCATTTAGCTTTATTTATTTTCCTTCTGTTCCTCCAACTAGGAAGACTTAGTTGACCTACATTCAAGTCAAATATGCTGTTTACCAGCTCAAATCCAATATCGAAGCCACCTCAGTTCAGTTCAGTCGCTCAGTCACGTCTGTCTCTTTGCAACCCCATGACGAACAGCTCGCCAGGCCTCCCTGTCCATCACAAACTCCCAGAGTCCACCCAAACCCATGTCCATTGAGTCAGTGATGCCATCCAACCATCTCATCCTCTGTTGTCCTCTTCTCCTCCTGCCCTCAATCTTTCCCAGCATCAGGGTCTTTTCAAATCAGAGTCAGCTCTTCGCATGAGGTGGCCATAGCACTGGACTTTCAGCTTCAACATCAGTTCTTCCAGTGAACACCCAGGACTGATCTCCTTTAAGATGGACTGGTTGGATCTCCTTGCAGTCCAAGGGGCTCTCAAGAGTCTTCTCCAACACCACAGTTCAAAAGCATCAATTCTTCAGGGCTCAGCTTTCTTCATAATCCAACTCTTATATCCATACATTACTACTGGAAAAACCATAGCCTTGACTAGAAGGACCTTTGATGGCAAAGTAATGTCTCTGCTTTTTAATATGCTATCTAGGTTGGTCATAACTTTCCTTCCAAGGAGTAAGCATCTTTTAATTTCATGGCTGTGATCACCATTTACAAGGATTTTGGAGCCCAGAAAAATAAAGTCAGCCACTATTTCCACTGTTTCTCCATCTATCTGCCATGAAGTGATGGGACGGGATGCCATAATCTTAGTTTTCTGAATACTGAGCTTTAAGCCAACTTTTTCACTCTCCTCTTTCACTTTCATCAAGAGGCTTTTTAGTTCTTCCTCACTTTCTGCCATAAGGGTGGTGTCATCTGTATATCTGAGGTTATTGATATTTCTTCTGGCAATCTTGACTCCAGCATGTGCTTCCTCCAACCCAGTGTTTCTCATGATGTACTCTGCACATAAATTAAATAAGCAGGGTGACAATATACAGCCTTGGTGTACTCCTTTTCCTATTTGGAAACAGTCTGTTTTTCCATGTCCAATTCTAACTGTTGCTTCCTGACCTGCATACTGGTTTCTCAAGAGGCAGATCAGAGGGTCTGGTATTCCCATCTCTTTCAGAATTTCCCACAGTTTGTTGTGATCCACACAGTAAAAGGCTTTGGCATAGTCAATAAAGCAGAAGTAGATTTTTTTTCTGGAACTCTCTTGCTTTTTCAATGATCCAGCAGATGCTTAAAATTTGATCTCTGGCTTCCCTGCCTTTTCTAAAACTAGCTTGAACATCTGGAAGTTCACAGTTCATGTATTGCTGAAGCCTGGCTTGGAGAATTTTAAACATTATACTACTAGCGTATGAGATGAGTGCAATTGTGAGGTAGTTTGAGTATTCTTTGGCATTGCCTTTCTTTGGGATTGGAATGAAAATTGACCTTTTCCAGTCCTGTGGCCACTGCTGAGTTTTCCAAATTTGCTGGCATATTGAGTGCAGCACTTTCACAGCATCATCTTTCAGGATTTGAAATAGCTCAACTGGAATTCCATCACCTCCACTAACTTTGTTTGTAGTGATGCTTCCTAAGGCCCACTTGACTTCAAATTGCAGTATGTCTGGCTCTAGGTGAGTGATCACACCATCGTGATTATCTGGGTCGTGAAGATCTTTTTTGTACAGTTCTTCTGTGTATTATTGGTCCTCTTCTTAATATCTTCTTCTTCTGTTAGGTCCATACCATTTCTGTCCTTTATTGAGCCCATTTTTGCATGAAATGTTCCCTTGGTCTCTCTAATTTTCTTGAAGAGATCTCTAGTCTTTCCCATTCTATTGTTTTCCTCTATTTCTTTGCACTGATCACTGAGAATGGCTTTCTTATCTCTCCTTGCTATTCTTTGGAACTCTGCATTCAAATGGGTATATCTTTCCTTTTCTCCTTTGCTTTTCGCTTCCCGTCTTTCCACGGTATTTGTAAGGCCTCCTTAGACAGCTGGTTTGCTTCTTTGCATTTTTTTACCCCCCCTTGGGGATGGTCTTGTTTCCTGTCTTCTATACAATGTCATGAACCTCCATCCATAGTTCATCAGGCACTCTGTCTATCAGATCTAGTCCCTTAAATCTATTTCTCACTTCCACTGTATAGTCATAAGGGATTTGATTTAGGTCATACCTGAATGGTCTAGTTGTTTTTTCCACCCTTTTCAATTTCAGTCTGAATTTGGCAATAAGGAGTTCATGATCCGAGCCATGGTCAGCTCCCAGTCTTGTTTTTGCTGACTGTATAGAGCTTCTCCATCTTTGGCTGAAAAGAATATAACCAATCTGATTTCGGTATTGACCATCTGTTGATGTCCATGTGTGGAGTCTTCTCTTGTGTTGTTGGAAGGGGATGTTTGCTATGACCAGTGGGTTCTCTTGGCAGAACTCTACTAGCCTTTGCCCTGCTTCATTCTGTACTCCAAGGCCAAATTTGCCTGTTGTTTCAAGTGTTTCTTAACTCCCTACTTTTGCATTCCAGTCCCCTATAATGAAAAGGACATCTTTTTGGGGTGTTAGTTCTAGAAGTTCTTGTAGGTCTAGTAAGTTTTTAATTTCAAATCATATACCTTTCAATCCTAGAATTTCTATTTAGTCTTTTTAAAATACAGTTTCTATCTATTCATTGATATTTTCTACTTGGTGACAAATCATTCAGATATTTGTTCTTTTCTTGTTATCCTCTTCATCTTTGAACATATTTAAGATAGCTAAATTAAAGTCATTGTCTAGTAAATGCATATTTGATTTTCCTCAGGGATATTTCCACAAAGATTACATGAAAATTGACTTCACTTTTCCTTTGAGGGACCATACTTTTTTCTTTACTTAACTTTTCGTTAAAAGTGGACACTATAAGTTATATAATGTGGCCATTTTGCAAATCAATTTGCAGAAGTCCCAGGGTTTTGTTGATGTTGTTTCTTTATATTGTAATTTCTGCTGCTTATAATTTGCTTAGTGACTTTCCCGAATGAAGTCTGTAAAGCCTGTGTTCTTTGTAGGGTGGGGTCACTAAAGCCTCTGCTCAGTTAAATCACCTGTTAAAAATTGAACATAGATTTCTTTGAGTGCCTGTAACCACTAAGTCTCCAACTTTCCCCAAAGGTCTCTGCGTGTCTGTTGGGGCGTGCCTTAGCACTCAGTCTGGTAGTTTACAACTCTGCCTTAGCCCTCACTTCCTTCTTGTGCAGAACTTCAAGGTCTTCTAGAGATAAGAGTTCAGGGTCCTCTCAGGTCTTTTCCAAACATACACATAGCTTTATATATGAATGCAGATCTATGTGTATGAAAGAACTTCTAGATTCACAGGTACAGTCAGATCTTTTCAAACTTCTTCTGGGTATATCCAGAAGCTTTTCCTTTTAAATTATAATCAGCTTTTCCTTTGACTCAGTAGTTATCACTACCTCAGGTAAATACCTCTGTTTGTTTTCGATAAATGTTCCCCTGGAGAAAATGTTGTTTACACTGAATGAGCTCTGAATCAGATCAAATAAAGACAAGTTGTAAGCGGTACTTTCTAGGTAACTGCTACACAGTGCACATAATGAAAGCTGAGACTCGGGATTTGAAAGTGCTCCAATCTCATACACATTCTCCAGTGGCTGCTACATTACTGGTTTTCAAAGAGACTATGTGGCTCTTGGTTTATAAGGATACCACAGAGACAAGAATAATGGGAACAGAGTAATTTAAAACACCACAAACTCATTGTGCTTATGAAGACTGAACTGTTTCTCTTGAATAAATGCTTACAAAAAGGATGAATGTTTTGGTTTAATTTATGTAGTTCTGGAAATGTTGATTTCATCAATTTTCCCAGGATTCTCATTGGTTTTATGAAACAGAATTTTCAAAAGTTTTTACACCATCAATCATGTTACTGTCACTTGTTTTCTATAGACATACTAGATTATGGTACTTTTGAGCATAGCATTCTAATCTTAAGAAACTTTTAGAAAAAAAATTTTATCAAATCTTTGCAGAGAGTGTACAGGAATATGAGCTAGATAATATTACAGCTAAATAGATTCACAGTTAGGTAACTTGATATAATCAATGAGTTGATTAGTAAATTAGCCTAATTTTGGAAGAAGGTCTCCGGTGGCTCTGAATTTTGCTTTATATCATTTATTCAGCTGCTTCTGAACAATTTAAATAAATATATAAATGTCTTTAAATCAAATTTTCAAAAATAATTTTAGGTGAGGTATTTTATTTTTTAAATATTTTAATAGGGTGAAACACTGAGTAACAAGACCCAATGTTAGAGTTTTATAAAATGTTTAAAAATATTGTAAATCTTTTTTAGATCTTTTAAAATTTAATTGCCTTTTGCATATTAGGAAAAGAAATCTAATAGCAATCTATAATACAAAAAGAAGAAAGAAAAAGGAGGTAGAAAAGAAAATTAATAGTTTTAGCTGCCCACTGAAATATTATGTGTTAACAATAAGGCATGCTCTATGACTGGTGTACACAAGCATATATAAACATAATAGCACCCACGAATGTTAATTATCAATTAATTCAAAGGATATTTTTGAATAGATAATATATGTACTCTACCCTGCTAGATACTGAAGACAAAGATTTACAGTAGAAGTATAGACTTTGTCCTCAGTTACCATTAACAGTAGAGATAAACAAAAACAAATCATAAGAAAATGCAACAAGGATTATATCACAGATAAGCAGAAAGTGGTAAGGGAACACTCCAACAGAATGACAAATTCTGTTTGAAAAGAAAAGCTTGGTGAATAAATAACTTTAACAGGTACACAAGTGTTTAAAGAAGATTCCAGAAACTAGAAATAGCTTGGTATGTATTGAAATTTACTGCTTTGGGGGCTGAAGTGAAAAACAATAAAACAGGAATTTCTTGACTTTGATGATCACATTCTAGTAAGACACCCCCCACTAACAGAAAGAATTCCATAATTTCCTTCAAGAGAAAATTTGCTAAAGGATCTTAGTTATTAAGTTGACAAAAGCACCTCTGTGGATGAAGTCTCCCAGCTTCACAGTGAGGAAAAGGAAACTTGAATTCATGTTATGACAAGTTCTGACCTTCTCTGCTGACTCAGGTGGTAAAGAATCTGCCTGCAATAAAGGAGATCTGGGTTTGAACCCTGGGTCACAAAGATTCACTGGAGATGGGAATGGCTACCCACTTCAGCACTCTTGTCTCGAAAATTCTATGGACAGAGGAACCTGGTGGGCTACACTCTATGGAGTTGCAAAGAGTCAGACATGACTAAGTGACTAACATTTTCACTTTTCTTTTTTTCTTTTTTTTTAATGGAAATACACTTGGGCATTATTCAGTGAATTAGAAAGGAACAACAACAATAAAAAGATTAGAGCATATGCAACTATTCATAAAACTCTAATACAAAGTCAGCACAATCTTTGGACTTTTAATTAAAGCTTGGAAAGTAGTTCTACCTTTATAATGTGCTAGATTCCTCTGAACCTCGTACTACATGAGCATTTTTTCTCATAAACTTGGTACAGCAACTCTGTGTACTGAACCAGATTTATAACATCACAGATTGGATGACAGATAATGGTGAAAGCTAAAGATAATAAATAATTATTGGTACCATCTGGGCTTTTTGAAAAACGTCCTTTTGAAAAGAGTGCATTTCAGGATCCTACAAAAATAGAATTCATGCAAAGAAAATTAAAATGTTAGATTAGCTGTGAGCAAAGATACTAATTTTAATTCACAAGGGGGATATAGATCTTATTTAGTATCAATTGACGCAAAATTATTTAGAAAACAGAACAGTTTTTCAGATAAGCATCTACATTGATGAAACAGAATAAATTCTCTATTAATCTCTTCATGTCAAAGATAGTAAATGCCATGCAATCTGATTCATGGGGTCACTCATAGATTTTCCACTTTTCAACTGAGAAATCTGATTACTATTGACCTTGGTACACATTGCATTCAAAGTCAAAATATATATATAATGATTGCACATGTTATGGTCTATTTATCCTATTCAGGTCTTTCTACATTAACGACAAGTGAGCTAATAATATAAAAATGTTAGTGGATAATTTTGTACAAACATTAGCTTTGATGATCGTTGTCAACCTAAAACACCCTGTTTTTCCTTCATGCTTGGCTCTTCCCTGAAGAAAGAGGGTAAAGAGCCCAGAGTATCTACACACAGTTTTTTCTCTCATAGAAGCAACTTACAGGAACAAGAAGGAATTCCAAGAAAAAGAGTTTAAGGAAAGAAGTTGCACATTACTTAAACACTTGCGAGGTGCCTACAAACTGCAACACACATTTTATATTTGGTGCTTTACATGCACGGTATTTTAATTCATAAGTGCTCTACCAGGATTCTCTTCACTTTCCAGATAATAAAACCAAAATTAAGTGACTTGTCCAAACTGCAATCTCTGTACTATTTCCAAAATACTACTGTTGATGGAAGCAGAGAAATAGTTAAATTGAGCCACTAAAAAGAGAGGATCTAGAACAGGTTGAAAGCTACAGAGAAGCAAATAACATCAACATGGAATGGGACATATTATATTGTGCAGATAAATATAAGATTCAGAATGACTATTTTATTTATTTTTGTTATTTTTTTATTTTATTTTATTTTTTTATTTTTTTTTATTTTTTTACAGAATGACTATTTTAGAAGTGATTGGCACTCTCCCAATTGCAAGACCTTAAAGTAGGAGGGCCTTGATGAACAGCTGCCATTATCATATGTTGACACATTTCTTATCTAACAAATTCTTTTTTGTTTCTAAGAGAGGTGGCTGCAATTCAGTAAAAACTTTCATTCCAGTAGCTTGAATAGAGGACTCAGCAGTTGAAGTACAACTAATTTTACCATTTATTTATGACAAAATAAGTTTGCTCTTTTGCTAGCTATTGATCACTGGGGTTATTATGTGTTTACAAACAACAATTTTTTTTTATTATTAACATACAGAAATATATTTTTCACTCACCATTCACTTTGACTGTCCAAATCTTTGTGAATCCATGGACTGCAGCATGCCAGGCTTCCCTGTCCATCAACAGCTCCCAGAGCTTACTCAAACTCGTGTCCATCGAGTCAGTGATGCCATCCAACCGTCTCATCCTCTGTCATCCCTTCTTCTCCCACTTTCAATCTTTCTCAGCATCAGGGTCTTTTCCAATGAGTCAGTTCTTCCCATAAGGTGGCCAAATTATTGGAGTGTCAACTTCAGAACCTGTACTTCCAATGAATGTTCAGGACCGATTTCCTTTAAGATGGACTGGTTGGATCTCCTTGCAGTCCAAGGGACTCTCAAGAGTCTTCTCCAACACCACAGTTCAAAAGCATCAATTCTTTGGTGCTCAGCTTTATAGTCCAACTCTCACATCCATACCTGACAACTGGAAAGACCATAGCTTTGACTAGGTGGGCCTTTGTCAGCAAAGTAATGTCTCTGCTTCTTAATATGCTGTCTATGTTGGTCATAGCTTTTCTTCCAAGGATCAAGTGTCTTTTAATTTCATGACTGCAGTCACCATCTGCAGTGATCTGGGAGAACAAGAAAACAGCCTGTCACTGTTTCCATTGTTTCCTCACATATTTTCCATGAAGTGATGGGACCAGATGCCATGATCTTTAATTATTGAATGTTGAGTTTTAAGCCAACTTTTTCATTCTCCTCTTTCATTTTCATAAAGAGATTCTTCAGTTCCTCTTCACTTTCTGCCATAAGGATGATGTCATTTACGTATCTGAGGTTATCAATATTTCTCCCGGCAATTGATTCCAGCTTGTGGCTCATCCAGCCAGGCATTTCACATGATGTACTCTGCATATAAGTTAAATAAGCAGGGTGATAATATACAGCTTTGACATACCCCTTTCCCAATTTGGAACCAGTCTGTTGTTCCATGTCAAGTTCTAACTCTTGCTTCCTGACCTGCATACAGGTTTCTCAGGAGGCAGGTCAGGTGGTCTGGTATTCCCATCTCTTGAAGAATTTTCCAGTTTGTTGTGATCCACACAGTCAAAGGCTTTGTCATAGTCAATAAAGGAGAAGTAGATGTTTTTCTGGAACTCTCTTGCTTTTTCTATGATACAGAGGATGCTGGCAATTTGATCTCTGATTCCTTTGCCTTTTCTAAATCCAGCTTGAACACCTGGAAGTTCATGGTACACATACTATTGAACCCTGGCTTGGAGAAATTTGAGCATTACTTTCCTAGCATGTGAGATGAGAGCAATTGTGCAGTAGTTTGAGCATTCTTTGGCCTTGCCTTTGGGATTGGGATGAAAACTGACCTTTTCCAGTCCTGTGGCCACTGCTGAGTTTTCCAGATTTGCTGGCATATTGAGTGTGACACTTTCACAGTATCATCTTTTAGGATTTGAAATAGCTCACCTGAAATTCCATCACCTCCACTAGCTTTGTTTGTAATGATGCTTCCTAAGACCCACACTTAACTTTACATTTCAGGATGGCTGGCTGTAGGTGAATGATCACATTATTGTGTTTATCTGGGTCGTGAAGACCTTTTTTGTACAGTTCGCCTGTGTGTTCTTGCCACCTCTTCTTGATATCTCCTGCTTCTTTTAGGTCCGTACCACTTCTGTCCTTTATTCTGCCCATCTTTGCATAAAGTATTCCCTTGGTGTCTCTAATTTTTTTGAAGATATCTATAGTTTTTCCTGTTCTGTTATTTTCCTGCATTTCTTTGCATTGATCACTTAGGAAGGCTTTCTTATCTCTCCTTGCTCTTCTTTTGAACTCTACATTCAGATGGGTATATCTTTCCTTTTCTCCTTTGCCTTTCACTTCTCTTCTTTTCTCAGCTATTTGTAAGGCTTCCTCAGACAACCATTTTGCCTTTCATTTTCTTGGGGATGGTCTTAATCACTGCCTCCTGTACAATGTCATGAACCTCTGTCCAATGTTCTTCAGGCACTCTGTCTATCAGATCTAATCCCTTGAATCTATTTGTCACTTCCACTGTATAATTGTAAGGGATTTGATTTAGGTCATATCTGAATGGTCTAGTTGTTTTTCCTACTTTCTTCACTTAAGTCTGAATTTGGCAATAAGGAGTTCCTGATTGGAGCCACAGTCAGCTCCTGGTCTTGTTTTTCCTGACTGTTTTTAGGTCTTTCTATCTAATAGACCTAAATCTAATCTGCCTATCTCTGTCTAATGATCTGTAAGAAGGAGGCTCTCAATATGCTATAAACTCAACTAACTTTTCCCCATTCTTCCTGTCCTGTGCTGCTCAAACCCCCTACCCCTTTAATGGCTGACATTAGGAAGAACATAAGTATAAAATTCATCTCCAACTACACCTCACTCTCTCTTTAAACTCTGGGACCTTAACTGTCTGATCAACTTATGGCAGTTCTTTATCCTAATCCAAAATTATATCTCCAGTCTATGTCCTTCTTTCCAACTCCATTACTGCCCCAGCTCAACTGTCACCATCTCTTGATGGACTTTTGAATAGCTTCCTAACAGTTCTTCCCACTATTGATCTTTTCAAATGCTTCAAATGATTCTTCTCATGCTTAACCTCTCATAATTTTATGATATTTTAACATTAAAAATAATGTCTTCAAATATTATACCTCATTCCTTTGCAAATAGCTCACAGATATTTCAGCCTTGAAGCACCTTTCAGTTACTTGACCCAAGAGCTTTTTGGTTCCTAGTCTTTCACCTATTTGGCCATTATACCTAATAACTGCATCCCACAATTTTCTGGGTTAACTGTCCCTTTCTGTCTCAACTTACAAACAACTTTCCCTAACCTACATACTCTTCTCACTATCATCAGATTTTCTTAGGTATCCCTAAAAAGTAGCTAGTCTTTCCTTTATCTTAGCAATTATCCCATAATATATCATGATTCTTTTATTGTTTATCTTGTCCACAGACAATAAACTCCAGAAGGAAAAGGACAATGACTCGAGTAATTGCTGTTCAATGACCTGTTTCTAACATAGCATCTAGCACTCTGTTAATGCTTAATATTTCCTGAACAAATTGATCAATAGATATTGGTTACTAGGCAAGGTGTAGAGGAATTGGATCACAACAGATCCTTTTTGACATTTGGCTCCACCTCTAAGTTAAAACTCCTTAGTGTTGTAACCAAGAAGAACCCTATGGTGCCTTCCAAGAACAGATTCCCACCCCACTCCTACCATGTTCTCCATCTGCCTTCAGACATGTAGAAAATCTTTAGCATCCTAGGTCTTCCATGAGTTCCAAAGAGTACACTTAATCAGAGAAGTGAAGAAATACGTAAATAAAAGAAAATGTCATGCAAGATAAAATAATAATTGTTTAACCATTAAACAAAATCAGGACCTTTAGTTTTTCCTCAAAGTCTATAGACAATATTATGAGCCATGTCCTTTGAGCTGTTCTGCTGATACTAAAAACCCCAACAGGTGAAAAAAGTTAACTGTATGCTTCCCATATGCACATAGACTCCAGACAGGTTAGAGTCAGAAGTTCAATGATGTTGACTACCAATTACCTCACCACCACTATCAGAATAGTGCCCATGAACTAATCACACACGCCACAAACCTCTTCACTTACTCTGTCTTTAAAAACTTTCCTTGAAAGCCTTTTTTTTTTTCCATTTATTTTTATTAGTTGGAGGCTAATTACTTTACAATATTGTAGTGGTTTTTGCCATACATTGACATGAATCAGCCATGGAGTTACATGTATTCCCCATCCCGACCCCCCTCCCACCTCCCTCTCCACCCAATTCCTCTGGGTCTTCTCAGTGCACCAGGTCCGAGCACCTGTCTCATGCATCCAGCCTGGGCTGGTGATCTGTTTCACCCTAGATAATATAGCACTAGCCGCCTAGACTCCTTGTTTGGTGTCCTGCAATAAATGTTGCACTTTTCACCACAACCTGGTGTCAGTAGATTGGCTTTACTACAAAAGGGCAAGTGGACCCAAGTTTGGTTTGATAGCTGCTTGATTTGAGGAGGACTTTCAATTTTATTTCAGCCTTTGAGTATTGTCTCCTATCATTTGATCCAGTTTTGTAAACAGTGGTCTGTTTACAGTTCCGTGAACAATATTTCCTCTTGGTTTTATACTTTTGCTCCTGTGATCCTTAGTACTGAGATCTCTTTTCTTGTCCTTTAACATTCTACGTCTACTAAGTTTTCAATGTGTTCTTCAACTGTCATTGCTTCCCTGGAGATTTTTCTAACTTCCTTAATGAAAAATATAGTCATATCTCTACTCTCAAAATACCTCATAAAACCTCTGGAAAAAATGCTTTCATTCTCTCTTGTGATTATATATTTATTTATGCATCTTACTTAGCAAACTCCTAGAGAAGGAGTAGTATCCTCTCTGAAGTGTCTCTGCTTCCACAGCCCCTAAGAACTTGGTAGATACTCAGTTCTATTCATTTTGTTAATGAATAAACTTCCCATTTATTTATAACCATTCTCTCTTCTTTAAAAACTTGCCCTTGGATCTTCAGCTTCTAAAGACAATATTATTACCATATTTATTCTCCATATTTGAGATTAGTCAAAATGTATATTAGGTTTTCATAGACATTTTAAGTAATCAACACAGCACTGGAAGCCTGATAGAATAATAATCTAAACACCATTAAAGTATTCCTTACTTATCTCTTGCATACATATAATCTTACACTTAGATTCAGTATTTTTTTATTACCAGTCTATTGCCTAGTACTAGATTTAATAATAGAATCTACTATCAACTACTTACCTTTAAAAGTGCATGAAACTTGTCTTTGCTCTTTTATGTTTGCAAGATAGATGGATTTTTTCCTACTGGAGTAATATGCCAACCTTCAAATAAAAGTGGTTTTTTGTTTGTTTGTTTTTGTATTAGTATCAGTTATTGTGACCTTGCCAAAAATTGGGAATTGAGGTGGGAAACACACTTTAAATGTGTCTATTTAGCAAACATATTCGTAATTTCCTTGACACTTGTTTGTGTGTCATTTTCTGTACATTAATCAGTAAATATGTTACATAATATCCACATCCCTTACATTAGTGAGTTGTTCAAAACTATCTGAACTTTGATTCTACCATAACAGAATACAAGATTCCCAATTTACCTCATGCTACAAACATCTCTAAAAATAGGACAAATATATATAAGGCAATCATATTCAGACATTGGACAGTAGGCAGCCTAAGACTGATATTTGAAAGGAGGAAAATGTACATGTGTGTCCCTGCCATGGCCACAACCACCATCACCTGGTTTCTTTTCTGCTGCCACTTGTAAGACTGCTCTGCAAAGCACTGCACATAAAGCACTTTTGCTACATACCAAAAAATAAGAGTGGTTTCAAGAAAAAGTGTTCATTCAATGATCTGAACTGAGAGTTGACCTAATTTTTTTTTTTCAAATAGCATCAGTCTTACCTGAAAGAATAATTAACCAAAAATAATGATCATATAGATTCAGATACTTTGCGGACATTTTTCTCAAAACTTAACAAAGTGAGCCTGTCTCTTCAAGAAAACAACAACCAATATTGATGGCTAATGAGAAAAATTTAGCTTTCAAGTAAAAATTATAATTTTGGAAAACCTGTATCTACCTTCATAACCATGACAGTGTCCTGATATATAATGACTTAATGACTTTTCTGATAATATTAGGGACTGTGAACTTCTGATAGTGTATGATAAAATGCATCAACATTCAGAAAATCTTCATAACTCATGAACTAATATTTTCCCAATTATCAGTGTATGATATTACAAAATCTTCTATGGGGAAAATAGTCATTCAAACTGCAAGACATGCTAGTGGATTTTAGTGTATTTAAAAAAAGCACAAAAAGTCATTCCCAGCAATCCCACTATTGGGCATATACCATGAACAAATCATAATTCAAAAAGATACATGTACCTTGGTGTTCATTGCAGCACAACTTACAATAGCCAGGACATAGAAGCAACCTAAATGTGCAAGATGAATGGATAAAGAAGATGTGGTACATATATACAATGGAATTTTTTCAAGGGCTTCCCTGTGGTTCAGATGGTAAGGAATCTGCTTTTAATTCAGGAGATCCAGATTCAATCCCCGGGTCATATACACAATGGAATATTACTCAGCAGTAGAAAGGTACGAAATTGGGTCATTTGTAGTGATGTGGATGGGCATAGAATCTGTCATACAGAGTGCAGTAAGTCAGAAAAACAAAAACGAATACGATATATTAATGCATATATATGGAATCTAGAAAAATGGAACAAATGAACCAACTTGTAGGCAAGGGTAGAGATGCAGATGTCAAGAACAGACAAGTGGACATGGTAGTGGGGGAGAGGAGGGTGGGACAAACTGAGAGAGTAGCATTGACACCTATACACTACCATGTGTAAAATAGATATTTATTTGGAAACTGCTGTATGGCACAGGGAGCTGAGCCTGGTGCTCTGTGATGACCTAAAGGGATGGGATGAGGGAGAGATGGAAGGGAAACTCAAGAAAGAGGGTCTAAAGGAACAGGATGGCAGAGGAGTAGGTAGACGTGGAGTTGATCTCTCTTCACAGATACATCAGGAATACACCTTCAGACACAGAAGTCCATGCAGAACCCCTGCTGAGAGTGGACAGGAGTACCTGACCAGCAGAAAAGAATATATAGAATCATGCAAAACTTGATAGGATGAAGGAACTAGGGGAAAAAACAGGAATGTTAGTAGGACTGGACCTGCCCTCGGCAGGTGGGGGAACTGAAGCAGGGGATCCAATCGCCACGTTGGGGCAATTGTCTGAGTCAGAGGAGAAATATTTAAGGCTGAGAGTAAAGCAGTTGATCTGTAACAGCCTAAATGGAATGAGAACCAGGCAATTCTTGCCACAGCCATACATACCCCAGTCAGGGAAGCAGGTCCACTGTAAGGCGCAGTGTCTGGAAGCTGGAGTTTAGGGATTGTGGCGCAATCTCAGGGCGAGGACTGCTGTTGACTGTGGAGAGATGGATCAAGGGGATGTGAGGGAGGAGATTGTGGTGGGAAATGCCTGTGGAGGAAAGTCAGGCAGCCATGCAAGCAAGGAGATGCTGCTGAGCCACGTGTAGGGGGTGAAGCCATCATCATAGCCTCTCTCCCCCCACAGGCCAGCATGGGCAGCTGAACAATAAAGAGGCTGGCCCACCAAATGCCTGATGTGCTGAACTACGGGAGGACCCCACCCAGGGTGCCCCTTTAAGTGCCTGACATGCTGATCTTCAGAGGAACAGCCCAGCCAGGGGGGCCCTTCTAAGTGCCTGAAAGGGCAGAGCTACAGAGAAAGACTGCTCAAAGAGGCCTTCTGATCACTAGCTGCAAGAGGCTCATAAAAAGGCTCTGATAGGGCCATAACTCCTGCAGGGGAGACAGTCTATGTCCCTGCACACTTAGAGACACCAGGGCTCCCGGAAGCCAAGCAGCCGGGCCACCTTCATGCTCAACTCTCACGGGGGCAGAGCTGCCACAGGCAAACAAAAGTCTTGTGTCTATGTAAGCAGGGTCGCTTCAGTCACATCCAACTCTTTGCGACCCTGTAGACTGTGGTCTGCCAGGCTTCTCTGTCAGGAAGGGGGGTTCTCCAGGCAAGAATACTGGAGTGCATTGGCCAAAACTGGTTGCCATATCCTTCTAGAGCACTATATTTCCTGCTGCCCTCACCGCCAACTCCCCTGAGTACCTGGTGCTGCCAGAACCCCTGCGACCAAGCAGCTGCACCACCTCCACCCCTGGCCCTCACAGGGCAAACCCAAGTCCTCCAGGGCAGCCTCACGCGCAAACCCCAGTGACGACCCACATGCAGAGGTGGACATAAAACCACAGCTGAAACCCAGGGCCAGTGTGGCTAGGGAAGAAGGCCCAAAACTCCACCAGCTGTACAAACTGCAGATTAAATCCACATGATCAACTAGGCAGACTCTGTCTGTGGAATATATAAACGGACATTGAGAGCTCCCACAAAAGAAAACACACTAGTTCTGATAGCTGTGGACATTGAAGGCAAGAACACACAGGAGGAGGACCAGATTAGAACCTCAGCTGCCCCCACAGCAGGTCCAGAGATCGGCACAGTGTTAGAGGGCATCCTAGGGAGGTGAGGTGGACTGACTCCCAGGGAGGGAAAGGACTTTGACAGCAGTGACTGAAGAAAAACATTTATTATTCTTATGTTTTGACTTGTTCTGTAGATTCTTTTGGACTTTTTTTTTTCTGCTCCCCCCCCCCCCACCACCTCCCTTTTTCCCTCCACTGTTGAATTTGTCGATTTTATTGACACTATGAAATGCAATTAGAATGTTTTTATTCCTCAGTCACATGTTTTACTTTGTTATAAACCTCTGCCTCTGTGTTGGGCCTTTCCAGTGCTGTGGAAATTTTTTTTTCTCTTTCTTTAATTTTAGTTTTTAAAATATATTGTTATTTTTTCTACTTTTATCTCTTTCTTTGCTTTTCCTACTGCTCTTTACCCCTTACAGCTAATCTTTAATGCATATAAATCTTCTTTATCTACCTCTATTTAACTTTGCATATCTATTCTTTCTTTCCACTCAGCATAACTGTTAGATTTATTTTCATTGCTTTATTCCACAACTGGCGCCTTGTTTTAGTTTTGTTTTCCAGTTTGTTCTTTAGTTACTTTTGTTCTTAACTGGTAGACATAATTTTTGGCTTCCTTAGTTTGCTAGGTCAATCTATCATACTTTATTTCTGTTGGAATGTTTAGATTTAGCTTATGGATGTATATGCATATGTATATATTCAGTCATATTTTTTATTGTTGTTATAAACCTTTGTCTATATGTTGGACTTTTGCAGTTCAGTGGAGTTTTTTTTTTTTTTTCTTTCTTCTTCTTTCTTTTGTTTTCTTTTTTTAATAATTTTAATTTTTAATTTCTTTGAACCTATTATATTTTTTTCTAAATTTATTCCTTTGTTTGCCTTTCCTACTGTTCTTTTCCCCTTGCATCTAATATTTAATGTATATAAATCTTCTTCATCTACCTCTATTTAACTTTGCATATTTATTATTTCTTTCCTTTCTTTCTTCCTTTTCCTCACAACATATTTTTTAGTCTTGTTTTCATTGCTTTATTCCCCACTTGGCATCTTGCTTTAGTTTTGTTTTCTAATTTGTCCTTTAGTTAGTTTTGTTCTTAACTAGTAAATATAAATTTTATTTCCTTTGTTTGCTGGGTCAGGCTACTGTACTTTATTTTTGTTTGACTCTTTTGACTTTGCTTATGGGTGTATACATATATGTGTATATTCCATTATATTAATTATTATTTGCCTGATTTTATAACTTCCATATGTCTGGGGTTCACCTTTGGTTTCTTGTTTCTGGGTATTTGCTTTAATCTCACTTAATGCCATAACAAACCACTAGAACACAGAAGTCCAATAAATGAAGAGGAAATAGGCAAACTACCTGAAAAAGAATTCATAAAAATGATAGTAAAGATGATCAGAAACCTTGAAAACAATATGGAGAAAATGCAAGAACCAATTTAAAAAGACCTAGAAGAATTAAAGAATAAACACACAGAGACAAACAGCACAAATACATACAACTCAATGCCAGAAAAACAAACAACCCAACCAAAAAGTGGGGAAAAGACCTAAACAGACATTTCTCCAAAGAAGACAACAGATGGCTAACAAACACATGAAAAGGTGCTCAACTCGCTCATTATTAGAGAAATGCAAATCAAAACCGCAATGTGATGTTACCTCACACTGATCAGAATGACCCTCATCAAAAAGTCTACAAACAATAAATGCTGGAGAGAGTGTAGAGAAAAGGGAACGCTCTTGCACTGTTGGTGGGAAAGTAAATTGATACAGCCATTATAGAAGACAATATGGCGTTTCCTTAAAAAAAAAAAAACTAGGAATAAAACCTCTATATGACCCAACAATCCCACTCCTAGGCATATACCCTGAAGAAACCAAAATTGAAACAGACACATGTATCCCATTGCTCATCGCAGCACTATTTACAATAGCTAGAACATGGAAGCAACCTAAATCTCCATTGACAGATGAATGGATAAAGAAGCTGTGGTACATATACACAATGGAATATTCAGTTCAGTTCAGTTCGGTTCAGTCGCTCAGTCGTGTCCGACCCCATGAATCGCAGCACGCCAGGCCTCCCTCTCCATCACCAACTCCCAGGGTTTACTCAAACTCATGTCCATCAAGTCGGTGATGCCATACAGCCATCTCACTCTCTGTCATCCCCTTCTCCTCCTGACCCCAGTCCCTCTCAGCATCAGGGTCTTTTCCAATGAGTCAACTCTTCGCATGAGGTGGCCAAAGTATTGGAGTTTCAGCTTCAGCATCAGTCCTTCCAATGAACACCCAGGACTGATCTCCTTTAGGATGGACTGGGTGGATCTCCTTGCAGTCCAAGGGACTCAAGAATCTTCTCCAACACCACAGTTCAAAAGCATCAGTTCTTCTGTGCTGAGCTTTCCTCACAGTCCAACTCTCACATCCATACATGACCACTGGGTAAACCATAACCTTGACTAGACATATCATTGTTGGCAAAGTAATGTCTCTGCTCTTTAATATGCTATCTAGGTTGGTCATAACATTCCTTCCAAGGAGTAAGCGTCTTTTAATTTCATGGCTGCAATCACCATCTGCAGGGATTTTGGAGCCCAGAAAAATAAAGTCAGCCACTGTTTTCACTGTCTCCCCATCTATTTCCCATGAAGTGATGGGGCCAAATGCCATTATCTTAGTTGTCTGAATGGTGAGATTTAAACCAACTTTTTCACTCTCCTCTTTCACTTTCATCAAGAAGCTCTTTAGTTCTTCTTCACTTTCTGCCATAAGGGTGGTGTCATGTGCATATCTGAGGTTATTGATATTTCTCCTGGCAATCTTGACTCCAGATTGTGCTTCCTCCAGCCCAGCGTGTCTCATGATGTACTCTGCATATAAGTTAAATAAACAGGATGACAATATACAGTCTTGACCTACTCCTTTTCCTATTTGGAACCAGTCTGTTGGTCCAGGTCCAGTTCTAACTCTTGCTTCCTGACCTCCACACAGGTTTCTCAAGAGGCAGGTCAGGGGGTCTGGTAGTCCCATCTCTTTCAGAATTTTCCACAGTTTGTTGTGATCCACACAGTCAAAGGCTTTGGCATAGTCAATAAAGCAGAAATAGATGTTTTTCTGGAACTCTCTTGCTTTTTCGATGATCCATCGAATGTTGGCAATTTAATCTCTGGTGCCTCTGCCTTTTCTAAAACCAGCTTGAATGTCAGTAAGCTCACAGTTCATGTATTGCTGAAGCCTAGCTTGGAGAATTTTGAGCATTACTTTACTAGCATGTGAGATGAGTGCAATTGTGTGGTAATCTGAGCATTCTTTGGGATTGCCTTCCTTTGGGATTGGAATGAAAACTGACCTTTTCCAGTCCTGTGGCCACTGCTGAGTTTTCCAAATTTGCTGGCATATTGAGTGCAGCACTTTCACAGCATCATCTTTCAGGATTTGAAATAGCTCAACTGGAATTCCATCACCTCACCTACTATGTCATAAAAAAGGAATGCTTTTGAGTCAGTTCTAATGGGGTGGATGAACCTAGAACCTATTATACAGAGTAAAGTGAGTCAGAAAGAGAAAGATAAATAGTGTATTCTAATTCGTATATATATAAGGAAACTACAAAAATGGTACTGAAGAATTTATTTAAAGGGCAGCAATGGAGAAATAGACATAGAGAACAGACGCATGGACATGGGGAGAGGGGAGGAGAGGGTGAGGTGTATGGAAAGAGTAACATGGAAACTTACATTCAGTTCAGTTCAGCTGCTCAGTCGTGTCCGACTCTTTGCAACCCCATGAATCACAGCATGCCAGGCCTCCCTGTCCATCACAAACTCCTGGAGTTTACTCGTACTCATGTCCATCAAGTCGGTGATGCCATACAGCCATCTCATCCTCTGTCATCCCCTTCTCCTCCTGCCCCCAATTCCCTCCCATCATCAGGGTCTTTTCCAGTGAGTCAACTCTTCGCATCAAGTGGCCAAAGTATTGGAATTTCAGCTTCAGCATCAGTCCTTCCAATGAACACCCAGGACTGATCTCCTTTAGGATGGACTGGTTGGATCTCCTTGCAGTCCAAGGGACTCTCAAGAGTCTTCTCCAATACCACAGTTGAAAAGCATCAATTTTTCAGTGCTCAGCTTTCTTCACAGTCCAACTCTCACATCCAAACATGACCACTGGAAAAACCATAGCCTTGACTAGACGGACATTTGTTGGCAAAGCAATGTCTGTGCTTTTTAACATGCTATCTAGTTTGGTCATAACTTTCCTTCCAAGGAAACTTACATTACCATATGTAAAATAGATAGCCAATGGGAATTTGCTGTATGGCTCAGGAGACTCAAATAGTGGCTCTGTATCCACCTAGGAGGTTGAGACGGTGAGGGAGATGGGAGGGAGTTTCCAAACATAGGGGATATGTGTTTACCTACAGCTGATTCATGTTGAGGTTTGACGGAAAACAACAAAAGTCTGTAAAGCAATTATCTTTTAATAAAAAAACAAATAAATTGAAAAAAGGAGGTTACATATATGTATATATATATATTATACACACACACATATATATAGTTGATTCACTTTGTTATAAAGCAATAGCTAACACATTATTGTAAAGCAATTATACTCTAATAATATTTTTTAAAGATAATAAAAAGTATCCTGCTTCTTTAAAAAAATACCCACAAAAGGTCATGATTCCACATTAATTGTGGAATCCACATGATTCCACATTTCAGATTCCACATTAAAGCTAACTTCAAAGAAACTAACATTTGTCAAGTTTTGGTTAGTGTCAAATAGAAATATCCACAATTGTCTGAAAAAGATATTAAAATTCTTATCACTTTTCAAGCTACATAACTGTGTGATGCTGTTTTTTTTTTTTTACATACTATAACCAAAGCAAAAATTGAATGCAAAATCATATAGATATGGATATTTGAAAGGAAATATTTTTTCTTAATCTCTAAGGAAATTGGTAATTTAAAGTAAAAATAATAACTGTATGTAAAAATCAAATATGTTGCAAAAATATTATAAAGAATGGAGCTGACAAGATAGATACTGTTCAATGTTCTTATATTTTGGTGAAGAAGTACAAAGTAGATTTTGGTAATAAAAGGGTCATATGTTAAAATATTTAAAGTAATCACTAAAAAGCCATGTTAAAAAATGTAGATTTGAAAGTATAAAAGATGAATAGAAATAGAATATTAAAAATTATTCTGTTAAAAGAAGTTAGGAAAAGCATGAAAAAATGAGAAGTAACATAAATATGAAACAACTAGAATGATAAAGATAAAACTGTCTTGATAATTATATTAAATATAACTAAACCAATACATGAATTAAGATATATATACAGTAGTACTGAATAAAATCAAGACCAAATTATATGCTGTCTAAAATATTGCATTCTAAATAAGATTATGAAAAGATATGTTATGTCATCTTCAAAAAACTGGTGAGCGTATATTAACATCAAAAAAGATAAAATTCAGGCAAGGAGATTTTCAATGATCAAAAAATAAAGGGGACATGACTAACAATGTGAAGAACTGACTCTTTGAAAAAGACCCTGATGCTGGGAAAGATTGAAGGCAGGAGAAAGGATCTACAGCAGATGAGATGGTTGGATGGCATCACCCACTCAATGGACATGAGTTTGAACAATCTCTGTGAGTTATTGATGGACAGGGAAGCCTGGCATGCTGCAGTCCATGGGGTTGCAAAGAGTTGGACACGACTCAGCGACTAAACTGACTGACAGAAAATAAAGTATATTTGTTTAATGCAATACTATAGAATGATAGGCCTAAATATGAAAATTAAATTATAAATTTTCCCATAGATACCAAAGGATAATATCATAGTGGCATTGGGTAGACAGAGATTTATGAGAGACCAAAAGCATAAACCAATTATAAATTGGCCTTCATTCAAATTATAATCTCTGTTCTTCAAACACAACATTCAGATCAGTTCAGCTCAGTTCAGTTCAGTCGCCCAGTCACGTTGACTCTGTGATGCCATGGACTGCAGCATGCCTGGCCTCCTGTCCATCACCAACTCCTGGAGTTTACTCAAAGTCATGTCCGTTGAGTCGGTGAAAGTGTGAAATACAACATTAAGAAAGTAAAAATATAAACCTTACATTTGAAAAAAATATTTCAATGCATATATTTGACAGAATATGAAAGAACTGTAAATCAATAATAAAACACAAGTAACCTGTGTTTATAATACACAAGACATTTAAACAGAAACCTGACAAAAGAAGATACCCAAATTGCTGATAAGAACATTAAATTTTTCTTCAAATCAGTCATCAGGAAAATGCAAATTAAATCATAATGTGATACCACTTCACACTCTATCATAGCTAAAATAAAAAATCCCACAACACCAAATGTTGGTAAGAAAATGGGGCAAATAAGAATGTAGAAAGAAAGTGAAGTCGCTCAGTCGTGTCCGACTCTTTGTGACCCCATGGACTGTAGCCTACCTGGCTCCTCCGCCCATGGGATTCTCCAGGCAAGAATACTGGAGTGTGTGGCCATTTCCTTCTCCAGGAGATCTTCCTGACCCAGGGATTGAACCCGGGTCTCCTGCATTGTAGGCAGACGCTTTACCATCTGAGCCAGGTAAGAAAGTGGGGCACATAAAGCCTCATTCATTGCTAATAAGAATGTAAAGTGGTATAACCACTCTGGCAATTTACTTGACACTTTCTTGTGAAGTTAAATATATGTCTGCTCTATAATCTAAAGTATATATCCCATATTGTAAAAAATTGGAAACATCTCAAATACTAATTAACAAGAGTACAAATCAACAAATTGTTGTATATTAATACAATGGAATGCTCAGCAATATAAATATCTCAAATTCCCTGTGTTGATTAAAAGAAACCAGACAGAATGGATACATGTATACGTATGGCTGAGGTCTTTTGCTGTCCACTTGAAACTACTACAACATTGTTAATTGAATACACTCTAATATAAAATAAAATAAAAAATTAAGTGCATACTATATAGATTAATTTATATAGTTGAATAGTAGGCAAGGTTTAATCTATGATGATAGAAGTCAGAATCACATGGAAAAAATTATACCTATGATAAAAGTTAACTAAGTGATGAATGTTAACTAAGCTTATTGTGATAATCATTTTGAAATATACACACATATCAAATCACTATGTTGTATAACTTAAACTTATAGGATGTTATTATGTGCCAATTATATCTCAATAAAACTGAAGGGGGAAAGAATAGGTTTCCTAAAGAGAACTAGGAAATTTCTAGGTGATAAAAATGCTCTATCTGAACTGGAATGCTTATTATACAAGCAGACACGTTTGTCAAACTACATAATATACATCAGACAACTTAAAGTTATCATGTACGGTGATTTGAAGTATATGTTAATTTTACCTCAATAAAAAGAAAGTTCTATTTCTTCAAGAAGCCTCCTTTAGATGATCCTGTACTGTGCTGTGCTTAGTTGCTAAGTCATGTCTGACTCTTTTGTGACCCCCATGAACTGTAGCCTGCTAGGCTCCTCTGTCCATGGGGATTCTCCAGGTAGGAATACTGGAATGGGTTGCCATGCCCTCCTTTAGGGGATCTTCCCAACCCAGGGATTGAACCCAGGTCTCCTGTGTTGCAGGTGGATTCTTTACCACATGAGCCACCATGGAAGCCCATGGATACTGGAGTGGGTAATCTATTTCTTCACCGGGGTATCTTCTCCAACCAGGAATCAAACCAGGGTCTTCTGCATTGCGGGCAGATTCTTCATCAGCTGATCTACCAGGGAAGCCCTTAGATGATCCTAATCAACTCTAATGAACAATTTTGAAGTTACTAATTTAATTCTCACCTCTAATAGAACCCAAATTGTGCTTTTGTGAGGTTTATATTCCTGTTTCTTCATATATGAAATGATACAGTGATAGAATTAGAGTACATAAATTGATAATATAAATTTCTGGTATAAAATTGTATATGTCTAAAATTTGTTCAAAAGTTGAACAAGCCAGGTTGAATGATCCTAGAGTGTTAGCATCAGTTATGTCATATAATTTTAAATTATATGATACTATCATATCATAATACTATCATACTACCACTATCATAATACTATCATAATACTATCATACTATCATAATACTATCATAATACTACCAAAAATAAGCTTTCCTATGAGAATCATCATGGAGTCTGGTAATATATGATGGTATATTTTCATCTGCCTTTTCCCATGTATTGAGAACATGTTGGTAAGATGGAAAAGGGTGAGTAAAAGAAGCACATCCATCAAGAGTGACAAATAAAGCAGGTAAATAAGCTTTGGATTGGAGGACACTCAAGTTTAGAAAACTAGATTTGTGGGATATGGTGTAAGAGACACCATAAATGAAATATGTCTTTTCCATAGCCTTTGCACTAATTGCAGGGAATATTTAGAAATATTTGACAATTATATTTTAATACAGGTATCAAAGATGTCCTTCAGATTTCCAGGAGATATTTGGTGGAAGTGTGTAATCACACAAATCTGCTTGCTGCACAACAACAACTTAACACGATTTATGTTAATTCTATGAATTTTGTGTGATCCTAAATTGTGATTTGACCTCAGTTTTATTTCAGTTGGGACTTTCCTGGTGGTTCAGATGGTCAGGAATCTGCCTGCAATGTGGGAGACCCAGATTCGATCCCTGGGTTGGGAAGATCCCCTGGAGAAGGGTATGGCAACCCACTCCAATATTCTTGCCTGGAGAATTCCATGGACATAGGAGCCTGGCAAGCTACAGCTATGTTCAGGACAGTATAAATAACTTTATTTTTGCATTTGATTCAACTTTATATAGCACATTGTATAAAGAAGTAAAGTTTGAGACAAGAATGATGTATTATTTTACATTTAAACAGACAGCTGAGTTTGTTCTTCATATTTTGAAAACTTTTTTGGCCTCTTATTACATCCTGTTTATTAAGTGAGAAAAGTGTGATCTGCCTGTGTTCCTTCTATCTTTGTGTGTAACTCCATTAACTATATACCTAGGATCTTACAAGCATAAACTCTCATTACAAAACAATTAAAGAAGGAAAAAGGAGGATTAATATTACACCTTTTTGAACTTTCATAATTGGAATCCTCCAGTATACTCTCATTTTTGCTTCTTTGTTCAACATTGTATCTTCAACTATGATTTCATGACTAGTATTTTGTGGTTAATTTTATTGCTGATTAGTATTCTATTGAAAAATACATGCTTTATTTACCCATTCTCCTGTTGATGGGCTTTTGGGTTAATTCTGGAGGTTTTTTTTCCTGTTATATGTGATCATGCTATAAACATTCTAAGTATTTTTTGGTTGCCTAGATGTATGCATCTCTTTGGAGTATATACCCAGTTGTTAGATTGATTGGCCACAGGATATGTTCTTGCTTAATTATGGTGGTGGTGGTTTAGTCGCTAAGTCGTGTCAGACTCTTGCGATCCCATGGACTGTAGCCCGCCAGGCTCCTTTGTCCATGGGATTTTCCAGGCAAGAACACTGGAGTGGGTTGCCGTTTCCTTCTCCAGGGAATCTTTCCAATTCAGGAATAGAACCTAGGTCTCCCTCATTGCAGGCAGATTCTTTACCGACTGAGCTATGACGGACGCCCGCTTAATTATGGTCAGTCAGTCAGTCAGTTAAGTCCCTCAGTCGGGTCCGACTCTGCGACCCCATGAATCACAGCACACCAGGCCTCCCTGTCCATCACCAACTCCCGGAGTTTACTCAAACTCATGCCCATCGAGTCGGTGATGCCATCCAGCCATCTCATCCTCTGTCGTCCCTTTCTCCTCCTGCCCCCAATCCCTCCCAGCATCAGGGTCTTTTCCAATGAGTCAACTCTTCACATGAGGTGGTCAAAGTACTGGGGTTTCAGCTTCAGCATCAGTCCTTCCAATGAACACCCAGGACTGATCTCCTTTAGCATGGACTGGTTGGATCTCCTTGCAGTTATGGTAGATAATGCTAAACAATTTTCCAAAGTGTTGGTAGCAATTTACACTCTCATCAAAGAATGAGGGTTTCAGCTGCCTCACATCTTTGCCCCTTTGGCTGGTTGAAGGACCACTGCAACTACCGGGAGGGCAGTGGAACACCTTTCCACACGTGGGCTTGCCTCCAGGCAAGGCAGAAAGAGGTCTGCTCCAGCAGCTGCCTGGTTCCCTGCAGACCACCTCAGCAGGAACCCCATCCCTGCCCCAGCAAATACCCAGGCTTTGTCTCTCTCCACGTCACAGCACATGGCACTCCCCACTGGTGACCACTAGTTTGTTTTCTGTATCTGTAAGTGTGTTTCCTATATGTATTTGTTTTGCTTTTAAATTTCACAGAAAAGTGATATCACACTGTATTTAACTTTTTTTCTTTCTGACTTACTTCACTAAATATGATATTCTCTATGTACATCCACACTGCTGCAAATCACAATTTGTTTGTTTTTTTTTTACTACTGAGTAGTATCCCATTACATATATATATATATGTATTATGTATAAAGAAAATAAAACATGGTTTATATATACCACATTTTCTTTATCCATTCATCTGTTGATGAACATTTGGGTTGCTTCTATATCTTGGCTATTGTAAATAGCACTGCTGTAAATATTGGGGTGCAGTATCTTTTTGAATTAGTGTTTTTGTTTTTTCCAGATATATACCTACAAATTGAATGGCTCAACTTACGGTAGTTTTGGTTTCAGTCTTTTGAGGAACCTCCATTCTGTTTTCTATAGTGACTATACCAATTTACATTCTCTCCCACAGTGTAAAAGGATACCCTTTTCTCCACATCCTTGTTGACATTTGTTATTTATAGACTTTTTGATGATAGCCATTCTAACAATGAGATGATATTTCATTGCTTTGATTTATAAATCTATCATTTTGAGGATAATCACCTATTTTCTGGTAAAATGTGGCAGATCTTCTAAAAAGGTGTATATCACCAAGTAAGCCTAATAACATGCAAAATAGCCAGATATCACCTACTGATGATAAAATCATCTATATGTGAAATATTTCATACTTCACTAAGTAAATAATATGACTAATACCTAATATGCCATCTTAAAGCCTTATCCTCCTGAGAAAATGGTGTAACAATAAGGTAATTTCTCCAACCTTTATGCCCTACCACAGATTATGTTCTATTAGTTTTTATCTTTCTTGTTATCAGATATAAATGGAAGGAACCAGATGATCAATGAATTTTGTGCACTTCAGTAACCAGAGTAATTCATATTGGCCCCAAAAGACAATCATAATGTCTTAATATATTCTTTTTCTTACAAATTTTACTTAAAGCTATATCATGGGACTTTAGCCTATAATAGTCCATGAAAAAAATAATTACTCTCTCTAGGACTCTATGTCAATTTCCCAACTAAATATGGGCATTTATTAATGTTCATTATGATTTCACATATGCATGAAGAAACTAATATTTTACTGCAATTTTAACAGAGAAAAAAGTAAGAGCAAGTATCTTACTCAAAACAACCTAAGTAATAGTGGTACTATGAGGATAAAGTCATAGTTTTCTAAAACTATACACTTATTCTCCATATTTCAAATTCATGCCATGAGAAGCACAGATAATCAATAAGTGCTGATTAATTATGATGATGATGCTACATGTGAGAGACAAGGCAGTCAATGAAAGTTACATGTATACATGTGTGTTTGACTGTGTGTGTGTGTGCATGCATGTGCAAGGATATTTTATAAAATGTAGGATCCAAATAGCTAGATGAGATCTTTTCTAAGAGAAAATGTTTATTTGATTTATTCAAAAACACCAATTCCTTTGAAAACATCTCTATCAAAATAAACTACCATGATTGAAAATGTTTGTAGTAAGAATACATTTTTAGATAAAACCTCCAAAAATTGCAATGAAGACAAACATTTCCCCCTAATAGGTTGAATACAAGTCATGCTTATTTTCTGAAGGAAAATAGATTATTTAGCAAATGCTTTCCAGCAGGAGCCCAGTAAGCTGATGATAAGATGATAAGTGATGGAGTTGAAAATAAAAATTAATTTTTGAGACATAGTTCAAAATTGAATGTGTTAAATCACATAGCCTTTCCAAAAAGCCTGACTTCTCAGAAACAGAATGAAATCAGTTTACTTCAATGAAGAAAGAAAACAATTTTTATTTATAGCTGCATCTATCTCTCCCAGCCCACTCCTAATTTCGGGGGGAAAGAAATCAATGTCAGTTTCAGGTACTCTCATACTTACAACGATAGTAAGACATTACTTGTGATTGCCTACTATGTACCCAGCACTTTATTTCACATTAAAACCTAGAGCAGACTAACTACATTGCTGCTGACAGGACAAGGCCAGTTGTCATACTCTTAACTCTTATTCTACTGCTAAGTGGTTAAGCCTGGGTTTACTTGATATCCAAAAATGTTACCACCATTACCTCCACTCCCAGCCCTGATACCAAGCAGGACCGTATGGGCTCCTGGGCACAGAAGCCTTTCTGTGTCCCACATTTCTTGATAACAGAAAATAGGCTTCATTCAGCCTCAAGGTCTTCTCTGAGCTCAAATGAGCAGATTCAAATAGTTGCTAACTAGAGAAGAGAGGTGGATGTAGAGAAAAGGGTGGAACAGCCAAAAAACAGCAATCGTTCAGCCTTGGGGCAGTCTTTGTTCGCCTTCAGGAGATATACATAATAATAACTTTGAGGGGTTTTGCAGACATTGAAACACCCACCAGATTATGTGCTATTCACAGGGCTTCCCTGGTGGCACAGATGGTAAAAAAAAAAAAAAAAAAAAAAAATCTGCCTGCAATGCAGGAGACCCAGGTTCGATTCCTGGGTTGGGAAGTTCTCCTGGAGAAGGAAATAGCAACCCACTCCAGTATTCTTGCCTGGAGAATTCCATGGACAGAAGAGCCTGGCCAGCTACAGTCCATGGGGTCGCAAAGAGTTGGAAGTGACTGAGCAACTAACATCATGCACTGTGCTATTCACAGGCCCCCTAGACCACTGGAACCAGAAGACTGATGATGTGAACTCTCACTTACCTCACCAGCAATGAATGAGAAGAATGTCCACAAACTGATCACTCTCTCTTTGAGCTATTATTATAAAACTCCTTATTTCCCCCTCCAGGTTGGGACACATAGTTTTAAGGGTATTAGTTTATTGTGGGAAATTCTTAAAGAGATGGGACTACCAGACCACTTTATCTTCCTCCTGAGAAACCTGTATGCAGGTTGAGAAGTAACAATTAGAACCAGACATGGAACAATGGACTGGTTCCAAACTGGGAAAGGAGTAGATCAAGGATATATATTGTCTCCCTGTTTGTTTAATCTATATGCAGTGTAAATCATGCTAAACACCGGGCTGGATGAAGCACAAGCTGGAATCAAGATTGCCGGGAGTAATATCAGTAACCTCAGATATGCAGGTGACACCCCCACTATGGCAGAAAGTGAAGAGGAACTGAAGAGCCTCTTGAAGAAAGTGAAAGTGGAGAGTGAAAAAGTTGAATTAAAATTCAACCGTCAAAAAACAAAGATCAAGGCATCAGGTCCCATCACTTCATGGCAAAAAGATGGGGAAACAATGGAAACAGTGACAGACTTTATTTTCTTGGGCTCCAAAATCAATGTGGATGGTGACTGCAGTCATGAAACTAAAAGACACTTGCCCCTTGGAATAAAAGCTATGACAAACCTAGACAGCATATTAAAAAGCAGAGATATTACTTTGCCAACAAAAGTCCATATAGTCAGAGCTATGGTTTTTCCAGTAGCCATGTATGGATGTGAGAGTTGGACCAGAATGAAGGCTGAGCATTGAAGAATTGATGCTTTTGAACTATGGTGTTGGAGAAGACTCTTGAGAGTCCCTTGGACTACAAGGGGATCAGTCAATCCTAAAGAGATTTAAATGGAATTTCTTCAATTCAAAGGAATATTCAATGAAGGGACTGATGCTGAAGGTGAAGCTCCAATATTTGGCCACCTGAAGGGAATATCCAACTCATTAGAAAAGACCCTAATGCTGGGAAAGATTGAGGGCAGGAGGAGGAGGGGATGACAGAGCATGAGATGGTTGGATGGCATCACCAACTCAATAGACACGAGTTTGAGCAAACTCTGGGAGATAATGAAGGAAAGGGAAGCCTGGTGTGCTGCAGTCCATGGGGCTGCAAAGTGTCAGACAAAACTGAGCAACTGAACAACAAGTCCATGTGGCCCCCTTTGCATGGCAAAGCAATAAATCTATGCTTTTCTACTTTACCCAAAACTCTGCCTCATAGAATTCAGTATTGGGGTACAGAAGCCATTTTTTACTTCATCCCCACAGTCTACCCTGTGGCTTCTCTTAAAGATTCACAGAAAGCAAAATATGTGATCTCAACCACCTGTCCATCATTACCTAAATAAGAACATTTTAATTTCACCAAAAGGATACTTGTTATGATAATAACGTTATTTCTACTGATTAAAGATATGATCTGGGACACAAACAATGGGAAGCTTTAAATGTGGACACCACATTTAATTTTTGGACAATTTTCATGGGTCAAAAACTATTACTTTTTCTTTGAAATTTTTTACCAACCATAGAAAGTGCAAAAGTTAATCTTACTCTCAGGACATACAAAAACAGGCAGCATGCTCACATAGGCCACTGGGCTTCTGTTTGCCAAGCCCTGTCCCAGAGAACAGATTGAAGTTAGTAAGTGATAAATCAGGGAATCCATTTAAAATATTACTACAGAAATCTACGCAATAGTTGATGGTAGTTTGAACTAATGTTTTGGTGTAATGATGAAGGCAAGTAAATGAACGTTAGATAAATTTCAGATAAACAGAAAAGACCCGGTGATATGTATTAATTTTGAAGAGACCATATTCTATGCTTTATTTTTTCCCCAGTGAAGATGGTTCACATTTGGAAAGAAGAAAAAATCTCTTAGGATATTAGAGAATTTCATGTGAGTTTCTTGTTTGTTTTTATTTTTATTTTTTATAATTTTCTTTGCAAATTACCCATGACACTGCTGATCTTGAAACTGGGGCCTTGTTTCTTGTTACAAACTATACAGGATCTAACCTTCAGGGATATAGGAAGTAGTTGGTATTGGGGAAGATCTCATAGCAGACATGATATTTGAACTGAATTTTGAAGGCAGTTGAACGAGGAAAAGGAAAGACCTTGCAACTAGAGGGAATCAGCTCAAGCAAATATGTAGTTATAAAAATATGCTGTATTGGGGAATTTTCAAATAGCCCTCCAAAAAAAGAACTATAAAAGAGTGAAGTATGGAAGATAATATTGAACTTGAGTATAAAGTGATTTTTTAGGCCCTGCTAAGGAGTTTCTGTAGTTTTGTTAGTTTAAATCAATTTTAAAGTATGGAAAATGCACTAAATACTAATAAGAAAGAAAAAGTCTTCCTTTCCTAAATATCTGCTCTGGTGAACTAAAAATTCATAAAGCTCATAGCCTGCCTGGAGGCAATAATAAAATAGAACAAAAATACCAGTAAGACCTCATTATAGCCACTCCAGCATTTAGAACCTTATTTTGTAGAACAAAAATGGAGCATTAAAGCCTCACCAGGACAATTTAAAATGCTGCTCTTTTTAATTTTGTGTAATGCTTTTCTAATTATTTCAAAAATTGAACTAGCTGATCAATTCACGGTAATGATTGTCATAATTTATAATATCAACATATTGACTTTGCATAAAACATCCCACCACCCAAATTTTCATAAATGATTATTCTACATTTAAAATATATTATGTGTTCTAAAACATAAGGAACTCTGTTCTCCTGTTTCTATATATTTTGCTACATATCTTGATTTGCTCCAAATATTATAGCTGCATGTCCAAAACCAACATATCCAAGATGTATCTTAACATATTCCTATTTAAACATGTTGTTCTTTTTCTCTGGCACCAACAGTGATACATAAGACAGTATGCTACCAGTTATGTTAAGCTTTTTCTCACTCTCAATCTGATATTAAATTCTCCTGATTTTCTTGCTAAATATGTATGCCTCAAGCATTTCTCTTGTGCCTATCGTATTACCTCTGGTCTACTTCAGATCCTTTTCCAATGAAAAAATGCAAAAGCCTCCCTACTATTCATCTCCTCCTTCATTCCTGCTTCCCATCGAGAGGCTCTTTAGTTCCTCTTCACTTTCTGCCACTAGAATGGTATCATCAGCATATCCGAGATTGTTGATATTACTCCTGGCAGTCTTTATTTCAGCTTGTGATTTATCCAGCCTGGCATTACACATGGTGTACTCTGTATATAAGTTAAATGAGGGGGTTGACAATGCAGCCTTGTCATACTCCTTCCCCAAGTAATTTCTGCAAAAATAATCCTTCTGAAATACAAATCACGGCATACCATTCCTTTGTTAAAACAGTTCAATACTTTTGGCTCACTTAATAAAATTACAAGATAGGACTGAAAGAGATGGTTTTAATGAAATTGACTTGATCCTCATTCTCAAGAATTTTAGAATACCTCAAGAATACCTTAACAGGGGCAAACAGAAGAAAACATAACAAAGCATACATGTCAATGAGGGCTAAGTTGAAGATAAAGCTGGGTGATTTTTAAGAGAATTACAAGGTGCATTTGACGTGCTTCTTAGAGATTGTGTGACTGAAGATTGCTTCCCTGAGGAGGCCACATTTAAGTCAAAGTCTGAATGATAATAAGGAATCAGTCATGAACAACTGGGGGACTAGAACTCCAAAGAACACAACAGTGAGTTCAACGTTCATCTGGGAGTAATGAATTTGGCATGTTTAAATAAAAGAGAGGGCCCATGTGGCTGAAGCACAGGAAGCAAGAAAGAGCATTATAAGATGATGGGAGAAGTAGGCAGGCACCATATCATGGAAAATCCTTCAGAACAGAGAACAGAATTTGGCTTTTATTTCTACACAATGTAAAGTTGGGTAGTTATATGATAAGGCTTACATATGTTAATAAATTCTTCTGGCTAATAAGAGGAGAATGTATGCATAACAGGGGGAAAAGGGAATTATGGCCAAGTATCAAAGAATGGTGGTGCCTTAGATACACACAGTGAGATGCAAATGAAAATATACAGATAAATATGTAGGATGTTTGGAGGTACACTCCGTTGGAATAGTGAGAGATGGGTGTGTAGCATGAGAAAAAGGAAAAGATCAAGAACAAATTCTAGATATTTGCTTATCTCGTAGAGGAATTATAATGCCATTTACTCAGGAAAAATGGGTTTTTTGATAAGTGGGAAAATAAAATATTTTGAAATATAGTTTATTTAAATGTTGCATTAGTTTCAAGTGCACAGTACAGTGATTACTTATTTGTTGCTGTTGTTCAATCACTAAGCTATGTCCGACTCTTTGCAATCCCATGGACTGCAGCATACCAGGCTCCTCTGTCCTCCACTATCTCCCAGAGTTAGTTCATGTTCATTCAGTCTGTGAATGAACTATCTCAATCTGTGCTGCCCCCCTCTCCTTTTGCCTTCAATCTTTTGCAACATCGGAGTCATTTCCAATGAGTCAGCTGTTTGCATCAGGTGGTCAAATAATTGGAGCTTCAACTTTAGCATCAGTCCTTCCAATGAATATTCAGGACTGATTTCCTTTAAGATTGACTGGTTTGATCTCTTTGCAATCCAAGAGACTTTCAAAAGTCTTCTTCAGCACCACAATTTGAAGGCATCAATTCTTCAGCACTCAATTTTCTTTACTGTCCAAATCTCACATCCATACATGACTACTGAAAAATCATAGCTTTGACTATAAGGACCTGTGTCAGCAAAATGATGCCTCTGCTTTCTAATATGCTGTCTAGGTTTGTTATAGCTTTTCTCTCAAGGAGCAAGTTTCTTTTAATTTCATGGCTGCAGTCACCATTCACAGTGATCTTGGAACCTAAGAAAATAAAATCTGGCAGTGCTTCCTTGTTTTCCCCAGCTAATTGCCATGGAATGATGGGACCAACTGCCATGATCTTAGTTTTTAAATATTGAGTTTTAAGTCAGCTTTCTCAGTCTCTTCTTTCACTCTCATCAGGAAGTTCTTTAGTTCCTCTTCACTTTCTGCCACTAGAATGGTATCATCAGCATATCTGAGATTCTTGATGTTACTCCCGGCAATCTTTATTTCAGCTTGTGGTTTATCCAGCCTGGCATTACACATGATGTACTTCATATATAAGTTAAATACGCAGGATGACAATACAGCCTTGTCATACTCCTTCCCCAATTTTGAATCAGTCTATTGTTCCATGTTTGGTTCTAACTGTTGCTTCTTGACCTGCATACAGGTTTCTCAGGAGACAGGTAAGGTGGTCTGGTACACCCATTTCTATAAGAATTTTCCACAGTTTGTTATGATTGACACAGTCAAAGGCTTTATAGCATAGTCAATGAAGCAGAAGACTTTCTCAAATTCCCTTGCTTTCTCCATGATGCAACAAATTTTGGCAATTTGATCGCTGGTTCCTCTTTCTCTTTGAAACCCAGTTTATACATCTGGAAGTTCTTGTATCATGTACAGCTGAAGTCTTTCTTGAAGGATCTTGAATCTTATGTTGAAGGATTTTGGACATTACCTTACTAGTATGTGAAATGAACACAACTGTGTGGTAGTTTGAACATTCTTTGACATTGCCCTTCTTTGGAGTTGACATGAAAACTGACCTTTTCCAGTCCTGTCGCCAATGCTGAGTTTTCCAAATTTGCTGACATACTGAGTGCAGCACTTTAACAGCATCATCTTTTATGATGTTAAGTAGCTCATACGGAATTCCATCACCTCTATTAGCTTAGTTCATAGTAATGCTTCCTACTATCCACTTGAATTCACACTCCAGGTTACCTGGCTCTAGGTGAGTGACAACACCATCATGGTTATCTTGGTCATTATGACCTTTTTTGTATAGTTCTCCTCTGTATTCTTGCCATCTCTTCTTAATCTCTTCTGCCTGTCTTAGGTCCTTACTGTTTCTGTCCTTTATCATGTCCATCCTTGCATGAAATGTTCCCTTGATATCTTCAGTTTTCTTGAGGAACTCTCTAGTCTTTCCCATTCTATTGTTTTCCTCTATTTCTTTGCATTGTTCGTGTAAGAATTTAATGCAAATGACCATCATATCTACTATTGTGAGCAAGAATACCTTAGAAGAAATGGAGTAGCCCTCATAATCAACAAAGAGTCTGAAATACAATACTTATGTGCAAACTCAAAAACAACAGAAAGATCTCAGTTCATTTCCAAGGCAAATTATTTATCATCACAGTAATCCAAATCTGTGCCACAATACTGATGCCAAAGAAGCTGAAGCTGACTAGTTCTATGAGGACCTACAAGACCTTCTAGAGCTAATACACACACACACACACACACACACACACACAAAGATGTCCTTTTCATCATAAGGGGTTGAAATGCACAAGTAGGAAGTCCAGAAATACCAGAATAACAAGAGAGTTTGGCCTTGGAGTACAAAATGGAGTAGGGCAAAGACTAATGAAGTTTTGTCAAGAGAACACACTGGTCATACTAAACACCATTTTTCAACAACCCAAGAGATGACTCTACACATATACATCACCAGATGGTCAAGTCACAGTCAGATTTCTTGTGTTCTTTGCAGCCAAAGATGGAGAAGCTCTACAGAGTCAGTGAAAACAACACCTGGAACTGACTGTGGCTCAGATCATGAGTTTCTTATTTCAAAATTCAAGCTTGAATTTAAGAAAATAGGGAAAATCACTAGGTCATTCAGGTGTGACCTAAGTCATATCCCTAATGATTATGCAGTGGAGTTGACAAATAGATTCAAGGTATTAGATCTATTAGACAGAGTACCTGAAGAGCTATGGATGGTGGTTCATAATATTTTACAGTAGGCAGTGACTAAAACCGTCCTCCCAAAATAGAGATGCAAGAAGGCAAAGTGGTTGTCTGAGTGGCTTTACAAATAGCTGAGGAAAGAAGAGGAGTGAAAGGCAAGGGAGAAAGGGAAAGATATACCCAACTGGGGTTTCCCTGGTGGTTCAGATGGTAAAGAATCTGCCTGCAGTGCAGGAAACCCAGGTTCGATCCCTAGGTCAGGAAGATCCCCTCAAGAAGGAAATGTCTGCCCACTCCAGTATTCTTGCCTGAAGAATCCCATGGACAGAGGAGCCTGGTGGGCTACAGTCCATGGGTCACAGACTAGCAAGCAGATATAAGAAGGCCTTCTATAAGGCCTTCTTAAATTAATACTGCAAAGAAATAGAGGAAAGCACAGAACTAAAAAGAGTTGATTCACTTATACATATATAGTTTGTTTGTTTGTTTGTTTTTCAGATTCTTTTCCCTGATAGGTTATTACAAAATATTTAGTATGGCTTCTTGTGCAATACAGTTGGTCCTTGTTGGTTTTCTATTTTATATATATAGAAGTATTTATATACTTCTTATATATAGTAATATTTATGCTAATTCCAAACTCCTAAGTTTTCCCTCCCCTCCCCTTTCTCTTTTGGTAAGCATAAGTTTTTTTGAACATCTTAATTATAAAATATCTGTTAGATTATCAAAAGTATATGTCAAAAAGGCAATTGTATACACAGTTTTGGGATTCTACTGGGACATTTAGATGAAGATAAAATATGGAAATAATAGATGTAAAGAAATGTGAGTCCATAGGATAAACACAATTTCTGAGACAAGAGAAAAGAAATACCAGTTTTGAGCATGGAAACAGTCTGGTAATTAGATGTTAAATAGAGGAGAAAATAATCTTACCCCTCTTTGTGTCCAGTACCTACCCCAATACCATGTAACCAGTGGTTACTGAGTTAAATCATTCCTTCTCCATATCACAGAAAGAACAAGTTGTAGGATGACCTTGGCTACTATACAAAACTTCTATTGCAAATTATCATTCTTAGGAAGACATCAAGATGAGGAGTAGGAAGACACTGGGCTCACCTTCCCTCAGGAACATGTCTAAAGTTCAACAGTACATTGAACTATTCTTACTGAAGTCACTATGGAGACTAATAAAACAGCTCTTCTACAACCAAGGCTATAAAGAATGATCCACAAGGAGTCTAGTAGGAAATGAGGAGGACAGAACAGGTAATATGACCAATATTTTATAATAACTTTAAATACCACATAATTGCACTCATCTCATACGCTAGTAAAGTAATGCTTAAAATTCTCCAAGCCAGGCTTCAGCAATACATGAACCGAGAACTTCCAGATGTTCAAGCTGGTTTTAGAAAAGGCAGAGGAACCAACCATCTAATTACCAATATCTGCTGGATCATCGAAAAAGCAAAAGAGTTCCAGAAAAACATCTACTTCTGCTTTATTGACTATGCCAAAGCCTTCGACTGTGTGGATCACAATAAACTGTGGAAAATTCTGAAAGAGATGGCAATACCAGACCACCTGACCTGCCTCTTGAGAAACCTGTATGCAGGTCAGGAAGCAACAGTTAGAACTGGACATGGACCAACAGATTGGTTCCAAATAGGAAAAGGAGTATATTTTCAAGGCTGTATATTGTCACCCTGCTTATTTAACTTATATGCAGAGCACATCATGAGAAATGCTGGGCACAAGCTGGAATCAAGAGTGCTGGGAGAAATATCAATAACCTCAGATATGCAGATCACACCACCCTTATGGCAGAAAGTGAGGAAGAACTAAAAAGCCCCTTGATGAAAGTGAAAGAGGGGAGTGAAAAAATTGGTTTAAAGCTTAACATTCAGAAAACTAAGATCATGGCATCTGGTCCCTTCACCTCATGGGAAATAGATAGGGAAATAGTGGAAACAGTGGCTGACTTTATTTATTTATTTATTTATTTTTGGCTCCAAAATCCCTGCAGATGGTGATTGCAGCCATGAAATTAAAAGACACTTACTCCTTGGAAGGAAAGTTATGACCAACCTAGATAGCATATTAAAAAGCAGAGACACCCTGGAGAAGGAAATGGCAACCCACTCCAGTACTTTTGCCTGGAAAATTCCATACATGGAGGAACCTCATAGGCTACAGTTCATGGGATTGAAAAAGAATAAGAAAAAAAAAAAAGCAGAGACATTACTTTGCCAACAACGATCGATCTGGTCAAGGCTATGGTTTTTCCAGTGGCCATGTATGGATGTGAGAGTTGGACTATAAAGAAAGCTGAGCACCGAAAAATTGATGCTTTTGAACTGTGGTGTTAGAGAAGACTCTCGAGAGTCCCTTGGACTGCAAGGAGATCCAAACAATCCATCCTAAAGGAGATCAGTCCTGGGTGTTCATTGGAAGGACTGATGATGAAGCTGAAACTCCAATACTTTGGTCACCTCATGCGAAGAGTTGACTCATTGGAAAAGACCCTGATGCTGGGAGGGATTGGGTGCAGGAGGAGCAGGGGATGACAGAGGATGAGATGGCTGGATGGCATGACCGACTCGATGGGCATGAGTCTGAGTAAACTCCGAGAGTTTGTGATGGACAGGGAGGCCTGGCGTGCTGTGATTCATGGGGTTGCAAAGAGTCGGACACGACTGAGCGACTAAACTGGACTGAACTGAAATGGAGTATAATCTATAAAACACTGAATTGCTGTATTCTATACCTCAAATTAGTATATAGCATTGTAAATTATCTCTACTTCAGTTTAAAAATAATAATGCTTTTTTAAAAAATATCGTTCCTCTTACATTTCTTAGTAGATTTATCACTTTAGCATATTCTGATTTGGGAGATAAATTATATTATTTTGAAATGTTACATTTTTTATACCATTTTTGAATCCAGTACAAGGAAAAAAACAGCAGACTCTAATTCAAAAGCAATCCGCCATATTTGTGCCAAATAACAAAATTCGAACAGAAACAAAGATTATATTATGGCATGATTTTTCTTCAAACACAATCGAGTGAATATATACAATGCAAAGTTTGTTCCGGAAAGTTACAGATTTCATTTGTGTCTGTTTGGTATCCTTCACCATTGTAGGTAATAATAAATTACTTGCAAATCAAATAAATGCATAGTTACCTCAACGATATATTTAAACTTGTTGTTTACTCTAGAATTATAGACTGTGACCTCTTTCAAAATAAAACTTGCTGATACTCTTCAGGCCTACAGCTGGCATAGAAGAGTCCCACTATAAAAGGTAGGGCCTTCCGTCACGGTCCAGTGTTTAAGAATCTGCTTTCCAGTGCGGGGGACATGGGTTTGATCCCTGCTCCAGGAAGATTCCAATCAGTTCAGTTCAGCTGCTCAGTCACGTCCAACTCTTTGTGACCCTACGGATTGCAGAAGGCCAGGCTTCCCTGTCCATCACCACTCCCAGAGCTTACACAAACTCATGTCCATTGAGCCGGTGATGCCAGTCTCTGCCATAAGGGTGGTGTAATCTGCATATCTAAAGTTATTGATATATCTCCTGGCAAACTTGATTCCAGTTTGTGCTTCATCCAATGTGGCATTTCTCAGGATGTTCTCTGCATATAGGTTAAATAAGCAGGGTGACAATATACAGCCTTGATATACTCCTTTCCCTATTTGGAACCAGTCTGTTGTTCCATGTCCATTTCTAACTGTTGCTTCCTAGCCTGCATACAGGTTTCTCAGGAAGCAGGTCAGGTAGCCTGGTGTTTTCATCTCTTGAAGAATTTTCCACAGTTTGCTGTGATCCAGACAGTCAATGGTTTTGGCATAGTCAATAAAGCAGAAATAGATATTTTTCTCAAGCTCTCTTGCTTTTTCAATAATCCAATGGATGTTGGCAATTTGATCTCTAAGTTCCTCTGCCTTTTCTAAATCCAGGTTGAACATCTGGAATTTCACAGTTCACAAACTGTTGAAGCCTGGCTTGGAGAATTTTGAGAATTATTTTGCTAGTGTGTGAGATGTGTGTGAGATGTGATGTGTGCAATTGTGCAGTAGTTTGAGCACTCTTTGGGATTGCCTTTCTTTGGGACTGGAATGAAAACTGACCTTTTCCAGTCCTGTGGCCACTTCTGAGTTTTCCAAATTTGCTGGCATATTGAGTACAGCACTTTCACAGAATCATCTTTTAGGATTTGAAATTACTCAACTGGAATTTCATCACCTCCACTAGCTTTGTTCAAAGTGATGATTCCTAAGGTCCACTCGACTTTGCATTCCAGTATGTCTGGCTCTAGGTGAGTGATCACACCATCATGATTACCTGGGTTAAGGAATTCTCTTTTATATAGTTCTTCTGTGTATTCTTGCCACCTCTTCTTAATATTTTCTGTCTCTGTTAGGTCCATACCATTTCTGTCCTTTATTGTGCACATCTTTGCATGAAATGTTACCTTGGTATCTCTAATAAATAAATGTCTAATAAGGTTGTACAGTGTGCAGCACTTGAGACTGGATTCCTTCACTTAGTAATTTTTCCAAAGCAATTGTCTAAATACAAGAGGTACACTTTTTGGATCCTAAGACTCATCCACAGGACCCACGACTTAGTGGCTACTAATATCCTTTTGTCATGATGCCTCTTAATACTAATACCATATGGACTCCTACAAGGGACCTAAGTGTCACACCTTTGGTTGAATTTGATCTGGGCCCACCTCCATTGTCATCTGCTGTCCCAACTGTGGGAAGATATCTTTTTCCATCCTGATCCAGTTTTCTTTTCCTGGAACCATTGCTGAGTTTTCCCTTCATTTGGATGGCCTTGATGGATTTAAAGCAGACAAGTTTTTCCCAGTGAATTTCTCTGTGACCCTGTCCCTCAGCATTGCCTTTGCTACATGCCTAACTTTTGGCCAAGACCAAGATGGTGGAGAAGGACATGTGCTCATCTTCTCCTGAGAGAACTCTAAAATTACAACTCACTGCTGAACAACCATCAACAGGAAAATGTTGGATCCCACCAAAAAAAGATACCCCACATCCAAGGACATAGAAGAAGCCTCAGCAAGACAGGCCCAGAGACCCCACAGAGACTGAGCCAGAACTGTGTTTGAGTGTCTCCTGTGGAGGTAATGGTCATCAGTGGGCTGCTGCAGAGGCAGGGCTCTGGGTGTAGTAGACCTGGGTATGGCACAAGCCCTCTTGGAGGGCTTAACCATTAACCCCACCATAGAGCCACCAGAACTTACACAGGACTGGGGAAACAGACTCTTGGAGGGCAAAAACAAAACCTTGTGCACACAGGGACCCAGGGGAAAGGAGCAGTGACCCCACAAGAGACTGATCCAGACTTGCCTGTGAGTGTCCAGGAGTCTCCAGTGGAGGCATGGGTGGGTGGTGGCCTGCTGCGGGGTTGGGGGCACTCAGTAAAGCAGTGTGTGCATAGGACCTTTTGAAGGAGGTCTCCATTATCCTCATTACCTCCACCATAATTTGGCCTCAAGTCAAACAACAGGGAGGGAACACAGCCACACCCGCCAACAGAAAATTGGATTAAAGATTTACTGAGCACGGCCCTGTCCATCAGAACAAGACACAGTTTCCCCCTCAGGTAGTCTCTGCCATCAGGGAGCTTCCACGGGCCTCTTATCCTTCTCCATCAGAGGGCAGACAGAATGAGAACTGCAATCACAGAAAACTAACCAATCTGATCACGTGGACCACAGCCTTGTCTGACTCAATGAAACTATGAGTTATGCCGGGTAGGGCCACTTAAGACGAACAGGTCATGGTAGAGAGTTCTGACAACACGTGGCCCACTGGAGAAGGGAATGGCAAACCACTTCAGTATTCTTGCCTTAAGAACTCCATGAACACTATGAAAAGGCAAAAAGATAGGACACTAAAAGATGAACTCCAGAGGTCAGTAGGTGCCCAATATGCTCCTGGAGAAGAGTGGAAAAATAACTTAAGAAAGAATAAAGAGACAGAGCCAAAGCAAAAACAACACCCTGTTGTGGATGTGACTGGTGTTGGAGTAAAGTTGGATGCTATAAAGAGCAATATTGCATAGGAACCTGGAACGTTAGGTCCATGAATCAAGGCAAATTGAAAGTGCTCAAACAGAGATGGCAAGAGTGAACATCAACATTTTAGGAATCAGCGACTAAAATGGACTGGAATGGGTGAATTTAATTCAGATGACTATTAAATCTACTACTGTGGGCAAGAATCCCTTAGGAGAAATGGAGTAGCCCTCATAGTCAACAAAAGAGTCCTTGAATGCAGTACTTGGATGCAATCTCAAAAACGACAGAATGATCTCTGTTCATTTCCAAGGCAAACTATACAATATCAGAATAATCCCACTCTATGCCCCGACCAGTAATGCTGAAGAAGCTAAAGTTCAGTGGTTCTATGAAGACCTCCAAGACGTCCTAGAACTAACACCCAAAAAAGATGTCCTTTTCATTATAGAGGACTGAAATGCAAAAGTAGAAAGTGAAGAGATACCTGGAGTAACAGGCAAGTCCGGCCTTGGAGTACAAAATGAAGCAAGGCAAAGGCTAATAGAGTTTTGCCAAGAGAATGCGCTGGCCATAGCAAACACCCTCTTCCAACAACACAAGAGAAGACTCTACACATGAACATCACCAGATGGTCGATACTGAAATCAGATTGATTAAGTCTTTGCAGCCAAAGATGCAGAAATCCTATACAGTCAGCAAAAACAAGACCAGGAGATGATTGAGGCTCAGATCATGAACTCCTTATCACCAAATTCAGACTTAAATTGAAGAAAGTAGGGAAAACCACTAGACCATTCAGGTATGACCTAAATCAATTCTCCTATGATTATACAGTGGAAGTGAGAAATAGATTCAAGGGATTAGATCTGATAGACTGAGTACCTGAAGAACTATGGATGGAGGTTTGTGACATCGTATAGGAGGCAGTGACCAAGACGATCCCAAGAAAAAGAAATGCAAAAAGGCAAAATGGTTGCTTCAGGAGGCCTTAAAAGTAGCTGAGAAAAGAAGAGAAGCTAGAGGCAAAGGAGAAAAGGAAAGATATGCCCATTTGAATGCAGAGTTCCAAAGAATGGCAAGGAGAGATAAGAAAGTCTTCCTCAGTGATCAATGCAAAGAAATAGAGGAAAACAATAGAATGGGAAAGACTAGAGATCTCTTTAAGAAAAGTAGAGATACCAAGGGGATATTTCATGCAAAGATAAGCACAATAAAGGACTGAAATGGTATGGACCTAACAGAAGATTCCAATGCTATGGGGCAACTAAGCCCATGTGCCACAACTACTGAGCCCATTCTTGAGTCCATGAGTCTCAATTACTAAGTCCATGCACTGCAACTACTGAAGCCCATGTGCTTAGAGCCCATTTTCCACAGCAAGAGACCACCCACATGCAGCAGTGAAGAACCAGCAGAGCCAAAAATAAACAAATAAAATTGTTTTTTAAAAAATAAATGGAAGATGGCAGTGGAATAGGACTGGGAGACCACTTTCTCCCCTACAAATTCATCAAAAGAACTTTTGAACACTGAGCAAACTCCACAAAACAACTTCTGATCACTAGCAGAGGACATCAGGCGCCCAGAAAAGCAGCCCATTGTCTTCAAAAGGAGGTAGGACAAAATATAAGAGATAAAAAGAAAGACAAAAGAGTTAGGGATGGAGACCCATCCCAGGAAGGGAGTCTTAATAGAGGAAGTTTCCACACACCAGGAAACCCTCTCACTGGCGGGTCTGGGGGAAGTTTTCGAATCTCAGAGGGCAACCTAACCAGGAGGAAAAATAAATAAAACCCACAGATTACATGCCTAAAAGCAACTCCCAGCAGAAAAGTACCCCAGATGCTCACATCAGCCACCAGCAAGTGGGGGCTGAACGGAGAGGAGCGGGTGGCATTGCTTAGGGTAAGGACCGGGCCTGAATGCCCTGAGGGCAATCGGAGGGAACTAACGCGAGATAGCAACTTAACCTCTGGGATAGCAAGAAAGAAAGAGAAAATTTAACGGGCGAAAACTGCTAACCACTGCGGGACCATTCGCAGAACAAAGGAAGGACCGAGCAATTACAGAGAAGAGCTAGCCGGCTGCAGACTGGCCCATCCCCCGCTGGAGGCAGGAGGCAGGGGGGAGGGGAAAGGGGCAAACTCGGCCCCAGAGACCGAATCCCCTATCAAACTGCAAACAGGTTTCCAGTCTCTAACCAAATACTTCCTGAGATTCTGGATGGCTGACATCCGCTGGGAGGGTCGCAGCTAGAGACCAGCTCCCCAGAACAGACACAAGGCGCACCCGACCGGAGGGCACGGAAACTGAGGCTGGGACTGCGGAGGGGAGAAGGCGCACAACACCTGGGGAGAGTGCGCTCCTCAAGCTCCTGGCTGCCTGAGCTGCTCGAGCTGGGGAAGGCACAAAACGCAGGCCCAACCGAGTCTGCGCTTTTGTGGAGTGCCTGAAAACTGGAACCTGAGTGCCTTAGGCCTGGAAAGTGCACACAATTCAGGGCCCGCTCCCTGGAGAGCAACCTGGAGCCTAAGCAGTGTAGACGGGGAAAGCGCACACGCCGTGAGTGGGGGCAAACCCAGTGTGGCCGGAACACTCCGAGTGCTCCCCACACAGGCCAGTGATATTTGTCTGCAGCGCCCCTCCCTCCCCGCAGCACTACTGAACAAGTGAACCTAAAGAAGAGACCACCTCCGCCCACTTGTGTCAGGGCGGAAATTAGACACTGAAGAGACCGGCAAACAGAAGCCAGATAAACAAAGGGAACCATTTCAGAAGTGACCGGTGCAACAGATTAAAATCCCTGTAGTTAACGCTGACTACACCGGAAGGGGCCTATAGATATCGAGAAGTGTAAGCTGGAACAAGGAGCTATCTGACACAGAACCAAACCCTCACTGCCCACAACAGCTCCAGAGAAATTCCTAGATATATTTTTACTATTTTTTTTTATTTAATTAAAAAAATTTTTTGTTTGTTTTTTTTTAATTTTTTTCTTTTATTTTTTTAAAGTTCTCTATTACTCCTCTATTACTCCTGGATTTTCATTTTCATAAGCCACTATAACCTTGAAAAAAAAAAAGACCCTATTTTTAAAGTGAACTTCATATATATTTCTTAAATTTTGTGTGTTTTTGTTTTTGTTTTTGAGTTTTTAAGAGTCTAACCTCTACTCTAGATTTTTAATTTTTGTTTTTCAGTATTTGATATCAATTTTGGACATTTAAGAATTCAATAGTCAGTACCCATTTTTACTCAGGAGTGTGATGATTATTCTCTCCCCCTTTTGACTCACCTTTTTCTCACCCAGATCACCTCTATTTCCTCCCTCCCCCTTCTCTTCTCATTCCAATTCTGTGAATCTCTGTGGGTTTTCTGGGCTACGGAGAACACTTAGGTAACAGAGTACTGCGTAGATCTGTCTCTCTCCTCTTGAGTCCCCCTTTTTCTCCTCCTGCTCATCTCTATCTCCTTCCTACCTCTGCTCTTCTTCGTGTAACTCTGTGAACCTCTCTGGGTGTGCCTCACTGTGGAGAATCTTTTCACCATTAACCTAGAAGTTTTATCAGTGCTGTATAGTTGGAGAAGTCTTGAGGCTACTGGAAGAATAAGACTGAAATCCAGAGGCAGGAGACTTAAGCCCAAAACCTGAGAACACCAGAGAACTCCTGACTACAGGGAATATTAAGTAATAAGAGATCATCCAAAAGCCTCCATACCCACACTGAAACCAATCACCACCCAAGAGCCAGTAAGTTTCAGAGCAAGACATACCACACAAATTCTCCAGCAACGCAGGAACATAGCCCTGAGCATCAACATACAGGCTGCCCAAAGTCACACCAAGCAGATAGTTCAGTTCAGTTCAGTCGCTCAGTCATGTGCAACTCTTTGCGACCCCATAAACTGCAGCATGCCAGGGCTCCCTGTCCATCAGAAACTCCCGGAGTTCACTCAAACTCGTGCCCATCGATTCAGTGATGTCATCCAGCCATCTCATCCACTGTCGACCCTTCTCCTCCTGCCCCCAATCCCTCCCAGCATCAGGATATTTTCCAATGACACAACTCTTCACATGAGGTGGCCAAAGTACTGGAGTTTCAGCTTCAGCATCAGTCCTTCAAATGAACATTCAGGACTTATCTCGTTAATGATGGACTGGTTGGATATCCTTGCAGTCCAAGGGACTCTCAAGAGTCTTCTCCAACACCATTGTTCAAAAGCGTCAACTTTTCGGCACTCAGATTTCTTCACACTCCAACTCTCACATCCAAACATGACCACTGGAAAAACCATAGCCTTGACCAGAAGGACCTTTGTTGGCAAAGTAATGTCTCTGCTTTTTAATATGCTGCCTAGGTTGGTCATAACTTTCCTTCCAAGGAGTAAGCGTCTTTCAATTTCATGGCTGCAATCACCATCTGCAGTGATTTTGGAGCCCAAAAAAATAAAGTCTGACACTGTTTCCACTGTCTCCCCATCTATTTCCCATGAGGTGATGGGACCAGATGCCATGATCTTACTTTTCTGAATGTTAAGCTTTAAGCCAACATTTTCACTCTCCTCTTTCACTTTAATCAAGAGGCTCTTTAGTTCCTCTTCACTTTCTGCCATAAGGGTGGTGTCAACTGCTTATCTGAGGTTATTGATATTTCTCCCGGCAATCTTGATTCCAGCTTGTGCCCAGCATTTCTCATGATGTACTCTGCATATAAGTTAAATAAGCAGGGTGACAATATACAGCCTTGACATGCTCATTCTTCTATATGGAACAAGTCTGTCTTTCCATTTCCAGTTCTAACTGTTGCCACCTGACCTGATACAGGTTTCTCTAGAGGCAGGTCAGGTGGTCTGGTATTTCCATTTCTTTCAGAATTTTCCACAGTTTGTTATGATCCACACAGTTGAAGGCTTTGGCATAGTCAATAAAGCAGAAGTAGATGTTTTTCTGGAACTGTCTTGCTTTTTCGATGATCCAGTGGTTGTTGGCAATTTGATCATTGGTTCCTCTGCCTTTTCTAAAACCAGCTTGAACATCTGGAAGTTCTCGGTTCATGTATTGCTGAAGCCTGGCTTGGAGAATTTTGAGCATTACTTTACTAGTGTGTGAGATGAGTGCAATTGTGTGGTAGTTTGAGCAATCTTTGGGATTGCCTTTCTTAGGGATTGGAATTAAGACAGACATTTTCCAGTCCTGTGGCCACTGCTGAGTTTTCCAAATTTGCTGGCATGTTGAGTGCAGCACTTTCATAGCATCATCTTTCAGGATTTGAAATAGCTCAACTGGAATTCCATCACTTCCACTAGCTTTGTTCATAGCAATGCTTTCTAAGGCCCACTTGACTTCACATTCCAGGATGTCTGGCTCTAGGTGAGTGATTACACCATTGTGATTATCTGGGTCATGAAGATGGTTTTTGTACAGTTCTTCTGTGTATTCTTGCCACCTGTTCTTAATATCTTCTGCTTCTGTTAGGTCCATACCATTTCTGTCCTTTATTGAGTCCATTTTTGCATGAAATGTTCCCTTGGTAGCTCTAATTTTCTTGAAGAGATCTCTAGTCCTTCCCATTCTGTTGTTTTCCTCTATTTCTTTGCACTGATGGCTGAGGAAGGCTTTCTTATCTCTCCTGGCTATTCTTTGGAACTCTGGCTATCTTTCCTTTTCTCCTTTGCTTTTCACTTCTCTTCGTTTCACAGCTATTTTTAAGGCCTCCTCAGACAACCATTTTGCCATTTTGCATTTCTTTCCCATGGGGATGTTCTTGATCCCTGTCTCCTGTAAAATGTTATGAACCTCCATCCATAGTTCAGGCTCTCTGTCTATCAGATCTAGTCCCTTAAATCTATTTCTCACTCCCATTGTATAGTCATAACGGATTTGATTTAGGTCCTACCTGAATGGTCTAGGGGTTATCCCTACTTTCTTCAGTTTAAGTCTGAATTTGGCAATAAGTAATTCATGATCTGAGTCACAGTCAGCTCCTGGTCTTGTTTTTGCTGACTGTATAAGGCTTCTCCATCTTTGGCTGCAAAGAAAACATCTCAAAACTCACTACTGGACACTCCATCTCACTCCACAGAGAAGAAATCCAGTTCCATGCACCAGAACACCGACATAAGCTTCCCTAACCAGGAAACCTTGACAAGCCAATCGTCAAACCCCACCCACTGGGAGAAATCTCCACAATAAAAAGGAACCACAGACCACCAGAATACAGAAAGGCCACCCCAAACAAAGCAATCTAAACAAGATGAAATGGCGGAGAAATACCCAACAGGTAAAGGAACATGAAAAATGCCCACCAAGTCAAACAAAAGAGGAGGAGATAGGGAATCTACGTGAAAAAGAATTTAGAATAATGATAATAAAAATGATCCAAAATCTTGAAAACAAAATGGAGTTACAGATAAACAGCCTGGAGCCAAGGATTGAGAAGATGCAAGAAATGTTTAACAACGACCTAGAAGAAATAAAAAAGAGTCAATTAAAAATGAATAATGCAATAAATGAGATAAAAAACACTCTGGAGGGAATCAAGAGTAGAATAATGGAGGCAGAAGATAGGATAAGTGAGGTAGAAGGTAAAATGGTGGAAATAAATGAAGCAGAGAGGAAAAAAGAAAAAAGAATCAAACGAAATGAAGATAACCTCAGGGACCTCTGGGACAATGTGAAATGCCCCAACATTTGAATCATAGGAGTCCTAGAAGAAGAAGACTAATAGAAAGGCCATGAGAAAATACTTGAGGAGATAATAGCGAAAAACTTCCCTAAAATGGGGAAGGAAATAGTCACACAAGTCCAAGAAACCCAGAGAATCCCAAACAGGATAAACCCAAGGCAAAACACCCCAAGACACATATGAATCAAATTAACAAAGATCAAACACAAAGAACAAATATTAAAAGCAGCAAGGGAGAAACAACAAATAACACACAAAGGGATTCCCATAAGGATAACAGCTGATCTATCAATAGAAACTCTTCAGACCAGAAGGGAATGGCAGGACATACTTAAAGATATGAAAAAGAATAACCTACAACCAAGATTACTGTACCCAGCAAGGATCTTATTCAGATGAAGGGGAATCCAAAAGCTTTACAGACAAGCAAAAGCTGAGAGAATTCGGCACCACCAAACCAGCTCAACAAATGCTAAAGGATCTTCTCTAGACAGGAAACACAGAAAGGTTGTATGAACGTGAGCCCAAAACAACAAAGTAAATGGCAATGGGACCATACCTATCAATAATTACCTTAAATGTAAATGGGTTGAATGCCCCAACCAAAAGACAAAGATTGGCTGAATGGATATGAAAACAAGACCCCTATATATGCTATCTACAAGAGACCCACCTCAAAACAAGAGACACATACAGACTGAAAGTGAAGGGCTGGGGAAAAAAATAATATTTCATGCAAATGGAGACCAAAAGAGAGCAGGAGTCGCAATACTCATATCAGATAAAATAGACTTTCAAATAAAGGCTGTGAAAAGAGACAAAGAAGGACACTACATAAGGATCAAAGGATCAATCCAAGAAGAAGATATAAAAATTATAAATATATATGCACACAACATAGGAGCATCACAATATGTAAGGCAAATGCTAACGAGTATGAAAGGGGAAATTAACAATAACACAATAATAGTGGGAGACATTAATGCCTCACTCACAACTACGGATAGATCAACTAAACAGAAAATTAACAAGGAAGCACAGACTTTAAATGACATAATGGACCAGCTAGACCTAATTGATATCTATAGGACATTTCACCCCAAAACAATCAACTTCACCTTTTTCTTAAGTGCACACGGCACCTTCTCCAGAAGAGACCACATCCTGGGCCATAAATCTGGTCTTGGAAAATTCAAAAAAATTGAGATCATTCCAGTCATCTTTTCTGACCACAGTGCAGTAAGAAGAGATCTCAATTACAGGAAAAAAAACTATTAAAAATTCAAACATATGGAGGCTAAATAACACGCTTCTGAATAACCAACAAATCATAGAAGAAATCAAAATATGCATAGAAATGAATGAAAATGAAAACACAACAACCCAAAACCTATGGGACACTGTAAAAACAGTGCCAAGGGGAAGGTTCATAGCATTACAGGCTTACCTCAAGAAACAAGAAAAAAGTCAAAGAAATAACCTAACTCTACACCTAAAGCAACTAGAGAAGGAAGAAATGAAGAACCCCAGGGTTAGTAGAAGGAAAAACATCTTTAAAATTAGGGCAGAAATAAATGCAAAAGAAACTAAAGAGACCATGGCAAAAATCAACAAAGCTAAAAGTTGCTTTTTTTTTTTTGAAAAGATAAACAAAATTGACAAACCATTAGCACAACTCATTAAGAAACAAAGGAAGAAGAGCCAAATCAACAAAATTAGAAATGAAAATGGAGAGATCACAACAGACAACACTGAAATACAAAGGATCATAAGAGACTACTACCAGCAGCTCTATGCCAATAAAATGGACAACTTGGATGAAATGGACAAATTCTTAGAAAAGTATAACTTTCCAAAACTGAACCAGGAAGAAATAGAAGATCTTAACAGACCCATCATAAGCACGGAAATTGAAACAGTAATCAGAAATCTTCCAGCAAACAAAAGCCCAGGACCAGCTGGCTTCACAGCTGAATTCTACCAAAAATTTAGAGAAGAGCTAACACCTATCTTACTCAAACTCTTCCAGAAAATTGCAGATGAAGGTAAGCTTCCAAACTCATTCTATGAGGCCACCATCACCCTTATTCCAAAACCAGACAAAGATGCCACAAAAAAAGAAAACTACAGACCAATATCACTGATGAACATAGATGCAAAAATCCTTAACAAAATTCTAGCAAACAGAATCCAACAACATATTAAAAAAATCATACACCACGACCAAGTGGGCTTTATCCCAGGAATGCAAGGATTCTTTAATATCCGCAAATCAATCAATGTAATACACCACATTAACAAATTGAAAGATAAAAACCATATGATTATCTCAATAGATGCAGAGAAAGCCTTTGACAAAATTCAACACTCATTTATGATTAAAACTCTCCAAAAAGCAGGAATAGAAGGAACATACCTCAACATAATAAAAGCTATATATGACAAACCCACAGCAAGCATCACCCTCAATGGTGAAAAATTGAAAGCATTTCCCCTGAAATCAGGAACAAGACAAGGGCGCCCACTCTCACCACTACTATTCAACATAGTGTTGGAAGTTTTGGCCACAGCAATCAGAGCAGAAAAAGAAGTAAAAGGAATCCAGATAGGAAAAGAAGAAGTGAAACTCTCACTGTTTGCAGATGACATGATCCTATACATAGAAAACCCTAAAGACTCTACCAGAAAATTACTTGAGCTAATCAATGAATATAGTAAAGTTGCAGGATATAAAATTAACACACAGAAATCCCTTGCATTCCTATATACTAACAATGAAAAAACAGAAAGAGAAATTAAGGAAACAATACCATTCACCATTACAACAAAAAGAATAAAATACTTAGGAGTATATCTACCTAAAGAAACGAAAGACCTATACATAGAAAACTATAAAACACTGATGAAAGAAATCAAAGAGGACACAAACAGATGGAGAAACATACCGTGTTCATGGATTGGAAGAATCAATATTGTCAAAATGGCTATTCTACCCAAAGCAATCTATAGATTCAATGCAATCCCTATCAAGCTACCAATGGTATTTTTCACAGAACTAGAACAAATAATTTCACAATTTGTATGGAAATACAAAAAACCTCGAATAGCCAAAGTAATCCTGAGAAAGAAGAATGGAACTGGAGGAATCAACCTGCCTGACTTCAGACTCTACTACAAAGCCACAGTCATCAAGACAGTATGGTACTGGCACAAAGACAGAAATATAGATCAATGGAACAGAATAGAAAGCCCAGAGATAAATCCACGAACCTATGGGCACCTTATCTTTGACAAAGGAGGCAAGGATATACAATGGAAAAAAGACAACCTCTTCAACAAGCGGTGCTGGGAAAACTGGTCAACCACTTGTAAAAGAATGAAACTAGAACACTTTCTAACACCATACACAAAAATAAACTCAAAATGGATTAAAGATCTAAATGTAAGACCAGAAACTATAAAACTCCTAGAGGAGAACATAGGCAAAACACTCTCCGACATAAATCACAGCAAGATCCTCTATGACCCACCTCCCAGAATATTGGACATAAAAGCAAAACTAAACAAATGGGACCTAATGAAACTTAAAAGCTTTTGCACTACAAAGGAAACTATAAGTAAGGTGAAAAGACAGCCCTCAGATTGGGAGAAAATAATAGCAAGTGAAGAAACAGACAAAGGATTAATCTCAAAAATATACAAGCAACTCCTGTAGCTCAATTCCAGAAAAATAAATGACCCAATCAAAAAATGGGCCAGAGAACTAAACAGACATTTCTCCAAAGAAGACATACAGATGGCTAACAAACACATGAAAAGATGCTCAACATCACTCATTATTAGAGAAATGCAAATCAAAACCACAATAAGGTACCATTACACGCCAGTCATGATGGCTGCTATCCAAAAGTCTACAAGCAATAAATGCTGGAGAGGCTGTGGAGAAAAGGGAACCCTCTTACACTGTTGGTGGGAATGCAAGCTAGTACAGCCGCTATGGAAAACAGTGTGGAGATTTCTTAAAAAACTGGAAATAGAACTGCCATATGACCCAGCAATCCCACTTCTGGGCATACACACTGAGGAAACCAGATCTGAAAGAGACACGTGCACCCCAATGTTCATCACAGCACTGTTTATAATAGCCAGGACATGGAAGCAACCTAGATGCCCATCAGCAGATGAATGGATAAGGAAGCTGTGGTACATATACACCATGGAATATTACTCAGCCGTTAAAAAGAATTCATTTGAACCAGTCCTAATGAGATGGATGAAACTGGAGCCCCTTATACAGAGTGAAGTAAGCCAGAAAGATAAAGAACATTACAGCATACTAACACATATATATGGAATTTAGGAAGATGGTAACGATAACCCTATATGCAAAACAGAAAAAGAGACACAGAAATACAGAACAGACTATTGAACTCTGTGGGAGAATGTGAGGGTGGGATATTTCAAAAGAACAGCATGTATACTATCTATGGTGAAACAGATCACCAGCCCAGGTGGGATGCATGAGACAAGTGCTCGGGCCTGGTGCACTGGGAAGACCCAGAGGAATCGGGTGGAGAGGGAGGTGGGAGGGGGAATCGGGATGGGGAATACGTGTAAATCTATGGCTGATTCATATCAGTGTATGACAAAACCCACTGAAATGTTGTGAAGTAATTAGCCTCCAACTAATAAAAAATTTTAAAAAAATAAATAAATAAAAAATAAAAAAGCCCTAATAGTAAGATTGGGCTTCAAGAGACTCATAGTACAGAAATAGTCACAAATGTACTATTTTTGTACTACGAATCTCTTTGGAATAAGACTATTGTTTCTTCCACATGACCTCACTAAAAATGTGAACAAAACATCTAAGCTTCAGCAACAACTAAATAATCTTTATCAACATTTTTTAAAATACATTAAGGATGGAGAAATAATATTAAAAATAATATATATATATATGTATAAATGAATCACTTCACTGTACACCAGAAACAGACAGAACATTGTAAATCAACATTATTTCAATTAAATAAACAAAGATAATAAAATAAAATAAACTACATCAAAGAATAACAAATTGTTTCTAAAGAAGTATGAATAATAAATTTGGGGATCAGTATCAGTCAGAGTTTGCTCAAAGAAACAGCAGAACAGCACCCACAAATAAATGTATTTGCACAGGTGTTTTATTAGCAGAATTTGACCTTGTACAATTGTAGCAATAGTCTCTGTGATTCTGACACAGGTTGGGACTGGGACTCAGGACCCTTGACTGTTGTACTTGCATTTGATCAAACATCTCCTCCAGCAACAGAATACACAGAAACTGTCAGTTCAATTCAGTTCAGTCGCTCAGTCGTGTCCGACTCTTTGCAACCCCATGAAATCCAGCACGTCAAGCCTCCATGTCCATCACCAACTCCCGGAGCTTACCCAAACTCATGTCCATCGAGTTGGTGATGCCATCTAGCCATCTCATCTTCTGTCACCCCCTTCTCCTCCTGCCCCCAATCCCTCCCAGCATCAGGATCTTTTCCAATGAGTCAACTCTTCCCATAAGGTGGCCAAAGTATTGGAGTTTCAGCTTCAGCATCAGTTCTTCCAATGAACACCCAGGACTGATCTCCTTTAGGATGGACTGGTTGAATCTCCATGCAGTCCAAGGGACTCTCAAGAGTCCTCTCCAACACCACAGTTCAAAAGCATCAATTCTTCTGTGCTCAGCTTTCTTCACAGTCCAACTCTCACATCCATACATGACCACTGGAAAAACCATAGCTTTGACTAGACGGACCTTTGTTGGCAAAGTAATGTCTCTGCTTTTTAATATGCTAACTAGGTTGGTCATAACTTGCCTTCCAAGGAGTAAGCGTCTTTTAATTTCATGGCTGCAGTCACCATCTGCAGGGATTCTGGAGCCGAAAAAAAAAAAATAAAGTCAGCCACTGTTTCCACTATTTCCCCATCTATTTCCCATGAAGTGATGGGACCAGATGCCATGATCTTAGTTTTCTGAATGTTTAGCTTTAAGTCAACTTTTTCACTCTCCTCTTTCACTTTCATCAAGAGGCTTTTTAGTGCCTCGTCACTTTTTTCTGCCATAAGGGTGGTGTGATCTGCATATCTGAGGTTATTGATATTTCTCCCGGCAATCTTGATTCCAACTTGTGCTTCTTCCAGCCCAGGGTTTCTCATGATGTACTCTGCATATAAGTTAAATAAGCAGGGTGACAATATACAGCCTTGACGTACTCCTTTTCTTATTTGGAACCAGTCTGTTGTTCCATGTCTAGTTCTAACTGTTGCTTCCTGACCTGCATACAGGTTTCTCAAGAGGCAGCTACCCCATGCCGGAGGTCAGGGGTGGTGGCAGAGAGGAGCAACCCCATGTCCAAGGTAAAGAAACTATAAGGGACTAAAAATAACTTTATACATGTGTAGTTGGAGCAAATTATGAATAAAGTACAAGAAAGCCAAAAACCCAGTTGCCACTTCTGTGGTATGGGGAGCAAAAGCAGGGTAGTGTGCATGACTCAGGCACATAGCACCACCAACGGTGGGCTAACCTGTGAAATCTGCCCCTGCCTCACCCCCTTTAAGGGACCAGCTCTGGCACCCCTCAGAAGGTGAGCAAGGGAACTTGTTACTTGCTTTTGCTCCTTTATGTGACAGAATGATCTCAGTCCATTTCCAAGGCAAAACATTCACCTTCACAGTAATGTAAGTCTATGTCCCAACCACTAATGCCAAAGAAGTTAAAGTTGAATGTTTTCATGAAGGTTTACAAGACCTTCTAAAACTAACACTAAATGTGCATGTATATATATATATATATCCTTTTCATCATAGGGAATTGGAATGCAAAAGTAGGAAGTCAAGAGATAACCTGGAGTAACAGGCAAGTTTGGTCTTGGAGTACAAAATGAAGCAGGGCAAGGACTAACAGTTTTGTCACTAGAATGCATGGGTCATAGCAAACACCCTTTTCCAACAACACAAGAGACAACTCTACACATTGGTATCACCAGATGGCCAGTACTGAAATCAGAGTGATTGTATTCTTTGAAGCCAAAGATGCAAAAGCTCCATACAGCCTGCTAAAACAAGATCTGGAGCTGACTGTGGCTCAGATCTTGAGCTCCTTATTGCAAAATTCAGACTTAATTTGAAGAAAGTAGGGAAAACCATTAGGTCATTCAGGTAGACCTAAATCAAACCCCTTATGATGATACAGTGGAAGTGAGAAATAGATTTAAGGGATTAGATCTGATAGATAGAGTGCCTGAAAGAACTATGGACACAAGTTTGTAACATTGTACAGGAGGCAGTGATCCAAACCATCCCAAAGAAGAAGAAATGGAAGAGGGCAGTGATCCAAACCATCCCAAAGAAGAAGAAATGGAAGAGGGCAAAGAGGTTTTCTGAGGAGGCATTAAAAATAGCTGAGAAAAGAAGAGAAGCAAAAAAACAAAGGAGAAAGGGAAAGATATATCCAACTGAACACTGAGTTCCAGATTATAGCAAGGAGAGATAAGAAAGCCTCTTAAGTGAACAATACAAAGAAATAGAGGGAAATAATAGGATGGGAAAGACTAGATATTTCTTCAAGAAAATTGGAGATACAAAGGGAACATTTCATGCAGAGATGGGCACAATAAATAACAGAAACAGCAAGGACCTAACAGAAGCAAAAGATATTAAGAAGAGTTGGAAAGACTGCACAGAAGAACTGTAAAAAAAAAAAAAAAAAAAAAAAAAAAAAGGTCTTAATGACCCAATAACCATGATGTTGTGATTACTTACCTACAGCCAGAAGTCCTGGAGTGTGAAGTCAAGTGAGACTTAGGAAGCATTACTACAAACAGAGCTAGTGGCGGTGATGGAATTTCAGCTGAGTTATTTCAAATCCTAGAAAATTATGCTGTTAAAGTGCTGCACTCAATATGCCAGCAAATTTGAAAAATTCAGCAGTGGCCACAGGCCTGGAAAAGGTCAGTTTTCATTCTATTCCCAAAGAAGTACAACGTCAAAGAGTGTACAAACTACTGCATAACTGTTCTCTTTTCACATGCTAGCAAGGTAATGCTCAGAATCCTTTAAGCTGGATTTCAACAATTCATGAACCAAGAACTTCCAGATGTAAAAGCTAGATTTAGAAAAGGCAGAGGAATCAGAGATCAAATTGTTAACATCTATTGTATCATAGAAACAACAAGGGAATTCCATTAAAAACATCTACTTCTGCTTCTTTAATGATGCTAAAGCCATTGACTGTGCGAATTACAACAAACTGGAAAACTTTGAAAGAGATGAGAATACCAGAATACCTCATCTTCCTCCTGAGAATCCTGTATGCAGGGCAAGATGCAACAGTTAGAACTGGACATGGAACAACAGACTGGCTCAAAATTGGGAAAGGTATATGTCAAGGCTGAATATTGTCACCCTGCTTATTTAACTTATATGGAGGATACATACTGCAAAATGTGGGGCTGGATGAAGCACAGGCTGGAATCAAGATTGCATAGAGAAATATCAATAACCTCAGATATGCAGATGACACCACCCTTATGGCATAAAGTGAAGAGCCACTCAAGAGCTTGTTGATGAAGTTGAAAGTAGACAGTGAGAAAGCTGGCTTAAAACTCAACATTCAAAAAACTAATGGCATCACTTAATGGCAAATAGATGGGAAAACAATGGAAACAGCGGCAGATTTCATTTTCTTGGGCTCCAAAATCACTGCAGATGATGACTGCAGCCATGAAGTTAAAAGACACTTGCTCCTTGGAAGAAAAGCTATGACAAACTTAACATATTAAAAATCAGAAACTTCACTTTGCTGACAAAGGTGTGCATAGTCAAAGCTATGGCTTTTCCAATAATCATGTGTAGATATTACAGATGGGCTATAAAAAAGGCTGAGCATCAAAAACTGATGCTTTTGAATTGTGGTGTTGGAGAAAATGCTTGCAAAACCCTTGGACTGCAAGGAGATCAACCCAGTCAATCCTAAAGGAAATCAACCCTGAATATTCATTGGAAGGACTGATGCTGAAGCTGAAGCTCCAATACTTTGGCCACCTGATGGGAAGAGCTAACTCATTGGCAAAGACCCCAGTTTGGAGAAAGATTGAAGGCAGTAGGAGAAGGGGGCAGCAGAGTAGGCGCTGGTTGGATGGCATCCCTGACTCAATGTACATGAGTTGAGCAAACTCAGGGATATGGTGAAGGATAGGAAAGTCTGGCATGCTGCAGTACATGGGGTTGCAAACAGTGGGACATGGCTTAGGGCCTGAACAATAGCAACAAGATAAGCAAGAACAAAAGCAATCTGTGAGAATATCCTAGAATCCATAAAGATGGATTGGAATGACCACCAATGTCTCATATCCTCAAGGCTCCAATAAGAAATTGACTTGATCTTCAGGAGAAGCTATGACTGTGCATCATGTTACTCACCATACATCTATCCTAGGAGTCAGAGGAGCTATCATCCGGCTGCTGCTCAGGCCAGGATGAGCCATCAGATAAATGCCAGTGTGGCTTCCTGTCCACCTGTCAAACCTCTTTCAAAATGTCTCTAGTGACCCAAGCTAGTTAGCAACTATGCAGGAATGGGAATGATAGGAAACATAGTTCCAGCTGAACTAGGGTGATAAAATATAAATCTGCCACATCATTTACTCATTTTTATTATTTAAAAAGATATATAATCTTTATAAAAATATATATTCTTGCCAATTTTCTACAAAAGAAATAAAAATTATTTCATGGATGTTGAATGCTCTATATTCCAAAAATGGTCCCTGTGTGAAGTATGAGAGCCCACAAGTCATAGAACAGCAAGTGAGAGTGATAGACATCGAGGAGGCCATGTGGAATACATAATCAATTTTACTATCTCTACTTTATAGTTAAGGAAACAGACCTAGCCATGTTAGGTGAGTTGAACAGAGACACACAGCCTTTCTCAGTCAAGAGTCAGAAATAGAAGTCATGTCTCCTTTCTAATAGTCCAGCTTTTTCAAATATGTTTCATATGTTTTGTAGTTTATAAAGCATATGTATATTATTATTTACACTGCCAGGTTTCTTTTCCCTTCACTTGGGGAAAAGCAGAGTTTAATTTTAAGATTGCCTCTACGTAATCTTTCCAAATCGAATATGTTTTTTAAATTCCCTCTATAGTAATTTCTTCTCAGGTCTTGTAACTTTTTGCCTTCTGTATGTTTAACTCCTTCAGCATTTGAATTTATCAGTTAAATTGACCCCGTTTCTGTTTTGAAATCCATGTTAAGAATGAACTAGTGTCAATAAAAGCATCATGGTTTCTTGTTTGTTTATGGTGCATCTATCTTTTGATTTAGATAGAAATTATGTTTTGTATTATTTAGGCATAAAATTACATTGGAAAGGGAAGTGCACCTTAATTAAATCTGATCTAAAGCCACTCCCCTGTACAAACTATTTTAGCACTGACGGTGTTTTTGCATAAGCTGCATTACCATCCTTGTTCAATGCAGTAATGACTGAAGTAGTTCCTAAACATGGCAATTAGTGCAGAGAGACATTAATGTTTGAGCAAATAATATCATATCCAGAAGAGGAAATAAATCCTACCTGAAACAAAATATAACCAACATGTTCTTATTACAATAACAGAAGAACATTCTTGTAAATTTTTCTGGTTTATTTTCAAATCCATTCTCATTCTTATCTACCAATATTTTAAAATCTCTTGATGTACTGTGGTTGCAAGGGTGAAATGAAAAAATTAGGAGCTGCACAGCTGTTTATGGTTTTGGTTTATAGTTCTGGGACATCCCATCATGGAGACATTCTGTTCCAGTTCATTTTAACAATAATTAAAAGTACCCCCACAACAAGGAGCTTGCTGTTGGAAGCAACTTCATTAGTTTGGGTGATTTTGTTGGCTTCCTTTAGGGTGAAGAACTAGCACTAATAGTTGTAATTTAATAGGAAAATTACTGAAGCACAAAAGATTCCACTGAGTCTTCAATGAGGCATTAGAATTTTCCTTTCTAAATAATGAAATATAAGAGAACCGTGTTTACCTAAAAAATTCATATACTAATGCATATGATTAGCATCAAAGAGCCACTTTGCTTAAATGCTTTTGTGTTGCTTAAATAATGCACACCAGAAAACACAGGTAAAACTGGCATAAGTGTATCCACTATGGCAGTTTACTTCACGCCTTATTTAAATTGAAGTGGAAACAATACAGTTGGCCTTTGAAAAATCTGTCTTCCTCAAGTAAAGAGTTTAGTTCACTTTTCTAAGCCTGTTCTTTTCTCTTGTTTCCATTCTATTATTCCCTTCTCTTTTTTCCCTCATACATCAACTTCCAAAGTAGCAACATTTTCTCTATCCCTAAAAGGATCAATGGCTCCATATTATCACCTCTGGTTCACATATGACTGTGTATCTGCAAAAAGCTTTAAAATAATTTAGGAATTTTTTTCTCCCACCTCCAGGCCAATGTGGCTCAACATTCAGTTCAGGTCAGTCTTATTAGACTCTTAGTGACCCCATGGAGAACAGCACACGAGGCTTCCCTGTCCATCACCAACTCCCAGAGCTTGCTCAAACTCATGTTCATCCAGCCAGTGATGCCATCCATCTCATCCTTTATCCATTCCCTTCTCCTCCTACCTTCAATCTTTCCCAGTATCAGGGTCTTTTCTAATGAGTCATTTCTTAGCATAAGTTGGCCCAAGTATTGGAGTTTAAGCTTCAGCATCAATCTTCCCAATGAATATTCAGGACTGATTTGCTTTAGGATTGACTGCTTTGATCTCCTTGCAGTCCAAGGGACTCTCAAGAGTCTTATACAACACCACAGTTCAAAAAGCACTCAGGTTTCTTTATAGTCCAACTCTCACATCCATACAAGACTACAAGAAAAACCATAGCTTTGACTAGATATGGGCCTTTCTCAACAAAGTAATGTCTCTGCTTTTTAATATGGTGTCTAGGGTGGTCATAGCTTTTCTTCCAAGGAGCAAGTGTGTTTTAATTTCATGGCTGCAGTCACTATCTGCAGTGATTTTGGAGCCCAAAAAAATAAAGTCTCTCACTGTTTCCATTGTTTTCCCATCTATTTCCCATAAAGTGATGGAACTGGAAGCCATGATCTTAGTTTTCTGCATGTTGAGTTTTAAGCCAACTTTTTCACTCTCATTTTTCAGTTTAATTAAGAGGTTCTTTATTTCTTCTTCACTTTCTGCCATAAGGGTGGTGTCATCTGAGGTTATTGATATTTATCCTAGCAATCTTGATTCCAACTTGTGCTTCATCCAGCCTGGCATTTCTATGATGTTCTCTGCAGATAAGTTAAACAAACAGAGCGACAATATACAACCTTGAAGTACTTCTTCCCCTGTTTGGAACCAGTCTGCCCTTCCATGTCCAGTTCTAACTTTTGCTTCCTGACCTGCATACAGGTTTCTCAAGAGACAGGTCAGGTGGTCTGGTATTCCCATCTCTTTCAGAATTTTCCACAGTTTATTGTGATCCACATAGTCAAAAGCTTTGGCATAATCAATAAAGCAGAAGCAGATGTTTTTCTGGAACTCTCTTCCTTTTTCAATGATCCAGCAGATATTGGCAATTTGATCTCTGGTTCCTTGGCCTTTTCTAAAACCAGCTTAAAGTTCTCAGTTCACGTATTGCTGAAGCCTGGCTTGGAGAATTTTGAGCATTACTTTACTAGCATGTGAGATGAGTGCAATTGTGTGGTAGTTTGAGCAATCTCTGGGATTGCCTTTCTTAGGGATTGGAATGAAAACTGACATTTTCCAGTCCTGTGGCCACTGCTGAGTTTTCCAAATTTGCTGGCATATTGAGTGCAGCACTTTCACAGCATCATCTTTTTGGATTTGAAATAGCTCAACTGGAATTCCATCACCTCCACTAGCTTTGTTCGTAGCAGTGCTTTCTAAGGCCCACTTGACTTCACGTTCCAGGATGTCTGGCTCTAGGTGAGTGATCACACCATTGTGATTATCTGGGTCGTGAAGATCTTTTTTGTACAGTTCTTCTGTGTATTCTTGCCACCTCTTCTTAATATCTTCTGCTTCTGTTAGGTCCATACCGTTTCGGTCCTTTATCAAACACATCTTTGCCTGAAATGTTCCTTTGATATCTCTAACTTTCTTGAAGAGATCTCTAGTCTTCCCCATTCTGTTGTTTTCCTCTATTTCTTTGCATTGATCACTGAGGAAGGCTTTCTTATCTCTCCTTGCTATTCTTTGGAACTCTGCATTCAAACGGAAATCTTTCCTTTTCTCCTTTGCTTTTTGCTTCTCTTCTTTTCTCAGCTATTTGTAAGGCTTCCTCAGGCAACCATTTTGCCTTTTTGCATTTCTTTTCCTTGGGGATGGTCTTGATCCCTGTCTCCTGTACAATGTCATGAACTTCTGTCCATAGTTCATCAGGCTCTCTGTCTATCAGATCTAGTCCCTTAAATCTATTTCTCACTTCCACTGTATGGTCATAAGGGATTTGATTTAGGTCATACCTGAATGGTCTAGTGGAGTGGTTTTCCCTACTTTCTTCAGTTTAAATCTGAAGTTGGCAATAAGGAGTTCATGATCTGAGCCACAGTCAGCTCCTGGTCTTGCTTTTGCTGACTGTATAGAGCTTCTCCATCTTTGGCTGCAAAGAATATAATCAATCTGATTTCGGTGTTGACCATCTGGTGATGTCCATGTGTAGAGTCTTCTCTTGTGTTGTTGGAAGAGGGTGTTTGCTATGACCAGTGTGTTCTCTTGGCAAAACTCTATTAGCCTTTGCCCTGTTTCATTCCATACTCCAAGGCCAAATTTGCCTGTTACTCCAGGTGTTTCTTCCTACTTTTGCATTCCAGTCGCCTATAATGAAAAGGACATAATGAGTAGATTAAAAGTCAAAATAAGTGCACATATTAAATCAAATTTTCAAAAGTTATAAAAAGATTCAGGAACAAAATATATTCATAATTCTTTTATTGATGAGATTGTTGGATGGCATCACTGACTCAATGGACATGAGTTTGAGTAAACTCCAGGAGTTGGTGATGGACAGGGAGGCCTGACGTGCTGCAGTCCATGGGTCATAAAGAGTTGGACATAACTGAGCAACTGAACTGAACTGCCTTATTTACTTTAACCTTTCTTTATTAGCCAAACTCTTATTACCATAGGTATAACTATTGCTTGAACTTCCAAGCCAGCTTTTCCTCCTCTGCATTCAGATCAACATATCTTCTAGATTAACCCTCAGGTGCTCTTCCTGGTGTTTCTCTCAGATTGTTCCTTTTAGGAGCACTCATCAACAACTTTAATCTTCTCATGTCTCTTTACTTCCTGTTTCATCCATAGATTTTCTCAATGCCATTTTTTCTTCACAATCTGGATCAATTCCATGTCCCTTACATCAGGTATCAAAGAACCCTTTTTCTATATCATATTTCCAAAGTTTATGAGTATTCTTAACCACTTTAAGGTGATTTTTTTTCCCTTAACACTACACTTCTTCCCACAAATGAGTTATTACAAGCAACAAATAATAGCAACAGCAAAATTGTTCTGACAACTCCAACAAACTCAGCATTTTACTTCATCATTTATATCTTTCTGTATTAATCAAAGTTTACTCACTGGCAAGTGAGGGAAGCTCAACTAAAATTATCTTAAAAAGAAATGTATTTTAGTATGGAGCTAAGACATCCAAGAGTGGAAGTAGCCTCAAGCAATCTGGAGCTGGATATTAAATTATGTCATAGGTGCTTCTCTCTCTCTTTCTCTCTCTCTCTCCCCCCTCTCTACTTCCTTCTATGTATTGGAATTATTTGCTCTCACTCCAGACAGACTTCATTTATGAAGCTAGGTGGGATGCACACTGTCACATTCCCATTTTCATTATCCAGCTTCCAACCTCAACAAAAAGATATAAAAAGAAGGCAATTTTATTGCTGTAATTATTATTGGTCCAACATCTATATACCCATGTCAATACCAAGAAATTCTCTGATTAGTCAGCCTGGGTCAGTGCCACACAGCAGACCTTACATTATTGCCAAAAGCACAAGATATAGTGATTGGCTGATGCTAGGACCCATGCGTGGAGAAGGAACATATACTATCTTAACTGACAATCCCATTATACTATGGAATGGAGTTATCAGATATAAAAGAGAGAGAGAGAAATTCTGAGGATTCAAAACCAACATTTGACAACTACATGTCACTTTACAATCATCAAGTATCTATGTACATTCTGTCTCATGAATATAATTGCAGAATATTTTTATCTGTTAAAATAAACTATTACCCATTTTTAAGACAACCAGAATCAGAAGGTCAAGCAAGATGGTGACATCAGAGGCTCAGCTCCTTTTCCCCATGCATGCACTCAATGCACAACTATGCATGGAGCAATTCTCTCTGAAAGAGATCCAGAAGACAGTTGATCAACTCCTAAACATTAGGCAACAAGGAAAATAACCACACTGAAATGAATAGAAAACACATTCTTTCCATAAACTCCACTCCAGCATACCTGTGGTGACAGGAGGGACTCCCTAATTCCCAGCTTTTCTCTGCGGAGCAAAGGTTTTGGATCCCACATCTAGTATCTCAGTTTTTAAGACTCCCACCTGAGGGACAACACCCAAAAACACCTAGCTCTAAAAACCAAAAGGGCCTGTGTCCTTGGCTCAAACAGGACTATATCAAAGAAACTTTTTAATGGCTATGTGAGCATTAGCCAAGGCTGTGCCCCTGGACAGACAGAAGCACCCATCTCCCAATCTTCCACTGAAAAAGGTGTTTACTAAAAAAACCACACAGTGTAAGAGGTGTGAGTTCAATCTTACGTGGTGATTTACTGAGGATTGTAGCCCAAGAAAGAACCTCTCAGATACTTCTGAGGAACTACTCTGAAAAGATGGGGGAGGCATCAGCAGACATATGATTTTGGTGAAAGGGGTATGTGCAATCAAGCATGCATCTCTGTAGAAGGTTGCTGCTGGTCAAGAGGAGCAGGTGTCTTTATTAATAGATTTAGTGACTTTCTACATATAAAATACAAGAAATTAGGTGCACACAATTGTTTCCCACAAATGTTTATCTGTTCTGCAAGCTTTCTCTGAGCACAGAGTGCCTTTTTCCTAATTTCCACCCTGAACTCCTTTCAGAGTGTGTTAATGATCATTGCAGGGGTTAGTGATTTAACTCTTGCTGGATCTCCTGGCAAGGGTCATTTTTTGCTATTGTTGTCACAGGATTATCTGAGTACTTCAAAAGCTGCTGCTTGAGGGGTGTGCTTCTACTTTAGCATATAACAAGAGGCTGGCTGCAATTCTCCATGGAGATAAAAGCCAGGGAACACCTGATTCCCCTCCTCCTTCCAGCCTGTTCCTTGTCACCAGTATCACCCTGGAGGAGCTTGTACATAAGTCTGAGTCCTAGTTTTTATCACTGCAGCCATGAGTGATGTGTCCCAAATTGCCTGACTGATAGTCAACAGGGTTCATTTCTGTATACCACAGAAATGCAGCAATTAAAAAAAAAAAAAAGTAGCTGTTATTAACTCGCTATCCCACCAGGGCTCAACACAGAGAAGGCAAAAATATCCATCCCAATATGATAATTTAAAAGCTGCTGCCTAAGGGCCAAGATTCTAACCAGCCTTCCTCAAGGTATTAACTGTGATCCTCCCCTTTGGGACAATGATTGATAGGTTTTGGCATATCCTCAGCTACAGAGAGTAATTAAAATCAAAGGAGGTCATCTGGCCAATCACAAAGTTTGGAGACACAACAAAAAGAGCACAGGCTGGTTGATGAGGTTAATCTTCTACATGAGACTACTCTCGTTAAGACTGGAAGGGGTGGCTATTTTATTTAATGCACAAAAACCAACAAAAAGAGCCAAGGAAAATGAAGAAACAGATAAATAGATTCCAAACAGAAAGACAAAAATAATCTCCAGAAATAGATCTCAATTAAACAGAGATAAGTGATTTAATTGATAAATAATTCAAAATAATCATCATAAAGATACTCACTGAGTTAGGAGAGCAATGCATGAACAAAATGAAAACTTCAACAAGAGAAAATATAAAATATCCCATACAGAAATCATAGAGCTTAAAAATACAACAACTGAACCAGAAAATTTAATAGAGATTTCAACTACAGACTAGATAAAGTGAAAAGAGAGATCAGAGATCTCAAATAGTCATAGTATTATTATAGGTAGAGTAGTCAAACCCATCCAATCACAGGAGCAAAAAAAAAAAAAGAATGAAAAAGAGTGAAAATAGCTTAAGGGACAAATGGGACAACATCAAGTGGGTGTATATATACATTATAAAAGACTCAGAAGAAGAGAGAAAGAGAAAGGAGCAGAAAAGTTATTCAGAGCAATAATGGCTGAAAACTTTCCTAACCTGAGCAATGAAACAGACAGCTATATACAAGGAACCCAAAATGTCCCAAATACGAGGAAGCCAAGGAGAAACACTATAGTTAAATTGTCAAAAGTTGAAGGAGAATTACAATTAAATTATAAAAAGTTAGAGACAAGAAGAAAATCTTAGAAGCAGCTAGAGAAAAACAGCTTCTTACATAAAAGGGAATCCTCATTGACCATCAACAACTTTTTCGGGAGGAACTTTGCAGGGCAGAAGGGATTGGTGTGATATACTCAAAGTGATGAGAGAATAAAAACTACCAACAAAGAATACTGACAATCAAGTGGCTCTTCTAAATTGAAGGAGAGGTAAAGTTTCTCAAACAAACAAAAGCTGAAGGAGATCCTAGCTACTAGACTGAAGCTTTAAGAAATGCTGAAGGAAGTTCTTCATATGAAACAAAGGATGCTAATTAATAACAGGAAAACATGATAGGATAAAACCCACTGATAGACATAGAGTTAGATTCAAAATACTCTAAGATTGTGCTGGTGGTGGATAAGCCACTTATAACTCTAGTATAAAGGTTAAATGACAAAAGTATTAAAAATAACAGTAGCTACAATATTGGATACTCAATGTAAAAGGAAATAAATGCTGACATCAAAAACATAAACTACGAGAGAGCCTGTTTAAAAATGTAGAACTTTTGTATGCATTTAAAATTAAATTGTTGTCAGCTTAAAATAATGCTTACATTACTCGTGGTTACCACAAAGCAAACGCCTACATAGAGAAGACGCATAAAAGCAAAAGAGAAGAGGAGAAAGCACACTTCTACAGGAAGTCATCAAATCCCAAAGGAGAAGAGAAGAAGAAACAACAGGGCAATTACAAAGCAAAAAGAAAAAAAAGTGAAGGCAAAGGTCTATATCTGTCAATAGTTATTTATTTATAACTATCACAGTCATTGTTATGGTTTATTAGAGTGAAAGGGTACAGATTAAAAGCAACATAAGGAAAGGCTCATGGGGCAAATTTCAGAGGAAACCAAGCATAAATTTCCAAGTGTCCTCTTCCAGTGGAGTCACGTGTAATTTTCCCAACAATAATGCAAAGTGACAATAGACACAAGGTGTTGTCAACCAGAGAAGTACCCATAATTACTTTAAATGTAACTGAACTGATTCTCCAGCTAAAAGACATAGAGTAGCTGACAGACAAAAAATAAAGACCAAATTATGTGCTGGCCATAAGAGATTCACTTCAGCCATAAAGACATACATAGATATAAAGTAAAGAGATAAAAACAGATACTCCACCCAAAGTAAAACCAAAGTAGAGTAAGGTTAGCTACATTTATATTGTACAAAATAGACTTTAAGCCAAAGGTTATAACAATAGACAAAGAAGGTTATCATATAATGATAAATAATTCAGTTCATCAAACGAATATAGCATTTGTAAGTATTTATGCATCCAACATAGGAGCACCTAAATAAATATTAATAGATCTGAGGGAGAAACAGATAGCAATATAATAATAAAGGGAGAGATTTCAATATCCCACTTTCAACAATGAATAGATCATCCAGACAGAGAATCAATAAGGAAACACTGGACCTAAATGACATATTAGAGCAGACTTAACAGATAAATGTAGACCATTCCATCCAACAACAGCAAAATGCAAATCAAAACCACAGTAAGATATCACCTCACAACTGCTAGGTGTCTATTATCAAAAAGATAAGAGATAACAAGTATTAGCAACTATCTGAAGGAAAAAGAGACATTTGTACGCTCTTAACAGGAATGTAAATTGGTATAGCCATTATGATAAACAGTATAGAGGTTCTTCAAAATATTAAAAATAGAAATATTCTATGATTCAGCCATCCTGCTTTTGGATATACAGTCTAAGGAAACAAAAATAATTATCTTACAGAGGTTCTCTACTTGCATGTTCATTACAGTATTATTCACAACAGAAAAGGTATGAAAAAAACAAAGTGCCCCAATTGAAAGAATTGATTAAGAAAATATACACACTGGAATATTATTCAACCTTTATAAAGAAGGGAATTCTGTCATTTGCAACAACATGGATGAAACCGGAGGGTACTATGCAAAGTGCAATAAGCGAAACAGAGAAACAAAAACTGCATCATACATGGTACCACTTATATGTGCAATCCAAAAAAAGAAAAAAAAAACATAGCTGGGAGTGAGGGAAATAGGGAAAGGTTGGTAAAAAGCTACAAACTTTTAGTTGCAAGATGAATAATTTCTGAGAACCTAATGTAAAACATATTGACTACAGTTGATAACACCATATTGTATAACTGGTATTTGCTAAGAAAATAGAGCTTATACATTCTTACACACACAAGAAAAGATAAGCATCAGAGGTGATGGATGTGTTAATTAACTCAATGTGGGGGAATCATTTCCCAATGTATATGTATATCAAGTTATCACATTGTACATTTTAAGTATCTTACCATTTTATTTGTCAATTATACATCAAAAAGCTAAAAAAAAGAAAAGAAAAATAATTAAGGGATGATAATGCAAACTTTCTACCAAAAACTGTATCCAATATAAGTTCTGTAAAAGCTTATACATACACTTTCTCCTCCTGAGTTTCTCTGTTAAGGAGTCAAGACAAGTAGACATTAAAAATAAACATTATTGCTTGTTTAAAGGTAATCATGTAATGTGGTTTTAACTCTGAGTTAAAAACTTGCTATTACTCTCCCATGAATTAATCAGAATTGCCCACGGAGACCTAGGAAGATCCAGGCAGCAGCAGGCTCTTCCTGGCAAGTATAGGACCTATATTTCTCAGCTTACCAAATGTCCAAGAATAAATTAAAACAGATGTTCTCCAAGATCAAGAAGATCTCATATAGAGAAGAAAAGAAGATGAGCCATCTATGACAATCGTGTTCAACCAATCTCATTCTAATTAATTGGTTCTTCTGCCCTTGAAGGAGGAATGATTATGGGGACAAAGAGAATCCAGGAGTATTTTTATTCTAATGATAAGTTCTCCACATGGGTATATGGAACTGGAAAATAATTCCTCACCCCTAACAGTGAAGAAAAGATATTGCTCCTCCAAGAACATCAACCTATGATTAAATGCTGGAAAGTCACAGTAAAGGGAAATTATAAAAAAAAGAATGTATCAGTAAAGGTAGAGTAATTTATTCTAGGGAACAAATAACCTGAAAAAAATCTCAACAGGTTAAAGCAGTCTTCATTTTATTTCTTGATCCCTCTCCATTTCTGTCATTGTTCCTCTGGTAGGTTGGCTCTGATTCCTGTCATTTCCATGGCTAGGGGGTCCTAGGAATTAGCTTAGGTGTTGAATATCCATAGGTGTTTGTTTCCTCGATTTAGAATTTCTCCATATAATTACTGCACTAAAAGTATGATAGTCCATCAGTCTTTTCAATTTTTGGCAACAGAAAATAACTAAAGCCATGAAACTTAGAAGATCCCCACATTAGCAAGAAGACAAGAGCCTTTTTACCATAATCCTAGTGAGCATGCTAAGTCCCTTCTGTCGTGTCTGACTCCTTGTGACCCTATGACTGTAGCCTGGCCTCCTCTGTCCATGGGATTCTCCAGGTTAGAATACTGGAGTGGGTTGCCATGCCCTCCTGTAGAGTATCTTCCTGACCCAGGGATCAAACCCATGTCTCTTATATCTCCTGTATTGGCAGGCGGGTTCTTTACCACTAGGGCCACCTGGGAAGCCCCACATAATAGACGTCCAGCTAGCTACTTCAATCTTGACCTCCCACAAAAAGTTGCTGTGTTGAGGCATTTTGCACCTTTACTTCAAATTGCATTATAATGTATGGTGTTCTCATGAGAGAAATTATAAAGTCTTGTCATACAAAAAGTACACATTGAAAGATAATAGCAAAAGCCTAAACTATCATTTCTTCCACTCCTCTGGCTCTTTTGAGGTCCTGTTCTTATTTCCTACTATGATTTGCACCTTCCTATATTTAATTGCATCTTCCCTGGTGGCTCAGAAGTTAAAGCGTCTGCCCCCAATGCGGGAGACCCGGGTTCGAGCCCTGGGTTGGGAAGATCCCCTGGAGAAGGAAATGGCAACCTAACTCCTGTATTCTTGCCTGGAGAATCCCATGGATGGAGGAGCCTGGTAGGCTACAGTCCACAGGGTCGCAAAGAGTCAGACACGACTGAGTGACTTCACTTTCACTTTTACCTTATTTAATTGCACAAGATTCAGAGTGAGAAAGAGAATTTGAATTTTGCAAATGTTAGGTTTGTGATTACCTGGCCCTCAGTTGTCTGAGGTAGCAGCCACAGGCAGAAAGTATTATTCTTTACAAAGTTAAATGCATCTTCTTTCTGCATTCAGATTTTTCAGTTATACGAAAGGTTGTCTACTTCTTACTGGAACTTATCAAAACCCTGAAAACTTTGCCTACACATGCTAGCATTCTAAGGTTTTTCTAATATGTACTTGAGAACCCCACTTCTTTAAGTCTAATTTCCAAAGTATGAGATGATGCATTAAAATACTGCTTACTTTGTTAGTACAAAAGAAGCTTCCAACAAGGAAATGCATGATCCTAACTGTCCACAACCTTAGCTCAATTCAGTCAGTTCTGTATTTCAGCTTCTTATACTTGTAACACTTCTAGGTAGCAATTTATAATGTATTTACAGGAAATAAATATAAATATAATAAGCTAAATAATGAAGGTTTTTTTCTATTTATTTGGTATACTTACAAATCCAAGATATGGTTAGTTTTAGGCAAAACTGGGTCCAGGTGCTTAAAAACATTGTCAGAGTCTGTTTGTCTCCCTCTCTCATTTGTCACTTTTCTTGGTATTGTTTTCATTCTCTATCCTCCATGAGCCTTGAGAAAAGATCCACCAACTGTTCCAAGCTAACAGTAGCCATCTCTGCAAACCCAGAAAGAGGAACTTCTTAAGGCCAGCAAACATAAATCAACTCCTGGAATGGTGTTTGTTACCCTACTGGGGTAGGCAGAAAAACACCCAAAGATTCCTAATCCCTAGAATTTATAAATATTCTCCTTATATGATGAAAAAACTTTTGAAGATGTGATTAAGGTTAAGAGAATATCCTGAATTGTCCCAGTGAGCCCAATACAAATCACATGAAGCCTTAAAATGGAACAGGAAGGTGAGTAAGTAGGTCAGAGAGATGGTAAATGTGAGTAAGATTTGCTGCCCAATGGCTGGTTCTGAGATGTAGGAATCTATGTACAGAGACTAGCAAGAGGTCTCTGGAGCTAAGGGAAGCCCTATGCTGACCGCTAGTAAGGGAACTGAATTCTGCTAACAGCTGAATGAGCATGGGTGTGAATTTTTCCTAAGGCTATAAAAGGGAACACCTTAATTTTAGTTCAGTGAGATCTGTGCATCTGTGCTAACTTGCTTCAGTTGTGTCCAACTCTTCGTGACCCTATGGACTGTAGCCCACCAGGCTCTTCTGTCCATGAAGATTCCCCAGGCAAGAATACTGGAGTGGGTTGCCATGCTCTCCTCCACGGGATCTTCCCGACCCAGTGATGGTACCCACGTATCTTAGGTCTCCTGCACTGGCAGGTGGGTTTTTACCGCCAGCGCCACCCGGGAAGCCCACAATTTCTAATCTATAAAACCATATCATAAAAAAAAAAAAAACAACCATATCATAATAATTTCACATTGTTTTAAACTAGCATAATTTGTTATGGCAGCAGCAGATGATGAATATACCTGGTTAGGTCATGAGCCGCCAACTCCTTGGACAATTACTCTTTGCCATAGGGACAGGTCGAGTCAAGACTATCTACATATCCCTGTAGCCCAAGAGATGTACAATGTTATTACTGAAAATTTGATTCCAAGTACAAGGGATAGGAGAAGTGGGGAAGAAATGAAGCCCAGACAAAGCAAAGAAACACATTCCCACTTTACTATGCCATGTTGTCATTTAATCTATTACCATATGTTGCTACTATCTTCACAGTGGTTTTCTGAAATGTGGCTTTTTCCTGCTCTTCTCTGCCAACCAATAGTTGATCTGCATTGATTAGCAGGATTTTTAACATGAGCATAAAATGATTATTCAAAAAAGAGCACTGTTACACATTCTCCAGTTTTTATCCTTCTTACTATTCAAAATGATCTTCATTATATATATATATATATATATATATATGTTTCATCTATTTTCTAGATATTATAGAATTAACAACTGAAGCAAATCCTCAAATTTAGAATACTCAATCTGAGAGTCTTAGGTCTCTTATATTTATGTGAAAATCATAGCCTTGTAATTCTAAAACTCTTGTTAGAAATCCACTATGAATGTGAAAGTCACTCAGTCATGTCCAACTCTTTGCAACCCCATGGAGTATACTATATAGTCCATGGAATTCTCTAGGACAGAATACTGGAGTGGGTGTCTGTTCCCTTTTCCAGGGGATCTTTCCAACTCAGGAATCGAGCTCAGGTCCCCCACATTGCACGAGAATTCTTTACCAGCTGAGCCACAAGGGAAGCCCATAAATCCACTATAGCGGTGGTCAAATAAAATACGTCCCCTCATACAACTTGTGAACCAGTCATTTGCTGTGCTTCCTCCCTGGTGTACAGTTTCCACAACAAGGCCTAATGCAGTGTTACCAGTATGGCAGGAGCTCAGCATATGCAGCAGATAAAGATAATGATGGTAATAATGATAAAAATCAAAAGAGTCTTGTCTGCCATGTTGTCCCTTAGCTATACAGCCACATTTCAAATTCTAAATAATGTTAAATCTTGCCTCATTGGAAAAATATACAGTCATGGATTTCCAACCAGAGAACTTCAAAAACATTATCATCACTAGTGCATAACTTTTTTATGTAGTCATAAACCTAATATAAGTCAATTAGGTCTAGTACTTTAATAATGGTTCCACAAATCACATTTATAGCCCATCCCACATCCAGTGTGATACAAAGAGATACCATTTAGAAAGACAACTTTTGACACCTTCATATCATGGCATTGCAGGAACTGTGGGGGTAATTAATTTTTACTTGTCCTGTGATGAATCCAAGCAAAACTCTAAAAGCCATTTGGCCAATTACCAACTCTTTAGGGTAATGAAGCCTTTGCAGAAAGTTTGAGTTTATGTTGCTGGTATGATCAAAGCTTTAATGAAATTGCTGCATGGCAGAAACTACTGGACTATTAAGAGAAAACTACAAAAATAAATGAGTGCCTAGCTCTGAATTTACAAAAAAAGGGAGCCTTCTGGTTTTCTTTGATTGTCTATTAATTTCTCATGATAGAACCCCATGTGGCATTGCTCTGACAAATTTCACTGAAGCATGTTTTCTCTTCTGCAAATTAGTAAAGCAAAGTCCTGCATGTGATCTTCCTAATGGGGTTTTGTATCCCACTGTTCTTTATTATTATTTTAAGAGGAGTAGGTGTTTTTCTCATTCTCAGGAGTAATGATTGGACTAGTTGGAGTTCTTTTATTGATATCACAGTATATAACCCAATAGGTGTCAGGAAGAATTCATGCTGTGTTGCAACTCCACAAGTATCCATCTACCACTAATACTTGTGTTGTGGTGTTTTAAAACTCGCAGTGAAATCTAAATGGTACAGTAAACCAAAAATTTAGTGAGAGACTTAACTTTCCATTCTTCCTGAATAAAACCATTACCGCCTTGAGTGTCATATAACTCTTTAAAGCAGACATTCTTAATAGCTCATTCACAAGCCCAGCCCAGTCAGTCATTTTCTTTCCCATACTTTCTTTGAGAAATACAATGGAAGTACTGATTAAAGATGCAAAACACTGTGAAAATAAAATATGAACCCATACAAAATTTGATCAGGAAAATTCTAGGTTCTAGTTGATTCTACTTTCAAAATAGACAAAGAATTTTGCCACTTTCCCCTACCTGTCCAAACAGATCCCAAGGGCAAGCCACCATCATAAATTACTGGGATTATTTTAAGAAATTCATAATTGATCACATGCTTCTGTCCTGCTTCCCTCCTCAAAAAGTCAATTCTCAATAGAGCAACCAGAGTGATGCTGTGCTTAGAGGCTCTTCCATGTCCAACTGTTTGTGACCCCATGAACTGTAGCCTGCCAAGCTCCTCTGTTCATGGGATTCTTCTGTCAATAATACTAGAATCCATTGCCATTTCCTCTTCCAGGGGATCTTCCTGACCTAGGAATTGAACTCCTGTCTCCTGCATCTCTTGCTTTGTCAAGTACTCTCTACCACTAGTGTAACCTGGGAAGAGTGATGCTATTAAAATGAAAACCAAAACATGTCTCTCTTTTGCCCAAAACCACATGATGATTCACTGTTTCATTGGGATAAAAGCTAGAGTCTTTATGATAGTCTGCAAGGTCCTACATAATCTAAATCTCTTTACCCTTCTACTGTGTCTTAGCACCCTCCTCGTCAGTCATTCCAAGCAAATCAAACAGGGCTTTTTGCTGTTTCTCCAACAAGCAGCCATGCTTCTGCATTGCTCAACATTTCTTTTTCTCTGTTTTACACATGGCTAACTCTCTTATTTCTTCTAGCTCTTCTCTCAGATTCATTTTTCAAATAGTAAAAGTACTCCTGTTCTCCCCAATATAAATTTCAACTGCTCTTTTTTTGCATTTTCTCTCTCTTCTCTGTCTTAGCTTTGTGCATAGCACTTATCATCCTCAGTCATAATATACATTTTTCTTAATCATTTTGTTTATTATCCCTATCTCCTCCACTTCCCCCACTAGAATGTAGATTCCACAAAGAAAAGATTTGTTTTTAATTTATCTGTTTTATTTACTGAGGTATCCATAGTAAATGAATATAATCAGCAATGGGAAATCTATAGCTATAGCTCCTACATTTCTTCACTGTGGATCTCTTACATACAAGATAAAAGCAGCTCAAATAAAAATTCTATGCTCAAACTAGTTATTAATGCCAACAATACACCCAGCAATCTGGGGATACAGTGATGAGAAGAGTGACCTGTTGGCTGCTTTTATGGATACATATTCAATGGATTCATACAGCAGTAGGAAAATATATTGAATTATTAATTTTTGCTTCTGGTTATTGAGAAAGATAAGAAGAGTAGAAGATATTTTACCCTTCCTGTGTCCTAAAAAGTCAAGGTTTTCTTCTTTACAGAGTGTGATTGACTTTTGCATTGTGCAGCTAGAAACAGAAGTTGCCAGTAATCCAGGAAAAAAAAAGTCTTCTCTATTGTTCGAGAACTAGAGTCCTATTCAGAGGAAGGAGAAAGACCTGATTCTAAGAGTTAGAAGGAAAAAAAGTGATTTGCAGACATGTGCACATTTCCATGAGTAGTGTAGACTTATGTCCTTCCTGCATTTGGTTACCAACATTCAGTAACAGATGAAGGGCATGGTTGGCAATTAAGCACCAAAGTCCTGAGAATGAATGAAGTTGTACACAGCCCAATTTTCAGACAATGGAGAGGACTAAATTAATGAGTATCTTTAAGCACATTCAAGCTATCAGTGGTGTCCAGGCAATGACAAAGGACAAGTCTGACACTGGCATTGAGCAACAGCTGGAGCAAAGTAACAACAAACAACACCAAGGGATAAAAAGAAGTTTCTAATTCACTTTATAAATACTCTGCTAGCTGCTTTCCAATGACAGATTGTTACAAAACCTGGGCAGCGAGAAAGCATTTCTAAAACTACAACTGAGACCTAATTTTTCACCATGTTAGAAATTGTGGCCTCAGGACTTCCCAAGTGGTGCTAGTGATAAAGAACCCATCTGCCAATGCAGGAGACATAAGAGACTTAGGTTCAATCCCTGGATGGGGAAGATCCTCTGGAGTAGGAAATGGCAACCCATTTCAGTATTCTTGCCTGGACAGTCCCATAGACAGAGGAGCCTGGTGGGCTACAGGTCCATGGGGTTGTAAAGTGTCAGACACAACTGAAGTGACTTAGCACATATGGGGTCAAATTTAAGTTAATTTAGAATAAATAAACTAATATTTCCTTCTGTTCATCTCAAAGATTACAGTAGTTTTATACTTGCTGCTTATTGTGACATACTCAACATTACTAAAAATATTCCTACAGATCATGGCTGCACTATGGACTAATTATAATCTGTATAATTTGAGCTTATTGGTTTTGAAACCAGAGCAAAGACCACGTCAAAAAAAAAATAATTCAGACAGGTAAGAAGTGAATATATCACTTTTAACTTTGAAGTTAACAATAATAATAAGAAACAACAAGTGGATCATGCCAAAATTCAGTTTAAAGAGAGAAATTTATGAATGTTTACTAACACCTTTTATGAATGAAAAAATGCATGCATGCTCAGTCATGTCCAACTCGTTGTGGTCCCAAGGACTGTAGCCCACCAGACTCCTCTGTCCCTGGATTTTCCAAGCAAGAATATTGGAGTAGGTTGCCATTTCCTTCTCCAGTGATTGAACCTGTTTCTCGTACATCTCCTGCATTGGCAGGTAAATTTTTTACCATTGTGCCACTTGGGTTTCCCACCCTTAGATAGATATAAACTGAGGACAGGCTATTCAAAAGGTCAAGGAAACAAAAATATCACTGAAGATTATTTTTAAGGTTGGTTTTTTCAAGCTCTGAATTTCTAACAGTGAACATTTTCCTGAAGAAGGAAGTAGCAGATACCATGGATATGGGAACTCTGTACTGTCTCAAGCATGAATGCAAACTCAGTTAAAATATAAGATTTTAAAGCAATATGCTGCAAAAATACCTTCAGCCTCCAATATAAAAATGAATTCATAGAAATGATAGTATCTTCTGGGGATGAAAAGCCAGTTCCAAAAGAAGAGATATTTGAGCCTTGGAGAGGGTCCATTACACAGGGACTTTAACACCAGCTCTTTTTTGTTTGTTTGTTTGTTTTTTGGCTGCAGAGTGTGGAGTGCAGGATCTTAGTTCACTGACCAGGGACAAACCCATGACCCCTGCAGTGGAAGGGCAGTCTTTTCTTTATTTCTTTCTTTTTGTTTTTTAAAGGAAGATAATTGTTTTACAATGTTGTGGTGGTTTCTGCCGAACAACAGCATGAATCAGCCATATGTATACATATACATATGCATATGTCCTATCCCTTTTGAACCTCCATCCCACCCCTGTAGGTCATCACAGAGCACCAGGTTAAGCCTCTTGTGCTATACAACAACTTATCACTAGCTATCTATTTCACATATGGTAATGCACATGTTTCAATGCTACTCTCAATTCATCCCACCCTCTCCTGCCCCCACTGTGTCCACAAGTCTGTTCTCTGTGTCTGTGTCTCTATTCCTGCCTTGCAAAAAAGTTCATCATTGCCATTTTTCTAAATTCCACATGTATGTGTTAATACACTGCATTTGTTTTTTCTCTTTCTGACTTACTTCACACTGTATAACAGGCTCTAGGTTCATCCACCTCACTGGAACTGACCAAATTTGTTCCTTTTATGACTAATCCTCCACTGTATATATGCACCACATCTTCTTCATGGATATCTAGGTTGCTTCTAAATCCTAGCTATTGTAAATATTGTAATGAACACTGGGGTGCACATGTCTTTTAGAATTGTGGTTTTCTCAGGGTACATGCCCAGTAGTAGGATTGCTGGGTCGTATGGTGGTTTTATTCATAGTTTTTTAAGGAATCTCCACACTGTTCTCCAGGGTGGCTGTATCAACTTACATTTGCACCAACAGGGAAAAAGGGCTCCCTTTTCTCCACATCCTCCCCAACATCTATCGTTTGTAGATTTTTTGATGATGACCATTCTGATTGGTGTGAGGTGATACCTCATTGTAGTTTTGATTTGTATTTCTCTAATAATGAGCAATGTTGAGCATTTCATGTGTTTATTGGCCATCTGTATGTCTTCTTTGGAGAAATGTCTATTTAGGTTTTCCGGAAGGGCAGACTCTTAACCACTGAACCACCAGACAAGTCCTTAGCAGTAACTCTTAACCAAAGCCAGGGGCCTGCTACCGTTAGAAGCAGATTGCTATATGGACCCAACTTCTAAGGGTTCTGTTACAGCTCTCGGTGTGCCTGGTTGAATTTTCTGAGTAGTTTAGATCCAGCTTTGACCATATTGAAAACCAGAGAGCAGTACAGATCAACTTCCTGAATAACAATCAAATGAAAACGAAAATGTGCATTTAAGTGATGCTTAAAAACTGATTCAGAGATCACTGGCCACAAAACACTCAGAATCACTTAGCCAAAGGAAAAAAAAAAAAGGAATATTCAGGAGCAATGGCCCAGACTTTGCCAGCTACAGCAGATGGCAACTGAACAGGCAGTAAAAAGCCATGGCTGTTCCAAATGTCATTCTGTTGGTCCCCTAAGAGCTCACTGCAGAAGGAAGGCAAATCTGGTACCCTGACAAGTAAGATCTGCTATCAGCATTGTGCCTGAGAAACCACACACGTACACACACACAGACACACAGACACACACACACATACACACATACACACAGCCCTGTGAATCAGAAAAGGAGACTTAAACACAAAGTGAAGGTAAAAAGAGCACTGCTTAGGTGCAAAGGTAGAACATTTCAGATATAATTACCACCACTGTGTGTTTAAGGAGCTAAAGTACCTCTTTGGCTTTGTGTATTCATAAAGAGAATGCTAAATAAGAACTGTAAAGCTAAAATATATTTGGTGGATATTGATAAACCAGAGAGGGATGAAGGGAAAGTAGTCCTGAAAGTAGTCCAAAGTAATTCTGAAAGAAATTAAACTTTCTGGCATATATTTTTCTTCTAAATATGACCCAGGAACTAGAAAAGGAGGCCAAAAGACCCTCCAAATTAAAAAAAAAAAAAATACCAATTTGGGATAAAGACTGGTCATGGCAGAACTCTGCCCCTCCAACCATGAAAGGATTCATGGCAGGACTGCCTATGTCAGATCCCAGGAGGATAAGAAGTAAGATCTCCAAATATAAACAGGGGCTAGAGATCTTGAACAAGGGAAATATAGATGGCATAGCTGTAAACTACATCTAAATTAGTTTCCTGAGAGATTTTAATTCTAAGACATCAAATTTTAATAATATGAAGGAGAGCTCTCCAAATGAAATCAGCTTATCTAACCTTATTCTTGAAGGTAATCATACATACTCAAGTTTTAGAATATTCAGGGAGAATATAAAATGTATCTGAACATTGCTTTAGTGATGAGAATAACTGCTTAGGGAAAGCAGAGGCAGAGTATCTTATGCATTTATAAAGAGACAACTCAGTGGGGAAACTATTTTTAAAGCACAAAAGTTTACTTGGGGAACATTCAGAGAAGTATTTATTTAGACAAAAATTGTGTTTTGTTTTCCCTGCTGTTAAGAGACAAAAATAAGAGGTATGAGACTTTCCTTGTTCTAAATCAATGTGTCCAGAATCTAAGCTCCCTAACCCAAAGTGTTAGTCACTCAGTAGTGTCTGACTCTTCATGACTCTATGGAATCTATCCCACCAGGCTCCTCTGTCCAAGGAATTCTCCAGGCAAGAAAATTCGAGTATGTAGCCATTCCCTTTTCCAGGGGATCTTCCCAACCTAAGGACTGAACCTGGATCACCCTGCAGGTAGATTACTTACCCTATGAGCCACCAGGGAAGGCCCCCTAACCCAAGGACCTTGAAAAATATCATGTGACAGGACCAAGCACATGAAGGAAAGTATCCTCCAGTTCTTTCCATCAGATCTTGTTTGAGAGTTGGTAGTTCATAAGAAGGTATCGATATAAAAAGTACTTCAAAACTATGGTGGGGAAAAGGGATTAAATTTGTAAGAAAAGACTGAGATTCTCCAGGACAATAAGGAAAGAAGATACCAGACTTTCAGGGAATAATGATGAACCATACCTGATCTGCAGAGATGAGAGGTCAAGGTGGGTTACTGGTGAGGGCTTCCCCTAAACTCAAGGCCTGGAGAGTATCTATGGTGTTCTCTGATAAGAATTTATAATCACAGGAGAAGACCCTAGGGAGGGAAAATTTTAAGTCCACTCTGAGGAAAGTGGGGGGCCAGACTGGACAGTGGCATTGTGTAAGATATATTTAGAGGTACAAACTATTATTTAAAGAATAAATAAGATACAAGAATGTAATATACAACACAGGGATATAGTCAAAATACTATAATACCTTTCAGTTCAGTTCAGTTCAGTCGCTCAGTCATGTCTGAGTCTTTGTGACCCCATGAATCACAGCACGCCAGGCCTCCCTGTCCATCACCAACTCCCAGAATTTATCCAAACTCATGTCCATCGAGTCAGTGATGTCATCCAACCATCTCATCCTCTGTTGTCCCCTTCTCCTCTTGCCCCCAATCCCTCCCAGCATCAGGGTCTTTTCCACTGAGTCAACTCTTTGCATGAGGTGGCCAAAGTATTGGAGTTTCAACTTCAGCATCAGTCCTTCCAATGAACACCCAGGACTAATCTTCTTTGGGATGGACTGGTTGGATCTCCTTGCAGTCCAAGGGACCTTTAAACAGAGTATTATCTATAAAAATATTGAATCACAATATTGTACACCTGAAACCAATATAATACTGCAAATCAACTATAAAAAAGTTACGGTACTTATGTGACCATTGAAGACTAAGGATCAGAGATTTATCCCACTCTCAAGACAGCCACAGGCAAGCACAGCGTCAGAAAAGAGGAGGGAGATCCTTAAAATGAGTGATATGGAATTTCCCACTACCCTGGAGTAAGGACTCAAAAGCAGATTTTATTTGTTTAAGAACAAAGAAAGTAAACTGCCAGAAAGCTGCCAGAACCTACACAGGCCTGGGGAAACAGACTCCTGGAGGGCACAGACAAAACCCTGTGCACACAAGAACCCAGGAGAAAGGAGCAATGACCCTACAAAAGACTAACCCAGACTTGCCCGTGAGTGTCCAGGAGTCTCTGGCAGAGGTGTGGGTCAGTGGTGGCCTGCTGCAGGGTCAGGGACACTGAGTGCAGCGTGTGACCTTTTGAAGGAGGTTGAAATATTTTCCATTAACTCCACCATAGTTTGGCCTCAGATCAAACAACACGGAGGGAACAGACCCCCACTCAACAACAGAAAATTTGATTAAAGATTTACTGAGCATGGTTCCAACCATCAGAACAAGAACCAGTTTTCCCCTTAGTCAGTCTCTGCCATCAGGAAGCTTCCATCAGCTTCATCTCCTTATCCATTAGAGGGAACTCAGAATGAAAACCACAATCACAGAAAAATAACCCAACTGATCACATGGACCACAGCCTTGTCTAAGTCAATGAAACTGTAAGTCATGCCAGGTAAGACCATCCAAGATGGATGGGTCATGATGGAGAGCTCTGACAAAACAGGGTCCACTGGAGAAGGGAATTGGCAAGCCACTTCAATATTCTTGCCTTGAGAACCCCGTGAACAATATGAAAAGGCAAAAAGATAGGACACTGAAAGATGAACCCCCCAGGTTGGTAGTGCCCAGTATTTTACTGGAGATCAGTGGAGAAATAACTCCAGAAAGAATGAAAAATGAAGCCAAAGCAAATATAGCACCCAGTTGTGGATGTGACTGGTGATGGAAGTAAAGTCTGATGCTGCAAAGTGCAATATTGAATAGGAACCTGGAATGTTAGGTTCATTAATCAAGGCAATTGGAAGTGGTCAAACAAGAGATGGCAAGAGTGAACATCAACATTTAAGGAATCAGCCAACTAAAATGCACTGGAATTGGTGAATTTAATTCAGATGACCATTTTATCTACTACTGTGGGCAAGAATCCCTTAGAAGAAATGGAGTAGCCATCATTGTCAACAAAAGAGTCTGAAATGCAGTTCTTGGGTGCAAGCTCAAAAATGAGGAATGATCTCTGTTAGTTTCTAAGGGAAACAATTCAATATCATAGTAATCCAAGTCTATGTCCCAACCAGTAATGCTGAAGAAGGTGAAGTTGAACAGTTCTATGAAGACCTCTAAGATCTTCCAGGACTAACACCCAAAAAAGATGTCCTTTTCATTATAGGGGACTGGAATGCAAAAGCAGGAAGTCAAGAGATACCTGGAATAACAGGCAAATTTGGCCTTAGAGAATAAAATGAGGCAGGGCAAAGGCTAACAAAGTTTTGCCAAGAGAACATACTGGTCATAGTAAATACCCTCTTCCAACAACACAAGAGAAGACTCTATACATGGACATCACCAGATGGTCAATACAGAAATCAGATTGGTTATATTCTTTGCAGTCAAAGATGAAGAAGTTCTATACAGTCAGCAAAAACAAAACCAGGAGCTGACTGAAGCTCAGATGATGAACTCCGTATTGCAAAATTCAGACTGAAATTGAAGAAAGTAGGGAAAACCACTAGACCATTTAGGCATGACCTAAACCAAATCCCTTACAATTACACAGTGGAAGTAACAAAGAGATTCAAGGGATTAGATCTGATAGAGGGCCTGAAGAACCATGGACAGAGGTTCATGACATTGTATAGAAGGCAGTGATCAAGACCACCCCCAAGAAAAAGAAACGCAAAAGTACAAAATGGCTGCCTGAGGAGGCCTCACGAAAGGCTGAGAAAAGAAGAGAAGCAAAAGGCAAAGGAGAAAAAATAAGCTGTACCCATCTGAATGCAGAATTCCAACGAATAGCAAGGAGAGATAAGAAAGCCTTCCTCAGTGATCAATGCAAAGAAATAGAGGCAACAACAAAATGGGAAAGACTAGAGACCTCTTCAAGAAAATTAGAGACCAAAAGAATATTTCATGCAGAGATGGACACAATAAAGGACAGACATTTTATGAACCTAACAGAAGCAGAAGATATTAAGAAGAGGTGGCAAGAATACACAGAAAAATGATACGGAAAAGGTCTTAATGACCTAGACAACTACGATGGTGTGATCACTCACCTAGAGCCAGACGTCCTGGAGTCTGAAGTCAAGTGGGCCTTAGAAAGCATCACTATGAACAAAGCTAGTGGAGGTGAAGGAATTCCAGCTGAGCTATTTCGATTCCTAAAAGATGATGCTTTGAAAGTGCTGCACTCAATATGCCAGCAAATTTGGAAAACTCAGCAGTGGCCACAGGACTCGAAAAGGTAGGTTTTCATTCCAATTCCAAAGAAAGGCAATGCCAAAGAATGTTCAAGCTACCACACAATTGCACTCATCCCACATGCTAGCAAATAATGCTCAAAATTCTCCAAGTGAAGCTTCAACAGTAAATGAACAGAGAATTCCAGACGTCCAAGCTGGATTTTAAAAAGGCAGAGGAACAAATTGCCAGCATCTGTTGCATCATCAAAGAAGCACGAGAGCTCCAAAAAAATATCTACTTCTGTTTTATTGACTATGCCAAAGCCTTTGAATGTGTGGGTCACAACAAACTGAAAAATTCTTAGAGATGGGAATATCAGATCACCTTACGTGCCTCCTGAGAGATCTATATGCAGGTCAAGAAGCAAGTTAGAACCGGACATGGAACAACGGACTTGTTCCAAATTGGGAAAGGAGTACGTCAAGGCTGTATATTGTCATCCTGCTTATTAAACTTGTATGCAAAGCACATCATGTTAAATACTGGGCTGGATGAAGTTCAAACTGGAGTCAAGATTGCCAGGAGTAATATCAACAACCTCAGATATGCAGATGACACCACCCTTATGGCAGAAAGTGAAGAGGAACTAAAGAACCTCTTGATGAAAGTGAAAGAGGAGAGTGGAAAAGCTGCTTAAAACTCAACATTCACAAAACTAATATCATGGCATCCAGTCCCATCACTTCATGGCAAATGGATAGGGGAAGAATGGATACAGTGACAGACTTTATTTTCTTGGGCTCCAAAATCACTCCAAATGGTGGTTGCAACTATGAAATTAAAGACACTCGCTCCTTGGAAGAAAAGCTATGATCAGCCTAGACAGCATATTGAAAAGCAGAGACATTACTTTGCTGACAATGGTCCACCTAGTCAAAGCTACAGTTTTTCCAGTAGTCATGTATGGATGTGAGAGTTAGACCATCAAGAAAGCTGAATGCTGAAGAACTGATGCTCTTTAACTTTGCTGTTGGAGAAGACTCTTGAGGGTCCCTTGGACAACTAGGAGATCAAATCAGTCAATCCTAAAGGAAATTAGTCCTGAATATTCACAACAGAGGATGCGATGGTTGGATGGCAACATGCGATCATGCGATGGACTCGATGGACATGAGTTTGAGCAAGCTCCTGGAGTTGGTGATGGTCAGGGAAGCCTGATGTGGTGCAGTCCATAGGGTCGCAAAGAGTCAGACATGACTGAGCGAGTGAACTAAACCAAAGCTGCACAATAAATAGCAGAACCATGTTCGAACATTTCTCACGCTATGACTACTCTTTCCTCTATAGCATTATGCTTCTCTTATTTTTGATGATGTGGACAGATAATATAAGTTGAGATATGGCAAACTCTTGCAAACATCATAACAAACTTTCCCATCTCCTAAAAATTATTTTACCAGTTGAGCAATTAAATGCTTGTTAAATAGTATATTGATTTGGTGTTATGGAAAAGACAAAGCACGAAAAGAGTGACGTCATGATTAAGTATTAGTAGATTTTCCATTTGAGCAAAAATGGCATTGACTATGTCTCTAATCCTAAGTCACTATGATGAAAACTACAGAAACAGAAATGGAGGTATAAAGAATGATGTACCATAAAGGAATTTGTAAGGACAGATGAGTTTTACTTAAAAGTTCACAGATATTTTTGCTTCCTTACTTCACTTCATATGTGATTGTTTTTTCTCTCTGTTCAAGGTTTAATTTTAGTCATAGCCTTGACAGATCATATATAATCACCTAGATAAATGTTATTGTATTTGATATGATACTATATACAACAATATTCATAATATTATATAAATTATTCTGCTAGCTAAGTCAAGGAAGACACAGCAGTGGTAGACCATAGTTTTCAAATAAGGTGAGAAAACCAAAAATGGAAATTGAACCAAATCTTTTGGTTCTAACAATAAATTTAAATTTTGTCCAAATCAACCAATCATTCATTCATTCATTTACCAAATACTAACCGAGTATCTACATGTGGAAATAAATTTACTAAATGCTGGAGATTTTATCACTAACCAAACAGACAAAAGTTTCTGTCCTAATAAAGTTCTTGTTCCAAAAGGAAAAAACAATGAGTGAAATTAACTCTTTCATAAATTTGAAGTTGGTAATGGCTATGGAGGAAAAATAAAGCAAAGAAGAGAGATAGGTAGTTCAAGGGGAGAAGCTGCAATTTTAAATAATCAGGTAAGGCTTTTCTGAGAAAATGATGTTTCAGCGAAGACTAGAACAAGAAGGACTTCTGACATGCCAGATATTCATGCCAGATGTAGAGAGGAAGGCGAATGCAAAGGCCCACAGGTGAGATCATGCCTGACAGGTTCAAAGGAAATTTAGGAAGCAGGCAGGAGCAGAAAGAACAAAAGGAGAACAGACAGCGATATGGGCAAAAATAGGGAGCGAGATCATATAGTCTGTGGTAAGAACACTGGCAAGAGAGCTGGGAATTACTGGAGGGTTGCAGGTAACCTCTCAGCAGAGAAGTGTCTTAATATACACTGGATTTGAATAGGACTGAAATAGAGTTGAAAGTAGAATATTTGGAATCAAAGGTAGAAACAGAATGTCAGAGCCAATGATGGAATAATCCAAGTGAGAGATGATGGAAGCTTGGACTACAGGTGTAGCACGTAACATATGAGAAATGATCAGGGTCTAGATATATTTTCATGGAAGAACTAAGATGTTTTGTTGGCAAATCATGTGAGAAGTTTGAGAGAAGAGGAATCCCTCAATATATCTTCTGTGCATATAAGGGTGATGTAACTGTGATCTATTCTTCCTAATACATATTATGATGTGTAAATTTGTATAGCTATTCTGCAAGATAGTTGAATAAATTTCTATCAAAGCAGACTTACAATAAGGCCTTATTCATACTTACCAAAAGGAAAAGCATGGGCTTTTCTCCTTTTGCCTGAAATCTGCTGATAAGGTCTGACACAGACCCTCCAGCTTCCTGTTCTTTGTCTATGACTCATTAGTTAAGATTATAACTGTTTATTCCACAGAAACTAACCCCGTAGAAAAACATTTCTTGTTCAGGTAACAATGAAACTTCCATTCTTGCAAAATTAACCCCAATTGTAAATCACCTCACTTGTAAATGATTTATCTCTCCCTAGAAAAGTTTGAAACTCTGCTTATGCTCTGACCTCAGGTATTTTATTTATTATAACAGCCTGAATAAAGTCAGTCTCCTTCTTTGTCCAGTTTCTGTCTTCCACAGCTCAGTAACATAACTGGAATTGGACTGGAAGCCCACCCCTGGACCCTGTCTTCTCACCCAAGTACTGAGACCTCTTAAGCCTGTTGTGTTCCTTCCCTAACTGGCAATCTGGAGTCCCCACTGAGGACAGATCCTGACCTCCGAGCTTCAGATATTTGTCCATGATAGCACAGTAAATTTCGATTTTGACTTTTTGTTTGTGCACTCTTTGTTTTCTTGCCAAGTTTTGTTAAACCATGCTTCTATGAGAATTTCTCAACTCTCTTCTCACCCCTTTGGAAAACCTCTGTTAATTACATGCTCACCACTACAATAATAATTCAGTTCTTTGCTTCCAAAAATGGCTGAATTTCACTAAGGACAATGTAGAACTCCAGCGGTCTCTTTGGGACACCTGAGAACTCTCTAAATGTACCCATCTATGAGGTGCCTTTGAATCTAAGGGCTCTAACATCTCTTCTTACCAATGATCAGGTTTTTTTCTTTTTTCTTTTAATTGAAACACAGAGATTAAACAATGAGATAATGTCTCTAAAATATCTCAAACTGTGTGATCCCTCAAGAACTGTTTATCTCACTGCCAGTTCATTTCTCCTGCTCCTCTCTGACCCCCATCAAAACCTCACAACCCCTTTCCTCACCCAGAACCTTCCACATGCACCACCTCATCTCTGTCCCCCACCCAATACTCTGCCTATGCCAAGAATCCCCTTTTCCGCTTCCCTGCCTGCATCAGTTTAACTGCCTCACTCCCTATTTCCCCACCTTAACACGTGGCCCTTCCTCCCTTGCTGAAAGCCAGTGACCAGCGTGCCCTCCTGAACAAGTTCTCTTTAAGCTTTGGTCACACACAGATTTACGCGCTACTGTTCAAGACTTTCTGAATTCCCGTAAGAATAGAAAAGAATTCATTCATCAATTGTTCTCCATGACAAGGACCTCTTAGTCCCCTCAGTATCCTGACCTTCCAAGGATGCCAGCTAGTCCGAGACTTGAAAGCAATGGACAAAAGAGTCTCCCATTCCTCTGTCGATGGACATTTAGGTTGCTTCCATGTCCTGGCTGTTATAAATAGTGCTGCTATGAACATTGGAGTACAATTGTCTTTTTGAATTGTCCCAGTAGTGGGATTGCTGGGTCATATGGTGGTTCTATTCCTACTTTTTTAAGGAAACATAGAAAGACAGATATCATATGATATTGTGTATATGTGGAATCTAAAAAGAAAAGATACAAATGAACTTGTTTAGCCTTATGGACATGGGGAGAGGGCAGGAGAGTGTGAGATGTATGGATAGAGTCACATGAAACTTACATTACGATATATAAAATAGACAGCCAATGGGAATTTGCTGTCTGGCTCAGGAAACAAATAGGGGCTCTTTATCAACCTAGAGGGGTGGGATGGGGAGGGAGACAGGAGGGAGGTTCAAAAGGGAGGGGATGTATGTATACCTATGGCTGATTCATGTTGAGATTTCACAGAAAACACAAAATTCTGTAAAGCAACTATCCTTCAGTAAAAAAATAAATTTATAAAAAAAAAACAGAAATAGACCTACAGACATAGGAAAAAAACTACAGCTACCAAAGGTGAAAGGGATGGTGGAGGAATAAACTAGGAAGATGGGATTAACAAATACACACTACTATACATAAATTAGATAACCAACAAGGACTACGGTATAGCATAGCACACTATACTCAATATTTTGTAATAACCTGTAAGGGAAAAGAATCTGAAAAAGAATATCTGTATATATAATATGCCTTGTGAATTTTGGAACCCAGAGGTTGATAGCATTCTCTCATGTGGGTGGCAGGAGGGCTAAGGTACAATATATCTCAATAAATGATGCTCGTTATGGAAACTAAGAGCATCAAGGAGGGGAATGAAGAAGGAATTCATAGGGCCTGGACTCCATCTCAGGCCTGTCCGTGCTTGTCGTGCGCAGGCCAACTCTCCAGTGGACTCTGAACTCTGTGCTTAGCACCTGTGGGAATGACAATGGAAGGATAAGACCCCCCCTCTGGGCAGGGAAGACACTAATCACCCCTGCCTCCAGACAGTATCTATCGGAATGTAATCATAGGCTCATCAGTTATTAACTGGTTGGAATGTAACCTCGGGCTTATTGATCACTAACTGTTTGGAACACATAATACGTGAATGATGGGGTTATTGTGACTGTATTTACCCTTCCTTTGTAAGCCTCAAGGGATTTGGGCTGGTGGGTTTGGACACGTACACATGGGGTATAAAAGATTTTCACAAATGCTGGTCAGGGTCCTTGGCTGAGAGGAGACTCTGCCTTGGACCCAATGGTGTAATAAACTGCACTCCACTATCAAAAAAAAAAAAAAAAAACCTGTAATGGAAAAGAATCTGAAAAAGAATATCTATATATATAATATATAGATATACATATGTATGTTATATATATTATATATATATATATATACTTCTGAATCTTTTCCTGTACACCTGAAACTAACACGTTGGAAATCAGTTATACTTTAATAAATATATATATACGCATGCATGCTTGCTAAGTTGCTTCAGTCATGTCCTACTCCTTGCAACTTTATGGACCACCAGGCTCCTCTGTCCATGGGGATTCTCCAGACAAGAATATTGGAGTGGGTTCCCATGCCTTCCTCCAGGGGATCTTCTCAACCCAAGGATCAAACGCGCAATCTCTTACATCTTCTGCATTTGCAATTAGGTTCTTTACCAGTAGTGTCACCTAGGAAGCACTATATATATGTTTGAGTCACCTCATGGTTTTCTATTAATAATTTCTAACCCTAAAAAGCTTCTTGATGAAAGTGAAAGAGGAGAGTGAAAAAGTTGGCTTAAAGCTCAACATTCAGAAAACTAAGACCATAGCATCTGGTCCCATCACTTCATGGGAAATAGATGGGCAAACAGTGGAAGCAGTGTCAGTGTAAGGTACAGTTCAGGCGAGGCAGAAAAGAAAGACGACCTCCACAGAAGTAGGTTACCTTTATTCAGGCAAGGAGGGGCGACAGTCAGCCTAACGACCAGGCTGAGCTCCGAGAGGGATCAGGGAGGCTTCATACTTATAGGGAGGTTTGTGGAAGCGATAAGGGAAACGTCAATCAGGTGGGATATTTTGAGTATTCTTTTGCTGAGATGACATTTGTAGTTGGGCAGGGGGGGATAAGTCTTCTGGGCGGGTGTAGGGGGTGGAAGGTTTCTGGACAGGGGGTGATAAGTCTCAGAAAGATGCAACCGGCCTGAAGCATCAGGGTGGAATTAAAGTTATGCTTTGTTTTCTCCAAAGTTAGATGATTCAGCAAGGGGCCTTTGAGACTGTTGTTCTCTTTTCTAGGCCCAAAAGACTCCTTCAGTCAGACTTTATTTTTTTGGGCTCCAAAATCACTGCAGATGGTGATTGCAGCCATGAAATTAAAAGACACTTACTCCTTGGAAGGAAAGTTATGACCAACCTAGATAGCATATTAAAAAGCAGAGACATTACTTTGTCAACAAAGGTCTGTCTGGTCAAGGCTATGGCTTTTCCAGTGGTCATGTGTGGATGTGAGAGCTGGACTGTGAAGAAAGCTGAGCGCTGAAGAACTGATGCTTTTGAACTGTGGTGTTGGAGAAGACTCTTGAGAGTCCCTTGGACTGCAAGGAGATCCAAGCAGTCCATCCCAAAGGAGATCAGTCCTGGGTGTTCACTGGAAGGACTGATGCTGAAGCTGAAACTCCAATAATTTGGCCACCTCATGAGAAGAGCTGACTCATTGGAAAAGACTCTGATGCTGGGAGGAATTGGGGGCAGGAGGAGAAGGGGACGACGGAGGATGAGATGGTTGGATGGCATCACCGACTCGATGGACATGAGTTTGAGTGAACTCCGGGAGTTGGTGATGGACAGGGAGGTCTGGCGTGCTGCGATTCATGGGGTCACAAAGAGTCAGACACGACTGAGCGACTGAACTGAACTGAACTGAACCCTAACACTGTCCCAGTTTCTATCTGGCCCAGTGCTATTCATTTATAGGCATTGCCCTCTGTTCTATTTATAGGCATTGCCCTCTGTTCTATTTATAGGCATTGCCCTCTGTTCTATTTATAGGCATTGCCCTATGTTCTATTTATAGGCACTGCCCTCTGTTCTATTTTTTTGTTTGCTTTGTTTCGTGGCCAAGTCACATGGTTTGTGGGATCTTAGTTCCACAACCAGAGCGTGACCCTGGGCCACGGGTATTGACGGCGCCAAGTCCTAACCACTTGTCCATCAGGGAAGTTTCTGATTTTTTTCCAATATACTGCTTCACAATATATTTTTTGGTTTCTATGGAAAAATCAACAGTATGTGTTATACCTCAGGAGTTTACTGAAGCTGATATTTATTTGTTTTAGACCCTTAATGCCAACCTGAGAAATTTAACCTTATCTTGAAACTCTTATCCAGTATGTAGATGACCTTCTCTGCTCATGTGATTTTGCCAGCTTGCTTGTCACATTCAATAACTACTCCAAGTCTCTGCCCATAAGGGCACTAAAGACAAAGCAATTATACAGTCTTCCAGTGCATTACCTAGGACTCTCCCCTGAAGAGAATATTTATCCCCTAAACAACACCATCATCAAGTTCCCTATCCCTGAGACCAAAAGACAACTCCAAGGGTTAAAAGGATTACTCAGCCACTGAAAGATTGCAGCTATGAGCCAAGAATAACGCCAGAATTCTTGGCCCCTGGAGGAGAGGAATTCGATCTGGAGCCAGTGACAAAACTTTATCACTCAGAGTTTTTGTTTAATAAAGTTTTATTAAAGTATAAAAGAGATAGAGAAAGCTTCTGAGAGAAACATCAGAAGGAGGCAGAAAGAGTGTCCCCTTGCTAGTTTATAGCAAGAAGTTATATACCTATTAGTAAGCTGCTGATTAGAGAAAGGAAATGTCTCAAAACTGAGAGAGTGGCCCCAGACTCCTCACTGACAATATGCATTTTGAGACAGCATTGTCCTGGGCCATACAACTGACAGGAATCTTGAAGAAAGGCAGGCCTCCAAGCAAATACATAGCTTCATTAACATAGCTTAAGAGAAGCTTAAGAGAAGAAAAATGCATTGGTTAGCTCAAGGTTTGAGAAAAGTTAAGTTCAAGAGGAACCATATGTCATCGTGGCTACACAGAATTTTTAAAAGAAACCTCCTTTTAATTTTATATAGAGAAGAGAAAAAAAATGTCTGACACTTGTGGTTTGTTTCCTCCTGCCGATTAAAAGAGAGGAAAAGACGTCTGACACTTGCAGCCTATTCCCCCCAGCTTGGTGGGCCCTAGCCTTTCTGCCTGTTACCCTGGCACTACTATCAGAATTAGATCCATGACTTTTCCACTATCACTCCCCATTTATTTATACACCAAGATTACGAGTTCATCTCCAAACCTCTTAATTAGGTCTCTTCTCCCAAGTCTGAATTTCAAAACCTCACCTCCATAACTTTCCATCTTCCGACTGTTGGAGTCCCCAATTATTCATTACCCTTTGCTTTTTTATTTACAAAGGAAGGGCATGCTTTACAACTTTTCACCCAAAAATGCAATGGAAGTCAAAACCTATTGGATACTTCAGCTTCACTTTAGATATTATGTCTGGGGGGTTTCCTCTTCCTTACACAAATTTGCCACTGCTGCAAAATTAATTGAAGCCACTGCTGACTTAGTTCTTAGTCATTCATTCAATCTATATGCTGCTGCTGCTGCTGCTGCTGCTGCTGCTAAGTCGCTTCAGTCATGTCCGACTCTGTGCCACCCCATAGACGGCAGCCCACCAGGCTCCCCCGTCCCTGGGATTCTCCAGGCAAGAACACTGGAGTGGGTTGCCATTTCCTTCTCCAATGCATGAAAGTGAAAAGTGAAAGTGAAGCCACTCAGTCGTGTCTGACTTTTCTCAACTTCACAAACTGCAGCCTACCAGGCTCCTCCATCCATGGGATTTTCCAGGCAAGAGTACTAGAGTGGGTTGCCATTGTCTTCTCCGCAATCTGTATGTACCCCCATGCAATTCAGACCCTGCTACTTACCAAGAACACCCAACATTTTTTTGCCTCCAACTCATCCTATGAAATCCTGCTGCTTTCTCTCTCTTGCACCACTATTCAGCACTATCCAGACCTTCATCCAACTAGCCTTCCTTCCTCCTACCTGAGGAGCAAGCTTATAACTGCACCACCATCACACAGTCTATAATTCCTCTTTATCCAAACCTCACTGAAACTCCTCTCAAGACCCGATTGCCACCTTCTTTGCATATGGTACCTACCTCAGATACACAAATGGAAAATTCCAATAAAGATATTCTGTCACTAATTTTCAACAAACCACTGTTCAAACATCTGTCTAAGGTTAATTAAATCATAGTTAATTAAGTCAAGTTGCTGAATTCATAGCCCTCACCAACCTTGTACACTAGCACAAGACAAGATAGTTAACATTTACACAAGTAGCAAATATGCTTTCCATGTTGCACATGATTTTGGTTTGATATAGAAATGAGAAGCGTTCATGACAGCTACAAAGACACTGAACAAAAATAGAGCTCAAGTAGCTAACCTATTAGAAACCTCACTACTACCCACTCTCGAAACTAAAGCTAGACACTATAAACATCAGTATAGGCAAAGCTATGGTTTTTCCAGTAATCATATACAAATATGAGAGTTGAACTATAAAGAAGGCTGAACACCAAAGAATTGATGCTTTCAAACTGTGGTGCTAGAGAAGACTCTTGAGAATCCTTTGGACTGCAAGGAGATCAAACAAGTCAATCTTAAGGAAATCAACCCTGAATATCCATTGAAGGACTGATGCTGAAGCTGAGGCTCTAATACTTTGGCCACCTGATGCAAAGAGTGACTCATTGGGAAAGATCTTGATGCTGGAAAGATTGAGGACGGAGGAGAAGGAGGTGACAGAAGAGGAGAGGTTGGACAGCACCACTGACTCAATGGACATAAGTTTAAGCAAGCTCTGGGAGCTGATGAAGGACAGGGAAGCCTGGCGTGCTGCAGTCCATGGGGTCACAAAGAGTCGGACACAACTTAGCAACTGAACAACAAAACTAAAGCTCACATTAGCCAGTCTCTCAACACTAAAGGAACCTCTTGCATGACAAATACACTAAGATAAATGCTTCACAAGAAAATTCTGTCTCAATCATCTGAATACTTCCCTTGATCACGCTTCTTTAGAGATATAAACTTATATTGATAACTAAATAGCCTATTGGACCACTACTTACACCTGAGGCTAAAAGTCTATTGGAAACCAGCTGAATGTTTTATCTACTCAGACGAACTTTGGAGACACCCAAATGCCACTTGTCTCTCCTTGAACTTGTATGAAATTTAGTCCATAGCAACAGCAAATGTCACAGCAAAGAAAATCTAAAAGATCTTCTACACATATAGTGGTGTGGACTCTTCAGCCCTTATATTGTACAGGTAACTTCAACATTCCCCATTTGCTAGGAAAACAATCCTGGTAAAAATCTAAAGATCAAACTAGGGTGAGCATTGCCTGTCTTGTCCCTTTTTCTTTGGCAAATGGATTTTATTCATTTCCCAAAGTCCCATAGGTACAAATGTTCTAATGGTTGTCTGAATGTTTTCAGCTGGTTGGAAGTTTTCTCTACAAATAAACTGTTGCCACTGATATGGCTGCCCTGGTAGTGAAGTAAAGAATCTGCCTGTAGTGCAGGAGACCTGGGTTTGATCCCTGGGTTGGGAAGATCCCCTGGAGAAGGAAATGGCAAACCTCTCCAGAATTCTTTCCTGGAAAATCCCATGGACAGAGGAGCCTAGTGGGCTACAGTCCATGAGGTTGCAAGAGTCGACATGATTTAGTGACTAAACCACCACCACTGATATGGCTAGTTCAGTTTAGTTCAGTCACTCAGTTGTGTCCGACTCTTTGCGACCCCATGAATCGCAGCACACCAGTTGTTAGTAAAAGAGAATTTTCCCTACTTGGGGAATACTGTTGTTTTTACCTAGCAAAAGGAAAGCTTATTTTCTGGAAAGGTTATTAAGGATATTTGAAAAGTACTTCCACAGTCACAGAAACTCAAACTATCTTTACCACCCTCAAATCTCTAGAAAAATGTAATGGACCAGTGGTTCTCCAGGCATCCCAGAAGGCACTAATGGTAGAGAATCCCATTGCCAATGCCGGAGATGCAAGAGATGTGGGTTCAATCCCTGGGTTGGGAAGATCCCCTGGAGTAGAAAATGGCAGCCCACTCCAGTATTATTGCCTGGAGAACCCCATGGATAGAGGAACCTGGTGGGCTACAGTCCTTGGAGCCGCAAAGAGTCAGACACAACCAAGCGGCTGAACATACCAATTAGTGGTACTCTAAAACCCAGTTTCAGGACTTCCCTGGTGGTCTAGTGGTTAGAATTTAGTGTTTTCACTGCCATGGTCCTGGGTTCAATCCCTAGTTGGGGAACAAAGATCCTCCAAGCTGCATGGCACAGTCAAATAAATAAATAAAACTCAGTTTCAAACTCTGAGGAACTAAATCTGTCTTGACCCAAAGTCTTACCTTTAGCCCTAATGATCCTTTAATCCTCCCACTGCCCAGTCAATTTTAACTATCCCCTCATTAACTAATTACCAGCAAGCCAATTAGGATCCTTTATTCCTCATGGATTTTGGGAGACATTAATCCAATACAATAGACTTAAGTACTTCCAAGGTATCATTAAATGCACACGTATTTATCACCATCAGTCAAATCCACCTTTCCCCAAACATACGACCATAGCCCTGACATCATCTTCAGGTCAGAGACCAAGTACTCTGGAAGATATCAGTAAAAGACCAGTCTTGAACCCAGATCAAAGAGGCATTACGCTATTCTCCTGAGCACCAATGGCAAAGTGAAACTACAAGGAGTGCAATTTGAGTTCATGTTTCATAACTTAAAAATACAGGTTATATTATGAACAGAAATCCACAGAAATAAACAACCTTAAACTGAGGCTCTTTCAAGAGCTTCTAGAGGAAGTTGACAACATGAAGTACACTTATTTTCTGCGAAACTGGGGCTAAACAGATGTCATCACAAAGTGGTCAGCTTCCACTTGCAGATGCTAGAATATGATCCTATAGGATTCTCTCACTATATCCTCCATGAATTTCTTTTGTCTTCTCATCATATTCTTGAGGTATAGTTCATCATAAAATGCATGCTTTTAAAGTGATATCCAAACCAGTGGCTTTTAGTATAACCACAAGTTTGTGCAAAAATCACAGCTATTTAATTCAAGAATATTTTCATCACCTAAAAAAACTTTATTCTCATTAAGAGTACTTTTGATTTTTCCCTCTCCCAGACTCTAGCAACCCCCAATCTACTTTCTGTCCCTATGAATTTGTATATTCTGAACATTATATAAATGGAATTATACAATTTGTGGGTGTTTGCTTCCGGTGTCTTTTACTCGGCTTCATGTTTGCAAGGTCCACCCATATTGTAGCATGAGTTGGTATTTTGTCCATTTTTGTAGGTAAATAATATTCCATTGCATGGATATACCAAATTTTGTTTACCCATTCAAAAGTTATAGGCATTTTGATTGTTTCCATTTTGAAGCTATGCTATTAATGATAATGCTGCTATGAAAATTTGTTTATAAGTTACTGTGTAACCATACATTTCATTTCACTTGGATATATACCTAGGTGTGGCACTGCTGGGTCAAATGGTAATTCCAAGTTTGATAGACTATTCCCCAAAGCAATTTTCCACACACATTACAGTGCATAAGAGTTCTAATTTCCTCACAGTCTTGCCAACTGTTGCTTTTGTCTATTTTTTTTTATTATAGCCTCCTAAGTAGATATGAAGTGACATCTTATTGTGGTTTCAGTTTGCATTTCCCTAATGACTAATAATGCTTAACATCCTTTCATGTGTTTATTGGCCATTTGAATATCTTCTTTGGAGATATTCTAGTTTTCTGTCATCCATTCATTTCAATACTTTCCTCAGCCATTAGCCTTTGGCCTTTAGCCTTTGGCCCTCCTTACTCTTTCCTTTTTTCTCCATTCCTCATTCACTTATAAACATTCAAGACCTCCAAAACCTTTTGAAAATAGATTATCCAGTCTTAATGATCTTTCTTAATGTTACTTCAGGTGCCCCTTCCATCTTGGCTCAAGCGTCTTTCCCCAAACTCCTACTCCCATCATTAAAATCTCCTCAAATATTAACATAGCTATTTTCCCATACACAATGTTAGGAAACTTGTCTTATACTTTATATATGTTACATGAAAAATTCAAATCTAATCTGGACTGCTTTTAGAAAAGGTCATACTCATTTCTCTCACAGGTTCACAGATGACCCCTTTCATATTTCCAGTTTCTACGGCTATACCTTTCATGCTACCAACTTTGATGACTGTATTGAAATAGTTTTTTCTCCTTAGTTAGATTTATTCCTAAGTATAAGTGTTTCATTTCTATGTACTTGGTATGTTGGTTATACTTCCCAGCTTTGGAGAAGAGGCCTTATATAGGAGACTTTCTATGAGTCCCAACAGTGCATTCCCCTCTAGCTGTTGTTGTTCAGTCACTCAGTCATGTCCGACTCTTTGCGGCCCCATGGACTGCAGCACTCCAGGCTTCCCTGTCCTTCACCATCTCCCAGAGCTTGCTCAAACTCATGTTCATTGAGCTGGTGATGCCATCCAACCATCTCATCTTCTGTCATCCCCTTCTCCTGCCTTTAACATTTCCCAGCATCAGGGTCTTTTCTAGTTACCAGAGCTTAATGCTCTGGAAGTGCCCTTACATGGGCCACGTGGGACCTTCTGTTGTGATGGGTTAACTACTGTGGGTGGCCTGGTAGGTGTGGGTGACCCCTAATCTGGTTGGCTGCCAAACCCTGCCTTGTCCAGATGCTGCCAGACACCAGTGGACAGGACTAGGTCACAAGGTTATGATTGCAGAGCCTAGGGGTGTCCCAAGGTTACTGCTGGCCCACTGTTTGGCAGCCTTTTTCTGAGTTGGGTGTTTGTGGGGCCAGAGTTCCCAGAATAGTGTTAATCTGCTGGTTGGCTGGGCCCCTTCCTAACATGAATGGCAATAGTGTTTAGGGTATCCAAGATTGTATTTGCCGTTAAGTAGGGCCAGATTTCCAGCTGACTGATTGAGGGGCCTAAGACAGCCCAGAGCTGGTGTTATGTACTGGTGGACTGGGGCCCAAGATGTGCCAGTGCTGGTGCCAGCCTGTTGGTGAGTAGGGTGGGTCCTGACATGGTAGGCTGCAGTGGTGTGGTGGTCTTGAGTTGGTATCTGCCTGCCAGTGGGTAGGGTCAGGACTCCAGGAATCCTACAACACATGCCCACTCACTGCTGAGTGAGGCCAGCTCCTGGGGCTGGCACTGGCCCATTCTTGGGTAGGGCTGGGTCCTGTGTCTCTGACTTCAGGCCCCATGGTGTTTCAAAGCTGCTGTCAGCCTGCTATGGGCAGGCCAAGGTCTAGGTGGTTCTAGGGCTAGTTCATGCTCTCGGATAGGTGAAGCCAGGCCCCAAGGTCTCTGGTTTAGGGCCCTGGGGGTCCTGGGGTTGGTGTGTCAGCCCACTGATGGGTAGGGTTGGGGCCCAGATGGTCCTTGGGCTGGTGCCTAACATCTGGTGTGTGTGACTAGTTTGGAGACCAGTACTTGCCCACTGATGGGAAGAGTTGGGTCCAGTTGGTCCTCAGACTACAGGTCCCTGGTTGGGGGGTGGGAGGGGCGGGTCCTAAGGCTAGTACTAGAGCACTCATGAGGCCAGGTTCTTGGGCCCTAGGTCCCAGGGTGTCTGTGGGCTCAGGATTTCTTAACACATTAGCATGATGGTGGTTGGGATTGTGTTCCCACTTGGCTAGTTGTTTGGGTTAGCCTGAGGTGTCCAACTATTGGTGCCGAAAGGCAAGTGGGTGGGCCAGGTCAAGGTATTGACCAGGTTTTGCCTCTTGCCTCTCCAAGATCAGCAGGTGGGTCTGATCCAGGATCCTTTCGAATTACTTCTACCCCCACCTTCTGGAAAATAGAGATTCCACTCTCAAAGGGCCCATGCAAAAACCCCACATGCCCCAGAACATGGGGTAGAAGAAGTAATTGTAATTGGAAGGACTAATTTCCTTTAGGATGAACTGGTTGGATCTCCTTGCAGCCCAAGGGACTCTCAAGAGTCTTCTCCAACACCACAGTTCAAAAGCATCAGTTCTTTGGTGCTCAGCTTTCGTTATAGTCCAACTCTCACATCCATGCATGACTACTGGAAAAACCATAGCTTTGACTAGATGGACCATTGTTGGCAAAGTAATGTCTCTGCTTTTTAACATTGTATCTAGTTCAGTCATAGCTTTTCTTCCATGGAGCAAGCGTCTTTTAATTGCATGGCTGTGGTCACCATCTGCAGTGATTTTGGAGCCCAAAGAAATAAAGTTTCCAACTGTTTCCATTGTTTCCCCATCTATTTGCCATGAAGTGATGGGACCGGATGCCATGATCTTAGTTTTCTGAATGCTGAGTTTTAAATCAACTTTTTCACTCTCCTCTTTCACTTTCATCAAGAGGCTCTTTGGTTCTTCCTCACTTTCTGCCATAAGGGTGGTGTCATCTGCACATCTGGGGTTATTGATATTTCTCCCAGAAAGCTTGATTCCAGCTTGTGCTTCATCCAGCCCAGCATTTCACGTGATGTACTCTGCATATAAGTTAAATAAGCAGGGTGACAATATACAGCCTTGACATACTCCTTTCCCAATTTGGAACCAGTCTGTTGTTCCATGTTCAGTTCTGTTGCTTCTTGACCTATATACAGATTTCTTGGAAGGCAGGTCATGTGGTCTGGTATTTCCATCTCTCTAAGAATGTTCCACAGTTTGTTGTGATCCACACAGTCAAAGGCTTAGGTGTAATCAACTCAGGCTAAGCCAAGCAACTAGCCAAGTGGGAACACAACCCCAGTGGTCTTCAAAGAAAAGTGTTCTAGGGACTCATTCCAGTGTAGGATCCCTGGGCCGGAGAGTCTAATGTGGGGGTCAGACTCTTCGCTTCTTGGGAAGGACCTCTGCAACTGCAATTATCTTCCAAATTTGTGGGTTATCCACCAAGTATGAGTCTTAACTATACTGCTTCTCTTCCTATTCATCTTGTTGTGATTCTCTTTACATCTTTAGTTGTAGAATACCTTTCTTGCTAGAAATCAGTCTTTCTCATCAATATTTGATCTATAAATAAGTGTACTTTTGGTGTGCCTGTAGGAGGAGATGAGCTCAGGGTCTTCCCACTCAACCATATTGGCCACACACACCCCTTCCCCATACTCTTCCTTTTACTCTGGATTTGAAGACACCCTTGAGAGGAAAGCTCATTGCTTGGGAGAACCTGATGGCTGCATGCAATCACACTTGGGGTGACACGGTACCCAGAGCAACTGGAGTATGTACTATAGTGTGAGCCACTCCAGAAGTGGCTTCCATGCCCCATTAAAGGAAATAACCATTACAGTGGACAACATCACACACACACAAAATCATTGACTTCCTCACTTAATAATTTCAAGAGATTCAATGTACAAACTCCACAACCAACCAGTAATTCAAATGATGCTGGGCACCAGAGGGAAGATATACCCTGTGGTCAGAAGCAATTGCTGCATGTTTGTTCCAAAAACTTCTCTGACCTCCACATCACACACAAGAACATTTGAGACCCTAACCAAGAAATTTATTGCATTGCCACCATACTCATTACACCACACTCATTACATGGCCCTTTCCACATCATTTTCCCAGGAGTCATTAATATGGTTGTCAACTTGCTGCAAGTCTTGATTTTATTCCTCCTACAACCTCTAATGATCATTTTTCTGCTTCTTTTAAACAGCATGTGGGTGTGCTAAGTCTTTTCAGTCATGTCTGACTCTTTGTGACCCTATGGACCATAGCCTGTCAGGCTCCTCTGGCCATGGGATTCTTCAGGCAAGAATACTGGAGTGGGTTGCCATGCCCTCCTCCAGGGGATCTTCCTGACCAGGGACCAAACCCATGTCTCTTATGTCTCCTGCATTGGCAAGAATGTTCTTTACCACTAGCACCACCTGGGAAGCCCCTTCTTCTAATAGGTACTGTCCTAATTAAATACTTTACCTCCAGAATGTTTTTTGAATTACAGAAAGATGTCAGAGCACAAGAGATGCTTCAGCTACTTCTCCAAGAACAATCCAGTAAGAAACTTCTGACTATATGGACTATATCACCTTTGTTGACCCAAAACCCTAAGATTTTTTAATACATGTAACTCCATGGCTGATTCATGTCAATGTATGACAAAACCCACTACAATATTGTAAAGTAATTAGCCTCCAACTAATAAAAATAAATGGAAAAAAATAAATAAATAAATAAAACAGTGTCTTGAGCAGGAGTTGGGACTGACAAGGAGTAATAGTCTTGCCCTCTTTTGCTTGAACCTGTTGACAAGGACTGACTCAGACATTCCAACTACCTATATTTCATCTTATAACTGATTAGCTAGATTAGAGCTAGATAACACAGAGAAAAATATTTCCTTTTCAGATAACTAAGTCTTCCTTTTCTTGCAGAACAACCCCAAATATAAGTCTTCCCATCTGCCACTTTTTTATCTCTCCTCTTAAAACTTAAGGCAATACCACTTGTTGAGACACTCTGAGCTTCGGATCTGGAGTATTCCCCTTATTGAAGTAATCTGAACAAATCAATTTTCTTGTTCAGTTTTTATTTTGATAGTAATCATTTAGAAAACCTTATCAATATAATCAATGTCAGCAACTATGCCTAAGAATTACCACTTTCTTACCTCAAGACAAGGCATTCGCTCAGACAAAGAGCAAGCTCACATTATGACCTCATGAAATCCATGATAATAGGACACTACTAAGGTGTGCTGCTAAGATGGTACTATGTAAAGGACCCAGGAATATTGAAATTCTGCCTTGACCACCTCATTCCCCTTTCTCCAAAATCTCCAGTGGAGAAGTAAGCAACCTGGAGTAGGAAATGGCAACCTGCTCCAATAGTCTCACCTAGAAAATTTCCTTGGACAAGGAACCTGGTAGGCTACAGTCCATGGGGTCACAAAAAGTCAGACACAAGTGAGCATACACGCAAGCCAAGCAAAGCAGAAAGCTATGTCATTATCAGAAGAATGTATAGCCAATACATTATTGTAAAACTCCGGTACTTTGACTATCTAGAAAAATCATTTTCCCTAAATAAAATAGCATTAAGTCAAAATAGACCATAAAGTTGCTCTCTTTTGGCCTCCGAAGTCTAAATTTTTAAATCCCCAATCTAGTAGGACATTCAAGCGTAAATCAGTGGAAGAAAGAGAATGATTATTTCAAAGCTTATATTTAACTCAGACAGATCTTTCAAAAAATTTGGCATAACAAGATCAACACTCCTGTTTATGAGTCATGAATAAAAGAAAAGGAAGGCAAATAAGATCCTCAGTTTCTTCATGTCAAAGCCAGCAGTGGGCAAGAAACGGCTATTTTTTCATGTTTATTTGGCTGTGTCATGTCTTAACTGATGGCACACAGGATCTTCCTTGTGGGAGGTGGGCTTCTTACTGGTTGTGGTGCCCAAGTGCAGGCTCAGTAGTTGCTGAACAAGGGCTTAGTTGCCTAGCAGCATGTGGGATCTCCATTTCCCAACCAGGCATCGATTCTGTGCCCCCTGCATTGAAAGTCAGATTCTTAACCACTGGACCACTAGCGAAGGCCCAGGAATAACTCTTTAAGATGGAACGGAAAGGACTTCTACCCCTGAGCTCTTACTGTCTCTGTCTGTCACGTGGCTGAAGTTAGCAGGAGATCCAAAAGACCTCAGCAGGGGTAACGAATCTGCCTGCAGTGCAGGGGTGCAGCAGGAGCCATGGGTTCACTCCCTGGTGGGGAAGATCCCTAGAGGATGAAATGTCTACCCACTTCAGTATCATTGCCATGGATGAGGAGCCTGGCAGGCTACAGTGCATGAGGCTGCAAAGAGTCAGACATGACTTAGCAACTAAACAACAATAAAATGCAGTGGAGGATTTCAAAGTCTCATTAAGCTACACTACTTTTGCTTAGAAATTATTAAAAGTTATCCTACTTGATTGATTTTGATTAAATGCCTGCATTCCTTACCATTGTTTTTGCTATTCAGCTTTTTAAATTTTTTTCACATTAATGATGTATTATGTGTTCCTTGTAACACAATCATTAATGTGAAAAAAATTACATTAATGGAATTTGCTGGACTTTGAAGTCAGAGTTATCTTTTTAGCCCTAGAAATCCCAAAGAATCAAATATTAATATCCCTCCAGTCTTGGAACAGAATTGTAAAGAGAAAGAGGAAGATACTCTTAACTTTTCCTCCACCACAAGAGCAGCGTAAAGTCTGAGCTCACAAGAAAGTTTGCAGCAACAGGCTCTTAAGGACTTGTTTCTAATTCTAACAGCAATAAAACAAGCTAAAAGTCCAATGCATTACTTTAAGAATGATGAGATGATAGAGAATAAAAAAAGGATTTAAGCAAAAAAAGAAACAAGCACCTGAGCTCCTGAGGCAGTAAGAAATTTTTCTTTGCAGATGAAAGAGGATACCTTACAAATAAATCTATCACGTTTCAAGTGCTAGTCATAAAGCAAAGCAAAAATACCCAAAAGGAAAAACAAGAAAATGACCTCTGTGCTGATGGAAAAAAAATTTTTTCTCAAAAGTCTTCACTCCCATTCAATACAAAGTAGAGAAATAGTATCCTCTAACCATCTACAGTGGAATACTTAGACTCATACCTTCACTAAATGAATCAGATTCAAAGCAAAAAGCAGACTGTAACCCTTAAGTGGAAATCTACTATTATATTTCAAAAGTATACTGTAATAGAATATTTTTAGTTCTATCATTCTATTGATATCTAAATAGTATATAGGTGGTTCTGCCTATACATATATTTTCTATCTCTTCCAAGAGGAAGTGAAATAATCTTTATAAAGGCAGGTGATTCCCTTACTCTTCTTCATTTCTTAGGAACACTTTAAGCCTGCCCTTTGCCATCTGACTGCATGCACACAACTCATTTAAAGATTATACACACACTTGTGTGTGTGTATATATATGTGAATATATATATAATAGTATAATGTTTATATCATAATATTAAAGATTGGGTTTCCCAAGTGTCTCATTGGTAAAGAATCTACCTGCCAATGCAGGAGACACAGGAGAGGCAGGTTCAGTCCCTGGGTCAGGAAGATCCCCTGGAGGAGGGCATGACAACCCACTCCAGTATTCTTGCCTGGAGAATCCCCATGGACAGAGGAGCCTGGCAAGCTACAGTCCATGGGTAACAAAGAGTCAGACACAACTGAACACATAAGAACATTAAAAATTAGATAGGCATTATATAATATCTATGTAATCTTTATAATAACTATAGATATTATATGGGGCTTCCCAGGTGGTGCTAGTGGTAAAGAATCCGCCTGCCAATGCAGGAGGTGTAGGAGACCCAAGTTCAATCCCTGGGTCGGAAGATCCCCTGGAGGAGGGAATGTAATCCACTCCAGTACTCTTGTCTGTAAAATTCCATGAACAGAGGAGCCTGGTGGCCTATAGTCCATGGGGCTGCAATGAGATGGACACTGCTAAAGTGACTTAGCATTCATGCATAGATATTATCTGTCATAATATCTATATCTATATAATACATATCTGGCTCCCAGGTTCTTGCCAGAAAATATAACCTTGAGTTATGAGCTATTTAACCCTTGTCAAAAGCCCGATTGCCAGACATACTATTTAAGGGTGATGTTCTGATGGAGAGGCAGTCTACCCACTACTTCATGTCTTCCAAATTAACACTGAACATCAATATTCATGTTCAAGTCTTGAGAATGTGTACCACTTTCTGATGCAGTAGTCCCTCAATGAACTACTGTAACAAGTTGAGTTTTTTCCTTGTATCTTTGGACAACTTAAATAAACAGCTCACTCTGAGATAATTTTGCATACTTCAAGGACAAGAAGAGTGATGCTTCTCTAATAAACTGATTGGCTTTAATTCATGGATACTCTAAAACTTGTAAATGATTTCATCTCCATTTTGTTTAACCTGGTAAATCTTAGAGGCAACTTTGCATCTCAGTTTTAACAACTGCACAGAAATATACACCAATCTGTGCTAATCTAACCCAAGGGTTCATTATGTTCCTCCTGATTTGATTCCCTTTGACCTTATGCCCCTCAATTACCTTTCATTGTAAGAAGCAGAGAACTCTAAAAATAGAGTTGTTATTATTGGTCTATCCTCAATTGAATGATACATGGAATAGTAATAAAAGAAGCTTCCCAATATATAATTAAGGTTTACGGAAATATTCAGAAATACAACTGATTAATTATCATTACTCCTATTTTCAGCTTTACCCTTTCATTAGCAAAGCACTCAGTTAACTCTGATAATACTACATTGTTTTAATGTCAATGTTCTTGTGCAATTTATATTTCAACATATTGAGAATAAAGTTTGCATCTTGAACAGTACTAAAAACATTGCTTTCCTGGTGATGTAACTAACAAGCCACCAAAAAACCATGTCTGTACCTAGGAAAGGCATTAAATAACAGTGGATAGAATCAGATGATAAATTGCTATATTTTGACACCTAAAGGATTATTTTCAATTATTTTTCTGGGACAATTAGGCTTATTCAAATTCCATAATGGGTTGTGTCAGTCATCATCATACATAAAATACTTTAAGGATGTACAGTAAGATCTTCATATAAATATCTTAGGACCTATGATTACACCTCATTAAACTCTGGCACCATAATTTGGAGATCCCATTCATAATATTTAGTCTGAATTTACAGTAAATAAATAAAGTGTATTATCTTTCTAAAGCATTCATGAACTTGTTGTCTACAGAAGAATATTTTAAATTGCATAAATTAGATAGGATTTCAAGCATAGTACAAGAAGTTGATAAAATAAATGACAAGAATTTTTGCTTTTCTCAACCATAGAATGGTTGGATGGTATCACCAACTCTATGGACACGAGTTTGCGCAAATTCTGGGCAATAATGAAGGACAGCAAAGCCTGGTGTGCTGCAGTCCACAGAGTCACAGAAAGTCGGACACAACTTAACAACTGACCAACAACCAGAGAATAAGTGTACTGTGTCAATATACTCTAATATACCTTTCTATACACATCTATCCTAAAAGCAAACCTGAAAGAGATGGGAATCCCAGACCACCTGACCTGCCTCTTGAGAAACCTGTGTGCAGCTCAGGAAGCAACAGTTAGAACTGGACATGGAACAACAGACTGGTTCCAAATAGTCAAAGGAGTACGTCAAGCCTGTATACTGTCACCCTGCTTATTTAACTTATATGCAGAGTACATCATGAGTAACACTGGGCTGGAGGAAGCACAAGCTGGAATCAAGATTTCTGGGAGAAATATCAATAACCCCAGATATGCAGATGACACTACTCTAATGGCAGAAAGTGAAGAACTAAAGAGCCTCTTAATGAAAGTGAAAGAGGAAAGTGAAAAAGTTGGCTTAAAGCTCAACATTCAGAAAACTAAGATCATGGCATCCGGTCCCATCACTTCATGGCAAATAGATGGGGAAACAGTGGCAACAGTGGCTAACTTTATTTTTCTGAGCTCTAAAATCACTGCAGATGGTGATTGCAACCATGAAGTTAAAAAACAATCTTTGGAAGGAAAGTTATGACCAACCTAGATAACATATTAAAAAGCAGAGACATTACTTTGCCAACAAAGGTCCATCTAGTCAAGGCTATGGTTTTTCCAGTGGTCATGTATGGATGTGAGAGTTGGACTATAAAGAAAGCTGAGCGCAGAAGAATTGATGCTTTTGAACTGTGGTGTTGGAAAAGACTCTCGAGAGTCCCTTGGACTGCAAAGAGATCCAACCAGTCCATCCTAAAGGAGATCAGTCCTGGGTGTTCAATTGTAGGACTGATGCTGAAGCTGAAACTCCAATACTTTGGCCACCTCATGCAAAGACCTGACTCATTTGAGAAGACCCTGATGCTGGGAAAGATTGAGGGCAGGAGGAGAAGGGGACAACAGAGGATGAGATGGTTGGATGGCATCACCAACTCAATGGACATGGGTTTGAGTGGACTCCAGGAGTTGGTGATGGACAGGGAGGCCTGGCGTGCTGCGGTTCATGGGGTCTCAAAGAGTCGGACACAACTGAGCGACTGAACTGAACTGAAACCTAAAAGACATATTAGTTGCCTTACCTATAATGCTTCATTAAAGTTAGTTATCTCAACCAATATTTCACTGATTGTGTAATATAAGCATTAAATAAATGAAATTTGCGAAAGTAAAGATACTGAAAAACTTGAAAGTGTCTGAGATTTTACTTTACTTGCAAATTAAGAGCAGAGTATGCCACAAGTTCACTGATACTGGCTTCCTCAGTCAGAGACAAAGGACTTCATTACTGATAATATGAGCAGTAGCCAGGGTACTAGCATTCTCTAAATTGTCTGAATCCCATTTTCCATAGGTTGACAGACAGAGAGATAGGTGTGCCTGTGCACATATTAGGTTGCATTTCAGGAAAAGAAGTCAAACTTAGGCAATCTGAACCTTTTATAATGGATGGTAAACCTGCTTGATCGTTACCAAAAAAGGACACATGTTTATCACATTGAAGAGTAAACAGTCCTTCCCTTTGCTCATGGGAAATACTAATTTTATTTTCAAAGGCTGTTCACCATACAAGTACCCTTGAAAGGATAGTTCAGAACAAGGACAAACAAGCCTCCGCTCACAAGACAAGCAGAAATGTGAGAGATCCATGGTGAACTGTCTCCTAATTTAAGGCAAATGAAAAGTCCCAGTTACAGCCTTTGATATATTATGTGTCAAAAGTTCATAATAGAATGAGTGTCATTTTTAAAGTTTTCACCACAACTTTTGTATTTCTCTTAAATAGAAACATCAAATTTTCCTGTAGGTTTAACTACAACACAACTTGGATATTTTCTTATTCTAATAAAATTACTTTTATGCTCAATAATTCTATGAATGCTGACAGTTGGTAAGCTCTTAAAAGTACAGATTCTTGAGTTCCCGTTGTTGGAGGTTCTGGTGTAGCAGGTCTGTAATGGGACATGAAACTCTATACTTTGAAGTGTTTTCAAGGTCCATACGGAAATGAAAAGGTGTTTGTACAACTTCATTAATTATTAGGGAACACGAATTAAAACCAAAATGCAATACTGCTACATACCCACCAAATTTTTGCTTAAAAAAGATAAAAAACAGAGCTCAAAGGTGAATACTGGAACAACCACTTCAGAAAAACGGGCAGCATCTTTTACTGAACACTGAACATGGCAGTTCATATGACAATTACTTTATTTCTAGATATATAATCACAGAATGACAAACCAATATTTACCAGAAGACATGTACAAGAATATTAATAGCAGGACAAAAAAAATAGAAACAATGGAAATGTCTATCAACTGTAGAACAGGAAGATAAATTTGGTATCATCATTTAATAAAAGTATATATGGCAATGAGAGTGACTACAACCAAACACAAAAACATAAATGAATCTCACAGCATAACGTTGACCAAAATAAGCCAGTCATTAAAAGGCTACCTACTATATACTTTATTCACATCATATTCAACAATATCTGCCAAATATTATATGACTGAAAGGAGATTACTACTTATATACACAAAGATTCCTACTAATCATTATAAAAAAACTTCAAATATCTTAATATAAATGTGTGTTGTACAACATACAAATGAAGATATGCCCATGAAAAAGTATTCAACTTCCATAAAAGAAACATAAATAAACATCTAAAAGATCCCATTTCACTCACCAAACTTGGAAGTACAACAAAAACTGGAATTATTTTATGTAAACAGATTCTTTCCTGTAAAGTTGGTAGACTCCTGAAAGTGAAAGCATTAGTAGCTCAGTCCTGTCAGACTCTTTGTGACCCCATGGACTGTAGCCCACCAGGCTCCTCTGTCCATGGATTCTCCAGACAAGAATACTGGAGTGGGTTGCCATTCCCTTCTCCAGGGGATCTTCCCAACCCAGAAACTGACCCTAGGTCTACTGCACTGTAGGCAGATTCTTTACTGTCTGAGCCAAGAGGGAAGACACCTATATTAGTATATTTCTACAGGTAAATTTAAAAGTGCATATCACATCATTAAATATGCAAACCTATTAATTCACTAAAGGTGAGATTTTTGTCTAACTGGATTATTGTTAAACAATCCTGCAGCATCTCAGTGACTGACATGGCTGAAGCTAATAAATGAATGTTAAATGAATAAATGCATAAAAGAATAAACTCAACTAAGAATAGGACAATATGAGAAATTGAATCGGGGCAAAATTTTTTTCTATATAATTGTTCATACTAGAAAGGAAAATAACCCATATGCCCTTACTTAAAAACATGGAAAATTAATATTAGAAACAAGAGGTTCCCCAATTCTGTTGACATAGGAAATAGTCGATAATACTGTATAGAGTCAAAGGCAAGTTAAAACATCATATGCAACATAGTATTTCATTTTAAAAATATATGTACATATTTATATGTATATATATATACTTATATGCATATGTGTGCAGAGAGATGTGTTTGGAAAGATAGTCACAAAAATGTTAATTAATCGTGTTTTCTGAATTATGCAGTTTAAGGACATTTTTACTTTCTCTTTTCTATAACATGAATTATTTTATTATGGGCATGTGTCACTTTTTCTAGTAGTTATTTTTACAATTCAGTTCAGTTCAGTTGCTCAGCTGTGTCCGGCTCTTTGCAACCCCACGAACCGCAGCATGCCAGGCCTCCCTGTCCATCACTAACTCCCGGAGTCCACCCAGACCCATGTCCATTGAGTCGGTGATGTCATCCAGCCATCTCACCCTCTGTTGTCCCCTTCTCCTCCTGCCCTCAGTCTTTCCCAGCATCAGCGTTTTCTCAAATGAGTCAGCTCTTTGCATGAGGTGGCCAAAGTATTGGAACTTCAGCTTCAACATCAGTCCTTCCAATGAACACCCAGGACTGATCTCCTTTAGGATGGACTGGTTAGATCTCCTTGCAGTCCAAGGGATTCTCAAGAGTCTTCTCCAACACCACAGTTCAAAAGCATCAATTCTTTGGTGTTCAGCTTTCTTCACAGTCCAACTCTCACATCCATACATGACCACTGGAAAAACTATAGCCTTGACTAGACGAACCTTTGTTGGTAATGTCTCTGCTTTTTAATATGCTGTCTAGGTTGGTCGTAACTTTCCTTCCAAGGAGTAAGTGTCTTTTAATTGCATGGCTGCAATCACTATCTGCAGTGATTTTGGAGCCCAGAAATGTCGAGTTATATTGAAATTGTATGTCCAAGCAACTTCCAAAGCACCTCTCATTCCCACTGAGTCTTAACAATGACGAAGATTTACTAGGTGTGGAAATTCTAATAATAAAAACAGTGCATGGCATTAACATCTATCTATTTTATCTTAGAGCTTAAGTTACCATCTATTACACTCAAACTCTTCATCTCTACAATTCAATGTATATTGTGGTAAGTAGAAATATAAATATGTATCAAAAATACACCATAATTAAATGTCAAAACATAAAACATTTACTCAAGCTAAATACAAACACCCGCAGACATCTCAGATTAAAGTCTTTCTTTCACTTTAATCAGGAAATGTGAAAATTTAAGTACTCTCTACTTTGAAATGAACAAGAAGTCATTCTGACTTGATGAGGAAACACTTTGCACCTAGCCCATGTTCAGTGTTTCTAAATATTGCTTCTGTGATACTAAGACAGAGTGACAAAATACCTAGATTTGATTGCACACAGAGAAGGTATCAGGTGTAGTTATCAACGCTTTATCCAACAAATATAAGATATGAGATGTGTCCTAAACCATACGTTAGATATTATGAAGGACAAAACCAAATCATAAGAAACACTCTCTGTTCTAGAGAAGTGTCATGTGTGCATGAATGCTCAGTCTCTCAGTAACGTCTGACTCTTTGCAACTCTATGGACTATAGTCCATCTGGCTGCTCTATCCAAGGAATGTTACAGGCAAGAATATTGGACTGGGTTGCCATTTCCTACTCCAAGGGATCTTCCCCCACCAGATATCAAACTCACATCTCCTGTGTCTCCTGCATTGGCAGGCAGATTCTAACCACTGAGCCACCTAGGAAGCTCTCATTTAAATTGGAAAGAGAAATCTCTTGGATGGGTAAAGAATGGGAACAATTCCAGACAACTGATAATCAGGTAGTAGACAAAGGGTATATGTATATGTTTGTGCATATCTGTGTGTATATATATGAGAAAAGTAGATTAATGTCTCCTGGGATTTTTGGATACAGAGATGCAAAAGAAAAGTTAAGATGAAAACAAGGACTAATACATGTGACACAGGGCAAGGCAAATACAACTTAATTAATGAAGCTCCATAACCCATGCACTGTTAAGTTTGTACTAAACATAAGGTAAGAATACAATCCTTTACCCAGTACTCACAATTTGAGTATTCAAGTTTCATTATTAATATATTGTAAAACTATGCAATATTTTTAGAAGCTGTCTAAGTTAAAGTTTTCCAGAGAGACAATATTAATAAGATTAATAACATTAATTCATATGGTTAGAAATATATATATATGTTTTAAGAAATTTATTATTATGAATTGGCTCATGCCACAGCACCTGAGAAGTCCTACAATCTTCCATCTGCAACCTGGAGAGCCAAGATAGCTGACTGTATAATTCAACCCAAGTCTGAAGGCCTGAGAGTCAAGGTTGTTGATGGTGCAAATTCTAGTTCAGGTCTGAAGGGGCCTGAGAACTAGCAGCACCGAGAGAAGACTGATGTCCTAGCTGAAGCAATCAAATATTTTTCTCTTTTCAGGTCCTCAATTGAATAGATGATAACCACTCAAACCAAGGAGAACAAATTGCTTTACTATGTCCAGTAATTGAAACTTGAGGTCAATATACTAAGGGAAATAAGTCAGACGAAGACCCTAGAGAAAGGAATGCAACCCACTCCAGTATTCTTGTCTGGAGAATTCCAAGGACATAGGAGCCTAGTAGGCTATAGTCCATGGGGTTGCAAAGTGTTGGACACAACTGAGAAGCTAAAACTTTTTCTAAAGCTGTTAAGAGTAGACTTTAAATGCTCCTAACACAAAATATAGCCTCAGATATGCAGATGACACTGCCTGTATGGCAGAAAGCGAAGAACTAAAGAGCCTCTTGATGAAAGTGAAAGAGGAGACTGGAAAAGTTGGCTTAAAATTCAACATTCAAAAAACTAAGATCACGGCATCCAGTCCAATCACTCCATGGCAAATAGATGGGGAAACAACGGAAACAGTGAGAGTCTACTTTGGGGGGGGTCCAAAATCACTGCAGATGGTGACTGCAGGCATGAAATTAAAAGAGGCTTGCTCCTTGGAAGAAAAGTTATGACCAACCTAGACAGCATATTAAAAAGCAGAAACATTACTTTGTAGACAAAGGTCCATCTAGTCAAAGCTATAGTTTTTCCAGTAGTCATGTGTGGATGTGAGAATTTGACCATAAAGAAGGCTGAGCACTGAAAAATTGATGCTTTTGAACTGTGGTGTTGGAGAAGACTCCTGAGAGTCCCTTGGATGCAAGGAGATCAAACTAGTCCATCCTAAAGATCAGTCCTGAACATTCATTGGAAGGACTGAAGCCAAAGCTGAAACTCCAACACTTTGGCCACCTATTGTGAAGAATTGACTCATTGGAAAAGACCCTGATGCCAGGCAAGACTGAAGCTAGGAGGATAAGGGGACGACAGAGGATGAGATGGTTGGTGGCATCACTGACTCGATGGACGTAAGTTTGAGCAAGCTCCGGGAGCTGGTGATGTACAGGGAAGCCTGGCATGGTGCAGTCTACAGGGCTGTAAAGAGTAGGACAAGACTGAATGACTAAACTGAACTGAACCACAAAAAAAGAAGTGGTGATGTGATGGTAGTGAGAGTCTAAAGCTAAAGCTATGGTGGTCATCATGTCAAATGCTAATTTAATCCAGAAACACCCTCACAGACACATCCAGAAATAAAGTGTAACCAATATCAGGTCACTCATTATCCAGTCAAACTGATATAAAATTAGCCATCAAAATTCTACCCTTGTAAACTTAGCACCTATATCAGTTGAGTTCAGTTCATTTCAGTGGCTCAGTCGTGTCTGGCTCTTTGCGACCCCATGGACTGCAGCACACCAGGCCTCCATGTCCATCACCAACTCAAGTCCTTTGAGTCGGTGATGCCATCCAACCATCTCATCCTCTGTCATCCCCTTTTCCTCCCACCTTCAATCTTTCCCCGCATCAGGGTCTTTTCAAATGAGTCAGCTCTTCGCATCAGATGGCCAAAGTTTCTGCTTTAACATTAGTCCTTCCAATGAACATTCAGGACTGATTTCCTTTACGATTGACTGGTTTGATCTCCTTCCAGACTAAGGGACTCTCAAGAGTCTTCTCCAACAACACAGTTCATAAGCATCAATTCTTCAGTGCTCAGCTTTCTTTATAGTCCAACTGTCACATCCATACATGACTACTGGAAAAACCATAGCCTTAACTAGATGGACCTTTGTTGACAAAGTGATGCCTTTGCTTTTTAATATGCTGTCTAGGTTGGTCATAACTTTCCTTCCAAGGAGTAAGCATCTTTTAATTTCATGGCTGCAGTCACCATCTGCAGTGATTTTGTAGCCCAGAAAAATAAAGTCTGCCACTGTTTTCACTGTTTCCCCATCTATTTGCCATGAGTTGATGGGACCAGATGCCACGATCTTAGTTTGTTGAATGTTAAGTTTTAAGCCAACTTTTCTACTCTTCTCTTTTACTTTCATCAAAAGGTCCTTTAGTTCTTCTTCACTTTCTGCCTTAAGGGTAGTGTCATCTGCATATCTGAGGTTATTGATATTTCTCCCGGCAATCTTGATTCCAGCTTGTGCTTCCTCCAGCCTAGCGTTTCTCATGATGTACTCTGCATAGAAGTTAAATAAGCAGCGTGACAATATACAGCCTTGACGTACTCCTTTTCCTATTTGGAACCAATCTGTTGTTCCATGTCCAGTTCTAACTGCTGCTTCCTGACCTGCATACAGGTTTCTCAAGAGGCAGGTCAGGGGGTCTGGTATTCCCATCTCTTTCAGAATTTTCCACAGTTTATTGTGATCCACACAGTCAAAGGCTTTGGCATAGTCAATAAAGCAGAAGTAAATTTTTTCTGGAACTCTCTTGCTTTTTTGATGATCCAGCAGATGCTGGCAATTTGATCTCTGGCTCCTCTGCCTTTTCTAAAACGAGCTTGAACATCTGGAAATTCATGGTTCACGTATTGCCAAAGCCTGGCTTGGAGAATTTTGAGCATTACTTTACTAGTATGTGAGATGAGTGCAATTGTGCAGTAGCTTGAACATTCTTTGGCATTGCCCTTCTTTGGGATTGGAATGAAAACTGACCTTTTCCAGTCCTATGGCACTGATATGCATCTCCTTAAACCATATTTGATCTCCAAATAAAAACAACCAAGGTCATAGATCCACCTAACATGATACATCTCTCTTTTTCAAAGTTGAAAATACCCTAACTCCTTCCCCAGAGGAGGGAGTAGAGGAGAGTGAGGGTTACCCTCCTTCTTGGCATCTCATATCTTAAAGATAATCATATAAAGAAAACATATTTATGTTATGAGAGGGAATAAAAAAGGAAAGAAAAATTATGTAAACATTGTATTCAGTTCCATTCAGATCAATTGCTCAGTCTTGTCCTACTCTTTGCAACCCCATGGATTGCAGCACGTCAGGCTTCCCTGTCCATCACAAACACTCAGAGCTTGCTTAAAGTTAGGTCTATCCAGTCGGTGATGCCATCCAACCACCTCATCCTCTGTTCTCCCCTTCTCCTCCTGCCCTCAATCTTTCCCAGCATCAGGGTCTTTTCAAATGAGTCAGTTCTTCACATTAGGTGGCCAATGTATTGGAGTTTCAGCTTCAGCATCTGTCCTTCCAATGAATATTCAGGACTGATTTCCTTTAGGATGGACTGGTTGAATCTCCTTGCAGTCCAAGGGACTCTCAAGAGTCTTCTCCAACATCACAGTTTGAAAGCATCAATTTTTCATCGCTCAACTTTCTTTATAATCCAACTCTCACATCCATACGTGACTAATGGAAAAACCATAGCCTTGATAAGATGAACTTTAGTCTACAAAGTAATGGCTCTGCTTTTTGATATGCTGTCTAGGTTGGTCATAAGTTTTCTTCCAAAGATTAATTGTCTTTTAATTTCATGGCTGCAGTCACTCTCTGCAGTGATTTTGGAGCCCAAAAAAATAAAGTTTCTCACTGTTTCTATTGCTTCCCCATCTATTTGCCATGAAGTGATGGGTCTGGTTGCCATGATCTTAGTTTTTCTTTTTTTGTTGTTGTTGTTGAAGGATAATTGCTTTACAGAATTTTGGGTTTTTTTGTCAAACCTCAACATGAATCAGTCATATGTACACATGTATCCCCTCCCTTTTGAACCTTCCTCCCATCTCCCTCCCCATCCCACCCCTCTAGGTTGATATAGAGCCCCTGTTTGAGTTTCCTGAGCCAGACAGTAAATTCCCATTGGCTATCTATTTTACGTACAATAATTATAAGTTTTTACGTAACTCTTTCCATATATTTCACCCACTCCTCCCTTTTCCTCGTGTCTATAAGTCTATTCTCTATGTCTGTTTCTCCATTGCTGCCCTGTAAATAAATTCTTTTTTTTTTTTGACTGTCAAAATTCCTTTATTTAAAAAAATTGATTAACTTAGAGATTTTTGTTCATGTGGACCTTTTTTTTTTCCAATTTAGATGCCTTTTCAGTACCATTTTTCTAGATTCCGTATATATGTGTTAGAATATGATATTTATCTTTCTCTTTCTGATATACTTCACTTTGCTTAATAGGTTCTAGGTTTATTCACCTCATTGGAACTGACTCAAATATATTCCTTTTTATAGCTGACTAAGTTATATGCAGACTATATCATGAGAAACGCTGGGCTGGAAGAAGCACAAGCTGGAATCAAGGTTGCCGGGAGAAATATCAATAACCTCAGATATGCAGATGACACCACCCTTATGGCAGAAACTTAAGAGGAACTAAAAAGCCTCTTCATGAAAGTGAAAGAGGAGAGTGAAAAAGTTGACTTAAAGCTCAACATTCAGAAAACTAAGATCATGGCATCTGGTCCCATCACTTCATGGGAAATAGATGGGGAGACAGTGGAAGCAGTGTCAGACTTTATTTTCTTGGGCTCCAAAATCACTGCAGATGGTGACTGCAGCCATGAAATTAAAAGACACTTACTCCTTGGGAGGAAAGTTATGACCAACCTAGATAGCATATTAAAAAGCAGAGACATTAGTTTGCTAACAAAGGTCCATCTGGTCATGGCTATGGTTTTTCCAGTGGTCATGTGTGGATGTGAGAGTTGGACTGTGAGGAAAGCTGAGAGCCGAAAAATTGATGCTTTTGAACTGTGGTGTTGGAGAAGACTCGAGAATCCCTTGGACTGCAAGGAGATTCAACCAGTCCACCCTAAAGGAGATCAGTCCTCAGTGTTCATTGGAAGGACTGATGTTGAAGCTGAAACTCCAGTACTTTGGCCACCTCATGCAAAGAGTTGACTCATTGGAAAAGACCCTGATGCTGGGAGGGATTGGGGGCAGGAGGAGAAGGGGATGACAGAGGATGAGATGGCTGGATGGCATCACCGACTCGATGGACATGAGTTTGGGTAAACTCCGGGAGTTGGTGATGGACAGGGAGGCCTAGTGTGCTGCGATTCATGGGGTCTTAAAGAGTTGGACACAATTGAGTGACTGAACTGAATATTCCATTGTGTATATGTACCACAGCTTCTTTATCCATTCATCTGTCGATGGACATCTAAGTTGATTCCATGTTCTAGCTATTGAAAATAGTGCTGCAGTGAACAATGGGATATATGTGTCTTTTTCAATTTTCGTTTCCTTGGGGTATGATCTTAGTTTTTTGAATGCTAAGTTTTAAGCCAGCTTTTTCACTCTCCTCTTTCACTTTCATGAAGGGGCTCTTTACCTCATGAAGGTCCTCTTCACCTTCTGCCATAAGGTTGGTGTCATCTGCATACCTGAGGTTATTGACATTTCTCCCAGCAATCTTGATTCCAGCTTGTGCTTCTTCCAGCCCAGCGTTTCTCATGATGTACTCTGCATAGAAGTTAAATAAGCAGAGTGACAAAATGCAGCCTTGATGTACTCCTTTTCCTATTTGGAACCAGTCTGTTATTCCATGTCCAGTTCTAGCTGTCCTTCCTGACCTGCATACAAATTTCTCAAGAGGCAGGTCAGGGGGTCTGGTATTCCCATCTCTTGAAGAATTTTCCACAGTTCATTGTTATCTACACAGTCAAAGACTTTGGCATAATCAACAAAGAAGAAGAAGATGTTTTCTGGAATTCTCTTGCTTTTTCTATGATCCAACAAATGTTCGCATTTCAATCTTTGTTTCCTCTGCCTCTTCTAAATCTAGCTTGAACATCTGGAAGTTCACGGCTCACCTGCTATTGAAGCCTGGCTTGGAGAATTTTGAGTATTACTTTGCTAGCATGTGAGACATTATATACACACATGCACATGTATTCATAATAAAATAAGAAAGAAATATTCATGACAATTACTTCATTTCTGTACTTGGCCACCTGGTTGTAGCTGGTATCTATAATCTCCATGTTCTACTACCCAAACTGGATTCCCTTCACCTTCATCAAGCACCTCAGCTGGTCATAGTTCTTTACCTGGTAGGTAACCAAAACCTTTATTCCTAAAGGATCTGAGCCATTTAGTATCCTTCTTGGGTTGGGTTGTTGTAGTTTTCTATTAACCTTAACAACAGAGCATGGTAATCTTTAGCGATTCCCTAAGGGATCTCTTGTACTCTAAATGTACTGTTTAATTTCAGTGAAGACTAGTAACCAATTCCCCGTGGTAATCAGCATCAGTCATCACAGCCAGCAAGGTAATTCCTTTCTTTTCCTATTTTTTCAGAGGCATAGGGAGACCAAAGTGACCAGGTGGCTGTCTTAACCTTCAGATCAATGACGTCATTGTTGTGTTTCCTAGTATAAGTATCGCTTTCTTTGAAATTTAGACCTCTAGACAAGCAAAGCATAAAGTCATGGAAAGAAGAAGCAAAAATTTTGCAAGTGACATCAATGGGGTGAAAAATACAACAGCTGTTGATACCAATGTCAGTGGGAGCAAAAAGGAGGGCCACTTACTCCAGACTAGAAGAAACAGGATCAAGTAGAAATGAATGTTTGGGTAAGCTGAATTTTGAAGAACTGAATCAAAACTGGCTGACTATATGAGGAAATTGACACAGAGAAAACACAAATGTCTGGACTGGCTATCAGCCTATTGTCTCTCAGCACTATGTCAATTCTACTACACTATACTATGCTGTGAAATATTAGAGCCCAGAGTCTATAAATTGCATCTCCCAAACATCCTTTCTAGCTGACTTCCAGTTAGCCTCTGCTGATTGGGATGCACTGGGGGGATACAGGGCTTCCCAGTGGCTCACTGGGTAAAGAATCCATTTGCCTGCAATGTAGGAGACACTGGAGATGTGGGTTCGATCCCTGGGTTGGGAAGATCCTCTGGAGGAGGAAATGGCAACCCACTCCAGTATTCTTGTCTAAAAAATCCCGTGGGAGGATATTAGGAAAAAGGAGAGAGAAATAACCTTAAACCCCAAATTTGCCACAGCAAGTGGCAGCACCCCTATCATGGTCCCAGCTCCTGAAGTTGTGGCCTCCACTCTCATATTCCAGGTACTATAGTGACAGGCCTTCCTTGGATGAGCCCACCTCTCCCCTCCCATTTTCCTCTCTCTGTTTAGAGAATTTACTAGTTTTACTTCCTCATTTCATCTCCTTTTTGTTTTCATGGGCTTCCAGTATCTATGTAGTCAATGCCTTCTATGAAATCCTCTCCTCTGAAATAGGTGATATGGTTCCTCTTTCCCTCATTAGTGTCCAACTTTAGTAACAAGCTGAGATTTTTTAATTAAATTGCTAACTTTCTGAGCTTGAATGCAGTGACAATCTCTTCATCAAAGTAAATCAGGACACTAGTAATTTGTGACACGCAACGACATCATGTTTTTGCTTGGAATGAATTAGCTACTAAAGCAAAAGTTTGGGAGCCCAGGTGGCTACTGCACTTAATAGGAATGATGGCCACGAGAACTGAGAGGCTGCCTAACTATATCCTACTGTTCCGGAGAGCTTACAAAAAAATAAAAGATTAAGTTCAGTAATTTAATCTCAAACTATGAAAAAAAAAATCTTTCTTATAACTACAGAACAAATATGTGTGAACATCACACCGGATGAAGTTAAGAAATTTGAATCCTAAGATTACTTTGATATTTTAATATTTAATTTAAAAGGAAATTTACTGTATCCTTGCCAGTATATGTAGATCTTCTTCTTCTCTATAAAAAAAGACTAGTTTTCCAGTGCTTGAAGACACTGCAGTGGCCTTACCTGAGGTTAATTTACTTACCAAAAAATTCCTCAAGGACCAAACCATAAACCTTCATTCATTGCTTCCAATCTTATAACTGTAATCAGATATCAGTATACTCCAGGAAGATAAGTGACTGACCAGGAAAAAAAAATACTGCTTATACTCCTAAGCTTTGAAAGTCTTTAAAAATACACAGCAACAAAACAGTCCTTTGAACAAGTAGTGCTGGAATGAGTGAAAATATTTAGCAATCTGCTCCAGTGTTGTATTTCATCCTGTTTGGTTTAACACCCTTAGAACAAAATTATACATATGCATTTATAAGTTTTATTGATGCAATTTTTATACACATACATATATGTATATGGGCTTCCCAGATGGTACAGTGGTAAAGAATCTGCCTGCCAATGCAGGAGATGCAAGAGAAGTAGGTTTGATCCCTGGGTCGGGAGGATCCCCTGGAATAGGAAATGACAAACATCTACAGACCAATGTTCAAACCTTCTGATTGCAGCTCTGGTTCTATTTCCTATTTTGCTAATTTGCCTATCTTAAAAATTCTGAGATTCCACTATATCCATTACCACCAGGAATCTGGTTATAACTATAGAATCTCCCACCATCATTCTAACTTTCAGAGGACAAGTGTCACAGAGCTTTGTAATTGAAGCAATACAAAAATTTCTTTATTAAGTCATTTCCCAATTCCTGGTTATGGAATGTGCTATTCTGTGGAAGACATAGTGAGGTGTGCATTTTCAAGTTATGTGATCTTCCTAAACCTTTTATTTCTTTTATATTAACTCATGGAATGATGACTCAACTTCATTAAAAGTAGTTCACTGATTAGTCTCTTGAGAGTCCCTTGGACTGCAAGGAGATCCAACCAGTCCATCCTGAAGGAGATCAGTCCTGGGTGTTCATTGGAAGGACTGATGCTGAAGCTGAAACTCCAGTACTTTGGCCACCTCATGCAAAGAGTTGACTTATTGGAAAAGACCCCGATGCTGGAAGGGATTGGGGGCAGGAGGATAAGGGGACGACAGAGGATGAGATGGCTGGATGGCATCACCAACTCGATTGACATGGGTTTGCGTAAACTCCGGGAGTTGGTGATGGACAGGGAGGCCTGGCGTGCTTCAATTCATGGGGTCGCAAAGAGTCAGACACGACTGAGCAACTGAACTGAACTGAATCACCTTATCTCTGGAAAGAAAATTGGTGAAAATCTTATTAAAGTATTACTTGATCTCGATAACAACAAACTCCAGTTCTTGTGGGCACTATAATGTAGACCCACAGCTTCTTGCTCAGTTACACAATCCAATGGAATCCACTTTAAGAAAAATCTGAGGATGTTGCCCAAGACTCTACTGAAATATTACTCCAAGCTTGCCTTCAGTTCAGTTCAGTTCAGTTCAGTTCCCTTGCTCAGTCGTGTCCGACTATTTGTGACCCCATGAAGCTTGCCTTAAAGGGACCTAAAATTATTATTCCAGATGACGCTCCACAAGAAAAGGAATCTTTCAGGGATTATTAAATATTGGCCCTGAGTTGATCCTAATTTGGAAGTATCCAAAACATTAGAGGTTCACCAAAAAAGGGAAAGATTATTGTGGTCAAGAGAAACATTTTGGCCCAGCTCTCACAATGAGTAAAATAATTCTACAAAACCATTATGCATTGTCTTTCCAGTGAGTAAATGATCGAATTCAACAGACTTATTTGGCAGCTGGCTAAATGGAATATGGTGGTAGGAAGAGCCAAGTGAAATGCGCTAGAACATTCCCTCCATCCAGGAAGTCAGCACTCCTAGAACAAGCCAAAGGGCATGGCTTCAGTGGCCCCAAGTGTATCACTGGCACAATCCCTTAAATGTCCCGGCAGCAACTGCCTGGCACCCATTAGGATATCAGACACCCCCTCCATGGGCCCAGTCTCTGAAACTGTGATTTCTCATCCACAGTCTTAGCTCCTGAAGTGATGCTATTTCTTTAGACCACCAGGGTTTTTGAGGAATTGATTCCTCCTTCTCACTTCTAAGTTGTGATTAACAAGATCTCCTCCGTGTTGTTTTTCCAGACTTGAATAACAGAGTGCGTGCATGCTAAGGTGCTTCAGTCATGTCTGACTCTTTTACCAACCCATGGACTGTAGCCCACCTCAATAACAGGAGTAAAATAGAATAGGAGAGACCTCTCAGAGAGGGGAAATGAAGAAATCTTAAAACTTACCTAGAATAAGGGACTGTTGTGATACTATTCAATTGCCTAACAAAAGTTCAAAGTCAACTTGCTCAGGGAAATATTGATGGCATTTTCCTAACTCTATCATCATACATTCTTTTTGTATTTTACTATCTCCTTTTTAATACCAGGGTATGGATAGTCAAACTGATTTCTAAGAAGTTTGCAAGCCTAGTATTTCCTGGAGGTTGTTTAAGATATAGATGTAGGCATAAACATAGACATAGACAAGGATACTAGCATAGATATAAATATGCTTAATACTCAAAAGTGACTGACAGTCCCACCTGACATGTTGAGAGGTCTAGTGACAGACTACAACTTTATCCAAAATTTATTTTTCAGTTTTTTAAACAATTGATAAAGATTATGTATTGTTTTTTACATTGAAAAAATATGGTTGACTTGTCCACAAAATATGGTATGAAAATTTGATACTTTTAAATTAAAGCATTGTGCAGTAAGTAGGATTTGCCGAAGAACTGAAATTAGTATTCTACTAAGAAATTTGGCTGCAGTCTTACTTTCAGAACATGTACAGAGATAATTGGGAAAACTTATGATTGGGGGAAATACTTTATTAACAGTATGAGTGTTGTCTTCAGTTAGCCATGCCTTTCTATATTCTTGCTTTTTGTTTTTAATTGCTTCACTTTAGCTTCATTAATGCCAATTTTCAGAGTGAACAAACAAGTCCAGTAAGCTAATAAAGTAGCCAGCAACTAATGAAGCTAACTATGGACCCCATAAATGGATTATTTTATGTAACTATTATGCATAGACCCAATAGATTTATGATTTGGATTAAAGGACAATGAAAAGCAGAGACCTGTTTTATCGTGGACCAATTTAAGATGGCTTCACGGTTGACAAAGCAAAGAAGCCGTAACTATGACAGGACAGCAGTAACCCTACAGAGAGCCATCAGAGTTTCAGGGTTTCAGGTTACTCCTTCTCTGCGGTTGTTTGAGCATCTGTTTGGGCTAACCTATATATGTCTATTTATAGACTGCCTATTTGGCAGGTCAGTCAGTCAACAAGTAATTATTAAGAGAGGCTAGTATGCTCTAAAGTGGGTCTGAGTGTGTTGTGAGCAGTGTGTTAAGTGATGAAAGCCAAATTCCTAATCTAGAGACCATGAGTCAGAATGCCACTAAATCTTACATACTTAGCGCAGGACATCTTCTCAAGGAGGTAGAATAAATTATCTAAAGTATATTTGATTATTTGAAAGGTATCAAATGAATGCATTAATAAGTTAAAAAATTCAAGAAATATTCTCTTTAATTCATGAATCATATTAACTATTAATATCAAAAGGATAGAGGAAGGATGCAGATTCCAAATAAAATGCATTCTGTCAGAATTCACAGTGGTGTAGATTCATCCCAGAGACTCTTCCAGTTGTAGGGTTCCCCTCTTCCTGGCACAGAGAACCAGTCAGCCTCTCCCTGCCAGAAATTATTGCTGAAAGAGAAGAGGATTTCACTGCTCTAGCAACACATTCCTCTCCTACTTCTTTGGCAGCAACAGGGAGGCCAAAAGAAATTATCCATAGAATAAGAGTCTCAGCCTAGGGACTCATAATCTTGGCTTCCAGAGTGGTTTGAATGTAAAGGTTCCTGGTGGGCTGAAGGGAGTAAGGGGTGACAAAGGAGAAAAAGAAATGGTGGTATATACACTTTGTCAAGTTCATGGGAAGGATAATATGTCCTTTGAATTACAAAGGGGAGATTTCTGCAAAGAGCTGGAAATTCAGTCCTGCACTCAGCTGATTTGTTTAATTATAGCAAATCTAAGGTATCCCATTAGTTCGAGCTTTACTGTATTATTGAGGGGAGGTTTTTAGGGATAGAAATGTCTCTGAAATATGAGAAACCTTTCTTGCTGCTGTAGGTGAACTTATCTTCCAGTCATCATCTTCCCAGCTCAGCTTTAACGTCTGGAATACTGTTACCCCAGACACAACAGTTATTTAATCTCATTTCATTTTTCAATGTCAGGGCACATTAATATTTTAAAAATAGAAACAAAGTCCATAAGCTCATTTTTTTCTCATAAAAATGCACAGACATACTTTTTAAAGTGACATGATTAATTTTATCATTATAATTTTATGATCTTTTAAAGCATCTAACAGTGAAAATCTGAAGGTCTTCCCTTCATTGCACTGAATCATCTAATAATGTTTGGTATATGAAAACAACCATCTTCTATTAAACAACAGAAAGTACCAAATGCAGTGCTATAAGGATATTTAACTTGAAAGAAACTAAGAAAAAGAATATTTCTATAAATAAAAGCAAATTTTAAGAGCTATAGCAAAATTATTTGAGTAAATGAATGCTGTCATGGTATTTTACTTACTCCTTTATAATTTACCTAAAATGCCAATGTTTAAATGGATTTCTGGTTGTCAAACATTAATTTTTAAAGGAAACAGTAAATAATAATTGCAAAGGACTTAATGACTTCCATGCCAAATTTTTTTCACTTGACATGGTTGACAATTTAGTGTGTTCCCACTAAAAAAAAAAAAAAAAAAACTCATGGGGACAAATGCATCACTATTGCTTATTACTTTACAGGCCCCATGTCTGAGGGAGTAGAGACAGTGTGGATCAATGGCACACACAGTCCAGATTAGACACTGCATGGTTTCATTTCACTGGACACTCATAATTCAGCATTTTCTCCTTCCTGTTATTGGGGATTTTCTACCAATCAGACACCTTTACCACTGAATTTTCCCCCAAAGTATATTCACTAACAAGCACTACCACCCACCAACAAACATAACAGCCTTCTCCCTAGATTGCTTTTAAAGATCTGGTACTGCATCGCCTCATATGTTAGTTAAAAAAATTTTTTTTTCTTAGCAATGATCTAAGTCAAGGGTCTGCAGAGAGCAAGTCCTCAGTGTCCCCTGAAAATGTTTAACACATCCCTTGAGACTGGACTACAGAGACCCTTGACCCTCTACTCTTTCTCTATTTTGACTAGATTCACTCTTTTTTCTCCCCTTTTTCTTTGAAGTTCATCATTAATATACCATTTAAGAGGAAAAGTAAAAGGTTCCATTATTTTTACAAGTTTAAGAATCTTTTATTCTCAGGCTGATTATATCTCATGAGGAAGATTTTTTCTTTCATTTTTCTCCTATTTGAAGAAAACGTGTGTTGCATCTGGCAAATGAGGGGACAAAGGCAGATGAGCATTAAGTGTGTGTGAATCATTTATGGCCTATTAATGGCTCTTCTCAAATAAATTATAAGTTTCAGCAGGCCTGGAAGCTCTTCACATGCTGTTATTCTCTGAAGCACTAAAACAGTGAACGAAGACAGTGAAGCTCAGTAAAAACTAGCTGGTTTTTATTTTCCTCTTTCATCCTCCATCAACATTAAAATCACTTTAAATTCTGAATGATGTTTATTTTTGGATAAGTATGCTCAAATATCTGCAACCATGAGTCATATCTACTTAGTGGACAATTTAAAGCACCTTTTCAACAGGATCCTGAGTCTCAACTGTGTTTTGTGCATAGAGTGAAAATCAATGCTCCATCTATGTCTATCACCGAATGTCACATCTCTGATTGAATCTTTTCAACCTCCTTATCAGACATACAGCACAAGGATAAATTTATCTTTATACACCTTACATGTTTCACCAAAAATAGCCTCAGGAGTACTATAACCTAATGAACTAAGAATGCCCGATAAACGATTAAGCTGCATTTGACAGGGCAAGCTCACTCTCTTTTTCAAAAAATCCAAAGTACAATATTTCTGGGGAGAATCTAGTTCCCCAGAAATTCCTCCTAAAATAACACCCATGATATTTTAACATTTGCCAGATGCAAAGTCTTCAGCTTTTTGTCCTAACTTTACTGACATTTTTCTACAAAGCACCCATAAAGTTCATTTTAATCACAGCCATTTTTTTCCCCAAGGAATTAGCCCTAAGTAAGGGCTTCCCTGGCTTCCTATGTGGCACTAAGTGGTAAAGAACCTGCCTGACAAAGCAAGTTTGATCCCTGGGCTGAGAATATCTCCTGGAGGGGGGTATGGCAACCCACTCCAGTATTCACGCCTGGAGAATCCCATGGACATAGGAGTCTGGTGGGCTATGGTCCATAGGATTGGAAAGAGTCAGACACGACTGAAGCAATTTAGCACACACAAGGGCTTCCCACGTGGCACTAGTGGAGGAGGGCATGGCAACCCCCTCCAGTATTCTTGCCTGGAGAATCCCAGGGACAGAGGTGCCTGGTGGGCTACAGTCCATAGGGGGGCAAAGATCTGGACAGGACTAAAGCGATTTAGCACATATGCACAACCCTAAGTAACTTTGTTATTCCTGCCAAGGTTAAAATTGAAGGTATCCAAATTTTCTGATTTTAATACTATATCTGCTACAAACATAGTCCAGAGTGTAATTTATATAGATATCTATAAGTACCTCAAGATCAATCATTTTCAGAAGAAAACAGTTTTATGGCCCTAGCCTGAGCTTACGAAAAAAAATGGTACGATCTATTAAATTACTCAGGTAAGAATTGAATAATAAAGAAGCCTTTTATAACACAATATAACTAATAATGTAAGTGGGGACAATCAAGGAAAGTCTTTTTATCAAAACACACATAAATCATAAAATTCTTCTGACAATTCAGAGGCTATTGTACGTTAATTAATTCAAGTAACTTTTCTGTGATTATATTTGACGTGCATTGTCACATTATGTTAACCCTGGAGGTCTATCTATCACTTTCTTTTCAAATGTAGTATAATACAATAGAGAAATAATATTATACTTGGACTTATGCATATAATATGCTGCTCTGAAGAGGTAAAGATGAAGTTACCAGCTTGCCATTGCTAGGTCATATGCTGCTATTGCTAAGTCACCTCAGTCGTGTCCGACCCTGTGCGACCCCATAGATGGCAGCCCTCCAGGCTCCCCCGTCCCTGGGATTCTCCAGGCAAGAACATTGGAGTGTGTTGCCATTTCCTTCTCCAATGCATGAAAGTGAAAAGTGAAAGTGAAGTCACTCAGCCGTGTCCGACTCTTTGCAACCCCATGGAATGCAGCCTACCAGGCTCCTCCGTCCATGGGATTTTCCAGGCAAGAGGACTGGAGTGGGGTGCCATTGCCTTCTCCAGCTAGGTTATATACATGAAGGCTGTTGTTCCATGAATGGAAATTGATTTGCAATGATCCACACATGCTTTTTCATTTGCTTTTGTTTATAGCCAAAATCATAAATCTACAGGTCAATTGGCCAAGCTGTATAGCATAATCTCTAGTTACAGATATATATGCAGCAAACTGGTCCATACAAAGATGAAACTTATTACTTTAACCTCATCGTTGTAATGTTTTAAGCAACCTAACAAGCCAGTTTGAATCAAGGATGCAAATCTTTGCAAAATATAAATGAAATACAATCATTTTTATTGCCAATGCTAAGGATCTCTGATCATCTGTGAAAAAATTTAATCATTAGCACGGTATATAGAAGACCCATCCTGAATTGATAACTATTTTATTTCTTGCTTCATCCTCAACTATTTCCTCATTCATTAACAAACATTTATAGAAGGTGTATGCTAAGCAAGCACCGTAGCAGATTAAGTGGACACAGAAATAAGCAAGTAATAATTATGGCCCTCGAGAAGCATTCTGTTTTCTAGGAGGGAAAAAAAAAAAAAAACAGGCAATAATAAACAGTAACAGTGCAAGATAATAAAGTGCTTTCTGCTCAAATTGCTAAGGGGACTTAATAAAAGGCATTTTAATCAGATTGGGGGAAAGGTTGGATTCTCAAGAAAGAAATTAAGCCTTGATCGATGCCTAGGAATTAGCCACATAGGGAAGGTGTTGAAAATGCCAGGCATGCAGCTATCCGTGTAGATTTTCAGCTTCTTCTAATCCTTCAAGCTCAAGTTGTGCTCCCCATGTGTGCCTCCTGGACATTTCTCAGTTCTCATGATAACACTACAATTGTAATTTACTCTTTATTTACTTTCACCTATCATTCTACACTATAACCTCTCTTTATTTGCTTTCAAGTCCCTGTAGTCTGCAACCAACATAAAGGCAAAGACAGCGTTTGTCATTTTAATAGGTGCAATAATCCCCAGTATCTTGAATTGTCATGGCATAAAAATAAGAGCCAAGTAAATCATTATTGAATTAAAGTTGAGGGAAGGGACAGTTTGTGTAAAAGCACTAATATGAGAAACAACTTGACAGGAAGCTGGTATATCTAAAGGAATATATAATGGGTAACAGGGTAGAGATGGTTTTAATTCTAATTCTTGACAAGAGCTGTGACCATTTTGCGGCATAGAATAATGGGTTCAATTATAGCTTGGAAGCTAAAATGCTTAGAATGTATCCTAACTATTAAAATTTCCTAACTGTTTTATGTTGGGAAAGATATTTAATCTTTCTATGCCTCATTTTCTTCATCTGTAAAGTACCTACATCAGGATTTTGTGATGTAAAATTGAATTAATTTATATACACTTAGAATAGTATCCTTCACACAGTATGCACTCAATAAATATTAGCTAACATTTCTAGGCAGAGAAACTTTTTCTAAGAACTATGCAGACAAGAATTTCAAACAGTAATGAGATATGATCATCTTGGATTCTATATCAGTCAGAATTCACTGCAGAAACCAACACTTTTCACCCTAGTTGATTATTGTCTGCAAAAATTGTCTCCAAGTTGTGTTTCTCAAAGGCATATACACAACTTATTTATTTAAGGAAGATTTTTCATCTTCCATATATTCTGGTACATATTAATTCCTCAACAGCAGTTAATGAATGAACGCCTTTGGAATGAAGAAGAACAGTGTATCCAAACCTTTTTATTCTACTAAATTCTTTCTAAAACTGTTACTCTGAGAATTTTATGATCATTGCTGCATCCTCTTGTGACAAATAGTAAGCCATGTAAAAAGCAACCTAGATAGAAAATATAACTCAGACACACATCCATGCAGAGTTGGAAGAGATTAGCGACATAATTCAGAGTAGTACCATGGTTTGTGAGCCACATTCCTTCTGCCAATTAATTCAAAACAAGAAAGTAGAAACCATCTGTGGACTCATCCAAAACCACTGTAGTGATCAGCCTCCATTCCAGTAAGTCACCATCTACATTTCTGCTCTTTGAGTTCCAGGTGTGTAATTATCAACTTGTTCATTTATTCAGGACACACACCTGCCAACAGTTTTCTCCATAATAATCCAAACAGCTTCTTTCAACCACTCTGGTTGTCCAAAATCAATGATAGGTTGCTACATGTGCTAAGTCCCTCAGGACGATAAACACACAGTAGAAGAGCAATGGATAAATATCTCCTTCCCAGTCGAACATTGCAAGCCTGAATTTGTAACCCTGTGGTCAAACTCTTGGCAACTGCCTTTGGCTTTATAACCCATGGGTACTGTGGATTCTTGCTGTAGTATACACTTAGAGGTGAGATCACTTCAGAAGGCCATCCCTTGAGTTCTTCAACTACCAAGCCTTATTATATTGCCTACAGAGAGACCTTACTAGCACTTTAAAGAAATTTACATTTTAAAAAAATGTTTGCTGTTGTTGTTCAATCGCTCAGTCATAGCCAACTCTTTGAGACACCATGGACTGCAGCATGCCAGGCTTCCCTGTCCTTCACTGACTCCTGGAATTTGTTCAAATTCATGTCCATTAAGTCCATGATGCCATCCAGCCATCTCATCCTCTGTCACTCCCTTCTCCTCCTGCCCTCAATCTTTCCCAGCATCAGAGTCTTTTCCAATGAGTTGTCTCTTTTCATCAGGTGGCCAAAATATTGGAGGTTCAGCTTCAGCATCAGTCCATCCAATGAATATTTAGGGTTGATTTCCTTTAGGATTGACCGTTTTGATCTCTTTGCAGTGCAAGGGACTCTCAAGAGTCTTCTTCAACACCACAGTTCAAAAGCATCAATTCTTCGGTGCTCAGCCTTCTTTATGGTCCAACTCTCATATCTATACATGACTATTGGAAAAACCATAGCTTTGACCATATGGCTCTTTGTTGGCAAAGCGATGTCTCTGCAAACAAAGTTTACCTATATTAAAATCTGCATCAGGAATCTGTCTCTAGTACTCATACATAAGGTTCAGAATAAGAATGTGCAATGAGTAGAAGTCAATTAGAGGAACATGTTTGGGGTAGGAGGGAGTTAACACAATCATGGTAGAGATCAATCTTCTCAAGGTCCTACTGAGAAAAATTTCAGTTCCTAGTTCAGAGCAGAGAATTCAAAGAAAATTTTGTGCTGACCCAAGTGCCATGTGCCCACATCATCCATGGAGGTGTCCTACTCAGATCTCCTTCAAGGAGTGAATTTGACCAACAGCTTTCAACTGCTATACCTGTAGATCTATCACACCATTCACACCAGGCCATGCTTCCTCAAGTTTGCTCCCAGGAAAAGCTTGAACACAATGAGGGCCAGAACAGAACACTGGGGTCTAATGCAGGATGAAATTCTGACTCAGGAGCTTCTCTTAAGCTTGACTGGACCTTTCTCAGAACTGAGCTTCAGTCTGAGTGTCTTCTTATCCAACCCTTCCTTCCCTCTATTCTTTTACAGGTGTCAGCTCAGTGTTTCAGTCTGAAGGTTCTCCTTGCTTACTCTTGATACCTTTTCTCTTATCTTTCACCCACATTTCCTCCAATCAGTCTCTTGCATATCTCACCTCAATGTAGGTATCTACTTCTCAAAATTCTTGAATTGTCAAGGTGCGATGATATTCAAAGCAGAGAATTAGGCTGACTCCTTGCTCAGAGAGCTTGCAGTGGAATGCATCCCTTACCTTTTAGCATCGCTGCTGTTATTTGAAGTCTCTCTTCTGTTGCACTATTTGGAGATTTGAACTATTAAAGTTTGCAGCAACAGAAGGTGCTCAGTTCTCCACTTCATTTTCTTCAATAGGCAAAATGTGTTTAGTGTTTGTTTTCAAGGTCTTTTATCATACTTTTTCATTTATTCCAGGAGATTTTATGATCCCCAAAACATGATCTGGTCAGTTAAGTATTTGAGTACATTCAGGATGTTGGATCTCTCAAGAGAATCAGGGGGACCATAGGCACTGCTAAAGAGAGCAAGTAGCTCACCTTCCCACAGGTCATCGTTTGGGGTTATGGTCAAGGACACACCACACACTTATGATCAGAATGGATAACAGATTTGGCAACTTCCTTAGTCCTACTCTCTTGAATATTTTATAGAGCTTTGTACTAAACACTGTGGATCTAACAATATAAAAAATCATATTTCAATAGGAAATATCATTCTTTTCTCAGTGTGAGCATTCTGACTATTGATTCACAGACCATTAATTTACAATGAGAGCACTTTTTTCTTTTTTTCTTTTGTCTTTATAGTTATTACCCTTTTTTCCTCCAGATATGTTTGATTTCTATATATGCATTACCAACTTGATATTAACAGATAAGAACAAAATATTTCTCCTCTACCTGAAAGCATGTTTACAGTGCATATATTTGTAGAAATTCTCAGCTTTCTTTTGTGTTCATATTTTATTATAGACTTTTAGTTCTTGATATTTCTCCTAATTCTTTTACTTCTTAAAAAATTTTCTAAATACTATTTATTCACATCTTATCACAATTTAATGGATATTTGTAAATGTCTAATCCTGTGTCAGTCACCTTAAAAACAAATTTAAAAGGGCATAAACCCTGATAGATAGGATTAAGTAATATTTAAGATAAGTCTGAGTGTATAAGATATGAGTCTAAGAAGGTTTCCTGGTATTTCCAGATCATCCAAATTTCTCCCTCTTCTGAACTTCAACCATCTTATCACACATTTGGATCCAGGTATATGATTTTTTGAATCTTTAACTACAAAGGATCACCTTTACAACTTATCTCCATACTAAATTGTAAATCTTTTTTAGAAGGTATTACTTGTGTACTACTGTATAACCTCCACTTTATCTTGTGTATATTAAGTCCACAATGAAGTGTTCCCTGTAGCACACCTAGGCAGGAATCAGCCTTGTTAAGTCTCCATCTGAAATCCCACCATCTCTCCAAATATAGCCTGACTAAAGTGGCCTGACTTGAAAGTTAGTCATGGACTTCGAGACACCATATTCCTTAGGGTCAAATTGAGGATTGAGGGCAGGAAAAGCCTGAAAAAGATATTCCCTACTACCAAAGACAAATAGACTTTAAAATGCTCTACTGTGCAGCATGGTGGGGGTGTGTGTGGGGGTGTGTGTGTGTGTGTGTGTGGGTGTGTGTGTGTGTGTGTGTGTGTGTGTGTGTGTGTGTGTGTGTGTGTGTGTGTGTGTTAGTCACTCCATTGTGTCCAACTCTTTGTGACCCCTTGGACTGTAGCCTGCCAGGTTCCTCAGTCCACGGGATTTCCCAGGCAAGAAGACTGGAGTGGGTAGCCGTTCCCTTCTCCAGGGGATCTTCCCAACCCAGGAATTAAACCTGGGTCTCCTGAATTGCAGGCAGATTCTTTACCGTCTGAACCACCAGGGAAGCCTGTATAGCATGGTACATATATAATTAACATAGTATAAAGTATACTTGAAAGTTCCTGAAATATCAAATATCCTCCTTACAAAAAAGAAATCGTAATTATGTGAGATGGTGATGGATGTATTTACTAACATTATTGTGGTCATCATTTCATAATATATGCATTTATCAAGTCATCACTCTGTATACCTTAAACTAACATTATGTTACATGACTATTACACCTTACTGGAAAAAAGTACTCTAAGTTGCTTTCAAATATGGTATATTTTATTTTTAGTAACCCTTTTACTCTCATAATATAGACCACAATGCTTCATCACTTCCTGGTTCTGCATATGCTATTCAGAGAGACAGCATTCTTTAATGTTTCTCTGCTTAGATTTATTTTCCTTGAAAATCTCAATTACCATTGTCCTGGTGATTCCTTTAAATACACTAGAGCTATCCTTGAATCAAAGTTTCCAAAGACTTGTAAGATCAAAACCCATGAAGTTGAGAGAATATGCAGTTAGGAACATTGATACCCAGGACTAATGAAATCATCACCTACAGCAGTCGATTTTCAAACTGCAATCAGCGCATTCTAAAGTATCTGAAATTTCTTTATGAGATTATAACATTTCATTTTTTAGTTTGATAATAATTTTTTAAAAATTAACATATTCTAAGTATGCACTAACCACTATGGTAGCCATTCATCAAGATTATTTAAATTTAAATGTAAATTTTTTGTTAAATAAAACTAAAATTCAGTTCCTCAATGACAATGTCTGTGCTCTTGTTCAGTCACACTAGTCATATTTTAAATTTTCACTAGCCATTTGTGGCTAGTAGTTACTATGTTACAGACTGAAGATTCAGGGCATTTCTATTGTTGCAGAAAGTTCTCTTGGAGAGTGTTGATCTGTATTATTTAAGTAACACTGTAATTACAAAGTACACAAATAGTTTTGGTTTCTATCCTAGCACATATTTGGCATTATGCAGTGTTACTGTAAGTATTGCAATCTAATGGAAAAAAATAACTGAAGCAAATGAATGTGTAAAAAATATATTCATGGAAAATGAAGAAGAAATGACATGGAAAGGTCTACAAAAATATTGTTTTAGTAAACCATGAAGTGCTGGAAGATGACAATCACATGTGGAGTTCAGAAGGACTTTCTCTGAATATTTCACTTTGCCAAATATCTTTGGAAATCAACTTAGTCCAACAAATCAAAATTTCTTGATTTTCTTAGTTTAATATTTATATTATATTTAATTTGCTATAATTTTGGTTTTCAAAATTGAAAAATTTTGAAATTTCAAACATTTCAAAATTTCAAAAAATGAGCCCTGGGTATAAGTTTATTGATAGTTTGTGCTTATACATAATTTAAAAATATCAAAATAAACATTATCTGTCAACATCGAGGGTACTCAAAAATTTACTTCAGTTCAGTCACACAGTCATGTCCGACTCTACGACCCCATGGACTGAAGCACGCCAGGCTTCCCTGTCCATCACAAACTCCCAGAGCTTGCTCAGACTCATGTCCACTGAGTTGGTGATGCCATCCAACCATCTCATCTTCTGTTGTCCCTTCTCCTCCTGCCTTCAATCTTTCCCAGCATCAGGGTCTTCTCCAATGAGTCCATTCTTCACATCAGGTGGCAAAAGTATTAGAGTTTCATCTTCAGCATCAGTCCTCCCAATTAATATTCAAGACTGATTTCCTTTAGGATGGATTGGTTGGGTCTCCTTGAAGTCCAAGGGACTCTTAAGAGTCTTCTCCAACACCACAGTTCAAAGCATCAATTCTTCAGTGCTCAGCTTTCTTTATAGTCCAACTCTCACATCCACACATGACTACTGGAAAAACCATAGCTTTGACTATATGGACCTTTTTCACAAAGCAATGTCCCTGCTTTTTAATATGCTGTCTAGGTTGGTCATAGCTTTTTCTCTAAGGAGCAAATGTCTTTTAATTTCATGACTGCAGTCACCATCTGAAGTGATTTTGAAGCCCCCCAAAATAATGACTCTCACTGTTTCCATTGTTTCTCCATCTATTTGTCATGAAGTGATGGAACCAGATGCTATGATCTTAGTTTTCTGAATGCTGAGCTTTTTAAGCTAACATTTTCACTCTCCTCTTTGACTTTCATCAAGAGGTTCTTTAGTTCTTCTTTGCTTTCTGCCATAAGGGTGGTGTCATTTGCACATCTGAGGTTATTGATATTTCTCCCAGCAATCTTGATTCCAGCTTGTGCTTCATCCAGCCCAGCATTTCACATGATGTATTCTATGTAGAAGTTAAATAAGCAGGGTGACAATATACAGCCTTGATGTACTCCTTTCCTGATTTGGAACCAGTCTGTTGTTCCATGTCAGTTCTAACTGTTGCTTCTTGACCTGCACACAGATTTCTCAGGAGGCACATCAGGTGGTCTGGTATTCCCATTGCTTTAAGAATTTTCCACAGTTTGTTGTGATCCACACAGTCAAAGGCTTTGGAGTAGTCAATAAAGCAGAAGTAGATGTTTTTCTGCAACAATCTTGCTTTTTTGATGATCCAGTAGGTGTTGGCAATTTGATCTCTGTTTCCTCTGTCTTTTCTAAATCCAGCTTGAACATCTGGAAGTTCAGGGTTCACAGACAACCTTTGCCCAATCCGTCAGAGGACAGAGAGAATGAAAATCACAATCACAGAACACAGATCACATGGAAAACAGCCTTGTCTAGCTCAATGGAATAATGAGCCTTGCTGTGTAGGGCCACCCAAGATGGATGGGTCATGGCTGAGAGTTCTGACAAAGCGTGCTCCACTAGAGAAGGGAATGGCAAACCACCTCAGTATTCTTGCCTTGAGAATCCCAAGAACAGTTTGAAAAGGCAAAAAAGATAAGACACTGAAAGATGAACTCCCCAGGTCTGAAGGTGCCCAATATGCTGCTGGGGAAGAGTGGAGAAATAACTACAGATAGAATGAAGAGACACAGCCAAAGCAAAAACACTGCCCATTGTGGATGTAACTGGTGATGGAAGTAAAGTCCGATGCTGTAGCAAACAATATTGCATAGTAACCTGGAATGTTATTTCCATGAATCAAGGCAAATTGGAAGTGGCCAAACAGGAGATGGCAAGAGTGGATGTCAAAATTTTAGGAATCAGAGAACTAAAATGGACTGGAATGGGTGAATTTAAGTCAGTTGACCATTATATCTACTACCGTGCCAAGAATCCCTTAGAAGAAATGGAGTAGCCATCATAGTCAACAAAAGAGCCCAACATGCAGTACTTGGGTGCAGTCTCAAAAACAACAGAATGATCTCTGTTCGTTTCCAAGGAAAACCATTCTATGTCACAGTAATCCAAGTCTATGTCCCAACCACAAATGCCAAAGAAGCTGAAGTTGAATGGTTCTATGAAGACCTACAAGACCTTCTAGCACTAACAGTCAAAAAAGATGTCCTTTTCATCATAGGGGACTGTAATGAAAAAGTAGGAAGCCAAGAGATACCTGGAGTAACAGGCAAATTTGGAGTACAAAATGATGCAGGGCAAAAGCTAACAGACTTTTGCCAAGAGAATGCACTGGTCAAATAAACACCCTCTCCCAACAACACAAGAGCAGACACTACACATGGGCATTACCAGATGGTCAATACAGAAATCAGATTGATTATATTCTTTGCAGCCAAAGATGGAGAAGCTCTATACAGTCAGCAAAAACAAGACGGGGAGTTGACTGTGGCTCAGATCATGAACTCCTTGTCACAAAACTCAGACTGAAATTGAAGAAAGTAGGGAAAACCACTAGACCCTTCAGGTATGACCTAAATCAAATCCCTTATGATTATACAGTGGAAGTGAGAAATAGATTCAAGGGATTAGATCTGATAGACAGAGAGCCTGAAGACTATGAACAGAGGTTTATGACATTGTACAGGAGGCAGTAATCAAGACCATCCCCAAGAAAAAGAAATGCAAAAATGCAAAACTGTCTTTTCGTCTCAGGAGGCCTTACAAATTACCTGAGAAAAGAAGAGACGTGAAAGGCAAAGGAGAAAAGGAAAGATAGACCCATATGAATACAGAGTTCCAAAGAATAGCAAGGAGAGATAAGAAAGCCTTCCTCAGTGATCAGTGCAAAGAAACAGAGGAATAGAATGGGAAAGACTAGAGATCTCTTCAGGAAAATTAGAGATACCAAGGGAACATCTCATGCAAAGATGGGTACAATAAAGGACAGAAATTTTATGGACCTAAAAGAAACCGAATATATTACAAAGAGCTTGCAAGTATACACAGAAGAACTATACAAAAAAGAACTTCATGACCCAGATAACCACGATGGTGTGATAATTCACCTAGAGCCAGACATCCTGGAGTCCAAAGTCAAGTGGGCCTTAGAAAGCATCACTACAAACAAAGTTAGTGGTGATGATGGAATTCCAGTTGACCTATTTCAAATCCTAGAAGATGAGGCTGTGAAAATGCTGCACTCAATATGCCAGCAAATTTGGAAAACACGGCAGTAGCCACAAGACTGGAAAAGGTCAGTTTTCATTCCAGTCCCAAAGAAAGACAGTGCCAAAGAATTTTCACACTTTTTGTTTAAGGGAGGTCTGTTCATTATGCAAGTGTAGTAAACATTGAGCCGAGCTAACACATGAAGGATATTAACAGCTGAGAGCAACCTTTGAATGTGCATGATTAGCACTCCAAATGAATTGCTCCCCAGCAGCTGTGCGTTACTTTGAATTTTTCTTTAAGGTTTATGTGTTTGCATTCTAAGTTCATTCAATTAGATTTCATTGAATCTATATCTTTATTTGTGCTCAAGCTTTTATTTTCAGCATTATAAACAATGAGATAATAAAGGATGAGATCCTTAGTCTATTTAGGGGGCAAAAAGGTCATTTCACACCCCAGTAGAGGGTTTCAAAGCACATTCTGAATGGCAGAGAGCCTGCAATTGCCAGCTCTTGGAAAGGCTGCAGCAGATGAATGAGAAGGCCCCAGAGTCCGTGACAGACATCTCTGGTCTCCAACTCATTCTCCTTGGATCTGATGTAGTTACATGTTCGGTGTGCAGTGTTCAGTCTAAGAGCATCCAACCGCTTTGTTTCATTTTGTGCATCTTCTGTGCTAATATTTTTTAGTTTTCTTCACTTTCACTATAAAGCATGTGTAGTGGAGGATAGAATGAGGAATCAAGGCAGGCTTCACAATTTTCCACAGAAATGAGGTTATGTTTAAGTTATTTGGACATCTTTGCTCATAAAATAACTCCTACTTTATGGGATTGGTTATTGGGAATATCACTCTGCAATTTTCTAAGTCAACCAAGGAGGCTTAATGTTTTTTTATTATATCCCTGTTTTTGGACTCTAAAGCGGAAAATGGAACTCATAGAAGAGCAGGATATGAAATTCTAAAAGTCACATTCAAGGAAGTAGGATGTAATTGTCACTAAAAAAAAAAAAACAAAAACCTTTTATTTTTGTGAGAATGAATCTGGCCATGAAAACAACATAACGTGTCACAGAACTACACACAAGCCCCCCACCACACACACACACAGCTATATGTACATATCTTATATGAAAAACAATAATACAGACATGTATGTACTACATATATGTCTGTGTATATGTTTAAATCAATTTTCTGAGCAATCAGAGTGTTATATTAATTAGAAGTTACATAGTGAACTTTGTCATTCATTAGCTTTGTTTTTGTCTTGGGCTCAATTAAATAAATTCCTAAATATTTGTGGGTTTTAATTATGATTTAAGGTAAAGATCCCAACTCCTCAGGCCTTTCTGCTTTCATGGTAATTAAGTCTTGATAAAGGTTTTATTGCAGAGCAAAATGCTTTGACTATGCAATCCCTGACTTACAGAGTATTCGTAGGATATTTGCTTAATGATATTTCACAAACAGAACTGTGGAAATAGCTTGTGGCATTACTAGGCCATCTCTTATATAGATTATCTGCATTGAAAATTCAAGATTAAATTATTCTGATTATGGTGAAATACTCCTAAGCTGCAAAAGACTGTGGGTTTTTTTTTCTTTTTTTCTTTTTTGCACAGTGAGTTTGGAAGACCCATTGCAGAGCCCTGCACCCATCTCCCTACCACTGACCCCCAATTCCACCACTCTGTGAGTTTGTACATTTTGAGCTCCTACTCGCTTATAAGAAAAAAGCTCTGGATATTGCCTCCTTTGGTTTCAGTGTTGGTAGCAGGTAAATATAGATGTTTTCATATAAAATGTTTTTATAACATATTTTTAAAGATAACTACTAATATAAAGTGATCTGAGGTAATATTTGTCAATTTGGAAGTAAAAAGTTTTCTAGTCACCATGCTAAACAGTCAACAGATCATTTTGGATCAAGTTGCTTACAAATTAATATGGTCCTCAGTATTTCCTTCATGCTTATATATTACACATTTTATATAATATACATTATAAGATAATGTGTATTTTCTTATACACATAATGTATTTTAATGTGTATACATTATACACATTTTCTTATAATGTGTGTTTTCTTACAATATTCATCTCCCTTTATTTTCTAAGCTAAGAGTATGTACCTCATGCTTTTCATAAACATTAAAAATAGATCTACTACATTTCATATACCCCCTCCGTCTCATGGTTTTACAGAATCATGGTGCATCTAAAGAGACATTGGAACAAAATAAAAGTTTTTTATATACATATATATATATATATATATGTAAAATCTTCTCCCTGATCTTTATGGACAACTTCCTGAATGTTAGACTACTTTCATGACAGCTCAAACAAGTACATGAGGTCATATGTACTTACCTGTGACAGGAGAGTCTGATCTGACAACAAAACACACAAACCAGAAGTGTCCAAATCTAATGTCAATTCTGGGAGAAGTTAATCTCTCAAATTCTCACATTTTTCACATTTAAACCTTGAAATGGGATAATTGAGAGGCAGGCCTTAAAATCCATAGTAAGTAATTCTGTAAGTATAATACACAAATAATAAGAAGGTAAAAAAAAAATTGATTTCATTTTCCCTCAAATTTTAAGATTTCCTTATTACAGTTTTCTCTTGAATTCTCAATTTTTTTTCTCTTAAAGAAAATTTAAGTTTGATGTGCTAAGTAACACAAGGACTGATGAGAAAAATAGTTGCCCAAAGTGCAAACTGCACATGACACAAATCACCTCATTTGGATTTTGAAGGTCATGAGACAGCATCATCTCAGAACCACATCATACACTGAAGCTGAAAAGATACCATAGGCTGCAGGAAGGCTTCTGAAATGAAACCCGACATGTGTACCTAAGGGTTGGCAGCAGAATAAGGGAGGAGATGGAAGAAACAAAGGAGCACCTACATTTGCTGAGTGCCTCTCACAGACCAGATGCTCCATAATCCTCCCCACAGAAGCCTGTATTCACACCAGTCTTATCACTGCCCACAGGAGAGGTGATTGTGTGTTTACTTATCTGTCTTCTCCACTGGATTATAAATTCCATTAAGGTTAAGATAAAATATTATTTAATATCTACTTGCTGTCTGCAATCCAGGAGACACAGGTTTGATCCCTGGTTTGGGAAGATCCCCAGCAGAAGGAAATGGCTATCCGCTCCAGTATTCTTGCCTGGAGAATCCCATGGACAGAGGTGCCCAGTGGGCTACAGTCCATGAGGTCGCAGAGAGTCGGAGATGACTGGGCAACTAACACTTTCACTTTCACTTCACTTCTTGTGACAAAACATTACGTACAGTGATCAACACAAAACAGACAACACAGATTTGTTGACTGAATGAACATGGCTGTGTGTAACAACTCATATTCCCAGTAGATGAAGAAAGAGACAAAGGCTGAAAGCCATTCATAACTTATCCAGGTCAAGGATCAGAGAGGTTAGTAAGTAGCTGAAAAGGATAACCAATCCAAGCCCATCACACTTCAGAGAACCAGGTTTCCTGTGACACCAAGCTGCTCCATGGAAGCCAAAGTAGGATGGAGCGTCAGAGAAGAGCCTCAGATTCTGATGAAAGGATGGCAGTGGGAGAGAAAAGCTTGACACATCTCTGCGTGAACTGGAAAAATCTCAGAGACATTTAACAGTGGATAACTTTTTTCTGGATATAGTACATAGTAGGATAAAAGTAGAAGTAGTGACAGATTTTCTCTTCTTAGGTTCCAAAATCACTGTGGACCGTGACTGCAGCCATGAAATTAGAAGACATTTGCTTCTTGGAAGGAAAGCTATGACAAAACTAGACAGCGTATTAGAAAGCAAAGACATCACTTTGCCAACAAAGGTACATATAGTCAAAGCTATGGCTTTTCTAGCAATCATGTACAGATGTGAGAGTTGAACCATAAAAAAGGATGAGCACTGAAGAATTTGTGCTTCTGAACTACAGTGTTGGAGAAGACTCTTGAGAGTCTGTTGGACTGCAAGGAGAGAAAACCAGCCAATTCTAAAGGAAATCAACCCTGTATATTCATTGGAAGGACTGATGCTGATACTGAAGCTCCAATACTTCAGCTACATGACGAGAAGAACCGACTCACTGGAAAAGACCTGATGTTGGGAGAGGCTGAAGGCAGAAGAGGGTGGCAGAGGATGAGATGGTTGGGTGCCACCACCAACTGAATGGACATGAACTTGAGCAAAGTCTGAGAGATAGGGGAGGACAGGGAAGCCTGTTGTGCTGCAGTCCATGGGGTCAAAAAGAGCTGGACACGACTTAGCAACTAAACAACAACAAGGATAAAATCAGAGTGTCAGAGTGGGGAGAGTCTTGTTTTTATGTCCTGGTAGCTTCTTCAATGTCTATTCCTCTCCAAAAGCTTGTATTTGTTTCCTTTCCTTTTCTTCTCTCCTACCTCTCTCAGCACAGACTCTTTCCTTACGTGGTTCAAACTTCCAGGGAGATGACTCTATACAGGGGTCAGGAGAAGTAGCCAACAGGTTATGGATGACAGCACAGACTCTGGAGTCCAGCTGCCATACTTCCATTCCAGCTCAGCCTCACTCTCACCATGTGACATTGAGCAAATTATTCAGTCTCTCGCTGTCTCACTTGCTTTATCTGGGAAATTAGGCTGTTAATAATACAACCCTTCTATTGTTACAAGAATTAAAACAGTGAACACAGGTCAATTGCTTAGCACAGTATCTGACACAAGATAGAAACTTAATTAGGAGTAGCCATTACCACTCTGTAATGTAATGTACCATGATATCAGGGAAGCTATCGGCCTTCCCTCATAGCTCAGATGGTAAAGAATCTGCCTGCAATGCGGGAGGCCAGGGCTCAATTCCTGGTCAGGAAGATTCCCTGGAGAAAAGGATGGCAACCCACTCCAGTATTTCTGCCTGGAGAATCCCATGGACAGAGGAGCCTGGCAGGCTAGAGTCCATGGGGTCGCAAAGAGTCAGACATGACTAGGAACTAACATTAACTAACTAACTAATTACCATGCTGTTAGCCCTAAATCAGAACCAGAGTCAGCTTCATGCATGCTAAAGCCCATTAATCCCCAAACACATCTGTCAAGGCCCAGATTAAGCTCCATATATAGGACTACTAGGTGCTCTTCTGTCACAGACAGCAGTGAAATGTCACAGGAAGTAAATGAAAGAAATATGAATAATTTCTTCTATCTCCAGATTTATATGGCCAGTGGTTTGGGACATAGGCAGGTGTAGTCAAAAAGGATAGTCTTTTTCTTCATTTTATTTATGACTGTGCTGGGTCTTCTTCACTGTGGCAGATCAGCATTTTGTTGTTGCATGCAGGCAACTAGAGTTGTGGCAAGCAGGCTTCTCATTGCAGCGGCTCCTTTTATTGAGAAGCACAGGTTCTGGGGCACACAGGTAGTTGTGCAACACATAGGCAGAGCTGCCTCATAGCGTGTGGGGTCTTAGTTCCTGGACCAGAGATTGAATTCAGGCCCCCTGCATTGGAAGGCAGATTCTTCTTAACCAGTGGACCACCTGGGAAGTCCCAGAACAGTCATTTTTATAGTTCTCTGAGCATGCATCTCTCTAATTGTATCACAAATTCATTTCAATCCAAGAATGAATCTCCCCATCCCTCAATCTGGAGAACCGAGGACTAGAGAAAAGGGAGAGTGCCTGAACACAGGAAACAAGCCAAATTTATTTGGAGCCATCTTCTTAGCTATGAGTCATCATCAGCAAAAGCAATGATGAGGGTGGGAGAGGGGCTAGAGTAACTAAACAGAAGCTTATTTTTCTGATATAATAACATCCGGAGGCACGCAGTCCAGAGTTGATGTAACCGTAATGCCAGTTATTGAGTAAAAGACCAAAGAAGAATAAGTGAGGGGAAAAGGCAAAGAACAGAAGGCTGAAAAAACAGGCAAGCAAAACATATCTCCTATAAACTGCTTCATGAAAGTTCCACCCAGTGACATGCATTTACATATTCTTGACCAAAAATATTAGGTTTGGTCACATAATTTTTGCTGATAATCAGTTGTGCTTATACTGCAGATGGTGACTGTAGCCATGAAATCAGAAGATGATTGTTTCTTGGCAGGAAATAGATGACAAACCTAGACAGTGTGTTGAAAAGTTGAGACATTACTCTGCCAACAAAGGTCTGTATAGTCAAGGCTATGGTCTTCCCAGTGGTTACGTGAGGCCAGAACTGTAAAGAAGGCAGAACACCAAAGAATTGATGCCTTTGAACTGTGGTGCTGGAGAAGATTCCTGAAAGTCCCTTGGACAGCAAGGAGATCAAACCAGTCGATCTTAAGGGAGATCAACCCTGAATATTCACTAAAGGACTGATGCTGAAAGCTGAAGTTCCAGTATTTTGGTCATCTGATGCAGACAGACAACTCACTGGAAAAATTCCTGATGCTGGGAAAGATTGAGGGCAGAAGAAGAGGGCATCAGAGGATGAGATGGTTGGATGGTATCACTGATGCAATGAATATGAACTTTGGCAAACTCCGGGAGATGGTGAGGAACAGGGAGGCCTAGCATGCTGCCGTCCATGGGGTTGCAAAGAGTCGGACACAATAGGGTGACTGAACAACAACATAAAAATAAATACAGTGTATGAGTCAACCTAATGTGGCATATGGTAACCACTGGCTACAAGAGAGCTTGGGAGATAGGATGTTTATATGGACCTAGTGCCCTCTGAACAGAATCAAAGTTTGGCTAGTATGAATGAATGTTAAATAAATACTGAATAAGTAACTAACAATATCTCCCATGTTCACAGAGAGAAAGTCTATAAATGGAATATGTTTCCTAATCAGAATTTATCTAAAACAGCCAAGCCACCATGACTTAGGAGAATAATGATGAAATATATTCTCTTAATGGAATAAAATAATCTCCCCACTTTAGCAGAGCATGTGCCCAGAAGCAGAGTAAAAATAAGTGAATCAATAAATGCAAATATAAGCCTGCAAAAGCAGAGTTCTATTACCCCAATGACTCAGGTTCCAGCTTCCTATCCCTTCATCTCTGCTTAACAAAGATGACCAAATGGTTAATATAAACTTATCTTCCTACATAGGCTCCAAAGAAAAGATTCAAAAGATCCCCAAGGAAAGAGTGATAGCACTCAAAGAGATTCAACCTGCAATTGTTTTTCAGCAATAACAACAGAAAAGAAGATGTGGATTCCGCTGAGAGAGAGAGGGGGAGGGAGGGAGATATGATGAAATGATATACAAGAGTTTGAGGGAAAGACAAATGGGCAATACAACAAAAATAAGCTGAAAGAGACAAAAAAAGGAATCTGAAAACTCTGTAGAAAAGTAATATGATAGGTAATGGGATTTAGCAACTGATACAAAAGGATCATGAAAAAGGGGGAAAAAGGCAATCAAACACAAATGATAGACATAAAAGGTACATCATGAGCTACAATATAGAAATAATTGTGTGTGTGTGTGTGTTTAATCACTAAGCTGTGTCTGACTCTTTTGCAACCCCTCATACTATATAGCATGCCAGGCTCCACTGTCCATAGGATTTTCAGGCAAGAATACTGAGTGGGTTGCCATTTCCTTCTCCAGGGGATCTTTCTGACCCAGGGATCGAACCCACGTCTCCTGCATTGGCAAGTGGCACTGAGCCACCAGGGAAGCCACAGAAATAATTGTGATATACGAAAAAAAAAGAAAAGTCTACAAAAACAAAAATTAATTATTTAAGAAATATTTCTACTTGAGGTAACATTAAAATCTATATTCTCTTTAAAAATCTGTTTAAAAACTTATAATTTCAGAATAAAATATGACTTTTTTTTTTAAAAAAAGTGTAAATATACAGCTGAAGTGGTGAAACCATAAAGGAGATTCTCAAATATCAAAATAATTAGATAACAGGGAAAGGGAGATACAAATATGACTAAATAATAAAAATGAAATAGAAGTAGGGGTTTAAACGAGAATAAAACCAGTTGTCCTGAAGTCATTGACATTATCTAGGATGGCTGAGTTAGAGTTTTGACAGCCCAGAGGACAAAAACAAGGCATTAGATATGGGAAAATGCACCTATTAGAAAATGGAAATGAAAAATTAGAGAGTCAAACATCAATCTTGAGTAATAAAGAAGAAAACAGAAAAATTTGAGAGACAAAAGTAAGAATTAATATTTTGGAATAATATTGCTTGAAATATGACACCAATGTTAACACTGAATATTTGAAGACACATAAAACGTTCAATCTGGCAAAATTGGTCATGAAAATTAAGACAGAAGGTAAAATTAAATAATCACTAATATCTAATTTTTAACAAGGGCATACTATACAGTAATATTTAAACAAATAAGAATGCTATGTATAATTTTATGCTACCAAATTGAACTTACAACTGAAATTCAACCCCACCTAGAAAATGGCACTTATAAAACAGAACACAAGAAGAAATAAGAAACTTTAAAATATCTCTAATCATTTAAAAATATAAATGATAGTCCAAAATCTACACACACACACATAAATCCAGACAGTTTTACAGATGAATTCTACCAAATATTAAAGAAGAATTCCCATCACAGGGAACATGTTAAAGACATTTTTAAAATCATTTTATGAAGTTAAAATTTATGACATTAACATAATCTTGGTTCCAAACTCTAACTGGAAATAAAATTAAAGTCCAGTATTATTATCATAGAAACACTAAGCGCTTACTTGAAGTTAGTGGACATGAATTTAAAGTAAAATCACCCCTCATGATTTTGTGCTTCCCCAGCTACACTGAGTTTCCTGAATGCAGGTGCAAAGCATGTGGAGAGTTAAATTCAGCCAAGCTGGTGGCTTTGCCAAATGTATTGGAAGAGCAAGTGGAGGAAAGGAATTAAGAGCATACACAAGGGAGTCATTGTAACCTTAGGTCACAGAATCTATTCTGAATAAGGAAAGAAGAAAGGACATCAGCAGACGAGGGATGGTTTAAAAGGCCCAGGAGCAATGAACTGTAGTCTCTGATGGAAATGAAAAATTAATTTTGTCACTAATCCTCAGACGTGGGAAAGGCAATATAATTGTTGCATTCATGCATGATGAACCTGAGACTCAGATATGTTAAAGGACTTTTCTAAAGTAACTAAATACAGAGAATAATTAGCAGAGCTTTCACTCCAACCTAAATATTATGGCTTGAAGTCCCTTTCCTGGTCCTACTCCATTATTCCGCAGTCCTATCTTACACCGGCTTGCAGATCCTCCTGGTTACTGCTATTTCTCAGGGGTCATGATGTGAGAGTTGGACCATAAAGAAGGCTGAGCACCAAAGAATCGATGCTTTTAAACTGTGGTGCTGGAGAAGACTCATGAGAGTCCTTTGGACAGCAAGGATATCAAACCAGGCAACCCTAAAGAAAATCAACGCTGAATATTTACTGGAAGAGCTGAAGTCGAAGCTCCGGTACTTTGGCCAGCTGATACAAAGAGCCAACTCATTACAGAAGACCATAATGCTGGGAAAGATTAAGGGCAGGAGGAGAAGAGGGTAACAGAGGATGAAGTGGCTGAATGGCATCACTGACTCAATGGACATGAGTTTGAGCAAACTCTGGGAAATAGTGATGGACAGGGAACCTGGTATGCAGCAGTCCATGGGTCTCAAAAAGTCAGACACAACTGAACAACAACAAATTTTCCTCTAGGGTCAACTCAGATTCCCATATCATCAGATATTGTTAAGGCTCAGATTTTGTTATTTTACCAGTGTTTTAAATTCTAATTTTTCAAAATTAATATTACTTTCAGAAGACAGTATACATATTTTTAAAAGATAAAATTTGTTCTATTGCCATAAAATGTTAACTTCATAATGGATAAGAATGGAAATTGTAGCCCAACATTCTCAAAATCCATTTATATTCTACTGACAATTTAATGTTCCTTCAATTTTTCGCCTCCTTTTGTAACTCATTCACAAGGTCCTTTTGCTCCTTTCTGAAATGTTAAATTTTGAATGCACTATTTACTACCACCAGTTTTGGTTCTATATAACAGCTTGACTAAAAAGTGTCAAGAATTTTCTTCGCTAGATACCTATAAATCTCCTCATAATGTCTATGTGTTTGGCTTTTTTATGTTTTTGGCTTTTTTTATGTTTTTGGCTTCCTCCCCCTTGATAATCTTACCAAGAATTTCTTCAAGGTCATCAAACTTGAAATATGTATTTGTAATCATTATATAGTAAGGTCTTCAAAAGGAGGACTTGTTTGGACATTTTTTGGTACAAAGTGACATTTATTCTTCTGCCAGTATCAATAAATAAGAACAGGGACAATTTATATGTGTGTCATCATTCAGAAAATTGACAAAAATGGCTAGAGAACTGTCTCTTAAGTAAACCAGTTATCATTTAGCATCTGGGTCAGAAAATGTACAGTGGTTAGGTTGATTTATCTTCCGTGTTGTATGCCAGCTTCTTATCATCTGTTTCCTAGGTGTAACCTATCAACTTTGAGAGATCACTCTCAGGTTCAACAACAGTGTGTTAACATTTTTGAAGGCATTCATCACATATGTAAAAATCAAGAGTAAATTCCTTCTAAGATTATGTTTCTAAGATGTTATTGGAAAGGAACAAAAAGTGTAACATAAATAAAAACAGAACACTTTTTATAATTGGAATGCAGAATTCTGACTGTCCTGTCTAAATTCATGTCATAAGTAGAATCTGTGTTTAGAAAACACAGTTGTTACCTTGATATTTTTTCTCCTTCTTTCATCACTCCTAAAAGGCCATATGTGCTTTTTATTTTCATGTCTTCTCCCTATCCCACCATATAAGATTTTCTTATACTTATTTACTTTTGATTTCTCTGTAGTTTACCCTATGTGATATTCTACACAATACTAAATCCCTACCAGTTCTGCAAAACTCATTTCATATTGCTTTAAAGTGTGGTTTTTCTCAAACCCCAGATACAGTAAATGTGAAACACTATGCCGTGTGTAAATGCAAGTCACTACATTTATTTTGTTAAGACAACTTAATTGCTTGCAGAAGCAACTCCATTTTCATCTAGAAAAACAAGTTCAATGATCATTGGAAGGTGAGAATAAAAAAGAAATAATCCATCATCTGTCTGCCAGTGGCTCTTTCATAACACCTCTCACCACCAGAGTCAATGCTGGAGGGAGGGGTGTCAAAGAGAGTGAGGGTGGTGAACTGACAGCTAATGTTCCAATGAAATTATTGCTGAACCAGAGGTAGAAAAATAATACCAAGCAAATGTTTCAAATAGGAAACAGCTGCATGCAATAGACAGCTCTGAGGGCTTTTGTCACAATAAAATGTATAAAAGGAGAAGACGGTGTTTCTTAGAATTCTGAGCTTCTAAAGGGATCAAATTAGAGAGATCTGATAAGCTGTGAATAAAACAGAAGGCAGTTGACATTACCCAAGATTTACAAAAAATTTTAACATATATGTTATTATGAAAATTCACTACACCTGTTCTCTAACTCAGAAATGCATATAGAGTATTTAGAAGAGCAAGGTTACAGGAGGAGAAGCAGGTGAGTCTCATCCCAACCAAGCTACGTGGAGATTTCACAATTGAGGCAGCATGGGATGGATGTTGGTGAGAGAATCCTAAAGAATCCTATAAATGACCCTATATTTTAAGACCATCTGCAGAGGTACAGGAGTTTGAGGGAGTAAAGGGAACTACAAGAGAAATCTTAGGGAAAGAGGATGCCCACTTGGGGCAAATGATATATTTTGATGACCTCTGAAGATTTACTTCCCCTGAAAGGCATGCTCAGGAGAGACCATAGTGCTTAGGTTGGTAATACTGGCAAGAACTCTGCTGCCCAGGCCAGATGACAGTAGGATATGCCTTTGAGCTTAACACTGCCATCCCCAAGGATATTGTTTTATTTCTACCATCTGGTGGGACCTGTGAAAGCCTGGAACATTACAGTTCCCTTTTGAGTGTGAGGTACATGAAAAATTAATCAAGGAGAATGCAGAAATTCTCTATCTCAATTGAGCTGATATTGGATAGCAGTTTGTAGAGCTGTTCACGGATGCTGGACAAACATCCTTGAAAAGATCAGAATAAAGGTCACCCAGTGACTCATTTTGCAAATGAGTATAAAAACAAAATACCATGGAGAACTGTCTCCCAACACTGCCTTTGACTAATGGCTGTCCAAGGGATTAACATTTCTCCCAAAAATATTCATAGACCAAAGGAAGTACCACACCCCCATTCATACATTCTACCCTCAGAAAGTAGTTGTATAAAAAACATTTATTCAAATACAATTTTCAGCATCTGATGCAATTTTTATCTCCTCATGCTCTTATCTATCATTTTACAATGAACTGAGTGATTCTATTTCATAGTAAAATGTTCCATAACATTTACTGAGTACTTTTATATGCCAGGTATTTTGCCAAGCACACAACATGTCTTCTATCACTCAAAGCCTGTGATGAACTTATAATGAAATATTATCTCTATGTTAAAGATAAAGAAACAAGACTTCCAGTCAAGATAGCATGGTAAGTCTCTGTAAAGTACACTCACTTACACATCCACCCACACACAAAGGCACACACTCATGCACATACACGTACACCAAACACACACATGTTCAGCCAACCGTCACTGATATTCCAAAAAGAGTTGATAAAACTTAAAATGAAACATTACAGGGATATAGCCATTTTCAAATATAACATTAATGACTCTATATACCTGAAAGTAACAAAAATAAAAAGCAGAAAGCAGAGGTAAAAACACCTTCCAGGGTTTCACATCTGAAAGTAGGCAATGGAATCTGACTCCTGAAAGGGATTGGAACTAAAACTACTCCCACACAAGGTGAGGATCCAGAGTCAAACTCATTGCTTAAATAGGATAAAGCTTCCCTATTGGTAAAAGAGAACTGTAAAAGGCTGACCATTGTCACTGAACACATCTTAGGTAAATGCTACATTTTGATAGAAATAGGAGCAAAAATGCCTTCCTTACAGTGTCTGGGCTTAGTTACCCAGTGGTTCCGTGACTGTTCTCTGATACGAATAACAGCAACATGAAAAAAAGAAAAAGAATAATACCAACATGAGCTAGGGGCTTGGAACACATAAAACAGTTCTAAAACTGGATGTCCCAGAAGGATAACTGGTGAAAATAGCAACCTGAATATGGGGGCAGGGAAGGGTAACAAACAGGAGACTAAAACAAGATGATAGACTTAAACCCAGACAGATCCATAAGTGTGCTAAATTTTTATATAATAAACACTCCAATTAGAAGATTGAAAAACACTGATACAGTATATTAATGCATATATATGGAATTTAGAAAGAAGGTAACAATAACCCTGTATGCGAGACAGCAAAAAAGACACAGATGTATTGAACAGTCTTTTGGACTCTGTGGGAGAGGGCGAGGGCAGGATGATATGGGAGAATGGCATTGAAACATGTAAAATATATGTGAAACGAGTCGCCAGTTCAGGTTTGATGCATGATACAGGGTGCTCGGGGCTGGTGCACTGGGATGACCCAGAGGGATGGGATGGGAAGGGAGGTGGGAGGGGCGTTCAGGATGGGGAACACATGTACACTCATGGTGGACTCAAGTCAATGTATGGCAAAACCAATACAATGTTGTAAAGTAAAATAAATTAATTAATTAATTTTTTAAAAAAGAAGATAGAGATTTGGGAATGGATTTTTAAAACCAACTACATACTGTTAATAAGAAATATGTTTTAAATAAAGGCACAGATGGGTTAAAAGGGAAGAGATGGAAATACACATAACATTCAAACTCTAATCAAAAGAAAGCTGGTATGATTCATTTAATATCAGACAGAGGAGACTTTAAAACAAAGAATATTTCCCAAGACAAGGAAAGGCATTTCATAATAATAAGATGGTTGATTTATCAAGAAAACAGCAATTCTTAATGTATAAGAACCTAAAACAGAGCATCAAAGTAAATGAAACAAAATTAACAAAACTAAAAGAAAAAAAAAAAAAGATGATGTTTGGAGATTTCAGTACTCCTCTATCATTGATAGAAGAGCTAGATTAAATGATCAATGAAAATTTAAAGAAAATTTTGAATAATGCTGTCAACTTGTCCTAATCAAATGATAATGCAACATATCCAGAAGCTACAGCATACACAGTCTTTTCAAAAGCGCATAGAATATTCACCAAGGCAGACCATATGATGACCTCAAAATAAACCTCAAATTTCTCAAAATATTGAAACTATACAAAGTATTTTTCACCACAAAGAAGTTTAACTAGAACACAACAATAATGATGTATATAGAAAATCTCCAAATACTTGGAAATTAAGCATACATTTCTTAATATCCTAGAGGTCAACAAAAAATCAAAAGTGAAGTTAGAAAATATTTGAACTTAATAAGAAAACAATATGTCAAATTTTGTGAGATGTCACTTATGGCATTACCTTAAGAAGTTATAGAAAACAAAGATTAAAGTAACCCAAGGTAAACAGAAGGCTTTCCAGGTGCTGCTAGTGGTAGAGAACTCACCTGCCAATGAAGGAGACTCGAGATGTGGGTTCGATCCCTGGGTCGGGAAGATCCCCTGGAGGAGGGCATAGCAACCCACCCCAGTATTCTCACCTGGAGAATCCCGTGGACAGAGAAGCCTGGCAGGCGCCAGTTGACTGGGTCACAAAGAGTCAGACATGACTGAAGTGACTTTGCATACACGCACCCAAGGTAAATACAAGGAATAAAATAGAAAAACTAATTTCTTTAAATTAATAAAGATCAAAAATCAGAAAAAAAATTAAAAAAAAACCTCAACAATGAAATTTGGCTTTTTGAAAGACATAAAATTGATGAATCCCTAGCAATTCTGATCAAGTTTAAAAAATAAGAGCGAGAGAGAGAGAGTGAGAAACACAAAGTACCAATATCAATAATGAAAACTGGTACATCAAGACAGATCTTACAAACATAAAAAAAAAAAAAATAGGGAAATATAATTAACACCTTTAGGCATGCTTCAGTCGATGGGGTCACAAAGAGTCAGACACAACTTAGTGACTGAACAGCAAAAAGGCCAATACATTTGCTAAAGTACATTAAATGAACAAGTTCCCTCAAATACACCAATTAGCAAAAATTAAAGCAAAATTAATATATATAGCATGAAATTAAATCAATCATTTTTAAACTTTCTGAAAAGGAAGCTCCTTCTAGGATGGCTTCAGTGGTGAATTCTATCAATCATTAAGATTAAAAAAAAAAAATACCACCCACACACTTTCAGAAAACAGGAAAAGGAAACACTTTCCAACCTATTTTGAAACCAATAGTACTATAAATATCAAAACTTGATAATGATATTACATGAAAAGGACATGATGGTCTAGCATCTTTCATAAATATAAATGTAAAACATAAAATAATAGCAAATCAATCCAATATTATATTAAAAGGATAATAAAATAAAGGGGGAATTAATTCCAACTATACAAAGGAAAGAGCTACATAACCTCAATAAAAGTAATAAAAGGATTAGTCAAAATCCAGCACTGCTTTAAAAACAAAACAAAACTCTCAGAAAACTAGAAATAAAAGGAAATATCCTCAATTTGATAGAAGACTTACACAAAAAGTCTACAGCAAACTCCACAGTATTAAAATATTAAACACTGTTACTCAAGTCACAAAAAAAAACCCAGGAAGTATTTCTGCTCTCAGCACTTCTGTTCCCATTGTACTGGGGTTCTATCTGATAGAGTAAGGGAACAATTTTAAAAAATAGTCATGAAAATTACAAAAGAAAAAGGGAAAGGTGATTTTTTTCTAAATTGAACAAGTGTGGGTGCATGTGTGCTAAGGCATTTCAGTCGTGTCCAACTCTCTGTGACCCTATGGACTGTAGCCCGCCAGGCTCCTTTGTACATGGGATTCTCCAGGCCAGAACATTGGAGTGGGTAGCTATGCCCTCCTCCAGGGCACCTTCTTCACCCAGGTATCAAACCCGTGTCTCTACGTCTCTTGCATTGGCAGGCAGGTTCTTTAGATTAATGCCACCTGGGAAGCCCTTAAACAAGTGTACACTTAAAAATTTCAAAGGATTCTAAAAAAAAAAATACGAGATCTCATAAATGAATTCTACCAAGCTCAGTTGTGTCCTACTCTTTGCAATCCCACGGACTGTAGCCCACCAGGTTCCTCTGCCCTTGGAATTTTTCAGGCAAGAATACTGGGGTGGGTTCACATTCCCTTCTCTGGGGGATCTTCCCGACCCAGGAAATGAAGCTGGGTCTGCCGTATTGCAGGCAGATTCTTTACCATCTCAGCCACTAGGGAAGCTCCCACAAAGTCTTAAGTACAAGGTTAATATATGAACTATATTTGTTCTTGTCAGCAACAAACAATGAGGATTGAAACATTTTTAAATTAGTATGTTTTTTAGTAGCAGAAAAAAATCTAAAATAACCAGCAATAAACTTAACAAAAGACATTTAAGACCACTATATGGAAAACTATAGAACATTATAGAATATTCTGAGAGAAATTGTATAAATAATACCTACTAAATAAATAAGGAGGTGTATCAGGTAGCACAATGGTAAAGAATCTACTCACCAATGCAGGAGACTCAGAGACATGAGTTCCATACCTGGGTCAGGAAGATCCCCAGGAGTAGCAAATGGCAAACCCACTCCAGTATTCTCACCTGGAAAATTCCATAGACATAGGAGCCTGGTGGGCTACAGTCCTTGGGGTCACAATGAGTTGGACATGACTGAGTGAGTGAGTGCATGTGTGTGTGCGCACACACGCACACACGCACGCAATATCAATAGGTTAGAAGACTCACTATTATAAAGATGCTTTTTGTCCTAATATTGATTTATAATTCCAGTCAAAATCCCAACACATTTTATGGAGAAATTGGCAAGCCAATACTAAAATTTATATAGATATACAAAGGACCTAGGGTAGGCAAAGCAAACTTCAGAAAGAAGGACGAAGTTGAAGAAAATACGCTGCTTGGTTCTAATAGTTACTAGAAAACTGCAGTAGTTAAGATAGTATCATACAGACATAAAGACAGAAAAATAGAATGGAACAGAAGAGAATCCAGAAGTATGTGAGAGAGGTAGGCAAGAAAATTGTTGCAAACCTAAAGGTCACTAAACATAAGAGAAAAATCATAAACTATGCATTGTAAACAGTAAAAACAACAGACATTGTTAAGAAAAAAAGAAAAGGAAAGCCATATTGGGAGAAAATATCCACAATTGTGGTGGTTGTCCAGTCGCCAAGTCGTGTCCAACTCTTTGGGACCCCATGGACTGCAGCACGCCAGGCTCCTCTGTCCTTCACCATGTCCGTTGAGTCAGTGATGCTATCTAACCATAGCATCCTCTGTTGCTCCTTTCTCCTTTTGCCTTCAAATTTTCCCGGCATCAGAGTCTTTCCCAATAAGTTCTTTGCATCAGGTGGCCAAAGTATTGGACTTTCAGCATCAGTCCTCCCAATGAATATTCAGGACTGATTTCTTTTAGGATTGACTGGTTTGATCTCCTCACTGTCTTGTCCAAGGGACTCCCAAGAGTCTTCTCCAGCACCACAATTCAAAAGCAACAGTTCTTCAGACTCAGCCTTCTTTATGATCCAACTCTCACATCTGTACATGACTACTGGAAAATTCATAACTTTGACTAGACAGACCTTTGTCAGCAAAGTGATGTCTCTGCTTTTTAATATGCTGTCTAGGTTTGTCCTAGCTTTTCTTCCAAGGAACAAGAGTTTTTAAATTTCATGGCTGCAGTCACCATCAGCAGTGATTGTGGAGCCCGAGAAAATAAAACCCATCACTGTTTCACTTTTTCCTCTTCTATTTGCCATGCATATATATACATTCAACAATGTATCTTTTACAAATCAATAACAAAAAAGACTGAAAAGCCAATTAGAAATGGGCAAAAGAATTCTAAGAAGTTCTTTAAAAAACTAGACATACAAATAAAAAGTGAAAGTGAAGTCGCTCAATCACGTCCGACTCTTTGCGACCCCATGGCCTGTAGCCCACCAGGCTCCTCCATCCATCCATGGGGTTTTCCAGGCAAGAGTACTGGAGTGGGTTGCCATTTTCTTCTCCAGGTGATCTTCCCGACCCAGGGATAGAACCCATGTCTCCCGAATTGTAGGCAGACACTTTTACCATCTGAGCCACCAGGGAAGGCACCATACAAATAAAAGATGATATTCAAATAAAAGTTTCATATTATATGTCATGCTGCTGCCGCTGCTAAGTCACTTCAGTCGTGTCCGATTCTGTGCGACCCCATAGACGGCCCACCAGGCTCCTCCGTCCCTGGGATTCTCCAGGCAAGAACACTGGAGTGGGTTGCCATTTCCTTCTCCAATGCAGGAAAGTGAAAAGGGAAAGTGAAGTCACTCAGTCATGTCTAACTCTTAGCAACCCCATGGACTGCAGCCTACCAGGCTCCTCCGTCCATGGGATCTTCCAGGCAAGAGTACTGGAGTGGGTTGCCATTGCCTTCTCCATCATATGTCACGAGTGAAACATAAATTGAAACCATGAGATACCACTACACATGCAACAGAATGTTAACCATTAAAATGGTTGACTATAACAAAAGGATATGAAGCACTTAGATCTAATGGATCTATGGTACAATCACTTTGGAAAACCAAATTTTTGTGAGAAGGCAATGGCAACCCACTCCAGTACTCTTGCCTGGAGAATTCCATGGATGGAGGCACCTGGTGGGCTGCAGTTTGTGGGGTCATGAAGAGTCGCACACGACTGAGCGACTTCATTTTCACTTTTCACTCTTCACTTACACGCATTGGAGAAGGAAATGGCAACCCACTCCAGTGTTCTTGTCTGGAGAATCCCAGGGACGGGGGAGCCTGGTGGGCTGCCGTCTATGGGGTAGTGCAGAGTCGGACACGACTGAAGCGACTTAGCAGCAGCAGCAGCAGATTTTTTAATACATTTATGACCTAGCAATTCCACTCTTGTTTACTACCAAAAAATTGAAAACTTGTCCATAAGCATGTCAGTTACTGCTTTATTTACTTAAGAAAAAGGAGTGTAGTATCCAGAAACAGGAGACTGTGTGGTGTCCTGAAATCCAAGTGAAGAAAATATTTCAAGAAGTGGTAATCAATTGTATCAATTTATAATGTTCCAAGTAATAGAAGAACTGAAATGACCACTGGATTTAGGTAGGTCATTAAAACCTAAACAATATTTAGTAACCTAAAATTAAGTACAATTTTTAAAAGTTATTTTGCTTAATATAAAATTTTTCAATTAAGAGTAGAAATTGCATTACAATCTATTTTCCATTCTTCTACCTTGTAACTTTGTTTCAATACACTTTTGGGGAACAAAAAAGGTATAATGTTCTTCCTAAAATTACCTAATCTACTCTTTCAGAGTTTCCATAATAATCAATCCATTTATATCACATTGTTTTACTATACCTAATAGTCAATGTTTGCACAAAATATTAGCAGCTTTCACAATCAATAATTTTTACAACATTCCCTTGTTGTAGTAATAAATTTATACTTATGCTCCCAAGTGACTCACAGGAATTTCAAGATATAAAGCATAAGTGAGATTTTGTACTATAGATATATGCTTACTTAAATTTAAAAGTGAAATTTTCAGATGATAATAATTCAAATGAAAGTTTTTGTTCATTTACCTATATGAGTATGCTGATAAGATAGTAGCTTGCATGAGCACATAAACATGCCAGGCATGTCTTTGAAATGGACATTTAGCTCTCTGACCTCCCTACTAGCAAGTATGAACAATATGAGACCAGGATGGTGAGCTGGTTGAGGCCAGTCTGTGGAAGACCTGAAATGTCATCACAGAAATTTGACCTAAAAGCACAAAGTGACCTAAAAATAATTTGACCTAAAAGCATCAAGTGAGAGGTTAAACTGGGTGACCTTTAAATACTTCCATCTTTGAATGTTTATAGCTCTGTAGTTCTAATATTATTTCTCCCTGGAATCATTATTCACACAGATCTAGTAATTTTTTTTTTTTTTTTAGAAAGATGGTGTATTGGTTCCTGCAAAATTTCACTAAGCAGTAAGGAAACCATCCATTAAGTATTGGGCCCTTTAGAATAGTCTTCAAAGCATTCCAAACTGAAAAGTTTCAATTCTTGTCCTCAGTATCCAAGAAATAGGACTAGAGGGAAGCTGATGGGTTTATAATAATTCAGGTGGTCGGTTTGTCCCATGCATTTGAGTCACACGTGTTATAAAGGAATTAATCAGTAAAGTACAAAGTTGATTTCTCCCATGCTTCTTAAGTCATCTGCCCTCCAGGGCCTGGCTCCTGCCCCCAGATACTGAAACTCCTATAAGCTCAAGACACACCCAAATACAAAGGGTCTGTGTTGGTCAGAGAAGCCCAGAGGCGAGTTTGTACAGCACGGAACATAAAACAGCAGTCCTCAGCTGGGAGCCAGAAGAACTGTATCCTAGTCCTGATAAATATTTGTAGCAATAGAAAAGAAATACTCTCTGAATTTCAGTTTATTTGAACACTTTTTCACACCTTTTCTTATATGTCTCTACTTCCCACAGATTTTGAGTTCCATGAGGACAAGAATCATGTTTATTTTATCACTTTCCCTTATATCATACAGGAATGTATGCCTGGGGCTTTGCCTGGAAGTGGAGTAGTGAATAAAATTGATATTTACCTCCCAACAAGTAAGTTAACTTAGTAACACATAATAAACATTTGTAAATTAATAACAATGTGTCACCAAAGCAGAGACTCAGTATGACTTATTCCTGAAAATTAACCAGCATCTAAAATGGAGTCAAGGGACCCTTCTTTAAGTCTACATTTCTCTGTGCATAGCAATATTAGTGATTTTGCTAAATTTTATTGGAATTACCTCTTCATTGTTCCTTTCTCATCTGACTATGTATTCTTGTAAGGAAGGGGCTATTTTTAGTTTCTGTATCACCCAGCATGTATCACAAGATCGGACACTGTATATGCTCAAAAATACTTGTTTACATGCTTATCCTTTGTAGTTTCCCAAGAAAAGAATAAACTTCTTTTTAACTATGAAGTACCTACAGGACATCCAAGTGCTGATACTAAGTAGACATTTGGAAACCCAACAAAATAGAACAGATAGGGATCAGAAATCAAGTGAAAATTGAAATCACAAAATTGTAAAAAAAAAAAAAAAAAAAAGATTATTAGTTTAATACTTCTATAGTTCCTTTCAGATCCTGCACTTTACAGCAACTATGTAACTCCTGCCTTAATAACTTTAACTTGAATTGTTGGTTGGTCGTTTAATAGTTCAGTATTCAGTCATCTCTATGTGTTCTACTGAGTTATCAGTTCACTTCAGCCGCTCAGTCATGTCTGACTTTTTGCGACCCCATGGACTACAGCACACCAGACCTCCCTGTCCATCACCAACTCCAGAATCTTGCTCAAACTTGTGTCCATCGATCGGTGATGCCATCCAACCATCTCATCCTCTGTTGTCCCCTTCCCCTCCCGCCTTCAATCTTTCCCAGCATCAGGGTCTTTTCCAGTGAGTCAATTCTTCACATCAGGTGGCCAAAGTATTGGTGTTTCAGCTTCAGCATCAGTCCTTCCAATGAATATTCAGGACTGATTTCCTTTAGGATTGACCAGTTTGATCTCCTTGCAGTCCAAGGGACTCTCAAGATTCTTCTCCAACACCACAAAAGCATCAATTCTTTGGCACTCAGCTTTCTTCATAGTCCAACTCTCACATCCATACATGTCTACTGCAAAAAAAAAAAAAAAGCTTTGACTAGATGGACCTTTGTTGGCAAAGTAATGTCTCTGCTTTTTAATATGCTGTCTAGGTTGGTCATAGATTTTCTTCCAAGGAGCAAGAGTCTTTTAATTTCGTGGCTGCAGTCACTATTTGCAGTGATTTTGGAGCCCCCAAAATAAAAAGTCTGTCACTGTTTCCATTTTTTCCCCATCTATTTGCCATCAAGTGATGGGACCAGATGCCATGATCTTAGTTTTCTGCATGTTGAGTTTTAAGCCAGCTTTTTCACTCTCCTCTTTCACTTTCATCAAGAGGCTCAATTCCTCTTCACTTTCTGCCATAAGGGTGGTGTCATCTGCATATCTGAGATTATTGATGTTTCTCCCAGCAATCTTGATTCCTGCTTGTGCTTCATCCAGCCCAGCATTTCGCATGACGTACTCTGCAGGTAAGTTAAATAAGCAGGGTGACAATATACAGCCTTGAGGTACTCTTTTCCTGATTTGGAACCAGTCTGTTGTTCTATGTGCAGTTCTAACTGTTGCTTCTTGACCTGCACACAGATTTCTCAGGAGGCAGGTGAGGTGGTCTGGTATTCCCATCTCATGAAGAATTTTCCACAGTTTGTTGTGGCCCACACAGTCAAAGGCTTTGGCGTAATGAATAAAGCAGCAGTAGATATTTTCTGGAACTCTCTTGCTTTTTCAATGATCCAACAGATGTTGGCAATTTGATCTCTGGTTCCTCTGCCTTTTCTAAATCCAGCTTGAACATCATATGCTTCCTCATTTATTTTACAAAAGTTGGCTCATATATAAAGTTTCTCCAATGTAATAAAATCCTCTCTACTCAGCTGGTGTAGATCTAACTCATTCTTACCAATGGTTGCATAATATTTCATGGTATGCTACTCATTAGAGTATATGACTACGCTGTGAAAAGGAAGAGATCTAAAAATGCCAATGACCAAAAAAACCCAAAGTTTTCCTTTCATCTCATAGTTCCAGCCAGTTTTTCCCCCTCCACACACTGGCTACTTTGTTTCATGTAGCTGTTTGGGGTCCAGCCTAATGGCAGTTCTCCTGTCCTGGACACCTAGCTTCCAGGGCTGCGCTAGTCATTTCTAGTCCCACCCTGGGTGGAGAAACAAGCCTGAAGGATGCGCATGGATCTGGCAATTGAATACGTCACTTCTAGTCACAACCCGTTGACAAGAACTAATTTACAAGGCCACGCCTAGCTGTGGGGGGTGCCTTGGAAGACTCTGGCCAGGCAGCCACATACATCCCAGGTTTGTCCTGACTTCTTTAGGAGGAGAGAATAAATGGTGGTGGTCTACTGGGACTTTCACCACAATATGGACTTACCAAAATATCTTTAACCTTTCCTGTAATAATTTGCCTTTTTTTTAAATTTACCCTTATCTTACTAGTGTTTTTGTTTACAAAAATTCCATGAAATGGAAGTATGATTTAATAAATGTGGTCACATTGCTCTCCCAAATGTGTTGTAATACTCTGCAATTCCACTAGTAATACATGTGGCAGAGTGCTCTTTTCCCACCATATTTGCTCCAACTCAAGATATAATCATTCTGCATTCTTTTGCCATGCTATTGAGTAGCAATAAGTAATGTAATAGCTCATTGTTAACTTTAATTGGCATTATCTTGACCACTATAAAACTTTAGCTTCTATTATATATTTGCTGACCGTTTGGATTGCTTTTCTCTGAATTGGTTTTTTATAGCCTTTGTCTATTTTTCCACTGAGTTATTTATCTTTCTTTTGTCAAATTTTATCTTGCTGACTTCATATTTTTAAAAATACAAAGAGATCTGATAGTCATGAAAATATGTATTTGTAGATTGATTTCTTCCCCCAATCCTCTCTGTACTTCATAAAAATCATAGACATTAATATATTCCAAAGGGTAATGTTTCAAATGCATTAGAATGTTTTCATGATCCCTTATAAATCTGAATATACAATCCTGAGCTTAACCTGTTCTTTAATGAATAATCGATACTGCAGGCTGATATTTTATTTAACAGTTTTAAAATACCACCACAAAAGGTAGGCATCAAGAAGTCTTCTTTTGTCAAGAAACACACAATCCCAGGCCTGCTAAACTACTCTGCCAATTGTAGAAAAGCTAATTCATTGAAGAGGAAAGTGATCATCTAGTAAATAGAACACCAGGCCCCTGGTTCAAGTACACTGCAATTTGAGATTGATATGCAAGGCATTTGATGGGTTTAATTTAATCCCCAGTGATATGTAATCAACATTACAAAACTTCTCACACATCACCAGGATGAATTTGGATAATCTTCCATTCTGCATTCAGAAAAACCCCTAAGCAGAGTATATCTATAAGACTGAATAATTATGTCCAGCCTCTTTCAGAAAGCTCAAGGAAGTTTGCAAGCAATAATTAAGTCCTGGAACATTTTTAAGGCATGGAACGAATATTTTCTCTCTATACACAAACTGCAGGATGAAAACAGTCAAATGATTAAATGAAAGAGCTAGTCGAAGACAGATCCCCAAAGGGTGATGTCAGAATAATACTCTAGCCACTAGACCCCGCTTCTCTCCTTGTTATTTACAAGGCAGGTCTCTTCAGGTCCTGGTTTAGCAAATGCAAGCAGCATGAAGGAGCCTACTCTGGAGCCAGTCAGCAGATAAACAGGATAATTTCACTTTGCTGAGAGGCCAGACTTTACTGTTCATATGCCTAAGTTGTATCACACAAAGGAAGATTAAAAAATTAAAAAATTAAAAAATTTTGGAGAACCTACAATACTTTCTTTTGAACATCTGACAAAATGTGTCTAATTTTAAATAATATTAATTGGGTTTAGAATAATTTGACTGAAGTATGAAAATCACCTTACTTTCATTTTCTTTTTCAAGGTACTTAAAAAGGGCTATCCTACCTAGGCAGGCAAAATTCAAATAAATTCTATTTTAAAATACATGTGGCTAATAGAAGAATAATTTTCTTTAGTTTTGATACATTTAATAATTGTAATAAAATTATCTTCTGTATATTTAATACATTATTCAGTATGGTAAAAATAAATATCAATTGTGTATATGACTGTGTTTGATTTGCAAATTTTATGTAATATATGCACCTTGAATTAATGTTTATTTACATTTGTCTCTTTAGAATTTTCCTTTTTCTTTAGTATACACTTTAGGGACATATGCATGAAATCATTTTATTAAATCTGTTAAAGGTTTTCAAAATGATGTTCACTGGGTAGTTTATTTTTAGAAGCACATTGCATTCTTGATATAACAATAATATTTAACATACTGATAACCATTTTCACAACTAAAACTTAGATTGGATTGCATGACTTGCAAACCGTTTTCCATATATGCCATTTCACTTAATAATCACAACAATCTCATGAGTTGCATTTTAATATTATTCCCTTTCATTGAAGAAAGAGAAGTGACAATTCAGACAAATTAAAAAATCTCTCTCAAGATCACACAGTTTAGTCACATAGCAGGGGCTGGAAAGCAGGTCTGCTGACTCCAAATCTGATTCCCTCCTAGCATCTTGTTAGCTGTTATGAACTTATCTCCAAATAGAATTTTTGTTAAGGCTAAAGGGATCTTTAACTTAATCATAAGACTGTGCTGACTGGTTTCACTTAAATTTATCTCCATAATCTTATAGATTCTCAGCACAGCCTGGCAACCCTCCTACATTTCATTTGTAAATTTGCTCTTCTACTCTCAGACAATTTCATATTTTCCCTTTGTCTTCTCTTCTCAAACTTTCACCCATACGCCTTCCTTTTCCGCTTCAAACTTGACTCATATTTCCCTGAAAAAAATCCTATGAGGACGTCCCAACCTCCCACCAAATCTACCACGCTACCACAGTTGTTCCCTCACTCTCGGTCTCCACTTCTGTTCCAGCAGAAGACAACCCTCCACTCCTATCAAAGAATAATCCCTCTAGTGGTCCTCTACACCTCATGTCCTTTCACTTTCTTATAATCTTCCATCTTCATTAACCCAATATCCCAACTTAAAAAATAGAAAACCAAGAAAACTTCCCATGACTCCACATTTTATTTGCCTATACATGCCTTCTCACCAACCCAAGTAAAACTTATGAAGTGTTGCCTATACCCACCATCTCCATATTATAATGATCCACTCATCTTTCATTCCTGAGAAATCTGTGTGCAGGTTAAGAAGCAACAGTTAGAACTGGACATGTAACAGACTGGTTCAAAATTGGGAAAGGAGTACATCAAGGCTGTGTATTGTCATGCTGCTTATTTAACTTCTACGTAGAGTACATCATGTGAAATTCTTGGCTGGATGGATCACAAGCTGGAATCAAGATTGCCGGGGAAAACATCAACAAGCTCAGATATGCAGATGATACCACTTTAATGGCTGAAAGCAAAGAGGAACTAAAGAGCCTCTTGATGAGCATGAAAGAGGAGAATGAAAACACTGGCCTAAAATTCATCAGAAAACTAATATCATAACATCCAGTCCCATCACTTCATGGTATATAGGAAAAAGTGGAAACAATGACATGTTTTATTTTCTTGGGCCTCAAAATCACTGCAGGTGGTGACTACAGTCACGAAATTAAAAAACGATTGGTCTTTGGAAGGAAAGCTATAACAAACCTAGACAGCATATGAAAAAGGCAGAGACATCACTTTGCCAAAAAAGGTCCATATAGTCAAAGATATAGTTTTTCCAGTAGTCATGTATGGACATGAGAATTGGACTATAAAGAAAGCTGAGTGCCAAAGAATTGATGCTTTTGAACTGTGGTGTTGGAGAAGACTCTTGAGAGTCCCTTGGACTGCAAGAAGATTAAAAGAGTCAGTCCTAATATTCCATGAGTATTCATTCATTGGAATGACTGATGCTGAAACTGAAACTCCAATACTTTGGCCAACTGATGCAAAGACCCTGGTGGAAAAGAACAAGGTCTTTTCCAATTGAAAGGTCTTTTCTTTTCATTGGAAAAGACCCTGATGCTAGGAAAGATTGAAGGCAGGAGGAGAAGGGGACGACAGAAGATGAGATGGTTGGATGGCATCACTGACTCAATGGACATGAGTTTGAGCAAGCTCCAAGAGTTGGTATTGGAAAGGGAGGCCCAGTGTGCTGCAGTCCATAGGGTTGCAAAGAGTCAGACAAAACTGAGCAACTGAACTGAACTGATAGTCAAAGCTATGGTTTTTCCAGTATTCATGTACAGGTGTGAGATTTGGACCATAAAGAAGGCTGCAGTCTAAAAAATGGATGCTTTCAATTGTGGTGCTAGAGAATACTCTTCAGAGTCCCTTGGACTGCAAGGAGATCAAACCAGTCAATCCTAAAGGAAATTAACCCTGAATATTCATTGGAAGGACTGATGCTGAAGTTGAAACTGCAATACTTTGGCCACCTGATACGAAGAACTTACTCATTGGAAAAGACCCCGATGATGGGGAAGACTGAGGGCAGGAGGTGAAGGTGGCAACAGAGGATGAGTTGGTTGGATGGCATCACAGACTCAATGGACATGAGTTCGAGCAAACTCTGAGAGATAGTGAAAAACAGGGAAGCCTGGTGTGCTGCGTCCATGGGGTTGCAAAGAGTCAGACAGAACTTAATGGCTGAACAATAGCAACAACTCCTCCCTCAGGCTCCCTGTCCTTCTACCTCACATAAAAATTACTTCTAAAGTCACATACAATCTCCTTATTACCAATCCAATGGTCACAACTCTGCCTTCATCTTCCTCAAACGTCCTTCATGAAGTACCTTCTCTAGGTGCTAACTCCTCCATCTCCTTCCTACATTTCTGGCCACTCTTTTTCAGTTTTACTTGCTAGTTCCTCGTCACTGTCAATCTCTACTCTTTGGAATTTTCCACTTCTCTATTTCTTGTCCTAAGTAATCTCATCTTCTTCTCTACACTGACTTTGATTATTATATGGTGAAAATTCAAAATGTAACTCTGCCCTTACCCCTGATGTCTAAACTCATTCACAAACATGTTCACTTGACATCTAACTGCATTCCACAGCTTAAAAGTCTAAGACAAAATTCTTTACTTTTCTTCTGCAAACTCATCTTACTGTCATATTCTCCACCTCAATAATCCAGGTATTCACATCAAAAACCTAATAGGCATTCTGGAGTCTTCTTTTTTCCTCAGATCTCCAATCTAATCAATCAGCAAGTCCTGTAAACTCTGCCACTGAAATATATCCCCAAACTTGATTCTCTCCATCTCCACAACTGCTGTCATAGCAGAAATTCTCACTGTTCTCACCTGAACAACTAATTGTGGGACAGCTAGTCTTTCTGTCTTCATTGTTGTCCACTCATAATATATTTTCTTCAACTCTTCAAAGTGATACTTTAACAAGATAAATATGACCAAGTCACCTCAAACTGAAAACACTTATTTTTTCTCATTACACTAAAAATGAAATCCAAATCTCTTACCATAAGTGATAAAATCCTCTGTAATATTCAACTGAGTTCAGTTCAGTCACTCAGTCATGTCCGACTCTTTGCAACCCCATGGACTGCGGCACGCCAGGCCTCCCTGCCCATCACCAACTCCCGGAGTTTACTCAAACTCATGTCCATTGAGTCGGTGATACCATCCAACCATCTCATCTTCTGTCATCCCCTTCTCCTCCTGCCTTCAATCTTTCCCAGCATCAGGGTCTTTTCAAATGAGTCAATTTCTCACATCAGGTGGCCAAAGTATTGGAGTTTCAGCTTCAGCATCAGTCCTTCCAATGAATACTCAGAACAGACTGGTTGGATCTCCTTGCTGTCCAAGGGATTCTCAAGTCTTCTTCAACACCACAGTTCAAAAGCATCTATAATTACCACAAAATTCTAGAACTTCATTTCTCACCATTCAGAGAGATGGTATTGCTTGTTATTCTCCAACCTCATCAACCTCCTTTCAAACGTTCAAACACACCATGCTGATTTCTACCTCAGGATCTTTACAGCTGCTCTTTCCTCTCCTCAGAATTCTGTTTCACTGCTTAGTGACACCTCCTCATGATTTCAGATCTCAGTTAATATGCAACTTTCTCAAAGATGATTTACAAGATCCCTTTATCAAATACTGTCATTTCTTAGCACTGAAATTATTTTATCATTTTTATAGTTTTGAGCTTTCCTAAGTACTTCTGTACTCCCCAGACTAATACAATATCTGCAACAACAGAAATACTGTCTTTCTAATCCATATTATTATCTCTGGTGTCTAAAATGTTCTGAAGCATACTAAGTGTTCAGTAAATATTTGGTAATGAATAACCTCAAGTTCATGAATATTTGATAACATTTAAAAGAGAAAATTCTAGAAACAATCCAGTCTGAATCATGTGCTCAGTAATTTCTAGTCTTCCTTTAAAACTCTTTAAGATATACTAAGTCTTTAAAAAAAAAAAAAATAACTCATCTATCCTACCTACCAGTACCTTAGCCCAAGTTCCTGTTGCATAATTCCTAGGCTACTTCAATAGCCTTATTATGTTCTCCCTACTTCTACTTTTTTCTCTTTACAATAAATTTCACAAATTAACTTTTAAAACATAAGCCTGTATACCATTCAAAATCTTCAATGTCTCTCTGATGTACAAAATAATGTCCTATCTCTCCATGGTCTAGTTCCTAAAGCTCCAAGTTCAGATGGTAAAGAATCTGCTGCAATGCAGGAGACCCAGGTTCAATCCCTGGGTTAGGAAGATCCCCTGGAGAAAGGAATGGCTATCCACTCCAGTATTTTGCTTGGAAAATTCCATGGACAGAGAAGACTGGAGGACTATAGTCCATGGGGTCATAAAGAGTTGGACATGACTGAGTGACTAACACATCCACTTTCATGCTCATACTGTGTTAATTTCTAAAATAACGCTTCTTTCATGCTCTTATCCAAATCTTAATGACCTTTAAAATCATTCTGTTTTACACTTTTTGACCTCCTGTTTGTTCCAACTACCACTGATCTTCCATTGCCTTTAAAGGGATCAGTTAACTGTATGATACTGTAGCAATATCTGTTTGACCCTTGATATTAACTTATTTGCTGCTTTGTATAATTACTCAAGTGTTTATGCAACACTTTTTTTCACTCACTAGTTCATTTACAGAGCACCAACTGTTGACAGATATATACTGGATGTTACAGCTATATAAATACTGAAGTTTTCAAAGAAGTCACTCACAATCTACTAGAAGGGAATAAGGCATGCTTTAAGCTTTTCTAATACACGCATTAATGCTATAAAGTTCCCTTTAAGCACTGCTTTCACTGCCCACAAAATTTTGACAAATTATGTTTTCATTTAATTCAAAATTTTAAAAATTTCTCCTAAGATTTCCTCTCTGATACATGTATTATTTGGAAGTGTGTTGCTTAATCTCCATATATTTTGAGATTTTTTTCCATTATCATTTTTTTCTTATTGAATTCCACTGTGGCCTGAAAGTAGAAATTTTACAATCTCTATTCTTTCAAATTTGATACAGTGTGTTTTTTTACCTGAAATGTAATCTATCCTGGTGAATGTTCCATGTGAACTGAAAAAACTGCATTCTGTGGTTGGATAAAGTAGTCTATAGATGTCCAGTGTCTAAGTGATTGATACTTTTGTTGAATTCAACTATGTCCTAACTGATCTTCTGTCTGATGGATGTGTCCATTTCCGATACAAGGGATTTGAAGTCTTTAACTATAATAATGGATCCATCTATTTCTCTGAATTTCTATCAGTTTTTGCTTTGTGTGGTTTGGCACTCTGTTGATATGTGCATACACATTAAGAATTGTTTTGTCTTTTTGGAGAATTGCCCACTTTATCATTATATAATGCTCTTTATCCCTGATAACTTCCCTTATTCGAAATCTACTGTCTGAAATTAATATAGCAATACCTGTTTTCTTTTTATTAGTTTTAGCATAGTACAGGCTCCCTCTCTGTTTAAAGTATAGCATTCCTACCTGTTAGAAACCTTTCCTAACCCAAATGACATATAGTGAAGAATATGTGCTTTCCAAAAATTCACATTATACCACTTCACTTTTACAACAACACCACCAAAAAAAAAAAAAAAAAAAAAAGCCCTACATTAGTACCCATTTCTTGTTAACTGAAAGAAATCCAAAGAGAATATTCACTTTTATGAAAAAGTCATCATTATACTAATGTATGTCTTTTGTAAAAGCAAAGTGATATAAGCAAACTTTTGGAAATCAGGGGATACCTGTATGCTTTTCCATGCATTTGCTTTTACTGTATATCTATATTTATATCTAAAGTGGTTTGTTTTTTTTTTGTAGGCAACATATAGCTGGATCTTGTTTTTTAATCCACTCTGACAACCTCTGTCTTTTAACTGATGCCTCTAGACCACTGTCCTTCAAAGTGATTATTGAGGAGTGACATCAGCATCATGGTGACATATGTCATCCCTTTTTTCTCTCCTCTTTAACTTACAACTAATTTTACATTTATAACAGAACAAAAATGCCTCTGCACTTTACACCAGGACGCCCAGCAACCAAACTCAAAGGCATGAAATATTTTGACCTAACTGATAAAGAACTAAAAATGCCTATTACAAAAGAAAAAAAATCAACAAGCTACGAGAAAACTCAGAAAGGCAATTCAATGAATTCAGGAATAAAATTAATGAATGGAAGAAATTCTTCACCAAGAGACTGAAATGACAAAACTGAACCAAAAAGACATTCAATAGCTGAGAAAATACTGAGCATATCGCCTTGGAAAATCATGAATTCACAAGGTCAGACAGAAACAGAGGGAAAAAGAAAAAAATGGCAGTACAAAGCCAACAGAAGGCAAATAAGATGGCAGAAGTACGTCCTGACATATCAATAATCACTCTAGATGCAAATTGAGTGAGTTCACCAGTAAAACGGCACAGAGTGGCTGAGTAGATTTTTAAAAAGAAAACACTCAACTATATGCTGCCTCCAGGAAACTCATTTCAGTTCTAAAGACACACATAGCATCAAAGTGAAAGCTGCTGCTGCTGCTGCTGCTAAGTCGCTTCAGTTGTGGACCTGTGCGACCCCCATAGACGGCAGCCCACCAGGCTCCCCTGTCCCTGGGATTCTCCAGACGAGAACACTGGAGTGGGTTGCCATTTCCTTCTCCAATGCGTGAAAGTGAAAAGTGAAAGTGAAATAACTCAGTCGTATCCGACTCATAGCGACCCCATGGACTGCAGCCCACCAGGCTCCTCTGTCCATGGGATTTTTCAGGCAAGAGTACTGGAGTGGGCTGCCATTGCCTTCTCCTTCAAAGTGAAAGAATGGAAGGTAATATTCCATGCAAGTGGAAACCAGAAGAAAGTGGAGCTAGACATACTTATATCAGACAAAACAAACTTCAAGCCAAAAATGGCAACAAGAGACAGAGAAGGTTATTCAGTTCAGTTCAGTTCAGTCGCTCAGTCGTGTCCGACTCTTTGCCACCCCATGAATCGCAGCACACCAGGCCTCCCTGTCCATCACCAACTCCTGGAGCTTACTCAAACTCAGGTCCATCAAGTCGGTGATGCCATCCAGCCGTCTCATCCTCTGTCCTCCCCTTCTCCTCCTCCCCCAATCCCTCCCAGCATCAGGGTCTTAGATAATGATAAAGTGGCCAATACATCAAGAAGATATGCATGCATGTATGCTGAGTCGCTTCAGTCATGTTGGACTCTTTGCAACGCCATGGACTACAGTCCACCAGGCTCCTCTGCCCATGGGATTCTCCAAGCAAGAATCCTGGAGTGGGTTTCCATTTCCTACTCCACAAGAATACATAACAATTTGTAAATATATATGGACCCAATATCAGAGCACTGAAATGTAAGGAAATACTAAGTCTAAAGGGAAAAATAAACAACACTACAACAGTAGTAGAGGAATTCAATACCCCACTCTCAGCAATAGACAGATCATCTAGACAGAAAATCAACAAGGAAACGCTGGATCTAAGATATACTTGGATTTCACAAATGGATTTCATAGATATATATAGAACATGCTACCCAACAATAGCAGACTACACATTTTTCTCAAGTGTCATGGAATATTCTCAAGAAGAATAATAGGAAATAAAATAATTCTTAGCAAATTTAAGAAGATTAAAATCATATCAACTATCTTTCCTGACCACAATGGTAAGAAACTACACATCAACAACAATAGGAAAGCTACAAAATCTATGAATATATGGAAATTACAGAGCACTCTTCTGAACAACCAATGGATCAAAGAAGTCAAAGGAAACATAAAACTTTATCTTGAAATAAATGAAAAGGGAAATATAACATATGAAAGCTTATGGGATATAGCAAAAACAGTTCTGAGAGGAAAGTTTAGATGATAAGTGCATATATTAAGAAATTTAAAATATCTCAAATAAACAACCTAACTTGATACCTCAAGGAATTAACAAAAGAACAAATTAAACTCAAATTTACTAAAAGAAGGAAATTACCATAAAGATTACAGCAGAAATAAATGAAATAGAGACCTGAAAAGTAATATAAAGGATTGATGAAACTAAGAGCTTGTTCTTCCAAAGGATAAACAAAATCAACTCTTTAGCCAGAGTGCCTAAGAAAAAGAGACAAGTCTCAAATACATAAAATTAGAAATGAAAGAGGAGTGATATAAGTGATACTACAGAAATATGTGGAATCATTACAGGGCACAATGAACTGTATGCCAACAAATTAGATGACCTAGAAAAAACTTCCTCAAAATATACAACTGAAACAGAAAGAAATAGAAATCTGAACAAACAGTGGGTAAAGACATTGAATCAGTAACGAAAAACTTCCCAACACAGAAAATTCCAAAACCAGACAGATTCACTGGTGAATTCTACCAAACATTTAAAGAATTGACAACAGTCCTCAAACTCTTCTAAAAAATAGAGGAGAAAGGAACACTTCCAAGCTCATTCTATGAGGATAGCATTACAGCATTACAGAAAAGAACATCACAAGAAAAGTATAGAATACCATCCGTAATGAATAAAATCGCAAAAATTCTCAACAAAATATTAGCAAACCAAATTTAAGAACACATGAAAATGATTATTCATCATGACAAGTGGAATTTATCCCTCAGATGCAGGAATAGTTCAACATATGCAAATCAGCATGTTGTAACACATCACGTAAATAAAATGAAAAATAAAATCACATGATTATTTCAATAGATGCAGAAAAAGCATTTCACAAAATATACCAATTTTTCATGATAAAAACTCTGGATAGATTGGGCATAAAAGGAACAATGAAATTACATTCCTGTCTTATATCACTCACAAAAATTAATTCAGAATGAATGAAAGATTTAAGCATAAGACCTGAAACCATAAAACTCCTAGAAAAAAAGAAAATGTAAGGAAGAAGCTCATCAATATCGGCAGTGATTTTTTGTATATGACACCAAAAGTGCAAATAACAAATCAACAAATGGAACTGCATCAAGCTTAAAGGCGTCTGTACAGCAAAGTGAATGATCAATAAAACAAAACGCCAAGCCACAGAATGGGAGAACATTTTAGAAAACCATCTATCAAATAAGGAAATAATATCCAAAGTGTATGAAGAACACAGCTCAATAACAAAAAACAAACAATTCAATTTTAAAATGGGCAAAATAAACAGATACATTTTTTCCAAATGAGACACCCAGATGGTCAATAAATATTTAAAAATATGCTTATTGTCAGTAATCATCAGGGAAATACAAATCAAAATTACAATGTTCTTATCACCTCACACTTGTTAGAATGGCTGTCCTCACATAAATAAGGGATAACCAGTGTTGACAAAGATGTCAAGAAAAGGGAACCCTTGTACACTGTTGATGAAAATGTAAGTTGGTTCAATTACTATCTAAAACAATATGCAGATGGCTCAAAAAAATCAAAAATATATCTACCATATGACCCAGCAATTCTACTTCTGGGTATATACTACAAGGAAATGAAAACAGGCTCTGAAAGAGATATTCTTCCTTATTCACATTCATGTTTATTACAGCATTATTTATAATGACCAGGATACGGAAAACAGCCTAAGTGCCTACCAATGGAGGAATAAATGAAATTGTACTCAGTACTCTTCCTTTCTTTATGCAGATCCAAGTTACTAACCTATATTATTATTCTCCTCTCTAAAGAACTTCTTTGAACACTTCTTGCAAGCCAACCCTATCAGCAACAGATTCCCTCAATTTTCATTTGTCTAGTAAAGTCTTCCTTTCGTCCTCATTTTTAAAGGATGATTTCATAATTTACAGAATTCTGGGTCAGTGGTTATTTTCTCCCAACACTTTAAATACTCCATTCCTTTCTTTTCTTGCTTGCATGGTTTCAGAGGATTAGTCAAATGCAGATTCTGTGTTGGTTCTTCACTAGATGAGGTTTCTGTGGTTTCTGCTGAGATATCCTCAAGCACAGAGATCCTTTCCTCAGTCCTGTCTTGTCTACCAATTACACCATCAAAGGTATTCTTCACTTTTGCTACAGTGTTCTTGAACTGTAGTATTTCTTTTTGGTTTTTACTTAGGATTTCCATCTCTCTGGTTACAGTGTTCATCTGTTCTTGCATGCTGTATATTTCATCCGTTAGAGCCCTTAGCATAGTAATCACAGTTGTTTAAAATTCTTCATCTGAAAAAAAAAAATTCTTCATCTGATCATTCAACATCCCTGCCAAGGCGGGTTCTAAGGCTTGTTCTGTCTCTTTAAATTGTGTTTTTTGTCTTTTGGTCTCCAGGTAATTTTTTCTTGATAGCAAGATGTACCGGGTAAAAGGAACTATCATAAATATGTTTTTCATGATATGCTGTTGAAGTATGGGAGGTAAGGCATTCTACAGCCCAGTGATTAGGTTTGGTCCTTTAGTAAGCTTATTCCCATAAACCGTGAATTTCACAAGGATTCTTATCATCATTCTCCTCCCCCACTTAGGCAGAAGAGGATGGCTGGAGTGGACTGGACTTCAGCATTTCCCTTCTCTCAGATGAGTTGTGCTCTGGTAATATCCCAGCAGGTTAGGCTCTAGGTAACTAATTTCCCCTAAAGGTAGGCTTTGTCAAGAAGAAGATAGTGGTCTGGTATTTTTCATTTCAAAAGGGTTCCTTTTTCCCTCCCTCTGCTAGAAGCATAAGGAGATTTTTCTCTTGTATTTACTGTGAAAACCTGATTTCCCTCAAAAACATAGGGGCCTCTCTCATACAGGTTCCCCCTGGAGTTTTTAACTCAGACTTCTCATCGCTGAAGCTGTAGCAATTTGTCAGTTGCAGTTCTGGTTTTCCTATCCTTGCACTGGTTCAATGGAAGTTTCTCTTCAGGTAAGCTGTGATCCTCTGAATTCTCTATGTCTCCAGTCTTAAGGGCCATGGTTTGCCCTATGTCCTCACCTCTCTCATAGATCAAATAAGAGTCGTCGCTTTTTAGTCAGTCAGATTGTTGTTGTTGTTGTTAGGGAAGAATGGTGACTTTCAGTTCCTTACAAGCAGAACTAGAAAGCAGAAGTCTGTTCCTTTAATCTTCATAAAAGCTAGTTTATTGCTACTTCCATATTACAAATAAGGATATGTGGTAAGTGATTTGTGCCTAATGTCACTCAACTGATAAGAAAAGATTCAACATAAGGAGCTGGGTCTGAATGACCATAAAGTTCATTTTTTACACTATTCCTGAGTAAATATTCTATAGACATTAATATATTTTTATACTATCTTAAAAAGAAACAGTGAGAAGTTTTATATACAAGTACACTAAAACCTCAGAAATGTAAAATATCCTACTGTAGAATAAAGTCTCATAAAACAGCAACTATGAAACTCCATTTCGAAGTGAGGGGCCTGCTCTCTGAAATCCTAGTGAAGGAATTTGATATTTTATCTGAATTAACACCTTAGCTTCTGACAAGCAATTGAAAGGTTTTTGTTGAATCACACAAAGACGCTGCGGTTCTTGGCCCCCGGAGGAGAAGAATTCAACCCAGGGCCAGAGATGAGGCTGGATCGCTCAGAGCTTTTGTGTAATAAAGTTTTATTAAAGTATAAAGGAGATAAAGCTTCTGACATAGACATCAGAAGGGGGTAGAAAGAGTACCCCCTTGCTAGTCTTAGCACTGGAATTATATACTCTCAAATTAGTTATTACAGTGAATCAAAAGAATGTCTAGAGGTTGTAAAGATCTCACCAGATCTACTCCCATGATTTACATTTTGAGATAACAGAATTAGCCAGAAGGTTTTTTCCAGAGACTGTCCTCAGGCAGGATACATCATTGTTATATAATCCTAAAGAATGTAGAGGAAAAAAAGTTTGTCCTTTCTTCCTCCTTGAGAATTCCAGACCCCTCTCTCCATGGGGACCCCTAGACTTCTTATCAACCTGCCTAGGAATTGACTCTCTCACAATTCCACAAAGCATAAAGCCCTCCTGAAGTCTTCCTCTTTTTGTTCTAAATACTGAAGTCTAGGATTCCAGAATATTGGCAGCTTGAATTGTAAACAGCCTCTCTGAAGCTTTAAACTTTCCTGAGTGTCTGGCACCAGTAGGTAAATTAGGCATGGAGAATGCAGTGGGGACTCCAGGCTCTCTGAGAGTTCCTACAGAAAGACTTGGGATGGATTTTCTCTGCCTTGGGCTGGAAGAAAGCCAAGGAAGCAGCATTACATGGACTCAGAGCAAAGATACTGAAGAGTGGGTGTACCTTTGATGGAGTGAATGAGAATACGCATTGATGAATGGAATTCTCTAAATCCACAAGGCTATGAAATTCTAAGGAAAGTGCATTGCAAATGTTGATCCTGGTGCCCTTTAGATGCAGAAAATTGGCAGCCCACCTGCTGTCATCCCACCAGCCCAGGTTAACACAGACCACTGTATTCCAACATCAACTGTAGTGGCTTTAATTAAGTTATTCTGACTTTTCAAAATTAGCAATAAAAGCTGGTAGTTAGTGAAAAAAATGTTCAATGTGCTAAGAGAAAGTACTAAAAGAATTCCAGCTGGAATTCTATGCCAAATTAAACTATTTTTTAGAATGGAGAAATGAAGACATTTTCACACAAACAAAACTAAATCAATTCATCAACAGACCTCACTGAAAGAAGTTCTAAAGGGTGTTATTCAGACAGAAAGAAAATAATTCTAAATATGAGGTATGGAATAAAAGATAGTGCAAAAAATTTGATATGGGGAAATTCAAACTAATGTGACCATGTAAAAATAGTAGTAATATCTAATTTGTGAGGTGGAAAAGGGAATAGGATCAGCCTAAAGGATTTGACACATATATTGGGCATAATTAAGGAACATCTACTCAGAGGGCGGTAATCTAAGTTAGTGTTCTGTTTCAAAGTTTTGCTTGGGAAGAGGGTAAAGATCTTGGTTTACCTTTGAATTTACCAAGGGGACATGGACCAACAGACTGGTTCCAAATAGGAAAAGGAGTACGTCAAGGCTGTACATTGTCACCCTGCTTATTTAACTTATATGCAGAGTACATCATGAGAAATGCTGGGCTGGAAGAAGCACAAGCTGGAATCAAGATTGCCAGGAGAAATATCAATCACGTCAGATATGCAGATGACATCACCCTTATGGCAGAAAGTGAAGAGGAACTAAAGAGCCTCTTGATGAAAGTGAAAGAGGAGAGTGAAAAAGTTGGCTTAAAGCTCAACATTCAGAAAACCTAAGAACATGGCATCTGGTCCCATCACTTCATGGGAAATAGATAGGGAAACAATGGAAGCAGTGTCAGACTTTATTTTTGGGGGCTCCAAAATCACTGCAGATGGTGATTGCAGCCATGAAATTAAAAGATGCTTATTGCTTGGAAGGAAAGTTATGACCAACCTAGATAGCAGAGACATTACTTTGCCAACAAAGGTCCGTCTAGTCAAGGCTATGGTTTTTCCAGTGGTCATGTATGGATGTGAGAGTTGGACTGTGAATAAAGCTGAATGCAGAAGAATTGATGCTTTTGAACTGTGGTGTTGGAGAAGACTCTTGAAAGTCCCTTGGACTGCAAGGAGATCCAACCAGTCCATCCTAAAGGAGACCAGTCCTGGGTGTTCATTGGAAGTACTGATGCTAAAGTTGAAACTCCAATACTTAGGCCACCTGATGCAAAGAATTGACTCATTGGAAAAGATCCTAATGCTGGGAGGGATTGGGGGCAGGAGGAGAAGGGGATGACAGAGGATGAGATGGCTGGATGGCATCACTGACTCAATGGACATGGGTTTGAGTAAACTCCAGGAGTTGGTGATGGACATGGAGGCCTGGCGTGCTGCGATTCATGGGGTGGCAAAGAGTTGGACACGACTGAGTGACTGAACTGAACTGAAATGAGTAAATGGGCTTCCCATGTGACGCAGTGGTAAAGAATTCACCTGCCAGTGCAGGAGACACAGGAGACATGGGCTCGACCCCTGGGTCAGGAAGATCCCCTGGAATAGGAAATGGCAACCCACTCCAGTATTCTTGCCTCCATGGGCACAGGAGCCTGGTGGGCTAGAGTCCATGGGATTGCAGAGTTGGACATGACTGTGCAACTGAGCACACACACACATACAAATAAATAAATATGAGAAGAATAACTCCCAAGCAAGTGAGGCATGGAGTTGTAATGAGGGAGAAGAAAGAAAAAAATTGCCTACCCAAAAGGAAGAAGAAAGAGAAAACAAAAAGCTTCTAAAGAGAGAAAGAGGAAATAAGACCCCCCCCAAAAAAAAATCTATCAATACTTTTAATCACTTCAAATTAAAAGACAAAGATTATCTCTTGGACTTAAAGAATTTGTTAAATATATTCTATTTCAAGAGACACAAAAAACTAAAAACTAAATTTTCAAGTGAAAAGATGGAAAAATATGTGCAAGTTAAATTTTTATCAAAATAAGTGTGTTTCAGATATAGTAGACTTTGAAGCAAAAACAGTTAAACAAAAAGTCTGATACATAAAGGGTTTTATTCTCAAAGAAAATAGAAAATTAGAAGACATTTCTAACTTAATAATAACAAAAATATTATATATCATTATTGGATTCTCAATAATTCTCTAATGTTTATCTGAATAACTATTACTTTTTCTAATAATTTCAGATTTTTCCCATGACAAAATAATGATGACAGAAAATTCTTTTTAATTTTTATTAACATGTCTAGCCCATGTGACAAAATCACTAAAGAGATTTTGCATAAAAATATACAAGTTAAGAGAAATAAGAAAAACGGATGAAAGACAAAGTTATCAAGGCTTACATATGTGTAACAGGAGAATGTTGAAAACTACGGCATAGATGTATACTGCCAGAGGTTTTGGCTAACAGATATCATCTCTTAATCATGTATTTGAAGTATCCAGCACAATGCACAGCATATGGTTGGTGTTTGAAAACTTTTGTTTAATATAAAGTTGATAATGAATTAATTAATTTAAATTTATATAGGATCTCCTTTAAAGGAAGTAAACCTTTTTTAGCCTGTAAAATTGAGTTTAACATTGAAGTAATAATAAAAAGTGCTCAGCATGATATCAGGCCTTCAGTAAGTGCTCAATAAATGCTAACTATTAAAACTTCTGGTGCTGTTTACAGAATGATAGGTAGGTCAAGCCAGAAATTTTTTAACTGGGCTGTCAACCATATTTAATTAAACAAGGAATTTATGTATCACATTCAAAACTCAAAAAAATGAAGTTAATCTGTAGGAAAGACACTATGAATGATTTACTACTGCATAGTTAGAAGTCAGGATGCATTATTTACTTAAATCCTGTTTTCCCAAACCCAGAAATGAGATGCTTTTTATGTCAAGCTACCTGTGCTGAAAATATTTCAAGTAGACTTAATTACATTTGAGGAGAAATTTGGGATAAGATCTATGTAAATGTGTATATTCACCATTAGCTAAATTTTATCAGCTTGCTTATACAAAATTAGAATTCTTCCATCCTGTGTCATATCTTCTTATTTGTATGTATCAGATATTCCTCAAGCCTTTCTCATTAAAAAGCAGTCTATTTCTCTGCAAAGATGTATTTAATGCTATTGACTCAACAGACAAAGTAATGATTTTTGAATATAATTTTCTTTAATAATGTTGAGCATTGTAAACTCACAAAATCACAAATGGATTGCCCAAAATTTGATCTATAAACAAACAAAAATATTCTCTACATTAAAATGTAGAACTTTCCTGACACATTAATTTTTTATTAGAAAATATAACACCATGTAGTAGAAAGTAGGCTTTAGGATCAAGCCAAGTATTTTAATCAATAAAAATGGGGTAATAATACTCTACTTCTTATTACTGATTTTAAAAATGGAAAAAAGTATGTAAAGCATCCAGGACACTGCTTGTTATATAAACTACTGAGGTAATTTGTTAGCTTTCCTTCTTCCAATAAAACAGTAACAAACTTTTTCCATATAGAATCATGAATTTTGTTTTCTTTCCCTGTTATAACAAAGTATCTGGGCTTTGAGATTTGTGTTAACTTTAGCATCTCAGCTTTCTGAACCATAGGGTTAGATCCTCATCTTAGAAGAGAATTTTTGTGATTGGTACAGAGCTAAGTTCTTTCTCCTTAGTTTTACTTTTGGTTCTTTGCAAAAATAAACTTTCTCTTAACAAAGGGTTTCTTTCTCAGGTCCTGATATGCTGACTCTCATTCAAGGATTTTGCTCTGACCTGATGTAATTTAATTTACTAGGATTCCACTATCAGCATTATTAGACAGGAACGTTTCATTTTTTAACATTTACGTAGCCATTTTTAAACATTTAAATGCTTTAACAATCTTCCTTTAAGTAATGATTTTCCAGAATAGCCCTTTGTAATAGTTAAACTATATTTGAAAGAATGTGGAGGAACTGGAAATAGTCCAAAGAAGAGCAGGGAAAATGATTAAAGGGATGGAAAATAAATTCTGAGTAAGCTACAGAGTTGGAGCTAAAAAGAGAAAGCAAAGGTGTAATGTTACTGGTCTAGTTCTCCAAACCCTCAGACAAATCAAAGTTGGTGGCGTTAGAGACACTAGGGTGGAAAAGCCAATGCACATGCTTCTGAACCACCAGAGTAGAGGAAGTCTTCAAAGTCTATCCCTAGTTCCAGCTTCTGATTACTCTAGTCCTTTGCTGATTGCTCAGTTCAATTGTAAATCAGAAGCAGAAAATGAACTGCATTATATCAGCTAACTCTGGTGATGGTTTGGTAATTTGAAGATTATGAATGCATTTTTACAATGGGTAGGGTCTCCTTAGAAATTTGGGGGATTAACTTCACATTCAGTTATGACTCACCAGGAGACTAGGATCTTATGAGAATCCTGTGATAATTAGTACCTGAGTCATCCAAGGAAAAGGCTATGTATATTCCTACTCAAATACCAGTCCTTATCCTGGAAACAAGGGTAAAATGTATAGATAACGACACTCTTCTAGGATATAGTCCTCAGAAGCAGTGCCTACACTAGCTATCTCATATTTCCCTCTGCTCTTTGTCAGGAAATTCCTGGATTACCTGGGAATCTACATAGAATAGACTTCATGCCTTATAGCTCTCTCTCCACGTTTGGTAACCACTTCATCTCCTTGGTGGGCGGGCTTCCCATGTGGCTCAGCTGGTGAAGAATCTGCCTGCAATGTGGGAGACCTGGGTTGGGAAAATCCCCTGGAGAAGGGAAAGGTTACCCGCTCCAGTATTCCAGCCTGGAGAATTTCATGGACTGTATAGACCATGAGGTCGCAAAGAGTCAGACACGACTGAGCAAATTTCACTTTCACTTTTCACTTTTTTCATCTCCTGGGTAACAGCTCCCTCAGTTGCTTAGGTATAGGGCCCTGAACTCTTCTTTGCTGGTTTGTTAACCCTGCTTACAACTTTATAAGCACTTCCCTTGTTAAACTCTGCTTACATTGCCCAGTTTGAATGTACAAACTCTTTTCTTCAAGAATCTCAACTGATATAGTACCCCATAAGAATAAAGTGGTATACATGCACAGTCAAGGAATATGGATGCTTCTGAAAGCTTTTTTCTGAGCTCCATAATTGAAAATTATGTTATATATGCATGTCTAAGTGTTGCTGAGCTTCTCTGGTACCTCAGATGGTAAAAAAAAAAAAAAAAAATCTGCCAGCAATGCTGGAGACTCAGATTTGATCCCTGGGTTGGGAAGATCTCCTGGAGAAGGGAATGGCTACCCACTCCAGTATTCTAGCTTGGAGAATTCCATAGACAGAGGAGCCTGGTGGAGTACAGTCCATGGAGTTGTAAAGAGCAGGACACAAGTGAGCGACTAACACACTTTAGACAAGACAAACACTAAGTGATGCTGAAAGATCAATAACCTCAAGCAAATGTCTCAATGTTATCTGGTCTTAAGCTGATAGAAATATCAGCCCTCATTTTGTGTATCTCCAGATTATTCTGTTTATAAAGGGGAAACCATCATTGGTCAGTACAGTTCTGTGACTTACAGACTTTCTGAAGCATCTGCTCAAAAACAGTTTTGATTTCCAAGGGCTGAGTAAAGTTCTGGGTGTCTTGGGAAAACACTCTTGTGTGTTTTCCTTGACAGTCACATTAAAAATACTTCTGACACTAAATGTGTGGGGTTTTTTCCCTACATCAACCAACGCTCCAACAATAGTTATGTGTCCTACAACTCAATTCAGTGTTGACACTGTCTACCTGGATTTAGTATCAGATTCCACAACTGAAAGGTTCAGTCAGTCCAGGCTCCTCCCATTTCAGATGCCAAGTCCAAGTCCCAGGTTGTCACTGCACTTCTGACTGGTCAGCTCTAAATCAAGTTCCCATGACCCCCTCCTCAAGTTTGATCATTTGCTAGAATAGCTCAGAGAACTTGGGGAAATAATTCATACATACTGGTTTATTATATAATAAAGGATATTACAAGGATATAGATGAATAGCAAGGTAAAGAAATACATAGAACAAGGTCCAGAATTGTCCTGAACACAGGAGAGTCTGTCTCCATGGAATTGGGACACATCACACGAATCCCAGCACATACACCCTGGCACATGAATGCCTTCACCAACCTAAAAGCTCCCCCAGATCACACACTTTGGGGATTTTATGGACGTTTCTTCATGTAGGCATGCTCGATCATTAACTCAGTTTTCAGTCATTCGAACCCCTTCCTTGAGGAAGGGCTGAGTAAGGGCTGAAACCTCCAAGTTTCCAATCATAGCTTGATCTTTTTGATGACCAGCCCCTATCCAAAAGCCTGCTAACCATCACCTCATTAGAACAAAAAATAATCCTATCATCCCCAAAATTCAAAGGGATTAAGGAACTCTGTAGGGCTTCCCTCATAGCTCAGTAGATAAAGCTCCTGCAATGCAGGAGACCCAGGTTCAATTCGTGGGTCGGAGAGATCCCCTGGAGAAGGAAATGGCAACCCACTCCAATATTCTTGCCTGGAGAATCCCATGGACAGAGGAGCCTAGCAGACTACAGTTCATGCGGTCGCAAGAGTCGGATACAACTTAGTGACTAAACCACCACCACAAGGAACTCTGTGTCAGGAATAAGAGTCAGAGATCAAAACATGCTCCTAGTAACCTTATCACCTAGGAAATTACAAAGATCTTTAGGAGCTCTCTGCCAGGAACTGGAGGCAGAAACCTATATATAAATGTTTTCTGTTACTTCTCAGTGGACTACTTTCTTAACTTTTTTCTGTGATTAAGCTCTCCAGGTTTTCTAAATTCAATCAAAGCTTACTGAACTCCTAATATTGCTGAGTAATATATTACCAACGAGTGTACTGAAAATCCCAAATCCAGAACAGAATTAAGTGGAAGTGTTACTTTTCCTGGTACCCCCCCCCCCCACAAGGAGCTCACAATCTAGTAAATGAGGTAGAAATATAAATGATCAAATATAAGACAAGACAGAATGAACTAGTAGGTCAATATTCATGTATTGAATATTTACCAGGCAAAGTGCTTGGTATTAAAGATAAAAAGATGAGTAAAATTGGCCCATGCTCTCAAGATGCTCATGAATCTAGAGCATCACACATTGCGATGAGTTCTTTGAAAGACATAAATTAAAATGCAACTAATTCTTGTGATGGAGCATTTGAGAAAGATCACAAAGGAGATGGCATTTGAAGAACATGAGGGACCTGCCTAGACAAAATCAAAGAAAAATGAAATTACAAGGAGTGTTTAAAGACTGAAAAAGGAAACTGGTGTGAATAGAGCATGAGATGGGCTTCAGTGGTAAAGAATCCACCTGCAATGCAGGAAACACAGAAGATTTGGGTTCCATTCCTGGGTCCAGAAGATCCCCTGGGGGAGGAAATGGCAACCCACTCCAGTATTCTTGCCTGGAGAATTCCATGAACAAACAGCCTGGTGGGCTACAGTCCATGGGGTCGTGAGGAGTCACACAGAGTCAGACACAACTGAGTGAGCAAACAGAGCATGAGACGGGGATGGGAGACGCAAAAGTACAAATGGCACTTGGGGGTCTAGACCCCGGAAGAGCAAACTGAAGAGATAGTTACCATCAAGGATGAATTACTCACTGGGCTACTGCAGCAGGTATAAGAAAAGTAGTAATGACATGCATCTGAATGAAGTAAAAATAAAACAGCCAGCAAATACATTGGGTTTTCCCATCCCTACTACACAATCAGTTCATATCCCCTCCTACCTGACTTTTTCTCTTGTGCCTTATGAAGAAAGAAACAGATAATAAAAAGTAAAAGTCCAGCACATTTACAGATGAACGGTTTTGACTTCACTTTAACAAAAATATTGAGACCCTATTCTTAATATTTCTTTTATTTATTTATTTGGCTGCATCCGGTCTTAGTTAGGAATGCAGGCATCTATTTATGTTGCATGGGCTTGGTAGTTGTGGCATGCAGGCTTAGTTACCCTGAGGCATGTGGCATCTTTGCTCCCTAACCAGAGATCAAATCCATGTCCCCCGCATTGGAAGGCAGATTCTCAACCACTGATGACCAGAAAAGTGTCCCCACTCTTTCTGAAGCACTATGCCAAGCACTAAGGAAGAATACAAAGCAACAAGATATTCTCTTGCCCCTCATTTTATGAAAAGGAAGAAGAGTGCTGTGAAATAATTTGTCCAAGGCATTCATCCATGTGAAGGCAGCCTTAGCAATATTCCAGCTACTAGGATACTATGAATAGCATCTTCCTACTCCCCTAATTGCTTCCAAGGTATCTCTATATTATAAAAAATACTTGACAAGAAATTGTACCATTCCATCACCTGCAACAGTGATAAATTAAGACTCAAGACCTTTACATGTTGATCTCCACCAGTGCTTCCCAACAGAAAGCAAAACTGAAAAGCGGCACCAGGAAGCCTGAGAAATGTAGTTTGCAGAAGTCAGATCAAAACAAGAAAATAACAGGGAATGAGTCTGAGATCAAACAAGCCAACAGCCTGCACACTCTATATATGTTCTCCCTTGCCATTAGTAAGGTGTCTCAACATCCTTGCCCCTCTTTCTCCATGTTTGTATGCCTTCCTTCAAGGAAGGTCAATGTCTGTGTCCTTAGCCATCCATTTGTGAGAAATTGCTAGTACTTTAGGGATACACTGTACCTGGACAGAGGTTCCTGCAAGAAAAGCCGTATAATCACCTACAGAAAAGCAAATCAGAGGTGGCTTATGGGAAAGTTTCGTATTTCAGAATGTCCTTAAAGAATGTTTAATAGCATCATCAAGCTGTTTTATGAATATCCATTCCTAAAAACAATGGTGATCATTGTCTAATACAGGAGTCTCTGAACCCCTTCTTCCCCACCTTGCCCCAGCCACACAGCAGGAGGTGAGCAGTTGGTAAGCAAGCAAAGCTTCACTGCTATTTATCGCCACCCCCCATCATTCACATTACCACCTTTTCTGATACAATTGACCATGTCCTCCTGTGAAATAGAACTGCGCAGTGATAATATTTTAATCCCCAGCATTGTTTGAGCTCTTTAGAGTACCAGGTATTGGGCTAAACACTCTTATGAATCATCTATTTCTCCTAATCACCCCATGAAGTAGGTACCAAAAAAACACACTTTAAAGATAAAAGAAGTGAGAGGAGGTTAAATAAATTATCAAGGTTACATGGCTGGGCAGGCTAATACTCTAATCTAGGACTTAAAGACACTAGAATGCCTCCCCCCCACCCCCACATTTAACTATTATACTGGCTGGTAAAATGCTGTAGACCAGCTATTTCTTTGCATGTCTTATATCTTTCATAGAATACAAAAGAGCAAGGTAAAAGAAATACACAAAAAGTGCTCTCACCAAATATACAAAGCAAAACCATTACAAGCTGTCTTCTTAATCTCACAACAGATTTATTCTAGAACTCAATTTTGTCTTTAATAACTCTCAAGCCGTCTAATTTTGAAACGTTTATTACCAAAATGCATTTAAATGCCTATCTGTGCATTCTAAACTCAAGCTCTGTAGATCAATAAAACTCAAATTGCTTTTTAAAAAGAGATTCTAAGATTTATATTTTAAATACTTCAAAAGCAAGATCAAGATTACAAACTGAGTTCAAACTATGGAAAAACACTAAGGAATATCAAAAGGTTTTCCCAAAACAAGCCAATTGATGCTTGGAAATTAGGAAAATAAGAAAGATAAACATTCTTAATTAAGTCAAACAGCAAGCATAAGAGAACATTTGCATCTAAATAGGAATTATTTTTCCTCATCATCCTTTGTAATTCTCCACATTCAGCTATGTGAATACTGATAAATTGTCTTTGTAACTTTTTTCACGAAGTAACTTCAGAATCACACTCCTCAAAAGTTATTTTCACTAATATTCACCTCATTATCCATCCCCACCCTTAGTCCTTTAGGACCAGTGACTATCTGGTTCACTATTGTATTCCCAGCAGCCCACAGAGCACGTGTGGGTAACAGTCAATGTTTATAGTATGCAAATAAAAGAATGAATGCATCTACCCTGAAGAAGATTGAGATTTGTTCCATTCATTATCAAAAGACAGTATAATTTGATGAAAAAATACTGTCATCCACAGACTCTTATCCTTTCATATCAACTATCCCCTGAGGTCAATACCTTTCTTAATACTTTCAGAGCAACTAGAAAAATAAGATTCTACTTGTTGTACTACCATGGCCACTGCATTAAGAAAAGTGTTTGTAGGAAGCTTTAAAAAATTGAAGAGCTAGAGATAATCTTAGATCCACTAATTAGCATTATATATGCCAGTTATAGGGTTTCCCAGGTGGCACCAGTGGTAAAGAACCTGCCTGCCAATGAAGGTTAGAGGTAAGAAACGCCAGTTCAGTCCCTAGGTGGGGAAGATCCCCTGGAGAAGGAAATGGCAATCCACTCCAGTATTCTTGCCTGCAGAATCCCATGGACAGAGGAGTCTGGTGGGCCACGGTCCATGGGGTCGCACAGAGTCGGACATGACTGAAGTGACTTAGCGCAGCACATGCCAGTTATAAGAAGTGATAACAACCTGAAACAAAAAGATTTGGAAAGAGTACTTTGAAACAGCTCACATTGTCCTGGCAAGATTATTTGCCATGCCCCTTTCAAAACTCTCAAAAGTACCTCAATTTAGATGATTGATTATACAGTTGTTCCAATTTTAATTCATTAAGAGGATACCCCAAGTCTCCTTCTTAATTGGTTCTGCTCTTATTCTATTTTTCTAAACTGTTTTCCTTATTTTTCAGATTGCCTTTCTCTCCCATTCTGTATTTATTTTGTCATTACCAAAGTGAATGAGCGATGAAATAAATACTATTTATTATTAAAACAAATTGCCAAAATACACTTTTGGTAAATAAGGTTGGACCTTGCCTAAATGAAGATCATAAAGATAGTAGAATTTTTATGAGTTCTGGAACAAATGAAAACACTCAGAAAATAGAGCATCAGTTTATAGCCAAAATATCTCTAGTCCCTTTTGAGCAAAGTTTTTTTTCTTTTTTCAGTGTTACAAGTTTAAGGCCAATTTTACCACAAAATTAAGGAAACTGAAGCACTGTTGATTCATTTATTTCAACTGTCTCAGCCATCCATGCAAAGCACTCCAAAGTCATTGAGGCCATGAAATCACTATTGATCATAAAGACAATTGAAATTAATCATCAAGTTCATAAGAAGATTATATGCATGACCTTGCTTCAGTGGAGAAATAAATATGTATTTCTAATGTGTCTTCACAAAAGATGTTTTATAGGTTTCTGGTAAAGAAGAAATTTTTCTGAAAAAGTGTTCAATGGCGGAGAATGCAAGTCATTCCATGAATTCTCATTTTCTCGTTCATTCTTGCATAAACTAATTTTCTAAGGCCCTAATAAGAGCCAAGGATTGTGTTACACACCAAAGATAGCAAAGACACCATCTAAGAACTTAGTGGAGGAGACGAGTCCCTAAAGATCGTACAATATGTTAAAAAGAGTGCAGTGCTGTGTGTGCCATGCTAGGTCGCTTCAGAGTGTCTGACTCCTTGGGCCCCCGTGGTCTATAGCCTGCCATAGACCTCTCTATAGCCTCATAGACAGAGACAGGTTCCTCTGTCCATGGATTCTCCAGGCAGGGAATGGGTTGCCATACCCTCTGGCGGGGGAGCTTCCCAACCCAGGAACTGAACCCAAGTTCAGTTATGTCTCCTGCCTTGGCAGGCAAGTTCTTTACCACTAGCGCCACATGGAAAGCCCTTGTTAAAGAGAACCATGCTCCAAATGTGATGCAATCACCGGAAAGAAATGATTAGCTACATCAGGGGTGAGATGAGACTTCACAAAGGGAAAAAAAAAAAAATTCCATAGCATTAAGGGTTTTCCTTGATCTGCCCAACTTTCTTCCCTATCTTCATGGAATATTTTCATCTAACTTTTCTCTTACCTGTAATACCAGCTACTGGAAGTTTCCCAGAGGTACCATGCTGTGTGTTATTTCCGTGTGTGCTCTGTCCTTCCAGTTATATCTGACTCTTTGGGACCCCACGGACTGGAACCCACCAGGCTTCTCTGTCCATGAGGATTCTCCAGGCAAGAATACTAGAGAGGGCTGCCATGCCCTCCTCCAGGGGATCTTCCCGACCCAGGGATGGAACCTGTGTCTTCTATGTCTCCTGCATTGCAAGTGGATTCTTTACCACTGAGCCAGAGGGGAAGCCTGTGATATATCCATACACTGTGCCTTTGAATGTGGAGATTCTGACCACTGTGTTCTTACCCAATGCCTGCTTAATGGATTCCTATATCTCCTTTAAGATCCAGCTTATGTCTTTCCTGACCACCAATCCTGAGAAATTCCTCTTTTGAAAGTTTTACATGTTTTTCCTGTGTGCTTTAGGTAGAGTTTTTGCTATATTCACCTATGAGCCCCTGGTATCTTGCACAGTGTATTTAGTAAGTAGTTATGGAATGAATAAATGAAAATTTTAGCTAGATCTTAATGAGCACCACAAAATAATTAAAAGCTAAAATTTTATATGTATATAATATTGTCTATGTGACCCAGCATTTCTACTTCTAGTTATTTACTCAAGAGAAATGAAAACATATGTCCACATAAAGATGTGTGCAGGAATAATGCTTTATCCATAATAGACAAAAACTGGGCATAATCCAAATGTCTGTCAATAAATACTACTCAGCAAGAGAAAGAATTAACTATTGATTCTTAACAGCATCATGAATGAATATCAAAAATGTTAAGCTGAGCAAAAACAGCCCAGACACAAAACAATACATACTGAATGGTTTAATTTATATGAAACTTTTGGAAAGACAAGTTTAATCTATGATGATAGAAATCAGATCAGTGGTTGCCTAGAGCTGGGGACAAAGAGTGGTATCGACTGAGAAGGGACACAAGGGCACTTTTTGAAGTGAATAAAATAGTCTATATCTTGATTGTGGTGGTGGCCAGATGGATATTCACATTTGTCAAATAGTGTCAAACTCTACACATAAAAATGTAACCATTTTATTATATATAAATTATACCTCCATACAGTTCATCTGTTAAACTTTAAGATAATTTGCTTCTACAGAGGCATATCAGATCTGGTGAAACAGAAACTCAGAGAATTTGAGTAGCCTCCTTAATAAAGAATACAAAAATATATTAGCAGCTCCCAATCATTTAGAATGAGAAATAAAACCACCACTAATTTCAGATATTTAAAAAATTGACAAACTACAAACATTACAAACAAAGAAAAAGCAATGTGACATTTTTATTAATTAAATGATGCATCTCTAGAGTACATTTTTCTCACATTTTTCACTGCATACTCTGATTATTTCTTCATAGAATGATTTTTATAATATTTTCCATGGAAAAAGTGAAAAGTTCATTCAATCTTCCCTTTAGCCTGGTTAACTAAAACTTGGTCTTATTATTGACAGCTTATGAATGTTTCTTTTAGCATCATCACTGATTATTGGTAATGTTACATGACCTTTTAAGAAGTTGTCATATTTGGAGACTATCTCAACCATTCTTCTTTTACATGTGAACCATTACAGATGTGCTCCCTATATCTAACAGCTACCTGTTTTGTGCCTTTATGAATTTTGATAAATCCTATTTTATGAAATCATCAATTAAAAACAGACTTTTGGACTCTGTGGGAGAAGGCAAGGGTGGGATGTTTCGAGAGAACAGCATCGAAACATGTATATTATCTAGGGTGAAACAGATCTCCAGCCCAGGTTGGATGCATGAGACAAGTGCTCGGGCCTGGCGGACCGGGAAGACCCAGAGGGATCGGGTGGAGAGGGAGGTGGGAGGGGGGATCGGGGTGGGGAATACATGTAAATCCATGGCTGATTCATGTCAATGTATGACAAAACTCACTACAATATTGTAAAGTAATTAGCCTCCAACTAATAAAAAAATAAATGGGGAAAAAAATTTTAAAAATAAAAAAAATTCTAAATTATGGTACATTTTTCATTAAACATAGATTTTCCCCACTGTCCAGAAGTAGAGTGCTCCTATGAAGTTTTCTATAACCCAAAATAGTGTAAAGCAAAGAAGCAACTACCTTTTTTCATAAAAGTAAAAATTCACAAAAGCCAAGATATGGAAACAAGCTAAGTGTCCATCAGTGAATGAACAGATAAAGAAGATGTGAGATATATCTATATATATATATGACAGAATGCTTTTTCAATCTTAAAAAGCTAGGGAAAACACATACTAATGTGTTAACAGGTCTCTCATGAAAGAAAAAGGTCGTAAAGTAAGCTTTCAAAAAATAGGGGATCCCTGTATTCCATTATCAAGTGTGTTACTAAAAAAAGTCATTTTGATCAGGCATCAGTGAGAATCAAATCCTCTACGTAAGATTTACACATTCTGTTGTTTGGGAAAATTCTCCCTAAGTTGGCTTCCAATTTTTACTTTTCAAATATTGTGTCTTCTCTGCTACCTACACTGCTGGAACCAAGTACTGCAGGGGACATTTGAATCACCATGAGATCTCTGGCACTAGATGTTCCTGACCTAATGATGGTTAAGTTGGCAGACATCATACTAGTACACTGAAATGTCCTGCAATGACATCTAGCAATAATTTATTTATACCAAGAAGTGACTGAAAACCATATAAACATACTATCAACCCCAAACTAAATGTATCTGAAACTCCACTTCATCTTAGATTCCAAGAATTCCCACAGCCACATCAGTGTCACTGACATGAGGGTAACAAAGGGGAAAATCTGAGGGAAAAGAGGTGGAAATTAGATTTTAAGTGACTGTTCTTAGAAAATACAACTTTTGCAAATTTTCCAAAAACATATGACCATTTGAGTACATTGCATAATCTCATTCATTAGCTTATTCATTGATTCAACAATTATTCATTCTATGCAAAATATTAGCTCACAAAAATTTTCCCTTTAATTCTGATAGTTTGGAAAAAATATAGTTAGAAAATTTACATATATACTTTATTTTTCTAGCAAAGAAAAATTACAAAGAATTCTTTTTGGACATAATCATGAACTTGGTAACCCTTAGTGAAATTCAGCATGAAGTTGTATAATTCTATATTAATGATGTAGGTCAAAATGTTTCCTATACAGGACTGAAGAGGACTGAAAAATGAGTTTCTTGGTTGGTTTCAATCTTGATAGTTACATTATACCTGCCAAATATCTGAACAATTCACATGCATCTTGTATCAGACTCATAATAGCTTCACAGAAACAATGAAAAACAATAGTACGTGCTGTGTAGCAAGGGGAATATATTTTTTGAGATTTGAAATCTAGAGTCAATGCTCTTCAAACAACTTAAAGAAGGGAATGACCAGCTTTCCGACAGGATTTTTCCATTAAGCATTTCTCAAGAGGTTAGACAATCTATATATGTAATATAAAGATGTATAGACATTTACAAACACTCTTTTTCATTGTTTCTGGGGAAATGATCTTTCTCTGAGATTGTAAAATGGCTATAGGAAGTACAAATGCTGATTGATCAGTCTGAGGAGACTAAAATGTATGAACTGGAGCAATATTTGCAATAAATCTTGTGTTTTCCTCAACACCTTGGGACTACTCAGAGAACGTGACTCTGCTTGCTACATATTTTAATACTTTCACAAATACTTTATTGCATTGCAACTCAAGCTTGGTTTAAATTCTTTTTTTAATTTTAGAAAGCAAATTTTATTAAATATTTTACTTCAAAAAATGTAGGTTAGCCTTCAAAGATACAAAGTGTTTACGTCAAATGATATTACAACATGTAGATGGCTTGTATCTCATTAATTTTAAAGATTAGGCAAATATAAAACAGGGAAATTGGCAAATATTTCCTGCTCCACAAGAAATACCATCTTTGGTGCTTCTAAGTTTCCTTCTCCATCTACCCAAGTGGTCAAGTAAAGGGGCATGCAATAATTCCCAGTCCTATGTTAGATCAGTAGACCACCTAGAATAACATCACAGAAGACTTTAATAGCCCTGGTCTACAGTTCACCCTCCCAGAGGGAGGTGATGCTTGCTCTTGAGACAGATGGACTTCTACTGTCATCTAGCCCACAAAACCAGCTCTGTGTCTGCCTCATCCCCAGTCTCTACTCCCACTGCCCTATACTTCGGCGCTTAAACTCTCTGGTAAATGGATCCTAGCTTTATCCATGGACCAAGACATGAACCTGGACTTTCTTTCCTTAAGATTAACTCTTCCCCAGAGGGATTCTTCAGTCCCTATTGCCAGGAGAACCTCTCACCAACCTTACAGACATGTCAGGACACACCTGAATCCTAAGTAGGGCATAGCTTAGCTTCAAGGGATGGATCATACTACATTATGTTTTGAAGTTGAGACAGAAAAAACTTTCCAACAAATAACTCATATAAACAAAGTAATGAAAAAGAGATTAATTGTGTGTGTGTTTAAAATAAGCTGAGTTTACGTATGAAGAATTTAAAAGTCTTATTTTCTAAACACTGGCAAAAATAAATCATTTTTTGTAAAGTATCTGTTGCGATTATGTACATTTGTTCTTTTAGGACCTCATTTACCTGTTGCCTCCTTTAGAAAACTGAATGTTACCCCAGAACCAATGAATGGTTAACTCTTCTTAACTCAATGCTAAATCTGAATGTTTACAAAAAGAATAAAATCCACAAAATCTACAATGGTTTTGCTGTATGTCACAAAACAATGTTTCTGAATAATAGAATTCTACTAAGCACAAAAGAATTCAAAAATTGGTTATATTTCCCTTTATAACAGGAAAAATAGCATATAATAATGATATGGCAATAGTTAAGTTTTCTGTATGAGAATTCTAGGACTTCTGCTCAATACTATCATTTGCACACAGGAATTAAAATTTCTATGAACTCTAATAATTTATCTTTATTTCCACTTTAAAATTAGGTTTTGTGGTTATTACCACCTCAGGATTAAGACTATTTCTAGATCTCAGGTTCAAAAAATAAATGGAAAAGGGATAGGATTATGTAAAAGCATGCTGCTGTTATACAGAGTGAAATAAGTCAGAAATAGAAAAACAAATGTCATATATTAATGCATGTACACACATATATATATGCTCATATATGGAATCTAGTAAAATGGTACTGATGAGCCTATGTGTAGGGCAGGAATAGAGATGCAGACATAGCGAACAGACTTGTGGATGCAGAGGGAGAGGGGCTCAATTCAGTTCAGTTCAGTTCAGTTCAGTGGCTCAGTGTCCAACTCTTTGTGACCCCATGGACTGCAGCACACCAGGCTTCCCTGTCAATCAGAAACTCCATGTCCATCAAATTGGTGATGCCATCCAACCATCTTATCCTCAATCATCCCCTTCTCCTCCTGACTTCAATCTTTCCTAGAATCAGGGTCTTTTCCAATGAGTCAGCTCTTCACATCAGGTGGCCAAATTATTGGAGTTTCAGCTTCCACATCAATCCTTCCAGTGAATATTTAGGACTCATTTCCTTTAGGATGGACTGGTTTGATTTCCTTGCAGTCCAAGGGACTCCCAAGAGTCTTCTTCAAGAAGTCTTCTCCAAGGTAGAGTGGGATGAATTGAGAGAGTAGCACTGAAACATATGCATTACCATATGTAAAATAGAGAGTGGGAAGTTGTTGTATAAAACAATGAGCTCAATCTAATGCTCTATGACAACCTAGAGGGATGGGAATGGGGTTGGGAGGGAGGTTCCCCAGGGAGAGGATATATGTATGACTATGGCTGATTCACCTTGCTTTATGGTAGAAACCAACACAACATTGTAAAGCAATTATCATCCAATTAAAAATAAATTAAAAGCTATTTGAAAGCCAAAACAAATATCACTCTTAAGTATTTTATTCTTTTTGTTGCAATGGTGAATGGTATTGTTTCCTTAATTTCTCTGTTTTTTCATTGTTAGTATATAGGAATGCGAGGGATTTCTGTGTGTTAATTTTATATCCTGCAACTTTACTATATTCATTGATTAGCTCTAGTAATTTTCTGGTAGAGTCTTTAGGGTTTTCTATGTAGAGGATCATGTCATCTGCAAACAGCGAGAGTTTCACTTCTTCTTTTCCTATCTGGATTCCTTTTATTTCTTTTTCTGCTCTGATTGCTGTGGCCAAAACTTCCAACACTATGTTGAATAGTAGTGGTGAGAGTGGGCACCCTTGTCTTGTTCCTGATTTCAGGGGAAATGCTTTCAATTTTTCACCATTGAGGGTGATGCTTGCTGTGGGTTTGTCATATATAGCTTTTATTATGTTGAGGTATGTTCCTTCTATTCCTGCTTTTTGGAGAGTTTTAATCATAAATGAGTGTTGAATTTTGTCAAAGGCTTTCTCTGCATCTATTGAGATAATCATATGGTTTTTATCTTTCAATTTGTTAATGTGGTGTAAAGAAACAAAAGACCTATACATAGAAAACTATAAAACACTGATGAAAGAAATCAAAGAGGACACAAACAGATGGAGAAACATACCGTGTTCATGGATTGGAAGAATCAATATTGTCAAAATGGCTACTCTACCCAAAGCAATCTACAGATTCAATGCAATCCTTATCAAGCTACCAAAGGTATTTTTCACAGAACTAGACCAAAGAATATCACAATTTGTATGGAAATACAAAAAACCTTGAATAGCCAAAGTAATCTTGAGAAAGAAGAATGGAACTGGAGGAATCAAGCTGCCTGACTTCAGACTCTACTACAAAGCCACAATCATCAAGACAGTGTGGTACTGGCACAAAGACAGAAATATAGATCAATGGAACAGAATAGAAAGCCCAGAGATAAATCCACGAACCTATGGACACCTGATCTTTGACAAAGGAGGCAAGGATATACAATGGAAAAAAGACAACCTCTTTAACAAGTGGTGCTGGGAAAACTGGTCAACCACTTGTAAAAGAATGAAACTAGAACACTTTCTAACACCATACACAAAAATAAACTCAAAATGGATTAAAGATCTAAATGTAAGACCAGAAACTATAAAACTCCTAGAGGAGAACATAGGCAAAACACTCTCCGACATGAATCACAGCAAGATCCTCTATGACCCACCTCCCAGAATATTGGAAATAAAAGCAAAACTAAACAAATGGGACCTAATGAAACTTAAAAGCTTTTGCACTACAAAGGAAACTATAAGCAAGGTGAAAAGACAGCCCTCAGATTGGGAGAAAATAATAGCAAATGAAGCAACAGACAAAGGATTAATCTCAAAAATATACAAGCAACTCCTGCAGCTCAATTCCAGAAAAATAAATGACCCAATCAAAAAGTGGGCCAAAGAACTAAACAGACATTTCTCCAAAGAAGACATACAGATGGCTAACAAACACATGAAAAGATGCTCAACATCACTGATTATTAGAGAAATGCAAATCAAAACCACAATAAGGTACCATTACACGCCAGTCAGGATGGCTGCCATCCAAAAGTCTACAAGCAATAAATGCTGGAGAGGGTGTGGAGAAAAGGGAACCCTCTTACACTGTTGGTGGGAATGCAAACTAGTACAGCCGCTATGGAAAACAGTGTGGAGATTTCTTAAAAAACTGGAAATAGAACTGCCATATGACCCAGCAATCCCACTTTTGGGCATACACACTGAGGAAACCAGATCTGAAAGAGACACGTGCACCCCAATGCTCATCGCAGCACTGTTTATAATAGCCAGGACATGGAAGCAACCTAGATGCCCATCAGCAGATGAATGGATAAGGAAGCTGTGGTACATATACACCATGGAATATTACTCAGCCATTAAAAAGAATTCATTTGAACCAGTCCTAATGAGATGGATGAAACTGGAGCCCATTATACAGAGTGAAGTAAGCCAGAAAGATAAAGAACATTACAGCATACTAACACATATATATGGAATTTAGAAAGGTGATAACGATAACCCTATATGCAAAACAGAAAAAGAGACACAGAAGTACAGAACAGACTTTTGAACTCTGTGGGAGAAGGTGAGGGTGGGATGTTTCAAAAGAACAGCATCTATACTATCTATGGTGAAACAGATCACCAGCCCAGGTGGGATGCTCCGGCCTGGTGCACTGGGAAGACCCAGAGGAATCGGGTGGAGAGGGAGGTGGGAGGGGGATCGGGATGGGGAATACGTGTAAATCTATGGCTGATTCATATCAATGTATGACAAAACCCACTGAAATGTTGTGAAGTAATTAGCCTCCAACTAATAAAAAAATAAATTAATTAAAAAAAAAAAACAACAAAACAAATATCACTGGGGGCCATCTATATCTAACAGAAAAGTAAATCTTAAAAAAATGCCATTTTTCTTCTTCCTTTTTTTAATAAAGGTTATGAAATTGATGCAATCAACTATACATACAATACAATAATATCAAGAATTTTCCAAAATTTTATAAAATCAAAAAGAACTAAAAGGAACTAGAAAATGAACCCCAAGGGAAGCAGTAAACTTATATGTATAGAACACATACCATGTGTAAGATACTACAAATACATCTTATTAAATTTTTGACACAATATTTTTTAAATGACATTATCCTGAATTAATAAATTATATAATTAATATTTTTTATTTTAAGTAAACTTCTCATGTTATATGATTATTAAATAGCAGAGCAAGGGTTTGATAGAGTTTTGCTTAACTCAAAGTACAGGATTTTTCTCCCACATACATTATGCTGCTTTCAAGAAAATTAACTCCTGGGAGGTAGTCAAAAAGTTTTCAAGGTTAGCTGTTGTTATGTTTTATTTTACAGGTCACAAGCCCAAATAATGAGTAAAAGTCTTTTTAGACCTGACAATGCCGAGGTTAACAGATAGTTACTCTTCTACTGGTTTCAGTTGCATTAATGTATTGACTTCAGGAGGTTCATTAAAAATCTTCAAGTTCCCATGTTAGCATTTGCTAAGTAATGTGTTCAATTCTAAAGTCCCAATGAGGATCCTCTGCTACAATGTTCTCATTGATCATTTTCTCTAAAAATAAAATAATGAAATCTCATGGCATTGATATGCATTAGTAAGGCAAAGGAAGTAGAATTTGCTTTTTGATTTTCAAGAGACTAAGGAATTCAGTATGAGTCTTCAATTTCACTCATCTACTCACTTTTCCATTCATTCATTCATTCATTAAACAGAATGCATCACATGCCTTATATTATTTTTGCTATGTATATAAGTAAATGAGACAAAGTTTATATCCTCATAGAACTTATATTTCAGAAGATCATAGGGTGGAGAAGAAAAAAATTTCGACTATTTATTCACCAACTCCTTTCAATAAGGTAAGTATGTTGGCTATGTCCCTCCATTTAAGTCTATTGCTTCTTCAGGTGACCCTCTCTACACAACTAATCTGTCCTGATACTCAGTTTGAGAGGTGATAACTTGTCCTGAGTCTCCTCCAGTATACTTTTTGGGTTATTTTAACCCCGCCCACACTTTCATTAAACTTCTCTGATGACCCTGTTTGGTTATGCCATACATTTCTCACTATCTTGGAGCAAATTTGGAAAATTCAACAGTGGCCACAGGACTGGAAAAGGTCAGTTTTTCATTCCAATCCCAAAGAAAGGTAATGCCAAAGAGTGCTCAAACTACCACACAATTGCACTCATCTCACATGCTAGCAAAGTAACGTGCAAAATTCTCCAAGCCAGGCTTCAACAGTTATGTGAACCATGAAGTTTCAGATGTTCAACCTGGATTTAGAAAAGGCAGAGGAACCAGAGATTAAATTGTCAACATCCGTTGGATCACAGAGAAAGCAAGAGAGCTCCAGAAAAACATCTACTTCTGCTTTATTGACTATGCCAAAACCTTTGACTGTGTGGATCACAACAAACTGCGGAAAATTCTTCAAGAGATGGAATACCAGACCACCTGACCTGCCTCCAGCAAAAGTTAGAACTGCACATGGAACAACAGACTGGTTCCAAATTGGGAAAGAAGTATGTCAAAGCTGTATATTGTCACCCTGCTTATTTAACTTATATGCAGAGTACATCATGTGAAATGCCAGGCTGGATGAAACACAAGCTGGAATCAAGATCGCTGGGATCTTGATAATAACCTCAGATATGCAGTTGACACCACACTATGGCAGAAAGTGAAGAAGAACTAAAGAGCCTCTTGATGAAAGTAAAAGAGGAGAGTGAAAAAGTTGGCTTAAAACTCAACATTCAAAAAACTAAGATCATGGCATCCAGTCCCATCACTTCATGGCAAATAGATGGGCTAACAATGAGAAATTTTATTTTTCTGGGCTCCAAAATCACTGCAGATGGTGACTTCAGCCATGAAATTAAAACACGCTTGCTTCTTGGAAGAGAAGTTATGACCAACCTAGACAGCATATTAAAAAGCAGAGACATTACTTTGCCAACAAAGGTCCATCTAGTCAAAGCTATGGTTTTTCCAGTGGTCATGTATGGATGTGAGAGTTGGACTATAAAGAAAGCTGAGTGCTAAAGAACTGATGATTTTAAACTGTGGTGTTGGAAAAGACTCTTGAGCCTCCCTTGGACTGCAAAGAAATCCAACCAGTCAATCCTAAAGGAAATCAGTCCTGAATGTTCATTTTTGGAAGGATTGATGCTGAAGCTGAAACTCCAATACTTTGGCCACCTGATGTGAAGAACTGACTCATTGGAAAAGACCCTGATGCTGGGAAAGATTGAAGGCAGGAGGAGAAGGCGATGACTGAGGATAAGATGGTTGGATGGCATCACCAACTCAATGGACATGAGTTTGACAAAGCTTTGGGAGTTGGTGATGGACAAGGAAGTCTGGCATGCTGCAGTCCATGGGGTGCAAAGAGTTGGACATGACTAAGCAACTGAACTGAACTGAACTGAACATAATGGCCTAGAAAAAAAAGAAGAAATGATCCAAGGAACATGATCTCAAATTTGACTTTTGAGTTAAGATGCCTCAGAATTTAAGTCTACACTGCTATTGATTGCTGCTTGAATTTCAGCTAAACCAAGTACAGTTTAAGTACTATTTTTAGAAAATATGAAATACCTAGAGATTATAATAATGATACCCTTCATTAATCAAGCAGAAAGTTTCTTGTCTCATCAGAAAGCTTCTGTCTCATTAATCCTACCATCTACTCTACAAGCAAGCTGGCCAAAATACAGATCAGATATACTTTCCGGCTTAAAATTGCATGAGAAGGAAATGATAAAGAGCACTCTTTTCACATATATATAAATATATACTGAAATGAAAATGTCATATTTATATAGAATTTTTATAGAATTTTATAGAACTAGATCATTTTGCCCTATCCTACAACAACCATGAGCAGCAATATTAAAAAATCATCTTCAGCAGCAGAGAAGCTGGTGGCAGTATGAAAACCTACATCACCGTGGCATTAAGGATCCCACCTATAATTTAACACGATTGTGTCTTTAACATAGACTTCTTTATAAGATCATGAAACATTCCAGAATTACATATTGGCAAAACTATAGTAGAGTTGTGGACTCTGATGCTGTGCTATCCATTATAAACTGTTTTCAGGAACTAGTTCTAAATTATATATCAACTTTCTCTGCTTATTTTTTTTTAATTTTTTGCAACTTATTTATTCTTAATTAAAGGATTATTGCTTTATAATATTGTGTTGGTTCCTACCATATATCAACATGAATTGGCCACAAGGGCTTCCCTGGTAGCTCAGACGGTAAAGCGTCTGCCTACAATCCGGGAGGCCCAGGTTAGATCCCTGGGTCGGGAAGATCCCCTGAAGAAGGAAATGGCAACCCACTCCAGTATTCATGCCCGGAAAATGTTATGGACCGAGGAGCCTGGGGGAGCTACAGTCCATGGGGTCGCAAAGAGTCGGACACGACTGAGCGACTTCAGCTCAGCTCAGCTCATACGTTTGTCCACTGCCTGTTGGACCTCCCTCCTACCTTCCACCCCTCTAGGTTGTTACAGAGACCCAGCTTGAGTTCCTTCTAGGCTGTGTGTAAACCACTTCTTTCATATAACACTTTTCACTTTTCCTACAAATAAGTTTCCGACACCAGGGATACCTAGACAAGATTAATTTGACTTTCCCACTCATATAAATCTTTTGATTTGTTGCTGAGTGGACTGTTCTTCAGCACAGCTATCTAACTTCAAGGGACAATGCTGTTTATCATTTGGTCTTGAAGGCAGTCGACCACATCTGGATATTATAGTACTCTGAATTCGGAAACCATGAAATATAAATGTGCTGCTATCAGCAGTGAGCAGAAATCAAATGAATCATGCTGGTTAGACATCCAAAGTGGTTTATATCTCCTTTACATTTCTGATATGTTAGTTAAAAATAAAATACCGTTAGTGTTAGAGGTACAGATATTTTTGGCAGCCAGACTTCAAACAGAATAAACTCAGGAGATGTCATTAAGAATTTCTAATATTTCATGTTTATACTCTTCTCCCAGTGTTTTTAAAGAATCTCAGCTAATCTGTGCTACACACCATAGCAAAATGTAAGACAGGGGCTTGCCAAATGCTTATCACCAAATATGTCCCTAGGTATTAAACTGAATGCTTTATGAGACTGTCCCCTGACAGGATTTAGCTGTGTTAGTTTACCTTTCTTATCTTTTATTGTCCATAATACAGCATATAGGCTGCTGTCCATAAGCAAAGTTATGACATGGGCATTATTTTCTCTAGTAAACAACTCACTAAGCTTGGCAACTTTTGGTTTAAAGCAATATGTGGATGTGAAATTAGGTTGATTTGCTCATCTGCACCATAGACTGGTTTTGAATGCAGTTCTAAAAGAGGAACTCTAGAAATAATATCATACATTTATTCTTTCATTCATTTAAAAAAGTACCTCTTACTATCTTATGTTCTAGAAAGTTTCAAAGTACTTGCCATCATAGACCTTACACTATGAAATGTAAGTGAGGCTGACAATCATTACTGACAAATTTTCAATAATAGCAGCATCATTTTAGCAAGTTTATGGAAGCTAACAAAGCTACTCTGCAGTACTATGCCAATTCAATTCATAAATTAAGTTACTCATTCAAAAAAGACTCAGTGAGTGTCTACCATGGACAAAATGCTATTTAGACACTGGGGAACAAATCTGTGAATTAAACAGACATGAATATCTGTGCTAATGGAATTTACACTCGAGGGGATGTAGACAAACAATAAATAAGTACTTTTTTGATATTGGTAAGTGCAAAGGAGAAAAAGGAAGAAAAGAAATATGGTTTGTCAGTAGAGAGCAATTTCAGATGGAGTGGATAAGAGGCATCTCTGTAAACATGACGTGGGAACATATGTAAATATATTCTAGGGTAAACATTCACTCCCCAAAGTGAAGGGGTTTCTCACAGGAAAAAACATGAAGTTCCCAGAGGCAAGCCTGGTGTACGTCCCATCTCAGGAGAAGGATGCCCAAAGCAAGCCATCTGCAAATAACCATAATGAGATGAAAAATCTATGCCTTATGGAATAGTTTTTACCTAAGGATTAAAATATTCTAAAAACTCACTACCTGGAAACTTTAGAAAAGTTTTAGGGTTATGCTATGCAAACTGATCCTCTAGTGATAGTCTGTACACAGTTTTGATTCTCATAACTTCTATCACTGACATGTTTGAAGTGTTCTCCTTTAAGCCACCTTCTCATCACTCTTAAGCAGCTTTTCACACAAAATTCATTCATTATCTTCAATGCTATGTGGTTTACTGAAGTCCTTGGGCATTTTAATTTCTGAAGCAGGGGAATGAACGTTGTCTTGAATTATATTGTAAATACTTATGTAGAAGAGTAGCACCCTCTGGGACCTTCAAAAAGTCCCCATACATATACACTATCCTACTGTGATTCTGTAGAATAGCAGAAATAGATATTAGAGAATCTACATTATATCCAGAGATGCAACCTTATCCTAGACATTACAACAGCAGAGATGCTGGTGACATTGGGATTGTTTGTTAGGCACGTTGAACTGTAGCCTAATCAAGTGTTACTGTTAGTCATCCAGTCATGTCTGACTCTTTGCGACCCTATGGACTGTAGCCTGCCAGGCTCCTCTGTCTACGGAATTCTCTAGGCAAGAAAACTGGAGTGAGTAGCCATTCCCTTCTCCAGGGGTTCTTCCAACCCAGGGATTGAACCGGGTCTCCTGCATATTTATTGTCTGAGCCACCAGGGCTAATTAAATGACTTCCTAAAGTCAGTAAGGGTATATTTTGTTGTCTCAGTGTTTGATTTTACAAATCACTTCCTCTTATACTTGGGAAACTCCTGACTTACTGTTCTACCTTATTCTTTCTGATCTTTGATAATATTTCAGGTTTCATGTATGATGTGACCGTTAAGTTTCTGGCAAGAACCAAGTCTTGCCTACATAGGCAGTTGCTCTTTTTACTACTTTGCATGACCATTTTTCCTGATTAAAATAGACCACAGTCCATTGCTCACCATTTATTCACTCAACAAGTAATGTCTGAGTACCTACTATGGGCCAGGCACTGATCTAAGTGCTGGGAAGAAAATGGGGCAAAAGATAAATTAGGAGCCTGCTCTCATGGAGCTGACATTCTAATGAGGAAATTCAGTAAGCAAATGAACATAATTGGACAAATAATTTAGGTGGTAAGTTTCATAATGAAAATCAAGCAAATGTGGAAAGAAATTAATGATAGATGTTTCTATGGAAATCCTCTCAACTTGAACTGAGTTTTTTATTTTTTCTATTATCCTGCCAAATTCCCTCTTGTTATCCTTTTGTAGTAATACCTCCCCTCACCCTTAGTCCCTGGCACTAGCACTGCACCTGAAGCTTTGGATTTTTGAAATCTTCATATAAATGAATCATACAGTATACAACCATTTGGGATCGTGTGTGATAGCTACAAAAGTTAGTATGTAACACTAACTCAGTTCTTTTTATTGCTGAGCAATATCCCATTGTATGAATGTAGCATAGTCTGTTTATGCAATTACAGGTTGAAAGACATTGGGATTATTTCCAATTCTGGTGATTATGAAGAAAGCTACTATAAATGTTCGTGCACAATTTTTGTGTGAAAATAAGTTTTTATTTTCTAGAGTTTAAATACCTAGGAGTTAAGACTACTGGGCTTCCCTGGTAGCTCAGCTGGTAAAGAATCCTCATGCAATGCAGGAGACCCCAGTTCAATCCCTGGGTCAGGAAGATCCATTGGAGAAGGGATAGGCTACGCACTCCAGTATTCTTAGGCTTCCCTGGTAGCTCAGCTAGTAAAGAATCTGCCTGCAACTTGGGAGACCTGAGTTCAATACCTGGGTTGGAAAGATCCCCTGGAGAAGGGAACAACTACCCACTTGCAGTATTCTGGCCTGGAGAATTCCACTGGCTCACAAAGAGACGGACACGACTGAGCAATTCACTTTTTAAGACTACTGGAGCATATGGTAAATATATATTTACTTGGTAAGAAGCTGTTAAACTATTTTACAGAGAGCCTGTACTATTTTACATTCCCAGAAGAAATATATGAGAGTTCCAGGAACTCTACATCTTTGTCAGCCCTTGGTACCACCAGTATATTTAATTTTATCCATTTTAAGAGGAGCATAGTGGTATCTCATCCTGGTTTGAATTTGCATTTTCCTATTAGCTAATGTTGTTGATCATCTGTACTTGTTTGCTATCAATATATCCTCTTTGGTAAAGGTACAAGTCTTTCATCATTTTTAAATTTCCTTACTGCTGAGTCTCAAGAGTTCTTTATATATTGGAATCAACACCTGAGTTTTAAAGTTCTGGTTTGAGATGGTGGCATAAGAAGATCCTGAATTCACCTCCCTCCACAGAGACTTGAGTCTAAAACTAATTATGAAGCAATTTTCTCTGGAAAAATGGAAAGGGTGGCTGAGCAATGCAAATAAGAAAAAAAAAAATCAAAATAGGTAGAAGTAGAAGACACCGGGATCCAGTCGCATCATGAACCCCATCCCACCCCCACCAGGGCTTCCCTCGTGGCTCAGATGGTAAAGAATCTGCCTGCAATGCAGCAGACTTGGGTTCGAACCCTGGGTTGGGAAGATCCCCTAAAGAGGGGAATGGCTACCCACTCCGGTATTTTTGCCTGGAGAATTCCATAGACGGAGGAGCCTGGTGGGCTACAGTTCACGGGGTTGCAAAGAGTCGGAGATGACTGAGCGACTAACACTTTCACTTTTCACCCCCATCACGGTAACCCACAGTTGGAGAGAACTCAAAACCTGGAAGTTTCTCCCTGAGAAGCAAAACATTTGAACCTCACATCAGGCACCCCAACTTATAAGAACTGCTCTTGAAAGACAAGCTTTCAAAACATCTAGCTTTGAAAGCCAACAGGGCTCTCAAACACAAGATCCACAGGACTGTTTGATCTGAGAAACAACTCTTAACGGTCTCAGCCAAGGTCTTAGGTCAGAGGCCACAGATCACACCCAGAAATAAAGTGAAAGCAGCTCATTTGCTAATACCAAAGCACTGGTCCTGAGGGGCAGTGGACTGACTGGTGGTTTAATCCTAAGTCATGTCTGACTCTTATGACCCCATGGACTGACCCCACCAGGCTCCTCTGTTCATGGGATTCTCCAGGCAAGAATACTGGAGTGAGTTGCCATTTCCTTCTCCAGGGGCTCTTCCCAATCCAGGAATAGAACCCCAGTCTCCTGCATTGCAGGCCAACTGTTTACCGACTGAGCTCCAAGGGAAGTTCCCCTGAGGGGCAGGCATCTAATTTAACGTGCACATCTAGGAGTTGGCCGGAACCCTCTCTGGGGATTAAGACAGCAGACACTGCTTTCACAATCTCTCTCTGCCTGGCTCCAGCTAGCTGGCATCATCTGTAAATTTTTTTATTAATTCCAGGGCTTTTATTTTTCTCTTATTTTTTCTTTTTCCTGTGGATATGATCTCTACACTTTCCCTCTGCCTTTCTACAGCCAGCAGGCCACGTTGTGCTCCCCTTCTTCCACATTCCAAAGCACTATCTTCTAAAAGGCAGGTTTTACACACATTTGGTGCCTGAATTTTGTGACTGCTGCCCAGGGGGATGCCCTTTGATTGCCTGGCTCTGGAGACCAGGGGAGACTGAATTCCTGGGTCACATGGGACTGTAGCAATTGTAGAGAAAGTTTTTGCAGACTCTCCCTGCTAAGGCACTGCAGAGACAGTAGACTGAAACATACACTCAGGTTTTCCATGAAAGAGGTCTATTTGCTCATACAGGACCTTTGCCCTGAAGGGCAGGCTCTGTCTGACACCCTTCTAGTGGCTTATGGACTTGCTCTCACACAATCTTTGTGCCCTCCCTCTGCCTCACTGGTGTCTCCCCAAAAAGGAGCTTGTACCCTTGTCTGGCACCCCCATTTTTGCAGCTGCCATCAGGGTAACATGGTCTGGCTCTGGTGGCCAATGGGGCTTATGCTCACCATTCCCCTGGACTGTAACCAACAGAAAAAGAACTCTTAAACATCTACCAACCCAAGGGCACAGGCTTCCCAGGTAGGGCTAGTGGTAAAGAAGCCACCTGCCAAGGCAGGAAATATCAGAGACATGGGTTTGATCCCTGGCTTGGGAAGATCCCCTAGAGAAGGAAAGGGCAACCCACTCCCATTGGGTGGAGAATCCCAAGGACAGAAAAGCCTGGCGGGCTACAGTCCATAGGGTCGTAAAGAGTTGGGAACAACTGAAGCAACTTAACATACCCACATGCACAGCAAGAAGCAACAGATACTGGAGCTCAGTCCTTCTGTGAAAGAAGGCTGCTAGCTAATCATCCTAGCTGCAGCCTGAGGGGCAGGCTTCCAATCAAACTCACATCTAAGGACTGGCTGTAATCCGTTCTAGAGAACTCTGAAGGCAGAAGCTACATGCAATCTCTCCCGCTGCTGCACAACAGAAAGCCAAAAGCTCCGAGGGGAGTTTTTTGCATTTCTGTTGCCCTGTCTTTTAATGTCTGGTGCCGAGGGGACACGCCTCAATCGCTGGCTCTGGTGGCCGTGGGAGCTTGCATTCCTGGATCCCACAGGACTGTAACAGAGAGACCGTTCTTGGTAGGCTACCACCCCCAGTACACTGCACAGTGACTGACACACACATCTCTTTCTGTGAAAGAGGCCTAGGTGTTTGTCCTGGAGCTTTAGCTTGAGGGTCACGCTTCAGGTTTGACTCATAACTAAGGACCTACAGAGCTGCTCTCAGGGAACACAGGATGGTGGATGCCATCTTTCACTCACCCTCTGCGTCACCCCAACTCACCAGAATCTTCCAGAAAAGAGCTTAGATGCTCATCTGGAGCCCCATTTTGGGGACTACCATCGAAGGGACCTCTCTATTAGCCTAGCTTGAGTGACCAGCAGGGCTTACTCTTGAAGTTCCAGAGACTGCATATATTTTCATACTTAAAAAGCTTTGGGGGCTTCTCTGGAAGTCCAGTGGCTAGGGCTTTCAGTGTATGAGGTGGGTTTGATCCCTGGTCAGGGAGCTAAGATACCAAGTACCTTATGGCCAAAAAACCAAAGCATGAAACAGAAGCAATATTGTAATAATTCAAAAAAGATTTTTTAAGTGGTCCACATCAAAACAAAAACAAAAAGCTTTAAAGAAAAAAATAGCCTTAGTCAAAGGGTCTGGCTTCCAACCAGCCTGAATCTAGGTGTTGAGATCCTCCCTTTTGGAATATTGACAGTTCTTGGAGCACTCTTAACTACTAGGAGCTATTAAGCCTATAATAAACTACTTGGGGAATCATGAAGTACTGAGAGACTACTAAGACCTAGGGCAGAATTCAATAACAAGTTTCATCTACACAAAGCCCGTCTTCAAGACTGAGAGAGGTGGTTGTTCCATCTGCTGTGTATAACCCAATACAGAGAATCAAGGAAAATGAACAGGAATGTGTTCCAAATGAAAGAATATGATGAAACCTTAAAAATAAAAATAATAACCCTAACAAAATGGAGATAAGTAGTTTACCAGATGAAGAGTTGAAAGTAATGGTAACAAACATGCTAGCCAAGCTTGGGAAAAGAATAAATGAACTCAGTGAGAATTTCAACAAAGAGATAGAAAAATAAGAAAGTACCAAACAGAAGTCACAGAGTTGAAGAATACAATAACTGAACTGAATAATATACTAGAATTGTTCAAAAGCAGAATAGATGAAGTAGAAGAAAAGATCAGTGAATTCAAAGACAAGTCAGTGGAACTCAGCCAAGGAAATAACAAATATCAAAGCCAAAATAAATAAAATAGAGATCGAAAAAAAAAATAGTTGAGAAGACTGATAAAACTAAGAGATGGTTCTTTGAAAAGATAAAATTGACAAATTTTGAGCTAATGTGCATGCTTAGGGATTTGCGACTCTTTGCGACCGCATGGGCTGGGTAGCCGCCTGGCTCCTGTCCACAGAATTTTCCAGGCAAAAATACTGGAGAGAGTTGCCATTTCCTATTCCAGGGGATCTTCCTGACCTGGGACCAAACTGGCGTCTCTTGTGTCTCCTACATGGCAAGCAGCTTCTTTACCACTGTACCACCTGGGAAACTGGTGAAAGTCACGCAGTTGTGTCCGACTCTTCGTGACCCCATGAACTAGACAGGCCATGGAATTCTCCAGGCCAGAATACCAGAATACTAGAGTGGGTAGCCATTCCCTTTTCCAGGGGATCCTTCCAACCCAGGGATCAAACCCAGATCTCCCACATTGCAGGTGGATTCTTTACACCCAGGGATTGAACCCAGGTCTCCCGCATTGCAGGTAGATTCTTTACCAGCTGAGCCACCCAGGAATCCTAAACTTATACACACACAAATAAATAAACCAGGAAAGCAGTTGAGATGTCACAATGGCTACCACAGAAATAAAGAGGTTTCTAAGAAACTAACTATGCTCAATTTTACATTCAGAGTTGGACAACTTAGAAGAAATAGATAAACTCTTAGAAATATAAAACCTATCAATCGTGTATAATGAAGAAGATCTGAGCAACCAATTACTAGTAAGAAGATTGAATTTGTAATCAAAAACCTCCCAATAAACAACAGCTCAGGGCCAGATAGTTTCACTGGTGAATTATACCATTCAAAGAAGAATTAATATCAGTTCTTCTCAAAATCTCCCAAACTCATTTTACAAGATTGGCATTACCCTGATTCCAAAACCAGACAAGGATAACCCAAGAAAAGACTATACAAGGCCAATATCCAGATGAGAATAATTCAAAAATGCTCAACAAAATATTAACAAACCAAATTTAACAATACATCAAAAGCATCATATACCATGATTCAGTTCAGTTCAGTAGCTCAGTCGTGTCCAACTCTTTGCGACCCCAGGACCTGCAGCACGCCAGGCCTCCCTGTCCATCACCAACTCCCAGAGATTACTCAAACTCATGTCCATGGAGTCAGTGATGCCATCCAACCATCTCATCCTCTGTCGTCCCCTTCTCCTCCTGCCCTCAATCTTTCCCAGCATCAGGGTCTTTTCAAATGAGTCAGCTCCTAGCATCAGGTGGCCAAAGTATTGGAGTTTCAGCTTCAAAATTAGTCCTACCAATGAACACCCAGGACTGATCTCCTTTAGGATTGACTGGTTGGATCTCCTTGAAGTCCAAGGGACTCTCAAGAGTCTTCTCCAACACCACAGTTCAAAAGCATCAATTCTTCAGCACTCAGCTTTCTTTATAGTCCAACTTTCACATCCATACATGACTACTGGAAAAACCATAGCCTTAACTAGATGGACCTTTGTTGGCAAAGTAATGTCTCTGCTTTTTAATATGCTATCTAGGTTGGTCATAACTTTCCTTCCAAGGAGTAAACATCTTTTAATTTCATGGCTGCAATCACTATCTGCAGGGATTTTGGAGCCCTGAAAAATAAAGTTTCTAGTTGTTTCCATTGTTTCCCCATCTATTTGCCATGAAGTGATGGGACTGAATGTCATGATCTTAGTTTTCTGAATGTTGAGCTTTAAGCCAACTTTTTGGCTCTCCTCTTTCACTTTCATCAAGAGGCTCTTTAGTTCTTCTTCACTTTCTACCATAAGGGTGGTGTCATCTGCATATCTGAGGTTATTGATATTTCTCCTGGTAATCTTGATTCCAGCTTGTGCTTCTTCCAGCCCAGCATTTCTCATGATGTACTCTGCATATAAGTTAAATAAGCAGGGTGACAATATACAGCCTTGATGTACTCCTTTTCCTATTTGGAACCAATCTGTTGTTCCATGCCCAGTTCTAACTCTTGCTTCCTGACCTGCATACAAGTCTCTCAAGAGGTCTAGTATTCCCATCTCTTTCAGAATTTTCCATGGTTTACTGTGATCTACACAGTCAAAGGCTTTGGCATAGTCAATAAAAGCAGAAATAGATGTTTTTCTGGAACTCTCTTGCTTTTTTGATGATCCAGCAGATGTTGGTAATTTGATCTCTTGTTCTCTGCCTTTTCTAAAACCAGCTTCAACATCTGGAAGTTCAGGTGGTAGTACCCAGGTTTTGGTCCCAGGAATACTGGAATGAGCATAGTAGTATGAATGAGAAATAAACCTTTTTTTTTTTTTTTAAACCACAGAGATTTTGCCTTTATCTGCTACTGCAACCTATTCTAATGAGTAGAGAAGTTGGCACCTAGAATATAAGAGTTGTCATTAAAAATAATCTAAAGTTTATGGCATTAGATTGGGCCAGGCAGCATGTTGTGAGAGACACTGGAAGGATGACACTCCATGTGAAGCAATTATGAAATATTTGGTAAAACAATCACCTGCAGTCTGTAGTGTGCTAGAGCTGGCTGTGTCCAAAAGAGCATCCAAGAGATAATTTTAAGTATCTCTTCCGAACTTCAGGTTTTGTAATGCATGTTGCTAACTTAAATCTGCCATGGTGTGAGAATTTATACCACTGAAATTGAGAAGCACTACAAATCAAGGCTTTTTTTATGAAAAGCTGGCTATTAAACATTTACCACCACGACACTGAATGCTATAATTTATAAGACAGACTCCACTTCTAACGACCTTGCATTTCTCCTGGGAGGTTAGCAACGTGTCCCAGTTGCTGTTTGTTGTACTTTGCAAAGTACTAAAAGAAAAAAGTAGGCTCAGGAAAAAAAAAGCTGCTCCAGTTTCAAGCAGGAATAATAGAGGCTAGAAATTTATATTTAGGGACTCCTAGAATCCCAGGGATGGTGGAGCCTGGTAGGCTGCTGTCTATGGGGTCACACAGAGTCGGCCACGACTGAAGTGACTTAGCAGCAGCAGCAGCAGAACTGAAAGAGGTAAGTGTTTCTCAATCCCAAATAAGAAAAATTAGAACTTAATCTAACAGCAAGAATTAAATCAAGGTATGTCCTTAGACTCATTGTTAAAAATCTCTGAATGGATTAAGGTGGAACAGTGTAAATCCTTTCAATTTGTCAAAATTATTCAAGGAGAAACAAACCTTAAGTGTAGTTCTCTCTCAGATAGATAGATAGAGTATGCTTACTGACAAATGGAGGGGACTAGAATCACAAATAAGAAGCCTACATTTTAAAAATACCTGTAAGTCAAATAAATCTGGAGCCTATGAAAGAAGAGTAAGGAAATAGAGAGTTGGTGGGGAAAGGGGAGAAGAAATTCTTGAATTTTTAAGAATGGCGCTTTGACTTGTCCTGTGAAAAGGAAGCAGACTGAAAAGCAGATCAACCAAAGGGAAGGAACATACTCTAAGTTTTAGGTAGAGCCAAAGAGGATAGTGAAAAAAGGAAGAGCCCCAGAGATGTTAGAGCTAAGGCCTAGAGAACCATGGACTGAGGACCCCTCTTAGGAACCAGAATCAGGACTGAGGCAAATAGGGTAGAAAGTCCTTGCGAATTCTCCCTAATAATGATGCTTAGAATGGCTGTGAACCAATGACTTCTGTGAGTCTTCCTCTCTATTACCAAACAAGAATGTTTATTCTGCTTGTCCTGCTCAACCATTGTATATTTGGTTTGAAAAACACATAGCTAATCTTTTAGCTCACAGATCTATGGATTAAGAGGAGCCACATCTGGACCTAATGAAATCACTATGGCCTTCTCCTAACTTCCACAATATAGAAACCACCATGAATGATCAGAAAATCCTAGACAATAACTGGATGTTACATTATGTTACAGCTGGTTGTTAGGACTGGATAAGATTGTTTTTTCACTTGCAATAAATGATTATAATCAAGAACAAACAAATAAAAAAGCTGGCAATAATATGTAGAGAAATTAGAACCTTTAACACATTGCTTGTGGAAATGTAAATTGGTGCAGACATTATGTACAGTAGTTTGGCATTTCCTTAAAAAGATAAAAAATAAAATTACAGTTTGGTTCAAGAATGCCATTCCTAGACATATGCCACAAAGAATTGAAATCAGGTGTTCAATAAAAACTTGTACACAAATATTTACAAAAGCATTGTTGACATTGGCCCAATGATAGAAACAATTGGACTATCCATCAGTGAATGAATGGATTAGCAAAAGGGGGGTAGATCTATAAAGTTCCATATCGTTCTCTCATATACAAAAACGGAGTAAAATGGTGCATCTGCTCTAGAAAACAGTATGGCGGTTTGCCAAAAACGTAAACATAAATTAATGAACAATCTGTTAATTCCACTTCAGTGCATATATTCAAGTTTTGAAAGTAGAAATTGAAACATATTTGTACACCTGTATTCATAGCAGCATTACTCAAACCAGCCAAAATGTGAATGCAACCCAAGTGTGCATGGATGGATGAATTTATAAACAAAATGTGATATATATACAAAGGGATATTATTTAGCCTTGAGAACTAAGGAAATTCAGACAATGCCACAACGTGTATGAGCCATAAAATCATCATGCTAAGTGAATTAACCTGGTCACAAAAGGACAATTGTTGCATTTTTCTGAAGTATCCAGAGAGGTGAGATTTAGAGACATAAGGTAGAATGTGGTTGACAAGGGTTGAAGAGAGTAGTGTTTAATGGATGCAGTTTCACTTGGAAAAAATGAGAGATGGATGGTAAAGACATTTGTGCAATAATGTAAATGTGGTTAATGTCACAGAACTATGCACTTTAAATGGCTTCCCAGCTGGCGCTAGTGGTAAAGAATCCACCTGCCAATGCAGGAGACACAGGAGACTCAGGTTCAATCCCTGGGTCAGGAAGATCTCCTGGAAAAGGAAATGGCATCCCACTCCAGTATTCTTGTCTGGACAATCCCATGAACAGAGGAGCCTGGTGGACTACAGTTGATAGGGTGGCAAAGAGTTGGACAGAACTGAGCACACAAGCATGCACAATAGATTTACTCATCGTGGAAAACATGAATGAAGTACTGACACATGCTATACATGAATGTTGAAAACATCCTACGTGAAAGAAGTCATACAGGAAAGTTCACCCAGAACATACTCATCTTATGTGTTTTAATTCCATCAAGGTTGTGAAAATGAGGGAAAGTCTCAAGAACACTTCAAGAAAAACAAAACTGGATGAGAATGGAAAAAGATATTTTCATGCTCTGGGGCAGGTTGGTGAAAGTGGAAGTGGGCTGGTGGAATTTATTATAGAAGGTGAAAATCACAATGATTTCTCATTTGTGGGTTAAGTGGGTGTTCTCTGGGAGAGTGTTCCTTTTGAGGGTAAAACATAATGGAAGCTGTCCTTTAAATTGGCATGTGTCATAAATCAATGAGGATTGAGGACGCTGAACTTACAGATAAGAGTACATTTACTGCTACTGCAAGTTTTCTGTATGTTTAGAAAGTAAATAACTTTTCAAAACAAACATGTCAGTACCATGCCAGAAAAGTAAAATAAGACGTCAAGCTTCATTACAGGGGCCAAGCCCTACTCAGAATCAGTTTACTCAAAATGGTTAAGCCGATCGCTCTTGTAGGAATCCATATATTATTAAGAGGCAATACGGGAAGATTATATTAGTAGTCACTATGTCATCTGCGCTGTGAATGACTTGAGATATGGTAGAAGCAATGGGATTTTTGAATTACAATTTTCCACATCAAACCACCAAACAGTACAAGTAATACATGAATTTAGTAAAGCTGCATAATGCAAAAGCAATACACGGAAAGCAGTTGAGTTGCTATACACTAATAAAGAAGTAGAAGCATCAGAAAGGAAAATTTAGGAAGCAATTCCATTTACAATTGCATCAAAAAGAATAAAATACCTAGTGCATTGCTCTTCATCTTGTTCGTGTCACCAGTTGTCTCACTGTATCTCACTGTCCTCACTGTTCACTGAACCCAGGGTAGGCAGGGCACAAGCTAAGAGGCTGGAAGGAGATTCAAGGAGCCACAGGAGCTGCAGACGCGTTTATTAGCTCCTGGTTGACGCTGCAGCCACAGCGGCAGCCATAGCATAACCTAACCTAACACCACCTTTCTCCTGGCTGGCACAGAGGTCATCACAATATTCTCTCCTGGCTGCCACTTTTCTTAGGTGATGCTCACACAGATGTACCACACAAAGTAGCCCGTGACAAAGCGAGTACCTCGTGATGTGCCTGTGCAGTGATATAAATGATCTCAGCTGCTACGTTGTCATTATCTACAAAACGTGGGCCAAGAGAGCCTGAACACCCCATCTTGGCAAATTTTCTCTCTCCCCATGCTCTGCCCCTTCAAGGTCTCTCAGCTCATGTTCTACGTGCAGTCCATCTTCTGCAATATTCCCTTGGCAAGTAACAATGACCCTTGGATTTGCATCTTGCAATAGCAGTAGTTACAAACACAAACAGTTACATCCCCAATACATAGCAAACACCCAACACCAGGTATCACCTGGAACTCATGTTGCTGTCCTTGCCCTCATGGGGCTAGAAGAGCCACCCACTGCATGTGGAGTGCCTTTATCTTCCATGGCCAAATCCAGCCCGCTGTCTGCCCTTGTGAGACTGTAGGAAAGCCTCCACTGGGGCAACTCCACTCCTGCAAGTATTTTTATTAAGGACTTGCAAAACCCCCCATAGGCATGGGGCCACCCCTTCAAAGAGGGGATTTTTGTCGCATTCACAGCACACCCACAAGATTGCAAATGCTTTCACAGTGTTATAAATCTGCGAGAGAATCAGAGGTTAGTAGCACATCACAGGACACAGCCTTCACAGTTCACTGTTCCACTCAATCTACAGACACAACCTAAATCTCCATCACAGGACACAGCCTTTATAGTACACCTCATCAGTGTACACAATCAGCCCACATCTGCAGCCACATAACCCGGATGGGCCCTTACCGGCTCAGGCCCCCTTTGGGGTCCTCACACGTTCAGAATGGCATCTCACATCCCTCTGTTTCTCTCAGTAAGGACCCGCAAACCCCCACCACAGGTGCCAGGCCCAACCCTGTGTTCCAGAGTTGCAAAAGCCAAGCTGCCAAGGGTCCCCCTTAGGTTTGCCAAAACTGCTTACCCAAGTCAACCGGCTCCACCTGAGTATATGTTCAATACGCCGTGAACTCAGTCACATCGGGGGCCCCTTGAGGATGCCCCCCAGGCCACAGGCTGATCACGCTTCACTCTCTGCTGCACAACAGGCCTCGCTGTCAAGCGGGGACCCGCAGCCTCACAACGTGCATCACCAACATCCTTAGTCTCACAATATTCATCATCACCGCCACTTACCACTACACTGTCAGAGATGCTGGGTTCTTCAGGGCCACGGGGTTCTTGCTCTAATGCCAATATCCATTGCTCTAGTTCTTCCGAGCCTCTCTGCATGTTGTGCTCCACTGCGGCATCATGGAGAGCACTATCCAGATTAATCTTCAGAGCAGTCAGGAGAACCCACCCCGTGGTGCCAGCGGCAGTCCATACCGCCTTGTTTGGCAAACGGGAACTCACCGCTTGTAACGCCTTTTCAAGGCTATCCGATGACCCGTCCACCGCTTCTGGGTCTTCCACCAGAGCCCACGCCAAGAGGATCATGGCAACATGGTACCACATGCCACGTAGTGGTCACTGGCTTCCCCCATCCAGTGGAGCCTCACGCTCCTCTACCCGCTGGGTATCCGCCAACTATGCCAGTTGTATTGCTCTTCATCCTGTTCCTGGCACCAGTTTTCTCACTGTATCTCACTGTCCTCACTGTTTGCTGAACTCAGCGTAGGCAGGGGATGAGCCAAGAGGCTGGAAGGAGACCCAAGGAGCCACAGGAACTGCAGACACATTCATCCTCTCCTGGTTGACGCTGCAGCCACAGCATAACCTGACATAACACAACTCCTCTCCCGGCTGGCACAGTGGTCATCACAGTATTCTCTCCCGGCTGGCACTTGTCTTAGGTGGAGCTCACACGGGTGTACCACACAAAGTAGCCCGTGACCGAGCAAGTACCTCATGATGTGCCTGTGAAGTGCTATAAATGATCTCAGCTGTTAGGTAGACATTATTTACAAAACGTGGGGCCAGAGAGCCTGAACACCCATCTTGGCTAATTTTCTCTCTCCCTATACCTAGGTATAAATTGAACCAATGACATGCACAATGAAAACTGCAAGACACGAATAAAGAAGCTGAAGAAGAAAACTGTAAATAGAAAAAATATTTTGTGATCATGCATTGGAAGCATATTGTTAAATGTCCAGCCAGCCTAAGAAGTGTATACACTCCAATCTCTAACACAATTAAAGTGGCATTTTTCAGAGAAACAGAACAAAGAACCCTATCATTTATGTGGAACCAAAAAGGACCTCAAAAAGCCAAAGCAACCCTAAAAAAGGAGAGCACAGCTTGAGTCAACTCACTCTCTGACTACATATCTAAGTTACAGGAACCAAAAAGATATAGAATTGGTACAAAAGCAGGCACATGCACAAGACAAATAGACCAGAAAATGCAGAAATAAATCCACATCTGTGTGATCAGCTAATTTATGACAAGCTGCCCCGGACATATACCAGGGAAAGGACCCTCAATAAATGATACCAAGGAAATGAGAAACCACCCACCAAAGAAAGACACTTGAAACTGTCTACACCACGCACAAAGCTACCTAAAATCCACAACTTTCCACATCAAGCCTTTCCTCTGGGGGCTCATCTGAAAATGGATCCCCTCAGCAGTCAGTCATATAGGACACTTCTCCTCACTTCTCCTTCACCTTTCACTCCCACAGTGGTGCCTCCCAGCAGGTCCTGAAGATACTGGACCCCTGTCTACACAGACAAGGCTCGATGCTGTCCAGAAGCTGAAGTTCCAGTATGTCCTGAGTGCAGGGAGCCGGCCTGGATGTACAGGCCCCTTACGGCCCTAAGAGAGATCAGGGGGTCTCTCTTTGTCCTGCCACCCCTTCTTGTTAAAGTATAGACTGGCATTTGTCTCCTTCAGGGAAAAAACACACCGGTGACCTTTTTGCCTGTTTTTCTGGTGCTGATAAGCTCATCATGCCTGAAACCTGTTTTCCATCTAATGTTCTATTGATGAAACCTGTTTTCATCTAATGTTCTATTGATGAAGCCTGTTTGCTATCTAATGTTCTAATGATCTTAATCATGTTGGGCGCTAGGGTAATTAATGCTTTACTGATCTTAAGTGTGGGAATTTAAAACATCTGTAGCTCTGCACGTATGCAAACCCTCGATCTATTCTTAGTAACTCCTGATAGTGTATATATAGGCGTGGTATTCTTCAATAAAGTTGGCGGAGTCAGACGCAAGCAGACTCCGTCCCTCTCAACCCCATCTTTCTCTTTCTGAGTATTTTTTTTCCTAGGTACTCTGGTAATTGCGTTCTTGACCAGTTCGTTTGCCGGCAGGCTCCGGCACTGAGGAGACCCATGTGCCATCTATGTCCACTCACTCAGGCATTGTCTGGAAGCCAAAGTGGTTGCAAATCTCAGACCCAATTCAACCAAAGTTGTGATGCTAACTAGCCTTATAGGAGTCCACACGCTATTAAGAGACTCCGCGAGAAGGTTACATTAGGAGCACCATGCCTATAGATGACCTGGCAAGTGCCCATGGTGGACAGGGTCCTCCCATAGGGTAGCTCAGGAACTGCAGAGAAAGAGACACTGAACCAGGAATTCCAGCTCTGCAGGGACCAGGCTCCATTCCAAGCAGCAGGAGTGGAGCTCTGAATTAATTTTTTTTTAATTTTCTCCCATGGGCGAAAGATAGTATATGTTACCTGTAGGAAAGAATAAGCTAAATATTTGTGACCAGATAGGTAGAATGTGATTGTTTTCAGTGATGGTCACTATAATTTCCAGCCCCACCTCTTCCAATCAAAGTAGGATTTTACTCCTTCTTGGCTTCTTTCTGGATGGTTGAGTTTATTTGATCTGGAAATTGAGTTGTGAATAAAAGTAACACAAATCACTTATGATCCAGAATTTTTAACAGCCAAGGTCATGACCATGCATAGGTCATTTTTTTCCTCTTCCATGATGACTGGCAGTGATCCAAATAATGACTGCTCTGACAGCCTAGAACCTGGAATGCAGATTATACACAGAAGAGCCCCCTCTTCCAAGATGGAAACCGTGCCATGAGTAAGAAATAAAACTTATTCATTTTAAGCCACTAAAAATTTTATGAGATTTTTTTAATGCCTCTAGATATTTTATGAAAGTAAGCATAAATTTACATCTATTTACTGTTGATTTTTACTTAAATTCTCCTCTAAAAGTATCCCATTTTTAAAAATTTAGCTGCTTAAACAAATGTTGTTTATAACAGTGTTATGATCAAACAAGTGAAGAAATGTCATCTAAACTTTGTAGCAACAGGTATAGCACAAGAAATATGCTTCCTAATGTTAGGAAATGTGAGGAAGCAAAACCCAGGAGGGCCAAGTTTTGCCCACAGAAATGATATTAAAACGTTTCCTTGCAAGGCTTCCTCAGATCATCCATTTTTATTTATATCTCATTTTATTGCCTCAACTGTTCTCATCTTGTGACTACTATATGTCAAATACTATATACTGGAGAGCAAGCATTTTTAAATTATTAATTTTCTACCTGAAGTAGATCATTTAAAAAATATACTTTACCAAAAAAAAAGAAAAAAAATATATATATATACTTCAAATTTCAGGGTGATTTTGCCTTCACTTTGTGATATTTACATGTAAGCCCTGCAAGTTATTTCTTTTTCTCTTGTCTTACTCGAGTAAGAAGAAATCATTAACTATAGAAAAGATATGTAGATGCCACTGCATTGGTTCACTATTAATTTATGTTTTCTTTGTTTAAACTACGTTCTCAAATATTAATACTGGACATATTATATGTCCCAAATGCATTCAATTTCCAGGATGGAACATGCCTTCATCCATAGTGTCTGTTTTAATAAACAGAAAGAAGAATTTCAGATAATCCCCACAGTCTGATGCTCTAATACTCTGAAGCAATACAGCTCATGAAAAGTTATAATCTCCAGAATGTTCTATTTCCAATCAATTCATATTCCCAAATCTGATCTTTTATCTATGGACACTGTACTTACAAGAATATAAGAGATCGCTGTAAGTTTCTCCTACCTCATGCTTCATGTTCTTAGAGCTATAGTCTTTTTTAAGTAGAAAAGTGTGCTTAGGAATTCAAAAGTACAGGTCAATCAGAAAACCAACAATCTTAAGAAGAGACTTGAGAATATAAGAATTACTGCTTAGTTTTCTGGTGGGCACTAATCCAGGATCTCTGTCCAGATATCCAGGTGAGAAATAAGTATCTTCTAACACTCATCCAGATAGGTAGGGCTTCTATGTTCTATGAGGCAAAGCACATAAGAGGTAAAATTTTTTCTCAATTCAGTTTTATGACTGACAATGTTGGTTGCTGGTACAATAGACACTTTCCCATTCTTCCTTGTGGAAATAACCTTGATTGGGTGCTTATGTGGGTGACAGTCTGCTTATACCTAGACCAATTATTGGTCACCACTAATGTATTACCTTTGAAAGTGAGTAAGCTAGAGGGTGATCAAAAGAATTCATGCTTTTGAACTGTGGTGTTGGAGAAGACTCTTGAGAGTCCCTTGGACTGTAAGGAGATCCAACCAGTCATCCTAAAGGAAATGAGTCCTGAATATTCATTGGAAGGACTGATGCTGAAGCTGAAACTGCAATACTTTGGCCACCTGTTGCGAAGAACTGACTCACTGGAAAAGACCCTGATGCTGGGAAAGATTGAAGGCAGGACCAAAAGGGGCGACAGAGGATGAGGTGGTTGGATGGCATCACCGACTTGATGAACTTGCGTTTGAGTAACTCTGGGAGTTGGTGATGGACAGGGAAACCTGGCGTGCTGCAGTCCATGGGGTCACAAAGAGTTGGACACGATTGAAGGGCTGAACCAAACTGAACTAAGGGGTTGATCATGTGACCCAGTTCCAGGTAATGATGTAAAGTCTACTGAAGACTTGGCGGGGAGGGGAAGGTTTTCCTTTCATAATAAAAGAGAAGCCTGTAAGGAAATAGTTTGTTGTTTTTTTTTTTGTTTTTTTTTTTTTTTTGTCCCTTTCCCCTTCCTTCCTGCTTGAGATAATGTTGTTTTGGGATGAAATAGCTGGAGCTGTGGCAGCTATCCTGGTACAATGAGATGAAAGCCTGAGGACAAAATACCAACACACTGAGGATAGCACTAGGAATAAATGAAAGATCCTGACTTCTTGATGTTGATGTTGGGCAATGGAAGCATGCAGAGAATACCTAACTTAAGGCTATTTCTTAAACAATAAATGCCCTTATGTTTCAGGCACTGTGAATCTCTTATTTGTAATTGAACTGAATCCAACCAACTTATAGAAGCACGGTTATCCTCTTAGAATAACTTTTCCCCAGATTTGGGCAGTTTTGTGTTTTTTTCCTGTAAGTCTTTACTTTCCATGTTGCTAGAGGATTTTATCTTTTTTCTTTAACTTCTTAAATTTTTTAGTGTAAATATAGTAAAGTCAGTACCAGAGGTGACTAACAAAATCCCACTTTAAATTGAAATTCCACTATTCATCTTTTGATGACTTTACTTTAAAAAAGACTTAAAAGCCTCTGGAATGGGCCCCCCATACCACCACTCTATCCCTTTTTCTTCTCTACAAAGTATATGATTCAAATAATCAGATTATCTTTCATGTGGGTAGCACCTTACAAACAGATTTAACAGGCATTAACGCATTTGATTCTCAATTCAAAACATTCAACAAATATTTATTGTACACTTTAATCTCAATGCCCTGGGCTAAGTGCTGTGATGACTACAAAGATAAGGAATAGCGACTACTTCCATATAGTTCACATATAGTTGAACTGATAATCATATACACCTATCTCTAAGACAATTGTGACTGTTGTAAGTATAATATGAAGTATAAGCTCTGTGGTTTCAAAGTGAGAATAAGGGATTAGTGAATTCTCCATGGGGGAAAGTCATTGAGTTTATGGCACAAAATGACATGACATACAGTGCACATCTGAATCCAGGTTCTGTTAGTTTCTGGTTTTGTGATTTGGCAGAAGTTGTTTGACCTCCATAAATGTGTGTATTCACCTGTAACAAGGAGCTAACAAAAAGCCAATATTTCAGTGTTTGTTGAAAGGTTCAAAATAACAAACATAAAGCACTTAGTAAAAAGTTCATCTTATAGTGTTTTTTTATTATTTTTTTGTACTGCCACTGTATTGTTGTTGACATCGTTATTGTCATTTAGTGACACCAAGATGGGAATGTGGTTCTGTTCAGCCAAGGTCAGAATACACAAAAGGTTCAAAATGTGAGGTTGGAGGCAACATATAAGGGTTAAAAGTGCAAAAAAAAAAAAAAAAAAAATTAGATAAAATAAACCAGGCAGAAGCACATCTTACTTTGTTCTCAGTTCAGTTGAAGTTTGGTTCTGCTTATATATTCTTTGGGCCTTCCCAGGTGGTACAAGAAGTAAAGACTCCCCACCCCAACCACCTCTTACATGCAGGAGATGTAAGAGATGTGGGTTCAATCTCTGGGTTGGGAAGATTCCCTGGAGGAGGGCATGGAAACCGACCCCAGTATTCTTGACTGGAGAATTCCATGGACAAAGGGGCCTGGCAGGCTACAGTACATGTGGTCGTAAAGAGTCGGACACAACTGAAGTGACAGCCGGCACGCATACATCTTTTACATCAGCAGTCCGCAAAATTTTTGGCACCAGGGAGCAGTCTTGTGGAAGACAATTTTTCCATGGCTGAGGTGGGGGGATTGGTTTTGGGATGATTCAAATGCGTTACACTTATTGTGTACTTTATTTCTATTATTATTATGTTGTGATATATAATGGACACAGTTCACCATAATGCATCATCAGTGGGGCCCTTGAACTTGTTTGTTTTCCTGAGTTCAGGTGGTAATGCAAGCAATGGGGAGCAGTTTTAAATACAGACGAATTTTCGCTCTCTTGCCCGCTGCTCACCTCCTGCGGTGTGGCCCAGTTCCTGACGGGCCACAGACTGGTACAGGTTCATGGCCCAGGGGTTGTCCCCTGCTTTACATGACTGGGCAAGAAGACATTTATTAAACAAATAAGAGGTGGCATTTTATAGTACCACCAACAGAGACTGATGCTGAAGCTGAAGCTCCAATACTTTGGCCACCTGATGCAAAGAGCTGACTCATTAGAAAAGACCCGGATGCTGGGAAAGCTTGAAGGCAGGAAGAGAAGGGGATGCAGAGGATGAGATAGTTGTATGGTATCACCGACTCAATAGCCATGAGTTTGAGCAAGCTCTGGGAGATGGTAAAAGACAGGGAAGTCCGGCGTGCTGCAGTCCACGGGGCTGCAAAGAGTCAGACACGACTGAGTGACCCAACAGCAACAACACACAGGAGACTGTAACCTTCCTCCAGTTTCAACTTGTGATTACTTGCTGTAATTTAAGAAACTAGAAAGCCTAATATGTGTTTTCATAGGTTTTATTATTACTTTGGTGTGGCAAGGGCAACAGATCAGGAGATGATTATCACTGGAAAGATAGTTTATTACTCACGGTTGCCAAGAAGAGAGGGCATGGTACCCCATGCAGGGCAACATGGGTCAGTCAAAAGAGGAGAGGGAGAAACTGTGGGAAAGAGCATTTATTGTGGCTTCCACAAGAAGAAACAAGCAAGACAGGGTAAGCCAGCTGAGGCCTGGCTACCTGACTAATGCCAGCAGCTTGCTCCTAGTGTCTAGTAGCTAATCCCGTGGTGACCTAGATCAGGTGGATGGGGAGAGCTACATGCAGAAGGTGGCTGCAGCTGTGTGCTTTGCACTGGTTGGTTTGCATCTGAAAAGCACACTCACAGGCAAGTGTTTTACTATCTGTAGGAACTGCCAAAACCCAGGTGGGGCAAGTCCTCCGGAGCCAGCAAGGCCCCAGATATCAAAGCATCAGAATGAAGAAAATATGCTTAACAGAGTATGTGAAAAGTAAAAGGAAATTGAGCCTGAGTTTGGGTCACTGCAACTCTCTTCAAGTCCCAAGAGTAAAGTACTTGAGGGTTGAACTGTAAAACAATCTATTCAGGAATTTCTGAGGCTGACTTTCTAGTCTCTGCTGTATTTCAGGTGGTAGAAGCTCCTGGTTGAGGAAGGTATTTTAACTGATAGAGTATGTCATTAAAAATACCCTTGTTGTTGTTCAGTCACTAAATTGTTTCTGACTCCTTGCGATCTCATGGACTGCAGCATGCCAGGCTTCCCTATCCTTCACCATCTCACAGAGCCTGCTTTAACTCATGTCTATTGAGTCAGTGATGTCATCCAACCATCTCATCTTCTGCCATCCCCTTCTCTTTCTGCCTTCTGTCTTTCCCAGCATCAGGGTCATTTCCAAAGAGTCCATTTTTCACATCAGGTGGGCAAAGTATTGGAGCTTCAGCTTCAGCATCAGCCCTTCCAGTGAATATTCAGGGTTGATTCCCTTTAGGATTGACTGTTTTGATCTCCTTACTCTCTAAGGGACACTCAGGAGTCTTCTCCAACACCATAATTCAAAAACATCTTTGGTGCTCAGCCTTCTTATGTTCCAACTCTCACATCCATACATGACTACTGGAAAAATTATAGCTTTGACTATACGGACCTTGGTCAGCTAATGATTCTGCATTTTAATATGCTGTCCAGGATTGTCGTTGCTTTTCTTCCAAGGAGCAAGAGTCTTTTCATTTCATGGTTGCAGTCACCATCTGCAGTGATTTTGGAGCCCAAGAAAATAGAGTCTGCCACTGTCTCCATTGTTTCCCCATCTATTGAACATGAAGTGATGGGACTAGATGCCATGATCTTAGTTTTATGAATGTTCAATTTTAAGCCAGCTTTTTCATTCTCCTCTTTCACTTTCATCAAGAGGCTCTTTAGTTCTTCTTCACTTTCTGCCATAAGGGTGGTGTCATCTGCATACCTGAGGTTATTGATATTTCTCCTGGCAATCTTGATTCCAGCTTGTGCTTCATCCAGCATGGCATTTCACATGATGTTCTCTGCACATAAGTTAAATAAGCTTACTCCTTGTCAAAAGACCAGTCCAAAAGTAAAGTGTTCAATTCTAAACTGGTATGAATAAATTTCCTTATTCTAGACATCTAAGTAATCCTCATAGCTTCCCTCGTGGCTCAGACAGTAAAGAATCTGCCTGCAATGCAGGAGATCCAGGTTTGATCTCCAGGTTGGGAAGATCGCCTGGAGAAGGGAATAGCAACCCACTCCAGTATTCTTGCCTGGAGAATCCCATGAATAGAGGAGCCTGGCAGGCTACAGTTCATATTCCATGAGGTTGCAAAAATTCAGACATGACTGAACAACTGCACTTTCACATTCACATAGCTTATAAGAGTATTTTGTTTGTTTTAATTGATTTAAGTAAATTTTATGGCAGGTGACCCTGAGTTTTTTAACTGAAATTCATGCAGAAGATCATCCTAGATCTGAAGCTATTTAACATTTTCTTCCATCCTTCATCTTGGGGAGAAAGTGCTCTTCACTACATCCACAGATACATGGCCACCAGTGTGGAAGAGAAAGTTGAGTAATTCACCCTGAGAAGATAAAATTAGACTTCCAAATGACCCTGGCAACAGGAGGAGTCAGAAATAAAAATCATAACTTAGAACTAGTGTGAAAGAGAATTTTGAAATGAAAAACAAAGTGCAAAAATTCAGGATGGGAAACAGCTGCCATTATGGAGCTACAAAGAGTCACAGACATTGCTGACCTCAACCTAAACAGGTTTCAGGAGTGCTTCTGTTATTAGTGGGGAAAAGTGAAATTTATTCTTTGAGATTCATAAATAAGAGAAGCAATAACATGAGGAATTCATGTGGCATTTCTGGATTTTTTGCACTTGAATGTGCATTTCTGGATTTTCTCCCTTAATTCAAGGGAGATGTATAGAATTTGGAAATGATTCAAAAGAGAGCAGCTAAAATTTTTTTTAAAATCTTTTTTCAAGAATTGTTTAGAATTCCCTGATGGTCCAGTAGTTAGGACTCTACATTTTCACTGTGGTGGCCCAGGTTCAATCCCCGGTCAGAGAACTAGATCTTGCAAGCCACGTGGAAATCCCCAGGACAAGTCAAATTAATTATTTAAATAGTTTAATCTTGGGGACAGAAAGTTAACTGGGATTCTCAGGTGTCAGCTTCATGTACGTATACACAGCAGTGGCAACTGGCCACATGGTGTGAAGGTGCTTTTGCCTAAAAATATCTTCTGCCCAGTAACCATAGTTTTACTATTGGAATATTATTCACAGCACCACAAAAGAGGTAATCTAAATCAAACCAATACTGTCTTAATGGATATTCTAGATATCACCCTAAAAGAAGACAGTTAGCCACTGATTAAATACTTTTAGTAATGGCATATTAGCTATCTGATGAAGAAGGTGATGATGACTCCTATCATTCACTGACCACCTACTGTGGGCTACAAATTATACTAAGACTTTTTAAAATATATGATAACATTCAGTCATATTTTTAGTGGACAAATTGGAAGCCTGGCATGGTTAAGGCACCTGACTAATATTGCACAAGTCTGGTATATCTCATTTTATTGTACTTTATTGTGTTTCCTAGATACTGTGTGTTTTTTTTTTTTAATACAAATTGAAGGTTTGTGCAACCCTTTGTTTATCACGTCTATTGGTGCCATGTTTCTGATAGCATTTGCTCACTTCATGTCTCTGTGTCATATTCTAGTAATTCTGCTGCTGCTGCTGCTAAGTCACTTCAGTCGTGTCCAACTCTGTACGACCCCCATAGACGGCAGCCCACCAGGCTCCTCGGTCCCTGGGATCCTCCAGGGAAGAACGCTAGAGTGGGTTGACATTTCCTTCTCCAATGGAGGAAAGTGAAAAGTGAAAGTGAAGTCGCTCAGTCGTGTCTGACTCTTAGAGACCCCATGGACTGTAGCCCACCAGGCTCCTCTGTCCATGGGACTTTCCAGGCAAGAGGACTGGAGTGGGTCGCCAGTGCCTTCTCCGTCTAGTAATTCTCTTGATATTTAAAAATCTTCATTATTATATTTATGATGATGATTTCCGATAAGTGATCTTTGATGTTATTATTGTAGTTGTTTTGGCATTCTTTAGCAATAAAGTATTTTTCAATTCAAAAAGGTTCTTTTTAAATAAAGTACTTTTAAAATAAGGTATGTACTTTTGAGGGGATTAGAGGGACTTGCCTGGTGGCTCAGTTACAGAATTGGCCTGCTAATACTGGAGACACAAGTGATATGGTTTTGATCCCTGGGTCAGGAAGATTCCCTGGAGCAGGAAATGGAAACCCACTCCAGTATTCTTGCCTGAAAAACCCCATGGATAGAGGAGCCTGGCAGATTAGCCAGGCTACAGTCCATGGGGTTGCAAAAGTCAGATTGACTGAGCATGCAAATATGTACTTTTTCAAGATAATGCTATTGCACACTTAAAAGAATATAGTATAAATATAACTTTTACATACACAGGGAAACCAAAACATTCCTGTAACTCACTTTTTTGCAATATTCACTTTATTGCAGCCATCTTGAAGTGAACCTGCAATATCTCTTGACGTATGCCTGAAGTTAAAAGTACACAGTCTGATTTTAGCATCTCTGCTGTTGACAAGTAGACTAGGGAGCTCACCATTAAATACATAAGGAAACCCATACAAAGAGAAGTTAAACAATATTCCAAGGTTTCATGCAGGTACAGCCTCGAGTTTGGTTCTGAACAGGGGGTCTGTCCAACTCCAGGGCGTTGGCACTGTCCCCTTGTGCCACATCGACTACTTGCTGACATCCAGAAACCTTCTTACACACTCACCAAGCTCCCTCTCAAGCTGTTACTCTATGCAACTGTTACAACTTGAATGAGATTGCAAACTCCTAATAAATATCTGTTGAATAAATATAATTGAGTTGATGCAATAGCACGCTAGCTGCATTAAAATAATTACAATGTGATATAGAATTCAAGTTCCATGAAGACAAACAAATCTATCTAAAGAAATAAATACTGCTTTGCTGCAATTTGGTTCCCAGAAAAGGTAGCAGAATTCAAATCCTTTCTATCTATCTGTGTAACTTTGCAAGGATTTTCTCTAAATCTGGCCACTGCATCATGGCTAACCTATTTAAATGTGTGGTCTTTGTTGTGACAAAGAGATGGCAGAAATTCAAAGCCTCGTTCACTAAGAAATGGATAGATTGTCACAGAGCACATCTTTGGGTTCCCTGTGGCATATAGCAATTCCCACTGGCTATCTGTTTTTATTCTCCAATTAAAAATAAAATAGGAGTGAACAAGATGGCTGAGGAGTAGATGGATGTGAAGTACATCTCTCTCCACGGATACATCAAGAACGCACCTTCAGACACAGAGGTACATGCCCAACACCAGCTGAGAGTGGACAGGAGTACCTGATCAGCAGAAAAGAACATATAGACCCACACAAAACTCGGTAGGATGAAGGAACTAGGGTGAAAAACAGGAGTGTTAGTAGAACTGGACTTGCCCTCTGCGGTGGAGAACAGAAGCAGGGTCCAATCCCCACAACGCGGCAATTGTCTGAGTCAGAGGAGAAACATTTAAGGCTGAGAGTGAAACATCTGATCTGCAGCAGCCTAAATGGAATGAGAATCAGACAGTCCTTGCCACAGTCATACATACCCCGGACAGGTATGCAGGTCCCCTGGAAGGCACAGTGGCTGGGAGCTGGAGTTGAGGGATTGTGGAGCAATCCTAGGGCAAGGGCTGCTGTTGACTGTGGAGAGAAGGATCAAGGGGATGTGAGGGAGGAGGTCGTGGTGGGAAATGCCTGTGGAGGAAAGCCAGGCATGGAAGCAAGGCAACACTGCTGAGTCAGTCACACGTGGGGGTGGAGCCATCACCATAGCCTCTCTCCCCCAACACACCAGCATCGTAGCTGAACAGTAGAGAGGCTGGTCCATCAAATGCCTGACACTGAGCTACAGAGTAGGACGCCCCAGCCTGGGGGGCTCTCTGTGTGCCTGATACACCGAACAACAGAGAAGGACCCCAGGCAAGGGAGCCCTCTAGGTGCCCAAATGGGCGAAGCCATGGAGAAAGACCGGCCAAAGAGGCCTTCTGATCATCAGCTACAAGAGGCTGGAAAAAAGACTCTGACAGGACCGTAACACCTGCAGCGGAGGCAGTCCGTGTCCCTGCACACTTGGCGCCACCAATGTCGGCGCAAATCAAGCAGCTGGGCCACCTTCACGCTCAACTCTCTCTGGGGCAGAGCTGCCACAGGCAAAAAAGTCTTGCGTCTATGCACGCGGGGTCACCTCGGTAGTGTCTGACCCTTGTGACCCTGTAGACTGTGGCCTGCCAGGCTTCTCTGTCAGGGAAGGGGTTAGAATACTGAAGCCCACTGGCCAACAGTGGCTGCCACACCCTTCTAGAGCACTGTATTTCCTGCTGCCCCAGCCGCCAACCCCCCTGAATGCCTGGTGCTGCCAGAAGCCCTGCGACCCAAGCAGCTGCACCACCTCCACCCCTGGCCCTCACGGGGCAAACCCAAGTCCTCCAGGGCTGCCTCAGGAGCAAACCCCAGTGTACGACCCACATGCAGAGGTGGAAATAAAACCATAATGAAACCCAGGGGCAGTGTGGCTAAGGAAAAAGACCCCAAACCTTCCCATCAGCTGTACAAACTGCAGATTAAATCCACAAGATCAACTAGGCAGACTCTGTCTATGGAATATATAAAAGGACATTCAGAGCTCCCACAAAAGAAAACGCACGAGTTCTATTAGCCATGGACATTGGAGGCAAGAACACACAGGAGTAGGAGCAGATTAGAGTCTGAGCTGCCCCCACAGCAGGTCCAGAGATCAGCACAGTGTTTGAGGGCATCCTACGGGGGTGAGATGGACTGACTCCCAGCAGGGAAGGACTCTGACAGCAGTGACTCAGGAAAAATATTTATTATTCTCATGTTTTCACTTGTTCTGTAAATTCTTTTGGATTTTTCTTTTCTTTTCTTTTTTCCATTTTTCCCCATCTGTTGTAGTTGTGATTTTATTGGCAGTATGAAATCTAATTAATCTTTTGAGTTTTTTTTTTCTTTTCTTTTTCTCAGTCACATTTTTTATTATTGTTATAGACCTCTGCCCCTATGTTGGGCTTTTGCAGTTCTGTTGAGTTTTCCTTTTTTTTTTCTTTTTTTTCTTTCTTCTTCCTTTGTTTTTTCTCTTTTTATAATTTTAACTTTTAATTTTTTAAATATGTTATATTTTTTCTACATTTATTCCTTTGTTTGCCTTTCCTACTGTTCTTTTCCCCTTGCAGTTAATCTTAGTGTATATAAATCTTCATCTAACTCTATTTAACTTTGCACATCTATTCTTTCTTTCTGTTCCTCAAAATATTTGTTAATTTTGTTTTCATGGCTTTATCCCCACTTGGCACCTGCCTTCAGTTTTGTTTTCCAGTTTGTGCTTTAGTTAGTTTTGTTCTTTTCTGGTAAACATAATTTTTTATTTCCTTTGTTCACTGAGTCAGTCTACTGTACTTTATTTTTGTTGGACTGTTATGACTTTACTCATGGGTATATATGTATACGTGTATACTCCATTATTTTAATTATTATTTGCCTGATTTTGTAACTGCCATTTGTCTGGGATTCATCTTTGGTTTCTCATTTTTGGATATTTGCTTTAATCTCACTTAATGCCATAACAAACCATTTGTGGAATCTTTGTTCCTGACCAGAGATCAAGCCCTGAGCCTTTGGGGTGGGAGCACTGACTCCAAGACCCTAGACTACCAGAGAACTAACCCTAGGGAGTATCAAATAGTGAGAACTCACACAAAGGAAATCTTGAATACAAAATCAAGCATCACCCAACCACCATTAGCACCCCGTGCAGGACGCCTCATCTAAACAACAAATAAAACTAAAATATAAACCCAATCATCGGCAGACAGGATTATCACCTTATTCAGCCTTGCCCAGCAGAGGAAAAACAAATGAACAAACAAAGAAAAATTCAGCACAAATCTCACCCTACACAAGCCACTGGACCAAACTTAGGAGGGCAGAAACCAAAAGAAAGAAAGTATTCAACCTTAAAGCCTGGGAAAAGGAGACCTCAAACACAATAAGTTAAAAAAAAAAAAATAATGAAGAGGCAGAGAAATACTACACAAGTGAAGGAACAAACTAGAAACACAGACATCCAAATAAATGAAGAGGAACTAGGCAGACTCCCTGAAAAAGAACTCAGAATAATGATAGTAAAGGTGATCCAAAACCTTGAAAACAAAATGGAGAAAATACAAGAATCAATTAACAAACACCTAGAAGAATCAAAGAATAAACATACAGAGACAAACTACACAATTACTGAAATTAAAAATACTCTAGAAGGAATCAATAGCAGAATATCTGAAGCAGAAGAATGAATCAGTGAGCTGGAAGATAAAATGGTGGAGATAACTTCTGAAGAGCAGAATAAAGTAAAGAGAATGAAAAGAACTGAGAATAGTCTCAGAGACTTCTGGGACAATATCAAATGAACCAACATTCAAATTATAAGGGTCCCAGAAGAAGAAGAGAAAAAGAAAGGGTGTGAGAAAATTTTGAAGAGATTATAGTTAAAAATTTCCCAACATGGAAAAGGAAATAGTCAATCAAGTCCAAGAGGCACAAAGAGTCCCATATAGAAAAAACCCAAGGAGAAACACACCAAGACACATACTAATCAAACTAACAAAGACTAAACACAAAGAAAGAATATTAAAAGCAGCAAGGGAGAAGAAACAAGTAACATATAAAGGAAACCCCACACATTTAACAGCTGATCTATCAGCAGAAACTCTGCAGGCCAGAAGGGAATGGCAGGATATATTTAAAGTACTGAAAGTGAAAAATCGACAACCAATATTACTGTACCTAACAAGGATCTCATTCAAAATTGATGGAGAAAAAAACTTTTCAGACAAGCAAAAGTTAAGAGAATTCAGTACCACCAAACCAACTTTACAACAAACATTAAGGGGACTTATATAGCCAAGAAATACAAGAGAAGAAAGAAGATCTATAAAATCAACCCCAAACAATTAAGAAAATGGCAACAGGAAGATATACTTTAAATGTGATTAGATTAAATGCTCCAACCAAAAGACACAGATTGGCTGAATGGATGCAAAAACAAGACCCATATACATGCTTTCCACAAGAAACCCACTTCGGACCTAAAGACACATATAGGCTGAAAGTGAGAGGATGGAAAAATACAGTCCATGCAAATGGGAAGCAAAAGAAAGGTGGAGTAACAATCTTCATATCTGACAAAATAGACCCTAAAATAAAGATCACAAGAGATAAGTAAGGACACTACATAAAGATCAAGGGATCAATCCAAGAGGAAGACATAACAATTGTAAATATCTATGCACCCAACTAGGAGCACCTCAATACATAAGACAAACACTAACAGACATAAAAGGAGAAATTGACAGTGACACAATAATAGTGAGAGACCTTAACACCCCACTCACACCAATGGACAGATCTTCAAAACAGGAAATTAATAAGGAAACACAAGTCTTAAATGATACATTACATAAGATGGGTTTCATTGATATCTTCAGGACACTCCATCCAAATGTAGAAGAATACACCTTCTTCTTAAGTGCACATGGAACATTCTCCAGGATAGACCACATCTGGGTTCACAAATCAAACCTCAGTAAATTTAAGAAGATTGAAATAATATCAAGCATCTTCTCCAACCACAATGCTATGAGACTAGATATCAATTACAAGAAAAAAAGTGTAAGAAACACAAACACATGGAGACTCAACAACACATTTCTGAATAACCAAAAGTTTACTGAAGAAATCAAAAGGGATTCAAAAAATTTCCAGAAACAAGTGACAATGAAAACACAGTGCAAAACCTATTGGATGCAGCAAAAGCCATTCTCAGAGGGAAGTTTATACAATACTATCCTATCTCAAGAATTAAGAAAAACAGAATAGACAACCTAACTTTACACCTATAACTACTGGATAAAGAAGAACAACAACAACAACGAAAAATTAGTAGAAGGAAAGATATCATAAAGATTCAAGCAGAAGTAAATGGAAAAAAAAAAGAAACAATAGTACCAATTCATAAAATTAAAAGTTGATTCTTTGACAAGATAAAATTGACAAGTCTTTAGCCAGATTCATCAAAAAAAAAAAAGAGAAGAATCAAATCAACAAAATTAGAAATGAAAAAGGAGAAGTTACAACAGATATTGCAGAAATACAAAGGATTACAAGAGACTATTATAAACAACTATATGGCAATAAAATGGATAACCTCAAAGAAATGGACAGATTCTTAAAAGTTCAATCTTACAAGACTGAAACAGGAAGAAATAGAAACTTTGAACAACACAATTACAAGCACTGAAATTGAAATAAAAAATTTCCCAAAAAACAAAAGCCGAGGACCAGATGGCTTCATAGAATTCTGTCAAACATTTATGAAGGGCAAATTCCTATCCCTCTAAAACTCTTTCAAAAAATTGCAGAGGAAGGAACACTTCCAAACTCATTTTATGAGGCCACCATCACCCTGAAACCAAAACCAGACAAAGACAACATAGGAAAAGAAAACTACAGGCCAATATCACTGCTGAACATAGATGCAAAAATCCTCAACAAAATTTTAGAAAACAAAATTCAGCAACACATCAAAAAACTCATACACTGTGACAAGTTGGGTTTATTCCTGGAATGCAAGGATTCTTCAATATACACAAATCAATCAATGTGATACCCCATAATAACACATTGAAAGATAAAAACCATATGATAATCTCAATAGATGCATAAAAACCTTTGACAAAATTGAGCATTGATTTATGATTAAAACTCTTCAAAAAATGGGCGGAGAAGAAAACTACCTCAACATAGTAAAGGCCATATATAAAAAGCCTATGGCAAACATTATTCTCAATGGTGAAATATTGAAAGCATTCCCCCTAAGATCAGGAACAAGACAAGGGTGTCCACTTTCACCACTATTATTCCGCATAGTTCTGGAAGTCCCAGCTACAGCAATCAGAAAAGAAAAAGAAATAAAAGGAATCCAGATTGGAAAAGAAGAGGTAAAGCTCTCACTGTTTGCAGATGACATGATCCTGTACATAGAAAACCCTAAAGATAATATCAGAAAATTACTAGAGCTAATCAGTGGGTTTAGCAAAGTTGCAGGATACAAAATCAATACACAGAAATCACTTGCATTTCTATATACTAACAATGAAAAATCAGAAAGAGAAATTAAGGAATCAATCCCATTCACCATTGCAACAAAAAGAATTAAATATCTAGTAATAAACTTACCTAAGGAGACAAAAGAACTTTATACAGAAAATTATAAGACACTGATGAAAGAAATCAAAGACAACATAAACAGACAGAGAGATATTCCATGTTCCTGGGTAGGAAGAATCAAAATTGTGAAAATGACTATACTAACAGATGCAATCTACAGATTCAATATGATCCCTATCAAATTGCCAATTGCATTTTTCACAGAAATAGAACAAAAACTTTCACAATTCATATGGAAACACAAAAGATCCTAAATAGCCAAAGCAGTCTTGAGAAAGAAAAATGAAGCTGGAAAAACCAACCTTCCTCACTTCAGCTTATACTACAAAACTACGTACTGCAAAGCTACAGTCATCAAGACAGTATGGTACTGGCACAAAAACAGAAATATAGACCAATGGAACAAGATAGAAAGCCCAGACAAACCCATGCACCTGTGGGTACCTTATTTTTGACAAAGGAAACAAGAATATACAATGAGGCAAAGACAGCCTCTTCAATAAATGGTGCGGGGAAAAGTGGACAGCTACATGTGAAAGAATGAAATTAGAACACTTCCTAACACCATACACAAAAATAAACTCAAAATGGATTAACTATATAAATGTAAGACCAAAGACTATAAAACTCTTAGAGGAAAATATAGGCAGAACACTCGATGACATAAATCAAAGCAAGATCCTCTATGACCCACCTCCTAGAGTAACAGAAATAAAAGCAAGCATAAACAAGTGAGACCTTATTAAACTTAAAAGCTTTTGCACAGCAAAGGAAACTATAAGCAAAGTGAAAAGACAACCCTCAGAATGGGAGAAAATAATAGCAACTGAAAAAACTGACAAAGGATTAATTCCCAACACATGCAAGCAGCTCCTACAACTCAATGCCAGAAAAACAAACAACCCAATTAAAAAGTGGGAAAACGACCTAAACAGACATTTCTTCAAAGAAGACATACAGATGGCTAACAAACACATGAAAAGATGCTCAACACTGCTCATTACTAGAGAAATGCAAATCAAAACCAAAAAGAGATATCACCTCACATCAGTCAGAATGGCCCTCATCAAAAAGTCTACACACAATAAATGCTAGAGAGAGTGTGGAGAAAAGGGCATGCTCCTGCACTGTTGGTGGGAATGTAAATTGATACAGCCACTATGGAAGATGGTATGGAGATTCCTTTTAAAAAAAAAAAAACTAGTAATAAAACCACCAGCAATCCCACTCCTAGGCATATACCCTGAGGAAACCAAAATTGAAAAAGACACATGTATCCCATTGTTCACTGCAGCACTATTTACAATAGCTAGAACATGGAAACAACCTAGATGTCCATCAACAGATGAATGATAAAGAAGTTGTAGTACATAAACACAATGGAATATTCAGTTCGGTTTACTTCAGTCACTAGTCATGTCCGACTCTTTGCGACCCCATGGACTGCAATACGCCAGGCCTCCCTGTCCGTCACCAACTCCCGGAGTTTACTCAAACTCATGTCCATGGAGTCAGTGATGCCATCCAACCATCTCATCCTCTGTCGTCCCCTTCTCCTCCTGCCCTCAATCTTTCCCAGCATCAGGGTCTTTTCAAATGAGTCAACTCTTCATATCAGGTGGCCAAAGTATTGGAGTTTCAGCTTCAACATCAGTCCTTCCAATGAACACCCAGGACTGATCTCCTTTAGGATGGACTGGTTGGATCTCCTTGCAGTCCAAGGGACTCTCAAGAGTCTTTTCCAACGCCACAGTTCAAACGCATCAATTCTTCAGTGCTCAGCTTTCTTTATAGTCCAACTTTCACATCCATACATGACTACTGGAAAAATTACTCAATCATAAAAATGAATGCATTTGAGTCAGTTCTAATGAGGTGGATGAACCTAGAAGCTATTATACAGAGTGAAGTGAGTCAGAAAGAAAAGGACAAATATCATATTCTAATGTACAAATATGGAATCTAGAAAAATTGTACTGAAGAATTTATTTACAGGGCAGCAATGGAGAAACAGACATAGAGAATAGAATTATGGACATGGGGAGAGGGGAGGAGAGGGTGAGATGTGTGGAAAGAGTAACATGGAAACTTACATTACCATATGTAAGATAGATAGCCAACAGGAATTTGCTGTCTGGCTCAGGAAACTCAAACTGGGGCTCTGTGTCAACCTAGAGGGTGGGATGGGGAGGGAGATGCAAGGGAGGGGATATATGTATACCTATGGCTGATTCATTTGAGGTTTGACAGAAAGCAACAAAATTCTGTAAAGCAATTCAGTTCAGTTCAGTTCAATTGCTCAGTCACGTCTGACTCGTTGTGATCCCATAGCCTGCAGCACGCCAGGCCTCCCTTGTCTATCACCAACTCCCGGAGTTTACTCAAACCCATGTCCATTGAGTCAGTGATGCCATACAACCATCTCATCCTCTGCCATCCCCTTCTCCTCCTGCCTTCAATCTTTCCCAGCATCAGGGTCTTTTCAAATGAGTCAGCTCTTCACATCAGGTGGCCAAAGTATTGGAGTTTCAGCTTCAACATCAGTCCTTCCAATGAATACCCAGGACTGATTTCCTTTAGGATGGACTGGTTGGATCTCCTTGCAGTCCAAGGGACTTTCAAGAGTCTTCTCCAACACCACATTTCAAAAGCATCAATTCTTCGGTGCTCAGCTTTCTTTATAGTCCAATTCTCACATCCATACATGACCACTGGAAAAACCATAGCCTTGACTAGACAGACCTTTGTTGGCAAAGTAATGTCTCTGCTTTTTAATATGCTGTCTAGATTGGTCATAGCTTTCTTTCAAGTAGCAAGCATCTTTTAATTTCATGGCTGCAGTCACCATTTGCAGTGATTTTGGAACCCAAAAAAAATAAAGTCTGTTACTGTTTCCACTCTTTCCCCATCTATTTGCTACCAAGTGATCGGACCGGATTCCATGATCTTAGTTTTCTGAATGCTGAGCTTTAAGCCAACTTTTTCACTCTCCTCTTTCACTTTCATCAAGAGGCTCTTTAGTTCTTCAATTTTTTCCATAAGGGTGATGTCATCTGCATATTTGTGGTTATTAATATCCTTCAAAAAAATCAATTAAAAAGAAAAAAAGTAAAAGAAGATGGAAAACTCAAAAATAAAATAAAAGTTTTTAAAAAAGAAATGGGGAGAGAAAACCAAGCCACTGCACCTTCACCAGAGAATTGTTATCAACAGTAAATTTCACTCACTGTTAAACTAGATTCCAGCTGGGTTCTGAGTCATTAAGACCTTGGGAACACATCATCTGTTTGATTCACTTTTGAACCTGACTAAATAATCACAACGAAGTTAACCATGTTTAAACATTTTGTAAAATACTCCCTTCAAGATGAAATGTGAAAGTCAGGGAGCATGCAAAGAGATCTAAAGAAGATGAAGTGGACTGTGAAATTCTCAAATAAAATTATAAACTTAATAGTGTATGTATTTGGTCCTGATTGGTGTATAATCACTTAACTAATAGAAAGAAACTAATTTGCCATTACAACTGTTTTGAAATTAAATTTAAATGCAGAATCACAGTGCACTAGGAATTGAAACCACAGAGACACTGACGAGATTTTTTAGCTCTTAAAAAAGAGTTTCTCTTTAATCTCACCATTAATAGTTGCTACAAACAGTAAGTAAAAATGGAATTAGCATTGAAGTCTTGCAGGAGCAATGACTAAATGAGTAAATTGGCATGTTATCGCAAGCCTGTTTCCGAGATCAGGGACTAGGGACCATTTACTGAGCTTTGGTGATGACTAATTTGTAAAAGTCCTTTTTACTAGGACCTAAGTGCTGAAAATCTTAACCAAAATGGCCCAAAGAATTGGAAATGATGAAAACTTCCTGCATATTCATTTTATTTTTGAGGAGAAACAGGTGTGCTCATACTCTCAAGAGCAAAACATCAGCTTATAACCTTGATAAATGAACGAACTGTGACAAGCAAGATTAACAGAGTATCAGACACTGATTATTTGGTGTAGATTGTTGCATGTCGATTTAAATTATTAATGATTCTTACCTATATGGATAAGGCAATACCTCTACGTAAATCTGTATTACAGAGCAAGGTTAGTCAACCTCAATGCCATTGACATTTGGGGCCAAACAATTCTTTGTTGTGAGAGGCTGTCCTGAGCACTGCGGGATTTTTTGCAGTACCTCTGACATCTACCCACAAAATGCCTGTAGTATACACAGTCCCGCCTTACCAGTTGTAACAACCAAAAATATCTCCAGACATTGCCAGATGTCTCTAGGGAGGCAACTAGTCCCTGGCTGGGAACCAATGGCATAAAGTAATACCAGAAGCATATATGAATTAAAAGGGCAGCACCACTACCTTATAGAATACAAGGACACATTTCAGAAACTGTAATTAATTTTAGTGATTTTAATAGTGGCCATAAAATGGTTTAATTTCTCAGGAGAAAAAAAATGGTTATTATTAGAACTTTGCATTCTCAGAAATCTATTTATAGAGCAAGGCTAACAACTTTAAAAAAAAAAATCCAAGGTTAAAATTATCTGAGAGTGTACTAGTCCAGCAGTTAAGGGAAAACCCAGAACATAGGGGGCAGAGAATGGTGCTTACCTAGTGATATTTGATTGAAAACAAGCTGAGCTTGCCTCACTGAATTCATGTCCCCTTTCCTCAGTACCCAACAATTGATGACTGAAGTCAACACTTTCTATTTTTAACTTTAAGCAAGAAAAATGTTAATCACATCATTTCTTCATTTTTAAAAACATAATCTAGTCTCTTAACAAATGTGTGCTGCTGAATCCAGAAGATAAAGCTGGTTTTCCTACTGTAACATACAATAGACTTTTATGACCTTTATTTTTCCTTATCTAAATTCTCCTCCAATCTTTTAAAAATAGCATGTGTCTTTTCTTCTTAATAATGATCATATAAGCCAGTCTGAAGACCATCTAGATATTCTCTTTATGGTATTTTGAGTTTTTCATTGATAAAAACAAAAAATGTGTAATATAAAATAATATGTCATATAAAAGGATGAAGTTATTTCATTCTGTAAACAAGAGAAATCGATAATCAATCATTAAGATATGGTCTATTTTGTTGGTATTAATGTTGCTAACCCATTGTCTTCTACTCAAACAACCAAAAATGTGTGGCAGAGAAAATATGCTTGCCCAGAAAGTCAACAAAGCTAGTTACAGACCTCATTCTGTCACTGGCTGCCTGCATAAGCAGTTATCAGCTCTTGGCTGCCACTTCTTCACATGTATAATTAAATGGGCAGAATCAGTGATCTCTAAAGTGGTTTCCAACTGCAAAAGTCCATGATTCTTTGTATTTATTTTCTTCTTACATATGTTCAACACTATAGTTTCAACTGCAGGATAGGGGAAAGATGAATGAAATGATACTGCATCTCACATATCTTTTCAAAGACAAATTCCAGGACACAAGGAATGGTATTTCAGGATACAGCTATTCTACTATGGAGGCCTCTGAGTGTAGCAGGAATCCAGAGAAAGACAATGTAACAACAGAGGCTAGAGTTATGCCCATGTTCAAGACGGCAATTAGGAGACTGGAAACTTCTGTGAGAGTTTGGGGTTCTAGAACTGAAAGTGTTCTTGCAGTCCATTAGTCAAATAGCAAAAGAGCGAGATTCAGAGACATAAGCTGACACACGCAAACCTACAGCTTTCATCAGCAGAGCTAGAATAAAGATCTTCGTTTCTCTGCTTCCCTTTTCCCTGAAATTTATTCCACATTAAAAGGAAGTTTATGAAACACTTGACCCAATTATCCAGGAGTATCTATGTCCTCATTATTACTACCTAGGAAGAGACATAGGAAGTGGTGAAATAGCTCTTTTGAAAGGAAATATATTGAATAATTAATACAGTGGGCTATTCCAATAAGCTTGAAGAGTTAGTCATTCCTAATGCAATGCCCTAGTCACCAATTTTCTTTGTGGAACTGAACAGAAAACAATCCTCATGTTCTGCTTTCTGCATATTTCCCAGAGATGCAGTAATGAAGAAATAGAAAATCAAATCAAGCAAGAAAGTATTTGCACATCATGAGAAGTAAGTTAGACTTACGGTTTTCCACCTGGTTGCACTTCAGAATCATTTGTTGAACCCAGATACCACCTAAGATCTACAAAACAAAGATCTCATATATTGGACCTGAGAATATGCCATTTTGCAGCTTGAAAAATGATTTTGATGTATGCCCCAGATTCGAAATCATTGGATTAGATTTAATATTTTTTAAGATTCCTTCAAACCCAAGAGTCCTTGATTCTCTATATCTAAGCAAACTTGAGTGAGAGTTTACTGTCATGTCAAGCCTGAGCAGAAATAAGTGATGATTGAGAACCTCACCTGCATAGAATCCCATCTGGCTTCTGGGCACTATTAAGAAGCATTCAGGGAGGTGGAGACTTATACTGAAAAGGTTCTCTGAATACAACTATGCCCCTTAGGGTACCTGGACCTGCTGAAAGTGAAAGCGTTAGTCACTAAGTCACGTCGGATGCTTTGCGACCCTGTGGACTGTAGTCCACCAGGCTCCTCTGACCATGGGATTCTCCAGGCAAAAATACTGGAGTGGGTTGCCATTTCCTTCTCCAGGGACTCTTCCTGACCCAGGGATCAAACCCCATCTCCCACATTGTGGGCAGACTCTACCATCTGAACCACCAGGGAAGGCACCAGAAGTGCCTGCTGAATTCCCCCAAGATGTCTCTCCTTCAGAATTTCTATGGGAAAAAATCATTTGAATGAATGAAGCTGTTATGTCATCTGAAGAGTCAGCACATTCACTAAGACTCATAGTCTCTCAGATTAGAGCTTTTGATTTACCTTTTTCTTCCCAGCCTGAGGATGGAGTACTGAAACTAGATCTGGTCCTATATTGTGATACTTGTGTGACAATAAGACATAAGACGCCCACAGTATTTGGCCAAGTGGGCATTCAATCAATGGCAGCAATTTTTCAAAGTCCTGGCACTATCCAGTGAGGTATGACATTGTGGAAAAGGAAGGAACAGCATGCAGGATGGAAATATGGAAGAAGCAACTAGAGGCAAACAATACCCAAATAAGGCAGAGGGGCATTCCGTCCACTGACTTCACAGCTTAACCTAAGCTTAAATAAAATGATATTCTCAGCACTGTCCAGCAAGGAATACTGCCCCACCCCGTCCCTGTCTCTTTCTCTTGGTCCCGTCTGCCTGCCACTCTCCGTCTGTTCTCTCCTTCCATCTTTCTGTCTTGCTCTTTCTTTCTCCCTCTTCACATACACCATACACTCTCCAGTAAATAAATAAATAGTGGCACCTTTAGAGCACAACAGGAAAACTAGTGTAGCTGGCAAAAAAAAGCAACGCCTTCTGCCACTAGCATCACTGGGCAGGTTGTTCAGAGAGGAGGCATGACAGCCTGCTATTTTATAAGCCAAAGCGGGGGTGACCTCAAGCAGATCAAAGCAAAGGAAATGTACCATAAAAGAGAAAACACAGCTTTGAGCAGAAAAAAAAAAAAAAAAGCTGGGAAATGTCCATAACACTTCTGCAGCCAATCTGGCATGCAAAAGTGAGAAAAAGAGAGGTTTTTGGATCCAAAATAATCAACTTCCTTTGTGGGTAAAGAGGCAGGACTCCAGGAAGCCACAGGTCCTCACCTAACTGCTATGTCTATAAGTCAAAGACAAGATGGGCATCGTGGACAAAACACCACACACCCACCGCCTGCCACAACCAAACATCTTCTAGTATGAGGGAGAGGCAGCTCTAAGATCACTCTAGGACTCCTCCCATGTACCAAAAACCTGCAAGCCTCTTGATTCTCAGAAGCCTTTGGGCTCACTGTCCCTCCAGGGAAAATTTCACAGTGATGAAGTTTGTTTGGAAAACCACCTGTTGCTATGTTTTTGCATCTTTGTAATTTTTCTGATTGCCTCTCTTCTTTCTCCACCCCAAGAGTTAGCTTTTCTTCAATATCCATTACGTGTTAAGATGCTCAGATACGGGATGAGGGCTGTAAAGATGAATAAATCTTGGGTGTCGTCTTCAGTGTCTCTGGTACCCAAACAGATGGTGTGATGTGAGAAGAACCCAGGAGAGCCCTGGGTAGGATGAGGTAGGGTAGAGAATCAGGTGGGAGTTTGGAGCTTAATCTGCCAAGGGAATCAACCATGTTGGAGATGGACATTAAAGGGTCAATAAGTATTTGTGGCTGACAGAATGGAAAAAGCAATCTAGCAATCCCACTCCTGGGCCTATACCTCAAAACCATAATTCAACAAGATACAAGATACATAATTCAACAAGATACCCCAATGTTCAGTGCAGCTGTATTTATAACAGGCAAGCCATCTAAATGTCCATCCACAGATGAATGAATAAAGAAGATGTGGTACACACACACACACACACACACACACACACACAATGGAATATTATTCAGACATTTAAAAAGATTGAAATAACGCCATTTGCAGCAATGTGGATGGAAAGAGAGATTGTCATACTGAATGAAGAAAGTCAGATGGTACATGCATGCACCACCTGGGAAGCCAAGTAAGACAGAGAAAGACAAATATCTCACGCTCAGGTGCACAATGGTAAAGAACCCACCTGCCAATGCAGGAGCTGCAGGAGATGTGGTTTGATTCCTGGATCAGGAAAATCCCCTGGAAGAGGAAATGGCAACCCACTCCAGAGTCCTTGCCTAAAGAATTCCATGGACAGAAGAGCCTGGTGGGCTACAACCCATGGGGTCACAAAGAGTCAGACATGACTGAGTGCGTGCACGCACACACACACACACACACACACACACTGCTTATATGTAGAACCTTTTTAAAAAATAAGGGTACAAAGGAATCTAGGTACAAAATAGAAATAGGGTCACAGATGTAGAAAATAAACACGGTTGCCAGGGGATAAGGGAGGGGATAAATTAGGAGTTTGGGATGGACATATATATATATATATTACTATATATAAAATAGATAACTACCTACCGCATAGTACTGGGAACTCTACCCAGTACTCTACAATGGTCTATATGGGAAAGAATCTTAAAAAAAAAAAAAAAAGTAGATGTATGTATACATATAACTGAATCACTTTGCTATAGAGAAACTAACCCAAAATTGTAAATCAACTATGCACCAATAAAAAAAAAAAATTTTTACAGAAGTAATCCAGACAGAAGTCCTTATGGGGGATATACTTGGGGGAGTGACTATGTTCCAAATGGGATTTAGCACAGGAGAAGGCATACTTCAAGGGTTCCCTAGGCACTCACAGACATGATGTGCTTCACTCCCATCTGAACCAAGTGACCGCACAGGCCCAGGGTGGCTTAGAGCCCGAGGCTGTGGCTGGGCACAGCTCTGTCACCTCACCCAGGCTTTCAAACCCCTTAACACTCCAGCTCCAGAGAGATCTCCCTCCCTGGACTTGCCAAACTCTTGGGGAACTATTCCCTATGGCCTTAGAGAAGTTAAACATCTACTTTTCTTACTGGATTTTTTTTTTTTTTTCATTTTAGAAGATGACTTGTATTTTTCATTTGAGAAGATGACTTGTATTGACCCAAATAGAAAAGCTGGAGTGTGAAATTATTTGGGGCAGAAGAATCTTTTTCACTGTCTTTAGCCTGTTCTTAGGTTCCTCTCCCCATTTCCCCCACTTACCCTATTTCCGAACCAGAGGAGCATAGGTCCCCTGCTTACTGATGCTCTAACTCTGATCTTTGATTTGCTGTTGTTGCTATTGTTATCACTGTTAAAAGTCACACCACTTTTTTCGGGAGTTCAAGAGCTTTCTGCCTCATCTCTGCCACCCTTCCACACAACAGAAGAGGTTCAAGTGTGGAGCGTGGTTCTAAATGCAACTTACATTATGGCTTGAAGCACAGACAAAATTCATCCAGGGTTTTGTGAGCTTATTGGGGTGGTACCTGTAACTCCATCTTTAGCTCTCTCATATTTGTTGTTGTTGTTAAGTTGCTAAGTTGTGTCCAACTCTTTGTGACCCCCTGGACTGTAGCCAGCCAGGTTCCTCTGTCCGTGGTATTCTCCATGCAAGAACACTGGAGTGGTTGCCATTCCCTTCTCCAGGGGATCCTCCTGACCCACAGATCAAATCCACGTCTCTTGCATCTCCTGCATTGGCAGGCGATAGTCCATGGGGTCAAAAAGAGTCAGACATGACTTAGTGATTGAACAACAACAAATCTTGTATTCACTCTGATCTGTAAAAGAAGACAACTGTCAGCAAATGCTTGAATTCACTGCTAGGACCATGTCATATAGGTTGTACTCCTAAATCATCCTCCACTCTAGTGTTGACATGCTACCAAGCTGGAGAATCGCTTGTTCAGCTTTGAGCCGAGAAACTAAACAGACATTTCTCAGTGGCGCATGTTCTGTCAATAATTCACATGTAGTGTTCAAAAGTGGCCAGTTCACTCTTAAGGATAGGCATTCCAAATGGCTTGATCTGACTCATCATTTCACAGCAAATGATTTGGAGAGTCTTATACTAAATAAACCAATCATCTTTTATTCTACTGTGGAATTATCTTCCAACTGGAAATATGTTGTGTTGACGTTTTCAGTATCAGTACGTGTTTGCTTCGTTTTAATAAGGAAAAAGACATTTTATTTTGTGTTGCACATAAGCTAAGATTTCTTGGAATGCTATCATTAAAATTATTCCTTTTGAAAAGGCAAAATCCTATTTGGATGTCTCTCTCTCCTTTGAACAAAACTGCAAAGGGGTTTCAGACAAGGTCTCAAGCACTGCGTTAGGCAATTCACTGAGAAACAAACAACCCAAGTCTCAGTAGCTTGCAACAGCAAACATTTATTTCCCATCCCATGTCTGCACCTGTGAATGGACTAGGACTGCAGCCCCATTCCATGTGTCCTTTCACTCAAGCACCTCAGATAGAGGCATGACCCCACACGGGAGATGCTCATTTTTAGGGCAGAGGCAAAGAACAAGAAGCAATCACATCTGAAGCTTCTGTTTAAATATAGCATATGTGTTACTGGCTCATAGTCCATTAGTCCCCAAAAAAAGTCATATGGTCTAGCCCAATCCAATATCAATGGAGCAGGAAAATACTCTCTGCCCACGACAAGGGAAGGGAAGAAATATTTGAAGACAATAATACAATCTATCCCAGACCTTTCATGAATATTTACCTTCTTTCCCTTCTTACTCAAAAGTACTCACCTGCTTGCAAGAAATACACCCAAAAAGTCTCATTCCATAATGGCTTTAGGCACTAGGTTGAAGATCTCACGGTAGTCTCTAAACCAGGCTTGAAACAACCCACACGTACCCACATACAGTGGTGGAAGGGAACAGAATAGCTGCATTAAAAACCACCACTCACAAAGAGGAAAGATGAGAAATATTTAGCCACCACTGGTATGCAGCAACTTTGAGATTCTGCTGGGCAAACATCATGAGTCCCACCTTAGGGGAGGGAATGTTCCGTGGGTCCTACTACCCATGGGCAGCACCCCGGTCCCTCATTCTCTGTGATTCTGGACTCCATCCTCCAGGACACCTTCCATTAACACTATTGGATGAATCTATGGAGGGCATTCTGGGCTTCCCAGGTGGGGCTAGTGGTAAAGAACCCACCTGCCAGTGAAGGAGACATAAGAGGCTTGGGTTCGATCCCTGAGTGGGGAAGATCCCCTGGAGGAGGGCATGGCCATCCACTCCAGTATTCTTGCCTGAAGAATCTTCAGAGAAGCCTGGCAGGTCCATAGCATCACAAAGAGTTGGACACAACTGAAGTGACTTAGCATGCACGCATGAAGGACGTTAGAGAGTCTGCCACTCCCAAAGAATGATCAGATTTCTCAGCCTGCTTCTTGCACAAAAAGTCTCGAAATATCACAGTCTCTTTTAATAGTGTAGGACAGGGCTTTTGGCACAACTGTTGCAAGGATTTTAACAAATTTTCCTCTCTTGGACTTCATTTTCATCTGCAGCTGTCTCCACCACACTTCTTTGGTGGATGTAAGGTTTTCTGTAGACTTAATAAATGGTGCTCCAGGCTTGATCAGTTCTTCCAGTATCCTGACTCTAGGAATTGCAGCCACTCCTGTAATTTCATCTCAGCCGGTGTCTTAATTAGTGGTTTTGGCTCAAAGTATTTCTCCATTTGACCTTTGACCAGTTGAAGATTAAAAACAGTTCCATTTCTCTACCCTAAATTCCCAGAATTCGAGGCTATTTTCTCTTTAGTTCTATCTTGCAAGTAGACCAGTTATTTTCTGGATTCATTTCATTTGTTAAATAGCCTGTCAAATGCAGCAAATAACAACTAACTCACACTAGGACAATTCTGTTTAAACACCTTTCCACCTAAAGCTATAATAAGTTCATCACATAGGCCATCTGCCTCCCAAGTTATTGCTGCTGCAGAAGAAAAAAATTCTATTACATTGATCTGATCACTCTTTTCAGTTTCCCACAATAGTTTTTCCCACCACCTACAGTTTTATCTAGAAGCAGTTGCCACCTATTTTTATTTTCCTACAAAAGCACCCCACTCCTCATATCCATTTTTATATCACTCAGCTTGCTGCACAAAAAACAACCCCCAAACTCAGTGCCTAGCAACAACACAATTCTTGCTGACTTCATGTGTCAGCAGGTGCCACTCAACTCTGAATAAAAAGTAAAGTGTTAGTCACTCAGTCACGTCCAACTCTTTGTAACCCCATGAACTGTAGTTCGCCAGGCTCTTCTGTCCATGGAATTCTCCAAGCAAGAATACTGCAGTGGGTTCTTCCCGACCCAGGGACCCAGGTCTCCTGCATTGCAGGCAGACTCTTCACCATCTGAGCCAACAGGGAAGCTCTCAGTTATGAATACTTTGGCTCTATTTCATGTACTATCTTCACATTCAGGGACCCAGGCTGAAGGGGCAGCCACTATGCATAAGGTATGCATTCAGAGACAAAAAGGAAGAGCAAGAGGTATTAAATCACATTTAAAGCTTTTGCTTGAAAGTAGCATAATCACTTCTCACATTCTGTTGACCAAGTTCAGCATGATGGAAAGGGGAAATATTTTCTCCCAGGAAGAAGGTGGAGTAAAATTTTCAAATAACAATACCATCTACCACATATATTACTGATAAACCAGTTATAAAACCTCAGAGTTGTGGATATGCTAGACCAACCCCAGAAAATTAGTGCAATGAGCAGGATCTTTATGAGATCAATTATATACTCATAATTCTGGGGGGGGGGGGGGGAAAGGGAGAAAAAGACACCAACGAATTACTTGACTTTGTGGTGTACAACATCACAAAGATATGGTACCATAGTGATCAATATAACATGTTTCTAAACATGAAAGGAGAAACATGAAGTTTCTTAATTTTGAACTTTGTCCATTTTGTAAAACTAAAAAATTTGTGATGGTGAAGTGTATTTTATGTATAGTTGCACAGGCAATCCTAATTTGCTGAATTCTTCCAATTTAAATTTGATGCTGTTAAAGACTTTGCATCACAATCAACAGGAGCTTGGAGGGGGGGGGGGGTATCTGCCCAGAATCATGGGGGTTCTTCTTTTTATTTCTAAACAAATCACAAACCTTAGTAAATGCAGTTATTTTCATTTGAAAGCGAGCCCTGCTGGGCTGAAGCCTTCAGAAAGATGAGAGGGTGAATAGTGCCCTCTAGTGGTAAATCAAAGCTTTTCACTCGGAAAGAGAACAATGTGGGATTTCCAATTTCCTCGTTTATGCTTCTTGATCCGGACCCTGAAATTGAAAAAGTAGAATTTTAGAAACATATCAATAACATTCTAATGTTCCTTTCCCCTGAGCCTGAAACTTGTTTATTTGATATTGAGAAGTATCAGACAATTCAATACGCCTCACATAGTAATAAAAGATGCTATTTAATCTTACTCTCTAATCCTTAGGCTGTCACAAATGTATATTCAATTTTATTTTTAAGAAGAAATAAAGTTTTTACCCTGGAGACTGAACTGGAGCAATCTGCAATTTAGATTTTGTTTTTATTGATTACCGGCCAGTGTAATCACCAAGAAGAAATATCTAACAAGTTTCTAACTCCCGATATTTCCGAGATGATTACACATTTTATTAATCAAGGTCGCAGTCACCTCATTTTATTGGTGTCAATGAAACCCTGATGCTTTGTGTTAATTAAGAATCACCGAGGCAATGAAACAGATTCTTTAAATGCTGCGGCTGCCGCCATTTATGTGTGAGCTCCAGGTGCCCTCTGCTGGATAAAACATACAGATGGTGAAAAGGCCGCTTCTGTTCAGTTCTGGTTCAGCTCTCTGCTGCTAAGTTTAATGGAGCTAAAATTCCATTAAAAAAAAAAGAAGAAGAAGATATAAGCATTCAATTCATGTAGAGATATAAGATCGGGCCTTATATTAAAATCTTGGAAGAAGAATTCATTAAGGCTTTACTGTATCTATACGAATAATGTTCAAACACTGGACTTCTCTTCATTATTCAAATCTCATTTCAAAGATGACTGCCTCTTGAGAAATTAGAAGCTATTAGAAAACAAATCATGGTCAGATTCTTAATACTTTGTATCAACTTAAGAATGTAAATATAGAGTGAATTATATTCTTTTCAGAAATAAGTCATGGTCAGTATTCTAAAAGCTGACTTTTCTTTTCAGCACTTAGACATGTATTTCTTCTTTCCACCAGCAGAGCTAGAATCTAACTTACATGGTTTTCGTCCCCTGAAGAGGAATGCTCTGCTCAAGTGCTTGAGCTGGTCTGCTCGAGGGCTCTCTAAGGAACCAAGGCAGTGTGCCCACTGTTTAGCTGAAAACGTCAACATTTACAGTCACCAGCTCAAGTTTTAGAGTTGAAAGGTAGTAATATGATCTTGGAGTGAAGCAGGGGTTGCTTTTTTTTTTTTTTTTTTTTTGGCATTCAGTAGTCCAAAAAATGTTCTGGTATTGGCAGGAGCAATTCGTTAATCCCACTGGTTAGACTTCTATCAGAATGGGATCTTGCCCTTATAAAGCCTAGTCTGTATTACTTTCTAAAAAATTTCTCCTTCTCCTAAGGTCTTCCTAAGCTCTGAAAGACCTAAACTTATTTCCTGGAGTTCCGGAAAAATCAATCTTTAAAAAGAAAATTAAAGAGAAACAGAATCTTTGTTCCCTGAACTCAGAAGCAAAATATATTTCGTCTCCAAATATCTTTCTCTTGAGTATTATGAGTTTCACCAAAACATGAGATCATAAGCTAGCAGAAATGGAGAGTATAATGCACTTCCTCCGTCGGTTTTCTTTTTTTTGTGTGTGAGTTTAGTTGCTTTACCATGCTGTGTTAGTTTCTGCTATAGAGCAAACTGAATCAGCCATATGTAACACATATCCCCTCTTTGGGGGGTTCCTTTCCATTTAGCTCGCCATATAGCACGGAGTTCCCTGCGCTTCACCGTAGATTCTCATCAGCCATCCATTTTATATACAGCAGCGTGTCTATGTCAACTCCAATCTGCCGATGCATGCTCCACCCCCCTTTCCTCCTTTGGTGTCTGTACCTTCGTTCTCTACACTTGTATCTCTGTTTCTGCTTTACAAATGGGTTCACTTGTACTATCTTTCTAGATTCCACATATATCCATTAATATACAACCTCCATTAGTTTTTTGTTTTTTTGTGTGTTTTTTAGTTTTTTGAATGTTTTTTTTTTTTTTTCATTTATTTGTATTAGTTGGAGGCTAATTACTTTACAATATTGTAGTGGTTTTTGCCATATATTGACATGAATCAGCCATGGAGTTACATATATTCCCCATCCCGATCCCCCCTCCCACCTCCCTCCCCATCCCATCCCTCTGGGTCTTCCCAGTGCACCAGCCCTGAGCACTTGTCTCATGCATCCACCCTTGGCCGGTGACCTGTTTCACCCTTGATAGTATACTTGTTTCAATGCTGCTCTCTCATTAGTTTTTAACTATTACATAGTGTTAAAGTATGAATAACATAATCTGAAATATTACTATTGTAGGTGTCACTTTTCTGCCCTAAAAGTGTTACAGGTTGAATTGTTTTTCCCCAGAATTTCTCTGTTGAAGTCCTAAACTCCTCCCCAGTACATCAGAATGTGACTGTATTTGGAGATGAGATCTTTGAGTTGAAGAAGGTCACTAAGATGGATTCGATTACCATATGGCTGGTGTCCTTATAAGAAGAGGAGATCACAACACAGTAACACACAGAAGGAGATGATGTGAAGAAACGTGGAAAGGATGGCCATCTACAAGTCAGGGCGGGAAGCCTTGGGAGAAATCAATCTTGTGAAACATTGATCTCAGACCTAACCTCCAGAATTGCGAGGAGATGAATTTCTATTGTGTAAGCCTCCCACTCTGTGCTACTTTGTATGGCAGCCCTAGCAAACTAATGCAAGAAGTGAACTTGGCGGAGTTCTGGCTCTGTAAGGTCAGGACAGGGATTCCAAAGCTTCTTTTAGCATTTTCTTTGAGTTTTTTTTGCCTCATGGTTGATAATCAGCTAATACAGCTCCAAGCTTCATGTCTACATCCAAGAGAGGAAAAGAGGGAGGAAAATGCTCTTCTTCCTATCAAAAACTAAAAGATGTGATCTATTATTTTTTATATGGACTCTATTATGTCAAGTATCAGAAAACTCAAAGAAGGTTAAACTCAAAAAGCATTGCCTCAAGAATGAGAAAATTCAGGGGTAATGCCAATTTTAGGCTGACCAGATTCACCAATCAAATGATATTATCTGGAGTGAGACTCTCTCTCTCTTTTTTAATCTATTTACTTTTTATTGAAGGATAATTGCTTTACAGAATTTTGTTGTTTTCTATCAAACCTCAACATGAATCAGCCACAGATATACATACATCCCCTCCCTTTTGAATCTCCCTCCCATCTCCCTCCCATCCCACCCCTCTAGGTGGATACAGAGCCCCTGTTTGAGTTTCCTGAGCCAGACAGCAAATTCCCGTTGGCTGTTTTACATATGGTAATGTAAGTTTCCATGTTACTCTTTCCATACATCTCACCTTCTCCTCCCCTCTCCCCATGTCCTCAAGTCTATTCTCTATGTCTGTTTCTCCACTGTTACCCTGTAAATAAATTCTTCAGCGCCATTTTTCTAGATTCTGTATGTATGTGTTAGAATATGATATGTATCTTTCTCTTTCTGACTCACTTCACTCTGTCTAATAGGTTCTATGTTCATTCACCTCATTAGAACTGATGGTATGGAGATTCCTTTAAAAACTAGGACTAAAACCACCATATGACCCAGCAATCCCACCCCTAGGCATATACCCTGAGGAAACCAAAATTGAAAGAGACACATGTATCCCATTGTTCATTGCAGCACTATTCACAATAGCTAGAACATGGAAGCAACCTAGATGCCCATCAACAGCTGAATGATAAGGAAGTTGTGGTACATATACACAGTGGAATATTACTCAGCCATAAAAAGGAATGCATTTGAGACTCTCTTTTGATTTTTGTTTCACTGTACTTCCTTTCCTCTCCTGCTTCTCAGAGATATTCATAGATATTCCAGGCTTTTTCCTCGTGGCTATAAGATGGCTACTGTAGCTCTCACCTCACATTTTTTTCAGGATCTGTCTAGCAGGAAAGAGTTCCTACCTCCTGTCATCCATGGGTAAGAAGACCTACATGCTTCTTCCTTTGGCTCATCCTCCTGGCCTGATTATGTAGAATACTTCACACTCTTATCATAACCCAAGCACTAAGAAGTCTGTGTTCACATAATAATGAGATGACCATCAACATTTTAAAGAGTAAATAACTCTTATTTATTAAGCATATACTTTGTGCCAGGCTTGGTTCATCATCAGCTTGAATCATCACACAACTTAATGCAATAAAAATGATTATTCTACTTCAAAAATATTATCGAGTATTTATCTATCTTTAAATAACTAATCTTAAATAAGTCAAGTAACTTGGAACAGATTGGTGAGGTAGAAAACAGAGCCAGGGGTTTCATCCATGGCTGATTCATGTCAATGTATTTCATAACGTTTCTGTCTACCTCTAGAATCTTCATCCTCTTCACCGGTTAGCTCCACTTGAATCCATATTGTTTTCACAAAGCATGAACAGCTGTAGCCTTTTATCTCCATTTCAAGAACCTCCCTGCCATCTCTTCTGCCCACAGTCACCCAATTTCTGCTTGCTAGGATTAAGCCTCTCATCTATTCTTCAACTGAAAGGCTAATTGCTAAAAGATAAATACTTGTCCCACCTTCCCCAGTGACTCTCCTTTTAGCAAAGAAAGACCTTCCCTTATTCAGCAAGGAAAATCATTTGAATTCTATGCATTCACTCAACCTCTGCCCTTTACAAGCTTATCCATCTTTTTAAACTTCTCTGATTTTTTCATGCAGTTTTACTTTCCTTGAAAAATAGTTAAGAGTCAGTCCTTAAAATATGCTGGTGATGCAAAACACTTGAAAATAAATAGACAGCAGTTCTACCACTAGATAAGGATAAAAATGAGGCCCTATTTTACATTACATTGCCTTCTTTTCACCAAAGATCTATTTTCAGTGCAGAGGTCTGGTGAGGTCAATAGCACCTCTGTGCTTAAATCAGAAGCTTGCTCATATTATCAGTGGCAAGCAGAGGGAGTATGATGCTGAGTGCAATTACAAAGAAACTCGAAAGATATGCACCCTGTTTCGTTAGAGATCAAAAATCAAGAGGCTATACAATCCTATTTGACAGATGTTGCTCTCAAGGCCACATCAGCTAGGAGGCATAATCTGGAAAATGAAATGTTAAAATGTAATTTAGCCTCATCTGAAGATTTGCAGGAGTTCTTTCTATTCTCCATCTGCACCCCCAACTTCCTTCTTAAGGAGAAGTGCCCTTCCTCTGACATCCTTAATAACCCTGTTACCCCAGTACATAAACCCCATTGTATCACTGTTGTCATTTATGGAAGTGTGTGTGTGTTTGTGCGCGGTTGGTTAGTCGTGTCTGACTCTGTGACCCCAAGGACTGTAGCCCGCCAGGTTCCTCTGTCTGTGGGATTTCTCAGGTGAGAATGCTGGAGTGGTTGCCATTCCCTTCCCCAGGGGATCTTCCCAACCCAGCCATCAAACCCGTGTCTCCTGCATCTCCTGCAATTAGAGGCGGTTCTTTACCACTAGTGACAGCTGGGAATTGTCCGCCCCTGTGGACTGAGTGCTCCCGGAGTGCGGAGCCTACATCTTACTCATTGCTTTCCAAGCCATGCCTGGCACAACAGCCAACAAGCAGTACTTGGTGCGTGTCTGTGGTTTGAAGGGGGAAATGCTGCAAAGAAACGGTGGCTGGTCCTCAGGGTCCCCTGTGAGCACCTCTCCTTCACCCACTGAGGCAGCATCAAATAAACTTCAGGAGAACCTCCCCCTCAGGGGACAAAAACCTGCCCACCAAGGCTGAAGTGAAAGGCGTCGCCAGGACTGTTTCCAAAAGTTTCTATACCAGTCTTGTCAACAATAAATTTGATGTCAGGCTCTGAGACTCCCTGTCTGAGATGACTAACTTTCCAAGGAGTAAAACTCTCAGCTGCTGCTTTGGGATTGTGTTTATTTGTTGTTTGTTTCCTACTCCCCTGCCCTGGCACCCTGCCAAACCAGAGAGGGTGGCTCCTTCCCCCTTCCTTTACTTCATTTGGGCGTGCTTGCTAAGTCACTTCAGTCATGTCTGACTCTTTGTGACTCTATGGACTGTAGCCCACCAGCCTCCTCTGTCTTTGGGATTCTCCAGGGAACAGTACTGGAGTGGGCTGCCATGCCCTCCTCCAGGGGATCTTCCTGATCCTGGGATCAAACCCACATATCTTATATCTCCTGCATTGGCAGATGGATTCTTCACCACGAGTGCCACCTATACAGAGGTTGGCAAAGACTACATGAAGTACTTTCCACAAACCTCTTCTACCCAGAGATCCCTCTTCTCATCCTTTGGGTCATACATCTCCCCTTACTGGTTCTATGGGCAGAATTTTATTTGCAGTGCATACTTTACACTGGACAATTTACTATAAATAAATAGGCATGGGCAGAATATGGGCTTCCTCAGAATATGGGCTTCTTTATTTAGCAATAAAGAGTCCACCAGCAATACAGGAGAGGCAGGAGATGCAGGTTTGATCCCTGGGCTCAGGAAGATCCCCTGGAAAAGGAAATGGTAATCCACTCCAGCATTCTTGCCTGGAGATTTCCACAGACAGAGTTGCCTGCCATGCTGCAGTCCATGAAGTTGCAGACTCAGGAATATGGATACTTCAAGACAATTACTAACTGTGGCAGGGTACCCTAAACCTGGATGGTAGGGGCTGTCAAAATTTGTCAGGAGGCTTCAAGTGTGTCTGAGATTTTTTCAGGGCAGAGCCTGCCTTATCCACTCGTGCCTGTCATGTTGCTTGGCACGTGGTAGACACTCGGTCAGTATCTCCTGGATAAGTGAATGAAGACTCGAGCGCTGCCTTGTAGTAACGGTTCATTAAGCCTCAAATAACCATTATTCACCCATTGGTTTTGAGGAAATGTGTGTCTACATGTTCTTGAGAATTCTGAAGGTAAGATCCAGAAGACTACATGATGATGGTTCAAGATCTCTGATCAGTTCCTTGTAGGAGCACAGTCAGTAAGAAAGAAAGGAAGGAAGAAGGAAAGAAAGAAAGGAGGAAGGAGAGAAAGAAAAAAAAAGGAAGGAGAGAAAGAAGGAAGAAAGGAAGGAATAAAAAAGAAAGGAAAGGGGGAGGAAGGGAGGGACGGAGGAGGAAAGAAAAGGCAAGGGAGGGTGAAGCATGTGCCTCAGGTTGATCTGTTATCAGGTTAAGAGCATAGACTCTGAAACCAGACTGCTCACGCTGAAACTAAATCAAACACTTAGTAGCTCCATGACTTTGAACAAAGCTATTAGCCTCTCTGCACGTCTCTCCTTCATAATAGGCATAGTAAAAACTATAGTGACTGTGACACAGGGTTGTATAAGGACAATTACATGAGTTACTATACGTAAAACACTTAGAGTTTTGCCTGGAAAACTGTAGGCACTCAACCAGAATTTACAAATACTATAGTGTGTGAAGCTCACTCTGCACCCCACAACTGAGCTTAATTGGGTTTCAATAAATGTTTTGTACATTAAATTATTGCACAGAGAGAGGCTATCCCTTAAGAGTGAAGGATGGAACTTTCTCATTAGTAGGAATAAAATTTTTCACTATCTGTCATTGTTTAAAAAAGTAGTTACGGGACAAGAAAAGAAAACGCAAAGGGCAGGTCTTGATCTAGTCAACTGAAGAAATATTCAGTCACAATGGATAGCTCACTGTTTAACGATATTTTTAAAGCTTTCTCTCTCTCTCTCTCTCTCTCTCTCTCTCTGACCATGTCACACTGCTTGTGGGATCTTAATTCCCCAACAAGGGACAGAACTTGCATTCTCTCCCTTGGGAGCACAGAGTCTTAACCACTTGACATTGATTCTTAACCACTGAGGAAGTCCCAAGCTAACTGTTAGGCTAGACCCCAAAGCAAGAACAAATAACCAGTAGTAATAAAAATAATAACTAACATTCACCTTTCTAACTGGACATGTGTTTATTTCAGTTCACCCTTATAAAGCAGGAACGATTACATGCAGAGGCTGCCCTCTGGCTGGAGAGCTAGAACCATGTACAGGATCTGTATTAGTCAGAGTAGGATTGGTTTTCTTGTGGTTTAAAACCCCATAGGCTTAACACAAAACTAGTTTATTTCTCACTCACATTATGTGTCCCTTGGGATCAGCAAGAAGCTCTGCTCCCCACGCCTACCATTGGCTGCACAATTTGGAACATGCAGCTCCCTTATTGCTGCAGCAGGAAAAGGGGAAGTACATATGGGGTTTTCTGTGTTTCAGGCCAGGAGTGAGCATGTCATGTCTACTCAGCACTGCTCTTTTTTTGACGTGGGCCACACTTTAGGAATCTCTGAAATTTGGAGTGCCACGTCAGTGCCTGGGACTTGGCTGGGGCTGGCAGTGTGGTCCAGGAGGTTCTCAGCCCAGACCAGGACCTGTGAGGGCCCTAGCCCTCATTTCTCCTCTTGGAAATTTCTGACCCTGTATCCCATACACAGAATCAACCAGATGTCCCAAGGAGCCCCGGGACCTGTGCCCATGGAAGCACCCTGGTACCGTGAGACTGGCTCTGGTTCCAGGAGGCCAGTCTGGTGCAGCAGACTACTCCTGCTCGCCAGCAGGATCTGACTTTTATAGGATTACACCAGATCAGGCAGCCAGAATGGTGATGGCATGTTCATGTGTGGTGATTCTCACTCATATTGGTCAAAAATGTGTTGTGAGCTACCATCTGTTCCCCCCGCCATCCCTTGGGCTTAAACATGTTTGGGCCTTTATGTCAGCTCTGTGTTCAGCTCACAATGCCATCTCCAGTGTATAGCACCCAAGGGTGACAGCAGGTGCTTTTACTTTATACCTCCCACTCTGACCTGCAGCACAGATACCACCCCTTTTGCAGGCTCTGCATCACATGACAGAGAGTCGGGAAGAAGGGGTATATGTCTTTTTCAAGGGTAAAATTTTAGATCACTACTCCTTGATGTCAATGGACTTTTTCAATTGAGGTTTTCTTTTGCTTCCAATTATGGCAGCGATACCATATTCTTCTGAGTCTGTCTGAAGCAGTGCCAGACAAGGGACCAGACAGTCCCCGTGTGAATGGGACCACTCCTCTCACTCTGCCCTGTGGCCTATCCTCCCTGCTGGTGTCAGTGTGTGGAATTCAGGGATGCTGTCTGCACATATTTTGAAAGAGATCACATTCTAGAAATGCAAGGAGTGCATCCTTAAAGGCTGAAAAGAAGACATGGCTGGTAGGTGTGATGCAATTTACTTCCACTGTAAAATGTTAAACAGTACACTTAACATGACCAAAATTGAATTATCATTCATGTTTTCTTTCATACAGGGTTCACACTTATATGTGTGGTCATCAACAGAAAAGCCTAGCAACAACCTTTGAGACAATTATTAGAAGCCAGTATTCAGAAGTGGCAGAATAGGTAATGCAGTGTCAGAAAAGATGGTGTGACCAGCATGAAACACAGGGAATTAGAGAAGCACAGAAGCAGAAAGACCTATATTGTTTCAAGACAAAAAAGTTTCCAAATGGCCATAGCTTTGTAATAACGGTGGCGCCATCTTTTTCTCCCAGTGGGAGATATGAAATTAGCCAGAAATGGTGCATTTGATAATAAAGAAGTCCAAAAGATGGTTCTTGATCTTGAATGGAAAGAGATGGTGCCTGGACACTACAAAAATCTTTATTTGCCCTGATTGAACAATAATCAAATACATAGGTAATTCTTCTCTAACCACTAGTTTCAATCTTCATTGATAAATAACTATACTTACATGACCCCACAACTGTGTAATATATATTTACATTGAATTGTTTATATAGGCAGGAGTCTTGAAAATAATTTTTGCCTGGGATCACCCCACACCCTGAGTTGATGCTGCTTCCATTCACAAACCATTGATCAGAACTAATCCTGTGGCCTTACCAACTGCAAGGGGGGTAAAAGTATATTCTGAGAACTCAAAATGCAGGAGAACCATATATGAGAGACACTAGTAATCTCTGACACAGAAACTGGCCAGGATAGAGCTGACCTGGGTTTTCAAAGAACAGCCACGTTTCAGCAATTATAAGTTGCTCCCTATGGGCTTCTCTGGTGGCTCACTGGTAGAGATATAAAAGATGTGAATTCAATCCCTGGGTTGGGAAGATCCCCTGGAAAAGGAAATGGCAACCCACTCAGGTATTCTTATGCCTGGAGAACCCCATGAATAGAGGAAACTGGTGGGATACAGTCCATGGTGTCACAAAGGGTCAGACCCAACTTAGCGACTAAACAACAGCAAGTTGCTCCATGAGTTGCCATTTCCTTCTTTATCCCACAGCTGTCCTAAAGCCTTATGCCTTGCCTACACTGTGCCTTACCACAGTCTTCTGCAGTGCTGAGAGCATAAATATGACAGAAGTCAGAGTTCCCAAGACTGCAAGAAGCAATCCCCAGGCGTATCAGCTGTAGCCTTGGACAGAGTGGACATGAGGATTCCAAAGCCAGCAACTAAGGAGACAAAGAAATGACAGAACAGATAGAAAAAGAACTGACACAGAAATTTCTAGATAATTTCTTACAGACACTAGAGGAAAGAAGAGAACCTCTAAGAGAGGTCTGAGGTCCTGATGGGGAATGGGACTGACAGTCATTATAAACTGCAGTGCACTTGCCTCAAAGTATCTGAAATTCAACTTTGAATACTTGTCTCCTCTCCAGAGTTTTGGTCTATGGTTCAGTTCCTTAAAGCTGGATCTGACACCTAGACTCTTTCACCTTTATAAAGCTAACTCCACTAAAGTTATGGTGGACATCATAAATGTGAAGTTATGTCATCTTTTTCTGTGACCTTTACATTTTTTGAAAGATTTTTTAAACTAAATGATGGCCTTTGAACTTTGATCATTAGGAATTTTAACAGCTGGTAAATAAGATATTTGGAGATGAGTGAACCTCTTGGTACCCCTCAAACCTCAATATTTGTGTACTTTGTCATCAGGATGGCATCTACTACATGCAGCCATCACAAGATGATTGGCAGCTTAGGTACTGATCCTGCCCCATGTTATCTGATCTGTTCACCTTCCTTCAGAGCCTCGTTTTAGGCTTTAACATGGGCTTACCGATACTCTAGAGACACAGAGCAACATGCCTCAATGGCGCTGATGGCTTGGAGAAATTCAGGCCATCACAATAATTCAACAGAAAGTAACTCCTTGGATGAAAGGGAGAAAGGTGAGGGAGCAGAGGCAGAGAGCGCAAGCCAGGAGACCAAAGGAACTAGTGCCCATGTCATGAAGCAAGGTTCGTGCGATGATGCTGCAAGGAAGGAAAAGAGAAGCTTGCATATTCAGCAGAAAGAGATTCCTGTATGTAAAAGTGAATGTGTGTAACAAGGGAATACAAGTTAAATGGGGGGGGGAGGTGGGGGAGGAGCATGGGGCACATGAAATCAATAGATAGCAGTGTCTGCAACTTTAAAATTTGCTATTTAGCTCCAGGTTCAAGTCATGACCAGCTAGAATTCAAGCATCCCTCCGGTACATAAAATCAATGAAGGGCAGAAAAAAAATTCTGTTCTTCACTACAGCAAAATCAGCATGTGAAATTAACTTTGAAAAGTTTCAGGTCAGGCATAGTGTCCAAGAGGAAATGGGCCTGAGACCAACTCAATGGAAAGACTGGTGATTGAGAGAGGGTAGAATTTCAGGAGGTGAGTGAAGGCAGCAGAGACAGTGTTCATTCATCTATTCGACAAATTTATTTGTTAATAACTTTTGGGGGGAGGCTGTGCTGCATCTTGGTTGTGACACTCGGGCTTCTCTAGTATCCCATGTGGACTCCAGAGCACACAGGCTCAGCAGTTGTGGTGTGTGGGCTTAGATGCCCCGTGAAACATGGGATCTTAGTTCCCCAACCAGGGATCAAACCCACGTCCTCTGCATTGGAAGGTGGGTTCTTAACCACTGGACCACCAGGGAAGACTCCAACAGAATTTATTAAGTATCTGTTAGGCAGTATGCTAGATGGAGAATACATAGAAATATATAATATATAGCTTCTCTCTCAAGGAACCTCTATGTGGAGTGGATGAGAGACTGACAGATTAATTCTAATTATAATATAGTAGGGAAATCATAGAACATAGAGAAGTATTGATCAACCTTATGTAAACAATTTCTTCTGTTCATTTTCAGAACTACAGGAATCCTTAAGAGTTCAGAGAATGAACTGTGTACTTCAGCAAGATATATGAGACTTCCCTCCCACAACCACTCAAAATCTCTCTCTCTGCCACCAGCTACCTCATTTCATTTGATAGAATTGTGTTTGCAAAAAGTAAATGACTTAGTTAATTTATGCTCTCATCTAATTCTGCATCTCTCATCAAGTCTTCAAGTACTATCCCATAAGCAATGTTGCTGCAGAAACTTTATCAGAATACCATAGAGGAAATTATATTCTAACAGTAGGCTGCCAAAGATAATTTACAGCAGAATAGTATTGACTGTCAGTTCCTCCCAATAAAATCTGTGGGCCAGTAACTTTGATAGAATCTTTAAAATGGCTCAAAATGAGAAATTAAGGCAGAGTATTGGTAGGGCTTCAAGATCTTGGTTGAGTAGTTTTACGGTGGTCTTGCAAATGGAAACTGGTTGAAATCAGTCAGAGTTTTATCATTATTGTTATTATCATCCAAATGCCTCTACCAAGATGCACTGAGGTAGGGTGTCTTGATGGGCAAGCTATTAGTCCTGTTAAGTAAGCTGTTTTAATGATTTACTTTTCTTTTTTCCATGAGCAGGAATTTCTTAAAGCAGATAACCAAGTTATTTTTACCTGGTCCCAGCACTGATTAATATAAGAATAAGAAACATCTAGTTCCAGTATTATAGAGTACAGAGACAAGAAAAATTTGATTTCAGTTCTTAGTAGTCACATAATTTCTTTTGAACATGTTCCCATTTAACAAGTAAAATTCTCAGGCTAAAAATGGATTAGAAGGACCATTATTCAAGTTAATACAACATCTATCCTGACATTGGTAGTCACAGTGAATAATTAAAAATTAAATATAGATAAAATTAAGAAGTATAAATAAGGGGAGAGCACAAAAGTACTATCTTTTTAGTAAAGTCCAATATATTACAAATACTCATCTGGACACAAGATTGTGATGAGGAATAAATGCAAAAAGATCGGTAGCTTTCACTAATTGCCAATGAAATTTCTGAAGTACAAAAATAATCATAACACCTCGCTTTCTATGAACACATCCTATTTCTTCATCCAAATGTCCTAAAATATGATTTTTTTTCTTTTTTATTTATTTTTATTAGTTGGAGGCTAATTACTTTACAATATTGTAATGGTTTTTGCCATACATTGACATGAATCAGCCATGGATTTACACGTATTCCCCATCCCGATTCCCCCTCCCACCTCCCTCCCCATCCCATCCCTCTGGGTCTTCCCAGTGCACCAGCCCTGAGCACTTGTCTCATGCATCCAACCTGGGCTGGTGAGCTGTTTCACCCTTGATAGTATACTTATTTCAATGCTGTTCTCTCAGAACATCCCACCCTCGCCTTCTCCCACAGAGTCCAAAAGTCTGTTTTGTCCATCTGTGTCTCTTTTTCTGTTTTGCATATAGGGTTATCTTTACCATCTTTCTAAATTCCATATATATGCATTAGTATGCTGTATTCGTCTTTATCTTTCTGGCTTACTTCACTCTGTATAATGGGCTCCAGTTTCATCCATCTCATTAGGACTGATTCAAATGAATTCTTTTTAATGGCTGAGTAATATTCCATGGTGTATATGTACCACAGCTTCCTTATCCATTCATCTGCTGATGGGCATCTAGGTTGCTTCCATGTCCTGGCTATTATAAACAGTGCTGCGATGAACATTGGGGTACATGTGTCTCTTTCAGATCTGGTTTCCTCAGTGTGTATGCCCAGAAGTTGGATTGCTGGGTCATATGGCAGTTCTATTTCCAGTTTTTTAAGGACTCTCCACACTGTTCTCCATAGTGGCTGTACTAGTTTGCATTCCCACCAACAGTGTAAGAGGGTTCCCTTTTCTCCACACCCTCTCCAGCATTTATAAAATATGATTTTTTATTGTCTGGCCTCAGCCTCATCACCTAAAATACTTTATTCTCATAATATACATAAAGTTCTTTCAACTATACCTGCTTTTTAGACCTTTGAACACACTCCTGCCTCTGTCTGCAGTGTCTTACTCTTGTTTCCCCAGGCACCTGGATAATTTCCATTTATCTTTCAACAACGAACATAAGTGGCACTTATTTAAGAAAATGTCATGACACCGCCTGGCTATGTTCAGTGGCACTCCTCTTTGACCCTAAAGTACCCCACGAGTTTCTGACTCCTACCAGATTTCACACTGGGTTATGTTTGCTATTCAACTTGCCTCTAACATCTACTAAGAGCTAAGGACTATGCTTTCTTCATCCTGATATTCTTCCATGCTTCACAATATGACTTACACTTACTTTTTTAAACTTCTATTTTGTATTGGGGTATAGCCAATTAACAATGTTGTGATAGTTCCAGGTGAACATCAATGGAACTCAGCCATACATATCCATGTATCCATTCTCCCCCTAACCCTCCCATCCAGGCCACCACACAACATTGAGCAGAGTTCCATGTGCTACACAGTAGGTCCTTGTCAGTTATCCATTAAAAACTTATCAGTGCGTACATGTCCATCTATAAAATTATACTTATTTTTATTAAACTATTTCTATTGAATGTAGTGGAGAGTTTAAACCTATATAAAAGGATATTGACTAAAATGAGTTTAAGTGAATCTGCATATTGTAGTAAATATGCTTTGCATGTGTGCTTTATACTTTGAAAAAATTTCCAAATTATTTCTTTAAAAGATATTATGGAACTTTCTGAATTGTCATAAACCAAATGGAAAAGTATTGATTTGAGAGTACTGAAGTTTACTCCTTATGCCTATCATGCCTTAGCTCTTTGTCAATCCAGAACAGTCAATTCTAATTAGGGCAAATTCAGATATTTAGCCTACCCAAGCAAGGGAAATGACAATATCCAATTTGGAGGATAAATCTCTCGAGCTTCAGGAAATATTATCAATGCTAAGCAATCAATACCCTGAGAGTAGAAATAAAGACACGCTGAGAACCACAACCCAGACCTCGAGTGAAGGACAATTGCTAGATAAGATTGCCCAGGAAGCAATCATAAACGATCTTGTCCCAATCTCTCAGTGACATCTTAGAGAATTCAGTCCATTAGACATAGCTAGACAGCCACTTTCAGTCCTATTAATTATATATGAAATATTTTTAAATGACAACAAACATGCACCTATAACTATGAAGCAATGCACATTCTCAGGTTTAACGGTGTTAGGTTTTATCTTTAAAAGCTCTGTAAAGTCCCTGTGTGTGCCATGTGTGTGCTCAGTAATGTCCAACTCTTCGTGATCCCATTGACTGCAGTCCGCCAGGCTCCTCTGTCTGTGGAATTCTTCCAGGCAAGAATAGTGGAGTGGGTTGTCATTTCCTACTCCAGGGCATCTTCCTGACCCAGGGATTGAACCCGCATTTCCTGTGTCTCCTGCATTGGCAGGCAGATTCCTTACCACTAGTGCCACTTGGGATGCCCTGTAAGGTCTAATGAGGGTGAATATAGCCACAGATAACTTACCTGTCTTCACTTTCCTTGGCCCTAGTCAGCTCTGGGCACTAGTGCCTTTCATCCATAGGCTCACTTTTGTCTGACTCATCAAAAGACATGAGCATAGAAAGAAATAACATCTGAAATCTGGCATGAGTCCAGATGTGGGAGAGCAGGCTCTGTCCTCACTGGCCACATGCCCAGTCCATTGCCAATCTTCCACCTCAGGTCCTGAGTAGTAGCTCCCTTTTCTGCTGAAACAAGAGTCTTTCCTGGAATCCCAGACCACTTGCAAGAGTCCATACAATGCATGGGCCTTGAGAATAATTCTATCACCATAAATGTTATCTTGGATGCTATCTACACACTGAAGGTTCACCTAAAACCTCACTCTATGAAACACCATCGGATATTGTTTTAGGCAGCTTGGGCTGCTATAGCAGAATGCCATAGATTGGATTCCTTAAACAATAAAAATGTATTTCACACAGTGGAGGCTGGGAAGCTCAAGATGAGGGTATCAACCTTTTAGGTTTCCGGTAAGAGATCTCTTTCTGACTTGTTGACGGCCACCTTCTCAGTGCATCCTCCATGGAAGAAAAAGAGAGTGAAAACGGACTCTTTGGTGTTTCCTCTAACAAAAACACTGATCCACTGGATCGTTACCCCATCCTTATGACTTCACTGTATAAGTCATCAGTTCAGTTCAGTTCAGTCGCTCAGTCGTGTCCGACTCTTTGCGACCCCATGGACTTACACAGCCCATGGAATTCTCCAGGCCAGAATACTGGAGTGGGTGGCCTTTCCCTTCTCCAGAGGATCTTCCCAACACAGGGATTGAACCCAGGTCTCCCGCATTGCAGGTGGATTCTTTACCAGCTGAGCCACAAAGGAAGACCTTATAAGTCATAAGGTAACCTTAATTACCTCCTTATAGGCCTTATCCCCAAGCCCAGTTACATTGGGGATTTGGACTTTAGTATATTAATTGGGAGCAGGGGGGCATAATTCAGCCTGTAGCAGATATAAACACTAATCTAAATCTAAATTAAGCCTAGTTATCTAAGTATAATCAATAACAAAGCAACAATGTCTACTATTTATTAAAGGCTTACTTTCACAAAACTATTTCTAATTTTTAGGATAATATTACTTTTCCCTACTTTGCAGCAGAGAGAGTTGAAGGCTTGAGGTGTAAAAGCCCTAACCAAGGCCATACAACAACAAAATGACAAGAGTTGGAAGTCAAACCCATGTCTGTAGGAATTCAAAGTCCCAATGTAATGTGTCTACCATGACTTCTTAGGTAGAAACTGTAATTCAGATCACTGATCAACCTTAAGTCCCTGTGTCTTCCCTTTCCCCACCTGCCTGAACTGTGATTAGTAGTTTGCCTCATAGACACACCTGAGTTTAGATAATTATGGAAGTGACAGCAAGTCAATCAAAATGTCTATTCAACACCTAAAATCAGGCACTCGGTAGAGCACTAGATTACTTCTCAAATATCTACACGTGCCTGAAAAGATTAATTTAGAACCAACAGATTCAGATGGTACTTTGGTTACTGTAATCAGATTTTGCAGCGATCTGCCTCTTTGATCCATGCTCTCCTTATTTAAAATTCTGCATTGCTCTTTGTGATATACCAGCTGTTAAATGGTCATCACATCCATCTTCCTCTATCTTTGGCTTCCCAGAACAGCATCCATTTACTCTTTAATTCAAAATATACGATTGAACCTTGAACGACACAGGTTCGAACTGAGCAGGGCCACTTATCCAAGGACGTTTTTCAGCAGTGAATACTACAGTACTACATGAACTGGGGTTGGTTAAATCTGGTACTGAGGAACCACAGATATAAGGGCCAACTGAAAGTTCCGTGTGGGCTTCCCAAGTGGCGCCAGTGGTAAAGAATGTGCCTACCAGTGAAGAAGATGTAAGAGATATGAGTTCGATCCCTGGGTCAGGAAGATCTCCTGCAGGAGGGCATGGCAATCCACTCCAGTATTTTTGCCTGGAGAATCCCATGGACAGAGGAGCCTGCTGGGCTATAGCCCATAGGGTCACAGAATTAGATCTGACTAAAGTAACTTAGCACACACACACACACACACAGGTAAGTTATACGTGAATTTTTGAGTGCATGGAGGGCCAGCACCCCTAACCCCCCCAACCTTCACTTGTTGTTCAAGGCTCACCTGTACTTACTGAGCCCCTACTAGCTGTCAGGCATGTGGGATACATGAGAGAACACAACAGATAATAGCCCTGCCATGATGCTAATATGCTAGCCTATGGAAACAGAAAGCAGAAGCCATACTAAATAAGTAAAATATGTAATGTGTAGAAATTGTGATACAGCCTATGGAAAAAGTAAGGGCAGCACAAGGTAAGGGAGATCAAGAGCATGAGAGGAGAGGGTCATGGTGAACATCTCTGAGAAGGAGACGTGATCAAAGATATAGGGAGACGGCTCATATCCGAGGAAGAGCATTTCAGACACAGCACACAGTACTTGCAAAGAATTTGAGGTGAAAGCAGGCCTAGGAATGACTGAGGAAGAGCAAAGAGACCAGCATGACAGGAGCCCAGTGAGCAGGAGGAAAGTCAGAGAGTTAATGGCGCACCAGATAACAAAGGGCCTCTGGCCATTGTAAGGGTTTTCATTTTTTACACTGAATAAATCAGAAAATGATTGCAGGATTCTGAAAGGAGGAACAATCTTGACCAAACTCATATTTTTAAAGGATCATCACCATCCCGGCTATTATATAAAGGACAGATTATAGGGGAGCAACAATAGAAACAGGGAAGCCAGTTAGGAGGTCTTTGCAATTATGTAGGGCAGGTGGGTTGTGGGGAGCATGGTGATAGTGGTGGTGATGATGATGGTGGTGGCAGGGGGAAAACTGGTTAGATTCTGGACATATTTTAAAAGAGATGCCTCATCACTTGGATCCAGCTCTGCCAGATCTTGAGCCAAAGGACAAGAAGCTTGTCAACAGGCTTCAAAACCTCAATGCAGGTGGTGCTAATTTGTAAAGAGCCCGCTTGCCAATGCAGGAGATGTTAAGAGACATGGGTTCAAACTCTGGGTGGGGAAGATTCCCTGGAGGAGGGCATGGCAACACACTCCAGTATTCTTGCCTGGAGAGTCCCATGGACAAAGGAGCCTGGTGGGCTACAGTCCATAGAATCTCAGTCAGACACGACTGAAGCAGCTTAGCATGCATGTAGGAGGTGGGGGTAGGTAAAATAATGTCTAACATAGTAAGCACTTATTGCTCACCAGTTACACTAAGAGTGCACCTAGTAAGATAGGAAACCAAACCACAGAAACATTAAATGATTTTAGTTAGTAAGCAGAAGAACTAGGATTTGAACCCAGAACAACTTGAACTGGAACCCTCATGCATCACTTCTCATACAGCCTTGCTAGTTAAGGTACATTTATAGACTTGAGATCTGGTGACTCAGGGATAAATACCTGGAGCTGATGACCCAAAGGTGGACCACAGTAACCTCTAAATTACAGCAGTCCCTAACTCACCACTGAGGCAGAAAATCCATAATAAAGCAGTGACAACTAATGAACTTGATTCTGAAATGAATGAATCTCTTGGCACAAAGTGATTCTGTATGGGATGACAGCTAACTAGAAATGTGGCAGTTTTACATATTATCCTACTTCTTCAGCAGTGTATACACACTTCTGTAATGACTGGGGACAACATCATGAAACTTCACTAGGCCACTCGGCTCCAGAAAGCAGAACTGCTTATGCCGTTTGGCTTTGGGGAAGGTTTTGGTATGACGCTTTTTTAAAAGAATATTTTGAAGTTTGAAATGAGAAAAAGAGATTAAGTAGCTGGAAGAATATGAGCAGTGTTTCTGCAGCTTAGCCTCAGGAGAGATAAAGTGAATTAATTCAAAGTATAGCTAGGCCTTTAGGACTGCATTTCTGCTTCTGAGGAGGAGGATACAGAGATGAAAGAGAAGAGGCTGACGTGGGTGCTGCTCTCCTATAACTGGCACTTTCCTATAAGGAAACAAAGCCATATGTGAGGTCAGAAAAACCCAAGTGAGCACCCTACCCTGCTCCAAGCTAGGACATGTGCTTATAGATTCCCAAGCTCACCTTTCATAAACATCCAAAGTTATTCATGCCCACCATGCTTTTAAGTCTTCCCAGTAACCTCTTATTTTGAGCTAGAAATCATATTTTTTTTCTTTTTTTTTTGTTTTTTTCATTTATTTTTATTAGTTGGAGGCTAATTACTTTACAATATTGTAGTGGTTTTTGCCATGCATTGACATGAATCATATTTTTAAGTGAATTTTTAAAATCTAGTCATGGTGCACTTTACTGCTGTAATAGGTAGAATTCGGGATAGTTCCCAAAATATTCCCACCCCTTTTGTATGCAAAATATTCCCACCCCTTTCTCCCAGTGACTCAATCAGACACTAATCTGGTGCTGCTGTGGAGAAGTATACAGGTATAATAAAAGTGCCAAATCAGCAGACCTTAAGACAGGTAAATATTTTCAATGGGCCTTCAGTAGGCCTGACCTAATTAGTTGAGACTATAAAAGGAACTTGTCTCCTCCTGGTGAAAGAGCTTCAAAGATGGGGTAGGGGTTTGGGGTTTGGTGCAAGAGAAATTCTTTGTTTCTCATTTTGAAGATGGAGGAAGCCAAATGGCAAGGAATGCAGGTGGTATCTAGGAGCTGAGAGCAGTCTTCAGCTGATAGCCAGTAAGAAAACAGAAAGAAAAAAAAAGTCCTGTAACCACAAGGAACCAAAGTCGTCCAACAACCTGAGATCATCCCCAGGTGCTCCAAAAGTAACCCAGTCTGGCCAGAACTCTGATTTCAACCAGTGAGACCCAGAGCAAAGGCCACCTCCACGCCACACCAGACTTTCTATACACAGAACTATGAATTGCTAAATGGGGATTGCTTTCCACTGCTGAGCTTATGGTAATGTTACACAGAGATAAAAAAACTAATACAATTGCTAAAGGCACATTTTAGAAAATAAATCACTAGTAGAACTATTTAAGATGTGATTAATTCATTGAAAAAACCTTTCTTCCAAAGGATACTTTCTTTCATCTTCATCATCTATCAGAAGTTAATATTTCATATTTTGGCATTTCTTAAAGCAAACTACGTCTTACTTATATGGTTGCTAAGTGAAAATCATGAGCTAAGTTTTATTATGAAATTTAGTCAGAATTAACTAGCAAAGAAAACTCTAAAACTGATTTCAGTAAATATGTTAAAATTTAATTAATATGAAACCATCTGTGAATAAATTAGTCTACCTCTCAGTAGTTTCTGATAGATCTCATTATTCAAAATATCTCCCATTTTTCTTAGTTGCTAATGAAGTTTATGCCATTTAAACTTTAAAAAGTAATTATTAAATCATATTATCAACAATATCTACTTTTCTACATATAATCCATATATATTTTTAAACATTTTTAAAGCCTCTGCAGAACTTGAAGAAAAAAAGCTATATTAAAATATAACATCATAGTTTTAAATGTAAAGAAATTCTAATATTTGCTTTGAGAATTTTAGTCAGAATCCAGGCTTTTCAAAATTCAAAACATTTCAACTTTAAAATGTTGATTTTCATAGAATAACTAAAACAATGTAGATATACTAAAAATATTATATCCCCTAAACTCCTATCCTTTCATATTTAATACAAAATATTATTATAATAATACTCATAAATAAAGCCTATATGTTCCCTCATACCTATTGTTTTAAAGGTAGCAACAAAAACAAAAGTACTCAACTGTGACCTAGCGCTTCAGGGAGAGGCAACTGCTGTTGCCAAGAGACAGAAACTTCAGAGGCAGGATCCAGATTCTGGAATCGTGACTCAATAAGATTTCTGGCACTTGTTGGATCTTAAAAGAATTTAATTGCCAGGGAAAACACAGACTTGACCAAAAAGGTCCTGTGATGGTTCAATTCCTAGAGCAATCCTCAGTCTTTATAAACTTGCCAAGAAAGTATTCGGCTAAAGCAGTAAAGCCCTAATGAAATTAGGCAGACTATTGACTACACCTGACAGCATTTCACTTAAGCAATAAAAAGGTATTTTGGGGCCACTTCAGCCAAAATGTCCAGAAGTTACACTGCCCTGAGGCACAGCTAGATGGAGTGCACAAATACTGTGTCCCTCAAACTCTCCTCATGAAGCAGGCATGAGCATCCCCAGCACCCCAAGACTGGCAAAGTACCAGTCTGACACAGCTCCTGTTGTATGAGAGCATCTGCAAATCCCCTGAAGAGGTTCTGAGAAGGAGTCTTGACAGCCCTGGTTTGGGGGCATATGTCCATCTCTGTAGCTGGGAGATGAAAGGATAGGGGTATGGTAGGCTAAGATTGTTACCAAACCAAACTTGGGGACACTCCCCCATACACAATAAAGTCAATATACTGATCCCAGGTTGTGGTGAAGCAAAATACAGTATTTATTGCAGGCACCAAGCAAGGAGTATGGGTGGCTAATATTCAAAAGACCCTTAACTCCTTGATGGGTTTCAGGAAAATGTTTTTAAAGGCAAGCTGACAGAGAGAGGTGCAGGTGCATGATCAGCTTGTGCACAATTCTCTGATTGGTTGAGGGTGAGGTAACAGGCTGCTTTCACAGGGGTTAACATCAATCCTTAGTCTCTAGCCAGTCTAGGGTCTACATGCTCATGGTCATCACGAAGTAAGCTGCTTCCATCTGGTGGACGTTTTAGTATCTGCGGAACAATTCAGGGATGTGGATCAAACACTATTATCTATGTCCTTCACTGAGGAATTAAAGATTCTGTGACTGCCATGTGGCTGATTTACTGTTAAATGGTTACTGAGTCTCCTGGCCCAACTGCTGTCTTCTTTGTTACTACATGTTCACATTCTTTCAATTGTTCATTCTTGAGCCAGCCTTTTGTGACTCAGGGGAGGCCTGGGAGACTAAAGCTTTCTACAAATAAGAGGCAGGTAGAGGACATGGAATTGGGGGATGTCTGTCCCAGAAAACCCCATAGAGTCCTACTTGGTTACAAGGTGCGCAGTTATAACCCAAATACATTCATTTCCTTTAGAGAGGTCAAGTTCTGTGATCAGAAAAGGACTGTATGCCAGAAGACACAATATAAAAGACCCAAAGGAGTCTTTATACTTCAGAAGGGGAATACTCATCTATACCAGACTCAAGGACAGTCATTGATGATGGTGGACCAGGGAGATATTCCTGGTAAGGAGAACCTGTAAAAAAAATTAGTCTGTCACCTGGAGGAAATCAGTCTGCTGCCAGCCAGGGAGATTCTTTAGATATCCACGGTGAGCCAGGGAAATATTCCTGGCAAGGAGAACCTGTAAAAAAAAAAATTAGTCTGTCACCTGGAGGAAATCAGTCTGCTAGCAGAGCAGGGAGATCCTTTAGATATCTATCTAGCAGATGTAATACATCTAAAAGTACAGCAACTTTACTGCACTCATTTCCTTCTATGAAATAGGAATTTTTATTATTATTAAAAGTGAGTGAGGACAAATTCTAGTGTCATGTATAAAAATATAATGAGCTGGATTTACTGAAAAAACATAGATATCAAGAGTTAGAATTCAGAGGTATAGAGTCTGCTTTCTCTCATCAAAGGGGAGTCTGAAAAAATAAGCCCATCATACTCCACACACCACAAGTCCTTGTCTGCAGAAGAGGGATTGCTACTGAGTCCAAACTCATTCTGGTCAGGATGATGAGGTGTTGGGGCAAGGAATAACAACTTTATTCAGAAAGCCAGGAGTCTGAGAAGATGGTGGACTAATGTCCTAGAGAATCATCTTATCAAAGTAGAATTCAGACTTCTTTTCTATTTAAAAGAGGAGGGGTGTATCTGGCTGTACACACTTCTCGGGCCAGAATCCTTTGTTCTTGAAGCTGTCCATGTAGGTAATGTCACAATGTTCCTGTCTTGTTCCAACAAGACAAATGTTATTCTCTATTCTGCAATTTTTTATTTCTATTTGAAAGGAGAAGTGTTACAGCCTTAAGGATCAGAGGCTTGAAATGGGCTATCCTGTATATTTCAGGCTAGAGGCAGCCTTCTTAAAGCAAAAGCAATAGAATACAAAGGTTAAAGTAAAAGAAATAGCTGTAATATGGAGTCAGACTTATTCTTTCCTATTGCAGGATTCTGACTCTTGACTCTCTTAAAATGCAATCATGATAAAGTTGGGATAAGCATTATAAATTGAAAGGATTTAGGCACCAACGAGTCTGAGTGGAAATACCAGTGCAGTTGAGAATTGTCTAAGAATGCCAGCTGCCATCACTTTATTACTTGTAAGGAGTAGCTGCTGTGACTGCTGGAAAAAGCGCTCTATTACTGTGGGTCCAGACACAGCCATTCCTTCTAGAAGAGAAGGAGTGAGCCTCTGTACCTAAGCTGCTGGACAACTCTCCATTTCTCATCCAATATATATTGTTTGTCATTTAGCCACAACTGCAGGGTCAAGAAGAGCCCATTCAAACTTGACCTGGTGTAATAAACACTACCCAAGGATGCTGGACTTGGAACAGAATAGAGAAATTGGTTGGGTCATCTCCTTTCAGAGAGGGTTTAGGTGTGGGATTTTGCTATTGTTCTTGGTCTTAAATGTGGGAAAACTTATAATGTGATTTGGAATGTTTCTAGAACTGTGAAAGTGGAATGAAGTCTTGCTATAGAAGTCAGTACCTATGGTTTGCTAGGCAGCCCAGGCATGGCAAGGTGTAAACAATGTCAGCTATTGTTTTTGGCTAACCCATGGGGTCCCAGTGGGTTCTTCCCCATCCTTCTTCACCTGGCAAGAGGCCCAAGGAAGCCTACCTATTCATTTCCCTACTTTCTGTAGATACATTGATTGAATTATTTAGAAGCTGGTGTGTAGCCTAAACAGCCCCAGGCAGAATCATTCCCTGGAATCAACTGTAAAGTGCACCTTGCCACATCCATCCCTGCTCAGAAATTTATAGTGTATTCCCATTATAATTAAAGTCATATCCCTTACCATGGCCTATGAGAACTTCATGATCTACCTTCTATTTCCTTATCAATTTCCTCATCACTTGCCATCCTATGATCTTGCCAACACACTTCAGCCATAGGAGGTATCTCTTAGTTCCTACAACATGTCAAGGGTTCCTTCCCATCTCAAGGGTGTTTTCTTTGCCTGAAATTCCCTTAGATTCTTCTTGTGTTGATTCTTATAATTTTAAACTTACAGAAAAGTTACAAGAGTAGAAAGATGAATACTTGTATACTAATTGTCCAGATTCTTCAATTGCCCCATTTGCTTTTTTATTCTTCCTAAACATATTTTTGTATGTTCTTGCCATTTATTTGAACCATAAGAGCTTAAGTTGCCTAAATAATTTTATGTGCCTTTACCAAGAATAAGGACATTCTCTTTCATAACTAGAATGTAATTAACAAAAATCAAGAAACTTAACAGGAATACAATGCTATTCTCTGATCCACTTTGAGTGTTAAAATTTCATCAGTTGTCCCAGTGATAGCCTACAGCAATTTTTGCTTTTCAATCCACTAGCTCATATAATGTTTCATTGTCACATCTCTTTACTATCTTTATATCTGGAAATGTTCTCAGGCTTTATCTTTCTTACTCATTCATACATTAAACATATGGGAAATATCTTTTATACCTATTAAATATAGGCATAAATGTTTCTAACATCGTGTGACTTCAGACTCCTTGAATTTAAATATTTTCATCTAAAGACTGTTCTTCATAGGAATTGTTATGTAAGTGTTTATCAAGTCCAAGCTTGTACACCTCACTGTATGATAGTCCAATAAGTCAAGAACTGAATTGTTGGGATGGGATATAGCGACTTTATTTGGAAAGCCTGCAGACCAAGAATATGGTGGATTAGTGCCCCAAAGAACCATCTTTCCCAGGTTTTGAATGCTAGTTTCTTTTACAGAACAAAGACAGGGAACTGAGGAGGTAAAGTGAAAAAGGAAAGAAGTTGTTGTACAAGTTTCCTGGTTCCAGCCAGACTTCTGAAGGGATGTGTTAATTTCTTATTTCCTGTAGCCATTCACAGATACACCTAGTCAGGATGGTTCCTGTGAGCTAAACAAAGATATCTTAGCTTAACATCAGGCATGGGAGGTAGGGTTCCCAGATATGCGCCATTATGTACACCTTACATAGACAACATCTCTTTATAGTGATTAACTTGTAGTAAAAGCAGTTAGAATACAAAAGTTAAAGAAACAGATCCAATATGGAGTCAGATTTGTTCCTATTTCATAACCTGTAATGCTAAGATCATAATAGCCCTTACTTGCATAGTAGCAAGGTCTCAGGTTCCTTCTCCGTGAAATACCCTACACTAGGAAGCACAGTGTTTGCAGATTCCTGTCAATGCCTGACTGTTCCTCTTGTGTAACTCTGTACTGCAATTACCCTTCTAACCATGGCCTCCCTGGACTCAGGACTCTGCTGCCAGCAATTAGATAACAACCAAATCACCTCTGAGTTGCTGCTGAAACTATACTCCATACAATTAACAAGATGTAATGTCTGGTAAGCAACAGACATTCTTGAACTTGTCTTACAGGTCAGCAGATAAGGGAACAGCTTGTTAAAACTCCCTCGCTTGTAAACTGCCTTCCCAGGTTCACGCAGACCAGTTGTTTTACAGGAACTTGGAGTCAGCTTCTGCCCAGTGTGGGGGCTTCCCTGATGGCTCAGACAGTAAAGAATCTGCCTGCAATCCAGGAGACCCAGACTCAACCCCTGAGTCAGGAAGATCCTCTGGAGAAGAAAATGGCAACACACTCCAGTATTCTTGCCTGGAGAATTCCATGGACAGAGCACCCTGGTGGGCTACTTTCACACTTTCACTTCTCCCCAGTGTGAGCCAGCTACAGACAATCGGGACCACCGGCCCTAAACCTGGGCCTCACAGATGTCTGATGAATGGCCTGTTGATGTCAGAGGACTGGAAAACTCTGCCCTCAGTTCACCTCCATTGTGAATATACAGAAACATGTCGTCCAGAAGCACCGTCTCAAAATATCAATTACTTCACCTCCTCCCTGCCTCCAAGATCCTTTCCCCAAACCTAAGACCATCTTGCTTACCCATACATATCCCAGCCACCACAACTTCAGGGAAGCAAATTTGATAATTGTACTCCCATTTCCTTAACTGGCTGCCATGTGAGTAAACTCTTTCTAGGCTGTAAACCTCAGCATCTCAGCATTTGGTTGCTTCATGTTGGCAAATGCACATGGTTTGGTAACACGGGGGTTGCTCCCTCTTCCACACTAGTCTCTAAAAAGGCAGTTCTCAAATAGAAGTGAAAGTGTCAGTTGCTCAGTGATGTCTGACTCTCTGTGACTCCGTGGGCTGTAGCCTGCTGGTCTCCTTTCTGTCCATGGGATTCCCTTCTCCAGGGGATCTTCCTGACCCAGGGATCGAACCTGGGTCTCCTGCATCACAGTCAAACTCTTTACCATTTGAGCCACCAGGCTTCCCTTGCCAATTCTCAAATTGGCACATTAGAATTAACTGGGCTACTCTTAAAAATTCTGGTGCTCCAGACTAATTAAATCAGATTTTTCTGGAAGAGAGATTCAAGTAGAATGATTGCTGTCTCAAATCCTTTCTAAGCATGGATACAGGTATGATTAATTATCTTTATCAGAACCTATGCCAGTTTCTGCATCTGAGTTTTATGGAATAAGTGAAGGGAATTTACAACATGTAAAATTAAAAAATCACCTTACCTTTGGCTACTTTATATGAATCCAGGCATCCTGCATCATTTTCATGATGCATCTTCAGGGAACCTCCATGTGTAGCTACTAGGCTGATTCCTTGTGGCAAAGAAAACTTCCAACCACCACTGCATGTCTACAAGAATATCTACACTAGATTCAAGGGGATAGTCACAAAAGGAGATCCTTCTGTAACCAGCTCAGAGGGCTACCTTCTCATCCTCATTTCCTATTCCAGAGAATTTATGATAGGAAAATCCACCTCCTTCAACACAAAGTCCACTTAGTACCCATAGTGGTGGACCCAGCCTTGACCCCCTGGGCAGTCTCACCAGATTGAGCATCTACAAACTAGTTTAGTTCTGTCTTATGGTCTTTCCCTGCCAGCATTCATCCCTGCAGTATTTTTGGCCTAAATTTATGACATCTGTAAAATACTGCTCAAACACAACCAAACATACAAATATCAAACATACAAATAAATAAATGAATACATAAAAATAAACACATGTACACCCACATTTGCCAACATGTTCACATACAGTGAAGGCACATTGCAAATTAAATTTTTCATTTACACAAGAATTATCTCTCCAAAAAAAAAAAAAATACCAAGAATTCTTCCTGCAACATAAAGACAATGTTTCACAAGCTGGAATCAAGATTGCCAGGAGAAATAGCAATAACCTCAGATATGCAGATGACACCACCCTTATGGCAGAAAGTGAAGAAGAACTAAAGAGCCTCTTGATGAAAGTGAAAGAGGAGAGTGAAAAAGCTGGCTGAAAGCTCAACATTCAGAAAACTAAGATCATAGCATCTGGTCCCATCACTTCATGGCAAATAAATGGGGAAACAGTGGCTGACTTTATTTTCTTGGGCCCCAAAATCACTACAGATGGTGACTGCAGCCATGAAATTAAAAGATGCTTACTCCTTGGAAGGAAAGTTATGACCAACCTAGATAGCATATTAAAAAGCAGAGACATTACTTTGCCAACAAAGGTCCATCTAGTCAAGGCTATGGTTTTCCAGTAGTCACATATGGATGTGAAAGTTGGACTATAAAGAAAGCTGAGCCCCAAATAATTGATGCTTTTGAACTGTGATGTTGGAGAAGACTCTTGAGAGTCCCTTGGACTGCAAAGAAATCCAACCTGTCCATCCTAAAGGAGATCAGTCCTGGGAGTTCATTGGAAGGACTGATGTTGAAGCTGAAATTCCAATACTTTGGCCACCTGATGCAAAGAGCTGACTCATTTGAAAAGACCCCGATGCTGGGAAAGATGGAAGGCAGGAGGTGAAGGGGACGACAGAGGATGAGATGGTTGGATGGCATCACCGACTCAATGGAGATGAGTTTGAGTAGACTCCGAGAGTTGGTGATGGACAGGGAGGCTTGGCAAGCTGTGGCCCATGGGGTCACAAAAAGTCAGACACAACTAAGTGACTGAACTGAACTGAACTGAAAGAGTAATTCAATCCTTTGAACAGTTTATTTTGCCATTTTCCAAGCATTTCTATTTTTTCATTACATTCTATTATATTTGTATACACACAAGGTGGCTTTTCCAGAAGAAAGAATATTCTGCTGTAAACATGAATCCAGACAAGATTTGACTCAGAAATGCTATTACAGATAATCAGGTTTCTTAACCCTGAATCATTCTTTACATAATTTGATGTTTCTGACAAGAGAATTTTTTAAAATAATTGCATAGATTTTCTTTTTTTGTTGTTGCAAAATTAATAAATGTGTATTGTAAAAACTTTTGGAAAATGTATCTATGCAAAGCGAAAAGGCATTATCATTAAGGTCATCACCTAAATTATAGTAATATAGACATCTTATTATAAACTTTCCCTCTACTGTTTTGTGGGATATATGCATTTTAAATACAGAAGTGGAAACAAGAATTACAAGGTTTTGTGATTCATTTCTTACGACAAAATTAGTTTTTCCATGCCAATGAACAGTCTTCTACAAGATCACTTGCTTTTATAGTAGATCAAAATTAATTTACATAGCCAGTCCCAAATTGTTAAGCAGGTTTTTCTTTATTTTCTCTTTTTATGAACAATATCTTTGTAACACAACCTTAGTCCATATCCATAGTTCTTTCCTTGGGATGAATTCCTGAAGGCAGAATTAACGGATTGAAAGTTGTGCAAATCTCTACTTTAAGAAAACAACCATTGCTAAAATGCTTTCAAGAACATTTCATCCAATTTACCCTCATTTCAACATCTTTGGCAATAAAGGATCCTAATTAATTTCTTATCTTTTATAATTTGATGTCTAAAAATATGGAATCTCACTTTCTTACACCATTTTACATATTTTCATATAATGTTCTCATTACTCACAAAGTTGAACTTTTTTTGATGTAAGCCTATAGTTTAACTTATAAATTGCCTGATGATATCTTTCTTATAGATTTGTAAGCTCTCGTTTATATGGAAGATGTTAAAAATAAGTTGGCTTCTCTAAATGTTTCAAGTTTTTACCATTCATTTCTCTTTCCAAAAAGTTTGCAGTTATTTTACATATATTTATTCAGTCAATATTAATAATTATGTAATAAAATCAACCAAACTTTGCTTACTGTCTTCAATTTTTGAGGTCCTACTTAAGAAAAGTCTACTTCTCTCACACCCTTGTTTCTCTCACACACTTATTGTTTGTGGATTGTTTTATGAAAGCCATTCTGACTGGTGTCATTGCAGTTTTGATTTGCATTTCTTCAATAATTAGTGATGGTGAACACATCTTTTCATGTGCATCTTGGCCATGTGTATTTCTTTGGAGAAATTTCTATTTAGGTCTTCTGCCCATTTTTTGATAAGTTTACTTATCTTCATAATATTAAGCCACATGAGCTGTTTGTAAATTTTAGAGTCTAATCCCTTATCAGTCACATCATTTGGAAATATTTTCTCCCATTCTGGGGGTTGTTTTTTTCATTTTGTTTATGGTTTCCTTTGTTATGCAAAAGAATTTTAGTCTAATGGGGCGGCAGCCTAGAGGAGCTACCCCACCTCCGAGGAGGAGCGGCTGCTGCAGGTTGCAGGAGGGCCGAGAGGAGCTACTCCATTTTCAAGGTCAGGAGGGGCGGCCATAAGAAGATACCCTTCGTCCAAGGTAAGGAGCAGCAGCTGCGCTTTGCTGGAGCAACCGTGAAGAGATACCCCACGTCCAAGGTAAGAGAAACCCAAGTAAGAAGGTAGGTGTTGCAAGAGGGCATCAGAGGGCAGACACACTAAGACCATAATCACAGAAAACTAGCCAATCTGATCACACGGACCACAGCTTGTCTAACTCAATGAAACTAAGCCATGCCGTGTGGGGCCACCCAAGGTGGACGGGTCATGCTGGAGAGGTCTGACAGAACGTGGTCCACTGGAGAAGGGAATGGCAAACCACTTCAGTATTCTTGCCTTGAGAACCCCATGAACAGTATGAGAAGGCAAAATTATAGGATACTGAAAGAGAAACTCCCCAGGTCGGTAGGTGCCCAATATGCTACTGGAGATCAGTGGAGAAATAACTCCAGAAAGAACGAACGGATGGAGCCAAAGCAGAAACAATACCCAGTTATGGATGGGACTGGTGATAGAAGTAAGGTCCGATGCTGTAAAGAGCAATATTGCATAGGAACCTGGAATGTTAGGTCCATGAATCAAGGCAAATTGGAAGTGGTCAAACAGGAGATGGCAAGAGTGAATGTCGACATTCTAGGAATCAGCGAACTAAAATGGACTGGAATGGGTGAATTTAACTCAGATGACCATTATATCTACTACTGTGGGCAGGAGCCCCTAGAAGAAATGGAGTAGCCATCATAGTCAACAAAAGAGTCCGAAATGCAGTACTTGGATGCAATCTCAAAAACGACAGAATAATCTCTGTTCATTTCCAAGGCAAACCATCCACTATCACAGTAATCCAAGCCTATGCCCCAACCAGTAATGCTGAAGAAGCTGAAGTTGAACGGTTCTATGAAGACCTACAAAATCTTTTAGAACTAACACCCAAAAAAGATGTTCTTTTCATTATGACTGGAATGCAAAAGTGGGAAGTCAGGAAACACCTGGAGTGACAGGCAAATTTGGTCTTGGAGTACGGAATGAAGCAGGGCAAAGGCTAATAGAGTTTTGCCAAGAGAGCACACTGGTCATAGCAAACACCCTCTTCCAACAACACAAGAGAAGACTCTACACATGGACAGCACCAGATGGTCAACACCGAGATCAGATTGATTATATTCTTTGCAGCCAAAGATGGAGAAGCTCTATACAGTCAGCAAAAACAAGACCAGAAGCTGACGGTGGCTCAGATCATGAACTCCTTAATGCCAAATTCAGACTTAAACTGAAGAAAGTAGGGAAAACCAGCAGACCATTCATGTATGACCTAAATCAAATCCCTTATCACTATACAGTGGAAATGAGAAATAGATTTAAGGGACTAGATCTGATAGACGGAGAGCATGATGAACTATGGACAGAGGTTCGTGACATTGTACAGGAGAGACGGATCAAGTCCATCCCCATGGAAAAGAAATGCAAAAAGGCAAAATGGTTCTCTGAGGAGGCCTTACAAATAGCTGTGAAATGAAGAGAAGCGAAAAGCAAAGGAGAAAAAGAAAGATATTCCCATTTGAATGTAGAGTTCCAAAGAATAGCCAGGAGAGATAAGAAAGCCTTCCTCAGCGATCAATGCAAAGAAATAGAGGAAAACAACACAATGGGAAAAACTAGAGATCCCTTCAAGAAAATTAGAGATATCAAGGGAACATTTCAGGCAAAGATGTGTTCAATAAAGGACAGAAATGGTATGGACCTAACAGAAGCAGAAGATATTAAGAAGAGGTGGCAAGAATACACAGAAGAACTGTACAAAAAAGATCTTCATGACCCAGATAATCACGATGGTGTGGTCACTCACCTAGAGCCAGACATCCTGGAATGTGAGGTCAAGTTGGCCTTAGAAAGCATCACTATGAACAAAGCTAGTGGAGGTGATGGAATTCCAGTTGAGCTATTTCAAATCCTGAAAGATGATGCTATGAAAGTGCTGCACTCAACATGCCAGCAAATTTGGAAAACTCAGCAGTGGCCGCAGGACTGGAATAGGTCCGTTTTCATTCCAATCCCTAAGAAAGGCAATCCCAAAGATTGCTCAAACTACTGCACAATTGCACTCATCTCACACGCTAGTAAAGTAATGTTCAAAAGTCTCCAAGCCAGGCTTCAGCAAAACGTGAACTGAGAACTTCCAGATGTTCAAGCTGGTTTTAGAAAAGGCAGAGGAACCAGAGATCAAATTGCCAATATCCGCTGGATCATCGAAAAAGCAAGAGAGTTCCAGAAAAACATCTCTTTCTGCTTTATTGACTACGCCAAAGCCTTCAACTGTGTGGATCACAACAAACTGTGGGAAATTCTGAAAGAGATGGGCAAACCAGACCACCTGACTTGCCTCTTGAGAAACCTGTATGCAGGTCAGGAAGCAACAGTTAGAACTGGGCATGGAACAACAGACTGGTTCCAAATAGGAAAAGGAGTACGTCAGGGCTGTACATTGTTACCCTGCTTATTTAACTTATATGCAGAGTATATCATGAGAAACGCTGGGCTGGATGAAGCACAAGCTGGAATCAAGATTGCCGGGAGAAATATCAATAATCTCAGATATGCAGATGACACCACCCTTATGGCAGAGAGTGAAGGGGAACTAAAAAGCCTCTTGATGAAAGTGAAAGAGGAGAGTGAAAAAGTTGGCTTAAAGCTCAACATTCAGAAAACTAAGATCATGGCATCTGGTCCCATCACTTCATGGGAAATAGATGGGGAGACAGTGGAAACAGTGTCAGACTTTTAATTTTGGGGGGCTCCAAAATCACAGCCATGAAATTAAAAGATGCTTACTCCTTGGAAGGAAAGTTATGACCAACCTAGATAGAATATTAAAAAGCAAAGACATTACTTTGCCAACAAAGGTCCATCTGGTCAAGGCTATGGTTTTTCCAGTGGTCATGTATAGATGTGAGAGTTGGTCTGTGAAGAAAGCTGAGCGCTGAAAAATTGATGCTTTTGAACTGTGATGTTGGAGAAGACTCTTGAGAGTCCCTTGGACTGCAAGGAGATCCAACCAGTCCATCCTAAAGGAGATCAGTCCTGGGTGTTCATTGGAAGGACTGATGCTGAAGCTGAAACTCCAGTACTTTGGCCACCTCACGTGAAGGGTTGACTCATTGGAAAAGACCCTGATGCTGGGAGGGATTGGGGGCAGGAGAAGAAGGGGGCGACAGAGGATGAGATGGCTGGATGGCATCACCAACTCGATGGGCATGAGTTTGAGTGAACTCTGGGAGTTGGTGATGGATAGGGAGGCCTGGCCTACTGTGATTCCTGGGGTCGCAAAGAGTCGGACACGACTGAGTGACTGAACTGAACTGAACTAAGTCCTATTTGTTTTTGGTTTTTATTTCTCTTACTCTGGGAGACAAATCAAAAAGATATTGCTGAGGTTCATGTCAAATAGTGTTCTGCCTAGGTTTTCCACTAAGAGTTTTTTATGTCTGGTCTCATATTTAGGTCTTTAATCCACTATTTTTGTGTATAATGTTAATGTTCTAATTTCTTTCTTTCTTTCTTTCTTTCTTTCTTTTTTTTTTTTTTTTGCATATCTGTCTAGTTTTCTCAGCACCATTTTTTGAAAAGATGGTCTTCCCTCCACTATATAGTCTTGCCACCTTTGTTGTAGATTAATTGACCATAGGTGTGTGGTTTTATTTCTGGGCTTTATTTCTGGGGTTCCATTGGTATACATATTTCTATTTTTGTGCCAGGATCACAGTGTTTTGATAACAATAGTTTCGTAGTGTAGTTTGAAGTCAGATAGTCTGATTCTTCCAGCTCCGTTTTTTTTTTTTTTTTTTTTCCTCAAGATTGCTTTGGCTAATTCAGGATCTTTTGTGTCCCCGTAAATTTTTAAGATTTTTTTTTTGTTCTAGTTCTCTGAAAAATGCCATTGGTAATTTGATAGGGATTTCACTGAATCTATAGATTGCCTTGAGTAGTATCATCATTTTGGCAATATTAATTCTTCTAATCCAAGAACATGGTATATTTTTCTTTCTCTTTGTGTCGTCTTTGATTTCTTTCACAAGTGTTTTACAGTTTTTGGAGTACAGGGCTTTTGTTTCCTTAGATAGCTTTGTTCCTAGGTATTTTATTGTTTTTGATATGATGGTAAAGGGATTGTTTCTTGAATTTCTCTTTCTGATCTTTCATTGTTAGTGTACAGAAATGCAACAGATTTCTGTGTATTAATTTTGTAACCTGCAATTTTACCAAAGTCATTGATGAGCTTTAGTAGTTTTCTAGTAGCATCTTTTGGGTTCTCTATGTATAGTATCATTTACAAACAAACCGTGACAGTTTTACTTCTTCGTTTCCAATTTGGATTCATTTCTTTTTCTTCTCTGACTGCTATAGCTAAGACTTCCAAAACTACGTTGAATAAAAGTGGTGAGAGTGAACATCTTTGTTCCTGATCTTAGAGGAAATGGTTTCAGCTTTTTACCATTGAGTGTGATGTTAACTATAGGTTTATAGTATATGGCATTATTGTGTTGAGATATGTTCCCTCTATGCCCACTTTCTGGAGAGTTTTTACCATAAAATGGTAATGAATTTTGTCAAAAGTTTTTCTGCATCTATTGAGATGATCATGTGGTATTTATTCTTCAGTTTGTTGATGTGGTGTGTCACACTGATTGATTTGCAGATATTGAAAAATCCTTGCATCCTTGGGATAAATCCCACTCGATCATGGTGCATGATCCTTTTAATGTATTGTTGGATTTGGATTGCTAGTATTTGTTGAGTATTTTTTGTGTCTATGTTCATCCATGATCTTAGCCTGTAATTTTCATTTTTTGTGGTACCTTTGGATTTGGTATCAGGGTGATGATGGCTTCATAGAATGAAATTTGGAAGTTTTCCTTCCTGTGAAGTCTTTTGGAACAGTTTCAGAAGGATAGGTCTTATTTCTTCTCTAAATGTTTGATAGAATTTACCTGTGAAACCATGTAGTCCTGGACTTTTGTTTGTTGGCATTTTTTTAACCAAGTTTTGATTTCAGTACTTGTGATTGGTCTGTTCATATTTCTATTTCTTCCTAGTTCAGTCTTGGGAGATTTTACCTTTATAAGAATTTGTCCATTTATTCCAGGTTGTCCATTTTATTGGCATATGGTTGCTTGTAGTAATCTCTTATGATTCTTTGAATTTCTGTGGTGTCAGTTGCAACTTCCCCTTTTTCAGCTCTAATTTTATTGAGTCCTCTTCTTTTTTTTCTTGATGAGTCTGGCAAAAGACTTACTAATTCAGTTTATCTTCTCAAAGAAACAGTTTTTAGTTTCATCGTTCTTTGCTATTGTTTTCTTTGTCTGTATTTCATTTACTTCTGCTCTGATCTTAATGATTTTTTTTTTCTTCCACTAGCTTTAGGTTTTGTTTGTTCTTCTTTCTCTAGTTGATTTATGGGAAAAGTTCAGTACAGTTCAGTTCAGTTGCTCAGTCATGTCCGACTCTTTGCAAACCCATGGTCTCCAGCATGCCAGATTCCCATTTTTCATTTCAGTTACTGTATTGTTCAACACTGTTTGTATTTTAGTTCTTCTAGGTCTTTGTTCCAGTTCTCTTGCCTGGAAAATCCCATGGACGGAGGAGCCTGGTAGGCTGAAGTCCATGGGGTCACTAAGCGTCAGACACGACTGAGCAACTTCACCTTCACTTTTCACTTTCACACATTGGAGAAGGGAATGGCAACCCACTCCAGTGTTCTTGCCTGGAGAATCCCAGGGACAGGGGAGCCTGGTGGGCTGCCATCTATGGGGTTGCACAGAGTCGGACACGACTGAAGCAACTTAGCAGCAGGTCTCTGTTAAACTTTTATTGTATCTTCTCAATCATTGCCTCCATTTTTTTCTGAGATCCTGGGTCATCTTCACTATCATTATTCTGAATTCTTTTTTTTGGAAAACTGCCCATCTCTGCTTCACTTAGTTGTTGTTTTTCTGGGGTTTTATACTGATCCTTCTTGTGGGACTTATTCCTTTGCCATTTCATTTTGTCTCACTTTCTGTGATTGTGTTTTCTGTTCCATGGGCTGTAAGACTGTAGTTCTTTTTGCTTCTCCTGTCTGCTCTGTTCAGTAAGAATTTTTCCTACCAACTTTTTGAACTGCAAGTATGATAAACTGATTCACTCTGTTTCTCAGGGGTTTTGGGGGGAGAGTTTTTGCTTGCTTTTTCAATTGGGAGTAGTTGCTCTGCCTTATCGTTTCATTTAACTTTCTCTGTTTCTATGAACTTAGGTGAAACATGTATCTATCACAATCCTGAAGAGGTGTTTTCATGTGGGATCATCCCTATATAGGCTGTATGTGCTAAATGTCTTCAGTGCCAGGGCGAAATTTGATTTGGACACCAGCTATACCTTTCCTTAGGGTGTACTGGCCACTATCACCTTGATAGAGGGTGTGGCTGGTGTTTGAGGAGCTAAAGCCTGCACAGGGTATGAGGTGGGAGTTCCTTTCTGCTCAGTGGCCCTGTCAGGGATGTGATCTGCTCCCAAGTTGCTGGAGCAGAAGCCCTGAAGTTGGACTCAAGCAGGCTTTGTTCCCCGTTAAAAGTGTGATTTTCCTTCTCCCTGAACTGGGGCCTTTGCCCCAGTGAAAGGGAGTGCTGATGTAATTTGAGGCCTGTGTGCTTACAGGGGTCCAATGTACTGCCTGTGTAAGCATCTATGATTCCACTCAGATGCACCCCAAGGTTGCACCCTTTACCCGATTGTGGTCATCCCAGATTAGTACAGTGCTGTGTGGAGCGAATGGTGCCGGAGCGTTCAGTTGGCTGGGACTGGAGTTCACGGTGGTTGTAAGAATTGAAGTGGCTGTGCTGCTAACAGAAGGGGGTTGCTTCTGGGGCGCTGCTTAAATGCTAACAGTGGCCACCACTGCCCCACCTGGACTACATCCCAGATGCCCAGACTGCCTCCGCATCCCTAGTTTAAGTTTTTTCCCAGTTGCTGGTGATGCTAGATCCACTGCCAAGCTGTGGCCTGAATTGAGCAGGGAAGATGCATTTGCTTACCTTAGATTGGGGAGTGCACTGAGGTGGCTGCAACAAGGACAGATCTCTCTCCACCCTCTCTGGGGGCAAGCCATACCCATGCATGCCCATGAGTGATGTCTTGTCTTCTCCAGCCTTTTTACTTGTCTAGCAGTTCTCCAAGTAGTCAAGGATATCTTGTCTTCCCTGCATAAGACCCCAAAACTGGAACATTAAGCTTCTGGCTTAACCCACTCATCCCCCTGGACAAGTGTCTGTCCTTGTACAGCCTTCTTTCCGTCTTAGTCCCTTCCCAGGAGCACAGGTCCCAACTCAATGTTTTTTGTTTTTGTTTTTGTTTTTTTCATGCTATTTGATTATGTGGGAATATTTTTTGTAGCCTTGGTTTGCTACAGTTTATCTGCCAGTTTTCAGATAGTTTTCCATGAGAATTGTTCCACATGTAGATGTATTTTTGACATATTTATGGGAGGAGGCAAGCTACACATCCTCTCTTCTTCCTCTGCCATCTTAATCCCCATCCAAATCACCTTATTTTCACTGTGACTCGTGTGTTTGTCTACGCCCCTAATCAGACTATAAGCATCTGATGGGTAGGGGCAGTATCTCACCTTCCCTACTTTTATATTCCTAGTTACACAGTTTTGGCACATCCACAGCATTTCAGTGAATGCTTTAAATCATGGATTAATTAAAAATAAAACCTCTTATGCCAAAGAACCAAATTAAAAAAAGTAAGATAATAGAGAATGTACTTACATTCCTAACCATGCATTGTCAGAGACTCCACTCCATATTACAGGTAACCAGATGGGTCCCAGGCAAAAGGAAGGGAGTGTAATAATGCAAGAAAAAGAGGAGAGTAAAAAAGCTGGCTTAAAACTCAACATTCAAAAAACAAAGATCATGGCATCTGGTCCCATCACTTCATGGCAAATAGATGGGAAACAATGGAAACAGTGATAGACTTTATTTTCTTGGGCTCCAAAAACACTGCAGATGGTGACTGCAGCCTTGAAATTAAGACACTTGCTCCTTGGAAGAAAAGCTATGGCCAACCTAGATATTAAAAAGCAGAGACATTACTTTGCCAACTAAGGTTCGTCTAGTCAAAGCTATGGGTTTTCCAGTAGTCATGTATGGATGTGAGAGTTGGACCATTAAGAAGGCTGAGAACTGAAGAATTGTAGCCTTTGAACTGTGGTGTTGGAGAAGACTCTTGAGACTCCCTTGGACTGCAATGAGATCCAACCAGTCCATCCTAAAGGAAATCAATCCTGAATATTCATTGGAAGGACTGATGCTAAAGCTGAAGCTCCAATAATTTGGCCACCTGATGAGAAGAGCTAACTCACTAGAAAAGACTCTGATGCTGGGAAAGACTGAAGGCAAGAGGAGAAGGGGATGACAGAGGATGAGATAGTTGGATGGCATCACCGGCTGGATGCACATGAGTTTGAGCAAGCTCCAGGAGTTGGTTACGGACAGGGAAGCCTGGCGTTCTGCAGTCCATGGGGTCTCAAAGAGTCAGACACGAATGAGTGACTGAAATGAACTGAATGTAAGAATTGTTGTTGGCAGCACTAGTGGTCCTAGCTTTTCATTATATCATGACATGCAAGAAAACGAGATTTTGTAATATTAAAAAATGAAACCTCCAGTCAATAAACTTAAGAAAAGGTAAATTCAAATGTGGATCACCTCTTGACTCTTGCTCTGACCTTGGTAAGTTAAGGCAAACACTGAACAGTTAACTATTAAATAATTAGCACCTACTCTTTACTAGTGTAACTCTTCCATTAAAATTGTAATAGGTTGAGAAATTGCAGATTCAACTTTCTCTGCATTACTCTCCCCTGTTCCCAGGAATAATCAAGTTAGCTATCGTTTAATTATGTAAACTCGAAATGCCATTAAAAAGCAGAGTCAATATTCTGAAACACCACAAGATGGGGATGTTACTCCATTTAAAATGGCCTTTTTTCTCCCTTTAAACTTTCTTCATAGGGCTTAATTAATACTTCCTCAAAAATCAAGAGTTCGAGACCCTCTATAGTTCCAAATGAAGTTAGACTCAAAACTATTTAAATAACAAAATTGTAACAGTGACTTGTAGTTAAAATGTGTCAGGGAAGTATGAGTTATGTTGCGTCTCCTCTCTCTTTGCACATTTGTCTTTTATATGCATCTTCACTCGTGTGTGTTTGTGTGCGTGGTGTGTGTGTTATCTTCCAGGTGTTGACTGTCCTTTCCTTCTGTTACTCTATTGTTCTATATGTGTGCCTCCCATGCTGTGACTCTGTTATCACCATAATTGTCTCTCTAAATTGTGTCCAGCTCCTGTTATAATCTCAGGATCAGTCATGTCTGCATTAGTCTTGTGAACATGTGTGTATGCCCTCCTTTCTGTTTCTATTCTTCTTTATCTCTTCTGTTTTTTCCATTAAAAAAATCTTAAGATAGCAGAAGATTCAGGTAGTTCACAGTCTCAAAAATATTTCTTTCTTTTCCCCACCCTTTAACTCTATTTAACTACTCCTATTTCTCTCCCTTAAATCCACTAAATGTTTGATTTTTTAAGTAGCCATTATTATTAAACCAAATTAAGATATAGAAAAACACTTTATGTGTTTTATATGTTCCCTGAGTAGGGTATAGGTATGTGTGAGAGAGAGAGTGTATGTTTATAAATACTTTTTGTTCCTCTGGATGCCTTGAAGTTGATACAAGAGAAATCTCCTATTCAATTGATTTACATGATTTGTGGACAGACTTAAGTAGAAAAGCAAATCTCATTTTGATCTACTATACCATTCAGAAATCACAGTGTGCAGGGAGAATTTGACTTAGTTATCTATTGATCAAAATTTTGTATTTTATCTAACATGGAACTGAGTTGCTTAATTTCACTTATCAAATTCATGAAATAATAAAATTTATTTTTTAAAAGTGACAATGGAGAGAACAAGATGGCGGAGGAGTGGGTGGACGTGGAGTACATCTCTCTCCACAGATACACCAGGAACACACCTTCAGACACAGAAGTGCATGCAGAACTCCTGCTGAGAGTGGACAAGAGTCTCTGACCAGCGCAAAAGAATATGTAGAACCATGCAAAAACCACTACAATATTGTAAAGAGTAATTAGCCTCCAACTAATAAAAATAAATGAAAAAAAAAAAAAAAAGAATATGTAGAACCAAATGAAACTTGGGAGGACTAAGGAAGTAGGGGGGAAAACGGGAGTGTTAGTAGGACTGGACCTGCACTTGATGGACGGGGGAACTGAAGCAGGGGTCCAATCCCCACATCGGGGCAATTATCTGAGTCTGAAGAGAAACATTTAAGGCTGAGAGTTAAACAGCTGATCTGTGGCAGCCTAAATGGAAGGAGAATCAGACAGTCCTTGCCACAGCCATGCATACCCGGATAGGGACGCAGGTCTCCTGGAAGGCACAGTGGCTGGGAGCTGGATTTTGGGGATTGTGGAGCAATCCCAGGGCAAGGGCTGCTGTTGACTGTGGAGAGACGGACTGAGGGGACGTGAGGGAGGAGATTGTGGTGGGAAATGCCTGTGGAGGAAAGCCAGGCAGCCATGGAAGCAAGGCGATACTGCTGAGTCATGAGTAGGGGGTGGAACCATCACCATAGCCTCTCTCCCCACACGCCAGCATCCGCAGCTGAACAGTAGAGAGGCTGGTCCACCAAACACCTGATGAACTGAACTACAGAGTAGGACTCCAGCCAGGGGGCCCCTCTATGTGATTGACGCGCTGAAAAACAGAGAAGGACTCCAGGCAAAGGAGCTCTCTAAGTGTCTGAACAGGCGAAGCTATGGAGAAAGACTGGCCAAAGAGGCCTTCTAATCGCCAGCTACAAGAGGCTCGAAAAAAGACTCTGATAAGGCCATAACTCCTGCGGTAGAGGCAATCTGTGTCCCTGAACATTTTGCGATGCCAGGGTCCCTGCAAATCAGGCAGCTGTACCACCTTCCTGCTCAATTCTCACTGGGGTAGAGCTGCAACAGGCAAAAAAATTCTTGCGTCTATGTGTACAGGGTCATATTGGTAGTGTCTGACTCCTCGCAACCCTGTAGACTGTGACCTACCAGGCTTCTCTGTCAGGGGGTTTCTCCAGGCAAGAATACTGGAGTGTATTGGCCAACACCGGTTGCCATACCCTTCCAGAGCACTATATTTCCTGCTGCCCTAGCCGCCAACCCCCCTGGGTACCTGGTGCTGCCAGAACCCTTGGAATCCAAGCAGCTGCACCACCTCCACATCTGGTCCTCACAGGGGCAAACCCAAGTCCTCCAGGGCATCCTCAGGAGCAAACCCCAGTGGACGACCCACATGCAGAGGTGGAAATAAAACCACAACTGAAACCCAGGGCCAGTGTGGCTAAGGAAGAAGACCCTAAAACTTCCCACCAGCTGTACAAGCTGCAGATTAAATCCACAAGATCAACTAGGCAGACTCTGTCTATGGAATATACAAAAGGACATTGAGAGCTCCCACAAAAGAAAACGCACTAGTTCTGATGGCTGTGGACATTGGAGGCAAGAACACATAGGAGTAGGACCAGATTAGAATCTGAGCTGCCCCCACAGCAGGTCCAGAGATCAGCACAGTGTTGGAGGGCATCCTAGGGAGGTGAGTAGACCATGATTCCCAGCAGGGAAGGACTCTGACAGCAGTGACTCAAGAAAAATATTTACTCTTCTGATGTTTTGATTTGTTCTGTAGATTATTTTGGATCTTTTCTTTTTTCTTTTTCTTTTTCCCCCCTCTGTTGTATTTGTCAATTTTATTGACACTATGATATCTAATTAAAATTTTGAGCATTTTTTTTTCTAAGTCACATTTTTTATTCTTGTTATAAATCTCTGACTCTACATTGGGCTTTTGCTCTTCTGGGGAGTCCCCCCCCCACCTCTTTTTTCTCTTTAATTTTAATTTTTTAAGCCTATTATTATTTTGTCTACATTTATACCTTCCTTTGCTTTTCCTACTGTTCTTTTCCCTTGCAGTTAACCTTTAATGTATATAAATCTTCTTTATCTGCCTCTATTTAACTTTGCATATCTACTCTTTCTTTCTATTCTTTCTTTCCTTCTTTCTCAACATATTTGTTAGTTTTATTTTCATTGCCTTATTCCCGAACTGGCATCTTCTTGACTTTTGTTTTCCAGTTCATGCATTAGTTAGTTTTATTCTGGTAGATATAATTTATGGTTTCCTCTGTTCACCAGATCAATCTATTGTACTTTATTTTTGTTGGACTGACTTGATTTTGCTTATGGGTGTATATGTATATGTGTATATTCTGTATACACATAAGTGTAATCACACTTATTACTGTTGTTATAAACCACTGCCTCTATGTTGGACTTTTGAAGTTCTGTAGAGTTTTTTTTGTCTTTTTCCCTCTTTCTTCTTTTTTTTTTTTTTAATTTTGATTTTTTTAAGCCTACAATATTTTTCTACATTTATTCCTTTGTTTGCCTTTCCTACTGTTCTTTTCCCCTTGCAGTTAATCTTTAATGTATATAAATCTTCTTCATCTTCTTCTATGTAACTTTGCATATATATCTTTTCTTTTCTTTCTTTCCTTTTCTCTCAACATATTTGTTAGCTTAGTTTCCATTGCTTTATTCCCCCACCTGTCACCTTGCTTTAGTTTTGCTTTACAGTTTCTGCTTTAGTTAGTTTTGTTCTTAACTGGTAAATATAATTTATTTCCTTTGTCCACCAGGTCAATCTATTCTACTTTATTTTTGTTGGACTGTTTTGACTTTGTTCATGGGTATATATGTACATGTGTATATTCCATTATTTTAATTATTATTTGCCTGATTTTATAACTGCCATTGGTCTGGAGTTCATGTTTGGTTTCTCGTTTATGGATATTTGTTTTAATCTCACTTAATGCCATAAAAAACCACTTGTGGAATCTTTGTTCCTGACCAGAGATTAACCTTTGAGCCTTTGGAGTGGGAACACGGACTCCAAGACCCTAGACTACCAGAGAACTAACCCTAGGGAGTATCAAATAGTGAGAATTCACACAAAGGAAACCACTTGAATACAAGACCCAGCATGACCCGACCACCAGAAGCACCCTATGAAGGCCGCCTCATCTAAACAACAAACAAAACTAAAATACAAACCCAATCATCGGCAGACAGGATTACCACCTCACTCAGCCTTACCCACCAATGGAAAAACAAACAACATACAAATAATTAGCACAAATCTTACACTATCCGAAACACACAAACCACTGGACCAACCTTAGGATGGGAGAAACCAAAAGGAAGAAAGAATTCAACCTTGAAGCCTGGGAAAAGGAGACCTCAAATGCAATAAGTTTTTAAAAAAAAGAAAGAAAGAAAAAGAAAAGGCAGAGAAATACTACAAAAATGAAGGAACAAACTAGAAACAAATAAATGAGTAGGAAATAGGCAATCTACCTGAAAAAGAATTCAGAATAATAATAGTAAAGATTATAAAAAACCTTGAAAACAAAATAGAGAAAATGCAAGAATCAATTAACAAAGACCTAGAAGAATTAAAGAATAAACATACAGAAACAAACAACACAATTACTAAAATTAAAAATACTCTAGAAGGAATCAATAGCAGAATATCTGAAGAAGAAGAATGAATCAGTGAGCTGGAAGATAAAATGGTAGAAATAATTTCTGAAGAGCAGAATAAAGTAAAAAGAATGAAAAGAACTGAGGATAGTCTCAGAGACCTCTGAGACATTATCAAATACATGAACTTTTGAACTGTAGGGGTCCTGGAAAAAGAAGAGAAAAATAAAGGGTATGAGAAATTTTTTGAATAGATTATAGTTGAAAATTTCCCCAACATGAAAAAGGAAATAGTCAGTCAAGTACAAGAGGCACAAAGAGTCCCATACTGGATAAACCTAAGGAGAAACAGGCCAAGACACATATTAATCAGACTAACAAATACTAAACACAAAGAAAGAATATTAAAAGCACCAACAGAGAAGCAACAAGGAAAATACAACGGAAACCCCATACACTTAACAGCTGATCTTTCAATAGAAACTCTGCAGGCTAGAGGGAATGGCAGGATATATTTAAAGTACCAAAAGGGAAAATTTTACAACCAAGATTACTGTACCCGGCAAGGATCTCATTCAAAATTGATGGAGAAATAAAAAGCCTTTCAGACAAGCAAAAGTTAAGAGAATTCAGTACCACCAAACCAGCTTTACAACAAATGTTAAAGGGACTTATATTGTCAAGAAATAGAATAAAAAAATCTACAAAATCAACCCCAAACAGTTAAGAAAATGGCAATAAGAACATGTATACCAATAATTACTTTAAATGTAAATGGTTTAAATGTTCCAAACAAAAGACACATACTGGCTGAATGGATACAAAAACAAGATCCATATATATGCTCTCTACAAGAAACCCACTTCAGACCTAAAGACACATATAGACTAAAAGTGGGAGGATGGAAAAATATGTTCCATGCAAATGGGAAGCAAAAGAAAGCTGGAGTAGCAATCTTCATATCAGACAAAATAGACCTTAAGATAAAGAAGATTACAAGAGGTAAGAAAGGACACTACATAATGATCAAGGGATCAATCCAAATGAAGACATAACAATTGTAAATATCTATGTATCCAACATAGGAGCACCTCAATATATAAGACAAACACTAACAGACATAAAAGAAGTTGACAGTAACACAATAATAGTAGGAGACATTAGCACCCCCACTGAAACCAAAGGACAGATCATCAAACAGAAAATGAATAAGGAAACACAAGTCTTAAATGATACATTACATGAGATGGATCTCACTGATATTTTCAGGACTTTCCATCCAAATGCAGAAGAATATAGTTTATTCTCAAGTGCATATGGAACATTCTCCAGGATAGACCATGTCTTGGGTCACAAATCAAACCTCAGTAAATTTAAGATTGAAATCAATCAACCGTCTTCTCTGACCACAATGCAATGAAACTAGATATCAGTTACAAGGAAAAAACCTCTAAGAAACACAAACACATGAAGATTAAACAACACATTGCTAAATAACCAACAGGTTACTGAAGAAATCAAAAGGGAAATAAAAAAAAAATTCTAGAAACAAATGACAATGAAAACACAACAACTCAAAACCTATGGGATGCAACAAAAGCAGTTCCTAGGAGGAAAGTTTATAGTAATACAATCCTACCTCAAGACATCTAAAACAACTGGAAAAAGGACAGACAAACAAAAAAACAAAAACAAAATTAGTAGAAGGAAAGAAATCATAAAGATATGAGGAGAAATAAAGGAAAAAGAAATGAAAGAAACAATAGTAAACATTAATAAAATGAAAAGCTGGTTCCTTGAGAAGATTAACGAAGACGACAAACCGTTAGCCAGACTCATCATGAAAAACAGAGAAGAATCAAATCAACAAAATTACAAATGAAAATGGAGAGGTTACAACAGACAATGCAGAAATACAAAGGATTATAAGAGACTATTATGAACAGTTCCGTTCAGTTCAGTCGCTCAGTCATGTCAGACTCTTTGCAACCCCATGAACCGCAGCACGCTGGGCCTCCCTGTCCATTCCCAACTCCCGGAGTCCACCCGAACCCATGCCCATTGAGTCGATGATGCCATCCAACCATCTCATCCTCTGTCGTCCCCTTCTCCTCCTGCCCTCAATCTTTCCCAGCATCATGGTCCTTTCAAATGTGTCACCTCTTCGCATCAGGTGGCCAATTTATTGGAGTTTCAGCTTCAGCATCAGTCCTTCCAATGAACACTCAGGACTGATCTCCTTTAGGATGGACTGGTTGGATCCGCTTGCAGGCCAAGGGACTCTCAAGGGTCTTCTCCAACACCACAGTTCAAAAGCTAATATTCTTCGGTGCTCAGCTTCCTTTATAGTCCAACTCTCACATCCATACATGACCACTGGAAAAACCATAGCCTTGACTAGAGGGACCTTTGTTGGCAAAGTAATGTCTCTGCTTTTTAATATGCTATCTAGTTTGGTCATAACTTTCCTTCCAAGGAGTAAGTGTCTTTTAATTTCATGTCTGCAATCACCATCTGCAGTGATTTTGGGGCCCAGAAAAATAAAGTCAGCCACTGTTTCCACTATTTCCCCATCTATTTCCCATGAAATGATGGGACCAGATGCGATGATCTTAGTTTTCTGAATGTTGAGCTTTAAGCCAACTTTTTCACTCTCCTCTTTCACTTTCATCAAGAGGCTTTTTAGTTCCTCTTCACTTTCTGCCATAAGGGTGGTGTCATATGCATATCTGAGTTTATTGATATTTCTCCTGGCAATCTTGATTCCAGCTTGTGCTTCTTCCAGCCTAGCATTTCTCATGATGTACTGATGTACTCTGCATATAAGTTAAATAAGCAGGGTGACAATATACAGCCTTGACATACTCCTTTTCCTATTTGGAATGAGTCTGTTGTTCCATGTCCAGTTCTAATTGTTGCTTCCTGACCTGCATACAGGTTTCTCAAGAGGCAAGTCAGGTGGTCTGGTTTGCCCATCTCTTTCAGAATTTTCCACAGTTTATTGTGATCCACACAGTCGAAGGCTTTGGCGTAGTCAATAAAGCAGAAATAGACGTTTTTCTGGAACTCTCTTGCTTTTTTGATGATCCATCGGGTGTTGGCAATTTGATCTCTGGTTCCTCTGCTTTTTCTAAATCCAGCTTGAACATCTGGAAGTTCATGGTTCATGTATTGCTGAAGCCTGGCTTGGAGAATTTTGAGCATTACTTTACTAGCATGTGAGATGAGTGCAATTGTGCAGTAGTTTGAGCATTCTTTGGGATTGTCTTTCTTTGGGATTGGAATGAAAACTGACCTTTTCCAGTCCTGTGGTGATGCTTCCTAAGGCCCCCCCTGCCTTCACATTCCAGGATGTCTGGCTCTAGGTGAGCGATCACACCATCATGATTATCTGGGTCATGAAGATCTTTTTTGTGCAGTTCTTCTGTGTATTCTTGCCACCTGTTCTTAATATCTTCTGCTTCTGTTAGGTCCATACCATTTTTGCCCTTTATTGAGCCCACCTTGCATGAAATGTTCCCTTAGTATCTCTGATTTTCTTGACGAGATCTCTAGTCTTTCCCATTCTATTGTTTTCCTCTTATTTCTTTGCATTGATCGCTGAGGGAGGCTTTCTTATCTCTTCTTGCTATCCTTGGAACTCTGCATTCTAATGGGTATATCTTTCCTTTTCTCCTTTGCTTTTCACTTCACATCTTTTCACAGCTATTTGTAAGGCCTCCTCAGACAGCCATTTTGCTTTGTTGCACTTCTTTTTCTTGGGGATGGTCTTGATTCCTGCCTCCTGTACAATGTCATGAACCTCCATCCATGGTTCATCAGGCACGCTATCAGATCTAGTCCCTTAAATCTATTTCTCACTTCCACTGTATAGTCATAAGGGATTGATTTAGGTCATACCTCAATGGTCTAGTGGTTTTCTCCACTTTCTTCAATTTCAGTCTGAATTTGGCAATAAGGAGTTCCTGATCTGAGCCACAGTCAGTTCCCAGTCTTGTTTTTGCTGACTGTATAGAGCTCTCCATCTTTGGCTGCAAAGAATATAATCAATCTGATTTTGGTGTCAATCATCTGGTGATGTCCATGTGTAGAGTCTTCTCTTGTGTTGTTGGAAAAGGGTGTTTGCTATGACCAGCGCGTTTTCTTGGCAGAACTCTATGACCCTTTGCCCTCCTTCATTCTGTAGTCCAAGGGCAAATTTGCCTGTTACTCCAGGTGTTTCTTGACTTCCTACTTTTGCATTTCAGTTCCCTATAATGAAAAGGACATCTTTTTTGGGTGTTAGTTCTTAAAGGTCTTGTAGGTCTCCATAGACTGTTCAACTTCAGCTTCTTCGGCATTACTGGTCAGGGCATAGACTTGAATTGCCATGATACTGAATGGTTTGCCTTGGGAACAAACAGAGATCATTCTGTCGTCTTTGAGATTGCATCCAAGTACTGCATTTCAGGCTCTTTTGTTGACCTTGATGGCTACTCCATTTCTTCTAAGGGACTCCTGCCCACAGTAGTAGATTTAATGGTCATCTGAGTTAGATTCACCCATTCTAGTCCATCTTAGTTCACTGATTCCTAGAATGTTGATGTTCACTCTTGTTATCTCCTGTTTGACCACTTCCAATTTGCCTTGATTCATGGACCTAACATTCCAGGTTCCTATGCAATATTGCTCTTTATAGCATGAAATCTCGCTTCTATCACCAGTCCCATTCAGAACTGAGTGTTGTTTTGCTTTGGCTCCATCCCTTCGTTCTTTCTGGAGTTATTTCTCCACTGATATCCAGCAGCATATTGGGCACCTACCGACCTGGGGAGTTCATATTTCAGTGTCCTATCTTTTTGCATTTTCATACTGTTCATGGGGTTCTCAAGGCAAGAATACGGAAGTGGTTTGCCATTCCCTTCTCCAGTGGACCACATTCTTCATACCTATTCACCATGACCCGTCCACCTTGGGTGGCCCCACACGGCATGGCTTAGTTTCATTGAGTTAGACAAGGCTGTGGTCCATGTGATCAGACTGGCCAGTTGTCTGTGACTGTAGTTTCAGTCTGTCTGCCCCCAGATCCCCTCTCTCAGTGCCTACTGTCTTACCTGGGTTTCTCTTACCTTGGACATAGGGTCTCTCCTCACGGCTGCTCCAGCAAAGCAGAGCCACCGCTTCTTACCTCAGACAGGGGGTAACTCCTCTCGGCCGCCGCCCCTGACCTTGGACGTGAGGTAGCTCCTCTAGGCCGTGCTCATGTGCGGTCACAGCCACCAAGTTATGAACAACTATTTATGTTGTCGGGCATAATAGTTATGAGCAACTATTTCACAATAAAATGGATAACCTCAAAGAAATGGACAGACTTTGAACAACCCAATTACAAGCACTAAAATTGAAGCTGTGATCAAAAATCTCCCCCAAAACAAAAGCCCAGGACCAGATGGCTTCACAGGAGAATTCTATCAAACACTTAGAGAAGAGCTAATGCCTATCCTTCTAAAACTCTTTCAAAAAATTGCAGATGAAGGAACACTTCCAAACTCATTCTATGAGGCCACCATCACCCTGAAACCAGAACCAGACAAAGACAACACAGAAAAAGAAAACTATAGGCCAATATCACTGATGAACATAAATGCAAAAATCCTCAACAAAATTTTAGCAAGCAGAATTCAGAAACTCATCAAAAAGCTCATACATCATGATCAAATTGGGTTTATTCCTGGAATGCAAGGACTCTTCAATATATGCAAATCAATCAATGTGATATACCATATTAACACATTGAAAGATTAAAAACCATATGATAATCTCAATAGAAGCAGAAAAAGCCTTTGACAAAATTCAGCACCCACTTATGATTAAAACTCTTCAAAAAATATTCAGAGAAGGAAACTACCTCAACATAGTAAAGGCCATGTATGACAATCCTACAGCAAACATTATTCTCAATGGTGAAATACTGAAAGCATTCCCCCTAACATCAGGAACAAGACAAAGGTGTCCACTTTCACCACTATTCTTCTGCATAGTTCTGGAAGTCCTAGCTATAGCAATCAGGGAAGAAAAAGAAATAAAAGGAATCCAGAACGGAAAAGAAGTAAAGCTCTCATTGTTTGCAAATGACATGATACTGTACATTAAAAACCCTAAAGATAATATTAGAAAATTACTAGAGCTAATCAGTCAATTTAGCAAAATTGCAGGATACAAAATCAATACATAGAAATCACTTGCATTTCTATATACTAACAAAGAAAATCAGAAAAAGAAATTAAGGAATCAATCCCATTCACCATTACAACAAAAAGAAATATTTAGGAATAAACTTGCCTAAGGAGACAAAAGAACTATACACAGAAAATTATAAGAAACTGATGAAAGAAAACAAAGATGACATAAACAGATGGAGAGATACTCCATGCTCTTGGGTAGGAAGAATCAATACTGTGAAAACGACTATACAGACAAATGCAATCTACAGATTCAATGTTATCCATATCAAATTACCAAGGGGATTTTTCAAGGAACTAAACCAAAAAAAATTCACAATTCATACGGAAACACAAAAGACCCCAATATCCAAAGAAGTCTTGAGAAAGAAGAAGGGAGCTGGAGAAATCAATCTTCCTGACTTCAGATTATACTACAAGGCTACAGTTATGAAGACAGTACGGTACTGGCACAAAAACAGAAATATAGACCAATGGAACAAGATAGAAAGCCCAGACATAAACCCATGCACCTATGGGTTCCTTATTTTTTACAATGAAGGCAAGAATATACAACGAGGCAAAGACAGCCTCTTCAAAGAATGGTGCTGGGAAAAGTGGACAGCTACATGTAAAAGAATGAAATTAGAACACTTCCTAACACCATACACAAAGATAAAGTCAAAGTGGATTAAAGATCTAAATGTAAGACCAAACACTGTAAAAGTCTTAGAGGAAAACATAGGCAGAACACTTGATGACATAAACCAAAGCAAGGTCCTCTATGACCCAGCTCCTAGAGTAATGGAAAGAAAAACAAAAGTAAACAAGAGGGACCTGATTAAACTTAAAAGCTTTTGCATAGCAAAGGAAACTATAAGCAAGGTGAAAAGACAACCCTTAGAATGGGAGAAAATAATAGCAAATGAAACAACTGGCAAAGGATTAATCTCCAAAATATATAAGCAGCTCACATAACTCAATACCAGTAAAACAAGCAACCCAGTCAAAAATTGGGAAGACAACCTAAACAGACATTCTTCCAAAGAAGACATACAGATGACTAACAAACACATGAAAATCTGCTCAACATTGGTCATTATTAGAAAAATGCAAATGAAAACCACAATGAGATATCACCTCACACCAGTCGGAATGGCCCTCATCAAAAAGTCTACAAACATTAAATGCTGGAGAGGGTGTGGAGAAAAGGGAACACTCTTACACCGTTGGTGGGAATGTAAATTGATACAGCCACTATGGAAGATGGTATGGAGATTCCTTTAAAAACTTGGAATAAAACCACCATATGACCCAGCAATCCCAGTCCTAGGCATATACCCTGAGGAAACCAAAATTGAAAAAGACACATGTATCCCATTGTTCATTGCAGCACTATTTTCAATAGCTAGAACATGGAAGCAACTTAGATGTCCATCAACAGATGAATGGATAAAGAAGTTGTGGTATATATACACAATGGAATATTACTCAGCCATAAAAAGGAATGCCTTTGAGTCAGTTCTAATGAGGTGGATGAACCTAGAACCTATTATACAGAGTGAAGTGTGTCAGAAAGAGAAAGATAAATATCATATTCTAATGCACATATACGGAATCTAGAAAAATGGTACTGAAGAATGTATTTACAGGGCAACAAAGGAGAAACAGGCATAGAGAACAGACTTATGAACATGGGGAAAGGGGAGGAGAGGGTGGGAGGTATGGAAAGAGTAACATGAAAACTTACACTACCATATGTAAAATATATAGCCCACAGGAATTTGCTGTATGGCTCAGGAAACTCAAACAGGGGCTGTGTATCAACCTAGAGGGGTGGGATGGGGAGGGAGATGGGAGAGAGGTTCAAAAGGGAGGGGATATATGTATACCTATGGCTGATTCATGTTGAGGTTTGACAGAAAACAATAAAATTATGTAAAGCAATTACCTTCAATAAAAAAATAAATTAAAAAAAAGTAACCATGTCCCCTCTTACTACTCCTATTCAACATCATATTGAAAGTTCTGGCTAATGCAACAAAATGAGAAACAGAAATAAAAGCATATGGGTTAGGGAAGAAATAAAATTGCCTTTGTTCACAGATAACATGATTGTTTATGTACAAAATCTGAACAAATTGCACTGTGTAAGGCTAACATACAAAAATGAATTGCTTTCCAGCTACTAGCAATGAATTGTTGGAATTTGAAATTAGAAAAAACTCCACCATTTACAATGGCACCAATAAAAAATGAAATACTTGGGCATAAACCCAGTAAGACATGTACAAGATCTACATGAGGAAAACTACAAAACTCTGATAGAAAATCAAAAAAGATTTAATAAATGGAGAGATAGTCAATGTTTAAGGATAGGAGGACCTCAATATTGACAAGATGTCAGTTCTTCCCACTCTGATCTATAGTTTCAATGAAATGTCAATCAGTATCCCAGCAAGTTATTTTGTGGATACTGACAACTTGATTCTATAATTTATATGGAGAGGTAAAAGACACAGAATAGAAAGAACAATATTGAAGCTGAAGAATAGGAAGAGAACCAATACCACATGACTTACTATGAAACTATATAATCAAAATAGTGTGGTGTTGGCAAAAAAAAATAGACAAATAGTTTACTGGAAACAAATAAGAAGCCCTAATAGATGCACACAGGTGTAGTGAACTGACCTTGGACAAAGGACCAAAGACAATTCTAGAGAAACGGGACACTCTTCAATAAATGGTGTGGACCTACTGGACACCCATTTGCAAAGAAATGTATCTGGACAGACTTTACAAGCTTTATACAAAATTAACTCAAATTGCTTTATAGGCTTAAATGTGAAATGCAAAATTATAAGACTTCCAGAAGATAGTATTGTAGAAAATCTAGGTGATCTTGGGTTTGGTGAAGACTTTTTTATTTTTTTAAATTAATTTATTTTGAGAATAATTACTTTACAATATTGTGATGATTTTTGCCATACTTAAGCATGAATCAGCCACAAGTATACATATGTCTCCCTATCCTGAATCCCCCTCCCACCTCCTCCCCACCTATCCCTCTGGGTTATCCCAGAGTGCCAGCTTTGGGTGCCCTGCTTCATGCACCAAACTTGCACTGGTAACCTATTTTACAAATGGTAATGTACATGTTTCAGTGGTATTCTCTCAAATCCCGCCCCCCCCACCTTCTCCTGCTGAGTCCAAAAATCTGTTCTTTACATTTGTGTCTCCTTGGCTGTCTTGCATGTAGGATCATTGGTATCGGGTGAACACTTTTTTAGATACAACACCAAGAATATTTAAGAAAATATTTAAGAAAATATTGGTAAATTGGACTTCATTAAAATTTCTGCTCTTCCAAAAATACTGGTAATGAAAAACCACAGACTATGAGAAAGTATTTACAAATCAAAAATCATATATTTCATAAAAGAACATTTATCGTGCATCCAAAATATATTAAGAACACTTAAAACCCAAGACTAAGAAAACAAATAATCCAATTTAAAACTAGGCCATCTAAATGTGCAGCTCATCAAAGAAAACATATAAATGACAAATAAGCTTATGAAAACATACTCATCATTAAATATTATGGAATTATAAATTAAAACAGTGAAATCACTACATTAGAATGGCTACTATGCATAATACTGACAGAGCCAAATACCAGTGAGAGTTTGAATAACAGGAACTCTCACTCATGGCTAGTAAGAATGCAAAATGATACAACTACTTTGGAAAACAGTACGGTAGTTTCTCACAAAGCTAAACATAATCTTACTGTAGGGTTCAGCAATTGCAATCCTAGTTATTTACCCAAGTGAGCTGAAAATTTATGTCCACACAAAACCCTGCATACAAATGTTTATAGCAGTTTCATTCATAACTGCCAAAAATTGGAAGAAATCAAAATGTCCTTCAATAGTGTAAAGAAAACTAAGATCATGGCATCTGGTCCCATAACTTCATGGCAAATAGATGGAGAAACAGTGGAAACAGCGGCAGACTTTATTTTTGTGGGCTCCAAAATCACTGCAGATGGTGACTGCGGCCATGAAATTAAAAGATGCTTACTCCTTGGAAGAAAAGCTATGACCAACCTAGACAGCAGATTAAAAAACAGAGACATTACTTTCCGACAAAGGTCCATCTAGTCAAGGCTATGGTTTTTCCAGTAGTCATGTATGAATGTGAGAGTTGGACTATAAAGAAAGCTGAGCACCAAAGAATTGATGCTTTTGAACTGTGGTGTTGAAGAAGACTCTTGAGAGTCCCTTGGACTGCAAGGAGATCCAACCAGTCCATCCTAAAGGAAATCAGTCCTGAATATTCATTGGAAAGACTGATGTTGAAGCTGAAACTCCAATACTTTGGTGTTACTTAATAATAGTGTTTAATTATCAGTTCACTGATTATAACAAATGTGCAACACTAATGCAAGATATTAGTAACTGGGTAAACTGTTGGGGGAACTTGCCTGGTGGCTCAGTGGTAAAGACTCTGCCTGCAATGAAGGAGACACAGGTTTGATCTCTGGATCAGGAGGATCCCCTGGAGAAGGAAATGGCAATGCACTCCAGTAATTTTGCTTGGGAAATTCCATGGACAGAGGGGCCTGGCAGGCTACAGTCCATGAGGTGGCAAGGATCCGACATGACTTAGCAATGAACCCACCACCATCAATCTGTGGGGGTGTGGGAGCAGTAGGGAAGAGGAGGCATATGAGAATTCTCTATACCTTCTGTATAATTTTTCTGTATACTCAGAACTCTTCTAAAAATAAGTCTATTAATAAAAAACAGGTAATCTTATCACATTTTATGATACTTTGTAATGGATATTATTAAAAGTGGCTTTGTGAAATTAACTGGAGCTCTAGTATAACATTGTCAGTTTCAAATAAAACTCTGCATAAGGTGCATACATCTAGGTAGTCTAGTCATCTAAGGTACTTTTGACATTTTAAGGGATTTTATTAGAAAATCTTTTCATTACCTACACAGTCCAAGCTTCTATTGTGGATGTGGGAAACTCTAATGATCTTAATATTGAAGATGGAATTATGACCCTAAACTCCAAATCAGGGGTTGTCTTATTTATCTTAACATATCCTACCTTAACTAACCTTTGTATAAACTTTAAAAATTTTTGTCAAATAAATGATTGAATAAAGAAATTACTGAATGAAGTAAATCAATGCATATGTGGGTTGCATAACAACTTCTAATTGAGTCCTCCTTGTAATTTCTGGTTTTGAATTACAGCCAATAAATAAAGTATTTGATATTCATCATTCCTCCTCTTTGATTTTTCTGAGCAAAAAGATAATTATAAACCCAATCTACAAAATTTTTAATTCACTTTGGCTAAAAATTTTAAAAAGACTCCAAAGATGTAAATCACAGTTAGCATTTTAAAGATAAACTCAAACAAATGGAGACCTGTTGTCATGAATGTTTTAAGAAAATAAATCTCATGAGATCTGAATCAAAATGGTAGAGTAGAAGATACTGAGCTCCTGTCCTTCATTGACACACCAAAATACAACTTGATGTAGCACAACTATCTCAAGAACGACTTGAAGACCAAAAGGGATATTCTACAACTAAGAATATTTTTTAAAGGCCACATCAAGAAGGGTAAGAGGGGAAGAGATGCCGTCTAGTCAGAACCCACACTCCCAATTGGCAACCCACAAGCAGGAGGGATATCACAATTGTGGAGGTCCCTCTCGAGGAATGAGGGGTCTGAACCCCACAGTTGCCCCCCAGCATGGGAGACCTTCATCAGGAAGACTAGCCTACATAATATCTGGTTTATGTCCAGGAGAGTTGAATGGTTATGGGAAACCAAAATTCCACTCTTGAAGAGCTTATGCACACACCTGCTCCAAGTTCCAGTACTGAATCAGCAGGTTGAAAAGCACTTGGTCATACAAGAAAGAGATTCATTGACTGATTTTATAGTATGCACCAGAGGGGCAGGGATCTGACAGAATTTTCTCCTGGACTGGAAATGAAGGCAGGCAGCATTATTTTGCTCTCCTTCCACCTAGCTGCCCCAGCACTGGCAGGCACCATTTCTGTCACCCTTCATCAACCTAGCTAACACTGTGCCTTGCCCAAGCATACCCCTGAGTACCACCACTTCTCAATTCACTATACCAGCTGCTCCTCCAAAGTGGCCTGTACTTCATCCCACTTGGGAGGCAGCACTGGCCAGCCACAGCACTCCTCCAAGTAGTTCCTGCTCCAGGGAATCAGTCCTATCCCACCTGGTGAGTGGTCTTGAACAGCATCAGTGCCCCATCAAAAGCTCTTGCTGCAGGGGACAAGTCCAACACACTAGCATGCCTGCAGCAATCTCAGCCCAACCACAAGAACAGGGGGCACACAGCCCACAGAGGGGATAGACCTGGAGTACCTAGATAAAGTGACCATAGGGAATTGTGCCACTGGGCCCCAAAGGACATATTCTACATGAGGCTACTCTTTCAAGACTGGGAAATGTAGTTGATATATCTAATATATAGAAATAAACACAGAGAGAATTAGGTAAAATGAAGAGACAAAATACCTTACAAACAAAAGAACAAGACAACACTTCAAGGAAAAAAATAAGTAAAACAGAGATAAACAGAAATAAAGAATTCAAAGAAACAGTCATAAAGATCCTCACAAAACATGGAAGAAGAATGGATGAATTCACTGAGAATGTCAGCAAAGAGAAAATATTAAAAATAATCAGAACTGAAGGCAATAACTGAAATGAAAAACATGCTACAGGAAATCAACAGCAGATGAGAGGATGCAGAAGAATAAAGGCAGGATAGAAACACAATCAGAAAAGCAAAAGGAAAAAGAATTGCCCAAAACAAGATTAGTTTAAGCAACCTCTGGGACAACATCAAGCATACTAACATTTGCATTGTAATGATCCCAGAAGGAGAAGAGACAGAGGACAGAAAACCTACTCAAAGAATTAATGGTTGAAAATTATCCTAACCTGGCAAAGGAAAACAGGTATCCAATTCCAGGAAGCAAAGATTACCAAAAAGAATAACCTAAAGTGACCCACACCAAGAAACACTATAGTTAAAATGTCAAAAGTTAAAGATAAATACAAACTTAAAAGCAGCAAGATAAAAATCAGTTATGTACAAGGGAGCCCCCATAAGACTATCATCTGTTTTCAGCAGAAAGGTTATAGACCAAAAGAGACTGGCATAATATATTCAAAGTGAAAGTGCTCAGTTATGTCTGGCTCTTTGAGACTCCATAGACTGTAGCCTGCCAGGCTCCTCTGTCCATGGAATTCTCTAGGCAAGAAAACTGGAGTGCATTGCCATTCCCTTCTCCAGGGGATCTTCATGGTCCAGGGATTAAACTCGAGTCTCCTGCATTGCAGGCAGATTCTTCACCATCTGAGCCAACAGGGAAGTACTCAAAGGTAAAAACTTACAACCCAAAACATCCTAACCAGCAAAGTTATCATTCAGAATTGAAATACAGATAAGGAATTTCCTTGACAAGCAAAGCTAAAGAAATTCATCACCACTGAAGTGTCCTTACCAAAAAAAAAAAAAAAAAAAAAAAGTGTTTATTTTAAAGAAAGAAAAAGTTCTAACTACAAACAAAATTATGAAAGAAAAAAAAAAAACTCACTGGTAAAGGCAAATATATATGAAAGATAGTGGATCAACTACCCATAAAACTGGAAAGAAGGTTAAAAGATAAAAGTAGTAAAAACCAAAAGCATCCAAAATAAAGTACTACACAAAATTTTAAAATATAAATTATCAAAACCATAAAACATTAGCAAGGGTGTAAAAATGCAGTTATTTTTAATTGAGTTCAAACTTAAGTGACCATCTACTAAAAATCAACTTCTATATACATAGATTGTTATATAGTAACCTCAAGGTAACCAAAAACAAAAAACCAATAACAGATACTCAAAAAATAAGAAGAAAGGAATAAAAATTAATACCAAAGAAAGTCATCAAATAACATGAGAATAGAACGAGAAGAAAGGGACAAGAATTTTAAAGACAACCAAAAAGCAGTAAAATGGCAAGAAATACATATTTATTAATAATTATCTTGAATGTAAATGGACTAAATGTTTAAGTAAAGACATAGTATGAATAAATAGATATAAAGCAAGACCTACATACAAGATGACTACAAGAGACTCACTTTAGATCTAGAAACACACACAAAATTAAAGTGAACTGAAGGAAAAAGATATTCCATGCAAATGGAAATGAAAAGAAAGCAGGAATGGCATATTTACATTAGACAAAATACATTTTAAAACAAAGAATGTTAAAAGAGAAGAGTATTACATAATGTTAAGGGGATCAATCCAACAAGAGGATATAATACTTGTAAATAACTATGCATTCAACATAGAAGCCCCTACAAATCCCTGTGAATTTCAGCATAAAATGTCATTGAAATTCAGGCATATTACCTGTCTCATGTTTATTGTCTAATTCTTTCTGGATTTGCATTGTTCTTTTTAAGATTCTAAATTGGTGTATTTTGATGGCAAAATGTGGTTCTTTGAAATCAGAGAAATCAAATAAAAGGCTTCATTCCAAAAATCATCATACTTATTGTTAAAGATAGTTCCTTAAGGGTTAGAACAGTGCCCACAAGCACTGAGTAAATATTTATTGAATGCATAAATGAAAATTTCTAAAAGTATTTTTATTGCTATTTGGTAGTATGATCAGCACTCACCCTACAACAATTCAGTGTGAAAAGAATCATGGAGCCTTATGGTTGAAAAGGTAATCTCATTCAACAAATATGGTGACTGAACCCCTTCTTTAAAAAGGCCTAGTGAATAGGCTGTCTAATGAATCTTCTAGCTCTAAAAGTGATGGAAAACTCCATACTTTTGAAGGAAGTCAATTAAATCTGAAGATAACTCTAGTACTAGATTAATCCTTTTATTGAGCCACAAACTAATTCTCTGTTCTTAGCAGATCCACAGGGAAATAAAATAATTTGTTGAGTGTTACCATGGGCTAAGAGCAATACATAATCGTCTCTGCTGAATTCCAAGTACCTAGAGCAATGTCTGGCATAGGTAAGCCCTCTGTAAATATTCATTAAGCATTATACTGTTAATGTACACTGCATTAATTACTGGTTGATATTAAACTATCCATAGCCTTTTTTTTTTTTTTTTACACTAGCTCCCACAAACCGCATTCTTCTCTTACACATACACTGTTGAGCAGATTTGGACAAAAGAACACTAGTTGTCTTTGATAAATTTTAATTCATTAGATGATATAATTTATCATAGTCAATCATGTATGGAATTTTTTTAGTGCTACTCAGTTTTAATAGAAAAGGGTATCCTAATCTAGCAAACAGAAATGTTCCACGTGTCTGCTTTTATTTTGAAGCTTTCTGTGTATTACCCTTTTATAAAATGTTATGTAACTTTGTATATCGTCATAAACTGACAAGAAATATATTGAATCCCTGAAAACTAATTTTCTCTTTAGAATATCTGCAGGCCTCTTTGTTAATCCAAATCAGTTTTAAGCTATTATTAGACTAAATTCATATATTCCAACTATTTAAGCCAGAAAGGTGACAGCAGTCTGATTAGAAGGCAGCTCTGTTAGCTCTAGGATATATAATTGATATTAAAACAACTATCATAATAACTGTAAAAACAAAAGACACATTAGAAACCAGGCATCTGTGCAATTCAATAAAATATTCATTACTTTGAGAGAGATTTCATGAAAATTCATTTAAGACAAAGCTACTATCTAGCTATTTTAATACTTTTTGAATATAATCATTATAGAACACTTTAAATTTTCTGCTTTTATTTATATTTGGATTTTTCCTTTTTTTAAGCCAGCATTTAATCTCTAGGTAACATAGAATGGGTATTTTGTATAAATATCTGGGATATATGTCCAAAAGTAGATTATTTGTATCAAGTGTTTACAGAAACCAAATATTTAGTTAGTCACTCAGTTGTGTCCAACTCATTGCAACCTCAAGGACTGTAACCTGCCAGGCTCCTCTGTCCATGGGATTCCCCAGGCAAGAATACTGGAGTGGGATGCTATTCCCTTCTCCAGGGGATCTTCCCTACCCAGGGATCAAACCTGAGTCTCCTGCATTGCAGGTGGACTCTTTACTGTCTGAGTCAATAGTGAAGCCCTACATATTATAAGCACTTCTAAATGACAACCTCAAAATAATTCTGGTTTTAAGAACCAATTTGTATGCTAAAAATTATCAAAAACCTTCATCATCTCATTGATCACTAAAGTACAAGTGTCATTTTTCTAACATGCAAAATGTATGATTAAATCTAAAGCTCCTGATCACAAAAACCTGCATGAAGAAACTGGGGAATGATTATTTAAATTTTTGGTTATGGAGTAGCTAAATATTTGGGATGAACAAATGAATGAATAAATGACAAAATTTCATAGAAACATTAAAGGAACTTACAGAGTACTTGAATTAAAAGAGGGTAAATGTTTATCTAAGGGACATATTTTTTCTTGTATGAAACATTTTTTCCCTTTAAGATTAGAAAAAAAGGAGATTCTACTTATCAGGGTAAAAATATAGCTAAAAAATTAACTCATGGATAGTTTATTTTTCTATATCACATTCAATTGTTTCATTTGTTAAAGTATCTATAATATACAGAATAAAAATGGGCTAGCTGTAAATATTCAAGTGAAAATAGAAAATTATGTTTAATTAAATGGTCAAATACAGCTCTTTGTTTTCAGTTGCCAAGGAGCTCTCATACTTTTCTACAACAACAAAAAATGTGTCTTTACGTGCCTCATACAAAAAAAGGCCTTATCAAGTAAGTTTTTTTGTTTTGTTTTGTTTTTTTGTTTTTTTTTGTTGTTGTTGTTGAGCCAGGTATTTACTTTATTTTTTTTATTTTTTATTTTTTTTCTATTTTTAAAACCTTTTCACTTTTTTTTTTATTATTATTTTTTTTTTCCAGTGGGTTTTGTCATACATTGATATGAATCAGCCATGGATTTACATGTATTCCCAATCCCGATCCCCCCTCCCACCTCCCTCTCCACCCGATTCCTCTGGGTCTTCCCAGTGCACCAGGCCGGAGCACTTGTCTCATGCTCAAGTAAGTTTTTTAATAAAGAATGAACTATGTACATTTCCCCCCATGTAATATGTACTGACAATTCCCTATCACTTGTGTCAATAATAGTACCAGGCAAATCCATTTAGGGTCTTTGTCATTATTCTGTGAGGATGTAGAGAACAGTAGAAGCAAGAGAACTGAAGCTCAGGCTATAAGCAACAATCAGCTGCTATGAAGGCATATGCTTTGTTAGACTGAGAGACAAAATGCATTATGTATAAAAAGGGGGAATGGAAGAGATACTTGGCTGCTTGATACCATTTATTCCCTTAATATCAGAGTGGCATCGAATACCAACCATCTCTCTCACCTTTTGTCAAAATGTGATTAGTGAAAAAGTAGACTCCCTCTGCTATTTGGGTTCTTTGCAATGGAAATGAAAAAAACAAACTGTTCTCAGTCAATCTGAAATTATCCCAGTATGATCATATTTCTAAAATGTATTAAAAATAAATCTGCCATCATTGTGATGATTCATTTAATAAACATATTTTTATTTTCCTCATTCAAAAAGATAAATTATATAAAGGCTTGCCACTAATCTGATATTATTTACTTATACATCACTCCTTTTCAGATTGATCTTTTCTTTTAAACTTGATGAACTTTTTTTGAATAAAATATTAGATTTATATACTTGTAAGCTATACTGGCCAATCTGATCACAGGACCACAGTCTTGTCTAACTCAATGAAACTAAGCCAAGCGTGTGGGGCCACCCAGGACAGTCGGGTCATGGTGGAGAGGTCTGACAGAATGTGGTCCACTGGAGAAGGGAATGGCAAACCACTTCAGTATTCTTGCCTTGAGAACCCCATGAACAGTATGAGAAGGCAAAATGATAGGATACTGAAAGAGGAACTCCCCAGGTTGGTAGGTGCCCAATATGCTACTGGAGATCAGTGGAGAAATAACTCCAGAAAGAATGAAGGGATGGAGCCAAAGCAAAAACAATACCCAGTTGTGGATGGGACTGGTGATAGAAGCAAGGTCCGCTGCTGTAAAGAGCAATATTGCATAGAAACCTGGAATGTTAGGTCCATGAATCAAGGCAAATTGGAAGTGGTCAAACAGGAGATGGCAAGAGTGAATGTTGACATTCTAGGAATCAACAAACTAAAATGGACTGGAATAGGTGAATTTAACTCAGATGACCATTATATCTACTACTGTGGGCAGGAGTCCCTTAGAAATGGAGTAGCCATCATAGTCAACAAAAGAGTCCAAAAAGCAGTACTTGGATGCAATCTCAAAAATGACAGAATGATCTCTGTTCGTTTCCAAGGCAAACCATTCAACATCACGGTAATCCAAATCTATGCCCCAAGCAGTAATGCTGAAGAAGCTGAAGTTGAACGGTTCTATGAAGACCTACAAGATCTTTTAGAACACCCAAAAAAGATGTCCTTTTCATCACAGGGGACTGGAATGCAAAAGCAGGAAGTCAAGAAACACCTGGAATAACAGGCAAGTTTGGCCTTGGAGTACAGAATGAAGCAGGCCAAAGGCTAACAGAGTTTTGCCTAGAGAAAGCACTGGTCATAGCAAACACCCTCTTCCAACAACACAAGAGAAGACTCTACACATGGACAGCACCAGATGGCCAACATGAAAATCAGATAGATTATATTCTTTGCAGCCAAAGATGGAGAAGCTCTATACAGTCAGCAAAAACAAGACCAGGAGCTGACTGGGGCTCAGATCATGAACTCCTTATTGCCAAATTCAGACTTAAACTGAAGAGAGTAAGGATAACCACTAGACCATTCAGGTATGACCTAAATCAAATCCCTTATGACTATACAGTGGAAGTGAGAAATAGATTTAAGGGACTAGATCTGATAGAGTGCCTGACGAACTATGGATGGAGGTTCGTGACATTGTACAGGAGACAGGAATCAAGACCATCCCCAAGAAAAAGAAATGCAACAAATCAAAATGGTTCTCTGAGGAGGCCCTATAAATAGCTGTGAAAAGACGTGAAGTGAAAAGGAGAAAAGGAAAGATATACCCATTTGAATGCAGAATTCCAAAGAATAGCAAGGAGAGATAAGAAAGCCTCACTCAGCAATCAATGCAAAGAAATAGAGGAAAACAGTAGAATGGGAAAGACTAGAGATCTCATCAAGAAAAGTAGAGATACCAAGGGAACATCTCATGCAAAGATGGGCTCAATAAAGGACAGAAATGGTAGGGACCTAACAGAAGCAGAAGATATTAAGAAGAGGTGGCATGAATACACAGAAGAACTGTATAAAAAAGATCTTCACAACACAGGTAATCACAATGGTGTGATCACTCACCTATAGCCAGACATCCTGGAATGTAAAGTCAAGTGGGCCTTAGAAAGCATCACTACGAACAAAGCTAGTGGATGTGATGGAATTCCAGTTGAGCTATTTCAAATCCTAAAAGATGATCCTGTGAAAGTGCTGCACTCAACATGCCAGCAAATATGGAAAACTCAGCAGTGGCTACAGGACTGGAAAAGGTCAGTTTTCATTCCAATCCCAAAGAAAGGCAATGCCAAAGGATATTCAAACTACCACACAATTGCACTCATCTCACACACTAGCAAAGTAATACTCAAAATTCTCCAAGCTAGGCTTCAACAGTACATAAACTAAGAATTTCCAGATGTTCAAGCTGGATTTAGAATAGACAAAGGAACAAGAGATAATTGCCAACATCTGTTGGATCATACAAAAAGCAAGAGATTTCCAGAAAAAACATCTACTTCTATTTAATTGACTATGCTAAAGCCTTTGTGTGAATCACAACAAATTGTGGAAAATTCTTGAAGAAATGAGAATACCAGATGACCCTACATGCCTCCTGAGAAACTTGTATGCAGGTCAACAAGTAACAGTTAGAACCAGACATGGAATAATGGACTGGTTCCAAATTGGGAAAGGAGTACGTCAAGGTTGCATATTGTCACTCTGCTTATTTACCTTATATGCAGCAAACACCATGTGAAATGCCAGGCTGGATGAAGCACAAGCTGGAATGAAGATTGCTAGGAGAAATATCAATAACCCCAGATATGCAGATGGCACCAATATTACGGCAGAAAGCAAAGCAGAACTAAAGACCTACTTGATGAAAGTGAAAGAGAAGAGTGAAAAAGCTGGCTTAAAACTCAACATTTAAAAAACTAAGATCATGGCATCCAGTCCCATCACTTCATGGCAAATAGATGGGGAAACAGTGGAAACAGTGGCTGACTATTTTTCTGGGCTCCAAAATCACTGCAGATGGAGACTGCAGCCATGAAATTAAAAGACGCTTGCTCCTTGGAAGGTAAGCTATGACCAACCTAGACAGCATATTAAAAAGCAGAGATATTACTTTGCTGACAAAGATCCATATAGTCAAAGCTATGGTTTTCCCAGTAGTCATGTATGGATGTGAGTGTCAGACCATAAAGAAAGCTGAGCACTGAACAACTGATGCTTTTGAACTATGGTGTTGGAGAAGACTCTTGAGAGTCCCTTGGACTGCAAGGAGATCAAACCAGTCAATTCTAAAGGAAATGAGTCCTGAACATTCATTGGAAGGACTGATGCTAAAGCAGAAGCTCCAATACTTTGGCCACCAAAGAAGAACTGACTCATTGGAAAAGACCCTATGCTAGGAAATATTGAAGGCAGGAGAAGGGGATAACAGAGGATGAGATGGTCGGATGGCATCACCAACTCAATGGACATGAGTTTGAGCAAGCTCCGGGAGTTGGTGATGGACAGGGAAGCCTGGTGCCCTGCAGTCCATGGGGTCGCAAAGAGCTGGAGATGACTGAGCGACTGAACTGTACTTAGCGTGAAAGGAGAGTGAAAAAGCTCATTTAAAACTCAACATTCTAAAAACAAAAATCATGGTGTCCAGTCCCATCACTTCATGGCAAATATATTGGGAAAAAGTGGAAACAGTGACAAATTTTATTTTCTTGGTCTCCAAAATCACTGTGGATAGTGACTGCAGACCTAAAATTAAAAGACACTTGCTTCTTGGAAGAAAAGCTATGACAAACCTAGACAGCATATTAAAAAGCAGAGACATCACTTTGCCAACAAAGGTCTGTATAGTCAAACTATGGTTCCTCCAGTAGTTGTATGGATGTGAGCTGGACCATAAAGGCAGCCAAGGACCAAGGCAAACTTTTGGAGGACCATAAACTATGTGTGAGAAAATTGTATTCTATATAATGAGGCTATGAGAGCTGGGACCAGGAATATAGATATAACAAAAAGTAGACCTGATGCAAGAATCCAGGCATATATTAGGAAGCACCTGCCTCTTAGGGAGTTACTCTAGAGCGCCCCCTGCATCAAGGTAGGGCCAGATGATGAGTGCTTATCATTAGAACGTGAACAGAAATAATGTGTATCATTTCTGATAGAAGGAAGTTAATAAGCAGAGTATATTCTTTACTCTCTCTAAAGAATCTCAGAGCAACAATTTAAATTTCCCATCCAGGCTGGAATACTGCTTCTCAACTGAAGACACAAATCTGTACTTCTGACAACTGGGTGACTGGAAGCAAATTTGGGATCTTAAGCAAGGAGGTAATGGAAATGGAAGTCACTCAGGAGTAGTAAAGACCAAAACCTTAAAACATAGAGGGTGTAAAGAGCAGAAGCCACTGAAGGCATTAATAAGCAAACTAAATCATAATGGTTTCCTTACATAATTCATATCACATTATGTTGGCTGTTTTAAATGCTTATAAATAGACCAGATGGCTTTGTTCTTTTCAAATACATTATTTTTCTACCTTGATTTCAAGATCTCTAGGACATGAACCACTCTTCCCCTTTAGATACAGCAAGGAATTGCATTCCCTTCTCCCATCTACCCCCACAAAAGCCCAAATCTCTCATAAAGGAAGTTTCTTAATTCCTGCATCATCCCCTGCAGGTAATCCTACTCTCAGAGCTTTCTTGGCTAATCGGAGTGTGGGATTAGAGAAACTCTGTAATGCAGTTGATCAAGGCTCACCAAGGGGAAAACCTCGTAAGACTAGTGAGATTGAGACCCTATGGATAATTTATGATTTAAATTCTTACCTGTAGCCAAGTGGTCTTCAGTAATTAAAAGTATAAACTGAGCATCAGTATTTCCATCTAATTGATAATTTGGGGGTTAGTGATAGAAATACACTGCTTAGAACATAACATGGTATTCAGTAATTGGCAGCTTTTATAATTATGTTTTAAGAAGAGTCCAAAACAGAACTTTCTATTTACCATTGTTGACAGTTTTCAGAAATGAGTAAATAGCTATAAGCCTAAGAATGAAGAGTAGTTTCTCACAGGATAGAGAAAGAGTCACAAGATTCACACTCAAGGCCACAACACAGTCAATCTTTTACTAGATATTAAAGCTTAAAACCACACAGTTTAACAGTCATGTTAACTTTACCACTAGGTGGCAATGATACAGCTGAATTTCACTCACACGGTTAATTTTAAAACTGAGCAAATCCAGTAATTCCAAGATTTTTAGTACCTATTTTCATTTTAGAAAAATGAAAAATACTTTTATATACAATTTAATTTACACCAGAATGTGTAATTATCTGATTCAATATGTATGCTAATTTCTGATGCTTTCTCTTCTGTTTACTGAGGCAATTCATGCAACAAACACAATTTTAAACAGTTGTCGACACAGATAAGTCTTTTTTAAAAATCTAAACATACATCGTAAAGAACAGAAATTATGGAAAGCTAAAATATTTCTGAAACTTTAGAATTCACTTTAGAAAGCTTTAGAAAATCACTACAAAATGCAAGTGTTTCAATGAAAAAGTTAAAACATTTCAAAAATGACTTTTTTAAAATTTAGGGCCAAAGTTTTTAAATTACAAATGAAATTAATATTTATATAGGCAGTCTTTTCAATGCCTTGAGTAAACCTACATTGTTAAACAAGTATCAAAATTCTGACAAACCATTTTATCTGAAATAGCATTTTACAAATGTCAAAATAATAATGATGAAATTCCTTAGAATCTGCCACTTTCCATAATTATTTCTGCTTTCCTCATAACAGATCATAATTTATGGCTTATTAAAAATAAAAACTCTTTTCACTCTTCTTTTCACATCATATAAAAGGAGAAAGTATCACCAAACTTTTCAAATTATAACTTTCAAGTATATAGTAAAAAAGAAAAAAAACTTACAAATACCCAAAATATTCCCTCACATATAGGTGGGTGCTCACATAACCATATGTAACATTACAAAACCTGTACTATAATTAGATGAATAAATACTAGACCTATACTGTTATCCAATTAATAATATAATAAGATCCAATTAAGACAAGTCTATTTATTCCCTTTGTATAAATAACCTAAAGTTCCCCAAATTTTCACTTCCCTGTTTCTACAAATGAATAAGTCAGAATATCAGCTTTCCAATAGTTTTCTAAATTTTCTAGCTTTCGAAGTTAGCACCACTTCCTATATTTACTTCATTTCCAGAGAAATCTCCCCTCTAAAACAAAGAAAAGCATGATTCCTAAGTTATTTTATTAATTCACAGATCAGTTTTTTCATTTTGAATTATTATAGATCACTCATTCCAAATATACAAATAATCACTTAAGATGGTTAGCACAATAAAAGATAACTGGCTGCCCTCACACAACAAACAAAAGATTTCAGGAAAGTGCTCTATCTGTTCACTGTTACCTGTATCTTCTGCTAGAAATTTTATGGAATACCACTGTAATGGAAGGGGTAATTGTAGATCTATGAAAGTGAATACATATGCATATGTAACTTACACCTATACAAAATCAGCTTCTGATTATCTACACAAATAATGGGACAGATGCTACAAAACACATAAGCCTTAAACCGCTTCAGATACTTTTTTTTTTTGTATCTATATTTCACAGGGCTGTGTCTGAGAATTCAGAACACCAAGTAAAGCCATATTGCAAAGAGGTCAAGAGTTACACAATTACCAAAACAATGCTAACGCAGATATGCCATTACTGACTTGAGTTTGCCATCTTTTGTTTATTTCTGATGGTGGCTCGAAGTTTACGTATCACCAGTCTATCAGGCAGAATCATATCACCTTGTTGTTCTAGATAATCCAATAAATTTTCAGTCCACTGGAGAGCAGCTGCATGATTAATATGTTTCTCTGGAATCAGTTCTATTTCCTCCTCCTCCTCTTCACTGGATTCATCTGTCTGACCTTGTGCTCTTTTGATGATTTCGCTGTCAGTTAAGACTTCATAGCCTGGTTCAGTACTGTCCACTTCAAGCCATTTTTCAATGTTCTCAGTAGGCACATTTTCCAATCCTTTGGTGTGTTGTAAAATGGTAGCAATGGCAGCCACTGAGATATCTTCCTCATCAAAGTCCAGGCCTTCTTTCTCCTCTATGGTAGGGAGAATCTTCTTCCATGCTCTGCTGATGGTAACTGGCTTTACTAAATTCCATGCCATTGCTATTTCATAAAGTGCATCTAGTAGAGTTAGCCTCTTCCAGAATGACCTCAGGTCATTGCCTTCTTCCAAGTTGTTCTGGAGAAGACGTGCTCGGTAGTTTCTCTTCATTGTAGCTATGACTCCCTGATTCAAGGGCTGAATCAATGAAGCCACATTAGGTGGTAAATATTTAGCAAATATTTGGCCATCATCTGACCTCAGGACATTTTCATTTGGATGTGTTGGTGAATTATCCAATAAGAGTACAGCCTTTTCTTGCAACCCTTTGGATCTTAAGTGCTCTCGAACTTGGGGCACAAAAATCTTATCAAACCACTGTCGGAAAATGGAAAGATCCATCCATGCGCCTTTTTGGCTGAAATAAGAGACTGGCAGGTTTGAGGTGTCAGTTGACTTGAAGGAGCGAGGCTTCTTTGCTTTCCCCACAACACAAAGCTTAAGTTTGTGTAAACCTGTTGCATTGGCACAACACATGATAGTGACTCTTTCTTCCATTGACTTGTGCCCAGGGGCTGTGCATTTACCTTTGATTACCGAAGTCCTGGAAGGCAGGCATTTCCAAAACAGTCCAGTTTCATCTGCATTGTAGATTTGCTCGGGCTGCAAATTCTCTCCTTCAATATAGTCTCGAAAGTTGCTGCAAAAATCCTCCACAGCAGTCTCATCTCCACTTAATCTTTCGTTTCTAATATTAATCTCTCTAATGCTGTGCCGCTGCTTAAAACGAGTTAACCAACCAGCAGAGGGGTTAAAATCACCATCCATTCCCAAAGCATAAAAGAAGAATTCTGCCCTTTTTGCACAAATTGGTCCAGACACGGGATTCCCTTTTGCTCTTTGCTGGTTGAACCATTCTAGCATCGCTTTGTCCAGTTCCTCATACATGGATGGTTTCATAGATTTCCTCTTAGCCAGAAGACTTGTAGAGTCTGAACTGCTTGCATAAGTTATGATCTTTTCCTTATTTTTCCTTATATCTCGAACTGTCGTTTCGCCAATTCCATAAATCACTGCCAGTTGTTTGGAGGAACCTCCATCTTCAAGTTTCTTTATTATATCAAGCTTATCTTTAATGGTCAACACCACACGCTTCCGTTTCCCTGACATGGTGAGGCTGTGGGACCCAGTTCGCACACTCACGGAAGCAACCCACAAAATTCTGCCTACTCTCACTGACTCACTTTAACACAACCTTACACACTCACTCTTTCAACCTCACCAGGAACCCGGTGGCCCTGACCCCGTCCCTAGCTGGGCTTGGCTGGGGGAAGTTTCAGGGCTCAGGCCTTTAACTTTACTTGGGCAGCTGAGGAGGCCCAAGTCACCGCGGATAATCCGGATTACAAACATCTGTTTTATTCCCCCAGAGGCCGCGAGAAAGACTAGCTCCCCATCGCGACCACAAACCTCCTTCAGGCCCAGATCGCGGGTCACCAGCCGTCACTAACCTCTGCCACACCCCAAAGTTACCGCCGAGAGCGGAAGAGTCAGGGAGTCGGGGACTGGCCCCCTTCCCCAGAGGGACGTGACGCTGGATTCCTTCCCCAGCAGCCAGACCTTTCCACAGCAAGCCCCACTTCCCCGCGTCGTGCTTACTTAGTCTGCACAGTCCTCCCGGCCCCTCACAAGCCCGCCGAGACCCTCTCCCAAGCTCAGTCGGAATAAGACCCCTCGGCGGCGCCCTGCCTAACGCTCGGCAGCCGCTCCTCCCACTAGCGCCCGCTCCCGGAAGATGCCCCCTCCGCCGCGCGGCCCCGCCCCTCGCCCCGCCCAGAGGCGGGACTTCCCTTGGCGCCCGGAAGGAGGAGGAGCGTCGCCCGTCCGGACTTGGGTACCTGGGCGGAGGCAGAGGCGGAGGCGGAGGCTGAGGAGGTTTGAAAGGTGAGAGCGCGGGGGCGGTGCGCGCTCCCTCGGGGCGGGGACTCGCTTTCGCTCCGGCTGCTGAGGGTTTGTTGGAGGGGCGGGGGAAGCCGCTCCTCTCAGCCTGCAGGCGGGAAACGTTCCTGCGGGCGCGCTCGGGGTGGGCGGGACTGCTTCCCGCACTGCGCTTCGTTCCCCTCGCGCGCCGCGGGGTCCGTGCTGCGACGGGTGTGTCGCCCGCTCCTTCCGCGAAGGGGAAGTGGCCCGGCCGGATGCACGGGACGCGGAGGGTGACTTCGCGCGCTTCTCTGGTCTTTCCAGATCTCGGTTGCTTTCTGGGGGTCGAGCGCCTGTAAGCCCTGGGGGTCTGTGACGTCCCGCGCGCGTCCTCGCCGAGCCGTGTCGGAGGGTCCCGCGTTCCAGCTGCGGCGCCCTTCCCATCAGGTGGCGAGTGGCGGCCGGGCGGGCTTGCTGCGCCAGGCGTCTGTGTCCCGCGGAGGAGCCAGGTTTGTATCACGAGATACAACCAGAGTATCTGGTGTTGCACTCTGCTGTTAGCTCCCCAGAGGCTCTGTTCCTTCCTCAACCCCTCAGCCCTGCTGAATTTAGCGAACCATCTTCAGGGTTATAGATTTCGATGAATGCTATAGTAGTCTGGGATGCCAGCTGGCAGGATTCACTCTCTGCGAAATTGTGGAATACTGAACGGTGAGCCTAAGTGGGGGACATTGGCTTTTTCTATATATTTCTTGCTATTTTCCTACTTGTGTCTTGTAGTGCTGCCCTGTTTTCGTGGAAGAACTATGATGCATTTGTTCCCAGCAATATGATAAGAGCAAAAAAAAAAAAAAAGGAATCATATTCTGTAGCCCTTAAATCATGTATTACTCTGGCTTGTTTAGATGTTCCCTTTCATGAGATTGTGAGCTCCATGGGAGCTGAGACCGTGTGGTTGAATTCTTCGAGAAACGCCCCAGCTCCGAATTGGTGCCAGCGAATAGTGTATACATTCAGTGCTTTGGTTTGTCACGGTTTCCTCTTCGAACTGTCATACAAAAGGAAACCTTAAGGAGGGGTAGGTAATGTTTTTCAGATAGGGCGCATCCCTTCAGGTGGAATTTCAGGTAATGGTGGAAGTTCCACTGCCCTTCAAATTTTTGATTTTTAAACTACCACCTACATTTTCATAGGGCAAGTGGATGATTCCTAGAATGAATCTTTTTTTGATGAATTAACCTCAAAGTCTAGAATAAAGGATATTTCTCTGATGAGAAATTCAGGTAGCATCAAAGTACCCCGTTTAGTTACCCCAGTGTTAGCCAAAGAGCACACGCCTTATGGGTTATTGCCCTGACATTGTTTGGCAGACAAGATAGTAAGTGCATCTTAAGTGATTTCCACCATGAAGCACAAAGATGTGATAGTACTGATCATCTTCATTCACTTATTTAATGCTTTCTGTTTGGAGCTTCTATTTTTCTCTTTGCCTAAAAGGTTAGGTATCATTAAAATTTTGCTTAAACTTTGATTTCAAGAAATTGAGTGTATACTCAGCCTATATAGAAATTACATCCATTTGCCTGGACTGTTTTCCGAGTGAATTCTCATGCTCAAGAGATGTTTTATCCATCAACCTTTCATTTCTCTCCTCAGGTTCAGTTCACTCACCTTTTCCCTCTGTCATCCTTCTTCTCTCCCTAGCTCACAAAGTAAAAGTATCCACAATTTAAAAAAAGAGCCAGCCATAATCAAATTATCTTTTTCAATGACAGAATTTTTGACATTATTGACATAAACAGCAGTTTTGACATATGAAAGAGGCCCTGGAAATTTGGCACTTGGCCAAATGAAATTTTGTTTGTTTAGGTAAAGTTTGCCTCCTCAATATTCAACACTGAAGTTTTCCAAAATCAATTTTTTCTCACCAGAGACTGCCTTTCTTTGAATCTTTACATTTGGATTCAATGGGGAATCCCTTAAATTTTGTAATCAGTGTTGTCAGTAAGGTGGTAGAGGGAAGCCTTCAAATTTTCATCTCTGTTGCACATACTTGTTTTGCGTTTTGGATAAATAATTTTTAGAAGTTTTTGGCCTAGCTCACGTGCTCAGTTACATAATTGAAAAAGCATGTTTGTAAACTTACTCAGACTATTTTAATGATTATTTTTTGAAACTAAAATTTAGAATGAATGAGAGATACAATAATGACTTTTTGAAAGCATAACTTTTCCTACTTTGTACAAATATAATATTGGCAGCAGTCATTGTGTAACGCTGGACTGGGAATCAGAAGACCTGGTTTCTAATCCCTGTTCTGTCACTAACGAGCTGTGTGATCTTTGGTAAGTCATTTAAAATCTATGTACTTGGCTTTGACCTTTATAATTGAAGATAGATAATATCTTTCTTCTAGGATCATTGTCAGGACGTTAAAATATATCTGAAAATGCCCTGAAATTACATAAAGGGTGTTTTAATAGCTTAACTCTGTGGCAGTCACAGGTATTTGTATAGTGTGACATTCTTAGTTGTTTCTACCATCATAAGAGTCACCTCTTGATACGATAAATAGCTGTTTTTCACATGGTACAGTTTTGTGAGATAAACATCTAGTGTGTATGAAACTGCTTTTGAGTACTAATAAAAGGCATCTTTTACTTTAATGTTCCTACAGGCCACTCTTTAGTGTATCTGCTGAGGCCATATTTGTCTTTGGTTTTCATAAACTTTTTTTCCATTACTTCTCCCAATTCAGAGAGATTTTTATAAAACAGCCTTACCTTCTTATTACAGTGAAAAGTACATATACAGTTAGCTTGTACAAATTTATAACTATATGTGCTTAAAAAATCCTTCTTTGTACTACATGGCTTCAAAATACAACCTGTATAATTTTACCTAGTGCTTAATAAAAAGAAACAGTAATCAGTTTAAAACTTGAAAGAGAAACTGGGTGGACATATTTTGAAGCATTATGGAGTACAAAAATCCATACTTTGTAAAGCAATATAGAGATCTTTGAAAAAGTACAGTTTTATTCTTTGCTTATTTTAATATATATCTTCTGTAAGATGCAATCTGAGTGTAATTTCAAATAGCAGAATATTTGGTCTATGGACTAGGATTTGTTCAATTGCTAGTAGAATGCTGAATGTATCTTGTAGCAGTTACTGTCATAAGATTGCCTACATTATAATTTCTTTTGTATAGTTTTAGCAACTGTTCTTATTTTGTATGAGTTGTTACCATTTTAGAAGCAGTTACATTGTCTTATAAACATAACAGAATCTGTACAATCAAATAGGTGATACCTCTTTCCCCCACCAAAAAAAAGTAATCATCTTGGGGAGCCATAAACTTGGTTCAGTAACACTTCCATTGCTCAAAAAAGGTGTGACATTCTAGTTTTGGAATGTCAGTTTGTAGCACATTTAAAAAATATCTTTAATAGTAGTTAGTCTTCATCTTTTCAAATTAGATTTAATTTCTGGAAGCTAGTAACAGTCCCTTCTGAGTAGGACAAATGAATAAAGTGGATATTTAAACCTCTCTTTGGGATAAAAAGCAAAGTGTGAGTATTTTCATATTTTTTGAAAGTATGGTTTTCAGAAAATCTCCAGAATATTCTGTGCCATGGTAGAAATATTAGAACAATCAACCTCATAAAGTGATTTCTTTAAAGGAGATAGCACATAGTTAAATACGTAAGTTCTTACATGAGTGTTTTGAGGTCATCTCATTGCATTGTGATCATATTTCTCTTTTCCTTAGCAACCATAGAAGTATATATATATATATATATATATATATGAACTGTTTTTCTAGTTATCTTGTCTCTAATTGTTCCTTTATACTTGTGATGATTTTGATGGTGCTCCTGGTGGCTCTGTGTCAAAGACTGCCTGCAGTGCAGGAGAGCCAAGTTTGATTCCTGGATCGGGAAGATTCCCCTGGAGAAGGTAATGGCATCCCACTCCAGTATTCTTGCCTGGAGAATCCCATAGACAGAGGAGCCTTTCGGGCGGTAGTCCATAGGATCACAAAGAGTCAGACACAGCTGAGTTACTAACATTTACACTTTGTTTCACCGTTTTCTGAATCAGAAACTTAAGAGCATTTGTTTTCCTTCCAAATAATGTACTCTGTTTCGCCATTCAACTGTTTTTTCACCCATGTTACTGGATTGTTAGTAAGTTTTCTATTGGATTATGTTGTACTTTTAGTTTTTAATGGTTTAAGCCATTACCATTTTACTGAAGTATATAAAGACTGAAATCTTAGTAGATAAGTTATTGCTCAGTTTTGCACCATTGACTTTTTTTATGTCTATTACTATTCTATAACTTTCTTCATACGTATGATTAATCTTTTGTGTTAAAATTCATTTCTCTGTTCAGAATCCTTCTTTGCTTATGGGAGGAATTGTTCTGTAATGCCACCCTACTTTTCTATCTCAATCCCTTTTTTCCAGCATAAAGCCTTTTTTCATGTCTTTTTGGTCATACTTGTTTACTAAACGGGTTTGTTGTCAGTGCCAAAATTTTTACTTTATCATTTTTTTCCTGCCTGAAATCCCTTTTTCTTTCCTTCTTTCTGTTCAGATTTATCACTTCTTCAGAGGTGTGTCAGGTCATAGCTGTTCAACAAAATCTTCAGTGAAATACTTGCTGTTCTGATCTACCTGCATCTTTACACTTTTATTGCAGTTACTTTTTATCACTCATTTTGTACTAAATGAATTCTACCTTGTATTTTTCTTAATTATTATGTTTCAGTGTTTTAGTTCTACACATGGATAATAATGAAGAAGAAGACCATGATTTTTGTATAAACCTCTTTCCTTAAAACATACATAGCATAATGCAGAACAGATGTTCGTGTGATGCTTTCATAGATGTTCAATGAATTATTTGTTGAATAAGTATTCTGCCATCTTCACACAGTTATTTCATGTGATTTTACCTTTGTGAACCATTTAATAACATCAAATAAATATAGTCTGTACTATAAATGTGTTCGTTGTTGTAATCTGATTGTCATTATTATATTCCTAATAACTTTATTTTGTAGAAGCTTAAGTGAAAATGGTACATGTTAGAAGACGTGAAACAAGGAGTAATTCTAAAACTCAAGAGCATGAACAGAAATCTCGAGTGGATTGGAGGCGGACTAAAAGAAGTAGTCTCTTGCAGTTATGTGAGAGTGATGACGAGCTTGAGAGTGGTGACGAGCTTGAGAGTGATGAAAGTGCTGACAGTAATGAAAGTGTTGACAGTGACGAAGATCCAGACAGTAACAAGGGGCCTGATTGCATTAAGAAGCCAGAAAATGAAAGAGAGCTTAAATTAATTAATGTTGAAGGTGAAGGAAACAACAGTAAGCATCTCACTAACACTGACAACAGTTCAATATATGAAGAAGAAAAGAACAAAACTAAGCATGGAAGTATTGACTTAGCAGATCATGAAAAGGGTTCAGGTCAAGAGGAGGGTGATCTCAACAAACACACTGGACAAATAACAGAGGAGGATTTAGAAGAAGAACACATCAAGCGAGGGAAGAGGAGAAGGATCTCTTCTGTGATGTGTGACAGTGACGAAAGTGATGACAGTGATATCCTAGTTAGCAAAGTGGGTGTTAAACGTCCACGTAGAGTGGTTGAAGACGAATGTTCTTCAGTGGAGATGGAGCAAAAAAATCCTGAAAAAACTTCAGCCACAAGAAAGCGAGAACAGCTGCAGAAACTGAAAGAACTCTCAAAACAGAGATCTCGTCAGAGACGTAATAGTAGTAGAGAGTTTGAGGTGTGTTATATTTTATTGGTTTTGTTACTGTTTTTAAATTTTAATTTAAATTATTTAACTTTTATAAAAATCAAAGTCCTGAGTCTGTTCTCTTTTGCAGTAACTCTAGAATTTATTTTTTAGTCAAGTATCCTTGGGCATGTTTGGTTGCAGTATTGCATCTAATAATATTTTATTATGAGCCTCATTCCTTCACTCTTTTTTTAGAAATTTAAAGATTTTGTTTTGTCTGACTTTTCCCATTTTTTATTTCTACTTATTACCTTAATGTCCATTTTAAACATTTTATCACTTACTGGGGTATGTTATCTTTTTCCTAATTTCAAAAGTTCAACATCTAACATGACAAGATTTTTGTCAACCTTAACGTATGAAATTATTTTCTACAGATCATTTTTTGTTTCAGATTTGATCTTTTAATTTCACATCCATAGTGACAATTTTAAAGGTACACTTTATTAAAAGATATGTTTTAATTTAATTAGGACTCTGAAAAGAAATCCTCCCCCAGCAGTGATGAAAATGATGTTGAGGAGGAAGAGGAAGAAGACAATGATTATGAATCTGGTGAAGATGGAGATAATTATATTATTGATGACTTTGTAGTACAAGATGAGGAGGGTGATGAAGAAAATAAAAGCCAACGAGGAGAACAATTGACTACCTCACAACTGAAATTAGTAAAACAGAATTCTCTTTGTAAGTTAAATATCAAGAGATGTTTTATGACTTACTCTAATTATTATATTATGTTGAGTATTGAATCAGCCTTTTATTATCATATTCTAAATCTTTGATTAGGAACTATGGTTTCATTTTCAGGTAACTATCTGTCTAATAGTTTATGCTAATGGTTTGTGAGAACCCTTTACTCTTAAAAATAATAGAGAACCCTAAAGAGCTTTTGTTTCTGTGGGTTATATCTATCAACATCTACCATTGTAGAAATACAAAAGAGAAATTTAAAATATATTTATTAATTAAATGACTTAAAATTCTCATGTGATAAGCTCATTACATGTTAATATAGATAACAGTCATGAAAAAATAACTTTTCCAAAAAAATGAGAAGAATGGCATTGTTTTATATTTAATATCTAGCCTAGTACAGGCAGCTGGATTCTTGTATCGGATTTTGCATTCAGTCTATATTGACATTAAATTAGAGGAAAGCAATTTTGTTTCGTAGAAGTAGATAGCTGGAAAAAGGAGGGTTGTTTTTAAAGCATTTTCAAAATAATTGTGAATATTCTCACTGACACTGCACCAAAATTCAACAAATTTCTTAAAGAACTTGTTCTTAAGTTTCTTAAAGATTAGTTGCAATTTGGAGTCTGAAAGCATATAAATTAACTTTTAGTACTTACATTTCATTCCATTGATATGTCTTTCAATTTGAATGGATCTTTTACCTATTCATGATTTTGTAACATCATGCATTGGTTCTTTGGAAAATATTGGTTCACTGGTTATATGAAAGTGAAAGTGAAGTTGCTCAGTCCTGTCCAACTCTTTGTGACTCCATAGACTGTAGCTCGCTAGGCTCCTCTGTCCATGGGATTTTCCAGGCAAGAGTACTGGAGTGGGTTGCCATTTCCCTCTCCAGAGGATCTTCCCCACACAGGGATCGAACCCTGGTCTCCTGCATTATAGGCAGATGCTTTACCGTCTGAGCCACCAGGGAAGTCTATATACTGGTTATATCTCTCTCTCTCTTTAGTCACTCAGTCGTTTCTGACTCTTGGCGACCCCATGGACTGTAGCCCACCAGGCTCCTATGTCCATGGGATTCTCCACAGGCAAGAATACTGGAGTGGGTTGCCATTTCCTTCTCCAGGGGATCTTCCCAACCCAGGAATTGAACCTGGGTCTCCTGCATGGCAGACAGATTGTTTACCAACCGAGCTATGAGGGAATCTTCCATATTTTGACACATTCCACTATATAATATTTTAAAAATCACATTCACTGATATCACCACCAGTATCATCAAAAAATTCTTTAGGTATTGGGAAATTGTCAAGCTCATAGTAGCAAATACAAGTTTTTCAAAATTCTGATTTCTGCTCAAACACCAGTTTTTATCTTTGGTAACAAACACTGTGAGTTCTTGAAATGACAGATTCTCTTTGTTCATTTTTGATAAAATATTTGGCAGATGCCTGAATAACCATAGTTGGTCAACAGTTCTTTCAGGTAAACTTGATGTTTCAAATAAATCTGAAAAATGAGGCTCCCAACTTAGTTTTAAAAGATGTATACTCAGATTCATGACTTAATAAAAATGGTAATTTTTACTGCTTCCTTATGGACATTTTTAAATGAAAGTAGCTTTTTTACTGAATGCATAGCAGTGGTGACTATAGTGATTACTAGTAGTTTGATTCCACAGCTCCTTAACATTTGATTCATGTTAAGGAGCCAGCTGCCTTATCCATAGTTACTTTTGCACCATCAGTGACAATGTCAAAATGGCAAAAACAACAGATAATTATCTTAATATTACAGCTTTGACTTCACCGATCCCCTTAAATGGACTTAGAGACTTACAGGGGTCTGTAGACCACACTTTGAGAACCACTGGTGTTATCTGGACTTTTGAAGTGTTACGCAGTGAAACCTGTCAGGAGATTAGAATAATTTATATTTACATATAATAAACAATAGGACCCTAAAATATTAGGGTGTCTTTAAATGTGTACATTATTGTTCTGATTCCTATAATTGTACATAAATTTAAAGACTGTTATTATGATGTTTTACAACTGTGGTAGAAACAGGATGGTGGATGAAAATTTTTTTTTCCCTTCAAGAATGCATATTTCCAAAAGGAATTTAAAAGGCATGTTTACTAAAGTTAAGTTTAATATGATTGAATTTAGATACTGTGATTTAAATAAAATAGTAGATTGAGATATGAATTAAATTTCAAGAAAATCAAGAAATCAGTTACAGAGATGCCAGTGATAGGCATAGGCATCTGTATGTTGAAAATTAATGAGTGTTTTCTTTATATCAGTAAGCACTGGTTCACATGCCATCAGGACATTTGATCTCAGAGAAAGTCAGTTAGGAGGTGTCCCATCATTCTGGATATTAGCATCTCGGATGTGATAGAACATTTACTGAGAGATACCTACTCATAGGGGCTTCCCTGGTGGCTCATTGGTAAAGAACCCACCTGCAATGCAGGAGATGCGGGTTCGATCCCTGGGTTTGGAAGATCTCTGGAGAAGGGAATGGCAACCCACTCCAGTATTCTTGCCTAGGTAATCCCATGGACAGAGGAGCCTGGTGGGCTACAGTCCATGGGGGTTGCAAAAGATTCAGACATGACTTAGCGGCTCAACAACAACCACACACTCATAGCCACTCCAAATAAAAGTCCAGCACATGGAAAGTATCTTAACTCTCTTCTCTATCCTACACTTTAATGCTTACCTTTGGTTTTTTAACTTTGATTTTCTAAGTTTTAGATTTACTGAAAAGTTGAGTGGAAAGTACAGAGTTTCTATATAACCCATCACACACAGTTGCCCTGTTATTAACATCTTGTATTATCTTGATGTATCTGGTGCAAGTGATGAGCCAGTATTGATCATTGATACATTACTAACTGTAGTTCATAGTTTGCATCTAGGCTCACTCTTTGTGTTGTACATTCTGTGGGTTTGAGATGTGTATAATGATGCAACAGGTATCCACCATTACAATAACAGAACAGTTTCACTCCTAAAATTATCCTGTTCTCCACCTGCTCATCCCTCCCTCCCACCCCTGAACCCCTAGCAACCACTGACCTTTTCAAAGTCTCCATAGTTTTGCCTTTGCCAAAATGTTTTTATCATGGGAATCATACAGCATGTAGCCTTTTCAGATTGGCATATTTCACTTAATAATGCATTTAAATTTCCTCCATGTCTTAATGTGCATGATAGCTCATTTCCTTTTATCACTGAATAATATTCCATTGTATGGATGTACCACGGTTTGTTTATCCGTTCACTTGTTGAGGGATGTTTTGGTTGCTTCCAAGTTTTGGCAATTATGAATAAAGCTGCTATAAATATTTGTGTGAAAATTTATCTATGGACATAAGTTTTCAATTCATTTGGGTAAATATCAAGGAGCCCTGTGCTTGTTTTTAACACTGATCATCTCCACCTTAGAAGGAGATGTACCTAATTTTTATGCAATATATTTTGTCTTTTGTGTTCTTAGTTACAGCTTTTCCTTCTGACTCTATCCTCACAGTCTCCCTTTTCTCAACTCGTAACCGTATTAATGCCTTTCCTCCCTTGAGTTGTCATGTTTGTAACCCACTATTCTAAACTTACCTTTTTGTTCAGAGTTTCCCAATAACTACAAAGCACTGCACTTAGACTGTTAGAGCCATCAGTCCAGTGAAATTGCTCTTACTAAAATTAGTGACAACTTTTAAGTTGTCAAAATGCTTTTTGGTCCTTATGTTAACCTGATATTGCTGTGTGTTTTGCCACTAGCCATTGACAGTTCTCATTTTCAGGTGTTTGGTTTTTTTTTTAGCTTCTTGTCTTCCTCTTTATAATTTTATAATATTGCATTCCTCTTTTTCCATTTGCCATGTAAATATTGATGTTTTTAACGGTTTCATCCTCACACTGCCTTCATTTTACTTGGGCTTCAGGCAGTCTCTGCCCCATAACTTCAGCCTAATCTCTGGGGAAGTTCCCAAGCTTTTATTTCCAGCACAGACTTCTCTATAGTGTAAGGCCCAATATTTTAATCTTCTTACTGAACATTTTCATCACAGTGTCTCTTAGACATCTCAGACTCAATATGTACAAATCTAAATGATTAAGAGGGAGCATAAGGAAGTTTGGGGTGGTGATAGAAGTTGTGTTTTTCATTGTCTTGGTGGTTACACAACTTTGTGTTTTGGTCATAGAACTGTGCACCAAAAAGAGTGAATTTTATGGTATGTGAAAAAGTAAAACTCAGTAAAGAAATCCAAATGGCCATCCCCACTTTGAAAAAATAACCTAGGTAGTTAATCAACTTCTCTTCTCTTTGTAATGCTAATACACATTAGACCTGCTGACACATTATAGGAACTTATTAGTTGGATGGATGGATGATTAAAATAAACATACCAACTGAAGGTTCCTAAAGACAGAAAAATGTGAAGTATTACTAGATTTATTAAAACATCAGAGGAAAAACAACATACATATTTTAAGATGATAATTAATGACTTGGTTAATGTTTTTAATACTTATTAGTGACTGCCATTTATGAATACAGTAAGTATATGTAGTTTTTATATGCCAAGGGATTATGTTCTAAAAGTTGCTGTAAGTTAATACTTACATTAGAAAATCAAAATATATTTTCTCATTAAAGCAATATGTAGGATGAATATGAACACAGTTCTCTGACCTGAGTTAGGTTGGTAGTCCCAGATTCATTCTACCGTCTGCCTCAACCTCTATAGGAACACTGACAACTACTCATATTCAACATGTGATCAGAATTTGGGAGAGACATTTCGTAACTCCAAATTCAGTTCTCAATTGAGACAATCAGTGGCATATCCAATTTTACCTTTTTGAAGAGAACAGTTCTACTATAGGAAGACATTTTCTCACTTCCTTGCTGTCTGCCATTTGGCTCTGAGAGGTATGTTCACCTGTAGCACTTTAGAATAGTTTCCTTCCAAATGTATGGTTCAAGGACTTAATCAGAGTATTTTCCTCTTCTCATCAATCCCTATTATTATTTATTCTATTTATTCTGAGACTGCAACTCCCAGAAAAGATACCAAAGGAAGTAAAGGGATGGACTAGCAGTGGCTCATTTAATTCCAGATCTATATGGTTCACATGGTAATCTTATACACAGGTAAAGAGGAACACCTTCTGATTTGTAGATATTATATTATTTTTCTGGTACTTTATCATATGTTCACAGTGACAGAGAACCAAGTAGTAAATTATCAGAGTACATCTCAGTCTACTAGTGCCTTGGTAGAAAAATACTTGCCAGATTACTGAAAGTTAGATTGAGTGAACATTAACTTGGTCTCCACCTAGCAATTAAGCAGAATCATTCTGTCAGTACACTGCATAGGACTAAGACCAATCTCACAACCATTTATGTTAAATATTAAATCCTCTCCTCTGGAGAACTTCTCCTCTTGTTCTAAGATAAATAAAAAATACCTGTAAAATCATATGGCACAAAGGAGAGGTGACGTTACCCTGAAGACCCAAGCGAAAAAAATGCTCATGAAAAAATGTTTCATTAAAGGAAACATAAGAAAATTGTACAAAGCATTTGCCTTGCAATCTTAAGAAAAAGAAATAAGAAATCATAAGGAGAGGACAATTTGAGGTGAAAGGGAAGTAGTTAAGGATAAACTGCCAGAAAATGAAAAGTATAAAATCAGAAATGAAGTATATATTGGAAGCAGTAGAGAGCCGAGTTAGCAGTTTAGAAATCTCATCAATAATATGTAGGTTAAACCCAAGAAGTTTCTAGTGTAGAGAGAAAAAACATTTCTGCAGAGAAGATAACATAAAGGAATAGAAATGAAGACATTATTTCACACATTCTTAGCTTGGAAAATAACAAATGAAAATCTAAAGAAAATTATATAACCTTAGTGAGATATGAAAAAGGAAATTTGAATGTACTAAAAAGGCTTACCTTGTTTTTGGATATAAAGACGTGCAGATGTGAATTCAAAGGTATGATAGAAGAAAACATAACCTGAGTTGCCAAACGCAGTTGTTTGTGACAGATTAAAGAGGCTCACATTCCTAAGTTGATGAAAAAGATTTTCAAATAGGCATATGAAGGAAATATGTTTGTGGTTACAAGAGTAAAGAAAAAGTTCTCTAACCATTAGAGTTATAAAAATGGCCTAATATTAGGTGCCATATTAATGTGTTACATATATCAAAAGAATAATTTCAATAGATTCTTAAAAAGTACTTGATAAAATTCAATGCCCACACCTAATTTAAGTCTTAAAAATAGTTTGAACATATGTCCTTTACATAACAAAGAATATTTTAACTGAAATCCAACATTGTAATGAAGCGCTAAAGGTATTCTCTTTAAAGAACAAGACAATAATATTGCATGCTTTGTTCTAGATGTTTTCAACAATGCAACAGACACAAAAGTAAAACAAGAAATACAACTATGGAAAAGGAAAATACATTTGTTACTGAACATAATATGACTACATATACAAGCTATCGGTTTCTGACTTACTTAACCACAGATACGAAAGTTGAGAGAAAGGATGTGCATATATTGAGAGCAGGAGTAGAGACAGCGTCTATTCCCATATTTTTCCTAAGTTCTTTTTTCTCTAAATAGAGGGACACCTGTTAGAATAGAAAAAGGGTTCCTTTTATTGCTCTGCCCCTGCCCTTTTACTCTGGGCTCATATCTCCATTTGACATGAAAGTACACCAACAATCCATGTGCCTCTACCAAACAGAATACTTATAAACCTCTCTTGGTTCTAGAAATAAACTTAGCACTAGCAAGACCACATCCTCCTCAGGGTTAAGGGAGAAAGCAGTCAGTGCCCAGGAATTTGCAAACAGTATCTCTCTCTCCAGCTCTGCGATTTTCCAGGAAGCTCATGTTCCTTAGAAAAAGGTCTCAAGAATGACTAATGCACAATAAATGCATAACATTCAATAGTTTTCTTATATACTGTCAATAATTATTTAGAAGATACAATGTGGGAAAATTCCATTTACTCTAGTGAACAAAATAGCTACTAGGCCTAATCTTAAGGAAGAAAAGCATAGCTTTATAGGTACAGGGATAAAGTTTACTGTGAAATAGAAAAGGAAATGTGAGTAAAAGAGATAAGAATGCTTATGGGAGGTATTAATAATAAATTATACAAGAAGTTCTATCTTCTGAAATTCTTTCATTCAGCCTTGTGGACACAGTCTTAAAGTTTGCTTGGAAGAACAAATGTATGAGAATAAATAGCATTTTCAAACTTGCCCCCACCAGATATAAAAATAATTATAAAATTTCAGTAAGTAAAGGAATGTAGTACTGAAGTGAGAAAACAAAATCAGTAGTGGGAAGGTCAGATGCTAAACAAAATCTTAGCATATGTGAAATGCATGATAAAGGATGCACAGAAAATCAACAGAATGACTAAACTGATGATTGAATACAGGGGAGTTGATTACCTTGTAAAAATAAAGATGCCTAAACATGTATATTGTTGGTTTTCTCCTGTATCCGTTTGAATTTTTTTGTAATCAAGGAGGAAAGTTTTAAACAGTATTCCTGGGGTATCCTTTAGAAACCCATCCAATATAGGGATTAAAATGATGAGAAAAGCTCTGGAGGAGGTCAGGATTTGACTCTGCTTCTATCTAGTTGTGTAAGCTTGGATAAATTATTTCATCATGAGTGTCATTAATCCTAAAATAAAGGATTAATCCTAAGATAAAGGATTTGGATTTTATTTTCTTCAATTTCCCACCCAACTCTAAAATTACACGTTCTGAAGTATGAAAGGATCACATCTAACTACCATGCAAAACGACATCTTTGTAGGGGATTGTAACATGAAATCTAGAGTCAGGTTGTCTGTTCCAGCTTTGGTTCCAACATTTACTGGTTCTCTCATCTTTCGGAAGTTTTTCATCCTCTCTGTATCTGTTTCCTCAATGAGAAATAAACTGAGAGTATTGATAGTACCTTGTAGGTTTGTTGTCAGAAATAAAGCAGTGTATGCAAGTGCATAAAATGATGCCTGGCCTTTACCTGCTCAGTAATATTTTTATTCAGCTTGAGAAAAAATTATGCCAGGAGCATAATTCCACCACCACCTACCCATCTATTCAAGCACAATGAAATCAAGGCCCTCCTCCTGACTCTGGTGAAGGAGATTCTGACACACATTAGTAGGAAAGGCTTGCTGTGTTTAGAAGAACTCCTCAGATGATTCTGATCTCTGCCCTGTTCTTTCACTCCCAGTCTTAAACACTGTTAGCACTATCTTTGAAATAGAGCATCAGTTATTCAAACTCTGTAACAGATGAGTAACACTGGGCATTAGCATATTTAAGACTGATGATAGATTCAGTGGAATAAAAATTTTAAATTCTATTTCAGTTTTTTGATAGTTAAACACATGTGAAGGAGGGTCCATTTGATTTTTTTTCTCAACACAACAGTTACTATTTCCAGAACAGTTTTCACCTAATTCAGTTTGGTACGTGCTAGACAGAATTTAAATTCATTTTAACACTCGTAAATCAAATATGTACCAACACTATACTTTTATACCCAAAGGTTGATGAAAGTCTAGTCGCAATTGAATACTATTAAACTATCACTTCATTTTCCAATTGTATTCATAAATGGCTATTGTTAGTTTTTTTGAAATTTTCAATTAAACCGGCTTTTAAAGTCTATGGTCCCCAGTGCAAATTATATGCTATTGTCCAGTAGTTTTATTACTGCTTTGTTTTGACAACTCTAGTATCTCAATAAGGTGTTTTCTTAAAGATGGTTGCATACTAAAAGTTTCCCTGAAGTCTAAGATTTATACAACCCTTTTAGTAATTAAAATGTAAATTAAAAGATTTCTTCATGTTAAATTTCATCTTTATTTCAACTGAAATCAAAGAATCACTCATGGATGCTAATACTATTGATCAGTTTTATTTTGATTTAATCCCTTGTTGAGCATCTTCTACTTTTCTGGAAACACTCAAGCAGTTGTTAATATCTTCACAATGCCTAGAGCAGGGACAGGTGTTCTTTGATGACAGCTTGGATCAAAGAAGGGGTCGTGTTTGACAGAGAACACTTCCACAGCCATAGTAAACCTTGACCCAAGAGAAATGGGAAACAGTAGGAACCTTCTCTCTCATCATTTCGCCTGACCCACCACAAGAGATGATTCCATGGGCCAAGCTGAGTTAGTGGGAAAGTAGGCTTTTATATTTGGCATGAAAAAGAGGAAACATAACTTTTCTTAATTGATGTGGAAAATCCTAAAGCTGTGGCATCAGAAAGGATATTGAGTTTTTGTAGCCATTGTGGTTCTGGCTAGGGTAGCAATTTCCTGAACAATTTCATATGTAACATATTTTAGAGATAAGGAATAAGAGAGGAGTTCATTCACATACTGAGCAATCTGCCTTTAGAGGTTTTCTTCCTTGCTGTAATTGTCAAGTTGGTAATTAAATTTGAGTGCATAGGGGATGATTTTTATTTTTTCCACAAAATATCTTAATATTTCCTGAACAGTTTTCCCTTAATAAGTTTGAAAATTGAAGATGATTTGAAATAAGAACTTGAAACTTTGGATTATAAGTCAGTAAATCTGGAAAATGGAGATTTTCTCAGTGACTGGACAAATCACTGAGCCAGCTAGAAAATTAGAATAATTAAGCAATTTCAATGTATAGCATTAATTTCTTAGCCTTGGAGAAGGGAACCCATTGTATTCAGATAACTGTTTTGTCTGCCAGATTCTAATATTTATTTTAAATTAATTTCAGATTCTTTTAGTGACCACTATACTCACTTTGAAAGAGTTGTGAAGGCTCTTCTGATCAATGCTCTAGATGAATGTTTTCTGGGAACATTATATGGTAAGTTAATATAAATGGAGCAATCAGGGTTTTTTTTCCAATTTTTAAACAATCTTATTGTTCTATATTTGTATGTGTATATTAAATAAAACCAAGGAGACCCAATCTTAAGGCCCTCCTATTGTTCCGTCTAGGATCAACTACACCAAAAGTCCATTCACATCACAAACTTGTTAGTGTTTATTATTTGTGATATGTGAAAGTACAAAAGAAATATTTTCCCTCTCCTTTGAGAGTTCCACAGTAAACTTGAGGATATAGGGAATATATTAATAAAGCAATAGGGTAACTCAACACACTTGCATTGTCCCAGCCTAAGCGCTAAGCTCCTTTAATTTCACCGAAAGTTATATGCTTTTTCATGCTTTTGTGCCTTGCTGTTTCTCATTAGAGTATAATCCCTTTCTACTCTAGATTTTCTAAGAAGTGTAATTTCCACTAAACGTTATCTGTGACCCACTTAAGTAATATTTCTCACTCCCTCATCTATGCTGTTATCCTGAGTATGGTGGCACTGATATATATGCACTTCTCAAATGTATTGAAACTGTATTTTTGCCTTCCTCCCTTCTTCAAGAGTGTGGGAAGAACCATACTTTCTATATACATACCCCTTGCATCTAGCTCAGAATCTGGCTCTTAATAAAGACCATAAATAATGCTGAATATCTACCTATGTGCCTAAGCAAGATTTCATTCAAACTTTATTAAACAAATATCCATTGAGTGTCTACTAAGGGCCAGGCATTATTTGAGAAAAACTGCAGGAATACGGCAGTAACTATATGACATAGACAAATCTTGCCCTTGTGTTGCTTGAAGTCTAATGGGAGAGACAGACAATGAGTAAACAAATATATAATATGATATGATGTCAGCTAGGGATTAGTTCTTGAAAAATTATAAAACAGGATAAGGAAATCAAGAATATATAGGACAGGAAAGTCTGTGTTAGATTGCTCAAAAAGGTCTCCTGAATGAAGGGAAGGAGGAAGCAATGCATGAATCTAGCAGAGAGCACAGCAAGTGTAAAGAGCCTTAGAAAAGAATAAGTTTGAGGTGTTCAGGGAACAATTAGAGGGCCTGTGTGGTTTCTTCTATTCCCTGATACTCTGATGGAATGATTTCCTTTAACTTTACTTTTTTTTAATTTAAAATGTTTCTAATCAACCAGCCAAGTATCTGCTTAAATCTATGGGACGAAATCTTTAACTATTCCATTATTTAAATATTTTATAAGGGCAAAGTGATTGTTTTTGTTGGTGTTGTTATTGTCCCCCTGAACAGATGGCACCAGGCAGAAATCGTATGCACAAGATATGTTGACTTCTCTTCATTATTTGGATAACCGCTTTGTTCAGCCTCGTTTAGAGAGTTTAGTCTCTAGAAGTCGTTGGAGAGAGCAATACAAGGTATACAGTTTTACTTGTTTTTGAATCTCTGCTTGAGGGTGAGGTGGGATAGGAGTGGCAGTCTTCTCGGAATTTCAATAACCAGTCACACTTCTTTAATTCATCTTCTAAATTTAATCTTCTAAATTATTAGCATTTTTCTTTGTTAGATAATCAGCTTGTTTCTTGACTCTTCTAAGGTTATAATTGTTTTAATTATTCCCACTTGTTATATCTATCCAATAATTAAGTAGTTATAAATGATAACTTTAAAACATCTCTAGGGCTTAACCCATCTGGTAAAATGAGGAAGTTGTCTCATAGGATGTTAACTATTTCAGTAAAAAGAGTTCCACTGTTAAAGAAGGTCGAGAAACAGTAGGTTTAACTTAACTGCGGGAGGGCTTTTCAAGAAGCATTAATGTGTGAATTTATACTGTAAATCTTCTAGAGGGCAATATAGAATATAATACTTTCCAAATTTGTGTTTTACTATGAGGCTCCTTTTCATAAAATACCTATTATTACCTTCTAGGATATTGGTTCCCATAAGATAATTAGGGAAGCCCTGGCCTACGTGGTCTTTGACATCTTTCTCCACCTTAAGATTTTGTAATTCTACCAATTTGGGAGAATATTCTTTTTAATTTATAAGATCTAATTGATTCCATGTTATCCCCCTAGATTTCTATTTTATCATCTCTAATAGTACAGGCTGTCTTATATGATTTACAAGACTTTTTTTCCTCCCTACTTCTAACTTTTTATCTTTTAATAATTAGCAAGAAGAAAAAGGCAAGATAGTAGAAGTTCAAGTTCCACATAGTCTTTCTAGCACCTAAATCATTAGCTACTCTACCTCATTTGTGTCAGGAGATTTGGCTTCATCCAGTGCCTGTTCAGCCTTGTATTACTTGAAGATAAATTAGCTACAGATGGTTTAGGTTTAAGGGACAGTTACGGGATTACAAAAAAAAAAGAGAGAAGACTTCAATTTGGAGGATAGATTGAGTTTAGGGGGCTTCCCTGGTGGCTCAGCTGGTAAAGAATCTGCTTGCAATGTGGGAGACCTAGGTTCAATCCCTGGGTTGGGAAGATCCCCTGGAGAAGGGAAATGCTACCCACTCCAGTATTCTGGCCTGGAGAATTCCATGGACTGGATAGTCCATGGGGTCACAAAGAGTCGGACACGACTGAGTGACTTTCACTCATTTGAGTTTAGAGTCACCATGTATTTCTTTTTGACTTTGAGTGATTTTAACTTCCATGAATTCCAGTTTCTTCCTTAGATAGAGAAAATACTTACCCACTTTAAAGGGAAATATTTACTAATTTTTAAGGTAAAGTACATGGCACAACTTTTAAGATATGGTATAATATATATCATTGTCTTTAATAGAAATAAAAGTAGCATATTGATCATTCAATTTTGCCAAGTAATTTATATGCAAAGTAAAATATCTTAGCTGATCTTCAGAGTAACCCCCCCCCAAGAAAGGTACTACTATTTCCTCTATTTTAGAAATGAGAAAATTGTGACCCAGAAAAACTGAATAATGTAAGGTTACACAGCTAATATTAGTCAGGCCATTGTTTGAACCAAGCACAAACCTTAGGTCTAGGGTTCCTCAGACTTCAAAGCCCATCAATTCTGCTGTAATATGTTTTGCATACTATGATAGGTTATGTGGAATTTGGATAACCCACTTTTGAAATAATAACTATAAGTTACAAGATAATATTAGCTTAAAAATTTAGACACATAGATAATCAATTCAGTACGATCTTGTTCAAAATAAGTTAAGTTATGCTGCAAGAAATAAATAATGTGACAAAGTAAACTAACAACGAAAACCTCAACAGCTTAACTAAACAAAGTTTATTTTTCACTTGTGTGTTCACTGTGAGTCAGTAGGGGTGCTCTATTAATTGTAGTCATTCAGGGAGCCAAGCTGATAGAACTTTCACCTCCGTATGTGCTGTGAGTTCCAGAGAAGCAGGAAGGGAAGATGGTTAGTCACCTTTTACTCTGAATGTCAGCCTGTAGTGACACATGTCATGAAGTACCATGAAATAAGAGAAACACTAAAAAGTACAAGACAATGTTGTTGTGAATTCTAAATGTAAAAAGGAAACTCTACTGGATACTTAATTACTGTCAGGCTGATAGAGAATGCAGATTAGTGACCTTGTTAATATGCTCATTGTGTGCAGCTCAAATATTGTGGTAAGCTCATCCACACTACTAATTAGAATAGGAGTGTCTAGCACAGGTCTAGAGCCTAAGCAAAACTGCTCAAGCACAAGTAATTTCACAGCTTAATAAAGCTTATTTATGAATGCCAAATATTTTCTCTGTTTGTCCATTGCTAACTCAGCTATTAGACTGGCCATAGTAATACTGGCAACCTAGCAATCCTAGTTCAAACTTGTCTGTTTTCATAGTACTTTAGTAAGCAACTATAGGAGAATTGAATTATTTCTGGGATATTTTGTGGAAAATACAATTCATGCAATGGAGACTAAATGTGATCTTGTTTTTTTCTCGATTTTTATTAACCTAAATGAACTGATCTTTTAATTATATTATCCTGCATTTTTTTTCTGCTCATTCTTTCCTATTTTAACTAATCACAACATCTGGAGATAAGAAGAGAGATAAGACGTAAATTAAAACCTTAGTAGTAACTTAGACGTTTGAGAGAAATGAAGCTAGTTTCTTTCTTCATCTGATTTCTTTTCTTTTAACAGCCTACATTATAAATTTATTTTTAAAATTTAAATGTATCTTGTCAAACACCTACTGTGTGCTCAATACTAAAGTGAGACATACCAGTGTGTTTTGCTCTTACATCTTATTCTATTATTATGATTCCTATTCTTAATTTTAGTTTGGTTGGGCTCTTATGTTTTATTTTGTTGTTGTCTTTCTTATGCTTTAAACTTTCGTTACATTTTGAAATTATTTTCAGGAGCGAGTAGAAAATTATTCTAGTGTAAGTATCCAACCGAGGAATCCTGAGAACTGTTGCTGCCAGGCTTGTGGGCTGCATCGCCACTGTACATACTCAGTGCGTTTATCAGGAAAGCTGTATAACACCAGGACCATGGAGACAGATGATTTCATGTCACACGATAAACAGGTATTTTTTCCCCCTCTCATTTTAATTCTCAAAAATTAGAATTTTCACTAAATAAGCCTGCATAGTTAACCCTAAGTTCTTTTCACAAATGGAGAAAGCACCAGGAGAAGAAAAAAGAGCATGGGGAAAGAGTGTGCCATTTTTTAATGTGAAAAGGTGTATTATACAGCAGATTCACTCCAGATTCAGTCAGGTACTGAAATCAGTGCCTGTTGTCTCAGTGTGCTTCACCCAAACTGGGTGAGGGTGAGGGGCGTGAGGGAGAGGGGACAAGGATGAAAGGGAGGTAACTGAGCCAGAGGAAGCAGAAAGCCTTTTTGAGTCCCAAGGAGAATTTGACCCCAGTGGAAATTTTAGGGCAGATCATCTACCAAATTGACAATCTATAAACAAATAATTAAAGATGCCTATAGATGGTGAAGGGTCTGCCTGCAGTGTGGGAGACCAGGTTTGATCCCTGGGTTGGGCAGATCCTCTGGAGGAGGGCATGGCAATTCACTCCAGTATTCTTGCCTAGAGAATCCCATGGACAGAGGAGCCTGGCGGGGTACAGTCCACGGGGTCGCACAGAGTTGGGTACAAATGAGTGACTAACACTTTGAAATTCACCCCAATAATGAGGTTTGAAGAAAAACTGTGCTTCAACTTACACTACATCAGAAGTGTTTCAGAGCCTAGAACCATCACTGTATATTTAAGGTACTATTAATTTTGAACGAATAGACAAAACAGAAGAAAATATTTGAAATATTTGAAGAAAAGTATTTGATAAACAAGAGCAGAACAGTGCAGTGTGAAGACAGAAAAAAAAAAGATGCAGGTGCATACTACTTCTATTTATTTTTTTACTCTTTGTAAAATGATTACACTTACAAGTACAAAAAATAATAAAATTGAGAGCTTTCTCTGGACTTCCCTCTGTGGAGTCCTCATCCACTGATATAAAGATACAGTTGGTCCTCTGTTTTAAAAAATCCATATCTACATGGGTCCATGCAGTTCAAGCGTATGTTGTTCACGGTTTAACTATACTATTTTTACACCTGTGGTTGGTTTAATCTGCAGATAGAGAAGCCCAAATGTAAGACTTGGGCAGCTGTGGATTCTGGCATCAGGGAGGGTCCTGAGGAGAGTGAGGGGTGGCTGTAGTTTTAGCTACAACAGTCTTGGATGGGTTACTGAGATCAGAACCCTGGACCACCAGCTTGTGGTGATACCTGAGGGCATTAGAGAAGAGGGAAATCACCTGGAGGAAAGAGACATGCGGTCTGAAAGGCAGTCAGGAGTACTAACAAGTTTTTCAGTTTTGCCCAGAGTCTGTCCAGACTCCTCAAGACACTTAAGATCCAGTGAGAAGAGGCATTAAGTTTCAGGCAGATGGCCATGTGTAATAAAAAAGGTGAAAAGTGAAAGTGTCAGTCGCTCAAGTGAGTCGGACTCTTTGCGACCCCATGGACTGTATGGCTCCTCTGTCCGTGGAATTCTCCAGGCAAGAATACTGGAGTGGGTAGCCATTCCCTGCTCCAGAGGATCTTCCTGAGCCATGGAGTGAACCCAGTTCTCCTGCACTGCAGGCAGATTCCTTTGGCATCCGAGCCACCAAGGAAGCCTAGCCATGTGTCATGCGTCCATGCAAAGAACAGGCTGAGAGGGAACAGAATCCCTTAACTCAGCTTGTTGCACTTACGTTTTTAGCTGTGCTTTGTCACTCAGTCGTGTCCGACTCTTTGCGACCCTGTGGACTGTAGCCCGCCAGGCACCTCTGTCCATGGGATTCTCCAGGCAAGCATGCTGGACTGGGTTGCCATGCCCTCCTCCAGGGGATCTTCCCAACTCAGAGATCAAACCCAGGTCTCCTACATTGCAAACAGATTCTTTACGTCTGTGCCATCAGGGAAGCCCAATGTTCTTAGAGATCTGGGAATAGACAGTAGATTTCTTCCCATCCTTCCTCTATCCTTGAAGATATTTTCTCTTTCTTCTCCATATTTTAATTTCTTTAAGGAACTGGTTGCTTCTCTGTATATGAGGGCCTAAAGAAATACCTCAAAAAGCTACCGACAGTGTTAAAAACGTACATAATGCATGTTTCATTGTATTTCCTTGCTTTAGTTTGTTAAACAGTGTTAATTTACATTTCCAGGTGTTGTATCTAATAAATTATAGAGCAGATTATTTCTATTGCTTTGCAGTCACCATCTTCTGCTTTAGGAAAATTTGATGACAATTTTTAGCTTTGCTTCTGATTAATCTTTGGCTATGTCAGGCCCCTAGTTCACACTGATAACTGAGATGATTCAGTTATCTTCAGATTTATCAGTTCATAGAACTATACTAACCCTACACAGTGGATTAGTTATCATTTATATATCATTTATCTGCTTTGAGATAATCATCACAGAACTTGCCATTTCTCTTTCTCTCTGGTGTTTTTAAATATTGTCTATCTTGTGAGACTAGCGTCTCTATTTTTTTTTCTTTTTCTTTTGGCTGCACTGTGTGGCTTGTGGGATCTTAGTTCCCCAACCAGAGATTGAACTTGGGCCCTTGGCAGTAAAAACACTTGTGTCCTAACCACAGAACCACCAGATAATTTCCCCCCAGTAGTGTCCTTACTGTTTAGAAATGCAATCAGTTAATTAAAAGTACTCTCTAAACACATTTCTGGACATTTAAGGACACTGTTCTAGCAATATAGATTTAATTTACTTGTTTTTAGAACTTCATGTAAATAGAATGCTACAGTATAAGCTGTGATGTACTATATACATTAATTCATAAGGTATAGTTGGCTGTAACAATACCCTAAAACAGGGAAGGGGTGAAAGGAGAGGTCTGCTTGCAGTGTATGCAGCAACTGTGTACACATACTATGTATATTTACTGCTTTTATGAAGCCTTACTTACAGTGATTTAGGCTCTTCCGTATAAAATGTGCTCACGTTTGGGGAAAAAAATAGTATGAGAATACTCTAAAGGTAATTTTGGGTTTATTGCTCTCCAGTGTCAATAAACTAAATGTAAAGTAGACACCAAGAGGGTAGGAATTAGAAATGAAAAGGATTTTCAATAGATAGTTTTGTTTCATACTAGAAAAAGAAATTAAAATAGAAAATCTTAAACACTTCTCCTTTCCTTTTGTTCCAACTCACAATCTCTATACAGATAAGTTCTTGTTTTGTGGAAATACAGAATACAATGTAATAAAAACAAAAAATTGTATTATTCTTCTACCATATTTTATCCAGACCAGCCATCGGAGATTTCTCCTGCATCATCTACTTAAATGGTAGAAGTGGACTTCCCCATAGAGTTCACTGCAACTGTTGTGGTATCTTTTTACTCAAAGTGGGAGGTATTGGCAAATGAACTGTAATTTATATGACTGGTTTGATGAAAATGTTTCAATGGGAACAATACTTAGAGTAAGCAAGCCATGAACAGTAATACCTGATTGTTTCTGATGATGTGAAAAACAGATTTTCCCAAATCATAAACAGAAATATGTATGTGCTTTTCCTCAGCATTTTGAAATTTTTAAGAAACGTTAGAAGATATCCCAAATGTCATCTTCACAAGACGATGCATCAAAGCTGACTGTTACTGACCATCATATTGAACTTTTATTCATTTTTGCCAACTTTTGTATTATTTATTTACCTCATTGCCTGTGTGATCCCTATTGTGTGACTTCAGAAAAAGAGGACAGTTCTTTGCCAGATAGAATACACGTTGCATAGGACAGTAATGTAACTACATCATTCTTACTGAATTCACCAGAGTATAACCCATCATGTATGTAGACACAAAGACAAATATGTAAGTTAGGAAGAAGTTTGTCTGTTTCCTGAGGTTACTCCATGAGAACAAGACTGGTCATGTTATAAAGTTTGAAGTCCTTTCTGATGCATTTTCTACAATGGGTGAAATAATGTAAGTACAATTACATTTAATTTGGTCAGTGCAGTGACACTGTTTTCCAATTTTAGCTATAGGTGTATATAAAAAAGTATACATTCAAAACATTCTAAAAGAGAATGGATGGTTGACTTCACAAGAAGAGTATTCTTAATCATGAGATCCTAGAAGTCTACATAAACATAGAAATCAAAATTTTTACAGTTTGCTAATAATAAAATAGTAATGTTTATAATTACATCAGACTCATTAATTAAGGGGCTTCCTGGGTGGCTCAGATGCTAAAGAATCCACCTGCAATGCAGGAGACCCCAGTTTGACCCCTCGGTTGGGAAGGTCCCCTGGAGAAGGGGTAGGCTGCCCACTCCAGGATTCTTGGGCTTCCCTGGTGGCTCAGACGGTGAAGAATCTGCCTGTAATGTGGGAGACCTGGGTGTGATCCCTGGGTTGGGAGGATCCCCTCGAGAAGGACATGGCAACCCACTCCAGTATTCGGGCTTCCCAGCTGGCACTAGTGGTAAAGAACCCGCCTGCCAATGCAGGAGAGGTAAGAGATGCAGGTTCAGTCCCTGGGTGGGGAAGATCTCTGGAGAAGGCAATGGCAGGCCCCTCGAGTATTCTTGCCTGGAGAATCCCATGGACAGGAACCTGGAGGGTTACAGTCCATGGGGTCAGAAAGAGTCAGAAAGAACTGAAGTGACTTAGCACACATTAATTAAGATAAAAAATATAACTAAACACGAAGTGATTTTTTACTTGCAGAATATTTTAGAAAAAAATATTTGGTTAAAAGCTGTCTATTTTTGATATTGGTATGAGAGCCTGTTTCAGTTTACATGTTGTTTGTAACAGGAGTCCCCAACCTCCAGAATCTAACACCTGATATCTGAGGTGGAGCTGATGTAATAATGATAGAAATAAAGTTCACAATAAATGTAATGCACTTGAATTATCCCAAAATCATTCCCCTGTCCAGGTCTTTGGGGGAAAAAAATGTTTTCCGTGAACCTGGTTCCCAGTGCCAAAAATATTGGGGATTGCTGGTTTATAAGCTAGAAAATTATCATAATTCAAGCATTTTTACCTCAGTAACTGTATGTATAGTAGCTTGCATGCTTTTCTTGCTTTGAGGTATGGTTGTCCTTTTGCCTTACAAGCCATCTTTCTCCTCTTTCCCAAACTTGGCTAACTATTTTCTAAAGACTTAGTTCACACATCACCTAATTTAGAACCCTTCTACTTTCTGGATTGTGTTAATTGTCCCTTCTCTGTATCTTGATTGCCTCTCGTGCATTGCATTTGGCACCTTGATTTGTAATCATTTGGTTTTTTCTCCGAGCAATGTAAATTCCCCTGATATAGGTGGCACATATTTTATTTCTGTATCTCCAGTGCTTAACTCAGTACTTGAAACAGCAGTTGCTCGTTTTTTGTTATTCTGGTTGTATAAATAAAAGAAAGTGAAGGAATTATTGTATAAAAAATTTTGAAAAATAGTGCATGGATTCTACTTTTAAAGAAAATCTGAAAACCAGAAAGGCTGTACATTCACTACTATATATTCATTTCATATAGCAGGTGATGTTTTATTTCTTGATTTAGGTGTTTACTGTTGGCAGAATTTGTGCTGAGCGAACCAGAATTTACCATAAACTGAAACATTTTAAATTCGAGCTGTACCAAGAGTGTTGCTCCATTGCAAAGACAGAAGAGGTTGAGGATGAACAGGTTAAAGAAACAGTGAAAAGAATTTTCAATCAGTCAAGAAACAGTGGCTGGATTAGAGAGGTAAGGTGAATATAGAAGAACCATTTCATTCAGTAGATTCTGGAGCCTACTACTGATCAGCGAAAGGATGTGAATTATGAGAATAGAAGACAGTGACTTTTAAAAGAGAACCTCTCCTGCTCTCCCTGTCTTTGTATTTTCTCTTCTTCCACCCATTCCTTCCACGCTTATCATTGTCGTACCCTGAATAGTGCCCTGATGTTCTGAGCATTCACTTAGCTCATCAGATAAATTTTAATCAGGAGTAATACAGTCCTTTAATGAAGGACCTCTGTCCTTTCACTTTTATGTATGTGTGGTTTTCCTTACATATATATTAAGTCCCCTTATTTTCTTTGACAAAGTATAGGACTCACCTCTGCTTGTCTGCTTCCTATCTTTAGAACAGTTCTTGTGACCTGAGAGTGAAGAAGCCTCTGATGCCAGTCTGAGGAAAGGATCTCGGCTGCCAGTTCTAATACCACCCACATCCTCTTCTTGAGGACATGGGACTGAGCAGTGAGCACTCTAACTGAAGATCAAGGGGAATGCAGAGGTCTCAGGCCACGGCACTGATTTTGATTCCCCCATATCCTGTTGATCACTAAATTTGATACCAAGGATAAAGTGGGGATTTTGAAGAGTGCACTGGATTCCCGAAGATCTGCTGGCAGCTCATAAGCTCTGGTCTACTCACAGAGCTTTTAGAATTGTTATGGTACATGGAAAGAATGCAAGGATGCTAACATGATTGCAGTCTTCTAAAGCAAGTCTAGTTACATGACTGTATAAGAGAGAACAGATAGGAGATTTTCAGGTATCAACTCAGATAGGAGTTGATACTCAGATCAACAGTATATTTAATCTTAAAAAAAAAGCCTGGGTTATTTATATCATAGGGAAATTTGTAAAAGAGGAAAATAAAAAGAGCTTAGAGAGTAAACTTATGAGCCAAGGGAAAGAAAATGAGGACAAACAAAACAGGAACTTCTTAGGACGTGACATGTCCCACAGGGGTGTCCTGGGCCGGAGAGTGCCATCAAGACTGGTTTCCCTTTTGACAGTTAGCCACCCACCACAAACCACCAGCCGGGGATCTCCTTGCCTGCTCCCCGCATCTTGACTCTTCAGTCGTCTTGTTTTCATTTTACTCTCTTCAGCTTTGTATCTTTTACTTTGCTTCCAGTTCTCTCACTCACAATTCTTTCCTCCCTGTCCTTCTCTGTGCTTTTTCATTTGCTGTGGGGAAGAGCCATCATGTAGCCAGTAAGTCCCAACTTCGTTTTCCTCAGTGACATGAAATTCTTAAGTGCATTTATTGATGCACTGAACTGTTACCAACCCTCTAGTGGCATTAAAAGACCTTTTGGGACACCAATTAAAAGAATTATGTACTAGGTGTAGCAAAATCACTCTGCATTGTATACACTATACAATAATTTTATATATGGCAAAGAACATTAAACTTCTTACAGAAAAAAGTAAAAGCATTTCCAAATCATGTACCTTAGAGAAAGCTTAATAAACTTTGTGACAACAGAAGGGACCTGCAAGAAGAAAGAGATTCTTAAGAAAGCCAAGAGTCACATTATGCTTAAAAAAATAACACAGCATTGGGCATTGAAAGTATTTCAGGATGGTGCATATTTAGGACAACATGCATATTTTTTCACATAAAATACCAAAGAACTTCATTTTCTTTTTGAGAGCCCTCCTACTTTAAAAATATTTGTCAGTAGATATTCTCAAAAGATTTCCTGGAAACCAAACAAGTTTATTAGCCAATGTCAGCCCATAGGTAGCTTTTTGTGCAATGATTAAATTGCAGAATTTATCAGATGCCCTGGTATTTCTCCACATCACTCCGCCTCCCCGTCAGAGTGTGTTTGCCTTTGAGTAGTAGCACTGCCTGTGCTCTTGTGATGCACGCCTTCCTCTTGGCCACCAGCTATCCTAAACCTTGAGAATACCTGGGCTCTGTGCTCCTTGAGTGGCGCATCCATGGCTCTTTCTGCCCTTAGCGCTCAGTTATCATGTGAGGCTCCTCTCTCACACTGTATAAACTCTGTTCCTGTCTGTCCCCCCCAGCTTGCGTTTCATACCTTGCTTTTTCCCTTACCTGCCTCTTCTTCCTCCAAGCATTTTTCTTCCATTATCTTGGGATCTCTCAGAATTTCTTCCCAAAGACCTGCCAACTAGAATGACTTCATTCTTCTTATACTTCCTCCTAACAGTTGAACTAGGAGATCTGATTTTAACCTAATGATATTAAAAGGATAGGAGCAATTCAAGTGTAAGAAAAGAACGAATGATAAGAAAATTATGATAAAATCAAAATATATAACATATAATAGTAATACATGCCTCATTCTAAATTGGAAGTGAAGAACATAATGTCATATGCCACTGGCAAATGCTGACAAACGATTTTTCTTTGAGAGTACCTTTGATGGTGGGACTTCCAGGGCAGTTGAAGACAGGATTGTTGGGATAGGGTAGTGAACACATAACACCAGGAAGTGAAAAAAGTATGTCCACAGGAACATCAGGTCTCAGTCCCTATCACCATAATCGTCAGAGTTATCAACATCGTCTCTCCTTTTATTGGAAGCAGAAGCAGAGCTCATAAGGAGAGTTAAGAAACCATTAGGTCAGTTCATCTCCTCAGCGGAAGGAAGCACTTGAACTCTGTCAACCTTGAAATCTCCAAACCGTCCCAGCTCCTCTCTCCTCTTGTCCGGCCCTGGTCTTTACTCTCCATCGTCATTGCTGTCACTCAGATTTAGGCCTTCATTACCTAAACTATTATAGTAGACTCATGACTAGCTTCCAAACCATTCTAGACTGGATGTTTTACCCTTTAAAAAAAAAAAAAATATATATATATATATATATATACACATATATATACCTCAGATTGTGTCAATTTCCTGCCCTAACACCTTTGGCAGCTTTCCATTGCCTGTCACATTATTGCTAAACTCTATGACCTAACATTTCATACTTTTTATTCTCTGACCACCTCTTTGGTTCAGTCTTCTCTCTCAGTTCCCCTGGAAAACCTCAGACTGCAGTCAAACTCTGTACTTTTCTGTCTTGTCACTGTTTTATGGACTTCTGTCTCCTAGAGAAAACTTTCCACCAGATGATCACCTACCAAGTCTTTTTCCCTAGGATAGCTCAAATGCCAGTCTTCCTGGTCACCTCAGCTAACCATAACCCCTCTTCCGAACCCTCATAGCAGTGTCTATACTTCTTTATGCCCCTTGTTATTGGTTGTCATTGGTGAACTCTGTTCTCCTTAGAGGCAGGGAAAGCAATGGAAAGGGCACAGCAATCCACTCCAGTATTCTTCCCTGGAAAATCCCATGGATGGAGGAGCCTGGCAGGCTACAGTCCATAGGGCTGCAAAGAGTCAGACATGACTGAAGCAACTTAGCATGCATGCATGCATTAGCGAAGTATTTGATATATGTTATGTGTTAAACAAATTTTTATTGAATAAGTTATTGAAGTTATTACACTTCTACAAATATGATAATAGAAAACCTATAATTTATCAGACAGTTATGAAGTTAATAATAATGTTCGTTTTGATCTCTTACCAATGCTTTCTATGAATTAGAAATGCTTATTTGAAATTGAGTCCCTGTTTATAATAAAAAGATATTTGTTCATGATTGCCATGAGATAAACTTGTTACTATTTGTCTGTAGATTCAAAAGGCCTAGTTTATCTTCACTGCTTTGAGTAAAATAACTAGCTTTTTTATTGTATACACAGAAATATGATCAACTTGAAGAATATCTCAATTTTGCGGATTACTTTCAAGATGAGAAGTTTGACTGAATTTTAACACATTTCCTTCAGAGAAGATTTTGTAAATTCCTGTAAATGTGAAGATCACAAGTCTCGTTTCTCTGTATCATGTGACATATTTATATATTATATGTATAGCTTCATGGCAAAATTGGAGAAGGAAATGGCAACCCACTCCAGTACTCTTGCCTGGAAAATCCCATGGACCAAGGAGCCTAGTAGGCTACAGTCCATGGGATCGCAAAGAGTCGGACACGACTGAGCAACTTCACTTCACTTCATGGCAAAATGTCTTGTGTGAAACATGTTTTTCTTAATTTCCATGAAACAACATTCTGCAGTCTAATAAAACTTTTATCTACTGTACATAGAAAACATAAGCCTAACTTTTAAGTATATTTTAAAGTTATATAACAATGCCTTTATATCAGATGACTATCAAGTGAATGAGCTGTTCATGTCCTGTCAGTTTATTAGAAAACCATGTTTTTTAAAAATGTATTTAGATTAACATCTATGTGTATTCCTGCCCAGATCTGCTTATTATCCTTCTGCAGTATTAAATGATCTTCACTAACATATTTTTTACTGCCATCATTATCTAAATCAGTGGGCCATGGAAGAAGCCTCAGTGTTATGTTCAACTAAATTCTCTGGCATCACAATCAGACTATAGCTTACCCATTCCAAGTAGAGGAATGCTTTTTTCCCTTTTACAAAGTTTCCCTTACAAATATACTTCAGGCCTGCAAAGTCTTCCAATCCTCACATTCAGGAATAATTTCATGATATGTATTTGCATAGGTCATAGCGTGCGTTCTTTTTCCTGTCCAATTTTGTCTACAGGTACACGAATAAGATGTATTTTATTTATTTTTATCCATTACTCTTCCCCTATAAGTATTTATTAGGATCAGAAGATCTTAGAGAGACAAATTCTGCCAAAAATAGTTTAAAGTCACATTTTGGCATCTGCATTGCTTCTAAATTGCACTTCTAAATTTTCCCTTAATATAATAAAGTAAAATGGTTTCAGAGTGAACAAATGGACCCTGGCTATTTTGTATCTTTAATTCTTAAAAGTGCTGTTCTGTTAGGGTCTAGTTCCTTGTGAATTTTAGATCCTTGTTTCTTCAAGTGTCAGTTGAGCTTTGCTTCATCTATTATGTGGTTCATGGAATGGTCTTCATTATATACATTAAAAATTGCATTGTATTAAGTCCTTACATAGAGATTTAATATTTTCTACAATTAATTTTCCAATATTATCCCTATTACAATTGTAAACAAAACAGGTAGAAAGAACTTACAAAGTTGTAAGAATACTGCTGCTGACTTTTCATGTGAAGAGTGCATACCTTTTTAAAAACTATGAAATAGAAATTTTTAATCACGCATCTATTCCTATTCTTACTTGTCTGTTATATGGAAATAATCCTTAGCTATATGAAGGTACAGTTGAAAGTTGAAGATATAGTGATAGTGTCCGAAAAGATATATGGCAGAGTTTAGAGAAAAAGTGATGGCCAGTTGGGAAGGGTGAAGATCGTGAATGATTTGTCAAAAAAGAAGTCCAGGGGAAACAAAGGAATGATCTCTAAAGTATCTCTGAAGACCTCGGGAGCATCATTTCTCACATGTGACACTACAGACAAGTTTGAACCAACTGAGGAGTGAACTTACGGACTGAACGTTAAAAATATTTATCTATTCTTATAAATAGCATTCCTTAATTTATAAAAATGAAAGCACTAACGACTTTAAGGACTTTTTATGGCAGCTGACTCAGTTCCTAGGTCATGCCTCTTGTTGACTTAAAACGTTTTTCTTGTTAGAACAGTATTCTGACTGTTGATCAGGAAATGCTGATAAGTAGTTTTGCTGATGTCTGAGGTCACTGCAACCGAGCAAGCTTCTTCAGAAGGTGTTTGGAGAGTACAAGAGACTTTTTTGTACATGATTACACCAAAAGAACTGCAAAGAGACAGGCTATCAGGAAATGAGAATTAGCATGGATCAGGGGGCCAAAAGCAAGTGGTCTAGAAGAAAACAATGTTGCAAAATTGGAATTAACTTTAGCAGGTATTATGACGTACTGTATTATTTTATCATCATAATTGATATCACTGATTCTATATAACAAAAAATGGTTTGTAAGCTTACAAGTCTCATATCTATGAACTTTTGAAATCTTGACATTTATCACTATAGCATTAAATGCTTTATGTTAGGTAGCTATGAACAGCAAAGATGATGAGGAAGACAGATGGACAAATGAACTAATGCTTTAAAAAAATTGGTAGGGCTCTTATAGAAGCTTTAGGGATATAAGAGGGAACAGTTCCATAAAAGGGGAAGACAAGGAAAAAAATGTTTATTTTATTGGCAGCTGGACGTAATTGAGCATATTTTCTCACTTGTCTGCTCTCATACTCAGATGAGTAGTTCTATTCACTACTCATTTCTTGGAGGTATTATAGGACTTGCTTAGACTCCAGCATGTTGATTGAGGTGTAATTGCAGCCCTTGAGCTATTCTGGGCATAGTCTGGTTTCCCTGTAACTCTTTTCACCCTTGATACTGAGGCAGCAAGTCCAGTGGTTAAGAAAGGATAGGTTTGAAATTAGGCTTGAGTTCGAGTCCTGATCTGTTACTTCCTAGTTAAACAGTTTATTTTCAATAAGCCTCAGTTTCCTCATTTATAAATGGGGTTAATAATTCCTCTCCCTCAGGACTGTTGGTGGATTGAGGGAGATACATGCAAAGTACTGTGCCTGAAACAGTGACTAAATAAATAGTAATGACGTGAGTGGAAACGAGGATGTGGATGATAATGATGTCAGCTTGAAATTAAATGGCTGTAAAGGGCAAATGTGCACAAAAGACTCTGTAAAGGCGTGTCCTACATCACTAGAATATAGTAGGAAAATTTACTAAATTGTTGCTGGACAAGTTTTTAAGGTGTGTCCTTGTCTAGCTTAGAAATAAAAGTTTACATCATTTAGAAATAGCAGCTTTGACCAAAAACTGTTAATCACAATCATGCTACTGCAGGACTGTAGAGTGAACAGTAGGTTTAAATTTATTGAAGTGTTTCTCTTTCATCAGGTATGATTGCTGAATATAAAGTGCTGATGGTAACAGAAGATAATGTCTAATAAATACACCTTTTTAAAAACCAAGTCTAAAATGATCAGAACTCCTTCACATTTTACTGACACCTCATGAGAGAGTTCTCCTTTCAGATTTGCATACCTTAAAAAGGTATTTCTGCCTTTCTCCATGAGTGGTGAGGAACAGCCTTGGAACAGACAGACAGCAGTATGTTCCAATGAAAAGTAAAAAGTTACATTCCATCAGAATGCAGTTGTCCCAAATTCCAAAATAACATTCTAGAATTCGTGAAAATAAAATGAACTAATGTAGGCCAGCCTATCAAGAACTAAACTGTAGATAAATCCAGTCTTAAAATGTTTGCAGTGATCTTATTCATTTCTATCCACAGCTCAGTTTGAAGCAGAATCTTGTAACTGAGATGCCAGAGGTGGTTTAAATTAACAAAGCCCCATTGCTTGACACCTCAAATCCAAATGACTTCCAAATGAGCATAACAGATGATATGGTCCTGACTAGAGCAATACTGTGCTCACTTTATTTTATCCTACATAACTGGTAATCAGCAGAATCCAGCATACATTTTGAGAGCTTAAAGGTAGAATTATCTGAAGATGAGGAGACAACAGTTGTGTGTCAGAGATCTATTTGTTTTGTGTTAGTGAACTTCTTGAAACTGGACTGCTGCATAATGATTTTCCTTGTTATATATGTAAACAGACTACCGTGAAGGCCCCAGATCTTGCATTAGGTTTGTCATAGGGAATCCTGTATTTTCAGAGAAGTCTTTTTTTGTTGTTGTTGTTGTTGTTTTTCCTTTCTGAGAAGTGATATTTGTAATTTCATCGTGGTAGCATATTTTAGTTATTTTTACTGATTTGCTTGTGATCACCCAGATTGACTTAACCAGAGACAGACAAAACAGGCGAGCAGGTAGACACTCGCCTGCCCTTTAGGAGCTAACGATGTAATTTCTTCTCTGCACCCACTCCTCTGTTTCCCCAATACGCACACATCCTACGCCTCCCTTTCTGACACCCAGGAACATTTCCTCCGTGTTCACCCAGCTCTCGCTAGAGTGCCCAGGGGTGTCATAGACAACATACTGAAAAATGAAAGTGATATTCTCGGGGGGTGGAGGGGGGGAGCGTAACGGAGGTCTGGCAGGGAAAATACATCCCCTGGCCGGGAATTTCTGCACCATTTCGGGCTGGTGAAGTAGTCGGGTAGAGGCTGGGGAATTTCCCCAACGTCCCCCCCTCCTGCCCGAGCCGAGCCGGAGTGCGAGCTGCGCGCGCCGACGCCGAGATGCGCAGGCTTCGGGATCCTCCACTTCTTGCCGCTGGGAGGCCCTCTGCGTTCCCCTTTCCCCGCGCCGGCCGCCTCGCTCGCCCGTGCAGTGGCACCCGCCTTCCACCAGGGAGCCTCGGGCGAGCGCTCCCCCGCCCTCCGCCCCCCACCCCCCTGCAGCTCGCTGGCTCTCTCTTTCTCCCTCTGTCTCACTCTCTCTCTTTCTCTCCCTCTCCTATCGGAGCACAATGAAAGCCTGTGTATCGCCGTGACTCCGGGCGGCGGAGCCAGTGTCAGCCCAGCGGCGAACAACAGACGGGAAAAAGAGAAAGGAAAAGACCGGCTACTTTCTTTTCCATCTCTAAAAGCGGAGCAATCCAAGAGATAGAACCACATTGCTTATTGCGAGTCCAGACCCTCAGATCCACTGGCCGGGGATGGAATGTACAAAAGTGGACAGAAAAGTGGCTGGACATGACTCGGTGCAATTTGCTGGAAGTTTGTAAGTTTGACCATCGTTTGTAAATTACTCTCGGAAGAGTTTGTCTCTCTTGGTACTGTATTAGAATCGAGCCGGGGGTGAGGACTAGAAACGTAAGCGGGAAAGAAGAAAAAAAAAAAAAAAATGTGTTGAAGGATCTCTCTCTCAGTGGCTAGTGACTTCAGACTGCTTTCATTTAAGGCTGGGAAACCTTAGAGGGAATGAGGATTTTACCGGTGATTGGATTAGCTGAAGAAAAAAGCATGGTCCAGAAGTCCAATTACTGACATTAACAATTGAAAAGCTGTCTCCCTCTTTGGGGAGAAGACCACATCCTACAGCACCCCCAAAGAGGAGAAAACACCGGAGCAAAAGGAAGGGGGGGGGGATTAAAAGCCAAAAGACAGTCTCTGTTTGATTTTTGTACGTTTTGAACATTGACTTCAAAAAGCTTCTGAAACAGCACTTTAAAAAAAAAAAAATTGAGGAAAAGTAAAGGCCGTGGGTTACAGAGACCATGGTAGATATGGGTTTCTCTGCAGAAACATCCCCATAAAAGAATCTTCGGAAACAACGAGGAGAGGGGGGAGTCCAGCTCTCTGTAATACCTCTCACAATTCCCTTTGCTGTCTGTTCCTGTCTCTTGCTTGACAATCCCTGAATTCTTGCTCTAACCCCCAGATCGTGTGTTTACAAAGTACCCAGTGGCTCTTGTCAGCCTGGTGAGTTGGGGGGGGCGGGGGGAATCCCCACTAACTCTCTCCAACTTCTCCAGAGCTGTCAGATACAATTAGAGCAAGTTGATCAGGGCTTGTTTCCAACTTATCCTCTGCCATTGGTTTCTATTCTTCTTCCTCACCCTCTTTTTACTCACTCCCCTCCCCCATACCTTCTCCACTACGCGCCCCCCCCCCCACCAGCGCCCCCAGCCTCTGAAGACCTCTATTCATGTGGTCCTGAGCACTGAGCGCACATTGTCAAAGGCAGACTTGCCTGTGCTAACCAGCCGTAGCCTCCCACCACCTCACCATCCCACAGGCAGCCGTCATTGTGTCCAGGAAGATGGGGGACACAGCGCCCCCGCAGGCCCCCACGGGAGGGCTGGGGGGGGCCCCCGGGGCGGGGCTCCTGGGAGGGGGCTCGGTCACCCCGAGAGTGCACAGTGCCATCGTGGAGCGCCTTCGAGCGCGCATCGCCGTCTGCCGCCAGCACCACCTGAGCTGTGAAGGCCGCTACGAGCGGGGCAGGGCCGAGAGCTCGGACCGGGAGAGAGAGAGTACCCTGCAGCTCCTGAGCCTCGTGCAGCACGGCCAGGGGGCCAGGAAGGCCGGCAAGCACGCCAAGGCCACGGCCTCCACCGCGCCCGTCACAGCGGCCCCGCCGGCGCCCGCCGCCCCTCCGCCGGCGCCCCCGACGGCAGCGCCCGCGGCCCCGGCGCCGCCGCCGGACTACCGTCACCACCAGCAGCACCTGCGGAGCAGCGGTGGCAGCGGTGGGATCGACGGCGAGCAGCAGCCACCGCCGCCGGCCTCCGCCCCAGGGGACCAGAGGAACTCGGCCCTCATTGCGGTAAGACCCCTGGTTTTCTCCTCGTTCCGGCGGCGGTCCCGTGGCCTTCGGTCAGGGCGGCCCTGGCCTCGGCCTGACGCCAAGTGGACGGCAGTGCGGAGGGCTCCGGGCCCGCCTGCCCACCCCAAAGGCCGTTGGGCGGCCGCTTGGTGCCGCGTTGTTAAACCTTCTTCGTCACGTTCTGCGGTTGCGTATGCATTGGTGTCCTTCCACCTGTAGAGTAGTTCTTAAGGGGTGAGAAACTTGAGTTTTCCAGAGTTTTCTCTGGGGTCCGCAGACTGCAGAAGAGTTGGCCCCAAGCGGCAAGCTCTGAGCCACTGAAGAAGGCCTTGCCTCAAGGAGCCTCTCACTTTGGCAGGCCAGGGCCGATTAGGCCCGACAAGCCACACTTAGCCTGAAAGCGTTTGTTTAGCAGCCAGTCCAGCTGACCTTTAGCCAAGCCTTTTCCTTCTTGTCCCATTTCCCTTTCCCTCTTTGAAGTGGCCCCTTCTCCTTGGTCAAGAGAGCACAAGTGGTCATCCCTAACAGAGCAAGTTCCCTGAGCGCCCCCTCACTCAAAAACTTGGGGAGTTCTCCCCAAGACGTGTGAGGGAATGTTTCTGAGAGGCCTGCTCCCTGGTTTCTTCCAGACTCCCCCACTGTCCCCACCTAGCTTCTTTCCGCAGGCACTGCAATCAGAGAGTGCTGACTTGCAGCCTTCACTGAAGTGTGCAGGCGCCAAGGGGCTGTTTCCAGTTTGTCCTCCTAGAAAGTGCCTTGTCCTCTGCCACTCCTGGCGACAGAGTACCCTACCTGAGAGTTGTGATTCGGTTTCTGGCTGGAAGTTCTTCCTCAGAGGCGCAGACACACCCCAGCCCAGAGGGAGTAGCCCTTGACTCATTGGTTCCTGTGCCAGTCCTGGTCGGGTGATCGCCGGCTTGTGCGGGCTTCCCCCGCAAAGCTGCTGGGGCCCTGGCCTCTGGGTAGAAGGTGGAGCCCCGCGGCCCTGTGACCCTGCAAGCTTCCTCCGTTTCTGCGTTCCTTGGGGCTTCGGAAGTCCTGTGTCCACTCGCAGAACAGCTCCCACGTGCCCAAGCCAGCCCTAATGAAAGTCAGCAACAGGAAATGGCCATCCAAGCCGAAATGTCCTCAAAAAGCCCAAAGGAGAGGAAGGCACTAGGTCGAGCTCTTTCTTGGAGGCGGCTTGAGAAGGAGCTCTGGGGAGAGCCCCTAGCCAGGCCGCTGGATGCTTCTCTGTGGCTTCTCCTTATCCCTGGCCTGGGTCGTGAAGTTTCTAGAAAGCCTGGGGGCTGAATTGTTCTGTTCTGTTCCACCACACACACATTTTGCCTGGGATGCCTAGAACTGCAACTTCCTGGTGCCAATTCCAGACCAGAGATAACAGCTAACAGTTAAACTGCTCAATGTTTGTTGTTTTATCCTTGGATACAGTTAGCCCGTGGGGTTATTTCATGCTTTCAGGCCTAATTTCCGTTCCTTTCCACCTGCTGTATCCTCACCTCTCTCTGGAATTCCCTACGACAGCAATGGGAGTTTGTTTCGTGAAAGAAAGATGCTGGGGGTGGGGGGAGCGGGTAAAGAATCACTCGAATGGAAAGAAGAATGAGGTTTGTATGTGTCTGTGTCACTGGCATTTGTGGCCAAAAGCATCTAAATGCCTTGATTGTCCTCAGTAAATTTATAATCTGTCTGCAAGTCTCCCAATAATACAGCCTTGTATGCTTCACAGTCTCCTGGTAAGTGTTTCTGGGGTGATACAGGGAACTAGGCGCCCAGCCCCAGAGAAGACAGACCTCTGTCCTGGGTGCCAAGCCTGGATGTGGCCTTCACATCCCAGCGGCTGCAAGGAAGGTGTCTGCTTATGGCCTTGCTCTTTCGGTTTTTTTGCTCTCCTCCCACTTGGAAGGAAGCTGAGGCTGCCTCTTTTTCCTGGGGTTTTGGGGATGCGAAATGAAACCAACTTCACTGGTGACTGTAACTTTATGACAGGAGTGTCCGTGCCGGCAGCGTCTGGCCTCTCTCGGCTGGAGGCTTGGTGCTATAGAAGCCAGAGATAGCTGCTTTGTCACCCCTTTTCTAAAGGGGAATCTGCTTTCTCTCTCCTCACTACCAGTCATCTCCTGAAACACCCGCTTAGAGGGGCTCCCTCCCCAAGCGCCGTGAGGATTGATGAGATGTGCTGTGCATGGAAGGAGTGAAAAGACCAGTGTATTTCTGATGGTGGTTCTTCACTGCAGACCTGTGCCATGGCAAGGGGTGATCCACCGCCCCCTTTTTGGTTATTGGAAATTCCCTTCTCCATTTTAGCTTCTAAATTTGGCGCTTTGTTACTCAGCATAGTACTCAGAGATGGTGATGCAAGTACTGTATTAACCTGATAACATTGTGTCCAAAGGGGAGGCCTGGGCGTTCGGGAGTGATTCACTAAGCCGGTTAAATCTGCTGGTCTCATTTCACTCAGGCTCCTCTTCTTTTCAGAAACACCATCCATTTAAAGGGGCCTTTGCACAGAATGGGTGTCAGAATTCTTTCTTACTGTTCTGTCCATAACCAGATTTATTTCTGTCTGGGTGTGTGGAAGGTATCCCTTTAATAGTTTATTCGTATGCCCTAAGTGGCCATAAATGTCCTTTGAAGAAAGGGAGAACGTATTGATCATCTAAAATCGAACATGCACAGTGCCCTCAGACGAGAGGTCTGTATCCTGCATATCTGCTAATACAATGCCTTGGATATAGGCAGTAATATTTCAGTGAGAGTGGAAAGAGAGCCTCCATTCTTCGGGTGATTGTTGACTTTGAGGGGGGGTGATACTGCAAGACATGTACAATGTCTGAGATTTTCAATAGCCTAAGTTTCCAGAACAATGTCAGAATAACCTCCAAGCCGGTTCTAATTCTGTCCACATAGCCTAATTCTGCAGCCCTTACTCAGCCAGTTTCTTCATTTAGCTCAAGTACAAGTTCAGAGGAAGCCCCTTTACTGCAGAGATGGCAGGAACAGGGCCTTTCGGAGAGCCTGGATTGTAAGGGTTTAAGCAGGTCTGCCTTTCTAACCACTTGGAGCAGGCTTTCGGCACTAAATCATTTCCTGGTGAAGTATGTTTGAATCTTTGAATGAACTGTGAAGCTGAATAATTGCTGGTCCATGGAACAGAAAGGTTTAGAGCTTCCGTGGTGCATTATTAATCTTTCCCTTTTGCCTGAGACAGGCTCTTTTTTGTTGTTGTTGTTGCTTAGACTGTGTTGCTAGGATAGATAGATAAGTGGTTCCAAGTCATCTTTGGCTTCAGAGATTATCTTCTCCCTAACATAGTGTGGAGGAAAGAAAACAGATCGGACAAGGAATCTGTATCCTCGGTTCTGGGCCTGCTTGATCACTAACCAGCTGGGTGACCCAGGACAAGTTACTTAGCAGTCATCTGCAAGACAGAACAATAATGCTGCCCTGGCTTGTTGAGAAAACAAATGAATGTGTGTTTCTGGATAGTCTTTGGAAAAAATTAAGCGCTGCAGAAATGCAAGGCATTATTACTAGTATTACTAATAATAAATGCTAAACAAGGAATCATAATACCAGTTTTTCCAGGGATTAAAAGTGTACTTACGCTTTCAGTTCTCTGTTTTAAATAGTGAAATAGCTTTTATTGTAAATAGAGGGATTGTATTTCAAATTCAGTGCTGTCAAGAGAAAACTGAGATATCAGTGTACTTAAGCGTTCTCAGAGGTCCCAGGAAATCCTAGTTAAAATGTGCAACAGTGTGAAGGTGTTTAGGGTCTTTTACGGCCCCTGCACAGACCTAAGCAGCTTCAGAAAGGTGTGTCTGTCAGAGTGTGTCAGGAATATTAGGAAAGTCGTTTGCACAAATGGCACAGGAAAGTTAAATATTTTGTCAACAATAGTCTAAAATGTTAATTGTTAGCTTAAGAAAGTCAAACAAGTTAAATCATTGCCAGAGTTCCCCAGTTATTTTTAACTGATAATAATCAAGTTTCCAATTGACAATTCAGAATTGGAGGGCTGTGCGTGGGAGGGGGGCTGAGAATAGAAACACTTCATTGGCCAGATCTGGGAGTCTGTAGCTGTCCATGTGATGAATATCCTCCCTGGGACAGTGATAGGAGTGTTTACATTATTTATATATGCAGCCATCATTTCCTTAAGAACTGACCTATTTTTGTTCTGTTTTCCAGAACAAAGTAATAAAGAGAGAGTTCTTATTTATCCAGGACCTTCCTATGACTTCTTTCCAGTAAATATAAGATCTCACAAAGGCAAAAGAGTTCAAGTGGAGAGAGAAGTTGGTACAATCCTTTATCAAAAATGGATAGAAAGCTTGTTTTGCCAGCAGAGTAGTGTAATTATGTCACCAAGACGTCTTGCTTGTTTAGGTCAGTGTTTGTTTATAGAAGGCCTCTGTTTTATTTGAAATAATGTCATTGCTGGGTGATGTTTATCAAGTTTTCCTAAACCTTAAAGTTTGATGCTGTATGACTCCCCTATGCTGGTAAACCTTTTGTTAAGTTACGAGACAAACATGGGTTTTCAAATGAAGTAGCTTGAGTGGCTGTTTTTGTTTTCATTGTTGGTGGTGGTGTGTGTGTGTGTGTGTGTTTAGCCCTGCTATTTAATCTCCAAAAGCTTATTAAGGAAATTTGAAAAAAAAAAACAAAAACCATCCAGTTCTGCTATGCATGGCAGCTAAACCATTCCAAGTAGACTCGACTACTTCCTTGTGTTTTAATCCTGTCTCTTTTATACATTCATAGGTAGGATCATGTTTAAGGAAAACATTTCCAAGTTCTTTCTTCTGCATTTTCATGATGATTTCCCTCACACGTTAACAGGTTCTGTGGGAGAATGGGGAAATAGAGCTAAAAACCTAGTCCGTTCTTACTTACAGGCTAGTTAGCAAATCAAGACCGTATTTACACAGTAACAGTGAAATGCTTAACTAGGTAGCATGGACCAAAACTGATAAAAGAAATTCAGAGAGAGAGGAGTAAATATTTATTGAGCCCTAGAATATCCAGACACTGTTATTATATATTTATGTAATGCTCAAAAAAAGAGAGAGGTGAGTAAGCAACACTTGACTAGTTTACAAATAAGGAAACTGAGGCTTAAAGGTTTGATAAGAGAAGAATTTCATGCGTAGATTTTCTAGTTGGATCTTGTGTGACCCCCTACTTCACATCTACTACCTGTGTGAGCTTGGGGAAATAATTTTCTTCTTTTAGGGCATGAGCATCTTCATCTGTTACTGAGCAGCAACCCAAATTGGGTCATTGTTATAATCTGTCTCAAGTATAAAATCTTGTTTGGTGGGAACTATGGGCATCAATACAAGCAGATATGATCTTAACAGAGCACCCTTGGCTTTGGAGGTGCTCTGTTCAAGGATGGACAAGGATGTTTCTTTCCTTAAAAGTGGCCCTCTGTGATATTGCTGTTTGGGATTTTTGTTGTTGTTGTTTAGTCACTGAGTCACGTCCGACTCTTTGGAACCCCATGGACTCCTGCCAGGCTCCTCTGTCCATGGGGTTCTCCAGGAAAGAATGCTGGAGTGGGTCGCCATGCCCTCCTCCAGGGGATCTTCCTGACACAGGGATCGAACCCACATCTCTAGTCTACTTCTGCACTGGCAGGTGGATTCTTTACCACTGCACCACCTGGGAAATCTTCATCTGTAAAAGAAAGCTAATATTCTTCAGCAAAACAGTTAATGCAGTGCCTGACACATAGTGGGTGCTCAGAACAAGAGTGCTGTTGGTAGTCCGGCATCAGAGAGAGTCAAACCCAGGTCAGGTGGTGCTGCATGTAGAATGTGGGTTCCCAGCAGGCCTGGGAAGAGCAAGAGAGAAGGTGGAAGTGAGCACCGGGGCCAGTGAGTGCAGATCTGGGTAAACCTTGGGTGTTTGGGGACAGAGAGTGGAGCCAGGCTGACCCTGTGGTTGGGTGTGAGCAGTGAGGGGCCCATGCGAGGTCGATCCCCCCCACCCCGGAGGGTCTCAAGCTCCAGCAAGAGTGTATCAGTGAAGTGAAGGGCACTCTGTTGCCTCCGACTGTTTGTGACCCCATGGACTGTAGCTCACCGGGCTCCTCTGTCCTTGGGATTCTCCAGGCAAGGATACTGAAGTGGGTAACCATTCCCTTCTCCAGGGGATCTTCCCAACCCAGGGATCAAACCCGAGTCTCCTGCATTGCAGGCAGATTCTTTACCATCTGAGCCACCAGGGAAGAGTGTATCAGAGGCCCTGGGAAATGGTCTGGCAAGGAAGGCTCAGAGGAGTCAGTGTCTCTGAAGCAATAACAATCCTTCATATACTTGAAGACAAGTATTACATTTCCCCTCCAGCAGCCTCTTCTCATCGCGCACTGCCTAAGTGTTCTCTATTACCTATCTTCAAGTCCCTTGAGCTGCTTAATGCCTTGCTATTTACACACTTCTCCCATTCACTGTGAGTTATATACAGCGTGACATGGCCTTTGGCATCGAAAGGAGATGGTTTTAAAAGCACAGTTGCTAGACGCAGAAGAGAAGCTAAAAGAAGCAGAACCAGCTACACCTCTCTCCTCAGGCTGGCTAGGCCTTCCAGCGCAAATCAGGATTGCCCCCGTGGGTTCTCTGGATGTGTAAACTGACCTTTCCAACAAATGAGTTTACTAACTTGGAAAAGGTCTTTTCGTTAAAACAAACAAACAAAAAATCATGCGCAGAAATTTATAAGAAGCTGTGAGTCCAGATGGTGTTTGAGATGCGCTGGCTTTCTTCCTTGCTTTTTAATTGCCGGTGTGTTACAGATATTTTCCTTGCCCGGAGGTTGGTCAATAGCAGTTTCCCCCATTTGGTCCATGTTCGCAGAGCACGGGGAAGGCTCACCGTGGAGTGGATGGCCGAGGGGAAGAACTAGCACCTCCTTCCCTCCTTGATTCCAGGCAGGATGCTAAGATACTAGGCACAGCTCTGGTGGGCTCTGTCTCCACCACTCAGCTCTGGCCCTTTCCTATGCATATCCAAGGGTCGGGTGGAAAGAATGAAAGCTGTTCTGTTTCCTTGGAGAGAGGATGTAGAGAGAGGTTTACATACTTCTCAGTGAAGCTTGAATAAAGCTAGAGAGTAGGGTCAAAGGCATGGCTATAACAGTATTTGACATGCACTGTGGTCCCCGTGGGTCTTAATGGTTTTAGCAAAAGTCCTGAAATTTCTTATCACGATTGTGAACATGGGTGCTTTTTAGAGTTGGGGGAACCTATCCATTAATTCAATAAACAATTTATTCTATACCAGGACAATGAATGTATCCACGATGAGCAATTTGATATAGCCTTTGTCTTTTTAGAATTTACAGTCTGAAATGGGTGGGGATGTTTTAACATCAGCTGATGGAGACAAGATAAACATAGCACTTAAGAATCTGGGGTGGGGGTGAGACGACCCGGTTTCAATCACAGCTCTTCTCTCAGTGGCTCACCACTTCTTGGCTAATTAAACTCTCCAGTCCCAGTTTCTCACCTGTAAAATGGAATGATAGTCCTAGAACTGACTACAGAGGGTTGGTGAGTGAGTGAGGTAACTTCCTAGCACCTAGAGGAGGCTCAGTAACTTTTAACTTGCTCTTATTAACGTGAGAAGTGACATACGCAAGTCAGAGTCACGGTTTCCCCGCTCAGGATTCTACCTCCAAAGTGATGTCAGGGATAGTTTGTGGAAGGATGTGGCTTTTCTCTTTTTATTTCTTTTAAATGGATGGTGAAGTATGCCACATTATCCAGTTTTCTTAAGGAGTTTACTATGCAGATGCTGTCTGGGACGGGTTTACATTTCTCTGAAATGGGTTGAATAGTACCCGTCTTCAGAACAGGATCAATTCCTATCTCTTCCACTCCTGGGACTGCACGACTCCTCATCTAGAACTTGACTAGAGTCAGAGGTTGACTCCTTGCCTCTTCAAGAAGAAAGGCTCGGTTTCCATTCAGTTGCCCAGGGAGTGTGGTGGGTGGGTTGTGTGAGTCAATGAGAAATTGAGACTATCTGTTGAGAATTTGGAATGATTAGAATGGAAGAGTCGAAATTTACCAATTTAACTGAATTATTCATTCAGACTGATGAATAATTCTTAAGGGAATCTGGCCACAGAGTCACAAAGAGGTAGCAGTTCCCTGCTGTGGAGATTTAAATGTGCGCTTTTGAAAGCCAGGTCCCTCTCTCAAGTTGCTAGGGAATCGGTCCTCTCACCGCGCGGCAAGGATCTGCCCTCTCCCCAACCCCGACCTGGAGCATGCTGAAAATGTCCCCCTTGATGTGGTTCCTCGCTTGGAATCTCTTCTTCGCTCAGTACCTCCTCAAGTGTGACTTTCCATAAGAAACGCGAGGAAAACATTGCCAAGGCTTCAAAGCAAGTTTCTGTGAGGACGCTTCTTAATCAAAAGCTCAGTGTTTCTGTGAAGAAGTGACAGGATTAGAATGAGAATAGTCTTGTTCTCGGTGGATGAGGTTTGAAGAAGGACAGATTTGCTGGTTCTAACTCCAAGCACAGACTGGAGTTAAAACTTTTCTTTCAGTCTCTTTATTCCCCATCATTTAAACTCAGACCCTGCTCCTCCTCTTGAAGGATAATATTCTGTGGAAAGGTGGAATCAAACTCGTCTTGGGTTCGTTGTGTTTGATATTTGTTTTTAACCGTGTTCTTGCTTCCTCAGTCACAGCCGGTTCCTATGTTAATGTGGAATCATTAACATTGTCGTTTTTAAAAGTTCTCTTTTGTCAGAAATATATGGTTGAGTTTTCCAGCACTCTAATAACTCCCACCCACATGAAGCCCAGCATCTTGAATTCCTCACTGCACAACAGGCTTCTTTTCAGGTAGTTCTGAAGGATTTGAACAGAAAGTTAATTACATGTCTTTTCTTTTTTTTTCCCCAGAAAATTTACTTAAGGCCAAAGTTTGCTTCAGCTGCTAATAACTTACCAGGGGTTTGTTGGATACACAGTATAATCTCTTAGAGTCATGGCAACCAGGGTGCAAAGAAGTGGCTTAATTGAATACAGTGTGTGCTGTACTGTGTCTTTGCAATGGCGATTGCCATACTTCAATGTACACTGCTCATTTCTGGAGGTCTCTGGAGTCTAAATTATGTAAAAATAAAAACATTGTCTGGCTGAGCAGCTGAGAAGCTGATTTCTCGTTGTTGTTCCCCTAAGTAGGCCCATACTTGCTAAACCGGCTAAGGCTTGCGCATCTGATTGCCACGCTGCACCGTGTAATTTCAGACAGCACAACCCGTGTGCCGGTGGTGTTATCCTCTTTGGCTGTTTCACAGACGTGTTGAAAAAGAGCAAAGTACAGACCCAAGGGTAAACGAGAAAGATCAGCGGTCCTCCTAACAGAAACCCAGGCAGAAGCGCTTGTTTAGGAGAGTTGTGCCCAAGTCCTGTAGTCATTGCACCCACAAGAGCTTCCTTTTCTCACTTAGATTCTTTGCATGTGGGTCTTTTTGCAGGCTCAGTCCCCCAGAGAGAGATTCTGAGCTGTCTTTGTGCTAAATTAAACATTAGTGTTCTCCTTGGGAACCTGATCTTCCAAAGACTAGGCAACAATATCTTTCAGAGAACACTCCCAACTCCCTCAGGAAGAGACCAGCTCAAGAGCCTTCTTGCCTCTGCTGTCAGCTTCGCTGCTGTGAGTGTGTGTTGTATGGGAAATGTTTTGTCTAACCTGGTCTAGATGCGCTTAGAGTGAGGACTTGTACTCTTAATCTTGGTATAATGTGGGAGGACCCACGTCGTCCTGGAATATAATAAATGGAAATGATCAGAACAGCACCCAGATTGTGGAAGATTTCAACCACCCATGGGAAGGACGTTTCTGCCCCCAATTCCAAGCCTACAGCAATGAAAGAGGGAGCATGTGGCAAAATAGAAGCCATCTCATTTCTAACCTTCTCTCATCTCCATCTTGCCCCTCCCCCAAGAGGGCTAGTTCATATTGATCTAAAAATAGACACTATTCTATCAACATATAGTCTCATAAGCCCTTTGAAAGATAACGGATCAAATCCTTTTCTCACAAGTGAGAAAAGTAAGACCCATTTAAAAACAAACACTCCAGGTTCCAGTAGCAGTAAAGATAGAGCTAGAAGTTTTCTGACATCTATTCCAGGTTATAAAAAGTAGTCCCATTAATAAATCTATAAAAAGAACACTGAAGGGTAGTGTGGGATTTATATTCAAGGTCTGCAATGCAGGAGACCCCGGTTTGATTCCTGGGTCAGGAAGATTTGCTGGAGAAGGGATCAGATACCCACCCCAGTATTCTTGGGCTTCCCTTGTGTCTCAGCTGGTAAAGAATCCGCCTGCAATGCAAGAGACCTGAGTTTGATCCCTGGGTTGGGAAGATCCCCTGGAGAAGGGAAAGGCTACCCACTCCAATATTCTGGCCTGGAGAATTCCATAGGCTCTATAGTCCGTGGGGTCACAAAGAGTCAGACGCGACTAAATGACTTTCACTTCACTTTGGTAGTAGAAGGAACACAGAGTCCAGACCTTATGGTGAATTGTTTTTTAAGTGATCACATGATTCCTTCCATGCCATACGCCCCTTTGTAATGTGACTTTAACTCTCCTTCCATTGGGAAGTGGATGCTCTTTCTTCCCTTGAACCTGGAATAGCCTTGTGACTTGTTTTAACCAAGAGTATGTGACAGAAAATGGCATCATGCTACTTCTAAGGATGGGCTTTAAAAAGCCCTTCTGGAGTTAAAATTTGTTAAGGGTAGGTCTTCAGTGTTCTTACCACAAACAAACAAATAAGTAAATAAAAATGGAGGACAGGTGAAAACATTGGGAAGTGATGGATATGTTTTTGACCTTGAAGGTGATGATTGTTTCCTGGGTGTTTACTTATCCCCAACTCATGGAGTTGTATATGTTAAATAGATACAGCTCTTTATTGTCAATCATACTTTAGTAAAATGGCAAGCAAACCAATGCAAAAATAAAACAACCTGCTTGGGACACTGAGACCACCGTATCATGAAGCTGGTCTCGCCTGCTGGAGGATGAGTGTCCACATGCTGAGAACCGAGGTGCCCCAGCCTCTCACCAGCACCCACTACCAGCACAGGAGTGAGGCCATGTTCGGTCAGCCAATCCTCCGGCTCAGTGCAGCCAGGTGAGCGAATGGGCCCAGGTGGAGTCAGCAGAGCACCTGCCCAGACAGCTTAGACGATCATGGGAAATACTGCATAATTGCTTCAAGCCACTAAGTTTTGAGGGTGGTTTGCAACTTAGCAGCAGTTGGCTGAATCAGAACCAGAACACCTTAGTGTGGAGAACAGTCTGGTCTCTTTAGGTGTATTACCCCAGGACTGGTTACTTAACATCTTTGAAGACTCACTTTCTGCTTTTTGTGATAATAGAAATTATCTCCAAAGGTTGTGAGGATTGTGTGATGATAATAATACATAAAAGAACCCAGCATGTTGTCTGGCACATGGCAGAGCTTAACAGACATCAGTTTCCTTGCTTCATCCTTAGCCTCTTCACACTGTGTTATAACTCAGCTCCGCACCCTTCTATTGTACTATCTCACTTTCACTTCATGGACATCAGTGTTCTCAGAGGCTCCACCAGCTCACTGCTCCTCTGCACAATTTATTTTTTCCTTCTGGATGACTGCTTGGTGCTCTTAGCTACCAAATTTCCAGCGATTCTTGTTACGCTCCACAGAACACCACTGCCTTCCATTGTCTCCTCTTGAAACAGAAAAGGGTTAACCTCAGAAAGACGTCACTCCCCTTGCACTCTTATGCTGCGCTTGGGAGAGTTGAGCAGTGTAGCAGATCTGTATGGGCGATGGAATTGCCTTCCCTCTTCCAGGTCACAGAAGACTTTGCCCATGAGTGTGATGTCTAGGGGAAAGTAAGCATATTCTGTCTTGAAGAGCAGAGTGTCTATTGTCTACCCTTGTTATTGTTTTTGTATTTTTTTTTTTTTGGTATCAAATTATTCTGAGTGCCTCATTGTTTCCCTCTTATGCATCACAATAAATGAACAAATAAATAAAGAGGGAGTGATATAGCAGTACTATATTTTCCTTCTTATACTTATTAGTGATAATTGAGAGGACTGGCCTGGGAATTGAATGTTGAAGGTCCCCCTGATATCAGTGCTCCCACTGATACCAACTAGTAGCAACTTAGTCAAGTCCTTTTACATCCCTGGATGCTAACTTTCCTTCTTGGAAAAACAATGAGGGGCACTTGGCGAGTGTCTTGGTCTGCCTCTAAGGCCCCTTTTCAGGTGATATGCTTTGAATAACTTCCCTGATATTTGGCTTCTGTTTTTCAACCTTCAATTTCTCCTTAAAGGTATCTGCTAGGAAGAATGGAGGGGCTCCCAGGTGGCTCAGTGGTAAAGAATCTGCCTGCCAAGCATTGAGCACCAAAGAAATGATGCTTTTGAACTGTGGAGTTGGTGATGAACAGGGAAGCCTGGTGTGCTGCAGTCCATGGGGTCGCAAAGAGTCGGACACAGTTGAGAAACTGAACTGCCAAGCAGGAGATGCTGCTTTGATCCCTGGGTGGGGAAGAACCCCTGGGGCAGAAATGGCAATTCACTCCAATATTTTTGCCTGGGAAATCCCACGGACAGAGGAAACTGGCGGGCTGTAGTCCACAGGGCTGCAAAGAGTCGGGCACAACTGAGTGGACTGAGCATGAACAGGAAGAATGGAAAGAAGAGGTGACAAGGGTGAAAATGCTTTGTTTTGGTTTTTAGAGGAAGTATTCATGAGGAGGGTCTGAAGTAATCTTGGAAGCAGGGTCCAGCCAGCTGTGGCAGAGGGCGAGGGCACAGCCATCTTAATTGCTCAGCACCGTTCCTAGAAGTCATGAACATGTAACTCTACATTCTTGTTCAGTGGCTAAGTCCGGTCCAACTCTTTTCAATGTCATGGACTCCAGCACACCAGGCTCCTCCGTCCTCCACTTTCTCCAGGTGTTTGCTCAAATTCATGTCCATTGAATCAGTGATACTATCTAACCATCTCATCCTCTGCTTTTCCCTCCAGTCTTTCCCAGCATCAGGGTCTTTTCCAGTGAGTCAGCTCTTCACATCAGGTGGCCAAAGTATTGGAGCTTCAACTGCAGCATCAGTCGTCCCAATGAATATTCAGGTTGATTTCCTTTAGGATTGAGTGATTTGATCTTGCAGTCCAAAGGACTATATCACATTATGAAAGTGAAAGTGAAAATCTGTCAGTCGCGTCTGACTCTGCGACCCCTTGGACTATACAGTCCCTGGAATTCTCCAGGCCAGAATGCCGAAGTGGGTAGCCTTTCTCTTCTCCAGGGGATCTTCCCAACCCAGAGATCAAACCCAGGTCTCCCACATTGCAGGCGGATTCTTTACCAACTGAGCCACAAGGGAAGCTCAAGAATACTGGAGTCAGTAGCCTATCCCATCTCCAGTGGATCTTCCAACCCAGGAATCAAACTGGGGTCTCCTGCATTGCAGGGGGATTCTTTACTAACTGAGCATTTGTTGCCTAAAGGACTCAAAATTCTACTGTATATCACTCTATATCTGACCCTATTTAATGGGATTTAGGATTCCAGTATGAGAAACACAGTTGTAGGACTAGAGTTTGATTTATTAAATTGACTTTGGGGGGAAAACACTAATTTTCTTCACCCAGATCCTCCCAACTACACTTGGAACATTTCTGTGGGTAAAGAAGTTTTCCAATCTAGTACCCCTGTGAAGTAATTACAAGAAATATAAAATGTAAAGTGAAAAGACTTGTAGAGCCTTCCTTCCTCAGAAATTGAGTAATCTTTTTTCTGTATGCATCAGTCTCTCCATCTCTTTGTCTCTCTTTTATACATATAACAATTGAAAAATGAAGATTAATGGATGGGATTTTATATGTCACCACTTCATTTTTAAAACATGTTTCTGCTTTAAATGGGAACTACAAAAGAGAGTCACTGAGAAATTGATCTGGAGGAGGGGAATTCAATCCGTTGCCTACTTTTTTTTTCCCCATATCACTAAAACCCTAAACAGAGAGTGTGATCATCTATTTTCCAAGGGCAATCCTAAGCCCTTAAAACTCAGATCTGTTTAAGGATTTAATAGAACTGGAAAAAAGAAATGCACAGAATCTGCTCCAAACCAAGAAAGGAAAATTTACCCAACCGAATATTCAATCTTGAGAATTTGTTTACTAGTACCCTTTTCCTCCCTATCCCTTGACTTAGAACACAGCTCTACAGATTGAATCTTTACAGCTCCTAGAATTTTGGGGGCCTGTGGATCACATCTTTGGCTGCTGGTTGAGTCCAGCGCATTTTCTTTCACAAAGCGAGATAGATGGGGCGTTAGTTGTGGTGGTTGTTTATTTTGTTTCAAATGGTAGACACACTTGGCTTCTCTGTTAGAGCAGAGCCAGAGACATGGTGATATTTTTCCTGTTCATGCCTGCTCAGTCGCTTCAGTCATGTCTGACTCTTGGCGACCCCATGGACTGTAGCCCACACGCTCCTCTGTCCATGGGATTCTCCAGGCAAGAATACCGGAGTGGGTTGCCATGCCCTCCTCCAGGGTTTCTCTGACCTGGGATTGAACCCAAATCTCTTAAATCTCCTGGATTTACAGGCGGGTTCTTTACCATTAGCTCCACCTGGGATGCTGATATTTTTCCTAGGAACTTCTAAACTCCTTAGTTTTACTTCTAAGATTTTTTTTTAAGTCAAAAATGCTTCATATTACGTTTTGCAATGTGGCTTTTCTTTTTAAAAATTCTAAGATAAAGGAAGTTGTGTTGCTTTTTTTACCCAGTAGATTGGGTATTACTTTTGCTTAGAAAATGTGCCCCAAATTCTCATTACACACACACACCCTTTGTTTACCGTGGTTATTTTTCATCCATATAGTATAGTATTATTAGTATGTAGAGACACAAGTTGATTATATGGGTGAATTTACAGAGAAAATAGAAGTGAGGAAATGTATGAAAGAGTATAGGGAAAATTCTTTTGAAAGGAAATTGCTCCAGAAGGCAAGAGTATGCCAAATCGCAGAAAGTAGGAAAGAGAACATTATATCCCAGTGGTAAGTGTGGGGTGACAGATCTCCATTTGGTCCAGATTTCACTGCTGACTAACAGCATGACCTTGGGACCAGTCCTCTTTTGTTTCTTAGCATCCCTGTCTGTAACAGCAAAGATTTGCATTCATCAACGCTTTGCTTGGCTGGATTATTCCTGAAACACACTTTTTGGCCTGTGTACCACCTCCGTGGAGAGACCTCCCCGGCTGCTCTAACTCATGGAGACATGCATGATTGATCTCTTCTCTCACGTCTTCCCCATCCCCTTCATAGAGGTTTTGTTGTCTTCATGACTTTTATCACTGTCTGAGTTCATGCTGATTCCTTACTCATTGTGCACTTCCTGGCTTTCTCCACGGGATGTGAGCTGTGTGAGACCAGGGAACTTGTCAGTCTTGTTCACCCCATGTATTCCCAGCGCTGAGCAGTTCCTGGGATGTTTTGGATTCACAGTAAATATTCGTTTCGTGAATGACTAGGATTAGTGACTTTTAAAACTAGAAATGTCTCATGAATCCTTCAGGGATGGAAGTAGGAAAGAGATGATGGAGCAAGTGATGGGCCTCCAGAGTCTCCACTTCCTGTTTAATTTGGGGTATATTATGTATATGTGTATGTATTATGCATGTAATATGTATAGTATATATGTATGTATACATAATTATATGGGGGCTTCCCAGGTGGCTCTATGGTAAAGAATCCGCCTGCCAACCAGGAGGTGTGGGTTCGATCTCTGGGTCGGGAAGATCCCCTGGAGAAGGAACTGGCAGCCCACTCTATTATTCTTGCCTGGGAAATCCCATGGACAGAGGAGCCTGGTGGGCTACTGTCCATGGGCTCACAAAAGAGTCAGACATGACTTAGCTACTAAACAACAACATATGTAAATATATATATTGTATATATAATATATACACATATGTAAATAATATAGACATATGAGTAAAAACTTATATATATATAAAGCATATATAACATATATATAAACTCTATGGCACATGTGTATATCTATATTAATATATATAATATATATAAGCATCTTAATGTCTTTATATATGTGTATGTATATATGAAGTATATAATATGTAAAGTGTATATATATATATATAAATATGAGGCATATATTTATATGTCTAAGTGTGATTAAAACATGGCTTCAGTGCCACAATTATTTGAAGGATAAAGGGACATGATGATCTAAGATTGTTCCCAGATTGTAATTTTGTAGCCCACTATCACGTGAGGAGAAAGTGTTGGTGCGAAGGAAAGGATTCTGGAATAGAAGTGACACGTATTGAGAACCTGCTCTCTGCTGGGTCCCATGTCAGGCCCTTGGACCACACAGGAGAGACAGAGTTCCTGTTGGATGGAGTTTATATTTTAGCGGGAAAGGGTGTAGGGACAGGGAGGAAGCGAAGGAATGATCCGTTTAACTAGTCATACGATAAAGCACAGCTCTTTGGTCCTTAAGTGGCTGACTGGAGATGGATCTGTGTTGATTAAAAGGAAGCAAGCGCTCTGGGAGGTGCAAAGTGATGACCCCTGAACAGTTACCCTCAGAGCTGGGAGATGGACTCTCTGGCCGGTGCCTGCTCTGGGCCGGGACAGCCGCCTGCACAGGGGTCCTGCCGGTCCAGGCCAGGTGCTGCTTTGGCCAGGCTTGCAAGATGCTGGTTCTGATGCTCCTAGGCAGGAGGGCCGTGTCAGCCACCTTCTGTCCCCGGAACGGTTGTGGTTGTTTTGTTGGATGTCACTGAAGTTTGAGAATTAAGGAGAAATGGCTGGAAGGCTCCTTTGGAGGAAAAGAAGAATATTATCTATCTTTTTAGCTATAGAAACAGAAAAGCGATGGTCAGGAAGTTAGCACCAGGACCGAAAGGAGAGGGAAGCACAGCAGGATGTCAGACAGCAGGCAGAAGCGAGGGCTGGCATTTGCAACAGTCACTGTCCTGTCTCCCTACACGTACACAAGCCATACAGTTCTCACAGAGGCCCTGAGCTGTGAATGCCGTGAGTGTAGCTTTTTTATTCTAATTATGGGAAACAAAGTCAGAGCAGCTGAGGAATGCTAATAATATCTTGCTTTTGAATAGCAAATCTGCAGTTTGTCACATGTGTATACACAAACTATCTCTGTTTATCCCCTGGGGTGTTATTATACCCATTTTAGAGACAGCTAAGTGGCTCCCTGGCCTGTGCTAACTCCGCTAGTGACCAGAGCCATCCTGACCCCTGGGGTCTGCGGGGCGCCCAGCTGGCAGAGTGCAGTAGCTGGGCCCCAAATGCACCACTGAATTTGCATCTATGATGAGGACATTGAGTGTCTTGAGCTCCCAGAAGCACACCCACACATATTTTTGAAGCAATGACTCGCCTAGAAAGAACGGCAAGCATGAATGGCATGAGGATGTCAGACACCCTGGGCACATCCAATCTAGAATAAGAGAAACTGGAAAAAGAGTCTTGCTTTGTTTTGTTTTTAATTCATTAATTTGTCAGAATACAAGTTGAAGTGAGAAAACTGTTTTAATTCATGAAAACCTACACTTTTTTTCTTGTGAGTCTGGTGAGTCAACCCGCAGGTCTGGGGAAAAAGGGCTCCAAGGTTGCTATGAAGAGAAACTTGATCTTGAATCAAAGAAGCAGATTCATCTCTAAAACCAAGATTGGTCTAAGTTTTTCTCCTTGCTGTTGCTTATTTTGGATGCAGATCTTAGAAGCAGCTTAAAAGAGAGACCAGCAGCTCTCTGCTGAAAAGTGATTTTGAATGTACTCAGATCCAGGTTGAATGTGCTTTCCAGGCTGATGGGTGTCTTCTCAGTACCTGGAGAAAATATAGGCATTCATAATTGTTAGAATTTTTGTTTCAAGATGGCGAAGTGCCTAGTTTTCTATGTAGTTCCACTATTACAGTAGTATCAAACCTCTTGTAAACAAGCATTTGGTAAATGTGGTGAGCACGCATTATTGAAGGGACCCAATCCTTTATATTTCTGTGATTAAATGTACAGTGCAGCAACTGTGAAACATTGATCTTTAAGATATTCTTTTGATTCAGCATTTTAAAGTTACACTTACTAAGTGTTTAACATGTCAGGCACTCTTCTAAGTGTTTTTTGAGTATTAACTCATATTTCCTCATAATCCATGATGAAGTAGGTAGGTATGACCTTATCTCCATTGGACAGATGAGGAAGTTGAGGCATGAGATGGAGATATCGGCCAGGTCGTTCAGTCATGCATGTGGAGGCTGGGTATGAACAGAGTGAATGATGCCACCGCCCATGTATCTAGTCATGGTATCTGACTACATCTAAGAGAATGTCAGACTCCAGCTCACCCATGACCCAGGCTTGAGTTTGGAAGCCACGTTCAATGAGACATTTGAAAGTCAATAATGATTAGGATCATCGTCTGAAGTACAGATAGAATTCAGAATGAATGCCTATGGGCCACAGGTTATTCTTTGAGACAGTTGCCATTTTCCTGTTTTTGAAAAGATAGAAAATGCTTGAACATATAGGATCTGTGAGTAACAAATATGTTTCAACTTGCAAGTCAGGGGAGATTGGTAGGAGTTACCCAGAGGACTGCCTAAAGGATTCTAAGGCAATATCCAAACTGGGTGGGAAAGAGTGCCATGGTGGTTCATTACTGATACCCTCAAGATTCAGGAATCCAAACCTGGAGGATCTTGAATATAGATTCCTGGTGAAATGTTGACTTTTCCCATGGAGGAATGTATCAAGAGCTAATTACACTGTGAGTGGGGCCTTTATAGAAGAAATTTAGGTTTATGTAAGTTCATTGGTGGTGTCTTGAAGACAAGTGAGTCCCATGAAGACATGATAACATCTGCTTTCTCTCAAGAGCTCAGATAAGGTCACTGAGGCTTTCTTCAGTATTTTGTAAGGTACAGTGTACTCAGCTGCACTTCCTCCCTAACTTGCAATAAGATTACCACCCCCTCAACCCCCTTTGACATGGAAATTCTGGAGATGCCATTATTTATGGTCAATATTCTGAAGGAAATCCAGTTTTGGTAGAAGCAGAGACAGAAACAATGTAGAAATGAGCAAATCATGCCCTAAACATAAGTGAGATCACTGGAACTTTCTTTGGGGAATCAAATCCTGCTATAGTTGCTTTTAAAACATTTTTAGCAAATTTGTATTAAGCTATTGTGTTCAGCCCAGAGTAGGCACCAGGAATGGGGTGGTTCTGTGGTCTCTTGGAAAGCATTTGCATATTATCAAAAGCCTGCTTTGACCCTGGAACAGCAGTCCCCAACCTTTTCCCCAACTAGGCACTAGGGACAAGTTTTGTGGAAGACAGTTTTTCCATGCACCCGAGAAGTGGGGAGAGAAGTTTCAGGAGGTAATGTGAGTGATGGGAAATGATGGGAAACTGCAGATGAAGCTTTGCTTGCATGCCCCCTACTCACCTCCTGCTGTGCAGCCCAGTCCCTAATAGGTTGCAGCCTTGTGGCCAGGGGAGGTGAGCTGGGGTTGGACACCCTCGCCCTAGAAGATAAGGGATGTAGCATCTTGAGTTTTGGCACTCCCTGAATTGAATGCAGAATTTTGTGTGACGGCGTACACACATTTTCCATGCGAACCTGGTCCATAGCTTTGTCAGATTCTCCAAAACTTCCAAGGGCCAAAGAACCTGGAGCTGAGGCTTGTGGTTTTGGGAAGAAGGGTCCAGAGAAACTAGGGTAGTATGATTCTTCAGTCTGCACAGGGCAGCCAGTTCTCGGAGATCTGGATGTTTCCTTGTTCATTCTGGCTTCAGGAATCTGAACAACAAGCAAGGTTTCTTCATGCCTAACGTAGTTCCTTTAACTTGGACTTTTGTGACCTATTTTGTTATCTATCTAAACGTTTTCTTCTTTCCAAAAGGCAAGCAGTCCTCAGGTGGTGGCTGGACTCTCCACTCTGTTTTGCTGTGTTGTTAGGAGCCCCGTCCGGCAACGTTTTCCTGTGTTTTTAAGTGGCCGCCCACCATTTTGAGCCTCCCTTCCCTCCCACCTTGACTTCTTAAGTCCACATTTATGTCTCAGGGTCATCGTGGGGAGCTTTGCAATGGAAAGGGCAAAGCTGAGTTGGAGCTCCGTCTCGGGGATTTTTTGTAGCAACACTGACTCTTTATTATTAGCTGTGCACTCCAGGCTACTGCAGTTCTCATTTTGGCAGTGGACCATCAAACACCCTATTTTTAAGAGCCTTTAACTTAGTTGTAAACATGTGCTGTGACTGGGAACTCGCTTTCTTTACTCATATTTACCAAAAGTGGTTTAACTGTTGAAAAGTTGTTATATAAAAAAAAAAAAAAAAAAAAGTTCAGACTTTGGAACTGTTTTTCCACTCGTCTAACTCAAAACTCTGTGCAATCTAAAAAAAGAAAATTTGGCATTTAGTTGCTTAATTTGATGGTCCAGTCATATTGGTAATTTGAGGGGAGGAAGGAATGGAACGGCTAGTTCATTTTACTTTGACATATGCCCGTCAGACTTGCATGGAGGGAATAATGGTTGCTACACTTGTTTACATGGTTGACCAGAAAGTCCCAAAGAAAAGCAGTCCAGTACACAGAGTAAATTGCTTATGTCCTTATAATCTTCTATATTTAGAATAAAAGCTTTCTATGGACATATTTCCTGCACACTCTTAATTCTGGTCTGTACTGTACTGTACAGGTCCCATTAAGAGAATATAAATAATATCCCAGACTCGTCAATGTGCACCTATATACATGGATCATTGATGCCTGGGGACCTTAAAGTCTTACTGAGAAATTTGATGAAGGAATCACAAATATGTTTATTTCTTTTATCTCTGGGAGGAATTTCAGCAAGTATAACAAAACACATTTTAATCTTTTGAGGAGAATGTGACTTATAGCCCTAAAACTTAAGGAATTTAAATGTTCAAAAGGAGGGGTTCAACTTTGACGTCTTCCACTTGTGATTTAAGATTCTAAAAGTAACGTTAGGCAAATTCTTGTGCCCCATCATAAGAGAAATACCAGCTTCCCTTGAGGGCTGAGCCTTTCTTGAAATCTTTTGCAACAGAGAAAAGCAACTGTGCTTCCAAGATTGGCCGCATTTACGAGGTGGAGAGAATAAACACACACGGGAGTGTGTGTGTTTCAGGGGTCATGAGCCCAGTGGGCAGCCACATGCCATGGAAGATGTCTGGCTTGGAAATCTGGCCAGTTGATGAGGGCATCTTTTCCGTACAGATCCTGCCGGGAGGCATCTTTCCTCAGTGTTATTCTTACCCCTCAGGCTGCCTCTAGCTGTTGCATCCTCCCCACGTCCCAGACAGATGAGCACCTACGCCGGCGGCAGGTGGACTCCACGGCGGCTGAGGACACTGGCCTCCTTGGCCCTTGTCACGTGGTGTGACGTCTCACTGCCACTCTTCCTGCTCTGACTTTTAGGTCACTCACCTTTTCTCATGTTTTCAAAGACAATAACCTTCTGGTCCTGGTGGACATTCCTTCTGTTAAACATGCACATGACCCTCACAAGCTCTTCTTGTCTCCATCTTCTTAAAGTGATAACGAATGGAGGACTCTCACGTATATAAATCCAGAAATTCGCAAGAGCACGTCTCCATGCCAGAAGAACGCGAGCAGGGGAGAGAAACACAGACGGCCTCACAGTGGCCTTGTGCCCACTGCTCCTTCCCCGTCTGCTCAGGGACAGGACAGGCCGTTCTGCTAGGGTCATCAGAGTCAATGAAAGGGACTTCCTTCTCTTTTTTTTAATGTGGACTGTCTTAGACTCGCTCAGACCGTAAAGCATCTACCTGCAGTGCAGGAGAGCCGAGTTCCATCCCTGGGTGGGGAAGATCCCTGGAGAAGGAAATGGCAACCCACTCCAGCATCCTTGCCTGGAGGACCCCATGGATGGAGAAGCCTGACGGGCTACAGTCCACGGGGTGGCGAAGAATCAGACATGACCGAGTGACTTGGACTTCACTTTGATGTGGACCACTTTTAGTCTTTGTTGAATTTGTTACAATATTGTTTCTGTTTTGTGTTTGTTTGTCTTATTTGGTTTTCTGGCCACAAGGCAAGTGGGGCCTTAGTTCCCTGACCAGGGATCAAACCCACACCCCTGCATTAGAAGGTGAAGTCTTAACCACTGTGCCAACAGGGAAGCCCTGAGCTTCCATCTTGAGTTGCTATGAACTGGAGTATACCAGAGGGTTAGGGAATGAGCTCAAAACTGTGTTCTCTAGGCCACTGACCAGGGTTGCTTTAGGGCTGTTGTGATGCTGAAAGTGGTACGTTTCATAGTGACTCTTCTTCCCTAGACTCCTAGTGGGTCATCAGACCTTTGATTGTACTTCATTATTAGGTCTCCAGTGGGGCATTAGGTGACAGGTAACATAGACCAATCAGTGTAACAAGGAGTTAATTCCACTTCATTTTATTTTCCCCTTGTTGAACTGCAAGTACTTCATAGATATATCCTAACTCATAACACCCTTTTGGTGGAAAACGCATCATTGCCTAGTTTGAGTGTCTCTTATCTCCTTGAACTATCCTGGAGGGTTGTCTGTGGCTTCTGCAGCATGATCTGATGGTTTTCACTGAGTCATTTTGCATAATCTTTTGAGCAAAGTACCACTTTAGGTAATTAGCTGAATTCAGAAAAATCACAACCAATTCTCTCTCAGGGTAAGTCTTCTCTGTATGAGCTGTGATATGTTCATTGAGTTTGTGATACTTATTACAACCTGAAAGGAATCTAATCATTTTGTTTAACGGGTTGTACTTCCTCCACTATTGAATGTGAGTTTATAAAAACTTAGAATTAAAATTAATTTAATATCAGTAGGAAAATTTTTCCTAAAGATCAGTAAGAATATCTCTTCCCTTCCATGGGAGAGGAGGGTACTTGCCCCTGATCTCAACCTCTTTCAGAATAACAGAACCATAAGACCACATCTATGCCCCCCTGTAACTAAAATGAATGCACTTGACTGTTCAGTGATTAGCGAAGAAAAAGTGGCCATCATAAATAAGAAGAACACGTATTTATGTTTTTAAAACTTTCGGGTGGGAGAAGAATTTGCAGAATTAAATTCTTAGAATTCTTTATAAAAAAGTTTTTAGCATGGATTTTTGTTGAAAAGTTGGATTTCTTGTTAATGAATAAAAAGATGAGTTACTTGTATCGGTTATCTATTGATGCATAACAAATTACCCCAACACTTAGCTGCTGAAAACAGTAAACACTTCCTACCTCATGTAGTTTTAAGGGTCAGGAATTGGGGCTTGCTAGTTCCAGGTGTCTCTTGAGGTTGTAGTCACCTCAAGGACTGACTGAAGATGGGGAATCTACTTCTAAATTCACTCATGTATTGGGGTTGACAGGTAGCAGAGTTATGTTTAAAAGGGATAACCGACAGTGTCCTCCTATAGGGCACAGAGAGCCCTGCCCAGGGTTACGTGGCAGCCTGGATGGGAGGGGGGTTTGGGGGAGAATGGATACGTGTACATGCGTGGTTGAGTCCCTTTGCTGTCCTCCTGAAACTATTACAAGGATTGTTAATCGGCTGTCCTCCGGTATAAAATAAAAAGTTTAAACAAATAAATAAATTCGCCCGCATGGTGGTTGGCAGGGCTCGGTTCCCTGCTGGCCCTTGGTCCCTGGCCTCCCTGACCTCTCCACAGGCTGTCTGTGTGTTCTCGGTCACAGCAGCTTGCTTCCCGTAGACAGCGTGGGCCAAGAGGGAGAAAGCCAGCTCGGGGATCACTGTTTTTCACCACCTCGTCTCAGAAGGGACGCACATTTGCTTGCACCGTATTCTGTTGGCCACGTGGACCCACCCTGATACAGGGTGGGAGGAGAGAGCGCGAGACGGGAGCACCAGGAGTAGGTATTGTTGGGAGCCATCCAGGAGGCTAGTTAATATATTAGCGAGTAAACACTGACCCATGAGCCAGGCTGCCGTGTCTCCTACTATGATGTTAAGGAAGATTATACTGACTATTCTAAGACTAGGCCTTTCATTCATTTCACTTGTGTTTATTGAGAGCCAGCTATGGGCACTCGGGATACATGAGGGAGTAAAACAAAGGTCCTCACCCTCATGAATCTTACACTCTGTTTTATATTCTGCTTTGCATGTAGCAGATTCCATGGATCTGTGGGTCCAAGTGATTACAGTAAGTACCTGGATCTCACACCATTGTTGCAGGCTGACTTGCATTTGACCAGCTTCAACTGGAACGGCAGTAACTATTTTATCAGCCAGAATAAAGGTAGACTTCTTGAAATATGTCCTAACAATATAATCTCTCTAGTGATTACATTCTTTTATTAACTCGCTGTCTTAAATGATGACTTCTTTGTCTTTGGTCACTAAGTGAGGAAGTAGAGTACATTACTTAAGAATTAAGGGAAGTAGCGTGCGTTACATAAGAATAAAGGTTTGAGAGCCGTACCCTCCCAGATTTGAGTCACACTCTTCTGCTTTCTTACTGTGCTCTCTTGGGTGTGTTGTTTAACTCATCTGACTCTCAGTTTTGTCATCTGTAAAATGGTGCGAACAATGTCATCCTTCTTGGAGCTGTAAGCCATAAATGACTTAAGGTACTCATCTTAAGATTTGGTTACATAGATATCACTCCGTTTTATCTGCCTTTTCTTCATTCTGACTGCATCTGTGTGCCGCACACAGACTCATTACCAAAGGTGCTGTCAGAAGTGACCCCTAGTTCAACCCGCACTAAACCATTCAAGACATTAAGAAGAAATGTGATGTTAGTTCCAGAAGTATGGCTGCTGCTAGTGTGTGTTAAGTGGGAAGAATAGCTCAATCTGGGCTTCATAATTTGTGCTGAAGCCTTTGGTTTATCATCAGGAGTTTACCATTTAGAAGTGTAAAAATATTTTCAATATCCACCTGCTGGTTTCCTACCGATGCTGTTTCTTTTGAATATACTTTACTGATAAGTCATCTGTCAACAAAGCAACCGGGAGAAGACAGGCTCATGTGCTCAGGGGTTTCTCTCTCATGTTAGTCTTGGGTCCCTGTGCTAGGAAACCCCTGAATTTTCACTGAGCGGGCAGCTGCTTCCTGTCACAGAGATGCCTGCCTTCCCAAGGCTGGGAAGCCTGTGGCCTCACTCTGGGTTCCTCTCTCACTTTCCTTCCTGGAGTAATACCATTAGAGAAACTGGCAGTGAGGAGGAAGGGACCCTTGTGACTGCCAGCCCCGGAAAGAATATACAGATTGAGCAGCTCGGTATATTTTAGTGGAGGGAAAAGTGTTAGTCACTCAGTTGTGTACGACTCATTGCGACCCCATGAACTGCAACCCACCAGGCTCCTCTGTCCATGGAATTCTCCAGGCAAGAATACTGGAGTGGATAGCCATTTCCTTCTCCAGGGAGTCTTCCCAACCCTGGGATTGAACCCATGTCTCTTGCATTGCAGGCAGATTCTTTACCATCTGAGCCACGAGGGAATCTTGGGAGGTGCAGTATAATTCTTGGAGATATCTGGTAATTTGGAACTCTGTGCATTTTACACACCCCACCCCTTTTCACTGGGCAAGAAATCTATACATGGGTGATACATAATCTCTTCAACTATTGAAAGACACAAACAAATGTTACCAATTTCCAGGCAGTTGTGGGCTCTGGACTCTGGATTAGCTTAGGAGGAAAGGAATTCTGAAGACACCAGGAGGGTGGAGAGGACTGGGGAGCAAGGAACAGATGCTTGAAGTCAAACAGTCTTGAGTTTGAATCCTGACTCTGATACTATGACCTTGAGGAATGGTATTTTTTAACCTATCCAAGCCTATTCATATAGAAAATGAGAATAATACCAACCTGTGAGAGTATGTAAATCGCCTAGCAACTTGAACAATAAAAAAAATAAACAAGCCGAAAAACAAGATCCCAGGAAGCACTTTTTCCTCCCTACACTCTATCAGTTTTCTAAGTTAATCAATGTAGATCATCACATTGTTTTTCTCAGGAAAAGACATTTGCAGCTTCCAGGACTTCACTCCTCAGCACTACTGTATATAGCAGTCACTGGGGAGTGTGTTAAATTGCTGAGCTTCACCAGCAGAAATTCAGGAGCTCTGACGTGGGATCTTTCTAGAAGGGTCTCAAGCCACATTTGGAGGCACAGGCTTCAGAATAACTCCAAGTCTTGTAAAGTTTTGAAATCACCTCGGCTTAAACATTTGACATTTGTGGAGCTCAGATGGGAAACACATTCTCTTGGCTTTTGAACCGTAGGTATTTTAGAGCAGTGGGTGATTCCCTGCGCCTTCTGGGTGCTTTGGAAGGCACCAAGGTAGAGATTTGTGAAGGTGCACCTTCCATTCTGTGGAAAATCTGTCAGCTTTCTGTGTGACCCATTGGAACCATTTACTACTTTCCATGGGCACCATTTAAAAATGCAAGCAGGAACAGGACACCCAGGAATATCTGTGGAATGTAGGCCTGAAGCTGAATGACAAGTAAAACCAGAGGGCTTGGAAAGATAAGGAAGGCCAAGAGGCTGAGTGCTTAACCTTGAAATGTGACTGCCCACCAGGGTAGGAAGGACACTTGGAGCCCCAACAGCAGAGGAATCATCTGGTTCTCTGATTTTCTCTGTCTGCTGGATCGCTTTCTCGATTCCTCCAAGACATGGCTTGAATCCTCTGTCTGGTCGCCGTCTTGGCCCAGGTCAGTTCCTTTTCTACCCTCAGCTGCTGCAACAGCCAATGAACCCATGCCCCTGTTGGTACACATGCAGCCACACAAGTGACCTTGCTACATGAGAGTGTTCACGTCATGTGTGTGCGTGCGTGCTAAGTCGCTTCAGTCATGTCCAACTCTTTGTGACTCCATGGATCATAACCCATCAGGCTCCTCTATCCATGGGATTCTCCAGGCAAGGATACTGGAGTGGGTTGCCATGCCCTCCTCCAGGGGATCTTCCCCACCTAGGGATCAAACCTGCATTTCTTAGGTCTCCTGTATTGGCAGGCAGATTCTTTACCATCTGAGCCACCAGGGAAGCCCATACCCTCTGCTTCACATCCTGTCCCTGCTTAAAAGTCTTCAGTGGCCGCCTGTTGCATTTAAAATAAAGTCCAAACCCTTTGCCCAAGCTTATGAGTCCTGCACAGTCTGCTCCCTGCTGTATTTCTCAAGCCACCCTTGCCCTGGCTTACCATGCTCCAGCCACGTGTGGAGCGCTGATCTATCCAAGTGAGTCAAGGTCTTTCCTTCCTCGAGCCCTTTCTTGGGTGATTTCTCTCACTTGTCACCTAACTGGCTCCCACTTAATTTTTAGATTCCTACTTAAATCATGATCTTGCTAAATATCCCTTCTAAAGAGGCTTCTCTCCTGATATTCTGTATTTTTGCCCTGTCTTTGTTTTCTATACAATAGTCATTACAATTTGCATTGTCTTTTTAAAATTTGGAGAAGGAAATGGCAACCGACTCCAGTGTTCTTGCCTGGAGAATCCCATGGACAGAGGAACCTGGTGGGCTATAGTCCATGGGGTTGCAAAGAGTTGGACACGACTGAGCGATAAACACACACACTTTAAAATTTACTTATTTTTTTTCCCATTTTGGTCCATCATCCTCTTTAGAGGGCATTCTCTTCTTCACCAGTGTATCTGTGGTGAGTGTTTGGTCGCTTGTTGAATGAGCAGAGGTACTCTGACTTCCTAGAGTATGAAGAAGGATTATTAGTGGGAATAACTGCCTCTGTTTCCCAAGCAGTCATCCTTCTAGAATATTCAGTGGAAGGCAATGTAGGACTGTGCCACAAGTGACTCACTGACCCAGACTGAAATTCGAGGAACCATAGATGCTCTGATTCTGTTCTTCAGAGAAGTCGCGGGCTGACATATTGCCCAAGTGAGAGCAAGGCTGGGTCCATGTGATAGAACATGTGGTTATCACAGTTCACTGGTGCTTTTGGCAGCTTTCTTGACTCGGTCTGACTGTTGATCAGATCGTTGGAAAGAAATGCATTCTGAAGTTAAGTTACAGAAAACTGAAGCATGTGTCGACAGGAGCGGGGTCTCCACAGCTTCCTCGCAGCCAGCGCCTTTGTGCCTGCGGACACTTGAGCTGAGCTGCATAGCCCAGCACAGGGTGATAAGGAGGTTTTGGGCCAGGTGTCCTCAGGGCCGTGCCAGACTGCTCCCTTCTCTGTTGGGTCTCCTGGGTACCATGAAGGAAGAGAGTAGGTCATTCTGATCTGTCAGTATAGGTGAGTTAATGCGGAGGACAAACCACTAGCACGGACCAATAGAACATGAAAACTCTGATTTCAAAGAAACAAAATTCTTTAAAGGGGCATATGAAAGAAATGTGGAAGCCATTCTCAACATCCTGGGACTCAAGGGCTAGTTCAAATGTTACAGTTCAAAAGAGCTAGCCTTTGAATAAACAAATGGTAGTTCTGTTTTATATAGTACATACTAAATTTATGGGAAATCTAATCCCAAGAGGTAGCAGGCTGAATGAACAGAGAAGTGTGAAATAAATTAGATCAACATAAATATATTTTATATGGCTCCTCTGGTGGCTGAGTGGTAAAGAACCTACCTGCCAATGCAGCAGACTTTGGTTCGATCCCTGAGTCAGAAAGATCCCCTGGAGAAGGAGATGGCAACCCACTCCAGTATTCTTGCCTGGGAAATCCCATGGACAGAGGAGCTTGGCAGGCTACAGTCCATGAGGTCGCAAAGAATCAGACACGACCTAGCTACTGAACAACAACAACAAAATATACTTTATAGATGACCAGAACGTGTTATTTAGGGATTTTGGGGGAGTATCATTTCTAATCTTTGAGGTTTACAATAAGGATAACCATATTCTCCCACAAAATATTCCTTGGTACCATTTAGTCCCTTATCCTTTCAGTAAATATTAATTCAGCACTTTCTATACACATGGAACTATATACCATGACCACAGTCAGAAGTTGCCAATTGTCCCTTGGGGACAAAACCTGTCTGGCTGAGAAGCTCTTTTTTAGCCTGTTCTTTAGAACTGAGGTAAATGGCCCAGGTTGCTGGAATTAGATTAGGAACCCGATACTGTGTATCTCAGAAGCTTCCCAGTGCCTCCTGGGCACCTGGATAGAAGCTCTAGAGTTGATAGGTAGAAGCTGCCTGTTGTCTCGAGTAGCACCAGTGTTTGGTCTTGTACGTTGTAAGAACACATTTCCTCCTGGCTTCTGTGTCGCCCAGTTCCAGCTCAGACTGCTGACTTCATTTGTCCCCTGGCCTAGAGTCTGGACGGCTGCGGGCGGGTATGGAGCCCTGCCTGCCCCTGCCACGCCCATGGCAGCTTCCCCTGTGAACCGTTCGGGGCCTCATGTTTATTCTGGGTACAAAGTAAGTCTCCATTATCTTCTGAACAGAATAATGGAACAGGATTTTACACCAGGCAGGAATTTGGGAGGCCTCTTGGAAAAGGGAGGAAAAAGTTGAAATATTTTCCCTGTGTTTTAGGTTATCGCAGCAGAAGGAATTGAAACAAAGAGAAGGCCGTGGCAGTGGCATGGGGCAGAGGGCTCATTATCCCTCTCAGATACGGCGTGGGTCGCCAACACGGGGAGGATGCAGTGATTGTCTGGGAGAGGGTGAGGCCTCGTCAATAAAATCTCTGGTATGAGGAAACAGGAAACAAACTGGTCTTATTCGTATTAGGAAACAGGGGGCTTCCAAGATGACTTGAAAATGATTCCAAACTACCATGCAGAGTTAAAGGCGTGGACTGTGGAAAAATCCAGAAATGTTGCCCATGCCAGGGTCTACAGGCTGCACATGTCTTCCCAGAAGCTGTGTGGGCTGGCTGGTGTGGCTACCAGAGCCCCTTTGCCTCTTTGTGTTGTTATCTGTAAAAATCTCAGCAGCCAGGGTTCAAGCTGAGCAAGATCCCCTCTGCAGAACTAGTCCCAGGAGGCCTTGGAGAGTTTCCCTTCTTGAAAGCATTCTGCTTCGGTGTACCTCAAGTTTTTTCTTTTCATTTCCCACCTGAAGACCCCACTGAGGGAAAAAAAACAAGCAAAAGAAACCTAGAAAAAAACACGCAAATTACTGGGTGCTCCTAACCAAACTACTCCAGGGCGTGTTTTCAGGATATACAGAGCACCTGATTCAGGCATCAGAATCACCTGGAATGCTTGACAAAATGCGGATTCTGGGGTTCTGTCTTACAGCTAGAGAATCTGAATGTGTGGCAGGGCCCAAATAGCTGCATTTTCTTTTTTTTTTTTAATTTTTTAGAAAAATTTAATTTGAAGGACAATTGCTTTACAGTATTGTGTTGGTTTCTGCCAAACATCAACATGAATCAGACATAAGTTTACCTATATCCCCTCCCACTTGAACATCCCTCCCACCTCCCTCCGCATCCCACCCTCCTAGGTCGTTACCAACATTTTCAATAACATATGAGAACCTACGTGAGGACAGGGATCTTTGTCTTTTATTCATAAATGTCTCCCGGATACCTAGATCACTTCCTAAAATACCAAAAATATTATAGGGCACTGTAAATACTTGTTGAATGAATAAATGAAACAAAGCCTCATAGGATTTGTTCATTAAGTTTGCTCTTCTACTAAATAATAGCAGGAACCAGTGGCAGGACAGAGGAATCCTTAACGGGAGGAAGACAGACTAGAAGAGAGGAAGGGGGAAGTCAGTTTGAAGAATGGGGCAATTTCTGGGAGGCTAGGCTTAGGTGGAGCACAAAAATGGAGACGGTGTGACTGGAACTCGTAGTGGATCTTGGCAAATGAAGAAAGAAGCTTGAGAAAAGGGAAACGCAATGAGAGAGTGGTTATGGCAATGGTTCTTTTTTTTTTTAATTGGAGGCTAATTACTTTACAGTATTGTAATGGTTATTGCCATACATTGACATGAATCAGCCATGAGTGTACATGCAATGGTTCTTAAACCTCAGTGAGCCTCCTGGCCCCGCAGAGGGCTTGTTAGACCTCTGTTGCTCCTCCCCCCACCTTGAGTTTCTGATTCAGCAGCTCAGGGGCAGGGTCTGAGGATTTGCATTTCTGACAGCTTCCCAGGTGATGCAGCTGCTGCTGCAGTGAACTCTGTGAACCGTTTAGTTGGACTGTTAGTCTTCGGAGTCAGATGGTTTTCGGGTATGCACCCCAGCTCTACACCTTGCTACTTGTGGGACCCTGACAGTTTCCCTAACCTCTGTATCTCATTCTCCTTCACATGTAATATGAATAATAAAGATAGTTAAACATGGCGAGGCTTACTGAGTTGATGTATGTGAAGTTTTTAGCAAAGCCTAACACTTCCAAGCACCCACTATCTTAAAAATCATTATTTTATCTGGTGCCACTACATTTTTGGAGAAATAGCGAATATAGTTGTTATTCTAATGAAAGAGGCGATATGACTCATAGAGCTTTAATAACAGGATGGACTTGATCAGATTCCAACTTAGCTATTTGTTTCTCTGTCACAATATAGTATGTAACTAGCTGGAATTAATTCCTGATAAGAAAGCCATCAAAGGCTAATTTTCACAACAGGTAAGCATAAATGGACTGACTAGCGATGGATGGCACTAATGGTATTTCAGCAGTATGAATGTAGTTATTGCCACAGAGCTGTACACTTAAAAATGATTAAAACATTTTTAGAGTTAAATGGTAAGTTAAAAGAATCTATAAAGAATATATATACAGAAATATGTATATGTGTGTGCTCAGTCATGTCCCACTCTTTGCAACCCCATGGACTGTAGCCCACCAGGCTCCTCTGTCCATGGAATTTTCCAGGCAAGAATACTGGAGCGGGTTGCCATTTCCTTCTCCAGGGGATCTTCCTGACCCAGGGATCGAACCATTGTCTTCTGCAGCTCCTGCATTGGCAGGCAGATTCTTTACCATTATGCTGTATGTATGTATATAACTGTATCACTTTATTGTATACTTGAAACTAACAGAACATTGTAAATCAACTATACTTCAGTAAAAAAAAATATATTTTAAAAAAAATTTTAAAAATTAGTGTATCAGAAAAAGTAAATAAATAAAATGGTAGATTTTATGTTGCATGTATTTTACCACAATTAAAGAAAATAAGATAGATGGCCTCAGTATTACTTTCCTCTCCCTCCCTTATGATCTCCTATAGGGAAATTCATTTTACAATATATGTTGGCAACCATTGTCCAGATCAGCCTACTTAGTTTGAACAGCGGCTAGATTTTGAAACACATATTGTACATCCTCTGGGAGAGCTCTCTAGGCCTACCATTGTCAATGCAGTCTCTGATAAATCAGTTTTAAAGATGAATCCAGTGATGTTTTAAGGTCCTTAATATTGAATTGCAATCGCTTCTCATACACAAAAAGCCCACCTTTCTGGATTCTCACTGGATGATTGAAAGAGAAAATGCCCTTAAGGACTTGGCCTGAGACAGCCTATCTTTTGCTTTGAACGTTCCCTTTGTAAGATGATGAACTTGGAGAAATATGGGCCATTCATGCATTCTGGTTACATAGGCCTTTATCTGGTGTCTATAACCTCTTTTTTTATGCTTACATACTACCCTGGCAAGAAAAGATATCTTTGTTCTTAAAATCAAATACTACAGTGATAGGAAAAAAGAAAAAAGACCTCCTGATAAAAAGCATAAGAAGGATCTGGGGAAAATCATTTAGAAAATCAAATACAGGCAACTTTTAATTGCCCAACTCAGAGTGAAACTCAGCATCACAGAGGTGGTCCCCCTATTATAAGCAAGTTAGATCCCCAAAGCTTGTAAGCACACTGTGTATAACTTGGCATGCATTTTCCTGTAACACCTTCTACATGTGAGACTGTAGTTTAAACTTAAGGATGGATCTTGGAAAATCAGGAAGAGAGGTCTTTGCTGGCCTCAGCTATGAGAACCCAGTCTAGGTTGCACGGTCTCTAGCCATCTGTAGCACCAGCCACTGCTGCCATCCCCATGGGGGGCAGGTTGCAAGTTGTACGTTCACATCTCAGCAATGACTAACATTCAAAGTGGGAGCTATTTCAGAAATCACAGTGTGATTTTATAAGATGCTTTGCAAGAATATCTTAGGTAATAAAGATTTCTAATGATTTCATAAAGTGGAATTAAACTATTTCGTGACTATCCAACTTCTCTTTCTTCCCACTCTTCAGCCTCTTGTGTTTCGTATATGATTCTACTGCATGCCAGGAATGTGCTTACATAATTTCTCAAACTCTGAGTCAGTATATTGTAAATAAACATAGTGAAATGTAGTAGAGTGATGAAGAGCTATTCAGACCTGGATTTTACTGTGGACAAATTACCTAACCTCTTTGAGCTACAGCGTTCTTATGTATAAAATGGAATAAGAACTCATAAAAAGGTATTGTGAGGATTAAATGAGATAAAACACGTAAAGTGCTAAGCCTAGTGCCTAGACATAGTTGGAACTCCATTAAGTGTTGGCCATTAGTATTATTACATGCTTTCTTGAGCTATCTATTGCCACTTTTTTGGCATATGGTTAATGCACTCATCAGCATTTGCATAAGTGGTGTTGTGAAAATATGTGTGCTAAGCATCCTGTGCATTTGCATAGCAGGTTATAGCTTATAAAGGAATTTCTTCTTTGATCCTTAGAACGACCCTGTGGAATCAGAGGAGGTGATGATCTCTCCTGTCTTTGCATAGGAGGAAACAGCCCCAAGAGGAGACTTGGTTTGGATTGATTTAGGCAGAGTGAAGAGTCAGTCAGAGTCCAGACTGTTTAATCTAGTGCTTTCTGTGACTATGAGGAAGTGTCTTCTAATCACTGATACCATAGTATTGCCAACTTAAAACTAGGAGGAAAACGCTTACGTGTTTCTTGCTTTAATAATTCTTTTTTTAGAAAATATATCCAAGAAGTCACGCTTTCTGAATAGGGCTTTAATATTTATTTTTCTTCCATGTACTGAAAATTTTTGATTCGTGTGTAACAATGTGGTAACTTGAAAAATGACTCCAGGGATTTCATGTTCCTGGCAGTTTCAGCTCACACTGGGGTGAAATCTGACATACTCTAGCTACCCCGAAGGTAATAACGTTGTTGAGATGGTGGAAACCCTGATGAATTCTTAAGCAGAACGAATCTCCAAAAGGTTGTTTCAGGATTTTTAGCCCTTTTAAGTGACTTTGACTTTCCACATACTGATTTTTAGATTACTTTGTTTAAAAAAGAAAACAAACTTTAGAGTCTTTCTTTGGTAGCTGGGTGGTAAAGAATCCGCCTGCCGATGCAGGAGACACGGGTTAGATCCCTGATTCGGGAAGACCCCACATGCTCTGCCGGTGTGCCGCACCTACTGAACGCACACCCGAGCCCCGGAACCGCAACCACAGGCCCCGGCTACTGAAGGCCACGGGCCCTGGAGTCTGCGCTCCGCAAGAGGAGCCGCCACAGCAAGAAGCCTACACAACCACAACTAGAGGGGAGCCGTCGCCTGACAATCGGAGAAAAGCCTGTGCAGCGGGGAAGACCCAGCACCGCCAAAAATAAATAAATTCGTAAAATTAAAAAAAAAAAAACTTTACACTTCTGACACAACAATAGCAGTGTTGGTTGTTTCCTCTGGAGTAGTCTCCTTTGCATACCAGTTCTCTATGTATCTATAGTAAAATTTCCTTTTTGACGTAATCACAGCATAAACTTGTAACTTCTTGGCTCCAAATGTGACATTAGTTTTTAAAAGAGCAAGTAGCAAGTATTCTTCCTATCTGTCATCATGCAAATGTTGGAAATTAATAAGAGTCTCAAAAATCATCCATTTGGGAGATGTAATATGATAATAGTTAAGGCCTTGGGCAGTAGAAAGAATCCAAGCTCTACTGTTTATTAACTGAGCAAACTGAGAGAAATGATTTCATTCTAAGGCATTAGTTCCCCTTCTATCAAATGATGATGTAATTGAACCTGCCTAACAGGATTACTGTGAGGACTAAGTGAGAAGGTGTGCTCAGTAGTAGGTTCGATACCATCATCCCCATCACCCCATCATCACCATCATCACCATCCATGATGGTCTCAGTAATCTTGGTACTGAGTTGTATGCCTCTCTCTGTACAGATTCCGTGGTTGTAGGTAAGAATGAATCATTCATAATTATGAGCAGAATAATGTGTGATAAACTTAAAATTATACAGTTACTACAGTTTTCCTACAAAACCACATTTACCGGGTTAAACTGAAGGGCAGTTTTGAGGCTTGGGCCTCTGAGTGTGAATGCATTGTCAAGCCCTTCACAGTAAAATACAATAGCATTCCAGATCTCAGTATGATGTCAGATACAATGGATTACTCATTTTTGTGGGAGTTTATTCTCTCCAAAAACCCAGAAACATTCATCCAGAAATTTCAAGACATACTGATTAAAATATTGCCAGCTAACTCCACCAAGGACACTTGATTCTCTTTTTTTCTCTCTCTCTCTTTAGCTCTTTACTTTGCTGAACTTAAGCAGTGAATTGTCTTTGTTTTGTTTTATTTCTTTTTGTTGCAGACTTTTAAATTTGGGCAGGAATATGCAGAGCAGAAAGTATAGCACATGTGTTGTTTACTGTGTATAAATGAAGGATTCATTCATTCAACCAATATTTGTTCAATATCCATTGTATTCATTCATTCAACCAGTATTTGTTCAATATCCATTGTATTCAAGACACCAGTTTAGGGACATGATTCCTGACTTCAAGGACTTTAGATTCTAACAGAGAAATGGATTAAAAGCAAGCAAACACAAAAAAAAATACTGTAATAGCAAGTAATTTTTGACCACAGAGTCCAGCTTTCTTTAAATTTAACATAGAGGAGTAGGAATTAGCTATGGAAATAATCTTGGAAAGTGCATTCAGGGCTGCTAGAGCAACTCTGTTCCATACCTTTTTTTTCTTTTAGCTCAGTGGTTTATATCTGTGATCGGTTTCTTATTGATAAATATTACATCATTAGATTGAGGGGTTTGGGAAATGATTGGATAATAGAAAATAAAACATAGTGGAGTCTGTAGTAAGTGAAAAAGTGATGCCAGAGTTTAGAGTAATATCATAATTATTTAAATCATCACTTGAATAGATTTGGTGGGTTCGTATTCGAATACATGTAGAGTCTTAAATAACACATCAGTCACCCATATGTATCTTCAAAAGGCTTCAGTTACATTTCAGAATTCTGCTATTGTTTAGCAAATCACAGGATTTTTTTCCCTCCTGGTTTAGGATATCATTGAAATACCCAGGTATAATTACTTCCATACTTCGTCATTAGTGTTTTATAGTCTTTATTACATGGACTAACCCCCCCCCCCCCAAATTGTAGCTGTGCTGAAATGAAATTTGCTCTGAAATTTTTATTCTAATTCTGAGGCTGCGGGGATCCCAAGTGTAATCTATAGCACTGTTTAAGGTTTGAGTCTAGAATTATAAAACCTTCCATGAGTATGTGCAGGCCCTCGCTAGAATTCAGAATGGAACAATCAGCATTCAAAACCACACGAAGCTGAGACTCTCTGCCTTGCCTTCCCCACCCCCCAGTAAAGTGATCTCCACCCATGAGTCACAGATCATTCATTCACTTGGGTTTGGTTTTAGTTCTGCTCCTGAACTCTCATGGGCCATCCGTCGCCTGAAAATCAAATTAATACACAAGGAGAGATGATCATTGTAGGGGATTTTTGGGAGCCCAGACACTTCTCATGAGAAGAGATTGTCACCCCCAAGGATGTTATTTGAATCTGAAAAGAGGCGGTCGTAAAGGAAGTGGCAGCGCTTTAATCTGCTATAGGAAGCTGCCACCCTGCTCTAGGCGGCCTTCCCATCTGAGCAGAATGAGCATTCTGCTGGAGAAAGCAGCTGAGGTTTGAAAATGGTTCCAATGTTGCAGTTTGAGGAATGTGTCGGAGCTGCAGCTTTAAGATGGCATTTCCCCCTCTCCGCTGTGGAGAGAGCCCGGGCTAACGTGAATGGGGGTTTTGTATGAAGGTTGCGGGCCAGCCAGAGCCACTTGATAATCAAGGCAGCAAAGCACATTAATCCTTCAGGAATATACTTTACATACGGCTTCTCACTTTTCTTTTAAAGTGAAAGTATATGTAAAACTTCCGTGTGCTCCTGGAGCTATCCTGCCTTTGATCTCATTTTAAGTTCGGCACTGAAGGCAACTTGATCTCTGTCGCTATCTCCTTTCAGAGATGATAATGAGCACAGTTCTAGGAGGCTGGCTGCAATGATACCCTTTGCTGTTAGAAAAGGGGAGCGGGGGTAGGGATGGGAGCGATTGTTTGCTGTGTTGGTGACTGTGGTGTTGCCATGGGAAAGCTCAAGACTTCAGGAGAGTTTGTGTTTTGTTGGGCGAGGTGCCAAGCTGTTGTGACTTATTACAGCCCTGTGAGTGAGCCGCACGGAACAGTATCCTGAGTAGCAATTCAAAGGGCAGGATCGCTTTAATCAGGGAAAGATAGAGCACTGAGTATTCACATTATGCTTTATTTCAACTTGGAAATGATAAACAAAGCCAACGTTTTGGTAGTCTCTGGGTTGGCTCTTTTACCTTTGGAGGAAAAACAAGTCAATTCTTTGCGCTCACCCCAACTCAAAGGCAAAACAAAACTGCTTCTGCTTTACATAGAAAGACCCCTTGTGGAGAATGGTGTGCTCTCAAATAACCACTCCGCCCGCAAATGCTAGTTCATCTTGACTCAGCTTCAAGAAAAGCAAAACTTCACAGGCAGAGTTGATTTGGTGTGAAAAGAAAAAAAAAAAAAGTAGACGTTTGGGAAGGTTGCTTCTCAATTCATACTTCAGACAGGCCTTTGCCTCACTTATCTGGAAGATTCGTCCATGTGTGCCAAAGGGTCCAGCTTAGAACGTGGTCCTGCCGAGATGTTTAGTCATTGTCCAGTCACGCCAAAGGCAAGGAGTTTTTGTTGGGATTCTATGGCAAGTTGATATATAGATTCACGTAAAGAAAAACTATGGAGCTTTGTAAATTATTTCGGCTTTTCAGGTCCCCAAATGCTGGCTGTGGCCCCCTTTCTGCAGTAGTCAACACAGCCCTCATTCTTTAGGAAGATGCCAAGTCTCCATTTCATTTTGTGCTGTGTAGACATTGCCTAGAAGTTCCCTTGGTGCCAAGTCTTCTGAAGCCTTTTGATCCATTCCAGGGAACTCTTGGAAGGGGAGAGAACTTCACGATTTCCATTTTTAGCCTAAAACAGATGTCAACATGTTAACTCTTCTTCGTTTGGTGTTGGAGGCCTGGGCCTGAACAGTGATCACAAAGATACCACTGAAGTACTCCATGTTTTCTCAATTTATTCTCATCCAGAGACTTGTAAGAAATATATATGTTTCAGATAAATGAAGTACCTGTCTTGTGGCATAACAGGAATAAAGGTATTTTTCATGTCTTAAAATACTGGAGTAAAAATTTCACATGATAGATTTTCACTGTTCATTTTATTTTATTTTTTTTAAGATTTGAAAGGCTTTCATAGGTGGGTGAATAAAGAAAGTGTATGATTTCTAGCAGAAGATGATTTACATATATATTTTTTAATATGTCCATTTTCTAGGAGTATTTCAGTTTATCTTTTGGAAACACTTTTCAGAGTGTTATTCTTGTATTTGTTGCCAGATTAGCTATTTATTTCCACTGAATTTGACCTTAGAGGGACATATTTTATGGAGAAATAGATACTTTAATCTGCTTTAATTTTCAATTACTATATTTCCAATTAACTGTTCAGAATAGTTTTTTATAATACAGGGAAAAAATTCCTTTGTGTACTAGATGACTCAAATAGTAAGTTACAGATATCTAGGTTTTGGGGGTTAGGAAATTGATGAGATTTTTTTTTTCTCCCAAGTGTTTTCTGTTTAGTACAGTTTCACATGTATTTTAATATAAGACAAATTGTCTCATTATCATCATCGTTGTCATCATTGTCTTTTAAATAGACCTTATTTTTAAGAAAAATTTTAGGTTCACAGCAGCGTTGAAGGTACAGAGATTTTTCCATATATATACTCTCTGACCCACACATTCATAGCTACCGCCTCTTCAACAGCCTTCCCCCAGAGTGGTACATATGTTACAACTGATGAACCTTCATTGACACATCATTAATACTCAAGGTCCATAGTTTACATTAGGCTTCACTTTGGGTGTTGTATCTTCTATGAGTTTTGACAAATGTACAATAACATGCGTCCACCATTATAGTATCATACAGAAGAGTTTCACTGCCCTAAAAATCTGTGTACCACCTGTTCATCCTTCCCTCCCCCTGACCCCTTGCAACTATTGATCTTTTTACTGTCTCCACAGTTTTACTTTTTCTTTATTGTTTTAACATGCATTATCTTTAATTTTTACTCAAAAATTTGAAAGCCACTTAAAATGAATAAAAGTGATTTTTTTTTTAATCTCAGAACTTTATTTTTGCATTAAGAACTCATTACAAATGGAATAATTCCTCCACCATACTTGGGAATTCCTTGACCTATATATATTTCAGAATGCCATTCTCAGTCAAGGGAATTGCAGCCTTCTGGGGCTCTGGAAATTTCAAAAAGTGATTAAGTCAGAATAGAAGCATAAATAGCATAACACATAAGAGCATAATGTGGCACAGACACATTTAGATTTTTCTTTTTCAATGAGCCTTCTTCCTGGATGAACCTGGTGTAGTCTCAATGTGATCTGGGACTGCAGTTATCTACTCAGGTCTCCATGGCTCCTCTGCCTGGTCCAAGAAGAGTTATTTGAATCTATTAATTACTTGTAGATCTATAAAAGGTTGTTAAGGAAATTAGGGCTAATGGGAAGCATGAACAACTTTTGGAAATAGATGCCACAAAACGTAAAAGGATGTTCTTCTAGTTGTAAGACAAACGTTAGTTTTACTCTCAGGAAACAGTGCTGGATAGACAGGGTCGGAGCATCTCTCTCTTTTCTAAATTCACTTCAGCCCACTTCCCATTTTGTATTTTAACTCTTGCAATACTTCCAAACTGCCCACTTATCCTTTCAACATATCTCCCATCCTTTTGCAAGTTAACTGTCTTAAATACATCACTTGTTTTATCAAGTCCCTGCTTTAAGTCTTTTAAACGGCACCCTTGGCCTACAGAAAAAATCTGAATTTCCTTACAGACTCTGAATTTTGTGAATCCCAGTGTCGGGTGAATTCTAAGTTTGTTACTTTACTGGAAACAACAGTAGTAGAAGTCATCCTGACTCCTCATTCTGAGCAGTGAGAATGTGAACTCGGCCTCAACAGGAGAACTGGTGTCAGAATTTAACTCTGGGGTCAAGGGGGGGTCGAAGCTGACTTGTAAGAAGTAGGACCCACCCAGCCTTCAGAGATTCAAAGGACTGGAACGGGTGGATCCTGTGAGCATCAAAAGGTGCTGGATTGAGGAAGAAGAATTTCTTGTAAAGAATTTCTTGTAAATATTTCTACTCTTTACTTACTTGTAAATAGTAATTGTGCACTAAGTATTTACTCATATAGGACTCACTGACCTACAGCTGTCATGCTAATGAATGTTTGTTTTCACCTTGTCAGATGCTGAGATCAGAGGTCAGGTAGGATGGGGAAGGTGTCATCTCTAGAATCTAGAGTGAATCCAGGAGTCAAAGAACTACCCTGGCCTTGTATGGATACCAAGGGCAGCTGCTGCCCATCTGTGTCCCTCTAGGGCTCATTTGGTGTGTGTGTGTGGTGGGGGGGGTCTGTTGTTATAAGACACTTAAGATATTGTCCAAAGGCCTGTGACATAGTCACTACCACTCTTGGAAATAGCTCAAAAGAGGAAAGGAAAACAGGTCCCTTTGTTTTCCTTTATTTAAAAATTCTTAGATGCACCATAAAGAATTATTAGGATGGCTGTCTCCACAGTTTTTTGTGTTGGTATAGCACACAAAACTCATGTGTGCTATAGCAGAACTCATGAAAACTGGTTCCTACTGGCTCCTTACTCTATGACTCATTTGTTAAGGAAAACTTGCTATTTTACTATAGAGATAACTATAATTCTAGCAAGATGAGTGAAGGAAACAGCTTCAATGTCAAAATTTACATGGATGGTCAGTGCTGACCAGAAGTCTAGTAAAAATGAGTCGTTGAATTCATTATAAATTGGCAGAGCCCTTTTAGAAAACATTTTGGGAATATCTTTCAAGAGCCACAATAATATTTGTGCCCTCTGACTCAGTAAAGTCATTTCTGGGAATCTCTCAGAGGAAAGAATCCAAAATATGGAAAAAGTGATATGCATGAAAATAATCATTGTAAGATTATTTATTATAATAATAGAAAAGCTTGGAAACATCCATATGTACAACAGGAACATAATTAAGTGAATTTTACCTATATGAAAATATGATTATGAAAAGCCCTGGAAAATAATAGAGATAAATTATAACAGAAGTCTTAAGATGGTGTGTCTTTGTGTAAAGTCTTTGGTTGCGAGCAACAGACATGACTCTGGCTCATTTAATCGATGATGTAATTTGTTAGAGGGACAGGGGGTTTCTCACAGAATCCGAGAAAAGTCTGAATAACCAAACCTTGGGAAGGACAGGAATGAGGACAGCTTTGAGGCTCCAGGCAGCAGGAACCGGAAAGTCCTGTCTCGAGGGTCCCTCCTCAGGGGAGAGTCAGTTCTACCTGATTTCTGTCCAGGTGTCATTCTCCTCAATCTCCAGAGAATCAGAGTCTCTTGGATATGGCTTGGATCACATGTCCACTTTGTGAACAGAGGAACAAGGCCCATGATCAACAATCCCACCCAGATCAAATGCAGAAGGAGCGGGTGGCAATGCTAGGGAAGTAGGGAGGATACTACTCACAGGGAAGAGAGAAGAGTGGATTCGGAGCAGGCCAAAGCAACACATGTATAGGATATGGTGAGATTTTTTTCTCTTCTCTTTGTAATCCAAACTTTCCTATATTTTTAAAATCAAGTAATTTTAATCAACAACACGTCTCTCTTAGAAAGTCAGTGTCAGTAGAGACAACTCGCATCATATTGTTGCAGTAGTTAACACACATTGAAAATATTGACTGCATGAAGCAACTGAAGCATGAAAGCAAATCTGTGTCTTTAACACTAAGTAGAAATATCTTAATAAATGGAAATACTTGATGGGGCTTTGATGAGGATTAATGATGTAACACATGAGAAAGTTCTTTGCACAATGACTAGCACACACACAGAAAGTGTATATGAAACCCAAATAAAGACTTTTAGGTGTGAAGAATGAGGTTGCAAGAGCTCTTCAATGTTTATGTAGTAGGCAGAAAGCAACTGCCAAGTTATATATGGCAGGTGATAATGACTGTAAAATGTGTGAATTATGGTTAGATTTTCTCTGCCAGTGCTATTAATTTTTTTTTTTTTAAGTAAAATTGTCAGCACAGAGGAACCTGGCAGTCTACAGTCCATGGGGTCGAAAAAGAGTCAGACATGACTTAGCGACTAAACAACAACAGCGCCAGCACCTGAGTGTATTACCTGAGTGTGAATCCAAGAAGCACAATTCATAAAGTGACTGAATAATTTCCCCAGCTTTGTGTTTCGTAGAACATCTTTGATGATGGTGTGCACGTATGCTTAGTCGCTCAGTCGTGTCCGACTCTTTGGGACCCCATGGACTGTGGCCCCCCAGGCTCCTCTGTCCATGGGATTTTCCAGGCAAGAATACTGGAGTGGATTGCCATTTCCTCCTCCAGGGGAATCTTCCTGACCTAGGGATCCAACCCGAGTCTCTTGTGTCTCCTGCATTGGCAGGCAGATTCTTTACCACTAGCACCACCTGGGAAGCCCTTGATGATGGTATAACAAACAGATCTATTAACAGATAACAAAGTGTTAGTCATTCAGTCATGTCTGACTCTTTGCGACCCCATGGACTGTAGCCCGCCAGGCTCCTCTGTCCATGAACTTTTTCAGGCAAGAATACTGGAGTGGATTGCCATTTCTTTCTCCAGGGGGATCTTCCTGACCCAGGGATCGAACCCAGGTCTCCTGTGTTGCAGGCAGTTTCTCTACCATCTGAGTCACTGGGGCATATACTTTAATTTACAACAGTGAAAAGATGCATCATGTAAGTTAGGAATTTGTTAGCATATATAAACTCTAGGGAAAAGTTCTGAGAAATATATTTGTTCATATCAGTTAGTCTTGGGTCATACACAGAGTGGCAAGATAGTCATTCTGCTTTTAATATGTGTCCATAGACTGAAATCGATTGGTTTGGCCCCATGGTCTGTAAGTTGAATGGTTCTGCCCTAGAGTCTGATTACTACCAACCTAGTCTAAAGGGAGTTATTCACAGACAGGGCCAAGACTAGAATGAGGAAATCAAGACACATAGGGCATAAAATTTAAGAGTGAATGCATTCTCAAGTTCTGCACTCACTCGGTGTGAGTGTCTTCATAAATTCTACACTTTACTGTAGTCCCAGTCCTACTGACAGGAAAGCTGACATTTACACAGATTCAGAATTGCTGATTTCTAGGAAAAAGGAATCTATTTTTACCAATCAATCTCTCTGTTTAATTTTTGCATGATAGAGTCCGAACAATACCTGAGACCATTGGTCAGTTGGTATTAAAATCCTTTGTACCAAAGGATTCACTCAAAATCATGTGGCTAGCTATAATAAAAAATATTTAACATTTATTGAGTGCTTACTGGGAGCTAGAAGTGGAGCTAAGCATTTTACATTTTATCCTCCACATATTCCTATTCCCATGGTGCAGATCACCCACACTGAGGCATAGCCATTTAGGTAATGTGACCAGGATCCCAAAGTCACTAAAGTCCCAGAGTTAGTAACAGATTCAGCACCTAACTTCAGAGTCTGACTCCAAAGTTCCCATTCTTGACCCTGCTGTTATGGCACCACCATCCTGGCCTTTTACCAGGTTATTTCTAGTCCCCCACTCCATCCTACTCACCTCCATAAGCTCTGTGGTCATGAATCCTCCCTAATGATGTCATCTGGTCCAGGGAGCCTCCCTTTCTCCCAACAGCTTATTGTCCTTTCACTGACTTCCCTTCCAGTTCTTTCCACCGTGCATGCTGAAAACTCTTTTCCTTTGTGCAAAAAACCTCTCCCCATCCTGTTTCCACGTGGCATGCCACTGCCTTTACCTCCAGCCCTTCAGTGAAACCTGGTTCTCTCCTACGAACATTTCTTTCCTTCTTTTCCTCTCAGATAAAAGATGGAGGAGCTTGAGGTACCTCAAAGCGCTGATGTACCATGATGTACCACTGTGTGTACATGACGTATCAGCGTTACCTTAGTTCCACGCTGCCCCTTTCAGCTTCTCCCTCCTCCTCTGAAATCCACACCATTCAGCTTTGTTGCCTTTAATACGTTTTGTCATAGCTGTCTGCCTCTATTCCGGTCACTTCCACGCTTTGACAGCCGCCGAGGTTTCTCTTCCTCCCACCTACTCTCATCACCCCAGCAGATTTCACATTCCTGAAGGAAATGCTTCAAACACTCCAGCTCTTAGTTTCTTGACTCCTGATTTCATTAGCGTTCACCTCAGCCCCACTGAGAACTGGATTCCCATGGCCTCACCCTTGACTTTATCGACACCTCAGTCTGTCCTGTCAATGAAATCTCAAACTCTAATTATCACACGATCTCCCCTGCTTCCGCGTCCCCAGTGTCTCACCTCCTGTCTTCCTTGTGGAGGCCTCAGCCATCTTGACCGTTCCACAGTGTCTACCTCTCTCCACTTCCTCTTGATTCTTTTTCTTGTTTTTACCCACACTGAATCTCAAGGGTGGCAGGAGAATTAACTCTCTCACAGTACTTTCAATTCTGTGACTTCTTTAGCACCTTTTCTCATTATTTTGGTTTTGACTCCCCAGAAGCTGGATCATGAGGAACTGAGTGGAGATAGTGGCCTCAGGAGGTGATTCTGGGAAGTCCGTGTAAGGACGTGGGGAAGTGAGATGGAGAGAAGGAAGCCGTGACAGGTGTGTTAAGCAGGTTGCTGCTGCGGGTAACCAGGGCTCAGCTTGACTGTGGAGCTCGGGCGAATGTGGGCCGCAGGTCTCAGGGTTGCCTTCCCACCAGAGGCATAGTTCTCCACCAACATCCATGGGTCATGGACTGAGGGATGCTTCCAGGGGAACTTCTTCCCTAGAACTTCTTGTCCCTTCCTTGTCTAAAGGCCAAGCCTGCTTCCACAGCTGGAGAAGGCCCCAAGGCAGAGGGTCCCAGCTGCTTGTATGTTAAGAAGTTGTCCGTGTGCAGAGGAAAGGTGGGTGCCAAGACTATATGGGTGGGTACACAGGCGGCATCTTTCGTATATATCTACTCTGCAAAACTCTCAATGTGGGATTGACCCTACAAGGGATTGGCCTTCTGAATACCAACCGTACTTTGTGCTATTCTGAATATCTAGTTTCTGATCTTGGCAGGACCCATAAATAACATTCTATGATCTTTTAACTTGTTGCCTCTCTTTCATTTCCCTTGGGATTTATGATTACAGTCAGATAGATTGAGTTCACATTCTGGCTCTACCACATTGTGAATTTGGACAGATAACAAACTTCTCCAAGCCATGCTTTCCTCTTTTGTAAAATCGGAATATTAGTGCTGACTTGATTTTTTTTGTTATATAAATTGTTTGATGCAATAATAAATATATGTGGGTATATAATAAAACATACATATATTAACATCTGTAACATGTATTTTATGTAATATAGATATAAATGTATGGATATATGACCTAGCATAGTGACTAACACATAATGGGAACTCATTAGCCCTTCATCTGCGTAGTTATCTCCTCTTGTATAATCCCAATGTTTGAAGCAAATGGCCTTGCCTTGTGGATCTCACAGAGAAAACAGGCCATCAGCTCTTGACTCCACAACTTTTCAGTGCCTTCTCAGCACAGAATACCTACCCTGTGTTTATACATTCCTTGAGTCTCAAAGGGAGGGACCCTCTTCCTGTTCAAGGCTAGCCTTTAACTCAGCCCATTTCTATTCCTCCAGAACTTCATACTGTCCGTTACTAGCATTCTTCTCCCGATCCCTTAGCCTTTCCATCCTCACACTTTTTCTGCAGAAAACTTTCTTTAAATAGTTATAATCATTTGACTCTTCTACACATTTCATTTTTAATTTACCCCAGTTGGAGCATGTAGCATGCCGTTTACTAATTTGAAGCACTTAGAAGACGCCTTTATATCACATACCTGCCAAGATAGTATCAGTGCTGCAGAAAGGCTGGTAGCTTTCAATATGATCATACAGACGTCGGGGGGAAATACTAAAATGGTCCTGTTTCCTGGGCATAGTAGTTTTCTGGGAAATTGGGGGAAGCAATGAGAAGGTGAAGATGGGGTATGAGTGATAGGTGAAAGGCAGGAGTTAGGGCACGGAGTAGGATTTATAGTCTCTAAAAATCAAGGAAATGGAAATCTTTATAACTGCATTTAAAAAGAAAATTTAACATATGGGTATTTATATATTTCTCTCCTTATATAAAGCATCATCAGCATACCAGAAATACTTCTATGAAGTTTTTAGACTTTAGAATTGTGAAGACAAAAACAGGTTAACAGACTGCAAATAAAGCCCCTGGGTGTTGCTTTCTATAGTAAGTAAACATATCCAAAAAAAAAAAAAAAAAAAATCTGTTTCTGTCATAGGTGCCAGTTTACCGTTAGGATTGTTCTGTTATTTTGCAAACATTTACTGAGTGCCTACTGCTGTGCTCTGTGAAAAGACAAGAGCAGAGAGAGGAAGTTAGTCTATGCTATGTACTGAGTGAGTCACTGGCCAGTTTGTACCTGTTCTTTTGATATCCTAGATGCTATAGCCAAGGTCATCACTGTTTCTTATTTAATGGGAATTAAAGGAAAGTTATGACCAACTTAGACAGCATATTAAAAAGCAGAGACATTACTTTGCCAACAAAGGTCCTTCTGGTCAAGGCTATGGCTTTTCCAGTGGTCATGTATGGATGTGAGAGTTGGACAATAAAGAAAGCTGAGCACCGAAAAATTGATGCTTTTGAACTGTGATGTTGGAGAAGACTCTTGGGAGTCCCTTGAACTACAAGGAGATCCAACCAGTCCATCCTAAAGGAGATCAGTCCTGGGTGTTCATTGGAAGGACTGATGCTGAAGCTGAAACTCCAATACTTTGGCCACCTCATGCAAAGAGATGACTCATTGGAAAAGACCCTGATGCTTGGAGGGATTAGGGGCAGGAGGAGAAGGGGATGACAGAGGATGAGATGGCTGGATGGCATCACCGACTCGATGGACATGAATTTGGGTGGACTCTGGGAGCTGGTAATAGGGAGGCCTGGCGTGCTGTGATTCATGGAGTCATAAAGAGTTGGACACGACTGAGCGACTGAACTGAACTGAACTGAATGAAACATTCTCTGATAATTTGGGCTCCTGCTTTGACCAGACCTATAATTGCCATAATTTTATTATTGATATAGACTTTGCAGTTTTATGGAAGGGAAGGTGTTCTTTCTGTTAAGAGTTGACTGCGTACCACAATAAGGATTCAATTCATGTGAGGATTCTACTGTGGACTGAGTAAACAAATGAAGCATTTGTCCTCTTTTCTTTCAGTTTTCCTGTTTGTTCAGTGGATATTATACTATTTTTTCTTTGTCATTCAAGGGTCATTTCAAATATCTTGAATCATTTCTTGGCCACCAACCCAAAATGTTCCTTTCCCTTTTGTCCATTAAGATGCAGTACAATTAACAAGGCTCATAATTCTATGTTCTTTAAACGTTTTAGAGTTTAACAATGAATACTCTAACATTCTAATCCCTTCTTTCTCTTATTCACATCTGTACTTCATCCTTAAACTTTTGACCGGACAGTTAGGCACTTGAGGGTAGTGATTTTCAACTTGCGGGCCATGATCCATTGGTTGGTCACGAAACCAAATTAGTGAGTTGTAACCACAAGAAAAAGTGAAATGGGGCAGAAATTAATGAGTTGCATTGGTAAGAATGAGTACTACTTTCTGAAATTTTGTTCCAGTTGTGTGTGTGTGTATGTCCTGGGTATGATCTAAGATACATTTCTTGCTGTGGGTTACAGTCAAAATAGCTTGAAAACCACTAAGAAGTAGTGCAAAGCTTGCAAAGAAGAATTTGCGTTAGAGGAGTGATGAGCAGTTTACTTGAGTATTAGTATTGAAGCTACTGCTTTATTGTTTATTTTTAACACTCTCATCAGACACCCCTGGGTACATGCATGTTCATGTATGTGTGTGTACGTGAGCAGCGGAACAGTGGTAATTTGATTGAAACCACAGTGTAGTTTAATACACAGTTGGGATTTTATCAAATAACATGACTGAACATTTAATCACTAGTGTGCTGCCAGGTTAAATAATAATGTAGGCTTCTGAGGGTCTTGGGATGAAACTGACTGCAGATGATGGACATTTAGTTGTTACTCTTGGGCCTTCCGCAGTGTATCTGTGTGGATTGTATTCTGTTTACGGCTCAACTCACTTGGGCATGCAGGAAGCAGTTTTGAATGCATTGGTGTGAATCTGGCCTTACGAATTAGTTTGAAAAATGCCAGTTCATTTTTATGTTTCTATATATAGTAAAACATTTTATCCTGACCGTCTCTGTTTTTGTTGAAAGTTTATTCACCTGTGGTTTTTCTGTGACTCTTTAAAACTCTCTTAAAATATCAGTGTTTTCAGAAAAATTCTGACTATTGCAAAAGTGAATTTGTAATAGAAATTACATTTGCATACTTCAAAGTTAAATCCAAACTAAATAAGGCTTTCATTCACCCGGTGTTACCTCAGTTTTGGTGGAGCATCTGACTGAACTTTAGCTGGACAAGATTATTTGAAATTGTATTTCTACAACTGGCAGAAATTCCTAAATATGCCCTTATATTGAGGCTGCTGTCATTACACTGAATTCAGTCTTCTTGGCCAAAGGGAACAAAATTAACTTGTATTCAAATACCTCATTTCCTAGTAAATTCTCTTAGGTGTTAGAGACACAGACGCTTGAAATCCAACAGCTTGGGTTCCCAAATGACATTTATTAGTTTTGTGGCAGAGAGCGATTTTCATAGCCTCCCTGAGCATTATTTTTCTCATTTGTTAAATGGAGGTAATAATACTGTTTACATTATAGTGTCGATGAATCAAGGCAGTGCATATAAAGGACCAAGCATGGTCCCTAGCATATTGTAAGTTTTCAGTAAATGCTATCTCCTTGTTTATTCTAGAAGAGATTCTCTTCTTATCACAGTTATATGAGAATTATATAAAGTTAAGATTTTTTACTTGTGGGACATTTGATTACTGAACCTCTGAATAAACAGTGAGCTTCTTAGAAATAGTCATTTCTGCCATCTCTTTCCTTTAGAATCCTTAAAGTTTTTCCCTGTTAAAAATATAAACAGAAGATGCTCATAATAAGATGCTGATCATTTAGCTACAACTGATGAAAATTTCACAAAATGGTTGTTTCTTTTTCTTCCACCCCAAGTTTACCATGTGGTTTTGGTATTAGGGCAACCACATCTTTAGAATTAATTGATGTGTGTTAAAAAAAAACACACACACATTAAATGTTTTCTCTAATGGGTTACCTTTGATAGAACATCCTTGTTCCAGAGGACAGAAAATTCACATCTCAGCTCTTTGTACAACGTTTCTGGAGCTGGCATTGTTGTCAAAAGGAAAATATTTGAGCTTGGCATTTGTATGGGTTTCCTTTATGAAGTACTTATTTCTAGGGGACAGAACTGCGGGGCAAGAATAATTAAGAAAGAAGATATTAGTCTTTTGAAGAACTGTTTGAAAAATGAAAGCTAAGCCAATGCTAAAAATAACACTTAGAATTCACTAGTATCCCTCCAGAGTGCTTCCTAAACTTTGGGCATTCAGCATTTATTTTCTAGCTACAACTGGATAGTCAGTGCTTGCCTGAATAGCCAAGGTTAAATAAGGGCTAAGAAAGTATTTATCCAATCCACTTTTGTAGACCCTGGATGTATGAACCATTTACCATTTTATAGTTTTCTTCTCTACTCCTCTGCTAAATGTATAAAACCTTCAGTGTTTTCATCTTTATTTGAAACTTTGACCAGTCTGTTCAGATGTGACTGTTTCACTTTCACTTCCTTTGATTGGGCTGACACATGAGAATGGCATGCTCTCAAAATGATTATTGTTCTGTATACTTTCCATGGGCTGTTAAAGCTGTGTCTAATTTTTTCAGCCTGACATTTCTGAGGGTCCCTACTGCTTGAGTTTTCAAGGTTGAAGTCCTGCTCTTGTTACTATTGCTATTTCCTTTTAGTTGGCAATGCTTCAAACTTTCTCTTTTTAGTAAAGCATTTGACTTATTTAGAGTTATTATCTTAATGTGCATCAGAAAAGTTGTATGATTTAACATGCTTCAGATGACCAAAAATGCAAACCCTATGGCGTTACTCCCTTTCAGCATATGGGAGACTGAGGAAAATTATTCATTGTTCTAATGAATTCAAAGATGTAACAAAATTTTGCATCTGATTACAGTGGGTTTTATTTGCTTGTTTTGGTTTTGAATATATATTCTAATCTGCCACAGGCTCACACTTAGTACTTGATAAGTGGATTAAAATGAGCAAGCTCCAGATTTTTAGTATGTATGACACGCCTACTGAATTGGGCAGAAACTTTGCTTGTGGATGCTTTCACAGTAAAAATGTAGATAGTTTAGACATGACAAAGGTAATGTCATGCCCATTTTCACTAGTGATTCTTTTTAAAAAACACATAGTTGCACATGACTTCATAGCTGTTGTTTAAAAAACTGTGCATATTGTAAGGTATGGATACTGTTTTCAAGCATAATCCAAGCAATATATATTTAATTTTCATTTGAAAGGCAGTATAATATTTGAAAAAAATCAGCATAAGGTAGAAAATTTACAACTAATGATTAACTCGTATATCAGATCCACTTTTAGTACTTGAATTTACTCAGGTATTTTGGGGGCTCTCTTATGTGAGACTTTGCTAGACTTTGATCCCTATTTCTTCACTTGTTTTTATATTCCAGTCCTGTAAACTCACACTGTGCTGTTAGAGCAGACTTATTCACAGATTTCCCTGTCATCTCGATAGCCATATATCAATGCACTGGAGGAAATAGAGGAACAGAAAAAGATTAAATTATTGCAAAAAAAAAATGGAATAGTCTTTTTAAATTGAAGTTCAGTTAATTTACAATGTTGTGTTAGCTTCAGGTATATAGCAAAATAACTCAGTTATATGTATGTATGTATGTGTGTATGTATGTATGTGTGTATATATATGTATATTCTTTCTCAGATTCTTTTCTGTTATAGGTTATTTGTTATTGTTCAGTCACTAAATCATGTCTGCCTCTTTGCAACCCCATGGACTGTAGCACACCAGGGTCCTCTGTCCTCCACTAACTCCTGGAGTTTGCTCAAATTCATGTTCATTGTGTCGGTGATGCCGTCCAACAATCTCATCCTCTGTCGTCCCCTTCTCCTCTCTTTCCCAGCATCAAGGTCTTTTCCAGTGAGTCAGCTCTTCACATAGGATGGCCAAAGTATTGGAGCTTCAGCTTCAGCATCTGTCCTTCCAATGAATATTCAGGACTGATTTCCTTTAGGATTGACTTGTTTGATCTCCTTGCAGGCCAAGTGACTCTCAAGAGTCTTCTCCAACACCATGATTCAAAAGTATCAAGTCTTTGTCACTCAGCCTTCTTTATGATCCAGCTCTCACTTCCGTACATGAGTACTGGAAAAACCATAGCTTTGACTACACGGGCCTTTGTTGGCAAACTGATGTCTCTGTTTTTTATTATGCTGTCTAGGTCATAGCTTTCCTTCCAAGGAGCAAGTGTCTTTTAATGCCATGGCTGTAGTCATCATCCGCAGTGATTTTGAAGTGCAAGAAAATAAAAATCTGTCCTGCTTCCATCATTTCCTCTTCCATTTGTCATGAAGTGATGGGACCAGATGCCATGATCTTCATTTTATTTAAATGTTGAGTTTGTAGTCAACTTTTTCACTCTTCTCTTTCACCTTCATCAAGAGGCTCTTTAGTTCCTCTTTACTTTCTGCCATTAGAGTGGTATTATATGCATATCTAAGGTAGTTGATATTCCTCCAGGCATTTTTGATTCCAGCTTGTGATTCACCCAGCCTGACATTTTACATGATATAAGTTAGATAAGCAGGGTGATGATATACAGCTTTGTCATCCTTCTTTCCCAATTTTGAATCAGTCAGTTGTTCCATGTCCAGTTCTAACTGCTGCTTCTTGACTTGCACACAGGTTTCTCAGAAAACAAGTAAGTGATCTGGTACTCCCATCTCTTTAAGAATTTTCCACAATTTGTTGTGATCCAAACAGTCAAAGCAGAAATAGATGTTTTTCTGAAACTCCTTTCCTTTTTCTATGATCCAGTGAATGTTGGCAATTTGATCTCTGGTTCCACTGCCTTTTCTAAACCCAGCTTGTACATCTGAAAGTTCTCGGTTCACATACTGCTGAAGTCTAGTCTGAAGTATTTTGAGCTGCACCCTGCTAGCATGTGAAATGAGAGCAATTGTATGGAAAATTCTCATTGTCCTTTTTCGGGATTAGAATGAAAACTGAACTTTTCTGGTCCTGTGACCGCTGCTGATTTTTCAAATTTGCTGATATATCGAGTGCAGCACCTTAACAGCATCATCTTTTAGGATCTGAAATCCCAGCTGAAATTCCATCACCTCCATTAGCTTTGTTCGTAATCATGGCCCACTTGACTTCACACTCTAGAATGTCCAGCTCTAGGTGACTGATCACACCATTGTGGTTATATGGGTCATTAAGACCTTTATTGTATAATTCTTCTGTGTATCCTTGCCATCTCTTCTTATCTCTTCTGTTTCTGTTAGGTCTTTACCATATGTCATTATATCGTGCCCATCCTTGCATGAAATGTACCTTGATATCTCCAGTATTCTAAAAGAGATCTCTGGTGTTTTCCATTCTGTTGTTTTCCTCTATTTCTTTGCATTGCTCATTTGGGGAGACCTTCTTATGTCTCCTTACTATTCTCTGAAACTCTGTATTCAGTTGGATATATCCTTCCCTTTATCCCTTGCCTTTCACTTCTCTTCTTTCCTCAGCTATTTGTAAAGCCTCCTCAGACACCCACTTTGCCTTCTTGCATTTCTTTTACTTTGGAATGGTTTTGGTCACTGTCTCTGGTACAGTGTTACAAACGTCTGTCCATAGTTCTTCAGGCACTCTGTCTACCAGATTTAATCCCATGAATCTATTCATGACCTCCACTGTATAATCATAAGGGATTTGATTTAGGTCATATCTGAATGGCCTAGGGGTTTTCCCTACTTTCTTCAATTTAATGCTGAATTTTGCAATAAGGAGCTCTTGATCTGAGTTGCAGTTATCTCCAAGTCTTGTTTTTGCTGACTGTATAAAGTTTCTCCATCGCTGGCTGCAAAAAACATATCAATCTAATTTCAGTACTGACCATCTGGTGATGTCCATATGTAGAGACATCTCTTGAGTTGTTGGAAAAGGGTGTTTCCTATGACTAGGGAGTTCTCTTGGCAAAACTCTGTTAGCCTTTGCCCTGCTTCATTTTTGTACTCCAAGGCCAAACTTACTTGTTATTCTGGGTGTCTCTTAACTTTTTACTTTTGCATTCCAGTCCTCTATGATGAAAAGAACATCTTTCTTTGATGTTAGTTCTAGAAGGTATTGTAGGTCTTCACATAACTGGTCAACTTCAGCTTCTTCAGTATCAGTGGTTGGGGCATAGACTTGGATTACTGTGATGTTGAATGGTTTGCCTTGGAAACGACGTGAGATCACCTATCATTTTTGAGGTTGCACCCAAGGACTGCTTTTCAGACTTTTTTGTTGACAATGAGGGCTGCTCCATTTCTTCTAAGGGATTCTTGCCCACAGTAGTACATATAATGGTCATCTGAATTCAATTTGCCCATGCACCCACTGATTCCTAAGATGCTGATTTTCAATCTGGCTGTCTCCTGCTTGAATACATCCAGTTTGCCTTGATTCATGTGTCTAACATTCTGGTTTCCCATGCAATATTGTCCTTTACAGCATCAGATTTTCACCACCAGACACATCCACAGCTAAGCCTCATTTCCACTTGGTCCAACTGCTTTGTTCTTTCTAGAGCTAACGGTAGTTGCACCATGCTCTTCCCCAGTAGTATATTGGACACCATCCGACCTGGGAGGCTCATCTTCCAATATCATCTCTTTTTGCCTTTTCATGCTATTCATGGGCAAAGGTTATACAAGATGTTGAATATAGTTCCCTATGCTAGCAGTAGATTTTTATTATTTATCTATTTTATTCATAATGGTGTGTATATGTTAATCCCAAACTCTTAATTTCTCTCCCTGCATTCTCACTATCCCCTCTGCTGAGCATAAGTTTTTTTTTGTATCTATGAATCTATTTCTGTTTCATAAATAAATTCATTTAAATTTTTTTGTATTCCACATATAAGTGATAGCATATGATATTTGTCATTCTCTGACTTACTTCACTTCATATGATAATCTCTAGGTTCATCCATGTTTCTGCAAATGGCATTATTTCATTCTTTTTATGGCTGATTATATTTGATTGTGCATATATACCACATCTTCTTTATCCATTCATCTGTTGATGGACTGTTAGGTAGCTTCCATGTTTTAGCTATTGTAAACAGTGCTGCTGAGAACTGGGGTACAAGTACCTTTTCAAATTACAGTTTTCTAGTTTTATAAGGAGTTTGCATTCTGTTCTTGATAGTAGCTACACCAATTTACATTCCCACCAACAATATAGGAGGATTTCTCTTTCTCCACACTCTGTCTAGCTTTTATTATTTGTATACTTTTTAATGATGGTCATTCTGACTGGTGTGAGGTGATACTTCATTGTAGTTTTGATTAGCATTTCTCTAATAATTAGCTATACTGAGCATCTTTTCAAGTATATGTTGGCCATCTGTATGTCTTCTTTGGAGAAATCTGTATTTAGATCTTCTGTCCATTTTTTGATTAGGGTTTTTTTTTGTTTGTTTGAGCTGTTTGTATGTTCTGGAAATTAATCCCTGTTGGTAGCATCATTTGCAAATGTTTTCTCCCAGTCTTTTCATTTTGTGTATGGTTTCTTTTGCTGTGCAAAAGTTTTTAAGTTTAATTAAGTCCAACTTATTTATTTTTGTTTTTATTTCCAAAACTCTAGGAGAAAGATCCAAAAAAAATATTGCTGTGATTCATGTCAAAGAGTGTTCTGCATATGTTTTCCTTTAGGAGTTTCACCCTAACTGGTCTTATATTTAGGTCTTTAATCCATTTTAAATTTATTTTTTTTTATTTATTTTATATAAATTTATATAGTGTCAAAGAATGTCCTAATTTCATTATTTTTCACACGTAGCTGTCCAGTTTTCCCAGCACCATGTACTGAAGAGACTATCTTTTCCCCATTGTATCTTTTGCCTCCTTTGTTATTCATTAATTGATTAATTCCCAGATGGTGCTAGAGGTTAAGAATCAGCCTGCTGATGCAAGAGATGGGTTCGATCCATGGGTTAGGAAGATCCCTGGAGGAGGAAATGGCAACCCACTCCAGTATCCTTGCCTAGGAAATCCCAAGGATAGAGGAGACTGGTGGGCTACAGTCCATGGGGTTGCACAGACTTGGACACAGCTGAGCATGCATGCAAACAAAAAGCAAAAGCGCAGGTTTATTTGTGGACTTTCTATTCTGTTTGGTCTGTAAGTCCATCTTCGTGCAGGTATCATACTGTTTTGATTACTGTAGCTCTGTAGGATAGTGAAGTCAGGGAGTCAGATTCCTCCAGCTGCATTCTTCTTTCTCAAGATTGTTTGGGCTATTTGGGGTCTTTTGTATTAACATGCAAATTTTAAAAAATTTTGTTCTAGTTCTGTGAAAAATGCCATTGGTGATTTGATACAGATTGCATTGAATCTATAGATTACCGTGGGTAGTATGGTCACTTTAACAATATGATTCTTCCCATCCAAGAACATGGTATATCTTTCCATCTGTTTGTGTCATCTTCAGTTTCATTCAGCATCTTACAGACACTTCAATTTCTCAGCATCTTACAGTTTTCGAAGCAGAGGTCTTTTCCTCCTTAGGTAGGTTTTTTCCTAAGTATTTTATTCTTCTTGATGTGATAGTAAATGAGATTGTTTCCTTAATTTTTCTTTCTGATATGTCATTGTTCATGTACAGAAATGTGACAGATTTGTGTACATCAATTAATTAATCCAGCAACTTTATAGAATTCATTAATGAGCTCTAGCAGTTTTCTGGTAGTCTCTTGACTTTGTATAGCATTATGTCATCTGCAAACACTGACAGTTTTACTCCTTCTTTTCCAATTTGGATTCCTCTAATTTTTTTCCTTTCTGATCACTGTGGCCAAAACTTCCAAAACTATGCTGACTAAAAGTGGCAAGAATGGGCATCCTTGTCTTGCACTTGATCTTAGAGGAAACGCTTTCAGCTTTTCACCATTGATTACGATGTTAGCTGTGGGTTTGTCACATGTGGCATTTATTATGTTGAGATAGTTTCCCTCTATACCCACTTTCTGAAGCGTTTTTCCCATAAATGCATGTTGAGTTTTATCAAAATGTTTATCAGTATCTATTGAGATGATCATATGGCTTTTATTCTTCAATTTGCTAATGGGGTATATCACACTGATTGATTTGCAAACTGAAAAATCCTTGCATTCCTGAGATAAATGTTCATCAGTGATACTGACCTGTCATTTTCTTTTTTTATGATATCTTTGTCTGGTTTTGGTGTCAAGGTGATGATGGCCTTACAGAATACATTTGGAAGTGTTCTCTCCTCTGCAATTTTTTGAAATAGTTTCAGAAGAATAGGTGTTAGAACAGGCTAGTCTTTTAAGTGTTTCTGGGAATGACTAATGCATCTAAATGAATTTTGGCAACAGATATACAGGGAAATTTCTACAGAAGAGAGGCATCATGGAGTACAGCAGTGGAAAGAACCCAGTCTTCAGAGTCAGATAGACCTAGGTTTACATAATGACTGTTCGATTTAATAAACATAAGCTTGGGAAAAATGAATGCACTATTTCTGGTTTCAGTTTTCTCCTCTACAAAACGGGGTAATAATAGCCACCCTATAGAATTGTCCTTTGGATTAAGTGAGGAAAAGTGTCTCTAGCATTTAGTGCAGTGCACAGTGGGCATCCAATGGATGAAAATTAATTTCCTTCCCTTCACAGACTTCTCTTTTGTTTCTTGAAGTCTGCCTATTCCTGCTACTCAAAGTGTTATTTTTAAAGCCACTTAATATATAGTACTAGACTTTAATGATTCTGTGATAAATTCAGGTTTTTTTACACTGAACCAATTATATGCTGCCTTACTCAATAGTAAATATGATTAGCTAAGAGAAACTGACTGAGCTGAGTTCCATCCAAGGAAGACAGCAATGATTCTGTGCTGCAAAGTAGAATGGTGCATGGCAATAACACATAGGAGGTAATATGTTATATGCGTTCACCGAATGGTGGCACTTTAGTATTCAAGTATTCCTAAAGATTCCTAATAATAGTGCTTTTCCTAATATATGACTTTCCTAATATATGCTGCAACAAGATGTTCTAGTGGCACAGAACTGTGGCAGGAGAGAGCTAGACATCTCAGAATCTGTCTTCTGGTGTTGCAGGAGGTCCTGGCCAAAGGTGATATACATCCAGGAGATGAAAATCGTAATCGCAAGTGGTTATCTTTTACATTGGCAGATGTTCTTATACCTTTCAAAGTGATTGTGATGAGCAGCAATGTTTTCTGAATAAAGAGGTGACATGGGCATACACACAAACCCCTTTATGTGCATGTACAAATATTATACATGTGCATACACTCATGGAAGTTTCCGAAAAGGCCCAAGGAGGCCTCAGTAAAGTAATACCAATAAAAGGGAAAACGAGACTACAAAATGAAGGGGAAAATAATATTCTAAGAACAGTGTTTTGAGTCATATCAACTAAGATTTCACTTATCCGGAAGTTATTTTCCTGAAATCTCAGCAATATAGAATATATCCACGGACCAGGCAGTAAACAACACAATGCTTATGAGGAACTAATATGTATATCACAAAGCACCAGGTTTGAGTGAATCAAATTCCCACTGATTATCTGTTTTCCTTATGGTAATGTATCCGTTTCAATGTTAGTCTTTGGTCGCTCGCTCTCATTCCCGCACTGTGTCCACAAGTCTGTTCACTGCGTCTGCGTCTCCATTGCTGCCCTGCACGTGGGTTCATCATACCATCTTTCTAGATTTCATATACATGCCTTAATATATGACACTTGTTTTTCTCTTTCTGACTTACTTCACTCTGTATAATCAGCTCTAGATTCATCCATCTCATTAGAACTGACTCAACGTGTTCCTTTCTATGGCTGAGTAATATTCCAATTATATATATGTATGATGGGCTTCCCTGGTTGCTCAGAGGTTAAAGCATCTGCCTCCAATGCGGGAGACCCGGGTTTGATCCCTGGGTCAGGAAGATCCCCTGGAGAAGGAAATGGTAACCCACTCCAGTATTCTCGCCTGGAGAATCCCATGGACGGAGAAGCCTGGTAGGCTACAGTCCATGGGGTCGCAAAGAGTCGGACACGACTGAGCAACTTCACTTTCACTTTCATATGTACGATAGAGCAAATGAAACAACTGGCAAAGGATTAATCTCCAAACTATACAAGCAGCTCATGTAGCTCAATACCAGAAAAACAACCCAATCAAACAGTGGGCAGAAGAGCTAAATGGATATCTCTCCAAAGGAGACATACAGATGGCTAGTAAACACATGAAAAGATGCTCAACATCACTCATTGTTAGAGAAATGCAGTCAAAACTACAATGAGGTGTCACCTCACACTGGTCGAACTGACCATCATCAAAAAATCTACAAACAATAAATGCTGGGGAAGGTGTGGAGAAAAGGGAGCCCTCTTGCATTGTTGGTGGGAATGTAAATCAATACAGTCACTGTGGAGAACAGTATGTAGATTCCTTAAAAAACCAGGAATAAAACAACCATATGACCCAGCCATCCCACTACCGGGCATATACCCTGAGGAAGCCATAATTGAAAAAGACACGTGTACCCCAGTGTTCACTGAAGCACTCAAGGGTTGGGATGGGGCGGGAGGTGGAATGGAGGGGACATATGTATACCTATGGCAGATTCATGTTGATATATGGCAGAAACTAACACAATATTGTAAAGTAAATATCCTCCATTAAAATGTTAAAAAAAATTTTTTTAAGTAAATATCATGTAGTTCTTTAAAAATAAATTCTATTTTCCAAGCCTTTAATTACCAAACACCATTTTTTTCAAATTTTTTGTGCCTCCAGAAATTGTATGAATTCATCTACAAAAAAAAAATTTCTCTGATATCATGATCGCAGCAAAAAATGACAAGCCTAGTAAGATGGAAGGAGTCAGAAAAATTATAAAAAGCAAAATGAAACAAAACAGAAAAGCCCAGTAGCCAGAGACTATGGCACGTTGCATTACATGTGGAATGGTTTGGGGGCTTTGCCACTTTTCAGTACAGTGTAATAATTATTGTTCATAATGGTGGTTCTCAGTTATTTAAACAGATTGGATTATGGTCAAAATATTCTTTAAACAAGTAGACAGTGTGTAAGACAATTTCTGACAAATTCCCAGGCTCATTTGTGAAAGTAGGAAAATTTGGCTCTTCAAGGGTAAATATCAAATACCTGAAATTTTACTTACATGAAACAATATCTCATCAGGATTTGTGAGGATTTGTAATGCATTTGTGGATTGTGGAGGTAGAGTGTGATTCAGGCAACATGGAGCACATTAGAGTCTTGAAATCTTGATTGCCTCATCAGTCAGCTTGGCCTCTGTGAGTCCACGAGGCTTGCCTGGCAATTGATTGTCCATGGGGATGAACGGTGCTTATTCTCAGGCTCATGGAAGAAGCAGAATGGAAGCACCACAGTTATTTTGGCAGTAGCACTAACATTGGTAGTAGCATCAATTACTATTTAATGAGCCACATTCTCCCCACTGTCTTTTTCAAGCCACCAGGGTACCATTTTGTGCAGCAGAGTGGTAAATCAAACGGTACTCTACTGGGTTGAAAGAGTAACTGCATCGCTCTTAGAGTTCAACATATTACCTGAATGTGAGAAAAGCTTTGGGGAGAATAAAGGCCATTAAGTGCCCCCAGGGTGTAAGATATTGCCCAAAGTACCAACATTTCCCCATTATTCTATGGGGCCAAATGGTTATCAGCCATCAAGAGGAGGTGGTCCAATGGTACTTGCTGTTCATTCTCTCTGAAAAGCTAATGAAGGAATAAAATACACTACTATTAAGTTTCAGAAAAGTGAGGGAGGTTAGAGGACCTTTCCCCCGATTCCAAGTATTAATTTAGTTGATATTTATACTCAATCTCCCTCCGAACATTTCAAGTAGTTTTATGTAATAAAAAGGACATTAAGTAATCAAAAACAAACCATTCAAAATGATCAAAGAAGGGAAATTCTGTTCCTCTGAATATGTGATGTGTGTGCCCAGTTCACTGAGAAAGTTAGACACATCAAATAAATACAAGATGCCAAATAAAAAAAAATGCTCTTAAAAACAAATCTAGCCACATTACCTTGTCCTATCTACACTTTATATTCCATGAATTCTCTCCAAAGGTCTCTGGTGAGCTAGGTTTATGAATACCCAATGAATACCCAATGGGTATTAAATAAATACCCAATGTAAGATGCTTAGTGACTATAAGCATAGTCTTCTCTTAACTAAAATTTGATTGTTTTAGGCATCAGAAGAAACCAAGAAGGTTAACATTTATGGATATATTAAAACTCTGGACTCCATATTTAAATCTGTCAACAACTAAAAAATCATTTTTTATTCACATGAGTTATATAGAATTGCACAAAATTTATGAACTGCCTACTAAGGTTCTAGGCAGTGTAGCTATCAGGCTCTGTTTCTTGACATTAACAGTCCATATATTCCAGTTAATTTTATAATCTGTCTAATCATATAAAAGTTCAGTTATTCCTGAAGCTTAATTGACTCATGCATAAATCAAAGTAACGTTACTTAGGTGAGGTTAGATTCTGCATAGAGTTAAAAGGATGAACCAAAAAAAATAAAAATACAGGCTGAACACAGTCATGGTTTTTGAAAGCCAAATGTCAGGTAGAACTAAAAGCTTCGATATCAGTCCAAATCATTTTCTATCCTTGTGCCATTTCATGACTAAAATAGTAAAACTGAACATAGACTTCAAAGAAGGTTAGAAAACGAAGCAGGCTTTACCCATATCATGCTGCCTTTCCTCATAATTCTAACCCTACTTAAGTGCATGCCACAGCCATATAGTCGGAAAAACACAAAGTATGAAGAACATTAAGAATTCAACACCTGCTGGCTTCACTTATTAGTAGGAAAGTTACATTTTTTTCATCTTCTAAAAACTTTTTCATTGAAATATAGGTGACTTACAATGTTGTGTTAGTTTTAGGTGTACAGCAAAATGAATCAGATATATATATATATATATATATCCATTCTTGTTAGATGCTTTTTCCATATATGTTATTACAGAATAATAATTCTGTGCTATACATATACAGGAGATCCTTATTAGTTTTCTATTGTATATATTGCAGTGTATATATGATAATCCCAATCTCCTAATTTATCACTCCCCGCCCCCGCCCCCCCCCCCCCCGCCATGTTTCCCCTTTGGTAACCATAAATTTGAGATCTGTGAGTTTGTTTCTGTTTTATATTAAGTTCATTTGTATAATTTTTTATTAGATCCCACACGTAACTGACATTATATGATATTTGTCTTTGTCTGACTTCCTTCACTTAGGATGAAAGGAAAGTTACATTTTTAACTTAAATGTGACCTTATCATTCCAGGGTGACCTTCACTGTATAATATAAAAACGTTTAGAGTTTTGCTGAACTTTCTGGAAATCATGAAAATGCATTTAAATTCATAATGCCTGAGTATTTGTATGCCACATATTTATTACCCTCAATAGCTTAATTTAAATTCACATTGGAGGCTAGTGAGCAGTCAGACTTGGTATTACATGAAGAATCATGCTATTACCATTTACGGCTTAGCAGTTAGATTATCATTGTACAGGCCAGGTGGAAAATGTACTTGTCTCTTTTATTCCTTGTTCTAGATGGTAGCCAATTCACATAATCTGCAGAACAGTAGATATCCAGCCACCAGTAACAGGACCCCGCTTGTGTTAAAAGATACTGCACGTCTGCTCTGAACTCTGAGTTCTTTTTCTGCCATTAAGTATTTCCATATATTAAGCAAGAATAGAATATTTCCTGTGGTTTTCAGGTGCTTTCCAAGATTTGTCATTCAGATTTATAGCACCTGATGTAAATATTTCAGTGACAGTGATAAATGTGTCAGGATACCATTCCACTTTGTCTCAGAGTTCACATGGGGCCCTTTTGGGATTCAGTGTCTCAGTTCCACAAATTTGCAAGCAAAGTGTATTTAATGATCCAGTTGATAAGCCCCTCCTTTCATGCAGTCTTTGTGAGTTAATATGAAAATAAAGGACTAGTTTTTCCTTAGCCTTTTAGCTATTTAATCTCCTAACATGGAATTAAACAATAAAATGTATCAAAAGGAGAGTATTATGATGGTGAGAACATGAAAAGATAACATCAGGGCTTGATTCTTTCCTTACTAAGATGACTGAGTATTTAATGACTCCACTTTGTAAGTTCACTTACTGTAATCTACTTGCACTAGATTGTTTATTAGGACTGTTCCAGCTCCCTGTGTTTTGATTCTAAAATCAATATTATATTTAAAATGTCTGCCCTATCATAGAAGTCTTTCAAACTAGAAAAAAGGACAAAAATCAAAGTTTATGTTTCTATAATTGTGTGAAATTAAGTTTTCTTAGTATATTTTGCTTAGGTTGCCAGTCCTAAAACCACTGGTAAGGCCCTGCCCACCGAACATTGAATTTTGTTTTGCTTTTAAAAATGTATCCCATCCAAGGATAGAAGTAGACATATGTATTCACATAATCCCCCTGCATCCTCCTAAGGGTTTTCATCAGATGAATTTCCCCCAAAGGGCCTTTTAGCTACCAACAGCTTCTCTTTAGGACATATATACTTCTGGCTGTGGTCATTTGTTAAAGAGAATTTTAGCAGATGTTATTAATCAAATAAATTTAAGAGAGCTATTGCTTTTCACTTTCTCCCATGGTGTAACACACATAATAACAGGTTGTCTGTGGTCTCCTTTATGAAACTCTCTGGTGACAATCATCTTTACTCTTGGAAGCTCGGTTTACATCTTTTCTTCTTCAGATCTGTTAAGTGCTCACTGCTAATTTCTTTGCACAGTATCTCCATCCATTCAGTTTCATCCCTGAAACATTCCTTCAGACTGCCCTCTCTTGTGAATACATTCTTACCTTTTCTTTAGCTCTAAAATATACAACTCTCCATGACTGCATAATTTGCGGGCCATGTTAAGATCACTGGTCGATACCATGACAGTGTAAGGATTTGTTTAAATTGCGTGGTTCCCCATTGGAATGGTTGAATAGGTTTCTGTCTCAGATGTTAATCAGAAAGCTTATACGAAGCAAAAGTTATTCACCATCCTCACCACATACTTATTTTTCTCATATATTTATTTTGACACACTAGAGAGTTAGCATAGTCATTTATTCAACAAACATTAATTGATAACTGATTTTGTGACAGATCAATAATAAGAATGATAAAAATGAATGATATTAGCCACAATTTACTGAGTGTCTGCTATATGCCAGATTCTAGGCTCTTTTTATAAATACTAAGAATAACAATTTAAGAAATTAAATTTCTTCCTTTAGTGGGATTCACATTCTAAGTGAGGAGACAAGTGTAAAAGCAAGTGTTTTCAATATGTGCTTCACGAGAAAAGGTGGTTTGGTATAATGATTAAGCAGAGAATTAGATGTCAGAATAGCCGTTTACATGGTTTGAATCCTTGCTTAATACTGGCCTAGTAGCTGCATGATTTTGGACAAGTTCCTTAACCTCTCTCTGTGGTTGAATATCTTCATTTGTAAAATGAAAAATCAGGCCAAGAGACACGGTTGCACAGATTGTGCACTGCACAACTCCATGAAGTCTTACGTGACATCATTCAGTAGGTAATGATGGGTGCCTCAGAGGCTAGTGATGAGGATTAGCAGAGAAAATATTTTTAAAGCGCTTAAACAACGCCTAGCACCTTACAGGTTCTGTTGTTTTTGTTTGGGGTTACCCGCCAGGCTCCTCTGGCCATAGGGTTTCTCAGGCAAGAATACTGGAGTCAGTTGCCATTTCCTTCTCCATATTATCACTGTAAAATGCTGAATTAGAAAAAATGAAGACATTCTCTCTTTCTTTTTTCTTTTCTGACTGTGCCACGAGATCTTAGTTCCCGGACCAAGGATTGAACCTGGGTCCTCGGCAGTGAAAGTATGAGTCCTAACCACTGTGTAATGATAGGGAACTCCCAAGAGATTGACTCTTCATTAGGAACAAATATTCATGGAGACTGTTCAAGAAAGTTAAGACATTGATTCAAGCTCATACCATTTTTTCGTTAATTCCTGGGGAAGGAAGTCTGCATTGCTAGCAGAGTTCTAGTCCTGCATACTGCTGCTGCTGCTGCTAAGTCGCTTCCGTCGTGTCCGACTCTGTGCGACCCCATAGACGGCAGCCCACCAGGCTTCCCCGTCCCTGGGGTTCTCCAGGCATAAGTCACGCTCAAAAACTGTTTTCAAGCCGAACTAAATGCTATCACAGGCCCTTTGGTACCATCAGACTGGTGTTGACTCTCAAAGCCCCAAACGACTAGTTCTATCCTCAGGAAGCATTCAGTGTCATTGCTTGATTCACCGCTATATTTCCACATCTCTCCTTTGGAGAATGGCTTATCAATTCAGTATTGAGGACTAAAAGAGAAGAAACTGAAAGAGAAGAAACCATTATTCACTTAGAAAGATGGAACCATTGAAAAAAAAAAGTAGGAGCAAGAACAGGAGGAAAAATGGGCTAGAGATGGTGACATTTGATATGGAATGTGTGGAGTTAGGAGTATTAGCAGGTGAAATAGCAGATGGAAATGTTTATTGGACAGTCCAGGCCTCTGGAGAGGACTTAAGTCTAAGGACAGTGATTGAAAACTACATGCATGTCTTTGAAGATGAAATTTGTAGAGGTGGAAGATCTTACCAAGTAGATAAATTGCAAGTTTATTACTAAATTAGGAATTGCCTACATTCCAAGGCTCTTTATGGAGAAGTGATTTTCCTCTTGACTAGTAGGCAAGGGAGAAAGGAGTCTTAAGAACAAAAGTGATATTCTATAGAATCAGATGCTGCAGAAGTATGTAAGAGGATGAGGATGGAAAGAAAAGTGTAATAATCAAAAGGATATACATGAACATCTAGAGAACAGAGGGACACGTACTTTCAGTGAAGTTTGGAGAATGGACGTTATAGATGGGGCAGTAGAGATTGTGGACATAGCATTTGTGAAAAATTCTTTCAAAAATGTTAATAGTGTAAAAAAGAAATAGTTCCTAGGAAAGGAATTAGAGATCGGAATAGCATTATTTTTAGGTGAGCACAGTGAATACATTTAGCTGCTGTTGCTGTTGTTCACTCGCTCAGTTATATCCAACTCTTTGTGACCCCATGGACTACAGCCTGCCAGACTTCCCTGTCCTTCACCACCTCCCAGAGCTTTCTCAAACTCATGTCCATTGAGTCGGTGATGCCATCCAGCCATCTCATCCTCTGTCGTCCCCTTCTCCTCCTGCCTTCTATCTTTCCCAGCATCAGGGTCTTTTCTAATGAGTCAGGTCTTTGCATCAGGTGGCCAAAGTACGTAAATAAGTGAAGAAGAGATTGAAATGTAAAAGAAAGCAGGGGAAATCGCTAGTGCATAATAGCTCCATTGAGAATGATTGGTGACTTGTGAAAACAGCAGGGCTTTGGAATGTAGAGGAAAGCTGTTGGTTGGTCCAGTAGGTTCATGAGTCATCATGTACCTCTTCTAGCTTCTTAAATGTTGGCTTCAATCACATTTCTCACCTTTTTAATGACTTCTCCAGCTGGAGACTCAAACTTAGTTCTTTGAGGGCTATGGGATTGTTTCAGTAGGGTCAATTTCCATTTGCAGAGAAGATTATAGCACATTTCATTTTTATTGGTATAAGGGTATCTTGATATTCTCTATTAACCCTGTAAGTAGACATCATAGAAAGTAGTACTAACCTCACACATCTTCCCAAAAAAAAAGCACTTTAAAATGGAGTTGCCCTTGCTTAATTTCTGGTTTAAAAAAAAAAAAATGGATGTGACATTAAAATAGACAAAGAAGCTGCAATTGTAATTTTGGTGTTAGATCTTAAGGCCACAGAGAGTATAAAGTTTAATAATTCTGCAGGTAATGAAGAAGAAACTCTACACCTTGACAGTTACCATCTCTTTAGTTTATGGCTTATTTAGGTTTCAGTTTTATAAGTGATCAAAAGTTAAATTTGTGGATTACACAATCTTTTGTTTGCCCTTGTTGATGGATTGGTTCCTGCTTTCCTGAATTTTTAGTGGAAACAATTATATCATATAAGAAACTATCTCACTTGTTTCTGTTCCCTGGCATCATATATGGAAAAATACAGCAGTTGGTTGAATTGTCTGCTAGAAACTGGCCTTTAAAGGAGAATATAAGAGGGAGAAATTTTGCAAGTGTATACTTTAAGGTTGAATTGAAAAGGGGAGAGGGGATTTAGGGGGGGTGACTGAGTTCACATTCCAGTTTTTGAAGGTAATTTACTAATTCATGAAGAAAATTACCTCTGAAATGTAGTGTATAAATTTTTTTAAATTTATTTAGATTTGAATTATAAAAATTCAACATGATTACTGTTGTAGGAAGATGATATCTGATCTTAGTTATGTTGTCTAAGCAAGATTTTCTGCCTTATTTGAACCAAGAAATCTTACTATTCCCTCTCCAAATTTCCAGCAGAAAGTATATCTTCTGACATTAAGAAGGAAAGTCTACTTTAAACAGAATGAGCTTAAAAAATTTTTTTTTTTAAATCAGGAAAGTTGCTACAAACTTCTGTTCCAGTTTTGACCACCTGACCTGGCCTGGCCTGCTGTATGAGGGTGGACATCAGCATACCTTGTCTTAGGCAATAGATGTGTCCTTGAAAAGTTGCGTTGGAAACAAATTTTCGGATTAAAAAATAAACCACTCAAGTGGCTTGAAGTAAAAAAAAAATCTGTTGTGAATTTTGTGAGTCTCTTGTGCAGTGGAGAATGCCGCCATGAGGGGCATTCACACCCCAAATACAGACACACAAGCATTTCTTTCTTTTCAACTCTTGTTTCTTTGGTTGTTATGGTAGTTTGTTCAGTATATCAGAGGGTCTTAAAGTGGGGAATCCATCCAACTTTCACTGCAAAATATAATAATTCCCCCTTGAAAATCAGAGGCAGATTTTCTATTTTTGATGACCCCTAATTCAGCTGATAAATGTGGGTAGAAGCCACTGTTCCTTTCCCCACAACCAGTGCCTCCTGCCATCCCGTGAGCCCAGGCGGGAGGGACCCCTGGGGGGAATCCACGGGGGCATGGAGGGGCTGCCCTATTGAGGCTCTGGGGTTCCTGTGTGAGAGCCCCATGCCTGCTTGCTCCTCCTCTCCGGCCATAACCATTCGACCCCCAGGGAGAATGCACTCTTGGCAGTAACACTAGCAGCCTCTTGGGCAAGTGTTCCATGTCCCATCCCCCGTCCTCCCCAGCCGTGGCTGTCCTCCCCGGGAATTACCCTCATGTGGCTGCTTGTGGGAACTGTGTGCTGGGCCTGTGCTAAGTCACTTCAGCTGTGTCCAACTCTGTGCAACCCTACGGATGGTAGCCCACCAGGCTCCTCTGTCCATGGATTCTCCAGGCAAGAATACTAGAATGGGTTGCCATACCCTCCTCCAGGGGGTTTTCCCAACCCAGGGATCAAACCTGCGTCTCTTACGTCTCTTGAATCAGTGAGTGGGTTCTTTAATGGTTCCCCCCTTATTCAGTTATATTGTTCAATATTTTTAAGATTACACCCAGTGACAACCATGTTGAATGTTCAGTTTTGTGGTCCACTTAAAAGCAAAACTTGTAAGTGTGTGATTTGAAAAGCTGCAAAGAGTAAGTACACTAATTTCCCTTTTAATATCACTGCTACTTAAATAATGTTCCCATGTGCTACATTTGAAACTACCATTGCAAACTGCAGTTCCTTCATCTGAGAGTTAAACTGATGTCCTGTGTTCCTCTAGTGTATCCTGTTAGGTGTTGGGGATACAGAAGTGAAGATATGGTACCTACCCTGGGAGCTCACAGTTGACAGTAAGAGATGTGTGTGCTGTATGAAAAGGGTATAGGCTGCAAAATGGGATTATGAAGGTAAATTAAACTGAGTTCAAAATTAAATTATACCGGGGGAAAGGACTTCTAGCCACCACTCATCATTATGACTCAATATAAATTTCCAGTTCATGTTGCAAATAGGGCATGGTGTGGTTGTCTTTAAGTAATGGAAATAGCTTGGTGTGAGGCAAGTGAAGCCTTCGTTATAAGGCGGGTTCAGGCCCCAACCCACTTGACTATCTGTGAGGCAGATTGCTGATGTACTAAGATTCCTTTCAATTAACCAGTTTCCGTGATTCCTTGAAATCATCTCTGACCTCCTAGGAAGGAAATTTTAAGAAATAGAGGATATAAAATGGAACAAACCAACCAGAATAGTAAAAATCTGAAGAAAAGAAATGAGTCTGGGCATTGTGCAGGAGAAAGAAGGGGTTCAATAAGAGTTTCAAAATCTGTAGCTTTTCACTTGCCAGAAAACACATTTCTAGAAGGTGACACGGAGAAATTACTGCATCATTGCATTCCTTTAAAGTTTTTTTTTAATTAAATAATTTTAGACTATTTCCCCTTTCTGTGAGAAATATAAGGCCAGAGGGGCATGAATACTAATTTTTCTGTTTTCTTTTTACTCCACCTACCAACTCCACAGTGTCTGCTTTCCAAAATTAGTCTGAAAGCCCACAACCTGTGTCTGAACTGGGCAAAACAGCACAACAGTTGACACCTGGAATGAAAGAATGATTGTGTGTGAATCTGTTAATGGCTGTGTAGAGCTCTATCTCTATATGAACCTATTTATAGTTGCATTTTATACATGACAGATACATTTAGAGTAGAACTGATCCCAGCGTAAAACAGCATGAATAAAGTATTATTTCTGATAATGCCCTCACTCAAATAAGAGAAATGAGCTCTTGTAGTTACCATTTCCTCTATAACTTTTTTTGAGATGCAGAAAAATCCCTTTACAAAGTGCTCAGTTCCCCTAAGGACACAGACATGCCGTGGGTTACGATACATCCTCATCTGTGTAGGGGCATACAGCTGCTCCTATATCAGCCCCCAATAGTTCCTGCTGCCAGTTCCAGGTTGTTCAAACCTGTGGGTCAGCAAAGACACAGGTTAGCCATAGGTATGGCACATTCATAAAAGGAAAAAGTGCTTTCATGAAAAACATGTTAGGGTACTGGAGGAAGTCCAGGTGACTAAGGATCAGTGAGAACTAGATTCGCTATGTTAGTTCTCGGCTAAGCCCTGAGAAGTTGGTCTGTGGTCTTCCTCTTTCTCCTCTCCTTGTGTGTCTTCTCTTAAATTTTGTACAGAACTTTGTAGTTTGCAGAGGACTGCGATATACAGCATCTCCTTTGCGTCTTCTGTGTACTGAGTGTAGGAATGAACAAAAGGTCATCATTAAGGACAGACTGTGAGTTTATGCCCTGAACACTGCAAAGTCCACCCCAGCAATGGGGAGACTTTCTTGATATTGCCTCTCTCCCTATAATGAAAATATCATCTACAATCAACTTGATAGTAGAGTCACTCACTCTCCACTCTCTCCTGGGTGCTGGTGGATAAGTCGAGGGTTTTAAATCCTTGATCCTGTGCCCAAGCCCACATGGTCAGCTGTGTGATTCTCACATCTCCTTGGATGACACCTGGTGGTCATGTCCACTTCAATGTCCTAAACTCACAAATTTGTTCTTTCTCCCATATTCTTTATGATAGTCAATGATGGTCTTTTCATCCCAGCCAGATCCCTGGTGGCTGGGACAGTGAAGGATCCTCCTGCAGAAATGTGAGTGTTCTTGTAAGTTCCACCCTCACTCAGCTTTCAGTTTTCTATAAATGACCCAGTTCCTCTATTTTCTGCTGCTTTACTTTCTCACCTCTCCTATCTTCTCGATTATCCCCACTGCCACAATGTTAGCTGGTCCTGATCTCACATTTACTCACTTTTACAGCAACAAAAATATCCCAAGCAGTTACCCTGCTTTCAGGCTAATCCCTCCCAATATGAAGCTGCCAGGGTGGGTTTCTTAAAATGTTTATCATTAGTTCAAAATCATCAGCAAAGTACACAAAAACCTCTGTAATGTGATGTTGCTGAACAAAGTTGTTAGCAGCCCTAGAAACACAAGAACTATATTGGAAGGACTGATGCTGAAGCTCCAGTACTTTGGCACCTAATGTGAAGAGCCAACTTATTGGAAAAGACCCTGATGCTGGGAAAGATTGAGGGCAGGAGGAGAAGGGGGCAACAGAGGATGAGATGGTTGGATGACATCATCGACTCAGTGGACATGAGTTTGAGCAAACTCCAGGACACGGTGAAGGTCAGGGAAGCCTGGCATGCTATGGTCCACAGGGTCACAAAGAGTCAGACATAACTGAGTGACTGAACAAAAAAAGAAACACAAAACTCCCTTAATGTCACTGTGCTGTTCCCCCCACCTGGAATGCTCTTGCAGTCTTTGTTTAGAAAACTCCTGTTCATGCTTCAGTGCTCAGGGAATCATGGGTCATCTTACTAGGAAAGATCCACCACCTCCCCAGCTCGCCAGCCTGAGTTTGCTCCTCTTTCACCCTCTCCTAATACTCAGCCATCGTATGGTTTTACGTATCCCATCGCTGCACTTCACACATTGAACTCTGTTTTGCTGGGCTGTCCACCTCACTTCACTGTGAACTCCTCAAGGCAGAGACTGGTTCTGATGGGCTTATTAGCACAGTGACCAGCAACAGATGAAGCATTTGGTAAATGGTGAACAGAATCTGTTTACCTTTTCCAGAGCACAAAGCATGCATGAAGGATTAATTTACTCCACATGGGAAGTCGTTGCCCAGACTTACCAAAAGATCAGGTCTATATAAAATGGCGTTACTTTTTTCCCCCCTTTTCTTTAGTAAAACATTAAAAAGAAAAACACAGTTTCAAAGCTGGGACCTATGGAACCTATTTCTGATGTGAAAAATTACAGACACGTATTCCCACAGCACCTAAAAATATTCCCTAGGGCAGTGCTTCTCAAAGTGTGGTCCCCGGAAGAACAGCAGCAACATCACCTGGGAACTTGTTACATGTGCAGATTACTGGACTCCATCCCAGACTGTCTGAACTGGAGACCCTGGGGATGGAGTCTGTGTGTGCTAAGTTGCTTCAGTTGTGTTCAACTCTTTGCTACCCTATGGACCGTAGCCCACCAGGCTTCTGTGTCCATGGGATTCTCCAGGCAAGACTACTGGAGTGGGTTGCCATGCCTTCCTCCAAGGGATCTTCCCGACTTAGGGATTGAACCCACATCTCTTATGTCTCCTGCATTGGCAGGTCAGCTCTTTACCACTAGTGTTTAGTCCTCTATTTTATCAAATCCTCCTGGTGACCGTAGTGGTTACCCTAGTTTGACAACTACTTCCTGGGGTTAAGAGAAAAATCTACTGAAGGATATTAGCATTTATGTGCCTGTTAGGTGCCAGACCATGTTAACTTTGTTATTAACTTTTTCATGATGCCAGATTAGCACTTAAAGATTTAAATCTGCTAAGATAGCTTTCATTCTGTTTATTCTCTATCTAAAAGTATTTTAGATACAGCTGTCTTGAGTTGCAGTAGTTCCTGGCCAGGTGAAAATGGTGCATCCTCCACAAAGCAGTTTTTCATTGCTCTTCAGGAGTGATTCTTCACTTTTTTACACTGGCTTGTGGCACTGAAGTGACACTCCGAATATATTGCCTTGAATCATAGATATCTACACAGCTGGCTTATCTCTCAAACTGTGAGCTTTTACAAAGTATAGACCCTGTTTTATGTCTCTACTCTGCATTAGATAGTACTTTCCACGTATGGGGCTTCCCTGATGGCTCAGCTGGTAAAGAATCCACCTGCAATGCAGGAGACCCTGGTTCGATTCCTGAGTCGGGAGGATCCGCTGGAGAGGGGATAGGCTACCCACTCCAGTATTCTGGCCTGCAGAATTCCATGGACTGTATAGTGGGGTCGCAAAGAATTGGACATGACTGAGCGACTTTCACTTCACTTCCACATATGAGCTAAACACTAGATAAATATCAGTTGGATGAGTGAATGACTCATGAATTTATCACAGTACTGTCCAGATTTAGGTTTGTACTGTTTAGTTTGTTGCACTACACAGAGCAGGGATTAAAAGCTTTCTTTTTTTTTCATCTAAGAAGTTATATCATCTGTTTATATGGAAGAGAAGGGGAGAAATAATTATGGAAATGGAGAAATAACCATATTTTCCCCTCTTTTTTTTTTGGGGGGGGTAGCTGTTTCTCAAGTGGCTTCTGCCTGATTGGTGTTTTAAAGGCATAGATATTTTAAAGTGTGGATTAATTTAACTCCATCAATCTCAGAAGCTACCAGGCTTGGATAATCTGTCCCAAGTATATAATCTTGTTTGGTTGGTACGGTGGGTATCAACACTGGTTGGCATGACTTTAACACATCACTCTTGGCTTTGGGGGTGCTCTGTTCAAGGACAGACAAGCATGTTTCCTTCCTTAAAAGTGGCCCTCTGCTTTGGATTTTTGTTGTTGTTTAGTCAGTAAGTAGTGTTCAATTCTTTGTGACCCTGTGGACTGTAGCCTACCAGGTTTCTCTGTCTGTGGGATTCTCCAAGGAAGAATACTGGAGTGGGTTGCCATTTTCTCCTCCAGAGGATCTTCCCCACTCAGGGATTGGACCCGTGTCTCCTGTGGCTCCTGCATTGCCAGATGGATTCTTTACTACTGAGCCCCCAGGGAAGCCCGTTTTGGATTTTATTTTATTTTATTTTTTTCCATTTTGGATTTTAAAAAGTGAAGTCACTCAGTCATGTCTGACGCTTTGCGACCCCATGGACTGTATGTAGCCTATGAGGCTCCTCCGTCCATGGGATTTTCCAGGCATGAGTACTGGAGTGGGTTGCTATTTCCTTCTCCTTTGGATTTTAAAACTAAGCTTAAAAAAGGGGGGGGGCATTGACAAGTGAAAGAAACTGTTCTTGCTATCCTCTCCCCCTCATCTCAGGATGAGGAACGGCCAGAGTACAACACGGCAGTGCAGAGTTATCAGGGATCCAGAGTGAATATGCATAGTCTTCCGCAAAGTAGAATTAATCATGCTAAAGGAAGAAAACGAAACAAAAGTCTCTTATACTATATTCAGCGCCACCCCCCATTATTGCTTTCTCTAGAAATTGAGAATGAGCCAGAAGACTTGTTATTTATATTTCATATTTTTTCCTTGCGATCCTGTGCTAATTTGCATGGACAGGAGATTTGAAAATTGTGATTTCCCTGCCCTCTTTCTTGCCTTGAACTTTATGAATTCTTAACACATCCACCAGGTTAGACTTTTCCTAGTCATTGTAAAATCCTCTTTCTGAAGAAATGTACATTTCTGGAGGCTGTGAATAGGGTCTTCTACGGACTAAAAATGTTCAGTTAAAGTAGACATAGAAATGAGTAAAAACGGAAATGAAATATTTTTATTGATTTGTAGCATAAGGAAGCATTTTGGTCTAAGCGCTACTATTTATATTGCAAAAATGTTTAAATTACTAAAAAGTCATAGATCAGGCAACACAGTTTTTCTACCCTTTTCCACTGTCCCATACGGAGAGTTGTATTTACAGGAGCACTGATAGTGAACTTCACTTTAAGGTGTTGCAAGGTTTGAATTCTACAACAAGGAAAAAAATTCCTTGGTTTGTGGACAAAGAAAAATGTGTAAGTTAGGATGTGTTTAAAAACTAGTTCATCAAATATGTTCTGAGCCATTATTCTGAAGGGATCTGGCATAAATGTTATTGTCTGCAGTATTGTTTTTAATAGTTGGAAGGGGGAAGTAACCGTAATGTCCACCCATAAGGAATTGACTAGATTATGATACGTTTATATAATGGAATATTATGCAACCATTAAAATTCAGGACATTTATATATATTAGGGCTTCCCTGATAGCTCAGATGGTAAAGAATCTGCCTGCAATGCAGGAGACCCCAGTTCAATTCCTGGGTTGGGAAGATCCCCTGGAGAAGGGAAAGGCTACCCACTCCAGTATTCTGGCCTGGAGAATTCCATGGACTGTATAGTCCATGGGGTTGCAAAGAGTCAGGCTTCCCTGATAGCTCTATATGATGGAATGTTACCCAACCATTAAAATTTAGGATATATATATATATATATTGCACTAACATGGAATTAACCTGGCAAGATATTAAATGAAAAAGGAGGCACCAAAATATCATTTGTACATGAACCCATTTATGTGAAATTATACATATCTAGGGCTTCCCAGATGGTGCTAGTCGTAAAGAACCCACCTGCCGATGCAGTATAATAAGAGTTGCAGGTTCGATCCCTTAGTCAGGAAGATCCCCTGGAGGAGGGCATGGACAACCACTCCAGTATTCTTGCCTGGACAATCCCACGGACAGAGGAGCCTGGCAGGCTACAGTTCATGGGGTTGCAAAGAGTTGGACATGACTGAGTATGCACACACATACAAGTCTAATGTGTATTTACATATATGCAATGGGATTAATGACAACGGTTCAACAAAACCTTCATCGTAATGACCTCTAGGTGGCTGGATGCAGGTGATACTTGTTTCTCTTTAGAGTTTTTTTGTATTGTTTGAATATTTACAAAAGATTATCTTTTTAAAAGAAATTAAAAATGTAAAAAAAGAATAGTTGTATGAGCATATAGCTATATGAACTACATCACTCTATGCAGATTCTGTTTCAAATAATGTTTTAGTTTTCCAGTGCAATTCACCATTGCTGCCCTTTTCATTTAGAAATATATGTAATTGATAGGTGACCTAATTTAATATTTCTGTTTTTTTTAAAAAACTCACAATAGATATAACTATGAGATTCATAAAATATAAAGAAAAAAATTGCATAAATGCACTAAATTTTTTAAATTAAGATCAGAGAAATACAAATATAATAAGAAGAAAATTGTAGTAGAGATAGAGAGGTATGAGTAAAGATGTCCATAAAGAGAAAGATGAGAAATACTTTGAAAGAGAACTAAGAATAAATGAAACTACCAAGCAAATTTGCAAAACTCCAAAGAGACAGGACAATTGAATGATATTATCTTATAATGGTGACTGCAGCCATGAAATTAAAAGATGCTTGCTCCTTGCAAGGAAAGTTATGACCAACCTAGACAGCATATTAAAGAGCAAAGACATTACTTTGCCATCAAAGGTCCATCTAGTCAAAGCTATGGTTTTTCCAGTACTCACGTATGGATGTGAGAGTTGGACTATAAAGAAAGCTGAGTGCTGAAGAATTGATGCTTTTGAACTGTGGTGTTGGAGAAGACTCTTGAGAGTCCCTTGCACTGCAAGGAGATCCAACCAGTCCATCCTAAAGGAGATCAGTCCTGGGTGTTCATTGGAAAGACTGATGCTGAAGCTGAAACTCCAATACTTTGGCCACCTCATGCAAAGAGCTGACTCACTGGAAAAGACCCTGGTGCTGGGAAAGATTGAGGGCCAGAGGAGAAGGGGAATACAGAGGATGAGACAGTTGGATGGCATCACCGACTCAATGGACATGAGTTTGAGTAAACTTGAGGAGTTGGTGATGGACAGGGAGGCCTGCCGCCCTGCAGGCCATGGGTCACAAAGAGTCGGACACAACTGAGCGACTGAACTGAACTGAACCTTATAATGAGCGTGAATTATGTGTTATAATAATTAAACTAAGGATTTGAATCCCACAACAGTCCTAAAAATTTTGTAGTTTTTAATCCTCATTTTTTATATGAGAAATGAAGCCCTGGGAGAGGCAAGCATCTTGCCTTAAGTCACAAATATGATATCTCTTTGCTTTTTACCAGGCATCTTAAAGGTTATTTTATTTAAACCTCAGAATAATTCTGGTAAGTTTCTCTCCATTTTACAGATGAGAAAACTGAGTCTCGTGGTCACAGAGTTGTTTGTCTTAACCCACATAACTATGCCATAGAATAATCCAGACTCAAACTTAGATATTTTAACCTAAATTCAGTGTTTGCTTGTTTGTTTTTCTTTTCTCTTTTAGCACTGCAGAGAATAACTTGTAATAGAAAGGGAAAATGTAAATAAAGTAAACAAAGGGATAGAAATGAAAGCTACCAAAAAGCTTTCCAAAATTAACAATCATTTGTATAAATATGTGAAAGTAAATTACTTTCATTTGCATGAAATTACTATTTTGGGCTAGCGTAATTTTTCCCAAGCCAAATATTGATGAAACCTAGTAAATTCTGTCCCTTTTAATCTAAGTTGAGCTTTTTTTTTTAACTTCTCAAGAGGTAAATAAATGATTCTTCCAAAACCTTTGCAATTTTATGGGAAAATAAGACAGACCATGCAAGAGAGACAAGATTATTGCCTTAATTTATAAACAGTGCAGAATTCAGATTGTTTCTCATTGCTGTCAAAAACAGTACCATCCTTTCAATGCAACTTGACGCCAGTTCTGATTGTGACTTCCTCCTTGTTTCTATGGTAACAAACTTTACTGAGATCAGCACTATATAAAAACTTTTTGCGTTGAAACAGACTAGGAAAACCTGACTCTGTGTGCCTGATATACATAGTAGGGCTGAATAAACATTTACTGGATGAAAGAGTTAAAAAAAAAAAAGTCTCAGCCGTACAATTGCATGCTAATCAGATGTGGTGCTAAGATTTGCATATGCAAACATATTCATCGGACAGAACAAACTTTAGCAAAACAGTAAGGTGTAGGGTTGTTTTTGCTTCACTTTAGACCCAGATTGTAGCACAAAGAGAGCTAAGTTGAAGGTTTAAATGGCTTAATTGTGCAGCAAGTTAGAAGTTAAAGGGTCAGAGTAATGTTAAGTAAATGAAGCTGTTTTGGAGAAAACCTGTAATGCTACATTCCAGGTCTGCAAAGGCACAGTGCCATTTTTGTGTGTGTTAAATCAGTTTAAGGCCAAATACTGGTGTTTGCTGACTTCCAGAGCTTCCTTATGTTTCCACTCTTTGCAAAGCAACATAGCCAAGCGCACGATATGTGGTGGGCTGCTTCTGAAATTTTGCTTGGAAGGTATTTAAATACATGTTGTTTTTTGGGTTTTGTTTTTGCTTTTAGCTCATAATCTGGTCTGTTTTCTTAAAACCTTAAGTTTCTGGCATGCATGCATGCTGAGTCGCTTCAGTTGTGTCCGACTGTTTGCGACCCCATGGACTGAAGCCCACCAGGCTCCTTTGTCTGTGGGATTCTCCAGGCAAGAATACTGGAGTAGGTTGCTATTTCCTCCTCCTGGAGATCTTCCTGAGTCAGGGATTGAACCTGTGTCTCCTGTGTCACAGGCGGATTCTTTACCCACCAAACCACTATGGAAGCACTAAGTTTCTGGCAGTTGACCATTTACATTTTAAAAGATGTCTGAAAATTCTCATCCAGGTAAGGTGGGTATCTTTTGTGAGATCATGGAAGCCTTTTAACATGGAAGAGAAAGGTAGTATGTGAGTATGTGGACCAAGGTGTGTTTTTTTTGTTTTTTCTTAACACACTATCAATTAGCTCAACAAATATTTGCTGAGCTCCTGCCATGTGCCAGGTACTGTAGTAGGCACACAGTAAACAGAAGTTCAGCTGTCTTGGAGCTTACATTCTAGTGGGGAAACCAAAATAAAAGTACAATAAACAAATGTTAGATGATTGCAAGTGCTGTGGAATAATATGAGGCAAAGAAAGGGGCCAGCTTTAAATAGAAAGATTGTGCAAGCTTCACTATGAGGGTGGCCTTTGGGCAGGGACCTGAGTGAGGTACGGGAGAGTGCCATGCAGAGTGGATGGAAGAGCGTCAGCAGCCTGATCTAGAAGAGCAAAGGGTCTGAGCCAGGGGCATCCCTGGCACGTTCTAGGAACAGCAAGGTGGCCAGCCTGGCTGGAGCAGTAAGCCAGGGAGGGAGAGATGGAGTTGATGTCAAAGAGGTGTTGGAGTCTGGGAGAGGATGTGGGAGATGGATTGTGAAGGACCTTGTAGACCATCATTGAGAACTTTAGCTTTCGTTCTAAATGAGGTGGGGGAACTCCTTGGAGAGATTTAAGCAGAGAGGTGGCATAATCTGACATGGGTTTTAAATGGATCATTTTGGCTGTTGTGTTTAAAAAAAAAAAAAAAAAAAAGACTGGAGGGAGAAAGACTGATAAATTTAAAGATTGCATAGGAGCCTGTTGTATTAATCCAAATAAGAGATGATGGTGTCTTGGAACAGACCAATATTGGCAGAAGTGGTACAGTTCGCTGGCTTCTGGATATCTTGTCTCAATGACTGCACTCTTAATGGCTTAGCTCTGAGGGAAGAAGGAGGAATCAACAAAGACACTTAAGTTTTCTCCTGGAGCAAGTAGAAGGATGGGGTTGCTCCGGGCTAAGAAGGAGGAGACTGTCTTCACAGATAAGCTTTGGGGGAAAACATTAGGAGCTTATTTTAGACATGTTAAATCTCAGATATCTAAGAGGAGATATCATTTGGACATAACAGTCTGGATTTCAGAAAAGATACCTAGGTTAGAGATATAAATTTGACAGTTATCAATGACTCGAATCGTAGGCATTATTTAAAGGCATGAGGCTCGAGAAGAAGCCTGTGGGCTGAGCTCTGGGTCTCCCAACATTTAGACATAAAGGAGATAGGGAGGGACACCCAAGGGAGATGCGACGGAGGGGCAAATGAAGGGGAGGACAGATCGGGAGCCAAATGAACCCACTTCAGAGAAACATAGAGCAAAAGGCCCTTTTCTGATGGGCTGCACATATTTACCAGGATATGCCAAAGTGAGAAGAGCCAGAAAGAAGGAGCTATTTAACCTTGGTCCCTTTAGTATCACACCCATCTAAGTATTGTCTCAGGAGTATGTCACCCAACAGCCGTTTAGGCTGACCAGAGAGCTGAAGCAAATGTGTGCAATCATGATTCCTGTGACCAGTTGTCCCAGAAATTTCACCATAGCCACAGAATCATAGATGCTTACTTTGGACAAGTCCTGAAGGGAAACCCATTTTAATTTACCTGATATAAAATTCCCATCGTGAATTTATCCCACCATTATTCTTAATCATTTTCAATAACAGGTGACTTCACATTTTCGAGAACAGTGGTGCTTCTTTGAATTCCTCTAACTGGCAGCCGCTGCAGTTAAAAATGGCCAAGTCCTTAACATGGTATATGAATGAAGTGAACTTATTATGCTGACATTACATTGATGTATAACTTTTGAGGATATTTCTGAGTTTTCAGAGATTTAGCCTAATTCACGTATGCCTTCACTCAAGCAGTTCAGCGTTTGCTTCATTTATTTTCCTCCAAAGTCATATTTTTGACTTTTCAAATGTTTGTTTCTGGGCAAACAAGAAAGAAAATATATTTACCTGTAAGATGTGTGTGTGTATGTTCAATCGCTCAGTCGTGTCTGACTCTTTGAGACCCTATGGATTCTAGCCCGCCAGACTCCTCTGTCCATGGGATTCTTCAGGCAAGAATACTGGAGGGGGTTGTCATTTCCTCTTCCAGGGGATCTTCCCAATCTAGGGATTGGACCTGGATCTCCTGTATTGCGGACAGATTCTTTCCAGCTGAGCCACCAGGGAAACCCTTTTTAAGGTGTATGCTTGATTATGTTCTGGTCGAAGGGGAAGTTTCAGATGATTAAATAAAGCTAGCCAAATACCATCAGAGCAGAACCTTCATAATAAACTAAAATCCTAGAGAGCAGAGGTGACATCCTCCTGGTTATAGAGGTATGTGCCTGTCAGGAAGAGAAAGCCAACTGCATGTTTGCAGAGTCAAGATGAAATCAAATGTCATATGGCTTCACAGGGGCCATATGTTGATGCTTCTTCCTATAGGAGGAATTGCTGAGTCGTTCAAAACAGAGTGTAAAAATAACAAACGGGCTGAATGAGCAGGCACAGTCAGGGCCTAGGAAGTGTAAGAAGCCCCCTTTTTGTTTTTGCCGCTCCACTGGTGGGGGAGTAAGTCTGTACACCATATACTCCAGACCTTTGTGTAAACAAACACAACTCACAGTGTCAGCCTGGAGTGCGGCCAGCTGAAACCAGCTCCTGGAGGAATCGAACCCCTGAAGGGGGAGCAGAGTCAGCAGTGCTTTCCTTATTCCCCGGCCTGCCAAGGCTATCCCGATCCAACGCTTCTCTTCCACCTCCAGGCAGCACAGGGCAGTTAATAAGGCTCGGAGAATGGGAAGCACACGTCAGCACCGCGTGTGGTAAGCGGTAGGTAATTACATTTCGGTTGTTTAATTAAGTTTCACTTTCTGGTTGCCTTGGGGAAACTGTAGGGAAGGATTTTTGTTGTTGTTGTTTTCTCCTGATGCCTCCTTTTCTTTTGTCCCCTGGCTAGAAACGGAGCAGTTCCACATTGTTGTTGAAATAGATACGCATGCTGCATTTGTGTTGGCCGAGCCCAGCACCTATAATCATATATTTCCTCTCTTCGGTCTATGTGTGTGCCACTGCCTTAATATGTGGGGTAGGAATTTCATTCAATGAAGACATGATTTTTCTCTTGTCTTAGGGCTTATTGAAACCAGCTCATTCTCTATTAGAATGTTTTTCTGTACCTCAGCCATCGGCTCAGTACTGACTCTATTACTATTTTTCACCCTTTCCTTTAAAGACTGTATATTCTATCGAAGTCCAAGAAGCTGATAAATTTTCTATACTTGCAAGGAAATCTTTTTCCTTGTTTTTCCTAGATTGTGCACATATACAAGTTAGGCACTAGGAATGCTATACCCTTCCTTGGAAGGCTGCGTGGCCATTCTTTCATTCTCTTAAAAATGACCTGTGGACCTACTATGTGAAAGAATATGTGATGTGCTCAATGGAAGATTTACTTTTCCATAAGGTTATGGTTTAGTAAGTCTCCAGTATTTCTAAATTTATATGCCTTGAATATTCCATCACAGGGGGGCCCCACTATGACACATCTCCCCGAGTATGATGATTATCGAGGTGTGTCCTTGGAGCACACCCAGCCCCAGAAGGGGGCAAGGGTGTCATGGCACAGGAAACTTAGACGCGCATCCTGCCACTCAGCACCTAGGAAATAACATATCAGTTTCCAGCTTCTCTCCTGGAAGTGAAGCCTGCATTTGAAACTGGTTGACTGCTTTGAGAGACAATTCATTTTTCTCAAGAGATGTGGTCAATTTCACTTTACCAGTGACGCTCAGAATGGCACCCGAGTATGGGTTTTGAAAGGCTGTCATTCTCTTAGAAGTCCAGCCCAGGACTGACTTAGGAGGGCCGCCGAGTAACTGCTGAGTTACCTGTTCCTTTTTCTCCTGAGCTCAGCTCCCACGCTGCAGGCTTCAGTGAAGTGCCGCTATCTCAGAGGCCGTATTTCAGTTGCTCCCTCAAAGGACTGCCCCACTTCCAGCAGTAATTCATGAGCAAGGTGTCTCTGTCATTCTCCTGTCGCATTTTCTGCCCCTGCCGACTCTCCTCTCCTCTTCCGAGCACTGGGGTCAGGAAAGGGGCCTCACTTTTCCGTCCGTTTGCATGGACTAAGATGCTTTGCGCTGAGCGTGTTGGTCTGCCAGCTTTCTGACCTCTTCTGGAGTCTGCCGTCCTCCGTGGCAGTTTCTACCAAGATCCTCAGAAAAGTCAGTTGACGCTGTTTCGTGCCTTCTGCTTTGCCCCGTCACTTCAGTTGTGTCGGACTCTTTGTGTCTCCACGGACTGTAGCCCACCAGGCTCCTCTGTCCATGGGATTCTCCAGGCCGAATACTGCAGTGGGTTATCATGCCCTTCTCCAGAGGATCTTCCCAACCCAGGGATCGAACCCACATCTCCTGTGTCTCCTGCACTGGCAGGAGGATTCTTTACCACTGGGCCACCGGGAAAGCTCTTGTTTCGTGCCCTAAGGAGTAAATAATATGTTTTGTTTCCATAGCAATTTGAATTCCTTATGTTAATGTTATAGCCCTGGTATGGTTAAGTCTCTGCCATCTGCTAACTTTTTGCTAAAGTCAGAGGGTCTTGCTGTTCAGAACTCCTCTTCTGATGAAAGGGTTTATGTTTATGGCTGAAGAAATGCATATTTAGTGCAGCAAATATGTCAGGGACTTGCACTTCTTTCAGCCTTTTCGTTTCAGGAGCATCTTGAGAAGTGATCCAGTATCACATCTCTTTATTACAACATCGGGTACGATTTCTAATGCTTCATTTGCAGACCCTCCTTTATTAGCTTCAAAGATATAACTTGAAACTTCAATAAGGTAGAGTCCATGAGGAGAGATTCCAAAATGGATAAAATAAAGCTGAGGGAAATTAAAACAGCTTGCCCAGTCTGACTAAGAGGGTCAGGAATAGAACCTGACTGCTAATAGAACACATTTTTGTGTGGGTGGCACAAAAGAACGGGACATGTTAACAATCAGAAAAAGCTCAAGTTCAGCCATAAAGCATATTTGTACACACTGTTGCATATTGTGTTCGAATGACTTATTTTTGCCTCAGTCTGTTCCAGTGCACATTCCTGCCAGAGGTAGGTATTGGTTTGGAGATCATTTTTTCTCTTGCAGCACGCAAGAGTCAGAGTTTCCAGATGCGTAGCTGAGTAGGGGGTCTGGGTCATACAAGACATGAACTGGTGGGTCCGCACGTTGTAGCCAATTCTGCGACAGCTGGCAACACCTTGGTGTACCAGGCGGCTTTGCAAACCCAGCCAGTTTCCATGGGGATGCAGAGCTGCTGAGGCAAATGCGGGCAAATGTGGGAAAGACAGCCCAGGCAGGAGACACTCGGGTACACGTGGCCACAACTCAGGTTACAGGATCCAGGGAAGTGATCCGGCTCTTATGTGAATTACAGTCAGAACCAACATTTATTTCACAGGGATTTTCATACATTATCTCAATTTTCCCTCACAAAGGCCCCGAGAAGGAAGTATGTTGGCACACCGTTACAGATCTTTTATGAGGGCAAACACAGTCTCTATCCGGGAGATTTCAACAGGCTCAAGGTTACACAACTAAGAAATGAGGATACACAGAGTCAGGTCTCTTGATTCCGAATTGGGTGCCCTTTCATTTTTATTTTTGTATTTGCATTTATTTTTTATTGAAGTATAGTTGATCTGCAATGTTGTTTCAGGTGTCCAACAAAATGATTCAATTATATGTGTGTGTGTGTGTGTGTGTGTGTGTATCTAGATTCTTTTCCCTTAGAGGTTATTACAAAATACGGAGTATGTTTCCCTGAGCTATGTAGTAGGTCCTTGTTGGTTATCCATTTTATATACAGCACTGTGCTTCCGTTAATCTGAAACTCCTAATTCGTCTCCTGCCTTCCGGGTCCCCTTTTAATGAGACCAACCACTCTGACTGCTCCGAGTGTTCTGTGCCCCCCCAGCCTCCCTCCACACCTGCAGGCATTTATAGTGTGCTCACGGACTGAGGGCATTTATAGTGTGCTCACGGGTGTGTGAACTCTCAGAACCCCACCCCACTTTCCCCTTCTTTCAGGACCGTCTTTGCTCTCCCGTGGGGGGAGTGCAGGGCACAGTGTGGGGTCATCTGCCTCTGTGGTCTTCATCCTTCACAGCGGACATCAGACTTCCTTTTATGGCATTCTGGATGATTCATTAATAGTTTGATTTTTTACAAGATACACGGACATTTTTGATTGAGAAACACTTTAGAAATGCCGAACATATTACTGTGATGAAATAACAATGACTAAGATCGCTCTTAAATTGTTGGAATTATTAGGGCTTCAGCCTTTTTTTTTACTCAATGTGTTTGTTTTGATTTGTTTTATCTTGCCTTTCAAATGGTCTTATTGGCTTTGAAACATTAGCGAGCAGTGTTGTTCTCTTACAGATCTAGCTCCAACTTTTAGCAGCCATAGGAAGTAGATTCAAAACATCCCTGAATTAGACATGGGATTTTACAGAACATTTTATTTTTACTGATTTGTGATAAAACTGAATAAACCACAATTGGTTAAAGAAGTAATAGTACAACTAATCTTAGGGTGAATAAAGTACTCTTGAGAAGTAAATTGTTTATGTAGATATGAGAATACCATAGTATACTCAATCCAATAAAATACATAAACCAGAATAGGAATTTTCAAACATTTAACTCCTGGAGGAGCAGTATAATGATTACTGTCATACTTACCCATGTAAAGATCTATAAACACATAGATGCAAAGTAAATGCAAATTCTTTGGTTTATTAATGGATGATAGGATTGAAAACAAGCCAGAAAGTGCAGGCAGATGAGATTATAGTAAATCATAAAATTATGGCACTTGCAACCAAAAACTTGCCATTTCTGGGGTGGCAAATGAAATAGAGCATTAAAACAAGGGTTTTTAAAACATGGATTAAATTTTAAAAATGAAAACAAATGGTAACAGGAAGAGAAAAACAAGAGGAAACAAAATGAGCAGGAATCAGAATCCTGGGGGAAGTTTTTTTACTTTGATTTCTGTGAATTCTAAGTATGCAATCGAGACTGCATTGAGGGTCAAGTTTAATCTTCTCTATGAGAACACTATAAATTACTTTAAGTCAGCACATTTAGAAAAATAAAGAGCTGAATTTGTGACTGAGCTTTCTGTCTGATCATCTTGTGTAAAGTCGTGTCTGACTTTGCAGCCCCGTGGACTGGAGCCTGCCAGGCTCCTCTGTCCATGGGATTCTCCAGGCAGTACTGGAGTGGGTTGCCATTTCCTTCTCCAGAGGAATCTTCCTGACCCAGGGATCGAACCTGCATCTCCTGCATTGGCAGGCAGATTCTTTACCAGTGAACCACTTGGGAAGCCCTTGACAATCACACCCTCTATATAATTTTAGGCTCCTTATGTCTCAATTTCACTTTTAGTGACACTTATGTCTAATTAGTGGTACTCAGACTTTGGTGTAGGTCAGCGTGTCACATGCTGGTGAACAGGGCAGATTTCTGGGTGATGTCCCAGAAATTCTAGCCAGTATCTCTTGAGTGGGACCCAGCCAGATGCAAGGACCACAGACCACCTTTTGAAAACACTAACAGAGAATCATGAATCAGGAGGGAAGTGGCTCTTTGAGCCAGAGAATGTCGTTGATTTTCATGAACTCTGACTCTATCAAATATAAGTTTTAAAATTTAAATTTTTGTTCATGGTGATGGATTAGAAATATGACATCTTCCCTGTTAGTCAAAAAAAGGATTATACAGATGTCTGTGATTATACAACTTGGTTGCTTATAATCAAACTTTTTAGAACATAAAACTGAAAGAATGACCTAAGTCAACTCTTCATTTTATAAATGAGCCATATGAGGTTCAGAGAGTTGAAGTAGCTTGCAGTGTCATGTAGGTTGCTAGTGACCACATAAGACTGTTTTGCTCTTTCCATTCCTTATGTTGCTGCTGCTGCTGCTGCTAAGTCGCTTCAGTCGTGTCCGACTCTGTGCGACCCCATAGACGGCAGCCCACCAGGCTTCCCCGTCCCTGGGATTCTCCAGGCAAGAACACCGGAGTGGGTTGCTATTTCCTTCTCCAATGCATGAAAGTTAAAAGTGAAAGTGAAGTCGCTCAGTCATGTCTGACTTGTAGCGACCCCATGGGCTCCTCCAGGCTCCTACCAGAGCCCTGGAGTGGGGTGTCATCGCCCTCTCCGATTCCTTATGTTACATTTCTCTTAAAATTCTCTGGTACTGGTTCAGTATTATAAAAAGGACTGAGGATAAGCCAAGCATCCCATTAGCTGATATCTTTGCCTTATACAGAAAAATAAGATTAGAAACTTGGGTAAAAATATATGCAGTCAACAAAAGCAGTTGCATAGTGACAACTATATGATATGTCTTGTCCATCCTCTAAATAAATGTCGTGAACTAGGGGATGGCGTAATGATGCTAAGTTGTTGCAGACATAAAAGTTTAAAACAAATTATGAGGCTCCCGGAAAGTGTCCGCCTGCAGTGCAGGAGACCGGGGTTCGATCTCTTGAGTTGGCAAGATCCCCTGGAGAAGGAAATGGAAATCTATTCCAGTATCCTTGCCTGGAGAATCCCATGGACAGAGGAGCCTGGCAGGCTACAACCCATGGGGTTGCAAAGAGTCAGATATGACTGAGGGACTAAGCTCGCATATGCAGGGTATGATAAATTGGTTTTTACCTTCTAAAGAATATTAGGCTTCACTTGAATTTTTCAAAGCTCTCCTTTCCCCACAAAGTTTTCTAAGAATAGATAACTTTTTTTAAGACTTTTTTTCCTTCATGTGGACCATTTAAAAAGTCTTTATTAAATATGCTGCAGTATTGCTTCTGTTTTATGTTTTGCTGCTTAGGTTGCAAGGCATGTGGGATCTTAGGCCCGTGACCGGGGATTGAGCCCTCACCCCTGCAATGGAAGGTGAAGTCTTAACCACTAGACCACCAGGGAAGTCCTTCAAAAGCTTCTTATTTGGTCTGCTGCCCTTACCAAATCAATTTTTTTTTGAGGAGGGGGGGCATTCGTTGTTGTTTAGTTGTTCAGTCATGTCTGACTCTTTGTGACCCCATGGACTGGCGGCACGCTGGGCTTCCCTGTCCTTCCCCATCTCCCGGAGTGTGCTCAAACGAGGCTGCAAATAACCGAACACTGATTGATGGTGCTTAAAACAAATAGAGACGTGTCTTCTCACATTTACCGTGTTTCTGGAGATAGGTCATCACTGGTATTTGGTTGAGTAGCTGAGTAATAACAAGGCTCAGGATCAGTAACTGTGATCTTTCTCTCCTTTCTCTCATAGGCTCAAGCTCCAGGTGCCATATTGTCATTCAAAGTCAGATGAAGGGCTAGGCAATGGAGATGGGGTGTGGGGTGACAGAGTGTCTGCCGCTCTCTTTGTTCGTGAAGAAAGTTTTGTTTTTCCAGCATCATCTGGGTCTTATGGGGCACCCCAGTTTGAGATGTCCCCTCTTCTTGCTCCTTCTTCGTCCTGCCTCCATCCTTCTAGACTCTTCTACGTGGCCCCAACACAAACACACCGCACAGAGTGACCACATACCCAAGCCAGTCGGAACCTGCATTTCAAAAGAGTCCTTTGATTGACAAGCCTTTAGGAATCTGTACGGGTGTCCCTAGGGTGATAGGAAGTTTTTTTTTAATTTTTGTTTATTTTTAATTGAAGGATAATTGCTTTATAGTATTGCATTGGTTTCTACCAAACATCAACACATAGGAAGTTTTGCTGAATACACTCTCTCTGTGGATGTCCAGCAGTCCTTCTTCCCTGCTTCTTTAAAAGAATGATCAAATCCAACCATAATACACTGATGTTTTATAAAAAAAAAATCAGAAGTCAGTATCTTGAAAGCGTATCCTAAGGCTTTTTTTCAGGTAACCTTTATATTGAACCATAAAAAGATTTAAGACATCTTCTGTTGGACTCAGGCCCTGTCATTCATGCTGAGATTGTTCGGGAAAAGAGGTGCTGACACCTTTGCTAAGAGGAGTCAAGGTCTTCCAAGCAGGAAACTGGCTTGATGACAATACGCTGACTTGTCAGTTAAGCCGGTGGCTGCTCTGGGCAATCAGAGATTGGCTCTCCTTCTGACTTCTGACTTTTGTGTGTGTGTCGGGGGAATCTTATGAGTCATGGCTAGCCTTTCCAGCCTGATTAAGCTTGAAGGAGCCTCTGGATTTTTGCGAAAAAAAAAGAAAGGATTCTGCCAACAGTTGTCTTCGGCACCCCCACTGGAGAAAGTCGGTTCAGAAATGGAAATTCTAGACAAACAACTGAAGCTAAGGACACCTCTGTGTGTAAACGCTTCCAGATGCAAACAAATTTTTCATTTCACTCTCTACAGTTTTCATTTTAAAGGGTTATTGAGATGGAAGCTTGGAGGAAAGTGCATTAGAATCATTTGCCCTGGTTTCCCATCCGAGTGAGGCCGGCTCACAGTTGCAAGGGGAAAGCACTGTCTAAAAAATAAATCTTAATCAAGTCCCTGTAGTCTATCAACACATGCTATTCAGAAGAAGCAAACGAAGAAACATCTGAGGAAAACAGGGCTGAGTTGGTGGAACATCTTAAAGGGGGCCAGTCCCCTCTTAGAAAATTAAAAAGACATGCGGTAGCCTAGGAAGCGTCAGTGCTTGTTAAATAGAATAACATAAAGGATGAAATTCAAGATACAGCCATTTTAAAGTTTAAAACAACAATCTGCAATTCTTTGGATTGTAAGGTTGTTAGGATTGTTTTTACACTTTTGAAACGGTGCTGAGCAGAGTTACAAATAGTGTTTTTGTTTTTGTTTTTAAAGTGTTGGGCCAACAACAATAAAAAATGTCATTTGGCCTATAAAATATTCTCTGCTCCCACCCAACAAGCCTTCCTCTTGCTTCCTACCAGTCATCCCCCCCTCCTTCTACAGCTTCCTGTACAAAAGGCTAGGATACCAACATCTGCCTGAAGCAACAACAGATGCATTTCAACCAAATAAATAAATAAAAAGGAACAAAAGTCTGGGTACACTAATGTTGCTGTTATTCTCAGCGGCTGACTGCCATTAGCCCTCTCTGGTTATAATTATAAGGTCTTTCAAGCCTTAGGCCGATGGGCCCTGAGCTCATGGGTGATTTGGAATCTGCTGATAGCGGCTGGAATGAAGCATGGAGAATCTTTTAAACTTAAGGCCTAAGCTCACCGAGTTAGACCACTGTATTCTTGGACTTAGATGTTTACTCAGTAAATGATGCTCCTCAGTGGTAGTGCCTGGACCATTGCCCAGCCATGTGGAGGGGGCGTGAGCGTGGATGTGACTTTCTGGGGGGAGCCTTCTGCAAATAAGAGCTAAGAGGACCCTGTTGAGAACGTTCAGCTCCCAGCTCCTCTGTGCCAGCACGGTGGATAACAACAGGATGTGGGTTTCAAACACGTGTAAACTTCTTCAAGCTGCCTCTTTCAGTTTCACTCTTTTTTAAACTAGAAAAGAATAATTCAGCTATTTAAAGCAAACTTCTTTTTCTTGCTACCAGTATTTTTTTTGTCATTGTCATATCCCATATCAGGACTTGATTCCATTCACATTTCTACAAGCCACTCAGGTAACTGAATTCATATCAACATATATTTAATTAGTACATTATGCAAATGAAACACGGCATATTTATGACACAGGTAGATTATAATGTACACTAAAAAAGTTTCACTTTCTGTAAATGAGGAAATAGATTGCATTCATCATCAACTAAGGGTATTCTTCTATACCTCTAGAACTTGGTTGATGGTTTTAGTGAACAGGACTAAAAGATTCAAAAGTCACACACATGTTGGTTGTAAAAATCGAAGGCATTTAGCTTTAAATTAATTTATTTTAAAATAAGTTATGAAGTTTGAGTAGGCCATAAAATTAGGATCTGCATGCATTTTTATCAGACCGGAGAAAATAAGGGAGAATTGACTATCCATTCTTTGTATTTTCTGTTGTTTCTCCAATCCTCACCCTCCCTTTCATGGTCCTTGCTCTTCATCTCAATCTACTCTTTCTTACATTCTTCTTTTCCCATCACTCTAGGACACAGAATTAAGAGAGAATAGAGGATGGTTAGAATTGGTGAGCAGAGAAATTTCATAGGTTTGTTTTTTTTAACTGCAGGTTTTGAGTTGTTTTTGCACTTGAGGTATGCACATGATAAAAGGTTGCCATTTCAATTCATATTGTCTCGAAAACTCAAAGGCTCCTTTCTAGTTTTTCTGTATACAAAGAAGACTTGGTGGATTGTAGGCTCTTTTAACTATGCTCACTGAACAAAATACCTTGGAAGGGAAACAATTCCAAGTCATGTATCAAAGATTCAATTTGATGTGTATTTACTAAATGCCTGACATCCCTATGCATTTTGTTGATTCATTATAATACAATAGAGTGAATTCATATTCTGTGCTGGCACTTGCTCTGTGTTGAAAATCCAAAGTTAAACAAGTCGCAAGACTCCTACCTTCAAATTTATAGTCTAATGGAAGAGTTGTTGTTGTTTTAGACGCTAAGGTGTGTCTGAAATTTTTGTGACGCCATGGACTGTAGCCCACCAGGCTCCTCTGTCTATGCGATTTCCCAGGCAAGAATACTAGAGTGGGTTGCCATTTCCTTCACCAGGGAATCTTCCCCACCTGGGTATCAAGCCTGTTCTTCTACTTGGCAGGCAGATTCTTTACCACTGAGCCACCAGGGAAGCCCCTAATGGAGGAGAAAGGAGTATGAAAAGATCAATTTCAGGGTGATGAGAGAGCGTTACAATGACACAAAGAGCTGTAATTTTAAAAGGATGATGCAAACCAGTTACCTCTTGCTTATGGAATAGATGGGCTACAGGAAATTTGGTAATAAGACAGATTTATATAAACTGAAACATTTTCCTACAACTCCACTATAAAGTTGGATATGTTTTCCCAGGAAAACCTCCAAAATGCCTAACGCAAAACTTGAGATTGCAGAAAATACTCCATTGTGCCTATATTTGGCCTCCTGAAAATTGTGTCTTTACAAGGCCCTCCCTGCTTTCATTCACAGCTCCCATCCTGCTCTTACTGTTTTCTTCTTGGTGTATTTTTCTATTTCTGGGACTACCACTATCTTGGGACCGGAAGCATTCTTTTCTTTCTCACTGGGATTGCCTCTGTCTTCACACTCAGCCTCTGCAGCTCAGTTTCCCCCCTTCCTTTCTGTTGAGAGATTTATGGCAGCTAATAGAGTCTAATAAGACATATTCCAGCCTGGTATGCCGTGTGGTTTCAGCTGTGTAAGATGAATAACCTCTTATGTCTAGCTCAAGAATAAATATCTAGCTGATATTTATTGATTAATTCAATAAATGCATATTGACGTCCTACTCTGTCCAATCGGAACACAATTCTTCACCTCCTGAGCTTACCAAGTAGCATGGGAAAATGAGCATTAAATACTCATTTGTTTGTAATTGTGATTATGGCTACAGAGGGCAAGTATAGGTTTTTGTGAATAAATTGAAGGGGAATAGAGTTTGTCTGGAAGATGTAAGAAGATGAAGAAAGGCTTCCCTGAGGAGATGATATTTAAACTGAGATCTGGAGGATAAGTAGGCGATCCCTCCAGGCAGAGGAAAGAGTAAAGGTTTGGGGGCAGAAAGAACATGGTAGTTTTGAGGAACTCAGAGGTTGGTGAGGCTGTGCGTGCGTGCATGCCAAGTCGCTTCAGGCATTTCTGACTCTTTGGGATGCTATGGACTGTAGCCCACCAGGCTCCTCTGTCCGTGGGATTCTCCAGGCAAGTACACCGTGTGTGTGTGTTAGTCACTCAGTCGTGTCCGATTCTTTGCAACCCCACAAACTGTAGCCCGCCCGGCTCCTCGTCCATGGAATTCTCCAGGCAAGAAGACTGGAGTGGGTTGCCATGCCCGCCTCCAGGGGATCTTCCCAACCCAGGGATCGAACCCGGGTCTCCTGCATTGCAGGCAGATTCTTTACCATTTGAGCCAGGAAAACAGGGAGGATGTAAAGTACAATCTAAATGTATTGTCCCCACAAAACAAAAAGGCTAAAAATAAGCAGTTCGGGATTGGTGCAAGACTCAGGAGTTCATCATAGGCTTTGTTAAGTATTGCTCCGTCATGTCTGAGCCATGAGTAGTCCTAGGCATGACGGTGCCATTGGAAGGGAGAGGGCGAGGAAGAGTGTACAATGCCAAGTTCTTTATCAGAAAAGTTAGAAGCTTCTCTGAAATCTGCTGGTGAACTTCTGCCTATGTGTCACTGGCCAGAACACAACCCAAATAGTAAGGAAAACTGGGAAAGTGAGAATGTAGATTTACCAGCTGTGACCCTGGATGCAGCCCAGTGAGAAGGGATCGGGAATGGGTATTGGTTTCCTCAGTAAACAGTGTCTGATGTCAGCATTCTCCAGCTTCATGATCTTCGGCAAGTAACTCAACTTCTCTAATCCCTCTTCTGAAAAATGGGAACAATGAGACTCTCCACCTCAATTGTTGTGGGGTTAACTGAAAGAATTTTTGTGCTGAGTACATAATAAGCGTTCAACCCATATGAGCTCAGGTCTTGTGCTTGACAGGTATGCCGCAATCAGGCCCTGAAGAGCTCTGTAAGTCATATTGATCATGTTGTGTTGATCCTTAGCACAATGAGAAGGTATCAAAGGATTTTAAGCAAGGAGGGGCATAATCACATTTGTGTTAGAGCCTTAGGTTTCTCCCCTAACAGATACAGCCGGTTGTGTGACATAGCAAATTGTCCGCACAAGGCTTTGCTTACCTGTGTTTGCGCCCGGCTGACTTTTAATACTTTTTTGGCAATCTAAGTTGTTTTGAGATGTGTGAAATGAGAATCAAATGCAGGTGTTTGACTTTCTTTGATTTTTTAGAAAAACATTTTAACCCTGGGGCAATTTAATGCCAGAGAATCAAATTACTTTGATCAGGATTTTCAAATCTATTTGGCTGATAGTGCACCTACAGAATAGGAGAAAAAAATCACAAAGATTTTACTTTGCTCACTTGAACTACTGCCCTACTATTAAGGACCACGGCAAGCTTACATGTTTAAAAAAAAAAGGAAGAGCTCCAGCATTCCTTTCACACTCCCACTCGCCCCCGAGGTTCTTCCACTTCCTTCCTATGGCTTTTTTTAGAAGCGAGTGTGTTTTTCTCACGTCCGGCAACAAAGGATGTTTTTGAGCCACCACTGAGGTTTGTGTGTGTGACTGACTTTATAACTCTTTCTAGAAAGTGCTATCTCTATTTGCATAGATTAAGTCGAACTTTATCTTGAGTGAAAGTCTCAAAAGACTATTTTTGTTTTTGTAAATGGATTTTTGCCGTTATTTAACTTCAAATAAATTTACCTATATGTTTTAAAATAATCTTAAGAGGACCTGTCAAAATTCCTTCACAATTCCCACATAAGTTTTAATCTCAAAAAAACCTGTTTGGGTGATTCTTTCAGCATATTGTGTTTATTCCTGTTACCTTGTTAAAAAGTTTATCATCTCTTCCTTAAATATGTCTGAAAGTGTCAAAATGTGTGTATGGTGGAGGGCATGGTAGTTATGTATAAACTTTGGTGATTTTCACAGAGAAAAATGCTTGTAACTGTCACCATGTCCCATGCTGGGGCTATTGGATGTCTTGACATTAGGCGTTTTTATCTAATTGTAATTCTCTGAGCAATGAGACAAGGTGAAATCAACAAAACTCAGATGGCTGAGAATCATGCCGTAAATCCTGTGAGAGAATTTACCTTTCCATTGTCAGACGATATAAATCATTTAAAACATGTGCTGGAAGAGCTGCCCATTTTCTCGAGGGGAAATAGGGTTTACGTCCCAAGTTTTACTTCTCAACCAAGAGAAAGATATTAAAAGAGCCTCCAAACCTTTTAGACACATTTTGGTGGCCAACCTCGTCCATGTGCTGCCAGCAACAATCCCGCCAATGACATTATAAAGAGGCAGCATTCCATTGAGTACAGAACAACCTTAGCTGCTTGGTTGGTAAACAAGATTGCACTGGAGATAAGTATCTGCCTTTAGTAAACGACAAGCCCCACCTCTAATCCAGATAGGAAGATTTCTACTTGTGAATTTTGTGATTCCTCTTCTGTTGGAGTTCAAGAAGGGGAGCTTAGCTTCCAAGATCAATTTAATGTCTAAATTCCTTGGCATTTGTCATGTTAAATCAGCATGTCTCCGGTGGGTGGCTATAGTTATTTTAGCATTGATTTACCTCTAGTGGTGCAAAGCAAAGGAAGACCCAGAAAATCAAAGTCAGTTTTCGTCGGCCTTTTCTCAGAAACAAAGGGAAGCTGTGGTGTTGATGGGGTGTTTTGGTTTTTTTGGTTTTTTTTTTTTTTTTTTTGCTCATCTTTGCCTTCCATGCGAAATCACTCTTTATATGAGTTTCTTTCCCATACTGCATATCTGTCATAGGTAGAGCCTTGGGTATTTCTGTGGTTGGGGGATTATGCAAAATAATTTGAAGGCACACCAGTTGACTTTGAGGAACTAAGTACTCATTTAAAGAGATAAGATATTACAGTGGGAGTTGTGAGAGTGGGTATGCAGTGTTGTGAGAAGCCAGGCTTTCACATCATGCCTCATCTTGGATCCGGCCTCTGCCTACTATCTGAGCAACCTGGTGCAGAGGGTTTCATGTGGGTCCTCATCTGGAAGAGGGAGGTAATAAAGACTCTTGCCTCGAGGTCACTATGAAAGGGCAGCAAGGGCCACTTGACTAAGAACATGACCCAAACCAGACTGCTTGTGTTTAAATCCCAGCTGCACTGTTTGTAGCTGATGCGGCCTTGGGCAAATCTCATCCTCGCTGCGTGCCTCAGCTGCCTCATCTGAAGATGGAGACGATGCCGGTACCCACTTCACAGCGGTGCTGAGCATCTAAGGGGAGAGAGGAAAGGGAAACTGAGAACAGTGCCCTGCAAGCAGCGTTACCTGAGGGTTTGCTTTTGTTTTTGTGGGGATTAAATGCTTGGTACTCATGTAGGAGGTAACTAGTAACTATTACATTATGTGGAGAGCTCAACACAGCGTATGGTATGTTTTCAGGACTCAGTAAATATTTGTTAACTTCATTGTCTACTCTATACGTCTTTGTGTGTGTGTGTGTGTGTGCGCGCGTGTGTGTGTGTGTGTGTGTGCGTGTGTGTTTGTGTGTGTGTGTGTGTGTGTGTAATAAGGGAGAAAAGCACATATTCCCTAACAACACAAAAAACCATAAGTTTATGGGTCGAAGTCTATAAGACAGAATGGATATCAGCCAAGCCACACATCTAGGAGAGTTCTTCCTATACTTCCTGGTGCCTGTTTTGTCCTTATTTAGAGGCCTATTTTTTCCACTGATGCTTCTCAAACATTTTCAACTGTGGATGGAACCCCTAATATTTCATAAATCAAAGGAATAATCACAGCTGATTGTTCCTACCACCACAGAAAGCTAAAATCCACTTGGCTTTTGGGCTTGACTAGAAACCTAATTAATAGTAATCACAATGCAGGCACGTTCCCATTTATAAATACACTCCCAAAATTCAGTTATAAAACAAGAAATTAGATCGCATAATACCTCATAAAAATAATGTTACAATGATCATTAAAATTCAAGCCTACCTATATAATTATCCCAGTATATTGAAGAAAAAAATGGTACTGCACATTTCTGCTAACCGTGTATGAGTCGAGGTATGTAGTCTGACTTCTGGGTCGGGACAAACCAGAGACCTCCCCCCTGTGGAAATCCCACAGGTGATGAGGATGAGGGAGTCACCTCTTGTCTGTCCCCATCACCTTTAGTTTACTTAAGAGACAGGAGTTCGGGAGATATGGTTTCCAATATGCAACTTCAGCCTTGGTTTTCTGTGCAAATCAATGGAGAAAATAAAGACGGGTTATGGGGTAAAAATCACCAGTGCTGGGCCTTCCTTGGCAGTCCAGGGGTTAACACTCCAAGCTCCCAATGTTACGTGGCAGCCTGGATGGGAGGGGAGTTGGGGGGAGAATGGATACACATATATGTATGGCTGAGTCCCTCCGGTGTTCACCCAAAACTATCACAGCATAAAATAAAAAGTTCAAAAAAAAAAAGACTCTAAGCTTCTCCTGCAGGGGGAGAGGTTCAATCCCTGCTCAGGGAACTAAGATTCTGCATGCTGCATGGCACAGCCAAAAAAAAAAAACCACAAAACATTATTAAAAATCACCATTAGTAAGTATATGTCATCTGTAAAGATTATTTTCTTATTAAGACCTTTGGCATGTTTTATTGTCCCCTATGTTCCTTTCACCCCTCACTCCACCTCTCCACAAATTACCCAAGGCCATGGTTGTAGGGATAACTCCACTTGTCATCAGTTTTTCCTCCATGTACTCCCGATATGGTATTGAAAGGCTTTCAGACGAAGACATCCCTCAAATCCCTCATTTAAAAAGGCAGTATTAGAAGAAAACAGTTTGTAATGTCATTATCACTGTTAATTCCGAATTGAGCCAGATTTCACTGTTTCACCCTCACTACTGAGTTTGTATGCAAAGAGAGCCTGGCAGAAAAACCAAATGCTATGCCATTCAAGATGTGTCCATCAGGTAATGCTTCACACAGAACAGAAAGTGACAGTAGCTTTCTTGAGGATCCCAAGCTAATAATATGACATCAATTTTTCATTCATTCAACAAACATTGACTAAACTTTTAATAGATGCCAAGCATTCTGATGGATGCGGGGTGTACAGCAATGCAAAGCAAATAATATGCCTGCTAAGGCTAGGATGATGAGAAAATACACCAACAGGTGAAGATCGTGTGTCATAAGATGGTAATTGCCATGGAGGGGATTAATTTCAGTTGGTTCTGCAGAAGGAAGTCAGGGAGCAGGCCATGTGACCATTTGGGAGAGGCGCTTTCAGGCAGAACAGCAAGGACAAAGCCTCTGAGGCAGCAGCATCACAGATGTTCCAGCTGGATCAGAGGAAGCTCAAGGAGATGGGTGGGAGACGAGGTCAGAGAGGTAGCAGGGGTACTTTATAGGGCTCTGTGGACCACTGGGAGGATTTGCTCTTATTCTAAGTAAGAGAGGATATGTTTTGAAGACAGAGCATTAGGAGTGCAATGTGCTGGATGTCAGGTGTCAAAGGAAGTGCAGAAGCAAGGATAACTCAACCTGTGTGGCTGCGTACCTGGAACTGTCATTAATTGAGCTGAGGAATATTATTGAAACATCATGTTTGGCAACAGAGGAGGAAGGAGGAGGAAAATTAGAATTTTTATTTTGGATATGTTTAGTTTGATATGCCAACTAGACAACTTAGAAGATGTCAAGTAGGCAGGGGATAGGTTGGATGCAATTCATGGGTGAGATCTGTTAAAGGTGTACATTTGGGTATTTAGGACCACAAGACTAAAAGCACCAGAGAAAAAGTGTAGATAGTTTTTGGCTTAAACAAAAACAAACAGACCTATAACAGTGACTGGAGGCCATTCACCATCCTTATATCTTTAGGGAGTTTTTTAAGAAAAAAAAATCAGACAAAATATTAAAGCAAGCTTCAGTTCAGTTCAGTGCAGTTCAGTCACTCAGTCGTGTCCGACTCTTTGCGACCCCATGAATCACAGTACGCCCGGCCTCCCTGTCCATCACCAACTCCCAGAGTTTGCTCAAACTCATGTCCATCAAGTCGGTGATGCCATCCAGCCATTTCACCCTCTGTCGTCCCCTTCTCTTCCTGCCCCCAATCCCTCCAAGCATCAGGGTCTTTTCCAATGAGTCAACTCTTCACATGAGGTGGCCAAAGTACTGGACTTTCAGCTTCAGCATCAGTCTTTCCAATGAACACCCAGGACTGATGTCCTTTAGGATGGACTGGTTGGATCTCCTTGCAGTCCAAGGGACTCTCAAGAGTCTCTCCAACACCACAGTTCAAAAGCATCAATTCTTCGGCGCTCAGCTTTCTTCACAGTCCAACTCTCACATCCATACATGACCACTGGAAAAACCATAGCCTTGACTAGACAGACCTTCGTTGGCAAAGTAATGCCTCTGCTTTTTAATATGCTATCTAGGTTGGTCATAACTTTCCTTCCAAGGAGTAAGCATCTTTTAATTTCATGGCTGTAATCACCATCTGCAGTGATTTTGGAGCCCAAAAAAATAAAGTCTGACACTGCTTCCACTGTTTCCCCATCTATTTGCCATGAAGTGATGGGACCAGATGCCATGATCTTAGATTTCTGAATGTTGAGCTTTAAGCCAACTTTTTCACTCTCCTCTTTCACTTTCATCAAGAGGCTTTTTAGTTCCTCTTCACTTTCTGCCATAAGGGTGGTGTCATCTGCATATCTGAGTTTATTGATATTTCTCCCGGCAATCTTGATTCCAGCTTGTGCTTCTTCCAGCCCAGCGTTTCTCATGATGTGCTCTGCATACAAGTTAAATAAGTAGGGTGACAATATACAGCCTTGACGTACTCTTTTTCCTATTTGGAACCAGTCTGTTGTTCCATGTGCAGCTCTAACTGTTGCTTCCTGACCTGCAAATAGGTTTCTCAAGAGGCAGGTCAGGTGGTCTGGTATTCCCATCTCTCAAGCTTACAAAAGTAAAAAACCTTTGGCTAGCTTATTCTGTTTATGAGGAAAAGCCCGTTGTAAGATGTTTGTTTGGGTACTGTTTGCTAAGCCAACCTGATACCTAGAACTGTTTTGAGCTCGAATACACAACCATAGCATGCTTGATTAGAAGCTTTATATTATACTATAGTGATAAAAGCAATAGGAGAAATAAATGGCATATATTCAGTGATACTAAGGGGGAAAGAAGAGAGATGTTCAGACTGAGTGCTTAGACTCTCCAGTACTTAGAGAGATTAACTGGAACTAGCAAAGGAGACAGAAGAACAGTCAGTGAAGAAGACATGAGAGAAGACGGTGCCCCATAAGACCAATAGAGAAAGAAGTTAAGGAGAGAGTGTGTGTCCCTGCCAAATGCTGCCAATAAATTAGGTGATCTGAGGACTGATAATTGATTATAAAACTTGGGGAAGGTCATGATTTTCATTCAGAGCTGCTCTTCGGGTTGGTAGTGTGTGCCAATTCCCATGCTGTAAATACTTCCATCGTAGTCTGTCTCAAGCTACCTATAGTTTCAGAGGAAGCTTGTAAAATTGTTGAATTTGACCGCTGGCTCCAGCTAGCTCCTGTGTACTCTGCTTGCCAGGAGCCGTTCTGATGGATGCATGGGGAGGCAAGTGGATTCATAGGGAATGAAACTAGAAGAACTGGAGACAGTGAGTATAGACAACATTTTTTGAGGAGTTCTGCTATATAGAGATAAGGTGGTAACCAGATCAAGATGTGTGGTCAAGAGTTTTTGTTTGTTTGTTTTGGGGTTTTTTTGGGGGGGGCGTTCTTTATAATAACAGGAGGTATAGCAGCATATTTATATGTGATGGCAACGATTCAATTATAAACTGGTGAAGAAGAAAGCAGTGAGAACTGGTGGAGAGAAGGCCCTGAGTGGGAGAAAGAGAAGGGTTGAATGCACAGGGAGGGGGCCTCGGTTTCAGCGGAGAGCCTGACAGTCCCCTTGGAGTCCCAGCAGGGAATACAGCAGCCCTGCCCGACAGGACAGTGTGAGCTATAATCTCAACATTCTAGTCACTATGTTGAAAACACAAACAGGGAAACATTAATTTGAGTTCTTTGATTTAACCCAATATATACAAATTATTCAGACTTGTACTGAATAGAAAGCAATTATTTATGAGACATTTTACATTCATGGTTGATAAAATTACAAAATCCTGTGTATATGGCATAAAAAAGGACATCTCAATGTGGTTCACGTCATCAGTAGCTACAGGTGGCCAGACTGGAGAAGGCAGGTATAAAAATGAGTGAAGGGCTTATTATGCCTTGTGGGGGGTGGGGATCGTAGAAGTTCTATTTACTTCTATTTTCTCAGTGAAATAGAATTCAAGGTAATCCAGCAACTGGGACTGAGAATTGGGCAGAAGGTGCTAGAGGTTTGAGGAGAGAGGAAAAGATGTGGAATAGTCGTGGAGGAGAACGACAGAGTGAGTGGAACAGGAAAAATGTACTAGGAATAGGGCGGCACTGATGGTGCCCTTGAGGCTGTTGTTAACTCACTCAGTTGTGTCCGAGTCTTTGCAAACTCTTGGACTGTAGCCCGCCAGGCTCCTCTGTCCATGGGGCTTCCCAGGCAAGAATACTGGAGTGGGTTGCCATTTCCTTCTCCAGGGGATCTTCCCGACCCAGAGAGAGAACCCATGTCTCCTGCATCAGCAGGTGGATTCTTTTACCACTGAGCCACCTGAGATCAATGGTCCAGAATTTAACGTGAGACATGCAATCCTGAGTGTGTGGTTTTCTTCAGCCACTTTCTCTTCTGCAGAGGTGGGGCAGGAGCATCTGCAGCATGTACAAGAGTTGGAGTGAACCGGGTTGAAACGGACTGGAAAGCAGACACCAGGCAGTCCATCTAGTAGAAAATGCTAAACTTTGCCCATAGGAAATCTGCCCTTTATTCTGCCTGATCTAGGCTTTGTATGCCTGGGTTGGCGGGTGAGGAGGAGGATGAGACATTAGGCGAGAGCATGTGGGAGGGTTTAAAAGCATAGTGACATTTTTCTTTTCGGCCACTGAACTCCTATCTTAGAATTCTTCTCTTAGCAAGCTCTCCAAGTTCTTTCTCCAGGGTCGCTTCACTGAGCTGTGGGTGACCCATCTCTCTCTTTCCTTGGAAGTCATCAGACTGTTTACTGAGGTTTATTCTTTTTGCAGGGTCTGAATCTGATACATACTTTCAGGACACAGTGGTGTGCTGAGCTGACTCTGTGTTTGTTGGAGCCCAGGAAGATGTTAATGAGGGCTCTCTGTTCTCCGCTGGTAACCTGAAGCTGCCAGTCAACAGAACAAATCAGAGGTTTCCAGCGGCACACTGAGGTCCTTATGTAAGGCAAATCACACGCAATTTTTGTCTTTGCAGAATTTCTTTCTGTATAATTATTCTTTTGATCATGCTACACATGAAAAGAAAAGCAACTGGGGATATGAATCATGCCCTTGTTTTACTTGGAATTCAGAACTGAGACAGGGTGAGGAGTCTGAGAATTGCTGGTCTGAGGGAGGTGGTTCTCCGTTCTTAATCGACACACTGGCTGCATGTCCTTCCTCCATGGTGTCCTCGGAGCAGACTTGCCCCCTTGAACCCCCTATCTCAGTCATCTTGCGTAGCTCCCTTCCTGGGTGTGATGCTGAAGGGAGCATGGCCCCAACTTTCTCTACTGTGCACGCAGGAGTGCTTCATTGTTCCTCAGCAAATAAGTTAGGTCCACTGGACTGCATTCGGGCTTTTACTGAGATGTCTCAGGAATTTTCTCACTGGCTTGATGTTAAAGGGATTGAGCGCTTAATCTGTACTGTGCCTTTGACCGCTTTTGGCATTAGCGGTTTACAAGAGGAGTTTGTGGATACAGGAGTGGGGTTCACAAAGTCCTCTGGTGTCTTGATGCCTTCCTCCACCCCCGGAAAGGATGGCTCGCTTGAGCACTGGTGCTCTCGTGGTGTTTTGTACGTATTTTCCCCGTGTCCCTGAACTCGAAGTCCCTTTCGGAACTTCATGATTTCGCATATGATGCTTCTTTGACCTTCCCCACCTGTAAATATCCGCTTTATCCCTCAAAATCCAATAAATATTTGTTGAATGGATAAATCAGATGCTTTGTAGAGGAGAGGGCCTTCCCTGAATTAGTCACTTTTTCTGATGAGTCCCACACACTTGGGTTATGCTTCATTTGGGGCACTTATCCAGTTCTGAAGATGAATTTACTTCTGGGTCTCTCAGGAACTTTCTCCAGTATAGGACTGTGTTTTATGTACTATCGTGTCTTTAGAGCTTAGCATAGTTAGTACCTGGTGCTGTGATGAGCCCTCACATTTTTGTTGAATGTGACATGCAAAGAATTAAGCATGATAGTGTGCTTGACATGAATATAGAAATAGTTGAATTGGACCACATTTTTATAGCCCATGCAAGGTCGTGTTGAAGTAAGTCAACCAACTTGATGCATTTCAGATGAAATATCAAAACAAAGATGTATTGGCTTTAGCCCAAAGCAAAAGTTTATATAAAGGATGTAACCTTTTGCCCACCACACTCAGGAATTAAACTAAAAAGAAATCTAAAAATCCATTTATAGGTAATTTCCACTTGAAGCTTATAGGTATGAAAACAGGTTTATTTAAAGTTTAATAACCAAATTTCATGTGGATTCTTGTTTGGGAAAACTTTCACATGACATTAATATGCCGTAAATTGTGATTTACAAAAACATTCTCACATCCTGTCTGGGGTGAGATTGTAATTTGTCCAATGAACTTTCCACTGAAAAAGAAAATGGCAAAACTGACAAACTAATCTAGCTATGCATGTTTTGTTTTGGAAACTTGCTATTCCCAAATGTTCCCTGAATTTATTTTTGAAAATTCTTTGGAAAATTCAAGGAAAAAAATTGGTCTTTTGAGAAATACCTTGAATGTTAGATTTTGTATGTCAAAGGAATATTGGATTTCTTGTTAGCAGGTGTTTTTTTTGTTTGTTTGTTTGTTTTTTTACTTTTTGCTTTTTTTTTCTTGTACTATTTATTGTTTCTATGATTTAGTAGGTATGTATTTTATTCTGATGTGTGAACTTTTATTTTTTTTTTAATTTTTAAAAATATACTGTGTTTCTTGTGTTTCAATTTGATAAAATAGATGTATAAGTTTAAAAAATGTTTTGTGTATCTCTTATCTATTTGATTGAATGCATCTTCCAAATAATAGACATTTCATATTGGATAGATGGATGGGTGGTTGCTTTGAGTGCAGGTGGATAGGTACAAGTCACAGCTTTGCTACATACTAACTCTCTGGACTAGAGCAAATTAAAGATATAAACCTCTGTTTCTTCAAATGTGCTTAATCATAGTTCTAGCCAGGGTTGTGGAGATTAAAATAAATTATGCATGTAAAGAACTTTGTATCACAGTTGGCACATGGTGAGGGCTCAGAAATATTAGCTGTTGTTATTACTCATATTAACATAAGAATACATGGCTTTAACCACATAACCCATTTTTTTTTAATTTAAAAGTAAACCGTTACAACATGTAAGAATTATGAATGTATTGACTGTAGCAGATTTGATACCAGTAATTTTCTAATCACTATAGCTCAAATTCTTCCATCCATAGGAACAGGGAAGGGTAAAAGAACCGGAAGCTTCTTTATCTAATTTTAGAATTACAAGCATAGCTTAGATATGAAAACATTCAGAAGCTTTACTATGATACAACAGCTGGTTGTATTATGTACCATGCCTTATTAAAGCAGCATAATTTCGTGCAGTTTAAAATGTTTATAAATTCTAGGTAAGCATTCTTAAAATAGGTCTTTCCCTCTAGGGTGACACCGAGATTCCCAAAAAGGGTGATAACATTTTATTAATAAAAGATCTTTAATGGGGTTGCGATCATTAGGCAGCGTAGCCCCCAGATTGTACAAACTTTCACCCAGCCTTCTCTAGAGGAAGAACCAGCCTGATTTTTTTAGGCAAGAGTAAGTCACTGAGGTCTGCCCTAACTCTGCGCAGATGGAGGGCGCGCAGGCGACCGGAGGGGTTAGGTCGCGCTCAGCGCAGGCTGGCTGTTCAAAGGGCACTGTCCGCTTCCCCCCTGACTTGCACGGCCGGGCCCCCCTTCTCGGCGGCCTGGGCGCCCCCCGGCCCCAGGCTGATGCCAACGGGCGGTGGGCTCCTCGGCCGAAGCTCCGGCGAGGCCCGCGCGCCGCGGCTGGGCTGCCTCTCGGCGCGCGCGTGGACACGCGCAGCTTGTTTGGAACTTGAGCAACGCCTCCTGTTTTCTTTCCACCCTATTTCTGTTTGTGCAGAGCTGGCCTTTTCTGGCAGGAAGTGCCAGCCATTTAAGGAGTGCAGGCGATTCCCGACAGTCGGCCCCCTCCCCCGCCGGGCCGCCTTGCTCCCAGCTAATTGGCCTGGAGACCGACCGGGCTTAGCCCTGCGAAGGTTCGCATTTTAAAAATGTCTTCTTTTGTCAGCTTGAGATTTTCCAGCATTTAAAAGCGGAAAGGAAGCGAGGAATACAAGGAAGCTATTAAAGATATATTAAATAAACTCTACTGGGAGCAAGCGTGTGTTTAAGAGAAAATCTGTAACTTTTGCAAGGGAACTTTTGGTGATTGCTTATTATTTTAACAAAGAGGGAGGGAAGGAGGGACAGAGAGAGTTGGTTTTGTCCCTGAACTGGAGAAGCAGATGTTTAAAGGAGAGGGGCAGGAAGCAGCTCTGACAAATGAAAGGATTTTTGATTGAGTTCATGAGCTAAAGTTTCCTGCCAGTAATTCATTCAACCCTAGGCTACATAAAAGAAAAACCCTCATAATTGAATTTTAATCGCCTAACTTTTTAACATACAACCAATACAGTCAAGTGGAGCTACCACAGGTAAAACAGAAATAATGCTATAAGCTGATCTTAGGTGATTATTTATTGGTAGTTTTTTTTTTTTTTAATTATGATCTTTGCTTCATACTGCTCCTTCTTTTATGGGGGCCTGTGGGCCAGAGGCTATTCCTTACTGTCTGTGTAAGTTAAAATCCTTTGTGCAGACTTTTTTTTTTTTTCCTTTAAGCTGTTTTGTGAGCAGGTGCAGATGGCTTTCCTGATCTGAGCCAATTGAAATGTTCTGTTTCAGCCTGCAGAAACTGAGGTTTTAAAAAAAATGAAGCAACCACGTTTTGTGCTGTATCTATAATTCAGCTGGAAAATGTGTTCTCCATTTTATGATGAAATCTGCCACTTCTGTTTCTTTCTCTTAATGAATTTGGTTTGTTTACAGCCTTAAGGAAATCTTGTCACTAAAAGCCACCCTCAACACGCCTGCAGTGTTTTTCAGCCTGATGATTTCACAACCTGGGCCATTGCAAAATAAGAGTAAATGGGGTGTTTTTTTGTTTTTGTTTTTTTTAAATCCCTGGAGATTTTTAAGAACTTTTTTTCCTTTCTTTTTTTTTTTCCACAGTGTACTCAAGTAAACAGTTTCAGGAAAACTTGGAAACATTTGAGACTTTTGTACCTTTTTGTAAATATAATATGAAATAAGCCAGTTTTCTTAGTGAAGTCTTAGAATCTTACACCAAGTGAAAGTAGGGAGTCCATGCATCCTAAAAACTCTAGGTTTGGTGCTTGCATTAATGAGTCCTCCTGCAAAACGAAGTCAAGAGCAAATTAACTCCTCTGGAGCACAGAAGGTTCTGTGGCCATCACTGGTGGTGAGCCACAGCTCTCTGCTCACTCACACTATGTGGGCAGGCCATAAACCAAATGGCCATAGCCAAAATCCAGAATCGCAGAATGGGCTGCACCTTGAACTGAACAGACCCAAATGTCAAGACTGTAACTGAACCAAAACATGTCCATAAGTAGGCCTGATGAACTAGTTTAAACTGGCACGATACTTACGTACTTTCTAACATGACTGAACAAAGCCAAACTAGAACTTCAAAAAAATTCCACAGACTTAGCCTGAAACAAACCAAGAGCTCATCGATCTGGATCAGTGTTCCTGTGTTGTTTACGGGATCCCAGCTGGAAGTGAAGGGTTTGGATCCTGCTCTGATATCGACCCTCACGATAATGACTGATCCAAGGCTACTGACTCAGGAAAGAAGTGTTAAGGGGCAATACCTGGTATGTTGTCAGTGAAAGTGAAATTCGCTCAGTCGTGTCTGACTCTTTGCTACCCCATGGACTATACAGTCCATATAATTCTCCAGGCCAGAATACTGGAGTGGGTAGCCTTTCCTTTCTCCAGGGGATCTTCCCAACCCAGGGATCGAACCCAGGTCTCCCAGATTGCAGGCAGATTCTTTACCAGCTGAGCCACAAGGGAAGCCCTGAGATACAAACCCCAAAGGACGATGTTTCTCACCCTTGGTGCAACTCGAGTTTAGACTGGATAATTTCCTTGGCGGCCGGGGTTGGGGGGGGGGGGTAGTCATCAACATTGTTTCCAAAATGCTGTTATATCAGTTGTATTGATTGTATTAATGTCCAGGAGATATTGGAAAGAAAAGCTGTATACATTTATCTGCCCAGAAGGATCACCTAATAGATAGTAAGTCCTGCTAGTCTTCATTTCAGAGCTGGTTCTTCTACTAAAGCAAGAAGCCCTTTATGTTAGAAAGTCCATGTATGGTGTTATTGTGAGGCAGAGCTAAGGAAAATACTGTAAGTTATAGAAGTTATAAGTTATTTATAAGCACACACTTTTATAGAAACTTGCCCTCACACCAATTTATGGTGTCAGTGATAAAATGATTCTAGAATCTTCTGACCACACAGTGTTTATCTTCATACTCTGTAAAAATGTGGCAGAAATATTTTGACACATTTGAGTCTAGTATTTCTAGTTCACAGTGTGGGGAGATGCTGTTTGATCCAGGCTGCCTACATACCCTACAATGAATTATTATATATTAGAGTGTTATTTCGGGAGAGTTAGACATCTTAATTATAACATTTTTTTTTTTTTTAGTTTGTGTGTATATAGTGTGTGCCTTTGAAGTAAAACTTATAGTTATTCTGTGCTTCGATGAGACTTTTCATTTTTACATATTGTAACGGTACCTTTCCCTTGGCAGTTTTCATTTGTGAGGAAGATTCATTTGTACATCAGAGCATTATTTGGAACAGTGGGTTTTGCCAAGATTATAATGTGGTAATTGCATCTAAAATTGAGCTGTGCCAAAGCACTGCAAAAGTAATAATAAATCCACTAAATATATAACACTGACACAGACAGTTCATCAACTTTTCTTAATACTGTGAAAAACAAACCAAATTTTCTTTTTTTTTTTTTTTTTTGTCTGTGAGGAAAACATGGGGAAAGAATCATTACTGTATAAAATTGAACAGCTAATCGTGTTTTCCAAATGGTTTACTTTAATGGTGATTTAGCATTTTAAGGCACAGACCCTTAGCTTTTGTTTAGCTTTGGTCTTTAATGTAGATTATAAATCTAACCGCTCTATAGCAACAAAGAAAAAAGTTACTGGTTAATATGTCCTCATACAATGTAACTGATGACGGTGCCTGTGAAGCTTTTAATAACAAGAATATACTCCCTTAATCTCAATTGATCCCTACAACCACTCTGTTCAGAATCAATGATTTTCTTATTTTACCAATGAGAAAACTGCAGCTTGGAAGTGTGATGAAGACATGAGCAGGTCAGCATAGCTGTGAGAGGGATCAGGGAGGGAGGGATACAAATATTCCAGAACTTCCTGATGTATCTGCCTCTTTGACCATCATTCTGCTCTGTTATGCGGCTACCACTGTGCTCTAAGATGCAGGTGCCATTATTCCATTTTCTTAAGATAAAAAACAGACTCTAAGTGGAAACTCTATGTGGACAGCTTGTAAATGATAGCCCTGGAATTTTGAAACCAGGATCTGTGACTTTTTTTTTTTTTTTTTAATTGATTCCCTGGTACCTTGAAGTGAAAAACATAAAAGAAACTCAAAGTGCATTAATTCACACTGAATGTGTAAACTCTTAAACATGAAAAAGTACAATCACATTAGGTATGGCCTCAGTTTTTAGGAAAACCAAAACTTTGAAAGTTCTTGATTCTGTCCCAGTGATTTGCCTTCACTCTGAAATTGGCCAAAATATCCAGAGTGTTTGCCGCATTCTGTGCGTGGCTTTCTGAAGAGCTCTGCCTTAGAGCAATGGCAACACTGGTGACGACTCCAAAAAGAGTCAAAAGCTGTTCACTTGCATCTGCTGCGCTGCCGTCACCCAGGAGAAGGAAGAAAATTTACCCCAGTGATCTGCTGTCTAGAGACCCTCCTTCTAACGTGTTGAATCATCCAAACCTGACATTACCTGCCAGCCCCTGAAAGAATAGCACAGCATTTATGTCATAGAAAATCAGAAGGATTGAGCCAGACCGTATCAGTGCGTTCAAGTGTGGGAGCTTGAGTCTTTAATAAAACAGTTCTGACATTCTTAAGAGGGCTTCCCAGGTGGTCAGTGGTAAAGAATCTGCCTGCCAGTGCAGGAGACGCAGGAGTCGAGGGTTCCATCCCTGGGCTGGAAAGAGCCCCTGAAGGAGGAAATGGCAACCTGCTCCAGTGTTCTTGCCTGGAGAATCCCACGGACAGAGGAGCCTAGTGGGCTACAGTCCATGGGATCACAGACAGTCAGACATGAGTGAGCGACTCAGCAGCACACACTACATTCTTAAAGGTGTGAGTATGATTTACGTCTTTTATTGCAGTTGTACTTGCGCCAACCTGCCTCCGCCCTGGCTGGCCAGTCTGTGCCTCTTAGGTCTCATCCTGGTGTTACATGCTGTTTCCAGCTTGGACTTGGACCACAGCACCTGTTCATTTGGGCTGCCCAGGTGGTGTGAGTGGTAAAGAACCTGCCTGCCATGGCAGTAGATGTAAGAGACATGGGTTCCATCCCTGTGTCGGGAAAATCCACTGGAGGAGGGCAAGGCAACCCACTCCAGTTTTCTTGCTGGGAAATCACATGCTCAGAGGAGCCTGGCAGGCTATGGTCCGTAGGGTCACAGAGTTGGACACAACTGAAGCAACTTAGCATGCAGGCATGCATGCACCTCTTCATTCTGTTTTTTCCACAGTCTCCAGAAGCCCAAAGTTGCTACTTATTCCTTTGGACAATGACCCTTCAACACACCCCTCGTTAAATTCCTTTCCACTTAGTTTGGTTTCTCCAAGAAGCTCCCATCAGCTGTACTCCATCAGTGACTCAATAATACTCTCCCCCATTTTGTGAGCAAGTTCTTTATCTGACTGACTCTGTACATTCCAGACACTTGAATAAGTCGCATTTCTTGTCTTACCTCTTCTAGTAGATCCTGGCTCATTAACAGACAAATACTGGATGACCTCGCTTATACGTGGCATCTAAACTACCAAACTTACAGAAACAGAGACTAGATTGGGGGTTACCGGGGCCTAGGAAGGTGAGAGAAATGAGTGATGGTGGTCAAAAGGTCCACACTTCCACTTATAAGCTGAATGAATGGGGATCGACTGTACAGCATGGTACCTGTAGCTAACAATAGTGCAATGTATATTGAAAGTTGCACTTTACACGAAATTGTAAATCAATTATACTTCAGTAAAATAAACATAAAAAATGGAAGTCGTTAAGAGTAAATCCTAAATGTTCCCACCACAGACACATACACACACACCAAAAAATGGTAACTGTGAGGTTAGGATGTATTAGCTAACTTTATTGTGGTAATCATTTTGCATCTGATAAATGTTTATCAGATCATCCTGTTGTCTACCTTAAACACTCACAATGGTGTGTCAGTTACATCTCAATAAAGCTAGGACAAAAAAAAGCATTAGTAAGCACGCCTTGACGTATCATATCTAAAATGGAAGTTTCATCTACAGCCATAGTAGCTACAATGACACCTACTGTTGGAAAAAGAGTTGTTGATCCAGGAGCTGAACTTGAACTTGAACTTCTCTGGGGGGGTCGTTGGGAACAGTGACAACCACAGCCGTCATGAAAACGCCATTGCAGAGACAACCAGGCTTGGAGTCACTGTGGAGATTTCGTTCAAATTTGGGTTCTCTTTCCCTGGTCTCTCAAATGGTTTCCAGAGGCTGGCCACTTAGAGAAAAAAGTAGATCTTCTCTCACTAGGAAGTAAAGAATGTGCTATTGGACTTGAAACATAACACAAATGTTCCTTGGCTCACTTTGTTTTGTGTTTGATGAGCCTAATGCTTCTCTTCCCCTTTATACAAACCTGTCACTGGTTTCTTAGGTGAGGTGTCCGAGCATGAAGTGCGTAGATCAGACTCTATGATAGTGTAAGTAGCAGTTTTCCTGTCTCCTCCATATTAATGAAACAAGTAAAACCTATACTCATGGCTTGTCCTCCAAGCGGGGTATTTCAGGCCTAATTCTCTCTAGAGCGCAGCTGGCATGGAGTATGCAAAAGCTCCTCTGGTTCCTTTAACCACTTAAGTACTAATTCGGTGGCATGGAAAACATTAGGCTGTGTTCATACGAGCAGAACAAAGCAGAATATTGAGCAATTTCCCAATTTTATCAATGTAGTAAGCCGGCTCGGTTGGTGTTTCTACTTAAAACAGATGTTTGAGTTGTCAGGATGCACCCAAAGTGTTGGTTGAAATAAACATTAGCTTAGCAGTTTCCTCTCATTGCACAAGCGTTCTGAACAATGGGCAGGTGTGAACTGTGCAAATCTGTGAGCCTTGAAGAAACTGGACAGACTGTAGAAGACTGTGTCATTTTCCAAATGGGTTATACCCGTAGCCAGACTCATGTAATGATTATTACATTAAAGAAAGAAGGAATGAACTGTTAAGTTTTGTAACTGTTTTGGCCTGTACTTGATCAGTTAGTTAAATTTCATATCTTACTATGTGTTCTCTCTACATCTCCTTCTTCATTTACTTAGCTCTTTTCTTATGAATTTAGATATTCCAGCCTGCAAGTAATGACTGAAACGGTCCCTTTCATTTGGCCCTGCCATTCCATATATATTTATTAAAATTACCCCATTTGGGGGTTTCCACTGTATGACCTTACTGCTGTTTCTGATCTAAAAGTTTGACTTGTAGTCACCCACAATACAACTGGCAAGCTACGTAAGCTTTCAAGCTATATAAGCTTTCAAGCTATATGAAAACTGCTGTTATGGGTTGGGGAGAAAAAGTATTTATGGGATGTTTTCTGCCTAACAGTTCACTAGATATTACGGAAAACAGCTTCATCCATCGGGAGCTGACAATCTCATTGGAGAAAGAAAGCCAGCTCACACGAACCAGTTATAAAGAAGAAGTGTAATGTGTTATGTGGGCCAGACTCTTAGTGCTTAGAATAATAAGGTGTTAATTGTGTGGGAGAGACAGTCAACCTCAGAGGCATTAAGGAAGGTGGAGATCAACATGGGCTGAGGCCATCTAGGAAGACTCTCAAAACAAACCAACAGTATTTATAGGCCCCTTCTATGTTCAAAGCATCGTGAGGGCTGGCGAGAAGTGTGATCACAGAGATGGGACTTAAGCAGGATCCCAGCGGATGAGAAAATTACTGACTGGCCAAGAAGTGAAGGTAAAGTAAAATATAGGGCTGGGGGAGGGGCGGGGGCAGGGAGAGCCGCAGCTCCGCTAATCAGCTTAACGCTGCAGTTCTTCCTTTGAAAACTCCTCAGACTGATGCAGCTATGCCAGCTTAGATTTTTTAATCCATTTTGGCTCATGCTTGGTCTGCAAAATATTAGCATCCAGTTCAGAGGTTTCTCTGTAAGAGAGAGAGAGAAAAGCAGATAGTGCTGTTCTCGGGGATTTGGGAAGATGATCTAGCAGAAATGATGGATGGTGCACTAGTGTCTTTTTCTTGCAAAGAAAGGCACTACAGAGGACAAAGGTGCCAGCTAAAAGTCTATCCTGTGTGGTAAATGCAGAGAACTCGGTATCACTTGTGTGTGTGCATGTGCGCTCAGTCATGTCTGATTCTTTGCAACCCCCATGGACTGTAGTTCTCCAGGCTCCTCTGTCCATGGGATTTCCCAGGCAAGAATGCTGGAGTGGGGTGCCACTTCCTGCTCCAGGGGATCATCCCAATCCAGGGATTGAACCTCTATCTCTTGTGTCCCCTGCATCAACAGGCAGATTCTTTACCACTAGTGCCAGCTGGTAGATATGCATAGAAGATATGCATGAGATGTTGGTAACCAAGCTCTATTATTCAGGGTTATTTGGGTTTGGGAAAGCTCTCTCATTTGTGAAGTACTTCTTCATGTTTCAAAATACAGTGTTTCAGTGTGAGCATTCATTTTGCTTTCTAAATTCCATATATGCTCGTTCTTATTCAAAATGCCCTGCTATGGAGACCAAGAACCAATCATTTCTGGTTCAGAGATGCAATGATACCTGCCAACACCTTTATTTTCCAGGCAGAAAAGAAATGGGAGAAAAATGTTTATTTTGAAGATAATAGGCTTGCTGGTTTTAAAATCATAGTCATTAGCATTGAGATCTAGTGCCTTTTCTGCTCTCTGCTTCAAGCACTTTAGGTGTTCGGGTTTTAGGATTATATCGCAAGTATTTTATTCTGTAAAGACAGCAGACACAAAAGTTCATTTAGTTGTTGGGGCAGTTTTGGAAGGAAGGAGACTATTCCTGCTCTAGCATGATTTCGTTAATTTTGTAGCCTTCTGTCATGTGTCGAGAGAGAAATTGTGTGATGTAGAATATGCCCGTAGCATTCAAGTTCGCAGAGTGCACAGCCTCCTTCCTCCTGAAGCGAAGATATTTTGCTTTGGTAATCAGTGCAAAGTGCTTTTTTGGTGTGAGGCCTCCTGCCATTTCCCTCAGGATTCCAAAGCGGCAGCAGAGACAGGACGCTCACTTACCAAAAACACGACAAAAAAGAGCATTCATCTCTGGCACAAGCAGTACGGTGCATCTGTTCTAGGAAAGTGTGGGCCAGATGTGCTGCCTTGTCTGAAACAGATTTTATTGCTGTTTACATTCTCTTTCCAGCTCTAATCTGCAGCTTTCTGGCATGTCCATGATACGGTAGCAAGGGGGTATCATCACTTGGTTGTTAAATGCTTGAAATGATGTGAAACATTTCACTGTAAACTTGGGTTTTGAAGAAAGGCTTTTTTAAAACTGATTTGGATTTCTTTAAAATATCATACAATGAGGAAAGGTCTTAACCCTAGTCACATAGAAATTTAGAGGGAATTAATAAGGAATACATGATCACGTGGGCTAATTCTCCATCTTTTATAGATAAAAAGTCAACCTTGAGGGAAGTGACTACTTACCCAAGGTCAGATAGAGGTTTACTGGCAGAATGCAGTTTAAAATCCAGGTATTTTGACTTTCGGTCTAAAGAAGGGATGCAGATTCCTCCAGGTCAGGAGACAGGAAACTTTGCTCTGTAAAGGACCAGAGAGCAAATAGTTTAGGCATTGTGAGCCACATGATTACTGTCAGAACCACTCAACTCTGTCCCTGTACCTGAAAGTAGCCCCAGAGACAGTATGTAAACATGAGTGCGTCTGTGTTCCAATAAAACTTTATTTACAAAGTCAGTTAGTGGGCCACATTTGGTCCTCAGGCCATGGTTTGCCAACCTTTGCTCTAGATCTTAAGGAGGAAAATAAGCATGAAAGTCTCCTTGGGAGCTTCTTTATGAGCCACATCCAAATTTGATCTGTCATGGAGAATGTCAATTTTTCAAAGGTCCAGAGGGTGCAATTAGTTAGATAAAATTGCTCTGACTCTGGCAAAACTGACTCTTTTTATAGCTTTCCTGAGAAAAGGTTGTGAGAATTTCAGTGTTGAAGAGTCATTCTTCAGGATTGTCCTTATGTCACTATTATTTCACTTAAATGTGGAAAATTTATGTTTTCATATGCCTTTCAGAATTTAAACCCACTCACCACAGAGATCTTCTATTGTCACTGTTGGATTTCGTTAACTTGAGTAATCTCTTTAAAAATCTTGTTTTCAATTAAAAGTAAATAAATTTTTTAAAATATGTTTTTCAGAAACAGGATTCCAAAGAGTTTTCCAGTTTAATAGCACTTAAGAAATGAAAATGAAGTTTTTCTAAAATACCCTTACATTTTTATGTAGTATTTCTCTTCGAACAGAGAAATATTGAAGTTTCTTAAGTTTGCATGTGTGTGTAAATGAGTGTGTACATGTGTATGTGTGTGAGAGAGAGAGAGAGAAAGGGAGAGAAGGAGAGACAGAAATAGAAATCTTTAAGAGGCAAATCAGAGGGATTACCTACATCTCTAACAATAGCTGGCCTGAAGATGCTAAGTGAAATAAGTATGACAGAAGAAGAGAAGTACTATATCACTTATATGTGGAATCTACACAAAATACAACCAGCTAGTGAATATAACAAAAAAGAAGCAGACTCACAGATACAGAATAAACTAGTGGTTACCAGTGGAAAGAGGGGAGGGGCAGTATAGGGAAGGAGTTGAAGAGGTACAAACTACTAGGTATAAAAGAAGATACAAGGATATAGAGTAGAACATGGGGAATATAGCCAATATTTTATAATAAGCATAAATGGAGTATAACCTTTAAAAGCTGTGAATCAAGGTTGATCTGGGAGAAGTGGTAATTTTAGTTCTTTTTCATTTTCTTCTTTACTTTGGTATTATTTTATAAAGAATGGAGGAAAGCATTTACATATCTAACTTTCCTCCACTATAAATGTTTCATTTTCAAAGATAATAGTTCTATCTATGTGTAACAATTATTTGGAGGGTAATTAAAAGGAAAGTTATCTATTTTAATGTTCCTTTTATTAAGAATTAATTACCATAATGCCTCACTCATTTCCTGTGGTCGTGTTGGTCTCTAAAATAAATTTGGGATGATAAATAACCCGACTATTCAAACTTGCTTTTCTTTTGGTAGTGGATATTACTTTTTTTTCTCTTCAGTTTGCATTAGAAGTTCATGTAAATGTTCTCATTGCATAATTGATGGTATTTAAACAATTGGTCTATGCGAGCAAATTATTAAGAGGTTAATATCCTTCTGAGGGGGCTTCCCTGGTGACACAGGCAATAAGCATCTGCCTGAAATGCAGGAGACCCAGGTTTGATCCCTGGTTGGGAACAGCCCTAAAGAAGGGAATGGCTTACCCACTCCAGTATTCTTGCCTGGAGACTTCCATGGATAGAGGAGCCTGGTGGGCTCTAGTCCATGGGGTTGCGAAGAGTTGGACACAACTGAACCACTAACACTTTCACTTCTTTTTCATCCTTCTTCAGAAACTAAGCACATACTAAGATGTTGGGTTTCATTTTATTTTGTTTTATTAATGTCTACAGTTCAAAGCTTAAATAAGACATTTATTTCTTTTATTGGTCTCCAGGACTTATTAAAAGGGGGTAAAGAGAGGACACGTTGTCCAATCTCTAGCTCTAATACTTCAATAGTGTGACCCAAGGCTTCTGGCCCCTACATCCGTGGACCTATGTCCTCCTGGTAGAAATTCCCTTCTCCTCCTTTCCACCCACTCACATCCTACCCAGACCTCAAGTCCCTCTCTTGGGACCACAGGTCTTTAGAGATCTTTCCTTGGATAATTGCCCACCACAAAGATCTTTACTGTTTTGGAATTTGTATGACATTTTCAGCTTGTGCCAAACAATTTCTCACTTAATTATATGTTAATTTGGATCACTCTCTGGTGGTTTAAAGCATAGTAAGAAGCACATCACCTGTGCAGCCATTTGAAGAAAAGGCAAATGGCTCATGAGGACTCATGAGAGTCACATCACTGAGATGTGATGCTTAGGGAGGGCCACACGTACCCACAGGGAGGAATTACCTTGGAGGGTTGGTTAAAATTAAACTCTGGCCCTCAGACCCACAGGCACAATGACTTGAATGTCAGTATACCATGTGTTGCAGCATCAACTAAGGCAAACTCACCTTCACCTGATTGTCGGAAGCTGATTAGAATGCTGGTTTATTCGTTTTCAACATGAAAACTAGGATAACTCAGGCCCTCAGTTGAACACATCGGCTACCTCTGAGCAAGCTGTGTGAGTTCCAGTATAACCATCAGAACTCCTGGTGAACATGGAATCAAGGTGACCGTGGTTAGTCAAATTATTTGAGTGTCAAGGGATTAGAACAAAGGACTAATGACTGGTTCTAAGACTGGTGACGTGTTTTTACCATAAGGATAAGCCTGCACACAGAATTGGAAAGGTAGTGACCTTTGGTGGGATAAGCTTGAACTCTAGACAGCGCTTGTATGAATGGTTACTCTGTGACTTTCTCAATGACCCTATGTATGAGCAACCAACCTTCTTTCCTACTAGCAAATTTTTTCTAAAGACTTTAAATAGACTTGGTTAGTTTCCAGTCAAGTCTTAGTCTCTTGAATTTGATTTTTTTTTTTTTCATCTCTGCTCTGAGCAGAGCAGAGATTTCCCATTATATGTAGGGAAATCTCATTTCTGTCATTTCTGACTCCTCAGGTGTACATCTCATTGTTGCCCTCTTCTACCTCCTATAGTAAGTACCACTAAATATTGAGTGATTGATCATCTCCCAGCTCCAGTACAGAATCCTTCATAGCACTGACTGCACAAACATTTATTTTTTCAGTGTTTAGGAAGCAAACATATTTAGTATCCACTATGTTCCAGCACTTTAGAAGTTAATAGGGATTCAGAGATGAGTAAAATATAATGCCTTTCCTTAGTAAGTTCATATTTAAAAGACAAGTGTGTAAAACAAGTACAATCACATGTTTTGGGTGCCATGATGAGAATAATGGTGGGACATAGAAGAGCAAATAATTGATTTTACTTGTGAGAATCAGGAGAGTTTTCATTGAGAGGAAAACTATATTGATTAAAATTCCTTACACTTACAGTTTTTATTATAAATTGTCTTAGATATCAATTCAGATTTTAAAATCTTGATGTCTTTCTTGTTCATTCCATTCACTTGCCATTAAATACTCATGCCTAATCTAAGTTTGGAATGAAAATCACAAAACACATCTTTCACTATTTCCTGATTTACTAAACATGGAAATGTAGCTAAGGACCTGAGCATTTGGTGATCTCATGTGACCATGAGAACATTAAATAAGGAAGGAAGTGCAGGAGTGAATATGATGATCTCTTACAAAGCCTCCATCTGGGTAGAGAGGTAGGCATTAATTAGCCAGGCAAGTGTCACATCTACTCTATAGACATCACAACATATTAAGCTTAGTATCAACTCATTTCCTGTCAGCCATCCTCAAAAATATACATGAATGAAGTCAGAGAACCCGGTAACTCTGTAAATCTCAGATTGGCCAAGACAGAATCATCGTATTCTGATGCTAGCAGTCTTGAAAATCAGAAAATCCAAGAATCAGTTGCCCCTTTATGCTCTTTAGTAAATAATTAAATTTTGGTGTACTCACTCATTTGAAGAAAGACAGCTAGTATAATCTGGTCTTAATCTCAGCAGATAGGATGCCATAAAATAAATGAGATGCAGTGCTGTTCTTCCAACATGTTAGCTACTTCAGTTTCCTAAATTTAAAAGAAATATGCATAAATCATCAAAAGAACATATGTATAAATCATTAAAAGAGCATTAAGTGAAATAATGCTTTTAAACTGAGAATCAATATGTACTAATATATATAAATATATATATTTATAAGGTAAAATATATAAATGTTTGAAAGAATATTTTAATGCATTTTGATGTATTTTTGTAAACTGGAAATTTTTGCACAAATGTTATCATATCCATATTCTAAAGAGCACAAGATTTTCTTTCTAAAAATGGACCAAAGGACAGTCATATGGTAGAAAATCTTTCATTAATCAGACCAGATTTCATTAAAAGTGTTTTTTAAAGCTGTTTCAATTTTCACGTTATCCTATTGAGGATAACAATTTTGAAAACTTGCCAACTGCTGATAAGAATAACGTTCGTATCCTAAGATAACATTTTCCTTTTTAAGAGAAGATTAGAATCAGAGGATTCTAGGATACCAAAATACAGCAAATAAATTTGTGTTTTCCATATCCACATCCACTTTTCTGTCTTTTATATCTAGCTTTGATTTTGCAAGGTAGAATGTTATATGAAAGTAGACACCAAGTGGCTATTTTCTTTCTAGCCCAAAGATTCCACAGTTTCTCCAAAAGTTGAATAAATACCCCAAATAATTTAAAATGTCTGGAATAGCAGATTCTACTTTTTTTTTCCTAGTATAATGGAATGAAACACTCTTTTCTATTTGTATTCTTTATGGGTTTAAAGAAAATATTTGTGAATTCTGAAGTGAGTTAATCAGTTCATATTTATTGATCTCTTGTGTTCAAGGCATCTTGGTAGGTGCTGAAGGGGTAATGAAAATAGAAGTCTATGTTTTACACCCAGGCTGCTGACAGACTAGAAGAAAGACTATAGATACCTGGTGGGAAATGCTTTGGTCTTCCCAGGTGGCTGAGAATTTAAAAATCCACCTGCAGTGCAGGAGAGTCAGGTTCGCTCCCTGAGTCTGGAAGATCCTCTGGAGAAGGGAATGGCTACACCCTCCAGTATTCTTGCCCGAGAAATCCTATGGACAGAGGATCCTGGTGGGCTACAGTCTGTGGGGTCGCAAAAAAGGGACTAAACAATGGGAAGTGCTTTACAACGTGATGCACAAGCATCATTATGGGGTAAAGGAGCCTCTAAGAAGAGAGCGGTGATCGAGAGGAAGGCCTGTAGCTCTTGGGGTCGCAGAAAACTTCCTGGAGGAAGAGGTAGACCCCTGTAGGGTTTTCCCAGCTGCTTCCAAAAGAGCATTTAGAGACTCTCTGAGGTATAACTGCTCTTTCTAGGAAATAGAATTCGATTCTTTAAGTATTTAACAGCTTTTTCGACTGCATGTTGCTTTCTTTTTGCCATTAATAGATTTCTCGGTGCTTTGGGGTTGGATTTGTGTTTTTCTCCTCTCTTACTTATCTGAGAAATTCTGGCACTGACCAGGTTTTGGGATGTTTTTCTTCAGACATTCTTAAGTTATTTGGTAAGAAGTAAAGTCTTTGTTGCATTTTTCTGCTTAGAAACTGCTTTTTCTTTGTCTTTGTTTAAATCCTGAACTCAGTAAAAAGCTCTTTATTTTTATAGGGTGTACTGCAAAGCAATATCTTTGGAGGTGAAAGAAGAGAAAACACTTTTTTTCTCTTTTTCCAACTGGAAGTAGCCATATTTTCAGAAAATATTTAATACATTTAAAAGATATCCCAAACAACCTTAACAAGAGAATGCATGCACACGGTTACATAAAAGAACGCCAGTGGTTTCCATGCCCATATCAGCAGGCCTCAAAATTGCTTGTGAATGACGGGAAACCATGGCCTTGCGCCAGCCAGAAGCAGCATCACCCGAATGGAATTCACAGTTACACTGTTAAGACTTATGAATACAGTGAGGGTCCGAGAGCCAGGACCTTGAGGCAAATCAGGCTTGTCTGGTCTGGTCTGGTCCGGCTGACTGAGCAAGCAAGCTCTCTTTGCACGAGGCCTTCCTCAGCATCGGTGACTAAACTTGTTTGTCCCCAAAGCTAAAATGTCCCAAGGGACAGGGGGACAGTAGCCATCCATTTTCTTGCCAGACACTCTCCTAAGTGGGGCAGGAAGTCATCCTGAAAGTCAGGGGGTAGGCGGTTGGTCTGGGGACAGTGTTTGGAAGTCAGGAAAGTGCAGCCATTTTCGAGTGTGAATTCATTTCCCTTCAGAGACACTATGCCAGGTCCTAGGAACTGGGTGCTGTCACAGAAGATAAAAGTAAGTAAATTAAAGAAGTGGGTCTAGAAAGACTTGTAGGAAAATAAAAATGCAGCCCAGCGATTACAGGGAGGGGTGGGTGAAGTTAGCCAAGGCCGCTGGGAGGGAGCCAGGCGGCTGAGGTGACAGGAAGCCACAAGTGACCGAGACTAGGCTGACCAGAAGCTCAGCAAGGAGTCCTTTCTTCCCTACCCTACTGACCAAGAGGGGAAAACTGGGGAATTAAGTTCATCATGATTTCATTCCACGGCTGGAGGTAGAACCAGAAGCAGTTACGACAATAACAGCAGCAAAAACAGTAATCTACTAAGCGCTTACTCTATGCCAGGTTTCAAGCTAAATACATTCACTGTATGCATTTTCTCAAGCTCATGACAGCCGTGTGAGGAAGCTATTATTGTCTCCATTTTACCCATGAGGAAACTGAATCTTAGAGAGGAAAAACGCATGCCAAAGGTCACATAACTGAATAGTAAGAACTTGGGTTGTACCCAAGTATGTTTAACTTGAGAGCTCAGGCTCTGGACACACACTGCACTGCTCGTTTATTCATTTATTCACGTAGTCACATCTGTTTTACGTACCTACAATGTGCCAGGCACTAGAAAAGAGACACCCCTCCTCCCCGTATTGCCTGAAACTTATTTCATGTGTTCATGAAATAATGATATAAATATATAGCTGTAATCTGTGACAAGTAATAGTAAGGAAAGTTGATGGGGACAGAGAATGCCTAGGTACGAAGATGAGTGTATCTTTGTTATTAAGGGAGCCATGAACTATGATAAATAAGATTAAGGAAAGGGATGCATACTGAGAATATGTGGTATTATTTAGGGGAAGTTAAGGAGCACTTCCCAGAGAAAGAGACACATGCTCTTTTTGTTATTATTATTATCATTTTTACATTTTTATTGAAGCATAGTTGCTTTATAATTTTGTGTTAGTTTCTACTGTACAGCAAAGTGAATCAGCTATACATACACATATACCCCTTCTTGGATTTCCTTCCCATTGAGGTCACCGCAGAGCGCTGAGGGGAGTTCCCTGGGCTATCCAGTAGGTTCTCATCGGTGGTGGTGGTGTTCAGTTGCTAAGTCGTGTCCGACTCTTTTACGACCCATGGACTGTAGCACACCAGGCTTCCCTGTCCTTCACTATCTTCCTGAGTTTACCCAAACTCATGTCGGTCGAGTCGGCGATGCCATCCGGCCATCTCACCCTCTGCCGTCCCCTTCTCCTCCTGCCCCCAGTCCCTCCCAGTACCAGGGGCTTCTCCAGCGAGTCAGCCCTTGGCACCAGGTGGCCAGAGTACTGGAGCTTCAGGGTTGACGAGTTGTCTGTTTTCCAAGCAGTGTCAGCAGCAGTCTAAGTGTGTCGGTCTGAGTCTCCTCCCAGCTTTGGCCCTTGGCATCCGTGTTTGTTAACATGTTCTTAGGTCTGAAAGGTGAAAGGCTGAAAACCAGGCAGAGAGAACATGCAAAGCAGGAAGCACTAGACCCTGAGGCTGAAGAGAGCTTGACTCAGTCTCTGAATGCTTGTCCACAGGTAATGTGAATTGCAGTGAGAATGTCACCTTCAAGGTGCTTCATATTCTTCAACTGAACCTAACATTTCTTACTGTTTCCCCAGATGAACTGATATGAAAATACTCTCACTGTTCTTTATGCATTTTTTATTTGCTTTCTGCTAATTTTATCTGATGGGCTGCTCAAGGTTTTAGGGAAGCAAGAGCTACATCTGTCGTTGTTGTATTACAGTTCCTAAGATTACATGCAGTTGGGTACTTAATACGTGCATTTTTATGGTAAAGAGGAAGAAGGGATAGTAAATGTCAATTCAGAGAATAATAGAACGTAGTTACTTTTAACTGATATGCTCAATTAGGAGTTGACACTGCCTGTAAAAAAAAAAAAAACAAAAAAACTCATCTTTGTATATTATGTGAGCTAAGAAATAGATTCATTTTTAATTTTTGCTAAGTGAAGCTTTTTAATATTTCTTGAAAGTAAATGGGAAATTTTCCAAATTAATGCTCAGCAGTTTGGCATAGGGTGGGGCAGGGGTGGGGGGTGGGGAATCTTTCCACTAAAGCAGCTTTTCCAAGGAACAGATTAGTATTAATTAGGGACTGTTTTACTAATGGAATATTTTCCCTGCCATTGATGTCACTGTCCTTCATCCCTGAGGATGGCATTATTGACAGTGATTGTTCTTCTGTGTGATAGACAGACCATTTATCAAACTTCCATTTGTCACACACCCTGAGACAACTGTCCTTGATTTAAAAGCCTGAAGCTGTTTGTCAGGCCTGGCATTGTGTGGGGCCCTACCTGCTAAAATCATAATTGGCCCAGAGCCTTTTCTTGAATTCCACCTGTATTCTTTCTCTGTTACACAAAATAATTCTTAAATAATTTTCCATTCAAGTAGGTGGGGCTCCTTTTATTATTTGTGGTGGGTAAGTTGGTGGAGAACACTGGAATTTAGAGCCTTTAAAAACATGCACCTTACCTGATTTGTCTTTGTGTTCCCAAGACTTAGAATAGTGACTGCCCGATAGCAGACACTTCCATACGTATTTATAATGTAATTCGTTGACCGAATGCACTGCAGGTAGTACAAAGTGGGTTCCAGATCATGACTTTAGGTAACTGCTGCGAATTTTTTCACCACTTCCAGAAATTAATGACCACAGATGTTAAACTGTGTAAATGAATGTGTAATATGAATGTGTAAATGAATGTGTAATAATGTGTAAATGAATATCTACAGTGAGCATGCACATAATATTTCTATACTATCTGTATCGGTTATCTATCATGAATATGAGTTTTCATGAAATTTAGCACCTTGAATCAACTGACATTTATTATCTCACAGTTTCTGCGAGCAACTTAGCTGTGTGGTTCTGCCTGGGGGTCTCTCATAAGCTTGCAGCCAGGCCAGCTGCTGGGTCTGCAGCCATCTGAAAGCTCGAATAGGGCCGGAGGATCTAAGCCCACTTGTGTGGCTGTTGGCAGGAGACCCTACCATGTGGGCCTTTCCATAGAACAGCCAGATTGTCCTCATGACATGGCAGCTGGCTTCCCCCGGAGGGAGTGATCCATGAGAGATCATCTTTATGATCTACTTTCCCAAGTCACATACTATCACTGCCACTTTATTCTATTTCTTAGAAGAGAAAAGTAAGTCACTAAGTCAAACCTACATTTAGGTCCTGCCTTGGAAGGGAGGAATATCAAAGAATTTGTGGACATTGGAAACCACTGAGATATCAAAATATTGAAATCTTTCCAATATATTAACATAAATTACATGTTTTTTAAGTGGTACAGTACATCACAATGTTCCCTTTGTCAATAAGAAGTGCTTTTAGACAAAGTGCTTTTCCTGGAAATCAGCAAACTGTTTTGAAGTATAAGTAATGCCATTTAAAAAACAAACAACAAGAAAACTCATAACCATGAGACCAAGAATAACCAGTACTTGAAGAATCTGAATAGTAATCTTTATTTTTATTTTTTCGTTCTATTGTATTCTATTTCTCTGAAGTCGATGTCAATAAATTCAGATTTTGAAAAATTAAGAGCACCTACTTTGTACCAAGTACTGTGTTACTTACATGCACTGGGAAGAGAACAGGCATGGATACAGAGGTAAAAAGACATAATCTAACCTGAAGAAGTGGATAGCGGGGCAGAGATGACGTGTGCATACCCAAAACTTGATATAATACCAAGCTCACTGAATTGAGTTTTCTAATAGAGCTACAGAGATAGTGCTATAGGAACACAAAGAGAAGAAATTTAATTGAAATTGGAAAATGGGAAGACTTCTTGCAAGCAGTGCCACTTGAACTGACCCTTGGAAGATGAAGGGCCATCCAAATAGATGGAATCGTGGTAGTAAAAACATAGAGGCAGGAAGGAATAGATCTCCTGGGGGAGTTGTAATGGGGTGAGAGGAAGGCTGGAATTTAAGGATGGAAGGACAAATTAGAGCACTCGAATGCCATGAGAAGGAATACTCTGGGCAGTGGAAACTATGAAAAGGTTGTTTGATTGGGCTTGGGGTTTTTTAACATCATGTAAGTTTCAGGTGGGCATGTGTGCATGCTAAGTCATTTCAGTTGTGTCCAGTTCTTTGCGATCCTGTGGACTGTGTCTTGCCAGGCTCCTGTGTCCATGGGATTCTCCAGGCAAGAATACTGGAATGGGTTGCCATGCCCTCCTCCAAGGGAATCTTCCTGACCTAAGGAAGAAACCCGCATCTCTTAGATCTTCTGCATAGGCAGGCAGGTTCTTTACCACGAGCACTGTGTACAACAGTATGTTTGGCATCTTTATATACTACAAAGTGATCACAATTACAAGTCTAGTTACCAACCATCACCATAAAGTTGACCTACTTTATCCATTTTGCCCACATCCCAACCCCATTCACCCTGGTACCTGCCCAAAGGATTTTGAACAGGAGGATTACTAAATGAATGAACATACTAATACTTTAAGAATTAAAACATGTGGGAATTATAATAACTATTTATTTTATGTTTACTATCTGCTAAGCACTTTGTGTGTACTATCTCTAGTCTTCAGTGCAACCTTATGAGTGTATTTCCATCACTGTTTTACTGATCGAGACAATAAGGCTTAAATAGTTGAAATAAATTTCTCTGCAAGTGATTGGCAGGGTTACAGTGCAAATCCAGGATTGTCTGACTTCACAGGACCATATTTTTAACATGCATACATAACTCTTTCCTACATTATACATAAAATATGGAAGTATATTGAAGAGTGCACATAGACTGTCAAAAAATACTTTAGTAAACTGATTATAAGACCAAAGAACTTAGTATTCTTGTCTTTTTCTCTTTTATCTCTATCTGTAAGACAATTACCTATTGAGAACATACATTAATTAAGTTCCTGGGGAGAAAAATCCAATCCTATTGCACCTACACCAGTGACCATAAAGAGATGGTTCAAAAGACCAGTACTATTGAGAATAGCTTCAGAAAGAAAATATTGAGAAGACCTGGCTTCTTACATTTGCAGAGCTCAAGGCAAGACAAATGGTGGCCTACATACCATATGTCTAAATATTAAAAAATTACAAATCGGGCTAACAAACAGTTAGATATTCTGTCTTCCTACTTTGACATATACGTTTATAGTGACAACGTGAAAAAATATATGGAAGGCTAGGGTTCTTGTATGACTGAAAGTCAACAAAATATCTAATGACTGGATTTAGTTATTGTTGTGCACATCTGGATATTCTGTTCTTGGATTGGCGATGTTTCCATGATAAGAAAACTAAGTTATTCACAATTAACAAAGTATTTATTAATCTATAACATTCATTTATTGCCTTCATAATGCCAAAATCCTAATCTTGTTGTCATAGAAAAGATTTTTATGCAACTTTTTTCTACTGACTGTCATGATCTAAGCTTTAAATTCTAAAGTATTAAAAGTAAAATGTAATTTTATTCAAGGTGGACACAAGTTTCATCACAAGTGTAGCTTAAACAGAAAGCTGACAAAGTAAAATTTTTGCGTGTTCTCAAAAGTTATTTTTCCCCTAAAATCTTCACTTTTCTGTAAAACAAAAGATAAAATTTGGAGTATAATGAATGAATGTAGATTTTAAATTAAAATGATTAAAATGAAAATTTTTTTGGGGGGAATTTAAATCTTATTAAATAATTTTATAAAGATAAAACTATGAACAATTCTAATGATTGGTGTTAAGCTAATTGCCAAAGACTATCAAACAGGTCACTTCTAGCCCTTCGTTTAACTTCAAGAATAATAAGACTTGTTTAATATTATAAGATATTCTTCTGCCACGTGTGCATCTGTGGGGAATATCCTGCTAATAGGAGGAACCAAGAATCAGAACAAACAGAAGCAGCAAAGTGGAAGGTCAGCATTACTGGGAAATGGTCCCTCATTATCCTTTTGCATTCATGCCAAGAGGAAAAACTTGACAAGTTAATTAATTTGTCTTTTTCATACCTAAGTGCTTTCACTGCCCAAATCTCCCCACCCTCCAAAGTGTCCCCTGACCTCGGCAGCATCAGAAGCTAGAAGGACCCTTCCCACCCTCAGAAGGAAGCCACCTTGGGCTTCCAAGATGCAAAGCAGGAGATCCAGAGAAGCACGCCCCTGGAGCCAGAACACTGCTCCTCAGTAAGAGTGGATGTTTATGGTGACTAGTGGCGTTGGGCAGCCCCGAGTGTCAAATTCCAAGTGACCACCTGTCTGCTAGTACATTTCTTTTGTGTGTGTTTTTGATCCCCTGTGGCTCTCCGAAGCACAAGGCTCAGGCTGCAAGGCTGGGACTGATCCCTAGCATCACCTGTAAGCGATTCAGCGTCCTTAGGTTTGCAACAGCTGGATGGCTTGGGGGGGGGGGGGGGGGGGGGGGGGGGGGGGGGGGGCCGTGGGGGATAGAGGTTGCCGGCATGAAGGCTTTACCTGTGAACTTTTTCCCCTTGTGAAATAGTCTGGTTTTAATAAAGCCGCCAGATCCTACCCAGAGAAAATGAAAGATTACAAGGGTCTCAGTGAGTAGGTGACAAAGTAGAGACGGAAACGGGGAGGAAATGAGGTGAAACACGAGGGAGTGATGTATCAGAAAGGGGGAATGAAAACCAGTGGAGAATGGAGACACGTGAAGAGCTGCTCTGGAAACTCCACTCACTCCTTGTGTACAAGGGACCTGCTCCTAAGTGTATTCACCTTGCTCTCTATTTGCATCTGCCAACAGGGCACATTGAGCTGTTTTCTATTAACGCTGAAGTACACTGAGGCTTTGGAAATCTTTAATAGCCAAATCAGGACCGGAGAGCAGTCAAAATAAATAAAGAAATGGCTAGCTTGACTGAGCTGCCGCTCCATCTTCCCTATACTGTGCAGAAGCGAACTGCTAAATAGTGATTTTGGTTTTGTGGTTAAAGTCAACTACCATGCAACTTCTTAAGTGGTTCATGGCTGTCCGTGTGCTCGCCTTATAATTGAAACAATATTTCCCGCTTTTCCCAGAGTAATCGTTTTAGAGGTGGGGTCTCTAACCTCAGGGTCAGCCTGGCCCCTGCAGTGTTGAACTGCTCCCAAAATGACAGGGGACACGGAACAGACAGGTCCCACTGAAGGTTGTAGGAGGGGCACTTTGCTCACAAAACCAACTCGACCACTAGAGAAGGAAAGGCTTCAGACTGCCTCTGAGTCTTGATGGGCTTGGAATGACTTTATTAATCAATAGAAACAAGATCGGTGGGGTCTTGGGAACATGTTGTTCTCTGTGGGTAACAATCGCAATGACGAGGTCAACTGTCATTAAGTCTAAACAATCAGAAGCTAAGAACTATATCACCCAGACTCCCAGAGTTGATGATACTGGCTTGCTGGTTGGCGGCATTATAAACAATGTTGCGGTGAAATAATTATTTATTAATGACCTTAGTGATAATAACTCTATACTGCAAACGGATTTGAGGGCAATATATCTCCTAAGTGCTCAATAAATATTTCTTGAAAAAATACTTGTTCTTTGGTTGGCTCAACAAATGTTCCTTGAATACCTGTTATGAGAAAGGCATTGGGTCCCAATGCAAAAAAAAATGAATTTGGCACAGCAGAAGCCTCCCAAGATATTGCAGTTTTGCAAATGTTATGCTCATGAATGGATGCCCCCGGACAGTTTTGTTTTCACGTAAAGGATTTTGAATGTGATTTTTGGAAAAAGCCACTAGAGAAATCAGAGGACATACTTGCAACTTGCATTTTGCTTTTTAACATATATATCCCCAGTTGTTCTAGTGATTCTAGTAAAACTGGAAATCAAATATCAAAACTCCAATCTCATGCATACTCCAGGATGCAAAAAAACAAAATCATTTTGAATTTAGGAGAACATTTTCCACAGCATTTACAAAGGAGTTACAGTCAGGGGGGGGGAAAAATAGCATGCATGACTTTGGATTGCAAGAAAGTGAGTCCCACTTAGCTTTTAAATTATGCAACTTCCTCACTGATGACTGAGAGAAAAATAAAGAGGCAGCAAATAGTCAATAAAGAGTCAGGCAGGAAGTGTGCAGTGACCAGAGTCCCAGAGGGTTCCCTATGCTGGTGCCACTAAGGAAACAAGTCTCTAAGGCAGTTAGTTTTCCTGCTTGTCACATGCACAATGCAGTGGTTTAAATGTGTAGGTTTAGAGGAGTGAAGAGGAATAAAGAAATAAGAAAATGAAATCTTTACCTTGTAGAGTGAATGAGGCTCATTTATCCGTCCCCAAGCAATGCTTTTCTCTCTCTGGGTGACTGGGAATTTGGAGTCTCTGCCTGGAGTCTCAGGCGCCGATTCTTCAGTCAATTCTTATAAGTTCTGATGAGCAGTGGACACTTTGGGGAGTGTAGATTCAAAGAAGATAATGATAATAATATGACGATGATGCTGACTATGATTACCTACCGTGGGTCAGTGCTCTCTAAGAGTTGACACTACTCATATGTCATCTTATTGAACTCAACACTATAATTTACTGAGAGATGAAGATAATCAGTTGAGACCTTAGAGATGTGTTTGTCCAGGGTGATAGAGCTAAGAAGGGAAGAGCACCATTTGAAACCAAAATTGGTCTGACTCTAGGGCTCTCATGCTAAATCACAGCGCTATGCTACCACTGCCTACAGATTTCCCCCCAGGGAATTTATAAATGGAAGGTCAGTTCGAATAGTAAGCAGATTATGTCGCATGTCAAATGAATGGGGTAAATGGTAAATGCTGGCAAGATGGGGCAGGAGATGCGGTGAGGCGATAGGGGGGAGGCTTCTTAAACAAGGTGGCATTTATATCTGGTTCCTGAAGAATCCGATGTGCTTAGATTTCGAGGTGAGGCTTATGTAGAAACTGTTTTTAAGATGTCATATTTTATCATCTTATTCCTCTTGATTGGCACTAATGAACATGAAAGATTTCAACAAAAATACATGGAGCACCCACTCTATGAAGGGCATTATTTTTGTTGCCTTGTAGCTTTTTAGGGACTGGTTAATCTCCAGTGTCTTCTAGATCCATTAGACCCCGAGCCAGATGGCTCCATGGGACCCTGGGGAATGGCCAGTGCAACAGTCTCTGCTTTTGCACATAGTCATGAAAAGAATGGCCCCTTGGGAATTCAGTAGACCTGCAATCTAGAGATAATGTAATTCTGATCATAATTCAACTGCCCTCAGATATAGGGTTGCCAGATTTAGCCAATAAAAATACAAGAGGCTCAGTTAAATTTGAATTTCAGATAAACCAATGATCTTTTTAGTACAAGTAGTCCCAAATATTGACTGGAAGATGCTTATACTAAAAAAAGCTATTTGTTGTTTATCTGAAATTCACATTTAATTGGGCCCCTGCATTTTGTCTGTCAACCATAGCAAGATAAGAATTAGAGGGAAAATTCTGAGATTTGAATTTCTTTGACCTGTGTAAAAACTCCCTTGTTCGAAAACATCAAATCAACTAAAAAAGAAAGGAAAAATGATCACTAGGGCTTCACTGTACTATGAAATGTATTCCATTTTCACATGAAATCAATGGAGCAGGAAAGGAGTTACATCACAAGATAGTTTTGTGGAACTGGTGTAAAATGTTTGTGTTTTGATACCTTATATTTTCATTCAAGAAATTCTGATCTTGAGGTAATAGTTGGGGTTGACCCAAGTAAGTCAGTTGTTCTGTATCAAGATAAAAATACATTTCATGCCTTGTACCCTGAGGATAAGAAAGGGCAGACTGAAAACTGGATTTCCAAGGAAAGCCCCCATTAAAGATGATGATTAAGAGGGGTTCATTGAGGAGGCATGTGCCTTCAGATTGAATTGTAAGAATGATGAGTGTTTTTAGAGTTGGAGTCAAATATCAGCCTTTAAACCAAGTTCAAGTCAATGCTGCAGCTGCCTTCTGTCACTGACACCATTGTGGAAAAATTTAAAGGCACACTCAAAATTTTTTTCTAGTGCATTTTTCAAAATGACTCAAAATTAATACAAACACCACCAAAGCAGAAAGCAAATATATTTACCAATTTAATATCTACCTTGCCAGTAATTATTAAACAAAAAACAGGATTCTGCAGAGAAATAATGTACTTTGAGAGAATGTAAAGCATTTGAGAGAATGTGAAATGGAGTCTTGAAAAGGGAGACACTTGAAATCACATTTGGACAGAAATCCTTTCAGGTCACAATCCCGTAGATTACCAGCATCTGCTAAGCCTAGATAGTTTATAGTGACTAAAATTGTTCTAATCTTCCTATGGAAGGCTTACCAAGGAAGTGCTGAAATACACTGGGTTAATACTGCTAAAAATGAACAGTCAAGAAAACGATGCATAAATTAACAGAGTGGCTACATAGTAAAATCTAATGTTTGTAACGTATCTAAAGCAGGCTGTGGTTATCAAAGATAACCTCCTTTAGGGTGACATGTTCTCAGCTATGTAATCACCTGGAAAGTTGCCAACCATTATTTGCCTTCACCCACTCCTGCCATCATCTGTGACTTGTCATCTTACCTTCAAAAAGAGAGGAGGGCCTGAAGGTTGAGTCTATAAAATAGAAGGGAAGCCATAAAAACAAAAGCACAGATGTGGCAATGAGGGAGGATGCTCGAATACACTGTCAGTGACTCGTGTTCTTTGTATGAAGCGTCAGCTTTAAACTGACGAATCTGAAAGCTGTCTACCTCCCATGGCCTGAATGGGAACAGTATATTTACTGCCATGTGAATTGTGTACCATCAGCACCGTCAAGTGACAGTTACCTAGTCTTATCATGTGTATGTGTGTGTGCGTGTGTGTGTGTGTTTTAAGATGGACAATGCATTTACACTTGTATAAGATTTTTTTTAGTAAATGCATAGGTGTAAGCATTCTCACCGTCCTCCAATAAATTTCCCAGAATCAAGAGAAACATTTTAATGACACAGAGGTATACACTAACAAGTTATAAAACAGCTGAGCAAATTCTTGTTATACTTTAATACGAGCAGCAGTAAAATGTGCTAAGAACCAAGTAAAGTGATTATGTTGAATGCATCCATACATCCTTTTAAGTAGAATGTCTGGACCTTATTTCCACACCTCCCGCAGCCTTGCTGTCATATTCCCTGGTCTCCAGTCATTCTCGAAAATTCTCTGAACACCCCACGCCATGGCCACTTTCTGCCTGTTTGCTTTTGCGTGTCCTTCTGCCTGTGGTGGGTTTCCCCTCTGCCCTTTGTCTCCCTGGTAAAGCTCCGCTTAGCCTTCAAAACTGAATTCAAAAAGCACCCTCTGACCTCTGCTCCCAGTCTCCCCTCCACTGTCTCCCAGTCTCTTCTCCACTCTCCTCCAGTCTGCATTCACACCCTCTATGAGAAAGCACTTAACATGGATTCCCGATAGTGGCTTCTTTGCTTTCCTATCTCAGCGGGCTCCACACTTCTGGAGGCCAGGGACTGTGTCTTTTTCTTCCTTTTATTCTCAGAACAGAGCATGATAGATGACTCATGTGCGCATGCCCAGTTACTCAGTCGGGTCCGACTGTTTGCGACCCCGTGGACTGTAGCCTGCCAGGCTCCTCCGTCCATGGGATTCTCCAGGCAAGAACAGTGGAGTGGGTTGCCATTGCCTTCTGCAGGGGATCTTCTCAACCCAGAGATATAACCTGCGTTTCCTGCTTGGTAGGTGGATTCTTTACCACCTGAGAAGCCCATGTGACACATATGGGTGATCAATAGGCTTTTGTTCAATGTCACCTGGAATATGCCACTGGCCTGGGCACTTTGGAGGAGGGATGGTGGTATAAGACAAATACAATACCAGAGACTGACATATCTAAAATAGCTAGATAACAAAGCTCTAAACTTTTTAAAAATTTTTTTATTTTTTTATTGCAGTATCTTGATTTACGATGTTGTATTAGTTTAAGGTGTACAGCAAAGTCATTCAATTATATATATATATACATATAGTCTGGTTTTTTTTTTTCAGATTCTTTTCCCTAATAGGTTTTTACAAGTTACCGAGTACAGTGCCCTGTGCTATTCAGTAGGTCTTTGTTGTTTATCTATTTTATGTAGAGTGGTGTGTGTATGTTAAATCCCAAACTCCTGATTTATCCCTCCCCTCCCCTTTCTCCTTTGGTAACCATCAGCTTGTTTTCTATGTCTTGGGTCTATTTCCATTTTGCATATAAGTTCATTTGTATCTTTTCTTAAGATTCCGCATGCACGCAATATCATATGATATTTGCCCTTCTCTGTCTGTCACGCTCTAAACTTAATGATACTGGCAGTGAAATTGTGGCAGTTGAGAGAAGGGAGAGTAAAATTCTGGGGGAAGGATTGGGGAAGTCTGCACGGAGAAGGTATAACTTGGATGGGCTGGGACAGAGGCATTAAAACGGGAGAAGGCAGTGGCCTCCTCTTCCTGGGAGCTCATAGACTGCAGGACAGAAAAGCCAGGACATGGACTGAAAAGAGAGCCAAGTATGAGTGCAGGGTCTATGTTGAAGAGGAGGTTAGAATCTCCCCATTCTTCACTCCAGGTAGCGGGGGGACTCTTCTTCCAGCATCCAGTGATCCATCATCTTCCTTTGGTCTAGAAGACAGGCCTAAAAGGGACTCAGCTCTCACTGAAAAACTTGTGTAGACGCTGTGTGTGGAGTTCCTGTTGGCTGGGGACACATAGATCTGCCAAGATGTTAAATAATTTTTTAGAAAATTGAGTCCATAACTCTGCCTCAAAGTGTGCAGTACCTATCTCCCCCTTCAAATTTCCTATTGTTATAATTTTCTGAACTATATTTGGGATCCCTTGTGACCTCAAGCTCAAAACCAGAAAGTCATTCTCATTTCTTCTGTGGTCCTCAATCATAACTCTTTCAATTTCTGGACTCGGAAATGTCATTTGATGATGAGGATTAAAAAGTCCCAGGGTGGGAGGAAGTGAGTTACGGAGAGGGGCTGGCAGGCAGGAGCCGAGGCGGTGGTGGGGGACAGGGCAGGGTGCATCTGTGTTCAGCTGCAGGTGTGGAGGCGGAAGGGCAAGAGGGGCGGGCGTCCAGGTGGCAGCATGGTTCAGTGGGCAGCTGCTCACGGGCATGGTCGGCCTCCTCCCCTCTGCACCACCCTGAGCAAGCCACTGGCCATTTTCTCCTTTGGATGTCCTCATCCCAAAAGAAGAGCTAACAATGTGTATTCATCAGGGGAATCATGGCCCAGTGTCTCATTCAGAGCAGCTAATGGAGGTGGTCGTCAGACCTTAGAACACATGAAACAAAGCAATAAGGAAGTAAGAATAACAGGAAGTGGAAGGGAGAGGACTCCGTGACCAGTAATGTTATGTGTCATCTGCTGGTGTCATTGAGGTCATCAGGCCTCCATAAAGCTTTGTGACTTAGGAGGATGGCCATACTGGGGACCTCGTCACTGTGAACCCAGCAGTCCCCAGCATCTCAAGTAGCATAGATTCTTCCGAGAGCATTTATTTCTATGTTGAAATTGCCCCATTCTCAGCCCATCCCCGTTTCAACTTTGTACAAACACGAGTGGCCAATTCACTTTACTACACAAATGACTCATGATTTCATGAGCCACGTAGCTTCCTTCCCTCTTTGTACAGGAAAGGAGCACAGAGAGGCATGTCTCTTGCAGGCTGGGTCTTTTCTAGGTGTGAGGCAAATTCAGGGAGGGAACAGCTTGATGTGAGCTCAACAATCCAAGATCAGCTAGAGAATGAAACTGGTAATTAACTTCAAAAGGCACAGAATTCTTCCTGAATCCTCAGCCCCTACTTCATAGTGGACCTGAGTTTAAAGTCTTGTTTCTCATGAAAGGCAAAACTCATCCATTTGGGGCATTTTTGTGCAAACGGATATGATTTGATAATTTAAGGAGGAAAAGGCAACTTTTTGCAGTTTTCGGTACATGTTAGTTTTTTGACAACTGCTGAAATATAGCTGCATTTAGAGGGTAGTGTGGGTAGCCAACCACTGCTATTCAAGATGGGAATTTTGGCCAGGGACCTTCAAGCAAGTGTACAGTGTGTTCCACATGACTATGAGCATTTCTCATCTGGAAGATAACTGCATCAACAATTCCTGGAGTTTTCTTGGTTATTTAAACCTTCTGCCTTGGAATTGAGTTCATGGCTTACTTACCAACATCGGCAACTGTTTCCTATTTTATTGTGGGCTTTCAGGGAGGAAGAAGGAATCTGTAGAGGAAAATGGGAACAAATGATTCTGGAGACTTTATTTCCCTTATTACATTTAATCCTCGTAAGAACCCTAAAAGTTAGTACTTTTTTCATCTGTTTTATAGACCTTGAAAGAAAACTGAAGCTCAGAAAAGTTAACTTGTCTGAGATCTAGATGGCTAGAAATGGAAGTGCTGGAATTAGAATCCAGAATTTCTTAACTCAGAAGACTTTGTTCTTATCTACATCAGTTTACCAGAATAACCTGGGCATGGCCTCAAAAAATCTATGCTGGAAATGTGCATTTTTCTGGTTGTAAGGATGGATTAACTTTTTATTATTCAAGTATTTAGGCTGCTTATGTATTATATTATGCAGAAATTTTGAACATCAACAACAAATGAGGGGGAAATGCCTTCACTGCACACACGTAAACATGCAATCTATGTTGTTGTCTTTTTTGCAACTGTCTCTGTTCCAAGACTGGGAGTGAAAATAATTAGAATTTGCTGTTGGGCGTCTGTGTCCACTTTAACCTGATCTATTTTGTCTAACATTTCTTTACAAAGCTCTCAAATGCATTGTTAGCCTATCTGATCCTGTCGTCTAGAGACTGCAGAGTATTTCACATCTTACCCGGGGAACAGATCACTTTTTAGGAAGGGAGGGCATTCTTTGCTGACTTTTCCTCATTTAAACCCATTGAATTTTGTTTCAGCTGCCATTTTAAGAGCAAAGAAAAAGCAATGCCTCTGTAAAGAGCTCTGTCACTTTACTCTATGTGATGACTAATGGTGAGGAACTTAAAACCTTATCCTTGGTATCTTTTGGAGTCCAGACAATTCAACACTCTCTTGGGATGAGTAAATATCAGCCTGTTCCCAGGAAGATTAACTAGTAAGATGATGGAAGAAAAGCTGCTACTTTTTAGAGGACTACACTTAAACTGCCATCTCGACTTCTTAAGACAGAATCTCAGATGATTCATTTGCTATAATTCACAGTGCTATAATTTCTAGAAAGGAAAGCTATTCAATACAGTTTTAAGAGTAGCAATAGTTTCTTTCCAAGATGTTAATTTTGGTCGCAAAGTTAATTTTTGTTAATGTAATACATTTACTGATCTTTAAAACGCCATAAAATAGAGTATGAAGACCTGGGTTCCGTATACTGACAGGCAGATCCTCAGTTTGTCTACCTGTTGCGGAGGTAACAATACTTAACCAGCTTCCCTCATAGCCTTACATTTATGGAGGCGGGGGTGGGTGGGGAGGGGGAGGGAATGAAGCAGATTTAAGTACTTTGAAAGTTCTAAGAGTCCCCATGGGAAGCAAAGCATGAGCTTTGTGGGCAGAGAGCCCCAAATCTGAAACTTAACTTTGCTGCATGTCACCTGTCTGAGCCAATTTCCTAACTCTCTATATCTTGGCTAACTCATCTATAAAGTGGGCCAAAAATAGTCCCTGCCACGTAGGATACTTGTGAGACCCAAATGGACTACTCCCCTGAGTGATCACAGGAGGAAACTGAAGCCCTCTGGACGGTGTCTTTCTCTGGTTCATCCGCCAGCAAATACTCACTGAGTTATCCCAAGCAGTGTGCACGCGGGGATTCAAAAGCCATTGTCTAAATTACTACGCTGCCTCAATTCTAAGGGAGACTTTTTTCTTTTTAATTGAGAGCTCTTTTTGCTCCTTTATTTCAGGAGGGCCGATCATGTTGCTGGCTGTCTCCTGTTTATGGGCTGATGACTCATTCATGAGTTATCTAAGCGTCTTGTTCCGTCTTTCTTCCTCTCCACTGCCATCTCTATCATGGGACCCTTCTCTCTCTTCTAGCACTTCTCCTGGAGATTGTGAAAGAGTGGGGAACTGTGGTGAATTCACTCCTTGTTGGCAGCCCTGCCTCTTGAGAGAGAAGCCTCACCCGCGGCTACTGACTGAGAAAACAACAGCCATCTACACTTCCTAAAATGTCTCCTCCGCAACGTTGTCTTCCAGATTTCCTCTTGTCTCGTTCTGCTCTAATTGTTGCTTCTTTGCGGGATCCTCTTCCGCGGCTCACGGCTTGAATGTTGGTGTTCCTTGGGGATCTGCCCTTGGACTTCTCTTTTGATTCTGTTGCTCTCCTGGGAGATCCGGTACACACGCTTGTCCTCAGTTACCATCTATCCGACACTGACTCCCAAGTCCTTTATCTTTCACGCCGAATCTCTTTCTTAACCTCCAGGTCCAGATGTCCCTTTAACACCGCTGCCTGTGAGCCACATATCAAACAAGTTCTGGTCAAAAGTGCACTTATTTGCCCCCCTACACACACACACACACACAACAAAAGTGAACTTATTTGCCCCCCTACACACACACACACACACACACACAACAAAAGTGAACTTATTTGCCCCCCTACACACACACACACACACACACACACACACACACACACACACACACACACACACACACACACACACACACACACTAACCTCTTCCCATTCCGTCCACTAGGTACCCTGTGAGTTGAATTGACCAGTTTTCCCCAAGTGCTTGTCATGCAGGAGACGTGTGATTTCTTCCTTAAAGGCCCCACGCATATTTCTCATCTTCCCTTCTCTTACAGTTCCCCCTTAGGTCCCAGCAAGTGAGCCTTTAAGAAAGAATCTTTTAAAATCCCTCTCATGAATAATTGGGACTTCCCTGGTGGCTCAGAGGGTAAAGCGTCTGCCTTCAACGCAGGAGACCTGGGTTCGATCCCTGGGTGGGGAAGATCCCCTGGAGAAGGAAATGGCAACCCACTCCGGTATTCTTGCCTGGAAAACCTCATGGATGGAAAAGCCTGGTGAGCTACAGTCCATGGATTCACAAAGAGTAGGACAGGACTGAGTGACTTCACTTTACATGAATAATTATTTGTTCCATCTTCTGTGCGTTCACCTCCCTTTATTCATAACTTTCTGTTATGGTCTCTTTTTATTTATCTCTCTCCAGTAAAGCTTTGAGCTCATCAGATTAGATAATAATATTCTTTTTTTTTTAATTTCAAAGAAATTCCCTGTTTTATTTCCCTGTCATATTGGACAATGCCTTACAGAAGGAATTCAATAAAAATTTATTGAATGAATGCACTTATGACTATTATTAAGACCCAAGGAAAATTATTTATCATTCTATTTCCATGAGGAAATATTTGATTGTTGATAGTCATTTACTAAATAATTCACTTACCACTCCACAAACTAATTAATAAGAAGAGCCTTCACAAATGGCTTTGTTGTCACATCAAGATATAAGAGTCGAGAGTTAGGATTTCAAAAATATTTCTGTACCCTATGGCTTTCAACAACTTTCAGGTCTCCCTATAGTTTAATTTTAATATACTTAAATTGTTTAATTGTTTAAAAAAATAATCTTTATACTTATACTCATTGACTCCAAATTTCTGACTATTATATTAAATCCAAAGATAGATGAGGACTTTCAATCTTAAAGTTTCCCAATAGATGGATAGAATGAAGTCAATATAACATGTAGTTTGAGGAAGTAATGCATATATGAAGCTATAGAAAAGGAAGAGAGGAAGAATTTCAAAACTTAAATAAACCTATTATATTAACATATGCTGTAATATTAAATAAGTGTTAGGAGTTGAATGATATATTAGTTTTATAAAACTATCATGAATTGTTAATTGTCTAACACAGTGCCTAGAGATAAGAAAACAAGGATAATAATTATAATAACTGACATTTATCAGGCACTTACTATATGCTAGAGTCTGTGATAAGGACTTTACATTCATCACTTAATCCTCCCAATACCTCTTTGAGACAGTTCCTGTTACTATTCCCGTTTACAGATGAGTAAAATGAATCTTGGAAAGGTTGAATGACATGGAAGGAAACGACAAACAACACTTTTTATAGCTGTTTCATTGTAAGTCTAACTGGTTGTTCTGTGTTACATGAGTTAATGCCTTTTAATCATCTTGATAGGAGAAGGAAATGGCAACCCACTCCAGTATGCTTGCCTAGAGGATCCCAGGGACAGAGGAGCCTGGTGGGCTGCCTTCTATGGGTTCGCACAGCCGGACACGACTGAAGGGACTTAGCAGCAGCAGCAGCAGCAATCATCTTGGTGTCATATTAATTAGTAAATCATTGATAAATCATTTGATGAATTTGTATAAGCTGTTTTGCTACATCTAAAATGATAAGACATCTGGCACATGCTATAGTCGTTATTGAGAATCATCAAAGTTAAGTATTGGTTTTCTAAAAGTATTTGTTGTTTAAATCTACACATTAGCTTGCTTTAAAGTCTGCTTTTCTATCAAAGTATTGAACATTTATATCATTTCTTTTTAGATGCCACATATAAAGGATGTTATACAAGTGAGCATATTTAAAAAACAGACTCACAGGCTTAGAAAATGAACTTATGGTTACCACTAGTAATGGTAAGGGAGAGGGTTAGTTAGAGAGTTTGGAATCAACATGTGCACTCTGCTGTATTTGAAATGGATAACCAAGAAGGGCCTACTGTACAGCACAGGGAACTCTGTGGCTGCGAGGATGGGAGGAGAGTTTGGGGGAGAATGGATACCTGTATGTGTATGGCTGAGTCCATTAGTTGTGCACTTGAAACTATCACAACATTGTTAATTGGCTTTATGCCAAAAACAGAAAGTTTTTTAAAAAATTTTGTTCATTTGCTATAATGTATGCTTGTTTGTGTTTCCTGGAACTAGAACTCTTTCTTGAGTAGAAATATAAAAAAAAATTCTTTCTTTAAACAGGACAGTTGTCAGGAATGACCACTAATATATTTTTAAAAACACAGTGGGAGATTTTCAGGTCTGTTAGATGATATAGGAAATATAGTTTCCTGCTGAAGGATAATTAAAAAGAAAATAACTGATAGTAAGTTTTGTGGGCACTGTACAAGTGTAAATGTTCTCAAAATAGTCACGATTAAAAGAGCCTACAGATATTATAAAGCTTTTCCCCAGGTTAATTGTTTCAGAATATCTACTCATCACAGTATGCTATATAGGCTGCCAATAAAGAGTCAGAATTATTTTTTCTTCATGTTTGATCTCCAGAGTTTGATTTATAAATAGCAAATGAAGATGGAACTTCTTTTATTACAGGTTTTGAGGGGCATGGAAAATATTTTCTTGTCCCAAAATATTTTGTCCGTAAAAAAGAAGAAAGAAAAGTTGTATGTTTTAAAGATTATCAAGTCTTCAGTTGCTATTAACAAGTAACTCTTCCTGGGAGAGATAAACCTGTATGTCTTTATCATATCATTAAGTAATCACACTGGGCAGCTGTCAAATGCAGATTCCCAGGCCTAGTCTCAAAGATTCTGATTTGATAGGTTTGGGATGAGATCTAGGAATCTGCATTTTAACAAGCACTTTTCTGTTCTGATTTAGATGGTCTTCTGGAAAACACTGAAAAACCTTGATTTCATGGATAACTGACATAAACTTGGAAGTAGAAGCACACATTAAAAAAAAAAGTGAAAATTTACCAAACTCAAAATTCATCTCATTGAAAATATCATCTAGGTCTAGCCTTGCCTTTAGTCTGAATTTTATCTGAATTTTATTACTTCAAGTATCACCAAGTGAAATAAATGAAACAAAAGCTCCTTAACTGACTTTAAAAACTCAAAAGGGGAAAAAAGTGACTTTTGTTTGTTTCTGAAAGTTCTTTTTAATAGCCCCAGAAATGCTAAAAGTTGAGAGCAGAATGTACAAAACATTCTTGAAATATATTTTATTCTTGGGTGCCAGGCACATTGGGTTTGTATCACAAAACACTGAAATAATAAAAAGCAGGTGCCCTGTCAAGTTTCTTTAGTAATTGTGAAACTCAGGGTTGATATATTTTGCAAAAAAAAATTTTGACAGAACAGCCCCAACGGATTAATCTAGTGCCCTTGCTTTACATTGAATACAATGGAGATTGGGGCGGGATAGTGTATTTAGGAATATAGTAGATGACAAATTAGGCTCATAACACTTCTTATGTTTCGTAGGAAACAAATCTTTTTTTTTTTTTTTTTTTAATTCACTGCTATAAAATGTGGCCAGTTGTTAAGAAGAGTATTCCATACGATGGAGACTCTGAGTTTGGAAGTTTAGACCAAAACCTTGCAAGAGTGCTCGCATGGAGAAAACAGGAAGACAACTTCCTCTCTGAACATAGACCATTTCCTGGGGAGGAAGTAGGGGCTTTTAAAAAAATTGTTCTTTGTTGACTCTGTAACTGAGAGGCATCTAGTTAGTGATGACTCTATATGTTTATACAGTCAGTACATCGACTGTAAAAAAAAAAAAAAAAAATCCTGTAAGTGCGTTCTCTATTTGATGATGGCAAGTTCAAAGCCCTTGGATTAGTTGGTTGGGAATTTGTTGTATTTTTTTTTTTTTTTTTTTTTTTTTTGGGAATTTGTTGTATTTTATGATCATTGATTTACTCACAGCCAAGCATACACTGCCTGGATTTTGAGCACAGTGGCATGGCCTGAAGCAGCCTCACCTTGCAGATACAGTAGCGGAGGTGATATGGATATTACCCAGGATGCCAGCACCAGTCCTCACACAAGACCCGCTGTATGTGTAGGTAAAAAGAGGCAGCCCCAGGCAGTGATGTCAGTGCGTGTAATCTGTGATCAGTTTGGTATATGTGATACCGGCTGGCTGAAACTTGTTTCTGGCCACTCTCGTTTAAGGATGAAGCAATATCATTAAGGTAACCACATCTTACCATTCAACTGAGGGAGTCACGAGCATAAACCAAAAACCATGAGAACCTAGAGTCGCGGAGTCTAAGACGGTTCTGCCCATTGACTTTTAAATAGCAACTTTAGCAATATATTGAATGTTTGGGCAGGATTTGCCCTGTAACCTTTAAAGGACTTAAAAGATGGACCAGCGGGTAATTGAAATGACATCCTTTACACAGCAGAAAGAGCACACAACAATGCTCAGAGCGCCCCAAAGCCATAGATTTCCAGATTACAATAGAGAAATCTAACTGGAGCAGTGACAAGAAAACAAATCCTTTTATTGAGGACAGAGTAAATCTCTTTTAGGAAAACAAAAAGGGAAGTGGATTTAACATCTTCCCTTAAGATACTTTGAAAGAATGGTATGGCTCAGATTTACTGTGTTTTTTCTGGAGGTTGGATGATATTTTTCCTTCACCTTTTTTATCCTCATAACTTTATGATTTCTATAATTTTTACCTTTCTATTATTCACCAAACTTAATATTTTAAGAGACCTTGCTAAAACCATATATCCTCCTAATATTCCTTTTTATACCTCTATTATTTCCAGAAATGTCCAAAGTGTTTGATAAACAGTATTATGGAGTTGCAGACTTGCCCCAGATTCCATACTCAGGACAGTCTCTATTTTCTCACATAGTTAATTATATTTATATGTGGTATGTTCAGGCAAAAATAAAAGAAAAAAGAATCTGCATTCTTTTTCTTTTTGTCTAAAGAGGGCAAAATGAGATAGATTGCCTGATGACTCTTGGCCTTCTGGCAATTTCATTATCCCTACAATAATAAAAACTTTTCAACAGAACTATTTACTTTTCTCTTGTATTAATACTACTCATCAATCACCACAGTTATCCTTTTGGCCTGAAATAAGCCAATTTTTAATGACATATGAGCTAAAATTGTTTTTTATGTTCACAAAGCTTTTTGAAAAGATTGAGGAACTAATTTTAGGTAACTGATCAAAACCTTTATTGCTTAACTTGCCCAATTGTGAAAATTAAGTTTTTCAAAACACAAATTAGGCAGGCATTGAGAACCAGAAAGCTCATATGACATACTGTTATTGCCAAAGACATTGATTTTTCTTTCAGCATATATGCAATCCTAATTTCTCCTTAAATGTGTAAAAATCTTCTGTTGAGGGCTTACTTGGATAACCCAAACAAAACACTTGAAGGATCAACAATAAAATGGAATTTTACTTTCTTTTAGGGATCAAGACCTCAATGTTTAGCTGTTTTTGCTCTCAACCAGAAACTGGGGAGTCTTTCTATAGAAGTAACAAAGAAGAATGGGGATGGAAGGAAGGAGGCAAATCTTTGACCTCTTTAGGAAAGACCAGGGTTCTGATGCCAAGACGGCCTCCAGTGTGTTGGGAGAGGGATTGAATGCAGCCCCTACAGGAATCTCACCACTGTGATTACTACCATGTCTTCACCAGCACAGTGCTTGGACACATAGTATGAGTCAATTAAAATTGGTGAAATTGAAGTAAACTTAGCTTGAGCTTCTTGAAGGGAGTGACTATATCTCATATTTAACCCCTAAATGCAGTACCTGAAATATACTAGACACTAGATGTGTGTTTAATGATGAACCAATTATGGAATCCTTGGGAGTTCTTACACAGTCTTGTAGAAATTATTTAATGAAAGATATTGGGTGGATCTGTTGTGTTAAAGTACTCCGAATAATTGTCACTAACAAAACAATAAATGGTAACAAGTAGGTCACTACAGTAATTGCTTAAGGACAGTCCACAGATTGGAGCATTCAATTGCGTGGCAACCATATGGTTATGCATCTCACCATGTTGACATCATGCTGCAAAATTCACACATTATATAAAAAGAAATCACACCAGGAAAGTACAGGCTACCACAAATAGTAGAGTGAAAAGCACATTACTGAAGTGTACTGCTTAGTAACAGATTTTAGGTATTTGAGCTTCTAATTCTTAAGAACTTCATTGATGCCAGTTTTAAGAGGCCCTCCAACCAATGTACAAAGAATGAAGGCTAAAATGAAAAAGAAATGTAGTAGAAGAGGAATGAGAGAGAGAAGTAAGTGACTTAATTTAGGCTCAGCTAACATTGTTTCTACCTGGCAGGGAGTCAGGAAACCTGGGTCCTTGCTCTGTCTCTCTGCTACTAAATAGATTAAGCAGATTTCTTCATCTGTAACATGAAGACATTGAACAATTTCTGATATGAATTGTGGTTTTAAAAAACCCAAAACACATTTAGGGTTTGCCAAGACCTCGTAATGCAATTGCTATTATCTTTATAAACACTATCAGTAGAATTATAAGCCCATAATTCAGTGACCTCTTTATTATCCTGAAGATAATTAACTTGATATTACAGGTTGGGCTGTGTCAGCCATTTCTTAGTCATGTCCCCTTTCCAAAGGAGAGCACTTCTTTAGTGTGCTTCCTCTCCCAACACTTTCTCCTATTTCTGTTACAGAATCTGCCTGAGGCAATGCCTTTTACACGGTCTGTATGTCTGTCATCCACACTAGGCTCCGTTATTTGAGGGCAAATACCATGACTGACTTATCTTTTAGACTCCTTGCATAGTGTAGGGATTGACATGTAGTAAGTGCTCAAAATACTGAAAAGAGTGAACGTCGCTCAGTCGTGTCTGACTCTTTGCAACCCCGTGGACTATACAGTTCATGGAATTCTCTAGGCCGGAATACTGGAGTGGGTAGCCATTCAAAATACTGAAGGAATATTTAATAAACTTAATTGAGCAATAGCATATGGGGCTTCGCAAGTGCTCTAGTGGTAAAGAACCTGCCTGCCAGTACAAGAGACATAAGAGAGGTGGGTTCAATCCCTGGGTCAGGAAGATCCCCTGGAGGAGGAAATGGCAACCCACTCCAGTGTTCTTGCTTGGGAAATCCCATGGACAGAGGAGCCTAGCGGGCTACAGTCCATGGGGTCACAAAGAGTCGGAACACGACTGATGCGACTTAGCGCAGGCACATTTGGGTATGTGTCAGACACATTCTATTTGCCCCATCTGTTTGGATCCATGTCCACCCGTTTTTACCCTGTTCTAGCAAGAAAGTTCTTGCCTTTCAAGGTAGCCTACTCTGTGGGACTTTCTCTTATTTGGCTTCAGAATCTTCTTCCTCTTCTAGTCCTTTTAGTAATGCTGACCATCTCTGCTATTAGCCCTGGGTTCCTGCTCTAGCCCTTGGGATTTCCCTGTATCTTACCTACACTTGGGTGATTAACCCTTCACCCACTCCACGAATTATCCTAATTGAAGCACACCACCTATTTCCTGCCAGCACCCTCGCTAAAGTAGATAAGAGAAGAAAACGACTTCAGTTTAAAATGTATCTTGATACTGACATTTTTGAGAATAACCACCCTGAATTTTTTGATAAACATTTTGACAAGTAAATCCTTGTAAAGGCTAGTTGTTTTTGTATAGACTGTCCTTCTCTGAGTCACCCATCCTCCAAGTATGCTGTTACACATTCATCTCAGTGTCTACACCACAAATGCGTTTTGCATTTGACTTAGTAATATAATTACTTATGTTTACATTTGGCCATTGGTGTTTAAATGTCTTTCTCATGTCTTGTGTTAGAATATATAACCTCTTGTGTTAGAATATAACCTCTTGTGTTAGAATATAGTGCCTCAAGAGAAAGGGTGCCATCTCTTTCTTTTTAAATGAAGCCTCAGAGCTGGTGGTTCTGTGGGTGACAAATATCTTTAAAAAATCTAGATATATATGATGATGAATACAGACTAATAAATGTAAAACCATATCTGACAAGAAATATTTTGCACATTATTTTAAGGGCTAATTTGATTGTACTTGATGCATTCTTTTCCAGAATCAACAATTCTTAAGAAAGTGTATAACCGTACAGTTAGTATATTCATGGAAGAATAATTTGAAGAATCATTAAAATGTCCACCTTTAAAGAGTGTTATATGTATCAGTTTAGGCCACAATTCAGATAGGTAAAAGCATTTATCACTGATGTATAAGCACCATGAAGTCAGAGCTGTTTTCTGTTTCGTCTACTAGTGACTCCCCAATGCCTAAAACAGAGACTAGCATTTAGTAAGTGTTCATTGTATTTGTTGGTTAAATGTATATCTTGGAATTTGGTTATATTATTGTTGTCCATTATGTTTTTGCAGTTGCATATTGTCATTCATAAATGATCAGAGAGACAATTTAGGTTCGTTTTCTCAGCCAATATTTATTTCATTCTTATTCTGTTTCTTTAAATAGAGTTTCTTTTAGGAGCTCATGTTCTACATCTGAAAAATGTTCTCTTGAACACAACCGAGTTATGGGTGGATTCCACTCAGTGGCTTTTCTTTTGCACCAGAATACCTCTGCTCAAAGCAAGCCTGTACCTCCACTCTCCCAACCTCTGATTTTTGCCAGTTTTGCAGAAATATACTGAAGCAATTAGCAGTTCCTAAAGAGCCCCTGATGCTATTCTGGGATTCTGTGACTGGTGACCATGTTGTGCCTTTTCATGTGGACTTGATTACTCCAATAAAACTGCTGGAAGGCTATTTTTTTTCTTGCATGATATTTTTCTACCTCATCCACTATGGCAGAAACAGAATCTTCTCCTTGTCTGTGGTTCACATGAGGTTTGCAGGGTGTCATGGTTCCATTAGAGACTTTCCAAGGTCCTTTATTAGGCTTTTATATGACTCCAGTTAATCTATACAGGCTTTTAAATTCACAGACATTTTGATTTATTCACAAACACTTTTTACTTGTTTGACTATAAATACATCTTCGATGTGAGTCATTCTTCTGGAGTAGGCTTAGTGGTCTCAGAACTTGGAACACACTGAATAAAACTCCAAACTTAAAGTAATTGTTTCTTAATCCAAATAGATTTCTAAAGGTTGCAGAGTTTATGAGGGAATTGTACATGGCAAGACACTGTTATAATTGGGGAGTGTACATTCCCGTAGGGAATTAAATATCCTCCTTCTTCCTTTCCACCTTCCATTTCCCCCTCCTCCCTCCTACTTTTCTCCCTTTTTTTTTTTCTTGAGGATTCAAAGATCCACTTCCCCTTTGTAAATATTCACATTTACATGTAAGAGAGATTCTTCAAGTAGGTACATATTGTAAGTAGTTATAAAATAGTATAAATATATATTGCTCAGAAGAATTTGTTCATGAAAATACAGATGACTCTTAAACAACATGGGGATTAATCCACATACAATTTATATCAACTCTCCATATCCTTGGTTCTATATCCTCAGATTCAACCAACCATGGACTAGGAGGTACTGTCACGGTTACTATTGAAAAACATCCACATCTAAGTGGACTCAGGCAGTGCAGACCCACATTGTTCAAGGGTCAGCTGTAATCCTTTATAATGTATTTTCAGATTTCATGCCATAAATGAATGAGGTCTTTCTCTTCTTCTCTTTATTAAGAAAAGGAAAAGACAAGCAAAAGCAGTCTTTTTTTTTTTTCAAAAGAGGTATGAGTCATTGTAATCTTATGAAATATTGCTTCTAAATCATAAAAGCAAAGAATTTCAGAAGTAAAACTTACCATCGTGGTTGCTTTTGTCACATGAAATTGCCTTTCCTATTTTTTCCCTCCTTGACCACCTCATTGTTCTGTTATGTGAGTAAAGGATGGTGCCGCTGCCCGTCCTTTATTGCTTTATACACTGGTGCTGTCTTTCCTGAAAGGGTTGTTTTCAGTCATTTCTCCACCCCATCCCTGCCTCCCTCCCCAGACACACACACTTCGCACTACTACAGTGGTTAACTTTTCAGAGCCCAGAAGTTGTGGAGATGTCTGCAGGAAGAAATGGCCGTGTGAGGCTTAACCATGACCTGAAGGAAATAACAAATTGCAGGAGTGTTTCTGGGAGGAACATGCTAACTTAGGACATCTTTCTCTGATGAAATCTGTTAGGCTTTTAGTTTTCCAAATGTGGGAACTTTTGTTCTTGTTTTTCGCTTAGGCACAGGACAATTCCCAAGAGAGATTCCATTCATTCCTCATAGAGAAACAGAAGAAAAAGATTGAAGCTGAGCTAGTTGTTAGGAGAATTGTGACTACTCTGAGATCTGATTCAAAACCAGGGACAGGGAATATCAGCAAGTCCATGCTAGAGCTTCTCCGTTTTGTAGCCGGGGCATATAGTGCTCAACCGTGTAGTCTGCTGACCAGGGAAAGTCCCAGTCACCTAGAACACTAAGCCGGCAAATGCATGTCTACAAAGAGACTGATTGTTGGCAGTGTCATTAATGAGAGTCATCTTTACATTTTTGTTGTTATTACTGAGTCCAAGCTCATACTGCTGTCTGCATGACAGGCCAGTAAATCCAGAGATGAGTTGTTGGGGCAAGGAATAGTGACTTTATTTAGAAAGCCATAGACTGAGAAGATGGTGGACTAGTGTCCCAAAGAACCATCTTTCCCCCAAGTTAGAATTCAAGCTTTCATACTAAAAGGAGAGGTATGTGGTTGGTTGTTGCCAACTTCTTGGTAGAATCGTTTGTTCTTGCAGCTGTCCAGGTAGATCAGGTCATGATGTTCCTGTAAACCTCCAACAAGACAATCATAGTCTCTGTTCTGAAACTCTTTATCTCTAGATGAATGGAAAAGTATTACACCTTTAAAGATCAGAGCCTTGAGAATGGGCTATTTCAGACTATAGGCAACATTCTTAACCTGTAGCAAAAACAATAGAATGCAAAGTTTAATGGAAAAGAAAGAAATCTAATATGGAGTCAGATTTGTTCTTTCCTTTACAAGATGACATTGTGACTGATCGTTCATGTTTTAACTACTAACTTCTAGTCAGTGATATAACAATATAACAGAATGCCTCAGATATGTAGAAAGTACTTTAATTTTTTCATTTACCTAAGTTGATTCCTGACCTTCGCCTGCTCATCCCTCAAGAAATAGTTTCAGCAAGTCCTCTTTATGCTAATAAGTGATACCTTTCTGGAGAGAATGGGAGCTGAACCTTGCCTAATGAGATGGTTGGTCTTCATTTTGGCATTAGACCAAACTGATGAAGCATACATGGATGTTTGCATTCATTATTGTATTCATCTTTTATAGAAAATGTGAAGACTTCTGGTTTGGTTTGGCTTTCTGCCAATTAATGTTGCCACGGTTTTCCAGTGATGCATATTCACATGAGTCAACAGAAACCTTTTTGACTAAGCAGAGTTGGATTTAGCAATCCTGAGTGCACCAGGGCTTTGGATGTGGGGGAAACTAGAGTTACAGGGGGCCAGTGAGACCTCAGACAGAAGCACTGACAAATAGATTTCAAAACAGTGGAGTCACCGTAGCCCCACAGCACCTCACGTCTCCCCAGCACCTCACGTCTCCCCAGCACAAGTTCTACGTGATAGACAAAGACGTGCTCAGTTTATCATCTCTTGTTCATTAGACTCACAGCCCCAGAAACCTGGATCTTAGAGAGGGTACAACCGCTTTGAGGAATGAGGCTCCAGTGTAATACCTCACCTCTCTTTTTGTCCATCCTTGAAGCCAAGTCTTCCTTTGAAGATTCCTAGTGATTTTTAACATATCATTCCAGTGAAGAAGCATGCCACTTTAACGGCTGATCAAAAGGAAAAGGCTAAAAGTCATTTCATAACATGATGTGGTAGGGAGGGCAGCAAATTCTTAGGCTTCTTTAATAAACATAAATTATCTCAAGTAAGGAATGTGTATCAGTCAGCTTTAGCTTCGGTTGTGAGTGACAGAAAACACAAAAATCACAGGAAGTTAAACAGCATAAATGTTTGTTTCTCTCTCTTATGAAAGAAGTCCCAAGGGTTGGCCCAGGAGAGGGAGGCACTTCCCAGTGTTAGAGATCCAGGCACCCCCTCACTGTTTTCCCAGCCTCAGCAACATGTGACCTCCATGTGGGGGACAAGAACGCTGCTCCAAGCTCAGTCAGGAAGGAGGAGGAGGCGGCCACAGCGGCAGCAGGGACCTCCCCTCTCTTAAAGGACTCCTTCCAGAAGTCTCTCACAACACTTCCATGTAAGCCTTAGTCACCTGGTCACCGCTAGCTGCGGGTGTGGTGGGGACATGTCACCTTTACTTGGAGTAGTGGTGTGGGCAGCTGAAAACCAGGGATGGTGTGACTAATGAAGAAGGAACCTTGCCAGCACTCGGCCCACTTCCAGAGACCTAGTGGTCTCTCCACGGGAGGCGAAAAGCCTTCTCTACCCTTGTCTTAGTCACAGAACACCTTGGGTATGCTTTTCAGTCCCAGGACCCACACAGCAAAAGAGATATATGTGAACAAGTCACTTCTGAGGTAAATTGCCAGGCTGTGTGAGGCCTGGACCCTCCGTCTTCCTCAGGGTTGGTTAAACAAGCTGTGTCACCTGAGGAAGAGCTAGAAGAACTGGTGATGTTTCACCTGGAATTTACTCCTTTCTGAGGAAAAAGAAAACCATGGGGAAGACATAACACCTGAATTAGAATGTGCCCCAGTCAGTGAGTCTCACCAGAGGTACCATGTGAAGGAGCATTTCCAAGTCCTCAGGGGAGTCCTGAGTTTGAGCTGTGCAGAGAAAGCGGACTTGCTTCGGTCCCAGGGACTGAAGCAGTGACTGCAGGGTCCGTTGACATCTTTCTAACATGTTATCCTGGCTCTAGTCTTCCTATCCCTCCAGTCCGTTCTCCACATTGCCATTGGCCATCTTCTGAATGTCGATCAGAAGGTAGATCAGATAACTTCCCAGATCCCTGCCCCTCACTCAGGGGCTTCCCATTGCTTTCTGCCACCCAGTTCCTCCTGACCTGGTCTTAGCTTCCTCAGTCTGAGTCTCCAGACAGAATTTCCACTTCCCCCAGCGTGTCAAATTTCTCTCCCTTCTGGAACTTTGCCCACGTCATTCCCTCTTCCAGAACGCCCTCCTCCACTCTCTCTCACACTTCACCTGGCTAACTCCTACACCTCCTGAATCATCGCTTCCTCTCTGAAGCCTCCACTCCCACCCCCTCAGAAGGGGATTTTCCCATAACTTCTGACACCTCAGTTAGCACAGCATTTTCTACGATTACTATGATTGCTTATTTAATGATCTGTCTTTCCAGCTAGACTGGAAGCTGTCTGTAAGTAGAGTCTGGTCTCCTGATCATCCTAGGGGCCTGAAAATAATATGGAAACGTTATAGAAGATACTCAAGCATCAGCTGAGGGGACATAAACGTTAAGGATGAGGAAGAAGCAATAGAGGCAGGAGTCAGGAGGAAGGGACCATACATTAAAGAGTGTCTTTTCCTCCAGCCTCCCCCACCCACCCCCCGAACATTCTTTCTGGAGTGGTGATTTTGAGGCATGTGAAAGAAATACTTCTCTTGGGTTACTTGGATTGCCTCCTAGCCCCCAAAGAGTCAGAGCAACTGTTACAATGGAATTTGAAATACTAGCTATGTTAATGGAGGTCAGAGTTACCGGGTCTGGATTTACAGCTCCAAAAAATTGACCCAGATTTATTTCCTATTATTCAAAATTAGTTATGTTGAAGGAGGAGCAAGGGGTTCCTTGGTATATAGACTATCGCTAATGTGTCCTGGGACTTAAATCTTGTTTGGCTTTTCATCTGTCCTGGAGAACATGACTGTGGTTCTCAGTGAGTAGGGCGGCGCTGGGGGACCTGACATGGTTTGCACGTGGGCAGCTCTGGCCACCAGACCTTCGTGATCTGGGCTGGTCACTCGTGTCTGCCTTTTCCTGGAGTGATTTTTACAGGCTCTGAACAAACTCCTGCCCTTAGATACCTACTGCCATTTGCTTCTTAATGCCTAACACTGCAGGTTTAGAGATGAGGCCTCAAATTCAAGGACCGTGAGAATGATGCATTGATTTAAATTTATGTAGACATATATTGGATCCTTTTGTGATGTATTGGAGCATTGGGCTGCAGGAAGTGTAAGTGAGGAGTAGAAAAATGAGAAGTTTGAAACAGGAGAGGCCAGGAACTCCAAGTAGGCTGAGCAGGTAGAGGACAAACTGCATTTAATGTATAACTTTGTTTAACTTGCTTTGGAGAAGGAAGTGGCAACCCACTCCAGTATTCTTGCCAGGAGAATCCCGTGGACAAAGGAGCCTGGCGGGCTACAGTCCATGGGGTCACAAAGAGTGGGACACGACTGAGCTCATACACACACTCACACACACGTACACACACACCCTCCAGATGTAACAATTTCTTGTTCGGATCTGAGCAGACAGTAGAAGAGTAACTTAGACCCAGGCATGGACCTCCTCTTACCAGCATGAGGACAGGGCGTCCTGTTATGTTGTGAGATTCTCCATGCGCCATTGGCTTTAAGTGGGTAGGACTTTCAGCACCACCTGTGCATTACCTCTGGTCAGTCACCTCATGGTCAGTCCCTGCCTGCTCTGCAGGTGCCCACATCGCCTTTTCTTGGTCCACACAGGCCAGCAGAAAGTAGATAAATCGGGACTTCCCTGATGATCCAGCAGTTAAGACTCCACGCTCCTAGTGCAGGGGGCCTGGGTTCGTTCCCTGGTCAAGGAACTAGATCCCGCGTACGACAACTGAAGTTCCCACATGGCAACTGAGAAGGATCTCACACAGTGCAACTAAACAGAGCCCTGCATAACACAACAAAAATTCCGGTGCCACAACTAAGACCTGGCGCAGCTAAAAAAAATAAATATTTTTTAAAAAGTAGATGAATAGGCAAACAGACAGCACATTCCCAAGAGGAGAGATTTTGTGCTCATGCAGGCCAGGACAGTGGTCACCTTGAAAATGATTTTTTCAAGTCTTGTCTACTTCTGAGGCTGATTGGAGATAACTTTTCCTAGAATGAAAATCACCCAACCGGCATGAACTATTTATTTTCTTGATTGCTTCGAGAAAGCTCATGAACAACAATCTTATTGTCTCTTCCAGTCTTGCTTTAAAAGGCATGCAGCTGCTAATAATATTGTGTGTACAAAGCATTAATTAACAATAGTCCCTCTTTATTTATATTTGCCCTCTAAAAATTTAATTGTTGATTGCTTTGGTGCTGTAAAATGCACTGTCTATGCCTCTTTCTGTAGACTTTCGTGCAGTGAAATTAAACATTTTAGATTGTGTCGGTGATCAGAAAGATTTAATTCTCTTGACATATACAATGACAGTGTTTCAATTCTATAAACAAAACCCACTGGTACAATTAATCATTAACCTACTTGCTGTAGGGATTAAGGGAGAGAGCGAATGTTAACTCTTTGTGTCACACTGTAAATCAGCAAGAGAGGAAAGATGGTAGAACGTGTAGTTTTTGTTGTCTAATAATTGACTATAGTTTGATACTCAGAGTATAATTTTCCAAAAAACTCCTAATATCCCATTTTTAAGTATATGCATCCACACTTGTCTTTTTACTGAGTTATCTGGAATTCTTGTCCACACAGCAGATGGACACAACCAGTTACTCATGCAAGTCACCTTTCACTTGCATCGGATTCTAGTAAATCATGCCCCTCTTCCACTCAGCTTTCTGCCTGTGTTCAGTAGCAGAGATTATTCTTTTTTGGTGAAGAAGACACTCAGAAGGCACAGACAGGTCATACTTAGTTTTCTGAGTTTGTGAGCTGATGGAGGAATCACATTGATCTTCTTCTGTCCTTTACCACTGGAGGCATTAGGGAATGCCACCATCCCTGGTCCTTCCTGTAGACTCATCCTCTGAGCTTTCCATCTTTGGCCACTTACTTCCTTAGGTCTTCTTCGGAGAATATTCTTACCCCTAACTGGAACTTACCGAGCACCACCAAGTAGTGAACTATAGTTGGTATATAATCCTTGGGGGTGTTTCTGTAAGTAGAGGTAAAATCTAAGAGAGCTCTGTGGAATATTTTGTAGATTTAAATGTATTAATTATATTTTTATACATTTATTTATGTATTAGAACATGTATATATTTATATATTTGTAATAAATATGCTAATCATATTTTTCTCAGGAATACACCATCCTTTCACAGGTTTTTTCAGAGAGTGTCGGGTGTCTCTCTAACTCTCTCTCTCTCTCTCTCTCTCTCTCTCTCTATATATATATATATATATATATGTGTATTTTTTGAATGAATGATCAATTGCATGACTTGTGGTTCTATCAGAGATCAGGTCAGTAGGGAAAAAAGCCTACAGATGAGGAAGAACATGAGGTCAGAGGATTTGCTACAGCTTGGATACCAACACTGTTCAGAATATTTGCCTTTTCTAATTTCATTTTGCCCACACAAAAACAATCAGGAAAAAAAATCCAGGGTCTGAATATTTTTTAGTCTCTTGTTTCCCGAGCAAGCATATGTATCACAGAATTGTATCTGTTCTCATTAGGAATGTTTAAGCATTTTAATTCTAATTATAATCCCCACCAGTTTGACAGTGTTCCTTTAAATGTCAGAGGCACTGGAGAGGTTGCCGGGCAGGGAGGGGCTGTGAACTAAACCTCTCCAAAGGATTTTAATGCTTTCCCTTCGGTGTCTTTTCTTCCTGAGAATAAAGGCAGGGAAAGGAGCCAATGGACTCAGCCCTATAGCAACATTTTTCCCCAAGGAATTTTGTATTTAGTTCTTGTGCCTTTGGCTAATAAAGAAGAGATGAACATTTAGTTCATCCGAACAAAAGAAAGCAAAATTTCAAAATGTGGTTCTTTTACTTGCAGATTTTCTGGATTTCATCTCACCCAACTTTAGGCTGTAAACTAGAGGGCAAATTATTTAAGAAATTTATTCTTTCCTTGCAGTACACTGCTTTGTACTGAGGTGGCTTGTTTTTCTGCTCAGACAAAATAGAATGGAGGAAATTATCTAGTGGATGCAAGCTGAAGAAAGAGCCCCAACTCCATAATTTGAGCACCTAGCTACTCTCTTTCCCCAATAATGAGGAGAATTTCATAAATTCTCACCTTCACTTTGCTTATTCAGATGTAGGCTCCTGCTATGTATACACAGTAACACCAGTTCAAACACTGGGACTGAACTGTTAATAAAATTAAAAAATTAAAAAAAAAACCTGTTAATAAAATTACCAAACTGGTCTAGTTAACTCATACCCCTACTCCCCCACCCTACTCTCCGTCCACTCTGCTTCCCTGTTCCTCTAATTCAATTGACCATTTGTTTGCATGAATTTATTAGACTGACCGCCTGGTGTGCTGTTACAGAGGCCTGGTCTTTTTTTTAATTTCGGTGACCATCAGGTTTTGTTCCTTATTTTGAAGCCAGTTCTAGATTGTTTACCCTTTGATGGATAGAGACCCATGCTTTGTCTCATTCAGTTCCATTTAGACAAAGAGTAGGGGTGTGAAAAGGATGCTTGGGTTCAGTTAAAAAGAGGCCTAGATCCTCTCCCCTCTGGGGACTGTTCCCTCTGCAGACACAGCTACAGTGAGAATTAGAAAGGAACGACAAAAAGGAGAAACAAACCACATGGTGGAACTTGTCAGCTGCTTTTGTTAACGTCTCTTAAAATTCAGGTCAGGGTAGTATATGCAGATCCCGAAAATGAGGAGACGGTCTGGTTAAAAGTCAGGTATGTGTTCCTCACATTTTATAAGGAAAAGGATAAAGACCACTGAAAAGTAAAGATCTTGCTCTTCGAAGAGCAATTTCCATTTTGTTACAAAGGAAAATGCTTCATTTGAAATTGGTAAATACATGGCTGCTTTGCAAACATTCCAGAAAATGCAGTTTGTCTTTTTGAACCTCACAGGATTAGCTGTTGTATTACAGTTTCTTCTTATTTCTGGAGCTATAGACATTATGTATAGGATAGCTCACAAACATCTATCAGCATGTCTTTAACATGGTGTTCTGTCAAGTGAATGTTGCAGTCTGATCAAATTGATGGTGTCTTTCTAGCCGGCGAAATGCAATGCCACATAATTCCACTCCCTGACATCATGTTTTAATCAATGGCAGATAGCAAGTGCCAGAGAATGAACAAAATGGTTCCTGAACCACTTACCCGAGTTTTAGTGGTGTACCTAAAGATGTCATTCCTGGAGTTCACAGTATAGTAAATTATTCTAAAGCATATGCTCCACTAGAATTTTTATCTTAAAATAATTCAATTCTGGTTCACATACGGGCAGGGTCAGATGGCCTGCAGGAAGAAGGCCAGCTAAATTTCCATGATTCATGGTCACTAGGCAATGTCTAGTTCAGTTGATCATTCATACTGGCATATGTCCCAAGTATAGGTCATCCCAGTTATGGATAATCTAACTGCCCTTAATAAGACTAAAAGATAGTCTTACTCTGCCTCCAGATAATTTGAAGCCTGTGAGTTTAAGTGTCTAGAAGGGATCACTCCAGGGAATGCTATCTTAGAGACAGATTTCTTCTTAATCTTGAAAACAATCATCTTTGAACAGTTTAGATTTGGAATGGAAGATAAGGGATGAAATTATAAAATCACAAAATGTCTCATCATAGATTTAACCTCCGTTTTTCTTAAAATTTATGTTCTCACAATTAGAAGTAGCTTCCCAGGTGGCTCAGTGGTAAAGAATCTTTCTACAATGCGGGAGACACAGGAGACATGGGTTCGATCCCTGGTTGGGAAGATCCTCTGGAGAAGGAAATGGCAACCCACTCCAGTAGTCTTGCCTGGGAAATCCCATGGACAGAGAAACCTGGCGGGCTACAGTCCAGGGGGTCACAAAAAGTCAGACATGACTGAGCACTCAGGCACGCACATAGAGGTCTTTGAACCTTAACCATATCTGTGTGCAGGAGATGTTAACTCCTATTCCAAGGCTCTTTACCTGATGGGTTCCTTCTTCCTTAGATCAAACCAGAAAGAAATCTGTCACAATGACACTCCTTGCGATAAAGGACCACAGAGGAGGATTGTAAGGACCTTGTCTTGGAGGGTCTGATGCATTTTGCATATAATTTTTCTCAAAAGTGAGAGCAAAGCCCAACCTTCAGAGAAACCATGTGGCTCCCTGCCTTGTAGTGTCACAGGTTCCCGACCCTGTTCCTTGGCCGCCCTTGACCCTGGTCTTTGCAGAAGGCTCAGGCTCAGCCTCACTCGAGTTTGTAGCTTCTACTGTCCTCCTTTGGATTCTGCTTAGTCATGGTCTGGGCAACTGCGAAAGTCCAAACTTCACATAGTTATCTGCATTTGTGTGAAAATGCCTTATATGTCATCCAGTTGGATATCCATCCATGTGGGGATTTCTGCCAGAATATCTCCATCTGTGGCCTTCCAGCTGGGCTGCTAGACCTCTAACACTCTCACCGACAGACCTTGTATTCCCTGAGGCTGTCCATTTCCTCTGAGTTGGGCTTCTTATAACTCTGTGAATTAGTCCTAGACAAGAACTTGAGTCTACACCCACTTAGTTGAACCCTTCTTTCCCATGCTGGAATTTCAGCTGATTACAGATAACTCTTAAGCTTCCCGTGAGGTACATCTTCTACTGCTTAAATGTCCTCAGCTCTGTTTCATCTTTCTTATATCACAGTAGTTCAGATTCTCTCTCCATCTCGCCTGGCATGACCTTTAAACAAGTATCACTTTGGCTAACTCTTTTCTAAAAGGGAAACCAAAAAACTGAGCAGCACACTCCTCATGGGGTTTGGCAAGAGCAGAATTGAGAACTAACCCTATATATGCAATCTCAGATAACATTAGTTGTTTCAGCAGCGACATCGAGTGACCTGTGTCAACTGAAACTCTCGGTACCCCATTATCTCTTTCAGAACAGGCCCTCAATAAAACTTTGATTACTTAAATTAAATCCTTTTTATACATGAGCCCCTGTTAGATTTCTTCTCTCCAACCCTATTCATTTTATACAATTGATATTTTATGTCCAAGTGCAGGGACTCAATTTTTATCCCATTAAACAACATCTTTTTAGAGCTGACTTATGGTTCTAACTTGTTGAGATATTTTTGCTCTGTACTCAAATTCTGTGCTCAAAATATTTTTTATTGCTGTCAGCTCCATGTCACTGATAAGTGGACTAAGCATGTTTTTCCAAACTTTAACCAAGTCACCAACACAGATTATTAAACAAGATGGAGAAGAGGTTGGAGTTCTATGGAGTGCTGTAAGGGCCTTACAGGCTGTCATTCTTCAGTGAATGAGCTCTGTGTATGGATGTTTAACTCATTACAAATCCCTCTGAAAGAGGTGGCCGGTAGGATCATGGGTTCTATGGTCAAGTAGAAGTGGATTTCAAAATCCAATCTTTTCCCTCACTAATTGTGTGGCCTTGAACAAGTTCATTAAAATTTATCATCAACAGATGCTCATCTATAACAATACTTTCTTCCTAAGTCTTGGGAGCACACTGAATGAGGCACTGGCTGTGAATTATGGACAAGTGCCTGGCACCTGCCTCCCACCCATCAGTATTCCCCAGCTCCTTCCCTCACCTAATTTGTCTGCATCTTGTATACAAGAATATCATGGACTCTGTCTAGGTTCACCATTGAAAGTAAAAAATTCAATGATGTATTAAAATTGCTTCATCTATGTGGCTTTTTTATTTCCTCTTAACAAATTTTTCAGTATGAAATCATTTCCTTAAGGAAGGGGGATTTACAAAAAATAGGAATTAGGATTTTTTTCCTTCTTTATGTCATCTAGTAACATGCATCATTAACCTCAGCTACATAAATTCCTAGTATGCTTTGGCCCTGAACTTTAGAAGAAAAATTCTTTAGTCATCTTTAATATTTTATAATTATAATAGATTAAGCCAACTGAATAAAAATATAAATATCCTAGTTCCATCTTTTAAAGCTATTTCTTCTTGTGATGTATTCACTTCTGAATGAAGGTTTTACTTCTTACAAATGTTTCTGGGTAATGCAGCAAAGACACCTGTAATCGAATCTGCAACCAACAAGGTAGTAAGTTGATTTGGAGTTCTAATAGTTGCACTGTGTATCTACAGAATGGATATGATGAAACATGACATGAATTAACAAATCTGTCAGGAGTAAAACAGGTTTGCTGTCACAAATTAACCAATTTTACCATGATTTCAAGGCCATAGATTTTCAATCACCTGAAATTAGTCATCGTGGTAGGAGACTCTTTTCTTTCTAGTCTAGCCCACAACAGTGTTAAAGACTGTTTCAGATATTTCAAATGGAGAATCTAAACCATCCATTTAAAATTATTTTATAAGCTCATATTCCCCTAAGAGTAATTCTTGGGGATAAAAAATACAAAGCTAAAATATACAGATAATATATGAAAATACTGGAGAAGGAGATGGCAACCCACTCCAGTATTCTTGTCTAGAAAATTCAATGGACAGAGGAGCTTGGCAGGTGGGCCACAGCCCATGGCGGGGGCGGGGGCGGGGGGTAGGCCCCAAAAAGTGGGACATGACTGAGCCCATATATAATATACATGAAGTAATTACATATAATAAAAGATAACATAAAGGTAGTAAATGAATAAGCACAAAATTTATACTACAGAAAATGTGCACTACTTTAGAAACAAAATCTATTTCAGTAAGAAGTCTAGATTAGGCCCTATTGGCTTTAATTTTATAATGGAAATCCATTTACATGTATTACCAAACTCTCATCAAATCATACCTCAGGGCACCAGTAGGGAAATCACCTCTTTTATTAAACTAGATGTGTCAGGAGAGTGATGGGTATAGAGGTGGTCGTTTCTATGAGTGGAACCAGATGTAGAAAAAAAAATCCAGTCCCTAGCACTTGAACTGAAATCTTCTCTTGGCTAATACGATGTGACTGAATTCCAGGAATGTTAGTCCAGTTCAAACAGGAATGGTTTCTCATCAGTGGCTCGTTGGACATTTGCAATCTTCTGCTTATTTGTTTGTTGGATTCTTTTTTTTTTTTCGTGAACTAGGGCACAGCACTTTGATGCGGCTCTGACTGGCTCTGTAGAATGCTGCCTCATAACTTTTTCCTGTGACGCTTCCTTTCAATGATGTTTCACATGTGCTTTTTTTCCCTCTGCCCACACTCCGTGTTCACCACCAAATTTCCATTGTCGGTCCCCGCCTACATGCCATTTTACCAGCTCGTGTCCTCCTCAAATCTTAGAGCGGTTCGGGCTACTGCTCACATTTTCATTACACCTTATGGAGAAGAAAATTGACTTCCTCAAAAAGGGCATAGAGTTCACAGAGAGAACTTGATATTTTCCAGGGCATTTTCCTCTACGAGGGCGTCTCGTGCCGGTTTCTTGCACTTGCCACAGTAAGAATGTCTTCTCTCTCTTTGCTTGTGGGACCCCCCCGCCAAGCCATTTTCCCCTCTTGACTGATTTTCCCATCAGAAGTTCTTCATTATGAGTCAATAAAATAATACTCTACAGTCACATCCCCAGGGAAGGGAAGGATTGCCCAAGTCTCTAGATTATTCAAGAGAGGAAGTGGCCAGGGGGCGGGGGATTTGTTTGGTTTCTAATTTCTGTGCAAGAAAAAGTAGATTTTAAAAACTGAATTAGGAAGGTAATAGGAACTGCTAAAATCAGACTCTCGCATCTGTGTTTATAAGCTCCCAACTCGAGAAAGTTTGAGAAAAAGAAAACTTAGGGTTTCAAACATGTGCTTGTGTCTAAGCACAGACTTGGCAGCTTCTCACGTGCGTTTCACTAAACCTAAGAATTCTCATACAAGTGAGGTCTGTGTTCATCACTTTCCACCAAAGTTTAAATAGTAGGGTGCTGTGGTGATGACTCCGGTTGCTAAGACTTCATTGCCAAGTCAGAAACATCTGAGGGACAACTCCATTTAACCAGAGGCCAAGGATACCTCGGCCGCCTGAGTGCCAGGCCAGATGCCAGCCAAATTCATCAGTATGCACAGTGCGGGAGTCAGGAGCAAAACCTCCTCAGGAGGGCTCAGTCCATAGACCAGGGTGAAAAAGGAGCAAGACGGAGGACAGTAATAAGTGGCCCATTCCCGGCCGTGACTCTGACACTTAAAAAATGTCTAGTCACGTTGGATAAGTGACACTGGAAGTTCAAGCATTTACTTCCAAGGCAGCCTAGAATAGAATTGGCTGTGATTTCTTAAGGGAAGTTAAATTAATACCCTTATTCTTTCACTTATTCATTCATTCGTTTAAAATACAGATATTTCGAGGGCACCTAATGAAGGAGCCTGTTAGGCTACAGTCTGTGGGATCGCAGAGAGTCGGACCCGACTGAACAACTTCACTGGTTCAATGAATGTCAAGGAAATTCCAAATACATGTCTCTTGCCATAGCTAATGGATGAATTTAAAGTTCTGAGGGAAAAAAAAAATAGGAACCCAGAATCTATATTTGAGCAATAATAAGTCAAATAAAAGTATTTCTTTTAGATCTACTATGTGTACACTTCATATATCTTGTTTCTCTATCACACTTAACTTCTAAGAAAGGTGTGGAGAAGGCAATGAAAGGGGTGCTCAGGAGCAGCTTGAGTCACAGAGATGAGAAAAGCCCTTCGGAGGGTTCCTGGATACCCTGGCAGTTCGGAATTAAGTTAAAGGAACATAGCTTGGCCCCAGGAAAGACAGAGGGGTAGATAATTGCTAAGTGGCAGGGGGCTGGGGTAGCAGGAGTGTGGACAAAGGTGCTAAATCACATTGGTTTTGTTTGTTTGTTTGAGCTGTGATTTGAAAGTCACTGAAACCTGTTTCTTTAAATCCAGTTGCATTTATCAAGTCACATCCTGCTCATGATATTTTATGCTTATGGAAACCTTTGTAAAAAGACTCTCTCCCTGTGAGGCTCTGTGAGCTGTAGTTGTTAGGAGTAGGACTCTGAGGCCAGAACCCACTGGGTTCCATTTGAGAGTCTGACACTCACCACCTGTGTCACCTTGGGAAGTGATTTCAAGCTCCCTGCATCAGTTTTTGCCTTTAAGATGGGAATGGTAACACTTCGTACCGAGTGGAGTTGTGAAAATGAGATGATGCATGTGAGTTACTCACCATGGTAGCTAACGTTTGCAGAGTGATTATTCTATTAGCCCCTTCTGCCATCCCCAGACCACTCTTATAATACAGTTGTGTGCATCTCTTCTTTCCAGGGACTCAAAAAGTACTCTGTTTCTCCTGTGTTTTGATAGGCAATTTGTAAAAGCTAATATATAATTCGTTTAGAAGCAAAACCTCATTATGCTCTATTGCTGTATGATTTCCTCTAGCGTGCAAGTATCTGATGCTGCTTATTGAAGTAAGAAAGTACACTATGCCATCTACCAGAAGGGAGGAATTTTGAGTTCTCTGCATCTGGGATGCCATCCACCAGAAGGGAGGAATTTTGAGTTCTCTGCATCTGGGCTTCTGCTTGTCCTGCGCACATAGATCCCTAGTCTCGTAGAAATGCAGATTCTGATGGGCCAGGTCTGGGGGAAAGCCTGAGTTTCTGGGTCTCTGGCCAGCTCCCCAGCCATGCTGGGGCTGCTAGTCGACCGCCCACACCGTGTTCTAGACCCCAAAGCAGTAGCAGTGCCGGAATGGGCCGGGCTGAGGAATTGGTGTGAACATTCCTCCGGTCGTGGGTCGTTTCCTGGACAGCAGTTTTTCTGTGGAAGACCCAGTATTCAGTCCCCACAGACATGGCCAAACCTCACTGCAAGGCACCACCTTCTCACACGAGCACCTGTGACAACATATTGGAAACAAGGCTATAAAAAGAGAGAAACCTGCAGCCAGACACCTGGTCAGGCCACAGCTGTTCAACCAAGAGAAAGCGCCCTGGTTTCAACACTTCGCTGGCTCCTTTTCTAGAAGGCTGGGTCCTCCCAAGGCCCGATTGTTTTCGAAAATCACGTGTAACAGAGGCTGATAGACCACACGAGGGAGCATCACAGACTTGACTTGACCTTTGTCACTGCAGTCTGTAGCTCTGTGGACCATTCCTCACTCCTACATCAAATGGGCTTTTAAAATCAAGGTGTGCGAAGTCTATATTTAGTGGATTTGGGTGCCAGTTGGACCAATAAAACATAGAATGGACTCTGTGTCTCCACATCTTCCCTTGACAGTTCTTCTGAAGGGGAAAAAGGGTAAATCCTAGAAGTACCTTTTTTTTTAATGTTTAAAAATCCTAGAAATGTTGGACAGATGTAAAAGTCACAACTGTATTCAGGGTCCCATGTACTCCACTTGGAATTCAAGGTTTAGTACAGACACCGAGTTATAAAGTGTTGAGGTCTTCTCCTTTACCGTTGCTCGTGCCTATTTCTCTAACATTGCTCCTGGGGTGTTGCTTGCCCTGGCCTGGTGACAACAGATGAAGTGCTACACTAGGAACATAGTCCACCAAAGGTTCTCCCTGCTTCGCAGATGCAAATACAAACTTTTGACCTCCGTATAGTCCAGGTAGCTTTCCCACAGTCGGTCCGAAAAGCAAACTTACTGATTTATTTCTGAATCCCTCACCCAGCTCCAGCAAAATACTGGATATTTTAAATAAATGACAGTGAAAGGTACAACAAGGATTTATGAAAAGCATGCTTAGTAGGTTATAGAAATAGAGAAAAATAATAATGTAAAAAATGCAAAGTCAAGGGAGGAGTATGTGGAACTATGTCGTTTCAGTACAGTTTTACAGTAAACCTAAAACGGCTCTAAAAAATAATGGTCGGTTAATAAAAGAAATGCAAAGCTCATCACCTTGGAAAATATAAGCAGATATGCTAAATACAGAAGCTCTAGAAAGGATGTTTAAGAAGAAAGGGCTTCCGGAAAGTTTCCTATTATTGCACCACCATTAACTGGTATAATGAAAAAAAAAAAATCCTGCTCCTCTGGTAGATGGTAAGGTGCTCCCCCACCCCATTGCTTCTCCAGCAAGAAAGAACATTCTGGAATGAGCTTACAGTAAGGCCTGGGTTTGAATCCCAGGTCTGCTTTCCCACTAGCTATGTGGCTTTGGGCAAGCTACTTAACAGCTTTGGCTGTTAGTTTTCTCATCTGTAAAACAGTGTTCCTGTGACATGAGCATAATGGAGTTATTATGAGGATTAGATGAAATATTGTAAATGAAACCACTAGCCATAGTCAATGCTTAGCAAATGTTAGTTGAAATTAATCAGCTTCTGGTAGCAATGCCCTGCTTTTGTGGTTTAATTCTCTGAAGAGGTGTGTTGGGTCAGTTCGATGGAAAGTCACTTGGTGGGGAAAGAAACTTGGAGAGGGATAAAGATTGCTTATATGCAAGTACATACCTAGACATCTGCCTGACGCACTGAAGTCCCCCAACAGATATTTGTTAAATGCAAAAAGTTCTGGACCAAGAGTGTCCAGATTGATTGATTTTGTTCTCAGAAGCATTGCTTCGAACCTCACAATTTCCAAAGCGTATTTATACCTATTTAATAAGATAAACCAAAACCTAGGAGGAAGGTAGGAAAGATCTTAGATTCTATTTTGTAGAAGTGGAAACTGAGGTACATAGAGAATCACACCAAAAAATCTATCAAAAGAACAGAATTAGAATTCAGCTCTTCTAATTTAACATCAGTTTTTCCACTGTATCTGTTGAAAGTTAGCATGTCTTTTTTCCCTATACCCACCAGTTGGGGGGGTGGGGGGGCTGCATTTTAAGCACTTAAGAAACCATAGATGAGTCATAAGCCTGAGTTGGAAATTTGCAATATAAGGGAAGATTTGCTGCATTAGATAGTGGTTGCTCTTGATGCTGCATGAAGAAAAGGTGGCTGAGAACAAATGTAGAGAAGAATCGATTGGTGACCATGCATTTCACAAAAGCATTGAAAGAGTCTTACTCGTTCCTTTTCAGGCTGAGATTTGATGGTCACTGATGGCCAACAGCATGCATTGGCTAGTGCACAGGCCACCAGAGGCAAATCTTCTGCTTTAATGACAGTTGTCTATATACAGTGTCAAGTCTGTTTTGACACTTGTCCAAAAGCTACATTTTTTTACCTCTTATGCTTGTTTTCAAATAATATATTTATATTTGAAAAGTTTGATAAGATGGGGTGGTGGGGAGTATGGCAGAGCAAAGAGAAGAAAGATAAGAAAGGTTTTCCTAGTAATGGAAGGTTTTCTTGGTTATTGCAATAGTTGCACAAACTGTACCAGCTGATGTTTGTATAGGTCTAGCAGAAAAGTAGAATTTTTTTTTTTAATGTTTTTGTAACATATGTAAGACTGTAAACGTCATCTTGATCTGGAGGTTGGCCAACTCCCAAATATCTCCTAATGGAGGAGCAGGATAAGAGTCACAGCTGCTTGGTGAGGGCACCTGCCTTTGAGCCCCAGACAGGCCATTACTGACGTTAGAGCCTTCCCTGTAGGTAGACTTGGGTGGAAAGAAGCAGAAACACGAAGATTATTAAGAGTTTGAGGACGGGGGCTAAAGAAATAAAGAAGGAGTTTGGAGGGTAATGGGAAGACTAGAGACCCTGAAGTCGGGTTTGATACTGAGACTTGATCCTAGGTACTTTCACCATTCCCTGGCTTCTGTGACATCTATTCACATTCTTCCTTTCGGACACGTGAACTATGTCTCTTTCGATTAAAGGATATGTATAGTTATAATGAGCCCAGGTGACCAAGACTTTTCATTTTTAAAGCCGTTTAGAAGGTAAGGTCACTGACACAAGACACAGTACCACGTGGCTGGGAAGGAAATGTAAGGTCAGGCAGAATAATACAGACTTGCCAGACAGTCCCACAGATCTAAGCTCCCAGGGACAAAAGCAGAATGAACCCTTTCTCGGGATGCTGTCTAATCAAATTCATGCATGCGTCCAGCCTGCAGCACTGCAAGGATGACCATTTCATTGGACAACGATTATGAAAATTGGATTCCTTTTTTTTTTTTTTTTCAGAAGAGGGTCAAAATTAGAATTCCACAGAGCATTATCTTCTTCCTGCAATAGCCATGTCATTTTTTGTTAGAGACCGTGTTGCCTAGAAATCCTCCTGATCCTTTTGTTATTCCTCACGTCTAATCCGTGTTCAAGTCAGCAGCAAAACTGGGTACCAGACATGTCCAGAGAAGCACAAGAGACAATTAACACCTAGCTTTTGGAACACTGGGGACGGTTAATAAGATATTGTGCCTCAGCTGTGTGTGTTTTTATGTTTACCACAATCAGGCTTGATTAAAGCTGGCTTTTGTGACTTCCTCTGATTCCTCGTGGTGTCCGGAGTTTTAGGAGATTGGTTGCCCAGCTCCCGTTTTTTGCCTCACAGAGAATCACTCCTGCAGCCATTTCCTGATCTCTGCTAGGGATTAACTGATATTCCTCTGTGGCTGGTGAAACAGCATCATTGAGGCCATCCCTGGAAGCTGGTGGGGGGGGGAGAATTTAATTCTTCAGATCATATGTATTTGTACCATCCCTGGCTCTGTCTCCTGATCATAGTCAGGAGTCATTTCGGAGAGGTGGTCTCTCATTCAGAGGCTGTATGTCTGCTGTTTCCCCAAGGGCAGGAAAAACAAGCCACTGATGTGGAACCAAGTCTTCACTGTGGCAGCCGACTTCTGTTTACCACAGAGTCGAGGCTCACGTCTTTAATCCCTCCCTATAAAGCTGTCTGAGAGAGTTGTACAAACCCACGGATGTCTTTTATTGTTTCTCTAATCACTTTTAATGTGTTTTCCCACAGTTTTTGTAAGTGTTGCTGTCTCAGCCTGGCTGTGTCAGCAAAAAAAAAAAAAAAAAAAAGGAAAAAGAAAGATTCCCCTAAAGGGATGCTATTTCAATTTATTATTAGTGTTTTAAGTTAGAAAGTTAGAGGGGCTTAGAGAGTTAAAGAATATAAAATTATAGATCTCATCAGGATTTAAATTGTATCTCAGACACAGTGTCATATTTAAATACATACAAACACAGAACCAAGGTCTCAGGATCTTCAGCCTTTCCCATTTCTCTCACAAACCCCCTCAAAAGCCCCACTGTCTGTATCCCAATATGAAAAAATGAGTTACCCCCAAGCTCTACTTTCTCCCATGGATATTCGTTTCTCCCCCACCCCACTTTCTATCTTTTATGGCTCTTCTTTTGATTAAATGTGGGCTTATGATTGCTAATAATTTCAGGATAAATGTTTCGATTGGATCCAAAGGGATTTGAAAACAATAGACACAGACTCAATGTCATCGCGGCTTCCGCATGAAGGAAGATGTGTTTCTAAGTGTGTCTTATGGCCTAGAAAGACTCGGCCGCAAGTGAAAACCCATCCCCCACAGCGCTGTCAGCTTTTTAGGGTTAAACACTGACATGCCTTGTAATTTTGGCAGTGGGCTGTCATTTGGATAGTTGTCTGCAAATGCTGCTAATGTTACTTTGGATAAAACCTGTCTCGTTACCGTGTAAGTTATGAAGAGACTTGAACTCACATATCAGCCTCATTCTTCCTCCTCTTCCCGTGTCACCCTGTCCTGTTGTGACGCAGTGCGGTTCCCGGGGGACTGTAATGCCCCTGAAAATTGACAGTCACATTCTAGTGTAACATATTTTTCCCGTTTAATAACATGGTCTGTGTAATGATTCATAATCCTCAAAGGGCCTCCTGCCAGTGACAAGTGAACTCAAGAAATTGAATACACCAGGCAGTTTGGTGGCGACTATACTTTTACGGTTCAATCAAGAGTTAAGGCAACAGTGTATCTGGAGAGATGTTGGTAAAATGGCCTTCAGCTCAAATATTCCCTTGTCTGGTTCACACATGGAACTCCTGCTTCTTCAGGCCACTGTGGCCTGAAATAGGACCGCAAAGGGTATATTTGTTCCCCATGAGACAATCAGTCCTAAAAAGACAGGGATATTTTCTCCTTTTTACCTCTGTATTTTTAGTGCCTACAATAGTGCTTGGCATATGATGTGCTCAGTTGTTACTTCCCTTGCCTGGTGGAATATCAGTCAAGAAAATAATCTTTGGTTTTGAGCTCCCATCCATCACCATCACTGCATCCAAACTCCACAAGGCCCCTTTAAGCTCTGGAAGGGTTAAGGTGACTGGCATTATTTTTCTGGCCCTCAAGCAACAAAGCTGGGACTTCTCAGGTAGTGCTTGTGGTAAAGAACCCACCTGCCAGTGCAGCAGACATTAGAGACAGAGGCTTGATCCCCGAGTTGGGAAGATCCCCTGGAGGAGGGCATGACAACCCACTCCAGTAGTCTTGCCTGGAGAATCCATGGACAGGGCAGTCTGGTGGGCTACTGTTCATGGGGTTGCAAAGAGTCGGACATGACTGAAGCAATTTAGCACACACACACGCCCAAGCAACCAACCTACTTCCTCCCCACCACCTGATGGCTTTCACTTGGAACCCCTGATGGCCCTCCCTCAATCATCATCTCTTCTAGCTCTGTTACAGCTAGGTGACCTCACTTTTTCAGTCTTCTCTTAGACCCCTCATAGGACAGAGCTGGAACTGAGACTTTCTAAGTGTCAAAACTTTGTGCCCACCCAAAAGAATTCTGAGAAATGGAGTATTCCTGCAATATCAGGAAACAAGAATGTCACATTTATCAGTGACTGCCCTCCAAATGTGAATTTTGGGGCCCTTTAGGACATCCAGGAAGGAGAACAGTACCTGTTATCCAGCAGCCATGAGGCTGCAGCCACTCCCTGTGGTGAGTGTGGAGACCAGGATGCGAAAAAACACAGGATATGGGCCCCAGAGAGCTGAGATGCATGTGAAAGGGATGATTTCATTGAACCCAGACTTTTGGATCTTCTCACACATAGAGAAGCACCAAATACTTGAGATATCTGATTTCCTTTAATTCACAAAAATACTTTTGATGTTCCAACTACCAGCCCCTTGTTGAAAACATCTACATAACCTGACTCCTCCCCCACTCCTCGGAGCAGTTCTTTCAAGGTTACTTAAGATGCTGCCTCCTGGACTTAAGTCTTAAAAGTTTCCACCAAATAAAACATAACTCAACTGTTAGGTTGTAACTGATGTTTAAGTTAATGATTCCTTTCTACTGACCAGCAGCAGCAGCACCCCAGAATAGATCCTAGGCACCTTAGCTCCTTCCTACCTCGAGATGATCCCCCTGCCTTACTTGCGAAGACACTGTTTTTTTCTCAGAAACTATGTTAAGATTTGTTGTTCAGTTGCTAAGTCGTGTCTGACTCTTTTGATCCCATGGAATTAAGTGTGATAATATATATGTTATCTAATATGCTATCTAGCACCAGGTAAGCATTCAATAATTGATAGCTTATTCATTGTTATAATGAGTTAAACTTTAAAATCTGTCTTTTGGAACCGTGAATTATAACAAATATTAAGCTCCTAATATCACAGATGTGGAGACAACATCATGAGGTTTGGCAAGCGTGAGCTTGGCAGGGAGTTTAACCCTGCTTCAAGTACCATCTTTCATCATGACTTCCTATGACTCAGCATCTCTGAATCTCATCTTCATCTGTAAAATTTGGGTCACAATACCTCATATGGTAGGGACAAAGGTTAAGAGAGATGGTGCCTGTGATTTTGTGTTCTACATACTAAAGCATCGTGCAAATCAAGGCATCTTCTTTCTCCCAGGCAAATATATGTTATGTGAATTGGGGGCAGCTTGTATTTTGCATTCACAAGAGGTGAATTATGGAACTGAGATTTCAGCAAACATCAGCACAGGCATTAGAAACTGACTTTCAGCTTACTTACAAAACAGAAATAGAGTCACAGATAGAGAAAATAAATGTGTAGTTACCAAGGGGGAAGCAGGGGAGGGATAAATTGGGAGATTGGGATTGACACCTACATACTACTATGTATAAAGTAGATAAGTAACTGTATATAAAGTATATTATCACTAACTATATATACATACTACTATATATAAAATAGATCAGAACCTACTGTATGAGGAACTGTACACAATACTCTGTAATGGCCTCTATGGGGGAAAAAATCTAAAACAGAGTGGGCATATGTATATGTATAACTGATTCACTTGGCCCTACAGAAACTAATACAACATTGTGAATCAACTATACTCCAATAAAAATTAATTAAAAAAAAAACACACCTGACTTTCCATTTCCTTGGTGTGTTAAGGGCAAAACAGACTGAAGCACGACAGTAGAGGAAGGAAGTCCTGTGCCGCCCAGGCCTGCCTTCGCCCCATCCCCCAGGGTATGACAGGGTCTGTGGGCCCCCTCGAGGCTTCTGCACCCAGGGGCTATGCTGGCAGTTTGTTTTGTACACGATTTAAAAAAAAAAATCCAACTAGAGCCAGGGAGATTTTTGTTGGCTTGCATGTGAGATATGTTTTTAAATTGCAGAACAAAGTTTAATTTGGTTTCCATGTCCCTTGATGAGGAATAGCATCTCTACTGCAAGAAAACCTGACACTCCTTTATTCTTGCAAGGATGGTCAAAATTTTCTGGGTCACAAAACAAGCACGAGAGGAAGAAATGAAAGTGCACGCAAGACACTTGAAACAAATATTCCTCTGTGGTCATTATTAGAAGGCTTGGACTAAGAAGCTGTCAGCCCTAGGAGTTTGGGCCATCCTTCCCTCTAGTTTTCCCTGGCTGCTTTGTTCCACGTCGCTCGTACAACACACGCTAGTCAGGAGCTGCTTCACCCCGTGTTTCCCAAAATGCTTGCAAACGCTGAATGGCAATTATAAAACAATGCCTTAGGGTATATGGGCTCCAAGAATATCACTCTAGCCGAAGGCCAACTCAAGAAAGTGTTCCTTAAAACAAATCCACTGTCAGGGGGAAATGGTAGCGAGAGATTTGAATTATCCCGGATGCCACACGAGACATTTAATTCAGGTTATCAATTGAATGCGTTTTAGGCTTTGTAAGTATCCCACCAGCCTAGGACACAGGCACTATTCTCAAGGAGATTAGTTTCACTCAGGAGAGCAGACTCGCGGGGCACTTAAATAATAAAGAAAGAGAATTGCTGCCTCCACGTTTAGTGTGAAATTTCAGAGGAGGGAAATGACCATAACCTGGTGTGTCCCAGGGAGGTCTTCCTGTAGGGTGCACATTTGTCACCTCTGTGCCTTCCAGGACAAAAGAGGCAGACATCCCCCAATAGTGCCTTTTAGATCCTCTGTGACCAAACAACTTGGCTTCTCAGATGGCGTTAGTGGTACAGAACTGGCCTGCCAATGCAGGAGACATCAGAGATGCGGTTTCGATCCCTGAGTTGGAAAGAGCTCCAGGAGAAAGGCGTGGCAACCCACTCCTTGTATCCTTGCCTGGAGAATCCATGGACAGAGGAGTCTGCCTGGCTGGCTACAGTCCCTAGGATAGCAAAGAATCAGACACAACTGAAGTGACTTAGCATGTATGACTGTACAACCACTGAGTGAGCTGGGCAGGTTTCATTCTACAGAACAAAGGGAAAGAGAGGTGAGTGGGACCCTTCCATGGTCTGGAAGGCCTGGATGGCAGGCCGGGTTGCCTCCCACTCCTGCCTTGATGATTCTGGTGCTCACTTTCTCTTAAGTCTTTGCTATTTGAATGTGTCTGTTACCATTTTACTCCACATACTGCTTAGCCCATGGGAGCCACTCTTCATGTTTCCTTCTGTCCCCTTGTCCTCTAGAGAGGCAGGGGATAAAATGGTCACATTCCTTAAAAAGTGCAAAAGCATAATATATTAATATAACAGAGAAGACTCCCATGTCTTCTGACCCTCTTTCAGCTGATTCTCATCAGAATAGTGGGGCTTCCCTGGTGGCTCAGTGGTAAAGAATCCACCTGCAATGCGGGAGATGTGGGTTCGATTCCTGAGTTGGGAAGATCCCCTGGAGAAAGAAATGGCAACCCACTCCAGTATTCTTGCCTGGGAAACCCCATGGACAGAGGAGCCTGATGGGCTACAGTCCATGGGGTCACAAAAGAGTCAGACATGACTTAGAGACTAAACAACAAAAACAGTCAGAATGGTATTGGAGTGAACTGGAGAAAGATGATGATTTTGGAGGAGAGAAAGCAAGAGAGAAAGCTTCTGTCCTTACCTTCTAGAATCCTCTGCAGCCTTTGGCATGGCTGATGATCCCCCTTCTGCTTCCCAACATCCTTTCTCCCTGTTGCTTCCATGGCATCCAGGGAGCCTGTCCACCTCTTCTTCTTGTGAATCCTTCTGCCTCCTTCACCCAACGTTCTTCTTCACATCGCCTCTTAGATGCAGGTGGCCCGGAAGGTTTGGCCTCAGCTGTGTCTCCCACCCTTTCCCTCCCCTATAGCTGCCCTCTGAGTACAGATGACTCTCAACATCTATGCCGCTCCAACCAGACTGGCCTGAGCTCTAGACCTCTGTCTCCAGGGCTTATTTCTCAACTCAGGTCACTCAGACTCAACCTGTTACAAATGTGATTTTGCCCACTGAAACTCTCTGATCTCTTATTTCCAAGACCGTTTTCCTTAGAACCCATTTTCTTCTCTCCCGCTTCCTGAATGTCACAGAACAAATATAAGAGCCTTTCTTGGGTAGGGAAACATTTCCTGCAAGATGCTTTGTGGCTAACGGCTGCTGTGTGTGACCAAGGGCTCTGGAACCCATCTTCCCACTGCCCCCTGCATTCCAGAGCCTCTGCAAAGGGGGAGGAGGGGTGGCAGGTTTGCATAGGCGAGAAGCTCACAAGAGATAGCTTGTAAATGCCAAAAATGACTGCGCTGGTGTGTGTACGGAGGGGAAGGATGTCAGGGAGGAAATACATTCTTAGCATCCATGGCAGTTGCATAAAGGATGCCCGTTAGAAAGACATCCACCCCTGGCATTTTAGCGCATGGTGTTTTATGTTCAGAGAGGTTGGGAAACATATGAAAGGGAATTACTCGTGTTTTTCCATCTGTACACATGTGCTTTCGCTGGTGTTAAATTCTTGTTGCAAGAGTCTCTCATCTGGTAATGTACACACAGAAAGATATTCCCACCACTTAAAAAAATTATGATGATTAAAACCAGCTGAGTCAATTCATAGGACATTGAAGCAGGACAAGTGAAATGTAAACCCACGTTCTCTGGAGCTGTAAATGCTTTTAACACATGAGCTGCTTCATGTGAAATTTATTCCACTACCAGTATTGTGTTTTCATATTACTGTTCTTAAGGTTGATATTTGAGGATGAAAAAAAAAAAAAAAAAGCATGCTTTGAAAGGAGGAGTTTTCCCATAACTTTTGAAATGTGGTCATCAGTGGCTAACAGACACAGAGTTTCCCTTCTAGGTAACAGGACCTGAGCAGAGATCAGTTTGAGGAAAGAAGCTGTCCCCTTGTTCCTGTCACTTACATACTTCTTAAAAAGGGATTGCTTAATTTGGCTTCAAAAGTGAGGCAGAAGTCACTCAATCAGGAGACCCTCCAAACTCTCAATGTACTTTCTTAGGTGATGAATGTTCCCGGATTATGGTTTACTATCTCCTTTTGCTTTGCTGATGTGTCCTGAGTAATTCTGATGAGGGTTCATTGAAAATACTACCCTGAAAGACTACTCAGCTCTGGCCATGGAGACAGGGGCCTCCTGTAAGGTTTTAGAAATTCGTTTATCCATTCAGCAGATGTTTACTGAGCATGAATATTGTGACAAGCACAAGTCTGGACTTTTGGAATACATCAGTGCTCAGCAAGGACAGAGGTAGCCATGCTGTTTATCAGCGCTTACTACTCAAGCTTGTCTCTCTACAAGCAGCTGGGGGAAGTTCTTGCTGGAACCCCAAAGACAGAGAAGGTATGGTCCTGCCACGAAAGAAACATCCATCTAGCTGAAGTCACCAGATTCAGGGGTTAGTTCATCAGTCCTCTGTCTTCAGATGGATAGAACTGAAGTTGAAGGATGAAGGCAAGGGCCTTCCACAGAGACCCCCTCCCCCAAAGACTCAGAAAAGCCATTGTTTCTCCCCTCGTGTCCTGATTGTCCTTGCCTCACCCCCATCCTTCGGCTTCTGCCATTCATTATTTGGCTTCTACCATCACCCTGTCTCCAGCTCTGAGTTGACTCTTTTTACCAGGTTTGGGGGCACTGTTTCATCTCCCACTGGAATGTATCTTCGGACAATACTTATTTTCTGCTTTATCAATCTCAGGTCTGCATTGACAATCAGAGTGAAACACTACCCTTGATGTGGCATTTATTTACACCAATTGTTAGTAATTCATTTTAAAAAGCATTTGTTGAACACTCGTCATATTCAGGCATTTTACTGAGGCCCTAGGCACAGTGATACTCTCATAGTTTGCAGAATAGAGTGGGATTGTCAGAAAAAAATGAGCCAGTAATTAAGTACAATGCCTTGGGAAGACAGAAAAGGAGCACCTACTCTGAGTGGGCAAAGTCTTGAGGCATAAGCAGAAATGAGTCAGGCATAGAAGCAGGAGCCGGGTCAAGGGGAAGATATAAATACCTATGTGATAAAGCCATATGTCGCCATCAGACAGATGAAAAGAACAGTGAATACTGTGGCCTTCTCCTCAGACCACGTACAGTCTGGTGGCCCGCTTCACTCTTCTCTGCAGGGGGTTGTACCTCCTCCTCCTCTCTGGTCCCCCCATCAGCACACAGGACGGAGGAAGAAAAGAGGCAGGTGAGAAAGAGAACGGACAGGTGGAAACAGAGGGTTGAAGGAGTTTGCACCCAGTCAGATGTAGACAAAGAAGTAAAAACAAGCCATGCTCCTCTCTCACCCTTTCTCTCCACAGCTTTCAGCCACGTGCTTTAGCCAAGGCCTTCTCAAATGGCAAAGAATCCACCTGCCGATGCAGGAGATGCAAGAGATGCAAGTTAGATCCCTGGATCAGGAAGATCCCCTGGAGGAGGGCATGGCAACCCACTCCAGTATTCTTGCCTGGAAAATTCCATGGACAGAGGAGCCTGGCAGGCTACAGTCTATAGGGTCACAAAGAGTCAGACACAACTGAGTGACTGAGCATGCACACATCTGTTGTGGGGCTTCCCTGGTGGCTCAGACGGTCAAGAATCTGCCTGCCAATGCAGGAGACCTGGGTTCGATCCCTGAACCAGGAAGATCCCCTGGAGAAGGAAATGGCAATCCACTCTAGTATTCTTGCCTGGAGAATTTCATGGACAGAGCCTGGTGGGCTACAGTCCATGGGGTCACAGAATTGGACACAACTGAATGACTAACACTTTTAGCCAAGAAATCATCTTTCACCACCTGGTAATCCAGCATCCACCCTGGAACCTCTCATCGTGATGAGAGATAGCCTTTGCTCACCTTCCTGTCAAAATGCAGAGTTACAGACATCCTAGAAGTTCTGGAACTAGCCTTCATTTTCTAAAAAGCTTCATCTGAAAGCAAACTATCTGTGATAAGACTAAATAAACTCACCGCCAGTTTTCTGCTTTTCACTGGAACAATAATAATGATTCCACTGGCACTTGGGAGAAGATGGGAAGCATTGATTAGGCATTCTCTGTGTCTCTGATTAGTTTTTAAATGGCAAAACACTATAACTTAATTAATGGGTAGAAGAATCTTTTGTCACATAATCTGGGCCAAGAAGGGAAAATTGACAAAAAATTAGGATTTCCTTGTTTGTTAAGTGCTTAGAACACATCAGCCAAGGGGGCATCGGCTACATGGGTTTGGCAGGAGTAAAGAGTTGCACGCGCCTGCCTGTTGTGCCCTGACCCTGAAGAAAGGGACTGTGTGATGCAGACGTGCATCTACATTGTCTCAAGTTGGGTCCTCCTGAAGCGTGCATCTGGAAGGCACTTTCCCTGTGGACCACACTTAGTATTAATATAATCTACAGCAGACTAGTTCAAGACCCCATGGACAAAGGAGCCTGGCAAGCTACAGTCCGTGGGATCGCAAAGAGTCGAACACGACTGAATGGCTGGGCAGCAGCAACAGAGGCCCTACCACATGTTAGGTTTCTGTTGTTCAGTTGCTCTTCACTCTTTGCGACCCCATGGATGCAGCACTCCAGGCTCCCCTGTCCTTCACCATCTCCCGGGGTTTGCTCAAACTCGTGTCCGTTGAATTGGTGATGCCATCCAACCATTTCATCCTCTGTCATCCCCTTCTCCTCTTGCCTTCAATCTTTTCCCAGCAACAGCATCTTTTCCACTCACAATAATAAAGATTCATCTCCCATTCCTTTTTCTTTCTCCACTGATGGCCCCAACTCTGACAGCAGTTTCAGTGAGAGTGGTTCCCAAACCAATTAAGAATTCTCCAGCACTGTCTGGGTGACCTGTCCTTCGGCTCAGTTCTGCTGATGGTGTTGTGGTGTCATCTCCTGGTGATGGGGTCAGGTCCCATGGGTTAATGGCTCTGTCCTACAAGACTGCCCCTCCCAGCTTCAGACCCAAGTTAGCTATGCTTCTGAGTGGCTACTCATTGGAAGTGCCAAGCACCCCCTCCTTGGATTCAGTTGATTTGCTGGAGTGGCTCACAGAGAAACATTTTGCTTACTAGATTATCAGTTTAATATGAAAGAATACAACTCAGGAATAGCCAGATGGAAGAGATGCCTAGGGCAGAGTATGTGGATAGGGCAGGGCTTCCCCTATGGCTCCGCCGGGAAAGAATCCACCTGCAGTGCAGCAGACCCGGGCGATACAGGGTCGATCCCTGGGTCAAGAAGATTCCCCTGGAGGAGGAAAATGGCAAGCCACTCCAATATTCTTGCTTGGAGAATCCCATGGACAGAGGAGCCTGGCGGGCTCCAGTCCAAAGGGTCACAAAGAGTCGGACATGACTGAATGACTAAGAACCCTATGGGGAGAAGACGCAAAGCCCTCATCTCCTCTCTCGCATGCCAGAATTTCCATGTATTCATCAGTCTGGAAGTTGCCCAAACCCTGTCCTTTAGGGGTTTTATGGAGGCTTCATTACCAAGGTATGATTGACTGGTCATTGGCTATAGGTGATGGGATTCAGTCTCCAATCCCTCTCCCCTCCCAGAGTATTTGGGAGTGGGACTTAAAGTTCCAACTCTCTAACCTCAGGTTTGGCTCCGTGGGCAGCCATCCCCCATCCTTAGATGTGGTCCAAAAGTTGCCCTATTAACATAACTAAAGACGCTTTTATTACTCTCATCACTTAGGAAGCTCCAAGAGTTCTAGGAGCTTGGCGCCATAAACTGGAACAGAGACCAAATACATATATTTATTAGTATAAGTCACAATACCACAATGGTCTAACAGAAATAAAGGCAAGAACGGGAGTTGGATTTCCAGAAAAACAGGCACGGACTCACTGTTGCTAGTACATTCAGATTTGCTCCCAAGGGTGTGAGCAGATGACTTCCTACAGATGGCCCCAGTGAGATCCTTCAGGAAGGAGTAGCTCAAGTACCTGCCTCCTGATGGCCATCCCTAGAGCGTGAGGATGGGAGACTGAGGCCTTTGGAGAACGTGCTGGATGGAGCAGCAGGGCATGAGGGAAGAGAATAGCTCTTTGTTTCAGGTGGCTTCTTGGTTCCTGTTTCAGCTGAGCACTGGCGCAGACCACCCAGTGGAGCTGGCACTCTCTCTTCACCATTCAGAATCTGGGGGTGTTGCTACCGACTGACGTTTGGAAATTGCCTCTGAGGTTAATACCGAGGCAACTGTTCTCTCTTAGGAGAGTCGTGAATTCTTTCAGGCCTTCAGTCAGTGGCTTGCTGTTCTCAGCCAAGGAGTTAGCGAATAAGAGGATTGAAGCACTCTTAAAGAAACTTTAACCCAACCAGTCTTCATAGAAAGAAGAGGCCCCAGAAAGGCAGAGTGACCTGTCAAATGTCACATCGGTAATTTATGGCAGATTGATAATCATAAATTAACTCAACATGAAACTGATGATAAAGCTCAACCCTGAACAGCAAAATCTACATGCCCTAAATACCATCATTCTGTTGCCAGTTCTTGGAAAATAACCCAAGAGGGATTACTAGGAAATTTTTCATCCACCCCCACAATTAGCCTTGCTTTGTGACGCAGATGTCCTTGTAGCAGGTCTCCACAGAATCCATTTTAGGTACTTCATTTCCCTCCCTGATTGCCTTCCATAGAAGGATCCTGTGAGATTACCTTGATCTTCAGGACCCCTCTAGACCCTTTCCTCATGTGAGATAATGTGTAGTCCTGGGACTAGCAGCAGGTGAAAGAGTCTGAGGTACCAGCCAGGGCTAGTAGTTCTCAAAGTGTGGCTTATGGATCATCCATCCAAACAGTGCTTATTACAAATGCACATTCTCAGATGGACTCCAAAGTAAGTCAGAAAGGGGACAGAGATATGAATTTAAATTGGTTCCTTGCGTGCGTGCTAAGTCGTTTCAGTCATGTCCTACATTTTTTGATGCTATGGACTGTAGCCCACCAGGCTTCTCTGTCCATGGGACTCTCCAAGTGAGATACTGGATGGGTTTCCATGCCCTCCTCCAAGGGATCATCCCAACCCAGAGTTTGAACCCACATCTCCTGCAGCTACTGCATTGCAGACGGATTCTTTACTGCTGAGCAACCAGAAGCCCCAGTAGGTTCCTTAGGAGATTTTAAAGCATGCTAAAGCTTGAAAATCACTGCTTTAGACTGTGGGTTACATCTGGCCTGACCATTCTCATACCTGTGAATAAGGTGGTATGATCTTAGAGTAAGGTAGATAAATAAATAAATTTTAGCATACTTAAATAATATCCATCCACTCATTAAGTCAGCCTTTATGAAGGGCTTCCTATCACTAGCAGCCTCATAGAATTAATAAAAAATGGAGTACCTACCATACTCTATGTAATTGCTTTCATACATTAACTCCTTTAATCCTTACAACCCTATGGATTACTACTATTATGTTCACTCAACAGAGGAGCAAACCAAAGCACAGAGAGACTTTTTAAATTGTCTAAAGTTACAGAGCTTGTAAATGGTAGAAGCAGAATATAAACCCAGGTAGTTGTCTAAGAACTCATGGCCTTAACCACTACACTGAAGAGCCTCCTCAAGTATAGAGATGAGTGAGTCTCCATCATCAGTGCAGGCCTTCGACCCCTTATCCAAGGAGCTCAGGGTCTAATCAGGAATCCAGACTTAATCACATTATGGCTTATTAACTGCCATCATCCCTGGAGGAGAAAATGGCAACCCACTCCAGTATCCTTGCCTGGAGAATTACATGGACAGAGGAGCCTGGCGGGCTACAGTCCATGGGGTCACAAAAAGTTGGATAGGACTGAGTGACTGATACCCACACAACTGCCATCATAGTGGGATGAACAAAATGCTATGCAGGTAAAGAGGAAATCATTAACTGCCCAAGTGTCAAGAAAGTCTTCAAGAAGAATTCATACCTCTCCAAGAATAGGGATCCTGTCTGTATGGCTCCTTTAGCATGATTTTTTTTTTTTTTTTGCAATTATTAGATGCTAAAAATAATTATGTTGAATGAGTGAATGAATCAATGAATGAGGTGATTCATTTCAGAGGGCACTGAAGGATAAGGAGGAAATTTTGTGACAAATAAGAGGAAGAAGAATGCACACAACCTGGAGGAGTGCATGGTTAAAAATGGCTCTTGTTCTGGGAACAGAGATTCCATGTGAGTAGAGGAAAGCATGCCAGGGAGGCTGGGTGGCGTGAAGTGAGGAGGGAGAAAGAAGAGACTGGTAGTGGAAAGTCTTCAATGCCACGCCAAAGAATTTAGATTGGTCCTCTGGGCAGCCATCTTTAGGCCAGGGAGTGAGGCGATCAGAATCCTTGAACAGGAAGGCACTTCTGGAGGCCATTTGGAAGGCACAAAGTGAATTGGAATGAAGTGTACTAGGAGGAAGGCCAGACAGGAGGGGTGAAGTAGTGAGGGTCAGAGATTAGAAAGGTCTGAGCTAATGCCTAAGGGCAGGGGGTAGACAGGGAGGGACTGCCTTTGCTTGAGGTAGAGGAGGCAGGATTCAAAGACCAAGTGAATACAGGATATCCAGATAAGACGTGATTTTTAATGTAAGTGGGGATGCCACCAACTGAAATGAGGAAAATTAAAATATAAAATAGAGATTAAAATAAATAAAAAGGAAAGTTTGAGATGGAGAGAGTTAAAGAGTTTCCTTTTAAACAGGTGAGGTTTCCATCTTCTGTCAGCTTTTCCAACCTTTCCAGTGAAACTAAACTCCCAGAGGGCGTTCATCGAGATGGTGGAGGAGCATATTTGCCAATGAGATGTGATGTTTGGCGCCATCAGCCTCAGGATGGGAGTTGAAGCCGTGGGAGCAAAGAACATCCTTAGGAAGAAAGTACTGAAAGGAAAGAAGAGGACTAAGGAAGTGTTCATAAAACACTGCTTTTAAGAGGTGGGCGGTCAGTACGGCAAACAAAGCAGAGAAAAATAATTTCAAATTATGCTGGTCTAGTGGAAGAGTCACTTAGTATTTATTCAGAAGAATTTTAGGCAAAGAAAATTCTTAAAAATCCTGTGTGTGTGTGTGTTTGCTTTCTGACCTATTTAGGTGTGAGTGTCTACATGCTGAGTTGTGTCCAACTCTCTGCAACCCCACAGACTGTAGCCCGCCAGGTTCCACTGTCCATGGAATTTCCCAGACAAGAATACTAGAGTGGGTTGCTAGTGTCTTCTCCAGGGGATCTTCCCAACCTAGGGATAGAACCCATGTCTCTTGAGTCTCCCACATTGGCAGGCAGATTCTTCACCACTAGTGCCACCTGGGAAGCCCCCAAAACTCTGTAGACAAGCTGAAACTTAGAACACAGTGTTTTTGTACTGGATGCTTTGGACACCAGCTCTCCTTCAGCTGTGAAAATCTAGACATGACATTTCCCCCAGTGAATGCCAAAGAGCCCAAGAATGCAGAATCCTCCACCAAAGGTTTAGCTGTTGGTGTTCGACCTTAAGGCTTCCATGGTGGCAAGTTAGGAAAGTTTTCAAAGATCAGCGGTTACAGCTCTTTCCTCAGACCTTCTTCCTTCCAGTTTCTACTCAGCCTGGGAGCCACGGCCCTGCTGAGTCCATGCGCCTCCCCCAGAGCAGAGCAGAAAACAAGGAGAAAAACCTATTAAGATAAACACCTTCTTTTAAATTTAACTCCATATACATTGTAGCACTTATCCTTTACCTCAGTTCGATTGGCTATTTGTAGTATAACTGACTCATCAAATTCAGTTGGGGGTTTTTAGGCTGGTGTGTTTTTGCCACCTTAGTGGAAGTTTCCCTGGGACTGCCCATAGCCTGGCAGTCCTTCACAATTTGAGGGTGTGTGTGTGTGTGTGTGTGTGTGTGTGTGTGTATGTAAAAGAGACAGAAATGGATGCTGGTGTTTAAGGAGAATTGTAAGGAAATAACATTTTACATAGGATTGTTCCTTGTGTCCATTAAGATGGCCGATGTCCTCATGGTCTGTGCTATGCAAGATACCTACACAGATATCCTGCCTAAGGCAGAGCAATTCACAAAATCATAAATACTGATGCCAAATAAATATGTGGGGGAAAATGTTCAACCTCAACTGATGTCAAAGAAATAAAATCAACAATACGGTGCTATTTTTCTCAAGTTGGTAAAAGTGTTTTCAAAATTACAATACCCTGATTGCTCTAGGAAATCAGAAAATGAGATGCTGCTGGTACTCTGTTCTGAGAATCTAGTTATGTACAACCTCAATTTAAAAAAAAGAAAGTTACACTGTACTACAACCATGGCCCTCCAAGGGCGTTCCCCAACCAACCACATCAATATCTCCTAGAAACTTGTTAGAAATGAAAATTATGGATGTCTACCATAGAGGTACTACATTAGAAACTGGAAGTGGGACTCGAACTCTGTCTTAACAAGCCATCCAGGTGATTCTCATGTTCAGTAAAGTTTGATAACTACTTGGGAAAAAAAAAAAAAAAGGTTCTTAATAAGTTGTAATGTGAAAACAAGAAGAAATAGGCTACAAAACAATATATAATGATGTGAGGCCAATTTCCTTGAAAAAATGTCTATGTGTATGCATGTCTAGCTAAAATATTAATAGAGATTTTTTTTTTAGTAACAGTATTTATCTACAGATGGTAAATATGTAGCTCTATTTGGTTTTTTTCTTGATGACTTTCTGTCTCTTTCAAATTTTCTATAATAATTATATGCAATTTTCTAGTAAAAACTGTTATTTTACAAAGTTCTTACCCTTGAAAGTTCTGAGCACCAGACATTTAAGGAAATAAATAGCCCAAGTTCAGTGAAGAGAGAAACAGAAAGGATGGGTTGATTTCTCCCCTACTCAGTTGTGTGGGGAGTGTTACTGTTTTTAAAGTAGGACTTGACATTTTTTGTACTTGCTTTAGTTATGAAAGTGCCACACTAGCTGTCTTAAGCATCGTACATCAAAGGGTATGTGGTGAATGGTGAACATCAGATTTCAGACTCAACTTCTTTTGAGACCATGACGGGGTGATTTTCTTTCTTTCTTTCTTTTTCCTATGTTGTGGGATGGTGGTTTTTTTCTGTGTTGTGTCCAGGGATTGTTGCAAATGAGCATGTGCTGGTCTTCTGCTTTGGACAGGGTCACTTTGGGGCTTCGTCACAATCTGTATCACTAAAAAAATAAAGAGCATCTTCTCCACTCTTGGGAATTTCATGTAAAGAGCTCAATAGCAAGTGCTTTGTTGGCACAACCACTGAATATATCAGGTGGCCTCGGCCTTTTGTTACCGGACAACACGATGGAAAAGACAGGCCTGTGCCTGAGGCAAGTCTCTCGTGTTCTCTGGGTCTCGCTTTCTTCACCTTTAAACTGAAGGAGTTGACAAGATGATCTCTGAGGTCCCTCCCAGCTCTGAATTTCGGTGCTTTTATGACTAGATTCACAGAGGTAGAGTGACCATAACCAGAAGGCAGTGTAAAGCTCTTTGATCTGTTTCATACAGTTTGGCTTTGCGAAAGCCTGGTGGTATTTTTTTCAGAAGCTGAGACTTCCTTTCATGGGCGTCTTCCTGCTCTGGTGCTGAAAATCTATTTTGAGTTATTTACTTAAGCAATATTATCAATGAGAAATGGTGTTTGGAATTCAGAACCCTTTCCACTACAGTACCGAGGAGCTGGGGCGCTTGTAAATAGAAACGGCCCTTTCCATAAATGAGGAGGGAGAAGCACAGGTCACTGGAATCTGAACGATTTATGAGAGAGGACACAGCAGTTGTTGTTTTCTTTAATTGGAGGATAATTGCTTTACAATATTGTATTTGTTCCTGCCATACATCGGCAAGAGTCAGCCATATGTCCCCTCCCTCCCACCCAGTAGTTTTTCAGACCAGTTAAGAGACTTGGATTCTAATCCTCGCTGTGGCCTTGTCTAAATATGTTCTCTCTCTTTTTTTCTCAGCAGCAGTTTCCTCATTTGAAATATTTCTAATTGATCTGTAGTATTCTTTCATTTCTGAAAAAAAAAAAAGGTGAGTTTTTGATTGGAAAAAAAAAAAGATATTATGGGGATAAAGACAATTGTCCTATCTGAAGAAGTCCCTCAGGAAGTAACTATTCTAGAAAAACAAAATTGTAGAGTTGGAAGAAAGAACCCTGTCGATCCTTTTGAGGGTCTGAATCATTTCTATGAGATCCAACTTTTCCTTGACAGGCAACAGGAGATGAACACATGTGTTGTCTGGGGCTGGCACTTGGCAGCTTTTGCCTGGGGTGCGGGAAGTGTGTGTTTAAACTGCCGAGACAGCCCCAGGTCTGGGGGAGCGCTCTCTGCTCCTCCCTCTAACGGCAGAGTGTTAGCAGTGTGCGCTGCACCGTCAAGGAAGCACGGGAAGCTCGCTTGGCATAGGAGTAATGTGACTAATGAAGCTCTGGCTCTAGCCAGCATTCTAAAGCTGGGGTTTTGCAAAAGTTGCAAATCCCCAGAGGAAATGCTGGAGCACAGAAGGCTTGCATATCATGGATTACACTAATCCAGGCAGGAAGTGATAATGACATAGTTATACAAGCAGTGTTTTTCATGGCTAATTGGGAAGGATGGTCATTTAATTAAACTGCATCAGACCTTGGGGTTTTTTTTTGTGTCCAAGACAGCCTAAGAGCACTTCCTAGACACCCTTTCTCAGGTCGCTTAAGCTCAATTGTAAAGGGTAGGGTCTATTGTTTTTAAAATTTCTAATATGTAATACCTAGTATCGTCCCTAGAACATAGAAGGTGCTAGACCTGGAGGAGAAGGCTTCTGAGTATGTTATTAGCCATATGAAATGCTTTAAGCTGAATAGAGAGGCCAACACTTGATTCGATCAGCCTCTCATAGATGCAAAAACAGTTCTGGCCTGATTCTGCATGGATATGCTGATCATACACACAAAAATAAAGTAAAATAAAACAAAAATTTAGATTGATAAAGAGAATGGCCCTAAAAAAAAAAAAAAAAGAGAGAATGGCCCTAATGATGTTATACACAAATATATATGTAAAGTTAATAAAGTTAAATTATATATATATACATGTATATTGTCAGGAGTAACAAGTGTATTGTCAGGATTAAAGTGCTTCTTTAATTAAAGAAAAAGCCTTTTGAAAGCTTAAAATGAATATGATGGCTGGATAGTGTATTAGAAGGGAGTAATGCATTGAGTGTCAGAAAAACTGGATTTCAGTCCCCTGGTGCTGACACCAACCTGTGTTAAGATATAACTTTCCTCATTCACAAAATGAAAGGTGTGTATTGCAATGGTTATATTTCCCAAGCCAAAAATTACTCCAATTCTCATCATGTAGGAGACGAGGCGAGCTGGGTGATACAATTTGGGAGCTAAGCTATGGAAAGTTTCTGGACACAAGGATGCCATTCAAACAGAAGAATAAAATATGACACTGTGCTTGTTGACTAAAATTCAGGACATATGGATGCCGAACATGAAACAATGCAGTCTTAAAGAAGTTACAGTGCAGATCTTCTAATTATGTTTGTGTTGCCTTGAATTTTTCCTTCAGCAGAGGAGTAGAAAATTCCAGAAACTTGACGCTACTTGGAGGGTCAGCTTCCCATCATCCTGTCTCAGCCTGACGTGACCCTTCGTGGGTCCTCTAACCTGCCCCCGTCCCATCTGATGGATTCCAAGACTCCTTTGTCTGTCTTTACAGAGTCCAAAAATGAGCCCTTTAAGAGACTGTAAGAGATCCAGGCTGTTCTGCTCAGGGAATCATACTAGGAAGGAATGAGATTTATGAGATGAGGTAATAGAAATACAAATAGAAATACATTCTAAAGGAACTTTTCCCTCAAATGCCTATTTCCTTGGTGATTGATTTGTGTGGGGGAGGCTGAGGAGATTGAATTCCCTTGCTTTCCCCACCACATTCGTACTGTTTCAGCTTCTAAATGTTCCCCATCACAGGACACAGGCGTCTTCTCAGAGACTAGTCCTCAGGGATGCTCTCCACTCTCAGCTCTGCAGTTTCTAGAGGCTTTTTGCAGTGACATGTCTACTTTCCACTGACGCTTGAGAAATTTTATTAAAATGGAAGAAGATTTATCCCCCCAGCCGAAATTGGGGTCACTAATACTCACAGAAAGGTGCAGTGACTCGCAGGTTATCCTGCAGCCGTTTGTCAAGCCTTGTAGAGTAATTTATAGGCAAGTGGGCACCAAGGGTCACCCCTAGAGGGTGCAGAGCAAACTACACTTTCCCCCAAATCTGTGTTTGTGATAAATAACAGAGGCTGTATAAGCGAGTCCCTACTGTAGCAGGCACAGAGCTACACAGATTCTATGCATCATTCTATTTAATCCTTAAGAAAAATTTGTAAATTAGGGATCATTAGACTTCATCTTAGAAATGGGCAAATTGAAGCTTAAGTCAATCAACTTACCAAAGTCCATGGGGTTTAAAAGTATTACAGTTGGGTTCAAAACCAGGGATTTCCTATTAAAAAATAGAATAAAATAAGTCCATTTGGATCGACCTAGAGATTATCATACTAAGTGAAGTAAGACAGAAAAAAAGACAAATATCATATGACATCACTTATACATGGAATCTAAAAAAGATGGTACAAGCTAAGTTATTTACAAAGCAAACTCAGACATAGAAAACAAATTTATGGTTACCAAAAGGGAAAGGTGGGGGAGGGAGGGAGGGATAAATTAAGAGTTTTGGATTAACGTACACACACCACTATATATAAAATAGATAACCAACAGTGATCTACTGTATCACACAAGGAACTCTACTCAGTATTCTGTAATGACCTATATAAGAAAAGAATCTGGGAAAAAAAATGGGTATATGTACATGTATTAGAGAAGGCAATGGCAACCCACCCCAGTATTCTTGCCTGGGAGATCCCATGGACAGGGGAGCCTGGCGGGCTACACTCCATGGGGTTGCAAAAGAGTCAGACACAACCTGGCAACTGTACACACATATGTATAGATGAACCACTTTGCTGTGCGCCTGAAACTAACACAACATTGCAAATTAATGCACTCCAATACGAAACTAAAATTAAGTTAAAAGTACAGGGCTTTCTGACCCCTTACTATGAACCAAGCTCAAATGACAGGAATACTTGTAAAGGGAAAGAGGAGGCAGATGGCCTCCTGAAGGGTCCATGGAAGCAGGAGGAGCCGGGGGCTCCACCCCTGATTTAAGTAGCTCTGTGCATTCTGTAACCATAAGCATCTCAGGGATTTTGGAGGCTCTGAAGATAGTCATTTCTGCCCAGTTCACCCCTGATTTAACAACAAACTCTTATTGATCCCTTTCTATAGTGAAAAAGCCTTGCAGTAGGCAAGAGAGTAACAAAGTTTGTTAGAACATATACTGTTTCCTAATTCAAGACCATAAACACTACAGTGCAGGGCATGCCAACTAACTACAATAAATTCAGAATGTGATATTATTTGACATAAAGTGGAATGGGCATACTGAGTAGAGGCAATGGATCTGTGGCTCTTTTCAAATGTGGTCCCTGGACCAGCAGTATCAGGCCATCATCACCTGGGAATATATTAGCCATGCAGATTCTCAGGCACCACCCCAGGGGTGGGGACCAGCAATCTGTTTTGTTCACTGAAGTTTGAGAAACACTGGATTAGGAATTTGACTGGTAATTGAATTTGGCTTGCTAGGCGATGGGGTAAGGGACCAACAGCAAATTATTCTGGGTAGGTAATTCAGGGCTGCTGATTTAAAGGCATTGAACTTTGTGCTACAGGGACTTCAGCAAGGGGATGAAGTGTGGATGGCAAACCTTTTAATGAAGTTTACATTTAGAAAGATTACTGCTTCACAGTAAGATTCAAGGGACCATAACACTCTGAACCAGAACTAATCACAAATTTCTCCACTTTTTCCTGTCTTTTCTGTTCTTCCCACTCAGGTTTCTATGACAACAGTTCTGATACAGTTTGTATTTATGAAAATCATATTAATTTCATTAGGGCCTCAGGGATTCTTACAAATCAATATTTTTCACATCTGTGGATCATAAGGAAGAGCAGCCACCCTTTGCCCACTAGTCAACAGGAAACAGAAGGAGAGCTGTGCTCTTGTGTTAATTAGGAAGGCTCAAAGGCGCAACTTTGGGAATTTTCACATTTTTCCTCTACCGTTGACTTTTTCCCCCAAAGAAGGCTTTATTCTGCTAAGACAGCAAATCTTATTTCCTTTCCCTAAAAGGTAAGGCTGAGAAAAAGGCTTACCCACATCCTCTTAACAAATTCCATCTACCTGGGCATTTGAATGATACGTGTTCTAAATGAGAATTTTAACAAGAGCTGGAAGATCACGGAAGAGCAATGCCCTTGGCTCATTCCCTGCAGGGTTGTCTCACTCCCGATCATTCTAGCTTGAACCTCGTGACAGCTCCTCTGTGAAATTAAAAAATAGGCTTCATACATAAATTAAGACTTGCCAATTACAGCCTTCACCCCACAAAGAAATCTGCTCTGATTTCAAGACTACTCTTGTTGACCTATCGTCAGACTTTGCAGAGGTTTGAGGAGTGGCGATTCCTGCCAGCTCTGGACACGCTCCCAAGCAGCTCATTGTGTGCTGACCTTTGAGAGCATTCTCGATCACTCCGGACATCCCCCGTGTCACACAGGAAAACCTAGACAGATGGTCAACCTGGGCAGCATCTTGCTTTCAGAGCCTGTCTCCATGTGTGGGCCTGGTCACCCCAGGACCAACAAAACAAAGCCAGAAGACAACTGGGTGGTCCACCATGTTAGGGAAACCAACACATGCCAACAGACTATGAGAATTAAGACTCTTTCTTTTGTAAATAAACTATAAGTGTTCACCAAACCTTGGAGTCTGTAGAACTCTGTAGCACCTCTTATCCGTATAATTCATTTTAGCAGTAATCGTACTCTCTCAGAAAAACATGTTTTGTGTTTAGCCTTGCCTTCCCTACAGGACTTGAAATACTTGAGAACAGGATATGTGATTTATACTTTGTTTGAATACTAAAACCACAGCCCTGGAAACACAATAGATAATTCTCCTTGAACTGAATTAAAACAAAATGGAATACAAGAATCAGGGACCTCCTCTTGAAGTCTGAAATAGGTACTTTAGGGGTTAAAAATGAAAGGAAAGAAAAAACAAAATGCAATCTTAAATGATCAGTTAGGTTACAGAAGTTATTACCCACAGAGGTGATATAAACAGCAAATACATAGACTTTAAGAATTTTCTTTATTTGGATTCTTTGAAATGTTTGTGAACCACATATGTGAGCTTTATATCTACTTATCTATATTAATATTAAGTAGATATGTTAATGAAAGATCATAAGTATAGATAAGTAAAATTATTTGGTTACATAGAAAGTGAAGTCGCTCAGTCATGTTTGACTCTTTGCAACCCCATGGACTGTAGCCTGCCAGGCTCCTCCATCCATAGGATTTTCCAGGCAAGAATACTGGAGTGGGTTGCCATTTCCTTGGCTACTTGCAAGAGTCCAATTTTATATAGCAAGAGATAACTTAAAAGATATGATTTTCATGCCTCCTGCATAAGTGTGTCATTCTTGTTAGTTGAACAACCAGTGGTGGTAGAAGAGCTAGCATTTAGTTCAACAGAAGGCTGATGAGAACTTGTCAAAGTCCTCAGGTTCATGATTAAAATTACTTTCCTACTGTAGTACCTGCCATTGTTCCACAAACCACAGTGGTTAGACATGCATGTGTTCTCAGTTGCTCAGTTGTGTCCAACTCTTTGCAGCCCTACAGACAGTAGTTTGCCAGCCTCCTCTGTCCATGGGATTTTCCCAGCAAGAATACTGGAGTGGATTGCCATTTCCTACTCTCGACACAGATGGATTAACAATGTTTTCTGTATTTTCTGTGATTTCGTGGACAAAGCTCTGTGGTGTTTGTGTCAAGATGTTTTAGGGAAAGTCCTTCAGTTTGGACACTGAAATATCAAGCGGGACAGCCCCTCTCTCAACCAGGAACCACTCCCTGTCAGAAATGAAGCTTGTGTAGTATAGGTCTGATCGGCTCCTACAAATATCTTTGCTTCTGGAGTTTAGAAACTTCACTGCATTCTCCAAATGCCAGCTTTGAGAGACATACAAAGCACAGAATGTTTATCAGTCTCTTCTTGTAGTGTCTGGCTTTCTGGCATTTTCTTCTGCTGCTGCATCATGACGATGCTGCCAGGGAAGCCATTGGATGGCTCTCTCCAATGACTGCTGTTGCTAATACAGTGCCGAGTCTGCTCTGCCCGCCGGACTGAGACGTGGCTGGGGACTTCTCAACCAGGGTAATTACAGAGTCCACCCACCAGTGCAAGTGAGACACGGGGCCAAGAGAACACTGAGTTTAAGATTCCGTTGTGTTTTGTTTTTATTGCCTCATAACACTTAAGTTCCAACTTGGAGATGAAACATTATATAAAGGGACCCCGGTTTGCTTTCAGCCGTAATTTGTTTTTCATCTCCAACAAAGTAGGTAGAGTTGTAGTTGTTATTTAATCTCAGTGCTTCTGGATGAACAGGGGCCGTTCTTTACCTCCACTGGTCAAACTCTTTAGATGGTTTTCAGGAACTGGTTAATATGTCCTCAGGTCACCCTCTGATGAAGTTAAGTATCCTTGTTTTTCAAGTGGGAAAAAATGAAGCACAAAGAGCTGCTTAGGCAACTGGCTTGGCCTGTCAGGGACGGCAGCCTGGGCCGTCACTGGGGAGCCCTGGGTGGCGGGCGGCGGGCGCCCTTGCCTGCTCGCTGGAGGGCCGTTGCGCGCCTGCGCTGTCTGGGGGCAGCAACATGGCGGCGAGAGCAAGCCTCCCACTCAAGGAGACGGTGGTTCCGAAACGTCCCCCAGAGAGGCCTGTTCGCCGGCTGACAGTTACAGCAAGTGACCTTCAGCTTCACTCTGGAAAGTCCAAGTGACTAATTTAACGAACCTTTGCTGTGTGGTGGGTGGAGGGGGGAGGAGGCTGTCTGGGCCCAGGGCCAGTGTGAGCCATCTTCAGGCCACGCAGGGGGTTGAGGGAGAGATGCGAGCAGGACTCAGAAGAAAAGGGGCTCCTCTACCTGGTCAGGGAAGAGATCTGACCATGTGGACAGATGGAGGCCCTGGGTGACGGAGGCGAAGCGTGTCAGCAAACCAGGAGCACTTCCTGTCTGCAGGCAGGCGGAGGGCCAGTTCTTCGATGAGCTGGAAATAGGAAGCGGCAGGGGGTGGTCAGCAGAACCCTTGTGCTCTGTGGGGCTTACCAAGCAAAGTGAAAGAGCTCGTTATGTCAGTGATCCAGGGAGCTTGTTTATGCGCTGTGTTTTCTTTTATGTTTCCTCTTGTAATACTTGATAGTACTCAATCCAAAGAGGCCACACCGCCCTTACGTCTCAGACCTACATCAGCCAGGAGCCATTGTTCGGGCTGCAATTATTTTGCCCAGGCCTTGTGGGCTGGATATGTTTAGATCATGAGTTAGCTCACTGATCTCTGCTTTCTCGAAAGCAGGAGGGGGCGGGGGTGGGGTGGGGGCGGGGGGAGGTTCCTTCTGTCGCCCTTTCTCTAAAGAAGTGACGATGCCTCCCAGGCATTCTTACAGCACAAAGCCCTGTTCTAAGTGACGCAGAGGTAGTGACTGAATATGGGACCAGGCCATTCTGGTGAGCCCAAGATTTTCCTCCTAGGTGTTCTTAGTGAATTGTTACAGCCCTGTCCAGTGCGTGGTATGGTTTGGAGGCAAATGAGACTCAGAGAAATGCACGAGGTCTCCTAATAGTCTGACCCTGCCCTAAAGGGCCTTTTGAAGAACCATAACCAGCAAGAAGGCAGATGGAACTCAGATCACTCTGAGCCCCGCCAGCATTCCCAGGACCTTTCGTCCTTCACCCCTTCTTCCTCTTCTTCTTCTTTTAATATTTATTTAGTTTTATCTATTTTTATTTTTGGCTGTGCCGGCTGGCGGGTTCTTCGTTGCAGTGCACGGGTTTAGTTGCCCCAGGGCATGTGAGATCTTTGTTCCCTGACCAGGGATCGAACCCATGTCCGCTGCATTGGAGGGCGGATTCTTAACCGCTAGACCACGAGGGAAGTCCCCTGATCAGCCTTTCTGACTCACCTCAGCTACTAATCTCTGCTGGAGTTTCTGAGGGAGCCCGAGCTACAGCATCCCTCTGTCCCACTGAGTCCCAAACAAATTGAGAAGCATCACCATTCTTCTTCTAATTTGATTTTTATTTTATATTGGAGTATAGGTAGCTTAGGCAGTAAGGAATCTGCCAACAATGCAAGAGACCCGGGTTTGCTACTTGGAGAAGGGAATGGCTGTCCACTCCAGTATTCTTTTGCCTGGAAAATTCCATGGACAGAGGAGCCTGATGGGCTACAGTACGTGGGGTCACAAAAGTGTCAAACACAACTAAGCAACTAACACTTTCACTTTCATAGTTGATCTACAGTGTTGTGTTAGTTTCGGGTGTACAGCAAAGTGATTCAGTTATACGTATACATATACCCATTTTTTTCAGATTCTTTTACCGTATAGGTTACTACAGAATATTAAATTGTGATACAGTAGAAAATATCACCATTATTAATTAAAAAAAAAAAGGGACTATGGTGGGAGACTTAATTCACCAACTAGACTCCAAGTTTAGGCAGACATCTTTCTCAAGGCCTGCGCACCAGGAAAGCCTGAGGGGTGAGATTTACCTTCTGGAGAAGCAGAGAAGCACTCTCTGCACGGCTGTGCCCAAGAGAAAGCAGAGCATCAGGATCCGCACACCCCTGGCAGAGTAAATTGAGGGCCTGGAGGCCAGTGTTACAAACTGTGGGGCTTCACAGACACCTGGCAGAAAGTGAAGTCACTTCATCTGATGCCTCCTCCAGGATGTCTTACCCGGAGCATGTAGACTAGGCTAAAGTGCCCTCTCTGCTCCCTGCAGCCCTCCCTGCATATGGCTGTCTTGTCACATGTAATCCTGAATTATGACTACTGTTCACGTGCCTCTCTGCCCTGCCCTTCATTAGAATGATGTCCCATTAGAATGGGTCCCTTCATCTTTCTGTCTGCAGTGCCCAGCACCCAGCAGGTACTGGTAAGAGTTGGTTGAATGGCACTGAACTGGGATACTGAACCTCTTTTACAACCCATGCTGAAAAGACTTTGTTGTTGGGTGGTCTCAGAAACTTCTGAGAAGTTTTCCTAAGTGTTCATTTACAAAGTCAGGATAAGCACTGATAAGAGGCAGCTCTAGCAGTTCTAAAGGAAAGCAAAAGCTATAATATGTAGATAAAAGCTGCAGAGGCAGCCGATTCTGTTTATCACCGTGAACCTGTACAGAGGATGTTTGTGTGAGCAGCCCAGTTGAGAGTTAGTGTATGCGCTGGTGATTAATTGCAAACATGTTGCTGGTGAAGGATCAATCCAAGCTTTATCCAGTTACGTTGCCTGCAGTGAAGTACAGTTGACCTTTGAATAACATGGGTTTAAATTGCACAGGTCAACTTATACACATTTTTATTTTCAATAAATAAACACTACAGTGTTACACGACCCAAGGTTGGTTGTATGCATGGATGCAGGGATATAAAACTGTAATTGCTCAGTCTTGTCCAACTCTTTGCGACCCCATGGCCTGTATGCTGACAGGCTCCTCCATCCATGGGATTTTCCAGGCAAGAATACTGGAGTGGGTTGCCATTTCCTTCTCCAGGGGATCTTCCTGACCCAGGGATCAAACCCGGGTATCCCGCATTGCAGGCAGACTCTTTACCATCTGAGCCACCAGGGAAGCCAGATATATGGAGGAACCGAGTGTGTCAAGGGCTGCCTATAAGTTAAACTCAAATTTTTGACTAAATATAGGGTTAGCACCCCAACCTCCATGTTGTTCAGACTCAAAATTTGATGTCTACAGCAGCAGCAACACCTAGGAGCTTGTTAGAAATGCAGACTCCTGATCCCCCACTCTGCTCCTAATAATTGCAGTTTTTGTGAACAGTGTCTAGGAATTTGTGTTTTAACAAGCCCTATAGGTGATTCTCAGGCTGCTAAAGTTCAAGAAGCATCGTTGCAATGTGCTTCCTCTAGTGTGGAAAGAACAGATTTTCAGCGTCAAAGAAATGATAGTAAGAGTTCACATCATTTGTGAGGCAATGTTCCAAACACTGTAAGTATATTATCTCCGTTATTCCTTGCATCAATCCAATGAAATGGTCATTGTGTTTCACTTGATTTTGTAGATGAGAAGACTGAGACACAAAGCTAGGGCTAGGGTAAGGCAAGGGAGGCAATCTCCTCCTAAGGAGAGAAATTTAAGAGGGTGCCCCAAACTCAGTAATCAAGGTTAATGATATTTTAATGTAATATTTTTAAAAATCAAAAATAGTGCTAATAAATTAGTAATGATCAGGATATCAAAGGTCCAACAATCAGAATGGTTGCAATTACGTGTCAGGATGATAACAGTAAGAAGCAGAGTCAAGACGAACCCAGGCTGGTTCACTCCAGACACTGCTTACTCAATGGAGATGCCATGGACCACCTGTCTACTCCCACTGCTGTGTTCTGATTGGGAAGGGAAGGGTCCAAGCCTAGGAGCAAGTAGCATTTGGGTCACAGGGGTGCCTCATGGATCCAAACTCATTGGGACCTCAAGCAAAACAAAAGCAAGCAAACAAACCCAGCCACCTAGAAACAGAAGCAGAAAATTCAGATGGGCCCTCAATTTCATAGCTTGGCTATCTTTGAACTTAAGTATGAAAAAGGAAGATGATTTCCAAAGCTTCCTCCCAATTTTTCTTCTGGCTGGCTCCTGCTGGGAGAATCAGTGGGGAGAGCTACTCTGCATTCTGGCTGTGGGAATGTGATAATTAGAATCACTTAATATAACTGCCCTCCTTGGTCCGTCCACCTTTGGAGAGAGAGAGATTGAGCATTTTCCTTGCTTCCAAACTGTGAGATTCTGGCAGACAGGCAAGCTGCTTGTCTTGAGGGCTTGTCATTGAGAGCTGGTCACCTGGAATGCCCCAACATGTTTGGGCTGCATTGTTCAACTCCATTGGTATTCTCCCAGGAAAACTTCTCTCCTTCTTTGTCCAAATCAGCATTCTGTCAACATGGTATTTCCTAACCTGAAAATTGCATGTTTCTGCTACTCCCGCCGTGATTCTTCCTTGCTTTATATAAATTGACTCAAAGGAATATTTGTGGTAAATGTGTTCATGTGTCAGGAGACTGAAACATAGTTAGTTACAAACTGTACCTGATACATTAAAGAAGATCAAAGGGCTTATGGCTAGTTTCCACTTTCCCTGTCTTTAGTGGGGACAGAGGAGAAAATGTTCTATAAACGTAGAATTCTTGCCAGCCATGTACCCTATGATATTTAAGGTAAATGGGAGGCACAAAATTTGAAATGTAGACGTTTGGACAGAACCTCTAATAGTTGGTCAGTTTCTCTGTCCACCTTCTTTTTTAATAGCTGTAGTATTTGGGGATAAGTTGTTTCTCAGATAGGTAATTTCAAGTCAATGGAGGTCATTTCCCAAATGTTACGAAGTAAGTGCTAATTGGGTTTCTTTGCTATCGATAGAAATACGTGTTTACTCTTTTTCACCCTTTGAGTACAAACATTTTCTTTCAATAATTTATCCTAGAAATATGTATGCTAAGTCACTTTAGTCATGTCTGACTCTTTGCAACCTCATGGACTGTAGCCCACCAGGCTCCTCTGTCCATGGGATTCTCCAGGCAAGACTGCTGGAGTGGGTTGCCATGCCCTCCTCCAGGGGATCTTTCCGACCCAGGAATCGAACCCACTTATGTCTCCTGCATTAGCATGCAGGTTCTTCCCAGGTTGCCTGGGAAGCCCAGAAGTATGTATAGAGCACCTATTAGCTAAAATCATGAGGAACAGTTATATGGGGAAGCTGTGGTCTCTGCTTTTCAGGAATTTATAGATGACTAGCAGTCAGGAAATGTCACTGATAACTCTACTGCAAGATAGGACAGACTAAAAAAGAAATAGCCTATGTACTTTGGACATTCAGAGATGAGAGAGACACACCTGGGAAGGATCTAAGAGGAGACACCTCAGCCCCGTGGATCAAAAGGATTTGATAAGTGAAAGAGGGCTCCAAGTGAAGAGAACAGGAGCAAAGGCAAGGGGGTGAAGAGAGAAGGCTAGAGCATGTTCCAGAACAGGAATGTGTCCTGGGGAGCTGGAAAGAAGCAGAAATTATATGGGGGGTTTTGAACTACATTCATTGGGTATGAGGGAGCCAGTGAAGATTTTGTTTTTCAGCAGTGATGGAATATCAGTAAAGCTGTGCTTCTGAGCAATGCTTTTCAGACTTCACTTTGTGTTCCCATCACCAAGGGATTTGTTAAGATGCAGATTCGGGTTCAGGCAGGGACTTGAGAGTGTGCATTTCTCAGAAACTCCCAGGTCATGTTCCTGCTACTGGACTACAAAGCACAGTCTGAACAAGAAGGCTTTAAAAATGCGCGGTAATGGGAGATCAGAAACACTGAAGTGGAAGAAGGCTGGAGGCTGGGAAAACAGGGCTTGGAACACTGGCCCAACGAAAGATAAAGCAGGTCTGAACTAGAGTGGAGGACCATCTGGTGGAAGTGAAATGTGTGAGCTTGACAGCTACTTCACAAACTGTGAGGGAGAAGAGTAGGAGCTGTCACAGGTGACCCTAAGACCCCCAGACTGCAGACATGGGTGCCGTGAGCATGCCTCTCCCCTCAGACTGTGCTCTGGTCACCCAGAACCACTCACAGTTCTCTGGACTTGCCTGCCTATCTGCCTGGACTTGTGTCATGTGGCTGATTCTGAAAGAAATGCTAGGAAATGTATCTCTCAAGGCCCTCACCAGAATAACTCCTACAGAACCCATGCGACTCAAGTCAGGTGTTATCTCTTCTTGGATGCCTTCCTGGTACCCTCACCTACCCCCTTCCCCCAGGCCAGATTCGGTCTCCTGCCCATGTGCTCTCATGACATCTTGGGAGGTCTCTGATCAAAGCATGGTGTAGTCGGATGACATACCTGTCATTGACCCCGTGCTTCTGGAGTGTAGGTTTTATCTTTTTCAGTTTTGCGACCTCAGTATCCTAACAAGGTAGGGGCTCATCAGTGTTTGATGAATGAATGGATGAGTCATGAGGAAGAGCAGTTTTACTCGCCTGGTTGCCGTGGCTTTTGTTTTTGTCATGTCTGGCGAGAAAGGAAGTTGTTTACATTTTGAATCAAATCTAGTTTGGTACGTGGTAACTTTGAGGTGCAGAAGATCTAGGTGAAGATATCCAACAACTAGTTAGACATTTTGGTGTGCAACATAGAAAGACATTGAGATTTGAGTACAATGGCTTAGGAGTCCTACGCATGGGGGTGACAGTTAAGAGTACGGAAGGGGATCAGATTAAGACAGTGACAAGGAGACACAAAGGGAAAGAGACAGCCAACGGAGGAAAAGAGTCACAAAGAGAACGAGTCAGAGAGCAGACAGGGTCAGATGGAGGTAGATGGAAGGCAGCAACTTTAGGGCTTCCTTTTGAAGCCCTTTCTTCTGTGACATCCAATGTGAGGGACACGATTGTGTCACAGGTCACCACGTAAGGGCAATGTTAGTCCTAGAGGGCTTCAGGAGCCAGCAAGAGAGAGATCCTGCAGGGAAATAGGCTTAGATATGAGGTCAAGATCCAGAAACCAACTTCACATTCAGATTATACAGGCCTGTTTCATATCTCTACCTTTCTGCATGCATGCGTGCTAAGTTGATCCAGTCATGTCCAACTCTTTGTGACCCTATGGACTGTTGCCCGCCAGGCTCCTCTGTCCATGGGATTCTCCAGGCAAGAATACTGGAGTGGGTTGCCAGTCCTCTAGGGGATCTTTCCAACCCAGGAATGAAACCTGCATCTCTTTTATCTCCTGCATTGGCAGGTTGGTTCTTTACCATTAGTGCCACCTGGGAATCCGCTCTACCTTCTACCTAAGTAGAATCTCATTCATCAAAATGTAGGTGAACTTGAAGCTTGGTCCCAACTCCTCTGCCCTTCACTTTCCAAACTGCTTGATGAGATAATCTGATCAACACACACACACACACACACACACACACACTACTGTGTTCTGCTTTTTATCAGGTAGGCTTGAGTACATTTCAGAATAAGACTTTTCAGGCTAGAAGGCCATTTTCTCCAAAAAAATAACTCCCTGGATTTTATCCAGAGCAGTACAATCCGCAGAATACCCAAACGCGGGCTGGTGGGCGCCCCTCAAATCGTCATTAGTGTCGGCACCTCCAAGGCCTTCAGAAAGAATGATCGCATCAGGCTTTTTTATTCTCGTTGCCCAAAGCAGCATTTTAACAGACTTCTATTGTGTTTTCTCCATTCAGTTCACTTAGAGGGTGACATTTTGCCCTCAAATTCATATGCATAGTTGCTCTTAGAGACTTCCAGAGCTACATTCCTGACAAAATCAGACCTTCTGTTATATCTGAAACAACCCCCCAAAGAAAATCATCGGATCTGAATGAACAGAACAATTCTTTATGTCCATGGGAGACAGGCAGACAAAACCCAATAAAACTAAAGAAAGAAAGAGACATGGTCATGATTTGTTTTTCATAATTACTTATTCAAAGTAGAAAGGAACAGGGGAAGACGGTTTCTTTTAACATGTCTCGACGTGACGGATGAGGTGTGCTCATCAAGTGTATGCAGGAGAGATGAATGCAGGACAGTCTTGTTAAAGGCGATGTTTCATGTTGGGCGGAGATATATTTCTATCTGCAATGCTGGAGATAAACACCCGGCGTTTTATTCCTCGTTTTCATTGTGCTTAAAGCCCCTCGCTGTTCTATCAGAGTGGCAGGTGCTGTGACTAGCATGCATCAGACCTTTCTTTTCTATGTCCTGTCTCAAAAACAGTGCCCCCTCCTTCAAGACATGAAATAGAAATACCCTAAACGCATGTTTTCCTCCTAACAATACCCCCAAACGTGTCTGTAATAGATTTGGAAATCACACTGGAGGGCAAAAAGCCTCCATCGTCTCTGAGTTTATTTTCTCTTCCTAGTAACTCAGTCATTCAGTTTTCTTTGGTGCAAACCTCATCCCAGCCAGAAATCACGGGAGAGAAAGAAAAAGGAAAGTTTTAGCTAAATTAGTTGGCTTTGTTTCTTCAATTATGCACAAAAGGTAGATAAACTTTTTCTACCTACAACGCACAGCCTTTACTCACGGAAGAGTTGAATCCAGAAAATTCTGATTTGAACTGTAGAAGCAATAAGTTGGATCTGTGATTTAGAAGGAAAGAAATTAGTGATACACTTTTTCACACTTCTAACTAAGGAAGGGTGTTAATGCATCTTTGAACCATTTTCTAAGGCTATTATAAATTCTAGGATAAATTTTTTTTAATTCTAGGATAAAATTTTTTTAAAAGCAAGTACAGGGAGTGTCAAAATAAGTTTTGCCATAAACATTTATACCTCCATGGTACAGTCATGTGAGGACCTAACTTGCATCCTAAGCCATGCAAGTGTGTGTATATTTAGTTGCTCAGTCATGTCCGAATCTTTGTGATCCCATGGACTGTAGCCCTCTGGGCTCCTCTGTCCATGGAATTTTCCAGGCAAGAATATTGGAGTGGGTTGCCATTTCCTACTCCAGGGTATCTTCCCCACCCAGAGATTGAACCCACATCTCTTGCCTCTCCAGCATTGGCAGTCGGGTTCTTTACCACTAGCACCACCTGGGAAGCCCACTAATAGCAATGTTATACCCAATTCTTCCTAGTAATTTTAAGTACAAGTCACAGTAGTAAGCATATGTAGCCAGACTGATTTGGAGAATAGTTTCCCATTTTTTCTCATCGAAACCTACCAGATCGCATAACCTTAGGGTTCCAAGAGATAGAATTTCCTATAAGAAACCTGACTTTCTTCAAACCATGAATTTTCTGCTACCAATAGCTTCAAACTTATATCCCAAAGGTGCTCCTATATAAGACAGGACCCCAACACAGTACTTGCGACAGGTAAACCTTTCCCTTCACCTTGGGGTGTTGGAAGTGGATGGAAAAGTCATCCATATTTTATGTGATCATACTGCATGTCACCATGTTAGTGTGTGACAAACTGCTCTGATTGCAATCTTTTACATTTATATATGTGTACCATTTTTTAAGGGCTTCCCAGTTGGCTCAGCGGTAAAGAATATGCCTACCAATGCAGGAGACACAGGAGACGAGGGCTCGATCCCTAGGTGGGGAAGATCCCCTGGTGTAGGAAATGGCAACCCAGTCCAGTATTCTTGTCTGGAAAATTCCATGGACAGAAGAGCCCAGGGGGCTACAGTCCACAGGGTGGCGAAGAGTCGGACATGATTGAGCACACACACTACTTTTTTTAAAGCCTTTACACATCATGATTTTATTATGATTTTATTATGACAGTCCCTTTTGTAGATTAGGAGACTGAGTCCTAGCAGGTTTAAAGTGACAGGTTATGCAGCTGATTCACAGAGGAGACAGGACCAGCGCCCACGTCTCTTAACTTCTGGACCAGCGTTCTTTCTACTATACTAGGTAGGCTGTTGAAAGTTCCCAGTGTTATCATGTGCTTCTCATCTTTTCCCTGAAAAATCACAAGATAGCACGATGTTATCTGGCCTATCACTGTAAAGATTTTAGCATTTAAATGAGGAGGAGGAGAAAAATGAGAGAGAAAAATGTTTCTGTAGAGATCTTTTTCAAAGATAGGAGGGTTCTTGGGCTCCATCCAGAGAGCATGAGTGTTTAATGAGACTATTGTCCACAAATCAGTGCAGGGGTAACAATAAGGGGGTAGCTGTCCGGTGGTTCTCAGTCTCCCTCAAGGTCTGCAGAGAGAAAACAGGAAGTGAGGTTAGTACTGACAGAAGCTGCCTCTGGTCCTGGCCTTGAGGAACGCAGGTCACACTCTGAGCCTCAGTGTCATTGTCTCTAAAATGAGGGCAACTGTTCCTGTTTTGCCCAGCTCACAGAGTTGTTTTTGAGAATCCAGTAAGGTAACGCATTACAAATTCCTGGAAGACTATTCACATTACATGCCATACAAATGTAAGGGATGCTTTTGAATATTATTAATGGATCGCAGAGATTCCACTTCACTGAGAAAACAATGGAATTAAAAGAATGCACTGCACTTCACTCTAGATCACATTTCTTTCCCTCTTGAATCAAATATAGGGAAAATATTTATTCCACAGGGTTTGTAGAATAAAAGGATGCAGACATAGAGAAGGGACATGTGGACAGGGTGGAATGGGTAGGAGATAGGGCTGGGTAGGAGACAGGGGAGGGTGGGATGAATTGGGAGATCAGGGTTGGCATACATACGCTTGTGTTTCATGCTAAGTCACCTCGGTCATGTCCAACTCTTTGTGACCCTATGAACCGTATTGTCTGCCAGGCTCCTCTGTCTATGGGATTCTCAGACCAGAATACTGGGGTGAGTTGCCATGCCCTCATCCAGGGGATCTTCCCGACCCAGGGATTGAACTCGGGCCTCTTATGTCTCCTGCATTAGCAGGCAGGTTCTTTACCACTAGTGCCACCTTGGAAGCCATGTTTAAAATAGAGAGCTGTTGGGAAGTTGCTGTGTAACACAGGGAGCTCCGCTTGGCGCTCTGTGATGACGTAGGTGGGTGGGATGGGGGGTGGTGAGGAGGAGGCTCGAGACGGGAAGGATACACACACACACACACACACACACACACACACACACACACAGCTGTTTCACTTTGTGTATGGCAGAAACCAACACAACATTGTAAAGCAATTATACTCTAGTGAAAAAGAATAAAAGGAAATGTCTGTAAGGACTTAGAGTAGTACTTGGTATATACATCTGGCATCTTCTTCAAAACTTCCAGTGATGAAATCTATCCCATCAGATAGCCTAACAAATGATCCCAAGTAGGACAGTGAGCGTTCTTATTATTTGTTACTATTTCTGTCATTCTCAGTTTACTCCACTTCCTCTAATTCCACAGTAAAAATAGAGCTATTCATCAGATAGCAAGCCCAGGGCTCCCTGTCTTCTAAGGTCAGTGACATGAAGGTTGCCACACAAATATTTGGGGGATTATTTAGTGATTAAATCTGGGGCTCTGAGCTGATGAAATGCTGCACATTTTAACAATTCCACATATTGTTAAACAGAATCTCCTACCATCATGTATTTTTCTGATCTCAACCTCCCTCCTCTCCCAGATCCCTCCTCCTAGAGTTTCTGGAAGATCTGCCCATGACTAAACATTTCAACTAGCCCTGGTGTTAAACACTGATGGTTTTTTTTCCTACATAAGCATTCTTCCTGACCATATTATGAGAGTTCTCTAGATGTATTTATACGTTTGGTTTGTGTCCCTCAAGGCCCTGACTGATGTTACTCAGCATCCACCCAGCAGTGTGTTTTCAGTTGTTAATTGCCTTACCCGGTTAAGAAAAAGCCTAATGAGTTAGGCATCAGAATTTGGAAGAGGACTCCAAGCTATGAAGGGAAAGCCCAGTGCTCATTTCTTTACCTATCTGCCTTCCTGCCACAAAATTATTAGGCCCTCAAAAGCCCATCATTTCAAAAGCTGTCCTCTTCCTTTATAACCTCCAGCCCTCCCCAGCGAGAACTCCAGCCTGATCTTTAGTACAATTGAGCTAACATCTTCAGACACTGCAGTTAGGTGTTTTGAAATAAAATGTGTAATTATGGTAGTGGAAAGCTACATCTGATTCCAAACAAACCTCGTGTTCCTCCAGCTATAATTAGAGAGCAAGGTTTGCAGCACACATTTTCCCAGCAAAGCCAGTTCAAGTGAGGCTTCTGTTCTTTCAGAGGGGCTGGGAGATGCAGATGGTGATAGAATGATTGGACATTGGTTCCCCTTCCCAGTTCTAAACAGCTTGTCCATCATCAATCATAGAGACTAAAAAAGCACAAGGTATGTGTAAGGAATTAGCGTTTGGAGGTTTGGATAGTAGTCTTCCAATGTGCTCATCTCTGAACGGGAACAAATTAGAACAGGAAGGAACGTTACAGACTCCCACAGATATCCATGGACCAACATGTGCCGAAGTGAAAACGGTCTTTTAAATGCCTCCAGAGCCTTGCAGCTTTGGATAAAATTAGATATTGTTTTGAATCATCGCACACATCTCTACAACTTAAAATTCCTAATATTAGAAGCAGGTACAAGGTGCCCAAAGGCTCAGAGGTGTTCCTGTTTCCTATTTGAGGACTGTCCCTGTGAATCTTCTCAAAAGTGTGCATTTTCCCACTGTCCTTGTAGGGCTTTTGTAATTAGGCATATTTAGCTGCACCATGTTATACTGCTACAGGAAGAATCTCATTTGTCAGCAGTTTTAAACTTTGCCAAATAAAGGCTTATTGGCAAACGGCAGTGAACACCCTGATAATGACCCAACTTTAGAAAACACACACCCTGCTGTGTTGTATTCAAGCCACAGTTCTATTGAAATAAAAAGAGAGAGACAATGCCTGCTTTCAGACACTAGAGATCCTTTGTATTCCAATAAAAGTCTAAATTAATGTTTTAAAAGGTTATTGCTATTTTTTCCCATTTAGCTGGCATCATTTATAACTCTTATTTAGACAAGGTCCTACATTATTTTACTATTTCTTTTTTGCACAAAAGCTAGTATTTGATTACGTTAGATCATCGGCTTCTGGTTTTCATTAGACAAACCTGAAATACCCTATTATTAAGATTAAACAAAAAAAAATTGTTGTTTTCTTATTCTGAAACCTATTATTTTGAGGCTACTCTGACCAGAGGAAAAGAAATCAGCTTTGCAGAACCTGACAGAGAGATCCTTCAAGAGGAGCAGCATAACCTCATCGATGCTGCATTTGGGTCGCTTGTGTATATGGGTCCTTTCCTAGAACTGACAGTGGGGAAGAGGGATACGTTAATTCCTTGACATTTGCAATACTTTCTTTATTAAGAAAGAACTTTCAAAGTGCAGCATGTATGGTAAAAATATACTGTTTATTGTAATGCGTGGATCCCTGTGAGGTGCTCCTGAAAATCTACAATTAGATGGCACTTGGACCTAAGAGTTGTAAGGGTCTTCCAGCTCCGTGTTATTTACACTTCTTGGTATTTATTCAACATAAGGATCAGACTGAGCCATTAGTGGTTGAGTGGCAGCCACAGTAGCCTAACAGGAAAACAAGGTCAAGATAACATACACAAATCAGAACTCCCTTGACTCTCCCACCCATTCACATGGGAACTTTGGCCTCCTCGATATCTCCCTAATAGATCAGAAATTCTCTAGAGGCATCTCTTATGGAGGAAGAGATGTATAGTATGTATGTATGCTATGTATAGTAAGTATGTCTCTTCCTCCTGACTCATTCTGACTGGTCCATGGGACCTCAGTTAGAAACCATCGTTCTAGGACACCTACCTCAGCCAAGCAAAGAGGAATTGGGTGCCCTCCCATGAGCGTGCAGACTTCTATAGCTCTAATCACATCGTCCTGTGATCATCTCAGATTTGTTGGTTTCCTAAACTGGGCTGTGAGCAATGTGATGTGAGGGACCGTGTCTTTTCAGTGTTAGACTTGTGGCATCTAGCCCGCTACATGCAGCAGAGTAGGTGTTTGCATGCTGAGTTGCTTCAGTTGTGTCCCAGCTCTATGTGACACTGTGAACTACACCCACTAGGCTCCTCTGTCCATGGGCTTGTCCAGGCAAGAATATTGGAGTGGGTTGCCATTTCCTTCTCCAACAGTAGGTGTTTAATAAAGGTTGACTAGTATCTTCTCAGACTAGTAACTAGTAACAAACTAGTATCTTCTCAGACTAGCTTTCTTGACTGTGCCCTCGCCTTCGCCAGTTTCCTCTAGTTTTCCCACAGATTCCCCTGACGACGGCTGGCCCCACTGGTAACATCAGCTAGAGCGTGGGCACCTGCTGATATCAGCATCTGGGTGGGTCATGGCCCCTCTGCTGATGCACAGACCCGGACTCAAATGCTGCCTCATTTTGTTCACTTATTGTACTCCCTCTGTCTTTGCACCCCCACCCTTCTTTCTAGGACATTCTAGGCATGGCCTTAAGAGGTGATAAGGAAAGCAGCCTGATAGCCGAGATCCGCCAGGCTCAGCATCACCACTTTCTCTGTGACAGTGGTTCAAACTCATGTGCCTTGGTTTTTATTTCTGAGAATTGAGTTTTTCCTCAGGATACTCTCTGGCTCCTGATCTAAATGGAGCTTAGTGGGATGTCCCTTCCCTGTGTCCATTTGATATACTCAAATACGTCTGATTCTGAGGGTTAACACAATGGCAGTTCTCGCTGCTCTGTAAAACTCTTAGTGCATTAGCAGACTTTGCTCCCTTGGATTTCAGGAGAGGTGTCGAGGGTCCTGATGGGGTGAAATACAGGGCACTCAGTTAAAGCTGAATATCTGATAAACAACAAATACATTCTTAAAGTATGTCTCAAATACTTCACAGGATATACTTATACTTAAGAAGTGCTGCTCTTGGGCCCCAAAGTAAACACCTCCCCAGAGTGATAACGATATTGTCACGTCATCCTTTATCCCCACCTACCTGAGCTTGTTGTAAGCCTTTGAGTATTGAACAACTAATGAGAAAAAAATAAATGGTCAACAGGGTGGTGAGAATCAGGCAGGATGTTACATGAGACATACCTTTACTAAAAAGTGACGTCTGATGTTTACATAAAATGCACATTTATTTGGGTGTCCTGCGTTTTTATTTGCTACACCAGGCAATCTTGCAACAAACAGCCATTGGAAGGGCAGGGACAGTAATAGTCCCAGTGTGTCCCTGAAGTGACAGCCCCAGGGCAGCCCTTGACAGAACACATGGGACTGTCAGCTGTCTCTGAACCCCTGATCCCCAGGCTCACCCCAATCCAGACGGCCTTCCCGGTTCTTAAGGAAGGACACAGCACCAAATCAGCAAGTTCTAGACTCTAGATATGTCTTACTTGTATATCTTGAGTGGTGAAAGTCTTTGGGGGACTTCTCTGGTGGTCCGGTGATTAAGAATCTGCCCCTCAATGCAGGGGATGTGGTTTCAATCCCTAGTTGGGGAACTAAGATCCCACGTGCTGTCGAGCAACTAAGCCCACGTACCGTAACTATGAGCCCACATGCCACAACTAGAGTCCACATGCCGATATGGAAGATCACACATGGTGCAACTAAGACCTGATGCAAATAAAAGAATACAATTTAGAGTTGGACCATAAAGAAGGCTGAGAGCTGAAAAATAGATGCTTTTGAACTGTGGTGCTGGAGAAGACCCTTGAGAGTCCCTTGGACAGCATGGAGATTAAATCAGTCAATCTTAAGGAAATCAGTCCTAAATATTCACTTGAAGGACTGATGCTGAAGCTGAAGCTCCAATACTATGGCCACCTGATGTGAAGAGCTGACTCATTGGAAAAGACCCTGATGCTGGGAAAGATTGAAGGCAGGAGGAGAAGGGGACAACAGAGGATGAGGTGGCTGGATGACATCATCAACTCAATGAACATGAATTTAAGCAAACTCCAGAAAATAGTGAAGGACAGGGAAGCTTGGCCTGCTGCAGTCAATGAGGTTGCAAAGAATCAGACATGACTAAACAACTGAACAACAATTTTAAAATGTTTTTTTTTAAAAAGAAAAATCTTTGGAGAATAAGAGAGATGGAATTTTAGAAGCTACCTCTGGCTCCACTGCTTCAGGCTGAATCTTATGGGGGAGCTCCTGAGACTTTATTCAGAGAAAATCCAAGCTCCAGTGTGCCCTGTATGACTTCTGCCAGCCATTCTGCCCTGGGGACTGGACTCGGCTCATCTCAGCCTACTCATGCTGTGCCCAAAAATCTAAGTGGCTCAGAAGAAGTGATAATGGCATTTTCTTGTCTTCCTTTATTCCTCATCTACCTGGGCTTATGTTAAGCCTTTGAGGATTGAATAACTAACAAGAAAAATATAATTTGTCAACAGTATGATGAAATCAGGCCAAGGCAAGAAATGTGAAAATGAATTAACGTGAACAGGATAGAATCTTAATTTTCTCCCCTCAGTCCTGGCTTTTGTGCTTGCCACAAGTCTAATGGAGGCCGAGATGAACCATACCAATGCCTGGGATTTGTGACAAAACAAGAGGAGATAAAGAGGGATGAAATCATCCATGGAAGAAGGAAGCAATTAACCGCATAAAGAAAGCGAAACATCATCAGTGATAAGCCTCGGCAGCAATTTACTCAGGTTTGGGAACTTTTTGTTCAGAAGGTTTTCAATAAGTTTTCCTAGTTTTCTACAGCTTCCTTGATTCAATAGCTTTTTTTCAAAAAGACAAAATTATGCAGTCATTACTACCCACATACCCATGTCTTTATTGTATCACAGTGATTAGATGTGGGTGGAAAGAGTGGAAATAAGCAACAGAGATGGAAATTTCAAAGGTCCTTAATGTTTGCCTTTGCCTAACTATTTTGTATTATAGATCTTCCTTGACTTATGATGGGTTTATCAGGATGAAACCCAAATTAAGTCAAAAATATCTTAAGTTGAAATGCATTTAATGTGTCTAATCTACTTGAACATCATAGCCTGTGTGTGTGTTAGTCACTCAGTCATGTCTGACTCTGTGCAATTCCATGGACTGTAGCCCACCAGGCTCCTCTGTCCATGGGATTCTCCAGGCAAAAATACTGGAGTGGGTTGCCATGCCCTTCTCCAAGGGGTATCCCCGACTCAAGGATTGAACCCAGGTCTCCTGCATTGCAGGCAGATTCTCTATCTGCCTACCTTAAACATGGTCAGAACACTTATATTTGACTACAGTTGGGCTCACTCATCTAGCACAGAGCGTATTTTATAATAAAGTGTTGAGTATCTCATGTAGTCTATTGGATTCTGTACTGTAAATGAAAAAACAGGATGATTATGTGGTTAGGTGCTAAGTCACTTCAGTTGTGTCCGACTCTTTGTGCCCCTGTGGACCATAGCCTGCCAGGCTCCTCTGTCCATGGGATTTCCCAGACCAGAATACTGGAGTGGGTTACCACATCCTCCTCCAGGATCAAACTCAAATCTCTTATGTCTACTGCATTGGCAGATGGGCTCTTTACCGCTAGAGCCACCTGGGAAGCAGAATGATTGTAAGGGTATCTGTTGTTTACCTCGTAATGGTTGGCTGCCTAGGAGCTGTGGCATAACCAGAGAGTAACATACTCTGTATCGCCAACCCAGGAAAAGGTCAGAATTCCCAGTGTGAGGTATGGTCTCCATTGAATATGTATCATTTTTGCACCATCGTAAAGCCGAACAATATTAGGCTGAGCCATCACTGAGTCTGGGACTCTCTGTATTTTGGTCTTTGCCATTGTCTGGTATTGTCTTGAGAGACAAAGTTTCTATACTGTTGTTCTGAAAAGCAGCAGTCACTACTGACTGAAGCAATTATGAGGAAGTAAAAAGGGAAGATAGAGCTCCAGAAGTTTGATTTCCAGGTGTCAAGTTACCTTTCTCTAGGGTTCAGAAGAGTCTTGTGATAAAGAATTTAATGTAATTGGAGATTTAATATTCTCTTACAGATCAAGAAAAAGGAATTGTTATGTAGCCAATATTTGAGATAGTAATTGTTGATAACTTTGTCTTTTTTTTAAATAGTTCGTATACTATATTATTGTATAAGTTAAGATGTACAATACAGTTGAGTCACGGTTTTTAAAGGTTATATATACACCCTGGTGGCTCAGACAGTAAAGAATCTGGCTGCAATGCAGGAGACCCAGGTTCGATCCAGAGAAGGAAATGGCTACCCACTCCAGTATTCTTGCCTGGAGAATTACATGGACAGAGAACCCTGGCAGGCTATAGTCCATGGGGTTGCAAAGAATCATACAACTGTGAGACTATTACTTTTAATTTTTTTCTACTCTGCTCCATTTATAGTTATTATAAAATATTGGCTATATTTCCCATGTTATACAAAACACCCTTGTAGTTTATTTTATACCTAATACCTTAGTCCTCTACCCCTGTACTGCCTCTCCCTGCTTCCCTCCCTCGGTGGTGACCACTAGTTTGTTCTCTATATCCATGAGCCTTTTTTTTTTATTCACTAGTTCACTGTATTTTCTAGATTCAACATATAAGTGATATCATGCAGTGATATCTTTTCCTGTCTGACTTATTTCAATTAACATAATTCCTTCCAAATACATCCATGTTCCTGCAAATGGCAAAATTTCCTTCTTCTTTATGGCTGAGTAGTATTCCTTTCTACATATGTACTACATTTTCTTCATTCATTCCTCTATTGATGGACCCTTAGATTGTTTCATATCTTGGCAATTGTAAATAATGCTGTTATGAACATTGGGATGCATGTATCTTTTCAAATTAGTGTTTGGGGTTGTTTTTTCTTTCAGTTATACACCCAGGAGTGGAATTGTTGGGTCACATGGTAGTTCTATTCTTAGTTTTTCGAGAAACCTCCATACCTGTTTTCCACAGTGATTGCACCAATTTACATTTCCACCACCAATACCACTGTCTTTTATCACAGACTGTGGATGATAAGCCTAATATATCTGATTTGTGTACAGATTTGTGTTAGGAGAGCTAATTTGGCCCATGGTACATTATGAATATATATGGGGGGGGGTTCTATTAGAACATGGTTCTTGCATATTCCATTTTTAAGGAACTGTAAGCATCAAATGACATCCTAGGCAACAAAAGTTGCAGGATGATTAAGTAACTATTTTCAAGAGTTCTGGAGTTACTATATGAAGAAAGTGTAACCAACTACTTTTCACCTTCTTGGAAGAAGGAAGAAGAAACAACTTAAATTTTAGAATGGGTTGTGAAATCGTTCTCATCAGCATCGTATGGTAGAGGACAGGACTCTTCCCCAAGTGTTTGAGAAAGGTAGTGATGGGACTCAGTAGCCTAGAACAATGTAAAGTTTTCCCAAGATTCACAAGTTTGAGGGGGGTCGTAGAAACCCACTGGTCTCTAACTAGGAAGCTTCTCGGGCCCTTCTTGTGCTGTGGTTCACAGGTTCTTCCTGCTCGGGCATTCATAAGTGAGGGTGCATTATCAAACCCATCCCCTGGTGGTTCATTCACCCAGCAACATTATTCACAACTCCCCCCATCTTTCTCACCCTCTCCAACACACAGGCCGACCACTTGGGGGTAAGGAAAACAGGAAGACTGAAATAAGATCTCCCATTAGCAGCCATTAGGAGCTCAACAGCCACTGAAATAGATTTTTCATAAATTTCCTGAGTAGCCTTGTGGAACCCAAGATAAGGAGTAGTTTTTGCTCCTTCTTTTACAGATGGCATTAATAACTTCCTTTGACCACAAAGCTTTAGAGCTAGGAATGAAGCAAAGATCTCCAAGTCCAGGGACAGTAACATGAGCTCAGGTGGCTGTCTGGAAATTAGCACTTGAAGAGGGTGACTAAGGAGGAGGCTTTGGGGAGAGAGAAAACTAATATGGGTATCAACATGGAATAAAGGAAAGCATATTTTTTCTTCATTGCTTCATATGCCATTTTGCTTCACTTCACCGTTTTCAGACTTTGCATTTTTTCTTACAATAGAAGGATCTTAAGTCATATAAAAAGAAGAATCTTATATTTTTATTACCCTAGATGTATTAAGGCTTCTTTGGGCCCTAATAACTCTAAGGTGAATAACATTTACCATAGCCATTTCTGAATCATGCTGTCCAAAATGGGAATCACAGAGGCCAAAGCACAATTATAACACAATTCCTTGATGGGTATAGGAATATTGTCGGGAACAGTATGGGAAGGGAATTTATTTGATGGAAAGAGACTGCCTTTTTGATATGATTAGTACATTAAAAAGGTTGTTTATAAATAAAGGAGTGAAGTATTAAAGGCCAATATATTTAATAATCTTCAGGGTTAGCCCAATTCTAGTTTTCTAACTTGCTCATCATAATACACATTAGCTATGGGATTAATATGGGCCATAAACACCCATACAGTTTTCTCCACTCTCTCTCTCCCTCCTACCTCCTCCTCTCTCTCTCTCTCTCTCACACACACACACACACACACACAGTGTGTGTAGTATGTTAGGCTGGTGACTGGATGGTCAGTGAGTTTGTGGACAATACAATGCTTGTTATTCTTCTCTCTGAGAGGCAAGAAACAAAGGAATTCCACAGCTTAGATCATGTGAGGAAGCTCTTTCTGGCTCCCAGTAAATGTGTCGTCCAGTTCTCAAAATGCACCAGGCTAAAGTAAACTTAGACTCTTATCCAAAGTCTTTGCTGAGAAAACAAAAGGAATTAGGTTTTCCCTAAAGATTTTCCTAAACCAGTCAGATTTGCTTCTTTTGATCCAGGCGTATTAAAGACAGCAAAGAGAAATTTAGTCTTGGGAATTACTATTTTAAACAAAGGCCGAAAACAGTGGTGTCTATTTTTAAAGCCTCCTCCTTCCTCTCCAGTAACCAAGCGCAAGGTAATTTGAATTCTGTTTCCAGTTAAGACGGTTAACTTGATTCTACTCTACAATTCAGTGGTCTCTCCTTTATACTTGATTTCTATGATATTAAGTATACACAACATTTCCTTTCCTTTTAACCCGGTTTCCAATTACACTTTTCTGTGTATCTGAAATCTGTACTGTGACCTGCCTGAACTCATGGAAAGTTGACGACAGTGAAAGAGAATTGTTGTAGTTAAACTTCCTGATGGCACTTTTTAAAAACAGCAGTGGAAGAAAAAAAATAACAGGGCACTCGTCAGATGTGATTTTTGGCAGACATTTCACTTGGACTGTTCAGGGTATCCCCAGAAATTACAAACCCTCAGAGGTGTTCAGGGTACAGTAAATCAAGCAAGATAAATTATTTTAATGTTCAACTTATTGATTCAGTTTCTTTCTCTGCAAGTTTTTAGTAACATGGATTTCAATCTAAATGAAAGGTCAGCTTTGAAGTAAGTGTAAAGATATTTACAGGAAATGAAGCAGAAAGTGAGCTTTCATGCATTTTCAAATGTGTCTATTATTCAGGGGAAAATGAACTGTGTCATCAGTCAAAAGAACAACAGATGCCTACCTTTTTACATTAAAGTTAAATGAATACCTACCATACCAGTAGTATGCTATTAACTCTGAAATTTGAAATTCACTAAGGTATGTTTTCCCCAACTTTGCTGTGAAAACAGGAAATAAACAACTGTGAATTAAGCTTCTAAGTAAATATGTAGCAGTTGTAGTTTGGGGGGAGACAAGGAAGACTGCCAAGATGAAATCATCATGGTGGATTTTTTTTCCAGTGTAGGATGCTAACTAGACATTTGTGACAACGACATAATCAACAACATCTTTAAATATTTAATTTCTTGTCAGTTGTTATCTAAATTGACTTCAATTCATGTTTATGTAAGTGTGTATGTATTATGTGCATGTGTATAACTAGATCTGTCAGAGGGAAGTGGCAAATTGAAACAATTATGTGGCTCATTCTGCAGGGTAAAAAGAGGAAGAGGAGAAACCTGATGGTGAGGAAAAAGACAATTTAGAAAATTATAATTTACCGTATAGCTTTATATTTAGGTATTGTTTGGACTTCCTCCAATAATATGTCTACCTACAAATCTTGTACTCCTTCCTACCCCAGGTCATCAGATTGATTCCTAGATGTGCTTAGATGGACACATATAAGCGGGTTCACTGGTACATGAGTACAGGACTCCGTGGTTCCATGTTGGTCCTCAACTGGATTAGTTGGCAAGTTTAGTTCAGCAGTAATTTAGTTCAGTAAATATCTTAAAAGTACTGACTGTGTTCCAGGCCCTTAGCTTGGTGCAGGGGCCACAGTTCATTTTATTATAATCTGTAATGTGTTTGTCGTTAAAATGATCCCCTGGTCTGATGTCCAAAGTAAAAGCAGAAAAGTAAGATGACCTCCAAGCTTACACATTCCATTGCCTGACACCAGGGTCTTCTGACATCAGGTGAGCATGATGGGACTGATTTGGCCAAGAGACCCGTGACATGGGGTTCACTGAAATCCTGTGGCAGAGAGGAGGGCCAGTGGAATACTGCCCCATGGAGGTTGAACACTGACGTGTTCAAATCAGAAAGACTTGGGTTACAAGCCATGCCTCCTTCATCCCTTCTCCCCCCAAACCCCAACCCTGGACTCCCAATAGAAAGAATCATTTTGTTCACAGGTTAGGGTGCTGTCGCTCAGAGACGCGTGTCAGTATCAGGGATTAAGAGGACCTCCCCGAGCAGTGACCCAGACGAATCTCTCCTCCATAGGTGGCAGAGAACATGCCATCCTCATTCAGGAATAAAACTGCATAAATTATAAGAAAAATCAGTCTTTACTTTGAGTACGTATTCTGTTACTTTTCTATCTCCAGCACAAACCTCCCATAAAATCATTACCACAGTTTTAAAAAGTTAAAAAAGATCTGGGTTAGGACCTCAATTCTGCCACCCAGTAGCTGAGTGAGCTTGAAAAAAAATTGTTTAAAATGTCTCAGTATCAGTTTCATCCTCTGTAAAGGTACACTAATAGTAAGATCTAATTCATAGGCTTAGTATGTGTATGAAATGAGATAATGTATAGAAAGCTTTGGTGCAGTATCTGGCATTGGGCAAAGGTTCAGTAAATGTCCCCTGTTATTGTGATCCCTCTTTCTGCTATGGCTGGACAGCCTGAGGGGCTTCAGACACTGTGGATCGAATATGTGGTACATGCCTGAAGCTCACCTCTTAGAAGGAACCCTTGCTGTTTCTTGTAATAAATGATATCATGGCCAATGAGGAAATAGCAGTCAGTGATATTTGTGTCTTTCCATGGTAACCATTTCTATTTACCCCTCTTAGCTGAGGAAATGAAGGCAATTGCAGCTGAATTAGTTGGAACATGCCACTTGCTTTTACCACAATGTGGTAAGAATAGAGAATATCATGATAAAATTTCTATGTGTCAGGTCATTGGCAATGTCAGAATTTGGGGAGAAAGAGGATAGATTAATTTACATACAGTGAAACTTCATTGGCTCATTCTTTTATTTCAGTATACTATTTGGACAAGAGTGTGGCCAATTTTAAATATATAAGAAGCATAATCTTCTAAGCAAATAAGTAATTCCAGAATCTTAAAGTACTTAGAAACTTTAACGTGGTAGGGGAGAAAGAAAATAAACAAGTAAATAAATAAATAAAGTATTTCTAGTTTGTAATAAGGGCTATAAAGGAAATAAATAGGATTCTGTCTCCTATACTTACTAGCAGTATGGTCTTGAATAAGTCACAGATCCATGGAATAATAGAATCTGAAGCCATCTTAGAGATCATTACAAAGGCTTTATGAACTGTAAGGCACTAAACACATGGGAAGAATGGTTATCAGTAGTTTATAATTGTCGCTCAGTCATGTCCGACTCTTTTGCGACCCCATGGACTGTAGCCTATCAGGGTCCTCTGTCCATGGCATTCTCCAGGCAAGAATACTGAAATGGGTTGCCATTTCCTTCTCCAGGGGATCTTCCCAACCCAGGGATTGAACCCAGGTCGCCCACATTGCAGGGCAGATGCTTTACCATCTGAGCCACCAGGGAAGCCCAATTTATAATTGTAAGCCTTTCCTACCTAGTAATAGAAGCAGTCATTAAAGACTTTTATTGAAAGCCCATATTCCTCCTCAGAAGTACAGTATGTTTCTTAAAAACATAAAACCCATTTCATTCAATATTCCATGTTTCAATATATTCACTATTTTAAACTAGTTCCCTGCCAAGTGGTCTGGCCTAGAGAAGGGTGAATGTTCACATCATCTTTCAGAGGGAAGAAAATCAAGGTGTGTAATGATTATATGGATTGCTATGCATTTGTCTAGAGACAAAAAAATGGCCCAGAAATAACAGATCTAGGTGCCTATGGAACTTTAAAATCAAAAATAATAAAGACAAATAAAAAATAAGAACAAATGTATTCAGCTACTTTTTCCCAGGTGATGTTCAACAAGAACTGAAATCAGGATATAGACTTCTAGAAAAAAGACAACAGCATATCTATTTCATATTAATAGAACCATTTTTTATAATGATTCTCTTGTAATTTTTAATATGCTCAATATTGAACCTAAAAGTTCAATAGGAACTTTTAATAGGAAACATTCCATTAAACATCAAATGAATTCATATCCTCACTGATTTTCATTTAAAATTCTAAGTGTAATCAGATATTCACAGAACTTAATTAATGTCTGCGAAGTGCTTTAAGTACCTTGAATAAAGGTTATCAGGAAATATCTTTATCCAGGAGTGCCCACATGAGGTTGTTTTGTCTTACATGTCTTGTATCTCACCTACCTCCAAGCAGAGTATCATGTGAATATAAAGCACTCACTGTATATTATTGAATGATGTGTCACAGTTAAGTAGTTTTATTCTAGTGTTTTTTCCACAAACATCACAGAGTAGCAGTATCTTGAGTGTGATCATTAAGTTCCAGGATTTAATATAAATCTTGCCAGACTTCCAGATAGTTCACATTACTCAACCCAGACAAGATTGATGTATAAACCCAAATACCAATTTAGACCTTTCCAGTGAGAACCATAACACACAGCAGAGAACCAGAACACCCAAATGCACAGAGGAATTCACCCTTTCCAGTGTGTAAAGGAGACATATTACAAGGTAAGTTCCTCATAGACTATGGAATCAGAGCCATAATATTTGGTAGGAACATTGCTGTGCTGTTATCAGAAAGGTAAGAGGATGCCATATGTATCTCTCCCACAGGTTTATGTTTGCAGAAGGGCTCATATTTCTATCTGAGACATACTATTCTTTGAGATTCCTCCTCTTTTATTGTTATACTGACCATCATTCACACATATTGTTTCTTCAAACTCTATAAAATAAAAAAGTCTTTAAGTTTCATTAGGTCCCATTTGTTTATTTTTGCTTTTATTTTCTTTACTGTAGGAGGTGAGTCAAAAAGGATCTTGCTGTGGTTTATGTCAAAGAGTGTTCTGCCTACATTTTCCTCTAAAAGTTTTATAGTGTTCGCCTTACATTTAGGCCTTTAATTCATTTTGAGTTTATTTTTTTGTATGGTGTTAGGAAGTATTCTAATTTCACTATTTTGCACATAGCTATCCAGTTTTCCCAGCACCACTTAATAAAGAGGCTGTCTTCCCCAGTGTATATTCTTGCTTTCTCTGTCAAAGAGAAGGTGTTCATAGGTGTGTAGGCTTATCTCTGGGCTTCCTATCCTGCTACATTGATCTATATCTCTGGTTCTGTGCCAGTACCATACTGTCTTATTTCCTGTAGCTTTGTAGTATAATCCGAAGTCAAGGGAGCTTGGTTCCTCCAGCTCTGTGTTTCTTTCTCAAGAGGGCGGGATGTGGGGGTGGGAGGGAGGCTCAGGATGGAAGGGTTATATATATACTTATAACTGATTCATGTTTTTGTACATCAGCAACTAACACAACATTGTAAATCAATAATATTCCAATTAAAAATAAATTTAAAAAGAAAACTTTACAAAATCAGATGATTATGCTATAGCTTTATAAATGCAAAAGTAATTATGCTTCCTGCTCACATTTGATCTCTTAGATTGAAGTGTGGCTAGTTCCAGTGTAGACTCACTAAAGCGTAGACTCTGGCAAATTATTGTCTGTCTTATTCACCTCTGAATCCTTAGCACTTTACAGAAGGCCTTTCACACAGTAGGTCCTCAGTAGATTCTTGTAGAAGAAATGAATGAATAGATAAGTTGTCTCAAATGCCTGACTTCATTCTGTATATGAATTTTTTTTCCTAATTTCCTGCTCAGAGAATAACGTTTTAGAGATCCTTTTCTATAAGTGGTGTGGGCGAGAGCAAAATATGTATACGTGCACACTATTAACTGTGTGTTCTGTTCCTTTGCCAAATACATGATCCTGGACTACCAGAAACTTTGAAGTGTACAATGCATTGTTTTTAGTATATTTAAAAAATTATGCAGTCATCACCATTATCTAATTCCAGAATCTATTATTCTATCAAGAAACCTTATACACATTAAAAGTCACTCACCATTGCCCCCTTTCTCTGGATTCTTGGACCACTAATCTACTTTCTGTCTCTATGAATTTGAATATTCTGGGCATTTCATATAAATGGAATTCTAAATATGTGATCTATCTTGAAGAATGTTCTATGTACACTTGAGAAGAATATGTATTCTACTGCTGTTGTGTGGAGTACTCTATATTATGTTAGGTTTTGTTGGCTTAAAAGGTTATTCAAGTCTTCTCTTGGTGGTCTGTCTAGTTATTCCATCCATTATTGAAAGTAGAGTGTACAATACCCTACTAATAGTAGTTGGAAGTCAAAAACTATTACTGTTTTTTATTCCTTCTGACAGTTTTTTCTTTGTGTATTTTGAAGCTGCTTTTAGATGCATGTATATTTATAATTGTTTTGTCTTTTAGAGAGATTAAGCTTTTCATCATTCTCTGCCTTTATTTATGCTGCTCCCTTTCCTCAAGGCTATCTTTTCATGCCTACCCTGCTAAAATTTTATATGCATTCAAGACACGTCTTCAATGCTGTCTATTCTGAAGTAGTTTTCAGTCTTTCTGCTAGTTCTGCTCACTCCTACTTTTGTATAACCATATCTCTGCTATATAATTTGTGTTTTTGTCTTTCAACTCCTAATTAAATAGTCTGTTTCATCTTTGTAGCCATTCCATACCTAGCACGGTAGATATTCAGTAAGTATTTCTAACTTCAAAAAAAATCATCCCAGTTTTGAGTGATCCTGGATGATTGGTATAAGACAATGGGTAGAAGTTACAAAGAAGTGTAATTTAGAGTTAAAGAAACTTAAGATTTTTTTCCCTTATAAAGAAATCTTGAGCCTTGAATGTAGGAATGGCAGATGATCTAACTATAGCAAATTATTCTTGCAACTAAAATCCAAGTTATAGATCTTACTTCATCTTTCATGTCCCTGGATTGGATCCTTTCTTCAAGATTAAAACAGCAAGCCATGGTACATATCATGGCTTGGCAAACTTAGAGCATTTTGGAATCTTCTCTCTTTTCCCTCTCTAACGTCTTGCCAACTGGAAGATTGTGATGAGGCATGAGGTAGGGAAAGCTGTTGAGTGAGGAAGGGGGAAAAAGTGTCACATATCCCCTCTGGGTTTCTGAACCTTGTTATGATTTCACTAGAAAAATGACATTCTTTTGGAAGTCGTCTTGAAGAAGGTTCTGTGGCTCAGTGTTGTAGGTGGCTCCTCTGGTTTAGCCTTCTGCACAAGAAGCCCTGCATGGGACGATTGGCAGCCTATTCCTGCATGGAATCCAAGTACCAAACACACAGACGTGTGTGTGCTCGTGGACATACACACAGAGTAAATGCTGGGAAAATCAGGCGATAAAACTGCAACTTTCCGCGGGCTTATATCTCCTATAGTCATTGGACATTTTATCTGCTCATCATTTTGCTCATTTATGCTCTTGGAATCATCATAAAGTGGGACAATGAGCTTGAGATAATCATTTGGTATATCTCAGCTGCAAAAAAAGCTTTTCCATCATACCTAGTAGTTCTTAGCCTTGGGTAAACCATGGGGCCATCTGGGGAGCTTTAAAACTTGCTTGTAGCTGGATCCCACACCCCAGAGACCTTGATTTCGTTTGTCTGGATGGCAACACAAGTGTTAGGATTTTCAAAAGTTTCCCTTGATGATTTTAATATATAACCAAGGACGCAAACTTGTTGTCTAGAACAGTGTCTCTCAAAGTGTGTACCAGAAGCATCAGCTCATGCGGAAAAGCAATGTCTGAGACACCAGCCTAGACACATTTAAATCATAAATTCTGGGGCTGGGGCTTAGCAACACAATGTGTTTTTAAAAACCCTGCAGGCAATTTTGATGTGTTCTCAAGTTTGAGAACCACTGGTCTAAAATGAAGGCCTCTTTTTACTAATTATTAAGTGTTCTTTTAAAAAAGATTAGTAGGATTTAGGACGCGTCTGACACCAGGGGTAAAACTACAGTTGCGTGGCCCTTACTGTACCTGCCAGCTCTCCTTCTTCACCCTGTGTCCACCTCCTGGCTCTGGCTGGCTGTTCACCAGCCCCATGCCCACGGGTTCCCTATTCCAGCACTGGGAAGGCCTTCTGGGATTATGGCCTTAATCTTGGCCTGAACCATGGCTCTTCAAAGGGACCCCGGGAGACGATGATTCCACTGCTTCTACAGAGAAGCACATTGGCATGTTGGACACTGGATTCCTATATGTAACTGTTAAGTGTGGAGCCATTTGGATAAAGCTGAGAAGAAAGTGTGGCATCTTCCTGCTGGCCTTGTCATCCTCTCCTGAGGTGGATGGGCTAGTCCTAAAGTGAGATCACCAGATTTATGTCCTTTCCAGATGAAATGTGGAGCCTCTAGCAACAGGAGAGACCAAGCCCTGAGCCTTTGGAGTGGGAGCACTGACTCCAAGACCGTAGACTACCAGAGAACTAACCCTAGGGAATATCAAATAGTGAGAACTCACACGAAGTAAACCACTTGAATACAAGACCCAGCATCACCCAACCACCAGTAGCACCCTGTGCAGGATGCCTCATCTAAACAACAAACAAAACAAAAACGCAAACCCACTCAGCAGCAGACAGGATTACCACCTCAGCCTTGCCCATCTGAGGGAAAACAAGCAAATAAACAAACACTCAGCTCGAATCTCACCCTATAGGAAGCTCACACAAACCACTGGACCAACCTTAGGAGGGCAGAAACCAAAAGGAAGAAAGAATTCAACCTTCTTAAAGGAAAGAATTCAGCTTTCCTTGAAGCCTGGGAAAAGTAGACTTCAAACACAATAACTTAAAAAAAAAAATAATGAAAAGGCAGAGAAATACTACACAAATGAAGGAACAAACTGGAAACACAGAAGTCCAAATAAATGAAGAGGAACTAGGCAAACTACCTGAAAAAGAACTCAGAATAGTGACGGTAAAGATGATCAAAAACCTTGAAAACAGAATGGAGAAAATGCAAGAATCAATTAACAAAGACCTAGAAGAATTAAAGAATAAACATACAGACAAACAACACAATTACTGAAATTAAAAATGCTCTAGAAGGAATCAATAGCAGAATATCTGAAGCAGAAGAACAAATCAGTGACCTGGAAGATAAAATGGTGGAAATAACTTCTGAAAAGCAGAATAAAGTAAAAAGGATGAAAGGAGCTGAGGACAGTCTCAGAGACTTCTGGGACCTCATCAAATGCACCATAGGGGTCCCAGAAGAAGAACAGAAAAACAAAGGGCATGAGAGACTTTTTGAAGAGATTATAGTTGAAGATTTCCCCAACATGGAAAAGGAAATAGTCAATCAAGTCCCAAAGGTACAAAGAGTACCATACAGGATAAACCCAAGAAGAAACACACCAAGACACATACTAATCAAACTGACCAAGACTAAACTCAAAGGATGTTAAAAGCAGCAATGGACAAGCAACAGGTAACATACAAGGGAAACCCCATACGCTTAACAGCTGATCTTTCAGCAGAAACTCTGAAGGCCAGAAGGGAATAGCAAGATACATTTAAAGTACTGAAAGGGAAAAATCTACAACCAAGATTACTGTACCCAGCAAGGATCTCATTCAAAATTGATGGAGAAATAAAAATCATTTCAGAAGAGCAAAAGTTAAGAGAATTCAGTACCACCAAACCAGCTTTACAACAAATGTTAGAGGAACTTCTATAGTCAAGAAATACAACAGAAGAAAAAAGATCTACAAAATCAACCCGAACCAATTAAGAAAATGGCAATAGGAACATATATATCAACAATTACTTTAAATGTAAATGGATTAAATGCTCCAACAAAAACACACAGACTGGCCAAATGGATACAAAAACAAGACCCATATATATGCTGTCTACTAGAAACCCACTTCAGACCTCAAGAGGCATATAGACTGAAAGTGAGAGAATGGAAAAATACATTCCATGCAAATGGGAAGCAAAAGAAAGCTGGGGTAGCAATCCTCATATCAGACAAAGTAGACCTTAAAAAAGATTACAGGAGATAAGGAAGGACACTACAAAATGATCAAGGGATCAATAAATGAGGAAGACATAGCAACTGTAAATATCTATGTACCCAACATAGGAGCACCTCAATACATAAGACAAACACTAACAGACATAAAAGGAGAAGTTGACAGTGACACAATAATAATAATAGTAGGAGACCTTAACACCCCACTCGCACCAATGGACAGATCGTCAAAACAGAAAATTAGTAAGGAAACACAAGTCTTAAATGATACATTAGATGACATGGATCTCATCGATATATTCAGGACATTCCATCCAAATGCAGAAGAATACACCTTCTTCTCAAGTGCACATGGAACATTCTCCAGGACAGACCACATCTTGGGTCACAAATCAAACCTCAGTAAATTCAAGAAGATTTAAATCATATCAAGCATCTTCTCCAACCACAATGCTATGAGACTAGATAGCAATTACAAGACAAAAGTGTAAGAAACACAAACACATGGAGATTAAACAATGTGTTTCTAAATAACCAACAGGTTACTGAAGAAATAAAAAGGGAAATAAAAAAATTTCTAGAAACAAATGACAATGAAAACAACTCAAAACCTATGGGATGCAGCAAAAGCAAAAAAGTTTTTAAGAGGGAAGTTTATAGCAATAAAATCCTACCTCAAGAAACAAGAAAAACATCAAATAGACAACCTAACTTTACATGTAAAACAACTGGAAAAAGAAGAACAAAAAAACCCCAAAATTAGTAGAAGGAAAGAAATATAAAGATCTGAGCAGAAATAAAGGAAAAGGAAATGAAAGAAAGAATAGTAAAGATTAACAAAACTAAAAACTGATTCTTTGAGAAGATAAACAAAATTGGCAAACCTTTAGCCAGACTCATCAAGAAAAAAAGGGAGAAGAATCAAATCAACAAATTAGAAATTAAAAGGAAAAACAGACAATGCAGAAATACAAAGGATTGTAAAAGACTGTTATGAACAGCTATATGGCAATAAAATAGATAACCTGGTAGAAATAGGAAGATTCTTAGAAAAGTTCAATCTTTCAAGACTGAACCAGAAAGAAATAGAAATTATGAACAACCCAGTTACAAGCACTGAAATTGAAGCTGTGATCAAAAATCTCCCCAAAAAAAGCCCAGGACCAGATGTCTTCACAGGAGATTTCTATCAAACATTTAGAGAAGAGCTAATGCCTATCCTTCTAAAACTCTTTCAAAAAATTGCAGAGGAAGGAACATTTCCAAAATCATTCTACGAGGCTACCTCGTAGAATCATACTATCAGGCCATCAGCCTGGTACCAAAACCAGACACAGACAACACAAAAAAAGAAAAACTACAGGCCAATATCACTGATGAACACAGATGCAGAAATTCTCAACAAAATTTTAGCAAACAGAATTCAGCAATGCATCAAAAAGCTCATACACCATGAGCAAGCTGGGTTTATTCCAGGGATGCAAGGATTCTTCAGTATATGCAAATCAATCAATGTAATACACCACATTAACAAATTGAAAGATAAAAACCATATGATAATGTCAATAGATGCAGCAAAAGCCTTTGACAAAATTCAGCACCCATTTATGATTAAAACTTTTCAAAAAATGGGCATAGAAGGAACCTACCTCAACATAGTAAAGGCCATTTATGATAAGACTACAGCAAACATTATTCTCCATGGTAAAAAACTGAAAGCATTCCCCCTAAGTTCAGGAACAAGACAAGGGTGTCCACTTTTACCAGTATTATTCAACATAGTTCTGGAAGTCCTAGCTTTGGCAATCAGAGAATAAAAAGAAATAAAAGGAACCAGATCAGAAAAGAATAATAAAGCTCTCACTGTTTGAAGATTACATGAGACTGTACATAGAAAACCCTAAAGATAGTATCAGAAAACTACTAGAGCTAATCAGTGAATTTAGCAAAGTTGCAGGATACAAAATGAATATACAGAAATCACTTGCATTTCTATGTACTAACAATGAAAAATCAGAAAGACAAATTAAGGAATCAAACCCATTCACCACTGCAACAAAAAGAATTAAATATGTAGGAATAAACTTACCTAAGGAGACAAAAGAACTGTACACAGAAAATTATAAGACACTAATGAAAGAAATCAAAGATGACACAAACAGATGGAGAGATATTCCATGCTGCTGGGTAGGAAGAATCAATATTGTGAAAATGACTATACTACCAAACACAACCTACGGATTCAATGCAATTCCTATCAAATAACCAATGGCATTTTTCACAGAACTAGAACAAAAAAATTTCACAATTCATATGGAAACACAAAAGACCCGGAATAGCCAAAGCAGTCCTGAGAAAGAAGAAGGGCGCTGGAGGAATCACCTTCCTGACTTCAGATTATGCTACAAATCTACAGTCATCAAGACAGTATGGTACTGGCCCAGAAACAGAAATATAGACCAATGGAACAAGATAGAAAGCCCAGAAATAAACCACATACCTATGGGTATCTTATTTTTGACAAAGGAGGCAAGAATATACAATGGGACAAAGACAACCTCTTCAGTAAATGTTGCTGGGAAAACTGGACAGCTACACATAAAAGAATGAAATTAGAACACCTCCTAACACCATACACAAAGGTAAATTCAAAATGGATTAAAGACCTAAAGGTAAGACTAGAAACTATAAAACTCTTAGAGGAAAACATAAGCAAAAGATTTGATGACATAAATCAAAGCAAGATTCTCTATGACCCACCTCCTAGAGTAGTGGAAATAAAAACAAAAGTAAACAAGTGGGACCTGATTAAACTTAAAAGCTTTTGCACAGCAAAGGAAACTATAAGCAAGGTGAAAAGACAGTCCTCAGAATGGCAGAAAGTAATAGCAAATGAAACAGCTGACAAAGGACTGATTTCCAAAATATCCAAGCAGCTCATACAACTCAATTCCAGAAAAACAAACAATCCAATCAACAAGTGGGAAAAAGACCTAAACAGACATTCCTCCAAAGAAGACATACAGATGGCTAACAAACACATGAAAAGATGCTCAACATCACTCATTATTAGAGAAATGCAAATCAAAACTACAATGAGATATCACCTCACACCAGTCAAATTGGCCCTCATCAAAAAGTCTACAAACAATAAATGCTGGAGAGGGTGTGGAGAAAAGGGATTGTTCTTGCACTGTTGGTGGGAATATAAATTGATACAGCCACTATGGAAGACGGTATGGAGAGTCCTTAAAAAACTAGGAAAAAAACCACCAAATGACCCAGTAATCCCACTCCTAGGTATATACCCTGAGGAAACCAAAATTGAAAAAGACACATGTATCCCATTGTTCATTGCAGCAGTGTTTACAGTAGCTAGAACATGAAAGCTACCTAGATGTCCATTGACAGATGAATGGATAAAGAAGTTGTGGTACATATACATAATGTAATATTACTCAACCATAAAAAGGAACGCATTTGGGTCAGTTCTAATGAGATGGATGAACCTAGAACCTATTATACAGAGTGAAGTTGGAGTCAGAAAGAGAAAGATAAATACCATATTATAATGCATATATACAGAATCTAGGAAAATGGTACTGAAGAATTTATTTACAGGACAGCAGTGGAGAAACAAACATAGAGAATAGACTTATGGACAGGAGGAGAGGGGAGGAGAGAGTGAGATGTATAGAAAGAGTAACATGGAAACTTATATTGCCATATGTAAGATAGATAGCCAACGGGAATTTGCTCTCTGGCTCAGGAAACTCAAACAGGGGTTCTGTATCAACCTAGAGGGGTGGGATGGGGAGGGAGATGGGAGGGAGGTTCACAAGGGAGGGGATATATGTGTACCTATGGCTGATTCATGTTGAGGTTTGACAGAAAACAGCAAAATTCTATAAAGCAATTATCCTTCAGTAAAAAATAAATAATTAAAAAAAGAAAAAAAGATGGTTAGTAGGAATTAATCAGTTTGGGGGGATGAGGGCGGGAGGGGAGGTTGTCCATGGTATAGGCTGGTATAGAGTTATATAAATCTATAATTTTAATTTAGTGGTTGCCCCATATACCTTTTCCCCAAGTGGGATGCTTGTTAAATCTTGAATGAAGCACTGTCTAGTGTACTATGTGGATGGTTCCTCTGGATAATGTATAGCAAGGTCCCCAACCCACCAGGCCGTGGACTGGAAATGGTCTGGGGCCTGTTAGGAACCAGACCACACAGCAGGAGGTGAGAGGCGGGCTAGACTGAAATTTCATCTGCTGCTCCCCGTCGTTTCCTGTCGCTCACATTACTTCCTGAACCCGCCCCCATCCCTCTACCCCACCACACCCTTACCTGTGGAAAAAGTGTCTTTCACAACACTGGTACCTGGGGCCAAAAAAGTGGAGCGAAGCGAAAGTCTGTGGGTCATGTCCAACTCTTAGCGACATAGTCCATGGAATTCTCCAGGCCAGAATACTAGGAGTGGGTAACCGTCCCCTTCTCCTGGGGATCTTCCCAACCCAGGGATGGAACCCAGGTGTCCCGCGTTATAGGTGGATTCTTTACCAGCTGAGCCACAAGGGAAGCCCAAAGAATTTAGGGACCACTGATATATAGCACATGAGGCACATGTGCATGCTCAGTCTTCCAGCTCTTTGCAACTCTATGGACTGTAGCCTGCCCAACTCTTCTATCCATGGGATTCTCCAGGCAAGAATACTGGAGTGGGCTGTCACTTCCTACTGCAGAAGATTTTCCTGACCCAGGGAACCAGGGAACCCATGCCTCCTGCATCTCCTGCATGAGCAGGCAGATTCTCTATAGCTGTGCCACCTGGGAAGCCCACATAGCACATTACCCCACCAAAAAAAATGGGGAAGTCCAACAATGGATTGTCCTAAAATAGACTATAATGTTAAAATATCAGCCTGTGCCATACTAGGAATCTCTCCATGTTTTAAATAAATTGCAATTTTAGATTTCACACTTACTTTATGTATATTTTGTCAATGTCACATCAGTGGAATTCTGACTTGCTTTGAACCAAATGATTAATTTTTGATTTGTGCTTCTTTCATTGTTAAAGAGTTAAGATCAGTTCAACACTATTTTGCCTGGGATGAAGACATTTCATTAACTCCACATCTGAGTTACTTATTGTCTTCTGGTTAGATGCTGTATGGTAAAGTAAATAGAAATTTCAATCCAACAGGAGGTATCTGAGAGTCCTGGGAGCCCCAGGTCCTCTGGGCTTAATGAGATGGGAAACTGGGTGACATCGCCACATCAGTCAACTCTTAACGCCTGTGTGAACGGGACAGATCATCTGTGTGTCATGTGTAAAGGTGGTGTGGCGGCATTTTAGGGGTAATGTTTATGATGATGCTAATCGGCAAATGATGAAGCAGACCAGGACTGTGCTACTCACACAGTCTATGGGCCAGCATCTCTAGTGTCACCTGGGAGATCTTTAGAAGCACAGACTCTCATGCCCTACTCCACACCTGCTGACTCAGAATCCATAGGTTCACAGGCTCTCCAGGTGACTTATATGCACATTAAAGTTTGAGAAGCACTGAGCTAAAGATTCACTTCAATTCACATGTCTGTTTTCTTCTCCTTGGTCTACTGGAGTGGAACGTGCTGCTTATAAAGCAAGCAGCCTGTATTTCTCTCCATTCTGACATTTCCAATGGAAACAATAAGCTCACTAGGATGGGAAATCAGCAGGAATAGCTGACCAAGAAAGGAAGTTTAGATTGAACAAAGGTTCGGTTCATTTTTATAGCCCCTAGAGGAAGAACAATACTGTACAGAAGCTGTTAATGATGGGCTGCATTGGAAGGCAGTAATCTGTGCCAAAACTCAAATGTGTTTTCACTCTAAACTTCCCTCCAGATGTCCAGTTACACTGTAGAATTTCCAGCTGGTAAAAACCCCATAGAAATGGCTGGTCACTAAAAGATACTTACATATAAAGTAGATCATATTAACTTTATTTTCGAGTTCTTCTGCTCTTTTAATAATTTCATTAACTTCCATTAGGCAGCAAATGATTTGGTGCTGATTGAAAATGTCTAGTTGACCTTGATGGAGAGATTTTTTTTAGCGGAGATTGTGCTCTGTTTAACAGCTCACACAGGTAACTATGGCAACTCTCCATTTCAGTTATGAACATGTCATACAAACCCTAAGTGAAAACAGCTTCAACCTACCAGTCCTCTTTAATAAGTAATCCCATAATAGTGGACCATTCAATCCAGAGAAAAGGCTTTCTCTTAACTGAGCAGTAATTGAAATGGCCCCAAGCAGGGAGAGCTATAGTCTTAACACGCTGGCCAACCTCTTAGCATGATTCCCTGTGTGCCGTTCAACAGGTCGCCCTTCCGCTTTGAACAGGTGAAGAGAAGCCCATATAACTGCTCAGGTAGTTTTTCCCACCTGTATTCTGTTCCTTTCAGGGTGAGCTTTACAAAAGGTTTCAAGAAACAGTGGCTGTGGTTTCCCTAATTTGAAGGTGGAAACACTGAGTCAGCAAGAGATCGGGGAACCATGTGTTTTATGGCATCCGGCAGGAGCCATCCCTGAAATTACTGCCCTGACCTTGCTGCTCCAGCCTTTTCAAACTCCATTTGCTTCCCGCACCTGCCCCTCCGTGCACTGTCATCACGCGTAGTTGTCTGCTCAGAGACGCTCAGTGGCTCCGTTATCTACAGTCTGACATTCGCGTGGCGTTCATGGCATGGCCTGCCCCCTGCCTGCCTCGTCCTGGGGTACCTGGACCACACAACACAGTGTCCAGCGCCATTGATCCTTGAGTATGACCCGACTTTTAGACCTTTATGTCTTTGCCCGTGCCCACCCTTGACCCCGTGCTGTTCCTCGCCTCTTGGTCTTCCATCTCGGAATCCTTCAGGCTCAGCTCAAATAATCTCTCTCCTGGCAAGTTCTCCCTAATCACCCTGATCAGAATCATCTGCCTCCCCTATGCTCCAGGAATGCTTGGCTTACGCCTCTGTTGTTACACGGACTCTGAACTGACTCCTGTCACGGTGAGACGGGACACCCCGTGAAGGTGGGGACCACCTTGTGTCGGCCTTACATGCTCAGGGCCTAACGCAGTGCTCAGCACAGCAGAAGTGCTCCTTCGGTGGTGTCTGTGGAATGACTGAATGTGTACATTAGGTTTCTGTTGTGTCCCAGCCAATCTGACATGATTGTCTTTCTCTCCACTTTCCAAGGTCATCCCCATCTCGAAAGTCCAACTCAAGTACAGCATACTCTTGAGCAGCTTCTCTCATTTTCAACGTCTCAGATAACATCTCTGCCTGAACCCTGGCCCAGTACTTGCTTTCTCTATTACTCCTTTGGGTGCTGTCATTGTCTCTCATAAATTTTTACCTTTCCGTTTCCATACAGCATGTCTGGAACTAGACTCTAAGTGTCTGGTAACTAGAGATGATGTCCCATATCCTCCAGACCTCCTGGCATAACACCTTGCATGCCATGGATGCTTACTCTGTGGTTACCACTCATGAGTCAGGACACCAGCAAAAGTATTACTGTCAGAAGAAGGCTTTTCCAGGGGTCCCTGAAGCCTGGGTTCCTGCAGACACCGAGGCTGGAGACCACTGCGGACCTCTTTCCCATGCTAACACTGCAGTCACAACCAGAACCCTTTGCTTCCCAGCAAGTAAGCATCCTCTAAAGGAGGCTTTGATCCCCTATTTTCTCCTTCATCCTTCCGGCCTGACTCACATGACTGCCTGGCCTAACGTAACACCAGAAAAGCCATTCTGGAGAATGACAAGGAAAGGGAAGAGGAGATGATGAAGGGCTTTATTGAATGTTGGTCTCACTGAAGAACCTTTACTCCTTGCCTTTCACTTCACCATTAGTAATGTCAAGGGCTGCCGGGGTCGTAAATAACCCAAACCGTTTGTGACCCAGAGAACAGGTAGATAGTCCTGATTCATTTAGGATTTCATAAGGTATGTGCCAGGGGCTTCCCCAACAGTAAAGAATCTGCCTGCAACGCAGTAGACCCAGGTTCAATCCCCGGGTTAGGGGGAGGAGGAAATGGCAACCCACTTCAGTATTCAGTTCTAGAGAATTCCACGGACAGAGGAACCTGGCGGGCTGCAGTCCATGGGGTCTCAAAGAGTCAGACACGACTGAGCACAATGACAGTAATGCGTGTGCCAGCACGGCACACACACACTGTGGAACCTGCCTCCCCATCTGCAGCGCAGACCCGGAGAGACGGGTGTGAGCACACACCTCTGTGGCGTGGGCATTGTTCCAGAATCAGTGCCTGCCTCCAGCAGCAGCCTCCTGGCATGTCCCAGGTGTCCTCCCCAGAGCTCTCCTGCCCCTTCTGCTGACAGATCCCAGGGCCTGAGACTCGGCGATGGGAGGTGTTTCCGCGACCTCCCTGTGCAGCGTGGCTCAGGGACCTCACAATCCAGCCTGTCCGAGGCAAAGTGCTTCTGCTTCAGTCACTTGTCTCTGTTCACTGTCTGTCTCTTCTCTCTGCTCGTTTGCTCCCCTCCCTCCATGGCCAGGAATCTGCATAAATCATGAACTTTTCAGGTCATTCAAGGGCAACTAATTAACCCTCCCCTTAGGAAAAGCCAGCAATGTCATCTCTTCCTAAGTGGTGGCTTAATGGCTGCAAGCAGATAATGCTTTATCAAGAGGCAATAATAAAATAATAAAAGGTGGCTCATGAGATAGGTAATAAATGATCCAAATTAGGGGATAAGTGCCAATTAATGTGGCCATCACCTATTCTCACTAGTGGATAACCTAGGGGGAAAGAAAGAAGCAAAAGAGACCCTGGGTTGGGAATTATGTTGAGAAAAAGCTACATTTGAGCTTAATACATAACCAGCTTCTTTTAGCAAACCATAGAAGGTTTAGCATTTGACTTCTGGATCCACATTTACTCTTTTAAGAATATTTGTGCTATGTGACTCCTCTCTATCTCATGCTCTTTCACTGGGTATATACATATATGTGTGCCCCCCTCCCCCACTCACAAGCACACATGCACACACACACAGTTTTGACTTGAAATAAAAGCATGGTGATGATGAGGAGAAGACGTATCTATATGGTTTTATCCCTTTAAATATGCTTTCCCAGAATTCATTTGAATCAGTCCTCATAAGATGGATGAAACTGGAGCCCCTTATACAGAGTGAAGTAAGCCAGAAAGATAAAGAACATTACAGCATACTAACACATATATATGGAATTTAGAAAGATGGTAACGATAACCCTATATGCAAAACAGAAAAAGAGACACAGAAATACAGAACAGACTTTTGAACTCTGTGGGAGAATGTAAGGGTGGGATATTTCAAAAGAACAGCATGTATACTATCTATGGTGAAACAGATCACCAGCCCAGGTGGGATGCATGAGACAAGTGCTCGGGCCTGGTGCACTGGGAAGACCCAGAGGAATCGGGTAGAGAGGGAGGTGGGAGGGGGGATCGGGATGGGGAATACGTGTAAATCTATGGCTGATTCATATCAATGTATGACAAAACCCACTGAAATGTTGTGAAGTAATTAGCCTCCAACTAATTAAAAAAAAATATGCTTTCCCAGGGATTATCTCAGTAAATATTTTAAATAACCATTTGACTTAGGTAAGGTAGATATCATGATGAACATCTTACTGATGAGGCACCTGGAACTGATCTGATAAAAGATCATAAGAGAGCCGGAGTTAAGGCTTTCTTTCCCGTCTCTAACCCAGGTGCTTCTCCCGCCTACCCCACTGGAGTCAAACCACAGAACACAGAGCATTGTAGTTAGTGATCATCTTACCCCTGCTGTCCGCTGGGAGCACTCGGGCAGGCGTAGGTCTTATTCAGGTCAGTTTCTAGCTCAGTGCCTGACAAGGAGGACTACTGTAAGTGGAGGGGAGGGAGAGGATGCACGTCCTCCGGAACACTTGCAGAAGCCGCCCCGTGAGAGGATAGGAAGGGGGTCCATGGCAGGCAGGATGGGGGCATTTCTAAGTCATCCCTACCCGTGAAGCTTTCGTCACTCTCCCTTCTTCCCCATCTTTGGATGCTGTTCCTCAGCTCACATGGTTCTCTGGTTCATAAAGGCTGGAGCGGCTGCTCCTTCCCTTATTTGCCAGCCCAGCTCTTGGTGACTCAAGACAAAACCCTGGGTGACTGTGACAAGCTCTTAGAACTGGCTCTAAAAATGTTACGTATCTGAATTAGGTCTTTCCTTGACAGGACCAGACTCCCTTAGCAAGGATGGGGACACTGCATGCAACCACAAGGCCCGATGCATGTGGATCGTTAAACATGTCCAGGGCAAATGATAAATTGCCAGCCTCTTTATTGAACAAGCATTATTGAGCTCTTGTTAAGGTGCCAGACACTGCGTGCCATGCCGGGGATGCAGTGAACAACCAGATGAGCTTCCTGACCTGGAGGACTCAGCTAGGTGTAGAAATGGGCCATTGTGGGATTACCAGTAAAAAAAAGACTTTGAACGTCTCTCAGGCACACTTTTCCCAGGTAAATTCTAGTGACATATTTTGGAGACCTGGCTCCTACTTCGGAGGCTGCCTGGGAGCCAGCTGCAAGGCTGTCACGGGCACAAAGCAGGTGGGAAGCAAGGCAGGGAATGCTTAGAACAGTAGGGGTAGTACTAGTCATGAGACAGAGAGGGTGTCTCACCACCTTGGACCTCAGCTCCTCCTTGATGGTCCTGTGTACAAATGTCTCCAAGAGGAGAAGCCTCCAGCTCTAAAGGGTTTCCAAACAATGGATTCAGCCAGCCCATGGCTCAGTTCGGGTCCCTGAAATGGTCCATGACATCATTCACTTGCCCATCAAGCCCATCAGGCAAGTGGCTGTTAGACCTGTCGTTTCAGCACCAGCGCCATAAAGGGCATTCACTAGGCATAACCCAGGTTTGCAGCTTACATTTCCTCTGCCCTGGCCAGGACCAGTGGCTCACATTTCACTTACACGGGGCTTTCTGAGTGCGAGACTGGGCATGTAGAGAATGGGATAATTGATCTTTTCCCTCCTGGCTGGAATCTGTGGTTGCATTCCCTCTAAACCGCACAGAATTCCGATTTGCTGCCTTGGATTTTACAGGGTCCTCTGTTAGAAATAAAAGCCCACAGGTGTGATGCTTTACTGCAGAGGTGGAGATTGAATTTCTTATGACTAAATGGCTTATGGTTTCTCGGAAAAACACACGCACACCGACCTGAAAGATCTGCCTTCGTCCGACCTCGTTTCTTATGTAATTGTCTCCTTTGTCTGGCTTTCTTTCCCTCCCTTCGTGGCTGCTCCCACAAACCCATTTTACAATAGGGCACTTAAGCAGACAGGAGAATTTTCTGCAACTGGGGAGAAGGCAGAAGTGATTTGAATGGCACCCATGGGAGGGGGGAAGGTTTTCTGGCCCATTAGTAGGGAATCGTGCCTTAGAAACTCCAAGAGATTATCTGCAAGTCAGGAGGCCAAGCCCGGGTGTGTCTACATGTCTAGAGAAATGTCTAGTGGATCTGTGCTATTGCCCCAGGGCAACATTGGCAGACCAGTTATGAGGGCAATTAAGACCCCTGCAGACAGGACTATGGAATGGGCACAAGACTAACAGTGCCTTGGTTTCCCAGCTCTTCCTTTTCAGTTTGATTTCCTCTCTTCTTTACATGTTGCCAGAAAGAATGCCTTGCTGTGGTAGTGCAAAGGCTGCCAGGACACTCACCCGTTAATCACAGCGATTAGAAGTTAATCCTAGATGAGTTCATTATAATTAACAAGGAACAGTTTGAGAAGCTGAAATTTAGATTTGAAGTAATGAAAAAATAAAAAATAAAGTGATGCTTCTTTGGAACATGTTTGTTGAGGGTTTATGCACACGGCACCCTAGTCCATGTCTATGAAATGCTTTTTGCCGTCAGGCAATGATACACACCGGACAAACATGAGTCTTTCCTTCCTGGTAACAAGGAATCACGCCCCCGTGTGTGAGTGGCCTCCTCCTCCACAGCAGGAAGTTCAGTTCACAGCTGAACAAGTACTAATCGTCTCCTGCGTATCAATGGGAACACACTGTGATGAAGATTTCTGATACCCCAGCAAGTCTGCTCATTTCTAAGATCTGAGACCCTTGTGGCTCCTTCCATTGTCAATTGAGGTGATTCTCTCATGATCTGGCAGCTTCTTGGCCAGGCTGGCTGTAAAATCCCTCTAAAATCCCATGGACAGAGGAGCCTGGTAGGTTACAGTCCATGGAGTCGCAAAGAGTCGGACACGACTGAGCGACTCCACATGGTCACGGTCATGGCCAGCCCGGCTGTCCAGGGTGAGAGCGGACAGACGTTTGGGTTCTGTCTGCAGGCTGGCATGGAGCAGCGAGGGCTCTGTGGGGTCCAGCTTGACATCGATGGCTTCAGGAACCCTCACTGCTCTCTGTGCTCCCAGAAATGAGCCAGAAACCTGGCTTAGTGTCCCTGTTTTCCTTCACTTTCTCCTGACTCTGGCGTTCTTCAGATGAGTATGTATTCATCAGTGATGGATCTAGCTACCTGTCTAGGAGGATTTCTCTTTGCCCCATTTTCCCATCTTGTAAATTGAGAATCACAGCAGTGGTCCTGGAGTGATTGCAAAAGGCAAGACACCATCCCATGAGCAGCTTGGCACAAAGAACCAATGTAAACATAGGAATCATGTAATTTCTCCTTAAGTCTCTGAGGATTCTGTCCTCCAGGTCAGTGGTTTCTATCCCTCACTGATCTTCATAATCACCCAGAGACACTTTAAAAATCCTGATTCTTTGGCCCCGCTTGGCTGAGATTCTTAATGCAAAAGGTCAGAGAGAGCAGGGGATGAGGATGAATAGAGGAAAGAGACAGGAGGAGTCGGAAGGAGCTGCAGATGGCTCACCCGGGCCTCTGCTCCACAGCCCTACACAAACCTGATTTATTTTTTATTATTCATTTCCAAGAGTTAATGATACAATTATCCAAAGGCAATTAGATGGAGGGTGGAAACAAAGTGCTTAGGGGACTGGGAGATAGGCTTACTGATAAGAGAAATGGAAGCTAAAATGTCACCAGCAAGTGATCTCTTCAAACCTGGGCTTCCAGCCCACACCTGGGCCTGTGGAGGGGGCCTCTGCTACGACCCTTGTTCAGTTCAGTTCAGTTCAGTGGCTCAGTCGTGTCCGACTCTTTGTGACCCCATGGACTGCAGCACACCAGGCCTCCCTGTCCACCACCAACTCCCAGAGTTTACTCAAACTCACGTCCATCGAGTCGGTGATGCCATCCAGCCATCTCATCCTCTGTCGTCCCCTTCTTCTCCTGCCCTCAATCTTTCCCAGCATCAGGGTCTTTTCCAATGAGTCAGCTCTTCGCATCAGGTGGCCAAAGTATTGGAGCTTCAGCTTCAACATCAGTCCTTCCAATGAATATTCAGGACTGATCTCCTTTAGAATGGACTGGTTGGATCTCCTTGCAGTCCAAGGGACTCTCAAGAGCCTTCTCCAACACCACAGTTCAGAAGCATCAATTCTTCGGTGCTCAGCCTTCTGTATAGTCCAACTCTCACATCCATACATGATTACTGGAAAAATAATCACTTTGACTAGATGGACCTTTTGACAAAGTAATGTCTCTGCTTTTTAATCTGCTGTCTAGGTTGGTCATAACTTTTTTTCCAAGGAGCAAATATCTGTTAATTTCATGGCTGCAGTCACCATCTGCAGTGATTTTGAAACCCAAGAAAACAAAGTCTGTCATTGTTTCCCCATCTATTTGCCATGAAGTGATGGGACCACATGTCCTGATCTTAGTTTTCTGAATGTTGAGTTTTAAGCCAACTTTTTCACTCTCCTCTTTCACTTTCATCAAGAGGCTCTTTAGTTCTTCACTTTCTGCCATGGGGACAACAAAATTTCCCTTTTACTTCCCAAGAAGCAGATCACTCCCGATCCTTCAGGTCTGCGGTAGACATTGGGCCACCATCTCAGCCCCTATGGCCCTGCTCAGCTGTTGTCTAGCTTGAGGGAATGATTTTTCCAACACATATGTACTGAGCACCGAGTGTCTCCCAAGTACCATCGTAAGCATGAGGGACTCCAGGGTGAGCAGACTGAAGGCCTAGGTCCTCTCCTGGAACTTACATTCTGGTGGGAAGAGAGATAAACAAACTCCTCCTTAAATAAAGAAAAGTATTACAAGTTATAGTAGTGGTTTAAAGGAAACAAGAGGCAGGGGAGAGTCATTAGAGTAAATACGGTAACTCCAAGAAAGACAGAGCCAGGTGGTAGACGGAGCCTGCCCTGGGCTCTAGACGCAGCTCTGATAGCCTTGGGCTACGCGAGAACTTTTTGCCTGTATTAGTTTCTCTTGCTGCCCTAAGCAATTACCACAGACTTGGGGGCTTAACATTGAAAACACAGAATTTATTACATTGCCGGTCCAAGATGGGTCTCACTGGACTAAAGTCAATGTGTTGGCAGGGCTGTGTTCCTGGAGGCTCTAAAAGAAAATCGCTTTCCTGGTTTTTCCAGCTTCTACAGGCTGCCTTCGTGTCTTGATTCATGGCTCCCTCCCACCTCCAAAGCCAGTAGTGTGGCATCCTCACATCTAGCCGATTCTGCTGTTACTCACTTTACTTATAAGGACTGTGGTGATGACATTGAGCCCGCCTGGAAAATCCAGGCTAATCTCCCCATTTCAAGATCCTTAAGGAATCACACCTGCAAAGTCCCTTGTACCAGGTATTCAAAGGTCCTAGGGATTAGAGCATGGCCATCTTTGGGGGCGGGAGGTGGGGGTGGGGATATTGTTCTGGCTACTACAATGCCACGCCTGCCTGTCTTGCTCTTTATAACAAGATTATTGTTACTTTCTCAACCCACCTCAGAGGGTTATTGTAGAAGTCAAATATGGTAATGGGCATAGAAGTGTTTTCAAACGTCTTAATAATCAGTAGTTATAAGGAGTTCTGTATTTATTTTGATATAGAGAAATGGTGGGAGGATTCAGAGGAAAAGAAGAAATGGAATGGAACAGCAGGGGAAAGGTGCTGAAAGCAAAAATTAAAGGAGGGGGGGTTTGTTTATCTTGGAAGAAACAAACCAAAAAGGCAACTTTTTTGTTGTCCTCAGTGATATAGAAATATTATGAGGTAGTTGCTCGTCAGAAATATTCGTTTCATGAAAGAGCCAGCAAGAGGCAGATTTTCTTGCATCACTCGACTTATTTTGCTCCTTCTCAACCTTCAAGACTAAAATCAGACCCAAAAGATTGCTCCAACTACATTACTGTGAATCTGTCTTTCCATGTCGTTTTCTTTTAGTCTTTTTTGCATGTCTTTCTCAGTTTAACAAACATTTATTGAGAAAGTACAGTATGCTGGTCATCATGCTAGGCTCCCGGGATTTAAAGATGAAAAAGACACAGTCTCTGCCCTCAAGGAGTTCACTCACTGCCTTGGGTCCAAGCTCTCTGTGTGGCTGCTTGCTGTTGCTACTAGAAGACGAAACACCAGAATATAGCTTGGCTTCTGCTGTGGTACAGCCCCAGTGACTTACAATTGTAGGTTTAACCGGTGTTGGTTGAATCAAATAGAGGACATTTTCTTAACCATCAAGATGATTTCTTGCCATAGTGAGGGAGTCTTTGATCTGTCTAAATTTAAGAAGAGAGTAGAAACCTCTCTGGGATGGTTTGGATTCACTTGTTAAAAGGCAGGGCCTGGATCAAATTATTTCTTAGGTCCTTCTCAGACTTATTATATACCTCCTTTTGTTCCTTGGTTGCATGAGTTTATTCTTGTCAGTTAAATATGATTATTTTAAGCATTTGCTCTTTTGGGGTAGGGTGGGCTTTCAGCGGACTACAGAACACCTTTGCTCTAAGGTGCTTCTAGTCTGTCTAAGCAGAGGATGATGTATTGTCTAGGCAGTGATGGGTTAGATGTTTTAGATCGTTTATTTGCCTTGTCTATTCTTGGTGCAGTATTCCAGAGCTCTTTCTCAGCCCCAGAGTTGCTAGAATGCTTCTACAGCACAACAGGTACTGAACCCATCAAGGAGTCCGAGGCCATGTTACTTTCCGAAAGCAATCAGCTCTGGAAGGACAGGGCCGGTCCTTTACCCATGCCTCGTCTGCTTGTAGGGTTTATTGTTTATCTTCTCCCTGCGTTTGCTCATCACATTCTCATCCCTTGCACTGTCCTCCCCTCACATCACTTATCTCAACTCCGTCCATCTCAAATTGTCTCTGCTTAGACCCAGGAAAAGAGGTTGGACTTTAACCTTCTGGGCCACTCTGACTCACTCAGACACCTAAACTCATGACTGTCAGTTCATTTGTACACCACTTGTGAATGATGTACTCATTAACCACAGACTTACTAACTGCTTTTCCTTTGTTCTTTAAAAATATGTATAGAACTTCGCTTTTGTTATTGTTATTTTAATGAGCTCTGTATTTTATTTCTGTATGTCTTTGTATGGCTACCCATAGTCCCTTGCATTTAGTGCTGCTGCTAAGTCACTTCAGCTGTGTCCGACTCTGTGCGACCCCATAGACGGCAGCCCACCAGGCTCCCCCATCCCTGGGATTCTCCAGGCAAGAACACTGGAGTGGGTTGCCATAGCAGGGAGTACTCAACAGAGTCATTATGTGGTGATTCCCTTAATGGACTGAATATTGAAGTCTCAGTCTCTTTGCCACACACGCGAATCAGCGTGATGGTCCACTTAGGGAAGCACATTCAAGCTGGAGGAATCATTTGTTGGGGGAAAAGTGCTTTGGAGACCTGTTTCGTTTTTCCACCATCTTCCTTCCAACCCTGCATACGTGGAGGCAGCTCAGCTCCATATGTTCCAGTGGCTGAACACCAGAAAGCTTAGCAGCTGAGCACAAAACCTGTCTCTAAATTCCACACAGAAGCCAGCACCTCCTACTTGCCATGTTGTCAGACCAGAGAGGAACACGAACACAGGCAAGGTACACGGTGCTACAGAATGACTCTGTTTGGGTCACGCTGCATTCCAGGAGCAACCGGCCGATTCTGAATCCTCAGAGTCACAATATGGCCCTCCTGCAGTGCAGGTTAGAATGTTTGAGCTGTGTCTCTGTCCTTCTTGGCCTGTCATCCCTGAGGGTGAAGCATACAGTTCCTCAAGTCCCCTTTATGAATGCGTCCAGTGGGAAGGGACATGTACAAACTTAAATGGATGGTAAGAGTCTGCCTAAGAATGAAAAGCATATAGAATTCAGGCAGCAGTCCATTATCCACTCTTAATAAAGGGAGACAAAAAAGCACCGCCCTGCCTCCTGCTGAGAAAGCTGGTGTTATTTACAGGAACTTGGTGCCTCTTTGGGCTTCCCTGGGGCTCAGAAGGTAAAAAATCTGCCTGCAGTGCAGGAGACCTGGGTTCTATCCCTGGGTTGGGAAGATCCTGGAGAAGGGAATGGCTACCCACTGCAGTATTCTGGCCTGGAGAATTCCATGGACAGAGGAGCCTGGCGGGCTACAGTCCGTGAGGTTGCAAGAGTTGGGACAAGACTGGTGCCTCTTTGCTGCCTATGATGCTGTGTCAGAGTCTCAGGGGTATCTGGCTTCCCAGCCTCAGATTTGTCAGGGCGGGAGAGAAAGTTTACCAGCCTTCAGGGGACCCCTGAGCCCCGGGGTTCGACTCGCATGTGCTAAAGTGGCCGTGTGGGTTCATCAAAGCCAGTTTCTATAGGGCCCTTTGAAAATGGTGCTCCAACAGACACTAAGACTCAGGATCTGAACCCCTGGACCTTGGAGTCTTTGAAGACTATGGTCTGCTTGTTCACAACTAGATCTCACATGTGTGGGACAGAGGTCGTCAGTGTTTGTAGAATGAGTGTCCATAGGAGGTAACAGGCGAGGCATATATTGGCCAATTTAATTATCTTAGATTTCTGAGCACGATTACTCGGGGTAAAACAAGTTCACCTCTTATCAGCAAACATTTAATATGCCCCACTCAGCTTCATGGGCTTTCCTGGCGGCTCAGGGGTAAAGAGGCTGCCTGCCAATGCAGGAGACATGGGTCCGATACCTGGGTCATGAATATCCCCTGGAGTAGGAAGTGTCAACCCGCTCCAGTACTCTTGCCTCGGGAAATCCCATGGACAGAGGAGCCTGGCGGGCTATAGTCCATGGGGTCGCAAAGAGCACGGACACGACTGAGCAACAGACCACCTCTGCTTCAGCCCCGCTTCGCTGTGTTTGAAATTCCCAGGGTGAATTTTGTCAAAGGCTTTCTCTGCATCTATTGAGATAATCATATGATTTTTATCTTTCAATTTGTTAATGTGGTGTATTACATTGATTGATTTGCGGATATTAAAGAATCCTTGCATTCCTGGGATAAAGCCCACTTGGTCATGGTGTATGATTTTTTTAATATGTTGTTGGATTCTGTTTGCTAGGATTTTGTTAAGGATTTTTGCATCTATGTTCATCAGTGATATTGGCCTGTAGTTTTCTTTTTTTGTGGCATCTTTGTCTGGTTTTGGAATTAGGGTGATGGTGGCCTCATAGAATGAGTTTGGAAGCTTACCTTCATCTGCAATTTTCTGGAAGAGTTTGAGTAAGATAGGTGTTAGCTCTTCTCTAAGAGACACGTGCACCCCAATGTTCATCGCAGCACTGTTTATAATAGCCAGGACATGGAAGCAACCTAGATGCCCATCAGCAGATGAATGGATAAGGAAGCTGTGGTACATATACACCATGGAATATTACTCAGCCGTTAAAAAGAATTCATTTGAATCAGTCCTAATGAGATGGATGAAACTGGAGCCCCTTATACAGAGTGAAGTAAGCCAGAAAGATAAAGAACATTACAGCATACTAACACATATATATGGAATTTAGAAAGATGGTAACGATAACCCTATATGCAAAACGGAAAAAGAGACACAGAAATACAGAACAGACTTTTGAACTCTGTGGGAGAATGTGAGGGTGGGATATTTCAAAAGAACAGCATGTATACTATTTATGGTGAAACAGATCACCAGCCCAGGTGGGATGCATGAGACAAGTGCTCGGGCCTGGTGCACTGGGAAGACCCAGAGGAATCGGGTGAAGAGGGAGGTGGGAGGGGGGATCGGGATGGGGAATACGTGTAAATCTATGGCTGATTCATATCAATGTATGACAAAAAAATTAAAAAAAAAAAGAAAAGAAATTCCCAGGGTGGCCTCAGCCAACACAGGAACCTACCGGTCCCCTCTTGCCTCTGGTTTTCCTGGTTCAGAACCTCGGCAGAAACCTAACTGTGACACCCTGGGTTTCTAATGATGCCTCCCTTTCTCTGTCTCTGCTTCCCGTGGCGACTCTGGGTCGAGGTGTCTTTAATCCCAGCAGCTCACCTTTTCCCGCCCCCGCCCTCCCTGCTCCTGTTTACCTCTTGCCTGTTGGGATTGGAGTTCTTGGCTCTGTTTCACATTCCAGCTCGACCTACTGCTCACCACGGGAGCCCAACACGTGGGGCCTGAGCCGCTTCTGCTGACAAGGACGCCTAAGTGTGCGTCCTTCAGATCTGCCACCGAACCAGCTCTCAGGGCCGTCCAACAGTGAGAGAGATGCTTCAGTATCCACGATTTCCTTTTATGGTGGGGGCTTCTCTGTTGGGTGAAACTTTAGATGCTGCTTTATTTCTGAAAATATTTCAGGCTTTCCCATCCACAGAGCCAGCAACAGAAATCAATTAGATGTGTAGGGAGGGCGTGTGCGTATGAGATCACAGTCAAAGGAGCCAGAACTCCGAGAGTGGGACTTGCAAAACCAAGACTACTTGGAGCCGCTTGCAGGAGTTCATTTAGAGCTGAGGTTTTGGGTGGGAGGAAGTGAGAAGGAATAGGAGCTGAGCAGATTAGGGTAAAACAATGACCCTGAGACAGAGAAGCTAAATCAGGTTGTTGTTGGCTTTAGTCGTGTCTGACTCCTTGCGACCCTATGGACTGTAGGCCACCAGGCTCCTCTGTCCACGGGATTCTCTGGGGAAAATTACCAGAGTGGGTTGCCATGCCCTCCTCCAGGGGATCTTCCAGACTCAGAGACTGAACCTGCACCTCTCGCGTCTCCTCTGTTGGCTGGCAGGTTCTTTATCACTAACGCCACCTGGGAAACCCCGGATTCCTCACCAGGAATCATCATTGTACATGTCTCAGTCTGGACCATCTTTTGCCCCAGGGCAAAGTCTGGGCAATCAAAGAATGAACGGTCTGGATTTCCCTCATTAGATTCCTGTTTTTATTTTTTATTTTTCAAAACCCCGCAACGCTGATGATGGCATGCCAGTTTCCTGGAGCAGGACTTCACCTAATGTTTCATTTTTATTTTTAATTTTTCCAGAAGGTGCCTCTAAGCACACCCTCTCTGAGTGACTCCAAATACTTTCTCCCCATGAATAAATGAAGCATTGTGTACTCAGATATATCACTGCCTTCATGCGCTTCCAGCGGTTTCTAGGCATCAGTAGAGCTTAAAAATGTATAGCCCTCCACCCGCCTTTAGGGAGCCGTAGAGATGCAGGGAGGAGGCGTTGTTCCCTTGGGGCCAAACACCCTGGATTTAAGCCTCCATTTTTTTCTTTTTTCCCTCGTTAGTAACCATTTCAAATGCAAACCCATAGAAGAACACATTCTCTTTATTCAAACAACAAGGATAGGGAAACATTAGGAGCAGAGTAAAAGCCGTTCAGTTGTGCCGGGATGACTCAGTCTAAAATAGTATTATAACTTGGCAGCAAACCCACTTCAGGGAAGCTGGTGGGAGACTAAAATAAAAGTTAAATTGAGAGGGTAAATCATTTTATCAGGCTTAGGGTTTTTTACTTGATGTAATGAGATTCTCAATACAAAACGAGCTAATATATCTGCCCAAGGGCCTAGATATTTGAAGAAAGAATCTGAAAATACAGACTCAAAGTAACTAGCAGTCTGAAATAAAACCAACGCAGCGCAGGGAAATTTTCCTCATATAAATTTTGCCCCAGTAATGTTTCTTTTTGAATGGCATGATTAAACATGAATATCCCTTAGTTGTCATTAAGAAAGTGGGGGAAGGGGGAACCCCTACAAAGTATTTTTTTTTTTCTTTCAAAGACTTTTCTATGACATTCTATTTTCCTTCTCTTCTGCATCTTTCTTGTGTGTCTGTTAGAAAACCTAGGGCTGTTTTTGTGCACTGTACAAGGCAGGCTGGATTCGGATCGTTTGTAAAAGATGAGGCTGAACACATGTCTGCCTTCTTGCCTGTCGCTCTCCGACTCTGCATGACTCAAAGTCAGAGTGGGCCCAGAGGGCAGAGGGCAGAGCCTTGCTGACAAATCCCCAAGGGGAAATCTCAGCCTTTCTTCTCAGCACCTGACTCAGTGGCTTTGACACTTTCTCCCCCGGCCTCCCCTTTTCCACTTCTTTCAGAAGACACTTCACTCTAGACCAGGTATGCTCCTTATTCCACAGAAGGGGAGGAGCAAGTCAAGTCTTGGGAATGTATTGCCAGCTTTCCTTCGAACTAATTCAGTTACGCAAGGAAGGGAGGGCTACTGCCTGGATGTCAAATCCACAACCATGGAGGGTGAAACTGGGGCAAGGATGGAAGGTCAGAGCCCCCTCGCTGGCCCTGGCCTAGGAAGTGGAAGCACAGAGAGGAGAGAAGGGTGGAAGACTGATCCCTTTCTGGTTCTACAGATGGTGTCCATATCCTACTGGTCTTTCAGAGACTGTACTCAGCACACAGGTTATTAGTGAAATTTGAGGTAAGTCAAGGAGCACACCCAGTTGGTCAGCCTTCTTTTTTTTTAAATTGAAGTATAATTGATTTAGAGTGTTGTGTTAATTTCTGTTATGCAGCCAAGTAATTCAGTTATACATACACACACACACACACACACACACACACTTTCTTCTTTTAGATATTCTTTTCCATCATGGTTTATCACATGATATTGACTATAGCTCCCTACGCTGTACTGTGGGGCCTTGTTTATCCATTCTGTATGTACTCGCTTGCGTCTGCTAACCCCAAACTCCCATCCCATTCTCCCCTACACCCTGGCCCCCGTGTCACCCTCAAGTCTATTCTGTCTGTGCTAATTCAGCTGCCCCACAGAGCGGCAGGCCCAAGCCCGCTCTCTCAAGGTGGACGTTCCTTCAGGTCATCCAACACGCCACAAGCATGGAGCCAGAGCTCGGACTCTCTTCAGCAGTGGCCTGAGTCCCATTTCCTCTTTGTCACCTCCCCCAAGGGCCTTCAAGCCTGGTCACCATGTAAACGGTGGCTTGGTTTTTGTTGTAGAGAAACCATCTTCATCTGTATGGAGTGCCCCATCTAATCAGTGGGTGCGTCCATTGCTATCTCAAAAATTGCTTATTTTCACCTCTAGTTTATCTTTTCCATCTGACACGCTTATGTTTCTCCCTGGCCTTCCATGTGGCATCGGGATCTGCTTGTTGTTAACAGGCAGCCTTTATAAGTACTCAAGGAAGAACCTGTGATGGGTGGTTGTTGCTATAGCAACTTTTTTTTGAGGGAAAAAAAAAACTAAACTTGAAAATGGGCACATAAATCATAAGAAATTAAAATTTCTCCCTCAGAGAAGAATGAAGCTAGAATGTCGAAGACTCTCTTAACCCCATGAAGAGATTTGTATGAACCTTTTCTATGCATTGGATTGCGCATAGCAAGCTGTGGGCTCTGAATTCCCAGAATAATGATTCAGTGTGAAAATCAAACAGCTCCCTTCTTTGACAAAGCATTTCTTTAATTATGGAGGAGATGGCCAACATGTGGGGCAGTGTCACTGTCAAACACCTCAAGGTCATATGTATGCAACATCTTACTTAAAAAACCGCCCATTCATATCTTTTAACGGGTCCCACCAATAAAGAAGGGCTATTTCCTTTTCAGAGCTGTGGTGGTCCTGGCAACTTGATGTCAGCGTTTTCAGCTCTCACAGCAGGGAAATTCAGGTGAATTCCAAACTGTGATTAGAGAGATCTGAGTGGAGTTAAAAGCAGTCAAACAATGGGAGCACACTTCTCAGACACATGCACGCAGACCAACTGCGTGCAAAGATAAATTGTATCTGCGTATGACCATGTTAGCTCTTGCCATCCAGCAATGAATTTGCTAGGAATAGGCAAAGGTCAGTGGGAGAGAGGAAGAAAAAAAATCTCTTTCTACTGCCAAAAGTAATAAAGAGAAAGAAAAAGGCACCTGTGACACGAGATATCCTGGAGGAAAAAAGAATGTTACTAAATGATATTGAAAGTTTAAAAATATGATGAGAAGCCAAAGCAAGAAATGAAATGATGTGTGCTTGTTCGGTGAACACAGATAACGGAGAATAGTCTGAATTGATGCCTAGATGGATTGAGGTTGTTGGATTGTTCTCTCTCTCGTCTTCTCCCTCTTCTCTGACTGTGTTTTCTTTGATGGAGAAAATGATAGGCTTGATAATACATGGTGATAGGCATCCAAAGATCAAACTTCATTAGATCCTTCTTGTTCTGTAGCAAGAAACTATCTGGGCAAAAGCAATTCCCATATGTGACCATAATTTAACAAGCGATTAGACCCAATCCCAATGCTTTGAACTATCATTAGTTATCAAGATCAAGTAGGATTCCACTTTAAATAGGTTTCTAGTATCCTTGGCTCCCCTTGTGACTCAGACGGGAAAGAATCTGCCTGCAGTGCAGGAGACCAGGGTTCGATCCCTGAGTTGGGAAGATTCCCTGGAGAAAAGAATGGCAACTCACGCCGGTATTCTTGCCTGGAGAACTCCATGGACAGAGGAGCCTGGCGGGCTACTGTCCACGGAGGTCACAAGAATCAGACTGAGCAACTAACACTTCCATTTTCATACTTAGTAGCCTTAGATTTCCTGCAAATCTGTGCTACTGAAATTTTCACTGGAGCCACCCAATGCTATCCATCTTGCTTTGGGTAGTTTTTTGTTGTTGTTCCTCAAACAGGATTTTCCTATATATTCATTTATTTGGACACGAAGCCCAAGGAAAAGAATACTTGGATACAGCACTTCTGTTTTCTCAGTGATACCTATCGTTCTTGGGGCCTGACTTCTCTTATTTCGTGGCTGATTTCAAATGCATACAGAATTTCCTAGTGCTTGCAATCTGTTTAACTACTCATGGAAAAACAGGTGAACTCTATCTAGTATTTGAACAAGGAAACAGCCTCACTACCTCCCTTAATGGAGAAGAGGAGAAAACATGGAAGAAAAGGAATGAGACAAAGGGGCAGAATTAGGTAAGATGACAGAATCATCCCTTCAAAAATGTCTAACTGCATCCTTACAAAGTATTTTACGGACTGCTGTGAAGGATGTTAAAAATGATGAGGCAGGTAACTCCCTCTCGCTGCTATCCTGTCTCTCCTTCTTTCAGTCAAGCTTTTAGGAAAAATAATGTACCCACTTTGCTTCCTTCTGTGACTTCCCAGTCTGTCTTCAGCCCCTTGTGATTTGACTCTTACCCTAACCACCATCAAATATCAGATGCTATGGATACAGCTCTGATTGTTTTTCTGTTTGTTTTATTTTCAATTGGAGGATAATTACTTTACAATATTGTGATTGTCAGGCTTCCCAGTTGGCACTAGTGGTAAAGAAAAGAACTCGCAGGAGACATATGAGATGCTGTTTCGATCTCTGGGTTGGGAAGATCCCCTGGAGGAGGTCCTGGCAACCCACTCTAGTATTCATGCCTCCTCTGTGGATGGAGGAGCCTGGTGGGCTACAGTCCATAGGGTCACAAAGAGGGGAACACGACTGAGAGACTTAGCACGCACACACATTGTGTTAGTTTCTGGCATACATCAGCATGAATCAGCCACGGGTATACATACGTCCCCTCGCACAGCTCTGCGTTTATTCCACGTGACCTCTGCATCATTGGGTGAGGTTGCTGCCTCCCTCTGTGAAGCTCCCTTCTTCCTTCAACTCTTCATCTCCTCTACCTCATTCCTCAAAACTGCTCTATCCTTAGTTTTGGTGCTCCCCAGAGCTCCCTTCCCATCTCTCTTCCCTTCTCACTCCAAACTCTTTGGACTCACAATCTCGTTCATTCCTTTCACTGATGCTTAGACGCATTTCAACCCAAACTCTGTAGGCAGCCAAAAGATTGCTCCTGACCTACAGACCCAAATATCTAATCAGTAAGGAGACATCTCTGCTCACGTGACCTACAACATCTCCAATCCAACATATGCCAACTTAAGCCTATTATTTGCCTTCTACCCCCATCATGAACCCTGGAGAAGGACATGGTGACCCCCTCCAGTATCCTTGCCTGGAGAATCCCATGCACAGAGGAGCCTGGCGGGCTACAGTCCATGGGGTCACAAAGAGTTGGACACGACTGAACGATTAACACTCCACCCCTACTATGAAACATACTCCTCTCCCTACCATCTTTTTCTCACACATGACCCCATCATCTATTCAGTCACTAATCCAGGAATCTGGATTTGGCCTTTCTGTCTGTCACATTTCTGTCTTTTCATATCTCCCACATATCTCACGTGGAATTACTCACGAAGTTCACTTGGTGTCTGGTTCCTAAGTTCTTTCTCGTCACCTCTGTTTATACTGCCACCATCTTACCTCAAGTCCAATTCTCACCATCCTTTACTGAGAGCTGAGACATTCTCATTGGTCTGCTGGCTTAAACTCTCCTTTCTCCAATCCACTCACAAATATTTGGTTGGTAGCGTATTTTTTCTAAAATATCTTAACAGTTCGTGTCACTCCCCTGCTTAGTCCTTTGATGCCTATGTATGGGGTCCACAATTAAGCTCATCTTTCTCTGCATGCTTTGCAAGCCAGGGAGGTCATCTCTTGCCTCTCAGTGGCCTTACCTCTTACCCACCTTGCAGGCCTGCCTCACTCTTAGCCTCACCTGCGATGGACAGTTACCTGAGGACCTCATTGTACCTCCAGGGCTTCCCTGGAACAACTTCCTAGCATGAAATTGAAATTTTCTCCAGTGAATGCATTTCATAAACAGCATGGCTTTTCACAGTCAGATGAATCTGGTTCAGTTATTGGCTTGGTCAAGTGGCTTAAATTTTTGTAGCCTCATTTTTTCTTATCTATAAAATGAGGTTCCCTATATCTCCTCTCAAGGTAGTAAGGATTTAATAGTAATGATAAGAATAGTTGGTATTATCAGTCATTTTCTGCATGTCAGGGCTGTTTTAAGCATTCTACATGAATTTATTTAACCTTTGCATCACCTTTATAAGTATCATTTCTATATATACCTTTTACAGATGAGAAAATTGAGGTACAGAAGCTAAGCAAGTTGCCCATGGTCACAGTGATAGCGAGTCAGAAAGCTGAAATTCAGTGAGATGATATATGAAGAGTACTTTCTACTGAGTGGTCCCTTGGTGAATGCTGTTGGCTCCTCCTCTTTTTTGCTGTATGCTGAACACTCATCCAGGTTTTGTTGAGACCCAGAAGACTAGATGAAAATAATAGCTGATATTTATTAAAACTTAATTATTTGTCACATTTTGAATACAGAGTTTACGACATTACCTCATTTGAGACTCACTATAACTGTGAGCTGGGCTCACTATAACTGAGCTGGGCTTCCCCGGGGGCTCAGACAGAAAAGAATCTGCCTGCAACTCTGGAGACCCAGGTTTGATCCCTGGGTCAGGAAGATCCCCTGGAGCAGGGAATGGCAACCCACTCTAGTATTCTTGCCTGGAGAATTCCATGGACAGAGGAGCCTGGAGGGCTACAGTCCACAGGGTTTCAAAGAGTTGGACACACACATAACTACTGAGTTAGAACTATTATATCCATTATACAGAGAAGGAAATTGAGGCTCAGAGAGGTTAACTAAGCTATTCAAACTATCTCATAGAGGACAGAAGTGTTAGTGTATGTTAGTTTCTCAGTTGTGTCCGACTCTTTGCGACCCCATGGACTATAGCCCGCCAGGCTCCTCTGTCCATGGGATTCTCCAGGCAAGAATACTGGAGTGGGTTGCCATTTCTTCCTCCAAGGGCTCTGACAGAGACAGGACTTAAATCCAGATCTCTGAGGTCGAAGCTTGGACTCTTAACCACCACAATGTATTATTGCCTCAAAAGACATTAGAAGACAGAAAACAGTATTTACAATCTTTCTGGGGCCACTGAGAAAGACATAATAATAGTTATAAACCAGAAGCCTTAAATACACAAAGAAAGCAAATCGTGGATAGAGTCGCTTACTGGGGACCAAAATAGTAGAGCAGTGATTGCAATTAGGCTCTGAGAAGGGTTGCGTTTTGATCTGGGATTTGAAGACTGTGAAAGAAATACACTGGTTGAAAAGAAAGACCCTCTTTGAGATTGAAATGGCATATAGGGAGACATGACAAATGCAGAGAACCAGTCATGTATAAGGAAGTATTTTATCCTCTAGAAATCCAACTAGTGGATACGAGATATTAATCGTGAGCCAGGTACAGGGAAGAAATGTATGTTTGGGGATAGGGGCTCAAGTCCCAGAGGCATCAATCCTGCTGACATCCTGGATTAAAAGCAATTTAGAAGGTTGCAGTTGGTGAGCTTTCCCAGTTTAAATCTGTCCTGGGTTGTATCTAAAAGGCAAATGAAATAAACAGTAGCAATATTTTGGAGGATTAGGAGCTTTCTGAGTTAAGACTGTGCTTTTAATATTTTAAGCAGACTCAAGCAAGATAGTAAACAGTTTTCTTAGCAGAATGGTGCAAAATGAGCTCTTTTACTTGTCTGATTTATACCATGGCCATTCATAATGGGCTGGATAGGTGGTGGTTGTTTTTTTTCCATCAGGGAGCAGTCAGTTAGCAGTCAATTCAAGGCCCAGGTTAGTACATTCTGCTCTCATTTATTTTAAGAATGATAAGTGTTGATTTATCATGAAATGAATTCACAGAAAGGAAGCGTGACATATTTCAGCTTAAAGATAAGTTTCAAGAAGAATGTAAGCCTGTCCTGGGAAACAGAGGTTCTCATCAGCTGGGAAAGACTTTCTGCCTAGTCTGCTGCTCTGACACAGGGAATTACTGTTGATTCCCAATTTTGACTTGTTTAAAGTTTTATTTTCCAATCTAGGTGGGTTTATTTTCCCTCTTCAAAGAATATGGCCACACATGAAGGATTGGAACCTGTCAGGTGGAGAATTCATCTCAGTCATGTAATTACTGGGCTGAGCAGGTTAGATCAAAGTGAGGGCATTGTGTTGCTATAGGACATTGCTTCAAAGAGCAGTTAAACTGCAAACACTATAAAGGCTTTATTGTCCCTCATTTCATGTCATTTAAATCATCAACAATCATTTCCCATGAATGTATGGCAAATACTGGGATTTTAATTCCTGCTTGAAAAAAAAAAAAAAAAAAAATCTGCATTGAGACCTTCCTGGAAAGCAAAGGAAGTTTTCTGTCTTCCATTATGCATTCTCATTTCCGGGCATGAAAGGCTTAAATTAGCTGAAGTGTAGGTTTTGGGGGGTTTTTTTGGGTTTTTTTTTCAATTATAACCAAATATCTCTGTAAACCTCTTCATGTTTCATAGAGCCAGTTAAGCAGTTTCCTCTTAGATGTGTCTTTGATGTGAAAATAAACACAGGCTGGAGTGAAAGCTGAGGTCTCCCTAAAGGAGCATCTCTCTGTATGGTTCATAGTTACTCGGGTTAACATTAGACCAGAGAAAACACACATCAACACCCTGCACTGAACTTAGATACAGTTGCTATAAAAAAAATATTTCTTCAAAAGTTTCAAAAGAATGATGACCTCAATGCCAAGAACATCAAAGGAGCTGTTAGGTGCTTTAAGGTACTTTGCCAAACGACCTTCTAAATGCTGCTTAACATTCCTTTGTAATGGAGTTAAAGATGAGCCTGAAATTGCAGGGACCTCTTAAAAGGTCTGCTCATCCCTCCCACCTCTGTCTCCAGGTGATCGCATCCAAACCAGTTAACACGTTGCAGATCTGGGTTGTCTAAACATGATTCAGATGGAAGTCTTATGCTCAGGATGTTCTTGTGCGCTGAAGGGAGAATTGGTGGAGATATCATCTCTGGACCTCCCCTGGGTTAGGCCCTGTCGAGCTCTGTGCAGACAATGGGAACCCTGTTAGAATCCTGTTGTCATGGAACAGCCGCCCTCATTCTTAATTCATAATGCTCTCCTTTCATAAAGGCTGTGGAAGAGCTGGGTTAATGACCACACGTGGAAAGTTGAAAGAGAAACCAAAGTAAATGTGTTTTAGCCTCTGCTCAGCTTTTCAGTTTTAATCAATCCAAAAAAAAAGTGCGTTTACCTTATGAAAACTCTAACTGGAACGTAATTATTGGCTTTATTACATCTTTGGTTGAGAATCATTTGTTGTTAGTAACAGAAGGCCCCTTAATTAAAGTATCAAAATGGGAAGACGAGGCATAGGTGTGTGTGTTGGGGGGAGATTTATTGGAAGGTTACAGGGTATCTCAATTGTGGGAAATACAACTGACACTCCCAAAGGGCTAGAACCAGGAATTGGAAAGCTTCAGGAATCTCGTCTGTCTGTCTCTCCCCCACTTCTTCCCCCTCCGCCTCTCTTTCAGCATGGCTTCTCATCCTGACAATTCCACAGTCAGTTTCATTCTCCCATCTCCATAGACTTGCTTTCTTGGCCGCTCATTGTACATACACAACTGAGAATGTTTCCGTAACAGGCAGCCCTCCGCCTCTCCCATTTCAAGGGCACAGAGACTGTTGAGAAGGTCTTGTTTCAATTTCTGATTACTAAAATAATCATTAAAATGGTTCTGCTTGAATCAAATGTCCACCTTGATCCAGCCTGCTTGGGGCCCAGGGAGATGGGGTGTCCTGCCATCAGAAGCAAGCCCCGTACCAGGTTCTTGTTAAGCGTGGTTATTTAGCAAGGGCAGCCCTCCTGAATAACATGGTCACTGCAATCCTAATTCCATAGGTAATATATATGCTCTATGTAGAAAAATTAGGAGAGACAGACACGTGAGAAGTGGGAGGGGAAAAATCATCATCCTGCTAACCAGAAAGTACTTCAGAATCTTGAAGTGTTTCCTTCTAGACATTTTCACTGACTTTAAACAAATTTTTTATCTCCTATTGGTTTGTGTTACACTAGAGATGAAGTTCAGTGGTCACCAAGACAGACACGAAGTACAGTGGTCACCAAGACACCAAGCCTCCCTCTCTGGGGCTCGTTATAACATGGGAGACGGACTTAAAAAATGGAAGCAAATGAACACAAGTCTTCCAGAACTACAATAAGCACTGTAGAGGGAACAGTCAAGAGGTTGAGATGGAAGAGAACCCTGAGGGCATATTTGAGGTCAGTGGTCACGGAAAACCTCTGCTAGGGTCACACTGGAGGAAAAGGAGCTAGCTATGGTAAGAATGGGAAAGGGTAGAGAGAGTGGAGAGTTCCAGAACATCACACACTGAAGACCTGAAGCTGAAGTCACCTTTGATGTTTGGGGAAATTGTTAGAAAGTAATACAGCAGCTCAGGCGTGAGAGGGACGTCCTGTCTCGTTGCTATGAGAACACACGGGGCCGCGCGGCATTCATGTGGGGGGTAGAGGCACAGTCATGTGGAGAGAGGCGAAATGTGGGGTCAGGTTCTCAGAATGTGGTTCCCAAACACTTGGTGCCGAAAGCAGAGAGGGCCCGGGGGAGAAGGAAGAACGTGGTCGAAGACACGGAGACTGAGCGAACAGGGAAGCTTATAGCCACTTAAGTCGGACAAACCACTGAGGACGAGAGGGAAACGCCACAGGGAATTAGGAGTCACTGAGGGGGTTATTATTTTTTTTATTATTATTATTTTACAAAAAGGGGGCAACTTCCCCGTACCCGGCTTTAACCCCCCAAATAATGAACCGACCGACAGCCCTGGGATGGTACGAGGGCACGCTCTCTGCCAGCTGGGGGGTGTTCCTGACGTTCACACCGGCCAGCGTTCTGGAATGAGTCCAGCAGCCGCCAGCACAAGGAAAGAGCGCGCTCTGAGAACACCGCGCCTCTCCTCTCACTCCGGGACTTCTCGGCCCAGCGCCCGGCGGCCCCGCCATTGGACGGAGAGCGGCTGAGAGTCGGTCCTGTGGTTTATGAAGCGGGTGTGGCTCACGGCCAGCGGCAGAGGCTCATGGCCGTCCCGTAAACTGGCTCATCGAGTGTTCCCAGGCCGCTGGCTGCCCAGTGAGTCCAATCATCCCCCAGTGAGTTGGAGCTAGTGCTGGAGTGAGCTCCTGTGACGTGAGATGGACAAACGCTCTCTCTTCCCATGGACTCCTTGGAGGCACAAGGAAGTGGAAAGACAGGCAGACCTGAATCAGTGACCAAAGACACTATTAGACAGATCGTGCTAAAATCATTAAAGCAGGAAGAAAGAACGTGAGGGAGACCAGAAGAGGGAGGCCTCACAAGGGAGATGCGTTGACCTTGATCTCGGCCCCTTAGAGTGAAAGCTTCCAGACTGGGCCCTCCAGCTGAGGAGGAGAGTAGCCTCTTGATTGATGGTACTTAATACATTGTACTGCTGAGGAGGACATTTAGAGATTTCCAGAGTATTGTCAACATTGTAGACAAAGCATTTGCTTTGGTTTTTGCTTCAATATATTTTGGGCGAAAAAATGAGTCATGATTAAAGTGTTTCATGCACAAAGTGGTTGGGTTTTTCAGGCTTTTACAGACCCTTCTGTTCATTTTCTGTCAAACACAGAGGGTCCATCTCTGAAAAGTGGCCCTGCAGGCCCCTGCTCTCTGACGATTGTAGCAACTAGTCAGGATGACCAAGGAGATAGTCACCAGGATACTCACACTGGTTACTGCTAAGTAGATCTGGAGTGACAACTGGTTAAGCGAGTAGACAACATGGCAGAATTCGTTGTTCAGTCGCTCAGTCGTGTCCGACTCTTTGCGACCCCATGGGCTGCAGCATGCCAGGCTTCCCTGTCCTTCACTGTCTCCTGAAGTTTGCTCAAACTCATGTCCATTGAGTCAGTGATGCCATCCAACCATCTCATCCTCTGTTGTCCCCTTCTCCTTCTGCCTTCAATCTTTCCCAGCATCAGGGTGTTTTCCAATGAGTCGTTCTTCTCATTAGGTGGCCAAAATATTGGAGCTTCAGCTTAACTGTCAGTACTTCCAAAGAATATTCAGGGTTGATTTCCTTCAGTATTGACTGGTTGGATCTCCTTGCTTGTCTAAGGGACTCTCAAGAGTCTTCTCCAGCACCACAGTTTGAAAGTATCAATTCTTCAGCTCTCAGACTTCTTTATGGCAGAATACTTCTACCTTGAACTTTTTAATTTCATCTCAACATTCCCCTGTTGCTAGACAACAAGTTTTGTTGACCCCATCACTAGCAGTGTAGCAGAATATCATCAATCAATCATATTATTTGCATATCTGGGGGACATTTCCTTGGAAGGGAGAGGGGCTCCTTCCTATCTTTCCAAGCAAAGGCCACTCCCCTCCACAGCTATAATCCTATGCTCCCCTCTGCGGAGCAACCATCACATTGCACTGTTACTTTCCGTTTTATTTCCAGACAGACTGGTACCTTCCTTTTTATTTGTTTGTTTTGTCAGCTCTCGCATGTATTGAGCACTGTGATCCAAAACAAATTTTGCAGGCTCTTTGTGCTCTAAACAAGAACCCTAAGACACTCAGTCTCACAGAACATCTCCTTGGCGCTAAGTAGATATCTGTTGAATGGATGAGTAAGCAAATGTTGTTTTACACATGAGGAGAAGCTCATCTTGTTGCCTTCAGTTTGCCTTTATCTAGCACATGCCTGGCATGTAACAGTCAGGATGGCAGGAAGCATCTCACAGGCTCAGACTCAAGTTCTGTCTCTTCTCCTGGGAAAGAGCCGCCAGCGACGGAGTGCTGTCCTGCGCTATGCGCGCTGCTGGTGCTTTCCGACAAGGCCCCTGCTCGTCCTGAGCGCCCGTCCTACAGTGACGGAAGGGCCTGGTTCACGCTCAGTGAACAGGAGGGGAGCAGCCTTCCTATCCCAGGCTCACTAGCAGCTGAATTCAGCCTCTTGTGAGATCCCACAGCCTCCCATTCACCTAGCTAAAACAGGATGTCTGAAATATCATATATCACTTATATGTGGAATCTGAAAAAAATAATACAAATAAACTTATTTACAAGGCAGAAATAAACCCACAGACATAGAAAATAAATTCATGCCTACCAAAAGGAAAGAGAAGAGGGATAAATTAGGAGTTTGGAATTAATATATACACAATGCTGAATATAAAAGAGGTAAACAACAAAGATCTACTGTATAGCACAGGGAACAATATTCAATATCTTGTAATAACCCATGATGGAAAAGGATCTGCAAAAGAATAGACACGTATGTGTGTATAATTGAATCCCTTTGCTATATACCTGAAATTAATGCATCACTGCGAATCAACTGTATTTCAATTAAAGAGAAAAAAAAATGAGATGGCCACATCTCTGAGTTGCCTCAGAGAGCCTATTTATTGTCCCTCTTCCCTCTGTGAATGTTATGAATTGATAGACTTGAAACATTCTCCAAGGACAAGGGATAAAAGTGTGCAAACTGAAAAATGCCATAATGAAACACCTTCCCTCTGCCCTGTAATGAGGAGTGTGTTTCTGGGGCAATTTCCAGCTCTTCTGGTTACTCTTGTAGAAGTAGCCATGACAATATGAAGGGAGGGAGAAGCATGAAAGCAGGTTTGAATGTGGGACACTTTGGCATTTACCATCTTTAGAAGGACAGTTGACTTGTTTTCTCTACAAAGATCCTGAATTTGCACTTCTCTGGTTTCTATAGAAAATTTTATCTTTGGTTTGATAAAAAAAAAAAAAAAGAACTATTTTATTGACTTAAGTAGTCACATTCCCCAGAGTCTAGACCTTAGGGAACAAAGTTACAGAATTACTTTTCCATATAGTTCTAACATGCTTTCTCTGACACCTTCCACCCCACCAAAAAAAAAAAAAAAAAAAGCTTTACTCTGAAGGAGTAAAAATGGAAATTCCTAAAAATCATATAGGAAACATGCCCAACTTCTTTGAGCTGCAGTGGTTTCATGTGTTCATTCACATGGGGCATGGAGTCGAGAAGGAGTCAAGAATTACATGCCAGCTTTGGCATCCGTTCAGGAGGCTCAGCACCCCGTGGAATCCATCATGAAGCTTCACACACCCCTTCACATTTGGTTTATGTGGATGAAAACACGGTTCCGGTTCTCAGGGCTTCTTATTCCTGGACTTCAGGGTTCAGAGGAAAGTGATCACTAAAGCACAGCTCTAGTGGAACCACTAAATTGCTTGTGAATTGGTTAATAAAATAATTACTACAGCCTTCTTAACATTGTTTTACTGCTCAGTAAAGGGTACTGTTAGAAGGGTACAACTTCCCAAGTACTGAGATCATCCAAGAAACTACTCTTTGAACACCTGTAATGTGCCCAGAACTGTGGGTGAGACCAAAAGCAACCAGTCAAATGTAGGACAAGGTGTGTGCGTGCGTGCTAAGTCACTTCAGCCATGTCCAACTCTTGGCAACCCTGTAGGGTCTGTGGGCTGTCAGGCTATCTGTCCATGGGATTCTCCAGGCAGGAATACTGCGGTGGGTCGCCATGCCCTCCTCCAGGGGAATCTTCCCAACCCAGGGACAGAACCCGTGTCTCTTAGATCTCCTGCATTGGCAGCCAGGTTCTTTATCACGAGTGCCACCTGGGAAGTCATAAGACACAGTGTCTGCACTCAAAGAGCTTGAAATCTAGCTTGAAATTAGGCAAATCTAATTACTATGTGGACATAAAACAATACCTCAAAATACAGGGGAGCACTAAAGGAGAAGCTCAGAGGTCTTCAACATCCAGATGAGAACTAGGAGCTTTTTGATGTCTTCAGCAGAAGGCTTTAAAATCCCATCTTGTTTGTGTGGGGGCAGGAGAGCCAGGGAAGAATCAGTCTTACCTTCAAGTACTGGGATGAGCTGGAACTGACTGTTTCAGGATCTCAAACATTTTTACTTCAAGAATCAAATCAAGAGTCATAAATTATTGGGGCAGAGGTTGGTTTCCTCATGGTGGTGGTGGTGGTTTAGTCGCTAAGTTGTGTCCTGACTCTTGTGACCCTATGGACTGTAGCCTGCCAGGCTCCTCTGTCCATGGGATTCTCCAGGCAAGAATACTGGAGTGGGTTACCATTTCCTTCTCCAGGGGATCTTCCTGAGCCAGGAATCAAACCCAGGTCTCCCACATTGCAGGCAGATTCTTTACCCACTGAGCTATGAGGGAAGCCCACTTCTCATGTTATCTACCCTCAACCCCATCTCTCATCAGCCGTGAGTAAAATGGCCTGAGCAAAACGTTTACTAGTAATGGGACCAAGATACCCCCTTAAGGACCTAGGCAGTGGTAAATTTAGTTCTCGAATTTATTTCTTGTTGAGAAAGACAGAAATCTACTTAAGGGGAAAAAAAAAAGGTGACCTATGGACTGAATTGTTACCTTTGTGTAGCATATTCCCTGTTTCCAGGGCAGCATGGGAGACAAAGAATGCATTTATTTTGTGGAAAGGGATGGGGGCAGGGAAAGAAACAGAAACCAGAGGATTGTGCAATCATGGCATTCTTAAATCCCTCCAGGAAGTTTATGTTTCGAGTCCTTTGAAAGAGTAGAACACAGCTGTTCAAAAAGGCGAGTTTATCAGGGGGCTGCAGGCCCCATTCCACCGTTGGATTTTTCTTGGCCATTGGCTTCTCGGCACCTCCATCCAAAGCCCTCAGGGCAGGCAGGCCACTGTGTCTGGGCCCTGCCCTGAGCAGGCCTACACCTTCCCCCGTAGAGACCGCAGGCCTCAAATAGCATCGAGGTGTTCAAGTAGAGTCAGAACAAGGATGAGAGTGAAAGGAAACAGGCTACTGGATCTCAGCAAAGGGAAGCAGGGTGAGTCCTGCACGCCACCCAGACAAGACTTGCTGCGTTGAAATCCTTTCCAAAAGAAGTCCCTTCCTCGGATGGCCAGTGAAAGGGGGAGATTGTATGCATCATCTCACACTTTAAACATAGTAATTTTGGGCTGCAGCTTTATTGTACAAAACAAAAAAGTGCCTCTGAGTCCACCTAGGAAAATATAAACATTGGAATGTAGCATTCATGCGACGCCTTTACAAGCTACCACAAGCTTCATCATCTGCATATTTTCTCCCTTGCCAATGATCACTGGATAAGGGATGGTTCGGAACCCTCTCTGCATGCTCAGTAAATCTTTCTGACTGACCAAGTGACCCTTTGTCTCTTCCCTTCCTTCCGTTGGAGCCTTGAGGGCGATTTTCTGAGCTTTCACTGTCAGCTCCAACCAGTGACGACCCCGTTCCCCCTCGCGTCCATCCCTCTGAGCCCCAAATGCCCTTGCCCCTGCCCCGTGCCTGCCATGCGTCTCCGTTCTATCACCCCTTTGTCTTGGCTTTCTGTGCCCCGCGTTGAGAACAATGTTGGCATGTGGCGAATGAAAGGCCAAGAGGAAAGTGAGCAGTCTGGTTACTGATTAAGGAGGAGGAATTTGGAATCAGACCAGGTTGGCCACCCGCCTCCATATTTTTCACTATGTGATGTTAAAGTTAGGAGTGGCCGTTTCTTCACTTGTAAGAGGAAGATCAGAACACATGTGCAGAAAGCTGGGAGATGATTACATGGGACTGTATACAACTCTTGTTTGAAGAGCATGTGTCTTGAAATAAGCATTCAGAATGCAGTAGTTCTCAGGGGAGCGCCTCTGGGGGGCCTTGGACAGTCTTGCTTTCGAAGGCCCCTTCTTCCTTAAAAAAATTTTAAAAATGATATTTTATGACTGTGTTAACATCGAGATAAAGATATTACTAGGGCTTCCCAGGTGGTGCAGTGGTAAAGAACCCACCTGCCAATGAAGGAGATGCAAGACACAGGTTTGATCCCTGGGTCAGGAAGACCCCCTGAAGGAGGGCCTGGCAACCCACTCCAGTATTCTTGCCTGGAGAATCCCATGGACAGAGGAGCCTGGGAGGCTACAGTCCATAGGGTCTCAAAGAGTCAGACACGACTTAAGACAACACAACGCATTATATATTAAAAGATTTCCTCAACCTAAAAGTTCAATTTGTCTTCCATCTTAAATCATTTTCATGGGTCCCTAAGACTACTGTGGTCCCTTGGCCTTGTATCTACGCAGTTTAAGGGGTGCACCATCCTGACTGACAGATTTATTTTGGAATTTCTTTCCTCTGCCGTTTCAATGCTAGTAACTGCTTTCTGAAAACTGTCTGGCCCCTCTGGCCTTCAGGATATACCCTGCCTCTGCCTTACCCCTCCCATCTTCCCAGCCACCTGGAACGTCTACACCGTTGGAGCTCCCAAGTTCCTTCGTCCAGCCACCGTCTTTCTCAATGCAAACCCATGTCTTCACTCTTCTGATTGAGTCTCATTCCCTTAGGACTATTCCTGGCCTGGTGAGGCGGCACTGAATTTTTCTAACAAACTATTTCTCACTGAGGTATTCATGATATGACTCTCTGTGCTCCTTCTCTACTCCTTCTAGAATATCTGCGCTTTGTCACAGAACTTTTTGAGACTCTGTGTCATCATTCCAAGCCAGATATCTGATAGAGGCATTTTAGTCCAGCAAAGAAAATATTTCAGAGCAAAGACTGAGCTTTAAGAATCCCTGAGATTGTATTGTGCCTCTACCTCTATGCATTCACTGGGTCTTGATGACGTAACTGTGATGAGAAGCTTCCACAAGGCAGGACATAGACTGTCTCCCAGTTCTCTTGGTTAAGGGTCATGCCTGATGAAGTCCTAGTGGAATCTCTTTATCCATGGAGATGTCTTCTACATGTCACTGGGGAGGACTTCTGTTCCCCAGCTTAAGTCATCCATCCAGCTATGCTTGGTGGTGACCTTACACCATGTTACATGTGCCTAAAAAACAATTCTAACTCCCTCAGTGTCTGTTATTTTCTGGATTCATTGGGAAAGCATTCTCAGAGTTAACCTTATTTATAAAGGGGGGAACTATGGTCCATAGAAGAGAAAATTTCCTACCTAAAACAGCAAAACAAATTAATGCCAGAATCAGACTAGACCCTGGGCCAGTGTCCTCAATACCCATGTGTGGGCACCGCTTCCCTCTTCAGGGCCTGGGTGCCATTTACTAACCAGCACAGGCTCTGCCGTGGGAATGCTTGGTTTGATTCTGGCCTTTATTGCTTAGTATTTGTGTGACCTAGAAGAGTCATTCAGTCTCAACTGGCTCACCAGTGAAAGGGAAGGGAGAGGGTAGAAATAGTATCAACCTTATAGAGTTGTTGTTGCAAAGATTCTTAGAGTTGTTTGTGAGAATTAAATGAGATTTAATTTAATTTAGCACCATTAACATGCTAAGCCCATACAAAGAGCTTAGCATAAGGCCTAGCACACAGCCCTCAGTAAACGACTTTGTTGTTGTCGCTATTATTACTACTCCTGCTGCTGCTACCACCACTAATTCTATCACTGCCTCTCCAGTCCTGGTAACTTAGAGAAAGTGCTGGAGCTGCTTCCCAGGGTATGTACTGAGCTGCCCGGGGAGTGGCCTGAGCTGTAGGAGAATCTGGAAGAACAGGTTTTTTCAAAGCAGTGGAAAATAAATCAAAGGCAATAACCCAAACCTGGAAAAAGAATGTTTTCCTTTGTTTGTTCTTTACTCAGTGTGAAAAAAAAAACCTTCAAAAAGTAACTTATGCTGAAATAAATCAGCATGGCCACTTTTGAGGCAGCTTGGCTGACTCTCTGCAGTGTGTGCTCTTTCTGACCCCCTGAGGACAGTGACCACTTTCAGTGGGCGCCAGATGTAGTGATGACTGACAGTGTTCTGTGATAATGTTGGCCTCCATCAGGGGAGAGATGACATTAGGAGTCAGGGAAACATGGAGAGACAGCAAAGATGGGGAAAATAAAAGCTCCACAACCAGGGACAAAGCGCACGGTACCCCTTGTTGCAAACTGCTCATCCCCCAGTGTTAGATCTCATGGGACTTATTAGTTCCGGCTCTTGGCTGAAAGTAACAGAAGCCCAACTCATGTTAGCTTAAGGAAAAAGGAGACTTTATTATAAAGATTCCACAGTGTAGCAAGGAAAACAAGGAGAGCGGTAGAGGTGGCCTCATGTTTAAATCAGGCCCTCAGATGCTCTAAAATTTGTGTCCTTTCTCTCTCCCTCATTCTCTTTCCACAGACTTTCTTCCTCTGTGGTTCTGGTTGGTTAATGGTGCAACACTTCACAGGTTTTATAAACAGCCGTGTGTTAAGAGTGTTAGTTGCTCAGTCATGTCCAATTCTTTGTGACCCCGTGAACTGTAGCCTGCCAGGCTCCTCTGTCCATGGAATTCTCCAGACAAGAATACTGGAGGGGGTTACCATTTCCTCCTCCAGGGGATCTTCCTAACCCAGGGATCTAACCTGGGTCTCCCACATTGCAGGCAGTTTCTTTACTGTTTGAGCCAAAGGGAAGCCCATAAATGACCACGCAGTCACCCAAAAAGAGCCTCGCTTCACTTTCTCCAATTTCAAAATCTTCCTGGAAGGAATGATTAGCCCAGCTTGGGTCAGGTTCCTTTTCCTGATTACCCATTAGCAGTGATAAAATGTAAGCACTGGTTATACCAACATGGTACATCCTCCGTAACTATATACACTTATGAGGGGCACAACCTCAGGTAATGGATTAATGAAACAGGTATTGTTGAACTACATGACAAGGAACATATTGTTCACACTCAGCCCTAGACCATATCCCCACCATTCTCTGGTTCCTCATCCTGTGCTCACTGCCCCCTCCCTCTTACACAAGGCAAACCCTACCTCTAAACAAGCTGACTCCAGCATCAAATAGTGGAAATGACACATGCTTTAGAACTACCCAGTTCAGTTCAGTTCAGTCGCTCAAGTTGTGTCCGACTCTTTGCAACCCCATGAACCACAGCATGCCAGGCCACCCTGTCCATCACCAACACCCGGAATTTACTCAAACTCATGTCCATCGAGTCAGTGATGCCATCCAACCACCTAATCCTCTGTCATCCCCTTCTCCTCCCACCTTCAATCTTTCCCAGCATCAGGGTCTTTTCCAATGAGTCAACTCTTCACATGAGGTGGCCAAAGTACTGGACTTTCAGCTTCAGCATCAGTCTTTCCAATGAACACCCAGGACTGATGTCCTTTAGGATGGACTGGTTGGATCTCCTTGCAGTCCAAGGGACTGTCAAGAGTCTCTCCAACACCACAGTTCAAAAGCATCAATTCTTCAGCGCTCAGCTTTCTTCACAGTCCAACTCTCACATCCATACATGACCACTGGAAAAACCATAGCCTTGACTAGATGGACCTTTGTTGGCAAAGTGATGTCTCTGCTTTTTAAATATGCTATCTAGGTTGGTCATAACTTTCCTTCCAAGGAGCAAGCGTCTTTTAATTTCATGGCTGCAGTCACCATCTGCAGTGATTTTGGAGCCCAAGAAAATAAAGTCTGTCACTGTTTCCACATCTATTTGCTGTGCGACACTGGGCAACTTACTTAGCCTCCCTGAGCCTTGGTTTCCTTACCTATGAAGTAAAGCATATTTAATGGGGTTGTTGTAAATAGTAAGGAAAATAAAATAATCATAATTTAAACACTTGGCACGTAATAGTTGTTCAGTTCAGTTCAGTCACTCAGTCATGTCTGACACTTTGCAACCCCACGGACTGCAGCACACCAGGCCTCCCTGCCCATCACCAACTCCCAGAGTTTACTCAGATTCATGTCCATTGAGTCGGTGATGCCATTCAACCATCTTATCCTCTGTCATCCCCTTCTCCTCCCACCTTCAATCTTTCCCAGCATCAGGGGCTTTTCAAATGAGTCAGTTCTTTGCATCAGGTGGCTAAAGTAATAGGTGCTCATAATTAAAATATTAAATATTTTAAAATATTTAAAATATTTTAATTTTTTTTTAAATTAAAAATATTAAAAATATAAATATTTTTTAAAATATTAAAAATTAAAGAGTAATAATTAAAATATTAATTTCACTTTCTAATTAAGTTACCTGGAAATCTTCAGGAGGGTGGAGGAGTGATGGTAAGAGAAAAGGGAGGACGAGAGAAGTGATAGAATTTTTTATCTGGGAAGTGTCCTTCTGCCTCAGGTAATTTCTGGTTATCCTGAGCAAACAGAAATAATTGAAGTGGTTCAGCTGCACTGGGAAAGCCACATTTTGCTACATATAGCCTCCCACTTTAGAGGCAAAGCAACAAGCATCTCAAGATCAATCTGTATATTTTATGTTTCTTATTAATTTACTGGTTCTTAAATCTCTCTATATAATGTCTGAAGTTAATGGAATACAGTCTAATCACTGAATGAGTGACTGAAGTCCTTTGATATTTTGTTGCTGTTTAGAGAGATGCTCCTCTCTGAGAATATAATAAGCCATATTTTTTATAAAATATACTTTATTGAGTTCTTATTTTGGTAAAGTGAAAGTGAAAGTGAAGTCGCTCAGCCGTGTCCAACTCTTTGCAACCCCATGGACTGTAGCCTACCAGGATCCTCAGTCCATGGGATTTTCCAGGCAAGAGTACTGGAGTGGGTTGCCATTTCCTTCTCCAGGGGATGGCCTGTCCAAATGTTTGCATGTCTCATGTCTTTCTTTTTTGGTAATTGTTTTGGTTTTTTGTTTAAACTTATTTATTTTAAATTGGAGGATAATGGCTTTGCACCATTGTGTTGGTTTCTGCATGTACCAACTCGAATCAGCCATAGGTATATGTATGTCCCATCCCTTGTGAACCTCCCTCCCACCTCCCAACCCATCCCACCCCTCTGGGTTATCACAGAGCACTGCATTTGAGTTCCCAGTACAAGTTTGTGGACACAGAGTGGGGAGGAGAGGGTAGGACGAATTGAAAGAGTAGCACTGAAACATATACAATACCAAACGTAAAATTAGATAGCCAGTGTCTCATGTCTTTCTATGAGTTAAGTGGTCCTGTGCCCATTTTCCAGGTAAGGAAATTGAGGCTTGGAGAAGTCAAGAGCCAGAATCACTTAGCGCTCAGTGACAGATTGGGATTTGAGCTCACCTTAACTAGTTCCAGAGCCTGAGTACTTAACCATCATGCAGTACTGCCTCTCTACACCTCGGCTTTGGCTAAAAGACTTACAGACAGGCCACATGAAAAATGAATCCCCAGGAAAATCCGTGCTTAGAGGGTTTCAGATGATAAGTGATAATCCCATAGATGCCATGCACCCACACAGTGTTGCTACAGGGGCTTGAATGCAAAGCCGCAGAATCATAGGAAGAAAAATAGTTAAACAACAGAGAGATTGTCTCCTTAGACAAGGCAAACATTCTAATTACTCACTTAGAAGATAAGAGTGGTGAAGGGATTGAATCTGTGCAAAAGAAACTGGAAATTGGGTCTCAGCTTTAGACTCTGTGCTGTTTCCCATCTTGGTCAAAATTATGCTCAGTCCAGTGGCCTGTGTCTGTGTGAGTTGTGTGTGCATGCGTGTGGAATAGTTTGGCCTGTTGCAGAAAACAGCACCACTTTGGTGATTAACCATAGGTATTATCAATAACTCCCGATGACATGTGATGGATTCTTCACCCACTGACCAGGGTACCAATCATGGGAACCTCTGTGACCTCCCACCCTTCGTTGGCATGCTCCTCCAGGAACATTTTGCCCTGTCTGTGCTACTGTTAAGTTTCCTTATCTTCCACACTGGGCCGCATTTTTGCTTTTCTTTTTGAATTCATCCTGCACATGTGTAAATGTAAGAACATTCAAATATTCTGTCTCCTTTGACTACACACATACCTGGATTAATATCTCATGCTCTGTTTTTTTTTGTATTCCCCATCTGTCTTTCAGCTCCAGGGTTCCTTGAAAAGAAAACAGATCGTTAACCTGTCTCCTGCCAACAGCAAGAGGCCCAATGGCTTTGTCGACAACTCGTTTCTTGATATCAAAAGAATCCGTGTCAGTGAAAATCTCGCTGCAGGACCAGGGGGCCTCCCAGTAAATAATGGACAAAGTCAGATGATGTCGGGGACCTTGCCCATGAGCCAAGCACCCCTGAGAAAGACTGCCACGCTGCCGCCCCCTCCTACCCACTCTCCTGGAAATGGTCTGTTCAACATGGGCTTAAAGGAAGTGAAGAAGGAGCCTGGAGAAACGCTGTCTTGCAGCAAGCACGGGGATGGCCAAGTGACCCAGGAGAATATTTTCTCTAACAGGTACGGAGATGATCCCGGGGAGCAGCTGATGGATCCCGAACTGCAGGAGCTGTTTAACGAACTGACCAATATATCTGTGCCTCCCATGAGTGACCTTGAGCTGGAGAACATGATCAATGCCACCATAAAGCAGGATGACCCGTTTAACATCGACTTGGGTCAGCAGAGCCAGAGGAGCACTCCCCGGCCGTCCTTGCCCCTGGAGAAGACGGTGATCAAAAGCGAATACTCCCCTGGCCTGACCCAGGGCTCTTCGGGCTCCCCGCAGTTGAGGCCCTCATCCGCCGGGCCCCCGTTCTCCATGGCCAGCTCGGGCCTCTCCGCTTCATCCCCGATCCCGTCGGTCCCCCAGAGCCAGGCGCAGCCCCCGCCGGCCTCCGGAGCGGCCCGGGCCCTGCCCAGCTGGCAGGAAGTGTCCCACGCTCAGCAGCTCAAACAGATTGCCGCCAACCGGCAGCAGCACGTCCGGATGCACCAGCACCAGCAGCAGCAGCAGCCCGCCAGCTGGCCAGCCTTGCCCTCCTCGGCAGGGCCCTCCCCAGGTCCCTTCGGGCAGGAGAAGATCCCCAGCCCGTCCTTCGGCCAGCAGCCGTTCAGCCCCCAGAGCACCACCATGCCGGGGGTCGCGGGCGGCGGCAACCCGTCGAAGGTCATGGCGAACTACCTGTACAAGGCCAGCCCCTCGGCCCAGGGGGGGCCGCTGGACGTGCTCCTGCAACCCAAGCCGCAGGACCTCAGCCGGAGCTTTCTGAGCACCCCGCACCCGGCCATGGAGCCCCGGCACGGCAGCACCAAGCCTTTGTTCCATTTCAACTCGGATCAAGCCAACCAGCAGATGCCTTCCGTGTTGCCTTCCCAGAGCAAGCCTTCACTCTTGCATTACACCCAGCAGCAGCCGCAGCAGAGCTCCGTCACGGTTCAGCCGCAGCAGCCGCAGCCGCAACCGCAGCCGCAGCCGCAGCCGCCGCCGCCTCCGCCGCCGCAGCAGCCTCAGCCGCAGCCGACCGCGCAGCAGCCAGCGGCCCAGCCCACCCAGTCGCTCTCGAACCAGCCCTTGCTGAGGGCCCCGTTACCACTGCAGCAAAAGATCCTCCTGCAGAAGATGCAGAATCAGCCTATCACGGGACTGGGGTACCAAGTCTCCCCGCAGCACAGGCAGGTAAGGGCCGCGCCCCTCCCCACCCAGAGTCCCCCAAAGCTCGCTCTGCATGCTCTGGTTACCGCTGTGCTCCTGTCAGGACAGAATCAAGACCCCAGAGACAGCAGTGGTCCTGACAGATGCCTCTGAAGGCCTCCTGACGGTTCCCTTGAGGCGTCCGGAGGCAAGAGCATCGTCCACTGTCCCTGGGGTCTGCTCTTGCTTGTTAAGAGTGTCGCCTGAGGATCAGTGCCTTTAGTGGCATGTCCGGTTGGCAGTAATCTTCTGATAATGCCCATGCCTGGTGCCTATTCATTCAGTCGATAAATCGGTCATTAAGTCAACATGCGTGTTCCGAGTCCCTGCCGTGTGTATGATGTAGTGATTATGCTGAGTACTGAAATAAGGCCAGACGTGATATTAAGAGTGTTGAATGACAAATATCCACCCACACCAACCCACTGAGATGTCTAAATGTCCAACCCATCATAGTAGATCCTGCTGTGACTCCACGCTTGTGCATAAGGCTTGAGTACCCCCCTCAAGTAAGACGTGTTCTCTGTCTTCAAGTTCAGTCTGGAGAGGGCGACAGGCTTTTAAAACAATCATCTTAATACTGAGTGGAAAGGATAATGATATATGGAGCACGAAGGCTGGGTATTTACCGAGCAGGGGGACATCAGGGAAGATTGCTGGAGAAAGTAATGTGTGAGTTAATGTTAAAGGGTGAAATTGTCATGACTACAAACAGAAAAAAAAAAAAAAAAAGGCTGTGGTTACCTTATATCCTGCGGTTAACATAAAGCGGAGATCTTATTCTGCCCCAAACAGGAATCGTGTGAGGAGATAGCTCTGTCTCCAGAGCACTGGTGAATCAGAGCTGCTCCCCAGGGAATTTGAAAGGAAAAAATCCTTCCTGGAATAAGTGAAGGGAGGAAGGAAGGAAGGAAGTCAGGAAGGGAGACTGGATGTTGCTTTGTGCATGTAATTTGACAGGTCTCTGTTAGTGTCCAAGCACAAAGACAGCATGTGACATGTCAAAACAATATGTCAGGACAGTGTGACGGCGCAGAGCCTCATTCCAATCACATTCCTCGAGTCGTTTGTGCGGCTGCTGCCCAGAACAGAATGCCACCGGCCGCACAGACCGCGGCCAAGCTAACCTTCGCCCTAGATACACGCCAGGAGGAAGCCAGACCCAGCCAGATTCAAGAGCTGTGTCCCACAGAAAGCTCTCGGTTCTTAACCGCCTACATCGTAGATTGTGAAGAATGGGCTTGGAGTAGAGTGCTGTGTATACTTTACAAAGTTCCATTTTTAACATGGGTAATTTTGGGATCATTTGAAAACAAACAGTATTGTGGAATTACTTTCTAATATTATGTGTAGCCATTTTGCTGTGACTGAATCTGGGTTTAAATTCTTACTCGGATAGTCTAGCTGTATGAACCTCAATCAAATCAGTGAACCTCTGTCAGCCTTAGTTTTCTCACCTGTAAATGAGGGTAATAATGTATATCCTAGGATTTGGGGAGAACAGGTGATAGCTTTCTTAGACCAGCATCTAGAATAAAGTTGGCTACTACTGTGCTTATCATGGAAAAGGCCTTATATGATATCAAAATATTTTTAACAAGCATTACTTTTATGTAGGAGATCCCTTGGAGTAAGTCTCAGATTTTAACATAAGCAGTACTCGAGGAATAAAAGAGAACTTAGTTCTGTCTAGCACTATGGTGAGTGGATAATGATTTACCTTTCCTGGGCCTGGACTTCTGACTGTAAAAGTGGAAATAATAAATAATGAGATATTACTAAGAGTCATGATTTATTGACTACTTAGGACTAACATGACTTCTGTCTCCCTTACTGGTATCTCATTTACTCATATAAAGTAATTACCATTATTCTCATGTTACAGGTGAGACAGTTGAGGCTCAGAGAAGTTAAGTAAGTTTTCCAAAGTTACGCGGATAACAAGTAGCAGAGGCATGATTCTAATGGTCTACTTTGAAGGCTGTACTTTCAGCCATGAGGCTGTACCACTCACAAGTAGGATTTGCTTGGAAATGAGTTTGTAGATCATTGTGAAATTCTCAAAAGAAATATTTCTTATAATACTGAGCCATATTTACATAATCTACATAGTAAATTAAGTTTGGGGGGTAGTAAAGTCTCATCTTGAATTACCTTCAGAGTTGTTAAAGAAAAAAAATCAAAAAATATCTGTGTGACCTTTGACCTTCCTGAGAATGAGCATTACGGAGCTTAACCAAAATAAACAATGTGCAACAGGAAATATAGCTCTTTGGTGCCCCATCAGCCCTTCTTTGGGAGCCTTCCTGCCACCTCCAACATCCTCTGTCCTGTTTCCGCCTCCATCGCTCATGTCAACAACTGTCCACCACATTTCTGACTCCTTGGCCTCCACCCCAGCTCCCCAGGGCCCAAGCACCCCAATGGGTGCTAATGGACAAACTAACAAGCATCTTCCAGTGTGTTAGATAGTTCTTTACTTTTCCTGGTACATGCGACACTTATGATGCCAAGATAATTTTCATCTTCATAAGGACCTCAGGGAGCAGACATGGTGGGTGACATTGGCTGGCAGGCAGTGGCTCTCCATTCAAAGCCTAATCCTCAACCTTATCAGTTGAACTGTATTGTCCCTTCCGACTCAACAGTTTGATGAAGTATGACTCAAGTGTCCTGTGTCTGAGCTGTGAGCAAGTGTATCACAGCTCTGTAGTCAAATGTCACCCTTTTGAAAGCATTCACGTCTAGAGGGGTTGGGCCCATTCTCATCATGGTGCTGTTACAGTTGCAGAGTTTTTTCCCAGGGATTGTCTTCAAAGCTTTTAGCACATCAAGGAGATTATTATCAATACAGTAATATTCATCTTGTCAGGGTTATTTTTTAAAACAGTCAAACTGAGTATTGCTACATTGGGTCAAAAAAACAAAGAATAGCTACAGTATGATGGAACTGCATTGCAAATTTTCTTTGTGAACTTTCTCTGAAGATAATAAAGAAGTAAATGAGTTGCTTCCCAAGATGATCATTTTGAGAAGTGATTTTCACTTGGATGTACATATTTCTAGGTTTTTCCATTTTTATTGTCTCATCTAGTATGTTGCCAAGTATTCTCAACTCCGAGAGGGTAGTTTTGACTCTGCCATTCATAGCAGAGAGTAGAGATCTGTGTTCTCATTTCAAATTAGCCAAATCTCTGATACTCATGACCAAAGTTATGGGCAAGCAGGGATTGGAAATTAAACAGTTCTTATGTTTATCAACTAAAGAATCCTGAACAAAAATAGTAGTCATGGATTTTTTTTTTTTCCTGCTTGTCATACTTACTTTGTGTCAAACACAGGAAGATTTACTAATGAGATATGCTAATTGGGACACTCTAGCTCGGGAATGGTGGAAATCTCGGCTCTCTGCTACAAAATAGTAGATTGAATTTGTTGATCATTTGTTTAGAATTTACCCAGTAGGTTAGGCAAAGATGACCTTCTCTTCAGCCTCAGAACTCTGAACCCACCCAGGGCTGCATGCTCAGGCAGAGGCTGAAATTGAGGGGTTCATATGTCCTTCTCTCTTTATTGGGTACCCTGTTCTCCTAGATGTGAATGACACCCAAGAGTTGGATACAGCATAATCGAATTGTTGGGAGACATTTTTATCATTCCATGCCTGGAGTGGTTTTAAGTAATCCATTCCCTGGAGGCTGGGAGAACAAATGGTATTTGGTGTTTCACAAAATGTCTTCAGCAACTCTGTCTTGCTGATGTTTGGGGCTTGGCAAATGGAAATCCCTCCTGGCAATAATTTTCTTCTTTTTCCTATTGGAAGGTTATGGGAGAGGGCAGGAGAGGGGTGTAGTGCATGCAGTTCTGATTTATCTTCAAGTCACTGAATACTTGCTTTAAGGTGTAAGAGAATTATTGGTTGACCAGGGCTCATGAGAGTTCAATTCAAAGCCTTAACCTCTTCAACTAGAATACAGTCTTTTTCAGAGCTATATAATCAGACACTTGAAAGTGTGAATTTTTTTTTTCTAACATTAGAGCCATGAAACTCGAGTGGATTCTATATTTGGTTTAGAATTTTCCCATCTCTAAAAATTCTGAGAGGGAAGGCAGCCAGTGAATGGATGGTTTGTTATGACCAAAACATAAATTTGTACATTTCCTTTTTAGTTTAAAGCCAAGTTCTTCGATCATATATTAGGAACCTCAACCCACTCTCTCTACCTAGCCAAGTTTATCCTTCAGTACTCTGTATATCAACCATTGGCATAAATCAAGCAGTGTTCTCCTCCCCTCATCTTTAAGTTAGTCTTGGGTGTAGCTGATCTTAAAGATGAACACTCAAAAGATTGTTTCCCAATTGGCCTAGCTGACGTTGGAGCATTCTCTCGTGTACTGACAATGCTTCTGAATCCTTTTAATTGCCCAGAGAAAGTTCCAGAGAAGAAATAGAACCTTCAATCAATTGGGAATGCCTTTTCTAGTAGGAGAATACTACTAGTATTCATAGTTCTACAACAATATAACATTCAGTTCACCCCTTTGCTGGGGGTAGAGGTTGGTTAAAGTGTCAGTCAGTTAGGCTAGTGCCGGGGTTTGGTTTTAGGGGCCAGAATCAAGTGAGGGGAAGTCAGGAGCATGAAGGGCCAAAGACAGAACCTAGCCAAAATCCTAAAAATGCTGGCAAACAAGATTAGTCAGTATACTCAGAATCCAGGAGTGAATTTGAAAGATGGTAACAAACTCATGATTTCACAAGTGACCTAAAATCTAGACTTGAAATTAGGATAGAGACTTGGGAGATAAGTCTAGGTGGTCATCACAAATGACCCTCAACCATTTGATGATTTCCATTATGACTTACCTTGGCTGGGTTAGGCTGGCAAAAGGAAAAAGAGCTGGTGCAAGTGTTGCCCGTGGCAGGCAAGGAGCATTATTTTTATATTTTCATTTTATCTTTGATAGTACATCATTTATGTTTACAAAGGAAGCAAAATCTGTTTTTGATGCCCCATGAAACTAGGGCTAAGGCCAGAATCCAGAGTAAATTTCCAGACACACATGTTAATATAATCTGTACTGAAAACTCTTGACCGGCAAAATTAGCAGAAGAGATTTTGCTCACATTCTATTGGTGTTCATTGGTTTATTTTAACAAGAGTACCAACTCTGTGCCATTTATAAATCATCCAAATGGCTGTTGTTCAGTCACTCAGTCGTGTCTGACTCATTGTGACCCCATGGACTACAGCACTCCAGGCTTCCCTGTCCTTCACCATCCAAATGGTAGATATTATTAATCTTTTTTTTAATATCAGTAAGTGAGTACACTGAGGCTTAGAGAGGTTAAATAACTTGCTTAGAGTTAGTCAGTAACTCATCTGATTTTAAGCCTAGTGATAAACACCATGCTGCCTAAGGAAATAGCTATAGGTGGTCTGAGTTGTGCTAACAGGGTCTTTCTTTGTGGTATCTGTTTGACATTTCACTGTTGTCTACATTCTCAGTTTTTTTCTACATCAGGCAAAATTTGAGCTAGTTTTGTTGCAGTTGCCTTATCCCAATCTACAGATCTCTAATCTCCTGTTTGCCCAACCTGGAGCCAAGAACTAAAGATTCTAAGCTAAATTGAGTACAGTTCTAGTCTTCACTCTAGCAATAGCTATATTCATTCATTCAAAAAAATATTTGTTGAGTCCCTACTCTCTATCAGTAGTATTTACTGATACTACAACTGAGAAAAAAGATGAAGGTGTGATGTAGTAAGGGAGAAAATAAAATATTTTAAGTTTTAAAAAATTAAAATATCAGAGAGTGTTTTCAAGTTGCTCTATTTTCATCATACTGTGGACTTACTCCTGCTTCTGTTACTAGGCTGATTTGTTGCCAGGCTTACTGGTACCTCTGATCCCTGATAAAAATGGGAAAAACCCAAGGGAGTGGTATGTGATTTAGTTTGCAAAGCAAAAAATCCAAAGGCTTTGTTAGATTTTTGAACTGATAAAGAAAATTTAATCACTCTCTTTTCCTTTAACATGATCCATCAAGATTTCAGAAACTGTTCAGGGTCACAGAGTTTTACAAGAGGGTGAAACCATAATTTTTGCATGTATTCATTCATTCATATGATGAAAATTTATTGAGAATCTACAGTGTGTCTGGAATTGAAAACTAAAAGCTTAAGTGATCCAAAGAACCCTCATTGCATTCATCTAAAAATCAGGAAGGCATGGTTCCTCTCCTCAGTGAGTTTTTAATCAGAAGGAGACATCTGTCCCTAATACTATTGGGTTCCCATTGGGTACACCTACTATCTCATCGTCATCCTGAAATCCACTTTATGTAGTAACTGAGCACAAATCATCTGGGCTTTTTCCCAAGTTTTCAAGTTCAACTTTGAGCATAATATTTTAACCTTTCATAAACTAGAACTCTGCTGGATATTCCACTTTCATTCATATTTCACCTTATCATCCTAGTATGCAATAGCTTGGATCACAATAAAGTGAATTGGTATAAAGCAACAATTAACTCTTGATTCCCTCCATGAAGAAATAAACATAGTAGCAAGAAGAGTATGTTGGCCTTGGAATCATAATACATAGGGTTTAAATCCATCGTTAGGGGAATGGCTTCTATTATTCTCATTTCAAGGTCTTTGTCCATGGCTTGCATCAGTCCATAAGAGCTATGCATTTAAAGCATTAGTGGTAATTTAGCCTGTTGAATACCAAGTTTCTAACTAGGGAAAAAGGGGGTATGAGGTTAAGAAATAGATTTGATCCTGGAGATGGAAATGCAAGAGGGTTAATGGAAAATCTGACAGATATTTAACTGTAATGTGCATTAATGTAAGTGACTCAAACAATCCCCTTTGCACCAGTTCTAATTAGTTTTGCCTTTTCTAATCAGATGTCAGGTCTTATCAGTTCGGTATAGGGGGGTGGTGTGGATTCTTCTTGTGAAATCAAAAGGAAGCCAAAACCTGTTTAGCCTGCGCACCAGTCAGTAAATGTTCCTATTAATGGTTAATTAAAGTCAGGCACAAAGACTTGAGATTCAGAAGGTGCTTACAATAAGTTCTAGGTTTGAAACGAAAGACCACATAAATATTTAGACTTCTCGGATCAGAGAGATGTGATGTGAGTGAATCATCTTACTCTTTTATTAATACATTGTGGTGCAAGCAAGGAAGATTCAACCTACACGCACAGAGCCAAGGCAGCTCTCTGGATGCTAATTAGAGAACTCTGGATGAATATTTGTATTTTATACAATGAATCTGAACAATAAAGTGGCACCTTCTTTAGAGCAGAATAGAGGGAGGCCAGTGAGTATTCGCCAGTGCATTCGGCAAAAATCAAGTTTCAAGGTCCCTGGGGATGGCAGGATGGAGGTAATTGACCTGTTTCCCTTTCTTTCTACTGCTGATTCCCCTCCACCATGAATCACTGGCATTTTCCACAGTTTGCTTTTCACAGGAGCTTAAGTCCAGCTCCACCTTTAGGAAACATGAACTTCATAAACAAGGAGCTTTTCTGGCCCTGCACCCTGCGGCCCACACATCTTTGGCTCACATCTCGACTTTGTGTCTCTGAGTCTTTGTCGAGTCCCCTCTGCCTTTGTCTGTACCGTCTCCTGTTTCACTCTTTAGGAACAGACCAATTCTGAACTCGCCTCTTTTCCCTGGACTCCTCTGAGACCCATTTTATGGCAGGCCTGGAAAACGGGGGTGGTGAGGACATTTAGCCACTGGAGTTGTTGTTGGCAACAAGAGTGAAGAGACTTTTCCTGGAAAAGGATGCGTGTTGGGGAGAGCCTGGTGAGCTGGCAGGCCACCTCTGGGTCCCGCAAGCCTCTGGCGCAGGTGAATGAATTGAGTGGACACCCCCATGGGCAAAACAGTATCCTTCTTGCATCAAGTCTTTGCCGCCTGGCCTGTATCCTTGCCGTCTTCCTGACCTGCCACTGGAGTGAGCATTCTAAAATGGGAATTTAACCATGTCTGTCACCGGCCTCAGCCCCTTAAGTGGTCTTCATTTTCTCAGAATGAAATACAGCTCCTTGTGTAGCTTTGAAAGCCCCGTGTGACCTGGCTCCCACCAAGTACCCCAGGTTGACTGACTTCTATTCCCAGCATTCTTCTTCCCTTCGGCCTGCCCTTTGACCCCTCTGTGACCTCAGACCCCTGCCCTCCAGCTCGCTCCAAAAGACGTGTCCCCCGAGTCCTGAGAAGTACCAGGCTTTTGCCCTGAGGCAGGTCTTCAGACACGCTGTTCCTTCTTTCTGGAACATTCTCCTGCTCTACCCTGGCTGGCTAACCTAACCCTAAGCTTTCTCAATCTCAACTAAACCGTTTCTTCCACAGGGTTTCCCTGGCCTCCCAATCTGAGTTAGCTCCTATGCTGTGTTCTCTGCTGGTTGCCGCTCCTTCCTCTCTTTCATCATCTTTGCTCTTGTGTGTCTCCTCAACTGAACTACGTACCACTTGAAGCCAGGAATCGTGTCCCTCTCGCTCACCCTCATACTCCAGTCCCTCATATGCCTACTCTGTGGTTGGCACCTACAACATATTTGCTGAAGAAATGAACAAAGGACTTGTACCACTGGCCCACCATCCTTCCTTCTGTTCTGAGGGCTTACGGTCACCAACTCACCGCCTCTCCTCCTCAGAAGGTAGGGAAGGAGCTAGCCCTTCCACCTTGCTCCACACCAACTCTGCCCTTCAGACATTTCCCCCTGGGCCTGACAGCAGTTCAGAGAGTTCACTCTCAGCTGCCTCCTGGGTTAATCCTGTGGAAAGAGATCAGGCACAAGCACTTTTGATGGAAGCTGGACTGACCTATACCCTGGGGGATCATGTAAGTAAGAGGTTTATCAGCAGTTGTTGCTGTTCAGTCACTCAGTCATGTCCGACTCTTCACGACCCCATGGACTACAGCACGCCAGGCTTCCCTGTCCTTCACTGTCTCCTGGAACTTGCTCAAACTCATGTCCATTGAGTCAACGATGCCATCCAACCATCTCATCCTCTGTCACCTACTTCTCCTCCTGCCCTCAATCTTTCCCAGCATCAGGGTCTTTTCCAGTGAATCAGCTCTTCACATCCAGTGGCCGCAGTATTGGAGTTTCAGCTTCAGTCTTTCCAGTGACTATTCAAGCTTGATTTCCTTTAGGATTGACTGGGTCAGTCTCCTTGCTGTCCAATGTTGTTGGTAAGAACAATAAAGAGTTTTATCAACGATATTCCATGTGATTTTTTTAGCTTTTTTTAAATTTATTTTTTATTGAAGGATAATTGCTTTACAGAATTTTGTTGTTTTCTGTCAAACCTCAACATGAATCAGCCATAGGTATAGAACATCAATAATGTACTAATAATGACCAAACACAATCCCTCCTCATAAGTAATTGACAGGAACAAGTGATTATCGTGTTGTTTTATAAGATTTCTGATAGAGGTTAATGTCAGGTAATCTGGGAATACAGAGATGAAGCACCTAGGACAGCCTTGGGAACCAGAAAAGGTTTCCTGGAGGAGGTATCATCTAAGCGCCTACCTCAAGGAAGAACAGGAATTAGTGAGGTAGATGGGAAAAGCCCCTCCAGGCAGGGGTTGAGTTCTTCTGGAAGATTCCAAGCAGTTCAATGTGGCTGGACTGCAGAGTGCAAGGTCAGGAGAGGACAGATAAGACTAGAGCGGTAAGCAGGGGCCAGATCATAAGGAGCCTTAAACACCATTGTAAGGAGGTTAGGAATTCATCCCGAGGGCAACAGGAAGTTATGGAGAGAAGGCTACAGGTTGTTTTAAAACAGAGGCATAGCTGTTGCCTGCCACAGAGTAGCTGCGAAATTCAGACATGTTGAATGTTAAAGAAACAGATTTGCTCTGCAGAAAAGTTGCAGTGTAGGGAATACAGTGGGGGGCCCCAGGCGAGGGGCACAGACACCTTCACCAAATCTATATGCCAAGAACATTCCAGAGATTTTGAACATGCAGTTGCTGTGGGCCCAGGAAGCTCCTGCCTTCTGTCTAGGGCAGGGACCCTAGAATGTCCTTGCTGGTTCACTGGTCCTCTGTTTCCCCCACCCCATCCCTCACACATGGCTTTTCTATGGCCAACCCTGGACTTCCGCTCTTGCTCCAGAGGACTTGGTCCATCCATTTGATCTCTTATAGCTACATTTCCATCTTCAAGCATGCTCAAGTCTTCAACACCCTTTCAAAAAAACTTCTCACCAGCATCCCTCCCCTGTGACACCCCAGCTTCCCAGTAACCAGGCTCAGGACCTCTGATCAGTATAATTCTTCCCTGTCCACTTTCCCGGGTTGGTACCACGGAGGCCGCTGATGGTCATCCACACCTCTTTCTCTTCTCCGTGTCCACTACTGCTGGCCACAGGTTCATGTTATTGCAGTATTCCCCCATCCCTCCCAGTAGTGGGCTGGAGAGCGGGTCTAAGGAATTCTGCCTCGCTCTATACTCCTGAGGGCTGAAACGAGTGGCTGGGGTTCCAGACACCCTTGTGGCCTCCCCACTGGAATTACAGCCTTACCCAAGATCCAATCCCTCGTTGAGGCTCCTTCACTTCTCAGAAGCAGCTCTCCTCCCTTTGAGGGTCTTTTGCTCAACCACTGCCTTTTCTGCACTGGCCGCAGATCCTATTCACCAGCGCAGGCAGTTGTGAGGTGTCCTGGACAACCAGCCCTGGCCGCCTCCATCCCCGCCCTTACTGGAAGCCCCTGCTGATGTCACCAGCCGTCCTCAGGCTGTGAAAGAAAGTCCCGTTTCTCCCTCCTTTGGTGCATGCAGCGTAGGGAAAACTCCTCCAGTACAGTTCTTAAACATTGCATTATCCTTCCAGTTCAGTATCTGCTCGGCCCAGTGAACTGTGAATTCCTAGTGAGTTTGGACCCTGGAATTTCCCTTCTCCCTCTGAACTCATAAAGCATTCTGCATCTCTTATTGCACTCATTGCTTTTTTCAACCTTTAATTGTCGTTAAGTCTGTATTTTAACCCTTCCACTAAGCAGTAAGCTTGAAACCAGAGTTTCTTTATCATTCATCTTTGTACCTCCAAGGATTAACAGAGAAAGTCCCAACATACAGACCCAGAAACAGAGAGGAGGAAAGAAGAAAAGAAGGAAGGGAAATAAATCAACTATACTCCAGTAAAAATTAATTTTAAAAACTCGGTAAAGGATAATAAAATGAAGTTATGGTGTGTGTGTGAGAGAGAGTGTGTGATCTTGAAATCAAAGGCTGTATGGTCTTGAATTATAGGCTTGAATAATTTGACACTGATCTGAATATCAAATGTACATTACTGAGACTGTATACATCGCTTACTTCTAAAAATGTTGTAAGTGCCTTAATGACCACAGTCGTGGCCAAGTCACTTAATATCCCTGAAACTGACCTGCATCATCTGTAAGTGAGAACACCACCTATTTTACAGGATTCTTGAATACAGTTTATGAAATAACCCATAAGACATATGACAAATACAAGGCCTGCACCTGGTAGGCAATTCACAAGTGCTGGCTTGCTTCTCTTTACAAAATAAGGACCCTCCAAACCAAATCCATTCAAACAATCCAAATTAAATGTTAGTAGACACTTGCAACGGGTGATTTCCAAAACTGAACTCTCATTTAACTCGGTGTTTCCAGACAACTAAAGCAAAAGGAATAATGTGGGGATGTAAGGGTTCTTTCTTTATTTATTTATTTTTAATATAAAAGAAAGTGTCCTGGTTCATCAATGCAAGCACAGTTTTTCCTGGAAGTAAATTCCAAGGCCCATTTATCACTGGGGGAGTTAGGTAACGTGACGGATGTCTTCCACTGGGAATCTTGTGAAGATGCTGGCAGTGTTTACTTTGATGTTTCTGTTATTAAGCTGCATTATGAAATCTGAGGCCAACATCCTAGATTTTAATTCAGTGACTACTTTTCCCCAGCAAGCTGAGATAATGTGGTCAGACGTAATGTTTTCTACAACCCTGTTCAGTGGTTTTCTTACACTCTTAGCAAGAATACTTCTTTCCTTTTCTCCCCCTTTCGGGGTTCCTTTAGGGCAAAGATTACAAACCAGAGTTCTGGTTTATCCCAAGAGCAGAGTTTAGAGATCATATAGGAATGCATAATTAAAATTCCCATTAGACTGCCTCACTCAAATATCAATTGTTTTGAATGAGTCTCTGGCAAACCCTTGCACTGTGTAAAGCAGATTAGACCTGTGGAATGTCTACCTCAGAATCAGATTTCAGGGAGACTTCTCAAATCCATTTAAGCTATAATCTTCTCCTTCCATATAAAACAAAACAAAACTTTAAACTTCAGATGTGACTCACCAAGCTCATTAAAAATCACCGTGAAAAAAAATCAACAATTGGTATATTTATCATCCAACAAATATTTTAAGCACCTCGTGTATACAGAAAACCAGGCCAGCTACTGTGAGACATGCAACAAATCAATATGCTGTGGGTAGGGGCTGCATTGTTCTTGTTCACTAACTCATGTCCAACTCTTAGCGACCCCATGAATTGCAGCACGCCAGGCTTCCCCATCCTTCACCATCTCCTGAAGTTTACTCCCCCTTCTCCTCCTGCCTTAAATCTTTCCCAGCATCAAGGTCTTTTCCAGTGAGTCAGCTCTTCACATCTGGTGGCCAATGTATTGAAGCTTCATACAAACTCCATGACCAGTATGAAAAGGGGCTGCGTGGGAATGAGAAATACAGTGCAGGAATATTCTGGAACCAGACTTGTTGCTCAGTATTGTACCTTGAGTGATCAGACCTTCTTTACTTCTTTTGTTACAGTTTAATTCTACAATCTGAATTTTATGTGTATAAAATAGAAGTGTTGCTGTTGTGTATAGTCACTAAGTCATGTCGACTCTTTGCAACTCCATGGACTGTAGCCCACCAGGGTCCTCTGTCCATGGGATTTCCCAAGGCAAGGGTACTGGAGTGGGTTTACATTTCCTACTCCAAGGGATCTTCCCAACCCAGGGATCAAACCCACAGCTCCTGGATTGGCAGGCGAATTCTTTACTGCTGAGCCACCAGGGAAGCCCAAAATATAGTTAGTGGCTTCATTTTAAAATTTTTATTTTTATCAAAGTAACATGCACATAATTCTAAAAGACAAGCAGTGCTAAAATGCAAAAGCCATTCGCTGGCACCCCCATCTCCTACCCTTAGTCTCTAGGGGAAACATTGTCATCATTTGAATTGCTTTTTCTGCATCATATTTCTAATTTTATCCATACCAAATACCCTTGATTTATTCATTTCGAGCACTGCTTACTACTTCTGATTATAATGGATGAAGATTTTCATTCCATTCCCAGCCCTTTCTACCTCTCCCCCTTTGCTACCATAGGGTTATGTCAAAATTTTGCTTAAGTCCTTATCAGTGTTTTCAGGGTCATGGAGAGAGAAATAGTGTTTCCTGCTAAGACCAGCAGTATATATAACTATAATTCCTCTCCCGAGTGACGTGTCCAACTTTTTTTTTCATTTGTGAAGTTTCTTTGACTCTGGCTCAGTCTTATACCAGCCAGCAGCTCTGTAAAACATCTCAGCACATTTTCCTCACTGTGATTCCTGTCAGAGAATCTCTCTGCTCCTTTTCCTTTTCTGGGTTTGTTTCCCCTTGAGTCCTCTGTACCCACGATGAGCCTGCTGGGTGTTCTCTAGGCCTGCTGACACAGCATCACCCTAGGCCTTCATGCCACCATGCTGGGAATCCCTTCAAGTCTTTCCTTTGTCAGAGTCCCTGTTTCTGGCTCCTTTGTGTTTCTCTATTTGTCTATGTACTCTCATTTTGGTAGACTATTGGTGGCTCAGATGGTCAAGAATCTGCCTGCAATGTGGGAGACCCAGGTTTAATCCCTGATTCGGGAAGATCCCCTGGAAAAGGGAATGGCTACCCCACTCCGATATTCTGGCCTGGAGAACTCCATGGACAGGGGAGCCTGCTGGACTGTGGCCCATGTGGTTGCAGAGAGTTGGACATGACTGAGCGACTTTGACTTTTCACATGTCTGCCAGTAGCTTCCTGAAAATCTTGAAACCTTCCGAGAAATCATAAGCCGTTTGAGACGATAGGGAAAAAATTTCAAAACATGAAGCAAAAAAAATGTTGACCATAGACAATGTCCTCGTAAAGCATACTTAGCTGTACAGTGTGCAGGAAGGAATGAGAAAGACCTTTTCATTATTGAGCACCGACTGTGTGCTAAATGCTCCTTATGGGACATTCCTAAGAAATAAGAATCAGTTTCTCCTCTTTTTAAAAAAGTTATTTATTTATTTTTGGCTACACCGGGTCTTCATTGCTTTTTGCAAGGGCTTTCTCTAGTTGCAGCGAGCAGGGGCTCCTCTCTAGTTGTATCATGCGAGCTTCTCATTGCAGTGGCTTCTGTGGTGGACCACAGGCCCTGGGGCACGCGGGCTTTAGTAGCTGCAGTGGGTTCTTTGTGACTTGTGGGCTCTAGAGCTCAGGCTCAGTAGTTGTGGCACATGGGCTTAGCTGCTTCGAGGCATGCGGCATCCTCCTGAACCAGGGATCGAACCCATGTCCCCTGCATCGGCAGGCGGAGTCTTATCCACTGGACCACCAGGGAAGTCCCTCTCCTCTTTATCTATGAGTGACTTGGTGTTAATAATTGCCTGCAACGTACAGCTCTCAGGTGGCAGAGCTGGAATTCACATCATGTTTTTCTGCTTCTAACCACACTCCATTCACTGTGTCTCTTAGCCAACAAGCATGAATGCAGAATCCTTGCCCTCAAGGAGTTTGCTCAACTATGTCTTTAATCCAATGTCAGACAACTTTCTGGCCCAATATGCTGACTGCCCTTTTACATATGTGTGTGTGTGTGTGCAGTTTAACTCTGGTTAATAGAATATCTATTTTCATAGTCCCATGTACATTGTTTCAGTATATTTTTTCTGTGAAATTCTGGAACAGAGCTATCTTCGAAGGAGATTTCTATTCTTTATCCCCCTCTATTTATTAGGGATTAGGCAGTTACAGTCTGATCTGGTTACAACTGAAAATATGAGAGTGGTTTTGCCCTTCTCCCTGGTGGATTTCTGGTTTCTCTGCCAGTCAGTTCATTGGCTGACATTTATCACAGTTAGCTCCAGCCTAAAGGGACATCCAGGGTAACTAACTGCATAGAAGGGATGATACATGCTTCTGGCTGTGTACTGTACCTGCGGGTTACACCAAGCTCTCATTGCCTGGAAATCTGTACCGTTAGCTCTCTCAGAAACAAAGCAGGATAGTAAGTACATTGTAAGTGCATTGCCTGGAAACACAGGAAAGGATTTTTAAATGATTGAAAGAAGATGGAATCAGTAGACATGTTAGTAACGTGGAAGCAAACAAATACCATGGGTGCATTTCATTCCTGCTGGCACAGTGAAGCCCTCTGACAGCTTTCCTCACCTGGCGGGCTTGAGGCTTCAGCTACAGCTATCATTAAAGCAGGGAGACTCTTGACACAGTAAAATTCTGGGGCTGAAGCAAAGGGGAAGTTCCTCCACACCCCTAGCACTGTTCTCTAGCATCATCTTGGCGGCTGTTTCAGTACATCGGCTCTCGGAGACAGAAACATGAACCCTTTCACTCGGTCAGAAATTAGAAGCAGGTAACTGCTTTTTGAACAGTCTCCACTTTGGAGTGTTGGGTTCCAAAAGTTCATTTTTAATTTGGTTGCTTGGCACCCCTGGTGCATTTTTCCATAGGAACAATTTAAAGAAAGTTTATTAAGTCCTCAGGCGAGCGTGTTTAAAGTCTATTTGACTCATGTGGACGGTGAGCGATTAGAGCACCAACCGTGATTTCTCTAGCATTACATTAAGAAAAACAAAATTTGTTCAATGTATGTTGATTGAGCCAGAAGCAGTGGTGGAATCAGGAATGCAATCTATTTGGTGAAGCAGAGGATTACAGGACAGGGGAGACACGTGCACCCCAGGTGTGTATAGAGCTCTTTGCCATGGAAACCCCCAGGAAGGGGCGCCCCCCCTTAGCCGGGCTCCGAGTCTGGAATGCAGAAAATAGGAGTATTTTTCTGCTGAACCTTCATGGCAGAGGTAAGCAGGCCCTCAGCCCAAGGGAAGAGGGAAAATGAGATTAGTCAGAACATCAGCAAGAGGTGGAAGGGAGGTTCAGGAGGAGGGGATAAATGTATACCTGTGACTGATTCACATTGATGTATGGCAGAAACCAACACAACATTGTAAAGCAATTATCGTCCAATTAAAAATAAATAAATTTTAAAAATAAAACATCAACAGGGAAGGGGCACAGAGCTCTTCATTCCTAGGGGTCATTTACAGACATTTATAATCTGTATGCAGGTCAAGAAGCAACAGTTAGCACTGGACATGGAACAGACTGGTTCCAAATTGAGAAAGGAGTACGTCAAGGCTGTATATTGTCACCCTACTTATTTAACTTGTGTGCAGAGTACATCATGAGAAATGCTGGGCTGGATGAAGCACAAGCTGGAATCAAGATTGCCAGGAAAAATATCAATAACCTCAAATATGCAGATGACACCACCCTTATGGCAGAAAGGGAAGAGGAACTAAAGAGCCTCTTGATGAAAGTGAAAGAGGAGAGTGAAAAAGTTGGCTTAAAGCTCAACATTCAGAAAACTAAGATCATGGCATCTGGTCCCATCACTTCATGGCAAATAGATGGAGAAACAGTGGAAACAGTGACAGACTTTATTTTTTTGTGCTCCAAAATGACTGCAGATGGTGACTGCAGCCATGAAATTAAAAGACACTTGCTCCTTGGAAGTAAAGCTATGACTAATCTAGACAGCAGATTAAAAAGCAGAAACATTACTTTGCCAACAAAGGTCCATCTAGTCAAGGCTATGGTTTCTCCATTGGTCATGTATGGATGTGAGAGTTGGACTATAAAGACAGCTGAGTGCTGAAGAATTGATGCTTTTGAACTGTGGTGTTGGAGAAGACTCTTGAGAGTCCCTTGGACTGCAAGGAGATCCAACCAGTCCATCCTAAAGGAAATTAGTCCTGAATATTCATTGGAAGGACAAATGGTGAAGCTGAAATCCCAATACTTTGGCTACCTGATGCGAAGAACTAACTCATTTGAAAAGACGCTGTTGCTGGGAAAGATTGAAGGCAGGAGGAAAAAGGGGATGACAGAGGATGAGATGGTTGGATGGCATCACCGACTCAATGGTCATGAGTTTGAATAAATTCCAGAAGTTGGTGATGAACAGGGAGGCCTGGCGTGCTGCGATTCATGGGGTTGCAAAGAGTCAGACAGGACTGAGTGACGGGACTGAACTGAACTGATAGTATGAAAGTGTTAGTCGCTCAGTTGTGTCTGACTCTTTGCGACCTCATGTGCTGTAGTCCACCAGACTCCTTTGTCCAGGGAATTCTCCAGGCGAAAATACCAGAGTGGGTTGCCATTCCCTTCTCCAGGGGATCTTCTCAACCTAGCGATCAAATCCAGGTTTCCTGCACTGCAGGCAGATTCTTTACCATCTGAGTCACCTACTATCTATCTACCTAAAGGTGCCCATCTATACCAGTTTCGTGGACTAAATTTTGTTAATTTGATTTATCAAGATAGAACAGTTTTGAGCCATCAGTTCCATTTGCATAGTCTATGAAGGGGGCTTCCCTGGTGGCTCAGAAGGTTAAGGATCTGCCTGTAATACAGGAGACCAGCATTCAGTCCCTGGGTGGGGAAGATCCTGGGGAATCCCGTGGACAGAGGGGCCTGGCGGGCTGCAGCCCACGGGGTCGCACAGAGCAGCGGGCAGTGAGGGATATGCCAGGGAGACAGCTGGCCCAGGGCCCCACCAGGCCGTGCTCTGGACTCCACACCAGCCCCAGGAGGCAGTGCTTGGCCGATGAGGCTGTTTTTTGTGTGCTGTAAATCAAGTGCACAGAACTATTTGCTTCTGAAAAAGCAGTTCTCTTGCAACCACGATTATTCCTAAAATAAGGTTTCCACCCACATGTGCAATGACATCGAAACTGCCTACATTGCCAAAATCGGAGGGAAAACCAGAGGGTCAGAGAGATGGGGTAAAATGTAGGGAAAAAGAGACCCCCAGGGGGAAAGAAAGGAAATTGGGGCCAAAAAATGCATTTCTGACCATCTCTTCCTCGGTATAAAGATACTTTATAAGGCAATTTAAGCTCTGACAAATTGTCTATTTCTGTTTGCTCATGCAGACGAAGCCAGCCACTCACAGATCTCGCCATTCATGCTTCCTCCTCACGTTTCATTCGGTGTGGAGGAGGGTAGGTGATGAGGGGTCTGCTGTAAAATTCTTTCACATTTCTCTGAACACTTGAAATGGGGTCAGATCTAAATGGATGTGAGCTCAGCATTGCATCCCAAGGCCCAAAGGTCAGGCTCCAGTGGGACAATTTTGATGTGGACGTTCACGTTTGTAGAGCAGTGGGTTCATGAAGATCCCCAGAGAGTTCCTTCTCCTCGTACCTAGAGGCAAGCCATTTTCTCACCCCGTGTACATGACGTTGGGGAATATCAGGGACCCTTCCTTGGTCCACCTTGGGTGCACACGTCTTCCAGGGACGCCAGAGGCAAATGGGTTAGAACTTCAGCAAGCTGTTCCTTGGGAGTGTGAGGGCAGCCCCGACTTCCATGGGAATGGAATTCCCTGCCAAATTCAGATGCCGCGGCTTCCCTGGGGGACCACGGCCCCTCCCAAGTGGAGGAAGTTGCTGGGAGAAGTTAAGCAGGCAGCCCTAAAGGGCTGTGCCCGTGTGTGTGTGTGTGTGTGTGTGTGTGTGAGTGAAAAGAGAGTAGCCTTTATAGAGTACATTATAGTACTGCATTATAGTACATGCAGAATTTAAAATTTTTTTTGAATTTAAAAAATCGTTAATACCTAGAATATGTATAGTTACACGCATCACAAAACTGCACACCAATCAATAGGAGAAAAGCAACAGGAAACCTCAATACAAAGTTAGGAAAATGACACCAACAGGCATCTTTTGTTAAAAAAAGGAAAATTTTTTAGAAAATAAGACCGATAAACACAGGATAAAATATACTCCTGGTAAACAGGCAATACAAATTAAAACAATGTGACACCTTATCATATTCATTAGATTGGTAGAAGAAAAATACCTGGCGTGTATGTAAAGCAGTGATAACTCCTATGAGTTGTTGATTCAGAGTGCTTATCAGTAACTTGTAAATGTTGATTTTTTTAATTTAATTTGTATTTTATATTGAAGTTTTTAGCTGATTTACAGTAATTTAATTTTTATTTTATACTTGAGTTTAGAGTTGACTTCCAGTGTTGTAAATCATTAGTTTCAGGGGTACAGCAAAGCGATTTAGTCATGAGTATACATGTATCCGTGCTTTTTCAGAATGAGAGCAGCCATCCATTATAGTATCGGTGGAATTTAAAATTACACAGAGAGAAAGCAGTAAAGAGACTAGGACGGGAGCTGGTTTCTCTCTCCAAGGCTGGCGTTTCTGTTCAGTCAACTACAAGATGCGCGCCATTCACACTTCCAGGCTTGTCTTTTACAGGCTTGTCTTTCCCCCCGAACTGTCTCTGAGACTCAGCTCGGATGATATTTCAAATGATTGTGAGACTCACATCTCACAACCGTAGAGTCAGAATAACTTGTAATTCTTTTAAAATGAAGAAGCTTTTCACCTACGCATTGCCCTGACGTAGGACAGAGCAGAATTGGTCAACAAGTTGATCCTCCATGTGGACACAGGGGATTCACAGCACAGGATGCCACCGCCCCACACCCCGAGGTTCACTTCATGATTCAAGTGTAGAGATGCATGAGGAGGCTGTGCAACAAGGCCAGGGAGCTCAGATGCATGAGCCTGTGACTGACGATATGACAGGCACTATCTGAACACCAGTTAGGAAGAGGAGAAACATTTTTTCGCATCTACCATTGTCGCAGATGACACATGAAACCGTATGTTCTCAACCACAAACCCCAGCAGCTTTTCCCATAACCTGAAAAGACAAAGAAAAAGAGAACTTGGGGAAACTCCTACTCATCAGTCAGGTTTCCCCTTCAGCATCACTTCCTTTAGGAAGCTGGTCAGACAGATCCACCCCCATCGACTTCCGCTTGCTCGGCCCTTCTCACTCTTTCCAGAATGATCTGTCTTGTTCACGAAACAACCGTCACCTCTCAATCCCCAGCCGCAGTACACACCCCAGCAGGACACAGCCCAGCACTTTCAAGGCACCTACAGCAGTGCTTCAGTGGCCATGTACACATGTGGGGGGTGGACCATAAAGAAGGCTGAGCGCTGAAGAACTGATGCTTTTGGACTGTGGTACTGGAGGAGACTCTTGAGAGTCCCTTGGGCTGCGAGGAGAGCAAACCAGTCAGTCCTAAATTAGGAAACCAACCCTGAATACTCATTGGGAGGACTGATGCTGAAACTGGAGCTCCAATACCTTACGTGAAGAACTGACAATTAGAAAAGACCCTGATGCTGGGAAAGATTGAGGGCAAAAGGAGAAGGTGTCAACAGAGGGTGTGATGGTTTGATGGCATCACCAATTCAATGGACGTGAACTTGGGCAACTCCAAGAGATATGAGGGACCAGGAGGCCTGGCGTGCTGCAGGCCACGGGGTCGCAAAGAGTCGGACAAGGCTAGCGACTGAACACCACCACCACCTGTGTTCCACGATTGATGGAGTACTGAGGGGCCTATGACGCAGAAGTGAAGACAGTAGACTCCCTGTGGGAAGCAAGACATCAGACAACTTACTAAATTTTTTAATACTTATAAACACCCTTTCTAAAAGAAAACAAAGGAAGGTTGAACTTGTGAGAACCCTACTGATGAAAGACAACTGTATTAGTTCTCTTCCTGATTTATTAACTTCCCTAATAATAAATAATGAATAGAATCCTATTTCCTTACATTTCAAGTTTGCTGCCAGGGTAGCACAATATCAATAATAATTAGTCTATGAATTTCGTTGGGAGAAAATTACATCAGGAAGAAAATATGACATATTATCAATAGCTACTCTGGGAAATCTATTGATCAGCTGTATGGTATCTAACATTGAATTTCTGAACTTCAGAACTGAAAGCTAATATATAATTGGCCACGTAGCAATGCTTTAAAGAGTGAAATAGTCACGCTCAAGTTTCCTCTTACATTTCTTTGCTACTTACTCCTTTTGTCACTCTGTCATTTAATTCCTTTCTTTCAGAGGAACAATCCAAAGCAAAATATGTTACACCCACTTCTTGGCCTCCTGTATCCATATAGCATTATTTATTGAGCACTCCTGGTGTGCTAGGCATAACAGACAACAGAAAGGAAGAAAAGTCTTTCCCGTAAGGGTTTGCTGACTCAATTAGAGAGAGCCATTTAACAAAGATAACTTGAGATCTCAGACACAGAAATCTAACTTTTATTCCAGTGTCAAAAAAGGCTTGAAATCTTTTTCATATTAAGGATGCTCCTCAGTACACTTTTCATTCCTCTCGCAGTACCCAGCATCTCCGTGCTTGATGCAGACAGAAAGATGGAACCCAAGGCTTGTTGCAAAGGTGAATGACTTTAGGTGGCCTTGACACCACCATCATAACCTGCACAAACAGTACACTAACCCTGAATCTTTCCTCCACATTGACCTCTCCAAAGATAGAGTCTATTGAAGAGGTGAATCTTTTGGGATCATTCGCCTTGGTTACTTTTTTGCTGGTTGTTTCTTGATGGAAATTACATTTCTCAGCTATTGGTTGTAACTCTCATGACACCAAAAAAGAACAAGAACTTTATACACAGAATCCCGTGTTACCATTGTTTCCAGGTAGCCCGCCGAGTGTGGTGGGTACAGCCTGTGCTTTCCTCACCCACTGCTACACCTCCAGAGTATGAGACTGTCCACAGCCATGGAGCTTTGATGCCATTGATGAATCGGGTGGCTGCTTGCAAACTAGTCACCACTCGGTCTCCTTTCCCCCACATCTCATGAAATAGATGATCAGACCAGATGTGTGGTCCCCAGACTTCTATCTTTCAAGGTCATCTTTAGAATAGGGAGGCTTACATGAATTTACTATATTTCATTTTCCTGTGTAAAGGCACTAAACATGAAAACAACCACCACTTAACTACTACCATTGTTTCATGAAAGAAAATGCATCTTAGCATTTAAAAAGTGAAAAAAAAAACAACCCTGCAGAATAAGTGTCTATCCTTTAAATTTAGCAATTTGAAAGACTCACAACACAAGGGTTCTATTTTGGTTCCACTGGTAACTGAAAACCTACTTGGAAATGGGTACATGTCCATAGAACACCGTTAGATGAGATGATCTCTGTGGCTCCTTCCAACTCTACATTTTAAGCACAACCCTGGAATTTACAAATGAGTAAATAAATGAAAAGCCAACCAGAGAGGCATCACCGCCTCCTTCATTGGACTGCAGGTGTTCATGTTTTCCAGCACCCAGCCAACTAGAACATGGAAGGCACTGCCAACCACATCATATTATGTCCACCCAAAATAGTCTATGTCCTTTGCACCATTAAATTGTCATGTTTTAGTTGAAGTGACTCCTTCCGTTAGAAGTGAATCTAACAACAAGGAACTCAGATTTTTCAAATGGAGATGTCAAAGCGACAGGAGAATGTAAAAGCAAAATGAAAGTCTTTTTTGCAAGGCTCAGTGGATGATTTTGCCCCAGACTCAAAAGTAACAGAATTTACAGCATAAAGAATGTAATACAATTTAGTTAAATTATTCAGTATTGTTACAGTATTAATGTTGCAGCCCAAGTCTCATTGTATAAATTAAATACACAGTCTGTTCCCTAAGATTGTACTTGGTTTCCATAATAGCTTTTTTAAGTCCTCACAGATTGGAAATATAAATATGGAAATTTATGATTATCAATATTTTGAGCCAAATCCTAAGAGAAGGGGTTTGGACTGAGGTCTAAAAGTACTTAACTGAAATGGAGCCACCGAGAGACACGTTTAGTCTTGGAGGCACATGTGAGAAGGTGACAAATGGAGTTTATCACTTGGGGAGGTTTGGATTTGCCTTCTTGCTTCCTCTGGCAGCTCAGGGCAAGAGGCCAGCTTTGGCATTCATTGCTTTAAAGGCACAGTCACTTTGGCATGAGATTGGATCCCTGGTTCCGTACAGAGTTCATTTTGTAGTAAATCTGTTCTTAGAATGAAGTAAGGTTTTAGAAAACAGCCCTTTCCTAGAGAGAGAGCTCTTTGAAGTTGAGCAGACTCAACCCTCTTCCTTTTTTCCTTGCTGAACCTCACCCTGGCTGAGGGGGGCAAAAATAGCTTCAGTTCAGCTCAGTCGCTCAGTCATGTCCGACTCTTTGCGACCCCATGAATCACAGCATGCCAGGCCTCCCTGTCCATCACCAACTCCTGGAGTTTACCCAAACTCACGTCCATCGAGTTGATGATGCCATCCAGCCATCTCATCCTCTGTCGACCCATTCTCCTCCTGCCCCCAATCCCTCCCAGCATCAGGGTCTTTTCCAATGAGTCAGCTCTTCACATCAGGTGGCCAAAGTATCAGAGTTTCAGCTTCAGCATCAGTCCTTCCAATGAACACCCAGGACTGATCTCCTTTAGGATGGACTGGTTGGATCTCCTTGCCGTCCAAGGGACTCTTCAAGAGGCTTCTCCAACACCACAGTTCAAAAGCATTAATTCTTTGGCACTCAGCTTTCTTCACCGTCCAACTCTCACATCCATCCATGACCACTGGAAAAACCATAGCCTTGACTAGACGGACCTTTGCTGGCAAAGTAATGTCTCTGCTTTTTAAATATGCTATCTAGGTTGGTCATAACTTTTCTTCCAAGGAATAAGCATCTTTTAATTTCATGGCTGCAATCACCATCTGCAGTGATTTTGGAGCACAAAAAAATAAAGTCTGACACTGTTTCCACTGTTTCCCCTATTTCAACTCTGTAAATGCTCCAATGTAGGTTCAGTAGAGGTGGGATGAACCTTAGAGCTGTTTCTAATAAAGTCATTGCTCCCTTTTCACAAACACAAGAGAAATTTAGTAGCTTCTCCAAGTTAATTCACTCATCATACCCCTGATTAGGAACAGTGATCTGATTTCCAGAATAATAATGGACCCCCAAGGTCAGCTTCCCGTGAATCTCTAGAATTGGAGTATTACCAAGGATACACATAATTCTATGTAAGAAGCATGCAAAAGTCCCTCAACGTATATACCCTCAAGATATACACTGAAAACAAGGTTTTGCTATAGAGAAATGTGGCCTGACTTTTAAGATCTTTATTCAGCAACTGGCCTAGGCAAGATCAGTGTAAATGGGAAATGGTGACTATCACTGAGGAATCTGAGAAATTCCATAACAACTTGAAATTTTCATTTTTTTAAAAAAGCGAAGATTAAACAAAATACATCTCTTGTCTCCCCAAATCTTATACTCCACCAACTCAGTTTCCTTTATTTTTGTAATGCAATATGCATTTTAAGGCTTTGTGGTGTATTTGGCTCAACAGCCAAGAAAAATGAAGGAAGGACTCCTCCCTAAGGGTCTGCTGATGCAATTAGAGAAAGCTGCCTCGCAGGGCAATTTTTCTGTGGCTGTGGCTAGTCTGATTGACTGCCTGTGAAGACAACCAATCTTCAGAATGGCCAGTGGTGATATGTAATGTTGACCTCTTTTAATCTATCTCTGTATATTAGGCACATGCAGGATGGACTCAGGTAGAGAAAGGAAATGGGGCCTTTGGGGTAGTACAGATGGAAGACATGGGGTTTGGTGACTGAAGAAATAAAAGGATGGGGTAATACCCAGTGCACACAAATGCCTACGTCTCTACAGCCCATCAGTACGAATAAGGTCAGTCTGTTCAGTCGCTCAGTCATGTCCGACTCTTTGCAACCCCATGGACTGCAGCACACCAGGCTTCCCTGTCCACCACCAACTCCCAGAGCTTACTGAAACGCATGTCCATCAAGTCAGTGATGCCATCCAACCATCTCATCCTCTGTCACCCACTTCTCCTCCTGCCCTCAATCTTTCCCAGCATCAGGGTCTTTTCTAATGAGTCAGCTCTTCTCAAGTAGCCAAAGAACTGGAGCTTCAGCTTCAGCATCAGTCCTTCCAATGTATATTCAGGACTGATTTCATTTAGGATTGACAGGTTTGATTAGCCCAAACCAAACCTTTTTGATCAGTCCAAACTGGTTTGCCGTCCAAGTGGCTCTCAAGAAAAGTCCGTCACTGTTTCAATTTTTTCCCCATCTATTTGCCATGAAGTGATGGAACCAGATGCCATGATCTTAGTTTTCTGAATGTTGAGCTTTAAGCCAGCTTTTTCACTTTCCTCTTTCACTTTCATCAAGAGGCTCTTTAGTTCCTCTTCCCTTTCTGCCATAAGGGTGGTGTCTTCTGTGTATCTGAGGTTATTGATATTTCTCCCAGCAATCTTGATTCCAGCTTGTGCTTCTTCCAGCCTGACATTTCACATGATATACTCTGCATATAAGTTAAATAAGCAGGGTGACAATATACAGTCTTGACATACTCCTTTCCCAATTTGGAACCAGTCTGTTGTTCCATGTCCAGTTCTAACTGTTGCTTCCTGACCTACATATAGGTTTCTCAGGAGGCAGGTCAGGTGGTCTGGTATTCCCATCTCTTGGAAGAATTTTCCACAGTTTGTGTGATCCACACAGTCAAAGGTTTTAGCATAGTCAATGAAGCAGAAGTAGATGTTTTTCTGAAACTCTCTTGCTTTTTTGATGATCCAACAGATTTTGGCAATTTGATCTCTGGTTCCTCTGCCTTTTCTAAATCCAGCTTGAACATCTGAAAGTTCTCGATTCACGTACTGTTGAAGCTAGGTTGGACAATTTGAAGCATTACTTTACTAGCATGTGAGATGAGTGCAATTTTGTGGTACTTTGAACATTCTTTGGCATTGTCTTTCTTCGGGATTGGAATGAAAACTGACCTTTTCCAGAGAGGTCACATAAGATCAAAACTGACATCTCACAGGCTACAAGCTTCTTCCTCTACCTTCTCACCTGAGAATTCTGATCTTGTGCAAAGTTACTTCCTTGGGGGTTCCACATAAGTGTTTTCGCATACTTTCTTGAGGGCTTCCCAGGTGTCACTAGTGGTAAAGCACCTGCCTGCCAGTGCAGGAGATGTAAGAGACGTGGGTTCAATCCCTGGGGCGGGAAGATCCCCTGGAGGAGGGCACAGCAACCCACTCCAATATTCTTGCCTGGAGAATCCCGTAGACAGAGGAGCCTGGCGGGCTACGGTCCATAGCATCGCAAAGGGTCGAACACAACTGAAGTGACTTAGCATGCACACACATGGCCACCTTGGACCACTTAACTCAGAATCTCTTCAGTTTGAGCCTGGTTATCTTTTCTCTCTCTCTTTTTCTAGAAATATATTTAAAGCTCCCCTAGGAAATTCTACTGTGCAACAGAGTTGAGAACTACAGTTCTAGGGGAAGTACCGGGAGGGGGGAAGTTCACAGACTTGCTTTATCTCCAGCTTTGAAAAGTCAGGCTTTCTTACGTAATTTTGAAGGGAATCAACTGAGGTCAATTACTGTAGTAGAGAGAATCATCAAAGGAAAATTATCTTCTTTTCAATGGCTGTGTAAAGATTCTCATAAAAATAACTGTCATTGAGAATAAAACATTTCCTAAGTGAAGTGATAGATGCATTACTATTATGACTCAGGATATTCAGATAATTAAGAAGTAACACTTTTGTTGACATTTGACTACCTTAAGAAGAAAAGTTGTTGAACCAGAAATGTCAGTGGATGAGAAGTTTTTTTAAAAACTGTCCTAGGCAGATAATTTCTTCCTAAAACTGCATCTTTCCTAGGAGAGAATTTTCTATTTATTTGGTCCTATTTATAAGCATTACTTGGTTCTGTCATCACCCTCAGGCTGACAAAGTAGGGGAAAAACGTTAAAATTCTGTCCAGAGGTCAGCAAGACCTTAGATCAGCAACTTGAAACCACAAACTTACAGAATATGGTATTTGAAGCTGTTCTTTGGGAATGTATAAGTAAGATGGATTTGAAATGAAAGCTAAAACAAGACAGGTATTCCTGGATATGCATTTTCCTGTCTCTATTCCAACCTTCATATTAACACAAAATATCGTGTTCAAAGAATTCAGTAGGCCCTGATAAACGATCATTTCCTTTCCTTCCTTTGACTCTCCTAGCAAAACTTTTGAGGCAATTTTGAGATTCTAAATCCTGTTTATCAATGAGAGATTTTAAAACAAAATCCAAAAGGGATATGATTTTCAGCAGAAATGTTTCATGTATTGGGTTTTTACTTATCCTTCATAGATAAGGGGATCATGTGACAGCTTTGGGTTTTAAAGGGTTCTTGCTGACAAAACAGACTCGCTTTCTGGAATAGAAACGTTACTGTTCTAGGGCCTTGCTGTTGGGTGCAAGAAACACATTTGCTTCAATAGAAATGGCCCATTGTTATCTCTTGAAATTCATGCCCTGTTTCAGGGAAGAAGACATTTTGAAAGGCAGTCTTTAAGAGCTGTTTTTAAAGTAGTGTCAAGCTCTACTGGACAGCTGGGCCCTGAGACTGGAGATGCTATGGCCAGAGAAAAATGCGTGTAAATGGAAGTTCATCAGCCGCAGGCGAGAGTTCTGCAGGGTGGCGCCAGTGGGCCTGTTTGGGAAGGCAAGTTAGACGTCTGCAGTAGGCTGCCCTGAACCCTGGGGAATTCTGACCACGTGTTCTATCAAGTGTGTCCCCGGCTGAGCCCTCCTCCGGTTTCCATCTCACTAGGGGGAAATGCCTAAGTCCTCAAGGTCTTTACAGGATCTGACTGTAAAATCGCGGGTGCAGGAACACACGCACACACACACACACCCCTCTCCTCTGATGGAAACTCCATCACTCTCTCCAGCCACACTCACCCCCGCGAAACGTGCCAAGCTCCTGCTCGTCTCAGCGTGCACTTCTGAGTCTCTCTCCAGCCACCTCTCTAGTTTTCTTACCAGGTTCCCTTTTCTCCATAGTTCCGATCACCTAAGGACCCACTGTTCAGTTTACCTGTCTGTTTCTGACTGTCTGCCCTGGCTAGAATGTAAGCACCGTGAAAACCAGGGGCTCTTTTAGTCTCACTCACTATTGTCTACCCAATATCTCAGTGTCTGGCACTTAGGAAATGCTCGATCAATATTTGTTGAACTTGTAGAAGACTTTTCATCCTACTCCTCATCCAATGTAATCTGCTCCTAGAAGTCTGGCTCCATGATTCATTGCGATCTGATCTCACTTTACGTCAACTCTTATCCAAGGAGACATCACTAGGCCTTCATCAATAAAGAGCCCGTTGTTGTTGTTGAAGTCGCTAAGTAGTGTCTGACTCTCTTGCAACCCCACGGACTGTTGCAGACACGCCAGGCTCCTCTCTCCATGGGATTTCCCAGGCAGGAATCCTGGAGTGGGTTGCCATTTCCTTCTCCAGGGGATCTTCTCGACCCAGGGGTTGAACCTGCATCTCCCGCATGACAGGTGGATTCTTTACCACTGAACCACCTGGGAAGCCAAGGAGCGTGTAGAAAGGGTCTACAGACAGGTGGCTCAAGGCTGAGTCTAGCGGCTCATCCAGTCCTTCTGCAACACCGTATTCGCCTTTGTCTCCCTGCATCCTCCCTTTCCTCCTCCACGAGCCTCGGTGGCGCTGAGCTTACTCAGTGCCTGCTCAGCAGGGGCAGGGCATCCTTTGAGGATGAAGACCTTGATCCCGTCCTCCTTCGGGAGCTGCTGCTCTTCCATGACAACATCAGAGCTCTCGTACGCTCAGAATGGCGGCGTGTGCCAGCCCCAGTGAGTCATTCAGCACATTGGCGACGCTGTTTGCACGCTCGTTGTCACCATGAGAGTTTTCTGTAGCCCTGGAGTCCGACCAGCAAGGCCCGGGCAGTGTTAAGAAGAGTCAGGTGGGCAGAGGAAGATACCACTGTCCCTGCAGGGTTGCTTTTCTGAAGAAGAACCACTGGTTTTGCTGCTGATTGAATTGCACAGCTCCCTGGCAGGGTACCTAGTGATTACTAGTCACTGACTCTTTTGAGCAAAGTTTTCAATCCTTTCTGGAAGAGGTTGAGGAGGGAAAGGGGAGTGGGCCTATGAGGCTGGGTGGGTCAAAGGCCAACTTAACTGGTCTCCATGTTGAGCCTGGACCAAGCATGAACGTAAGGAGAAGGCTGGTGGTGGCCGAATCCCGCCAGCACCAGCTCTGCCCTCCATGGCTCCGACACGGGGCAGTGCAGAGAGTGATTAAGAGCATCGGTTTTGCCGTCAGACAGACTTTGGTTCAAATCCTGACTGTTAGTCCCTAACTGTGTGACGGTCACTAAAGTACCTCCGCTCTCGTGTTTTATCGTCTATAGAATGAGAGTTTTATCCTCCGTACATGATTATTATAAGGATTAAATGAGACCGTTTTTGTTCAGCAGTGCCTGGAACGTGAAAGTTCACAATACAAGGCAACTCCCCAGAGAAGACCTGAATCACCCTCTATGAATATTGGAGAGATTTATGGGATGAATCATGACTCTTCTTGCTAGGTCTCTATGTTGTCATCCCAGAGGACTTTGGAAAACTAACAGCCAAGCTAAGGTTCTTTGATCTGCGTGCGCGCGCGTGCGTGTGTGTGTGTGTGTGTGTGTGTGTGTGTGCGCGCGCGCACGCATGCACACGCACGCGCGTGTGTTTGAGAGGGAGACAGAGAGAAGAGAGACAGAGAGGAGAGAGGGAGGCAGAGACAGAGAGCACATTGTGCACCAGGCATGACACAGGAGATTTAGAAAAGCAAGCATGCTCTGCCCCACTGCGCCATGAGAGTTAATATCTGTAAACATGAATGCATTAGAAGAACTCTATTCATCTTGGCTTTGGGATAAATATTTGATAAAACCAACACATTCCTTAGTAGCTCTTCTTGTACCTTTTTTATTCAATAAAAAGATACATATAAGCATTTTAAAACCTGCGAGACATGTATTCAGAACATTTTCCAAATCGTTACCAAAAGATCACTTTTTTCTGATACTCTAGGTTCTGGAAATCAGCTATTTCCTGTCCACTTTGACACAAAAACATTCCTTCTCGCTTTTTAAGAATACAGTCCCTTGTTAAGAAGTTGGCTTCCCAGTTTAGAGCATGAATTCTAATCATTTCTAAACTTTTATTCCACGGTTAGAATTCAAGCAAAAGGACAAACAGCAATGGAGTTTAGGAAGTATGAAGCTCCTACATGAAAAGTTTTTAGAAAAAATAAGTTTTTTCCATGATCATAATAACAGTAATTAAAACCAATTGAAGATTTATTCTGTGCCAAACACAGTTCAAGCACTTTACGTTTTTAATTTATTTAATCCTTGTAATAATTTTTGGAGAAAGATATTATTATTATCTTCCACATATTACAGCACAATGAGGTGTGTGGGGATTATTTAACTTCACAAGATCATGCATCTGAATATCCAACAGTCTGAATAGATTGTCTTCTATAAGTATAAAGGTGAATTTTATTATTCATGGAAAAGGAAACTGAGGCTAAGAGAGGCCCAGAGATTTATCCAAGGCACATAGCTGGTAAGGATAGAGAAAGGACTTGAACTTAGGGATGTCTGAATCCAGAGCTTGAATATATTCAATATGTACATATATACTTCACAAGTATTTTTCATCGTTAAGACAAAGCCAGAAAATACTTCATGTAAACATTTCATCAAACTTTCCTCCTCATAGAATTTGAAAGGACATTAGAAGTCCTTATCTAACTATCCTCCTAAAGTACACATCATTTTCGAGAGTGGACTTGATCTGTAGTCACCCAGCTCCTACTTCCATCCATCCATCCTCCAGAAACACAGATGGTCCATTGCTGAGTCATCCTCTTAGTGGAGAGTTTCCTTATATTAAGCTGATGTGCTGTAACCTAACCTTACACGTTTTATAATATGCGAAGTAAATATTGTCGTTCTTAGGAACCTTGGTACTAACCTGGTACTACATCAAATCACGTATCTTTCGGGCAACAGAATAAGAAGGTGTCATACAATCGTGTCCCATAGCTGGCCAGCCATGAGCCTCAGATCCCTTTGGTAAAAGATTTCTGGCCATCCGTGGCTTGCTGTACAGACGTGAACTCATCTCACTTCTAAGCACTTAGGCAATATCTGAGCAGAAGTGAAACCCTTGGTTGAACTCTGGTCCAGAAGACATTGTATTAATAGGAAAAAAAGAAAAAAGAAATTCAGGACTGGATTTGGGTGAGGAATTTAGGAATTTAGAGACTTTTTTGGAATTAGTTCTAATCACATTAATTCATATCAAATACAGTTACAAAGGGATTCTCAAATCAGAACTTTATATATTCATAAGTCTTTCTGTATGTGTGTATTTTTTTAATTAATTTTTTGGCATATAGTTGATTTAGAGTATTGTGTTAGTTTCTGCTGACCAGCAAAGTGAATCCATTATATATATATACACACATATGTGTATACATCTCCACTCTCTTTTAGATTCTCTCCCCATAATAGAATCACAAATGTAGAAGACAAACGTATGGTTACCAGAGAAGAAAGTGAGAGGAAGGGATAAACTGGGCAGTTGGGATTGACGTAGATACACTACTACATATAAAATAGATAGCTAATAAAACCTACTGTATAGCACAGGGAACTCTACTCAATACTCCGAGTATTTTCTTAATGAGCATTTACTGGGTAGCTATTTGAGAAACCTATGACCCCATAAAAAGTCCTAGGTTTTGGAGTGAGGCAGCCTTGGGCACAGACCCCAGCTTTGTCCTTTTCCAGCTAGGTAACCCAAGTCATTAACAACCTCTCCAAGACTTGGTTTTCTCGTCTATAAACAGGAGTAATAATATGTATCAGAGGCAATAATGGGACCACTGTGATGGTCAGGTGGCATAATGTGTATAAAATATGCGGCATGCTCATCGGCACCTGGTAAGCTCTCAACACATGGCGGTGCTTATTACAGTGGCTATTCATTCATTCATTCACTGACTCAAATAATAACATTTATTGAGTTCTCATATAGTAGAACCATACATCGACGCCTTATGCCCTAGGCACTGAAGGTAGAGGGCTGGGTGGGGGGGGACCGTGACTTCCTAGAATTTGCCATCGAGCTGGAAAACAGACACTAAAGCAGATACAAATAATAAAAATGAGGAGTGAGCGGTGAGAGCGGAAATACAGGAAAGTTCGGGGATGCATAACTTTGTTGCGGGTGTGAAAGGGTCCCCGAAGAAGACTAGGAGCCGTGAGGAGGGAGTCAGCGGCAGACAGAGGTGGGCAGAGATGGGCGGGCAGCTTATCCCAGGCAGGGGAACGGCACACACAAACCAAGGAGTGAGACAGCAGGAATGTGCTAGCAAGAAAAGATGGGTCAAGGGCCAGAGATGGACGGGAGGGTGGGTCAGACTGGGGCCGAATTATGGAGACCCTTGTACGAGCCACGTTAAAGAGCTTGTTAGGCTTGATCCTAAAGTCAATGGGAAGCCACTAAAATGTTTATTGTGGGTTGCGGGGGATGGGGGGAATGTTGGCAACATAATCATCCTTGGCTTCAGGGTAACAGAGAACAGGAGTTGATCCTTGTCATGGAGATGATTATGATCTCACGGTGGGAGAGGCTGAAGGGGAGGAAAGGGGTCACAAAGAGAAGGACACGGTGAAAGAAGGTCCAGGAAGACAAGAGTACTCTTGGGTACAAAGTTGTAGGTGAGACTTTAGAAGAGGGAGTGGTAGTTGATGCAGCATTTGAGACTCATCTTAAAAATAGGCAGCCTTTGGGTGGGGGACTGTTAGGGAGTTTGAGGTGCACAGGTCCACTCGGCTGTATTTAAAATGGGTAACCGACAAGGACCTACCGTAGCTCAGGGAACCCCGTGGTTATGTGCCGCCTGGATGGGAGGGGAGTTTGGGGGACAATGGGTACATGTACATATATGGCGACCCGCTCCCGTATTCTTGCCTGGAGAATCCTACAGACAGAGGAGCCGGGCAGGCTACAGTCCATGGGGTCGCAAGAGTCAGACACGACCTAGCCACTAAACGACCACCACCACATGTATGGCTGAGTCCCTTCACCGCTCACCTGAAATTATCGCATTGTATATTCATTGGCTATACCCCCAATAAAAAATAAAGAAAAAAAAAATGGGCACTCTTTGGATGAGGAGAGCTGGTGGTGAAGGGTGCTTGCCCTCCTGGATACCTTAAGAAGTAAAATTTATAGCCGTACTGTTTCAGCACACCCAGATTCTGTTAACTGGTGCTATTTGTACATTCCCCCATCCTTCTGCCAGGCTGTATTTCAGAACCCAGTTGGGAGAAAACTCCGCTACTTTTACCGTAGTGCTTAAAACCCATATTCTGTAAATTTCAAATTATTACCATGTGTGACCCCCCCGACACCACCCTCCCCCACGCCGTCTTCCAGGGCCGTTTCCAGCCGGATGCCTATGTAAGCTTACAGCTTTCCAGAGCACTTCCTATACACCCCCTCCAGCTGTGAACTTTTTACCTGGGCTTCGCTGCCGTGTCTACATGCTTATTGAGAAGTTAAAACAGTACAGGAAATTCTACATCATCCCCCTGGCATTACCAGTTAAATCGCCAAGTGTCTGGCCCTTACGAGGTTGAGCCATTTATTATAAATGCCACATCACAGTTGCAGCAACTTTCTTTTTCTTTTGAGTCATTCTCTGTAAGATGAACCAAGACGAAAAGTACCCTGCTCCCGCCCCTCTCAAACTTTCTATTTACTTTCTCTTTATTGACTAAACGCATGAACATCAGGGCAAGGAGCTGTCGGATTTTTTTCATGCAGTGGCTAAAACAGCCATTTCTCTTTGAAATAAACTTTTTTCTCTGAATCGGGGTGAGAGTGGAACTTCTCTCTCCCAGGGCGCAGGCTTCCTATTTCGTTCTGAGACTTCTCTTCAGTGACGTGCCTGTGCCGAACACCGCTTTCGTGCTAACTGTCTGATTCACCTTACTTGGAACGTGGCAGGTTTTCAGTAAACGTGTCTCACGCTGCTTTGAAGAACCCTCTGTCCCTGAGGTTAAGTAACCTCTGGTCACCCTTTGGATCTGTTGTTTTCAGTTAGCATTATTGTTACTCACGGCGATCAACTTGTCCATCAGAAAGTGTACCCCATGTGCAGCTGGGAAGCTTGTACCTCTCTAAGCCAGATAAAGTGAAAAGCAAAGGCTTTTTTGCTCATGAAGAAGTACTAGAAGAATGACAGAGAAATTAGTTTTTCTTCTTTTGTTACCTTTATACCTATGGGGTATATTTATAATACGGCTTTCCAAGTGGCTCTGTGGTAAAGAATCCACCTGCCAATGCAGGAGATTCAAGAGACTCGAGTTTGATCCCTGGCTTGGGAAGATCCCCTGGAGAAAGGAATGACAACCCACTCCAGTATTCTTGCCTGGAGAATCCCATGGACAGAGGAGCCTGGTGGGCCACAGTCCCTGGGGTTGCAAAGAGTCGGACACGACTGAGCACACCACATATTTATATTAAGCACGATTCATCTGAGATACTTCCTCCTAACACAGAGAAAGCATCAGAAATGAGAAAACTGGAAGAAGGGAAGAGAAGATGGAAAAAACAGAGAAAGAAGGAACAAAGGAAGTTTTGTTTGAAATGGAAATTACTTATCTGGAAATATTTCTTTTGAAGCTCTGATGTTCAGGTGTTTACACCTTTCCTACAGAAAGGAAGCTGCTGGTCTCATAGAATTGGCGGATCCTCCACTCTGTGTTAGTGTCCTGATATCCAGATGTCAAAACCAGACTGGTGGTAGACACCCATATTTCAAGGAAACAAGTCTGGCTTCCTTTTTTCTATTTGAACAACTGGTGCACTTAATAGAGAACTGTGTTCATCTTTTCAAACTTGCTTTCCACTTTTGTATTTTCCTCTTCTCATGACGTTATTCAGGAAAAGGGCCTGCGTTACTTTGGTTTCCTATCTCCAGCCCTTAGTTACCCTTCAGATGCTCACTCTCTTGGGTAAATTTTTGTCCTTCACCCATCTCAGGAAATCACACCATCTCTTCATCCAAAATTGTGGTACTGGAATTGTGGTGCTAGAGGAGACTCTTAAGAGTCCCTGGGACTGCAAGGAGGTCAAACCAGCCAATCCTCAAGGAAATCAACCCTGAATATCCATTGGAAGGGCTGATGCTGAAGCTGAAACACCAGTACTTTGGCCACCTGATGCAAAGAGCAGGCTCATTGGAAAAGACCCTGATGCTGGGGAAGACTTAAGGCAAAAGGAGAAGAGGGCGGCAGAGGATGAGATGGTTGGATGGCATCACCGACTCAATGGACATAAATCTGAGCAAACTCCAGGAGACAGTGAAGGACAGGGGAGCCTGGCATGCTGAGGTCCACAGGGTCACAAAGAGTCAGACACGACTAAGCAACTGAGCAACTTCATCCAGAAAAACCTGAGGGAAAGAACAGTGCAAGCAGACAACTTCTTGTCATCAAAAGAATAGCTGTCACTGTGCTTAAGACAAACTTAGAGGATTTCTAAATGCATCTCCATGGGAGCATTTTCTTGGGAATTTGACAACCAAGTTCCTCAAGGAGAAATGATCAAGCAAATAGTGATTGTCCCCAAATCACCAGATACACAGGGCACAGCTATCTGCTCATTGAGTTTCTTTCATCTGTACATATGCACAGATTTCAATTTGAGAATAACATGGGAGTCAAAGCTACTGATTCCAGGTCCAAGTTCTCATGAGACCCAGAATCTTGCTTTCTTGGTTTCCCTTTCCATGACACTGAAGAACGCTACTTTCCTCTGGTATCATGAGAAACAGATTATGATATTCAAGACACAGGTTTGGATTATCCACTCTTTGAGCTACTGCCTTGCACAGTTTTGAAAGGAGTAACTCTTTTAGATTCCAGCCACAAGACTACTGTCAGTAAAGTAAAACTTAGCAGTGACTGTAAAAGTGATGATTTAATTTTCAAGGGGCCCTAATTTTCTCCCAAGGAGTAGTAACATTGAACCTGGCACTTCAGTCTTTAAAAGGAGGGCCTCAGCTTTAAAGGATTACAGCACATTTATACTCATGAAAAAAAAGCACAACACCCTGTAATTTTCACTTAAATTCCCATTTTCTTCTCATTAGGTCTTTTTCTCATTTAGATACAGGCCCTCTGTTCTTGCATTAATGTTTCCCATTGAAATGTCATAAAATGGTTATTTGGGTGCTTTTCTGCTGTGTGATAATGTAGATAGTGTTATTTTCTATTTAAAAAAAAAAATCAGGATTATATGGTCTGAAAAGTCCAGATCCACTGACAGAGACATGGGGACCAAAATGTGTAATTGAAGAGAAACGTGCTAAATAGCATGGAGCGGATTCTGAATGGCTTGGTTTCTCTTGGAGATATCAGAGCATCACTGATTCACTGGAGTGTGAAGTGTCCTTTCTCCAAAAATTTCAACTTACAGTTGTGCCGGAAAATTCAGTCCTACGTTCACTTAGTGATTGCATTTATAAAAATGGGCTTTATTATGATGGAATCATTTTCTAGAACTCTTTTAAGCTTCAGGACACACCCTCCTCACCTCACCACTCCAACTCTCGTCTTCAGCCACGGTAGCTGCACCACACGAAGCTCCTCCATTCCTGTCCCTGTCTGCGGTTCCCTCTGCCAGAAGTACCCTTCCCCTTGCCTTCTGGCTTTGCTCAATAGACTAGTCCTAGTTTACTGGTCAGCTCCTTCTACAGAGTTCAGGGTTAGGCATATTTCTGTTCTAGCATTGAATGCATGGGTAACCCTAACTCTCCCATGGGATAATCAGAAACCCAAAGGCAAGGACCACTTTCTTCCCATCTTTTTAAGTCTTTGGTGACTAGGAGAATGTCTGTTCCATGGTGAGCTCCCAGGAAATGTTTTGGGAATACATGAGAGAGGTTCATCTTACCCACTTCTATGCTTCTCACATAATCTGGGCTTCTTTTTGCTTTCCTTGACCTGATAATTCACCATAAAGCGTACACAGAGGTCATGAAAATAGGGGATTAGAAAACCTGAACCAAGGTCCACAGAGGGATAAGAAGTCAGCTAAAATCCAGCTTGAAATTTTTCTTAAAATTGCTGCTTACTACCATGCAGCTCTCATTTCAAACCTGGTGCTGTCATCGGGTATAAATGGAACAAGACTGAAGAAATTTCATTTCTGTTTTAGTCATAGTTTTGCAGTCGCCGTCTTGGGCTGAATGTCCATGGCAAAGAGAGTCAAGTCAGGAGCCCCAGTTCCCCACTTGCTAGCCTACTTTAGGGAAATCGCCCCAGTTCTCCGTGCCTTAGGTTCCTCCCGTGAAGTGAGATAGTGGCGTTTACTTCACGGCTGTGACACGTGAATCCCTGGCGCGTAAAGGCCTTGGCATGGGACTTGGTGTGGTCCCGCTCTAAGTGGAGCCTGGGCCTGGTGGACTTGAACTCCGTAGGGCAAGAGGTATCCTGGCACGCAGCTGGGCAGAGTTCTGGTGGTTCCTAAACCGAAATAGAGAGAACTGGGTTCTCCTTAAAGCAAGCACCTCAGAGAGGCGATCTCCCTCTTGCTGGAAACTGCTTGAGGGTCTGTGGCCTCATCAGTGGTCTCTGCTCTGGGGATACGATGCCAGATCCTGGTGTGAAGCGGGCAGTGTTGGCCAGCCCACTCCAAAGGCATGGCATCCCCAACCCTCCCTGCACTGCCCTAAGCTTGGACGTGATCAGAAAAGAAAACCTGTCATGCGGGGTCCCAAACATGCCCGTTAAAGTTGTGTATCCTACACCTCAGACCCTTACTGGAGCCTCACTGCCTCTGACACAGATTTAAGATAAAATTATTAATGAATTTTCAGAAATGACTCATGGCCCTGCAAATTAACACAGATTGTGAGAAAGCTGCTAGAAGTCAGGACAACTTGCAGTGACCAGTGCCAACTGCCTGAGATTGAAAGAGAGATCTGGGGGCTTCCCTGGTAGCTCCGTGGGGGGGAGTCTGCCTATCAGCGCAGGAGACGGGGATTTGATCCCTGCCCCTGGAGGAGCCCTCATGCCGTGGAGGGACTGGGCCTGTGCCGACAACAGAGGAGGCATCACAAGCAGAGGAAAGCCTGTGCAGCCACGCAGACCCAGTCCAGCCAAAAATACATTTAATAAATAAATTAATTAAAATGTTTTAAAAAGTCTGACTCTTCTTAAGTGCTATTTAAAAAAGAGAGAGACCTGGAAAATTAGACACAGGGCAGTGTCACTGTCCAGTATGATAATGAATATTCCTAAGAGATCACTCTGAGTCATGTTTAAAAAAAAAAGACAATTAAGTCATGTTCAATATCTTTTGTTTCCCAAGGCAAGGCAATAGGAAATAGCCTTTAAAGAAGAGTTCTGTTGAAAAGTTTTGATTTCGGTGGTCTGTAGAGTTTACTTACTTGGAAGACCTCGTGCACGGCCCAAGTCAAATAAATGAAGTGTTGCTATATTTGGAGACGGAGGAAAATGGAACATTCGTTGTAATAATGTTAATTTTTTTAAAACTTGTTAAGAACAGCTAGAAAACTGGCTTTTTTCACCAGAGGGTTAGTAAGGGTCAAATTCAACTGTACTCTGAGCTTCCTGAAGAACAGGGATATTTCATTTTGTTTACCGGGTCTAGATCAACTCCAAGGTGATATGGTTTTGGATGGAGAGATGTGTGGATCTGGCGGGTGTGATAACCGTGAATGTGTTACCTATTCTGATGCAGAAGTTTAAAAATACCCGAGTCTCCCTTCTCCTACTATCCATCTCAGTGATTTGGGGCAGATCCTTTTCATCTCTGGGTTTCATTTTCCTCATCTGTAAAATGAGGAGATTGAACTAGATCATTTTCTAAAGGTCCTCCCAATTCCAGCAGCTCAGGATTTAATAGAAAAAATTAATTCTTTTGTGCATCTGACACATAGTTGCAAGTCTCAACTAAGCGATACAGATGAATGCAACAAACAGCAAATTTTATTGCAAGGACACTGGTATTCTTGGAACCAACATCTTTGGAGCTTTGTCTAGTGCACATACTATGCAGTCAAAATGGCTTGTCCACTTTTTTTTTGTTTTGTTTTTGAATGAAAAGATTTGTGCCTCCCCGCATGCATGTAGGGCTTGGCGCACTGTGAATGGTAGCCTACACATACGCAAATGAGAACTGGGACGATAATTAAATCTGAGGTGGAAATAGAGTAGACTTGTGAATGAACAAAGGAAGTGTGTTTCTCTGGAAGCCAAGATGTCAAAGATACATTTTATTGGTACTGTACACTTTCAGCTTTCATAGAAATCAGTATTCAGCTGCTTCAAACATTCTAACTCTGCATTTCTCAAGAATCCGTTGTATATATGAACTGCGGCTGAGGCAGGAGGAGGTGTCAGGCATTTTTAAATCTCGAACTTAATAGAGAATCACAGATGTGTGTGATGCTCTACGCAAAGAATTGAACGGTCAGAACGTACTTGATTTTTGAGCTGAGAGTGAGAACAAAACGGATTCATTACTGAGACTTTGCTTCCAAAGCTGAGCTTCTATTTTGTTTCTCAGAAAATAGCTGTGGAACTAAAAGGGGGAAAATGCAACTCAAAGGATTCTAAAATTCTTCCGAGCTGCATACCTTTCCAATGGCTCAGTTTTGGCAAACGAGTTCCAGACCCTACCCCCGTCCAAGCTCCCACTGTCCATCCTTGTGACTCACACTTACACTTGGGGGCTAAGAGGTGCTCCATGGCTACAGGGAGGCATATCAGAGGAAACATTCACTGAGAAGAAACCCCAAGGTCCTCGGACCCAATCCTCTTCCGCTACACAGATGGAAACTGAGGTCCAGGGAGGCGACTCTCGTCACATCCTGTAGCACAGCAAGTCACAGCAGTCCCGATTTCTAACCCCTTGCTCTTTTCAGAGCCACGTTGATCCCTAACAAATATGTAATATAAAACAAGAGGACCAGACCCTTATTAAAAAAAAAAAAAAAAAGTAGCAGGGTTATAACACTTTTTTTTTTTTTTTCAGAGGAACCATCTTTTCACCATTGTTGCTTTTGTCTTGTCAGCTTCTTGTAGAAAGATGACTTACTGCTTGGAAATTCAACTTGGCATTTTCTTTCGACCAAGTGATCTTTTAAATGTAGCCAACATTTCTTTTGGAGTATGACTCCATTTCACATAACACATCCTAAGATTGATGTTTACTAAGTTGGTTGTTTAAATCATGTTCGGAGCTTGGTTACATGGGCTGTTTCTTCGTCTCTGTCCCTCCCTCTCTCTCCTTTTTCTTTGTGCCTGACACAAAAGGATGGGGCCCCCAGGATCATCTGGAAATGGATCAGTGTATTCATGTGTGAGCTTTACAAAGCACTGGAGCAAAGGTGTCATTAAACATTAGAAGTCGTTCAATCACACCCATCTCTTCATACGCAGTAAAGAAGGCTCTGTATGGTAACTATCCATAAAGCTTTGTGTATTCATTTACCCCTTGCTTCTTATAGGAACTGGCTCCCTTTTTTTTTTTTTTTCCCTTCTCTCTCTCTCAGAGGAGGTTTAGGACTACCTTTGTTTTTCTGAATCTGCCTTTAATACTCAGCTCTTGTTTGGTGCTGAAAGTAACTAAAGCAATAGGTTTTTAAAGAGAGCTTCTGGGTTTAATTCTGATTATGTTTCCTTTCAAATGACCGAGGTTTTCCTACTAGCCATGATGCTGCCATGGGCTTGGCAAGGAAAAAAGAATGACTCTTACCTTCCCAAAGGGAATTAATTGTCTATTCTTAAGTATGTTTCTAGCAGGCTTTTGTAGGTATCAAATGTAGGAGCCAATTAAGGGAGGTTTCAATATGTTAGTATCTTGTTTGTCTTGAAAAGTAAATGGAATTTATGAGAGTTTTGAAGCAGATGCCATCTGCTGGTTAGTTAAGATACTGTAACCAAAATCAGTGTGAAGGGAAAACATATGAAATGGAATGCCTTCAAGAGGGGACTGATTGCTAATTTAAGCCAACATCCATAACAATTCCCAGGCCCCAGCTACAGTGCAATGTCCCAAATTTATTGTCTGCAGTCTAAATGTTGAAATTTATTTTTGTTTCTACTCTGAAGAAAGATATCCCTTCCTATTCATACACAATATTATATCCCTCAGACTTTTCACCTAGTTTTCCAATCATGAGAACAAACGCAAAATAAGTGCTCATCTTCAGGGAAAGGATAACTTGTAATAATGCATTTGGAAGCCACTCAAATTAAAACAGAGATAATATAAAAGAAAATGGAAAAAGACAGAGATGAAATAGGGTTATGTAGGAATAAAGGATAAGTGTATCAAATCAAAACCACATGTTAGACATAAATACAGGCTAAACAGCTAATTCGTTCTCCAAGGGACCCGTGAAAACTATTGATCTCCACCTAACACCCCCACACCACCCCCTCATTAGAAGACCCATGGATAAAGCAGACATGCCTTAAATTACCCAACCTCCCTTAGAAATTATATATTACAATCACAGTCTAGGTAACTCCTATTAATTCTGGATCCCAGCCTGGGCTCTTCCTCTGATTACCTAAGCAGGTTACTTCACATTTTAGGGACTCAGTAACTTCTTCTGTCAAATATTACTTGATGAATCTTACTGTACTGTTTGTTGTTAGTTGCTTGGTCTGACTCTTTGCGACCCCATGGACTGTAGCCCACCAGGCTCCTCTGTCCATGGGATTCTCCAGGCAAGGATACTGGAGTGGATTGCCATTCCCTTGTCCAGGGGACCTTATGACCCAGGGACCGAACCCGGGTCTCCTGCACTGCAGGCAGATTCTTAACTGTCTGAGCCACCAGGGAAGCCCATTTTACTCTCCTGGTGAGCTATTTTAAAAATTGAGATGCAAATTAATAGTATATCCATAAACAGAAGCCCCCCAAAATATCTCCATCTAGAGTTACAATGTAGAATTCGGACATTGACAAGGCAGTCTGTGAAAGAAGGGTGTCTCTCTGCAAGTAGAAAAATATCCTAAGAAGTACGAAATTTCAGAACTTTAGTCTGCAACTAACTGGCTTGGAAGCCCTATGCGGAGTTTGCAGGAAGTGACCCACAGATTGCTAGAAGATGGTTCTTTTTTATCCCGTCTACCCGTAGACTACACAACAGTAAAACCCAGCCCGTAAATGTCTAACATGAAGAACTCTCAGAGCGAGGGCACCCAAGTTGTCGGCTCCATCTCCATTTCTGAGTCACAGATCCATATATATGGCTAAAAGGAGGGAAGGAGCAGACAAAATACCGAACAGATGAAGAGAGAAAGAAAAGATGCTCCCAAACATATTTGTTGTTCACCCACATGACTTACTGGTGGGTTAATGTCTCGCATCAGCCACTACTAATGAGAATGCTGCCCCTATTTCCCTTTTAGTTTATAAATGGAGTGGCATTATGTAATCACCCTAATGAGGTAATAGAAACATAAGTACACAGGAAAATTTGATAGGGTTTCTCCTAACTCATCCTGGGCTGTGTTGGTCACCGCCCCCCACATCCCATTAACCCTCCCTTTCCCCTCCACACCCCCCTCCCTCCGACTGGCTGAGTCTCTGGTCCCAGAGGACATATTGTTGGCTTTTATTTATAATAAGTCTCTCTCCTCTTGGCAGGATATAGAACAGCTGTTGGTCTATTCTCTGCCACAAAGACCAACTTCCCTCTTTTGCCCTGGATGACTGGAGGAAAGTTGGGGCGAAGAGCAATTTATAGTCGTGTTACAGCACCTCTATTTTCTTTTATGTTTATTTATATTGTTTCCATTTCTGTCTGGGGCTTCTGAGATAATCAGGATCACTCTGCTACAGAATTCTCATTTGGGGAGGCTCTGGTGGCAGTTGATGGCATTTTTCTTCATTGAGTCAGACATGTTAGAACTCCAGGCTAGAGGAAATAGTGAACATTTCTTCTGCGAGAGTTTGAGAATCAGTGTGGTTCCCCGTCCCCACCCCGCCCCGCCTCTGCTGCGGAACTGGCGAGTGTGTTTTATCTTACAGGAACAATAAATGAGTCTGAGTTTTTCAGTGGAAGGCACCTTGGCGTCATCAGCATTCTGCCCCTGAACTGTAGCAGGTACCTCCCCAGTGGACATTCGGTGAACTGAGCACTGAGCAGGGTCTGGGCTCGTCCACCATTCAGCGTCAGGTTCCCTGACACACCAGCTCTGAAGTCTCAGTCCAGACATCCAGGCCAGACAAGCCCATCCGAGGAGGGCCTTCCCCTGAGGTCTTTCGTCTTGGATTACTTTTGACTCTGGGACTCATCCTCGGCAAAGAAGTCCAGGAACTTGAGGTCTCGAAATGTCGGATGGGCACTGAACCTTTGGAGCATCTCTGGAAGTGGAATCTGGAGAGAAGTTCTCTGTTCTTTTAGGACTTGAAGGAAATCGCAAAGTAGGAAACTGGCCTGAGACCCCAGACCCAGAAAAGACCCAAATGGCTTTGACAAGAAGGAAGCACCGCCCAGCATTATGGTTTCTCCTCATGACAGAGTGTTTGGACCTGAGGCAGGTTGGCTGCTGGTCAAGGCTGTGTTAGTGAAGGCCAGGCAGAAACAGAGGAGGGTCGTTCAATCTGAGGCACTGGGGTGTGGCAGAGAGGAGATGGACTTCTGGTTCCCTTATTTATGTGAAAATGGCTTCGTTCGTATTAGTAACAGCTAACTTCCTCCATAGTTCAACAAGCCTCTCTCCTGGAGGAGACTTGGAGAGCTTGGAGAGACTTGGATTTCTGTGTGGTGGGAGCCTCTTTGTGAGGGTTCCTAAGGCACTTGCAGATTTCCCAGTCTGTGTTCCTGAGTGTGTCGCAGGCATCCTGATGGAAGTGGAGGACCTCTGTCTTGTCTCTGAGACCTCACAGCCCACCCAGTGAGCACCTAAGGAGGGTTCTTGACAAGACACACAAAGAAGCTGCATGGTTAAAGAGGATACTAGGGGCTAAAGCCACTGAAATGCCTGCCTTTCTGATAATTTTCAGCATTTCGTGGACACCAGGAAAGAAAGAATTATAACCGCTGTGTTTTAGTGAGTGCTTATATAGAGCATGAAATGGTTGGATGGCATCACCGACTCAATGGACATGAATTTGAGCAAACTCTGGGAGATGGTGGAGGTCAGGGGAAGCTGGCGTGCTGGGTCACAAAGAGTCAGACACAAGTTAGCAATGAACAACAACACCATAGAGTGCTTATGACCTGACAGGTACAGTGCTTGTCACTTGACATGTTACCTCATGATCTTGTTTCTAAAAGGAATCGTTGGAGACAGAGTGTCATAGGGCTCACTTTTGCCCAGTTTTGAGCCAGGCCCTTCAGAAGTAGAAAAGGAAGCTGATCAGAGTGGATCAGAGAGTAGCTTAAGATTTCTCTGGAGAAGGAGAGACTCGGGCCTGACCCACAATCAGATCCAGGTAAATTTCAGCCCTTTTTTTGCCCTTGACCTATATATCCCTGGTTATGCTGATGCCTCCTGAGCAGTTGCATGTTAATGCAAATAAGTTATAACTGGTAGGCTCTCAGGCATTGTAGGAGATGGAGAGGTAGGAGCGCCTTCATGAAAAATTCCTGTAGGAAGTCCTTGGTGGTCAAGGCCATGTTTAGTAAAGACTGGGCAGAAGTAGGGTAGAGTCGTTCATCTGAGGTGTTAGGGTTTCCCTGGTGGCTCAGCTGGTAAAGAATCCGCCTGCAATGTGGGAGATCTGGGCTTGATCCCTGGGTTGGGAAGATCCCCTGAAGAAGGGAAAGGCCACCCACTCCAGTATTCTAGCCTGGAGAATTCCATGGACTGTATAGACCATAGGATCACAAAGAGTCGGACAAAGAGGCAGACACGACTGAGTGACTTTCACTTTCACTTTCAGGACGTAGAAAAGAGAAGATTGGCTTCTGATTCCCTTATTTATTTATGTATGAAAATAATTTAGTAAATATTTGTAATAGCTAATTACTATTAAAGTGCACACCCATATTACATAATATGCCAGTTAAGCCAGACCGCCTGAGTTCAGACTCCACACTAGAGTTGTAAGTTTGAGGCAACCTCTCTATGCCTCAACTTCACTGTCTATAAAATACATAGAATACCCGCTTTACAGAATTCTTGTTAAGGATTAGATGAGATGATGCATGTCAAGTGTTTAACACAGTGCATGCATGCGAAGTCACTTCAGTTGTGTCCGACTCTTTGCTACCCCATGGACTGTAGCCTGCCAGGCTCCTCTGTCCCTGGGGTTCTCAGGGACAAGAATACTGGAGTGGGTTGCCATGCCTTCCTCCAGGGGATCTTCCCAACCCAGAGATCGAACCTGCGTCTCTTATGTCCCTGCATTGGCAGGCATGTTCTTTATCACTAGCACCACCTAGGAAGCCCATTTAACATAGTATCTGGTATTTTAATAAATATTGGCCACTAATATTACTATTACTAATCAATACATACCTCTTTTTCTATAAGATAGGAAGGCTAAGTAAGAGAAAGGATCTTGTATATCTTTGTATCTAGCACAATTCTTGGTACATTGTAGATTCTTAATGAATACTGGCTGGTTGGTTGGCTGGCTGGCTGGCTGGCTGGATAGATAAATGAATTTTAGTTTATGTGGATAAAGGCACTACCAAAAAAAAAAATCTCATTCTTTCCAGATCCCTTCCTAGAAAGTCATGCCTCACATGTTGCACAAAGGAAGTCACCATGACACTAAACCACCTTGCAACATCCAGCCGGCAGTTCCTTAGGCACAGCTAGACATTCAGACTCACAAGACTACTGTTACACCGTGTTTGACATCAGCCTACCGAGAAGGATATAAGATAGGAACTATAGTTGCCAGCAGATCAGCCTCATACATTCTCCTGTAACCAGAGCCCCTACCAGCGCAGGTGTAAGCTGATGGACTCCACGCTGGGCAGGTGAAGGAGCTGCCTTTGCATAAAAAAAGCCTTATGTGCTGCAGCAGTCAATAACTCTTACAACAGCTCCAAAGACACAGCTTGCAGGGTCCTCTCAAGGGACTTCTAGTTACAAGAACTGCTGCACTCAGAGGAGTCCAAAGCCTGGCATTCCCATCAGGTACTTACAGTTCATTTGTACTTCTCCCCCCACCCCCCAGTCCAGGTGCAGTCTACCAATAAGGGGTCATTTTTTTTACCATATGCAGTGTTGCCTAGTAACATAGTTGACACATACCATCTTTATCTGTTTCTAGGGAAACCAAGCTAAGAAGTTAACCAAAGGTCAGATTCTCATGCAAAAAGGGAAAGACTTTTTAACTCTATGCCCACTCCATCTAAATAGTTACTTACAGCGCAGTCTGAGAAAGCTATATGGCATCCCTGTGAAAAACTCATTCTTACATCTCATACCTGCCAGATATATTTCCCAAAGTAGACTTATATAGGTGTGGCCACATTCTGCACCCTCCCTTCAACAACCAAGAGTCAAGCACAGTAATTCTCGACACTAACCTGCCCCCACTGTCACCCACCCCCACTTCCATTCAGCAATCTCATTCTTCAGAGACCAAGCACAGATAGGTCTCTACACACACACTCACTTTTTTTTTATTTTTTATTTTTTTTATTTTTTTTTTTATTAGTTGGAGGCTAATTACTTCACAACATTTCAGTGGGTTTTGTCATACATTGATATGAATCAGCCATAGATTTACACGTATTCCCCATCCCGATCCCCCCTCCCACCTCCCTCTCCACCCGATTCCTCTGGGTCTTCCCAGTGCACCAGGCCCGAGCACTTGTCTCATGCATCCCACCTGGGCTGGTGATCTGTTTCACCATAGATAGTATAGATGCTGTTCTTTTGAAACATCCCACCCTCACCTTCTCCCACAGAGTTCAAAAGTCTGTTCTGTATTTCTGTGTCTCTTTTTCTATTTTGCATATAGGGTTATCGTTACCATCTTCCTAAATTCCATATATATGTGTTAGTATGCTGTAATGTTCTTTATCTTTCTGGCTTACTTCACTCTGTATAATGGGCTCCAGTTTCATCCATCTCATTAGGACTGATTCAAATGAATTCTTTTTAACGGCTGAGTAATATTCCATGGTGTATATGTACCACAGCTTCCTTATCCATTCATCTGCTGATGGGCATCTAGGTTGCTTCCATGTCCTGGCTATTATAAACAGTGCTGCGATGAACATTGGGGTGCACGTGTCTCTTTCAGATCTGGTTTCCTCAGTGTGTATGCCCAGAAGTGGGATTGTTGGGTCATATGGCAGTTCTATTTCCAGTTTTTTAAGAAATCTCCACACTATTTTCCATAGCGGCTGTACTAGTTTGCATTCCCACCAACAGTGTAAGAGGGTTCCCTTTTCTCCACACCCTCTCCAGCATTTATTGCTTGTAGACTTTTGGATAGCAGCCATGCTGACTGGCGTGTAATGGTACCTCATTGTGGTTTTGATTTGCATTTCTCTAATAATCAGTGATGTTGAGCATCTTTTCATGTGTTTGTTAGCCATCTGTATGTCTTCTTTGGAGAAATGTCTGTTTAGTTCTTTGGCCCCTTACACACTCACTTTTACAAACGCACAAAAGATTTCAGTTTCCTTGGACCCGTATCATCTTAATAGATTATCCTAGCGTAGAAGTCACACCATTAAGGATCTTCTGAGTTTTGCCCTTCCTTACAGAGTTGTTGGGAGGATAAAATGAAATTAAAAGACGCAAAACATTGAAAGGACGATAGTAAAAACTTAAACTAGTTTTCCTGTTCAGTGAATGGGAGTGAATCCCAAATACAGGTGAGTGGCATCAGATCTGCCTAAGTGGGGAGCACAGAACAGTCTCAACTTCCCTGGTTTAAATTATTAGTGATGATAGCCATCTTTACTAAAAGTAGTTGGGGAGATATTTCTTTTGACCCACGGGAACCACTAAACTCTCCGATCATTTCATCTTTTAAACAGCCATGATGTGGTAGAAAGTTTCTGTGTGTGTGAAGTCGTTTCAGTCGCATCTTTGCGACCCTATGGACCGTAGCCAGCCAGGCTCCTCTGTCCATGGGATTCTCCAGGCTAGAATACCCCAGGGAGTGGGTTGCCATGCCCTCCTCCAGGGGATCCTTCTGACCCAGGGACCAAACCCAGGTCTCTTAAGTCTCCTGCGTTACAGGGCTGTTCTTTACCACTAGCGTCATCTGAGAAGCCCAGAGAATTTGGTGAGTACCAACTTGTCTTAGTATATTCATTTCCCTGCCCCAGTGGTGATAATAGTTTCTATTTATTAAATTATTAACAAAGTGCTTTACTTACACTCTCTCATTTAGTCATCAAATATCACTAACTATATTTCTCAGCAGAAACCAAAACTCAGAAAGAATAGAAGACTTTCCCAACTGTCACTCAACTGTAGTGGCAAAGCCAGGGACTAGGCCATGTTTAGTATTAATATTAGACTGGGTCTCATGTTCTTTGTTCTGTGATATCTTCAGGGAGGTGGCTTACTGGTTATACATTATCCCCATTTAGCCAATCTGTGAATGCAGTAGGAATGGATTTTACATGGCCTTTAAAAATTATTTTTACCTCCTTTCCCCAAAAAGGAAAAGGGATTTTATTGAAATAGGAAAAAGAGTTTAGATGGAAATATATGTGAAACAAAAGGAAGTTCTCATTTTATTTGAATTTCTTTTCTCTATTTTATATTGTTATCTATTCTAAAATATCTCCAGGGAAAAAAGGGCATAAAGTACAAAGGGAACTAAAGAAAAATAGGCATAGCATGCACATTCTGAAGTCACCACAGCTGGTCTTGTCAGAGCCCTTTCAAAGGAGCAGTAATTACAACTCATTATCTACCTTGAAGACATGCTAAATAGCATGAGAACGGGTTCCAAATCAATAAAATTCTCTTTGAGATATTAGAAGCATCACTGGTTTATTATAGTGGAAAGTTTAATAGCTTTTCCCCAAAATTTCAACTCCATGTTTTGTCTACTTATATTGTACTTGAACATGTATTCCTGCCAAAAAGAAAAATTAAGCTAAATTCTTCTACTTACGGCTAGCACGTTCCTACTTTGTTCTGATTAATTCACAGATCTGTGCAGGAAAGAATTTGCAGTTGGCAAGAAAAATTCTAAACTGGGCAGTTTAATTGTCAAATAAATTTTAAAACTTGCATGGAGTGTGGGGAGAAATGTAGACATGTCGGCATTTTGAACCCATAAATGCGTGTTTTCTCATAGATCATGCCAATCTAAGAGAAGGGAAAAAAAGAAAATGAATGACTTTGGTTCTGTCAGATAAAATCACTTTTTTTTTCCAGGAAACTTGAAGAAATCCATTCAATCATATAATTTTTTGGTGAAAGTAAATGTAATAAAACTTTATAATTCACTTTATTTCCTTCAACCCCTCTTAAGACATTCTCTCAGAAAAGAGGTGTGTGAATAAAATGACCTCTATGTACAAAAAAAATTTTTTTAGTTAAAATCATTTCCTTCCTTTCTGAATTAAAGTACAAAAGATTAGTTTTATAGCAAATACAGGATGGATTTTATCAGAATAGTTTCATCCCCCTAAAGTTTATTTACTGGGGACATCAAAGGAAAAACAGAGAATTGATATTTATTTACATTGTTTCCTTAATCATGTAGTTTTATAATACCTTTTTTGATTCTTTTACAATCTAATTTCTCAATCCAGATTTCTTTGATTTCTGTTAACTTGCTCTCCCATTAAATAAAGGTTAGATAATATGAATTGCAGTGTATGTGAGGGTTAGCAGTGTTTCAAAGTGGAACACCTCATAATGGCACCTAGTCTAGAGTGTCAGGGTAGCTAGAGTGGGTCCTGACTGTCCAAATAGGATGTGACGAATGGAAATAGCACAGAGTGGAGAGAAACCCTAAGAGGTCTAAGCCTCTCCAACCTATCCCAGCTACTACTTCCATATTTTCTGCCACAGACCATGAAGACAAGCCATTCCTTATTCATACCTTAGCATGACTTCCTTTGAGCAATTTCTTTTTCTAATATTTATTAAAATCATCTTCCCAGGTGGTGCAGCGGTAAAAAAAAAATCCGCCCGCAATGCAGGAGACCTGGGTTCAATCCCTGGGTGAGGAAGATCCCCTGGAGAAGGGAATGGCTACCCACTCTAGTATTCTTGCCTGGGAAATCCCATGGACAGACAGTCCATGGGGTCACAAAGAGTTGGACACAACTGAGCAACTGACACACACAGAGATAATATCTATTGAAAGCTTCCTATACGCTAAGAGGTGGGCTAGGCATTTTATTTAAATCATCAATCACCTAGTGGATCCTCAGAGCATAACTATAAATTTCAGTTAATCCCACTGAATGATGAGGAACAGGGTCTTAGAGAATGGGATGGTCTGCCCAAGGTTTCCTATGACAAGATGCCAGAACTGGGATTTGAGATAAAACTGCTTGGAGTTTGGATTGGGAAGTGAGTTGGTTGAGTAGCAAGAAATTGAAAGGAAATTTTGAACAGGGGCATTTGGGGTGGGGGGGTGGGAAACATTCATGGATTCATTCAACAACTATTTGATTAGCTGTTAAGGGCCAGCCCTATGCCACACCCCAGGGGAAACGAGAGTGAATGATAACTGTGAGGATTCTGTACTCCTGTCACTTAGCTGAGAACTGAGTAGCCAGAAGCAGCACTATAAACCCCGGGGAAAGAGATGAGAAAGGGGAGGTAGAGGATTCCAAAGGCAAGCTTTGATACACATCCACTGAGAGTTTCAACTGAAACATTCATTCTTCCCGTCATCAGGTTCTGACCTGAGCTGGGCTGAGCTCTTTCTCCAGCGTAAAACCTAACAAATACATCATTAGAAAGTCAGGGCCATGATTCTGAGGACTAAACATTAAAGAAAGTTGTAGTCTATAGGCCTCTGGGAGAGGCTTGATAATCGTCCCAGCTGATCTGAAGGGCATAGTTGTTGGAGGTGATGATCGAGATTCCATTTCTGCACCATGTCTTTCCCTAAGGAGACCCTGGCACTTAGAAGATACTGTACACACAATTGTGGGAGGGAAGGAAGGAAGAACAGGGAAGGGAAGAGCAAGTCTTCCTGGATTTGTGCTCAGATTTCACCTGTCTTCCCCAGGGACCTCTGATACACATGCCGTTTGCTTATGCAAATTCAGGGGCAGAGAGTGTCCTGTGTATTAAAAATGTTCGAAGTAGCTCAGAACTCCACTATCCCATAAGCCCATTTATTGGAAACATTTGTCTTTTCGTTTGAATGGAAGTTATATGTCTTAGAAAAATTGAGGTGAAAAAGGAATGCATTAGTCTGACAGAGGTAATCTACCATTCATAGTTTGGAAACTAGAACATTTTGCTGACAAAGAGAAATGTATTTTTAAGTCTGAGTTCTTAAAAAAAAAAAAAAACCTTCCATCCTAGTCCTCTAACTAGGCTATTTCTGCCAGCTCCTCGGCTCTGAACACAACACATTCTTGCAATTCATCACTTCCCTTGGCTCAAGCCAGCCTTTCAAATGGTTGGCGGCATATGCTTCTCATTAGCTCTGCCGCGGCCTCACCTGGGCTGCTCAGACTCCTCCCCCTGCTCCTCCACCCCCACCGCCCGCCCCTTCCCTCCGCCTCCTCCCGCTCCAACCCCGGACTCATCCCCCGCCAGCTCCTCCTACCGAGCAGCCCTGCATGCTGGCATGGCAGCCGGCGAGCAGAGAAAAAGCAGGAGGAAACAGACCCGTTCTTTCGAAAGTCAGTCCTGCGGTTGAACAGCCTTTCGTTCAGAAATAAGACCGAGCAAAAGAGAAAGCCAAGGGCAAGACCAAAAACCATAACAGAAGTGGAAACAAGAAAAAAGCAGAAGTCTGCTGACTGGGAGAAAACTAGAGAGGGGGCAACAAAAGGTTAAGAGGGGAAAACGCCCATCATTACCTCACTTCGCAACCACGTGTTTCTTCCGGTCACCAGTATCTCTCTTGACTTACCTTCTAGGCCCTATAAGGGAGTTTCACCCATTTGGAGGGCACTTTCCATTTAACGCTGTTAGAGGGGTAACAAAAATCTTCCTTCCATTTGGTGAATTCCAGTTCCCTCTGTGACCCAGTGCATAAATTAAGAACTAGACTGGACTGAATCAAAGATTTTTTTGATCAGCCCCAGAGACACTTTCCAATACTTGTCAAATTCTTTTTTCATTTTCTCTCTTGTGCGATAGCCTTCGATTAGCATTTTTTATCTTTGTCTTACTTTCCAAAGGAATCGAGAAGGTAAATTCTCTCAGTGTTATCTCTGGAGTATACCTGGATAACTCTGATTCCAACCTATTCCAACCACAAGACTTAGAGTGAAGTTAGTGGGTTTCTTTTTTGAAACTGGTTATTAATGGCAAGAAAGGACTGTTGAAAGGATGAAGGCCTTCATCTCTGATGGCATTAGAAGAGGATCACAGAAATCTGAGGTTGCAAGGGACTTCAGAGATTCCCTGATCTACACCCTTCATGTTACAGATGGGGACTAAGAGGTGACCTCTGCACTGCCATACAGGGAAGGGGTGCTGGGACAAAGATTCACCAGGCATCTTCAGCCCCAGTCCTGTTCTCTTTTCCGTTTTAAATATATGCAAGCACCACACTGTCGCCCAAGTCCCTTTGTGCCAACATTAGAGAGTGGGCTCTGCCAACTGCCAAGGATGGCTTTTTGTCCTGGATCTAAGAGTTAACATAGAACCTAATGAGCAGGACTTCCCAGATGGCTTCCCAGGTAGTGCTTGTGGTAAAGAACCTGTCTTTCAATGCAGGAGACATGAGAGATGCAGGTTCAATCCCTGGGTCAGGAAGATCCCCTGGAGGAGGACATGGCAACGCATTCCAGTATTCTTGCTTGGAGCATCCCATGGATAGAGGAGCCTGGTGGGCTACAGTCCACGGGGTCGCAAAGAGTCAGGACTGAGGTGACTTAGCATGCAATGAGTAGGACAGAGTTTGCCCAGTGTTTAGTGACCCATGACTTTCCCAGGACCAATTAGAAAACCTCCAGAGACAGAACTACCTCTGAGAAAATTAGAAAAATGTTCCCCTTCCTCAGGGCTTATCCACACCCCCACCCCTCACCCTATGCCAAGTACAAAGCCTAGCAAAATGCAGGCTGGATATATTTCAGTCCCCACTTGGTCCATCACCTGGGTACTCTTATGTGGGCAAAACTCGTGTGACCATGTATGTCGGGGTCCTGACCAGGGGGTGCTCATGGATCAAGAGAATCACAGATGCAGCCAGCCCCTTGATTCACAAAGGGTCATTCCGAGGTCCTCATCTGGAACAAGAGCCCTCTCCTTATAGTGGATAAAGGGGGAAAAAACTCATCTTCAAGGACTTGGACAGATTTTTTTGTTTGTTTTTTTTCCTTAGCATCTCTTATTTCCGAAGAACTGAGCCAAATTCAGCTCTGAACAACACCGCACAGTCAGAGAAACATACCAGAAAGACTTCTTTCCCTCTCGATTCACCTCCTTTCAGCAGCCAGAGGCTGCACCCTCCTCAGCTACCTGCTCTGTCCCTCCCTCCTGGCTTGCAGTCACAGTCTTTCCCCAGCTGTTTGCTGACGGTGGCCTCATGCCTTCATTTGAAAAGTAGTTATTGAGAACTCAGCCTGTGACAGGTTTAAGGTTTTGCCCTTTCTGGGGTATTTATGTTTTAATAGAAATTCCCAAGCCCAGCACAATGCCTGGTATATAATGTCCATTCAATAAATATATGAGAAAGGATGGAGGGAAGAGAATGGGAGGCATCTGATACTCTAAGAATGGTGAGATTCAGGTCTCATCAAGCAGTGCCCAGGAAGGGGAAAATTGGGGTCAGGAAACCTTCATAACCACCCTACGTGTCCTGGCAGAGAGGCCTTATGTTCTGTTCTGTTCTATATTCTCCAGAATCTTAAGACGTCAGTGCAACCACATGGAAAACTGCTTCAGACACGCATATTCTACCTCCAAATTCTTCCAGATAGGCCTCTCTCTTGCCCAGCCAGATACCAGCACTTCTGAGCTCCTGGATTTTTTTCAGACTCTGTTCTGGCCCACGGCTTGGTTTCTGTTCCTTATCTTGCCCCTAGACTAGCAATACAGTCTAGAAATTATACCTTAACCTTAGCCTTCGTGCTGGTGCAAAGCAAGGTGTGATTTCTGGGATTTCTCTCTGGCACCAAATACTTTGCTCCCAGAATCCCAGGCCCTGGCCCCCTACTCACCTGACCAACATAGCCACTCACCTCTGTCTGCTTATTTTAAAGCCGTGAAAGGGGCATCCCATAGTGACTAAAATCACTTACAGAATCCTTTCCTTGAGAGCTTCTGCTGGAAGTCTCCTCTCAACTTTCTTCCTACATATAATGTGTCTTTCTACTCCTTTCAGCTGGAAGTTCCTAGAAAGAAAACCATCTGCCATAGTCACCTCTGTAACACCATTTTTGCTGAGCACAGTGGCTTGTCTGTAATAATTGCCCCTAAGATATTTTTTCTTTGTTGAATTATTCAACCAGATATTTTATTGCCCATGTAGTTTTGGTTGTTGTTTTAACCAGAGGAAATTAGCAGGGATTTCTGACTGATTCTGCTCTTCCTCTGGTGGGAAAATTTTTATGTTAAATGCAAATTGCTTTGCCATCTGTGTGCAGCATACGTTCTGGAATCCTTTCCCTTTATATGGGGAAACCAGGTTTCCCACCAATGACCATGAACGTGCATTTGGCAGCCCTTGCAGCTCTTTCTCTGTAACCCAGATGGCAAAGTTTGCTTCACATTTCCACTTGAGAATTTTTATAAGGCTTCTTTATGTTGCTCCTTCTTTTCAAGTGCTTTTCTGTTCCTGGATAGAGGGTTTGAACCTTCTCTTTGGACCTCCCTGTCCATTACTGTCTAGTCATTGCACTGATTCTATGAGAGGAAGCCTGTTTTGCTAGTTAGAACTCAAATCCACTTGCTAATGTGTCTGATCTTTTGTGTTTCTGCCTGTAAAATGATATCAGTGTTTGTTGTTGCTCCTTCACTCCCTAGGTTAACTTGTAAATAGAGGAATAAGTTAGCTGAGCTAAAAGAAGATGGTGTTTTTCATATGTTCCCCAGCGGTGCTTGTGTGTGTGCTAAGTCACTTCAGTCATGTCCAGCTCTTTGTGACTTTATGGACGGTAGCCCACCAGGCTCCTCTGTCCATGGGATTCTCCAGGCACAAATACTAGAGTGGATTGCCATGCCCTCCTCCAGGGGATCTTCCCAACCCAGGGATCGAACCTGCATCTCTTACGTCTCCTGCATTGGCAGGTGGGTTCTTTACCACTAGCACCACCTGGAAAGCCCGTTCCCCAATGGACCTCACCCTAACTTAAAGGCAGTACCTGGGTTACAGAATGTTAAGCATTGGCTAGTAATCTGCATAATATTAGCTAGGGTTTGATTCTGCCCTGTAACATTGGATAAATGAGACACAACCCTGACTTAAAGATATAAGTAGGAGGAGACCCAATGGTGAAGGACTTTGATTTTTAGACTAAAGGTTTGGACTTCATCCAATAGGGAAGCACAGTGAGACTTTTAACAAAGAAGTGACAGAAATGATTAGAAGGGTAATTCTGACTTCAGGGTGGAAGACCAGTGGGCATTCAAAGTCGGGTTAGGAGGCTGAGGCCGCAGTCCATGTGAGGAGAGGTGGGCCCAGATCAGGGAAGACAGTGGAAACAAAGGAAAAAGAAATTTGAAAGACCCTTCAGGAAAAACAATGGATCTTCCACCTCCCCTATCTCTTCACTCACTCCAGCTCCTTTGACTTCCTTCCTGTTTCTCACACATTAGGCACACTCTGTTTTTAATTGAAGTATAGCTGAGTTGATCCCCTGGAGAAGGGAATGGCTACCCACTCCAGGATTCTTGGGGCTTTTCTGGGGGTTCAGATGGTAGAGAATCTGCCTGCAATGCAGGAGACCCAGGTTCAATCCCTGAGTCAGTAAGATCCCCTGGAGAAGGGACTGACAGCCCACTCCAGTATTCTTGTCTGGAGAATCCCACAGACAGAGGAGCCTGGCGGGTTACAGTCCTTGGGTTCGCAAAGAGTCAGATACGACTGAGCAACTAACACTTTTACTTTTTCACTTTTCGCTTTTCACATAGCTGAGTTACAATGTTCTGTTAGTTTCAGATGTACAGCAGAATGATTCCATTATATATATATATATATATACATATATATATATATATATATATAAAATATACTTTTTCATATTCTTTTCCATTATAGGTTATTACAGGATATTGAACATAGTTCCCTATACTATATGGCAGATTCTTATTGGTTATCTATTTTATATATAGTAGTGTGTATATATCAATCCCAATCCCCCAATTTATCCCTATCCTTCTTTTTCCCTCTTGGTAATATAGGTTTGTTTTTTACATCTGTGACTCAATTTCTGTTTTGTAAATAAGTTCATTTGTATCATTTCTTTTAGATTCCACATATGAGCAGCACCATATGATATTTACCTTTCTCTGTCTGCCTTACTTCACAGAGTATGACACTCTCTAGGTCCGTCTATATATGTACCCCATCTTCTTTATCCATTCATCTGTCAGTGGACATTTAGGTTGCTTCCATGTGTTGCCTCATGAGTGTCCTCACTGACTACACTACTCTTTTCCAGATTACCATGTCTGACTTCTTGAGATCCTTCAAGTTTTAGTTTGAACATCCTCTTCTTAATGAGTTTTACCCTGATATTCCTATTTAAGGGCTCCCTCCTAGCTCAGTTGGTAAAGAATCCACCTGCAATGCAGGAGACCCCGGTTCAATTCCTGGGTCAGGAAGATCCCCTGGGGAAGGGATAGGCTACCCACTCCAGTATTCTTGGGCTTCCCCAGTGGCTCAACTGGTAAAGAATCCGCCTGCAATGTGGGAGACCTGGGTTCAATCCTTGGGTTGTGAAGATCCCCTGGAGAAGGGAAAGGCTACCCACTCCAGTATTCTGGCCTGGGGAATTCCATGGACTATATAGTCCATCAGGTCACAAAGAGTTGGACACAACTGAGTGACTTTCACTTTCAAACCTATTTAAATCCACACCCCCACCAAAAGTCATACATCAGAATGTTCATAGCAGGGATATTTACAGTAGCCAACAAGTAGAAAATATCCAAATGCCCAAGAAGAACTGAAAGGGTCAAGTGTGGTATAATCACACCCTGAAATATACCATATAGTCATCAAAGTGAATGATTAACCTACAGCCATATGCAACAACATGGATGAATCTTGTAAATGTAATACTGCCTGAAAAGCAGTCTGATTAAAAAAGACTTCTTAACAGACAATTCCATTTGTATAAAAGCGCAGAAATAGACCCCACTGAGCTCTATGATTTGGAGCCAGGTAACAGTTGGAGAAGACTCTTGAGAGTCCCTTGGACTGCAAGGAGATCCAACCAGTCCATCCTAAAGGAGATCAGTCCTGGGTGTTCATTGGAAGGACTGATGCTGAAGCTGAAGCTCCAATACTTTGGCCACCTAATACGAAGAGTTGACTCATTGGAAAAGACTTTGATGCTGGAAGGGATTGGGGGCAGGAGGAGAAGGGGACGACAGAGGATGAGATGGCTTGATGGCATCACGGACTCGATGGGCATGGGTTTGAGTAAACTCCGGGAGTTGGTGATGGACAGGGAGGCTTGGTGTGCTGCAATTCACGGGGTCACAAAGAGTCGGACATGACTGAGCGACTGAACTGAACTGAACTGAACGGCTACCTTTGGCTTGGGAGTTGGTTCCCAGAGGAGCACAAGAAGTGTTTATGGATTCTTGGGAAGATTCAGTTTTCTATTATGCATGCTGGGTACACAGGGTTAGTTCAGTGTGTGAAAATTCAGAGAGTGGCTCGTTAATGGTATGTGCACTTTTCTTTTTTAATATTATTTATTTATTTGGCTTCCCCAGGTCTTAGTTGCAGCAGATGGGGTCTTTAGTTATAGCATGTGGAATTTAGTTGCCTGACCAGGGATCAAACCTGGGTCCCCTGTGTTGGGAGCTCGAAGTCTTAGCCACTGGACCACCAAGGAAATCTCAATGTGTGTACTTTTCTACATGTATATTATACTCCAATAAAATTTTCAAAGTGCAACTCTTCCCCAGAGATACTTCTCATCTCCCTTACTCCATGTTTCCATAATACTTATCACTTTCTAATATAAGCTGCAATTATGGTGTTTATCACATTCTTTCCCCATTAGAGTGTAGGAGGAGCAGGGATTTTGCTGCATTTTACTCACTTCTGCCTCTATATGACCTTGAAGTGTACCTGGCACTCAAAAGGTATCAGAATGAATGAACAAAGCATTGCATCAGAAGGCATGAATAAAATGACCCAGACTCAAGGATGCAAGTGGAACCTAGTCGAGGTCCAGTGTTGCCTTGGCAGTCCCCCTTCCCAAGTGTGGTGGGTAGGATGCTAGCCCCAAGGCTGCGATGGTCGTTCCCATGCCTGTCTCAAAGCTGCTTCTCAAAGCTACTTCAGCACTTTTAATTAAGAGGGCTTTTTCCTTATCCTAGAATATTTATGTCATCTGACCTGTATTGGAAACCTTCCCATCTTCAAAGGCAAGTTCATATGCCATCTTCTCCATAATGCCTCAATGAGGTTTTTCCTCAACCTAAATTCCTCTAGCGTCTTATTTTTACTCTTTCTATGATACTCTTCTGGAATTGTTTTTATTCATTCATTTGCCAAATATTTATTGAGCATCTGATATTTTAAAAGTGAGGTCACTCAGTCGTGTCTGACTCTTTGTGTCCCCCGGACTGAAGCCTGCCAGGCTCCGCCATCCATGGAATTTTCCAGGCAAGGGTACTGGAGTGGGTAACCATTCCATTCTCCAGGGGATCTTCCCAACCCAGGAATAGAACCCAGGTCTCCTGCATTGCAGACAGATTCTTTACCGTCTGAGCCACCAGGGAAGTCCCAGATGCTATTTTAAGTCCTGAAAAATTCAAGGCTGAAATTCGAGTCCTGAAAAATTCAAAAATTCAATTCAAAAACTGTCTTTCATGGGACTAAATTCCAGTAGGTAAATAGACAATAAGCTAATAAATACACATGTACAATTATTTGGAGTTCTTTGAAAGAAATTAAGATGAAGAGTTGGAAAGTGATTGGTGGCTCAGTGGTAAAGAATCTGCCTGCCAATGCAGGAGACGCAAGAGACACAAACTCAGTCCCTGGATCAGGAAGATCCCCTGAAGAAGGGCATGGCAATCCACTCCTTTATTCTTGCCCGGGGAATCCCAAGGACAGAGAAGTCTGGCAGGCTACAATCCATGGAGTCGTGAAGATTTGAACACACCTGAGTGACTGAACACACACACACACACACAGGGTGCTGTTTTAGATAAGTTATGAGGAAGACTTCCCTATATCAACAACACTGGAGGAGAGATGCAGATAAGTAAGGAAGTGAACTATGAGGAAGCACATTCCAGGCAGAGGAACCAGCAAGTGCAGATGGCCCGCTGTTAGAGCAGGCTTCTGTGTGAGTCTTGTGTGAGTCGTGTGTGTGTATGTGTGTTCCTTGGGATAAGGCTTGGGTGCCTAGCTTACTGTTTTAGATGCAGAAAATTCTGAGTGATTGAATTTATTCAAGATTTTGTCATTTATTAATCCATTTCACATTTTTACTGAAAGAAGCATTTCTAAAATGTGTTAAATAGAATATATCCTGAACTGAATTATGCAAAATCTGTTACACCACACATATATGGTTCTGTGGTCAAATAAGTATAAGAAGTAAAGAGGAGTCATAATATTTACCAGTATAACGTGGACATTGCTAAGTCTCACAGTAAAAAACAAAACGCCTAATTCATTATTTTCTAATGTGTGTTTCTCCCATGGAATACACATTAATAAAGCACAAAACACTAGAATTCATAAAATTCAGTTTGGAATATGTCATTTCAGATTCCTTAATTTTCATATCCAGTACATATTTATTAAACTCCTAACATTTACCTGACTTTGTTTCATAATTTTATAGAATTAAACTAAATTAAAGTATGAACACCAGAATAGTGCAGTATCATTCGATCAATGACAGAAGACTCTAGATTTTCAACAGTCTCTTTCCTATGTTAATATAGTATATATCTTCACGGCTCTGTGCTGCCTAATTTTAATATATATCTAGTGATCTTCACACTATTAACAAAGCTGTCTGTTGGGATATTTGGTTGCTGTCAGGATTCGGAGCTAAAATATCAAGGACAGGTTTGTAAGCTTTGCTATAAACAAATGGCAGTTAAGGGAATAGAACGAAGGCTCAGAATGCCCAGTGAGAGTAAGTCCTACGTGGTAACATACATCCAGACTCCATGAATGAGCAGCCTTTGAACACAGCTCCCCCTGCTTCTGACTGTCTGTGTATTTTTGATCTCTTCCGCTTCGCATGTCCTCTGTGAATTGCGCTAGATGACTTGTGATGGCCTTAAAACTCAGCAATCCTAGTATCATTCTGTGTTTCTTTGCTCCCTAATCTCTCCCTCCTTAAGTAAACATTTATTGGTTTTCCGTGGTCATCAGCCAGCAGCAGAGACATGTAATAAGGCTCAATTTGCAAACAGCCCTCACAGTTGTAACTGTCTCACAACTGTGTCTGAGTGTTTTTGTCTCAAAATGCCTGTGTGTGTGTATGCGAGAGAGGGAACACTTGGACTCTTGGACTCCTGGACTCTTGGATAAATTTAGCCAGAATTCTCATAGCCACTGGTAAATTTTAAAAGGTGAAAAGAGCATTTATTCTTATTTTATGGTGGGTGCGGCACTTAGCTTTACAGGTTTAAAAGCAGCAGGGAAACTGCAAAGCCAAAGGTTTTTCTGAGGCATTCGTTGCTGTGCAGAAAAACAAGCCAAAGTTTTGCTTGTGGGCAGAAACACCCCAGAATGCATCTGCTGATTGGTCTGAAAGTGAGTCCTGGCAAGAGCCCAGGGCCACTGGCTCATAAGTACAGCGCAGGAACCACCTAGGCGGCGTTTGGAATCAAATTTCCAAGGTAGATCATGGTCAAAACTGTCTGCTTTGCTTTCACTTGTCTACGGTGATGCCCTGTGTCTAAGATTGCGGACATCTAAACTGGGAGTAGGGGCTAGAGGGAGAGCACCTTCTGATGTCTGCCAGTGTCACGGGGTGTTTCACTTTGGTTCACTAGGAAGCAACACTTCCCTGGTGGCTCAGTGGTAAAGGATCCACCTGCCAACACAGGAGACGTGAATTCGATCCCTGGCTCGGGAAGATCCCCTGGAGTAGGAAATGGCAGCCCACTCCAGTATTCTTGCCTGGGAAATCCCATGGGCAGAGGTGCCTGGCAGGCTACAGTCCATGGGGTCGCCAAAGAGTCGGACACGACTTAGCAGCTAAAACCACAAGGCGTCGGTGCACATGGACGTCAGCAACGGACGGTCATTTCTGGAGGATTTGGGACAATGAGCATTATTTGGGGTGAACAGTTTTCATGGTTTTGTATCATAAGCAGCTTGACTCCAGAGTCATTCCAAATGGAACCACTTGCTTAAATCTCTAATTTTAAAGTTACATGATTCAACATATTTTCAAAAAAATTTTTGCAGCCAATTTTTTTTTACAACTTTTAAAGCTGACTTTGCGTTTACAGTCATTAAAAAATATTGGTTATCTTTTCAAATCTTGAGATCTAACTTCCCTAACCATCAGCCCTATTACTATCATCTAGTTTATAAGAAAGAGGTAAGGCTAAACCCAAGATCACAGTGTACTCCTGTTATGTGCACCTAACAGCTTGTCTTCCATTGTGACACCTCACTACAGCTGTGACCGTGGTGGTCACCAGGTCAGTCCCAGTGGCTGTGGGTCAGATGGTTGTTGCATTCTTCACCATCATATTCCCGCACACAACACTGCTAAAAGGGTTTAAAATGGATGAATGATAAATCACTGCTCGTTCTGAGAGTAAATAGAACTCTCCAGAGTGAGCAGAAAGAACTACTCCGGAACCACTTACAACCTCAGGCCACAAAAACAGGTTGTCAGAACCACAACAACCATCTTGTTTCAGTGGCTCCATCCTATAGACAGGATTATCTTAAACCCAGCTTTTCGTGATTGTCTAACTGTGTTTGGTCCACTGGAGAAGGGAATGGCAAACCACTTCAGTATTCTTGCCTTGAGAACCCCATGAACAGTATGAGAAGGCAAAAAGGTAGGACACTGAAAGATGAACTCCCTAGGTTGGTAGGTGCCCAATATGCTACTGGAGAAGAGTGGAGAAATAACTCCAGAAAGAATGAAGAGACAGAGCCAAAGCAAAAACAACACCCAGTTGTGGATGTGACTGGTGATGGAAGCAAAGTCCGATGCTGTAAAGAGCAACATTACATAGGAACCTGGAACGTTAGGTTCATAAATCAAGTCAAACCAAGTCAAATAGGAGATGGCAAGAGTGAACATCAACATTTTAGGAATCAGTGAACTAAAATGGACTGGAATGGGTGAATTTAACTCAGATGACCATTATATCTACTACTGTGGGCAAGAATCCCTTAGAAGAAATGGAGTAGCCATCATGGTCAACAAAAGAGTCTGAAATGCAGTTCTTGGATACAATCTCCAAAGGACAGAATGATTTCTGTTCATTTCCAAGGCAAACCATTCAATATCACAGTAATCAAAGCCTATGCCCCAACCGGTTATGCTGAAGAAGCTGAAGTTGAACAGTACTATGAAGACCTACAAAACCTTCTAGAACTAACACCCAAAAAAGATGTCCTTTTCATTATCGGGGACTGGAATGCAAAAGTAGGAAGTCATGAAACACTTGGAGTAACAGGCAAATTTGGCCTTGGAGTACAAAATGAAGCAGGGCAAAGGCTAATAGAATTTTGCCAAGAGAATGCACTAGTCATAGCAAACACCCTCTTCCAACAACACAAGAGAAGACTCTACACATGGACATCACCAGATAGTCAATACCGAAATCAGATTGATTATATTCTTTGCAGTTAAAGATGGAGAAGCTCTATACAGTCAGCATAAACAAGACCAAGAGCTGACTGTGGCTCAGATCATGAACTTCTTATTGCCAAATTCAGACTTAAATTGAAGAAAGTGGGGAAAACCACTTGACCATTCAGGTATGACCTAAATCAAATCCCTTACAATTATACAGTGGAAGTGACAAATAGATTCAAGGGATTAGATCTGATAGACAGAGTGCCTGAATAACTACGGACAGAGATTCGTGACAATGTACAGGAGGCAGAGATCAAGACCATCCCCAAGAAAAAGAAATGCAAAAAGGCAGAATGGTTGCTTGAGGAGGCCTTACAAATAGCTGAGAAAAAAAGAAAAGCTAAAGGCAAAGGAGAAAAGGAAAGATATACCCATTTGAATGCAAAGTTCCAAAGAATAGCAAGGAGGGATAAGAAAGCCTCCCTCAGTGATCAATGCAAAGAAAAACAGGAAAACAATAGAATGGGAAAGACTAGAGATCTCTTCAAGAAAATTAGAGATACCAAGGGAACATTTCATGCAAAGATGGGCACAATAAAGGACAGAAATGGTATGGACCTGACAGAAGCACAAGATATTGAGAAGAGGTGATAAGAATACACAGAAGAACTTTACAAAAAGATCTTCATGACCCAGATAACCATGATAGTGTGATCACTCACTGAGAGCCAGACATCCTGGAGTCTGAGGTCAAGTGGGCCTTAGGAAGCATCACTACGAACAAAGCTAGTGGAGGAGATGGAATTCCAGTTGAGCTATTTCAAATCCTAAAAGATGATGCTGTTACAGTGCTGCACTCAATATGCCAGCAAATTTGGAAAACTCAGCAGTGGCCACAGCACTGGAAAAGGTCAGTTTTCATTCCAATCTCAAAGAAAGGCAATGCCGAAGAATGTTCAAAGTAGCACACAGTTGTACTCATCTCACATGCTAGCAAAGTAATCCTCAAAATTCTCCAAGTCAGGCTTCAACAGTTAGTGAACCAAGAACTTCAGGTGTTCAAGCTGGATTGAGAAAAGGCAGAGGAACCAGAGATCAAATTGCCAACATCCACTGGATCATCAAAAAAGCAAGAGAGTTCCAGAAAAACATCTGTTTTTGCTTTATTGACTGCACCAAAGCCTTTGACTGTGTGGATCACAACAAACTGTGGAAAATTCTTCAACACATGGGAATACCAGACCACCTGACCTGCCTCCTGTGAAATCTGTGTGCAAGTCAAGAAGCAACAGTTAGAACCTGACATGGAACAACAGACTGGTTCCAAATTGAGAAAGGGGTACATCAAGACTGTATATTGTCACTCTGCTTATTTAACTTACATGCAGAGTACATCATGTGAAACGCTGGGCTGGAAGAAGCACAAGCTGGAATCAAGATTGCAGGGAGAAATATCAATAACCTCAGATATACAGATGACACCACCCTTATGGCAGAAAGCGAAGAGGAACTAAAGAGCCTCTTGGTGAAAGTGGAAGAGGAGAGTGAGAAAGTTGGTTTAAAACTCAACATTCAAAAAACTAAGATCATGCCTTCCAGTCCTATCACTTCTGGGAAAATAGATGAAGAAACAATGGAAACAGTGACAGACTTTATTTTCTTGGGTTCCAAAATCACTGCAGGTGGTGACTGCAGCCATGAAATTAAAAGACGCTTGCTCCTTGAAAGAAAAGCTGTGACCAACCTAGACAGCATATTAAAAAGCAGAGACATTACTTTCCTGACAAAGGTCCATCTAGTCAAAGCTATGGTTTTTCCAGTAGTCATGTAGGGATGTGAGAGTTGGACCATAAAGAAAGCTGAGCACCAAGGAATTGATGCTTTTGAACTGTGGTGTTGGAGAATACTCTTGAGAGTCCCCTGGACTGAAAGGAGATCCAACCAGTCAATCATAACAGAAATCAATCCTGAATATTTATTGGGATGACTGTTGCTGAAGCTGAAACTCCAATACTTTGGCCACCTGATGTGAAGAACTGACTCATTGGAAAATACCCTGATACTGGGAAAGATTGAAGGAAAGAGGGTGAGATCATTGGATGGCATCACCGACAAGATGGACATGAGCTTGAAGCAGACTCCCAGAGTTGGTGATGGACAGGGAAGCCTGACGTCCTCCAGTCCATGGGGAAGCAAATAGTTGGACACAACTGAGCAACTGAAATGAATTGAACTGAGCTGAACTGAGCTGTGTTTGATATCATTCTGACGGGCTTAAATCACTCATTAGATGAAGGATTTTTGGTTTGTTACCTGCTGGCTTTACAATAGATTATGTAACTTGCCCAGGGTCTCATGATTGAAGTCAAGATTACAATGCAGGTCACCCTTTTCCAAGGTTGTTGGTCTCCATCTCATCTCTGTATGTGAGACATTGCTTGATTTCAGGGAACAGAAATCTCCTCAACCTCTCTTGAATAAAAGATTTTCTGGATGGATACAATGAAGTGTTAGAGAACCCGATATTGGGAGGATACTGTGATTCAAGAAAATGAGAAAGTCACAGTAGCATCTCTATTATATTTCTCTCTAGACCTCATTGTCTCTTTCATTCTTAGGTCTTTGAGGATCTTAGTTTCTTTTGCCCACTAACTTCAGCCTGCAAGAGCTTTGGGTTACATTAATGCCAGTTCTTACACCACAAGTCCAGGAACCAACAACAGACAGACTAAACCTACATGTGTTCCGTAGAATTCACATCCTTAAAAAAAAAAAAAAAAATGGGAATTTGATTGACCTAGTCAAAGCACCAGAGAAGGCAATGGCACCCCACTCCAGTACTCTTGCCTGGAAAATCCCATGGACGGAGGAGCCTGGTAGGCTGCAGTCCATGGGGTCGTTAAGAGTCAGACATGACTGAGCGACTTCACTTTCACTTTTCACTTTCATGCACTGGAGAAGGAAATGGCAACCCACTCCAGTGTTCTTGCCTGAAGAATCCCAGGGACGGGGGAGCCTGGTGGGCTGCCGTCTATGGGGTCGCACAGAGTCGGACACGACTGAACCGACTTAGCAGCAGCAGCAGCAGGCAAAGCACACTGTTCCAAAGGAAAGTGTTACGAGAAAATAACGGGCATGCGTGAAACACATGCTCTTTTTTTTAGGTATTCTATTTCAAATTTTAAATTACTGTTGCTTGGCTTCCAGTAGCTTTATTCTAGTCTAGTTCTGTTTATTTTCCACATGCCTCCCACTGATGATAGTCAACCGACCCTTTCTTGACCTATCTCACTCTTATCTTGATTGCCTCCTTACAGACTAGCAAACAATTCTCAGAGTCCAATATTTTTTCTTTGTGGTCGTTATGCAAATGCTTTTATTTAGTAGTCAAATTCCAACTCTACTTCCTCTAGGTAGCTTTCCATTCGGTCCCTCTCCATACACAGTGATGACGTGCATCTATTCTTAATTCCAGTCCCTTTGCCTATGAGAAGAGCTCAGGTCATACTGAAAAGCAGAGAACCTTTTTAAACTTTTAAACTGAAACTCCCAGACACCCCTATGTCCCCTTGTGACCTAGAGCATATATGGAAAGAACCATAGTTACAATGACTGGGGTCCAGGGCAAAACTAACAGGCTCTATATGTTAGATCAGACTTTGATTCTCTGATAGGCAACTAGACAAACATCTGACTCCAATTCACAGTGGATGGTCTGAGGCCCATGCTGAGGACTAGCACTTATCTTTTTCCTTAGACTATGCCTTTAAAATTTCACATCATACCTAAACTATCATGATTACTCAATAACGTATCAAAAATAATTTGAGGATAAGGAATTCTGGGCCAAACTTGAAATGTTACAGGACTTTTCTTATTACTTTTCTATTACCAGAAAGCTTTTTTGCATTAAGTGAGAAGGAGGTTTCTAGCAAGCTGATGGAGTCACTTTTAATTAAATGGTTTAATAAATAACAAATGTTTTTTTATTAATATCAAACTTTTAAACCAGAAGAAATTATATGCAAACACACACATCAAAGTATTTGACCAACTGCCCTAGCCGGCTGGCTGTGCTGTTTCAGAAGCAACGAAAGAACAAGGAACTGGAGGTCTGATTCTGTGCTTCCTGGATCCAGTGTGTTAGTCATCAAATACAAAGAGCATAAAACTCTGGCTTTACAAGTGTTCATTATGTTATTAAACATCCTTATGAGACCAATTCCCCTTAGGCCACCTAAAGGACTAAGGTGTTTAGGATGCTGAGCTGTTTAACTATAATTATAACAATTAAAACCTTATAAAATGCATCAAATAAAATGGATTCACTGCTTCCACTTAATCTGATTTAAGAAAAATAGTTATAAGGAATATTGCTCTTTCCCAAAAGAGATTAAAACTTCCTGGGGTTGGCCAACAGTAGGGGGAGATAAGAATAAAAGAGAAGAAAAGATTTGCCTTAAAACCTTTTATAAAGTGTTTTTATTTTCCTGCTTAACAAATGAAACCTTCATAGTCTTTGCTTCTGGGAACAGTTTCAAGCCTAAGAAACACAGTTGGACACGTGCAGTGTTGCAGCCCATCCCCAGTTAGTCATTCCAGTTGGATTCAAATCGAGTATCTCCCTTCCAAGAGTTCTCCGAAAATGCTCATGATAAGAAATGAAACCTAGCCCTGCAGCCTGGAAGGCTGCACATTCACCCTCTGCCACCAGGTCTGCCAAGACGTGTCTCAGGGTACACCCTCTCCTCCTCTCATGAGTCCTTTCCCCAGAGCCCAGGTCTGCTCTCAACAACCAGTTTCTCCTCTCCTGCCACCTCTTAACAAAAGCATAAGCATAATCAGAATCCCTGGGAGTCCTTTTCATTCAATAATGACTAAAAAGCAGTTCTTGAGCATTGCAGCGCAGCAGGCCTAGGTCAAAACTGTATATGCACAACCCCTGTCTGCAAGGAGCTCACAGTCTTTGAAGGACTCATAGGCTTACAGGTTATTTATTAAGCATTTTTAATAGCACTTCTGCCAGGCATTTTAATAGGCAATCTGGTGGGTACAAGGAAGGCATGGTTCTTTATTGCCTGGAACTTGAAATCTAGAGAAGATAAGACATGGAGGAAGAACTATAAGTTAAGGCAGTATCGGGACTCCCGTGGTGGTCCAGGGACTATGACTCTGTGCTCCAATGCAGGGGGCCCAGGCTCATTCCCTTGGGAGGGAACCAGATCCCACATGCTGCAGCTGAGGCCTGGCACAGCCAAATAAATAAATAAAAATAAATATTAAAAAAAAAAGATAAGGCAGTATGGCAGTAGGCACTGTAGAAGTGGTGCTGTCCTGTGCTCAGTCGTGTCCAGCTCTTTGGGACCCCATGGACTGCAGCCCGCCAGGCTCCTCTGTCCATGGGGATTCTCCAGGCAGTAATACTGGAGTGGGTTGCCATGCTCTCCTCCAGGGGATCTTCCCAACCCAGGGATTGAACCTTCGTATCCTGTGTCTCCTGCGCTGCAGGCGGATTCTTGACTCACCGAGCCAGAGAAGTGGTAGCAGGTGTAATTGTCCCCATGTCCCCAGGTAATGTTTTGGAAGCCAACTCAGATACAAAGTAAAGGTTAGGAAGAGGAATTTGAATGAATTATGAGCTGCAGCCATCTTGGGAGGTTACAGTGATATATTCCTTGCCACTAAAGAAAAAGTTTTAAGAGCAAATTTATATATATATTTTTTTATTTTAGAAAATAAAGCTATAGGCTATTTTGAAAGGGATTTCCCATTTTAAAAAATATAGGTTTATAATTTACATACTATAAAGTTCTCTTAAGTGCATAGTTTCCCAAATTTTAACAAATGCATAGCCATTTAACTATAACCAGAATCTATTAATAGAATGTTTCATCACCCTAAAATTCCCGTGTTATTTTTAATCCAATCCTTCCCCTACCTTCAGTCCTGGCAACCACTGATCTGTTTTCTAACCTTATAGTCTTTTAGTATAGAATGTCATATAAATGAAATCAGGTAATATGGAATCTTTTGCATCTGGCTTCTTTCCCTTAGTATCATGCATTTGAGATTCACGTAGTTGTATGTATGAATAATTTTTCCTTTTTAGTGCTTAATAGTATTGCACTGTATGAGTATATCAGTTTATTTAAACATTCACCAGCTAAGGGATATTTTGCTTCCCAATTTGGTATTTGTGGGAACCTAAATTTTTATTTCTCTTGGGTAAATACCTAGGACTGGGACTGTTGGATCAGGTGTTAAGTGTATGTTTTTAAAAGTCTGTCAAATTGTTTTCCAAAGTGTTTGCAACCATTTTGCTTTCCTGACCTCAGTGTTGAAGGGTTCTAGCTGGTCCATACTCTAGCCAGGACTTACCTTGGCTATGTTTAATTTGAGGAAATTTAAGGCCATGGGCTCACTTTTAGATGGAGAGATAGCATGTCCCTATCTTGGCCCACTGATGTACAAAGAACTAAAGAATGTAACACAGAAGTCAAGTAGCTGGTACATTAAACCCTTTACCTGACCATATTATGCCATGTACTGTGGGCAAGTACCGAATGCATAAAACTGGATCCTTTGATCCAGGGAATCTTTTAGTCTACATTTTGCCAAGATTTATTGTGAGAAAAACTTTTTAAGAACTGTTTGTTTTTAAATATGTAAAGGAATCCTCCTTTCTGGAAATTAATAGTTCACCTTAGCATATCAATGACTTTGAGATATTTTGTTGTAAATAAATTGTTTCAGTTTGGTTTAATTACAATTTCCCATAGATGTGGAGATGTTAATTATGTTTCCCATTTGGGTGGACAGTTGTCAGAGAAGCATTTATTGAATACTTCTGTTCTTTTATTGTGGATTTATAATGTCCTTCCTCTCCATATGACAACCTTCCCTGTGTTTGTGAGTCTATTTCTAGACTCTATCCTACTCTGTTGGTCTTTTCATTTCTTCCAAAGCCAATTCACAGTGTTTAAATTACAATGAAAAGTCATCATATACCTGCAAGAGTAATTCCCCCTATTTTATCTTTCTTTTTTTTTTTTTTTCAAAAATATGGTAGTTATTTTTGAACTTTTATCATTCCACATGTATTTTAGAATGAGTCTATTAAAAAAAGTTCTTCCAAACATAATATTTTGTTACCTGTCGACCTACAAAATGAATAAAAATAAATGCTCTACTTGACATGAGATGGTGTCTCTAGATGTGACTTCTAAGCCCTTCTTTCAGCCCTTGAAATCTTTCATTCACCAAGCTTATAAGATGTCAACTGAACATAGAAAGTGAGAGCTTTAAGCCAGTGAATGACTAATGGTGGGGATTTCCAGCCCACAGAGAGACAGGGTCAGAGGAGAAGATGGGAAAACAGATGAGGGGATATGTGCTAACCTGGCCCATTTTTTCTTAGAGTTTTTCCTATTACTATCCTTGACCAATATCCAGTAATTGGAAAACTACATTATCTAGATACACTATCCTCTGTAAAGTTTGTTCACAGGAAAGAATAATTTTGTCTTAATTATGAGTCATTTTAGAAAGTGAAAAAAAAATGTGGTCTCCCACATACATAGAGAATCCCACTGAGATGGCAAACAGCTAGAAACCCGGATACTGTCTTTGGAAGACAGACCAGTAGAATTTTTACATAATGAAAATCTCTCAGATCACAGTCCATCCCTATCAGGGGAATAATACCAAACAAAATGAGATGAGTACCAGTTAAAAGGTAATTTCCTGGAATAGTCTCATGTGGAACAAATTGAAAATCCACAGTCCTTCAAGAAAGATTTTTTTTTTCATTTCTTGATCTTCAAAAAATTGTTTCACTCCTCACTTCCCTAGCAGATGTTGCAAATTTCAGAAACAGGCGGGGACTTTTGGACTGAAATGAAAAATTGAGCCAGTTAAAAATGTAAAATTCAGATCAAAATGTTTAGAATATAGTAAGTGGGGCCTGAAAAGAGAATACCTCTGCTTGCAGGGTTTCCTTTCCATGCTATTCAGATGCCATAAATCTGGCGAAGAGCAGCGCCGCCCTGAACGTGATGAGTAACATTTTTATAACCTTTATTTTTTTTTCAACAAAATGGCCCATGTGTTGGGAATATATGAAAACTGAATTCTACTATTGATGAGATCTGGCAAATTACTATGTGTTTAAGGAAGTACTGGTGGGAGGTACAATAAAGGATGCAATTCTATAAATTCTACACATGTGTCATGTTTTACTCTGCCTTTCAGTTTATCCTTTAATGGTAATTTAAATATATGTAAAAATAAAATGTGAAAACCAGAAGAAAAAGAATACCATTGTGTATATTTCCATAATAGTGTATGTTATCAATCCCTTTAGGACAACATTTAAGTTGTCATCATTCACATCCTTTTTTTTAAAACTGAAGTATAGTTGATTTACAATGGTGTGTTAGTTTCAGGTTTATAGCGTAGTGATTCATATATGGATATACATATAAGCATATATATTCTTTTTCAGATTCCTTTTCCATATAGGTTATCACAAAATATTAAATAGAGTTCCTTGTGCTATACAGTAAGTCCTTGTTGTTTATCTATTTTATATATATTAGTGTGTATATGTTAATCCCAAATTCCTAATTTACGCCTCACTCCTCACCTCTTCCTTTTGGTAACTGTATGCCTGTGAATTTGTTTCTATTTTGTAAATAAGTTTATTTGTATCATTTTTTTAGATTCCATGTATAAGTTATATCATATAATATTTTTCTCTGCCCAATTTACTTCACTTGATATAATAATCTCTAGGTCCAATCCATGTTGCTGCAAATGGCATTATTTTATTCTTTTTTTTACCTTGCCTTTTCTTAGAATAAAAAATTCTTGTTTTTATTCTTTTGACTACTTCCTAGATATCAGACTTTGCTTTTTAATTTTCTTTTTATAAGAAAAAACTTATCAAAAACATGGTCATTCATTTATTACTTTTACAAATATTTACTGTGTGTCTATCATGTACTACTTTGTTGATCACTGAGAATATGGGAGTAAATGAGACAACCTTAGGCGTTTAAAGTTTACAGGAGATGATAGACAATTACGTCAATGGGGAAGAAAGCATGATGAGTGTAAAGATGGGAGAGATTTAGGGGATACTCTCAGGGGACCTGACCTAACCCTGAGATCAGGAAGGCCTCCCAGAGGAAGTGGTGTTTAACCTGACCCTTGAAGAATAAATTTTACCAATTGGCCGAGGACAATTGGTAAAATGTTTATAAGGGAGACTAGAGGAGCCTTTCAGGCAGAGAGAATCGTGGCTGTGCAAGTGGCAAGTGGAGTATAAATGTCTTGAGGAAGCAGATTAGAATTAAAAAATATTTATATAAAAAAGTGTCTAATATTTAGCACAAGTGTACTCAAACTGTGGATGGTTCCCCTGCATTGGTTCGAATAATGTAAAGACATGCAGACAGCTAGACATTCTCAGGAGAAGGCAATGGCACCCCACTCCAGTACTCTTGCCTGGAAAATCCCATGGACGGAGGAGCCTGGTGGGCTGCAGTCCATTGGGTCGCTCAGAGTCGGACACGACTGAGTGACTTCACTTTCACTTTTCACTTTCAGGCATTGGAGAAGGAAATGGCAGCCCACTCCAGTGTTCTTGCCTGGAGAATCCCAGGGATGGGGGAGCCTGGTGGGCTGCCGTCTATGGGGTCGCACAGAGTCGGACACGACTGAAGCAACTTAGCAGCAGCAGCAGCAGACGTTCTTGGTGCCTCGTTTATAATGAGTCCATCATACAAACTGGAGGAGAGTGAATCAGAATGTACTATGCTTCCTTTGTATTTCTGCCTTTTTTGGCTAATGAACTCCGAACTCTTCTTCAAGACCTGGCATATCGTCCCCTCAAGGAAGATTCCTTCCTGGGTCCTTCCTCCTCCAATCCGAGGTAGACACCCCTCCTCTCTGATGGCACTGTGCACTCTGGTCAGAACACTCTTCACACTGTGTCTGTTTTCCAGCTTACCCTGCTGCTCAATTTTGAGTTCCTAAGGTGAGACAAGTGTAATGGAAGGAATGAATAGCCTTTGATGTCAGAGTTCATCAGGTGAAAAGTTGAAATCATAGATCAGCTGTGTATCCTTGAGAACTTAATTCTGAGACTCGGCTTCCTCATCTTAGAACTGGGGTAATCATGGTATACGCCTCTTAGAGCTGTTTTAAGTATTTGAGAATAATGTATGTGAAGTGTGTGGCACAGGGTCTAGCTGTGACAACACTCTATAAAAATTCGGTGAATTGGATGAAATGAATGAATGAGAAAATGTCAAGCTTGTTCACAGGATTGATTGTTCAGTGCTCCTTTCCCTCCTTCCTTCTTTCTTTCCTTCTTTTTTCTTTTTATTGAAGTCTAGTTTATTTACAAGAGAGCTCTCTTTATAGACTGTAGCCAATTCAGTGATCAGAGTCCCATGAGCTCAATCCTGGACATTGTCACCTTACCCAGAAGCTCCAGAGGCACAGATATCCTTCAAACGGGTGCTGATGGCAACAGCCTCAGCTGCTGCCTAAGGAGCTAAGCTTCTCGTTTTATCCTACCTAAGTTCTGAATCCAGACTCCCAGCTCCCTGGCCTTCCTACAGGTAGAAGAAGAAACTTCTCACACTGCTATTCATTCACTTCTTCATTCATTCATGAAATACTTATTAAGTACCTTCTACATTCCAGAGACTGGGAGAGATGTTAGTGATGGAATGGAGGTTTGATGAGATGTCTTCCTTATTATTAGGATACTAAAAAAATCCATTGTATATGAAACTTTCCTCCCCCTGGCCACCCAGGGACCACCTCAGTCCCACCTCATGTTGTACCTACTGTACCCCAACATCATTTCTTCTTTCCCTTCCCCTATCTAGTAGTTCAGTCGCTCAGTCGTGTCCGACTCTTTGTGATCCCACGAACCGCAGCACGCCAGACCTCCCTGTCCGTCACCAACTCCCAGAGTCCACCCAAACCCATGTGCATTGAGTTGGTGATGCCATCAAACCATCTCATCTTCTGTCGTCCCCTTCTCCTCCTGCCCCCAATCCCTCCCAGCATCAGGGTCTTTTCCAACAAGTCAGCTGTTTGTCTCAGGCAGCCAAAGTATTGGAGTTTCAGCTTCACCATTCGTCCTTCCAATGGACACCCAGGACTGATCTCCTTTAGGATGGACTGCTTGGATCTCCTTGCAGTCCAAGGGACTCTCAAGAGTCTTCTCCAACACCACAGTTCAAAAGCATCAATTCTTCTGCGCTCAGCTTTCTTCACAGTCCAACTGTCACATCCATACATGACCACTGGAAAAACCATAGCCTTGACTAGATGGACTGTTGCTGACAAAGTAATAGAGGTATAAATATAAAGATATTCTCATATATTCTCTATTTTCCATTGTAGCTATGTGTGCTGAGCACACAGGTGCAAAAGGAATACTTTTGATCCCTATCACAGGGACTTTCACAGAGGAGGTTACATGAAGAACGAAGGAAGACGTCCAGCCCCCTGCCCTACAGGGTGCTGCTGACTGTGAATCATTTCATAGCAAGGGGAGTGTTGGGAGCATCTCACCTCATGGGAAGCTGATACTTTCAGTGGTGTTACCAAAAGGATGAGACACAGAGAAAATGATGTCCAGGGAGCCAATCAAATGTTAACTATTGTCTCTCTTAAGTGGTACATATGACTTCAATTCTTAGAGAATATTGACATTTTATGGCTGTTTAATGAGCCCATCTTATGCTTTTTACTCAGTCAGTTCAGTCGCTCAGTCGTGTCCTACTCTTTGGACCCCATGGGCTGCAGCATGCCAGGCTTCCCTGTCTATCACCAACTCCTGGAGCTTGCTCAAACTCATGTCCATTGATTCAGTAATGCCATCCAACCATCTCATCTTCTGTCGTCCCCTTCTCTTCCTGCCTTCAGTCTTTGCCAGCATCAGGGTCTTTTCCAAAGAGTCAGTTCTTTGCATCAGGTAGCCAAAGTACTGGAGCTTCAGCTTGAGCATCAGTCCTTCCAATGAATATTCAGGATTGATTTTCTTTAGGATTGATTGGTTGGATCTCCTTGCAGTCCAAGGGACTCTCAAGAGTCTTCTCCAACACCACAGTTCAAGAGCATCAATTCTTCAGCACTCAGCTTTCTTTATGGTCCAACTCTCACATCCATACATGACTACTGGAAAAACCAGAGTTTGACAAGACAGACCTTTGTTGGGAAAGTAATGTCTCTACTTTTTAATATGCTGACTAGGTTGGTCAGAACTTTTCTTCCAGGGAGTAAGCATCTTTTAATTTAGTGGCTGCAGTCACCATCTGCAGTAATTTTGGAGCCCCCAAAAATGAAATCTGTCACTGTTTCCATTGTTTCCCCATCTATTTGCCATGAACTGATGGGAACAGATGCCATGGTCTTAGTTTTCTGAATGTTGAGCTTTAAGCCAGCTTTTTCACTGCCCTCTTTCACTTTCATCAAGAGGCTCTTTAGTTCCTCTTCACTTTCTGCTATAAGGGTGGTGTCGTCTGCATATCTGAGGTTATTGATCTCTCTCCTGACATTCTGATTCCAGCTTGTGCTTCATCGAGCCCAGCATTTCTCATGATATACTCTGCATATATGTGAAATGCAGGGTGACAATATACAGCCTTGACGTACTCCTTTCCCAATTCGAAACCAGTTTGTTGTTCCATGTCAGGTTCTAACTGTTGCTTCTTGGCCTCCATACAGGTTTCTCAAGAGGCAGGTCAGGTGGTCTGGTGTTCCCATCTCTTTAAGAATTTTCCCGTTTGTTGTGATTCACACAATCAAAAGCTTTGGCGTAGTCAATAAAGAAGAAGTAGATGTTTTTCTGAAACTCTCTTGATTTTTCAATGATCCAACAGATGTTAGCAATTTGATCTCTGGTTCCTCTGCCTTTTCTAAACCCAGCCTGAACATCTGGAAGTTCTCTGTTCACGTACTGTTAAAGCCTGGCTTGGAGAATTTTGAGCATTGCCTTGATAGCATGTGAGATGAATGCAGTCGTGTGGTAGTTTGAACATTCTTTGGCATTGACTTTCTTTGGGGCTGGAATGAAAACTGACCTTTTCCAGTCCTGTGGCCACTGCTGAGTTTTCCAAAGTTGCTGGCATATTGAGGGCAGCACTTTCACAGCATCATCTTTTAGGATTTGAAATAGCTCGACTGGAGTTCCATCACCTCCACTAGCTTTGTTCGTAGTGATGCTTCCTAAGGCCCATTTGACTTCGGACGCCAGGATGTCTGGCTCTCAGTGAGTGATCACACCACTGTAGTTATCTGGTTCATGAAGATCTTTTTGTACAGTTCTTCTATATATTCTTACCACCTCTTTAATATCTTGTGCTTCTGTCAGGTCCATACCATTTCTGTCCTTTATTGTGCCCATCTTTGCATGAAATGTTCCCTTGGTATCTCTAATTTTCCTGAAGAGATCTCTAGTCTTTCCCATTCTGTTATTTTCCTCTCTTTCTTTGCACTGATCACTAAGGAAGGCTTTCTTATCTCTCCTTGCTATTCTTTGGAACTCTGCATTCAAATGGGTATATCTTTCCTTTTCTCCTTTGCCTTTAGCTTCTCTTTTTTTCTCAGCTATTTGTAAAGCCTCCTCAAGCAACCATTTTGCCTTTTTGCATTTCTTTTTCTTGGGAATGGTCTTGATCTCTGCCTCCTGTACATTGTCACGAATCTCTGTCCGTAGTTATTCAGGCACTCTGTCTATCAGATCTAATCCCTTGAATCTATTTCTTACTTCTACTGTATAATTATAAGGGATTTGATTTAGGTCATACCTGAATGGTCAAGTGGTTTTCCCTACTTTCTTCAATTTAAGTGTGAATTTGGCAATAAGTTCATGATCTGAGCCACAGTCAGCTCTTGGTCTTGTTTTTGCAGACTGTATCTTCTCCATCTTTGGCTGCAAATAATATAATCAGTCTGATTTCGGTATTGACTGAAATACCAGTGATGTCCATGTGTAGAGTCTTCTCTTGTGTTGTTGGAAGAGAGCGTTTGCTATGACCAGTGTGTCCTCTTGGCAAAGTTCTGTTAGCCTTTGTCCTGCTTCATTTTGTACCCCATGGCCAAATTTGCCTGTTACTCCAGGTGTTTCATGACTTCCTACTTTTGCATTCCAGTCCCCTATGACGAAAAGGACATCTTTTTGAGGTGTTAGTTCTAGAAGGTCTTGTAGGTCTTCATAGAACCATTCAACTTCAACTTCTTCAGCATAACTGGTTGGGGCATAGACTTAGATTACTGTGATATTGAATGGTTTGCCTTGGAAACAAACAGAGATCATTCTGTCGTTTTTGAGATTGCACCCAAGAACTGGATTTGGACTCTTTTGTTGACTGTGATGGCTACTCCATTTCTTCTAATGGGTTCTTGCCCACTGGTGGATATAATGATCATCTGAGTTAAATTCACCCATTCCAGTCCATTTTAGTTCACTGATTCCTAAAATGTCAATGTTCACTATTGCCATCTCCTGTTTGACCACTTCCACTTTGCCTTGAGTCATGGACCTAAGTCCAGGCTCTTTATAGCCTCAGACTTTACTTCCATCACCAGTCACATCCACAACTGGGTGTTGTTTTTGCTTTGGCTCCATCTCTTCATTCTTTCTGGAGTTATTTCTCCACTCTTCTCCAGTAGCATATTGGGAACCTATCAACCTGGGGAGTTCATCTTTCAGTGTCCTATCTTTTTGCTCTTTCATACTGTTCATGGGGTTCTCAAGGCAAGAATACTGAAGTGGTTTTCCATTTCCTTCTCCAGTGGACCACATTCTGCCAGAACTCTCCACCATGACACATCCGTCTTGGGTGGCCCTACACGGCATGGCTCATAGTTTCATTGAGTTAGGCAAGACTGTGGTCCATGTGATCAGTTTGATTAGTTTTCTGTGATTGTGGTTTTCATTCTGTCTGCCCTCTGATGGAGAAGGATAAGAGGCTTATGGAAGCTTCCTGATGGGAGAAACTGATTGAGGGGGAAACTTCGTCTTGTTCTGATGGGCGGGGCCAAGCTCAGTAAATCTTTAATCCAATTTGCTGTTGATGGGCGGGGCTGTGTTCCCTCCCTGTTGTTTGACCTGAGACCAAACTACTGGTGGAGGCAATGAAGACAATGGCCACTTACCTCAAAAGGTCCCATGCATAAACTGCCACACTCAGTGCCTGCAACCCTGCAGCAGGCCTCTGCTGACCCACACTCCCCTGGGACTCTTCCACACTCACAGGCAAGTCTGGGCCAGTCTCTTGTGGGGTCCCTGCTCCTCTCTCCTGGGTCCTGGTGCACACAAGGTTCTGTTTGTGCCCTCCAAGAGTCTGTTTCCCCAGTCCTGTGTAAGTTCTGGCGGCTCTGTGGTGGGGTCAATGGTGACCTCCTCCAAGAGGGCTTATGCCATACCCAGGTCTGCTGCACCCAGAGGCCCTGTCCCTGCAGCATCCACTGCCGACCCGGACCTCTGCTGGAGACATTCAAACTCCATCTCTGTGGGGTCTCCTGGTGCACACAAGGTTTTGTTTGAGCCCTCCGAGCATCTCTGGTGGGTATGGGATTTGATTCTAAATGCGATTTCACCTGTCCTACCATCTTGCTGGGACTTCTCCTTTGCCCTTGGACGTGGAGCATCTTTTTTTAGGTGGGACCCGACATTCTCCTGCCGATGGTTGTTCAGCATTGAACAACAAGAGTTGTACTTTTGGAGTTCTCGCAGGAGAAGATGAGTGCACGTCCTTCTACTCTGCCATCTTGGGAACTCAGTATGAGAACCCCTATTGATAAATGAATGCTTTTATTCAGGAAACACTTTTTAACTGAAATACAGCTGATTTACAACATTGTGTTAGTTTCAGATGTACGTAGTGATCCAATATTTTTGTAGGTTATATTCTATTATAGGTTATTGCAAGATAATGGGTACAATCCTCTGTGGTATACAGGATATACTTATAGTTTATCTGTTTTATATATGGAAGTTTGCACCTGTTAATTACATACCCCTAATTTGTCCTTCTCCTTCCCTCTCCCCTTTGGTGCCCACAAGTTTGTTTCCCAGATCTGTGAGTGCATTTCTATTTTCAGCAAACATTTATTGAGGACCTGCATGTACACTGCTGGCTAAAGTATGATTCCTCTTCTTTAGATATACTTGGTCTAATGGAAAATTGAGAAGACTAACAAATGAGCAAATCATAACATGATAGTACCAGAGGGGGATGATGCACATGCGTCAAGGATTGATTACTGCATTTGAAATTGGAAGCAAGTTAATGACTTGCTTATAGTCTAACTGGGGATGGTCACTCAATCTCTCTGAGCCTCAGTTTTCTCATCTAAAAAGTGAGGAAAACAACAGCATTAAGTTAGGAAAAATGTGTTGGAAGAGTCGATGAGATTATCTATTTATAATCTGTCTTAAGGTATCTGGAACATTGTACGCCCCCAGTAAGTGTTAGCTGTGGCTTATTTGCCCCTTGTTTTTACTGCTGTTACTATCAGAGGCTGTGACAGAGTCTGAACAGACTGCTGAGGGAATACTGAGAGGACGTGATGAATTTGACTTAGGCGAGGGTTTCCCAAGGTGGCATCAAAGCTCGATATTGAGGATGGGGTAAGAGGCAAGCATATGAAGAAACAGAGGAGGGGCATTGTGGGTCTCCAGAACAACGTGTTCAGAGTCAGAGTCACGAAAATACTGCAACAATTCAGAGAACGCTTCAGAGACATTCTATAAGGTGAATGGGTAAGGTGGCCAAAGATTATGCTTAGACACAAGCTGGGGAGATAATATCTCTGCCATATAAAATGAACTTCCCTGGTGACTCAGATGGTAAAGAATCTGCCTACAGTGCTGGAGACCTGTGTTCAATCTCTGGGTCAGGAAAATCGACCTGAGAAGGAAATGGCTACCCACTCCAGTATTCTCGCCAGGAAAACTCCATGGACAGAGGAGCCTGATGGGCTACAGTCCATGGGGTTGCAAAGGATCAGACACTACTGAGTGACTTTCACACACACACGCAGATAAAATGGTTGGAAATTTGCTCTATAGTCAGTAGGAAGCCAAAGAAAGTCTTTTAATTAATTCCTTTTATCTCCCCTTACCACCAAACTACTCAGCAAGCAGATGGCTTTTTGCAGTGTGGACATGTAGCTGCATACCTAGAAGATATAAAAAATACAGTGTAAGAAACTAGAGAAATTCTTTGATAATGATAGCTAACATTTGTTTGAACATTGTGGATTAGAGAGAACTTTCATATACATGATCTGCTTTAAGCCTATGCTATCCCTGTGATTTGGCATCACTAAGGTTTCCAGTTCATATAGAGGAAAACATGCACAAGATCACACAGTTAGGAAGTCATGGAGTTGGGCCTGTAAACCATCTAAGGCCTTGGCACTTTGCAGAAATGACCTTCTCAAGAAACACTGTTACCAAAGGTGAAAGTGGGGGTATAAATTAGGAGGTTGGGATTAACATATACACACTACTGTATGTAAAATAATCTGACTGCATAGAATAGGAAACTGTATTATTTTATAAGAACCTATAAGAGAAAAGAATCTGAAAAAGAATATATAATATATATATGTATTATATTGTATGTATTTACATCTGAATCACTGTCTGTATGTCTGAAACTAACGTATTATTGTAGATCAACTATACTTAAAAAAAAAAAAAGAAATGACCTTCTCTACTATTGTAACTCTTTCACTGTCAATGTAAGACTTTTTACCCTGAATAAGAACTCCTGTCTATTAAAAAATAGATCTTCCCCTCACTATTTTAGTTCTCTAAAACACTGCTGAAATCTCCTTTAACCAGCTTATCCCTAGGCTTTGCTTCAGCTATTTTGTGCCTTTGATATCTGGATGTTCCATTTTTATGATCATCCTATATCTTCATTTTCTCCAACCCTAGACAACTGAGAGTGTTTGCAGTTTAATCTGTCACTTTCGTGCAGGAGACTTATCCATTTCAAAGGTGATTCCGGCCTTATTCAGCAAAATTGCCTCTTGTTCACCACCTCGTGTTAGAAGCATCTCATCTCAATAACTTGATTCTTTCTACCTCTTCCCTACTTTTCTCCTGGGCCTCCCTTACCTCTGCCTGGCATATTCGGCTTGCTCGAAGCCTGATAATGTTTGCACTGTGAACAACTTTCAAGGAAAATCTGCCTAATAGAAACCCGGTGATGAGTGGCCACCCCCACCCCCACCCCATGTTTCCAGGGCCTCTTGTGAGAACTCGGGGAGTCTGTCTGCATTTCCCTCATGGCCCCACAGATCCCGCTCCCACGGATGGGACACCCCATGCAGCAATGTGGTCCAGCCTTGCTCTCTCCCACATTCCACATCAGCCTTCTGACTACCTGGGTGGTCCAGGCTCCAGTCCGGGGAGCCTTGCCAACTGCTGATGCCTGGCTCCCTGGCAGCCGCCAAAGCTTCCACATGTGTGAGAACTGTGCTGGAAAGGTGAGGAGACAGGGCTGGGCTCAGCAAGTGGGTGCACTGGGAATTCATCAAAGAGCAAAGAGGTCCTCCAGAGGCTTCCAGGCTACCCGGCAACAAGACAGGCGAGCAGTGACTCCATCCCATGGCAACAGTGCCATCTGTAGCTTATCCCCTTGCACATCTGCCCAGCGCAGCTGCAGATGAGGAGAAGCCGCGAGGTTGGACTTGCCGGGGAGACGAAGGTCCGGGCTGTCAGGAGTAGCCTAATTAGCTCAGTGTCCTGCCAGGGATAGTTGACTCTGGTCCACCCTCTGCAGAGAGGTTCTTCTGCCTGATTCTCTCGGACTTCACGGTCCTAAACGCTCTTCTTCACTGAATCTTGTTTCAGGTCTACATACCTCCAATCCCAGAGGACCCCTGCATTCCTTGGGTTCCTTGGACCCAGGATCTTTCACATCCCTTTCCTACAATGTGACAATTGCCTGGTTCTATTCAAATATAAAGAGGCCACCATCACTTATTTTTAAGGTTCAGCCTGATGCCCCTGGAACTAGTTCATCTTCCTCTGTCTGTTCCACCCTCATTGCCTTAACACTACCTATTGTTAATCAACTTCTTTATAGTAGGCTCAGTGCTTCTGCAAACACATGATCTTCACACATAATCTTTACAAAACCCCCATCAGCCTCATTAAGGGCTACATTGTGTGCATGCATGCTAAGTCGCTTCAGTCATGTCCAACTTTGTGCGACCCCATGGACTGTAGCCCACTGGGCTCTTCTGTCCATGGGATTCTCCAGGCAAGAATACTGGAGTGGGTTGCCATGCTCTCCTCCAGGGGATCGTGCCGACCGCATTAAGGATGTGTTACTAGCTTCATTTTACACCTGAGCGGATAGACTCAGAGAGGTTACTTTAGCTGTGTGAGGTCACAGAGCCGGTAAATGACACGGCTAGCACTCAACCCTGTGTTTTTGACTTTCAGGCTAGGGTTCTTTCTTTTACAGACAGACCAGGGACAGTGAGAGTGGACTAAATCCAGCAACCATCACATATGCTCATGGGGCCAAGTGACCATTTTGAAATCAGCTCCCCAGTGTCCTTCTCTACACTCCCCACCAGGCGAAAGACTAATCCTTCTAAAAGCACTCTGCTCTCTGTTTGCCACCATAATCCCCAAGATCCCATCTGTTATGTCTCTGGACACAAATACACATGGCCCATTTAACTGCAGTGATTCAGGGCAGAATGGAAAGGCAGGAAACTGGGACAAAATTCCCTGATTATAACAGGGCAGCCTTTGGGATTGGGGGACAGATTCAGGACAGGGGCCAGCAATAGAGATCACTGCGGCAGACAGTGCACAGCAAAAGATAACTGGTGGGAATACAGTTATTCATTCAGCGCAGTGCAATTCAACAGTGTCTTCAGGATGTCCTGACTGGCGGGTGGATCATCTGGCTAGAGAAGCAGGAGCAGCGGCAGAAATCTAGGCAGACAGGGAGCACGGTCATGGGACCCAGGAAGGCAAAAGCTAGACAGTGCCCCTCACCCTGGGGAGTCCGTGCTGCAGAGACCAGAACGTGTTTGCCCACACCTGAAAGGGCCCCTCAAGTCAGAACCAGCTTTGAGGTGTGAACTTGGTCTCGGAACGAAGGCATCGCCTTCCTTTCAGAACCAAAGACTTGCTTCAGGACCACATTTAAAACCCAGCTTCATGGGAAGAGGGATGCTGGGCCTGGGAACCGGCAGGACGTGTGCAGAAGAGAATTATTTAAGAAAAATGAAAATCTGATGACAGAGGGGGAAGATGTAGAAGCAGGGAAAAGGAGTTTGAAGGCATCTTGTGCCTTTTGTACTCTTTCACTCGGAGATGGTCTTGTGGCCGTAGCCGGCATTTAGAAGTGAGGGAAGATTCCATAGATAACGTGTAAATACGCTATATTTGTTCTTCCCTTTCTGACTTACTTCACTTTGTATCATATATAGCATCTAGAAAAGTGGTATTGATGAACCTGTTTGCAGGGAAGGAATGGAGACGCAGATGTAGAGAACGGACTTGTGGACACAGTGGGACAAATGTATACACTATCAGGTGTAAAACAGAGAGCCATCGGGAAGCTGCTGCATAAAACGGGGAGTCCTGCCTGGCGCTCTGTGGTGGCCACAAAGGGTGAGATGTGGGGAGGAGAGGGAGAATCAAGAGGAAGGTGATATGTGTGTAATTACAGCTGATTTGGGGCTTCCCTGGTAGCTCAGCTGATACAGAATCCGCCTGCAATGCAGGAGACCCCAGTTTGATTCCTGGGTCAGGAAGATCCCCTGGAGAAGGGATAGGCTGCCCACTCCAGTATTCTTAGGCTTCCCTGGTGACTGTCTGAGGACAGTAAAGAATCCACTGCAGTGCAGGAGACCTGGGTTTGATCCCTGGGTTGGGAAGCTTCCCTGGAGGAGGGCATGGCAACCCTCTCTAGTATTCTTGCCTGGAGCATCCCCATGGACAGAGGAGCCCGGCGGGCTACAGTCCGTGGGGTCACAAAGAGTTGGACACGGCTGAGCGACTAAGCACAGCGCAGCACACGGCTGATCTGTGTTGTTGTGCGGCAGAAACCAACACAACTTTGTAAAGCAATTTTCCTCCACTTAAAAAATTTTTTAAAATGAGGTAAGGACACAGGAGGCCCCTTCTCAGTTGCTGTTCCTTTTCCCCTGCTAAATCTGCACGTGCAAAATTGTTCCATCTACATGCACTACCCTTCAATGACTTACGCCCCCAGCATTGGCCATGTAGAACGGGGATCCATTGACCAAAAGCTCTCCGTAGCCTCATTAAATGGCACTAGACAATGGAATAGCATAAATTCCAGAACCAGGGGATTCACAATGACAACCAAAATCTCGTGTCCTTTAAGTCATGACAGCACTGGGAGATTTATAAACTAGCAACTAGATTTTTTTATTTGAACAAAAGTTTCTCCCAAAAGGGACTTCCATGTGCTACCACATCCTTCTAATATTCGGGTCTTCTGAATCTGACCTGTTCCCCAAGCTGCGCTGTTTCCAGCAGCTAGTGCACCCACTGTTCACTGCCAGCTCTCTGGTTCAACCTCTACATTATTATTACTGCTGTTGTTAGCCTTTCACTGCTGATGTAGCTGTAATGGGCAATTTAAATGTATTTGTATACTCAGAAAGCTGAGTTACCTTAGCCTAGGTAAAATTTGATATGCCAGGAGTTATATCTGAACTGACTGGAATGGCTAATTCTTTCTACAACATTTTCCCCATAATGTGTACTTTATTCAAAACCTTGTCTATAACTTTTGGAACATATCCAGCAAGCATTTCCAACCAGAAGACTTCAAGATGAAGCTAATAGCTGCCTATTTCAAAGGTATTAGAGACCAAGCCCTGTAGATATTACATTTACATTGAAAATGATGGCTATGATCAAGATAACTAAAAACTATCATTGGTACTTTTATAACCTCACTAGTAATACTTATTAGTAGTATTGTTTTCTATATAAGCAAAACTAATGTGCAAAACTGCATGTATTGTGAAGCAGATGAAATAAGGTAAGTGTTTACATTACTAAGGCATTTGCCATTTCCCCTTAAATTACTTTCATAAGCATTTAAACCCAGTCAAACAAAACCTCCACATTTCTTTCTGCTACCTCTCCATTTTTCTGCCCTCCTTTTCATCAGTACTCCTTGAAAAAGTTCTTCAAAACCCTGACTCTCACCTCTCTTCTCATTCTATCCTGAACCCATTCCACTAAGGTTCTTATCTCTAGACTTCTAGTGACATAGCTCTTGTCAAAGCCATCAGTGATACCCAGTTGTCCATTTCAACGGTCAATTCTCAACTCTCATCTTTTATGACTTATTATATGTGTGTGTGCATGCACATGTTCGGTTGTGTCTGACTCTTTGCGACTCCATGTACTGTAATCCACCAGTCTCTTCTGTCCATGAAATTTTCCAGGCAAGAATACTGGAGTGAGTTGCCATTTTCTTCTCCAGGGGATCTTCCCAACCCAGGGATCAAACCCATGCCTCCTGAGTCTCCTGCATTGGCAGGCAGATTCTCGACCACCAGCACCACCTGGGAAGCCTTTCTTTATGTTCCTCTAGCCCATAATTCAGTGCAAATGCAACCTACACCAGCATTCTGAGTCTTTATATACCAATGGACCTAAGAAGCCCTCTATTTCCAGAAGCCCTTGTAAGATATTATTATAGTTAGCAAGAAAGTGAAAGTCACTCAGTCATGTCCGGTTCTTTGCATCCCCGTGGGCTGTATAGAATTCTCCAGGCCAGAATACTGGAGTGGGTAGCCTTTCCCTTCTCCAGGGGATCTTCCCAACCCAGGGATTGAACCCAGGTTTCCCACATTGCAGGAGGATTCTTTACCAGCTGAGCCACAAGGGAGGCCCAAGAATACTGGAGTGGGTAGCCTATCCCTTCGCCACAGGATCTTGCCAACCCAGGAATCGAACCGGGGTCTCCTGCATTGCAGGCGGATTCTTTAATAGCTGAGCTATGAGGGAATCCCACATTCCCACAATTAACATTCTTTTGCCAGAGGAGGTGGACATGCTCCCTTCAAACTTGGGGAGGAAGAGATTCAAAATACTGGCAGGAGTAGGGTGTCAGAGGGCACGTTGGAGGGGACCAGGTCTATGAAAAGTCCAGACTCTGGTGTGGGTGGTAATTTGATAAACTGATCACCTCAAGCTTCCTACTGCAGGGAGGAGTAGGATCTCTAGCTTTGGGGCTCTTTGATCTCTAGATTTCATCTTCTAGTCTTTCCCTTCTACTTCATTTCTTGGGCTCAGTTCTCTCCCAATATGAACCACTCCCAACTACCACCAGATACAAATAGGCAGTGTCTGTCCTCATGACTGGGCAGAGAGCTAGGTCATAAGTTGATCAATAACACTGCATTGCATGAAACTATCTATGTCTATCCACACAGTCACAGAGACCCAATCTGAAGTACCGAAAAGAGCCGTTGAGGTCAATAAGTTTGTGTAAAGGTTTAGCTTTCAGCCAGAGGACTTCAGAACCAACCTGATGATAAACCTAAAGGCAGCCCCCAATGCCATTTTTTTAATGTATATTTCCCAGGGACTTAGCTTCCTTTGTTTTTGGCTCTGGAAGCCACAAATATGTGGTCTCTGATGTATACCTCTCATAAAATTTACTCTTTCTTTTAAACTGTAATGACATGATAAATTAAATAGCAATTATAATAGTCACCAGTATTAACTGAGCTATGTTAATATGACAGAGAAGGCAATGGCACCCCACTCCAGTACTCTTGCCTGGAAAATCCCATGGATGGAGGAGCCTGGTAGGCTGCAGTCCATGGGGTCGCTAAGAGTTGGACACGACTGAGCAACTTCACTTTCACTTTTCACTTTCACACATTGGAAAAGGAAATGGCAATCCACTCCAGTGTTCTTGCCTGGAGAATCCCAGGGATGGGGGAGCCTGGTGGTCTGCCGTCTATGGGGTCGCACAGAGTTGGACACGACTTAAGTGACTTAGCAGCAGCAGCAGCAACATATTAATATGAAACACTGTTCATATATATAATATATATTATAATATAACATATAATACATATGTTATAATATAACACTACATCTTATGCAGTCCCTACATTCACCATCTCCATTTCAGTATTGAGAAAAACAGAGATCTTAATACTTGAGTATCTTGCCCAGGCTTCCCAGGTAGCTCAGTGGGTAATGAATCTGCCTTCAATGAGGAGACGCAGGAGACACAGTTTCAATCCCTGAGTCAGGAAGATCCCCTGGAGAAGGGCAGGGCTGCCCACTCCAGTATTCTTGCTTGGAGAATCTCATGGACAGAGGAGACTGGCAGGCTACAGTCCATAGGGTCACAAAGAATCAGTCGTGACTGAAGTGACTGAATGTGCACACACGCACACACAACTTGCCCAGGATTTAACCTGAAGTTTAAGTGCAAAGTCCACATTCTTAGTAAACTGTGCCATAATGCCTGCAGAAAATTAACTTTGGCTTCTGTCTTCCCTGTGATTCAAAGAATCTTCTACACATTTTAACATCCTTGGGTCAGAGTTAATATGCCTCCATGAATTGCCTTCTTAACACTTTCATTTCATTATTCTGTGCTCTCCCTCATTTATTAGATTGGATTGGCTCAACAGAAAATGTGTCTGCAGTTCCATGCTTTTATTTTAGCCAACTGGAATAGTGTTTACAAAGTAATTTTTGCATGTATTATCTCATATGCTACCCTGGGAATTAAGCATCATTCTACTTTTACAGTTGAGAAATTAGAGTTCAAAAAAAGGAAACAACTTATTCAGTGTGCTGTTATTCCTAGAGCAAATGCAGGCCCTATATCTTCAAATTGTTTATTTGTTACACTAGACCACATTGGCTTACATTTTCATATTATGTGAAAAAAGTATATATATAACACTGCTTTATAACAAAGACTGGCTGAGTTTGTTGTTGTTGGTTAGTCTCTAAGTCACGACTGACTCTGCAACTCCGTGGACTTTAGCCCACCAGGCTTCTCTGTCCATGGGATTTCCCAGATAAGAATACTAGAGTGGGTTGCCATTTCCTTCTCAAGGGTATCTTCCTAACCCAGCAATCAAACCCATGTCTCCTGCTTGGCAGGTGGATTCTTTCCCACTGAGCCACCTGGGAAGCCTTCTGGCTGAGTTAGATTTGTATTATTTCACATACTAACTTTATAGAGCTGACTCATTGGGAAAGACCCTGATGCTGGGAAAGGTTGAAGGCAGGAAGAGAAGGGGACAGTAGAGGAAGAGATGGTTGGATGGCATCACCAGCTCAGTGGACATGAGTTTGAGCAAGCTCTGGGAGTTGGTGATGGACAGGGAAGCCTGCCGTGCTGCAGTCCATGGGATCACAAAGAGTTGGACACAACTGAGCAACTGAACTGAACTGAACTGAGTATTACAGCAGGGCTCTGGAGTCAGGCTGCCTGAGTTAAAACTTTAGGTCCATCACTTACTATTTAGATGACTTATTTAATGTCTCTAAATGTCAGTTCTCTCATGTGTAAAATGGGGATATTAATAGCACCTACCGTAGAAGTTTTATTCGGTTATGAAATATGACAGTCCATAAAATGCCCAGCATGGTGACTGACCAATAGTTCCCCATACGTGAGAGCCGTGTCGTTATCTATGTATCATGACTCAAATAAATATGTATTGGCGTTTCCTTGAGATTTGCAAACCCATGATATATAACTTGCTTTAGTGTTCCATGCCATCTACACATAGTTTGAGAGTCCCTTAACTTGTAATTGATTTAGGTTTTTGTCCAAACACTTTGACATAAGCCCCCAAATGTTACAAACTTAGCTTGTAATTGGAAAAAGATTGAAGATAAGCAACAAGTTGAAGCCAAGTGTTGTATTTTAAAAGTAATTTGTGTGTTGTGAGGTGAGTTTACCCTAACTCTCGAGATATATAGAACCAGTTAGCGTAGATTACCCCAAGTTGAATTCAGTTGAAATAATCAAGATTGGTTGATTTGTAAGAATAGAGTCTAAGACCATCGCAAGCCCTGAAAACTTTCCTTCTATAGTTCATCATTGCTTTCCTTCACAGTTCAGAGTTCACTGTTGTTAGTTTTAAATGTTGATCCCAGGAGGCTCCAGTCAAAAGATGTTCATTTTCTGATTGGGGTTTCCTAACAGGCTGCTTTTGATCTTAACATGAGTCAACGACCATTATGTCATCCCTGTCACATACATTTGTGTGAAGAGCTTAATTACCAATAATAAGATGGCCTTTTTGTTTGTAGAATGTCATTGTCATCCTCCTTAGTGAGTATAACTCAGCTTAAAGAAATTATTGATTAACTCAGCTGTATTCTAAAACACTGAGTACATCAGGAGAATTGCATATTTTATATTTTGTGATTGGATTTCATACTTTAGCTTTTATATGGTAAACATACTAGTTAAAATCTTCTACTTGAACTATAGGAGACCTGCTATCACTTAATTTTGACCCATTGGAAAAGTGGAGTTAATAAATACAGAGAATCCTCAGGGTTACTTCATTTTGAATTTTGTTACATGTGATGCTTATTATTGGGGAAAAAAATGTATTTGTTTTTATAACTGACTTCCCATGGTAATTTTGTTGTTACTTGCATTAGCCCTTGCCCCTTGCCTCCTAGAAGCTGTCTCATAGCTACTCTTTCCTCTTCATCTGCCCTCCTAGTTCATAGAAAACGGGGTTCCTGTTAGTGATATTTACATGGTGAACAAGAAAAAAATAGAACCTCCAAGTCATCTATTAATATGAATATACTATTGCATGACCAACTAAGACAGATAAGTAGTACTTAGTCAAGTCACTAAAAAGCACAGCTGAGTAAAACGGTAATGGTGTTAGTTAACATTACAACTCCGTTGCCTTGTGAAACAGAGTCTTTTGAAGGAGGAATTCTGAAAATATTTTTACTGCTTTTCAAAACATGGTGCTTTGTCAACATAGAAGTTATTCTTATGTGGAAACAGTAGTGAAGTTATGTTCACTGCACAACTAAATTATATCAACTTGTCATTGTGTTGCTTAAGGAAACAAACAGATTTCAAAGGTTTATTCCAGAAAGCAGTGTTTAATCAATTTCTCCTACCATCTTTGAACATAATCTAGTAAGCAGATGTGGAGTTAATGGCTTATTATATTCTCACTCCCTATATCCATTCAGAGTCTGCCAGGCTTGGAATAAAAGTCAAGACATGTGCACATAGAAACTCTGTAGATGTTTGGAGCATTTGAAATTAAAATAGTGAGACGGCTGCCTAGGCGTCCCTTCAGACATGGCACAGTGGAGCACAGAGACAGGAAATACGCCAGACTGCCTCTGCAGGGAGGCTGCTGAGAACACGTGCATCAAGGAACAAGGAGCCGCTTAATGATTAATCACTGTCAACCTTTGTTCTCGTTAAAGACTTGATTGTTGGACAAGGCTTGTAATGAGGGACTGTTTTGGTGTCTGTTGCTATGAGATTGTGTTCACTGATCCTCAGTGGATGTAAGTCGCTGTTCCCTTTTTGCCTGAACAGAATAAACTTGAGTGAAAATGCTCTAACAGTGCCTGCTAGTGGTGCTTTGAGAAGAGGCTCTGGACGTGCTGTTTACCAAATGTTCCTCCATTCCCAAAGTAGAGAGCAGATAGCCAAGAGTTTGGCTACGCTGAATTATAGCATATGAGATTTTAGCAAACAAAGAACAGAGAATTTTTATAATAAAAGTACATAAAAGTAGATTTTAAGAATATAACGGTATAAAGACTCTCCCCCAACCACATACATGCACACCTTTTTGGCAACACAGATGTTCGGAAATTAAAATTTTAAGTTGTGTTACCATTTCTCTTGCCTTCAATAAATAAAATGTTCAGTTGTGTCCTGCAAAACAAATGCTTAAGCACCAAATTGTGTGAAAGGCTGAAGGATGTATTGGCATTTTCCTAAAGACTAAGGAAAAAAAATCGCACTTATTCTGTCATTGTCTACTTGGTTTCTAGACTTTTGCATAACTATTTTTGAATCTTTATTTTATTGCTATAAAAGATCAATGGAACATTTTACAGGAAGAAAAACTATTTTTAAATGTGAAAAGTTATTCTTCTAGGTTAATGTGACCTTATAACCATTATTGCATCATTATCATTAAATTACTTTATAAATATACACCTATGTGAAAGTACTAAAAGATATAGAAGAACTAAAACTGTGGTGACATTCTCAGATTATGACTACTAATCCCTAGCCATAACTACTTCTCTCTGACAGAAAAGCTTGCTGTAGCTTTGTGATGACTACATGAAGCAACTTTTCTTCTGGTTTTCATAATATGTAACTATTTGGTTCGGAGTATCATGTGTCCCCATTTTTCTCTCCTTTTAAAAGAAAAATTAATTTTGGCTGCCTCGGGCCTTAGTTGCGACACATGCTCTCTAGTTGTGACAGATGCACCCAGTGGCCCCAATGCCTGTGAGATCTTAGTTCCCCAACCAGGGATCGAACCCACATCTCCTGCAGTGAAAGGCAGATTCTGACCCACTCGGCCGCCGAGGAAGTTCCCTCTTCTCTCCTTTTTGCTCTCCATTCCCCTTAACTCGTCTACAGGGTAGTCAGGGAAGTCGGGTAGGGACTGTTTGGAGCTCCAGCAATCTAAAATATGGCCTCTGTTGGCATCCTATGTTTCTCCCTAGTCCTCAGGAAACTATGGATGTTGCACTGACATCAATGAGGACCCTGTAGCACCCAAGGCCCTGCCTCTTCCAGAGTGCCCCCTATATATAAAGGTAGGAAGGGACCCGGGAAAGGCCAGCTCATCAGCCCCTGTATCTCCCAGTTGATTTGTTTTAATCCTCCCAGACAGGAAAACCAGTTTTTCATTTAAATCTCTAAATAGAAATCCAGCTTGCTTGCCAGAATAGTCACAATATATATAACCTGTAAACACTTCAATTTTCATAGTCTTGCCTCTATGTTTATATAAGTATCCACATGTAATTAAAGATATAGAATGTAAATTTTCTCTGACCACAGTATTTATGTGTTGAAGTTACAATGGGGAAATATCCTAAACTGAGACCGAAATCAGGAGGTTCACAATGATAACGATAATTGTAACTGATTTGTTCATTTAAGACATATTATAATTTGCAGCAAGTGGATTATCCTCAAAGCTACAAATCATTCTTGATTCAGTTCATGGAACTGCAACCCACTAAGGAATATCTTTCAATAAGACATGCTTTATAAATCTTGGTAGGCCTGACTGTGTTTTCATCCTTGACCAGAGATATAAATGGTAAGGAATACTTGACCATTTTGTAAGGTAGATCCTTGAACAGATGTCCTTGGGCAATATTTCTAGAAACTAGCTTAAAATCCTGGGGGAAAAAAAGTATGTATCAAAATAAATCACTCTCTATACAACAGTGTGAATTATTCTTTGCATTTAAATAGAAACACTACTGCCTTCCTTTACTATAACAGATGCTTACAAGTAAATTACCATACTTTTCATGGCTTCCCTAAGAACTGAAGGGACTATATATATCAATGCCCATGTTGTTTTCTTCTACCCTTTAATGACCAATGTAGTAGTTAAGTACACAAGTTAGTTTCACTGATGTTAAATTTGACTAAAAGCTATTCACTACATACCAACAGCCTCTCTTTAATCTTTTATAAGTAATAAATACAATCAAGTTACTAAAATAAGCTGTATTATCCAGATTTATTGCTTTTCCTCTAAAAGCAGTGACCATCCCACTTTCTTTTATGACCAAGGACCAGGGGAAATCCAAAGATTACTACCTTCTTGGTATGGAAATCTATAGCACAGTATATGAATGAATGTCATATTTCCTGGGAAAAAACCATGAATCCAGCTGCCAAAAAAAATGATTAAGATAAAGAAAATGTGTGAGAAATATATTCAGATTTTTGAAAGGCCAAGGAAAAGTTGCAGCATTGGGGTACAGAAGGACTGAGATACAAGAGAATGATCATCTTAGTGTTAAGTGATAGGTATTTATTTTAAAGGAACTGACTTGTCCCTCCTATCATATGATCTGGATAGCTATATTAATATTATATTTAACAGTGTTGTGGGGGGAAATTCCCTGGGTGTCCAGTGGTTAGGACTCAGAGCTTTCAATGCCAGGACCCAGGTTCGATCCCTGGTCGGGAACTAAGATTTCACAAGCCATGTGGCATGACCAAAATAATAATAATAGTATTACTTTGTTTCTAACGAACTCAAAATATTTTAAACTTACTTAACCCTCAAAATATTTATTAATTTAATTACCTTTCTAAAGTGAAATACTAATGCTTGCCCAATATCTTAAAAAAAAAAAAATCAACTTTTTAAAATGCTGTCAACACAGCTGTGTCTACAAGGTCTGAAGTCAAGACCTGGCAAGGATTAGATCAATGTGATGAATTTCAACTAAAAATCTTATCAGGTAAATCAAGTCTTTAGATAAGATAATCAAGCTGCAGCTTATACTGAAACAACTGGTTGATTTAGTTAATTTAAATAACTTTTGTAAGCCAATTTTTTGGTAACACATAGGCCAAAAAAAACTACTTGAATGATTCTGAAGGGTAAAAACTATGAAAGTGTGAGTGGCTTGGTTGTGTCCAACCCTGAGACCCCCATGGACTGTAGCCTGCCAGGCTTCTCTGTCCATGGAATTCTTCAGACACAAATACTAGAGTGGGTTGCCATTCCCTTCTCCAGGGTATCTGCCCAACCCAGGGATCAAACCCAGGTTTCCTGCTTTGCAGGCGTGTTTTTTAACATCTGGACCACCATAACTTTTGCAAGCCAATTATTTGGAAATACATAAGCCAAAAAAATAGTTGACTGATTTTAACTTTCCATGATATTCAGTGTTGTGGGATTTCACATATTTGGCCCAAGTTCTGTTAAGTTTATGGACAAGCTAGAAATTTTTGAAATTATTTCTGTGTTTATTTTGTCTTATGTGGATGGCTAGATAGCAATATTTTCAAATTATAAAAGGAATCCAATTGGTTCAAATGTAGTCACAGTTTGATTTAAATATTCGGAAATGCCCAGATAGATACTAAATGAACTGTTATTTGGATCCAGCCAGGAGTTGAAGAGCTGTTGCAGGCCCAGATGTATATCTTTTTAGAAAGTACCACATGGATCTGGAAAACACAAAAAAGTGTAAACATTGGAAACTGTATAATGTGTCAGTCTCCCTTCCTACATTCTCTTCTGATCAGCAGTTAGGAACATAAGCCACAAATGTTTACCCAGTTGAAAAATCACTGGACAGTTATGTTCCAATCAAGGATCTGTTTCCAGTTATATAACAGAATCCACAATCAACATACCCAGATTGCTGAGAAAAAAGGTTAAAAGTTCAGATAACCCTGTATATGCTGAATTAAAGTTCACAATTTTAATCATAAGAAGATTTTATAGTGTCTTGAACTGACAAATAATAAGAAATATTCTTGGGCAACGCATTTTGCATACTTGATACTGATATTTGCCTTTCACTGAAGTTTGTGATAAGCCATGTTACTTTCTAATAAAACCTAAATAACTACAAATCATGTTATAAATGAAGTTTGATTTTCAAGTAATTATTTATTATTTATACAAATATATACTGAGTATCTATGTTATGCCAGGCTTATGTATGCTAGTGGGGATGCATAGATGAATAAAACAGTCCATATTCTTAAAATAATAATAGTGTAGCAAGAGAAAATAAACATGTAAGTAAATAAGTTTTATAGTCTATAAAATAAACACAAAATATATTTGAGACTCAAGCAACACCAGTTACCCCAGTTACCTATGTGACTTTGTCTGAATTTTCTAATACCTTTGTCTGAATTCTCTACTCAAATGAATTAATATGAAGAGTCAGCTTGTGAGCCCAAATTTGTAACTAGAAATTTTTGTAGATGAAAAAATGTCTTAAAAATTGGTTGACATCTAAAAATAATTTAGTCTACGCCACCTTGTAATTCCAAAGAACAAAAACAGAGAAGCTAAAATACTGTGTGTGTGTGTTAGATACCCTTTATTTTATTACTCAACTTAATTAGTTAAATTTTAGGTGTTTTTCTAGATTCATAGTCATACACTAATAACAGATCTGGTAATAGGTGTACATCTGATTTGACCAGTGTAGACAGACAAGATAATCAGACCAAAGAAAGTTGACCTTTCCCATTCCTATGTGGTAGACTTTCCATTTAAGGTTATCATTTTCCTAAAACATTATTTTAGTACTCTGCAGATCAAAATGTGTTTGTATAGTTTGCATAAATAAGATTTGGTAAATAACTTGATTTTCTGGGAACTGATCCAAGTGAAACCTCTAAGCTTTTGAAGTTCATCCCATAGTGATTATTAGGGAGAACTCAGCTTTTTGAAGTCCCACTGAAGTATTTAGTGGCTTGCTTCACTGATCCAAGGGAGACTTCAGGGCTACATTTAACAGAGAGCAGATGGCTCCTTTTTTAATGCCCTTTGTGGTCATTTTAATAATACATTCAAAAATAGCTAATCATGTCACATTAGAATAGATGGACATGTTTGAGAACAATGGCAATAGTCACTGTACTGTATCATTGCATTTATTTTTTTTTTTCATTTATTTTTATTAGTTGGAGGCTAATTACTTTACAGTATCGTAGTGGTTTTTGTCATACATTGACATGAATCAGCCATGGATTTACATGTATTCCCCATCCCATATCATTGCATTTAAATTTCTATGTCTGTCAGACAACCTTCAGGGCTTCCCTGGCAGCACAGTGGTAAAGAATCCATCTGCCAATGCAGGAGACGCAAGTTCAGTCCCTGGGTCAGGAAGATCCCCTGGAGAAGGAGATGGCAACCCACCCCAGTATTCTTGCCTGGAAATTCCCATGGATGGAGGAGCCTGGCGGGCTACAGTCCATGGGGTCGCGAAAAAGTTGGAGACAAGTTAGTGACTAAACAACAGCAGACAACCTTCAATAACTAAGAGGTTCTCTGCTTTTCCATAAGAGGAGACACGTCAGAATTTGTAGGCTACTTGCAGGTCAATACACTTGATATATTCTAGAGCAGAATGGATATTCAAATCGCGAAAATTACCTCTAGCAATATATTTTGTAGATATATTTTACAGAATCAAGGAAAAATACAGATTCCTTCACAGAATCAATTCAGTAAAGACAGATATTATTAACAAAGCTGTATATATATGGTTCTACTTGCCATATGGTTGTGTCTATATGGTTGTATCTTCCACACAGAGACATATGAACAGGTTCATTATTCGGTTTAATATATCTTTCAACATTTCTGTCCCCAAGCTCAATTCATTTCCCTCAGTCACTTAAGAAGATAACCTGTCTGATTCCCCACTCCCCACTCCCACCTGGATCGATCTTGTATTTGTTCACTATACACAAAACCACCGCATGTCCTGTTGTTAGATTGCATTCCAGACTCAAAAGAAGAAAGGAATCAAATTATTTCATCACAGGGGTATTTATTGTCACCTTGATTTCAATACAAATGGAATTTCAACTATTCTAGCACTAGAATGGAATTTTGAGATTTTAACCTAACTTCCTTCTCTTAAAGTTGGAGAAAGTAAAGCCTAGGGAGGTAAGAAGAGAGGACTCCGAAATTAACAAGGTTCACAGGTCACAGGAAACAAATTCATACAAGAGTCAATGAAAGAATGTTATAATGTGTAAGAAGTTAAAATGGTCAAAGAAAACAATAGTGTAAATAGGTGCTAGCTTTTCTTGAATACCTGCTCTGACCCAGAGACATGTTTTACCTACATAATCTAATTTAAGCTAACACAGCAATCGTATGAGGAAGGGGTTATTAATTAGTTACCCCTTAATAGTTAAGAATTGAGACATAGAGGCTTTTATAACTTGCCCAAGAACAATTAGTAAGTTATGGAGGAAACATTTCAACCCAGGCATTCCGACTACAAAAGCAGCATTTTTCATCATTATAGTATTTTTGCCATGAGATATCACATGAGATGCGTGAGAATTTTCTCAGGTTTCTCATCTCTCCAACCTAAAGATACAAAAAGCTAAAAGTAGTTTATAAAATTTTTATTAACTTGAAATTCTAGGGCCAAAATTCCATGTTGATTTTTGTTCTATTTCCAAAGGAAAAAATCTTATATATTTTTTCAAGGTATAGAAACCATCTTTGGAAATCTTAAAAATTCCAGATTTGTTTCATATATAATTTGGACATCATTTTGATTTAAAAACCACCCCTTTAAAAGAGATTTTTTGGCTCCTTTTGAACTGTGGTGTTATCCCTTCTTTATTCTCCATTACTATTTGTTACTGGATTACCTTAACTTTTAATAATAACAGAAAATGCTGATAACACATCCCATTCAAAACCATAATACTTTCCAAAACATTTCTAGAGGAATGGCACAAGTTTAGGGTATATGTGTTAGTCACTCAGTCATGTCCAAATCTTTGCACCCCCATGGGCTGCAGCCCGCCAGGCTCATCTGTCCATGGGATTCTCCAGGCGGGAACACTGGAGTGGGTTGCCGTGTCCTGCCCCGGGGGATCTTCCCGACCCAGGGATCGAACCCCAGTCTCCTGCACTGCCGGAGGGTTCTTCACTGTGTGGGTCCCCAGGGAAGACCTTAGGGTATAAACCTGGTTCCTAACGTATGTTGCTTTGAAATAAATGTTTTTATAAACAGGCATTATAAGCTTAATGTAGTTATCCATTATACAAAGAAAGAAGAAAGGGGGATTAATATGACACAATTTATAGAATAAACTCAACAAAGAATAAAAGTATGCTCAAACACAAGTTCCTAGTCTTGTTTTAGTTGGTGGAGGCAATGGTGATAATACTTAGCTGTTGCTAAATTCTACTCACTGAGCACATCTCTGGATGATTATTGTTGTTCAGTCACTAAGTTGTGTCCAACTCTTTGCAACCCCATGGACTGCAACCCACCAGGTTACACTGTCCATGGGATTCCCCAGGCAAGAAAACTGGAGTGGGTTTCCATTTCCTTCTACACTGGATGATTAATGCTTGCTGGTTTATTGCTGATATTATTACAAAGATCACACTCTCCTCACTATCTGACAATCAGAAATTGTATATTATTTAGATCTATGCCTTGTTGTGTGACTATGTTTATATTTGTATTCATATTCAGTAAATATCAAATTGACTTGAGGAAATATTAATATTTATTCCAAGTCTACTGCACATCTGCTACTATATGAAGCCCTTCATTTACTTTATGTCATTTGTTCTTAACCACCACCTTTTGAGGTATTAGAACCCACACACAACTTTGGGAAAAAATGGAATTGGGATTTGAACCTAGTTTTGTTCGATCCCAGAATGACTGTTTCACCATTGCTACCTACCCACTCAAACTGCTTTTAGAACAAAGGGATTTTTTTTTAAATTTTTGCCCTTTACCTTGTTTTATTAAGCCTTCAAAGTATTTTGCATTTTCAAGGCATACGTGTTGAAAAAAGAATCAAATTTCTTAGCCTGTCTCCTCCTCTTTAAAGTTGGAATCATAATTTAAACGGAATTAGTGTGAAAATTAAAGAGGTAATAAATGTCACGCCTGCAATGCATGCCCTGGCATATAGCTTTCAAATCTGGTAACTTGTCAGTAGAAATTGTATTTCATCAGTAAGCCTTCCTCCCGCCTAACAACACAGACAGGCAGTAATTGTCATTGTCATCATCATCATCGTCAAAACCTCCATCATCACTCACCACTAGCTCTTTTCCTTCCTAACACATCCTTTATGCCCTGGGCCCGTCTCAGGCGGCACACCCATTAAAGCAACACTGGATTTAACAGCTTCACTCCACCTTTGCCTTCTCTTCTGCACTGGCTTTCCAGTGGCCTTTGAAAAGAGCCAGCGTTTTCATCCCATTTGCCTGACAGCAAGTTCTGTCCTCATTTGCTACTTGCCATGGCTTCATTTTTTCATGTATTTATTTATACAAAAACATGCATAGAGTCCACTGTACCCTGGGAGTATCGTGATGGACATTTATAATTCTAAGCATTTGTAACGGGAGATAGATATAAGCAAACAAGTGACTGGGATACAGGGTGAGAAATGCGACCTAATAGATCAGTACCAGCGGTTAGGGGAGCACAGGAGAGATCACTGCACAGCCTTGGGGAGTCAGAGAAGATTCCCTGAAGAACGACATCTGAGCTGAGCCTGGAATGAATGAGTGTTTACTTGGTAGGGAAGGACATGGGAAGAGTCTCCCAGGCAGAAAGGATGTAAGCACATAGAAAATTGTGGAGAGGAGAGAGAGGTCTGGGATACTGGAGGATTTCGAGTGGTTTAATATCACTATGGTGTAAAGTAAATAAAGGGCATGTTGACAGATGAAATGGGAGGAAACGTACAGAGGCCAGATCATAAAAGGCCTTAATTCTCTACTATCTGGGGAAGTTAGGATTGATTCCAAAGGCAGGGAGGATCCATGAATGGTTTTAACCCAGACTTGCAGTATAGAGAGTATATCCAAGGGGGAAATCATTTCTCTTCTTTCCTAAACACCAACCTTTGAGGGATGGGAGGTGGAGTGCTCAACCTGAGGTTTCTGGATGGTCTGTGAATGTTTTAAAGATTTGTAAGCACCTTGAAATTATAAACGAAATTGTTGGCTGTGTGTGTACTTGATGGGAGGGCCGTAGAGACCGAATCCACAGCTTTGTAAAATCCTCAGCAGACACTGTTATCCAAAGAGAAGTTTGAAACCACTGCTCTAGGGGGAGCAAGCAAAAAGCTGTTACAGAGCAGACATTTCAGGTCTGCCACAAAGAGCCCTTCTGAAGTTGAAGAGTTTCTCTTTTAAGAAAACGTTCTCATTTCTTCCCCTGAGTTACCAAACACTTCCCACTCCATCCTGACCCGCTGACGTTTTGTTCCTGGCCACGCTCCCACCTGAATGCTGCTTCCTCCCTCATGGAACTGTTCTTCTGTGCCAACCCAAAGTAAATGTCCACCCCAGAGGCTAAGAATAGACACAGTGTTCGGGTGACTTGAAAATTAGGTAACATCTGAAGAATGAACTCTACAGTGACCACAAACTCATTCTAATCATTTGAACCAAACAGATTGTAAACATGTGACCAGGGTTTCCCTGCGGGGTAGAGGAGAAGGTTCTGAGCAAAGCAAAGAAAAATGCCCTATCAAATAGAAGAGAAAAGCAGTTACTGTTCAGAGTTCCAAAGGATAAACAAAAACATTAATCGAAATACATCCTTCTGTGTTTGCATATTCTACCTTTCAATAGCTCCGGACCCATCCCCCAACCCCCAGCGAGCTAGTTGTATCCGACAAGCTATCATTCTGTCAAGCATATAGACTTTATTCCATTCATTTCTCTTTAATGTATTTCCCTGGATTTGGATATGGTTTTTCATCTTTTCATTGGGTTTTGTAACTTTGTTATAAGTCAATTCCTTAACCTTTCTGGACAGTGTCTTCAACTGTAAAATGCAGTTGGATGAATGATGTAAGTCGCTTTTCAGTTTCCACTACTTGCAGTGGTGGCTGGACTGGAGGGCTATTGTAAACAGATCTCGTGATTGTTGTTCTTCTCGTTCACTTGCTAAGTTGTGTCCGACTCTTTCCGACCCCGTGGACTGAAACATGCCAGGCTTCCCCTCCTTCACCATCTCCCGGAGTTTGCTCAAAGTCATGTCCGTTGAGTCAGTGATGCTATAAGTTGGTGACCTCATGATAGATATTTCTTAATTCCCAATTTGCCAGTTCCTACCAAAATTGCTGGGTACTTTCCTCTAAGGCACTTTATCAGTTTAATGTAAAAGACCAAAATACTTAGCATGACTTGGATAGTACAGCCAAATAGAGCGAAGGTCAGCACATTGTTTTCCACAGAGGCCCAGATAGCAAATATTTTAGGCTTGTGGGTCATAAGGCCTCTGTCAGAACTATTCAACTGTGTCACAGCGTGGAACCAGCTGCAGACAATATATAAATGAATGTGTATGGCTATGTTCCAATAAAATTTTATTTACCAAAAAAGGTAGCGAGTTGGATTCAACTGATCATGTCATAGTTTAACGACCCTTGAAATAAATGATTGGAAACCCAAAGACAGCAGCGTTGTATCCCTCCAGTCTTTCTGTTTAAAGGTTGTTTCCTGGAGGACTTCCTGATCTTCGTTCTCTTATCATTGTAACCGTTGTTGTTGTGTCAAACAATAACTTTTCATTTATTGTAGCCACTCACAGCCACCTCACCCTCCATACCCCCAAATAAATATCTTAAGTGGGCCTGCGGTCTTGTCGGGAATCTGAAACAGTTAAGGCAGCTTGTTTCTCAGGCATAGAGATAAATAAATGGCTTCATAAGCAGATAGCTCAGAAGATGAATAGCCTGGAGGAACAGTTGAGCTGTTAGTTCACGGAGACAGGGAAAGAAGAAGAGGGAAAGAGACAAGGGAGGGAAAGAGAAAGATTGATTGAAACAGCAAACCAGTTTGTTAGACCTACTGTACAGACTTGCCCAGCTGGGTACTTTATCTTGAATTTGTTTTGCAAATTGCAGATGCTTCGCTCTAGGAGCCAAGAAAAAGAAAGGGCAGTCATCCCCCGCCAAAACACTCTCATGGATCCTAAGTAACTTACATTACTTCATTTTTGTGGGGAAAAAAAACCATTATATACTCCCCTTCCAGAATAAGTCAAGAGAAACAGAGAGCTCATTTTACCCAGATGCCCAGATTATTAGTTTGTTTTTTTTTTTTAATATTAAGAGAACAATGGTTGTCTGATAACTTCTTGCTTTGTGAAACTTATTATGTCACTGTTCAGCCCACAAAACTGCTTTAACAGTAAAGCTGACTGAATTCAATGAGTCTTAATTTTTCAACATACTTCAATACAACTAAGGATATTTTTGTTTGCTGCTTTAGGACATGTCTAACTGGACGCCATCCTACCTTTTGCTGAAATCAATCCTGCTTCACAGAACCCCTGCATGCCTTTCAAATGAAAGAGGAAATTCTGGCATTTTTATTAGCTAACATTTTTTAAAAAGATCTTAAAAAAGATCGCTCACATATTGACCAGGACTTACAGAGCCATTTTATCAGTCAGACCTGGGGCCAGGTCTATACTCTGGTGTTTGTTACTGAGGTTTGTGGGGTTTCCTTCATACATACTCTTTAATTATTTTATGCCTGAAAATTGTAAAGAAGAGGGTATTGGTGAATTAGCTGTTAGGACTAAAATAGTGGGGTTTGCTTCTAATTTTTACTTTGGACATTTTTTTCAAAAGGACTTGAAAATGTTTAAAGGGAAACAGGTGATAAGGCATGCATGCATGCTCAGTCACTTCAGTCGTGTCTGACTCTTTGCGATGCTATGGACTGTAGCCCTCCAGGCTCCTCTATCCATGGGCTACTCCAGGTAAGAATACTGGAGTGGGTTGCCATGCCCTTCTCCAGAGGGTCTTTCCAACCCAGAGATCAAACCCAAGTCTCCTGCGTCTCCTGTACCAATGAGCCACCGGGGAAGTCCTTAGGTGATAATAAGGACAGGTAATTTGTCCTCTAAGGAAAAGAGGTTCTCATTTAGAAGAGTTCAGGTGTTTCCTTAATCTTCTGCCAGATTTCACTGACACAGTTTGTGATCTTGTCAAGTTAGTGCTTCCCATGCTGATCCATGGACAAGATCTGAAGTCAATAAAGTAACTCATTTGGAAAGTATACGTTTACCATATTTTCCATACAGTAAAATATGTATCCAGTTTCCTATAAACATTAATCAACCTTACACACTGCCACTCACTTGTGAGCATGTTTTGATTTATCCAGCTAAAAGGTTTGATCATGTACATGATCTCCTAACATCCTCAAGACCATTCTGGAAAATAAATTCCCCATCCATAGTCCAGTTCGAAAACTTGGAAGGATAGACAAACTTCAGGGTTTTTCAACCAGCTGAGTGGTTTTTGATCCCCAGGGCCCGAGAAAGGCATGAGGCACCATAGGTGTTCAACAAATTATCTGTTGAATGAATAAGAGTAGAGGAAGATAATAATTCTGAAGATATAGCTTGATTATTGGCAGAATTTTATTAAAAAGATACAAGTCTAGCAGTCCTGCGCAGGGCTGAAATGAAAATTCAGAATCTTTAACCATGTTTAAGTACTTGGCATACAACCCTAACTCAGTGGCTGAGCCGGTGCTCTAAAAGAAATTCAAAATCTTAAATACATATCACAGACGTACATACACACACAGTCAGATGTGGAAAACTATAAGTGCATATTAAACGTAAATTTATATTAAATCCCAGGAGGATAGGATCAGAAGCCTGTTTTGTATGTTAGCATCAAACACCGTAATTTATTGGAAAAACAGAAAAAAAACCCACACAAAATGAAAGATCATTCAAGTTCATAATTTGCACTAGTCTCTGGGAAATAAGTTTTCTAGCATATAAAAGATGACATTAGTAGAAATAGCTTAATTCATTCACAGTCACACACACACACACACACACACACACACACACTGTCACGTAGAGGCTGAGATTGTGCCCTTTTACCACGGTCTTCAAGCTTTTGAGGAGAAAATGAGTGTTGAAGGAGAAACAGGTGGTTTCTATTAAGTCAAGTTCTTCATGGGCTGAGTGTAAGGCAAAGAGTGAGGCTGAGTATGGAAATCAAAGCCAACGGATGGGAGCATATTTTTCTTTCAAAATATTTTATGTACTAAAGTTTGCACAACATCTTGGCAATGACAGCAAGCCTGTGTAAGGAGGTGTTTTGTGTTTCATAGCTAACATAAGGGCAAAAAAATGTAGCGGCAGCCGAATATTCCTTCCATCATGAGCAGAAAGAACGTGTATGGTAGAATACACGGTAAGGCCCACGGGCTACAGACTACAAGGTTTAAAAATCTACAAAACTCCAAAAGAGAGCCTGTCCTTATTTTTGTATCTTTTAGTATTGTAAAGGAATGAGACTAAATTTGGCAGAGTCCATCTGTTTGATTAGAGAGAGGAAGAAACAGAGTTACATTTTCTTGGCATGCAGATCTTTTATAAATCTTAGCAGAGGGTGGCTTTCCAGATTTCACTGGAAATTATGTTGATGGTGTTCACCAATTCTGCCAACATCAAGCATTCGGTCCACCACTCTTCTTTCTCTTTGTTTTCCTCCTAAATATGTTCTTAGTCTTCAGAACATAGAAGACTGCCTAGCACATAGGAGATACTCAGTAAAATTTATCAAATTCATTAATGGATGGATGTGCAGGTGACAAGACTGGGCATAAGGAGATCTGGACTTTAATCCTCAGGCACTAGTGTCATACCACCTAATGCAGATTATTATACATTGCTTTTTACTGCAGTAAATTTCAGTATATATGTGGTGTTTGTGGTGCATGTATCATAGATTCCCAGATAAAATGTAAGCCACAGAGATTCCTTTTCTTTTCTGGCCATGCTGCGCAGCACCTGAGATAGTTCATCGATGCTCCCTGCATTGGGACTGCGGCATCTTAACCACCAGACCCCCAGGGAAGTCCCCGGAGATCCTTTTCTAATTGAACTGTAGTTGATTTACAGTGTTGTGTTGGTTTGCGGTATACAGCAAAGTGATTCAGTTCATATATATATACATAAACCCATATATACACATATGGGCTTCCCTGGTGGCTCAGATGGTAAAGAATCTGCCTGCAGGTTTGGTCCCTAGGTCAGGAAGATCTCCTGGAGAAGGGAATCACAACCCACTCCAATATTCTTGCCTGGAGAATTCCATGGACAGAATAGTCTGGCAGGCTACAGTCCATGGTGGTCAAAAAGAGTCAGACACAACTGAGCAACTAACACACAGACACACACACACACACACACATATTTATATGTATATTCAATATTATACAAAATATTATAGAAACCATTATAATTCATTACAAGATATTGATTATAGTTTCCTGTGCTATTGTAGGACATTGTTGTTCACCTATTTTATGTATAGTAGTATCTGCTAATCCCAAATTTCTAATTTATCCCTTTCTTCATACTCCTGTCCCCTTTGGTAACTATGTTTTTTTTCCTATGTCTGAGAATGTGTTTCTGTTTTGTAAATAAGTTCATTTGTATCATTTTTTTAGATTCCACATATAAGTGTTTCATATATTTGTCTGATTTACTTCAGTTAGTATGATAATCTCTAGATCTATCCATGTTGCTGTAAATGGCATAATTTTATTCTTTTTATGGCTGAGTAATATTCCATTGTGTGTGTGTGTGTGTGTGTGTGTGTGTGTGTGTGTGTACATATAGGCACACATGGGTTTCCCAGGTGGCTCAGCAGGAAAGAATCCACCTGCAATGCAGGAGCCACAGGAGATGCCAGTTTGACCCCTGAGTCGGAAAGTTACCTTGGAGGAGGGCATGACAACCCACCTGAGTATTGTTGCCTGGAGAATCCCATGGACGGGGAATCTGATGGGCTCCAGCCCATAGTGTCACAAAGAGTTGGACACAACTGAAGCTATAGAGCACACATGCCTGCTTATATACCACATCTTCTTTATCCATGTAAGTGTTGGTGGACATGGAGGCTATTTCCATGTCGTGGCTATTGTAAATAGTGCCACTGTGAATACTGGGGTGCATGTATCTTTTCCAATTATTTTTTTAAATTTAACGTTTCTGCTAAAACAGTTTTCATGGAGTATAATGCTGAAATCAACAACAATCAGTTCTCTTAATTGCTTTAACATTCTACTTACCAATACAGCCAACAGTTATTTAATTATATTAATTTTCCTTTAATTTCATGGAGTTGTAAAAAATTAACTTCCAATCAATACACAATAAAATAGGTCATTCTTCTTTGTACAGTTTGCATTTAGCATAGTACCTGAATCACAATAGATACTAAATCATATTTGCTAAATAAAATTATTAAAAATCACCCATCAAAATAGAATTTTCATCTCTTCCAGATCACTGGTAACTCTATCTTTAGCTTTTTTAGGAACTGTCCTCCACAGGGGCTGCACCAGTGTACATTCCCATCAACAGGAAGATTCCCTTTCCTCCATATCCTCTCCCATTTATTGTTAGTAGATTTTTTGATGTTGGTCTTTCTGCCTGGTGTGAGGTGATACCACAGTATAGTTTTGATTTCTCTAATAATGAGGGATGGTGAGCATCTTTCCATGTGCCTGTTGGCCATCTGTATGTCTTCTTTAAAATATAAAGCCAGAGATCTTAACTTCAAATGTGCACGTGGGCCAGATAACTAATAGAAATGAGGGGGAAAGGGTGCAAGTAATAAAATAAGGAGCAGTGGGGACTGTGGCCACCTGCAGAGCATGAGCCTCTCGGTGTTTCTAAAATGATGGGCGCTGAACACAGCACACATGCAGTCCAAGTGTGCATACAGCCCAAGCTCCTTCACAAAAGCAGCTGTTTCCAAAATATCTCTGCTCCACACAAATACAGCAATAGGGAAATAAGAAAAATAGTAATTGCTACAATTCATCTAGTGCCTAGAACTGTTCTAAATTTCATCCAGCTTAATCTTAGGTCATAAATAAAATTACCTTCATTTTACACAAGGAAATTAAGACAGAGTACCTAGTAAATGTATACTGATTGCTCTGTCAAATTGGATGATAAAAACAGCACAGCAAAGAGCAAAGTAGCAGGACCCTAAACTGAACCCCTAATCCACACAAGAGATGCACACTCCAAGGGAGAGTCTTGGTGGCTTGCAGAACCATCTTTCCCAAGAGTCGTAATAGATTTAAGGCTGAGAGCTCTGACTGAACGTTGGGCACAGATGTGTTAGGAACAGTTCCGTTCCTTTAAGCTGCTCAGAGGATGTTCCTGCCTCAGTTGTTGTCTAGTCAGTCATGTCTGATTCCTTGCGACCCCGTGGACTGCAGCATCCCAGGCTTCCCTGTTCTTCGCCATCTCCTGGAATTTGCTCAAATACTTGTCCATTGAGTCGGTGATGCCATCCAACCATATCAGCCTTTGTTGCCCTCTTCTCCTCCTGCCCTCAATCCTTCCCAGCATCGGGGTCTTTTCCAGTGAGTTGGCTCTTCACATCACGTGGCCAAAGTATTGGAGCTTCAGCTTCAGCATCAGCCATTCCAGTGAATATTCAAGGTTGATTTCCTTTAGGATGGACTGGTTTGATCTCCTTGCTGTCCAAAGGACTCTCAAGAGTCTTCTCCAGCACCACAACTTGAAAGCATCAGTTCTTTGACACTCAGCCTTCTTTATGTTCCAGCTCTCACATCCATACATGACTACTGGAAAGACCATAGCTTTGACTATACAGACCTTTGTTGGCAAAGTGATGTCTCTATTTTTTAATATGCTGTCTAGGTTTGTCAGAGCTTTCCTACCTCAGTGCTGACTCTAATTATTTTTCATGAACGGGTGAGGAGGACCACCAGTCCCCCCAGCTCTGCCTTTCTCCCCAAAACATGCCCTTTCCAGGTGCCTGATTGAGAGTCACCCCTGAAAGGAATGCTCAACACGCGTTTGCTACACAGAGAGATGGCTTGGCCCAGAGTATGAAGCTCTATCTTTCCTGACTCAACTAAGAGACAGTGTAGTGATTGAGAACTGGATTTCTGGAGTCAGGCAGGCCTCGCTTAATATTCCTCAGCTACTTAAAGCCAAGTGATCTCTCAGAGGCAGATTTCTCATCTGCAAAATTAGGATGAAAACGCTAGTTCTTGCTCATTGTTCTGTGAGGAGGAAGAATTGAAATAAATCACCTGAGCCATTAAGCCAGCTGAGCCATACACTAAGCCACTCAGCACAGCGTATATCATGCTCATGTTCAGTCGTGTCTGGCTCTTTTGTGACCCCTCAGGCTCCTCTGTCTGTGGGGTTTCCCAGACAAGGGTACTGGAGTGGGTTACCATTTCCTTCTCCAGGGGATCTTCCCGACCCAGGGATTGAACCCAGGTCTCCTGCGTTGGCAGGCAGATTCTTTACCACTGAGCCACTTGGGAAGCCCCTTAAGCACAGTGACTGGCCTGTAACAAACCTTAGTGCATGGTCATTTTAGAATTATTTTGTATACCTTTGCCTTTGAGGCAGTTGGTGAACTCTGTATCCCCAGGGACTACTGAAGCAAGACCACATACATACCCAGGCTTTGGACTGGTGGCTTTTTCTTTCTTTTTTAAGCTCAACAGATAACTAAAGAAAGAGAAGGCAAGTCCATACATGGAGTACCTACTGCTTACCACTCATCAGACATCATGGGAGCTGCTTTATCTTTTTAATCTCTTGTAACCTCACACAGTCCAGGTGGGAATGAAAGTTGGATTTTATTGCTCCCATGTATCTAGTGTTTCTCAAAGAGCATTCTCTGGACCCATGAGCATTAGAATCGCCTGAGTAGGTACCTGATCTGTAGCCTCGGAGTTTCTGGAGCAAGGCAGACCCTTTGATTTAGTACTTGTATCATTTATCTAAAACTTGAGTTTATATTTTCTTGTATCTGATGTGTAAACATGTAATTTCTTCCTGGTAAATTCTCCAAAATGAGGACTATGTTTTCTAGTTTTCTTGTAACCCCAACAGTGTACAGATCAATCCTATACACGCACACACCATTAGGAATTAGTAAAATCTCTGGCTGGGTTTAGCTTTGTGCCCTTCAGTGTCCTGACCTGTCAATGCCGAAAGATTGATAGATACCTCAAATCAGAATGGCAGTTCACCAATACTATTTAATATGCAACTGTGAGTCTTTGACCAATAACTTCTAATTGTCAGTGGTGTTCTTTTAATTTGATATGCTGCAGTTCTTGTCTTATTGATCAGGGAGGAAAATTAACAAATCTGGACACTAACCCTCCAGGTTCCTCTATCCAGGAAATTCTCCAGGCAAGAATACTGGAAAGGGTTGCCATGCCCTCCTCCAGGGATCTTCCCAACCCAGGGATTGAACCTGGGTCTCCTGCATTGCAGGCAGATTCTTTTTTTTTTTTTTTTCAGATTCTTTATCATTTGAGCCACCAGGGAAACAAACCCCTGAAAGGTGAAATCCCTAACAAGTTTTAGTGTTTGTGAAATAGAAACTCACAGGTTCTCCTTATCACAGAAAGCTAGGCCCTTTCTGTCCAAAATGGTTATTCAACATTTAAATACATGAATTGAAATGATTTTTATTGCAGGATCAGCCATGATATGGGCTAACTTTAGGGAAAAGGAGGAACTTGTTACTTTATGATGTGTTTGTTCCTGAGCAATTGAGAGGTTTGCCTTATGTTTTTACGACAATTTTCTTTGAGGTTCTATAAACACCTTCTGGAATGTGGAGGTTCCACCATCAGAGTCATATGAGAGCTTTTCCAGTTCCTTAATGTCATTAACCCAGCTGCTTTGGTTGCTGTGACATGCAATTATTTCTCCTACATTTAAAAAGCGATTCTCTGATCTCCAACCCATTAACCTTGTTTGATCTTAACAAGCTGAAAAATGTTTGGAATCTAAGCTTATGATCTCGGCGTGACTTTTTTTCTTTTAATTCACAGTAGCTTTCCGCCCCCCTCCCTTTCTCTTTTTCAGGATCAACACTCTGTGGTAGGCCAGAACGCGGGCCCCAGTCCAAGTCCCAACCCCTGCTCAAATCCAAACACTGGAAGTGGTTACATGAACTCCCAGCAATCACTGTTGAATCAGCAATTGATGGGAAAGAAACAGACTCTACAGAGGCAGATCATGGAGCAGAAACAGCAGCTTCTCCTCCAGCAGCAGATGCTGGCTGATGCGGTAAAATGTTCTCCTAATTCCTACTGTGCATACCTGTTCACCCAACAGAGGGAATTCATCAGTTTCCATTTCTACTTGCTGCACTTGTATATGTGTCCGTCTATGGCACAGCAACAAGGGTGTCTTGACTGTAAGAGAGATTAATTCCATACATAAAGTGCTTCAGGGGGAAAAAAAAAAAAACAACTTGATTTACCAGGTGCTGGACAGTTGGAATCCACAGCACCTGGACTGATTAGCCCTGCCCAGCCCAGGAATGTTCAGAACCACCACATGGGCCTTGGAATCAGGAAAAAGAAACCAGTGTTGTTCCCCAGTGCCGAGGGGCAGAAAATAGGGACAAAACTTTAATCAACTCAAATCCAAACTGATTTTAGAGATAAAAGAGTTCTCAAAGCAGCTTTAAAAGCCAGTGTGGAGTTCCAAAACTTAAAATTTGGCTTCCAAAATAAAGCATCTCAGAGTAGATTTTTTTTTTTTTTTAAGGAAACTGAAAGTGTATTTCCCACTTTCTTCACATTTCAGTGGCCTTACCTTAAAGGCAAGATCATTCTCTCCCACCTATTACCCAGGTATCTGCTCGTCCCTTCTGTAGTCTCAAACTCATACATTCAACAGCTGATCCAAACCCTTCCTGCCTCCTAAGACCAAAGCCCTTTCTCCAGATTTTCTTCATTCCTTTCAAACTGCTTGGCCGAATTAAAGAAGAAAGAGGAAAATTAACCATTTCCAGATTGATAGAGCTAAGGTACACAGAAAATACAATAAGGACAAATTTATCCTCAAGGAGCTTTGCAGTGAGCAGAGGCCCAGGTGTAATAAGGGCTATAATTCATTTGGTAAACATTTACTAATTCACAATGGGGCTACAGCCATAAACAAGACAACCCTGTCTTTGTCCTTAAGGAGCTTATAGCCTTCTGGGGGTGTCAAACTGGCAATTGTAATATATATGATTAAATACTGTGATGTGGGAACTACCAGAAATGGTTTCAGAGAGGAAGTTATAGCTACCGAAGATCTGAAGGTGAAGAAGGAGATGGAAGGAAGAACAGGGGAGTGTCCAACCAGAAGAACCAGCATATTCAAAGACTCGGGCACAATGAAGTATACAACATACTGGGCTTGCTGAGGGAGGTCATGTATACACAGATAGGGAATGAAAGTTAGGGAAGCCAGAGATCAGAGACCAGAGGCATTTGCAAATCAGAATTTGCACTGTCTGAAAAGCAATGGAGAGGACTTCAAAGCATTTTAAACAAGTACTTGATTCAGACTTGATTTGCAGCATAATAAGCACTGTCCAAGTAGCACTAGTGGTAAAGAACCTGCCTGCCAATTCAGGAGACATAAGAGATGTGGGTTCAATCCCTGGTTCAGGAAGATCCCTTGGAGGAGGGCATGGCAACCCACTCCAGTATTCTTGCCTGGAGAATCCCAGGGACAGAGGAGCCTGGCAGGCTACGGTTCATAGGGTCGCACAGAGTCAGACATGACTGAAGTAACTTAGCAACAAATAAGTACTTGATTCAGATTTGATTTGCATTATAATAAAGGTATAAAGGGCTCCCCAGGAGGCTCGGTGGTAAAGATTCTGCCTGCCAATGAGAGAGACATAGGTTTGATCCCTGGGTTGGAAGATTCCCTGGAGAAGGAAATAGCAACCCACTCCAGTATTCTTGCCTGGGAAATCCCATGAACAGAGGAGCCTGGTGGGCTACAGTCCATGGGGTCCCAAAGAGTTGGTTTTGGGGGGGGGCTTCCCTGATGGTTCAGACAGTAAAGAAGCCGCCTACAATGCAGGAGTTACAGATTTGATCCCTGGGTTGAGGGTGGCCAGAGACCAAAAGTGAAGTCGCTCAGTTGTGTCCAACTCTTTGCAACCCCATGGCCTGTATAGCCTACCAGGCTCTTCAGTCCATGGAATTTTCCAGGCAAGAATACTGGAGTGGGTTGCCATTTCTGATAGCTCAGTTGGTAAAGAGACCAAAAGGGATAGCCTAATGTGTGTATTTGTTGGTTAGTTTGAGACTGTATTATGAAATATTTAATTTATAGTGAAAAATATAAATCACAATATAACAATCTTTTTTTAAAGATATGACAAAATGGAATTAATTTTAGAGTCCAGAGCATGTGAAAAGAAATAGTGAGAAATAAATTTATTTGACTCAAATAAGGAATAGTGAGAAACAAACTTACAGGTGAACTTGAATGCTGCCCTAAGGTATAGGGGACCCACTGACCGGATGGCTAAATGACACAACTAATTTCTACCACAAATCATTGTTTTGAAAACTCCATTCCTCCTACCCACTCCCTCCCTTCTGATGACCTTCATAAATGTCAGGCGAGTGTATGCTCCTCGGTTCTCTGTCTCGTCACAACAAAGATTTGGAGTGACAGACATTAAAGTCCCCTCGGCATGTCACAGCTCTCGGGTCTTGGACAAACCGTGTCATAGCTCTTAGACAAATCAGTGTTACAGCTCTATTTTATTTAGAAGGTAGCAGGAGAATCCATCCTCGAAGAAGAGAAGAGAGTGGAGGAGCGCGCCAGCGTGCGGGGTGGTGGGGGGTGGGGGTGGGAGAGAGAGAAAGAGCATATGCAGGTGTGGGGGAGAGAGAGAGGGAGCCCTTTGGCTCCTCTTTTTATATGTTTTTTTTCTTCCCCCTGGGCCTGCCCTATGCAAATTGGGCTTAGGCAGGAGCGCTGTTCTACCTGAAGTCCTCAATCCGGTCCTCGGACCTTCCTTTGACCTTCCTCTGTTCTATTTTCGCGGGCTTTTCCCTTCCTTGTCTTTTAGCCATCGCCATTTTGGACTCCTTTTCCCTATTCTAACTACCTAACAATAAACAATACAGCTTGGAAACAAGGGCAGTAGACGAAAAAAGCAGATCATCTAAGATTGGCTCACTGGGTGCACGTTCATCATTGCCATCAACACTACTAATTTGTTGACTTACAGCAGGCAGAGGCTGAATTTCTGGATTTTCAGCTCGCATTAAAAGGCGAGGAGAAGTCCCCTGAGGGTCTTGACCCGGCCCCATCCTGGCTCCTGTGGAGCCCCGGCTGAGTCACCACTGGGGCAGGTGCAAAGGGCAGGGGCATAAGCTATGGGAGGTGAATGGGAATGAGGCTGCTGTTTTTGTGATTTTTATAAGCCATTCACATTTCTTTTTGTTTGGCCACCATTGAGGGTGCCTGTGCTTTTTAGCATATCCAGGAAGAAACCGTCTTTGATGCCGCTTTACATTAGCATATGCTTTGTAGTCATTTGCAGTCAGTTGGCAAGACTAGATAGACTCCTAAATTGAGACATTTTTCTCATAAAAGTGTATTATCCTTATTCTCTATTATTCTCCCACCAGTGAGACACAAAGAAGAGAAATGAGTAGAACTTGTTAACAACGGGCATCAGAATTACCAACGTGTTTTGGGTACCTACTATGTACGTGCCAGGCACCATGTGGAGCTTTTACAGAATTAAAAGGATTAATCCTTTCAAGGGGAGTTTGAGGGAGGTCCTAGAATTGTCCACATTTTACATTTTGAGATGGAAAAACTGAAGCAAGACAGATATGGGCCACAGAAGATGATTTCTATGTTAGCTTTTCGGGTCCAAGATACCAGAATATGAGACACCAGTTGTGAAGTTAAATTTCATGTTGCACAGAAATAGTTCACAGGGGTGGTCTGTGGGTTTACACTTGCTTAGAATGGGGATGCCATTCTCTTGCAAATGGAGCAGGCTTCATTCAGTGTAGCTCTTCACCACAAAGGGAGCACCATAAAGTGACAAGGTGGCAGTCCTATCCCAGCCCATGTTTAAGGCCAGGAACTCTAACTCATTTCTGAACAAGTACTTTAAGAAACTCGGTTTCCAGAGATATATATGCTACTCTTTGAACAACCTAAGTAACCCCTCAGGAGAACAAAACATCAATAAGTAGGTTGAATATATACGAAAATAAATCCAGATTTGAAATCTAGTCCTTAATGGAGAACCAAGGGCCTAATTATCACATGTGTATGTGCATGAATTCTGTTTTCTTGAACAAAAACACCTAATTACGTAAGAAAATAGGATGGATGCCTCTGAAAAAGAGAAGACTTCAGAAAGTCCCATGCTTGGCATAAAAATCAAAACTGTCAGCTTGCACAATGGTTTACAGCAGGAGTGGTTGAATATCACCACATTTGGGTTCATGGAACATCTCAAGCTGTTTCTTGAACATTTAGGGCTTGGGCAAAACCAGAAAGAGTTTCACCAACCACTTTTTCCCTTAATTTGTAAACCGATGTTTAAAAGAAATGTAAGCCATATGTTTCTGATTCATTTACACTTAGCTCATCAAAATTGTGTTTTATATGAATTACTTGATGCCCCAAATTCCCTCTGAGCCTTTCAAGTCTTTCTCCTTAGAAACAAGAATTTGAATTTGGTTTGTTGTTGTTTTAAAGCCACTTTCTTTTCCCCTTTATAGTTGATTTATTCAACTTAGAAGGTTTGGAATTTGATGGGAAACTGAGAAATACATGGTTTAAGTGGGTTCTAAATTAGGTAGACCACATTTGACTTCCATCTAATTTATCCATCTGTTACAAGGTTTTCTTTTCTATTTATTGATTTTTCTGTAACTATATTGTATCTACTATTGTGAGCAAGAATCGCTTAGAAGAAATGGAGTAGCCATCATAGTCAACAAGAGTCTGAAATACAGAACTTGGATGCAATTGCAAAAACAACAGAATGATCTCTGTTCGTTTCCAAGGCAAACCATTCAATACCACAGTAATCCAAGGTTTTGCCCCGAGCAATAATGTCTAAGAAATTGAAGTTGAATGGTTCTATGAAGACCTACAAGACCTTCTAGAACTAACACCCAAAAATGATGTTCTTTTCATCATAGGGGACTAGAATGCAAAAGTAGGAAGTCAAGAGATACCTGGAGTAACATGCAAGTTTGGCCTTGGAGTACAAAATGAAGCAGGGCAAAGGCTAACAGAGTTTTGCCAAGAGAACGCCCGAGTCATAGCAAACACCCTCTTCCAACAACAAAAGAGATGACTCTATCCATGGACATCACCAGATGGTCAATACTGAAATCAGACTGATTACATTCTTTGCCACCGAAGCTGAAGAAGCTCTATACAATCAGCAAAAACAAGAGCAGGAGCTGACTGTGGCTCCAATCATGAACTCCTTATTGCCAAATTCAGCCTTAAATTATGGAAAGTAGGGAAAACCACTAAGCCATTCGGGTATGACCTAAATCAAATCCCTTACGATCATACAGTGGAAATGATATAGATTCAAGGGATTAGATCTCATAGACAGAGTGCCTGAAGAACTGTGGATGGAGGTTCCTGACATTGTACAGGAGGCAGTGATCAAGACCACCCCCAAGGAAAAGAAACGCAAAAAGGCTAAATGAATGTCTGTGGAGGCCTTACAAATAGCTGTGAAAAGAAGAGAAGCGAAAGGCAAAGGAGAAAATGAAAGATATCCCCGTTTGAATGCAGAGTTCCAAAGAATAGCAAGGAGAGATAAGAAAGCCTTCCTCAATGATCAATGCAAAAAATAGAGGGAAACAATAGAATGGGAAAGACTAGAGATTTCTTCCAGAAAATTACAGATTCCAAGGGAACATTTCATGCAAAGATGGGCACAATAAAGGACAGAAATGGTATGGGCCTAACAGAAGCAGAAGATGATAAGAAAAGGTGGCAAGAATACACAGAAGAACTATACAGAAAAGATCTTCATGACCCAGATGACCATGATAGTGTGATCACTCACCTAGAGCCAGATATCCTGGAATGTGAAGTCAAGGGGACCTTAGGAAGCATCACTGCGAACAAAGCTAGTGGAGGTGATGGAATTCCAGTTGAACTATTTCAAATCCTAAAAGATGATGCTGTGAAAGTGCTGCCCTCAACATGCCAGCAAATTTGGAAGACTCAGCAGTGGCCACAGGACTGGAAAAGATTTTCATTTCAATTGCAAAGAAAGGCAATGCCAAAGGATGTTCAAACTACTACACAATTGCACTCATCTCAAACGCTAGCAAAGTAATGCTCAAAATTCTCCAACCTAGGCTTCAACAGTACGTGAACCAAGAACTTCCAGATGTTCAAACTGGATTTAGAAAAGAGAGAAACCATACATCAAATGCCAACATCGAATCATCGAAAAAGCAAGAGAGTTCCAGAAAAACATCTACTTCTGCTTTATTGATTACACCAAAGCCTTTGTATGGATCAGAACAAACTGTGGGAATTCTTAAAGAGATGGAAAAATTCTTAAATACCAGACCACCTTACCTGCCTGAGAAATCTGTATGCAGGACAAGAAGCAAAAGTTAGAACTGGACATGGAACAACAGACTGGTTCCAAATTGGGAAAGGAGTACAAGGCTGTACACTGTCACCCTGGCTTATTTAACTTATATGCAGAGTATATCATGCGAAATGCTGGGCTGGATGAAGCACAAGCTGGAATCAGGATTGCTGATTCTCAGCAATCATCTGCTCAGATATGCAGATGACACCAACCTTATGGCAGAAAGTAGGAACTAAAGAGCCTCTTGATGAAAGTGAAAGAGGAGAGTGAAAAAGCTGGCTTAAAACTCAACATTCAAAAAACTAAGATCATGGCATCCGGTCCCATCGCTTCATGGGAAATAGAGGGGAAAACAATGAAATCAGTGACAGATTTTATTTTCTCGGACTCCAAAATTACTGCAGATGGTGACTGCAGCCATGAAATTAAAAGACGCTTGCTCCTTGGAAGAAAAGCTATGACCAATCTAGACAGCATATTAAAAAGCAGAGACATTACCTTATCAACAAAGGTCCATCTAGTCAAAGCTGTGGTTTTTCCAGTAGTCATGTATGGATGTGAGAGTGTACCATAAAGAAGGCTGAGTGCCAAAGAATTGATGTTTTTGAACTGTGGTGTTGGAGAAGACTCTTGAGAGTCCCTTGGACTACAAGGAGATCCAACCAGTCCATCCTAAAGGAGATCAGTCCTGAATATTCATTGGAAGGACTGATGCTGAAGCTGAAACTCCAATACTTTGGCCACCTGATGCGAAGAACTGACTCATTGGAAAAGACCCTGATGTTTGGAAAGATTGAAGGCAGGAGGAGAAGGGGATGGCAGAGGATGAGATGGCTGGATGGCATCACCGACAGGACAGACATGAGTTTGAGTAAACTCCGGGAGTTGGTGATGGACAGGGAGGCCTGGCGTGCTCCAGTCCATGGGGTCACAAAGAGTCGGACACGACTGAGTGACTGAACTGAACTGAACTTGTGCCAATTTTTTTTATCTTCGAAAAATTGAGTTCCTTTGAGCTTCATGTAAAGTTGCAGTGAAAAATTCTATAAACTTCCTGATCCATACTGAGAAAGACAAAAGCATTTCCTGGTGTCCAGAACTGATATGAAACTCACAGCCAGGCTATTTTGTTTTCTGTTGGACTTAAACAGTTTTACAGAATGTGAAGCTCAGACAGTATTGCTCTGAGACATGATAAAATGAGACAAAAGAAGGCCACTTCATAATTTTATCTACAAACAAACACATACAAGGTCATTGTGCAATTCACAAAATAGGAAAATATCCCATCTTTTGCTGAATGCATGACATATAGTTTTTTACTCAGTGATAGAATCAACCTCACTTTCTGATTGCTTATAACCTAGAACAAATCCTCGCTTCCTTAGACCCACCCTAAGTCACCCAATCAAAGCCCAAATCCTGTAATATTCTAATACAGTTCTGCTGAGATACTCTATTGTCCCTCGTGATGTGTTTTCGTCCTCCCTCCAACGAATGGTAAACCCAACAGGTATGTTCCTGTTACTGAAAACAAATCCATGTCCCTGACACACAGTGAGTGCAAGCAACACAAAACGTCAGAGCTTGGAACAGAGAAAGATTTATTGCAGGGCCAAGGGGACAGGTGGCACATGCCCCAAAACTCCGTAACCCCAGAAGGGTTTCAGCAAAGCACTTCTAAAGGCAAGGTGAGGGAGGGAGTGGTCAGTTATGGCAAACTTCTTGGTGTCAGAATTCTTTGCTTTTGCAACTGTCCAGGTAGGTCAGGTGACAATGTTCCTGAAAACCTCTAAGAAGACAGACGTCATTATCTGTTCTGCAATTTTTTATCTCTGTATGAATGGACTTTTAAAGATCAGATCCCCAAGAATGGGATATCTAATACATTTCAGGCTCTAGGCAACATTCTTTTTCAGAAGGTGCCGAGCCAGCATGACTAAGCACAGCCAGCAGAGCACAAAGGTTGAAGGAAGAGGAGCAGAGCTAACATGGAGTTAGATTTGCTCTTCCCTATTGCATTGGTGATGTTCTTTGGCCTCACATGGGCCTTCCCAGGTGGCTCAGATGATAAAGAATGTGCCTGCAACTCGGGAGACCCGTGTTCGATCCCTGGGTTGGGAAGGTCCCCTGGAGAAGTGAATGGCAGCCCACTCCAGTATTCTTGAAGGAGAATTCCACGGACAGAGCAGCCTGAGGAGCTGCAGTCCATTGGGTTGCAAAGATTCAGACACGACTGGGTGACTAACACTTGGCCTCATATAAAAAGAATGCCCCCATTTCCTCTGTTTGCCTCCAAACTCACCTACTCTAAAGATCTAAAGGTGGCTGATACCAGAAAGAAGAAAAGAAGGGAATCTGGGAAATGTCTGGACTCTGAGAATGGGGTGCAGAGAAACAAAGCAGCGAGAGAACCTTGTATCATGTGATCAGAAAGCCTAAGTTTTTGACTCAGCATCGGGTTTCAGTTTTGCTACTGTGTGATGATGGACACGTTACTCAACCTAAGGGAACTTCTGCCCATGGATTTCGGGAGGTCGAAAAGGACCCTCCCTCCGTGGGCCTTGGTAAAGACACAAAGAAGAAGCTGAGGTCTTACCCATGGCCGAAACAAGTTTATTGAAGGAAGAACAGAAAGAGAAGAAGGAACAGAAAGAGAACCTCAAGAGAGAGGTGTGCCATGCCCAGGGAGATACTGGCGCCAGAAGGATGAGGTGGGGGCGGAGTGGGGGAGGTTGTTAAAGACGCGGCTTTTACATATTCATTTAGGTGGGCGTGGACTGACAGTTTTGATTGACAGTTGCGAGTTACATAACAACAGATTGTCTTTCCCATAATTCAGACTGTTATAATCAGATGCATGTGTGTATAGACTATTTATGAACCCTTAATAGACTCCCGGCTGCCTAAGGTCACTTGAGGACACAACTTTGCATCAATGGCCATGCCCTGGAGTTGGAGACGCCCCAGTGGTCAGTTTATATTACTGGGTGCCTAGGGCGCATGCGCAGGAGTTGGCCCCGTCTCTGGTTATTTTGCAGCGTATCTGTGAATTCTGTACCGCCTTGGGGCCTGTCTGGGGTGGGGTTTAGAGATCAGTATGCATCCTTTTCGGACAGGCCACCCCTCAGGCCTAACTTCCTACCTAACACTTCCATTCCTTATGTATAAGTGGGAATAATCAACCTTCAGTTCAGTTCAGTCGCTCAGTCGTGTCCGACTCTGCGACCCCATGAATCGCAGCACGCCAGGCCTCCCTGTCCATCACCAACTCCTGGAGTTTACTCAAACTCGTGTCCGTCCAGTCGGTGATGCCATCCAGCCATCTCATCCTCTGTCGTCCCCTTCTCCTCCTGCCCCCAATCCCTCCCATCATCAGGGTCTTTTCCAGTGAGTCAGCTCTTCACATCAGGTGGCCAAACCATTGGAGTTTCAGCTTCAGCATCAGTCCTTCCAATGAACACCCGGGACTGATCTCCTTTAGGATGAACTGGTTGGATCTCCTTGCAGTCCAAGGGACTCTCAAGAGTCTTCTCCAACACCACAGTTCAAAAGCATCCATTCTTCGGCGCTCAGCTTTCTTCACAGTCCAACTCTCACAACCATACATGACCACTGGAAAAACCATAGCCTTGACTAGATGGACCTTTGTTGGCAAAGTAATGTTTCTGCTTTTTAATATGCTGTCTAGGTTGGTCATAACTTTCCTTCCAGGGAGTAAGACTCTTTAATTTCATGGCTGCAGTCACCATCTGCAGTGATTCTGGAGCCCAGAAAAATAAAGTCTGACACTGTTTCCACTGTTTCCCTATCTATTTCCCATGCAGTGATGGGACCAGATGCCATGATCTTAATTTTTTGAATGTTGAGCATTAAAACAACTTTTTCACTCTCTTCTTTCACTTTCATCAAGAGGCTTTTTAGTTCCTCTTCACTTTCTTCCGTAAGGATGGTGTCACCTGCATATCTGAGGTTATTGATATTTCTCCCGGTAATCTTGATTCCAGCTTGTGTTTCCTCCAGCCCAGCATTTCTCATGATGTACTCTGCATATAAGTTAAATAAGCAGGGTGACAATATACAGCCTTGATGTACTCCTTTTCCTATTTGGAACCACTCTACTGTTCCAAGTCCAGTTCTAATTGTTGCTTCCTGACCTGCACATAGGTTTGTCAAGAGGCAGGTCAAGTGGTCTTGTATTCCCATCTCTTTCAGAATTTTCCACAGTTTATTGTGATCCACACAGTCAAAGGCTTTGACATAGTCAATAAAGCAGAAATAGATGTTTTTCTGGAACTCTCTTGCTTTTTCAATGATCCAGTGGATGTTGGCAATTTGATCTCTGGTTCCTCTGCCTTTTCTAAAACCAGCTTGAACATCTGGACGTTCAGGATTCACATATTGCTGAAACCTGGCTTGGAGAATTTTGAGCATTACTTTACTAGTGTGTGAGATGAGTGCAATTGTGTGGTAGTTTGAGCATTCTTTGGCATTGCCCTTCTTTGGGATTGGAATGAAAACTGACCATTTCCAGTCCTGTGGCCACTGCTGAGTCTTCCAAATTTGCTGACATATTGAGTGCAGCACTTTCACAGTATCATCTTTCAGGATTTGAAATAGCTCAACTGGAATTCCATCACCTTCACTAGCTTTGTTCGTAGTGATGCTTTCTAAGGGCCACTTGACTTCACATTCCAGGATGTCCAGCTCTAGGTGAGTGATCACACCATCGTGATTATCTGGGTCATGAAGATCTTTTTTGTACATTTCTTCTGTGTATTCTTACCACCTCTTCTTAATATCTTCTGCTTTTGTCCTTTATTGTGCCCATCTTTGCATGAAATGTTCCCTTGGTATCTCTAACTTTCTTGAAGAGATCTCTAATCTTCCCCATTCTTTTGTTTTCCTATATTTCTTTGCATTAATCACTGAGGAAGGCTTTCTTATCTCTCCTTGCTATTCTTTGGAACTCTGCATTCAAATGGGAATATCTTTCCTTTTCTCCTTTGCCTTTCACTTCTCTTCTTTTCACAGCTATTTGTAAGGCCTCCCCAGACAGCCATTTTGCTTTTTTGCATTTCTTTTCCATGGTGATGGTCTTGATCGCTGTCTCCTGTACAATGTCACATACCTCTGTCCATAGTTCATCAGGCACTCTATCTGATCTAGTCCCTTAAATCTCTTTCTCACCTCCACTGTATAATCATAAAGGATTTGATTTAGGTCATACCTGAATGGTCTAGTGGTTTTCCCTACTTTCTTCAATTTAAGTCTGAATTTGGCAATAAGGATTTCATGATCTGAGCCACAGTCAGCTCCCGGTGTTGTTTTTGCTGACTATATAGAGCTTCTCCATCTTTGGCTGCAAAGCATATAATCAATCTGATTTCAGTGTTGAGCATCTGGTAATGTCCATGTGTAGAGTCTTCACTTGTGTTGTTGGAAGAGGGTGTTTGCTATGACCAGTGCATTCTCTTGGCAGAATTCTATTAGCCTTTGCCCTAACCAACCTTATCAAGGAGAAAATGAGATAATATGCACAGAATGCCTATGTCAGTTGCCTGATAGGTTATCTCCTCCTATCTCTCAGGTTGCCAAATTTAGCCAATAAAAACAAAGAATACCTGAGTGTCCTGCATTTTGTCTGACAGTCTTATTCCTACAACTTCCACACATGGTGGGGCCAGAAGTACATAAAGGTACCAAAGTATATCAGGTGTGCTACAAAACAAAACTAGAAATACCCATCTGTGAAGTCACAGAAAATCTGTCCTCTCTGAAAGCTAATTGCATAGTAAAGAAAATGAGAGTAGTTACTAGACTCAAAATACATGTTGCATGTTAACGAGAGGTAGAAACTAAACTTTTATGAAGGAAATTGAAATCTAAAAGATCAGTCTCTAAGTAAGGTCCATGATTCGCCACTGACTTGAAAACATGAAAAAAAAAAAAAACCAAAAAACTAAGATCCATGATTCTTGACTATGACTGCAAAATTGTTCTTACCTTTTGAATAACAGTATTTATTCAGAATTTGTTACCTTTTGAATAATAATATTCTTACGTTTTTGAATAACAGCTATACATTTTTACAAGTGGGAAACTAACAATGCAGTTTATTATATTTTCATTTGTGTTTTCTAGGAGAAAATTGCTCCACAAGATCAAATAAACAGACATTTGACAAGGCCACCCCCAGATTATAAAGACCAAAGAAGAAATGTGGGCAACATGCAACCAGCTGCTCAGTATTCTGGTAAGTGTTCTTAAAAATTAATAAAAATCCTAACTGTGAAAAGAAGAACACTGTTCAGTTGTTAGTATTCCCTCCTTTCCTCATTTCATATTTAATTGTAACATCTTTCTTAGACTCCTTCTCTAGCTCCCATTTAACTTTCAATCAGGACCAAACTGGACTATTTTTTAGTCCAGGCATTAGTTTTTCTAACTTATTTTTGTTCCTCATTCATGGTTTTCACTGCTCTCGGGATTACCTCTGAGAGTCTAAAAAGCATAAATATTTTCTAAATGCTAGGTTCAACCATTCTTCTCCCAACAGCATATTTTGACCCAGACAGTGTAAGATAAGCAGATGTTTCACCCTCACGGTCCCATTTGTAATTTGCATAGAGTCCAATGTTTCTGTCTCCACTTTGGGCTCATCTCCCTAAGACAAATAGCCCTATTACCAAAAAATAATTGAAAAGCAAATTATGTCTTTAGGAAGTCTCTCAAAAATACCAAAGGTGGATTACATGTGAAATATAAAGCAAGGGACTTCCCTGGTGGTCCAGTGGTTAAGATCCCTAGCTCCCAATGCCTGGGCCCCAGGTTTGATCCCTGGTCAGGGAATTAGAATCCCACATGTCTCAATGAAGAGTTGGCATACTGCAACTAAGATTTAGTGCAGCCATATATATATATATATATATGTATATACACATATGTGTGTATATACACATATATATGTTTATATAAAGCTATGTGTGTGTATATATATATATGTTATATATATATATAAAACAAAACTTCTTAACAGATCTCTCAATATAACATAGATGACAGACACTACCCCTAAAATCTCTCTCCTTCCAGTCTCTGAACTCTAAAAAACCTCTCTCAAACCTATCCTGCGCGGCCCCTGCTTTCTCCTAGTCAGCATCTATTCCAGTCTTTTCTGTCCAGAACTCCCTGGACCTTCTCATGTAAATTAAGCTTGTCCTTGAGTGTCCCAGATTCTCTCTGCTTTACCTGTTATCTTCATCTGTCCAGGAAACCATAAAGGAGATGCTCTAAAGAGGGAGGGGTATGTGAATATTTCTGTTCATTAATATTTTCCGATCCTGTTAAGTGTAGTAGCCAATATATTGTTCTAGTTTATTTCACCTCTTTCAAATGCAACAGATTGCCTCTTTCCACTAAAATCGGGAGTGCGATATATGTATTCCATTCTCTAAGATTCCTTTGCCTCGGGGCAAAAACAGGATTCGCTGTTTGAATCTGTCCTCAACGAGGCTGAATGACAAGATGGGTTTTATTTGGAGCATGGCTTCTTATACCACAGCCTTCTTGGCCCACCAGTGGGCTTGGGGTAAGCTAAGCACGCTTTGAAATACTATGCCACATTCAAAGCGAACGTTTGGGCTTTTTTTTCCCCAGCCATGTGAGATTCCCAGCGAGAGCAGGGAGAGGCTGGTTAGTGGCTCTATCATGTTATCAGGGGTCCAGGCTTCTTTATTTTTCTGCTCGGCCTTCTTGAGCATGTAGCTTCCATTGTAAAGGTTGCCTGGCCACCACATCACCCAGCTTCGTTTCCACATTCCGGGTAGAAAGATGAAAGAAGGGAAGAAGTAAAATGGCCTTCCAAACGAATCAGATTCCCTTTTAAAAGTAGGGTTTTTGGGGATACTCAACTAGTAACTTCTGCCTTTAGCCAGAATTTATTCACATGGGCCCCCCCACCCCCACCCCATCAGCAAAGAAGTTTGGCAAATTGTGGCTTTTCAGCTGGGCACATTGTTGCGAAATGAAGGCTGTGTTTCTAAGGGAGACGTGGAGGTTGGTGATTTAGACCTGTGTCTCTTCCACAGTGTATTTGGGCATTTCGTAAGGGAGGCATCCTTAGCGCTAACTCCCAGACGGGTAAGAATCACTGCTCTAGAGTACTGCATTTCCCATGTCTTCTAAGAAGGAAATAAACATCAAGCACAACACAAGCTCTTTTATCATTCTGTATTTCAATCTGAGGACAATAATAGTCACTTCGGCCAGATGTTAATCTTAGAAATGCTATGTGAAAAGCACCTAGAACAATTTCTACCACATATCAGGAGCTTCTAAATGTTAACTGTGATTAATATTTTGTGATCTTTATGGAAATTCTCTTCTGATCGTTTAAAAATATAGCTCTCTAGAGGGGTAGGTTGGGGGAGTGGGAGGGGGTATATGTGTACGTATAGCTGATTCATGTTCACAGCAGGAAATAAGACAACGTGGTAATAATGCACTTATACTCCAGTTTAAAAAATACTTTGATAAATAATGAATACCTTTTAATTAATAAATAATGTGTGTGTGCATACAGTGTAAAGCAGTTATACTGCAGTTTAAAAAATACTTTGAATGATAAATAAATGAATAATTTTTAAGAGTGTAAAGTAACCTAAATAAAGGGTGCAAATTTTGAAAAGAAAAAAAAAAGACTTAATAACACCAACCAAATATATCAACTTTTGAAAGATGTCCTCTTAATACAACATGTTCACTCCATAACCATCACCATCCTAGACTTTGGTCTTACAGGCTATCACCTTTGGAAAATTGAATTAAGTTGAATTTTTGCAAAATTGATTCTATGCTAATGTCACCCCAGATGCTTGCTACTTAAGTGACCCTAACAATAAATGTTTTGGAAAACATAAAAAAGCACAGCTCTACTCACAAACCTTTTCAGAGCATATTGTTAAAATAGGGGGCATCTACAGGGAGTGATTTGTAAAGCCTCTAAAGTGTTTTCCATAGCATTTCTATAATGGAAATTGCCTTTTCGTGAACCTCCAGATACCAAGATGATATTGCTTAATGTCATTAGCAGCCTGTGAACTCTGAGTTATTGTCCAAGTATCTCCTATCTGACTCTGATCGCTCTTCATTAAACACTGCCCTGCAAACACAGTCAGGGCCCTATGCTAAACCTGGAGATACAGGGAGACACAAGAGACAGCTCTTGCTTCAAGAGGAATGTAGTCTAGTAGCACATATTTTTAAACAAACAGCAAGGACTTCTGTCTTTCAAGGTGTGTACCATGCTAGCTATCCTCAAGCGGTAGGGGAGAGCCTTGGGTTATAATTGCAGCCATTCTCTTTTCACACACTGCCATTCTGATTTTCATATGTGTCTAATTATCTGTTTCTCAGTATCTCTGATTTCCAAGTTATAGCTTTGTTTCATTGTCTCATTCATTCATTCAATAATTATCAGTTGAATAATTATCAGTTGAATGCTGATCCACTACAGTTCGAGAATATGATAGTGAACAAAACAGGCAAAAATTCTTTCTCTCAGGTAACTTATCATCTAGCAAGCATTTTTATTTACCTTTCTGGCATTCCATTTTTACCTCTCAAGATGTCTTTCCCATGATGATTTTAACCTCCCCAAGCCAGGAAGATTTCAATGTATTGATTAATCACTATCTGATAGGGTGGAGCCTCCCTATTTAGCAGGCTGTGGTTGAATAGTCCCACGCTCAATCACTTATTTCCAGGCATCGATGTAGCCTCAACTGCAGCTCCATGGATTTCCCAGTACAGAAGCTAAATGCTAAGTAAAACTTGAAAGAGCAAATGCTGCTTGGGAGAGGAGGCTGGAATATCAGGGAAGGCTTAATGAAGGAGCCTGGACCTTGGTCTGAGCCTTTGGAGAAAAGATAGGACTTGGTGAAGTAAGAAGGGCATCCTGTGAGAAGGAAATGGCATGAGTGGAAGTAGCTCATGGTGTGTGGATACCAATGCCATGATAACTGTACCTCCTAGAGCAGAGTACTTTCTGTATGGAGATTATCACTGGAGCAGGGATTGCACTGAATTCCAAATGTTTGAAGAGATGGGAATTTACCCATCTTGTGGCAAATTCTTGAGTGGGGATGATAAAGATGAAAACTGGACATGATTTTCAAGGCCATAGATTTGGACCATTGATCTAGTAGCCATGTATAAGATGCATCCACATGTTCTAATTTGGACCCGGGGGGTAACCTGTAGCATGGATTTTAGGACAGCTGGAAAGTCAAAGTTGTAGTCTTTGGTCTTGAAACAGAGTAAAGGTAATTCAGAATGGAAGATTGACTATCATTCCTCAGTGTTTCCAGAAGGAGAGTAAAGCCTGAAAAATAGAACCATTCTATTTCAGTCTTTTTTCTATCATGTGTAAACTCTTGACCAAGGGATAACTTAGGGTGATGCTTCCCCCCAAAAGCTGTCAGTCCTTTTATGTAATATGCTGTGATGATTATTTCTCTTACTCTGTTCTTATACCCAAAGGCAGCCTCAGAGCCAATAAGCTATTGTCAACTGCTCTAAGAGAGGAGATAACCTGCTGTTATGAACTAACATAATTCTCTTCTTTTTCTTAGGTGGCTCATCGACAGCGAATTTAAACTCTAACCAGGCTTTGGCAAACCCAGTTTCAACGCACACCATCCTAACTCCAAATCCCAGCCTCATGTCTCCTCCTCATGGGACACGAATGCCGTCCTTACCCACAGGCGTTCAGAACGTAGGGATGTTCGGGAACCTGCCTTGTGGTCAACCCAGCACATACAGCGTCACTTCAGGAATGAGTCAACTGACCCAACCGAGGAACCCAAACCAACTGATAGCAAATCAAAACAGCCCTCTGATGCCACGGCCGCCCACTTTAGGGCCCAGTAATAACAACAGTAACAACGTGGCCACTTTTGGGGCTGGATCTGTTGGCAGTTCGCAACCGTTAAGACCAAATTTAACCCACAGCATGGCCAGCATGCCAGCACAGAGAACGTCAAATGTAATGATCACATCCAACACGGCAGCACCAAACTGGGCCTCTCAAGAAACAACAGCCAAACAACAGGAGGCGCTGAAGTCTGCAGGAGTGCGCTTCCCCTCCGGCACGACTACAGCCTATGCGCCAAACCAGTCACTGCAACAGGCGGTAGGCAGCCAGCAGTTTTCCCAGAGAGCAGTGGCTCCTTCTAATCAGTTAACACCAGCCGTGCAAATGAGACCCATGAACCAGATGAGCCAGACACTAAATGGACAAAACATGGGTCCGCTCCGAAGTCTGAATCTCAGACCAAATCAGCTAAGCACACAGATTTTGCCGACGATGAACCAGGCAGGGACAGGGCTGAGCCAGTCGAGGACAGTCAGCCAGCCACCCTCCCTGGCAGCCGGCGGTTTTCCTTCACCCAACCAAAGTTCCAGGGCATTTCAAGGAACTGACCATGGCAGCGACTTAGCTTTTGACTTTCTCAACCAGCAGACTGATAACATGGGCCCTGCCCTAAACAGTGATGCTGATTTCATCGATTCTTTATTGAAGACAGAGCCTGGTAATGATGACTGGATGAAAGACATCAATCTTGATGAAATCTTGGGGAACAACTCCTAGAGGAGAAGAGGGAGACAGTTCACAAACTGCAAGCACTAGAAGGCGGTATTTTACAAGGACTCTGGAAAGGCCAAACTGTTGACTTTTAGTTGGACTCTAGGGAAGATACCTTGGCTTAAAAATGGAAAGCAGAAAGTAACTGTAGTGGTGAACGTTTTGGTCCAAATGCTTGTTTTAAATCTCAAACCTGGAAGTAAAGCATTGGGATCACCTTTGCCTGTCTAAACCCCAGGGCACAGTATCCAGTTTATCCAAACAGAACGGTGATGTCGATGTACAATTAGTTGTATAAAATAGGCTTCCCAAGGTCCTCTTCTCCCTGAAAGAAAAGGAATAGAACTTGTAGCTCGTCTAAACCCCATGCAGAGGTACTCGTTCCAAGCAACGAGCCACAAATTCCTTAATCTGCTCCAACAGATGTATGTGTGATTTAACCTCTCCACTCCATCTTTTCATTTAGGTTTCCTAAAACTTCCAGGGTTGGTTGAAATGTTATAGATTTGTTTGGAGTAACCAGTGTCCTAAGTGAGGGAAAACCGGAGAACACAGAGAATATCCAGTGAACTCTCAACTTTCTTCCCCAGATTCATCCCTTACTTTTCCAGTTTTCCCACCGATCCTGTCCTTCAGCAAGATGCTGTGTCTAGTAAGGAACAGGAACGCAGAACTGGTCAACTTTTTTCTACAACCAGTTTCCAAACCCAGTTTCTGAATCTTAAGCTTCAATTATGGTCTGTCCTAATCATACTGAAATATTAGTGCACACCAGTCTGCATCAGATCCCACTATTTAAAAGAGAAAACACTCCATTGGGCATTGCTTTAAAGGAGATGTATTAACCACAAATAGCCTGAGGTGTTACTTACTGTTGATGATGCCTGCTGGTTAGTTTCCATACTGAGTGAAACTGAACCTGGCCCTGTCTGCTTATTTTGATGGTCAGTGACTGATTTGTAAGAAGATGAAGTTTGGAAACCAAAACTGAAATTATAAAGTGTCATGTTTTGGTTAAAGGTAAGAAGCAAAAGGTCAGAACCAGGGATGGTGGGTACACATCTATGTCATAGGGTTTGAAGGAAAGTGTAACTGAAACAAAAAACCAATCTGGCCTTATTTAGACACATTATTTGGGTGAACAACTAAATAGAATGTGATCTGTCAGTAGCAGTCTGCTCATTCTGTTGTCCCTGATGTGATGAATCATTACCACATGCTAGATGGGCCCTTCATATCCAGGTTTTCTCCCTCAGGGCAGAGCACTGTATCAAAGAAAGAGTTCCTGCTGAATTGAAACAGATCAGCTGTAAAATGGGGAATATGTATGCTGATTTGGGATGTATGCAAAATATTACTATCATTTTCCTCATTACAGAGGAACACAGGTTATCTTTAGCCTGTTTAGTTATATACTCACGTATTCAATTATCAAAAGATATTTAACTGAAATCATTTAATAACTCTTTAAATACTTGTTCTAGAAAGAACACATTTTGAAAGTTCTGCAAAGCCCTCTTGTGATCTTTAAAATGTCTAGAAGCACTCTCTTTCTTTTACACAATACCAACATCACTGGCCCAGAATCTTTTCTGTGCTAGGTTGTAAATATAAATAAATTACTTGTTTTGTAAACTTTTGTAAAGAATATTTTGGTAGAAATACTTAAAGCATATTCTTTGGGTTATATTTATACATATGTGAAATAAATATACTATCAAAAGGTTATATTTTATACAAAAAGTAAATTGTTACCTTTTGTATGCTAATATACAAAGTTTTGTATAATATGATGGTTTATTTTTAGCTCTTACACTTCACCCTAGATGGTCAAGTGGGAACTTTTGAAAACTATCAAGAGGCTTGTTAGACAAATTTATATTCTGAAACCTCAATAAGAAAGCATTCCAGGTTTCAACTCTTTCCTTTTTATTTTTCCCGCTCCCAAATCCTCTTTTAAGCCCATAGTTCCCGTGTCTTGTTTATTCTGCTACGCACAGTGTATTGTCCTTGTTGCATGTTCTACTGTGTTTTCCCATTTTTATAAAACAGTGTTTCTCCATGCAAAAAAGTAAGGAAGAATTTATGTACATATGAACACTTTTGTTTTATGGCTCCTCCATGTTACTGTATATATATCTGCCAGCACATCCCAGTTACACTCCTGTGATTCAGCTTATTTTTACCCTAACATAAATAGTATGTTTTTGTAGTAGATATCAAATTTAAGAGATAAAGCAATCAGAATGTTTGGATTTTCTTCTATCTTAATGTGAATTTCATAATTAATGTCTATTTATTCAGCTATTCATTAAAATACAGGATTCTTTGGAAAAAAAATGGTGTAGTCTATAGTTTCTGTTTGTTGGCAGCCTATTACCAAAGATGATGTAAGCTGAGATAATGACAATTTGATAAACATTTGCAGCCAAAACTTCAGGATTTACAACTTAAAAGCTATGGGAATGCAATCTCCCTTTTATAGAAATACCAGACTTCTTAATTGTTGGCACTGCTTATCATTCTGACACAGTATCCATGAGGTAGAAGTGATTTTTCCTTTTTTTTAAATTCAAAGACTAGAAAGTAATTTAAGCAGATAATTCATTCTTGGCTTTGTGTTAAGCCCAATGAAGACAGATAACTCTGTTCTAAGTAAATGCACTAATATTACTTGCATTACTGTAACTGTACCCATAACTGTAAAGATTTCAACTTGTAAGACAAGTATTTTGTATCGTGTATAATCTCATGTGTTAAAAAAAATAGCTTAAAAAATTCTGAAGTGGTTCTCTTGTATGAAATCATGTTTCAGTCACCAACAATACTGTTGCACTATCACAGAAAGTTCTGATGGGCAAATTTATTCTTTGGGAAGCTTCTACTACTAGTGAAGTGCTGACTTGTCTCATTTCAATATTCTTTACTTCACTTAGAAAGTTTGTATTAAGATCCCTGATCCACAACAACTACCAAATACTGGAGAAACATTGCCTAATTCTCAGGCATGGTGAACCCTTGCCTGGCCTGCTGTGCGGCATTTGGTCGGCCAGGCTGACTGAACACCAAACAAGGTAAACACAGCCTCACTGAGCATATTTACACAGTCCTTCTTGGGAGTCAAGGAGATTGAGAGAAAGATGGGCCTTTGCAGGAGACAAGGGGAACCTTTCTATCAAATTTTCTCACTCAACTGTTGAAATATGTTGCTGGGGTTCCATTGTCCCTCCCTCCTCTGCCAAAAAAAGATGTGTGACATTATCCTTTTTATTAGCATTATTAACGGAGCAATAATAAAATTGATATTTTATGTCCAGTGCCTCTCCAATGACTCTGGAAGGTTGTAAACAAATAAAATCAGCATCAAAGAGAAAGATAAATACCGTATTCTAACACATATATATGGAATCTAGAAAAATGGTACTGAAGAATTTATTTACAGGGCAGCGGTGGAGAAACAGACATAGAGAATAGACTTATGGACATGGGGAGAGGGGAGGAGAGGGTGAGATGTGTGGAAAGAGTAACATGGAAACTTACATTACCGTATGTAAAATAGACAGCCAACGGGAATTTGCTGTCTGGCTCAGGAAACTCAAACAGGGGCTCTGTGTCAACCTAGGGGGGTGGGATGGGGAGGGAGACGGGAGGGAGGTTCACAAGGGAGGGGGTGTATGTGTACCTATGGCTGATTCATGTTGAGGTGTGACAGAAAACAGCAAAATTCTGTAAAGCAATTATCCTTCAATAAAAATAAATAAATTTTTAAAAAAAGATAACAAAAGGAGCACATTAAAAAAAAAAAGAAAAAAAAAAAAACCCATAGCCAATAGGATCCACTGTTATTCATGATTTATGAAGACTTACTCCTCCACCCAAGAAGGACATCAAGGACAGAAAGTGTCCAGGAACTAGAAAGTCTATCTGAAAGCCCATGGTGAGGTTAAGCCAATGGACACATTTTTATATTTTCTTTTTTGTTCATCTTTCTTATACTACCCAGTACTATTAAGTCTGCCATGGGGCAATCATGTCTCCAAATGCCAAAAAAGAGTCAAGAAAAATAAAAATGGATGACAACCAAAAATTCCTAGGTAGAAAAGACAAAGGCAAGAGACTCCTACAGGATGCAGTTTGTACTTTCGAGAGGGAAGAGACCCTAGGAATGAAGCAAGGTCAGAGTTGATTGAAAACCTCATGAGAGAAAAGAAGTGGGGGAGTCTAAATTGGAAAATTTTTAAGTGTACATCAATATACACTTCACGTATATGTAAACACACTACACATTATATTTATACTTAATCTAAGTAAGGCATAGGTGATATGATCAACATGGGACAACACAAGTGTTTGTGTTGATAGAATAAATGAATGAAGGGTTGAGCTATTGAATGGATCATTCTAATGGCTTCCTGATGAGTTGAATTTGGAAAAAAAAATAGAAAAATAAGAATGAGAGAGAAACTTTGGTGGGTGACAGGAACTATGAGATATGGGGGGGGGGGTGGGAGTCACAGGCTGGAGGGGTGTGAAAGTAATGGGCATTACAACTACTTTTTGATCAACCTAGAGGGGTGGGGTGGGGAGGGAGATGGGAGAGAGGTTCAAAAGGGAGGGGATATATGTGTACCTGTGGCTGATTCATGTTGAGGTTTGACAGAAAACAACAAAATTCTGTGAAGCAATTATCCTGAAGGATAATAATTTTTATTGAAATAAAAAAACAAAAAAAAAACCAGATTAACAGATTTGATCACACAGATACTTAATTTTTCTGTACTAAACAAAGACTGCCTACCTGCCTGCTAAGTCGCTTCAGTTGTGTCCGACTCTCTGCAACGCCATGGACTGTAGCCTGTCAGGCTTGTCTGTCCATGGGATTCTCCAGGCAAGAATATGGGAGTGGGTTACTAGGCCCTCCTCCAGGAGATCTTCCTGACCCAGGGAATCGAAACTGCATGTCCTTCAGCTCCTGCATTTCCCTGGCCTAAGACAAATGGAGAAGTATATTTTCAACATATAATATGCAAATGGTTTATAACCTTACTTTACTTTTAAAAGATACATTGGGATGTAATTCATATACCATAAAATTTACCCATTTTAAGTGCAGGGGGGAAAAAAGGAAATAAAAGAGGAAAAATAAAGATGAAATATATAATTCTAAAATTATCAAATCAATCCTAGTATGTACCCATAGAAGGATACCTGAGAAGAAAGAGGGTAGACATATGAGTGCAAAAGAGAGAGAAAGCTCAGAGTCTTCCTCTGTGCTTGCCAAAGGTAGTGCACAGGCTTAAACGGTGTATCTGCTATTTCCATTTTATATCTCTGTGACTGTGTTTCCTCACTCCAAGATGAGGACTTGGGGCTGAGATGATTCCCATTTCTTCCCAACTCTAAAACTCTGTGATGATTTTTTTCCAAAGCTAAGTGGAAAGTTAACCAAAAAGACTCAAAGCATCATTTTCAAAATATAGAAATCACTGTCCAATCAACCTTTTGAAAAATTTCAGATTTCTAGTCAACTTTATTTACCAAAGCATCCTTCTCCTTGAAAATTAAATCACATGAGAATGACATTTCATCAAAAGTAAGCCAGAACTTGTGTATAGACAAATAGAAAAATAACATAGATGTAGGTGCCCACTGACTAAATACCAGTCCTGAAAATCAAAAGCTGGGGTGTGATAGTAAATGGTCATTTTCTTGTGAGATCATAGAATTTCATAAAATATTTGCCTACCAGTGAGAAGAAATTCCATACTTCATACATACAATGAGCAGTGTACTTCATTGGCTATATAATAATGGACTTTCGTGAGTTTTAAATGGCAGTATAATATCTTTTAAATACACTTCCTAAGTTCCTATAACAGACAAAGTACAGGTAATGCCCTACTGTTAACTTCATTGTCAATAATAACATTACTAAAACACCACACCGTGAGAATTAAGAAAACATATTGACCTTAGGTTTTTAAAACTAAATGCTGTCGTCTCTAACCTGCATGCAATAATATTAAAAGCGGGCTTTTGTTGAGTTTCCTTTTTGCCAAATTGAATCATCATTAGTGCCGCTGCTGCTGCTGCTAAGTCACTTCAGTCGTGTTCGACTCTTTGTACCCCATAGACGGCAGCCCACCAGGCTCCTCTGTCCAAGGGATTCTCCAGGTAAGAATACTGGAGTGGGTTGCCATTTCCTTCTCCACATTAGTGCTGGGATGTGCATGACTATGTAGAAACTTTTTTACAATACTTAGAATTCTATCAGAAAAAGGAAAGGAGAAAGAGAGAAGAGTATGTAAATGATTGTAAATACATAGAAGGTTTTTACAGGGTTCTCTCAGCAAAAAGGATAGAAGGAGGAAGGGAGAAAGGGAGAAAAAGACCTCAAACAGGCTTAGAGAAAAGAATTTACTGGTGGATGTAACTACAAACGCCAGGTGCTAGTTCTGAGTTTAGGCACAGCTGAATCCAGCAGATAACAACATCATCAAGAATTGGTTCTTTTCTGTCCCTCACCTTTGCTGCCCTGTTCTCTTGACTACATTCTCAGGCAGGCCCCTCTTCATGGTGGCAAGATGGTTGCTAGAAGCTCCAGACAAATCCTTGGAACTCCCAGTCTCAAGTGACCAACTTTGCATCTCACAAGCTTTGATTCGGGCACGTGCCCATTCCCAGACGATCACTTTGGCCAGAGAGGTGAGGTCTGATTAGCAAGCCCGGAGTCAAATGCCTTTCCCTGGAGGCAGACGAAGTGTTAATACTACCAAACTATATGAACTAAGGGTAGAAAAGAGGTGATTTCTCAAAAGAAAATCTGTATTGTCAGAAAAAAAGAGGGTTACTGAGTCCAAGCTCGCTCTGCTTGCCACATGTCAGGCCAATGAATCCAAGAGGTGTTGAGGCAAGGAATTACTTTATTTGGAGAGCTGGCTGACTGAGAAGATTGCAGAGTAATATCTCCAAATAACTGTCTTACCTGGGTCTGGATGCCAGGTTCTTTTATGCATCAGAGATCAGAGATGGGGGGAGGTAAGGAAACAAAGTAGAAAGGCCATTAATCTTGCAAATACCCCCTAGAATGGCAAGCCATGTGAGGGGATGTGTTAATTTCTTTCTTCCTGACATCCACAGGTGGACAGGGTCCTGAACTAAGGAACTTTAACGGGCAGGCAGAGGGGCAGGATTCTCTGAAGCAGGCCTTTACGTATGATTATAATAACAAAAGCAACGGAAAGCAAGTCAAAGAAATAATTCCAACCTGGAGTCAGAATTGACTCCTTCTTGCAGCAAGAAGAAGAGAGAAGGAAGTAGGGACGGAAGGAGGGCAGAGGGCAAGGGAGGGAGATAAAGACATTGGAAATAAAACCCCAAAGGCATACTATCATTTTTTGACTGCAGTATTGCAGTATTTCCACACACACTGTTTTTCTCACATCGTCAGTGTCAAAATCTCACTAACAACTCGAGCATACTCAACAACTTCCAAATCAAACCTACTTACTGCATCCACCTCCTAGTCCCACACACCCTAGTGAGATACACTCTCTTCTGCCAGGTCAAGATGAACCAGCAATCTAAGCTCAAAAGATGTTTATCCCCTCCCAGTGTAAGCAGGTGGAGAAAGAATAGGATGGTGGTAATAAGGAGTTCTATTTGGAAGAGAAACTGACATGTAAACATCACATCCTTCCGACCAAGAAGAATCAAGACTTTTCTGCCTTGGAGCCTTCACATCAGTGGTCTGGGCAGGAGAAGCATTAGGAACTCCCCTCTTTCCTCAGGATGCAAGCCAGCTGCATTTTACAATAAGAATAATCGCCCCTTTCCTTAGGAAGTATATTACAGTAGGTGTTGGGGTGGGGCCCAGGGGATCTGACTTATCTCAAGTCCCAATTATATCTCCCGCTTATCTGTTTGAGTGTGCGGTCATTTTAGTTTAGGACTGAGAGTTCAGCTTGTCAAAAAGTATCACCGGCTTCTAGTCAGGGAAATAAGAGCCACTTCAAATCGTTAAAGTGTCAGAGAAACTCCGATGCAAGGAATTGGTGCTAAGGATTGGTTCCATGGGTGATGGATGAGCTGAGAAGCTGAATGGGATGATTAGGGCATCCTGAGATGAGCGAAGGGTCAGACACGACTGAGTGACTAACACTTTCACTTTCTTCAGAGCACAAGGTTTAAGTAAAAGGAACAGAGCTACTGTAGAGTCAGACTTGTTCTTCCCCACTGCATGAGGAAGCACAGACGTCTTCTTCCTCATTCTTGTCACCTTGTGATGACAAGAGAGTTACCTTAGCCTCAAGTCTGTGTCCCAAGCTGGCAACATGAAAGGCAAAATTATGAAGGGCAAGAAATGTTGCTTACAGAAAATCTTTAGTTTTCCATTTGGGAAAGGTCACTCCTCCTCAGAGACTTCTACCACACCTCATTAGCTATGACTGTGTCTATGGCCTTTCAGATCTTTAAGAGAGGTTGGGTATTAAGGATTTAAAGTTGTAGCCACTATAGCAAAGGATAGCAAGGGAAACAGGTGGTTGGAAATGATGGTAAATATGAGTATAAAGACATGCATGAGAATGAAAAACAAATAAATTCGAGATGTTAATCATCTTTGAGGGATTATAGAGAAATGTGATTGAGAAGGTACACACAAGGGACTCAAATTATGTTATTTTCCAATGAAAATTACATGACTGCTATTTTTGATGCCTTTTTATATATCTGAAATAGATTCTTGGAAATGAAATGAAAACTAAGTTAAATTATTTGGAGTTTTCACTAACACATTTTATTGTGAATAAATGAATGAATATAAACAGTGATTGATTTAGATTTGTTGTGGTATGCAGATGAGATACACTGAAAGGCCATCCTAACTAAAATACTAAATTTTAAAATAAAAGGAAGATTCCAAACTTACTGAAAAGCTACAAAAATAAAAACTATGTGTGGCTGGCATAAGCATAGTCATAAAGACCCATGGAGTAGAATTGAGAGTACAAAAACAAACCCCCACATTTACAGTCAAACAATGTTTGAGAATGCCAAGACAATTCAAGGGAGGGGAAACAGTCTTTTCAAAAATAGTGTGGGGACAGTGGATATCCACATGCAAAAGAATGGGGTAGGACTCCTACCTCACACCGTATACAAAAGTGACCTTAAAATGGTTCACAAGACCTAAATTAAGAACTGTATAAAGTTCTTAGGAAAAAACAGATATAGATCTCTGTGACCTTGGATTAGGCAAGATTTCTTGTGCTTAGTCTCCCGGTTGTGTCCAGATCTTTGCAGCCCTGTGGACTCTAGCCCACCAGACTCCTCTCGTGGGATTCTCTAGGCAAGCATACTGGAGAGGGTAGCCATTCCCTTTTCCAGGGGATCTTCCTGATCCAGGGATCGAACCCTTGTCTGCATTGGCAGGTTGATTCTTTACCATCTGAGCCATAGTTTCTTAGATATGACACCAAAAACATAAGCAACAACAACAACAAAAATAGATGGATTGGACTTCATCCAAAGAAAAAACTTTTGTGAGCCAAGGCAATGATCAATGAAATGAAAAGATAGCTACAATATTAATATCAGGATAGATCTCCAGAGAAAAAGAATCACAGAACTAGTAGGATGTTTATACAGACACATACATATAATAAGTATATGAAAAACACTGAATTGGACATATCAAATGAATCAATTTTATGTTCTGTGATTTATAGCACAATAAAACTATTTTAAGAAGAAAAAATAAAGGGGCATTAAAAAAAAATAGATCTCAGTGAGTTGCCACCAAAGTAACCAATATGCCATGCCCAGAAATGAAACAAGACCGGGAATCCCTGAACATAGGCAAGTGTCAATAACAGCTTTGGCCCTGACGGTTTCTGCTAAAATCTGGAGACCTTGAATTTGGATTTTGGCAACTTCACAGGGTGTGGGAACAGGATATAGAGGCAAGGGCATGTTCAAGATAAGAAGTTCAATTAAAAGATCCCTACAAAAAGCCACTAATCCAAAATTATAAAACCACAGCATAAGGGTGAAAATGAAATAAACCGTGCTCCGGTACAAAGGGGATGAATTCTTCCCTGGAAGTGCTCAGTCATTCAGTCGTGTCCAACTCTTTGCAGTCCCACGGACTGCAGCCTTCCAGGCCCCTCTGCCCACGGAATTGTCCAGGTAAGAATACTGGAGTGGGTTGCCATTTCCTTCTCCAGGGGATCTTTCTGACCCAGGGATTGAACCCAGGTCTCCTACATTGGCAGGCAGATTCTTTACCACTGAACCACCAAGGAAGCCCTAACATATAATCAAGTCAGCATTCAAATGAGCTTGGGTTTATATACACAGAAATTTGCACATTCCAAAACAAACAAACAAACAAAACACATGAGTGTAGAATTTTATGTGAATTATCCTCAGGTTGGTTGCGCTCTCAGGAAAAAGAAAACAAATGCAATTCCTCTTTGTGCTTAGTTGCTCAGTCATGTCTGACTCTTTGTGACCCCAAGGACTGTAGCCTGCCAGGCTCCTCTGTCTATGGGATTTTTCTGGTGAGACTATTGGAGTGGGTTGTCATTCTCTCCTCCAGGAGATCTTCCCAACCCAGGGATCAAACCTGCAACTCCCGAGTCTCCTGCATTGCAGGTGGATTTCTTTCTTTCTTTCTTTTTTTTTTTTTTTAACCACTGAGCCACCAGGGAAGCCCAGTTGCTCTTAGGAAGTTTCAAAAGTTTTTCACTAAGTTCCAGAGAAAACCAGCATCAGATCCATTATCAAAAATCACAAAACATACAAGTAAACAAAGCGTTATAAGGGAGAACCAGCATAAACAACAGACAGTTAGAAGACCCAGATGTTGGAAAGGACACCAAAAAACCCCCTAAACTTAATACATATAAATGAAATAAACAGAAAGAAAGAAACAGAAGCTTAGAAATAGCAGCACAAATTGAATACTGTCCCTAGTAAATGTTTAAGTGTGCCAGGAATATTCATAAAAATTAATAACATTATATACCATGAAATAGTCTTATCAAATTTCAAAGCATCAGTATTACACTGACGACATTCACCATTCCCAATTCACTTAAATTAGAAATGAACTTTAAAATTATTTGGAAAACTCCACTCATTTGAAAATGTTCTAAAAATCTTAACAACTCATAGATCAATGAAAAAACTGTAGCAGTATACAAAGTGTTTGTAACTAAACAAAAATAGAAAATGTATGTTGGTTAAGGAGTTCCTGAAGAGAAATTTATTCCCTTAAACGTTTCTCGTCTGGGAAAAAAAGGCTAAGAATAAATTTTAAAAACCTAACTTGAAAAGTTAGAAGTATGCTGTGCTTAGTCGCTCAGTCGTGTCCGACTCTTTGCGACCCCATGGGCTGTAGCCCCCCAAGCTCCTCCGCCCATGGGATTCTCCAGGCAAGAATACTGGAGTGGGTTGCCATGCCCTCCTCCAGGGGATCTTCCCAAGACAGAGGTGGAACCCAGGTTTTCTCCATTGCAGTAGGATGATAAATCTAAAGGAAGTGTAGGTAAATAGTAAAAATAGAAAAGTTTAATTCATAAAAATAAAAGCAAAAGTAAATATGTAATTAAAAGAGTAACAAAATAAAAAATTGGCTCTTTAAAGACATTAAAAAACTATTGGAGACACTCATCAAAGGAAAGAGAAAAAATATTAAGAATTAAAAATAAATATAACTATTTACTACTATGAATCAATTTATGGCAGTACATTAGAAAATTTAGAGATAATGAATGAACTACCACTAAATACTACTCACCAAAACTGATTTAATAAAAAATGGAGAACCCAGATACCATGAAACATTGAAGCAACTGGGATACTCGTTTAAAATCTTACTATAAGGAAAACAGCAGAACAAAGCAGCTTAACAGAAAGATTTTACTAAACAGTCAAAGAATAGTTAAGTTCAATTTTACATGAATTTTCCCAGAGAACTGAAAAACAAGTAATACTTTCCAACTTACTTTTTGAAGTTGGCATAACCTTGGTGCCAAAACAAGACATGGATGGAAGGAACATGATAGGAAAATTACAGACTGGCCACACTCATGAGCATAGTTTTGAAAATCCCTAAACCAAATTTTAGTCAACACAACCCAGTAGTATAATATATAAAAAGCATAGTACATTATAACCAAGTTGGGTCTCTCCCGGGAATATGTTTGGTTTGATATTTTAAAAATTGATAGGAACAAGATAAAGATGCCAGCTATCATCCCTCTCACTCAGTCTACTCAACGCAATGAAATGAGAAAAGAAATAAAACACATAAACGTTGCATAAGAAGGACAAAGTAAACATTATTTGGATAATCACCAATAGATATGATTATCTAGAAAACCCCCAAAGAATCCAAGGAGGATCTTTTTAATACTAAATTGATACATAGAAGGAATTTTGTATACTACCAACTATTAAAAAGTATAACTTGAGAAACATCATTCATGATAACATCAAAAACAAAAATTTAGGATGTATTGAATATAAATAAAGCTCTGTATGAATAAAAAGATTAAATTTTAATAAAAATCATTTTAAAATGAATAGAAAGAATAGAATAGAAAGTCATACCAGGTTCTTGGACAGGAAGATTCCATATTTTAGTGTCTTCAACTTTATCCAATGCAGAGGGATTTGCAAGGATACTTCCTGGTGCTTCCATGTCAATGATAGTAGCATATAGACAATTTCTACAATCGAGTCTTTACAAAGGCAAAGTAACCAAGAATTCAGTTCCCTCAAAGATGAAGGAGTGGATGGCCCCACCAAGGCAAGCTCCTTGAGAATTTCTGACCAAGAGAAATTTATAAAGGGTGGTAAAGGGGTTGATGAATATTAATAGTAGTCTTAGGACCAACCACAGCTGTAGCAACTACACTTTGGCCCATTAACTCACCCATTGTTTAGCGCGTTATTGTTTTTTCCCCTTTTCAGGGAACTGTATCTTGAACCTTGAAGAATCAGTGACAGGCCAGAGTGAAACTATTCGGGGCTTGAGTGGATCTGAGTGGTACAACGGCCGCTTTGTAGCAGATCCAAGAAGGACTCCACTTTATTCTCTCCACCTATCCTGGACAGTTCTTGTGCAAGATGATTTCTTCCTGTGTATCTCTGCTTCCGGGCACCCTCAGCAACCCACACAGGGACAAGCCATAAGGGGAGTGGATGGCCTAGGGTGATGTTCAGCCAATTTAGGACAGGAATGGGTGGATAAATATTCTAAGTTCCACCTCCCTTAGTGGATATATCTTCTGTGTGCTTCGTACTCTTTCAGAGCTGCCAGCAGGAATAAAACCATAGTGATCACTTGTTCGTGAACACACATTTTATCAGCTTTTCTTCTTTCTGAGTCTTACTTCCTCCTACTTTACAATGCTTCCCAGAATCACGTCCCAGAAAAGCTGCTTATACCCAAATCTTTGCCTTAGGATCTACTTTGGGGAGAATTAAACTAAAAGCCCAAATTGTCCATCAGTGGTAGAATGGGTAAATTGAAGTGTTGTCCTGAAATAGAATGCTATGCTGCAGAAGAGAATTAGCTACACACATCACCACAATGTTAAGGGGAAGAAGCAAGTCACCAAAATACAGGTCTATTCTGTTTCGCATTTAAAAAGCTAACTAAAGGTATATTTTAAAGATGCACATAGGACAGCAACACTGGACAGAAAAGCAGGAGGATGATTATCATAAAAGTCATTCTAATAGTTGCCTCTGGGGTGTGTAACAGAAAGGGCATTTAAGGTACAGGCAATATTCTATTTCCTAACCTGGTTGTGTGTACGCCAGTTATTCTTTAAATTATACATATGCATTTTATTTATACTTTGTATTTGATATACTTCATGACAAACAATTTTTAAGTGCTGTCATATTAGGTATGTGAAAGACAGAAGGAAGATTGCAATTAATCAAACAATTGATCACTAAGTGCAAGGATTTTGCACTCAGATTGCTTAGCAAGTGTTTTGTTTTCACCCCATTTTAGTGAAATCAGAGCTTGAAATCATACAAGATGCATTACATATGTGATTTATGCAAGAAGGGCTTCAGAGACCTCCCATTTGCAAAACAATACCAAAAAGAAAGGCCTGGGTCCTCACATCAAAAAATTTATGTACAAAGGTGCTTTATAAGCTACATATTTTAGTATTTAAAATTTACTTTTTGTTAAAACTTTTAATTTGTATGTATATTTGTATGTATATAATCTATGTATGCATAGATATATAATTTTCTCTTTAATCCAATTTTATTTTCTTTCTAAAATTAACCGACCAACTACCAGCTCTGTTGACATCATACAGGAAGACATCTATTCTACTAAACATTAAGGGATAAACTAAATTTCTTTAATTTGCATAAGGCTTTGAGAACTATTGGGAGGTGAGGATAGAATGGCACAGAGGTTATATATGTTTGAAAAGTAAGCTTGATCCTCAACATTCATTCCTGAGAAGATGTAAGGCTTAAATATTAAGGAAGATTATCTCCAATGTGAATGGACACGACATAAATAATCTTCAAACTAGTTTTTACTCATTACTCACTCATACACTAGCTTGAAAGCAACATGTCACTTCACAAAGCACTGAAGAAAATGTTAAATATATAAAAAGAGAGAGAGACATGAACCTCATTTATAAATGTGTCTCCATTTGTGTGATTCTGCCTTTCAACACTTACTGGAAAAATAGAAGATTACATCTAGTCTTTTAGTCAAAGTTAGCAGGGAATTTTTGTTAATCTTTGGAATAATCGGAAGGTTTGAAGGATGTCTTAGACCTGCTCTGAGTGTGTCGAAGTAGACGTCTTTGTTCATTCCACATAACAAAGTAAGAGTGATGTGCAGATTGGATTCTGACAATTCAATCCAGATGACTACTTCATTATGGAAAAATTTCCACGTCCCTTATCTAATCCAGAGAGTATAGTCATGGAGGAGACAGTTGTAAACATTAGCATGAAAGGTTATAAGGAAAAAACATAGCTGTTAAAGGGCAGTGACTGAGTGAATTCATTTAGTGTTACATATCTATCATGATATTGGTTATTAAGATTTTTTCAAAACTCATTTCAAAGGCTCTCACGTTAGCATTTCAAAGGTTATGGATAATATTAGGGAGAAAAAGTTTCACTTCTTTTATATACAATAATAATAGAACTTGAAAACTAAATATGCAAAGGCTTATAAAATAACGTGTACTGGGGAGTTCTGAATGTCCATTGCACCCACAGATGTCTTAGAACATCAAACTTGTGCATGTTTCCCAGTAGTTTTTCTTTCCTGAAGAAGTTATTTGCACTTGGGCAGTGACATGAGCTCTCTTTGTGACAGGAAGAGAAAAGCTGATCATTTCAAAAAAAAAAAAAAAGGGTAAAAATTTGTATCTCGAAATTTCACCAACCCTGGTTGCGAGTTATTAAACAAATAAAACACTGCATGTGTGTATTTCTTTGTTTAAAAAAAAAAATTCAAATCGGTCAAGATGTATTTCACCTCCGAGAAATACATTCAAACTATTTTGTTTTAAAGTTAAAACGTGTAGTGCTCCATTCAGAAAGTTCAGATTTTTTTAAAAGTTCATTTAACTCTATCATTTTCCCAAATATCTGATGCTTCTCATCCTACTGCAATATAAAGTCAGAAACTACATTATGGATATTTCCTCTTAGTCTTTTAATAATACAGTTGGATTTAAAGAATCTAGAGCTTTTATTAGAGAACTAGAATTCCCATCTCTGTGTATAGTTCTTAAAGCTGCACTTCCCAAAGTATATTTCATGAACTACTAGTTCCGAGCTTTGCAACACACAAAGGACTTCCATTGTCAGATTAGGTTGAAAAGTACTAGAATGCATTTTTATATCTATATAAGGGACACTTATATATGGTGTTTTGAAAGTTTTCTTTGGTAAACAAAACTGTTTAACTTATTTTTAAAACTACAATTCCCTAAAATTTTATTTGAGTTTTTTCACATTATCCCAATTGACATTCTATGGTATAGTTAGACAAATGCTGTCCTATGTAATTTAACCAAATAGGGTATTCTGGCTGGACTTTAAAAGAATATCCATTTCTATAAAATTCAAACCTTGATATATTTGCATTTGCAATGAAAAAATACTTTCTATATGATAATAAAATTCTAACGTGGTACTGATTTCTCTTCAAGGTCAGCACCAGTCTTTTCATTGTTTGTTTGCTTGGCCTCACTAAAGTGCTACAGAGACCAAAGACATTTCAGGAGCACTGTCTCACATAATATCGGATACTTTGCAGATAATGATATCAAAAACGTAAGTTTTCAAATGAGAGGGTCAGAGTAAGGGAAACCACCTGACTTCTGCTATTTTGAAGGAAAGAATTTGGAGGATGAATAGATAGCTGTAGTTTAAAAGCTGCTTTTGAGGCTCAAGGCATAGAGCAGAGTCACAGAATACTGGTCTGTGTTCTGGGAGTATTAGCCTAAGGCATCTTTGAGGAAAACTTGGGAAGACAAAAGTAGCTGAGACTCTTCTAGACATTATATATACTTTCACTGGAATCTTCCTATTACCTTTCTGTTAGTGCTGACTTATTACCCTCTCCCCCGTTTTTGCTTTTGTTTTTCTTTTTATAAAGCAGGCTTTTAATATATATATATATATATATATATATTTGTTTGTTTGTTTGTTCTTTTGTTTGGCTGAGCCAGGTCTTATCTGCTGCATGTCAGATCTTTGGTCTTCATGGCAACAGGCGGGATCTTTAGTAGTGGCATATGACCTCTCAGCTGCGGCATGTGAGATGTAGTTAACCAACTAGGGAACGAACCTGGGTCCCCTGCATTGGGAGAATTGATTCTTAGCTGCTGCACCACCAGGGAACTCCCTAATATTCCCATTTAACTTACATGTATTTTTTTTTTTAATCAGCTCTACCTAAAACCACAGGCTTCCCTGATGGCTCAGTGGTGAAGAATCCACCTGCGATGCAGGAGACAAGGTTCAATCCCTGGGTCAGGAAAATCCCCTGGAGAAGGAAATGGCAACCCACTCCAGTATTCTTGCCTGGGAAATTCCATGGACAGAGGAGTCCGAAGGGCTATAGTCCATAGGGTCACAAAAGAGTCTCTTAGCAACAAAACCACCACCACCTAACATCACACATTGGAGATATAGTCATACAGTTTCAGCCTATTTTATTATTTAAACTATTTCATCTGTCAGTCCTCCAGTTGTAATTATTTTGCTGGATGTATCAATAATTCTTAATCCTTCTTTGTTCTTCTTTTCATTTCCTATATCCCATATTTGCTTCTACTGTATTATTCCATCTGCTTACAGTTCTCTTTTTTTTTAAAATTTATATTTATTTTAAATGAAACAAAGATGAATATTTTTAATGATAAAAGGTATTTACATTTCTCTTTTATCAATATATTGTTTAATTAATGTTTTAAAGATTATTTTAAAATACATTGAGTGTATTACACTTTATTTCTTACTCCTTTCTGCTCTTGAAACTTATTAAATGCCAAACAGCTAATATAAGGGAAGAAGCTGTAAGGACTGTCCACAGCCTGAGTAATGGAAGCTGGATGGTTTGTCTCTAGTGTACCCTGCCTAGTCTATCCAACTTCCCTTAGAACATTCTAGTCCCCACCCTATTTCTTTAAGTGTTGAAGTCCTTGAATGTATAAATTGGGTAAAAATATTTACCTATAGAAGATCCATTTGAGCAGTGAAAAAAAGTACTATTTTTATAAGGTGATACATAACTAAACATTCATTTATCCAATCAATATTTATTCTAGTGAAAGGGGGAGTTGAGAGGGTCTATTTTCAGATCATTCTACATATTGATAATAATAACAACTACACTTTTAACAATTTATACTTACTAAGTTTTTCCTTTATATTAGACACACATTTAGCATGTCCTAATTTCATCTTTAAAATTTCTATGAAGTTTTGATTATTTCTTTGGTACTGAAGTAGAACGTAAAACAAAGAGAGAATAAATAAATTTCTCAGGGTCACACAGCTGGCTAATTCATCAGCAGGATTAATTTCAGCAAGTAAGTAGGTGGTTTTAAATCATCAGTAAATTATTTTTAATTTAGGAGGGCACAATATGTCAAAACACAAAGCTTTAAATATACTTTTATCAGTCTGCCTCCAAAGATCTATCTGATTTGCCTTGTTATCAAAGCAATGTTAAAAAAGGATTATTTAAGTGTATAGTATTAGTCCTGGTATGTTTATGATCCCTACTTTCAAAGTTTTATCCTGCCACCTTTGGCCATTATACTAGTTGACCAAGCTTCCAAACACAGACAACAGTCTAGGAAAGCAAATAGTCTTTCTTTTTAGCTGAAGCGTCAGCCTTAAATCACCATCTCATAAACTATTCTATTGGACCAGAGTGGAAATATGTCAGCTCTATCTATATCTTTTGCTCTTCTTCATAGGTTTGGAGCCAATCCTATGACGAATGGAGCCATTCTAAATCATCCATTCTTTATTCTAGAAATCATCTCGGTTATACTTGGATAAAAAAAGATGGGGATGATCAACCTAGAAGATACTCCCAACTGCAATTACTTTTCCAGAGTCATGAGGTGGATGATAGAAAAAGAGTATCCGACACAGTTGCATTTATAATCTGCATATGTTGTACACTGGAACCTCTAACTCCAAAGGAAGGGCCCAGTTTGTGTTATTTTAAGGACTCTATGCTTCCCTAAATCCATCTCACAGTGTTTTATATTTTAGGAATGTCACAGGGATTTGAAGGACAGCTGTGAGCACATTATACTGTGTGACCTATTAGTATTTCCCCTCAATTTCTCTCTCTTCTCATGGGAACCAGGTCAAATTTGGTTTGAAATAACTTAATGAAATAACTCAATTGAGATTTTTAGAATGGTAGTGGCTGCAATTTTTGCTGAATTACTCATATAAATAAGAAATCAGGGACTTCCTTGGTGCTTTGTGGTTAAGACTCAGAGCTCACACCATAGGGGGAACAGGTTTAGGGAACTAAGAACTAAGATCCCACATATCATGCAGATGAAGCCAAAAAAAAAAAAAAGAAAAGAAAATATACCAAACACACTAACTATGCTATATAGCTATTTGAACATCAGCTTATTTTAAGAGCAAGTCATAGATATTCTGTTTACTTTGTTGCAATACCCTTTCTGCCTTTTTTCACCTGGCTAACTCATATATCTCAATTTCAAGAGATCATCATCTCCTCTTAAGAGCGTCACTCAGAACAAACTATGAACAAAGCTAGTGGAGGTGATGGAATTCCAGTTGAGCTATTTCAAATTCTAAAAGATGATGCTGTGAAAGTGCTGCACTCAATATGCCAGCAAATTTGGAAAACTCAGCAGAGGCCACAGGACTGGAGAAGGTCAGTTTTCATTCCAATTCCAAAGAAAGGCAATCCCAAAGAATGCTCAAACTACCACACAACTGCACTCATCTCACACGCTAGCAAAGTAACGCTCAAAATTCTCCAAGTCAGGCTTTCAGTAAGTGAACCGAGAACTTCCAGATGTTCAAGTTGGATTTAGAAAAGGCAGAGGAACCAGAGGTAAAATTGCCAACATCTGTTGGATCATCAAAAAAGCAAGAGAGTTCCAGAAAAACATCTACTTCTGCTTTATTGACTATGCCAAAGCCTTTGACTGTGTGGATCACCACAAACTGTGGAAAATTCTTCATGAGACGGGAATACCAGACCACCTAACCTGCCTCCTGAGAAATCTGTATGCAGGTCAGGAAGCAATAGCTAGAACCGGACATGGAACAATGGACTGTTTTCAAATAGGAAAAGGAGTACGTCAAGGCAGTATATTATCATCCTGCTTATTTAACTTTTATGCAGAGTACATCACAAGAAATGCTGGGCTGGATGAAGCACAATCTGGAACCAAGATTGCAGGGAGAAATATCAATAACCTCAGATATGCAGATATCACCGCCCTTACGGCAGAAAGCAAATAGGAACTAAAGAGCCTCTTGATGAAGGTGAAAGAGGAGAGTGAAAAAGCTGGCTTAAAACTCAACATTAAAAAAAATAAGACCGTGGAATCCGTTCCCATCACTTCATGACAAATAGATGGGGAAACAGTGAGAGACTTTATTTTGGGGTGCAGCAAAATCACTGCAGATGGTGATTGCAGCCATGAAATTAAAAGACACTTGCTCCTTGGGAGAAAAGCTATGGTCAACCTAAACAGCATATTTTTTTAATTAAAAGGTTTAAATTAAAAATTAAAAGTTTTTAAATTAAAAAGCAGAGATATTACTTTGCTAACAAAGGTCTGTCTAGACAAAGCTTTGGTTTTTCCGGTAGTCATGTATGGATGTGAGAGTTAGACCATAAAGAAAGCTGAGTGCCGAAGAATTGATGCTTTTGAACTGTGGTGTTGGAGAAGACTCTTGAGAGTCCCTTGGACTGCAAGGAGATCAAACTAGTCAATCCTAAAGGAAATCAGTCCTGAATATTCATTGGAAGGACTGATGCTGAAGCTGAAACTCCAATACATTGGCCATGATGCAAAGAACTAACTCATTGGAAAAGACCCTGAGGCTGGGAAAGATGGAAGGCAGGACAAGAAGGGGATGACAAAGGATGAGATGGTTGGATGGCATCACTGACTCGATGGACATGAGTTTGAGCAAGCTCCAGGGGTTGGTGAAGGACAGGGAAGCCTGGCATGCTGCAGTCCATGGGGTGGCAAAGAATCAGACACGACTGAGTGACTGAACTCATCTCCTCTAGGAAGCCTCCCCTAGACCTTAGGTTGAGCCAGTTATCCCTAATCAGTGCTTCCAAACTACCTTAAACTTATTTCTGATCATGTTACCTATGTTCATTTAAAAAATTATTACAACAAAGAGCCACATATAATAAACTACTGAACTTACCACAAAACTGCTGTTTCATACATTACTTTATATCCTTTGGGTTTCCTGAGTAACTCAAACGGTAAAGAATCTGCCTGCAATGTGGGAGACCTGGGTTTGATCACCAGTTTGGGAAGATCTCTCGCTCGTGAAGATCCCCTGGGGAAGGGCATGGCAACCCACTCCAGTATTTCTGCCTGGAATTCCATGGACAGAGGAGCCTGGTGGGCTACAGTCCATGGGGTTGTAAGGAGTTGGACACGACTGAGTGGCTTTCACTTTCTTTTTTTTTTTTTTAATATCCTTTACATAAAATTTTTGTGAGATATATCTTCAGTACTATAAAAAGCTCTTCTTTCTTCTGAAAAATTCATGATTCCTCTTTTCTGATAATGAGGATGATATAACTGATTATGTAAGCTCTTTTGTATGGAAAAGGTGAGATTCTGATAAATATTTAAAAAACAAAATGTAGATGAAGAAGGCAACCTTCTAGTAAATTCTCTTATCTATAGCAAAGATGAATTATTAAATCAGTATCTCTGGTTTGTTTCTCTTTTTAGTTTAGGTTCTTTGTTTTTTTGAAGTCAACTGCATCAGTTTAGACCTGTTTAAATATTCTTACTGAATCTGTTTTCAGTATGGAAAGGGTTATTAAACCTGAAATTGTATTCCAAGGACTTAATTAAATACATTTGGGCTCCGGAAGCAACGCTTCATGATTATCTTCCTTCCAAGTCGTTTGCACTAATCTTTTTTTCCCCCCTCAAATGCTACATGCAAGTTTCCTTTTGCTGACCTTCCCAGCAAACACATATATGAATTCTTCATATTTTGCAACTGCAGCCCTGAGATGCAGGGGGTGGGGGTGGGGAGTTGTTGGTGTTTCTGCTCTGTCATTAAATTACTCCTAAGCATGTCACTGATTTTTTGTGATTTCCCATTATTTTGCTTCTCTATTTTTAAAAAAATCAGTACTTAATTTGCTATAAGTCCTTTCGAGTGTATGAATAACATTTATCAACATAGCTGTGTGATGACAGAATTCAAGCTTTGAAATTCAGAAGCAGAGATCTGAAGATCTCTATTATACGCAGATCCAAAGATCCATTTTGGGGTACTGCAAAAAATGTTGTTAGTTTTTGATCTTTGTCATACTGCACAGATGTTATATCTTGAAACATACAGGCAACTATAGATGAGGAAAAATGTGAAAGCATTACAAAGAAATGAACATGCATTTTAGAACTAAACCTAGTGATGGACAGATTGCCTGGTAGGGGAAAGAATACAAATATATCCCGCCAAGAGAACATATTCTTCAGGAAGTCATCCCTCACTCACCCAAAACATTGTTGACAGTGAATATCATTTTCCCTTGTGATTAGGCAGTGTTCTCATGAACACTATCAAATCAGATCATGAATTCTCTTGGAAGTGCCTGAGAGATATATTCATTCATTCATTCATTCAAATATGTGTTTATTGGGACTTCCCTTGTGGTCCAGTGGTTGGGAATCTGCCTCCCAGCACAGGGTACATGGGCTAGATTCCTGGTCCAGGGAGATTCCACATGCTCTGGAGCAACTAAACAGGTTCACCACAACTACTGAGGCTGTGTGCCCTTGAGCCTGTGCTCTGCAACAAGAGAAGCTGCCGCAGTGAGAATCCCATGCACCGCAACTAGGGAATAGCCCCTGCTCACCTTCGGGGCTCAGCAGCGAAGAATCAGTGCAACCAAAAAGAAATAAAGAAATTCAAAAAAAAAATATGTATTGTCAAATGCCCACTTTTTGCCAAGCTCTTTTCTACAACCAACAAGGATTCCTAGTTAGAGGTGACAGATAATAACAATAAATGGAATAAATAAGTAACGTATATGACTACCATGAAAAGTAGAATGAAATAAATTAGAAGAGGATAAGGAAGATAGAAGTGCAGGGCTGTTTGTAGAATTTACGTGAAATGTCTCAAGAAGGAGACATGTGAACAAAGGTTTGATGGAGGTGTGAGGACATTAGTATTAGGATAGAAAAGTTGTTAGTAAAGATGTGTCAAAACCATCATGTTATGACAAGAGAGAAAAAAGCAAAAAACCAAAAAACTCCAAGTCATTCTGACTCAATTTTACCTTCAGTTCTGAATGTTTCAAAGTAATGGCAGCCCTAAGTGAAGACAAGTAGGTTTCTGATTAGTTTTCAGCTCCAAACACAATCTTCATTTAAGGTCAAGGAGAGGTGGTTGTCTCATACACCCCCTTTAGTTATTACGAGCTGGAGCAAAAATGCAGTAGACGACCTTGGGCGTATAGACAACTCACACCACATAAATGTGATATACATTAGATATCCAACATTAGATGCTCAAAGCAGGTACCAAGGCTTGACAGTTCATACAACACTTTCCAGGAGATTCAATAACAATACATCAAGATGCAATCTCCTCCAGGACAAATTCATCCTTCCCAAGATGCCAGAAATCTTTTATCTGCTTCCCAGTGCCTGAAGCAATATATCAAAGAGTCATGAAAATGCCATGAATGTGAAAGTAATTTTAATGAATCAAAGACGGAAGGCAACATGTCCACAGATGTGTAGTTTAGGAACTGTGATCAAGCTGAGACAATTCAGCTTACTCAATGGGGAGGTGACAGTTGATAAAGTAAATCACAGTTAAAGAGATCATATCATCTGAAAGTATGAGATTAATAGATTCAAACACAGAGACTTTTTGAAATGTGTTTCAGATAGCTGTTGATGTTGTTTAACACATCCCCAAGGTCAACTAGATGCCGGGGCCTTCAATTACTGACAAAATTTCAGCAATGTTCAGTCTTCCGTTCTTCTTTGGTCTGACTTAGACTGTATGTCCCTTTATTCTTTTAATGAATGAGATAGAAAACTACTATTTTTAGAACATGTTACACATGTTCTAAACATGTCAGGCACCATATCAGATGCTTTTACGTGTATCATCTCATTTAATTCTCACATTCCGATGTGTATGTGTGTGCTTATGTAGGAAGATGGGGAAGCAGAGGGAAGAGTTGCTACATTTTATAGGAGTGCAGAGCTGTTAGAGACTGCTCTAAATTCACTAAGAAATATTAAGGCCTGGATTCTGCTCAGGATTTCTAGCTCTGTTAAGCCATCTGCTACTCAGCAGGACCACTATAATAACGACTATTTCCATAGCATCTTATTGTTTATATTACATTCATACTTTGATTATATATCGTGATCCTAAGATCATTCTAGTTAGTTAGTTTTCTTCAAAGTTATCAAAATGCACTAAAGCCACATGTCTATCTTTTCAGTATAAGCTCTCATAAACTACATTTGCCTCTATTAAACTACAAATGCCTCTTTATATTTGCCTCTATCTCAAGATGAGGAAAGAGACAGCATTTTCAGTGAATATAATAAAAACAAAGAATAGCAAATTACTTCACTTCTCTAAGAGTGTTTCCTCAACTATAAAATGAGGATAATAATATCTATCTACTTAACTATCTCATAGGATTGTTGTAAAGTGTGATAATACTGTGTATATGAAAGAGCTTTAAAAATTATTTGTAATAATGCATTATATCAATGATACCTTTATAATACACTTTCTTCTTGATTTTCATTGCTTTTCTTTTTTTTTTTCATTGCTTTTCAACTTACATAAATATATGCTTGATATCAAAATTTTATAATGTATCAAAATACATACAGTAGGAAGTAAAAATTCCATTTCACCCTTATCTTTCTCAATACGACTAATTTTCCTTTCCAAGAAGTGATAATGATTACTAGAAATACTTGTTCTTGCAAATCTTTTACTATTCATTTATATTCATGAATTTAAACGTATTTATTTTTTCTAAATACATATTAATCAAATATATTTTACTTTACTTATATTTATTTTTTGTTTACTTTTGTTAACAACATGTCTTTGGATAGTTGTGTGGTAACGTAGTATTTTATAATGGATAATTAAGGTATTTCTATTGTGTGCTCGTGTTTCTATAACGTCCTCCTGCCTTCAATCTTTCCCAGTAGGAGGACATTATAATGCTTGTGTGTCTATAATGAACACTCTTTAACACACACATATATCTTCCTGTACTAGTAAGTATATTTTACTAAGTTAAACTCCTGTAAGTGGAGTGTCTGGTCAAAGAGCATATTAATTTCAATAGTATGGTCAAAAAATCTCCCAATAAGGCTGTGCCGTATTATACATTCTCTGACAGTATACAAGCATCTAATAGTACACAAGCATCTTTTTTTGGATATTTGCAAACATTAGTTATTATCAATGTTTATTTTTGCCTATCCAATGAGTGAAAAAGTCACTGCTACTTTCATTGTCATTTACCCTATTATCCATGCGGTGTTGCATATTTTAATGTATATGCTATTGGCTAACTGTATTTTTTTCATGAAATATGCTTTTTTGTTCTGTCCATTTTCCTGCTGCATTGTTGCCTTTTCCATAGTTTATAGACACTCCGTATACTATGGCCATATTTCTCCTTTTTATTTTATACAAAGATCTTATTCTAGGCTGTCACTTTTGTTTTTGTTTACAGTATCATTCACAGAAAGAAGTTTCATATGTTTACATATTTAAATCTGTTAGTCTTTCCATTTTTGGTTTCTGCTCTTCTGTCTTGCTTAACGTCTTTTCTACCAAAAATTCTAAAAAGTCTTCTGTGTTTTCTTCTAGTACTACTGTTTTTCCTATTCTTTGTAAGATGTATAGCTAGTTTCTACCTCAAATCATAAATAAAAAGAGAGTTCTGATTGATTAAAGATATATGTATCTATCTATCATCTATCTTTTTAATGTTTCCCACAATGGATAACCAATTGTATTCAGTTCAGTCACTCAGTCATGTCTGACTTGAAAAGCCATTCATTCTCCACTGATTTGGAATCACTTTTACCATATAATTAATCCTCACACCTACATAAGTTTGGTTTTGGATGACACTCTAGTCTTCATTTTGCCTTGTGATTATCTTCTTGTCTAGCTCCAATCCATAAGACTATATGTGTGTATATTGTTGATCAGTCTCCACGTCTTGTGTGACTCTTCACAACCCTGTGGACTGCAGCACGCCAGGCCTCCCCATCCCCCACCATCTCCTGGAGTTTGAGCAAGTTCATGTTCATTGCTTCGGTAATGAAATACATGTATATTATGCAATTGTAATAAAGGGGTATTTATACTTTGGCCACCTGATGTGAAGAGCCAACTCATTGGAAAAGAACCTGATGCTGGGAAAGACTGAAGGCAGGAGGAGAAGGAGACGACAGAGGATGAGACGGTTGGATGGCATCAATGACTCAATGGACATGAGTTTGAGTAAACTCTGGGAGATGGTAGCCTAGCATGCTGCAGTCCATGGGGTCGCAGAGTTGGAAGTAACTTAGCAACTGAACAAATATTCTTTCTCTTAATACTATAAACATATTTTCATGTTTCTAAGTAGTTTTTCTTAATTATTATTATTATTAAATATTTATTTGGCTGCACTGAGTCTTAATTGCGGCATGTGGGATCTAGTTCCATGAGCAGGGATCGATATCGGGCCCCTTGCATTGGAAGTGTGGAGTCTTAGCCACTGGACCACCAGGGAAGTCCCTCTTAATTATTACTTGAGTGGCTATAATCTATTGTTTAGATGTACTGTCCCTTATTTCTCCCCTATTCTTGGACACTTTTATTGTTTGCTTCTAAAGAGACTGCTGCAATGAAGAGTTTTGTTCTCTTTCCCTCCTTCCTGCCCTCCCACCCTCTCTCGTTTAATTGGCAAATCCTTAATAGTAGAATTACTGCATAAATTGGCGTGAATATCTTTATGGATTTTGTCACATCTTGCCATATTACTAACATGATTTCTTCAGTTTTCAATGTTCTCAGTCATATATGATTTTATTTATTTCACTGTAGTCTTCTCAGTATTGAGTGTTACTTCTCAAAAACGTTGAATAATTTAGTAAACTATTACCTCAAGTTGCCCTGATAATCCTATATGAAGCTGGTTATCTGTCCCATTGTTCTGAATGCATCTTGTTTATTATATATCACAGCTATATAATAATTGCTCTTTAAATAATAACAATAAAAACTTAATCTGTATTGTGAGCTTGAAAATGACATACAATCTTTGATTCCTTCATGCTTCTATTTGTTAACTCACTATAATAGGCAACATATTGTGGACTATGGGATAATTGAGTGCCAGGCCAATAAAGTCCAATTTTAGACATTTACTTTTCTGGCGCTCTGTGGCTATGGAGCAAAATAATCCCCAAATTAAATGACATATAATGACCTTTTGTTATGGTCACATATTTTCCATATTTTCAACAGGGCACAGAGGGCATAACTTTTTTCTCTTTCACTATAACTGAATAGCTCAAAGGCTAACAGAGATTTAATGGCTGGGGGCTAGAATCAGTTGAATGCTTATTCACTCACATTTCTTGCAGTTGATGCAAAATGCTGGCTAGAGCTTTAGCCATCTATGTTGGCTAACAGCTGGAACATCTCCATGTGACTTCCCCAACTGGGTCGGTTCCAAGGGCAAGTATCTTGAGAGAGAAAGTCAGGTAGAAACCACATCTTTCATGACGTAGCTCAGAAGTCGCAAAACGTCACTTATTTTGGTAGTCATAATCTCATCTAGATTTAAAAGCAGAGAACACAGCCTCCCTCTCTTGATGGAGAAGTATTAACATCACATTGTAAGAAGGGGGAGTGGGATAGGTTTACTTCTGCCACAAAATTTGGAAAATATTATCCGCCACATTTGTCATTGCATTTCAACATTTTGCTCTTCTTTTTGACTGATTTTGTAAAATATTTACATTTATGGATACACTTGTCTTTTATTTTTTAATTGACATATAGTTGATTCACAGTGCTGTACCAACTTCTGCTATACGGAACTGCTGCTGCTGCTAAGTCACTTCAGTCGTGTCCGACTCTTCACGACCCCGTGGACTGCAGCCCACCAGGCTCCTCCATCCGTGGGATTTTCCAGGCAAGAGTACTGGAGTGGGTTGTCATTGCCTTCTTCGCTATACGGAACTACTTGTCTTGAAAGACACAGATTCACATTCTACATTTGCACTGTAGTTCTGTTAATACCATTTATGGTGTTTTCTGAACTATTTATTCTACTGCCTTTTATTCTTTACTCAAAATAATATTTAACAACATTCAGATGTTACTGTGGATTCTGCTCTATTGTAGGGAGCTCTCTTTTGTTGTTCACTTAGCTTATAAGGAGAGCTGGTCATAATTTTAGCTCTATGTCAATTTATGGTTAGTGTCAAACTGGCCAAAGACTCAAGGAAGGGGAAAAAATCAGATTGGAAGACTGATAACAAGCAAACCTAGGAAGAAATTGTAGATTGACATTTTGGAATGGGTCCAGAGTGTGAAAATTTTTATTCTATGAAAATGCCCACCCAGAAGAACCTACAAGAGAAGAGGCCCTAATAATCTAACAATAAGATGATCTATTTTTAGAATGTATTCATTTTTAATTGAAGGATAATTGCTTTGTGGTGTTGTGTTGGTTTCTGCCATACATCAACATGAATCAGCCGTAGGCATATCTATGTTCCCTCCTTCTTGAACCTTCCATCCCACCCCTCTAGGTTGTCACAGAGCACCCGGTTGATTTCCCTGGGTCACATAGCACATTCCTACTGGCTATCTATTTTGCATATGATAATGGATGTTTCCAAGCTACTCTCTCAATTCGTCCCACAGTCTCCTTCCCCCACCGTGTCCACAAGTCTGTTCTCTATGTCGGTGTCTCTACTGCTGCCCTACACATACGTTCATCAGTACCATTTTTCTAGATTCCGTATACATGTGTGTTAATATATGATATTTGTTTTTCTCTTTCTGACTTACTTCACTCTGTATAACAGACTCTAGATTCATCCACCTCACTAGAAGTGACTCAAATTCATTCCTTTTTATGACTGTGTAATATTCCATTGTATACAGTGAAGGACAGGGAAGCCTGGCATGCTGCAGTCCATGGAGTCGCAAAGCGTCAGACTAGCTTAGTGACTAAACGGCAACAATATATGTACCACAACTTCTTTATCCATTCATCTGTCGATGGACAACTAGGTTTCTTCCATGTCCTGGTTATTGTAAATAGTGCTGCAATGAATATTGGGGTACATGCATCTTGTTTCAACTATGGTTTTCTCAGGGTATATGCCCAGTAATGAGATTGCTGGGTCATATGGTAGGATTCCTAGTTTTTAAAGAAATCTCCATACTGTTCTCCATAGGGGCTGTATAAATTTACATTCCCACCAAAATTGCAAGAGGGTTCCCTTTTCTCCACATCCTCTCCAGCATTTATTGTTTGTAGATTTTTTGATGATGGCCATTCTGATCTGTGTGAGGTGATGTATCATTGTAGTTTTGATTTGCATTTCTCTAATAATAAGCAATGCTGAGCATTTTTTCATGTGTTTATTAGCCATCTGTATGTCTTCTTCGGAGAAATGTCTGTTTAGGTCTACAAGATGACCTATTTTGTGGCTATTAGTGAGAGCTTTCTTTTCTTAGCAACCTGGTACTTGTTCAATGAACTTATAAAAAAATACGGCAGGAATCTAAGCTAAAGATGGACTGACCAACATGGACTTTATTTTTGAACAAAGCTTATCTAGTGACCCCTACTGCTGAATGCCTAACCAACCAATAGCAAAGATTAATGCTGAGTTTTCAATATGGTATCATACTTGGAAGAGAGCAACTGGTCACCTAGTATAAACGGTCTACATTACTCATAGCAATTATGAAGCGGCAACTATTTGCCTTCAGAAGAACATATATTAATACTTACTCTGTCTAGTTGTTGTTGTTATTTACTTGCTAAGTTGAGTCCAACTGTTTTGCCATCCCATGGACTCTTTTGCAACCCCAGGGACTGTAGCCTGCCAGGCTCCTCTGTCCATGGATTTCCCAGGCAAGAATACTGGACGGGTTTCCAGTTCCTCCTCCAAGGGATCTTCCTGACCCAGGGATCAAACCTGCGTCTCCTGCATTGGCAGGCGGATTCATTACCAATGCGCCACCTGGGAAGCCCAGTCTGTTTAATCTGGATGCTTAATTTTATTTTCTCTGTCTGTCATGCTCTTGCCCAGCACCAACATCCTCAGAAGTAACAAAAGCCTTATTTGCTACCATCCCACATAACACTGCATTTGAATAATGGGCTCATTTTACAGCTAAAGTGGGACAGTGGGTAATTTCCATCAGATTCAGGGTATTACCATGTTCTGTCAAACAGAAGAAGCTGGTATTATTATAGAATAGTGAATATATAGTGAAGACTCACTTATGACACTGTCCAAGGAACTATATCTAGAAGACTGATGTTCTTTCATATAGAATACAACACATTCTCTGAGACAGCTTCCAGTATATGGTGCACTTTCCCTCATTGACACACATGGGTCTGTAACTCAAGGCATAGAAGTGAGAGTGGTTTCACTCACTGTTATACCTAACTATCTACTTGAATAATGTTTGCTTCCATCTCCTTTTTGTGCTTAGGTGGCCTAGAGGTATTAACACTCAAGAGATGAACAGTTTCACAGGGGCCATAACAATGGTCTCACCAAAGTGGAATTTGATTGCTCTCAGATCATTTTAATTGTCCCCAATATCCATTTCCTTCCTCTTGCACAATTAAAATTATTTTAAAAAATTGGACCAATGGACACTAAAATGGACAGGATTCTAAGATCAATCACAGATTCTTAACACTGGTGTACAGATCTTGTAAAACCCCTCACCCTGAGTATGGCCGGATTTGTGAATGTGGTGAGATTTCACTCCTGTGAAAGATTGCATTACTTGGCAAAAGCGCGGGTATTTTGCAATAATCTGAATTAGCTTGTAAGCAGATTGTCCCAGTCAAGTCTTCAGGTGAGAAGAAAATCTGGTTGACATTTTGACTTCAGTTTAGTGAGATCCTGAGCAAAATACCCAGTGAAATCTTGCCAAGACTCCTAATCCACAAAAACTGTGAAAGTGTCAGTTGCTAGTGTCCTATTCTTTGCAACCCCACGGACTGTAGCCCGCCAGGCTCCTGTGTCCATGGGATTCTCCAGGCAAGAATACTGGAGTGGGCAGCCAATGCCTTCTCCAGGGGATCTTTCCAACCCAGGGATCAAACCCAGGTCTCCTGCGTTGCAGGCAGATTCTTTACTGTCAGAGCCACCAGGGAAGCCCCTCAAAAACTGTGACATAATAAATATGTGTCAGGCTAGGCTACTAAATTTATGATTACTTGTTATACAACAATAGAAAATGAATAAATGCATATATTTAAATGCTGTACTTCTAAGTTCCTCTTGCAGTAAGTGCTTGATCTGTGACTAAGTTCTGGCCCAGACAGGAGCTGAATTCAACTGTGTAACTTCTGAATCATCAGAAAGGTAAATAATGGCCATACTTTTAATCCTTTGGAACACAAGAGGAATTGCTGGATCATATGGTAGTCCTGTTTGTATTGACTTATTTTTTTGTGGTAAATATACATAACACAAAATTTACTATCTTAACAATTTTTAAGTATATAGTACAGTGGTGTCCGCTCTATGTATTCATTGTATAAGAGATGTCTAGAAATTTTTTCATCTTGCAAAACTGAAACTCTGCACCCCCTGAACATTGACTCCCTTTTCCCCATCCCTCCCAGCCCCTGGCAACCACCATTCTATTTTCTGTTTCTAAGAAGCTGACTACTTTATTTGCCTCATGTAAGTGGAATCATACAATATTTGTCTTTTTGTGACTAGCTTATTTCATTTTTCATATTTCAATATATAGTATCCTCAAGGTTCATCCATGTTATATCATATGATAGAACTCATTTCCATTTTAAGCCTAAATAGTATTCCATTACATATATGTATAACATATTTGTTTAGTCATTCATCTGTTGACGGGCATTGGGTTGCTGCCACCTCTTGACTATCGTACATACTGCCACTATGATATAGGTGTACAAATACATCTTTGAGATCCCACTTTAAATTATTTTGCATATATGTCCAGAAGCGGGATGCTGGATCATGCATGTGTACATGCTAAGTCTCTGTAGTCATGTCTTACTCTTTGCAACTTTATGGACTATATAGCCCACCAGGCTCCTCTGTCCATGGGATTCTCCAAGCAAGAATACTGGAGTGGGTTGCCATGCCCTCTTGGTCTGGTAGTTTTGCATTTAATTTTTTGAGGAACCTCCAATATTGTACTGACCCATTTTAGAACCCCATCAATAGTGCACAGAAACATTCTGATTTCTCCATATCCTTACCAATATTTGTTACTTGGGGAGTTTTTAATAGTAGCCATCTCAGTGGGTAAGAAGCAGAATCTCACCATGGTTTGGATTTATAGTTCTCCAGTGATTAGTGAAACTGAGTGTCTTTTCATATGCTTGTTGGTCACTTATACCTCATCTTTGGAGAAACATTCAAGCCTTTTGCCCATTTTGTAACAGGATTTTTTGTTGTTGTTAATTGGTAAGTGTTCTTTATGTATTCTTTAAATGTGCTGGGTATTGTTGTCTGTGCTTTTGAATTCACTTCTAAGGAAACATTGCCATTTCTTGATGCTAGCCTATCACATATTTTCTGCTTTGCAGAAGTACCTGGAAGACAGTGATCCATTTGTAGCAATATGCAGAAAAAAAGTCTGAATTTTTTTTTCCTTTGCTTTTCATATGGACTGCTATTTCCATGCACTGGAAGCCACTTTTTCTTTCTCAAAGGACTTTTCACAGCTTTTATATTGTTTTCTCAGGTCCCCAGTCTTCTTGTTCCTGCATGACTACGAGGGGCGAGTTGAAGGAGAAAGACAGAGCTCATGTTAATTCACCATTTTGTTAAGAACTGGAAATCCTGACCCTTTTTATTACTTTCTTGTGGTGGAAATGATTTGGTCTGACAGGTCTAATCACAATTCCATGTGTGGGGTGGGGGTTATAGGTTAATATGCTATGCGCTCTCTGCTCTTTACAAGCTATATTAAACAGTAAGAGTGCTTAGAATTCTTTTAAGAATTTTGCAGGTATTTTTTTCACATTTTTATTTTTTTAACACCAAAAATATTTTGTATTGGGGTATAGCTGATTACCAATGTTGTGATAGTTTCAGGTGAAACAGAGAAGGGACTTAACCATACATATCCATGTCCTACTGTATAGCACGTGGAACTCTGCTAAATGTTATGTGTCAGCCTGGATGGGAGGGCGTGTTTGGGGGAGAATGGATACATGCAAGCATTTATATTGTGACAAACTGGTGAAAAACACCTTTCTTGGAAAAATTATAGAGTGATTTAATCAAAAGTACTAGTTGTTGTTCAGTTGCTAAGCCGTGTTCAACTCTTTGCAACCCAGTGGATTATAGCATGCCAGGCTCCTCTGAGAGAAAAGAAGGCCCTCACCCTCCTTGCTATTCTCTGGAACTCTGCATTCAGTTGGGTGTATCTTTCCATTTCTCCCTTGTCTTTCGAATCTCTTCTTTCCTCAGCTATTTGTAAAGTCTCCTCATACAAACACTTTGCTTTCTTGCATTTCTTTTTCTTTGGGATGATTTTGGTCACTGCACAATGTTACAAACCTCCATCCAGGGTTCTTAGATCTAATTCCTTAAATCTATTTGTCACCTCTACTGTATAATCATAAAGAATTTAATTGAGGTCACACCTGAACGGCCTAGTGGGTTCCCCTACCTTTTTAAATTTAAGCCTGAATTTTGCAACAAGGAGCCCATGATCTGAGCCACAGTCAGCTCCAGGTCTTGTTTTTGCTGACTCTACACGGCATCACGTTAATTGCTCAGTTGTATCCAACTCTTTGTAACCCCAAGGACTGTAGCCTGCCAGGCTCCTCTGTCCATGGAATTCTCAAGGCAAGAATACTGTAGCGGCTAGTTATTCCCTTCTCCAGGGCATCTTCCTAACCTAAGGATTGACCCTTAGTCTCCTGCATTGCAGGCAGATCTTTACTGTCTGAGCCAACAGGGAAGCCCATAATCAATGTGATTTCGGTAATCTGCCAATCCCATTTGTCTCCTGGAAATTTGGGGGAGGGTCATTAAATTTAGTGGGCTTCCAGAGTAAAAAGGGATTTGACCAAGAAGTTTATAGAAGTACACTAAGCAAAGGAACTTTTGTTACCAGTCTTCAAGGAGCATTTAACTCACAGGCTTGCTGTGAAGATTACATGAATTATTCATGAAGAATCACAGAATAGTGATTAAGAAGATAGGCATCAGAATTAAGTAGACCTAAACTGTGCTTCATGTGACCCTAAAATGTTTAAATTCCAAAGCTTCAGAAATGTTTTCATCTGTAAAATAATAACATCTTAACAATAGATTGCTTAGAATTTTTTGAACCATTTCATGGAAAATACAGAAACTTTGCAGCTACATAGTTCCATTTACAATGAACCCCTGACAGTTTCTACACACAAATTTTTATATATATTACAAAGTATTACAAACTCCATTAGAAAATGCTGCAATTTTTGCTTTAAAAAGTCGTGTATTTTAAAGAAATTAAAAGGGAAAATAGTCTTTTATATTTGACCTAGTCTTCACGCTGAATGTTCAGTTTCTCTAGATATCATTTCTCTTTAGCCTGAAGTATTTCCTTTAGCATAGCTCGTAGTGTATGTCTCCTGGCAACACATTCTCTTAATGTGTTTCATCTAAAAATGTCTTTATTGCATCATCATCCTTGAAAGGTGTTTTTGTTATATTGCCTTTTTCTTTAGACACTCTAAAGATTTTGCCCTGCTGTTCTCTATCATCCATAATATTTGCTGGGAAATTTGTGATTCTTAGAATTGTGGTTCCCTATGTGTAATGTGTCTTTTTTTCTAACTGGTTTTTAGCGTTTCAATTATGATGTGTCTGTCTGTTGTGCTGCGCTTAATTGCTCAGTTGTGTCCGACTCTTTGCGATCCCATGGGCTGTAGCCCACCAGGCTCCTCGGTCCATGGGGATTCTCCAGACAAAGATACTAGAGTGGGTTGCCATGCCCTCCTACAGGGGATCTTCCCAACCCAGGGATCGAACCCAGGTCTCCTGCATTACAGGTGAATTCTTTACCATCTGAGCCACCAGGGAAGCCCATGATGTGTCTATAGTGTTCTTTGAATTTATCCTGTTTTGTGTTTTCTGAGCATCTTGAATCTTTAAAATTTATGCTGTTGGCCAAATTTTGGTAACTTTTGGCTAGTTTCCTTAGTTTTCCCTGCCTAAATTTTTCTACTTCTGGAACTCCAATTATTTGTATGTTAGACCTTTCCACATGTCTCTTGGGTTCTGTTAATATTTTTTCAATCTTTTTTTCCTCTTGCTTTTTCATATTGGATAATTTCTGTTGATTTATTCAAGTTTCTGATATTTTTCTCTGTTGAATCCATTCTACTGTTAGGCCCACCCAGTGAATCTTTTTATTTCAGGTACTGTATTTTTCCTAAAATTTCCATTTGAATCTTTTATATATATATATAAATATATAAAAGATATCCTCTGTGGATATCTTTTATATATTTATATAGGTATATTTACACATATATATACACTGATATATATATATATATATATATATATTTGGTCTCTCTGCTGAGTTTTACTATCTTTTCATTGATTACAGTGTATTGTCCTTTATTTCACTGAGCACAGTTCAATATTAGCTGTTTTTAAATCACTTTCTAATAGTTCCAATATCTTTGTCACCTGGAATTTAGCTTTTTTACTTTTTCCTTTGAGACTAGGCAGTATTGGCACTGTGTGTGTGTGTTCAGTCGTGTCTGACTCTTTGCAACCCCATGGACTGTAGCCCGCCAGGCTCCTCTGTCCATGGGATTTCCCAGGCAAGAATACTCAAATGGGTTGCTTTGTTCTTCTCCAGGGGATCTTCGCAACCCAGGGCTTGAACCCACATCTCCTGCATTGACAGGAGGATTCTTTACCTCTGTGCCACCTGGGAAGCCATTGAGACTAGGTCCCACTTTCTTAATAGGTTAAAGTCAAGAAATTCTGATTTGTCTTTGGCATTTATGAAAACTGTTGGAGTCTCTGGATTCTGTTTTATTTCTCTGCAAAGCACTCATGCTTCTTCTTCCTTTTTTTTTTTTTAAATCAAGAAATAAACTTTGAAAAAAACTGAAAATTTTGTTTTGCTTGCAGTAATAACTTGTCTTGCTTCAGTTCTTTTAACTGGAAGAATAGTAGGATATTCTATCTTTGGTTCTTTATTCTGAGCTACTTGCATTCTGCCTTTAGGTTATTCAAATGAAAACAGGGTTTTTTAGTGTTAAAAAAATTTTTTTAATTGAATTAAAGACTCTACATTCTATAGTGCTTTACAATTTTCAGAAGTTCACACAATTTCATATAACCTCATAACTCCCCCTTTTCCCTTACCACTATATTGACCCTACCCCATTCTCTCTCCTCACTGATAACCAACCATGTTTATTCTCTGAGTTTGTTAGTCTGCTTTTGTTGTTTTATTCAGTAGTTATATTGCACATAAAAGTGATATCATACAGTATTTATCTTTCTCTGTCTTATTTCACTTAGCATAAGGCTCTCCAAGTCCAGTCATGTTGCTGCAAATTGCAAAATTTCATCTTTTTTATAGGTGAGTAATATTCTGTATCTCATATTTTTTATTCATATCTGATTATGAACTCTTAGGTTGCTTCTATATCTTGGTAATTGGAAGCAAAGCTGCTATGAACACTGCGGTGCATGTATCTTTTTGAATTACTGTTTTCATTTCTTTTGGCTATACACCCAAGAGTGAAACTGCAAGTCTGCATTTGTATAGAGTTTGCTCTCTGGTTCTGTCTTGGAATTCCTGTCTCATTCTCTAGCTACCCTGGGCTTCTCAGGCCAGAAAGATAGTGGGCTTTCTATGATAGTTTTTTCCACCCTGTATTGTACCACGATTTTGGTCTGTCCATAGGTAAAAGCTTTCAAAAATTGGAAATTCACTCTGTGTACGTAACTTACTCCATATTTTGACTTTGCCTGTTTCTGTTCACTCTCTTGACACCTTGGGTAGTTTTTGCTTGTTTAATTGTTTTTGTATTTTGTCTAGAGTTTATAGTTTTTATCTGTGGAAAGGTCAGTCTGTTACGAGCTTACTATTCCTCCATACCAGAAATGAAACTCTTTAAACTAAAATATTAAAAAACTAAGTTTCTAGATAGAAATAATTATAAGGTTTATACATACATGATCTTTCCAAGGATTATGTTTTTTAGAATATGTTTTAGGAGAAGTCTCTTTCTACTTGTCATAAGCTACCATTTTAATTTTACTATGTCAAGATACTTTATTCTGATTTAAGCTGAAGGCACAACCCTATAGATCCAAATCAGTGCCATTCAGATTGTTGTCCACCAACTAGTGCCTGTATATGAAGGTATTTGCTGCCTGTCCACAATGAGGACAGAACTGGGAATATGTGTTTAGAACCTTTCATGCAACTTTTATGGAGTAACTTTTATGCTCATTAAATATAAGAAATGAAGTAGCCATTATAGTCAACAAAAGAGTCCAAAATGCAGTACTTGGATGCAATCTCAAAAATGACAGAATGAACTCTGTTCATTTCCAAGGCAAACCATTCAATATCACGGTAATCCAAGTCTATGCCCGGACCAATAATGCTGAAGAAGCTGAAGTTGAACAGTTCTACGAAGACCTACAAGACCTTCTAGAACTAACACACAAAAAAGATGTCCTTTTCATTATAGAGGACTGGAATGCAAAAGTAAGAAGTCAAGAAAACCTGGAGTAACAGGCAAATTTGGCCTTGGAGTGTGGAATGAAGCAGGGCAAAGGCCAATAGAGTTCTGCCAAGAGAACACACTGGTCATAGCAAATACCCTCTTCCAACAACACAAGAGAAGACTACACATGGACATTCACCAGATGGTCAACACTGAAATCAGACTGATTATATTCTTTGCAGCCAAAGATGGAGAAGCTCTATACAGTCAGCATAAACAAGACCGGGAGCTGACTGTGGCTCGGATCATGAACTCCTTATTGCCAAATTCAGACTTAAATTGAAGAAAGTGGAGAAAACCACTAGACCATTCAGGTATGACTTAAATCAAATCCCTTATGATTATACAGTGGAAGTGAGAAATAGATTTAAGGGACTAGATCTGATAGACAGAGTGCCTGATGAACTATGGATGGAGGTTCGTGACATTGTACAGGAGACAGGGATAAAGACCATCCCCAAGAGAAAGAAATGCAAAAAAGCAAAATGACCGTCTGAGGAGGCCTTAGAAATAGCTATGAAAAGAAGGGAAGCGAAAAGTAAAGGAGAAAAGGAAAGATATTCCCATTTGAATGCAGAGTTCCAAAGAATAGCAAGGAGAGATAAGAAAGCCTTCATCAGCAATCAATGCAAAGATATAGAGGAAAACAATAGAATGGGAAAGACTAGAGATCTCAAGAAAATTAGAGGTACCAAGAGACCATTTCATGCAAAGATGGGTTCAATAAAGGACAGAAATGGTATGGACCTAACGGAAACAGAAGATATTAAGAAGAGGTGGCAAAAATACACAGAAGAACTATACAAAAATGATCTTCACGACCCAGATAATCACAATGGTGTGATCACTTACCTAGAGCCAGACATCCTGAAGTGTGAAGTCAAATGGGCCTTAAGAAGCATCACTACGAACAAAGCTAGTGGAGGTGGTGGAATTCCAGTTGAGCTATTTCAAATCTTGAAAGATGATGCTGTGAAAGTGCTGCACTCAATACACCAGCAAATTTAGAAAACTCAGCAGTGGCCACAGGACTGGAAAAGGTTGGTTTTCATTCCAATCCCAAAGAAGGGCAATGCCAAAGAATGCTCAAACTACCACACAATTGCACTCATCTCACACGCTAGTAAAGTAATGCTTAAAATTCTCCAACCAGGCTTCAGCAATATGTGACCTGTGAACTTACAGATGTTGAAGCCGGTTTTAGAAAAGGCAGAGGAACCAGAGATCAAATTGCCAACATCCACTGGATCATTGAAAGAGCAAGAGAGTTCCAGAAACACATCTATTTCTGCTTTATTGACTATGCCAAAGCCTTTGACTGTGTGGATCACAATAAACTGTGGAAAATTCTGAAAGAGATGGGAATACCAGACCTGCCTCTTGAGAAACCTGTATGCAGGTCAGGAAGTAACAGTTAGAAGTGGACATGGAACAACAGACTGGTTCCAAATTGGGAAAGGAGTACGTCAAGACTGTATATTGTCACCCTGCTTATTTAACTTATATGCAGAGTACATAATGAGAAACACTGGGCTGGAAGAAGCACAAGCTGGAATCAATATTGCCGGGAGAAACATCAATAACCTCAGATATGCAGATGACACCACCCTTATGGCAGAAAGTGAAGAAGAACTAAAAAGCCTCTTGATGAAAGCGAAAGAGGAGAGTGAAAAAGTTGCCTTAAGGCTCAACATTCAGAAAACTTAGATCATGGCATCCGGTCCCATCACTTCATGGCAAATAGATGGGGAAACAGTAGAAACAATGGCTGACTTTATTTCTCTGGGCTCCAAAAAACTGCAGATGGTGATTGCAGCAATGGAATAAAAGATGCTTACTCCTTGGAAGGAAAGTTATGACCAACCTAGAAAGCAGATTCAAGAACAGAGACGTTACTTTGCCAACAAAGGTCCGTCTAGTCAAGGCTATGGTTTTTCCAGTGGTAATGTATGGATGTGAGAGTTGGACTGTGAAGAAAGCTGAGCGCCGAAAAATTGATGCTTTTGAATTGTGGTGTTGGAGAAGACTCTTGAGAGTCCTTTGGACTGTAAGATCCAACCAGTCCATCCTAAAGGAGATCAGTCCTGGGTGTTCGTTGGAAGGACTGATGTTGAAGTTGAAACTCCAATCCTTTGGCAACCTGATGCGAAGAGCTGACTCATTTGAAAAGACTCTGATGCTGGGAAAGACGGAAGGTGGGAGGAGAAGGGGATGACAGAGGATGATGTGGTTGGATGGCACCACCGACTCTATGGACATGGGTGTGGGCAAACTCCAGGAGTTGGTGATGGACAGGGAGGTCTGGCGTGCTGTGGTTCATGGGCTAGCAAAGAGTCAGACACGACTGAGTGACTGAACTGAACTGAACTGAACTGAAATATCAGAAAAAAACTTGGACTGTATTTTACATGCTTTTTGCTATTCTTAAACTTCATTTTTCTAGTAATTATTTTTTCTTGTATTTTAATGAATAGTTTATATTTCTTATACTTTTTCTTATATTTTATAAGTAATGAATTTTTCTTATATTTCTTATATTTACACCATTATTGGTGATGACTTGGAAATTAAAAACAAAAAACAGGCGATTCTCACAGGTAATTTGAAAAACACTGGCCTAGATTTCAAATAAGTAAATAACTTTTGGGAAGGTCTCAAGGTAACTGTTTAGTAGGAGAGATGAGCCTAGACTGTTATTTTATTATAGTGATGGTTCCTAAATGAACCTGGGATAGGCTAAAATGTTCTTTAAAAGATGATGAAACTGAGGTGCAGGAAGTCCTAATCAAGTTGATTTTTGAGGGGGTATATGACACAGTAACATGTCAGAAAAAAATTCAATGCTAATGTAGCTTTCAGCTGAGTTGAAAGTATTCTTTGTTGCTCACTCTGAGAAGTTGCTGTATTACTATTTAAGTTAAAAGCAAAACAGTAAGTTTAGAGGAACAACAAATAATAGCAATATACCCATTTACTGGCCCTGCTGTGCAACCAACTGTGTATAGGAAAACAATCTATTACATGTGTATTTTAATTCACATTTTAGAAATGAGAAAATAGTCTTGGCAAAGCAACTTAATCAAAATTACAGAGCAAGTAAGTGACAGAGTCAGGATTCCAATTGAAATTTGTCTGGTTCCAAAGTCTCTACACTTAACATTACTGTTCTTTATTAATCACCAAATAGACTGCAATACAAATTGCTCCATCATTATGCAGATGGTTTCAAGTTAACATAGTACTAAAAATGAACTTTACTAAAAATTACTTCGCCAACAAAAATCTGTCAAGTCAAAGGTATGGTTTTTCCAGTAGTCATGTATGGTTGTGAGAGGTGGACTATAAAGACAGCTGAGTGCTGAAGAATTGATGCTTTTGAACTGTGGTGTTGGAGAAGACTCTTGAGAGTCCCTTGGACTGCAAGGAGATCCAACCAGTCCATCCTAAAGGAGATCAGTCCTGGGTGTTCACTGGAAGGACTGATGCTGAAGCTGAAACTCCAATGGTTTGGCCACCTGATGCGAAGTGCTGACTCATTGGAAAGACCCTGATGCTGGGAGGAGAAAGGGACGGCAGAGGATGAGATGGTTGGATGGCATCACTGACACGATGGACATGAGTTTGAGTAAACTCCGGGAGTTGGTGATGCACAGGGAAGCCTGGCGTGCTGCAGTCCACGGGGTGGCAAAGAGTCGGACACGACTGAGTGCCTGAAGTGAACTGAAAAAATGAACTGAGTAGCAGAAAGTACAAGGGTTCCTGTCCAAGGATTCATCAGCTTTTACCAAACTTAGATTGGAAAATCCATGTCGAGATATCAGGAGACAGTGAGCCAACAATTTGGAAGACAGGGATTGAAAAGCATTAGCAAGTTTTTTTTTTTTTTCTAATGAATCATTATAGATATTTATTCTTGTTTCTGACTACCTGTTCTCTTTGCCTATCAGAGGAGTACAGTTAAGCTCTCTTTATAGATTATAGAAATAAAAAACAATAGTTGCCATCCAGTACTTGCCAAGCTAGAGAATGGGACAGAAAGGCCAAGTCTTTTTGCTTCAATACACATTCATTCATTGTAAAAAGTACAACAGTGGCAGATTTTATTTCCTTGGGCTCCAAAATCACTGCGGATGGTGATGACAGCTATGAAATTAAAAGACATTTGCTCCTTGGAAGAAAAGCTATGCCAAACTTAGCATGTTAAAAAGCAGAGACATCACTTTGCCAACATAGGTCCACATAGTCAAAGCTATGGTTTTTCCAGTAGTCATGTACTGATGTGAGAGTTGGATCATAAAGGCTGAGCACTGAATAACTGATGTTTTCCAATTGTGGTGCTGGAGAAGATGCTTGAGAGTCCCTTGGACAGTAAGGAGATAAGTCAATCCTAAGTGAAATCAACCCTCAATTTTCATTGGAAGGACAGTCGCTGAAGTTGAAGCTCCAATACTTTGGCCACCTGATGCGAAGAGCTGACTCATTGGAAAGACCCTGATGCTGGGAAAGACTGAAGGTGGGAGGAGAAAGGGACGGCAGAGGATGAGATGGTTGGATGGCATCACTGACACGATGGACATGAGTTTGAGTAAACTCCGGGAGTTGGTGATGCACAGGGAAGCCTGGCGTGCTGCAGTCCATGGGGTGGCAAAGAGTTGGACACGACTGAGTGCCTGAAGTGAACTGAAAAAATGAACTGAGTAGCAGAAAGTACAAGGGTTCCTGTCCAAGGATTCATCAGCTTTTACCAAACTTAGATTGGAAAATCCATGTCGAGATATCAGGAGACAGTGAGCCAACAATTTGGAAGACAGGGATTGAAAAGCATTAGCAAGTTTTTTTTTTTTTTCTTCTAATGAATCATTATAGATATTTATTCTTGTTTCTGACTACCTGTTCTCTTTGCCTATCAGAGGAGTACAGTTAAGCTCTCTTTATAGATTATAGAAATAAAAAACAATAGTTGCCATCCAGTACTTGCCAAGCTAGAGAATGGGACAGAAAGGCCAAGTCTTTTTGCTTCAATACATATTCATTCATTGTAAAAAGTACAACAGTGGCAGATTTTATTTCCTTGGGCTCCAAAATCACTGCGGATGGTGATGACAGCTATGAAATTAAGACATTTGCTCCTTGGAAGAAAAGCTATGCCAAACTTAGCATGTTAAAAAGCAGAGACATCACTTTGCCAACATAGGTCCACATAGTCAAAGCTATGGTTTTTCCAGTAGTCATGTACTGATGTGAGAGTTGGATCATAAAGGCTGAGCACTGAATAACTGATGTTTTCCAATTGTGGTGCTGGAGAAGATGCTTGAGAGTCCCTTGGACAGTAAGGAGATAAGTCAATCCTAAGTGAAATCAACCCTCAATTTTCATTGGAAGGACAGTCGCTGAAGTTGAAGCTCCAATACTTTGGCCACCTGATGTGAAGAGCCAACTCATTAGAAAAGACCTGATGCTGGGAAAGATTGAGGGCAAGAGGAGGAGATGGCAGAGGATGAGATGGTTAGATAGCATCACCAACTCATTGGACATGAATTTGAGATGGTGATGGACAGAGAAGCCTGGCCAGCTGCAGTCCATGGGGTTGCAAAGAGTTGGACAGGACTTAGCAACTGAACAACAACGAACTATAGCTTAGACAGAACACAACTAGGTTAGCTGCTCTTCTGAGGAATATACTTGCAAGTTAATATTTCACTGCTTCTATACCTTGAGACTTTCCTAAAGACATCAGTTACTGTGAGTGTAAATTACATCTAGTTTAAATCAACATAATTCTATTTACCCTAGCAAGGCAGCTTTTTTTAAAAACTACTCATTGTCTTCATTTCTTTCACAGAAATAACCTTTGCATATTTTTATACCGTGTACATGAGGTGACTATGATTCCATCTCAACCAGAGAAATTCCTTTATGATATCCTTTCCATGGCCTTCCTTTGTCCTCTGTGATAGAAAATTACCAGCAGAAGCACTTCCCCTTCACCCAGTTCCTGTTCTCTTATCACAGATTATCCGTTTACACTCCCTTCCTGCCTTGTTGGGGAATTTGAGGGCAGGGAAAGACGGCTAAACCTTTGCCTTCTATCCAATAGCCACTGCATCCAATGGTATATATATCTTTTGCACATTTAACAGTTCCCTCGCCAATTCCTCTTTCGTACCTTTTTGTGTGGACAATGGATTAATGCCAAAGTGGTTTTTCTCCTTCACACACTTCAAAACCACAGAGTTTAATCCAAGCTACAGCAGGACTGATAGTTACAGCTTTTATTTCTTTGTAGTGCCCTTTCTATAAAGGTGGGCCAGGGGTGCAAGGGAAACAGAATGATGAGCAGTCAAATTTTTTCCTACCTGGTTTATACATTCCCTCCTACCCTTACCACACCAATCACACTTGTTCTCAACCCCCTCCTCTCCTGTAGCTATCATGTTTGAAACTGTGCTAGAAACTGCTTACACACACTAGTCCATTTCATCCTAACCACCCTTATGGAGAGGGTAGTAATACTACTTACATTTGAAGGCTTTCTATGTATGAAGGATTGTTTTAAATGTTTAAGATGTATTAACTCATCTAATCTGTGAAGGTGATTTTCCTGTTTTACAGATAAAAAAGTTAATGTTCCATGCCTTGGGTTACACTGCAAATAACTGAGAGAGGCAGGATTTGAATCCACTAACTTTAAAGTAGGCTTTAATTATGATTTAATGAGCAATTACTTAATCATTTTCAGCCCTCGACCTGATGAGTATTTCGCCATCTCACCTGTCACAGTCTCATCCTTTACGCGAACCCGGGTTCAGGTCCTCCCTTCCTCATCCCCCCACGCCTCTCATCCTACGGTCTGCCCACATCCTTTATTATTCTGTCCTCTCCCCCGACCCCCACATTTCCGTCACAATCGTCCCCGTCGTTAAGGTCCTTGTTTCTTTCTTCAGACCCTCGTCCGTAGTACTCGCTGCTTCCTTGATGATTTTTAAAACCGCCCCTCCTCCTGCAGCCCCGGCTCCCGCGGGCCTCAGAGGAGCCTCGGCCCTCAGGCGCCGTCACGCGCTCCCCGGCCCCGGCGGCCGCGCGGGGTGGCGGCGTGCGAGGCGCGCGAGGGCGGGCGGCGCCCCCGGCTCCCGGCAGCGCCCGCGCGGTGCAGGCTGGGGGAACATGGCCGCTTCCGGTCTCCCTGCCGGGCCGGCGCGGGCCTGAGCTCGGACCCTGCCCGTCGCACCCCGCCCTCAGCTCCTCCCGCCGGGCAGCCGTGGCGGTCGCCGCAGGCTTTTCCTCCCGCTGCCCCCGCGCCGCGCCATGGAGAAGAGCTCGAGTTGCGAGAGCCTTGGCTCCCAGCCAGCAGTAGCACGGCCGCCCAGCGTGGACTCCCTGTCCAGGTAACCGCGGCCCGCCGAGCGTCCGAGGGGGATGAAGAGGGGCCCGGGACCCGCTGGACGGCGCCCCACCTCGCGGGCTCCGGGACTGGGAAGCTGCGCCGGAATTCCTTCCCTCAGGCTGGGAACAACTTCTTCCTTCCTCTCTGCGGGTTAGAGGCTGGGAAAGAGGAGGTTAAAACTCTGCGGTTCTTCATCGGCCTTACCTTTTGTATTCTGGCGTTTTTATCCGCGGCTGAGGACGCCTCGGCCCACTGCATCCTCTGATCTCTCATTTCCCTCTTAATTCATTTTTTGGACAGCCCTTCCCCGACTCTGTCCCCTCCCCCCATCTCTTCCCTTTCTCTGGACGACTCTTTTCTGACACCGTTCTCCTGTCTTTTTTCCATCCGTCTTTCAGTCTTCGGTTTTTGGGTTCTTGCCCACCTTTTCCGCTCTTTCCCGTCACTTCACTTACCTCTTTTACGGTTTCCTTGCATTCTGATCTTCGCCCTCCCCCCAGCTTTGCCTTAAAATGTAAGCAAGAGTACCCCCACCGTGAATCTTCCAGCTGAACGTTGTTATTCCTGAGTAATGAGGGATAGTTTTCGTCCGTCCTGGGCTACCGGTTCTCCAGGTTTCCATCTTGTATCAGCTGGGATTTTTTTACCCTGGAATTTTGAGGAGGATTTTACTATGCAGCTTTTCACACAGTTGTCGTGACTGTTAACTTGACGTGTTTCAAAGGCAGTTTTTTCCTTTTGTTTTAAAATAGTAATTTAAATTTTATTTTAAGAAATAATGGAAGACCTGTATTGTTATACTGCTACGTTGAAATCAGGTTCTTTTCTTTTGAAAAAGTCTAGTTATCATTAGTTATTAGATACTAAACCGCTGTAAACGAGCACATGTTTCATTTTTTCCCCCGTGAATAAATTGGCGTTGCTCTCTTTTAATTCTTTTTGGACTCTGCTAAATACGGGTGATACTGACGTTGTTTTCCCTGTTACTCTTCAGGACCTCATTGGGAAGTCAATCATTACCTGATCCCACCTTTCTTTATTAGATTCTCTTCCTAAATGTATTTATAGCCACCTGCCCACCCATTTTATAGTGTTTTTAACAAGCACAGTTTGGTTTAATTGTCTTCTCTACTAGACTATAAGCTACTTGAGGACAAGGATCATATCTTATTGGTTTTCATATCACCATCGTTTAACAGAGACCCTGCCTGTCAGAGGTGCTTAATAAATTTTTTTTTGAATTGTAGATTGAACTATGCTGGAGAGTGATTTTGCATTTGATTATGTACCACTCGTGTGCATTTGTTTCAGGTGTTTTTTAGGTTTATTGCTCTGAAATTTAGGTCTTCCCTGGTGCCTCGGAAGGTAAAGAATCTGCCTGCCATGAAATTTAGAAGGCTGGGGGATTTACACTCAGCTGTAAAATCATTCAGAAAACAGTTTGGAAAATTATAATTTTATGGGAAAGTTACAAATGACAACTATGGCTCAGGATAGAATGTAAAGAAAACAAATGAGACAACTGAAGTAATCTCATCCAAGGGAGGGTTTGGAACCGCAGGAGGCAGCATAGTCTTGTTAGAAAGAAAAGTGCTGGATGTCAGGAGGCTCAGGCTCTTTAGTCCTAGGCTCAGTTAGTCATTTGGCCTGTCTCGTTTAACCTCTCCAGTCTGCAATTTTCTCATATTTTGAAATAAGGCGGGGGAAGGGAGAGTTTATCTAGAACATCTGTAAGGTCCCTTTAAGCTTTCAAAATCTGTCAGTTCTGTATCTTAATGATAATAACCTTTGTTTTGAATTTTTGAAATTACACTAAACGTTTATATCACACAACTAGGTTAGTTTTGCCAATTAAGCACATTTATTTACTAAAAGAAAAAGCCCAACAACTTCAAAGTTTATATGTATATGTTTTAACTTCTTAATGAAACATTAGGTTACATATGAATATGGGAAAGACAAGAATTCGTTGAATTTTTACTGGAGTTTGTTGTCTTCATCCTCTCCAGACAAAACTATAAGTATGGCTCTACTTTCACAGGAAAATGCCGGATTTCATTCCTGTTCTCTGGAAGAGTAGAAAAATAACATTTATTGATAGTCTATAGAATTCATCCTGCTAAATTCTTTCATATCTTTTATTTTGTGAATCATTACACCTATTTGTGGCACTCTTTAATCAACATTATTAGATAGCTGGATTGTAGACACTCGTTAGAAAGCTTAATTTTAAACTTAATTTAGAGTAACAGTCAATCACAGGTGATTCTAATACAGAGGGAGGGTGGACAACTATGGTTACAACAGCAATGTTACCTAACTACCCAGATTAAGTTTATTACTTTTGTTATCCTATGATTAAGTGAAATACTGGTGTTCCAACTGTATTACCTCAATCTTTTGCAGAAATCTCATTCTTAAATTGTTGTTCTGCTTTCATTTTATACAGTTAGAAAATTATCATTTTCTAATTTTCAGTTAGGAAAATTGCCTTGTGAAATTACTTTGATATCTCCTGCAAAATAATAGTTAATAATTCTATTCAGTGTATTACAGATTGTGATTTGCACAGTAGATTACCAAATTTCTGCTGAGTTTAGTTTCAAGGAAATTTTTGCTTATGCTTTCTGTTTGTTTCAAAGTGGAAATTATGTAGCTGCATCTTCAATTTGGCAAAAAGTCTCCAGTCAAATTTATTACTGAAGTTGGTAATATATTCATCTTTAATTCCTTCAAATACTCCTACTATTAGATGGAGCCAGCTTAAATATTATGTTTAAATGTGTTAATTTGTAAAATGTTTTATACTCTTCTGGGAAGTAGGAAAAATATAAACTGTAACCCATGTGGTTGCCCATTGTTTTTTGGAAAATGACACCCTCCATTTAGGTTGAGTGATTGGCTCTTGTGGGACCTGTAGTTCACACTAAATATATGTTGAGTTTTAATATCTATATATCCACAGTCTATGTATATCTATAAATCTGTAGTCAGCTCAGAATTGCTATTGCTTCTAGCTTTGCCTTCTAGGCCATGATAAGCCTGATATCTTTGTTCACAGAAGAGCAATTTCATTCTTAATATGATATTCAGATAGTAGTTTCTATCAGCTATAGCTGATTAGGAATTATGTCATCTTGCATGCTTAAGCTAATTTTCTTTCGGTGAGTCCTGCTTGGTATTGCTTGCTTGAGTGAACTGTTCAGCAGCTCTTGTATATCCTGCTCTTGTCGGTTCATCACACATGTCCTGCCCCACACAGAGAGAGTTGTGAACACATTCATTTCAGCACACTGATTATCTGACTGTATTCCAGTTGGTCTTGCTCTGATTTTTGTGGTAGGACTATTGATAAAACAAGACTGTGGGCTGGATATGGTAGCTAGGGTAGACCTGAGCTTCAGAATTGTAGAAGTCATACAGCAGAATTTAATACTATATTGGTCCTCATCTGCCTTCTTACTCTGTTTTTTTCCATCTTTCAGTTTGTACACTTAGAGAATGCTCTGCTTAAGTGGGTTTCTTTGATTATTTTTTACCGTGCACAATCATGCTACTACATCGAGTGCTAAAGAGGCACCCAGCGAATGATTGAATAAAGAACTGTTGACTGAATGTTCAACACTTGCCTTATTTGTTGTTTCTACTCAAAGAATTAAAAGGTTTTCCAAAGTGAAATGTGGCCTGTGAAGTCACGACTTCAGGTTCAAGCTGACGGTGCCCTTGCGTGAAGCCTCTTGACACCCTGGGCGTTTTTATTGTCTGCGTTATCTTTTCTGTGCCCACTCCTTTGTCTTCACATTGTTTCCTTAGCCTACTGGATTTTCCATCTGTCTTCATTACTTCAGTCTCTTTCTCTCGAATTTAGTTTGTCAGTTATTTTATTTAATGTGTTTCTTTCATCCGATATATCCTCTTTTTCTAATTTCTCTGGGCACCACTTGTCTCAGATTATTTTTGGTTATCAGTTGATTTCTAGCATATAAATTCATTAGCATTTATGAGCATCTTATATTTACATTTAACTTAGATTAAAACAATCAAAGAGGAGGTGCACATAATATAATCAAAAAAGTAGCTCCAGCTAATTACATTTTTGAATTGCATGTCTTCCTTAAAATTATCATCATTTGAAAACAGCAGATCGTGGATTTTTGTTTCTATGAATTTTGATGATACTTATAGCTTGAAGGGCCTTCCTTGGTGGCTCAGCAGTAAATAATCTGCTGGCAATGCAGGAGCCTCAGGAGCCGCAGGTTCGATGCCTGGGTCAGGAAGATCCCCTGGAGGAGGGCATAGCAACCCACTCCAGTATTCTTGCTTGGGGAATCCCATGGACAGAGGAGCCTGGCCACCTACAGGCCCATACGGTTGCCAAAAGTTGGATACAACTCAAGCAACTTAGCATGCTTGTACGCAGACACACATAGCCGGAAGAAGTAGGAATTTTTAAGATTTCTAAACTACATTTCACTGGAAGGTCTCATTTCTGGTTTCAGCCCCAAGGTCACTTAGAAGTGATGCCAGTAGGAAGTATCCTTTCAGGTTGTTTTTTTCAGTAGTGGTGATGGATTTGTATCCAATGATACATTCTTACCAATTCTCCTTTTGACTCTTGGCATGACTTCTGAGGCAGCTGGCTGGGTTAGTGGACTATAGCTACAGAACAAAGTGAAGCTAATAGATTGTATCTCCAACCTTGGCCTTATTATTAACACCTTGCATCAGACGTTGAACATTTTGACAGCCTAAAAATTACTTATTTTGAGTTTCATTGTAATAGGACCCTAAAAGAACCTTAAAGTTCTATTAGATAAGATCCAGTATTACTGTGAGCTAATCAGTACTTGTGTATATTTTTCTGGAAGAACATGTAAAGAGATTACTTATTGATCACAAGTGTTTGGGTTAATACTAAAGCTGAAACTGGGTCCTGTGTATGATTTTTACTTGCTTACTCTGTCATCATCAGTCTTCTATTAATTTAGCTCACTAGTTCCAAGACAGTAACATCAGCATCCTTTAGGAATTTGTTCAAATACAGGTTTCCTGGCCCTACCTCAGATGTAGCTGAATCCAAAGCTTTGGGGGTGGAGACCAGTGTTTGTATTTTAGCAGGACGGCCAGGTGATCTTGATGCATGCTGAAGTTTGAGAACCACTGTTTTGGGTCTTTTACTGATGGTTGCTTGGTAACTTCAAGCCTATTACTTGAGAGCACTTTTGTAAAAATGTTAACTGAAATAATGAAAGGTAAAAGTCCATCTCTTGTGGATTTATTATATATGGCTTTTAGGAAATTTCCTGAGAGCTTTTCTTTCTTAGCCACAAGAAAGAATACCAAAACAAGAATATATGTTTTGGGGCTTATAAAAATAGGTCCTTGGGTGAGATGCATTAGTGGTAACATACAATTTTTAAAACTATTAAAAAGAATTCCAGAAGGCTATCACCTGAACCAATAAAGGATTATGTCCAAGGGAAGGAAATAACCCAGATACAGATGTTCAGAAAGCAGTGAGTTTATTTTGGAAAGCTTCCAGTTAATGCTATTGTATTCAAACTCACCAGGGACAAAGGTTGCATGTGATTCAGGAAATTCTCTAGATTAGTATAGAGTATTTTCTTTCTAAAGGAAGTTAGTTTTGAGTTGGTAAAGAACTTGCTTTGTCTTGGCCTACTGTATATGATTTAGTTAAATCAATGGATAGGATTAAAGCTATTGAGAGGTGATAGTCTGCATAGGGAGTGATTTTATAAGCTTGCTTTACACAGGAAGTCAGGTTAAAAATGGAACTGTATAAAATGAAAAGATTGATATAAGGTTATTATAATTAAAGGGACAGGGAAGATGCCCTTTTAATGAAAATAATAACCCCAGTAACCTCAATTCCCTTTCCTGTAGCTTTGTTACACAGAACTAACTGTGGGTGTCCCTCTTAATGTGTTTCTGTGTATGTACCAGTGTTGTCATCACCGTAGACCACTTAGGAGCAAGTTTTGTAATTCTCCTGGCCAAGTACCTTAGTACCGTGGCAGTCATTGCTGATGAATTTTCCTTCTTTAAAAGACTTTACTGGGTGTGATTAACTCTTGGGCTGTTTAAGTAATTCTTAGTCTAGGTTAAATAAGGGCAGATGCTACATAATAAAAATTTTTAAATGTTCCAACCTATACACTTCAAAAAACCTAAATACACTTACTTGGAAAACTCTTCTTTCTTCTTCTTCTTGTATTTTTTTTAAAGTTTAGGTTTAGCAAAGTATAACAGAAAATCCAAAGTAACCTTGGCATAAAACAAAGATAGTTTTGTGTTATTTTTGCCCTACATAAAAACCCAGGAATAGTTAATACAGATCTGATACAGTGGATATAAAGTATCCAGGAGACAGACTCTTTCTAACTTACTGTATCTTACATTCCAGTCTTACCATGAGAGCCAAAATTACTGTTGCAGTTCTTTAACCACTGATCCTCATGAGTCAAAAAGGACAGGAAGAAGAAAGACATGTTGCCTCTATTTAAAGGATACATTTTTCAAAGTCACTTACCGCCTTTTAAGTTTACATCCAGTTGGTCAGATCATGGTCCCATACCATACCTAGCTACAGTGGAGGCTAGATTATGTAGTTTCTTCTGGGAGGCCTTATTCTAAATCAAATATTGGAAGTGTGTTTCTAAGGAATAAGAGAGAATAGGTATTGAAGACAGGCAGTAGCTTCTCCCATGTATACAGCTAAATCATCTTAAAGCAAGGAAAATATTTTTTTTAAAGCAAGGAAAAATTAAGTGTGCAACACTTAATTATGCCAGAGACATTCTTAGGTTTGCCTGCAGTGATCCTAATGGAAAATGCCTGGCAAGAGAGATATGATATGTTGTAGCAAACCAAAAATGAGAACTGTATCTTGGAGCCCTCTAAACTTTTGAGTTGTTAAGCTTTTTACTTTTTTGTGTGTGTATTATCTTAGGATAGATTTTTATAATCTTAATCTGGGACCATACAGTGAAAAGGATGCATTTATTAATTCCCGTGGCACTGAGTGAAAAGCAAATAGAAATTGCATGAAGAGTGACCAGCTCTGCTATTTCATTTGCGAAGCTCAAGGAATTGTTGGGTGAAGTGGCGCTGGTCTGAGCACGGTGGCCTGCACTTCTGACTCCTCTGCACTTTGGCATTCATTTTGAGGCCATGTGTCCATGTGTGTTACATCCTCCCAGGATGCTGCATCAGGTTATACTGAGGTATTTTCTCTCATTTCAGTTGAGGTTTGGTCTTCGTAAGGAAAGGAAAGTGGGCTGTTGAGGGCCATGTTAATTTATGAATGCTTTTGCCAATATCATTTGTTTATTTTTGTATCTTCAACCTAAAAGTTTGATGGAAAATTCAGAGCACTCAGTGTTTCATGCATTTTTGTTACCAAACTTAAATATTAATATTTTACGCATGTAATGTCAAACATAAGGAGTTTAGTCATTGGGGATTAATGGAGGAGGGCAGAGGAATCTCTTCTGGGAGACTCCTGTGATTCATTGTGCTCAAGGAATTTGATAGGCATGAGTAACAGACATATCCATCTTCTTTCTAACAGCACTGGCAATACTGAAACTAGCAAGTGGGTAGTTGTTCAAGTAAGACTTTGTTAGGAGGTTGTGTGTTAGCCAAAGGTGTAATAACTGACTCATGATGGGCTAGTAATTATGAGCCTTAGTTTTCTTGAGTTGAGCCAGGACATCCAGCAAAAGTCAAGAATAAAATTTTACATAATATAAATGTCCTCTGTTACTGGTACTGGATAATATTCTTCTGTTATAACCAAAGGCAGTACTTAAAAATATGAACACCTGAGATAAACTCTGCTTTTCAAGTGAAAGTTGTCATAGTAAACGATCGTAGTAATATCAGTAGTCACAATAATATTGTAAATAAAAGCACTTAACATTTATTGAGTGCTTACTGTGTGCTTGGTATAGTGCTAAAATTCCTTATATGCATTTTCTCCTAATTGTATAAAAGAAGCAGTAGTATTATTCCCGTTTTACAGGTGAGGAAACTGCAGATTCGGGAGAGCAGTTTGACGTCTGGGCCCAAGTTCTGTTTCACTTCAGGGCTCAGTGCTGAAATGAACACACCATGCCTGGCGGTCTGGTGCCCCAGCTGCAGGGCAGAACTTGGCTCAGCGGTGAGGGCCGTCCCGGGCAGGTCGGGTGGGTGTCTTGACTGGGAGGTGAGTTTCCTTGACCAGTTGCACTTTCTGCTGAGCAGAACGATGAGGTGCACAGTATATTAAGTTCAGAATTTCAATCTTTGGAGAGAATTTTCTCTAGTTTTGAATGTTTTTTTCTTCCAACAGAAAATAGGATAATTTTTTTTCTTTGCCTGAATAGTAAGAGGGTAGTATCACTTTCAGTTAGAAGAACAGTTTTACATTTTGAATAGCAGATAAATTAATAAAGTGAGTAAACATGATGCCAAAACCTCTTTCTGCCCGCCCCTCCCCTGTAGGCTGTACAGAGTATTTTACACTGTTTTACTGTAGGCTTCCTTAAATATCTGAATTCCCTTAAGTTCCTTTGTGTTTGTTTACAGTTAATGTGTTAAGAGCCATTGACATTTGAAGATCATCAGAAGTGAAGATAAAACATCTCAAAAATTATAATGTAAGTGAATGGGAAAATGGAAAGAAAAAATGGACGAAAGTTAACATTGCTGACAATATTTCTGCAGTTCATATATTATCCCAAATGAAATTTATGTGTATGAGTAACCAGTAACTTCAAACTTTAGTCCCAAATCCAAGTCCTAGTCCCTAAATTCTGTTCTCTTCTACCTGGGGAAAATAGTCACCAAGTTTTAGTCATCAGTAATTTCCCTTTAAAATGCTTTTGGCTTCCATGTACTATTTTTTGCTTTTTCCTTCCTAGACTTTGCACTTTGACAAGGGCTGATTTTGTATTTAAAATGGTATGTGTGTGGAGACTGAGGTCTTCACTTTCCAGCTACTGATGTATGTTTTATGCAGTTTTAATTTTACTATTGTTCTGTATTTCTTAGGCAAAAATCTGACCAGTAAGCTAGCTAGCCTCTCCCTTCCTTCCCTTCTGTCTTTACCCGCTCCCTTCCTTCCTTTCTTACTCTCTATAAATATTTGCTTAACATAGATAATGTCCTGCACATTGAGCTTGATCCAGAATTCCTGAATAAGACCTTGGTGCTGAAATGAGTAATGTCATCTTTTTATACAGTTAGGGCGTTAGAGATCAGCTAGTTAATTTTTCAAGTGTGCCTGAGGCCCACTTGCACATTTCAGTCACTTGCTTGATGAGCATTTAGTTTCCTAGGTTCCGAACTAGACATTCTGAATTCTGGGGAGTGGGCCCAGGAATCTCTCCTTAAAGTGAGAACCACTAATCCAGATATTTTTGGATTCTAGTACAACTGTGCAAGTTTGTAGTTGAGGGAATAGACCTAGAGAAGTTTAGTAACTTAACCCAAAGACACCGTAAGTGTTTGAAGGCCAAGAATGGTTTGGTGGTGTTTTCTCCAAAGTCACAGAGATATTTAGTGCCAGAAGTGATCTCCTGACTCCTGCTTCTAGACTTCAAGTCATGGCATGATTTCAGTTAGGCCAGACCATTTTAGTGTGCACGTGTGTGTGTAATCATAAGCAGTTCATCATTGTTCCTGAAAAAAGTAACTAAAAAAATAACTGAAGAACATGATATTTGTTTCTTCATCTTCAGTCAGATGGATGACTGGTTCTGATTTTGAAATCATTGGGTGGGAAAAAGCCCCTGGTAGTCCAGTCCAGAAAGAGTAACCCCTCTCTCCCCTGCACCTGTGGCACTATCTCTACTTGGTCTTTAAATTTTATGCTTCTGAAAAGGAAGGATCTGATTTCATTTTTGAATGACGGTAGCTAATAGTAGGTGCTTGATAAATAGTATAAACAGGTTGCTGTTAAAATTTTCTTTTTTTTTCCTTTGGATTCTATAAGATACTATTAGGAGTGGTTTTATTTTCTTTGTACAGAAGTTGATACTTTATATACTAAGCCAGAGACCTTAAATAATTGAAGTCATCTGTATGTATGATACTCCACTGTTACAGTTCATAAATTCACAGTATCTCTGAGTATGAAAATATTCTAAAGTATTTTTGGAACTATGTGTGAATTAATTTTAGTGTTGTATTTTATATTGTATATGGTATATTGATAATTACTGAATTTTAACCTTACATTAGTAAATGTATTTATGCAGTTTTCTTTGAAATATTCTGTGATTCTCAAATTAACTACAAAGTTTAACTATAAAATGCTGTTAACTCAATTTTCCAGATATTTTGGAACATATTTTAACTGTAAGATTTTTAAAAAGGGACATTTAAAATCACATACTCATTTCTAATAAGTTGTATTTTTGTAATTTAAAATTTCCTCTCATTAAATACTTTTTTTACTCTTTTTGTAATCAAAGACTTATAATTGTATGTATGGTAGTTCTAAAAAGGAGTCTTATCTACTATGCAGTATAAATCCTTCCTTTTTTGTGTGTCAACGTTGAGACACTGAAGTTAAGGGACTTGCCTAAGAGTGGAATTTTTATAAATATTAAAATACACATGTGAGCAAACAGTAATACTGTATTTCTATAATGATATGTATGAAATGCTTTAAACACTGTAAAAGTATCACACAAATGTAATGTATTATGGTTACTGCTCTGGTGATAATGTGTGCACTTAGTTTCTTTATGATTAAATTAAAAACATTTACTATTTAAAATCAAAAAGAAAAATACGCAGATGCTTGTGACATGATCTATTCTCTTATTTCTTCTGTTCAGATTTTACTATGTCTCCTTGAAGTACATGGTACTAGAATAGATACTTTGTGGGTTACCAGTGAAATTTCTCTTTCCCTGTGGTAGTCCAATCCAGATTGTCACCTTATACAATTACACAAAATACTCAGAATGATATTTCTATATTGCAAGACTTCTATCAGCAGTTTTCTTTGGGGAAAAAAAATGGTGAGTGATGAATGTTCAGTAGTGTTCCCCAACATAATCAAAGTAACTGATGTAATGTTAACACATTTTGGTCTAGTTTTTATAGTTAGAAAAGTGTTTGGCCTACATTATCTCTTGTGAGGAGGTTCTTATTGGACAGATGAGTAACTTCAGGCTCAGAGGAGTGAATGACTGTCCATTGTCCCTGCTTACAAGAGATTCAACTAGAACTTTGACTCTAAATGCATGCTGTTTCCCTGCCCTACATAAATCATAGTATGCAAGTGTTCAAGTTCATGGGGTATACGTTTTGTTTTTAAAAATAAACTCTAAATATTGGAAAATTAATGATAGGTTTACCTTGTCCAGCCAGTCTAATTATTTTCTTTGGAAGTCTGACTCACTTTTGCTACTCTTAAAATGCTTAGCAAGAGATGAAGGTTTATTTTGAATAAAAGGTATATTCTTAGCATGGTTATCAGTGTGTGCCGCCTAGAATTATTTGAGTGTTTAAATGTTTAAAAGAGTAGTAATTATAGTCTTTAGAAGTATGTTGAACTGTGTAAGCCAAAAAATTGTGCTGCATAATATGTACAAACTAATGTAGTGAAAAGTCTTGGTACTTTCTTAGACCTGAGTATTTTTAGTTTGGATTCTGCTTCTTAACTGTAACTTGGCTTGATTTCTCTGAGCCTGATTCCTTTACCTGGAAAAAGGGTAAAATGATACTTGCTGTCTTTATAGAATTGTTGTGAGACCTGAATATGGTGATTTATTTTGATGACAGTAATTTAAAAAAAAATAGCTAATGCTTATGTAGTGTGTACCATAGGCACTGTTTTAAGTATTTTATGCGTAGTCATTGAATTCTCATAACAGTCCTGTGAAGTATGAGAATTATCACTATAGATGAGGAAACTGAAGCACAGGGAGTTTAGTAACTCCCTCGAGGTCACAACAGGGTGGGGGAATCATAGTTTAGTACCGGACAGTCTAGTTCCGGAGTTGGTAATAAGTATGAAGGAGAATATGTATGAGAGCTCTTTGACATTTGTGAAGGGCTGTGCTGATGTTAAGTATTATTACTTTAAAAATATTTTAAAAGAGAGATGTTTTTCTCATCTTCATTATATAGCTAGAGGGAAAAAGGCAAAAACAAGCAAGAAAAAGCAACCAGCTTAATCTGGTAAATAGTGAATAGTGTTCAAAATTAAGGGAGGATAAATCCCTGAATGATGCCAGTACAGTAGATTTTTTAATGTAACCATTCCAGGCTAGGAAGAGAAAGAGACAGTGAATGGTCTTATTTTCCTACGAAATGTTTCAGTGACTGCAGAATGAAACAAAACACCTATGTCAGCTTCACTTATATTACTGAAGTTTTTGCAGAAAACTTGTATCTCAGGTTGATGGGGCTGTGACCAATTAATAGTAATAATTTGTTTTTCTCTGATTTGGAAAAGCAAAAATGTCTGTCTAGATAGCTTGAAGAATGGATGCATGACTTCAGAGTTTTAATAATGAATTCATATTTGCATGATGGAATGAGAAAATTACATGCAAGGTTATTTGTCAGTGCGTGAATTCCCCATGTATTTTCTGTACTTGTTGGGGTAAAAGTGTTGAGCAAGCATTTACAGAATAGGTCAACTCTTCCTCTTTGAAGTGTTTCCGCCCTGATACTTCAATTTGGATGGAACTGTTTGTTTCTAAAAGGAAACACAATATCTGTGTAGTGTGCTTTGAGCTCTGATAGTCTTACCAGCTTTCTAGTAATCTTTCTCAGCTAAACTGATCTATACATAACTTTTCCTCTCTAGGCTTTGTATGAAACCATGTGAGTTTTAATTTCGACTCATCAGAGTTTGAATCAGGATTTTTGAAGGGGTTCTGAGAAACTCTTTTAAAAAGGAGTTGTTGAGGGTGTTGGAACTCGTGGTCCCTCCTGCTCTCCAGTTCTTACCCCATCCCCCGTGGGAATATTTGTTTTGGCTAGAATACTTTGGCTTTCACCTATTTATTTATATTTCCAGATAAGATCTTTGAAGAAACGGTACTCTGTAGAAAAAAAGATGTATGTAAACTTTTTTTTTGCAACCTGGTTTTTCATACTTTCTGTTGCATTACCAAATAATAAGTCCTACCTTTTAGTTAGGAAAATGTAGTTGATAGACCTGAAACTAAAATAATAAAAATTTAACTATAGCCAAGGTTGGCATGTACCTTAGGACTTAGAGATTTTCCAGATGTCAACTTGCACCAGCTGTCTCAGAACTCAAATCCCCTTTGTTTCTCTGAAGAATACGAAATGTAGTCTCATCTTTGTTAATCAGATGCCATGATAAGTTCACTGTGCCACCTCTTTTATACTATGGGTTGGTTAAGTAGAAAAAAAATTCAGGTTTCTGGTGTACCATTAAAAAAAATAATTACTATAATTTGTAATTAAATTGTTTGGGGAGTTGTTTTTCTATTTTGGAGATCCTACAAATATTCTGACAATAGGTCTTTTGTATCCCAAGTGCTTTATACACACTGCAGGCCTTTTATTTATTTTTAATAAAACTTTCAACAGAATGATGAATAGAGCATGAACAGTGCTTATGTACTGTAGTCTATTGTGTAAGTATTGACAGCAGAATTTGCATTTCTAGAAAAGCCTGTTCACAGTCAGAATGTAGATTACATTCTTTAATGTACTTGGACAAACATGCTATGTATGTGCTCAGGACATTACTTACAGGAGAATACTTATTTGAAAAGAACCTTTTCTTCCCATGGAATACTGAAGAAAAATTAAATTGGCTGTAGGAGTGAAGCGGTTTATATAGGGCAAGTGATTTAAATCTTATTGTAATGACTATGGTCAATAGTGACTGGAAATAAAAGAAATGCAAGCTTTCTCAGATCCTTGGGAGGCATTAGTTGACTAGGATATGTGAAAAGATAGGTGAATTGTTTCCAGTCACTTGAGTTAGGAGTGTAAAGTGCGGGCATATTTATCTGCACCCCTAATTTGCAGACACACTTTCTCACTTTTGCTATAATAGAAATATTTTTTACTGGATTTTGAATTATTAAATCAGGAGAACTAAGAGGAGTATAAATCTATTTTTGGCATCTTCTGATGCTTGAGTTTTATTTTTCTGTTTGTTATTGTGAAATACCACCAAGTGTTGGTGTGGTTGACAATAAAGTGATGTTAATTAATTCCATTAAGAGCCCAGCAGACCAGCCGAGTCAAGAGGGTCGGTACATTGCTGATAGTTACACTGAAAAATGCTGGTGATGGAATTGGTTTTATTTGGGCCAGTCTAATGTTTGAATCTGTCAGAAGTTACACAGGATACATGTATGCATGTGTGTAACATGTACATATTTATATATATTAAAATTTTTTCCCCTTGATGTTTGTACTTAGAATTAAGTGATTCATCCATTAACTAAAACTTTTTTATTTTAAGCTTAAAAGTTTATACATTTAGTTATCTTAGTCAAATGAGGACATTTTACATTGCACATCTGAGTGGAAAGTACTTTTACTGCCAAGGGCTTTGCTTCATTTTAATTTAATTAGTGAGTTACTTGAAAGGAGACCTTTATTTTTTATTTTATCCTATTTTCCCTTCTGACTAGGGTACTCTTGTATTTTTACAATGCCATTGGTTGAACACTTTCTACCAGTTAAGAGTTTAGCACTAATAACTTTCTACAGGTCATGTGTTTTTTATCCTTATTACAGTCTTAATAAGGTATCATTACCTTATTTTATAAAGAAAGACGTTGGACTAAGTAACTTGCCTGAATTATTATCTGCTAAGTGGTGAAACCAAGTCTTGGCGAGCTGCCGCTCCTGAGTGCTTCTGACGCCGCATCTGTGCTCTGTGCTTTGTAATCTCTGCTGTGTTTCTGCTGCATCCTTTATATCCCTTCATTTCCACACTGTTCTCTTATGAAATACTTAGATATCCAGCATCTTCCTTGTACTCTGAAGTCCCTTGAAGAAAATGAATCTGTTTTCAACACCATCCCTAGTCCCTGATGCATGGGTGATGTCAGTAACTGTCAGAGGGGAGGGTATGAAACAGGCGACTTGAGGCAGTTCCTGCTCCCCGAAGGGCGAGGGAGAGAGTGAAGACCAGAGTCCTTTAGTGGAGGGAGAGATTCTGAGTCTCCGTCCTGGCAAGGAAACTGAGGGGTACTTTGAGGCATGGGAATATTTGGACGTGATAAGTTACCCCTACTAGCAACTGAACAGGAACAAGTATCTGGAGACAGTTTTCTGCTTTTGCAGCAGTATCAGGGATGCTTGTAAGTTCAGTAGTATGAGGTAAGAAATACTTCTGTGTAGGTACCCAAATTCATTTGTTTAGATATGACTGTCCTAAGTAGCAAGCTTTTAGCCTGATTAATTCTCAGGAATAATTATAACTTTCAGGAATAAGTATAACTTAAAATCTGATTGAAACAAAGAATTGAAAAGTGGAGAGTGCCTTATCTTATTTAGTGATACTATTTTGAAAAGCATATAAAAAGTAACTTCTGCCTGCCTACCAGTAGTTAGTTTGTATAACTGTTCACCTAAATGTTACACTTTGAGCTTTTGAGACCAAAAGGGTGGAACACTGCTGTTAGGAATAGTGTAGCAAGGGAAAAAGACATTCTGTTATAATAACAGCAGACTAGTGAATGTGTGGGAATGACTAAGAGTCAGATGATGGGATTTCTGTTTTGATTTTGCGGTGGAAAGAAAACTGTGTCACTCTGGCTGCGATAGTGACAGGACTACTGAAAAATAGTCTGACTGGTGCTGTCCTGTGTTCTGCTTCTCTGTTGTTGCTCAGTCGCCAAGTCCTGTCCAACTCTTTGCAACCCTGTTGACTGCAGCAGGCCAGGCTTCCTGTCTTTCACTGTCTCTCGGAGTTTGCTCAAACTCATGGCCATTGAGTTGCTGATACCATCCAACCGTCTCATCCTCTGCTGCTCCTTCTCCTTTTACCTTCAGTCTTTCCCAGCATCAGGGGCTTTTTCACTGAGTCAGCTCTTCACATCATCTGGCCAAAGTATTGGAGTTTCAGGTTCAGCATAAGTCCTTCAATGAATATTCAGGGTTGATTTCCTCTAGGATTGACTGGTTTGATCTCCTTGCTGTCCAAGGGACTCTCAAGAGTCTTCTTCAGCGTCACAGTTTGAAGGCATCAGTTTTTCAGCACTCAGCTTCTGTATGGTCCAACTCTCACATCTGTACATGACTCCTGGAAAAACTATAGCTTTGACCACATGGACCTTTGTTGGCAAAGTGATGTCTCTGCTTTTTAATACACTAACTAGGTTTTTCATAACTTTCCTTCCAGGGAGCAAGTGTCTCTTAATTTCATGGCTGCAGTCATTGTCTGCAGTGATTTTGGAGCTCAAGAAAATAAAGTCTATCACTGCTTCCACTTTCCCCCCTTCTATTTGCCATTTGTATTCTCTGCTGTGTTTCTGTTGCATCTTTTATACCCCTTCATTTCCACACTGTATTGTTATGAAATACTTAGATATCTAGCATCTTCCTTACACTTTAAGTCATCACTCATCACTAAGATGTGATGAGACCGGATTCCATGATCTCAGTTTTTCAACTGTTGAGTTTAAGCCAGCTTTTTCACTCCCCTCTTTCACCCTCATCAAGAGGCTTTTTAGTTCCTCTTCACTTTCTGCCATTAGAGTGGTTTATCTGCATATCTGAGGTTGTTGATATTTCTCCCAGCAATCTTGATTCCAGCTTGTGATTCATCCAGCCTGGCATTTCACATGATGTACTTGGCATAGAAATTAAATAAGCTGGGTGACAGTATACAGCCTTGATGTACTCCTTTCCCAATTTTGAACCAACCTGTTTTTCCATGTCCAGTTCTAACTGTTGCTTCTTGACCTGCATACAAATTTCTCAGGAGGCAGGTAAGGTGGTCTGGTATTTAAGAATTTTCCATCTCTTTAAGAATTTCCACAGTTTGTTGTGATCCACCCAGTCAAAGGCTTTAGCGTAATCTGTGAAGCAGATTTTTTTCTGGAATTCCCTTGCTTTCTTGCCTCTGTTACTGTCTATATACCTAAGTTCTATTTTTTCATGGGTATGTATATATGTTCATTTGGTTATTTTGCGGAGCCAGACATTAACATTAAAATAATACTGACTTGATTCCTTTAAGTTAGGAATAAATAGAATAATATAGTTTAGAGTAGAATGAAAAATGGGTTAAAGAGGGGAATTCTGCTGAAAGTGGTTTCCCATTTACGAGGGCCATGGCTTTGCAAATTTGGATAAGCACATTTGTGAATGTAAATTGTTTGTGTGTTCATGTAATCTTTAACTACTCTTCCAAAGGGTAATATAATGAATTAGAATTTAGAGTATAAGCATATAATGGCAGTTTTATTCTGAGTTTTTTTTTTTAGCCTCTTGAGAAAAGCAGTCTACATATGAATAAATATATAGAATAATTAGTATTATTAACAAGAGTATTCCACAGTGCTAGTTATATTTTAATCAGCTTTATAGCTTTTGAGAAAATATTCTCTCTATAACAACTTTATTTCTAAAATGTGTTTTATATATGCCTTTTTTTTTTTTTTTTTTGACATAGCACACTTATTTAAGTAAAGATATTACTACTGTTGAGGGCAAAATTTGTTTGCCTACCGTTAAGGTATTAGGATTGCTTTTGCTCCAAAGTACACTTACCTCTCTATTATTTTGAACCATGTTAATTACTTGCAGGTTATGCAGGGAATGTTCTATTTATTTATGGCTTAGATATTTGAACCTCTTTGGTGGTTTTTGGTACCTCCATTAAAGGATTTATAGGTAAAGAATAATTATAATTTGATATTATTTCTTAATGATCCTGATTGAAGGTTTGGGCAGAAAAATGCATATGCTAATTGAAGATGAATAAAATTGTATGATGCTGCTGCTGTGTGGCAGCCTTCTTATAGGGAAAGTTTATGCAAAATAGCTAAGAAGTAATACTGACGACAAAGTCTTTGAATCACATTTTCATACTGACAGCGAAGTCATTGAATCACGTTTTCATATGGGACAATAGTTTATTTGTATGTATGTGTACATGTGCATGTTTAGGAGGGGATAGTCAGGGGCATTTTGGCTATCAGGAGCTGAAAGGAATATTAAAAAATGGTAAAGTCCAGCTTAGCAAATTTTTCCAATAGTTAGAACCATAGCTCTTTATTTGCAGTCTTAGAATTTTATGTCTAAGATTTGCATGCTCTGAGTCACAGGATCTCAGATTTGAACTTTGATACCATCTTGTATAGCAGCTCCACCCCTCAAGTCTTCCTTATGACTTGAATGTCATCACTGAATTGAGTTCATTGAATGTCATTGAATGTCATCATTCACAAAGCCCTCACTTTCTCAACACTTCCTGAACCATTTTGGAGATCACTCCAAAGAAGAGGCACTGGATATAGGAAATGACCCTTTGGTAGCCTGTCAATTAAAGGGAATATGGATAGTGGAGAATGATTGCTAAGTCTGGAAACATAATTGCATTTCTCATGTGTGCTTACATTTGGAGAAATCTTTTTTGTTACGGGGGGAGGTGGCATTTAGTGATGAAAGCAGATACTATGGAATGACTATAATTTAATTTGAACAGCAACAACTACAGTTCTTTTAATCTTTTTGAAATCACTCAGTGAAACTATAATGACACTAATTGGTCATTAAAAAAAAAAGTATTTGGGCCATGAGCCTGTGACTCTATATGTCATCTTCTCATTTGTGTGACCGATTCTACTCAATCTGGATTTTGTCAAAAATAAGATGATGTGATTTTTTTTTTGGACATGTGGTGACTTTCCCACAGGTCTTTTATTGTTTGACGGTTTTTCCTAGTGGCTCAGGTGGTAAAGAACCTGCCTGCAATGCAGGAGACTCGAGTTTGATCCCTGGGTTGGGAAGATCCCCTGGAGAAGGGAATGACAGCCCTCTTAAGTATTCTTGCCTGGAATATTCCGTGGACAGAGGAGCCTGGCAGGCTGCAGTCCATGGGATTGCAAAGAGTCGGACACGACTGAACGATTAACAGTTTATTGTTTGTAATGATAGATTTGATCATCTCAAATATTTATTTAATGTCTTTTCCTATAAATCAGTTATCCCTTTAAATTTTTTTAGTATAAATCAATCTGGCTTAATATTCTATTACCGTCATTTTAAATATAATAGATATGTTGTAAATGCTAATCTCTAAAGAGCCTGATTTTTATTTTTGAAGTTTTCTTGATAAGCAAGCATTTATTGAGTTTGAGCTTTTTCCCTAACTAGGAAACATAAGGTTGCTTGAAAACACTAGCAAAAAACTGTAAGAATTAGCTGTGAAGCAAAGATGAATGTGGTGAGCGGGTGTATATTCAAGGGAATAATCTGAGAGGAATGAATGGTGTTAGTCTAGAAAGTTCCTGATGCCTAGTTTCTTTGATAGCCCCATATATATCTGAAACATTTTAACAGTAACTTCACTTTAATACATTATCAGTTGTTGAATGCTGGTCCTCCCCCGGCACCCCCAGTAATGGTGTTTATATATAAAATAATTTTAATGCTTAGATAGTATTTTCACATTATTTTCACTTGGTCTTTGTAACCATCTAGTAAGATAAGAAGAGCGAGTATTTTTATCCCTGTTGCAGTATGAACTTGAGGCTCTGAGGGGCTAAATGACTTTCCATGACTTATGAGACCTGATTTTCCTTTCTCTCCTTGTAGCTTAAACTTACATGTCCCAGTTAGAATGAGAGATTAGTTATGTGTCAGCATCTGCCAAGATGTCCCATGCTTCATTGTGTGAAGATGCTTATCAGTATGGTTACTTATAGTAATCCACTATTAAACACATAATGGTAGATATCCTTTTTTGGTCATGAAATGAAATAGTACACAGCTTTTGTGATGAAAGCAGAAAGGATCTTATGTTTCCAACAGTGATTTAATAATTGGAATGGATTGCTAGAAGGGAAATATGAAACTTTCTTTTCCAGAAGTTATTTTTGCTTTCTTGTCATGTTTTAAATAAATTGTATTAAATATTCTCTGGCAGAGACTATCCGATTATGGATAATTTAGCTCCTTGTTTCTTTAAGGATCAAATCGCTGAGAGTGTCATTTTTCTTAATTCTCCAGCCCTGTGTTTAACCTCATTCTGTTAAAACTGGAGTTCTCTGACGATAGTACGAGGCATGCTGTTCCAGTCTCCATTAGATAAAAATAATATTTTACATTGTTTTGGTGTTTCTGTCAGGTAATATGCTAAACTTTTTACATGCATTATTTCATTTAATCTCTACCAGTATTTGAACTCTTCCTGGCATATGGTAAGCAAGTACTCAGCGAGTATTAACTAAATGGAGAAAACAGAAAATAAGTAAAACAAGACGTGTATCAGATTTGGAAAAATAAAGCTGGGAGAAGGAGTAGAAAATGAGTGGGTGGGTTTGGAGTTGTTCACAATTTTAAATGGAATGGCCAGGGAAGGTCTCACTACGCAGGCCACATTTGAGTAGAAAGGCTGGAAAAAGGAAGAAGTGGAATATTTAGAAGAGAGTTATAGATAAACAGAAAATATTAAGAACTTGAGGTGGGACCTTGCCTGGTGTGTTTGAGTAAATCTGAGGGCCCCGCTGTTGCAGTAGTGCAGAGCAGCAGAGGGGCGATTGTGGAAGGCTTTGGGGGCATTTTAAGGACTTCATGGCTCTTATCTGAGTGCTGAGGGAAGGTAGTGGGGGTTTTTTTGCAGAGGGGTTACCGTGTCAAATGTTTCAGAATGATTAATCTGACTGCTGTGTTGAGATCAGACTAGGATGCAGAAGCAGGGAGACTGGTTTGTAGGCAGTTGGAATCATCCAGAAGGCAGATGATAGTAGTAGCCAGAAGAGTAAAGAGACTTGTTTGGAGGGGGCAGCCAGGCAAGTTTCCGGATGGACTGAACATGTAGTATAGGAGAAAAGTCAGAAATTCACTCTAGAGTTTTTAGCTCAAGAAAGTGTAGAAGGACGTGCTCAATTGTGTCCGACTCTTTGTGACCCCATGGACTGCAGCCCGCCAGGCTCCTCTGTCCGTGGAATTACCCAGGCAAGAATACTGGAGTGGGTTGCCATTTCCTTCCCCAGGGGATCTTCCTGACCCAGGGATCGAGTCTCTGTCTCCTGTGTCTCCTGCATTGACAGGCAGATTCTTTACCATTGTGCAACCTGGGATACCCAGAGAAGGATAGAATTACTGTTTACTAAGATGTTAGAGCTGGTATCAGGAAGAAGAGCAGGAATTTGATTTGGGGCATATTAGATGTTCACCTGAAGGTATTAAGCAAATTCGTAATTGGAATCTGGAATTCAAGAGAGAAGTGTATGATAGTGTTTAAATTTGGGCTCATCATCTTAGAGATACTCAAGTTGTGAGACTGGATGAGACTAAGGAGGGGAGGTGTGCATAGAGAAGGTAAGAGTGTGAAGGACAGAGTTCAGGTGGAATTCAGCGTTAGGAGGCTCAGAGTGAAAAGGAATCACTAGAGGAGACTTGAGAGGAGAAGGGGCTTCTGAGGCAGCCGTAAGCATGCAGTGTTGGGGAGCCGAGGATAGAGCGTCTTTGACGAAGGACGGAGCTCTGTCAGATGCCGCTCACAGCCGGGCACGGAGCGTTGACAGCTGAGTTTAGCACGTGGGGTTCCGGCTGGCCCGATGAAAGCGTTTTTGTGGGCCCGTTGGAAGCGGGTTCAGAGAGAGTGGGAGGTGAGGAGGTGAAAGCGGTGAATAGACTTCTGTTTCTAGGAGTTTTGCCAAAAGGAAGCACAGAGAAGCGAACTGGTATCAGTAGGGGTTAAGTTAAGAGAAATAATAGCATGTTTCTATGTTGACTGGAATGACTGAGAGGAGAGGAAAGTTTTTCTGATGCAAGAACCAGAGGGAAAATTGCTGGAGAGATTTTCTTGCAAAGATGAGGGGAGATAATAGTTCAGTGGAGGAGCTGGCTTTAGATGGAATTATGGATGCTTTCCCTGCAGTAAGAGAAGGAAAGGCAGAGGACATGTACACAGACGCAAAGACGTTGTAGTTGAGGGAGCCTGTGAAAGATCAGTTTTTATTCCTTCTATATTTTTCAATGAAATGGGAATCTAGGTCACTTACTGAAATTGAAGATGGAGAGGGCAATAGAGGATTGGGAAAGAAAAAACCATATGAACTAGTTGTCTGGAAGAATGGGAAACATAATGGCCTAGAAAAATGTAGTGTAAGTCAAAGTTGCCTGAATGAATGAATGAACAGGTTCATGACCAAGTAACATGTAAAACCTTGGTCCTCTGCTGCCTTGATGCCACCTCAGTCTTAATTCCAGGAAGAACCTTGTTAGCTACTTTCCTTTGTCTAATAGGCACACTGGTTTCTCCATCAGCAATACTTGGATCATATTTTGACCCTTTTCTCTCCCTCTCTCATCATGTCAAGTCAGTTGTTGAGTTCTGTTGATTCTGTCTCCAGTGTCCTTTGCATCCACTCCTATTTCCTTTCTCTGCTACTTTAGGCCCTTAATACCTCTACCTTGAGGAGGTCTCCTAATAGTTTCCAGATAGGTTTTCCTGCTCTTATTGTCCATTCCTTGACCCACTATTAAAATGATTTTCCTCAAGCACAGAGACTTTTCAGTGTCTTCTCCTCTCTTTCAGAATCATCTAGATATCAGGTTATTTTTTATGACTTGTACAGTCTAATAAAAACTTACCTTTTCTGCCGTATATCTGATTGAGCTTATAATTATCCCATGCTTCAACCAAAGTGGTCTGCCTCTAACAGAGGCCTTATAATGTCCTGAATTTCCTAATTCTTTCTCTTTTTTTTCGTGTTGTTTATTTAGTGAAATTTTTGAGACCATATTGAATGTCTTCTTCTTGTTCAGTCGGCCAAGTCATGTCCGACTCTTTGCGACCCCATGGACTGTAGCATGCCAGGCTTCCCTGTCCATCACCAACTCCCGGAGTTTACTCAAACTCAAGTGCATTGAGTCAGCAATGCAATCCAACCATCTCATCCTCTGTCAGTCCCCTTTTCCTCTTGCCTTCCATCTTTCCCAGCATCAGGGTCTTTTCCAGTGAGTCAGCTCTTCGCATCAGGTGGCCGAAGTATTGGAGTTTCAGCTTCAGCATCAGTCCTTCCAATGAATATTCAAGACTGATTTCCTTTAGGATTGACTGGTTTTATCGCCTTGCAGTCCAAGGGCTTCTCAAGAGTGTTCTCCAGCACCACAGTTCAAAAGCATAAATTCTTCAGGGTTCAGCTTTCTTTATAGTCCAACTCTGACATCCATACATGACTGCTGGAAAAATTATAGCTTTGACTAGATGGACCATTGTCGGGGAAGTAATGTCTCTGCTTTTTAATATGTCATCTTGGTTGGTTACAGCTTTTCTTCCAGGGAGCAAGCATCTTTTAATTTCATGGCTGCAGTCACCATCTGTAGTGATTTTGGAGTCCAAGAAAATAAAGTCTGTCACTGTTTCCATCGTTTCCCCATGTATTTGCCATGAAGTGATGGGACCCGGTGCCATGGTCTTCATTTTTTGAATGTTGAGTTTTAAGTCAGCTTTTTCACTCTCCTTTTTCACTTTCATCAAGGGGCCCTTTAGTTCCTCTTCACTTTCTGCCGTAAGAGTGGTGTCGTCTGCATATCTGAGGTTATTGATATTTCTCCCTGCAATCTTGATTCCATGTTGTGCTTCATGTAGCCCCGCATTTCTCATGATGTACTCTGCATATAAGTTAAATAAGCAGGGTGACAATATACAGCCTTGACGTACTCCTTTTCCTATTTGGAACCAGTCTGTTGTTCCATGTCCACTTCTAACTGTTGCTTCCTGACCTGCATACGGATTGCTCAGGAAGCAGGTCAGGTGGTCTGGTATTCCCATCTCTTGTGGAATTTTCCACAGTTTGTTGTGATCTACACCATCAAAGGCTTTGGCGTAATCAATAGGCAGAAGTAGATGTTTTTCTGGAAGTCTCTTGCTTGTTCTATGATCCAGCAGATGTTGACAATTTAATCTCTGGTTCCTCTGCCTTTTTAAATCCAGCTTGAACATCTGGAGGTTCACAGTTCACATACTGTTGAAGCCTCGCTTGGACAACTTTGAGCATTACTTTGCTAGCTTGTGAGATGAGTGTACTTAAAGATGAACTCCCCAGGTCGCTAGGTGCTCAATATGCTACTGGAGAAGAATGGAGAAATAACTCCAGAAAGAATGAAGTGACGGAGCCAAAGCAAAAACATTGCCCAGTTGTGGATGTGACTGGTGATGGAAGTGAGGTCTGATGCTGTAAAGAGCAATAATGCATAGGAACCTGGAATGTTAGGTCCGGGAATCAAAATAAATTAGAAGTGGTCAAACAGGAGATGGCAAGAGTGAACATTGACATTTTAGGAATCAGTGAACTCAAATGGACTGGAATGGGTGAATTTAACTCAGATGATCATTATATCTACAACTGCAGGCAAGAATCCCTTGGAAGAAATGGAGTAGCCTCATAGTCAACGAAGGAATCCAAAATGCAGTTCTTGGATGCAGTCTCAAAAACGACAGAATGATCTCTGTTCATTTCCAAGGCAAACCTTTCAGTATCACAGTAATCCAAGTCTATGTACCAACCAGTAATGCTGAAGAAGCTGAAATTGAGTGGTTCTGTGAAGACCTTCTAGAACTGTCACCCAAAGGAGATATCCTTTTCATCATAGGGGATTGTAATGCAAAAGTAGGAAGCATAGAGCTACCTGGAGTAACAGGCAAATTTGGCCTTGGGGTACAAAATGAAGAAGGACAAAGACTTACAGAATTTTGCCAAGAGAATGCACTGGTCATAGCAAACACCCTCTTCCAACAACACAAGAGAAGACTCTACACATGGACATCACCAGATGGTCAACACCGAAATCAGATTGATTATATTCTTTGTAGCCAAAGATGAAGAAGTTCTATACAGTCAGCAAAAACAAGACCGGGAGCTGACTGTGGCTCTGATCGTCAATTCCTTATTGCCAAATTCAGACTTAAATTGAAGAAAGTAGAGAAAACCACTAGGCCATTCAGGTATGACCTAAATCAAATCCTTTATGATTATACAGTGGAAGTGAGAAATAGATTCAGGGGGTTAGATCTGATAGACAGAGTGCCTGAAGAACTATGGACAGAGGTTTGTGACTCTATACAGGAGGCAGTGATCAAGAACTTCCCCATGAAAAAGAAATGCAAAAAGGCAAAACAGTTGTCTGAGGAGGTCTTACAAATAGCTGAGAAAAGAAGAGAAGCTGAAGGCAAAGGAGAAAAGGTAAGATATACTCATCTGAATGCAGAGTTTCAAAGAATAGCAAGGAGAGATAAAAAAAACCTTCCTCAGTGATCAATGGAAAGAAATAGAGGAAACCATAGAATGGGAAAGACTAGAGATGTCTTCAAGAAAATTAGAGATACCAAGGGAACATTTCATGCAAAGATGGGCTCAATAAAGGACAGAAATTGTATGGACCTAACAGAAACAGAAGATACTAAGAAGAGGTGGCAAGAATACACAGAAGAACTGTACAAAAAAGATCTTCATGACCCAGATAATCACAATGATGTGATCACTCACCTAGAGCCAGACATCCTGGAATGTGAAGTCAAATGGGCCTTAGGAAGCATCACTACAAACAAAGCTAGTGGAGGTGATGGAATTCCAGTTGAGCTATTTCAAATCCTAGAAGATGATGCTGTGAAAGTGCTGTACTCAATATGCCAGCAAATTTGGAAAACTCAGCAGTGGACATAGGACTGGAAAACGTCATTTTTCTTTCCAATCCCAAAGAAAGGCAATGCCAAAGAAGGTTCAAACTTCACATGTTACTTCTTTCTTAAAACCTTTTCAAAACCTTAGTCCTGATCCTTAAGTTCTTTCTCTCTCATTTGTGTTTTGTATTCTATATTGTGTTGTGTAGTAAGTACTTTGGACTGAAATTCACTAGGGGTAGCAACCCTGTTATTTTTCTCTGTATTAATACTTAGTAACTCCTAGAATAGTAGTAACTTGCATATAATAAGTGCTCAGCAGTATTGATGAAATTTAGCTTAGATATGAAATAACCAAAAGAATATGGTAGTGAGGAGAGCTGAATTTATTATATCAGAAATGAGAAAAGACCTTTTTTTAAAAAAAAGATCATTAATAAATACATTAAGGAGCCATTTTAGGGACTTCATAGAGTCAAAAGCCAAAGTGGAAGGAATTGGGGAAGGAGTGGGTACTAAGCAAATGGAACCATTGAGGATAGACAATTTGCTGTAATGTGGAAGGTAGCTAAACTCTTTAAGAAATGGAATATGGTGTGCAGATTTGGAAAGAGACTGGTGAAGGAAAAGCACATATGGTGTTTGAAAGAAAAATGAGTGTGTTGGCAGAAATGCAAGTACCAAGATTACTCCAAGTCATGTGTTTTCGTTTTTCACCTTGGCAGAGGCTAAGCTCTTCAGTGAGTCAGGCCACTGAAGCTAATAATGAGTCCAGTGTGCTGAGGTCACAAGGTGAGAGGAAGAGTGCAGATCTCGGACCAGGAAGCCTTGTAAACCTGGTCACAGCGGCCATCGGCAAGGACGACGCTCCTGAGTCACACGTTCTTGTGTTCTCGTCCATTCTGATGAAATTATTTATTTAGAAACGTTAACTGAACCAACTGTATGTATATTTTTACAGAGGTATCTGCCATAAATTATTATAGATACGTTTTGAAATTTATGATGTTTGATAGAGAATCGTTAAGCTCAGGAGTCCAAATGCAGGAGCTGTTGATGATGTGTGGTAGGGCCAGGCAGGCAGACAGTGAAGGCCTTTCCATCACACTGAAATGACATGATGGGGAGACTTCTGTGGCCCATCTGTGGTTCAGTTTTGTTTTTTTTTAAAAAAGGAAAAAAGACTCATTACTTAGCTAATTAAAATATTTTTCAAGTGTATTTTAAAAGATATAGTTTCTGATAAAATCACTTGATTTAAAAACAATGAAAATATTTAATTTCATTGTTTAAATATTTAAACAATGAAAGGTAAATAGTTTCTGATAAAAGTCACTTGATATTAAAACAATGAAAATTGTTCTTGATAGAGTATTATTTCTGTTTATCTATAATTGGGGGTGTTGAGTTTACAAAGTGATAGCCCAGAGTTCCTAAAATAAGTGTAGCTGTTGGATTTAGTTTCCTTTTGACTCTATTATGTGAAATACAATATGGAAATATTTCTATTTAGGCTGTGAGTCTTAAAATTTATTCAAGTCTGTGATTACCTAGTTAGAAAATACTTCAGTGTCTGCCTACAATTCAGGAGACCTGGGCTCAATCCCTGGGTTGGGAAGATCTCTTGGAGAAGGAAATGGCACCCCACTCCGGTATTCTTGCCTGGAAAATCCCATGGACAGAAGAGCCTGGTAGGGCTACAGTCCATGGGGTCACAAAGAATCAGACATGACTGAGCGACTTCACTTAGGTGTATATACACATACATGTACATATACCTTCTGGACAGTCAGTTTAATTTTTCAGTACTTCTCTAGATAATTGTGTGAATATTTCAAAAGGTAGAATACTCATTTCTGAAGCTCTGAACTATGTTAGAACTAAAAGAGATCATCTAGGACATGATTCTTAACCTTAAAGCTACTGACATTGGAAAGAGTAGAGGTATCTGACCATCAAAAAGCTAACGTCTAAATAGTCTGATCGGTACTTTTCACAGATAATGGAGCTATAATGGAGAGCGGGGTTTAAGTCACTCAGCTGCGGATACTGCTGTTAGCTAGAATGGACTAAACTCCTGGTTTCTTAATTCTCAACAACTTTTTCTTTAACCAGTTGGGAAATAGCAGTCAAAAAACAATTCCTACCAGTTGTGTAAGGATTATTTATCATTCACATCAGACATGGTCTCTTTATTAAAAATTTTTGTTTTATTTATTATTTTTGGCTGTGGTGGTCTTTGCTGCTGCACAGGCTTTTAACTAGTGCAGGGAGCAGGGACTAGCTTCTCCCGTGGGCTTCTCATTGCCGTGGCTTCTGCTGAGATCACAGGCTCGAGGGCGGAACCTTCAGTAACTGGCGGCGCGTCGGCTCAGCAGTTGGAGCTGCCTGGCTCTTACAGCACAAGCTCAATAGTAGTGGCCCGCAGGCTTAGTTGCTCTGCAGCATATAGGGTCATCCCACATCAGGGATTGAACCCATGTCTCCTGCATTGGCAGGTACATTCTTTACCACTGAGCCACCAGGGAAGCCCTAAGACATAGTCTCTTTTACAAAATGTTTGCTCTAGTGTCCTAAGAAAGTTTTTAATAGAAATGAAATACTGTATATATGGCGTATATATTAAAAAATCCTCAGTAATTCCAGAAGGAGAATGAAACTTTGTTTATCTTCCCCTACTTTTGAGTTTTTTTTTCTCAGTTTCAAATGGTTCAGCTGAATGTATTTCTTCTTTTCTCTAATCCTTAAGTTACTACCATTTCCTTTTTTTCTCCCAGCCCTTGTTTGTACCTCTTATGGTATTATTGATATGTGTATGTGGTGTAATGTCTGTTTCTGGCTGAAGTCTCAAGGGCAGAGGCTGTTCTGTAATCTAGCGTTTCGGATCAGTTCAGCTCAGTCGCTTAGTTGTGTCCGAGTCTTTGTGACCCCATGGACTGCAGCATGCCAGGCTTCCCTGTCCATCACCAACTCCTGGAACTTGCTCAAACTGATGTCCATCAAGCTGGTGATGCCATCCAGTCATCTCATCTCTTGTCGTCCCCTTCTCTTCTGCCTTCAATCTTTCACAGCATCAGGGTCTTTTCCAGTGAGTCAGTTCTTCACATCAGGTGGCCAAAGTATTGGAATTTCAGCTTCAGCATCATTCCTTCCATTGAATATTCAGGACTGATTTCCTTTTCGATTGACTCCAACACCACAGTTTAAAAGCATCAGTTCTTCGGCACTCAGCTGTCTTTATAGTCCAACTCTCACATTCATACATGACTACTGGAAAAACCATAGCTTTGACTAGATAGAGCTTTGTTGGGAAAGTAATGTATCTGCTTTTTAATATGCTGTATAAGTTGGTCATAGCTTTTCTTCCAAGGAGCAAGCATCTTTTAATTTCATGGCTGCACTCACCATCTGCAGTGATTTTGGAGCCCCCCAGAATAAAGTCTGTCACTGTTTCCTTTGTTTCTCCATCTATTTCCCATGAAGTGATGGGACCGGATGCAGTGGTCTTAGTTTTCTGAATGTTGAGTTTTAAGCCAGCTTTTTCACTTTCATCAAGAGGCTCTTTAGTTATTTTTCCATTTCTGCCGTAAGGGTGGTGTCATCTATGTATCTGAGGTTTTTGATGTTTCTCCTGGCAATCTCGATTCCAGCTTGTGCTTCATCCAGCCTGGCATTTTGCATGATGTACTCTGCATATGAGTTAAATAAGCAGGGTGACAATATACAGCCTTGACTTACTCTTTTCCCAATTTGGAAACAGTCCATTGTCCCACATCCAGCTGATTGTTGCTTCTTGACCTGCATACAGATTTCTCCGGAGGCAGGTAAGGAGGTCAAGTATTCCCACCTCTTAAAGAATTCCCACAGTTTGTTGTGATCCACCCAGTCAAAGGCTTTGGTGTAGTCAATAAAGCAGAAGTAGTTGTTTTTCTGAAACTCTCTTGCTTTTACTATGGTCCAACAGATGTTGGCAATTTGATCTCTGTCGCCTCTGCCTTTTCTAAATCCAGCTTGAATATCTGGAAGTTCTCGGTTCATGTAATGTTGAAGCCTGGCTTAGAGAATTTTGAGCATTATTTTACTAGCATGTGAGATGAGTGCAGTTATGCAGTATTTTGAACATTCTTTGCCTTTGCCTTTCTTTGGGATTGGAATGAAAACTGACCTTTTCCAGTCCTGTGGCCACTGCTGAGTTTTCCAAATTTGCTGGCACATTGAGTGCAGCACTTTCACAGCATCATCTTCTAGGATTTGAAATAGTTTAGCTAGAATTCCATCGCCTCCACTAGCTTTGTTCATAGTGATGCTTCCTAATGCCCATTTGACTTCACATTCCAGGATGTCTGACTCTACATAAGTGATCACACCATTATGGTTATTTGGGTCATTAATATCTTTTTTGTACAGTTCTTCTGTGTATTCTTGCCACCTCTTCTTAATATCTTCTGCTTCTGTTAGGTCCATACCGTTTCTGTCCCTTATTGTACTTCTTATTGTATGAAATGTTCCCTTGGTATCTCTAATTTTGTTGAAGAGATCTCTAGTCTTTCCCATTCTGTTGTTTTCCTCTATTTCTTTGCATTGGTCACTGAGGAAGGCTCTCTTATCTCTCCTTGCTATTCTTTGGAACTCTGCATTCAGATGAGTATATCTTTCCTTTTCTCCTTTGCCTTGAGCTTCTTTTCTTTTCTCAGCTATTTGTAAGGCCTCCTCAGGCAAACGTTTTGGCTTTTTGCATTTCTTTTTCTTGGGGAAGGTCTTGATCACTGCCTCCTGTACAGAGTCATGAACCTCTGTCCATAGTTCTTAGGCACTCTGTCAGATCTAATCCCTTGAATCTGTTTGTCACTTCTACTGTATAATCGTAAGGAATTTGATTTAGGTCATACCTGAATGGTCTAGTGGTTTTTTCTACTTTCTTCTATTTAAATCTGAATTTGTCAATAAGGAGTTGATGATCTGAAGCACAGTCAGCTCCCGGTCTTGTTTTGCTGACAGTATAGAGCTTCTCCATCTTTGGCTGCAAAGAATATAATCAATCTGATTTTGGTATTGACCATCTGGTGATGTCCATGTGTAGAGTGTTTTCTTGTGTTGTTGGAAGAGGGTGTTTGCTATGACCAGTGCTTTCTCTTGACAAAACTCTGTAAGCCTTTGCCCTGCTTCATTTTGTACTCCTAGGCAGATTTGCCTGTTACTCCAGGTAGCTTTTGACTTCCTACTTTTTGCATTCCAGTCCCTTATGATGAAAAGGACATCTTGTTTGGGTGTTAGTTCTAGAAGGTCTTGTAGGTCTTTATAGAATTGTTCAGCTTCAGCTTCTTCTTCCTGCTGAAACTAAAAACTATGCCTCAACCATATGCCCCTTCAGCTGGGGCAAGTCCAAGTAGACTTGGACTACTGTGGTATTGAATGGTTTGCCTTGGAAACAGATCGTTCTGTCGTTTTTGAGATTGTACCCAAGTACTGAATTTCAGACTCTTTTGTTGACTACAAGGGCTACTCCATTTCTTCTAGGCGACAGGAGAAGGTAGTTAAGGAAGGAGTTGGGTCCGGTGTGGGAAATCTGGGTGCAGCCAGAGAAGAGCTACATCTGGCAGCCAGATGTATAGTAAAGTTTTGTACATAGGGTTTTATAATTGTTAATTTTTTTGAAGAAATATGTGCCTTATGCAGTGAATCAATATAGACAAAATTGTCAGTATAAACAGTACATCAATATAAACATAACCAATTACAAAGGTTTTGAAATGACTAGACTTATTGAATCAGTAAGAATAACAGAACTGATTTATTGTGGAAAATGTACCTTCAGGATAAGTTTGAGGTGGTTAAAAACCAGGATTGGTCAGAAGAGAAGACAGTTTGGAGACTAAGTTAAAGAATATTTAGAGAGGAAATGGAGAAGACTGAGTCTCATGACCAGTGGCAAGAAACAGGTGTGTCTGGCTGGAGTGAAATGTAAACTTGAGCTAGAATTAGATATGGTGGAGCACCTTGGCACTCTGAATATTGTTAGGAGATTTAATTTGATTTGGAGGTAATTGGGTAACAGTATATGCACTTTTATCATAATGAATACAAGTGCTAAATAATTGTTGGAGTGATGTTTGAAGAAAATTATTCTTATAGATTTGAATATTATATATTAAAAAGTGATGGGACTAACATTACTGAGTGAATCCAGTTACGAGCTGATTCTGGCTTTTTTCAGCCAAAGTGTTTTGAGCTAGAATGAGACATGAAAATGGGAAATAAAAATCATAGTCAATGTGAAAGAAAGGAAGGGAAGAAGAAAAATATATATACACTGTTCCTTGATGGACATGACTTCATGCAATTGAATTGGCTGTCAAATTGGAGCAAACAGTTTTGGGAAAGGTAGTTCTGTGGAAAACATAATAGGCAAAAGAACTTTAATTTTTACTCACATTTTTTCCAGAGAAAGGTTATTTTTGGTGACATAATTAGGCGCTTCTGATGGTACTACCGTGTCCTTTTTATTACGTTATAGAACACTGGAGCTTTTTTGTGCAGAAAAAAGTTAATTTTATATTATCAGTTTCAAGTTGGATGTCTTTCACTTCTGAACCCATATTATCTAACATAATGTTGTCCAAAAGATATAATTTCTTATTTTGTGAACACCAGGTCTTTAATTATAGCCTTGCTGTCTCCTCTTCACCCTCTGTAAACCTATGAGGATAGTCACTGAGGAACATTTGTATTCTGACTTGTATGTCACAACTGGAAGTCGTAATATTGCGAAGTGAAACAGCAACTTTGCCATTATAATTTTTAAATTTATGCAGCTAATCTGACTTGGAGTAGGGTAGTTTTTGTGTAGTAACATTTGTTGTAAATAATAGCAGTTAATCATGTGGTGCTACTTTTTTTTAGATGTTTTATATATTTTGTTGTAAGCAAGTTGAGAAAATGATCTATGGTGAAGGATCTTGGAATAGCAAACAACAACAAAAATGTCTGAGAAGAGGAGCTCATAGATGAGTAAATAAAATAAAATTTTACAGGTATTAGCAATAGAAATATGTACAGTGTACAGTGAAGGAAGAAGTAGTTATGTTTATAAGATGGATAGGGACAAACAGGGCATGGAAGTGTGTGAAGGACATTACAGGCAAGGACAGCAGAATCAGCAACAAAGGTGCAGATGCATGAGATGGCTGAAGAACCTAGAGAATCTGCACGCCATTCCCAGTGGGTTCCGTTGAGTAATAGCTACAGCTAAATATATAGAACAAAGGCCTGATCATGGAAGACTTCAGGTGTTGTGCTAAGGAGTTTGGGCACGATTCTGTAGGCAGTATATAGTCACTGAAGGTTTAAGCAGGGAATGCAGGTCAAAACCACAGTGGGATAGCACTTCACACCTGTTGTTGTTCAGTTGCTCTTCAGTCGCATCCCACTCTTTGAGACCCTGTGGACTGCAGCATGCCAGGCTGCCCTGTCCTTCATACCTGTTAGAATGGCATTTATCAAAAAGACAGAAAACTGTGAATGCTGGTCAGGATGTGGATAAAAGGGAACCCTGGTAGACTGTTGGTTGGCATATAAATTGGTGCAGCCATTTACGGAAAAAGGATGGCAGTTCCTCCAAAAATTAAACATAGAACTACCATGTGATGCAGCAGTTTGACTTCGGGATATTTATCTGAGAAAAACAAAAACACTAACTTGAAAGGGTACTTGCACTCCCATGTTAACTGCAGCATTATTTCCAGTAACCAAGACATGGAAGCAACCTAAAGGTCCTTTGATGGGTGAATGGATAAAGGAAATGTGACACACACACACACACACACACACACACGTGAAGAGAGACACAGTGGGTGGTATTTAACCATAAAATGAAGAAAATATGCCATTTGCAACAGCATGGCTGGATCTTGAGGGCATTATGTCGAGTGAAATAAGTCAGAGAAAGACACATACTATATGATCTCACAAATGCATGTGGAATCTGAAAAACAAAATCCAAACTCATAGGTACAGAGCACAGATTGGTGGTTGTCAGAGGCAGGCGATTTGGGTTGGGGGGAATGGGGGAAATGGGTAAAGCTGGTCAAAATACATACTTCTGGTTATGAAATAAACAAGTCGTGGGGATGTGATGTATACCGTGGTGACTATAGTTAGTAATAATGTTGAGAGTTGTAAGAGAGTTGATTTTAAAAGTTCTCATCAGAAGAAACAAATTGTTCATATATGTGGTGATGGATGTTAATGAGATTTTCTATGATTATTGCACAATATATACAAATATTGAATCATTAGGCTGTACACCTGAAACTAATGTTATATATCTATTATATGTCAGGTTTTTTTTTTCATATATGTCAGTTTTTTTAAAAAAAAGTTTTGAGCAGAGGAATGATAGGATCAGATCTGTTTTTGAAAGATCACTTTGGTATTAGTTTGGGATGATGTATTGAATGAGTAGTTGAGGGAAAAGGTGTTGCGCTAAGACAGTAAAAATTAGGATATTAAAAAGGATGCATTCAACGGATGGTAGGGAGGTGGACTCTATAGGACTTTGGATTGATTGGATGTGATTGGTTTAGGAAAAAAATGGTGATGGATTAGAAAACTCACCGGGGAAGTGGGAGTGTTGCTGAGCACTGCCTAGGGTTTAGCTAATGTTTCTAACGGTGAGTTTAAAATGGCCCCAGTGTGAAGATTTACTCCATTAGCATAGCAGAAGGTAGATAGTTATATTGATCTGAATTCAGGGATTAGCAGGGCAGGGGTGGTCAGTGGATAGAAGCAAGGATCCTGAGGGTTGCTGAAAGAGAATGTAAACTGTTACACTGGGTATTTGAGGTTGGGTGGAGAAGGAGGTAGAGCGGGGGAGAGAGGGCAGTAAGTATGAAGAGTGATGACAAGCGGACAAGTTGAGGGATGAGCTGTCACTACTGGACTGAAGGTTCGATGAGGCAAAGTTAAGAGAGTGAGCTGTTTGGAAAGGGTAGCGTCTGTGGTCAGGTACTGGTTTCCTTGAGTTTATGATGACAAAGACTGGGTAGTTTCCAGACATGATAAAGTGTGGTATGTGCTGGAGAAGCACGTTGCTCAGGTGGGGATGTTGATGAGGAATATAGGAAGTGAGGAATTTTGAGCTAGGTGGTTGCTAGTTTGTCCCTATGAACATTAAAATTCCTATGATGAAGGCAGTTTTGGAGTAGAAAGAAGCTTTAAGAGGAGAAAATGAGCCAGGTTAGTAGGACTGGTTAGTAAGACTTCCTACTAAAGTGAGAAGCTGTGATTAAAAGGTGAGTGTGTGACAGTAACAGAGAGGTTGTATGCCCAAATACCAAGAACCTCGGAGGAAGAAGGCTTTTGTATATGGAGGTGGAAAAGTAACACTAGTGTGGAAGCATGAGACAGGAGCTGGGGAAATGCTGGCTTCACCTTTGGATTTTGTTACATGTGGGACAAGAGTCTTCTCTGGAAAAGGCTGCAGGGAAGTGGGCTCCTGGAAGGAGATCTCAGCTGAAGCGAAGAGGTGGAGGGTGGAATTTGGTTGAAGATAGGAGAGAATTTATTCCATATGGTGTAAAAAGTCCAGTGTAAAGGAAAGGTTAGCTGAAGGAAGACTTGGGCAGGGAAAGCGGATAGAGGAAATACAGAGTCGGACTTGAAGAGGTTCAGGATGACAAGGATAACAAGAATGTTTGGATTGAAGTTTGCGTGGTGAAGTTTATGGGCCTAGGAAAACTGAGGACCAAAGCAGCATTGGTTACTTAGTGAGATTGTTGTTGTTTAGTCACTGAGTCTTGTCTGACTCTTTGCGACCCCGTGGACTGTACCCACCAGGCTCCTCTGTCCATGGGATTCTCTAGGCAAGAAAACTGAAGTGGGTTGCCATTTCCTTCTCCACACTTAATGAGATTAGCAGACTGCAATCTTTGCTCAGAGTTCAGATGCCTTGCCAATTATAAGATAATTATTCTCTAGCAGTTTATCATTTAAAAGGAGGAGGCAGAAAAAAAAAAGAGGAGGCAATGTAACTAAAGTGCTCTAGTCTAATGTGGAAAGATTTAAATGCCATTATAGAGTATAGGCAGAAGTACAGATGATTGAGTTTTATTCCTCTGGATTACCTGGGAAGACTTCTTGAAAAAAATCGGCCTTTTAACTGGGTCTTAAAAGAGTAACAATAGGATGTTAATAAATAGAAAGAGAATTAGCTCAGTGGTGTTCGACTCTGCGACCCCATGGACTATAGCCTGCCGTGCTCCTCTGTCCATGGGATTTTCCAGGCAAGAAGACTGGAGTGAGTTGCCATTTCCTTCTCCAGACCTTCCTGACTCAGGGAGGTCTGACCCAGGGATCGAACCTGGGTCTCCCACACTGCAGGCAGACTCTACCGTCTGAGCAACCAGGGAAGATAAATGGGCATTCTGTTTTGGAGTTGCATGAGCAATGGTACGAATTCAGGGAAGTACAGCGCTTATTTATGGAACAGTTCATAGAAGGTAAACATAGAGAGCTTGACCTCAAGATGAGCAGTGGAGAAATGGAAAAGAGCGGTGGAAATTAAGTTATATTATCCTAGTAGCCATGGTGATCAGAAGCATGTACAAAGCCCATATGACAGGAGAAAAATAACTATTGAAAATAGAGCTCTGCATTCTGTAGCCACCTTGAGTCTTGTGTAGCCACTGCATGTTTATACCAGAATTTTCAGTAATTGTGGTGGTGGTGGTATGTGTATGTGTGTGTGTGTTTGCTATAATCACAAGAACAATACTATGATATAGTCACACGTGCGTCCCCTCCAGTCCCTCGTAGCTTGCCTGGAGCTTAAAACCTTCTAGTGCGTATTCACATATGTTGTAGATCATTATATCTATCTATATTTATGTGTATCTGAAAAGAGAAGTTAATAATTAAAGGCTGTTTTCCACACTTCTGCTTGAAAGACTGATTCTTTGAGACTGCAAGGTACTAGTTGCAAGACCTGGTTTTGTTTATTTTCCCTTAGATTTGTTTACTTCATACTTTGGCTCTAAAGAACTATTTGGTATCTTAATGAAACATACTGTAATATTCCTATTGATACTGTTTTTTTCTAGGTCTACACTACTTTAATTCCAAGTTGTGTTTTGTTGCCTTTACATATTTTTCTGTTTTCTCAGGTCATACACATAAAAAATAGTATTATACTTTTCACCTTGCTCAAAACAGACTTTGTAAAGTGTTGATTGCTGTAACACTTAGAGTTGTGCTTGGCTGTGCAGAATAGAAGATTCCATTACAGTGATTTTAAAAATTGAACTTCATTTATTTTACATAACCAAGATTCCCAAAGTAGGGAGTTGCTGGGGTGGATTCAGCTGCTCACCAGGAAAGGACTTTATGCTCTTTGGTGTCCTACGTAGGCCAACACTTGCTTCTGTTTACAGGACTCTTGGTCCAGGCAAGCGAAAGTGGGAAAGGTTAAGCAGTGCCTTGCTATTTCTACTCCTCTTTATTAAGACAATAAAAGGGTTCCAAAACAATGGAACAGACTTCCCCTTAAATTTCACTGACCAATTTTGTGTCACATTGTCTCCTGGACACGAAAGAACCAAAAGCAAGCATGTCATCGTGGGCTCACCGTAACTGTCCTCATGCAGATCGGGAAAGAAAGGAATGTGTATATTTATGGAGTAGGCAGCAAGCAATATTTGTCAGAGTACTGTGCCTTAATTTTTATTGTTTTACTTGTTATTTTAATGTTATGTTTAGTGTTATTTTAATTATAAATTGGTACAGAAAAAAAATCATTCTCAGCCTATCAATTTATCTTTCCTTATACTATAAAGTTAGATAATAGAATTTTTACGACTGTTCCCTTGTCACATTGTAGATTCTTGGACACAAAAACAGTTAACCACAATTATACTTTGAAATAGTTGATAAAGTAAAGAGATGTTTGTATTTGAAGAAAAACTTTTTGAAGTGTTCCAAGTGATATGCCATTTTCATTCATTTAAATGAAGTGATTATTTTGAGGGAGATGATTTTCACATTGTATAAATACATAAAAATGTAGATAACATGACTTTATGCATGCAACGTTGTAAAAAACTGTGCAAAAAACTAATACATTCAGGAAAGTAGCAGGATACAAAATCAACATGCAGAAGTCAGTTGTTTCTATATAGTAATATGCATTTTCCAAAAAAGACATTAAGGAAACAAATTCATTGCAATAGCATAAAAAAAAAATACAATACTAAGGAATAAAATTATCCAAGGAAGTTAAAGACCTGTATGAAGAAAACTATAGAACGATGATGGAAGAAATTGAAAAAGACACAAGTCGATAGAAAGTTATCCTGTGTTAATGAATTGGTAAAATTAATCTTGTTAAAATGTCATTGCTGCCCAAAGTGATTTACAGATTCAACGCATGCTACATAAAAATTCTAATGGCATTTTACACAGATAGAAAAAACAATCTTGAGGTCAGTATGGAACCATGAAAAACCCCAAATGGCTAATGCAGTCTTGAGCACAAAGAGCAGAGCTGGAGGCGTCATGCTTCCTGTCTCAGACTGTGGTTGTCAAAACAGTGGACAGCAGAACAGATTGGAGGGCCCAGAAGTAGAACTACAGGTGTGTACAGTCAGTCTGCCTTTGAAAACAGCACCAGGAATGAACAGTGGGGAAATGATAGACTCTTCAATGAATAGTGTTGGTGAAAATGGATATCCATATGCAGAAGGGTGAAATTGGACCCTTATATTACATCACACACAGAAATCAACCAAAATGGATTAAGCATTTAAAAGTAAGACCTGAGTCTGTAAAACTCCCAGAGGAAACATTGGGGAAAAGCTCTTTGGTGTACTGGTCTTGAGAATGGTTTCTCGGATTTGCCACCGTTAGGGCAGGTAACAAAAGCATAAACAAACTATTAGGACTACATCAAAGTGACCTACAGAGTGAGAGAAAATTTTTTAAATCCTGTCTGATAAGGGGGAAAAATTTGATCAAAACGGGCAAATTTTCAGATATAAATTACATCTGGGTACCTAATATATAGCATAGTGACTATAGTTTAATAATATTGTATACTTGAAATTGCCAAGATGGTAGATCTCAAATTGTCTCACCACAAAAAGAAAGGTAACTGTGTGAGGTGATGGTGTCTCAATTAGCTTTATTGTGGTGATCATTTCATAGTGAATACATATATCAGAATATCATATTGCACACCTAAAATATATATAGTTTTTTTAGTATCCAAACCTCAATAAAAATGAACTGACAGTTATTTGAGGGGAGATGATTTTCACATTGTAAACATAATTTAGTAGTCACTACATGCAGGTATTATGGTAGACAAATTTTAAAACAAAAATGTGGTTTCTAAATATCACAACCTCAAGGTAGATTATTCCATCAGAATCTTGACTTTTTGTGTGAAGTAGACTTTTAATATGTTGGGAGTGAAGCTTTAGAAAAATGTATTTCTTAGTTAGAACTTTAAGTTTCAGTTCAAAATGTCTGAGATTTTCCTACCATTGATTTTTCTTCCTTAAATAATTTTAAGTTTCTTCTACTGATAAAAGGAAATGATGTAAATCATTCAGTTTGTGGCATCGGTTTATTGTCACTGTATTTTTGAATTTAATAAACATAATACACATTAACTATATACAGAGGCACTGAAGTAGATTTTATAGAAAATAAAGACACAGTCATCCTTCTTGGGACATTGAAATTTTAATTGGTGAGGCAACATTTACATACTTGAGACCAATAAATAGTAAAAGGCAGTATGCGATCAGGTATCAAAAGTTCTATAAGAATCTAAGAGAATAGAAGTATTGAGTGTGATTACTTAGTGTAATGGAAAAAATGGATATTTAAGACAGGCTTGTTAAAAAACACCCAATTTGGTTGGGGAAAGTTATAAGGTACAAAGACAGGCTTGTCTTTCCATCATTATCTTTTCCCCTTCTGCTCATGTAGCCCTGTCAGACTATTTGTAGTTTCTCAAGTGTTCTATGCTCTTTGATAATTCTATACTTGTAGTGTTTTTTGTTTGTTTTTGGAATTCCCTTGCTTTGTCAGCCTGGCAATTTTCTGTCTTTCAAGATTCAGTTCAGATACCACCTGCCCTGTGATGTCTTACCTGAACTTTCCTGGGTAGAGTTAGGTACTTTCTTTTCCTTTTTCCAGATTCATAGTCATGGTGCTTCTCCGTCTGTCTCTCTGCTCTCCGTCCACCTGGGGGTGTATGTGTGTGTACAGTTAGAGTTATCACATTGCGCTGTTTATCTGTCTCTTCCACAAGCTTGTGAGCTTTATGAGCTTTGCCCTATTTGTCTCCAAATCATAGTGCCTGGTGTAATGGTTTTTTGCACACTGGCCTAATAATTGAGTGGTTAGATAACTGGATGATTAGATAAAAAGAAAGAATTAACCTTGAATGTATTCATAAATACTGGGGAAGCCTGTCTAGAGGGAATGTGGATGGTAAGAATACTTAGCCCTATTCTTAGGAATAGAGCTTGCAATTTATCAGTATTTAGAGATGAGATTGAATAGGCAGTGTTGGACTGGTTGGCAGTAGAAGTTTTAGTAAACAATGGGGTTACAGTTAATAAAATTTCTGAATTTTTAGCATGCCCATTTTTCAAATGTCCTGTGCTTTTGTATCTTTTAGTGCTTCCACTTCTCATTCAGAGAATTCAGTGCATACAAAATCAGCTTCTGTCGTCTCATCGGATTCCATATCAACTTCTGCAGAGAACTTTTCTCCTGATTTGAGGGTATGTATACTGTTCCTAAGTCCTAGTGAAGTATTTGCAATCAGTTGTTTGTGGCCACACTATCAATATAACTTTTAACTAATTAGGCAGGAGACATTGATGGAGTATTCTCAAAGACCTGAATCTGTATTTAATATCCTAGAACAGGCTATTCTTACTTGTATCTATAAAAAAGAAAAAACACACATGTATTTCATTTCTCAGTTTGATGTCTTCTAAGTTCTTTGCCAAAAGATAATTAATGAATTCTGTAGTGATATAAAAGATTTTCTTGAATGCTCCCGTAATGCTTTACTCCCAGTCATAACTAATATTTACTGAGTGCCTACCGTGTGCCAAATGTTGTTCTAAGTACTTTAGTGAAATATCTCTTATCATACTTCCACCACTTATGTTAAGGTAGAAATTATTATTACCACCATTCTACAGATGACAGTAACTCAAAGAGAGATTAAATAACATGTCCAAGGTCTCATAGCTAATCTTATTGTCAGTATTCCTGCTCATGTAGTCCAGTTCTGGAGCTAAGTCACTTAAATACTGTGTTGTAGTTACTACATATCTTATTGTAGTTTATAAGTATTCCTCTATTTATTGAAGGTCTTGTTGTTATGAAATTAGCCATATTGGTGATATCTGGTATCGTTTGTACATTTTTGGATTCATCTGCTTTTCTACTACTGCTTGTCTATGAACGAAGGGGAAAATAATTTCATATGTGGTGATAACCTTTAAGCCTTATGTCAGAATCTTTTCATTCTGATCAAATGACTGCCTTCTCAGTGGTTACACTTTCACAGCTTTAGTCAAAACCTTGTTTTCTTTAATGAAGTCATTTGCTGTTGAGAATATGTTGAGAATGTGTCTTTTTCAAGTATTTCATTTTCAGACCTAGAATCCAACAGATGTAAACAGACTGGATAGAAACATCTGTAAAGGCTTCTGCATATTTGCCATTATCTTTTGTGAAATGTCACAAAATACTAAATAGGGTATAGCACAACTTGAAACATCACTACAAATGATAAAGGTTTATATTTAGAATCGGAATATATGTTGTGCTGATTAAAAAGGCTTCATAATATCATTAACTGTTATCTTGAAGCATAACATACATTTGGGGCAGGGCTCATCATTAATAATAGTGGATATAAGTCTACTATTACCTTTCATTAATTTATCACTATTTAAAAATACACATTTGATATATATATCTAACTTTGGTTTATTCATTACATTAAAAGAATGCATTAAGGGCCTCTGGGCCTCTTGATAATTTTGAAGTTTTTTGGCCTACTTCTAATCAGCTTTTATTAGTTAAAAACTATCATTTTAAACCTTATGTGACTGATAAAGAACTCATATTAGGAATGGGAGAAATACTGCTTTTATTTCTAGCCTATACTTACATTATTACTGTTATATTCTATCTGCTATTTCTTGCCTAAAATATGTTAAACCATTTTGTGTTCTTGTGAGATTTAGTTTGCTTAAATTCCTTATGGTTCCATTAAATTTGGTTAAATTCCTGGGCACACATGTGAAATGCAGTGCATTGTAGGAAGCTGAGAGAAGGCATCCACTATCAGCTTCTCTTTATTTCCTCAGAGTGTTCTGTGTACGTAGGAGTGGTCTACATTGGGAAAAATAGGGGTCAAGGCAGGAGAAGGGGACAATAGAGGATGAGATGGTTGGATGGCATCACTGACTCAATGGACATGAGCTTGAGTAAACTCCAGGAGTTGGTGACGGACAGGGAGGCCTGGTGTGCTGCCGTCCATGGGGTCGCAAAGAGTTGGACATGACTGAGTGACTGAACTGAATTGAATGTTAAACTATATGTTAAATATTTTAATTTCTTATTTTGAGTAAAGTTTTAATTTTAGAACAGGTTTAGATATACAGAAAAATTGCAAAGATATACAGAAAAATTGCAAAGATACTACAGAGTTCCCATACATTTGACATCCAGTTTCCCCTGTTATTAATATCCTATAATACATTAGTATGGTATATTTGGTAAAATTAATGAACCAATGTTTATACATTATTATTAAATAAAGTCAGTGCTTTATTCAGATATCCTGATTTTTTTATCTAACATCCTTCTTTGTGTTCCATGGTCCATATCACAGTGCATTTGGTAGCCATGTCTCTTTAGGCACTTATTGGCTCTGACAGGTTTTCAGACTTTGTTTTTGATGAGACTTACTTTCTTTTCTTTCTTTCTGGCACTAGTGGTAAAGAACCTGCCTGCGAATGCAGGACATGTTAGAGACATGGATTTGATCCCCGGGTCAGGAAGATCCCCTGGAGGAGGGCATGGCAACCCACTCCAGCATTCTTGCCTGGAGAATCCTATGGACAGAGGAGCCTGGTGGGCTACAGTCTGTGTGGGGTTGCACAGAGTTGAATGTGACTGAAGTGATTTAGCACACATGCACGGTCAGATGCTTTGTAGAATGTTTGATGTTTTATCCATTAGACTGGGGCTCTGTGTTGGACCACAGAGATGAAGAACCATTTTCATCACATCGTATCAGAGGTGGTACGTACTGTCAACATAGCGTGTCATTGTCAGTGTTGACTGTGATCTCTTGGTTCAGGCAGTGATAGGTTCTGTCACTATAGAATACTCTGTTTTACCCCTTCTTATCCTTACAGTGTACTCTTTGAAAGGAAGTAACTATGCACAGTCCATGCTTAAGGAGCCCAGGTAGAGTGGAACACTTTTTATTTCTTTTGCATGAGAGATTTGTCTCTTCTGCCTCATTTATTGAGTTATGCAGTTATTTATTTGTATTGGTGTAGACTCATGGCTATTTATTTTATATATTACAATGCAGTATTACTTTGTTGCTAAAATTGTTTCAGTTTCAGATTGGGAGTTCTTTCAGTCAGATCTTGTGTCCCTTTGACATACTCTCATTATGGTGTTTTGTTGTTGTTTTTCTCGTCTGTTTTTTATTTAGACACTCTTCCTTACTCTTTGCCACTGCAAGATGCTCCACGCTCATCTTGATACTTCCCACCGCAGTCCTGGAATCATCATCCATGTCTCAGGGAGCCAGTTTTCTTTTATTGGAAAGTGGTGTTAGAAAGTAAGATCTGGGCCCTAGGTGTGCTCACTTGCTTTTTCTTCCCTCCCCCTGCCCCCAGCCCCTTTTCCTTCTTTCCTTTTAAGATTTATTTATTTATTCATTGGCTGCGGTGGCTCCCCATTGCTGTACGTGGGCTCTCGCTAGTTTTGGGGAGCAGGGCTCCTTTTCCTTGCAGTGGCTTCTCTCATTGGGGAGCACAGGTGCTTGGCACGTGGGCCTCAGTAGTTGCAGCTCCCGCGCTCAGTAGTGTGGCTCATGGGCTCAGTTGCTGCCTGGCATGGGGAATCTTCCTGGACCAGGGATGGAGCCGGTGTCCCTTGCATTGCAAGCTGGATTCATGGAGAAGCCCCTCTTTCTTTCTTTTAACAAAAAAAGGTAACAAAGTACTTTTATTCTCCTTCTGAAGCAAAAGATCATTTGTGTACATCCTATTTGGAGATAATGAGAATTGTGATCACACATGCAAGTTTGTCTGGAGTAGTCTTGTTTTATGCTATTGTCTCTTCAGGTTTAACAGTAGACACAAACTGTCCTGAGTTATTGACTCTCAGCACTAGGACACTAAAGCAACCTGCTAACTTTATACATCAGCTCCATGACTTTGGGACTGGTCCCATTAGTGCCTTGTTAGTTCAGTGTCTTGCACAACTTAGTGGGGCTCTGAGGTAATTTTCGTTAGAAAAATGAAGAGACAGTTGTTAACTGTTATAGTAAGGAGTGTTAAATGTTATATAAAGGAGAAGATCATTTTGGACACCAAAGGTTAACTGTACTCACCATGGTAGGGTGCCTGAACGGCAGAGAAAAAAAGGAAATTAATATGTTTAGGCTGATTCCTTCATTTTAAACATACCTTTGATAATTAGGTATAATCTTTACTTGAGTTACAGTCTTCTTATTTAGTTGGAAGGAGATGAATGAGGAGCATCTAATATCATTTAAGACATGAATCCTGATCTCAAATGTCTGTGTAGGGCGGAAGGAAGGATGTGCTTCTAATAACTGAAAGAAGTCCAGTGTGTTACCTGGATAAATACTTACACAAGCTCCGTCTCATCACAGCAGGCCTGTGAGGCGGCCTCGCTCTCGCACCTGACAGCGGGCACCTGGTGCTCAGAGCCGCCGAGCTCAGTGGCGCGCTGAGACGCACACAGCGCGGTGTCGCCCTCTTCCTTGGTCCCCCGCTGGTCGAGTCCTCTGCAGCACGTCTCCCAGAGAGACCGTGCTCCCGTGACTTTGCTGCCAAGTGTTTTCAAATGTGGGGTGTCTGTTAGTCACTCGGTCGTGCCCGACTGTTTGTGACCCATGTACTATAGTCCACCAGGCTTCTCTGTCCGTGGAATTCTCCAGGCAGGAATGCTGGAGTGCGCTGCCATTCCTTCTCCAGGGAGTGTGAAGTGAGAAGTTCTTAATTCAAAGAAGTATCTTTAAGACATTTTTTGAGGTAGAAGTAGCAGTTTTCAGCATTCCTTAATAAATGAAAATTGCTCTTCTACTTAATTCTAAAAGAGGGTTTTTCTAATAAAATTGATTTCTCCCCTTCCTCAGTTTTGTTAGTCATTGATATTTTGCTTTTAGTATATGTACCTGTAGCTCTAAAATGGTAGTGTTCTAGTTAATTGTAGGTGGAACTCACTGCAGACAGCTATGTGTTTTTCTTTCACTGATCAGTTTGGCTTTGTTTATGAGATGAGGGGCTTGGCATGCAAATCATCATTCACAGATGATTTGAAGTTGGTTAACCTCTGGGCTTTGAGTTCTCCTTACAGCGTCACTATTTATCTCTGCTCTGAGCCTCAGCATTTTATAAGCTCCGTTAATAACAGCTTTTAAATAGAAGTAGAAAGAACAAAATGCGTTAAAAAGCTAATACAGTTTCATTAAAAATATTAAATCAGATTGTATAGGCTTTCTGTTACAAGTACCGTGAAGTGACTCTTTCCTCGAAGGATAGTGTTGTAATAGAGTAACACCTGTGAAAGCTTCTGTTAAGAATTTCCTATTCAAACAAAGTGGTTTGCTCCCTCATCAGTAAAGCAGAATCAAAAGTCAGCAGGGATAACGGTATTTACTCAGGTAGAATTCGTTTGTGTTACTTTTTCACGCTGTAAGTGTAGCTTGTTCTGGAAAAAGTCATATACAGATTTTATCCAGTAGACGTATTTCTGAAAAGTTGAGCGCAGCCTCAGGCTTGATAGATTGAATCGTGCTTCCTCAGAGATAACAATGGTAGTGTTTCCTGTTCGCTTTGTTCTTCACTTTGGCACTTGGCCTATGGAATTTCATTTAAAAAACTTAAAATCCTTTCATATAAAATTTTTAATGATCAACTTATTTTAAAATAAGTTTTCCATTTTAAAAATCAAGCTTTCTTTAATTCAACTGTGTTCTTAATAAGAACGTAGTTTCAGAGTTTGACAGTGGAATTAAGAACCTAGGGAACTTGTGTTTGGTTGATTTCTTTGTTCACCAGAGACTAAAATCTCATGAAATACAGGACTTTAAAATTCAAATGCACAGCTCTATTTATTTATAAAATATAATTTTTATGGCATTGGGCTTTAATTGAAGTGTATTCCTTAAATGGTGGTGATTAAAAGGTGAGTTAAAAGTCAGGCTATGCAGTATTCCCTTTCCTTTGTTGATGCCTGTGATATGGCGCTTATAATGATGTTTGTCTGCAATTCAAAATCAAATTGTATTGATACTGTATTCTGTATTTTTTATCCCATTATTTTAGAAGGCCTCACACATATGATCTCAGAATATGTATATAAATGTATTTATATAGTTTATATATATGTATATTTGAGATAAAAGTTGTAGTATTTTGGGTTTTGTTTATAACTATCTTTCCTTATCTTGAAATATTTAATGGTCTTAAATCAAGCAAATGTGATTATCCATTCAAAATTTTTGTTACATTAATATTTCTTTATGAACCAAAGGTCACAGATAATTGGATTATTTCTTCTAGAGTACATACATGAATGTAATATTGACACATTCTGTAAGTATGCAGGTCTAGCTGGAACAAGTTAAGGCTCATGGAGCAGATGTTAGGTAAACGAAGTTTCTGTTATATGTAGTTATTTCAATAGCCAGAGCAAAAACTGATTGAAGATAGCCCTTATTTTGTGATTAACACCACCACCCCTCATATTGGTGTCACCTCCTAACAGCCTACAAATTGAAAAGAACAACTTAGGCAAATAAAGGATATCCACTAAAAACTCCATTATAAGCCTCATCCTTAATGGAGGTGTGTTAGAAGCCATTTCCTTTGAACTTAGAAACAGGACGCTGGTTTCTGTCACTACTTTCAACATTATGCTAGAAGTCCTAGCTAGTAAAATAGGAAAAGGATAAATAATATAAGGAATGAAAGGAAGAAGCAAAACTTTCATTATTTATTGATGATTGTTGATACAGAAGATTTAAGAAGAATCTATTATATATAATTCCAGCACTGATGCTGGATACAAGATAATTTAACAAAAAGATCATGCTTCTATACTTTAGCAAAAATGTTTAAATAGGGGAACACATGTAAATCCATGGCTGATTCATGTCAATGTATGGCAAAAACCGCTACAATATTGTAAAGTAATTAGCCTCCAACTAATAAAAATAAATGAGAAAAAAAAAAGGAAAAAGTATTCTAGTCACAAGAGCAACAAAATTACATTACTTGTCTAATAAAACATATGTGACAACTTCACGGAGAAAGTTATAAAACTTTGTTAAAGAGCCTAAAACTATCTCAAATATATGAGTAGACAGAACAGCTTGGGAATGTCAAATATTTTCAAAATATTGGTTAACTCAGTGTCATTTCAAACAAAATTCAAGTTTATCCTGTAGAACTTGGCAAGCTGATCCTAAAATTTACATGAAAAGGTAAGAGGTCAAGATTACTAATAAGAAAAATGAAGCAGGAAGATTCATTTAGTTGAATATAAAGCTAAAGTAATTAGTACAGAAATAGATGAATGAAAAATAACAAAGTTCAAGAACAGATATTTATAGGAACTCTGTATTGGAGTTGGTGTAATAGATCTTTAGGGGAGGAATGAACTATTTGGTAATCAGCCGTATCAGCCATATGGTTAGCCATATTGGAGAAGGAAAGTTGAATTCTTAATTCACACTTACACAAAAATTGAGTTCTTTAAACACTTAACATTGAAAAATCAAAATTTTGAAATATAATATCCTTATAACTTATGTCAGAAGAGAATGTTAAAATAAGACCCAAAGTATTAACCTTAAAAGAAAAGCTGTAGAAGGCCCCCCTGGTGGTTCAGTGGTTAGGAGTCCGCCTTGCCATGCAGGGGACTCGAGTTTGATCTCTGGTCTGGGAACTAAGTACGATCTCACATGCTATGGAGCAGCTCAGCCTGCCTGCCCCCGCAGCAGTCTGAGCTGCAGGGAGAGATCCCGAGCGCTGCAACTGAGACCCGGTGCAACCAAACAAATACATATTTTTAAAAAGATATGAAAACTAATTTTAAAAGTTTCATTTATAAAAAATGAAACAATTTTATTATGCTAAAGTGGTAAGGACGTTTTCCTATTTATTTGATTGCTGTTCATCTAACCTCTCTCAAATTAAGCTCTGCAAAGGCAGGAGCCTTGGTTATTTCCCTAGTATGTAGAATAGTGCCTGAATCAACGTGACTTAAAATCTGTTTCACACATGTGGCCAGTTGCAGCCTAAAGCTCCTTGGGATGCTGGGAACATTCATCCTCCCATTTGCTGTATTTAATTGGTGGAAAAGGTTGAGGAGCACTCTTAATGACTGAAATTTGAAACCACCTGTTGGCTACATCTGGGAAACTAAAGAAGAAAATTTTATGTTTTATTCATAGTTCCCAATGAAATCTGTGCATTTAATGGCAACCCACTTCAATATTCTTTCCTGGAAAGTCCAATGGACAGAGAAGCCTGGTGGGCTATAGTCCATGGGGTCACCAAGAGTCGGACATGACTTAACAACTAAATGGGATTCACTAACTCACTGCACTCTCTTGAAATTTCCTGAGTGGGTACAGTGTATCCAGTAAGACCTGGCCTCAGCCAGCATGAAGGTTAGAATCTTGTGGTGGAAAAGGAGATAAGCAAATCAGTGATTATTATGTGACAGGTACTATCGCAAAGGTATACCTTGGAAGCAGAAAGGACAGAACATTCTAAAACAGTTTATATAATAAGTAAATAAATTCTGCTACATTTAAACATACGGAAAGTATTTGGAGGGTATTTACAAAAAATAAGAATTTAAAGAAAAATAAACTTTCCAGAAAGAAAAAGAGAATATACTATAAGATATATACAGATAAGATGTATCTGTTGTCTTTTCTTGTATCCTTAGCGCTTAGTATTTGGTAAATTAATTGAAGAGAATGAGAAATATTCAGTTATTTTCTCTTTTAACAAAATGTCATTATCTTTTGAAGAATGCTCATTCCCCTTTACTTTCCATTCTTAGTAGTCCCCTAGTTCTTATGTCTGGTAGACGGGTCTTTCCTGAAGCTAACGCACCATCATAAAGCTCATCTTCCTTGCCATCACTTTTCCTGTGTGATACCGCAGTTTAAAAATTCTTCAAGGGGATCCTTGTTTCTTACAGTGGTGAGTGCAGACTTCTGAGCCTTGTGTTCAGGGCTCTCTGTGTTTGGTCCCATCACGGCTGTCACACTGTATCTCCCACTGTCCCCAAGTTTGACCCCACCTCTGTTGATAGGGATTCTTCTGATAGTCTCTCACTGTTACACAAAATGTGCTCGTCTCACTGTCTTTCATGCGGATTTGCTCACATATCTGGAGTGTACTCTGCTCTTCAGGGAAGCAAATGATGCTCAGTCTGTTCATCAAAGACTCCCCGCCACCTCTGTGCCTTCCAGCCCATATGATCTTTATTTTCTGATAGAAGATACTTAGATAAGTCAGAGAGAGAGAGCAATGGGGAAAAAACTTTACAGAAATTATATGAGGTGAATTTGGAAGACACAGGCAGTCACTAATGTGCACCTCCTTCATTGAAATCCCCTTGAAAATGCTTATGGTTGTCTCATTTCCATGCTTAATAAAGAAATGACTTCAGACCATACCCTTATGATTTCCATTTTACTGCAGCTTTTCTCTCCAAAGTTACCATTGGCTGTCCTTTCTAAAACTTTGTATCTTTTATAATAACCTTGAGAGTTTTCTTTAATTATAAAAGCAACACAATGTAATAATAATTTGTGGGAAATAGAAACAGGGTTAAGGAAGAAATAAACGTCACCAGTGCTTCTGCTACTCTCACCGTTACTCTGGTACACAGAAAGTGTTCCTTGAAAGTCCTTAAAAGTATTTGATACCCCCAAAATCTTCCTTTAAAGTTCCTATGTAGAACTTTTGTGTATTAGAATAAAAGCTCTTCAACTCTCCTCACCATAAGTTTATGATGTCAGCAGTTGGCTAAGTTATAATATAAGTAGAGTCTTGCCTATTATACTGTTCAGGGGTCTGTAGCCTATTTATTGGGATTGTAATTATTTTGATGTGATTCACAGATTATATTGCATATATTATCAATGTCATTAAGACTTAAAAGAATAAAAACTTTAAATGTGTTAAAAGTTCCAATAAAAACAGCCAAATAATTGCAATAGAAATATATATAGAAATTATTAAAAAATTAGAAAGTGTGGAAAAACTGATGAACGTAAAAGTATATTTCATACAGTCATGATGCAGCAGGGATAATAACGACTATATTCAGTTGATGGTAAAGAAATAAGGAAAACTGTCTGTGCCACGAGGATATTTAATTAGGTGGTGGTGGTTCAGTCGCTCAGTCATGTCTGACTTTTTGCGACCCCGTGGACTGCAGAATCAGCGTAGACAAGCAGAAAGTGAAAAACTCCAGGGGCGTCCCAGTCTTAGGTGGGCCTTCATAGTTTTGTGAGATTTACCAACAGGAGCCCTACCAAGTTCTTACAGTGAAGGCTTAGAAAAATTCTCTTGATACTGGCAGAGGGAGAGGAAAAGCAGTTATTTTGAAAATGTCCAGAACATTCTGTTTTTCTTAAACCTGCCCTCAGAAGAACCTGTTTTGCTAGCCTAGCCTGTGGGTTTTGTCAGAGCCTAACTTATCTGGGGGAAGGGAAATACCCAGTTCCAGCCTCCTGTAACCTTCCCCATGGGTGAAGAGAAATACAAACTGCAGCACCCTCTGGCCAGCCTGTCCTATGTGGGGGGAAAAGTGAAAGTGTTAGTCCCTCAGTTGTGTCCAACTCTTTGTGACCCTGTGAACTGTAACCAGCTAGACTCTTCAGTCCATGGAATTTTCCAGGCAAGAATACAGGAGTGGCTTGCCATTTCCTCCTCCAGGGATCAAACCTGGGTCTTCTGCATTGCAGGCAAATTTTTTTTCACTGTCTGAGCCACAAGGAAAGAAGCACTTGTAAATGTCACAGTCTTTATAAAAGGCAGAGGACTAAGAGATTGAGACACGGAACTGTGGGACAGTTCTTCTCCCGCCTCCGCACCTCGCCACCTCTCTAGGTGATCATGGTCTTAGCAGAGTCATACATCTGTTCAAATCAGCTGCTGCAGTGAGGTGTATGTCACCTTGGAAAAGTTGCTTAGCTTCTGTAAGGGTCAATTTCCTCCTTTATAAATGGGAATAAGATACTACTTCTCTTTCAGGGTATTATAAGCCCTGAATGAATAATCTTCTACAAGCAGTGCATGAACTAGGCCAGTTCAGGTGGTGGTTTCTGGGTATTAGGTGAAATGAAAGTAATGAGATACCTCCCTACCTGTCTACATCTGTCTTGTTTGTGGTAGAAATTGTTACAAGCCATCCTTTATTGGAAAGAACTGTTCTTTATCATTAGTTTATATCCTTCTAACTTTCTGCTTTTAAAAGTCTCCTTTCTTTTATGAAATGATATTGCTAATAGATGGTAGTTGTTTTGATTAGTGTTCTCAGTTATGAAAAAAAATAGTTGCAGCCCTACATTGTTCCCGTCCCCAACCTGCACAGTTTTGTTTTTTTTTTTTACTTATATCTTGTATGCTTCATTTGTTATAATTGATGAACCAATATTGACACATAATATTAATTAAAATCCATGGTTTACATGAGGGTTCACTCTTGGGTTGTATATTCTCTGGGTTTCCACAAATGTATAATGACATGTTTCTACCCGTACTATGTCATAAAAAGTAGTTTCACTCCCCTGAGAGTACTTGACCCCACCTCGCTGTCCCTCCCCCGTCTCCCTGAACCCCTGGCTACTACTGATCTTCTCACAGTCTCCATAGTTCTGCCTTTTCCAGAATGTCACATAGTTGGGATCATCCAGTACATAGCCAGATTGGCTTCTTAGCAATATGCCTTTATGATTCTTCCATGTCTTTACAGGGCTTGATAGCTCATTTCTTCTTATCACTAACTAATCTTCCTTTGAATTGATATACCACAGTTAGTTTATCCATTTGCTTACTGGAGGACTTTTCAGTTGCTTCCAAGTTTTAACAGTTATGAACACTTTGCATTTTACCATTTAAACTGAAAATTTTTCTTCATATCAGGTATATTCATTCCTAGGGTTACTGTAACAGAATATGCAAAGTGGTGGCTTAAAACAACAAAATTTTATTCTCTCACAGTTCTGGAGTATGTAATAAGATATATATATATATATATATACACACACACACATATATATTGATCTTCATCTTTAGCTCTTAGAGCTCCTAAAACTTGTAGATCACTTCATCTTCTAAGTGATAAGAGCCAAAGAAGCATCTTTGGTTATAATATTTGGCTTTTAGACTCTGGTTCCAGAGTGATAAAAGAGCATCTTTTGTTATTTATAATATACCCTCTTGGATCACAAGAGGGGACTTTATGTTAATGAATAACTCTTGGAAAGCTCCTGGGGCCTGGTTATCATGGGAACCCACCTGTGATTACTTTTGGAACTTTCAGCCTCTTCCATCTCTGGGGAGGGGAAAGAGGCTGGAGGTTGAGTTGATCATTAATGGCCATAATTCAGTTGATCTAGTAATGAAGGCTCCATAAAGATACCCTGACTTGAGGGGTTTAGAGAAATTCCAGATTCAGTTCAGTTCAGTTCAGTTGAGTTGCTCAGCTGTGTCCAACTCTGTGCGACCTCATGAACCACAGCATACCAGGCCTCCCTGTCCATCACCAACTCCCGGAGTCCACCCAAACCCATGTCCATTGAATCAATGATGCCATCCAACCATCTCATCCTCTGTTGTCCCCTTCTCCTCCTGCCTTCAATCTTTCCCAGCATCAGGGGCTTTTCAAATGAGTCAGCTCTTCGCATCAGGTGGCCAGAGTATTGGAGTTTCAGCTTCAACATCAGTCCTTCCAGTGAACACCCAGGACTGATCTCCTTTACAATGGACTGGTTGGATCTCCTTGCAGTCCAAGGGACTCTCAAGAGTCTTCTACAACACCACAGTTCAAAAGCATCAGTTCTTCAGTGCTCTGCTTTCTTTATAGCCCAACTCTCACATCCGTACGTGAGTACTGGAAAAACCATAGCTTTGACTAAATGGACCTTTGTTGGCAAAATAATGTCTCTGCTTTTTAATATACTGTCTAGGTTGGTCATAACTTCCTTCCAAGGAGTAAGCGTCTTTTAATTTCATGGCTGCAGTCACCATCTGCAGTGATTTTGGAGCCCAGAAAAATAAAGTCAGCCACTGTTTCCACTGTTTCCCATCTATTTGCCATGAAGTGATGGGACCAGATGCCATGATCTTAGTTTTCTGAATGTTGAGCTTTAAGCCAACTTTTTTATGTTTCTCTTTCACTTTCATCATGAGGCTCTTTAGTTCTTCTTCACTTTCTGCCATAAGGGTGGTGTCATCTGCATATCTGAGGTTATTGATATTTCTCCTGGCAATTTTAATTCCAGCTTGTGCTTCCTCCAGCCCAGCGTTTCTCATGATATACCCTGCATATAAGTTAAATAAGCAGGGTGACAATACACAGTCTTGACGTACTCCTTTTCCTATTTGGAACCAGTCTGTTGTTCCATGTCCACTTCTAACTGTTGCTTCCTGACCTGCATACGGATTGCTCAGGAAGCAGGTCAGGTGGTCTGGTATTCCCATCTCTTGTGGAATTTTCCACAGTTTATTGTGATCCACACAGTCAAAGGCTTTGGCATAGTCAATAAAGCAGAAATAGACATTTTTCTGGAGCTCTCTGGCTTTTTCGATGATCCAGTGTATGTTGGCCATTTGATCTCTGGTTCCTCTGCCTTTTCAAAAACCAACTTGAACATCTGGAAGTTCACGGTTCACGTATTGCTGAAGCCTGGCTTGGAGAATTTTGAGCATTACTTTACTAGCGTGTGAGATGAGTGCAATTGTGCAGTAGTTTGAGCATTCTTTGGCATTGCCTTTCTTTGGGATTGGAATGAAAACTGACCTTTTCCAGTCCTGAGGCCACTGCTGAGTTTTCCAAATTTGCTGGCATATTGAGTGCAGCACTTTCACAGCATCATCTTCTAGGATTTGAAATAGCTCAACTGGAATTCCATCACCTCCACTAGCTTTGTTCATTGTGATGCTTCCTAAGGCCCACCTGACTTCACATTCCAGGATGTCTGGCTCTAGGTGATTATCATGATTATCTTAGTCGTGAAGATCTTTTTTGTACAGTTCTTCTGTGTATTCTTGCTACCTCTTCTTAATATCTTCTGGTTCTGTTAGGTCCATACCATTTCTGTCCTTTATTGAGCCCATCTTTGCATGAAATGTTCCCTTGGTATCTCTAATTTTCTTGAAGAGATCTCTAGACTTTCCCATTCTATTGTTTTCCTCTATTTCTTTGCACTGATTGCTGAGGAAGGTTTTCTTATCTCTTCTTGCTATTCTTTGGAACTGTGCATTCAAATGGGAATATCTTGCCCTTTCTCCTTTGCTTTTCGCTTCTCTTTTCACAGTTATTTGTAAGGCCACCTCAGACAACCATTTTGCTTTTTTTCATTTCTTTTTCTTGAGGATGGTCTTGATCACTGCCTCCTGTACAATGTCATGAACCTCTGTCCATAGTTCATCAGACACTCTATCAGATCTAGTCCCTTAAATCTCCCAGATTGGTGCACACTTTAAGGGTATGGAAATTTCAGGGCATGGAAATCCCACACAGCCTTATACCACATTCTGGTTTCTAAGTGCTGTCCTTCATAAAAAACTGGCAAATGTAGGTAAGATATTTCCCTGAGTTTTGTGAGCCATTTTAGCAAATTACTGCAGAAGAGCTTGTGGGAAATTTTGGTTTATGAATATTTGGTTAGAAGTAGAGATGACAGGCTAGGGTTTGAGATCAGTGCTTGAAGTGTAGAGGTGGTCCTGTGGAACTCAGCCCTTACAATGTGCGACCTCACTCACTACTGGTGATAGTGTAGTAAGTGAGTTGCGGGATACCCAGCTGGTATCTGCCAAGAACTGAAGATTTCCTTGGTATGGAAAAACCCACATATCTGGTGTTAGAAGTGTTGAGAGAGAGGATAGAAAAAGTTTGTGTTTTTTTTCCCTTTTAGGAGGCTCATAGTCTGAAATCAAGGTGTTGGGAGGATGGTTACTTCTGACGGCTCAGAGGTTCTCAGAGTCCTCACAATCTGTTCCATACCTTTTTTCTAGCTGCTGGGGAAGACAAATGATTCTTGGTGTTCCTTGGCTTGTAGATCCATCGCACTAATCTCTGCCTCCATCTTCACATGACGTTATCCGTGTGTCTCTGTATTTTCATAGGGATGTCGTCCTACATAGACGGCAGTCATATTAGATTAGGGGTCCACCCTATCCAGTATATCCTAATTGAACTAACTGCATCCACACTGACCGTATTTCCAAATAAGGTCACATTCCCAGGTACCATCGGTTAGTGCCTCTCCCTATGTTTAAATAACCTGTAGCATGAACTGATGCTTTCCAGACTGCTCCTGTGTGGATACTCTCCCTTTTTTTTGTCATTGTTGAATCATTGATGATGATGTAATATTATCCAGCTCTTACTAATTGTGGTTTCAGCTGAAAACCAAATTTTCCTTGGCAGTGTTATAAAAAAGGGCTTCCTTGTGCTTGAATTTGGATGTGTTTTCAAATATATAACCAATACGATGCATCCCAGACGCCAGTGTGTGGCTCTGCCCTGTTCAGATTGGTTTTTATGGCTCATTTGCGTGCTTTGTGGTTTGTCAAGTATAAAAAATAACAGTAAAGTGAAATTGATGTGAAATGATTTTTTTGTAGAATTATCCAATGAGGGATGTTTATTCTTATTATTATTTGCTGTTTTAGTACATAAAGAAACTGTGAAAGATAGTTTATAACTTCTACAGACTCATTTTCCCCTTTTAGGTGGTTATAATTTAGTGTTTTGCAGATTTCAGAAGGAATTCTTTTCCTGTTTTTCTGTTATCTTACATTCCATGTGAAAACTGACCCCTAAGCTTGCCAATTTCCAGATCATCATTATAGACAAGGTTTCTGAATTTCCTTTATAATAGTTTCCTAATCAGAGAGGAGAGAAAGGGAGGTTGGTTAGAGTCACATGGAAAGTTACTGAGCACTCTGAAAATAGTTTGATTAAAAGGCCGTGGAAGAAAATGGGGAAGAAACATGCTTGGAGATAGGGCAAAAGTGAATTCTGTTATAGGAATAAAAAAAGTTATAAATTTCAATCTATGTGATTTTTTTTTGTTTGTTTGTTTCCACCAGCAAGATTTTAATGTGTCAATAGGCTTTTCTTGAGAAGGGTTAAATATTGTATTATCTGCTATTAAAGAGCAGATTTTATGTAATCTTTATTGATAATGGAGGACAGAGGAGCCTGATATGCTACAGTCTGTGGGGTTGCAGAGTTTAGCTACAGTCTGTGGAGTTGCACAGTTTAGCTACCAAACAACAACATCGTCTATTGATATAGCCGGAGCTCCTGAGTCAAGTCAGCTTCTAATGCAGCTGACCGGAAACAGATTGGCTAGCCAATTAGTGGCTTTGGTTCAGTAGGAGAACACATCTTATGTATTCCAGAGGGTGTCTCCTGAGGGGGATGTCTCTCTTCCTCTCATATCTGAGTGTTACATAACTTTCTCTCTGCTGAAGATAGTTGCATGTGAGTGCTGACATGCCTAATCAGTCTGGCTTTGCTGTCTTAGTTTCTCTACTCTCATTTTAGGAAGGTAGGACCCTTGTGTTTTTGAATTCTTTGTTTTGACCTTAACTCCTTTTTTCATTTAATCTGTGTTTCCTTTTTCATTACTGACATATCTGAAATGCAGTTCTCTTCAAGTAAAAATCATCATGCATTATGAAATAATTGTTTGCATTTGTTTTATAAACCTAGGATCGAATTTGGTCACTTCTTCCAACAGTTTATCTGTTATCCCTCTTTATTTCTCTTATCATGGTCTAATTTAGGATTTTACTGTTTCGCTCCTGGATTGTTATCTTCTCATCTTTATCATATCAGTTTTGTGCACCTCTTTGACCATACCATTTACCTCTATCAGAGACCTACAGTGGTTTTCCTTTAGAAGACTGGTCAAGTTTAATGTCCTTACTATCCTCCCTTCATGTATTTTATTATAAAAATTTCCAAACACACTACTGAGTTATATGAATTCTCTGTATGTTGAATATTAACTTCTTATCAAATATGTGATTTGTGAATATTTTCTCTAATTTGGTAGGTTGTCTTTTATTTTGTTGATAGTTTCCCTTGTTGTGCAGAAGTCCTTAGTTTGATATAGTCCCACTTTTTTATTTTTTCTTTTGTTGCCTTTGTGTGTGTGTGTGTGTCAAATCCAAAAAAAAATCATTGCAAAGACTGATGTCACTGATGTCAAGGAGCTTGTCCTCTACATTTTCTTCTGGGAATTTTTTGCTTTCAGGTCTTAAATTCAAGTCTTTAATTCCTTTTGGGTTGATTCTTGTGTTTGGTGTAAGATAAGAGTCCAATTTCACTCTTTTGCATTTGACTGTCCAGTTTTCTCAGCACTATTTATTAAAGAGACTGTCCTTTCCTCGTTGTATGTTCTTAGCAACTTTGTTGTAAACTAATTGACCATACGTAGTGGGTTTATGTGTGTGCTGTCTGTCCCGTTCTGTTAATCTGTGTGTTTTTCTAGTGCCAATACTATACTGCTCTGATTTCTATAGCTTTGTAATATAGTTTGAAATCAGGAAGTATGATGCCTCCAACTGAGTTCTTTCTCCAGATTTCTTTGGCTCTTCAAGATCTTTTGTGGTTTCGTACAAAAGGTCTTTCTATTTCTGTTGAAAAATATCAGTGGAATTTTGATAGGGATTGTATTGAGCTTTTTATTTTAATGTCAAAATTTACCTCTTTTTATATTGTATATTCATGAAGAAATTACACTGGCTCTAGTTATTTTTAATAGTCTTTTCCTTTAAACTATGTAATATGTTTAAAATTAAGTGGTTAGTGTACACATCCTATTACAGAATTTGAGTTTTCTGAATCTCACGGTATATTTACCTTTATCAGTGAGATGTACATGTTCATATATTTTCATGTTACTTTTAGCGTTCATTTCAACTTGAACTCTTTTCAGCCTTTTTTTTTTTGTAAGGCAGATCTAGTAGTGATGGTTTTTGTGTGACAGACCTAACTTTTATTCATCTGGGAAAGTTTTTATTTCTTCTTCATTTCTGAAGGATACCTTTGTTGGATTGAGTATTCTTGCTTGTTGGTGGTTTCTTGCTTTGAATAAAAGAAATGTGGAATATCATTCATTCCACTCTCTCTTCACCTATAAGGTTTCTGCTTGGAAATCTGCTGATAGCCTAAAGGGGCTTCCTTTGTAGGTTACAGTCTTTATCTTACTGGTATTAGGATTTTCTGTTTGTCTTTGATTTTCGCAAGTTTCATTATAATGTGTCTTAGAGATAATGGGGGGGATCTGTTAGCTTCATGAACTTGGATGTGCAGCCTTCTCTCCAGGTTCGGGAAATTCTCAGTCATTATTATTTTTTTTAAATGAGCTTTAGTTACCCCTTTCCTTTCTGTTCTCCTTCTGGAACTCTAATGATTTTGCTGTTTATTCTTGATAGTGTCCTATAGATCACATAGACCCTTCTTATTCTTTTTCACTCTTTTTTCTTTGTTCTCCTCTGACAGAGTTATTTCAAAGTTCTGTCCTCTAACCATGGATTCTGTCTTCTGCCTGTTCTGCTGTTGATGCTTTCTCTTACAGTCTTCGTTTCATTCATTGAATTCTTTAGCTCCAGAATCTATGTTTAGTTCTTTTAATGATTTGTCTCTGTTTATTTCTCCTTTTGATCATGTATTGTTTTTCAGATTTTGTAACATTTTCTCTTTATTTTCTTGTAGCTCATTGAGTTTCCTCAGATGGCTATTTTGAATTCTTTATAGGATAAATCACATTTCTCTGTGTCTTTGCCTTATGATCTTTTGGTAGTGTCAGGTTTCCCTTATTCTTCATGTCCCTTCTAGTTTTACACTGCTGTTTTGGCACTCGAAGTAACAGTTAACCTCCTCTAATCTTTACTAGCTGAGAGATACTTTTTGTTGCTCTGGTTTATGTTCTTGGGAAGGGTGATACTGCAAAGGTCTTCCTACCCACTCTAATGTCCAAACTTGTATTTTTCTTGTTGTTCTGAGGGGAGTGCTAGAACTTCTTTAGAAACCCGAACTTCCATAAAGGCTTTCTCATATGTGGGTATCTGCCCAAGTCTGTGTTTTCCAGGTCCTGCAGTTAAGAGGAGGTAGAGTCAGTTCACAGGCTCCTGCTGGCTCCACATCCTGTACCAGAATCTTTCTGCTTGCTTACACATTGTTACACATTCTGCAATGCTTACACATTGCTCAGGTGGATGAGGCTCCCTCTAGGTCCTTCAGCGTATGATGCTGGGTTCCATAGCTCACATGAGGCACTTTTGTTCATTGTTAGATGCCAAATTTTAGATGTTAAAGGGCAACAAAAACGAGAGACGTCTTATGCTGCCATGATGCTAACATCACTCCTCTTGCTGCTTTCTTTAGAACAGTAAGTTGCTTGCTATTCTGTAGCTAAGTCTAGGAGCTTAATAGTTCAAGAGTTAAATATGTGGTTCCCATTATGATATCCTATCTCAAATATTAATCCTTGTGTATTTTAGAGCAGAGGAGTAAAGCACCATGTGAATAAGCCATTGTGACAAGAGACAGTGCAATTTATGTTGATACTTCTGTTAAGTGAATAAGTGTTTTCTTACATTTTAATAGCACCTTGCAAGTCCCTTTATGATGCAGTGATCTCATTTCATATTCACAAACTTGTAAGGTGGATATTAATATTACCCTAATAATATAAATGATGAAACTAAGACTCAGAGTTGTGTGGTGGAAGTAAATGTTTTTTGGTTTTTGTTTTTTTGTGTTTTTTTTTTTGTTTTTGACTGCAGGGTAGTTAGGATGTAAAACTTGTCTTTACTGGATACCACAAATTTATTATATATATTTTAATTTTCATTCCCACTTTTCAGCTTAATTACTGCCTCAAGTAATTTCTTTTTCTTTTTTCAAAAGCAGGACACATATGCTATATTTTGGTGACTTGGCATATCTGAGAATGACTTCCATATTAGAGTGATCACAGTCTTTTCCTTTAAGAATCCAATAACATTTTCTTATTGTTTTCTGGGATATAGTTTTACAGAGAAGCCTGAAGGTAGCTGGGTTTTGCTTTTGTATGTAAATTCTCTTTAAAAACATTTTGTCTATATAGCCATAGTTTGTCTTTTAATTACAGTTCAAAAATTTTTTGCTAAAATGTACCCATATATGTCTCTGTTCATTGATTTTTTTTTTTTTTTTAATTTGGAACACGGTAAACTAGTCTGATCAGCAAATATAGAATATCTCTATTCGTTTCTAAAACATGTTCTTCAGTTACATGTTGGATTATTGCTTTTAACCAGTTTTAATTTTTTCCTTTAGGGAATAGAATTATTTTATTTGTTATCACCTTCCCTCGTGATTTTTGCATCTGTTCTTCTCTACAAATTCTTAGAGGACGTTCCATGTTTGCCCTCTACATAAATGCTGCTTTTTAAATAATTCATTCAGTTCTTTATTAATACCAGCACAGATTTTATTTCTGCTATTACGTTGAAATCTTTTGTAAGCAGTTCCTTGTTTTACCCATTTCTCTTAGTCTCTGTCTCCTTTCTGTTCCTGTCTCCTAGGGGGTTGTGGCTAGTTTACTTTCAGGTATGCAGATAGCTTACAGATTGTTTCTGCTAATGCTTATAGAAATTATTTTCAGAGGACTGCTGTTTTTTTTGAGCTTCAAGCTGATACTTCTTGTCAAATAATCTTTTCTTCTAGGCTCCCCACCACCCCCTTTTTTCCCTCTGGTTTTGTTACGGATAGATTTGTTTGGAGTCAGTGTTTGCCAGTAAGCAAAGTGTCCGGATTGCCCTTGGCCTGCCTTGTTGAGTTGTTTGAGCTTCTTTTTGTGCCAGTATCTTGAGCTCTAAGTGAGTTGTTCATGTATAAACTCCAGTGTATGCCTGTTATTAAAAGTCTGTCATCTGGTGCAGAGTTTCCAAATAGTGCTGTCCATCTTGCTCTCTTCATTGTCTTGCTCTCTGAGGTTCTAGTCAGAGAGTATGAGAGAGCCTACCGTTCTCGACACGTACTGCTGACATGCATTTCTCTGTCTTTTCTCACTTTGCAAAGTTTTACTTACGAAGATTATACCTCCTCATGCACCCATGCCTCTGCCAGAACTGCCTTTGTCTCCACGCCTGCAGTGCACATATTTTCTGGGGATTGTGGCTTCCTTCTGAATGCAGAAATATAGACAGAGAGGAAACCGTGGGGAACAACACTAACAGCTGGGAGAAGTAAACCTGTGCAGTAGAGAACACGTGTCCAGCCTTGTGAGCGACATGAGTGAGTGACATTTCCAAATCAAGCGGTAGACAGTGGGCACAGAGTAAAGTATCTTCCCTTTATATGATCTTTCACATGTTTGGTTTTTCAGTATGCTGTGTGTTAGTTATTATTCGTGTCTTTTGTTTTCATAATTAGTAGAAATTCTTATCAGATTCTGGCAGTCTTGTTAGTCTAAATATTTTGCTATTATTGATGGAAAATACTTGTTAAGTATATTTTTGTGTCAACTCTGATATAAATACTTTGTGTATTAACTCATTTAATTTATAACAACCCTTTTGTGGAGTACTGTGATTATGACCGTTTTATAGATGGGGAAAATGAGGCATAAAGAAGTTGAACACCTTGTCTAAGAGTACCTAGATAGCATGTAGCATAGTAAGAATTTGAAGCCAAGAAGTCTGTATATATTTGCATTGTGCAAGTTTTCATCCTGATTTTCTGTACCTTCATAGGCCCACCCTCACTCCTTCCTTCCCTCCTTATCTCTTTTCCTTTTTTCTTACATTTCTTTTATGACTACATAAAAGATTGTATCAGGAAGTAGCAATGAGATACCGTTAAAAAGTGACCTTTTTTGAGTTCTAGAATGTGGAATATTAAAAAGTATATATGTGTGTATATATTTTAGTTCTTTAGGTATTGCTTTATGAAATTATTAAATTTTCAAAAGTGAATTTGTGCAGCTTGCGGATGTGTTGAAGAGAAGTAATTTGTTCTTTGTAGTTCTTCCTTTATTGACCTTGGTGAGTATTGGGCTGTGGCAGTAATTTCTAACCCTTTTTTCTCATCCTCCCTAAGTGCACAGCTTAAACTTGGGAATGACTTGATTATCAGTAAGAATTAGATTTGTTGGATTAGCGCTGCTCAATTCAGGCACCGATAGACTGATGGCTATTGAGCACTGGAAATGTGGCTGGTCTGGTTGAAATGTGCTAGAAGTATAAAACATACTCTGGATGTTGAAGGCTTAGTATGAGTAAAAGAATATAAAGTATCTTTTACTTAAAAATACTTCTTATATCTTGAAATGACTGTTTTTGAATTGTTGGATTAAGTAAAATATATTATTAAAACCAATTTTGACTGTTTCTTTTTACTTTTTTTACTGTTAAAAGATAGTTAAAAATTATGTATGTGCCTGGTATTTTATTTTTGTTGGGAATTCAAAAATGTGTGCACTATGGTGTCTCTTCCCAGCCTCTGGTAGGGAGGAAAACAGACAGCCGTTAGAGCGGGGGGTAAGTGCCAGAGAGGGGCCCGTGCCTGCAGACCTCTGACCTAGCTTCAACGGCCCGTGGAAGGTGACCTTTAAGGCAGTTGCAGTACCTTGTGTTTTCTTCCTTTTTACCTTCTCTTGAGGACTCTCGGTCTACTTTTTGGATGGAAGGAAATAAAAAGTCAAATGCTATATAACAAAAAAAAAGTGTGAGTCTTTTTTCTAGATGTTTTGGTTCTCAGTCTAATGAAACGAATCAAGGTTGGAGTGGAAGGTCTGAGTCAGCTCATAGACCACTGCTCGCCCCCTCCCGCGAAACTGACTTTGACAGTCACATGGCTGGTAGCGCCTCTTGCTCAGTGTGGAACACAGATCGATTTGAGATCTCTTCAGTATCTGTGGGACACACAGAGGGAGCGGTTGGATGTGTGGAACTGGAGTCCAAGAAAAATATTGGCTGACGATATAGATTGAAGTGAGGTAAAGTCATAGGTAAGGTATGAAATCAACAGGAAGTGAGTAAAGTGAGAAATGGACAAACATCTGAGAAATAAGGTTGAGAAAAGGGAACAGAAGGGTCATTGAAAAAGAGTGGCCAGAGAAGGAAGTGTTTAGCCAGGAGAGTGTGCTCTCAAGGAGCAGGTAAGTGCAGGTAGCATCGGATGTAGCTAGGAGATAGAAATAAAGACTGAGAAATACCCATTGTCTTTAATAACGAGGTTACTGGGGAGAAAGGGCTTCCCTGGTGGCTCAGACGGTAAAGCGTCTGCCTGCAACGCAGGAGACCCAGGTTCGATCCCTGGGTTGAGAAGATCCCTGGAGAAGGGAATGGCAACCCACCCAGTCCTCGTGCCTGGAAAATCCCATGGATGGAGGAGCCTGGTAGGCTACAGTCCATGGGGTCACAGAGAGTCAGACAGGACTGAGCAACTTCACTTTCACCTTCTATTGGAAAGAAATCAGGTTCCCTGAAGAGGTTGGGTTAGGTGGCAAAGCCAGATTGCAGAAGGTTGAGGAACTAATGGAAGGTGAAGAATTGGAGACAGTGAAGATTATCGATTTGCAGTGAAAGAGGTGAAAGTTAAGGCTTTTGAAAGGTCGTGGGATATACTTAGCATAAAACAGTTGCATGTGTGTGTGTGCGCATGTGTTCTATGGGTTGTAAATCCGTTAGAAAACCATGATTCTGCATCTTTACATTCTTGGAATCCAGTGTAATACTCTTCATAAGGTAACTACTCAGTAAGTGTTGTTGATCTTGATTTTAATTTATTAAATATCTCTTTTTCAACAAGATTCTTTATCAGCATCATTTCCAGATTTTCTAAACATTAAATCTACATAAAAGTTTGATTTTATGTAAGTCTTAATGCAGTAGGGCACTTGAATATGGCTGAAGGGAAATAAAATGAGCTTTGTAGTCCACCAAAACTATAATTCAAATCTAGGCTCTGACACTTTTTAGCTATAGGATTTTTTACAAGGTAATTGTTGCTTCTGGCCTCTTTTTCCTTATCTAAGAAACGAGGATAATGATACCTTTCCTTATAGGGCCATTGTAGGAGTCAATAAAAAACATAAAGTGTTTTGTGTAGTATCTTATACAAAGTAGGCACTCAGTAAATGTTTTGTAGAAAAACAGCAACTTCATGTGTTACACATGCCAACATTACAGTCTTTAAAATTTGATTTAAAGTAGTGTATGTGATATAATGCTATTTAAATAAGACCAAGTATACTCAGTTGAAATTTAAGTTAAAAATTAGCCTTTGAATAAAAAATTGTTTCTTTTCTTGCCTTCTCCTCTCTTTTCCAATCCAGGTCCTGAGGGAGTCTAACAAATTAGCAGAAATGGAAGAACCACCCTTGCTTCCAGGAGAAAATATTAAAGACATGGGTCTGTAATGGTATTCTTTGTCCAGTTTCCTCCTCTGTGGCTGTACAGACTAGCCAGTGTTTTCGCGTACACAGGACAGGCTCTCTGTGCAGACACCTCCTACTGGACAGACTCCTTCCTGCTCCCAGTGTGTTCTCGGTCTAGACCTACTGACTGTATTTGGGTTTTAACTAATGGAAGCATGCCATTGAGTTATATTTTGCTGCTTTTCTGGTTTGAAAGAAGGTGACTTATTTTAAAAACTGTTGTGGAATTCCATCACAGTAAATTTTATTATTTTGAATTACTGCAGTTAGATAGTGGGTTGACTAGATAAAAAATTGAATTGTCACTTTGTACAAGTAATTTTTTCTGAAACATATTCTCTCTTTTTACTTCTTTATTTTTCCTCCTTTGAATAAATTTGTCAATTTTTGGATAAATATATTTCATCTCCATTGCAAAGTGAGTGCTTTGCATGTCAGTGCCTTTCTTTATCCAACCCGAGTAACTAAGTATTAACTTACTGTGTGGACTGGGGACTGGAAGCACACTGTCAAGCTGTTTTTTTGTCCTTATGCTTTTACTTTGTTTCATTTGTGTGATAATACACAAAATACCCATAGCTCTTGTATCTTTAAGATATCTATTTATATATTGAAGTATAGTTGACTTACAGTATTAGTTTTAGGTGTTCAGCATAGTAATTTGATATTTTTGAAGATTAAACAGCATGCATAGTTATTATAAAATATTGACTATATTCCTTGTGCTGCATATTACATCCTTTTAAGTTGTTTATTTTGCAACTGGTAGTTTGTAGTTCTTAATCCCCTTTACCTGTTTTGCTCCTTTCCCCACCCCTCTACCCCCTAATAACCCCTACTTTGTTCTCTGTATCTGAGTCTGTTCTGTTTTGTTATATTTATTCCTTTGTTTTGTTTTTTGATTCTACATATAAGTGAAAATATATGGTGTTTGTCTTTCTGTATGACATATTAAATATAATATCCTCCAGGTCTGTTCATATTCTCACAAATGGCAAGATTTCATTCCTTTTTAGGTGTTCATTAACAGAGGAATGGATAAAGAAGAAGATGAGGTATATACCGAATAACCATATGATCCAGCAGTTCCACTCCTGGGTCTATATGTGGGGGAAAAAAAGCATTAATTAAAAAAGATACACACACCCCGATGTTCATAGCATTATTTACAGAGGCCAAGATATGGAAGTGAACTAAGTGTTCGTCAGTAGATGAATAGATAAAGAAGATGTGGAGTGTTTGTGTGTATATATGGGAATGTTTGTGTGTGTATGACATGGAATACAACTCAGCCATAAAAAGGATGAAACTTTGCCATTTACAGCAACATGGATGAACTTAGATGAAGTGAGTTAGAGACATACTGTATGATATCACTTATATGTGGGATCTAAAAAGTACAACAAACTAGTGAATACAACAACAAAAGAAGTAAACTCACAGGTATGGAGAGCAAACCAGTGGTTACCAGTGGGTGGGGGGAGGGGCAGTGTAGAGGCAGGAGGTTAAGACACACATGCTATTGGGCATAAAGTAGGCTACAAGGCTGTATTGTACAACACGGGGGATATAACCATTATTTTATAATAACGATAAATGGAATACTACCTTTAAAAATTGTGAATCACTGTGTTGTAAATCTGTAACTTAACTGTATAGTAGAGCAAGTACATGTCAGTTAAAAAATGAAAAGGTTATATGCTTGTATCCACAAAAGAACTCTAAAGAAATAGTGTAAGATGATTAAGAAAAAGATGTGGTATACACACACTCACACACACATACACAATGGAATGTTATTCAGCTGTTAAAATACTCATAGCTTTTGAGAAATAAAGTAATGTGTAGGCAAATACAGCAGATGATTTCTTAGTCACTTTTCATTTTATCATCAATCATAATTTTAAAAAGAACTTGAAAGTGATAGTCGCTCAGTCCGACTCTTTGCAACCCCATGGACTGTAGCCCACAGGCTCCTCTGTCCATGGGATTCCCCAGGCAAGAATACTGGAGTGGGTTGCCATTCCCTTCTCCAGGGGATCTTCCTGATCCAGTCATTGAACCCGCATCTCTTGTGCCTCCTGCAATGCGGGTGGATTCTTTACCATCTGAGCCACTGGGGAAGTCTTAAGCCAAGTGTCATTTATTTGTGTAAAAATAAGCAGGCCAAAGGGGACCTATCCTCTGTTGTTGTTGCCTATGGCACATTTAATTCCTTCATGTTTAGCATTTCTCTCTTCTTACTTTTAACTCTTGGTTGAATACTTGCCCATTCCTTTTTTTCCCCCTACTCACTTCAGGTATCCTAAGTTCTCCTGAGCTACTTACTCAGTAAGGTGTTATGTATTATTACTACTTGATCCTATATAATAATGATAGTTATCATTACTGAGTGCTTACTGTCTGATTTAATCATCCTCACAGTGACCTTCTGAGAAAGATGCTGATCCCATTTTGCAGATGAAGAAACTAAGGCATCAGAAGACTGCCTGGCTAGTAAAGTTATATCTAGCACTGTAACAGTTTTTTTCCCTCTTCTAAGCCTAAAAGCATATGCTATTTCCACTATGATAAATAACCTTATAAAATAGTTTCAAGTTATCACTCAATCCCTTTTGTTATCTTCTTTTTTAGATAGCAACACTCCATTTAGGACTTCATCTGTGGCTTGTTTCCCTTTCCTCTCTTATTTGTTCTTTTTGATTGATGATATCTAAGTTAGTAGCTTTACCTACCATGTCTTTACTGATGACTCCAAAATTTGTTGCTTCTAATGTGAACCTCTGTTCTAATACAGATAAACAATGCCTGCATCTTAGACACACGGCCATGGGTATTCTATAGATACCCTTATACCCAACATATCCAAAACTGAAGTCATCACCTATATTTCTAAATTTATTTCTTTTCTTCTGTCCATCAGTTAACATTAACACTGGTTGTCCATTCACTCAAGGCAGAAATCTGGGAGTCATCTTCAGCTGCTTTTCTTTTCTGAGCTCTGATAGTCAATCAGTTACCAGATCAGGAGGAGTAATCTCCAAAAATTTATTGAGTGTTATCTTTTTCTCTCAATTTTCATGAGCCGTTGGTATAGTATTTATGTTAAATTTCAGGTATTTAGGAGTTTAGGAGAGAGATCAGCTTAGAAGTCATATTTTGGAACCATCAGAATATGGATATTTGTTGAAAATGAAAGTATGAAAATAACTCAGAGTGTATGGAGTAAAAATAGGGCCAAGAACATAGCTTTGGTAGGCATTTTACAGTTATATGGTAGAAGAAGAACCAGGGAGGAGGAAATTAAGAAGGAATGAAGAGAATGTGATACAGTATGAATTAGATCCAGACTATATACTTTGTGCAAATAATCGCTTTACTTTCCCACATCTGTGTTAGGTTCTTCTCTTCACTGAATGCTGAGTTAGCATCTCTAACATCTAAAGGGCACTAACCATTGGGGCACGGCTCTCATGCCTGTGTTCCTTGAACCTTCTCTGATCCCATAGCTTAGTGGACTTGCCTCCTTTATCTTATTTAGAGTGTGTTTTTGTGCCTCTCTGCACAGATTGTATGCTCTTGTATATTACATTTATTTGCATATACTTTGCATCCTTATAGATATGTATTCTCAAAGTCATTTTGGTCTACCCCATAGAAACTATTATGGATTCTTTGTGAGCTTAGGAAAAATTTGAGAAGATCAGTAAATCTAAGCTCTTTTAGCATCTGGCAGTGTTAGTATTGCAAAATTTAGAGAAATACTTAATATATTAAATAAGATACTCTGATTCAAATCATCAGATAGACTTGATTATTCAAAAAATTAAATGTCATATAAAGTATGAAAAGTGAAAGTGAAGTCTCTCAGTCATGTCCGACTCTTTGCGACCCCATGGACAGTAGCCTACCAGACTCCTCCGTCCATGGGATATTTTTTTTTTTTCATTTATTTTTATTAGTTGGAGGCTAATTACTTTACAATATTATAGTGGTTTTTGTCATACATTGACATGAATCAGCCATGGATTTTCTAGGCAAGAGTACTGGAGTGGGCTGACATTTCCTTCTCCAGGGGATATTCCCCCCCGGGGATTGAACCTGGGTCTCCCACATTGCAGACAGATGCTTTACCGTCCGAGCCACCAGGGAAGTATGAGGCTAGAGTACCCTTGAGTGTATTAATTCATGTAGAAAATTAGTTCATATGAAAAATTCATTTACATTAGCCCAACTAACATTCTTAGTTGGGCTAATGTAAATTTGCAGTTTAGACATTTTTTAAAAGTCACGGTGGTGTTAGAGACATCAACAGAATGCTCCAACAGTAGCTGCAGTAGTCGAAGGGTGTTGGCCTGGGCACGTCATCAGCAGAGGTGGCCTCAACTGCGGTATTTCACCCTTTAACACAGGAGACAGGCCGTGTCACTTGAGTGGCTTAAAAGTGGCTTGAGAGCAACACAGTTGAGTTAGTCACACAATTGTGTCCAACTCTTGCTGGCCCCATGGACTGTAACCCGCCAGGATCCTCTGTCCATGAAAATTTCCAGGCAACAATACTGGAGTGGATTGTCATTCTTTTCTTCAGGGGAAGGGGATCTTCCTGGTGCAGGAGACCCAGGAATTCAACCTATCGTCTCCCGTGTTACAGGCAGATTCTTGACCATCCAGGCCACCAGGGAAGCCATTTGCGTGGTGCTCTGGAAGGAGGTTTCAGTTTGCATTCATGGAAACTGCACTAAGTCCTAATCTTAGCAGTTACTGTTCTGAAGCATTAGGCAGTTTGTTTTACTTCTGCGAACCCTGGTGTTCTCGTCTGAAAATTGTAGGTACTTAGAGGTCTTAATGTTTGAAGGTGATTTTGAAGGTTAAGGCAGGTAGTCAAGGTGAAAAGTGCTTTATAAATTCTGTCAGTGCTGGTTATTATTGTCATTTGCTCTGATAAGGTTCCTGGTCAAAGTCTTTCTTCTACTTGGTACAAGCCCTGCTGGGCATAAATTCCCTCTTCATAGTGACCTAGTTGCTACCAGCCTGAGGAAGAAGATAAAAGGGACAGAGCAAAGCAGACCCTAATGATGATAATAGTAACATAGCTATAAACTCTTGTGTTTGGTAGAGTACTTTTAGTTTTGGAAGTACATTCATGTATATTATTTCATGGTTTTATAATAAAGTGGAAGTTGTAGCAAAAACTTTGGACTGGGACTAACAGGGACATAGCCTGTAGAAGGGTACAGAATAATAAGATTGATTTTCTTGTGTGAGTGAAGAAAATTGGCTCTGGAAAGAATCCAGGAATGTTTTTAGTAACATTGAGTAAAGCTTTCCCAATTGAGGTAAAAATTCATAAGGGCAAGAAATTGTATGCAAGGCAAATTTATGTATCTTTCTTTAATGATGGGTTTATTTAATTTTAATAGCTTCCCTCTAATGAAACATTGGAAATGCATTGAAAACAGTGATTAAAAAAATGTAGCTCATACTTGTACATTCCCAAGGGAGCCATTTTGAAGGTTAGAAATGTATGTTAGAAGATCAGTCTCATTTCAAATTCCATACTAAGCGGTCAGTCCTTCACAGTGAGGAATAGAAAGCAGACTCAGGAAGTTGCCTGCCTTATTAAGCATATTTCATGTTCCTACGTTTTCCCAGAAGCCCCTTGAAAGGTTCTTAGAAGTTTTTTGCTTCTAATTGTGCCTTAGTTTCTTGGAACAATGAAGATACTCCTTTATCTGCTGATTTGCTGCAATGATGACATAGCAGGGATTTATGAATATTTTAAAATAGAAAAACCTTTGTATTGGGCATATGAATGCTACCATATTAAGTATTAATTAATGCATGTTTTAAAAAGATAATACTGTATAGATTCATCATTAAACATTAAACAGTGTGATTATTTCTCTACAAAGTTTGACATCTGTTTCTTAATCAGGTACCTAATACCCTCTTATTATGCTATTATATTTTTCTAAGAAATCATAGTTCATATACATTTTATTTTCTCTGCAGTATTTTCCCCATAAATATAATCAGGTCAGGAGTTTCTGGTATTATGTTTTAGGTATTGTATGTTCAGGGGAATGTTGACAAACTAGACTACGGTCAGAAGAAAACCAGTGGACTGGGGAAGATGTCCCTCTGTCTCCTTAGTCCTTCCCACTTATTCTGCTTTCCCTCCCCAGATTGTAGTGTGTGGTTGGAAGCTTGGATTTAGCTCCCGAGGTCTCTTGGAATCACTGATTCTGTGATTTTCAAGCATAATTTAAACTAGCGGTCAGAATGCTATTAAATTTTATTTGTGAAAGATCAGAGTGCAGTTTTTAATAGTGTACAATAGAGAGTAAATTGCGGGCTCTTTTTCTTTTCAGCCAAAGATGTAACTTATATATGTCCATTCACTGGTGCTGTACGAGGAACTCTGACTGTTACGAATTACAGGTTATATTTCAAAAGCATGGAACGGGTAAGACTTGCTGGATTAGATTTTTTTTGTGTACATCTGTGTGTTGTTTGTTCATCTTTAATCATTTTTAATTAAAACATTTCCAATTAAATATTTTTCTCAGCTGTAATTATACAGTATTAATTGCTCGGTTTTAATTTTTTTTTTTCTTCCTTCTTTTAGGATCCCCCATTTGTTTTAGATGCTTCTCTTGGTGTTATAAGCAGAGTAGAAAAAATTGGTGGTGCTTCTAGTCGTGGTGAAAATTCTTATGGACTGGAAACTGTGTGCAAGGTGAATGTTGTAATATGTATGCAATTTTTTTTTGGTTTGGAAAGCTTTCTATTAAATAGAGCCAGTGTTTAGAAATTGGTTTCCAAAATATCAAATGGATTTCATGTTAGAAGCATCATTCTAGTAGAATAAAACAACATTTAGGAGTAATAAAAAGGTGATCTGTTGTGAATTTAATTTACAAATTAGAAACATAAGGCTCTGAGCAGTTAAGACTCATAGTACTTTGTAGTGAAAGAACTGATTATGATATATTTACCTCTTTCCTATTTTTAGTTTTCATAATTTTTCTGCTTCTGAAACAGTAGTGGGGAAGACTTCGTTTGGTAGACCATCTGTATTTTATTATCTAACTCATTCTATAAATGCATTGATACTTATCCCTTACAGTGAACAATGTCGGATTCGTGATCTCTGAAGATTTAGATTTGGGACTACCTCTTGATCACTCAAGAGCTGCTGTGTAGCAGAGTTTTATTAAAGTATAAAAAGGGACAGGGAAAGCTTCTGGCTTAGACATCAGAAGGGGGACAGAGAGTGCCCCCTTGCTAGTCTTAGGAAAGGGAGCTGTATACCTTTTCAGTTGGCTGTTATAGGAAATCAGAAGAATGTCTCAAGGTTGTAAAGGTTTTACCACACCCACTCCCTTGGTTTACATTTTAAGATAATGGGATTAGAACTAACAATAGAAAGATCTTACCAGACCCACTCCCACAATGTACATTGTCAAATAACAGGGTTAGTCAGAAGGTTCTCCAGAAGGAAAAACATGTCCTCAAGCAGGATACATAGTTACTATATAATCCTTAATACAGAGTTTAAGTTGTTTTGTTGTGTAATCATCAGCTCTGGGTTTAAAGAAAAAATGTTTTATGTGATTAAGATGAAGGAATGTAGAAAACAGTTTGTCCTTTTCTCCTTCTTGAGAACTCCAGACCCCTATCTCCTCCTTGAGAGCCCCAGACACCTTTCTCCTCAGGGACCCCGGACTTCTTATCAACCTACCTAGGAATTCACTCTCTCAATACTTGCCTTAGATTGTTAAAGTAATTTTAGCATTTAGTCATAGATATTTAATATTGATACTGTTGTCACTTCCAAGGTCACTCTTCTCCTTACTATGGCCTAATGTACACCTGTGTCCATCTCGCTGTGGGTCAACTTTTTCCTTTCATTTTGCTGTCAGTGCCAAAAATGTAAAAACAGAACAAAAAAAAAAGCAACAGCACATTCATAACTTTAAAGATCCTTTCTTATGCCAATCTTAGAAGTTTTATCAATCTAGTATTGAAACTAATGCCTTACTAATTACCTGCATGCTTTTCAATTATCGTTGGAAGGCCTTTAAGAGCATAATAGGTGTCAGCCAAGTGACAGGCACATTGTCTCCTGATTGCTTTTCTGTGATATAGGAGTAAATACAGCATAGATGGATATAAGAGGGCATGGAAGAGGGTGATTGGGAAATTTTGATCATTTTAAATATAACTTTTTCCATAGAGCAAGACCATTATCAGTAAACTCAGACATTTGTAGGGCCCCTGCTACTGTACTTTTGGAGAACTCTATGTTTAACAGAATGGTTGTGAATATCTATTTGTTGTAAAAATATTCACTAAGGAAAACAAAAAAGCTTAGGTTCTCACACGTTGGTTTAAAATGTTGGCCTTCTAATTTTGGATGAGATTTGTAATAAAATGTTCTACTTGTTCATCTACTGTAGGTGCATTGTAGTTTCTCTGCTCATTTTTACAGGATGCAGTTTAATGAGGCTATTTTGAATTCTTTCTAGATGAAAACAAAACAAATAGTCTTGAAATTATTCTTAATCCCAATTTTTTTTAGTGCTGCTAAGATCTCACTAAATTGGAACGTGAGTATCTACATTCAGTCTGAGTATAGAAACCTGCTTGAAAACAAATAAGGGAAGGGAACTTTGGTTTTTATATCTGAGTACAGAGCCTCGATGATATCAACCAAACTATTCAGAGTTTTTGCTAGTGTATGTTTGAAGAGCTTGGGACCTGGAATGGAAGCAGACCTTTAGGCAGAGTTTTGGTTTTATCTGTCTGGTAGCCAGAGACTTAGGAATTAAAGATCCAATGGAAGTGAGTCCTGGGAAGGTATTATAAATAGGAAAATGATCACCAAGCATAATTGGAATGAAGACTTTATGAAATATATAACAATAGCTAATCAGATTTTTGGTAGGGAAATTCATAACAGAAAATGGCCTTTAACAGGGAAAGGACATACTGTTGATAGTGTGTATCAGTCATGTAATACCGTGATTTCAGATATAACATCTTAATCTCCTGTGCCTACATGATGCTGCCTCCTTCACTGGCCCAACTTGAATTCATAAACAGAGGGGAGTTTTCTGTCCTCCGAATCCTACCTTGTATCAGAGTTCCTGTGTTTATTTTTATTTCTCTTAATAAGGCGTTGTAATTTCCCTTCCTGCTGGAGCTGTTGTCTGACTTATTTTTGTATCCCTCATTCACAGATCTTAACGTTTTATGAGATAGTTCCAAGTTGCCTTATTTATTTATTAAAAAAGCGAGCAAACAGTGATAGGTGACTTGAATCCCAACTCTTTTCTAGGATATTCGGAATTTACGGTTTGCCCATAAACCTGAGGGGCGAACAAGAAGATCAATATTTGAAAATCTAATGAAGTACGCATTTCCTGTCTCTAATAACCTGGTAAGAGATTTCTTCTATCTTTGAAAAAGTTGTGTTATAATTATTGGTATAGTGTAGAGAAACTTGTCTAGGCTATCTAGAATCTTGGTGTTTACAATCTCACTTTGCCTTTTAACCAGATGTATAGTTTATTTAGGTTTAATTTAATCTATGGGACCAGTTTTTTTAAGGTATAAAATGAGGAAGCTGGACTGATTTCTGAGGTCCATTCCTGTAGACTGACATTGTTTAATTATGTCATCTTTTTATCCAGGATGTTTCCATGATGAAAAGCTGTATGTGAAATCTTTTTAATTGAGAGCTGAGAGTTAAGTCTAGCAATATTAGAAGGAAAGGGTGGATAAATACTTAGAGCTGAGTTTCTTCTGTGTGCTAGTAACAGTGTTAGGTTTCCTCATTTATTTTACATAATCTAATGTCCAAAGTAGCTCTATTATCTATCCATATTTTAAAGTTGAAACCAGAAGCAGGTAAACAATTAACTCAGTGGCACAGTTAGTAAGGAGTAAAATTTAGAATCAGTTTTGGTCTTTTGACTCAAGTTTGAATGCTTTTCATCATAGTTGTTCCTGCCATTCTGTCCATATTAATGATAAATTAAATTTTCTATTTTGGTACACAGATTGCATGCCCACAAATAAAAAGTCTTTTCAGCGTGTCTTAGAAAATGTTGCATAATCTGTAAAGCTGCTTAACGGCTGACGTTTGTGATGTCAAATGAATTAATTATATCAGAAGTTGTCTTTTTTATGTGATATCTTTCATTATTTAGAAGTAAACCTAAAACAGCTGCTAAAGATATCTGAAGGAATTATGGTAATATGTTAACTTTTGATAAATCTTGGTGGCAGGGCTTTGTGCTTTTCTGTGTTTGAAAAATATAAAAAAAACAATAAACTTTCAAAATTACAAAACAAAAGCTAAAACAACAATTTAAAAAAAAGTATACCAATACAAAATATCCTTGCAGATAAGTAAATGAAAACTTGGGGTATGATAGAGTTACATTTCTGTTTCATTACCTTCTTAAAGGTCTTTTTTAGCTATTAACTCTGTTTACTTTTTGTAGTCTCTTTTTGCTTTTGAGTACAAAGAAGTATTCCCTGAAAATGGGTGGAAGCTATATGACTCTCTTTTAGAGTATAGAAGGCAGGTAAGTACTTAAAAAAAATTTATTTTTTAATATTCTATATTCTTTAATACAACAAAACTTCCATGAATAGAAGTGAACAAACAGCTTTATATAGTTCTGTGGTTTTTTGTTTAAAGTAATAACCCATAATGAAAAAAAAGTCAGAAAAAATATGTATAGCTGAATCACTTTGCAGTGCATCTGAAACTAATGCAATATTGTAAATCAGCTGTACTCCAATTTAAAAAAGAGTAAACAAGCAGATATACACATTCAGAAAAGAGAATTATGAGATTAGGAAATGCAGTAATCAGAATAGAGCATTGGACTCTACGTTAAATGATACAGATGCTTTATGGTCTTTGACTTTAAAAGATTAAAAATTAACCTATTAATTTATTAACTTTTTACTGGAGAGTTAGGCACTTTGTCTCTGGCTCAACTACGTTAAAGTCTGGTGGTGAGGACCCTTCTTGGTGTAGTAGTTTATTACCAAAGAAAATGAAGATAATCTCTTTTTTTCCTGTTTCTTTGCTTGTTTTCATTGAAGTATAATTGACATACATTATATTAGTTTCAGGCGTATCACGTAATGATTTAATATTTATATCTATTGTGAAATGATTACCACAGTGTCTTGTAACAGCTCAACTGTGTCACCATACACAGTTACAGAATTTTTTTTCTTGTGGTGAGATCTTTCAAGATTATTCTCTTTGCAACTTTCAGACATCCCCTACAGTATTAATTATGGTTACCATGCTGTATATTATCCCTGTAACTACATTAACTTTATAATTGGAAGCTTGTCCCTTATGACTTCCTTTACCATTTCTGCCCACTCCTGACCCCGTACTTCGAATAATCAACCATCAGTTGGTTCCCTTTATCTATGAGTTTGGGTTTTTGTTGTTTTTGTTTTTTAATTCGACATGTAAGTGAGATAGTCATACAATATTTGCTTTTCTGTTTTATTTCACTTAACTTATGTCCTCAGTTCCATCCATGTTGTCACAGAGTGACAAGATTTCATTCTTTTTCATGGCTGAATAAAATTCCATTCAAGAGCCAACTCATTGAAAAAGACCTGATGCTGAGAAGATTGAAGGCAAAGGAGCAGGAGCAGCAGAGGATGAGATGGTTAGATAGCATCACCGGACATGAATCTGAGCAGACTCCAGGAGACAGTGGAGGACAGAGGAGCCTGGTGTGCTGCAGTCCATGGGGTCTTAGAGCTGGACGTGACTTAGTGACTCAGCAGCAATATAATTCCATTTTTTATATATGTGTATATAAGTGTGTGTTTATGTGTGCTCAGTTGCTCAGATGTGTCCTCCTCCTTGTGACCCCATGGACTGTAGCCTGCCAGTCTTCTCTGTCCGTGGGATTTTTCAGACAGGAATACAGGTGTGGGTTGCCATTTCCCCCTCCAGGGGACCTTCCCCACCCAGGGGCAAACCTGTGTCTCCTTCATTGGTAGGTGGATTCTTTACCACTGAGCTGCCTGGGAAGCCCCCGTATATTATTATGTATATATATTACATTTTCTTCATTCATTCATTCATCACTGGGCACTTAACATTGTGTCCACGTCTTGGGTGTTGTAAATAATGCCGCAGTGACAGGGGGAGCACATATCTTTTTGAGTTAATGTTTTCAAAGTGGAATTGCTGGATCATGCAGTAGTTCTGTATGATCTTTTCAATGTTTTGAGGAACCGCCATGCTGTTTCCCATAGTGCCTGTACGAATTTGCATTCGCAGCAGCAGTGCACGAGGGTTCCTTTTCCTGTGCATCCTCACCAACACTTGTGGTTTGGTTTTCTGTTTTTGTTTTTTTCTTTTTTGATTACGATTCTAACAGGTTTGAGGCGCTACCTCATTGTAGTTTTGACTTGCATTTCCCTTACATTAGTGATGTTGAACATTGTTTCATGTGTCTGCTGGCCATTTGTATGTCTTTGGGAAAATGTTTATTCAGATCCTTTTCTCATTTTTAATTGGACTTTTTGTCATTTTTAAGTTCTTTATATATTTTGGATATTAGCAGCCTTATCAGATACATGGCGCTGTATGAACTGGAGAAAATATTTGCAAATCATGTATCTGAAAAGGGCATTAATATCCAAAATATATGAAGAACTTGAACTTTAACATAAATGTTGAGACTAAAGATAAAGCATCAGAGCATTCCTTTGTCTTCTTGTAAATTAAAAGTTGAATTCAGTAATTCACTGGATAAAATTCAAAAGATATAAAAGGATATACTTTTTTTATTATTATTATTTTTTTTTATTAGTTGGAGGCTAATTACTTCACAACATTTCAGTGGGTTTTGTCATACATTGATATGAATCAGCCATAGATTTACATGTATTCCCCATCCTGATCCCCCCTCCCACCTCCCTCTCCACCCGACTCCTCTGGGTCTTCCCAGTGCACCAGGCCCGAGCACTTGTCTCGTGCATCCCACCTGGGCTGGTGATCTGTTTCACCATAGATAGTATACATGCTGTTCTTTTGAAACATCCCACCCTCACCTTCTCCCACAGAGTTCAAAAGTCTGTTCTGTATTTCTGTGTCTCTTTTTCTGTTTTGCATATAGGGTTATCGTTACCATCTTTCTAAATTCCATATATATGTGTTAGTATGCTGTAATGTTCTTTATCTTTCTGGCTTACTTCACTCTGTATAATGGGCTCCAGTTTCATCCATCTCATTAGGACTGGTTCAAATGAATTCTTTTTAACGGCTGAGTAATATTGCATGGTGTATATGTACCACAGCTTCCTTATCCATTCATCTGCTGATGGGCATCTAGGTTGCTTCCATGTCCTGGCTATTATAAACAGTGCTGCGATGAACATTGGGGTGCACGTGTCTCTTTCAGATCTGGTTTCCTCAGTGTGTATGCCCAGAAGTGGGATTGTTGGGTCATATGGCAGTTCTATTTCCAGTTTTTTAAGAAATCTCCACACTGTTTTCCATAGCGGCTGTACTAGTTTGCATTCCCACCAACAGTGTAAGAGGGTTCCCTTTTCTCCATACCCTCTCCAGCTGGGCCAGCATTTTCCCCAGCTGTCCCAGCTCATCTCCCTTTAGGAAATAATGTTACTCACCACTTGTATATCCTTTCAGAGATTTTATGTGACAAAGCCTGTATATGTGTGTACATTATTTCTTTTTTTTAAAGCAGATAATAGCATTCTCTGCATGCTGTATGTTTCTTTCTCATTTAATACATTTTGGAGATTATACCATCTCAGAATACATGGGCTTCTATTCTTTTTTTCTTTGGAAGTGAGATACCGTTCACATGCCGTAAGGTTTTCTGCTTTAAAGTGTACACCCCCCTGTTTAACATGCGACGCTGTGCAGCGGTCAGCACAGTCTGCTGCCGGAGCATTTAGGGGACTCCACGTTTGAATGCAGGCTCTAGCTCTTGCTTAGTTCTCACTCTTAGATGCAGTGCCTTTATTTTTCACTTAGTGAGAAGAACTACCTTAATGGTATTTTGAGGAGTTAGTGTGATATGCAGGAAGGTGCATTGTAAACCATAGAAATCTATCTAAATGATTATTATTGTATTTATTACATTGTAAAGCTCTAAAAGCAAATCATATTGGTTGGCTTTTTGTGTGCTTTTGCTGAAGTGCAAGAGGAAAGTGCCTAAAGAAATTAGATTATATATTTTTTAAATGGGCAAAACTATGAATAACCATTTAAGTTTTCTGTATGGGAGAATATTCCTTTAATTGTCTCTTGACACATGTAGTGATTTACAGAGGACTCTGAAATTTGTGGGTAAGGTAAAGAGAAATTATCAGATTGGTAATTATTAATATAATTATTTTAATTATTATTAATTAATTAAAAATTATTAATGATAAAAACCAGTAAATGAAAAATGAGTATGGTCTTCTGCACAAATAATCATATTGGTAGATATCTTGGTTAAGAAATTTGTAGAGGACTCAAGTACAGCCAAGGAGGATAGAAGTTTATTCTCCGAGTTGAGATGTAACTAACAAGGAAAGCTGTAATCCAGTTAATTTGATTGTAAATTGACTGACAAATGGATACATTAACTGAAGGGTGGTGATTTCGTGGAGAGTAGAAAGATGTACGTCAGAGATAACAGTTGTCAGTATGTCTTTAACACTGTCTACAAAGAAAGTATACGCTGACTAGCCAACTCCAGTTTGCTGCTTGGAAGGCAGTTCCTTTAGTGGAGGTGGTTATATCAACTTCTCTAAGAATGAGGGGGACGAGAGCCATTAGGTAATGGCTTACCTCAAAGATTCTACTCCCACCTAGCCATTTTTCTGAAGTGTGCTGTGTGCTCAGTCACTTGAGTTATGTCTGATTCTTTTGTGACCCCAAGGACTGGTAGTCCACCAGGCTCCTCTGTCCATGGGATTCACCAGGCAGGAATACTGGAGTGTGTTGCCATGCCCTCCTCCAGGGTCTCTTCCCGACCCAGGAGTCAAACCCTTATCTCCTGTGTCTCCTGAATTGCTGAGCCACTGGGGAAGCCCATTTTGTTTTTTCTGAAGAATATGACACAATCTCAGTGGTAACACTGGTAACATTGCTGGGTAACATTCTCCCTGGCAATGATTTTTCAAGGATATGGGAAGATGGTGAGAGAGAGTTAGCTACCTGGATTCAGGGTGGTACAGATCTCTCAGGAGATCTGACCCTTTCAGCTTTGACTCCATATTTTTTAAAAAAACTTCAGAAACCAATTTTTCTTCTTGTAGAAGCTTCCTTAATGTTTCATTGATTTCTTCCTTTGTTAATCAGAGTCATGAAGCACCTATAGTGTATTAGCGGTTGAAACAGAAAGACACAATCCTGACTCCCATAGTATACATGTTTAATGGCATATTCAAAGAAATAAACTAATAATCAAAATATATGGTTATGAATCCTGTGATTAATAGAGCAAGTACGCAGGTGAGAGAACATGATGCCATCTGGAAACGGAAGGTGTTTGGTTTAGGCTGGATTACAGCAAGCACTGGAGAATGCTGCAGAGAGGCCAGAGATCAGCAGGGAAAGGTAGGAATGTGAAGGTCTTTGCCAAGTCCTGTGTAGAGTTCTAAACTTTATCTGAAAAGAAACAGGTAGCCATTGACAGTTTTAGGCAGAATGACATGATAACTTTTGCATCTTAAAAGAATTTTGAGGCAGTGTGGAGAATGGATTGCAGAGGTACAGGAGAGAAGTGAGGTTTGAGAGAAGTGAGCAAACTTTTCTGACTTTTGGAAGAAAAAAAATCCTAAAAATTGGTCACTGATTGGATGAGTTAAAGATAGCACTCAAGTTTCTTGGTTCTAGACCATTCAGGTATGACCTAAATCAAATCCCTTATGATTATATGGTGGAAGTGATAAATAGATTTAAGGGACTAGGTCTGATAGAAAGAGTGCCTGATGAACTATGGACAGAGATTCGTGACATTGTACAGGAGAGGCAGGGATCAAGACCATCCTCAAGAAAAAGAAATGCAAAAAAGCAAAATGGTTGTCTGAGCAGGTCTTAACAAATAACTGAGTAAAGAAGAGAAGCAAAGGAGAAAAGGAAAGATATTCCTATTTCAATGCAGAGTTCCAAAGAATAGCAAGGAGAGATAAGAAAGCCTTCCTCAGCAATCAGTACAAAGAAATAGAGGAAAGCAATAGAATGGGAAAGACTAGAGATCTTTTCAAGAAAATTAGAGATACCATTTCATGCAAAGATGGGCTCAATAAAGGACAGAAATGGTATGGACCTAACAGAACCAGAAGATATTAAAAAGAGGTGGCAAGAATACACAGAAGAACTATACAAAAAAGATCTTGATGACCCAGATAATCACGATGGTGTGATCACTCACCTAGAGCCAGACAACCTGGAATGTGAGGGCAAGCAGGCTTTAGGAAGCATCATTACGAACAAAGCTAGTGGAGGTGATGGAATTCCAGTTGAGCTATTTCAAGTCCTGAAAGATGATGCTGTGAAAGGGCTGCACTCAATATGCCAGCAAATTTGGAAAACTCAGCAGTGGCCACAGGACTGGAAATGGTCAGTTTTCATTCCAATCCCAAAGAATGCTCAAACTACCACACAATTCCACTCATCTCACACGCTAGTAAAGTAATGCTCAAAATTCTCCCAACCAGGCTTCAACAATACGCAAACTGTGAACTTATAGATGTTCAAGCTGGTTTTAGAAAAGGCAGAGGAACCAGAGATCAAATTGCCAGCATCCGTTGGATCATCAAAAAAGCAAGAGAGTTCCAGAAAAATGTCTATTTCTGCTTTATTGACTATGCCAAAGACTTTGTGTGGATCACCAGAAACTGTGGAAAATTCTGAAAGAGATGGGAATACCAGACCACCTGACCTGCCTCTTGAGAAACCTGTATACAGGTCAGGAAGCAACAGTTAGAATTGGACATGGAACAACAGACTGGTTCCAAATAGGAAAAGGAGTACGTCAGGGCTGTATATTGTCACCCTGCTTATTAAACTTATATGCGGAGTACATCATGAGAAACGCTGGGCTCTGTGAAGCACAAGCTGGAATCAAGATTGCCGGGAGAAATATCAATAACCTCAGATACTCAGATGACACCACCCTCACGGCAGAAAGTGAAGAAGAACTAAAGAGCTTCTTGATGGAAGTGAAAGAGGAGAGTGAAAAAGCTGCCTTAAAACTCAACACTCAGAAAATGAAGATCATGGCATCCGGTCCTGTCACTTCATGGCAAATAGATGGGGAAACAGTGACAGACTTTATTTTTTTATTTTTTATTTATTTATTTTTTCTTGACAGACTTTATTTTTTTGGGCTCCAAACCCACTGAAGATGGTGACTGCAGCCATAAAATTAAGACGCTTACTCCTTGGAAGAAAAGCTGTGACCAACCGAGACAGCATATTAAAAAGCAGAGACATTACTTTGCCAACAGGTCCATCTAGTCAAAGGTCTATCTAGTAGTGAATTTTTCCAGTGGTCAGGTATGGATGTTGGACTATAAAGAAAGCTGAGCACCAAAGAATTGCTGCTTTTGAACTGTGGTGTTGGAGAAGACTCTTGAGAATCCCTTGAACTGCAAGGAGATCCAACCAGTCTGTCCTAAAGGTGATCAGTTCTGGGTGTTCATTGGAAGGACTGATGCTGAAGCTGAAACTCCAATACTTTGGCCACCTGATGTAAAGAGCTGACTCATTGGAAAAGACCCTGATGCTGGGGAAGATTGAGGGCAGGAGGAGAAGGGGGTGACAGAGGATGAGATGGTCTTGGATGGCATCACCAAGTTTGAGTAAACTCCAGGAGTTGGCGAAGGACAGGGAGGCTTGGCGTGCTGCAGTCCATGGGGTCGCAAAGAGTTGGACACGACTGAGCTCCTGAACTGAACTGGTTTGTTGATTGAGCACTTCATCTATAAACTCACCAGTTCATTGTACGTTTTTTTTTTTTTTTAAATTATTGCATGTAAATACATTGTAAACGTCTCTACTAAACCTGCCTTTTATTTCTAAAAATAAGTTTGGATTTTACCTGAACATAAAGTCAAGGAAGGCAAGAGGGAAGGAGAGATGTAGATCATAAGTAGTAAGTTGGGGCCAGGCAAAGTAAATGGGGTAAATAGTATGTAAGGCACCGATGTTAAAATGACGAGTATAAATGGAAGCTCTGTTGATAATATTTACCACATGATTCCTGGGAAGGAATTTTGCCTCCTTTTTGATTAAAATTTGGTTAATTTACTGTTGGCTGCGCTGGGTCTTTGTCACTGGGTCAGGCTACTTCTGCTTGCAGTGCACAGGCTTCTCGTTGCTGCGGCTTCTCTTCCCGCGGAGCAGGGCCTCGGGTGCGGGCCTCGTAGCTGCGGCACGCGGGCCCTGGGCCACGCAGGCCCCAGCAGAGGCTCGGGGATTGTGGCATGTGGCTTAGTTGCCCCATGCCATCTGTGATCTTCCTGGACCTGGAATAGAACCCCTGTCTCCTGCATTGGCAGGTATATTCCCATCCACTGTGCCATCAGGGAAGTCCTCCCTTCTTTCTAAATTTTAATATCTTCCTGGGTGTTTGGCAACAGCTTGAGAAATACCCCTTTGGAGGAGAAGTACCTTCTGCCCTTTGATTTCAGGTTTTTATAACCATTTTGTGAATCAGGATAGTGAAATTTTTCTTGAGGCACAATGTATTTTATTATAAAAAGGATAGGTTTAGAATTTACATGGAATTTTTTTACTACCTTTAGTCAAGTTAGAAGCAAATTCTTCATCTTTACAGTGACGTTAATGAAACCTGAATACAGTAAATTGTGTGTGTGTGCACGCACACGTGTGCATGTGTAGGCGTAGCGCCTGCAGATAGTAAATGCTCAATAAATGTGTGTATATATATTTTTACTGTAATTTGGTTTCTTTCAATTCTTTTTCTGTTTATTATGAGTTGTCATAGGTAATAAAATGAAAAATAAATGTATTTTCTTAATTCTAACCATTTACTGTAATGGCTTTATTTCCTATACTAATGGAAGATGGAAATTTTAAAGTGTCTTATTAAGTAATTGTGTATGTGAAGTGGTATACTAGTTATAAATATAACAAACCTTTAAGGACCAAAAGTTTAACAATTGATGTGTATTAAAAAACATGTTTTGTTTCTCTTGCTTCTTTTTTTGGTGGGGGAGGGGGCTTTGCCTTCTGTTACTTTCTTGTTTTTCTCATATGTTTCACATTAGTGACATTAATACTGTGAAATTCACTTTATGTATATCAGTGATAAATATGTGCATAGCTTTCTAGTGGATGCTTAGCACCTGCCCTCAGACATTTCTTTGTATAGATGAATGGCAGCAAAGTCAGTCGTCCATTCAAACTATATGAGACTGTTCTTTTTAAAGACGAGAACATTTTTATTTTTAGTCTTACTGTTTCCTTTGTTTTTGTTTGATATGTTTAGGACAGACCCAGCACTCAGTCAGTATTTAATGACATAATAAATCTGTTAACATAAAACTGAGTGCCAAAATGAATACAGATTTTCTGTGTTAGAAGGTCTTATCCTAAAAGCCTGATCACCATAGGCAGACAATAACTATTCCGACAACTTAAGAGATGGATAGTGGAGTGTAAGAGAAGTTGAATAGGAGCATTCTGTTCTAATGTTTTCAGATATTTCTCTTAGGCAGTAATTTTTCTTATGTTTATTTCACATGTAGGGAATTCCGAATGAAAGCTGGAGAATAACAAAGATAAATGAACGCTATGAGCTCTGTGATACCTACCCTGCCCTCTTGGTTGTTCCGGCAAATATCCCTGATGAAGAATTGAAGAGAGTGGCTTCCTTCAGATCGCGGGGCCGTATCCCAGTAAGTGTGAAGCTGTGCTGAAGCTTCCCCATTGCTTTTGTGCTCCACATAATGCAGAGGAGCATGAATGGGGGAGTAGATGCAGGATAAAAATAGCTACAGCAGTGGGTCCTCTGTGGGGCTATTAGGGAATGAGTTATTGAGTAAAATTAAAACCAGAGGAAAGACTTAGACTAAAGAGTTTTCTGGAGAGTTTGAAATGGGTATAAGAAGAGCTTCTCAGAATTGCATGGCTCTTAACTTGAAATCAAAGTTGGCTCTGGTATTATTCACTATTTCTTTATCTCATACAGTTGGTCATAGCGATAAGTGCTGTCTTCCGTTAAATCCTGGAATGAAGAAAACAATACAAATTTGTGATGAATTTCTGTATTCTGGAAAGATAAGCTCTAATAATTTTAGGTAAAAAATGTGTAGACTCTGAACACTCTATTTGGGCATTTTTGCTGAACTTTAAAAGTGGAGTTTACTTAGCCCCCTTTTAATGTATATTTTCCTAGAGACAATACTTTAATTAGTGACTGTTCTAAATCAATATCTGATTAACTAATAAGACCAAGTTTCCCACATGCCAGAGTTGACTTGAAAGAAAAATGATGATTTTTTATAGCAGCCTCATATTTCCTTTCATGGCTCGACTTTGAATCCAGTTAGAAAGCAGAGTTTTATTGAGTAATGTTTTGGGGAAGAACTGTAAATAGAGAAGCATGTCAAAGGGTGTGTTGCCATTTTTCCCCCTATTAAGGTTTTGTCATGGATTCATCCTGAAAGTCAAGCCACAATCACTCGATGTAGCCAGCCCATGGTAGGGGTAAGTGGGAAGCGAAGCAAAGAAGATGAAAAATACCTTCAAGCCATTATGGACTCCAATGCCCAATCTCATAAAATCTTTATATTCGACGCCCGGCCAAGTGTTAATGCAGTTGCCAATAAGGTGAGATCCTCTTTCAGTAATTAAGATTATAGTTAACAGTTTCATGAGTTTGTCAGGAGGTAGTTCAGTGGTAAAGAATCCACCTGCAATGCAGGAGACCCTGGTTTGATCCCTGGGTCGGGAAGATCCCCTGGAGTAGGAAGTGGCAATCTGCTCCAGTATTCTTGCCTGGAAAATTCTGTGGACAAAGGAGCCTGGAGGGTTACAGTCCATGGGGTCACAAGGAGTTGGACGTGACAGCACACGCACGCGTACACAGTGCAGTAGGCTGAGTTTAGGCTTTTCATCTGCTAAAGATAGAGTCTAATCCTGGCTCTTCTCCTTGATAGTGTAACTTGAAGAATTTTATTTTTAATTCTATATTGGAGTATGGTTGACTAACGGTGTTGTGTTTCAGGTGTACCTCAGAGTGACTCAGTCATACACATATCTTTTCTTTTTCAAGTTCTTATTCTTATGTAGGTTATTACAGAATATTGATCAGAATTCCCTGTGCTTATTTGGTCCTTATTGGTTTTCTGTTTTCAAAATAGCAGTGTGTACATGTCAATCCCATTTAATTTTAATCTTTTTAGTAACTTTAATTGGCTTATTTGTAAAATGAGAATCATAAAAACTAACAGTAGTTTTAGGGGCAAAACTCACCTGATAAACTGTTGTTTCAGGAGCAAAACTCTCCCTTCTCCAAACTGGGCACCACAGACTGAGTTTGTGGCGCTGAAGTCCGCACAGCACCCTTGTAGGAAGCATGCGGAGTTCTCAGTGACCCGTGCTGCCCTCTTCTGGCAGGTCTCTGCATGTACGAGCTGGTCACACTGAAGACGGGCCGTTGGTTGAAGCAGTGGTCCTGATTTCTGCTATAGAATAAATATTAGCATTGTGGAAATAGAAATTCTGGTCCACTTGGCAAAGTCTACTACTGGAGAAGAAAAGAGAAGACAGTTTAGCTTTAAAAAATTGCCTCACAGATAAGACAAAGAAAAAAACCCACACGGCCTCCCTCCAAAACTAAAACACCCCAAATTCTATAACTAAATAAGAGACACACACCATTAAACCTTGAATATACTTCCAGACCTATGTGCATATGTGTGTGCTCATATTTTTAAGATAAAATAGGATAATTGCAATTTCCTTTTTTAATTGATGCTGTTTCTTTCTATGCCAATAAATATACATCTGTAACATTACTTTAATTGTATGATAACTGGTAATACCAATTGTTCTTGGATATTTAGGTTATTTTTCTTTTTTTGATTCTTTTCTGCTATTATAAACAATGCTGGGATGATCATCCTTTAATTAAATTATGGAGCATGTACTTAATTATTTCTATCCTAATGTTTAGTGTTTTGAGGACACTTTGAAATTCAGGCATTCTCTGTTAAGCTGTAAATATTTCCCCTTAAAGGCGAAACAGGACAGTGTACATATGAAACTAGTTCCCCAGGGACTGGGCATATTTTTCCAGTAATTACTTATACCATGAGTTAGCAGGAATGAGACTTACTATCTAGGATGAGGGACTTCCCTGGTGGCCCAGTGGGTAAGATTCCATGCTTTTAATGCAGGGAATACCATCCTATTCGCGGTCGGGGAACAAGATCCCACATGCCGCAACTAAGACCTGGTACGGCCAAATAAGTAAATAAAATATATTAAAAAAAAAAAGATGTTGTCTAGGATGAGAGGCATATAAGGCAGAAAAAGGGGGTAGGCAAAATGTTATATTCCTTGTAAAATGATTCCCACATGTATTTCACTATGGAAATCTCTTTTCTTAATAAAGACTGGTATATTTTATGTATTGGGGCATTTTTCTCATCATAAAATATGTAATAGACAACAAAAATCTAGGAAGGGATAGGCAAAGTAAAGGAATAAAAAGCACCTGTAATTACTGATCTTTGATATATTTTCTGCCACTGTTTTTTCTATGCATTTATAGATTGATTATTTTGTTTCATTGTTTTTCCTTTTTATAAAAAATATTTCTTTCCAATGACTGTTCTTGAGAAATACTTTAATAAGTACTCATCATACAGCTATGTCATTGTTTACTTAATCATTCTTCTAATACTAGATGTTTAATATTTAGTATTTTAAATATAGCCAAAATAAGTACTTATTGTTGACAATGTTGTTCCCTAGCTATACCATTACTATATCCTGATTTAAAATACTCATATTTTTCAAAGTTTTCCACATACTGCCATTATTCTTCAGGAAAGTTAATTTACCGGCTAGATAGATATCTTTTTTCCTGCTGTTTTATTGAGATATAATTGACATAGTAAAGTATATAAGTTTGAGGTATACAGCATGTTGATTTGAAATATATGTATATTGTGAAATGATCATCACTTAGTTAACATCCATCACTTCACATAGTTATGGTGTCTTTTTCCTTGTGATGAGAATTTTTTAAATTTACTCTTAGCAGCTTTCAAATATATGATATAGTGTTGTTGACCATAGTCATCACGTTGTACATTATATCCCCAAGACTTACTTTATCTTTTAACTGGAAGTTTGTACCTTTTGACCACCTTCACGCAATACCCACCTGCCCCATCTCCCTTTTAAAGTTTGCAAAAGCATACATATTTGTTGCAACAAATATTTTTTATCTTCATGGTAAGAATATTTTTTATAGCAGTGTGAATATGTGTGAGCAGTGTGAATATGTGTGATACAGCAGTGTGTGAAACAGTGTGAATATGTGTGAAACAGCAGTGAACATATGTGAAGCAGTGTGACTGTGACAACTTCTTTTGCAGTCATGAGCCATATCAAGAATTAAAGCTTTACTAGCCACTAAGCCTTCCATGTGCACCCTACCCCAATCAGATTTGCCTTCTACCCCTACTAAAGGTAACCACTATCCTAACTTTTATAGTAGTCATCTTCTTACATTGCTTAATCTGTTGTTACTGAAGTATACACATCACTAGTCTCTGTAGTTTAGCCTCGCCTTGTTAAGATTGTGTTTGTATGCCTTTTAAGTCTCTCTTCGTCAACGGTCTGCCCCTTGCACTTCCCTCCCTGACCCCCTCCTTCTCTCCAGTATATTTTACTGTGGAGTTTCCCACAGTCCAGACTTCGCCGATTGTGTTATGGTATAGTTCTGTCCTCTGAATTTCCTTCACATGAATTCAGAGGTTTATTCAGATTTAGGTTCAATTTCTTTGGCAAAGCTGTAGGGAATACATCAGGAGGCACATGATTTGAGGCTGATTCTTCTTTTTGGATATTAGCAACTGATCAAGCTCAGTGCTGAGATCTGTTCCTTCAGTGGGGTTGCAAAATGGTGATACTCTTAAGTTCATAATTTTCTTTTCAGCTATTAGTTGAGCTCTGATTTGAGGCTGATTCTTCTTTTTGGATATTAGCAACTGATCAAGCTCAGTGCTGAGATCTGTTCCTTCAGTGGGGTTGCAAAATGGTGATACTCTTAAGTTCATAATTTTCTTTTCAGCTATTAGTTGAGCTCTTTCTTAAAAGAAGCACTTTCTCTTATCTAAATTATGTTTAATCAGCAGTTCAGTTCATATAAGAAAGCCAGGGTAAATACTTGATTCTTTTTCCTTATTTATCAGTTTTCCCAATAATAAATTTGCTCCCTGCCATCCCATGAAAATGACTAATTTTTTTAAGTGTTACTATGAATGCATTGGGGCTTCCCAGGTGGTACAGTGGTAAAGAATTTGCCTGCTAGTGCAGGAGACACAAGAGACACAGGTTCAATCTCTGGGTCAGGAAGATCTCCTGGAGTCGGAAATGGCAACCCACCCCAGTATTCTTGCCTGGAAAATTCCATGGACAGAGTAGTCTGGTGGGCTATAGTCCATGGGGTTGCAAAGAATTGGACACAACTAAGCACGTATTATATTTGTATGTAGTCGGCAATTTCTAATTCATTGCAGATAGTATTAAAGTTTTTTTCTCCACCTTTGATCAAAAGGAGAATTGGCAAGTTACTTCCCGAGTATGTTTGGCATGACCGTAGTAATCTTTAGGCTTCCTTGGTGGCTCATCAATAAAGACTCTGCCTGCAATGCAGGAGACGTGAATTTGATCCCCAGGTCTGGAAGATGCCCTGGAGGAGGGCATGGCAACCCACTCCAGTATTCTTGCCTGGAGAATCCCGTGGACAGAGGAGCCTAATGGGCTACAGTGCATGGGTTCACAAAGCGTCGGACACTACTCAAGTGACTGAGCCCACACACATAGTAATCTTTGCTATCTGGTATGATAAGGTACACCAGAGTCATCAGGAAATCTTGTACATTTCCTGCCCCAGACTTGGAATAGCCATTTCCCTAAGTTCTGGTTTCTGTTTGTAGGAGATGGTATTTGAAACCATAATTTGGTGCTGAGGATACTTATTTGCTACTGAACTGGTCCAATTTCTGAGTCTTTTCTGAATAGACTAGGAAATGGATAGAGCCAGGAAGTGTTAATATATTTTTAAAGATACAGTACTTCATGAGTTCATACTGGTGCTTTCAGTTTAAATTCAGTGTTAGAGTTTTTACATGTGTGCATGCGTGTGTGCTAAGTATGTCTGTCTCTTTATGACCCTATGGACTGTGGCTTGTCAGGCATCTCTGTCCTTGGGAGTCTCTAGGTAAGAATTCTGGAGTGGATTGCCATGCCCTCCTCCAGGGGATCTTCCCGACACCCCATCTCTTATGTCACCTACATTGGCAGGCAGGTTCTTACATAACTTCTTCAAAATTACATGTGTAACTCCTTCCTTCTCCACCAGGAATGCTGATTCTCAAAGTCAGAGGGAATGATAAGATTTATATGTTACATAATTACTCACTGACTTTATCCTACCATAGTACTAGAATAACAGTGTTACTAGTATCCCCAGTACATTTAGGGAAAAATTTTTTTGGACTTGCTCCTATTGTAAAATGCATGTGTTGTATTTACATTGTCAGAGTAGGTAGTCTGTACACTCCCTTATGTATACTTACTCTCCCTTTTACCTCTTACTTCTACAAGTAGCTGCATTTTGTGCACCCGACCAGTTCTTGTGTGAGTCTTGGTCCCAGAGCGTTTGACCCTGTGTGCTTGTGACAGGCTCCCTGCAGCTGCAGAACTGCCATGTTTCTGGGGTTTATTGCAACACATTTGCGTGTCCCTCTGCCCCTGATGTGAGCTGTCCCCACTCTCTAGAATAATCCTTGTTAACAGGGACCTAATGAAACGCTGTTAATTTTGTACTTGTGCCCGTCTTGACTCTAAACCATTTCCCACACTGTCAGTGTCAGAAAGGAAACTTGAATGTCTGTTCTTCACTAATTTGTTGTTGGTTAAGAGGTAAGTTTTATTGTTTTCAAAAATGTGATCTCTTAATTTTATATAACTACAGTGACTGTTTGAGTATCATCCTAATTTTTTTCCACTAGTACTCAAAGAGGCGTGATTTTATACCTGAGATAAGAGGCATATTTTATCCAAAAGGCAAAAGAGTATTTTGTTCATAAAACGGAAAGATTCAACCCAGAAAAATTTGTTTCTTTCCAGCTGTAGCTTACTGTGAACACCAAATATTTCTCATTCTATTCTGTAGATATAGATTTACCTCTTTGAAAATAGTGATAGTATTATACTATAGTACTCTGTGCTTTTATATTTGTTCTGTCTTTTTATTTAATAATAATTGTGCAGTTACCCTAGAAGTCAGTCACCACGATTGCAAAGCACTTTGCAAATATTAAGGTGAAGTGAAGAAAAGTGTGGGTCAGGTGTAAACTAGACAGATGTCCCTGTCCATGGAGCTTCAGTCTTCTGTATGAAATTATGTTTGGGTAGGACTTGAGATATGGATAGTGAAATTATAGTGCTCTAAGTACCTTCCTATATGTTATCATATATAATTTTAACAACAGCAACAAGAGGAAGTCAGGGTGAGCGTGTATATTCTTGTTTTATGAAGAACTTGTGGGACAGTGTGGTTGTGTTAGGTTGCCCTGAGCCAGCCACATTTTCCCATGGAGTTTTCCTGTCCATCAGCAACATGTATCAGCTTTGATACTTTTGGGCATTTTATGGCACTCTTTGAGGGATGTCATCATACAATGGATATGCATTCATTTTTTATTTCCTGTGATGTTATTTTTCCAGGCAAAAGGTGGAGGTTATGAAAGTGAAGATGCCTATCAAAATGCAGAACTAGTTTTCCTAGATATCCACAATATCCATGTTATGAGAGAATCTTTACGAAAACTTAAGGAGATTGTGTACCCCAACATTGAGGAGACCCACTGGTTGTCTAACTTGGAATCTACTCACTGGCTGGAGCATATTAAGGTAGGGATATGTTACTATTTCTTTAAACTGTTAGAGACTATCAAGCAAGGACTTTCTCTGCCCTCTTGAGTGTTGCCTCTTACAATTGAAATCAAGGTAGAAGTATCTTTCCAAACAGTGAATAATTGATTACTACTCTGATAATTAGAACTGCTTTTAAGTTTGGGTGCTTGAATGAGTTAGGTTTCTGTATTATGCATTTGGTTCTGTTGTACTTCCTTTTTTTCCCTCTCTTTCCCATCCTGTCTGAATCTGCCCATCCTTCAGTTCCCGGTTTACTTCTTTGATAAAGTCTTCTCAGATGGAGTTCATTTCCATTTTCTCTGAGCTTTTCATTTTACGTTTCCTTCTGGCTAATCAGATGCTCCCAAGTACTTGATTTAATTACTTTTATGTGTCAGTTAACATAGATTGCTAATTCATGGAGAGTAGGACAGGATAAATCATATTTCTTCTTTGTCCCCATTGGAGCCAGGGTAGCACTATATGATGTAAATAAATCACCCAATAAATAATTGTTCCATAGGTTTTGAAAACCATTCTGGTCAGGCACATGAGGTGAAGAAGTTAAATGAAGGAGACTGTATGAATCTCAGCTTGCCTAAGCATAATTTTGAAGCACCAAACATTATTTCAGTTAATATAGTTATAAATATTTTCAGGTAGGTCTGAATTTCAATAATATAGCTTACCAAAATATAGATCTCTATATTATATATAGATCTCTATATAATATATGAGCACATATATTGATAATAGGAAATAAATGGAAATAGGAGTTTTCATGTTAAGAAAGAGTAGCTTATACTCACATTAAAAGCTCTAAAATTAAGAAAAATTGAAGGCTAAATTGACCTCTTGAGAATTATAAACTGTTTTGATTATTGTTTCTCTTCTAGAAACAGAAGCTTGAATACATGTAGCTTGAATTTCATGTAGCAAAGTACATGAACGTTCTTCTGTTAGAGAGCATGGTCATGGGGACCATCTATTACATTGTATGATGTGTAAATAGAAAACCATAAGACTTGATTCGGAACTGACATTCACTGTAGCATTTTGTAAATTACAGCTCATTGTTTAGCAGGTACAATATTCTTTCCAAAAAACTGGCTATAACAGGAACACATTTCCTTCAAAGAGGTACAGTTGTGCCTGGACCACCTTCTCCTTCAGTCTTCACACCTGCAAGGCTTACCCACTCACTCTCTTTAGATCTCTGCTCAGACATCAGCTTCTCAAAGCTGCGTTTCCTAACCACTCCACACACAGTGACAGTTCTGCCTGCACTCCCTAGTCTGGATGGCACTTTTTCACTTGCTGCCCTCTGACACACTTGTTTCTTTCTTTATTTGCATCCGGCTGGCCTCACCTAAGTACAGTATAAACTTCATTACGCCAGCACTTTGTTCCGTTTGCTGCTCTGTAGTTCCAGCACCGTGAGCAGTGCCTACTGTGTGGTGGGGGACTCCATAAATGTTTCTTTTAAGTGAATGAACGGATGAAGATGACTGAACGGAGAACTCTTCCTCATTGCCTTAGCTTTCCACCTGTTCTAACCCTTTAGGTCAATGGTGTATAATTTTGCGTATATATTTGACTTACGTGCTCTGTGTGTGCTCATTCACTCAATCATGTCTGACTCTGATCCCATGGACTGCAGCCGACCAGGCTTCTCTGTCCACGGGATTTCCCAGACAAGGATACTGGAGTGGGTTACCATTTCCTTCTCCAGGGGATCTTCCCGACCCAGAGATCAGACCCGCGTCTCTGGTGTCTCCTGCATTGGCAGGTGGATTCTTTACCACTGTGTCACCTGGGAAGCCTCATATTTGAATTATAGGTGGAAGTTGTTTAAAAGAGTGAGTTAGGATTAATGGAGACCAGGCTTTTTTTTTCTTTTTTTTAATGCTCACAGATAACTCTGATGCATAGACAAGATTGAGATTGCTTCGGAGTACCCCACTTCCAAAATATGCCTACGATTATGATTAAAAAGAGGTCATCATGAGGTTCTCCAAGCCTTAGGATAGCATATCTTTTCTTTCACTCTTATCTATGTTTGTGTGATCATGCTGTTCTTAAAGTATGATTGGGCCATTGCAGAGAAGAGAGGGGCTCTATTGTTCAGTTTAAAGGCTATTACACTGTGTGTTTCTCTTTAGGTTACATCTAATTCTGTCTAGTTCTAACTCAAGATCAACTTCAGAGAAGGTAAATTATTTTGCAGAGAGAGCCTGCATATTTAAAAAAAATACCTGAAGTTATTTTAGATACCAGTTAAATTGACATGATAATATATTGGTCTGATGAGAATTTTTCATTCATACCAATATGTAAAAGTCAGCTTTCTCTAAAATTTCATGCTTTGCTTGCTGTGTGGTATAAAAACAGAGTAAATGCTATAGAAACTGTAGACTATTTTATAATATCCAACTTTACTGCTTTCATATTTATTGTGCTTTGGTTAAGTATCACTATTTTAAGTAACAGATAAGAATTCAGTTAGTGTTATTATTTTTACTTAAATGGATGATGTTGGAATATTTGAAGATTCTTAGAAGTAGATCTCTTCAGAACTTAATCCTTCTTTCTTATTAGTAATACTCTTGATTTGTTCAGAACCCAAAGTTACCTTTTGTTTGGATATTTCATTGTGTAGATTAATAGGAGTCTGCATTTTTGAGATTTTTCAGTTTTAAAAGCAAAGTGTCAGTATCTTCCACCATTCACAAAAATTCCTTTTAGGAAAGGACTGATATTCTTTTCTCCACCTGTTTTTGAGATAGTCATCTCTGAAAAAAACTATTACAAATTTTGAGGAAGAAAGCATTTATTTTTTTTAAAAAATTCATTGAAAAAACCCTTTTTTCAGCTTATTCTCGCAGGGGCCCTCAGGATCGCCGACAGGGTGGAGTCAGGAAAGACGTCTGTGGTGGTGCACTGCAGCGACGGCTGGGACCGCACGGCCCAGCTGACCTCCCTGGCCATGCTCATGTTGGACGGGCACTACCGCACCATCCGAGGCTTTGAGGTGCTTGTGGAGAAAGAGTGGCTGAGCTTCGGACACCGATTTCAGCTTGTGAGTGAAGAGCCTTGACTCAGGGTGTCACATGTGCATCTCACACAAGGCGTGTGAAGATCATGTCTTTTATTCACTTGATATTCACGTATGACTGACCTTTTGTTCTAATGGTAAACTGCTCAAGAGAAACTTGTCAGATTATTTAGAGGATCCTGGAGACGAGAGGTAAGATTCTCAGAGGCCTTGAAGCCCCCGAGAGTGTGATTTTTGGCAGCGTTTTCCTAGCTTAGCTGAAAGACTTTCTGAAATATGTTTGCCCAGATGCTGTCTCTAATGTTAGCTGTTAGTATCCACTAGCAGTGTTTATTTTAAAAAAAGCTTGCAAGAAATGGACATTTAAAGGTAGTCTGCTGTTTTAAACTTGAACTGTTAAATAAAATTGGTCACCTGGAGTATCCATTCAGATGGCTTATATTTTTCAACTCTATAAAATGTACTTACCATGATAAGACCGTTAAAAGAGTGACGTTTCAGTCACCCAGTGCTGCATATGTTCATATAAGGGTAACCAAAATCATAAACATTTCAGACTGTTTGAAGCTGCAGTGGATTCCTAAATTGCTGACTCTGACTACCTACTCCGTTTTCCCCCTCTTGATTGTTATCTGAAAGCAGGATTTAACAAAGCACATCTGATTAAGTGGGTATGTGCACATGTTTAATATAGGGTAATGATTCTCAAACTTTTTGATTTTTGGACTTCTTTCCATTTTTAACAGTTGTCGATAACCCCAAAGAACTTTGTTTATATCAGTATTTTCCATATTAGAAATTAAATTTTTTAAATGTATGTATTATTTAAGGAAATAATCTATTTTCTTAGTCCATTTGGACTGCTGTATTTCTCAGTTTTGACAGCTGAAAGTCCAAGTTCAGAGTGCCAGCATGGTAGGATTCTGGTGAAGGCCCTCTTCCAGATTGCAGACTGCCAGCCTTTCACTGTTATCTTTAATGGTAGAAGAGGGTTGGGGAGCTCTTTGGGGCCTGTCCCTTTGATAAGAGCACTAATCTCATTCATGAGGTTTCCACCCTCATGACCTGGGTAGCTCCTAAAACTATCAAATTGGGCATTCGATTTTCAACATGTGAATTTTGGGGGACACATTCAACCCAAAGTCCTGTTATATATTAGCATAAATAACATTTTAAAGAAAAGTAACTAGCATAATATGTTAGGAAGCATGGAGTTTTATGAGAAGAGTGGCATTATTCTACATTTTTTACAAGTTTCTTTAATATCTGGCTTAATAGAAGATAAATTTCATATCTACTTCTGCATTTAGTTTGTTACAATATGTCCTGTTGATTGAAGATATGAGGAAAATTTGACCACATGCAGATATATAGGTTGAAAAAAAGGGTATTTTAATTTTTTCCAGAGAATTGTGGATAGTTTTCCTTGCTACTGTGCCAAAACTTGACAAGTGGTAATTTCTTAGTGGTTATTTGTAGTGTGGAATCTAAAACTAGCTTGATGAGTTTTTTGGTGTTTGTTCTATTAAATTCCATTGGTATGTCTTGCACTTTGAATAAATAGATCTTTTACCTGTGCATGATTTTGTAATATCATGTGTTGGTAATTGGGAAAATACTGGCTTACTGATTTACACAGCCCCTTCAGTCTTAATGCATTTCAATATATATCATAAAATCACAGGTATTAATATTACTACTAATTTTACCAGAAAAGTCTTTTAAGTATTATCAAACTCATTGTGGCAGGTAAAATTTTCCCTCAAATTTAACTTTCACTCAACAGCTTGAATTTCATCATTGGTGACAAATACTGTCCATTGTTTTCCTTGAAGTGACAGACTCACTTTTGTACATTTTCAAAAAAGATGTCTGCAAGATATTCAGGTCTTAATAACTATAATTCATATATCAATTGTTCTTTCAAGTCAAAATAATGTTCTGTGAAAAAGCTATGTTTCCTACATTCTACTTAAGTCTGCAACAGAAGCACGTTATGTGTATTTCCCATTTTGTTACATAGGATACTTAAAAAATTATACTCCAAGGTGGAGATTTAGTAATTTTTACTGCTTCATCAGGGACATTGGCTTAAGAGAGATTGGCTTTTTTTCTTTCATTTAACTGCAAGTGTTTGACAGGGCAAACATAATAACTATAGTATAGCTCGATTCCAATGCCTTGTTTCCTAATTTCCTCCTAAGGTACCAGAAGTTTTCTTCCTTCATCACCTTTACACCATTCTGGAGGAGGGCATGGTAACCCACTCCAGTATTCTTGCCTGGAGAACCCCCATAGATATAGGAGCCCAGCGGGCTGCAGTCCATGGGGTTGCAAAGAGTCGGACACAACTGAGCGCCTAAGCACGGCACAGTGCAAATGCCAACCCACTGAGAAAGGCAAAGCGTGTCTTAGTAATATTATGGAAATAGTTGTGAACTCACAGACCTCTCCCACTGCTGGAAGTCTGGATCACTCTTTTAGAATCACTGCCTTGGGGTATAGGGTTGGTGTTTATCTCAGTCATCTGGAGCAGAGGTCCTCAGAGGAGAAAAACGATTCAGAAAGTAGGTGAGTGCATGCTTGAGGGGAGATGTCAAGCATTTTTCAAAAGTTTTCAGAGGTTTGTGCTAATGTGATTCTTTTTGAAAGACCGCCTGGAGCTCCAATGCAGTAGGTCCCCTTCATGCCCTGGCCAAGGTGTTAAAGGAGACCTGTGCTTCCTGGGGCTAGTGTACAAGGAACTGTTAACATTCAGGGCATAGTAAATCTCCAGGACAAAAATCTGGGCTCTGAGGTCTGTCTGCTCCTATCTCCCATTGTCAGCTTTTTAGGATCTAAGCTTCCTTTGTTAAACAGACTTGTAATTCCTGTTATAAGTGTCTCCTGCCAGGAAATAATTGGACAGGTTGCAGATTGAAATGCTAATAGACATTTCTCCTTGGTGGAATTTGGTGATTTCTGTTTTCCTTGCAGTGCTCTTTCAAAAAGATTTTCTGAATTTTTAAAATATTGAGCAAATGTTACTTTTCTTGAAAAAGAAAACTACTTTCATCAAAAGCTGAAAAATCTTACAAAGCTCATATAATATTTCACTCTTTGCTTCAGAGAGTTGGCCATGGAGATAAGAACCATGCAGATGCAGACAGATCACCTGTTTTTCTTCAGTTTATTGACTGTGTCTGGCAGATGACAAGACAGGTAATTTATCTGGGATATCCATTCTTACATCTCTCTCTTAAGCTACCTAGTCAGAGTTGGGTTTGGTCACTGACTGTCTTACATTTCATGTAAAGTGGAAGTTCTTTTAAGTTTCCTAGGTACTAGAAGTATTATTATCATGTTAAATTATTTTATTTAATATTTTTAATTTATGTTAAATAATGGTAATATATTCACTCAAAAATTCATTTATACATTGCTGAAGGAGGTAAAGAAAATGAAATAGGCAAGGTAACTCAAAATGAAATCCTATTTTAGGCAATTTTGATGAAAAAATGTGTTTAGATGGAAATCATGGCAACATATATATGAAATAGATTCAGTTTTTTTGTTTTTAGGTATGGAGCAAGAGATTATGTGCTTTAGAGCTATCAACATTCTAGAAAATGATTTGAAATATTACTGTGAATAGGTTTAGTGTTTTGGAAAGATACAAGAGGAGATTGAAAAACATCTGATTTATTATGGGATAACTTTACTAATGAGGCAAAGAGTTCATGTCTTAAAAATGTTTAACTCATGATAAATAATCTGAGAACCCATATGTCAGGTACCGCTCAGTGGTATATCAGTTACTTATCCTGGAGTTTTCCTAGACCTCCAACCACCAGGAGCCTGGCTGGTTCTTCCTTGGACTGCCATGGGAACGGGGCAGCAGGGCACTTGCTGGCTCTGCTTGGTATTCGCATTATATTTCAGCTTCAATAAAATGTTCATTAAGAGAAAAATGAAATTAGACTTTATTTATTTATTTTTTTAAATCTTTTGGCTGTACCTCTATATTGGCAGGGTGGAGTCTTACCCACTGGACTGCCAGGGAAGTCCGGGCCCACTTTTAACTATTACCATATTCTATTTTAAGATAGTATTTGACAGTGTTGGGAAAAATCAAAAATGCCTTATCAGGGGACGACAAAAGGCGTCGCTGATGGTTAAGTGTACTGCTTTCCAGGGAGAATATCTTGAAAGGAGCAACTCTTGGTTCTGGTATATTTGTTAGAAAAACAAAATAGATCCCATTTACCGATTGCAGAGGAGAATACATGACAAATATGCTTCTTTCTTAGTAATTGGGTTAACTTTGTATATGCCATACATCTAAAAGCAGTTTAAATCTTGATTTTGCACTTAAGTTGCTAAGTAATGTTAAATCTTATTTCACTGATAGAACTTAAAATACATTATATATGTATAAATAAAAAATACATATATTTTGTTATATAAGTGTGTATAATAAATACACTTTATTATACATGTCTGCTTATATTTTTCTTTGGTGTTTTCCTCCTGACCATGTGAGATAGTAGTAATGTCTGTTGGCAGTCATCAGCTTTATAAATAATTGAATGTTTGTGCAGAGGCTTAAACAGCAGGTTTATCAAAAGGACCAGTTGTGTTGCAATTAGCCAGATTCTGCGTCTCCTCCTGCTCTCATCATCGTCTCTCACTGCTGGGATCAGGAAGCGGGATGAAGGGCCCTTCAGATTTTAAACATATAAGGAGAACAAAATATTCCTTCTCTGCTCAGGACTTTAAAAACAATAGCAACGATTAATGTTCTATTTAAATAATGCTATTTTAGTTGTGTTTGTGAGGAAATCCCACTAATTAAGCTGTTTTCTCATAACTGAGCTGATAGTTTTGCCAAGAAGATGAAAGGCTAATCATAGGCTTAACTCCTTCGAATTGCTATGTAATAAGGTAGGGTGCATTCACGGTTGGCTAATAAATAAGCTGTTTAAGAGTAACAGTACAGGAGATGGGATTTATTCTGTAAATGAATGGATGGAATTTGACAAAGTTTTTTGTGATTAATTGGCTTTATGTTGGCATGTGCTTTATCACCTGCTTCATTCGCTTCAGAACCCCAAAAATTATTATTCAAGAGTAAATTGTTTAAGAAGATAAATTTGCCTTGTTATCCTGCTTATAAATTTAGGAAATTTGAAGGCAAACTTGTTTTCACTCTTGTCCCTTTTGTGTGCAGTTTATGCTGTTTTCATCCACTGTTGGGTAGGGATCATTCTAAGAAAAACTTGGCACCAGTATTTATTTACTAAGGCCACAATCCAAACATTCATGAAATTCTTTTTCACAGTCCTATAAATGGTACAGTCTTACATAGAAGCTTTCAAATAATTCTTGAAACAGTAAATGGTTAGGATGGATTATACTAAATCCCTTACCTTCCTGGGACCTGTAATTGGTCCTTGATAAATTACCCCTAAATTGTGTTGTTTGTGTAAGACATCCAGTCAAACACCTGTCCTAGTTAAAGAGGGTGAATTTTCTCTTTTAAGACAGGCTGCCAAAGTACTGGATTATAAGATATTATGGTTTGAGTGCATGTTCCTTGAAAAGATGAGTAAGGTTGGCTTTTAAATGAGCTGCACATCTCCTTTTCTCGAGACATTGATACTTTTTGTGTAATTCCTAAGAACTATGTTGTTGAAAATTTAAAGAAAAATCTTACTGTGTTTCTTCTGGTCATTCTTGGCAGAGAAAGACAAGTCAGATCAGCCTCACGTTGAGGGTGGACTGGTACAAATGGACAGAAGGAAGCAGGATGAGAGCACTTAGGTTCTTACTGCACAGGAAAGGAGGTGTGAGAGAAAGTGTCTCAGCAAAGTGGTGTTTCTGAACAGAAGACCAAGCAAATATTAATAATACCGAAATAGCTTAGAAATATGTAGTCTCTGAATGCTGTTTAGCCTAATTTTAAGAAGTTTTACAAAGCACCCACCAGTGTTACAGGGATGAACATGCTTGGGAAGCTGCCCTAATTATTTTGTGTGTTTTGATGTTTTATTTGCAGTTTCCTACAGCTTTTGAATTCAACGAATATTTTCTCATTACCATTTTGGACCACCTATATAGCTGTTTATTCGGAACATTCCTCTGTAACAGTGAACAGCAGAGAGGCAAAGAGGTAACACACGATCCCTGCCTGTCCTGCCTCTGTCTATATATACACGCTTTCTCGACCGAGTGCAGCCTGGGATGGCTTTCAGCTGAACAGTTGTTCTTTTGGATGATGCCTTTGGCCATGTGTTCTTTTATATGCTGTAATAGGCTCACTTCTTCCCACACGTCTGAGCTTGATCCGTCTTAAAGTACCTCTGTCATGAGGAAGGGTGGGAGGCAGCGTCTGCTGAAGGGAACTGAAGTGTGTGGTGTCTTAGGAGCACCCGTGTGCCTGTCACCGCACTTCTGCAGGAGGGAAGCGCATCAGAAGCAGCTGCAGCAAGATACAATAAGCAAAAAATAAACATTTGAACGAATGCACAGCTCAGTTCCCAAATACATTCTCATACATATGAACCATTTTAGTTTTTTTTTTTAATTGTAAAAGAATAGAAAACATTCAAACACTGAGAAAATATTAAGTAGAAAGTTAAAATTTGTTACCCCACGTGCCCAGAGATATCACTGTTCAGTGGTTGGTATTATTTATAAGAAATGTATAATGATTACATTTTAAGTTTTACTTCTGTGTTCCTCGAACACTTCTGCCTTATGTATGAAGTTCTAAATTATCTTGATTAGTGTCTCACTCTGCTTCAGTTTTCATCTAAAAAATGAGACTCTCAAATAGTTTCTTCATGCTTTTCTGTAAAGCCTAGTGGCAAAGAATGCTTGCTCTGGAGCTAGGCTTCCTGGGTTCAAATCTTGGATCTTTCACTTACTGTGTGAAGTTGAGCAAGTTAATTTCAGCTTCTGAAAAAGTAGGGATAATAGTACTTAACTTACGTACTTAATAGTGCTTACTATTGTAAGGATTAAATAAAATAAACCATACAAAACCACTGTGATAATGGTTATATAGTTAGTGCTTCCTGTACTAGAAGTTCCTTGAAGATAGATGTTAAAATTCTTAAAATCACCCTTACATCTTCAGTATCTAGCATGCAGTAAATATTTCTATGCACACAAGCCAATCAAGAATTTATTGAATGTTAGATAATCAGTGGATAACTTCCAAAGAGACTTTCAGTTTTGGGGAGCCTCAAGTAGGATTTACTATATCTTAAAAAAAAAAGAAAAAAGAAATGTTTTTAAAACCGAACTATAATTTGCATTCCATAATATTCACTTTTAAAGTGTATAATTTAGTGATTTTCAGCATATCTAGAATTATATAGTCATCACCACCATTAATTTCAGAACATTGGAAAGAAGCCCCATGCCTGTTAGTAGTTACTACCTACCTATTCCCTTCTCCTCTCAGACCCTAGCAGACACTGTAATCTCTGTTGGTTTGCCTCTTCCGGACATTTCATATAAATGGAATCACTCCGGGTGTGGCCTTTGTGTCTGGCTTCTTTCAATTACTATAATGTTTTCAAGGTTCAGTTTGTAGCATGTATCATTATTTCAGTTCCTTTTTATTAATGATATTCCATTGTGTCATTACATTTCATCTATCTATCGGGTGATGGACTTGCGTTGTTTCTACTTTTTGGTCATTGCAACTGATTGCTACTTTCAGCATTGTGCACAAGGCTGTCCGTGCCTGTGTTTTCACTTGTCTTGGATGTATATCTAAGAGTGGAATTGCTGGTATGGTAATTCTGTTTACCTTTTTGGAGAACTGCACTGTTTTCCACTGCTCTCTGATTTTAATCAAAGTGGTGCTGTTGCCATAGTGTCTGAGTTCTCTCCCTCTAAAACTGTTCAAATGATCACAAATGCCTTCTTACAGATTTCTTCTAGTGTACGATCAGCTTGTGTAGTGGAGACCCTTAACCCGTTTTCCCTTCTTACAGAACCTTCCCAGGCGGACGGTGTCGCTGTGGTCTTACATCAACAGCCAGCTGGAGGACTTCACCAATCCGCTCTACGGGAGCTATTCCAATCACGTCCTCTACCCAGTGGCCAGCATGCGCCACCTGGAGCTCTGGGTGGGGTATTACGTGAGGTGGAACCCCCGGATGAAGCCCCAGGTATGCATGCCCTGCAGTATCCAGTGAGAGGTTTTATCCATGCAGTTGTGTGAATTACTCTTGTCCCTTTAAAGTGGCTAGAAAAGTTATCTGTGCTTATTTAAAATTTCCTTTTTTTCCTGTTAACAGTTACAGTGGGATAGTAGAAAAAGCACTGCGGTAGGGATGAGTAGTGCCCTGACTCTTGTCATGACTTGCTTGTTTGGCCTTGCACAGATCACTTCTGCTCTTTCTCGTCTTTTCTCCTCTGTCAGATGAGGGTGCTGGGCTGGATAACTTCTAGAGGTTGGGGGAAATGGCTTTAGGAGAGTTAAAAGCCTCACCAAATTCTAGTCCATTTTTTAAAACGTTACAGAATATTTGCTGCCTAGAACTGTTTAAAGGACTAAAAGTCTGCAACTAAATAACAGGAAATCTTTAAGTATTGGCTTTTAGATTATGTTGTTACTTAATTATTTGTTGTATTTGGCCAAGCACCAGTCTCAGGGTGTCCTGTGGAAACACCTGGGGAGACCAAGGAGGCCAGTGAAAGAGCTGCGGGTCAGTGGAGTCATTGAAGTTAATTTTCACTGATGTTCGGGAAAGGTGGGCATGGTCCCATAGCTGAAAGCACGCACTGAACATTTAGGGACGAAGCTAAATACCAGAATGATTTGACTTCGGGTTTGTTCCGGATTGCTTAGTTAAGTAATTTTATGGTGTATTGCTCTTGTAGGAGCCCATTCACAACAGATATAAAGAACTTCTCGCTAAACGGGCAGAGCTTCAGAAGAAGGTAGAGGAGCTCCAGAGAGAGATTTCCAACCGATCAACCTCATCGTCAGAGAGAGCTGGCTCTCCGGCACAGTGCGGGACGCCTGTGCAGACGGTCGTGTGAGAGGCGCTCCATGGGGCGCCGTCGCCGTGAACCCTGCTGACAGTGGCAGCTTCGTGAGGAGGAGGGCTTCCGAACGGAGAACCCGTCTGTGAGAGAACTGCAGTCACTTTATTTATTTCACATCTCTCTAGGATGAGTTCATAACTGTAGCAGTGCAGATGGTTTAAGGGAAGTAACCTCACGTGTAATTACATGATTACAACACTAATCTTCTAAGTCGCCCAAAGAATATTAAAATGCTTGAATCTTGGCTCCACAGTGGGAAGAAGTTTCTGGTTTTCAAAGGAAAATACTGTCTCAGAAGTTTTGGTGTCTGCCAAAATCAAAACACAAACCACTTGAGAACAGCACTTCTTGACGGAAGAGCGCTCACTGCACAGAAGTTGGAGCGTCAGTCTTCAAACCAGTCCCCACATTGCTTGGACTTGAACGTACTGGGCCCCGTGCAGATAAATCAAGATGGGTTGATGCTCATTTCTCTACATCATGGGTTTTTCTTTTTTGTAGTAAGTAATTTACTTTTACCGTTCAAAGCCTGTGTTCTTCATATGTAATAGGGTATATGATATCGAGGATATTATGATGTAGTAGTAGTTGAAAATTATTGCTGTCATTATTTATGTGCTTAATTTAAGATATATTAGGTAGCTATTCCAAAACGATGCCTTACAGTTGTGCTTTGGAGGAGACTGCAGAGGAGAAAGTGGCAGCCGTCCAGGATTTCAGAGTTCCATATCCTTCAGATCAGTTACTGGCAACATCATGAAACGTATTTTAAAAACTCATTATCTGCCCTTCTTTATCTTATTTACTTTTTTGTATGGGTTTGAAGACAAGTTAATGGGTGAGTTTTGAGGTTCTACTTAAAAGTTTAGGAGGATTGACATTTTTATGAAGTCTGTATAAAGAGCATATGATGAGAAGTACTGTGCTCAAATTTTACATGAAATATTTTACTGCTACTTTCCTTTGCAAATTTTGTAATTCCACCAAATGATTAAGTCTACCAAAGAACTTATTGCATGTAAAAATGTATTACAATCTCCATGCCAGTAAGGGAAATCCTGTCTCACTTTTTGCCTGCTACAGTAAGTCTAGCGCTGGTATAAACAGTCGACTCCCTGGTGTCTATTTTACTCTGTATAAGAGCCATATGTCATGTACTGTAACACAAAGGAGCTTCTTGTCCCTTGGGTCTTTAATTAAAAGAAAATTTCAGCTGACTTTTAAACTTTGTCCTTGTTCTACGTTGTCTTAAGTTTCATATGCAGAAATGTTTGAAGTTTTTTTTTTTTTTTTTGAGAAAAGGATGTTTCATAGCAGCTGCTTTAAGAGAAATGTTCAATTTGAACTGATAAGGAATTCCCTGGTGGTCCAGGGATTAGGACTCTGCCCTTCCACTGCAGGGGGCATAGGTTCCATCCCTGATCAGGGAACTAAGATCCTACATGCTGCAGCCAAAAAAAGAGATATGTACAATTTGAACCGATAAATAATACTCAAAAATAGAATTTTTTTACTCGTTAACTCAGTAGACTGAACCTATGCCCTGCTCTTGATTTTGCAATGAGTATAATTTGTTATTAATATATCCAATATTAGCAATAAAGGACAGAAATGGTGTGGACCTAACAGAAGAAGAAAATTTTAAAAACAGATAGCAAAAATACACCGAAAAACTATACAAAAAAAAGTCTTAATGACTGGGATAACCACAATGGTGTCATCACTCAACTAGAGCCAGACACCCTGGAGTGCGAAGTCAAGTGGGCCTTAGGAAGCATTACTACAAACAAAGGTAGTGGAGGAGATGCAATTCTAGCTGAGCTCTTTAAAATACTAAAAGATGATGCTGTGAAAGTGCTGCACTCAATCTGTGAGCAAATCTGGAAAATTCAGCACTGGCCACAGGACTGGAAAAGGTCAGTTTTCATTCCATCCCAAAGAAGGCAGTGCCAAAGAATGTTCAAACTACTGCCCAAGTGCACTCATTTCACATGCTAGTAAAGTAATGCTCAAAATTCTTTAAGCTAGGCTTTAATAGTACATGACCCGAGAACTCCAGATGTACAAGCTGGATTTAGAAAAGGCAGAGGAACCAGAGATCAAATTGCCAACATCCGTTGGATCATAGAAAACAAAGAAATTCCAGAAAAAACCTCTACTTCTGTTTCATTGACTACACTAAAGCCTTTGACTGTGTGGATGACAACAAACTGTGGAAAATTCTTCAAGAGATGGGAATACCAGACCACCTGACCTGCCTCTTGAGAAACCTATATGCAGGTCAGGAAGCAAACTTCAGTGGTGAATTCTACCAGTCATATAAAGAATCAACACAATCTTCCTCCAAACACTTGGAAATACTGAGGAGGAGGGAACAATTGCAAACTCATCTTCAAAGCCAGCAATACATTGATACCAAAACCAGATGAGGATACAAGAAAACTAGACTCCTATCTCTGCTGAATATAGATACAGAAATTCTCAACCAAACATTAGCAAACCAAACTCAAGAACACATAAAAAGGATTATATACTATAACCAAATTGGACTGATCTGTAGTATGCAAGAATGGTTTAACATATGCAAATCAATAAATGTAATATAGCACGTCAATAAAGTGAAAGAAACACTACATGGCCATTTTAGTAGATGCAAAAAAAGATAAACATCTTTCATGACAAAATACAACATCCTTTCATGATAAGAATCTTTAGCAGATTGGGTAAAAAAAAAAACATACCTCAGTAAAGGCTGTATACCCCAAACTGACAGCTATCAATGGAGAGATGCTGAAAGTTTTCCTTCTTTTTTTTTTTTTTTTTTTGAAAGTTTTCCTTCTAAGATCAAGAAGACGACTGTGAGGCCCACTCTCACCACGCTTGTTCATTACAGTACTGGAATTCCTAGCTAGAGCAGCCAGGCAAGACAGAGAAAAGGCATCCAAATCAGGAAAGAAAGAGTAAACTTCTCTATTTGCTGATGATTTGATTTTATATGGATCTAATTGTGGTGTCAACCAAAAAACTGTTGGAACTAATCAATAATTTCAATAAAGTTATATCATGCAGAAGTCAGTTGTATTCCTTTACACTAATGATGAAGTACCTGGAAACTATCCCACTCAAAATAGCATTAAAAGCAATAAACTATCAAGGAAAAGTTTAACCTAGGAAGGGAAAGATCTGTACAATGAAAATGACAAGAAAGACTTTGTTGAAGGAAATCAAAGAGGACACAAATGGAAACACATCCTATGCCCTTAGGCTGGAAGAATTAAAATTGTTAAGATGACCATTACTGCTCAAAGCTATCTATAGATTGAATGCAGTTCCCATGAAAATACCAAATGCATTCTTTACAGACACAGAAGAAACAATCCAAAAATTTTTGTGGAACCACAAAACCAAACCCCAAATAGCCAAAACAATCCTGGGTAAAAACAACTAAGCTGTGGGAATCATACTTTCAGATTTCAAACTATACTATTAATACAAAACCACAGTAATAAAAACAGTATGTTACTGGCACGAAGAATAGACACACTGCCCACTGGAATAGAAAGACCAGAATTAAATCCCACTGAGAGAAAAGTGAAAGTGTTAGTAGCTCAGTCCTGTTCAACTCTTTCTGACCCCATGGGCTGTAGCCCTCCAGGCTCCTCTGTCCATGGGACTCTCCAGGCAGGAACACTGGACTGGGCTTCCCCTCCCTTCTCCAGAGGATCTTCCTGACCCAGGGATCGAACTCAGGTCTCTTGCATCGCAGGCAGATTGTTTACCATCTGAGTCACCAGCGAAGCTGACCGGTCAACGAACATTTGATGAGGGAGCCAGGAACACCCAGTGGGGAAAGGCAGTCTCTTCACCAAAGTTCTGGGATACTGGAGAAACACATGCAGAACCAACCAAATCGGATGCCTGTGCTGTGCTGTGCCTAGTCGTGTCTGACTCTGCCACCCTGTGGGCTGCAGCCCACCAGGCTCTGCTGTCTATGAGGATTCTCCGGGCAAGAATACTGCAGTGGGTTGCCACGCCCTCCTCCAGGGGATCTTCCCAACCCAGGGATCGAACCCAGGTCTCCTGCATCGCAGGAAGATTCTTTACCGTCTGAGCCACCAGGGAAGCCCAAGCATACTGGAATGGATAGCCTATCTGTTCTCCAGGGGAACTTTCTGACCCAGGAATCAAAGCAGGGTCTCCTGCATTGCACGTGGATTCTTTACCAGATGAGACATCAGGGAAGCCCAAATTGAATGCCTATCTAACACCATTCACAAAACTTAAATAGTGCTAAGTGTTGTGAATAAAACAGCCTAGTGTGATATTAATAAGGCAACGAGGGGAAATTTTTGAAGTGTAATCAAAGAAGGCCTGCTTTGAATATATTAACATAAATCATGCATTAATTAACTTGAAATGGATCAAAGCCTTAAACATAAGACCTGATGCCATAAAACTTCTAGAAGGGAAGATGCTCAATATTGGTCTTGGCAATGACTTTTTCAGACATGATGCCAAAGGCACAAGCAACAGAAGCAGAAAACAAAGGAGACTACATCAAACTCAGAAGCTTCTGCACAGCAAGAGAGACAAAAGATGAAAAAATAGCCTAGTGAATGGGAGAAAATTTTCACACACCACATACAGTAAGTCTCCTCTATAACAGACCTTCAAGCTGGGAACTCTCACAGATGCGAACAGGCCTTCACAGGTCCAGTCACGTAAGGTCACGTGTCTGGCCTACATAATCATGTGCCTGCACCCTCTACAAGTGGCCATGCGTTTGTGTGCTTTGCTGCATGTCACCGTTCAGTGTACAGTGCTTTATTTCAAGCCCAGGATGTGCAGAAGCACGCATAAAAGCAGTGGTGTATAACCAGTTCCGTAAGTTGGGTACTTAGGCTAACTTCGTCGTACTTACAAATTGGACTTACGAATGTGCTTTTGGAACTAGGAACTAGTTCATACGTATGGGACTTACACTGTATTAAATCAGAGGTTAATATCCAAAATATATTTAAACACACACACAACTTGGTAACAATGAAAAAAATCCAAATAAAAAATGGACAAAACTAAATGGACATTTTTCCAAAGAGGACATCAGAGTGGCCCATGGTACATGAAGGGATGTTCAGCATGCCTAATCTGCAGGGAAATGGAACTAAAAACCAGGAGGGACCACTTCATACCTGTTAGAATGGTCTCATCAAGAAGATGCATGACAGGTGCTGGTGAGGATGTGGCGAAAAGGGAACCCTTATATAGCTGCCAGTTAAACAGAGGTTTGAACCGTGCGGGTCCACTCGGATGTTTTCAGTAATTAGGTACTACAGCACTACATGGTCTGAGGGTGAATCTGTGGACGCAGAAATGCTGTTCAAGGGTTAACTGTACACTGCTGATGGGAATGTAAACCGGTCCCACTATTATGTAAAATACAGAGGCTCATCAAAAAATTAAAAATAGATCTCATACTTCCAGGTAAAGAACCAAAGTAAACGAAAATAGGATTTCAAAGAAAATAATGCATTATTCCCACAGTTACTGCAGCATTATTCACAGCAGCCAAGATATGGAAGCAACCTAAATCCGTCAGTGGATGAATGGATACAAATAGTGGATATATACACACAGAATATTATTCAGCCTTGAGAAAGGATTCCAGTCATTTGCAACAACATGGAGGAGCCCTGAGCACATTACGTGGAGATAAGTCAGAGAAAGACACTGTCTGGTCTCATATGTTGAATCTAAAAACGTCAAACTTATAAAAATCAATAAAATAGTGGTTGCCAGGAGATGGAGTTTAGAGGGACAAGATTGATGTTAAGGGTACAAACTTGCAACAGGTAGTAAATAACCCATAGAGATAATGCAGTATATAGTGAATGCAGACAATACTGAACTATAGTTATATGATGTGATAAATGGCACTGCAGCGGCAACTGGATTACAATATATAAATGTATCAAAGTAACACGCTATATACCTTGAATTTGTACAATGTTACATGTCAAATTTGTTCAATGTGAAAACCTTACAATAAAGATGTTTCTAACAAAGCTATTCACAAGCTGTGTTCCACAAGTGTCATTTCAGGGATTGGAAGTGATATTCACCCATTTTGAAATGTATGTAGTTATAGTTAAGTATTTAGGAAGACATAATAAAGATTGTTTCTAACAAAGCTACTTGACGCAGTGTTATTTCAATGCATGCAAGCGATACCCACTCTGTAACACATGTAATGAAGTGTTAAACAGCAAACAAAAAACACTTGTAATAAAGATATTCTTAACAGAATAAAAGATAATCCATTGGGGTGTGTTTGGAAGCTGGGGAGAGCAGTCTTAGCAACTTTTGTATCTACAGTTATGTTTTCTAACTTTATCTATTGGTTGCATAGGTGTACTTTTTCCTTTGTGATTAGGGATATGAAATTTACAGACAAACCTGTGTAGTTAAGTCAAAGCTCCTGAGTCTCCTGGCACTTGTCTGCTTACCCTTCTGTTCCCATTGGCATCAACTCAACTTTTATGTGCAAGTACTACTCAGCTGGTCCCAGGTGTCCCAGATGCCTGCCATCCTTGTTCATTTTTGTTCTTGTTGACCTGAAACTGTTCTCCCTGAAGGTCATTCCTGTTGTGTAGGCTAGGCATCACTGCCTTCTCCAGGAAATGATCCTTGTTTCATCACTCCCTTCTCTGCCAGGCCCCGCCTCCCTCTGCACCACCACAGTACTGTACAGACGCCACCCACCGCTGTCCCGAAATGCAGTCAGTGCAGTAAAAGGCCTAATACGCTTAGTGACCACACAGCCACTGCATTTCATGCTGCTTGTCTAGATAAAATCCTGGAACTCGATTTCAATCCCAGGCAAAAAGAAATCTCTTTAATGTCTAGTCAATGTGTACATCAAGGAAAGGAGTACATCAAGGCTGTATATTGTAACCCTGCTTATTTAACTTATATGCAGAGTACATCATGTGAAATGCTGGGCTGGATGAAGCACAAGCTGGAATCAAGGTTGCTAGGAGAAATATCAGTAACCTCAGATATGCAGATGACACCACCCTTATGGCAGAAAGTAGGAACTAAAGAGCCTCTTGATGAAAGTGAAAGAGGAGAGTGAAAAAGCTGGCTTAAAGCTTAACATTCAGAAAACCAAGATCATGGCATCCGGTTACATCACTTCATAATAGATAGGGAAACAATGGAAACCATGACATTTTATTTTCTTGGGCTCCAAAATCTGCAACCATGAAATTAAAAGATGCATGCTCCTTGGAAGGAAAGTTATGACCAACCTAGACAGCATATGAAAAAGCAGAGACATTACTTTGCCAACAAAGGTCCGTCTGGTCAAGGCTATGGTTTTTCCAGTGGTCATGTATGGATGTGAGAGTTGGACTGTGAAGAAAGCTGAGCGCCGAAGAATGGATGCTTTTGAACTGTGGTGTTGGAGAAGACTCTTGAGAGTCCCTTGGACTGCAAGGAGATCAACCAGTCCATCCTGAAGGAGATTAAGTCCTGGGTGTTCATTGGAAGGACTGATGCTGAAGCTCCAATACTTTGGCCACCTGATGCGAAGAGTTGACTCATTGGAAAAGACCCTGATGCTGGGAGGAATTGAAGGCAGGGGGAGAAAGGGGTGAGAGAGAATGAGATGGCTGCATGGCATCATCGACTCAACAGACAAGAGTTTAAGGAAACCCGGGAAATAGTGAAGGACAGGGAGGCCTGGCGTGCTGCAGTTCATGGGGTTGCAAAAAGTTAGACGTGACTGAGACTTAACAATAACAGAGTATCTTATATAATGTGAGATACTTCAGTTTTGCTGGACCTGGTTTCTATGTAAGCATGAAAAAGGCAAATTATCTATTAAATAACATATATTCTTACTGTTTCTCGTAAGAGATTAATGGTCTATTTAAAAATGTATTTTTTTGAGAGATTACAACAAATAAAGCCTTTATTAACAGGCTGCTAAGGAAAATTTCAGTGTTTCCTTAAAAAAGCTGCTTTATTGATTTCAGTGGCAAATTTATAAAGTTAACATGTCTTGAACTATTCAAAACTATGATTCACATTATTAACAATGACAATTACATGTGTACAGTTAATACTGCACTCACACTGTACACAAAATTAAATAATCAAGGGATTTTGAGTTTAAGATTAAAAACAATAATGCCTTGAAATGAATAGCATGATTACAAACAGGTATTATCTAAAAATACATATGTATATCTACTTTACAACACCTCCCTTTCTCTCTTCATTCCAAAACCTCATTTACGTCATTAACAATTTGTTTATAGTTTTAAAAATGCTTTTGTGATTTTCACATTTAACTGATTTAAAATGAATGCATCTTTAAAAATTTTAATGGTGAATTAACATCAATGCAAGTGTATTTAATACTGACCAATGTCTGTAATGTCAAAAAGCAAAACAAAGCAATTGTCTTAAATACTTATAAATATTTAAATATAGAAAACCTCCATCGGTAGTCGAAATGGAGCATATTTAATGGTTGTATTGAAAAGCAAAAGCAGGCGATTCATGCCAAGATTTAAAAATGAGAGTTTTCAAACAAACACTGCCTATGGGATAGCCTCATACTTTGATAATTTAAATCTAATTTTACTTATATAATAGAATTACTAAAAAAAATCACACCCACAAGTAAAAAATTGGTAATTTGTTTACAAAGTGCAATATCTCAGTACAGCAAATTCATCTCAAACAAAGGAACAGTATGTGTGGCTTCTTGGCCTTTAAAACTACCCCCAGTTTCCGTTTAGATGGCTTAACATTTAGTTGTGATATGTGGCAAAAGAAGCCTGTGTAATGAAGCCTGGGTCCCTAAATGTCTGCTATTTAATTTCAACATAAGAGTATGAGACCTGGAAAGTCAATATCTGATTGATGAGGTACAGATTATGTGAATAAAATTTATGAACAGTCAGTAATCCCAACACAAACTATTGCTTTGTAATGAATTCTGTATGGATTGCATATCTTTCAATAATTGAAGATTTTTCCTGCTTTTTTCTCCAGGTCTCGGTTTGGCAAAGTCCTTCTTATTTGTGGTCCCCGTGGTTGTAGAACGGCTGCTGCTGTTTCCTTCCTCATCAAGAGTCTTTTTGGTGGCTTTTAATTCCTTCTTTTGCTTCTCCAACTTTTGTTTCTCCAGCTATACCAAAAAACCAATGTGTGGAAGAAAAAGGAAAAATTAATTAAAACATATGCTTGCAAAAACTGGTATTTTTAACTCTCATACTAACTAAAACACATATATATATATATATGTATTTTCTGGGTTTTTTTTTTTTTTTTAAGCCTTCAAAAACCTATTGTACTAGTATATAGTGACATAAAAACATGTAAACAAGAGGAAAAACATCAATTCTGGTGCTATACCAGAAGTTAAGATAATGCTGCCAAATGCAGAACAGAGTATGTAAGAAGCAAGAGGGTTTGGAGGGGGGGAAGTTCTCAAGGAGGAGGCAAAAAACTCCCACACAGGTAATGGAAGACAAGAAGGATTTTAAATAAATGAGGAGAAAGGCATTCTCCAAACTAGTCTGAGCAGAGAGAAGCATGTTCTGGATAGATGGAATGTAATGGTTATGTATTAATACTATGAAAAGGATTTTTAATTTTATTATCTTTTACAATAATTTCAAAGAGGGAGCTTTATTTTTACTTTAGCTGTTGGCTAAAATAAATTGCTGCTGGTGTTTAGTTAGAAAAAGGTAAGTCTAATGTACAGAAAACGGACTTCCCTGGTAGTCCAGTGGTTAAGAATCTGCCTGCCAGTGCACGGAACACGGTTCCCAGAAGATCCCACATGTCTCGGGGCAACTAAGCCCGTGTACCGCAGCTAGTGAGCCTGCAGGCCGTAATGACCGAGCCCACGTGCCACACCCACCAAAAGCAATGAAGACCCAGAGCAGCCAAACAGATAAATCTCATTCATGGAAGAACATGAAATATATTCAGTACTTGGAAGATGTATTTCAGATGATAAAATCTACTCGAAGAGACTACAAGACAGTGTCTTCCTAGCCTGCTTAACACCAACTCTTAATAACTAATGAACTGAATTAGTAAGTACCTACAATAAGGAAATGTTTCTTATGGCTACCTGTGATACCATGTCATCAATATATTTGATGGAAAGGGTTTTTTGTCTCTTGTTTTTTAATCATTAGAAATGCATAAAGGAAAACAGTTACCTGGGCCTGGTATTTTCGAACTTTAGTTATTTGACTGGCTTTTGCCTCCATCCTTCCCACTAATGCCTCCAGTTCACACTCTAGGTTGTCTTTCAGTTCAACAGTTGGTGATTCTTGGATAAGTTTTGCAAGCTGCTGGTGATCACTATATAAAAAACAGAAAAAGGTCTTAGTTAGGTTTCCTATGTTACATGGCTAAGTCCACTACATCTCCCTCACCATGGGATCCCTGCTTTGCCAATTAAAAAGTGACTCAATTTTTTCAAATAGAGCAAATTTCCCCATTAAGTCCAAAAAGGGTACCAGAGGCAAAGGAAAAAGAGTTTAAAGCACTAATTATCTATCTCCCCCACAGAGCATTACATAATATAGAAAAGGAAAGTCTAGAGAAGGATTCTTGTCCTTCACTCACTCATTTCCTAACTTATCAGTTATGTTTAGCTAAACTCAACATATAACAAGCTCCCAAACAAGGAAAAAAAACTTGAATATAAACCTTGGTCTTCAAAACATTTAACAGTAATAGAAAAAGGAGATACTTCGCCCAGAAGAGCTGTTATTTGTTAAAGTCCTAGTAACTTGTTGAGTGGTTGGTAAAATGATTGTATTCAGTAAATATTTCTTGAAGTATTTAAATATGATAGAATTATTAAAGTCACCAAGAAGTTAAAATGAGGTTTTAGAATTAAATGAAATTAAAAAAAAAAAACAAAACCAAAACACCAAAACTCACAAGCTCATTTGCCCAAATTCATCTTGTAAAGTCTGCAGGACTTCAGACAGCTCTTCATTAACACTGCTAGAGGAGGGAGGCGTTGCTGACTTCTTGCTCTTCCCATTTCGTGAAGACACTTGTTTTGCCAAAGGAATACTGCTGACTACTCGATCGTTGCACAAGGCTTTACTGTGTTGCTTCATTAGATGCAGGACATGCTGAACATTGGCTACCACCGCATGGCTGGGGCTGGTGGACTGAAGAAAAGAGAAGTAATTGAAGCCACATCTTCTGGAAAAATGTTTTACCCCCTAACCTGGGTAAAAAGACTCTTTCCTTCCCCACAAAAAACCCTATGATACAAACTTCCGACATTACAAGTGCATTTCCAGCCTGCCTCTTACTCTCCACCCTACTGTCACGCACGTGGCTTATGTGCCCATCTCTGTCAGTTAGAGAAGAACATCCCAACTGTCTGTCCCCATGTTCCCTGTCTCTTGACTCCATAGTGCTATCAGTTGTCCTCCTAAAATATTATTCTGGTCATGTTCTTCTGATGTTAGGCCCGCTGACTCTAAATGTACAAACTCCTCAGCACAGAAATCAAGGCCCTGTGGACACTAAGCTGCAACTTCTACACCTCAGCCTTATGTCCCACTGTCTCCTACCTGCTCGCCACTCTTTCAATGAACTGTACTTGCACATGCCATTTCTTTCATGTGCCAATTTTTATATCATTAAAGAGAAAAATACACCATTCAAATATATGATTTGTAAAGACTTTCTTAAAACCTCCAGTTAATTAATTGGTCTAATCTCAGATGACCTAAGGCATTTCTCTCTATCACAGCATTTATCACAGTAGATTGTTAACTGTATTTGCATGTCTATCTCACCTATTAAACAGTGTAAGTACTTCCAGGTGACAGAGGCTGTTACCATATTCATTTTACCCTCTAGTAGGAAGCACTCAGTTCATGTCTGTCATATAAACAACAGGGAAAACCTGACAGCCCTCTCAAAACTTTCTTGTTTTGAATACTAAACAACTGTCTCAATGTGCAATTTCAATGTATAAACAGATAGTTGGGCCAACTTGGCTCCATAAGCATCAGCTAGACAGACTGTTTAAAATGCAGATTCCTGGGCAGCACTCCCTACTCAATCACTGCAGGGTCAAGGCTTAGAAATGTACATTTAAAGTTTGCATTTAAATGTACATTTAAATTGATTCTGATCAGCCAGGTTTGCAAACCACTCTGCTAAGTTAAACAGATGCTTTGTTTACCCTAGTTTTTATGGTTAGGTAGCAAATCGAATTTAGTAATGTATATATATAGCTTTCCTGGTGGCTCAGGTGGTAAAGAATTTGCCTGCAATGCAGGAGACCTGGGCTCAATACCTAGGTTGGGAAGATTCTCTGGAGGAGGGCATGGCTACCCACTCCAGCATTATTGCCAAGAGAATTCCATGGACAGAGGAGCCTGGCAGGCTGCTGTCGATGGGGTCACAAAGAGTCAGACACAACTGAGTGTACATATATACATACAAAGATGCATATACCACATCCAAGTGGGGTTTATTCTGGGGATGCAAGGATAGTTCAGTATTTGATAATGAATCCATGTAATCCAGCACATCAATAAGGTGAGGAAAAAAACCACATAACCATTATCACTTGATGGAAAAAAGCATGTGAAAAACTCCAAAACCCATTAAGGGTATAAACTTTCAGCAAACTAGGAACAGAGAGAAATTTCCTCAAGCTGATGAAGAGCACAGGCAAAGAGCCTAAACCTAGTATCATACTTATTGGTGAAAGACTGAATGCTTTCCCCTGAAGACCAGAAAAAGGCAAGGATGTCCACTCTCATCTTTGTTACTTACAACATGATACAGGAAATCCTAGCCAGTGCAGTAATGCAAGAGAGAAGTAAAAAGGTGCACAAATTAGAAAGGAAGAAATAAACTATCCTCATTTACATATGACATTTTTTACATAGAAAAGCTTCAGTTCAGTCAGTTCAGTTGCTCAGTTGTGTCCGACTCTTTCAGCCCATGGGTGCAGCACGCCAGGCCTCCCTGCCCAACACCAACTCCTGGAGTTTACTCAAACTCATGTCCATTGAGTCAGTGATGCCACAGAAAAGCTTAAGTAAATAATAATATAAAAAAAAATTCCTAGGACTAATAAGTGTTTTCAGCAAGGTAACAGAATGTAAGATTAACATACAAAGCCCAAATATACTACTAATGATCATGTAGAAACAAGTTGAAACTCAACACAATTCACAACTGCTCAAAAAAAAATTGAATACAAACATAAGAAAACTGGTATGGGACTAATATGTTGAAAGTAAGAGTTGTAAGTAAGAGATGCACCATTCTCACAGCTATCAACAAGGATGTCAATTCTCCCAAACTAATACAGTTCCTATCAAAATCCCAGCAAGACATATTTTTGGTAGAGAAGTTTATTCTAAAATTCACATGCAAAGACAAAGGAACTAGAAGAGCTTAAAGAATTTTGAAATTCTTTTTTCTGTTACTTTTCTGACTCTCCTTAAGATATTTTGTCTATTGAATTTAGAAATGAAAAAACTAGAACTTGTATTTTGTCTTAAATTTCATTTTTTTCTAGCAATTAACTTTTATTGCATTTTACAAGTGTATTAGTTTATGACAATGTATAAATAAAAGTAACTGGCCCTCACACTGGACAGTTTGGGACATACTCAAATTGACAGCTGTCTGTCAGTATCTGAGCTGTCTGAGCAGTATCTCACAGAAAGCACAAATGATAACTTCTGAAGACCTCAGGGCACCCGAGACTCTCACAACACTGTCACACTGGCTCTGTGGAGAAGCCAAGGGTGGGATGACTTCAGAGAACAGCACTGAAACGTGTGTGTTACCACTTGTGAAAGAGAGCGCCAGTCCAAGTTCGATGCAGGAACAGGGCATGCAAAGCCGGTGCACTGGGACGCCCCAGAGGGATGGGAGGGGGAGTGAGGGGGGTTTGGGATGGGGGACACATGTATACCATGGCTGATTCATGTCAACGTATGGCAAAAACCACCACAGTACTGTAATTAGCCTCCAATTAAAATTTTAAAAGCTGAAAAAAGACAAGACGACCTTGGGTTGAAAAACCCTATCTTTGAACCTGCCCTGTTCAATCTCTGTATTAATGACTTCAATGGAAATTACCAAAGATAAGCAAATTAAATTTGGGGATAATACAAATATAACATAAGACTGAACTAGATTCTAATCTAACATGGGTTAGGGTGAATCGGTTTCTATAGTGCTTCATTTAATTAAAAATTCTGTGTAAAAAAATCAATTCCACAAATACAGGACCTAGAAAGGCTGATGCTAAGACTAGGTAAAAGACCTGAGTAAAAGTCAACTTTAGTTGACTCTGGAATTAATGAGTCAAAGGGATGCTATGGCTTCCCTGTAACATGAATTCAATACTAAGCTGAATTCCTAGACCTCCAGAACATGACACTGTTCTGTGCTAGTCACACACTGAGAGGCCTATATTCGATTTAGGAAGGAACGGAGTGATGAAGTGGTTAAGAAACTCACAAAGCACATCTTATCATGAATTGCTGAAGAAAAAGATTTAGTAACCTAGAAGAAGGAGGTAAGAATAAAAATAAAGCTATCTTCAAAAGTTTCAAAATTTTCGTATAGTTAAGGCTCCATTTGGGTCATCTACATCATCATCTATGTTGATCCCTGAGAGCAGAATAAACCCCACTGAGGAGAATTTACAGCAACAGATTTCATGCCATTTAAGCATTTCCAAGTAAAGCCGTATAGAAACGTGAAGGGCTGTCTGAGGTATAATGAGGTTTCATAAGTAGGGTGTTTGGACAGAGTCCAGGACCATTATGCTCAATGTTTACATAATGAAAACATTGGACAAGGAACTGTTATTAAATGGGTTCCAAATATAACTGAACATCAGATATTGAGACTGGGCACCAATTAAATATACTTTCTAGGCCCCACACCTACACAATTCTGATTTAGTAGAATTGTGGCAAGGCTTCATAATCTGCTTTTTCAAGTGCATAGTCAATGATTCTCATACAGCTGGTCATCCTCTGAGAAACTGTTTCAAACCCAACTCAGAGATTCTATGGCAAAGCAGAACCATGGTTAGAAGCAAAAGATACAAGAAAAAATGTAGGTCAAAAGATATCTGCAATCCAAGAAGAGATTAAATTTAGGGTAAAGAACAGCCAATGGCAAAATTTTTAAAGAATGATTTGTGCCACACAGATCTACAAAGGACAAGTGGAAAAGCTAGGAAATTGTTCCTTCCCCACGCTTTCACTGAGAATTTACTGTGGGTTAAAATAAATAAATAAAACTTATTCCTCAAGCCTCTCAAACTCACTATCTAGAGTTGGGTGTTCAAGGTATTGAAATAGCCAGCAACACAAACATCAATGAAAAAAGTGGCATAAACTAACACAATGTTGAGCACCTCTTAGAAATCACCCAGTACTTGCTGATATTTGACAAAATCACCATCTCCACATTTTTAAGCACTAAAGGAACTTAAGATTCAAGTCTATGTATGGCTGCTTCTTGGAGAATCAATCCTTAAGTAATAAGCATGTAAGGACAAAGAGGACGTGACTTCTTTTCATTTAAATATCTTCAATCTATACATAAATACAAATCAACAGGGCTGATATGAAAATTCCAGTGCTACAAATATACAGCTTCCCATTTCCTTTCCTATCCATAACCATACCTTCACCAAACCAGGGGCTCTGTTTTTGTTCATTACTTCCTTCCACATACACTTCACCAGCTTTAAAGCATCCCACCAAGGTTTCCCCCTGCACCCCAGTCCTATAAAACTTTCTTCCATCTCTTTCTTACAACACTAGGATCCCTTGGTAAAAAAGCAGAATAATGTTTTCACCATTTATAGGTATATGGGCAAATGAGTGGATTTAATTCAAAGATCTAAGTTGTACAAAAAAATTCAGAGTTCAACCAACTCACCTTTCCAGCTACAAATGGCATATCACCCAAGCATAATCGATAATGTGGCTGTATAGCAAAATAGTTCCTAGAACCCTTCTGCAAGGCAAAGAAAAAAGGAAAGCAATTTTACTCACATGCCGATAAGAGCTGCCTATGTAAGACTAACCTGAAATTTCAGGTAACTGCTGGGCTCCTGCTTGTTTTATCTCTACTGGCATTACGGCCAGTGCTCCTAATAATACTTGTCAACACACATCTTACCCTAAAGAAAGGCTAAGAAAGAAAAAAAATAGTACCTGACGAAACAGCAGTTACAGTCTCAGTAAAGAAATTCTCTGTGTCTATATGCATGTACATATGTATATACACACACACAAACTTTTAAGAGCAAGGGTAATTAATGCAATACTGAATAATAACTAATATTTGTGCAGTGCTATGTAGTTCTAAAATGTTTTCATATTAATTAGCTCACTGTTAGGGTTAAAATTTAGAAGTAGGTATTACTTATCCCCATTTTCCCAATGAAGAAACTTAGAATGAAACATATTTACTCATCCAAGATTGAAGGACCAGATGGTTTATGAGTACTTTCACATAAACTATATCAAGCAATAACCAGTACCTTATGGTTCTTTTTTCATACCTTTTCTGGTGGTTTTGACTTCTTTTTTTTAATTCTTTTTGTACTGGGAACACATGAAGTTGCCTTATCTTGATAGATAAGTCTATTTACTTCTAGACCAGTCTGCAACTAGGAAAAATATGAGAACCTAAAGTTAAATACTGAAGAAATAAAAGTTATGATTCAATGCCATGTAAAGGCCTATACAAAACCTACAGCAGTATCATACAGTACAGATTAAAAAACATATCACAGCTATGTAAATGTGTCTAGTCATAGCTATGTAACTATGTCTTGAGTCAATCTGTGAACACTTGTCCAATATTTTAAATCAATACCACTCTAATTTCATCTTGAAGTACTGTCCTATAATTTGTCCTTTCACTTAGCCTGGCTCCTTTTAGTTCCTTATTTGAAGTTGGTCCTTAAATTTTATCTAACGAGTTAAAGCCAATATTTCTAACTCAACCAATGCTTCAGCATTTTCTTCTTTTCACACAGCATGTACAACAATGCTAGACAGAAAGCACAATCTTCCTCTTTTAAAAGCTCACACACTTAATGCAAGAAAAAGGAACTGGAAATCCACGTCCAAAAGAACTGGAAGGTGTGTCAGAGAATGTAATCAAGTCCTTTTCCCTAGAAGCTTAGTAACTACATTAATTTAATATAGTAGAAATTCCACAAGCAATTACTAAGGGTTTCAAAAAGGGCTGCTGTTTTCAACTTTTCCTTAAAAATATAATTATATACATATGTATATACATATATGTGTGTGTGTGTGTTGTCTACAACAGTGGTTTTCAAACCTGCCTATGAAACAAAATTGTCTTGAGTTTGTGAGAAACACTCAGATCATCACAATGCCTCACCTATCCCACCTGGTGACCACTGCATGGGATAAAAATCCAGGGCTACGAATGAGCAGAGTTCATTTTCCTCATATGGTGGCTTTAGTGAATTAGTACAGGTCACCAACTACTGGGCAGCCCACTACCTTCACTACTGACCTGGCGTCTGGAGGCCACCAAAAAAGAGAAGCACTTACAAGATGGGATACTGAATGACGGATACTGAATGAATGATTCACAGGATACTTTCAAACATTTCCAATGGTGACTATTATGTGAAAAGTTTAATACAACTATAAAGTTTTACATGATTATGTGTATAGATTCTGATATTTTTTAGTCTATTGATAAAAAAAAAAAGCTGGCTGAAAGCCCACAACTGGAAAACTCCTAAAGAATTGCTCAGTTTTTACTATCTGCCTATTTCACAATAAGCTAAGTCAGCAAATTTATATCCTGGACCATTCTGAAATATAAATTATCAAAGCAGTCCACATCTACATCTATTTATATATAAAGAATAGCAGGAAATGTGAGGAGCCTACCGGCTAACATTTCAACTTACCTGGGCTGCCTTAGCTTGCATTCGTTTCCTTTCTTGTTCTTCCTGACGGAGTTTTGCTTCCAACTCTTGCATTTTTTTCTAGTGATAAAAATATTAAAAGTGGTAACAGTGAAAAGAGTTTCAATGTGTATTTGTAAAATTTTAATATAAGCAACATAGGAAAGTGTAAAATTTTCGCATGGTAAATATAAGCCTGTGAGTTCACCCTAGCAACAGCTCTGGGCTTGCCAGCATCCATGACTCTGCCTTAAGATTTAACAGAATTATGAGTGAAATCCAAGGCCAAAGAACACAGCTTCTGTATGAAGGCCTATAGGCTACATGGAAGTTGGATCTGGAACCTTACAGTCTCAGTGGTATTAAGTACTTCCAAATGAATCAATTAAAAGTAATATTAGTTCAGAGAAAAACTTAAAAGTGATACAAAGCCTTAAGGATACTGAAAAACATTTTATCTGTCAATATTTTCAAAAATAACTCCTTCCTTAGGTACGCTACTATTGTAAAATGTGAACTTTCTCTCCAAATTTATGTTTCCTTCTTAAAAAAAAAAAACCTATATGTTTCTTTACTATAAGGTCACTTTTTTCCTATAAAATATTTAGTATTATAAAATGACCACTTTTACAAAAGAACCAATATTATGCACAGGTGAGGAAGAAATTTTCACTGACTTCTGCAAGGGCTTGCATTGTGGTAAGCTTGTTATACTCCTGTTCAAGAAGATCCAATTTTTCAAGTTGGTTTTGAACATGTGTTTGATCATGTTGTCGTTCTCTTTCTAGGGAGACCTGGGAAAGAGTATTAAATATAGCATGATAATCTGACAAAAAACTGAAAAAAACTAATACGGATAATAATAGGCTACTTGTCTTGCTTTTCACAGAACTACTTAGATACTGCAGAGAAATTCTAGGAAAACATAAGATGAAACCATAGGAATATTAACAAATACAAGCGAAATGTCCTTATCATATACTATCATAACATGTGGTTCTATACAGTGATACTTAATACTCTGACAGTACTCATGCAACACACAGGCTGCACACAAATACTAGTTATTAGTCTGGTTTTCTTAAAGAGTTTTAATTAAGGCAATAATCATGGTTTTGGTATCTACCATTTACACTTCCTCTGAATTCTACACAAAGCATCCACCATTTTTTCTTTTTCTCAGGTTTACAGTTAAGGATTTGAAGACTGCCACCTATCAGATTTAATGACTGACAGTCACAGGATAAACTAGAATAAGAATAATTAAACTAGAATAAGAAGTAGAAATATGCTAAATTGAAGTATACACATAAAAAGTCAAAACACTAAGCATTTGAACTCATCTTCATATACCAAGTCTACAGCAATAGACATCATACTAACAGAAATTTGAATATGACAAAGTAATACAGAGTTATACATTTCTCAGGAATTTGTGTGAACAGTTACTGTCCTTAAAAGAATACGTTAAGTTAAAAATTGGCACAAATCACATTTTTTCAGTACTGGAACCATTCTTGTTAAATGAATTACTCAAAGTTTACTGATGAAAACAGAGCTTAATTCAAAGACATTTATGTATAATAGATGTATTAGTCAAGACATCTCACTACTGTTTTTATTTTTTCATGTATTTTTATTAGTTGGAGGCTAATTACTTTACAATATTGTAGTGGGTTTGGTCACACATTGACATGAATCAGCCCTGGAGTTACATGTATTCCCCATCCCGATCCCCCCTCCCACCTCCCTCTCTACCCGATTCCTCTGGGTCTTCCCAGTGCACCAGGCACGAGCACTTGTCACAGGCATCCAACCTGGGTTGGTGATCTGTTTCACTATAGATAATATACATGTTTTGATGCTGTTCTCTTGAAACATCCCACCCTCGCCTTCTCCCACAGAGTCCAAAAGTCTGTTCTGTACATCTGTGTCTCTTTTTCTGTTTTGCATATAGGGTTATCATTACCATCTTTCTAAATTCCATATATATGTGTTAGTATCCTGTAATGTTCTTTATCTTTCTGGCTTACTTCACTCTGTATAATGGGCTCCAGTTTCATCCATCTCATTAGAACTGATTCAAATGAATTCTTTTTAATGGCTGAGTAATATTGCATGGTGTATATGTACCACAGCTTCCTTATCCATTCGTCTGCTGATGGGCATCTAGGTTGCTTCCATGTCCTGGCTATTATAAACAGTGCCGCGATGAACACTGGGGTGCACGTGTCTCTTTCAGATCTGGTTTCCTCAGTGTGTATGCCCAGAAGTGGGATTGCTGGGTCATATGGCAGTTCTACTTCCAGTTTTTTAAGAAATCTCCACACTGTTCTCCATAGTGGCTGTACTAGTTTGCATTCCCACCAACAGTGTAAGAGGGTTTCCTTTTCTCTACACCCTCTCCAGCATTTATTGCTTGTAGACTTTTGGATAGCAGCCATCCTGACTGGCGTGTAATGGTACCTCATTGTGGTTTTGATTTGCATTTCTCTGATAATGAGTAATGTTGAGCATCTTTTCATGTGTTTGTTAGCCATCTGTATGTCTTCTTTGGAGAAATGTCTGTTTAGTTCTTTGGCCCATTTTTTGATTGGGTCATTTATTTTTCGGGAATTGACCTGCAGGAGTTGCTTGTATATTTTTGAGATTAATCCTTTGTCTGTTGCTTCAATTGCTATTATTTTCTCCCAATCTGAGGGCTGTCTTTTCACCTTGCTTATAGTTTCCTTTGTTGTGCAAAAGCTTTTAAGTTTCATTAGGTTCCATTTGTTTATTTTTGCTTTTATTTCCAATATTCTGGGAGGTGGGTCATAGAGGATCCTGCTGTGATTCATGTCGGAGAGTGTTTTGCCTATGTTCTCCTCTAGGAGTTTTATAGTTTCTGATCTTACATTTAGATCTTTAATCCATTTTGAGTTTATTTTTGTGTATGGTGTTAGAAGTGTTCTAGTTTCATTCTTTTACAAGTGGTTGACCAGTTTTCCCAGCACCACTTGTTAAAGAGGTTGTCTTTTTTTCCATTGTATATCCTTGCCTCCTTTGTCGAAGATAAGGTGTCCATAGGTTTGTGGATTTATCTCTGGGCTTTCTATTCTGTTCCATTGATCTATATTTCTGTCTTTGTGCCAGTACCATACTGTCTTGATGACTGTGGCTTTGTAGTAGAGTCTGAAGTCAGGCAGGTTGATTCCTCCAGTTCCATTCTTCTTTCTCAAGATTACTTTTGCTATTCGAGGATTTTTGTATTTCCATACAAATTGTGAAATTATTTGTTCTAGTTCTGTGAAAAATACCATTGGTAGCTTGATAGGGATTGCATTGAATCTATAGATTGCTTTGGGTAGAATAGCCATTTTGACAATATTGTTTCTTCCAATCCATGAACACGGTATGTTTCTCCATCTATGTGTGTCCTCTGATTTCTTTCATCAGTGTTTTATAGTTTTCTATGTATGGGTCTTTTGTTTCTTTGGGTAGATATACTCCTAAGTATTTTATTCTTTTTGTTGCAGTGGTGAATGGTATTGTTTCCTTAATTTCTCTTTCTGTTTTCTAATTGTTAGTGTATAGGAATGCAAGGGATTTCTGTGTGTTAATTTTATATCCTGCAACTTTACTATATTCATTGATTAGCTCTAGTAATTTTCTGGTAGAGTCTTTAGGGTTTTCTATGTAGAGGATCATGTCATCTGCAAACAGCAAGGGTTTCACTTCTTCTTTTCCTATCTGGATTCCTTTTACTTCTTTTTCTGCTCTGATTGCTGTGGCCAACACTTCCAAAACTATGTTGAATAGTAGTGGTGGGAGTGGGCACCCTTGTCTTGTTCCCGATTTCAGGGGAAACGCTTTCAATTTTTCACCATTGAGGGTAATGCTTGCTGTGGGTTTGTCATATATACCTTTTATTATGTTGAGGTATGTTCCTTCTATTCCTGTTTTCTGGAGTTTTAATCCTAAATGAGTGTTGAATTTTGTCAAAGGCTTTCTCTGCATCTATTGAGATAATCATATGGTTTTTATCTTTCAATTTGTTAATGTGGTGTATTACACTGATTGATTTGCAGATATTAAAGAATCCTTGCATTCCTGGGATAAAGCCCACTTGGTCATGGTGTATGATTTTTTTAATATGTTGTTGGATTCTGTTTGCTAGAATTTTGTTAAGGACTTTTGCATCTATGTTCATCAGTGATATTGGCCTGTAGTTTTCTTTTTTTGTGGCATCTTTGTCTGGTTTTAGAATTAGGGTGATGGTGGCCTCATAGAATGAGTTTGGAAGTTTAGCTTCTTCTGCAATCTTCTGGAAGAGTTTGAGTAAGAGAGGTGTTAGCTCTTCTCTAAATTTTTGGTAGAATTCAGCTGTGAAGCCATCTGGTCCTGGGCTTTTGTTTGCTGGAAGATTTCTGATTAGTTTCGATTTCCTTGCTTATGATGGGTCTGTTAAGATCTTCTATTTCTTCCTGGTTCCGTTTTGGAAAGTTATACTTTTCTAAGAATTTGTCCATTTCTTCCAAGTTGTCCATTTTATTGGCATAGAGCTGCTGGTAGTAGTCTCTTATGATCCTTTGTATTTCAGTGTTGTCTGTTGTGATCTCTCCATTTTCATTTCTAATTTTGTTAATTTGGTTCTTCTCTGTTTCTTAATGAGTCTTGCTAATGGTTTGTCGATTTTGTTTATTTTTTAAAAAAACCAGCTTTTAGCTTTGTTGATTTTTGCTATGGTCTCTTTAGTTTCTTTTACATTTATTTCTGCCCTAATTTTTAAGATTTCTTTCCTTCTGCTAACCCTGGGGTTCTTCACTTCTTCTTTCTCTAATTGCTTTAGGTATAGAGTTAGGTTATTTATTTGACTTTTTTCTTATTTCTTGAGGTAAGCCTGTAATGCTATGAACCTTCCCCTTAGCACTGCTTTTACAGTGTCCCATAGGTTTTGGGTTGTTGTGTTTTCATTTTCATTCATTTCTATGTATATTTTGATTTCTTTTTTGATTTCTTCTATGATTTGTAGAAGCGTGTTATTTAGCCTCCATATGTTTGAATTTTTAACAATTTTTTTCCTGTAATTGAGATCTAATCTCACTGCACTGTGGTCAGAAAAGATGACTGGAATGATTTCAATTTTTTTGAATTTTCCAAGACTAGATTTATGGCCCAGGATGTGATCTACTCTGGAGAAGGTTCCATGTGCACTTGAGAAAAAGGTGAAGTTGATTGTTTTGGGGTGAAATGTCCTATAGATATCAATTAGGTCTAGCTGGTCCATTGTGTCATTTAAAGTTTGTGTTTCCTTGTTAATTTTCTGTTTAGTTGATCTATCCATAGTTGTGAGTGGGGTATTAAAGTCTCCCACTATTATTGTGTTACTATTAATTCCCTCTTTCATACTCGTTAACATTTGCCTTACATATTGTGGTGCTGCTATGTTGGGTGCATATATATTTATAATTGTTATATAGGGGTCTTGTTTTTGTATTCACTCAGCCAGTCTTTGTCTTTTGGTTGGGGCATTCAACCCATTTACATTTAAGGTAAGTATTGATAGGTATGGTCCCGTTGCCATTTACTTTGTTGTTTTGGGTTCACGTTTATACAACCTTTCTGTGTTTCCTGTCTAGAGAAGATCCTTTAGCATTTGTTGAACAGCTGGTTTGGTGGTGCTGAATTCTCTCAGCTTTTGCTTGTCTGTAAAGCTTTTGAATTCTCCTTCATATCTGAATGAGATCCTTGCTGGGTACAGTAATCTAGGTTGTAGGTTATTCTCTTTCATTACTTTAAGTATGTCCTGCCATTCCCTTCTGGCCTGGAGGGTTTCTATTGATAGATCAGCTGTTATCCTTATGGGAATCCCTTTGTGTGTTATTTGTTGTTTCTCCCTTGCTGCTTTTAATATTTGTTCTTTGTGTTTGATCTTTGTTAATTTGACTAATATGTGTCTTGGGGTGTTTCGTCTTGGGTTTATCCGGTTTGGGACTCTCTGGGTTTCTTGGACTTGGGTGGCTATTTCCTTCCCCATTTTAGGGAAGTTTTCAGCTATTATCTCCTCGAGTATTTTCTCATGGCCTTTCTTTTTGTCTTCTTCTTCTGGGACTCCTATGATTCGAATGTTGGGGTGTTTCACATTGTCCCAGAGGTCCCTGAGGTTGTCCTCATTTCTTTTGATTCTTTTTTCCTCTCTGCTTCATTTATTTCCATCATTTTATCTTCTACCTCACTTATCCTATCTTCTGTCTCTGTTATTCTACTCTTGGTTCCCTCCAGAGTGTTTTTGATATTATTTATTGCATTATTCATTTTTAATTGACTTTTTTATTTCTTCTAGGTCTTTATTAAACATTTCTTGCATCTTCTCAATCTTTGTCTCCAGGCTATTTTTCTATAACTCCATTTTGTTTTCAAGATTTTGGATCATTTTTATTATCATTATGCTAAATTTTTGTTCAGGTAGATTCCCTGTCTCCTCTTTTGTTTGACTTGGTGGGCATTTTTCAAGTTCCTTTACCTGTTGGGTATTTCTTTGCCTTTTCATCTTGTTTAGATTGCTGTGTCTGGAGTGGGCTTTCTGTATTCTGGAGGTCTGTGGTTCCTTTTTATTGTGGAGGTTTTACCCAGTGGGTGGGGTTGGACGATTCGCTTGTCAAGGTTTCCTGGTTAGGGAAGCTTGTGTCGGTGTTCTAGTGCATGGAACTAGGTTTCTTCTCTCTGGAGTACAATGGAGTGCCCAGTAATGAGTTTTGAGATGGGTCTATGTGTTAGGTATGACTTTGGGCAGCCTGTATGTTGACACTCAGGGCTATGTTCCTGCGTTGCTGGAGAATTTGCATGGTATGGCTTGCTCTGAAACTTACTGGCTCTTGGGTGGTGGTTGGTTTCAGTATAGGTATGGAGGCTTTTGGACGGTCTCTTATTACTTAATGTTCCGTGTAGTCCGGAGTTTTCTGGTGTTCTCAAGTTTTGGGCTTAAGTCTCCTGCCTCTGGATTTCAGTTTTATTCTTCCAGTAGTCTCAAGACTTCTCCAACTATACAGCACTGATAATAAAACTTCTAGGTTAATGGTGAAAAGATTCTCCCCCATGAGGGACACCCAGAGAGGTTCACAGAGTTATATGAAAAAGAGGAGAGGGAGGAGGGAGATAGAGATGAGGAGGAGGAGAAAAAGGGGGACTCAAGAGGAGAAAGGTCTACACAGTTGTCTGTTCCCAGAGTGTTCTCCGTAGCCCAGACACCCACAAAGATTCACAGAACTGGATTGGGAAGAGAAGGGGACAGGAGGAAATAGAGGTGTTCTGAGGTAGAAAATGGAGAGTCAAGACTGGGAGAGAGTAATCAACACACTCCTGAATAAAAATGGGAATTGAATATTGGATTCTTAAATGTCCAAAATTTATATCACATACTGAAAAACAAAGATTAAAAATCTAGAGTAGAGGTTAGACTCTTAAACATACAACATTAAAAACAAAAATACAAAAAATTTTAGAAATATATATGAAGTTTGTTTTAAAAGTAGGGCTTTTTTTTTTTGCAAGGTTATAGTGAAATGAAAATGAAAATTAAGGAGTAGTAGAGGAATATTAGAGGACTTTAAAAGGAAATAAGAGAAAAAGAAAAAAAAATAAGAAAAGAAAAAAGAAAAAAAAAAACAAGAGGAAAAAAATTTTTTTCCTAATTAAAAAAATTGTAAAAATCTATGAAAATGAAAGTTAAGGAGTAATGGGCGAGTAATAGGGAATTTTAAAAGAAAAGAAAAGAGAAAAAATAGAAAAGAAAAGAAAAAGAAATTTTTTTTTTAATTAAAAAAAAAAGTGAAAATGTATCTAGGAATTTCTCTGGAGCTGTTGCGGTCAGTGTGGGGTTCGGTTCAGTTTCAGATAGCTCCTCATTGCAGCTTACACTTCTCGATATCTATAGGCCCCTTCTGTTGTAGTCGGTGTTACCTACAGGGATTTTAATCTGTTGCACTGGTCCCTTCTGAAGCGGTTCCCTTTCTTTATTTGGCTTCTGTTTGCTGGTCTCTTCAGTCTCTAATTTCCGCCCTGACACAGGCGGGCGGAGGTGGTCTCTTGCTCAGGTTGCTAGTTCCCTTGCGCTGCGGGGAGGGACTGGCGCTGCTTTCCCATCTACGCTGCTCAGGCTCCAGGCTGCTCTATATGGAGCAAGCCCTGCGCTGCCCGCGGTTCCAGCCCTTGGGTGTTCCACAAAAGAGCGGACTCGGCTGCGTTTTGTGCCTTCCCTGGCCCAAGCAGCTCAGGCAGACAGGAGCTTCATGGGCGCACTCTCCCCGGGTGCGGCGCACCTTCTCCCCTCCGCGTCCCCAGCCCCAGTCCCTGCCCGCGCTGGTCGGGCGGGTACGTGCACCCTGTGTCTAACTGTGACCCTCCTGGCGGATGTCGACCATCCAGAATCTCAGGAAGTCTTTGGTTAGAAACTTGAGGCCTGTTTGCAGTGTGGTAGGGGATGCAGTCCTTGGGGCCGAGCCTGTCCCTTTCCCCTCCCCGCTGCCTCCTGCCTCCGGCGGGGCTGGGCCGGTCCATTCCGCAGCCAGCTAGCTCCTCTGGACTTGCTCAGTCCCTTTGTTCTGTGGACGGCTGGCAGTGTGTTCGGGCCGGTTCATTTTCTCTCTCTCTTTTGCTATCCCACAGTTTAAGTTGGTAACTCACAAAGGCTCCCTCCGATTGCCCTCAGGGCACTCCGGCCCAGTCCTTACCCTAAGCAATGCCGCCCGCTCCTCTCCGTTCCGCCCCCACTTGCTGGTGGCGGATGCGGGTGTCTGGGGTACTTTTCTGCTGGGAGTTGCTTTTAGGCACATAATCTGTGGGTTTTATTTATTTTTTCCCTCCCAGTTAGGCTGCCCTCCGAGATTTAAAAACTTCCCCCAGACCCGCCAGTGCGAGGGTTTCCTGGTGTTTGGAAACTTCCTCTATTAAGACTCCCTTCCCGGGACAGATCTCCATCCCTGGCTCTTTTGTCTCTGTTTTTATCTTTTATATTTTGTCCTACCTCCTTTCGAAGACAATGGGCTGCTTTTCTGGGTGCCTGATGACCTCAGCTAGCGATCAGAAGTTGTTTTGTGAAGTTTGCTCTGCGTTCAATTGTTCTTTTGATGAATTTGTAGGGAAGAAAGTGGTCTCCCCGTCCTATTCCTCCACCATCTTGGCTCCTCCTCCCCCTCACTACTGTTTTAAAAGGTGCTTTCTAACCTGTGAACTGAAATATCCTAATAAAGAGAATTACTATAGTGCTTACTGAACATGCTTGGCTATTTCCAATCATGTTCCAGATCACCTCCTTCCCCACTCCAACTATCACATAAAAATGTTAGACCCAACTGGAAACAAGAATATAAAGTCACAATAAACTCACTGGCACAGTATAGAGAACTATAATATAATTTACACTAAAGAACTGCTGAAGCATTCTCTTAAATATTGTCATGCAATCAAGTATTCCTTTTAGGTCTAATATCTCCAACTATGACTGAAGGCTAACTGAAGTGGAAAGCATTCAATTTCTCTCATGTTGCAGAGTGTCCAACAAAATATTCAACTTCTGTATAACAAAATTAAGATGCTAAAAAAGTATTCATAATGAATTCAAATTCTAGATTTACAATAGGAAAATGAGGTATCACTATAATTGATCCCAAGTAATTTCAGTCCTGGGCTGTTATACTGTCCCAAAGCAGAAGCTATAGAGGATATGACAGTGTGTATGAGGGTCATCCAAAAAACAAACTCTTCTTTACAGCTTTGCTGAAAGGAAAAAAACAAACCACTTTTCTCTCAAAGCTTCCACTAGCAGTTTTTCAAAATGATGGGTACTATTACCTTTTAAGATAGAGGGAGAACTGATTATTTGTAACAGCACCATTAGTCCTCACTGAATAAAAAGGTCTTTATATCTACCTAATTTTCTCTATAGCTAACTTTTCTTGAGAATGATTCTGTGAAGGAACAAACCTGTTTCTCTAATACAGATGTCCTTTCCATTTCTGCATGCTTTATCATGTTCCGCATGTATTCCAATTGTTTTTCTAAAAGATTACATTTATTTTCTGCAGCTAACAACTGAGATGTCAGTTCTAAAAGGAAAAACAGAGATTAGCTCACTCACAAAACAGTTTTTTTTTTTTTTTTACAAAACAGTTTAACAATCTGTTTAACACGAATCTATAGTATATATAATAAACATTTTCCAGTACCTCTAGAAGCGTTTTCAGAGGACCTAAGTCATTCACTTTCTGTATGTTAGTCTAATCTGCCTTGCATTCAGACAATAATTTTAATGCAGGACATCAGCACTTGTTCCTCAAAACGCACTCAAATATAATGCAATCTTGTAGTGCTGGAAGACACTAAGCACTAGAAAACACTAACGTGGAATTTCTTTTAAGGTAATTTTTTAAAGAGTAATCTTATAATACTTATGTTGATAGTGTTTTATTTCCCTCATAATTAAACAAACCTTGATTGTGCTTTGATTCCTCATTCTTTGAATTCTCCCTTTCTTGTATCTGTTCATCCAATACTTTCTTATATTCAATTGTTTCTTTAGACAAGGTTTTCACACTTTCTTCTGCCTGAATCCTTTCAAGTTCTAAACGTCGAATTTTATCTTGAAGATTCTTCAGAGCAGAAAATATAGCTGTCAAATACAAATATGGATACTGTAAGATACTGTCCATGGAAAAGTTTACTGAAAAAGAATAAATACATCTAAATAAAAAATAAAATTGATGGAGGATCACTCTTTAGGAATTATGATCACATGATAATTGTTTTAAAATATCTATTTAAAGACATCATGCCAATCTCTGAAATGAGCCAGGTATTCAAGTAAAAAGCACACTGCAATGATAAAAACATTGCAAGGATTTGGTAAAATTGCAAAAATATTTAGCTAATCACACAAAAGCCACAAACTGTGCTAAGGCATATTAACTGTCAATCTTTTGTTTTACTAATAAGATCACATGCAGAACCCAATTATAGAGTAAAAAACAGTTAAGCACAAAAACTGGAGAAGGCAATGGCAAACCACTCCAGTATTCTTATCTGGAAAATCCCGTGATAGAGGAGGCCTCACGGGCTACTGTCCATGGGGATGCAGAGAGTCAGATATGACTGAGCACACACATATAAGCACAAAAAGGACTATTTTTTTGATCTCCAAAAAACCCTAAGCACTCAAAAAGCTTCTAATTATAATACATATTCACTGTAGAAGGCAAATACAACAAAGAGAAGAACTACTACCAAGAGATAATGACTATCAATTTTGGTCATTACTTAAAGAGATTATTTCCCTGTGATCAGTTAGGAATTGAAAAACAAAGTTATTAGATCAAAGAATATTCATATTTAAAGGTTCCTGAATAGAGCAAAATACCTTAAAAAAAAAAAAAGGCTGTATCAGTTTACACTTTTATCAGAAGTACCTGTCTTTGCCAATACAGACCATTATTAACTACAATGTCACTGCCATTCTGATTAAGAAACCCAGGGTACTCCAATTATTTTATTTTGCATTTCTATTAAAAATATTTTGATATATGAATTTCATATAACTGTAAGTTCCTATATCTATCATACAGCAGTGTTAACAATATTCAATTATTTTCATTCTTTTCTTGCTTGATAATCAAAGTATTTAAGATTATATGAATTTCCTTCCAACTACTACAATCCATAAGTTTAGTACTTCTCCATGTCAATCTATAGGTACATTTCTAGAACTCCATCTTTATACTTACTTGTCTATGAACTTTCTATTCCACTAATGTCTATTTCTGTACCAGCTCCACACTTCCTATTTGCATAGCTCTACAATCCGTTATTGATATGGTGAGGCCATCCTTTATCTGAGTGAAGCCTTCTATTAAAAGAAAAAGTGCAGTTCTCACACATTATTCTTTAAGTGATATTCACAATGTTAAAGTTCCCACTGAGGAACACTGCACAGCTCTATTCAGGTCTCCAAGTATTCTCATAGCAGAGCACACAGAACGAGCCTAGTCGCTGACCACAGGCGACTTCCACCACAGCTTCCTTTCCCAGGCCAGGGGGCTGGGTCATTCCAGTTCCTTTTCTCCAGTTAGACTTCCAAAGGAAGTCACTTCACCTGGGCCTAAAGTTTTTATCTCCAGTTACTACCTGGATTTAAAATCCCAACTTCTCCCCTACCATACCCTAATACCTAAGGCTTTTATATGATATCAAGACTCCTAATAGTCTCTGAGGCTTTCAGTCTTAAATTCATTGTATTTCTGGCACCTAAGTGTTTCCCTTTCTTGCTTTAAAGCTGGATTTTATTTACTTCTTTTGTTATACAAAACTGCTATTTGTCTATGACACTGTTCTGACAGTAATACTGCCATCATCCTTTTTATTTGCTATGTTCCTTACTTGTCTCTGCCAACTTTTCACTTTTAATCTGTGTCATTTTGTTTGAGCATAAATTGACTTGTGAGTTGTTTTTTCAAACAGTCACACTTGTCATATGTGATAAAGGTCGCCCTATTTTTTCACTGTATTTTATATTTTCTAATTTTGTTTCCTTGGCTTTCTCATTATTTTATTTTACTATAAGTATAGTGAACTGTTTATCTGTCTTATTCACCTCTTTTCCTGGTAACTTCCTCTTACATCAACCTGGCTATAACTATTACTGATGTGTTTGTTTAGTATCCTCTCACAAACCTGGCCAGAGCTGACTGACCCACAAGGGCACTCAAACGAAGCCCAGACAATGGCTCTCTTCTTGGGACTTTTGGACTCTAGTCCAAAAAGGTGAAGTCAACGTAAAACTCAAGTATTAGTAGCCATGTTTCCCAATACGTGGAAAAAGTGAGCCTGTGGCTAGATAGAGTGAAGTTAGCTAGAAGAATCAAAAAACAAACAAACAACAAACAGATGGAGAGAAACTAGTGGCCATGTCTGAGTCTCTGGTTTCCAATATTCGTAAAGCCCATCTGTATATCTGCCATTCTTTTCTTGGTTGTTCAATCCTTCCTTGCATGTTTGTAAACCAAGATTCCTCCTTTGCCAAAGCTAATTTCATACTGGGAATTTCTTATAACCAAGTTTTTACTGGCTGCTCTTTCCATTCTAAGTTTTTACTAAATAAATCTAGTACTGGGAAGACAAAAAATGACTTTATTCTACCAATGACCTATATTTGAAAACACATAAAAACCTAAGTTCATATGCACACGCATCCCTGAAAACATTTTCAATGTCAAAAATGAAATTTTACACAAAAATAGTTCATGTAAGAAATATGACAAACTTTTATTCCATCCACTTATTTTCCAGTTTTTTAACTGGGATTTTTCGATCCAGATGACTAAATAACTTACATTATATCTTCACTTTAAGAGTTAAAAGAAAAACATTCTAGGTGATGAAATGATTGGTCTTGTTTTTCTTTTCTCTTAGAAAAGTATGAGTGAACTCTTGTACCACTGCATCATTTATGTTCAAATAACAACATTACCTAGAAAGACCCTTGAGTGAAAAATATTTTATGTAGAAATGAATAATGAAAAATTCAGAGATTTTTAACTTCATATATTTACTGGGAAGGTATACAGTGGGAAATACATTTCTAGAAGTATATTCAAATACTGAAAGATGGAAAAGAGTGACATTGAAATATAATATCATACATATCTGCTTTATTTTCACAAACAGACCTTTCACAGAAAACACTAGATTTAAATTTTGTATCCTCTTCACCCTCAGCAACCTTGAACACACATCTGAAATATTAAATAATTTTGGATAGTTGAGTATGAGAGAAAACTGGAAACCTTAGCATTAAAGACAGATATTGAGTTTTCCTTAAACTTTATTTATCATCTCTGAAATGTGAACTCCATATTGGAAAGAGAGAACCTATTATTCATAATTGAAACTCCAATGGTACATACTGTGTATGGCATAGGTGGTACGCAGATAATGTTCAATAAACATATCTAGGAAAGTCTCCATGATTAATTTAAAATTAGAAACAAATGGCAGCACCTCTTGAATTCTTTACCTAACAAGATTAAACCTCCTTTCAGTAATTTATAATTCATTCCGTTTGCCTAATAAGACAGTCAGTGATTCCCGTCCTCTGCTGCATTTTCACCCGTACTATTTGGTGAGCTTTAAAAAATCCTAATGTCCAGAACATAACCCATAAAAACAAGTAAACTCAAAATATCAAAGAACACTTGGAATGAAAGCCATGGATCCAAGAAGATCCTCAAGTGATTCTAACATAACAAAAGTTTGAAAACTCTCTAGTAACATGTAGGAGCACTAAAAAAAAAATGAAGACTTTCTCCTCTTTACAATCCCAGTTTGTCATTCATTCATAACTTGGGGTGCATTAAGCCTAGCAGATCTCAGCGTCACGTCATTAACAACAAAGTTGGGTCTGTTTGTTACCTAGAATATTTCTATCACTAATGTATCAGCACATTTGCTATAGATTAAGTAGGGTGAGGGGGAGACCCAAATCACTAGTACACATTTTTCAATTTCCCTAGCATTTTTCTGTCTTGGTATCTCTCTACCCTTTTGGCTATCTCCACTTTTTAGTTCACAGTTTAAACCGTGCTATTTTCCAGTATTCTTTTCCCTCTCTACTCTCTCTCTAGAGAAATCCTTCCATACACATGGCTTCATTCACTATTGTATACCTGTTCACGTCTGAGTTCATCAGTGTAGAGTTCTCTCTTACACTTCACTTTTATTTTCCTTTGCTTACTAGTCACCTCCACTTAACATAGGCATCTCAAATTTGATATAGCCAAAATTAAATTATCCTTCTTGGAAAGATCCTAATTTTCCTATAATCTGTCTTAATCATACCACCCTTTATCCACAATAGAAATCTTGGATTCAAAGATTGCTCGTTCTTCACTGCCCTCATCAAAAATATGGATAAATCTCCCAGTGTCCTATTCTCCATCCCAACAGGCATTGCTTCAGTTTAATTTCTGATCAAAATTTCAGTCCAACAAACATTTATAGAGCATTCTGTAAGATAAAGGAGAAAATTACAAGTCCTTGCTTTCAAGGAGCTACTATCTAATTTCTGGAAAGAGAAGCTATTATCTACTCTTCCTAAATCTGGTGAAAAATATTTACAGAAACAAACATTACTCTGCATGTACTCATCGTCTTTATTATGTTGGTTCTCAAGGCACAGCATATGGTCCTATGGTGGGGGTCGCTTATTACCAGGTCTGTGAGATCACTGTACTTGTGAGATCTGTGAGATGACTAGTATTTCCATTGTACTAATAATCCTGAGATTTTAATATTTACTCTTCTCACTGTGTTGATATTTGTAAAGATGATGCAAAAGCAACGCTGCATAAAATTGCTAATTTTAGCACAAATCAAGGTCCTGGCACTATAGTGTTGGCATTGTACTCTTCACCACTACTCCCAGTAACAAAAAACAAAGTCGTGTGTTCGTTGCCCTTGATAAAGCAGTAAAAATCAAATCTTAAGCCTTGAGTACACATCCACTTAATACTGTGTAAATTACGTAACACATCTGTAAAGTACATAACAAAGGCCGATTGTCTTGATGTACGCATGTTTGACTTGTGAACTGAACAAAAACCATTTCCTTCAAGGAAACACCAATTTTATTTTGAAAGCATTTTTGTTAGACCAAGACTGTTCAAATATAAGGAATTCAGTAGTCATTCCGAGAATCCAATGAGCTTGTCCTGAATTTCTGGAATGGCCTGGGCCTTCAAAGATCTGACAATAATTGCCATGATAAAATTCAAGTGAAAGTTAAAATCCTAAAAAATTAAAAGTTATCTGTTCTGAGTTAGTTTCCCAATATCAAGATTTTCTTCTACTGAGATCAGTGATATTAGCAAATTAATTTTTTGATATTGTATAATGAAACATCAGATTTTCAAAGTGTGGATAAGTCAATACAATTAGAAATATCATGCATGGCTAAAGAGCAATGCAATGTTCAAAACAAAACCAGTGGATTTCAGTGGAAAAGCACTAAAAAAAAAAAAGTTTACAGGCTTGAACATTTAACTTCTAGGAATTCACTTTTGGAATGTTCTCTCGGTTACTAACTGATGAGGCAGTTTTGTATGACCAGGGCACTGAATCCCGCCTTACCAGTCTGCCTAGGCTGTATAAACAATGTCTTTATGGTAAATATCGTGATTGGCCGAGCAGGCACAGAGTGTGTGCGGAACCGGCTCCAGATAAGAGCCCGTGTCTCTAAGCCTAGTGGTGCAGTTTACTGCTGGAGGAAGACGTGTGTTTTGTGTGACTACGAGAAAAAACTTCAGACGTCTGAATGTGGACTTCTCCAGATGCCACTGTAATAAACAACAGTTGTAATTACAACTGCTCCTGAATCTTAATTTAATCTGCAACAATGTAGATAGTCCCGAGGTCCCAGAGTATGAAAAACTTTGTTTCCATAACCCACATTGCAACAAAATTTTAAGAAACTATTATTTGCCAAGTTGCAATGAAGTATCCAAGAAGAACAGCTACAAATTGTTAGAACGGTATTAAAATTTTACTCCTTATCCAACTGCATGCCTGTGCAAGGCCAGATTTTCTTTCTCACACACTTTAATCAAAATAGTTTATCATCATAAGTGGAATGCAAAAGTAGATATGCGAGTCAAGCCGTCTTCTATTAAGCCAGAAATAAGACATTTACACAGTGTAAAATAAAATGTTACTCTTTGTAGCATGTTTTTTAAATTTGGGAAAATAGTCTTCACTGAAAAACTTACATACACATGTAATGGGTTTCCTAGACCAAAAATAAATAAATAAAAATCTGAGAACCAACATTTTAAAAGAGAACAATCAGATGCACAGTAAATTGTTAACAATATCTAACAGAACAGCTATAATTTGACTCCTTTATTGGTCCCAATACCACTGAATTTGTAAAAGATACATCAAAATGGGTTTTCTCTCAGTTTTTAAGGGGAATAACAACAACAATAACAACAAAAACAAAAAACTTTTGTTGGGACAACAAAAGACCTCAGATTAGCTGCCATCAGCCCTACCAGTTTATCTCAGCTGCTGTACACATATTACCATTTTACTGTCCATAGGTACTACGGTATGTGAAAGGTTAGAAGGCACTGGCCTAGTAGAGCTGCCGTATACCTGTTTATCTAGCTTCAAGCATCTAAGCCATTCGTCACATTACTATCATTTGAAACGTACTGAATAACATGAGCTATTGTTACACTGGTCTTTGGAATGATGTTGTCATAGTACATTTTTTGATGTCAGTAATAATTTTGAATTTGTTCATTTCTTTTCTAACTAAAGTTTAAAATTAATGTGAGAATTACAAAACGGTTTAATTATGTCTTTCCATGGCATTAGTCAAATTATACTTTCAAAGTGATTTTCAGATAGCAAAGTGAAATGGTCATTTATTAATGAAAATGCTAAACCATAACTAAACTAAAAAAGGTTTAGTTTCCCCCCTCTCAAGTATTAGTGAGGAAAAAAACATTTACTAAGTAGAAAAGAAAAAGTTTATCATAGTGAGTATCCATTAAAATAAGCCTTCACTCTTTCACTAAGTATCTGAAGGTTCGTTCAACAAACTGGCGAAAAAGTGGGAAGAAAAATGGTTGTGACACTGCCTATGTGAAAGTGACCAGCTTTGAGATGTTTTTTCATCAGTCATTTTCAATATACCCACCTTATATAGTTTTTCTGAGAGGTTTAAATGAAATATACTTGCTTTGTCTGAAATGTTACTGCATTTTATTCTTTTCATGCTTTTAAATTGTGTTTAATCATTTGTATCGTGGCAATTATACTTACTAATGATTTTCTAGATAAAAGAAGTGTTATATTTTACTCACATATGGGTTAAACAGGTGTTTGCAAATTAGTTTAGGTACCCTTTTGTTTCAACTGAGAAATGCATTGCAAATATCTTAAAAATTAATCTCACAATAACACCATTTTGTAAACTATGCACTGACTGTATAATGGAGTATGAGGTAGATAACAGTATCCAAGTATGGTTATGAATGTAAATTCTAGCCCATAATGGGGCCTTGAAACTGGTTGCTGAAATAAATTTAATCTGAGGTCTTTTAAGAATTTTAAAAATATAAGTGTTTTTTAAGGATTTCTACCCAGAAACATCTTAAAAGACACTGTATCTCAATGATGATGATAAAGAAATTGCTAATTTAATGGTTGATAAAACAATTGATAAAGTGCTACTCATCAAAATACAGCAGTTAAAGACTGGCAATTTAGAAAAATAACAGAAGTTGTATAACTTTCAAACACCCCAAAAAGCAAAAAACAAATAGCTGAAATCCACAGTGGAGCAAAAATCAATTAAATTTTAGTAATAATTTCTTTAAAAAAATAAGCACACACAAAAACATGCCAGAGTTCTAGCAGGAACACAAAGTCTAAGAATAAGATGTCACGATATTATCATGACACTACATCATGATGTTACAGCTAATTCTGATCTTTACATTCGTATTAAAAAGAAAGCAACTTTTTTTTTTAAAGTTCAGAGAAAAGCAAATTACTAAGAATAAGAAAAATTAAATGGGGCAAATTTTCTTAAGAGTGAAGAGTTAGCAAGGGTTTTATCCAGTGTGTTCACAATAAAGCTAAATTCTGCTTGTGAGTACTAAGTGGCTTTCAGGAATGAGAGAGAGGGCAGGGAGAAGGAGAGGAAGAAGGAAGGAAACAAGAGAAAAAAGAACATGGAAGGCAGCCAGGTTTCTGTTATTCCTTCGGAATGTGGTGTTATGAACTATTTAGCAATGCCCCAGGATAATCAGTAAGATCCATTATAGTTTTACTGTTGTTTTTGGTATCAATCCAATGATACCGACTTTTAACACAGGATGGTTAGAGACAGAGACCATCACCCCCCACACAAAGGTGAAGGCTATGAGACATGAACAAAGGCCCAAGAGGGTTCAGAGGAGACATCTGAGGGGACAGAGAGAGATATGTGTTGAGGACGCTGGTAGAGAAGACTTCTCAGAAGAAATATATAACCTCGGTTTCAGAGAAAGAGTATAATTCTACAACAGAAAATTTCACTAGAGGGTACAGTGTGAGAAACGCTTGTCAACTTAATGTGGCTGGCGTGGCAAGCAGACAAGGACACCCAAGGAGGCCTATGTCCTAATCCAAGAAGCCTTGAATACCTGTTATATGGCAAAAAAGACTCTGGGAGAGGTAATTAAAGTTATGGACCTTTCAGATAGCAAAATTATTTCTGATGATTTGAGTGGGCTCAATGTAACTAAACACATGAACCCTTAAAAGCGGACAGGAGATGTCAGAGAGATCTGAAGTATGAGAGCCTTGATCCACCATTCCTACAGGGAACCTTAAGAAAAGTGCGAGAATGCAGACAGTTGCTAGGAACAAGGACTGGCCCTGATCGAAAGTCAGCAAGACAGTGGAACCTCAGTTCTAAAACAAGGAGCTGAACTTGCTCAGAACATGAGTGAGCTAGCAGAAGGTGCTCCTCAGACTCTGCAGTAAGGAACACAAGCGAGTCAACACCATGATTTCTGCGTCACAGGACCCTAAAAAGAGGACCCTTCTGAGCTCATTCAAGTTTCTGACCTACAGAAACTGTGAAACAATACATTTTGGTTACTCAAAGCTGCTAAATTTGTGGTAATTTGTTAAGGCAGCAAGAAAACTAATACAGATGGTAAGTTTCAGGAAAAAAATATATTTCAAAGTAGAGCAAAGGATGTGTGGGTAAGGAAGAATGGAGGAGCTGACAGGGATGAAACTGGTAAAGCAGGCAGTCCAGGTTATAAGAAATCTACAAGTGTTATTTAATTATTTAAGGCATGGAGAGATGCTGAAACTTTTAAAGTGGGAGAGATGACGAAAAACAGCAAGTGGCAGCAATGCTGATTCACTGGGGATGAGTAAAGGCTGTATCACAATTATCAGTGCAATAAATGATGAAAACCTGAACCAAACCAATGAGAAAGAAGAGACAGGACCAGTAAGTTTGGGGGGCATTTCAGAAGCAAAACACAAGTCTTGGCTCCTGAGTGGTGCTGGAAATGAAAAGAATAGTCCTAGATAATTCATAACTTAGTCCTAATGAATAGATGGTGTTTACTCAGGGAACAAAAGAAACACAAAATATTTTGAGGAAGTTAAAAACAGGAATGGGTAGGGCTTCCCTGGTGGTATAGCAGCTAAGACTCCATGCCCCCAGTGTAGGGGCCTAGGTCTCAAAAGAGTCAGACACAACTGAGTGACTAAGCACACATGCCCACGCATACACAAACACACACACACACTCTAACACAGAACTAGATTCCACACGCCCTAACAAAGAGTTTGTATGCTGCAACGATCCCATATGCCGCAACTAAGACCTACTGCAACTAAATAGATTAAAAAACACAAAACAGGAAGCGGGACATTTACTTTCCACTAATTTTAAAATAAATTGAAAACATAAATAGAGTTTTAAGCACTGAGTAAACACACAAAGGGCTTCCACGGTGGCTCTGTGGTAAAGAATCTGCCTGCCAATGCAAGAGACGTGGGTTCGACCCCTGGGTTGGGAAGATCCCCTGGAGAAGGAAATGGCAACCCACTCCAGTATTCTGGCCTGGGAAATCTCATGGGCAGAGAAGCCTGGTGGGCTATAGTCCATGGGGTCGCAAGAGCTGGACACGACTGAGCACCTAAACAACATCAAACACACAAAGGCAGCACCTGCTTTGTTAGGCTCTATTACCTCTGCTGTTGCTTTCCGGATAGGCAAATGTAGGCTTATTTGGGGAGCGTCGCAGATCACTGTTAAGGAAAGGCTTATCGGGTGGATATACTACATATGGAGATGAGGAATGGCGAACCATACTTCCATTAGACTTTGATGGTTCTGCTAAGATGTTCTGAAAAATAAAAATGCGAAATTACCTTTCAAAATTTTAAATCACATATATTACGCATATATACATATGTTCCATGGATAGCGACAAAAGAAGAAATAAAAGTCAATGATCATACACAACAGAATTCAATCATTACTCGAAAATAATAAAACTTTTAAAGTACTTCAATGTCTAAATGTAGCCATATGCCAAATACTATAAAAAAGAAATAATGTTCACATAACTTGAATACAACTGCTCCACAGAAATACTTAAACGTGGTACTCACAATGAATTTAATAGTTTCTTTCAAAAATACGTACTGTAAGATATATATTCAGAAAAGTAAATACTATCTTCTTATAGTATCAGGAACTGCTACAAAGTGACTAAATTAATCTATTCCCAGTCAACTACATACTTCCTAAGTATCTATCAAATATCCAAAATTCTGGGGGTACAAAGAAAGAAAATAAGGTACAGTCCTTATCTAAAAAATTTTACATTCAGTTAGGGTGGAAAAAAGGGAGGAGCCACTAGAAAACATTAAGTCTTATCAAACACCTAAATATAAAACTTTATTTCCACATTTACATCATTCTGTCACATTGTTTAATTTGGGATTATGTTTTATATGATGATTTTCAGTGCATGATAATTTTTTGCTTGTTGTAGGTGAAGTGTTGGTTGAAAGACCCAGAGTGGGAAAAGCTCAAGTGGAAGATATGACTCCTAGCTGCTCAAAACTCTGACATCCATTTTTCTTATTCAAATAGCCACAGTAAACTAGGTTCTCAACTCTTACCTTTGGGGAACTATGATTATAAAGTATACTCACAATAGCCTGTGTCCAAAAAAGTAAAAAGGAACAACGAATATTTACAATACAGTACAATGCCTCCTGGGATAAACAGAGGCCATCAAAATAACCATATTTTATCTAATTCTTATTAAAAATGGTGGACTGTATTTCTACGATAAAAGCCATGCAATTTTGCAGCTGATTTAAGAAAGCAAATACAAAACAAACACTATGGCTGTGAAAACTAAAAGTGAGGGAAAAGGGCTTGGAAAGGGTAGGAAATAAATCTCAGCAAGTTCTCAAATCAATGCTACTCTGCTGTGAAAAGTCTGTTCACATGCAACAAGGACTAACAGCTTGCATTTTTCAAACTTTTGGTCAAAGTGACATTAAGTTTTGGAGGTGGCTGGAAAATAGGGTGTCTTTCAATTCTTAAAATATATAATACCGCCAAAGCTTTCACAAAAGACCATGAATATTCACATAACTTTAAGTGTTATTCTTCACAGAGAGCCTTTTATCTCCATACAACCTACGAGAATCCTATCATTTAAGTACTATTCAAAGACAATGGTTAGGAAGCATTTTAATTAACATATAAACCATGAGCAAATAAACTTATGATTTTCAAAACAAATTTTATTAGTACTACCAAACACAGTACAGATATTAACAGAAGGACTGTGCATAAATAATTTACCAAAAACCAAAACAAAAAGTAAACACTCAAATCAAAAAAACGAGAACCATCTTTGCTAGATTCATTGCCTACTAGACCTTGTAAAGTGAACAGTTCAAAATTTGTATTTCTCACTCCAATAAAAGTAATTCCAACCTCAAGAAAAATCTGTTACATATATATCATCAAAATACTGCTTGGGTTGGGTCAATTGACAAAAATTATGAAAAGTCTTTTAATATAAAAAGGCAAGTTATAATGAAAATTTTTTGACTAGTAATTCTCAATATATTCCATTTTCTAAGTCTGTCACCTCATTTTGAACATCAGGGTTTAAGCAATGAAAGTCAGTGTTACTATGAATGCTTTGGATCACTGTCCTCATCTGCTGCCAGAAGTCTGAAGCAAAGAATCGGAAGTCACCCCAAAACAAAAGGAAGACAGAAAACAAAACAGCTTTATAAAAATTAATTATAAGAACTATTCTGAAATAAAATTAAACGAAGAAATAAGAAACTGATAATTACATATACAAAGTGTCTATTAAAAACTATAAAGAATAAAATGTGGTACTTCAGTCTGAGAAGTGAAATCCCATCACATGCTACATAATGATGAACCTTGAGAATTTATGCTTAGTGAAATAAACCTGTTACAAAAAGACAAATATTTTATGATTCCATTTACATGAGATATTTAAAGTAATTAAATTTATAGCAACCAAGTAGAAATGGTTACTAGTAAGACTGAGGAAGGTTGCAAAGGGGAGTTGTTTAATAGATTACAGTTTGTTTTGCAAGATGAAAAAGTTCTGAAGATCTGTTTCACAACAATGTGAATATATTTAATATTATTGAACTGTACTTTACAAATGATTAAGACGGTAAGGTTGGAGAAGGAAATGGCAACCCACTCCAGTATTCTTGCCTGGAGAATCCCATGGACAGAGGAGCCTGGCGGGTTACAGTCCATGGCGTCACAGAGTCGGACACGACTGAGCAACTAAATAACAAAGATGGTAAGGAAGTAGATAAACACCTAAGATAATAATACTTTGGCTACCTGATGTGAAGATCTGACTCATCGGATCATTCGCAGATGCCAGGAAAGATTGAGGGCAGGAGGAGAAGGGGGTGACAGAGAACGAGATGGCTGGATGGCATCGCCGACTCAATGGACATGACTTTGAGCAAGCTCCAGGAGATGGTGAAGGACAGAGAAGCCTGGCGTGCTGCAGTCCATGGTGTTGCAGAGTCAGCCACAACTTAGCAATTCAACAATCAGACTCAAGTCCTCACTAACTCAGAAAAACACTTTCAAGCTCACCCACGACTCACAGTGCTGAACTCACTGATCTCCCACGTGACACAGCAGATCACTTCATCCCAACACTTTCTTCAGAGGAAGGAACACCACAATCTGATTTTCCTTCTAACACACCAGTGTCTCCATTAGAATCTTCCGGCTCTCTCTCTCACCTTCCTCTTTCTAACTTTAATGCTGGAGTTCTCTAAAGCTTAATCTTTCCTCCTCTTGTTTCCATCTACATGGATACCTTTGATGATATCATCAACTCTCAGGGCTTTCAAAAAGCCTCTATTTGCTGATAACTTCCAAGTTTAAATATGGAATACATACTTCTCCCTCTTGAAACTCCATACTCAAATCAACCTTCCTACGTGCTTCCTCTACTTGGATGTCACTATGAGTATCCCAAGCAATGTGTCTATAACTGAATTCTTGAATCTACTTCTCAAACCAACTCCTCTCATAAACACAGCACAATAATTGGTACCACTGCCTACCCAGCTGATCTGGCCAAAACCCTTGGATGAGTCATTTCTCCTAAATATTCCACATTCAGGCTTTCAGTAAATCTTGCTGGGTCTCTGTCTTCACAATATAGCCAGAAACTCTGCAACTTGTCATCAATTCCACTACTAATTCTCTGTGATCTTTCTGTCTGGACTACCATAACAGCCCCCCGAACCATTCTTGCCTGCAATCTCCCCAACTCCATTTTCCAGATAGTAGTTGTTATGATTAAGAAAATTAATTCAAGTAATGTCCTTAATCAAAACCCTCCCAATGGCTTTCTGTCACAAAATAAAATCCAAAATTCTTACCACAGCCCCACATTATCTGACACCAGGCTGACACTGACCTTATTCCTCACAAGTCTCTCTCTAAACTACCTACCTGCAACCCCCGCCTCCGCTGCCCAGATTTTCCAACCATACTGCCCAACTTGCGGATTTCTATACTGCACAGGACACTCCATTTTCATTTGCGGCATTTACTCTGCTCAGAAAGCTCCCTTCCACACACCATTCAGTTATCCATTCGAAAGTCTGTTAGTGAGGTAAGGGGAGATTGGCTCAAGATGGTGGAATAGATGGATGTGAGTTCATCTCTTCCTGTGAAAGCACTAAACTGCAACTAGCTGTTGAACCACCATGGACAGGAGGATGCAGGAACCCACCAAAAAGATACCAAAGGCAAGGGAGAAGCCACAAGATGGAAGGAGGGACGCAACCATGATAAAATCAAATCCCATACCCACCGGGGGGCAACACACAAACTGGAGAACAGCTACACCACAAAGGTTCTCCCACTGTTGTGAAGGTTCCAAGCCCCACATCAGTCTTCCCAACCTGGGGATCTCACAAAGGGATCTGACAAAGTCAGTCCCAGGGAATCTGACTTTGAAGGCTAGCGGGATTTGACTGCAGGACTTCCACAGGACTGGAGGAAACAGACTCCACTCTTGGAGGACACAAAACAAAATCTTGTGCACACCAGCGCACAGGGAAAGGAGCAGAGATGCCCCAGGAGACTGAACCAGACCTACCTGCTAGCGTTGGAGGGTCTCCTGGGGAGGTGTGGGCCGGCAGGGGCTCAAAGAGGGGGCAAGGGCACTGGCTGCAGCAGGCCTGGGAGTGCCCCTTGGCGTAAGCTCTCTCGGAGGTGAGTCGTACCTACAGTCTGTAGACTCCAGGGCTGGGTCCCTCAGGCAAAACAACCGACAGGGGTGGAGCAGACCCCACCCACCAGCAGACACTGGGATTCAAGTTTTACCGAATGTTTGCCCTGCCCACCAGAGTCAGATCCAGTCTTTTCCACTACCAGTCCCTCCATCAGGAAGCTTGCCCAAGTCTCTTGGCCTCATCCACCAGAGAGCAGACAGAAGCTAGAACTACCTTCCCACAGCCTCCAGAATGAAAACCACAATCACAGAAAGGAAATCAAAATGAAAAGGCCTTTTTTCTAGATTCCATACATATGCATTAATATGCTATACTCATTTTTCTCTTTCTGACTCACTTCACTCTGTATAACAGGCTCTAGGTTCATCCACCTCATTAGAACTCACGCAAACTCATTCCTTTTGATGGCTGAGTAATATTCCATTGTATATATACCACAACTTCTTTATCCATTCATCTGTCAGTGGACATCTAGGTTGCTTCCAGGTCCTGGCTATTGTAAATAGTGCTGCAATGAACACTGAAGTGCCTGTGTCTTTTTCAATTATGGTTTCCTCAGGGTATATGCCCAGCAGTGGGATTGCTGGGTCATATGGTAGTTTTACTCCTAGGTTTCTTTCTTTTTTTTTTTTTTTTACAGAAATCTCCACACTGTTCTCCATAGTGGCTGTATCAATTTACATTCCCACCAACAGTGAAGGAGGGTTCTCTTTTCTCCACACCCTGTCTAGCATTTACTGTGTAGATTTTTTTGATGATGGCCATTCTGTCCATCATCTGTCAATGAGGCCATTCTCTCCAATGAGGTGATGCCTCACTGTAGTTTTGATTTGCATTTCTCTAATAATGAAAAATGTTGAGCATCTTTTCATGTGTTTATTAGCCATCTGTATGTCTTCTTAAGCTACCTGTATATTTTGGAGATTAATCCTTTGTCAGTTAGTTCATTTACAATTCTTCTCTCCCACTCTTAGGGCTGTCTTTTGGATAACTTTTCAAAAGTCTTTTCACCTTGTTTAGTTTCCTTTGCTGTGCAAAAGCTTTAAAGTTTAATTAGGTCTCACTTGGTTACTCTTGTTTTTATTTCCAATACTCTAGGAGGTGGGTCATAGAGGATCTTGCTGTGATTTACGTCAGAGTGTTCCGTCCATGTCTTCCTCTAGGAGTTTTATAGTTTCCAGTCAGGAGAGGTTGGGACGAATTGAGAGAGCAGCACCGAAACATACACATTACCATACGTAAATCAGATGGTATGAATTTGCTGTATGACGCAAGAAGCTCAAAGCTGGTGTTCTGAGACAACCTAGAGAAGCGGGATGTGGGAAGGAAGTTCATGAGGGAGAGGACATATGCATACCTATGGCTAATTCACGCTGATGTAGGGCAGAAACCAACCCAACATGATACAGCAAACATGCTCCATATTAAAAATAAATTTAAAAAAGTTAAAAGGCAGAAGATTCTGTCCCAGATAAAGGAGCATGAGAAAGCCCCAGAAAAGTCTGTCAGTGACTTTTTCCCTGCCTACGTATCTAAAGTAGCACCCTTTGTCATTCTATCTTCTTACCCTTGTAAAAACACTTATTCCTACATGATATATTTATCATCTCTCTGTCCTGTGGAAAAATAAAAACTATATATTTAGTCCCTGACAGAGGTTTTAAAAACTCTTAGAATTTTTAAGTGATGGACTGTCTTTGTTATAGTGGGGCCTCTGGATAGCTTTAGGCTGAGGGCAGATAGTAAAAAAAAAAACCAAAAAAAAAAAAACCTACCAGGCAATTAGCCCTCAAGAGAAGGGGCTAGAGATGCTAGAGATTGAGTTCAATCACCAATGGCTGATGGTTTAATTAATCATACCCACATAATGAAACCTCCATTAAAAAACTCTTGAACAATGAGGCCCCAGGAGTGTCCAGATTGGTTACAGAAGCTCGTTTACATCTTACCCTGTGTGTCTCTCCATTTGGCTGTTCTGGAGCTGTATCCTTTATTTAAAAAGAAAAAAGGTTTTAACTGTAAGCGTAGTGTTTTCCTGAACTCTGTGAGTCATTCTAGCAAATTACTGAATGTGATGGGGAGAGTTAGGAGAACTCCTTCACCTGCAGTTGGCTGGGAAGAAATGGATTCCATGGGAACATCCGGAACCTGCAGGTGGCAACTAAAACGGGGCCAGTCTTGTGGGACTTGGTGTCTTAACCTCCACGTTTGCACTGAACTATCTCCACTAGTGTCAGAACTGACTGATGGGACACCCGGATGGCATAGAAAAATACGATGCTGAAAAAACATAGTCATCTTATTAAGAGTTTAAGTTCCAAATGCTTAATCTGCTCAATGAATTATATAAATATTCTTCAAAATAGGAAAACTTCACAATGTTTATAACACTGAATTATCCTGTTCAATAAAGTTCTAGAATTTCCACTGAAGAACAACAGAAGACCAAGAATAGCTGCATTTCTCTTGAAGAACAAGGCAGGTAGTTACACTCTCAGATTAAAAAAAAAAAGAATAAAAAAAAAAAAAAACAAGAATCAAAATCATTAGGAGAGTGAGTAGAGACACAGAGACAAATACAACAATGGGACAAAGAGCCCAGTAACACAGCCACATTATATGGAAATTAATATACTGACAGCTGGAATTGTAAACCACTAGGGAGAGAATGAGTTTCAACAAGCGATGCTGAAATAATTGTGCATCTTAAATAAAACATGAAATTGGATCCCTACCTCACAGCACACTAATTTCAAACAAATAAAAGACAATAGGCCCCAACTTTAAAATACGTAGAGAAAAATATGGAAGACTATCATTAAAGCTTTAGAAGAACTTAACCAAGGAAGAATTTAACCAAAAAATAATAATCCTAAAAGAGAGAGTAAGTTTTATTACATTAAAACAATGAACTCTTGTTAATCAAAACACATCATAGAAAGACAAACCAAAGAGTACTGGAATACTCCTGATAGATAATAAACACCTAGAATACATAAAGAATGACTATAAATCAGTTTAAAAAAAAGAAAAACCAATTGAAAGCAGGCAAAAGTTACCAACGGGCATTTCATAGAATAACAAAACCCACAAGACTAGTAAAATTATGGGAAAAAAAAAATGCATCTTCATCAATGAAGAGGGAGCACAAAGGACAGGATATCACTTCACACAACCTCTCAACAACAACAACAAAAAAGACACAACATTATCCGTTAAAACAGGATACACCTATTAAAATAGACTAAAGGGGATTGTTGATGGGAATGCAAACAGTAACAATCACTTTGGGAAGCAATTAATTCAGCATTTCCAAATAAAGCCAAAGATGCACCTACTCTATGACCCAGTATTTCATTAAACTATTAACTGAATTATTTTCTTTGTCTTCTCTTAAAAAAAAAAAAGTGTTCTAAGTTTCTGAACATATACTACAACCTATTATTGAGCTGCAATTTGTAGCCCAACCATCACTTGTAAAATCACTGCTTCTCAGATCTTCTGGTGTCAGGCAGCCCTTACACTCAAAAATTGCTTAAGACCCCCCACAAACTTTACCTTTTAAGTGGATTACATCAGTTTCTATTTATCACATGAAAAATTAAAACTGAGAAAATTTAAAGATATTTACTACCTTAAAAATAATAAACCCATGTTAGCATAAATATAATTTTTGAATAAAAATTAACTGTATCATCCAAAAAATTAAGTGGCACTGTTTTACATTTTTGCAAATCTCTTTAATTCTTGACTTAAAAGAAGGCTGCTAGATTTTAGTTTTTTTGGTCAATGTACATAAAGAATCTGGTTTCCCACAAAGTGGCTGGGTAAGGAAGGATTCTTCAGACCATTCTGAAAACTACCATTCTAGAGAAAATTTTGCACATGTGGAACATACAGAGATGATCACAACAAGACTGCTCATTACAGCTGGCAAACATGAACAAATCCTAAAAACTCCAAAGCCCATCAAGATACTATACTACACAGAAATATAAAAGCACTGACATTTGCTAGTTGTATAATTTTGAATTAACCTTTCTGTACCTTCTTTTGCTCATTTGAAAATGGAGATACTAAAGCCAATCTCATAAAATTACTGTAAGGATTAGCTACGTTAATATATGAAAAGTATTTAAAATGCCTGCCAGATAATGAGTGCTACACAAGTATTACACATTATTATAAGCTCAAAATGTGTGTGTGTGAAAGAGAGTAAAAGACAGAAGCAGGAAGATGCACAAAGGGGCATGAATGTACTCATTTTATGATTCCCCAAAATGAATCTCATATGAAATCTATGAAACAATCATAAAACACTTTTAAGAAAAATAAATAAAGAGCAATAACAATGGGCCTGGATAAAAGCCAGAGAGACCAATTAGGAGACCAGTTTAAGTCCAAAGTGACACAAAAGTGTGTTGACCAGACTATTCAGTCTATGAATTCTCAGGCCAGAATACTGGAGTGGGTAGCCTTTCCCTTCTCCAGATCTTCCCAACCCAGGGATCGAAACCAGGTCTCCCGCATTGCAGGCGGATTCTTTACCAGCTGAGCCACAAGGGAAGCCCAAGAATACTGGAGTGGGTAGCCTATCCCTTCTCCAGGGGATCTTCCTGACCTAAGAATCAAACTGGGGTCTCCTGCATTACAGGAGGATTCTTTACCAGCTGAGCCAAAAGGAAAGACTGACCATTATTAATGGGAAAAATGTAAAACAAATAAATAAAAACCACAGGAAAGATACTGTTACAACACTATGCCAACTATATACTTTTGTATCATTATGCCTGATCATACTTACTAATATTTTCCTGAGGCTCTTCACTAGTGAGTTGATACACAGCAGTTATTCAATAAATGTTAGCTGCTAGCTGTCACTCTTCCTGCTGCTGTTGCAGTGAAAGGCTTATAAGAACAATTCAAATGTATCACCTACTTCCACACTGTTCACATTTGAGATTTACACCTCAACTGCTACTTACAGATTGTATTATCTGTGAATTTACCTAAGAAAAACCCTTGCCTGCTAAAAGCATCTTCATTTTACTACACCTAAACTGTGTCTGGGGCTTCCCCCTTGGCTCTGCAGTAAAGAATCTGCCTGCAACACAGGAGCCCTGAGTTCAGACCCTGGGCTGGGAAGATCCCCTGGAGGAGGGCATGGCAACCCACTCCAGTATTCTTGACTGGAGAATTCCATGGACAGAGGAGCCCGGCAGGCTACAGTCCACAGGGCTGCAAAGAGTCGGACACAACTAAAGCAACTGAGCACGCACGCTGGGTTTATCAATGTTAAATACACAGAAACGGTTAATATTCACAACTCTGAAATCTCATTATGAGTAGCCTGCTGAGTTCATGTTGTAGGTTTAAAAGGTCTTTTGTTGTCTTATTTTATGAGCAGTTGTCTGTTAAGATAAAGCACTTTATAAATTCTGCTATAAATGCCAAGCTTATTTTTGATACGACAGTTAAAGTATCAAAGCACAGCCATTATACATTGATAAATTGTCAATTTTGTTCTGAGACATAGTGACTTCCAAATTAGACATTTTGATTTAAATGGTCAAGTTAAAAGAGTTACACTTTGATGTATAAAGCATTCTAGATATTCTTAAGAGTATTCTGGAAGCTGAGAATCCACTTAAAGCTGAGCTTAGCATATAAAAATATATGTTTTCCTATTAAAAACTCTATAGAACTTCTGTCCCCTGGAGAAGGAAATGGCAGCCCACTCCAGTATTCTTGCCTGGAAAAACCCACGGGTGGAGGAGCCCAGCAGGCTACAGTCCACGGGGGTCGCAAAAAGTCGGACACAACTGAGTGACTTCACTTTCAAGATTTCTGTCCAGGTTACCTTAAAAGATTAAGGGTTGACCACACCCCAGTAACTACTTCGGCTAGACAGCCTTGGCAGACTTCAGTTCAAGTCAACATTTATAGGCGTTTTCCTTTCTCAGTCTCCAAAAAACGTTTTGAGAGTGGTGAAAAACACTTCTCTCCTAATTTTTAAAATTTTTTCTCCCAATTAAACTTAATTAATCACAACTCCTATATAATCTCAAAACCACTATCACAGAAAACCACAATCACAGAAAACTAACCAATCTAATCATATGGACCACAGCCTTGTCTAACTCAAAGAAACTATGAGCCATGCCGTGTAGGGCCATCCAAGACAGGTCATGGTGGACAGTTCTGACAAAATGTCCACTGGAGGTCCACTGGAGAAGGGAACGGCAAACCACTTCAGTATTCTTGTCTTGAGAACCCCATGAACAGTATGAAAAGGCAAAAAGATAAGACACTGAAAGATGAACTCCCTAGGTCGGTAGGTGCCCAATATGCTACTGGAGATCAGTGGAGAAATAACTCCAGAAAGACGAAAGCCAAAGCAATAAAGAGATGGAGCCAAAGCAAAAACAACACACAGCTGTCGAAGTGACAGGTGATGGAAGCAAGGTTCAAAGCTGTAAAGACCAGTATAGCATAGGAACCTGGAATGTTAGGTCCATGAATCAAGGCAAATTGGAAGTGGTCAAACAGGAGATGGCGAGAGTGAACATCGACATTTTAGGAATCAGAGAACTAAAATGGACTGGAATGGGTGAATTTAACTCAGATGACCATTATATCTACTACTGTGGGCAGGAATCCCTTAGAAGAAATGGAGTAGCCATCATACTCAACAAGAGAGTCTGAAATGCAGTACTTGGATGCAATATCAAAAACAACAGAATGATCTCTGTTTGTTTCCAAGGCAAACCATTCAGTATCATGGTAATCCAAGTCTAAGCCCCGACCAGTAACGCTGAAGAAGCTGAAGATGAACAGTTCTATGAAGACCTACAAGACCTTCTAGAACTAACACCCAAAAAAGATGTCCTTTTCACTACGGGGCACTGGAATACAGAAGTAGTAAATCAAGAGATACCTGGAGTAACATGCAAATTTGGCCTTGGAGTACAGAATGAAGCAGGGCAAAGGCTAATAGAGTTCTTCCAAGAGAACACATTGGCAATAGCAAACACCCTCTTCCAATAACACAAGAGAAGACTCTACACATGGACATCACCAGGTGGTCCATAACAAAATCAGACTGATTATATTCTTTGCAACTGAAGATGGAGAAGCTCTATACGGTTGGCAAAAACAAAACCAGGAGCTGACTGTGGCTCAGATCATGAACTCCTCAATGCCAAATTCAGACTTAACTTTGAAGAAAGTAGGGAAAACCACTAGACCATTCACGTATGACTTAAATCCCTTATGATTATACAGTGGAAGTGAGAATTAGATTTAAGGGACTAGATCTGATAGAATGCCTGATGAACAAGGACAGAGGTTCATGACATTGTACAGGAGACAGGGAGCAAGGCCATCCCCAAGAAAAAGGAATGGAAAAAAGCAAAATGGCCGTCTGAGGAGGCCTTACAAATAGCTGTGAAAAGAAGAGAAGCAAAAAGCAAAAGAGAAAAGGAAAGATATTCCCATTTGAATGCAGAGTTCCAAAGAATAGCAAGGAGAGATAAGAGAGCCTTCCTCAGTGATCAGTGCAAAGAAATAGAGGAAAACAACAGAATGGGAAAGACTAGAGATCTCTTCAAGAAAATCAGAGATACCAAGGGAACATTTCATACAAAGATGTGCTCAATAAAGGACAGAAATGGTATGAACCTAACAGAAGCAGAAGATATTAAGAAGTGGCAAGAATACATAGAACTGTACAAAAAAGATTTTCACGACCCACATAATCATGATGGTGTGATCACTCACCTAGAACCAGACATCCTAGAATGTGAAGTCAAGTGGGCCTGTGGAGGTGATGGAATTCCAGTTGAGCTATTTCAAATCCTAAAAGATGATGCTGTGAAAGTGCTGCACTCAATATGCCAGCAAATTTGGAAAACTCAGCAGTGGCCACGGGACTGGAAAGGTCAATTTTCATTCCAATCCCACAGAAAGGCAATGCCAAAGAATGCTCAAACTACCGCACAATTGCACTCATCTCACACACTAGTAAAGTAAGGCTCAAAATTCTCCAAGCCAGGCTTCAACAATACATGAACCGTGAACTTCCAGATGTTCAAGCTGGATTTAGAAAACGCAGAGGAACCAGAGATCAAATTGCCAACATCCACTGGATCATCGAAAAAGCAAGAGAGTTCCAGAAAAACATCTATTTCTGCTTTATTGACTATGCCAAAGCCTTTGACAGTGTGGATCACAATAAACTGTAGAAAATTCTGAAAGAGACGGGAATACCAGACCACCTGACCTACCTCCTGAGAAATCTGTATGCAGGTCAAAAAGCAATAGTGAGAACCGAACTTGGAACAACAGACTGGTTCCAAATAGGAAAAGGAGTACGTCAAGGTAGTATATTGTCACCCTGCTTATTTAACTTACACGCAAAGTACATCATGAGAAATGCTGGGCAGGATGAAGCACAATCTGGAAACAAGATTGCCACGAGAAATATCAATAACCTCAGATATGCAGATGACACCACCCTCATGGCAGAAAGTGAAGAACTAAAGAGCCTCTTGATGAAAGTGAAAGAGGAGAGTGAAAAAGTTGGCTTAAAGCTAAACATTCAGAAAACTAAGATCATGGCATCTGGTCCCATCACTTCATGGTAAATAGATGGGGAAACAGTGACAGACTTTATTTTTGGGGGTCCAAAATCACTGCAGATGGTGACTGCAGCCATGAAATTAAAAGATGCTTACTCCCTGGCAGGAAAGTTATGACCAACCTAGAGAGCATATTAAAAAACAGAGACATTACTTTGCCCACAAAGGTCCATCTACTCAAGGCTATGATTTTTCCAGTGGTAATGTATGGATGTGAGTTGGACTATAAAGAAAGCTGAGCGTCGAGGAATTGATGCTTTTGAACTGTGGTGATGGAGATGACTCTTGAGTGTCCCTTGGACAGCAAGGAGATCCAACTTATCCATCCTACAATCAGTCCTGAGTGTTTATTGGAAGGACTGATGTTGAAGCTGAAATTTCAATACTTTGGCCACCTGATGCAAAGAGCTGACTCGTTTGAAAAGACCCTCATGCTGGGAAAGATTGAAGGTGGGAGAAAAAGGGACAACAGTAGATGAGATGGTTGGATGGCATCACCGACTCAATGGACATGAGTTTTGGTGGACTCCAGGAGCTGGTGATGGGCAGGGAGGGCTGGTGTGCTGTAGTCCATGGGGTCGCAAACAGTCGGACACTACTGAGCAACTGAACTGAACTGACTGATATAATCTCATCCATCAAGTTACACTTAATAGTCTAAGCTTGTCTTTTATCTTCCCTTTTACTGACTTAGTTCCTGGATAACTCCAATTGTTACCTTCCTTCTTTCCTGTTAATCTTCTCTGACCTCTCCACACACTTGCTACCTTTATTGTGCTGAAACCTTGAATATCACTTCTGGCCTCAGTAAAACAAATGTTAGCAACAGTCACCAAAAGCTGAAACTGGGAAAAGGGAGTATTTTCGCCAAGATGATACTGCTGTTACTGTCTCCCTATACTTCTTCCGATTAACTTCTATTAAACTTTACCCTAATATTTTCCCTCTTTTCTCATATTTTAACAATTCACCTAACCGAACTCTACCTTCACGCTACCACTGCTCATTTCAAATTATTTAAAGTTTCCTGAAAGCACTTGTCTTGGCACATATTCCAAATTGCTGCGGTGCCTTTTTATCCTCCCTTTTCGGCTCCTGGGACAAGCACTTCCCATTCCTTCACCACTCAGCTAGGTCCATCTCCCCTACCCCAAGAACTGCTAATCACTTTCACGTAAGTTTTTCTAGCAGAGTGGTATTTATCAAATCGCACTGTGTAACAACCTAATTACATGTAGCTTCTCTTCAGTGCTTTCTTCCTTAGCAGCAAGGATTCTCCCCTATCCATCTGTGTAATCCTAGAGCCTGTCTGTATGCCAGACACTCAGGTTTGCTCGTGAAGAGCTAACGGCTCCAACTTGAGCTTCTTCACATTCATTTACTGCCTATCTACTACCAACGCGAGGGGTCCCGCTCCAACAAAATACTAGTACCTCAACAGGCTAGCTATTCTTCTAGAGGCCAATACAGTAATTAAGATCAGCTCTCCCTGCTGATTTGCAACCTGGGGTCATCTAATATGGTGGGAAGCAGGAAGAGCGCGCGCGCGCTCAGGGTAGGCTAAGCACAAATCGAAGTTACTGGGAGGATGGGAGGAGGCACTGAAGGCAAAGAAATCGCAGAAGCACTCGACTGCGTACAATTCAACAGCCGCCAATCAAGTCGACGAACTAGAGCTCCCACCTGGTCTCGGACAGTTTCCAAGAGGGGCCGTTACACCCACGTGACCCGGGAACGCGGTTTTCGCGGGCCAAGGTGTAGGTAGCCATCCCTGCGAGTCCAGGCAACGTTCTGCAAGCCAGGGCGGCTACGCCGAAAGGTGACGGGGGCAGGCGGGGAGAGACAGACCTAGGCCGTCTCAATTGCAGGGTGCAGCCTCAAACGAAGCAGTGGGCGCCGAAGCAGCAACGGAGCCATCGAGGTGTCCCCCGCGGCTCCCCAGGACTGGGGAGACGCGGGACCGAGAGCGCTCTGAAAAGTGAGATAATGCACAGGGGGCGCTGGGACCGACCCAGGGTCTATTTGAAGGTCAACGGCTTCTTACCGAGAACTGAGAAGCCGAAGTCTCAGAGACCGATGCTGCCGCCATCTTCCAGCCCGCCCAGGGGACCTCCGCAGCCCCGGGACGCTCCGGGTTTGCGTGGCTGTTCTTCAAGATTCGCGAGCCGCCCGCCAGGGGCGACCCTGGGCCGAACCCCTGATGGAAGGGGCTAGGGTGCAGGTGCCGGGTCTGGAAACCCCTGCCACACACCCCCAGCGGGACGCCCACGCTCGGAGCGCACAAGGAAAGGATCACACGCCCTAACGGACGTCCTGAGCAGCCAATCAAAAGAGCAGGCGTCTTCCGGTGGCGGGAGAACCCGCCTCTTCCCTCGGTGACGTCACAAGGTAGCTGGTCGCCGACTGAGCGCCGCCGGGACGCGGCGGGCGACCGGGCGGCGTTCCTGAGGGGCTTCTGCGCAGAGGCGGGCATTCTCAAGGGGGAAACCTGGGCGAGGGGTTATGGTGTCTCCAGTGGCGAGTGAGTTGAATGGGATAAAATAAAACCGAATTCGAAGCTCAAAACCCTCCATCACTTCCCTCGGGCTAAACGCCGGAGAGAGCTTGAGTTTGACCCGGGGACGCCTCTCCAGGTGAGGTACTTCCCTTTCGGCCAATAACAAATAGGGTAAGGAGGGGCCTAGAGATTTGGTCCAATGGAAGTCAAGGGGAGAAAAAAAAAAGAGTCGGGGCAGAGAGTAAACCTCTACAAACAACTGCCCAATTAGATTGGGGAGCTCCCACGCAAACCTGGGACTGGCTGCTGGAAATAGCCGCGACCGGGGCCTCGGGGCGGGGCGAGTTTAAAGCAGCTTTCGCGCGCTGAGGGCGTCGGGCTGTTATTGGCCAGCGACGTCCTCCCTTTGTGGGCGCGCCCGGCGTACCGGGGGTCAGAAGCTAGGCGGGGCGGCCGAGTGACGCAGTCGCCGCCTCAGCCAATCAGGGGTGCGGAAGGGGAGGCAGAGGAGGAAGCGGATCTGCCGCCGCGCAGCTAAACCGCAGCGAAACTCCCCGCTTCGTCTCCCTCCGCCGCTCTCGGGGCCTAAGCGGGAGCGGCTGGGACGGCGTCACTGGGTGGGCTGGGGCGGAAGTGGAGGCGGAGGGAGACGGCTGCGGCCGCGGGGCCTCGGGCTCTGGCGGCGAGGGTCTGGTGGGCGCGAGGCCGAGGGCGGGGGAGGAGGAGGAGCCCGCGCGGCCCGGGCGGCGGCGGCGGCGGCGCCCGAGTTCCCCGTGGGGCCCCGCCTCGGAGCGGGCGGCGGTAGAGGAGGAGGCTGAGGAGCAGGATGGCGGCCTCGGCCCTGTATGCCTGCACCAAGTGCACCCAGCGCTATCCCTTCGAGGAGCTCTCCCAGGGCCAGCAGCTCTGCAAGGTCCGTGGGCGCTGGGTGGCGGGCGGGCGGGGTTTCCTCGGCCGTGGCCCGAGGGAGCTGGGTGCCCGTGTGGCACTGCAGCCCCCCCACCCCCTCTGTCTCTCCTCGCTGGTGTCTTGGGGGTTTGGAGTTCTCGCCTCCTCACCCAGAGACCCGGTTCTCCGAGGACCTGGGCATCCGCTGGGAAAGCCCCTGAGAGGAGGACAGAGCCCTGCCCTCTTCCAGGCGGCCCGAGAGGGGTCCGGGCCCCAGCAACGTTGAGGGGGTCTCGGGGTGGGGCTGCGTGAGGCAGCCACCTGTCTATGCCGCAGAGACCCCGGGATGGAGACGTTTTCCTCTCGGTGTTCTGTCTGGTCTGTCCTCTCCTTCCACCGGGAGGCAGAGGACGGTGTTTGCACTTTCTTGCTAGGAACCCGAAGCCGCAGAGCTGATGGCATCCTCCTTCCCTGTCCGGGAAAGCGAAGCGTCTGGCTTGGGAACAGAATGCTCTAAGATTTGGAGCTCCTCCCATCCCATTAAAGCCGGGATGCTGTCTGTGAGCGACGGTGCAAAATAACAAGTAGTTTCACATTTAACCAGTCCTTGGGGGCGGCCCTGACAGCTTTCTGTAATTTTAATCTGTTGAGTACCCCCATATCTAATAAAGACAAAGACATCTAAGCCTTCCCTAAGGAATTATGCTGTAATTGGCTACTTATTTGATAAAATCACTCAATTGTCTTCGTTGGGGGACAGATTTTATTGACGTTTCAGGCATTTGACTAGGTTGAGTAATAATTTTCCACCAGAAAAGTGAAATTTGGGACTTCGAGATACTGACTAATATATTGTCTTATTACAGGAATGTCGGATTGCACATCCTATTGTAAAATGTACTTACTGCAGATCAGAATTTCAACAAGAGAGGTTTGTATATTGAACAGTTTTTGATTGTTAAAGGCAAAGTATTGTCTGTAAGGAATACTTGAGGCTTGTAACCCGGTATATATATTAAAGCTTTTTTTAAATAAAGTGCTTTAGTTTCTCAAAATGATAGTTGTAAGCACTTTCTACATGTTTCTACATAGTAGGAGAGAGAATAGTCACCAAAAATTAATGGGTATTTTACAGCTATACTTTATACCTGAGGAAATAAGAAATAAATTATTGCAAGGAAAATATACAGCCTTGCTAATGAACAGTGCAAATATCAATTGTTGTTAAGATGTGGGGGAAGAAAACGACAGCATCATCTTTTGTAGTTTGGAGGTTAAGTGCCTTCCAATGCAGGGGGTGCAGGTTCCATCCCTGGTGAAGGAGCTAAGATACAACATGCCTTGAGGCCATCGAAAACCAAAACACAAAAAATTTAACAAATATTGTTTGTTTAAAGTCCGAGTAAGGACTTTAAAAATGGCCCACATCAAAAAAACTTAAAAAGGTAGAACATTAGTGCTGACATGGACTTGAGGAAAGGTCTATAGCAAAGTCTAGTAACTTGTCACCAGTGAAAGAAAAACATATCTTATAATGGAGTGATTCCTGTTAGAGCCTCAGTACCCATAGAAGAGTTTATAAAAAGAGGAATGAACAATAATAATTTCTTCACAGGTATAAGCATCATAATAGTGAAGAGCGAACAGTGGAAGGTTATGTAGGCACTGATGCTGTGCATACATAGTGGCAAGTGTGAAGATGATGGAACTAAATAGGAAACGATAGAATTTTAGTTTTGTTTCCATTTAAAATATGAAATAAGAACATTTCTCTTAATTAAGAGGAGTAAACTTAGATAAAAAAATATAGCCCTGAAAAGATCTTATGTTGTTATTTTTGAAAAATTCTTGCTCTGTGTTAGAATAAGTTTTAAGTACTATTATAGCAGAGAGTATACTTTTACTGATAGTACACTTTGACTGCTTGCTTTAGTTCAACATTGTGTTGCATAAGTTTCATCATCTATATACAATTTCCTTTTCAGCAAAACAAATACAATTTGTAAGAAGTGTGCTCAAAATGTGAAGCAATTTGGCACTGTAAGTATATTTATATTTTCATCTTATTGCCACTGATCTGTTAATGTTTTCACGAAGATTCACCTTTTAGAAAAAATATATTGCTGTGTTCTTAAATGTTTCGAAGTAGCAAAATATTTCAGGAAAGAAACTTTCTATAGAGGGTCAGCTGGGAAAACAACATTTTATTATTATTTTTTGTTTGTTTTTTTGAAAACAACATTTTAAAGTAGTCATATTATGTGCATGTTTATATATATTGAATTTCAGTGTGACGTTTATGGTCTTATTCTCTAAAGAGACAAATATAACAAACTCCGGATGTTAGAGAAGCTACATATTCATAATTTGCATAATTTTATTTTTCCCCTTCCTCAGAACCTCTGACAGTTTTTATATACAGCACAGTGTTCAGGCATTTAGTCTCAAAAGTCAAGAAGTTATCATAGTATAATTCTTTTCTTTTATGTATATTGCACTCATTATTGGTGTATTACAGTCATGATTAGTAAAATTGCTGGCCTTAAGGCTTTCTAAAATCTGACTTGTCTTGGATATCAAAGAAAATCAAGGTATGTTTGTTACAGTTGAATATGCTTGTGCCAAATTTTTTTAGTTGAAAACTCATCTGTTCGTTGCATCATCTGTACTTATATATGATGAAAACTGCTAAATGTATGCTGAATAAATGATAAAGTAATTAACAGGATATTGAGTTAGTAGAAATTCTTTCCCTCAAATATGGATATATGAAACTTTTCTATCAGTGTGTGCCTTTGATTGGAACTTTTTTACATGTAGCTTTTGTATTATATAACATACTATGTGAATCATAAATACATTTCTCATGGTCTTATTTTGCCATTTAATAGAGTAAAAAGTTTCATGAGTCTAGAAATAAGTGTTACTATATGAATAAAATAAATGTCTTTGACTATGATAGAGCAACATAATTAACAAATTTTTTCACCCATTATGACATTTCCTTAATTAACTCGTGAAATATGCCCTGTACACTGAGATTAGGTTATGCACCAAAATTTTAGTATTTTTAAATGTCTCAGTTAAAGAAAATACGTATCTGTTTTTTTCAGCCTAAGCCCTGTCAGTACTGTAACATAATTGCAGCATTTATTGGTACAAAGTGTCAGCGTTGCACAAATTCAGAAAAAAAATATGGACCACCTCAGACTTGTGAACAGTGCAAACAACAATGTGCTTTTGATCGGAAGGAGGAAGGAAGAAGAAAGGTATGTTTTATTTATGTTTTGACATCCTCTGGAAATTAAGTACATCACAAACAAGTTGGAAGTTTTTATGATTAATACATTACTGAAACTTGATGTAGTCTTTGAGTCCCTAAAAGCTGGTGGTTAGGTGATAGTGCACAAACAGTACGTTTTCTCCTTGTTGGCATCATATGTAGATTCATCTTGATCAGTCAAGGTTACTACATTTTAAAAAGGGGGCTTCCCTGTTAGCTCAGCTGGTAAAGAACCCACCTGCATTGCAGGAGACCCCGGTTTGCTTCCTGGGTTGGGAAGATCCCCTGAAGAAGGGATAGGCTACCCACTCCAGTAGTCTTGAGCTTTCCTGGTGGCTCAGACAATAAAGAATCTGCCTGCAATGCGGGAGACATGGGTTCCATCACTGGTTGGGAAGATCCCCTGGAGAAGGGATAGGCTACCCACTCCAGTAGTCTTGAGCTTTCCTGGTGGCTCAGACAATAAAGAATCTGCCTGCAATGCGGGAGACATGGGTTCCATCACTGGTTGGGAAGATCCCCTGGAGAAGGGATAGGCTACCCACTCCAGTAGTCTTGAGCTTTCCTGGTGGCTCAGACAATAAAGAATCTGCCTGCAATGCGGGAGACATGGGTTCCATCACTGGTTGGGAAGATCACCTGGAGGAGGGCATGTCAACTCACTCCAGTGTTCTTGCCTGGAGACTCCTCATGGACAGAGGAGCCTGGCGGGCTATAGTCCACGGGGTCGCAAAAAGTTGAACATAACTGAGTGACTAAGCACAGCATACATACTGTAAAAAATCTTCTGTGATGAGTATTATGTACTATTTGCCTATCCAACATTTTGTGTGAAAAAATTGCTGACTGCTTTTAAATCCTTTCAGCTACTTAACCTTTTGCTGGTTACTTGATGTTGCTGGTGTGAAAAAATAGCTGATGGTGCTTCAACATACATATATATTTCTAAGTCATGTGCCTTTTGATTTGAGGCTCATACTTTATATCGTTTTTTTTCCTCTACCTATAGTAACTTAAAAAGTATGTGTATGTGTGTGACATTGCTCTGCTGAGCATTCACACAGGCTTCCTGATGTCTGTCAGTGTCAATTGATTTGGAGGATGACTGTCACTTTGAGGGCCTCTCCCAGGTCCCTCCACAGCAATATGTGTATCCTAGTTGGAAAACATGTCCCTCCAGCACTTCTTGTGTGAACAAATAGAAGATAGAAACCTAATTTTTATAGATGTAGTCTTAATAATTTTGGAGAGAAATCTCCTTTCCACCCCATTGATACGCATACAGTGGACTTCCATTGTTTGTCATAGTTTTGTTCTATAAAGTTGCTGTGAACACTGAATGAGTGAATAGTGAACTGTGGCCCCTAGGGCAATACAGGATTAGGTTCCTGCCTTTGGTCACAAGGTGGTAGAGTTAATGCCTAATCCTGTTTTGTATATGTCTCTGTTTAAAGATACCTTACTTAATATACATTGTTGATTGATTACATTGAACTCATAGCAAACAGCACTATAACTGCCTGATTGAGTCTTACCTAGCACAGGTGTTTTCCACGTAAGGGCTTCCCGAGTGGCTCAGTGATAAAGAATCTGCATACCAGTGCAGGAGACATGGGTTTGATTCCTGGGTTGGGAAGATCCCCTGGAGGAGGAAATTGCAGCGCACTGCAGTGTTCTTCCCTAGGAAATCCATAGACAGAGGAGCCTGGTGGGCTGCAGTCCACGGGTCACAGAGGTGTCAGACACGACTTAGCCACTGAACAGCAGTCTTCCACATAGGGTACACGGCCACCTGTGCTTAGGAACACTGCATCACTTAGCATTACACTTGGGGACAATTGTAACAGTGAGATCACCAATAAAAAACAGTACAAAAACAACAAAACAGTAAAAATAAATACAATACAAATAAAACAATAAAAAACACTAAGTAGACTGTAAAAAGGATACTTGTTTATAATGTGAGAGCTGAGAAAAGGTGGCAGAACATCACCTTGTTCAACCTCATCTGGGAACATTTGCAGTCCAGCTACACAAATTTTGTGCTGCTCTGTGCATGTGGGTTCCCACTGCAATATTCTTGCCTGGAGAGTTCCATGGACAGAAGAGCCTGGCAGGCTATACAATCCATGGGGTCACGAGAGTGACTAAAGAGAGAAAGAGAGATGCATGTGGGTGAATGATCACACAAGTGCTGCAAGTTGATTTAGGGGTGACATAGGTTTTAGCTTGTAGGTGGTGAATTTGCAAATGAAAATTGGTTCTGTGTGTCATTCAATCTCTTCTTTTTTCTATAAGTTAACAGTTTTGCTGTCATGATAGATACTTTGTCTTTTTAGTAATAACAGTGATTTAAGAATTCAGGTTAGTGCTTAGATAAGGTTTCTCTGAAATATATCTGTCATCAATTTATGTTTATTTTCCAGTAATAAAACAAATTTCTCTCTATAAATTCAAATTCATCAAACTAATGGATGTCCGTATATCATCCTTTGCCATTTTGTGAACCTCTAAAGAAGCATTTCCCCAGGATTCAAAAAGTCTAATTTTACTTCCATTTTGCAAAAATCTGTGTGTGCAAGAGAGTCAGAAGTTGAACAGCTTATCTTCACCTGGTTTCACTTATAGCCAGTTATAGGTACATTTAATCTAATACAAGTATGTCTTTTAAAAGGTTGATGGGAAGTTATTATGCTGGCTTTGTACTTTATCATACAAGAGAGTTTTACAGAAGACAAAAGAACAAAGGAAGAGCCTTGGATCTTCACATTCAAATTCATCATCTTCATCTCTTACTGAGAAAGACCAGCATCATGCAAAACACCACCACCACCACCATCATCACCACCATCGTCACAGCAGTAGCCATCATAAGTAAGTACTCTGAAAGTGTGTTTTCCAAAGTTCTCTGTGGCATTTTAATACCTGATTTTGGTGTTTCACTTTTTGTAAATGCTAGCTGTGTACTAGTTTAGTATCTGGTAAGCTTGAGTGTCTAGGGCTATTTCCTCACTTTATTCAGCATACAGAATTACACATAGTGAGTGTGTTTAGTTATTTACCATAAATGTGAAGATCGGACATTTTGGGAATTACAGTATAATATGATCTTGTAATGAAGTCAAAATACAAGTACATAGTTAATACTTAATTGATTCATGTTATCAAAAACCTCACTACTCAAAGAATCGTTAGGATTTTACTTGTAAAAATTACATTTGCCTCAGTTACTATTTGGAGAAGGACATGGCAACCCACTCCAGCACTCTTGCCTGGAAAATCCCATGGACAGAGGGGCCTGGTAGGCTGCAGTCCATGCGGTCGCGAAGAGTCAGACATGACTGAGCGACTTCACTTTCACTTTTCGCTTTCATGCATTGGAGGAGGAAATAAATGGTAACCCACTCCAGTGTTCTTGTCTGGAGAATCCCAGGGATGGGGGAGCCTGGTGGGCTGCTGTCTATGGGGTCGCACAGAGTTGGACACAACTGAAGTGACTTAGCAGCAGCAGCAGCAGCAGTTACTATTAACTTGTTTTAGTTAAAGTAAATTTTAACCAGTGACTAGGAAATGTATTTTTGGAGAACAGATTGTAACACTATCATTTGTGACCATGATAGAAGCATTCTAAACATTGAAGATTCCCTAAATGTGAGAAAAAAATCTTTCTGACTAGTGGTACTTTGCTATTTTAAAAAACAGGAACTCTTCAAATATCAGCTACTTGATTTTTAAATTGCCTTGGGAAGAAAAGTTAAATAGTAGTAATATAGTAACCCGTAATGTGTGTAAACGTTTTTTTTTTTAAGTGTGGCTTTAGTCTTCATGGAAAGTCAAGACTATTAAAATGCAAATTAAACACAAAAATTAAAATGTAGTAAAAAGGGACATGATACACACTGAGTTTCAGGAGAATTTATTATATTTTCGCAAATTTCTCTGAATGTTTTTCAGGTGCTAGGTAGTCAAAACATAGTTTCATGTACAGAAAACTGATGTCTGCCACAGTTAGGAACACAGATGATACTTTTGGAGTATTTTATAGGTCTGTCTAATAAACACCATTTGACTCTAAACTTTAGGCAAGCACATATATTAGATTATGGGAGTTTATTGAGGTGCTGATACTGTTTGCTTCTCTAGCCATTTTTCATTTGTTACTGTGCTGTAGTGCTTTCTGAGTTTAACAGTGGTAGATTACATGGTGCCTTCTAACCTGGCTACTTTGAAGAAATGTTCTGATCTCTGTATCGGAGAATTACAAGGAGCAAAGGAACATAAATCTTCCTTATTTTCACTTCTTGCTTTAGGGAAAAATACGAAAAAATAACTACCATGATGGTAACTGGCAGACCTACATCTCAGACTCAGCTGAAATATCTCTTTTCCTTGTCCTTCATGGATAATGGTGAACGGACACATGCACATTGTTTGTTAAGATCTAATATTGTCACAGTAACTTAATCTTTTGACAGAATGACAGGTTTCAAAGATAAAGGGAAAGAGGATGGATTTTTTATTTTCCTTTTGATTATTTAAGAAATGTAAATACTATTTTGTATGTGATGAGTAGGCAACCAGTTGGTGGAGCCATATCTGAAAATCAGTGGATGAGGTTGATTAGAGATAGTTTACATATTGTGATATAAATTGATTGGGGTTGGAGGAAGGAAGAAACTCAGGTTAATATGGATACAAGAAAAGCCTACCTCAGAAAGCTGAGATTCCAAGTGTTTCTATTAAGTCACTATTATGATTTTTCTCATTTCAAGGTCTGGACTTTGCCAATGCATATGACTTGCCAATGCTTTTAATGAAGTTTGTAAGAGAAAATGGCAACTGAATTCCTCAGTAGGGTTGCTGTTTCCCACCACAAGTAGAGAATAGCTGAGGTTGATAGAATTTCAGCTGTTGTTTCCCTGGCGTATTTATTTATAGCTGATTCTTAAGAACATGGCTAAAAAACTTCTACAGCTACAATAGCAATAAATTTTATACACACACACAAACACATGTACATATTTCTATTGTGTACTGTTTTACATACATAACTCATTTAATCCTCATATTCCCTATAAGCTATGTATCATACCCATTTTACAGATGAGGTAACTGAGGCTCAGGGATTTTCAGTAAGTTGCAAAAGGTCGCACAGCCCAGGTCATCTAACACCTGTTATATTGTACAAGGTTCAAGTGGACCCTTGAACAACAAGTTTAAACTGCATAGATCCACTTATATACTCAGATTTTGTTTTACTAAATATTTACTACAGTTCATGATCTGTGGTTGATTGAGTCTAGATGCAGAACCTCCTAAATGGAGGACTGACTGCAAAGATTTTCAACTGCTTGGAGGATCAGTGCCCTCAAAGCCCCATATTGTTCAAGGGTCAGCATTTTATGTGGTGTCTGATACATACATAGGAGATGCTCTGCACGTGTTGAATGAATAAACTAGAGGTTAGTGAAGGATTAGCTAATGTGAAAATACGGGAGAAAGGTATGGTCATTTCATAGTGAATTATTAAGTGTTTATTAGCATTGTGGCATAATGCAAAAGAAGTAGTACTGTGGTAGTAGTTATAAGGGGCTTACCAGGTGGCTAAGTGATAAAGAGTCCATCCGCCTGCCAAGCAGGAGACCACAAGTTCGATCCCTGAGTTAGGAAGATCCCCTGGAGAAGGAAATGGCAACACATTCCAGTATTCTTGCCTGAGAAATCCCATGGACAGAGGAGCGTGGCAGGCTAGTCCATGGAGTCGCAAAAGTTGGACATGACTTAGTGACTAAACAGCAGCAGTAATTATAAGGAAAAGTAAAATCACTTGTTTCCATGAGATTTCCCAATATTTGTAGCTTGACTGCTCTAGAGTACAATCTAATGAAAGACTGGAGACTTTGGAGGAGAGGATTCTTAGGAAAACTAGGAAAGAAAGATATTCAGATATTTCCTGGTTTAGCCTGACAACACTATTCTGAGCTACCTGAGTCACTCCAGTTCATCTCCATGTAGGATTATTAGGAAGGGCTTAACTTTAAGATAAAATATCTTCTGTCTAAAATAGGGTAGCCTGAGTAGGATGATTTTCAGACTTTATCATTATAGAACCCTGTTAGATTCGTTTTCATGCTTATATACCCTAACCCTTAATATGATATTAAGTTGAATTATAAAAATCCTAATTAAAAAGAAAATTCAGTCCCTGTCATTGTACTTTTCTTAAACAAGATGGCCAGTAATCATTTGATTAGAATTTATTTTATTAAAATGTGATTTATTCAATATATATTAACTTAGTCTGAAAACTTAGTTGAATATGCCTTTCATTGAACAAAAGAGTATAAACATATATCATTTGATTCCATTGGGAAGAATGCTATTAAAATGTTGATGTTTTAAATAAATGTTGTTATTAGATGTCATTTGTGTATTTTTCAGAATCAGCAATCTGAGTCCAGAACAAGAACAGGGACTGTGGAAACAGAGGTAAATATGTTAATATATTTCCTGAAATACTTTGACATGTATTTTTAAAAATGTGACATTTCTTTAACTTTGTTTCTTAGGCTTTAAAAAAAATTGATGTTCAGTAATGCTTTAGGGGAAAAAAAATAAATTTTCCTTTGGTGCCTCTTCCCTTTTTACTCTAATTATTTTTATTAATGTTTGGTTTCAGCCATAAATCCTCTGCAGCAATTCAGAATGAAACTCCAAAGAAAAAGCCCAAATTGGAATCTAAGCCATCTAATGGAGATAGGTAAAAATGAATTCCTTTAGTGCTGTGAAAATTCAACTTAGTTGAATGAACAATTATGGCTGGTTGCCAGTTATTACTAGGTAAAAGAATAGAAACATGTATCTTCTACATTGACTTCTTTGAGTGACATCAAAGGGTAAACATAATCAGTTAAAATTTTTAACTTAATTTTAGTAATAAGAAAGTGGCACTGAACTATGTTATTCTATTTGGGGCATAAATTTGGGTTTTGAAAAGAAGTCTGAATTCTCTTAATTATTCTTCAGTGAAACACAAAACTAATTGTGGTATTTGAGATTGACCTGCTTGGAAAATGTTTTTAGATTTAAAGTATTATGAGAGTGACTTTGTTTTAGTTCATTAGCCAAAAGTTTGCTGATGTTACTGTACAAATTGGCTGCCTATTGCTTTACACTAGAAGTATTGACCCCCTAAAAGCTAATACTGAATTATATTTCTGCAGGTGTATGTAATGTGTGCCATTAGTAAGGTAATTTGCCAGTTGCATCCATTTCTGTCAGGTACATATTTTTTTGCATTAGCCTTAAGGATGTTTGTGGAATTGTCTAATTTATGCAATTTGAACACCTGCTAATTTTCCTTCTACTTCATTTAACTGTGTTTTACTTTTTTCTTTTTAGTAGCTCTATAAATCAGTCAGCAGATAGTGGGGGAACAGACAATTTTGTCCTTATAAGTCAACTGAAAGAAGAAGTGATGTCACTTAAACGTCTCTTACAGCAGAGAGACCAGACCATTTTAGAAAAAGATAAAAAGGTAAGTACATGGTTCACTGAAGCCTGGTAAGATTTACATCTTGACTGTTGCTTGATAACTGCAAATGTTATTAGATTTCCTTTAATAACTTGGTAATGTGTGTTGTGCATGATTCTTACAAGACACAGAAGTGCAAATTGGAGCCTAAGCTATCTAATGATGATACATAAAAGCAGTATTTCAGAATTTTAGTTCTCAGAGTTAGTTGAGGGCTATAAAATTCTAATAATTTCTGGATATTAGTTTCACTAAGCCAGAAATCTAAAGTTAAGTCTACTGTCTTAATTTGAAAACGAGATATAAATGAATATAGTGTCAGTTCTTTTGATAAAAGAAAGGAATTGAATGCAGTCTTTTACATACCAATTGTTTATTTCAATCAGGATCAAATAACTGGTGAAAAGGCTGTGGGAATTGCCTATGTGAGTGATTAGCTATATATAAGGTGGAAAGTAAGTCTGTTTATTGGAACTTTATAAGTTAGATTAAGAGGAATATCAAATACATAGTCTGTTTAGTAAAAAGTTGTAATACTTTCTCTGCACACTTGAGCTGAATTTTACCTCTTTGGGCCTCAATTTTCTCATTTTAAAAATGAGAGTATTAACACCATGTCATGGGATGATTGTAATTAAATGAAAATGTAAAGTCCATGTATAAGTGCTCATAGCTGCTATTACTGGGGTTTGGTCATCTTTAAGGGTAGAACCTACTTCTGTACTTATTTTATGGTCTTGGACTATCTAGTTTGACCTACTTCAAACATTATTGCAATAGGAAAACATACTCTTCTTGAAATTACGAACAAGACATAATTGTGAATATGGCTGTCTCTGAGTATCCACGGTAATGCTTGAATCTGAGTTGGCTTGCACTTCTGACATTCATGTAAAAAAATGTACCTTTTACTTTACATTTTTCCTCACCTTGATGGTTAACAGATCTAAATTTATTTTAATACATTTGTACCATAGCTTAAGCAAATTCAGTATATGAAATTTAGAATTGACATAAAGTAGCAAAATTATGAGTGTCTTTTTTTTATGGTTCTTTTTGCTTAGCAACAGAATATTTTAGGTTAGTTTTAATGAAAATTTGTTTTACACTCAAAATTTTAGAGAGACTTCTGTTACACAAAGACAGGTCTATCTTTACTAACCTAGATAAAAGTTGAGTAAAATGGTAAGTGTACTATAAAATAGCAATGATTCCAAAACCAAGTAGTAATGAATTGTGGAATTTTGGCTTCCTTAGATTTTGGTTTTTTTTTCTAGCATGACTAGTCTGTGTTAGTGCATTTAGGTGAAAGTTTTCTGTTTTTGTTAGTGTTCCTTTTTTCTTAAACACTAATGAGCATGGAAATTTGCAGTATTTTGAGGAAAATAATTGTAAGCCTAAAATAGCTACATATTTACACCTTTTTCTTACAATGTAAGTGTAAGACAGTTGTGTTATTTTCTTGAATTTAGTTCACTTCATTCAGTGACTTCTACAGCCAGCCACATACTAGATCAGAAGGATAAAAAGAATAATTTAAAAAAAAGACATATTCTTATCTTTCAGAAATTAATAATATGGAGGCAACTCATGATATAGAGATGAGAATATCATAGTTTATCTAATGTGAACTGGCATTTCAGAACAGGAGTTCCTCTGTAATATAGAAAGCAGAATTCAGTTATTCTTTGAATTTGACAAAAGCGAGAGCTTTTATTTAGAAAATCAGAATATAAGACACCATGACTTCCTTTCTCTCTTTTTGGTGTACTACTTTGTTTAGTGATTACTGGGTAATGACAGAAAAGAACCTGCAAACCTTTAAAACTTACATAATGAAAACCATTTAAAAATAACCAGAAGCATGTAGAATCTACGAAAGTGGTAAAGATGATCTTATTTGCAAAGCAGAAGTAGGCTTGCAGACGTAAAGAACAAACATGGATACCAAGGGGAAAGATGGGAGTGGGACATTGCTGTACCATACTGCTGTGTATAAAGTAGGTAACTAACGAGAACCTGTAGCCCCGGGACGTCTGCTTGGTGCTTTGTGATGCCCTAAGTGAAAGGAAATCCAGAAAAGGGGGTACACATGTGTCAGGCTGATTTACTCTGTTGTATAGCAGAAACTGACACAGCCGTGAAAGGCAACTATATTCCAGTTTAAAAACATAATAAAAATCAATCAACCAATAAAAATGACCAGAAACTTTCTTCTGCCTGGCTCATTTATTGAAATTATGTAATACCAACTTATTTTTTAGTGTGAAGTCATGAGATTTTTTTATATCTCTAGACCATCTATATTTATGAAGAAAAATTGTCATGTAGTAGCTGTCTTTCTCAAATCACTGTTTTAAGTTGTCTAAGCGCAAATTTTAAAGTAACCCTTTCCTTTCTCATTCCATGTTAGTTGTATTTCTGTGCTTTGTTCTCCATCTTTACCTCAGATCTTAGGTGGTATTAGATACAGAGTTCTGGACATAAAGTTTAAAGGAAAAGCAATATAGCTTTCAGTTGATAAAACTGTTTCTCTGTTTTTCATACTTGTCCAGTGTGAACCTTTTTTCTTCTGTCATTGGAAGATTATTTTAACCTGAAGCCAGTTGTACTGTTTACTTTGTTTTTATATGTGAAGTATGTTTTAATCGAAGCATTTTCCAGAGCATTAACCACTAAGCTTTCCTGTTGGCATACCAGTTGCCAAATTCTGTGTCCAGTGAAACTACCTTAAAAAGAAACAGAAACAGCAACTTCTCAAAAGTTTTACTGATGTTTTAATATTATCTTAATATTAGTATTAAACTAGTAAATTAGATACAATTCATTTCACAAAACAAATTTTAGATAAGTTATAAAACACAGGAATCTGTTAACATTCTCCATTTTATGATGAATTGTGAGTTTACTGTGAAAAATATTTAAAATGATGTGTGTTTGTTTATCAGGTTGTATATATACATACATATGGATATTTATATATCTATGTTTTTTTTAACCTTTCAGTTAACTGAACTTAAGGCAGATTTTCAGTACCAAGAGTCCAACTTGAGAACAAAAATGAACAGTATGGAAAAAGCTCACAAAGAAACAGTGGAACAACTCCAGGTAAATGAGATAATTTATGTAAATGTTAAGCAAGGATGGCTAAACTTGTTTAATAGTATTCTTTCTCTTAGAGTCATATTGGTATCCCTCCTTTATGCATATCCAGAGGACTTTCAGCTTTGATTTGACTTTATAATAGTTTTTAATCCTGCTCCCATTGAAAGTTGTTGCTTGAAATCACTTGATAGAGGGGATTCAGTAGATTAAATCAGAAAACTTGTGCCTGAAATTTAGATGGAGTTTTCAGATTCATGAAACTAAGGTGAAAGTTAAGTTTAGTGTGTGGATATTCTTCTGTTTCCTCCCAGATAATGGGAGAAGTAGAGGTACAAACCAATTTTCAGGGACCTCAAGTGAAGGAAATTCATGCTGCTTGCAGAGGTGCAAGGCCCAAGAGTGCACTTTCACCTTTGGACTGATTTCCAAAGTGCCAAGCAGAGCTCTGGGCTGCCCTGGTGGCTCAGACGGTAAAGAATCTGCCTGCAAAGTGGGAGACCTGGATCGGGAAGACCCCCTAGAGCGGGGAATGATAGCCTGCTCCAGTGTTCCTGGCTGGAGATTGCCCATGGGCAGAGGAGCCTGGCGGGCTACAGTCAATGGGGTCGCAAAGCGTTGGACAGGACTGAGACAGCTGAGCAGCAGCAGCAGCAGATAGGGCTCTGAGTCTCCACAGGAGGGATCCTGTGCCAGCCAGCCTCCGAGTGCTGCAGCGTGCGCTCGGCAGGCTTCTGTGTGCAGGACAGCTGGACGGTGACGCCGGGAGTCACCGCGGTGACACGGAGGGTGCTGTCTGAGGTCTGGCACGCAGAGGTGGAGAGCGTCCAGCACAGGCACGGGTTATCCCCTTCTGCAAGCCTTTTTCCACCTAGGTCTCATGAATTTAGAAATCAGATGCACTAAGTTAATTACATCTCTGTCAATTTATACATTCTGACGTTTGTTGTTTTAAAAGCATAGAAGATGGCAGCACACTGACTTCAGGCTGTTGGTTGGGAGAGTGCAACTTGGGAAGGAAGGAGTTAATACTGCCCTACTTTTTTTTTTTTTTAACACTGTAACACCAAGGGATATTTGCTCTTCCTATCTTTTGGTTTTGTGTTCTTCATTCTTTGAACATAGCTTACATTGAGTAAGATTGTAAAGTGGGTTTAGGAACTTGTTGAAATTCAAGGTAGAGGTTGTCTAGTCCTAATGCTGATCTTACTGTTACAAAGAATTGTGAAGAGAATTAGAACCTGACACATAGTAGACATTCAGATAGGTTGCCAAATGAGTGGTGACTTATGGAAATACCCATCAGCCCTTTTTTCTGAAAGATTTGCTCATTTTATATACTAGGCTTCTTGTACATTATCATTTCTCATCCACCAGCAAGTAGTAGTTTTATTTTGTTTTACTCATTTGGTTGTTAGTGCTGAGTGATTACTAGAAATAAAATCTTCTGCATGGTGATCCCCAGTTTAATGCAGTGTAGCCAAAACATGAATAAATTCAGAATGATACAGCAAAAAACCTGTGAGCAGTACTTAAATTTGATAAACCTTAGTACAACTTACTGTTCAGAAGAGCAGTTCGTTGTTTCATTTTGTAGCTGTAAGCACAGGGGACTTCTCTTTGACGTTTTAGTCTGTTTAGTATGCTTAGCCCACCTCTTCTTGGTTGGTAGCTGAAATTTCATAGAATAAATAACTAATAATTACATAGAAGTGTACGTTTTCAACATAATTTTACATAGGCTGTCTTATTTGCACCTTAGTGTAACCTTCAGTTATGTGGTATCCCCATTTTACACATGAAACTGGAAACATAGTCAGAAGTGGTGTAGAAACCGACATCTTCTAACTCAGGTTCAGCTCTACTTTCTCCTGTTCTGCACTGTCTCCCACCTCAGGTTACTCAGGCTTTGTGTTTCATTCTTGCTGTTAGACCACTTCCATATTTGTGGTATTATTGGTGACCTCCTGTCACAGTTAAGTATCCTTTTTTAACCCCATTCCCCTTAGCAGCCATGTACTAGTACGATTTTCTACCTGAGTAAATATAGTGAACTGTTTCTCTCATCTTTTTGTGATAAGAAACTGAACACTGAAGCAGAAAATTTACCTTCTTCTAATAGCTCTCAAAACGTTTGAAATTACCAAACGTGAAAAATAATCACTGAGCAACACAAGAAGAAAACTGTCCAAAAAAAACAAACCCCTTAACAAAACCCAACCAACCAAAACAGTAACCAGATTGTCTGACATATCAGGAATACCCAGTAAAAAGTACACCTTCATTTAGGGGATAAGGTGATAGCGGGGAAAAGGGAAATAGCCTTTGAGTGCCTACTGTATGCCAGCCATTGTGTTAGGCCAGGTGTTGTGTATGTTTGATCAGTTCTTTCAACCCCTGTTGAGGTAGATGGTGAGAGTTCTGTTTTACATATGAGAAAATAAATTTCAAATTACATAGCAGATAAATGGCAGAACCAGGAATCAGAGAAGGATCTGTGATTCTTAATCCACATATTCTTTCCTTTAGGCCAGCATTTCTAAAAATTTTTAACTTGCTTAAGAGTTCTTAAATGATTGATCTTTGCATGGTGTGTAATAAAGAAGTAATAAATACCAGGATAAAACATTTTTAATGCATATATTAAATATTATTATAAAATATATTGTATCAGAATAAGACAGATTTAGACTTGTCTCCTTTTAGCAACTGACCGTTTATTTTTCTTAAAGGTTTTTTTCTTACCTAATTTATCAGCAAATTTAATGATGTGATTAGGATACTAAATAATACATGCAGATTGAAAATTAGCTGCTAACTTCTTTCAATACCAACTTCTTTCAATACCTAATGTTTTTTTAATATTTATTTTTAATTGATTGATGATTGCTTTACAGTATTCGTTTGATTTCTGTCATCAACGTAAATTAACCATAGGTGTACATATGTCCCCTCCCTCTTGAGTCTCCTTTCTACCTGCCGCCCATCCCCACCCCTGTAGGTTATCACAGGGCCCCACTTTGAGTTCCCTGAGTCATAGAACAAATTCCCGTTGGCTCTCTGTTTACATATGTTAGTGTGTGCGCCTCCATGCTACTCCATTCATCTCTCCCTCTCCCTCTTCTCCCCTACCCTTGTAATACCTAATGTTTGAGTTCTTGTATTTCATACTTAGAATATGACAATTATAGACTCATTGATATTTTATTTTAATCATGAATGAGAAAAGGTAGTTTAAAAGTTAACTTTAATGATTTGCTATGTCATTGTAAACACTTCTGCATAATGTAGCTTACAGATCTGATAGATCTCTTTGGAGCAACTTTGCAAATATTTCCTTTTTCTTCATTAGTTTGTATTTTAAAATTTGCTTCTTAAGATTTCTTGTTTTAGCCAGTGAGTCTATTATAAATTAAGTAATATATGTAGCTAACAGTGAAAAGAAAACAATTATGACTATCGTATTTACTAGGATGGTCAACTGAGGGATATACCAATTGATAATGAGTGTGCGTGTTTGACTTTCACTAACTGCCAGGCATTCTCATTGATTTGTCCTCGGAGTTTCTCAAACTAGTTCTAAAGGGAAAATAAAAATCCTTTTAGATCCTTGGTGGTTTTCTGAAATTGAATTTGAAACTGAAACTCCTAATTATAACCTTAATTATTTAATAATCATGAAATAGAGAAATGTTGTTAATCATGCAGTAGAACATTAAAAAATGATTTGACTTGCAAATATAAGATAGCTAGGTTATTTGCATTTTGGGGGTCGTCATGGGTATTAATTAGGGAGAATTTGATTGGAGAAGGGTGAGGGAGATGCTAAGTACAAAGCCTGAGACAGGTTTGTATTTCATCAAACTGCTTTAAGATCGTAAACTGAGAAGGCACTTTTACCTTGCCATACAAAGGCTAAAATTAGAAGATAAAGCTCTGAGGTTAAAAAAGTCTAGATAATAAAAAATCTTGAGACCTGTGAAGGAAAATGATTTTCAAACATAAGCCACAGTGACAATGTATAACTGCTCAAATTATATCAAAGCCCATACCAAATAACTGTATGCCAGTTAAAGGAACAACAAAAAAAGATCAGAAAGGTGTGGTTCTGATGGGTGCTTCAAAAAAAATTATTTAAGTATCATTAACAGAGTAGTCTGTTTGGTAAAGCAATAAAGTCTGTATATTTTTGCAAAAAGGACTTCTTATGCATATTTTATAAATAAGTATACACATCAAAATGAAGGACTTTGTGGTTGTTCTAGAAATGGTCCTCTCAAATTATCACTTGAATTATTTGATCTTATTCATTATAAAATAATACTTATATTCATAGCTTTTGCTTCATGTTTTTACAGTAAAGCTGAAGTATTTTCCCCATTTTTAAAAACTTGACCCTCTTAAATGGATTCACTTTAAGTTGCTTTTTTTGTAACCAGTTGTATCTTTGGACAACAATCGCATTAATACGGACATTTACAAAGGGGGCTGACAAACCAATCTAGAGTTTTCTTTCTACACATCAGACATTAAAGAGATGAGCCTGAGTATAGCACCTCTTTCATTCTGATAGTGTGTATTCTTCAGCATGACCTAATATTTGACATATTTTTAATGGTAAATGTTTTTGTCTCCCACAGGCCAAAAACAGAGAGCTACTCAAACAGGTTGCAGCATTGTCAAAGGGTAAAAAGTTTGACAAAAGTGGAAGCATATTAACATCCCCTTGAGAAAGTGGTTATTCGTTAAGTGTTTCTACTAAAAATGTAAAATTTGAAAAAAATTCTGTGAAGCCCTTAAATTCTGTGTAGTGAAAAAATATTTTTGCACACCAAATGAATTGGCGTGTTTCCTATTCACTTTTGTAATTGATATACAGCATTTTTTAAGTTGTAAAACATTCAAATAAAACTTCAACTGGTTTGAAGTAACTTTTTAATTATTTGATATCCAGGAACTTTTTTGCCAGCAATAGTATTAAACAGTTGTAAAGGAGTGCATGACTAGTGCTCTTTATAAAATGCAACATGCAATAATAGAGTAGGTATGGTTTTCAGAAGTCAGAACAGCAGGGCTTTTTGTTTGTTTTTTGTTTTACACTATGCTGATTTCATATAAACAGTTTTCAATTCAGAAATAACAAAAACTTTTGAACAAGAAAAATTGTGAACACTGGTTTTTTGGTAATTGTGTTTATACTTCTCATCAACATGAAATAGAGAATCATGGTGCTTTTATTAAATGGACTTCAGAGTATATGTAAATATGTTTTTAAAAGTTACATTGTTAACATTAGTTAGTAAACTAGTATTTTCATTATTGGTATAGGAATTAATGTTTATTGTACAGTATCCAAGGTAAAATGTGTTTGTTTTGTAAAAACTACTGTAGATTTTTACTTACAAGTGCCTTTTTGCCACCTAATGTTTTTATTTATAGGAATGCTGATCTTTTGTACATACGGTTTGTTTTAAAATCATGTTTAATAAATGTTTGTATATAAATGCATATGTACAGAAGCCTACTTCAAAAGGAAAAGTTGCTAGTAAAATGTTTGAGGTTGCATTAAGAACTGACAATGCATTAGACTTGAGATGATTTCGTGGTTTGTTTCTGTGTGATATGGGAAACTATTGGTCATTGAATTCATTGAATTATGTTAATAGTTCCCAAAAGATTTAATTTTAAATCAGTATGGGTAGAATAATTTTATTTTTTATGTCATATGGCTTCATGTTCATATTTTGTGAGTTACATGTTTTATTTTTCTTTAATTAAAATTAAAAAAAAATTTTCTTCAGTGGTCCATATACTGCTTTCTCTATAATATGTGGTTATCTAAGTTAATATTTATGTATACCATACTTAAATTGTAAGTTTAAAGCAAATCTGGAAAAATTAAATATCTTTTAAATCATTCTGTGATTATCTTTGAATAAATTGGAATCTACTGTAAGATTCAGGCACTATTTATAAGAAAATTATATCAGAGTCTTTAAAATTGTCTATAAAAGGTTAAGGGTAGGGTGGGATAGGTTAGGAGAAATTATTGACTAATTACATTCTGATCTAGTGGTTTTCAGCCTGTAATAGAATTGATCTCCTACTTAGTAAATGCCAATTCAGACTTTTCAGTTCATTTTTAAAGTATCAAACATTGCCAGGTATACTGTACAGAGTAGAAAGTCTCCTTCTCTTAGGAATTTATGGGCAAAGATAAATTTGTTTCTAGTAAATTGTTGTTAAATTTATCAGTTTTGAAGATTGGTTTCTAAGAATGTCCTATCCTCTTTCCTCGGAGCACAGGATGATTTTATTAATTGTTTTTAACATGATTCATGTTTCAGTAGATTGTTCCTAAAGTTTCATTTTAAACTGATTTCAAATAATGTTTTATCCAGTTTGAAAACATATAATCTAGGGTAATTTTCAAGTGATAGTAAAATACTGAGTCAGTCAGACTTGGAAAAATTAAACCGGTTTGTTTTTATGAGACCTCATGCAATAATTTTCCTAAATTTAGTACTCTCCACAATGATAGCTAATGCTTTCTTAACACAGATTTTAATGTTTTCAGGATTTGCTAAATTCATAATACAGTCATTACCTTTCTTTAAAATTTATACTGTTTGTATTCTGGATTCATAGCCATTTGTCAATCCACAGTGGTCATTGTGGTTTTAAAATAAACTGTGTAATAGTTCTTACACCTTGTTGGAGCTGCTACAAAAGAAAGGTGCCCCTTCCCCTTTTTTGTAGGTAAGCGGTTAAAAATTGAAATCAGTCTAAATAATTAAGCTTTGTAAATTCGGAAGCTAAAACATTTTAGGGGCTTCACAGTATTTAGTCCTAATTAAATGCCTCTCTTTATTCCATGACCTGGTTTTATAACTTAATTATTTGCAATTGTATAAATTAGTAATGAGTCCCAGTCCTGGATCTGTAGTGTATTGACCTAATGACCTAATATCCTCTCAATGTGGACCTGTAAGGAGATACTATGGTGTGCCGTATATTGTGCTTTTTTAGGCTGCTTTCAGCTATTGATTAGCATTTACCAGTGAGGGTCATTTTGGCTCCAGTTATTTATGTATTAATAGCCTGTGAATATTGCAGTCCTTTTTAGATTGTATTGGTCTAAATATGCATTCTGCAGTGAACCTGTTAAGCTGTTCACATGTATAGACTATTGAAATACTGTACTTGTACACATCTGACCGTTGACATTTTGTACTTTTTTCTAAATCCAATATTTCACAATAAAATCTCATCAAAAACTTTGTATTGGTTTTTTGTTGCTGCAGTTAACATCTTTCCACAGATTCAGTGGCTTAAAACAGCACAAATGGAGTGGGTTGCCACTTCCTTCTCTGGGGGGTAACCTGTGTCTCTTGCATTGCCTGCGTTGGCAGGCAGCTTCTTCACCATTTTGCCACCTGGGAATAGGTTTCCAATATCCCAAATCTGACAAAATACTTGTTGAGAAAGTTTTGGGAAAATATTCTGCTACATTCCTATTTGTCATTGCAAAACAGTCACTATGAAGGTATATTTCAATAACTAGCGAAATTATATATGCAGTTGTTTACTTAGCGATACAATTCCTAAAAATCTGTCTCGAACACACATATGTATTTGTGTTTGAATATATAATATATATATATATGTTCAAAGGATTGGTTAAAAACTATAGTATGTCCATGTAATGAACATTATATGTATATATACATATATATATATATGTATCTAATGGAGCTATAAAAATAACTCAGCTGTTTCTCCAGAAGCTATTTCTCTCAATTGTTAATTGAGAAAAGCAAACTAGAAGAAAGTATGTTAAAAGCAGGTTACAATTTAAGAAGGATAGGGCTCTACACATGCACTCTTGTACACATACAAGTGTCTGCTTATATTTTTTAAAACCAAAGATTTAACCATAATTTTTTAAAAATGGTTATCAATAAGGAATGGGTGTAGGAATAAGCTGGAAGGGACAATACAATGTTGGAAGCCGAAAATCTTTGATTATACCATGTTTTGTTGATTTGACTTTGTAGTCATTTAAGTATTTTTACAAAGTTACAAAACATAAATCAAACAAATGTACCCAAGTATATAGCCAGTTGGTTCCAAAACCTCGCAGATAACTATAATAATTGCTATAAATGCAGTAATTTGTACCTCCCTAGTGGGGTGTGTCCTAAAGTGAAAAAGAACTCCAAAATCATCTTAGACCCTTGACAATCCTATTGTTGGTGACAGTGTCAGCATTCTGAGATTATTGTGTGGGATAAAACACTGTGGAATAAGGCAAGAGAATAATAATGCAATTTTCTAATTCTTTATTCCTTTCATTGTTTAGGATTAGGATTCTTGGCTAAAGAGAAAGGAGATAGAAGTTTGATATAAATACAAGTTTAATATCCTGTTTTTAATTAGAATTATCAGCATAAACTCAAGTTACTTTAAGAAGAAATAGGGATGACCCAGAGGGATGGGATGCGGAGGGAGGTGGGAGGGGGGTTCAGGATGGGGAACACATGTAAATCCATGGCTGATTCATGTCAATGTATGGCAAAAACCACTACAATATTGTAATTAGCCTCCCACTAATAAATGAAAAAAAAAAAAAAAGACGTATTCAGTAGGAAAAGTATAAAAAGAGCCTACAAATCTTGTCAGATAGCAAGGAAACTATCAAGAACAATTTAGTGGACTTGCAAAACATGAGCCAGGCAGAAGATAGCACAATTTGAACATCAGTAGAGAAAATAATATTTGTAGTGGGTGGAAATACTGAGTATGTTTAAAACACAAGGATCCAAATGAGACTAAATGAAGAGACAAACCCTGTGCAATAACCGAAGCAACAATTGCTCACATTGGAGGATGCTAGCAGGCTAGCTCATCATTCTGAAAAGTTGTAAATAATAATTCAGTATTTCCTACAGTTTCCATACAAACTCCCATACCTCTGGGTATGCAAACAGTAAATGAGGGACACTTTTTCTTAAAAAACAGAAAACAAGTTCCACTTAATGAGTGAAAAGGGAATGATGGAATTGCAATATCATTTTGCACCTTCCGAAGAATTAACGAAGATCATAAACATTGATCATGCTTAAAATTGGTGAGCTGCTTAAAATGCACAGAGATGCTTTCTTTGCATCACATGCTTTCTGAGGGAGGCATGTACTACTGCCCATAGAGTCATTTTGCCAAAAAGAATCAAACCTAAATTTGATTGAGCATCTACCAATTTACAGGAAAGAGAACAACGTATATTGTTAAATGACACCAAAGAGATGGTACTGGCACAATTATTTCTTCAGTAATTTATAAGGAGGAAAAAACCGATGGAGGGAAGTTGAAGGGGAAACATACAAGGTGAGAGGTACCAAGAAGGCATCAACCAATCACAATGGGTGAACCTGATCTATAGATCTTAAATCAAAAAAACAAAAATTGAAAACAAAGTTTGTAACATTTATGACACAATTGGAAATTTGAATACTGACTGGTTATTTAATAACAGGAAGGAATTATGTTTACTTTTTAGGCTTTATTGCAGCTATGTTTAAGACACCTACTAAAATACAGTGAAATGACATGTTTGATATTTGATTCAGAACAATATAGGGAGGGAGATGGATGGCAATATAAATGAAACAGGATTGACTGTAGTTGATAATTATCAGAAATGAGCAATTGGTGTATGGCAGTTTATTATATTCTTCAGTTCAATTTTAGTGTGTTATTTTTTTACAATAAAAAATACCACCACCACTACCACCACCATCAATTCTGCTGAATTATGGTGCACCTTAAACAATACACCTTTATTGAAAAACTCAGGGACAATACCAAGAAAAGAGTAGAAATAAGGGAAAACAGACCATCCACAATTCCACTGCTGGGACATTCGTGTTTCTGTTTCACACGTATTCTAGCATTATCTGCGAGGGCTATGATCATGTTACAATATAATTTTAATTCCTTATTTTCATTCTTCCTTTCTCCCCTCACCTTCATCATAAAAGCAGTTCCTACATTATAAAACCATTTGTCGTCATTTCTTAGGCATACATGTACGGCAGTAGAGCCCACTGTTTTTGGAATCAAATCTGGTTTCAAAGCCAACTCTGCCATTTATTAACTAGATATCTTGGGAGTATATCACTATCCCTGAGTCTCAGTTTCCTCATCTGTATCACTAAGAATTTATAGCATTGTTACATTTAAATAAGATAAAGCATTAATATACAAAGCCCTTTGCATAGTCTCTGGCACATAGTAGACATATAACATGATTAGGCAAATTTTACTTAATCAACTAAAATTATTTATTTATCTTTTCAACTAAAACTTTTAAAAGATAACATGAAAACTAACTGTGCCTTTTCAGTTTTCAAGCACATCTTTTGATGAATCAGATGACAAGATTACTGGGATTGATTCATGACTTCATAGTTTTTAACCATAGAACTAATTTTCTTTTATCATGTAAAATCTTATCAAGAGTCCCAATATGTAAAACAAATAAAAGCTGAGACTCTTTGGTTGAAGTCAAGGCAAAAATGATATCCCTTTCATTGTAGGATTCCCTACGGCATGTGTTGGTGGCTAAGAGTCCTTGATAATGCCACATAATCTAAAGATCTTAGTAACTAGAATTATGTCTGAGTTATTGCTAATTTTGAATTAATTGAGACTCTCAATGACTGTCATCTTACTGTACAGGTATTTTCCTTTCAGAGGAATGAATTTTCTATTATAAACATCTTTTATGTACTAGATGCCAGGCACTGTGCCAGTTGCTACAAAGATACAAGATAGATCTTCATTCTCAGGAGCTCACAATCTAGAAGAAACAATCAGATAATTAAGTTATTGCAGAAAGTATGATAAATTACAGATATTCACTAATGATAACATTAAGAAAGGATAACATTAAGAAACATTAAGATAAAACCATTTTTTTAAAAGAAAAACATCTGCATACGAAGACACACGACTTCCAGAACATCACCCTTTTTAATAAATACATATAATTTTTTTCATTTCTTACATAAGCTCATTAAACATTATCTATAATATTATCTGTAAGCTACTGACTCCCAAACTTAGAGCAACAGTCTCTCCTGGTTCTAGACTGTCTAATAATATCATCTCCATCTGGGTGTCTACAATGCCTCTCAAAGCTAACATCCAGAGATATGTGCTCCTGATCTGGGTCCTCAAGTCCAGACAACTCCAGAGCCAGGTCTTCTGCTGTTTTCCCACCTCAGTTAATGGCAACGTAATTCTAGTTGTTCAGGCCAAAATCTTGGGTGTCATCCTTGATTCTTTTCCCCTCTCACTCCATATCTGTCCTTCAAAATTTCTATCAGCTCTAACTTCAGAATAAATCTAGAATCTGACCACTTTTTACCATCTCCATGCCTAGCTGTTGCCTGCCTCAACAGAGAAGCAGAGAGTGATCTTATTAAATGATATCATATCATATCATATTGTGTCATCCTTCTACTCCTACCACTCCAGTGGCCCTCAACTAGGGGTTATTTGTAGTGTTAGCAATGCGTGTGTGTGTGTGTGTGTGTGTGTGTGTGTGTGTGTGTGTGTGGTGTAGTACTACTAACATAGGCTTGTAGAGGCCGGGGATCGGCTGAACATCCTATAATGCCCAGAACAGATAAAGAATTGTCAAACTCAAAATGTCAGTGGTGCCAAGATTGAGAGACCCTGTCCATTCCAAACCCTAAAATGGCTTTTCATCTCAACCCTTACAAAGGCCTAAAAAGCCTTGACATTAACATAAAGCTTTCTACAATCCTACAGCACTTATGGCCCACCAAATGAAGCAGCTACCCCCTCTTCATTTTTAATTCTTTGATTTAAACATTGAATAGGAATGAAATTTATGTAAAGGTTTTACTGATTTTAAATTCCTACTTATGTCCACCAGGGGGTGCGCTTCACTGCTAAATAATACCACACAATTTTGCTGTGCAGAGGCGTCACCCTGCTAAGAGCAAGCATTCTCATAGCTACTCTTTGTGAAAAATAGTCTGGGCATGTATGAGCACACCCTGGTGGCTCTGTCGGTAAAGAACCCGCTTGCAATGCAGGCAAGAGACCTGGGTTTGATCCCTGGGTCTGGAAGATTCCCTGGAGAGGAAAATGTCAACCCTCTCCAGTATTCTTGCCTGGGAAATCTCATGGAGAGAGGAGACTGGCAGGCTTCAGTCCTCAGGGTTGCAAAGAGTCAGACTTGCTTTAAGTGGGATAACCCATTTGCAGAAGCAATTGGTTTTGCACAATTTCCACAACTTTTCAATTCACTCAGCCGATTAGCTCACAAAAAAATGCGTTTTAAAATGTTTGTCTTTGCATGAATTATTTTTGAACTCAGAAGCACTATTTTAAAAAGAGTTACTCGAAAGATTTGTCTTGATGTTTTGTGTTTATGTCTTCCTCTAAAGCCAGTTCTGCTAAAGCACTATGGTCATCTGTTTGAGTCTTCCTCCTCCTACCTGGGAGGGACTCCCTGGAGACCAGACACTTACTTAGGGACGACCTAATGGATCAGGGAGTCGGCAGTCCTAAGTCAGCAGCCCTGCATCTGCAGCTAAGCTGTGTCTCCAGAGAGGCAAGACACGGCCTCTGCATCACTGACCAGGAATGTCAGCGTACCCTGGAGTCCTGGTTGTATGACACACGGCCTGTGGAGCCATCAACAGTGGCCAGCGATCCCGGGGCTGGAGTGCTGTCCTTTGAGTCAAGCTATGAATGTATTGGACGGCTGGTAGCTGACATTTCTTTGTAGAGTTTTTGTCATTTTTGCACATTTCATGTGGCATGGATTTTTTTTGAGAGGGTTGTTAGGCCTCCCTTAATCATTAGTAACGGGACAGGTCTGCCAAGATATCGGGAACTCATGTAGACTGGGCCATTCAGCTTCTATTTTTTTAACTATTATTATTATTATTTTTTTTTTTTTGGCCACATGGTGAGGCATGTGGGATCTTAGTTTCCTATGCCCCCTTGCCATAGAAGTGTGAAATCTTAACCACTGCACTGCCAGGGACGTCTCTTCAGCTTCTCTTGAAAGTCCCTCTTTTTAATAATCTTTAATAGTGCAGCCAGAAAATTGTTTCTCTTTGCCCAGAGAATAACCAACCAAGTACTAGTTCTTGTAACCAGGACGGGGCTTGTGAATTTTCTTAGTGGGGTAAAACCACCAGCTTATATTTTGAGGCTCTAGACCAAATATATTACATGCATTAGCATTCGGAATAATAAATCTGGCATGTAGCATGTTATTTCAGGGTACAGTTTTAGAAATGCCCTGAAAAGTAATGAGTGAACCTGGAAGTCATGATGGAGCAGAACAGGTGTGAGGAGGGAATATGAGAGCCTAGAGTGTAGCTGGAAGGAAAGTGGCGTGTTAGGAAAAGCAGAGTTCAACCAGAAATCAATAAACACCATCGGCCAGTCTAACTACTGCATCCAACTTGTGTTTATATGAAATGATTTTATACAAGTCTGATTGAGTCTGGGGTGATGGCATAGCCACCCTACAGCTGGGTGCCTTTATAGTCAAACTAAAAGCCAAAACTAACAATTGGTTTAAAGAGAATGTATGTGCTGGTGCTGAGACACTTGTCATGTCTGACATGTCTTTGCGAACCCATGGACTGCGGCCCTCCAGGCTTCTCTGTCCATGGGATTTTCCAGGCAAGAATACTGGGGTGGATTGCCATTTCCTCCTCCAGGGATCTTCCCGACCCAGGGATTGAACACATGTCTCTTAGGTCTCCTGCATTGGCAGGCGGGTTCTTTATCACTGAGCCACTGGGAAGCCTATATATACATATATACATACATATGTGTGTGTGTATATATATATATATATATAATATATATAATATAATGAAAAACAGAAAGTAGATCTATTTGAATCTGCTTTCTTATTGCTTTACATCACTTTCAAATTGTCAAGTTCTTTTCTACTATACCTTTTATTAATGCAAGTTGAAGGTTAAAAATGGCTGCGGGGATTCAGAAACTTCCTTGAGAAACCATTCCCAAGCACCTCTCAACAGGAATGAAAGGCTTTTTGTATAATGTTTTCCTTACACCACCTTGTGATTTCCTCCAGCGCAGCAGCACTAGGCAAACAGAAGTCACGATGCTGGCTTCTGATGTCGCTGCCTGCCTGCTCCTGTGCTTACCAAGGTGGCCGTGATTCTGGATCATCTCTGTCAGTGGAGTGGCCTGGCTCCAGACTGTGAATATCTGTGTAGCCGTACAAACCAGGAGGAGAAAAGGGTGTTTGTTAGTGTTTAGTCTCTCCTTTGGGTAAATCAATTTGAGGATGTTGTGATATAAATATTTTTGAAATATAAAGCACTCCACATTCTCTGTGATTTCTTTCTTTTTTTTTTTCCTCTGTGATTTCTAAATCAGCAGTCCCCAACATTTTTGGCACCAGGGGCCGGTTTCATAGAAGGTGATTTTTTTCATGGATTGGGGTGGGAGGTGTGGGTTGGGTGCACTTTATTTCTATTACTGTTCTATTAATATCAGCTCCACTTCAGATCATCAGGCATTAGATCCTGGAGGTTGGGGACCTTTACTCTAAATAACTGTTCCTAATCCACTTGTCTCAAAGCATTTGAAAGGAAGTGCAAAACAAACATTTGAATTAGAAATCAGGCTATGAATTTGGCAAGTGCAAACATCATTTGTATTAGGATGTGAGATTAAAAATCATGATTGAGATGGCAAGATACAGTAGATGGTAGATTCCACAGTGAGATGAGCCATCCTTGGGGACTTGGAAAAGGAGGTAACTGAAAACTCAGGACACAATTCTTTTATTTTTTTTTTCTGAATTGAAGCATAGTTGATTTACAATGTTATGTTAATTTATGCTGGACAGCAAAGTGATTCAGTTATATACATACACATTCTTTTTCATATTCATTCCATCATGGTTGTCACAGGACATTGCGTACAGTTGCCTGTGCTATGCAATAGGACCTAATGTTTATCCATTCTACAGATGATACTTTGCATCTGCTAATCCCAAACTCCCAATCCATCCCTCTCTCACCTTCTGCCCGCTTGGCAACCACAAGTCTATTCCCTATATAGGACACAAATCTTAAACCTCTCCCTACACTGAGGATCTAAAAGGTTGAGAGTCATACCTAGGAGAAGATTTGTTTGGAGAGAGCAAAGCTGTAAACCCTTCTCTCCACTCAAGGAGGTAGATTTGGGGTGTGAACTCCATGAAAAGAGAGGATTTTCAGTGAATTTACTTCGAGAGCTTGGTTTGTTCTCTGCCTCTGGGGAGATAAAACTTCTCCCTAGGAAATTAAATCTGGGAGAGTTGACTGGCTTGGCTAGTTTCTCTGGTGGTACCAACTGAGAACGTGTTCCTGCCTTGAGATTGATTTCCGTTCTCAGAGGTTATTGCATCAAGTGTCTGTGTAGTGTTTCCAATTGTGGGAATGTGACTTAGTCAGCTGGGAGTTGGTCTGAATCTTGTCCGAGAGGACTGCTTTGGATGAGTAGGAGATGAGCAGAGGGGATCCCAGTGAAGGGTCTTCAGTGAAGAGTCAGAAGACACACCTGGGCTTTAAGGCATCCAGTAAGCCACGGGAAACTCTCTTGCTCGTGTTGGGGGACATGCAACATGAAGACCCCCGTGGCCTGATGAAGACGGCAGAAGAGCTCATGAGAGCGCCAGCCCACAGGCGCCTGTCCTGGCACAAGAGAAGGCGTCAGTTGTAAACATTTGCCAAATTCAAACAGCGAAGCCATCTTAGACAAGCATCATTAGAGTGAAAACTCCCGCTCTGTTCCCTGCTCTTGCATCTCCCTGCTTTGCTGCCAGCTGGGTCAGAGACACTGGCAAGCTGGCAGGAGACGATAAGAGGTAAGTGAGGGAAGAGAAGGCTGGGACCTCTCTCCCCACCGCAGTGGCTAGTCCACAGCGGTCCTCAGCTGGAGAGGAGAATGAGTCTCAACATTACAATTTTACAAAAATTTTAAAGACTTTTGTGATGTGGACCATCTTGTAAGTCTTTGTTGAATTTGTTACAATACTGCTTCTGTTTTGTGTTTTGATTTTTGGCCACGAGGCATGTGCGACCTTAACTGCTTGACAGAAGATTGAACCCACACCCCCTTCTTTGGAAGGCAAAGTCTCAACCACTGGACCATCAGGAAAGTCTCTTAATATTACAGTCTTTGTTTTAATTAACACATGAAGTGATAGTCACTCAGTCGTGTCTGACTCTGTGACCCAATGGGCTGTAGTCTGCCAGGCTCCTCTGTTCATGGACTTCTCCAGGCAAGAATACTGGAGTGGGTTGCCATTTCCTCTTCCAGAGGATATTCGCGACCCAGGGATCGAACCCGGGTCTCTTGCATTGCAGGCAGATTTATTACCAGTGAGCCATTAGAGAAGCCCCAGTGAGAATCTTACAGCAGTGAATTCTGAGAGATTCAGTGATCCAGCCACTGCTTGGGGTCCCCAAAAATCCACCTCAGCTCCTGGGAGCTCACGAAGGACTTGCTTCCAGTGAACAGGGCCCAGAATTTAGAGAAGGAAGATCAGCCGGAACAAATAACACTGCACAATGAACTAGTTGCTGACAGGGAGAGAGGAACATTCGAACAAAAGGATCATAAAATACACTTGAAGAACACCCAGCATGTGGAGAGGGAAGAGACTTTCTTGACCCCAAAAAGACGATTTCCTAAGCCAAACATTTGCTGATTGGGACTAATGGGTCTGGAAGAATAATAACAAGAAATAAATCCAATGCAAAGTAGAAATGATGAGAAAATAAATTTTTTTCCTAAGATATATTTAGGAGTCCTGACATGAAAAGTAGTAGTAGTAGTAATTTTAAAAGAAGTCCTAGAAGAAAAAATCAATAAGATATAGGAGCAGAGAATTTGTTGTATTATAGTAGAAAACTTCCCAGAATTATGAAAGACTTGAGTCTGTGTATTGAAAGGAGTCAATGAGTTTCTGGTAGTATTGATTTTTTTAAAAAAAGAAGACATGACTTGGTAATTATAAGGCTGGGGAGAAAAACCTCACAAACTTCCAGACAAAAAGACTTTCCAGAAAAAAAAAAAAAAGAAGTCAGATTTCCTACACAGGATGAGGAATCAGCCTTTTTATTCATAATAGTAGAAGCAACAGCAAGCTAACATCCCAAAAAACTACTTAAAAAAAAAAAGCCTGCAATCTAGGAACCCCACACTAACCAATGATCATTCTGTCAAGATGAAAGGAATTTAATTGTGGTCATGCTAGTAATCAGAGACTTTAGCATCTATCTTCTCCATATGAAGAAATGATTCAAGAAACGATACTAAACAAAGGAATGGAAAAATAAATCAGTATGGAAATGTCGAGGAGAGGAAACAGTGGTGAGAAACCAAGCTTGCAAGATATATTTATTTTAAATCTAATAGATAATATTAGCCTGGGGGGTTTTAATATGTTTAATATAAAAATGAAAATGTTAGTTTCTCACTTGTATCCAACTCTTTGTGACCTCATGGACTGTACAGGCTCCTCTGTCCATGGGGTTCTCCAGGCAAGAATACTGGAGTGGGTTGCCATTCCCTTTTCCAAGGGACCTTCCTGACATTGGGATTGAACCAGAGTCTCCTGCATGGTAGGCAGATTCTTTACCATCTGGGCCATCAGGGAAGCCCATTTTAATAATAGGAAGTGATAAATATGAGCTCTTGAAAAGACAAACCAATGATTCTAACTATCTCAGCAAAGTCTAAAAGTTGGAGATAGGAAGAAGGACTAAATTATTCCATTCCTGAAGTTCCATGGTGAGGAGGCAGGCTGTTAAGGACAGGAAGTGAAAGGGGAATGAGTGTATTTTAAAACTCGGTATCATTAGGATCAGGAGAAAATGGAAAAAACAGAGCACCTAGGGTAGAGGAGAAACCAACGGTATCTCTTCTTCAAATAAAATAGAAAAGCAGGAGCATGACTGAGAACACAGGAAAGGGACTGCAGCCATCAGTGAAATGAAGGGGAGGTGAGACTTGCAAATTAACAGGGAAAAGACTGGACTGAAAGCAGCTTGATCACACCAGCAAAAATAATGAAAAGGCAAAAGGGAAGCCTTATTCAAAACATAACCACAGGAAGGTAGAAATGACAGCAATGTGGAATGGGTCAAAGAAGAGGAAGTCACAAAGAAAAGGACTGTGCCATAAGAATCCAGTATGGGTATATCACATTTATTCATTTATTTATATGCAAAAAATTATGTGGGTATGTACTTTAAATTTTTTTTAACTACTGATCAAGAGATTTTTTTTAATTTTTAGAAGAAAATTCTTTTGCTTTCTGTACATAAAGATAATAGTGCAATCAAAATATTAATAATAAAGATAAGGGTTTGGAAGATCCCCTGGAGAAGGAAATGGCAACCCACTCCAGTATTCTTGCCTAGAAAATCACGTACAGAGGAACCTGGTGGGCTACAGTCCAAAGGGCCACAAAAAGTTGGACAGAATTGAACATGAGCATATATACAAAGTAAATGTGGAATAACAACTTGTGTGCACTGAACTGCAAGGAAAAATGTAATTTGGAAAAGTAATTCCTCTAGACCACTAAAGTTTAATTAAGTCAAAACATTTAAACTAGATTTTGATGATGCTCCTCTTCCCTCCCCACCACTCCTGCCAATATTTTTACATATAACACTTCCTGGCATTCTTTGATGGTGATTGCTGGAAAGAATTTAACTTTCTCTTAACTCAAAGGTAAGACACATCACATGTGACTTAGCACATTGTTACTTACCAAGGCATTAAGATGTGGTCTTTAAGAACCAAGGCTTTAACTGTTTACAATAGCCAAGACATGGGAACAACCTAAACGTCCATATACAGATGAATGGGTAAAGAAAATGTGGGATATACACAATGGACTATTACTCAGCCATCAAAAAGGATGAAATAAAGCCATCTGCAGCAACATGGATGGACCTAGAGATTATCATACTAAGCAAAGTGAGTCAGAAAGAGGATGACATACCATATGATATAACTTATGTGTAGAAGCTAAAATATGATATAATTCAATATATCTATGAAATGAAAACAGACTCAAAGATAGAGAAGAGACCTGTGGTTGCCAAGGGGGAGAGGGTGTAGGGGAGAGAAGGATTGGGAGTTTGGGATTAGTGGAGGTAAACTAATATATATAGGATGGATAAACAACAAGATCATACTGTATGCACGAGGAATTATATTTAATATTTTGTGACAAACCTTAATGGAAAAGACTGAAAAAATATGTACATATATCTGAGTTACTTCACTGTACAGAAGAAATTTACACAACATTGTAAATCAGCTCTTAATACTTAATAATACAAAAAAAAGAACCAAGACTTTAGACGCAGGCACTCGTTCAAATTCAAACTCTGTTATTATCTGACTGTGCAACACTGGGTGAGTTACTTAGCTTCTCTGAACCTCAGTCTTGTTGTTAAAATGAAGGTCAGTCACACTTGTCAGGTTTAAATAAAGCATATAAGATGCTGATCCCATCAAATGCTTGATAAACAGGCTATGATTATTCCTTATAAAGGTAAATGTAGAGGGAAGTAAGCCAGAAAGATAAAGACCATTACAGTATACTAACACATATATATGGAATTTAGAAAGATGACAACGATAACCCTATATGCAAAACAGAAAAAGAGACACAGATGTACAGAACAGACTTTTGGACTCTGTGGGAGAAGGCGAGGTTGGGATGTTTCAAGAGAATAGCATCAAAACATGTATATTATCTAGGGTGAAACAGATCACCAGCCCAGGTTGGATGCATGAGATAAGTGCTCAGGCCTGGTGCACTGGGAAGACCCAGAGGGATGGGGTAGAGAGGGAGGTGGGAGGGGGGATCGGGATGGGGAATACATGTAAATCCATGGCTGATGCATGTATGACAAAAAACACTACAATATTGTAAAGTAATTAGCCTCCAGCTAATAAAAATAAATAGAAAAAAAAAAGGTAAATGTAGGACTGAGTAAGATAAGACACTGGAACTTGCTCACTTGGAAAATCCTTGATAGCCACTTTCTTGTTAATTATTTGTCTCTTCTGAATAAAGAAGAGTGATATCTCTGTCACTGCATAACTTCCAGAGCTAAGTTTCTAGTCAATTGATTATTGAATCAAAGTCTGTTGTGATGTATAGAAAGACATGTGAAATAGGGCATCCTTGGAAAGATAACTTTCTTGTTTTCATCTTAGTTTCCTCAATTTTAAAATGCAATAATACTGCTCTAGCTGTCAGTGCCTGGGCCTGTGAGGATCAAATAAGATCATGATCATAAAAATTCCTATAAATTTCATAAGCTGCCATAAATGTTATTGTTCTTTAAATTTTATTTTTTTTACTGTGCTGGGTCTTCGCTGCTGCAGGGGCTTTGTCTAGTGGTAAAGAACCCGCCAGCTGATGAAGGTTAGATGTATGTAGGTGCTGGTTTGATCCTTGGGTTGGGAAGATCCCCTGGGGAAGGGAATGGCAACCCACTCCAGTATTCCTGCCTGGAGAATCTCATGGACAGAGAACTCTGGAGGGCTACAGTCCGTAGGATCACACAGAGTCGGACACAGCTGGAGCAGCTTAGCATGGTACAGGTCCTAGAGTGTGGGTTTCCGTTGTCAATGCACACGGGCTCAATAGTTGCTGCTCGTGGGCCGCAGGGCACAGGCTCAGTAGTTGTGGCCCGTGGGCTTAGTTGCATTTCAGCATGTGGGGTCTTCCCAGACCAGGGATTGAACCTGTGTCTCCGGCACTGGCAGCTGGATTCTTTACCACTGAGCCACCAGGAAAGCCCGAATGTTATTGTTATTAAAGACCAAGTAATACATGCTCCCTGGGCAGCTGAGCTGAACCCATCGGCATACCTTGAACTTGACACGCTATGAATTCTGCGTGTTCTATGGACTGCAACAAGTAACAAGTCAGATGCCCTTTCAGTGAGCGTCCCCCTGGACCACAAGTTCTCAGGGAGCTCCGGAGATAGCTGTTTTCTTTGACTGCCAGCATCTGCTACTCCAACTCTTCTTCAGTCTTTCTCCCTCCTGTCTTTCTCCCTAGTAATTTTTGTTTTGTTATTTTTGCTTGCTTACTGTTGCTTTGTTTTAATTTTGCTGTGCTAGTGAGTTTCCTGACCTTCCTGGCCAACAGAGGACAAAGAAAGTGCTTTTGGCAATTTTAATATCCTAACCAGTCAGCCAACAGATTCAATTCAATAAATGGGGCATTGAGCCAAGATGATCATGAATATGACTGAAAATCACAGATTTAGGAAGATCCAGTATGTACCAAATTACTTTGTTGAGGCCATGAACCGTATAACACCCTGCTGTGGGGAAAGGCTTTCCCCTGAAGGCAATGGATATTCCCACTGTCGTGACCTGAGATAAGTGAGGACCATGGTCTGGGGGAGGGAGGCCTTTGATTCCTTTCTGGGGCACCGTGTCAGTTTGGTACTGAAAGTGAGGTCCAACTGCTTGCCTGCTCAAAAGCCAATACTCGAGAGGCAAGGCTGGTGGAAAGTTTGCTTTATTTTGGAGGCCAGGAACCAAAGGCCGATTCCCCACTGACAATCAGTGAACAAGAGCTTTTAAGGGGGAGTTTCAAGGGTGCGTAGACAGAGGGAGGAGGCTCCGTGCAAAGCAGCACTGTCAGTTCTGACAGTATCTTGAAACTGATCATGAGGTGGTCTAATCAACATCATCTTTATTGCTCCCATTTCCTTGAGGCCAGTTCTTGGAACTGTGGCAAGCTTATATCATGACTACAGTCTTCTCATCATGTAGTCAACTTCTTTCACCTAGTAGGGGTTTCAGTATATACAAAACAGCTCAAAGGAGATGGCTCAGAATATTATTTATAGCCCTTGAGGAAGAATTAAAGATCTTTGATTTTGTTTAATGCCTAATGGGTGTGAGAGTTGGACTGTATAGAAAGCTGAGTGCCGAAGAATTGATGCTTTTGAACTGTGGTGCTGGAGAAGACTCTTGAGAGGCCCTTGGACTTCAAGGAGTTCAAACCAGTCAATCCTTAAGAAAATCAACCCTGAATATCCATTGGAGGGACTGAAGCTGAAGCTCCAATACTTTGGCCACCTGATGCAAAGAGCCATCTCATTGGAAAAGACCCTGATGCTGGGAAATATTGAAGGCAGGAGGAGAAGGGGATGACAGAGGACTAGACGGTTGGATGGTATCACCGACTCAATGGACATGAGTTTGAGCAAGCTCCAGGAGATGGTGAAGGACAGGGAGGCCTGGTGTGCTGCAGTCCATGGGGTCGCAAAGAGTCGGACACAACCGAACAACAACAACAACAAATGCCTAAACTATTATTTGGTCTTGTTTGATTGCTGCTGTTGCATTTTCTCATTTCTCTGGTTAAACTTATTCTTTGGGTAAAGCTTTTCTACAGACAAAAGTCAGGTGAAGCACATGAGGCAGGGGTCTATCCTGGGTGGGGGGAAGGCCCTGTAGGGTCCTGCTCTGTTTCAAGTTGGCATGGTCTCTGAGGGGTGGGGGACCTGGAGCAGAAGGAGCTGCACCAGCAACAAGAACAACAGGTAAGGAGAGACCTGTGCAAATGAATAACCTCTTTCTCATGGCAAAAGTTTCCCGTGTGGCTCAGATGGTAAAGAATCTGCCTGCCGTGCAAGAGACATGGGTTTGAGCCTTGAGCCAGGAAGATCCCCTGGAGAAGGGAATGGCAACCCACTCCAGTATTCTTGCCTGGAGGATACCATGGACAGAGGAGCCTGGAGGGCTACTGTCCATTCAGTCGCAAAGAGCTGGACATGACTGAAGCTGCCTAGCACGCACACACACATGTGATATACACATAGCATCTCACTCCCTGATGGCTCAGACAGTAAAGAATCTACCTGCAATGCAGGAGACCCACCTCCAACCCCTAGGGTGGGAAGATCCCCTGGAGAAGGGGATGGCTACCCAACTCCAGTATTCTTGCCTGGGAAATGGACAGAAGATGGAATCGCAAAGAGCGGTACACGACTGAGCAGCCACGACTGTCACCTTCAATGCTCTAAGGAAACAAGCATGCAAGGAACAGGGTGGTTATTAATGTTGTATGTCACAAATTACCACAAAATTTAGTCACAAAAGCATTCACCATTTAATTATTCTGAATCCGTTATTCTGTGGGTAAGGCTTTCAGATGGGACCCTCTCTAATAAAAATCAAGTGGAGATGATTCGTCTCTGCTTTATAATACCTCAAGTCTCAGCTGAGAAGACTCAGATTTCTGGAATGACTCAAATGGTAATGGATTGGAATCAGCTGGAAACTTCTTCAACTGTAGGTGTGGTGCCTGCTGAGGTGGTATAAAGACTGGGTTCGACTGGGATTCTCAACTGGAATGTCTACATGTGATGTCTCCATGTGGCCTGTGGCTTCTCCATGCCTCGCATGTTGTGGACCAGCACAGCCACAGTGACTGGAGCTCCCTGGCCATTTATGACCTGGCCTTGTAAGTCACGTTGTATCACTTCGACTATATGGATCAGCAGTCCAAACTCACCCTGATTCAACTGGGAAACTGACATCATTTCTCAGCAGAAGATGTGTGGAAGAATTTGTAGCTAGGTTTAGACCCACCACTGATAGTCACATGTGCAGTAGTCAAATGGTCGGAAACATCAGGGAAGTAAAGCAGAAGCACAAAGGAGACTGACTCAGCTATAGCTGATAAGAGCTAGTAATTAAAGTTGCTCAGTCATGTCTGACTCTCTGCAACCCCATAGACCGTAGTCTACCAGGCTCCTCTGTCCATGGAATTCTCCAGGCAAGAATACTGGAGTGGGCTGCCATTTCCTTCTCCAGGGATCTTCCCGACCCAGGGATTGAACCCGGGGCTCCAGCACTGCAGACAGACACTTTACCTTCTAAGCCACCAGGGAAGCCCGATAAGAGCTATGGCAAGGAAAATAATTTCCAGATACCCCTGCTGGTCGTTAACACTGCTGCAATCCTGGCCCGATCAGCTTGGGCTCAGGAGCTTCAGGGGAAGGGTGTTGAGGGCCCCGGTGAGGAAGCTTTGGACAGGTCACCATGGAGTGAACTTCGGGAGCCCTCTCGACCCAAAGCGGGCTTTGGGCTCTTATGCAGGGAAATTTGTGCAGTGATTATACTGAGGATTTACTTCAATTTGCGAGGTGAAATAATGACACTGTTGTTATGTTAAAAATGGCAATACCTTTTTTCTTTTCATTTATTTTTATTAGTTGGAGGCTAATTACTTTACAGTATTGTAGTGGGTTTTGTACCTTGACATGAATCAGCCATGGAGTTACATGTATTCCCCATCCCAATCCCCCCTCCCACCTCCCTCTCCACCCAATTCCTCTGGGTCTTCCTTTTGTTTTTATAAAGAATCCTTTTTTTTTTTTAAAAGAAACATGCTAAGGTGTATATAGATAAAATAATATGATATTATATTTACCTTAAAATAATCCAGTGAGAAGATGGGGTATAGGTGAAACAAGATTGGCTATATGTTGATAATATGGAAACTATTAATAGTACCTGGGGGTTTACTATACTATTTTCTCTCCTCTTGTGTTACTTCCCCTTATATTTCTTACCACATATCCAGTTCAAGACTGGCTCAATTCTGAGAGGTTCAGATATATTGACCATAATCATTGCTGAAATGGTAATCCCTTGGGAGTTCTTGCCAGGCATAGAGAATGACTCCTTCTGTACTGCTGTAGCTCTGAGCACATCTCCTTAAAATGACTTCATTATATTATAATGATCCAGTTACACGTCTTGCTCCTTTATAATACCTGGAGCTCCTTCAGGAGACTGAGAATCTTGGGAACAGCCACCATCTCCAGCCACCAATAGGGAACGGCTAGGATAAGACATGACATGTAATAAGAGTGTAATAAATAATTCAGTGTTTCTGAATTAATAAATAAATGAAAATGCCATTTAACAAATTAATTAAAATAGTAAAAACAAAATAAAATAAGCATCTAGCCTGTAACTGCCTGGCGGGTAACTGTATTATCCCTTGGAAGTCAATTAAGAAGGAATTGTTTTGAATGCTTCCTTCTATTGCTCTTCTAGAGACTGGAGGGAGAGAAATAAATTTTGGTTAAATGTCATTGAAAGTTCTCTTGTTTTATTAACTGCCCACCTGGAGACATTTAAAGACCTCATTTAATTAAAATGTTCACTTCCAATGACTGGCCAAGAGGCCTTTGTTCTTCCTGAATTGATTAGATGCACCCTTTTGGGTTAAACAACAAAGGCAGAAGTGTTTCTTCAGAAGGTGTCTGCTGATAATAATAGATGTTACCTTGGTCAAAGGCAATAAACCCTGAGTCTCCCACCACCACTGAAGTGTGGCCCACATAGATGGTCCCTGCATGGGGAGCTGGACTCTGAAGAGATGGATAATTAGGCAAGAAATTCTGCTGAGAGACATTTTGAACAAAGTGGGGGACATGGTGTACTACATGGGGGAATCCAGAATCAAGAATGCAAATGAACAAAAGCAGTGAGGCAGAGGGTTGTTGCTAAGTGAAGAGGTGCATACATTTATTTAATGGAAATCCTGACAAAGTAACCATTTAGGATTTCTTTGACCATTTGTTCTTTTCTCTTTCCCAAATCTTTTCAATGATGGAAAGGGATTACTGTGATCTTTGAAGGGGAAGGTTAAGTCTTTTGTAGTTTAATGTGAATTTTACTTAAATCAGAAAACCATTTTGTCTAAAGTATAACAGAAAAAACAGCATTTGACTTCCACTTCCAGATATGATGATGTAACTGAGATTGGGCTTGTTCTCCCACCAAAAACACTAGAAAATTAGACAAAAGTCATTAAACAACTGTCTTCAGACTCTGGGCTTCCCAGGTGGCTCAATGCAGGAGAGGTGGGTTTGATCCCTGGGTCGGGAAAACTCCCTGGAGAAGGAAATGGCAACCAACTCTAGTGTTCTTGCCTGGCAAATCCCATGGACAGAGGAGCCTGATGGGCTATGATCCATGGGGTTGCATAATACTCAGACATGACTTAGAGACTAAACAAAACAGCAACTTCAGATTTTGCATAATAGGCAGTGCAGGACTGTGATCTTTAAGAGGTGGTAAGAAAGCAATGTGGAGTCACTCTTTCAATGACCTCAGCTCACAGAGGGAGAGTCTAGGCAGAATGCAGTGATCCTTTTGCATTGAGGACCCAGAAACCAGTGGCTGGGAAGGCTCAGATAGCTGCAGTTTCTAGGTCAGGGAATTGGACCGTAGGGCACCATGCAGAGAAACAGCACCTGAAACTTGCCCAGAGGTCCACTGGAGCCTATAAATGAATTGTAAGCTTTGCATGCAGAGGATGAAAACCCCTCAAAGCCAATTAAGGAACCACTGCTGCTGCTGCTAAGTCGCTTCAGTCGTGTCTGACTCTGTGCAGCCCATAGAGGGCAGCCCACTAGGCTCCTCTGTCCCTGGGATTCTCCAGGCAAGAATACTGGAGTGGGTGACCATTTCCTTCTCCGATGTATGAAAGTGAAAAATGAAAGTGAAGTCGCTCAGTCATGCCCGACTCTTAGCGATCCCATGGACACAAGCCTACCAGGCTCCTCCATCCATGGGATTTTCCAGGCAAGACTACTGGAGTGGGGTGCCATTACCTTCTCTGAAGGAACCACTTGGGAGGTGTAAAACAAGCAATTCTCAGAGGTCATACTTGACTAGAATCTTTTTGAGTCCCAAGTAGCCAAAGTAGTAAGATATTGAACATTAAATGGGGACTCCAGAAGGCTCACACTTTAGTACTAAATGTAGACAAACCCTAGAGTAAAGGCCACTCTAGACATTCCTAAAAACTTGAAAGCAAACCTCAAAAAGATCAAACTGATCCACAGATAAATTAATTTCCTGCCAAAACAAACTTTCAGTTCAGTTCAGTTCAGTTCAGTTGCTCAGTCGCGTCTGACTCTTTGTGATCCCATGGACTGCAGCACACCAGGCTTCCCTGTCTTATCACCAACTCCTGAAGCTTGCTCAAACTCATGTCCATTGAGTTGGTGATGCCATTCAACCAGCTCATCCTCTGTCATCCCTTTCTCTTCCTGCCTTCAATCTTTCCCTGACTTTTCCAAAGAGTCAGTTCTTCACAACAGGTGGCCAAAGTATTGGAGCTTCAGCTTCAGCATCAGTCCTTCCAAGGAATATTCAGGACTGACTTCCTTTAGGATTGACTGGTTTGATCTCCTTGCAGTCTAAGGGACTCTCAAGAGTCTTCTCCAACACCACAGCTCAAAAGCATCAATTATTCGGGGCTCAGCTTTCTTTACAGTCCAACTTTCACGTCCATACATCACTACTGGAAAAACAAACTTAAACACACTTTAATAAAAACCAATAAAATCTAGGCCTTCAAAGTGTAACAGTCACAATCCCCAGTATCCAGTACAAGTTATTACATGTGTAAAAAAGCAGGACAATGTGACCCATAACCAGGAAAAAGTCAATCAGTAAACCTAGAAATGACAAGAGAAAATTAACATGTAACTGCTTTATAATTGCTATAAAAATATGCCCAGGTATTTAAAGAGAAACGTGAAGTTAGTGTGTGTGTGTGTGTGTGTGTGTGTGTGTGTGTGTGTGTTAGCCAGTCAGTCATGTCTGACTCTGTGCAACCATGGTCTGTCCATGGACTTCTCCAGGCAAGAATACTGGAGTGGGTTGCCATTTCCTTCTCCAGGGGATCTTCCAGACCCAGGGATTGAACCCGGTTCTCCTGCATTGCATACAGATTCTTTACTGAAGTTAGTGAGGGAAGAAATAAAACATTTAAAAAGAAGAAAATGGAACTTCCAGGAATGAAAAAATCAATATCTAACATAAGCATGTTAAAGAATGAAAATACAGAAGATTAGATTGTATAGAAGAACAGATCAGTTAAGTTGAAGATGCAGGAGTAGAAACTATCCAAAGGGAAGCACACAAGAAAAAGTAAATGAACAGCTCCTCTGTGATCTTTCCAAGAATTTCAAGTACTCTACATATGTGTAACTGGTATCTAATATGAAAGGAAAGGGTAGAAAAAGTATTTGGTGAAATAAAGAAAAAAAATTCCAAGTTTGATATAAACCATAAAACTATATGGTCAAGAAACTCAACAAACCCCAACCAAAATGAACAATCACATAAACAAGCAAAACCCCCCAAACTCACCAAGGCTTATCTTAATCAAATTGCTAAAAATCAGTGATAAAGAGATGATCTTAAAACAGCCAGAGGATAAGAGAATATCATATTATATAAGAGAACAGATAAGAAATGTATCAGACTTCTTATTAGAAAGAGTGTGAGCTAATACATAATGGAAAAACATTTAAAACGCTGATAAAAGTAAAAAGAAAACAGCAAACTTGCTAACCTAGAATTCTATATTAAGCAAAAACATCCTTCACAAAATAAAGATGAGAAAAAACTTATTCAGACAAATACAAACAGCATATGACAAGATTATGGACTTAAACCCAACTATATCAATAATTTATGAAATGTAAATGAACGAAGGATCCTAAATTAAAAGACCAAGATTGCCAAACTGGATTAAAAAAAAGCAATACTCAACTCTGTGATACCTGCAAGAAACCTATTTTAAGTATCAAAAACCAGGTTAAAAGTAAAAGAATGAAAAAAATACCAAGGAAAAACTAATCAAAAGAAAGAGTGACTGTATTAATATTAGATAAAGTAGACTCAGAACAAGGAATATTATCAGGATAAAAAAGGGCATTATGATCGAGGCTTCTACTTTATGAATCTGCGTGTTGTACACTACAGAGGAAATGAAACCCAAAATAAGCAGAAGAAAAAGAATAATAAAGATAAGGACAAAAATTATTAAATACAAAGTGAGAGAAAATAAAACTGAGAAAATAAAACCAAAAGCTGATCCTTTGAAAAAATAAAAGCAATAAAATAGATAAGCCTTTAGGCAGGCTGATCAGGAAAATAAAAAAAGATACATCTTACCAAATATCAAGAATAAAAGGATTGGGACTTCCCTGGTGTCCAGTGGTTGAGAATCTGACCTGCAATGCAGGGACTGGGGTCTGATCCCTGGTTGGGGGAGCCAAGGTCCCACGTGCAGTGTGGCAACTAAGCGCACGCACAAGTACTGAGCCCAAGCACCACAATCAGAGAGCCCACGCACCATATGGAAAGAGTCTGCATGCTGCAACTAAGATTAGATGCAGCCAAATCAATCAATCAATAAACAATAAGAAGAATAAAAGAATTTTAAATCCTGCCGCATTGAAAGGAAAATTAGGAAGTATTGTGAACAACTTTATGCCAAAAAATTGACAACTTAAATGAAATAAGCATTTCTTGAAAAGCACAAATTATCAAAACCAACTTAGGTAAAATAGAATGTCTATATAGTCCTAAATCTATAGAAGATATTGCATTCAAAATTAAAAGATTTCCTTTAAAGACTACTGATGATTTGCTAGATTGCTTCATTGGTGAATTCCATCAAATATTTACTGAAGAAACGACATGTTTTACACAAACTTTTTTGGAAAGCAGCAGAAATGTAAGTACTTCTTACTTGTTTTATAAGGCCAGCCTTAGATAAAAAAACCAGACTGAGGCTTTACAAGAAAACTATTGACACATGTTCCTCATAAACATTGAAACAAAATTACAAATGATCAGAAAATGGAATCCAGCCATACATGAAAGAAATAATACAAAATGAACAAATAAGATTTATTCTAGGAATGCAAAGCTGGTTTATATTCAAAAATCAATATCAATCACCATGTCAACAGAATAAAGAAGAAAAACAATATGAGCAACATTACCTGCAGAAAAAGCATTGAACACACTTCAACATATATTCATGGTAAAATATCTCAGCAAACTAAGAATAAAAGGAAACTTTCCAATCTGATGAAGGGAATCTACAAAAAAAAAAAAAAAATCACAGCTAACATCAGACTTAATAGTGAAGGACTCAACATAAGATTGGGAACAAAACAAGGAGGTCTGTTTTGTCAATTCTATTCAATACTTCACCGGTCCTAGTACATGGTCAGCATCTGTGCAATAAAGGCAGACAAATAACAAAGCATACAAATTACAATGGAAGAAGTAAAACTGCCTTTATTCATGTATGACATGATCATATATGTACAAAAACCCTAAGGAATCTATAAGACATCTATTAGAATTAGGTGGAAAGGTCATAGGATAAAAGATAGTATGCAAAAAATTGTATTTTTATATACTAGCCATGAACTGGAGGATCCAAGGAAAAAAAAGTGATTCCAAAGAGTAGGGTAAAATGCATGATGTAATCAAGGATGAACTTAACACTAGATATTAAGACTGTACACTATGAAACTTGAAAACTACAAAATGTTGCTGAGAGAAATGAAAGGACACTTAAATAAGTGGTAAGATAGTGTTCATGAACTGGAAGACTCCATATTAAGATATCAATTCTCACTGACATAGAATTTTACCTCAATCATAGCATAATTTTTGGGGGGGCAGCGGAGAAATTATCAAGTTGATTCTACAATTTATATGAAAATACAAAGGACCTAGAAGGTCAGAACAATTTTGAAGAACAACAAGAGTGGAGAACTTAAACTACCTGCTTTCAAGATTTTTTAAAGCTATGGTAATCAAGATAGCATGGTACTGATGTAAGGCTACACATACTGATCAATAGAACAGAAGATTGTGTGTGTGTGTGTGTGTGTGTGCACTGAACTGACTTTGAAGAAAGTCGTTTTTGCAAATGATGCTGGAACAACTGGGTGTCCACTTAGGAAAAAAGTGAACATTGTACTTCACGTCATTCTCATACAGTACTTTGACATGTTGAATAGACATAAATGTAAATGCCTAAACTATGACATTTTTAAAGGAAAAATATAAGAAAATCTCTGTGAACACGTATTGGCATTTATTAGGAACACAAAAAACATGAAATGTGAAGAAAAAGTTGAAAAATTTAACTTTATCATAATGAAAATTTTCTGATCTTCCTAAGAGAACACTAAGAAAATGAAAAGGCAAGCACAGAAAAAAGTATTTTCAAAATATTTTCAAAATATGTATTTCAATATATATGCATACATATGTGTGTGTATATATATATATATGTAATGGAATAAAAAGGAACAAATGTGAACCAGTTGAACTGACAGGGATGAAGCTAGAGCCTGTTGTACAGAGTGAAGTAAGTCAGAAAGAGGGAAACAGTTATTGTATATTAACACGTATGTATGGAATCTAGAAAAACGGTACTGCTGAACCAATTTGCAGGGCAGGAATCGAGGTGCAGGTGTAGAGAACGGACTCAGGGACACAGTAGGGGAAGGAGAGGGTGGGGCAAAGTGAGAAAGTAGCACTGACGTATATACACTGTCCTGTGTAAAATAGATAACTGGTGGGAAGCTGCTGTGTAATGACATGGGGAGCCCAGCCTGGACTCTGTGAAGCCCGAGAGGGGTGGAATGTGGGGATGCTGGGAGGGAGGCTCAGAAGGGAGGGGGTGTAGGCTGATCTGCATTGTTGTACAGCAGAAACCAACACAACACGATTGTAAAGCAATTATCCTCCAATTCAAAAAAATGTATATATAAATATATATACACACATGCATATATATGTGTATATATGTGGCAAAAACTTGTATCTTGTATAAAGAACTCTTAGAATTCAATAATAAGGAGACAAAAGAAACCAAAGTAGAAAATGGGCAAAAGGGTTAACAGACACTCTACCAAAGACATACAAATGGCCAGTAGCACATGAAAAGACTCTCGCCATCACTAATCATCAGAGAATGAAAGTTAAAACACAAAAAGATATAATCACATATCTACTGGAATTACTAAAATTAAAAAAAAATTGATAATATCAAGAATTGACAATAATGTGGAGTAACTGGAACTCTTGTACATTACTTATAGGAACATAAAATGGTAAGACACTTTGGAAATCAACCTGGCCAATTTTTATAAAGTTAAATACAGATTTGCCACAGGACCAGGATTCATGCCTAGGAATCTATCCAAGAGAAATCAAAAGCATATGTCACACCAAAAATTGTACATGAACGCTCACAAAAACTTTATTCATCAGAGCCAAAAGCTGCAAATAATTCAAATGTCCATCAACAGTTGAATAAAACAAATTATATCTATTCACAGGACTACTACTTTGCAATAGAAAGAAGCAAACCACTGCAATATGTAAAAACATGAGTAACTCTCAGAAACATGTTGAATAAAAGAGAACACACAAAAGTGAATTTATATGAAATTCTAGCAAAGGCAAAACTCATCTGTAGTGAGAAATGAGTGATTGCTTGGGGACTGGTGTGGGAATAATTTACTACCAAGGGGCACACAGGAAATTTTGGAGGAGTGGAAATACATTCACGATGGTAGTAGTTACACAGGTGTATACATTCGTCAAATCTCATTATACTGATTGTACTGAACGTTTAAAATGGGAGCATTTTACTACATATAATTTATACTTCAATTAAGTTGATTTCTTCCTTTTTTGTGTGTGTGTGTGTGACTGTACTGGGTCTTTGCTGTCCCATGTGGGCTCTAGTTCTCTTGACCAGAATGAACCCAGGCCCTCTGTTTTGGGAGCATGGAGTCTTAAGCACTGGATGACCAGGGAAGTCCTGACGTTAATTTTTAAAAAAGCACTTTTCATTGTGAAAGAGGAAGGCCACTATGAAGCATGAGTCCCTGAGATGATGCCTAGTCAGCCAGCGACTGTCATCCTGCTAGCTGTATGCATTGACGTTACACTGACTCAGTATTCAAGGCAGGATGAACATAGCTCCCCGGGCGAGGCTGTGGGGGTTTTGCGTGGCTGCAATTCATCCTGGTCTCTGTGAATGGAAGGTGTGAATGAGATACCCTGAGGAGTGAGAAGAGGGAAGGCCAAAGGGCACAGTCTACCAGGTGGTAAACCGTATCTACCTAGTCGCCCCTTCCACTAGGTCCCAGGGAGATCTGAGTAGGGGGCAAGGCCAGACAAACCTGTGTGTGTGTGTATGTGTATGTGTGTGTGCTCAGTCGTGTCCGGCTCTTTGCAAATCCCGTGGACTGTAGCCTGCCAGGCTCCTCTATCCATGGAATTTTCCAGGCAAGAACTCTGGAGCGGGTTGCCATTTCCTTCTCCAGGCAAACGTGTACATACTATTAATTTTTTGGTAGACTCTTGGCTGGGGCTTCGCAGGTGGCACTAGAGGTAAAGAACCCGCCTGCCAATGCAGGAGACCTAAGAGACGTGGGTTTGATCCCCAGGTCAGGAAGATCCCCAGGAGAAGGGCATGGCAATTCAGTCCAGTGTTCTTGCCTGGAGAATCCCATGGACAGAGGAGCCTGGTGGGTTACAGTCCATGGGGTTGCAAAGAGTCAAACACGACTGAAGTGACTGAGCATGCACACACACACTTTTCGCTGCCTCTGCCTGTTGAGAAAGGAAATCGAAGAAATGCAGAAAAGGGAACAGTGTGTTACATTAAGAGAGAGCCATTGACGTGGAAACAAGGATCATAAGCTCATTACTGCTGTGCTCCTAGCCCTTCAGGCTTTCTTGGTGTTTACCACATACCGGACATTCTCCGTGGACAGATAGATAAACATAGATACACAGATAGATAGTACAGAGATTATATAAACTATATTCAGCCCTCTTGCTCACCCTCGTTATCATCTCTGTCTGATAGTTTAGAAACTAAGATACAGAGAGGCTGAATAATTGGCCCAAAGTCACACAGCTACCAAGAGACATCCAAGATTTAAACCCACACAGGATGGTCCACAGTCCACTTTGAGTTGTTGCATAACTCTACCAGGGGTACTGTGAAGTTATCAGTGCTTTCGAATTTCAGATTCACAAGTAGAATCAAGAGGGCCTTCACCTCAGCCCTCAGACTGAGAAATGTGAAAAAAAATATACCATTCTCTCTTCCCTTGCTCCTTCTCTCCCTCCCTCCCCCCTTTCCTTCCTCCTTTCCTTCTTTCTCTTTTCCTCTCTTTCCTGAGGGTAAATGCCTGTCACTTTTTCATTTAACAAATACATTTCGTGCAAACTCTATGGGCTTGACGTTATACCCACTACAGGGCATTCAGAAGTAAATAAAATGCAATCTTGGATTTCAAAGGACCGGACATTCCCCGGAGGTGACTTTCTGAAAGACCTATAATCAAAGGAGAGTGTTGCACACCTGCTACCCCAGTGCAAAGCAGGTATCAAGGCTGCATGACTTGCACGCACGTTATCAGAAGCCTGTCTGCACATGACCAACTGACGGTCACACTTGGTCCTCCCTGGGTGGTCCTCTCAGCTTTACCATTAAAGCAATTTGAAGCCATAAAATCATTAGGGTTGGCAAGCTTTTAGAGGATTAGTGTTCTAACAAATTGGGTGATTTTGCCCAGCGTGGCTATGGAGGATAACATACTGTGAATTTACTAAGCTCATCTGTGACCAGATTCCTCTGCAGGGTAATTGAAAGTGAATGGAAATGGCTATTTATGTATTCGATGCCATTAGATGTTGCTTTCATCTCTTGATTTTGTCGGATGATGAGTCAAAATAGACACTGAGATCGTTGCCTGCGGGTGGAACTTTGAATGTTCAATTAACTAGGGCCTGAGCGTAGCACTGGTCTTGAAAAGGCAGATGGTGGGGGATGCTGCACTGTTAGGCCTCAGAACTGCCCCACCAGCTGGATGGGGATATATGCCTGCCTTGTGTCTCCTTTTTTAAGGGTTTGATGACCGCTGGGCTGTTTGTGGCTCTTAGCTATATTCACAATCCTATGGTAGTGGTGCATAAAGTTTTCACATGTATGTTAAGAAATAATTTTAAAACCACACACACACACACACACACAAGAGTTCATGGTGAAATACATTTAGAAAGTCAATGCATATTGCAGTGTATTTCAGAGCCCTTACGATCCTTCCAGTAATTGTAAATCTCTAACAGAGGGAAATAATAAAGTTATCAAAGGTATGCAAGAAAGTCAGCATTTACCAAGCCTCCTGGGCTTCCTAGGTGGCGCTAGTGGTAAAGAATCTGCTCGCCAATGCTGGAGATGTGGGTTTGAACCCTGGGTCAGGAAGATCCGCTGGAGTAGGAAATGGCAACCCACTCCAGTATTCTTGCCTGGTGGACCACAATGGGGTCGCAAAGTGTTGGATGTGGCTGAGCATGCACACATCTATGTACTGTTTATTACGTGAAATGCTTTACATAGGTTACTTCATTTAATCCATATAATAATTCTATGGCACATCTTTGTTTTTCTGGCGTTATGGTCCCGAGGCCAGGAATGCTTTAATATCTTTGCCAAGGGGATTATGAGTGAGTGGCTTTGCTGTGATATGAACCAAAGTAGTTTGGTGGCAGAATCCATGGTATTGACCACAATGCTCTATTTTCTTCCTTTAAAAATGTTTTTTTTTTTTTCCCCAAACAGTGTCTTCCTCAAGCAGAATCCCACAGGACACACTTTGAGAAGGACATCCCCAGGATAAAGACAACAAGTATTGCCGCAGCTCAGGCTGAAGACGTTAATGACACAATGATATAGTAATAAGGAAACACAGAACTGAGGTCAGACATTCTGCATCTCCCCCTATTTTGCGCCTTTCTTCTTAGTACCAATTAAATGAATGAGTCCTGGACTTTGGAATCAGACCTGACTCTCCATTTTCCTGAGCGTCAGAGTTGCCTTGTGCTTATCTGGCTCATCCTTCACATTTCTTGTCAAGTATCACAAAGACCCCGACAATATTATTTCTTTAAACGCCCCCGTTTTTGAGCACATGTGATGAGCCAGGCCCTCTGCCAGTTGTGGCATTCAGCGAATTCAGACACAGCTGCAGGAATTTCACAGAGTGACAAAACTGGCTTTGCTGGTAAGCCTGGTTAGGGAACATGGTTTAGAAACAGCATTTCCAGTGGGCCACCTAAGAGTTAACTCCTGGGTGAGGCAGACTTACCCACCCAGGGCTGAAAGGACAGTACAAGCCCTCACTCTCCAGCCTACCTCGTACACTTACCCCAGGGCAGTGACAGAATACCGATGTCTGAGGGCAGTCAGTCTGAACAGGGAGGCAGATGGCGCTGAAGTGAGCGTGTGTGGTTTCTTCCCCTGCACTTCCCAAAGGAACAAGCAGTCTAAATGGAGTGAGGGAGGGCTGTGAGAGACATTAGAAGTTCTTCCTGTGCTTTTCCTAGAAGGAAAAATAGACATTCCTGCTCCTCTCTGGCTGGAAACAAGTAGTGGGGAAAGAAATTTTCTCCCATCCTGGATGTTGCTGACAGGAGACAAAACAGCTAAATGCACAGAGTCTCTCAAGGAGCTCAGAATCCAGTGAAAGAGACAGGCAGACAAAGAGACAAAGGAAATATTGTGAAATGAAAATATACATGAATAGGGGATAAAGCAGAATATGAGAGGTGTGGTCTCAATTTCAACCACTTAAAATTTGCATTGTTTCCTTCTCTCCAACAGGATTACATTTTCATGTATTAGTGTTAATCATTCATTCATTTATCCAACTGTTCATTAATCAAACACACATTGAGTACTAAGCTGCATTGAGCCCAGGAGATACAAGGCTGAATAAGATGAGGTCAGAAACCACTTCCCCCCATAACATTTTTTTATTGTAGTTGGATTATGTAATGGTGAGTTAACTCATACCAACCACTGGTGCACAGGTTATGTGGAAAGTCTGGAAGGAAGCGCCATGCGCCAGGTAAACTTGGGGAGAGTTGTACTACAGAGTTGGGTCACCATCAGAACACTATACTTTGGAAGGGAGGGGAGATGGAAAGTACAGTAACAAATGAGTGAAGAACCTCAGAAATGAGTTTTGGAGGGTCTTCCTTCCAGTTTTCAACTACTCCACAATTTTGCCACATGACAAAAGTATGTCTCTTATTAAGATAGGTTGGTACCTGTAGAAGTTCAAATGAGGTCCCAGGAAAGTCTTAGAACTGAATTGCTAAAGCACTGACTGATTGAACTATTCTGATGTCAAAAGATGTGAACTGGTAATTATTCTATTTGTGAAGGGAAAATGGAAGGATCAAGAACTTGGAGATGGAGAAGCTAAATTAGCCCTAATGAAAGATAATGGATGTAGAAACTAGGGTATCCTAGTTTCCATAAAATCAGATCTGGAAATTAAGAGTGAAAATGACTATAGAAAATTTCCATTACTTGCTTGAACTGAAAGGGAACAAAGCTATTACTTGCCAGTATGAAGCATTGTTTTAGAGGAAAGGATGTGGGTTTTTAAAGAATCCTCACTCTTTAAAAAAAATTAATTTATTTATTTTAATTGGAGGATAATTACTTTACAATATTGTGATGGTTTTTGCCATACATCAACATGAATCAGCCGTGGGTTCACACATCTCCCCATCCTGAACTGCCCTCTAACCTCCCTCCCTGCCCCATCCCTCTGGGTTGTCCCAGAGCACTGGCTTTGAGTGCCCTGCTTCATGCATCGAATTTGCACTGGTCTTCTATTTTACATATGGTAATGTACATGTTTCAGTGCTATTCTCTCAAATCATCCCACCCGTGCCTGCTCCCACAGAGTCAAAAGTATGTTCTTTACATCTGTGTCTCTTTTGCTGTCTTGCATATAAGATCATTGTTACCATCTTTCTAAATTCCATATATATGCATTAATTTAGAGTTTTGGTGTTTCTCTTTCTGACTTACTTCTCTCTGTATAATAGGCTCCAGTTTCATCCATCTCATTAGAACTGATTCAAATGCATTCCTTCTTATAGCTGAGTAATATTCCATTGCGTATATGTACCACAACTTCCTTATGCATTTGTTTGCCAATGGATGTCTAGGTTGCTTCCATATCCTAGCTATTGTAAACAGTGCTGCAATGAACACTGGGGGTACATGTGTCTCTTTCAATTTTGGTTTCCTCAGTGTGTATGCCCAGCAGTGGGATTGCTGCGTTGTATGGCAGTTCTACTTCCAGTTTTTAAAGGAATCTCCACACTGTTCCCATAGTGACTGTACCAGTTTGCATTCCCACCAACAGTGTAAGAGGGTTCTCTTTTCTCCACACCCTGTCTAGCAGTTATTGTTTGTAGACTTTTTGATGGTGGCCATTCTGACCAGCGTGAGATGATACCACATTGTGGTTCTGATTTGCATTTCTAAGCACTGGGAGTTGGTGGTGGACAGGGAGGCCTGGCGTGCTGCAATTCATGGGGTCGCAAAGACTCGGACACGACTGAGCGACTGAACTGAACTGAACTGAATAATGAGTGATGTTGAACATCTTTTCGTGTGTTTATTAGCCATCTGTATGTCCTCTTTGGAGAACTGTCTGTTTTGTTCTTTGGCCCACTTTTTGATTGGAGTGTTCATTTTTCTTGTATTGAGCTTCATGAGCTGCTTGTATAATTTGGAGATTATTCTTTGTCAGTTGTTTCATTTGCTATTATTTTCTCCCATTCTGAAGGCTACCTTTTCACCTTGCTTATTGTTTTCTTCATTGTGCAAAGCTTTTAAGTTTACTTAGGTCCCATTTGCTTATTTTTATTTCCATTACTCTGGGAGGTGGGTCATGGAGGATCTTGCTCTGATTTATGTTAGAGTGTTCTGCCTATGTTTTACTCAAAGATTTTTATAGTTTCTGGTCTTGCATTTAGATCTTTAATTCACTTTGAGTTTATTTTTGTGTATGGTGTTAGAAAGTGTTTTAGTTTCACTTTTTACACATGGTTGACAGTTTTCCCAGCACTACTTGTTAAAGAGACTGTCTTTTCTCCATTGTACTTTTTTGCTTCCTTTGTCAAGGATAAGGTGTCCATAGGTGTGTGGATTTAACTCTGGGCTTTCTATTTTGTTCCACTGGCCTGTATTTCTGTCTTTGTGCCAGTACCATATTATCTTGATGACTGTAGCTTTGTAGTATAGTTTGAAGTCAGGAATGTTGATTTGTCCAGCTTCATTCTTCTTTCTCAAGATTGCTTTGGCTATTCAAGGTTTTTTGTGTTTCCATACAAATTGTTAAATTATTTGTTCTAGTTCCGTGAAAAATACCATTGGTAGACTGATATAGGGATTTTGCTGAACCTATACATTGCTTTGGATAGTATACTTATTTTCATGATATTGATTCTTCCAATCCACGAACATGGTATAGTTCTCCATCTATTTGTATTATCTTTAATTTCTTTCATCAGTGTTTTATAGTTTTCTACATGTAGGTCTTTTGTTTCTTTAGGTAAATTTATTCCTAAGTGTTTTATTCTTTTATATTCTGCAACTTTACTATATTCATTGATTAGCTCTAGTAATTTTTTAGCGGTTTTTTTAGGGTTTTCTATGTACAGGATCATGCCATCTGCAAACAATGAGAGTTTTACTTCTTCTTTTCCAAACTAGATTCCTTTTATTTATTTTTCTTTTTGGATTGCTACGGCTAGGACTTCCAAAACTATGTGGAATAGTAATGGAGAGAGTGGGAACCCTTGACTTATTCCTGATTTTAGAGGGAATGCTATTAATTTTTCCCCACTGAGGATAATGTTTGCTGTAGGTTTGTCATACATGGCTTTTATTATGTTGAGGTATGTTCCTTCTCTGCCTGCTTTCTGGAGAGGTTTTTTTTTTTTTTAAACCATAAATGGGTGTTGAATTTTATCAATGGCTTTCTTTGCATCTATTGAGATAATCATATGTTTTTTATCTTTCAATTTGTTAATATGGTCTATCACATTGATTGATTTGGAAATACTGAAGAGTCCTTGTATCCCTGAAATAAAGTCCACTTGGTCATGATGCATGATCTTTTTAATATGTTGTTGGAGAATCCCCACTCTTTAAATGCTATGGTTGAGAGGGCAGGGGAGAACTATCTGCCCTCTTCCCAAACCCAACTCAGCAGTTTTGATCATGCTCTACTATTTGTAACACTAACACACCTAACACTAACCATCTAACACTAACCACATAACACATTATATAGCTTACTTCTTTACTACAGTTCTTATTTATTGTCTGTATCCCCCACTAGAATATAAGCTCCACAAAGGCATAGACCTTTATTTCTTAATGTATACCAAGAGCCTACATGAGGGTATGGCAACTGGAGGTTTTTAATTATTTGTTGCATGATGAATTCTTTGTCATACTCCATCAAGGAACTAAACTGGAGGTAATTTTGTGAAAAAAAGAAAAAGTACTTTTATGGAAAAATAAAAGTATCCTTTGAAAAGAAGAGTGAGTGAGTTGTAATATAGCAATTCTCAGGGTCTGAATTAGGAATACAAAGCCAGGAAGTGGAAACCAATTTGGTGATTTGGTTTGTACAAACAGCTTCCCACAAGGTATTTAAATAAGAAAACTGCTGCAAGAAAACTTGACATAAAAAATAATATTTTTCCTACCCCTGTGTCAATTATTTTAAGACAAAAATGTTCAGGTGATCTTCATGTCTTGTGATTATTTAATCCCCTATCTTGTGGGAAATCATTGGTTACCATGGTTCATGGCTTACCAGACCCAGGTAAGCCCTATATATCTGGACTATTTAGGAATCTACCTGCAGTGCAGGAGATGTTGGAGACGTGGTTTTGATCCCTGGGTTGGGAAGATCCCCTGGAGGAGAAAATGGCAACTTGCTCCTGTATTCTTGCCTGGGAAATTCCATGAACAGAGGAGCCTGGTGGTCTAGAGTCCTTAGGGTCACAAAGAGTTGCACATGACAAGCAACTGAGTGCAAAGATTCAGTAAAATAGATGGAGGCCATCAGTGAGCTTGAAGGTCTTCATTCAGCTACTGCAGTGGATAAGGCACAGAAAATTGTGCTTTTCTTTCTCAATTTCTATAATCATTTTCTCTTCTGGAGACTGGGTTAATTATGTCATGGCTATTTTAGATTGCTTCTGACTACATAATGTGTGTGCTCCATGTTTTTACATGCAATAAAAGGAAGGTTCATTCTTGGGTCCCTGAAATAAAAAAGAAAACAACAATAGCCAACATTTGTGCAATCATGGTCACCAACTTTATTTCTTTAAGTCATCAACACCAAGTGGTGCTGTGATTGTACTATTATTTGCAAAGACCCAAGACTCAGAATTGTCAAGTTCTTTGTCTAAAAATACACAGCTAGGGAAGTATTCCAGTTGACACTCAGACCCATGTGTTGGAATTCAAAAGGCTGGGCACTCACTCTCTACTGCTCCTAAGTTATTATAGTCTTTATGCAATAATAGTCTGATTGTTATTCTTGTCGTAACATTCTGCTGAACAAATTATAGACTATGGACTCTTGAACTTTATGACACAATCTTTATTCAGAGTAAAATTTTTTAATTGTTAAAATAATATTACAATGTCCAATAGAAGAAAAAGAAACTTTATCTTCCAATTTTATTTACTAGTTTCATTTCTCTAAAAATATACAAAACTTTGAGTTTAGTATCAAGATCAAATCTGAACCGTTACTGTTTTTTTTTTTTTCCTATGCTGCAACTGGAGTAGCCAGAAATAACATGTAAACTTCTAACCTTTTTTCACCTCACCGCTACCAGTCTCTAATGCCATAAAGGCCAACAGAATAGGATTATTGTGTGATGGAATCCAACAAGAACTCCCTTTACAAGCTCTGCTTGAGTAATTATCTATTCTAATAATGTTTTACCATTAGGTAGCTTTAATTTTTTGGAAACTAAGGAAGCACAAGTCATTTAATCTTTCTTATGTTAAAACATGCATTTTGAAATGTTCTGAAAGAGCATCTATTCTGATAGGAATTATTGTACATTTTTCAAATTCTGCTGTATGTATTTATTCTTGCCTTGGTGCAGTGCTGATTGCTGCCCTCAGATCCAATCCTTGCCCTGCCCCTGCTTGGGTGGGCTGATCCCTGTTGGCTATTTCCTAGGTTCGTGTGTCAGCTGGCTTCTGTCTCGGTGTGGTCAGTGGCAAGCCCTGAAGGAGATGGAAGGATGAGAGAAATTGAGATGTCAGAGTTTAATAGGGATCTATTAATTAAACTGTTGGGTTTCCCAGATGGCACTAGTGGTAAAGAACCCACTTGCCAGTGCAGAAGACATAAGACGCGTGGGTTTGATCCCTGGGTCAGGAAGACTCCCTGGAGGACAGCATGGCAATCCACTCCAGTATTCTTGCCTGGAGAATCCCCATGGACAGAGGAGCCTAGAGGGCAACAGTCCATGGGTTCATAAAAATTTGGACAGAACAACTGAAGTGACTTAGCACACATGCAATTAAACTCTTATGGTTTATCATAGGATATTGAATATAGTTCTCTGTGCTACACAGTAGGAACTTGTTGTTTATCCATCCTATATATACTAGTCTGCCTCTGCTAATCCCAAACTCCCATTCCTTCCCTTTCCACCTCCCTGCTTCATACCCACAAGTCTGTTCTGTATGTCTATGTGTCTTTTTCTGTTACATAGATACGTTTGTGTTGTTTTAGACACCAAATATATGTGATATGATCTGATATATGTTTTAACAGGATCAACTCTGGTTGCTGTGTTGAGAAAAACTGTGGAAAGCAAGACAGAGCCATTAAAAGATCTCTGTTACACCCCTGACTTCTCCATTTCTCTCACCCTCCCATCTCCTTCAGGGCTTCCCATTGACCACACTGAGCCGGAAGCTGGAAATCCATTGCTATGGATTGCAATCAGGGTCAGTGATGGCTTAGATGAGGGTGTCAGCAGGGGAGGCAGTAAGAAGAGGTGGATTCTGGATGTAATTTCAAAGGAGAGATGATGAAATTTGTGGAAAGATTGAATGTGGGGTAAGAGAAGAAGAAAAGAATAAAAGTGATTCCAAATTTTGGCTTATGCAACGAGAAGTATGGAGCTGCTGTCAGCTGAGTGGGAGAGATAGCAGGTGGAGCAGGCTTTGTGCACGTGTTCAGTGTGAGACACCTGTTGAGCATCCAAGTAGAGATGAGGATCAGACAGTTGGACGTTGCGGGTTTTTAGTATAAAGCTACCAGACTGAGTGACATTACCAGTGAAGCAAGGGAGAATAGATGAAAGGAGAGGTTCAGGGACATTTGCGTGTCAATCATACTGCATGGATTGCTAGCCTGCCCATGCAAGACAGAAAGGAGAAACCACCAACAGGAAGAAGAAGATGGAAACCTCATGGTGGGCAGATCAGAATAGGAGCCTTGTTCGCTTGTCACTTCCTTTCCTCCCTGACTCAACATCAGAGGAGGACAGGAAGCCAAAAGAGGTGGGGTGAAAGGGGGAAAAGTCAACCAATGTGCCCCTCACCCTCCTCCAAGTTTCTAGAGTCTAGTCTAGCCTACCAGGGCAGAGAGAAAGAGGACTGAGAATCAAAGTTGAGAATGAAGTCAAAGGAACAGCACTCAGTTTTTAAATCCACAATGTGACTATTTGAATAACTGAAAGTGGCTACAAAGTTATGGAGTGGGAATGAGATACCTGAAGGGAGCCTGCTCCCTAGCTTGGAAACTGATGTGTGCTTTTGTGACTAATCCAAACTTGGGTCCACTTGCCTGCCCGCGGTAAACCTAATCTACTGACAACAGGTTGTAATGAAGGAAAGTTCAGTGTTTAGTGCAGGGTGCAAAGCACGGAGTCCAGGTAGCTAGTGCTTATAAGGCCCGAACTCCCCAAAGGCCTTCAGGGAAAGGGTTTAAAGACAGAGTGGGGGAGGGTGGTTGTGGAGTGTGTGATTTTTATCTTGTGGACAGTCTTCTGATTGGTTGGTGATGAGCTAATCATGAATCAACATCATCAACCTTCTGGTTCTGGCCGTCTGGGGTCCACATACTTGTGGGCAACATGCAGTTAACGTCTTCCACCTGGTGGGGGTTTCAGTAGGATATGGCTCAGAATATTATCAATAGCCCTTGAGGAAGAACTAAAGGTCCTTGACTTTTATTAATGATTAAACTGCTATTATTTTGTCTTGCTCAACTGTTTTCCTTTCTTTCTGCCTTCTCTCTCTCCTCTGATTAAATTTAGTCTTCAGAATTTGGGGAAGGTCTAGGAGGGTAATGTTTTTCTACAGAAAAGAGGCAGGTGGAGGACTTTGGGAAGGTGTCTGTTACAGGAAGTCCCCATAGGGTCCCTGCTTGGTTACAGGGTGAGAACATAGTAAATATTAAGACTTACTAGGGAAAAACCTTTCAGTGTTCACAACCTGTGAGAGACTACTCATGAAACAGGCATATCAGTGTCTGATGCTATGAGATCAACAAGAGATACAGCTATGGACTTAAATTCACTCACCTATAAAAAGAAGTAGGTTGGACAACATGATAATCTCTAAGGTCACTCTCAAATCTCAAATTCTGTCGTTTGATTTGAAGCACCTAAGGTCAGTGTTAGCATACTGGCTGGTGTGAACCAATATTTTGCCAGTGATTTTTTTTTTTTCTCTGAAACTACATTTATGATAACAGGGTCTGAGCACTTCAGTAAGAGTGAAACTAAAGAGCTTTTTAAATTCAGTTACTACAATACTTTTAAGATTCTGCTTTTAAGGCAAGCATTACCAATAATAAGGAGCAATGTAATTTCTACCCATATGCATCTCAAGCATATCAATGAAATTTTAGTTTATGCAGACACTTACTTTACTGGGTTTAATGAGAATCTAAAAATAAGAACTAATGTCCTGTGTGGAGATAAACACAGTAACAGATTTCTTTGACACAGAGTTCCCAACATTGAGGAACACATTTTTCTAACTCATACTTTGGCCTCCTTAAGCCCTCAGGTTACTCTCTTCTAGCAAACTCAATGACAGATGTGTTCCAGAAATTATTCCTGTAATTCTTCCACATTAGTGTAGAAATCAGCTAAGGTTGCAGAATGCAAATCGATGATTTTACCATACAAAATTTATTCCAGTTTTCCTCCTGGGAAAAACCTTGTGATTGAAATACACCAGTTTTTGAGCATATTTGAAGCCCATTTTTCAGCTGCAAATATGCAAATATTAAAAACTGGGCAGCAACTAATAGTCATGGTATCTGAGTGACTATGTTATAAAATATATAAAACATGGCATCTGGGTGACCAAATTATAAAAGAAGAAAAGCTATCTGAAATTGACTCTTGGAATTCATTGCTATTTTGAACAAACTTTTCCCCTAAAATTTAGAGGATAGATAAAATTACCAACAATAAGATTTTGGGGAAGCTAGGTGTATCATTTCAGTGCAAAACAAACAAACAAAAATCTGATCTGAGATACTTATACAGTCTTGTTTATTTGGCAGGTGCGGACTGACCACCTGATTGGAATTTTCATAGAGATGGAGGGATGTAGAAAAATGCATCTCAATCATTTATTCTTTCATTTAATAGGAACTGAGGTGAAATTTTCAACTTTAGTCAAAAGTTGTAATAAAATGGTAAGGCAAGCTGCTTATTTCAGTAAATTAGAAATGGTTAAAAAGTATAAATTTAATAGTTTTTATCCAGAATATTGAGATGTTGTGATGCTTTTCCTGTCTTGTATGGTTTTTAAACTTTTATTTCTGTATATATTACTTAAAAATTCTAAAAATGTTGTTTTATTTGGAAACAAAAAATGTGAATATTATATATATTACACATTAATAGTGGTAGTAGCAGTGAAAGTCACTCAGTTGTGTTTGACTCTGTAACCCCCATGGACTCCAGCCTGCCAGGTTCCTCTGTCCATTGAATTCTCCAGGCAAAAATACTGAAGAGTGTTGCCATTTCCTGATCCAATCCCAGGGAGCAAACCCGGGTCTCCTGCATTGCAGACAAATTCTTTATCATGTGAGCCCCTAGAGTAACCCCATAGCTTATATATGTGTATATACATATTATATATACATAGATATATATGATATTAGAGGAGGGAAAGTGGAAGCAGTGACAGGTTTTATTTTCTCGGGCTCCAAAATCACTGCTGATGGTAACTGCAGCCATGAAAATGAAAGATGCTTGCTCCTTGGAAGAGAAGCTATGACAAACCTCAGTTCAGTTCAGTTGTCACTCGGTCATGTCCAACTCTTTGCAACCCCATGGACTGCAGCATGCTAGGCTTCCCTGTCCATGACCAACTCCTGGAGTTTGCTCAAACTCAAGTCCATCGAGTTGGTGATGCCATTCAACCATCTCATCCTCTGTTGTCCCCTTCTCCTCCCGCCTTCAATCTTTCCCAGTATCAGGGTCTTTTCCAGTGAGTTAATTCTTTGCATCAGGTAGCCAATGTATTGGAATTTCAGCTTTAGCATCAGTCCTTCCAATGAATATTCAGGACAGATTTCCTTTAGGATTGACTGATTGGATCTCCTTGCAGTCCAAGGGATTCTCAAGAGTCTTCTCCAGCCCCACAGTTCAAAAGCATCAATTCTTTGGTATTCAGCTTTCTTTATGTTCCAACTCTCACATCCATGCATTACTATTGGAAAAACCATAGCTTTGATTAGATGGACCTTTGTCTGGAAAGTGATGTCTCTGCTTTTTGATATGCCATCTGGATTGGTCATAGCTTTTCTTCCAAGGAGCAAGCATCTTTTAATTTCATGGCTGCAGTCACCATCTGCAGTGATTTTGGAGCCCAAGAAAATAAAGTGTGTCACTCTTTCCATTGTTTCCCCATCTGTTTGCCATGAAGTGATGGGACCGGATGTCATGATCTTCGTTTTTTGAATGTTGAGTTTAAGCCAGCCTTTTCACTCTCCTCTTTCATTTTCATCAAGAGGCTCTTTAGTTCCTCTTTGCTTTCTGCCATAAGGGTGGTGGTATCTCCATATCTGAGGTTATTGATATTTCTTCTGGTTGATTCCAGCTCTTGATTCCAGCTTGGGCTTCATCCAGCCTGGCATTTTGCATGATGTACTCTGCACATAAGTTAAATAAGAAAGGTGACAGTATACAGCCTTGATGTACTCCTTTCCCAATTTAGAACCGTCCATTGTTCCATGTCTAGTTCTAACTGTTGCTTCTTGACCTGCATACAGATTTCTCAGGAGGTGGGTAAGTTGGTCTGATATTCCTCTCTCTTTAAGAATTTTCTAAAGTTTGTTGTGATCCACACAGTTAAAGGCTTTAGTGTAGTCAATAAAGCAGAAGTAGATTTTTTTTGGAATTCTCTTTTTTGTGTGTGCATACTGAGTGCAGCACTTTCATAGTATCTTCTTTTAGGATTTGAAATAGATCAGCTGGAATTCCATCCCCTCCACTAGCTTTGTTCATAGTGATGCTTCCTAAGGTACACTTGACTTCCCACTCCAGGATGTCTGGCTCTAGGTGAGTGATCACACCATCGTCGTTATCTGGGTCATTAAGATCTTTTTTGTGTAGTCCAATGCTGTAAAGAACAATTTTGCATAGGAACCTGGAATTGACAAACCTAGACAGTGTATTAAAAAGCAGAGGCATTGCTTTGCTGACAAAGGTCCAGTAGTCATGTACGGATGTGAGCGTTGGACCATAAAGAAGGCTGAGTGCCGAAGAATTGATGCTTTTGGATTATGGTGTTGGAGAAGACTCTTGAGAGTCCCTTGGACAACAAGGAGATCAGACCAGTCAATCCTAAAGTCAATCAACCCTGAATATTCATTGGAAGGACTGATGCTGACATTGAAGCTCCAGTGGTTTGGCCACCTGATGCAAAGAGCTGACTCATTGGAAAAGACCCTGATGCTGGGAAAGATTGAAGGCAAAAGGAGAAGAGGGTGAGAGAGGATGAGATGGTTAGATGGTATCACCGACTCAATGGACTTGAATTGAGCAGACTCCGGGAGATAGGAGACAGTAAAGGACAGGGATGCCTGGCATGCTGCAGTCCATGGGGTCACAAAGAGTCAGAGATGACTTAGCAACTGAACAACAACAACAAAATATATATGCATATATTTTTATCTCCATATAAATATATATATTTATGGAGATAGAGAAAGAAACAAAATATGACATATATGAGCATCTAATATGTACAACTTCCTTATATGGTTCCTCACAGTAAACTGTGAGATTATAGCTTTACTTACAGATGAGGAAGCATGCTCAACAAATCTTAGAAAGTTGTTTGAGATCACGCAGCTAGTTAACGGTAGATAAAGATTGATTTTTGGTCTATTTGATTTTAATCTCATGCTCTTTTCACACTGCTGTTTCATCCCCTTTCTGCAAACCTGCTAAGGAAGCAAGACAAATCTACAAAAGAAATGAATAAGTGATTATTTCTTTTACAAATGAATTCTCACTCTGGATTTTTTTTTTTCAGTGATTAGTGTTTAAAATAGTATTTGCTTTTATATGCAATTCACTGCATAGAGTTTTCAGGAATGTAAGTATTACATGTATTCTATGGAGTATTACAAGTATTATTTGTATATATATAGTGTCACCCAATACTTATATATATGTGTGTGTGTGTGTGTGTGTGTATTAAGAGTATTCAGTTTTCCAGGTGATGCTAGTGGTAAAGAACCTGCCTGCCAATTGTGGAGATGCAAGAGACATGGGTTCTTTCCCTGGGTCAGAAAGATCCCCTGAAGGACGTCATGGCAACTCACTCCAGTATTCTTGCCTGGAGAATGCCATGGACTCTGGAAGGAGTCTGGCGGGCCACAGTCCATGGGATCACAGAAGAGTCAGACATCTTAGTGACTGAACGGCAAAGTATTACATACTATGAGACATGTCCTTTAAAATGTATGTAATAGGGCTCCCTGGTGGTCCAGTGGTTAAGGATCTGCCTACCAATGCAGGGAACTTGGGTTAAAACCCAGACCTGGGAAGATCAAACGTGTCATGAAGCAACTAAGCCCATGTGCCACCACTTTTGGGTCCATGTTTTTGAGCCCACGAGCGGAAACTACTGAGCCCACACACCACAGCTGCTGAAGTCTGAGCTCCCGAGAACCCATGCTCCGCAAAGGAGAAGCCACCGAGAGAAGCCCGCATGCCACAGCTAGAGGGTAGCCCTCTTTGGCTGCAACTAGAGAAAGCCTGCACGCAGCCGTGAAGACCCAGGGCAGCCAAAAGGAATTCTTTCATTAATTAATAAAATGAATGCAATAGATGTGTTCTGGGCTTCAAAAGCTCCATGTTGCTATATTACATTTGTATTACTTACTGACATCGCGACTAATCCTTTGAAGAGAACAGAAATGATGCTGAAAGGAGACCATATATGTGAGGCATCAGGCTTGTCATAAACACCAAGGTTTATTAAATCCGTCCAGTGCGTCAAACAGTGCTCAGGCCAGGGCAGACAAATGTACAAAACAACATCTATACTGTCAAGTCCCATGAATAGCATGGCTGCAAGGTAATAATCAGAGATTTCTATAAATACAGAGATAGAGAGATAAAGTCACACATTTCTAGTGATGCATTATACATCATGTTTCCCCAAGCCACATTGCATAAGAGGTAAGAGGATCAGGATATCAGTACAAATATATTTCTTTCTCTCTGCCTCTTCACTTGACTCCTTTAAAACTGTTACCGATTATTTCTGAGCTGTCCTTAGAGAGAGTCTTACCATAATGGACATGCACAAACACCATTCTACTTTTTTCCAGCCACAGCTTCTCTGCCTAGGGTAGGGTCTGCTGCCAAGTTTACCAATGCCAAAGAGCAGATGCTACTGCCCAGGGCGCTTGCCTTGGCTCCCTCCTACCTCCTGCCCCTAGCCTTTCCTGATACTAAAGCCATTTCATTGTGCAAAAGTCACCGATGGGGACAGCTTTGGTGCAGAAATCTCATGCTGTGTTCTTCTCTGGCCTGTGGCGAATCCCTCTCCCTCTTTTGTATCTCATTCCTAGCCTCTGTGTAACTCATGTCCTCAGGCTTCTTCTGTGGATAGAAATAAAGCTACCTTAGCGCTTAGCATGTGCTTCGCTCAGTCATGTCTGACTCTGCAAACCCATGGACTGTAGCCCGCCAGGCTCCTCTGTCTGTGGGGTTCTCCAGGCAAGAAAATTGGAGCGGGTTGCCATGTGCTCCTCCAGGGGATCTTCCTAACCCAGGGATCGAACCCCGGTCTCCTGCATGGCAGGCAGATTCTTTACCCTCTGAGCCAAGAATGTCCAAAATTTTCCTTTGTCTTCATTTATTGAACTTTAGTAACTTGGTAGTCCCCACCCATGTCTGAGTATCTTAAGTATGGGAATCTGAGAGCGTTTCTGTACATGCAGAAAAAAGTCTGTTCAGATTTTTCTACCCTTTGAGTCCTCTCTAGACGTGCGTTTCTATTCTCCAGTCTCTTCCCTCCAAGCAAAGAATGCTTAAAAATAGAGCCTTCAGAATCATGAGCCCCAGACACACAACTGGATTCTGTGCAGCACCGAGTCCTTATAATAAAAATGTCCATGTTTGGCTTAAACAAAGCTAAGTTAGTGTCTCTTACTTTCAACAAGAGTCTCAACTGAAACAAGTGTGGAAGGAAGGAGTGGTTTGTTTATCTCTGAACACGGTTACTTTTTCTGCTCTGAATCCTTCCAGTTCTTCAGAATTCCCAAGATTATCCCCAAGCTCTCCATTACTAGTTATATCCTACAAAATGAGTCTCTCTCAGATGAATTAATGTTGAGGGCTTAACTCATTTTTCTGATGTGATTTGTTGTCAGCATTAATTAACAGAACAGATTGTTGGGTAATTTCCTTTTCCTCTGATACTACGAAGTTTAACATTCTCAGTCTCATTAATATATTTATGTGTTTTATAAACAGTTAAATTGAAACATGTTCTTTTAATAAACAACTCTCCGTGCAGCTGTACTGCAAAGAGTATGGACTTATAAAGTCTAGTCCTGGCTATACACTGGGAGATCTGTAATTTGGTCCCAGGCAAGGAGGTCCATCATTTATTTGTTGCAAGCCATTAAGTCAGGCATTTAGTATCCCCAAAATTATTTCACCACCTTTAAAACAGATGACAGATGTTGTGAAAAGGGCACTGTTATGAAAAGGCAAAGTGCAGGGTATTAATAGCAGAAATAGTAAACAGAAGACTTCGAGAATACTCTCCCAGTTTCTTTGTAGAAGATGTGTACAACTTTTTCTTACTTGAGACCTTTTCATAATACTTTTGGAAGTACTACAAGAAAAATATTTCGAATAGTATTCAAGCTAAAATTAGTAGAGAAATAATGATGTATTTGAATGAATAAATATTTTTGGCAGTTGTTCAGTCACTAAATCATGTCCGACTATTTGCAACCCCATGAACTGCAGCATGCCAGGCTTCTCTGTCCTTCACCATCTCCCCGAGTTTGTGCAAACTCACATCCACTGAGTCAGTGATGCCATCCAACCGTCTCATCCTCTGTCACCCCCTTCTCCTCTTGCCCTCAATCTTTCCCATCTTCAGGGTCTTTTCCAATGAGTAAGTTTTTCTCATCAGGTGGCCAAAGTATTGGAGCTTCAACTTCAGCAACAGTCCTTCCAATGAGTATTCAGGGTTGATTTACTTTAAGATTGACTGGTCTGATCTCCTTGCTGTCCAAGGGCCTCTCAAGATTCTTCTCCAGCTTCCAGATGGAAGCTGGAAGGTACAAGCTGGAAGGCAGAGGAACCAGAGATCAAATTGCCAGCACATGCTGGATCCTAGAAAAAGCAGTGGAATTTCAAAAGAATATTTACTTCTGTTTCATTGACTACACTAAAGCCTTTGACTCGTGTGGATCACACCAAACTGTGGAATATTCTTAAAGAGGTATATTTGAATGAATAATTATTTTTGACAGTATATAATATATGTTTCAGGCTTCCCAGGTGGCACTAGTGGTAATGAACCCACCTGCCAATGCAGGAGTCATAAGAGAAGTGGGTTTGTTCCCTGGGTTGGGAACATTCCTTGCAAGAGGGCATGGAAACCCACTTCAGTATTCTTGTCCGGAGAATCCCATGGACTGAGGAGCCTGGCAGACTGCAGTCCATAGGGTCACAAAGAGTCAAACATGACTGAAGTGAATTAGCACATGTGCATGCAATACATATTTATGAATTTATTAGAATGAACTAAGAATATGTATTTGTCAAAATCTTCTTTGTAGTGTTTCTTGTGCTTCTTTGTAGTGCTTTTTTTTTAGTGCTTGTTGCAGGTGATATCTTCTCTAGATTTATTACAATCAACCTACCTAAACAGTTGTTAACTCAATCACATTTTAGGATGGGGACAGGGGAGGCAGGGATAAAGCTTAATTCTGTGTTTACTCCAGGGCTGATGATGATATTAATATGTCCAATTTTTCAATAGGTGCTAGACACCATCATCTGAATTAGATTAAAAATTAAGATTAACCAGGCAAGGGATTTGGGACTTCTGATGATTGTTCACCTGAGAACATTTTCTTATTTGACATTCCAAGTATTGCTTTCTCCTTTCACTCCTATCCTAACAACACCTTTTTTGTCATCATTTTACACACAGCTATTGTGTGTTTGTTGAGCCCTTTAGTTCGGTTTTAGCATCCTTGGAATTACTAATGCAATACAACGTCACGTATCCAGGATATGATTGTGACTCAATTATCTAATACATGTAAAATGACTAGAAAAGTGTGCTCATATAACATCAATGTAATTTAGCATGGGTTTCTTTCTATCAGGTCAATTAATTTCAATAGAATATACCACTAAACATATTGCACTGCAACTACTAGCCTTTATTTTTATTCAATATAAACACATGGATTCTTCTAATTATCAAAAAGTCTGAGTTAGTGGTACACAAGCCAATGAGGTAATGTCTCTTACATGCAGTGGTGCCCTCTAATTTTTTCTCTTTCTCTGTAACATATTCCCTGCTTCCAGAAATAAATTGGAAGAAACTTCCTTTTGCCCTCTGCAAGATAAATTGAGCTTCCTTGTGTGAAAGCAAAGCAAGTAGAAAAAATAATTTTTTCCATTTTGGGCAGATCTGTTGAGTTATAGTGTCATTGCACAGCAGGCTTTTATAGATAAGAAAGTCAGGTGAGGAGGAACAGGGGAGTTCTCAAGGAGAGAGAAGCATATTTGGGGAGAAAGGAGAAAGCATACCTGGCAAGACTGTGATTTGTGATCTACTTGAGGAAAAGGAAGACAGCATTTTGGGACAGAACATGGACTAAGGGAGCTGACTTGTGTAAGGTTTTAGTTGAGCCTGAAAGTAGACATCAAGTGTGCCTGGCAGTTTATAAAATCACATTTAATCTTCATACCAACTCTGAAAGGTAGGTATTATTATCTAAATTTTACTCATGAGGAAATTGTAGCTCAGGGAATTAAATGACTAATAAGGGACAGGATGAGGAATTTGCTGCCAGATCTTCTGATTCTGTTAGATCCGTTCAAGTCCTGCCTACCCTCGCCTTTCATAGAGTCTTCTTTGTCATCAACAGAAAATGTTTGCTAGCTGAATTAAAAGTCAGCCTGTAGCTCTGGGGCCAGAGTAAAGGATAAAGGGCATGGCAACCCACCCCAGTATTCTTGCCTGGAAAATTCCATGGACAGAGGATGATGCTTCCTCCTCTGGGATCAGTCTTAAGACATCTATACACATCAGTAACCATTAGACTTTATAAAATGCTCACAGCATAGTCTCTGTCTCTCTATTTGAGTATTTGCTTAATGTCATCACTTCAAATTAGACAATAAGTTCCTGAAAGCATGAAGTAGGTTTGTTTTGCTCACCACTTTATAGGCAATGCAGCCCAATACAATGCAGGAGCATAGTAACATTTGGATAAATTTAAAATTATCCAATTATCCAGCTATGGATAATTTTAGAAATAAATGTTCTTTTTAGAACAGTTTTATTGATATACAGATTTATTGTGAAGATGGTACAGTCTTCTCACATATTACACTTTCAGTTTCCACAATTATTAATGCCTTACATTAGTGTGGAACATTTGTCACAGTTAATGAACCAATATTGATACTATGGGCCTCCCTAGTGGCTCAGATGATAAAGAAACTGCCTTCAATGCAGGAGACCTGGGTTCGGTCTCTGGGTCAGGAAGATCCCCTGCAGAAGGGAATGGTATCCACTCCAGTATTCTTGCCTGGAGAATTCCATGGACAGAGGAACCTGGTGGGCTATAGTCCATGGAGTCACAAGGAGTTGGACATGACTGAGCCACTAACACTCACTTTCAGTTTTCATTGATTTCATTCAGAAATCCTGTGAACTCTAGTTTTCTTAAAATCCAATATCTGTTTAATTTCCAGAATCTCATCTGGAAATTGCTTGCTGCAATCCATGGGGTGGCAAAAAGTCAGACATGACTGAACGACTGAACGATAACATCTAGGATACAACATTACACTCAGTAGTTAAGTCTCTTTATGGCTGTGGCAACTTCTCAGACATCTCTGTTTTGAGGACCTTGAAAATTTTGCGGAACACTAGCCATATATTTTGTAGACTATTCCTCAGTTGAGATTTGCCTGATTTTTTTTTTTTTTTCCTCATGCTTGGATTAGGTTATGTGTTTTGGGGAGGATGACCACTTATGTAGAGTGTCTCACTATATCATATCAAGGGTACGTACTATCCATGTGACACTGTTGATGTTATCTTTGATCACCTGGCTTGAGGCAGTGTTTTTCAGGCTTCTTCACTATAATGTTACTCTTTTGTTTCTCCCCTTCCATTGTACTATTTGGAAGAAAATCATTATGTGAAGCCCACCTTTAAGTAGTGGAAATATGCTGCATTTTCTGTAGGGTGGAGTATCTACAAACATTATTTGGAATTTTTCTGCTCAGGAGATTTGTTTCTACTCTACTTACTTATTGATCTAATCATTTACACCAGTGTGAACTCACGGATACTTACTTTATGCTTTGGGTTAGAATCCAATGCAACATTTTTGTTTTCTGAAATTATTCCAATGTTTGTCATTTGGAACTCTTTCAGTTGGCTCCTGTATACCTTTGACACCCCCCCACCCCTCATCAGTGCAGGGTTTTGTTTTGTTTTGGGTGCTTTCTGACACTACAAGTTGCTCTAGGTTCATTTTTTTGTATTTTCTGTGGAAGTCCTAGAATCATCTATTTCTGCAAGGAGTTCTCATTCCTTTCATTGGAGAATGGTATTAGAAACCAAGATCTGGACACTAGAAGTTCTCATGGCTGTTGGGGAGTTACTGCTTCTAAGTCCTCTCAGATGACAAAGCAAGGAGATATGTGTCTGTATTCTTACCAGTATTTATACACATATCTATAAATATTTTTATATGCAACAATTTGTATCCACGTTAAGCTAAATATTAGCTTATACTGATGCCTCCAATTCTAACTTGTTACCACATGTACTGTTCTAGACTTTTCCCATTGCTTGTCTGTAATCTTCCACTCCAATAGTGAGAAACCTGGCTTCCATCGTTTGCTATCCATTGACATGCTGATTCAATTCCAATATCTATTAGTGGTTTTAGAATTGTTAACCTATATTTCATGAGAAACAAGTTTATCAACTATAGAACATGTAGAACTCTTTTAGACTTACAGGCTCCAGTGATTTCCAATGTTTTTTTGGGACAGCACCCTAATTCTTCACTGTCTTCATTGAGGTTGTTTCATAAATCTGTAATATATTTAGATTCCTTTGTCACATTATAAATTCAATCCTGGGATCTTCTGACCTCCAAAATTATTTTTAAAATATTTGCATACATTAAGGTTGAACATTGTGTTGTAATGTTCTGTGGGCTTTGACAGATGTGTAGTGTCACATATCTACTGTTTCAGTATCATACAAAATATTTTCATCACCCTAAAAATCTTTTGCATTTCACCTATTCAACCCTACCCACTCACCTCCCACCTGAATATCTGGCAACCACTGATCTGTTTAATGTCTCCATAATTTAGCCTTTTCCAAAAAGTCATATAACTGGAAGCACATAGCATTTTTTTAAACCACTAAATGATATTTCATTGTATTAACAAGTACTGTTTGTTTATCCTTTCCTATTGAAGAGCATTTTTGTTGCTTCCAGTTTTTGGCAATTATGAATAGAGCTGATATAAACATTAATGTGCAGGTTTTTATGGACATTGTTTGCACATAAGTGGGGTAAACACCTAGAAGCACATCTGCTAGTAAGATTATTAGTTTTATAAGCAACTGTCTTCCAAAGTGTATGTCCCATTTTGTATTCCCACCAGCTTTAAATGAGAGTTCCTATTGCTTCACCTACCTCTGTGCACTTAGTATTGTCAGTATGTTGGATTTTAGCCATTTGAATAGGTATGTAGTGTTATCTCTTTGTTGTTAACGAATTTTTCACAGGGAAGAGTACCATTTACTCATGTTTCCTCTAAATATACAATTTACAAATTACCTTCTGGACCAAACCCTTGTTTTACAAATCAGCAATTTGAGGACCAGTTACTTTTCAAAGTCCCAGGATCATCTGGTAGAAGAGAAATCACACCAAGGCTGTTAGTGGGGCCATTTTCTACAATCAAAAAACAAACAAACAAAACAAAAATTGCTCTTTTGTAAATAAGGTGGGGAAACAGTGGAAACAGTGGCTGACTTTATTTTTCTGGGCTCCAAAATCACTGTGGATGTTGATTGCAGCCATGAAATTAAAAGACGCTTGCTCCTGGGAAGGAAAGTTATGACCAACCTAGACAGCATATTAAAAAGCAGAGACATTACTTTGCCAACAAAGGTCCGTCTAGTAAAGGCTATGGTTTTTCTAGTGGTCACGTATGGATGTGAGAGTTGTACTATAAAGAAAGCTGAGTGCCGAAGAACTGATGCTTTTGAACTGTGATGTTGGAGAAGACTTTTGAGAGTCCCTTGGACTGCCAGGAGATCCAACCAGTCCATCCTAAAGGAGATCAGTCCTGGGTGTCCATTGGAAGGACTGATGTTGAAGCTGAAACTCCAATACTTTGGCCACCTGATGTGAACAGCTGACTCATTGGAAAAGACCCTGATGCTGGGAAAGATTGAGGGCAGGAGGGGAAGGGGACGACAGGGGATGAGATGGTTGGATAGCATCACCGATACAATGGACATAAGTTTGACTAAACTCCGGGAGTTGGTAATGGACAGGGAGGCCTGGTGTGCTGCGGTTCATGGGGTCACAAAGAGTTGGACACAACTGAGCAACTGAACTGAACTGAACTGAACTGAATAATGTAGTTAAGTTTGTTGGATAGAGCTTGAAGAAGTCACATGGCAAGAGATGTTTTTTTGAGAAACAGAAACATGAACTGTAAGCATGAGCAGATCCCTTGTGCCAGGCATTACAGGGGCTCAGGTGATATGGGGCCATGTTTCTGAGGCTAAGATGGAAAGTCATTGAGTATCTGATCCTGTTAACTTTTTACTGAGAACAATTCTACTTCCTGACTCTATGATTGCATCTTTTTTTAAACCTAGAAGGATTATTGCAAGTCCATGGGACACTGGAAGGGGAAATATATCCCTCAATCCTTTATATTTCCTGTTTGTAAAACAAAAATATGGAATAAGAACACCTGCTGTTTACCTAGATTTTTTGTCTGGATATGAGAATCTTGACTGCAAAGTTCAGTGAAGCTTCATTCCAGTCCAGAAGTCTTGATGTAACAATGTATGAGGAAATTCTTTATCTTGGATTTTATTAAGAAAACAGAATTAATCTGTGGTTAGTGAGTCTATATTATAAGATGAAAATTATATGAACTTGACTATACAGCTAATATGAACAAAATAGTAGTATATAACAAACTAAAAACCCTGTTCTGGAAATAATTCTGATTCCTCCATCCCAAGGTACTGGTGAAACCCTCTGGTAGACATGACCAAAAAAACCATTTTTGTTTTAGTTCTTTATCCAGGGCCTACCTTGCTACTCATCTGTGCCTCACACTCTTATGTCCCAGACTCCATGTGCAGATAGATTACTTTCTTCACTGGTTTTACATCTAATTGCATAGAATTTTCTGTATTTGTATTTGCAATTGCCCAAAGTGCAGATGCTGTGTTCTGAGTGAAAGATGTTTATTATCCCTAGCTATTTTTTCATGTAATTGCTCAGCCATAATCAAATCTCTGCAAGACACTGGATTCAGCTTTCCCTATTGCTTTGCACATGCATGTTCTGATGTACACTGGCCTGGTGATTTTTGCTTTGTGGAGGGAGAGAGCTGCCGCTTAAGTAGGGATGACCTGAGAAAGTTCCCCAAAGGTAGAGAATTTGTGGATTCTTTAGACTGATCAAGTGGGCATTAGTAATTCCCTGGTGTGGCAGTTGGAATGGGAGCTCCCAGTGTTATTTTTCCCTACCCAGAATTGGCTGGGGGGTGGCCCTGTGTGCCAACCTACTTTTAACAGCAACACTTCCTAGAGGCAAAGAATGCCAACTGTGTTGAATCATTTTGGGATCTGTAATTTCTGTATACTTGTCTGACCCGAAGACATGAGATGGATCTCAGGAGCTTGGCTGTAAAATTTGCTGATTTTATTCTCTTCTCTTTCAACAGATGGAAGATTGGGGTGGTAGAAGCCCAAGGGTTCTCCCCCAAGACCTCACTCTTGCTTCAGGATTCTCAGGTCCTCTCTCTTTTATTCCCCTAAAGATCTTCAGAGTCAGGCAATTTAGAGTCACATTGATGTTGCCGCATACCCGCAATGGTGTGGGATGGATAGAGTGCCAAGAAGAAATTTCCTGAAGGAGGAGGCAGTTCTTACTTACAAGGTGTGGTTTTAAGAGACTCTAAAAATCATTTCTGACTCCTTTACTCAAACATTTCCTTTCCTGATCCTGCCAAAGTTCTTGGAATGTCCCCAAATCACCTGCTCCTTTGGGTTTGGGTGCTAAAGTCTTGTGAAGTACATGTGCTGCATGGGTGTAGGAACCACGAAAAACTGAACTCAGATTAATTTATCAGTTAAGCCATAGTAATTTAGCAAGGGGATAGGATACGCCTGAGGGAAAACGATGTGAGAGAGGTGAGATTTGATACGGGAAGAGAAGTGATTCTTACCTTGGGTGGTTTTAAATTCCTTAGAGAGTTTTCAAAGACCTTCTCCCCAGAAAAAAAATACATACAATGGAAGTGACTTTTGCAGCTGAGCATGTTCAAAAGTCAAAACTTAGAGGCAATGTTTTGCTTGAAAAGCCCTTAGCTAATCTATGAAGAATCATATAAGTGGTTTTGAGGTATTTTGCTTTTCAGTAGTTTTTATGCATATTGGAATTTGATTATCATTGATCTAGACCAAAAGTGGTATAAAAAGAATACATATATTCTGATATCTGGCCCTACACAACATTCCGCCTTTGAAGTACCTATTAAACTTCAAAAGGAGAAAGGGAGTGTCAATTCTTGCCTGCAGGGTATATTCCGTTCTGGTTTGGACTATTGAGCCACTATAACCTTAATGCATGCTAATAGGTTTGTTTGTGGTTGAAAGTTAAAAGTGATTAGTTGCAGGTCTAGATTCTAACACCAGAATAGAAGTTAAATTTGCTGTTCGCCTGAAACCAACACAAAACTGTAAATCAACTATACTCCAATAAAATTTTTTTAAAAAAGGAAAAAAGTCTGTATACTCTAGAACCCATAAAACTGAAACTGGTTTGCTAATGTTGCATTCAAAGGGAAACATGAGTACAGTGTCCAATGTTTTAATATAAAATAAAAAGCATTCATCGCCCCCCAAATTTTTGGACAAAATGAGGCTCCACTGCACACACACGGCTAACTCCTGTTTCAGAGCATTTGTTGTTTCAGGTGCTTGAGGGGATAGAAAACAGAGCGGCTGGGAAGGGAATGGGAACGGAAGGTGATGAGAACAGGGCAGGGAACAGAGAGACAGCAGGGAAGGGAGAGAGGTGCAGAGGATTGTGTTAAAACCCCTCTGCTGACCTTGGATTTTTCCTTGGACCAGCCCCAGCTGGAGACCTTTCTCCTTTGTAAAATTCCCTTTGCTCTCTTTTCTTTGCTTCTCTCCACCCACCCCACCCCCCTTCCATATGCTTAGAGTTCTCCCCTGGCTTCTTAGCACTCAGCAAGTGAAGCCCAAAGGAAGTTCCCAGTTGAATCAAGGAAAAGCATCAAGCAATCTTATCGCAACTTCCCTGATTCCTCTGGGTTTTTTTGTTATTAATTTTCTTATGCAGTGTTTCTGTGAGACAGCTGTGTTTTCAGCTGGAGAAAAGCTTGTGACCTAAAGGACAGGGAAAAAAATTGCCATTAAAAAAGGGAGCGGAGAATCTGAAAAGTCAGGATTTCTTTAAATAGTATCAGCTGTAGTCAGTTTCCATATTTTCTACAGCATCTTGCCTGGCTGAACAGAAACTAGATGGCCATTCTCTCTAGTCTGATGGTTTCCAATTTCTTTTTTTGGAACAGGGTCATGAACAACAAATTTCTTAGTATCTGGAGTTCATAAATGTGTCAGTTGGGAAGTTAATAAGTGATTTAGGAGCTCTGGTCACTGCAAAAGCTATAATCTTTCTATTGATATGTAAAGACACAGCTCTGCTTCTGACCCTATTTCCTCATTTGATAGGAAATAAAAGGGAGCCCATATGATTTAATTTATTGTTTATTTATTGTCCAGATTAAATGAAATGATGTAGTATGTAAATCATAATTTAGCACCTGCAAACAGCTTGGTACATGTTAGTTTCACCTTCCTTCTCTGGGCATATATCTCTGCACTTGACAAGTTTCTATTCCCATCAGAACCTAGGGCCCATTACTCAGAACCCTAATATGTGGCAAGAAACAATAGGACACATGTATTTGTGCTAAAGTCACTGGGGAATATTCTAATGTTACACACGGAAGCATGGCCCTGGCTGGCTTTGATAGTCATTGCAATACATTTCTATCCCTTTAAGTTATTTCTCAGGTTAAAACTCTCCTGGTTTTATGGACACATGTCTCCACCTGATCAAGATGGAAAATTTGTGAGATCCTTTGCCACATATGTAATCTGCAAACTAAAGGATTTTGTAGTCAAATTGCTGTATTTTAAAATTTTTATCACAAATATGGGGCTTCCCTTGTGGCTCAGCTGGTAAAGAATCTGCCTGCAATGTGGGAGACCTGGGTTCGACCCCTGGGTTGGGAAGATTCCCTAGAGAAGGGAAAGGCTACCCACTCCAGTATTTTGGCCTGGAGAATTCCATGGACTATACAGTCCATGGGGTCACAACAAGTCGGACACCACTGAGTGACTTTCATTTGCCACATATGTAATCTGCAAACTAAAGGATTTTGTAGTCAAATTGCTGGATTTTAAAATTTCTATCTCAAATATGGTTATGCTTTCATGCAAGTTCCACGAGTACAAAGTTTTTTCCCTTTTCTTCTTTTCATTGTAGAATCCCAATCTCCCAATCACTTAGTGCAGAGTCTGACACATAGTGTGAGCTAAAAATTATTTGTTGAATAAATGAATGAATGATTTTGTCTAAGCAGCCTAATGAAAGAACCAATCCAGACTCTGCCTCTCTGGAATGTCTGAGACTATTTAGAGATATTCTCAGGAGTGCTGAGAAAAAATGCTTTTGGGCACCTGCTATGTGTCTGGCATTGTGTTGGGCCCTTGGGGTTTTAGTAAGGCAGCCATATCCCCTGCCATAAAATGAGCATATAGCTTAGCTGTGAGAAGATATTATATTACAAACTGAATTCTAGAGGACTGGTTTATGAGGAAAAGAAGGTCCAGAGTGTTGTGGGGGCACTGCAGAGGGTCACAGTCTGTGAGCAAAGGCAAAGTTTCTAAAGCAAGTGTTGGAAAACATGAAAACAGCTTGAAAACTTAAAAAAGTATTTCAGGTGGAAGGTACTATTATTCAAGTTCTTATGATTATTAGCTATCTGCTCTTTACTGGTGCTCTGTCTATTTCTTGGGATACAGAGGGAGGAGCATAGTTTTTCCAATGTATATATGACCCTGAGATGCAGCTAAAGAACCAAGCCTGAATAGGACTGCAAGCCAGTTGTTCTAAAATTCTTCTTTTGAGGAAACATCTGTCTCTCTTTCGGGATGCCAACGATCACGTGGGCCTTCCAGCATTAGCATCTTTTCCAGCCATCTGCAGTGTTTGCCTCCCCCCCACACAGGCTTCATCACTGCACACAAACACTCCTCTTTGCCCAAACTTCAGTACCAGGCTTAACTGTGAAAGATTCTGCAATATCTCCTTGAGACCACCTCAAAGTTTCTTAATCCATGCATCTGTTCCCACAGCATTGCAGTTACTTTATTTACAATATATTTATCACCTTTTTAGTTCATGTGAACGCAAGGGAAAACACAGGAGAAAGACACTATTGTTTGTAGATGTTTTTATTTTTTGGTTGTCATTGTTTTTCTTTAGTCAGAGGCTGGAAGACAGCCTGAGATGACATTTGGTTTCATTTCCTATTAAGCAATCACATAGGCCCACTTTTAAATCAAATCTCCTACTTTTAAGTCACTTAGAGACGATGAAATTCTGTAGGTTTCTCTGGTAAATTATTCCAGGGTAAATAAAGCTTGTTTTCAAAAATGCCTTTTACATTTAGTTCAAGTATTTCTCATCACCTCTGAGGATAAGTGCTAAGTTTCAGAGGTGTAGTAAAGAGCTAAGGTCTTGGAATTAGGCGGATCTTGGTTCAAATATGTCCCCTGCTTCAGATGAATTGTGTGACTTGAGACAATTACATGACCATTTTGTATCCTGGTTTTCCCATATGTTACCTGAAGAAAATAACACTTAGATAAAGAAATAATATCTGTAATCCTGACATTGACCTAATTTCTCTTACACGATGAATGTTTGATAAATAGTGCTCATCATTTTTTTTCTGTGTCAGTGTCTAATTATAATATATTTGGGAGCAGGAATCATGACTTGTCTGGGTTTATATGCTGCACAGCCCTAGACAGCACTGTGGATACAATAGATACTCAGGAATTACATATAAATGATTAAAAAAAAAAGATAGTAAGTGGAAGAAACTACTTGCTCTTCTCTTAGTTAGGTCCATGACAGGGCAAATCGTTTGTACTTTTGGAATCCTAATTTCTTCATTTGTAAAATTGTTGCTTCATAAATGACCTTTTGCAATTGAATATTTCTGAGGAGTATTTATTCTGTGTTATCAGCACTCCAGAGAAGGATGTTGTTTAGGCAAAATTTCTGAGCCTAAGAATGATTTTTTATTGCTAATATGATTTTAAATACTTTCATGTATTTTATATAGCTACATTTTAAAACGTCTTTCAGGGGAAGTGTTAGAAATTTTGTCATATTTTCTTGATTAGATTTGAGATAAATGGAGGTAAATGTTAAGTTCCTGTTCCCTTCAGTATTATTTCACGAACAGAGTAGAACCAGTATTTAATATTGGTTGCCAAAGTGAAAGTGAAGGTGGAGGAAGGAGGTCTAGGAGCAAATTCTAGAACAATCCACTTTATCTGTTGTTCCGGTGACTAATGGCTTCAGCTTTCTCCCTAGAGTGTTTCGAAAGCTCTTTACAGGTTGTTCACCTTGACTCTGCCCAATATTCTCAACCTCAGCTAAATGAAACTACATTTTATGACAGCTTAGAAGCTGCAGAAATGTAGCTTATGAAGCCTGGGCACAGTTCTTCTTAGACAATGATAAATTCACACATATTCATTTAACTGTATTGATTTCTCAGTATTTTAGATGGACAGAGGATCGAGGTGTGTGATGGGGAGGAAGGGGAAAATTCCTCCCCATTGCTTCTTAAATAGCCTTTGGAGTTTCTTTCTACACTTGACTCTTTTCTTAAATGTTGAAGGTTCCAAAATGAATATTAACTACATCACAAAATTCTAAGAAAATGAATTATTTTGTCAGTTTTACCTAAAACTCTTATCGATTCCCAAAGAGAATCCCAAACCTTTAGTTAAGTGGATAAACCATTAGGTGAAGAAAGGGGCATGTTGGTCTCAGCATAATCTCATCTGATCCACCAAACTGCAAATCTCATGGAGTTAACAGTATATACACCCATGCTGACGGAGATACATCTCAGTAATACAGAAGTATTAGTGATACATAAATAGGAACAGGTAAATAAGACTTTATCCTCATGTGTGTAGACTTACATAAATCTAGTTTTGTGATATTCTACAATGGAATTATGCTTGTATTTATTTCTTTGACAGGTAGGTGGCATTCCGCAGACTTTTGGATGGACTAACTTGTAATCTGGGAAAATTATTTGTCTAACTTCACATTAATTGATAACACCAGTGAGAATAAAATGTAGGTTACTTGATAGAATTTCACAGTTTTGTTCCATAAACACTAGATCATATCTTTATATTCAGCAGTTTGACTTTATGCCAATGAAATCAACAGAAAGAAATCCAAACTTAAGGAAATTTCCATGTTGAATCAAACAATTGTAAACAAGTGATTTTTTCTTAACTTTCTAAATACTATGCCAGTGATTTCATTGGATATAGAGTAGAGTCTTTCCTTTGAGAACTTCCTTTCCCACAAACTGATTAAAAATATACAATCCAGGAAATCCTTCTGGTACAAACTGGGGAAAGTTGATATAAATGAAAATAGGTAACATGAAAACAGTGGGTAGAATAAGACAAATTTATTTGATAAAATATCATAAATAGTTATGAAAGGCACAATATAATTCAGAGCCCACTAACATTTGTTTTGATATCATTATTGCATATATTATCTTGTTTAGTGTTTACATTAAACTAGTAAAGTAGCTTTTACTACCCCTCAATGCTCTTTTTTGAAGATAAGGAAATGGATTCAGGGAGAAGTTACTTCATAGCCCTAAACAAGTATTTGGTGTGTGTGGGAACCCAAATTCAATTCTTGTTCCATCCAGCTCAGTGGTTTTCCTCTTTTTGCTGATGACTGCCAACATTTTCTCAGTCAACAGACCTGATGATTTTGGTTCATCCATAGCAGTTTTCCTTTCTGAGGTGGGAAGGTAAGAGTTTTCCCTTGAGATTCCATCAGAAACTGTGTATGGGTAGATGTATGTAGTTTGGAAAAGATGCCAGCAATAATTCTACTTCCCTACCACACACTTCAATTGACATTCTCTGTGTTCTCTTACACCTTATACCATGATGGTTTTGTTTAAATCTATTGATTTCAGAATAAAGTGTCTTACAGATCTCTTATTTAATAACTCTGCATTATTTTTTTTTGTATAAATTTACCAGGCAATAAGTTTCATAGACTATTTTTGGGTTAACATATTTCCTTCTCCCAGAAGTAAATCTTGAAATATGTGGGGCAAGAAACTCTTAACATATAGTTATGTTAAGGCTTAAATACGGGAAAAAACCCTGTCAATTCAGAGGTTATAATATGAAACTGGAAATCTCTGCTTATTTCTCATCTAGTGAGAGTCTTTGACCTTGCCTAGGATGCATTAACTAGTAGGAATCATTCCATCAGTGCTCACTCTGATACTCACATGCTCGCTAACATGCTTACAGGATTGGGGTGTAATTCCCTTCCCCACCCCTGTACACACAGGGCCTTTATTTCCTGGCCACGGTCATCAGTGGTCTCCCTTGAGGCTCTCCACCCCAGCCACGTGCTGCATTGCCCATAATCCCCTCCCTTCCTCTATGGCATGTTGGCCAAGTTACATCCATACTTAATGTTCTGTTGTGTTTTTTACTGGCTGCCTTGGGATTCCGTCACAGTTTCCTCCAAATGTTGTTTTTTCTTTTTTTCAACTTGTTAGCAAAATGAAGTGGTGAACTTTATGCTGTTAAACTGGGCATAGGAAGAATACAACACTAGAGGATTAGGACTATGTTGTTCATTGAATGTAGGTGCCCTGAGCCATCTGGAGGGCTTCCCAGGTGGTTCAGTGGGTAGGGAACACACCTGCAATGCAAGAGATATGGGTTCAGTCCCTGGGTGGGAAAGATCCCCTGGAGGAGGGCACGGCAACCCACTCCAGTATTCTCGCCTGGAGAATCCCGTACAGAGGAGCCTGGTGGGCTACAGTCCATGGGGTCGCAGAGTCAGACACAACCGAAGTGACTGAGCATGCGCACACTCCAGCCGTCCGGAAATAATGTCAAGTAGGTTGAGTTCTATAGCTTTATCTTCAGTCTTTATGACTCAAACTGCCTGCTAAAAGGAACATTTCTACTTTCTCTCCATGTTGCTGGTTTCAGGATCAAAATTATATCCTTTCAAAATCTTTGGCCAATTTGGATTTCATGGAAAGCATAGCCATTTCAGGTTTTACCTGAGGGAAGAGAGCAGTCACTTTTCTTAAAAGAGCTGCTGTTTGTCAGGAGCCAAACCAGGAGAGGGGTTTTTCACAGCTGGCCTTGATTGTTCTAAAACTCATGTTGGAGCAGCTGTGAGTCAATGGCTCTGCTTCTAACCTCAGAAATCAAATGAAAGAAGGGAGTCCTATATTTTATATATTCATCACTATCTTTTTATTGTTTACTGTCTGTTCTGTCTGGGCTATAATGTTAGCGGGATGATGGAGTGACTGAGCCCACAAATGATGTAATTTCAGGAACCGATGTAATTTCCAACCTTTTTCAAGGTATCTGATATCTTACATTGAGAGCCCTTCTCCTGGGACTCACCTCAAGAGTTCCATAGAAAAGTGCAAATACCACTGGGAGGTATTGTATTTTAAGACTTATACATCTTTGCACTTAAAACACCTTAAGGCAATGTCATTCCACACCTGAGGGATATTCATTGACAACTAGCTGAAAGCAAAAGAACAGGAAAAACAGTGCATCTCACAATTTGCCAGGAAATGGTGCTAAAACAAACCAAGGACAAACTTTGTCAAGTTCACACATTCTTGGCCCTCCATATGTGTGCAATAATGATCCTATTGCGAGAGGTTTTGGCACATCACATTTGCAGGACACATATTTATAGTTTATTGTAAAAATTAACAATGGTAAGCATTAATCTCGAACAGTAGACAGGCTAATGTACAATGTTAAAATGTGGAATACATTATTTTCCTGCAACTGGTCAAAATGTAATTGAAAAATTGAGAGTATATTCATCTTTCAAGTAAATGACTGATATTATTGCTTTTGTTAGTTACTCATTCAAATAATGGTGGCCCATCTTCCTCCCTTGATGAGGTCAGAAGGGATTCCCTGGAAGGATGGGAAGCAGAAACAACCTTTACTGAGTAGAGAGTATGTGGACCCAGACTATGCTGCTCAGCTGGGTCAGAGAGCATGTGGGTCAGCTCACAGGGGCGCGTCCCCCTGGGTCATCTGCACAGAAGGGCCAGAAGTAGAAACTGGGAGAAGAGTTCAGAGGTTCAGAGGAGACGAGGGCAGAAAGAGAAGACTGTCATAAATGAACTGCTTGGACAAGTACTGGATGCTGAAGACAGGGCCAAGAGTGGATCTTTATGGATTTGCATCACCTAGTGCCTGGCCAGGTGTCTAGGGTACTTGCTCATAGAGTCTGGGATAGGATGAATCTATTCTCTGTTCTGTTTAATTTGATGTGTATGTGTGTGTGGTGTGTTGAGCACTTCCTTTGGGCCAGGTTCCTATTAGACCTTGTGAGTATAAACACCATCACTACCAACACTTACTCTTATGCACTGCAATAAGTGATTTATGTATATTACTCATTTAATTCTCATAAAAATCCCATTAGGTGAATGTTATCTTCTTTTACATTTGGGGGAGCAAGTTCAATGATATAAAAAAATATGTCTAAGGTTACATGGGATACAACTGATTGAGCTGGAAATTGAGCTTAGTTTACACATTTTCTAAAATTTATGATCTTAGCTACTATGCTTCAGAGCGGGTTACATACATTAATCTGTTTATAAATCTTAATGAAAACAAGGAATTCAAGAATTTCCATAGCATTGGTTGGGTAATTAAAATTAAGCTTGTTAGGTTATTGGGTCATGAGGAACCCCTACAGCAAAGAAAAAATTATTCACTCTTCAGCTTTGCAGGTACTTCTTTTCCACTTTTGCCCATCCTCACTCCATCCTCTTGTCCACCATGTTGTACATGGTTAACAACTGGATTCAGAACTCTCTCACAAAGATAAGTTCTTATGAAGAAATACACAGAGCACAGTGAAAGAAGTTCTGAAGAAGAAGGCATAAGATCAAAAGAAAGTGCCTATCTGGTTTAAGGCCCTGCTCTGGGTGCTGTGTGATATGAACGAATATCTTGCATCACCACTGCCCTCCAGGAGCCTAAAAACTTGTTGAGATGTTACCCCAAAGCACATGACACCTAATGAACCAGCAAAGAATTAAATAACAAAACCTCTAAGAGATGTTATTAAGCAGTTTAATTGAGAAATAGAATTTCTCATTGTGCATGGTATGAGGAATCATAGAGACTGGAAAGAAAGCTTGCATGAAGTGAAAAGAAGTTCTTAACTAGTAATCAAAAGATACACAGGGTTTGACTTGGAGGTGATGCTGAGGCAGTAGGAATGAAATGAATGAAGCCATGGAAAACAACATAAGAGATGAGGAGGATTTCAGTTTCACGCAGACTTGGATCCAAGGACTGGTGGCAGGTAAGGCCAAGAAAGTGGGCTGGTGTAGAGGTGGTCAGACTAGGTGTGTGGGTGGTAAGAAGAAATCTAAAGCTATCCTTCCACACTCCAAAGTACTCCTCTTTCTAATCTTCAGAGCTGGCCCTTCCTTCCTCTTTCTTTATCCTACAGTCCAAGACACATGTGTCTGAATGATGCTGATAAACATTAGCATTGGCCCCAGGCTTTCAAAGCCTTGGGTGTTTGGGATGCTGACCAGGGGCCCTTGTGAGAAGTGTAGTGGGGCAGATACACTAGGTGGAGCTCTGCAACCAAGCCAGGAAGAGCCTCCACTGACTAGGCAAAGTCTGACTGAGGTCTGCCCTCCCCTAAATCTGAAGTGAGTCGCTTTCCTACTCAGTAAAGGAATTACCATGACTTGCTTTAGTGAATCCCTCATCACTTTAATTTTAACTATTTAGCTTTTTCATGATATTTTTGAGGTGTGGGGGCTGGGAGATTTATTTCTTAAAGACGTTTTTGAAGCTCATTTTGGCAGAGGGAATTGAGAGCTGCATTACGAGCTGGTGCTATTCTGCCCAGATACCAGGTAGATGATGATCTTTTAAACTCAAACAACTTTCATGCCATTGAGAGTTTGTTTTGTCTCTTTCCTAGTGCTTAAAGTTTTCATATTATTGCTAAGCTTTATGGCAATAAAGAAATAACTAATCAGTAATTACAGCCCTTTCTCAGAAGTGTGAAGGAAACTCTATTTCTGTGTGAGATAAGCCTTGAGAATATTCAGAACAGAAGCTCAGTGTAAGTGGGGCATGCGGAGTTTGCAGTTGTGGGTCACTAGGGAACACGCATTCCAGCACCTGGTCCTTGGCCCAGTGGGGAGAATCAGCGGTTGGCACAGAGTAGGGACTCAGGAAACCGTGAATTGAGCACCCACTCTATCCATATTTCCTGTTCAAGAAGTGGAATAGTTTATCTTTGCCCACTTTAGCTTCTTTCCATGAAGACTAGAGCAAAAATTTCATGGGCTAAGTGGAAACATTAGGGCCACTCAGAGCTGCCCTGTGACTTTGTTTTTTCAGAGCTGGTGATTCCCGTTCCTTTCCCATCTTCCCCTTCCTCTTGTGAGCACTGTGATGTTCTCTGAGACTGATGGCCCCACACTCTTCCATTCTACGTGGACCTATTGCCCTGTCTTTCTCTCCCTCAATTAAAATGACCCTATTCCATGCTTGTGATGTCTTAATAGCTTAGTCCTTATAGTACTGTTATGATTTCAAAAATTTTAAAGTTCACAACTATACTTACACTTTTATAACCCCTTGACCCAGCTTTAGACTTGTAAAAATATATTCACTGTATTTGAGACCCCTTGCTAGTTAATCTGAAGCAATGGCCTTAGCAGTGCCTGGGTAGAAGCAAAGCATATTAATCACTCTTTCCCCTCAACTACATGTTAATATCATGCTTGCCTTAACAAAAGAAGTGAAGAATTTCAGGCACATGTCAGGCTGGTGAAGGAGATGGCTTGTGGGTGACAAGGTCATCAAGTTCTGTCAAATCACATCTCTATAGGGAGAGTTTTATATCACACAAAATCTCTTGGACACCTTCTTCTGCAGCCCTGTACCCTGCCAGTATGTTGGCATGGCATATTTAGTTAGGAATAATCTTGCTGGAGCAACATTCTGGAAGGCTTGTTGCTAATGTCTGCTCACTCAGATCACCAGAATCTGATTATGATTGTCCACAGGGCACAGCCATTCCAGGTAATTATTTATGATATTTTCTGTGGAGTTTCACACTGGGTCTAGTAATGAACACAAGAAAGATGAAATGAGAATCATTAAACACATACCCTAGAATGTACTAGGTCCCACTTACTAAGTAGTTAACAAGCAAATATACATACACATAGGTACACACCAAATTGCCAAAACTTACACATTCAAGCAATCATAAAATTCCCTATCTTAACTTCTTAGAGAACTGGTAAAGATTTGGTCAGGAATGCCTAAGGGAAATATCTATGCCCGGTTCCCCTCCCCATTTTCATCTCATTCTAGGATGTGATTTTGTTAACTTCTGTATGCCACACTATTCCTTATTCCTCACAGGTCTGTGTTGGAATGATTTACTTCTTGAGTCAGAGCTCTTATACTACTTTAGAATTCTCTCTGCAATTGCTCAGAATTCACACTTTAAGTTGAGTTTCTATCAGCTGTGTTTCAGCAGTTACAGATCCGCCTGCTAGTGCAGCGGACACAGGAGCTGCGGGTTCAATCCCTGGGTCGGGAAGATCCCCTGGAGGAGGGCATGGCAACCCACTCCAGTATTCTTGCCTGGAGAGTCCCATGGACAGAGGAGCCTGGTGGGCTACAGTCCAGAGTGTTGCACAGAGTTGAAGCATTCATGCACTCACGTGTTTCTTTAATGACCCACTTCCAAAGTGCTACTGCCCAGGTCTGTGTAATGTTGGAACTTCTGGAGATTTTCCCTTTTTTTTCCATCAGTGTACAGTGCTGGCAATGATGTAACGGTCTCCTATGCTTCACTTCATTTTTTTCTTCAGCCCTCTCATTTACTGGAGGCATTGTGACTAGTTGTAGACATAACTGGCTGTTAATTGAAAAGAGAACAACTTGTAGACCAGCTACTACCTTTTATAATGATCAAACCAAAGTCTTGACTGTTATGAAAGTATCATTAATTTTAGACTACTTCTCCCATCAATCTGAAACATGTAGAGGTCTTTAATGATTTTTTTTGCCTGTTCAGTTATGAAAATCCAAGTCTGGTACTTGGGTTCTCACCTTCACCCTTGTCTTAGGGCCAAGACAGCAAGCAGTGCAGCCTGGGGCACTTGTGCTGAATGTCTCCAGCCTTCTTCCACAGCGAAACCAGTCTAAAGGAAAAAGACAGTGTTATTAAAAGCCACCAGCTGTGATTGGTGGGGCAGGTCGTGGGAAGGAGAGCAGCTTTGGCGCTCCTCCTCTCCAGCAGAAAGGATGCAAGCCCTGAGACTCTCCCAGCCTTATAAACCCTTCACTGCCTTAATGGCTGGTTGCTGGGTGCCCTGGTTGTAGAACCTGGTGAGCTTTCAGTAACCAAGCTGCACCCCGTTTTCCTACTTTCTCTCTTTCAAAACAGTGGCAGAAACCTCAGTGGTCAGTGTGTTGGTTAGGAGGTTAATTTCTGGACTGAACTGGGGATCACAGAGACTTTTTCATATTCTTTTCCATGATGGTTTATCCCTAGATATTAGATATAGTTCTCTGTTAAACAGTAGGACCTTATTGTTTATCCATTCTCTATATAACAGTTTGCATCGACTGGCCCCAGACCCCCAATTCATCCCTTCCCTTTCTTCTCCACGTGGGTGACCACCTGGGTGTTCCTTATGGATAGATTGTAAGTTTTCAATTGAACTGTAAAACACCTTTATCATTTGATCATTTGAACACTATTGTTTAGAAAATGCCATGATTCAAGCTGATGTGAAAATTGTGTGTGTGTGTGTGTGTATTTGTGTGTGTGTATTCGCATGGATCCTTTCCCAGATCCTAAAGTCTTACAGTGACTCACTGCTTTCTTTCCTCCCAACAAATAATTATCATTATGGATTGAATTAACTGGAAATGACAGAGAGCAATGTTTGATTTTTATGATTACTATAAATCAGTAGTACCAGAAAAATATTGGCTTGATAGATCTGGACTCTTTTGTCTGAGTTCCCTGAAGGTCAGAGTTTCTTCAGCATCAGTAGTGTATGTAGTCTGTCTTCAAGTTGCTTTTCTGTTTGGAGCAGAATAGACAAGGGAGAATACTTTTAAAGCCCTCTTATAAAAATGCTTCTCCTGGTTACTGCCTGAATGAGTGGCTTAACCATTTGGACTCTTTTTATGGGGAAGTGTTTCTTTATTGGAGTGAAGGAAGTTAGCATGCTTTGAGAACAGAGGCTGCTTTATGCAACTCTTAACACAGTGGTAAGAAGGTACTCAGGATGCATTTGCTGATTAAGTGATTGCAAAGTCAACTCTAATCTGCTGCTCGACTCCTCTCTCTATTAATGAAAACAAATGTAATCCTGGCACACAAACTTTAATCTGGAAATGGCTTTTAGAAATCCACTCGAATGAATAAATGGTCCATTAGAGCCCATCAATATTAAGGTTAAGAAGGTACATTAGACTAGATGGAAGTGGGAGTCAAAGGGGGTGAGGTATATTTATTTCAAGATATTAATAGAGAAAAAATTGACATCTAAATTTTTATTTGTTTTCTATTCTTACTGTCAGTCTAAAATATTATAATGTCTAGAAATTATTAAGAGCTCCAAAGGGTTAAGGATTTACCCTACCTATAATTTAATACATTAGTCTGCTACAGTTCAATCCCTGGGTTGGGAAGATCCCCTGGAGAAGGGCATGGCAACCCACTCCAGTATTCTTGCCTGGAGAATCCCATGGACAGAGGAGCCTGTTTCATAGATACTGGCAGAAGACACAAGACTTCTGGGCCAGAGGCAAAAGACTTTATTACTCAGTGACATAGAAGTAGAATATCAGGATTTTCTTGTGGCAGTTCCTTGAATCCCAATTCTCACAGGGTGATACAAAGAGGTCTAGATGACAGTTGCACATGCAGAGTGCTGCATGACAGGAGAGCTACCCACAGCTTGGGGAACTCAAATCCATTACAATGATCAATGAGGAAGCCTGCCCTTTGCTCCAGAGGAAAATGCTCTATCTTCCAAGGCTGCTTTCTGTACAGATATTCTTGAAAAGCTACTTCAAAACCGAGGAAGTCAGTGCCTTTGCTCATGAGACGTGCAGAAAAATGAGTCCAGTGGAGAAACTGTCCTGGAAGAACGTGATCTCTGTGCCCACTGCCCATCTCCATCCCTTTTGCACTGCTATCTTTAGGCTACCATCTCAACTGGAATGTAGTGGTCCTCTCTGCCTCTAGTTTCTGCTCTCAAACTGGCCTGAGAATGATGCTGGGTATTTTTATTTTCCTTGGCTCTGAACACCTGAGGTTTCCCAGGGATCTTTGTAATCCATAAAGATGATTGAAACACACACATCACCATATATAGAACAGATAGCCAGGGGAAATTTGTTGTATGATGCAGAGAACCCAAAACAGATGCTTTCTGACCACCTAGAGGGGTGGAATGGGGTGGGAGGTGGGAGGGAGGTTCAAGAGAGAGGGGACATATGTATACCTATGGCTGATTCGTGTTGCTGTATGGTAGAAACCAGCACAATATTGTAATTATCCTCCAAAAATATAATTTTAAAAATTAATAAAACTAATATTAAAAAATTGAAAATAAGGTGACAAATCAACTAGATCTCTGGCAGGAGGAAGTAATGTTTCTGGGTCCAATGCTGATACCTGCTTGGCCTAGGCAGAGGGAAGGAGGAGAAAATGAAAAAGAGAGGAGAAAAATACAGTGTAGGGGAGAGTGGACAAATGAAGGATAAGAGGGAAAGAAAGGAGAGGACTAGAGATGTCCCCTACCCCCATTTTAATTAAAGGGCTATGCATCCAGAGGAATGAGAAATAAAGAGAGTAGAATTCTCTGACAGAGTTTGACAGCTACTGATTATGACAGGCTGATGAGTAGAAAACCCAAGAGAAAGAGAAGGCGAGAAAAGAGGAGAGAGGGCGGAATCCATGGCATAGTTCAAATCTAACTGCATTCGTTAAGCTTTTTTTTTTTTTGAGTATTTTTATCTGCCATTTCCAATAGAACCAGGGACAATATTTAGCATCTATTTATGAAAAGTAAAGCAGTGAGTCATAGAATGATGGTAAGGCTAAGGCCCCAGAGGAAACTGTGGGTAGCAAAGAAATCAAGCTCTCACATATTGAACTTGCTGCAAAAGATAAAGATGCTTTTTAAAAAGTTCCTTTCTTTGGTAGAGTGAAAATTTTAAGGGAAATTTGAAGAAAACATGTTATGTAAGTTAAAGGCGAATGTTTGATGGTTACAGCTTACAGAGAAACTTAAATTAATCCAGAGATCTCTAAAGCTGGGAATGTGGAGTCCACTAATACCAACGGCCTTTGATTGTGAAGTGTGTCTCTGCCTGTAAGGTACCATCTTGATCGAGCTTCTTAATCTCCTAACAACCATCCATGGCTTTAATAAATCTTTTTAATAGCAGACGAAACACTGGCACAAAGCTTAAATGACCTGTCCATTAGTGGACCAAAAACATGAACTGAGTCACCTGACTCCAAGCCCAGAGTTTGGTCCACAGTGTTAGACTGTAATGGAAACTAATAAAGTTAAAAAGCAAGGAAGAAAGCATGCCATTTCTTCCTCTTTCTTTTTGCTTAGAGTTGATCCTCCTCTCTAAGACAGACAATATGGCAGGCTGCTGTTTGCCACACTCTGCTCAAGCAATGAACAGCAGCAGGGGCAAACGGACGCCTGAGTCAGGGGATGTGCTGGTCCAGTGGGCAGAGATGGCAGCTGCCTCCTGGGACCATTCGTGCAGAAGGGCCTCAGTTTCTAAAAGGTAGAGAAGGAGAGCTTTCTAGAGCAGCTGCCATCAACAACAATGTTTTTGGGTTCTTATGTTCAGATTTTTTTTTTTTTCTTCCAGAAAACAGTTGAATTTCCTCATGAAATACAGTAGTCTTTCTCATCATCATTAAAGTGGTTCAACCTGCTGGGCTGGAAATTTGTTTTGTTTGAGCCCAGCTTTTTTTGGAACTGCTGTCTTGCACAAGTCCTGGAATCCATGGAGACAAGGAGATAATGGGTACAAAGTGTTAAGTCCTAGGTGAATGAAAATTACAACTATCATCCAAGCAGCATCCTAAATCTATGTTTCTTTCCTAAGGAGATGATGGCTTATGTTAGCCTTATCCAGAAAAGAAATTATAGCCAGTTTTCTCTTTTACCTCCCCACCAGTTTCCTACCTGGTCTTGTCTAGCCCAGTGCCCTTCTTCTTCCCTTATTTCCTCCTGTAGAGCATAAGTACTGCTTTTAATCTCAGGGAGGTATTGTTCAATGATTACTACTCTATTCCGTGTGTTCTCTATGTATCGATCCTATAAGATATTGTCTGTCATAGAGTGAAATTGTCTCAAGGGCATGGAGTCTGTTATGGTGAACTCTGTCTACAAAAGTGACAAACACAAATTTGTGTTGAATAATACTTCACGTTAATGTGAAGGCAAAGTTGACAATGATAAGGATGACAAACTTTTTCACAGTTTACTGAAAGTAAGTGTAAAGTGAAGTCACTCAGTCGTGTCTGACTCTTTGCGACCCCGTGGACTGTAGCCTACCAGGCTCCTCCATCCATGTAATTCTCCAGGCAAGAGTACTGGAGTGCGTTGTCATTTCCTTCTCCAGGGGATCTTCCCAACCCAGGGATCGAACCCAGGTCTCCCGCATTGCATGCAGACGCTTTACTGTCTGAGCCACCAGAGAAGCCCAAGGGAAGTGCTAAATGTATTCCCAAAAGTCTTCAGAAAAAGAGCCTCAGATGCACTGAAAATCATGGAGAGTGAACAAAAAAGGAGGAAGAAGAAGGAGGAGGAGAAGAAGGCAAGAAATAAGGGGAAAAGAAAAGGAAGAATGTTGCTCTAGTCTTGTCCTTTCAAATCTGTGGAGAGCATTTCCACTTACACATTCTGTCATGATGTGAAATTCAACACGTCTTCACCCAAACTCTGTCTTCCCTCTCAAAGCAGCCCTCTTGATTAGCATCACCATTTCAGATTTATTCTCATAGCTTCCAAGCTCAAAACCCCTGAGTCATTTATTATTGCCGCCTCTCTCATACACTCATGTCCAATCAGTAATCAAGTCCTGTTGTTTCTGCCTTCAAAATAATTTCCCTATCTTTCCCTTTCTGTTTCCATGGATACCATCAAATCTCCCTTTTCGCTTCATGCCTGGACAACTACAGTAACTTCCTGAGTCTCTTGGCTCCAATCCACCGTGCATACAGCTGCTATGGAATAATTTGTTTGGTCATATTACACCACTGTCCAAAAACTCTCAGTGTCTCCTCACTGATCATCCTTCAAGTCTAAATCCTTTAAGGTAGCTTGCATGGTCTTTAATCTGACCATATTTCAAGGATTTCTGCTCATTTACGTGATGCTTTTGTGCAAAATTGAGGAGGCATCTGCTGCAGGCATAGAAAGCCTGGTGAAGTAAGCTTACAAAGAGAAGCAAGCGTTTGTGTGAACACCCTCTGAAGGGTGGTTGCATCTCAGGGAGCATGCCTTTTGAAGGTACATAGAGCACTTGGAGAGTAAAGGACATGAAGTGTTTCAACCCCCAACCTCTCTAGGTCCCTTGCAGGTACAATCTCCACAACCATTGACAGAGCAGCCTTGCAGTCGACCTGTTCCAGCTGACTTCCCTTTGCTCCTGACTTCACACAACTTTGATTTCCTTGAGCAAGCTGTACTTAGTTTGACCAAAGTACCCTGACTCATGTGTTTTTTGCATTTCCTGAAATACACTTCTGTTTCCTCATAGCTGGGTCATTCTTGCTTGCCCTTCAAAATTCTCCTTTAGAGGTTATTCTTCTGGGAAGCGTTTTCTAATTCCACAGTCTGAAAAAAAAAACCTGACCTCCTAGATTCCCAGGCCATGATGTATAATCAATCATAGTGCAGAGGGATCAAGAGTGATGGCCCACAACTCAGATTGTGGGCCAAAGCAAACACTTTTCAATTCTGTGATAACTGACTTTATCTTGCCCTGGACTTCTAATTTCTGGAATGTTGGAAATCTTTAAACTGGCTCCTTGTGAAGTAATTCTGTCCCTTTTGGTTAATCAGACAATGCAACTCCCTTCTCAAGGGAGTTGGTGTGCGAGCAGGCGAATGTGTGCGTGGACCAATATGTCCAGGAAGAGGTGAATGATTTCTGTGTTGTCCTTTCTGCTTCCTTCTGATCCTCTGTTAAGCTCATCTCACCTAGTATATGGGAGGCAGCCTCTGTGCACATTTAAGCTGCTACTGAGCATCTGACTGTTAACTCAGAGTCTGTTATCCCAAGGTGAGTGATGCATGGTGATCCCTCCCGAAAAGCTCAGTACTGTCACCTCCTGCCAATTGGCGACCACATGGTGCTTTAGATTCCCAGGGACTCCATCTCATATCCTGCTTGGCCTGCCTTTGCCTCTAGCCAGTTCACAGCCAGCATGCAAGGTTCATGTCACAGAAGGCATCCAGGAGCTTTGGGATTGCTTCCACATCTGGTAAGTACCAAGGCAGAGTCAAGGGTACCACACAGCCCCATCTCTGCAGATATCTCCTCCACTCTTTGCTGCTTAAGGTCAGCTTGGACAGCCTGGGAGAACACAGCACTAGCAGGGATGCTCTAAATTTCTCCCTCAATCTGTCTGGGGTTTTTGTGGCAAACTCTCTTACCAAAAACCCCTCCCATCTCCCTGTTCTGGGGATAGACTCAGGGACCCATGACCATGCTCTCTGTGCCCTGACCTCCTTAATTTTTTTTTTTAGTTGTTAAAAATGTTAATCAAGCACTTTTAGCTGAACCACAAGTTGGTAAAATTTACTTTCTCATTAAGACCACTCAAGAAATACTTTCTCTCAAAACACGTGTCCTCATAGAACAATCTCTAACTAAAAAAGAGAAATTGAGCATGAAAAACCCCAGCATCTCTCATACACAGAAAGTCTTCTTTGAAAACTCTCATATATGACAATAAGAAGTATTTTCTGTAGAATCTGACCTCTGTTCCTCAGGTCAGGAGTTCTTTCTTTCCCCTTCCTACTCCTTAGGTGGATGGTAACTTCCCCTTAGTTATAAGCTTAAATTTATCTCTATTTAGAGCTTATAATAAAATCATATGTTTAACACTTCCCTTTTTTTTTTTTGCTCCTTGTATGGAAAGGTCAAGTTACTGAACTTCAGAGATACCTTTATTTTTTAGCAAGCTCTGGCTTATATCATTGTAATCTTGCCATAGGCTTCAAGATCCTCTCTTACAAATCAAAAGCTGAACAGTGACTCTTTCTTTGCATTCAGCTATAACAACAACAACAAAAATCCTCCCAGAAGTAACAATGCATCTGGTTTTGTAGAGGAGAGTCTCACTCAAAGAAGAATGAAAAAGGAAACCATTAGTATATTGCAGAAATGTTATCTACTGCTGCACAAACACCTGTACTGTAATCACAGGTTCCCTGGTCTGTCTTCCCTTCAGTACTAAAAATCTACCACGGGGATGTGTCCTATTCAGTTTTGCATCCTACTATAAATAAAACAAAAGCAAGGTTCAGGACTACCTCCTAGCCATCCCTGGTCCACTGGGAATGACAGGGGAGAATCTCAAAGGAAAATAAATTGTTACAATTTCAACTCTCAAGCATGGAGTAGCACATGTATGGTGGAGAAGATGAATTAGCATCATTCTGGACATTTCTGGGTTCTTAACTAACTAGATCCTACGTTGATTGGTTGGTCAGGTGAGAATTTTGCAATCTTGTCAATGGGTCTTCATAGAGAAAAAAAATACTAGATATATGCTGTGTTGTTTTAGGCTTCCTTTAAGAGAATACCATAGGTGACTCAGATGATAAAGAATCTGCCTGCAATGTGGGAGACCTGGGTTTGATCTCTGGGTTGGGAAGATCCCCTGAAGAAGGGTGTGGCAACCCACTCCAGTATTCTTGCCTGGAGAATCCCATGGAAGAGGAGCCTGGTGGGTTACAGTCCACGAGGTCACAGAGAGTTGGAAATGACTGAGAAACTGAGAATATTTTATATTTCAGGCTTACACTCTTCAACAAAGGTAGAGTAGAATCTGTTGACCAAAAGGAGGAAGATATGTTTCAAGTAGAAGATGTGAAACATCATCCAAAAGGAAATTCTCCCAAAGAAAAATTTCCTGGGGAAATCCACTAACACAGAGTCATAGAAAATTTACTTTCATAATCTAAATGTTTTTCAAACTTCATTTGATGTAAAAAATTTTTTTTCAAATAAAGTCTTACAAGTTTAATAAGTAAGATAAATCAAAGTGAAGCTACAAAGTTTGCATTATCTCAGAAATTTAAATGCTCATCAGTCTTTGGCCTCCCCCCCACCACTCCTCTTTCACCTGCACACAACACTGAGGACAGATGGAGCTTGGTAGAGCATCTGATAAATTCATCATACCCCTTCTATGTAGCAGGAGCTTTGTTACCTTCTGCTGCAAGCTTTTATGAACTCAAACGTGGTTAAAAGAAAGAACTACTTTTCAAAATACATCTAGTCAATCTGCAACTTGCTTTCTGATGAGCTATTTGACCACACACGTGTGTTAGAAGAGCTGTGAGGATAGCTATTTGCTTACATGACCAGGTATGTGCATCAATTTTGGTTGGGGAAAAAAGAAAGAAAAAAAAATTGACTTCATTTTTTATTATGACTTTGTTTTCATATATTCACTGTATACAGATATCATGACTGAATTTTCTGAACTAGAATTTGGACTTGGTATCTATTGCTGCTTTATTGACTATGCCAAAGCCTTTGACTGTGTGGATCACAATAAACTGTGGAAAATTCTGAAAGAGATGGGAATACCAGACCACATGACCTGCCTCTTGAGAAGCCTGTATGCAGGTCAGGAAGCAACAGTTAGAAGTGGACATGGAACAACAGACTGATTCCAAATAGGAAAAGGATTATGTCAAGGCTGTATATTGTCACCCTGCTTATTTAACTTACATGCAGAGTACATCATGAGAAACGCTGGACTGGAAGAAGCACAAGCTGGAACCAAGATTGCCAGGAGAAATATCAATAACCTCAGATATGCAGATGACACCACCCTTATGGCAGAAAGTGAAGAAGAACTAAAGAGCCTCTTGATGAAAGTGAAAGAGGAGAGTGAAAAAGTTGGCTTAAAATTCAACATTCAGAAAACTAAGATCATGGCATCTGGTCCCATCACTTCATGGCAAATAGATGGGGAAACAGTGGCTGACTTTATTTTTCTGGGCTCCAAAATCACTGCAGATGGTGATTGCAGTCATGAAGTTAAAAGACACTTACTCCTTGGAAGGAAAGTTATGACCAACCTAGACAGCATATTGAAAAGCAGAGACATTACTTTGTCAACAAAGGTCCGTCTAGTCAAGGCTATGGTTTTTCCAGTGGTCATGTATGAATGTGAGAGTTGGACTATAAATAAAGCTGAGTGCAGAAGAATTGATCCTTTTGAACTGTGGTGTTGGAGAAGACTCTTGAGAATCCCTTGGATTGCAAGGAGATCCAACCAGTTCATCCTAAAGGAGATCAGTCCTGGGTGTTCATTGTAAGGACTGATGTTGAAGCTGAAACTCCAATACTTTGGCCACCTGGTGTGAAGAGTTGACTTATTTGAAAAGATCCTGACACTGGGAAAGATTGAGGGCAGGAGGAGAAGGGGACGACAGAGGATGAGATGGTTGGATGGCATCATCAACTCAATGGACATGGGTTTGGGTGGACTCCAGGAGTTGCTGATGGACAGGGAGGCCTGGCACGCTGCAGTTCATGGAGTCACAAAGAGTCAGACACGACTGAGCAACTGAATTGAACATTATGTGACAATAAGAATGAGTCTTTCAAAATCTAGGCCATCTATACAGTTCATTATATGGTGGCAGTTTAATGTAGTTGGGTCAGAAAGGCCTGGTTTTGAATCCTGATTTCGTATATTTTGAACAAATCTCTTGACTTTCCTATGCCTCCATTCCCTCACCTAAATATGGGATAACTATAATATTTACAACTCTTAAAGATGTTCTAAATGCAAATGAAATCACAAAGGTAAAGTGGCATTATACCCTGAATGTAGTAAATGTTAGCTATTATTACTAATATCAGGCTGGCAAAAATAATATTTTTGTGTCGGTATCAGTTTTTGAATATGGTCAGCTCTTGATAAGTAACAAACAAAGGACAATTCATTCCTGTATACAGTTGTATATTAAAATATACTTGTGGTACTGGTTGGCGCTAAAAACTGTGGTAGACACTAGGAGTACAAGGCTAGTAAGACCCATCCTCCATCCTCAAGGAGTGTGTCTTCTCATGATGGAGCCAGAGAAGGCCAATGACCACTCTCAGTAGACCTGTGGAAAACATAGTACTACTGATTTACACAGTGTGTGATATGTACATGGATAAAAGGAAGATACCTCAATGCAAGTGTGGCATTATAACAGGTTTTCAAGAAGGTTGGAAGTGAGCTAAGATTTGAAGAATGAGTTGCAGAATTGTAGACATAAGGAACAACATGTCCAAAAGGGATGAAAAACATCTTGACATATTACTGAATTTGTAATAATTTAGTATGATCTAAATGGAAGGTACGTAGAGAGAGGATGAGTTGGGGAGTTGAGTTAAGCAGTGGCAAGATCTTGTGGGATGTTGCACACTAAGAAAAGGAATTTGGACTTTATCAAGAAAAAATGAAGAATTGTTAAGGGAGTGTAGTCAAGAGAAACAATATCAGCTTTGCCTTTTAAGAAGTCATTCTGGAGTGAAGAATGACTTGTATGGGGATGAATTGTTAAAAAGATGATCAGTTGGGATAGGAAAGCAAATAGGAAGGTATTGCTATAATTAACTATGAGGAGGTTAAAGAAAGAACTAAGGAATGACAGTAGGTATAGAGAAAGGTGTGTGGTGGGGGCAGATTCAAGAGATATTTAGGAGGTAGAATCTACTAGGATTTGGTGAGTGTTTGGACTGTGGCCCTGTTGGCGGGGGAGGAAAGAAAGTATAGACAACATCTATCCTATTCTACTTTGGGTGATATTTATCTAGATGGCAACTGGAAGAAAAAGGCACTGATTTGGTAAGGAAGGAATGATTGGACATAATGAATCTGAAGACTTTTTGGGTTTTAAAGAGTAGCTGTCCCATAAGCAGTTGGGTATAGAGATCTCAAGTTTAACCAAGAGGTAAAGCTGGAGAAGTGGGCTTCCCAGGTGACACTAGTGGTAAAAACCTGCCTGCAATGCAGGAGCCTGAGAGATGTGGGTTTGACCCCCAGGTTGGGAAGATTCCCTGCAGGAGGGCCTGAAAACCTCCTCCAGTATTCTTGCCTGGAGAATCCCTTGGACAGAGGAGCCTGGCAGGCTACAGTCCATAGGGCCTCAAAAAGTCTGACATGACTCAAATGACTTAGCATACATGCACAGGCCAGAGAAATATGTTTGGAGTCAACGATACATGCATAAGAAAGAGGTAATATTCTCAAGGAGAGTACATAGAGTAGAGAAACTAGGGTAAAAATAGAACCCCAGGAGGCAATAAACTTAAGATTTAATTAGAGACAGTAGATTCTACAAGGGAGATTGGAAAGAAACAATAACAGGGAAACCAGGCAAGGACAGGGTTTTAGAATCCACAGGAGGGAATGGTTTCTTAAAAAAGAAAGTAGGAGCATCAAAACCCACAAAAGTCAAGAGAGAAAACTTTTGGAATGTCCACTGAAACTTGGAACTAAGGGAAGTCACTGGCATTTTGTGGGAAAGTAGAGTCAGTGGAAAAGTCAAGTAGATATTGAATGTCTAGTTGTATGGCTCTAAAGGGAAGAAGACAGAGTGGGATCTTATGGAAGTGGGAGCTTGAGGTTAAAAAAGTAGTTTTTTTTGACACTTAAACCAGTCGTTCACTTTCTCCCAGATTTGTATATGAGAAGTCTGGCATGACCCAATGGGTCCTCTGTTTGGGATCTCCAAAAAATGCAATCAAAGTGTCAACGAGGCTGGCTCTTATAAAGAGGATTTGGGGAAGAATCCACTCTCAAGTTCTTTCAAGTTGTTGGCAGAATTCAGCTCCTTATGGTTATAGGACTTAGGTTTCTATTTTCTGGCTGAGTCCTTCCAGTAGAGACTACCTAAATTCCTCATTAGGTGGTCTCCTCCAGCTTCAAAGTGACAGCAAATTGAATCATTTTTATGCTTTATATATCTTTTTATTTTCTGACCACTAACTTAAATTTCTTAAAATTCTTAATTGTAAAATACACACAATATAAAATTTACCATTGTAAACATTTTTAAGTGTACAATTCAGTAATGTTGAGTATATTCACAGAGTGCAACTAATCTCCAGAACTTTTTCATCTTGCAAAACTGAAACTGTACCAATTAAACAGAAACTCATTTCCCCCTCTTCTCAGCCCCTGGAAACCACCATTCTACTTTCTGTTTCTATGAATTTGGCTATTCTAGATATTTCATGTAAGTAGAACTGTACAATATTTGTCTCTTTGTGACTGGCTTACTTTACTTAGCATAATAGTCCCAAAGTTCATCCACGTCATAACGTGTGTCAGAATTTCATGGAGAAAGAAACATTTAAGGTGGAAAATATGAGAAAATAAATTGATGTAACAGGCCTTAGGAAAGGAAACAACCCATGTTTTAAGATTGGAGAAATCTTGCTTGAATTCTTACCACCTGAGAATTTTTGTTTGTTCTTCAAGATCTTTCAATCTCACGGGTAAAAAGCAAATATATCTGGAGATGAGTAAGCCATTAGATAGCCAATAATTGATTAGTTGGCGATTGGTTGAAATCTAGAAACTACAAGAAATGAGAAGACAGTGTCCGAGGATCAGATTGATGGTCAGAAGTCATCCTTCCTAAGAATCCTAGAAAAGTCTTCTAGATTGTTTTGGAACGGAAATTATGGCCTTACTGAAGAAGATTTGCAGTTTAATTTAGTTTGGTTTAGGTGAGTGTTATTCTTGCTTATAATTCAAGAAGACATTGTTGACAAAAGAACAGAGACCAGGAAGGCCTCAGTGATTGGGAAATCAGACTAAACTAGATATTTCCACGGAGAATCATTTTTTCAAAGCAAATCAATTGTACATGGAGACTTGGGAATGACTATATTGCAAAGGGTTCAGCTCTCAGGGGCCTTATGAGACACTTTATATCTCCAGCTATGGCCCCCTCCTCTGACCTCTTGTATACCCAGCTGCTACTTGACAAATGGACTGGAGCCTGCCAGATTCCTCCGTCAATGGAATTTTCCATGCAAGAATACTGGAACAGTTTGCCATTTCCTACTCAAGGGGATCTTCCTAGCCGAGGGATCAAACCTGCATCTCTGGTGTCTCCTGCATTGGCAGGAAGATTCTTTACCACTAGCATCACCTGGGAAGCCCTTAGATGACTAAAAGGAATCTCAAAGTTAACATGTCCAACACTGTACCCTGGATTTCCCATTTCTCTCCCAATTCTATGCCTCTCCTACTTTCTCCCAGTTCAGAAAATGTCTTCAGTATCAATCCATTTGTTTAGGCAAAATTCTGGAGGTATTTCCCATTTCCTTCATGCAGTCTATCAGCAACTTCTGGCAGTTCTATTCTAAGAAACTTTTACTTCTTCCCATCTTCCCCGAATCATCCAGTTCAAGCATCAGTACTTCTCATCTATACTGAAAGACCTGTTAGATCTATTGCAGTTTACCTAACAGGTCTTTCTGCCCCATTTCTGCCAGTCTTAAATCAATTCTCCAACAGCAGCCTCAAAATCTCCCAGTGTCTTTTCACTGCACTTGGAGTGAAATCTAAGGTTTCTATCATGGACCCTGGAGCCTGTTAACATGCTGATCTCATCTACTATTTTCTCTTTTCTAACCATTCTGCCCCTGCTTCTGCCTCCTTTCTATTCCTCAAGCTCTCAAGTTTTGTTCTCCTCTGAAGGCTCTTCTTTCCACCTGGAAACACTCTTCCTCCAAATCAAGTCATCACTGTCTCCTTATGGGTATTCTGCTCTCAGCTCAGATGTTGCCTCCTTAGAAAGTCTATCTAAATCTACATAAACCTTTCACTCAGTCACTCTGTGGCACACCACCCTCTTCATAGATATTTTCTGTATCTGGAAAGATCATTTTTGTCTATAAGCTTATCATGAGCATACAACCAACCACCAAGTAGAGAAGATCTAGTCTGTCTAACCACTACCTTCCCAGAATGTAGAACAATGTCTGGTACAAAGTAAGTGTTCAATAAATGTGTGTTGACTGAATAGGTGAATGCTTTGCAGTCCTTTACAAAAATCCTTTGAAAATGCTGGTGGATTAAACAGATGGCAAGCAGGGCACCCTGTTTTCAGAATGGATTTCTGCTCTTGTGAAAGATGAAACAAGAACATATTATTCAACGAATTAACAATAACAGTTCTGGATTCTTCCGGTTACAGGGTAAATGTGTTTGAAGGTGAAAACAATGTGGTGTTGATCTCCCTTCCTGGCTTTGCAGAGAACCAGGAAGATGAAATCAGTGATTTCAAAATGAGTCACTGGAAACAGCGGTTTTCAAAGAACACACCTTGAAGTTTAAACCAGGTGACACAGAGGGAGGAAGAAAAACATGACAATCATTTAGACTTTGTAACTTTTCAGCAGTTCAGTATAGGTTCATCAGTTAAAATATGTGCACTAAAGCATGGGCTTTGGCACCCTCAAGCAGTGAGTGATCCTGGATCCTCATGGGTGGCTGTTTTCCTGATAGTTGATGGTTAACTTGTAATTGCTGTAACTGATCTTTTAAAAAAGGGAAACATTCTAAAATTTTCCCCTAATTAAGGGAGGCAATGGAAAAAAACATGGGCTTTAGAAAAGCAGGATAGACTTGGTCTCTGTCCAAGTTCTGCAACTAAAAAATTCTGTGACGTTGGCACTTAACCCTGAGCTGCAGATTCTTTATCTGGAAGATGAAACTAACAATCTCTCATGGATATGTTATGTGGATGAAATGAAGCAATGGTTATAAATATGTCCTTATACAAGATAGGAATTTCAGAAATGATAAATAGTTTGAAGACTATTAGTAAAACATATTCTTTAAAAATATCCAACAACCTGTATTCTTTTCTAATGCCTCATTGTTAATACTATGAGCAGAATAATTGTGATGTTAAAATAACTACAAATGTATGTGGTTTGTATATTTGTATAGGAATGTATGTGGTATATTTGTATAGGTATGTATGTGGTATGTATATTTGTATAGGAACACAAATATATGTCAATACTTCCTGCAGCATTAAAATTCTCTTTTTCTGAAGATGTTCCTGATTTCAGATTACTTTGACTTGTTTGACCCCATCTCGGCAAAGAAATGAAATAGGGCAAATTTGTAAGTTCCGGGGAAGACTAACATGGCCACTTTCCTGAAAAATGAATTAGTTCAGTAAAGGCTACTCTTCCACAAGTGGACCTCAGATATCTTCCAGAAGCCCTCCCTTCTTGGGCTGTAAGGCAGTGTTTTCTAAGTTTCTTCCGTAAGACTCTGAAGCCTAGAGATGTCCCTCTGAAAAAGGTTCTATGGTGAAATACATTTGGGAATGAGAGACACAGCACACAGTGATTATCTTCAAGACTATAGAGGAAGAAAATGTCCTAGGGGAAGAAAAAGGGCATTCAAATCTATTTAAACTATTGTTTGTTAAACTATTGGACTAAATTTTTTTTTAAATAACGTAACACTCATTAACAGGAAGTTTGCTTGCTATAGAATATATTGGTAGTAATACTGCTATAGGAGAGGGCTATGTTTATTAATAAAATAAAACTACCAAGACCTTCATAATGGTCCCTGTAGGGAAAGAAAAGACATCATTCCCACCCCAAAGTTTTACCACCTTTCATGGTAACAGTTCCCTGGGGAACATTTTGAAAATGTGGGGGCACTTTTGTCTTCCAATGTGATCATACTTGAGCACTTACCTGGGAAAAACATTATTCTTATTTTATTTTTCTTTTGTATTATAGTTTGAGGATTATATTTATTTTTAATTTATATATGCAGATCAGTTATATTACCACTGAATTGTATTTTAGGGTAGCAAAGAGAGGACTACAAAAAATTTGTTCTAGAAAGATGTCACTGGTTTGGTAGCTATGGGAAACATTCACTGAAGGATTTCTCACTTATTTTGATTGTCATGTCCATTTAGGTGTAGAACTATCAGAAGGTCCTTTTCTCAGTTTTGTCTCAAGCATGGATAAAGATACTTGCCTCCACTCCCTTTGAGCCTGACAAAGTCTCAAATGAAAAGGAACAAAACGAAGCAAAATACTGATAGCAGGGAAATAAGCAAGGAAAGTTGGAAGGATCCAAAGTAGGAGAAATCTGCACAATCTGGTCTATAAAATATAACTGTGCAGGGTCTTGCAGACTCTGTCCCACCACTTTGGTGGGCTAGAGAGAAAGAAATGACTGACCTGAGTCTTTATCTTTTTAGCACCTCAGCTCCATGATAGATGGGTCATGGTGGAGAATTCTAACAAAATGTGGTCCACTGGAGAAGGCAATGGCAAACAGTATTCTTGCCTTGAGAACCCCATGAACAGTATGAAAAGGCAAAAAGATAGGCATTGAAAGATTAACTCCCCAGGTCGGTAGGTTCCCAATATGCTATTGGAGAAGACTGGAGAAATAACCTCAGAAAGAATGAAGAGATGGAGCCAAAGCAAAAACAGTGCCTAGTTGTGGATGTGACTGGTGATGGAAGTAAAGTCGGATGCTGTAAAAAGTAATATTGCATAGGAACCTGGAACGTTAGGTCCATGAATCAAGGTAAATTGGAAGTGGTCAGACAGGAGACGGCGAGAGTGAACATCTACATTTTAGGAATCAATGAACTAAAATCGACTGGAATGGGTGAATTTAACTCAGATGACCATCATATCTACTACTGTGGGCAAGAATCCCTTAGAAGAAATGAAACTGACTCATAGTCAACAAAAGCGAATGAAATGCAGCACTTGGGTGCAATCTCAAAAACAACAAGTGATCTCTGTCTGTTTCCAGGGAAACCATTCAGTATCACAGTAATCCAAGTCTATGCTCCAATCAGTAATGCTGAAGAAACTGAAGTTGAACAGTTCTATGAAGACCTACAAGGCCTTCTAGAACTAACACCCCCAAAAGATGTCCTTTTCATCATAGGGGACTGGAATGCAAAAGTAGGAAGTCAAGAGATACCTGGAGTAACAGGCAAATTTGGCCTTGGAGTACAGAATGAAGCAGGGCAAAGGCTAACAGAGTTTTGCCATAATAAAGCACTGGTCATAGCAAACACTCTTTTCTAACAACACAAGAGAACACTCTACACATGGACATCACCAGATGGTCAATACTGAAATCAGATTGATTATATTCTTTGCAGCCAAAGATGGAGAAGCTCTATACAGTCAGCAAAAACAAGACTAGGAGCTGACTGTAGTTCAGATCATGAACTCCTTATTGTCAAATTCAGACTTAAATTGAAGAAAGTAGGGAAAACCACTAGATCATTCAGGTATGACCTAAATCAAATCCCTTATGATTATACAGTAGAAGTGAGAAATAGACTCAAGGGATTAGATCTGATAGACAGAGTGCCTGATGAACTATGGACGGATGTTCATGACCTTGTACAGGAGACAGTGATCAAGACCATCCCCAAGAAAAAGAAATGCAAAAAGGCAAAATGGTTGTCTGAGGAGGCCTTAAAAATAGCTGAGAAAGAAGAGAAGCTAAAAGCAGAGGAGACAAGGAAAGATAAACCCATCTCAATGCAGAGTTCCAAAGAATAGCAAGGAGAGATAAGAAAGCCTTCCTCGGTGATCAATCCAAAGAAATAGAGGAAAACAATAGACTTGGAAAGACTAGAGATCTCTTCAAGAAAATTAGAGATACCCAGGGAACATTTCATGCAAAGATGGGCACAAAAAAGGACAGAAATGGTATGGACCTAACAGAAGCAGAAAATATTAAGAAGAGGTGGCAAGAATACACAGAAGAACTGTACAAAAAAGATCTTCATGACCCAGATAATCACAATGGTGTCATCACTCACTGAGAGCCAGACATCCTGGAATGTGACGTCAAGTGGGCCTTAGGAAGCATCACTACAAGCAAAGCTACAGGAGGTGATGAAATTCTAGTTGAGCTATTTCAAATCCTAAAAGATGATGCTGTGAAAGTGCTGCACTCAATATGCCAGCAAATTTGGAAAACTCATCCGTGGCCACAGGACTGGAAAAGATCAGCTTTCATTCCAATCCCAAAGATAGGCAATGCCAAAGAATGCTCAAACTACTGCACAATTGCACTCATCTCACATGTTAGTAAGTAATGCTCAAAAATCTCCAAGCCAGGATTCAACGGTATGTGAACCAGAAACTTCCAGATGTTCAAGCTGGATTTAGAAAAGACAGAGGAACCAGAGATCAAATTGCCAACATCCGTTGGATCATCAAAAAAGCAAGAGAGTTCCAGAAAAAACATCTACCTCTGCTTTATTGACTATGCCAAAGTCTTTGACTATGGATCACAACAAACTGTGGAGAATTCTTTAAGAGATGGGAATACCAGACCACCTTATCTGTTTCCTGAGAAATCTTTATGTAGGTCAAGAAGCAACAGTTAGAACCGGACATGGAACAACAGACTGGTTCCAAATTGGGAAAGGAGAACGTCAAGGCTGTATATTGTCAACCTGCTCATTTAACTTCTATGCAGAGTACTTCATGTGAAATGCCAGGCTGGATGAAGCCAAGCTGGAATCAAGATTGTTGGGAGAAATATTCACAACCTCAGATACACAGATGACACCACCTTTATGACAGAAAGCAAATACGAACTAGAGAGCCTCTTGATGAAGGTGAAAGAGGAGAGTGAAAAAGCTGGCTTAAAACTCAACATTCAAAAAATGAAGATCGTGGCATCTGGTCCCATCACTTTATGGGAAATAGATGGGGAAACAATGTAAACAGTGACAGGCTTAATTTTCCTGGGCTCCAAAATGGCTGCAGATGGTGACTGCAACCATGAAATTAAAAGACGCTTGCTCCTTGGAAGAAAATCTATGACCAACCTAGACAGCATAGTAAAAAGCAGAGACATCACTTTGCTGACAAAGGTCCATCTAGTCAAAGCTATGGTTTTTCCAGTAGTCATATATAGATGTGAGAGTTGGACTATAAAGAAAGCTGAGCACTGAAGAACTGGTGCTTTTGAACTGTGGTGTTGGAGAAGACTCTTGAGAGTCCCTTGCACTGCAAGGAGATCCAACCAGTCCATCCTAAAGGAAAGCGGTCTGAATATTCATTGGAAGGACTGATGCTGAAGCTGAAACTCTAATACTTTGGCCATGTCATGCAAAGAACTGACTCATTTGAAAAGACCCTGATGCTGGGAAAGATGGCAGGTGGGAGCGAGAAGGGGATGACAGAGGATGAGATGGTTGGATGGCATCACCAGCTCAATGGACATGAGTTTGAGTAAGCTCTTGGAACTGGTGATGGACAGGGAAGCCTGGCGTGCTGCAGTCAGTGGGGTCTCAAAAAGTCGGATAAAACTGAGTGACTGAACTCTCTCAGCTCCATGAGTTTACTAGCAGTTATTAAACTTTTGACTTAATAAACACTTTCTTAGGAATCTAGATACTACAAAGCCCAGGTTACAAAAGAAAGTAATTTAGTTTTCCTCTTGAATTTGTCGGAATCATGTTCAGCGTCTTGTGGAAGGAAAACCAATCATGTTGTCTTAACCCAGAATGTTTCATTACCTCGTGTAACCACTCTAGATGTTTTTACTTGAGAGGTCAGCATCCAGGGTTGACATGAATTTGTCAGGAATGTGGCATCCTCCAGTTTTCTTCTCTGCTGTCTCTTAGGAGCATTGAGTATTATCCATGATGGCTACCAAAGTCCCAGTTATTTGCCCACATCAGTCATCAGAGAGGAGAAAAGGAAGACGGATCACGTTTTATCCCTTTTAGGATACTTTGTAGAGTTGTGTACACCATTTCCATCCCATTGGCAGGAACTTGGTCATATGGTTGCATCTTGCTGCAAAAGTGACTAGAAAATAGAATCTTCATTCGGAAACCCCTGCCTAGCTAAAATCAGTGGATTCTTCATTAGTTATTAAAAACATCATACACTTTGGATGTGACCTTATGATGACATCATACACTTTGGATGTGACCTTATGATGACATCATACACTTTGGATGTGACCTTATGATGACATCATACACTTTGGATGTGACCTTATGATGACATCATACACTTTGAATGTGACCAGCTGCTTTTACAGATCTCACAGCCATGCATCTCTTATTTTAATACAATGATGATATTCATATGATAGAAAATTTTCACATATCATTAATGGGGAAATGTTTTCTATGAGGAAATGTTTTCTCAGGTGTGTACAATTAATTTTTTTCTCTGATTTCTGCATCATTGGTACTAAAACACCTTCAAAATACTTTCCTTCCACTCGCAGTTTTTCTTATGAGGTGTAATTTAATGATTCTCTTTTTCCAACTATATTTAGCTTTGTGATACCAGTTTGGTCTGAAACCTTAAAATTATCCCTTATAAAAATACACGTGATTCAGTCAGCTTCAATTATTCGTATATCATTATGATTTGTCATTGAGCCAGAAATATGATAATTATGATGTTACATGGTTGAGAACTAGAGAAAGTAGTGTAAATTCTTCAGTTTACAAAGGGGCATCTTATTCTATCTCTGTAGGCTTATATGAAACCTGTTCATCAGTATCACAGAGAGTAGATACGTAATTTTGTCCAGATTAACTGGTATGTTTCCCCTTGCTTTTCTTTCTCTTGTTTTTTAGGTTTGGTGTGGGACCTGGGATCCTGCATTCTAAACTCACAGGTGGATGTCAGTGGTGTGGTGCACCTCATTTTGAGTAGAAAAATATTAGAGGTACTATTTCTGAGCTTAAGTATTTTTCCTTACTTTTTTGCCACTTTATTTATTTTTTATTACTGAATTTTGTTGTTTTCTGTCCAACATCAACAAGAATCAGCCGGGTGAGATGAATGGGGAGAGTAACATGGAAACTTACAATATTATATGTAAAATAGACAGCCAGTGGGGATTTGCCGTGTGACTCAGGGAACTCAAACAGGGACTCTGTGGCAATCTATAAGTTTAGATTTTTTAATTTAACTTTTAATTTTATATTGGAGTATAGTTGATTTACAATGTTATGTTCATTTCGCGTGTATGGCAAAGTGATTCAGTTATACATATACATGTACCCATTCTTTTTTAGTTCCTTTGCTTTTCAATGTAAACTTTGTGTCCTCATGTTCTATAGCCTGGAGGAGCCCCTTACTCTGAATAATAACTGTGAATAATAGTAATAATTAGACAGGAAGAAGAGGCAGAGAGGGAGGGCAAGGGGCAGAAAGAGGGGGATGAATAATGTGAGGGTTCTTTCCATGGGCACAGAAAATGTAGTATTTTAAATTTTTTTGTAACTTTAAACCTTTTATTTTGAATTGGGGTACAGCCAATTAGCAATATTGTGGCAGTTTCAGGTGAATGGTGAAGGGACTCAGTCATACATATGCATGTATCCATTCTCCCCCAAACCCCACTCCCATCCAGGCTGGCACATAATATTGAACAGGGTTCCATGTGCTATACAATAGGTCTTTGTCAGTTACCCATTGAAAATGCAGTATTTTGTTGTAACCCCTCCCCACGTGTTACTGAGAATCCCCAAGGAATGCTCACATGCCCCACAAATCTATCCAGTTTGCGACTTGTCCTCTTAGCTGGTCATTCTGCTCCAGATGACTCCTCTGTGCTCTGGGCCTCCCTTGCTAGCTCATAACCAACCTGTCAAAGCAGCTGCTGCTTTCACTGCACTGATCGGAGAAGGAAATGGCTACCCACCCCAGCATTGTTTCCTGGGGAATCCCATGGACAGAGGAGCCTCGTGGGCTACAGTCCCTGCGGTCGCAAGAGCTGGACCCAACTGAGCGACTGAGCACACAGACCCCCTCACAAGCCCATCCTTAATTCCCGAAAGCACTGGTGGGGCTGAGCTGCGATGGTTAACAAAAGTGACTCTTGGCTTGGAAAGCAAAGGACAGGCAAAAACGGGGAGCTTAAGCTTTTTTCACCAGATGCTGATACTCCTGGAGCCTCCTGCTCATTGACAATCAGGGGGGGAAATCCCGTCTTGAGTCACTTTCTCAAGAGAACTTCAGGAGTTCTTTCTTTCCCACAACATTGCCTTTGCCCACGTCCCTCGGTTTCCCTCCTCCCATGGCAAACCATGAGGTCCGGTGCTGGTTAAAGCAACTGGGAACATGGAGTCTATTTATTTTCTCTTTTTAAGATTATCATCCGCATTTTACATTTGCAGACTTTTGCCTTTCATTTAAAAATGAGGAGATTTAAATCAAGGAATGGGTTCACTGAGATGCCACACTTCTGCTTACAATCCAGTGCCAGCGAAGTGAGTGTTATGGCCAGTTTTGCCTCGATACAGTGAGCAGGGAACACCTCCACTTCCTGCGAAACTATATACCAGGCGTCATGGCTTAGATGGAGCCCCTGGGTGTTTCAGGGAGAACGGGCACAGGGCAGGACGGGGCACAGAGCTGGTGGCTGTTGGTGTCTCCTCTCTGCCCGCTCCGTGTGGGCGAAGCTCGGCTGTGTCCCCCCGACAGTGCCGGGGAGCTGCCGCTCACCACTGCTGGTCCAGCCCCCGAAACGCAACTCCACCACCTCCAAGTGGATTTACAGTTGTCATTCTCTTCTGTTGTTCCCACTTTCCATCTTTCTAGCCTCTTACATTTCCTATCATTTTACTCATGTATCTTACAGAATGAGATATATAGATTTTGCCATCTAATGAGAATTTTTTTCCCTTCCATCTCACAGCCAGGTGGCGCTAGTGGTAAAGCACCCACTTGCCAATGCAGGAGACAAAAGAAACTCAGGTTCCATCCCTGGGTCGGGAAGATCCCCCGGAGGAAGAAACGGCAAACCATTCCAGGATTCTTGCCTGGAAAATTCCAGAGACAGAGGAGTCTGGCGGGCTACAGTCGATGGGGTCACAAAGAGTGGGACGTGACTGAGCAGCTTAGCACACATGCGTAGCACAGAAAGTCAGCATCCTGTGTCTCCCTCATTGGGTGTGGGGTGTTCTCAGAAACTGCTTCTCTATTGCTGAGAGCTGCTCACTTTGTTTTGTTCAAGTTTCTCAGGCATTTTTGCACCTGTTCCACATGTCTAATGGCTCCCAAGGACTTCAGGTAGGACAGCCAGGGTGTCCTGTTCCTGGATTATTGAAATGCTCCTCAGGATTTCCCAGGCACTGCATACTAGAACGTACAGACCTAAAACAGAGACTGTATTTTCCAGAAAGGCCCATTTCAGCCTTGGTATATCTTCCGGTTCTTGATGCTCTAGAAAGATACAGTTCTAGTCTACCCATTATAGGTTTGAAGGGATTGTGAGTTGCTTAAAAGATGATTTGGGTTTCAAAATTAGCTGTGAAGAAGACATTGCTCCAGGATGATATATTATGGATATGGGGCTCCCAGGTGGTAAAGAATCTGCCTACCAGTGCAGGGGATGCAGGAGACATGGGGCAATCCCTGGCTCAGGAGGATCCCCTGGAGAAGCAAATGGCAATCCACTCCAGTATTCTTGCCTGGGAAATCCTGTGGACAGAGGAGCCTGGGGAGCTACAGTCCCTAGGGTCGAAAAGAGCTGGACACGCCTAAGGAACTGGGCACACAAACAATATGGACATAATATGAGAAAACGATAAGGAGGGGGAGAAAAGGGTTCTATCAGTCGGGCGCTTTTTGATTGTAAGTAACGAATACCCTACTAACATTAACTTAAAGAAGCAGGGGGTTCATTGGTCCGTGAATTAGACAGAATGGGGTGGACCTGGCCTTCAGCTCGGCTGGTATCAGGGCTCTCTCTGCCTCTCCGCATCTGTGCTCCCCTTCGCCTGGTGGTGCTCTTCTCTCCTGTGGCAGAGAGATTCCCCCCCCCCCCACCCAATACAACATGGCTAAGGGGGCACACATGCTTTATTCATTGCTCCAGGTTCTTGGCTTGAAGAAAATCTTCCCAGCTCAGTGACCAAAGAGGATCAGGCGGACCTTTCTTCCCCTGCTTCAGTGCATATAAACCACAGTGAAAGATTTTGCGTGGCTCAGTCACAGCCCTGGGCCTGTCACATTGCTGTAACAGGCTCTATCTGCCCTGCTCCTAGTCCCTGGCCCAGGCCTGCGACAAGTGGGGGGGGGTGTGTGTGTGTGGTGATCAGGTGGCGGGGGCTGTAACTGGCAACCCCCTCCCAGGATCACGTTAATTTTTGAGGGCAGTAGCAACAGTTACTCCCAAAGCAGTTACCTGGAAAAGGAATAACTATCTGACGAAACAACTGACATTCACTACAGGGATGAAGAAAGTAATTAAGATTTTCCAATTTTGGAGAGAAAGTAAACAGAAAGTAGAATACCAATAGAAAAAATACGGAGAGAAAAGGACAAATTTGTAGAGAGGATATGAAATAAAAACTAAAATGGCAATAAAAAAACTATAATGGCAATGATAAAGTATTTGACAGTAAATATTTGAAGTTTTTAGGCGTTGTAGAATAGTTAACAGTAGGATGTATGATTTTGCTGTTCAGTTTCTCAGTTGTGTTGACTCTTTGTGACCCCATGGACTGCAGCATGCCAGGCTTCCTTGGCCTTCACCATCTCCCTGAGCTTGCTCAAACTCATGTCCATGGAGTCCGTGATGCCATCCAACCATCTCATCTCTGTCATCCCCTTCTCCTCCTGCCTTCCCAGCATCAGGGTCTTTCCCAGTGAATTGGCTCTTCACATCAGGTGGCCAAAGTATTGGAGCTTCATCTTCAGCATCAGTCCTTCCAGTGAATATTCAGGGTTGATTTCCTATAGGATTGACTGGTTTGATCTTGCTGTCCAAGGGACTCTTAAGAGTCTTCTCCAGCACCACAGGTCAAAGGCATCAATTCTTTGGCTCTCAGCCTTTTTTATTGTCCAGCTCTCACATCCTTATTGCAAAATTTGGACTCAAATTGAAGCATGTGGGAAAAGCCACTAGGCCATTCAGGTATGACCTAAATCAAATCCCTTATGATTATACAGTGGAATTGACAAATAGATTCATGGGATTGGATCTGGTAGACAGAGTGTCTGAAGAACTATGGACGGAGGTTTCTAACATTGTACAGGAGGTGGTGATCAAAATCACCCCCAAGAAAAAGAAATGCAAAAAGGTTGTCTGAGGAAGCCTTACAAATAGCTGAGAAAAGAAGAGACACAAAGGCAAAGGAGGAAAGGAAAGATATACCCACCTGAATGCAGAGTTCCAAAGAATAGCAAGGAGAGGTAAGAAAGCCTTCCTAAGAGAACAATGCAAAGAAATAGAGGAAAATAGAATGGGAAAGACTAGACATCTCTTCAAGAAAATTATAGATGCCAAGGGAACATTTCATGCAAGGATGTATGATTAAAAGTAAGATAAACTAAAGTTTGGAAATGATTTGAGGACTATTGATAGAAAGATAAATGGACTCAGTTACTTGGTTTAAGTTTCATTCACTTGTTGGTTTAGAAAGGCACTGGGTGAATTCCCTGGAAGACTTGGACTTCAAAGTGGATTTGTAGTGAGGAAGAAAGAAGGAACAGAGGTGGGAATTTTATCTGGAGTGAGAGGCGAGTGTGCTTTCAAAACTTGAAAGAGCAGGAAAGTGTAATAGTGACCTCAGCCAGAATTCCCATCTGTGAACCAACACGGCCAAGCCCAGGCAGCCTGAGCACCAGAGGAAATTTCCAGCGGGAACACGAAACAGTCTCATCTGGATGGAGGCTTGTGCCAATGTCAGGAGGGACAGAAGCAGTACAATACTGGGAAGTGTGGCCTGTGTTTGGTCCTGTAAGGTCCATGAGTTCACGGATTATTCTTTCCTTAGGAAATAAACAGTTGGAAGTCAAATGAGGTAGAAGGAAAATTACTCGGTAAGAGCAAGGCATCACCTCCTTAGGGTTCCCGATTGAGTAAATCCACACACGTAATCTCAGGAGAAGCACCGTTACAAACACCTACTCCCTCCAATCTTTCCATCAGCTGTGTGAGGCTGGTCAGAAACCTCATATAGTAAAACACCCTGTGTCTAGGTTGATGATTTAGTGTTAATGTGAAAAGAGTAGCTTTACCACTTGGGTATGACAGTCATTTAACTGTTTGAGTCTTGATTTGACCATTTGGAAATGGGGAATCTGGAACTAAGAACCTTGACCTTTTATTTCTAATTTAGTGTGGCACTCTCCCCTAAAAATCAACATTCCCCTCCTCAAAGCGTGTAGTTGTGCAAACTGAATGAAAAGAGAATACATAAAAGCACTGTACAAAGTGCAGACAGAGAAAATGATGAATGTTTATTGAGCACAGACTATGGTCTGGGAATTTGGGATACAGAGATGACAGACATAGATTCGCTGTTGAAGGGTGAGGTAGAGAGAATAAAAGCCTGCCCCAAATTCCACATCCTGATCTTCTCAGTCTGTGAATATGCTACCTTCCTTGGGAAAAGAGATTTTGCAGATGTGGTTAAGTTAAAGATCTGAAAATAGAAAGGTTACCCAAATTAACTGGCAGGTCTGATGTAATTGCAAGGGTCTTTATAGTGGGTCTTCCCTTATAATGGTGACTCAGATGGTAAACGATCTGCCTGCAATGCAGGAGACCCTTGAGATCAATCCCGGGTCAGGAAGATCCTCTGGAGAAGTAATGGCTACCCACTTCAGTATTCTTGCCTGGAGAATTCCATGGGCAGTCCATGGGGCTGCAAAGAGTTGGACATCACTGAGTGACTAACACTTTCAATTTTTTTTTTTTAATAATGGAAAGATGCAGCAGTAAAATCAGAGTCCGAGGGGGAGGAGATGTCATAATGGAAGCAGAGATCCTGGTGATGTGAAGACCCAGAGTCAAAGGTGAAGTCAAGGAGTGCGGGCAGCCTCTAGAAGCTGAAAAGCAATGAGATGGATTCTCCCTTAGATCCTCCAGAGGAACCGTTTTGCCAACTTGATTTTAGCCCTTAAGACCCATTTTGGGCTTCTGATGCCCAGAACTGTAAGACAATAAAGTTTTGTTTGAAGCCACTAATTTTGTGATCACTTATAATAGCAGCAATAGTAAGCTCATTTAAGAGCCTTACAGTGTATGTGATGAGAAGATCCATGAACAAAGACTTTCAGTCTAGAAAGTTCGTTGCTGTGATACGGGTGTGCACAGCATTCTGTGTGCCAGGCAGGGCCCTCTCACCTAGTTTGAGTGTGTGTGGAGGGTTGCTCAAAGAGGGATTTCTCATGTAGATGAGCTTGGTCTTAAAGATGGCATATCCCTTGCCTATGTTGTCAGTGTCTCTATTGTTCCCTGCCCCTCCCCCCCATCAAACACTATCCTAAATATTTAACTTCCTAAAAACTTTCTTTGTTTATTTTGGCTTTCTCTTGAAAACCAAAGTATTGCTTCTTTTCATCTAATGATTAAGTTACTCGACAGTTGTCTGCTGAGCTGTCTCTGCTCTCCATTTCTGCTTCATTCCTCTATACTATCAGAATTCTTTGAGCTTTTGCCACCATAATTCTTTGAACTGTTCTCTCTGAGGCCACTGGTGTGCCCTAACTATCAAAGCATTAAGAAAAAAAAGAAGGTATTTCTTGGCCCTACTGAGCACTTCCTCACTCTGACATTCTCTTTCTTCTGTTTCCTTCTGTTAGCCCCTCTCTCCTCTTCCTCCTTGTACTTCACAATGTATTTAGGGAGAATCACAAATGGGCTGGGGTTGCTAAAACATTACTTCTAGGGAGAAGCAGTGGGTAAGAGGCTGAGCGGGTGGTAGTAGGGTTTTCCAGGCCATGAGAAGGTTCTTGGGCTTTATTTTGTAAGCAACAGGAGCCATTGGAAGTTTTGGGTAAGAGATGGATATAGTTATCCCTTGGACTTTTCTCAGTATGCCAGGGCTTCTCAGGCTGTTTAGCTCAGGTGGTAAAGAACCCACCTGCCAATATACGCCAGATGTGAGATGCGAGTTTGATCACTGGGTTGGGAAGATCACCTAGAGGAGGGCATGGCAACTCATTTCAGTATTCTTGCTAGGAAAATCCCACGGACAGAAGAGACTGGTGGGCTACAGTCCAAGGGGTTGCAAAGAGTTGGACATGATGGAAGCGATTTAGCTCATAAGATTTTTGTTGTCCAGTTACTCAGTCGTGTCCAACTTTTTTGTGACCCCATGGACTGTAGCATGCCAGGTTTCCCTGTGCTTCAACAAGAGATAATGATGGAGTGGAGGGAGATTCCATTGTCAAAGATTTGGGGAACATAAGAAAAGAAAATGAAAAAAATTGAGAAAATGAAAAATGTTGTATTTTACTTTCTGTGCACTTTGGCATCTTAAAGTTCCTAGGAAATCCTGGCATAGAGAAATTTGTTGACCTTTGTTAACTTACTATTTCTCAAATTTATTTGACCATCGAAAACCCCCTCTTTATTTCCATATAAGGTCTATTGGTAGGTTCTAGTGTTACTCTTTGGGTAATCCCTTTTCCCTTTCCTCCATGATTTCCTAATCTTCTCTCTTTTTTCTCTTTCATTCTTTATAATTGTTTATAATCCCCAAGAGGGATTATGCTTCTGTAGTTTGTTCTTCAAAGAACCTAAGTGAGGAAGATACACATCTACTTATAATGTTTATTAATCTCATTTTACCAAAGTGAACTTTAGTTTTAATTTGTTTTTAAAAAAAATCGGTGTTGATTATTCTCACTTTTCTCTCTTCAGGCACAGTGCTGGATTTTCCATTGATCAGTTAGCTGGAAAAACACCCACCAGTCAGAAACTGATACTCTTAAGAATCAGATTGGACAACTCTTTCAAGCCATACTCAGAAATAAGTTAAAAATGGATTAAAGACTTAACTCTAAGACCTGAAATCATAAAACTGCTAGAAGAAACCACAGGCAATATTTGACATCAGTCTTGAGCAGGTTTCCTCAGGCAAAGGAAACAAAAGCAAAAACAAACAAATAGGACTATATCAAACTGAAAAGTTTTACCATGGCAAAGTAAATTGTCTACAAAATGGAAAAGTCATCTACTGAATGGGAGAAAATATTTGAAAACAATATATTTGATAAAGGGTTAAAATAAAAAATATACAAAGAACTCATATAACTCAACATCAAAAACCAAACAACCCGACTAAAAACTGGGCAGAGGACCTGAATAGATATTTTTCTAAAAAGGACATAGAGATGGCTATCAAGCACATAAAAAGATGTTCAATGTTACTAATCAAGGAAATGCAACTCAAAAGCATAATGAGCTATCACCTTGCGCCTGTCAGAATGGCTATTACCAAACAGACAACAAATAACAAGTACTAGCAAGGATGTGGAGAAAAAAAAATCCTCTGGCACTGTTGGTAGGAATGTAAACTAGTGCAGCATTTTGGAAAAGAGTATGGAGCTTCCAAAAAAGCTAAAAATAGAACTATCATAGGATACAGCAGCTGTACTCCTGGGTATTTATTGGAAGAAAATAACAACACTAATTAGAAAAGATACATGCTAAAGCCTTTGACTGTATGGATCACAACAAATTGTGGAAAATTCTTAAAGAGATGTGAATATCAGACTACCTTATCTGCCTCCTGAGAATTATGCATGTAGGTCAAGAAGCAACCGTTAGAACTGGACATGGACAAACAGACAGGTTCCAAACTGGGAAAGGAGTACGTCAAGGCTATATATTGTCACCCTGCTTATTTAACTTAAACACAGAGTACATCATGCAAAATGCTGGGCTGGATGAAGCACAAGCTAGAATTGAGATTGCTGGGACAAATATCAATAACCTCAGATATGCGGGTAACATACCCTTATGGCAGAAAGGGAAGAGGAACTAAAGAGTCTCTTGATGAAGGTGAAAGAGGAGAGTGAAAAAGCTGGCTTAAAACTCAACATTCGAAAAACAAAGATCATGGCATCTGGTCCCATCACTTCATGACAAATAGATGGGGAAACAATGGAAACAGTGACAGACTTTATTTTCCTGGGCCCCAAAATGACTTCAGATGGTGACTGCAGCCATGAAATTAAAAGACCCTTGCTCCTTGAAAGCTATGACCAACCTATACAGCATATTAAAAAGCAGAGATGTTACTTTGTTGACAAAAGTCTGTCTAGTCAAAGCTATGGTTTTTCTAGTGGTCATATATGGATGTGAGAGTTGAACCATAAAGAAAGCTGAGCGCTGAAGAATTGATGCTTTTGAACTGTGGTGTTGAAGAAGACTCTTGAGAGCCCCTGGACTGCAAAGAGATCAAACCAGTCAATTCTAAAGTAAATCAACCCTGAATATTCATTGGAAGGACTGATGCTGAAGCTGAAGCTCCAATACTATGGCCACCTGATGTGAAGAACTGACTCATTGGAAAAGACCCTGATTCGGGGAAAGATTGAAGGCAGGAGGAGAAGGAGATGATAGAGGATGAGGTAGTTGGATGGCATCACCCACTTGGTGGACATGAGTTTGAGCAAGCTCCAGGAGTTGGTGATGGACAGGGAAGCCTGGTGTGCTGCCATTGTTGCGGTCTCAAAGAATCGGGTACAGCTGAGTGGCTGAACTGAACTGAACATGCATACTGTGTTCATTGCAGCATTTTTTACAATAACTAATGGAAACAACCCAAGTGCCTATCAATAAATGCATGGATAAAGAAGCAGTCATAAATATAATGTGATACAACTAATATATACAATGCCATACGATTTTGCTCATTTCACACGCTAGCAAGGTTATGATCAAAATCCTTCAAGTTAGGCTTCAGCAGTGAATCAAGAAGTTCTAGATGTACAAGCTGGGTTTCTAAGAGGTAGAGGAACCAGAGATCAAATTGCCAACGTTCCTTGCATCATGGAAAAAGCAAAGGAGTTTCAGAAAAACATCCACTTCTGCTTCATTGACTACACCAAAACCTTTTACTGTGTGGATCATAATAAACTGTGGAAAATTCTTAAATAGATGGGAATACCAGACCACTTTACCTGTATCCTGAGAAACCTGTATGCAGGTCAAGAGGCAACAGTTAGAACTGGAACAATGGACTGGTTTCAAATTGGGAAAAGAGTACGTCAAGGCTGTATACTGTCATCCTGCTTATTTAACTTCTTTGCAGAGTACATCATGTGAAATGCCAGGATGGATGAATCACAAGCTGGAATCAAGACTGCAGGGAGAAATATCAACAACCTCAGACATGCAGATGATACCACTCTAATGGCAGAAAGCAAAGAGAAACTAAAGAGCCTCTTGATTAGGTGAAAGAGGAACATGAATAAGCTGGTTTGAAACTCAACATTAAAAAACTAAGATCATGGCATCCAGTCCCTTCACTTCATGGCAAATAGAAGGGAAAAAAGTGGAAGCATTGACAGATTGTATTTTCTTGAACTCCCAAATTGCTGTGGACATAGATTTCAGCCATGAAGTTAAAATATGCTTGCTGCTTGGAAGAAAAGGTATGACAATCCTTAGACAGCATATTAAAAAGCAGAGACATCACTTGTCCCACAAGGGTCTTTAGAGTCAAAGTTATGCTTTTTCCAGTAGTCATGAATGGATGTGCTTCCCTAGTGGCTCAGATGGCAAAGGATCTGCCTGCAGTACAGGAGACCCAGGTTTGATTCCTGGTTCAGGAAGATCCCCTGGAGAAGGGAATGGCAACCCACTCCACTGTTCTTGCCTGGAGAAATCCATGGACAGAGTAGCCTTCCAGGCTACAGTCCATGGGGTTGCAAACAGTCAGACACAACTGAGTAACTAACACTTCTGCTTTCATGTACAGATGTGAGGGTAGGACCATAAAGAAGGCTTAGTGCTGAAGAACCTATGTTTTCAAATTTTGCTGGAGAAGACTCCTGAGAGTCCCTTGGACTGCAAGGAGATCAAACCAGTCAGTCCTAAAGGAAATCAGCCTTAATATTCATTGGAAAGATTGATGCTGAATCTGAAACTCTAAGACTTTGGCTACCTGGTGTGAAGAGCCAACTCATTAGAAAAGACTCTGATTCCAGGAAAGTTTGAGGGCAGGAAAAGAAGCAGGTGACAGAAGATGAGATGATCAGATAGCATCACTGATTCAATGGACATGAACATGAGAAAACTCTGGAAGTAGTGGAGGACAGAGAGGCCTGGGGTACTGCAGTCCATGGGGTCACAAAGAGTCAGACACAAGTTAGCAACTAAACAACAATAACAGCATAGTATACAGTATGTATAATATAATACAATATTCCATAGCATATATGTGTATGTATATGTGTGCACAGGGATGGACCTATATGGTATTATGCTAAGTGAAATGTCAGAGAAAAACAAATGCTGTATGACTACATTTAAATGTGGAATCTAAAGTACAAAGCAAATGGACTAATATAACAAAATAGAAATAAGGGGTGTAAATACAGAGAACAAACAGGCAGTTGCCAGAGGAGAGAGGGGTGAGTGTAGATAAGAAATAGATAAAGGAGATTGAGTGGGACAAACTTCTAGTTGCACAATCAATGAATCACTGGTATGAACTGTATGTGTTGGGAAATATAGTCAATAATTGTGTAATAGACTTATCGTAGTGATCATTTTGAAATGTGTATCAAGTTACGAGGTTGTGTAAGAGGAGCTAACATAGGGTTGTAGGTTACTTATACTTCAGAAACAAACAACCAAGTCATAGAAAAAGAAATAAAATTTGTACTTACTAGAGGTGAGGGGTGTGGGGAGAAGGAACAGGAGGAAGATAGTCAAAAGGTACAAACTTTCAGTTATAAGATAAGTATGTACCAGGGAAGTAATGTACACCATGAGGATACACACGAATACGTGATACTACTCTTTCAAACTAGACCAACTGATGTATCTGCTAAGGGCTGGAGTTACGCTCTTTCCAAGTATGGAACTAGAAGAGGGGAAGACATAGGTGGACAGTGAATTGAGCAGAGAGAGGCTTCTCATTATGAAAGCTTGGTTCAGAGTAGTCTACCAGATCTTTTATTTCAAAGAGGCCAAGTCTTTCCCAGGAAGACTGATTACATCCCAGTCTCAAAGACCGTCAGAGCCGAATTAGACCTTACTGTTCTCTAGTTTTGCTCCTTCAGCAGAAAGACAGAGGGTGAGGGGACTGGGCCCTAAGCCAAGGGACTGTCTGTAGAAAGTTCTGAGAGAGGGAATTAGGCCTTCTAAGTCATTATCCAAGGCAGCTAATTTTACAATGCCTTTATAAAAGGCTGAATTCTTTGGGCTCTTAAATGACATTCTCAGGGTGGGGACTTGCTGGCCATTCAGCCCAGTCAGGCAGACATCAGTGGAAGGTGAGCCATTAGAAGTCTTTAGTTAATTAGTATTTGAATGAGCAACAATGTCCTCAGTTAGAAGAGCAGTGAGAGGCAGGGGGTTTAGGGAAGTGTTTGGGTGAACCGTTCAGCCTAAAATGAGATTTTTCTTTAAATGTTTAGTTATTTTACCAGAATCATATTTCATGTGGCAATTTAAAATGTCACTAAATAGTAGCTAAACTGAAATGTTCATAGTTGAGGAGTTAAGGAAGGAGTGGTAGAAGTCTAGATATGATTTTTAGTGATATCTGGAGTGAAAAAATACTTTAAAAAACTTGTCACAAACTAATATTTTTGAATCTAAGATAGCTGACTTCTTTAACTCTATCTTATATCACTTAACAATACTGGTTTTCCTTCCTTAATCCCTCCCTTCCTTTCCTTTCCTTTTTAAAATTTCTTGAACACACCTAACCTGCTCCCACTTTAGATTCTCTGTATACACTTCCTCCTTTGCCTACAACCCACTTCTGATTTCTTTTCGTTCTCAAGTACTTGGCCAAAATGTCACTTCCATGCTATCTAACTTATTAATAGATTCCAACCTGTTATTCTCCTTGATGCCATCCATTGATGAGATCCTGCCCAGAGCTCATCACAACTTGTAATTATATGTTTGTTGCCTGTCCCCTCCCACTAATCACTAAGCCCAGAGAAGAGGTACTTCATCAGTCAGAGTCCCATGGGGGAAAGATGGCAAGCTGTCAAAGGACACTTTGAGTGGGGCTTGCAATTGAGGCTAGTTGCATTAGTCAGGGCAGGATGTAGAAAAACCACAAGGGATAGTTCAGTACCCCAGAGCTAAGGGCAGGGTCATGGACATCCTCAGCCTGGAGGGGTAAGAGAGAAGGGAGCAGCCCCTGGAGCTGGAGGGAGAGAAAGCTGCGGACAAACCCCTGGAGTGGAGTGGTGTCCTTTGATTGAGGGAGACAGCCAACCCAAGCTGACTCCGCCTAAGGGAGCCAGGGTCATAGATACTTCCTGCTTCACTCTCCTTTCCCCCTCCAAATCTTCTGAGAAGTCAGGGTCAGGGATGTCCACTGATGTCATCTGGCAGAGAGGAACATGGAGAAAGATGGAGATCAGATTAGATGTGGAAGATATCCAGTCCAGGAACCAGGCCTGCCTAATTCACCTCAGTCCCAGCACCCAGCACAGAGCCCATGAATAATAAAGAAAGCGAATTTGTTACTAAACGTCTTTTTATTCTACTCTCCTCTAACTCTCTTTGTTTTCAAATGGATGATATGGAGATTTGCCTAATTCAGATGAGTATGAGCACCTTGAAATAGGTGAGTCTTCCAGGCATCCCTTTGCTCGAGGAATGAGAACTTGATGAGGTCAAGGGCAGTCACAATACATCAGGCGTGTGTGTGTGCCCAGTTATGTCTGACTCTTTGCAACTCCATGGACTGGAGCCCACCAGGCTGTTCTGTCTGTGGAATTCTCCATGCAAAAATACTGGAGTCAGGAGACATGTCCTCCTCTAGCGAATCTTTCTGACCCAGGGTTCAAACCTGGGTCTCCTGCATTGCAAGCAGATTCTTTACTGTCTGAGCCCCCAGGGAAGCCCAATACATCAGTGGGCAAGGGTAAAGCAGCATCTTCCCCTTCAGAGAACAGTAGCTGGCTTTGAACTATTATGGTGTTACATTAGCTAGGGAAGGAACCTGCCAGACTGGATACAGAGTCGGGAGGCGCTGTGTGGAAGGAGGTAAGGAAACAGCAGCCATCACTCCACTCACACCTCCCCATCCCTCTCCTCCTTCCCAGCGGTGAGGAGATGGTGAGAACTGGAGCAATCTCCTGTCCCAGATATGAACCCAAGTGTTCAGGTTGGCAGTTCTGCTTTCTCTGGGCTATTCCATGACAGAAGTCAACTTTTATCTTCTCTAGCCATTGTTTGTCTCTTTGAAACAGCAGCTCAACTTCATCCTAACTAAAGCAGAAAGATTTCCAGAGGACGAGGAGATAGGCTCCTAGAGGTATATTTTTTGCGGGACTCTGACAGTCTTTGGAAGAAGGATTCAAAATAAAGAGTGAATGACATAATAACTGTGTCACTGGGAGCTTTAATATGAAGTGAAAAGAATGCAAATAACTCTTGGTCTCAAATATACAGGAAGGAAGCATTTCACAGTGAAGGTGGCATGTGGATCTTCCATGCAAAATCTAAACATCATCAGAGCAGTCTGGGATGTCACCTTGGTGAGCTGGCATCAGGAGCTGGGATGGGGGTTGGGATGTAGAAGAAGGTGGCAGATGGTGGGATATTGAAGGTGGTTTATTTTGAGTAGGAAGCTCTGTTTGGATATTCAATGAACAGTTTTGAATTTAACAATGACTATAATCACTATACTGTTGATTTTCTGACCCCTTTGTGCCCCAGAGAGGTAGCCCTGGGAAATAATTATTATTTTGCTTACTTATGATAGTAGAGTTTGAAGCTAAAATTGAAATGATCATGATTTGGTTAGAGAAGGGTGACAATGAGGGAGAAAGAAGGAAGTTTGGGTGCCCAGAGAGGACTTACTGCTAGGTGGGGGAAGCAGAGTATAAGTTACTAGGAACTCAGTTTTCTCAGTGCCTCAGAATTGACCAGCTCTTGGGGGCTTAATCGAGATAATAGAACTCACAGGATCTGGGTACGTAAATTAGAATTTGAAGTATTCGTTTATAAAGTAGCTTTTCTTTGCAGTGTCTGAATTTTATAGAACTAACATCTATGCCCTCTGCTTCTAGTGTCAGCATATGAAAGAAGATGAGTTACTACTGTATTTAAAATGTTCAGTTTAGTTCAGTTCAGTCACTGTCATGTCCAACTCTTTTTGACCCCATGGACTGCAGCATGCCAGGCTTCCCTGTCCATCACCAACTCCTGGAGCTTACTCAAGCTCATGTCCACCAAGTCGGCGATGCCATCCAACTACCTCATCCTCTGTTGTCCCCTTCTCCTCCCACCTTCAATCTTTCCCAGCATCAGGGTCTTTTCCAGTGAGTCAGTTCTTCACATCAGGTGACCAAAGTATTGGAGTTTCAGCTTCAGTGACAGTCCTTTCAATGAATATTCAAGAATGGTTTCCTTTAGGATTGACTTTTTTTTTTTTTTTTTTTTTTAGGATTGACTGGTTTTATCCCTTGCAGTCCAAGGGACTCTTCAACACCACAGTTCAATAGCTTCAATTCGTCGGTGCTCAGATCCATACATGACAACTGGAAAAACCATAGCTTTGACTAGACAAACCTTTGTTGGCAAAGTAATGTCTCTGCTTTTTAATATGCTGTCTAGGCTTGTCATAGCTTTTCTTTCAAGGAGTAAGCGTCTTTTAATTTCATTGCTGCAAGTCACCATCAGCAGTGATTTTGGAGCCCAAGAAAATAAAGTCTGTCACTGTTTCCATTGTTTTCCCATGTATTTGCCATGAAGTGATGGGACTGGATGTCATGATCTTTGTTTTTTGAATGTTGAGCTTTAAGCCAACTTTTTCACTCTCCTCTTTCACTTTCATGAAGAGGCTCTTTAGTTCTTCTTCACTTTCTGCCATAAGGGTGGTGTCATCTGCGTATCTGAGATTGTTGATATTTCTCCCAGCAATCTTGATTCAAATTTGTGCTTCATCCAGCCTGGCATTTCATATGATGTACTCTGCATATAAGTTAAATAAGCAGGGTGACAATATGCAGCCTTGACATAATCCTTTCCCAATTTGGCACCAGTCTGTTGTTCCATGTCCGGTTCTAACTGTTGCTTCTTGACATGCATACAGATTTCTCAGGAGGTAGATAAAGTGGTCTGCTACCCCCATCTCTTGAAGAATTTTCCACAGTTTGTTGTGATCCACACAGTCAAAGGCTTTGGCATAGTCAATAAAGCAGAATTAGATGTTTTTCTGGAACTCTCTTGCTTTTTCGATGATCCAAAAGATGTTGGCAGCTTGATCTCTGGTTCCTCTACCTTTTCTAAATACAGCTTGAACATCTGGAAGTTCCTGGTTCATGTACTGTTGAAGCCTGTCTTGGAGAATTTTGAGCATTACTTTGCTAGTGTGTGAGATGAGTGCAATTGTGTGGTAGTTTGAACATTCTTTGGATTGCCTTTCTTTGGGATTGGAATGAAAACTGACCTTTTCCAGTCCTGTGGCCACTGCTGAGTTTTCCACATTTGCTTACATATTGGAGCAGCACTTTAGCAACATCATCTTTTAGGATTTGAAATGGCTCAACTAGAACTCCATAACCTCCACTAGCTCTGTTCATAGTGATGCTTCCTAAGGCCCACTTGACTTCACACTCCAAGATCTCTGGCTCTAGGTGAGTGATCACACCATCATGATTATCTGGGTCGTGAAGATTGTTTTTGTACAGTTCTTTTGTGTATTGTTGCCACCTTTTCTTAGTATCTTCTGCTTTTGTTAGGTCCATACCATTTCTATCCTTTATTGTGCCCATCTTTGCATGCAAATATTACTGATCTGTGCCCATCTTTGCATTTAAAATATTACTAATAAGTAATCATATTAAGTGAAGTAAATCAGACAGAAAAAGGCAAAAATCATATGATATCATTTATATGTTCAGTTCAGTTCAGTCACTGTCATGTCCAACTCTTTTTGACCCCATGGACTGCAGCACGCTAGGCTTCCCTGTCCATCACCAACTCCTGGAGCTTGCTCAAACTCATGTCCATTGAGTTGGTGATGCCATCCAACCATCTCATCCTCTGTCATCTCCTTCTCCTCCTGCCTTCAATGTTTCCCAGTATCAGGATCTTTTCCAGTGAGTCAGTTCTTCACATTAGGTGGTCAAAATATTGGAGCTTCAGCTTCAGCATCAGTCCTTTCAGTGAATATTCAGGACTGATTTCGTTTAGGATTGACTGGCTTGATCTCCTTTCAGTCCAAGGGACTCTCAAGAGTCTTCTCCAACTCCACAGTTCCACATTTATATGTGGTGTCAAAAAGAAAAGATACAAACAAACTCATTTACAAAGCAGAACCAAGAATCACAGACATGGAAAACAAGCTTATGGTTCCCAAAGGGGAAAGTACCTGGAGGGATAAGTTAGGAGTTTGGCATTAACATATGCACACTACTGTATATAAAATAGTTAAAAAAACAAGGTCCCACTCCGTAGCACAGGGACTATATTCCTTATGTTATAATAGCATAATCTGAAAAAGAATATATATATGCTTATATATATATATATATATATATATACACATATATATGGGTTTCTCTGGTGCCTCAGATGATAAAGAATCTGCCTGCAGTGCAGGAGACCTAACTTTGATCCCTGGGTCAGGAAGATCCCCTGGAGAAGGGAATGGCTATGCACTCCAGTATTCTTGTCTGGAGAATTCCATGGACAGAGGAGCCTGCCAGGCTACAGTAGTCCATGGGGTCTCAAAGAGTCAGACACAACTGAGCAACTACCACTTTTCTATATGTATATATCTCAATCACTTTGCTATGTGCCTAAAACGAATACAATATTATAAATAAATTATACTTCAGCAAAAAAAAACTAAAAAATAAAACATTACTGATAACTAGACTATACCATGGATTAATTACCATATTTTTTGAAACAAGACCAATACCACATTAACTGTGTTCATTTGACGTTGCTTCCAAGTGCTATAAACATAAAAATGTGGAAATACATACATCATCTCTTAGAAGTGACAGAATACTATAATGATCTTTAGGTTTTTGGATGAGCAGAGGCTCAAAGGAGAGCCGGTAGCCCATCAGATCTTTGATTTGGCTCCCAAACCAAAGGACCTGGAGTGGCATTTGGAAAAGGAAGTGAGAGGCCTGCCTTCCTTGGAGAGCAAGTAAAACTTTCCAGATGAAAGAGGCAGGATGTAGAATATTGAAAAAACATGGTCGATTTCTGCTTATTTGGATTTGCCTTTAGTCACATAATTAAGTTTTAATTACCCTAAAGGAGAGTGAAGTTTTAATATTTAAACAAGAAACATTCATTAATTCAGTAAATATCTGAGTACCTGTCACACGCCAGGCACCATGATAGACGCCGAGGACACCGTGATGAACTAGACAGCGTCTTCCTGCCTGGGGCTGACAGCTAAGTGATGACAACTGAGACAATGTAGTCCAGCGCTGGGGCAGCTCAATGAACAGCGACACTACTTCAAAGAACGTTCTAGTGGCCTGTTCAGTTCCTCCACTCAGAGCAACACTGGGCCAACAAACAGTTCTTGCTCTCTAGTCCTCCGTCTGCTCCGTCTTATTCACATTTTCCCCTCTGGAAACCAGTTAAAACAGCAGCATTGATTAGGCATCAGGTTTTTCCTTTTCTTTTTTTCCTTAAGTGTAGGCATTTTCTTTTCTGGCCATGATCTTTTGCTTGCAGAATACACTACTTTATAAAGCACTTTCTGGAGATAAGAGAATCATATCCATTAAGAACTGATTTACTAGCTTAACTTTCAGAGAGAAGCCTTATTTCCAAGTTCTCGTGGGCACCTCAGTGTTACCTCAACTTCAAGGACACAATATGCCAGTTACCAACAACTACCACATTTACTGAACACTCACAATGTAGCCAGCACTGTGTTAGACATGCAGGGTACAAAGATCAAAAAGATATGGTTCTTGATCTCCAGCAGCTTATGGCTGATGTATAAAATGATAACTTGTCCTATGAGACAGCTTGTGCTAAATCAGGGCTGTAGACAGGAAGTGCTAAAGAGTTCTGTGGAGGAAAGATGTGGGTTGCCAAGATTTCAGCAAAGATAGACTCCTAGTTCTCCTCATTGAATTCCTTCCTTTTACCACCAAGACAAGTTAAAAGTCCATCCAATCCTAAGCATTTCGGCCACGCCTACTTGTATAAATTCATCTTCTTATCTTTACCACTATATGATGAATTCTTTTAGTTTGGGTTAAACTTAATCTCTACCCAAATTGGCTCTCAGTAAAGTAAAAAAAAAGTGAATTATTGAATACACTGTACTAGCCACAACATGAGAATATAAACATATAAGGCCTCTCTTCCTTCTGAGTGGTTTGCAGTCTGATTTAAGGCAAAGTGATAAAAATCCTAAAGTTAAGATACAGAATAATATTATATAAAACCTAGAGTTAAATATTAAAACTATGCAGTGCAATTAAGGAAATTCTACCACCTTGTTATTGGAAGGTTTTCATTCACCTAGTAAAGTCAATTTTTTTCTAGCACCAATGGAATGAAAGTCACAGGAAAGTGACTCAGAAAGTGGGACTCCCATGGGAAAGTGGGACTCAGAACTGAGTGAGCTGGGGCAGAGAAAGGTGGGCTTAGTCATTTTAAGTGGTGACTGATGGCAGCTGAGGAACAAGAAGTAGCTTTTTCAGGACTTAGGCCATGCTGGGGATTGGCTGCTCTCCTGCGGTTCAAACAGTGCAGGTGCCTCGGGTGGGAGGGTGCCCTTCTCAGGTTGTGTTTTGTGAGTCCTTCACATCCCGTTCTCAGAGCTCGGGTGTGTCTCCTCTCAGGCTGGACAGGAATCCAGGCAGGGGCTGAAACGACAGGAAGTGACAGCGGAAGTCCTATTTGTTGGACATGCCTGTGTTCTAGGCATACTCCTTGCATGCATGCTAAGTCACTTCAGTCATGTCTGACTTTGTGGCCTTATGCACTGTAACCCGCCATGCTCCTCTGTCCATGGGATTCTCCAGGCAAGAATACTGGAGTGGGATGCCATGCCCTTCTCCAGTCTAGGCATAGTACATGGTAAATATTTTACTTCCAATGTCTCATCTTATTTTCAAAAAGTTTGATGCGGTATGTGTTGTTATTCCCCTTTTACTAGTGGAAAAAGTGAACCTCAGGGAATTTGATGGTTTGTCTAAGATCAAATGCCATGTCACTGGTACAGCTGGGATTTCAACACTTATCAGACTTCTAAGCCTGTGCTCTTCCTACACCTTAGTCACAGGGGATGCTGAGAAGACATGCATCTCTCTGGCAGCAACCACACAGGCCTCACCCCCTTAGCAAGGTAGTGGTCTTGCCTTTAGCAGTGTAGAGGAGAGAAGGAGGGAAATCATGTTTCTGAATGCTTCCTTATGCCCTGGATTGTAGTTTTAGCTATAGGTTTCTGCTGACAGAGATTACCACCCACATGCACCATATGTGTAATTGTTGTTTAGTCGCTAAGTCGTGTCCAACTCTTTTTGACCCCATAGACTATAGTCTGCCAGGGTCCTATGTCCATGGGATTTCGCAGGCAAGAATACTGGAGTGGGTTGCCATTTCCTACTCCAGGGGATCTTCCTGACCCAAGGATCAGACCCGTTGTGTCTCCTGCACTGCAGGCAGATTCTTTGCCACTTGGGAAGCCCTGTTTATAAATTAGAAAATATGAATATAATTCTAGGGAAGGCAGTGAGGCAGCAGAATGCACCATCCCCTTGTATGCTGTATGCATGCAGTAAACATTGAGCAGAAAAAAAACAATTTAACATGCCCAGATGATGAAACAGCTGGTGTTCATCAAGGCATTCCAGTGGAAAACTCATGAAACTATAAAAATTCTGTTTAATCCTCACTGTCACCTCTTGCCCTTTGTCAGTAGTTCTTGAAGAATAATGACATGAAAGATATTCCCAGTTTAGAGTTCTCTTCAGTTTTTAACAACCCTCCCCAGTGAAGAGTTTCCCTGCCCTTCTACTTCTTTCAGACACAGGGTAGGGGCAGAGATGTGCAGTGGAATAAAACACAGGTAGAGGAATTAGGAGAACTGGACTCTAGTCCTAGTTTGTTGATAATAGTTATATGATTTAGGGCAAGTAACTTTGGATTCTTTGCTGCCATTACCTTACTGGAGGCAATGGACTACTATAATACTTCAGTGAGGGGACTGTTCTATTAAAACTAGCACCAATATTCAATGGTGTAGAAACTGAAGCTGAGTTTGGGTGACCTCATCCAATAGGAAAGATGTAGAGGTGAAAAGGATTTGGGCACAGATGAATGAGTTATACAGAAACACAAAGGAGAGGGTAATTTTTTCTTTCCATAGGAATTATTTTGTGTATCATACCTAATTCCTTGTGTGGTTTGAGACCAGTGATCTAATTATTAAAGAATAAAGTTAAAGAGATTTCGGAAGAGGAGAGCATCCATTTTTGGGAGACGACAAGGAAATCTTTTACTCTGGATATTTAATAGAGATTTAAAAAATACAGAAAAAGTAGAAATTCAACATCAGTAAGATGCAAACTTGTCGTTGTAACATTGCTTTGGAAAACTCCTTCTTGATTATGATGATTAGAAAAATGCAAAAGCATTGCAAACATTAGCACTGAATTAAAGAAATCTATCCCATCTTTGGTCCACATAGTTTTAGCCACAGAAGAGCTGCCTTTTTGTGTTTGTGTTTGTTCAGTTCAGTTCAGTTCAGTTGCTCAGTCATGTCTGACTCTTTGCGACCCCATGAATCGTAGCACTCTAGGCCTCCCTGTCCATCACCAACTCCCGGAGTTTACCCAAATCCATGTCCATCGAGTCAGTGATGCCATCCAGCCATCTCATCCTCTGTCGTCCCCTTCTCCTCCTGCCCTCAATCCCTCTCAGCATCAGGGTCTTTTCCAATGAGTCAATTCTTCACATGAGGTGGCCAAAGTATTGGAGCTTCAGTTTCAGCATCAGTCCTTCCAAAGAACACCCAGGACTGATCTCCTTTAAGATGGACTGGTTGGATCTCCTTGCAGTCCAAGGGACTCTCAAGAGTCTTCTCCAACACCACAGTTGAAAAGCATCACTTCTTTGGTGCTCAGCTTTCTTCACAGTCCAACTCTCACATCCACACATGACCACTGGAAAAACCATAGCCTTGACTAGATGGACCTTTGTTGGCAAAGTAAATGTCTCTGCTTTTTAATATGCTATCTAGGTTGATCATAACTTTCCTTCCAAGGAGCAAGTGTCTTTTAATTTCATGGCTGCAATCACCATCTGCAGTGATTTTGGAGCCCCCCAAAATAAAGTCTGACACTGTTTCCCCATCTATTTCCCATGAAGTGATGGGACCAGATGCCATGATCTTAGTTTGCTGAATGTCATATCTATCATATGACCCAGCAATTCTACTCCTAGGTATATAACCAATATAAACCAAATGAAACCACATACTCAAGTACCTGTACATGAATGTTCATAGCAGCATTATTCACAATAGCCAAAATGTGGAAATAACCCAAATGTTCATCATTGGATGAATGGATATAAGCAAATTGTGGCTTATACATACAATGAATATTATTTGGCCACAAAAGGAATGAAGTATTGAAACCTGCTACAGTGAAGATGAATCTGGAAAACATTATGTTAAATAAAAGAATCCAGACAAAAAAGGTTACCTACTGTATGTTTTCACTTATGTGAAATATTCAGAGAAGGTAAACACATAGAAACAGCAGATTGACGGTTGTCAGGAGTAGGAGGGAGAGAAAATTGGGGAGTAACAGCTTCATGGGTGAAAAGGAAAAATGAAAGTATTAGTCACTTAGTCATGTCTGACTGTCTGTGACCTGCCAGGCTCCTCTGTCCATGGAATTCTCCAGGTTAGAATATTGGAGGAGCCATTCCCTTCTCCAGGGGATTCTCCCTCCCCAGGGATAGAGCCAAGGTCTCCTGCACTGCAGGCAGATTCTTTACTGGAAACAGCAGATTGATGGTTACCAAAGGCTGCGGGCAGGGGAGATTGAGGAGTAACCATTTAGTATGGGTACAAAGCTTTATTTTCAGATGATAAAAATGTTTGGAAAGAAGCAGAGGTGGTGTTTTCACAGCATTTGGAATGTAGTAAATGCTAGTCAAGGCTATGGTTTTTCCAGTGGTCATGTATGGATGTGAGAGTTGGACTGTGAAGAAAGCTGACCGCTGAAGAATTGATGCTTTTGAACTGTGGTGTTGGAGAAGACTCTTGAGAGTCCCTTGGACTGCAAGGAGATTCACCCAGTCCATCTTAAAGGAGATCAGTCCTGGGTGTTCATTGGAAGGACTGATGCTGAAGCTGAAACTCCAATACTTTGGCCACCTCATGCGAAAAGTTGACTCATTTGAAAAGACCCTGATGTTGGGAGGGATTGAGGGCAGGAGGAGAAGGGGACGACAGAGGATGAGATGGCTGGATGGTATCACTGACTCGATGGACATGGGTTTGGGTAAACTCCAGGAGTTGGTGACAGACAGGGAGGCCTGGCGTGCTGCGGTTCATGGGGTTGCAAAGGGTTGGACATGACTGAGGGACTGAACTGAACTGAACTGACTGAAATGCCTCTAATTGTTCTTTTAAAAATGATACATTTTCTATTATGTGACTTTCACCTGAGGAAGTCTGGTAAGAAATGAACGTGTTTTCACCAAGGTAGTTCTTCATTAGAGCAAATCTGCTTTGTTATAATCCCATATGCTTTAAAATCCCTGCTTTGTATAATTTCAGGAACTCAAAAGTTGACACTCTTAAACTGAAATTTGCCACCACTCCATATAGGTGAGAGAATCTCAGAATTTACCAAGATCATGTGGATCCTTTTTTTTTTTTTCATTTATTTTTATTAGTCATGTGGATTCTTTGATACATACATACTTCTCATCATGTTCACCTATCATTGAACACCTGTTTCAACAATCAAACCTGTGGCTTTTCAATTCTATCATCCCCCACTGGTCTGATCTAAGTTCCCTCTTGTTTCTGCATTATTATTTTTCCTTTAGGGTTGTTTTTTTCCTCCTATGCAAAGTTGTGGTTTGTAAGACTGAAGCAAAACAAAACAAAACAAAGAAAATCCCCAATAACAACAAAAAACCCTCTGATGATGAGCCAGAAAATAGTTTCTGGAAAGGAACTGGAGTTGGAAAGCCCATGGAACAGTGTCCAACACTTGACATCGAAGAAGACCATTGCTCATGTGGTCCTGAGTGTGTAAAAAGCTCTGCTAAGCAACACCCATTCTAATTTATTTAGCCTAAGAGTTTATTTCCATTTCATGCCACAGTGAATTTACAACATGATGAAAAAATCCAATCTCGCTATGCTACCAAAAATTGAGCCGTTCTCAGCTTGGGAACAGTTAGTCCAAAGTGCAGCCAGTTTGGTCACAGTCTTGGTTCATCCCCTCAAGCTGACCTCTTAGTGTGTTTAAACTGTAAAGCACTTTCCTTTGTGACGTTTTCAGTGGCCACATCAACTGACTCCCAGCAGCGTGCAGTGTTGAGACATGTTTTTCTCTCAAGTTTGCATCTTCTTGTAAAGTGCAATAAACTTGCCCAGAAAATGCTTCTATCAAACCTTATCTTTGATTCTCTGGGGTTTCTGTGCAGTACACTGTGTTGCTCCTGACATCACAATCTCCATGGCAACTCCCCAGTGAGACTTTTCATGGTCAAAAAAAAGAAAAAAAAATAGATGCAAAGAAATTTCTCTTCAATCTTAATAGACTTGGTCATTTATTATTGAGAGGAGAGGGAATGGGAAGGATTGAATTGTATTACTTGAGGCTCACCACAGAAATTTCAAGTCACACTCTTAAGCCTCTCAATCAGGAATCTCCATCTTTCCAATTTCTTCTTCATGCTCTCCATAAAAGGTATGGTAATATAACTCTTATGAGGCTAACTTAAATAGGTATTCTGGGTTTTAAATGAAAGAAGACTTGATGAAAATGTGGAAGAGGTCCTATTGACAAGTCCCAGGTTTAAGATCCCCTTGTCATGGTAAACAATTTTCTGACTCTGTGATCTTCATCTAGTCAATCAACTTCTCTAGAAGTTTCCTCAGTTGCTGAAGAGAAGGCAGTACTCATTTTGCCATCCCTAGAGGGTACATTGTAAGGATAAAATATCTGATTTTTGTATGTCTCAGGCTATCCATTTTAGGAAACCAGCTAGAAAAAAATGTAGTTTTTAAATAATCATTTATATAACATATTTCAACTATAATAACTAACACACCCATAATTCTTTCTAAGAAAATATGCCTCCATTAAAAAGAATTCATTCATTTGAATCAGTTCTAATGAGATGGATGAAACTGGAGCCCATTATACAGAGTGAAGTAAGCCAGAAAGATAGAGACCAATACAGTATACTAATGCATATATATGGAATTTAGAAAGATGGTAATGATAACCCTATATGCAAAACAGAAAAAGAGACATAGATGTACAGAACAGAATTTTGGACTCTGTGGGAGAAGGCAAGGGTGGGATGTTTCGAGAGAATAGCATTGAAACATGTATATTATCTAGGGTGAAACAGATCACCAGCCCAGGCTGGATGCATGAGACAAGTGCTCAGGCCTGGTGCACTGGGAAGACCCAGAGGAATCGGGTGGAGAGGGAGGTGTGAGGGGGGATCGGGATGGGGAATACGTGTAAATCCATGGCTGATTCATGTCAATGTATGACAAAAACCACTACAATATTGTAATTAGCCTCCAGCTAATAAAAATAAATGGAAAAAAAAAGAAAACATTAAAAAAAAACATGCCTCCTGATTAAGAAGGAAGGTTTAGATAACCATGTTTAGTGCTATGTAACTCCACCTCACCACAGCCTAGAAGTTGGCATGTAAAAAATCCATAATACAGCCTGGTGTGAAAAGAGAAGGTGAACAAATGAGATTCTCTCTGAAATTTACACTGGAAAATGATAAGAATCAGTATCCCAAACTGAGAGATATAGATAGAGAACAGTCACACGAGGAAGAACCAGAGCCAATGGAGACTGTGAAATTTATGAGAAAAAGAATACTGGCAAAGTAGATATTATAAAGCAGCAGATACTATTAATATGAGCTCAGTAAAAAGTCCAGAGGAAAAATGAAAAGGTTAAGTCAGTTGTGGTGGCAAGAGAAAAATAGTTTATGTTTCCAGAACAAAGTACTAGAGACTTTAGAGATACCACTTATTAAACATTAGTTTGGTGCCTATTGTACAATGTAGAGCATTGGGGATTCAACAGTATGACAATTCTGATTTCATGGTGCCAACAAATGAACAGGTTATTATATTGAGTAATATGTTCTTAGTACCATGATAGAGAATATATTAGATACTGTGGGCAGTTTAAGACTTTCCGAAAAAACCAGCAATTTAAAATTTTATCAGGTCTGGCCTATTGGACAAGTAGGATAATTCTTGTGAAAGTGATAGTAAAAGATATTTTAAACTATTGAAAAAATATATGAAAAGGCTTGGTGGTGAGACATCAGCAGTTTTCCAGCACCAAGACACATATATTTCTATAATTAGTTTCATTCTTCTAAGCTTTGCTTTGAGCCAAACTTTGTTCCTCCTAACCTACAGGGTCTAACTAAAGCAAATGGCTACAAGACTTAAGACAGTTCATATGAAGCTAAGGTATATGGAGACATATGACATTGTCCTGCTCTTAAGAAGTTTATGATGTATATGAGCAGATGGGCTATCAGTAAGAAATAAATATGAGAACTAATAATAAAATATATCATGTTCTAAATTCCAAGCTATAAATATTTAAGTACATATAGGACAGTAAATGGTATATGAATTCAAAGATGACAAGCCATAATTTAAAATTATTAAATATAAGCTTCTCTTAAAAAGAGATCTTTTCTTTGTGTTTACCATGGGGCTTTACATAAAACATCTTATAGCAGTCTATTTTAAGCTGATAACAACTTAACTTCAATTGCATAAACAACTTTATAGCTTTACTTCCCCCACTTCCTTTATGTTATTAACATCATGATTGATATTTTTCATATTGTGTATCCATTCACATATTTTTATACTTATAAGTATTTTAAATAAATTTTTCTTTTAACTTTTATATTAGAATCAAAACTGATTTACATACTGCCATTACAGTATTCTAGTATTCTGTTTCGTATATAAATATGCGAATACATATATACATATATACTTACCTTTAAGGCTTCCCTTAAAGGTAGGAGAAGGCGGGAGGAGAAGGGGACAACAGAGAATGAGATGGTTGGATAGTGTTACTGATTCAATGAGTTTGAGCAAGCTCCAGAAGATGGTCAAGGACAGGGAAGCCTGGTGTGCTACAGTCCATGTGGTTGCAAAGAGTTGGACATGACTGAGCCACTGACCAACAACAAAAGCCTTCCCTAATGGCTCAGATGGTTAAGAATCTGCCTGCAATGAAGGAGACCTGGGTTTAATCTCTGGGTCAGGAAGATCCCCTGGAGAAGGGAATGGCAACCCACTCCAGTATTCTTGCCTGGGAAATCCCATGGACAGAAGAGCTGGAAGGCAACATTCCATGGGGTCACAAACAGTCAGATATGACTGAGTGACTAACACACTTCCATTTTCTTTTCCACTTTATTTTTTTAATTGAAGGATATTTGCTTTACAGAATTTTGTGGTTTTCTGTCATTACATCAACAAGAATCAGTCATAGGTACACCCGTGTCCCCTCCCTCCCATCTCCCTCCCTATTGCACCCTTCTACATTGTCACAGAGATCCTGTTTGAGTTTCCAGGGTCATACATTTGATATTATAAATTTCCATATCATTCTCTCCTTACATCTCACCCTCTCCCTCCTCCCCTCCCACCATGTCCTTAGGTCTGTTTTCTATGTCTGTTTCTCCATTACTGCCCTGAAAATAAATTCATCAGACAATTCTTTCTAGATTCCATATATATGCATCAGTATATGATATTTATATTTCTATTTCTGACTTACTTCACTCTGTATAATAGGCTCTAGGTTAGTCCACCTCATTAGAACTGACTTAAATGTGTTCCTTTTTACGGCTGAGTAGTATTCCGTTGTATATATGTACCACAGCTTCTTTATCCATTCATCTGTTGATGGACATTTAGGTTGCTTCCATGTTCTAGTCACTGTAAATAGTGCTACAATGAACAACGGGATACATGTGTCTTTTTCAATTTTGGATTCCTCAGGGTTTATTCCTTAGTAGTGGGATTGCTGGGTCATATGGTCATTTTATTCCTACTGTTTTAAGGAATCTCCATACCGTCTTCCACAGTGGTGTATCAATTTACATTCCCACCAGCAATGCAAGAGGGTTCCCTTTTCTCCACACCCTCTTCACTGTTATTATTTATAGACTCTGATGACGACATTCTGACTGGTGTGAGGTGATATCTCATTGCAGTTTTGATTTGCATTTCTCTAATAATGAGCAATGTTGAGCATCTTTTCATGTGTTTGTTAGCCATCTGTATGTCTTCTTCAGAGAAATGTCTGTTTAGGTCTTTTCCCCACTTTTTGATTGGGTTGTTTGTCTTTCTGGCATTGAGTTGTATGAGATGCTTGTATATTTTGGAAATTAATTCTTTGTCAGCTGTTTCCTTTGCTATTATTTTCTCCCATTCTGAGGGCTGTCTTTTCACCTTGTTTGTAGTTTCCTTTTTTGTGCAAAAGCTTTTAAGTTTAATCAGGTCCCACTCATTTATCTTCGTTTTTATTTCCATTGCTTTAGAAGGTGGGTCATGGAAGATCTTGCTTTGATTTATGTCATCAAGTGTTCTGCCAATGTTTTCCTCTAAGAGTTTTATAGTTTCTGGTCTTACACTTAGGTCTTTAATTCATTTTGAGTTTATCTTTATATGGCATTAAGAAGTACCCTAATTTCATTCTTTTGCACATAGTTGTCCAATTTTCCCAGCACCATCTATTGAAGAGGCTGTCTTTGCCCCATTGTATATATATGCCTCCTTTGTCACAAATAAGGTACCTGTAGGTGTGTGGGTTTTTCTCTGGGCTCTCTATCTTGTTCTATTTGTCTATATTTCTGTTTTTGTGCCAATACTATACTGTTTTGATGACTATAGCTTTGTAGTACAGTCTGAAGTCAAGAAGCTTGATTCCTCCAGCTCCATTCTTCTTTCTCAAGGCTGCTTTGGCTATTTGGGGTCTTTGTGTTTCCATATGAATTGTGAAATTTTTTGTTCTAGTTCTGTGAAAAATGCCATTGGTAATTTGATAGGGATCACATTGAATCTGTAGATTGCATTTGGTAGTATAGTCATTTTCACAATATTGATTCTTCCTACTTAGGAGTGTGGAATATCTCTCCGCCTGTTTATGTCATCTTTGATTTCTTTCATCAGTGTCTTGTAATTTTATGTATACAGTTCTTTTGTCTCTTTAGGTAGGTTTATTCCTAGATATTTTATTCTTTTTGTTGCAATGGTGAATGGGATTGATTCCTTAATTTCTCTTTCTGATTTTTCATGGAAGTGCTTTCTGTGTATTGACCTTGTATCCCACAAATTTGCTGACTTCACTGATTAGCTCTAATAATTTTCTGATAGTTTCCTTTGGGTTTTCTATGTACAGTATCATGTCATCTGCAAACAGTGAGAGTTTTACTTCTTCTTTCCCAATATGGATTCCTTTTATTTCTTTTTCTTCTCTAATTGCCATAGCTAGGATTTCGAAAACTATGTTGAGTAATAGTGGTGAGAGTGGACACTCTTGTCTTGTTCCTAATTTTAGAGGAAATGTATTTAGTTTTTCACCATTGAGAGTTTTGTTTGCCATAGGCTTATCTTATATGGCCTTTTCTAAGTTGAGGTGGGTTCCTTCTATGCCCATTTTTTGAAGTTTTATTTATTTTTTTTATCATAAATGGGTGCTGAATTTTGTCAAAGGCTTTTTCTGCATCTATTGAGATGATCATACTATACCTGGCAAAGATCTCATTCAAAATTTATGGATAAATCAAAAGCTGTACAGACAAACAAATGTTAAGAGAATTTAGCGCCACCAAACTAACCTTACAACAAATACTAAAGGGAATTACATAGCCAGTAAACACAAGAGAAAGGAAAGACCTACAAAAGTAAATTCAAAACAATCAAGAAAATGCCCATAGGAACATATATATCAATAATTACCTTAAGTGTAAATGGATTAAAGGCACCAACCAAAAGATGCAGACTGACTGAATGAATACAAAAACAAGACCCATATATATGCTGCCTACAAGGGACACACTTCAGACCTAAAGACACATACAAACTGAAAGTAAAAGATGGAAAAAGATGTTTCATGCAAATGGAAACCAAAAGAAAGCCAGAGTGACAATCCCTATTTCAAACAAAATAGACTTTAAAATAAAGAAAATTATAAGAGATAAAGAAGGATACTACATAATGATCAAGGAATCAATCAAAGAAGAAGACATAGCAATTGTAAATATTTATGCACCCAACATAGGAGAATCTCAATACATAAGGCAAACACTAACAGGTATAAGAAGGGATACTGACAGTAACACAATAATAGTAGGGGACTTTAACACCCCACTTACATGAATGGACAGATCATCAAAGCAGAGAAACAATAAGAAAACACAAACATTAAATGAAACATTAGGTCAAATGGACCTAATTGTTATCTTCAAAATTTTCCATCCAAATGCAGAAGAATACACTTTCTTCTCAAGTGCACATGGGACATTCTCCAGGCTAGACCACATCTTGGGTGACAAATCAAGCTTTAGTAAACTGAAGAAAATTGAAATTGTATCAAGCATCTTCTCTGATCACAATGCTATGAGATTAGATATCAGCTACAGGAAAAAATTGCAAAAAACAAACTCATGGATATTAAATAATACATTACTAAATAACAAAGATGTTACTGAAGATATAAGAAAAGAAATCCAAAGATTCCTAAAAACAAATGAGACTGAAAACATGACAACCCAAAACCTATGGGATTGAGAAGAAGCAGTTCTAACAGGGAAGTTTATAGCAATACAATCTTACCTCAAGAAACAAGAAAAGCATTGAATAGGCAACCTAACTCTATATCTAAAGCAGCTAGAAAAAGAAAGCAGCTAAAAAATATCCAAAGTCAGCAGAAAGAAAGAAATAATAAAATCAGTGCAGAAATAAATGAAAAAGAAATGAAGGAAACAATAGCAGAGATTAATAAAACTAAAAGCTGGTTCTTTGAGATGATAAACAAAATTGACAAACCACTAGCCAGAGTCATCAAGAAAATAGGGAGAAAAATCAAATCAACAAAATTAAAAATGAAAAAGGAGTGTTGACAACAGACAACACAGAAGGGTCATAAGAGAATATTATGAGCAACTATATGCTAATAAAATGGACAATCTAAAGGAAATGGACAGATTCTTAGGAAAGCTCAACTTCCCAAGACTGAACCAGGAAGAAATAGAGATTAAGAACAAGCTAATCACAAACACTGAAAAAAACAAAAGCCCAGGGCCAGATGGCTTCACAGGGGAATTCTATCAAACATTTAGAGACAAGCTAATGCCTACTTTTCTGAAACTCTTCCAAAAAACTGCAGAGGAAGGAACACTTCCAAACTCATTCTATGAGGCCACCATCACCCTGATACCAAAACCAGGCAAAGACAGCACAAAAAAGAAAATTACAGGCCAATATCACCGATGAACACAAATGCAAAAATCCTCAAAAAGATTCCAGAAAACAGAGTTCAACAACACACTAAAAAGCTCATTCACCATGATCAAGTTGGGTTTATTCCAGGGATGCCAGAATTCTTCAACATGTGAAAATCAATCAATGTGATACACTATATTAACAAATTGAAAGAAATGATCATCTCAATAGATGCAGAAAAAACACACTTCCTTTAACAGTAAGTTTTTAACTTCCATATGCTTCAAATCTCTGTTTACCACCTTTTTTGGTTCAATTTGAAGAAGTCCCTTTAGCATTTCTAAGGCATTTCTAGGGGCTACTCACTCCCTCAGATTTTGTCAGTGAGTCTTTATCACTCCTTCATTTTTGAAGGAGAATTTTGCTATGTGTAGTATTCTTGATGATAGGCTTTTTCTTTCAGTACTTTGAGAATATTATATAGTATCTTCTGGCCTACAAGGTTACTGCTGAGAAATCTTCTGTAGTTTACCTCCCCACCAAAATAACAAATTACTTTTCTCCTGCTGCTTTCTAAATTCTGTCTTTGACTTTTGACAACTTGATTACAATATTCTCAGTGTAGATGTCTCTGTTTCACCTTTTTTATAGGAATCCTTTGGGCTTCTTGGATCTGGCTACCATTTCCTTCCTCAGATTTGGAAAGTTTTTGACTATTATTTCCTTGAATAGGATTTCTGACTCACTCTTCCTCTCTTGTCCTTTTAGGATATGCATATATTGGTCTAATTGATAATGTTGCCTAAGTCCCTTAAGCTTTCTTCACTCCATTTCAATTTTTTCACCTTTTCTGTTTCTCTGGATAATTTCAAAACTTTTCTGTTTAAACACATTGATTCTTTCTTCTGCTTGATCTAACGTGCCACTGAACTCCTATACTGAAATTTTCAGTTCATTTATTCTTCAGGCTTCTTCAGTGCTAAGATTTCTGTTTGGTTCTTTTTCTTTGGGGGGAGGGTATTTTCTGTCTCTTAGTTAAAATTCACACTCTTTTTATGCTTTCTTCTCCTGATCTCATGAATATCTTCCTCTTTATCCTTAATTCATTGAGTATTTTGAATTCTGTGCTAGGTAATTCATATAGTTCCTTATTAGTAAGGTCAGTTTCTGGAACATCTTGTTCTTCTGTTTAAGGCATGGTTCCCTGTTTCTTCATTTTCCTTGAGTCTTTGAGTTTGTATCTGCAATTAGAAAATACAGACATCTCTCATAGTCTAGAACTAATACAAAAAAAAAAAAGAAAAGTATATCAAAACAAAAAAAATTAGGCAAAATACAAAGAAAGCAGAAGAGGTAAAGAAAACCAAAAGAACTATAAGATAGAAAATAAAAATTAACAAAATCACAACCGTAAGTCCTTCTCTATCAGTAATTACTTTAAGTGTAAATGGATTAAACTCCCTGATCAAAAGGCATGGAGTGGCTGAATGCATTAAAAAATCGCAGTATTCAACTAAGTGCATTCTACAAGAGACTCATTTTAGTTTTAAGTATCACACATAGGCTGAAAGTAAAAGGAGGAAAAAAGATATCCCATGTAAATGGTAAACAAAGAGAAGAGGCTATGGTTACATCAGACAAAATAGACTTTAAGACAAAAACTGTCACAAGAGACAAAGATGGAATTATATAAAGACTTATATAATGATAAAAGGGTCAATTAACCAGAAATATAAAACAGTAATAGATACATATGCACCCAACATCAGAGCACCTGAATATATAAAGCAAACTTTAAAGAACTGAAGAAAGAAATAGTAACATAATATAGTAGGAGACTTAAATACATCATTTTTAAATAATGAACATCAGAAAATCAATAAGGTAATAGTGGACTTGAAGAACACCATAGTTGAAATGAACTTTACAGACATATGCAGAACATTCCACCAACAACAGAATATAGTTGGCACTTGAACAACAAGTGTTTGAACTGTGTGGGCCCACTTACATGTGGACTTTTTTCAATAGTAAATGCTACAGTATAACATGATTCATAGCTGGTTGAATCTGTGGATGTGGAACTGTGGATAAGGAAGAACCATGGAGTTCATACCTTAAGGAAATGAGACCAAGAAGAATGAACTAAGCCCAAAGTAGTAGAAGGAAAAACTAATAAACTATTGGAGCAGAGGTAAATCAAATACAGAATAGACACACAATAGAAAAAAATTAGTAAGAAAATAAATATTTTTAAAAAATGATTAACAAAATTGAGAAAACTTTAGCTTGACTAAGTAAAAAAAGATGAGAGAAAACTCAAATAAATAAATGACAGAGATAAAAAGGATCATAAGAGACATAAAAAGAAATAAATCATAAGAGAAATAAAAAGAATCATAAGAGCAAAACATTGCATCATCTGAAGAAACAGGTACAATTACAGCAACCTATAATTTACTAAGATTGAATCATGAAGAAATAGAAAATCCGATCAGACCTATATCTAGTGAGGAGATTGAATTAGAAATCTCAACACTCCCAAGGGGCTTCCCAGGTGGTGCAGTGGTAAAGAATCTGCCTGCCAATGCAGGAGATGCAAGAGACATAGGTTCTATTCCTGGGTAGAGAAGATGCCCCTGGAGTAGAAAATGGCAACCCAGTATTCTTGCCTGGAAAACTCCATGGACAGAGAAGCCTGGCAGGTTACAGTCGGTGGAGTCCTAAAGAGTTGGACATGACTGAGTGCGTGCGCGCGCGCGCACACACACACACACACACACACACTCCCAATAAAGAAAAGCCTAGGCCTAGAAGGCTTTAATGGTAAAGTCTACCAAAAATTTGTAGAAGAATTAATACCAACACTTTTCAAACTCTTCCAAAAATTAAAAAAGGCAGTAACACTTTGAAACTCATTATATAAGGCTAGCAACACCCTGATGCCAAAACCTGACTTAGACACTGCAAGAAAAGAAAACTACGGGTCAGTATTCCTGATGAATGTTGATGTAAAAAATCCTCAGCAAAACACTACCAAACTGAACCCAACAGCACATTAAAAGAATTACACACCATGACTAAGTGGGATTTATCCCTGAGATTCAAGGATGGTTCAACATATGAAAATTAATTAATGTGATATACCACATTAACAGAACAAAGGATAAAAAATTCCTGTGGTGCCTATCAATGGAGACATTTGACAGATTCAACATTCTTTCATAATAAAAACTTGCAGCAAACTAGGAATAGAAGAATTTACTTCCACATAATCAAGGCCATGTATAAGAAGCCCACAGCTAACATCTTATTCAATGGTGAAAAATGGAGAGCTTTTCCTCTAATATTAAGAACATGGCAAGGATGTCCTACTCTTGCCATTTGTATTCAACATAGTATGGAAGCCCTAGTCAGACCAATCAGGGAAGTAAAAGAAATAAAAGGCATTCAAATCAGAAAGGAAGAAGTAAAGTTATCTCTGTTTGGAGATGACAGAATCTTATATATAGAAAACCCTAAAGACTACAAAATGCTGTTAGAACTAATAAGTGAATTCAGTAAAATTGTAGGATACAAAGTCAACATAAAAAATCAGTTGTGTTTCTATACACTAAAAACAAACTACTTGAAAGAAAATTAATAAAACAATTTCATTTACAATAACATAAAAATACTTAGGAGAAAACTTAACCAAGGATATAAAAGATCTATACACTGAAAACTATAAAACACTGATGGATGAAATTAAAGAATACAGAAATAAAAGGAAAGACATCCTGTGTTTATCTTTTTAAGATTTAAAATTATTAAATAGACCAAATTACCCAAAGAAATCTACAGATTCAATGTAATCTCCATCACAGTCCCAATGGCCTGTTTTACAGACATAGGAAAAAAATCACCATATTCACTTGGAATCACAAAGGACCCCGAGTACTCAAAAGCAATTTTGAGAAAGAATAGAGCTAGAGACATCACACACTTCCCGACTTCAAAATATATTATAGAGAGGCACAATTGCAATGAGGGAAGTCATGAACTCCCTGTCTTCCCACACTTAAGATACTCATTAAACATTGGTGGGGGATCTCCAATGGCCAGACTATTGGGAGGAGCTCCAGGGGCAACCAGCTTGTGGGATCCTGGTTCTCAGGCCAGAGATCAGGCTTGAGTGCCCACTCTAGCCACTGTTATTCAATATATTTTTGGAAATCCTAGCCACAGCAAACAGAGAAGAAAAAGAAATAAAAGGAATCCAGATTGGAAAAGAAGTGAAACTCACACTGTTTGCAGATGACATGGCATGGTATATATAAAACCCTAAAGATGTCACCAGAAAATTTCTAAAGCTAATCAATGAATTTAGTAAAATTGCAGGATACAAAATTAACACACAGAAACACTTGTATTCCTAGATACTAACAATGAAGAATCAGAAAGAGAAATTAAGGAAACAATTCCACTCACCAATGCAACAAAAAGAATAAAAAACCTAGGAATAAATTTACCTAAGGAGACCTTTTGTCTATTCAATCTCCTTACTGGTTATAGGTCTGCTCAGATTTTCTATTTCTTCATCATTCACTCTTGGTAAATTATAGGTTGCTACAATTTTACCTATTTCTTCTGATGATCCCAGTGTTTGGTTGTATAATGGTTCATAGTAATTTCTTATGGTCCTTTTTATCTCTGTGTCATTTATTTATTCGAGTCTTCTCATTTTTTCTTACTTAGTCAAATGAAAGTTTTGTTAATTTTGTTAATCTTTTTTCAAGACCTGTATACAGCAAACTATAAGACACAGATGAAAGAAATCAAAATCAACAGAAACAGATGAAAAGATATATCATGTTCTTGGAGTGGAAAAATCAATATTGTGCAAATAACTATGCTACCCAAAGCAATCTACAGATTCAATGCAATCCCTATCAAATTATTAATACCAATGGCATTTTTCACAGACCTATGACAAAAAATTTCAAAATTTGTATGGAAACACAAAAGGCCACAAATAGCCAAAGCTATCTTAAGAAAGAAGAATGGAACTGGAGGAATCAACCATCCTGACTTCAGACTATACTACAAAGCTACAGTCATCAAGACAGTATGGTCCTGGCACAAAGACAGACATACAGGATCAATGGAACAAGATAGGAAGCCCAGAGATAAACCCTTGCACCTATGGGCACCTTATCTTTGACAAAATGCAATATACAGTGGAGAAAAGAAAAGCCCTTTCACTAAGTGGTGCTGGAAAAATTAGACAGCTATGTGTAAAGGAATGAATTTAGAACACTTCCTAACACCATACACAAAGATAAACTCAAAATGGGTTAAAGACCTAAATGTAAGACCAGAAACTATAAAACTCTTAGAGGAAAACATAGGTGGAACATTCTGACATAAATCACAGCAAGATCCTCTATGATCCACCTCCTAGAGTAATGGAAATAAAAACAAAAATAAAGAAGTGGGATCTAGTTAAACTTAAAAGCTTTTGCATAACAAAAGGAACTATATGCTGGATGAAAAGACAGCTCTCAGAATAGGAGAAAATAATTGCAAATGAAACAACTGGCAAAGGATTAATCTCCAAAATATATAAGCAACTCATGCAGCTTAATACCAAAAAGACAAATAACCCAGTAAAAAATGGGCAGAAGACCTAAACAGACATTTCTCCAAAGACATACAGATGGCCAACAAACATGAAAAGATGCTCAATAGTGCTCATTATTAAAGAAGTGTACATCAAAACTACAATGAGATATTACCTCACACTGGTCAAAATGGCCATCATTAAAAATCTACAAACAATAAATGCTGGAGAGGGTATGGAGGAAAGGAAACCCTCTTGCACTGTTGGTGGGAAGGTAAATTGATATAGTCACTATGTAGGACAATATGGAGATTTCTTTAAAAACTAGGAATAAGACTATCATATTACCCAGCAATCCCATTTCTGGGCATATACCCTGAGAAAACCATAATTGAAAAAGACACAAGTACCCCTGTGTTCATTGCAGCGCTACTTACAATAGCTAGGACACAGAAGCAACCTAGATAACCACTGATAGATAAATGGATAAAGAAGTTGCGGTACATATATATAATGCAGTATTTACACAGCCATAAAAAGGAACACATTTGAGTCAGTTCTAGAGAGGTGGATGAACCTAGAGCATCTTATACAGAGTGAAGTAAGTCAGAAAAACAAATATCATATATTAATGCATATATATATATATATATATAGATATATATCTGGAATCTAGAAAAATGGTACTGATGAACTTATTTGCAAGGCAAGAATAGAGGTTAGACATAGAGAACAGATTTTTGGACACACCAGGGGAAGGAAAGGGTGGGACACATTGAGAATGTAGCATTGAAACATATATATTTTCATATGCAAAACAGATAGCTAACGGAAACTTGCTGAAAACACAGGGAGCTCACTGTAGTCCTCTGAGGCGACCTAGAGGGATGGAATGGGGTGGAGAATGGGGAGGAGGTTCAAGAGCAAGGGGACGTATGTATACTTACGGCTGAATCATGTTTCGTATAGCAGAAGTGAACACAATAATGTAAAGCAATTATCCTCCAGTTAAAAACAAATTGAAAAAATATTATATAGCCACAGTAATTCATATAATATGGAACTGACATAAAGATAGGTATATAGACAATTGGAACAGAATAGAGTGCCAAGAAATAAATCCATGTACATCTGGTTAATTGGTCTTCAACAAGGATGCTAAGAACAGACAATGAAGACAATTTCTTCAACAAGTGATGTTGAGAAAACTATATATCTGTATGCAAAAGAATAAAATAGGACTCTTATGACACACACAAAAATCAACTCCATATGAATTAAAGGCCTAAACAGAAGACTTGAAGCTGTAGAAGTTTTAGACAAAAATATGGGGGTTGGGGAGGATGTGGATAAATTGTGTTTTTGTTGGGAATGTGAAATGGTACACCCATTATGGAAAGCAGTATGGAAGTTCATAGAGAAATTAAAATAGAATTGCCATATGATCCAGCAATCCCACTATTTGTTACCTACCCAAAAGAACTGAAGTCAAGATTTTGAAGAGCTATTTGCACTCCCATGTTTAATGCAGTGTTACTCACAATGGTCAAGATGTGAGAACAACCTAAATTTCTATGAATAGATGAATAGATAATGTGGTGCATACATACAGTGGAATATTGTTTATCCTTGAAAAAGAAGGAAATCCTGCCACATGTGACAACATGGATGAACCTAGAGAAAGTTAAGTGAAAGAAGTCAATTACAGAAGCATGAGTACTGCATGGCTCCACTTATATGAGCTATCTAAAAAGGTCAAACTCACAGAAACAGAGGAGAATAGTCGGTTCCTGGGGCTGAAGGGAGAGGAAAATGTGAAGTGGTTATTCAACTGGTATAAAGTTTCAGTTATTCAAGATGGATACATTCTAGAGGTCTGTTGTAAAATATTGTGTCTACAGGATTAAATTGAACATTTAAAATTTTCTTAAGAGGACAGATTTCATGTTGAGTGCTCTTAACACAATTAAAAAAAGAAAGATATTTTGCATGTGTCAAAATTTTATTTAAATGATTAACGGAGGGGCCATCAGAATGACAAAGCTAGTTCAACAAGGGTATGAGAATCTGGGATTTAGATACTCAGTGGAAATAAGAGTGGTGAAATGAGATTACTAAACTAGATAAAATGAATCTGGACCCTAATCAATTGTTAGCCAAAGTGACATTTCTCTAAAGACTCAGATCAATCTCAGATGGCCCTAGTATGACATTAAAAGATCACAGAATCATCTCTTTGCCTTATTTACAAGTTCTAAATACATTTCCCTGAATATTGCCTCTGCTATCACAAGCAAAGGGCTTCCCAGGTGGTGCTAGTGGTAAATAATTTGCCTGCCAATGCAGGAGGTGTAAGAGATGCAACTTTGGCGGAGGGGATGGCACTTCACTCCAGTACTCTTGCCTGGAGAATCCCATGGACAGAGGAGCCTGGTGAGCTATAGTCCATGGGGTCGCAAACAGTCGGATGCATCTAAACGCACTACATTGAGTCTCATTCTAGGTAATGCATGTCCTCACACTCACATAAAAGCTGACCTCATATATTTTTGTGCTAAGATTGTTAATTGAACTTTCTGCTTAGTTAACTGCCTCTGATAGTTTTTAAAGGTTGTTGAAGTTAGATATAAACAATATATAGCACACACAGAGTCGTGAGGGCTTCCTTGTGGCTCAGATGGTAAAGAATCCGCCTGCAATACGGGAGACCTGGATTTGATCTCTGTGTTGGGAAGATCCCCTGGAGAAGGGCATGGCAACCCACTCCAGTATTCTTGCCTGGAGAATCCCCACGGACAGAGGAGCCTGGCGGGCCGCAGTCCACGGGGTCGCAAAGAGTCGGACACGACCGAGAGACGAAGAGCAGCACACTGGAGCCATGAAAGTGAAAGTGAAAATGTTAGTCGCTCAGTCGTGTTTGACTCTTTACGACCCCGTGGACTGTAGCCCGCCATGAGATTCTCCAGGCAAGAATACTGGAGTGGGTTGCCATGCCCTTCTCCAGGGGATCTTCCCGACCCAGGGATGGAACCCGGGTCTCTCGCATTGCAGGCAGATTCTTTACCATCTGAGCCCGCAGACATGCCTCATACACTAATGGTACAATAGTTTATATTACTGTGCCGATTCAGTGATAGCTATTACATGTAATTTCAGAAACTATGTTTTCCGATTGTGTACATTTTGTTCTATTTGGCCTGATTCATTTACATAAGTGTAGCAAGAAGTGTTGTTTCATAAACCTTTTTATTGTATTGTCAGCAAAACTAGAGAAAAGCTCACCTAATTAATTTCTGTCTGGAGGTTATGGAGGAATCTAGGGTTGTATTTTCAATAGCCTTCATTAAACAAGAGTTTTTTTTTTTTCTTTTTTTTAACTGCTCTTAGCTTATCTATCCTGAAGGCGAAGAAACTGAAACTAAGAAATTAATCTCCATCAGGTTTTAACTATAGTACCCATAATCTCTAATGAATTTCTTCTTCTGCAGTGCTCTTCAATTCAGTGAGATTCCTGGCCTGACAGGAAGTGATCTTTACTACCAGCTGCAAGCCATAGACCTCCCAAGAAGGCTTTGTAGATATTGATTCCACATAAAAAGTATAGATTTTTTGAGACAGAGATTTGCTCCTTCATGGTGGGCCCTTCATACATAATGAAATGGAATTTATTTTCTAACATGACATTGCCAGCATAGCCTTCGTTACACAATAGATCTGTCCAATTATATCCTGGCTTAAATACTGATTCCTAAAAACCACACATACATAATTATTGCCATTAAATGTGAAGCGTCTCAGTTCAGGTAGTTGCAATATCTGCTCACTGTCCTAAGTATTTTGTAAACAGGGCAAACAATATCTTACATATTTTCTGTAGAATCTTGCTAATTACTCTAGAGATAACTAACGTCTAAGTATAGTTTGCTCATTTAAATATGAATTATAATGAAAAACTGTAAAGTGTGAACTTAGTAGTGTTTTATCTCCTTTTGTCAAAGGTCGATTGTGACTTTTTAAGTTTAACTAAACGTGAAAACAGCCTTTTGGATTCCTTTTGGATTCTTATCATCATCCTTATATTCCTTTGATGATTCATTAGTTTATAATCTATATTAAGATTTCCCAGAGGATATTTTCACTTAATTCGGAGGCATCAGTGGGAATAAAAAGCATTCAGAGTGTGGCCTTTCAGTTTTCACAAGTATAGCCTGTTAAACTGAGTATTAGAAACAGAATAAGAGGGAAGAAAAAGGAAAATCTTCTACATTTATCAAACAGCAGAACATTAAAAACATTACCAGCAATATTTTAAAACAAATGACTGTATGTAGGTTTTTGCTATGGCATCCCAGGTGTCTCAGACAGTAAAGAGTCTGCCTGCAATGCAGGAGACATGGGTTCAATCACTGGACCAGGAAGATCCCCTGGAGAAGGAAATGGCAGCCTGCTCCCATACTCTTGCCTGGAGAATTCCATGGACAGAGGAGCCTGGTGGGCTACAGTCCATGGGTCCACAGAGTAGGGCAGGACTGAGTGACTAACACTTTACTTTATGGTATCCCAGGTGATGCAGTGATAAAGAATCCGCCTGCCAACGCAGAAGACACGGTGACTTGGGTTCCATCCCTGGGTTGGGAAGATCCCCTGGAGTAGGAAATGGCAACCCACTCCAGTATTCTTACCTGAAAAATACCATGGACAGAGGAGGCTGGAGGGCTATAGTCCATGAGGTCAGACATGACTGAGTGCACATGCAACTTCTTTACATTCTGTTGGATCTTGGGTCAACTACTATCTACTTTCATAAGGTCTTCTCTTGGATTGAAGTGGTTCCTGGGAATCCTGAGTCAGGTCTCTTGTAAGGGTTGATAAGTGCTGCTCACTCATCCTGCCAAGACTACACTCATGAATCTTTTCCTTGCGGTATTGGGAGTTAAAAGTGCCTGTTATAGTCCTTTCCTCCAACACTCTAAGATGATCCTTCTTTGCTATTTCTTCTAGAAGATTTAATTTCTGGCCTATAGCTAAAAGCAGAGGCCTTCATGCAAGGTAAGAGAAGAAGAAACCACCTGTTAATGACAAAAATGAAAGTCTGGTGTAATTTTTTGTCAATAAGGGAATGAGAAAAATTATGAGAAAACTAGTGAGTAATCTGTCAACCAAGAAAGGTATTAATAGTGTCCATCCTAACCAATAAAAAGATAAGGACTCTAAGTGGTAACAGTAGTGTAGTCACTCAGTCATGTCCGACTGTTTGTGACCCCATGGACTGTAGCCTGCCATGTTCCTCTGTCCATGGGATTCTCCAGCCATTCCCTTCTCGAGGGGATCTTCCCAACCCAGAGACTGAACCTGGGTCTCCTGCATTGCAGGCAGATGTTTTTACCCTCTGAGCCACCAAGAAAGCTCTAAGTACTCTAAAAATTACCCCCAAAACTGAAACCTCAAGTATAAATTGAGAATTATGGCTAAGAAAATGGAAATTATAAAAAAGAAGAAGAAAAGTAATACATTGAATCCATCATACTTAGAAGCAATGGGGTTATAGTTTGTGATAACAGTTTTGGATTTGTTGGACAAGTAATTATAAATATATCAGCTAAGGAAGACATTATATACTCAGAGATATGCTGAGAGCATCAGTGAGATTAAAAAATATTGGAAAGGGGACTGACTATTCAAAAACAGGTGCCAGGCCGACAAGGGTATTTCTATTGATTTCTGTAGTTCTCAAACAATTCCAAAGAGCTGTTTATTCACTGTGCTGGTGTCAATTTGGAAATTACTATGAAAAAAGGGAAAAAGAGGAAAAACCATGTCAAAAATTACTGTTAAATAAAGCCACCTGTACTGTTTTTTTTTTTTTTAAAGGAATCTCATTAGTTCCCAAGGTAGCTTTTTCAGCTATTTGAAAAAAATATTTTCTGAGGACTTCCCTGGTTGTCCAGTGACTGGGAGTCTGTGCTCCCAGCGCAGGGGACCTGGGTTCAATCCCTGGTCAGGGAGCTAGATCCTACATGCTGCAACTAAGACGCAGCACAACTAAATAAATAAATAAATAGATATTTAAAAAATATTTTCTCTATCCACTGTTCATTTGGCTGTTTAGCTACAAGGATAAGTCTGTATAAGTATCCAATTTTTATTTTTCTAGGTGAAAATCAATGAGCTTAAAGCCAGTTTTAGTTTTCTAAAACAAGGTCAAATTTAGAAGAAACCTAAATATGAAAGACATGTTTGTCTTTTTTTTTTTTTTTTTGTGGAGTATGATTTTATTTATTTATTTATTTATTTTTTCCATTTATTTTTATTAGTTGGAGGCTAATTACTTTATGTTTGTCTTTTCTTCCAAGGTAATACTCAGGAGTCCCCTCAGCTTTGTGTCTGGTGAAGGCAGGCGCCCCACCTCCCATCTTTTCTTCTTGTAGAAATTCCACAAGGCAGGTAACCTCACACCTGCTCATCCCATCCTAAGTCTACTCATTGCCATGTTGGCACATTTACTTTTCTTTCAGTAGCCCTCATTTCACTCTGTGCTCATCCTAAATGCCACCAAAGTGCCAAGATATAACCCCACTCTCCATGGAGTCAGTTGTACTTCTAGTTTTTATTTACCTCCCTTTTATGAACCAAACACAGTACCCAGAGGGTATTTCATGGTGCCCAGCATTTCTGAGCAGAATTATGCTTTTCTGTAATGTAAAACACCATAAACTCTCACATGGTAGTGATTATAATTTTATGTGATGGAAAGGATTCATAGAATGAGTATTCCCAGTCTTTACCACCTTCTGCCTACTCAACAGATTGTGACTTTGTTTGGTTACTTCTCTCCAACCCTCCAAATTTCCTAATGAGTTTTTTGGGCTTTTCGTGGAAAATCAAGATGCAGAGAGGAGAGAGGAAGAAATAAATGCCTCGATCTTGGAGGAGTGTGTGCCTGGAAGGATGAGAATTTTGGATGCAATGACTAAAAAAATGATGAAAAATTATAACTTCAGACTATAAATCTTATTTATGGTGGTCAAGAAATTTTAGTAAAGGTATTAAATAATTTTGAAATTATTTCCTTATTTGGCTGTATTCTTTTGACTACAGCAAAATTTGGGGACTAAACTTCATGGTTAGATTTCATAACTGTTCCATTTCATATCAATTTATTGAGAAATTGTGTGCTAACTAAAAAGAAGAGTCCTCTTTTGGAGTGGATAGAGGTGATATAGTATGGATTTTTGAGACAGACAGGCTTGGTCAAATTCTACAGTTTATAACTTGTACAACTTTGGGCCAATTGTCTAAATAATCTAAGCTTTGAATATCTCATTCTGTTACTTTTAAAGAGGAAAACAGTAAATAAAAATGGTGATGATGATGATGATGGTAGTACCTAACTTATAGATGCCTGACACCAAGTAAATGCTCATTAATATTACCAACTATTGTTATTATTTCAATCCATATATGATTAGTTCCTTTGGAAAAAATGATGGGAAAGGTATTAATTATCATGGCTAGAGTGGTTCAAGAAGGACTCTTCATGGGGTTATTTCTCATTGTATTAAACTTTCATCCATGCATGCTTTCAAAAATTACATGAAATATACATATTCACTGTGGAATAATCATAAAATACAATAAGTAAAAGGAAGGAAAAAGTCATCCAAAACATCATCTCTAAAAAAATTAGTATTAATGCTTTAGAATTTGTGTGTGCATACTTTTTGATCAATATTTGTTTTAAAACAAAAGTAGGATACAATTATGTGTTTTGCAAATTGCTTCCTACAACTTGAGTGAGTGAGTGAGTGAAGTCGCTCAGTCGTGTCCGACTCTTTGCAACCCCATGGACTGTAGGCTTACCAGGGTCCTCCATCCTTAGGATTTTTCAGGCAAGAATACTGGAGTGGGTTGCCATTTCCTTCTCCAACTTAGTATGTTGTAAATATTCTTCCATGTCAATATCTATATTATATTTTCAATTGAAATTTCAGTATAGTAGTTTCTTTTATGGATGTTTCATAATTTATTTCACTAATACTGAAGGTATAGTTTTGAATTTAGGAAAGGTCCTAAATGGTGAGTAAGAGGCAGGAGTGAAACTAAAGGCAGTTAGAACAGCAGTTTACAAGGTTCTCCTATGGTTATAAACTTTTTCATTGTGGAAGAGGGCTAGTGTGATGCCTGGTTAAAGAGCAGATATCAGAGGATTCTGAGTAACAGACTGGTGCAATCTACTTATTCATTATTTTTTCAAACAATTCAGTAGCCACATGTAGATTAGAATGAAGGCAGGAAGTTAGGAAGAGTGGAAGCAGGAAGACCAGTTTTCTAGGAAGAGAGTGATGGGAACTGGACTAGGGTAGAAACTCCTGCTGTCATCTTGAAATTCTGAGTAATTTATCTTTGCCCTTGAGTTTTTAAGTGGAAGTTTGATGGGAAAATGGACCATGTACATGAGCAAAGGAGATGCATGCCGTATTTGTGCCTGTCACACCTTGCTGTCCCATTTGCGTACAGAATTTGCAGCACCCCACAAAGTTCTAGCGGGCGCATAAAACATGAGAGTTTAGCAAAACTTGGACCAAGTATAAGGTAAGTATGTGACATCTAAGACTGTGTAAGCAGGGGCACTGACAAGAACACCTTCCTTTTGAACCAGAACTTGGTTTGAAGTGCAAAAAGAAGGCAGTGGTGTTCTAAGAAAGATGAAGTACCGAAAAGCTCTATCATAACCTCTCAATCATGTTACTTCCTGTATCAGCCAACCGCTTACACTGAAAATGATGACATTGAAAAAATGAGAAAGATAAGGCAGCTCATAATTCCTTTTGTTTTTCATCCCTCTTCACTTATCAGTAAACTGAGGGTTCAGAGCATTAGTAGAAGGTGCTTGTATCAAGAAGTGAAATAGAAATAATTGAGCTAGTTTTGTGCAACTTTCCCACTCTTCTGATAAGAGTGAGATACATATAAACTATGAACCATGACTTGTCTCATTTTGGTGATTTTTGCATGCAAGTTAAGTGCTCTTTTGTACTTAAAACCAACTTTGCCCTATGTATGTGAGCAATAAATTTTAAATCTTTCTTTACATAGAATGACTTTAATTGCTATGGGGAAAAATTAAACAAGAAAAGAGAGTGAGATGAGAATGTGAGCTTCACAAAGACTTTAAAATTTGAGCTAAGAAATACAGGAGGTGAAGGAGGGAATCATGTGCAAATCTGAGAGGATGGCATTGCAAGAGGATGGAATCAGGGCTCCTGAGCTCTAATCGCAGAGCATTTTGAGGAGCCCTGGAGAAATTAGGACTGTGAGGGCCCTGAGGAATTTGAATGACATTCCTGAAAATTACAAGGAGACATGTGCATTGTAGCAGAGTGAGCTGGAGGGAGTATGGTTAAGAGGTAATGGGACGTGGGAGTGGGGTGGACACGGATATCTTGCAGGCCCTTGACATGACAGTAAGATGTTTGGCTTTTGCTTCAAGTGAAATTGGCTTTTACATTGCAAGTTTTGAGACAGAGTGGTAAAAGAAATGAATAGAGACATGAATTGAAGTGCTGGCTCTGTTACTTATCAGTCAAGTATGTTTCTTACTATTTTTTTTTCTGAGGTTTACTTTCTTTCCTTTTCACTTGGGATTAATAATTCACCTAACTCAGAGGGTTGTGAGAAATAAAAAAATGATACTCTACATGAAGTGCTTAGCACAGTTTTCAGTTCAGCTCAGTTCAGTCGCTCAGTCGTGTCCAACTTTTTGTGACCCCCATGACTGCAGCACACCAGGCTTCCCTGTCCATCAACAACTCCCTAAGCTTGCTCAAACTCATGTCCATCGAGTTGGTGATGCCATCCAACCATCTCATCCTCTGTCATCCCCTTCTCCTCCCACCTTCAATCTTTCCCAGCATCAGGGTCTTCTTCTATGAGTCAATTCTTCGCATCAGGTGGCCAAAGTATTGTAGTTTCAGCTTCAGTATCAGTTCTTACAATGAACATTCAGGACTGATCTCCTTTAGGATGGACTGGTTGGATCTCCTTGCAGTCCAAGGGACTCCCAAGAGTCTTCTCCAACATCACAGTTCAAAAGCATCAATTCTTCAGCACTCAGCTTTCTTTATAGTCCAACTCTCACATCCATTCATGACTACTGGAAAAACCGTAGCTTTGACTAGACGGACCTTTGTTGGCAAAGTAATGTCTCTGCTTTTTAATATGCTGTCTAGGTTGGTCATAACTTTGCTTCCAAGGAGCAAGCATCTTTTAATTTCATGGCTGCAGTCACCATCTGCAGTCATTTTGGAGCCCCAAAAGATAAGTCTCACTGCTTCCATTGTTTCCCCATCTTCCCCATCTATTTGCCATGAAATGATGGGACCAGATGCAATGATCTTAGTTTTGTGAATGTTGAGTTTTAAGCCAACTTTTTCACTCTCCTCTTTTCACTTTAATCAAGAGGCTCTGTAGTTCCTCTTTGCTTTATGCCATAAGGGTGGTGTCATCTGCATATCTGAGGTCATTGGTATTTCTCCCCACAATCTTGATTCCAGCTTGTGCTTCCTCCAGCCCAGCATTTCTCCTGATGTACTCTGCATATAAGTCAAATAAGCACAGTGACAATATACAGCCTTGATGTTCTCCTCTCCTGATTTGGAACCAGTCTGTTGTTCCACGTCCAGTTCTAACTGTTGCTTCTTGACCTGCATACAGATTTCTCAGGAAGCAGGTCAGGTGGTCTGATATTCCCATCTCTTGAAGAATTTTCTGCAGTTTGTTGTGATCCACACAGTCAAAGGCTTTGGCGTACTCAATAAAGCAGAAGTAGATGTTTTTCTGAAACTCTCTTGCTTTTTCAATGATCCAATGGATGTTGACAATTTGATCTCTGGTTCCTCTGCCTTTTCTAAATCCAGCTTGAACATCTGGAAGTTCATGGTTCACGTACTATTGAAGCATGCCTTGGTGGATTTTGAGGATTACTTTATAGTGTGTGAGATGAGTACAATAGTGTGGTAGTTTGAACATTCTTTGGCATTGCCTTTCATTGGGATTGGAATGAAAATTGACCTTTTCTAGTCCTGTGGCCACTGCTGAGTTTTTCAAATTTGCTGGCATATTGAGTGCAGCAGTTTCACAACATCATCTTTTAGGATTTGAAATAGCTCAACTGAAATTTCATTACCTCCACTAGCTTTGGTCGTAGTGATGCTACTTAAGGCCCGCTTGACTTTGCATTCTAGGATGTATGGCTTTAGGTGAGTTATCATGCCATAGTGGTTATCTTGGTCATGAGGATCTTTTTTGTATAGTTCTTCTGTGTATTCTTGCCACTTCTTCTTAATATCTTCTTCTTCTGTTAGGTCCATGCCATTTCTGTCCTTTATTGTGCCCATCTTTGCATGAAATTCTCCCTTGGTATCTCTAATTTTCTTGAAGAGATTTCTAATCTTTCCCATTCTATTGTTTTCCTCTATTTCTTTGCATTGATCACTGAGGAAGGCTTTCTTATCTCCCCTTGCTATTCTTTGGAACTCTGCATTCAAATGGGTATATCTTTCCTTTTTTTCCCTTGTCTTTAACTTCTCTTCTTTTCTCAGCTATTTGTAATGCCTCCTCAGACAGCCATTTTGCCTTTTTGCATTTCTTATCTTGGGGATAAGATCACTGCCTCCTGTACAATGTCGTGAACCTTCATCCATAGTTCTTCAGGCACTCTCTCTATCAGATCTAATCCCTGAAATCTATTTGTTATGTCCACTGTATAATCATAAGGGATTTTATTTAGGTCATACCTGAATGACCTAGTGGTTTTCCCTATTTTCTTCAGCTTAAGTCTGAATTTTGCAATAAGGAGTTCATGATCTGAACCACAGTCAGCTCCTGGTCCTGTTTTTGCTGACTGTAGAGAGCTTCTCCATCTTTGGCTGCAAAGAATATTATCAATCTGATTTCAGTATTGACTATCTGGTATGTCTGTGTGTAGTCTTCTCTTGTGTTGTTGGAAGAGGGTGTTTGCTATGACCAGTGCATTCTCTTGGCAAAACTCTGTTATCCTTTGCCCTGCTTCATTCTGTACTCCAAGGCCAAATTTGCCTGTTACTCCAGGTATCTCTTGACTTCCTACTTTTGCATTCCAGTCCCCTATAATGAAAAAGACATCTTTTTGGGGTGTTAGTTCTAGAAGGTCTTGTAGGTCCTTATAGAACAATTCAACTTCAGCTTCTTCAGCATTACTGGTTGGGGCATACACTTGGATTACCGTGATATTGGATGGTTTGCCTTGGAAACGAACAGAGATCATTCTGTCATTTTTGAGATTGCACCCAAGTACTGCATTTTGGACTCTTTTTTTTTTTTTTGACTATGAGGGTGCCTTCATTTCTTTTAAGGGATTTTTCCCACAGTAGTATATATGATTGTCATCTGAGTTAAATTCACCCATTCCAGTCCATTCTAGTTCCCTGATTCCTAAAACATTGATATTCACTCTTGCCGTCTCCTGTTTAACCACTTCCAATTTACCCTGATTTTTGGACCTAACATGAATCCTATGTTAGGTTCCTATGCAATATTGTTCTTTACAGCATCGGACTTTACTTCCATCACCAGCCACATCCATAACTGGGTGTTGTTTTTGGTTGGCTCCATCTCTTCATTTTTCTGGAGTAATTTTTCTACTCTTCTCCAGTAGCATATTGGGCACCAACCTGGGGAGTTCAACTTTCAGTGTCCTGTCTTTTTGCCTTTTCATACTGTTCATGGGGTTCTCAAGACAAGAATACTGAAGTGGTTTGCCATTCCCTTCACCAGTGAACCACGTTTTGTCAGAACTCTCCACCATGACCCGTCCATCTTGGGTGGCCTTACGTGGCATGGCTCACAGTTTCATTGAATTAGACAAGTTGTGGTCCACGTGCAGTAGTTTGAACATTCTTTGGGATTGCCTTTCTTAGGGATTGGAATGAAAGCTGACCTTTTCCAGTCCTGTGGCCCCTGCTGAGTTTTCAAAATTTGCTGGCATATTGAGTGCAGCACTTTCACAGCATCATCTTTCAGGATTTGAAATAGCTCAACTGGAATTCCATCACACCCACTAGCTTTGTTCGTAGTGATGCTTTCTAAGGCCCACTTGACTTCACATTCCAGGATGTCTGGTTCTAGGTGAGCGATCACACCATTGTGATTATCTGGGTCGTGAAGATCTTTTTTGTACAGTTCTTCTGTGTATTCTTGCCACCTCTTCTTAATATCTTCTGCTTCTGTTAGGTCCATACCATTTCTGTCCGTTATTGAGCCCATTTTTGCATGAAATTTTCCCTTGATATCTCTAATTTTCTTGAAGAGATCTCTAGTCTTTCCCATTCTGTGGTTTTCCTCTATTTCTTTGCATTGATCGCTAAGGAAGGCTTTCTTATCTCCCCTTGCTATTCTTTGGAAATCTGCATTCAAATGGGAATATCTTTCCTTTTCTCTTTTGCTTTTTGCTTCCCTTCTTTTCACAGCTATTTGTAAGGCCTCCTCAGACAACCATTTTGCCCTTTTGCATTTCTTTTCCGTGGGAATGGTCTTGATCCCTGTCTCCTGTACAATGTCAGGAACCTCCATCCATAGTTCATCAGGCTCTCTGTATATCAGATCTAGTCCCGTAAATCTATTTCTCAGTTCCAGATGTTCAAGCTGGTTTTAGAAAAGGCAGAGGAACCAGAGATCAAATTGCCAACATCCGCTGGATCATCAAAAAAGCAAGAGAATTCCAGAAAAACATCTATTTCTGCTTTGTTGACTATGCTAAAGCCTTCAGCTGTGTCAATCACAATAAACTGGAAAATTCTGAAGGAGATGGGAATACCAGACCACCTGACCTGCCTCTTGAGAAACCTGTATACAGGTCAGGAAGCAACAGTTAGAACTGGACGTGGAACAACAGACTGGTTCCAAATAGGAAAAGGAGTACGTCAAGGCTGTATATTGTCACCCTGCTTATTTAACTTACACGCACAGTACATCATGAGAAATGCTGGGCTGGAAGAAGCACAAGCTGGAATCAAGATTGCCAGGAGAAATATCAATAACCTCAGATATGCAGATGACACCACCCTTATGGCAGAAAGTGAAGAGGAACTAAAAAGCCTCTTGATGAAAGTGAAAGAGGAGAGTGAAAAAGTTGGCTTAAAGCTCAACATTCAGAAAACTAAGATCATGGCATCTGGTCCCATCACCTCATGGGAAATAGATGGGGAGACAGTGGAAACAGTTCAGACTTCATTTTTTTTGGTTCCAAAATGACTGCAGATGGTGACTGTAGCCATGAAATTAAAAGACGCTTACTCCTTGGAAGGAAAGTTATGACCAACCTAGATAGTATATTAAAAAGCAGAGACATTACCTTGCCAACAAAGGTCCATCTGGTCAAGGCTATGGTTTTTCCAGTGGTCAGGTATGGATTTGAGAGTTAGACTGGAAGAAAGCTGAGCACTGAAGAATTGATGCTTTTGAACTATGGTGTTGGAGAAGACTCTTGAGAGTCCCTAGGACTGCAAGGAGATCCAACCAGTCCATCCTAAAGGAGATCAGTCCTAGGTGTTCATTGGAAGGACTGATGCTGAAGCTGAAACTCCAATACTTTGGCCACCTCATGTGAAGAGTTGACTCCTTGGAAAAGACCCTGATGCTGGGAGGGATTGGGGGCAGGCGGAGAAGGGGACGACAGAGGATGAAATGGCTGGATGGCATCACCGACTAGATGGGCATGAGTTTGACTAAACTCAGGGAGTTGGTGATGGACAGGGAGGCCTGGCGTGCTGCGATTCATGGGGTCGCAAAGAGTCGGACACGACTGAGCAACTGAACTGAACTGAACTGTGGTTCATGTGATCAGTTTCATTAGTTTTCTGTGACTGTGGTTTTCATTCTTGTGCCCTCTGATGGATAAAGAGAGGAGGTTTATGGAAGGTTCCTGGTGGAAGTGACTGACTGGCAAGGAAACTGGGTCTTGTTTTGATGGGTGGGGCCATGCTCAGTAAATCTTTAATCCAGTTTTCTGGTGATGGGTGGGGCTATGTCCCCTCATAGTTGTTTGACCTGAGGCCAAAACAGTGGTGGAGGTAATGAAGATAATCAGCTTCTTCAAAATGTCCAGTGCTTGCACTGCCTCACTCAGTGCCCCCGACCCTGTACCAGGACACCACTGACCCACGCCTCTGTCGGAGACTCCTGGACACTCACGGGCAAGTCTGGGTCAGTCTCTTGTGGGGTCACTGCTCCTTTCTCCTGGGTCCTGGTGTGCACTAGGTTTTGTTTGTGCCCTCTCAGAGTCTGTTTCCCCAGTCCTGTGTAAGTTCTGGTGGCTCCATGGTGGGGTTTATGGTAACATCCTCCATGAGGGCTTATGCCATACCCAGGTCTGCTGCACCCAGAGCCCCTGCCCCACGGCAGGCCACTGCTGACCCGTACCTTGGCAGAAGATGCTCAAATACTCAAGGGCAGGTCTGGCTCACTCTCAGTGGAGTTTCCTGGTGTGCATGAGGTTTTGTTTGAGCCCTCTGAACACCTCTGGTGGTTATGGGGTTTGATTCTAATCGAGCATCTCTGGCAGGTATGAGGTTTGATTCTAAATGTGATTTTCCCCCTACTACCATCTTGCTGGGACTTCTCCTTTGCCTTTGGATGTGGGGTATATTTTTTTTGTGGGATCCAACATTCTCCTGTCAATGGTTGTTCAGCAGTGAGTTGTAATTTTGGAGTTCTCACAGGAGATGAGTACATGTCCTTCTACTTTGCCATATAGCACAGTGTTTGACTTGTGCTAAATGCCCAATAGATAAATTTATTAATAATTTTATTGTAATAATAGGAGCTCATAAATATTAGCACTTTCCTTACTGTGCATTAAAAAGTTTCTCAAGAATCAGAAAGAGTAATCTTTTTAAAGTTGTTCTTACTTAGATAAGAATGACCAATATATTTTAACCATATAGAGTTATTTCCCATTATAAATGAGATTTCTAATTAATCCACTCAGAATAAAAATAGCTTTTGCAAGTAAAGCAAAAATGTTAACAATTCTTTGCATTTAGGATTGTTATATCCTCTTGATGAATTGACCCTTATTATGAAATAATCTGGTTTTTTTTTTAACCACTAGTAATCTTTACTCTCAAGTTTTGCATGCATGCATGCTCAGTCATGTCTGACTTTTTGTGGCCCCGTGAACTGTAGTATGCCAGGCTCCTCTGTCCGTGAGGTTTCCCAGGCAAGAATTTTGGAGTGAGTTGCCATTTCTTCCTTCTGGGAATCTTCCTGACACAGGAATGGAACCTGTGTCTCGTTCATCTCCTGCTCTGACAGGTGAATTGTTTACCACTGCACCATCTGGGAAGCCCAGCACTTAGATGTGTCTTGCTTTTTCCCCCTCTTTTTCAAATATCTAATCAGGCTTTATCGGTCTTTATTTGGGGTGTTTAGAACATTTATGGTTAATTGATTATTGATAAGGTTAATGTGAGTCTATCATCTTCCTTTTTATTTTCTATTAATCTTTACCCCATTAGTTTTTTGTTCTCCTTTTCCTGTTTTTCTGTTTTCTTATGATTTAATCTTTTTTGTGCTATTCTATTTTTTCTCTTTTGTTGGCTTATTAATGATTGCTTTTTGTTTTTGTTATTTTAATGGTTGCTTTAGTGTTTATGGCTTATATCTTTAATTTGTCACAATCTACCATCAAGTGATATTGCATCTATTTTAAATATTTGACAAGAACCTTTCAACAGTATATTTCTAATATTTTTTGGCCTTTATATTGCTGCTGTTGGGCATTTTCTTATTCCATATGTTATAAGCCCTACACTACATTGTTACTGTTCTTGTTTAAACAATTGTGTTTTTAAAAGATAATTATTTTTAAAAGATTGAAATAATAAGAAAAGGATCTTATATTTTAGCCAAGTAATTACTATTTCTGCTGCATAACAGTGAATCTAGATAACACAGGAGAAAACCTAGATGACTTTGGACATGGTGATGACTTTTTAAATACAACAAAAAAGGCATAAGCCCTGAATGAAATAATTGATAAGATGGACCTCATTAAAATTAAAAACATCTGCTCTGTGAAAGCCAGTGTCAAGAGAATAAGAAGAGAAGCCACGGACTGGGAGAAAATATTTGCAAACAATGCAGCTGATAAAGGTCTGTTATTCAAAATACACAAATAATTCTTAAAACACAAAAATTAGCAAAGAAACAACCTGATTAAAATATAGGCCAAAGACTTTAACACCCAGCTCACCAAAGAAGATAAATAGATGGAAAATAAGTATCTGAAAAGATGCTTCACATCATATGTCACTAGGGAAATGCAAATTAAAACAATGAGATGCTACTGCATAACTGTTAGAATGGCCCAAAATCCATAAACTGATAACATGAAATATTGGTGACAGTACAGAGCAACAGAGACTTTCATACATTGCTGTGGGAATGTGAAATGGTACAAACACTTTGGAAGACAGTTTGGTGATTCTTACAAAATTAAATGTACAATTACCATACAATTTGGCAATTACATTCCTTGATATGTACCCAAAGGAGGTGAGAACTATGTCAAGACAAAAAGCCTGAACCTTATGCTTATTGCAGCTTTATTTATAATTGTCAAAAGCTGGAAACAATTAAGATGTCCTTCAGTGGGTGAATTAATAAATAAACTGGTACATGCAGGTAATGGAATATTATTCAGTGCTAAAAACAAGCTATTAAGCCATGAAAATATATGTAGGCAATAAATATGCATATTGCTAAATAAAGGAAGCAAATCTGAAAACACTACACACTGTAGGATTCCAACCAGATGACATTCTAGAAAGGAAACTATAAGAAGATCTGGGTTGAGGAGGGAAGGATGAATGGACAGAGCGCAGAAAATTTTTAGGGCAGTGAAAATACTTTGTATGATATTATAATAATGGGTACATGTTATTATACATTTTCCCAAATTCATAGAATATGTAAACACCAGGAGTAAAATGTAATGTACAGACTGATTATGTACACATAATTAGTATGTGTCAGTGTGGATTCATCAGTTTAACAAAGGTACTGGTCTGGTTCGGTTCAGTTCAGTTCAGTCGCTTAGTCATGTCCGACTCTTTGCTACCCCACAGACTGCAGCACGCCAGGCTTCCCTGTATATCGCCAACTCCTGGAGCTTGCTCAAACACACATGCATCGAGTCAGTGATGTCATCCAGCCATCTCATCCTCTGTTGTCCCCTTCTCCTCCTGCCTTCAATCTTTCCCAGCATCAGGGTCTTTTCCAATGAGTCAGTTCTTCACATCAGGTGGCCACAGTACTGGAGCTTCAGCTTCAGCATCAGTCCTTCCAATGAATATTCAGGACGGATTTCCTTTAGGATTGACTGATTTGATCTCTTTGCAATCCAAGAGATTCTCAAGGCTCTTCTCCAACAACACAGTTCAAAAGCATCATTTCTTTGGCACTCAGCTTTCTTTACGGTCCAACTCTCACATCCATACATGACTACTGGAAAAACCATAGCTTTGATTAGATGGACCTTTGTTGGCAAAGTAATGTGTCTGCTTTTCAGTATGCTGTCTAGGTTGGTCATAGCTTTTCTTCCAAGGAGCAAGCGTATTTTAATTTTATGGCTGCGGTCACCATCTGCAATGATTTTGGAGCCCAAGAAAATAAAGTCTGTCACTGTTTCCACTGTTTCTCCATCTATTTGCCATGAAGTGATGGGACCTAATGTCATGATCTTTGTTTTTTGAATGTTGAGTTGTAAGCCAGCTTTTTCACTCTCCTCTTTCATTTTCATCAAGAGGCTCTTTAGTTCTTCTTCACTTTCTGCCCTAAGGATGGTGTCATCTGCATATCTGAGGTTATTGATATCTCTCCTGGCGATCTTGATTCCAGCTTGTGCTTCATCCAGCCCAGCATTTCTCATGATGTACTCTGAATAGAAGTTAAATAAGCAGGGTGACAATACACAGCCTTGGCATTCTCCTTTCCCAATTTGGAACCAGTCCGTTTATCCACGTCTGATTTTAACTGTTGCTTCTTGACCTGCCTACAGATTTCTCTGCAAAATTATAGATACTATCTACAGTAAGAAATGGGTTTCCCTGGTGGCTCAGACAGGCAGAATCTGCCTGAAATGCAGGAGACCTGTGTTCAATCCTCAGGTTGGGAGGGTCCCCTGGAGGAGGACATGGCAACCCACTTCAGTATTCTTGCCTGGAGAATCCCATGGATAGACGAGCCGGGTGGGCTGCAGTCCATGGGGTCGCAAAGAGTGGGACATGACTGAGTGACTAAACACAATATGTAGTAAAAAAATGACAGCAAAAAGAGTTACCTTCTCTAGTCCATAAGCATGAATTTAGGGGACCATAGTAGTAGCAAAAAAAATCACAAAGAATCATAATTGGAGAATTGTGAGTTCAAATCCTCATAAGTGGAGGCACTGATGTTCAAAAGGGAAGAGTGACTTGATCAGGGTCCTAAAGAAAACTGGAGAGGTGTGTTAGGGGAGAACAGAGCTAAGTAGATCAGGGTAACTGAACTGATACATTTGATGGTCCTCAGATTAACTGACCTAAACTGTATTTCCCTGGTTGCTCAGATGGTAAAGCGTCTGCTTACAATGCAGGAGACCTGGATTCAATCCCTGGGTCAGGAAGATCCCCTGGAGAAGGAAATGGCAACCCACTCCAGTAGTCTTGCCTGGAAAATCCCGTAGATGGAGGAACCTGGCAGGCTACAGTCCATGTGGTTGCAGAGTCGGACACAACTGAGCGATTTCACTTCACTTCAGATTAATTAATATCAATGATGTTCTTAAGTGAATCCTCATGTTGAGTCCTATACTTATGTTAAGATAGTATTTATGGAGCTAAAATTGGGGGAAAAAATGAAGATATTGGGACCAATTCCATCCTTTTCCTCGTTCCTAATAATCTATGACTCCTTGGGTAAAAAAGTTCAGGCAAGCTTTGATTTCAGATAGAATTCTTGCTGTGTGCTTTTTGAGCAGCCCATCTGTTTAACCCTTACCATTAGCCGTGCCTAATTCTATGGTGTAAAACTGGTATTGAAGATAAGTGGGTAGCAGAGATACAAAAGCTGTGCCCATATGTTGTGCCACGGGAGTGGTGGGCAAATGGTAGTTAGGGGAGGAATGATGAACTCTAGTGTCAGACAGCCTTGATAGAAATCAGGCCATTGATATCTTATGACTGTGTTGTTCCTTTGAGTTGATCCCTGGGATCAGCGCCAGAAAAATAAATGAGAACCAGAGACCAAATTAAGTGTTGCCTGATCATTATGTCAAGGACAAAAGCAGGAAGATAAAAATTGCAAAGCCAAATAGATACTGGACAAAGGGGAAATAATGGCAGCTGTAACCATAGTTTGGAAATAAGAAGTGGAACAAATGAGCCTGAACTTACTCACCATCTGTTTGGAAACAGGAGGAGCCTCAGAAAGTACCCTGCCTTGGGCTTCTGGTGAGGGTCTTTCACATCTTTGCCCAGCTTCTTACGGACGGGGTAACTTGGGAAAGGTAGCCTGTTTTTTTTTTTTTTTTTTCTGAATTCAGTTTCCTCATCTGTTAGGTGGAGATGATGACACCCCTCTGTCTCCAAGATCAGCACATATTCGTTCTCTAAGAGTCTGCTTGCTCTAACATCTGCCTCCCATCTCCAGAACCCAACTTCCGGCATTAGTGTCTTCCTATGATCCACTGTCCTAGCTATAACCATGGGCGTGACAAACGCTGTTACCCTATGTGAGCAGGAAAATACAGTGCGATAGCAAGAATGTGGGACTCTTACTATATAACTCTGACTTCCAATCCTTCTTCTGTTCCTGGGTGATCTTAAAAAATTACTCATCTTTTCTGGGTCTCAGTTCCCTCAAACTCATATGGTTGTTGTGAGGTGCTCACAAAGTACTTAATACAATGTCCTGGCACATAAATAATTTTTAGCATCCATCCTACAGATTGCTGAACTGTATCATTACTGTTGCTGTTAACATTGTCAAAGTATACATTTTAAACCTTAAAAACATATGCAAGTACATCTTAAAGGTTAGTTGAAATCATGAAAGAGGGAAGTAGCAGGATGGTAAAAGAGACTCAGAAAAAAAGAAGTGTGTATAGTTGGTGAAGGAGAGCATGATGATATATGGTTAAATCACATATGGAACTGTCAATGTCTTAAGAGGCCAGTAAAATTGTAAACTCTAAAGTTATGCTTTTTACTGGGAATTTATTAACTTTTATCTCCACTGGACAAAGATATCTCACAATTTATCAATCTTCTATAAGTTAATACTTAATCTTATGCAGGGTCTGATCCTTAATGAATAATAAATATGACATCAAGTTAAACGATCGTTGTAGATAATGAGGAGTCTCAATAGCAGGCTTGTTAGCAAATACCTTACCATGATCACCAAAGATCTGGCATCTCCTCACTTCACTTCCAAGCTTTAGGTAATTATTTTCTCTTTGAGTTAGGTCAATGAATTATTGTCCTGTCTAAGACCATGGTTTTCTGGGACCCAGGCTTTGGAGCGGGGGGTGTCAAGCTAAAACATCCCACCTTTTGACCTTTTGTAACCAAATTAAATCATCATAAATATCTTCATGTTTGAAAATTTGAGAACATTCGGTAATGAGGAAGGGAAAAGAAACCAGAGCCTGGAACTGAAATAAGTATAATTTTTATTTTCATGAGCGTGACCTCTTTTTGGGTGGGGTATTTAGATATGGGCACGTTTCACATCCGCAGCAGCCAACTGCGTGGGGGCATCAGACAGTTACGTCCGAATCTGAGCAGCATTTCCCTCAAACCTCAGCAGTCATCCCTTTCTCTCTGTCCTCCTGCATCGGAGCATCAGACAATTATGTCCGTATCTGAGCAGCATTTCCCTTAAAGCTCAGCAGTCATCCCTTTCTCCCTGTCCTCTGCAGACAAAGGTCCTGTTTGTTTTTTCAAGTCATTTCATTTTCCTTTATTCTTTATCTCTCTCCCTAATCTTTCCCTCTTTTTTTCTCCTACTCTTCCTGGGTCTTTATATTTACTTAGAGCAATTTTTCCTCCTTTCTTTTTTATTTTTTGACTCTTTCCTCTTGGAGTGATTGAAAGCCCAAATGATCTGTTTTCTCTCTTTCTTTGATTCCTTTCTTTAGCTTGCTTTTAGGAGCCCTCAGCTGTTTCTTTGCTTGTTACAACCCAGGCCCTTTGATCCCTATTTGTCCTTTCAACTCTTTCACATATTTTTGAGCTTTTAGAGGAAGGAAAAGAGAAGAGAAATTTTTTAAGACACATCAACATGTATTTTGGAGAAAAATCTCTAATTAGTCTTTAATCCAAGATGTCTTCTTTGATCACATTGTTAAATTAGATAAACAAAAATTGCTTTAATAAACTGTAAAGTAATAAAAAAAATAAAATAAAACTATAACTGCCAATACTGCCATAAATTTTCAAGGAAGAGTTATTTTGTAAGCCTGCCTCATATACATAAGCATTTTCATTTCTGTATTTTCCTCTGTCTTTGTCTTCTTTGAAGGATTGCATTTAAGAATCTCTTTATTTAAGCTTGCATATGCGAGCATATCTTGTAGGTGTATTAAGGAGTAGACAAAATCTGGCAGTTTAAAGCCTGGGGGGCACTGTGATCTTTTGGGGTGGGAAACAAAGCCAGACCTTCAGAGATCTGTGTCCATTGCCATGCAGTATGCCATAATGTTTGAATCACCTTGCTCTGAACACATGGTCAGGCAGATACAGTTCTGCCTTCCACAGGTAGACAGTCAGTCATGACCTTGTTTTCTAAGTTACTTGGAGCAGAGGACAAGCTAGTTAATAAAGGACATTTTAAAAAATGAAAAAAGAACCCACATTATGTGAATGAAAAGTGGCCTTACTATATAGAAGGTAAGAATCTGAGATCTGCATTCAAGTCCTGCTACTTGCTGGTTGCATGATCTTGAGTAAGTACATAAGTTCTTCAGGTTTTAGTTTCTTTTTCTATAAAATAGAGATATTAATGGAGACATTAAACACTGTTTTCAAAGACATCATATGAATATAATATCAGTGGAGATATTGCATATTCTACCGTAATTCTCCTTCATCCAGGTTTCAGTAACCCGTGGTCAACCACAGTTCAAAAATATTAAATAGAAAATTCCAGGAATAGTTCATAAATTTCTGAGTAGTATGATGAAATCTTGCACTGCTTTGTCCCACCTGGGCTATGAATCATCCCTTTTTCTAGTGTATCTATGCTCTATACTCTACCCAGTTGTTAGTATGGGAAAAAACATTGTATATATAGCATTTGGGCTTCCCTGGAAGCTCAGCTGGTAAAGAATCCACCTGCAATGCAGGAGACCCTGGTTCGATTACTGGGTTGGGAAGATCCACTGGAGAAGGAATAGGCTACCCGCTCCAGTATTCTGGCTAGGAGAATTCCATGGACTATACAGTCCATGGGATTGCAAAGAATAGAACATGACTCAGCAACTTTCACACATAGGATTCAGTGCTATCCTCAATTTCAGACATCCACTGGTGGTCTTGAAACATAACCTCCATAAATAAGAGGGGATTACTGTATGCTCTTTGATACAGTGTTAAGATACACATTATCATAAATGCTGAGGAAATGTTACAAACCTCATATTATCATTTGTTTTTCTGTTCATCAAGATTGCTTGTAAAGAGGAAATGAACTTTCAAGGTTAATTATAGATCTGTATTATTACTATTTTTCACAATCTCTTCCAACTTACAAATGGATATCCACTGGAAAAATGGGAGTAATTAAGGCAGTAACTATTTAAAAATAGTGTTCTGAGAATCAGTTGCTAGATCAATGAGGTAGCATGAAGTTCAGAAATGAGTCTACATCTATAAAGAAGTTTAATGTATGATAAAAATGACATTTTAGATCAGTGAGCATTTTTATGAAAATATACCCTTGCATGAAATATGAAATGTCTACATTTCCTGACTCAGCTTAATCTTTTACATAAAGAAGTACCTTGAATTTTGTTTTAAATTTTTACTAAATTATTCAAGATAGTGAATTAAATTTTATTCCCCAATTTTCAAAGAAATAAGAGAAATGAAAAAAAAAGAGAGAAATGATAGTTTAAAATCAGTATGTCCTTAACAACATTGTAAAAAGATTGCTATAGGAAATAGACATTTTAAAGAAATTTTGGATAATAGAAAGAAAGTGCAATCAGATTAATGAAGATAACCAAAAATATCTAGATATTTTAGGGAAAATATCAGCAAAAATGTACCTAGAGGTGGAGGTAAAAATCAGAACCATTGACTTGGGAAACAAAGAAGAACTTTAGAGCATTCTAATCTATTACTGTTATAGACATTCACGAGAATACTTCAGACTCAAAATAAGAACAGGCTGCGGTGAAAAAGGAAAAATAAGAAATAGTTTTTACAAATAATAACCCTGCTTGCTAAATTTTTTTCAACAGAAAGCTTGAAAACCAAATTATAGATCTAAAAGATGAAGATGAAATCTCCAAAAATGTAGAGCAAAAAGAAAAATGGAATTGAAAAAGAAAAATTAGAATGCAAGGAAATCAGATACAGAAGCTCATTATCTGTTTATAGTATTTGAAACACATTGATGCTCTTGGAAATTAAAAAAAATTAGTTTAGCATGGCAGCCCGATGTTCAGCAATTGACCTGAATTTGTATGGAAATTTAAACATGGTAGATGGCATTTTAAATCAGTGGGTATTTGGGGAAAAGGGGTCACTGATCTCTGGGAGCATTGTCAAATCCTTTGCTTTACTCCCAAATTATTTTATTAGATGCAGAACTTATGCAGATGTGCCAGAAGCTCTTGTAACCAATGTTTCAAATTTGTGAAGTTTTATATATTTATTTTCTTTCATTCTAAAAGTATACTTCATCTCCTAAGGGAAGGCAGAAATGGAGTAGGAGCAAAAGCAGGGTGTAACTCTGCTTTAGCAGGTATGAGCAGAGCAAAAAGAAACAGTTCGGGGGTTTTTTCCAGTCCTGCCCATGTTGTGCTCTGTTAAAAAACGCTGTTGCTCTTTTACAAAACTGAAAAAGAATAGACAGCAAGTAACGCTCAAATCTTACTCTTTTTCAAGCTTTTATTTTTCCTTGAGAAGAAAATGGGTCTGGCTATGTAAATATTCCCCCAGACAACTTACATAACCTTAAAGAGAAAAATCAAAGAAATGGACATATGGCTGCCTTAACCATTTTGTGAGCTGAGAGCAGAACGGAAACTTTGATTATAAGTCTTAGGTATCTCACACATTGGAAGGAGGGAGTGAAAACGTTATGTGGTACTAAGTCAGGGTGGTCAGTCACTTTCTCAAACTAGAGTGTGAACATTTTCTTGACTCTCCATAGCAATTAAAAAAAATTGTGTTTAATTTGAAAGTAACCTATATACATGAATATGAAGTTTTCCTGGGCCATCAGACGACTACCTAAGTACTGCCACATAATTTCTGTATTGGAGTTGACTTTTATGTTTGCAACTTTACTGGCCTCAAGTTGAAGGGAAAAGAACAGAGAAAAAATTAATGCATTAATAGAGGCCAGTGACATCAAGATGCAGGCTGTGAACACAAGTGTTATAGGAGTTAAATGTAGAACTGTGTCGGGAACACCAAGTTTTCAGTGCCTGGAAGCTCAGGCTGCCAAACCTAAAAATCCATGTTCTGGCATCCAGGACCACAGTCACTGAGTAAAGAAAGATTTTATTTCAGCAAAGTAACATACATCGTCTGTCACCCTCAATTAATAGATTTAATTTGAATTGTCTTGGTTTTAGAAATTTATAGTCATGTGAGCATAAAGAATTTATACCCAGGTTTATGTTTGCATGGATTTAAAGAGCATGCCAATAAAAAGTTAAAGTTAGAGCTGTGGGTGCTAGGGTTTTTATTAGCCAGGAGACACACATCACATCTGATCCAAGCTAGCTGACCCTAGTGGGTCCTCCAGCCCGCAAAGCTTATTGCATGTGGTTGGACTGGAATAGAATCAAGGGCTCACGTGACTTGGCCCCTGTGTTTTTTCCAGAGACAAGTCCCTCTAGGGCGTCTTCTTCAGTTTCTAGCCAGTTTTTTTTTCATGTTTTAATTTTCCATTCATGAATAAGTCTCTTTCCTTAATGCCTACTTAGTCATGCATACTTCACACAAACAAGAGAATGGGATGTTTTGGAAGATCCGGGCTTGGGTTCCTTCTGAGAAAAAAGTCTTTGGTGGTGGACAGTTTGTAGCTCACACAAACAAGATAGCCCTGTTGTGGGGCATGAACACTATCCCAGACCATCTGAGAAGTCTTTGAAATCATCCCAGCCTTCCTATGGGCAAGACTAGTGCCCTGGTGGAAATTAAACCACTCGCACTCAGCCAAGAGCTGACCAGATCCTTCTTTTTAAGACAAAGAGTTTAGGGCTCCTGGAGCTCTTTGGGGTAGGTGTTAATTAGGTGGAAAGATGATGTGTAGTTCAAATTAAACTAGAAAAACAGTATATGAGTTTATGATATGAACATAGCCATCTCAAGCAGATAAAGTGCTCCTGATTGCTGACAGTTGCCTTCTCTCCCTATAGTCACATTGTGAATGCTGTGGTCTGAATGTTCACGGCTACCTCCTCCCCTCAACCAAATTGTTATATTGAAACCCTAACCCCCATCAGTGGGGAGTCATTGGGAGATGCTTAGGTCACTAGGGTGGTACTCTCATAAATGGATTAGTGTTCTTATAAAAGAGACCCCCCAGAGATCTTTTGCCCCTTATTCCATGTGCAGACACAAGAAAAAGTCACCAGTTTTGAACTCAGAAGGAGGGCTTTGCTAGAAGGTGAGTGGGCTGGGGCCAGATCTTGGACTTTCCAGTCTTCAGAACGGTAAGAAATAAATGTTTGTTGTTTATAAGCTACCCAGTCTGTGATATTTTGCTATAGTGGCCCAAATGGATTAAAATAATGATCAAAAGATTACTTGATAAACATGTAATCAGAGCCAAAGGGGTCAGCTGGATTGTCTGTCTGGTCTGATCAGAACGTGATTGACTTCTGCAGCCTTCTTCCTCTCAGGGAGGCGGACCAGGCATACACACTTCACAGACCTCCCTCCTTCACCATGGTGGAGTGAGCCCAGCCAGCATTTGCTTCTGTCATTTTTCTGGATGCTTTTCTTTCTGTTTGATGCATCGTTTCTTTAAATGTGTGAATAACTTAAATCTGCTTCTAACCAGGACTCGCAGGTTAAGCAAGTTAAGCCTTTTTTTTTTTTTTTAACTTTTAATTTTGTATTGGGAAATAGCCAATTAACAATTTGTGATAGTTTCAGGTGAACAGGGAAGGGACTCAGCCATATGTATGCATGTATCCATTCTCCCTCAAACTCCCCTCCCATCCAGGCTGCCACAGAAGACTGAGCAGAGTTCCACTATACAGTAAAGGCTTCGCTTTTAAGACAACCTTATACCAGGTCAGTTTATTTCCTTTCCTCCATACTTGTCACAACAAAAATTTGGAGGGATGGACTAACGGGTTTAAAACAACAAACAAGTTACAATTGCAAGTTATTTAACAGCAGGCTCTGTTGTGTATGTCTTCCCATAATTTAATCTATTATAATCAGATGTATATATGTTTAGAATATTTATGAACCTTTAATGGGCTCCTGGCTGCCTAAGGTTACTTGGAGAAGCCCCTGTGGTTAGCTTGAGGCAGCATGTGCAAGAGTTGGAAAAGTCTCTGTGGTTATTCTGTAGCATAAATGTGAACTCTCCTGGGTGTGTCTGGGATGGAGTTTAGAGATGAGCCGGAATCCTTTTCAGCTAGGCCACCTCTCATTGCTCATGCCTATCCTCCTACCTAATGCTTAGATGTCAGCTTTGAACCACTGTGTGTTGATTTTATTTTTTTCCCAGAAGGTAATCTTGTTAATTTTGTTTCCAAGTTCGTTGTATCTCATGGTTACCGTTTCTTTCTTTTACTTCCTGATGATTAAATAAAAGAAAACTACCCCTATGTATCCTATATATAGGAAGGGCATGGGCCTGTGATCTCATGGGATTGGGAAGTGTAGAGGACTCCTCTGAAGCTGTTTTTGGGATCATGCACGTTACTTTTATGTAGAAACTGTTTATTTGACGGTAGCTGAAGCTGTGTTTACATAGTAATCGATTTTACTTGGGTTAGGTGCTTAGAGTGATTTGGGTGAAGGGGTCAAGGAGAATTGTGGGTATTTTTGCTTCCCTAAGGCACCTCTTAGCCCTCTGTACATGGTTTAGCTCTTCAACTTAGATCATAGACTGGCTTTGCAATATTCCTGGATATGAACTTAATGAACTGGCTCTCTCCCAGAAACCTCCTTACTTGTTTCACTCGTAACTCAAGTCACTTATTATTTTATATGTACAGGCATCTGTACGCCCCTGTGTGTGTTATGCCCTAGTTTTGCAAATCTGCAAATCACTAACTTTGTCAGCAAAAGGACCACTTTCTTTTGCAGATAGCCTCTTTTCCAGAGAGTAAACAGGCTTTTCCCTCTCCATTTGCACAATTCTATTTTGACCCCAAGCAATACAGACAGTGCTTGTGCAACCATTCTGGTGTCATTAACCCATGGTAATTTCAGCCAGTCCGTTGCTGCCCAGTTTCCTCCTTGAATTCTGATACCAAGGTCACATTAGAAGGGGAATGTCATGGGAAGAAATGGAAATGACTAAATGTTGCAAGTGTGTGTGTTGGCAAGGGGAGGGTTGGGTGCAAGTATATTCCCTTTAATTATACTTAAAAGTCAAATGTAAACTATATTACTGGTTGTTTGGAGATCCGTGGTTTTTCTTCCACCCATTAATATAGTGTATGAGTTCCTATTGCTGCTATAACAAATGATGACAAACTTAGTGGTTTAAAAATAACACAACTTTATTACCTAACAGATCTGAACACCAGAAATCCAAAATTATTCTCACTGAGTTAAAATCAAGGTGTTAATAGGGCTGAATTTCTTCTGAAGGCTGTAGGGGAGAATCTGTTTCCTTGACTTTTCTGCCTTCTGCCCACATTCTTTAGCTTACAGCTCTCTTCCTCAACTGCAAAGCCAGTGATGTTGGGCTGAATCCTAATGCTGCCATCTTCCTGATTCTCTTCTGCCTTCTTCCTCTTCTTTTAAGGACGCTTGTGACTACACTGGGCCCAACTGAAAAATCCAGGATTATTTCTCTGCTTAAAAGTCAGCTGATTAGGAGTTTGGGATTAAAATGCACATACTACTATATATAAAATAGATAATCAACAAGGACTTACTGTGTAACACAAGAAGCTTTACTTAATATTCAAAACCTACATGTGAAAAGAATGGACTTATCTGTATGTGTAACTGAGTCACTTTGCACTTGAAATGAATATAACATTGTAAATCAACCATACCTTCCAATAAAACAAAGGTTAAATTTAAAAAAGATAACATTCCTGCTTGATCTTGTAAGAGGTCACGTGATCCATCACAGTGACTCTCAAATCTGGAATTGTGTCAATTGTCAACAACACATCATTTAATGGATAGCCATCTGTCTCAAAAAAGCTTATATAAAATAAATAAATATATTAAAAATGTATTTTTTACACATTTAAACATTAACATTAATTCCCTTTACAACATTAATTCCCTTTACAATCCTAATTTCCTTTTGCCATGTAACCTAATAAATCACATGTGCCAGAAATTAGGACATGGACACCTTTCAGGGATGGGAGAGAGCCTTGTTCTGTTTACCACACATGGAAAATCAAAATAATCTGTAAAAATTTCTGCATGAGTACTGCTGCTTCACGCTCTTTACATTAAATGTAGGTTGACATCTTTAGATGTATTAAGACTCCATAGATGTGTGATAACCTCTCATGAGTTCCTTCCTATCATAAGTTCCTACCAGAGACCTTTTTAGTCTTTGATTCTGTGTCACTGAAACATCTCTTTGCTCTTCTTTATTTTTCTCCCTCATAGGCCTCACAAACACATGGACTTTCTAGCATCAGTTACTTCTTTGGATTAGAAACTGTCTCTTCAGTTCTTTTAAAATTAAATTATAAAACCTGGTAACACATCAATCTACTGTCTACACAATTAAAACCTTGGCATGTATAAATGTATCACAGAGTTTAGATGGCTACCTGGTAGGATGCAGGGCAAGTAAACTAGATAAATTTTGAGTTGAGGGAAAATAAAGGAAACATTTAAGTCTTGGGACATTGGAGAGACAAAGAGTAGGAGGGGGTACTGTATTAGAGGATAGCGCACATGATTTGGAGGGCCTCAGGGAGACATGGTCATTCATAAGTTCAACAAATAGAGTTTATTCTATATAGTAACTATGTAACACATTGGAGTTTCAAATGTGAACCAAATGCATGTGAACAAAATATCCGGTAGCTTCCCTCCTAGTTTTTATTAATAGTTTAGCAGCACTCAATGGGACACCATGAAAATAAATGCATTTATTTGTCCATTTTTTTTTTCTGTGTTTAAATCCTTGTTCCTTTACTAAGCATGTAACTTCTCCACAGTTACATAGAACTTTGAATCTTGGTTATAGACTTCCCACATATTGCAGTGATCTGATTTATACAGTTCACATGGACACAGTATACAGGGACCTTAGCATCAGTAAGGAATGTGTTATACTGGTGTTGTGTAAGCACAACATGGACAATACATAGACCACAAGTGACAGCTTTAGCAATTTTTAAGAAGCGGTTACCCTCATGTAACTTCCATCCGGATTCAGGAAGAGAAGATCACTAGCACCCAAGCATCTCCCCTTTTAACTCCTTTCAGTTATTCCTCAGTCAATACATAATCACAATTCAGACTTCATTTCCTATGGATCAGTTTCGCCTGCTTTTAGACTTTACATAATCACATAGTATCTGATCTTTGGGTCTATGAGACTTATCCCTTGTGCTATATGTTTTAATGGTTTGTTTATTTTCAATGGCTTATACAATTCCACTGTAGTAATACCATCCTGTTTTTTAACCCTTCTAAACTTTTGAAAAACATCTGAATTTTTTCCAGTTTTTGACTGCTCTGAATAATGCTGCGATGAGCATTCCTATGAGCACTTTTTAGTAGATTTCATTGGCCTCCAAATTAAATTGCCTGGATTGGGGTATGTGCACTTTCAGTTTTAGTAGATAACTATCAAAAGTTTTCCAAGCTGGCGCTACACATCTTTATCCTCACCAGCAGCGCTTGAGAGTCCACTCGATCTGTCATTGCCAATGACTGAGTAATTTTAGCCATTCTTCTGGTGGGTGTGCAGTCTCACTGCATTGTGGTTTAAGTTTGCATTTCCCAGGAGATTGATAAGATGAAGTGTGTTTTCATACAGTTATTGGCCATTTTCGTATCTTCTTTTGTGAAAGAATGTATTCAAGTCTCTTGTCCATTTTTGTTTGCATTTGGGTAGAAAATAATGCCATTTGCTCTTGCGATAATTGATTTCTTTAGAATGTTTATCTCTCAGCTTAAGCTAATAAAGTAATAGCCTAGTTTTGTTCATGTCTCTGTTGTGTGTTTCGTTGGTATGAGTCCATTCACCAGTCAGCGCTCCCCTGGTTGAACTGATCAAATGGACGCTGTGAGCTGGCCAGCCTAAGGATGAGCCTGGGGGCTTGACCATCCTGCCAAGACCAGTCTTAACTGAAATAACACTGCAGTCCTTCCTCCAGTCTTCCTCCTTCTTTTTCTTCTGTTCCTCCTTCTTTTAGCTACTGAGTCAACAGGCAGATGGCCACAGATAGAGTTTTCTTCATTTCATGACACAGTTTAATATGTGCGATGTTGCTGTAAATGTTTTCCAGGATGCCTATTTATTGGATTATTTTATGAATCAATTTGCTGCCTGGGATGACTGCTTAGTGATGAAAGAGTTTAACTTTAGGGAGTCTTACAGACACATGGACAAAGGCATAGACCTGTTCTTTCCCTCCATGCCAACAATAAGAGCTGTATTTTCCTTCCACGGGGGTTTTTGGCCACCTTTGCTGGCATGACATCACTCGCAAAGTAAGCCTAAATCACCTTTCTTGCTGTCAGCCTTCCTCACAAAACCAGACCCACCCCTGGGATGCTCTCTCTCCACATTCTCGCACACCTCCTCCTCTTTCCCTTATTACATAACCTTCCAGAACCCTGTGTGCTTCTTCCACCTCAGGCTAAGATGTCATCACCTCCAGCTTTGGTTGCACTCTGTGTTTGGATGGGCAGACTCCAAGCAGCATTTCATCAGCCCATGCTGTGCTCAGGACCGCCAAAGCTACGGCCCCTGCCAGTGACGCTCCTTAGGCTAATGGCCTGTGGGCTTCTGGGAAACCAAAGGGCAGGTGATGGCGGACAGCCATCAGAAGCTGGCAGGAAACTCAGCTCTTTTTGTGCAAAACCATTAAGAAGAACATGAATCAAGTAGAAAGAGACTCAGAGGCTCTGGAAATATGGTTGTGTTCTCATCTGTATCTCTCAAGGAGCAAGAAATTGAAAGAGTTGGCTAGGATCCCAAATTCCCAAGTCTTTGACCTCTACTGTCTCAGGAACAGGAGGAAGAGATGAAGCAGGGACACAGAACAAATGCATTCTGTTACTCACCCTAAAGCTTTAGTCCAAGTTTTATGTTCTGACGCAGTAAAGAGTAAGCCAGTTCTTCTCTCTACATGACAGCACTTTATGAATTTAAAGGTGGTGATCCTGACTGCCCTGAGTCTGCTGATGAAAGTGTGGAGGTTGAATCGGGAATAAGGTCTGAGCTTCTTTGGCCAATCGATGAGTCAGTTAAATGTATGAGGTGTCTAGTAAGTTTGTGGCATTAAGTAGATGCCAAAGGGGATACAGAATCACAGCCAACACTTGTATAGTTCTTTCTTTGTGCCAACTGCTGTTCTAAAGGCTTAATCCACACAACTTTCTAATGAATGCACCATTGCGAATCCTGTTTTGCAGACAAGGAAACTGAGGCTCGGAAGGGGTAATTAACAAAATCCAAGGCCACATGCTAAGTCACAGAGGTAGGATTTATATCCAAGCATTCTGGCTCTCTACTATATGGTCTTCTCTGCTAAACAAATGTTGCCTCTTTATAGAAAAAGTAAGAGATAAGAATTGTCCTCCTGGGATGTTACTCATGAAAGAATATTAAATATACATGTCTGTAGTCATATCTTCAGAGAGATCATGGTCTGGGCTGAAATGGATAAAGAAGATAAAGTATAAAGGAACCAATCCTTGGAAATTTGTGCAGGATTTCAACAGGTGCAGAGGGAGGTGAAGGTTTAGGACGTTTTTGGGTACTTTTAGAATTTCTGCCCCTACTAATTGCCAGTTGGGGTTATCAAGCCTTGTGGCAATAAAAAGCTCCTCCATAGGTTTGCAAAAGCCTACGTGTGGAGAAGAGCTAAGTCACAAGTACTACAGCTCAGGGCAGTAATCCTCATGTGTATCAGAGTCAGCTGGAGGGTTTGTTACAACACAGACTGCTGGGCCCTGCCTCTTGAGTTTCTCATTCAGTATGTCTGGGCTGGGGACTTCCCTGGTGGCTCAGTGGTAAAAGAATCTGCCTGCAGTGCAGGAGATGCAGGAGGCATGGGTTTGATCCCTGAGTTGGGAAGTTCTCCTGGAGGACAAAATGGCAACCTACTCCAGTATGCTTGCTTGCAGAATCCCATGGACAGAGGATCTGTAGTGTCAGACAGACAGCCCATAGTGTCTCAAAGAGTTGGACACTACTGAAGTGATGGACACATTCACACAGATCTGGGGTGAGACCCAAATATTTGAATTTCTAACTAATTTCTAGGTGATGCTGAGAATGCGGGGACCTCACTTTGAGAACCGTTGGCCTTGAAGCAGAAGCCAGCAGCACATAAGAGTAAGGAGAAGGGTATGGGATGAGTGCAGTAGAAAATAAAAATGAAGAAATAGCATGACTGTCAAATAGTAACAGCCAATTCTAGTGGCAATTTATTTTGAGACAGTACTGTACAAAACACTTGACATATGTTATTTTTCTTAATCCTTGCCACAAATTGTAGACGCCATTATTTCCAGTTTACAAGCTGAGAAAACTTAAATATATTAGGAAAATTTCCAGGTCATATATCTATAACTTTAAATTCATATCCAGCTACTTCTAGGGTGCAACTAATGATGAGCCAATACTACTGATCCATAACTCTGAGAGGTGTTTCATTGTGATGTGCTAGGAAGTATATATTCTTTCAAAGTTTCTAATTACTGATGTAGCAAGACAAATGTGATAATTAGGATAAATTATTCTGGTGGAACTGTGCAATGTTTAAAGTCTGAGAGGATGGCTGTAGATCTTTACAGAAATACAGGCATGATCAAAATTTCAGGACCAACACTTTGAATCATTTCCTACCTATTTGCAAAGTGAGTGACATGTCAAATGCCACTATCAGGATTTTCATTAATGTTAAATTTCTTTTTATTTCATAGCTAATTTTAAAAACACAGATTTTGAAATCAGAAGACTTTCACTTTGGATCTGTTGCTTATAATTTACTCATTTATTAAAAAATATTACCGAAATATTGCTAAAAATGGCAATAACTTTTTCCTTTTGCAAACTTTAATTGGCCATCTTTTTGTTTTGGGACAACTAACCAAATCCAGGTTAAACTTTTCTCACTGACTGCTTTTTAAATCTCTTTGTCTTTGGTGTCTACAATTCCTTTAGGATATGTCTAGGTGTGGATTAATGTGTAAACTTCTTGGATCTGAGCTGGTGTCTTTCTGAAAATACCCCATTCTTATTTCTTCAAACAGTGCTTCTTCCTCACTCACACTTTTATTCTCTTATGGAATTCTAATTAGAGCAAGTTGAATATTTCAATTTTCTCTGCTTAGTTTATTAATCTCTTTCATATTTTCAATATGTCCACTTCCAAAACAGTCTGTATAATTTATTTGGACCTATTTTTCTTTTACTAAGTTTCTCCTCACGTATTTCTAATCTGTTTTTTAATCCATTCATTGTTAAATTTCATTAAATTTATTGCCACATTAATTTTCAAATTATATTTCTTTCAGATCTGTCTTTTATAAATAGTCTTTTGTTTGTTACTTATGTTTTCACACTTCACTCTTTGAAATATAACAAACATTCTAATTTTGTATCCAAAGTCTGTAATTCTAGCATCTGGAATTTTCTGTATGATTCAAGAATGTTATATTTTCAGGCTCTTACTCCTGGTTCTTTGTTTACCTGTGCATTTGCAATTTTTGGCTTTTATCTCATATCCTTTGGATTATTATCTGAGAGAATTTTTTCAGGTCATGTTGAAATTAAAGTCCTTTATAAAAGACTTTATTTTGCTTTTTCTTATCACCTGGAGGAAGACAGTAAAATCCAGAACAATTTTATATAAAAATATCTATTTGAATTTTTTGTATTGCCCACAAAATTTTAACTTGGGCCAAAAAGCTGTTTTCGGACTGTCTTATAGTTCCACATTCCTAAGAGGGATTTTTTTCCTTTACACTTAGTGCCAAAGTGAAGAAAAATGTTTCCTTGCTGTCTACTTCTAAGAGGAAACTGCATTCCAATGAAGTCTCAACTCTATATGTAGGCCTAAATTAAAAGACGCTTACCCCTTGGAAGGAAAGTTATTACCAACCTAGAGAGCATATTAAAAAGCAGAGACATTACTTTGTCAACAACGGTGTGTCTGGTCAAGGCTATGGTTTTTCCAGGGGTCATGTATGGATGTGAGAGTTGAACTGTGAAGAAAGCTGAACACTGAAGAATTGATGTTTTTGAACTGTGGTGTTGGAGAAGACTCTTGAGAGTCCCTTGGACTGCAAGGAGATCCAACCAGTCCATCCTGAAGGAGATCAGTCCTGGGTGTTCACTGGAAGGACTGATGCTGAAGCTGAAACTCCAGTACTTTGGCCACCTGATGCGAAGAGCTGACTCATTTGAAAAGACCCTGATGCTTGGAAAGATTGAAGGCAGGAGGAGAAGGGGACGACAGAGGATGAGCTGGTTGGATGGAATCACCGACTCGATGGACATGAGTTTAAGTAAACTCTGGGAGTTGGTGACGGACAGAGAGGCCTGGTGTGCTGTGGTTCATGGGGTCACAAAGAGTCGGACATGACTGAGCGACTGAACTGAACTGAACCATTAGACATGTTACTTTAGCTGTGTCCTAGGGTTCATCACTTTCCTCTGTGCATTATATGGTTTGACAACGTATGTTCAAGTTCACCAGCGTTCAACAGATTCTCTTAGGGCCAAAGCTGGATTTTGCACTTACTTGTCTTCTACCTTTCCATATACTTTGCTTTCTTGCCAGTATTGTGATGCAATTAAAATGTTCTAAATGCACACACACACACACCCCCCCCAACATCTTAGCCATTTTTATCACAGAAGTTGTTCAGGATATCTGATTATCTAGTCTAATACATTGCAGAAAATGCAAACCTCAAGTTAAACTGAAAAAATGTTGCAAATTTTATCATAAAAGGAGAAAAGGCAATGATTTTCACTGAAAGACATCATTAGGTAAAAATGGCAAGTGAACTACCTGAAAATGGAAATAATATATTTTTTATTTGGATCTTTAGAGGTTCCTCTTATGTCCAAGACATAATATTTGTTGTTGTTTAGTCACTAAGTTGTGTCTGACTCTTTTTTGAGCCTATGGACTGTAGCCACCAGGCTCTTTTGTTCATGATTTTCCAGCAGGATACTGGAGTGGGTTGCCATTTCCTTCTCCAGGGGATCTTCCTAACTCAGGGATTGAACCCACATCTCCTGCATTATAGGCAGATTCTTTACCTCTGAACCGCCAGGGAAGCCGAAGACATAATAAGAGTTCCATAAATAACAAATGAATAAAATAAACATTTATGTTGCATGCTGCTGCTGCTGCTGTCTCTTCAGTTGTGTCCGACTCTGTGCGACCCCACAGATGGCAGCTCACCAGGCTCCCCGTCCCTGGTATTCTCCAGGCAAGAGTACTGGAGTGGGTTGCCATTGCCTTCTCCTTATATTGCATAGGAGGCTTCAAATAATTTGATCAATATAACACATTATTAAATGTATTTGTACATATACCTAACTGGTTCCTAAATATTCAGACACCAATATATACATATATTGCATATGTTGTATGTATATAATGCATATTATATGTATAAAAATATGCAAATGCATATACATCTATACAAACATCTCTTTCTATATATATATCTCACATTTACTTTACTAAGTGGTTCTACCATTCTAACATAGTCACAGTTATTGGTAAGTTTTGCATACCTCCGATAAGCTAGCTGGCAGTTCATATTAACAGGCAGGAACATATTTCAGCAAATTTGATAAGAGCTAACACATTTCAGGTTTTGAATCCAAAACATGTCCGTCTAGATGGTGATCCATTTACATGTGTAAAAAATGTACATGGAACTTTCCCATGGCTCTGCTTCTGAGCTCAGAGAAGAGCGGCTATTGAACACAGAATCAGCAAGTAGGACTGGGACAAGGAGGGTCCCTGCCAAAGCTATTCCTCTTACAACTAGCAGCTCTTCAAAACCCGACAGAAAAGAGAGGTATGGAAACAGTAAGAGTTTTACATTTCTGTCAGCTCAGGTTCTGAAGTATATAGCTAATTCTGACTGGCTGGCAATATGTGGTGTAGCTAACTAACAATTGCTTTGTGATCAGGAACTGTTTCATCTCTTTAAAAGGAGTTAAACAAAACTAGTTTCAAATCCGGCATTGTCACTTTTTTGTCAGCAAGCCTCTGTTTCATCCACTGGGAAATGCAAATAATAACACGTATAAGATTTTAAAAAAGCCTTGCACAGTGCCTTATATATAAACATACAATAAAATTTTGCTGTTAGTAACTGGTGCTGCTTTCCTTCTCAATGAAGCCTAGTGTAGTGAGTTTTTTGCACAGTAGGACAAATTAACTTAAAAAACCAGCTATCTTCACTTAAGTGTCTGCCCACATTTCTGTGCCTTTGGCTTTCAGCATAGTGAAAAAAAAAAAAAAAAAGAAACAGGAATCAGGGTGATTCTTTGTTCAGCGAAAACAAAGCCATATAGAGACCTACTCACTTCCACTGTTAAAGAACTTGTGAAGAGGTTTTTCAAAGAAGGAGGCAAGCATTTCTTGCCAAAAGGTAAAAAAGTCCCCAGCACCTGACACCAGCTTCATCTTGGAACCAGCAGCCTCCACTCTTTTCTGCTTTGGCAAAGCTTGTGTACTTCCATTGACTCAATCTGCTGACACACAGCTCTGATGCCCCTGCAGCCACTACCCACGTAATCTCTCTCAAGGAGTATTATGTATTCTTGCCAACCTCTGCAAAGAGATTAGAGATAAAGACTGGTTTTCTGGAAGACCTGCTTTGGGGCCTTGGTGAGGGTCCCTTCAACTATTTCCTTTGTTTGTTTGAGGAACTCCCACCTGGCCCCTAACAATTCAGCTTGTTCTCAGAAAGAAATACAGAGTCCTAAAAGGAGCCTTTCCTTCTGATTCAAGGAAGCCCTGCAAAACTGGCGCAGGTTGTCAAATAGCAAGCAGAGGGATATTTCTATGGCGAGGGTTAGGGAGGGACAGAGGTTTTGTGGTCAGAACACAGAACCATTAATAGAGCTGCAGAATGTCTTTCAAAACCCACCATCTCCTTCTCCCTCTCACTTTAAAACTTGATTTGTGACTGTAAGCTAATTACTTAGAGGTCCTAAACTTCAAGTTCTCCTCTGTTGATTGAAAGCAAAATACTTTGCAGGGGCATTTTGGTTTTCCTGCTAGATACATTCATGTCATGCGCCTTGCTTAGTCTATCGGATGGGCTTTTGCTGCATTCACTTTTCGAGCTTCCTTCCGATACAGCTGAGTGACTGAACAACAGCAAAACCCTTATATCCAAAAGAGCGGGTATGAAGTGAGCTGCTTACTCAAGAGTGTGTTGTCGGCTTGGTGACTTAGTTGTACCCTACTCTTTGCGACCCCACTGACTGCAGCTCCCCAGGCTCCCCGGTCCATGGGATTCTCCAGGCAAGGATACTGGAGTGGGTTGCCATGCCCGCCTCCAGGGGATCGTCCCAACCCAGAGATCAAACCCGGGTATCCCACACTGCAGGCAGATTCTTTACTGTCTGAGCCACCAGAGAAACTCGCTTAATTAGACGGGGACCTTTAATAGTGTTGTGTAGAGAATAGGGTGGCATCCATGATTCTGCCCAATGGGTGAAACTGTTTTGAACTACATCTTGTATTACAATTATGAAATAACTCTTTCAGCAAGAATAGAATAAAATAAAACTATTCTTCCCACTGTTTTACTGGAGTAGGAGGCGGTACTCAGATGAAGAATCCAGTGTCACCAGGGCAAACTAGGGTCAAGGACACTTGACTTGCCAACTTGTCTATTTTCTAGTTATGAGAAGTTGAATACCCAACTTGTCTAGTCCCATGCCCTTGTTTTTAAATGCCTTATTGTACTAGCTGGGACATCCAGTACAATGTTGAATAGAAATTGTGAAAGCAAGTATCTTTTGCCTCATTCCCAAATTTAGGAAGAAAGGATTTTGAATACATCTTTTATCATATTGGGCTGCCCTGGTGGCTCAGACAGGAAAGAATCCACCTGCAGTGTGGGAGACCTGGGTTTGATCCCTGGGTTGGGAAGATCATTTGAAGGAGGGCATAGCAACCCACTCCAGTATCCTTGCCTAGAGAATCCCCATGGACAGAGGAACCTGGCAGGCTACAGTCCTTGTGGTATTTCCCTTCCATTTCTTGTTTCCTGAGAATGAATGATAAATTTTGTTAAATACTCTTTATGCATTTATTGATATGATTACTTAGTTTTTCTTTTTAGTTTATTAATAAGGAAATATGTTGATGAACATTGAGTATTAAGCAACCTTGCATTTCTAGGATACACTTTAGTTGGTCAAATGTATTTCATTTTGTATATTGGTAGATTTGATTTGCTACCATTTTTGCTAAGGATGTTTGTATTTATATTTATGAGATGCATTGATTTATTTCCTCTTCTTAGAGTTTCTATGGCTGGTATCAATGTAATGCTTTTATTTTCTGCAAAAGTTTGTATAGAGGTGGTATTATTTCTTCCTTAAATGTTTGGTAGAATTTACAATCTCCAGTGCTGCCACCTAGGACCTAATGTTTTCTTTGTTAGAAAAGTTATTAAATTGCATTTTCTTTAATATATATGCTACTATTGAGATAATCTGTTTCATCTTGAATGAACTTTGGAAATTTTGACTTTCAAGAAAATTTCCATTTCAGGGGCCAGATGTATTGGTGTAAAGCTGTTCATAATATAATATCTATTTGTTTTAATTTTAATGCATCTAGATTTGTGGCAATGCCCCTGTTTCATTCCTGATTCTGATGGTTTGTATTATTTCTTTTTTCTCCTGATGAATATCACTAGAAATTTACCAATATTACTGACCTATTTAAGGAACTAGATTTTTGTGTTAATTTTCTCTCTTTTTTTATTTCTTTAATGTTTGCTTGGATCTTTAATCTCACTTTATGTTATTTTTTTCTTTTTCAAATTTCTTACCATGGAAGCTTAGATTAGTGGTTTAAGATCATTCTTGGTTTCTAATATAAGTACTTAAAGTTACAAATTTCACTCTAAGCACCTTATTGATTTTTTGTGGTGTTTTAATCTTAATTGAATCCAAGATATTTAAAAATTTCCTTTGTCATTTTTTTGTTTGACCTGTAACAGAATCCCATGGACAGAGGAACCTGGCAGGCTACACAGTCTATAGGTTTGCAAAGAGTCAGACATGACTGAAGCAACTTAGCATGTAAGCATAGGTTATTTGGATGTGTGAAGTGAAAGAAAAGAGTGAAAAAGTTGGCTAAAAACTCAACATTCAGAAAACTAAGATCATGGCATCTGGTCCCATCACTTCATGGCAAACAGATGGGGAAACAATGGAAATAGTGAGAGACTTTATTTTCTTGGGCTCCAAAATCACTGCAGATGGTGACTGCAGCCATGAAATTAAAAGACACTTTCTCCTTGGAAGAAAAGTTGTGACCAACCTAGAGAGCAGATTAAAAAGCAGACATTACTTTGCAACAAAGGTCCATCTAGTCAAAGCTATGGTGTTTCCAATAGTCATATATGGATGTGAGAGGTGGACTATAAAGAAAGCTGAGTGCAGAAGAATTGATGCTTTTGAACTGTGGTGTTGGAGAAGGCTCTTTAGAGTCCCTTGGAGTGCAAGGAGATCCAGCCAGTCCATCCTAAAAGGAAATTAGTCCTGAATATTCATTGGAACGACTGTTGCTGAAGCTCAAACTCCAATACTTTGGCCACCTGATGCGAAGAGCTGACTCATTTGAAAAGACCCTGATGCTGGGAAAGACTGAGGGCAGGAGGAGAAGGGACGACAGAGGATGAGATGGTTGGATGGCATCACTGACTCCACAGACATGAATCTGAGCAAGCTCCAGGAGTTAGTGATAGCAGGGAAGCCTGGTGTGCTGCAGTTCATGAGGTCTCAAAGAGTCGGACACAACTGAGTGACTGAACCTACTGACTAATGACTCTATGACAAACTGACACCTCAACACTATAAAAATGCTTCATAATGACCTTATATTTCTTCTTCTGAATTCTACCTCGATGGAGAGTAGGAAATACAGTTACACAAGCTTTGTTGTGTTTAGTGTTTTTATGATTTTTTCCCCATTTTTTTCCTTTTAAACTCTATTTTATACTTGTAACAGTATCTAGTTGGGTCTTGCTTTTTAATCCAACATAACAATAAATTATTGTTACATTTTACAATTAAATTGTTAACAATTAAAATTATTTCCAATTTTGCAATTGTAAATTAAAATTTTAATTTTGCAATTAAATTATTTAATATAATTATTAATTTTAATATAACTATCACTAGGTCTAGGATTTAAATCTATAATCTTGTTATTTGTTTTCCGTTTATTCTGTTTTATTAGTTTTTGGTTTTAAGTAATATGACTACTTTCTAACTGCACTTATAACTTTCCCAGCCAAATCCCTTTGTTCTATTTATGTACTTATTTAATTTTAGTATTTGCTCTATGGTTTACAAAATATATCTCCAATTTGCCAGAGTCTACCTTTAAGTAATATTATATCACCTCGTGTATAGTCTGAGACTCTTATAGCAGTGTGCTTCCATTTTCACTGTCCCTTTCCTTTGTGCTGTTTCTGTTATACAGTTTACATGTTATAAATTCAATAATATATTACTATTATCACTTCTACTTAAACAAAATTCTTCTAAAGAAATTTTATTTTATTTATTTATTTTTATTTATTTATTTATTTATATTAGTTGGAGGCTAATTACTTCACAACATTTCGGTGGGTTTTGTCATACATTGATATGAATCAGCCATAGATTTACACGTATTCCCCATCCCGATCACCCCTCCCACCTCCCTCTCCACCCGATTCCTCTGGGTCTTCCCAGTGCACCAGGCCCGAGCACTTGTCTCATGCATCCCACCTGGGCTGGTGATCTGTTTCACCATAGATAATATACATGCTGTTCTTTTGAAACATCCCACCCTCACCTTCTCCCACAGAGTTCAAAAGTCTGTTCTGTACTTCTGTGTCTCTTTTTCTGTTTTGCATATAGGGTTATAGTTACTATCTTTCTAAATTCCATATATATGTGTTAGTATGCTGTAATGTTCTTTATCTTTCTGGCTTACTTCACTCTGTATAATGGGCTCCAGTTTCATCCATCTCATTAGGACTGATTAAAATGAATTCTTTTTAACGGCTGAGTAATATTCCATGGTGTATATGTACCACAGCTTCCTTATTAAAGAAATTTTAAAATGGGAAGGAATACCATATATTTACCCATAAGTTTATCATTTCCAGTGTTCTTCTGTTTTTGTGAGGGTCAAAGTTAGCATCTAATATCAATTTCTTTATGTGTGAAGAACTTCCTTTAATGTTTCTTATAATGCATAGAAGAGCATCCATACCATTTTTCTGTATCAGACCACCTTACCTACCTTCTGAGAAACCTGTATGCAAGTCAAGAAGCAATAGTTAGAACTGGACATGGAGCAGCAGACTGGTTCCAAGTTGGCAAGAAGTATGTCAAGGCAGTACATTGTCACCCTGCTTATTTCACTTATATGCAGAGTAATATAACATCATATGAAACGGGGAGCTGGGTGAAGCACAAACTGGAATCAAGATTGCCAGGAGAAATAGCAACAACCTCAGATATGCAGATGATACCACTCTAATGGCAGAAAGGGAAGAGGAACAAAAGAGCCCCTTGATGAAGGTCAAAGTGGACAGTGAAAAAGCTGTCTTAAAACTCAACATTCAAAAAACAAAGATCATGGCATCTGGTTCCATCACTTCATGGCAAATAGATGGGTAAAAAGTGGAAACAGTGTCAGGATTCATTTTCTTGGACTCCAAAATCACTGTGGATGGTGACTGTAGCCATGGAATTAAAAGACACTTGGGCTTCCCTGAGAGCTCAGTTGGTATAGACTACCCACTCCAGTATCCTTGGGCTTCCCTTGTGGCTCAGCTGGTAAAGAATCCACCTGCGAGGCAGGAGACCCCGGTTTGATCCCTAGGTTGGGAAGATCCGCTATAGAAGGGAAAAGGCTACCCACTCCAGTATTCTGGCCTGGAGAATTCCGTGGACTGTATAGTCCACAGGGTCACAAAGAGTCGGACACGACTGAGTGACTCACTTTCACTACTCCTTAGAAGAAAAGATATGACAAATGTAGATAGCATGTTAAAGAGCAGAGACATTACTTTACCAACAAAGATCCATATAGTCAATGCTATGGTTTTTTCAGTAATCACGTACACATGTGAGAGTTGGACCATAGAGAAGGTTGAGAGTCGAAGAGTTATGCTTTTGAACAGTGGTGCTGGAGAAGATTATTGAGAGTCCCTTGACTGCAAGGAGATGAAATCTGTCAATCCTAGAGGAAATTGGTCCTGAATATTCATTGGAAGGACTGATGCTGAAGCTGAAACTCCAGTACTTTGGCCACCTCATGTGAAAAGCCAACTCATTGGAAAAGACCCTGATGCTAGAAAGATTGAAGGCAGAAAGAGAAGGGGAAGACAGAGGATGAGATGGCTGGATGACTTCACTGACTCAGTGAAGTGAGTGAGTGAGACCTGAGTTTGAACAAACTCTGGGAGATGGTGATGGACAGGGAAGCCTGGCATGCTGCAGTCCCTGGGTTGCAAAGAGTCAGATATGACTGAGCAACTGAACAATAACAATGCATATCTACTGGTAATAAATCCTCTTAGGTTCTGATTGCACAAAAAATTATTTACTTTCTAAGATATTTTCCCTAGGAATAGATTTCTAAGCTGGCAGTTTATTTTCCTTCAGCGCTCTAAAAATGCAGTTCATTTGTCTTTTAGCTTGCATAGTGGCTCATACTTTTTGTTTCTCTTTATATAATGTGTCTCTTTGGGTGCTTTTAATTTTTCTTTTTATTGCTGCTTTTCAGTAATTTGATCATGTTGCTTTGGTATAGTTTTTTATTTTGCTTGGGATTCATTGAGCTTCCTGGATTTACAATTTTCATCAGATTTGGAATATATTTGAGCATGATTCCTACAAATATGTTTTTGAATCATATGCATATTAACCCCAGGATATTATCCAACACATTGTAAATATTCTGTTTATTTTCTTTTTCTGCTTCTTTTTGGATTAATTTTTGCTATGCTTTCAGGTTTGCTGATCATTTCTTTTTCAGTGCCTAGTCTGTGAATCCTTCTAAAATGTATGTTTAATTTAATTTATTTCCAAGTTTTTTGGCTCATTTGTGATATCTTTCATTTAGCTCTTAATTCTCCTCATGTCTCCTTTATTTTCTTGAACTTGTGAAGCTCACTTATCATGCCTGTTTTTATGTCCTTGTCTACTAATCTTATCACCTTTTTTGGTGTCTATTTCTACTGGATAATTCTCCTCCTGATTATATGTTACATTTTCCTGCGTTACTGGCAAATTTTTATTATGAATTTTACACTGTTTGTTGTAGGTTTTTTCATCTCTTTGAACAGTGTTGGATTTTTTTCTGGCACCCAGATAAATTGCTTTAAATCAATTTTTATTCCTTTGAGACTTGACTTTATGCTTTATTTATTGTCTTTTCAGAGTAGCTTTTAGCCTGGGGATTATGTAACTCCTATGTTAAGGCAATACCCTTCTAAGGATTCTTTTCCATAATATCTTTCCATCCTGGCTGGTGGAAACACAAACTCTTCTCAGTTTTGAAGGAGGGGAATTCAGTGCCCTGCTTGGTGGTGATTCTTTTCCCGTGGGTTTCTTCTCGTGTCTGTGCAGATAAGAGCTCAGCTCAAGGTTCAAGGACACTTCTCAGCAGATCTCCAGAGCTCTCTCTCTCTGACACTACAGCTCCTTCCTCTATCATAACTACTACTCAAATGGGAATTTCTTTCTTCTCAACTGTGTGAGTCCTCAAAACTCTGGGTTCTTCCTTCCTTGAACTATAGCCTAAAGATCTGTTCCAGTGGCAACCTGGGGTTTGTAGGGCTCAGTTCACTTGTTTCACTGTTCTCAAGGATCATGGTCTTCTACCACTTTGACCAATGTCCAAAAGCCACTGTTTCATGTATTTAGTCCATATGGCCTGTTACTTATGGTTTATGAATATTTGTTTCACAGTTCCCATATTAGTCTCTGTTCAAAGGAATCGCAAAGAGTCAGACATGACTGAGTGACTAACACTTTCACAATTTCAAGGTTGTTTTATCCTGAAAGCCCCAAATGAATCTTTATTATTCATTTATTCTTTGCATTATTGCTGAAAAACTGTGTGAGGCACAAGGGGAAATGGGTGAGTGAGACTCCGTTATTATCCCAGAGAGCTACCTGAGCATGTGGGAAACACAATTTTAAATAATAATTTGTCTATAGGGCTGCAATGTGCACAAGATGGCTATTATAAGAAGAGGAATGAAGTTTCATGGGAAGAAATTAATAATAACTGGGATGGATTAGAAGGGAGGAAAAGGTAGACTTTTCTTAGGCGGTGACTCAACTGTGGTGCAATTCAGCAATCTATGTCCCGTTAAAAAGTGAAAAAGAGGAAGACCATTTTCTGAGGCACAGGTTATAACTCTTTTGGTATTCTTTGTGAACTTAACAGATTGAATACTTAAAATTCATTTGGTAATAATAGAAAGGTTTAACCTCACTACGTTAAGATGACAGAACAAAGCAGCTGAGAGGTGAAGTACTATGGAAGAATTTAAAACTACAATTCAATGGTAATTAATAATTTTTGCTTTTTTTACCCTTCATACAATTATTCCACTGAATCTTTATGACAGCTGTATGAGATAGTGCCATTATTACCAGCTTTCTTTTGTGATGAAGAAACTGATGTATAAACAGGTTAAGTAAATTGCCATAGGCTGTGAGAATTGATGCTTTCAAAGTGTGGTGCTGGAGAAGACTCTTAAGAGTCCCTTGAAGATGAAACCTGTCAATCCTAAAGGAAATCAATACTGAGTATTCTTTGGAAGGACTGATGCCGAAGCTCCAATACTTTGGACACCTGATGCAAAGAGCCAGCACATTGGAAAAGATCCTGATCCTCAGAAAGATTGAGGGCAGGAGGAAAAGGGGGTGACAGAGGATGAGATGATTGAATGGCATCACCAACTCAATGGACATAAGTTTGAGCAAACTCTAGGAGATAGCAAAGGACAGGGAAGCCTGGCATGCTGCAGTCCATGGGGTTGCAAAGAGTTGGACACAGCTTAGTGACTGAAAAACAACAGCAGCAGTGTGTACTATGTGATAGACTAGTATTCAAGCTGAAGATGTCAGGAACTAGAGTTGTGTTCTTAACTGCTACACTAGCGGTTTTTGCTCTCCAAATCAATAACTATTCATGTCTTCTCTCACGGACATCTGATAAAAATTCTTAAAAGTAATAAACTCAAATAATATTTAATATTTGTAGCCATATAATTATATTATTATATGAATTCTATGAATAATCTTATTCGTTTATACTTTATAGAGTAGATTTTTGGAAATTAGACACAGGATAGATGAGTAGTCAAAGAAATTATAATTGGATCAGGATCACTATTTTTCCATTTGTCTAACTGATGAATATCAGAAGCAATATTGATAACTAATGCTAAAAGGGTAGAAAGGGTACGGACAGATACTTTTTTTAACCCATGGTGAGACACTAATCTAGGAAGGAGGGACTTGAAAAAGTTTCACTTTCAAGTCATGTAGGCTCAGTTTAAGCATAATCACTATGCTTTATGCTTTTTATGAAATTGTTGTTTTTTTTATATTTAAGTTTTCAAAAAATATGATATTCTTTATCTAATTTCATTGGTTTTTAAATTTTCCAGTCCATAATTTTCTAAGGATAACCAAAAATTGAGCCAAAAGTATATCTTTCATCAGGTTTCATTTGTAGCTGAAGTTTTACACATTTTGAAATATATCAAATTCCCAGAGGACTATTGTTTAAAAATTATGGATTGGCAAGTTATAAACATAGAGCTTTCTTTGTGAATGTTTCTGAAAATGAATTCAATTTGTTTAATGGGAATAGGGCTATTCAGATGTTTGCTCTATTTTATGTCAGTTTGATAAATCATTATGTAATAATATCCCCATTTCAATTAGATTGTCAAATTTATTGACCTTAAACTCTTCAAATAGTCTTCTATTTTCCTTTTAATGTGTGAATAATCTGTAGTGATATACTTTCATTCAGTCCTGCTATTAATAAATTGCATTTTCTATTTTTTGTTAGTCTTGCTCGAAGCTCAGTCATTGTATTAATTTCTTTTGCCTTTGTTAATTTTCTCCACTGTTAAACTATTTTTCATGTCATTGATTAGTGTTGTTACCTTTATTATTTACTTCCTTCCACTAGCTTTGAGTTTACTTTTCTTTTCTTTTTCTACTTTTGCTGGATGGGATCATAAAGCATTAATAAAGAGAAGAAAAGGAAAAAGAGAAGGCAAAGAAAGACATAAAACTAAGGGAGAAATGCAGTTGTTTCTGTTCACAGAAGATATGATTGTTTTCATAGAAATCCTTAGGTTAAAAATAATAAAAGTTTAAAAGAATAAATAAGTGTGCTAAAACATACATGAAAGGGTTAGAAAATAAGATTGATGGACTCTTCCAGGAAATTTCAACATAAAGGTTAAAAAAATGGAAACTAAGTGAGGAAAGAAAAATTCAAAGATCAGTTCAGGGGGTCTTTCAACCATCTGTATTTTGAAGAAGAGAGAATAAAGAAAATAAAAATGATATTATCATGGAAATAATAGAAAAAACTAGCCCAAGAAATGTTGTGTGTAAGTCTTCAGAAAGGTTCTACTGAATGCTGAGCACTGTTATAACTGAAAAAATATTAAAAACCAAATATATATATATATATATATTCAATTAGACCTTTAATACTTTTTCAACTAATTTTATGAAAATAAAATACAACTTTTTCTACTTTTCCATTAATTTTAAAGAGCTTATATATGTGTGTGATATTTAAACAAGCATAAAAGCATATTTATATCAAAAGATAGTTGATTTAAAAAATTTTCATACTCTTCCAATTAACTTGAAAGATTATATGTTTGTAGTTATGTGTCTATTAAGGAAGGAGACATTATTGCCTGATGAAAGACCAGACAAATTTAGAAGTAAGCTGATTAATCAGAGAATGGAAAGAGGGAACATACTAATGCTTACTGAGCAGCAGGAATTTTATATATAAATATAAATATATATGTGTATCTTATATTACCTTCTCAATAATTGTATGAGGCAGGCATTGTTATCATCATTTTAGAAATATTAATGCACATGTTAGTGGAACAGTGGAACAATGTAACAATGGAAATAGTGAGAGACTTTATTTTTTTGGACTCCAAAATGACTACAGATGGTGACTGCAGCCATGAAATTAAAATACTCTTGCTCCTTGAAAGAAAAGCTATGACCAACCTAGACAGAATATTAAAAAGCAGAGACATTACTATGCCAACAAAGGTCCATCTAGTCAAAGTGATGGTTTTTCCGTAGTCATGTATGGATGTGAGAGCTGGATTATTGAGAAAGCTGAGCGCCAAAGAATTGTTGCTTTTGAACTGTGGCATTGAAGAAGACTCTTGAGAGTCTTTTGGACTGCAGGAGATCCAACCAGTCCATCCTAAAGGAAATTAGTCCTGAATATTCATTGGAAGGACTGATGCTGAAACTGAAACTCCAACACTTTGGCCACCTGATGTGAAGAACTGACTCATTGGAAAAGACCGTGGTGCTGGGAAAGATTGAAGGCAGGAGGAGAAGGGGACGACAGAGGATGAGATGGTTGGATGGCATCACCGACTCAATGGACATGAGTTTGAGTAAGCTCCAGGAGCTGGTGATGGACAGGGAAGTCTGGCAAGCAGCAGTCCATGGGGTCGCAAAGAGTTGGACACAACTGAGTGACTGAACTGAACTGAACACTCATGTGGTTAACAATCACCTGGTTAACAATCTGGATTATATAAATTCAGATCTATATGATTCCAAACTACTTTCTCATCCTACTTTAGCAAGACTTGAAAAGTACATTTAAGAATGGCTAGATGTAAGCACTACTTAAATACTTGGGTATTATTTAGCACAACTTAAGGCATTTCAGGCTTCCCTGGTGGCACAGATGGTAAAGAGTCTGCCTGCAATGCAGGGGACCTAGGTTCAATCCCTGGATTGGGAAGATCCCCTGGAGAAAGGAATGGTACCCACTGGAGAATCCCATGGACAGAGGAGCCTGGAGGGCTACAGTCCATGGGGTCACAAAGAGTCGGACAAGACTGAGTGACTAACATACACACTACAAGGTATTTCATTTATAAGAGGCAAATGGGAATTTCCTTCAGTAATCCATTCACCCAGCAGATAGGTATCGAATTTCTACCTTATGCCAGGCACAGAGGTGATAGAATTCAACTCTGCCCTTGCACCTAGGCTGGTGCTTCCAGGACTGTGGGGTGGGGAGAGAGGGTGCATGGTGTGGCAGCATAGTGTGGTGGGAGAGTTTGGTGTACAAAGATGCACCCAGAACAGATACCTAAAGGAAGCCTTCGAGAACAACTTGCTGATACAGGAAGGATGAGTCTGTGGGGTTAGACAAGTGATTAGAGGTGAGGAGCCAAGGAGGGGAGTGGGGAGGGGCATGGGTGATGAAAGTATTTAGTCAGAGGGATCTGGTTGTATGGACATAGCTGATGTTGCAGAAGCTTCAAATGATCTGACATGTTGTCGAATACTTGTTGGAACAGGGGTGGGTAGGCAGAGAAGCAGTTAGTGGCTGGAGGAATAATTGGGGAACATAATCCAGTAATTACTGGAGGAGCATGAGAGGAGAGTTATTGACCCAGAAATTCCCTGTAAAAGGGCTTTCTCTGTCCTTTCAATTTCCAGAGACAGATTGTGCTCATGTCGGAGGGAAAATGTGTGCTTTTATCCCTCCTATCTAAGTAGGTCAGTATTTGCTAACACTCAAGGAGTCTGTATTATTTCCCCGTCGGCTAGAACACTGTGCTAATGAGGAGTGGGTCACAGGTTTAATCCCCTTACGGGCCTCTTAGCTTGGCTCTGTTCTGCAGCCACAGACAGCACCCCTCACCCTGGGCTGTGCTTTCTCAAACGCCAGTCGCTGGCAGGAGAAGCCTGGTAAGACCTTTTGGACAGATTAGAGAAAACTCATCACCACTCAGGGCCCCAGAGGGGGACTGCTTCCAGTGAATGTTCCACTGACAGCACATAATCAATGTAATTGTGGTTTTCTAAGAATTCAGAAAGCATTTCGTGTTACTCCCACTAAATCTCTAAGCTCAGCTCCTGTGGAAAATTTGCAGCCAAAGAGCTGCAATCAGCTAATATTCTCTCTCCTCTCCTCTGAGTAAACTAAGAATATTTGTTAAATGTCTAGTGAAGTTTAGAGGTTCGATGATCCTGTCACAAGAGGAACAAAGATACAGTCCCTCATGCCCAGAAGTTTAAGCCCAAAATATCACAATATTCATTTGGCAGTGACTTTAGAGTCAAAATCCATAGATCCAGCTTTGTGCCAGACATTTAGAAGAAAAGACGCACTAATTAACAGCTATTGCATATGGCCTGTGTGCCAAGCACATAGCTAAGTACTTTACAGTGATTATTTCATTTAGTGTTCAAAAATAGCATGTCAAAACTCAAGTGGGGCAAGTCCTTCCCCACCTACCTCCTTCCTCTTTCTTGGGAGAAGAGGTGATAAAATATGAAAATGTGTGGCCATAAGAAAAACCACTATGACTGGAAATTCTCCCCAAAGGAATTTTTAGGCAGAGAGGTCTGAATAAGTTTATTGTACACTTCCTGGGTGGTGGTTTATATCGCTAAGTTGTGTTCTGACTCTTGTGACCCCATGGACTGTAGCCTGCCAGGCTCCTCTGTCCATGGGATTTTCCAGGCACGAATACGGGAGTGGGTTGCCATTTCCTTCTCCAACATTTCCTAGGTGGCAGGCATTTTTCTGAGCACGTCATATCATTCAAGCTCTTTAACCCTCAACTCAATTCTATAAAGTTAGGTTCTATGATTACTGATGTTTTGTCTGTGAGGAAATGAACACAAAGTAGGACAAAGAAGTAAGCCTGTCCAAGTTGACATAGGAAGTAAGTGACTTCTTCTTACAGTCAGGTTGTACCCAAGGCTTTACCTTAGTTACACTGAGCAATTTTGGTGTGCTGATTTTCCATTACATACATTCTTCAGTGATGTATCTATGCAAGCCTTTTTTTCCCCCTCCTTTTAAAATCAGGTCGAGGTCTTACTATTCAGTTGTAGGGGCTTCTCTGGTAGCTCAGTTGGTAAAGAATCCGCCTGCAATGCAGGAGACCATGGTTCGATTCCTGGGTCTGGAAGTAACCCTGGAGATGGGATAGGCTATGCTCTCCAGTATTCCTGGGCTTCCCTGGTGGCTCAGCTGGTAAAGAATCCACCTGCAATGCAGGAGACCTGGGTTTGGTCCCTGGGTTGGGAAGATCCCCTGGTAGAGGGCTTGGCAACCCACTGCAGTATTCTTGCCTGGAGAATTCCCATGGACAGAGGAGCCCGGCGGGCTACAATCTATGGTGTCACAAAGAGTCAGATATGACTGAGTGACTAAGCACAGCACATTGAATAGTAGAGGTTTTTTTAAAATAACTTTTTTATTCTGGATATAATTGATTTATCAGAAAAATAATTTGCAGATATTTTCTTTTTAGTATCTTTGAAAGGCAAAACTTTTAAATTTTGTTGAAAGCTAATTAATCAAAATTTTCTTTTATTGTTCCTGCTTTTCTATATGTCCTAGCTAAATAATCTGTCTTGAGATCACAAAGGTTTCCCTTTATTTTTCTTTTTGGAGTTTTATAATTTTTACTCTTATGTTTAGGTCTCTATTTCATTATCAGTTAATTTTGATATGATGTGAGAAAAAGGTTAAAGGTTTTTTTCCCCTATAGATACCCAGTTTTTCCAGCATCATTTTTTTCAAATGGCAGATTTGTTGACAAAGTGTGTGGGATACATGTGTATACAATAATATTTTTATTTCAATTGCCAAATAATTTTTCTGCTAGGATATAGAAACACAGTGGACTTTTATTACCATGACCATCTTCAAATTGCTTGGCATCTCTATTGAAAAATAATTGCCAAGTCAGAAAAGAATCACGTCCCACTACATATGTGAGTATAGATTTGAATTGATTGTTCTGTTCTTACCAAGCTGTCTTGATTGTTGGAGTTTTGGAGTAAATTTTGAAATCAGGCTGGGTAAGACTTCAAACTTTGTTCCCTTTAAAAAAAGTTGCTTTGGTTATTCTAGGTCATTTGTTTCTCCCTATAAAGTTTAGGTCAATGTGCAAATTTCTACAACAAATCCTTGCTGAAATATTTTGATTGGAATTGTCTTGAATCTATATATCATTTTGGCCAGATATACAGACTCAAGATATATTATTATTTTTAATAATCCATTATCTGATTTATCTCATTATTTTTCTAATGTCTGTAAGACCTGTGGTGATAATGCCATTCTGATTCCTGATACTGGCAATTTGTATTCTCCTTTTCTTTCTTTCCCTCCCTTAATTTCTTCCTTCCTTCCTTCTTTTCTTTCTTCTCCCCTTCCTTCCATCCATCCATCTAACTAGATGTTTGACAGTTTTACTGATGTTTTAAAAGAACAGCTTTTGACATTAATTTTCTGCAATGTTGGTGTTATATCTTATTTATTTCTAGCTTTATCTTTCTTTTCTTCTATTTATTTTGCTCTTTTGTTGTAGTTTCCTCAGGTAAAAACTAGTTCACTGATTTTCTTTTTATTGGGGTAAAATGGATTTACAATGTTACATTAGTTTCAGATGTATAGCAGTGAATCTCCACTTTTTCTTTTTTTGAGAGGGGGGGGGTACTTTTCCCATCTAGCCCACTACGGAGCATTGACTAGAGTTTCCTGTGCTATAGAGTAGGTCCTTAATTAGCCACCTATTTTATATATAGTGGTGTGTATGTGTCAGTCTTCCAACTGGAAAACCCCAATCTTCCAACTTATTCCTGTCCCCCTTCAGTTCAGTTCAGTTTAGTTTAGTCGCTCAGTCGTGTCCGCCTCTTTGCGACCCCATGAATTGCATCACACCAGGCCTCCCTGTCTATCACAAACTCCCAGAGTTTACTCAAACTCATGCCCATCGAGTCGGTGACTCCATCCAACCATCTCATCCTCTGTCGTCCCCTTCTCCTCCTGTTTTCAATCTTTTCCAGCATCAGGGTCCTTTCAAATGAGTCAGCTCTTCGCATCAGGTGGCCAAAGTATTGGGGTTTCAGCTTCAGCATCAGTCCTTCCAATGAACACCCAGGACTGATCTCCTTCAGGATGGACTGGTTGGATCTCCTTGCAGTCCAAGGGACTCTCAAGAGTCTTCTCCAACACCACAGTTCAAAAGCATCAATTCTTCAGTGCTCAGCTTTCTTCACAGTCCAACTCTCACACCCATACATGACCACTGAAAAATCATAGCCTTGACTAGATGGACCTTTGTTGGCAAAGTAATGTCTCTGCTTTTTAATCTGCTCTCTAGGTTGGTCATAACTTTCCTTCCAAGGAGTAAGCGTCTTTTAATTTCATGGCTGCAGTCACCATCTGCAGTGATTTTGAAGCCCCCCAAAATAAAGTCTGACACTGTTTCCACTGTTTCCCCATCTATTTCCTGTCCCCCTTACACCAGAGTAACCATGAGATTATTTTTTACATCTGTAACTATATTTCTCCATTGTAATTAAGTTCACTTGTAGCCTTTTTTAAAGATTCCACATATAAGTGATACATGATATTTGTCTTTTGCTGTTTGACTTACTTCATCAATATTGGATCCCTAGGTCCATGCATGTTGCGTCAAATGGCATTATTTTGTTCTTTTTAATGGCTGAGTAATATTCCATAAAGAAAGCTGAGTGCTGAAGAATTGATACTTTTGAACTGTGGTGTTGGAGAAGACTCTTGAGAGTCCCTTGGACTGCAAGGAGATCAAATGGGTCAATCCTAAAGGAAATCAGTCCTGAATATTCATTGGAAGGACTGATGCTGGAGCTGAAACTCCAATACTTTGGCCACCTGAAGTGAAGAACTGACTCATTGGAAAAGACCCTGATGCTGGGAAAGATTGAGGGCAGGAGGAGAAGGGGATGACAGAGGATAGGGTGGTTGGATGGAGTCACCAACTCAATGGACATGAGTTTGAGTAAACTCTGGGAGTTGGTGATAGACAGGGAAGCCTGGTATGCTGTAGTCCATGGGGTCACAAAGAGTCAGACACAACTGAGTGACTAAACTAAACTGAGTATTCCATTGTATATCTGTACCACAGCTTCTTTATCCATTCTTCGGCTGATGGACATTTAGGCTGCTTCTGCATCCTGGCTATTGTAAATAATTGCTGCTGTAAACATTAGGGTGCATGTATCTTTTTGAATTATGGATTTCTCCAGATACATGTCCAGGAGTGTGATTGCTGGATCCTATGGTAGCTCTATTTTCAGCTTTTTAAAGAACCTCCATACAGTTCTCCACAGTGGCTAATTTTTTGTTCAGTCACTAAGTCATGTCCAACTCTGTGACCCCATGAACTGTAGCAGGCCAGGCTTCTTTGTCCTCCCCATCTCCCAGAGTTTGCTTAAATTCATGTCCATTGAGTCAGTGATGCTATCCAACCATCTCATCTTCTGTTGTCCCCTTCTCCTCCTGCCCTGAATCTTTCCCAGCATCTATGTCTTTTCCAGTTAGTCAGCTCTTCACATCAGGTGGCCAAAGTATTGGAGGTGCAACTTCAGCATCAGTCAATGAATATTCAAAACTGATTTTCTTTAGAATTGACTGGTTGATCTCCTTGCCGTCCAAGGGACTCTCAAGAGTCTTCTCCAGCACCACAATTTGAAAGCAACAATTCTTTGGCTGTACATGTTTTCATTCCCACCAATAGTGTAGGAGGTTTCCCTTTTCTCTACACCCTCTCCAGCATTTATTGTTTCTGACTGGTATGAATTGATATCTCATTGTGGCTTTGATTTGCATTTCTCTAATAATTAGTGATTTTGAGCATCTTTTCATGTGCTTTAAATCATCTGTATGTCTTCTTTGGAGAAATGCCTGTTTAGATCTTTTGCCCATTGTATTTTGATTGAGCTGTTTGTTTTTTGATAATGAGGTCCATGAGCTGTTTGTATATTTTCGAGATTAATCTCTTGTCAGTTGTTTCATTTGCAAATATTTTCTCCCATTCTTCAGGCTGTTTTTTAAATCTTGTTTATGATTTCCCTCACTGCTCAAAAGCTTTTAAGTTTAATTGGGTCCCATTTTTGTTTTATCTTCATTACTCTAGGATATGGATTGAAAAAAAAATCTTGCTGTGATTTACATCAAAGAGTGTTTGCCTGTTTTCCTCTATGAGTTTGTAGTATTTGGCCTTATGTTTATGTCTTTAATCCATTTTGAGTTTATTTTTGTATGTGGTATTAGAGTATATTCTAATATACTCTTCACTCTTTCACATGTAGCTGTCCAGTTTTTCCTACAGCACTTATTGAAGAGACTCTTTTCTCCATTGTATGTTCCTGTCTCCTTGTTATAGATTACGTGACCATAAGTGTAAGGGTTATTCTCTGGACTTTCTACCCGGTTCCATTGATCTATATTTCTGTTTTTATGCTAGTACATACTGTTTTGATGACTGTAGCTTTGTGGTATGGTAAGTTTCCTACCTACAAACCTTCAAGTTGTGAACTTTCAAAGATGCAAACATGAGTTCACAGTCCAATCATATAAGTCAGTTCAAGTGTCTGGGATGAACGACTGTATTTTCAAGGTACTATACTATAAAACTAAAAATTGTTTTTGCTTTTTGTGTTTGTTTTTTATGTATTATTTGTGTGAAAACTATCATAAGCCTATTTCAGTACACTACTACATAGGCAATTGCATTAGTTTGGTACCTAGGCTAACTTTGTAGGACTTAGGAACAAATTAAACTGAGGAACACACTCTCAGGATGCAACTCATTTGTATGTGGGAGATTTACATATAGTCTGAGCTCAGGGAGCCTGATTCCTCCAGCTCCATTTTCCTTTCTCCCTTTGGCTGGTCCTGATCTTTTGTGTTTCCATACAGATTTAAAATTTTTTCTGTTCAAGTTTTGTGAAAATGCCATTGGTAGTTCGGTCAGATTGCATTGAGTCTGTAGATTGCTTTGGGTAGTAGAGTCATTTTTACAATATTGATTCTTCCAAGCCAAGAACATTGTATATCTCTCCATCTGTGTCATCTTTTATTTCTTTCATCAGCATTTTACAGCTTTCTGAATACAGATCTTTTGCCTCCTTAGGTAGGTTTAATCCTAGGTATTTATTCTTTTTCATGCAATGGTAAATGTGGTTGTTTCCTTGGTCTCTCTTTCTGATCTTTCCTTATTAGTGTGTAGAAATGGCAAGTGATTTTTGTGTACTAATTTTGTATCCTGCAACTTTACCAAATCCATTGATAACCTCTAGTAGTTTTCTAGTAGCATCTTTAGGATTTACTATGTATAGTATCATGTCATCTACAAACAGTAACAGTTTTGCTTCTTTTTCAATTTGGATCACTTTTATTTCTTTTTCTACTCTGATCACTGTGGCTAGGACTTCCCAAACTATGTTGAATGAAAGTGGCAAGAGTGGACACCTTTGTCTTGATCTTGATCTTAATGAAAATGTTTTCAGCTTTTCAACATGAAGTATGATGTTAGCTGCTAAAACATTTCATTTGTCATGCATGGCCTTTATTATGTGGGGGTAGCTTCCCTCTAAGCCCACTTTCTGGAGAGTTTTTTTTTTTTTTGGTCATAAATGAGTATTGAATCCTGTGAGATTTTTTTCTGCATCTATTGAGATGATCATATGATTTTTATATTTCATTTTGTTCATGTGTGTATCACGTTGATTTCTTTGCATATAACAAAGAATCATTGTGTTCCTGGTATAAATCCCACTTGATCAGCATGTGTGATCCTTTTAATGTGGTGTTGGATTTGGTTTGCTAGCATTTTATTAAGGATTTTTAAATCTATATTTATCAGTGATATTGGCCTGTAATTGTCTTAGTTCACTGATTTTAGATATTGTTTTCTAATACAAACATTTAAAGCTATATATTTTCTTCCATATACTCCTTTAACTACATCCCACAGATTTTGATGTTTTTATTGACATTCACTTAAAAATATTTGATTTTTTTTTCCTGTCATGAATGATTTTGAACTGCTTTAATTTCCAGATACTTAGGGTTTCCTAGATGTCTTATTGGGCTTCCCAGGTGGCACTAGCTAACTAGCTAGTAAAGAACCTGTCTACCAATGCAGGAGACAAGAGATATGTGTGCAATCCCTGGGTCAGGAAGATCCCCTGGAGGAGGGCACAGCAACCCACTCCAGTATTCTTGCCTGGAGAATCCTATGGACAGAGGAGCCAGGGGAGGCCGCAGTCCTTAGAGTCTCAAAGAGTCAGACACAACTGAAGCAACTTAGCGCACACACACAGATGTCTTATTAATTACTATTGCTTTCCCTTTCAACTGTTGTAGATTGTGATGGCTAATTTTATATGTCACTTGGCTACACTGCCCTACCCAGAACATCATTCTAAACATTGCCATAAATATTTTTTAGATGTGATTAGCATTTAAATTAGTAAACTCTGAGTAAAGCACATTACCCTCATAATGCAGGTAGAATTTGTCTAAATAGTTGAAGGTCTTGAGAGAAAACAGGTCCCCTGAGTAAGAAGGATTCTGCTTCCAAGAAGCCTTAAGACCTGATCCTATAACTTTAACTCTTCCCTTGTCTCCAGGCTATTGGACTGTCCTGTAGATTCTGGATTTGCCAGTCCCCACAGTTATGTGAACTGATTCTTTAAAATCTCTCTCTGTCTAATGTGCTACCTAGCTAGCTAGCTAGATGTGTATGTATATGCTTATATATGTTTGTGTGTGCATGCTCAGGTGCTTCAGTCATGTGTGACTTTTTTGCAACCCTATGGACTGTAGCCCGCCAGGCTCCTTTGTCCATGGGATTCTCCAGGCAAGAATACTGGAGTGGGTTGCCATTTCTTCCTCCAGGGGATCTTCCCAACCTAGGGATTGAACTCGCTTTTTGTCACAGGGGAAGCCAATATATATATACACACACACACACATACATATATCATTAGATATAGATATGCACACACATTCTGTTGGTTCTGTTTCTCTAGAAAATTCTAATACACAGGTAGAAAACACACTCTTTTAAATTTTAATCCATACTAAATTTATCGAGATTTGTTTTATGACCCCAAATAAGACCTATCTTGATGAATGACCGTCTACTCCTTAAATTCATGTATATTCAGCTGTTGCTTGATGCAGTATTCTATAAATGCTAATTTGGTAGAGGTAGTTTACAGTGATGTTCACATCTTCTTGGTCATTACAAATCATTTTATCTAGCTGTTATAAAAATTTCTGTGACAGAGATGTTAACAGAATCTTATTGTGATTATGTATGTCTGTCTATGACTCCTTCACATTCTGTGAAAATTCACATATTCTGAGTTTCCATTGTTAAGTATATATTTGCTATACTTTTTATGTCATCCTCATGATTCATCTTTTTTATCGTTTTGAAATATCTCTTTATTTCCAGTAATTCTCTTTGCCTTAAAAACTCTACTGTATATAACATTGCTATAGCCACTTCAAGCTTGGTAGGCTTGTGGGTCATGTGGTATATAATTTTCCACCCATTTACTTTCCATTTATCTGTGTTTTATATTTAAAATGTCTGTTGTAGGAAGCATATAGTGAGTCTCAGTTCTTTATGAACTCTGTCATAATTAGACTGCTTACACCATTAACATTCAATATGCTTTTGTGTTGTTTAAGTCTACCATCTTACCTTTTTTTACTGATTGCTACTCCATTTTTTGTTCCTCTGTTCCATGTTTTCTTACTTTTATTGGGTTATTTAATTTTTTACTGCTTCTTTCTAATTTATATCTTGATTCTTAGACATTTTTCAAGTGTAAAATTTTATTGGTTTGCTCTAGGGATATACATTCTTAAACTTTCACATCTGCTTAGAGTTAATATTATATTACATCATATAAAGTATAGAAACTTGGCAATCATATATATCCCTTTATAACCCCCCACTGATCTTCATGTTACAGTAGTCATATGTATTACTCCTACATAAACTGAACACTCCAACAGACAATGTTATAACTTTTGCCTTAAACACATGTATTTTAAAGGACTGAAGAGGAAAACAGTCTTTTTTAAAGACTGTTTTTTAGAGCAGTTTTGGGTTCACAGAAAATTGAGGAGAACATACATAGCTTCCCCATATACCTCCTGCCCCCAGGGGTACAGTCTCCCCATTTACCAACATCTGCCGTCAGAGTGGTAGATTCATAAAACTGATGAATATACATTGATACATTCTACTTACCCAAAGTCCATAGTTTACATTACAGTTCACTCTTGGTGGTGTATTTTCTATGAGTTTAGACTAGTGGATAATGACTTTGAGCCACCAGGGAAGCCCCAAAGGGTAAAGAATCTGCCTGCAGCACAGGAGACGTAGGTTCAGTCCCTCGGTCAGGAAGATCCCCTGGAGAAGAGGATGGCTCCCTGCTCCAGTATTCTTGCCTGGAGAGTTGCATGGATAGAGGAGCCTGGTGGGCCACAGTTCATGGGGTCCCAAAGAGTCAGACACGTAACATGTATCCATCATTATTGTGCCATGCAGAGTGTTTTCCCACCCTAAAAATCCTCTGTGCGCCACCTACTCATCTTTCCTCTCAACCTGGATCTTTTTACTGTCTCAGTTTTGCCTATTCTAGAGTGTCGTCTAGTTGGAATCATTTAGTATGTAGCCTTTTCAGATTTCCTTATTTCACTTAGTTAGTTATTTCATTTAAGTTACCTCCAGGTCCTTTCATGACTTGATTACCCACTGCTTTTTAACACCACATCATGTTCCATTGTTTGGATATACACAGTTTGTTTATCTATTAACTTACTGAGGTGTGTCTTATTTGTTTTGGCAGTTATGAACAATGCTGCTATAAACATCCAAGTGCAGACTTTTGTATGGACCTGAGTTTTCATCTCCTTTGGGTAAATATCAAAGAATGCAATGGTTGGATTGTAAAGTATGTTAAATTTTGAAAGTAATTACCACTCTGTCTTCCAAAGTTTCTGTACCATTTCACAATCCCACAGCAATGTATTAAAATTCCATTGCTCCACACCTTTACCAGTATTTGATGTTATCAGTGTTCTGCATTTTTGCCGTCCTAAAAGGTGGGTAGTGATACCTCATTGTTTCTTAATTTACATTTTCCTGATGACATATGATGCGAAGTATCTTTTCACATGTTCGTTTGTCATCCATCTATCTTCTTTGGTCAGGTTTCTGTTAAAGTCTGGCCCATTTTTAAATCAAGTTGTTTCTTTTCTTATTATTGAGTTTTAAGAGTTTTTTGTATATTTTGGATAACAGATGTATCTTTAATAAATATTTTCTCCCTGTGGGTGGTTCTTATCTCATTCACTTGACATTGTCTTTCACAAAGCAGAAATTTTATATTTTAATGAAGTCCAGCTTATCAGTTCTTTCTTGGATGATGCCTTTGATGCTTTATCTAAAAAGTCTCTCCATATAAACTCTAGAATTAATTTAAAATCAATATCCACAAAATAAATTTGCCTTGAATCTATAGATCAACTTGGAAATAACTAACATCTTGTCAGTACTGAGTCTTCCTTATCCATATACGTGGAGTATCTCTCCATTCATTTAGTTCTTCGATTTCATTTGTCAGAATTCTGTAGTTCCTCACATAGATCTTAAATGCATTTTGTTAGATTTATACCTATTTCATATTTATACCTAAGTATTTCATATTTTGGAGTACTAATGTAAATGATACTGTGTTTGCTATTTGAAATTCCACTTGTTCATTGCTGGTATATAGAAAATTGACTGACTTGTGTATATATCCTGTATCCTACATCCTTGCTATAATTACTTACTGGTTCTGGGTTGGGGAGGAAGGTATTTGTTTTTTGTCTGTTCTTTTGGGCTTTCTATGTAGATGATCATGTCATCTGTGAACAAAGATAGTCTTTCCCTGCTATCTGATTTCTCACCATTAAGTATGTTTAAAATGTTTTGCACACCTGAGATAAATCCCACTTGGTCATGTTATATAATTCTTTTTGTATATTGTTGGATTTGGCTTTCTAAGATTTCATTGAGAATCTTTGCATCCATGCTTATGGGAGATATTGGTCTGTAATTTTCTTATTTTATCTTTGTCTGTTTTTTGGTATTAAAGTAATGCTGACCTCACAGGTTGAGTGCAAAATTATTCCTTCTGCTTCTGTCCTCTGAAAGAAATTGCAGAGAATTAGTATAAATACTTCCTTAAATGTTTGGTAAAATCCACTATTTAGCTCATCTAAACTGGAATTGTTTTGGAAGGTTATTAATCATTGATTCAATTTCTCTAATAGGTATTGGGCTTACTCAGATTGTCTTATTTCTTCTTGTGTGAGTTTTGGCAAAATGTGCCTTTAAAAAAATTGATCCATTTCATGTATGCTATTAAGTTATGGGCATAGAACTGTTCATTATATTCCTTTATTATCCTTTGAATGACCATGGGATCTGTAGTGAGATCTAATTAAAAGAGTTGTCCCTCCTTTCATTTCTGATGTCAGTAGCTAGAATCTGCTCCTTTTTGTTAGCTAGCCTGATTATATATATATATACATATATATATATATATATATATATATATATATATATAAAATTGACATTTTCAAACAACTAGTTTTTGGTTTCATTAATTTTCTCTATTGATTTCCTATTTTCAGTTTCTGCTCTGTTTTTTATTTCTTTTTATCTTCTTACTTTGGATTTAATTTGCTCTTCTATTTCTAGTTTTCTAAGGTGGAAGCTTAGAATATTGGTTTCAGATCTTTCTTCTTTTCTAGTATATACATTAAATACTATAAATTTCAAACTAAGCACTGCTTTTAATGCATCCCACAGAGTTTGATAAGTTGTATTTTAATTTTCACTTAGCTCAAAATGTTTTTAAGGTGCTGTTGGAATTCCTTTTTTGACCCAAGTGTTTGTCTCTTCAAATTATGTTTTCTGGCTTTCAGCATGCCTTGTAACTTTTTCTTGATAGCTGAACATGACATACCCAGTAAAATGAGCTTCCGTAAATAGATCTTTAGTAAGGAGGTGGTGAGGTGTAGTGGGCAAAGTGTTCTATAGTCCTATGATTAGGTCTCAGTCATTTAGTGAATCCGTGCTTCTGCTCTGTGACCTTCACAAGTGTTTCTCCCCCGTCAGGTGGAACAGGGTTGCTAGAGATATGATGGCTGGGGCTAGGTATTTCCCTACCCCCAGGTGAATTAGATTCTGGTAATACCCAAGCAAATCCCATCACTTCATGGCAAATAGATGGGAAAACAGTGGAAACAGTGACAGACTTTATTTTCTTGGGCTCCAAAACCACTGCAGATGGTGACTGCAGCCATGAAATTAAAAGACAGTTGCTCCTTGGAAGAAAAGCTATGACCAACCTAGACAGCATATTAAAAATCAGAGACATGACATTACTTTAACAAAAGTCCATCTAGTCAAAGCTATGGTTTTTCCCGTAGTCATGTATGGATGTGAGAGTTGGACTATAAAGAAAGCTGAGCACTGAAGAACTAATGCTTTTAAACTGTGGTGTTGGAGAAGACTTGAGAGTCTCTTGGACTGCAAGGAGGTCCCACCAGTCAATCCTAAAGGAAATTAGTCCTGAATATTCATTGGAAGGACTGATGCTGAAGCTGAAATTCCAATACTTTGGCCACCTGATGCAAAAAAAACTGACTCATTTGAAAAGACCATGATGCTGGGAAAGATTGAGCGTGGGAGGAGAAGGGGACAACAGAGGATGAGATGGTTGGATGGCATCACCGACTCCATAGACATGAGTTTGAGTAAGCTCTGGGAGTTGGCGATGGACAGGGAAGCCTGGCATGCTGTGGTCCATGGGGTCACAAAGAGTTGGACATGACTGAGCAACTGAACTGAACTTAGTATCCAAGCAGGTAAGGCTCTGGTTAACTAGTTTTGCCTGAGGGCAGGCCTTGTTAAGAAAAACAGAGTGCTCTATCTTATTTCAAAATAAGTCCTTTTTCTCTCCCCCTGCCAGAAGCTGGAGGGGATTTTCCTTGAATATTTACTGTAGGAAGCTGATTGAGCACATGAAAATGAATCTCACAACACAGTTTTTGATTTTTCATTCTGTTTAGCTTTTTATTTGCTGTTAAGACAGAGTGGTGACTTCCAAGCTCCTTATCTGAAGATCCAAATTTCCCTCTGGTAATATTTTATTTTTTTCAACTGGAAGAGTTTCCTCTAGCACTTAAAAAAAAAAAAAAAAGAGTACATTGTCTGGTGACAAATTCTCTTTACTTATTAATAACTCATGTGAAAATGTCTTTATTTCTGAAGAATCATTTTGCTGAATTTAGAATTACAGGTTTATGGATTTTCTTCCTCCAGTACCTTAAAGATGTTGGTCCTTTGCTTTTTGTTCCTAATGAAAATATGCAGTCATGCGTATTGTTGTTCCTCTGTATTTTATGTGTTATTTTTTTCTAGCTGCCCCTGGGGTTTTTTTTTCCCTTTATCTTTGATTTTCAAAATTTCAAATTATGATGTAACTAGGCATGATTTTCTTGAATTATTCTGTTTAGATTTTACCAAGCTTCTAGAATATGTAAGTTCTTGTCTTATCTATGTCTTAAATCAAATTGGGAAATTGTTGTGGGCTGAATTATCTTCTCCCAGAGAATTTGCTAAAGTCCTAACCCAGGTACCTGTGAATGTGACCTTAGCTGGAAATAGGGCTGATGTAATTAAGGTGAGATGAGGGCATTTGAGTAGGTCCTGCTCCTGTGTGCCCTTATAAGCCCTTATAAGCATAAAGAGCAGTGCCCTTATAAGAATAAAGAAATGTGTGTGCAAACACACCCAGGGAGAGCACCAGCTGATGACAGTGTCTGAGGGTATAGCCATGCAGTTATGAGCCAAGGACACCTAGAACCTGTGAACATCACCGGAAACTAGAGCGAGGCAGGAAAAGATTCCACCTAGTCTTAGAGAAAGCATGGCCCCACTGATGCCTTGATTTCATATTTCTAACTTCCAGAATTGTGACAGGGTATATTTCTGTTGTTTTAAGTCACTCAGTTTGTAGTACTCTAATACAACAGCTCTAGGAAACCAACACAGAGAGTTTTCAGCAGTTATTCCTTAATTTTTTTTCTTTTTCTTCTTTTTCTGAGACTCTAATTCTATGTATGTGTGATCATATGATATACAGATCTTAGAAGTTCTGTTCTTTAAAATAATTTTTCTCTTTAGTTTTTAGATTGTATAATCCTACTGATCTATTTTAAATTTTACTCTCTTTACTCTGTAATCTCTGTCTTGGTACTGAGTCCATACAGTGTCATTTTATAGACACTGTAGAGGTTCTAGTTGTAGTTTTGGGTTCTACAACTTCCATTTGGTTATGTTTGTATAATTTCTATTTCTCTTGTTATGTTTCCTGTTTTGTATTTATTTCAAATAAGTATTCCCTTTGTCTGGTTTCTTGCCTCTTGGAAGGAAAGCTATGACCAACCTAGACAACATATTAAAAAGCAAAGACATCACTTTGCTGACAAAGGTCTGTATAGTCAAAGCTATGGTTTTTCTAGTGGTCATATACAGATGAGAGAGTTGGACCATAAAAAAGGACGAGTGCTGAATAATTGATGCTTTTGAACTGTGGTTCTGGAGAAGGCTTGAGAGTCCCTTGGACAGCAAGGAGATCAACCAGTCAATCCTAAAGGAAATTAACCCTAAGCATTCATCAGAAGGACTGATGCTTAAGCTGAAGCTCCAATATTTTGGCCACCTGATACAAATAGCTGGCTCATTGGAAAAGACCCTGATGCTGGGAAACATTGAAGGCAAAAGGAGATGAGGGTGGCAGAGGCAGCCATCACCATCACCATCTCAATAGACATGAACTTAAGCAAACTCTGGGACATAGTGAAGGACAGGGAAATCTGGTGTGCTGCCATCCATAGGGTCACAAAGAGTTAGACACACTTAGTGACTGAAAAACAATTAAGTGTTCCCTTAGCACATTAAACATAGCTATAGCTTCTACCTTAAAGTCTATTAATTCCAATTTCTGGATCACCTCAAGGTTGATGTTTATTGATTGCCTTTCCCTTAAGTTATGTTTTTCTGGTTCTTTAACTATTGGTATATTATGCATGCTACATTACTTAGATTCTGGTTTTTATAATATTCCTCTGGAGAGTGTTGATAGTTTTGTTTTAGCTGGCAATTAACCCAGTTGGAATAAGACCATCAAGCCTATCTCACCTTCAGTGGTTGATATTCAATTCTAAATTCAGTTCTCATAGCCCTTCTAAGTTGGTTTCAGTTTATTTCACACATGCACAGTTCAGGGCTTAAGCTGAGACTTGTAGAGGTGGTTCAAATATCAGTTCAATTCTCAAAGGCCTTGCTATGTTGGTTTTCTTTTGCCCCACCTATGTGTTGTACAGGAGAGAAGCTGAGATATGTGATTTCTTTAACATAATTAGGGAATGGCATTTTCCTGACCTGGAGAAGGAAATGGCAACCCACTCCAGTACTCTCGCCTGGAAAATCCCATGGATGGAGGAGCCTGGTAGGCTGCTGCCCATGGGATTGAGAAGAGTCAGATACGACTGAGCGACTTCACTTTCACTTTTCATTTTCATGCATTGGAGAAGGAAATGGCAACTCACTCCAGTATTCTTGCCTGAAGAACCCCAGGGACAGGGGAGCCTGGTGGGCTGCCGTCTATGGGGTTGCACAGAGTCGGACATGACTGAAGCAACTTAGCATTTTCCTGACCTCTCCTTTATCAGATTCTCCCCTTTCACTCTGGCTTCCATAGCCTGCTTTCCCTAGTTCCTCTAGCTGAAAAGGCATTAGGGTTCCTGTTAGATTTTAGTTGCCATTGCTGTGCTGCTTGGTGACTGGTTCTGACCCTCAGAGAAAAGAATCGGGAGAAAATTAGAACAGGAAATACACCCCCATGCTGATTCTTCTCCAAGTTTTGATTTTCCTTTATAGTCTTTCTGCTTTTAATTTTCTTCAACTTTATATTTTAAAATAATTATGATTTCTAGGAAGTTGCAAAAATAATACAGAGCCATCCCAAGTACCTTTATCCAACTTCTCCCCGAAAGTTACATTTTACATAATTATAGTATAATATCAAAGCCAGGAATTTCATATTGGGACAGTGTGTATGTATAGTTCTGTCATTTTGTCAAAGGTATAAATTCACATAACCATGACTCCAAGATATAGAGCTATTCAATCAGCACAAAAATGTCCCTAATGCTACCCCTTTATAGTCACATTCAAACCCTCTCCCGATCGTCCTTAACTGGTTAAGTCGCAACTATTAACCTGATTTCCATGTCTATAATTTTGTCTCTTCAATAAGCTTATGTAAATGAACCATACAGTTTGTGAACTTTGACTTTTATCACTCAGCATAGTAATCTTGAGATCAATTCAAACTGTTGCATGGATCAATAATTCATTCTATTTGATTGTTGAACAGTATTCCATGGTATGTATATACAGAATTTGTTTTTTCTTTTACAATCACAGAAAACTAACCAATCTAATCACATGGACCACAACCTTGTCTAATTCAATGAAACTATGAGCCATGCCATGTAAAGCCACCCAAGATGGATGGGTCATGGTGGAGAGTTCTGACAAAATGTGGTCCACTGGAGAAGCGAATGGCAAACCACTTCAGTATTCTTGCCTTGAGAACCCCATGAACAGTATGAAAAGGCAAAAAGATAGGACACTGAAAGATGAACTCCCCAGGTCAGTAGGTGCCCAATATGCTACTGGAGATCAGGGGAAAATTACTCCAGAAAGAATGAAGGGATGGAGCCAAAGCAAAAACAACACCCAGTTGTGGATGTGACTGGTGATGGAAACAAGGTTCAATGCTGTAAAGAGCAATATTGAATAGGAACCTGAAATGTTAGGTTCATGAATCAAGGCAAATTGGAAGTGGTCAAACAGGAGATGGCAAGAGTGAGCATCAACATTTTAAGAATCAGCAAACTAAAATGGACTGGAATGGGTGAATTTAACTCATATGACCATTATATCTACTACTGTGGGCAAGAATACCTTAGAAGAAATGGAGTAGCCATCACAGTCAACAAAAAAGTCCGAAATGCAGTACTTGGATGAAATCTCAAAAACAGCAGAATGATCTCTGTTCGTTTCCAAGACAAACCATTAAATATCACAGTAATCCAAGTCTATGCCCCGACCAGTAAAGCTGAAGAAGCTGAAGTTGAATGGTTCTATAAGGACCTACAAGACCTTTTAGAACTAACACCCCAAAAAGATGGTCTTTTCATTATAAGGGACTGGAATGCAAAAGTGGGAAGTCAAGAAACACATGGAATAACAAGCAGATTTGGCCTTGGAGTACAGAATGAAGCAAGGCAAAGGCTAATAGAATTTTGCCAAGAGAATGCAGTGGTCATGCAAACACCCTCTTCCAACAACACAAGAGAAGACTCTACACATGGACATCACCAGATGGTCAACACTGAAATCAGATTGATTATATTCTTTGCAGCCAAAGATGGAGGAGCTCAATACAATCAGCAAAAACAAGACCAGGAGCTGACTGTGGCTCAGATCATAAACTCCTTGTTGCCAAATTCAGACTTAAATTGAAGAAAGTAGGGAAAACCACTAGGCCATTCATGTATGACCCAAATCAAATCCCTTATGATTATACAGTGGAAGTGAGAAATAGATTTAAGGGACTAGATCTGATAGACAGAGAGCCTGATGAACTATGGATGGAGGTCTGTGACACTGTACAGGAGACAGGGATCAAGACCATCCCCAAGAAAAAGAAATATAAAAAAGCAAAATGGTTGTCTGAGGAGGCCTTACAAATAGCTGTGAAAAGAATAGAAGCAAAAAGCAAAGGAGAAAAGGAAAGATATACCCATCTGAATGCAGAGTTCTAAAGAATAGCCAGGAGAGATAAGAAAGCCTTCCTCAGTGATCAGTGCAAAGAAAGAGAGGAAAACAACAGAATGGGCAAGACTAGAGATCTCTTCAAGAAAATTAGAGATACCAAAGGAATATTACATGCAAAGATGGGCTCAAAAAGGACAGAAATGGTATGGACCTAATAGAACCAGAAGATATTAAGATGAGGTGGCAAGAATACATGGAAGAACTGTACAAAAAAGATCTTCATGACCCAGATAATCACAATGATGTGATAACTCACCTAGAGCCAGACATCCTGGAATGCCAACTCAACTGGGCCTTAGGAATCATCACTTCGAACAAAGGTAGTGGAAGTGATATAATTGTAGTTGAGCTATTTCAAATCCTAAAAGATGATGCTGTGAAAGTGCTGCACTCAATATGCCAGCAAATTTGGAAAACTCAGCAGTGGCCATGGGTCTGGAAAAGGTCTGTTTTCATTCCAATCCCAAAGAAAGGCAATGCCAAAGAAGGCTCAAACTACCACACAATTGCACTTATCTCACACACTAGTAAAGTAATGCTCAAAATTCTCCAAGCCAGGCTTCAACAATACATGAATTGTGAACTTCCCAGATGTTCAAGCTGATTTTAGAAAAGACAGAGGAACCAGAAATCAAATTGCCAATACCCACTGGATCATCAAAAAAGCGCGAGAGTTCCAGAAAAACACCTACTTCTGCTTTATTGATTGTGCCATGCCAAAGCCTTTGACTGTGTGGATCACAATAAACTGTGAAAAATTCTGAGAGAGATGGGAATACCAGACTACCTGACCTGCCTCCTGAGAAATCTGTATGTAGGTCAGGAAGCAACTAGAACTGGACATGGAACAACAGACTGGTTCCAAATAGGAGAAGGAATACGTCAAGACTGTATACTGTCACCATGCTTATTTAACTTATATGCAGAGTACACCATGAGAAATGCCGGGCTGGAGGAAGCACAAGCTAGAATCAAGATTGTTGGGAGAAATATCAATAACCTCAGATATGCAGATGACACCACCCTTATGGTAGAAAGTGAAGAAGAACTAAAGAGCCTCTTGATGAAAGTGAAAGAGGAGAGTGAGAAAGTTGGCTTAAAACTCAACATTCAGAAAACAAAGATCATGGCATCTGGTCCCATCACTTCATGGCAAATAGAATGAGAAACAGTGTAAACAGTGACAGACTCTATTTTTGGGGGCTCCAAAATGACTGCAGATGGTGACTGTAGCCATGAAATTAAAAGACGCTTATTGCTTGGAAGAAAAGTGATGACTTACCTAGACAGCATGTTAAAAAGCAGAGACATTACTTTGCTAACAAAGGTCCATCTAGTCAAAGCTATGGTTTTTCCAGTAGTCTTGTATTGATGTGAGAGTTGGACTATAAAGAAAGCTGGGTGCAGAAGAATTGATGCTTTTGAGCTGTAGTGTTGGAGAAGACTCTTGAGAGTCCCTTGTGCTGCAAGGAGATCCAACCAGTCCATCCTAAAGGAAATTAGTCCTGAATATTCTTTGAAAGGACTGATATTGAAGCTGAAATTCCAGTATTTTGACCACCTGACGCGAAGAGCTGACTCATTTGAAAAGACCCTGATGCTGGGAAAGATTGAAGTTGGGAGGAGAAGGGGAAGACAGAGGATGAGATGGTAGGATGGCATCACCGACTATGGGCATGAGTTTGAGTAAACTCTGGGAGTTGGTGATGGACAGGGAGGCCTGGCGTGCAGCAGTCCATGGGGTTGCAAAGAGTCGGACATGTCTGAGCAACTTAACTGGACTGAATTTATTTATTTTAGTTGGAGGCTAATTACTTTACAATATTGTGTTTAACACAATTTGTTAAACTATTTACTTGTGAGAAACACTTTAATTGTTTCCAGCTTTAGGCTATTACAAATAAAGCTGTTGTGAACAATCATATGTGGAGTTTTGTGAAAATGAGAGTTTTCATTTCTATGAGATAAATGGCCTAAAGCTCATGGGTCATGCGCTTTTGTATATTTAGTTTCCCAAGAAATTGCCAAAATATTTCTCAGATTGGATATACCATTTTGTCTTTCCCCCATCAATAAATGAGAGACTCAGTTTTTTCCACATCTTAACCACCCTTATGGCAGAAAGTGAAGATGAATTAAAAAGCCTCTTGATGAAAGTGAAAGGGGAGAGTGAAAAAGTTGGCTTAAAGCTCAACATTCAGAAAACTAAGATCATGGCACCTGGTCTCATCACTTCATGGGAAATAGATGGGGAAACAGTGGCTGACTTTATTTTTCTGGGCTCCAAAATCACTGCAGATGGTGATTGCAGCCATGAAAATAAAAGACGCTTGCTCCTTGGAAGGAAAGTTATGACCAACCTAGAGAGCATATTAAAAAGCAGAGACATTACTTTGCCAACAAAGGTCCATCTGGTCAAGGCTATGGTTTTTCCAGTGGTCATGTATGGATGTGAGAGTTGGACTGGAAGAAAGCTTAGCACTGAAGGATTGATGCTTTTGAACTGTGGTGTTGGAGAAGACTCTTGAGAGTCCCTTGGACTGCAAGGAGATCCAACCAGTCCATCCTAAAGGAGATCAGTCCTGGTGTTCATTGGAAGGACTGATGCTGAAGCTGAAACTCCAATACTTTGGCCACCTCATGTGAAGAGTTGACTCATTGGAAAAGATCCTGATGCTGGGAGGGATTGGGGGCAGGAGGAGAAGGGGATGATAGAGGATGAGATGGCTGAATGGCATCACCGACTCGATGGGCATGAGTTTGAGTAAACTCTGGGAGTTTGTGATGGACAGGGAAGCCTGGCATGCTGCGATTCATGGGGTCCCAAAGAGTCAGACACAACTGAGCGACTGAACTGAAATGAACTGAACTGAACCATCATTTTAGCTGTTTCAGGAACAGTGAGTAATAGCTCACTGCGGTCTTAATTTGCATTCCCCTGAGATGTTGAACATCTTTTCATTTGCTTATTTGACATCTGTACATGCTCTTCAGTGAAATAGCTCTTCACGTCCTTCGCTCATTTGCTAATTGCATCATTTTTAGTTTGGATAATGCTTTATATACTCTGAAAGAAAAGTGAAAAGTGAAAGTTAAGTCTCTTAGTAGTAAGTCTCTTTGCCACCCCATGGGCTACAGTCCATGGGATTTTCCAGGCAAGAATACTGGAGTGGGTTTCCATTTCTTTCTCCAGAGGCTTCTCCCGACCCACGGATCGAACCCAGGTCTACCGCATTGCAGGCAGACTCTTTACCGTCTGAGCCAGCATGGAATCCCTTTTATACTCTAGATTTGTCAGATATATGCTTTATAAATATTTTTCCCATTCTGTAGCTTGTATTTTGATCTTTCTAACTGAGTCTTTTTCAAAGCAAATGTTTTAAACTTTGGTAAAGTCCAATATTTAATTTTTCTATTATGGATGGTGCTTTGGGTAATAATCTAGGAAGTCTTTACCAAGCCCTGAGTCCTGAAGATTTTCTCGTATGTAGTTTTCTAAAAGTTTTATAGTTGCATGTTTTACATGTAAATCTGTAATCTTGTCTGAGTTAATTTTGGTGAAAGATGTGAGGTTTATATTAAGGTTCATTTTTTTTTTTTTTTTTGCCTATGGATAAAATGCCAATTGATCCAGCATCATCCATTGAAAATATTACCCTTCTTCCATTGAATTTTCCCCCATAATTTTGTCAAAAGTCACTTGGCTTTAATTGTGTAGGAGTTATTTATGGTTTCCCTACTGTATTCCACTGATCTATCTGTCTATTCTTCCATCAGTATCACACAGTCTTGTTATATAACTATATAATAAATCTTGAAATCAAGAGAAGAGATTCTTTCCACTTTATTATTCTTTTCAGAATGATTTTCAGCAAATCTAGATCACTTGTCTTTTTGTAAATTTTAAAATAAGCTTGTTTATGTCTAATAAAAAATATTGCTGGGATTTTGATAGGAATTGCACTAAACCTGTGTGTCAATGTGGGGAGAGTTAACACTAAACTATAGTGAATCTTCTAATATTTACATGAAGATAGATGAGTGTCCCATTTGTTTGGGTCCTTTTTGACTTCTTTCAACAATATTTTGTAGTTTTCAGCATAGAAGTCCTGTGTGTTTTTGTTAGATTTACTCTGACAACCAAATATTTATTTTAGAGTGACTGTATATGCCATTGTATTTTTAATTTCTGTTTTTACATGCTTGTTTATGTTTCTATGGAAATACAATTGCTTTTTGTATTTTTACTTTTTATCCTGCATGCTTACTGAACTCACTCATTAGTTCTCAAAATTTTTAGTAGGTTCCTTGGTATTTTTCTCCTTAGACCATCAATCTGTGTCATTCTTCCTTTTCTGATGTTCCAAGATTCCTTATTCTGTGATTTCCACTATGCTCAGATAACATTCTTAAGCTATTCTTTGAGGTTTGCTGGTGAGAAATTTTGTTAGTTTTCTGCATGTTTTGTTCCAGTCTGGTGAGGATGAAAAACCCACATGCCCACTTGGCCCTCTCAGACATCATTCAGCTGGGGGGTTCTGTGCCTCTTTAGAGCCTGATATGTGTGCAAGTTTAAGGTTTTCATCTCGCCTTTGCTGGCAGAGATAAGGTAGGGTCATAGTCTTTTTTGTGATATTTGGCTTAAGTAAAATTTTGATCGAAAATTTTCTGTTTTCCTGAACTTCCTTATTCCTGATCTTTTGACTGAAGACTACAGGCTTTTCTGAGCTTTTTTTGTTTGTGTCTCCTGTTTTTCCAAATTGCCAATTTCTGCAGTATACAATCTGGGCTGTATGAGACAAAAGAAAGTCCAAAGAACTTCTCTCTGTGTCATTCCTGGGGCCCCAGGTTCTCTAGTCGGTCTGCCTTTTTCTGTCCACTTTTCAGTCTTCTTATATTTGCTTTATATGCAATATCCAGAGGTTTTTCAAATGTACTCAGCAGGAAGAATAGGGTAGATATGTCTACCCTATATTCCCAGAAATAGAAGAGTTCTTAAGTACTTTTGAGAGTTTCCCTGATAGCTCAGTTGATAAAGAATCTACCCACAGTGCAGGAGACCCCAGTTCGATTCCTGGATCAGGAAGATCCACTGGAGAAGGGATAGGTTACCCACTCCAGTGTTCTTGGGCTTCCCTTGTGGTTCAGCTGGTAAAGAATCCACCTGCAATGTGGGAGACCTGGGTTTGATCCCTGGGTTGTGACGATCCTCTGGAGAAGGGAAAGGCTACCCACTCCAGTATTCTGGCCTAGAGAATTCCATGGACTGAATTGTCTATGGGGTCACAAAGAGTCGGACACGACTGAGTGACTTTCACTAAGTACTTTTGAGAGTTCTCAAAATAGTTGATTTGTATAGTTTGATTAGATAGTTGATTTTGTATAGTTGTAATGAATGCGAAGGATAGACTATGGGGATTTTACACTGCCAGAGAATTTGGAATTCTCCATTTTTTAAAAAATAGTTTGAAACATGTAAAGGGAACATGTTTTATATTAACCAATACACTTACCATTTGCAACACTGTTTACTCATGTTAATCCAAATTTCTCTCTGATATCATTCCTTTCTGCCTATAGAATTTCAGACTTTAAGATTTTGCATAGTGAAGATCTACTGTCAATAAATTATCTCAGTGCTGGTGTCATAAAGTTTTTATTTTACCTTCATTTTTGAAAGATATTCCTACTAAGCACAGAATTTCAGATTGACAAATTTTTCTATCACCACTTTCAAAGATGTGGTTCTATTATCTTCAAATTATGTAGTTTCTTGTAAGAAACCTTCTCTCATTCTTACTTTTGTTCTACTCTAAGTAATGTATGTGTGTATTTTTCCCTCTAGATGCTTTTGTGACTTTCCCTTTGTCACTGATTTTCAGCAACTAAGTTATGATGTGCCTTGGTGTGAATTTCTTTATGTTTATTTGATTTGGTGCTTGATGACCTTTGTAGATGTATGGATTTGCAGTTTTCTTCTCATTTGAACATTTATTATTATTATTTCTTCAAGTATATTTCCTTTTCTGGAACCACAATTACATGTATTATATTGTACGATTGCTTGATACTAGCCCCCAGCTTACTGAGGATCTTTTCATTCATTTCAGGTTATTTTTCTCTCTGTGTGTTTCATGTAGTATAATTTTTATAGCTTTGTTCTCAAATTACTATTCATTTTTTCTTCAATTTCTAATCCTCTGTTAATCCCATCATCTGGTGTATGTTTTGTTTTGCATACTGTATTTTTCATTTCTAGAAGTTTTATTTACATTTCACATATCTATCATTTTTCTACCCATTGTATTCATGTTTTCTTTTAAATTCTTGAACTTATTTAGGATTTAGAATAGCTCTTTTGAGGTACTTCTTTAATAATTTGGCTAGCTGTTTTACATAAGTCATTGATTAATTTTTACTTCAATGAGCATTATTATTTCTACTTTGTAATTAAGGAAACTAAAGCTCAGAGAGGCAAATTAACTTGCCCAAGTAATTTAGCTAATAAGTAGAAAATTAGAGCCCAGGGTCATTTAATTCTAGTCTTCATCCTCATAGCTACCATGCTATGCAATATTAACTCTCTAAACTGGTTGTTTGAACAAGTATTCTAATTTTGTAAACCTCAGTTTCCATGTCTATAAAACTAAAGATCGTGAAGATACCTACTTCACAGCATTGTATATTAAAAAAACTTTTCCTCTTAAGTTATTTTTGCTGCAGTTGGGATAAGAAACTTGTTTCATTTCAGAGGACAAAACAATAACAGAGCTAAGCATGCATTTGGATGGGTGTGGGTAGGGGGACAACACTTTGTGGAAGGCTTATATAAATAAGGAAGCTTGAAGACATAGGATCATTTCCCGTGGAGGTCCTTGGATAGGAAACAAAAAGCATTAGTGCTCCACTCCATAAATATTTCTGGTACTGCCTGAGTATGTCAGAGAAGTTATAGTTTTAACCATTTTTTAAATGTGAACTTGCCTTCTGACATAAATATAGCGTGGAAAAGAAAGATTGTTATATACTGGCCATCTCAATAACCTCTTCCAACAATCCAGGTGGTGATAATGATTGAGATGGCATCTACTGGAAGGAGTTTTTATTGTTTTAGATAATTACTTCTTCCTAGATTTATATGCCTTTGCAGAACCTTATCTATGAATGGAGAGCTCAGTTTATTTGCCCTGTGTATCCAGGGTAGATAAATGAGTTCCATGATAGATATGTTTCTTCTTTTACTAATTTTTTTTTTTTGTCTTTTGAGCTAGTACTACTAAACAGAAACTATTCTAGGCAACAATCTCAAAAATTCATTCAGAGTTCCCTATTGATGCTTCTGAATTGATGCTTCCATATTGTGGTGCTGGAGAAGACTCTTGAGAGCCCCATGGGCTGCAAGGAGATCAAACCAGTCAATCTCAATACACATTGGAAGGGCTGATGCTGAAGCTGACTCCAATTCTTTGGCCACCTGATGCAAAGAGCTGACTCATTGGTAAAGAGCCTGATGCTGGGAAAGATTGAAGGCAAAAGGAAAAGGGGATGACAGAGGATGAGATGGTTGGATGGCATCACCAAATCAATGGATGTGAGTTTGAACAAACTCTAGGAGATAGTGAAGGACAGGGGAGGCCTGGCATGCTGCAATCCATGGGGTCACAAAGAGTCTGACATGACTTAGTGATGGAACAATAACAACAACGCACTCTGTACTAGGGATACAGAGCTACATGACATGAAATATCTGCAGCTATGGAATTCGTAGACTAGTGAGGAAGATAAAATAAATGTTAAACATGATGTAATCATAGGTCTATCTCAGAAGGTGTGGGAAAATCCAAAACCGAGTATCCCTTAGTCATCTGGCAAATGGATAGACAGACAAGACTCTGAAGGGATCATAGGGAGGGTTCAGTTCAGTTCAGTTCAGTCATTCAGTTGTGTCCGACTTTGTGACCCCATGAATTGCAGCACGCCAGGTCTCCCCGTCCATCACCAACTCCCGGAGTTTACTCAAACTCATGTCCATTGAGTCAGTGATGCCATCCAGTCATCTCATCCTCTGTCATCCCCTTCTCTCCCTGCCCCCAATCCCTCCCAGCATCAGGGTCTTTTCCAAGGAGTCAACTCTTCACATGAGGTGGCCAAAGTATTGGAGTTTCAGCTTCAGCATCAGTCCTTCCAATGAACACCCAGGACTGACTCCTTTAGGATGCGCTGGTTGGATCTCCTTGCAGTCCAAGGGACTCTCAAGAGTCTTCTCCAACACCACAGTTCAAAAGCATCAATTTTTCGGTGCTCAGTTTTCTTCACAGTCCAACTCTCACATCCATACATGACCACTGGAAAAATCATAGCCTTGACTAGACGGACCTTTGTTGGCAAAGTAATGTCTCTGCTTTTTAATCTGCTATCTAGGTTGATCATAACTTTCCTTCCAAGGAGTATGCGTCTTTTAGTTTCATGGCTGCAATTACCATCTGCAGTGATTTTGGAGCCCACAAAAATAAAGTCTGACACTGTTTCCACTGTTTCCCCATCTATTTCCCATGAAGTGATGGGACCAGATGCCATGATCTTAGTTTTCTGAATGTTGAACTTTAAGGAGTGTTAGGCTTGACTAATTTCTGAAAGGGAAATTAGGATGAGTTTGAGGATGAGTTTGTCAGGAGTGGAAGTCACAGCAGGGAAGGAGGTTCTCAGCAAAGGTAGGGAAGCATGTCTGAAGGTTTGCAAGAGTGGGGAGTGTAGCGTCTCTCTTATCTGTAATTTGTTTTGACTGGGGTTGGGGGGAGATAAGACAGGACAGGTAGCCAGGGCTCAGACCATGAAGGGGCTATTATGTTTCTTGGTCACAAGGGAGTCTGTAGGTGCGAGCGTGGGTGAGGTGGTATTAATTCATATCCACACTGGAAAAACAACTCAAAGTACAGGCTGGTTGCTGACAAATCAGTTGCCTCAGATTTGTGTCTGATCCCACACGGGGGTTGACACAGAAATACCGACGGCTGACTGGCTCTAAGCTCGCAGACAGCGAGGAAATCTGCTGAGTGGAAGCCTTTGGGGTCTGACTATGGGATAAACAGCTTTGCTCAGAGCTCTGCCCTCTGGGTAAACAGTGGCTTGTTTCTGAGGGGAGGCAGCTCCGCTGGGGGTGGGTGGTGTTGGCTCTCGAGGCAGAAATAGTGCTGCCTGGGCTTGTGCAGGCTCTGGAGCTCGCAGGCAGACCGCAGGAAGCTGACAAACCCAAAGAGGCATGGACATGGTGAAAAGAGCACTGTCAAAGACTGAGAAAATGTTAAAAACCAAGCGGGGAGTAAGGAGAGGAATGCCCCACTGTTAGTACCATCCTTACCGCAGAGACCTAGGGCTTGCTGTTTCCTCCTCGGCTCTGTAACTAAGGCTACCAGGTACCAGACTTTGACCTAAGTGCTTTCTTTACAGAATAATAACAATAGCTGATATATTTTGAGTGCTTGCTTTGTCACCGTGTACTGTTCTAGATACTTCCCATACCATGACTCATTTAATTCTTACATCTACACTATGGAAGTTAAAAATACTATTTCATGTTACAGATGAGGAAACTGAGTCTCAGAGATGAGGTATGCCTAATATTACACACGTAGGAACTAACTGCGGACTTCCCATGTGGCTCAGCAGTAAAGAATCCACCTAAAACGCAGGAGCTGCAGGAAATGCAGGTTCAATGCCTGGGTCAGAAAGATCTGCTGGAGAAGGAACTGGCAGGCTCCACTGGCAACCCACTTCAGTATTCTTGCCTGGAGAATCCCGTGGACAGAGGAGGCTGGCAGGCAACAGTCCACGTGGTCTCAAAGAGTCGGACATGACTTAGAGACTAAACAACAAGGAAATAAATAGTGGGTCTGGGGTTTGGGCCCATGCAGTGGGACTTCACAAACCCCTGGTTCATTTCTCTATAACTCTCTAGCATCATTTTTCCATATGTATGGGTGAGAAAACTGAGAATAAGAGTAGGTAAGAAAATAGTGGAGCTGGAATGGACCTTAGTCCTTGACTTCAGTTCTAGTTGCTTTCACCACTGCACTCCATTGGAAACAGGGGTACTTTCTGTCTCTATGAGACTCTTGCCTGATTAGAGCAATATCTGAACCTGAATTCAGGAACCAGGTCTGTGGGGAGGTCCAGCAAGACCCTCTTGCATAAGGGTGGCCCCCAGAGAGCAAAATGTGTTAACCAAAGAATCGGCAACGTCCATCAGGCAGGGACCATCGCCAAAGGTCCTTCCTCCCCCACTCTCACAATCTCAAAAAGCAGAGAACTTAAGCCTTAGAAAGAGAAGTTGGGAAAATATTCCAGACCCAGACATGGACCACACTCTCCTTCACTCTCCAAGGAGCTGGAGTAGAAAAGGACATAGAAGAACAGCCCTCCTCCCTACCCCCCAACGCCATCTTACTCTAACCCCTCAAGCTGCACAGGAGATGTAGGGAGGAGTAAATTGGTGTGAGCTGGAAATTTTCAACTGGACAACATAGACTTTTTGCTAAAAAATTAAAGAGCAATTATGTAACCACGGAAGTTTTGGAATCTGTTCAAGGCATCATTAAAGGAAAGGAAGGGAAGAATCCTGAAGAATCCAGGGCTCATAGGCAGTGACAGAAAGATATAAAACTTTTTTATGAGACTGTTTAATCAACTGGATACGTCAGCCACCTACCAACACAGGCATTCCAACGCAGGCTGCCCATCCTGTCATCATTTTACTCCTCATTTTACTTCATTCCTCCTTAGAAGACCTCTCACTACAACCCCAATGCTGGCTACCATGGCAGTGCTCTTTCAGTTCATGGTTACAAGCTGACAGTTGTTTATTCTCTAGGATTCATACCATGTTCTCTTCCCAAACCAGATGTTGAAGCCATCTAAGGCCAAGTACAGTGGTTGTGCAAAGTTTAGACCAAGTTTTAATAAAGCATCAATGGTATCATGAATCAGGCTCTAAACACGTCCGGTAAATGGATGCTATAACCCTGTTAAGCTCACTCCCTAAGACCTTTCAAACTCATCATTGACACTGCAGAGACAAAGTGTGAGCCTTAGGTCTATTGGGGAAAATAGGCTGTATGTCCTTCTACAGTAAGTCTGGATGTCCCAGGGATAAAAATCTGCATCTTAGAGGGCTGGGGACAGAGGTGGTTTAAGGCACCTAAAAGGCACAGCCCTGGTGAAGATAGAGTTGACTTGTCTGAGATCATCCTGCCTCAGTGGTTGAAGCACAAATACTTGGGAAGACCTTGGGATATGGAAAGGGAAGAGCATAGCTGTAAGTTTTCAAACTGAGATATTAATTGGAAGTTTAATTTTTCTGAGAAAGTTTGACTCCTGCCAGGCCTCAGGTGTCTCTCTGAGGAGAGAAAACTTAGCTTACAACGTCAGGCCAATGCTCAAGGGATGTCAGAAATTCCTAAAAGAAGAGTGAAGGACAGAGGGTAGGCATCCTCTATGACGCTCCCCATACCATAAACACATTTAAGAGTTTCTCTTCATGGCCTAGAATTTTTTTTCTATCTTATTTTCACTTTTAAAATCAATTTTTTGGAGTATAGTTACAAGGAGATCAGACCAGTCAATCCTAAAGGATCAGTTCAGTTCAGTCACTCAGTCATGTCCAAATCTTTGTGACCCCATGGACTGTAGCATGCCAGGCCTCTCCATTCATCACCAACTCTAGGATTTTATTCAAACTCATGTCTATCAAGTCGGTGATGCTATCCAACCATCTCATCCTCTGTCGTCCCCTTCTCCTCCTGCCCTCAATCTTTCCCAGCATCAGGGACTTTTCCAATGAGTCAGTTTTTTGCATCAGGTGGCCAAAGTATTGGAGTTTCAGCTTCAGCATCAGTCCTTCCAATGAACACCCAGGACTGATCTCCTTTAGGATGGACTGGTTGGATCTCTTTGCAGTCCAAGGGACTCTCAAGAGTCTTCTCCAACACCACAGTTCAAAAGCATCAATTCTTTGGCCTGAATATTCATTGGAAGGATTGATGCTGAAGCTGAAGCTCCAATACTATGGCCCCCTGATGTGAAGAGTTGACTCATTGGAAAAAGACCCTGGTGCTGGGAAAGATTGAAGGCAGAAGGAGAAGAGGCAACAGAGGATGAGATGGTTGGATGGCACCACTGATTCCATGGACATGAACTTGAGCACACTCCGGGAGACGGTGAGGGACAAAGAAGCCTGGTGAGCTGCAGTCCATGGGGTCGCAAAGAGTCGAAAACAACTTGGTAACTGAACAACAGCAGCAGTAGTTGCTTTACAATGCTGTTAGCGTCTGCTGTATCTTCATGGTCGAAAATGGATCTATCATCTTTAGGATACTTCTAAGACCACCTTTAGATTATTTTAAATTTTAGTCTATGCCTCATCTCAGGGAAAGAAAACTTCATATAATTATGGCTTGTCATTATCTTGAAATATTCCAGATGGTTAATTCAGGCATTCATGCATTCATTTGTTGAATAAATAATTATGGAATACCAACATATGCTAGGTACCTTGTTTAAGTCTCCAAGTTCTCAATGTTTCCGGGCCACTTGGGAGGCCCAGAAAAAAGATATCTCAGAAAAACAGAGGCCTTTATTCAAACTGAAAAAAGGTGGGTTTGAGAAGGATGATGGGAAAAGTCACAAATTTTAGGACAACCAAAGCCTTCCTGGAGAAAAGAAAATGAAAAAAGATAAGACTTTCACTTTGTGTTCTTATTTTTTTGGGTACTGCAATCACAGAAGCATGTCAGGTTTTGATGGGGCCACCTTGACATGAAACAGGTACCATCCACTCTGTTTAACCCTTGTTGGGAATAGTACATCTCAGTGGAACTTTCCACATGCTTGATGGAACTGAACAAGCTGCTTGTATTTTACAGCGATAGCTGTCTGTATTTTCTGTCCAGATGAAAAATTTGTCATCTTTGTGTTGTTTCAGTAGAAGATAGAAGTGGGATTTGAGAAGCAATTACAGCTTTAAGGAGGGAATTGCTTCCCCTCATGCTTTCTCAGCCTATTCAGTGAAACGATTTGGATTGCATTTTGCTTTTAGCTCCAGTCTTGTGTAGGTAAAGAAATTACTGCATGAGCTCACCCTTGGCCCCCAGCCCTGGGCTATCATGCCAGTAAATCTATGATAGCAGAGTCAGCATACCAAATGCCTATATCTTTATTCTAATCTCAACATGAACTGGACTCAGAAAAATTCCTTTTTCTATATCATTTTTATCCTGAATCTTTCAAGCCATGGGGCCTTGCTCTGAGGCATTTAGTTTTTGGGCAAGGGATGGGAAAGAAATTTAAAATCTACCCTAAGACACTCACACTGGCTTTTTCACATGGGGTGGGAGGCAGGCAGCATACTTGGGTGGCCGCCTGGATGATACTGTACGGATGTGGGTGGACCTTTCTAAGGATGTTTTATGATATTATTCCCTGGTGGCTTAGATGGTAAAGAATCTGCTTGCAATGCAGGACACCTGGGTTTGATTCCTGGGTCAGGAAGATCCCCTGGAGAAGAGAATGGCAACCGACTTCAGTATTCTTGCCTGGAGGATCCCAAGGACAGAGGAATTCCATGGAATTACAGAGTCAGATATGACTGAGCAACACACACATGTGTGCGCGTGCACACACACACACACACACACACACACACACACACTCTCACACATCCATAAGGGGGCACAGCAAAGATTTGCTAGGACTTTGAGCAAAACACAAACCAAAGCCTCTTCCCATTTTTTTTTAAATGAGATTTGAAATTCTTTCTTTGCATTGCTCTACTCTTTTGTGACCGAAGAATCCCATGCTCATGATATAACATGTGGAAACTACAAATAAATTTTAAAAAGCCAAAAAGTGGCATTTACAGCCCCACATCTTACTGCTAAGACACATTGAAATCAATATTCCCAGTGATAAACAGAAGCCCTTTTAATGATGCTTCCTGTGCTTTGGGACCTTGGCAGAGTCTCTGGCCTGTTATTCCACTTGCTGGAATTGGCGGTTGATTCTGCAAAACAGCCCTACAACCCTCGTCCTTGTTCTCCCTCCAGCAAAAGTGCCAGGCAGCATGTTTGCTTTGCCCACGGCCTCCCCACAGGTCAGCAGCTCCGGTTCTGTGCTCAGTTCAAGCGTCTTAAATGAAACTTGAGCACTCAGCAGGGCCCCACAGGGTCACACAGGAGGAATCTGGACGGGGTCCTAGCCTGACCCCTCCCTCATCCCCCCACGCTCAGCCCTCCCATTGGCAGAGGCAACGAAAAGGCCCGGCGGGAACCACAAACTCTCCTTTATCCACAGTCTTGGCGTGGAATCAGGTGGCTGACACCAGGGACAGCTCTCCTGAGGGAAGCACTTGGGAGACCCTGCTCTTGGCCGGCAGCAGACATCACTCCAGTGCCCTTTTAAAATCAGGACAGCACAAGATCACTTCTAATTGTGGAGGTGAGACTTGAGAAGAGCATTAAAAGTGAGGCATGATTAAGATGACTGGAGAAGATAAGAGAAACTTGGATAGAACTGGAGACTCAGGACAGGAATAATCTTCTGAGACACTCCAAATGGCTGAGGCCCCTCTCCTGAGGACTTTGGTCAAAGTGCTTATCTTCAGGACTGGAATTTATTGTAAACTCTTTGGACATAAGACAAGAGAGTTAAGTCCTCATCCTTATCTGTTCAGCTGCATATGGTCAGACCTAATACACGTGGATCACTGAGTTGTTCACTCACTCAGTTGTGTCCAACTCTTTGTGACCCCATGGACCCCTCTTTGTGACCAGGCTTCCCTGTCCTTCACCATCTCCTGGAGTTTACTCAGACTCATGTCCATTAAGTCAGTGATACTATCCAACCATCTCATCCTCTGTTGCCCGCTTCTCCTACAGGCTTCAATCTTTCCTAGACCAAGGTCGTTTCCAATGAGTCGGCTCTTTAAATCAGATGGCCAAAGCATCAGAGCTTCAGCTTCATCATCAGTCTTTCCAATGAATATTCAGGGTTGATGTCCTTTAGGATTCACTGCTTTGATCTCCTTCCTGTCCAAGGGACTTTCAAGAGTCTTCTCCAGCACCACAGTTTGAAAGCGCCAATTCTTCAGCACTGAGAAAAGCCACTAAGAGAGCACTTAATAAACACTTATTGGCCTGAACTGAAATGTTGTCAGTGTGAGCAAAGCTCGGCAGGTGCAAGAAAGAGTAAGGCAGGGGAGAGGTGGAAATACAGCTGGAGGGGAAGTGGGCATTTTCTCTTCCCACAGGTCTTGTCGCTGAACTCTTTTGTGTAGTCAACCGAGATTTCTGAGAACTTTGCGTAGGCTCTGCTCAGGGGTGAGAAGTAAAATGGCAAATGTGACCCTACAGTCTCCTCCCTCTCAGCACATCATATTTCCTGAGCAGATGGAAGCCAGGGGACTTCTCTCATCTCCCCATCACCATCATCTACCCTGCCTGCATTCAGACCCACATATTCTGCCCACCTTCCTGTTATGCACAGAAATGGGTCCTGCTGCTACCAGGCCCCAGCCCTCCCCAGGGTGCTGCTTCTTCTCTTCTTTCATTTACTCAGGGATTTTGCTTTATCCCCCTCTTTCTCCAGCATTGACAATTTCCCCCTCTTTGCAGAATCATTCTCATCCACATAACAGTTTGCTTTATTATCGCCCATCTTAGTTTTTGACCCATTTCTCTGCCTTCATTGATAGCAAAACTCTTCAAAAGAGTTATAATTAAAAAAAAAAAAAAAGAGTTATAATATGTTACATCAGTCATACCATGTTGCTGTTGTTGAGTCACTCAGTTGCATCCAACTGTTTGCAATCCCATGGACTGCAGCACGCCAGGCTTCCCAGTCCTTCACCAACTCCCAGAGTGTCCTCAAACTCATGTCCATTGAGTCAGTGACACCATCCAACCATCTCGTCCTCTGTCACCCCCTTCTCTTCCTGTCCTCAATCTTTCCCAGCATTGGGGTTTTTTTTTCAATGAGTTGGCTCTTCACATTGATGGCCAAAGTATTGGAACTTTAGCATCAGTCCTTCCAATGATTATTCAGGGTTGATTTCCTTTAGAATTGACTGATTTGATCTCCTTTCTCTCCAAGAGACTCTCAAGAGTCTTCTCCAACACCACAGTTCAAAAGCATCAGTTCTTCAGTGCTCAGCTTTCTTTTGGGTCCAGCTCTCACATCCATATATGACTACTGGAAAAACCATAGCTTTAACTAGATGGACCTTTGTTGGCAAAGTAATGTCTCTGCCTTTTAATATGCTGTCAAGATTTGTCATAACTTTTCTTCCAAGAGCAAGAGTCTTTTAATTTTATATCATATCATATTATTTGTCTCTAACTCTTAGCCTCTGATATTCCCTTTAACCCACTCAAGTTACACTGATATCTCTGCACTCTACTGAAAAATGCTCTGGTGAAGATTTCCATCTTGCCAAAACTAACAATCTGCTCAAATAATACATTGTCCAAAGTTTTCAACCCCTCTGTTAAATCTTACTGTTCTTCAAAATCCCATGCTCTTTCCTCTGCAAACTTTGCTGCTTCCTTTCCCTGGAACATGCTTCCTTCAGACTTTTACCAGTTTCCATTCCTAACTTCAATAAAATCTTTGCTCAGGGAAGCCACCTTGACACCCTAGCTGAAAATCACATCCCTCATGATCCCCTGTTCCACCCTCTACTCCCTTACCCTGTGTCTTCCCTCTTAGCCTTTATCATGCTGAAAAAAGATATATTTGCAAACTAGTTTAGGAATTATAAACTCCAAGAGCTTAGGAACTTTGTCAGTCTTCTCCATTTCAAATCCCCAGAACCCAGAAAAGGGCTGGTACGCAATCAGCCCTGAATGGATAGTTGTTGAATGATGAATAGATAAAGGCACAACCCTGTCCCTAAGGAACTCACAGTCTAGCTAAAGATAGTAATGATTATCATGATGATGATAATGGTACATAATACTAAGTGCCATATATATACATGGGCTTCCCAGGTAGCTCTGGTGGTAAAGAATCCACCTGCCAATGCAGGAGATGCAAGAGATGTGGGTTTGATTCCTGGATCAGGAAGATATATATAATCATTGCATCTTTATAATAATAAATGAAGTTATGAAACTACTGAAGTGGGTGGTATCATGTTTACTATATAGATAAGGAGACGGAGGCTTTGAAGTCACCTCTATAGCCTGCATGGGGCTAGTCATCAGGAAGAGCCATGACTCAAACAACCTCTGACTCCAGAGCCGTGGTCTTCAACTTTCAGCTCTTTGATCTTGCAGTCTGACAGTCTGTGAAAAGTTCACCCCATCTGCTCAGGTTGTCTTAATGTGGATATGGCAGTTCCGCCTACTTGTGAACAGCGAACACCCATTTATGCTTGCTTAGTAGAAAAGAGTGCTGACTACTCATTTTGCTATGAAAGCACTCTCTATGCCAGAAGCCAAAATACACAGAGTTGGTAAATATTTTGTACTTGGTTACAAGCAAAGACCCAAATCCAATTAATGTTGGCTCGGTGTGATATGGTTGTTCACTAGTTTTAGGAAATATGTAGGTAGGTTTGATTCCAATTTGAAGACATTCCTTGGTCATATTTCAGCTGAGTGTTTTAGGAAATTAAAACCTTTTGATCCATGGAGCTTGTTTCTGAGTTCAGCACAGTTTGTTCCCCGTCATAGTTTATAGTCCAATTTGGTGCAAGGCCCTGGCTGTTGGGTTTCCCGTAGGCCCATAACCTGCCCTAATGAATATGGAGAAGCCAAAGAAAAGCTCTGCCCAAAGACTGTGTGTGTGGATCTTAACTTGCATCAAGCTAGGATCGACAGCCTTCTTCTTGGCCAGCCACATATGTAATTTTAAAGTTTCTAGTAATCACACACACACAAAAGAAATAAGTGAAATTAATTTCAATAATAGATTTTATTTAACAAGTATATCTAAAATATTATTTCAACATGAAATCTATATAAAGAATTATTAAATCTATTCTGTATTTTGGGCTTCCCCACTGGCTAAGTGGTAAAGAATTTGCCTGCAGTGCAGGAGATGGGGGTTCAATCCTGGGTCAGGAAGATCCCCTGGAGGAGGGCATGGTAACCCACCTCAGTATTCTTGCCGGGAAAGTCCCATGGACAAAGGAGCCTGGCGGGCTACAGTCCATAGGGTTGCAAAGAGTGGGACACGACTGAAGCAATTGAGTGCAAGCGCAAGCACAAGTCTGTATTTTACATTTACAGCACATCTCAAATTAAACTAGCTACATTTCAAGTGCTCATTAGCCACATGTGGCTAGAGTGTCTATCATACTGAATAGTGTATCTCCAGAGTGTAAGAACAGATTTTGATTTTGTTGCTGTTGAAAATAATGGTAATGATGCAATTATTATTAACTTTGAATGTGCCAGACATAAAGCATCATTACCTGTTAAGAGAACTTAGGGTTTGTATAATCTAAGTTATCCATTCAATGCTTGACTCTTTTCTAAAGTTATCACCTACAAGAGGTTATTCAATATCTACTTACACAGGAATAGGGAACCCATCCCCTTTGAAGTAACTTATTACATCTCCACCCAGCTTTATTTATGGCAGTATCACTTTTATGGAGCTGGAAAATGGCCCATTAGTATTTCTGCACTTTGGTTCTGCACTTTGAAGCCAGAGAGAGTACACCTGATTCCATTTACGTGACTTTTTGTATTTGAAGATAACTAGCCTGTCTTGTTGAGTCAACCTTTTCTAAATAAACTGTTTTATTGTTCCCATCATTACTCCTGCTATTTGCAAGTATTCTCCACATTCTGTCCTGTGAACAGTTTCCAGATTATCAATGTCCATCTTTAGGTTTGATGCCCAGAGCTGAATATATTGTTCACAGATGGCCCCACTACTCTTTATTATAGTGAGACTATGAACTCTTACATTGCACTTCTACTGCACCATGGTCACAAATTGCTGTCGCCTGTACTGAGCTGTTTGGCTCCAAAACACCTAAACCTGCCCCTGTGCACACCTTCCTTCTGTTTTTATGTGTACACTTCTATATGGACCCAAGGCAATGCCATCAGCTGGGCATGGTTCATATCTCATCCAACTCTGGGGATGTAGAGAGAACAAAATTAAGGAAAATTATCCAGGTAATGACATGAGAGATTTAAAAACATTATTATTTGCACAGTGGTTGTTTAGTCTCTAAACCATGTCCAACTCTTGGTGACCCCATGGACTATAGCCCACAAGACTCCTCTTTCCATGGGATTTCCCAGGCAAGAATAGTGGAGCAGGTGGCCATTTCCTTCTCCAATTATTTACATAATACATACGAATTACTATACAGGAAACATTGTATTCCTTTAGATATAAATTATGTGCATTTTCTCTTTTTTTTGCATTTTCAATTTTCAATGTGAAAAAAAAAAAGCTAGTCGCTTAACCATGCTGACTCTTTATGATCCCATGGACTGTAGCCCACCATGCTCCTCTGTCCATAGAATTCTTCAGACAAGAATACTGGAGTGGGTAGCCATTACCTTCTCCAGGGGATCTTCCCAACCTAGGGATTGAACTGGGTCTCCTTCTTTGCAGGCAGAATCTTTACTGTAAACGCTGATTGTTTGCTTATAGTAGGAAAAATTGTCATCATTATTTCTTACAATCTGAAATGCTAAGATATTTTTGGATACATTATTGAGTGTATTAGTGGGTGCTTTCAACTAACTACCCATCATTAGCAAATTTTGATGAGAGAACTCTTTGTATTTTTATATGTCATCAGTAAAAAATATTGAGTATGTTATTTCCTAATGCAAAGGCTTACAGCATGAGGTCTTCACTAAGTAGTACACTTCAGGTGAATGTGTTCATCCAATTTAAAACTACCCAATTTTCATTAGACTGGTTGATATTTCTCAATTTTAGAAATATTTTGGCTAAGGTTCTAGGCCTTAGAACATATTTTCTGGCCCTCTTGGGACTATCTTATCCTCATTTCTGCCTGGAAAATTTCTGCTTGACCTTTTGTGTTTTATTTTTGTTATCCCCATTTGTTCTGGTTTTTAGGTACCATTCTTATGAGCCCCCACAGTGTTATATGCTGCCCTATTAGAGCAATCACCACACTCCTTTGTAATTTTCTGTGTATCTGCCTCTATCTCTACTAGACTGTAAACAGTGTTAGAAGAGGAGTTGGCACTCATTTCTTAAATGTCTGGCAAAGTACAAAGTACATGCTCATTAAATACTTTTGGGTTAAATCCTCATGATCACATGTGGAGGTAGTTATTATCCTCATTTTATAGATGAAGCAATTGAAACTCAGAGAGTAAGCTTATTAAGGCACAGAGCAGCTGGCAAAGCTGTGGACAAGGCCCGGGATTCTGAATCTGGACTTCAGGCTCTCATCATAAAACCTGTTACATGTGCCTTTGATACCCTCATGGATATCTGAAGTTCCTTAACAGATGGCAGTGCCTTTATGATCTTACTGAAGATAAGACTTATAATGAAAGCATCAGAAGGAGAGAAAGCACAATAGACTGCTTCTGATAACACTAGAGTATTCAGTACTGAGGCCAGATCATCTCCTAGGCACAGGTTCTGACTTGAAGAGAGAGTGAACCTAGGGTACTTGTCATGCAAGTCTGTGTAATCACTTTCTGTCAGCCTCTCAGTTTCTCAGAGTAAATGCTTGCTAATTATTTGGCTTGTTAGCAGTTAGATAAGAACAGGCTTCCATGCTTCATTCTTTTTCATGTGAACAACTGTAATCAAAACTGATTTATTACAAAAGTACTGTTTTACTGCTTATAAAAATTAGACATGTTTATTATTAAAAAATTGAAAAGATAACTTTAAATATACCTAATGTCATGCTTTTTTCCCCCTTCTTTTACAAATACATATGTGCCTTCTCTAATTTGGGATCAATTGTTATGTGTTCTTTTATCCCTAATACATTAAGAATTTTCCTGTATCAAAAATTCCCTGCCACATGTGTGCATAGATTCACTCTGTGCACAGTCCACAAATACATCTAACCAATCCTTACTGTAGATATTTAGGGCTATTTCCAGTTTCAAATTCTATATATAATATGTCAATACTCATCCTTGAATGTTAATCTTTATACACATGGCCGATTAAAGAGAGTTTTTTTTTTTCTCTCGTCTAGTTGGTCATATGCTATTCTGAGTATTAGGATACGAATTCCCCAGAACTGGGCTGTCACCTTAATGTGCTTATAGGATTTGGACCCTCAGCAGTAATCAGATTGAATCAAGGATTAGAATTCCTGCTCCCCAGTACCTAGATTGGGAGGCTTGAGGCCCTCCATTGCACTCCCCATTTTGTTGTGGCATCCCATGCGCTGATTTCCAGGGTGGGGCTAGAGGCCTCCTTGTTTCCAGTCTGGGCTCCTTATCTCTGTCCCTGTGTCTCAATGCCAAGCTAGAGAAGGAGAGTTAGCATGGAGAATGAGGACAGCAAGAAGTGTCTCTGCCCAAAGGCAGGAGAGAGAAAGAGAGAGACAGAGAGCCCAAGTGAGCAAAGGAATGAGATGAACACGTATTCTCTTTCTTTTTTTTTTCTAGTCTTTCTTTCTCTCTCTCTCTTTCTTCTTCTTCTTTTTAACCCAGGGAAGTAAAGAAAAACAACTGCCTAAATTAATACCGCCCTGAGGGCAGCCTGAATGGGCCTGACTTGAACAGAGTAGCTTGTTACCCTGCTGCCATAATGACCCTTACAGGGTCCAAGAAAATGCATGGATGAACTCACTGGGTTGAACAACACACTCAGTGTCTTGAGAACAAACAGACTTTTCTTTGGTGTTAGTTACAAACATCTTTTCTTCCTGCTCGTTCAGTTCTGTTCTCCAAGAAGCAACAGCTAATCTCCTGTGAAAATTCAGGGAAAGGCATGTGACACAACTCCGCGCTGCCTTAACCACATGTTGGGGGAAGGCCCCTGGTTGGCTCTGGGGGGGCTCTGCCTTCTGTGCCAGCCGCCCTACCCTGTGTCTAAGGGAAGAATCATCAGGCAGAGCCTGAGACTTAGTTTTCTCATCTTCAGAATGGAAACAGGAGTAGTCCATCCAATTGACCAAGCTAATTTATAGATTTTTTGTTTTATGGATTCATTAACCTATATAGCACTGAACTGCTATGCACTAAGCCAGAGACTGAGGACACAAAAGCACGATTTCTGCCTTTGAAGAACTCAAAGTTAATGGGAATCCTAGACAATTATTGGTCAATTACAATGCAATATTAAAGGGGCAGGAGAAGTAACAGTATAGTAATAATATCACTATATAGTAATAGTAATAGTATCACTTAGAATGGTCACTAACCCAAGCTCAAACAGGAAACCACTCAGAAAAAGCATCCTTATAGAATTGGCATTTACATTGAATCTTAGCGGATGAGTGAGTTAACCAGTCAAGAAGCAGGGACAGAAAAGTTCCAAAGAGCTTACAATCAAGAGAAAGCCTGTTTCCTCTGGAAAACAAGATGGGTATGAATGACTAAAGCCTCCTGGGAAGAGTAAGAGATGATGCTGAGAAAGGTAGATGCCAAAAGAGGCAGGGCTACTCTAGATTGAGCTGATTTTGATTTATGCATAATGTTTTGGTAAAATTTTACTTACCAGTAAAGTCTATGTTATAACACACTGTCAAAGATTGCAATGAAGACCTTAGGCCAAAATCCATATGCTCTGTCTTTCTCATATGTTTCCTTTTCTTGAATCCCAAACACAAAATCTCTACCACTGTATGATTTAATGTGTTGTTGCAATAGTATTTAAGATGTTGATCACTGGAAACCCAAATACAGACCATTTCAAAATACAAGTAATTTTGGAGATTTTCTATTTTCCAGAGGCAGTTTAAGCCCCAGAGATACAGTATGTAATGTAGTGTACAGTTCTGTTGGTGACTTAGTTATGTTTGGAACTACATTTCCCAGAATCCCTTTTCTTACACGACCTGAGTTAGAGTTGCCAAAAGTGAAATTCCACACTACTCTCAGAACAGAAATTCCATGACAAACCTGGACAGTGTTTTAAAAAGCAGAGACATTACTTTGCCAACAAAAGTCTATCTATTCAAAGCTATGGTTTTTCCAGTAGTCATGTATGGATGTGAGAGTTGGACTATAAAGAAAGCTGAGCACTGAAGAATTGATGCTTTTGAACTGTGGTGTTGAAGAAGACTCTTGAGAGCCCCTGGACTGCAAAGAGATCAAACCAGTCAATTCTAAAGTAAATCAACCCTGAATATTCATTGGGAGGACTGATGCTGAAGCTGAAGCTCCAATACTATGGCCACCTGATGCGAAGAGTTAACTCATTAGAAAAGACCCTAGTGCTGGGAGGGATTGAAAGCAGGAGGAGAAGGGGATGACAGAGGACGAGATGGTTGGATGGCACCACCAATTCAATGAAATTGAGTTTGAGCAAGTTCCAGGAGATGATAAAGGACAGGGAAGCCTAGCGTGCTGCAGTCCATGGAGTTGCAAAGAGTCAGACATGACTGAATGACTGAACAAAAACAACTCAGAACATAACATACACTCCTTAGCTTTGCCTAGGCAGTCCTCAGGCCTCCTGAAGGGCCCAGGCTAAGTCTATACTGATCTCTGTCTTCATCTCTGCCTTGAACATCCTTTCCCCTTCACCTCTATTCCCTTCTTTTTAACTCTCAGCTTATGTCTCTTTTTCTGTGAAGATTTTTCTTGTTGTTTTAAAGAAGTCTATGAACACTTCTAAATCCTTTCCCTTTAAATCCAAATGTTTTTTGACTACTTTGACCACTAGAAAACAGTGGAAGTGACACTATGTGACTTGTGAGTTTAAGTCATAAAAAGATATGTATTGCTACATCATTTACTGGAATACCTTCTCTTGGAATCCTGATTTACATGCAAGAAATCTGGCTACTTTGAAGCCTCCATAATGGACACACCATGTGTATGTATTTGCGACAATAGCTATAGTTAAGACTTCAAGAAATTTCTACCAAGCCAGCAGCAAGTGAATGAAGCTATCTGGGATCCTACATTCTAGGTCAATCCCTAAATGAATAAGGGATGTTAACTTGTGTCATGACTCACATTTCCTCTTAATTTAATAAAAAGTTCTCTAAGTATCTTAAGGGTGTATCTCATAGGCCTTCTTAGTAAAAGTATTGTTTCCAAGACTCATAAAGGCATTTCTCCACAATAGCCTCACAGGTGGCCCAAAGTTGAAAAGAACTCATCTTTAAGAGATTTATGACAGTGACTTTTTGTTTATTGCAATAAGTTTTATTAATTGTTACATTAGAAACTCAAAAACTTTTAAAAGAAATTATATCAATAGGGACTGAAAGGGACAGAAACAATATAAAAGAAAAGATGTCTTTTCTATGAGCAAGAAGCCCACTGAGAAAATTACTCAGCTGAAAACACAGGCAGGGAGTGGAATCAAGAGAGCAGAGAATGGACCTGGGAGTCATGGAGAATTCCTAGGAGCCTGACTCAGGCCTACTCATAGAACAGAAAACATATTCTTGGTTCAGTTTCAGAATTGTTATGAATCAGTGACTGCAATGTGCCTTCTATTGCCCTCCTTTTGGAACAAGATGATACATTTCAGTTTTCCTATTCCTTATCACTACCTTGGGGGTGAAGATAGAAAAATGAGGAGCTGTATCTAGAGAACTGGACCCGAGGAGACTCATCTATTTCTTGATATAATTTGGGCAATGACATGTTGGTTCTCAGGCCTGAACACAATGCCACAAGATGAGACTTTTAAAGGAGGAAGAAGTGAATGTATTTTGCATATATGAGAAATTTAGATGACTTTTGGTAACAGAGATGACTGTGACAATTTTAAAACATAGCTACAGATTCTTTAATGCTCCTATGAAAAGAAGTTATCTAAATCCTCTCCACTTGAACCTACAAAGGCTTGTGACTGCTTTGACCCACAGAGTCCTGTTATCCCCAGCAAGGTCACAGACAAGTTAGTGAAGTCATGTTGGATTTTTCAGAATAATCTGACCCCAAAGCTGAATATCACCAAGTAACCTCCATCAATAACATGCAAAAGAAATGAATCACCTAGCTGACCCCTGCCTAAATTCCTGAATTACAAACAAATGAGCTCTAAATAAATGGCTGTAGTTTTTAGTGACTAATTTTTGGGATAGTTATACAGCAGAAAGTAACTGGAATATCACTCAAGACCAGCTAAAAATGCCCTGTGTCTATGCCTCTATGAAACTCTATCCTCTTTAAACTATGTAGTATAATTATCTGTGAAAGACCTATATTCTGACAAATATAAAATACGGATGAAGGAAACTGAAGATGATATAAAGTGAAAAGATATACTGTGCTCTTGGATTGGAAGAATGTATGTTATTAAAATGGCCATACTACTCAAAGCTATCTACAGATTTAATGCAATCCCTATCAAATACCCCTTAAAATTTTCCAAGAACTAGAGCAAATTATCCTAAGTTTTAGATGGAATTACAAAAGATCCAGAATTACCAAAGTGATCTTGAGGAAAAAAGTTCAAAGCTAAAAGTATCATCCACATTTCAGATTATACTACAAGGCTACAGTAATCAAAACAGCACCAAATATGCACAAAAACAGACACATAAATTAATGGAACAGAATAGAGAGCTGAGAATTAAACCCAGGCATCTATGGTTAATTAATCTATGACAAATGAGACAAGAGTACATAATGGAGAAAAGACAGTCTCTTCAGTAAGTGATACCAGTAAAACTGGATAGCTACATGTAAAAGATTGGGAGTAGAACATTTCTACACACCATATACAAGAATAAAGTCAAAATGGATTAAAGACTTAAATGTAAGACCTTAAATCATAACATTCCTAGAAGAGAACATAGAACACTCTTTGACATAAATCAAAGCATTATTTTTGTGGATCTGTCTCCTAAGGCAAAAGAAATAAAAGCAAAAATAAACAAATGGACCTAATTAAATTTAAAAGCTTTTGCACAGCAAAATAAGCCATCAACAGAACAAAAAGACAATCTACAGAATGGGAGAAAGTATTTGCAAGTGATACAACAGACAGGGGATTAATATTAAAAGTATATTAACAGCCATAAAACTTGATATCAAAAAACAAGCAATCACAATAAAAAAAATGGGCAGCTATGTTCCCCAGAAAGACATACAGGTGGCTAACAGGCAGATGAGAAAATACCCAATATCACTACTAATCATGGAAATGCAAATCAAAACTATAATGAGATGTCACCCCATTCCTATTAGGATGGCTATTATCAAAGAGTTCATAAATAACAAATGTTGATGAAGATGTGGAGAAAAGGGAATCCTCCTACCCTGTTGGTGGGAATGTAAACTGATACAACCACAGTGGAAAACATGGAGGTTCCTCAAAAAACTAAAAATAAAACTGTCATTTGACCTAAAACCCAGGATATATATTCAAAGGAAGGGAAGTACTAATTTGAAATGATACACATATCCCCATTTTCATAGCAGCACTAATTACAATAGCCAAGACTTGGAAGCAACCCAAGTATCCATCTACAGATGAATGGATAAAAAAGTTGTAAGAGGTAATCCAGTGACCTATTGTTGCTGCTGCTGTTTAGTCACTCAGTCGTGTCCAACTCTTTGCAACCCTGTGGACTGTAGCCTGCCGGGCTCCTCTGTCCATGGAATTTCCCAGGCAAAAATAATGAAGAAGTTTGCCATTTCCTTCTGCAAGGGATTGACAGGCCCAGGGATCAAACCCGAGTCTCCTGCATTGGCAGGCAGTTTCTTTACCACTGAGCCACCAGGGAAGCCCAAACCACCATAAAAAATAATGAAATTCTGCCATTTGTAGCAATGTGGATGAAACTACAGAACATTATTCTTAGTGAAATAAGTTAGAACAAAAAATACAAATGCTCTATGATAATCACTTATATGTGGAATCTAAAAAATGAAACAAATGAAAGTATATAGCAAAACAGAAACAGACTCACAGATGTAGAAAACAAATGAGTGGTGCCCATTGGGGAGGGAAGGGAGGAGGGGCAAGATAGGGGTATGGGATTAGGAGGTACAATCTACTATGTACAAAATAGACACAAAGATTATACAGCACGGGGAGTTACAGCCACTATTTTATAATAACTTTAAATAGAGTATAATCTATAAAAATGCTGAGTCGCTATGCCATATCCCTAAAACTGCTGCTGCTGCTGCTGCTAAGTCGCTTCAGTCGTGTCCGACTCTGTGGACCCCATAGACGGCAGCCCACCAGGCTCTCCCGTCCCTGGGATTCTCCAGGCAAGAATACTGGAGTGGGTTGCCATTTCCTTCTCCAATGCATGAAAGTGAAAAATGAAAGTGAAGTCGCTCAGTCGTGTCCGACTCTTCACGACCCCATAGACGGCAGCCTACCAGGCTCCTCCACCCATGGGATTTTCCAGGCAAGAGTACTGGAGTGGGGTGCTATTGCCTTCTCCGATCCCTAAAACTAGTATAACGTAAATCCACTACGTGTGTGTGCATGTGTGCTAAGTCACTTCAGTTGTGTCCCACTCTTTATGTCCCCATGGACTGTAGCCTGCCAGGCTCCTCTGTCCATGGAATTCTCCAGGCAAGAATCCTGGAGTGGGTTGCCATATCCTTCTCCAGGGGATCTTCCCAGCCCTGGGATCAAACCCAAATCTCTCACATTGCAGACAGATTCTTTACTGTTTGAGATACCTGGGAAGCTCCACGACTCTCCTTAGATTAAAAAAAAACAAAAAAAAACACCTGTAGTATAATTGTCTATTCACCTTGGTGAGTGCTTCTTGAGGATGAGGGTGGTCCCTAGCATCAAGAACATTAGCTTGCATAGTAGGTACCCAACATATTATTATTTTTTCTTTTTCTTACCCTGACATATATATGCATGTAAATGCATTACATATATATATATATACATACAATATATTAATATATAAATAATAATAAATAAATTAATAATAATAATTAAGTTTGGATTAATGATATATATATATGTAGAGAGAGACAGAGTGATCTATCTATCTATTATTTCTCTACGGTTAAAGTGTGGATGAAGATTTTTAAACATGTTCCTTTGTTGTTGTGGTTCTGGTCTCACTAGATTGAGTTTGGGTCTTCTGACTTCTACCATGTCCTATAGGACTATAGGCTTGGTCTGTTTGTGAATATTTCTATGAGGGGCACCCACCAAAATAAAAAAAAAAACAAAAACAGGCCCAGAGTAGTTAGTTCCTCTGGAAATGTATGTGGATTTGAAACCAAAGGGGATAATTGCTCTGCAGGAACATGTTTTGAGTTTTGCCTCTCCCAGAACCTTTGAAAAATAGAACATAATGTGTAGCCAAACCTCAAACACCCCTGGGTTTGCACATCTCTAATAATCCCATCCAGATACATTTACTTTCATATAATAGATTTCTGGGTCCAAGGTTTTTCCAGTATGAAAAACAACTCCTAGAGAGAATTGGTCTTCTGAGAGCAGCAGCCTGCCTGATTCTCCCACAGCTGCAAAGTTACCCCAGAAATTTCAGACCTGACTCTCAACCTTCCTGTTTCAAAAATAATCACTTTACTTAAATGTGCGAAGAGTTTAACACTGAAAAGAGTTGGGATCCAAGCCAGGCTTAAATCTCAGCTCTGTCTCTCACCAGCCATGTGACTGTCAGCAAGTTACTTAATCTTTCTGAGCCCGTTACCATATAAGCAAAAGGAAGGAATACTAGTGTTTGCTTATAGGTGGTTGCAAGTAATGCCTTGTTGGTACTATTCTTCCCTTCCCTTCTCCACTTTTTCAATAAAAAATTATCCAACTGGAGGGACCAAAACCTCCTCTAGGCTGTCTGACTCTGTTCAGAGATACTGGATTGGTCACAGTCACCCTGGAAACCCATTATCTTGCCTCTTTTCTTGAGAGAAAAGTGCTTGGCATAAAGTGTGAGGGAATCAATATCACAAAGGAATATATGTATATACATATATATTCCAGTTTATTTTTCTTTAGTTCATGACCTGCCCCATTTTTCTGTGATTTCTACTCTTAAGCTGTCAAGGGCAGACTTCTATTGTTACATGACTGTATTTTCTGAACTACAAATAAGGATTCATGGGTTCACAAATACAAATGTTCTTAAGGGGGCAACATGACTCAGTAATTTAAATAGAGACTGCCTTTAAAAAATGTAGGACATATGGTGACCATACCCATAGTTCTCAAAGCCAGATGCTGACTGGCTCCAAGAGAAGAAAAACAAAACAGTCAGAAATCTCTTCTATTTGCCAAAACAAATCTTGTGTCTCTCCCAATGTTATTTCTGTAGATATCTTTGTTTGAATTGGGCCTGTTCACCAGTTCCATTTCTGGTACCATCTCTGGTGATGGGGGAAAGAAAACACCTTCATATTCACTCATGTTAGCAAGGAATATGTTTTTGGATGGATTTTATAAGCAAAGAAAATTAGAAAATTGATTTATGTGTGTACAAAGCTAGTGGAGGTGATGGAATTCTAGTTGAGCTCTTTCAAATCCTAAAAGATGATGCTGTTAAGGTGCTGCACTCAATTTGCCAGTAAATTTGGAAAACTCAGCAGTGGCCACAGGACTGGAAAAGGTCAGTTTTCATTCCAATCCCAAAGAAAGGCAATGCTAAATAGGCTCAAACTACTGCACAACTGCACTCATCTCACATGCTAGCAAAGCAATGCTCAAAATTCTCCAAGCCAGGCTTCAGTAGTACATGAACTGTGAACTTCCAGATGTTCAACCTGGATTTAGAAAAGGCAGAGGAACCAGAGATCAAATTGCCAACATCCACTGGATCATTGAAAAAGCAAGAGAGTTCCAGAAAAACATCTACTTCTGCTTTATTGACTATGCCAAAGACTTTGACTGTGTGGATCACAACAAACTGTGGGAAATTATTCAAGCAATGGGAACCCCAGACCACCTGACCTGTCTCCTGAGAAATCCGTATTCAGGTCAAGAAGCAACAGTTATAATTGGACATGGAACAACAGACTGGTTCCAAATCAGGGAAGGAGTACGTCAAGGCTGTATATTGTCACCCTGCTTATTTAAATTATATGCAGAATATATTATGAGAAATGCTGGGCTGGGTAAAGCACAAGCTGGAATCAAGATTGGCAGGAGAAATATCAGTAACCTCAGATATGCAGATGACACCACCCTTTGGCAGAAAGCAAAGAAGAACTAAAGAGCCTCTTGATGAAAGTGAAAAAGGAGAGTGAAAAAGTTGGCTTAAAACTCAACACTCACAAAACTAAGATCATTGCATCTGGCCCCATCACTTCATGGCAAATAGATGGGGAAACAATGGAAACAGTGACAGACTTTATTTTGGGGGGCTCCAAAAGGACTGCAGATGGTGACTGCAACCATCAAATTAAAAGACACTTGCTCCTTGGAAGAAAAGCTATGACAAACCCAGGCAGCATATTTAAAAGGCAGAGACACTACTTTGCCAACAAAGGTCTGTATAGTCAAAGCTATGGTTTTTCCAGTAGTCATGTATGGATATGAGAGTTGGACTATAAAGAAAGCTGAGCACTGAAGAATTGATGCTTTTGAACTGTGATTTGGAGAAGACTCTTGAGAGTCCCTTGTGCTGCAAGGAGATCCAACCAGTCTATCCTAAAGGAAATCAATCCTGAATATTCATTGGAAGGACTGATGCTGAAGCTGAAACTCCAGTGCTTTGGCCACCTGATGGAAGAACTGACTCATTTGAAAAGACCCTGATGCTAGGAAAGATTGAAGGCAAAAGGAGAAGGGGATGACAGAGGATGAGATGGTTTGTTGGCTTCACCGACTCGATGGCCATGAGTTCGAATAAGCTCTGGGTGTTGGTGATGGACAGGGAATCCTAGCGTGCTGCAGTCCATGGGGTTGCAAAGAGTCGGACATGACTTAGCGACTAAATCATCATCAAGTAGTGGGAACAAAGCTGGTGAGTACAGAGGAGAGTTTAGGAAGTGGAATTAAGTTAGAAAAAGGAACATCAGAAGTTGAGTCTTAGCACTGTGTAGGGCTAGATTTTATCATTTTAAATCATCTTTATTTCGACCAAAAATATTTATTAGAAAAAGGCTTCAAATTACAGAGTAGAATCAAGAGGCAGAAAAAATTGGTGTCAAAAGGGTAAATGTCAGAGAATAAAATCATTTTGATTTTGGTTGAAAAAACAGGATACTTCTTTTAAGTGATTCTGCTGTGAGAAAAAAAGAAAAGCATTTTAAGTCATCACCTTAAATAATTTCCAGTTGAGATTATCAAGCTATTTCATCCACCCTTCTCATTTATCTCCTACAACATTTAGCTGCCCAAATACATTTGACTTGATGTGGAGAAAGCATGGGGGAAAACACTAACATTCTCTGTGATCATTTCGACCTTAAGGTTCTCAATTTTTATTTTCTGAATGAATTTCCACTAATCCCAGTGATAGAACTCTAAATATTTGTGCTCATGAGAGTCAATATGGAATATACAGAAAAATCAAAAGATCAAAATAAAATTTCCCATAGTCCTACTATTCTGATATTGTTAACATTTTGACATATTTCTAATTCATTTTTCTATTTTTTATTTTAAAGATGAGATTATAAAAATACTCTTATTTTACTCAAAGTATATCTTAAGCATTTGCCCATGTCATTAGTGGACATATATTTTAATCACAGTCTAAATGTGTATCTACATATTGTAGTGTATTTAAGCCATTCTCTGTTGTTGGATATTTAGATTGATATCAGGTTTCCACCATTACAAATGTCGTGTCCATTTTTGTACATGATCATTCCATGGCCCATAGATCTGTTCAGCGTGTCTCAGCATTTTTTCTTTCATAGACATGACTGATAGTATTCACACTTGAGACTTTTCCTACAGTCGTGTTTTAGACTTATCTAAGGTTATATCCGATTTCTTGTGTTTTAATTAAATATAATACCTATACATTTTTCTTTCCCTCCATGCAGAAGGGTTGAGATGAGTAAAAAGTGATGTAAGGGATTTCCATGAGTCCACTATATTTTATAAATAAACACTGTATGAATTTCAGTACTGTATGACTAGTGATAATTTATTTCAAACATATCCTATAGCTGATTGTGCCACCTAACTGGAAAAGCACTGTTTAGCTGACCTAAGCAAGCACTCTTGTACTCCTGAGTGGCTTGAGCATACATTCACATTGAAGACAATAGCTAGGATTTCTGCCCTTAGAAATAAATGCACTAGTATTTATTTACATAGTATTACATAGTAGTAAATTACAAGCTGTAGACAGAATTAGATCTTCATGTGAGAAGGGAGAAGCTTAGGCTTTGGGAAGGGCTGAATAAGCATAAATGGATACTTCTTGGGTGCCTCCCCATCCCACTCAGTCCAAAGGTTCTGATGAAACTTTTCTGAGGGTTAGCCCCTCCCCATGCCCCCAACTCTGAATCATTGCTTCAGAGACAGCATAACTAAGCCTTTTTGTTCTCTTGGGACAACATCTGTGGTCTGAAATCCTAGCTAATTCAGCTGCCTATTTCTTCATCTTTGAGTAAGGTAAGGTCAAGATGATTCTTTTCTTTTTTTTTTTAGGTTGGGAGATGCATGAACATTTACCAGAACTGAAAAGCACATGGGTTGAGGCATGTGGGTGGTAACTTGATATTATCTCCTCCAGGGGCAGTGTTCTACCTGAAACATTTGTAGGATGTGACCTTTTCACAGCTGAGAAGGGCAAGCCATTTAGGTTTGGTATTGACAGAGTGGCCCAACTTGATGGGTCTGAATGTTGTGTCTCAGAATAATCTAATCGTAGGTAAAAGACATTTACTGGAAGAATTTTAGTGCTGTATTAGTTGACCTTTTTGTCTGCAATGAAAGCACTAAAACTAGAACTAGTTTTCTTTTTTCTTTAAGGGAATTAATTTTGTTCATTACAACAAAGAAATTGTTTAACAACCAAATTATTGGAAGAATTTCTTTTCGGGTAAAGAAACAAGAAACTCTCTCTCTCCTTGCCCCCCGCCCCGCTCTCTTTCCAAATCTGGCCTGGTCTTCTTCCCTCATAGGAAATTCATTATGCGTCACTGCAAATTAGTTTTGTCCACATTGCTGAAAACGTGGGGTGGGGTGGGAGTGATAGCTCCAAGCTTTTTAAAAATTTCTTTTAGTCTTACAGTTTCTACCCCTTGGGAGGACCAACAGACTTTTCCACCACCTCAAGTCCGAGACTATACCAAAAGATTTCTTGGCTGGTTTGGGTCAGGTGAACAAAGAGGTGTCCTAAGAAAAACAGAGACATTAACAAGGAAAGTTTCTCCTAAAAAAAGTGCTTACTCCATTAGGCTGACTGAAAGCCTTCTGTTTCAGATGATTTGCTGAAGAAGGGAGTGGAAAGGGGAAGGAGAAGACAAGGAAAGAGTATTGTGTGTGTGTGTGTGTGTGTGTGTGTGTGTGCACTCCGTCATGTCTGACTCTTCGCAACCCCAGGCTCCTCTGTCCACGGAATTTTCCAGCAAGAATACTGGAGTGGGTTGCCATTTCCTTCTCCAGGGGATCTTCCTGACCCATGGTTCGAACCTGCATCTCCTGCGTCTCCTGCATTGGCAGGCACATTCTCTACCAGCTGAGCCACGAGGGGAATCCCCTGAGTGTCACAGGACACATACCCAAGTCGCCTATTTTTCCTGGTGCTCATGATTCTGTTTCTCCCCTCAATTCTCTGGCACTAAGGTTCACAAAGCGAGGCTGGAAGTCATCTTCTCCAGCTTAGGGAGCAGGAGCTGGGTGTTTTTTGCAGGGTGTCGATTTCCCTGGTGAGTTCTAGCTGTAAAACAGTAGAGCTGTGTGCTCTTTCCCACACCCTGGCATTCAGCTGCCTTCCTCTGCGGCCAGCTGAAAACTGTATGCTAATGGGAAATGCATATGGTAAACCCAGAAAAGCCACAACGTCAAAGGCAATAGGCAGTGGACCAGGCAAGTACGAGATAGGTCTCTACTGGCCTCTACCACCATTTCTACCTGAAGTTTCAATATGAGAAGTAGTTTTTGACAGGCATGATTTTTCCTTCAAAATTTCCCTGCCCAAGTCCACGCAAAGGACAGGTGGTATGATATAGGTACATGGCCTTGAGCAGCTGACTTTGGATCTGTGCCTAAATTACAAATGTAATTTTATATATATATATACATTGGAGATATCAAACTTAAAAGTCTAGATGCCAGGCAAGTTACATTAAAAAATGTTGTAGAAAGGATGAAATGAAAGATTATAATTTTCTTCTAGCAGGTTATTGTTATAGGGCTTACTACTATCCAAACATCTCTCTTTTTTTCTTTTAAGAGAACGTGTAAATCCAGCCTTTTCAAGAATGATTGAACATGGCCCACCCAAATGCATAAATGGACTGTTTTCAGGCCCTTTCACTCTGTAGGACTGACTTTCAGCTCGTTTTCCTGTTTTTGGAGATCTGGCCTTTAGACACCCTTTGGCATTGTATGTTTCTGTTCTTTATTTGGTGGCCAGAGAAGTCGTCTTGTTTTTTTGAGCAAGGCTACATCTTTTTGTCTTTCACTTCTCATTTTACCTTGCTTGTCTGTCTTTGAATGGGGAAGGAACTCACAGCAACATTTTGACAAGAAACTGGCTTGTGCTCTTTCAACTGTACCATATACAGTGGTTAGGATGCTTTATTCTGTTATAATTCAATCCATCTCAACTAAAAGGATTGGATTTATTAAATTCCCTGCTGAAATTCACATAACATATGTATACAGCACCATGAAAGGAAAAATCAAATTAGTTTGGTATATTTTTTCTTAGTAGACTTATGCTGTTTTCAAGCAATTGGTACTTTCTTTGCTCAGTGCTATCCAAACATCTATTTAATAATTTATTTTAGCATTTTGCTAGGAATGAATAGGCAATCTCAGTGATATAGCTTTTCTGAGACATTTCTTTCTCCTCCTTTTCAAAGTTAGGACAGCATGTGCCTATAAGTTTTTGAAACCTTACTTATTCTCATACTTATTAAAACTACAGCCCTGTATCAATGGCACAAAACTGGAGGAGAAGCCAAAGTATTTAAGAATAATATCCAAACTCAGAAGATCTTGACAAGTTACAGCAATGAACTCAATTTCATGAAATACATATTAAGAAGTAGCAGCTATACTTAAGGAAACAAAACAACAAAACCCCCAAGAAATATGAGCAGAAATCAAAGATTTTGGTTGACTGCCAACTCAGCAGGAGTCCTAAGGGTGATGTGGTTAACAAAGCCAGAAACAAAAAACAAGCAAAAGCAAAAACAGAAGAACACTATATGAGGAGTAGTACAGTGTTCAGAAATGTGGGCGGCAGTGATATTTTTTCAAAATTGAAGCTTGGACTTCCCTGGTGGTGCAGGAGACCCGGGTTTGACCCCTGCCCCAGGAAGATTCTACCTGCCATGGAGCAGCTGCGCCCACGTGCCACAGCTACTGACCCCGACTGCAAATCCTGATGCCCCGTGTGCCTAGTGCCCGTGCTCTGCAACACGAGGAGCTGCTGCCGCCGAAGCCTGTGCACCAAAAGGAAGAGTAGCCCTGCTCGCCGCAGCTAGAGAAAGCCCACGTGTAGCGATGAAGACCCAACACAGCCAGAAATAAGGAGAAAGAAATAAATGTGAAGCTCAGTAGAAGAGCACCTAGCTTAGTTGACAGAATTAAGTTTACCACTGGCTGGAATTATAGAGTTTACCCATATTATAAAATATGTGAACAAAGTATCTTTAAGGTCCTATATCTGCTGCCCCTCATAAACTGCACATAAAAACTAAGGAGAGTAGATTATATGAAGTCCCAAAGCAACTTAATTTCCAAATCAAGCCACCTTCTCCCCCATTCCTCTTCTTGAGTGTCCTCTCCCTCTCTGAAGGCACCTCAACACCCAGGTGTCCCGCCAAACACACACATAGACACACACACACACACACACATGATAATACTGTTTCCCTCCCTTTCTCAATGACTGTCAGTATCCAGTCTATAACCAGACGTAGTCACATTCCAACCCCCACTGGTCCAGAGTAATTGTACCTTGCAGAGTTTTCCATCAGGCCTGTGCAGACCTGTATCTCAATGGCCATCACACAGCATGCCCTGTTTCCTGTTTCTGTCCCACCCTCCACCTGTCCCTGCTCTTCCTGGTTCATAAGCATCTTGAGACCAAAGGCCCTGTTTTTTCCATCAGCCCCAATACTTGTCACACTGCTCAGCACTTAGTGCTTTCTCAATAAACATTTGTAGAGATAAATGCTTAGTTAAACCTGGAGGAGGGAAGTCACAAAACACTCTGCAAGAAACCTGCAAATATTTCCAAGCAGACTTATCAAAGGGGTGTTAGACCACAGGGTGAGCCTGATAAGCAGGGCAGTGCAGTGATGAAAAGTGCAGACTGTGGAGTCAACCGCCTATGGTCAAGTCCTACCTCCTCTGCTTAACAGCTGCAGGGCCTCGGACAAGTTATTCATCCTTCCATGCCTCACAAGTAAAAGAACACCTATTTCACTGACTTGTTGTGAGAACTGAACAAGTCAAAGCAAGTAGCACATGTCAAAGAACGCCTGGTGTGAGTGAGGCTTCAGTACACACTAACCATGGCACTGACCATGAGTCTTCATTTACATCTCAGCCTGTAACAGTCATGTTCAGTGGTCATCCATCCCAAAGCAGGCTCTAAAGCAAGGTTTCAGCCAGTCAGTCAGGTCAGTCACTCAGTCGTGTCCGACTCTTTGCGATCCCATGGACTGCAGTACGCCAGGCCTCCCTGTCCATCACCAACTCCCAGAGTTTACTCAAACTCATGTCCATTGAGTCAGTGATGCCATCCAACCATCTCATCCTCTGTCGTCCCCTTCTCCTCCTGCCTTCAATCTTTCCCAGCATCAGGGTCTTTTCAAATGAGTCAGCTCTTCGCATCAGGTGGCCAAAGTATTGGAGTTTCAGCTTCAGCATCAGTCCTTCCAATGAATATTCAGGATTGATTTCCTTTAGGATGAACTGGTTGGATCTCCTTGCAGTCCAAGGGACTCTCAAGAGTCTTCTCAAACACCACAGTTCAAAAGCATCAATTCTTCAGTGCTCAGCTTTCTTCATAGTCCAATTCTCACATCAGTACATGACTACTGGAAAAACCATAGCTTTGACTAGATGGACCTTTGTTGGCATAGTAATGCCTCTGCTTTTTAATATGCTGTCTAGGTTGGTTATAGCTTTTCTTCCAAGGAGCAAGCGTCTTTTAATTTCATGGCTGCAATCACCATCTGCAGTGATTTTGGAGCCCCCCAAAATAAAGCCTGTCACTGTTTCCATTGTTTTCCCATCTATTTGCCATGAAGTGATAAGACCGGATGCCATGATCTTTGTTTTCTGAATGCTGTTTTAAGCCAACTTTTTCACTCTCCTTTTTCACTTTCATCAAGAAGCTTTTTAGTTCCTCTTCACTTTCTGCCATAAGGGTGGTGTCATCTGCATATCTGAGGTTATTGATATTTCTCCCAGCAATCTTGATTCCAGCTTGTGCTTCCTCCAGCCCAGCCTTTCTCATGATGTACTCTGCATATAAGTTAAATAAGCAGGGTGACAATATACAGCCTTGACGTACTCCTTTTCCTGTTTGGAACCAGTCTGTTGTTCCATGTCCAGTTCTAACTGTTGCTTCCTGACCTGCACACAGATGTCTTAAGAGGCAGGTCAGGTGGTCTGGGATTCCATCTCTTTCAGAATTTTATACAGTTTGTTGTGATCCACACAGTCAAAGGCTTTGGCATAGTCAATAAAGCAGAAATAGATGTTTTTCTCGAAAATAGATGTTTTCTCTTGCTTTATCAATGATCCAGCGGATATTGGCAATTTGATCTCTGGTTCCTCTGCCTTTTCTAAAACCAGCTTGAACATCTGGAAGTTCATGGTTCATGTATTGCTGAAGCCTGGCTTGGAGAATTTTCAGCATTACTTTGCTAGCATGTGAGATGAGTGCAATTGTGTGGTAGTTTGAGCATTCTTTGGCTTTGCCTTTCTTTGGGATTGGAATGAAAACTGACCTTTTCCAATCCTCTGGCCAGTGCCGAGTTTTCCAAATTTGCTGGCATATTGAGTGCAGCACTTTCATAGCATCATCTTTTAGAATTTGAAATACCTCAGCTGGAATTCCATCACGTCCACCAGCTTTGTTCGTAGAGATGCTTCCTAAGGCCCACTTGTGTAAAGAAAGGTTTACACACAAGTAATTTATTTTGAGGACTATTCTCAAAGAACAGGAGTGTAAGCCAGTGAGGACTAATATGAAGGAGAATGAAACCTCCATCCTGCTAGAAACCTTCTGAGGAACGATGTAGAGTGCACCTTGAAATGGAAGAGAAGAGGCTGCATGAATCCACCAGTGTCTTCACTGGTCAAGGGCTGTCCATAGAGTAAATCTCTTTCACCTCCTATTTGCACCTTCATCAGAACAGCTGGGGCTTCCCAGGTGGTGCTAGTGGTAAGGAAACTGCCTGCCAATGCAGGAGACAGAGGAGATGTGGGTTTGATCCCTTTGTTGGAAAGATCCCCTGGATGAGGAAATGGTAACCCACTCCAGTATTCTTGCCTGGGAAATCCCATGGACAAAGGAACCTTGCAGGCTACATTTGCCTTGACTGGGAAATCCCATGGACAAAGGAGCCTGGCAAGCTACAGTCCATGGGATCGCAAGAGTCAGACATGACTTAGTGACTAAACCATCATATATATATATGGTAGTTTATATATATATATAATATATAATATATAAAATATATAATATACGGTAGTATACACACACACACACACACATATGTGTGTGTATATATATATATATATATATATATATATACAGGGCTTCCCAGGTGGGGCAGTGGTAAAGAATCTGCCTGCCAATGCAGGAGACACAAGAAATGTGGGTTCAGTCCCTGGGTCAGGAAGATCCCCTGGAACAGGAAATGGCAAAATACATATGCATACTTCCTTTGTATTACACACACACACACAAGGCACACTGTACCTAAGGTAAAATGCTGTCATTTATGTCTGGGTGCTGCAAGTGGCTGGAATAAACAAGTAGCCAGAGTGGATGTCAGGTGGGCATAAGGAGTGGTGGGCATAAGAGGTCCTTTCTCTGTGGTAGAGATAAACTGATTCGGCTCCCAGGAGCGGGGACATGGCTCAGCCTGACCAGTCAGAGTTCTCCACCCACCTGCCACAGATAGAGTTTCAGGAATGGATATGCAAGCCTGGGCTGTTTTATTGCTAAAAGAGAACATATCTGTCTTTGCCCAGAAATGCAAAGTAGCTGAGCATCATATAGTCATGCTCTTTGCAAGGCTGGAAATCTGAATCCTCTACCTCAGACAAATGTTGGTGGGAGCAAGACAGATGTTGGTGGGAGGTGGGGAAATAGTATGTAATACTATGAGGACCCAGGTGGATCCAGAGAATATACAAACACTTCCTGCTGTGTATTTCACTGACAGTGCCTGTGCTTACCTCTTACTGCTATAGTCTGTGGTTCTGAGGTGCCCTGAGGCATAGTTAAAAATAGAAGCAGTTCTTTGAGAGCAAGAATGATGATAAAGAGCCAAGCATATTCCTAAGACACAGAAACTATGAAACAGGGTACATGTTCAAAGACCATAACTCAGTAAGATATACGGTTGTGTTTATTAACAAGCTGGCCAGTTGCTGATTGAGTTTTTAAGGGGATTGTACTGCCAGAGAAACCCTAATCCGGCAACTTCTCAACCCTAAAAAAACCCTAAAATTCCATATCTGCATCCAGAGCCAATACAGTTCGATTTAACAGAGACAGGGCCATTCCCCCAAAAGGAGTCATGTGACACTGGGCCCCTGGAGCAGAACCTGGCATCAGCCAGGATGGCCATCCACTGTCTTACTGCACTGCAAGCAGGGATTCCTTGCTAATTCTGTCCACCTGTGTGAGATCTGTTGTGATCTAGTAATCTTGGCATACTGTCTTAAATTCTCTCCTTTTCCAACTGGGAATTTGAATTGCAAATATTTTATTTCCCCCTGCGTACTGCATGTTCTTTTTTTGAGGGAGACTGCTTTAATATATCACTTAGTAATGTATTATAAGGCCTACATCTGGCCCTGCCCTAGAAGAATGCTTGTCAGTTGGACAATCTTAGTTCACAACTAAGTGCAGGACTTAGTGGTAGCTGAATATATCTCTTGGCAGAGAATGTCCTTTCTTTCCTGTTGTATATGGAGCAATTGACATCATGTGGGGAGATGGGTATATGCGAAATGATCTGTGCACCAAGAATGAGGTTTTGTCTATGCAATATCATTCTTCACTCCTTCTTTTGTGTAATTCTCTTTCTCTTGTTTTATGGGGATTCTATTCAGCCTATGTGGTTCAAGAGGGACTGATTTCTCTTCCCCCAGCCCTTGGTCCCAAGAGATGGATGTTTGACTTAGAGCTGATGGACCAGGATCCCCTAAGCTCACGACTACAGTTACTGGCACACAGATGAGTGGGAGACAGTTCAATCAAGCTTCTCAGGGCCTTGGAACCTCTGGATCCAGCTAAGCCTAAACAACTCTGGGGGGCTCTTCAATTAGTCCACTCTTAAAAAACCAAGATAATTTGAGTTAGGAATTATGACTTGCAACTAAGATATTTATGGCTAGTCCTCAGCTTCTTATATAGAAAATATTTCCTAACATTCAGATTAGCCAAGAATGGAAAAGACTATTTTGAGTTCCCTTTCCCTGGAGGTTATCCAGTAAGTGGATGGTAACCACATCTACGAAATGCATTCAGTCACTACCCGAAGAGAGGAAACTTAAAATCTCATCCAGAACTGTATTCAGCTCTCAGTCCATAAGCTCTAGACGATGAGTTGATCTATCAAGGCTTGATGTGACTTCTCTTAGTGCTGAGATGTATTCCTAAAGGTTAATGAAAGAGAAAGATGCTTGGGGATGGTTCTTGGGTAGACAGTCAATCCCATGTGCCTTACCAGTCAGCAGAGATTTTTGTTGAGTATCTCATATATTCTCCAAGGTCTCATTCAAATCTGATATGCCTTATCCTATGAAATAAAAATAGAACAAAATCAACTTTAAAAAATGCTTTTCCTAGTCTGTTTTGTTTAAATTATATCCTCTGGTCTATTCCATCTCTAGTGTTAGTAGATAGTTGCTCAATCCTCCTTTCTCATTAGACATTAATTTAATTTACTTTCACTTTATAAGTGGGAGATGAGTGTTGAAATTTCTCAAGCCTGATACAACTTCATAGAGCTTGAGTTATCTAATTTTGATGAGGATTACTGCCATAGAGTACAGATTTTTGTTGTGAGGCATCTGTATAAAGACATTGTAATTCTTGGAGCAACTTAGATTGCGAGAAGTTGAACATTTCCTTCTGTTACTGTTTTAAAAAATAATAGTCATAGAGCCCGTGGCTTGCGAAGTTTTATGGGAAGCCATGAAGGGAAGCTGTTGTATGAAAGGATGCTTATTAAAATCCTACATACATTATGTATGAATCTGCACTTTTTTTGACCTCCTCTCTTGGAACTATTCCAATCCAGATTACACCAGGCTAAACTCAAAGAAAATGGAAAGCCTCTTTAATTGGGGCATTAGGAAGTTTCAAAACAGCAGTTCAAGAAAGCCTCTCAAGGATTTAAATTTATCAAAATATATATGCCAGGTTCTTGTGCGAATGTCATGTTCTACCCCAAGAAAGATAGTTCCAGCCAACATGGAGCACAGCAGGCTGGCGGCCGGTGAAAAACAGGCATCACAAGCCTTATTTTAGAGTCTTTGTGGGACCAGCAAAATTAGGGACATAGTAAGTGCGTGACAGAGGGTTCTGCTTTACATTTACAAACTAGAGATTCTCCACTTCTCAGCCTTAGCAGACATAAATGAATAGGTTTAGTGTAAAGGGAAGGTAGAAGTAACATGGAAAGAGCAGATGCTTTTTTCAGGCACATTTAAAATGCTCAGAACCAGCTGGTATGGAATTCTGGAAGGAACCTTAATCTTTTGATCTGGGGAAAGGCATCTTTGCAGCTTGAAAGGCAGAGAAACAAAAAGGGGATGCCCGAAAAGGGGCTATCTTCTTTAACAGCTGAAATCTCCCATTTGGTGAGGAGGGCACGGTTGAAATCAGGCATGCAAAAATAAACGACAGAACCACCCACCTCTTCTCCTACTCAACTGTCTGAGCTAGGAGTTCGGGAGTGCTGGCACCCTGACCCTCAGAACAACTCAGAGGGGATGCAGCTATGGTCAGGGTTAATGGTGGCAGGAGAGGAAGGGCAGTGAGGGGGCCAAGACTTGCTGTATATAAATATGCCCTGCGCATGCGTGCTAAGTCATTTCAGCTGTGCCTGACTCTGTATGACCCTATGGACTGTAGCCCACCAGGCTCCTCTGTCCATGGGATTCTCCAGGCAAGAATACTGGAGTGGAATGCCATGCCCTCCTCCAGGGGATCTTCCCAACCCAGGGATCGAACCTGTGTCTCTTATGTCTCCTGAATTGGCAGGTAGGTTTTTTACCACTAGCACACATGGGAAACTGCACATCTGGGCAATAGGAAAACTTCTCTTGGAAACCTGAATAATACATAGGAGTCAAAGACAAGTATCAAATCTCTGAAAACACCACTTAGGAAAATGCATTTTAACTTTTCTGTAGATCCCAAAGTATGTTTGACCCATTTTCTAATATCATTATCTGCTCTGTAACCACTATCTGTTTAAACTTTTAGGTATAGCTCATATCTAGTTGTAGGCATGAGCATAGCAAAACAACTCTTGGAGACATTCATTCCATCTTTTTCCCTTTTTTTCTTAAGCATGACTGAAAATGCCAACTGTTCATTGTGTGAAGTAGTTGGGAAAGAAATTAATAAACCCAGTTCTGCCTTGAAGGAATTTAGTGGCAGAAACATAAATACCAAAATAATTAAGGGTTCTGGTTAAATGTTAGTGACTGACACTCCTGGTTTACCATCTCTCCTTCCCCAGACCTTATAAAACATCATAGTAAAGGAATAGAAAGATGTGGTAATCCATAAGAGCAAAAAGAATAGCAGAGATGGTGACAAGAGAGCAAATTTTTGGACAAAAATTGCAGATAGAAGAGGAATGGAAGAAGGTAATAGCCCAAAGCTCTCCTGACGGGGATGTAGAATGAAGTGAGAGATTCACCAGCAGGTTCCACAACTGACACCATAAAAAGATGCCCTTTCCATCACAGAGGACTGGAATGCAAAAGTAGGAAGTCAAGAGATACCTGGAGTAACAGGCAAGTTTGGCCTTGGGGTATAGAATGAAGCAGGGCAAAGGCTAACAGAGTTTTGCCAAGAGAACGCACTGGTCATAGCAAACACCCTCTTCCAACAAGACAAGAGAAGACTCTACACATGGACATCACCAGATGGTCAATTCTGAAATCAGATTGATTACATTCTTTTCAGCCTAAAACAGAGAAGCTCTATACAGTCAGCAAAAGCAAGACCTGGAACTGACTATGGTTCAGATAATGAATTCCGTACTGCAAAATTCACACTTAAATTGAAGAAAGTAGGGAAAACCACTAGGCCATTCAGGAATGACCTAAATCAAATCCCTTATGATTATACAGTGCAAGTGACATAGTAGATTCAAGGGTTTAGATCTGATAGAAGAGTGCCTGAAAACTAGGGATGTTGTTAACACTGTACAGGAGGCAGTGATGAGAAAACCATTGCAAAGAAAAATAAATGCAAGAAGGCATAATGGGTGTCTGAGGAGTCCTTACAAATAGCTGAGAAAAGAAGAGAAGCAAAAGGCAAAGGAGAAAGGGAAAGATATACCTAATTGAATGCAGAATTGTAGAGAATAGCAAGGAGAGAGGAGAAAGACTTCTTAAGTGATCAATGAAAAGAAATAGAGGGAAATAATAGAATGGGAAAGACTAGATATTTCTTCAAGAAAACTGGAGATACCAAGGGAACATTTCATGCAAAGATGGGCACAATTTATTGACAGAAACAGCAAAGACCTAATAGAAACAGAAGAGATTAGGAAGTGGTGGCAAAACTACACAAAGGAATTGTGCAAAAAAAGTCTTAATGACTTGATAACTATGACGGTGTGGTCACTCACCTAAAGCCAGGCATCCTGGAGTGTGAAGTCAAATGGGCCTTAAGAAGCTTTACTACAAACAAAGTTAGTGGAAGTGATGGAATTCTTACTGAGCTATTTCAAATCCTAAAAGATGATGCTGTGAAAGTGCTGCACTCCATATGCCAGCAAATTTGGAAAACTCAGCAGTGGCCACAGGACTGGAAAAGATCAGTTTCATTCCAATCCCAAAGAAGGGCAGTGCCAAAGAATGCTCAAACTTCTGCACAGTAGCCCTTGTTTCACATATCAGCAAGGTTATGCTCAAAATCCTTCAAGTTAGGCTTCAACAGTATGTGAGCCAAGAACTTCCAGATGTACAAGCTGGATTTAGAGAAGACAAGGGAACCAGAGATCAAATTGCAGACATTCATTGGATAGTAGAAAAAATAAGGGAATTCCATGAAAACATCTATTTATGCTTCGTTGACTACACTAAAGTCTTTGACTATGTGGATCACAACAAACTGGAAAATTCTTCAAGAGATGGGCATACCAGACCATCTGATCTGCTGCCTGAGAAACCTGTATGCAGGTCAAGAAGCAACAATTAGAACCAGCCATGGAACAGTGGATTGGTTCAAAATTGGGAAAGAAGTACATCAAGGCTGTATATTGTCACTCTGCTTATTTAACTTATACGCAGAGTACATCATGTGAAATGCCGGGCTGGATGACTCACAAGGAGTCAAGATTGCCAGGAAAAATATCAACAACTTTAGATATGCAGATGATACTACTCTAATGGCAGAAAGTGAAGAGAAACTAAAGAGCCTCTTGATGAAGGCAAAAAGGGAGAGTGAAACAGTTGGCTTAAAACTCAATATTCAAAATACTAAGATCATGGCATCCAGTTTCATCACTTCATTGCAAATTGATGGGGAAAAAATGGAAACAGTGGCAGATTTTATTTTGGGGGGCTCCAAAATCACTGCAGAAGGTGACTTCTGCCATGAAATTAAAAGATGCTTCTTGTAGGAAAAACTATGACAAACCTAGACAGTGGATGAAAAAGCAGAGACATCACTTTGCTGACAAAGGCCTGTATAGTCAAAGCTACAGTTTTTCCAGTAGTCACTTACACATGTGAGAGTTGAACCATAAAGAAGGCTAAGCACCAAAGAATTGATGCTTCAAATGAACTGTGGTTCTGGAGAAGACTCTTGAGAGTCCTTTGGACCTCAAGGAGAGCACACCAGTAATCCTAAAGAAAAACGACCCTGAATATTCATTCACTGGAAGGGTGGATGCTGAAGCTGAATCTCCAATACTTCGGTCAGCTGATGTGAACAGCTGACTCACTGGAAAAGACCTTGATGCTGGGGAAGATTGATCACAGAAGAGGGTGACAGAAAATGAGACAGTTGGATGGCATCATCAACTCAATGGACTTGAGTTTGAGCAAACTCCGGGAGATAGTGAAGGACAGGGAAGCCTGGCATGCTGCAGTTCATGGGGTCACAAAGAATGGGACACAACTTAGCGACTGAACAACAACTGCTGCTTTGGATTTTCAGTACTGCTAGCCTTGGATGATGGCTAATCACATCCCAAATGAATTCCATCCCTTTTAGGTACCATGGAACAGAGAGAGCAGGGAAGCAGATGAGAAAGTTCATTCATTGGTTTGCACAGCAGAAGACAACTGGCTCCATTTGTGTGTAAACTTGTAAATGGAAAGTGAACTGATTTCATCTTCCAAGTGTCCCATGATTGCAGCCAACCTTAAAAAAAAAAAAAAAAAAGACTGTGGAGAAACATGCTCTCTTGTTAGCATAAAATAATTAGCTAAGTACAAACGGGAAAGAAACCAAGTGGTGAGGGAGTTTCTGTTGTTTCCCTCCTTCCCAATTCTGGACTGCAGTTTCCAAAAGCAACAGGAAGGCAGTTTTGCCCCAAGAATTTTCAAACCACATAAACCATTCCAAGCTCCCTTTGATATGCCCCAGCCATCCAGCATTTCCCAAGAAATCAGTCCAGCTTACTTTCCTTTTAGAAGTCATGATGTGCAGCAGCTCTAAATGGAGAGGTACACAGTCAGCCCACGAGCCCATGAAAGGCTCTGACACAATAAGATAAAGGACCCATAATTTTTCTTTGAATTTTCTCCTGTGGCCCCAACCATAAAATGTGAGAATGTTGACTTATGCAACCAGGGCTGGTCAGTGGGTGGGGTTTCCATTTCTGTTTTTTTGGATAATTCAATGAGAAACAGATTAAATATTCATAGCTCTGCCCTCAGTCTCTTTTTGCAGAAGCCAAAAACTGCTAGGCTGTTTGTAGAGAAAAAAAAAAAACAATTTTGCCAAATGTTTGTGGTAAGTTTCCCAAGAGTGTGGAGGTGATCTGAGCACCAGTGTCAACTTGACATTAAAAAATATTTCTTTAATTAAGAGTTTTCTGATTAAATATCTATTGCCAGTAATTTTGGAAATCCAGAAAAATATCAAGAAGGTAGAATTGATGGTTGTTTGCTGATTGATTAATAGGATATATGTGACAATGAAAGGGGGAATTGAGTATAGTGGTTCAGATGGTAAAGAGTCTGCCTGTAATGCAGGAGACCCAGATTCAATCCTTGGGTCAGGAAGATCCCCTGGAGAAGGAAATGGCAACCCACTCCAGTATTCTTGCCTGGAAAATTCCAGGGGCAGAGAAGCGTGGTGGGCTACAGTCCATGAGGTTGCAAAGAGTCAGACATGACTGAGCAACTTTCACTTCACTTCTTCAGGTTTCTGACTCGAACCACTGAGGTAGAGAGGAACATTAGCTCTAAGAGCTATACATTAGGAAAAAGATAATAAATCATTTAGTACATTTGAACTTGTGATGTGCGAATAACATCTGAATGGTTAGCCACAGAAGGAGTGGGAGAGGCTGCTCAGAGCTCAAAGAGAGATAAGAACTGAAGACACAGATTTGGAAGTGCCTGTAAGTATATGGCATGAAAACTGTGGAAGGAGTTAAAATGGGATAATGGGAAGCGTCGAAAGGCATGCAGAGATGAACACATGGAAACAAATTCACAAAGAAGACTGGAAGAGATGTCCAGAGAAGGAAGGTGAAAACTCAGTGGGATGCAAAACAATGAAGCCAGTTGGTGTGGACAACATTTTCAAGAGATTCAGTTGTGAACAGGAGGAGCAAGATGTCAGGGGCCTGTATGCAAAACTGATTTAAGAGATAGGGTGAGACTTGCTCTATCCAATCTTTTTAAAATTGTTTATTTGTTTAATTTGGTTGTGCTGGGTCTTAGTTGCTGCATGTGGACTCTTAGTTGTGGCTTGTGGGATCTAATTCCTTGACCTGAGATTGGACCTGGGCGCCCTGTTTTGGGAGCATGGAATCTTAGCCACTGGACCACCAGGGAAGTCCCTCAGTCTTCTTTTACAACACAGAGTATGGAAACACTGTCTGTACATAGACGTATAGATACTTCTATGACATCAGGCCTTAACTTCTCATTCACATCTACTTGGAAAAAAGCACAACTTTGTCTAAATCCAACACTCTCCCTGCTGCACACCAGCACTCAGGGGGCTCAGCATTGACAGAGGAAAAACACAGGATCATACTGATGAGTTTCACTTCCATCTCATGATAATTAACCTCAATGGGTTCTTAGCATTCCCCAGCAACCCTGCACATCCTTCTGATTCATTCTCCCTTCCACGGGATTATATGAGACCTTCTCATCCCTCAACAAATCTCCAGCCCCTTCTGCTCCATCCTGAAGCTTAGCTGATGGCCTGGCTTCCTATTTCACTGGGAAAAGCCAAACAATTAGAAAAGAATTTCCACAAGCTCCAGACCACATCTCCTCACTGGCATACATACCATGGTTACTCTAGATGAACTGTCTGGGCCCCTGTCCAGCTCCCCGTCTTGAGCTCAACATCTCGTTCCACTCATCCCTGCCCCACCTCCAAGCTTTCTGGGCTTTCTTCCCTAATCAAGCGTCTAAATGGTAACGCCTGTCCACACAGGTTGACGCCCAGACCAGTGTCTGATAGCTTGGTGACTGTAGCGTGCTTGTTGTCAGCTGCATCTAATGTGACCTCTGAATATGTCCCAGGCTTATTTCCCTTGCTCCATCTTGATTTGCTTTCATTTGCTCATTTTATGCTGCAGCAGTCAGACTAGATACATAGTCTCTACCCAAGCTGTCTGGTTTCTTTCCTACGTGCCTTTACGTCTGCCGGGTCCTCTGCTTGGAATGATATTCTCTGTGCTCCACTCTCTGAGCACAACTTCCCAAACTTTCCCTCCTGTCTGGCTAATTCCACACCAAATGTAACACTGAAGGTGCGCAATTTTTACCACCAACAGTGAACACCTTTTTTGAAAAAATAATTTATTTTTTATTGAAGGATAATAGCTTTATAGAATTTTGTTTTCTGTCAAGCCTCAACGTGAGTCAACCATAGGTATACATACATCCCCTCCCTTTTGAACCTCCCTCCCATCTCCCTCCCCATCCTACCCCTCTAGGTTGACACAGAGCCCCTGTTTGAGTTTCCTGAGCCATACAGCAAATTCCCATTGCTTATCTATTTTACATGTGGTAATATAAGTTTCCATGTTACTTTTCCCATACATCTCACCCTCTGCTCCCCTCTCCCCATGTCCATAAGCCTATTCTCTTTGTTTCTCCATTGCTGCCCTTAGATAAATTCTTCAATACCATTTTTCTAGGTTCTGTATATATGCATTAGAATACAATATTTATCTTTCTCTTTCTGACTTACTTCACTCTGTATTACAGGCTCTAGGTTCATCCATCTCATTAGGACTGACTAAAATATGTTCCTTTTTATGGCTGAGTAATATTCCGTGTATCTTTATTCATTCATCTGTTGATGGACATCTAGATTGCTTCCATGTTCTAGCTATTGTAAACAGTGCTGCAATGAACAATGGGATACATGCATCTTTTTCAATTTTGGTTTCCTGAGGGTATATGCCTAGGAGTGGGATTGCTGGGTCGTATGGTGCTTTTATTCCTAGTTTTTAAAGGAATCTCCATACCATCTTCCATGGAGGCTGCATCAATTTACATTCCCACCAACAGTGCCAGATCGTTCCCTTTTCTCCACACCATCTCCAGCATTTATTGTTTGTATACTTTTTGATGATGGCCATTTGGACTGCTATGAGATGATATCTCATTGTAATTTTGAGTTCCATTTCTCTAATAATGAGTGATGTTGAGCATCTTTTCCTGTGTTTGTTAGCCATCTGTATGTCTTCTTTGGAGAAATGTCTGTCTAGGTCTTTTCCACACTTTTTGGTTGGGTTGTTTATTTTTCTGGTATTGAGTTGTATGAGCTGCTTGTATATTTTGGAAATGCATCCTTTGTCAGTTATTTCATTTGCTATTATTTTCTCCCATTTTGAGGGTTGTCTTTCCACTTTGTTTATACTTTCCTTTGCTGTGCAAAAGCTTTTAAGTTTAATCAGGTCCCATTTGTTTACTTTTGTTTTATTTCCATTACTCTAAGAGGTGGGTCATAGAGGATCTTGCTTTGATTTATGGCATAGCGTGTTCTGCCTATGTTTTCCTCGAAGAGTTTTGCAGTTTCTGGTCTTACCTTTAGGTCTTTAATCCATTTTGAGTTTATCTTTGTGTAAGGTGTTAGGAAGTGTTCTAATTTCATTCTTTTACATGTAGCTGTTCAGTCTTCCCAGCACCATTTATTGAAGAGGCTGTCTTTGCCCCCATTGTATATTCTTGCCTCCTTTGTGAAAAATAAGGTACCCATAAGTGCATGGGTTTAGGTCTGGGCTTTCTATCTTGTTCCATTGGTCTATATTTCTGCTTTTGTGTCAGGACCATACTGTCTTGATGACTGTAGCTTTGTAGTATAATCTGAAGTCAGGAAGGTTGATTCCTCCAGCCCCCTTCTTTCTCAAGACTGCTTTGGCTATTTGGGTCTTTTGTGTTTCCATATGAATTGTGAAATTTTTTGTTCTAGCTCTGTGAAAAATGCCACTGGTAATTTGATAAGGATCACATTGAATCTGTAGATTGCATTTGATAGTATAGTCATTTTCACAATATTGATTCTTCCTACCCAGGAACATGGACTCTCTCTCCATCTGTTAATGTCATCTTTGATTTCTTTCATCAGTGTCTTATAATTTTCTGTGTGCAGTTCTTTTGTCTCCTTAGTAAGATTATTCCTAGATATTTAATTATTTTTGTTGCAGTGGTGAATGGGATTGATTCCTTAATTTCTCCTTCTGATTTTTCATTGTATATTTCATTCTTAATATAAAGAAATGCAAGTGATTTCTGTGTATTGATTTTGTATCCTTAAACTTTTGCTAAATTCACTGATTAGTTCTAATAATTTTCTGATACTATCTTTAGGATTTTCTATGTACAGTATCACGTCATCTGCAGTGAGAGCTTTACTTTTTCTTTTCTGATATGGATTCCTTTTAATTCTTTCTCTTCTCTGATTGCTGTACCTAGGACTTCCAGAACTATGTTGAATAATAGGGGTGAAGATGGACACCCTTGTCTTGTTTCTAATCTTAGGGGGAATGCTTTCAGTTTGTTACCATTGAGAATAATGTTTGCCATAAGCTTATCATATGTTAAGCCTTTACTATGTTGAGGTAGGTTCCTTCTCTGCCCATTTTTTGAAGAGCTTTAATCAAAAATGGGTGTTGAATTTTGTCAAAGGCTGCTTCTGCATCTATTGAGATGATCTATGGTTTTTATCTTTCAATTTGTTAATAGGGTGTATCACATTAATTGATTTGCATATATTGAACAATCCTTGCATCCCTGGAAAAAGCCCAGCTTGATCACAGTATATGAGCTTTTTGTTGTGTTGCTGAAATCTGTTTGCTAAAATTTTGTTGAGGATTTTTGAATCTATGTTCATCAGTGATATTGGCCTGGAGTTTTCTATTTTTGTGTTGTCTTTGTCTGGTTTTGGTATCAGGGTGATGGTGGCCTCATAGAATGAGTTTGGAAGTATTCCTTCCTCTGCAATTTTTTGAAAGAGTTTTGGAAGGAAAGGCATTAGCTCTTCTCTAAATGTTTGGGAGAATTCTCCTGTGAAGTCGTCTGGTCCTGGGCTTTTGTTTTTGGGGAGATTTCTGATCACAGCTTCAATTTCAGTGCCTGTAATTGGGTTGTTCATAATTTCTATTTCTTCCTGGTTCAGTCTTGGAAGATTGAACTTTTCTAAGAATCTGTCCATTTCTTCCAGGTTATCCATTTTATTGTCATATAGTTGTTCATAATAGTTTCTTACAATCTTTTATATTTCTACATTGTCTGTTGTAACCTCTTCTTTTTCATTTCTAATTTTGTTGATTTGATTCTTCTCTGTTTTATTCTTGATGAGTCTGGCCAGAGGTTTGTCATTTTGTTTATCTTCTCAGAGAACCAGCTTTTCTTTTTTTTTTATTATTATTATTTTTTTTTCCAGTGGGATTTGTCATACATTGATATGAATCAGCCATGGATTTACATATATTCCCAATCCCAATCCCCCCTCCCACCTCCCTCTCCACCCGATTCCTCTGGGTCTTCCCAGTGCACCAGGCCCGAGCATTTGTCTCATGCATCCCACCTGGGCTGGTGATCTGTTTCACCATAGGTAGTATACATGCTGTTCTTTTGAAATATCCCACCCTCACATTCTCCCACAGAGTTCAAAAGTCTGTTCTGTATTTCTGTGTCTCTTTTTCTGTTTTGCATATAGGGTTATCATTATCACCTTTCTAAATTCCATATATATGTGTTAGTATGCTGTAATGTTCTTTATCTTTCTGGCTTACTTCACTCTGTATAATGGGCTCCAGCTTCATCCATCTCATTAGGACTGGTTCAAATGAATTCTTTTTAATGGCTGAGTAATATTCCATGGTGTATATGTACCACAGCTTCCTTATCCATTCATCTGCTGATGGGCATCTAGGTTGCTTCCATGTCCTGGCTATTATAAACAGTGCTGCGATGAACATTGGGGTGCACGTGTCTCTTTCAGATCTGGTTTCCTCAGTGTGTATGCCCAGAAGTGGGATTGCTGGGTCATATGGCAGTTCTATTTCCAGTTTTTTAAGAAATCTCCACACTGTTTTCCATAGCGGCTGTACTAGTTTGCATTCCCACCAACAGTGTAAGAGGGTTCCCTTTTCTCTACACCCTCTCCAGCATTTATTGCTTGTAGACATTTTATTAATCATTACTATTGTTTCTTTCATTTCTTTTTCATTTATTTTTGCTCAGATCTGTATGATTTCTTTCCTTCTACTAATTTTTTTTTCCTTCTTCTTTTCCCAGTTGTTCCAGGTGTAAAGTTAGGTTGTCTATTTGGTGTTTTTCTTGTTTCTTGAGATAGGATTGTATTGTTATAAACCTCCCTTAGAACTGCTTTTGCTCCACATCATAGGTTTGAGTTGTCGTGTTTTCATTGTCATTTGTTTCTAGAAATGTTTTGATTTCCCTTTTGATTTCTTCAGTAACCTGTTGGTTATTTAGAAACATGTAGTTTAATCTCCATGTGTTTGTGCTTCTTACACCTTTCTCTTATAATTGATATCTAGTCTCATAGCATTGTGGTCAGAGAAGATGCTTGATACGATTTCAATTTTCTTAAATTTACTGAATTTTGATTTGTGACCCAAGATGTGGTTTATTCTGAAAAATGTTCCATGTGCACCTGAGAAGAAGGTGTATTCTTCTGCATTTGGATGGAAGCTCTGAAGATATCAATGAGATCCTTCCCATCTAATGTATCATTTAAGACTTGTGTTTCCTTATTAATTTTCTGTTTTGATGATCTGTCCATTGGTGTGAGTGGGGTGTTAAAGTTTCCTGCTCTTATTGTGTTGCTGTCAATTTCTCCTTTTATGTCTGTTAGTGTTTGTCTTATGTATTGAGGTACTCCTACGTTGGGTGCATCAATATTTACAATTGTTATGTCTTCCTCTTGGATTGATCCCTTGATCATTATGTGGTATCCTTCCTTATCTCTTGGAATTGTCTTTATTTTAAGGTCTATTTTGTCTGATATGAAAATTGCTACTCCAGCTTTTGCTTCCCATTTGCATGGAATATATACTTTTCATCCTCTCACTTTCAGTATATATGTGTCTTTAGGTCTGAAGTGCGTTTCTTGTAGACAACATATATATGGGTCTTGTTTTTGATTCATTCAGCCAGTTTGTCTCTTTTGGTTGGAGAATTTAATCCACTTACATTTGAAGTAATTATTGATATGTATGTTCCTATTGCCATTTTCTTAATTGTTTAGGGTTGATTTTGTAGATCTTTTTTCTTCCCTTGTATTTCTTGACTATATAAATCCCTTTAACATTTATTGTAAAGCTGGTTTGGTGGTACTGAATTTTCTTAGCTTTTGCTTGTCTGAAAAGCTTTTAATTTTCCCATTAATTTTGAATGAGATCCTTGCCAGGTAAAGTAATTTTGGTTGTAAATTTTTCCTTTTCAGTACTTTAAATATATCCTGCCATTCCCTTCTGACCTGCAGAGTTTCTGCTGAAAGATCAACAGTTAAGCATATGGGGTTTCCCTTGTATGTTACTTGCTGCTTTTCCCTTGCTGCTTTTAATATTCTTTTTTAGTTTTTAGTCTTTGGTAGTTTGATTAGTACGTGTCTTGGCATGTCTCTCCTTTGATTTATCTTGTATGGGACTCTTTGTGCCTCTTGGACTTGATTGACTATCTCCTTTTCCATTTTGGGGACATTTTCAACTATAATCTCTTCAAAAACTTTCTCATACCTTTTCTTTTTCTCTTCTTCTGGGACCCCTATAATTTGAATGTTGGTGTGTTTGATATAGTCTCAGAGGTCTCTGAGACTATCCTCAGTTCTTTTAATTCTTTTTACTTTATTCTGCTCTTCAGAATTTATCTCCACCATTTTATCTTTCAGCTCACTGATTGGTTCTTCTGCTTCAGATATTCTGCTATTAATTGTTTCTAGAGTATTTTTAATTTCATTAATTGTGTCATTTGTCTCTTTATGTTTATTCTTTAATTTCTCTAGGTCTTTGTTAATTGATTCTTGCATTTTCTCCATTTGTTTTCAAGGTTTTTGATCATCTTTACTATCATTATTCTGAATTCTTTTTCAGGTAGTTTTCCTATTCTTCTTCATTTATTTGGACTTTTGTGTTTCTACTTTGTTCCTTCATTTGTGCATTATTATTCTGCCTTTTCATTTTTTTTTTTTTTAAACTCATTGTGTTTAAGGTCTCCTTTTCCCAGGCTTCGAGGTTGAATTCTTTCTTCTTTTTGGTTTCTGCCAAAGTTTGGTCCAGTGGTTTGTGTAAGCTTCATATAGGGAGAGATTTGTGCTGAATTTTTGTTGTTGTTTGCTTGTTTGTTTTTCCTCTGATGGGCAAGGCTGAGTGAGGTGGTAATCCTGTCTTCTCTTGATTGGGTGTGTATTTTTGTTTTGTTTGTTGTTTATATGAGATGTCCTGCACAGGGTGCTACTTGTGGTTACTGGGTGATGCTGGGTCTTGTCTTCAAGTGATTTCCTTTGCGTGAGTTCTCATTACTTGATACTCCCTAAGGTTAGTTCTAGAGTCTTGGAGCCAGTGCTCCGACTCCACAAGCTCAGGGCTTGACCTCTTCAGAGATTCAATGGTGGCCTGCTTGTAAATCTTTCCTCCAGGATCTTTGTTCTGAGAACTGTTCTGGATTCTGCAAATTTATCCATGCCTAGGGGACTCCAATTACCTTCATGTGCTTGTATCATGTTCAGGAAAAGCAACCTGCCAAGCAGCTGGGCCTCTCTGGTACACCCCCTCTGAGGGCCCATGCCTGGGCCTTAAGGGATCAGAATACCTTTCAGGGTGGCAGTTTATCAGAAAAGGCTCCACCAGTTGGCTGAACTCCCAGACCAGCCAGTGGAGTGGGGCTGCCATGGGCAACAGTGAGTATCTTTTGGAGAGTGAGTAAGGACAATGAATGGGAATTTAAATATATATATATATATATATATATATACATATATATATATATACATATATATATAACATATGGACACAACCTAAGTGTCTATGCATGAGTGAATCAATAAAGAAAATGTGCTATATGTGCAATGGAACATTATTAAGTCATGAAAAAGGAAATCGTGCCATTTGCAACAACAAGAGTTGTTGAATAATTTCTGAGCATCTGATGTACAGAATGTCACTGTCAATATTACATATTGTATACTTCAAATTTGCTGAGAGTAAGTCTTAGTCATTCTCAGTAGATACATGTACACAAAGTAACTATATTAGGTGATGGATTGTTAATTAACTTGATTTGGTAATTATTCCACAGTGTATACATATGTCAAATTATCACATTGTATACTTTAAATATGTATACTTAATTTGTCAATTATATTTCCATGAATTTGGAAAAAAGAAGTCTTGTTGGTAAGAATAAAGTAATAAATATATTCTCATATATATATTAAATTCTTATATTCTTGAAGTTGCCACATTTTTAAAATTTTTCATGGTAATTATGATTTAAATTATTCTCTTTTCATCCATTATCCTAATATGGAACTTATCAAATATATTGAACCTCAGAAAATATGATGTCTTATATATCTCAAGTTCTCTGTGGGATTTCTCTAAGTAATGCCATTCTTTCTGGGTATCTTTATTACTGTGTGTGTGAGTGCTCAGTTGATCAGCTGTGTCCAACTGTTTGTGACCCTATGGACTGTAGCCCACTAGGTTCCTCTGTCCATGGAATGTTCCAGGCAAGAATACTGGAGTGGGTTGCCATACCCTCCTCCAAGGGATCGTCCTGATCCAGGGATTGAACCCTTCATGTCTCTTGTGTCTCCTGCTTTGGCAGGTGGATTCTTTATCACTGCACCACCTAATCAAGTCTATAAGTCCTCTGAACTTCAGTTTCTGAGCCTGTAAAACAGGGATGATAACACTTACCTCAAAATTCTGCTGCAAGCATTAAATTAGATAAAGTGTGTACAGCACTTGACACAGTGCCCGACACACAGCTATGGCTGTGTAAGTGTTATTTCCTCCCCCACATACTCAGCAGCTAAATTATTTGTCCAAAACTCATTTGCCAATCAGTGGGCAATTTAATTTCCTCTGGCTGGAACTGTGGAAGTTATGGATACAGAAGAACCCATTAAGATCCTTTATGATCTTACTGGAAAGCCTTAAGATAAATAGAGAGGGCAAGTGAATGCTGAATTGACTGGGATGATGAAGAGTCTCAAATAGGATTTAGAGAGGAGATATATTAGAGAATCAGTGAAATTTGGCTAGAGTAGGAAAAGGTGTTACTAGAACTCACTGGGAAGCCATAGAAAAGTATACTAGAAAAGAATGAGTTTCATTTCAGGTGCCTCTTCTAAGTATTTGGTTGTGATGATGAAACGGAGCAAGACCCTGCACTCCTTGTCCCCCAAGTCCTTTACCTGCTTTTTGTCTGTGGATATACTTTAGCCAAAGAATAAGTTTAATCAGAGAAGTGAGAAAATGCAGAAACAAAGGAAAACAGCCAAAGGAGACCAAATGATAATAATGTAGTCACTAACCTTTAGTTGCTTTTCAAGGACTATAGATAATATTCTGAGCCATATCCTGTGAGCTGCCTTATAGATATTGAAACCACCACCGGGTGGTAGAAGTTAACTACACAATGACCGGAGTGTAGCTATGACATAAACTGCCTCAATTCCAAGAACTGGCCTCAAGGAAATGGGAACAAACCAACCCTGGAACCGAAGATTCACTGTGCTTACAACAATCAAGATGACATTAGTCGAACGACTGGTAACGAATTACAAGATTACTTTCAGAGCTGACTGTACTATTTCTGCCTGTAGCCCCTTCCCTTAGCCTATGAAAGCTCTTGCCCACTCCCACTGATTGTCAGTGGGTGGGGGTGGGGGGCAGTCAACCTTTGGACAGGCATCTGCACTCCCTCTTTGTTGCCAGCTTGCAAAATAAAGCAAACTTTCCTTTCCACCAACCCTGTCCCTCTTTTGGCTTTTGAGAGGCAAGCAGCTGGACCCCACTTTCAGTTATAAGAAGGACCAGCTTAGGTCATGAGAGCAAGAATGCCCTGCTTGATCACTAATATCTGCTGTGACTATGCATGCAATGGACTTTCCCAAGATGAATGCAGCCACCTACTTACCAAGACCATCCCAGAGCATCATGGGAAGGTGAAGAATGAAAATTATTCTTAGCTGCCCCCTTCAGAGGCTTTCCCTTCTTTTTTTCCTTTTGGTGCCTCAGACTTTGGCTTATCAATCACCTCGCTCTGACCGGGCTGGTTGGGCAGGACCTGCTGCATTCTGGTATCTTGGCAAGCTCACCATTACAGTTCTCACAACTTAAAAAATGTGAAAGTTCTGCCCTGTGAAGAACTAAGGTTTGCCAGTGGCCTCCAGGGAAGCACCATTATAAAATGCCTGACAGTTCCTGTCCTAAATATGCCACATTGTGAAAAATGATGGCAAGAATGTTAATCCCAAGTAGGCTTCCCTGGGGTTCCTCACATGGAATAAACTGGGTTACCTGAAGATGAATGGTGGGCCTGACATCAAATATGGAATATTCTGCCATCTTTCATCTGTCCTAACGGTCTCTCAAATTGTGATATCTTTTAGGAAGCCTCTGTGGGAAGGATCAGGCCACTTCACACACGACTAGAAGGGACCTCAAAGGTTTATCTAGCACTGAGTCACAGCAGTAAGGGAAGGATCTAAATTACTCTCTTAGAAAGTTCTAGAAGATTTTCTATTTTGATGTCTCCTTAAAAGACATCTATGTTTTGTGAGGAAGGCAGAGTTGGCTCTCTGTAATGCTCAGCAGAAAACGCGTCATGCCTTTGCTGAGGGTTGATATTAAGTGACATATGATATTAAGACATACATGTCCTATGTGTATGTCAGCTGTGAGGGTTCCTTTGCCCCCTCAAAGACAGCAATTAGCAAGCAATTTTTTCAGGAAACTCTTAGGGCTTATCAAGGTGGCATACTATATGTCACTGTTCCCAAGGGAAGCTCATAACATGAAATGGCCACTGCCTACTCCACCACCCTACTCCCCCTCCAGAAAAATTGAATTGCCATGGGAACAGACAGAAAAGAATGTCTGATGTGTTGCTGGGAGGTATGCTCAAGGATGTGAAAATACAGACTTATGAGGAGGATGTCGGGGTGCGTCTGCATTCCAGACAGACAACCAGTCCTTGCAGAGGCCTGGATGCATGACGGGGCCCAGCTTGTTTGGCAAGTCCAGAGCAAAGGGCGTGGCAAGGAAGTTGTGAGAGACGGGAGGCACAGACTTCCCACAGAAATGGGAAGCTTAGAAGCCAGTCTACTTCATCACAGTGGTAGATGGCTCTTTTCTCCTATCTCTGGCCTGTCTCCACTCCTTATATCAGCGGTACCTTCAACACTATTGTGAAGCTGCCCAGCAACCCTTGCTTATCTTTTAGTAATGGCAACCCCATTCCCCCTGGAGAATCATCCATTTCCCAGTTTCATAGGGGGAAGCTTTGTGAGCCAGGACTAGCCAATCAGAGCATGGCATCTTCTGGTTGCTGTAATAGGTTAAGGAATGAGCATGTGACTCAAGCTAGGTCCTTAAGACCTAGTGTTAGGAATTTTGTTGCATTTTTGGAAAGAGAAACACTCCACTTTTACCCCTGGGCTTCCCAAATGACACTAGTGATAAAGTACCTGCCTGCCAATGCAGGAGACATAAGAGACACAGATTCGATACCTGGGTTGGGAAGATCCCCTGGAGGAGGGCATGGCAACCCACTCCAGTATGCTTGCCTGGAGAATCCTATGGACAGAGGAGCCTGGCGGGCTGCAGTCCATAGGGTCACAAAGAGTCAGACATGACTGAAATGACTTAGCAGGCATGCATTGTCTCCTTATCCTCATTCCCTTGGATTATGTGAACTTTTAGTGATTTTTTACCACCACGTGGAGAAATGATCCTAGAATGAAACCATTATTGAGAATAACAAAGCTAAGAGGTGGTAAAATGAATCACATATCTTTTCTAAGCACCTGGATCTATTAATAGCTATACTTGTAGTCAACTCAGCTCTTTGTTTTTCACAGTGACATGAAACAATAAGCCCTTTGTACAATTAGATATGTTGCTTGCAAGCAAAGTGACTTCAGAGGCCCTAGCCTCTGTCACTTCAGTGACTCACACTGCCTTGGGATATTTATTAACTGGATTCAACTCAAGGACCTGAGTCTTGGAAATCCTTTAATTCTCCGAGGAGGACAATTATTCAAATAGGAAATGTTGGATGGACGTTGATCCAAACACCCTTAGCTTCTATGACTCCCTACACAATATAGGCTTCTTAATGAATGAATGTGCTTCCATTCATACACAGTGTTGGAAGGAGGACTGTCCTACTCTGAGGTTAGGAAGTCTAGCCTTCAATGACGAAGTCCCTCTTGAAGATTCATACAGGGCCCAGTAGCTCTAGGGGTCTTGCCACTTCCACAATGCTTATTCTCCTCTTGGTCTAAGCAGTTGATATTTAATTTACACATTCTATTTCTTGGCCTTGACATAAAATAGCACTTCCTAAAATAGGAGTTTATGCTGGAATTCTGTACCCATTGGCCAACAGTAATTATACTCAAGTCTGCTCAACCATTGTAGGTAAAGAGATTAAGAGGATTTGGAATCAACTAGACCTCAGTTCTTTTTGCCTTTTTATATTGTTCATGGGGTTCTCAAGGCAAGAATACTGAAGTGGTTTGTCATTTCCTTCTCCTGTGGACCACGTTATACAAAAAGACCTTCATGATCCAGATATCCACAGTGCTGTGATCACTCATCTAGAGCTAGACAACCTGGAATGTGAAGTCAAGTGGGCCTTAGGAAGCATCACTTCAAACAAAGCTAGTGGAGGTGATGGAATTCCAGCTGGGCTATTTCAAATCCTAAAAGATGATGCTGTGAAAGTGTTGCACTCAATATGCCAGCAAATTTGGAAAACTCAATAGTAGCCAGAGGACTGGAAAAGTTCAGTTTTCATTCCAATCCCAAAGAAGGCCAATGCCAAAAAATGTTCAAACTACTGCAGACTTGCACTCATCTCACACACTAGCAAAGTAATGCTCAAAATTCTCCAAGCCAGGCTTCAACAGTATGTGAAATGTGAATTTCCAGATGTTCAAGCTGGATTTAGAAAAGGCAGCAGAACCAGAGGTCAAATTGCCAACATCTGTTGGATCATAGAAAAAACAAGAGAATACCAGCAAAGCATCTACTTCTGCTTTATTGACTATGCCAAAGCCTTTGACTGTGTGGATCACTACAGACTGTTGAAAATTCTTAAAGAGATGGGAATACCAGACCACCTTACCTGCCTCCTGAGAAATCTGTATGCAGGTCAAGAAGCAACAGTTAGAACTAGACAAGGAACAATAGACTGGTTCCAAATTGGAGTATGTCAATTTGGAGTACTCAAAAGGAGTATGTCAAGGCTGTATATTGTCACCTTCCTTATTTAATTTATATGCAGAGTACATCACGAGAAATGCTGGGCTGGATGAAGCACAAACTGGAATCAAGATCGCCAGGAGAAATATCGACAACCTCAGATACACAGATGACACCACCCTTATGACAGAAAGTGAAGAAGAACTAAAGAGCCTCTTGATGAAAATGAAAGAGGAGAGTGAAAAAACTGGCTTAAAGCTCAACCTGCAGAAAAGAAAGATCATGGCATCTGGTCCCATCACTTCATGGCAAATAAATGGGGAAACAATGGAAACATTGACAGACTTTATTTTCCTGGGCTCCAGAATCACTGCAGATGGTGACTGCAGCCATAAAATTAAAAGACACTTTCTCCTTGGAAGAAAAGCTATGACCAACTTAGACAGCATATTAAAAAGCAGAGATAGTATTTTGCTGACAAACGTTTGTCTAGTCAAAGCTTTGGTTTTTCCAGTAGTCATGTATGGATGTGAGAGTTGGACTATAAAGAAAGCTGAGTGCCGAAGAATTGATGCTTTTGAACTGGAGAAAACTCTTGAGAGTCCCTTGGACTGAAAGGACATCAAACCAGTCAGTCCTAAAAGAAATCAGTCCTGAATATTCTTTGAAAGGACTGATGCTGAAGCTGAAACTCCAATACTTTGGCAACCTGATGCTAAGAATTGACTTATTAGAAAAGACCCTGATGCTGGGAAAGATTGAAGGCGGAAGGAGAAGGGGATGACAGAGGATGAGATGGTTGGATAGCATCACCAGCTCGATGGATATGAGTTTGAGCAAGCTCTGGGTGTTGGTAATGGACGGGGAAGCCTAGCATGCTGCAGCCCATGGGGTTGCACAGAGTCGGACATGACTGAGCAACTGAATGAGACCTCAGTTCCAGTCTGGTTTCAGCAAATTTTCACTATTTGACTCTGGACAGTTACTCCTTAGCTTTTATGAGCTTCAGTTTCTTTGTCTATAAAATGGGGCTAATAATTAACACTTAACTCAGGAATTGTTTGGACTCAATAAAATTTACTTGTCTTTCAAGTTCGCCATATTCTGACTTCCACTTACTTTTCCAATCTTCTCTCCAGTCTCCCTTCTCCACCCCGACACAAACTCAGTTGCAGCTGCACAGACTCAGTGACCACACCTGAATGTGCTTTGCACATCCATCCTTGTGACTTTGGCCCTAGTGTCTCTCATCTGGAATATTCCATTGTCCATCTTTAAGACTCAGTTCACATCTTACCTCTTCTATGAATCCTTCTTTCACAATCCTTACTTTGATCTCCTGGAGAATTTCTGGTTGAATACACTTACCATCTTTTATTGGATTTTTGCTTTTTCTCATATCTTGTGTCCCCAACTACACCACATTTAAACGTCTTCGCCCCCCTCACCCATCCAGTACCATACTGGAGTATACGGTACCATCATTGAGTATATGGTACTCAATGAATATTTGCTGAATGCTTTATCTTCTTTCTGCTTCCCCCATAGCTCAGTTGATAAAGATCTGCCTGCAGTGCAGGAGACCTGGTTTCGATCCCTGGGTAAGGAAGATCCCCTGGGGGAAGGAAATGGCAACCACTCCAGTATCCTTGCCTGGAAAATCCCATGGGCAGAGGAGACTGGTGGGCTGCAGTCCATGGGGTCGCAAAGAGTTGGGCACGACTGAGCAACTAACACTTTATCTTCTTCCTAATCACTTGTTATTGGGTAACACTGAAATCCTACTAGCAAAATTTTAAAAGAGGACCTAGCTTTCTAGCTCTCTAACTCCCACAAAAGTCTGTACAGCTGGAGTTCAGGCCTGTCTTCTGCTTTTAAATTTGCAATTGGAAACATATGGTGATTTGGAAGCCAGCCATTTTTTTCTTCTTTCTTTTTCTCCCCCCTCTCTCTAAAGAAACCTTTAAAACCTCACTAAATATGTCAAGAAACAGCAATGAAAATGTCAAAAAATTGTAATACTGCTTATTGCAAAACACACATACACACACACCCTTGCTGGTCTGTTTACAAAGTTCCAAGTTGAAAAAAACAAGTGCTAATTTTAGATTTTGGTTTTTTCCTTTAAGTCATAATAAGAAAAAAAATACAAACATCAACTGAAACCTCAGTGAACAAAACCTCTTAGTCATACCCACCAGGCACTTTCAAAAACCAATTTTCAAGAGAAAAGATTCTAATTCTTAGTTCATTGAATCATGAATCCTGCCACCCTGATGAATAGAAGGAATTGAGAGCACCACTAATGGAATCTTGTGGTCTAGCCTTGGATGGGAAAGTGAAAAATGGGAGCTATGTCTTGCATGTTGTTTTCCTCCCCTCACTGAAACCGTACAGTGCTTGACTCTATAGATCATAACCCCAAAGGGAATGACCCACTTTATTTCTCATTGACAGCAATGCCAATCTTTTGACATCTTAAAAATCATCAAAGCGATCAGTATTGAATCATGTATTGAAATCTTGACTTCCCTTGGGAGATCACCACCCACCACAAATGAGTTGTTCTTAACAAAGTTCTGACTTTCTAAATATTTTGGTAATAATAGCTCAGTTTTCACTGCAGTGATGGGAGACAGAATGGAGGAAAGAGGGTGAGTGTTTCTCAATTGTCTGGCTTTCTCCAGGGGACTGACTCCTGGGAACTGGGGTCCCCAAAGCAGTGATGTCTCCCCCAGAATATCTCAGGAGACTGACATCTTCAGGCCATTTCATTTTGTTTCCTCTGTTCCCTGATTGATTATAAGCATCAGCAAATGTTTTGAAGCCAAGGCAAACAGAACCTTCAAAAAGATGTTCATGTGTCATGTAATCACTGTCTTTTATGTCTTTATTGGAATCCGTGGGACTTCAGTGACAGATATCTATCACCAGTCAAACCACTATTCAAGAACCAGCCAAATTTCAGATTCTTTTTGAGACCTTCCTTGACCATCTCAGTCCTCCAGGAGGCTTCTCTCCTCTCAGCCCTTAGAAAAGTTGATCATCCCTCCTTTGTTATTCACTATCAGCTTCATTATTTTTCATGTGGGTAAGACATCTTTTCCCAAACAATCTGGTGGTGTCTTGTCTTATTTTAGTATGGTGTTTAAGGAAACCACCCTGCCCTAGTCATGACATTGAGCTAGTTACATAAACTCCTGTGCCTCAGTTTCTTCACCTGTAAGATGAGGATAATAATAGTATCTACTTTATAAAAATATAATGAATATTAAAGGGCTGAATGGCTGTGAAGTGCTTGAAACAGGCCTGGGAAATAGTAAACACTAAATAATGTTTATATGATCTTCCTCAGTACCTCTTACAGTAGTCTATACCATAATTTATTAGTTCATCTAAATATCTATGGTTTGATCCTTGGGTTGGGAAGATCCTCTGGAGAAGGGAAAGGCTACCCACTCCAGTATTCTGGCTTGGAGAATTCCATGGACTGTGTAGACCACGGGGTTGCAAAGAGTAGGATATGACTGAGTGACTTTCACTTTCACTTTTCACTGTGTACCTACTACATTTTAGAGACTGTTTTAGGAGCTGGCAATGCAGGGATGAAGACAACTAACGAATTCATGGAATTTACTATCTTGACAGAGAGACATGATAAACAGGGAAATACTGTAAATGATTGTTTGGAGAGGGAAATGGCAACCCACTCCAGTACTCTTGCCAGGAAAATTCCATGGATGGAAAAGCCTGGGGGGCTACAGTTCATGGGATCGCAAAGAGTCAGACACAACTGAGCAACTTCATTTTCACTTTAACTGATTGATAAACACTCAGTTATCAGATCTGGAAAAGGAGTTTCATTGATCTTCCATTAGAAAGCTTGAAGCTGTACATGGCAAATTGATTTCTGAAAGCCAAATTAAAAAGAAGACTGTAAAGAACAAAGCAAAGTGGTAAAAATTGACCAAATCTGTGCTGGATAGCACATCTCTTGACTTTACCTGCCTTCTTCCTTTAATTCTACTTTCTCAAAGTAGGCTCACTTGTCATAGCTTCCCAGAAATGTACAGTGAAATTTAATCAGTGATTCAATACCCAGAACTTTCCTTTCATTCCCCCACCACAATGTACCAGTACTATGGAATGGGATTTTAGAGGAGAATGGATACATGTATATGTTTGGCTGTCTACTTGAAACCTTTACAACATTGTTAATAAGGTATGTTCCAATATAAAATAAAAACTTTTTGAAAAGCAAATAAGAAATTTTTAAAAGTTTCCTAAAAATAAACTGAAATTTGAAAAATTAAAAAAAAGTACCAGTCCTAAAGCTCCTTTTCCAAGGCTTCCTGTTCTCTGGTTTTCAACATTGGAGCAGATTATCTCCTAAAATAGTTCAGAAATGTTTTCTAGTGGTGCTTATGTGTAAAAGAGGAAAAGGTCTGTTGTTTTTAGGCTATATTCTGGCTTTAATGATGGTTTTCTGAAAATATGGTCTCAAATCAAGAATTTGTCTCATGATAGGAATTTTACGGTAGCAGAACTAGGGGAAGACATCCTAGGGGCAGGTAGGACCTCATGATATAGACTGCAGCCTTGCCCTGGGAAGTGTATTTTTGTGCTTAATTATGATTCTCAGTACAAATCCTGGTCTGCCAATTCTTGCTCTGTGATCATCAAAAATTAACTTTTCCCTCAGCTTTCTCAGGCAGAACCCACCTGCCAATGCAGGAGACGTAAGAGATGCAGGTTTGATCCCTGGGTTGGGAAGATCCCCTGGAGGATGGCATGGCAACCCACTCTAGTATTCTTGCCTGGAGAATCCCATGGACAGAGGAGCCTGGTGGGCTACAGTCCATAGGGTCACAGAGTTGGTCATGACTGAAGTGACTTAGCACACTGCACACACAGTAAGCTTTCCTATCTGTAAAATGGAGACACTAACAATACTACCATCTTGGGTTTTTAATGAGGCTTAAATGAGTTGGTAGGCTTCCCTGGTTGTTCAATGGTAAAGAATCTGCCTGCCAATGCAGGAAACATGAGTTTGATCCCTGTGTCGGGAAGATCCCCTGGAGAAAGGAATGTCAACCCACTTCAGTATTCTTGCCTGGGAAATCCCATGGACAGAGGAGTCTGGAAGGCTACAGTCTACGGGATCAAAAAGAGCTGCACATAATTTAGTGACTAAACAACAAGATGAGTTAATACAGGTACTATGTTGGGTACAGTATTTGGTATATTTCAAGGGCATAATCCCATCTTCCAAAAATCTGCTTATGCAAGCATAAAGTCTTCGACCTAAAGAAGGGTTAATTTACACAGCTGGTCTTCAGAACAGAGCTTTTGATAGCAAATATGAATATGGTTTCTTTCCTGACCCTGGGAAGCAAATAGCTTCTTTAGGTTGGGCACCTTGTAATTGTGGGAGATGTGTGTAAGTTGATTCATAACCATAACATGTTGTGTTTTGTTTGGTGGTTTTAAAATAGTCCAAAGAAAAGAGTCTGAGCCATCAGAGGAGGTAGGTTATCAATTAGAGGATACTTTCTTTAACTGAGAGAAGTTCAAGGGAGGGGCTTATGAGAAAGAATGCTAAGGAATGCTCCTTGCCTCCCATAAAGCTGTAGTTTAGCATTATATGAGAGAGTTGACAGCCAGGGTTCAAGATAGCTCTGGAGAGAAATTAAGAAAAGATTGTGCTTTGGGTAACATGGTATGGATGGGAGTAAGAAACTTTCTTTCTCTGAAGGGCGCCTGAGAATTAACTGAAGCCCCCAGGACTGCAGCTGGGAGAAGGCTTGTTACTTTCCAGATGAGCGAGAGCCATTCTTGCCCTTCTCTGAAAGGAAACCAGAGTTTGCAGGAGTTGAGTGAGGACCTAGGCCTGCCACTCATCCTGAGATGGTTGTATTTCCTTTAACAGAGCCACCTCTCAAATTAGTTTGCACGCGCTGCTCACAGAGAGGAGATTGCAACATGAACAATGGAGTTCTGGGAGCATAACCCAACTGTGCTTTGTGTGAACGGAGTTCCCTGAAGTTGTGCAAGACAATAGGCTGTCTTTAAGTTCTTTTTCAAATTACATTGCTTGTATCGCTCCTAAGAATCAGTCAGTGCAAGAGCTATTTCGTTAGGTACATAGTGTTTGCCATGAAATGAGTTAGTACTTCTCAAAGTGTGATGTCTGGGCCACCTGCATCAGAAATCATCTGGAGTACTTTTTTAAATGCAAATTCCTGGGTCCCACTTGGGTCTTCTGACTCCATGGGAAGGAAGCCCAACAATATGTTTTCCGTAAGCACACCAGCTTATTCTAGGACACATTATAGTTTGAGGTCCAAAGAGACAGACATTGTTATCATCAGGGACGTTAGAGTGAATTAAAAACAAAATGAAGCAGAAAACATGAGTAAGACAGTTTGGCACAATTACCCCTCTTTTTTGGAAATTTAGACATTTACTCATCATAGATTTTTTTCTTAGGTCAACTCCTCCCGCTAGTTTTCGGTCACTATGGGATTTAGCAAAGTATTTCTTTCAAATGCACCCTTCTATGACCTAGAAGCTGGTATGGAGGGAAGAGAGTCATTAAAAGAGGAGGCTCCATTGCCAAGGCAGGAGTTTAGATCTACAAGAGCTTAGCCACAGGCTGACGCAGAGCAGAGCAGAAAGATTTTCCATTTCTTAAGTAGGAAATAAACAAACAAAAAAGAACAAGACTCTTTTTTAAAAGCAGCTGCTGAATGTCATGCTTAAGAATGCCCCACATTGCCCGCTCTGTGATATTGGTTCAAGGCAGAGAGCATAAGTTCCTTACATTCCTTCTCTGGTAAGGAAGGGTCAACTTCAGTCCTCGCTGGACTCTGGGTCTGTGGTGATGCTGTGATGCATCACCTAGATTCCCTTTGGGGATGACGGACTTACTCTCCCAGCTGATGGGGAGTACGGCTAGTGGAGAGCCCCAGCATCTCTGATTCCCTTATGGTGATTCCCTCTGCTAAAGAGAGCTGCCTGGCTGAAAACCATGCCCTTCTCCCGAGTGTCTCACATCCCATGATGGATCCCAGTGGAAATATTAAAGCTCAGCCTCCCTGCTCCAACTTGGGACAAAAGAAAGGTAATTCCAGCTTCAGAACTCCCCACAGGGTTGACTAAGACTTCCAGGGGGACTGAATCACAGCTCAACTTCTCCCTTCTTCAATGCTTCCTTCTCTTCCTTTCTACAGGTGTTGATTCCAATAATACTCCATAATAAACCTCCTGCATGCTAAGCTCCATCTCAGAATGTGTTTCCTGGGGAATCCATCCAAGGTTTCTCTTCTGTGTGGTCAGAGAAGGATTAGGTCAAAAGTAAGGGGGTAAAGACTTCCCTGGTGGCTCAGTGGTAAAGAATCTGCCGGCCAGTGCAGGAGACTTGGGTTCGATCCCTGATCTGGGGAGATCCCACATGCTACGGGGCCTGTGTGCCACAAGTATTGACCCTGTGTGCTAGAGCCCAGGAGCTTCAATAACTGAGTCCACAGGCTGCAGCTACTGAAATCTGAACTCCTAGAGCCAATACTCACCAGCAAGAGACGCCGCTGCAATGAGAGGTCTGTGCACCGCAAATGGAGCATCACCCCTGCTTGCCACAACTGAAGAAAAGACCTCACAGCAACAAAGACCCAGCACAGCCAGAAATAAATAAGATAAATACAATTATTTTTTAAAAAAGAGTAAACAGGTTAAAGGAACTCATTTATATTATTCTTTTCCCACAGCAGTCTCTGATCCTGGAATACCTAGCATTCAAAGTTCTTTGGTCAATGGAAGGTTCTATCCTATGAGGGAAGTTTGATTTCATTCTTAACATCAAATTATCTGAATGATATCTTTAATCACAAAAAAACCTTACCCTAAGAGACTTGCCTTATGAATTTCACCCAATCATCAAGCAAATGCCCCAGAAAAATTTAGGTATTTGTTAGGGCTACTAAATTAAAGGTGGCAGGGTTCCTTTTTACTGGGAAGAAAACATAGTTTCCATTGGTTGATTGTTCAGTTGATTGATCCATACATTCAAAAGATGTGTTTTAGATGTCTACGATGCGACAGGCACTGATGTAAGCTTTGGAAACCAAAAGTGTTGTCTTGGAGTCTGTTTTCTATGTGGGAAGAGTCAGAAAATAAATACACATGCAAATAAATAAGATGATTTGCATTAGCAATAAATGCTATGAAGATAATAAAAGAGTATGATATAACAGCAAACTATTCTGAGCAAGGTTTGGCTATAGGGAGAGGTACTTTAGACATATTCATCAATAAAGTCTAGGGTGGGGAGGCAATATTTGAGCAAAGTCCTAAGTGGGAAGATTTGGGCAGAAACAAGTGCAAAGGTGCTCAGGTGAGACTAAACTTAAAGGAAAAAAAATGCCCAAAATAGGGCAAAAATTGGGGACTAAGATGATGTCAGTGAAGAGAGCAAAGTCATGGTGAGAATTCTGGGTTTTATTTGAAGGTCAGTATGAGACTGATAAAATCTTAAGCAGAAGAGTGGTGATCTGATTTACATTTCAAAATCAGATAACCAGCTTCTGTGAGGAAGATGTATGATAAGGGAGCAAGAAAGAATCAGAGCCACCAACGAAGATAGCGTTCCAGGAGCCTGGTGTGAAATGACGGCTTGCACCACGGTAAGATCTGCAGACGTAAAGACAAGTGGGTGGGTTCAGGATGGTTTCAGAACTACAGCAGACAAGCCAGTGGTTTGGAAATAGTGTGCGAGGGAGAAAAAGTTAAAAAGAATCATGACTGTTAGGTTTTCAGCCCCAGTGACTGGGTGGGTTCTGGTGCCATTTTCTGAGATGTCAAGACTGCATTTGAATTCTCCTCTGAATGATGAATGTGTTTCGCCCTGAGCAGACACTGTCTTTTTCTGCCAGAAGCACAGACAGAGACAATTCTGGATGTTTCATCCTTATAACAGCCTCACCTGCTGCCCCAGGGGCATTGTATATACACCACAGAGAGCCAATCTGCACACTTGCCAGAATCTCTCCCCAAATTCGTTATGCTTCAGTGTTCCAGGACACTTTATTATAAATGAATAGCTAAAGGCAAAGTATAATTAGGGACAAGGGTAGTGGGGCATGCAGAGTTGGCACCACTTTGAGCGTAGCATCTCTGTCCAGGTGCCGGGTCCTTGTAACACTGGCTTTACTGCCCAGCTGCCAAGAGGTAACCCCTCCCACCACTCGTCCTGATGGGCGGGGGCAGGCAGGCCAAACAAGTAGGATAGTTTCAAGATCCCCAACTGAGTGATATGTGTGCCAATCATGGACCCAACTTTCAGCAGGCATCGATAAAGGAATAGAGAGTTAATTGATCCAGTCAGATTCAAATATTTCTTCTAAAGAGTGGCGAAAAATAGCATTTCAATTGGAATTTCATTAGATTGATGGACTAGTAGAGATTTCAGAGTCCCCAGTGTTTATTTAACATTAAGGCATTTTATCTCATGGAATTTACTACCTTCACTGTGGGAAATTTTAGGTTTTGTGGCTGCTTTTTCTTGTGGTGGTTCATAGATGTACTTTTCCTCTAGGCTAGAGTTACTGGGAATCTCTTTTCTATTTTCCTCTTACCCTTCATATTTTGTGCAGCACTGGGTTTGATTAAGTTTTCTCATGTTCCATTGGGGTTCAAGCCTGTGCATAAGACTTGGGAATATACTAATTTCATTGTTTTTTCTTTATACCCTGATACCCTTGTTTCATGCTACCCCCTGATTTTTTAAACCATTTTTCTTTTCATTTTACCTTTACATGTAAATCTTTGGGAACTGCTTAAACATAGCAGAGTTTACATCATGCATACATTTATATTCATATATGCATTCATATCACTGCTCTCAAGAATTCACTTTCTTTTCGAACCCTACAGGTCATGGGGGTCTTTCTAGCGGAAAGCCACAATTCTCAAGCTGGGCTGAGCAGCAGTATTCAGTGAAAACATATGAATTCTTATGAGAACAAATCAGATTTCCCAGCATGTCAATTTTCACTGCTGATTTTGAGGATATCAATTCATATTTTAAAAGAAATAATATAATAAAATGAAAGGTTTTCAAGAATTTTGAAAGTTTAATATAAGCCCTATTAGGGTTTGTGGGGAAAAAATATTGCTTCATTCCTCACTCCTTAAAGTTTCGTCTTACTTAGATTCTTTTATTCACAATAAAACGGAAATTTCATGATCTCCAGAGACAGAGAACAACTCTGCCCTTTACCAAAGGTGGAATTTTTTTTGGAAATGAAAGTGGTCTGGATTGCTGAACTGGCATAGTTCCTTTGGTCCTCAGAGGTGTTCAAAAAGGCTTGTCACCACCTGCCGGCCAGCACCATGGGTGTAACTGAACAATGACTTTAAAGAGCAAAGAGATTCTGACCCCTGTTTAAACTTTCTTTGAGGTAAGAGAGGTCATTTTAAATGACATCCAATCACAACTTACCATAACTCTAAAAGAAGCACACATCAGAAAATAAAGATGATTGCTGAATAAAAAAGATTTTAGCAAATAAACATTTTTGGAAATCATTTATTCCCTTTTTGTAGCTACGCTTTAAGAGAGAGATTGTCTTAGTTTGGGTTCCTCCAAAAGTCATCTCTGATGCAAGCATTTGGATGCCAGTAGTTTATTTGACCACTCCAGTACTCTTGCCTGGAAAATCCCATGGACAGAGGAGCCTGGTAGGCTGCAGTCCATGGAGTCACGAAGAGTCGGACACCACTTTCACTTTTCACTGTCATGCATTGGAGAGGGAAATAGCAACCCACTCCAGTGTTCTTGCCTGGAGAATCCCAGGGACAGGGGAGCCTGGTGGGCTGCCGTCTATGGGGTCGCACAGAGTCGGACATGACTGAAGTGACAGCAGCAGCAGCAGCAGTTTATTTGAAAGGAGATCTTGGGAAACACGTAAGAGAGTTGGGGGGTTAGGCAATGAAGACAGAAAAGCCAAAAAGGGGTATGCTAATGAGCAAGTTTCCACTAGTTCAGCTGGGGCTGACACACTGGGATTCTCTAAAGGACTGTATGTTAATTTGATTCTGCAAGAAGCAGATTTCAAGATGGAATCAGATGTACCAGAAGGAGAAAATGCAGTACCACTAGGACAGGATTTTGAGGGTACTTGATCAAGAGGACTGGAATGAGAGATTGGGAAAATAAGAATTATTGATTTGGGAACACTTCCTTGGAACCTGGGGTTTAACATCTTCAAGAACCTCAGGGAATGGGACAACCTTGCTGCTAGGTTGGCCCTCAGAAGCTTAGAGAAAAATGATCAGTGACGTACTGAGTGAAGCACCAGTGCCTGTTTTAACCTGGTCAAGGCTAGAGGAAGAAGCAAAGAGGCGTGGATGTATTTTATGAAGTTAGAAAGCCCCAGAGGATTATGCTTCTCAGAAGTGACCAGAGGACACAACTTCTATCAAGGCCATCAGGAATGTACAGGTGAAGGGGCGGCAGAACCTCTGAGAAGGGGTGGCTGTCTTCTGCGGGCCAGGGCTGATAGTAGACAGACAATCACAGAGCTTTAACAGCCGTGGGAACTATGTGGTCTCCAAATAAGAAGGGCCAGGTGGCAGCACTTAATTAACAGAAGCTAGGTCACACAGAGTCGGACACAACTGACACGATTTAGCAGCAGCAGGAGGACACTATCATGGAAGTTTGACACCCAAGGAGTTGTGGAAATATTTAAAAGAGCTTGGGATTCCTAGGGGCAAAATAGGTGGGCAGCATGCAAAGATGTTGGTAAACATATAATCAAAAACAAAAGGAAAGAAGGAAGGAAGAAAGGAAGGAAGCGAGAGAAGATGAGGGAGGGAAAGAGAGGATGAATGAATGAGTGAATAAATGAATGAATGGGAGAGCGGAAGACTTACTGACGGTGTTCACCCCAATAAAAAGTCATGACCCCAGAGCTGAACCAATTTTCATTTAGAAGCTCATTAGTTGAAGAGGAGACCAGGTCTCCAGGAAGGAATGCCCTGTGATATCATGGCAAATATAAATTTTAATGATTCTCCAAATCATCCCCCTTAGTGACTGGTGGCTATTTGTTCAGGTGACTGTACACTGAAGAAATGGAAGTGCCTAGACATTCTGAGGACTATTGGGCACAGAACCTGAACTGGTATCTATAGCTGGTGACCCAAAATACATCATGGCCCCTCTGTAAGAGTGGGGACTTAGGAGAGCCAGGTAATAAGAAGTCCTGGTTAAAATCTGACCTCCAGTGAACTCACTGGAATCAGGAGCCCACCTAGGGGTTGTTTTCCCTGTCCTGGAATGTATAATGGAAACTGATACACTGAGAAGTTGGAATAATCTCTACATTGGTCTTTGGCAGGGGTCCCTAACCCTCAGGCCATGGACCACTATTGGTCCATGTTAGAAATGGGGCTGCACAGCAAGAGGGGAGAAATGGGGTGAGCTAGTAAAGCTTCATCTGCTGCTCCCCATTGCTTCCCATCACTTGCATTACCTGCTGAACCGTCCCCACCCTCCACACCACTCCCCATCCGCAGAACAATTGTCTTCCATGAAACTGGTCCATGATGCCAAAAATGTTGGGGACCACTGGCTTGTAGGATAAGAGCTACTATGGTGGATAAAACAAACAGATACCTCTGAAACTGCCCTTGACCCTGGTCAAGACAATAAGTCAAAAACAATAACACCTCCCCAGTTGCACAGGGGGTTTGCAACCCCCTGGACTGTAGCCCTCCAGACTCTTCTGTCCATGGAATTCTCCAGGTAAGAAAACTGGAGTGGGTAGCCTTTCCCTTCTCCAGGGGATCTTCCCAACCCAGGGATCAAACCCCTAGTCTCCTGCATTGTAGGCGGATTCTTTACCATCTAAGCCACCAAGGAAGTTCATGGTAGAGATAATGCTACCATTAAATAAAGACCCAGAAGATGCAAGATAAAAGATAGTAATCATATCTGTTTCATACACCAGTCTGGCTCCTGCAGGAATCAGATGTATCCTGAAGAATGAATGACTTCACTAGCATAGTCAATTCACTGAAGGCATAACCAAGTGTTATAGAAGCCCCAATTGCAGCTGCTATGCCAGACATGTATCAGAGTTAGAGCAGTTTAATAAGCCTTCAAATCCATGGTATGTAAGATTGATTTGACAGATGTGTTGTTTTCCATTCCAATTAGAAAAGAAGATTAGAAAGACTTTGCATTCATTCATGTAGGACAGAAAACAATATTCATAAAGTCTGTTGGATCATCTGGCTGAAGGGGGAAGATTTGCCTCAGGGCTGTGTTATCTCTCCCATCCTCTGTCATCATATTTTCATAAGAGATCAGAATGACCTGAACGTCCATCCTACAGATTGTCATGGATATAATATATGGATGACCTCATGCTGTTCAGATGGGATGAGGAAAAGTTGACTAATTTGTTTGGAAGACTCATAAGCTGCAGAGGATGTGAGATAAGCCTTATGAAGATTCAGGAACACTGTCACCAGCTAAGCTTTTAGTGGTCCAGGCATAAGGAGTATAACCTCCAAAGTAAGAGGAAAATAAGTGCGTCTTCTCTCCATTACCACCACACAGACACACAGACACACAGACACACACACACACACACAAGCAGCACAATATCTGTTAGACTTCTTTGGAATAAGAAGACATAACATTCCATACCTGGGATACTGTTCTAGCCCATTTGCTGAGACAGCTTTGAGTGGGGCCCGCAGCAGGAAGGGACTCTGCAGCCAGCTCTAACAGCAATGCAAGCAGTCCAGCCACTTTCGCCATATGATAGAGAAGACTCCCTGGTGTTGGAGGTGTCTGTGGTGGGAAAAGACCTCATACAGCGTCTATGGCAGCCTCAGGGCAAGAATCACACGTCAGGCCCCTGGGATTCTGGAGGGAGGCCATGCCATCTGCAGCAGAGAATTATATGCCTTTTGAGAAACAGCATCTGGAATAGTGCCCTGGTAAAGAAAGAACACTTGGCTATGTGGTGCCAAGTGGCCATGCCACTGGAACTGTCCATTGTAAGCTGAGTCCTGTTGAACCCGCCCAGTCACAAAGTCAGATGGGCATAACGGTAGCTCCTTGGAAGATGGAAGGAGTACATTCAGGCTGAGACTGAGCAGGATCTGTGAACATGAGTAACTACACCAGTAGATAGTCCAGACTCCCATGTTACTCTCCTCAACTGCACCAACTGACTCCTATGATCATACTGGGGCAGGATATCCCACAGAAGCAGTTGATGGAGTAGGAAAAATCTCAAGCTTAGTTTACAGAAGGGTCAGTGTGGTACATGGGTACAAGCCAAAAATGGATGGCAACTCCATTATAGACATTCTAGGGGCCTTGAAAGACAGGGAAGTGGGGACTAATCGTCTCAGTGGGTGGAGCTAGGAGCAATGTATCTGGTCTTCCACTTTATGTGAAAAGAGAAATAGCCCAAAGGGAGACCGTGTGCAGATTTTTAGACAGTGGTCAATGACTTGGCTGTTTGGTCAGGGGCTTGGAATAAAAAGAATTAGAAGACTGGAGACAAGGAAGTCTGGTTAGATGCAATGGACTTGGAACAGATTATTTTTTTCATCATTATCCATCATTGAAGACACACCAAACAACTGAGTAGACAAAATGAGCAACCAAGTTGCTAGTTGATATTAGCCAGCCTTGGTTATCAGTAACTCCAGATTGGCACTTAGTACCCATTAGGGCAGTGGTTTGTAACACAGACCACTCAACAATGTGGGTACCAACTTTCCAAGACTACTAGTTCCTATTACCTCTTGATTACCAGCCTGCCAGCAAAAGTGAGCAGCTCTGAATCCTTGATATGGCCCTGTTTCTTGAGGAAGCCACCTCAGTGTGAAACTGACCACATGGGACCCTTTCATTCTGAAATGGATAGATTCAATTTCTGGGTATGGGTTTGCCATTCCAGCCCCCTGAATCTCAGCTAGCATCATTAACCAAGGCTTATGGAATGCTTATGATTTGGCAACGTGTGCCTGTATTCTATGGACAGAGGTCCTGGTGGGTCCATGGGGTCACAAAGAGTCAGACACGACGAAGTGACTGAGCACACGGAATGCTTGATCCACAGGCGTGGACACCCACACAGCAGAGTGTCCATCCAGGGTCCTCTGTCATAGCAAAGGAGACTCAGAGGCAGAGATCGAGGGCTATGTTATCATGATAGCCAGAAGGACATGATTCAGAACTAACCCACTGCGAGAAGAAAATGTTGGGGCATTTTCCACCAACCACAGTCCCTCACTGGCTCAGGGTTGCTCCTGGCCCATCAGCTCACCCTGTCCTGTTTTCAGACTGAGCATACATTCTAGCTATTCGAATGCTGTCAACAAAGAGACACACAGAAAGTGATCTGTATGCCTGAAAGCCTGTGACTTCTGAGGAAGGTCAGGGGATATGAGCAGGGCATCACAAGATGGAACACAACTTTGTATATGTTCATAAAATTTTGAAGTAATTTATTATGTTCTGGGATGGCAAATTCAGTCATATTCCAAGTTGGATGTGCAGGGGAAATATATCCATTTTTGGCTGCATACTCTTTAACTGCCTCTCCACGAGACAACCAACTGTGTAGTATTATTTTCTGTAAAAAGAACAGAAAAGTAATTCAGCCTCCCCTGTAGCAGGGTTTGCTTAGGAGGGCTTGGGAGAGGAGTAACATGCAGTTGGGAGGACCAAAGATCATTCTGTCATGAAACATGCCCTTTGGTATGGAAGTATATGAACAGGAGACACGCAAGGAGGAGACGATAAATCGTAAAATTTATCCCATCTGGTGCAAAATAAAGGTATCACCAACTCAGCTTCTCCTAGACTGGATCTCAGAAATGACTGCAGCCACTCTGACAGCCCAACTGGGGGGAAAATCATAGTGGAAAGGGAGAAACAAGATTCTTAATCTTTTGGAGCTATGAATCTACTTGCTAAAATTTTACAAAACAAATGACCATGGATCCATTTCTAGGATTCCTCCATGGGCCTTGGAGAGGGCATGTGCAATAAGGTAAGTAAATACCCTTGACTTTTAGCTTCCTCATCTTCCTCTAAACCCAACTGCTTTCTGGAGGTATATTTGACATATCCAATCTGCTCAGTTTCTTTATTCCTAGTTCAGGATCCACTTTGAGTGTTAGCCCTTTGTAAGTCTTTCCTGATCCTCAAAGTTGGGATAGATTCCTTACTAGAGGAGATTGGGCAGCATTCTGTCCTTGATGACAATATTCTGAACTTGCCTGTTCATTTTTGTGTCTTCATCTGCATTTCTCACTCTCCCTTCCCATTTCTCCAGAGGCCACAAATCTTTGAGGTCAGGACCCATGTTTTATTCATCAGGTAGCAAACAGCTTAGCATATAGGAGATGATAAAAAAATTGATGAATTAATAAATAAATGGAACCATAGCAAGAGGGACAGGTATCTATTTCAATGACTTCCTAAGAAAGAACTCATTTCTTGACAATAGGAAAAATCCTTTTAGAATACACAAAGCCCTTCTCTATGATTTTCCTTTTCCAGAGTTCCTCCCGTAACTGTTTCTGACAAGTATTCCTCTAGAGCTGCCAGTATAGAAAACTCATGATTGTCCCCAAAGAAGAATCTTTTAAATCTTAAAAAAAATTAACCACATAGCCTCTTTTATTTTCCAACCATTATGAATTACGTGGAGAAACAAATTCACCTCTGTCTGTCATCACGTAGCGTGTTTTTGAAGACTCTAAGTGTAATTAGGGAGATAGGAGAGCATAGGAATGGTGTCTATCTCTGGAATCAGTTGTTGTTCAGTTGCTCAGCCATGTCCAACTCTTTGCAACCCCATGGACTGCAGCACACCAGTCTTCCAGTCTTCCCTGTCCTACATTATCTCCCAGAGTTTGCTCAAATTCATGTCCATTGAGTCGGTGATGCCATCCAACCATCTCATCCTCTGTCATCCCCTTCTCCTCCTGCCCCCAATCCCTCCCAGCATCAGGGTCTTTTCAAATGAGTCAACTCTTCGCATCAGGTGGCCAAAGTACTGGAGCTTCAGCCTCAGCATCAGTCCTTCCAATGAATATTTAAGGTTGATTTCCTTTAGGATTGACTGGTTTGCTCTCCTTGCTGTCCAAAGAACTCTCAACAGTCTTCTCCAGCACCACAGTTGAGAGTTGAACCATAAAGAAGGCTGAACACTGAAGAACTGATGCTTCTGAACTGTGGTGCTGGAATCAGAGATTTGGATTAAAAACATGGCTTCACTGTTTACTGTCTGGCAATGGGGACTGAGAAGCTCTGGAGGAGCAAACCAAACTCAGCTCTTCTTACTAATGTTACTTTCCACTACCTGTCTGGCCATGCAAAGCTGACTATCTTTCATGCTGACCATCCTTTGTGGACATTACATTCACAAATGTCTCCAGACTGTCTTTGAAACTTTCCTTTTGTTCTTGATATATTTCCATGGTCAACAACAGCTTATGGGAGAAAGTCTATGAGAAACTTTGACTTTCAGCGACAAATATTGACATTTTGTAAACAAAGCACAAAAGGGGGAAATGTTGGTGTAGGAAAGAATTTGAAGTCAGTGGACCTGAATTTGGATCTTGATTGTGTCGCCTTAGGTACGTTTCTGAGCCCTAATTTCCTCATCTATGTAGTTTAGATAATAAAAATAACTCATTATGAAGTTGTGAAAATTGTCAAATAATGAAAGTGAACGCTGACGTATAAAATATAAAGTGCAGAAAAGAAAAAAATGTTAGCCCTGATTTCTGATGTAATATTTTGTGTTGTACATTATGTGCCCAGAAAAGCTACATGAAGGTTTATTTGGAAGTTTTCATTATTTAGAACATGTAACCATTTTGTGAGATAAAAGAAGATGTCTGATGGGTCTTGTACTGATTAAGGTCAAGATATACTCAGAAAGAGTGTCTCCAATTAATTAAAAGGAAGAAGGCCTTTGAATGATGAAAATGATTGAGTTAAATATGAAAAACAAGATGCCCTTAAAGAACAAATGAGTATACAATTTGAGGAAAAGTCTATAAGAAAAAAAAAATGAGAAAAAGAAAGATCTACTTAACTTTATCAGAAATCTGCCAAGTGGATAGATTAAATAAATGAACATTACATGTTTCTTGTTAGCCATCAATGCGGTATTTGTTGTTAATGCAATAGCACAGTAAACTTAATGTGGTTTATTTGTCTGAAAGGGAACAGCTTATCTTTTGTTTGGAACACAGAAGCAAGCTGAATCCTGACCTATGTTATTTCAGTGTCTACATGGTTTGCTCTTGAGGTTTCTGGAGCAAAAACTTAGTTACTAAATACCTGGCAGAACTGTACTGCAGGGGCTAATGAGGAAAATGGTGGAGTAAAACCTCCTGTCTGGTATCTCAGGAGACTAACTCAGAATTATCTTTGCTCTTAAAAAATATAATTCACTTCAGGAAACATTTCTTAAAACTTACTACATGTCAGTTACTGTTCTGGGGTCTGAGAATATAAAGACGCATAAAGTATATACTCCTAAATTTATTGTTAATTTCCTTCTTGCAATTTTCTATTATCCCTCTGGCCCACCCTTCTTTTATTCAGTTTCCCAGTCTGTATTTTTACCTTATGGAAGGAAGACCAGAGCTAAAAAACCAGAGCAGAGGAAGTTAGACATTGAATTTTAGAAAATGAGGTCTCAGGGGAATGGAAGGACTTGGGATAAACATCAGAAGAGCATACAGTGGAGGGAACTCCATTTAAGCTTTACCTTTCTCATTGGTTCCTCTTCCCATCCATGTCCTGTGAAGGCTATAAAAACTTTCAGAGCACAGATTGACTGATTGGTACCAACTTTATCCTGAGACTCTGCTCTGTCCCTATTGACTGACTCATATGGAGATCTTAACATCTCAGGACACAAATATACTTCTGAGTTGGAATCTGGGACATCTAGGGGAATGATGGTGAGATGGGAAATGTGGACGAGATGCTGACTGTCCCCTCAGTACCTACTGCCTCTTGCTTTCTTTTGAGGATGGACATCCACACCAACTACCCTCCATTTAACCTAGGATACATGACTGCCCAGCTCAAGAGCCAGAGCCTGTATTTTATAGATTCCCTATATCTGGATAAATCCATGTGTTTAGGATGTGAGCAGTCAAATCAGACTTTGATATGGAATTGTAACACTGGATACACTCTCAGCAAAACTTGCCCTTTCCACAGGCTATAAAATGTTAACTTGGCAAGACCCAGATCCAAGCCTGTGGCTAGAACAACTGAGGATAGCATAGCAACAAGAAAGAGGAAACCTGTATTCTTGAAGCATCTCCTCCAATTGCACTTCTCACTGTTGGACTACTACTTTCTCATTTATTTAGGCCACAGTGATTTATGGCCTTATTTTTTTAATATATAAAAATCTAGTCTTTACCCTAAAACATAAAGAAAAGCTCACTTTACTTGTACTTGCTTGGGTTATAATGAATGATACCAGCTTGAGGTCTCTTCTAGACATACTGACAATTTATTAGAGGAAAGACACAAGAGAAGCAGAGAGTCTTCTCCCGTGGCTGAAAAACACGAAGACAGGTAAGGATCAGAGATCCTGAGGGTAAAAGGCCAGCATGCGGCTGGGCTGAGCGAGACTCATTGTCTCTACCATTTTTACAGTTCTGGGCAAAGGCTGACAAATCCCTGTGGCCTGGTCTTTCTTTTCATTATTATTCTTTTCTTTCTTTTTATTTCATTAGCACTCTTCCTTCAGGCAAAAGACAATATAATTAATTCAGTATGACTGCAATCTAGGCATGCCCCATTACCGCACAAGATTATATGATTACACATGGATGTTCTGAGACAATTTTAGCCACAGAGTTGCACCCGCTCTTGTTTCACCCTTGGAAGGTAATCGAATCTCCATGTTCATGTGAAGGAGAAAAAAAGTAAAATAAAAAGAAACCCTCAGCTGTGTAAAGTGCTGAAGGTTTTACTATCCAAAACTGGATCTCAAACCTGAATGTTGTTGTTGGCAGATCATGAGAACATACTCAGTCACCAAAAAACGGGGCCTGTCTTGTGTGAAAATGTGCCATACTCCTTGTCTCCCTTTTCACCCTCTCCTGACCCCAGCATTGAACTTCATCTAGTGATACATTTGACTGGTGGCTGAAACTTTCTGCCTGATGATGTTTAGAGGCTTAATCTGGCTAAAGCTGGAGACAGACTGCTAGCCTTTGACAAGTTTTTGCTTTCAACTACAAGTAACCTCACATTTTAGCAGTCAATGGAAGGCATCGAATCCTCCATTCTCAATACAAGATTTAAAAAAATGAACTGAAGTGAAACCTAGAGGGAATAAAAGGTGTTCAAAATCTCACTCCCAATCCCGACTTGCCTGAGAATTTTGACGGGGGGATGCTAAACAAGCTACTTCCCTTGCTGCTTTCTGGGCTTACTTAAGACAAAGCAAAGTAATAAACTTTTCAAATAGAAAAGTTTCACATCAAGCTGTAAAGATAGTACAAAGTGGTCCCTCCAATCCCTCATCTATTTCTCCCACTAGTTACATCTACATTATTAGAACTAGGAAACTGACATTGATACAATGTGTGTATAGTTTAATGTCATTTTTTCAGGTGTAGTTTCATGTAACCACCACTGGGATTAAGACACAGGACCTTTCCATCATCACAAAACACCCCTTTCCAGTTACATCTACTCATCTTTCCCAACTTTCTGAAACCCTGACAGCCATTAATTTGTTCCCTATCTCTTTAATTTTATCATTTCAAAAATGTCATACAAATAGAACCACAGGCCATTTACATTTAATATAACTACTGATCTATGAGGGCTTAAGCTTGCTATTTATTTTTCTGATTTTTTTTTTATTTCTATTTTTAATTTCTCTTCTTTCTCCTGCCTTCCTATGGGTTACTGGAACAAATTTTAGAATTCCCTTTTGATTTATCTACAGTATTTTTGGATATATTTCTTTGTATAGATTTTTTAAATGATGCCTGTAGCATTATACTATGCGCATATAACTTGTCGCAGCTGACTGATGTCAACATTTTACTTGTTTGAATAAAGTGTAGAAATATTACCTTCCTTTAACTCCCTTTTCCTCCTTGGATTAACAATTTAAGTATTTTTTTAATATATATATTGAACACCACATCAATGTGATAATTTTTGTTTCAGTCATCAAATATAAATTAGAAAACTCAACAGAAGAAAGTTTATTGAATTTATCCATATTTTAAATCTTTCTGTTGTTGCTTATTTCTTCTTGTGTCCAGACATATGAATATTTTAATCTTTTTTTTTCTTTCCTGTTTCAAGACCTTTCTTTAGCCATTCTTTTAGGATAGATCTGTGGTGAAAATTCTCTTAGATTTTCCTTATCTGAGAAAGTCTTGATTTCTCATTCATTTCCAAAGAATATTCTCCCTAGATATAAAATTCTGGGTTTACAATTCTTCTGTTTCAGTACTTGAAGACTATTGTGCCACTTTCTTCCATCCTCAATGGTTTCTGATGAGAAATCCATTATCATTGAAATAGTTTTTCCCCTACAGGTTATGTATCATTTCTCTATGGGTGCTTTTAATACTCTTTCCTTGTCTTCAGCATTCAGAAGTTTGAGTTAATCCATACCGTCTTACGGATTTCTTTAAATGCATCCTGTTTAGTGTTTGTTCAGCTTATTGAATATGTAAGTTTATGTTTTTTGCCAAATTTGTGAAATTTTCAGTCATTCTTTTGTTTCAATATCTTAATTTTGTTAAGTTAGCCTGTTAGGTTTTTTCCTATGAGTTGGAACTTTTTATTTATTTTTTACTATTTTGAGATATAATTGACATAAAACATTGTGTAACTTTAAGTTGCTATTGTTGTTGTTTAGTCACTAAGTCATGTCTGACTCTTTGTGACTCCATGGATTGTAGCCTGCCAGGCTTCTCTGTTCATGGGATTTCCCCGGCAAGAATACTGGAGTGGGTTGCCATTTCCTTCTCCAGGGGATCTTCCTGACCCAGGGATTGAGTCCACGTTTCCTGTATTGGTGGTGGGTTCTTTACCACTGAGCCACCCAATTTTAAGATGTATAGCCAGTTGATTTGATGCACTTATATATCACACTATGATTACGACCGTAGTGTGATCATTATTTCTTTGAATAGCTTTTCATCCCTGTGTCTTTACTGCCCTCCTCGTGTCTAAAAACACAAATGCTAGATCTCCCAGGTCTCTCAAGTCTTTTGATCCTCTCTCTGGATATTTCCCTTCTGTAGTTCAGACTGAGTATTTTATATTGTCTTCAACTCCATTGTTTCTTTCCTTCATCCTCTCCTTTCTGCTATTGAGCCCATTTGTTGTTTTTATTGTATTTTGCAATTTAAAATTTTCTGTTTGGTTCTTTTATGTATCTTTTGTTTCTTTACTGATATTTTCTGTTTCTTCATTTGTTTCAAGCATGTTCATAACTCCTCACTGAAGCATTTTTAGGATATCTTCTTTAGTATTCTATTCAGATAATCCCAACATCTATTTTACCTTGGCGTTGGTGGAGGTTGAATACTTTTTCTCCTTTAAGTTGATGTTTTCCTGGGTTTTGATATGTATGAGTATTTTTCTTATTGAAATCTGGACATTTTGAGTATTTGTCACGGAAGTCTGCATCTTCTTTAAATCTTCTGCTGTAATAGGCATCGTCTGTCACTACTCTGGCAGAAGAAGGTGGGAACACTCATCTTTACTGCCATTGGAAGTGAAAGTCCAAGTTCCCCCCTTGGCCTCCTCTGTCATTGCCTCTGCAGGAAGAGGTAGGAGAGCCTTATTACCCCTGGATGCGGTCCTCCAGTGGGCTTCTATGCGGAGCACATTTTCACCAGATGGGTTTGGAAGTCCTGGCTCCCCACTCTGTCTTCTCTGACACCACTGGGCAGGAGGTGGGGTTAAGAACTTTGTTGTAACTTTGTTATCCAAGCTAGTGGGGCTGTAAATAACCAAGCCAGGTTCCCCATTCAGCCTTGGCTAATGCAGGGGAGGCTGTGGGAGAATCATTTTTCTCTAAAAGTTTTCTGTCTTGCTAGGGTGCCCCAATCCTGATCTTTGGCTTGAGACAGCAGGCTTTTGTTGGAGCTTTTGTTATTTCTCCTACAGACATTTCCAGGCTGCTGGGCCCTTCAGCTTGGTGTCTGGGACATGTGAGGCACAAAGAAAGCCCAAAAAACTCACTGCCATGGTCCAAGGTGCCCAGCAAGATTGTCTTCATCACTCTATCTTTGAGTCTTTTTGTATTTGTTTTATATACAATGTCCAGGGTTTGGAACTATACTTAGCAGGAGGAAAAGAGAAGTGTATCTACCCACTCACTTGTATTCACCCTTAGTTTTTCTATAGCTAATGATAACAATGATGGCTGCCTTGTTTTGAGTTGTATGTACATAACTAGCTCCATTTAATTCATTTGATTCTCACAGTAATCCTACAAGGAAAGCATAATAGTTATGCTTTTCATTTCATACACAAAGAAACTGAAACTCAGAAATAATCATGTAACCCTTTAGAACAGGGTCTAGCACATATACTAATAAAGGCTATGGAAAATAGTAATAATAATAAATTATTTTGGAGTTGTTCATGTGTCTGAAGGACACAACTCTCAAGTGGAGACTTAGAACTCCAATACAGGACAAGTTAACCTGGTGCTCATAAACTCTAGGTTGTAATTTCTCTGAATCTAAGTGCAACCATTTAGATTAAGCCATTTCTGCTGCATCCCAATTTATATCTTTAGCCCTCTCCCTATTTCACTTCCACTATTTTCTTCTCTTTACCTTCTCTATAGCTACAGTTTCCAAATTTCTCTCCATTTATAGTTTTAAAATAAAATAACTAACTTGCCTATACTTATATAAAAGGTTGAAGAGGTGATATTATATTTATTCCATTTAATATTTATTTAAAACCACAGAATAACTAATAGGAAGGTATTATCACTCTACTTCAAAGCTGAAGTTCAGAGGAGTTCAGGGACTGGCTCAAGGTCACAAAGTTAGGGAGTGGTTGAGATAGGACTCCACCTCAGTGCTTCTTCCACCACCTGATGCTGCATCTGCACCCACAGGACACTTTCACATCCTCCATGTAGCTCTGTCTGCTCATAGTTTACCTCCCTGTGAACCACCTAGCAGAAGGTAAAGGACTTCGAGGAGAGGAGAAGGGCACCTCCAGCAAATGAAGAGGTGCCTCGATACTTATAGATCTCCTCTAAGGACCGTTGGCCCATGAAGACATGTTGGAATTACTGCCATATGATAACACACTTTTCTTCATCTAGTGAAGAATGGGATGGGTGGGAGCATGGAGGAAAAATAGATGGTTTCGAAACAAGTTGTCCACACAGGGGACTCCAGCAATGCATTCTAGTCAACAGAAGATAAACAAAGCCAGAGACAGTGAAGATCCAGAACGGGGGGTTAGAAGGATGTTTAAAAAGGCATATTTGTTAGCTGTGTGCTCAGTTGTTTCAGTCATGTCCAACTCTCTGCAATCCTGTGGACATTAGCCCATCAGGCTCCTCTGTCCATGGGATTCTCCAGGCAAGAGTACTGGAGTGGGTTGCCATGCCATCCTCCTGGGGATCTTCCTGACCCAGGGATCAAACCTGGGTCTCCTGCATCTCCTGTATTGCCAGGCAGGTTCTTTACCACTAGTACCACCTGGGAAACCCATATTTGCTAGGTATTAGTTACCGAAATCCAGTGTGTGGTATTTGTGTGTGTGTGAGAAAGAAAGATAGTTAAAGAACAGAGGGGGGATTACTAATGACAGTGATGCTGCCTAGGTTTCTAATCTGAAAACTGGATGGGTCATTCTGTTCACAATTGAGGTCAAGGAAAAACAGTTTCAAGGTGGATAGAGGGCATGGTGGAACACTAAAGAGAGGGCAAGGAAAATAAAGATTGTATCAAAGTAATTGGATTTGAAAATTAAGAGGTGATTAATGGCTTAGAACAACCCCTGCCATAGGTGAAGACAGGAGCAAACAGCATAGTGGGGTGGGATGTGCACATTGAGAACTCACTTGGAAGCTGGGAGAAAATCTTCCTGCAGTGACCCTGTGGCATGCTGTTGGGATTTGGAATCTGAAGATCCGACTTTGAAACCTGGAGCTTCTTCCTTGCTGTGTGACCTTTGGAAATCTCCTTGCCCATCTGAGTCTTGTTTCCTAAAGATGAGCAACAGTTTGTTCTCTTCAATTTCCCACAATCTATTTCCTGACAGTGTGTCTCAGGATAAACCATGTCACGAAACTGAGGCTTTTCTTCCAGCTCTCTTCAATGAATCCATGCACCCAACAATGGCAGCTTCTAGTCCAGATGAACTGGGATTGATGTGACTCTTGATTAAATTGTGGTTAAATGCCGTGACAGTAGATGGAGTTTTCTGTAACTCTATTATGGTTATACATGGAGAGACTGCAAATAATATAGCCTTATTTCTGATTGGCCCCTGCTAGATGTTAAACCTTGTCACTCAATAAGTCAATGCACATAATTAGTAGATGTGATGTATTTTTTACTTTTGCATCTTTAAAAAAAAATTGAAAAGCCTTTGTGATTCCTTCCAAAGATGTTAAATTAATGTAATGTCTCTTACATCACATTTTCTTACACAGTAAACATTTATTGAGTACTGGCAATGTGCCAAACCCTGTGGATAATAAGAAATTACTTTATCTTGTGAAGAAATATAAGATCAGCTCCCATTAACTTCAGGCCAACATACTGCACTCTGAAGAGACTATATTTTGTCTTTCCTCCATAGCCTTGTTTCAAGGATAATAAAACTTGCCACCTTGCCATCTGGATCACCACCTTAGACTTAATTATCCCCATTTTAACAGATGAGAAACCTAGCTTTAAAAACATAGCAAAACAAATCTAAATGCCCACTCTAGAGCTAAGTATAGTAGCTGCTAAATAAACGTGTGATCATCCTGCAACAGGGGTCTTCACTATTTTAAGCTCAGTAGGGAACCAAGTGCCCAAGTGTGCTCTCACCACAGATATGCAAATAAGTGAAAACCAGCAACCATGCAAAAAGAGTTTCCTGGACTGTCCTATATCTCTGTCCTATTTTTTCCATTTGTTCACTTATTCATACATTTACTTATTCAGCAATGAGAACAAGCTAGTCACTACTGTAGTTCACATGTCTGTTACTCCACATGCATTATGACTACAAATGTACATCCTGACTGTACGTACAAGCCTCTAACTTCTGGCTGCCAACACATAACTGCAAACAATAGTAGGCACACCTAACGAAACTGTGTCAGTAGACAGCAGGCCTGAGATACCCTGGAATCCTCTGAATGACTTGGGTAATTAATACTTGGGTAATTACTTGGGTAATAGAAGAAGATCCATGTTGCTAATTAGATCCTGGTCTATTACATCCTCAGAGTATCAGACTTTTTCTTTAGGATCTCAAGTGCTGTAGAAGGCTCTTCTCCCTCTCCTTGGGAGCCGCACATCAGGGTACCTCCAAAGTGTCACCCCTTTGCAAGGGTCTGGCAACCCGTATTGGAACCTGAAGTAAGAGGAAAAAAAATCTGTGATACTGATTTTGTCTTTCTTTATGTTTAAGGCTGGGTTTGGGCAGACATTAACTAGATTCTGAATTTAAGATGCCTCCTTAAATTTGTACCCAAAGTTGGTGCCTCACTTGCCTCACCCTTGTCCCCACCTTGCCCTTCTGCAAGAGGATTAAAAAGGATTTGGGCCACATGAGCACAGGAAATGGCACTGTTCCAAACCTGTTCTCGAACTGAGCCTCGCAGTCTAGTTTGCATAGGAGATAAACTCCATCTTGGCTCATTCTTTGCTCAATGTGCTCAACCTTCAGAAATATATATTCCTCTCCTTTGAGTTTCAAAACCCCTCTTAATCGTTATAGATAGAGATTGATATTGTCCAGAGGGAATAATGTCAAATGGCCTCACTGGTTTAAGTATTGAGAAAATAAATCTTGACAATTAATGTGCGGCACTGGCTTCTAGAGGCTGGCTAGAGGCAGATCTACGCAAAGATGCCATCCTAGGAAGAACTAACTCTTTCTAAGGCTTTGCGACTATGACATTCCTTTAAGAAGCAACATCCAAACATGTTGAAATGTCCACCTGGAACCCCCAATAATTTCTTCCCGTCCTCCCTGGAAGTGACCCAATGTCTTTCTGGGTCTGCTACACAACCAACAGCTGAGCATGGGATGAAAGGCTTTTTCATCCTAGGCTCAGTTTTCCTCTTAATGCTACAAAACAACAGACCAACAGAACCCTGAAAGGGGGCCCCTTTTTTTGTGAGTTTCCATCTACCCAGAAAACAGGAAAGTTGGCTCACAGACTGCTTGCCTGCGTGCACTAAGTCACTTCAGTCGTGTCAGACCCTAGGGACAGTAGCTCCCCCAGGCTCCTCTGCCCATGGGATTCTCCAGGCGAGAATACTGGAGTGGCTTGCCATGCCCTCCTCCAAAGGATCTTCCCAACCCAGGGGATTCTCCCAATCCAGGAATCGAACCTACATCTCCTGTGTCTCCAGCATTGCAGGTGGATTTGTGGCCTTCTGAGCCATCTGGGAAGCCCAATTATTGGAGAGAAGAGATCTGAATTTTCTAATCAGTGATCAATTATCACACCAGTGGGAAGATGGGTGGACAGAAGAATTTCAAAGATACTTCAAAATTCCCAACTGTATCAGAAAATTTGCTTTTAAAATAATTCTCTCCATTTTGCCCAGTTCCTTGTTGGATCTGATGACAGGTAGCACAAGAAAATTGATTGATTTGGACTTCACCTTCCCAACATGAAGACGCCCTTGGAACATTTCCACCTCTCAGTTCTTACACTCAGGTCTCAATTAAAAAACTAAGTCCTTTATGAATGATTCCTCAATCAAACCTCATTTGAATTATTTCCCCCTTCCTTAGTGCTCACATAGCACTTTTGTTTGATATGCTAAAACATTTATTTCTGCTTTGGTTTATGGTTCTATTTTACCACTTTTTAACAGCTGAACTTAGGCAATTTGTTTAATCCCTCTACCTCAGTTTTCTTATTCATAAGTGGGGAAAACAATTATTTTGTCAAGTTATTGTGAGGAATCTGGACTCAAATTATTCATCATCAGTCTCCAAGTCTGCCTTGGAGATGTTAACTTCTTTACACACAGTTTATGAAGCTGTGAAATGGAAATAAAGGTTGCATCTCCCACGGAAGTTTCTATGAAAATTCAGAGATAAAGCATGTTTTAAAAAAGTAATTATTAACATTTTATTGTCTGTTGTTTTCTTGATTAGATTGTATACTCTTAAAGGAAAGAAGTCTCATTTCCTTCATCTTCTTATCACCTATAGATAATCTTAGCTCGTGGTTGATAAGTGTTTGAAATATGCTGAATATTTTCTGTACTTCTACCTCAATAAGTTTATATTAACTGTAAGGCCTTTACCATGTTCAGCTTTGTACGGGAAATTATTTATCTTCTCTTTGGTGATGTGCTTTATGCAAAAGAGGTACTCAGAAAATACCACTTAAATAAATGGAACAATATCAATGAATTCAAGGGTACTTCACAACACAGCACCATAAAATCTTTCCTGATAACTCACTGAAATGCTATATTTAAGATCAACAAGTTAAATTCCCCCTTTTGAAAAGTGATACTTAAAAAAAAATTTTCTTGCAATCACCAAATGAGCCAGTCACGAACAGAAACCTTTTTCTGTCTAACACGGACGTATGTCCTTATGCTGCACTGACAGGCCGTGTGCACGCTGCGTCTTTGAATGCCGTAGTCCTGCCCTCTCTGCCCAAGGAAACAAAGCAGGCAGTTAGAAACAGGTTTCTCTTTGTTTCAGATGATGTCATTCAGGTCCAGCACGAAGGATCTGCTGTCTGTTCTCATTTTTTCTGCTCTGAGGGGCTCTCTTTGCTCCCCTTGACACTGGCACGACAGAACAGGCTGAGGACTGGGAGGGAGATTGAAGAGGCTGATACACCACCAGCTCTAAAAACACATGACAGCAGAAAGCTGGGCTATTACTAATGCTGATCAGCTAACAGGCAATGCAATCAAAACCTTCAATTACACCTGGGTGATTTAATCAACTCCCTGTCAAATTCGGGCTGGAACTCCTCTGGTACTGTACAAATACAGTAATTACCATGCCAGCTTGCAGTAGGATATCATTTCAGTGGATTAGAAAACACATTCTGTTGTCAATTACCAACAGTCAATTTATAGGCCCTGAAATAAGCAATACTTTTTAATTGCTGCCTTTGTGTCATTATCACAAAATTACTTCTGTTATGAGGCATTAAATCATGTCGGTTAATGTTGGGAGTGGGGCAGGGGGGAAATTCAAAAGTTTTCTCTCTGTTCTTTCCTGATAAAATGGGAATAGAAGCATAAAACTTGGATCCTGCTGTGTTGGATTTTGAAAGAAGAAGCAACAAGAAGCCCCAGAGATTCTCAACTGTGCAGACAATCATAAGCAAATCCGTAAGCTACATGAGTGGATCAGAGAGTCGGAAACCAGAAGTTAGATTTACTTTGCCCTGTGTGTTTTCTCTACCACTGGTCTCATTTGTCTCCCATTTGCCTATCTTCCAAGCTTCATTTTGTAGAGGTATTTCTTTTGAGGATATGTTCCAGTCGATACCAGATGAGGCCACTGTCAGGAGAGATCTTCAGACTTAAGAGATTTAAACTTTTCTATTGTATCCAACTCCTCCCAAGCCCATTTGCCCAGGCTAAAGAGTAACAGCCATTCGGCTTTGCCAGGTCCCCTAAGCTCTGCCCTCTGATTCTTCTTGTCTCCTACAAAGGGAACATCTGGCACACACTTGCTCACTTTCTCCACCTACCCCTTTCTGGCCTCCAGCCTCCACAAAGCTCGCCTGAGTTAGTTCTAAAAGGAGGCAGTTTTGGCCATCTGTGTGTCTTCTTTGTAGAAATGTCTGTTTAGATCTTCTGCCCATATGTTGATAGTCAAAAGGCATACGAAAAGATGGTCAGTGTCACTAAACTACAATGAGGTATTGCCTCTCACTGGTTAGAAGGGCCATCATCAAAAAATCTACAAATAATAATAAATAATAAATGCTGGAGAGGATGTTGCTGTTTTCATTATTATTGTTAATAGCAATTTTATTGCACTTATCATATTCCAGGCTCCTCTGTCCATGGGATTCTCCAGGCAAGAATACTAGAGTGGGTTGCAATGCCTTCCTCCGGGGGTCTTCCTGATCCAGGGATGGAACCCATGTCTCTTCTGCATTGGCAGGTGGGTTCTTTACCACCAGCACCACCAGGGAAGCCCACGGTATACTAGGTTATGCTATATTTACTATATCATGCTATACTACAACTATCCTATTGGAGAAGGAAATGGTAACCCACTCCAGTACTCTTGCCTGGAAAATCCCATGGACGGAGGAGCCTGGTAGGCTACAGCCCATGGGGTTGCAAAGAGTCGGGCACAACCAAGCTACTTCACTTCACTCACTTCACTCACTTCATACTTTATCACTGGAGAAGGAAATGGCAGCCCACTCCAGTGTTCTCGCCTGGAGAATCCCATGGACAGAGGAGCCTGGTGGGCCATGGTCCACGGGGTCGCAGAGAGTCAGACATGGCTGAAGTGACTGAGCACGCACGCACAACTATCCTATATTATATTATACCATTAGAGAAGGAAATGGCACTTTGCTCCAGTATCTTTGCCTAGGAAATCCCAAGGTCAGAGGAGCCTGGTGGGCTACAGTCCATGGGGTTGCAAAGGATAGACTAGACTGAGCCACTAACACCTTCACTTTCCTACTATACTCTGCTATACCACCTCCAGTCATGTTCTCTCTGTTAAGATTCAGATCTAAATTCCCAACTTCTTACCATACATCACCACTTGGACAAGGTTACAGCCACCTCAAAATCTACAGGTCCCAAGTTGAAGATATCATTATATTGATCCCACCCTCCAAACTGCCTATTTTTCCATCCCTCCTATTTCCTAGAATGAATATCTCCCTCTACCTAGTTGTCCAAGTCAAAAACCTGGGCATAATCCTTTGCCAACCTCTCTCACTTGAATAATTGCTATTATTTCCAAGAGGTATTTCTGATCTGTTCATGTCACTTTCAGTTACACACTGATACTTCCCCAGCCACTCTCTGCTCCTGGTCTGTCAGTGATCCTATTACTTCTCTGTCTTCAGGGGCTCAAAATTATGATCAACATAAACTCATAATTTAAAGCCCTTGCAGACCAATTTAGTTACTAAAAAAAAAAAAAAAAAAAAGATTTTACCCTGTCTTCCAGCTTCTGCATCAACTTCTTAGTTTGGTACCGCATATGTCTACCACGTGTTCTTGGGTTTCCCTTGTGGCTCAGCTGGTAAACAGTCCGCCCGCAATGCAGGAGACCTGGGTTTAATCCCTTGGTTGGGAAGATCCCCTGGAGAAGCTACCCACTCCAGCATTCTGGCCCAGAGAATTCCATGGATTGTATAGTCCACGGGGTTGCAAAGAGTCGGACATGAGTGAGCGACTTTCACTTCCACTTTTCATGTCTCTCAGGGGACTTTCTAGGTGCTGCTAGTGGTAGAGAATCCACCTGCAATGTAGGAGACACAGGAGAGGTGGGTTTGATCCCTGGGTCAGAAAGATCCCCTGGAGGAGGGCATGAAAACCCACTCCAGTATTCTTGTCTGGATAATCCCATGAACAAGGAGACTTGCAGGCTCCATAGGGTCACATGGAGTTGAACACAGCTGAAGCAACTTAGCACACATGCATGACCCTCAGGATCATATCATTCTCTTCATGGTCTGCTTTCCTTTCCTACAGGCAGGAAGCACTCGGGGAAGTAGAAAGCTACCATCCACAGGAATCTCAGCTAATTTTTCAACTTATTCAGGCACTATCCAACTGAAAAGTAGGAAATTGAAAGATTAAAGTCAAAGAATGGATTGTAGGATTTTAAACCTGGAGAAGACCATATAGTTCATCTTAACAATTTCCCTTTTTTTCCAAAGGAGAAACAATATCACTAAAGTCAGTGTAGGGTGAAGTGTGTTAGTCACCCAGTTGTGTCCGACTCGTTAAGACCTCAAGGACTATATAGCCTGGCAGGCTCCTCTGTCCATAGGATTCTCCAGGCACCAATACTGGAGTGGGTTGCCATTTCCTTCTCCAAGTATAAGGTAAAAGTGACAGATAAAGACACAAAAGATGTCAAATTTCACAAAAACAGTATGAATATATACATAATAAAGAAATTATAGTAAGTTTTACCATCCTGCAGTTCACACTCCAGGATCTGCTTTTGGGACACACCTTCTTTCATTAAAGGCATAGAGCTCTGTCTGGAATATTATTTCTGGGTTCTATCCATGAAAAGTGTCAGTTCCCAAATGGTATTCCTTGAGATACACTTTGGAAAGAGACAAAAATCTCTCCTGTGGTTAGATATTGTTGTAAAAGTGGCCTATAGCATCCTTTTCTGAGAAAGACATCATGAATATTGATATGTTGAAGACTGTTAGAAATTGTGCTATAGAAAAGAAGTTTAACTTTTCAAAAGTCAGAGTTCTCAGACTCACTGAGCATGGATCTCACTTTGGTTTTGGAGTCTCATACTAATCAAAATCTCACAAAATTGAAATTAAGTAGACTGTGATGATTTAGTTAACTAGTCATATTTCAAGCTCTCAATAACTATATGTGGGCTAGTGGTCATTGTATTGGGCAACACAGATTTAGTAATTAAGCCAAATAATCTAGTTAGATGATAAAATAACACTGTTTTGCTTGCTACTATCTCCACATAGCAAGTTTGCTTATTTATAGTTCTTTCAGTGCCATATCCCACAGAATGAATCATCATGGAGGATGGTTCAGACAGTGGGCCATGTTGGAAATATTTGGGATAGAGACTGTGGGTGAATTTTCAATTCTACCAGATAGGTCCTCAGCAAACATATGGGTCTGGACATCCCAGCATGGCTTATTTATGTTAGAAAAATAGCATCTCACTTGCCCACACCAATTTCTGCAGTCTGCCCTTGTTACTGGTTGTGCAAATAGCTGACTCCATCAGTCATGTTAACATCATGCCAGGGAGCTGGCAAAAGCAAAACATGCTACTCCTTGCCCCAGGATGATGGAGTTAGATTTGTCACTGTGGCCCCTGGCCAATTCTGTGAACGATGCCCTTGAAAGAATGCCTCCCTATAGGGAAGGAATGAGAGAGAACGAAAATAAATAGCACTAGGTGGACTCATAAAACTTGTCAAAATCTTTCGAGCATGGTATATGTGATGATTCATGGGGTTTGCAAAGCATTAAAAGAGTCAAACAAGAAACACCATGCAGAGCAGCCATTCCATAGCTTCAGAAACCTGTGTGGTAACGTAATGCCAATGTGGGCAGCATAGTTGGGGGACAATATGCTCCTCACTCCCCACTGCCACAGCTCACACTGTTTCAAGACAGGGCAGTGCTCATCAGTGAAAGTTATTGGTTCCACCTTATTCTTTCTCCAGAAACAAAGACCTTATAAACTCCCTCTGGAAATCTGTTGAGAAATTGTTTGCTCAAATTTCTCTCCCTGTGGATGGAGACCATTTCTCTCATGCAGTCCTCAGTAGGGGGGAGCAGGGAGTGAGGTTACAGAAGAGAAGCCCTGATTCATCCGCCCACTTATTCTAACCCTTCACAGTTTCAGAGACAGTTGTGATAAAGCAATTTTCCATGTGTCGTCTCCTTTCTGTGATTTGAATGTTAACCACTTCATCCATAATACGGCTAAAATTCACTGCCTTTCCATTCTCTGCATGTTCTCACTCAATGTGATACCTTCACCTTTCTGATCTGTGACCAGTCACTGCACATAATTAGTAATAACCAATGGGGATAAACTAGGAAACAAAAATAACAAATAAACATAAAAAACAAGACTGAGATGATTCCTGGAGAAAAGGATTCATCAGCCCCTGAATTCAGCCTAATCAGCTGCTAGGGGAAGACATCACTTTGATGTTTTCCAGGGCTGTCTTCCAGGCTGTCCAGGGCTGCCAGAAGGAGAGATTATTCATATACAACTACATGCTTGACTAGAGTATGTGCTGGTACCCTGGGTACAAGCTTGAGTCCTGCCTACAACCTAGTCCCCCTACTCCAAATGATCCTCTGTGTTGTCACAGAAAAAAAAAGATTTTCTAGTTTGCTTTGCATAAGTGTTTACAGCATGCCTACAATATGCCAGGCACTGTGGTAGGAGCTGGAGAGAAAATGATGAACAAAACAAAGTCCTTGCTCTTGATTGTATCTTAGCAAAAGAGACAAAAAGTAGGAGTCACAGATACACATGGGGACATACTAGAGGATTAGATCTATGGGAGAGAGGATCAGGAAAAGTTTTCTCAAAGAAACAGTGATTCAGCGGAGATCTGAAGGTGGAGAATTAAGCAAAGGGGAAAGGGATTCATGGAAGAGGAAACAAAGTGTACAAAGACCCTGTGGTGGGTTGTAGTGTGTTGTGATCATGGGAGATCAGTGAGGCCCACATGCTCCAAGTGGGGATGAGAGATTTAAGATAAGACTAAAGAGATAGGTGGGGGCCAGACATTGCAAATCTTTAAAATCAATGCTGAAAACTTTCTTCTTTATCTCATGAGTAATGAAGAACCTCTGAAGTGTTTTAGGCAACGGGAAGCCAGTGAAATACTTTCAGCTAAAATAGAAATTAATCATGCCCCTTTTCAGCTCAAAACTGCTAGTGACTTATCATAGCATACAGAATAATTTACACCTTCTACGGTAGTATTAAAATCCTCTGTGTTTGGTCTCCAGCCTTTTTTCCTGCCTCTTTCTCCCCTGTACTTTCTTCCTGATCCCTAACACAACGGACCTCAGTCTCAATCACGCTCTTCTCTGAATTTGTCATATGTATTGTGGATGTCTGTCTGTGCCTTTGCTCACGCTGTCTCTTCAGCCAGCAAGGAGGATTCTGCGTGCTCTCTGGAGGCAAGAACACCCTATTTAATGTACGTTCTTAGGGCCTAAAGTAGAGCCAGCCAATGGAATCTCAGTAAATGCTTGTGGAATGGGTGAATGAATGAATGCCTTTAGTGCTTATTCATCTGCTGAAATTCTGCCCAGTGTTTAAAAGACCTTAATCCAAATTTAACCTCTTTCATGAAATCTTATCTGATCTCCCAGTTGGAATGAATTGTTTTTACCTTGTTCTTACCCCAGGCCATTGCTTATGCTGGTTGCATCACTGTCTTTTTTTTTTTTTTAATTATGTGCTCTATCAAAAAGGAGATGCCAGGAAACACAATCTGCATGCCCACTTCAAGAACTCTGAGAAGTCAAGGCATACACTTTGAATGAGGGTCTCTCAGATCACTTGAGAGAGAACAGCATGGCTTAGGGACTTTGGAACTAGCAGACAGATCCTTTGACATGAATGTTGTGGTTCAGTTGCTAAGTCATATCTTACTCTTTGTGACCCCGTGAACTGCAGCATCCCAAATTTCCCTGTCCTTCATTATCTCCAGGAGTTTTCTCCAACTCATGTCCATTGAGTCGGTGATGCCATCCAACCATCTCATCCTCTGTCATCCTTTTCTCCTCACGCCTTCAATCTTTTCCAGCATCTGGGTCTTTTCCAATGAGTCAGCTCTATGCATCAGGTGGCCAAAGTATTGGAGTTTCAGTTTGACATTAGGTTGTGTCTAACCTAACTAGTCTCCTTAACCTTGACCCAAACAGTGTTTGCTGAGACTAAGATACATCAGACTGCATTGGATAGGTTGGGTGGATGACACTGCCAACAATCTGTTTGCATTAGATTGTTAGTGGTCTCCAATCTTTTTGGCACCAGGGATCAGTTTTGTGGGAGACAATTCTTCCATAGACTGGGTGGGGGAGAGAGGCATGATCTGGGGATGATTCAAATGCATTACATTTATTGTGTACTTTATTTCTATTATTGTTATGTTCCGGTTCAGTTCAGCCACTCAGTCATGTCCAACTGTTTGTGACTGCAGCATGCCAGGCCTCCCTGTCCATCACCAACTCCCGGAGCTTGCTCAAACTCATGTCCATTAAGTCGGTGATGCGATCCAGCCATCTCATCCTCTGTCATCCCCTTCTCCTCCCACCTTCCCTCTTTCCCAGCATCAGGGTCTTTTCCAATGAATCAGTTCTTCACATTAGATGGCCAAAGTACTGGAGTTTCAGCTTTAGCATCAGTCTTTCTGGGACTGATTTCCTTTAGGATTTAACTGGTTTGATCTCCTTGCAGTCCAAGGAACTCTCAAGAGTCTTCTCCAACACCACACTTCAAAAGCATCAATTGTTGTGTCTGCTCCACTTCAAATCACCAGGCATTAGATCAAGAGGTTGGGGACTCTTGCATTAGAGATAATGAGAGAATTAACCTAAGAGAGAAATCAGACTGTCAAACTTCAGCCCTAGAAGAAATTGTCCTTCTTCTCCATTCATAGGGTCATATTTCTTCTAATAATTTGTCTTCTAGTCCAGTCTCTATGGCTCCTTTTTGAGTCCTATGGTGGTGAAAGGAGATGTCAGAGGTTAGCAAAATATAGTTCAGTTCAGTTCAGTCACTCAGTCGTGTCTGACTCTTCATGACCCCATGGACCACAGCATGCCAGTCCTCTCTGTCCATCACCAACTGCCAGAGTTTATTCAAGCTCATGTCCATTGAGCCAGTGATGCCATCCAACCATCTCATCCTCTGTCGTCCCCTTCTCCTCCTGTCCCCAATCCCTCCCAGCATCGGGTTCTTTTCAAATGAGTCAGCCCTTCACATCAGGTGGCCAAAGTATTGGAGTTTCGGCTTCAACATCAGTCCTTCCAATGAGCACCCAGGACTGATCTCCTTTAGGATGGACTGGTTGGATCTCCTTGCAGTCCAAGGGACTCTCAAGAGTCTTCCCCAACACCACAGTTCAAAAAAGCATCAATTCTTCTGCACTCAGCTTTCTTTATAGTCCCACTCTCACATCCATACATGACTACTGGAAAAAACCATAGCCTTGACCAGACGGACCTTTGTTAGCAAAGTAATGTTTCTGCTTTTTAATATGCTCTCTAGGTTGGTCATAACTTTCTTTCCAAGGAGCAATCATCTTTTAACTTCATGGCTGCAATCACCATCTGCAGTGGTTTTGGAGTCCCCCCAAAATAAAGTCTGACACTGCTTCCACTGTTTCCTCATCTATTTCCCATGAAGTGATGGGACCAGATGCCATGGTCTTAGTTTTCTGAATGTTGAGCTTTAAACCAACTTTTTCACTGTCCTCTTTCACTTTCATCAGGAGGCTCTTTAGTTCTAGGAAGAGTAATTTCTTACGACTGTCCTTATTACCAGGAGAAAAGGTCTAAGACAGGATGCTGAGGCTGAGGGTGATTTTGGTGTTGGGGCACAGGCAACAACCTTGTGGGACTGGAGTTAAATTTCTTTGATTGTTACTTTGGGCCTGATAGGAACCTTGGTTTCTCCCATGATCAATGTGCGTTGGGGAAAATAAGTTATGTATTGCTCTTGGATATTTGATGGATATTCCCTCCACCAGAGGAGCCACCTCATCTCATCAAGGTAAGGAAGTCTGCACAGTCCAAATATCTATAAACCTGACAGCTCTCATCTGAGCAAGACCCCAATCAACCTCTACAGAGTACCCTCTGACCCTTACCCTTCAATAATAACAGATCCCCTGAAGGAGGTTTTTGCAGTTTTCCTTAAACCATTCTGAAAGCTGTGGCCAGCACATGGCCTCAGGTCAGCCTCTCTCTCACTTTAGTTCCCCTTTGTCCCCAGCAGCTACCTGCAAAGCAGCAAAGAAAAATGCTTTCCGCAACCACTATCCACCTAAGAGCCACTCCCTCCAGACACTGTCAATGTCCCCGTCTCAAGGTGCGGGAGTTGATGGCATCCACAGCCAAGAAGAGTGATGGGAGGAGACAGAAGATGCTCCTTCCAGAATCAGTGCCGCAATTTGTTGCCTGGGCCTCAAAACAACTGTACTTGAACTTAGTTTCAAGGTGAAATTTCTCTTGAACAGTCAAGTCAGTTTCTTTTTCTGGCTTCTCCCCACATGAGGCTCAGAAGCACCCATAAGTAACCAAGGAAAACTCCTTTTGGGAGGGCCGCTACATTGAATCCACTAGCAATGTGGCTAATTACTCCTTAGATTATTTCTTCTAGGTGTTTAAAACAATAGAACTATGAATTGTTCTAGATTACATGACATAAAAATGGAAGGAAAATGCTCTATGAAATTCCTTTCCCTAGTAGAGAATTTCATGGTCAGGTCATCATTAGGATCTAATGGTGGAGTTACACTACGTGTTTTTAAGGTGACTAGGGTTGTCCACCTGTGTCCAGGCCTCTTCATACATTGAAAGTGTACTTACACATACACATGCACATACACGCACACCACCTTGCCTTCAACACAGGAAGAAAATGGGCATTAGTCTATTTCCTTAATACTCTGCATCCTTTTTCTTTCCTCTGATATATGAAAGAGTGGCCCTTTTTGCAGACATCTAAACAGAGGAGCCTGGCAGGCTCTAGAGTCCACGGGGTCACAAAGAGCTGGACATGACTGAATAATAATTCTTTTTAAAGAAAGAGATTACTTTTTAAAAAACAACAAAAAAACACCACAGTTGCTTTAGAAAACAGTCTTGGCACTTCTTCAAATGCAAGCATAAAGCTACCATAAGACCCACCAATTCCACTCGAACAAGTTTTATATTTTTGATTGCACAAAGCATGTATTAGCATGGTTATATTATATTAGCATGGTTGCACAAAACAGAGATAAGCAGATAGTGGAGTAAACATGTGTTGGGGAGTGGTACTTTTTAGTTCCTAATGATCCATATCGGATACTTTGCACCTCATTGTGCTTATGTGTAGGAGTGAGTGGGGACATGGGGTAGCTGGAGGTAGTCCATAGAGCTTTGTTACATTATTACAGTTAAGGAATGGGTTAGGGTGACTAAAAGTTAGGCAGATGTGGCTCAGTACAAAAGGCACTCTTTCGTATCCTTCAGAGTGTTTGGGGATTATATATGATGGTAAAATTATATACATTGGTAAAATCCCAGAACTTTGCCTGGCATAAGGCAAGGACTCAGTGGACATCAGTCCCCTTTCCCTTCTAATCTTCTCTCTTTTATAGATAGACTTTATCTACATCACAGCATTTCCATTCTGTTCACTTTTTCAACTCCCCATACTTCAAGGCCTCTGGGATTACTTTTTCCTGTAAAAAAAAAAATAGCTATTAAGAAAAAAGATATCATACTAATTCACATCTGAATGTAAATGTATGAATATATACTACCCATGCTCCCTCTCTTGGACAGAATTTTAAGCCCTACATCAAACTGTAGAATAGAGGATTAAATCAGACTTTTCAGGAGTCAGAATGAAATTGGAGATGTTATTGTGGAAAGAAAAAGACTCTTCCTCCCTGTTCCTAAATTATGCCAGTTTAATTGTTTGCCTCTTCCTCCACACATAAGAGAGAGATTCTTCTGTGTGGTGGGTTTGGGTGTTTATGTGTGCATTCCATTTGGGGACGAGGCCTAGACACCACTGCTTGACATACAGCTGAAAAGCATGTGGTATGCATCTCCTTTTAGAAGCTAATAAATAGCTTGGCCACAATCCTTCTTCCTATGGAAAGAAATATCACAGAGCCCTTCCATCCATCCTGGTGCCAAGTAGAAAGAAGAACAACTTAGAATTCTTTCATTAAAATAGTCTGGAAATCCAAAATAAGAATTTTTCACATTTCCTGTGGTTTCAACATATCAATCTTCTAAATAGTGAACTTTCCTCAAATTAAGATTGGAGTCATTTTTTCAGCGAACTTTTGTACAACTCCAGAGCATATTTGTAAAAGTTTTGAAAACCACTATTATCTTAGCAGCTTTCTTCAAAATTTCTTCTCTGGAAAGGAACTGGTTTTATACAGAAAAGCACCTTAGGAAGTCCTGGGTGTTGAAAGGTTGAAAGTATGGTGCTCTGTGGGCACACATAAGCAGGAGACAATCCAAAGGAGAAGAGGAAGAAGAAAAAAAGAATGAAAGAAAAAGCAAGAAAGGGAGCTTGATAAATTTCCACTAGGAATGAGTAGGATAGGGGACAAGAGACAGGAAGCCCATCAGCTTGGGGGGAGGCTGTTGCCCAAGCTGGAATGTATCTAAAGCACATCTTCAAAGACAGATTTGGCTAATAAGCAAATGGTGCCTATGTCGCTTTATGGGCTTCCCATATGTCTCAGTAGTCAAGAATCTGCTTACCAATACAGGATACACAGGAGATGTGGGTTCGATCCCTGGATCAGGAAGATCCCCCTGGGGGAGGAAATGGCAACCCACTCCAGTACTCCTGCCTGGAAAATCTCATGGACTGACGAGCCTGGCGGGCTACAGTCCATGGGGTCTCCGAGTCAGACATGACTGAGCGACTGAGCACATACACATGCATGTTGCTTTCTAATTACTTCTCTGCTTTTACAAATCTCCAAAAAAGGGCCATGAGAGCAGAGTTTTGTAAGCATCAGGGATTGTTCCATACCTAGTTCAAAAGAGGGTCAGCTTAAAATTCATGGAATTAATTGAAATTCAGTGTAAATTGCTCAGTTCAAAGGTTATCATGGGCATGTAAGTCCCCTGGGGATTTGCAGAAATCTTGGGAAGGATTGGACTTTCCACAGAATGCAAATGGGGAAATCGAGTCAGTCATATCTACATTACCTAAGTCATATCTTAAGTTGTCATTTCAGTTACAAATCTCTTGTGCAGATGAGGCCCACATGTGATGTTCTGAGCTTCCTGGCTCATCATTTGCATTTTCAGACTGACTCTCAGTGAGTCAGTCTCAAGGAGGCTCTTGGGAAGGCCATGTGATTTTTTGAAAATAGTCCCTTTTATATATACTGGAAAGGTGTGCCTTTGAATGCATTTCTATGAATAAAATATATTTTTCCAAAGCTCCTGAGGTTGGGGAATGGTTCTCTTTCTCTGACTCCTTTCAACTTTGCACATAACAGAACAATTCAGGACTTGTCTTCTTCACAGTACAAATCCCTGAATGAAGATTGATTTGAAGAGAGTGGGGGAGGGAAGACAGTAAAAAGAGAACTGGATACTAACTTATTCTTGCTTTCAAGATAAAAAGGCTCTACTCATCATCCCCCAAAATTCCACGGGGAATTGAAAAGGGGGAGAGAAACAAGATCATATTGTTAGCACAGAGCTGTTCGCAAAAGTCATATCATGGGGCCACATTCACATGATGGCTGAATATTGAAGAAAAATATCCCAAGAGATTCCATAGGGTGTGGAAGCAGGCCAAAAACTTGACTTATTTTTTTCTCCCCCTGTGAGACCTTTTAAACATTTTAAAAACAGGCCCGGGAAGAGAGTTAGCACATCTTGAAAAGATACCATGATATCTAGATCCAAAAAATTCATCCACAGTTCTCTGTGACTATTTCTGTCTTCTTATTCAGGACTTTGGGGTCTTAAATATGACACAGATCCAACTTTAGGGAGGTGTTCAAGACCCAGTGTGCATGAGTCCCTGTTAGCCTGTTCCTCTCCCTAAGTCAGAGTGTGCTGTGATGTGTGTGCCTTGCTTTTCACAGCTCAAGAAAGGACAGATGAAAACCCAGGATCAAATAGAACTGAATCTGGCTAGGCAGCAGCTAACTGATAACAGATGATTTGTGCTCAGAGGTCACACCTACTGGGACCAGATGATGGTGATGGTGACAATGTCCACAGTTTTTTGAGTGTTTACTCCAGGCACTACCAAAAAGCCTTAAAATGTATGGTTTCATCAAATTCTCACCATAATCCTAGGAGGTAGCTGTTATCATTTCCATTGTTAAGATGAAGACTGAGGCTCAAGTTTAAATAAATTGTTTAAGATGTTAAGCTAGTTAGTAAATAAGCCTGAAATTTGAATTCAAGAGTGTCTGGCTTGACCACTGTGCTACACTTCAAGGAACCGTTGACTGAAACCACCCCCCCTTGGCCAAGCACGATAATAATCCTTTGCACGAGTTGTCTCACAACAGGAGGTCCCAGTAAGAAACATGATGCTGCCACAGAAAACTAACTGGGATAATTTGGGAGGGGCCAAACGGAGGGCTTCCCGGGGGGCTCAGGTGGTAAGTAATCTGCCTGCAATGCAGGAAACCCAGGTTCAATCCCGGAATCAGGAAGATCCTCTGGAGAAAGAAATAGCAACCCACTCCAGTATTCTTGCCCAGAGAACCCCATGGTCAGAGGGGCCTGGTGGGCTACAGTCCATGGGGTGGCAAAGAGTCAGACACGGCTGAGTGATTAACACACCAGAAAGGAGGGAGGAGTTGCCAGCCCTTAATGTGCCCTGCCAACCTCCGCAGAGCTCTCAGTCTGGAATCCATCTTGGCTGAGAGATGTGCCCACCACCAAGAATGGCCTTGAGTCAGGCCAGATATGAGCATAAGCAAGAGGATTGGCCAGAGACAACCCGGAAATTAACTCCATCACCATACAACCTGACAGTGCATGTCATGTGACCGAGCAGTTCTCTTAGTCACATGAGCAGTTCTCACTGCTGCATCCACCCAGGTGCCCCTTTCCAAAAAAGTCTTTTGCTGTCAGTACAAGAGTCTCCTTGGTCAATTCCTTTCCCACTGTTAGACAAGAACCCACTCTTGGGCTCTCGGGCTCCTTTCCAGCAACAACAGTGCCTCTCTATTAGTATCCTGAATGGTGGTTCCTAGTGGAAAGCGAAGTAAGTTTCTGTCTCAACAGAGGGATGCAATAAATAAGGAAAGAACCAGTAATTCCCCTTTCCACCAAGATCCCTCCTCACAGAGGACCAAGGATTCTCTTATCTCCATTTATGACTTTTCATCAAAACCAGCTCTCAAGTAAAAGTTTAGTTTACTCAGTCAAATTATGCAAGCTACAATAAAAATGATTAACTGACTCATGATGAGGTTTGGAATTTCTATGAGGAGCAAAATCTTGAGCCCAGCAAATTAATCTGAAGCAGCAGATTTTTCAGACTTAAGTAGAATTAAAATGTTTTCCAATTGGAATATGGGGAGAAGGAAGGATTTTTTTCTCCCCATCAAATTAACTCAATCAATGCATTTTTCATGCACCCATTCTGAGATGGAAACCTTTAAAAATATTGGTAGGCCCACTCTGAGCTTTCAGTGGACCTACTATAAAAGTTGCCCAACTTGTTTGCCAAAAGGCAAAAATTATTTCAGATACATCTGGATACTGTTCAGCCCCACAACCTCTCCAAAACAGCTTTTGAAATCTATTAGAAGGCGTGAAAAATGATCTTTGGGATATTTGGGAATTTGTCTTGCAGATTTCCTCCCCAAACATCCTGAAGGGGGTGGGGAAATGGTTTAGTCATCTAGAGTTCTTATGCCCTTGGAATTCTAGTATTTTGGGGGGATTTTAAAGAAATTTTTTAGATATTTGTTTTAGATTTCTTTCAAGATCAGAAACCAAATGAAATTGGAAAGTTTTGAAATACTATTTGCAATCTATTCTGTATGTCTTGACCAGGCTGAAAGAACTTTGCTTGCAAAATTGCTATATTTCTTTTTCTTCCAGGTTTTTTAGTGACTTGTTTAGTTTGAGGTCATCAGCCAGAGAGGAGGTAAATGCCCTGTGGACTTAATATGCAAAGGATGCTTGCTTTTGTTCTTTATCTCCTCAACCTCCAGAGAAATCTCCAACCTAAAAGAAAACAAAAGAAAAAAAAGACGATTTTTGTGGGGTAAGATAAAATGACTGTGAATTCCTAATGCTTTCAAGAAAATTTAGGTTCAATATATTTGTTTAGAAGTTAAAACTTAGAACATTGGTTGTACCATTCCACTGCTTTGTAAATAACTTTAATCCACTTTCCAACTCTTCTGGTTATTCTAAATTTATGTTCCTGTATTTCAAGGCCCATCATTTTCATGAGTCACCCAGTCATGTAGAGTGCAAGTGTTTAAAGGCTGGGATCAAGCCAAACACTTTCTGGGTTCTTCAATGCCTTCATAGACCGCTCTAGTCAGTATGGTAATCACTGTCTTATTTCCCTGTGGGACAATCCGTAAAGGTGGGGTAAGGAGGGACAGTAACTAACATATACTGAAAATCTGTTCTGTGCCAAGCATACTGCTTCACACCTTAAACTTCAATCCTCACCAAAACCTTATATGGTAAATATTATTAATCATATTTTTCAAGTGAGGAAGCTAAATCTTAGAGGGTTGATATAAATAGCTGAAGGACATAAATGCTAAGGTAAGGTCAAGGTTAAATACGGGTCTTTATCTCCTAAACTTTGCTCATCCTACCCCAACACATAGCTTCCCCAAGCTGCAGAGCCTCAGCAAAAGTCAGATTCAGGAAAAAATGAATCATAGGAAAGGCCTCTGCCTGGTCATGATCTTCATATTTTTCAAGACCCAGCTAGCTAACGATGCCCAGAGTATGTGTCAACCTAGCCCTGCCTTGGTATAATGTTTCTGGGCTTATTTACAATATGGAGTTCATTCCTGACTCATGAGCTGACTCTGGGCTGTGTTCTCCAGGCTGGAGTTACCTCTGGCCCCATGGAGTCTCTACTCCTTCTTTTAAGGAGTGAACTTGTGTTCACTGGATATTGACTCCTTCTAAATGAAGTCTAGTAAATTTTTTTCCTAAAACCAGTAATTGAAAAATCCATTAGCTGCTCAAGATTTGGGAAGAGAATTCTTCTATTACCTAACTGGAGTTCAAGTAATACAAGCTAGAAAATAATAATAAACAAATGATAGCAACCAAAGCTACTGAATGCTCAACTTTCTTTAGTCTACTATTTACAATAACCAAAAAGGAATCAGCAACACTACATTCAAATTACTAGCAGAATGCCCTGTAATTATGCCGATTGCATGTAAAATTTTTGGCTGCTACAGGGCAGAAGTTGGGGTGAGATGATATCAATAATTCAGTTAAAAATTAATAGTTATTTTAAGCTAGCACACACATGGCAGGTGACAGGGGAGAGGAGAAAGAACTAGTTTTAATTTAGTTCCTTCCATGATCTATGAATTTTGCTAGGCATGTTCAAAATAAGTAAATATATTATTTACATATATGTATATATTATTCTTACATTCTCATAAAAATCACATAAGGTAGGTGCTATGGCTCTCACTTATAGAAGACATAGATGCTCACAATACTTTTTAACTAACTTATTCTGCTGTGAGTCCAATCACTTAAAGCTCTGTTGATATCATATAGCTTTGAGTTAAAAAACAAAAACCAAAAAACAGCCCAGAAGGTACTATCCTTACACAAATTCCTGAAAGAGATAAATTGAAGACAAAATTCTCCTTCTGACTTCTAATTCAGGATCATGGAATGAGCATATGTGTTTATTGCCTCTTTTTACTAAGAATCCATTAGACGATTTTTTTTTCTAATTTATCTATTTTTAAATGAAGGAAAATTGCTTTATAGAATTTTGTTGTTTTCTTGCAAATCAAAACCTCAATGAGGTACTATTACACACCAGTCAGAATGGCTACTATCCAAAAGTCTATAAGCAATAAATGCTGGAGAGGGTGTGGAGAAAAGGAAACCCTCTTACACTGTTGGTGGGAATGCAAACTAGTACAGCCACTATGGAGAACAGTGTGGAGATTCCTTAAAAAACTGGAAATAGAACTGCCATACGACCCAGCAATCCCACTCCTGGGCATACACACCGTGGAAACTAGAACTGAAAGAGACACGTGCACCCCAATGTTCATTGCAGCACTGTTTATAATTGCCAGGACATGGAAGCAACCTAGATGCCCATCAGCAGACGAATGGATAAGGAAGCTGTGGTACATATACTCCATGAAATATTACTCAGCCATTAAAAAGAATTCATTTGAATCAGTGCTAATGAGATGGATGAAACTGGAGCCCATTATACAGAGTGAAGTAAGCCAGAAAGATAAAGACCAATACAGTATACTAACGCATATATATGGAATTTTAAAAGATGGTAACAATAACCCTACATGCAAAACAGAAAAAGAGACACAGATGTACAGAACAGACTTTTAGACTCTGTGGGAGAAGGCGAGGGTGGGATGTTCAGAGAGAACAGCATTGAAACAAGTATACTATCAAGGGTGAAACAGATCACCAGCCCAGGTTGGATGCATGAGACAAGTGCTCAGGGCTGGTGCACTGGGAAGACCCAGAGGGATGGGATGGGGAGGGAGGTGGGAGGGGAGATCAGGATGGGGAACACATGCAAATCCATGGCTGATTCATGTCAATGTATGGCAAAAACCACTACAATATTGTAAAGTAATTAGCCTCCAATGAATAAAAATAAATGGAAAAAAAAAAAAAGATACACAGTTTTCATTCCAATCCCTAAGAAAGGCAATGCCAAAGAATACTCAAACTATCACACAATTGTACTCATCTCACATGCTAGTAAAGTGATGCTCAAAATTCTCCAAGCCAGGCTTTAGCAATACATGAACCGTGAACTTCCAGATGTTCAAGCTGGTTTTAGAAAAGGCAGAGGAACCAGAGATCAAATTGCCAACATCCGCTGGATCATCAAAAAAGCAAGAGAGTTCCAGAAAAACATCTATTTCTGCTTTATTGACTATGCCAAAGCCTTTGACTGTGTGGATCACAATAAACTGTGAAAAATTCTGAAAGATATGGGAATACCAGACCACCTGACCTGCCTCTTGAGACATCTGTGTGCAGGTCAGGAAGCAACAGTTAGAACTGGACATGGAACAACAGACTGGTTCCAAACAGAAAAATGAGTATGTCAAGGCTGTATATTGTTACTCTGCTTATTTAACTTATATGCAGAGTACATCATGAGAAACGCTGTGCTGGAAGAAGCACAAGCTGGAATCAAGACTGCTGGGAGAAATATCAATAACCTCAGATATGCAGATGACACCACTCTGATGGCAGAAAGTGAAGAAGAACTAAAGAACCTCTTGACGAAAGTGAAAGAGGAGAGTGAACAAGTTGGCTTAAAGCTCAACATTCAGAAAACTAAGATCATGGCATCTGGTCCCATCACTTCTTGGTGAATAGATGGGGGAACAGTGGCTGACTTTATTTTTGGGGGCTCCAAAACCACTGCAGATGGTGATTGCAGCCATGAAATTAAAAGACGCTTACTCGTTGGAAGGAAAGTTATGACCAACCTAGGCAGCATATTAAAAAGCAGAGACATTACTTTGTCAACAAAGGTTCGTCTAGTCAAGGCTATGGTTTTTCCAGTAGTCATGTATGGATGTGAGAGTTGGACTATAAAGAAAGCTGAGTGCCGAAGAATTGATGCTTTTGAACTGGAGAAAACTCTTGAGAGTCCCTTGGACTGAAAGGACATCAAACCAGTCAGTCCTAAAAGAAATCAGTCCTGAATATTCTTTGAAAGGACTGATGCTGAAGCTGAAACTCCAATACTTTGGCCACCTGATGCAAAGAATTGACTCATTGGAAAAGACCCTGATGCTGGGAAGGATTGAGGGCAGGAGGAGAAGGGGATGACAGAGGATGAGATGGTTGGATGGCATCGCAGACTCAGTGTACATGGGTTTGGGTAAACTCTGGCAGTTGGTGGTGGACAGGGAGGCCTGGTGTGCTGTGGTTCATGGGTGGCAAAGAGTCGGACACGACTGAGCGACTGAACTGAACTGAAAGATACACAGATGGTACCAATTTTAACTACAAATAATATCAAGGTATCAGTCAAACTAGAATTAACTTACTTAGGAAAATAAAAGAAACTTGAGACATAATAAATTTTCATCAAATTACCTGGTACTGATAAAAAAATGTATCTTAATCCTTCTATACATAGCTCTCTTGAAAACCCAACACTGATACCATATCTGATTTAATCTAACTTTGCGTACAACTGTAAAAGGTAATGAAAATTAAAGACATCCCAAAAGCAAAAAAAAAAAAAGAATTTTGCTGTTTTCTGTCAAACCTCAACATGAATCAGCCACAGGTATACATACACCCCCTCCCTTTTGAACCTCCCTCCCATCTTCCTACCCATCCCACCCCTCTAGGTTGATTCAGAGCCCGTGTTTGAGTTTCCTGAGACATACAGCAAATCCCCATTGGTTATCTATTTTACATGTGGCAATGTAAGTTTCCATCTTACTCTCTCCATACATCTCCTCCCCTCTCCCCATGTCCATAAGTCTATTCTATAGGTCTGTTTTTCCTTTGCTGCCCTGAAAATAAATTCTTCAGTACCATTGTTCTAGATTCAGTATGTATGTGTTAGTATACTATATTTCTCTTTCTCTTTCTGACTTACTTCACTCTGTATAATAGGCTCCAGGTTCATCCACTTCATTAGAAATGTCTCAAATGTGTTCCCTTTTATGGCTGAGTAATATTCCACTGTGTATATGTACCACAACTTCTTTATTCATTCATCTCTCAATGGACATCTAGGTTGCTTCCATGTTCTAGCTACTGTAAATAGTGCTGCAAAGAACAATGGGGTAAATGTGTCTTTTTCAATTTTGGTTTCCTCAGGGTATGCCTAGGAGTGGGATTGCTGAGTCATATGGTGATTTTATTCCTAGTTTTTTAAGGAACTTCCATACCGTCTTCCATAGTGACTGTATCAATTTAATTCCCACCCACAGTGCAAGAGCGTTCCTTTTCTCCACACTATCTCCGGCATTTATTGTTTGTAGATTTTTTGATGATGGCCATTCGGACTGGTGTGAGGTGATAACTCATTGTAGTTTTGATTTGCATTTCTCTAATAATGAGCAATGTTGAACATCTCTTCATGTGTTTGTTAGCCATCTGCATGTCTTCTTTGGAGAAATGTCTGTCTAGGTCTTTCCCCCACTTTTTGATTGGGTTGTTTATTTTTCTGGTACTGAGTTGTATGAGCTGCTTGTATATTTTGGAAATGAATCCTTTGTCAGCTGTTTAATTTGCTACTATTTTCTTCCATTTGGAGGGTTGTCTTTTCACCTTGCTTGTAGTTTCCTTTGCTGTGCAAAAGCTTTTAAGTTTAATCAGGTCCCACTTGTTTACTTTTGTTTTTATTTCTGTTACTTTAAGAGGTGGATCATAGAGGATCTTGTTTTGATTTATGTCATCGAGTGTTCTGCCTATGTTTTCCGCTAAGAGTTTCATAGTTTCTGGTCTTACATTTAGATCTTTAATCCATTTTGAGTTTGTCTTTCTGTATGGTGTTAGGAAATGTTCTAATTTCATTCTTTTACATGTAGCTCTCCAGTTTTCCCAGCACAATCTATTGAAGAGGCTGTCTTTGTCCTGTTGTATATTCTTGCCTCCTTTGTCAAAAATAAGATACCCATAGGTGCATGGGTTTAAGTCTGGGCTTTCTATCTTGTTCCATAGGTCTATATTTCTGTTTTTCTGTAAGTACCATACTGTCTTGATGACTGTAGCTTTGCAATATAATCTGAAGTCAGGAAGGTTGATACCTCCAGCTCCATTCTTCTTTCTCAAGACTGCTTTAGCTATTTGGGTCTTTTGTGTTCCCTTATGAATTGTGAAATTTTTTGTTCTAGTTCTGTGTAAAGTGCCATTGGTAATTTGATAAGGATCGGGTTGAATCTGTAGATTGAGTTTGGTAGTATAGTCATTTTCACAATATTGATTCTTCCTACCCAGGAACATGGACTATCTCTCCATCTGTTTATATCATCTTTTATTTCTTTCATCAGTGTCTTATAATTTTCTGGGTACAGTTCTTTTGTCTCCTTAAAAGGGGTAAGTCTATTCCTAGATATTTTTTGTTGTTGTTGCAATGGTGAATGGGATTAATTTCTCCTTCTGATTTATCATTGTTAGTATATAGAAATGCAAGTGATTTCTGTGTATTGATTTTGTATCCTTCAACTTTTCTAAATTCACTGGTTAGCTCAAGTAATTTTCTGATACTATCTTTAGGGTTTTCTATACACAGTGTCATGTCATCTGCAAACAGTGAGCATTTTACTTCTTCTTTTCTGATCTGTATTCATTTCTTTTTCTTCTCTGATTGCTGTAGCTAGGACTTCCAGAACTATGTCGAATAATGGTAAAAGTGGACACCCTAGTCTTGTTCCTGATCTTAGGGGGAATGCTTTCAATTTTTTCACCATTGAGAATAATGTTTGCCATAGGTTTGTCATATATAGCCATATATGTAGAGGTAGGTTCCTTCTATGCCCATTTTTTGAAGTTTTAATCATACATGGGTGCTGAATCTTGTCAAAGGCTTTTTCTGCATCTGTTGAGATTATCATGCGGTTTTAATCTTTCAGTTTGTTAATATGTGTATCACATTGATTGATTTGTATGTATTGAAGAATCCTGGCATCCCTGGAATAAACCCAACTTGATCATGGGGTGAGCTTTTTGATGTGTTGTTTGGATTCTGTTTACTAAAATTTTGTTGAGAATTTCTGCATTTATGTTCATCAATGATATTGGCCTGTAGTTTTCTTTTTTTGTGTTGTCTTTGTCTGGTTTTGGTATCAGGCTGATGGTGGCCTTGTAGAATGAGTTCAGAAGTGTTCCTTCCTCTGCAATTTTTTGAAAGCGTTTAAAAAGGATAGTCATTAGCTCTTCTCTAAATGTTTGATAGAACTCTCCTGTGATGTCATCTGGTCCTGGGCTTTCATTTTTTGGGAGACTTTTGATCACAGCTTCATTTTCAGTACTTGTAATTGGGTTGTTCATAATTTCTGCTTCTTCCTGGTTCAGTCTTGGAAGATTGAACTTTTCTAAGAATCTGTCCATTTCCTCCAGGTTATCCATTTTATTGCCATATAGTTGTTCATAATAGTCTCTTATAATCCTTTGTATTTCTACATTGTCTGTTGTAACCTCTCCTTTTTCATTTCTAATTTTGTTGATTTGATTCTTCTCTTTTTTATTCTTGATGAGTCTGGCTAAAGATTTGCCAATTTTTTTTTTTTTATCTTCTTGAAGAACCAGCTTTTAGTTGTATTAATATTTACTATTGTTTCTTTCATTTCTTTTTTATTTACTTCTGCTCAGATCTTTATGATTTCTCTCCTTCTGCTAATTTTTTGTTGTTGTTCTTCTGTTTCCAGTTGTTTTAGGTGTAAAGTTAGGTAGTCTATTCAATGTTTTTCTTGTTTCTTGAGGTAGGATTCTATTGCTATAAACTTCCCTCTTAGAACTGTTTTTGCTGCATCCCATAGGTTTTGAGTTGTCATGTTTTCATTGTCATTTGTTTCTAGAAATTTTTTGATTTCTTCAGTAACCTGTTGGTTATTTAGAAATGTATTGCTTAATCTCCATGTTTGTGCTGTTTACAGTTTTTTTCTTGTAATTGATATCTAGTCTCATAGTGTTGTGGTCAGAGAAGATGCTTGATATGATTTCAGTTTTCTTAAATTTACAGAGGTTTGATTTGTGACCCAAGATGTGGTCTACCCTGGAGAATGTTCCATGTGCACTTGAGAAGAAGGTGTATTCTTCTGCATTTGGATGGAATGCCCTGAAGATATCAATGAGATCCATCCCATCTCATGTATCGTTTAAGATTTGTGTTTCATTATTAATTTTCTGTTTTGAAGATCTGTCCATTGGTGTAAGTGGGGTGTTAAGGTCTCCTACTATTACTGTGTTAATGTCAATTTCTCCTTTTATGTCTGTTAGTGTTTGTCTTATGTATTGAGGTGCTCCTATGTTGGGTGCATCGATATTTACAATTGTTATGTCTTCTTCTTGGGTTGATACCTTGATCATTATGCAGTGTCCTTCCTTATCTCTTGTAATCTTCTTTATTTTAAGGTCTATTTTGTCTGATATGAGGATTGCTACTCCAGCTTTCTTTTGTTTCCCATTCACATGGAATATATTTTTTTATCCTCTCACTTCCAGGCTCTATGTGGCTTTAGGTCTGAAGTGGGTGTCTTGTAGAGAGCACATACATGGGTCTTGTTTTTGTATCCATTCAGCCAGTCTGTGTCTTTTGGTTGGGGAATTAATCCATTTACATTTAAAGCAATTATTGATATATATGTTACTATTACCATTTTCTTAATTGTTTGGGGTTTTATTTTGTAGATCTTTTTCTTCACTTGTATTTCTTGACTATATAAGTCCTTTAACATTTGTTGTAAAGTTGGCTTGGTGGTACTGAATTCTCTTAAATTTTGCTTGTCTGAAAAGCTTTTTATTTCTCCATCCATTTTGAATGAGATCCTTGCCGGGTACAGTAATCTTGGTTGTAGATTTTTCCCTTTCAGTACTTTAAATATATCCTCCCATTCCCTTCTGGCCTGCAAAGTTTCTGCTGAAAGATCAGCTGTTAAACATATGGATATGTTAATTGTTGTTTTTCCCTTGCTGCTTTTAACATTCTTTCTTTGTGTTTAGTCTTTGCTAGTTTGATTAGTACATGTCTTGGCATGTTTCTTCTTGAATTTATCCTGTATGGGACTCCTTGTGCCTCTTGGGCTTGATCGACTATTTCCTTTTCCATATTGGGGAAATTTTCAACTATAATCTCTTCAAAAAATTTCTCATACCCTTTCCTTTTCTCTTTTTCTTCTGGGACTCCTGTAATTCCAATGTTGGCATGTTTGACATTGTCCCAGAGGTCTCTGAGACTATCCTTAGCTCTTTTAATTCTTTTTACTTTGTTCTGCTCTTCAGAAGTTATTTCTGCCATTTTATCTTCCAGCTCACTGATTCATTTTTCTGCTTCAGATATTCTGCTATTGATTCCTTCCAGAGTGTTTTTAATTTCAGTAGTGTTGTTTGTCTCTGTATATTTATTCTTTAATTCTTCCAGGTCTTTGTTAACTGATTCTTGAATTTTATCCATTCTGTTTTCAAAGTCTTTGGTCATCTTTACTATCATTAATCTGAATTCTTTTTCCAGTAGCTTTCCTATTTCCTCTTCATTTATTTGGACTTCTGTGTTTCTGGTTTGTTCCTTCACTTGTGCACTATTCCTCTGCCTTTTCATTAAAAAAAAAAAACAAAAAAAAAACCAACTTATTGTGTTTGAGGTGTCCTTTTCCCAGGCCTAAAGGTTGAATTCTTTCTTTCTTTTGGTTTCTGGCCCCCTAACATTGGTGCAGTGGTTTGTGTAAGTTTTGAATAGGGTGAGATTCTTGCTGAGCATGTTGTTTGTTGGCTTGCTTGCTTGTTTTGTTTTTCCTCTGATGGGCAAAGCTGACTGAGGTGGTAATCCTGTCTGTTGATGATTTGGTTTGTATTTTTGTTTTGTTTGTTGTTGTTTGGCTGAGGCACCTTGCACAGGGTCCTACTGGTGGTTGGGTGATGCCCGGTCTTGTATTCAAGTGGTTTCATTTGTGGGAGTTCTCACTATTTGATACTCCCTAAGGTTAACTGTCTGGTAGTCTGGGGTCTTGAAGTCAGTACTCCTACTCCAAAGGCTCAGGGCTTGATCTCTGTTCAGGAATGAAGATTCCACAGGTGGTTTGTTATGTGTTAAGTGAGATTAACACAAATACCCAGAAACAAGAAACCAAAGATGAACCCCAGATAAATGGCAGTTACAAAATCAGGTGAATAATAATTAAAATCATGGAATATACATATACATCCATAAGCAAAATTTAAGCAGTCCAATAAAAATAAAGTACAATACATTGACCCAGTGAACAAATAAAACCAAAAATTATATCTACCAGTTAAGAACAAAACTAACTTAAGCACAAACTGGAAACAAAACTAAAGCAACATGCCAACTGGGGCATAAAGCAATTAAAGCAAAACTAACAAATATGTTGAGGGGAAAGGAAAGAAAGAAAAGAAAGTAAGAATAGATATGCAAAGCTAAATAGAGGTAGATGAAGATTTATATACATTAAAGATTAACTGCAAGGGAAAAGAACAGTAGGAGAAACAAAGTAATGTAGAAAAATAATAATGTAGAAAATAATGTAGAAAAATAGTAATTAAAATAATTAAAATATTAAAAATTAAAAAGAAAAAAAATGGAAGAGGAAAGAAAAAAAAAAAAAAGAAAGCTCCACAGAACTGCAAAAGCCCAATGTAGAGACAGAGGTTTATAACAACAATAAAAAGTGAGATTGGAAAAAAAAAAACTCGAAAGCTTAATTAGATTTCATTGTGCCAATAAAATCAACAACTGAAACGAGGAGCTGGGGGGTGGGGTGTGTGGAAATAAAGAAAAAGAAAAGAAAAAAAAATCAAGGAGAACCTACAGAACAAATCAAAACTTACGAATAATAAATGCTTTTCTTGAGTCACTGCTGTCAGGATCCTTTCTCTCACTGGGAGTCGCAGACCACCTTACCTCCCTAGGATGCCCTCCAACACGGTGCTGATCTCTGGACCTGCTGTGGGGGCAGCCCAGATTCTAATCTGGTCCTTCTCCTGTGTGTTCTTGCCTCCAATGTCCACAGCCATCAGAACTAGTGCGTTTTCTTTTGTGGGAGCTCTCAATGTCCTTTTGTATATTCCATAGACAGAGTCTGCCTAGCTGATCGTGTAGATTTAATCCCCAGCTTGTACAGCTGGTGGGAAAGTTTGGGGTCTTCTTCCTTAGCCACACTGGCCCTGGGTTTCAGCTGTGGTTTTATGTCCACCTCTGCATGTGGGTCGTCCACTGGGGTTTGCTCCTGAGGCTGCCCTGAGGACTTGGGTTTGCCCCTGTGAGGGCCAGGGGTGGCAGGGGTGCAGCTGCTTGGGTCGCAGGGGTTCTGGCAGCACCAGGTACTCAGGGGGGTTGGCAGCTAGGGCAGCAGGAAATATAGTGCTCTAGAAGGGTGTGGCAGCCACTGTTGGCCAATGCGCTTCAGTATTCTTGCCTGGTGAACCCCCTCACAGAGAAGCCTGGCAGGCCACAGTCCACAGGGTTGCAAAGAGTTGGACATGACCAAACTGACTCCCACCTGCATAGACGTAATAATTTTTTTTTCTTTTTGCCTGTGGCAGCTCTGCCCCAGTGAGGGCTGAACGTGAAGGTGGTGCAGCTGCTTGGGTCACAGGGACTGTGGCGGCCCCAAGTGTGCAGGGACATGGACTGCCTCAGCCACTGGAGCGATGGCCCTATCAGTCCTTCCTTGAGCCTCTGGTAGCTGGTGATCAGGCCTCTTGGACTAGTCTTTCTCCATAGATCTGCCCATTCTTGCACTTAGAGGGCTCCCTGGCCTGGGGTCCTTCTCTGTGGTTTTGCACGTCAGGCATATAGTGGCCCCCGCCTCACCCCCCGGCTGGGGTCCTACTCTGTAGTTCTGCATCCGTCACTTAAAGGAGCACCCTGGGTGGCATCCTACTCTGTAGTTCAGTTCATCAGGTGTTTGGTGGACCAGGCTCTCTACTGTTCAGCTGCAGATGCTGGCGTGTGGGGAGAGATGCTATGGTGATGGCTCCACCCCCTACTCATGATTCAGCAGTGTTGCCTTACTCCCATGACTGCCTGACTTTCCTCCACAGGCATTTCCCACCACAGTCTCCTCCCTCACATCTCCTTGATCCTTCTCTCCACAGTCAACAGCAGCCCTCACCCTGGGATTGCTCTACAATCCCCAAACTCCAGCTCCCAGCCACTGCACCTTCCAGGGGACCTGCGTCCCTGTCTGGGGTATGTATGGCTGTGGCAAGGACTGTCTGATTCTCAGTCCATTCAGGCTGCCACAGATCAGCTGTTTCACTCTCAGCCTTAAATGTTTCTCCTCTGACTCAGACAATTGCCCCGATGTGGGGATTGGATTCTTGCTTTGGTTCTCCCACCCACCAAAGGCAGGTCCAATCCAATCCAATCCTCTTGTTTTTCCCTCTAGTTCCTTCATCCTACTGAGTGTTGCATGATCCTATATATTCTTTTCCACTGGTCAGGTTCTCTCCACCCTCAGCTGGTGTTCTGCATGCATTTCTGTGTCTGAAGATGTATTCCTGATGTATCCCTGGAGACAGATGTACTCCACATCCACCTACTCCTCCACCATCTTGTTCTCCCAACCAGGATTTTTTTTTTAAGCAATAAAGCTTCAACAATGAAATGAATAGGAAGAAGATGAGAAATTTCGATGAATTTGTAGGCTACCAAAAGTGGAAGGAAGACCATCAACTAAGGAGCCAATGGAAGAAAGACACAGCCTTGAATGTGAGGGAAATGCTGCGACACATCAGGTAGGGGGCCAGCAAAATCAAGAGAGACTCTGGATTCAAAATCTGAGGGTGGGAAACTCACTTTTCACTGTAAAAATAGAAGGCCTATACATAGGACAGGTGATCCCAGACGTAACTTTCCTTCAACTCCACATGCAATACAAATGCAGGTCCTTGCTCACAAGGACAATCGTCAGAGAGCTCTTTTCAAAACAGGGCAGCATGAACTGTGGGGGGAAGAACTAGGTGGTGGTGTCAATACTAATGACACAGAGTAAGCCCCTCCTCATTCACTCCTTGGGGCTCTCTGCCTTCATCACAGTACTCAGAGCATCCAGCTTGGAGAAAGCCTGCTAGCTGATGCAACCTGAGGGCATATCCAGAGCTCCTGGGAGGTGGGCTTATTGGTAATTCTTTTTTTTTTATTGGTAATTCTTACATCTAGAGAAACAATAAAAAATCACTAGATATTTGAGAAAGTCTGCAACAAGAAAGAGAAACACCAAGATAAAGAGACATGTTGCTCATTTCCAAGAGGAATAAGAGAGCTTAGGGAATAGATGAGAATTTACGGAACAAGACTAATTTGGTATACTCAGGAGTATTCAGGAATATTTGGCATGGATAAAATAAGAATCGGAAGTTATATTTAAAAAATAAAGATTTTTTTGAAGTTAAAAATGTCATGTCAAAATTGAACATTCAGTAGATGGACTGTAAGGCCAGGTTGAAGAAAACTCCTAGAAAACAGAATAAAAGGTACCTAGGAAGAAAATGTGAGCAAAAATTAAAACACATTAGAGATCAGTATTAAGAGACCTGACATTTTATTTTTAAGAACTTTAGAGAAAATAGAGATGAAAGAGGGCAGGAAATTATCAAAAACAGAAAACATTTTACAGTTTGAGGTTAGCAGGTACAGACTGCTACATATAAGGTAAATAAAGAACAGGGTCTTACTGTCTAGCACAAGGCACTGTATTCAATGTCTTGTAATAAACCATAATGGAAAAGAATTATATGTGTTTGCATGTGTGAGACTGAATCACTCTGGTATATACCAAGAACTAACAGAATTTTGTGAATAAACTGTATTTCAACGAAAAAAAGTTCCCCAAATTGATGGGAGAGTATCTTTAAATACAAAGGGCTCATCAGTGCCCAGACTAATAAACAGACAGTTACTCCTCAACACAATATAGTGAAATTTCAGAACATTGAAGATTAACAGAATATCCTAAAATTTTCCTTAGAGAGGGACAGAGAAAAACAGTAGCTAAACTAAATAAATCATAGTATGAAGCAAAGAGCTAAGGGTTTAAAGCCTACAAAGCCAGAATCAAGAATATAAGCATATTATTTAGGATAACCATCAGAGAACACTAAAATTAAAGTCATTAAAAATTGGTTTTCTCTGAGGAACAACACTGATGGAGGTGAATCAGGAACCATAGATGGGATTGTGACATTTTATTGTTAGCATGAAAGTATTACTTTGGACAGAATATACACACACATACAAGTCACATTTATTATAAATGTTTGTCATAATCAATATACACTAGAGTCAAAATATACTATAATCTATGTATTACATGAAATACTATGCATGCATGCTAAGTTGCTTCAGTCGAGTCTGACTCTTTGCAACCCTAGGGACTGTGGCCTGCCAGACTCCTCTGTTCATGGGATTCTCCAGGCAAGAGTACTAGAGAGGGTTGCCATGCCCTTCTGCAAGGGATCTTCATGTTCCCAAGGACTGAACCCAAGTCTCTTATGTCTCCTGCATTGGCAGGCCACTTCTTTACACTAGCACCACCTGAGAAACCCCATAAAATATCACATGTAGTTAATAAATATATTATCACTTCATGTGTATGAAGCTAATACTTGCAGGCTGTAGTTTATTACCCTTTGAGAACAAACCAATCAAGCAATGTCTCTTACACCGTAACACCTAAACAAGGTTTATTCTTGCCTGTATGTATTACAGTGCACACATAATTACTGATGGATTTGATACAGAGCCATAAAATCATATCCCACAAGGTCTCCTAGTGGCCTGGAAAATAAACAAGCTTCCTACCAACACAACTACCAAATAGTCAGTGGCTTAGGCTGAGCCAACAGGATATAAAAACAGTTGGTTGAGAAGTGGAAACTTCAAGCTGAAAAACATTTGGGATTTTCTGATCTCAATTGAATGTTTTTTTAAAAACTGAATTTCGTCAAACCTGTTTGTGTATATGGGGAGTGAGCCATAAGCACTAAGGAACATTTGACTCTTCATGCTGCTAAACATGCTGGGAGAGAGAAACTTCTGGAAGCTGGTTGAATTATTTTGAGCCGCAGTGAATTCCTTTAGGGAAAGCGAAATAGTTTCCTAACTGATCCCTCTGCAGCATAACGGATTGGTCTCGCGTGGGAGATGGCCACCAAGTAATGGAGTCCTTGCTTCATGGGGGAGACTAGAAAAAGGCAGGTCTGTGGAACCTAAAACATTTGGCAAACTGAAGTCTAGAGGTAATGTGAAAAGAAGAGAGAGTTCAAGTGAATGTACAAGAGAGGACAGAAAAGTAAGAAAGAGGAGATGTGAGAAATACATACACAGAAATGTGGTCCAGTTCTGAGAAGCAATGGATTCATTAGGCTACACCAGCACCTGTTTGGGGCTTAGGCTGCCGCTGGTGGTGTTTTTCTCAGCCTGGTACCTTTTCAGTTGACTATGCAGAAAGCATTCCTCAGAGTCAGGGCCTGGTGCAGGCTGTACTATTTCACTCACAGCTGATAATTTCCCTAGAGGCAGGTGAGATGCAGGAAGACAAAACCAAGGACTCACAAGAAAAATTGCATTAGTGGAGAAGTGCAGAGTACAAGGGGATTGAGTAGGCGAAGCTGGCCAGTAATAGAATAATTCAAAGACCGCAGGTAAAAACAGGCCCCCGGGATGGGGCAGTTTGTCAAGCACTCAGTCAAGGAAGGAAAACAAGAAGCCAAAAATTGTGGTGAAATTGTTTTCCTGAAAGAGGAGCTGCTATAAATAGAGATACCATGGGCTAGAAAGAACAGAAAAACATCACAGCAAGCCTGCATTCAGAATGAGATGCAGATTCGAGCTCCAAGTAGGAAGGTCTCAGATACGACTCTCCCAGGTATTGAGATGGGAGCCACCAAGGTGATGGGAGCTTCAGAAATTCTAAATGCCTTGATAGTCTATGATTAATTCAAGTTTATGTGTCAGGTAGAATCATAGACTCAGTGATGCCAATGTCTTTTTGATCTGAAGATTTTCCCCTAGGAGTGGAGGATAAGGATGTTAATTTAGAGGAGGATGTTAGGGGCAGTTACCCAGGCACAATATTGAAAGGGGGTTTCTGGACAGGCATTGAAGGTAGCCCCCTGTGCTTCATAACACTTTGTGTCCCTCTCGCTGAGTATAGGTGGGACACACTCTCACTTGTGACTTGTTACTAGGCAATGGACATGGGAAAGGTGATGGAGTGTCACTCCCAGGATTGCTTTAGACTCTGTTTTAGCAGACTGGGTCTTAACCCTCTTTGCTGGCTTGATAAAGGAAATGGCCGTATTGATGAAGTCCATGTGGCAAGGAGTGGTGGCTGACCCCTGGAAGATGTGGGGAAGCTCAGAACCTAAGGTCAGCCCTTAGCCTACAGCCAGTAGAAGGTGGTGGCACTTGGTCATATGACCACAAGAAGATGAATTCTGCCAACAACCTGAATGGGCTTGGAAGTGAACTCTTCCCCAATCAAGCTCCAGGTGAGAATGCAGCCCAGCCAACACCCTGACGTCAGTTTTGTGAGACCCCAAGAGGCGGACTCAGTTCAGCCCAATGTCCGAATTCCTGACCCATGGGAACTGTGAGATAATAAATATGTGTTGTCTCAAGTTGCTAAATCTGTGATAATTTGTTGCACAGCTATAGGAAATAAATACAGTGGTGGTGGTGGGGGGGGGGGGGGTAATGTCAGATAACTTCTCCTAAACAGGAAATAACAAGGCAGCCATGATGCCAAGGGTCCATCTCATCACCAGTAAGTAACATTTACTCTTTCTCGGTGTCCACTGCCCCTTGGTCTAACAGTAGGTTTTTGTCACCTCTGAGTTGTGCCCTCTTTCCTTGAGACAGAACTCTTATGTTGTACTACTGACCAAAGGATGACAAAAGGTATTCCTCCTAGCTTTTCATTGTAGGTAGTCTGAGCCCATGCAAAGGTGTGAGGTGGGAAAGTGTGTTCCTCTATTCTTTGGATAGCTTCTCTTCCCATGCAGAACCCTTCTCCAAAAGAGTACAAATAGCCTCTTGCTACTACCCTTCACATGCCCTACCCATGCTCCATACCTTTTTAAATTTCCTTCTTTCCATTAAATTTTGTCTGTTCTATTCTTTAGATGTTGCTTGGTATCATTGAATTCATGCTAAGTTCAATCACCTGATATCAATTTAGAGAATCATCTCACTGCAATAACATTTATGCTTTTTAAAAAATACCTTAAAAAAAAAAAAAAAAAAAGACTTGAACCGGTGGGAAACTCAAGAAACTGGTGAACAGATATATTGCCCAGTCAAGACTCCCAAGGCCTCATAAACCATCACTTAGGGGCAATGGGAAACAGCTTTCCTGTCTGCTCCAGAAGACTGCCTCACATTTCCTTCCCACTGGGGGCCTCTTATTCTTCGGGCCTATATTAAGTGGCCATATTATGTTTATTTCAGAAGCAGCAGCAGCAGCAGCATCTGTCGAGTGTCTGCCAAGTGTCAGAATCCACTCACCCACCATGTGGAAATGTGGATGGACAGCTTGCCATATGCTTGTCACAGATATACCACTTGAATCTTCTAAAGGTTTTCAGCAGACACTCTTACTCCATGTATCTCTGAGCTGTAGAGAAACGTGCCTTTCTTATTGGAGCAATGGGAGAGAAGCCAGGAGATGGAACTCAGCGTAGGTTTGAACAAGTGGAGTCGCCCTTTCAGGGAAGGTACCCAGTGTCCTACTACAAGGAAGATTCAGAAAAGCTCCATATCACCAAGGAGACTCAAGACCCTCTCCACCTATACCTCACTGTCTTGGTCTCTAAGCCCTTGTGCAACATGCCATCTGCCCGGAATGCCTTCTCTTACTCTACTTGAATCTGTGGTTAGTTTAGGGATATGTACACGTGCACTGCTGCCTTAACTGACTTTAGGGTGATGAGACTGCCTACCCTGGGCCCTCATAAGAGCAGCAAGATGACATTTAAGATGTTGTCCAGAAATTGTCTGAATTGTCTGTCTCCCTGACCAGACAGTAGGCTTCTTGAAGATATGGGTCGGGTCTGTTGTCTTTTGTCTTCAGAGTCTAGCTCAGTGTCTAGCCCTAAATAACTGAGTTGTAGATTAGAGAATGAATGAATGCCCAGATAGGAAGCAAGGAACTGATCTGTTCAAGCTGCAATTGAGAAAAAGAAAGAAAAAGGAGATGATGATTCTACAAGAGCAAGAGTTGAGAAGGAGGTGAAGTTGATAGGTGTTCTGTATTAAAATGAGGCCACAAGTTCTTTGTCCCATCCTGCCCTGTGTAATTATTGGGCAGCCAAGGTACTTCATGACATTTCCAAAAGGGCATCTGTGAAAACCACTCAGCTGAGGGCAGGAAGCCAGGGCTTTATTAACAGAAATTTTGTGGTTGAGAAAGTATTGCAAAGCAGTGCAATAAGTAGGTTTTACTTTCATGGCAGTTTCTGATTATTTCCTACAGTCAAAGTATTTCATAAACACTTATCTATTATATGTTTACAAGTTGATGTTGATGAGATCTAATTTTTTTTCCCATATTAGACTTTGGACAGGAGATAGAAACTCCTTTTTTTTTAAAAAAAAATAAATGAACGTGTTTACTTGTATTAGTCATATTGACTTGTGTTAGAAACAGGTGATGTTACAAGGTGTTCTACATTAAATAGACCTACAAATAATCTGTTCCATCCTGTCCTATATAATTATTGGACAGCAAAGTTACTTTATGACATTTTCTAAAAGGGTGTCTTAATTACATGTATTTTATTATAACTTGAATATTCATTGAAAATATGTGTCGTAACACAGTTAATCAAATAACACCATTTTTATAAATAGTTATGAATGACACATTGATCCTCTCTCCTTCAAGTTTTTGCCAGCTACCTTCTATGCTGCTGCTACCTTCTATGGTAGTGCGACCCACCATTGCTTACATACTGAGCTACAGTCCCCTGATTGAATCCAGTCCTGTTAGTTAGTGTTAGTCACTCAATCATGTCCAACTCTTTGTGATCCCTATGTAGCCTACCAGGCTCCTCTCTCCATGGAATTCTCCAGGCAAAAATACTGGAGTGGGTAGCCATTCTTCTCTCCAGAGGATCTTCCTGATCCAGGGAGTGAACCTAGGTCTCCTTCATTGCAGGCAGATTCTTTACCACCTGAGGCACCAGGGATCTTTCCTGGTGTGCTCACTATTTCCATTGTGCTGAGAGCTCCCTCTCTACTTTTGAGAACAACTATACCTATTTTTTATTAATTAGAAAAATCTCTTCTATCATTTCTATAAACTTGGTGTGTACAGGAGTTTTCCATCTTGAGAACTGGGAAAATCTCTATGAATAACTATGCAGATATCTAAAGGGAGAACATTCCAGACAGAAGAAACAACTGATGCAAAGGTCCTGGGGTGAAAGTGTGCTTGGCAAGAATAGGCGAGAGCTCAAGATGACTGGATCATAGCTGAGCAGAGTCAGCTAGTGAGAACATAATAGAAGGTGAGCAGCAGGATATAAGGAGGGCTGCAGCTTGTGGAGTCGTGAGGCCATTTTATGGACCTTGGGTTTCCTCTGAGGAAGATGGTGAAGTATTGGAGGTTTTTGAGCAGGGAAGTAAGATAATCTACCAATATTTTAAAACAGCTACTCTAGCTGTCTTCGCTAGCTGGACAGGGAGGTCTGGCATGCTGCAGTCCTGGGGGTTGCAAAGAGTCAAACACGACTGAGTGACTGAACTGAACTGAACTGAACTCCAGCTGTCATGGTGAGAACAGACTCAAAGGAGAAGAATCAGTATGCTAGTGCAAAAACCCAGGTTGGGGATGATGGCTCAGACCATGGTGGTAACATGGGTGGCTGGATTGTAGATATGCTTTGAAGGTACAGTCAACAGGATTTCCTGATTTACGAAATGAAGAGAAAGAGAAGAAGACAGGAGTCCATGATGACTCCAAGGCTTTTGGTCTGAACACAGAAAGGAAGTGCTGGCATCAAAGATTTGGGATGACTATGAGTGGAACAGATTTACAAGAGGAAATCAAGAGTTCTGTTTCTGATGTATTGAGTTGAAGATGTTGACTGGGCAAGTCTAGATTTCAACAGGGATATGCTTGGAATGGCACTTAAGGACTTGAGATTGGGTGGGTTCACCAAGGTAGTGAGTTTGGTTACAGAGGGATAGAGGGGCAGTGGTCAAGCTTGGGGCACTCCAATGTTAAGCAGTCTGGAGAAGAGGATCTAGATAAGGAGACTTAGAAGAAGCAGTCAGTGAAGGAAGAGAGAAAAAAGAAAATTCAGTTGATACATGTGCTGTACCTTAATTCAGTACATTATGTAACAATCTAGATTGAGAAATTGGAACTAAATTGAGATCGTTCTTCACTTTGAGGAAAACAATATGATGCAATGGATAAATAATGGGTCTAGCCTATGATGCAAGTACTTTTAAAATTACACCCTCTACACCTCACCCCCACAACCTCAGGGCAGTACCTGACAGTCTGTGTAGAAAGCTATCTTGGATCTTTCCAGTTTTTTGCTGAAAAGAAAGTTCACTATATTATCAGTATTTTCAGCCATTTTTAAAGAAAACTACTAAATTATTTTTAAATGAATGAAAATCAGTTGGGTTTGTTGGTGAGAATAGTGACTATAGGCAAGTGATGAGCACCTTAGGATCTGGCACTTTCTGTGACTCAGACAAGGAAGTGTCTGCCTAGAGAGAATTCAGGGTGGCTAGGTACAGGTTCTAGCTAAAAAAAATAATAATAATAATAATAAAAAATTAATTTTTTTAAAGCAGCAAAAATAGAATAGAAAGTAGAGTCCCCAAACACCTCCTGTCCAGGTTCTACCATTTTTCCTTAGACTTACTCTGTGCCACAGGCAATTTGCTTGATTGAGGTTTCCATTTTCCCACCTGTAACTGAGGGTGCTCAGTTGCCTCTGACTCTTTGTGACCCCATGAACTGTAGCCGCCAGGCTCCTCTGTCCATGGAATTTTCCAGGCAAGAATACTGGAGTGGGTAGCCATTTCCTCCTCCAGGGGTTCTTCCCAACCTAGGGATCGAACCTACACCTCCTGTGGCTCCTGCATCAGGAGGTGAATTCTTTACCACTGAGCCACCTGGGAAGCCCAAGCTGAGGGTAGGATGAATCATATTAAAACATTGAAGTTTTTTTCAGGAAGGTGTTCTTAATGTCAAGGTCTTATTAGAGACCTTAAGAAGAAGGTAGGTTTCTCCTATTGAGTTCTTGGGAGCCAGCTGAAAATGACTGGGATTGAATGAGTTATAGAGACACTGTGTTATTTAAAAAGCAATGAGATCAGTGCTTCCACATCCATAAATATGTGTGATTGCCCCAGGGGAGATGTGCCTGCCTACCATCGCCAGCTCATAAAGGTGACCATACAAACACTGGGCTGGAGCTTCGGTTTCCCCATGAGGCAGCCAGCCAAGTCTCATAATTTGTGACAGAGCTGTTAGCGCTCCCAAGACTGTCTCTTGGCCCCTTGACCTCGGGGCAGGTGGGCCACGCGGGAGCCCTTCCACCAGCTCCCGTACTCCTGCTTGGGCCCATGAATCTCATGAGAGGCAGTGAGGTAATGGCTAGGTCAGCATACCAGGCTTCCTGACGTGACCCCAGGCAGTGGGTCCATTCTGTCCATAGAGGGCAGGGAGCTCACCATGTCAGAAGGCACTCCAGCCTACTGACTGATGTCTATAGAGCAGGATGGATTCAGTTCCTAGACTCACATTTTCCATGGCTTCTCTGGCCAAACTCTTGAGGCTTTGAAAGAAGAGGGAGTTCAACTAAGCTAACTGCCTTTAAGAACTATCCCCACACTGCCCGCTGAAAGGAATTTCAAACCTCAAGGCCACAAGCTCTCCAAGTCCCAGTGTGACTCCAATCAGATTCCTGAAAGGTGGCTACAGCTGGAGAGAGCCAGGCAGACAGATTCAATAAGCTCTGGACCTGATTGGAAATCTGATGCTCCAATCAAAACATACCTGGAGCTGAGGAATCCATCTTGAAGGCAAAGTCTCATTATCAGCAAAGGGTTCCAAAAACTATCCCTCAGCATGCTCATCCTTATTAGGGTAGCAACACAGGTTGCTGTCTTCTAATACTTGGTACATGAAGATGGAAAAAGATGTGGCCTTTGCTTTCAGGAAAGTTACAGTGGGTATCATGGAAAGATCACCAGCTGAAAGTCCAGGGAGGAAGTTCTCTTTGTCACTTAACTAATTTGATATTCTTGGCAACTTGTTTCAGCACTCTTGACCCTAGTTTATTTATGTGCAAAACATAAAACAAATGAATCTATATACCAAACAGAAACACACTCACAGACATAGAAAACAAGTTTATGGTTCATTACCAAAAGGGAGAGGAAGCAGGAGAAGGACAAATGAGGAGTATGGGATTAACAAGTAGAAGCAACTATTCAGAAATTAGATAAATAACAAGGATTTACTGTATAGCACAAGAAATTATGAGGCTTCCCAGGTGACTCACTGGTAAAGAATCTGCCTGCCAATTCAGGAGACGCAGGAGATGTGGGTTTGATCACTGGGTCAGGAAGATTCCCCTGGAGGAGGAAATGGCAACCCACTCCAGTATTCTTGCCTGTGAAATTCCGTGGACAGAGGAGCCTGATGGGTTGTAGTCCACAGGGTCACAAAGAGTTGGATGTGACTGACAGACTGAGAACACGTACACACACACAGGAATTATACCCAGTACTTGTGATAGGGGTTTTCCTGGGAGCTCAGCTGGTGAAGAATCTGCCAGCAATGCCAGAGACCCCTGTTCAATTCCTGGGTTGGGAAGATTCCCCTGGAGAAGGGATAACCTACCCACTCCGGTATTCATGGGCTTCCCTGATAGTTCAGAGAGTAAAGAATCTGCCTGCAATGTGGGAGGCCAGGATTCAATCCCTGGGTTGGGAAGATTCCCTGGAGGAAGGCATGGCAACCCACTCCAGTATTCATGCCTGGAGAATCCCCAAGGACAGAAAAGCCTGGTGGGCTACAGTCCATGGAGTTGCAAAGAGTTGGACACGATTGAGTGACTAAGCACAACACATATTGTGATAACCTATAATGGAAAATAATCTGCAAAGAAACTTAATCACACACAAAAAATGAATCACTATGCCAAAAACCTGAAACTAACACAATATTGTAAATCAACTATACTTCAAGAGCAAAAAACAAAAACCCAGTATGTGAACTGCAGGTCATGATAAGATCTGTAAAGTGCTGGTTCAACCTGGCTCTCCTAAGTGAGAGAGAGTGTTAGTCACTCAGCTCTGTCTGACTCTTCACAATCCCATGGACTATAACCCACAGGGCTCCTCTGTCCATGGAATTTCTCAGGCAAGAATACTGGAGTGGGTTGCCATTCCCTTCTCCAAGGGATCTTCCTGATCCAGGGATTGAATCCGAGTCTCCTGCATTGCGGGCAGGTTCTTTACCATCTGAGTCACCAGGGAAACCCAAGTAAAAGGTAAGCAGAAGATATATTCTTCTAGCACTTAGCACCTTGCTTTGCATGTAGGAAATGCTCAACAAAAAGAAAATGGTGGTAGCTACTTGTACTAAAAGCACTTGACACTGTGCAAGGCCACTCAGCTCACCTTCTTCCTCAAGTCGTAACATTTATCACTTACTCCCCCTAAACCATATAGTTCTGATCTTGTCTCTGAAAATAAGACCTACTTTTAGTGTCTATGGAGGCTACAAAGAGTTTATGCTGTCTAACTATACACCCTAGGCATGAGTACCCAGATGTGAAGAACTTGGTGCCTTGTTCTCCAACAAGAGCTTTCCTCCAACTCTCTGAATGTTCTTTCCTCAAAGCAGAGACTTTCTAAGTGCAAAGTCAAAGCTACCAGCTCTAGTGATGTCTACCAATAAATGCAGGCATTGTCAGTAGAAGAAATTCCAGTAACCTGGCACTGGGTATTCTGGAGTCTGATGTGGAACTATTAGAAGCATCTGACAAGTTCTTCCCCTGGGATGCAATCACAAACCTAAGCTCTAGGAGACTTTTGCTCCCCTTGTTGCCACACAGAACTCCCAGGACATATTTGCTTCCCCAAAGCAAGGACTGAGAACCAGAGTCAGGAGAGTGAGGTCCCTGTCCTGTGATCATCAATCTCATCTCTGTTTCTACGGAGTAGACTGGTTTGTGCTTGAACCTAAGGTATGTATCTTTGTACCGTATTCTTCTACTACTTATGCCTAGTTTGATCTTTTCACCCAAACGTTTGACTTACTAACCAAACTCCTACATACATCCTCTTGCTTGGGCTAGCAAAGCACCAACTCCTGGTGACCAACTTCCAGTTTCCTTACTTCTGCATGTTGCCTTGGTATTTCACATTGTTGTTCAGTCGCTCAGTCCTGTCCGACTCTTTGAGACCCTATGAACTGCAGCACCCCAGGCTTCCTTGTTCTTCACCGTCTCATAGAGATTGTTCAAACTTATGTCCATAGAGTCATTGATGTCATTCAACCATTACATCCTCTTTCATCCCCTTTTCTGCATGCCATCAATTTTTCCCAGCATCAGGGTGTTTTCTAATGAGTCAGTTCTTTGCATCAGGTGGCCAAAGTATTAGAACTTCAGCTTCAGCATCAGTCCTTCCAATGAATATTCAGGAATGATTTCCTTTAAGATTGACTGGTTTGATATCCTTGCAGTCCAAGGGACTCTCAAGTGTCTTCTCCAACACCACAGTTCAAAAGCATCAACTCTTCAGCATTCAGCCTTCTTTATGGTCCAACTCTCACATCCATACATGACTATTGGAAAAACTGTAGCTTTGACTATACGAACCTTTGTTGGCAAAGTAATGCCTCTGCTTTTTTATATGCTGTCTAGGTTGGTCATAGCTTTTATTCCAAGGAGCAAGCATCTTTTAATTCATGGCTGCAGTCACTGTTCACAGTGATTCTGGAGCCCACGAAAATAAAGTCTGTCACTGTTTCCATTTATTCCCCATCTATTTGCCATGAAGTGATGGGACCTGATGCCATGATCTTCGTTTTATTGAACGTTGAATTTTAAGCCAGGTTTTTTTCATTCTCCTCTTTCACATTCATCAAGAGGCTCTTTAGTTCCTCTTCGCTTTCTTCCATAAGGGTGGTGTCATCTGCATACCTGAGGTTGTTGATATTATCCCAGCAATCTTGACTGCAACTTGTGCCTCCTCCAGCCTGACATTTCACATGAGGTTCTCTGTGAATAAGTTAAATAAGGAGGGTGCCAGTGTACAGCCTTGATGTACTCCTTTCCCAATTTTGAACCAGTCCATTTTTCCATGTCTGGTTCTAACTGTTGCTTCTTGATTTGTACACAGGTTTATCAGGAGGCAGGAAAAGTGGTCTGATATTCCCATCTCTTTAAGAATTTTCCAGTGTGCTGTGATCCACACAGTCAAAGGCTTTGGCATAGTCAATAAAGCAGAAGTAGATGTCCTTCTGGAATTCTCTTGCTTTTTCTATGATCCAACAGATGTTGGCAATTTGATCTCTGGTTCCTCTATTTTTTCTAAATCCAGTTTGTATATATGGAAGTTCTCAGTTCATGTAGTGTTGAAGCCTAGCTTGGAAGATTTTGAGTATTACTTTGCTAGCATGTGAAATTAGTGCAATTGTGTGGTAGTTTGTACATTCTTTGGCATTTCCTTTCTTTGGAATTGGAATGAAAACTGACCTTTTCCAGTCCTGTGGCCACTGCTGAGTTTTCCAAATTTGCTTGCATGTTCAGTGCAGCACTTTCACAGCATTATCTTTTAGGATTTGAAATAGCTCAGCTGAAATTCCATCACCTCCACTAGTTTTGTTCATAGTGACGCTTCCTAAGGCCCACTTGACTTCACACTCTAAGATCTCTGGCTCTAGGTGAGTGATCACACCATCATGGTTATCTGGGTCATGAAGATCTTTTTTGCATAGTTCTTCTGTGTATTCTTGTCACCTCTTCTTAATATCTTCTGCTTCTGTTAGGTCTATACCATTTCTGTTCTTTATTGTGCCCATCTTTGCATGAAATGTTCCCTTGGAATTTCTAATTTTCCTAAAGAGATCTCTAGTATTTCCTATTATATTGTTTTCCTCTGTTTCTTTGCACTGATCACTGAGGAAAGCTTTCTTATCTTTCTGTGCTATTCTTTGGAACTCTGCATTCAAATGGGTATAATCTTTCCTTTTCTCCTTTGCCTTTTGCTTTTTTTTCTTTTCTCAGCTGTCTATAAGGCCTCCTCAGGCAGCCATTTTGCCTTTTTGCATTTGTTTTCTTGGAGATGATTTTGGTCACTACCTCCTGTACAATGTCATGAACCTCCATCCATAGTTCTTCAGGCACTCTGTCGTTCAGATCTAATCCCTTGAATCTATTTGTCACTTCCACTGTATAATCATAAAGGATTTGATTTAGGTCATACCTGAATGGCTTAGTGATTTTTCCTACTTTCTTCAATTTAAGTCTGAATTTGACAATAAGGGGTTCATGATCTGAGCCACAGTCAGCTCCCAGTCTTGTTTGTGCTGACTGTATAGGGCTTCTACAGGGCTTCCCTGAGAGCTCAGTTGGTAAATAATCTGCCTGCAATGTGGGAAACCCTGGTTCAATTCCTGGGTTGGGAAGATCTGCTGGAGTATGGATAGGCTCCCCACTCCACTATTCTTGGCCTTCCCTTGTGGCTTAGCTGGTAAAGAATCTGCCTGTAATGTGGGAGACCTGGGTTCAATCTCTGGGTTGGGAAGGTCCCCTGGAGAAAGGAAAGGCTACCCACTCCAGCAAGAATTGCCTGGAGAATTCCATGGACTGTTTAGTCCATGGGATCTCAAAGAGTCGGGCAGTACTGAGCAACTTTCACATTCACACTCATTCACATTCACATAGAGCTTCTCCATGTTTGGCTGCAAAGAATATAATCAATCTGATTTTGGTATTGACGATCTGGTGCCATGTGTAGAGCTATCTCCTGTGTTGTTGGAAGAGGGTGTTTGCTATGGCCAGCATGTCCTCTTGGCAAAGCTCTGTTAATCTTTGCCCTGCTTCATTTTGTAATCTAAGGCCAAACTTGCCTGTTACTCCAGGTATCTCTTGACTTCCTACTTTTGCCTTCCAGTCCTTTGTGATGAAAAGGGCATCTTTTTCTGGTGTTAGTTCTAGATGGTCTTGTAGTTCTTCATAGAACCACTCAACTTCAGCTTCTTTGGCATTAGGGTTAGGAGAATAGACTTGCATTATTGTGATATTGAATGGTTTGTCTTGGAAATGAACTGAGATCATTCTGTCAATTTGAGATTGCACCCAAGTACTGCATTTCAGTGGAGAAGGCAATGGCACCCCACTCCAGTACTCTTGCCTGGAAAATCCCACGGATGGAGGAGCCTGGTAGGCTGCAATCCATGGGGTCGCTAAGAGTCGGACACGACTGAGCGACTTCACTTTCACTTTTCACTTTCATGCATTGGAGAAGGAAATGGCAACCCACTCCAGTTTTCTTGTCTTGAGAATCCCAGGGATGGGGGAGCCTGGTGGGCTGCTGTCTATGGGGTTGCACAGAGTCGAACAGACTGAAGCTACTTAGCAACAGTAGCAGCCACAAGTGCATTTCAGACTCTTTTGTTGACTATGAGGGCAATTCCATTTCTTCTAAGGGATTCTTGCCCACAGTAGTAGATATAATAGTCATCTGAATTAAATTTGCCCATTCCAGTCCATTGTAGTTCACTGATTCCTAAAACTTCGATGTTCACTCTTGCCATCTCCTGTTTGACCACTTCTAGTTTACCTTCATTCATGGACCTAACATTCCAGGTTCCTATGCAATATTGTTTATTACAGCATTGGACATTACTTTTACCACCAGACACATCCACAACTGGCTGTTGTTTCCTCTTTGGCTCAACCTCTTCTTTCCTTTTGGAGCCATTTCTCTGCTCTTCTGCAGTAGCATATTGGGCACCTACAGACCTGGGGAGTTCATCTCTCAGTGTCATATCTTTTTGCCTTTTCATACTGTTCATGGGGTTCTCAAGGCATGAATGCAGAAGTGGTTTGCCATTCCCTTCTCCAGTGGATCATGTTTTATCATGGATGGACCATGACCTATCCATCCTGGGTGGCTCTACACAGCATGGCTCATAGTTTCACTGAGTTAGATGAGTCTGTGATCCATGTGATCAGTTTGGTTAGTTTTCTGTGACTGTGGTTTCCAGTCTGTCTGCCCTCTGATGGATGAGGATAAGAGGCTTGTGAAAGCTTCCTGATGGGAGGGACTGGCAGTAGGGTAAATTGGGTGTTACTCTGGTGAGCAAGGTGAAGCTCAGTAAATCTTTAATCCAATCTTCTGCTGATGGGTGGGGGCTGTAATTTGGCCTGAGGCCAAACTATGGTAGGGGTAATGTCGACCTCCTTTCAAAAAGGACTTATGCCAGCATGTCATGGCTCCCAGGAATGTTGCAGTCAGTGCCCCTGGCCCCACGGCAGGCCACTTTTGGCCCACACCTCCACCAGAGACTCCTGGACACTCTCAGGCAAGTGTGGCTCAGTCTTTTGTGGGGTCACTGCTTCTTTCTCCTGGGTCCTAGTGCACAAGGTATTTTGTGCCCTGCAAGAGTCTGTTTACCCAGTCCTATGGAAGTTCTGTAATCAAATCCTGCTAACCTTCAAAGTCAAATTGCCCTGGGATACTCAGTTCCTTTGTTGGATCCCCAGGTTGGGAAATCTCTTGTGGGCCCTGTAACTTTTGCAGCAGTGTGAGAACTTCTTTGGTATAATTATTCTCCAGTTTGTGGGTCATCTGCTTGGTGGCTCTATAATGGAGCTCATGGTGACCACCTCCAAGAGGACTTAGGCCACAGGCTGTGCCTCCCAGGTCTGCTGCAGCCAGTGCCCTGTCCCTGTGGCAGGCTACTGCTGACCCTTGCCTGTGCAGGAGACCCTCTGACACTCCAAGGCAGGTCTGGCTCAGTCTTTTGTGGGGTTCACTGCTCCTTTCTCTGGGTCCTGGTGCACACAAGGTTTTGTTTACACCCTCCAAGCATCTCTGTCATGTATGAGATTCGATTTTAAATGCAATTGCACCCATCCTACCATCTTTTTGGGGCTTCTCCTTTGCCCTTGGACAAGGGTATTTTTTTTTTTGGTGGGATACAATCTGTCGATTGTTGTTCAGCAGCTAGTTGCCATTTTGGTGTTCTTACAGGAGAAGATGAGCACATGTCCTTCAACTCTGCCATCTTGAGCCAAGATGATACTTCATAATGGATCTCAATTTCATTACCAGAGTGCACCATGGTGTTCTTACTTTGCATGCCTTTCTAGTCATTCTTAGTCACTCAATTGTGTTTAATTCTCACAACCCCATGGATTGTAGCCTGCTAGGCTCTTCTGTCCAAGGGATTTTCCAGGTAAGAGTATTGGAGTGGGGGAGTGGGCTGCCATTTCCTCATCCAGGGGATCTTCCAGACCCATGGATTGAAACCTCATCTCCTTTGTCTCCTGTATTGCAGGTGGATTCTTTACCCACTAAGCCATCAGGGTATTTTTTTCCACACTGGACTACCCACCATAGTTCATCAACCTCCTTTTCTCCAGGCCTCTCACATTCTTGAACCACCTATACCCCATCTTTATTTGATACCTATTTTAAGTAGTAACTGTTTTACATGTTAGATCTTCCCTGTGAGATTAAAAGAGAGAACTGTATCAGTTGTTTCTTTTCTATGTTTTATATAAATGGGTGCAGGACCAAGCAAATATGAGCTATTCCTTTATTTCAATGCCAAATGTTCTTTAAAACTGGTTCTTAACGTGACTCATCATAAAGTGAAACAGTGATGATGCATATGTTGTTCTGTTCATCTCTCTCATGTTTGATCTCCTTGACAGAAACCATTAAATAACCAGGAAAAGGGAAGGAGAGAGGAGGTATGGGTGTTTATTGAGCAAAGGACAGTGAAGCAGGAAACAGAAGGGATTCTTGCTAGCAGGTGTCTAACCAACTCTTTTTGAGTTAAAATATTCCTGACCTGGGGGGAGAAACTTACTCCTCTCTCTCCATTCATTTGATGGCACTGAGTTCAAAACTGTTTCTCTACACCTGCTGTGATTGGCAGGCTTGCAGCTACTGAAGTTCTTGAGAATCTCATTCCCTACTTGAAGCTTATACTCTCCCTGATGCTTGATACACTTCCGTTAGCTAGCTTTCTAGAAAGCTTATATCCAGGGATCTGGAAAAGAAATAGAAGTTGGCCATTACAGTGGAAAAGATGCCTTACTCTGTGCTCTATTCCCAGACTTCTAACAACAGATGTGCTCTTGAGACTTTAGAAGCCCAGTTAAGCTTGACTTCATTTTCTCTGACAGCAGATTGGGCTTCCCTGGTAGCTCAGTGCATTCCCCCCTACCAATGCAAAAGCTGTGTGTTTGATCCCTGGGTCAGGAAAATCCCTTGGAGAAATAAATGGCAACTCACTCCAGTATACTTGCCTGGGAAATCCCATGGACAGAAGAACTGGGTGGCTACATACCCACCCAGAGTTGGACATGACAGAAACTAAACCATGAAAGCTTGATTACTAACGCAGAGAGTTAGGCAATTGTGCTGAGATTCACCTACCTAGCCATTCTCTTCTTCTTTTTTTTTTTTTTCTTTTTCTTTCTTTCCAGAAAGAAGCCTGATTTTATTCCAGGTGGACATTGTTGTTGTTGTTGTTCAGTTACTCAGTTGTGTCCGACTCTTTGTGACTCCATGCCAAGCTTTCCTGTCTTTCGTTATCTCCCAGAGTTCGTTCAAACTCATGTCTATTAAGCTGGTGATGCCATGCAACCATCTCTTCCTCTGTCGTCCCCTTCTGTTCCTGCCTTCAATCTTTCCAAGCATCAGGATCTTTTCCAATGAGTCAGTTCTTCGCATTAGATGGCTGAAGTATTGGAGCCTCAGCCTCAACATCAGTCCTTCCAATGAATATTCAGGAATGGTCTCGTTTAGGGTTGACTGATTTGATCTTCTTGCAGTCCAAGGAACTCTCAAGAGTCTTCACCAGCACCACAGTTCAAAAGCATCAGTTCTTTGGTGTTCAGCCTTCTTTATGGTCCAACTCTCACATCCATACATGACTACTTGAAAAACCATAGCATTGATGAGATGGACCTTTGTTGGCAAAGTGATATCTCGGCTTTCTAATATGCTGTCTACGTTTGTCATAGATTTTCTTTCAAGGAGCAAGCAACTTTTAATTTCATGGCTAAAGTTACCATCTGTAGTGATTTTGGAGCCCAAAGAAATAAAGTCTGTCACTATTTCCACTTATTCCCCATCTATTTGCCATGAAGTGATGAGATCTGATGCCATGATCTTTGTTTTTTGAATGTTGAGTTTGAAGCTAGTTTTTTCACTCTCCTTTTTCACCTTCATCAAGAGGCTCTTTAGTTCCTCTTCAATTTCTGCTATTAGGGTGATGTCAGCTGCATACATGAGGTCATTGATATTTCTCCTGGCAATCTTGATTCCAGCTTGAGCTTCATCCAGCCCAGCATTTCATATAAGTTAAATAAACAGAGCGACAGTATACAGACTTGACACTCCTTTTCCAGTTTTGAACCAGTTCCATGTCCAGCTCTAACTGTTGCTTCTTGACCTGCACAGAGGTTTATTAAGAGGCAGGTAAGGTGGTCTGATAGTCCCATCTCTAAGAATTTTCAACAGTTTGCTGTGATCCACACAGTCAAAGGCTTTAGAGTCCTCAATAAAGCAGAAGTAGATGTTTTTCTGGAACTCTCTTGCTTTTTCGATGATCCAACGGATGTTGGCAATTTGATCTCTGGTTCCTCTATCTCTTCTAAATCAGCTTGTATATCTGAAAGTTCTTGGTTCACATACTGTTGAAATCTAGCTTGAAGGGTTTTGAGCATTACCTTGCTAGCATGTGAAATGAATGCAATTGTGTGGTAGTTTGGTATTGCCCTTCTTTGGGATTGGAATGAAAACTGACCTTTTCCAGTCCTGTGGCCACTGCTGAGTTTTCCAAATTTTCTGGCATGTTGAGTGCAGCACTTTAACAGCATCATCTATTACGGTTTGAAATTCTGTCAATTCTGTCACCTTTACTAGCTTTGTTCATAGTAATGCTTCCTAAGGCCCACTTGACTTCTCACTGCAGGATGCTTGGCTCTAGGTGAGTGACCACATTCTCATGGTTACCTGGGTCATTAAGACCTTTTTTGTATAGTCCTTCTGTGTGGAGATATGTCCAATTAAAGAATGTACTTATCTTTCCTTGCAGTGAGGGGTGGTCAATACCATGGAAGTGAAAATTTCTGGGTGGGATTCCTTGAAAAGTGCCCCAAAAGGGGGCAGGCAATAGGCAGGAAATTTAAATTTGCTATTCCTCCCTCCCTTCTACTTTTGGAGTGAAGTTTTGAAGCCATCTTAAAACACAAGTTGAACTTGAAAAGGGAAGATGCACAGTGAGGATGGTGGGCCAATGATGGGAGAAGCATGGCTCTAGATGACTGTGGGGCCCTCCATGGCTCCCTGTATGGCTGCCTTACATTTTCTTAACAGGAGGAATGAGCATCTGGCTTTTTTTTAAAGTCATTTATTTGAATTTACTTTATAAGCAGCCAGATCTGCTCCTGACACAATCTTTCCACCCCATCCGCTCTAAGCCCATTCATTATCTCCACTTGAGGGTCTATGTCAAAGATTGTTTCCAAAGGGATTTAGCAACCTAAATTTTCTGTGGCTCTAGATGAAAGATGAAGACCTGGAACTTAGTGAATGGAGCCCCAATACATGCTTAGAATTGTGCCATAGCTGTAGGAACATAAAAGGCAATCCACCTTACTTAGCTAAGGTGTATCAAGCAGAATCTGTCAAGCTCCATGGGGCTGAGTTAAAGGAAAGGAAAGTTCTCATTAGTCCTGTTGCTATCACTGCTGGTTACATTCTTTTGTTATTTATTAGGTGAAGATGACTGTAGAATGGGGAATATATTAAAAAAAAAAGCAGGGAGGCTTCCTCTGGACCTGGGAAAGATGGTGGTTAAATGGTTCTAAAAGTCAGAAGAAGACTCAGAGAGTCCTGAGCAGGTTAAAAAATTACTCAGACCAAGGTTGTTCAACTGAATGTTCTTTAACACATCACTCGTAACTGGTGGGAAAAATTTCTGTAAATATAATTTGTGTTGTGCTGTGCTTAGTCACTCAGTCATGTCTGACTCCTTGTGACCCCATAGACTGTAGCCCACCAGGCTCCTCTGTTGATGAGGATTCTCTAGGCAAGAATACTGGAGTGGGTTGCCATGCCTTCCTCCATGGGATCTTCCCAACCCAGGAATGAATCCAGGTCTCCCACATTTCAGGCAGATTCTTCACCATCTGAGCCACCAGGGAAGCCCAGGAAAACTGGAATGGGTAGTTCCAGGGGAACTTTCCAACCCAGGAATCGAACTGGGGTCTCCTGCATTGCAGGCTGATTCTTTATCAGGCGAGCTACCAGAGAAGCCCAAATATAACTTGCAGTAAGACACAAAATAAAGACATAAAGTATAAACCTCTTGGTAAGTGCCTAGTGCATTGTAGATGCTAGATAAGTATTAGTTGAATGAACATGTGAATTAGTCAATGAATGAATAAACACACTCTATTTCTGGAAACGGAACTATGTTCTTCCAAGTACCTGTGCCATTGCATGTGCAATTGCTTTTACTTAGCCCATCTCTTTTCTTCATCTGATTAAATTCCACACATTCTTCAAGATCCAACTCAAATATTACAAACAGCATATTTATGACTGTCTGTGTCATATCACCAATTAACTGGTCACTTCCAACATTATGTTCATTCTATTATTCTACAGAAATAACACTGCCTTCCATATTGCATTTATAAAAAGGCCTGAAATATGAAAAACATCCCACTTATATTTTATAATAATTGTTTGTGCATATATTTCTCCCTTAAAATCAGAGAAGAAAAGGTATCCAACATATCCAGAGTACTACTCTATACCAGATACTGGGCAAGGGTCTATTTCTTCACCTGTTCTCTGGAGCCAACCTGGGTAGCAGGTAATAGTCACGATTCTTAGATAATAGAGGAGGGATATCTGAGCCATCTTTTTCAAGGGTTTTATTTCTTGGGGCTTTTCTGCGCTGAACAATAAACATAAACTCCAGTTCCTTACCATAAACAAAAAGACCTCAGCAGCTCCTTTTAGAAAAGCCCCTTATCCTAATCTATCCCATCACCTCCTAAGGAAATAAATAAGAGAAATTATTTTCTAGGGCCTTCAGAGAAATCAAAGAAGTCACTGAGACCAAAAGTTAGAAACAGAAGCCAGTAGAACCTTCCTATTAGAGATTTGATCTCTGGTATCCATTGTATCCAACAGAACCCATGCATGGCTTAATGAATTCAAGATCAAAGTTTGAAGGACTTGCTCCCTGTTCTACTTATGTGTTCCCTTGTCTCTCATCTCCCCACTGCAAGAATGTAACTTCTATAGGGCAAGAACTTGGCCTGATTCACCTTTTTATCCTCAGCAACCAGAATAGTAACATCTCTTATTTTCTGATTGAAGAATCACTTTGATTAAATATTTTTTTCTCTTAATTAGAAAGAAAGCCAAGGGTTAAAGATTTATCAGTCATTCATAAATCATTCTAAATTACACAATGAAATAATTTGACCTCTAACAGAAATTGGCCAGTGGGGACACAGATATGTTGATGGTGAGGAGGAGGAGAGAAACTTTGGCATGTAGATAACCTAAATAGGAAAGGTAACACGTTGAACTGTAAAGGATATCATCTGTTTCTTAGATGGCAAAGGACATGATGACTCAGCACACAGGATGGGAGCCCAGAAAGAGATGGACGAGACCAAAAATCAACTTTTCCTCCTTTGCTATTTTGCTTAAGGTCCTGGGAGGGGCTAAAGGATGCCGTTAAAATCATCCCACCTGCTGCCTTCAAAAATGTGACCCCTCCTTTATCATTCTTAGGTGTGTGATAACTATTTTTCAAACTGTTTTTAATAAGAAGAAAGGGCTATACCTGATGGTTGAAGAAAGGAGACTGTTTCATAGAAGGAAACATAGTAATTAGTACGCTGCATAAGGTTGATTGGCAGTAGCAGCACTTAAAGGCCATAAGCCTGATGTCAGATTGCATGTGCGCAAAAAACAATTCTTTTATTCATTTATTCATTCATCAAGCATGTTTAGAGCACCTATTTGTTCTAGGAAACATGCTCAGCATAAGGCACAAACCAATAAAGCCCAGTCCCGGCTTCCAGGAACTGGTAGTATCAAGGATTGTTTGAGAGAAAAGAAATGAGATACAGTGAGTAATTGCAAAAGAGTCTCCAACATCTTGCACTCAGATTTATTCACTTCCTCCAAACACCCTATTCAACATTCCAAAGCAACACAGGATCTTTGACAAGGGCACCCAGGAATGTAAGAAATCCAGATATTATTCTTAATGGTTAAGGATTCAGGATTCTTGCCTGGAAAATCACATAGACAGAGGAGCCTGGCAGGCTACAGTTCATAGGCTTGCAAAGAGTCGGACACAACTGAGTGAGTGAGCATGCACGCCTGCATGAGTCAGAGAGAGCTGGCTTAAAATTCCAGTTCTGCCACTTGGTTGTGTGACCTTAGGCAAATCAACACTTCTGCAACCTGTTTTTGCTTCTATAATAAAATGTAGGTTCTTGTGAGGTGTAAGTAAAACAATGGATATAAAGAAACAAGTATAGGGACTGACCTACTGAAGGATCCTAGAATTTCCATCTATTGTCCCCTGTTCTTCAGCTCTGAGGAGCTGAGTCTATTGGGACCCTGCACATAGCCAGCCTTTGAGAGAGCTGATGATGTCCTCTGCATCCAGCAGGTCATTTGCAGGCAGGGGCTTAAGAGAACAGTGGTGCGGGATGGTAAGGAAACCTGGGCAGAGCTCACTGATCTGGGTTCCGAGGAACGCAGCGCAGATTGGGGTATTGGGACTTATGGGCACCAGGTATCAAGACTGACAGGCAGCCCCAGGAAGCCTGAGAAACATATATTCTGTGACAGTGTGGGTAACCTGGAGACTGGGGCTGAAGTTCAATAACTATCAACAAATGCTGGGTGCTGACAAAATAAAGGTGAAGAGGTCTCTGTTCCCCAGCTCCTGGTCCACTGTGGGAGGGGATCCAGATACAGATTTGTTTATGCAGTGTGGGAAGCCTAGTGATGGAAGAGACACAAGGGGTTATGAGCAAGTACACTCAACCCATGTTTTTTACACCTGTAGAATGGAATAAGAATTATACCACTTACCCTAGAGGGTTGCTGTGAGAATCAAATAAGAGAAGAAATTCATACAAATATATGTGTATATGTAGACATATTGGTATATGTATTATGTATATATAAATAGATATATTTATTTATATAAAAATATATAATACATTCACATATACAAACAATTGCAAATTATATGTAATGCTATGGGAAAATTAATTTATTTCATAATTAACCATTCATGTTTTCTCTAGGCTTTCTGAGGGAAATGATGTCTTACATTTTTCTTTACCCTTGAATTACTGCTAGGAATAGTACTAAACACATTTTTGTTGGTGTTGTTTAGTCACTAAGTCATGTCCAGCTCTTTTGCAACCCCATGGACTGTAGCCTGCTAGGCTACTCTGTCCATGGGATTTGCAGGCTACAATACTGGTGTGGGTTGCTGTTTCCTTTTCCAGGGGATCTTCCTGATTCAGGGATTGAACCTGTGGCTCCTGCATCAGCCACCAGGGAAACCTGGTACTAAACACATAGTGAGAAATTTTTGTTAAAATAAATATAATCAAAGGTCAGACTCTCAAGAATTAAAATCCCTCTCTTTCCCACTGCTGCAGTCCACGGGGTCGCAAAGAGTGGGACACGGCTGAGCAACTGAACGCACATTTTACACAGCTCATGCATCTTGAGAGCAACTCTTTGCCCCTTCCTCCTCCCCCACAAAAATGGTATGGGAAACCTGGTTTTCTGTATGCATGGATGAGTGCCTTTCCCACTGGCTTCAGCAAAAGCATTAAGTTCATCCAAAGACCGAATTTGGCCTGGGGCAGTTGCAGTGGGCCAAGTGTCTGCTCCAAAGTTCTGCTGTGACCAGCGGATTACCTGGGTATTAATGACCGGTTGTGAGAAGCTGACTACCAGACCCAGCCTGAGAAATACAAGGCACTGTAATTCTCACTCACACGGGAAAAAGGACAACTGGGTGAAAAGGACAGCTGTCTGAAACGGTAATGTTTTTTCCCTTGAACTGGCTATATGAAGAATCAGAAAACATATATAAAGAGAAATCCATATAATTGGCCAAGGTTCCTGGAGATATGTTAGAAGAATCCCACAAAAATAAGCTCTGCTTTTTATAGTGTCTGCATGTAGCCATTAAGGTCTTTATAATCAGCTTATCTGGACTGCATAGTTAACAGCTATATGAAGGAAAACTGCTCTCACTTAAAACTAATCATTATAGTTATATTACAACCAAGTTCTGATTATCTACTCCTAGATTTCTAAACACTGCGGACATCTTGAGATTGTTTTGTATCTTGTTTGCTATCTGTAGCCCCATGGCTACTTTTCTTAATTAAATCAAGGCTCTTTTGACCTATTCAGTTTATTTCAAAGAATGGGAAATTTTCTGTAAGGCTATATCTGCATGGGCCCCTGAAAACGATAACACTTTACTCTCAAGAAGAAGAGGTACTGTTTATTCAGTTGGGCCTCATGTGAACAAGAGCAGAGATGTCATCAATAGCCTAAGAAGCTTTAAGGACTGGCTACTCTTTCCATTGCTCTCCAACGGCATCTCTATTCTCTCACAAATCAACTTCCTTATTAGGGAGTCATCTGTAATTCAAGGCATCACACACAGTTTCAAGCATCTTATCAGCTGCCTTGTTCTTCTGAGAAGATCTGGTCAACCAGGTTTATCTTTTTTCCCATGGAACACTAGCTATCCTACAGACTGGTAGGTAGCCTTTGGGTCAGATGCTCATGTCTGAAAACACAGATATAATGGCCAAAACATAGCAAGCAAAATGTGACAAGGTCAAAATATGGCTATCCAAAGGCTGCCTTCTCAAGAAGGACTATGTATAGGTTTCTCAGGAAGTGTTCAGTGGGGTTGAGCCCTATATGACCAAAGTGGTAACATATTCATTTAATCACAATTTATTGGTTTCTTTCCTTTCTCTGTTTTATTTTCCCTATGTTCTCATTCATGCTTCCTGGAATCACCTCCCAAATAAACAACCTATAAGCACATTTTTGTCTTGGATCTGCTTCTGGAGGAACTCAGACTAAGATAAAAGAATTGTAAATCTGGGAGACAATCCACTGGCCATATACTAGTTCATCTTCAGATTCACTTTGAAAACTTTACAAAAGTGAAAACTGAGGATCCTGGCCTCCACAACATAAATCTGAGGCTTTAGAGGTGAAGCCCAGTGTTCTCCCCTTGGAAAAGAAGTTCAAGGAAATTCTTAGAGTAAGCCAGCTTAGAAATCAAAGTAAAGCACATTCATAGAGTCCCAAAGTTATTTTGTTTTTTTATTACTTCTATTGTTCCTTATCAGCAAACTAGCCATCATTCATAGATAACTAGGGTTAAGGAACTCATTTTTGATTAAAAAAAAAGAGAGAAATATTACTTGTTGGTGGTGGCAATGGTAGTCGGTTGATAAATCTGAATGTTTTCCTTCTTTTCTTAGCAACTCATTTTTGCCTAGATATAAGTGCTAAGAAATTAAACTAATGTTATTTAGAAAGCAAATTACAAGAAAACCTTAGACATTAATTTTACTTACTCAAATTTCCTCTGAAAACATTGTTGTTCACTTGCCAAGTCATGTTTAACTTTTTGCAACTCCATGGACTACAGCACGCCAGGCTTCCTTGTCCCTCACCATCTCCCAGAGTTTGCCCAAGTTTATGTCCATTGAATCAGTGATGCCATCCAACCATCTCCTCCTCTGTCATCCTCTTCTCCTGCCTTCAATTTTTCCCAGCATCAGGGTCTTTTCCAAAGAGTCAGCTGTTCATATTAGGTTGCCAAAATATTGGAGCTTCAGCTTCAGCATCAGTCCTTCAAATCAATATTCAGTGTTGATTTCCTTTAGCATTGACTGGTTTGATCTCCTTGCTGTCCAAGGGACTCTCAAGAGTCTTCTCCAGCACCACAGTCTGAAAGCATCAGTTCTTTGGTGCTCACCTTTCTTCACAGTCCAACTCTCACATCCATACATGACTATTGGAAAGACCATAGCCTTGACTAAATGGATCTTTGCTGGCAAAGTGATGTCTTTTCTTTTTAATATTCTGTCTAGGTTTGTCATAGGTTTACTTCCAAGAAGCAATCATCTAATTTCATGGCTGCAGTCACCATCTGCAGTGATTTTAGAGCTCAAGAAGAGGAAATCTCTCACTGCTTCCACATTTTCCCCTTCTATTTGCCATTAGGTGATGGGACCAGATGCCATGCTTTTAATTTCTTTAATATTGAGTTTTAAGCCAGCTTTTTCATTCTTTTCTTTCACCTTCATCAAGAGTTTCTTTAGTTCCTCTTCACTTTCTGCCATCAGGGTGGTATCATCTGCATGTCTGAGGTGGTTGATATTTCCCCCAGCAATCTTTATTCCAGCTTGTAACTCATCCAGCCCAGCATTTTACATGATATGTGCTCTGAATATATGTTAAATAAACAGAGTGACAATATACAGTCTTGTCATACTTCTTTCTCAATTTTGAACCAGTCAGTTGTTCCATATAAGGTTATAACTGTTGCTTCTTGATCCATATACAGGTTTCTCAGGAGACAGGTAAGATGGTCTGGTAGTCCCATGTTTTGAAGAGTTTTCCACAGCTTGTTGTGATCCACACAGTCAAAGGCTTTAGCATAGTCGGTAAAACAGAAGTAGATATTTTTATTGGAATTCTCTTGATTTCTCTATGATCCAGTGAATATTGGCAATTTAATCTCTGGTTCCTCTGCTTTTTCTAAACCTAACTTGTGCATCTGGAAGTTCTCAATTCAAGTACTACTGAAGCCTAGCTTGAAGGATTTTGAGCATAACCTTGAACTGAACTGAACTGAAGTCACTCAATCATGTCCAACTCTTTGTGACCCCGTGGACTGTAGCCCACCAGGCTCCTCCATCCATGGGATTCTCCAGGCAAGAGTACTGGAGTGGGTTGCCATTTCCTTCTCCAGAGCATAACCTTACTAGCATGCAAAATGAGTTCAGTTGTCTAGTAGTTTGAGCATTCTTTAGTACTGCCCTTCTTGGGAACTGGGATGAAGATTGAAACCATATCCTACTTAAATTTCAGAATGGAATTCAAATGTTATCATCTACCACCTCTACCTCTCTATGCCAAAGTTAAATTCTCCCACCTCTAATTCTCTTAGAGGTCTCTGCTTGGACATTTATTTATAGCATTTGCATTGACATTTTTTAAAGAACTATTTGTTAGAGTCAGTAAAATTTATATTCTTGGTTATGGACTCTTTGCATTTTTCTTGCTATTTAAAAATTTTATCTTAGAAACTTCTGCTTCTGACATGTAGCAGATGTCCAATAAATATAAAACATGTGATCTTTTAAAAATATAAATCCAGACTAGCTAATCCTCTGCTTTAACCCTTCTATGGATCCCTACTGCTTTTGAGATAAAGTAGAAGCTTCTTAATACAACTTAAAAGTTAAAACATGAAGGCTTCTGGCTTCCACTTATGATGTAGAAAACTGGAGATTCACTCCAACACTTACCAAGAAGAAAAGAATAACTGGATAATCTATAGAGTTATAACTTCTCTTGAACCCATCAAAAAGCTTAAGTTATAAGTTATAAGGCAATCAACTACCCTGAAATCTAAAAAAAGACAGGTATCTTCAAGGAGGGATGAGGAATGTGCTCTTAATTACCAGATGCTGAATACCACACATGCTAGTATGAAAAAGCTGGTACATTGAAATTTTTGACAAACTGTGAAAGGCCAAGCATGAACTATCACTAGAGTATAGAACCCCTAGTAGTTATGGATATGATAGCAGGTTTCTCCCCACAGACCTCACTGACTGTTCATATGAGAGATGGGATCAAAGTAAGAGATTGGAGAAAATCTCCCTTGTGGTGAAGATTTGTGGAAAGGGGACAACAGCTACTTCAGAAAAAACACAAAGCCCCTCCAGACTGTTCTAACCTGTCTCCTCCATGGAACAAAGGCCTTAAACTCCCAGTGAAAGCACTGCAAACTTGTCACCCTCAGGGCACAGGTGAAGAACCATTGCAGCTGGGAATGTACACAGAAAATAATTCTATCTCTGGGGATTGGCAGGAAAATAGCCCTGAACCGTAGACATCCTTTTCCACTGAGCTAGGCAGGGTCATTGAGAAGCCCCCACTACTGAGACCCAGAAACACAGTACCTGCCAAAGATGGTGGCTAAACCAGGACAACAGAAAACACCTTCATCCTGTCACCAAAACCAAAGCAGGAGGCACTGAGTAGCATATAACAGCAGCCTACGTCTAAGTATAGCACAAGAGCCTGAGAAAGACTCTTTCTAAGGGTCACAGCTAATGTCCAAAGTTATAAGTAGAACAGAGACATTGAGGGAGTTTGGGGGAGAATGAATACATGTGTATGTATGGCCAAGTCCCTTACCTTTTCACCTGAAACTGTTACAACATTGTTAAAATTTGGTTATACCCCAATACAAAATAAAAAGTTTAAAAAAGAACAGAGACATTGAGAGAAATCTTTCTGAAACCATAACTTGGTCCTAAACACAAAGTAATTCTAGAAGAATTTGAATCTGTGAGGTGTTGAGGATAAACATAACAACAGCAAAGCCCAAGGCCAGCTCAACCTCTGACTAGACTGACTCAACACTTGATGTGTAATATCTAACAAAAGAGGAGGCATGCTCATTTCCAGGAGTAAACAGTATTTATCTCAGTCTCTACTGTCCTACATAAGATGTCAGGATTTTAACCACAAATTACGATTCACGCAAAGAAACAAGAAATGATACACTGTTAAGAGACAAAACCATCAATAGAATCAGACTCAGATATAGTCTAGATATTTAAACTATCAGATAGAAATATAAAAAATAGATATTATTAGCATAATAAAAACTATGATATATAAGGTAGGCAATATCATAAATAGATGGATAATATCAACCAACAACTGGAAGTCATAAAAAAGACTCAAATGGAAATGCTAACAATGATAAAAATGGTAACAGACATGAAGACTGCCTTTGATGGGCTCATCAGTCTAATGACCTTGAAGACAGGTCTTTAGAAATTACCAAACTGAAGTACATAGGGAAAAGTTATTCTTTAGAAATAGAATATGGTATTCAATAGCTATGGTACATGAAAAACCAAAAAGGAAAAAAAAGAAAAAAGGCAAGTGAATATGGTATAATATTAAATAATCTATACATTTGGAATCCCAAAAGAAGAGAAAGACTGAAGTGTTTGAAGATATAAAGGCTGAGAGGTTTCCAAAATCAATGAAAGATATGAAACTACAAATCCAGGAAGTTCAGAGACCATCAAGCAGGATAAATTAGAATAAAAACTAAAATGACACACATAGACACATCATATTCAAACTTCTAGAAACCAAAAGCAAAGTGTTAACCAACTAGGCAGAAACACACACACACACACACAAACACATGCATACATTACATGCAGAGGAGAAAAGATGAAAATTATGGTACATTTCTTGTCAGAACAATTCAAGCCAGGAAACAGTGGAGCAGCATCTTTAAAGTAAAGCAGCATGTGAGAAAAAAGGACAACCCAGACAGTTTCATACACAATAATACAAAGACTTTTCCTGATGATAATGAGATAATCTATTCCCAAAAGACCTGTAGTAGAAGAAATGTTAAAAGAAATTCTTGAGGCAGAATAAATGCAATAATAGACAGAAATTTGAATCAACATGAAGAAATAAAGAGTACTCTAAACAGAATTAATGAAACTAAATATAATTTTTTTTCTCATTTTAATTACTGTAAAAAATATTGGACTATTCAAAACAAAGACAGTGGTCATGTATTGTGTATCTATATACTATGTCTAAACAAAATATACTGTAGTGTACCTGAAAGTAGCACAAAGGGTGGGAGAGAGAAATGAGAACTATACAGTTGTAACATTTGTATGCTATACTTGAAATGGTAAAGAATTATTCAAAGGTAGACTGTGATTAATTAAAGTGCTATATTGTAAATTCTAGGGCAACCACTAAAAATGTCATTAAAGGTTATAAGCCCTAGTGGACATAAAATCAAATCATAAAATACTCAACTAAAAGAAGTTAGTATGAGAGGAATAATAATTTCTAAAATGGATCAAATAAAAATCAACTGACAAAAAACTGAAACTAGTGTTTTGAAAGAAAAAAAATCAACTGACAAGATAGTCAATTTTTTTCAAGTATGTTAGTAATTGCATAAACAGTCTATACGTGCCAATTACAATTCAGAGATTATCAGACTGGATTAAAAAGCTATCTATATAAAATACTGTCTTTAAATAAAAAATTAAATAAGTTGAAAATAAAGGTTGACAAATAAAGACATATAAATCTATACATACATACAAACTATTCAAAAGAAACTGAAGTGGCTACATTAGTATCAAACAAAAAAAAAAGACTTCAAATCAAAGAATATTAATATAAAGAAGAGTAATGGGGTTTCCCTGGTGGCTCAGTGGTAAAGAATGCACTTCCCAATGCAGAAAACATAGAATTGATCCCTGATCTGGTAAGATCCCACTTGTCAAGGAGCAGCTAAACTTGTGTTCCACAGCTACTGAGTCTGTGTTCTAGAATCCAAGAGCTGCAGCTACTAAGCCCACATGCCGCAACTACTGAAGCTCTCAGGCCCTAGAGCCCATGCTCTGCAACAGAAGAAGCCACTGCAATGAGAAGCTCACGCATCACAACTAGAGAGTAGCCCTCACTTGCCACAACTAGAGAAAAACCGACACAGCAACAAAGACCCAGCACAGCAAAAAAAAAAAAAAAAAAAAAAGAGTGCTACATAATGTATATAAAGTTAAAAAGGATCAGTTTGCCAAAAAGATATAACAATCCTAAATGTATATGCCTAGCAACAAAACTTCAAGCAACATCAGGTAAAATCTTACAGAATGAGAAGAAGAAATAGTTGTTGTTCAGTCACTAAGTTGTATCCAACTCTTTGCAACCCCATGGACTTGAGCACACCAGGTTTTCCTGTTCTTCACAATCTGCAGGAGTTTGCTCAAACTCATGTCCATTGAATCAGGGATGTCATCCAACAATCCTCTAGTGTCCCCTTCTCCTCCTGCCTTCAACTTTTCCTAGCATCAGGGTCTTTTCTAATGAGTTGGCTCTTCACATCACGTGGCCAAAGTATTGGAGCTTCAGCTTCAGCATCAGTCTTTCCAATGAATATTCAGGGTTGATTTCCTTTAGGATTGACTGGTTTGATCTCCTTGCTGTCCAAAGGACTCTCAAGAATCTTCTCCAGCATCACAGTTTGAAAGCATCAGTTCTTTGGCTCTCGGCTTTGTTTATGGTCTCTCATATCTGTCCATGACTACTGGAAAAAACAGCTTTGACTATATGGACCTTCGTCAGCAAAGTGATGTCTCTGCTTTTTAATATGCTGTCTGTGTTTGTCATAGCTTTTCTTCCAAGGAGCAAGCATCTTTTAATTTCATGGCTGCAGTCACTGTTCACAGTGATTTTGTAGCCCAAGAAAGTAAATTCTGTCAGATTCCATCTTTCTCCATCTATTTGCTATGAAGTGATGGGACCAGATGCCATAATCTTATTGTTTTGAATTTTGAGTTTTAAGCCAGCTTTTTCAGTCTCCTCTTTCACCTGCATCAAAAAACTCTTTAGTTCCTCTTGGCTTTCTGCCATTGGGCTTCCCTGGAGGCACATGTGGTAAAGAATCTGCCTTCAATGCAGGAGACCAGGCTTTGATCCCTGGATCAGGAAGATCCCCTGGAGAAGGAAATGACAACCTACTCCAGCATTCTTGCCTGCAGAATTTCATGGACAGAGGAGCCTGGTGGCCTATAATCCATGGGGTTGCAAAGAGTCAGATATGACTGAGCAACTTCCACTACTATTACTTCTGCCATTAGGGTGGTATCATTTGCATATCTGAGATTGTTGATATTTCTCCTGGCAATCTTGATTCCAGCTTGTGATTCATCCAGCCTGGCATTTCACATGATGTACTCTGCATGTAAGTTCAATAAGCAGGGTGAAAATATACAGCTTTGGCTTACTACTTTTTCAATTTTGAACCAGTCTATTGTTCCATGTGTGGCTCTAACTGTTTTAACCTACAGAATGAGAAGAAAAAATAGACTAAGGGACAAATCCAAAGAGCTGGAACTTCAAGGTTACCTTATACCTTATAGTAATCAGTAGAACAAGTCGACTGAGAATTGATAAGGATGTAGAAAATCTGAATGACACTATCAAATAAGTACCTGAAAAGATGTCAATATCGTTAGTGATCAGAGAAATGGAAATTAAAAGCACAGTGAGATACCACTAATACCCATTAGAAGGCTAAAATTAGAGAAGAACTGATAGTAACTAACATGAGTAAGGCTGTGAAGCAAGTAGAACTTTGATGCGTTGCTATAGGTATGCAGAATGGCACAGAAACTTTGAAATACAGTTTGAAAGTTTCTTGTAAAGTTAATCATACACTTATCACATGGCCCAGCAATTCTACTCCCAAGTGTTTACCCATGTGAAATGAAAATTTACATGCACAATTAAATTTGCATGTGAATATTTATGGTACCTTTATTCATAATAACCCCAAACTGGAAACAACACAGACATCCTTCAGCTGCTGTATGAATAAATTAATCTGTGGTACTATGGAATACTGCTCAGCAACTAAAAGCCGCAAACTACTGATACACACAACATGATGAATCTCAAATGCATTACGGTAAGAGAAGCAAGCCAGACTCAAAAAACCACCTATGACATGCCCCGTTTCTGTAACGTTCTTATAAAGGTCAAAACCGAGGGTCAGAAAACACATCAGTGGGTGATCAAGGAAGGAAGGGTAGTTGACTACAAAGGGGCAATAGAAGATTTTCTGAGATTCACAAAACTGTTCTATATCTTGATTGTCATGGTGATTACATGACTGTGTATGTATCAGTGTATACATATATAGGCATGTGTATTAGAAATATACACTAAAACAGGTTAATTTTGCTCTAAGTAAATTATGTCATAATTTTAAAAAGAGAAGGAAAAAAGTTCCACATGATCTGTTTAGCTCCCCAGCCTCGTGTGCTATGAATGTCCTCTTATTCACTACACTCATAGGTCATCTTCCACTTCTTCAAATGCACCAGGTATTATGACCTTCACACATGCTATTCTTCATCTGATAAACTACACAGTCTTCATTGGTTAAATTCTACTTATCTTTCAATCTCAACTTAAATCCTAGGTTCAAATCCAGGACCCACTGCTTAAAGGTTGTGTGAGATATTAATGAATATATCTGTAGGTTTCCATGTCTATAAAATTAGCAATGTGAATAGTAGTTATTTTATAAAGTTTCTTAGAGGATTATATGAGAAAATACGTATTTGTTGTTGTTTAGTTGCTAAGTCATGTCAGACTCTTATGCAACCCCGAGGGCTGTAGCCCACCAGTATCCTCTGTCCATGGGATTTCCCAAGCAAGAAGACTGAAGCAGGTTGCCACTTCCTTTTCCAGGGAATCTTCCCGACCCAGGTATCAAATCCATGTCTCCTGCATTGGCAGGTGGGTTTTTTACCACTGGGCCACCAGGGAAGCCTGGCACAAAATAACATAAGATACATTATAATTTTATATGATATGATTATCTCTCCTCAAGATCTTCCCTAACTCCCTTGTTACACTATCTCCTGTCATTTTCCTTCATAACCATAATAAAATCTGTGTTAGTACATTCATGTGCATGTTCATTTACTATCCAACTCCATGGAAATTAGAATAATACCTGCTTCATGGACTCTACCTACTTGCCTATCTATCCATTCATCCACACTATATGTGTGTCTGACACAATGTAGATACTTATTAAATATCTGTTGAATGAATGAACAGGTAGGAGAATGGTGTCATAGACGAGCAGGATTCTCATAACTTGATCTCTCTCTGGGAGGCAAGTGCCATTGTGATCCTGACTACACTCACAAAGTGGATGGATCATGAATATTACGTGGTGGTTCTTTTCAGTCGGAGCTCAGCCTCCACTCCGTAAAGTTACGTGGCACTTCTTTTTCTCCTTACCCTACCCTGCTGCTTCCCCCAGCACTGTGTCTGAACTCTCAGCTTCCTCAAGACAGAGTGGATAAGTCAGGCTGTGATGTGTAGACTCAGCCATCTTCAGCTGATGAAGGAGAGACTGAGAAGCCACACGTTAGCCTCAGAAGCCAATCCCATTCACCACTCCACCTTGACCAGAAAGCCCTGTGTTTTCTTGAAAAGTACACACAAGCCTCAGTAGTACTCATCCTCTGATCCCGTTGGGATCTGAATCTGAGTGTTAGGGGGATTGGTTCACATATGGGATGAGAGTGTGTCCTGTGAAGAAGACTTCTTATGAAAGAAATTTTTCAGCCAGAGCCCTAAACTTCTCTGCTCTGAGACTGTTCCCTGACAGTGGGACTCAAACAGCAGAAGTCAGTTCTCTTACTGGTGGAGAAAGTATTACCAGAAACCCAGATGAAGACGGCACAGACCTTGGTGGCCCAGAGGAAGCTGACCGAAGCCGGACTGTGGTGTGTCAGGACACAGAACTCGGGGCTCCAGAGGAAGCTGGCAAGCAGTGGGTGCAACACAAATAAACAGTAGAGATCAGCATGGATATCTGCGGTCCCTTCAACAAAAGCCCAGGAATGCAAGGAGTGACTCAGCTCTGACGGGAGGCAGTCTACTCCTCCTTCCCTGAAAGGCTCTTGGAGAAAAGTGATCTTTTCAAAGCCTATAAACTGATGGGGACCAGGGAGCTTTCAGGCTCCACCTATAAACCCTTTTCTGGGAGCTCAGATGGTAAAGAATCTGCCTGCAATTCAGGAGACCCAGGTTTGATCCCTGGGTGGGGAAGATCCCCTGGAGAAGGGAATGGCTACCACTCCAGTATTCTTTCCTGGAGAATTCCATGGACAGAGGAGCCTGGTGGGCTACACTCCATGGGGTCGCAAAAAGTCGGACATGACTGAGAGGCTAACACTAAAAAGATTCAGAAATAAAATTTAAGAAATAGAATATCTGAGAGAACTGGACTATCTATGCAAACAGGTGGGAGTAGGGGATGCAGAGCTATTGAAATTTAGGAAACATTATTGTAAATGTTAATACTTTTTCTCACTCGCCAGCTGGTGAAGCTGGATAGATGTCAGTTATACTTGCTGATTGATTGAGCTGTGATCCCATCATCATGGCCACTGTACCATTCCATCTGGCATTTAGACTTGTGATTGGGATTGTTTGGGAAGAAGGCCAAGATAATCCTATCTGGCTCACTGCAGTCTGCTTCAGCAGCTGCATGTAAACCCAATCCATGGTCCAAAATTTATCCATCTATACAATATACATTTTACTTGGGGTTTGATTTAGAAGTGATAATAATAACAATAGGAACATTTTACATGAATGAGTGAACAAAATCAGTGTACTGAATGATAAAGTTCAACTTATGCTATTTAACAGAAGGCTATTAAGAGTTACAGAAATTCCATATGGAATCATATCTCATGATTATCATACATACATATAAAACCAAATTACAGTTCATGCTGATAAATCCTGGGTTAGCTAAAGACACTCCAAGGTCATAAAACTTAGTAATGTGTGAAATTTGCCAAGGTTACAATGAGGCAGTGGATTACTTTTGTTTCTTTGAAAAAATAACCTTTACAGACCATGTCACCAAACGAGCAATTAATAAGAAGAACACATCATTAAACTCTGCTCTTGGGTAATTTATATGCCACAGTGTTCATTGTTCATAACCCAGCCTTTTCTTCGTGAATCATAACATTGTCTTAATTATCACTACCATTCTCTGGTAATTGGTTTCCTTCTCTCTTATCCAGGAATAGTTTTAAAACCTTTGAAGCCTTTTGCAAAGCACGTACCTAGATGTCAGGTGGGTTGTCATTTTAGGAGCAAATTAACTCAAGTTTTCCTTCACAATGTTCTTAGGTAATAAGATATTCTTAGGTTTCCAGATGCCAGGAACAACAATGAAAAAGAAAATTACTTCTTTTACCACAATAACCATAAACTCTATACATATTTAGCAATGAACAGCCTTTTGTTCTGGATTTTGTAGAGACATTATTCAAAGCTTAACATTTCTGGAGCCTTCGGTAATGTAGTCTCTTGTGAATATGATCTGTCTTGGAATTGTTTCCTTAGACAAATAAGCAGAAACCAGCTGATGCAAGGCTGACTTCATGCTGAGCTAAGTTATGGTAGTGGAGGGCCAGAGAGGCATGGAGTGATCCTTCTGGCCTTGTCTTAAAGAAAGATGATGGCTGTAGCTATTCACACAACTACAGTGCATGAGGTCATTTCTTTTAAAATGCAGACTTTTTCTTAAAAGAATCCTTTGGGCAAGCGTAGTATCAGATCATTGGTCCGCCTGAATTGTGCACTTTTCAACCAATTGTTCTGATGTCATATAAATCCAGTCAAAAAGAGAATGGAATAAATTTTTCTTTAGCTAGTTTCTTCCTCAAAGCTGTGAGATGGCCGTAGACAATGGATTTATTGTGTTTTTATACCAAGTGAATATATTGAAAAGGTATGTGGGCAGAGAAGGTGGATATAGAGTAGAATCGTGCTTCCCCAAACTTCATATGTATACAAATTGCCTGGCAATCTTGTTTAAATGCAGATTCTAAATCAGTGGGTTTGGGGTGAGACCAGAGATGCTTCATTTTTGATAAGAAGTTCTCAAATAGTACCAATCCTCCCAGTCTAAAGCCCTAGATGTGATGTGAGCTCAGTTATCAACACTTTAACTGCAATCAAACACAGTATTGATATAGGTGAGAAACACTAGATATGGATTTGGAGTACAGGTTTATAGGTGGAAAGACGTGAGTTTGCATTTCCACGTTATTCAACAACCAAAGACTTAAGTCACTTAAGCCTTCAGAGCTCCATCTGTACGGGGATAATTATACCCACCCCAGAGGGCTATTGTTGCACATAGAAATGTATAAATGACATTTTTTATTTCAAATACATGGCTCAGGGCTTAGCATAGAGCAATTGCTCGATAAATGGAATTGAGATCAGTTCTCCTGGGGCTAAGCCTGCTTATGTGCCCAAGGCGTGACTCAGGGTCCTTGTCTACATCATCTACCTGAGCTGACACCTCAACTCCAAATGAACAATTCTTCATTTCATTTTTAGCTTTCAACTTAGGGAATGTGAATATTTAACCCTTGCTTTTCAGAATTTCCAGTTGTTTTATCAATCACAAAAATAAATGAACTTCAGGGGTATACGATGTTGATAAATATGCTCCCATAAAAATTTTTTTTAACTTGTGAGTTGCAATAATTTCTCAATATCATTTGGTGAGTATCTTCATGCCCAAAAAAGTGATAAAATGATTTAAAGCTTACACACAGTTGTAGTTTGGAGGTCTCTGTCTCTCACATGCAGCTGGACACAGAGGCCCTCATTCCTTCTCAGAGAAGCGGCTGCTCCCTGTATTCTGGGCACCATGGACCTTTCTGTTCCTTGTCCAGTTGGCCACACCTTAGTAGACCCGTCACTGCTGATCCTCCATGTCTGTTGGGCCCCCAGGGCTCCACCAGCCCTACCACTAACTCTCAGTTCTAATGGTACCAGGGCTGAGCCATGGGGGAAATGAGAGGGGGCATTTGGAGAACAGAGAATGCGTTCAATCTTCCCACTGCATGTTGTTTAAGGTATCTCCAAGTAGCATGCCCGACTCCAGATGAGTCATTGAAAATGACTCACTGAATTACTGGAAAAGTGTTTTTTTGCATTTTTACAGGTTCTATGTCCTAGGATTCAGACGTTGACTGGGAAACCTGAACAAAACAAAACTGTGATCAACATTTACTGCGTCATCCTTCCCTCTGATCAGCTCCGTGCAGATCCACCATGCCTCCACCAAACTGCCCAGAGGGGTAGCAGTTCCTGACCGGGGCTGTACCCCAGACATGCTCGGTTGTGTCTGGTCCCAAAGGCAGAACCAGAAGGCTCCTGCCCTCTTCCCCAGGAGACTTACTGCTAAGTCACTTCAGTCGTGTCTGACCCTGTGTGATCCCATAGACGGCAGCCCACCAGGCTCCCCCGTCCCCGGGATTCTCCAGGCAAGAACACTGGAGTGGGTTGTCATTTCCCTCTCCAATGTGTGAAAGTGAAAAGTGAAAGTGAAGTCGCTCAGTCACGTCCGACTCTTCACGACCCCATGGACTGAAGCCCACCAGGCTCCTCCATCCATGGGATTTTCCAGGCAAGAGTACTGGAGTGGGGTGCCATTGCCTTCTCCGAGGAGGCTCACAGAGCCGTGTAAATAGGCCTCTGAGGGCCAGTCTCATCAACTCACCTGACATTTATAGATGTTTCTGAATATCCTTTCACTCTGGTCACACTTAGGTTCCCTCTTATACTCTGAACATCAAGGTGCTGAGAAGCTCTAATGAGGAAACTCAGAAGAAAGGAAAGAAAGAAAAATAATATGTATGGGTTACTTAATATCTGAAGGCACATTGTTAATTTATTTACAGATAAATTCTTTCCACACAAAAATCTAATGAAATAGTTTGGTTTTCTGTCCCTATTGCCTAAATAAAGAAATTGAAGCTTAGAGGCAGCAAGTGACTTGACCAAAGTTGCCACATTAGTAAGTTCCAAGTTGGGATTTCAGCCCAAGCTTGGCCTCAAAGAACATGCTATTTCCACTGTACCACACCACAAAGAACTATAAATTGAGAACAGAAGTGCCCACAAAGAGCTAATCTATTAAAGTGTTGAATGCTAATGAACATTAGTCAATTGATAGGCATTAGCTGTGACACATTTGCCAGGAATATGACCCTCCTTTTGCAAATAGTCTCATTATTTATAGGGCATTGAAAATTGCTTCACTGATGTATTAATCATGTTTTAGTACAATATTACTACTTATTAAATTCTGATGTTATAATACCCTATTTGTATGATGCCGCACAACTGGTTAGAAAGTGAAACAATGAAGCCATTTAAAGCACTGCTTACCTTGTGATAGCTAAAATGTTTACCATCTCTAAATATACTAAAGAATTAACTGATTTTTTTAACTATACCAAAACTCTTCTCAGCTTTTATGATGCATACAAGAAAGACTAATATCTACACGGGTCATTTTTAACCCTTATGAAAAACAAAACAAAACTAAGGACCTTTAAAATTTTTTATTTTAATCAAAATAGTACAAATACATGACATTAAAAAAAAAATCAGATGGTTCAGAGAAGATTACAGTGAGAACCAGTAGTCTCCCATCTCACTCTTCAGAGTCAGAGTACATTTGGCTTTAAGTTTGAGAAACATAATTAAAAGTGGCTTCAGGACTTCCCTGGCAGTCCAGTGGTTAAGACTCCAAGCTTCCACTGCAAGGGGTGTGGGTTCATTCCCTGATGGGGGAGCTAAGATCCTACATGCTTTGCAGTGCAGCCCCCCCCCCCAAAGTATTTAAAAAATGAAATGGCTTAATTAAGAAATATAGTATCTCACATACCAAGGTCCCTGTACAGGGTGGGCTTCAAATGTGTGGCTCAAGATTTTTGACCTGACTGCTCACAAACACTTGGCATGTAGCTCTGTCCCCTCACAGTCACAAGATGGCTGCAAGCTCTGTCTGTACAAAGCAGTGATTATGCTCCTCCCTCCACTATGACTGAAAGTAACCAATTAAACCTCAGGCACTGTTTGTCCAGATCAATAATTCTCTACCTGATCAGATCCAATGCCCTTTTTGAACACAAATTTTTCATAATCCCCTCTTCCCTAGGCTAGTTACATGCGATTGATACCACAACCCATCTACACACACACTCTCAGAAAATACTTACACCAACAAGGTTTCTTAGACAAGTTCAGTTAGGCTGAGATTCTTAGCTTAAAGCTGACTAGACACACTCCTTCCCAGGCCCAGATCCACCCAGTATATATAAGCTTGTGACCTGAATATCCTAACTACCTGTCTCAGCTTGGGCTTTGTTTTCTATCTGCCTTGACCCCGGCTGGGAGGGTCTGGGCTGTCATCAGTGTTCACCCAAGCCTTAGGGAAGGGGATATGCTGTTGAAGAGAGGATCCTGAGTCCCCAGTTCTTCCTTTCTGTGTGACACAATAGAACTACCTGCCTCTTACTGTTTTAAATTCAGGCCATTGTGACGGTTGGAGAATGCTCTTCCAGTGACTGAGATCTCAGGGGTCTCGGGTTCAAGATACAAAGTTCAACATCATCTTCTTTGTGAGAGTATATCTCAAAGACATATCTTACAGACCCCATAGGTCTGGATTTCCTAAACTCAGCCTTTCCCTGGGTCAAATTCACTCTTCTTTACTAAAAGGGAGAGAAGGAGACAGATAATGAACATTTATTAAACTCCTACTACGTGTCAGGATCAATTTCCATGTGTCGCACCTTCACTAGGAGGCTATGAGACAGCTGTTTCTGCACTTAATCTACAAATACCAAGAGTGTATCTCCACCTCTGATAGATAGATGGGGTAGAGAGCAGGAGGGAAATGTGGAACTGCAAATTGAGCTGGGTCTTGTTTAAGTCCAGGGTCCCTGGTGGCTCAGATGGTAAAAAGTCTGCTGCAATGAGGGAGACCCAGGTTCATTCCCTGGGTTGGGAAGATCCCCTGGAGAAGAGAATGGCTACCCACTCCAGTACTCATGCCTGGAGAATTCCATGGACAGAGGATTCTGGAGTGCTACAGTCCACAGAGTCACAAAGAGTCAGACATGACTGACCCGACTATCTCTTTCAGTGCTCTCATTTGAGTCCAAAGTCCAGCCTCTTGACAGACATCAGTGAAGTTATTCTTACCTTGTCTGCCATCTTGTTTCTACTCTTATTTTAAATTAAAGTGTTCTTGGGTTTCCCTAGTCCCAGAAGAATTCAAAGTAGTCTAATCTGCCTGCCTCCATGTCTAGCCTCCACATTAGTTGCTTAAATGCCCTTCCCAGGGGTCACTTGATTCTAATTAGACAATTTCAGTATTAGGAAAGTTCCTGCCTTAGAGGCAGTGCAGTCCATCTTCATATGCAATGGTTGTTACAAAGCTCTTTCAGAACTCGCCTCCCTGAAACTTGGCCCACTGGAGCCAGTTCTGTTCTCCACAGTCTCTTTAGAAAAATTTAATTCCATTTCACTTGGGTGCCCTACAAATATTTGAGCCAAATTTCACGTGATTGTTTTTCATGCACAATGAATGGGTCTAATTCAATATTGATCAGTTCATCAATACTTGAGGCATCATTTTATTCTTTGGTTCCAAAATTTTTCTGCTTTCCTTGCTAACAGCTAGCCTTGTCTCACATATCGCTTTACGGGAAATGGTTCCTGTTTTCTATCTTCCTGTAACCTATTCCATCTTTACCCTGGCCTCTGACTAATTCTTTTCTCATATTCCTAAGTTCAGTTTTTCTCTCGATTAGTGTTAAACTCCATGCTGATTCTGGTCCAGTGATTACACATTCACGTTTATCAACATGAACATTTCATCGAATATGCAAGAATGGAGGCTTGAGGGTGGCAGAAAAATACCTACAAAAATCAGTCTGATTTTCTTTTCCTGCCTAAAATTTATTTGCTAGAGATAATGCAGGAAAAAAAAGTATTTTACAAATTATTTTTGAGCCTTAGAACCAATGCAGAAGAGAAATTTCATGGTAAACATGCTTGTGTTCAGGTATGCGACAAGCCAGGTGTTCTCAAAGTGTGATATTCATAGAGCAGCAGCACCAACATTACATGAGAATTTGTTAGATATGCAAATTCTTGGGTTGGCCTTTTAAACCTACTATTAATACGTTAGAAACTCTGAGGCAGCCCCAGAAATCTGTTTTAACAAGCTTTCCAGGTAATTCTGATACACAACACCATCTAAAAATTGCTCTAAACCAGGGGTCCCCAAATTCCCAGGGGTTGGGGACTGGCAACCCCTGTCAGATTAGCAGTAGCATTAGGTTAGGAATAAAGTGCATGATAAATGTAATGTCTTTGAGCCATTTCCAAATCATTCCCCACCCTCCAGTCTGTGGAAAATTGTCTTCCGTGAAATCAATCCCTGGTACCAAAAAGGTTGGGACTGCACTTATACTAATTGGGATTGTGTCTTTGATTTAAAAAAAAAAACAACTATTAACATATTTGGCATTCTTTAGAAATTTGCAAGACACTTTCAACTATATTATTCAAACTATCCCAACTCTTATCACCTTTCATGAAAAATAATGAGGGTAAACTAGATCATGGATGGCAAATACATTTCATACTAGTTGCCAACTCTGATCAATTGGTAGTGGTTCCCTGGATAATAATAGCTTTAGAGTCAAAAGAGACAAAGCTATTTAACTTCTAAATTTCTGTTTCTTCCTCTGTGAAATAGAAATTATATTATTACCTACACATATCTAGTCTCAATAGGAAAATGTGCTTGTTTGGTGGGGTCTACTATGAGCAAGGGAGAAGGAAGTAGAAGCATTTGTTGACCATATAGCTGCTTGCCTTACTAGAAATTCTCCACCCTAAATTCTCTAGTTATTCCAAGGAGTTGAGTTAAGGAAATAAGTCCTTTTTTCTTTTTTTTAAAGTCACCCAGTTTAGAACAGAGAAGAGTTTCTAAGGAAATATTTCATTACATCTGGACCCCAAGAAGATATTGAATAAATTTGAGGGGGGAAAAAAAATCTCCTTTTATCATTTCCTTCCTTGGATCTTAGAAAAAATTAAGAAAAATGAAACAAACAGCATGTAAGTTACTATTTCTTAAAAATACAATTTTGTGATTTCTCAAGATTTCAGCAAATGAAGCAAAGAATTTCATTGCATCTCAAATACTATGACATTAAGATAACAATTCAGATTTGAAGGTCACTAACCATGGTCCAGTTTAGACAGATTGATGTAAACGTGGAGGCACTTCCCCAGGGATCCTTTCCTTTGGCTTCCTGTATGTCTTCTGGGGTCATCTATCCCACACCTGGGATCTGGTCTAGCTAAAATCTTGTCCTCTAAGTGAAAACACCCCAAACTTAAATACATTTCTCACCCACTTGGACCCTCCTCCTTATTCTTTTCCAGTCTGAGTGATGAGCTTAGCTCATTGTTGACATAAAGTGAAGTGATAATTGACATCTTTGAGCTCCAGTGGGTGATTTGAGTTTCTCTGGCTCAGATGATCAGGTCCACTGTACACTTGTTGAATGACTCAACTAATGAGTCATTCTTTATAGTCGTACTCCATGGAACCACACACAGAGATACAAAGAAAGGGAAGCAGTTTTACAGGCATCTACATATTATACTTTTTCAATACAATGATAGATGTATGAGATAATAAAGAGAGAACAAAGAAGTTCACATATAGTAGGAGACTGGGCATTGTTTAATAGTTCCTGTTAGTAACTGATCCAAATAAGACTCTGCAGAGCATCCTGGCAGTTTTGAACCCATTCTCAAAGGCCCTAAATGAGTTATTTTCAATATAAAATCCCTGACTCCTAGTGAACCATAAGAAACCTCTGTATTTTCATGGTCTGACTTCCCCAACTGAGCAGCATTGTCAGCTAGGTAGGTGAGATCATTGTGTTTGAATTTGACCCAAACATCTATCTTCAGTAATTTACTTAATTGCTTAGAGCCTTACTTTTCTCATACCTTGATTCTCAAAGTTGGTATAGGAGAATTGTTCAAGATGGTGACATAGAAGGATCCTGAACTCATCTTCTCCCTCACCAAAATTACAGCTACATGTGGAAAAATTTCCTCTGCAAAACAAAAAACCTCAAAAAAATCACTGAGCAGCACTTACACATCAAAAGAATGGGGGGAAAAAAAAAACACACTGAAATAGATGGAAGAGGCTGAGACACCATCTCATCATAAACCCTACTCCTGGTGTGGCAACCTACAGTTAGGAGTGAACTCATAACCCCTACCTGCTCCCTAAGGAGCAAAGGATTTGAACCCCATATCTGACACCCTGACTTTTAAGACATGCATCTGAGAGATGAGCCTCCAAAACATTTAACTTTGAAAGTCAAAGTTACTATAGTGTGCATGTATGCTCAGTTGTGTCTGACTCTTGCTGACCCCATGGACTGTGGCCCACCAGGCTCCTTGTGCATGGGATTTTCCAGGCAAGAATACTGAGTGGGTTGCCATTTCCTCCTCCAGGGGATCTTCCTGACCCAGGAATCAAACCCAAGTCTCCTGCATCCCCTGTATTGGCAGGCAGATTCTTTACCACTGAGCCTCTCGGGAAGCCCCTGCTATAGTGTGCTGCTCCTTAAATCATGAGGTGCCATGCAGATGATGGTGTTTCCATATTGGATCTTTTGCTGTAGATATTAATAAGCCCTAAAATAATCTTTTCAAACCAGAGCTACAATAATGGCACTATAAAAGATTATGAGAGATGAATTTTTTGACAGCTGGTTTTTGATAGTTGTCCTGTTTTGTTTTCGCTCTGACAAAGCAGGAAAATGAGTCCTAAGGCAATATGTGGATGGGTAGAAAATCATGAGAAATTCTACAACAAGTGGCTCTTTTCTAGGCTCTTCTCCACTTAAGTTACACATGGTGTCCTACATCCCAGCTGTTGCTCCCCAAGTCATTAGCAAACAATGCATTTCAGAACACTGGAATACCCAGTGTTAGCCTTCCAGCTCTAGGAATCCTGTCTAGAAGAGCAGCTCTAGTAATCCCACCCAGGCAGCAGTTTTCATTGCCTGGACATTCAGCAGAGAACACAGAGGACTCACTGGGCAGAGACGGAAGGAACTGGAAGCGAAGGCAGACTCCTCTCATCTTTTGACCCCATGCCCAGAGCATCAGGCTACTGTCTGAATGATATCACCAAAAAGGGGGTAGGATAACCCCACCTGTCTCTAAATATATCATTCTCTGAGCTTGTCCCTTATAATTCATTACCCAAATGAGATAATGACATAATGCACATGATATCCATGACATAATTTATATAAAATCCTTAAGCACAGTGTCTGGCACACACTGAGATGTCAATAAATTTAACTGTTCAAGATATTATGAATAGTCATTCATATGAAGTGAGGCATTAAAACTACTTTAGACACAAGACAATATATTGAGCCCAGAAGAGGCATTCATACTCAGTCCACCAGTGGCTCTCTAGATTCAACCTTTAGCCCTGATAGGACCCCTAGGAATAGGACATAGGATGGGGCTCTTTGATTTGAAGGATTTAAAGAGTTGATGAGGGAAAGCAGAGTCAGGAGGACACTCTGATGGGACGAGATGAGGATGCTAGGGGTCCTGTCGGGAAAATTAAGATGTAAAGTGGAAGAGAAAGATGAAAGCTTATGTGGAGTAATATAAAGAATCCTGCTCAAGAATCAGGAGGCATGATCCCCATCCAAGCTCAGCCCCCAGCCAGCTGTGTGGCTTTTCCAAGTCACTCAGTCTCTCAAAGTGTTAAGTGATGGGGTGGGGTTAGTCCCTCCTTAGAACCTTCCAAGGGTACCAAAGACAAAGCTTTTCTAGTTTCCATAAGCCAAGCTCTATATGTAATAAGTTCATAATAAAGAGGAAAACTTGGAAGAGTTCTATAAATGCAGCAACTGTTCAGTTCAGTTCAGTTCAGTCGCTCAGTCATGTCCGACTCTTTGCGACCCCATGAATTGCAGCACGCCAGGCCTGTCCATCACCAGCTCCTGGAGTTTACTCAAACTCATGCCCATCGAGTCGGTGATGCCATACAGCCATCTCATCCTCTGTCGCCCCCTTCTCCTCCTGCCCCCAATCCCTCCCAGCATCAGGGTCTTTTCCAATGTGTCAACTCTTCGCATGAGGTGGCCAAAGTATTGGAGTTTCAGCTTCATCATCAGTTCTTCCAATGAAGACCCAGGACTGATCTCCTTTAAGATGGACTGGTTGGATCTCCTTGCAGTCCCAGGGACTCTCAAGAGTCTTCTCCAACAACACAATTTAAAAGCATCAATTCTTCAGCGCTCAGCTTTCCTCACAGTCCAACTCTCACATCCATACCTGACCACTGGAAAAACCATAGCCTTGACCAGATGGACCTTTGTTGGCAAAGTAAATGTCTCAGCTTTTTAATATGCTATCTAGGTTAGTCATAACTTTCCTTCCAAGGAGTAAACATCTTTTAATTTCATGGCTGCAGTCACCATCTGCAGTCATTTTGGAGCCCCCAAAAATAAAGTCTGACACTGTTTCCAATGTCTCCCCATCTATTTCCCATGAGGTGATGGGACCAGATGCCATGATCTTAGTTTTCTGAATGTTGAGCTTTAAGCCAACTTTTTCACTCTCCTCTTTCACTTTCATCAAGAGGCTTTTTAGTTCCTCTTCACTTGCTGCCATAAGAGTGGTGTCATCTGCATATCTGAAGTTATTGATATTTCTCCAGGCAATCTTGATTCCAGCTTGTGCTTCCTCCAGCCCAGCATTTCTCATGATGTACTCTGCATAGAAGTTAAATAAGCAGGGTGAGAATATACAGCCTTGACGGACTCCTTTTCCTATTTGGAACCAGTGTGTTGTTCCATGTCCAGTTCTAACTGTTGCTTCCTGACCTGCATACAGGTTTCTCAAGAGGCAGGTCAGGTGGTCTGGTATTCCCGTCTCTTTCAGAATTTTCCACAGTTTATTGTGGTCCACACAGTCGAAGGTTTTGACATAGTCAATAAAGCAGAAATAGATGTTTTTCTGGAACTCTCTTGCTTTTTTGATGATCCAGCGGATATTGGCAATTTGATCTCTGGTTCCTCTGCCTTTTCTAAAACCAGCTTGAACATCTGGAAGTTCACGGTTCACGTATTGCTGAAGCCTGGCTTGGAGAATTTTGAGCATTACTTTACTAGCGTGGGAGATGAATGCAATTGTGCGGTAGTATGAGCATTCTTTTGGATTGCCTTTCTTAGGGATTGGAATGAAAACTGACCTTTTCCAGTCCTGTGGCCACTGCTGAGTTTTCCAAATTTGCTGGCATACTGAGTGCAGCACTTTCACAGCATTGTCTTTCAGGATTTGAAATAGCTCAACTGGAATCCCATCACATCCACTAGCTTTGTTCATAGTGATGCTTTCTAAGGCCCGCTTGACCTCACATTCCAGGATGTCTGGCTCTAGGTGAGTGATCACACCATTGTGATTATCTGGGTCATGAAGATCTTTTTTGTACAGTTCTTCTGTGTATTCTTGCCGTCTCTTCTTAATATCTTCTGCTTCTGTTAGGTCCATACCATTTCTGTCCTGTATGGAACTCATCTTTGCCTGAAATTTTCTCTTGATATCTCTAATTTTCTTGAAGAGATCTCTAGTCTTTCCCATTCCCGTTGTTTTCCTCTAGTTCTTTGCATTGATCGCTGAGGAAGGCTTTCTTATCTCTCCTGGCTATTCTTTGGAACTCTGCATTCAAATGGGTATATCTTTCCTTTTCTCCTTTGCTTTTTGCTTCTCTTCTTTTCACAGCTATTTGTAAGGCCTCCACAGACAACCATTTTGCCTTTTTGCATTTTTTTTCCCATGGGGATGGTCTTGATCCCTGTCTCCTGTACAATGCCACGAAACTCTGTCCATAGTTCATCAGGCTTTCTGTCTATCAGATCTAGTCCCTTAAATCCATTTCTCACTTCCACTGTATAGTCATAAGGGATTTGATTTAGGTCATACCTGAATGGTCTAGTGGTTTTCCCTACTTTCTTCAATTTAAGTCTGAATTTGGCAATAAGGAGTTTATGATCTGAGCCACAGTCAGCTCCTGGTCTTGTTTTTGCCAATTGTATAGAGCTCCTCCATCTTTGGCTGCAAAGAATATAATCAATCTGATTTTGGTTTTGACCCTCTGGTGATGTCCATGTGTAGAGTCTTCTCATGTGTTGTTGGAAAAGGGTTTTTGCTATGACCAATGCATTCTCTTGGCAAAACTCTATTAGCCTTTGTCTTGCTTCATTCTGTACTCCAAGGCCAAATTTGCCTGTTACTCCAGGTGTTTCTTGACTTTCTACTTTTGCATTCCAGTCCCCTATAATAAAAAGGACATCTTTTTTGGGTGTTAGTTCTAAAAAGTTTTGTAGGTCTTCATAGAACCGTTCAACTTCAGCTTCTTCAGCATTACTGGTTGGGGCATAGTTTTGGATTACTGTGATGTTGAATGGCTTGCCTTGGAAATGAACAGAGGTCATTCTGTCATTGAGACTACATCCAAGTACTGCATTTCGGACTCTTTTGTTGACCATGATGGCCACTCCATTTCTTCCAAGGGATTCCTGCCCACAGTAGTAGATATCATGGTCATCTGAGTTAAATTCACCCATTCCAGTCCATTTTAGTTTGCTGATTTCTAGAATGTTGACATTCACTCTTGCCATCTCCTGCTTGACCACTTCCAATTTGCCTTGATTCATGGACCTAATATTCCAGGTTCCTATGCAATATTGCTCTTTACAGCAGCGGACCTTGCTTCTATCACCAGTCACATCCACAACTGGGTATTGTTTTTGCTTTGGCTCCATCCCTTCATTCTTTCTGGAGTTATTTCTCCACTGATCTCCAGTAGCATATTGGGCACCTACCGACCTGGGGAGTTCCTGTCTCAGTATCCTATTATTTTGCCTTCTCATACTGTTCATGGGGTTCTCAAGGCAAGAATACTGAAGTGGTTTGCCATTCCCTTCTCCAGTAGACCACATTCTGTCAGACCTCTCCACCATGACCCATCCATCTTGGGTGGCCCCACACGGCATGTCTTAGTTTCATTGAGTTAGACACGACTGTGGTCCTGTGATCATATTGGCTAGTTTCTGTGATTATGGTTTTAGTGCGTCTGCCCTCTGATGCCCTCTCGCAACACCTACCATCTTACTTGGGTTTCTCTTACCTTGGACGTGGGCTGTCTCTTCACGGCTGCTCCAGCAAAGCGCAGCCGCTGCTCCTTTTCTTGGAAGAGGGGTATCTTCTCACGGCCGCCCCTCCTGACCTTGAACGTGGAGTAGCTCCTCTCGGCCCTCCTGCGCCCATGCAGCAGCCGCTCCTTGGAGGTGGGCTTGCTCCTCTCGACCGCCTCTGACCTCGGGCGTGGGTTCCTTAGCAAGTATTAGAGCTATATCAAGTGACAGATGAGTCTGGGACTGGCGTGCTGCAGTCCATGTGGTTGCAAAGAGTCAGACACGACTGAGCAACTGAATTGAACTGAACTGAACAAATGAGTCAAGATTAAAAATCTACACTTTATAAAACACTTATAAAAAACTTCTCTGGTGGTCCAGTGGTTAAGATTTGGCTCTCCAATGTGCAGGTTCAATCCTTGGTCAGGGACCTGAAATCCTACATGCCTCACAGCCAAAAACCAAAAACATAAAAGAGAAATAAAATTGTAATAAACTCAATATAGACTTTAAAAATGGCCCATGCCAAAAAACAAAACAAAACAAAAAAATCTTACAAAAAATAAAATAAAACTTGGTACAGTGTTTATTGTCTCAAGACTCCAGTAAATCTTATCCACATCTTACTTTTTTTTTTCAGTGTAAAATCAGTAAAGATACCCTGAAAAAACACTTTTTAAACAATTATGTTTCAACGGGTAGAGAACAGGCATGTCAGAACCTCTGCAATTGTTAAGAGTTCAGAAATATATATGTTCTAACATTGGTTTGCTTCCAATCATGGTATATTATTTATTTTGAAATTACGAAGAATCTTGAAGAAAAGCATGAGATTATTATATTTATCAAAATAACGAGGTGAGTCACCAGACAGAAATAAAGAACTGGATGTTAAAGTGAGGATGTTTTTATTTTTCTCCTACTATTTTCTAAGGAAATTAAAAGCTTTCTATTAACCTCCTTGTTTTAGTAAAATAACAGGCTTGACGTTTTGGAGTGTTTGCACAACAGAGAAGTAACAGGGATTTTGAAAGTTCTCCCAACTCAGCCCAATGATTTATGAAGATAGAAATAGAAAATGATATAAGGTTATAAGGACCTCAAATAGATTCCCGAGCCAGTGGTAGATGGTTTGGATGAGAAAATGAGCAGGTGATGAGAAATTTGTATATAAATTAATAGCCTCAGGATTCAGTTGAGCTCCAAAAAAACAAATAGTCAACATTCACTCAGCAACTCCCATCAATTTACACGCAAGGAAGCTTTGGCATGGGGTGTAATTTAATAGCCGTGTTCAACTAATCTTCACAAATCAAGAGGATACTGCTACACTTCCATGTCTAAAGAATGTGCTTTGAGCTGCTTTGCCAGCTAGGGAGATGGATAGGTTTGCAACCATCTACCCACATTCTTTGGCCCCAAAGCAAACACATTTGACTCTGAGCACAAATGTCCAGGCAGCTGTTCAAGGTCAGAAGTATGATCTGTTGTCCTGGCTCAGATTAAGGTTTATGAATCTTCATAGGATGGATTCAAACAATATGCAGTGAGCAATTCTTCTGATTATTCTTTCTAAAAATACTTCTTTGATTATTTCATTGCACTAGTCAAAAACTTTCCATGGTCATAGATTAAAAGATCAATATACAAAAGTAAAATGTATTCTTTATCCATTCTGCTGCCTCAGTTACTCTACTGTTGCTTTCCTTCAGTATGTTTTTAATCACAGCTATTGCATTGTTCATTGTTGAATGCTTATTCTTTCATTCTTCTAGGTCCTTGTTTTTTTGTTTGTTTCCATTTATTTTTATTAGTTGGAGGCTAATTACTTTACAATATTGTAGTGGTTTTTGCCATACATTGACATGAATTAGCCATGGATTTACTTGTGTTCCCCATCCCGAACCCCCTCCACCTCCCTCTCCATCCCATCCCTCTGGGCCTTCCCAGTGCACCAGCCCTGAGCACTTGTCTCATGCATCCAACCTGGGCTGGTGATTTGTTTCACCCTTGATAGTATACTTGTTTCAATGCTGTTCTCTCAGAACATCCCACCCTCGCCTTCTCCCACAGAGTCTAAAAGTCTGTTCTGTACATCTGTGTCTCTTTTTCTGTTTTGCATATAGGGTTATCGTTACCATCTTTCTAAATTCCATATATATGCGTTAGTATACTGTATTGGTCTTTATCTTTCTGGCTTACTTCACTCTGTATAATGGGCTCCAGTTTCATCCATCTCATTAGAACTGATTCAAATGAATTCTTTTTAATGACTGAGTAATATTTGGACTCTGTGGGAGAAGGCGAGGGTGGGATGTTTCGAGAGAACAGCATTGAAACATGTATATTATCTAGGGTGAAACAGATCACCAGCCCAGGTTGGATGCATGAGACAAGTGCTCAGGGCTGGTGCACTGGGAAGACCCAGAGGGATCGGGTAGAGAGGGAGGTGGGAGGGGGGATCGGATGGGGAATACATGTAAATCCATGGCTAATTCATGTCAATGTAAGACAAAACCCACTACAATATTGTAAAGTAATTAGCCTCCAACTAATAAAAATAAATGAAAAAAAAAAAGAAAGAAAAGGCAAAAAATAAAATAAAATAAATAGACTAAAATATAGGGTAAACATAATTTTATATGCACTGGGAAACCAAAAAATTCATATGAGTTGCTCTATTGTGATACAAAGTTCTGTCTAGTCAAAGCTATGGTTCAAGTAGTCATGTATGGATGTCAGAGTTGAACTATAAAGAAATCTGAGTGCCAAATTGATGCTTTTAAACTGTGGTGTTGGAGAAGGCTCTTGAGAGTCCCTTGGACTGACAGGAGATCCAACCAATCCATCCTAAAGGAGATCAGTCCTGGGTGTTCATTGGAAGGACTGATGCTGAAGCTGAACCTCCAATACTTTGGCCACCTGATGAGAAGACTGACTCATTTGAAAAGACCCTGATGCTGGGAAAGATTGAAGGCGGGAGGAGAAGGGGATGACAGAGCATAAGATGGTTGGATGGCATCACCGACTTGATGGGCATGAGTTTGAGTAAACTCCGGGAGTTGGTGATGGACAGGGAAGCCTGTGGTGTGGCAGTCCATGGGGTCACAAAGAATTGGACATGACTGAGTGACTGAACTGAACTGACTGTGATTTATTGGAGAGGTTTGGAACTGACCTTGCAATATCCCCAAGGGATACCTGTAGTCAAAACAATTTTGTAAATGAATGACAAGTTTGGGGACTCACACTACCTGAATCTAAGAGAAATTACAGTACTGTAGAAATCAAGCAGGTTTGGAAGTAGTGTGAGTCTAGACAAATATGTCAATGGAAAGAATTAAGAGTGCAGAAGTAGATCCAAACATTAATTTTACTTTCAACAAACCTGCAAGTAATTCAATGGAGAAAGGAATGTCATCCTAACAAACACTGCTGGGAAAACTGGATACACATATGGGGGAAAAATAAGTAAATAGTCACCTATCTTTACCTTACACAAGACATAAAAATTAATTCTAAATGAACTACAGGTCTAAACATAAGAGCTATATCTATAAAACTTCCAAATGAAAAGAATCTCAAATTAGAAGCAGTCTAAATGCTCAACAGGAGAATGAATAAATAGAGCATATTATAGTCGTACAATGAAGTACTAGTCAGCAATACAAAAGGCAAAGTACTTACCTACACAAAACACAGAATTATTATGCTGAATAAAAAATGATGAATTTGAGAAAATATGTAAATACTCATATAAGCAATGCTCCAAATCAAACGTTGAGAATTTTCCCACCATCCCATATCCCTTTCCAAGCCAAACTCAAACTCCAAATAGGCAGCTAGTTTTGTGTTTTCTATCACCATAGATAAATTTCATCAGTTCTGGAACAGCATATAAATGGAATTATATAATAAATACTTTTCTTGTCTTTGTCTGATAAAAGTTTAATATATTAATGTGCATGTCCTATGTGTGAATATGCAATGTGTATATATATATATATATACATATATATATGTGTGTGTGTGCGTGTGTGTGTTTATATATATTTACATACATATGTGTGTGTATGTGTGTGTGTATATATATATATATATCCCATACCCTATAAAGCATGTATGTCACTTTGGTGAAACTAAAAAATATTTTTATAAATGAAATAATCCAAGTTTTTGTTTGAAAGTTCAAAACAGTCCTATCTAGGTACTTCAACTTTTCAATAATTAATTAGTATACTAATGGAGCACAAAAATGTTTTAGGTTGTTCTGGAGGTAGCAAGCACAGTAGAAAACACACTGGTAGGAAGCTGAGAAACATTTTCCAATGTTCTGGCCCTGCTACTAACTACTAATAGTAACTTAGACAAGTCATTCAGTCTCTTTGAGCCTCACTTGCTTCAGGGGTTACACTCGTTGATCTTCCACCTTCAAAGTTTCATGATAGAACTTCCAGTCTATTGTATATTACTGACTAGACTAATGAGTAACCTACTGCTGCTAACAATAAATATCAAAAGACATATCATTTAGATCTAGTTCTTTGATGAAAGAGCAATTAAGTAAGAGATTAAGGACCAAAGATTACTAGAAAAAGATCATATATTTGGAAATTAAGAAATGTAAGGGTGAAAAAAATAAAGAGTAAAATATTTCAAATATTTAGAATGAACTGTGGCATTGGAGAAGACTCTTGAGAGGCCCTTGGACGGCAAGGAGATCCAACCAATCCATCCTAAAGGAGACCAGTCCTCGGTGTTCACTGGAAGGCCTGATGTTGAAGCTGAAACTCCAATACTTTGGCCAGCTGATGCAAAGAGCTGATTCATTTGTAAAGACCCTGATGCTGGGAAAGATTGAGGGCAGGAGGAGAACGGGACAACGGAGGATGAGATGGTTGGATGGCATCACCTGTTGGTCCTTTAATGGACCAGAACCTGGTGGTCTGGAGTCGACGATAAGAAAGTAAGAGAGAGAAAGAGGCTGATATCCCCTGGTTTATGTGGAAAGCCAATAGAGCCCTGTTCTTAGGGCTCGCGCTGCTGCACGTAGGCACCAGGCGCCCTCTCGAGTGGGTGAAGGTACAGTGTGCCTTCTCCAGAGGGTCTTAGAGGCCCGGGCAAGAAAGTGAGCTCAGCGGGACTCCGCGATCCAAGGAATTAGCCAGAAATAGAGAGGTAGAGAGAGAAAGACAGAAAGAATAGAAAGAAAGACACAGGGACCCAAGCTCTGATGGAGCAAAGGTGTTTTAATCAACATGGTGTGTGCATATACACTGTCTTACAAGGTGGCTATTCTCAGCAAAGATAAAGATTAAAATTCCAGACTTACAAAACATAAGATGATCCCTATCAAAGAGAGAGTTGCAAACAATCACCTTTTACCATATGGCTCATAAAAAGGAAGAGGGTACTTATCACTGTAATGAGAAATGCCTGGATTCCTCAGCCCCGGGAAAGGCGTGCCTCTCCTCTTAATTCCTGAATATTCAGGAATCAATAAGGGCCAGAGGATTCCTGACAGATCCAAAACAGCACACAGGAAGCCTCTTGTTAAATGCTTCCTTTTGTTTATTTTTGCTTTTATTTCCAATATTCTGGGAGGTGGGTCATAGAGGATCCTGCTGTGATAGATGTCGCAGAGTGTTTTGCCTATGCTCTCCTCTAGGAGTTTCATAGTTTCTGGTCTTACATTTAGATCTTTAATCCATTTTGAGTTTATTTTTGTGTATGGTGTTAGAAAGTGTTCTAGTTTCATTCTTTACAAGTGGCTGACCAGTTTTTCCAGCACCACTTGTTAAAGAGGTTGTCTTTTTTCCATTGTATATTCTAAAACTTAAAAGCTTTTGCACAACAAAAGAAACTATAAGCAAGGTGAAAAGAAAGCCTTCAGAATGGGAGAAAATAATAGCAAATGAAGAAACAGACAAAGGATTAATCTCAAAAATATACAAGCAACTCCTGCAGCTCAATTCCAGAAAAATAAATGACCCAATCAAAAAATGGGCCAAAGAACTAAACAGACATTTCTCCAAAGAAGACATACAGATGGCTAACAAACACATGAAAAGATGCTCAACATCACTCATTATCAGAGAAATGCAAATCAAAACCTCAATGAGGTACCATTACACGCCAGTCAGAATGGCTGCTATCCAAAAGTCTACAAGCAATAAATGCTGGAGAGGGTGTGGAGAAAAGGGAACCCTCTTACACTGTTGGTGGGAATGCAAACTAGTACAGCCACTATGGAGAACAGTGTGGAGATTTCTTAAAAAATTGGAAATAGAACTGCTATATGACCCAGCAATTCCACTCCTGGGCATACACACCAAGGAAACCAGATCTGAAAGAGACACGTGCACCCCAATGTTCATCGCAGCACTGTTTATAATAGCCAGGACATGGAAGCAACCTAGATGCCCATCAGCAGATGAATGGATAAGAAAGCTGTGGTACATATACACAATGGAATACTACTCAGCCATTAAAAAGAATTCATTTGAATCAGTGCTAATGAGATGGATGAAACTGGAGCCCATTATACAGAGTGAAGTAAGCCAGAAAGATAAAGACCAATACAGTATACTAACGCATATATATGGAATTTAAAAAGATGGTAATGATAACTCTATATGCAAAACAGAAAAAGAAACACAGATGTACAGAACAGACTTTTAGACTCTGTGGGAGAAGGCGAGGGTGGGATGTTCTGGGAGAACAGCATTGAAACAAGTGTACTATCAAGGGTGAAACAGATCACCAGCCCAGGTTGGATGCATGAGACAAGTGCTCAGAGCTGGTGCACTAGGAAGACCCAGAGGGATGGGATAGAGAGGGACGCGGGAGGGGGGATCGGGAAGGGGAACACATGTAAATCCATGGCTGATTCATGTCAGTGTATGGCAAAAACCACTACAATATTGTAAAGTAATTAGCCTCCAACTAATAAAAATAAATGGGGGAAAAAAATAAAATAAATGCTTCCTGACAATCACCAACTGGATGGACATGAGTTTGAGCAAACTCTGGGAGTTGGTGATGGACAGGGATGCCTGACGTGCTTCAGTCCATGGGTTTGCAAAGAGTTGGACACGACTGAGCGACTCAATTGAATAATAAAAACATTTTTTTCAGGATGATTTGAGGGCAGTAATTTTGTAGCCTTAAAATCATTTATTATAAAGGAAAATCTCTGAAAATTCATGAACTAAGCCTCAAAATTCAAAATTAGAAAAGGGAAGTCAGAATAAACACAAAGAAAATAGAAGAATGAAAATAATAAGGATGAGAATAGAAATGAAGACGGGAGCTACAAAGAAAAAATTTAGCCTTTCTGGGCAAATCATTGCCAAGACTGATCAATAAAAGAAGAAGCTACTTAAGATAAAGGAGTCCACCCACAGATTTCATTGGATTAAAAATGTAAGATGATTTTTTGTGTCAAAAATTTGAAAATTTGGAGAAAAAGGAAAAGTTCTCAGAAAAAAAAAAATCTAATTTACTGAAACTTGCTTCAGAGGAATTAAAAATATGAGCCTATAACAATTAAAAATCATTTTAAAAAATTTCCCACACAAATAAAGCAGACTGGAAAAAGTTTCCAAACATTAAAAGAAAAAATAATTAGAAACATATGCAAACTAGTCTAGTGAACATGAAAGAGGGACACTCCCTAATTCGGTGTATTGTGTTAGCACAGTCTGGAGAGTTAAACTTGACAATGACAAAATGAAAAAGATAATATGATGAGCCAATCTCCTTCACGCATTTCGTTCCAAGAAATCCTAAATAAAATACTGGCAAAGTCTATTTAGCAATGTATAATGTATAGCAATGTTTAAGGGCTTCCCAGGTGGCTCAGTGGTAAAGAACATGCCTGCAGTGTAGGAAACACAGGCGACTCGGGTTTGATTCCTGGCTCAGGAATATCCCGTGGAGCAGGGCATGGCAACTCACTACAGTTCTCTTGCGGGAAAAATCCCATTGACAGAGGAGCTGGGCAGGCTACAGTCCGTGGGGTCTTAGGAGAGTTGGACATGACTGAAGCAACCAAGCTCGAGCACTAAGGAAGGTTAAAAAGATGATGTGTGTGTTAGTTGCTCTGTCGTGTCTGACTCTTTATGACCCCACAAACTGTAGCCCACCAGGCTTCTCTGTCCCTGTAATTCTCCAGACAAGAATACTGGAGTGGGTGGCCATTCCCTTCTCCAGAGGATCTTCCTGACCCAGGGACTGAACCCTGGTCTCCTGCATTGCAGGCAGATTCTTTACCCTTTGAGCTACAGGGAAGTCCTTAAAAAGATGATACATCAAGACTAATTTTGATTTTTCCTACTTATTGTTTGTACTCTGTGTGCATGCTCAGTTGCTCAGTCATGCCCGACTCTTTGCCATCCCATGGACTGTAGCCTGCCAGGCTCTTCTGTCCATGGAATTTTCCAGGCAAGAATACTGGAGTGGGTTGCCGTCTCCTATTCCAGGGGATTTTCCCGACACGGAAATCAAATCTGTGTCTCCTACACTGGCAGATGGATTCTTTACTGCTGAGACATCAGGGAAGCCCTTAGTAGGTGTTTAAATTGGTACTATCACCCTGGAATTCTGTGTGGCATCATCTAGAGAAACTGAATATGTCATATGCTGAAACATGGCAGTTTCATTCCTGAGACTAAACCCTAGAAGAACTCTTGCTCATATTTACCAGAAAACATGAGCAGAAATGTTTAAAACAGCTGCCCAGGTGGCTCAGTGGTAAAGAATCTGCCTGCAATGCAGGAGAAGAAGGAGATGCAGGTTCAGTCCCTGGGTCAGGAAAATCCCCTGGAGGAGGAAATGGCAACACACTCCAGTATTCTTGCCTGGAAAGTCCCATTGACAGAGAAGCCTGGTGGGCTACAGTCTGTGGTGTCACAAAGAGTGGTACACAATTGACTGACTAACACTTTCACTTTCATTTCTGATGGTTAAAATGGAAAACAGCCCGGACTTTCACCAAAGAGAAGGGGTAACCAAATTGTGCTGCAGTCATATAACATGGTGCTATACAGAATTCAAAGTTGTCCACACAGGGAGCTCAAATCCGGTGCTCTGGGACAGCTAAAGGGGTGGGAAAGGGTGGGAGGTGGGAGGGAGGGAAGTTCAGGGAACTTATGTGCACCTATGGCTGAATCATGTAGACACATCATAGAAACAAACACAATATTGTAAAGCAATTATCCTACAATTAAAAATAAATATATATTTTTTAAAGTGTCTGGAATCAGTTTACATGCATCCACATAGATAAACTTCACAAATGTGAAACTGCACATAACAAGCAGGTTGCAGAATTATACCCTCAGCCTGATTCCACTTAGGAAAAGCTAAGGGATATTATCATATGTGGTTTTAAAATAAGCCCTGGGAGAGATAAACACAGTGTCCACCATAATGGTTAAGTCTGGGGAGGGAGATGGATTGCAATAGGAGAGCCTAATGGGGCCTTCTGATAACCCTCTGACAATAATCTCTTTCTTCCTTACACTGCAGTGGTAAGTGTGTGGTTGTTCATTTTTGTATTTAAAAAAAAATGCATTAGAAAACTGGAAATAGAACAGCCGTATGACCCAGCAATACCACTTCTGGGCATACACACCAAGGAAACCAGATCTGAAAGAGACATGTGCACCCCAATGTTCATTGCAGCACTGTTTATAATTGCCAGGACATGGAAGCAACCTAGATGCCCATCAGCAGACGAATGGATAAGGAAGCTGTGGTACATATACACAATGGAATACTACTCGGCCATTAAAAAGAATTCATTTGAATCAGTGCTAATGAGATGGATGAAACTGGAGCCCATTATACAGAGTGAAGTAAGCCAGAAAGATAAAGACCATTACAGTATACTAACACGTATATGTGGAATTTAGAAAGATGGTAATGATAACCCTATATGCAAAACAGAAAAAGAGACACAGATGTACAGAACAGACTTTTGGACTCTGTGGGAGAAGGCAAGGGTGGGATGTTTCGAGAGAACAGTATCGAAATATGTATATTAGATACGGTGAAACAGATCATCAGCCCAGGTTGGATGCATGAGACAAGTGCTCGGGCCTGGTGCACTGGGAAGGCCCAGAGGGATCGGGTAGAGAGGGAGGTGGGAGGGGGGATCGGGATGGGGAATACATGTAAATCCATGGCTGATTCATGTCAATGTATGGCAAAAACCACTACAATATTGTAAAGTAATTAGCCTCCAACTAATAAAAATAAATGAAAAAAAAATGCAAAAACTCCATAAATATGCTTCTATGCTATAAAAATTCTTTGTTGCTGTGTTGTTTAGTAGCTAAGCCTTGTCTCTTTTGTGACCCCATGGACAGTAGCCTGCCAGGCTCCTCTGTTCATAGGATTTTCCAGGCAAGAATACTGGAGTGGGTTGCCATTTCCTTCTCCAGGGGATCTTCCCAACCCAGGAATTGAACCTGTAGCTGCTGCCGTATCTCCTGCATTGTAGGCAAATTCTTTACTGCTGAGCCACTGGGGAAGCCCATTATACTCTTGGGTGTGTGAACATATTTAATTTTTAAACATTTCCTGATTTTCTATGCCTAATATGCTGGTGACATCAAGGAATTACCTAGCCCTTGCCTCATAGTTTTACAACAAAAAAAGAACATTCCTTTCAGCATATGTCCCCGGTGATTAGACATTTCTTCTCATTTACTTCCTTGCTTTGACAAGGGATAAAACAAACGTCCTTTAAGGAGAGTGAGAGATCATTCTAGAAACCCCTTCTATATTTTGAGACATGCTTGCTCTTTATTTAAATGGTAAATCACCAATTACTATTGGGCCTTTCTCTCAATTAAAAGAAAGTAGGTTGCAAAGCACAGGATCAAGGTCCAATCACGAGGACACAAGAACCGGCAGCAAAATGCCTCTTACTGTTTTAAGAGGCTTTACACTGTTAGGACAATGATTATTATATACATTTACCAGTGGGGTTTATGAGGAACTGGGAAGAGAAAAAACATGGACAGAATTAGAAGTTTTCATGTGAGAACCAAGGTGGAGATTCAATTTTCCTCCTTCCTAGTCCTGAATTCTTTTTTTTTTTTTCACAAAGTACATTACATTATATATGAAGGATAAATTCATAAAATAGCAAAAAGAAACTTTTTTAGACAATTGACAGGCAAACAAGAGACATTTTTAGATTTTTAATTGAAATATAGTTGATTTACAATGTTTTATGTATACATCAAAGTGATTCAGTTATACACACACATATATATTCTTTTTCAAATTATTTTTCATTATATTTTATTACAAGATTTTGAATACACTTCTCTGTATTATACAGTAGGATCTTGTTGGTTATCTATTTTATAGATTGCATATCTGTTAATCACAAATTCCAAATTTATCCCTCCTCCCCATTTCCCCTTTGGTGACCATAAGTTTGTTTTTTTCTGTCTGTGAGTCTATTTCTGTTTTGTTTATAGGTTCATTTGTATCATTTTTTAGATTTTACATATAAGTAATATCATATTTGTCTTTGCCTGACTTACTTCATTTAGTATGATAATCTCTAAGTCCCTCCATGTTTCCGCAAATGGCGTTATTTCATTCTTTTTATGGCTGAACAATATTCCATTGTATATATGTACCACATCTTCTTTATCCACTCCTCTGATGGTGGACATTTAGGTTGCTTCCATGTCCTGCCTATTGTAAATAGTGATTCTATGAACGTAGGGGTGCATGTATCTTTTCAAGTTAGAGTTTTCTCCAGATACATGCCCAGGAGTGGGATTGCAGGATCATACAGTAACTCTGAGAAATATTTTTAGATAAGAGATATTTGCGAAGCCCATCCAAATGTAAATATTATTTCTCTCTCTTTTTCTCTTTCCCTTCTCTTCTTTCTCCTCCCTCTCTTCACACACACAGTGGAGGTATTTCTGTCCACACATCATTTTGACATAGAGAAAAGGAACTTTAATTACTAGACATAGATGGTCACTTGACTTTCTACAACTGTACAGAACCCATGCTTCACATGGCCTGTGAGGGCCCCTGCCTGCCTCTGCCAGCAGAAGGCCACATCCGTTGTGTACCACCAGCCCTTTCTCACACAGCCTAATGGCTCTTCCTCTAGTCTTTTAGGCAAGCTAATACTTCTCTTTCCCCTTTTTTCTTTGAAAAATAATTCAATATGAGCCTCATTTATGCTTTCTGGGAAAAAAAACAACAACAACATAATAATATCACAGAGCTTCCCAGGAGGCTCAGTGGTGAAGAATTTGCCTGCAGTACAGGAGATGTGGGTTCAGTCCTTGTGTCAGGAAGATCCCCTGGAGAAGGGAATGGTAAGCCACTCCTGTATTCTTGCCTGGGCAATCCCATGGATGGGGGAGCCTGGCGGGCTACAGTCTGTGGAGCTGCAAAGAGTCAGACACGACTCAGAGACTGAAGAACAACAAGATAATATCACAAGATTGTTAAAAATGGTATAGGATGCTGAGTGTCCCAATAGGGACAAATAGATGCCATAAAGGGGAAAAGCAGAGAGAGGCTGAGATGAAGTACCAGGGAAGTTTGGTGGATAAACGAAATATTCTATATTTTGATTGGGGCCACACAGGCATATATATTTTCAAATGCACCCAAACATTTACTTAAAATGGGTTCATTTGATTGCATACAAATTACTCCCAAATTATGTTGGATAAAAAGGAAGAGTATTTCTTGAATAATTCATGTTTTATTTTATAAGCTATGAACCATCTATTCTTCTACTCACAGAGCAACTGTTTATTAAGCACCCAGTATGTTCGGGAGCAGCAAGAGAAATGTCCCTGCTTCATGGAACATGCCATGTGCCAGGCCCCATAAGGCTCCTTGAGGTCCCACAAGGACCCACAACTGACCAGTGTCAACAGCGTCATCTCTCAGCACCAACCTCCCTCTTCCCACCTCACAACTGGGATTCCTTCCATCCACTTTCCTTGGCTCAGGCTTCAACAATACTTCCCATTTTAAATAATGCTTTGGCAACATAAACCTTCTCCTGGATATTGGAAAGGGCATGGGAATCCAGTTCAGACTGGGTTCTGAGTAGGTACTTGGTCCCTGTCCTGGTGGCACCTCTTTCCAGATAAATGATTCGACAGTGGGCTGGCACCTGCCCCCAGCTTCAGTGTTCCTGGGGAGAATCACATCTCTATCTGACATAGGGCTGTGAGCTTTAAATGAGATAATTTAAGCACTCTATAAATGCACAGCACTTAAGCACTTTGTAAGTGATACTTATTATTATCATAACACACATGTGTTTGAGCAAATCGCTTAACCTCACTGAACCTTGGTGCCCTCACTTTTAAAACAAAGTTATTAATAACAGGCTTGTCTACTCATAAGGTTGGTGTCAGACCCACTGAGATAATAGATGTGAAAGACATTTTATGTATTATAAAGAGCTATTCAGTGGTAGGCTATTGTTAACATTTTCAATGATACTCTGAGCTGAAAGCTTCTTTTTAAGAGACTCCAAAGAAAAGTGAAAAAACAAGGAATACAACCTTCATGTTGTCAGTGCCTTTCTATGACATTTATAAGCAATCTGGAACTCATTCAACTCCATGAGTTAATTTGGTTCCCCTTTGACTCACACAGCCACGGTTGGCACATTGTATTCTGGTCTGCCTGCCTCATCCTCAGCCTTTACTGGACATGCTCAGAGTCAACCAAGAAGACACTTAATTTGAAACAGATTAGAGGCTCCTCATCCATGCTCTCTGCAGCAGAGCTTCTGCTAGCTTTCCTTGGACCTACCCTGGAAGATTCCATCTCTTTCCAAGTTTTTCAAATCCTCCCATGGGAGAAACATCAGCTCTCAGATAATAAGACCAGGGTGTGAGCATCTTCTACTGGATTTGGGAAATGGTCCTGTGGGAGCCAGTCAATCCTGTCAAACCAGTCAGTCCTGAAGGAAATCAACCCTGAATACTCACTGGAAGGACTGATTCTGAGCTGAAGGTCTTTGGCCACTTGATACAAAGAGCTGACTCATTGGGAAAGACTCTGATGCTGGGAAAGATTGAGGGTAGGAGAAGGGGGCAACAGAGGACGAGATGGTTTGATGGCATTACCGACTCAATGGACAGGAGCTTGAACAAAGTCTCAGAGAGAGTGAAAGATGGGGAAGACTGATGTGCTGCAGTCCATGGGGTCTCAAAGAGTCGGAAACGACTGTGGGACTGAAAAACAACAACAGCCCGAAATAGCAGACATGGTGCCTTTGCCCCGGAAATTGTCAGACTACTGCTTATTCAAGAGAGAAGCAATATCCACTATGAAAAAGACTCTTCCTCATTAGGGCCTCCTTTCCAATGGAAATGTCTTTCAGGAGGTGTGAGGAGGTGCCCAGTCTGCGTTACATTCCTGGAAGCCTTGTTTACCCAGTCACTGTCCATATCTAAACCTGTTGGTCCCCAGGAAAGTAGACCAATCCTTCAGCCTCTCAGATTCTAGGGTGAGTGGAGGTAATATTTGCCTCATAGGTTACAAGGTGTAAATGTAAAAAAACATGTGAAATTCTTAGAATGAAGCCTGATGAATAATGAGAACTCACAAAGAGTAGGATAACCAGACAACTCATCAATATCTGCAATTTATCAGGATGCTTTTGAGAGTTGAAGGGGCACTGCACAGACTGGGTGTTGGAAGAGCAGTGTGAAAAGGCCTGTCACAAGCAAACAGTAAAATGCAGTAGAGTCAGGCTATACAATACTGTATAGTATGGTACTGGCTAGTACGGTGAGGCTATGATATGAGCTAGAATTGGCTGCAGGGACGGGTATGCGGGCAACAGTGACTGGGAACTGCTTGTTGTGTGTGTCCTTGGAATTGTTCCTTGGATCCCTAAGAGTTACTGAGCCCTACCTGAGGCTCAGGTAAGGATGTGTCTCTCTGATGATCTGCCATAGTGACAGTGGGAAGAACGGTCCTCAAATGTGGGCTTTCTCCGTTGTCCTTGGGAAGTCATCCTCCAGCATCTGAGCTCTATCACAGCCACCACTAAAGACTGGTGCTGAACGCCCCGGTGTCACTGAGTTCTGTCCTCCATTAAAATCCCAGAAGGACAGGCCAAAGGAAACCTTTTATTATGCCCAGCCCATTTGCCAACTGGCTGAGGGGAGAGTGAAAAATTAGTGCACTGTGGTTCAGGTAAGGAATCTTTCCCCTCTCGGTGCATACTGCCAAACTGAGAGCCTGATATGGAGAGTAGGCGAGAAGCTACTATGTCCCCAAAACCACATCCATTGTGGCCACAACCTTCAATGGGCTTTCAACTTTTGGGTGTGAATACCTCCTTTTGCAGTCTACTGGCCTCCCCAGCTACCATATTCATTCGCTTGCTCATTCACTCATTCACCAACTCTTACAGGACACTTTGAATTCTAAGCATTGAGGATAAAGTAGTGAATAAGTTACAAAAGTCCTTAGTCTTATTACATTCTAGAGTTGTGTTGTTCAGTATGATAGACAATAACTACATGAGACTGTTTACAGTTAAAGTAATTAACATTAAATTTTAAATAAAATTAGAAATTCAATTTTCTAAGTTGCCATTGCCACATTTCAGGTGCTTGATGGTCACATGTGGCTTGTGAATATATACTGAATGCCTTCAAAAAAGAACATTTCCTCCATTAGAGAAACTTCTATTGGACGACACTGTTCTAGAGGGAGGAGTACAGCAGAAATGTAATAAACAAGTGAACAGCCAACTAGATCAGATGGTGATAATAGTGTTTTGGAGGAATATTTAGTAAAACAAGGTGTCTACAGTGTGTGCTGGCAAAAGGTGGTTCCTGGGTAGAGTGGTGGGGGGGGGGGGTAACATCTTCCTGATAATCAGAGCTGATCTCTCTCTTAAAATATTAAAATAGTGCCTACCAATCAGTAAACAAACATGGCCTGAAGCCTCTCTGCTGTTGTTCATGCCACCAAGTTGGCTATCCTGGCCTCTCTTTTGGAATCCTCCCTACAATTCAGTTATTAAAAGATGAATTCATAGCTCAACTGTGGACAACCAAGACCCTGATCTTTGCTCTGTGCCCTTGACTATTCTGATTGGTTCAGTATTCAGCCTATAATGTTTAAAAAACATTTTGAATATCACCCTTGCCTAGATGTAACTCAAGCAGGTCTTGAGACAAATGAAGGAAGGAGCCATGGGGATATGGAGAGAAAAGCATTCTAGGCAGAGGAAATAACAAGCGCAAAGGCTCTGAGGCTGGAACAGAGTGATTATCATCCAGGAAAAGCCGAGAGATCACTGTGGCTGGGGACATGGTGAACAAGACTTCCAGAAAGTAGTAGAGGTTGAAGTCAGAAAAATAAAGGAAGTTGTGGATCATGAAAGGCCTTGTGGGTCATTTGTACCATTTTTTTTACAACTGCAAAACCCAGTGGCTTAAATCAATAAGCTTCTTCTACTGCTCATGAGTCTGTGGCTCAGCTGGGCTCTGATGATCTTGGCCAGTCTGGGCTTATCTCAGCTGGACTTGCTCATTGAGGGTGGTAGCTTGGCCCAAGGCTGGCTATTCTGGGATGGCCTCATTCTCATGCCTGACTGTTGACTGGCTGCCAGCTGGGGCAAGGAGGCGCCTGGACCACACATCTCTCGCCAGCCTGCAGGCTTGTTTACATGGGCAGAGCAGGGTTCCAAGAAAGCCTCAGGCTCAGGGGTGGCACGTCATCCTGTACAGTGCATTCTGCCAAAGCAAATCACAGGGCCAGTCCAGATTCAAGGGGTAGGGAATAGATTCCACCTCTTAATGGGATGAGTTGCATAGTTGCTTTGCAAAGGAGGCAGATACGGGGAGAGCTGGAGAACTGTGATCATTCATGCAGTCAACTTACCACCCCACTGTAAAGACTGACTTTGTCTCTGAGGGATGCCATTAAGGTTTGTAGGGAAAGAGAGGTCACATCATTCAATTTATGTCTTAAAGTGATTCCTCTGGTAGTAGTCTTGAGAATAGACTGTAGGAGACAAGGGCAGATGCGGAAAGACCAGGTAGAAAGTTTTGCAAGAAACTAAGAGAGAGATAATCATGACCTGGGAAATTATGCTGGTGGTGAAATTGTAAGAAAGGGGAGTTTCTGAATTAGATTCATCATCAGATCAATGGATTACATGTGAATTAGACAAAGGGTATCAAAGATGGCTTCAAGTTTATTGACCAACCAAAGCAGCTGGAAAAGTAGAGAAAGTTGTAGAAAATGCAGGTTTGTGAAGAAAGATTAGGAGTCTCTGCTAGAGGTTGAAGTTTGATGTATCTATTTAATATTAGAGTTATGATGCTGATTATACAATTAGATACACTAGCCTGGAATTGGGATGGATAAATAAATGTGGGGATTATTGGCATATAGATGGTATTTAATTTTTTTATGGAAGTACAGTTGACTTACAACATTGTGTTAATTATGGCTGAACAGAAAACTGATTCAGGTATACACATACACACACACACACACACACACACACACACACACACATACTACATCTTCTTTAGCCATTCATATAAATGGTATGGCATTGGTTGAGCCCACCATGAGAGTAAGTATAGTTAAAGAAGAAAAGAAGACAAAGGACTGACTGCAGAAACCCAAAGAGGACCAACCAGTGAATCAGAAAAAAAACCAAGTGTCCTGGGAGCCTTGTGTGAGAAGCACATAAGGGAGGAGGGGGCAGATTTGCTGGGTCACCACCAACCCCAGCTTCCAGCTGAGAAGTTCTTGGAAGATGGAGGAGTTTGAAGTATTTCTCTGGAATGAGTAATTGTTTCCTCAATCTTACGCATATTAAAAGATAAATATGGGGCCTTGGTCTTTGCCTGAGGCTCTCAGTGTCAATAGGCAGCCTGAGCTATTGCAGGGCAGGGTTTCATTTACCTCCTGTTGCTAGAATTCTCCAAGAAGCTGTCTCTGGCCCCCACAACAGAAACATCTGCCCTGTGACTCTGCTGAGGGCAGTATTTCTCAACAGAAGCACCACTGCCTAGAATGTTGTGCACACCAAGAAACGTTGGGTAAGGAGTGAGTAAATGAATGAGGAAACAAATGGGCAAGTGAAGAATGAAGTTAGAAACTAGTTAGTGAACAATAAAACGAAAGTGACAGGCAAATCCTGAGGCCTGGGAAAGAAAAAGCATGAGGGACTTGACCCACGAGGTTTCCTGTGAGATTTGCATTGATCGTACCCCTGGCTGCCCCCTCCTTAAAGTGTTTCACCCTCCCCTTGCCCTACCAGACACAGCTCCCTACTTCCCCTTTCTCATTCTACAAAGTTCCTGGCTCTACCCGAGAGGTAGAGGGGCACAGGACCGAATATTAGCTACCGAATATTAGCTGAATTAATATCTGAGTTTCATAGGATCCTAGTGAAGATTTTTTTTTTTTTTTTAATGAAGTGCGTAAAGCGCTATCCATATGGAAGGAAATTTATTTTCCATAGAACCGGGTAAATGCACACTATCAAATAGTGTCAGAGGAAAAAGAGAGAGTTACACGACAGCTCCACACAGAAGGAAACGCGGGAAGGCGGCAGCACAGGCCTAAGTGAAGGTGGCAAAGCGAAAGGAGGGCAGGGAAGTCCAAGATGGCGGCCGGAAGTTGTCTTAGGATCACGGATCACGTCATTCCCCGCCCCCCATCCCCCAAGGTTTTAGTGCTGCTGCTGCTGCTGCTGCTGCTAAGTCGCTTCAGTCGTGTCCAACTCTGTGCGACCCCATAGATGGCAGCCCACCAGGCTCCCCCGTCCCTGGGATTCTCCAGGCGAGAACACTGGAGTGGGTTGCCATTTCCTTCTCCAGTGCATGAAAAGTGAAAGTGAAGTCGCTCAGTCATGTCCGACTCTTAGTGACCCCATGGACCGCAGCCTGCCAGGCTCCTCCATCCATGGGATTGTCCAGGCAAGAGTGCTGGAGTGGGTTGCCATTGCCTTCTCCGAGGTTTTAGTGAGCTCTCTGCATTCCTGAGATTCTTTGCACAAGCGGATTTTATTTCCCTATGAGGCAATCAGCAGTTTGAGGTAGATGATGTGGGATAGAGGAGGCCACCTTCTCCTGAGTGAAGACATTGAGAAACCTGAGGAAGTAGGCTTGGGAGAGGATGCAGACAGCAACAGCAAAGGGCTTTTGATGGGCCCTTGCTGAAGAGTGGAATTCAAGCCTGAGAGTAGGAAAATCTCTGAGGGAAAAGCAAGCTTGGAGTAGCATTTAGGAAACTCACTTTTGTACAGTGTGAGGTGAATTATTTGGTATAAATAATGGAGTCTATGGAACCTCAAAGGAGGCTGAAGTAAGCTAGTAATGATCTATTGTTGTTGTTCAGTCACTCAGTCGTGTCCAACTCTTTGCAGCCCCACAGACTGGAGCAGGCCAGACTTCCCTGTTCTTCACCATGTCCCAGAGTTTGTTCAAACTCGTGTCCATTGAGTCAGTGATGCCATCCAACCATCTTGTCCTCTGTCGTCCCCTTCTCCCCCTGCCTTCGATCTTTCCCAGCATCAGGGTCTTTTCTAATGAGTTGGCTCTTCACATCAGGTGGCCAAAGTACTAGAGTTTCATCTTTAGCATCAGTCCTTTCAATGAATAGTCAGGATTGATTTCCTTTAGGATTGACTAGTTTGATCTCCTTGCAGTCCAAGAGACTCTCAAGAGTCTTCTCCAACACCACAGTTCAAAGATACCAATTCTTTGGCACTCAACCTTCTTTATGGTCCAACTCTCACATACATACATGACTTCTGGTAAAACCATAGCTTTGACTATATGGACCTTAGTTGGCAAAGTAATGTCTCTGCTTTTAAATACACTGTCCAGGTTTGTCATAGCTTTTCTTCCAAGGAGCAAGAGTCTTTTAATTTCGTGGCTGCAGTCACCACCTGCAGTGATTTTGGAGCCCAAGAAAAATAAAGTCTGTCACTGTTTCCATTGTTCCCCCATCTATTTGCCATGAAGTGATGAGACTGGATGCTAAGATCTTAGGTTTTTGAATGTTTCTTTCACCTTCATCAAGAGGCTCTTTAGTTCCTCTTTGCTTTCTGCCATAAGGGTGGTGTCATCTGCATACCTGAGATTATTGATATTTCTCCCAGCAATCTTGGTTCCAGTTTGTAATGATCAATTGCCACCTTTTATTTTCCTTTTATTATGCCCGTCTCTTTCCCCTCCCCCTGCCCATGCTTGAGAGTGGCTTGGCAGTTTCAATGATCTAGTCTAAACAGTTGTCTCCTCACCCCATCACTGGCAACCTCTCCCCTTGTACCACCAGCAGCATTCATGTTGCTGGGAAGAGGGCCTCCGTGACACAGTGCAGACTGCATGAACTTGCACATGACCCCTTCCCGGCTCACTCCCATGCTGGAGTATTCACCCTGGCAGACAAAAAGGAAAAATGCAGGCACCATGAGGATAACCCAGAACAATGTACACAGTTTCCAACATAAACTCTGTAACTCAGGGCTCCCACTGCACAACAGCCAATAACTTTTGCTGAACCATCCAAGCCCAGGGAAAAAGCAACCCACTGTGAAAGAACAAAGGCGGCCTCAGCCCAGGCCTGTACCCGCCAGTCAGGAGAGGCAGGAGACAGCACCTCCGGGTAAGCTTGGTCCTTGGAGGGCCCAACTGAGCTGTCCTGAGCATGACAAGGCAAAGGAGAGGCCAAACCAGCCCCAATCAATGAGAAACAGATCTGCCCTAAAAATATTAATGAAGCAAAAGGTACAGTTAAATATCCATGGTCAGGGTTTGGAATCCTTTGAGTCAACTAGTCATCAGAAGACAGGTTTCAAGACCTGTTGTTGTACCAAGACCTTTGGTTGTACCAGCAGACATTCCAAGAAAGGACTGTCCTTCTCCCATAGAATCTGCACTTGATTGCACTGGAATAACTGTGAGGAAGCCTATTTGGGAGCAGAGGGATGGACTAGATGAACCCATGAGGTCATATATTCCAGGTCAGACAGGCCGTGCTGGTGAGACTCGTAGCTGTGATGAGAAGAAATCTGATGGTGAGGGAACAGAAGCAAAGATCAGGAGAAGAAAATCGGAGGAGAAGAGGCCTTCTCAGTTCTCAAGTATTTGTCGAGGTCTCCCTGAGAGCTGAGCACAGTGAGGGAAGGGTACAAAATAACATAGACCATCCTACCCCTCAAGGTACTTGTGTATATATATGTATCAGTTCAGTTCAGTTCAGTCACTCAGTCGTGTCCGACTCTTTGCGACCCCATGAATCGCAGCACGCCAGGCCTCCCTGTCCATCACCAACTCCCAGAGTTTACTCAAACTCATGCCCATCGAGTCGGTGATGCCATCCAACCATCTCATCCTCTGTCGTCCCCTTCTCCTCCTGCCCCCAATCCCTCCCAGCATCAGGGTCTTTTCCAATGAGTCAGCTCTTTGAATGAGGTGGCCAAAGTATTGGAGTTTCAGCTTTAGCATCAGTCCTTCCAATGAACACCCAGGACTGACTCCTTCAGGATGGACTGGTTGGATCTCCTTGCAGTCCAAGGGACTCTCAAAGAGTCTTCTCCAACACCACAGTTCACAAGCATCAATTTTTCGGTGCTCAGCTTTCTTCACAGTCCAACTCTCACATCCATACATGACCACTGGGAAAACCATAGCCTTGACCAGATGGACCTTTGTTGGCAAAGTAAATGTCTCTGCTTTTTAATATGCTGTCTAGGTTGGTCATAAGTTTCCTTCCAAGGAGTAAGCGTCTTTTAATTTCATGGCTGCAGTCACCATCTGCAGTGATTTTGGAGCCCCCAAAAATAAAGTCTGACACTGTTTCCACTGTCTCCCCATTTATTTCCCATGAGGTGATGGGACCAGGTGCCATGATCTTAGTTTTCTGAATGTTAAGCTTTAAGTCAACTTTTTCACTCTTCTCTTCCACCTTCATCAAGAGGCTTTTTAGTATATATATGTATATGTGTGTGTGTGTGTGTGTATACATATTAGTGTGTATATCTATGTGTGTGCTGTGTGTGCTAAGTCACTTCAGTCGTGTCTGACTCTTTGTGATCCTGTGGACTGTAGCCCACTAGGATCCTCTGTCCATGGGATTCTCCAGGCAAGAATACTGGAGTGGGTTGCCATTTCCTTCTCCAGGGGATATTGCCAACCCAGGGATCAAACCCACATCTCTTATGGCTCCTGCATTGGCAGGCAGGTTCTTTACCACTAGAGCCACCTGGGTCTTATATATATGCTTATGGATTGGATAAATGAGTGAAGGAATGAATTATTTACTTTCTTTGAAGGTAAATCCAAAAATTTGGGAGTCAATGTTCTCACCAGGGAACCGAACAAAAATATACTTGTAGTATTAAGCCTGATTTAAGTGTGATGGGCTTAGAACTGCCCACTCAGTCATTGCAGTCATGAAAGAAATAATAATAGTAAAAGTTATATTTATTGGGGAATTATTATAGGCTTTACAAGGATGAATAGATCAGGATACATTAAATGTTTTAAGAAACAACTCTAAAAATCTCAGTAGTTCAAGCCATAATCCAATGCAAATTGGTGTGAGCAGAGAAAGGAGTGCTATATTCTGTATAATCACTCATAGACCCAGGCACCTTCCATATTGTGGCCTTGCTAAGCCTTGGCATCCTCCCTTGGATCCTCTGCACCCACCAGGCAGCCAAGGAAAGAAAGAGGATAGAGAACCACAGAGAGGCTTTAGGGGAAAGGCTTAGACCATATAGCGAATATCACTTCCAACCACATTACATTCACCAGAATTTCATTCACAGCCTCATTTAGATGCAAGGAGGCTAGGAAATGTATTCATTTGGTGACTCAGGAAGTAGAGGAAACAGATTTGTTGTGTTTCTAGAAAGTGTCTTCTACAGTGCATTATCTTATTTAGTTCTCAAGTGAGTGAAAGTCGCTCAGTCATGTCTGACTCTTTGGACCCCATGGACTATACAGTACTCTAGGCCAGAATACTGGAGTGGGTAGCCTGTCCCTTCTCCAGGGGATCTTCCCAACCCAGGAATCTAACCAGGGTCTCCCGCATTGCAGGCAGATTCCTTACCAACTGAGCTATCAGGGAAGCCCAAGACAACCTTACAAAGGTTCTCAAGACAACCCTATAAAGCAAACACAATTAATGCTACAGTTTTGCAAAAGAGCAAACTCAGCCTCAGAGATGAAAGTACTACCCATGCAACAAATGATAGAACTGGGAGTTAGTCTTAGATCTGACTCTAAAACTTGTGTTCCAGACCCACTAAACTATGATTTTTTCATAATTAAGATTCAGTTACGTTATACTATTCCTCCCTCTTCCTTCCTGCCACACCAATCCTCACTATGCTGATTTTGGCTCTCCTGGATGTAAAATCCAGGGGATAAGTGGCTATTTGGCACCAAAACATTCATTATCTTATCTATTCTCCATTGTACTCCCATGTGGTAGGTATTATTATTGTTAGCTCTACTTTACCAGGGAGGAAACTGAGATTAGATAGGTTATATAACTTGGCCATGAACATGAACAGCTAATGAGAGGCACATTTGAACACTGTATCTCACTCTTTGGCCTGGAACTTTGGAAGACTTTTCCCTGAAAAAAAATTTAAATGACAACAACAAAAAAATTGAATCCTAAAAAAAAAAAAACAAACAAACCACTTTCCCATGAACTATCCCAAAGTGTTTAGCATTGATGTCACCAAGGTCAGGTAGCTTCTTCCTCCTCAAGCCTAACACCATCTTTAAGGTTAGGAAAATCAAGAGCATGCAGCAGCTTCTGGTCTTATGATTGATAGTGAGGTTGGCACGTCAAGTCTTAAAGAAGGTCTTCTAGCCAAAACCATCCAGGAAGTGAAGAATCAGATAAATAAGAAGGCTGATGCAAGGCTAGGGAAGCACTCCAAACTCAGCTAGGGGTGGTCTCTCCAGGCCAACAGCATGATTCACAGCTGGGTTGCTGGGTGCTGACGGGGAAGCAGCAGCCAGAGCAGGTTTTGTCCGCTGGGCCCTCTTCCCTTCTCTCCCATCCTCACCCAAACCTGACCAGGCCTCCCTCTCCCTGATTTACTAGCTCATGAAGTTTGTTCCTTCATCACACTTTCCTTGGGCATCCAAGTGCCATCAGATGTCATGCACTGATCCCTAAGGGGAGAAAACAGGAAACAAAGCTAATTAAAACTGTTGCACTGCAAAGAAAGAATTCCTGATCATAATAATAATGCCATCAGAGGACTTGGGCAGATTGGCAGATGAAAGGGAAAAACCAACAGTGGATTGGGAGCCTCTGGGGTGTTTGACCTTCCAGTGTCTCTCATTATGCAAGCCATAGTGGTCTTAGGAGCATGGGGTCGCATCCCAAACCCTGTGGAATGGATGCCAGCTCCCTGATTTCTTTCCCACAACTAGGGTCCCAGATTTTCCTTCCTGAGATCTCATTCACCCTCCTTATATAGTCTCTCAAGTCTGGCTTCGTGAGATTGAGTGCCACAAGCAGGGATCGCTTTTAAAGATGGAAATAATCTTTCCTTTTGGAAACTTTAAGCTTGTTTACTCCCATAACCAATGAGGCAACTGGGGTGAGATGGATGAGAACACTGACCCAGTTCACACTGATCGTTGGGAGGAGCCCAGGCACCCAGGATTCTAACCTAGAGAGTCTTTTTTGTTTAGTTTCATTTTAACTGTTTATTTTATAGTGGAATATAGCTGATTAACAGTGTAAGAGTTTCAGGTGGACAGCAAAGGGACTCAGCCATACACATACATGTATCCATTCTCCTCCAAACTCCCACACCACCTAAGTGTGGTGCAGAAAGTATATATGGTTATATATTGTAATCTACTCCTCATGAACAAACAACAACAGCAACAGAAAAACACCCTATCAAAAGACAAAGAGGCAAAGACTTTCCACACTTTTCCTTGTTGGATTGGGGTGCTTGAGAAGCTGGTGGTATCTGTCTCTAAGCTGCACTCTAGCCCTCCTCTCTCTCCCTCTCAAGCTCTTTTGGAAACCCAAGTCATAACTTTCTACTTCTGTCCATCCAAGCTGAATTTATTTGCCACCTACCTCAGGAGTCTATCTTCTGTCCTAACTCCCACAGCAATGAGCTCAGGGTACCCACTCCCCACACACTCCATACGTCACTCACACCCTGCCAGAAATCTAAGATCTTTATATTTACTAGTCCTCTGTGGCCTTTATACATTAAAAAAAAATTTATAGGCATATAGTTGCTTTACATGTTAGTTTCTATTATGCAGCAAAGTGAATCAACTATTCATATACATATATCCCCTCTCCCCCATTTTCAAATTTCTGTCTCTAACAGTGGAAGAAATTCATCCTTTATCCACACACTTAAAATTTTTCAAAATCTAAATAAAGTCACAGATGGCTTCAGCGGGTCTTGCGTAAATAGACCTGTGCCAACCTCTGCCCTCTTCCCCAAAATTTTGCCCAGCTGTCTCATACCCATGCTGGCCTCTGTTCAGATTTTCAGAAGATGGCAAGTTCTCTCTTGCCTTGTGCCCTTTGACATTCCATTTCCTCTGACAGTATCTCACTCACAGCCCACCAACCTCCCACCTGCTACACATACATCAAGACTCAGTTTATGTGTCACTTCCCCAAGGAAATCTTCCCTGATGCCTGTCATCAGGTTAGGTCCCCTGCTATATGCTGTCAGATAATCCTGTACTTTTCCTTTATGCCCTTTATCATAAATGTGATTGCGAAATTATTTTTATAATTTTATTGTCTGTGTCCCCAAAAGACCTTAGGTAAGATCTGTGAGCAAATGACCAGAAAGGACTGATACTGTACACACACACATTTTAAATATTACTCTCAGGAAACTTAGCTGCTATGCCTTATCATATAATTACTTGGATATATATGGAAACACCTGGAGGGAATATAAATCCTGTTGTGGCAGACACCCCTACAGTGATGGATACATAGTAAATGTTTATTGAATGAATGAATAGATGGATGGATGTTGGTAAAGCCTTCATAAATACTTGAAGGGAGAGAGGGGTGCTACTTTGCTAGCAAACTGTTGACAACAGATAAAAAACATTGCTATTGTTCAAGTATAATGATAACTTTTTTCTTTTCATACAAAAACATGCTTTGTTTTCCTTTCTTTCAAGGAACTTCTGTATTAACTTTCTATTTTATGGAACCAAAACACAGTGGATTAAATAAAACAACACATGCTTATTACTGCTAAGTTTCTGTGCACAGGTCCAGTGGTCGAGGCACAGTTTAGTTAGATCTTTCACTTGGGGTCTCAGAAGACTGCAATTAAGGGGATGGTCAGGGCTGAATGTGTATCAGAGGCTCAACTGGAGAAGGAGCTGTTTCCAAGATCTCTCAAGTTGTGGTAGGATTTATTTTCTTGTAACTGTCAGATTCATAGCAGCTTGTTTCTTCAAAGCCAGTAACAGCCTGAGAAAGAAGCTCTAGAAAGATGAGTGCTGTATTTTTATTTAATTACCTACATGGAATCACATCACCTTTGCTACATTCCACTGCTTAGAAACAAGTTACAGGTGCCTCCCACAATCAAGGATTCAAGGAGATTACACAAAAGTGTGAATTCTAGAAAGTGGAACCAGAGCATTTATACTACAGTCTGTCTGACATACTGTTAACTCTGGCCCCCAAGGATTCATATCCGTCTTACATTCAAATTACATTCTCCTCTGCTCCAATATTTCCAGGAGTTTCATCCCATGATAGAATTAGCTTCACAATTTCATTATCTAAGCCAGATCCAGGCGAGGATGAGGTACGCAGGTATAGCCTGCTAAGTCTTGTGGCACAGTTCCTCTCCTTCTGTGGAACTATGAACCTAACAAGACAGGTTATGTATTTCAGAATATTCAAAATATGATGGTGGGACAGGCGTTGGATAGTAGTACAGAAGTTCTAGCTCAAGGCTAAAATGAAAGATTAAAAAGGTCCATAGTAGTTTTATAATCCAGTTAGTCAAATGCTCAAAGATGGTTGATAATATTTCAAGATGCAGGGGATAATTCTTTGTGGTTCTTGGCTCTGACTTCTGGGCTCTTGATTCCACTTTCTGTGTCCTTTTTTCATAGCAGGTAGCACATGTTTGCAGCTGAATAATTTATCAGCCTGCTTCTTGCCAGAAAAACTGGGTAAGGGGGGTGTTTCAGCAGCCTTCTTTCATTGTGTACTCTCTCTGTCCCTCTCAGTTCATTCTGGCAGTGTTTCTACTGAAATAATTTTCTCAATAATTGTGTGGGTCTCCCTTGGACTTCACTGGCATCCACTCATTCACTTTAAGAGACAAAAGCTACACCCACAGATATTTTCAAGATAATCCTTCCTCCATCTTTATTTCCTGCAGAGATTGCTGAGATACAATACCACTTATGTTTCTAGAAGCCCTATAATTTAAGAAGATCCATGAGGTACATCCTTAATATCTTGAAATGACCGTTTGGGTGATTGAATAGTCTGACCTTTGGGTTTTTTTTTTTGAAGTTTTAGCAAAAGATTGTGTCATTGAACACTCAGTGTTTTCTCTATGCCACACTTTTGACAGCCATTTCTCACTTTTAACATTTTTTTACCATCTGGAGAGGCGAAAAATTTTTGAAATCAATTTCTGGCTCCTTTTTGTTGAACAGCTCTTTCCTCAATGTATCCCTTCTCTCACATTTTACTACAAGAAGCAAGAAGAAACCAGACAGCATCTTCAACACTTTGCTTGGAAACTCCTTCACTCAATTACCAAGTTCATCAATCGCAAGTTGTACTTTCCACATAATTGCAGTAGACAATTTTGCTACGTTTTCTGCTTACTACAAAGCAAGGATCCCACTTCCTTCAGTTTTCAATAACTTATTCTTCATTTTCTTCTGAGCCTTTCTTGACAGCACACTCAAAGCCCGAATTTACACTAACAGTTCAAAGCAATGTATAGCTTTCTCTACCATGTTCCTCAAAATCCTTCTAGCCATCAACTGCTACCTAGTTCCAAGGCTACTCCCACATTTGTGGATATCTGTACAGCAAGACTCACTTTCAGGTACCAAAATGTGTATTAGTTGTCTATTGCTATGTAACAAATTACCACAAAACTTAGGAGCCTAAAACAATACACATTTGTTATACCACAGTTTCTCTGGGTCAGGAGTCTTGGTGTAGCTTACCTAGGTCTTCTGCTTGTTGCTGTTGCTCAGTCCATCTGTCGTGTCTGACCCTTTGTGACCCCATGGACTGCAGCACGGCAGGCTTCCCTGTCCATCACCATCTCCTGGAGCCTGCTCAAATTCAGTTCCATTGAGTCGGTGGTACCATCCCACCATCTCATTCTCTGTTGTCCCCTTCTCCTCCCGTCAATCTTTCCCAGCATCAGGGTCTTCTCTAATGAGTTCGCTCTTTGCATCAGGTGGCCATAGGACTGGAGCTTCACCTTCAGCGTCAGTCCTTCCAATGAATATTCAGGTTTGATTTCCTCTATGATTGATTGGATTGAACAATGATATAATACATTGGTAAATGTGTTTCCCTGATTTCTGTGAGTCATTCAAGTAAATTGTCAAACCTACGAAGTGGGTTGTGGGAATCCCTACTGATAATCAAGTAGTCAGAAGCATAAAGGACATGGGACTTGTGACTGGCATCTGCAGTTGGGGAGTGGATGTCTTGTGGGACCGAGACTTTAACCTACGGGATCTGATGCTATCTCCAGGTGGAGAGTGTCAGAATTGAATTCAGTTGTAGGACACCCAGCTGGTGTCACAGAGAACTGCTTGATGCATGGAGAGCCCTCACATCTGGTGTCAGAAGTGAAGTGAAGTGTAGTACTAAAGGAGAAACCCAGAGGAGTTTTTATTTTACGAGAAGGATCTGCTTCCAAGCTTCTTCAGCTTGTTGGCAGAATTAATTTCCTTGCAGCTGTAGGTTTCATGGCAGCTTGCTTCTTTAAAGTCAGACAGAGTGAAAGAGAGAGGCTCTAGAAAGATGGACACTACACTTTTATGTAATTACCTGCAAAGAATCACATACATCCATCACCTTTGCCACATTTCACTATTCAGAAACAAATCACAGGCCCAGCCAACAGCTGAGGGAAAGGGATTACACAAAGGCATGAATACCAGATCGCTGGCTACACAAGTCTACCTGCCACAGCACGCTAAGACAAGGGGATGATATATACATGTGTATATCCGTGTGTGCGTGTGTGTGTGTGTGTGTGTGAGTCACTCAGTCGTGTTTGACTCTTTGTGACCCCATGGACCAGGCTCCTCTGTCCATGGGATTCTCCAGGCAAGAATACTGGATTGTATTGCCCTGTCCTCCTCCAGGGGATCTTCCTGACCCAGGGATCGAACCTGTGTCTCCTGCATTGGCAGACAGGTTCTTTATCACTGAGGCACCAGAGAAGTTAAACAGCAAAACAGGACATCCAGAAGGAGGAGGTCCAGAGTTCTGCCTCAGGCCTAGGAAGCTTTGTACGTATTGTTCTTAGTGGAGGTGACCTCTAGATAATTTAGGAAACTTACCTTAAGCCAGTCGGATAAAACCAGAGATAGCCTGGACTAGAACTTCCTCACTGGAGTCTTAATTCATTTCTGCTGTTCTTTTTACACTTTAAAACCTCACTGTTTCAGTACTAAGGTTTTTGTTGTTGTTTTTAATTTACTTATTTATTTAGCTGTGGTGGATCTTAGTTGCAGTACTTGGGATCTTTGCTGCTCTCAGAGTGCTTAGGCTTAACTGCCCAGTGGCGTGTGGGATCTTAGTTCCTAGACCAGGGACCAAACTCCCAACCCCTATATTGGAAGGTGATTCCCAGCCACTAGACCACCAAGGGCAACCTTGAATTTTTGATATTACCCATATTATGTATTTTATTATATTATCACTATCAATTTTGTTACACAGGGATTAGAATACATGTCTAAGCCTCTGTGCTAGCTGGTACACTTCTTGAGGACAAGCTTTCCTTTTTAATTAATCTGTCTCTCTCTCTCCAAACTGCTCAACACAGTGAAATGCCCTAAGAGAAAGCTCACTATTTTTTGCTATTGGTGTACAAACAATAAATGCACTGTTTAATCAAATAATCTACGTCCCAGTAAGACATTTATACTTTACTTCCCCCAGTTTCCCCATTATCTTTAAAATGGAAAAATAAATTGAATGAATTTTAAATTCATGTTTGGCTGTAGACCCTAGATTCTAAGAAGGAGAGGTCTTGCTAAACAAAGGAGTGTAAAGGAAAGGGAAGAATGTTTGTAACCTGTCTTAAGAGAACACAGTATTTTCAAGTGCTGTAGAGGTGGTGGGGGTGTTGTTCAGTGGCTCAGTCGTATCCAGCTCTTTGCAACCCCATGGATGCAGTACGCCAGGCCTCCCTGTCCATTATGAACTCCTGGAGTTTACTCAAACTCATGTCCATCGAGTCGGTGATGCCATCCAACCATGTCATCGTCTGTCACCTCCTTCTCCTCCTGCCTTCAGTCTTTCCCAGAATCAGGGTCTTTTCCAATGAGTCAGCTCTTCTAATCAGGTGGCCAAAGTATTGGAGTTTCAGCTTCAACATCAGTCCTTCCAAGGAATATTCAGGGTTGATTTCCTTTAGGATTGATTGGTTTGATCTTCTTAAAGTCCAAGGGACTCTCAAGAGTTTTCTACAGCATCACAGCTTTAGAGGTACTATCTATTTTTATACAGAAGGGATTGTTGACATATCAGGAGAGCCAGCTGTCAGAAGGCAAGTGCTTCCCAGGAGGTTCTCCTTGCAAACCCTTCTTGCCCACCATATTTAGCCCATTTTCTGGCCAAGAGAGATTCTCCGTGGAGTAGGTAACTTCAAAGAGGTAGCACAGTGAACAGGAATCTCAAGTATCTTACCTGAAAAACCAGTATATGAATCTGATGACACTCAGTCTAAAAAGTAATAATTGGAGTACCTCCCACTTATTGTACCTTTATCAAATATTCTGTTTGATCTCCAAGGAATACTGCAGTTCTATCTGTTGTGATGGGGAACATCAGGAGAAAGGGCCAGCAGGTCTGGATTTAAGTGTTCCTTTCCTCTGTCACTTCCTAGCTGTCTGTCTTGCAGTAATTAACCTGCTCCCTCTGACCTTCAGTTTCCACCTAGATCCATCCTTCCATCTTGACAAGCACACTGCAAAACTCAAAGGAGGAAATGAGGGAATGGCTAGGCAAGCTCTTTGTGAATTGTAAAGAGATATGAAGATGTTAGTTCTATATTTTAAAGTATTCCATCAATCATATTGTTTCATTAGCATAGGCCATTTCCCGCAAGCTAGTACATAGCAGAGGAATTTGGCTGAATTATGTTAGCACATCAAATACATATCTGATCACTGGGTCTGTGTGCAGGCACTCTGCAAAGCCATCTACTATAATAGTTTATAGTATGCCGTCAGAAGCAGCTAGACTTGAATTTGAATCACACTTACATAAGCTAGGATTTGAAGAAAGACAGTTTAATTTCCTGGTTTTCCCTGGTGGTTAAGTGGTAAAGAAACCACCTGTTAAGCAAGGAAACATGAGTTCGATTCCTGGGTTGGGAATATCCCCAAGAGAAGGAAATGGCAACCACTCCAATATTCTTGCCTGGATTCTTCCCATGGACAGAGGAGCCTGGTGAGCTACAGTCTATGGGGTCACAAAAGAGTTGGATGCAACTTAGCAAGAAAGCAACAAGAGCAACTTTAACTTCGTAGTCTCAATTTCCTCATCTGCAAGGCAGAATTATGAATTAAAAAAAAAATAACAGTACCTATGTTACGGATTGAATGCTGCATCCCCTCAAATTCACAGGTTGAAGTCCTATGCCCAGAGTGATGATATTTGGAGATGGGGCCCTGGATTAGGTGAGCTCATGAGGGTGACGTTCTCTTGATGGTACTAGTGTCCCCATTAGGAGAGACACTGGTGGACTCCACCACTGTTCTAGTCCTTGACTTGATTTCCTCAAACCCAATCCTCACTCCCCTGTTCTGCTGTGTATCTCAGGGTATTATCATCAGGGGTCTGTGTTTCCCAGGTTCCAGTGTCCCTTAGACTAGCTGGATTCAGCTAACATAAGGCACTGGGAGAAGGCTGAAGAGAGGAAAAGGGGAAAATAGGGGTGTTTGTCTCTCTTTGTTCCCAAGAGCAACTGTGTCTCTCTAAGCTCAACTTCCCCAGGCAGCCCACTAAGGTTTCAGCTTCCAATGGGCGACCTGGCCCCTGGCGTCTCCTAACACCACCTCTGCCCTTGCAGTCCTGGGGGATCAGCAGCTTCTCCTGTCATTCATCTCTGAGGTGCCTCACTGTTTCCTGCTGGCTCTTCAGTTTTTCTAACGCTCACGCAGTGAATCTCTTGGTTTAAATCTCTCTGGTTTCTATATTCAGTGTCTTCCATCTCTCAGTGAGTGTCTCCTCTAGCAGGTTGTCTTAGTCTGCTCAGGCTGCTGCAAAGAATGCCTCGACCAGGAGGCTCAAACAACACAAATTCATTTTCTCACAGTTCTGGTGAATGGTAGTCCAGGATCAGAGTGCCAGCATGGTCCAGTTGAGACTATTTTCCTGGTTTGCATCTGTTTGCATTTTTTCAGAATGTCTAGTGGCAGAGAGAAAGGGAGAGAGAGAGAGAAAATAAGGAGGGAGGGAGAGAGGGTGTGTGTATGCTCTCCACTGGGATTAATGTTAATTAATTGAGGATTAATTTTAATTATATGAGAGGTCCCAGTTAATTAAATATTTTGTACAAAACTGTTTAAGTTAATGATGAGTTATGGTTCTGTTAGTGGCAGATCTTACTCATTGTAAGACCTCCTGAGTGTCATCACATGTCTAATATACATATCACATAAATATCCTCATTTCATTCCAAATAATTTATGCCATTTTCCATTTTTTCCTGTCTATTTAATGGCCTTTGCCCCTAACAACTGAGGGTGCCAGGATGTGGGGTTCAGAATATCATAATCTAGCTTCTACCTAGCTGTCCAGGGGCATGCCCGGCCACCTCTCCACCGTAAACCCTTTGCCACAAGTGCAGAGGACCACCCACCAGTTCCCAGTTGCCCACCCTTTCATCAGTCACACTGCCTCTTGCAGGGAACGTCCTCCAACCCAGGACCAGCTGAGGGTGGTCATCTACTCTGCAAAGCCTTGAGCCCAGCTCCCTAACAGAACTAATCACTTCCTCCTCCATGCCCTTAATATTCCCTTGGTTCCTAAGATTACCTTGAGGATTATGAGGCCACATCCTTGCTCACAGGGTGTACATCCTCTTGCCCCACCAGCCACGGTCAGTGGCTCAGAATCACAGAATCTGAAGGCTGAATCCTAAAGGGAAGAGGCTACATGCAGTTGGGGTGGGGGTGGGGGTGAAGGTTTAGAGCCCAAGAGACCTAAGTCTCAGCTGTGAATTTAGATAAGCAAAATCATCGTTTTGAGTCTCAGGTTTCCTTCTGGCAAGAATGGGGACAGCGAGCACAAACCAAGACTTAGAGTCACCTTAAGAGTTAAATTAAATCATCCGTATCACATGCTGGTGGCAGTGGGAGATTTTTACCCAAGGCTGCTCTCTGCCCTTTCCTTCTTTCCTGCAGTTGACCTCAGGCCAACGAGTCCCAGGAGTCATGTCAGACCCAGTGCAGGGGCAAAGGGCCAGAGAGGAAATATTTTAGGTTTTATGGGCATATTTGGTCATTTTTGCTTATTGTTTATCTATTTAACAACTCTCTGAAGATGTTAAAAAATCACTGGGCAAGTTACAAACACGTCCTTGGGTGGATTTGAGCTACTGGCCAAAGTCTTCTGACCCTTAGCCTGAAGCTGCCCCTTACTGCTTCTTTTCTTATTTTACTTTCCTTCTTTTTCCATTCCTTTCATTTCCCCCATGTCCCTGCAGTGTAGGAGTTAAAGACCAGAAGTGTGCGATCATACAGGCCTGGATCCAAATCTTCGCCCCGCTGCCAACTAGTGGGAGCAAGTTACTTAATGCATCTGAGTTTCTGTTCCGGCACCTTTCACACAGCCCTGTGCAAACCTCCTGCTAGAGCTGGTGCGAAGGCTGTGCTGTGGATTGATGGAGCCACGTGTGACCATCTATGGTGAGCAAACACTACAGGTCCACCTCCCCACTCTCCCACGCCGGTCATTAAGCACTTGCCAGCACACCACTGCGCTAAGTGCCTCTGTTCCCTCATTGCCCTTGCTTCCTTGGCTCTCCCTGTTTCTAGTTTCACACTGTATGGAACTCGTGATGTACCCAGAGGAATCCTGAGAAAGGAAACGTTCTCTCCCAGGAAAATCTCAACAGTAAGATCTCTACAATTCACACACCCACTTAGCTACTGTTGTGTGTTCAGGCTCCACTCCAGTTCTGCTGAAAAGCATTTGCATTTCACAAGGAGGACTCCAGGCTTTCACATAAGGGCTAACGTAGGAAAGATAGATCGCTCTGGGGGTTACCAAAATGCTCAGAACATCACCAGATGAGAGCAGGTGGAGTTTCTGAAGATGTCATGTATTAATGAAATCTGTTCTGTTAATCCACTCAAGAGGAAGAAAGATTTGTTGAGTGGGAAATACTCAGCTGAGCTGGATGGGCATTTCAGACTGAAAAATCCCTGGGAAATTTTCTTCTTCCTAATGTGTGTTAGTTGATCAGTCATGTCCGACTCTTTGTGACCCCATGGACTATAGCCAGCCAGGCTCCTCTGTCCATGGAACTCTCCAGGCAAGAATACTAGAGTGAGTTGCCATTCCCTTCTTCAGGGGATCTTTCCGACCCATGGATCAAACCTGGGTCTCCTGCACTGCAGGCAGATTGTTTAACTGTTTGGGCCACCAGAGCCTTTCTTCCTAATAGTGGGGCATTAAAGTTGTAATTATCCATTGGTTGGGGGTAGAGAGAGGCATAGAATGAAATATTCTTTTCCTCCTTGATTACTAATCTTTTGGGTTCACTATTTGATCCAAAAGGTAAAGATGCAAGACTTAGATTATCTTTGGAAAATCCTTTGCTTTTTAAAATTTCATTTAATTCACTTTAACAAGTTGTTGAATGCTCTGTCAGCTAGGACTTGTATCTGTCTTCTAGCCTCAGAGATCAGAACGGAGAGTGGTTTTAAACAGATACAACTTTATTTCTCTGTCTTGTGGAAGAAGCCTGGGCAGTCTAGGGCTGGTGTGATGGCTCTTTCTGTTTTTGTCTTCCTCAAACCATAGCTCATGGATTCATCCTCAAAGTTTCCTTCTAGCCAAGATGACTTACCAAAGCTTTTTATGATATGCACTTTCTCGAGAGAAAGGAAGAAAAAGGAAAGGGGAAACTGTATAGGTGCTTCTTTGGAGATTTCTTTAGAATTCTCACCCAACACCTTCTGCTTTAGTCCCTTTGAGCATCCCCAGATGTAACAGAAGCTGGGAATCAGGCAGCCTTGGAGCTGAGCGCATCACTGCCCACAGTAAAGTCTGGGCTCACTCTCTAACAAAGGGTGACAAGAGTTATTGACTGATCATAAATGACTTCTTTGTTCAAATCTCTCTGTATGGGGTAAGGGAGACGTGTGTGTGTGTGTGTGTGTGTGTGTGTGTGTGTGTGTTTGGAGTGAGAGTATTTTTCAAATTAATAAAGGGATTAAGACATCCTCTAGCTCGGAGAATGTTCAGTCTAGCCAACAAAACTCACTCCAGGGCTTCCCTGATGGCTCAGTGGTAGAGAATCCGCCTGCCAGTGAAGGAGACTCAGGTTTGATCCTCGATCCAGGAGGATCCCTCCTGCCAAGGAGCAACTAAGCCCGTGTGCCACAGGCACTGATCTTGTGCTCTAGGGCCTGGGAGCTGCAAGTAGTGAGCCCGCGTGCTGAAACTACAGACGCCTGTGCACCCGAGAGCCTGTGCTCTGCAACGAGAGAGCCCACTGCGATGAGAAGTCTGCCCATCACAGCTAGACAGGAGCCCCCGCCAGCGACAGCGAGAGAAAAGCTCGCGTGGCAATAAAGACCCAGCACGGCCCAAAATAAATAAATAACATTATTTTAAAAAATCTTACTCCAAATACACATATGCTCACATGCACACACATGCACGGGCTTATACACAGCAAGCCTGTAAGAGGTGAAGTAAATGAATTAAAGGCACAAAAACAGACCCCTGGAAATACTATGTTAATTCATGCTGCCAGTGGTCAAAGGCAAACTGTGACTACGCTGTCTGCTTGGATTCTCCCAGATGGGTCTAGAATTTGTGTGAATGTGGTTGTGTGCATGTTTGTGAATATGCTCACAGTTGCTGTAAAGATAGAAGTGAGTTGAAAGTGAAATGAAGGACTTTCTCAATTTCTTTCTAATCCTCTCCTTTATGCTCTGATTGTGTGCGCGTGCTCAGCCACTTCAGTCAAGTGCGACTCTCTGCGACCCTGTGGATTGTAGCCTGTCAGGCTCCTCTGTCCATGGGATTCTCCAGGCAAGAATACTGGAGTGGGTTGCTGTGCCCACCTCCAGGGGATCTCCCTGACCCAGGGATTGAACCCGAGTAACTTGCGTCTCCTGCATTGCAGATGAATTCTTTACCACTGAGCCACCAGGTAAACCCTATACTCTGATTACATTGAATAAAAAAATAAAAAGCATTGCTATGCCATCATATATGTATATTCTATCATCATCATCATCATTATTGTTATCATTCTCTGGGTGTTTCTTTAAAAAAATATTTGAGACATACAAACAAGTTTTAAAAATCATGAAATGGAAGTGAAAAGGAAATAATTGGGGAAAAAGGCCACATAGAAAGAGGTTAAGAACCCAGAGTCTAAGACTTTATTTGGTTCAATCCTCTTCCCTCCTCTTGTTGGCTGCATAACTTGAGCAAATAACTTGGCATTTCTGTGCTTTAATTACCCCGCCTGTAGAATGGGGATTATAATACCTGTCTAACCAGATTAAATGAATTTGTACCTATAAAACTTAGAATAGTACCTGCCATATAGTAAGAGACAAATGAATGTTTAGTTGTTGGTTGTTACTGTTATTACTATAGGAAAATAAGTTGAAGCTAAGATAGGGACAGTATTTAGCAAATGTACCATAAAGTCATGTATTATTGTCCTCATTGGAGCCAAAGTGCTACTGCTGAATTCTGATTTTTCATTTGTCTCTCCACACATCTGTAAGCTCAGGAGAGTTTTGCCTACCCAGACGGGTTCATAAAGATCCAATGGGCAGTGTCCAGCATGATGCCTCGTGCATGGTAGATGCTCATTACATGTTTTCTCTCTTCCACTTTTCCCCTTGGCCTCTACTCTTGGTTTAGGACTAGTCTCGTCTTTTACCCTGAACCTCCCAGACCTCTGTCTCCCATCTCATGATATGGATCAGGAGGCCACAGGGGCAGACTTCGTCTGGCTTACTTGATAACTACACAACAATCCTGACATCCCTGATGCCTAACAGGACCCTGATGGAGAGTCGAATGAGTGTATACTTGATAAAGGCAAACACCAGGTAAATTGGAAGAACACTGTACCAAGTTAAGCACAGGAGTGGAAAGGAAGATACTGCATGAAATTTAGGTTTTCCATAGTTTATCTCATTTCACTTGTCTTCTGTGAAAAGTGGGAGCCAGACACCTTCTCTTCTATGCTTGATGAGAGGTCTCATAGACAAAATTCTTTCTCCTCACTTTTTTGGTATAATTATTAAATTGTATGGCAGCAAACAATGAAAGAAAGATCCCTCTCTAAACTTTTGGCTAAAGGAAAATTCTCAACAATTCAGTCACTGGGTTGAATTTTTTGACATTTGGAGCCCATCTGATACCCTGCAAGAGGTTGTCTACAGTTTGCATCAGCATGTGGTCCCAAAGAGACTGAGAAATAAGATCTGCCCTTCTTCCATCTTCAACTAGAAGCTGAGAGGCTCCTGAAGCTCTGAGATGGGGAGAACTCTGTCTGGGACTATTAGCCCCTTCCCCAGAAACTCTCAGCCTGTCCAGGAATGCTGTTCATTGCTGGAACATGGTAACAATAATCACAAAAGGTCAGCATTGGGAATTTACTCCATCCCTGTCATGGGATTGAATAACTCTAGACTCTATCTCATTTAGTTGTCCCAATAGCTATGAAGTAGGTAATACTATTATCACCATTTTGCCAGCAACAAAAATTAGACTCAGAGAGGGTGAGTCACCTGCCCGAATTCACTGTAGTGAAATGCTAGATTGAGGATTTGAACCCGGGTTAGGATTTTTTTTTCTCTGTCTGGAGCCTGAAAGCCACGAATGACAGGTCTTCTTTGAGTGGTCAGAATATGCAGGGGGTACTTGCTAGGTAGGTCCGATCTTAATTCTCAGAGGGAGGCAGTGGGGAGTGGTTCGGCTCTTAGGAAACCCATGAGTGAAGTAGGTTGGGATGGCAGCTAAGAGACGAGAGAGTGTGAAAAGCTGCTGGGCAGTCAACAGCCTAAGCGGAGAAGTGAAGACATTCATCATTGCTGTAATTCACAAGAACTATCCACAGAAGTCTCACGTGCTGGAGATAGTGATGAGTGGGAGAGGAAGGCATGCTCTCTACCTTCACAAAGCTTGTAGTCCAGTGTTCAAAGAAATGCATCTTTTACAGAAACATACAATTGTAGAATTACAGCTGTGAAATGTAAGTGCTTTCAAGGAGGAGGCACATAGGATAGGACCATGAGATCCGTACAGAAAGGACTTCGGAGAGTGGGCTTTGTTGTTGTTGCTGCTGTTCACTGGCTAAGTTGTGTTTGACTCTTTGTGACCCCACGGACTAAAGCATGCCAGGTTTTCTTGTCCTTCACCATCTCCCAGAGTTTGCTCAAATTCATGTCCACTGAGTCAGTGATGCCATCCAATCATTTCATCCTCTGCTGCCCCTTCACCTATAACCCCTCAAACTTTCCAGTAATAGGGTCTTTTCCAATGAGTCAGCTCTTCACATCAGGTGACCAAAGTATTACAGCTTCAGCTTCAGCATCAGTCCTTCCAGTGAATATTCAGGACTGATTTCCTTTAGGATTGATTGGTTTGATCTCCTTGCTGTCCAAGGGAATCTTAAGAGTCTTCTCTAGCCCCACAGTTCAGAAGCATTGATTCTTTGGCACTCAGATTTCTTTATGGCCCAACTCTTACATCCATACATGACTACTGGGAAAACCATAGATTGGACTATATGGACTTTAGTTGGCAAAGCAATGTCTCTGCTTTTGAATTCTTAGTCTAGGTTTGTCATAACTTTTCTTTCAAAGAATAAGCATCTTTTAATTTCATGGCTGCAGTCACTGTCTGCAGTGATTTTGGAGCCCAAAAATATAAACTCTGCCACTGTTTTCATTTTTCCCCCATCTATTTGCCATGAAGTGATGGGACCGGATGCCAAGATCTTAGTTTTTTGAATGTTGAGTTTTAAGTCAACCTTTTCACTCTCCTCTTTCACTTTCAGCAAGAGGCTCTTTAGTTTCTACTCACTTTCTGCCATTAATGTGGTATCATCACCGCATATCTAAGGTTCTTATTTCTCCTGGCAAGCTTGATTCCAGCTTGTGATTCATCCAGCCTGGTATTTTGTATGATGTATATTGCGTATAGGTTAAATAAGGAGGGTAACAATATACAGCTTTGATGTACTCCTTTCCCAGTTTTGAACCAGTCCCATTCAGTCTGGTTCTAACTGCTGTTTATTGACCTGCATACAGGTTTCCCAGGAGGCAGGTAAGGTGGTCTGGTATTTCTATCTCTTTAAGAATTTTCCACAGTTTGTTGTGATCCACACAGTCAAAGGCTTTAGTGTAGTCAATAAAGCAGAAGTAGATGTTTTTCTATAATTCCCTTGTTTTTTCTATGATCCAGTGGATGCTGGCAATTGGATCTCTGATTCCTGTGCCTTTTCTAAATCCAGCTTGTACATCTGGAAGTTCTTGGTTCACATACTGTTGAAGCCCAGCTTGAAAGATTTTGAACATGACCTTGCTAGCATGTGAAATGAGGGCAATTGTACAGTAGTTTGAACATTCTTTGGCGTTGCTCTTCTTTGGGATTGGAATGGACACTGACTTTTTCCAGTCCCATGACCATTGCTGAGTTTTCCAAACTTGCTGGCATATTCCAAAGGTCACTCAGTCGTGTCTGATTCTTTGCAACCCCCTGAACTATAACAGTTCATGGAATTCTCCAGGTCAGAACACTGAAGTGGGTAGCTGTTCCCTTCTCCAGGCGATCTGCCCAACTGAGGGATCAAACTGAAGTCTCCCACATTGCAGGCAGATTCTTTACCAGCTGAGACACAAGGGAAACCCAAGTATACTGAAGTGGGTAACCTATTCCTTCTCCAGTGGATCTTCCCAACCTAGGAATTAAACCTTGGTCTCCTGCATTGCAGGCAGATTCTTTACCAACTGAGCTATCAGGGAAGCCCATATTGAACCTGGCATATTGAGTGCAGCACATTAACAGCATCACCTTTTAGAATTTTAAATAGCTCAACTGGAATTCCATCACCTCCACTAACTTTGTTCACAGTAATGTAATAAGGCTTTCTAAGGCTCACTTGATTTCACACTCCAGGATGTCTGGCTCTAGGTGAGTGATCACACCATCGTGGTTATCCAGGTCATTAAGATGTTTTTCCTACAGTTCCTCTGTGTTTTCTTGCCATTTCTTTATACTTTATCAATTCAACAACCTGTACCTCATTCATAGGGGTTTCCAAAGCAGGTAAATGTCATTTACCAGGACACTTTGGTGATTTAAAAAATTCCAAAATCAGTCACCACCTCTGGAAAGAAAGGAAATGTACTCTATTTACTGGATTCATAGACTCTGTGAATTCTTCTCACGGAATTCTTTGTGGGATAAGCTCACATAGAAAGACCCATGGACTAGTAATAGGAGAAATATTCAAGAAAATAATGTTGGAGACAACTGTGCCCACCATAGGCAGCTGAGCATTTATTCAAGTCGACTGATCTCTTTCATGCTTCCAGATGCAGGTGGAAGAATAACAATGGCCAGAAATCATGTGAATTTCCCTGGCCTCGCTGTTCCAGGGAGATTGTCTGCCTCCAAAACACCTGCACTCAAATTATTTCAGGCTGTTCGTAACCAAAGATAGAGTTCTGGAGATAAAGTGTCTCCAATCCCATGAATGTAAACCCCATCAACAAAGAATCCTGGGAAAATTACGCCAAATAGCACAAATGGTTTAGGAATCTAGGTCAATCTGTGAATGAAGTGAATGTGAATGAAGCTTGTGGAGCTCAAGCTTCCCAGGCTATCCATAACCCACTGGGCCCTCCTTTCCTCCTGGCATCTCTGTTTACCTGTGAATTTGACACTCTCACCCCTTCCACTGGGCCCTCAGACACTCATGCGGTGTCACCGGACAACGCCCCTATGTCTTCAACTTCTCTGAATTTTCCCTTTTAACAGTGGTTGTGGCTCACAGCTCGGTCAAGTGCCGTTCACATCACCTCCTGGGTCAAGGGTACCTCTGAAGCTGGACAATGCCGGCAGCCCTGTCTCCATCTGCTGTCTTAGTGAATCCTGCCACTCATAAGTGAAGGCTGTATTTTTTTCTCTCTCTCTCATCTAGTTCTTGCTTCCCACTGTTACTTCAAGATCATTTTCTTCCCACTTTCAAAATCCCCAGGTCTTGTAACTATCCCTCTCTTCTCCTTGTTACTATTAACTACTAACTCTTGAGGGTACCTCCCATCTTCAGGGATGACTCTAGCACCAGAATGTCTCCTATTTCACCACTAGTCTGATCCTTATACTTTGCATCTCCAATAGCCATGTGTATAATCTATCACTCTAGCCTTTTCACTCCTCAGCTTTATTACTTCCAGTGATCTGCTCCTTCACCCTATCTCATATATCCACTCTCCAAATCATGCTCTTGACCTTGTGGTCTTCTCTGACAGTCAAATTTCTTCAAGTACCTTGTTTTTTTATGACCAGGTCTTGTATGTCTAGCTCACTTCCTGTAAATACACCTACTCATAGATATCCTACAACCTCATCAAGATGATCAATCCACAGGACTGCAATTAGTCGACTTATTCATTGCCTTCTTCCCCCCTTACCTAGTGAAGAGCTCATGATCTATTATTATAATCACTCCTTTGTAAACACTCTTAAATGGCTAGCCCTTTCTTCCTTTTGCAGCACCAGCCAGGCAAAGTCCCAACCTGATTAAACACTACTGACATTTTCTCTTGCCCTGCAAAGCCCACAGCTGCATGTTTCTAGAGGAAGAAAACACATACGATGTAACCACAAATCTCAGATAGACCCTCAAATAGGCAATCTACAATTTTCCACTCTTCAAAAGTGTTTCTCATTTTTTTCTCTCTCCTCAAATTTCATGCACCTGTGCCCTTCCACCCTTGACCTTGTATGATGTTTCACTAAGAAAATAGAAGCAGATGCTAAACAAAGAGCTCCCTTTTCTTTCCACTGCTAAACTCTCAATCTGCCTGCACTGGAGACAGTTTCCTGCAAGGTTAGTTTGGATAAAGGGTTCCCCGCTCTGGGCAAAGTTGATAGCTTTGCTTTTGCCCTGCATCTCAACTTTTGCAACTTCTAGAATCTACTCCTGTAATTTCTCCTTTGTTGTGCATTTGGGGTCTTTATTATTTGCCCCAGTAATCACATGAACACTCTTTAAGATGGAGTAAAACAAAGAACAGAAAAGCTCAACCCCATAGTCTTTCCAATTCCTTCTGCATCCCCGTGCTCTCCTGGGCAAACTTGGAAGAGTTCACTGCAGTCACTGCGCCTGTTACGCTGTCTCCTCCATTTACTGCACTAGGGTTTCTATCCTCACCAGACTACCACGTCTGCTCTTGTCCAGGTCAGCAATGACTCTGTGTCCCAAACCCAGCAATGACTTGTCTATTCTTACCTGACTGTTTCATATCAGAAATGATGGACATAGTGGCCACTATCTTCTGCTTGAAGCACGTCCTGCTTTTGGCTTCTGCAATTCTACCCTCACAAAATAACACTACAGGTAACCCAAGTTAACAATCTAGGCACCATTCTTGATTGTCTCCTCTCTCCCTACCTCCAAGCCATCAGCAAATCCTGTTGATTCTACCTTCAAAACACATCCTGAATCCATCCGTATCTCCCCCTCTCCATGCCTATGATCTAATACAAGCCCTCTGCCTCTCTCCCTAAACTTGGGACTCATTTCTCTGTTTCTCCTTCTGCCCCTTTCCACTCTGCACACATTAGTCAGAGCAGCATTTTGTAAACATACATTATGTGTATCTCTGTATAAAGCTTTTTGGCAGCTTTCCATTACACTCAGAAATTAGCACCGAGCTCCTCACATGGCTTCCAGAACCCTGGGTGATCTGGACCTACCTCCCCCTCTGAGTTGATTTCACCCTTCCCTCCCCTTCACCCACACCCACTAAGTTTCTACTACTTGACCATCTTTCAGTTCCTTTAATGGGCCAAGTTTTCTCCTGCCTCAAGGCCTTTGCACTAGATGGTCCCTTGCCTGCCCTGTGCCTCCCCTAATGCACCCCCTCGTTTGCATAACTGGTTCCTCTTATTCTTCACAGCTTAAATGCCAAAGCTTTAGAGAAACCTTCCTCAAGCACTCAAGCTGAGATAGTTGCCGCTGTATCCCTGTACTCCTCTGAACAGTTGTTACTACTCCTTGATGTTTTCCTTGTAATTTCATTTATTTCCACGTCGTCCGTCTTTTCCTACTAGCATAGAGGCATCAGGAGCTTCTTTTCTATTGTTCACTCCTGCATGCCCAGGACCTGGAGCTCTGCCTGGTACTTAGTAGGCCTCCTCATCAAAAGTGTGTCAATTGTATGAGCCTAATGACCATGCGGCACTGTGATCAGATACTAACAGGATAGAGAAGACGTCCCTTTAGAAGCTTAAACACTGTCTCAAACTCTTCCCTGAAATTCTCTCATGTTCTCCACCACTAGTGCAGTCTTCCTAAAAGGAGAGGCCTTCCCTTTCCTTTTTCTGTTATATAACCTCTGTGCTGCACTATGCTTAGTCACTCAATCCTGTCCGACTCTTTGCAACCCCAGGGACTGTAGCTCGCCAGGCTCCTCTGTCCATGAGATTCTCCAGGCAAGAATACTGGAGTGGGTTGCCATGCCCTCCTCCAGGGGATCTTCCCAACCCAGGGATCAAACCTGGGTCTCCCACACTGTAGGAGGATTCTACTGTCTGAGTCACCGGGAAGCCCAAGAATACTGGAGTGTGTAGCCTATCCCTTTTCCAGGGGAACTTCCCCACCCAGGAACTGAAACACGGTCTCCTGCATTGCAGGTGGATTCTTTACCAGCTGAGCTACCAGGGAAACCCTATATAACCTCTGCCATGTTATAAAGCTTACAGCTGGTACTGAGTAAATAACACATTGATTGTGCAGTATGAAATAATTACCAAATAATGCAAGTCACTGCTGGCACACTTGTCCTGTTTGGAACTGTGTATCTGACGGATTTATTTAGTGGTTACATAACCAGGGACCAGACAGTTATCAAGAAGGAATCAAAAAGCACCCAGAAAATTCAAAAAAGATGTCACAAATTCCATGTATATTACAAAGAGCAAAACTTTTTACTCATTACCCTCTGATTTTTCCATTGTAGAAAGTCTAAGAGGATGAGTTCATTTCCAGGTCTGCCTGAAACTATTCCTTCATTAATTCAACAAGTATTTATTGAGTTGTTTCTAGGTGCTAAGCATTTGTGTTAGGCACTGGTAAAAATCCTATGATGAAAAAACCAATAAAATCTTTGCCTTCATGAAGGCTATAATCTAGGAGAGAAAAGAGACATAAGTATATTAAAACATGCCAACTAATATATATAAAACAAGGTAAATGCCATCACTGTGTACATATTATTATTAATCTTTGTCTTCTTTATCACATGTTTCTCATTGTAGAAACATATGCTTTTGCGAGAAGTTATAAACCAAGGAAGTTTAAGAAAAAGTTTATAATCTGCCCAACTCTGCCTTCCAGGGTAGATTTTGCAATCTAAGACAGAAATTACAACAAGTGACAACTGGCATTTTAATGGATACATTTTAAAAAATCAGATATAGAAAGTAAAACAAGACAAACAGGGAAAACAAAACACCTCGTTCTCAACTTACTTTTAAGCAAATAGTTTCATCATACCTATTACGTTTCAAGGACAATATCATGCTGGAGGCCAGTACTGTATCTAAGGCCTATAATGATGCTGAACCATCTCAAAAAGTAAAATATAATCTAGAATCTGTTTAAAAAAGAAATAACAATATATGTCAGAAAGATACTCATCTAAAAGTTTCAACAGTTTTAAAATTGTGACTTCTGCTTTTAAAATCAGTAACCATGCAAAGGTAGGAAAGATATGCTCCTAGAAACTTTATAGTTTTTTTTCTTTGAAACTGAGGTTTCTAATCAATCTCAAACTATTTTTTTTTTCAAACTATTTTTGTGAATGGAAGGAGGTAGTGGTTGAGCTTCTTTTCACTTCAGATAGATATCCAGTTGCTGCAAAAAATTTGTTTTAAAAAGACTTTCTCTTTTTCCCCCATTGAATTGTCTTGCCATCCTTGCCTCTCACTTTTATTGGCGAGTGAGACATTAAAAAAGTGGATGAAATTCCCTGTGCACTGATATGGCTTTTTTTTTGACCACTAGGCTTAACTGGAGAGTAATTGGGTCTTAAGTTAGCATTTTAATTGATGAATGTCATAAACGTCAAATCCATATGTCTTAATTCTGGGTCATGGGGCTTCCCTGGTGGCCCAGGTGGTGAAGCATCTGCCCACAATGCAAGAGACCTGGGTTCGATCCCTGGGTTGGGAAGATCCCCTGGAGAAGGAAATGGCAACCCACTCCAGTACTCTTGCCTGGAAAATCCCATGGACAGAGAAGCCTGGTGGGTTACAGTCCATGGGATCACAAAGAATTGGACAAAACTGAGCAACTTCACTGGTTCACTAGTTTCTCCAGATGAAGATCCAACTCTTCTTGCCTATTAGACAAGGTTGGTTTTGGGCATTCTAAGGGCTGGTTGGGGAGAGGAATATTGAGACTTTCATTATCTAATATGAGCTCTCTTTTTAGGCTACAAACTTTTCTCTTCTCTATGTCTGATGAGTTAGATTTGGTTCAGTTTACCAATGAATAATTGTCCATTTCTCTTAGGGTTAGCTGAAGGAAAGAGTGGCATCCAACTAGAAGGTGGCAAGTAGTGTTTTCACTCTTTGATAGGTTTCTAGCCAATGCCTCTGTTTTTAGCCCATATTATTATTTCCACCTAATTCTTCAGCCTTTTTGAGGATCCTAAGGATCGCAGACTTTGTTTATTTTTGGCATTTCACTTTGTAGTCATGGCTTACTCCACTCTGAAGTTTTTGCCATTCTACTGTGTCTTCAGATATTATGTATTTGTGTTACCCAAGCCTCCTCATTTCCTTGAAGATGAAATTTCTATTATTATTTCTTATTGTCTTTCTTAATTTGTGTGATGTCTGTGAGGGCAGTGGAAAATGGTCTTTAGTTCACCACTTGAAACAAAAAACAATCACAATTTCACATTTACAGAGGTTATTGGGTTTGTAGAGTGATGAATAGGAAGACAGAGTTGTGTTTCAGGTGAGTGTAAAGACATGAAAAGCAGCCAATATGTTTTTGATCTATATAAGAAGTCCAATTCACTTTAAGTATGCCCTTGAAACTTAAAAGAGTACTGCAATGTTGTCAGCTGGGTCAAGCCTACTCATTTCCTGCATGGGCTTTCTGAACTCCTGTCCTTAACCTGCCTTTAAGTAATTATCTCTTACCTTTCATTTAGTATGTATTTTTTTAGCATGTATTATATGCTGGTCACTGTACTGGAAAACAGATGCAATGATAAACCCAGCAGACATGCTTACAGCACTTAAATGACTTGGTCTAGTAATGGATGGGAATACTAATCAGGCAATGACCACATGCTGAGGTAAACACTATGATCAAGACATTACTGACTCTTACGGGAATACCTGGTAGGTACACTTAATCCCAGACTTGAGGGCTTGCATTTCAAGGAAGTCACCCAGGGAGAGTGACATCTGTGAGACCTGAAGGACAAGTGGCATTCGCCCAGCCTGGAAGAGCCAAGTGTGGGTAGAGAACTGGTCGGGAGAATGATTCAGCCTGAGAAAACCACCTGGGCAAAGATTCAGAGATCGGAATACGATCAGTTTGTAAGAGCACCATAAGGGTAAATACATCAGCTCCAGTACTTCATTTTCTCCAAGTCATTTCTCATGAAGTAGTCTGTGTAACACTGCCTTAAAATCTCCCCAAGACACTTCTTATTAAAATGCAAATTCCTGGGTCCTACTCCAGAAGTTCTGAATCCTAATCTTGAGGAAGAGGCCTGGGAATCTAATATCGGTACCTTGCACTAAAACTAAAAGGTGAGCAACTGTGGGAGCTGGGCCTGGAAATGGGAAACAAGATCTAGACAGAAGAGGAGCTGAAGCATCATTCTAGAAGTTCAGAGTCATTAGAAACATCTTCTGATTAGTTATTAGACATGTGACCTTGGCACCTTCTTTGCCTGGATGTGCACCAAGTAACCTAAAGCCTTTCATTAACTCAGCTTGCTTCATAACACAAAAGCACCAGTATGATTAAAAAAGAAATCAAGAGGCTTGCCTGGTGGAGCCATGGCAGGAGACATGGGTTTGATTGCTGACCCAGGAAGGTCCCGCACGTCATAGAACAATGAAGTCCGAGCTCCATGGCTATTGACCTGTGCTCTAGAGCCTGGGAGCCTCAAGCACTGACCCGCGAGCCCTAGAGCCTGTGCCCTGAAGCAAGAGAAGCCACTGCAGTGAGAAGCCTGTGCACCACAGCTAGGGAGTAGCCCCTGCTCACTGCAACTAGAAAAAAGACAGCATAGCAACAATGACCCAGCACAGACAGAAATTAATTAACTAATTTAAAAAATTAAAAAAGAAGTCAAGAAGTATTATTCAGAAAGAGAAAAAGAAGTGAGGTCTGAAAAAAAGAGGAAGGGGAGAGGGAGAAATATTAATAAAAGTCCTAGCTTCTGTTCATCTTTCCTTTTGCCCTAGTGAAAATCATTACCTCATATCACAGGTTCCCAGAAACACTTCCCACTGTGATTGAGCACCTGGAGTGAAGATTTCTAAGGCTCCCATCTTGCTTCCTCACCTCCGGGGCCCACTGGATATTTACATTTCCTGACACTCAATCCTGCCCCACAATTGGGCAAGGCCATGTGACTACTTCTGGCCAGTGGGTATGGAAAAGGGCATCAAATTACCAGTCTGACTGTTTCACTCTCTTTCGTTGTTGTGTTGATCATGAAGAAATCTACATGTAAAAATGATGAAACCCACAATCAGAACAGACTGGAATGCTGAGTCCATATGTCAGTGATGGTTCCCTTGAAGAGCCTCCTGAAAGTTTAATGGGCTATGCATGTGTGAGAAGTAAACTTCCCTTGCCTCGTGAAACTGAAAATTGAGGATATTTGTTGCTATAGCATAGCCTGACCTATCTGAATGGTATAACATCTACCCTTTGTTTTGTACCTTTGTTTACAGCAGTTCTCTACTGATTATGACCACCCACCCCCACCCCAGCTGAAACTCATTGGTGCTAAGTCAGGGTGGGGAAAAGTTCAATTTCCATTTATCCAATATTTCTTGATTATTCTCTAAACTTCCCCACCATACCAATTCCATGCCAAGCCCAACTATTTAATTTCAGTGAAATGGCTAGTTAATTGTGTCAGAGTCACTTGAAAAGATGTATGAAATAGAAAACTGTTATCTGATAATAAATAATAAAATGTTTGAAAAACAAGAAACAGAGGTATAAATGCAAGCAAATACAACCTAAATTCTGGGAAAACCAAGGCACATTCAATCAGCTTCACTGCATTGAATTCATCCAGACCCCATTACCCTTCCCTTAGAAGAGTGATTCCCAAATTTGGTATGCATATGTCACAATAGAATGGGAAAGACTAGAGATATCTTCAAGAAAATTAGAGATACCAAGGGAACATTCCATGCAAAGATGGGCTCAATAAAGGACAGAAATGTTATGGACCTAACTGAAGCAGAAGATATAAAGAGGTGGCAAGAATACACAGAAGAACTGTACAAAAAAGATCTTCATGACCCAAATAACCATGATGGTATGATCACTCACCTAGAGCCAGACATCCTGGAATGTGAAGTCAAGTGGGCCTTAGGAAGCATCACTACAAACAAAGCTAGTGGATGTGATGGAATTCCAGTTGAGCTATTTCAAATCCTGAAAGATGATGCTGTGAAAGTGCTGCACTCAATATATCAGCAAATTTGGAAAATTCAGCAGTAGCCACAGGCCTGGAAAAGGTCAGTTTTCATTCCAATCCCAAAGAAAAGCAATGCCAAATAATGCTCAAACTACCACACAATTGCACTGATCTCACACGCAAGCAAAGTAATGCTCAAAATTCTCCAAGCCAAACTTCAACAGTATGTGAACCATGATCTTCCAGATGTTCAAGCAAGATTTAGAAAAGGTAGAGGAACCAGAGACCAAACTGCCAACATCCGTTGGGTCATTGAAAAAGCAAGAGAGTTCCAGAAAAACATCTATTTCTGCTTTATTGACTATGCCAAAGCCTTTGACTGTGTGGATCACAATAAACTGTGGAAAATTCTGAAAGAGATGGGAATAGCAGACCACCTGACCTGCCTCTTGAGAAATCTGTATGCAGGTCAGGAAGCAACAGTTAGAACTGGACATGGAACAACAGACTGGTTCCAAATCAGGAAAGGAGTATGTCAAGGCTGTATATTGTCACCCTGCTTATTTAACTTATATGCAGAGTACATCATGTGAAATGCTGGACTAGATGAAGCACAAGCCAGTATCAAGATTGCAGGAGAAATATCAATAACCTCAGATATGCAGATACCACCACCCTTATGCAAAAAGCAAAGAAGAACTAAAGAGCCTCTTGATGAAAGTGAAAGAGGAGAGTGAAAAGTTGGCTTAAAGCTCAACATTCAGAAAACTAAGATCATGGCATCTGGTCCCATCACTTCATGGCAAATAGATGGGGAAATGAAGTGACAGATTTTATTTTGGGGGGCTCCAAAATCACTCCAGATGGTGACTGCAGCCAAGAAATTAAAAGACACTTGCTCCTTGGAAGAAAAGTAAGACAGCATATTAAACCAACCTAGACAGCATATTAAAAAGCAGAGACATTACTTTGCCAACAAAAGTCCTTCTAGTCAAAGCTTTGGTTTTTCCAGTAGTCATATATAGATGTGAGAGTTGGACTATAAAGAAAGCTGAGCACCAAAGAGTTGATGCTTTTGAACTGTGGTATTAGAGAAGACTCTTGAGATTTCCTTGGACTGCAAGGAGATCAAACCAGTCAATCCTAAAGGAAATCAGTCCTGAATATTCACTTGAAGGACTAATGCTGAAGCTGAAACTCCAGTGGCCAAAGGGCCACCTGATGTGAAGAACTGACTCATTTGAAAAGACCCTGATGCTGGGAATGATTGAAGGTGGGAGGAGAAGGGGACAACAGGATGAGATGGTTGGATGGCATCATTGACTCAATGGACATGAGTTTGAGTAAGCTCCGGGAGTTGGTGATGGACAGGGAGGCCTGGTGTGCTGTAGTTCATGGGGGTCACAAAGAGTCAGACACAACTGAGCAACTGAACTGAACTGAACTCATGCCATTTCCTCCAGGGGATTTTCCCAATCCAGGGATCATAGGTGCATCACCTGTGGCTCCTGCCTTGACAGGTGGATTCTTTACCACTGAGCCACCTGGGAAGCCCAAGAATCATGTGGAGAGTTTGTTAGATGCACAGGCCCCATCCTAAGAGGTTGGGATTCAGTACATCTTGGGTGGAACCCAGGAATTTACGTTTTAATAAGTGACCTAAAGAGAGTCTAAAGCACAGGTCTATAGAAAATGCTCTACAGGATGTGAAGTACTAAAGCCTAGACATTTACTCAGAATGTGTTCTTATGTAGCAAACCCAAAGGGGCTTAATATTCTCTAGGTTTTAACTCTTATTGATCTGTGAAGCTTCGACAAAACAAAATGACTGTCTCCGAGGGTTCCAGAGAGTTAGTGTCTGCACAGTGACTAACTGCTGTGGTCCCAACCCTATGTCCTGGAGAAGTTCAGAGAAGGGAGATTAAATTTGGGGGCCAGGACTATTCAGAGAAAACTGTACCATGAAAACTCTGGGATATAAAATATCTTTAGCTTTACAGTCCAAGCCACCAGGGAAGCCCAAAATATCTTTAATAATATTTAAAAAGTAAGGGAATTTTCATCAAGATGGGACAGAGAACTGAGTGGCCGGAGAATCCACTTAGATGACCCAATGATCTTGGCCAGGACATGAAAACCGATAGAAGGAGAAATGCAAGATGATAACTACCAAAGAAAAGGAATGTGTTCATTTGTTTCCCTAATATTTTTCTTCCTCATAGTGTGAAAGTATGAAGGGGCATCCCCAGTGGCTCAGATGGTAAAATAAATCTGCCTACAATGCAGGAGACCAAGGTTCAATCCCTGGGCCAGGAAGATCCCCTGGAGAAGGGAATGGCTACCTGCTCCAGTTTTCTTGCCTGGAGAATTTCATGCACAGGGCAGCCTGGCAGGCTATAGTATTTGTTTCCCTAATTTTCTCTTTCTGATACAAAAGCTATTATTCCTCTGCCAGGTGGTGGGACTTGGATGAGAAGCAGGCTGCAAGTCAGGCTAGTGACTTCACAGAAGATAGAGTGAAAGGATCTCAGTCCAGTGTAACCCATGGATCAGATCCAGCATCAGTACAGATAAGACAGGATGGTGCGACAGGAGACTGGTGGGAAGAGAACACCAAGAGTCAGGTCCTACAGTAGATTTGCAAGCATTCTGGAAGAAAATGTGACCCAAGGCTCCACTTGCATGTCCATTTGCTTAGAGTATAAAATAATCAATATTTGCAGGTGAAATTACCACAGCAGTAGTCTCTGGTGATAAAAGCCTCCTAGAAATTCTCTTTGTGTAATACTGTTGTTCCCACTTAATATTTGATATGGATAAACAATATTATTTCTCATGAGAATACTTGTTTAGTGTGCCAGATATGTCCAGGAAGGTTTAATGCTGATTAGATTCTTTTAAGACAGAAACATTTACACCAGTGAAGAGTAACCTCTGTAATACTCAATTTATTAAATATATATAATTTAATACATAAGCATACATGCATATATACATATAATGAATGAAGGAACCTTTTTTCTTAAAAACTTTAATAATTACAAATTTAAATTTCTTTGAAGTGTTTAAACAACAGATACACATTTAATATGACTGATACTTTTTCTTTTTTATTGAATGAAAGATAAATTCTATAGTGCTTTATAATTTTCAGAAGTTTCAATACATGATTTTGTATAATCCCATAATAATCTTCTTCTACCCCCACTTCTAGATTGCCTCTCTGCCCTTCCCTCTGCCCACCGCTAACCACTAGTTTATTCTCTATACCTGTGGGTCAGCTTCTTTTTGGTTTTATTTACTTGCCTTTTGTATTTTTCAGATTCCACAGATAAGTGATATCATACAGTATTGTTTTTTTCTGCCTGACATTTCACTCAGCATAATAGCCTCCAAGTCCATCCATATTGTTGCAAATGGCAATTCTACTGTGTATGTATACACTTTTATATCTTTGTATGGGGCTTCCCAGGCGGCACTAGTGGTAAAGAACCTGCCTGCCAATGCAGGAGACATAAGAGACGCAGGTTCGACCCCTGGGTCGGGAATATCCCCTGGAGGAGGGCATGGCAACCCACTCCAGTATTCTTGCCTTGAGAATCCCTTTGAACAGAGAAGACTGGCAGACTACAGTCCATGGGGTCAAAAAGAGTCAGACACTACTGAAGTGACTTACAGCACAGCATGCATCTTTTTGTAAATCCTTTTCAAGCATTTATCTGTTGATGGACACTTAGGATGATTTCATACTTGGCAATCATATAGAATCCTGCTATGAACATTGGGGTACATGTACCTTTTCAAACTAGTGTTTTTGTTTATTTTGGATATATATCCAGGTGTGGATTTGCTGGGTTGTATGGTGGTTCTATTTTTAGTTTCTTGGAAGACTCCATGCTGTTTTCTATAATGGCGACACCAATTTACATTCCCACCAACAGTGTAGGAGGGTTCCCTTTTCTCCACATTCTAACCATCACTTGTTACTTGTCTTCTTTTCGATGATGATGGTGACATCCCATTGTGGTTTTGATTTGCAGTTTCCTGATGATTAGCAATGTTGAGTCTATTTTCATGTACCTATTGGCCATCTGCATTTCCTCTTTGTAAAAAAGTCTATTTAGTTCTTCTGCTCATTTTTTGATCAGGTTGTTTTTTTTTATTTGTTTGTTTGTTGTTTGTTTTTTATTTTTTATTTTTATTTTTTTGGTGTTAAGTTGTATGTACCTGTGTTAGTTGCTCAGTTTTGTCCGACTCTTTGCGACCCCATGAACTATAGCCCTCCAGGCTCTTTTGCCCACGGAATTCTCCAGGCAAGAATACTGGAGTGGGTTGCCATTCCCTCCCCCAGGGGATCTTTTGAACCTGGGTGTCCAGCACTGTGGGCAGACTCCTTACCATCTGAGCCACCAGAGAAGCCCCATTAAGTTGTATGAGCTGTTATATATTGGGTTTTCAAAAATGTCCTTCACTTTCTAAGTTAAAAATAAAGACATTGTTCATTTTCACCAAGAACTCTATTGAACAACATATTCACATTTTATTCCACTACCTTCTGCCATTTTTCAGGCAACTTCATAATTCCATCTTCCCAAAACTTTTTATCTTTTTGAGTAAAGAACTCTTCCAGGAGCCTTTTACAGTCTTCCAGGGAATTGGAATTTTTTTTCCATTAAGAGAATTTGGTAAAGACTGAAATAAATGGACTTCAAAGGTGCAGTGCCTGGAACAGATGGTGGATAAATCAGAACTTCCCAGCCAAGCTGTAACAGCTTTTGCTTGGTCAGCAAAGAAACACGTGGTTTCAAGTTATCCTAATGGGCTTCCCAGGAGCTGCTGGTGGTAAAGAACCTGCCTGCCAATGCAGGATACATAAGAGATGTGGGTTCGATCCCTGGGTCAGGAATATCCCCTGGAGGAGGGCACGGCAACCCACTCCAGTATTCTTGCCTGGAGAATCCCATGGACAGACGAGCCTGGTGGGTTACAGTTCATAGGGTTGCAAAGAGTCAGACATGACTGAAGTGACTTATCACACACGCATGATAGAAGATGAAGTGTTTTCTGTTAACTAATTTCAGATACTTTTCGCCCAGTGCTGCTTTTATTTGGTCTAACTGGGAGCATTACTTGTTGGAAATAATTGGTTTTCTAGAAGGAGCTCATAACAGAGGACTCCCAGTCTCACCAAATGCACATCAGCTTCTTTGGATGAAGACCAGCCTTTGGTATGATTGGCAGTGGTTCATTTTGCTTGTCCCACAATCTCTTTCATTCCACCTTATTGTACAGTATCCACTTTTCATTGCTGTCACAATTGTTTTTAAAAATGGAACATTTTTGTTACATTTCAGTAGAGAATTGCAAGCGGAAATACGGTCAAGAAGGTTTTTTTGCTAAACTTATATGGAACCCAAGCATCAAAGTGATTAACATAACTAAGCTTGTGCAAAAGATTTTCAACACTTGATTTGGATATTTTGAGTATGTTGACTATCTCTCCCATGGTATAACATTGATTGTTCTCAATTAATGTCTCGATTTGATTGCTATCAACGTCAACTGATCTACCTGATCAAGGAGCATCTTCCAGCCTGAAATCTCCTAGCCCATCCATACTCTGCTCAGCTTCTTTTTTTTTGCATTTCAGTTTCATTCTTATCTTTCTTGAAGTAATAAAGCATAATATGCCAAAATGTTGCTTTTTTCAGTCCATCGTCAATATTAAAATGACTACACATTTTCACCAATTTTGGTAAGTTTTTAAAAAAATACACATTGATGTGACAGCTGTCAAAATACAGTCTAACAAAATTGTTTTGAACAAAGTAGAAGACAACTAAGCACTACTAGAGCCCTTTATGGAAAAAAAAATGAGCAAAACTTTTGGCCAACCCCTTATGTTCGATATTAACTCCTTATTGGTCATATAATTTGCAAATATCTTCTCCCATTCAATAGATTGCTTCTGTTTTGTCAACAATTTCCTTTGCTGTGCAAAACTTTTAAGTTTAACTAGGTCCTACTTGCTTATTTTGGTAAAGCTCTTTATAAAATTCAAAATTCACCTATAATAAAAATTCCCCAGGAAGTGGGCATAGAAGGAACATACAGTGACAGAAAAAAAAGGCCTTATATGACAAGCCTACACCTAACATCATACTCAACAGTGAAAAGCTGAAAGCATTTCCTCTAAGATCAAGAACAAGACAAGGATGCCTACTCTTACCACTTTCATTTAACATAGCTTTGGATATCTCATCATAGCAATCAGAGAAGAAAGAAATTAAAGGAATCCAAATTGGAAAGGAAGAAGCAACAAAGTAAACTATATAAAAATGCAATTATCACAGAATGTATAATACTAATTTTTAATCCCATTCTAAAAAAATCAACACTAAGGATTTCATTAATTTCATTATTTTAATATTAATATTTTTCTACCTTCCTGGGTTATAATTCTATTTGTTCAGATGCCTTCCTAGCATTTCAATAAGTAGTTTGACACTTTCTCAGCCTGGCAGGAATCATTCCAGATATAAAGAAAAAGAAAACAAGCTTATAGGATCTGGCTTATCGCCCAAGATTCAGGGTTTTTTGTTTCTCCTGAGGGCATTCAAACCCAAGTCACTACTCATCAAGCTGAGTTTTTTGTTTGTTTGTTTGTTTTCTTCTTCTTTTCTTAGCTAAATTTAACTTGTTACATCAATGACAGTTTTTAGGTCCAAACTTTGCCATGGGTTCTATTGTTTTTAACTTGTGTCTCATCATGAAATAATACATTATTGAAGTCTCGTTTGGCTACTATTACAAAATCTGTTGTTCTATCCTTGCAATATATAGCTCAGATTTTTACCAGTATAAAAACACTTATACCCTTTATTAATATTTTATTATAATTTAATAGGATCCATTAAGAGTCTTTATCTCCTATAAGATGAGAAGTAAAGTCAGCATATTTATCTTTTCTCTGAGGACATGTGGTTAATTTTATCTTCCTGGAACACAATGCTAAATCTGCTTCCTATTTGGTTGTGGTATGTGGCCACAGGCTCTGTCCAACCCTTTTTTACTTGACCGTTAGGTGTAACCACTGATGCATGTAAGTCTCTCCTGTTCTTCATACAGGTCTTTCATTTGCTCAGTGTACCCAATAGTACACTCTTTCCTGTTTGCACAAATAGAAACTTTAGAAACAGCCACATACTTAAAAGATGACAGAATATCTATTTTCTATTCCATTAGACCTTTGTCATTTCAATAGCAACTCTGACAACTTCAAAATGTTTAAACCAAAAACATTAAAATATTCTAATCTTGTAAGTAAAAAACATTTCAGACCCTCCCTGATGTTTTTCTGGCCCTCAAGAAAGGGAATCAACCATTGTACTACATAGAATAGGCTAGGCTGTGATAATAGAAAAAAATGGAATAGCTGAAATACAATAGAGGTTTATTTCTATTCATATGTTGGTACAAGGCAATTATTTCTGGTTGGGATCACTCTCCTCCATGTGGCAATATGAACCCAAGGTGCTTCTGCCTTAGACTTTGCCATCTTCAAGGCCTCAGCCTCGTTGTCTTTTTCTTCCAATTGGAAGAAAACATGTAGGGGGGAAAATGCCTGCTTTATGCTTGCAAGAAATGTGCATGATGTCTGCCCACACCCTTTAGCACAGATGAGTCATATGTCTACCTCTAACTCAAAAGAGGCTGGGAAATGTACAGGCATACCTCATTTTATTATGCTTCACTTTATTGCATTTTGAAAATAGTGTTTTTTGCAAATTGATGGCTCATGGCAACCCTGCGTCAAGCAAGCCTAGCAGCACCATTTCTCCAACAGCGTTGGCTCAGCTTATACCTCTGTGTCACATCTTGGTAATTCTCACAAATATTTCAAGCTTTTTACTGTTATTATTATATTTTTTATGATGATCTGTGATTAGTGATCTTTGATGTTACTATTGTAAGTGTTTTGCGGTGCCACAAACCACACTCATATAAGATGGTGAACTTAATTGGTAAATGCGAATGTTCTGACTGCTCCACTAACTGTCTGTTCCCCTGTCTCCCTGTCTCTCTCCCTCTCATCAGGCCTCCCTGGTCCCTGGGAAGCAGTAATATTTAAATTAGGCCAATTAATAATCCTACAATGGCCTGTAAGTGTTTAAATGAAAGGAAGAGCCATGTATCTCTCCCTTTAAATAAAAAACTAGGAATGACTAAACTGAGTGAAAAAGGCATGTCAAAAGCTGAGACAGGCTGGAAGCTAGATCTCTGACACCAGTCAGCCAAGTTCTGAATGCAAAGGAGAGGTGCTTGAAGGAACTTAAAAATGCTACTTCAGTGAACAAATGATAAGAAAGCAAAACAGCCCTGTTGCTGATATGTAGGAAGTTTTTGTGGTCCAGATAGATTGCATCAACCACAGCATTCCCTTAAGCCAAAGTCAAAGCCAGAGCAAAGCCCTGACTCTTCTTCAATTCTATGAAGACTTAGAGCTGAGGAAGCTTACAGAAGAAAAATCTGAAGTTAGAGCAGTATAATTCTTGAGGTTCAAGGAAAGAAATTGTCTCCAAAGCATAAAAGTGCAAGGTGAAGGAGTAAGCACTGATGTAGAAACTTCATCAAGTTATCCAGAAGGTCCAGCTAAGATAATCAATGAAGGTGGCTACAGTCAGTAACAGATTTTAGTGTAGACAAAACAGCCTCATATTGGAACAGGATGTCATCTAGGACTTTCATAGCTACAGAGGAGAAGTCAATCAGTTTCAAAGATTTGAAGGACAGGCTGACTCCCTTGTTAGGGGCTAATGCAGCTGGTGACTTGAAGTTGAAACCAACACTCATTTACTATTCTGAAAGTCCTAAGGCCCCTAAGAATTATGCTAAATCTACACTGCCTGTGCTCTAGAAATGGAACAACAACCACAGAGTAACTATATCAATTCATAACATGGTTTACTAAATATTTTAAGCCCACTGTTGAAGCCTACTGATAAGAAAAAATGACTCCTTTCAAAATATTACTGCTCATTAACAATGTGCCAACAGCTCTGATGACGATGTACAAAAAGACTTAGGTTGTTTTCATGCTTTCTAACACAACATCCACTCTGCAGCCCATGTATCAAGAAGTAATCTCGACTTTCAAGTCATTACTTTAGAGATTCACTTTGTAAGGCTATAGCTACTATAGGTAGTGATTCCTTTGATGGATCTGGACAAAGCCTATTGAAAATCTTCTGGAAAGGATTCACCATTCTAGATGCCATTAAGAACATTCGTGATTTGTGGGTAGAGGTCAAAATATCAACATTCACAGGAGTTAAAAGAAGTTGATTCCAACTTCCCTGAATGACTGTGAGGTGTTAAAGACTTCAGTGGAGGAGGTAACTGAAGACGTGGTGGGAATAGCAAAATAGCTAGAATTAGAAGTGGGGTCCAAAGACGTGACTAAACTGCTGTAATCTCCTGAATAAACTTTAACGTATGATGGGTTGCTTCTTATCGATGAGCAAAGAAGATTTCTTGAGGTGAAATCTACTGGTGAAGATGTTGTGAAGGTTGTTGAAATGACAACAAAGGATTGAGAATATTACATAAACTTAATTGATAAAGCAGCAGCAGGGTTTGAGAGGACTCCAACTTTGAGAGAAGTTCTACTTGGGTAAAATGCTAACAAACAGCATTGCATGTTACAGAGAATTCATTTGTGAAAGGTAGAGTCAATGGATGTGGCAACCTTCACTGTGTCTGACTTTAAGAAGTTGCCACAGACATCCCCACCTTCAGCAGCTCCCACCCTGATCAGTCAGCAGCCATCAACAGCAAGGCAAGACCCTCCACTGTCAAAAAGATCGTTACCCACTGAAGGCTAAGATGATGGTTAGCATTTTTTTTTAAGAAATAAACTATTTTTAAATTAAGGCATATACAGTTTTTAGACATGAATGCTATTGCACACTTAAGAAACTACAGTATGTGAGAGTTGGACTTTAAAGAAAGCTGAATGCTGAAGAATTGATGCTTTTGAACTGTGGTGTTGGAGAAGACTCTTGAGAGTCTCTTGGACTTCAAGGAGATCCAACCAGTCCATCCTAAAGGAGATCAGTCCTGGGTGTTCATTGGAAGGACTGATGTTGAAGCTGAAACTCCAATACTTTGGCTACCTGATTCAGAAAGCTGACTCATTTGAAAAGACGCTGATGCTGGGAAAGACTGAGGGCAGGAGAAGGGGACGACAGAGGATGAGATGGCTGGATGGCATTACCGACTCGATGGACATGGGTTTGAGTCAACTCTGGGAGTTGGTGATGGACAGGGAGGCCTGGCGTGCTGCAGTCCATGGGGTCGCAAAGAGTCGGACACGACTGAGGGACTGAACTGAACTGATGGTATAAACGTAACTTCTTATGCAATAGGAAACAGAAAGCAATGTGTGCTCCTTCCTTTGTTTCTGTGGTCTGGAACTGAATGCATTCTGTCTCTGAGTATGCTTGCAGCCTGGTTATGGCCCTGACTGCAATCCTGTTAACAAGAGAGGAACCAGGGGATTGAGGTAGGCAGCCAGTGGTCTCCACAGCTACCTCCCAGTCCCTGTTAGAAGCACCCTGCACTGGGCACTAAACTCTGAGTATTAACAGATAAACATAAGAATTGACGGTGAATTGGGCTGAGGGGTGTTGTTTACTTATACTTCACAATTTTAAAACCTGGAAATTTTTAGTTTTATTTTATTTATTTATTTATATTTATTTATTTTTTAATTGAAGGATAATTCCTTTACAGAATTGTGTTGGTTTCTGCCAAACATCAACATGAATCAGCCATAGATATGCATATGTCTCCTCCCTCTTGAACCTCACTACCTCCCTCCCCATCTCACCCTCTAGGTTGTTACAGTGCCCCAGTTTTTGTTTTGTTTTGTTTTGCTGTGTTTTTTTTTTTTCCCACTCCACAGCGTGTGGAACTTCCCTGACCAGGGATCAAACTGGTACCGCCTGCAAGTGGGAGCATGAAGTCATAACCACTGGACCACTGGGGAAGTCCCCCCAATTTTTATTTTTAATACTAAGAATTCACCCTGGCTTTTACTATTTAAACCCCACATGTCTTTTTTCCCTCTGTTTTCTGCAGTAAAGCTTTCATCAACCACTAACACAAACCACTAAGACATTGAAAAAGGGAAATCAGGTGCCCTGTAATATGACAGAACACAGTGCACAGAGCAGGGTCCTCTATAACTTATAAGAAAAGACCATAATTGGGGTCTAGAGACCTTATGGCACCACTTGGTAATCGAATATCATGCTTACTATGCTTAAAGTTCCTTACCTGTAAACTGAGAATATGAACGTAGACCATCCAAATGAGGTTACTGAACACAAGAGGAGGAGGAAATGGTGCTAATTCTGGAGACAAGATCCAAGAATAAAGTAGATGATAATGCCTAAAATGCAATTCCATTCTGTTTCACATCCCATGAACTTCTCCCACATACTCAGCATTCAAACTGCCTAAATCAGCTAATATCCAACCCAGAAAGCCCTCAAAGACAGTGAACCAAAACCTAGAATTCACTAGGCTGCTCTGGAGGGAGGAACGGCGTTGTCTGCCTTTATTCGGCACACCAGGCTGGACACCCCCTGGAAGGACTGTCTGGTAGTTTATTTCTGTATTCATCGTTTTCCGGCTCCAGGACCTATGACAGTGCAAGTCAGTCCCCAAAGAGCATTAACTGACTTTCCTCCTTGAGAGTTTCTCAACCATCAGAGTTACAACACTGGGCCTAGATCCTCCGGTGCCTTCCCATTTCACTCGGAGTGCGAATTAATGTCTTTACAACGCCCTTCAGGGCCGGTTAAGCCCTGGCCCTGGAGCCCTCTGACCTCACTTCCTACCACCAGCACCTGGTACCCCAGCCTTGACCACGGGATTCCAGTCACTCTAGTCTCCTTGCTGTTTCTCAAATGCTCCAGGGCACTCCCAGCTCAGGGTCTCGGCCCCGCTATTGCCTCTGACTGGAATGCACTGGTTTTGAATATTTGTACAAGTGTTATCTTCTTAAGGAGGCCCACCCTGAGCATCCCATTTGAAGCTGAGCCAAGCCTCCCACCCTCTGCACCCCCGATCCTCTTTACCCTGCCGATAGCAGCAGACACCATGGAGATCCTGTCCGTGACCTCCTCAGCCCAACTTTGGTTTTAATGGACAGTCTCTACAAGCTGACAGATTTCCCCCTTTAGCACCTCATGCTTCTCTTTCACTTTTGGGGGTCCCTCTACCACTGAAGCTTGCTGGGCCTGCCAGGGGCACCTCTGAAGGCTGAGGATTTAATTCCCCCAAGGGTAGCTCTCAACCCAAGAAGAACCAAGTTGGAGGAGGAGTAATCCAGGTTTCCCAGCCCTCAGCAGGACAATCCTGAGACGTTCTTCACATGAGATCTCAGAGGGCTTCCAGCATCAGTGAGCTCCCTGCTGATATAATAATCGCCTACTCACTACTCACTGACAGACAGTTCATTGGATTTCCTTCCTTCCCTGTCCCTATTTCTCTTCTGTCTCACTGGTGCTCTCCAAAATGAGCTAATTGCACCAAAACTCTTGTCTTTGGGCTTTCTTCTGGGTGAACCCACGTTGAGACACCACTCTCCACTTTTCTTTCTTCATGGCACTTACCATCTCCTAACACACTGTGCCATTTACTTCTTTACACATCCTTTGTTTATTGTCTATGTCTCCCTGCTAGTATGTAAGCCCTGGGAAGACAGCGACCTTTGTTCATTTTGTTCATTGATATTATGCTTCCCTGGTGCCTTAGACAATAAAGAACCTGCCTGCAATGCACGAGACATGGATTCGATCCCTGGTTCAGGAAAATCCCCTGGAGAAGGGAATGGCAACCCACTCCAGTATTCTTACCTGGAGAATTCTATGGGCAGAGGAGCCTGGTGGGCTACAGTCCTTGGGGTTGCAAAGAGTTGTATATGTCTGAGTAACCAATATGCAAATACATTTTAAGGCCTAGATGAGCATCTGGTATAAAGGAAGGACTCAAAAAATGTTTGTTGAAAGAATGAGTGCAGGAGTAAGGCCTGGACAGAGGACCCTGGCAGGCTACAGTCCAGGGGGTCTCAAAGAGTTGGACTCGACTGAGCGACTAAGTAAAGCACAATACTAGTCTTACTTAAGTCTACTCTTGAAGCAGTACCTGTACCACTTTGGGTGTTTTAGCAGCAAGTAGTAGAAAAGCCAATTCAAAATACCTAAGGAATACAACTTGTTTTTTTACCTGAGTAGAAGCCTCAGCTTACCATGGACTCAGGAAAGAGGAGGGTGGAAGAGGATGCTGAGTGGACAATCAGCATGTCCACTGAGGTCTTATGGACATCATGAGCCTCTCTTCTGCACAGGAACCTGGGGGGGGGGTGGGGAATAAAGTTGCCTTCTGGGCAATTCTATAACTTATAATAAAAGAAACAGAGTAGCCCTCTGGCCAAGTATAAATCTGTCATCAGCTGTAGATCAAAAATGTAAGCACATTGAAGATAAAATATGTCCTCAGAGAGAGAATGGCTAGCAGTGGAGGGGTTAGGGGTGCTGGGAGTCTGGCTGGGCCTGGAGACCGTCTCTGACTCTATCCCCGCAGAGGCGTAGGCTTCCCTATGGACATGAGTGCTCTCTTTACCTTCTCAATCCTTCTCACCAAATGATTTCCTGATTGCCAGTTATGCCTGAGATATACCTCAACGCTCCTAGGGGCAGCTGGCATTCTGGTCACTGGAGAGTTAAAGAAATGAGCCATGTACTTTATTCAGCCATCTCTTGGGAGTTCTGTAATTCTTGTCTTTCAGCAAAAGTCTAATTGTCTCTGAGTATATTAATTGCTCCAATTTGGGGCCCTGCAAGGAGAGATAGTGTTGCATGGTAATTAAACATACCAGCTTTGGTGTCAGAAGATGTATGTCTGAATCCAGCCCTACCAGGTATTAGCCATAGATCTTGAAGCAAGTTGCTTAACCTACTCAGTCTCATGTTAAGATGGAGCTAATTATACCTGCTGTGGATTTTAAATAAAATAGCGTCTGGAAGTTCTTGGCCTGGGTGCTGGCATGGGATAGGAGGTACTGAATGAATAGTAGCTCTCCTGATCAACATTGGGAACCAAAACCTAGGTCCATTATAAATTCACTATCCTACTAGACCAGCCAGCCAATCGACCTTCCCTTGTCAATTGTCCTACCCCATCACGAGGTATCTTTTCCACTAACTTCAGCCTCCTGAAAAAATAGAGTCCCTTTAAGGATGCCATATCCTTACAACTCCAACACCATATTTGTCTTGATGACTAAACTCACTTCGCAGCAACAGTTTCTGTGCTGCTTTCTCCACTCATCACAGGCACACACACACACACACACACACACACACTTGTCCACAAGCATAATACCCCGTTGTCCACATAGATAATCCATGCAGTCTCCCTGTGGACAAAGACCTATTTGGCACCAGCATAAGAGATGGATCCTCGACAGCAAGCGAAGGGAACTGACTTCATTTTAGGTGCTGACTCCAGCATGCTGTTGCTGATTCAGAATGAAGAGATAGTTGTCCAGAAACCTATGGAGCTTCTCTCCAGCCTGTGAAGAGCAAATCGTAATTCCACAGCATCCTATTATATGATACTGAATAGCCGCAGTTGCTCTGAGATTTTTAGACACAGTGATAAACTGTGTGCAGTCCCCCAAAAGCAGCCATCCTTGCTGACAGGTAACAGAAGGGGGGAAGAAGATCGGAGGGAAGAGAAGGGCCATGGAATATTCTCCCCTCTGCCTCTCAGAATTCATGCTGAACACCCAAATACCTACCGTGCAGGTCGGTCTGGAGCTGGCACACCCGCTATTTCTACAGTGTTGTAACAAAGATGTTAGGTATCAAAATCACTATTGGTAGCTTTCTGACTGAAACTTAAATATAGGAGTACCTTGAAGAAGCAAGACTTCTTTCCTCTTCTCTCACCTCTCAGATATCATCCACCCTTTTCTTCTCCTTTCAGTCTTTCTTCTATTTTGACCAATCTGTCACTCAAGCTCCTAAGTTGATAGGAGGATTTAAGAAAATCACACTTTCCTAACTGCATTTGAAACTAGGCTTCTGAAAGCCCTAGAATCTTTGGAAAAATCACCTACTCTGACTGGGATTCCCTGGCCTTAGGAACTGCAAAAGGACCTTCCAGCTGTCAGGGAGCGCCCTGTGGAGGGAGCATGACTACGAGGGTGACCGAGGAGGAATAAGAGCAGGGGAAACAAGACAAAAGTCTGAGTCAGGAGGCTGAGTTTTGGCAGAGACAAGGCAAGGTTAAAGGCGAAAACAGAGTCGGGGCCAAACTTGAAGACTGAGGAGAGACTGAATATGGGAGAATAAGAAAGAACGTGAAGAATTCGCTGGTGGTCCAGTGGTTAGGATTCTGGGCTTTCACTGTTTGCCGAGGACCCTGGGTTCAAACCCTGGTTGGGAAAATAAGATCCGGCAAGCAGCATGATGTGGCCGAAAAAGAAAGAAAGAAAGAACATGATGAGCTGGCGCATGTAGACAGCATAAAGAATCAGGGGTGGGAAATGGACATATGCAGACTTTTTATTGGGTTTATTTGTCTGGAGAGGCCAGGCCCGTTTCAGGGAGCCAGGTAAGACAGAACAGAATCCCCTCTGACCATCCGCCTCTTCAGTCCAAGCGGATTAATCTTTGTGTTTTAACAACACGGATCTATATTCTCCGACCTGGGGCAGACCAAGTCCAACAGTTGGCCCAGAATGAAATTTCCCACAGGCTGGGACTGATGAAAGGTGTGTGTTCCCCGAAAATGGAGAGAGGATGGGGTGAAGGCAGCTTGGAAATCCCAGAAATAAACAGGATCTGAGCCCAATACTCTTGAGAATGAAGTTTGGGCAGATCTCCAAGCCAAGGAGCCAGAAGCAAACATTGGAAATCTGTGGTCAGAGGCCACAGGAGGAGCAGAGTGTGGTGCTGGGAATTTATTTGAATCACCTGGCCAGGTGTGGGGTGGTCTCTGGGGCTCTAACATAGCTCAAAGTGAAGAAGGGTCTGCTTCAGCAAAAGGGCCAGAGTGTAAGTCATCTTTCACCTTCTCCACCATCTGTTTTAAAGGTAAGGAATCAGGCTTAGAGCGTTTATGTAATCTTCAGGTCACTGGGGTTTCAGAAGAGGCGTGACTCCTAACCAGTACCTGCAGTGTGAGGCTGAGGGGACAACATGTGTTCCTGAAACTAATCAAAGCTTTTTGTTTCTATCTGAAAAGTAGTAACCATGGAAATATCAATATTAAGCCTGAAGCTTTAGAGGGTGGTGTCATCGTGAATTGTTTTTTCAGAGGGGCATAGAGAATAGAGTTTGTCTCTCTTCTGATGCTCCAAGGATGCTGTTTGTTCTTTAGGTCACCGGGAGGGGCCCATCAGGCTGATTGTTATTAACAGAGAGCAGCAATCTTGAATGCTGCAGACACAGGACAATGTCATCTGTACACAGCCCATAAATGAGGTCTCTAAACAGACCATTCCTTCATCAGCAAGTATTTACTAAAAAGCTATCAGATTCTGGAAAGGGACTGAATACTGAAGTGTAATTCTCTGTCTTCAGGATATTAACACACTCAGGTAAAGCAATAGGCAGCCCTTAGTTCGCCTGTTAAGTAGTGACAATAAATCCAAGAGTTCAAAGGTCAAATAGTATGGATTAGTACAGTCTCTTTCTCTCTTTCTTCCACCTTTCCTTCCACAATATCCATGGAGATCCCATACAAAGGGCTGGGACATTCAGCAAACAAGGCAAAGAGGGTTCTCTGCCCTTTTGGAGCTTGCAATCTAGTTGAGAAAGCATCATTGCTCTGAAGAACAGGTAGAGTTTAAAATGCCTAATAGGAGTGGGGAGGGCTTTATGCCAGGGTCAACTGTAAGAACACAGTCATGTCTGCGGGTCAGGGGAGGAAGGTAAGAAATAATTGGACAGTCAAAGGGATGCTTGGCAATATTGTTCTGGTATAAAGGAGATTTTTTATAAGGCAGGTGAGCCAAAGGAGCGATTTAAGTTTATCCATCCACTGACTTTCTTTTCATTTTCATTTCTACGTTTCTCAAGAGAATGGTTTCTTTCTCATAGATTTGAATTTCCAGCTTGGATTTGACCTTCCTTATACTATCTGATCGGAGAAGGCAATGACACCCCACTCCAGTACTCTTGCCTGGAAAATCCCATGGACGGAGGAGCCTGGTAGGCTGCAGTTCATGGGGTCGCGAAGAGTCAGACATGACTGAGTGACTTCACTTTCACTTTTCACTTTTATGCATTGGAGAAGGAAATGGCAACCCACTCCAGTGTTCTTGCCTGGAGAATCCCAGGGATGGGGTCACACAGAGTCGGTCACGACTGAAGTGACTTAGCAGTAGCAGCATACTATCTGATTTCTGTTACTTGCTTACAGGAAACCATTGTAGTTCAAGATGCAGCCAGCCATAGTGGAAACATGGTCAACCTGGGTAGATGTCAATGAGTGTGGAAATGTGGAAATGCAGGGAGGCAGGGTCACCACTCAAAAGCCAAGGCTTCAGGAGAACTACAGTTCAAACCCTGGCACTGTAATCCATACTTGGAGGCACAGCCATTAGGCAACAATTGCCAGTGAGAAGGCAGCCCCATCGAGCTGTATTGATTAATCTGTTCTATATGGCAGGTGCAGGCTTCCCAGGTGGCTCAGTGGGTAACAAATCCACCTGCAATGCAGGAGACTCAGGAGACACAGGTTCAATCCCCGGGTTGGGAAGATCCCCTGGAAAGAGCATGGCAACCCACTCCAGTATTCGTGCCTGAACAATTCCATGGACAGAAGAGCCTGGTGGGCCACAGTCCCTGGGGTTCCAAAGAGTCAGCATGTAAGCAGGCATGTACCAGCTGTGCTCCTAGGTGAGTAAAGGAGAGTCATTGGAGAATGGTTCCAGGCTCCGATCTTTGCATGGCATAAACACCTGAAGAGACAATTGGAATAATGCTAATAACATTCTAGAATTAGATGGTCCTGTGGGAGAGTAGAGAAAAGGAAAGCTAACCACTTTAATCAACTTACAGAAAGCTTGGAAGGAAGAAAAGGATTAAGTGGTGTGGGCTGATATCTAGACTGTCCTGGAATTCTAGCCATTCTGTGAGCACACCATGCATTGTAGCAACACAGAAGCTAGGCCATGTATTCGGCAAAGCTCTATCCTATGTAGGGTGGCTTACATGTGTAACCCAAATGTCAGCTGGGGTCATCTAGCCACTCCAGACCTAGCTGAAATCAGTTAGAATGATGATTACACATCTTAGGGAAGTTCAAAGTCTAAAAAAAATCTATCCCTGCCAATTCTTGATGAATTTGTTACCTTTAATGTATTCTCTGTTTTACATGACAGCAACCCAGAAAAATTTTGTCTCCTTCCTTTATTTAGAAGGCAAAAGCAAAACAAAATAAACAAACCCTTTCAACATTGAAAACATTTATGAGTATAATAATTATGATTCTAATATCCCAACTAAAGAGCCAAGAAAAATAATTTTAAGTTAAACATTAGTCATCTCCCTTTAAAAATTGTTCTTCAGCCTTCCTGACTCGGAAACTTTCACCAGCCATTTGCCCTGTGTCCATGGTACTACCCTGTCTGAAATCTTCCCCACCCTGCTCTCTTTGCCCTTATCTCTTTCCCCCCTCCCAGAAAAATTCAGCATTGAAAGCCTTGGCCATTTAGAAAAACAGATTAGAAGAAAAAAGAGGGTCTTAGGGTCAGAGTGAGGGTAGCTGATGAATAATCTCTAAGATGTTGACTTTTCATTGCAGTCTAGTCTCTGGCATGCTTACCAGGGTTAGGAGAAGGGTTTGAATAAAGAGGCTGTTGTTGGACAGAAATCTAAGACATAGCCATGCTTTCACTATTTCCTTCCTTCAAATCAAAATCTTATTGTCCTGGATCTCATTCCCTGTTCTCTTTTTCCTGAGAATGGATGAATAGGCCAATGGGTCAATCAGACACTGAATCATGGAGCGAAAATCTGAGGGGAAGAAAGGAGGAGCAAAGACCAAGTGCTTATCATCAAACACCTGCTATTTGCCAAGTGCTTTATTAAATAGCTACGCTTAAGGGAACTTATACACTCTCATCTGAGCCCTTGGTTTTATACTTCAGAAAACGAGATTTTCCAAAGTGAGAGGGTTGCTCAACATCTTGTATCAAAGGCAATGCCAGACACATTTCAAGCTTGACTCAGCCTAGTGTTCTAAAGAGCTTCATCCTTTCTTCATCCTTTGAGAAAATTCCTAAGATGACATTCAAAGTATAACTTTCAGACAGTATAATAGGGTAACATGTGTAGTTTAATGGAAGGCAGGGAAATAATTTGGTGTGGTGATAGTGGGGAGCTGAAAGGCAGATCAGATCTAGCCCAGTCTTGTAAGAAAACTCCAGAAACTTACTGCTGCCATAATTCACTTGCCAGTGCAGACGAGGTGTTGGTGTTTTATAACATTTCTCCTCCATCTAGTGTTAAGGCTGGTACATTTGACTTCTGACCCAAGGGAACTCAGCTCAATAGATTTGGATGGACTACTCAACAGTCAAGTCTTCAGCGTTTACCATGGTAGAATTCCTACAACAAAGTATCCTTAAGACCAGTGGCCTCACTTAAGTTTGGAGTATCAGTGAGGCTTTGTGTGGTCTCAAGAGTCCAGGTCCTTCTCCAAGAGAGTTTCAACTCTCTAAAACAGCACACGGTCCACCAGGTAGAACTGGCTCAGTGAAATCACTATTGTGTTTGGCCATTCAACAACAGACAAAGACCCAACATGCCTTTGGCCAAAGACATTGGTTCAGTGACATGCACGTGACCCATATTGGAAAAGCCCAAAGCTCCTTCCTCAAGCACAAGTAATACTCTGCTACATGCAATACTTGACTTAAGCTAATTTGAGTTGATTCCTCTCATTTTCACTAAGAGTCATAAAAAGTATAGTAATCTCCTAGTTTAAAACACAGAGAGTGGGACGTCCCAGGTAGCTCAGTGGTAAAAAAAACCTTCCTGCTAATGTAGGAGACTCAGGTTCAATCCTTAGGTTGGGAAGATCCCCTGGAGAAGGAAGTGGCAACCCACTCCAGTATTCTTGGCTGGGAAATCCCATAGATAGAGGAGGCTGGTAGGCTACAGTCCATAGGGGTTGCAAACAAGTTGGGCACAATTTAGCAACTAAACAACAACAGCTCTTAGCACAAAATATGTGAGCCACATTATTTTTTTATTATTAAAAATATTATTAAATTATTAAATTTATTAAATTATTAAATTATTAATTTATAATATAATAATTATATTATATTATATAATTATTATATAATAATATAAATTATTAAATTATTAAATTAAATGGAAAATCAGAGCAATTTTGTGAATGGGTAAAAAATCACAATCATAAAGACAGCAGCTTCCAAAGCAATATAAATTGGGTTCCAATTATTTTAGGTGTGCTAGCCTTGTTTTTCCAACCAATGAGAAAACTCTAGAACACCAAATCCCTGATTATATAGTCTGGTATTTCCAAAAGTGTATTGTATACACAGTAGGTATTCAGAAAATTTTATTTAATTGAAGGGCTCTGAATGCAATTGGAACCCCAAATGTTGAGTGATACAATCCCTTAATAAAGGCTATCCAGAGGTCACAATCTGGAGCACCATCGTTAAACTCAGCAAAGAAGAATACAAAGTTCTGCTTAGCCCACTCCATCACTAATGAGGAAGGTACTGATCTTTAGCGAGTCATGCAATTAATGGAGATTTCAACAGATCCTTGGGCATATAACAAACCTTCTCTGTCACATGCCTGCCAAGGCCTGTTTCCTAACCTGGAGGCTATTGTTTCACTTACCATTTGATATTAAACATTGATGACTTCACCAGCTATTGAGAACTTGGGCTCAGGTCTCAACAGGTAGGAAGGCTTTGAACTTGCCATCTGTGTATAGCACTGTAGACTCCAGAATTTTCAGGCACTTCAACTTTCTGGCTGCAGGGGCTTAATTACAGATTCGAGTGGAAGAGAAGGAGGATACCTGCAATAGCAGGAAGTGGGAGAGGTCGGCAAGTTGCTGTTGGAATGTTGAGAATGTCCAACCCCTTGGGAGGAGTCTAGCTTACCATCTTACCGTTAACGAACACAATAAATCTCTAATTCCCCAATGCCCTCTTGATGTCAGTCTACATATTGATTGGATAGCTGGGTGGCAAGAGGTGGACGCAGTGGAGTGAGGAAGGGGGAAAGTGATTTTAAGATGAATGGATAATCAGCCAAGTAAAAGGAAGAACAGAAGAAGGAGACAAGGGAGGAGGAGGAGAAGGAGAGGAAAGGGAGAAGGAAATGAAGCAGAATTCCTCTTTGAATCTGAATTCTGTGACCATTATCTCTTTCTTTAAAGAAAATTAATTTTTTTGGAGTATAGTGACTTTATAATATTGGGTCAGTTTCTACTGCACAGCAAAGTGAATCATCTGCACAGTTTACACCCATCTCTTCTTTTGTGAATTTCCCTCCCATTTAGTGTGACAGTGATCTCTTGGTGAGATTTTTTTAGTGCCAAAAATAGAACCCCAGAGGTAGTGGTCATGTGCTTAAGGGAGTTCAGCAACCCGAAGACCTAGATCCTGCTTAACCACTAAGTAGCCAACCTGGGTGGTCACTTCCTCTCTTTGGGCCTTGGTTTTTGCCTACTGTGTGAAAGAATAGGACCACACCAGCTCTCTGCAAACTTTGTCTTTCAGGTTGCAGCATTGTATTTTGTGCAGAAGCGCAAATGAAGCAAGTAAAAACGGAATGGTTTTTACAGAAGTAGTTGTGGCAGGCTGACATTACCCTGAGTTTCCTATCCTCATAAAAGCCTCCAAATGCCATTGCACAAGAGTTCTTGAAGGTTCCCAAAGAGTAGTTTGAAAACTCCTTTAATGACATCTTATACCTCTTCCAGCATTAATATTCTATGGCCAGTGATCTACATCTAGGTTCTCACAGATGTTTGAGGAGGTGTTGCCTGAGGGTGGTGCTTAGAAGAACCTGCACTCCCTGCCCTGACCCAGTGAAGAAACTACCATTGCTGAGAAGTAGGTGGGAAATAAGCCAGATGAACAGGCTTATCTCCAATATTGGAACATGCATTTCCATTTTCGCCCTGCAGACCCATCACACAGATTATATACTGAGCATAGTTGCTTTTTCACTGAGGATGCCTAAAGATTCAGGGTCTGGCCTATGAGTATCTTAAAAAGAGTGAACACATTGCAATGAATTTATCCCAAGGGCATGCACATTTGCCAATGCTCTTTGTGAGCAGTGAGAAGCATTGGTCTATGAAGTGACTTGGCTGAGTATGTCTACATGTGCGTGCGTGCTGTGTGTGTACTAAGTCGCTCAGTCATGTCCGACTCTTTGTGACCCCATGGACTGTAGCCTGACAGGCTCCTCTGTCCATAGGATTCTCCAGACAAGAATACTGGAGTGGGATGTCATGCCCTGCTCTGACCCAGGGACCGAATCTGCATCTCTTGTGTCTCCTGCCTTGGCGGGTGAGTTCTTTACCACTAAGCCCTCCTGGGAAGCCCATGTGTGTGCTTATGTGTAAGACAGAACTTGTATTTCATCTCATAAATGCTCTCTTCAATCACCTTTACTTCACCTTGCAATTCTCTTCAGATGTCTAATAAATTCTAGCAAATTCTTCAAATATCTATCAAGTTCTCCAAAATGCATCCTTGCAGAGCACCTTAGGCCTTGTATCTCCCATGAAACCTTCTTTAGATATTCTGTGCTCTGTCTTGTAAATCTAGTGGTTGCCAATCACCATACACTTAATGTAATCTTTCAGTGTTGTTTAATCTTCCATCAGAGTCAGCCTCATCACCCCAGCAAAGTTAAACCTATGTGAAATCAGGGACGGATCGTGTTTCTCTGTACCCCACAATGCTGTGCATGGGTAAATACTAGGTACAGTATAGTGGATGGAGCACAGTCTGTGAATCCGGTAAACCTGGCCCTGTTATATTCTAGCGGAATGACTTTGACTTAAACTATCCTTACCTGCCTCATCTAATACCCACCTTATAGGGGTCACGTGGAAATAAATGATAATGCACATAAAGTGGCTGACAGTGCCTGGCAAGTAGACCCTGTTAGTGTCATCCTGGAATCAATATATTTATAGTGATAGGTAAGTAATGATCCAAAATCACTGCAGATGGTGACTGCAGCCATGAAATTAAAAGACGCTTGCTCTTTGGAAGAAAAGTTATGACCTACCTAGACTGCATATTAAAAAGCAGAGACATTTCTTTGCTGATAAAGGTCTGTCTAGTCAAGGTTGTGGTTTTTCCACTGGTCATGTATGGACATGAGAGTTGGACTATTAAGAAAGCTGAGCATTGAAGAATTGATGCTTTTGAAGTGTGTTGTTGGAGAAGACTCTTGAGAGTCCCTTGGACTGCAAGGAGATCCAACCAGCCCAACCTAAAGGAAATCAGTCTTGAATTTTCATTGGAAAGACTAATGCTGAAACTGAAACTCCAGTACTTTGGCCACCTGGTGTGAAGAGCTGACTCATTGGAAAAGACCCTGATGCTGGGGAAGATTGAAGGCAGGAGGAGAAGAGGATGACAGAGGATGAGATGGTTGGATGGCATCACCGACTCGATGGACCTGAGTTTGAGCAAGCTCCGGGAGTTGGTGATGAACAGGGAAGTCTGGCGTGCTGCAGTCCATGGGGTCGCAAAGAGTCATACATGACTGAGCGACTGACCTGAACTGAACTGAAAGTAATGATGTGAGGACCTGTAGGGAAAAAGCTGAGCAGGATGTGAGTTTTGTGACTGGCTTCCCTGAAATGACTTCCCTGATGTCTCAGATGGTAAAGTATCTGCCTACAATGTGGGAGACCCAGGTTCAATCCCTGGGTTGGGAAGATCTCCTGGAGAAGGAAATGGCAACCCACTCCAGTACTCTTGTCTGGAAAATTCCATGGACAGAGGAGCCTGGTAGGCTACACTCTCCATGGGGTCGCAAAGAGTCGGACACGACTGAGCGATTTCACTTTCCCTGAAATGAATCTTTATTTCTTCCATGTAAAAAAGCAGGCTTCCGGGTATGGCGAAAGTGAAGTGAAGGTGTTAATCACTCAGTCATGTCCAACTCTTTGCAACCCCATGGACTGTAGCCTCTGTCCATGGAATTCTCCAGGCAAGAATACTGGAGTCTTGACCCAGGGATAAAACCTGGGTCTCCTGCATTACACACAGATCCTTTACTGTCTGAGCCACCAGGGGAGTAGGAAGCACATAATGTGATGAGTCAGAAGAATCTGGAAAGATATATCTTAGACAGGGCTGGAAATGGGATCTGGTCTAAAGGCTTGTCCAGAACAAACAGGGTGTAGTTGAGATACATCCCAAGGAGGAAGGGTATCTTTGAATTTGTGCATACAAATTGGTAGAATTTCTTGAACTTCAAGAGTTTGTTGCAGATTGAAAGATGACAGGGAAACCATGATGGCTATGAGAGTTAAAGACATAACTGGTTTATCTAATGGTAAGTCAGAAAGTATGTGAAGAGTAACCTAAGGGGATTCCCTAACAGTCCAGTGGTTAAGATTGAACACTTTCACTTCTGAGGCTTAATCATGGCCAGGGAACTAAGAATCTCGAGCCACATGGTATAGCGAAAAAAAAAAAAGGTCATCTGATCTAACCTCCTTTCCTTGTTGCCTGGGCCATAGTACCTCTTTCCATCCTAATGAAAGTAGCTATAGAATTTGAAGCTAAGCTGATGCTACCTCTAAAAGCTTTATACAGCCAATTGTCACCCTGTCATGAATCCAGGATTCACAAAATTCAGGGTCCTGCCAATTCCTTTGGCCACTGGTCTAGAAAACTACAAAAGTTCTAAGTGATTTGCTATAACAGGTCTTAGCCCTAAAATGAATTTCAGTAATGATGGCAGCAGTTGTGGTCATCACTATTGTGAGGCCTAATGACTCAGAAGGCTGGGGATCAGATGTATTGCTGATTTCTAGACATTGAGAAAGTCTCTCTCTTGGGAAAATGAGAGAGAAACTTTGCTTCCTTGTAGCCACCTGAAGTTGGTAACTGAAATAATTTGTACTGCTACAGTAATCCACAGGACCTCCGTGGTGGCTCAGCGGTAAAGAATCCACCCGCATTGCCAGACACGCAGGAGTCGCAGTTTCGATCCCTGGGTTGGGAAGATGCCCTGGAGGAAGGCATGGCAACCTGCTCCTATATTCTTGCCGGGAAAATCCTGTGGACAGAGGAGCCTGGCAGGCTACAGTTCATGGGATTGCAAAGAGTCTGATACAACTGAAGCAACTGAGCACGCATGCTCAGTAATCCACAGATTAGTTTAGAAGGATAATGTCACTGGTTCCCAGAGAACTCAAGATCTAGAGATCCCTAGAAATTAGGAAATCTACTGTTAAGTGTGTGGCTGATGGAGATGAGCCATCAGTTAGACCGTAAACTGCAAGTTGTTACAAAAGTGGTCTGTATTTCTGAGTTGTCTGTCCACAGCACTATCTGGATGAAAATGGGGAAACCAGCCAACAAACATGTAAAGAGATGCTAGGCTTCATTTGTGACTAAAGAAATGCAAATTAGGGCAACAATGAGATGTCATTTTTTTCACTTATCTGATTGGCAAAACTCTTACATTTGATAATACCCTTCAATGGCAAGGATGTGGGCCAAAAGTAATTTTCATACACTTTCCCTGAAGGGTAATTGATGCAACCTTCTGGAAAATAATTTAGTATTATCTATCATAATTAAACAGACATGCATTCATCTAGTAACTTTCCTGCTAGGAAAGACTCCATGAATGGTTGCATTTACAAGAATCTGTCAATATATATGCATGAGGACATTATTTGTTGTAGTTTATATGACAATACCAATAGAATCAACCCAAGCACCTAACAATAGGAAACTGGTTAAAGATAGTGCACAGTAATACTGGGTAGCTGAGTCAGAGAGATGAAGCTAAAAATCTGGGGAGACCCATGCAGTTAGACATCACAGCACAGAGTGCAAGGGAGGAGAGAGTTGTGCAGAGAGAGAACTCTGGAAACCAGCAGAAGTTTCCCCTCAAATATTCATCACAGTATGATCAGAACATGTGGTAAAAAAACTACCCAAGGCCTGGGGTAGAAACATACAAAAGGATTAGAGAAAACAGTACACAATGCTCACACAGAGCTAGGAATAGTGCTCATTCCCACCAACTGGACTGGAAAAATCTTATAACTCACAGGAAATTAGACATAATGCTCAAGAAGGGGCTTGCAGTGGTGGGGGTTATTTAGCTCTAGACTAAACACAGCTCTGGTCCCACCCAAAGATCTTAAAAGCAAAGTCCAAATGGATCAAAAGTCTCCAAGTATTTCAAGAATGTCCCAGAACAAAGCTCAAAACTATTTATAGAAATACAAAATATGCAGCACCCATCGAGGTAAAATTTACAGTGTCTGGCAATTAATCAAAGATTACCAGGCATGAAAACATGAAGGAAAATACAATCCATAATAAAGAGAAAGACCGATCAATTGCAACAGACCCAGAACTGAAACAGATGTGAGAATTAGCAGACAAGAGCTTTAAAATGGTTATTATAATTGCTTTCCATATGTTCAAAATGTTAAAGATATTGAAAATATTTTAAAAATAAGTCAAATTTCTGGACATATAAACAAGACATTGAGCTACCGTCGCTTTCATACACTGCTAGTGGAAATGTAGAATGAAACCCATTTTTGAAAGCAGTTTGACAATTTCTTAAAAAGTTAAACATATATTTATATGTTGTATTCCAACTATTCTACTCCTAGGTACTCACTCAAGACATATGTCCATATAGATGTTTGTATACAAATGTTCAAAGCAACTTTATCTGTAACAGTCAAAACCTAGAAACAGCTCAAACAGCCATCCCCAAGTGAATGGATAAACTGTGGCATAACCATATAATGGTATACCATCAGCAACAGAAAGAGTGAACTTGATGAAGTTCAAAAGGTTGATTCTAGCAGAAAGAATCCAAAGAAAAAAGAGTAATTAATGTGTGATCCCATTTATATAAAAATCTTGACCAAAAATATCTGTCAAAGGATTGTGTGTAAATGAGGAAAAGAGACAAAGAAGGAGGAGAGGGAAAGACTGCAAAGAGGAACTGAGAACTTTTGAGGAGGGCTGACTATGTTCATTGACTTGATCGCAGTGATAGTTTCATGGGTGTATACATTTTTTTAAACTTATCAAATTGTATACTTTAAATATGTATAGTTTATTCTATGTCCAGTATATGTCAGTAAAGCTGTTAAAAATAAAAGAACAGGTGGGACCATATTGCTCATATGGAAAGACCTCCAAAATACATGATTAATTGAAAAAATACAATGGTCACTAGATGCATATCTAAAACATACTGTGATATATGCCTAAAATTTTTCTGGAAAGGTAAAAATAACCATTGTTAACAGGAAATGACAACCCACTCCACTGTTCTTACCTGGGAAATACTATGGACAGGGGAGACTGGTGGGCTACAGTCCAAAGGGTCACAGAGAGTTGGACACGACTGAGTGACTAAGCACATTGTTAACAGTGGTTATTTTAAGGAGATGACCTAGGGATAAAAGGAAAATTTTTTATTATCATTTTTAATCATTTAAATTGTCTTCCAGTAAGTACATGTTTTATTTAAAGTAAATGTCATCTGGGGTTTTATGAGTAGAATTGAGAATCACTTTTGTTTTCTTATTTTTCTATATTAAAATATTTATTTTTGAAAGAAAATTAGAGGAGCAGACTCTTTGGAAAACAGTTTGGCAGTTTCTTAAAAAAATGCTGTTGACCCTTGAACAATGCAGGAATCAGGGGCACCAACTCCTACACAATAGAAAATCCATTTATAATTTTGTAATGGGTCCTTCCTTAGCCCCAGTTCCTTATCCACAGATTCAACCCACTGTAGATCTTGTAGTGTAGTACTGTAGTACACAGTTATTGAAAAACAGCCACATAAATGGACCTAGGCAGTTCAAACCCAAGTTGTTCAAGGGTCAACTATATATATTTTCAATAAAATCCATCAATTTCATTCCTGTGAATGTACCCAACAGACATTAAAATGTATGTCCAAACAAAAGTATGAACGTGAATGTTCATAGCAGCTTTATTTATTACAGTGAAAAATATTCATCAATTGGTGACTAGATAAATAAAATACACCATATCCAAGCAATGGAATACCATGCCAGAGTTAAAAGAACAAACTATTAATACATGGTGCAACATGGATGAATCTCAAACACATAACATTAAGTTAAAGAAACTCAAAGCAGAAGACTACATATTGTGTGATTCCATTTATGTGAAATTCTAGAAGAAGTAAATATATAGAGACAGAATGCAAATCAATGGTTGCCTAAGATAGCAGGTGAGAACAGAAAGTAACTATAAACAGGCACAGCAGGAACTTTGGGGGATGATGGATATGTTCTCAAGTCTGTGATGAGTGCACAACTCTACAAATTTACAAGTCATTGAATTATAGTTGTACCAGGGCTGGAGTTTATGGTATGTAAATTATGCCATGTTAAAGACTTAAAAACCAAAACCAACAAATGTGAAATCAGGAATGAAGTCAGTTGTTGCAGGAGATTCTTGTTTTTCCCATGCAAGCAGATGGAGTTGTCTAAATGCTAAAATGCAATAAGACCTCTATGCTCTTAGGGCTGAAGTGAACTGTTCCAGGATTGCTACAGGTATTAATAGATAAGGCTGCTCCAGCCACAAGGTGAGGATAACAGTTAGATACTGTCTTCTCTGGGTGGATTTCCATTTCAAATGTATAGAAGGGGCTGGCATAAAACCAGCATGAACGCAGATAGCCCAGAGTGGTAGCATGTAGCAGTGAAGAAGGCAGGCTCTGAAATCAGACAGATCTGGCTACAATCCCAGCTTTGTCACTCCCTACTTAATAGGGTTATTGTGAGGCTGAAGTGAGATCAGTTCAGTCGCTTAGTCGTGTCCCCCCTGGACTGCAGCCCGCCAGGCTTCCCTGTCCATCACCAACTCCCAGAGTCTACCCAAACTCATGTCCATTGAGTCGGTGATGCCATCCAATCATCTTATCCTCTGTCATCCCCTTCTCCTCCTGCCCTCAATCTTTCCCAGCATCAGGGTCTTTTCCAATGAAGTGAGATGATACATGTGATATGTGTGACACATAGTTAGGTCACCAAGATCTTCAATCTGTATGTTCTTAAAGCAGTGGGGATTGTGCAGACGCATCCATACTCTTTTGCTGGGTCCTCTGTTACCAGATCGTTGGTAAGCTGATGGGAAATGAGGAGCCGAAGTAGCAGATAAAGATGTCCACTCTGTTTTAAAGCAGGCCTCTTGGGCCAGGTCACTTCTCTGCTTCATGTGCTTTAGGTCAGGGTTTCTAAATCTTCTGCATTCTAAGACTTGGTGGATCAACGAAGAGTTAAAGATAATTTGGAAAACTAAAAATATTGTTAACGTTTACATTTTTAATTGAACTTTTGAGATAATTGTGGATTCACATGAAGATGTAAGAAATAATACAGAGAGATGCATGCATCCTTTACCCAGTTTCCTCAGTAATAATATCTTGAAAACTATAGTATTTTTTATATTAACTCTGTGATCTATCTTGAGTTAATTTTTTATAGAGTGTAAGGTTTAGATCAAGGTTCATTTCCCATCCCTCACAATGGAAGGCCAATTGTTCTAGCACCATTTGTAAAAGCTCTATTCTGCCATTGAATTGCTTTTGCACTTTTTGTCAAAAACCAGTTCATATTTGTGTGAGTATTAGTCTAGGTTGCCTTATCATTCCATCGATTTATGTGACCAGCCCTCCATCAATACTATACTGTTTTGATTATTGTAGATATGTGTTAAGCTTTATTATCAAGTAGAGTGATTCCTCCCACTAAATCCTTTTTAAAGATTATTTTAGCTATTCTTGGGTATGTGCCATTCCATATAACTTTTAGAATAAATTTGTCTGTTTTACACAAATTTTGCTGTGAATTTTATAGAAATTATGTTAAACCTATAGATCAACTTAGGGAGAATTAATATCTTTACCATGATGAGTCTTCCAATACATAAATATTCTATGTTTTTCTATTTATTTAGAGGTTCTTTGATTTCTTTAATAAGCATTTTGTAATTTTTAGTTTTATTAAGTTTTAGTTTTCTTTGGAGTAATTATAAATGGTATTGTGTTTTTAATATCAACCCCCACCATGTTCATTATCAGTATATAGAAATGTAAAGAATTTTTCCTTGCTGATCTTGTATCCTATAGCCTTACTAAACTCACATCAGTTCCAGAGTTCCTTGGCTTTTTTTTTTTACATAGTCATTTTCTCATGTCACTTGTAAATAAGGACACTTTTATTTCTTCTTTTTCAATGAGTCTGTTTATTTCTTTTCATTGCTTTATTGTTCTAGCTAGAACTGCCAGTACTATGTTGGATAAAAGGAATGAGAAGTATCCTTGCTTTGTTCCTGATCTTAGAAAGAATTCAGTGTTTCACCATTGTGTGTAATACTAGCTCTACGGTTTGGTTGTTTTTCTTTTTTTTGTAGATGCTTTTTATCAAGTTGAGGTTCTCTCCATTCCTACCTTGTTGAGGGTTTTTATCATGAGATATTGGATTTGTTTTGCTTTCTCCATATCAACTGATATGACCTAATGATTCTTCTTTTTCTTTATCCTATTGACATGGCAGATTGCATAAACCAGACCTGTACGCCTGAAATAAATTTCACTTAGTCAACGTGTATAATTCGTTTTATGCATTGTTGGATTCAATTTGCTAATATTTTCTTGAGGAATTTTGAATCTATTTGGTAAGATATTGGTGTGCAGTTTACTTTTTGGGGCAGTTTTTGTCTGATCCTAGTATCAAGGTAAGCTGATCCCATATAATGAGGTGAAGTATTGCTTTTCCTTATTTTCTGGAAGATATTGTTACAATTGATATTAATTCTTCTTTAAATATTGGTAAAATCCTCCAGTGATACCATCAGGCCTGAGAATTTCATTTCAGGAGACCCCTAATCAAAAACTCAGTTTCGGGACTTCCCTGGTGGTGCAGCGTTAGGAGCCCGCCTGCCAATGCAGGGGACACGGGTTTGACCCCTGGTCTGGGAAGATCCCACTTGCTACGGGACAGCTAAGCCTGTGCACACAACTATGGAAGCTCAGATGTTCCAGAGCTCATGTGTGGTAACTACTGAGCCCACACACCCTGGAGTCTGTGCTCCACAACAAGAGAAGCCACTGCAATGAGAACCCCAACTAAACAGTAGCCTCCACTCGCCACAGCTAGAGAAAGCCTGCCTGCAACAGCAAAGACCCGACGCAGTCAAAAATAAGTAAATAAATAAACTGTTAAAAAGATGTTGTTGTTTTAATTGCTAAGTCATGTCTGACTCTTTGGCAACCCCATGGACTATAGCCCGCCAGGCTCCTCTACCCTTGGGGTTGCCCAGGCAAGAGTACTGGAGTGGGTTGCCATTTCCTTCTCCAGAGGATCGTCTTGATCCAGGCATCAAACACAAGTCTACTGCATTGGCAGATGGATTCTTTACCACTGAACCAGGCTTTGTATATAATATACCCTAATGGTCATTGCAGCACTATTTACAGTAACCAAAACATCAAAGCAAACTAAATGTCCATCAACAGAGGAATGGACAAAGATGTGGTACATATATACAATGGAATATTACTCAGCCATAAAAAAAAATAATGTCATTTACAACAAAATGGATGGACCTAGAGAGTCTCATACTGAATGAAGTAAGCCAGACAGTTACAGACAAATATCATATGACACTGCTTATATAGGGCTTCCCTGGTGGTTGAGCAGAGGAAGGACAGGACACCCAGGTTCGATCCATGGGTCAGGAAGATCCCCTGGAGGAGGGCATGGCAAGCCACTCCAGTATCCTTGCCTGGAGAATCCCATGGTCAGAGGAGCCTGGCGGGCTATAGTCCATGGAGTCAGAAAGAGTTGGACACAGCTGAAACAACTGAGCATGCAGGCGCAAATTGTTTGTATATGGAATCTAAAAAAAGGTATTTAGAACTTATGTAAAAAACAGAACTAGAACCATAGATAGAAAAATAAACTTACGGTTACCGGGGTTAAAAGGGGGAGGAATAAGCTGAAAGGTTGGGACTGACACACATGCCGTGCAGTGCCATGCTGAGCCACTCAGTCACGTCCGGCTCTTCACAGCCCCATGACGGCAGCCCCCAGGCTCCTCTGTCCATGGGATTCTCCAGGCAAGAGTACTGGAGTGGGTTGCCATGCCCGCCTCCAGAGGATCTTCCCGACCCAGAGATTGAACCCAGGTTTCCTGCATTGCAGGTGGATTCTTTACATCTAAGCCACCAGGGAAGCCCAGGAATACTGGGGTGGGTAGCCTATCCCTTCTCCAGGGGATCTTCCCGACCCAGGAGTCGAACCAGGGTCTCCTGCATTGCAGGTGGATTCTTTACCAGCTGAGCTACCAGGGAAACCCTGACACATACATACTACTGTATACATAATAGATAGCTAATAGGGATCTGGGCTTCCCAGGTAACTGAGTGGTAAAGAATATACCTGCCAGTGCAGGAGACACAAGTTCAATCCCTGGGTTGAGAAGATCCCTTGGCGAAGGAAATGGCAACTCACTGCAGTATTCTTGCCTGGAAAATTCCATGGACAGAGGAGCCTGGTGGACTCTAGTCCATGGGGTTGCAAATGAGTCAGCACGACTTAATAACTAAAACAACAACAGCAATAAGGATCTATAAAGCACACAGAACTGTAGTCAGTGTTCCGTAATGGCCTATATGAGAAAACCATCTTTAACAAAAGAGTAAAAGAGTGGATATATATATGCATTCACACACAATATAGATGATTCATTTTGCCATACACCTGAAACTAACACAGTATAAATCAACTCTACTCCAATAAAGTTTTTTTAAAAAATAAAAATTTAATTTCTTTAATGGTTAAAAAACTAATCAGACTATTCCATCTTGGTTGAGGTTTAGCAGTTAGTGGTCAATGAGGAATTAGACCATTTCTTCTAAATTGAAGAACTTATTGTGAGTCCAATGTTGTTCATTATATTCCCTTATTATTCTTTCAGTGGCTGCAATATTTACAGTGATAGCCCCTTTTTCATTTTTGGTAATAATGATTTGTATCTTCTCTTTTTAGAAGATTATGTATTGATATTTGTTAATTTTATTCATATTTTTGAAGAAGAAAGTTTTGGTTTCATTGACTTTTCTATTGTCTTCTTATTTAGAATTTGGTTAATTTTTTGCTTTATTTTATTTTTTAAATGAAACAAAGATGAATGTTTTTAATGAAAAAAGTACAGTTCATGAAGAAGATTGACATAAAACATTAGACACCTAACAACAGAAAAACAAAGATACATAGAGCAAAAATCAGAGGAAATATAAGAGAAAAGAAAAATATATATGATCATAGTGAGACATATTAACATTTCTCTGAGAATATTTTATCAGGTGCAGAAAAAATAGGAACAAGAGCATCTTGAATGATGTCATTAGTAATTTAAATATAGTTATATATTAATATATATAATTATATTATAATAATATATATAATATATATTATATATATTATATTAATAATAAATATAGTAATTTAAAAATAGTTAATTTATGTTAATCTTATATCCTACACAAATATATTTAAAATTTTGTATCTCAGTGTGTTGTTGTTAGACGTCCATAGGACCTTTAGAAAAACTGGCAGAAAGATAAACATTACTAAATTTCAAAACGCAGAATTCTTTGTGTGTGTGATTCCATTATACACATATGTTATCATTAAAATTATTTTCCATTGTTAGTTATTACAAGATGTTATTGGCTATAGTTCCCTGCGCTGTGTCACTCAGTTATGTCCGACTCTTTGTGACCCCATGGACTGCAGCCCACGAGGCTCCTCTGTCCATGGGATTCTCCAGACAAGCATACTGGAGTGGGTTGTCACGCCCTCCTCCAGGGGATCTTCCCAACCCAGGGATCAAACCAAGTCTCCCACAATACAGATGGGTTCTTTACCGACAGAGCCACCAGGGAAGCCCAAGGATACTGGAGTGGGCAGCCTATTCCTTCTCCAGGGGATCTTCCCGACCCAGGAATCAAACCTGGGTCTCCTGCATTGCAGGCGGATTCTTTACCAGCTGAGCTACTGGGGAAGCATGGTTCCCTGTGCTATACAGTAAACCTTGGTTGCTTGTTGCACATCTGTTTTTTCTAAGTTAGAAATCTACCATTCTATTCATACTCTGTCAAACAAGTGGAATCAAATGTCATAAATTTTTTAGTTAGGCAAAATTTCATGTTTTCTAAAATATATATATTATACATATTATTTATATATATGTATACAAAAGTTTTTCTACTATGCTTGATAAAGGCTTGAGAAAGAACATAAAAAAAAATAGAATAGATGGAGAAATTGGAAAACAGACTATAATGGAGTGGGAGCACTGAATATGAAATAGTAAAAGTGAAACAAGCTAGATAAAAGTAAAAGATCCTCATATAGTCCAATTGTTCTTAAACAAGGCTGCTGATTAGAAACATATCTAGAGCTCTGGGGAAAAAAAAAGAAAAGAGAAAAAGCAGTACCTGGGCATATATATTTTTTTCAAAAATTCCAAGTTAATTCTGATATGCATCTGTATTTAAAAAGTGATTACAGGTTTTTCTATTAAATGGTAGTTTGGGTGATATAAAATTCTGTTATTTTTCTGTTGACTAATCATGATACAATGGTATTAAGTGAGTAATAGTTACATAATCATATAGTAAAAAGACATTTATCACTTTTCACAATCAGCAAGTTTTTTCTTTCCTTCAGGTTGCTTTGGATTTATTTTGCTTTTTATTTTCCAGTTTCTTAAAAAAGTAACTTAGATTATTGATTTGAGACTTTTCACCTTTTGTCATGTAATCATTTGGGTGCTGTAGATGTCCATCTCCACACTACTTTAGCTACATCAGACAAATTTTGGTATGTTGCATCTTCATTTTCATTCAGTTTATGTACTCCTTTTTTCTTTGAGTTTTTCTCTTTGACCCACAGATTGTTTAAAAGTGTATTGTGTATGTGAAGATTTTCTTATTATCTTTCTGTTATTGATTTCTAGTTTCATTCCTTTATGGTGGCAGAAAAAGTTCTATATGGCTGCAATTATATGAAATTATTAGATTTATTTTATGATTCAGAATATGATATATCTTGGAAAATGTTCCATAGTCACTTGAAAAGAATGTGTATTCTGCTATAATTTGGTGTAGCCTTCTAATACATGTTAACTAGATCTTGTTTGTTAATGGCGTTGTTCAGTTCTTCTATATCTTTGGTAATTTTCTCACTAGTAGTTCTATCGGCTGCTGAGAGTAGAGTGTTGACGTTTCCAGCTATAAATGTGGCTTTATCTATTCCTCTTTTCAGCTCTATCACTTTTTGTCTCGTGTATTTTGAAGCTCTCTTGTCTGGTACATATACTTTTAGGATTACTGTCTCTTTTTGGTAAATTGATCTGTTTATCATTATACAATCTCCCTCTTTGTTCTCAGCAATCTTCTTTGCTTTGAAATCAACTTTACCTGATACTATAGCCACTCTTCCTTTTTCAATTAAATTAACAACATACATCTTTTTCCTTTCTTTTGCTTTCATTCCAACTATGCTGTTGTGTTAATATTTGAAGTGAATTTCTTATAAACCGCATATAACTGGTGATTTTAAAATTTCCTCTGCCAATATCTGTTTTTTAATTGGTATATTTGAATGATTTACACTTATTATAAGATAACTAATTATTGATATGTTAGACCTTGAATCTGCCATTTTATTATTTGTTTTCTGGGTACCCCGCCCCTATCCTTCTCTTTCTCTTTTCTAACTTTCCTTTGGGTTCTGTGAGCATTCACTGGAATTCCATTAGTTGTATTTACACTGATTCTGAGTATAATCCTTTGAATCATTTTTCTTAATGGTTAAATATTACTATGTACACATAAAACTTTTCACTGTTTACTAGTATCCATGTTTTACTACTTCCAATAAAGTACTGTAACTTTACTTCCATTCAGATCTTTGCCCTCCTCCCATTTTAAACACACTTTATCAACCATTTCCTCAATGTATATTGAGCGCCACAGCAGACAGACAGCTTCTGTTTTACCCATCAAAAGTGATTTAAGAAACTCAGGAGGAGAAGCCTCATCTATTATATTTACTCCTATTTTCCCCATTTCTTTGGTCTTTTTTCCTTTCTGAAGTTCCAGGCCTTCTGTAATAATTTCCTTTCTGTTAAAAGAACTTCCTTCAGCCAGTTACAGTTATAACTGTAAAGCTGCTAGACAAATTTTTTTAGTTTTCCTTTGTCTGAAAATGTCTTTATTTCCCCTTCATGCCTGAAGGATAGTTTCACCAGATATAGAGTTTGTAATTGACATTTCTTCCTTTTCAGGTCTTGAAAAATGTGCTACTTATTTTCTGAATGAGAAATTCATTATCATTCAGATTGACATTCCGGATAGATAATGTGTCACTCTTTGATTTTTTTTGGAAAGAGTTTGTCTTTAAATTTCAAGACTTTTATGATTTATCTTGGCTTGAATTTCTTTGGGTTTATCTTAATTGGATTTTTTTCACTTTCTTTAATGTCTTTGTCCAAATTTGAGAAGTTTTTAGCCATTATTTCTCTGAATATCTTTTCAGCCCCATATTCCTGCTCTCTTAGCCTGGGATTCTGATGATATCAAGAATCCCAAGGCTCTGTAAATTTTTTTTTCAGTCTATATTCTATTGTTCAGATTAAGTAAATTCTATTGATCTGTCTTCAATTCACAGATTCTGTCTTCTCCATTTTATTACTGGACCCACTCAGAAGGTTTTTTATTTTTGTTAACTGCACTTTTCACTTCTGTAATTTACATTTGGCATTTTCTACTTGAGGTTTTCTATTTTTTTCAGGAGACTTGGTGGAGCACTTTTATAGTGGCTGCTTTAAAATCTTTAGTGGGAGAGTTTCAGCATTTGGTCAGTCTTGGTTTTGACACTGATTGTCTTTTCTCTTTCAGGTTGTGATTTTCCTGATTTTTGGTATGGCAAATTATTTTGAGTTGTATTCTGAACACTTTAGATATTATATTAGGGGATTCTTGATCCTGTTTAATGAGCTTCTCAGATGGCTCAGTGGTAAAGAAACCACCTGCAATGCAGGAGCCACAGGAAATGAGGGTTCGATTCCTGGCTTGGGAAGATCCCCTGGAGGAGGGCATGGAACCCCCTCTGGTATTCTTGCCTGGGGTATCCCATGGACAGAAGAGCCTGGCAGGCTACAGTCCATGAGCTCACAAAGAGCTGATCATGACTGAAGCAGCTTAGCACACACTCACAATCCTATTTAAATATTCCACTTTAGTAGGTAGTCACTCTATCTGGGTTTAGCATATAGGTTGCATTCTACTTTTATGGGCCATAGTTCCAAGGGCAATTTCATTTTCTGGAGTTCTTGCAATTCTATCCTGCTGCTGCTGCTACTAAGTCGCTTCAGTCGTGTCCGACTCTGTGCGACCCCATAGACGGCAGCCCACCAGGCTCCCCTGTCCCTGGGATTCTCCAGGCAAGAACATTGGAGTGCGTTGCCATTTCCTTCTCCAATGCATGAAAGTAAAAAGTGAAAGTGAAGTCGCTCAGTCATGTCCAACTCTTAGCGACCCCACGGACTGCAGCCCACCAGGCTCCTCTGCCCATGGGATTTTTCCAGGCAAGAGTACTGGAGTGGGGTGCCATTGCCTTCTCCAATTCTATCCTGAACTGCTTCGTTCTTTTGGCCCAGTCTGAGCTTCCACTGGACTCCTGGGGGGGAAGATATCACCTGGGGGCCAGAAAGTGCTTCCCTAGGCTGCCTGATGGCATTAGATGGGTGTTCAGGGATACCAGACCCATGGGATGGAGAGTTTTCTCAGATGTGGCTTGTTCTCATATGCTGTGTTGTGTCACCAGGAAAGGGATTAGCTTCCCTGAATCTTCTGGCACTGGGGGTCCAGGAACCATCAGGAGCCACCAAATCTGAATGGCCCTCTACAGCTGGTGAGGGCCAAGAGTCCAGACCTGCTGGTGCATGCAGAGCTATGTCTGGTATGCGTTGCAGGAAACAGCCCCTGTATCCCGGTATACCACCACTGGATATGGGTCTCCACGATAAGTCTCTGCTGGTCTTCCCCTTTCTTGGTCCTCTGCCTTGAGAGAGCAGCTTTTCTTGTTTTATTTTGCAATTTTTATTTATGCCTGTTGATTATTTCAGGTTTGGCCTCTCAGGTGCTCCATGTAAGTTATAGGAAAAAGAAAAGGAAATCCAGTGAATTCACTACAGCGCCTTTCTTCAAGTCCCGAAGTCCCCAGGCAGTCTCCCTTTTTTCTACTTTCATGATCGCATATTGAACTATTTCCACTGTATTTAATTGTATTTCAAGGAGAGAAGAGAAAAATTGAACCCAACATTTTATTTTTGAAGAACAAGTATCGTTTTTAAAGAGTTTTTCTTGTAAAAGTCCTCTTACTTTACATTATTAGGTATTTAACAAAAGAAGGTGCAATTTAACGCCTAAAAAATTTGAAAGGGCTAATCTCAGAATAAAGGAAATATTTTAGGTTGAATAAATTTAGTTTCTTGAAGAGCTCACCATAGAGTTTTTATTTTTCTCAAGTCTCCTTGGATCTGTGAAAATTGCATTCCCTACTAACACGTGTCAGCAGCAAGGTATCTGGAGATCAATGTCACTTTCGTCCTACTTGACTTGGAAGCAGCAGAACAATGGGGAAGAATGAGCATAGGTTTGGAATCCAAAGCTGTGGGTTCTAATCCTGAATCACCTACCAGCCAGGTGGGAGACTTCAGATAAGTCATCAGGTGGGTAGTGAAAAGGGCTGAGCTTTGAGCTTTGATGTCCACAGATCTAGAAACTCCAACTCTGTTATTAGTAGCTGCGTAACCTTAAACAGGAACCAGAGATCAAATTGCCAACATCCGCTGGATCATTGAAAAAGCAAGAGAGTTCCAGAAAAACATCTATTTCTGCTTTATTGACTATGCCAAAGCCTTTGACTGTGTGGATCACAATAAACTGTGGAAAATTCTGAAAGAGATAGGAATACCAGACCACCTGACCTGCCTCTTGAGAAACCTGTGTGCAGGTCAGGAAGCAACAGTTAGAAGTGGACATGAAACAACAGACTGGTTCCAAATAGGAAAAGGAGTCCGTCAAGGCTGTATATTGTCACCCTGCTTATTTAACTTCTATGCAGAGTACATCATGAGAAACGCTGGACTGGAAGAAGCACAAGCTGAAATCAAGATTGCCAGGAGAAATATCAATCACCTCAGATATGCAGATGACACCACCCTTATGGCAGCAAGTGAAGAGGAACTAAAAAGCCTCTTGATGAAAGTGAAAGAGGAGAGTGAAAAAGTTGGCTTAAAGCTCAACCTTCAGAAAACTAAGATCATGGCATCTGGTGCCAATACTTCATGGGAAATAGACGGGGAAACAGTGGAAGCAGTGTTAGACTTTATTTTTCTGGGCTCCAAAATCACTGCAGATGGTGATTGCAGCCATGAAATTAAAAGACGCTTACTCCTTGGCAGGAAAGTTATGACCAACCTAGATAGCATATCAAAAAGCAGAGACATTACTTTGTCAATAAAGGTCCGTCTAGTCAAGGCTATGGTTTTTCCAGTGGTCATGTAAGGATGTGAGAGTTGGACTATAAAGAAAGCTGAGCCCTGAAGAATTGATGCTTTTGAACTGTGGTGTTGGAGAAGACTTTTGAGAGTCCCTTGGACTGCAAGGAGATCCAACCAGTCCATCCTGAAGGAGATCAGTCCTGGGTGTTCATTGGAAGGACTGATGCTGAACCTGAAACTCCAGTACTTTGGCCACCTGATGCGAAGACCTGAGTCATTTGAAAAGACTCTGATGCTGGGGAAGATTGACGGCAGGAGGAGAAGGGGACGACAGAGGATGAGATGGCTGAATGGTATCACTGACTCGATGGACACGGGTTTGGGTGGACTCCAGGAGTTGGTAATGGACAGGGAGGCCTGGTGTGCTGTGGTTCATGGGGTCGCAAAGAGTCGGACACAACTGAGTGACTGAACTGAACTGAACCTTAAATAAGTTATCAAACTTCTCAGTGGCTATTTTCTCATCAATAACATGGGAATAGTATGAGAGCCAAGGAGGTGTAATGGGAGAATGTTTATAAGACACTCAGCGGGGTGTTTCATATGAGATATAGCAAACATTCAACAGTTAGTAGCTCTCTCTCCATAGGTAAATATACTCATATGGATACCTATCCTTATGTCTTGGAAAGGTTGTGAGGATTTAATGAGATGATGTAGAAAAGCAGCTTGTAGTGCCTGGCACATAATACGCCCTTAAATAGCTTTGATTGCTCTTTCCCCACACCTTGCCTCAGTTTCCAAATCTGTAAACTAGATCCAGTAAGTCCTACTGCACAGAGCTGATGCACAGATTGGAGGGAACAATTACACGTAACTGCTTTATAATCTGGGGCACTATGTGCACATGTCAGTTACAGTTATGGGCCCTGCCCATGTTTGTAATAATTGCACAGGCCTCTCAGAAGACCTGATGAATCACTATCATGACTTATCATGCTAAAGAGTCACCTCAAAGAGCAAATTAACCCAAGGCTGAAGGCAAAAAGTAAATGGTCTGGGAACCAAAAAACAGAATTAATACATATTGAAACACAGCTCACAGTATTTGGACTGCATTCTCCCCTCCCTAGATCCCCATGCATTGTCTCATTGTGAGAAATGTTTGTGGGAAGCCACAGATCTTTGCAAACTGATCGAGTCAAAAAAGAGAATGGCAGGCCCAAACTAAAAATCCATCAGCCCCCTGCCATCACTCTTGTGTGTCTCTTCTGAAGCAGACACTCCTAGCCCAGCAATGTTGGGGTTTGGCCCAGGCTCTCTGGGAACTACACTAACTCCTTAGGATATGTCAGGACAGCTGTCCTTGTTAAACTGGAATGTGACTTCCCAAAGGCCTGCACATGCTGGCTCTTGTCCTTCTCCCCCAAAATAGCTTTCAGAACGCATGAACGCCAGAAAAAGAGTAAGAGAAGAAGAGCCCAGCAAGGGCAATGGGCAGAGCAGCAATCAAGTTTGCATCTCAGGAGATGCTCCAGTGTCTTGGGATAGCTTGGTGGGCAGAGGCTGGTAGGAGGGAAGTCTGCTTAACTGTTACCACAGCAACTCAGGGAGACACTTCTGGCTTCAAGGTACAGATCAGGGCTGTACTTTTTCATGGACCCTGGCCTCCAGCCTTAGCTGATTAGATGCATGGCCACAATGTCTTGGAAAATACTGCTCATTGATTCTTATAAGTACCTAATACAGTTTGATTGAGCACTGACCATATGCAATCAAAGGAAAGGAGTTGGGAAGAAATTCAAGTCCTCACCTTCACATGCTTCTCATGACCCACAGGAAGTAGCCTGAACTGTGAAAAGGTAGCCAACCTTATCATAATCTTTGCTCAGTAGAGACATACAAGTATAGAGGGGCTTCCGGACAGGGTGAAAATACTTCCTGTTGGTGGCTGGGGATGGTGGGTGTCTTCTGGCAGGAGAGGGCAAACAAAGAGGGTCCTGGGAGAGAGGATGGCCCAGTCAAGGCCATGAAACAGGGATGTTCCCATGCGGTCTGCAGGTGGTGGGTAGACAGCTTGGCGTGGAGTGGAGGCTTTGTATTAAAGATAACCGTGAACAACAGGAAGGAAGGGGTGGGAGAGGATCTTAAATGTCAAGCAAAGGAGTTGGGGTTGTATGTCACTGGCAGAAAAGAGCACTGAGGGTTTTAGGCGAGGTGGGGAGGGTAATAATTCAGAACACCATCTTAGGAAGATTCTTCTACAGTGTGGATTAAAAAGAGAGGCTGAGAAAGGAGGGCTGCAGAAGCACTTATTCAGTTATTTCAGGACTAAAGCCTGAACCAACGTGGTACCAGAAAAGGTGGGTTGGGATACAAAAAAAAAAAAAATGCAGTGAAAGAAGAAGTACCAGGACTTTGCAAGTGGATGTGAGGATATTCACAGAGGAGGAGAGGTTTGGGAGCTGGATGACCAAAAGGGGAGTGGAGAAAACTGGACAGAAGTGGTCCGTTCATCTGGATGGGCTAGGAGATAGGGTGGCTTCAGAACTCAAATACCAGATCTACCTCTCTCTACCTGCAGGAGACTGAGCAGGTTATTTATTCTTCCTGAGCCTCTATTTGCTCCTACATCAGATGTCAAAGCACACACATCAAAGGGTCGTTATAAGGAGTAAGTGTGAGAATAAATATAAACTCTCTGGCAGAGTGGTTGGTCCATCATACTTGCTCAGTAACGAGGGGACCCCTTTGCCCTCTTCTCCTCCTTCAGCCCCAGGAGGATATGCACTGTCCCCTCCTCTTTTACTTCCCCAGTCCCTCTGAGGACTCTCAGCAGTCGAAGAGGGCTCACCCGTCCCGGCAACTCAAAATCTGCAGAGTGAACCAGAGAACTAGAGAAGACAACAGTCATTCACACTCCAGGCCAGAATTTAAGTGAAATAATGTTTTGCTCATTGAACCCTCTTTCTAAAATATGGTCCTTGGCTGAAAAACTCAGTCATACATATTTCACCAGTGGAGCTGGGACTTAACTTACAAAAAACTTCAGGCTCCGGATCCCTGGGCTCCAATATCAGAAGCTAACAGAAAGAAAGCTGGTTGCTAAAAAGTTTTTTGTAAAAAAAAGAAAAAGAATGTGGCAAGCCTTTCAGGCTTCACAGATTGTAAGGGGAGATGAAGGAATCTAGACTTGAAATCCGAGATGCCTGCAATGGAGGAGCAGTCAGGCAGGTGGCAACAAGATACATTTCCAACAGAAAAAAAGAAAAGAACAGAAAAGGAAGCTAAACCTGAGGCCTAGGAGCAGGGGCTGGGAGGGACGTGTGCAGGCAAGGGTCACCTGACCCTTCTTGCTGGGAGGACGGGCTGACCCAGGTGAGTGGGAGATGGCTGAGCGTGTCTAGCGCAGCTCTGTCATCGATTCTAACACAGGAGTGAGCATTATGATGGCCAGGGCGTTCCTTACATGGGAAGGGCTGGGTGCAGGAGGAGGCAGGACCAACCTGATTGCAGAGGACAGCAGTCTGCTTCCTCCTGGTCCCCACATAGAGAGGGGGTCACTGCCAAGGTCACCGTCCCCCACTGAGCGCATGGGGAGAAATGTTGCTGGTGGAGAGGGGAGGGCACTGCTGATGCCCACATAGTCCAGGGGATCCATCTGAGGACCAGAGCAGCTTTTCTACCTACCTCCCCCACTGAGAGCAGATTGCAGGCACCCGCCCCACAGGACCATAGAGGCCCTGGACGTCAGGTTCCCCAGGGGTAGGCCTTGCGGTTCTCTGACTCCCGGAAAGAGATCAGAAAAGAGTTGGGCATACCAGGACTGCCTGAACTGGCCAGCCTACATCTGCAAGTAACATGCTTGGGCGCAATGTGTCAGGCACTCTTCCAAGTGGTCTCTAGGTATGTGATGGAATTTCAACACCGTGAACCCCTGTGAGGCAGGTACCCCATTCTCCCCACTTTACAGGTGAAAAAATGGAGACCCAGAGAGGTTACAAGCCTGCCTGAGGACACAGAACTAGACAGTAGAGAGGTTTGAGCCCTAATCTATGTAGTCTGGACTCTTTACAGGCCTCCCCAAGAGGTGGAAGCCCGCCCTGAGGCTTGCTTATCTCATAGCCCCAGTGTACCCCCAGCTGGGAGCTGCAGCTTCTGTGCTTGGCAGCACTTGTCACATCAAGCTGTGAGTCCTTCACTGGCCCCACCAGGCTGATGCTCCACGAGGCGGGGACCGTGTCTCTCTTGTTTGCTCCTCTGGCCCCACTGCTTAGGACAGGGCTGTGGTGGCCATGAAAAGGAACCGTGCACATTTCAGCTTTGCTGTTGCAGGAGTATGTTTGGCATATGTCTCCCCCCTGGGCAAGCCCACCACCGTGGATCTGTGCTTCCGTGGGCTGCCCCCAACCAACGGCAGTGTGCTGCAGGGCAGTTAAGGCAGCCCATTCCTGAGAGAGGCAGGACCTCCTGTTGACCTTGCCAAATATTCCTTAGAACTGCTCTGATGCCTAAGACCTTCCTCCTCCACCTGACTCCTTCAAGGCATCAGACCTGCATCAGTCTAATGGCTCTCCCAACCTCCTCTAAACCTACCCCCATTCTCGCTCTGCTATTTCCTACAATAAATTTCTTGCATATCTTTTTTAAAACTAATTTGATTGGAGTGTAGTTGATTTACAATGTTGTTTAGTTTCTACTGTATAGCAAAGTGATTCAGCTATACTTATACATATATCTACTCCTTTTAGATTAATTTCTCATACAGATCACTAAGAGTATTGAGGAGAGTGCCAGCAGATCGTATTAATTATCTCTTTTATATACAATGGGGTGTATTCGTCAATCCCCACCTCCCAATTTTTCCCTCCCCTGCACTTTTCTCCTTGGTAACTATAAGTTGTTTCCTACATCTGTGACCCTATTTCTGTTTTGTAAATCAGTTCATTTGCACCATTTTTTTTTAGATTCCTCATAGAAGCAATATCACATGCGGACTATGATCATATGATCTTTGATTTTCTCTGTCTGACTTACTTCAGTCAGTATGGTAATCTCTAGGTCCATCCATGTTGCTGCAGATGGCATTGTTTCATTCTTTTTTATGACAATAATATTCCACTGTATATGCATACCACATCTTCTTTATCCATTCATGCTTTAAATATCTAATCTCAGCTCAATGTCTGCATCAAGGAAATTCTGGACTAATCCAAGTAGTAGGAGGAGTGGTGTGCTATCCCTCAGGATATAGTCTATGCATTGTCAGAAATTTTACATGATGCCACGACTCTAGCAGGAAGAAGCACAGGTCTGGGAACCAAGGGGTACAAATAATAGTGACCCACTCCTCATCACTCTCAATAATCCACTTCAGGATTTTGTCCTTTACATCCTACAGCTCTGGGCTCTGCAGGATTGGAGGTCCTGGTCCCCAAAGGGGGCACACACTTGCCAGCTAACACAAGGGTCTCATTGAACTACAAGTTCCAACAGTGTGTTTCTAGACTCCTTGTGTCCAAGGACCAGCAGTAAAGGAGTCCTCATATTTCCAAGGTTAATTGACCTTGATTAGATGGAGGAGAAAGGGCTGATTATTGAATTAGGAAAAGGAGGAATAGATGTGCAACCCATGTAATACACTCGTGGCCTAAGGGACAAAAATGGACAGAGATTATAGAAAACGAAGATTGGAATGGAAAGAGCTATCCATGGTTCTTTTCTATTGAATTGTCAGCATCACTGGCCAGATAGGATGACTCTGTACTAGAGTTGGTGTTCCCTGAAGTCATAGTTAATCTGTTCTTGGAGGATAGATAATGTGTCTTACAAAAAATGCCTGGCATACATGTGGTCTATTAATGCTGGTTGAATAAGCGAATGAAGGTTTTAAGAAGGATTGTATGTTTTCCTCTTTTTAAAGGCTACCCAATACATTTAGAACCAGCGATTTTCAGAGAAAACTGTATTGTTTATCGACATGCGACCATCTGAGACTTGTTGTTTTGTGTTGTCCCTGCTTTCAGGGGAATGGAGCCCCCTTGCTTTCCACTTTCAGGTGGCAGTTGTTTTCTGAGGCCACGGAGCTCTCCTGCTCTTGGGTCCTCTGTCTTGTCCCTGGATCCTTCTGGTTAGGACAGCTGAGCTTTGGCAGGTGGGACTGGAGAACAGGGATGGTCCGAGAAAGGTAACTGAGTTAACAAAGGCCTAGAGGTATAAGGGGAGAGATAATTCTCAGAAAACTGTGTAAATCATATGCTTTAAACACAAGGCAATTGAAGGAATTTCATGAAACATAAGCAGCTAAAGGCCAAACTTGATAGAGACTTGGCTCCAGCCTAGGTTTAAATTTTTCTTGTGTAGGCACTAGTGAAGGTCTCTCAGTTGTGTCCAACTCTCTGTGATTCCATGGATTGTAGCCCACCAGTCTCCTCTGCCCATGGGATTCTGCAGGCTAGAATACTGGACTGGGTTGCCATTCCCTTCTCCAGGGGATCTTCCTGACCCAGGGATCAAACCTGGGTCTCCTGCATTGCAGGCAGATTCTTTACTGTCTGAGCCACCAAGGAAGCCCATGTAGGCATTGGGAGGCCATAAGTATTTCTAAGCAGAGGGCATCCAGTGTCAGATACTCATTCTAGAAAGCTTTTTCTGGAGTGGAGTGGGTGATAGGGCAGAGGCCAGCAAAAATCCAGCAGGGAAAATGTTTAACTTGGACAGGACAATGGAAAGTAGGATATTCAAGAGCTATTTATCAATGCAATTCAGCAGCCTTCGGCCTGGAGGTGGTGATATCATTGACTAAGTTATAGAAAAACTGAGATAGCCTGTGTTAAATCTCAACAAGATGGGTGCATAACAGGGGCATTGTCCTCTTATTTTGATGCTCATCCTCCTTCAGAACCTCTCTCTAAAGGGACAAGTGGTTTCTACTTCTAATGGCTTCCTCCCCTCCTGTGATATCTATTTCTTTTTCTTTATATGGAGCAGAAAAGTTTGAGAGAACTGCAGCTCTTTCACCCATCAAAGTGTCCATAAAGGCCAATCATTCAATTAAAAAAAAAGTTAGTATACTTCTACCACACTTTTCAAATGACTGACTTTGTGCACATTTTTGTGCATTTTCTACTCATATTCAAGCTATGTTTACATTAAATGAGTTATAATTGCTCCTTTTTGTATGACATGTACTAAAAATGTACCTCCTCTCCCTACTAGATTGTAAGGCCTTAAGGGAAGGTGTTGGTCCTTCCCTTCCCTTCTGTGTCTGCCACACTGCAGGCTCATGGGAAAGGCTGAACAAATACCTAATTGATAACTTAGCTGTGCCAAAAATCCCTGACATAGGTGGATTGACTTTTGTCCCCTCCTTACTTTTGGAAAGATTCATCTCAACATTAGTGCTCTCAAAGCATCAGTTTGCATTGGGCAAGTAATCTCTTAGATATAGCAAGGTAGGAAGAAAATAATAAGTAAAGAGATTGACCCTGATTCAATGTAGAAATGGAATGTGAACAGAGAACCAAAGACAAGGGGAAAGAAAAAAGAAGGAAAAGGATGACTTGGGAGCAGAAGGAATTAATTCTCTGGAGGGGTGGGAATTGAAATAAAATCACGGGATCACAGAGTCATGGAATGTTCCAGCTGTAAGGAGCTGTAGAGACCATCTTATCTGACTCCTTGTGTCATTGGACCCAAGAAATTCTGGGTCTGGGAGCCAGGAAGGATAAAGAAAATGGCTCAAATATCAGAAGACTAAAGCAATGCCCATTTTAACCTGATTTGGGGGATTTTATACCTCTGGCATCATTTCTCATGTCTCCACGACCTGGCCTGGATTCACTTCTCAGTATTTCCCTTCTTGGCAAACTCTTCCTCTCTTCCAGCCTTATCTCATATGCCAACTCTTTGTCCAAGCTTCTCCCTCTCCTCAGGGCTGGTCACTAATCTCCTGGGTTCCCTGAGTATTTGTACACACATCTTATCATGTGCCTTATCATGACATGACATGCATGTGTGCTCAGTCGTGTCCAACTCTATGCAACCCCATGGACTGTAGCCTGCCAGGCTCCTCTGTTTATGGGATTATCCTAACAAGAATACAGGTGTGGGTTGCCATTTCCTCCTTCAGGGCATCTTCCCTACCCAGGGATTGAACCTGAGCTTCCTGCGGCTCCTGCATTGGCAGGCAGATTCTTTACCACGGAGGTACATGGGAAGCCCTTCCTTATCATACATTATTACAATTATAATTTCCTTGAAAGCACCTCGGTGAGAGCCTCAGAGGCAGAACTTGTGAGATGTCTTTTTTAATCTCTACTAATGTCTGACACAGTGCCTCCTGGCTTCTCCATAACTATTGAACTAATGAGTAGATGAATGAATGAGCCATTTGAAATTTTCTCCCTCCTCGTGAATTATAAGATATGGGAAGAATATCAACTCATCTCTGAGTAGAGGGTAGGTGAGTAGCCCAATTTATATTAGTGAAAAGTTTTAATTTTCTAAAACTAAATGAATCTATAATATGCCTACGTGTGGGCCATTTAAGCTACAAATTCCTTTTACTCTATTGACAATACTCTACTGTCTCTCTTAACAGTGGTTACCTTATTTAAAATTGCTACCTACCCCCATGATGAACTCTTTGCCCCCTTTTTCCTTCTCTTTTTTCCTATAGAATTATCACCTTCTAACTCACTATCCACTAATTTGTAAGCTGTCTGAGGCCTGATATTTTTGTCTGTTCACTGCAGCATCCAGGACACCTGGAGAGGGACTTATTTAGCACTCAATAGTTGTTGAATGGATTAGGGACTGGATGAATGAATAAACATGGAAACTGTTTGGCATAGTCCACATATCCCCTGAGTTTTCTCCACCATCTCCTCTTGCTTCCTTCCCATGGTTCTTAACTGGGGCCAGTTTTTCCCTCCAGAAAATGTCTTGAACTATTTTTTATTGTTACAGCTCAGGGGGAAAAGAAATAACATCACAGTAATCTCACTACTGATATTTAGTAGGTGGAGGTTGGGGATACTGCTAAGCATCTTATAATGCACGGGACACCCCTCTGCCCAACAAAAAAGTATCCAGCCCCAAATTATCCAGTCCCTGGTGGCTCAGATGGTAAACAATCTGCCTGCGATGCAGGACACCTGGATTCAATCCCTGGATTGGGAAGATCCCCCAGGAGAAGGGAATGGCTACCACTCTAGTATATGTCAATAGGACCCAAAATGAGAAATCCAGCTTTGCTCAATCCACTCCAACAATGCTGAATTACTTATAGTTCCCCAAATGCTCTCAGTTTTGAAAACTTGCACTACGCTCTTTGCTCTACTTAAAATGCTCTTCGGATTTTATTTCTCTGGTGAATATATATTTCGAGCGTCAGCTCAAATATCGCCCTTTTCTTTTTAATGTTATTTATTTATTCATTTTTGGCTCTTCACTGCAGCACATGGGCTTTCTCTAGTTGTAGCGAGCAGGGGCTACTCTGCATTGACGTGCACAGGCTTCTCGTGGCGGTGGCTTTTCTTGTTGCAAAGCGCAGGTTCTAGGCAAGGGGGCTCAGTATTTGTGGTGATGGGCTTAGTTGCTCCGCCGTATGTAGGATCTTCCCAGACCAAGGATCAGACCTTTGTCCCCTGCATTGGCAGGGAGATTCTTAACCACTGGACCACCTGAGAAGTTCTCGCCTTTTTCCAGAAGCTTCCCTCACCCCTAAAAGCAGAGTGAAGTGCTTCATCTTTTTCTGTGTTTTCTGGACAAAATGAATAAATAAATAACATCTTGTTCATTCCTCTATTGTAGCATTTAACCATGTTCCTGCATTTGTAATTTCCTTTTAATCTTTCTGCTCTAAATGTGAACCACTGAAAAGCAGAAACTGACTACTTTCAGAATCCCCACGGACTATCGCAAGTCCTGGGTTTCCCTGGTGGCTCAGACGGTAAAGTACCCACCTGCAATGCGGGAGACCTGGGTTAGATCCCTAGGTTAGGAAGATCTCCTGGAGAAAAAAGGAATGGGTACCCACTCCAGTATTCTTGCCTGGAGAATTCCACAGACAAAGAAGCCTGGTGGGCTATAGCCCATGGCGCTGCAAAAAGTCTGCACAACTGAGTGACTAACACTTTCACTTCTTTACTTATTTTGGAAAATAGAAGGTATTTAATAAAGCTTTATTGAATGAATAAATGAATCATTTAGGTGGAGACATCATAAAAACTTCCCCCCTCCATGTCTCTGTTTCAAATTATTTTCTCCCATCTCCAAACTACTATAAGCTCTTATCATCTGTGTCACAAAATGTGTGCATAATTACTGAGGGTTCATATTATTTTGTTTCCCAGAAAATTACCTACTGAGATGTTGGAATATTTGAGATTACAACTTTTTATTGGTCCTCTCCTTCATAATAGTAGAATGTAGTTGACACTAAGAAATCCAATAAGGTACTTGATTTGCACTCACTAACTCTAACCACAAAACAATGGTAGAAGCATTAGAAATTAATCTAGTTTAACCTAGCCATGCTGGGAAATCTATCAAGCTGCCTAAACCTGGACCTATCACCTGGTGTCTGGTCGTCATTTCAAGTGTCTGTGGCTTTATCCACCAAGACCATGAAGGGATGGACTCCCAGTCACGGGGGATTCCTTAGTCACTTCATTAGATCAGGTATGAAATAAGTTTTTCTCACACCAGCAGCATCAGTTTAAAAAAAAGAGTCCTGATTTTGTTAAAATTCAATAAAAGAGGTTCAAATTGAGCTTCTGAATTGAGCCTAACTCCCATTTGCATGAAATAAATGAAGCAATGAGCACTATATTGATACTTACAAAATATACATTTTTATAGTGAGCAGAAATATTCATTTGCCTTTGAACTGGACAAGGGAATTTTTCCAGCAATCAGATGCAATCAGTTAATCAACATTGACTGAAGCACACACTCAATGCAAAATGCTGTGCTAGGGATTGGAGAGAATGCCATTCAATTGAATCAGGTTATATTTCAAAGTCTAGCTGCCTTTCAAGATATTGCATTTCCAGCATCAACCTGTTCCTAAGCGACCCGCATGCCTTTGTGGCAAGATAAACAGCTGGCTCTATTATCACTCATAATACAAACACATCACTTGGCCGTTGGCTACTCACTTCTCATAATGCTCTAGGTTTACTGCTGGGGGTTAGATTTATACATTATCTGGGCTGTTCTAGTGTGTGTAACTGTTCTAAATCTTGGTAGATGGTCCAGCTTGCTAAAATCTCTGGTAAGAATTGCCTGATAATAAAAATAATTGTTACTAAACACTTCCTCTGTGCCAGGCACCATGTAAGGACTTTGAAGATGTGATTTCATGCAATCCTCACTTAGGTGTAAGGTCTGATTCTTCTGCTTAACATCTATGCCACCTTAGGCAATTTAATAAAGTTGTCTATGCCTCAACTTCCTCAACTATGAAGTGGAGCTAAAATTACTATTTCATAGATTTTTTATGAAGATAAGTGAAATAATGAATGAATGTTACCAGCACGGAATGCACTGCAATTTTTTTATTCATGAACTATTATGCAAGCAGAATGCAAAAGTCTTAGGTTGTGCTCCCTGGGAAATAGATCAAGATGTCAATTTGTAAGCAAGAGCTTCAGTAACACCCTGGGGGGAGAAAGTGCTTCAAAAATAAGCAGAAGGGAAGTAAAATTGCAATTCATTTACAACAAAAGCCTCATTCTACCCTCAGAGCATTTTAGAGCAGGAATAGCCTTTCAGAGTTGCTGTGGATTGAGTCAAGCTGGCTGTCCTTTGTGCCCCATGTCAACTGACCATTGCATTCAGGCTGCCCACAAGGAGAGCACATAAATTTTGGATAAAGCATCTCCATTCCACCAACTGTAATTCCTCACTCAGTTAGGAGCAATCAAGAGGCAACCCTCTGACAGGGGGAATGAGTGCCATCCTGGAGGAGGAATCTTAGTGGCACACTACAGCATCCACTACAGTCAAATTCAACAGAAACTGGGAGTAGAAGAAATATTAAATTTCCTGTTTTAAAAATCATATTAAATGCTTATTCATCATGTTTGTAAAGTCTTTATGGGGAGGGTTGGACTCTCTTCAATATGCTAAAGTCATTGATTTTATTTACTGCTTATTTTACATTTTTATAAATAAACTTGTCTATATAAGATGACTTCAGGCTAAAGGAAGCTGAGCTATCAATTTGATTGTGCTGTTGTACTTGTCCTATTTTCTCCTCTTCTTTTGCTTAGTGGCCTAGAAACTGCTCCTTGGAAAGCATTCATCCCTTTCTTTTTCAAATTGCCAAGCTGTCCTGCTAGGTGTCCTGTCTAATTTTGGAAATAGATGTGTTCAGGAATTTCAGGAGGCTGGATTTTGAGTAGAAAATGTGTTCTGGGGAGCCACTACACAATCCCCAGTGGATCACATTTCCCAGGGAAATATTGACATTTAGGGGATTTCCCATTTGGCTCATTAAAAGGTGGCTGATGAATTACCAACTCTTTTAGGAGAATAAGTTTTACGGTGAGTGCTTCTTTTTCTAAGTAGAATTTGGAGTGTGATTTGAAAAATCAGGGTGAAGGGATCTATGGCTATTATGGCTATTCTTAAAACAGTAACTGCTTTCTGCAGGCTATAAAAACTTGAATACAGTACGTGAAATACCTCAAGGGAAATGCAATTAGGTCGGTGACAGAAAGTGAGAAGTTAGTGACCACACATGTTGAAGACTTAGGAAAACATTTTTAGTGGTGATATTTAAAATGGGGCTTAAAAAAGAGAGAAGATTTTATCAGGTAGAGATGGGAGAAGATGGGTGATATCTTTTCATGTATATCCTCTCTTTCTCTTTCTCTCTCTCACATACAAATATTCTCGTATCCTTTCATACATCCAGCACAAGTAATAATTCAAAGTCTGATCTATACCATATGACCAGAGAGAACTGCACTTTAAAAAAAAGAAAGAATAAGGAGGAGGAGAAATGGGTAATTGTGTAGATTATGGGGGCAAAGAGAAGGGAAGGAGGAAAGAAGAATCGTAGCTTCTGTTCTTCTCCCTCAGAGCTTTGCTTGCAGTGCTGTGTGACATCCCAGACAGAGCAAGGGCCTCAGGGACCAGAAGAGTTAGGACAGTGATACTGGACAGTTTGTGAGTGCCTTCTGGGTGCCAGCTACATCAAGTGCTTTTCATGCATTAACTCACTCCTCATAATGACCATATGTGGTAAACACTGGTGGTTTTCTCATTTTTATAAATAAGGAAACTGTGTTGCAAAAAAGTTTAAGCTAAGATTGCATGGCCAGTAAGAGGCAGAACTGGGGCTCTCCTCCAAGCTGTTACTCCTTAGAATACAAACACTTATAACCACTTGCTACATTACATCGCACATAAACAAGAGAGAGCCAAAGATGGGTTGCAGCAAATTAAAAAAAGAAAGAAGGAAAGAAAAAGCCTCTTTTGTTCCTTTTTCAGTCCCTTGTTGGCACAAGAATTTGCCAATTAGGAGGGAGTGTTTTGACCCACCTCATTCTCTTAGCCACAAGTAAATGCCAGGGATCCATGAACAAGACTCTGGGTACCACAGATCTGACATCATGAAAGAAAAATTATAGGAACATAGCAAATTGTGACCTGTGGATTCATAAATTTAAGTAGGGAAATTCAAGCTCTTCAGTCTCTGGAGGGCTTAGCCCAAGATAAACTGGACAAAACATCAGTGAGCCATGAATTTCTATAATTCACCTGAAATTTTACTAATATATACATAATTTGTGGTGATTTTGATGGCTCCTTGATGAATTGCCTTTGATGAAAGAGGAACAATAGCACTTCTTCCCAGCCAAATAAGTCCATAAGTCCTTTCCTCTTTATAATTCAAGTCACTGGTGTGGGAGTCAGCTTTTAATATGGTCCCCATGGTGGGAGAGATGAACTGGGAGATTGGGATTGACAATACATATCCTATTATGTGTAAAGTAGATAACTAATGAGAACCTGATGTAGAGCAGAGGGAATTCTATCCCTTGTTCTGCAGTGACCTAAATAGGAAGAAAAGCCAGAGAAAAGAGGATGTATGTACATGGAGAGCTGATTCATTTTGCTACACTGCAGAAACTAGCACAGCAGTGCAAAGCAACTGAACTCCAATAAAAATGAATTTAAAAATAAGTGAGATAAAACAGGAAAAATAAAATGGTCCCCAACGATCCTGACCTTCTGATATTCAGGTTCTTGTATAATCCCTCCCCCTTGGATTTATGGACTTGCTTCTAATGAACAGAGCAAGACAGAAGTAATGAGATGTCAGGTCTAAAGTTTGTTTATACGAATACTGCAGATTCTCTGCTGGGTACCCCCCACTTGCCCTTCTTTCTCTTAGGTTGCCCACTTTGGGGGAAGCCAGCTGCCATATTGTGAAGCAGCCCTGCAGAGACGCCTATGGGAGTGAGCACAGAAGCAACCTGAGGCCTTCCAACAACCAGGAGATAACCTTGGAAGCAGTTGCCTCTCTAAGTGAGCTCATAACCCTAGACAACAGCTTGACTGCAATCCCATGAGAGACCTTGAGCCGGAAATACCCAGCTGAGCAACAACTGACCTGACCCACGAGAAACTGTAAGACAAAAAATGTTTGCTGTTTTAGGGTGCCAAATTTGGAAATATTTTTTTAATGCACCAATTGATAACTAATATAATATTCAAGAGAAATCTAGGTTAAAAATAAAGACAGATCATTACATTGGACTACCATTCAACAAAGCTGCCTTTGGTAACTACTTCTAAGAATTCTTGACAGGTGTTTGTGACTTACTAGTCATATTCCAGGAGATACCTAGTTCCCAAAACTGTTCCCAACCTTGTAACCAGCTATCATTTTATTTGATCTTCAAATTAATAAACCCTAAAGTGACACAAATTCATATCCTTTTGTTTTCAACTAAAAACTAAGATATTCAAATGAAGCAAATTACCTAAGGTCACAGCTAATTAGCAGCAATCTATCACTAGTCCTGAATGTGTCTTGAAAATCTACCAGTATTTTTGGACTTAAGATCTGTGATCCTTCTCACTGTTCCATGTTCTCCCTGGAGACGATGTGAACACATCTGATCTATCTTTAGAAATTTAATTGTCTTCTTTCTAAGTGACTGATGCCACCACCTGCTTCAACATGCACCCGGAAACTGAGAAGTCACCCTTAACACCTATCTCTTCCTCACAGCTCCATCTCTAAAACATCTTCAAAGCCTGCTAATGTGGCTTCGAAGATGCCTCTCAATCAACTCCATCCACTCCTCTCTGTCTTCATTATCTGCTATTTATATGAATCAAAAGAAGATGATCTATGCTTTGGTAACAAATTAACTCCAAAACATCAGTGTCTTCACACATCAGAAATTTACCTCACTACTACTGAACATAAATCAAGCTTCCACTCTCCACCTTGCAGCTCTGCCATCTGGCACCCAGGCTCAGCAGGGTCACCACGGCAAGAGAAGAGAGAGACAAAGACAGCTCACGCCCTGCCTCTGCCCAGAAGTGACACACAGTAGTCTGCTTAGATGCCACCAGCTGCAACTAGTTACATGAAGTAATTTAACTACAGAGTATGCTGAAAAACACACAGAAGCAACCAGGTAATTAATTGGTCAGTACCAAGTACTGTACCGTACAAGTACTTTATCCTATCACCCTAGACAGAATGACCACCATCTCTGGCTTCGACCCCACAATAACCTTTTTACTGGTATCTCATCTTGCACCCTTACCTATCCCTTAGTTCTTCTTTCTAGAACAATGCTTTTGACTGAACATCTGAAAGATTTGAGCGGTTGTCGTTGGCTTCCTGCTGTTGCTTTTGGAATATGAACACACTCCCCCAGCACAGCACACACAGCCCATCTGGTGTTGCCCCTGCCTGTCCCATTTGACTGGTCTTAGTTTAAACCTCCCCTCACACCCTGTGACTTCCCCCACGAGAGCCACGCTGACCCTCTACTTCCAAATGGTGTTGCTGCCTCCTGGGGCAGGTCAGTCAATCAAGGTAGATCTGGGTTTGAAGACCAAAAAAGATGATGATGCCTTTTCTTAGTTGGGTCAGCCAATAGGCAAGGTGAAGGATATACGCAAGATAGAGGTAGAGAGGCATTGTTACCCACACCTTCTAATTCCTCATAGGAGGCACAGAAGTTAGGTTGTCAACTTAGCCACTCACAGTGAAGAATATGCTAGATCACAGAAACTCACAGCTGAGGCTCTTGCATATCCTACCATCCAGCTGGGTGAGGACCACATTAGCACACGCTTTCCTATTACCATGTAATGTCTTTTATTCTTTTGGTGCAGAGCAATTATATACATTCCTATTCTATTTTTTCCTATACTTTCAGTAATTCCATACCTTTCACCATGAGGTCTTTGCATAATTTCTTGTTTCTTTCTAGAATATTCTTCCTTTGTCTCTTCAGTCAATTGATAAAGCTGGCTTAAAACTCAACATCCAAAAAACTAAGATCATGGCATTCTGGTCCCATCACTTCATGGCAAATAGATGGGAAAACCATGGAAACCATGACAGACTTTGTTCTCCTGGGCTCCAAAATCACTGTGGACGGTAACTGCAGCCATGAAATTAAATGACGCTTACTCCTTGGAAGAAAAGCTATGACAAACCTAGACAACATATTAAAAAGCAGAGACATCACTTTGTCAACAAAGTTCTATATAGTCAAAGCCATGATTTTTTCAGTAGTCAAGTACAGTTGTGAGAGTCAGACCATAAAGAAGGATGAGTGCCAAAGAATTGATGCTTTTGAACTGTGGTGTTGGATAAGACTCTTGAGAGCCCCTTGGACAGCAATGAGATCAAACCAGTCAATCCTAAAGGAAATCAACCCTGAATATTCATTGGAAGGACTGATGCTGAAGCTGACCACCTGATATGAAGAGCCAATCGACTTGTTGGAAAAGACCCTGATGCTGGGAAAGACTGAAGGTAGGAGGAGAAGGGGGCGACAGAGGATGACACGGTTGGATGGCATCACCAACTCAATGGACATGAGTTTGAGCAAATTCTGGGAGATAGTGAAGGACAGGGAAGCCTGGTATACTGCCATTCATAGAGTCACGAAGGGTTGGACATGACTGAGCAACTGAACAACAACTCCTTTATCACCTCGCCATCCCCTAAGACATGTTCTTATGACATCGGTGACCTCCCCTTCATAGCGTCATCACATTTGCAGTTTCACAATTATTCCTGTGGTATTAGATTAGTCAACAGTCTTCTTCACACAATTGCAAACATCCCAAAGGCAGGAATCAATTATAGTTTTGTTCCTATTGGATGCCTAACCTTTGTATAGTGCCAAGACATGGCAGCTCTCGGGATTTCTTGAATAAATACATCTGGAGTATAGAGCTTTCCTTTGTCTTCTCCTTTCTTGACTTCACTACACATAAAATCTATTTTAATCTCAAATGTCATCATGTTAATTCTTTTCTGAAAACCATCAATGATTCCCCATCACTCAATGAGGGAGTTTAAGCTGCCATGACTTTCAAGAAAGGCCTCTGAGTTTACCTATTTGTACCTGTTGTTCTATAATTATCAGAAGTGACCTCCTTTCTTTCTCAAAAGTGTTCTGGTTCAGTTGATAAATTTTATGGTCACCTTCTACAAGTGACTTCCCGTATCTGATCCCCTACTGATTTCCCAAATCTCCTCACTTCACCATTAATGCACCAGCAACACCTAACTGCTCATAATTCTCTATCAACCCATGTGGCTTGTTACCTCCAGGCATTTACCACCACAATTCCCTGTGGCCAAATTTCATTCTCCTTCTCTCTGACTCATCCTGTGTGATTCAGCCCATTTCCTAACTGCTGCAGAAAGCCTCCTCTGACCCAGCAACCTCATCCCAACCCCATGGCCATGTTAGGATTCTCTTTGCTTGGATCTTGCCGGGTCCTCTAATCCCCTATACATTATCCCACCATTGCACTTTCACACTGAATTGTAAATGCTGGCCTGTGTCTGTCACCAACCTCTACCTGTACACACACACACACACACACACACACACACACATGCCCTCAAGGGCCCGGACTCTGTGTAATTCATCTCTGTGTACCCACTGCATGCCACACAGTCACCTCACAATAATTACTGGTTGAACAAATAAATGTTTTTGAAGATTTTATTTATTCAACAAACACAATTTAGTAAATAAGCCATTTATTTTCCTAATTTTATTAACCCCAATCATTTATAACTTCTCATCTGATTTTCTATTCAGCATGAGCAAACCCATGATACCCTCACTGAGTTAATATTATTACAGCCAAAGCAAAGAAGTTTGATGTTGAAATATGCCTGTGTTTCTTTCTCCACGTTAGACTTTTTAAAACAATGAAAGTAGCTCTCATACCTCCAGGATTGCAAACTTGAGCTAGTCTAACTATCTCTGCTTTTCTCCCTGGGCTCTAACCGTCCCCCTTCCCCTCCCCCATCAACCCCCACCCCACCCTTTCTGCTTCCCCTCAGTCCTGAGGTCTCCTGAGTTTTATCTGAAAAGCACATGGGTCACAATATGATTCAAATAATTTTTTTTTTAATGCTTCAAACCTTTATACTAAATCTAATTCAGATGCTGCCTGCCTTGCTAAGCTTGCCGAAATAGGTTGAGAAACTCTCTGGGGAATTATTTTTAAAACCCTTAGGTTTGAATATCATTGTCCTAAGATGAGACATATAACATATGATAAATAACATTTCTGCTGAATGTGCGAAATAAAGTCTCGTTGCTAAGAAGGAGAAGTTTCCAGGAAAGAGCTCTAGACTTTGAATCAAACCCTGGTTTGCATCTGGCCCTGTCACTTCCTGGATCTGTTCGCATGGGCTGTATATTTTTCTATTCAAGCCTGCATTTCTTATTCTATAAACTAGGATAAGAATGCAAGCTTCACAGGGCTGTGGGGAGGACCCAGTGTGAAGCTTTGTATCAGTATTTCTCTAATGTGCTTGTAAAGGGAGAAGTTTTCATGGCTCCCTCAGTGTTGATGTAAATTGTTTTTATTATAGTATTACTTAAATCGGATCAAAAATAACACTCGGTATAAATTCCTTAAGCTTGTAAAATTATAAACTAAAATAAATGTATAAATTAAAACAAGCCAAAGAAATTGAATGCCAACAAATTTACAAATTAAAACACAGGTCAAACTACCAACTAAAACCACTAAAATGATTGACCATAATTTATTGTGATCGTTGATGTTGTGTACCATCTATACCTTCATTCTTGATATACATATTATCATCTGTATCCTGCTCCCTTTCTTTTGCAAGCCCTCTGAGCTTTCAGGTATTCAACTGTAAAACAGGAATAATCAGACCACATAATAAAGGACTCGGTGACGATACCATATAACAAAGCACCAGAAGTCTGATAAAAAGGGAAACAGAAGACAACACGCTTCACCAAAGGAACAGTTCCAGGTTTGGGGTCAGGACTCCAGGGACGTGGGTGGACTAGGAACTCAGATGAGCTAAGATTTATAGTAGGATTTGCCCTTCCAGAAGATACATGATGACAATTAAGGGCTTGGACTATGGAGGAAGACCTGGGCTTGAATTTTGTCATTGTCACTAGTGTCTGCACAGTACACTTAGCTCTTCTCAGCCTCAGTCTCTTCATTAATAAAATGAAGAAGGATAACCACCCTTACCTTACAGGGTTGTTATGAAGACTGAATCAGATCATGTATGTGACATCCTTAATACATTGTACTGTTGGCATGGGTAACAGAAAGACTGGAGGCCCTGGACAGACATGGGAAAAAAGCAAGTCATTGTCTGCAGACAAGCTGTCATCTCAGGCTACGTGCTGTAGGGAAACTTCCTCCTGGCAGAGACTGCTGGGGAAGGGAAAATACACAGTACCACGGACATGCTGATATAAGCTCTCGGGAAAATTCAGATCTATGAATTTCAAAACATTGAAGAGGATGATAGAAATAGGAGAAAACCATACTTTTAAACACCCTGCATGTTTTTGGCTTTTTGTAATATGTAGACATTAAAATTCTCAGAGGACGATTTATTCTCTGATTTGGGAAACCCACCCAGAGAGATTTTTAAAGTTTTTTTCTAAAGAAGCAAAATGGCTTCCTGCTGAAATTCAGCTCTTTAGAGATGCTGAGGATTCAGAGAGTTAAAACACAGATGAGGGACAGAAAAAGTGACATCTGGGAGAAATGATGTTCCTTTGATTTCAGAAAGAGTGGATGTGAGCTGAGAGGGGGGTTTGTTTTGGCTCTGTGTCCTGTCCAGCTGGGAAGGCCTGGAGTGGTGCTGGGTGAGGCGTGAGGACCAGGAGCTGAGATTCCTGTGCAGCTGTGACTTGGGGAGATTCTGAGATGGAGCAGAGCCAACTGGGACCAAGTGATGAGTTGTGGCTTGGAGTTAGGGGAGAAGCCATTCTCCCTACTTTTCAGGGGACCCAGCGCCACTCTGTCACCCTGAAGAGGGACCGCTTCGGGGGTCCCTAGAGATCTTGGTCTGTCAAGGGCACCATCATACTTATCATGATCCTTTGCCTTAGCAACAGGAAGTCTTCCCATCTCATGGAGAACAGCAAAGGAGAGCCAGGGCTTTGGGGAAGAAAGGCAGATGATTTCTGGCAACTGCGAGGACAAACAGGCCAGATAGAGAACACATATGAGTGTGTGTGAGTGACCGGGGAACCCTTAGAGAGGGGTAGAGCTCTGGTGTCATGTAGGGGAGACGTCAGGCCAATTTAGACATCAAGCCAACGCCTACAATTCAGGCATTAGAGTCAACTTGACAAGCTAACCATTCACAATATCAGTGAAAACTGCATGGCCTGTCAGTCACTTCAACCGTGTCCAGCTCTTTACGACCTTATGGACTGCAGCCCACAAGGCTCCTCTGTCCATGGGCTTCTCTAGGCAAGAGTACTAGACTGAGTTGTCATGCCCTCCTCCAGGGGACCTTCCCAACCCAGGGACTGAACCTTTATCCGTGACTAGATAAAGAAGATGTAGTATACATATACAATGGAATATATATATGTGTATAATGTATATATACATAATATATATACAGTGGAATCTCTGGAATGGACCCAAAAAATAGGTCCATCTTATTGAAATGTCAGACAGATAAAGACAAATACTGCATAATATCACTTGTATGTAAAATCTAAAACACAATACATACGAATGTATACAGCAAAACAGAAACAGAGTCACAGACATACAGAACAAAGTAGAAGTGACCACTGGGGAGAAGCAAAGATAGAGAGACAAGGCAGAGATGTGGGATTAAGAGACACAAAATACTATGAATAAAAATGATAAGCAGCAAGGATTTATTGTACAGCACAGGAAAGTATAGTCATTATCTTATAATAAGATTTAATGGAGTGTAATCTATAAAAGTGTTAACTCACTATGCTGTACAACTGAGTCTAATATAATATCATAGATCAACTATTGTTAAATGTTAAAAAGTCAAGATACCAGTGATACCCTGAGGGAAAATTTTCACAATGTATATGGTAGACATAGGATTAATCTCCCTAATGTACAAAAAGTTATTTTAATTTGTTAAAAAAAAAAGCAAAGAAAAGAAAGAAAGGAAAATCAACAATTTGAAAAGTAGACAAAGGATAAAAAATTCACAATAGCAGCAATCAAAAAGTTCATGGAAAGATGATCATCCTCAACTGTAATCAAAATATAAAATAAATTTAAAGAAAAGATATCATTTTCTGTCTATCAGATTGGCAGAAATGAAAAAGGGGAGAAAATCCAAAGTTGGTGAAAATTGGGGGAAATTCTCACTGTTATGTATTCTGGGAAAGCTTGAATTGCTACAACCTTTTGAGAACATAAACTAGAAACATCTGTTAAATTAAGAAATATATAAACCCAATAATCCACTTCTGAAAATCTGTCCTATAGGAATAAAATTGCCAGCGCATAAATATTTCTGTCACAGATGTTTATTGCCAGTGTTGTTTATTGTTAAACACTCATTGATAGGGAAATAACCCATTAAATCATGATATGTTAATGTGAAATGTTGTACAGCTGTTAAAGTGAGATAATCAATATCTATTAATCTAGAGAGAAGTTCACATTACCTTTCTAAGTAAGAAAAGCAAACCACAGAGCAATAAATGTAGCATGGTCCGTTTTCATAGAAACAGTTATCAATCATCTCCCTCTTCGGTATACGGGTGTGCATGTTTGTACCAACAAAAGAGTATACAGACAGTATAAGGATTAAACATCACCAGGGTTGGGGGGAGGTTGGAAGGGAGAGAAATGGGTGGAATACAGAGTATTTTTAGGGCAGTGAAAATACTGTGTCTGATATTATTCAATATATCAGTGATACACATCATTAGACATTTGTTCAAACCCACAGGGTGTGCAATACCAAGAATGAATCTCAATGTAAACTACGGACTTTGGGTGATGATGTGTCGATGTGGGTTCATTAATTGTAACAAATGCATCATTCTGGTTGGGGATGTTGATTGCAGGGTTGGTTGTGCACTGTGTTGGGGCAGGGGATACATGGGAAATCTCAGTACCTGCCTCTTAAATTTTGCTGTGAACCTAGAAATGTTCTAAACAAGATAAAGTATTTTTTTAAGTGTGGAAAGTATATCCTAAGGGAGTGAGAAGTGGAGGAAACGGTGAGAGCAGAAATCATTAACGGCCATTATGTATTTTTGGATTGTTTTATTGGATAGAATGGTCATGCAGTTTCTTTATCTAAGCACATTTACAAAGAGGACAATGTTTTCAAAGAGAAGGTGACCTCTTAGGCTGATTGGGCCTGAGCTGTGAGTCAGGTACTATTGTTCCTGCAGAGGAGCTGGGAGGAGAGTGACCAGAAGGGAGAGAAAGGGAAAAATTAGGGGGGAGTTTCTCACTCATACGTGATGCACGTCCATTTCTCCCTCTGAGAAGCCGTCCTAGGAACCCTGAGCCCTCTCTGGCTGGCTCCACGAGCTGCTGCCTCTCATTATCCAATTCTTTTCTTCTAATGTCTAGGCTTTGGACACCGCCTTCTTCAGTGGTCTAATTTCAGCCATATGCACATTCTTGGGGTTGTCTCTGTTGCCGGTATGTGACATTTTCACACTTTGATCTCTTAATAGTCTTCATTCAAACAATAGTTCAGACAAATGAAAAAGTGACCACGTTTGCCTCTACATCTTTCAGCCAAAATCTACCACCCAGGAGCTAGCAGCGTCTGGGGGAACTGAGCCAGGCTGGACTCCAGCAAGAACACTGCCATTGTGACAACAGCCAAGCCTTCCCAGGCCTGCCTGAGGCAAATGTACATAGAATAAAGGTCCAACGGGGAAAATACTATCAGGGTGATGCTTAACAAGTATTTACATTTGTTCATCTCCATGAGTTAAATGAAGTCCTAGGGACACAGACCCACAGACAGCATCTTCTCATTGGAATTAAAAAAGAAGCATTCTGATTTTATTACTGTTCCCAGATGTTCTAGAAGCCTATCTGGGCTTAGAGACAATGCAGAACTACTCTTGCTTTTAAAGATTGAATTAAGTTAATTTGGCTGCTCTTAGGGTTTGGAACTCTGAGTTTTTAGAAAGGCAGGTGAGGAAGTCAGGGCCTTCCTCAGTTATGATCAGGAAAGGATCTTGCTTTTCCTCTCTTAAAATCCAAGAAAGAAAGCTTAATGGTTAATTTCTTAGTCTCAATGCTTACCTGGTCAGAAGGCTTTGTGTGTCAGTCACATGTCCATACTGGAATTTAAATATCTCCTCCATTCCGGCAGTAGGAGGTGGAAAGAGTTAACTGGCCACTTTGTTTTTGCCTCATCTGAAATTTAAGCTAAGTGAGGAGCACCTGATTGTCAGTGAATCTGTAGAACTCATTTCACAGAAAAATACACTTGAAAATCAAGGAAGAGGGCATCATTTTCAAATGTAGGGACTCAAATCATTGAGACTTTCCAAGAGATCACTAAAAATGAATGGCATAGTCAGACCCAGAATCCCTGAGTGTCCTGAATTAGCCGTGTTGGCTTAAAAAATTGTCACAACCTAGGGGTTGAGAGTTATGTTTTATTTGGTGGGAATTTTTAGAACTTAGGCCAGGGAGACAGCATCTCATGTAACCCTGGTGACCCTGAGAGAACTGCTCTGAGAAGTCGGGGGCAGGAATCAGGTTACAGAGAAGTTTGCAACAAAGGGCAGGTAGTCTGAAGCTCAAAAATATTTTTATGTGACTTTTCACCAGGTATCTCAAGTGAAGAAATTTAGCACTTTTCTTTGTGTGGGAAGATGCAAGAGTCCAGGCTTACTGAAATCATTCCTTTCATGTGCATCTCAGCTAGCTGCGGCCAGTATCCTATGCTTTTCCTGTTCTGAGTCCTGAGTTCCTCAGTGCTCACCTGAGTTCCTCACCATAGGGAGTGGCTGCAGCCTCATGGCTGCATGATTGCAAGTATTGTTCTCCTTCCTGAGTGACCTGGAGGGAGTGGAATTGTGATGACTGTGACATCCTTGTTTATCGATATGGCAGGAATACTCCATGGCTCAGCTGCTTCTTTCTGCTCCTTAAAATCATCTTATCTGACTTTGCCAGGGGGAATGGAGAAGAGCATTCTGGACAGAAGGAACCTTGTACACACAGAAGCAAGGCTTGAAGCAGCAAGAATGTTTAGAGGTCTGGCAGTTTAACATGACAAGGAAATGGGAGTGTGAAGTGACATGTGATAGGTGGAAAATCAGCCCTGTCAACAGGTTACAGATTTTGGAGTTGGTATTCCAGAGAACTCTCTCAATGGCAAGTTACAGAAACTCAAGACCAAACTCAGTTAAGTAATAGCAATAACAACAACAGTAATACTTCAGTTACTGAGCACTTCATTTTGTCCCAGGCAATGTTCTAAGTTCTCTGTATGCATTCACTCATTCAAACCTCATTAAAATCCTATGAGGTAAGTATTATTGTTATTATGCCCATTTTATAGATGAGGAAACTGACGATAGAAAGTTTGTTCAAGGTCACATGGCCAGTAAGCAGCAGCACTGGCATTCTAACATAGGAAATATATTGACTCTTGTCATTGGTAGAGTCGTTGGGTAATGCTTGCTTCATGTGCTACTGAATTCAGAAACCCAAACTTTGTCCTGAGACTCTGTCTTGGCTTTACCCTCAGCTCTGCTACCTTCAGCAGGTTGCCTTCATCTTTGGAGAGACTCTCTCCATGAAGAGGAAAACAGACTACACAGATTGCAGAGCAAGAGTGAGCCCATTGCCCTCCCAAACCCTAGGCATGACATTTCTGCCTGGCCCTGGCTTGGCCATTCTGGAATGAATTGCTGGGACGGGGAGTAAGGGGTGTAGAAGAAATGGGTGGGCCAGAGTCAATGGCATGGGAGGAACTTCCCAGACAGGGAAACCACGCATCCCTCCAAGAGGTAGGGCATTGCTGGATAGATGGCCCACCAGTGGCTGCAGAGAGGGCAGGGGCAAAACCAAGCTGCCTTTTAGAAAAACAGGTGCATGATGGATTGGAGGATTGTAGAACTGGAGATACGTTGCACTCAATATGCCAGCAAATTTGGAAAACTCAGCAGTGGACACAGGACTGGAAAAGGTCAGTTTTCATTCCAGTCACAAAGAAAAGGCAATCCCAAAACTGCTCAAACTACCGCACAATTGTACTCATCTCACACTCTAGTAAAGTAATGCTCAAAATTCTCCAAGCCAGGCTTCAGCAATACGTGAACCAAGAACTTCCAGATGTTCAAGCTGGTTTTAGAAAAGGCAGAGGAACCAGAGATCAAATTGCCAATATCTGCTGGATCATAGAAACAGCTAGAGAGTTCCGGAAAAACATCTATTTCTGCCTTATTGACTACGCCAAAGCCTTTGACTGTGTGGATCACAATAAACTGTGGAAAATTCTGAAAGAGATGGGAATACCAGACCACCTGACCTGTCTCTTGAGAAACCTGTATGCAGTTCAGGAAGCAACAGTTAGAACTGGACATGGAACAACAGACTGGTTCCAAATAGGAAAAGGAGTCCGTCAAGGCTGTATATTCTCACCCTGCTTATTTAACTTCTATGCAGAGTACATCATGAGAAACGCTGGACTGGAAGAAGCACAAGCTGGAATCAAGATTGCCTGGAGAAATATCAATCACCTCAGATATGCAGATGACACCACCCTTATGGCAGAGAGTGAAGAGGAACTAAAAAGCCTCTTGATGAAAGTGAAAGAGGAGAGTGAAAAAGTTGGCTTAAAGCTCAACCTTCAGAAAACTAAGATCATGGCATCTGGTGCCAACACTTCATGGGAAATAGACGGGGAAATAGTGGAAGTAGTGTCAGACTTTATTTTTCTGGGCTCCAAAATCACTGCAGATGGTGATTGCAGCCATGAAATTAAAAGACGCTTACTCCTTGGAAGGAAAGTCATGACCAACCTAGATAGCATATTAAAAAGCAGAGACATTACTTTGCCAACAAAGGTCTGTCTAGTCAAAGCTATGGTTTTTCCAGTGGTCGTGTAAGGATGTGAGAGTTGGACTGTGAAGAAAGCTGAGCACTGAAGAATTGATGCTTTTGAACTGTGGTGTTGGAGAAGACTCTTGAGAGTCCCTTGGACTGCAAGGAGATCCACCCAGTCCATCCTGAAGGAGATAAGTCCTGGGTGTTCATTGGAAGGACTGATGCTGAAGCTGAAACTCCAATGCTTTGGCCACCTCATGCAAAGAGTTGACTCATTGGAAAAGACCCTGATGCTGAGAGGGATTGGGGGCAGGAGGAGAAGGGGACGACAGAGGATGAGATGGCTTGATGGCATCACCGACTCGATGGGCATGAGTTTGAGTAAACTCTGGGAGTTTGTGATGAACAGGGAGGCCTGGCATGCTGTGATTCATGGGGTCACAAAGAGTCGGACATGACTGAGCGACTGAACTGACTGAACTGACTGAGAACTGGAGATGGGGGCCAGCTGGAAAGCCAGCAGAGTTTTCCAGGTGAGCAGTGAACCTGAGGCTGTGGCCTTGATGAGCAGGGTAAGGAGGCAGAAAGTCTGTAGGAGACAGATTTGGACATGGGCCTGGAGAGGAAGTCAGAGGCAAAGACAACCCTAAGACTGTATGATTAATTGAAACTGAAAAGTTCGCAAATAAAGATGAGTGCATTCACTCGTTTGGGGGTATGTCATGTTTGCAATCAGGTTGTCTACCCAGCTAGATGGTAAACTCCACGAGCAGAGACCTCACCTGCTTTGTTCACTATAAGATCCACAATCACCACCCAGTGCCTGGCGTGCAGTAGGCACTCACTAGTTAAATGAACAAAAGAAGAGTGTCTACCCAACAGCCAAGTGCAGGTACCATTGTTCAGTCGCTTCAGTTGTGTCTGACTCTTTGCGACCCCATGGACTGTAGCCCACCAGGCTCCTCTGTCCATGGGCTTCTCTAGGAGTCCGTCTGTCCACATCTGCCTTCCCACTCAGCACAGAGGAGCCCCCGAGAGGTGCCCGCACCCCCACAGAAGTGACAGGAACCGAGGCAAAGCGGGCCTGGGAAGGTAAGAAAAACACACAGACGTGGCAGAGAGATAAACCAAACTGTCTAAGCAGCTAGCAGGGCATTCTCAAAAACATGAAGCTGCTGTCATTCTAAGAACATGCAGAACTTTGTAGTCAAAGAATGGCAAAAGTGGGAATGCTCAGAGAAGCAAAAGAAAACAATTTTACTGGAGGAAATCATGGAATCTGAAAATAGAACATTCTGGAATGGAATGGTTGCTGTCATTGTTCAGTCTTTAAGTTGTGCCCAGCTCTTTGCGACCCCATGGGCTGCAAAACATGAGGCTTCCCTGTCTTGTACTAACTCCCGGAGTTTGCGCAAAATCATGTCCACTGAGATTAATAGATATACACTATACATGTAAAATAGATAAACAATAAGTATGTATTGTATGTCACAGGGAACTATATTCAATATCATATAATAATCTACAATGGAAAATAAGCTGAAAAGAATATATATATTTATATTTATGTATACTTTTGTGTGTGTATATATAACTGAATCACTTGGCTGCCCATCTGAAATTAACACATTATAAGTCAACTATATTTCAATTTTTTAAAAAGCATAGAACATTCTGGAATAGAATGAAATTTGCTCAGGAATTCTCTGTGTGCAGCCAGCCTGCAGAGGGGTGACCTAGCTCTCCAGCTTCCTCTCCCACTGTGTGCCCTCCCACATCCACTGCGGACATCCTACACTCCCAATGCACTGACCTTCTTACCTTCCTTCATATCTCTGTGCTTGAGAAAACCTTCCCCCTTCTCTGTGAATCAGAAGCTTACTCATCCTTCCAGACTCACCTCCAACAGAGGCTGCCTCCTTTGGGGAGCCTTCCCTGATTCCCTAGGCCGAAAGAGTCAGTTCCTTGCTTTTCCTCCTTTGTTCAGTGTGATTTTTATGCAATTTCAAAATCAATATCATGTTATGTTGTAATGATTTGTTTATCCAAGTCCATCCTCCATTAGGATGTGGCTTTTCAAGGATAAGAATTATGCATTAAGACCAAAAAAAAATGGAACGGGAACTGTCTATGTGCTAGAAAGCAATGGTTATTTCTATTCTACAACCCTACAAAGCAAGCACAAGATTCACCTTTTACAGATGAGAAAACTGATGCTCTGAGTGTTCCAATAAATTTCCCAAAGTCACAAAGCTGATTAGCAGCAAGATGTAAGACTCCATAGTCAAGATGTAAGACTCCATAGTAAAGATGTAAGACTCCACCGTCAAGACTCTCTCCATTAGACCACACTGCCTCTTCTTTGCCTCTGTATTTTGTGGCACATATTTGGTACTCAGTAAATGTCCAGTAAGTGGATCAGTGTTAGGCCTATTAACTATAAGTACCTTGAGAGTAGGACAGTACCTACTACCTCAAATTCATCTCTGGAGCTAGCTCCAAGTTTCCACCTTCTAACCTCTCCATAAATACGAGATGGCTCAAACTGTGAATAAACAGATTTCATGCTACAACACCTATATAGTTGTTATGTGCTTGCTAGAAATAAGTGGACCTATTAGCAAAAAGAGTAGAAAGAGCAACTGTGCATTAAATACATTGAAAGGAAATCATCTTTCCTAACCCCACCACTAAGCTGCATAGTCAAAAAACAACCTTATCCTAAAGGCAAGCCACTCAGCATCTCATGCAGACATTTTTCAGGTATCAAATGCTGGCCAGCTTGTTAGGATATGGCTCTATTTCACATCAGGTGTTCATAGACTTTACTGGATTCAGATAGAGAGAAAATAACATTAGGTAGCACCCACCTTAATAATTTTTCATACTAAAGTCATGTTTCTTCAGTTCAATTTAGTTCAATCACTCAGTCGTGTCCAACCCTTTGCAACTCCATGGACTGCAGCACACCAGGCTTCCCTATCCATCACTAACTTCTGGAGCTTCCTCAAACTCATGTCCATCGAGTCGGTGGTGCCATCTAACCATCTCATCCTCTGTCATCCTCTTCTCCTCCTGCCTTCAATCTGTCCCAGCATCAGGGTCTTTTCCAATGATTCAGTTTTTCTCATTAGGTGGCCAGAGTATTGCAGCTTCAGCTTCAGCATTGGTCCATCCAATGAATATTCAGGACTGATTCCCTTAATGATTGACTGGTTTGATCTCCTTGCAGTTCAAGGGACTCTTAGAGTCTTCTCCAACACCACAGTTCAAAAATGTCAGTTCTTCAGGGCTCAGCTTTCTTTATGGTCCAATTCTCACATCCATTCATGACCACTGGAAAAATCATAGCTTTGACTAGGCTGACCTTTGTTGGCAAAGTAGTCTCTGCTTTTTAATATGCTGTCTAGGTTTGTCATAGCTTTTCTTCCAAGGAGCAAGTGTCTTTTAATTTCATGGCTGCAATCATCATCTGCAGTGATTTTGGAGCTCAAGAAAATGAGGTCTGTCACTCTTTCCATTGTTTCCTCATCTATTTGCCATGAAGTGATGGGACTGGCTACCATGGTCTTAGTTTTTTGAATGTTGACTTTTAAGCCAGCTTTTTCACTCTCCTTTCACTTTCATCAAGAAGCTCTTTAGTTCCTCTTCAATTTCTGCCATAAAGGAGTCATCTGCGTATCTGAGGTTATTGATATTTCTCCTGGCAATCTTGATTCCAGTTTTGCTTTGCTGGAGAAGGGAATGACACACCACTTCTGTATTGCTGCCTTGAGAACTCCATGAACAGTATGAAAAGGCCTGTTTCTTAGTTGTATTGTGTAAAACAGCAGAGTCTTTTCCCAGTTGCATGTGGGAGAGCATAATAAGAGTCCTTTTGGGAGGAAAATATTGGCACTAGCTGTGATCCTATCTGCTGGTTCCCGATGCTGAAGTTTATTTGCTGTCAGTTCAGTAAACACTTTTCCAGCTCCACCTTCTATCTCTCTGGAAAAGAATGTAAGCCCAACTCTTAAAATTCCAAAGCAAAATGGCAGCTTAGCTGCCATACACCTGTGTAGACTTTAGATATGAGATTTTTGTGCCAGGCAAATAGCCCAACTTCCCCCAGACACCATGATCAGTTTTTAGACAATTCAGTCATTTTAATTGCCTGAGATTCTACCCTGGCCTAACGTTCCAATAAGTCACCACTCTGAGAGCTCAGAGAAGCTGTTTAATAGTCACACATGGGGTTCATTCTGAATCTTCAGGTCCTATTTGTGTCTTAAGTTAGAAGATCAGAAGGCAAAATTCTTGGGTCATATTAACACGCAGAATTTATCCATTCATTCATTTAGCAGATAGCTGTTGCCTAACAAGAGTCAGAGAACAGACATGAGGTTACTGAGGCTGGGGGGAAGGGAAGGGGGAGGGATGGATTGGGAGTTAAGGGTTGGTAAATACAAACTATTACATTTAGAATGGATGAGCAACAAGTCCTACTGTATAGCATAGGGAATTATATCCCATCTCCTGGGATAAAGCATAATGGAAAAGCATATTAAAAAAGAATATATATATATGTGCATAACTGAACCACTTTGCTATATAGCAGAAATTAGCACAACACTGTAAATCAACTGTACCTCGATAATAATAATAATAAAAGAGCCAGACTGTCTAAGTTTACCTTCTAGCTTCTTAACTTACCAGCTCTGTGACCTTGGGCAATTTATTTAACTCCAGAGTTCCACCTCTATTCCTTCTCTGTTAAAGGTGGATAATATTAATAGCAGCCCCCACTCCAAAGGGTTATTTTGAGGCTCAAATGAATTATTAGATATAAGTGCTTGTAAGAGTTCCTGGCATTCCATAATTTTAGTTATTATTCTTGCTATTATTATTACCATAAGTCAGGCATGATGCCAGATGCTAGGGAGATAGGACTACACAAAGCACATACAGTTCCTGCCCTCAAGGAACTTGTATCTGGTGGGGAAGACGAACACTCCTTGATGACACTAGCCAGGGAGGGAGCAAACTACAGCAGCTGACCTAAGGTACAGGGTGCTCTGAAACCCTAGAGCCAGGGCCTGGCTTGGTCTGGTGGACAGAGGACAGCTTCCCTGATGGAAATGGAAAGGACGAGTGGAATTAACAAAATGGTGCGTGGACTTCAAGGAAGACTCTTCTAGGCAAATGGAACAGCATAGGCTAAGACATATGCTGAGTGAAAGGTCAGCCTGGCCCCAGGGCTGAGACGTTGCTGGCAGTAATTGTCCTGTATACAATTCTCTTGAGGTTGTTGAGGAGAATAGATGTATCTGAATCATGTTTTAACTTCCCAGGTGGCTCAGTGGTGAAGAATCAGTCTACCAAAGCAGATGTAGGAAATGCAGGTTCTATCCCTGGGATCAGGAAGATCCTGGAGAAGGGAATGGCAACCCACTCCAGAATTCTTGCCTGGAGAATTCCATGGACAGAGGAGCCCGGCGAGCTACAGTCCATGGGGTCACCAAAGAGTCCGACACGACTAATCATGCAAGTGCACAACGTCTTTTTAAGCTATAGCTTTAGAAAATAGTTTAGTTCCACTAATAATTTTTTACATTAGCTTTTTTTTGTCTCATTTCAACCAGACAATGAGAACTAGGTAAGCAACATGTGCTCCTTTCTAGTCTAACCACAAAAGTGGGGCTTAGTTTACTGAGAAACTGCAAGAATTAGGTCACCTCAGGTGCTTTGGAACATCTACCCCCTTACTCATTTTACGAAGTCTCTTTTCTTTTATTGGCCATTATTTTCTTTATTTTGAAATGTTTCAGAGCCCCTTGGAACTTTTTGGAAATTGGCAGGATATACATACTAAATATGTAAAATCAAATATGTAGGTTATGAACATGAGTTAGATAGAGACTGATTCAGGAGAGAGAATGTGGGTGAAAGTGTGGTGGGCCCCCGCCAGGAGGTAGAACATTGAAAGAGATTGTTCACAGTCTTCTACTGGAATTGCTTCTCCTGTGAAATTGCTAGTGCCCTACCTCGAAGGTGGGGGTGGGGAGATCATTGCGGAAGAGGGAGTGTCCAGCATAACCCATTTACCTTGACTCTCCTCATGGAATATGGCCAGATTTCAATATAAACAGTGTATTCATGCTTCGGAGCTTCTAGAAGAAAAGAATGTGTATGCCAAGCCTCCCAGATCTGTTTGGTTTGTCAGTTCTCTGGGGTTGCTTTTTCAAATAACTGATGCATTTGACTGTAAGACAAAGGAATGAAAAACACCAGTGAGTTTTGTTGCGGGGGCCCAGAAGCCCAGCCTCAGGGTTACAGCTTCGAGAACAGTCTGACAGTAGACTGCCTGGAAACAGCAGTGAGAACAGCAGACTTCTGTGGCCCCACTTCTTGCTTTTCCATCATCAATCCACACCTGCCCTTCTCTCTGCCACCAGGTCCCACAAGTATTCACTCCTATGACGCACCTCTTGTGATGCACACCAAGGTTGTAACTAAGGGCGGGCGGGAAGTAGGAAATCAAACCTGCCCGACCCTGCCCCAACTCTCTTCTGCCTTCTTTCCACCTCCCCAAAATGAACCTTTAAAAACAAACATGCCCCTCTAGCCCTCTTCCTGCTCAAGCCAAGGCAGATGTAAGTGTATTTGTCCAGCTTGAAGAGAACTGTGCTAAATGCCCCCCAGTGAAATAACACCCCAATATATAAGGGCAAGAGGACAGTAGGGAGAAGCAGACCGGAAGTATGCCGATACCTCTAACTTTTCTTCCAATCTGGAAGGGCAGAAAAAAGAGACCTCAGGCTGAAGTGGGAAAGCGTAAATTGATAGACTTGTCTTGGAAATAATGAGATTCATTCTAATAATGAGGAGGAACATTAGAACAGTGATTAAAATTCACAGAGAGAGCTTTCATATGTCCCATTGCAGAGAACCCTCAAAACACCCCTCAAGGAGGTGTGTTAGTATTGCAGGAAGGGGGACCCTTTCCTAGGTCCAAGAGTGGGCTCTTGTCTAACACTCAAAAATGAATGGTCCAGGAGACACACATGATTACAAAGCAAGAGACTTTAAGGGAAGAGGTGCCCGAGAGGAGAGTGGGAGGATAAGGGGAACCCAGGAGAACTGCTCTGCCATGTGGCTCACAGTCTTGGGGATTACGGTGACAGGATTAGTTCCCCACTTGTCTCTGGCCAATCCTTCTGATTGAAGGTCCTTCCTGGTGGTGCATGCCTTGCTTAGTCAAGATGGATGCCAGCAAGGAGGATTCTGGGAGCTTGGTAAGACATGTGTCCTCTCCTTCTGACCTTTCCCAAATTCTCCTTGGTGGTGGCTTGTTCCGTGCTTCTTACCAGAACCTCCTATCATAAAATAGTTCATGCAAATGGTTACTGCGGTGCTTGGCCAGTGTGGGTGGTTTTAGTCCAAGTTTCCCCTAACATTAGAACCATCTTTTTCAAGACAAAGAAAGGAATGGGGCTCAGGAAGACATAGTCCCACTGCTGGAAAGGAATCGACTGGAGGCTTTCATTTAGATCTTTGGGGTGTGTGTGCCTGCTAAGTCACTTCAGTCATGTCTGACTCTTAGTGAACCTATGGACCAAAGCCCGCCAGGCTCCTCTGTCCATGGGATTCTCCAGGCAAGAATACTGGAGTGGGATCTTCTCCTCCAGGGGATCTTCCAGACTCAGAGATCAAACTCTTGTCTGTTACCTGCAATGGCGGGGGGAGTCTTTACCACTAGTGCCACCTGGGAAGCCCCTAAATGATTGGTTCTCCCTGTCAAATCCATTGACATTTCAGAAATCAGTGAACAAAAATGGACTAGAATGGATCACATTAATTCAGATGACCATTGTACCTACTACTGTAGGCAAGAATCCCTTAGAAAAAATGGAGAGCCCTCATAGTCTGAAATGCAGCGCTTGGGTGCAATCTCAAAAATGACAGAATGATCTCTGTACATTTCCAAGGCAAACCATTCAATATCACACTAGTCCAAGTCTATGCCCCAACTAATAGTGTAGAAGAAGATGAAGTTGAATGGTTCTATGAAGATCTACAAGACCTTCTAGAACTAACACCTAAAAAAAAGATGTCCTTTTCATCATAGGGGACTGGAATGCAAAAGTAGGAAGTCAAAAGATACCTGGGGTAACAGGAAAGTTTTGCCTTGGAGTACAAAATGAAGCAGGGCAAAGGCTAACAGAGTTAGGGTCATAGCAACCACCCTCTTCCATCAATGTAAGAGATGACTCTACACATAGACATCAACAGACAGTGACAGAAATCAGATTGATTATATTCATTGCAGCCAAAGATGAAGAAGCTCTATACAGTCAGCAAAAACAAGACCGGGAGCTGATTGTGGTTCAGATTAGGAACTCCTTATTACAAAATTGAAACTTAAATTGAAGAAAGTAGGGAAAACCACTAGGCCATTCAGCTATGACCTAAATCAAGTCCCTTGCAATTATACAGTGGAAGTGACAAATAGACTCAAGGGATTAGATCTGATAGAGTGCCTGAAGAACCATGGATGGAGGTTCCTAACATTGTACAGGAGGTGGTGATCAAAACCATCCCCAAGAAAAGCAAATTCATAAAGGCAAAATGGTTGTCTGAGGAGGCATTACAAAGAGCTGAGAAAAGAAGAGAAACAAAACGCAAGAGAGAGAAGGAAAGAAAAACCCATTTGAATGCAGCGTTCCAAAGAATAGCAAGGAGAGATAAGAAAGGCTTCCTAAGTGAACAGTGCAAAAAATAGAGGAAAACTATAGAATGGGAAAGACTAGATATCTCTTAAAGAACATTAAAGATACCAAGGGAACATTTCATGCAAAGATGGGCACAATAAAGGACAGAAGGGGTATGGACCTAACAGAAGCAGAAAATATTAAGAAGAGGTGGCAAGAATACACAGAAGAACTGTACAAAAAAGGTCTTAATGAACCAGATAACCACAATGGTGTGATCACTCACCTAGAGCCAGACATCTTGGAGTGTGAAGTCAAGTGGGCCTTAGGAAATGTCATTATGAACGAAGAGAGTGAAGGTGATAGAATTTCAGCTGAGTTATTTCAAATCCTAAAAGATGATCCTGTTAAAATGCTGCACTCAGTATACCAGCAAATTTGGAAAACTCAGCAGTGGCCACAGAACTGGAAAAGGTCGGTTTTAATTCCAATCCCAAAGAAAGACAATGCCAAAGAGTATTCAAGTTACCACACAATTGCACTCATCTCACACACTAGCAAAATAATGATCAAAATTCTCTAAATAGGGCTTCAACATTATGTGAACCGTGAACTTTCAGATGTTCAAGCTGAATTTAGAAAAGGCAGAGGAACCAGAGATCAAATTGCCAACATCCGTTGTGTCATCGAAAGAGCAAGAGAGTTCCAGGAAAACATCTTTTTCTGCTTCATTGACTACTCTAAACCTTTGACTGTGTGGATCACAATAAACTATGGAAAATTCTTAAAGAGATATGAATACCACACCACTTTATCTGCCTCCTGAGAAACCTGTATTCAGGTCAAGAAGCAACAATTAGAAACAGACATGGACCAACAGACTGGTTCCAAATTGGTAAAAGAGTATATCAAGGCTGTATACTGTCAATTTGCTTATTTAACTTATACACAGAGTACATCATGAGAAATGCCAGGCTGGATGAATCACAACCTAGAATCAAGATTGCTGGGAGAAATATCAATAACTTCAGATATGTAGATGACACCATCGTTATGGCAGAAAGTGAAGAGGAACTAAAGAGCCTCTTGATGAAAGTGAAAGAGGAGAGTGAAAAAGCTGGCTTAAGATTCAGCATTCAAAAAACAAAGATCATGCCATCCAATCCCATCACTTCATGGTAAATAGATGGGGAAACAACGGACACAGTGACAGACTTCATTTTCTTGGGCTCCAAAATCACTGTAGATGATGACTGCAGCCATGAAATTAAAATACACTTGCTCCTTGGAAGAAAAGCTATGACAAACCTAGATAGCATATTAAAAAGCAGAGACATTACTTTCCCGGCAAATGTCTGTCCAGTGAAAGCTATGGGTTTTCCAGTAGTCGTATGGATGTGAGAGTTGTACCATAAAGAAGGCTGAGCGCTGAAGAATTGACGCTTTTGAACTTGGTGTTGGAGAAGACTCTTGAGAGTCCCTTGGAATGCAAGGAGATCAAACCAGTCAGTCTTAAAAGAAATCAGTCCTGAATATTCATTGGAAGGACTAATGCTAAAGCTGAAGCTCTAATACTTTGCCTCCTGATGCAAAGAGCCAACTGATTGAAAAGAACCTGATGCTGGGACAGACTGAAGGCAGGAGAAGGGGACGACAGAGGATGAGATGGTTGGATGGCATCACCGATTCAGTGGATCTGAGTTTGAGCAGGTTCTGGGAGTGGTGACAGACGGGGACACTTGGTGTGCTGCAGTCCATGGGGTCACCAGGGGTTGGACACAACTGAGTGACTGAACAGCAATCAAAGCCAGGACTCATCTCAGGAAACCATCAAAGCTACATTTGAGGTAAGGCTGCCATGTGGCAGACTTGCAAGTAATATTATCTTAACTCAGTCTGCCTATTCCACACACTCCGGACACTCTCATCTTTATTTCAGAGAGGGAACAGTCCTGTGAAAGGGAATTTTGATTCAAATCCACAGAGGAGAAAATGGAGATTGGGAAAAGTTAAGCGAGTTGCTTCAAGTTGGGTCACAGAGCTAGAAGTAGAGGACCTGGAATTCAACCCCAAGTGGGTCTGATGCCAAAGTGCTGAAGCAGGAATAGGCAGCAAAGGTAGAATGTAGCCTAGGGTAGGTGTGGAGCCAAGGACAGAAACATATAGCTTAAGCAAAAGCCTCCAGTAGAAATATCAGTATGCCATCTTCTAGCTGTGTGTCCTTGGTCAAGTCAAACCTCTCCAATTCATCATCCGCAAAATGAAGAAAAGAGGATTGTAATGTGGATTAAGTAAAATACAGTGTGTGTTTATGGTACGCATACTCTAAAACTCGACACGGGGCACGGAGGTTTCCAGGGGTCAGTGGGCCACTGTCCACAGAAAAAAATACAGCAAAAGTACAGAAAGCTGCAGACAACTGCCCTTTGTAATGGAGGAATATCGACTGAAGTGAACTGGATGCTTCAGTCCTGGGTCTCCTCAAACACCTTGGCCCTGCGGTTCAATGGGGGTTTCGGGGTCAGGAGGAGCTCCAGGGCTGCAGGCAGACAACAATTCCTGAACCAAGTGCTAAGCGCTGAGGGTGAGACAGAGGGGCCTTCCCCCTCCCCTGGGAACACGAGCTGCCTGCACTTCCAACAGCTGCTTACCCTTTCCAAGTGCTGACCTCTCAGCCTGCCCCTTATAACTCACTTGCACAAATTCTCTGATTCCCAAGTGTGTGTGTGCTGTCGTGCCCAACTCTTTGCAACCTGCTGAACTGTAGCCGGCCAGGCTCCTCTGTCCATGGAATTTTCCAGGCAAGACTACTTGAGTGGGGTGCCATTTTCTTCTCCAGAAGATCTTCCCCACCCAGGGATCGAACCCACGTCTCCCACGTCTCCTGCACTGGCAGGCAGATTATTTACCACTGAGCCACCTGGGAAGCCCTTTTCCCACATCCACTTATTTTCCCTATGAATCCACCTGAAGATTCTGATGCATCAGGAATGAACTCACCCCCTCAACAAAATATCTCTTGAGCACCTACTGTGTGTGGGAGAAATAGAAGAAGGAGGGGCATGTGACACACGCTGAAACTCACAGAGGACTTACATTCTCTGAAGCGACAGAGCACCAAACGCAGCTCTGACCCAGCTCATCTGGGTCATCTCTTTGCAAAAGCGTAAACAATCCTTCCCTTGGGCTTGCATATTTTACATCTGGACTGACTTGATTATTTTCCCTGGCTTTTCTTTGGTCATCAACATTCTCAACTTTCCTAAAGTCTAAATTAAGCCCCTTTCAAAGACGACATTGTTTACCTACTTCATTTTAGGGATTAGAGAGCTCTCAGGTTACTGCCCGCCCCCAAAATTTGGTACCTTTTTAGTATCAACATAAATACATAGAATTAAATCACATTGGTCAAAACAGTTTAACAAAGTGCATTCTATCCTGTAGGTAACTTTGTTCTTGCATTCTTCTGCTTCTTTGGATAAATTCAAAACAGGATACTCAAAATTCAATTAGGGGTTTTCATTGAGAAAAGGCCTTGCAAAGTTCAAGCCGTACAGAATGCAGCTTCAGGAGTGGTGTACTATTTGATTTTAACAGCGGTGAGTTTTGTTCCCTTGAGAATACATCTTGTACCATGTCTACTGTGCCTTCTAAGTAAATGAAAAAGGAGGAGGAAAAAAGAATAAGCAAAAATATTCTCTTCCAGAATTAGGCAAGCTAGAACATTCCAAAATGGCCACAGATCCTTCAGCGTTTCGCCAGGGGCTGGTATCTGGACCCAGGCTCCAGCACTCCACGTGTGAACAAGTGGCCTCCTTACCAGCACCAGCTCAGATCATTCTTACGGTTGCCCTTCCAGGCACCGGAGCAAATGCACTGTCATCCTTATTCTCAAGTTCACTGCAGACGTTCGGATCATCTCCCTCAAGAGCTGCTCTCAACACAGACCTTCAGAGTCCAGCTTCCCCAGTGTGATCCTCGCCAGCTCTCCTCTCCTCTCATTCCCTTCCCAGGGTTACTCAAATTTTGGTCCAGCTACACTGGGGAAAAAGTGGAAACAGTGACAGATTTTATTTTCTTGGGCTCCAAAATCACTACGGATGGTGGCTGCAGCCATGAAATTAAAAGATGCTTGCTCCTTGGAAGGAAAGCTATAACAAACCTAGACAGTGTATTAAAAAGCAGAGACATCACTTTGCCAACAAAGGTCTATAGAGGCAAGGCTACAGTTTTTCCAGTAATTATATATGGATGTGAGAGTTGGACCATAAGGAAGGCTGAGTGCTGAAGAATTGATACTTTTGAATTACGGTGCTGAAGACTCTTGAGAGCCCCTTGTACTACAAGGAGATCAAACAAGTCCATCCTAAAAGAAATGAACCCTGAATATTCATGGGAAGGACTGATGCTGAAGCTGAAGCTCCAATACTTTGGCTCATTGGAAAAGACCCTGATGCCAGGAAGGATTGAAGGCAAAAGAAGAAGGGGTGGCAGAGGATGAGACGGTTGGATGGCATCACCGACTTAATGGACTTGAGTCTGAGCAAACTGGGAGATAGTGAAGGACAAGCAAGCCTGGCGTGCGGCAGCCCACGGGGTTGCAAAGAGTCTGATGTGACTTAGCGACTCAACAGCAACACTCTTCAGCATTTCTTGACCCCAGACCAAGTTGTGCTGCTTCTGATCCTTGCTCTCGATCTTCTGTCTGCAGCATCCTTCTTCCACGTTTCTGGTCATTGAGCCTATAACATCCTATCCATCCTTCAGTAGCCATCTCAGTGAGCTGTTCTTTATGAAAGCACTTGGAATTTCCCCAACCTGATGAGATTTCTACATCTGTGTCACGCCACACCTCCCACAGCATTTTTGCCTTCTTATATCTCATTTCTGATTCTGGCTATGAGAGGTATTGTAATCTCCGTAGAGTAGAACTTGTGTCCATCCAAATGTTTAACCCCGAGATGCTGGCCCGTGCTAGAGGCTGTCCTATGAAGTCAGATATCCTGCTACAACACATCTTTCCTTCTAGAACATATACAAGTATTTTCTCCCTTCTTTGTTCCTGTGGGAAAACGGAAGACCTCAGCAGTGCTAAAGGAGTTAATTCGATAGCCTTGGAGAGGGCAGCCTGGAGAACCGAGGGTGCCTGGAATCTGTTAGAGCCTCAGGGTAAGCTGCTGGCCATCCAGATGTCCCTACATCTTTACAGAGAGCGGAGTCGCTGAGGCATATGGTTCTGCTGGTGCTCAGTGAACGCAATAGTTTCAAGATGGTCACATCTGGGTCTCTTGGCTGCACCAGGAATTTGCAATCCCTGCAGCTTCCAGGCGTTTTGACCAGAAACAGAACTGGGGGAAGTGATTTAATGCCACGCTTTGCTGAGAAATTCTACCAACCGTAATGCCTAAGAACAGATACACAGTAAGACACTGAAACCAGAATAACCTTGAAAACCAAGCCTAGAACACTGCCTAGACTAATCAGAGGAGAAAGAAAATATGGCTCTGCCTGGATACAACGTGTTTATTTTCTAGAATATCTTCAAATCCCCAAATATCCTTGGGTACAGAGGATGGTAATCTGAACAGGAATATAGAAAACCCAGTTTCCAGCTTGGGACCTTACATGAAACAGCTAGGCATGAGTGCATGTGTGCATGCATGCTCAGTTGCTTAGTCTTGTCCGACTCTTTGTGACCCCTTGGACCATAGTTCACTATGTCCATGAAATTTTCCAGGCAAGAATTTTGGAGTGGGTTTCCATTTCCATCTCTAGGGGATCTTCCTAACCCAGGGATTGAACCTGTGTCTCCTGGGTCTCTTGGGCTTCCCTTGTAGCTCAGCTGGTAAAGAATCCCCCTGCAATGAAGGAGACCCCGGTTCGATTCCTGGGTCGGGAAGATCCACTGGAGAAGGGAACGGCTACCCACTCCAGTATTCTGGCCTGGAGAATTCCATGGACTGTATATTCCATGGGGTCGCAAAGAGTTGGACATGAGTGAGTGACTTTCACTTTCACTTTTCTCCTGGGTCTCCTGCATTGGTAGGCGAATTCTATACCACTGAGCCATCTGGAAAGCCCCAAACTTGGGTAAATGGGCCTCCCAGGGGCCCATTTTCCTAGTTCTAAATTCTAATGACACAAGATAAAATTTGGAAATGCTACAGTTTATGTCAGTTATATTGCCAACTCTCATGGGGCCTGACATTGTCTCCTCCTGGCCACTCATTCCTCAAGTATTTCCTTCCTTTGGCTTTTTCCTTGTATCTAATACAAGTGGTTTGTATCTTATCAGTTTGCTAGAACCCTCTGGGGTTGTGACTGTCGACCCCATAAATTCTGTGCCCAGTTACAAACCCACTGAGAACCCTCATCCTTTTTGGGACTCTTCAGATTCATAGTCAGTACAATGAAGCTGTTTCTGTGTTTCAAAGGTACAAGAAGAGCAGGGATTCCATTCCCAGAAATCCCATATAAGTGAAAAAGTCCCACCACCCTTTATTCTGAATAACAAAATAACAAGGAAGCTCGGTCCCAGGAAGACACTTTTCACAGGCATCTAACAAAGGGGTAAAAATCCACCTGATTAAATAATGTCTCACTTACACATGAAATGTTACCATGAAACAAAGTTAAGATTTCACAACCTCAGGGCACAGATGATACTACGTTTTCCAAAGTTCCACCTTGATAAATTCCATTACAGGGATGTATTTAACTTTTAAATGAAACAAATGTTAGAGAGGTGTCAACAAATAACTAGAAGAAAAAAAAAAGTACAGGATTCACAAGAGAGATGTTTTCTTAAAGAAGCAATTGCTTTATTCCAGCTTTCAAATGTTTCTTTTAAAAAAAAAGACAAGCACTAACATTTTTTCAAGGTCTAGTTACCTGCTCAATCTTGTGGTAATTGCTTTTGGTATGTCATGCTATTTAATAGCCGCAAGAACTGTATTTCAAACCCCATTTTGAAGTTGGAGAAACTAAAACTAAAATTAACATTCAAACCCATGCCTATCTAACTTCAGAATCACTGTTCTGTTTTCCACACCGTATGATAAGTCCAAAGTGTAACCTTGAGAGATCTCGGTTTTCAACCAAGCTTCCTCCTTCATTAATGTTCACCCTTGCTCCAGGCATGGCTATTTTTACACCATCATGGAGGGAGCTCTGTCCTGAGTCTAGCATCCTGCTTGGAGGACTTTCTTTTACATTTGTTGATAACTCATTTCAAGGGCTAAAAGCCTTTATGATAAACAGGCATTTTTATAAAACCTAAATCCCCTTTGGTTCAAATTCAACTATTTCTTTCCTCCCAGGTGTAATTCATTTATACATTCATTCCTATCTGCTCCAAACATACTTTCCAACCTTAAATTTTACTGCTCCCTCTCATGAATGTTTTAATTAAGATTCTTTGGTCTTAAAATAACAAAAGAAACTCAAACTAGCTTCAGTGAAAAAGGGAAATGGCCCTCAGTACACAAAAGCAGGAATTGGTCAAACTTACAGAAGGTTCTGGATCCAGGCTGCGGAGTTAGCTAACTGTCTCCATTCTTTAGCTCTTCTTTCTTTCTATGCCTCTACTTCATTCTTCCATGTTTCTGCAGACCACCACTCCCACTCCCAAGTCCCCATAAGCAGAAAAAAGTCAAAATATCCCTTGGACCAAGTTTTGTCTTCCAGAAATGAGGTTCTAAATGGCTCAGCATGATTTCCATCAACTGTGTCTAGGTAAGCGGACCTGTTCGGATGGAGCATCTTCAGAACAATGAGTGCTGGGCCCTCAGGCGGTCCAAGAAACTACCAGGAGCCACTCTGCTATGAGGTGACAGAGGGGTGCAGTTCAAAGGGTCATTCTTTCAAATCATGCCCTCTCTCGTGTCCTCTGTGCTGTGGACAATGTAAAGAGCTCACTCAGCCTGCAGGGCCCCCACCTCTCTCCACCCCTCGCACCCCACCCACCACACCAGAATCCAGCCCTTGCAACCCTCCAGCTCCAATTACTGCAGCCTTGCAACTTCATCATTTTTCCCTTGGCTCTTTCCTCTTCTCTACAAGGCTGAAGGTTCTTTGAGAACTGAGTGCCAGTCTGACTCACCTCTGAGTGCCCATAAAATTCAGTAAAAATATTTAATGGATGCAAGATGTACAAGTAAATCATTTCTCAGGGAAGAAGATGTTTTGTCTTCTGTTAAAAAAGAGAGAGAGTTTTTATTTTACTTTTCAGCTTAATTGCTTTCTCTTTCCTGAGATAAACATATTCTTTCCCCTTTAACTGTCTCTCTTGAGCTCAATTTTAAAGCAGTGTGATTATTTTCTGTGAAACTGAAGTGGCCTTATATTGTCCAAGTGGTTAGTCCTGGAGAAAAAATAAAAGATAGTGGGTATTTGGAGGAGACTTTTATAAAGGGAGCATTCATGAAACTGTGGACAGAGATTTAGGAACCCTCAGAGACTGAGGGTTTCCCTGGTGGCTCAGATGGTAAAGAATCTGCCTGCAAGGCAAGAAACCCGGATTCAGTCCCTTAGTTAGGAAGATCCCTGGAGGAGGGAACGGTTACCCACTCCAGTATTCTTCCCTGGAGAATCCATGGACAGAGGGCCCTGCGTCTACAGTCCATGGGATTTTGAAGAATCAGACATGGCTGAGAGACTTTCACACACGAGGGATAGTGTAGTGCTCCTGGGCTTGTCTGAGTGGGAAACCTTTGTTTTCCCATGCCCCGGAGGCCCCAGGGATGAAGCCGCTCCCAGAGGAGACTGCTGCGTAGTGAGAACCGAGAGGAGGTGGGTGTCCAGCGAGAACTGCCTGCCAGGAGCCCTCAGAGGGTGACGCCAGCTGCCGGTGACCCACCAGAGAGGAAACCAGAGGAACACATACCCTGATCCTAGCCTCCTCCTTCCCTCTGATCCCCTGCCAAAACTCGCCAGTGAGCGAAACCAAACCGGAAGACAGAGGACAGAGCACACACACAGGTCGGCTCTGAAGGCGAACGGAGCAGGTGCGAGATTAGATCTGGAGGGGAAGCCGGCCCGCTCCAACTTCCTCATGGATGCACGCTCCCGTGAGCCACGGTCAGCGAGCTGGTGCAGCCCCTCATCTCAGCCATGGAGGAGAGATCAGTATGCTTCACGTGGGAGCTGGACTCACGTCAAATTCTAGGAGGAGCTTCCCTGGTGGTACAGCTGTAAAGAATCTGCCTGCAACGCAGGAGATGCAGGTTCGACCCCTGGGTGGGGAAGATCCCCCGGAGAAGGAAATGGCAACCCACCCCAGTATTCTCGCCTGGGAAATCCCATGGTCAGGGGACCCTGGCGGCCTACAGTCCATGGGGTCGCAAGAGTTGGGCATGATTTGGCAACAACAACTTCTAGGGACTCCCATGTCCTTATTCAACCAGCCTGATTATGAAATGTGAATTGTGTGTCACAACTACAAGAGGTCAAGGGCAGCGGTGCCTATGACCCCACACTGTAACGTGTATCACATGTTCAGCCTCCAAGTCACAGCGGAACCTCGGGGTAAAGTGAGGGCCGGGAGACCTGGGTTCACGTCCTGGCTCCACAGCTTACCCCCAGGGAGGTGACTCGGGACAGGTCTCTCCACCTGCCTAGGACTCGGTGATCTTCCATCACCGAGAAAGAAGAGCGGGGGGAGGAATGGACTGGGAGTTTGGGTTAGCAGATGCAGACTGTTACATATACAAGATGGGTAAGCAACAAGGACCTACTGCATAGCACAGAGAACTATATTCAGTATCCATGTACACCCATGGCTGATTCAGGTCAATGTATGGCAAAAACCACTACAATATTGTAAAGTAATTAGCCTCCAATTAAAATGAATAAATTACAAAATAAAAATAGTAATCTTCAATGATAAAAAAAGAAAAATAATCTGAAATGATATATACCAACTGTTTACAATCTCTGCATGCAGCATTTGGTGTGTGCATTTTAATTATTTTTCTTATCTGTATTTACTATTTTTTTCTAGCTACATCAAAAAGATTTTCAAATTCTTAAATTGCTTTTTTCTATTTTTATGATAATTAATAAATGATTGAAACTTTTAAAAATATATCCTATGATAAACCATGATGGAAAAGAATATGAAAAAGAAAATATATATATATATGCATATAATTGAGTCACTTTGCTATATAGCAGAAATTAGTACAGTGTTGTAAATCAACTATACTTCAATAAAACAGATTAAAAATAGAAGACTGTCATGCTGCTTCCAACTCCATCGTCCTGTGTTTCTAAGTCCTGGTCTCCTTTGCTTCAAAAGGAAACCAGGCTTCACCACGTGGATAGTGACAGTAAGGTATCACAGCATCCTTCCATGCCCTCTGTTAGTACCAGAACTCTAGAATGAGAGAGTTTTTATGCTCGGGGTGATGGTCTTTCCCATCACTTCTTCACTCACTCAAATACAGTAGTTTGCCTGTTGAAGTGAGGTGCAGTACCAGACACTCAGTCGTGTGTCTTTGCGACCCCGTGGACTGCAGCCCTCCAAGCTCCTCTGTCCATGGGATTCTCCAGGCAAGAATGCTGGAGTGGGTCACCATGCCCTCCTCCAGGGGATCTTCCTGACCTGCCAAGATTTAATGTTTTTTAGTATTTATTTACTTATTTATTTTTGGCTGCCTGGGGTCTTAGTTGCAGCACGTAGATTTTTCATTGCAGCAGATGGGCTTCTCTCTAGTTGTGGCATACAGGATTGCAGTGCACAGGCTTAGTTGCCTTATAGCTTGTGAGATCTTAGTTCCCCAACCAGGGATCGAACCTACGTCCCCTGCTTTAGAAGGCAAATTCTTAACCACTGGACTGCTAGGAAAGTCCTTCAATTTCTTTGATTTTTGATCCTTTATTTTGATTCTTTCTCCCAATTTCTCTGAGTGAACCACTAAAAGGAGAACAATGAACAAGGCCAACAGAGTAAAAAGTAATTGATTCTCAGGGGTGTGTTCATTGTTTTGGATGTTTCAGCACTTTTAAGCCTCACAGTAACCCATTAAGATGGGCTCAGTTTTATCCCCATTTCACCCACAAGGAAACTGAGACTCAGAGATGGTTACTTGCCCAAAGCTAGTGTTTGAACCACAGCTTAAACCTTGCTCTTGCTGAATTTAAAGCCCACACTGTTTCTCCTTCGTGACTCTGCACGTGTGCTTGATTTAGATATTCCTGGAACTAATTCTTGAACTTTAGCCTTTGTCTTGCCTGTCAGGACATCCCAGTAACTTAAAAAACCTGCATCAGTTCCAAACCGCTACCTGCTCCAAGCCCCAGGGGAGCCTCCTCCTGCCTCCCCAGGGGCTCAGGCCCCACCCATCCTGTGTGCGTGGTTTGCACAACACACAGACAAGTGGATAGCTGGGCCTGGACACAGCCCTTCAGGTCTTAAAAGGGTTTTACTGGCTTTTTATTGGCATTTCCTCCCTAAACCTCAGTGCAGTAATTCACCCTTCTGATCCCCAGGGTACAGATTAGCACATGGAAGGAAGCCTAGAAAGGTTGTGACTTGCCCTTTTGTCAGAAGGTGAGGTGGTAGCCAAGCCTCCCATCAGCTTCTCCTCCCTCCCCTCCTTCCTTGTCTTTATATGTTGAAATGTTATATGTTATCTTATATAGGTTGAAATATGCCGACACTGGGATGGAAATGTAGCTTGAGTGGGAAAACTAAGGCAAAAGGAAGGCAAGGTAAAGTAGGCAAGCACAGAAGACATCACTGAAAAGTGCTGGGTGATTCTTCAATAGGAAATAGCTAAGAAGGGAGACTAGAGAGTCTTTCAATGAAATAATCTGGAATCAACACGGGAGGAGCAGCTCAGTTGCCTGGGCCGATCACTCAGACTTCAGAGTACAGAGTGAAGTCAACAGCAACTGTGGACTCTGACAGTACAAGGGCTGGAATGGTTCAAAGCACAAGACTCTTAACTCAAACATTTCTTGATTGAAAACTAAGCCATTAAGTATCCCCTGGCATGGCATATTTTATATGCCAAGTATCTTCCACTTTGATACCTACCTGCATGACCGTGATATCCCACTGGCCCTCCTTATTCCTGAGAATCTCTGCTAGGATGTCTCACGCATCCCCAGCCAGCCTGCTGGCCTCAGTGTCCACAGTGATGTTCCTCTCTACTGTCCACGAAGTCCCCAAGAGAAGTTTTTCCTACCCCTGCCCATCTTGAGAACATCAGGGTCCATGCCAAGGGGCTGCGGCTGGAGGCGCCCAAAGCCTCTAGTCTTCTAGGCGCCAGACTGCATGTCCTCATTGACATTATCCTGCATTTTGTCACCCAAGTCCCAGAGGAAGTCTGCTTGGATCACAGTCTCATCAAGGCTGTCTTGAATAGCTTCCGTTGGCTTTTATGTCTACTGGCAAACTATGATACCAAGATCCTGTCTGCAAAAACTTACTGAAGAATGCAAGAAGATTCTGGAGACTTTCCAAGAAGAAGGCATTTCTTCAAGGCATTCCACATGTTTATTTAACAAATGTTTATTTAATAACAACTGTATTCTGGCCCTTAGCACATGTTACCCTGAAGAATGCAGAAGTTAAGAATGCAAAACCCACATATCTCAATTTTTTTCTCCCCCTTAATGCATTAAATAGCTAGCTTCAAACACTCCTAGATGTAGTACCAGTTCATGATGGATGCATTGATTTTCAGCTGAAGAAACATTCCCCTCAGGAGAAAGGGAAAGGTATATACTAAAGATGAATAACAGGCAATTCTAACAAAAAGTTGTGCCCCTTTTCCAGCCTCAAAGCCTCTCCCACCCTCATAGGACTGAAATCACATTTCCCCAAACCAAAGTCCACCTTCAAAGGGAGACTTTAGCTCCCCATTCATAAATAGAAAATAATGCAAAATCAACGAGAACTGGGGCACAGGCAACAAAACAGAATTCCTTCTTGCTCTTGCTCTCCATGAGAAATATTTAAGAAAATTCCACCTCTTTCAGAGGAAGCAGGGGGTTCCAGAAGCATATGTGATCACCCAAGCTCAGCCCTCCGAGGTCATGCAGCACACCCAGGTCTTTACAGAGAGGAATGCTAGAAAGAGCCAAAAAGGCTTGAGTAGCCTCTCCTAGTCACGCGTCCTTTTAGATGACTCTCGGTGTTTCCAGGATGCTGACAGTGGTCTTTATTTCCCCGTACTCTGAGAGATTTTCAGGAGTGGCTGCGGTCCACCTGAAATAGAACCCCATCTTCTCATCCCACAACATAAAGTCCACATAGAGCCATCAGAAGTGAGGGTGATGATGCACCGCCACTATCAAATGAGAACACAGGCTCCTCCTCTGATCTCTCTGGGTTCTGACCTCATACACCGTGACATCATAAAACAAGTCTGGCCTACACAAGGGTCTTATCACCCAAAGCTAAATCATTACAGGCCTTTGGATTTTTTAGAATAATGTAACTCAAATTTCCCTTCAATTCTTAAATACATTTCAGATTGCCATTGTTACTTTCCTGATAGTGTGCTACTGGGAAGTCAATTGTAGAGACAGTGGGGTGGAGGCAATTTTTTCAGCCCCCCTCCAAAATAAAACACATCAGGGCAAAAGGGAGCAGGCTTTGGAGTTAGACAGATGTGTATTCAACCCTAGGTCACTCTCTAGCTGATGATCTTCAACAGTTTGTTTAGCTTTTCTATCACTCTGTTACCGATACCTATTTCACTGACAAACAGCAAGGACTAAATACATTTTAGTAGTTCAAGTAGACAGAGAAGGAGTAATAGTAGTAGAGAATCAACAGAAGCAGCTTACACTAGTAGTGGTAATTATCATTATCATTAACCTTACAAGACAGACAATGTCTAGAAGACATGAGATTTAAATGCAAAAGAAAAGCTGTATTTACCCTTAAATTTTCCAGGCTACATCCTGGAGAAGGAGGGAAATGATTCACCCAAGATTATACAGCCCAGAGTTGCATGGTGAAGATTTGAATTCAGGACTGTCTGACTCCAAAGCAAATATAGGTGCTGGCAAGTAATAAAGGTGTAGAACTAAGGGCATAGTAATGGAAAGATAGTATAGGACAGCACTCAGATCAGCTCAGGTATCAGTCTAGTTGAGTTCAGATCCTAACTCTGCCATGAACTAGATGTGTAACTTTGTGGAAATTATTTAGTGTCTCTAAGCATCCATTTTTTTTCACCCCTAAAATCAGCTAAGTGACGGCTATGGACTGAATGCATCTGTTTGTTCCAAATTTATATGTTGAATTTCAAGTTTCCCATGTGATTATATTTGGAGTAAGGAAATAACAAGGCTAAATGAAGCCACAGGGGTGGGGCCCTGCTCCAATAGGATAAGCGTCTGTGTGAGAAGAGGTTCTGAGCTGAGCTAGCAGCATTCTCTCCCACATGTCCTCTCTGTCTCTCTCTGTGTCTGTCTGTGTATGTGTGGTTCTCCGTCTCTGCCTCTCCCTCCCTCTCTCCCTCTCCCATCTTCTCGCTCCCTCTCCTCCCACCCATGTGAAGAATCAGAGAGATGGCCGCTGCCTACAAGCTGAGAGACGAGGACTCAGAATGAAACCTACCTTGATGGCACCTTGATCTTGGACTTCCAGCCTCCAGAACTCTTAGAAATAAATTTCTGTTATTCAGGCCACCCAGCATGAAGTATTTTGTTATGACAATCCTAACAAATTGATACACTAACACATTACTCAAAGAACTTCTAAGATAATTAAACAAGATCTCCTAAAGTGTTTTTCACCATGAGTTGACACATAGAAAGTATACAACAAATGGCATATATTATAATCACCTCATGAGAAATAAGGTGGAGCAGCCAATCTGGTGCCTGCTAAAATAATGGTTCCATCAGGCACAAAAAGTCAGTGTGGAGTTGTGAGGGAGTGACAAGCTCTGTAGCCAAGGGACTTGTAGGAAATATAGAGGAGGTGGGGGAATGGGACGGCGTGAACAACCCAGTTACCCCTGGAGAGGGAAATCAGTGGGTCCAGGCTGGAAGGCCCAGCTTGTTTAACCCAGGACTGCTGAGCACACTGTGGTCAGAGAGAGAATCCTAATTGTGATCCAGGTAAGAAAGCAGAGGTCAAAACAAGAGGTCTTTGTAGGAGCTTAAGTGGAAAAACAGGACAAGGAGACGGACGACAGGAAGATGAGGAACGAGGCAGAGCACAGAGTGTGAGGCAGATTGGGGGAGTTGTAAACCATTCAGCCCAGAGGCTCTGGCCCCTGTGGGTGTTTGAGAGCTGCATTTCCACACATGCCCACTCTGCGGTGAAGGGAAGGGCTGACAGCTTAAAGACAGTGAGCCGGACAAGGCAGGGAAGGATCTGGTCACCAGCAGTGCAGGTCAGAAGCACACACTTCCCAGCCTACATCACTGGGAATGATCTGTGGGCACCAGAAAAAAGGGCATTAGAGACGAGCATCAGCTGCTTAGATGGGAAAGCTAGTCGTTCAAGGTCAGAGAGCAGGAGTCATTCCAGGGAAAGAAAGGATTTGGGAGAAGCCAAGCTGTTAGCTTTTGACTTGTTTCTATTAATTGCTCCCTCCAGGCTTCTGTGATCAGGCAAAAGAGGGTTCTTCTACTTAGCTACTCAATACATCTCTACTGAATAACTTCTCTGTGCTACAGACACCAATATAAGCACTGAAGATACCACAATAAAAAGACAGACATAAAATACTTTATTTCAAAGAGGAAACGCAGATAATAAATAAGCAAACAGAAAGATAAAATCATTTCACATGGGGAAAAGCATTGTAAAGCCAATTAAGCAAGGGAATCTTAGAGAAAGTGATGAAATGGGTAGCAAGATAACTTTAGACAAAATAAGGAAAAGTTGTCTGAGAAGAAGATAATGGAGTTGAACCCAAATGACCACAAGCACATAGCCTTCCCTCTAAAATGCTCAAAATTAAGGTCAGGAAATGAAGCAGAAAGTAGCACCTCTGTGGCATTTCTTCCCTTCTTAGATTTTCTCCCAGCCTGAACATCCATTTGGAAACCATCCATTTGTCTTTTTATCCATTCAACATGTATTGAGTATCTACACATGCCAGGTACTGTGTTTGGCACAGGGAATGTAATATAGGCACTGACATCTGACCACAGACCAACGGTGAGGGAGTGAATGAATCCAAATTTTAGACAAGAACAGGATTCAGCACTTACTGTTGACTCCATTTGGATCAAAATTAAACCAGGGGGACATGTGCACATGTGTGTTATGTGTGTGTTTATCCAGATAAACGTGTGCCTGGCAGCATATGAGTCCACAGTCAATAAAGCAAAGTCTGCACATATATTTGGCTGAAGCACACATAAGGTAAATCTTCTTTTAGCACAGTGAAAGTGACTTCCACACATTCAGCCAAAACCAGGCTTGTTACACTCTGAAAAGTAAAGGCTGGGTCTGAGACAGTCATCCTGCTGCAAGGTTCACACTGAGCTAAAAATACAGAGGAGAAAAACAATGATCTCAGCAAGGTAATTGCCAATAGGTGAACAAATGAAGCAGACAGAAAGCGACCAGCAACTTGGCCGACCTCCAGGGAAGGGATGAGCTTGCGTATGTGGTTAGTGCCAGGGTGGCACCAGCAGTGGTTACTGTCCCGCAAAACAGATTAAAACTGGTTATCCAGCCTTTCCTGACACTTCACACTCCTGGTCCCCTAAGGCATTCTTGGTGGGGAGGGGAAAGACAGGTCAGGCTGGGAGAAAGGAGACAAGCGGCAGGAAGGGAGATGGAGGGTCTTATTTTCCAAACCTTCAAATATCCCAATTGATCTGACTTAACTCACTTTCTTTTTTTTTTTCCCTGTGTGGATTTTATGCACCAGTGGCCAGCAATGTCCAAGGAAGCAAGAAACTTTATTTTTGTTTGGGCTTGGCCAGGATCTCTGGGCAGCCAGCTTGTTATTTTATTTTAAGAAAGCGGCTGTATTTTAGTTAGGGAGCCTGTTTAGGAGCATATTTGGAGCAGAGGTTTTAAAGTGCCATCTTCCAGAAAGATTTCGTCCAGACTGAAAGCAGAAGGGAACCGGATGAACGACTGGGGCACATCGCCCCTGATTCTGGTTCCATGGAAATAATCTAGGGGTTTGTCCCTTTGGGCATTTTTCATTCTTCACCTCCACAATGAGGGTGCTAACACCTGAAACCGCCACATCTTGCTGGGATCCTGAATGGATCGAGTTACCGTGAAAACCACACAGGTACAGGCCTGCAGGCTTGCAAAGGACTCTTCCCTCAGAAACCTCTCAGCTTGAGCCAGGAAAGAACACTACCACATTTTTCTTGGCTTTTTATAGGGTGTTGATCCAAGGATCTGTTTTTACATTCGAATGCAGCAGTCGGACTGGAGCATAATAGATTGCAGACCTTTGTGAGGAATCTCTGTGAGGCTTCGGCAGGCAACTGTGAGCTGTTGCAAAGAACTGCACTGTCAGCAGCTTAGCCCCTGGGCCCTCGGCCATGTTTTCCTTATTTTTAAAGGAGTCGTTGACCTTCCACAGGCCTGTATCAAAACGGGGCGAACAAAAATGCGGCCAGACACGGCGGGGTTGGAGGAGACTGCTTTCAGGGTCTGGAAAGGGCTTCATTTGGTCTATTTACTGTCATGGAAATTCTGAGTGTGACTTCGAGGCCTTCCTGGCTGAAAGCCAGATGGAAAGGTTTGGGGAAAAAAGAGCAGAGCCTCAGTCGGGGAGTGAGCGGGGTGGGAAAGCAGCTGCCCTGGCACGGCCCCAGAGGGATGCAAAGAGCCCCGGTGCCTATTGTGCAAAGGCAGATTCAGAGGGCCCCGCAAGTGTGGACGGAGCGGGCAGCCGGGGTCACTGCTCCAGGTGGCCGGGCTTGATGAGCACTCTGGGAACTTGCTCCAAGTTGTTCTTGCCAAGGGAGGGCCCACCAATCATATCACTTGCTCATTCATTCATTCATTCATTCTGTGAACAGTTCTTAAGAGTCTGCTGGGTTTAGGACATGATGCTCAGCACTAAGAATATAGAAATGACCAACACAGTCTCTGCCTACTGTTCCGTAAGGGGAAAGAAAGTGAAAGTGTGAGTCACTCGGTCTTGTCCAACTCTTTGTGACCCCATGGACTGTAGCCAGGCTCCTTTGTCCATGGGATTCTCCAGGCAAGAAACCTGGAGTGGGCAACCATTCCCTTCTCCAGGGGATCTTCCTGACCCAGGGATCAAACCTGTGTCTCCTGCATTGCAGGCGGATTCCTTACCATCTGAGCCACCAGGGAAGCCCTCTGTAAGGAGACCGTCTAGCAAGAAACTCTGCCACTAAAGGAAGCCAGACCAGAGTCCCATGGGAGGGTCAGATCACTTGCCTCGGCACTTCCCCATGTGCACCATCCCCAGGGAATCTCAGTTCATTTCACCCAACACCACAGGAATTTCAGCGAACCCTGGGCCAGAAAGAGCTCTGTTCTCCGCCTCACAGGCCCAGAGCACCCACGGGCGAATGTGCACCGGCCAGGTTCAGAATCTCACTCCCCCTCAAGTGCAAAGGATGGAGGAGCTGTCCATTGTCCCCTCTCCCAGGGGATTTGCATGTTAAGGAGGATTATCACTTCAGCTAAAGGCCAGGCTGCCCAGCACAGGCTTTCAGGCCTGAGCAGGAAGGGCAGGGTGTGTCAGTACGAAGAGAGACTTCCTAGAAACACAGATGTCACTCACGGTGGGCAGGCTGCCCACTCTGGCTTTAGGCTGATCTGGACCTGAAAGGGGGGTCGGAAACCATCTGCCAGGGGAGAAAGCAGCAAGCCCGAGCTGAGCAGCCACCAGGGCCTTCTCTCCTGCGCTCTGTCTCCTGGACTGGCCTCTCTAAGCTCCCTGCAAGCGTGGACTTGTTTTCTGCTGAGCTCCCAGGTTTGGTGTGTGTGTGTTGTGTGCTGTGTGTATGTGCATGGTCACAGCTCAAAGAGAAGCAGCTGATGGGAAGCCTGTGAGATAAAGAGGTTAGAGAAAAGACCCAAAGCAAAGAAGAGAGTTGGGGCTGGCTAGCCTCCAGAACCGCTATTATTTTCTGTGGTCTATAATCACAGAACAGAGCTGAGGATGAAGGATGTCTTCTGAGCTGGGGGAGGGGAGGGGCCTGGCTCCTTGGAACGGCTGATTAACACCAGGCTAACGGCACTGTCATTAATCATCAGGGTGAACTTGAGCCACTGGGGTTGAGCCTCCAACCAGCAGTATAAATGAGATCTTTATTTCGGGAAATACTGAAACTTAGATGTTCTTCTCAACAGGATTCCCATCACCATGGTTCTCTGTAATTCAAATGAAACTTCCGGAGTATAATTGTCACGTTTTCCACTTTACAGTTCTATTCTAGAGATTTCTAGATCTCTTTAACTTTGATGTATCTGCTCTGATAGAGATGAAAGAATTCAAAACATTGGACTACTTACGTTATGAAAGTTGATGTTATCAGTCTGAATAGGTCTTTTTTTCTTCCCAACTGTAATACCTTTCTTATTACTGGGATAGAGTTGCTAGAAACAATTCTCATGAAAAGGAAATCTATTACTTTACAAATATACTAATTCAGACATTTTCTGGAATGAAGTTTAGTTGTACACTATCTGTAGACAAAAGGTTTGCTAAGGAAATGAGGACAATAAACAAAATCTCTGTCCAATTTTGTTTAGCCTCCTTGAAGAAACACACACTTCAAGGACTGTAGCAGTGCTCACTTACATGTAAATATTTTTATGCTACTTCAAATAATTCTTATCTTAAAAGCTGATCCTTAAAGAATCTACTTGATTACCTTTTTAAAAGTCATTTTCATGACCCTACCCCCATTTGAAATTCACAAAAATGCTTTTCTTTGCATATATTTCCCTCAGAGTTAATTTGAGTGAATGATGTTGGTATATGTTAGTCTATTAATATAATCCAGAACTGATAAATGGATGGGTGGGTAGATGAATCTAGAATAAAATAGATCTGATTTATTTATATTACGATTTCCCTCAGATATAGGCCTCTGGATCTCAGGAATTCCTCTGGGACCTAAAAAGTTTGTCCATTTCTCTGAAGAGTTGTTTCTTCACCATCCAAGATTTTCTCCCACCCATGAGAGAATGCCGTAAGCCACCAATTCCAGGACAACTCCAGGCCTGCTCCCTGGTCCTCTGAGCAACTTCTTTTCCATCCTACCGCTTGTGCCAACCTTGGCTTTTTGGCCAATTATCTATTTGGATTTTGCTCTGCTTTGGGTTCGCCTCCCCAGGATTTGGCAACCAAGATTTGCAGTGAACAAATCAGCCTGCAAACTGATTCATGCTTTAAATTCAGCCTTGAGTCGTAACTAACCCTTCTTGGCTTTGACAGCCTGATCTTTTTCTATAACTTCTGGCAAGTCGCGCTCCTGCCTTACTCCCCCAGCCCAGCCTTTCTCTCCCCTACCTTCCATCCCAGGCCCAGACTCGTGGGAGGGGGCAAAATCAGGCAGTCTCCTCCCAAACCCTCTCAGGAGTGCCTCATCTCTGGTGCAGGTAAACTACGATCTCAGATTTGGTTAGCTTTGGATTCAGCACAGCTTTACTTTCAAAAGATGAAATTAATGCTATTTAAGAAGATAATGGTACTCTGCCACTTGGTCGTGAAAATTTCCACTCCAGAGTAAAGTGATTGATGACTTCATACTGAAATCTTCCTATGTTCCCGTCTCTTTTTTCTCCTTTGAAATAGCAGCACTTCTTTTATTCAGCCAAGAAACATTTTTTTTCTCCACTTTTCAATAGACCCAAACATTCTTCATTAATTAAATTCTGTCTTTAATACTTTCCCCAAATTTCCAAAGGTTTCCCTTAAAATATTTGTTAAATGTTTTACTCACAAAATACACAACATATAAAAATCAAGCAAACAGATGTTACCATTTTTTAATATGAAAAAGAAGTATAACATAAATCATGCTTTTGTGTATAAAATATGAAATAATGGGACTTCCCTGGTGGTCCAGTGGTTAAGACTTCACCTTCCAAATGCAGGGGAGTGTGGGTTTGATCCCCAGTCAGGGAACTAAGATCCCACATGCCTGGAGCCAAAAAGCCAAAACAGAAAGCAGAAGCAATATTTTAACAAATTCAATAAAGACTTTTAAAAAATATATGAAGTAAGGCCTCTGTTCTTACCATAGCTCCAGGTGACCTCTCAGTTAAGTCTTGATAAAAGTTTAGTGCCAGACTTTTTCTAGCTTTCCCCAAAGGGGCATAAGCATTTTCAAGCCAAATATCAAGTTTCCCTTGATTGCTCATTGCTTCTCACCACATGTGAATTATCAAGAAATTCTGATGACTCTCCCTCCAACACCATCTAAAATTCACTTCATGCACTTGTTTTCACCTGCACTGCACGCTCAACCAAGCTGCCATCTTACCTCACCCGCTAACTGGGCAAGCCTCCAAGAAGTCTCCCCACTCACCCCTTCCCTTTAAATGGATCAATACTCTTGACGGCAAGTAAACACTGCACACCAACTCTAGTTGAGCAGAAAGACGATTATTGGAAGTCTCTCAGGAAATTCACAGACAATGAGAAGGCAAGAGGACTAGCCTCAGAGAGACGCTGAGGAGCTGCTACAGTGAAGTCATGGTCCAGGATGAGCTTGGCCAGGATGCTAAGCTGCCCCTACTGGACCTAGACACCTCTCTAGCATGACCCCCTTGGGGGGGGTACTAGGTTTTGGACTCCACTGGGCCCCTGGCCTGGCCACCTCAGCCTCTGCTGGAATTAATCTGCCTTGTCCCAGATCTTTGTCTCACTGGAACTGGATTTGCAGTGGCTGGTGGAGCACTCAGGTCCGTCCCTTAGCTGTCAGAGTTGGAAAAAGGGACTTTCGGCCAGTTCAGCTTCTGGAAGGGGAGGAGGTGGGAAAAGTTTCCCACCTTGCAGGGTCGGGGTGGGGGATTCCTTGGTGGGGGAATTCCCCAAACACAGGCCGGAGGCTCAGAGGCTCATCAGCTGAAAACAGTAATGTCAGGACTACAAACACCTACATTCCATTTCCACACAGCAGCCTAAGAAAAGCTGTAGAACTTAAATTAGATCAGGCTACTCCTCTATTTTAAACCTTTCAGTGGTTCCTCATCACCCTGAAAATACAGTCTGAACCACATGCCCTGGGATGCCAGCTGCCCTGTGGCACATCCCCAGGGCTGGAAACCCACCGCCACCGAGGAGAGATCTATGAGGGAGTCAGGCTCATGCCCTTACTGTCCCTGATGTCACCAGGAGCCTCTTCGTGGGCAGGGAGGTTCAGATAAGTGCATTTGGACCCTGCGGCTGCTCAATGACTTAATTAGGAACATTTTAAAACTTCAATTTAATTAACTAATTTAAATTCCAGTCAGTTTATCACATGCCTACAATACACTCGCACAGGTCCAGGGTCTAATTACCATCTTCAGCAAAATCACTAACATTTGCATAGTGGCCCACAGTTTGCAACGTGCTCTCATATGCTTTAAATCATCTGATTCTCAAGAGACTCCTGTGACTAGGTAAGAAAGACATTGTTATCTCATTTTTTTCCCTTTATTTTTATTATCTCATTTTAACAGGTGAAAAAATTCAGTCTCAGAGGTCAAAAGCACTTCTCAAGTGCACGAGGAAAGGAGAGACCTAGATTAAAAACCTACCTCTCCTAAAAGGGACCTTCCTGCACTGTTGGTGGGCATGTGAATTGGTGCAGTTGCTATTGGAGAACAGTTTGGAGGGTCCTAAAAAGCTGAAAATAGAGCTGCCATATGATCCAGCAATCCCACTCCTGGGCACATATCTCAACAAAATTCTAATTCAAAAAGATACATGCACCCCAGTGTTCACAGTAGCACTATTTACAATAGCCAAGACATAGAAGCAATCTAAATTGTCCATCAACAGATGAATGGATTATAGATATATATATATATATATATGTAATATATACTATATACATATACAAAATGGAATATTGCTCAACCTAAAAGAGAAAGAATGCCATTTTCAGCCACATGAACGGACCTAGAGATTATCACACTAAGCAAAGTAAGCCAGAAAGAGAAAGGCAAATACCACATGATATCACTTATATATGGGATCTAAAATATGACACAAATGAATTTATCTATGAAACAGAAACAGCCTTACAAGTACAGAGAACAGACTTGAGATTGCCAAGGGGTAGGGGAATGAGGGAGGGCCGGCTTGGGAGTTTGGGATTAGCAGACGCAGATTATTATATATAGGATAAACAACAAGGTTCTACTGCATAGCATTGGGAACTATATTCAATATCCTGTAATAAACCCATAATGGAAAAGAATATGAAAAAGAGGGCTTCCCTGGTGGTCCAGTGGTCAAGAATCTGCCATGCAATGCAAGGGACACTGGTTCTGTCCTTGGTCCGGGAAGGTCTCACATGCCGTGAAGCTAGACTACTGAGCCAGTGCTCTAGAGCCCGAGAGCTCCAACTACTGAAGGCCAAACACCTAGAGCCCATGCTCTGCAACAAGAGAAGCCCCTGCAGTGAGAAGTCTACACACCACAGGAAACAGAAGCCCCCGCTTGCCAGAACTAGAGAAAGCCCACACACAGCAACGAAGACCCACAACAACCAAAAAATAAATAAATCTATTTTTCAAAGAACATAAAAAAGAATGCATATATACGCATAACTGAATCACTTTGCAGTACGGCAGAAACTACATCGTAAATCAACTATACTTCAGCTAAAAAAATGTAATAACCCCGTTGTGTGCTGTGCTTAGTCGCTCAGTCGTGTCTGACTCTTTGCGACCCCATGGACTGCAGCCCACCAGATTCCTCTTTCCATAGAGATTCTCCAGGCAAGAATACTGGAGTGGGTTGCCATGCCCTCCTCTAGGGGATCTTCCTGACCCAGGGGTCCTACCCAAGTCTCCCGCATTGCACGTGGATTCTTTACCATCTGAGCCACCAGGAGAGGTAGGGTTATTACTTGTTTTTTTTTTTTTTCAATTTAAAATAAAATAACCCTACCTCCACTTAACTCTAAATGTCCCTCAGAACCATGGAACTCACCAGGCGTTCTGAGTAATCAAGGTTTGATCAGAGGGTGTGAGGAGGTGAATAAATGAAGGGCAAGGGATCTCGATTCAGAAGCAGGTGGTAGTTAAAAAGAAGAGAGCTGACTTTTCAGGGACTTGGGACTATCCAGCAATTAGGGATGTGCCCAAGCAAGTTCTAGGGTCCAGAGCAAGCCAATATTGAGCCACCCCCTACTAATAGCCCACCCTTCCATGGTGTCTGTGAGTAAATTAAAATGACCATCAGGACAGCCTCAACGAGGACAGTAAATACCAAAGAGACTGAGAAATAAGGTGATGCAGGAGGTACTGGTGATTGCTTGAGGGCCCATGTCCTATGAAACTGACTGGATGGATCTCCCAGCCTCACCTGGAGGTCATCACCGCAGGTAGCAGGGGGATTGGGAGGAGGCGGAGCAAGGCAAGGCTAGGTTATCACCTTCCCCACCAGCACTCCAGGGAGAAGCTGCCCTCGGTCCAGTCTTGCTGCTTTGAGGACTTATTTTGCAAATCAGAGACAACCCACAGCTCCCACACCCTTCAGTCTATCAGCGAGTCAGTCTCCAGGGCTGGGCTTTTCCTGAGGAGACAGACCACAGGTCCGTGCTCAGGGTAACGGGGTGGGGTGGGGAGCGGGCATGACATTCGGTGCCTCTAACGCCTCCCCTGCTGTCGCCCCCCACTCATTGTGCCTGCCAGGCTTGGCCTCAGAAGAATCCAGAGTGGCTCCTGACCGAATGCACATCACCGAGTACAATGCCTCTTTGTAGTCTGTTCACACCTTTCATCCCAGAGTTTCAAAGCTCGGTGCAAATGTTAACTTGTCCTCAGACATCCCAGGAGAGGCAAGTAGGTGGCATACGCTATTATCATCTCCTGTTTTATAGATGCAAACCAAGCTCTGAGCCACGGCCCGTCTCGCTGGAGGCCTCATGGTGAATAATTGTACATCCCAGGGACCTACATCTAGTCATTATATCATGTTGCTGCCAGAATAACAAAATTATCGGCTCTCTAATTGACAGCCATTTTCTTCTCTCACTTTCTTCTTCCTCTGGAGTCTCTCCTCCAGCTTTATAAAGTAGAGAACTTTATAAGTAGGTCCCACAAATCACCAGCCCTCAGCTGCCCTTCACTTAAAAGAAGTCGGAAGATGAATTAGCATAAATGATCAGTTGCCTAGGGAAACAGTGTGGGCCAGGTCAGCGTGTTATTTAGAGTGGACAGTCACAGTGACCATAAGCCCCACTGGCCTCTCCTGAGATATCTGCCACCTTGGGCTGAGAACAGCGCTGGCGCTAACCCAAACGAGGAGACCATCTTCTGTACCGTATGACTGAACCCCCAACAGGCCACACCTGATTGAACCAGAGGCAGGTCTGTGACTTATAAGGGGAGCTGGTAAGACAGTTGTATTCAAACTATTGGGATTGGGCAGGTGTGGGGGGAGCAGAAATGGTGGGCTTCCATTAGGTGGTCAAACTGAGAGTAGTGGGCAAGTTTAGAAAGAAAAGACACCTAAAGAATAGGGAATCACATCAATGCAGAGAACCAGAGATCAGACCTTCTGCTGTTGTAAGAGTTTAAACAAGTCCTTGGAACTACTGTGGATTCTGAATGATCTTAAAGTTCCTCCTGTGAGTCTTGGCCATACCACGATCATGTTCTTTTTTAAATTTTTTTAATTGAACTATAGTTGACTTATAAAGTTTGTTAGTTTCTTCCAATGTTTGTTAGTTTCTGATGTACAGCAAAGTGATTCAATTATACATACAAATATGTGTATTTATATATATATACACATATATATGTATATATAAATATATTCTTTTCTATATTTTTCCATTATAGATTATTACAAGATATTGAATATTGTACCCTGTGCTGCACAAGTCCTTATTGTTATCTATTTTATATATAGTAGTGTCTATCTCTTAAAACTCCTAATTGACCCCTCCCTGCTGTCCTCCCCCCCACCTTGGAGAAGGTAATGGCACCCCACTCCAGTACTCTTGCCTGGAAAATCCAATAAATGGAGGAGCCTGGTGGGCTGCAGTCCATGGGATCACTAAGAGTCGGAAACGACTGAGCAACTTCACTTTCACTTTTCACTTTTATGCATTGGAGAAGGAAATGGCAACCCACTCCAGTGTTCTTGCCTGGAGAATCCCAGGGACAGGGGAGCCTGGTGGGCTGCCATCTATGGAGTCACACAGAGTCGAACACGACTGAAATGACTTAGCAGCAGCAGCAGCTGTCCCCTTTGGTAACCAGAAGCTTGTTTTCTATGTCTGTGAGTCTATTTCTGTTTTGTAAATAAATTCATTTGTAGTTTCCACATATAAATTATATCATATGATATTTGCCTTTCTCTGACTTACATCCCTTAGTATGATAATGTCTAGAACCATTCATATTGTTGCAAGTGGCATTATTTCATTCTTTTTTATGACTGAGTAATATTCCATGGTATGTATATACCATAACTTCTTTACCCATTCATCTGTTGATGGACACTTAGGTTGCTTCCATGTCTTGTTGATCTTATTGTTTAGTCAACAAATTATGTCTGACTCTTTCTGACCCCATGGACTGCAGCATGCCAGGCTTCCTTGTCCTTCACTATCTCCAAGAGTTTGCTCAAACTCATGTCCATTGAGTCAAGGATGTCATCCAACAACCTCATCCTCTGGTGTCCCCTTCTCCTCCTGCCTTCAGTCTTTCCCAGAATCAGGGTCTCTTCCAATGAGTTGACTCTTCACATCAGGTGGCCAAAGTATTGGAGTTCAGCTTCAGTATCAGTCCTTGCAATAAATATTCAGGGCTGATTTCCTTTAAGACTGATTGGTTTGATCTCCTTACAGCCCAAGAGACATGTCTTGGCTATTGCAAATAGTGCTGCTATGACCACATGTGTGCATGTATCTTTTAGAATTGCAGTTTTCTCAAGATATATGGCCAGGAGTGGGATTGCTGGATCATATGGTTACTTCCATACTGTTCTTCATAGTGACTGCACCAATTTACATTCCCACCAACACCGTAAGAGTGTTCCCACTTCTCCACATCCTCTCCAGCATTTATTATTTGTAGATTTTTTGATGATGACCATTCTTACTGGTGTGAGATGTTACCTCATTTTAGCTTAGATTTGCATTTCTCTAATAATTAGCAGTGTTAAGTACAGGGTTGCATTCCTTTTACATTCCTATCTCTATTGCTTTTCTTTATAATATGCTCCCATTCTTAGCCTGAGATCAGAAATGCCTAATAAAGATTTTCATTTAAATTCTATGACATACATGCTTGATTCAATATCAAGTTGAACAAGCCCCTTGTTCTTCAGGCTTCTAAGCTTTCATCAGCAAAATGGAGATAATTATTTCTTAGGCCATGCCTTCAGAGTTAAGTGGACTTCCTAAATATCTAGTTGATTTGAAGTGAGGTTTTTCTGGCAATCCTAACATCCAATCACTAAGCAATCAGTGAATGTCCACCTGATTTGATTATTTAGAATTTTGGAGTAATGACTAACCTTTTTGAGCCCTGTCACCAAGTCCTATTAAATAAAAGATGACATTTCATTGATGTATATCTTAAGAGTGGGAGCAGATACTATGAAGCCTGGGCAAACCACTCCCTGAACATTTGGCATTTCTTTGAAATTGTGTGTTTCATCTCTAAAGTTCAAGTAAATTTCATCTTCTACTTCAAAAAAAAGAAGAGGATAGTGTTGGCTCTGCCATCCAATGGATCCAGCCCATCTCTCAGTGGCAGACCAGGAAAGATACTCATCCTCGTGGCTTATAATCCCAGGCTTTTGGAAATGCTGAGATATAAATTGTGATGTAGAATATGGAAGACATCAATTATGCTGCCTGAATGGTACAAATAAATCTTATCTAGGAGAGGGAAATTCAAATAGACACTGTGTCCTTAGGAGAAAAAGCTCAACACACATAAAACATTTTCAAGAAATGAGAGAGCTGACATTTTGATCAATCAACCTAAGCTATTAAATACCACCATCTCTGCCAAGTTAATTCTCTGCAAATGAAAAGCCCAATCCTATCCAAGTGCAGTGCTGCCAACATCCAGCTCTGCAATCACATTATGGAAGGGAAAAAAACCCAGAACTAAAGGAGTTAGGGCAAAGCCCAAAGACATGAAAAATGCTAGGTGTGCAGAGTGGCACTTCCCTCAGGGATCTGCCCTGAGCTGTCTCAGCAGCTTTGCTGCCTGGGGGAGAGGAGCTGCTGTTGGAAGAACCACCACCTTCTCTTTGCATATCCAGTGCAGGTCAGCTCATCTCTCAGACAGCTGCTGGGCAAGTGGTAGCTCCCCCAGGATCTCCCCCGCTCACACTTCACCCTGGCAGACATCCATCCTAGGCTCTGGCCCCATGTTCATTTCAGGGGTAACTGCTGAGACTCTGAAGCTGCTCCTCGCAGGAAACAGGAGGGGGTCCATTCCATGTGGATGCCAGCAGGCAGGCCGGGCAAAAGGAATAAATTCTGGCTTCACAGTGGGATCGGTGGTCAGGTGTTTCATTTAGGCAGGACTTTGGAGAGGAAAGCTGCCTTGAGTCTTTTCTTCCAAAGCATATGAAGGAACAGGAAAAGTTTTATATGCCATCTTGAGCCACAAAATCAAGAGGCAGAGCCGATCAAGGTTTGAATAGCCTGGATCTTTTATCATTTGAGGAAGAGTTCCTCTGTTAAAAAAAAAAAAAAAAAAAAGTTAAAAAATTATGCACAGGATCTTAAAAGAAAGCCCTGGCAGGGGCTGACTCATGGCAGCTTATATGTATATTCACCTGTGTCTTTTGGAATGTCCTTAGCATCTCTTTGTCGGAGACTCTCGAAGCCTTATCGGCACTAGGGCATGGGTTCAAGGAAGAGGGACAGACTTCACTGAAAACCCCATGCAGTTCTGTTACTCCAGCAAGGCTGGCTTTAGAACTCTGGGTTCTGAATTCAGTTGAGCTATCAACTCTCAGGGTCGCTAAGTATGGGTCTGTGACTTTCCAAAATTTGTGTGTTGAAGTCCTAACCCCCAGTACCTCAGAAAGTAAGTTTATTTGAAGATACAGTTTTTTCCAGAGGCAATCAAGTTAAAATGAGGTCATTAGGGTGGACGCTGATGCAATATGACCATTGGTTGGTTTAGTCATTAAGTCATGTCTGACTCTTTGTGACTCCCTGGACGTAGCCCGCCTGGCTCCTCTGTCCCTGGAATTCTCCAGTCAAGAATACATTTCCTGCTCCAAGGGATCTTCCTGACCCAGGGATCAACCCCGTGTTTCCTTCATTGCAGGCAGTCTGCTATACTACTGCAGGGGGATTCTTGGCTGACTGAGCTAGCAGGGAAGCCCAAGCGTGACCGGTGTCCTTATAAAAAATGGGATATGAAGACAGACACACGCATAGAAGGAATGCCATGTGAACATGCAAGCAGGGGTGGAGCGTGATGCTACTACAAGTCAGGGATGCCAAAAATGGCCAGCAAGCCCCCAGAAGCTCAAGGAGAGGCCGGAAACTGAGCCTTCTTCACAGCCCGTGGAAGCAACCAACCCTGCAGACACCTTGCCCTTGGACTTCTAGCCTCCAGAACCGTGAGACAGTGATTTCGGTTGCTTAAGCCACTGAATTTGCGGTACTTTGTTAGTGCAGCCCTTTCAGTCTAATACAATCTAATCTAATGGCCAAGCGTGACTGAGCGACTACGCACAGCACAGTCTAATGGGCACTTCGCTGCTCTTCAGCATTTGCCAGAGGTGGCGCTATAGAGGTAAAGAACCTGCCCACCAATGCAGGAGACATAAGATGGTCGGGATGATCCCCTGGAGGAGGGCATGGCAACCCACTCCAGTACTCTTGCCTGGAGAGTCCCCATGGACAGAGGAGCCTGGCGGGGTACGGTCCATAGGGCTGCACAGAATTGGACATGACTGAAGTGACTTAGCATGCACGCAAACACCAAAATCACACTCTTTATCATCTAAGGTGCAAGGTAGCTACCAGAACAGCAATATGAAAGGGCTCTTCTATTTATAAGTAATAACTCATAACCAGAGTTTCTCTAAGCATATCTGCCAAAAGGTCCTCTTTTATTTGCCTGATTGCATTTCTAATAATGTCATTTGAGTCATCAGTCATCATATGAAAGATGATTTCAATAATTTTTTTTTAATGCACTCAGCTATTCTTGCAGTCTCAGGCCTTCATCCCAGGAGAGGATAGCCTTTGTTCATGAAATTTCAGCCAGCATTCCTTGAGCACATACTGTGCAACTGCTGGGCTGGAGACAGGGAGACAAAACTTCACAAGACAGAAACAGGCTTTCAAGGAATTGTAGTGTGGTGAGAAAACAAATGAAGCAAAAGCTATGATACAGCTTATTCATCACAAGGTGATGTTTATAAAGTGAGATGGCAACTCAGAGTAAGAAGAATCCCAGCAGGACTGTTTTAGAGAAGGTAAGATTTCAGTGAGGTTTTTAAGGATGAATAAGAGTTTGCCAGGCAGAGAAAGAGAGTCAGAAGGAAAACCAAGGAGAGTTTGAAGCATGTTGAATGCATCACTGAGGCTGCAGTGCAGTGCTTAGATTAGAGAGAAGAATACCAAAGCAAAGGCAGAACAAGAGCTCTTGGTAGCAGTGAGTAGGAGAGGGGCAGGAGCTGGGGACAGTAATTCTAAAGTCAAAATCCATCTTCCTCATCTTCCTTGAGATCCATTGTTGATACATGTCTCCAGGAAGCCTGACTCAGGTGGCCTCCTTGAGAAACCCTGCTGATTCGGCCAGTTTGGACTAGTCTAGAATGAAAAGCCACATGGGCATGGAGCAGGCAAAGGCACAGCAGAAGGAGGAGCCTGACCCCTGCCAAGCGCTGTGGTTACTTTTCACTTTGTAGCTTACATTTTCCCTTCTGCTCGGGTTCTCAGGAGACCAGAGAGCTGGCCCTGCCTGGCTCCAGGGCACCTGGAGGGGCTTTCCTGCTTTGGTAGCTTAACCTGGTCAAGTCGGCCGTGTCACTGACTCCACAAACACTTCAGGCAGCGTGCAGGCCGCCAGGCATACAACCGCAGCCCCCACGAGCAAGTGTCAGCTCTTCACCCCAAAGACGGCTTGTGGCCCAGAAGGCAGAGCACGCACAGTGGGGAACCAGGGGTCCTGGCTTCGAGGCCTGGCTGTGCAACCTCTAAGCTGTGTGACCTTTAGTGCATCACCTGGCGTCTCTAGTCTTTTGTTTCTTCATATTTAAAATTCCTTTTGTGGTTTGTTCCCCCCCTCTGTTAAAAGCGTAGAATTAAATGATGGATGTGCAAATACTTTCTCATCAGAGACAACTCTTCTTTGTTACGGTCACCAGACCAGTTAGGTGAGAAGGAACCCAAGCGTATTCATCAAAACCCTCTCTGCGGCGAGTCACAGGAAGCCAAGCCAAGCTGGCCGAAGCAACAAAGGAGTTTATTGACTCGTTCACCTGGGAAGCTCCTGGAGAGGCTCAGGCTCAAAGGAAGAGCTGTGAGATCTCAGTCTCCAGGAGCCGGAGACCTGGGCGCTCCGTGACTGCCCTGGGGGCCGCCTGCTACTGTCTCTCTCTGCACAGCCGCCTCCTGCTTTCTGCCCAAGACCATGGATGATGACAGCACAGGCCGGGAGAGCAAGAGAGGAGGGAAGGAGGCTACAGAGGGGGACGGGGGAGTGCTGGGCAGACACCCCCCTGCCGCCCACGGGCTTCTGCAGCAGGCAGCCCCTCACTCAGAAAACCTTGTTGGGGACGCTCATCTGTGCCAGACACATGCTTGCCCCCAGAACAAAGTCTGCTGCACTCCCTGTAGTGTCCCCAACTCTTCAGTGACTCACTTAATTTCCCAGGGACAAGAGACAGGGGCAAGGCCGCTCCACCAGGCAAGTACTTGTGGCATCATAGCAGTGAACAAGACAGATGCAAACAAGGTCCTGCTCTTTTTTCACAGAGATGGACAGAAAAGCAAACAAGAGGCTCAAACCCGAAAAAACCCAACCAAAATATGGGCTATCCATACGGCAAAACAGAACTTGGCACCAGAAAGGAGTGAAGAACCTGGTTCATAGTACCACATACATAAGCCTCAAAAACATTCAGTTCAGTTCACTTCAGTTCAGTCGCTCAGTCGTGTCCGACTCTTTATGAACCCATGAATCGCAGCATGCCAGGCCTCCCTGTCCATCACCAACTCCCAGAGTTTACTCAAACTCATGTCCATCGAGTCGGTGATGACATCCAACCATCTCATCCTCTGTCATCCCCTTCTCCTCCTGCCCCCAATCCCTCCCAGCATCAGGGTCTTTTCAAATGAGTCAGCTCTTTGCATCAGGTGGCCAAAGTATTGGCGTTTCAGCTTCAACATCAGTCCTTCCAATGAACACCCAAGACTGATCTCCTTTAGGATGGACTGGGTGGATCTCCTTGCAGTCCAAGAGACTCTCAAGAGTCTTCTCCAACACCACAGTTCAAAAGCATCAATTTTTCGGTGCTCAGCTTTCTTCACAGTCCAACTCTCACATGGTTACATGACCACTGGAAAAACCATAGCCTTGACTAGATAGACCTTTGTCGGCAAAGTAATGTCTCTGCTTTTTAATATGCTGTCTAGGTTGGTCATAACTTTCCTTTCAAGGAGTAAGTGTCTTTTAATTTCATGGCTGCAATCACCATCTGCAGTGATTTTGGAGCCCAAAAAAATAAAGTCTGACACTTTCCACTGTTTCACCATCTATTTCCCATGAAGTGATGGGACCAGATGCCATGATCTTAGTTTTCTGAATGTTGAGCTTTAAGCCAACTTTTCCACTCTTAAAAACTTTACACTCAGTGAAAAACAATTTTAAAAATAAATAAGCAAGCAAATAAAGTGAAAGTGAAGTCACTCAGTCGTGTCTGACTCTTTGCGACCCCATGGACTGTAGCCCACCAGGCTCCTCCACCCATGGGATTTTCCAGGCAAGAATACTGGACGGGGTTGCCATTTCCTTCTCCAGGGGATCTTCCCGACCCTGGGATCAAACCCTGGTCTTCCGTACTGCAGGCAGGCTCTTTCCTGTCTGAGCCACCAGGGAAGCCCAAGCAAATAAACAAAGAAGCAAATAAATCAACGGGCCTCCATTTTAGAAACAAACATGAGACTGAGTGAAAGAAGCCAGTCCCAAAGACCACGTGTTGGCTGAGCCCTCGTACAGGAACGACCCAGCACAGACACAGCGACAGAGAGTCGTTCAGTGGTTTCCAGAGGCTGGAGGGTGAAGTGGTCAGGGGGCGGGGGGAGGTGCTACCTCACGGCTCATGGGTGCCAGGTTTCTTTTGAGGGTGCTGGAAATGTTCTAAAATTAGACGATTCTGATGTTTGCACAACTCTGGAAATATACTAAAACCCATTGCATTGTGTAACTTAAACAGGGCATCTCATGTAAAGTGTATCTCAATAAAGCTGTTTTAGCAAAAGCGGACAGAAATGCCATGTAGACAAGGTAATGAAGTGGGGCGTCACTTCATGGCTACTCTAGACAGAGAATCACAAAGGTCTCTCTGAAGAGGTGGCATGAAAGGTGTGGTCTGAGCGACAGGAAGAAGTGAGCCCCATGGAGAGCTGAAGGAATCTGAGTCCAGACAGAGGACAGCCAGTCAAAGGCCCTCAGGCAGAAACAAGCTTAAGGTGGTCAGTGCGGGTGGGCGAGGCAGGTGGGGACCAGATCATTCGACTCTTGTGCACACTGGAAGGAGGGGTGGATTTGACTCCAATGCAGAGGAAAATCACTGGAGGGTTTGGGTAGGGGGGCAGCATAATCTCAGTTATGTTTTTGAAAAAAATACCCTGGTTGCTGTGGGCAGAATGGATTATAGGGGGCTGGGACTCATTTTTCTTTGAGGGAATAAAGCATTTTTTAAAATGGACAAAAATAAGTAGGATTGATCTCTGCCTTAAAGGAGGTACAATGTAGTGGAAGAAATGATGTATATATAGACACCCATCCACCTCCAAAGGAGCTGAACATAGAAAGTGCCCAGAGAGAGAGGTAGAAAGGGCTGTGGAAACACAGAGGCAGACACAGTGTGATCTGGTTGGGCAAGAAGAGTGTCAGTAAGGAAAACGCGTAATCAGAAAGTGTCAGACGAGTAGGAAAAGAAAGGAGCGTGGTCTTCCAGCAGCCAAAATAGCATCTTCAAGGCATGGTGGTGAGAACATACAGGAACCATGAAAAGAAAGTGCACCATCCAGGTAATCTACAAAGTAGAAGACAAAAGAAGAAGTCATGGGAGATGGCACAAATGAGTTAACGTTTATTAAGAGCTTTCTATGGTCTAGGCACTATTTTAACATAAAGTGTATACTAAAATATTTAGCTTTCAAAACGGTTGTATGAGGTAGGGGAAAATTTGCATTTTGCTCTGTATCAGTCAAGGCTCCCAGAAGAATGGCACACAAAATTTAGGACGGTTCACAATGAGGTACCATTACACGCCAGTCAGGATGGCTGCTATCCAAAAGTCTACAAGCAATAAATGCTGGAGAGGGTGTGGAGAAAAGGGAACCCTCTTACACTGTTGGTGGGAATGCAAACTAGTACAGCCGCTATGGAAAACAGTGTGGAGATTTCTTAAAAAACTGGAAATAGAACTGCCATATGACCCAGCAATCCCACTTCTGGGCATACACACTGAGGAAACCAGATCTGAAAGAGACACATGCACCCCAGTGTTCATTGCAGCACTGTTTATAATAGCCAGGACATGGAAGCAACCTAGATGCCCATCAGCAGATGAATGGATAAGGAAGCTGTGGTACATATACACCATGGAATATTACTCAGCCGTTAAAAAGAATTCATTTGAATCAGTCCTAATGAGATGGATGAAACTGGAGCCCAGTTTCATACAGAGTGAAGTAAGCCAGAAAGATAAAGAACATTACAGCATACTAACACATATATATGGAATTTAGAAAGATGGTAACGATAACCCTATATGCAAAACAGAAAAAGAGACACAGAAATACAGAACAGACTTTTGAACTCTGTGGGAGAAGGTGAGGGTGGGATGTTTCAGAAGAACAGCATCTATACTATCTATGGTGAAACAGATCACCAGCCCAGGTGGGATGCACCAGACAAGTGCTCGGGCCTGGTGCACTGGGAAGACCCAGAGGAATCGGGTGGAGAGGGAGGTGGGAGGGGGGATCGGGATGGGGAATACGTGTAAACCTATGGCTGATTCATATCAATGTATGACAAAACCCACTGAAATGTTGTGAAGTAATTAGCCTCCAACTAATAATAAATAAATAAATAAATAAATAAAAATAAATATGTAGGTAGGAATACAAAAAAAAAAAAAATTTAGGACGGTTCAAGAGAAGTTTATTTGAAAAGGACAGTTTGGAACTTCCTTGGTGGCCCAGTGGGTGAAGAATCCGCCTTCCAATGCAGGGCATGCAGGTTCGAGCCCTGCTCAGGGAACTAAGATCCCACGTGCTGGGGGCAACTAGGTCCCCGCGCCACAGCTAAGACCCAACGAAGCCAAAAAATAAAATAAATATTAACTAATACTAATAACACCTAATCAAAAAAGAAAACGTCCATTTACAACATCCTGGGCAGAAATTAGAGTGACTGCAGAGCAGAAGGCAGGAAGCACGGGGAGCCAAAATAGAACACTTGATAAAGTAAGGCCTAACAAACAAGGAAAGAGAGAGGTTGGCAGAATCTGGGAGATAGAAAGTCGTATAGAGAGCACTTCAGGATAAGTGATGACCTTTGGCTGAGGGATACACCACCCTGAAGGGTTCTTGAAGGGAGAGGACTAAGGGGGCGAACACCCTGTCTGCACCCTCCTCCCCTCTTTGCACCTTGTTCCAGAGCCTCCAACTGGGAGAACAAATCCTGAAACCAAACACAGAGGGGCTCTGGTGATGCAGTCCATGCAGGCTGACCTCCAAGGCTAGAAAGCCTATGCGAAGAATGGAAAGATAGGGAGTTAAGTACCTGCCCATCGAAGGTCTGGAATTTCAGGTGAGAAGTATGGTATTAAGTCAGTGTGTACAGAACAAGCATTGAAGATCTTTCATAGATTGGAAAAGAAAATGACAAGAAACAAAACCAATAAAGAGTCTCCTAACTCTGAATAAGACGTAATAACCCAGATGCGATAGGAGGAATGGAAAGAAGAGACATATTCTAAAGCTTTTTTCTCCCCCCAAGAGCAATATTAAAGATCAACTCCATTGGATATGTCAAGTAATGGGATAGGATGGAGGAACTGGGATAAAAAAAGGGAAGTGACAAAGATGATATGAGAGTTTTCAGCCTGAATACTGAGAGAAGAGAGTTCTTACAGTTTTTATTTCTGCATGTGAATATTCATAGCAGTTTTATTTGTAACTATGCAAAGGTATCAAACACCCAATTGTTTCTCACGTGGGAAATAGATAAACTTTTGTGGGTCCACACACTGAATTTTACACAACAATAAAAAGGAATAAGCTGATAACACAACTATATAGCTGAATCCTAAACTCAGTATTCTAAATGAAAGCAGCCAGACTCGAAATGCTATATACATTTGAATTTCCATTTTAGGAAACTCTGGAAAAGGGAAATGTTTAAGTTGAGAAACTGTATCCGTGGTTGCCAGGAGCTTGGACTGGAGGAAGCGCTGACAATAAAGCAGCGCGAAGGAAATGCTTGTTGTACTAGAACTGTTCAGATCATTGGAAACACGAGCTTGCCTTCCACTGCATAGTTTTCTTATTAGGAGAATGAAAAGAAGAACAGTGTCAACCTCCCACAGCTAGCATAGGATTAAGTGACACAAAATAATTGCAAAATAGCAAGTATCAAATACATGCTCAAGAAGTACAGTGTAAGGAAGTGAGTTCTCACTATTAGGGTGAAGGGTAACACAGTGGAGATTCAGGTATGCGAGTGTTGCATTAAGGCTCCTTCATTTGAAGCCCACCCATGTGGACTTAAGTGGAAGAGGGGAAATTTATTATAAAAATACAGGATTATATCTCAAAACTTAAAGGCAGGAAGTATAGCTGAACATCATAAGGCAGGAGTCCCCCGCTTCTGGACCACAGACTGGTACCTTCTGCCAGATCAGTGGTGGCGCTAGATTAGAAATAAAGTACACAATAAATGTAACATGCTGGAATCATCCCAAAACCATCCCCCTCATCCCCAATCCATGGAAAAATTGTCTTCTATTAAATCGGTCCTTGGTGCTAAAAAGGTTGGGGACCACTCTCATTAAGGACTGGAATCAAGAATGGGCAGTACATCAGAGGGCATGGTCATCCCAAGTCTACATGACTCACATCCCCACATCACTTTGTTCCATTTGTGCCTCTCTTCACGAACCAGATTTCTCTGCCTCTCCACACGCATGATTGAAGATGGCAACTTCACTGCTGAGTCTATATGACTTCCTAGTTCAGCCAGAGCAGTTTGGTGTCTGCCACCATTCTATATGCTGGGGAGACTAGATCCAACCAGCTAGGGCCAAGGGCACAGGATCAGGTAGTTCCAGCCCACCCTGGAGTGCAGGAAGGTCTCAGAGGAGGTCCATGTGCCAGAGGGGAAATGCCTGAGAGGTGAGGGAAAATGAGCTCACTGCTGGACATTTCCAGTGGGAAGTGCATGTGGAATGTATTGTCGGAATATCTAACATGCTATAATGATCCCAATCCAAACTAAGAGACCGACTTGGCAGGAGGATAGTCAGGGCTAGTGAAATAGGGGTGACAAATGAAGGCAAATGCTGAAATAGAGAGAAAAGGACCAGGCAAAGAACCCTGGGGAATGCTTTAATTTTCAAAACAAGATAAAGGGTATCAGTGATGGTTACTAGGAAAGAATACAAAAGAGAGTCTGTAGGAGGGTAGAAAAAAAGACAGAGAATGGAGATTCATGATGTCAGAAAGGAAAGAAGAGCTGGCTGATCCACGAGCCACCTCCTCAGGACACTGTGGGCTTCTGGGAGGCAGCGGCTAAACCTGCCGCGCTACGAGGGGGCACGATGCCCAGTGAGGAGCTAAACACATATCTGCTGATTTGAGCAAAGAAAAGGAATAACTATAAGATTAAGCAAGATTGAGGTCTTTAACGACCTGTAAGAAAGCAATTACATTAGAATGTAAAGGCAAAGTCAAGATAAAAGGAAGGGGTGGGGGCACACTAATCTATTAGAAATTTGATGAAAAAAAGAGTGAAGTGTCTTGAAAAGGAAGCAGCGTTAAAGGAATGATTGATTACTATCATTACTATTTCTTATTTTCTGGATGGAAGAAACGTCTACATATTTAGAAAAAGTAGTCAAGATGTGTTCACTTGAATACATGTCTTGAATATATATATGTGAACATATATTCAAGACACGAGCAATTAATGGAACAGTTTTAAAGAAGGTGGGAAGAGGTGAGAGAGACTTTAGAAATCAGACAGAACTCTTCTCAGAGACTAAAGAGAAGAAAGGGGAGCTGAAGATACAAGGACAGTTTGAGATAAAGAAGCACAGCTCTGGGGAGGTTTCCCAGTGTACCTTCCATTTCTTGCTGAAGGAGGAGTCCTCTCACTGACTTGCCTGGGGCAGGGTTGGAGGCCGAGGACCCTGGAGAAGACTGGAACTCCAACTAAGCAAAACACTGTGAGTAGTCTTCAAGAAACAGGTCAAGGTATTCCCCAACAGTGAGGGAGCCAGCCAAAGCTAGTGTGACCCCATCTGTTAGGGCCTCAGTTCACAGAACTGCAGGACAGGCTTCAGTGAAATTCAGAGGTTTGGGAACTGAAGAAAAGTCCAGTGGTGATCCCTGGGAATAGAGAGCAACAGATTCCAAAGTAGTAGTAAAGTGCCTGTTGAAAAGAGCTTCGCCAGGAGTCAGGCTTCCCTGGTGGCTCTGAAGGTGAAGAAGCCACAAGCCACCAATGCAAGAGACCCAGGTTCGACTCCTGGGAGGGGAAGATCTCCTGCAGAAGGGAATGGCTATCCACTCCACTATTCTGGCCTGGAGGATTCCATAGACAGGACTGAATGACTAACACTTCACTTCAGCTAGGAGTAAGAGTGGCAGACGAGGAAGATGACTGGAGAGCCTGGGACCTTGGGAGAAACACAGAGAGGGAAAAACTGGGAAGCTGTTTCAGAGGAGGAGATGTGAAGGTCACGATACCAACACGCCACGGGATGGCTCCAGCTCTGAAGAAACAGCTGAAAGCATAAAGGAATTAAGAAACATCTCGTGAGCTCCTACTTACCACTGTGGAGAGGCCCACACTTCCCAAAGGGCAGTCACCACAGAGGTTTTTAATCTCCAGGGCTGTTGGTTCCCACAAAACCCAAGGGTAAGAAAGTAGACATTAAAGTTCACCCTAGCATGTGATGAAAGGTGAAAAGGAAATCATTACAAATCATACATACGGCATGATTACAACTATGGGGACGTACTTTATAGAAGGAAACAAGAAAGAAATGGGAGAATGGGGAAAATTACCAAAAGCTCATGCTTTTGATCCTGGGAGGATGCATCTATGAATGATTTAATGGTTTTCTTTCTTTTTGTCCCAACTCTTTGATTTCTGTGGGAGAAGTATTGTTGTTCCAAGGAAAGCTGGAAAGGTTTTGGAGTCAGGAGCACAATTATAGTCACTCACAGTTGTAGACCACCCACCAAGCAGGAGGCATTGTGCCTGGTGCTTTACATATATTACTTTTAATCCTTACGACAATCCTTGCAGTTACTATCATCCCCGGTTCAGATGTGAAAAGCAAAACTTGAAAATGATAAGGAACTTTGCCAAGTCCAAAATTCATCTGTATTCTATCAACGTTAACTCACAGCCACTTCGATTCTACTCCGACTCTTTCTTATTAGATGCCTGACGTTGCTGCTGCTGCTAAGTCGCTTCAGTCGTGTCCGACTCTGTGCGACCCCATAGACGGCAGCCCACCAGGCTCCGCCATCCCTGGGATTCTCCAGGCAAAAACACTGGAGTGGGTTGCCATTTCCTTCTCCAATGCATGTTGTCTGACGTTAGGGGATATATTAAACCTCTCTGAGGCTCAGTTGCTTACTTGTAATCATTAAACACACATATCCAGGAGAGTGAATTTACCACCAGCTCAAAACCTGCGTCAGAGCCACCAAATCAGCTCATGGGAGTGGACTGCAAGACAGTGGGCTTCCCAGGCAGTAGACAATGAGAAGGTCCTTGTTCTATGGACCTAGTTATGCTGCTTGACTAAAAAACCAGGAGAGCCCAACGTTTGGAAACAATCTCTTTACTAGAAATACAAAGGTTGTTAGTTTAGGTTTTTCTAGGACGATGTTTTAAGCCCAAACTTAAAAGGGCCACAGTGGAGCAAGAATTGAGCTGTTTTCCCAACTCGGACAGGCCCTCATGAATGCAGAGATAGTCACCGACAGCCCAACAGCCCGTGGGAACTTCAGGGCCAACGGAGCACTCACTCAGCTAAGCTGCACCTCCTCCAGTGTTCAGCCCAGTTCTGCATCCAGGGTGAGTGAATCAGGCCTGACCGGGGAGGTGTGTGCAACAGCAGTGTTGGGGAAGAGGTGTCCTCTCACCAGCCTGCAACTCACCCGAAATACTACAAATGCCTACTTCAAAGAGTGCATGCTAGGTCGCTAAGTAGTGTCCGACTCTTTGGCAACTCCATGGATAGTAGCGTGCCAGGCTCCTCTGTCTGTGGGATTTTCCAAGCAAGAATACTGGATGATGTGGATGAAAAAGTATCCTTTTTCAAGTACTTGGTACAAAAGCCCTGCTGAAAATATGACTTCATTAAATGGCAATGGCTTTTTTTCTTGTGCTTTTCAAATTTTTAATATGGAGCCTATATTAGCTTTTATGGGTAAGAAAATGAATATTTAAATATGCCTGCATTTCAGCTGCAGTTATTGGCTCAGATTGGAACTGAGACTAGTTATTACATTGAATGAAAGATACTCACCTTGTATTGATACATTATACATTTTTGTTTAGCTACACATGGAGCACATATTAATTGTCATGGGCTTTTTTTTCCAAAATAATTTTTTCTTGAAACCTCATTATCAAGATCCTCTTTCTGAGGGTAAGGTTCCTTTTCGGCATTTCTTTCCATGAACCATTCTAGAGCAATCTGTTTAAAATAAAAAGGGCAACAGAATTAGAAACCCAAACCTCAATCACAATAATAGGTAAAACCGATGACAAGACAATAGCCAAGAGGTGGAAGCAATTCAAATGTCCCTCAATGGAAGAATGAAATATATATACATATATATATACACCACATATAAACAAAATGGGGTACATGTTTATAATGAAATATTATTCACTCTAAAAAAGGAATGAAATTCTGTCACATGCTACAATGTGGATGAACTTTAAGGGCATAATGCTAAGCAAAATCAGCCAGTCACGAAAAGACAAACACCATATGATATGATTTATGTGAGGTATCTAAAGTAGTCAGAGTCACAGAAACGGAGGATAGAGTGGTGGTTACCAGGGGCTGGTGGCAGGGGAAGGGAAGTGAGTTGTTTAATGAGTATAGAGTTCCAGTTTTGCAGGAGGTATTAATTAGGGTTCTCCAAAGAGAGAGAGATTTATTAGGAAGAATTAGCTTGCACAATTACAGAATCTGGAAAGTTCCATGATCTGCCATCAGCAAGCTGGAGATCTAGGAATACCCATACTGTAATTCCAGTCCAAGGATAGTAGAAGACCAACATCCCAACTCAACAAGCCAGCAGGAAGCAGACAAACCCTCTTTTCTCTGCTTTCTGTTCTATCCAGGCCCTCAACAGATGAGGACACCCACCCACATTGGGGAGGGCAATCTACTTTACTGAATCCACCAATTCAAAGGAATCTCGTATAGAAATATCCTCACAGACACACCCAGAAGTGGTGTTTAATCTTGGCATCTCATGGCCCAGGGCCATTGACACATAAAATTAACCATCACCCAAGATAAAAAGTTCAGGAGATCTGTTTCACAACAATGTGAATATCCTTAACACTACTGAAATTTACACTTACAAACAATTAAGATGGTTTTTAAAAAAGTTAATGGGTAAAATTACCAATAAAATCATGTCAAAAGATCTTTATAAAAAAGAAATTTCCTTGAATATGTATAAAATAAATTTGAATGATTCAAAAAAAAAAGTGACACCAAAGAAATGAAACCACCAAAGGGTAGAAGATGTTACTTCAGGCAAAAGGAGCGGGGTGGGATGAGAGTTGTCCAAGCAGCCAAGTTCTGCCCACATCACCCAGGAGACAGAGATGGAGAATGCGTGGGCACAGGCTGCCTGCCAGTCCTGCGTGAGAACTCAGGCCGTCTCCAGATCAGTTAGCAGAGCAAACCGCTTCTCCTCTGCCTTCCCCGCCTCCCTGAGTTCTGGCTGCCTGGCTGGTGTCTGCAGGAGGGCCCACCTGCCTCTCCTCAAGCAGACACATCCATCAGCCCGCTAGAATGTAGGCCGGCAGAAGTCCCCATTTGCCTCTGCCAGAGGAGTCTTGGTCCTGCCTTGGGCATCACTAATACCCCACCTGCTGCCTCAAACATCTGAGCCCGGACCAACTCTTCCTGCACTCTGACAATCCAAATCATGAGCCTTGACCAAGAAAACGACTAACTCTGCAAGTGGAAATTTTTCATAAGAAGATTAAAGTAAGAAAATTCATTAGCCAGGATGCTTCTGACTGCAAATAACAAAAAAAGTCTGACTCAGACTAGTTAAAAGATAAGGAAATATATTATTACACAATAAGAAGTCAAAGTTAAGTCAATAAATAGGATAGGCTCCAGGTGTAGTTAATCAGAAACTCGGAGTCATCAAAGACCTACATTGCTCCAGCTTCTACTCTGCCATCTAGGTGTTAAGTTTGCTACTCAGGCTGGTGGCAAGGTGTCTCTACAGTTCGAGTTGTCATATTCAGAGAGAATATCACAGCAGCTGTCTCTTCCTCTGTTCTCTTTCTTGGGGTAGGAAAACTTTCCCCATAAGCCCTTAGCATACTTCCTCTCTTATTCTATTCACCAGAAAATGGGGCCACGTGGCCATCGCTAACTTATTCACAACAAGAAGAATGTTTTTACTGCACTTGGCTGAGTTTAATTATTTCGAGAGATCATAGCGTCCACTCTACAGGGTAAATAAGGCCATCAAATAAACACAGCTCTTGTATCAAATGGTTTTCCCGGAACCTTTCAGAGCATAACTATGATGCTCCATCTCAACTGAGTTCCCATGCTGTAGATTCTCAGCAGTGAAGTCACTCATCTGGGAGAGATAAGGGGGAAAGAACGCTGTGGTCAAATATAATTGGGGAAAGTATATTCCATATCTCAGAGATTCATGGTTATCAGTACATTTATTAAAAATCCTGCAGAGTCCTATAGATTGCTTATTCTATTCTTTTCCAAATTTATTTTTTATATTTTTCGCCCCACCAAGGTGATTTAAAGTTCTCATTCTATGGAATTAATGCACCCCAAACTTTAAGAAATTTGAGTTAAGACATGATCTTTCTTAGAAACAGGCAATGGTTGATTTTTTGTTTGCTTGTTTTGGCCACACTGGGTCTCTGTGGCTTTCTCTAGTTGCGGCAAGCAGGGGCTACTCCTGCTTGCGATGCGTCGGCTTCTCTTTGCAGGGGCTTTTCTTGTTGCTGAGCACAGATTCTAGGTACTCGGCCTCAGTAGTGGTGGTGCATGGGCTTAGTTGTCCTGTGGCATGTGGAATCTTCTTGGACCAGGGATCAAACCTGTGTGTCCTCCATTCACTGTGCCCCCAGGGAAGTCCCAATATTTGATTCTTTATGCCCGAAGTCTCAGCTTGAACAGCAACTCTTCCTGGAAACCCAGCACCCACCCAGAGGAGGGAGACCTCAAGCACGAAGCCCACTGTCTTGTGATCACCTGTTCTTGAGTTGTCTCCCCCACCATCTGTGAGCTCTCTGAGGTCAGGAAAGGTGTCTGGTTCGTGGCTGTGTATACAACACCCAGAATGGTGACCAGCCTAGCAAAGGCACTGGGTATTTCTCGGAAGAATCCATTAGCCTACCAATGGTTTTACCCTAAGGTAAGGACAGAAACTGGAATGAGGCCAAGATAAACAAACACTGATCTCAGCCTTTATAATCCACTCTGCGTCTGTATAATCACTGAGCACCTCTCAAGACTGCTGAGGAGCTAACTTTTTCCAGAAACTCCAGTCAGCACAAAGGAAGCCTTTGTTCACAGATGCACCTCCGCACCCAGAGTCCTGCACAGGGAGTCTTGGCCCTTCCAGGCCCGTCACCCCCGTTGGAGGACCCAGAAGGGGACTGTGCCCTGCCTCCTGATTGGGCCTGTGGGGCTGCCTCATGACCCTCACACCACCTCCATAAATGGAGGATAATAGTCCGCTGGGCAGAGGTCATCAAGTCTGTAAAAGTGCCTAGAGCATGTTGGAAGAAAGGCCTTTCCTATGTGCAAAGTAAGATTACAACTAGCAAAACACAACAGCAGGACTTCAGCTGGCGTGGTCCAAAGGCATCCAATGTGGGGGCCTTAGTGTGGGGCTGAGTGAAGGGAAATAGAAAGGTGAATCACTCCTCTAATCAAGTAGGACAGATAATGCTGACCCCCGAGGAGCTAGGTGGTGAGCTGTTGAGGCAAGCACTCTTGGTTGTCCATCCAAGATTATCACCCACGTCTCTTCCTCCTTCCAACAGAAATGAGTTTGGGTTCAGGCATGCACATCCTCTTTCAAGCATCCATGTATTTCAGGGGATGCAGATGCCAATCCCAGCTCCAGGTGGTGACTCTGGTTTGTCTATGAGCCAACTGTGGTAAAAACCACTCCACCTGGCAAAGTTTTATTTAGCAATGGGCCTGTGACCCAGTTCTGACCAATGAAGTGTCAGGGTGAAATCTGCTAGGAACCTTCTGGGAAAGTTTTCTTGTTTCCAAAAAAAGAGAAAGGAAAAAAAAAAAAAATTTGTTCTTCCTCTGATCATTACTGGTGCAAGAGTGATGATGGCTGGGACTGCAGCAGCCGTTTTGTCACTAGTCTGAGGATAAAGCCAACATCAAGGTGGCAGAATGGAGAGAAGGGAACATCCTAAGTCTTTGATGATGTTACCCAGCCTAGGGTCACACTATAACTGCAAGTCACACCAGCCTTCTTACTGTGTGAGCAAACATTTTATCATTGTTTCACTTTGGTTTTATATATGCTGTGGCCAAAAGCTTCCTGACTAAGTTAAATGTACAGGCCTGCAAGGCCAGGCCTTGTGCATTCTATGTCCAATTGGTCTGGCTTTTCTTCCCAGCACTGGATAGTGGACATGACCAACCAGTGTGAACTGAGGCACTGACTCTAGAAGTTGGTTGAGAAATGCTATGTCATGGGTAATACCCTCAGAAGATATACACAGTGCAAAGTACAAAGTACACTCTCCTCTGCTCGAGGAGAGTGAGATAAAAATGCTCATCTATCTTTTTTTCTTTTTTTTTGCTCATCTACCCTTGTTCCTCTTGAAAACAAACAAAGTTTCTACCCAAGTGTATAAACCAAATCTATCCTTTTCAGCTGAGCTGGGGGAGGGATGTGGTGAGAAAACTGTAAGCCAGTGAGTGGGACCAGAGCAGAGCCAGGTCTGATGTGAAGAGTGGGCAAGACTGATGCATATAGACTTAAGTTTAGTTGATATTATTTTGGCTTATTCCCAGGGCAGCTAATAAGTAGTACAAAATATATAAATTAGGGAAGGTTGACAGTGGATAGACATGGCTCTCTACCTCCCCTCTTATTTCTTACAGACTCTTGACTGAAACTAGAGATCTTCATAGTTAACCAGGAATGAGATGCCTGTCTGATTGGAGCTGTGCAGAACTGTGAGTGCAATGCCAGTCTGTCCCCAGTCATAGAAGCTCCCGGAAACTACATGCACTTTTGATCATTCAATAATTCTGTCCCTCGGGAAGATGCACCCTCTGTCCTCATATCCAAGATCTGGGCTACAGAATCTCACATGATGGCCCTGGGCAGTCTTCCCTCTTTTGTGCCTGCCTTGCAAGGGAGTATTCCATGGGTGTCTACTTGGGCTTGCTGTGAGCTTCACTCCAGCACTTTCCAGCTATGTGAACGGGCAGATATCTCATCTCACCAAGTTCCAGTGTGTTCATTTCCCTCTAAAAGGCAAATTCCACAATGGCAGGATTTTTCTTTTGCCCTGTTTAGTTCACTGACATATCCCAGTAAAGTCATTCAATCATGTACAACTCTGCAATCCCATGGACTGTAGCCTTCAATGCTCCTCTGTCCATGGAATTTTCCAGGCTAGCATACTGGAGTGGGTAGCCTTTCCCTTCTCCAGGGAATCCTCCTGGCCCAGAGATCGAATCTAGGTCTCCTGCATTGCAGGCAGACTCTTTACCATCTGGGCCACAAGGAAAACCTTTCAGGTGCCTAAAACAGTGCCCAATACTTTGTTGTTGTTGTTTAGTCACTAAGTCATGTCTGACTCTTTGTGACTCCATGAACTGCAACATGCCAGGCTTCCTGTCCTTCACTATCTCCCTGAGTTTGCTCAAACCCATGTCCATCAAGTCGGTGATGCCATCCAACCATCTCATCTTCTGCTCTCCCCTTCTCCTCCTGCCCTCAATCTTTAACAGCATCAGGGTCTTTTCCAGTGAGTCAGCTCTTCGCATCAGGTGGCCAAGGTATTGAAGTTTCAGCTTTAGCATCAGTCCTTCCAGTGGATATTCAGGGTTGATCTCCTTTAGAATTTACTTGTTCGATCTCCTTGCTCCCCAAGGGACTCTCAAGAGTCTTCTCTAGCACCACAGTTTGAAAGCATCAATTCTCTGTCACTCAACTTTCTTTATGGTCCAACTCTCACATCTGTACATGACTACTGGAAAAATCATAGCTTTCACTATATGGACTTTTGTCCAGCAAAGTGAGGCCTCTGCTTTTGAAAATGCTGTCTAGGTTTGTCATAGCTTTTCTTCTAAGAAACAAGCGTCTTTGAATTTCATGGCTGCAGTCACCTTTCACAGTAATTTTGCAGCTCAAGAAAATGCTTACACTGCTTACACTTTTTCCCCATTCATTTACCAGGAAGTGATGGGACTGGATGCCCAAAACATAGTAGTCACTTAATAAATAGAGATGAATGAAATCATCTCTAAAGGGGGGATAAAAGTAGTATCTACCTCATAGGAGTAGTCAAATACCAAGTGAGACAGTGTGCAAAACTTCAGTGCAGTGCCTGGCACATAGTAAGTGCTAAATAAATGGCAGTTATTATTAACGTTGGGCTTCCCTGGTAGCTCAGACAGTAAAGAATCTGCCTGCAAGGCAAGACACCCAGGTACAACCCCTGGGTCGGGAAGATCCCCTGGAGAAGCAAATGGCAACCCATTCCAGTATTCTTGCCTGGAAAATTCCATGGACAAAGGAGGCAGGCTACAGTGCTAGGGGTTGCAAAGTTTTGTTGTTGTTGTTATTATTATTATTACTATTACTAGTAGCAGTAGTGGTATTCTAGCCTTTGTCTTTGCCTTACTGAACAGATAGAGATGACTTGTTCCACCTGAACCAATAACTGATAATTTAAGATCCGTTTTTAAAAATTTTTATTGAGTGACTATTATGTGTCTATGGGATTCCCAGTCAGCTCAGTGATAAAGAAACTGCCTTCAAATGCAGGAGATGCTATAGAATGTGGGTTCAATCCCTGGGCTGGGAAGATCCCCTGGACGAGGGAATGGCAACCCACTCCAGTCTTCTTGCCTGGGAAATCCCATGGACAGAGGAGCCTGGAGGGCTACAGTCCATGGGGTCTCAAAGAGTCAAACACTACTGAGCGATGGAGGGCGCACATACACACACACACACACACACACTATGTGTCTGCAGGGAGGCCCAGACAAGACCAGGGCTTCAGAATTCATTTTCAAAGGTCAGATCTGCTCCTCCTCTTCCAAATCTCCTTATCTAAGTCAATGCTATGCTCTTTACTCCAAAATTTCCCTCTCACCCATCTGATTCCTCTCTGACTCACCAACTACATTCTGGTTGTCACCAAGTTTCCAATCTCCCTGCATAATGTCTCTTATGCCGGCCTCTCCTCCCCACTCTCCCTAAGTTTAGACCCCTTTTCGCTCCCACCTGGGCAGGTGCGGCCTCCAGTCTCCTGCCCTCACTCCCGCCCTGGTCCATGCCCATCTCTGTGCCTCAGTCACATTCCCCCTTCCAAACCTCATTGTTCTCCCGGTGCAAAAGTCCCAACTATTAGCAAAGCTGTTAGCAAGGATTTCAGCTTGGCTCTAAATGATTCTTCCAGCCTCTCCCATCACTACATCCCTCTCCTTATCTAACCCTGTGGCCACTATTCCCAACTGCCCCAGGCGAAGTCTCACTTATTGTCAGACATGTGCTTTTCCCTCACCTCCAGCTGCTCAGGTGCCTCTCAACTAGGGACAATTTTGCCCCCAGAGGGACATCTGGCAATGTCTGGGGGCAATTTTGGTTGTCACAACCGGGGGAGAGCACCCTACTGGCACCGAATGTTACTGAAATGCACAGGACAGCCCCCCACAACCGAAAATTAACCAGGCCCCAAAGTGTCGAGGTTGAGAAATAGCTAACGCTACTCCATGCTTCAAGACCTACCTCAATGCCACAGAGTTTCTCTGTGACAGTCTGAAACGGGGCCTAGAGATCTCTCCTCTGGAACTTCATTCCAGCCTTGGTGACCCCAGCAGTCCTCTCTTTCCAGAACCATGGGTGCATTCACTGTCTTTCAGAATTTCTCTTCCAGCCTAGAGGAAATGCCCCAAACTGACTCACATCCAGTCACAGCCAGATAAGACAGTCTCTGATTGCCATCGGTCAAAACTCAGTGTAATTCCAGTTTTATTCCCCCAAACCCTTTGTTGTCATTGTTGTTTTTCAGTCACTAAGTCGTGTCTGACTTTCTGCAACCCCGTGGACTGCAGCACACCAAACTCTTTATTTCCATTTATTTGATTCTACTTCATGCTAGTGATTAGAGGATAAGACGATTGGATGCCATTACTGACTCAATGGACATGCGTTTGAGCAAAACCCTGGAAGACTGTGAAGGACAGGGAAGCCTGGCATGCTGCAGTCCATGGGGTTGGACACAACTGAATGACTGAGCAAGTGGTTAACAACTTTGTCTCCAAATAAGGAAAGAACTGTTTGTCCCTTACCCCATGTACTGAGCACAATGTCTGAGCAAAGTAGAGGTAGGATAGGTGTTTTGCTGTTATTGTTTAATCACTAACTCATGTCTGACTTTTTGGAACTCCATGGACTATAGCCTGTCAGGCTCCTCTGTCCATGGAATTTCCCAGGCAAGAAGACTGGAGTGGGTTGCCATTTCCTTCTCCAATAATGGGCCTTTACTGCATAAATATTGACTCTATAGTCTGATCCTAGCTTTTGCAAAATAGGTTCTGGCAGAGAAACCTTTGTTTGTATTGTTTCTTTGTCCAAATCAACCTGTCAGTTGTACCCTCCAGGACATAGCATGGGGAAGCATGAATCATTTCTTGGGCATGCTTTTTATTTTAAAGAAGATAATATAGGACAATCCAGTCGGTCCTACTGCTCTTTCAGGTAAGTCCTACTTCAGAGTTAACGTGTCCCCTCCCCTGGCTCCCGACCTTTGTAGGACCAGATGGACAGGATACCTTCATGAAAGTGGAAGCGTTAGTTGCTCAGTCATGTCCAGCTCTTTGTGAGCCCATGGACTGTAGCCCACCAGGCTCCTCTGTCTGTGAGATTCTCTAACTGAAAATTCTGGAGTGGGTAGCCATTCCCTTCTCCAGGGGATTTTCCTGATACAGGGATCGAACCCAGGTCTCCTGCATTGCAGGCAGATTCTTTACCGTCTGAGCCAGCAGGGAAGCCTACCTTTGTGAGAAATCCCCCGAATTTCAAAGCATGGAGTGTTCTAAAAGAGCCATTTACCTTTTTTGTTGTTCTAATTTTTTATTTTGTATACAATTTTTAAAGGTTATTTTCTATTTACAGTTATTACAAAATATTGGCTGTATTCCCTGTGTTGTCCTTCAACTTATTTACACTCAGTATTGTGTACCTCCGTCTCCCCCACTGGTAATTACTAATTTGTTCTTTACATCTGTGAGACTGTTTCTTTTCTGTTATATTTACTAGTTTGTTGCATGTTTTAGATTCCACATATAAGTGATATCATATAGTATTTGTCTTTCTTTGTCTGACATAGTTCACTTAGCATATCGCCCTCCAAGTCCATCTATGTTGCTGCAAATGGCCAAATTTCATTCCTTCTAATGACTGAGTAGTATTCCATCGTGTGTGTGTGTATCACATCTTCATATCCGTTCATCTGTCTGCGGACACTTAGCTTGCTTCCATATCTTAGTAATTGTTAATAATGCTGCTATGAACACTGGAGTGCATGTATCTTTTTCAATTAGTGCCTTTTCTCTGGATATCTACCCAGGAGTGGAATTGCAGGGTCATGTAATAGTTCTATTTTTAGTTTTTTGAGAATCTTGCATACAGTGGCTACACCAATTTACTTCCCACCAACACTGTATAAGCAAAGAGCCACTTACCTTTATACTGATGCCAATGCAGGAGATGCAGATTCGACCCTGCGTTGGAAAGGTCCCCTGGAGAAGGAAATGGCAACCCACTCCAGTATTGTTGCCTGGAGAATCCCATGGATGGAGGAGCCTGGTGGGCTACAGTCCATGGGGTCACAAGAGTCGGACACGACTTAGCAACTAACCAAAGTCTTAACCTCTAATTTGCTATAAAGTTAGCTGACAAGTATGGAGCTGAAATCTGACACCCCAACGTTTCCCCTAGGTGACACTGACCAAGACCACCCTTCACAAGGCCACTTTGGACTCTGGGGACCAGATCTCCCAGCACTCCCTCAGCCTCTAGTCCCTGATGACGACTGGTACAATCTGCTTCTTTCTTTGGAGGTGTCATGTTGGGGTGGTGACTGGATGCTCTCCCTGGCCCTTTTCCTCCTGTTGCTGTGAATCTGTAAGGAGAATGCTCTCAGGATGCCATTAAGAGATGATTTACTTGACTATAAAATGGGCATTTCAGAGTACATGATGTTCACTAATATGATGGTGCCCCCAGGCTAGTCACAAGTTCCCATCTGGTGTGGGTCTGCCCAGCAACTAGCTCTGCCCCAGTTTCCCCCAGGCTGCCTGCCTTGGCTTTTGGGGCTTCCGACTGGGTTCCAAATGCAATCTCCCTTCCAGATCCCAACTGCAGGTCGTATAACAGCTCCTTTCTCTCCTGGATTCCATGTAGTCTACCCCTACACGAATGCCAATGCAGGAAACACAAGAGATGTGGGTTCGATCCATGAGTTGGAAATATCTCCTGGAGGAGGAAATGGTAACCTACTCCAGTATTCTTGCCTGGAAAATTCCATGGACAGAGGAGCTGGTGGGCTACAGTCCATGGAGTGGCAAAGAGTCAGACACGACTGAGCAAGCAGGGAAGCTCCCCCCTACACAGGTCTCAATTCCTGATCCCTGACTGGCCAGCTGAGCTTAATAAATGATTCTTTAAGTCCCTTTTACCTTCCCTCTAGTCCAAGGATGCTTAACTCAGGATTTAGGTTAAGAAAACAGCAGTATGAGCATATAAAGTTATTCAGAGAGTGAGTCTCTTGTTTTCATTAGATTCTCAAAACCACTCACTTTCTAGATTCTATGCTTTTTACTGTTCAGTGTGTCTCCAATCCTTACTTTTAACCAGCTTGTCTTCTCTCAAAACCTTCTTTTTCTACATCAGAATTCTGTGTCCACCACATGTGCCCCACCACTGCTCTGCCCCTTGTCCATTTATTCTCTGACTCTGACAACCCGCATTGCAAAATCATCCCGCACATTTACATATCTTCCATAAAGTATCATTGTCTTCAGTAGGAAGAGACACAATTACACGGCGCATAATTAGGGCAAGAGACTAGCCATTACAATCTTATGTCTTTATGGAAAAATAAACTCTTCATTTTGCATCAGTTTCCTACTGCAGACCTTCAATCCAGACAATTCAGGATAGCAAAGGAATCTTTGCCTTTCTTTCCAAGTTATTTTTCAACACCCAGAAAAGTGAAATTAGCAAGAGCCCTGGACTTAGCACCAGAAGATTGTTTTGGAATCCAAGCTCTGCCACTTAGCAGCTGAGTGATGTTGGGAAAGAGGCTTAACCTCACTGAGGCTTAGTTTACCCACATGCAAAAATGGGGATGCTCACTCCTACCTTGCTCCATGACGGTGAGTTCTGTGTGATCTGTGTTACCTATAGATATGCATCTGTGTTTACACAGTGATTAGTCTTGTAGGTCTCCATGATCAGATTTAAATTAAACAAATACACTGGGGGACTTCCCTGGTGGCTCAGTGGTTAAGAATCTGCCTTTCAATGCAGAGAATGTGAGTTTGATCCCTGGTCTGGGAACCAAGATCCCATATGCCGCAGAGCAACTAAGCCTACATGCTACAACTAAAATAAGATGTAGCCAAGTAAATAAATAACTTTTCTTTTTTTTTTTTTTAAGAGAAAGGAAGAAAGAGACACTGGATTTGGAGATTTCCGCTTGCCATGTAGTAGCTGAGTAATTCTGGGCAAGCAATTGCTTTATCTCTCATTAAAGATTAAATATGATTTCTTCATCAATAATGTCTCCCACCCCGCTTACCTTACATAGGACATTTTAATCTGAAATTGCTTTGTAAGTTGAAGCACTCATAGTGTTTTGACAGTGCATCCCCTTCTCAGAGAAGTCTGAACCTAGGAATTTTAACCAGATTCTTTCATCTCCCCTAACCTCCACCAACCACCCCCACCCCCCAGCTTTCCCATGGTGAGTATATTCCCCAAGAGAAGATCAAAGAAGGAGCTCTTCCCTAGTCCCTGTCTCTGGGAAAGTAGGGCAGGCAGATCTAGTAGCCTGGAGGGAGTTGAGCCTAAATTAAACTCTGAGGCACTCCCAGGACCGGAGACACCAACTCATCAAAACTTCCATTGCTTGGCCTGAGTGACAACTAAGCTCCTTAAGTCTCCTAGACAAATTCAGTAAGAATGAGGATTATTCATACTATCATTTTAATAAGCATGTGTGCTTAAAAATAAACTTTTTATTCAATAATGTGTTTAACCTGAGTCCATCCAGGCAAGCGCTTTGCATTAGTGCAGGTGATATTGGTCTGTCATACCCCCCATTAGGCTGTGGAGTCTCTAAGGTACAGTGTTTCATCCAAAAAGCTGACAGCGAACAACATTAGTGTCAGCCCTGTCCCCAGGAGACAAGCAAGTAGGTTGAATAACCAGGCATAATATCTGTCTTCAGGAATGTTTTTCTTTTGAGGAGGAAAGCAGAAAGAAAGAAAGAAGAAAAAAAAAACCTACAACTCTCCAGGACTCCTCCCAAAGCCTAGACTCTGACCTGGCTCTGCAAAAGTCCAATTCCCTAAAAGCTCCAGAACCATCTATTAGCATGTTCTCTGAGGAAAACAGCCTAACTCCACACCCCCTCTATTTGGCCCAAAGAGACAAAGTCTTAGATGTCTCTGAAAAGTGCAGGAAGGGGTGGAAATAGGAAAGCATCACGTTTTCTTTTCTGATAACTGTGAATTTCCCTTGCTTCATCTGGCTTTCAACTTTCATCAAAACAAGTTGTTTACCAAGATTAATGTCGGATACAATCAAGGCCCCAGATCGTTCTACCTGTGGGTACAGAGGCTCAGGAACACTGGGCTCAGATTACACTCTCTGCTTCCGCAGGGCACTTCCCCACGTTATTGTGGGTTGCTTTCTGCTGATTTAAAGCGAGATGACACGGAGACAGATGAGTGCAAACCACAGACATTATAAATTGCAATTTGGCCTCAAAAGATGAATGAAGAAGCAATGCTTTGATCTGTGATTCAGAGCTGAGCTGCAGTATTTACAGAAAAACATGTCTTTGGGGAAAGGGAGAGAGAAAGACAGAAAGAGAGATTGAGGCAGAGAAAATAGCCTTTGTGTATTGAAAAAAAATATTTTCTCAAATTACAGATGACTTGAAGGAACTTGAGGGTGTAGGCGGAGAGGGCAGGGGTTTTCTTGCAATTTTGTTCAGACTGTAAGGGTTGATATAGAGCGGATGTACACGATGGGACATCTGGTCTGATAAAACATTGTAGCACCGAACTCGGTTCATACCTGACTATCCTGTAATGCAAGGCTGCAGCCATAGCTGCAGCTGTTTAGTCGCTTAGTCATGTCTGACTCTTTTGAGACCCCATGGCGGACTGTAGCCTGCCAGGCTCCTCTGTCCGCGGGATTTCCCAGGCACGAATATTGGAGTGGGCTGTCATTTCCTATGCCAGGGGATCTTCCTGACCCAGAGATCGAACCTACGTCTCCTGGTTGGCAGGCTATTCTTTACCACTGAGCCACCTGGGAAGCCCAATGCAGGGCTACAGAGAAACAAATGGCTCCACGGGGCATGAATGTCCTCCAGCTCCACTGTAGCTCTTTCATGGATGCTGTGTAACCAGAGCAGCTGCCCTTGGGGCCAACCCTCTCTCCACCTCTCCCCCAGTGCAGCGTCTACAGCCATCCCGGGGACTCCCGAGGACAGTGAGACTGGAGACCATGCCTGGGCAGCCCCTTGACTTCACACAGGTCTCAGATGTCCTTGATCGACCAAACTGGTCTTTGTAGCACCTGCCAGTGCCCACCTGTCTCCCCACTCCCCTCTCGGCCCTTGACCAACTTAGAATCTGTGTCCTCGTGGAGTGGAGAGAGCTACCAGAGATGAGGGAACGTGACATCCCCAAATTCACACAGCTGACTACTGTGCTCCACTTTAGGGAACAACAAAACTTCAAAACTTCATAACAGACTGGTCATATGACAGAACATCCCAAAGGAAAAAAATGCCTAAGGGAATGTCTAATTCTCTCCCATCCAACTTCTCCCTTCTGCTCCCTCTGGAGCAAGGAATGCTCAAAGACACTTTTGTAAGGAATGCTAAAAAAAACACAGAAAAACATGGAATCCGCTAGTGAAATGCCCAACGATATATTAGAAATAATTACTAGTACCGATATTTATTGAGCAATTACTAGGCTCAGGCCCTGCCTTATCTGTATCTACTTACTGAACTCTCATAAGCCCTCTAAGAGATGGATACTTTGATTATCCCCATTGGACATTAGAAGGACCTGGAGATTTAGAGTCATCCCAAGCCCCCACATTTAATAAATGAAGGAGGCAGGCCCTCCCATCATGCAGCTCCCAGCTAGAACAGAGTCCCGCTTCTTAACCTGTTACGAGCAGATGTCAAACCTTGGTGTGTTTCCAGACCACCCTGGCTGCTTGTGGGCAAGTAAACAGCCAGGCCTCACCCCTGGGTTCCTCAAAGGCCCTCTCGGTCCAATCCCCCCACCTCCCCGTTTTCTCTCCTCTTGTCTCACTCTGAAAGCATTTCTTGGCCATTCATGCCGCTTATCGAACAGCGGACCATGCTCCTCCCCACAAACCACTCCCTCTCAAGCCCCCATCTCTCCTGTGACCTCCCTTTGAAGGCAGCTCAGGACCTTTCATCAGGGTCTCCTCCTCCTTCCCTGCTTCCCCGTCTGGGCCTCCCAAGCTCCACATCCCTTTCTCCCATCCCTTGCCTCCGCCACCCCCAACAAATCTCCCCTTGATCTTAGACCTGGAGTGCCTTGCCTGCCCTCCCCTAGCTTTTGTTAATATACACAGTGATGTTTCGTAAACACCAGTGGATACTGACACCTGTCCTAGCAGTACACTTAGCTTACCTGGTTTATTTCTTTGGGAGGAGGGGAGTTTGTGCCAAAGTCTATCTCTTTTCAGTTGCCTCTTATTCACCTAGCAAATATTCATGGTGCGATTTCTGTCTGCTGAGTGCCGCACTGGGTGCTGCCTACAGGAAGCTGAACAAGACAGAGCCCCTGAGCTGACCATCTAACTCTGAAAAACAAGGATAATATCACCTCTCCTTCTATGCAGGTCTGTCTGTCTCTCCTTTGGTCACTCACTCACTCACGCAACAGTGGGGTGTTAAGCACCTTCCATCCTGCCAGGCACTTTGTAGGAGCTTTGAACAGAGACTCTGCTACTCAGGGCCTTACAGGGGAGAGACTCCGCAGAGAACTGTTACCCCATAAGGTCACTGTGTGGCCAGAGGAAGACTTCTCAGGCTCGGTTGCTCAGTTGTATCCAACTCTGCGACCCCGTGGACGTAGCCTGCCAGACTCCTCTGTCCATGGGATTCTCTAGGCAAGAGCACTGGAGTGGGTTGCTATTTTCCTTCTCCAGGGAATCTTCTCGACCCAGGGATTGAACCCACGTTTCCTGTACCACCAGCATTGGCAGGTGAATTCTTTACCACTGAGCCACCTGGGCTTCCCAGAGGAAGGCTTGCCACTGCCTGAATGAGTCAGGAAAAAGACTCCATAGGGCCCCTGGAGCTAACTCCTGAAGGACTAAGTTGCCTGATGAAGGATGGAGAAGGGTGTTCGCTTGGGCAACAACACATATACTAAAATTGGAATGATGCAGAGATTAGCATGGCCCCTGCACAAGAATAACACACAAATTCATAGAGCATTCCTTTTTTTTTTTTTTCATTAAATTTTTTTTTAAGAATGGAGAAGGGATGGGTACATAGGCAATATCACAGGCAAGGGTGCAGAGATGTGAAAAGGAGACTGCTCAAAGAAGGCATATTGACCTCTGTGGCTCTAGGTGGGTATGTGAAGGGGAGGGGAGGAAGTGAAAAGTGAAAGGTGGGCTAGAGCCAGCAATGGGAAGACCCCCACTGTTTCCCGCTGGGCCTTCGTTCACTAATCTAGGATGCTACTACCACTTCTCACATGCTCCAGGGGGCCTGGGGTTTTCTGCTCCTCACCGTTTACCCTGAAAATCTCCTTTCTGTTCCTTTGACCACATCCAACACTGTAACTCAAGGATCCTTCTCTTCAGACAGTGACCTTGGCACCACTTGGCCCCAGGACCTCGTATGAGTCATCAGCCCACCTCACAGACCGCCAACCATTATGGCAGGAAGAAATCTCAGGGCCCAAATGCTATACAAGTATTTAAATATGGGTCCACAGTTTAATTACTTAGTCTGGCTTTATATGACTTAATTTATAAATATAATTTACAGTTCCCTTGTTTCTTTCTCCAGCCATTTAGCTCATTAGGCTCTGAGCCAGTAGTGGAAAGATAAGGCAGAGAGGGCGTGTAACTGGGAGAAGTCTACCCCAGCAAGAAGCATTTTATCACCGGTACTGTTAAGAATTTCCAGTGGGAGATGATCATAAAAAGGAGATAGATTTGTAGTTGGTTTTATTATTGTTTTTAAATCTTATAAAGCCAGTACCCACCCCCTTCCACTTCTTCCCCGTTGCCTGCACCCAGGAATGACCACACCTCCGTGTCTGCTTCAGGTACAACTTTTAGTTCCACATTAAGGCCAGCTCTCTGCAACAACCTGCTGGGTGTTTCCCAGAGGCCTTCCTCTGGGAAGAGCATTCATTTATTCCACCAGCACTTATCTCTATACCTACTATATGCAAGGCACTTTTGGCCAAGAAATGCAAAGCTGGGATAAAATGCAATAATTAACAGTTACTGCCTACTCAGTATGCACCAAGCATAATGCCAAGCTGCTGCAAACATTGCATTTAATTTTTGGAATGAAGAAACCAGGCTCTGTTTCTTCAAAGCAGTGGCTCTGGACCCTGGCTGCATGTAGGAGTCACCTGGGGAACTCTGATACTTGAAACCATCCTCTAGAGTTTCTAGTTTCATTGACTTGCAGTATGGCCTGGGCATCAGGTTATTAAACAAAACCTCCTCAGGTCACCTGATGTGCAGCTATGTTTAAGAACCACTGATTTAAGTAATTTTCCTAAGATCCCACAGATAGACCAGGGAAGGCAGGCAGGCTGGCCAGTCGGCCTCCTGAGACCTACTATGTGCCAGACCCAGCTCTAAGTCCTTTCACTACTAAGTGATGAAACAGATGGCAAATGCCATAAAAAAGGACAACGAATGCAGGGAATCCTTTATGAAAGAGGTCACTTATGGGTGTTTTTTTTTTTTTTTCCAAGAATTTGCAGGATATACAGAAGTGGTGGAAAGAATCAGGCGAGACTTCCAGACAGAACAAACCATCTGAGCAAAGGTGTGTAGGCTGGGAAACATGGCAAATGGACAAGGAACAAGAAACAGATCCCGTGTGTGAAAAGACAGCTGAAGGAAATTTGGCAAGAAAGTCAGGGACAGGCTGTGAAGGACAAGGCTTCCCAAACCATTTCAGGTTGAGGCACATGTGGAATAATGATCACATTTGTAGTACAAACCAAGGTAAGTGGACAAGGCTGTCACCATCTGTCTTAGTCCGTTCGGGCTACAATAACAAAATTGTTGTTTACCTGCTAAGTCATTGACTTTTTGTGACCCCACAGACTGTAGCCCGCCAGGCTCCCCTGTCCATGAGAGTGTGTTGCCATGCCCTTCTTCAGGGAATCTTCTGAACCCAGGGATCGAACCCAGGTCTCCTGCATTGCAGGAGGATTCTTTACCACTGAGCCATCTGGGAAGCCCCACAATAACAAAATACCAAAGGCCTAAAAACAACAGAAACTTATTCCTTCCAGTTCTGGAGGCTGGAAGTCTGAGAATATGGCTCCAGTAGATTCAGTGTCCGGTGAGGACCCACTTCCTCATCAAGAGCAATCTTCCCACCATAACCTCACATGACCAAAGGAACAAGACATGTCTCCAGTGTCTCTTTTATAAGGACACTAATCCCACTCCTGAGGACTCCAACCTGATTAGAGGCCCCACCTCCAAATACCATCTCACTGGGAATTGGGTTTGAACAATTCAGTCTACAGCCTCATCTCAGCAGATCTGACATACCTACTGAGAATCTTCGGCATAAAGCCTGGCAGAGGATCCAAGAAGTCTGAACTTCACTCTCTGGGTAATGGGAAGCCAATGAAAATACCATATTGAAATGAAGAGATTGTGATAGGATGGAAGTTGTATCTTTTTAATATAAATCCAGGCATTGTCACAATGACTTCCTAAAGGCAAAACCTGACTTGAATTTTCCACCAAACACTACTAATAGAATACTGTCATGAATACCTCATGAAAGGTATCATGATTAGCTAGCTACCTGCATGGTATCTTTCCTACTAGACTTGGTTCTTCAACAAAAGGGATCAAGCCATACTCTTCTTCTTATTATTCCTTTTTTTCATTTTGTCTAGCATAGATTTTGACAGAGAGAAGGTGTACAATTAGAAACATAGATTTGACATAGATTTCATTGTGTCTAGCATAGATTTTGACAGAGAGAAGGTGTACAATTAGAAACAGACTTTGAACTACTAGGGCTTCCCTGGTGGCTCAGATGGTAAAGAATCTGCCTACAATGCAGAAGACCCGGGCTCAATCCTTTGGTTGGGAAGATCCCCTGAAGAAGATCCACTCCAGTGTTCTTGCCTGGAGAATTACATGGACAGAGGAGCCTGGTAGACTATGGTCCATGGGGTCACAGAGTCAGGCACGACTGAGTGACTTACAGTTTGAACCATTCATTAAATCCCATTCAGCAGTCAGCCACCTATTCCAAGGTTAAGAGGCAAAAGTTGATGCCAATGCATGTACATTAGAAAGAGCATGGATGTAAGAGTCAGAGGACCATGACATCCTATCTGTTAACTTTTGCCTTACGTATTGAGGTGCTCCTATGTTGGGTGATATATAAATATTTAAGATTGTTATATCTTCTTGGATTGATCCATTGATCATTATGTAGTGACCTTCTTTGTCTCTTGTAACAGTCTACTTTAAAGTCTATTTTGTCTGATGTAAGTATTGCTACTCCAGCTTTCTTTTGTTTTCTATTTGCTCGGAATACTTCATTTTCAGTCAGTATGTGTCTCTAGATCTGAAAAAGTAATATATATATATATATGATAATATATCATATACATTATATATATATATATATATCTGAATCATTTTGCCACACACCTGAAACTCACACAACATTGTAAAATCAACCATACTTCAAGTAAATAAATAAATAATAAAAATTGGGAAAAAAAAATTGCGCAACTTGGAGGTCCTGGGCAGACACATTTGGTTTCCAGGGATATCCCCCTTGCTCTGTGTCTCTTCTGTAACAGGAACAGTAAAGCCTATCTAGCAGCACTGTTGTGAAACAGCACATCATCGAGTCCTGAGAAGGACATGGCAACACACTCCAGTGTTCTTGCCTGGAGAATCCCGGGGACGGGGGAGCCTGGTGGGCTGCCATCTATGGGGTCGCACAGAGTTGGACACGACTGACTCGACTTAGCAGTAGCAGCAGCAGAGTCCTGACACACAGTGGGTCCTCAGAAAAGTCTGTTAGCCCCAATACCCTTGACCATATTTTATTTTCAAATTCTTTGCTTCAAATAATGAGGATCACATTAATGATACTAATTTGTCCTGTTTATACTCTTTGTAAACATTTGTCCTATTGCATGTGTGTATGGCTGAGGAGCTGGAAGTCTTGAAAGTTCTGCTATTGCTTTTAGCTAGCCCTCTACACAGCCACCAGGTAGGAATCATCATACCTATCATTCACTGAGAATTTGCTATGTTTCAGGTTCAATCCGAAACATTTCTTATATTCTATCTGCTTTCATCTTCACAACAAGCCTAAACAGGAGTTGCCAAATCTAGCCCTGGCCTGTTTTTTTGTATAGCCCACAAGTTCAGAATAGTTCATACATTGTTGAATGTTTGACACACACATATATATATATATATATATATATATATATATATATATACTACATAGCTAGTGGGAACCACCTGTATAGCACAGGGAGCCCAAGCTCGGTGCTCTATAGTGACCTGGATGGGTGGGATGGGGGTGAGATGGGAGGGAGATCAGAGAGGGAAGGAATCTATGTGTACAAACAGCTGATTCACTTCCTTGTACTGCAGAAGCTAATGCAACATTGCAAAGCAATTGTGCTTCAATAAAACAAACAAACAAAAAAGGTATGCTACGAAGACTACATATGCTGCAAAGCCTGAGATATTTATTCTTTTTTAAATTTTATTTATTTTTTTAATTGATGGAAAATTGCTTTACAATTTCATGTTAGTTTCTGCCATACAACAATATGAATCAGTCATAATTTTATATATATATATACATATATATGTGTATATATATATATATATATCTATATATCTTCTCCCTTGAGCCTCCCCCTCCCCTCCTCCATCCCACTCCTCTAGGTCATCACAGAGCTCCCTATGTTATTTAGCAATCTCCCACTATCTAGTTAACACATGATCGTGTATATATGCCAGTGCTACTTTCTCAATTCATCCCACCCTCACCTTCCCCAACTGTGTCCACAGTATGTTCTCTACTAGATTCATCTATATTATTTTTATAGATTCCATATATATACATTAATATGTGATACCTACTTTTCCAACTGACTCATTTCACTTGTATAAGAGGCTCTAGGGTCACCCACCTTGCTACAACTGACTCAGATTTGTTCCTTTTTTTGTAGCCAAGCAATATTCCATTGTGTATATGTACCACAACTTCTTTGTCCATTCATCTGTTGATGGACATCCAGGTTGCTTCCATGTCCTGACTATTGTAAATATTGTTGCAATGAACACTGAGGTACATGTGTCTTTTAGAACTGAGATTTTCTCAGGGTATAGACTCAGCAGGGGGATTGCTGAATCGTGCGGTAGATTTATTCGTAATTTTTAAGGAATCTCCATACTGTTTTCCATAATGGCTGCATCAGTTTACATTCCCACCAACAGGAGGGCTCCCTTTTCTCCACACCCTCTCCAGCATTTACTGTTTGTAGATTTTTTGATAATGGCCTTTCTGACTGGAGTGAGGTGATATCTCACTGTAGTTTTGATTTACATTTCTCTAAAAATGAATGATGTTGAGCATCTTTTCATGTGTTTTTTTGTGTGTGTGGTTTTTTTTTTTTTTTTTGGCCATCTGTATGTCTTCTTTGGAGAAATGTCTGTTTAGGTCTTCTGCCCATTTTTTGATTGGGTTGTTTGTTTTTCGGATATTGAGCTATATGAGCTGCTTATATATTTTGGAGATCAACCCTTTGTCAGTTGCTTCATTTGCAATTATTTTCTCCCATTGTGAGGGTTGTCTTTTCATCATGTTTATAGTTTCCTTTGCTGTGCAAATGCTTCTAAGTTTTATTAGGTTCCATTGTTTATTTTTGTTTATTTTTCCATTAATCTAGGGGATGGGTCAGAGAGAATATTGCTGTGATGTATGCCAGAGTGTACTTTCTATGTTTTTCTCTAAGAGCTGTACAGGTTCTGGCCTTACTTTAATCCATTTTATCTTTAATCTATTTTTATTTTGGTTTTGTATATAAGTGTTAGGAAGTGTTCTAATTTCACTCTTTTACACGTAGTTGTCCAGTTTTTCCAGCACCACTTACTGAAGAGGTCAATTCTCCATTGTATATTCTTGCCTCCTTTGTCAAAGATAAGGTGCCCATAGGGAGCATGGATTTTTCTCTGGGCTTTCTATCTTGTTCCATTGGTCTATATTTCTATCTTTATGCCAGTATCATACTGTCTTGATGACTGTGTACTAACTCATTCTTTACAAAAAAAAAAAAAAAAATCTTGCTAATCCCTGGCCTATAAGACTATGGTCCCTTTACAGATGAGAAACTTAGTTTTTTTTAGAAAGGTGAAATAATTACCCAAGGCCACACAGAGAGTAACAAGTGACAAGTCTTGGTTCCAGGACTAATTTTCTACCCCTGGTCTTAAAACTAGCTCTGTTGCTTTACATTATATTTAGAAGGAACTTTCCCTTTGACTTAAGCATATACTTGACCCATCCATAGCTTGTTCTAAGGGGTTTGTGACATGCCTTCTATATTGCCTACAACCCTATATGTGCTGCATCTTGCCTCCCCTTATGCTTATAAAGAGACAAGGGTGGGGAATGGGGAGGTATCAGGTTCTTTGCCCACTCCCGAGTTTCCAAAGCAGCAGAGGGTCAAGGGCTGGGAGAAGTCTGACAATCCAAAGAAGAGCCTGCTGAGGCGGAAACACGTTCTTTGTCTTGGAGCTTCCGGATTCCAGCTGTGGGGGAAGGGAGAGAACTCTGCGTTTTCTTTCCGGAGGAAAACATGGCTGGAGGTTTCCAGGTAAGCACACATCTGAGCAGCCTTGTTGTCACTCTGTCTGGACTTTGAGGGGAAAGACACCTGAACACCACACTGCTTCAGCTCCAGCGGCTCACCAGCTGAGAAGAGCAGCTGCTCCCCGTTTCATCTGTTTCATATTCAGCAGGAGGATTAGTTTAAGGTTCTGACCCTGGGAAAACAATGCCTACAGACTACAGTAAGCGCTCTGTTATCCTGTCCATCTGGGAGTGAGGTGCCCAGCTATGTCAAATGTGCTGGTTCCTGGAGAGCTAGTTGCCACATAGACCATTGGCCAGAGATTGGTATTCGAAGACGCAGAACGCATAAAATAGGCTTTGACCTAAAACTATCCGGAATATAATTCCATCTTTCTTAGATATTTCGGCAGGCATGGTGCCTTGGGGACATTGTCCGAATAGGAAGAAGGTAGAGGAAATTAAATTCACCGTTTATTGAGTTCTATGCTGCTAGCAAGCACTGAGCGGAAGCCTTAAATCAATAAAGGATTTAATGCTGACAATCTTCCAATGAGGCATCTCCACTTTACAAAAGAAAAAACTGAGGCTCGATGGGTTCGTTCATTCGTATGGTATTTACTGAGCACCTTCGCTTGACCTCAGCACTGGGAATACCTATCTCTGCCCTCCTAGAGCTCCTATTCTTGGAGCAGAGCTTGAGTTAAACAAGTACAAGTAATTGATCAATTGTGGCAGGGATGAGAGTCACCAAGGGCAAGTCATGCTGCTATGACAACACCTAACGGAGGAAGCTGGCTCAGTTTGATCATCCAAGAAGACTTTCCTAGGGAAGTGAAATTGAAGCTGAGACCTGAGGTGTTCATAGGAGAGGGGCAAGAGAACGTACCCAGCAGGTGGAAAGAAGTATGGTCCTCCCAAAGAGTGACAACACGCCAGGCAGCTGGGGCAGAAAGTGAGGGCTGGGGAGTGACACAAGGTGAAGCTGGTGAGGTCAGGAGAGCCTAGACCAGCAGGGCCAGCCTCGCGGTCCAAGCAAGGATGTTGGACTTTATTCCAGGAAGTCACAGCAGGGTGCAAGCCAAGCAGACAGGGCAGTCCTGCAGAAGGCCAAACTCTTAGAAGTAAGAAGCAAGCCAGAGGTCAAGTGCAGGTTCAACTCTAAAGTCTATGTTTTCTCCATGGTCACCAGCATATCATTAACATTTTTTTTCTGAAGCAAGCTGATTCAGTTAAGGGATAGGATCTTTCAAGAAAGACCGAAAGGGACTCCAGTGTAGAAAGAACACCCTGGATTAGGAATCAGAAATCTTGGGTTGCCTCAGATCATTCCTGATCAGGCCTCAGTTTCCTGTATGAGAGAGACAGTGCTTAGACTAAGTGCTCAATGAGTTATCACATGGAAAACACTTCAAACCATGTAGAACCCATAGTAAATGATCGATAAATCTTAGGTGTTGGTTTTATCAACCTCTTTGAATGCTAGTATTTTCTGATTTTTAGTATAAATTCTGTGACTGTGTATGCACTTTTTCAGAACCCTCCCTGCCCAGACACAATCATCAATCTTGGTTATTTCTAGAAAAAGTTAAGAAAATTGTCCTTTTGACATAATCTTAGAATTTTCCAGTAGCACTTCAGGAGCTCTTGTCTTCCTGGATTTTATAGCCCACTTAAATGTTTGCATAATTGATTCACCCCTCTTACAGGATTTACCCACATAACCCACAGGCAGAAATTTAATTACAGATCTGAAGGGACTTACTGTTATAATACTGCAGAGCTTTCCTAGTTTAAGTGATAATTAAGGCTTAAATTCCACTGGGATCAAGCAACTTTTAAAGGGTCCTCTCCCTCTGCCAGCCCATATTGTACCAAAGGTAGTTTGGCTTTTGAAATGCAGGACAATACTAAATAAGAAATTACTTTGTGTGCTATATGCAAGGTTGGATCTGCTTTTCTTTGGTTTCTTGATTTAGAGATAATACATTTCCACATCCATGTTGTGTCCTGATAGCCTATTTCTGGAAGCTGGGAAGAGCTGAGAGGGCTACTCTTGATTATTATAGAAAATATTCAATCCTTAGGCTGCTTCCCAAAAACCACCCCATCCCATCACATAGCAAGTTCTTGGGTCCTTGCCTTTCTTTTGCCCAGCTGGTGTGTGCTTTCTCTGGGAATGCAAACTCATTTTAATATTAGCTTAAGCAAGGCATAATTAGGAACACAAATCTGCAACAAAAAAAACAATATAATTCATTCAAAAGCTAAGACTTGATGACTTTTGGATTATCTGTCATTAGGCTTTTTTTTTTTTTTAACATCCCCATTGCTCTCCATTCCAGTAATTGAAAGCTGTCTGTACGTTTAAGTATGCAGCTGTAATTGGCCCGCTAATATGCTCTCCCAGGCAAGCTCTGTTGTTTTGCAAGAACAAGAAACAGGATAGCTCATCCTCCTTTTGCAAGCTTAGTAAAGGAAGAGGCAGAAGTTCTTTCTCGATTCCTCCTGTGACAGATGCAAGAATAGAACTCACTATGCACTGAAGCTGAGTCACACACTGAGGGTAATTTTTATTCTGGGTAACAGTTCTTATTTTCCATAATCATCTTTTCTTGAGCTTTGTCTTCAGGCTTAACCATCTGCCCTCTCCTTCAACAGATTCATTTTGTCTTGAGAGTGCGTTCCTTTACCCCTTTGTCAAAACTGCAAAGCTCAAACAAACAAAAATAGCCACCCACCTCTGCATTATCAACTTTTTGTCATCGGAAGACTTCATCGTCTGCACAAAAGTAACTGTGTCAAGCGCTCTTTTATATAACCATGTGTGTACCTGTGTGGGTGTGTAAATGTGCATGTTAGCAAAACTTAAAATCAAAAATGCGCTTATATCACAGTCAGAGAGTCACAACATGACGGGGCATTTTTTCAGGTAGAGGACCTTTGACTCACTCCTTAATATATAACACCCTCCTGGTAGGAAGGTGAACAAAATCCTGCATGATTTAGCTCCTAAACTATCCTTCTAGCCTCATCTCTCATCACTCCCCCACTGCGTGCTCTATGCTGTGGCCATGCTAGCAGAATCTGTGCCTTGAAATTCATACTCCTTGCCTCCTCCAGACTTTACCACATGTTTTCACTCTACCTGGAATCTTCCTCTGCTCCATCCCTGAAGTTTTTAGTCCTCATCCTCCACATCTCAAGTTAATTGTCACCTCTTGTGAAACTTGGCTATGGACCTGGATCCACATACAGTTGCACAAATTTTTCAATTACAGAAAACAATTTTTTAACTCTTTCTTCAGTCAAGGCTGTATACTAGGCATCTGGGGTAAAGGAAAGAGAGGAAGAGGGCTTTGATGAAACATCCAAAGCTTTCCAGTATCCCCATCTCTAGCCCTTGAAAACAAAATGATCCCTAAGACTCTGAACTGCTAATATCCTTATACTATAGCCATATAATTTGCTGGTTCTCTGTGCCATTTTACACAGGACTCTAATCATTTTTTATTCTAAATTCCTTATGAACAAGGTCTGTCCTACTTCTAAATGACCTACAAAGCCTAGCACCAGGATGAATATATAAGAAATACCAACAAACACAATTGATTAACTTCCTATTGACCTGTCCTTAGAGTGTCTTCCATAAGAATCATTGAGCAGCATGGCGAAATGCCCAGGAGACTATAAACGGCATAAAGACAGGGACTTGGTTTACCATGTTCAGCATCCTTCCCAAGTCCTAACACAATACCTGACACACCATAGACACTCAGTAAATATTTATGGAGTAAGTAGAGGAATGAACGATGACATAAAGGCAGCAGTGAACAAAAGTCTTGCCCTAAGGGACCCTCTAGACAACGAAAGAGACTTAAACTCACATTGTCCTCTCTCCTCCCAAACTTTTCATTGAAAATTAAGTTCATTTTTTTTTTCCTCACTTCTTCTCAGAGATCTCTTGACATGGGGTCTTTCCTTTTTTCTTAGGTAACCCTTGAAAGGAAAATGAATAATCTTAACAGAAACACACAGGCAGAAATCATCTTCTAAATAGCTTTGGACAACACCAGGAATGATGATTGGCATAACTTCTACTCTGGAAGGCTTCACAGAGGTAAAATAAATGACAATTATTTCTGTCATGGCCTTCTTTTCACCATGAAGAGTCAATGACAATCATTACAAAATATAAAAGCAAAGTCTGAAGTACAAGCCAACAAATCTTCATTCTGTGTATTTGAGATAAAACCTTAAAAGATGAATAAGGCTGGAGTGAAGTGAGAGAGAATGCAAACAACTCCATACAACATGATAATCGCTATGCTGGAAGGATGGACAGAAAGTTGAGGAAATAATGAAGATGAAGCAATTAATTCTGTCTAGAGCATAGAGGAAAATGTCACAGAGAAATTGATCATTGACCTAGTCCTTCATGATGGTAGGATCAGCAGGTAGAAGTGAGATGAGCAGTCCAGGTACAGAGAGCAGCATAAAACATGAAGCGTGCATCATGCTCCAAGTGATTAAGGCAGCTTGGCTAAGATAGGTTATCAACAATTTTAACCCAGTTTCATTTATCCCTAAGGAAAACAGTTGTAGGTTTAGCTTACATTGAGAAAGCACATCATAGCAAAATCTACTATGCATATAGTACAGCTCTTGAACAAATGTATATTTTATCAATCACTATTGCGGCTATGTATAGATACAAAAAATACTAACACATTGCCAAGGTATGAAAACAGTCTAAGTGTCCATCAACAGATGAATGGATATATAAGTATATATCTACTTTACATATATATATATATATATACAGTCCTATATATCACTTTGTGACTCCAACTCTTTGTGACTCCATGGACTGTGGCCCACCAGTCTCCTCTGTCTGTGGGGATTCTCCGGACAAGAATACTGGAGTGGGTTGCCATGCCCTCCTCCAGGGCATCTTCCCAATCCAGAGATTGAACCCAGTTCTCCCATGTTGCAGGTGGATTCTTTATAGTCTGAGCCACCAGGGAAGCCCAAGAACACTGGAGTGGGTAGCCTATCCCTTCTCCAGGGATCTTCCTGACCCAGGAATCGAACCAGGGTCTCCTGCATTGCACGCAGATTCTTTACCAGCTGAGCTACCCGGGAAGCCCAGGACTACTATTCAACCATAAAAAAGAATGACATTTTGCCACCTGCAAGAACATGGATGGACTTGGAGGGTATTGTGCTAAGTGAAATAAGTCAGACAGAGAAAGACAGATACTGTATGATATTACTTACATGTGGAATCTAAAAAATATAACGAACAAGTGAATAAGACTAGGAAAGAGCCAGACTCACAGATTCAGAGAACAAACTAGTGGTTACCAGTGGGGAGAGGAAAGGGGTAGGGGCAATAAAGGGGTGCGTGAATGTGTGCTTAGTCACTTCAGCTGTGTCTGACTCTTTGTGACCCCATGGACTGTAGGCCACCAGACTCCTCTGTCCATGGGATTCTCCAGGCAAGAATACCAGAGTGGGTTACCATGCCCTTCTCCAGGGGATCTTCCCAGCCCAGGGATCAAACCCGTGTCTCTTGCATTGCAGGTGGATTCTTTATCCACTCAGTCACCTGGAAAGCCCAATATAGGGGTAGGGGATTTAAAAAAGGATAATCATGGGATTGTATGAAATCATGTTTGTGAAACTTTTATTTATTTTTTGTGTGTGAAACTTTTAAAAACTGTAAGCACTACAGAATTTTAAAAATCTTTCATTCGATGTTTTAAAAAATTTAAAAAAGTCAACCCCATCTATAAATTTCAATGCAGTAGTCCTAAATAAAATGTTTGTTGATAGATTTTAAAAAGTAGTAACACATGATGTCAGACTTAAGGTTCACATCATCTTCCCTTTCTGTAAAAGTCCCACTGAAACTAAAACAGAAGATTTTTATCTAGAAAAAAATAAGTGATCTTCCTAGAAAATCTTCCTGGTGAGGAAATCAGAGCTTGAGAAAGAAGACGACTAGGACTTTAGGCAGTTCCTTCCACCCACACAGAAGTGCAATAATGTGTCTGGGGGGAGATGAGTTGGAGGAGGAGAGGGACAAGCAGAAAAGGAATGGCAACTCTGCCCAGGAGGGACATATTGTTCCCCATCACGAAAGTGAGGTCATTCTCCTTTGCAAAGGTTGAGGTTCCCCGCATGCCATCTTCTCAGGGAAACCCTACTTACAAAGAGCCCCCAGGCAGCCCTGTAATGCAATCATCTCTATAGCTACAGAAAAACCATATCCTACAGCTCAACTCTCACTCAGAGATAACCTGGGAATTATCCACAGACACGGGAGGAAAATTCACTGACACCAGAGAAAACAGGAAATCCAGGGAACAGAGAAGAGGGTTTTTGTTTTTTTTAAGTCATTAGAATCCTCAGAGTCTAGATTTTGTATCAATTAAACATGAACAGGGTGCTATATAATAGGGAACCATCAGCCAAAAACAAAATAGTTCTTAGAAATTAAAAATGACAAGAAATTCAATAGGTAGGATGAATAATACACTAAATACAGCAGACAACCAAACTGGCTACTCAGAAAAATAAAAACAAGAAAACTTCTCAAGATTTACATCAAAAACTTTAAAAATATGCATACGATGAGAGAAAAAATAGGAGACAAGGGGGGAAAGGGAGTATGAGTAGGCAGTGAGGCAGTGTTTTTGACTTTCCCTAACAAAAACCCAATGATTCTCTTCAGCTTATAAAGACAAGAAATTAGAGGTTTGAGTATATTATTTAAGGTCATATGGTTACCAGTAGAACTAGAAACACAGCCTATTAGCAGTGATTGCCCGTAGGACATGACACTGAGTTGAGGAAGCTGCCTCCAGGATAAAAGAGCTTCTTTTGTGGACTCCTGTTTTCTTTGGAAAAGATAATTACTACATAGATACACATTTATTCTAATATTTTTAATAAAGTTCTCCTGAAAAAAAGTATAACACATTGGCAGAATTGAGACACCATTTCCATCTCTGTCGAATCTATTCTCTGCCAATATGGGGATCCTGTGTATGCATCAAAAAGAAACCCGAGCAGGAAGAATATATTCTATTTATTTATTCATTCAGTCATGCAACAAACATGAATTGAATGCCTGTTGTAGGTCAAGGGCTGTTCCTGCAAAAATAAAACAGTTCAGATAAAGCAGTTAATACACAACAAACATCCTTGCCTCACAGAGCTGTGTTCTTCCCTTATCACAATAATGTCAGGGTTATTTCTTTTCAATTAATAGGCTCAGTGTTAACTGGTTGATTCTACTCATATAAAGTTTTAAAATAGGTAAAGCTCATTTATGATGAAAAAACATCAGAAAAACAGTTACCCCTTTCGGGGAATTGACTAGAAACAGGAGCATAAGGGAATTTCCCGGTGTGGTGGAAATGCTGTATACATTGACAGGATTTCAGGTTACACAGATATATGCATTTTTCTAAAAATCATGGTATTGTACATTTCAGATTTGTACATTTCCCCTTATGTGCATTTAGCAAAAAAAAAGAAAAAATTGACAACAAAATTTGAACTAAAAAAAAAAATTGGGCTCAATGTTACTCTAACTAAGGAATGTGTTTCTCAGGTGAAAAATAAATCACATTATTTTCAGAAGAAAAAAATTAAATATTTCACAATGATGAGGTGTGTTTACTGTTAGGTAAATTCAGGAAGAACCCGATGTCCTCCCAACTTCACCCCAAGAAGAGATCTTCCCAAGGATGGGGGGGAAGATCAGATGTGAAAAATTTGAAGAGGAGAGTTTCTGGGGAAAAGGACAAGATAAGCAGATTAAGTTGGGGAAGGAGGCAGCTACCATGAAAGACTAGAAGGTGAGGCTCTTTTGTACAGTGCCTGGGAACACGCTAACCAGAAGAGTCCCAACTCCTCGCCATCAAGCTCTGTGCTATTTGGGGAGGCTCCGGTGACCCTTGAGTAAACAAATTGCTTGCCCCTCCCTCATGAGGCTTGGTCCTGGGGAGGATTAACCTGGGGGTACTCAAGAACAGACATGTTCCCTGACCAGAAGCCACTTTGTAGGTTCACAGAAAGAAAGACCAAGACCCCAAGCTTGAGAGCAAGTCAGTGCCAGGAAAATTCTGTTCTTTCCTTCAGCAGGTCTCCTGGGACAACCTCCACCTCCACCCCAGCAAATATGATCACAAAAGAAGGGTACTTCTGACATGAACTAATATTTATGCCTACTACCAGCAAGTGGAAAGACACTAGAGGGAATAATCGCAAAAGAAGCTAGATTAGACCTAGACAAAATTAAGAAATTCCATTTTCTCTGCGAATCCTGGGAGATGCATGAGTTAAGTTTTGTGAACCTACAGCATATGTTTCAGTCACATTACTTATTCAGGCTGCAGACTTCTTGATGTACATATGTTCTTCTGATCTTTCCAAATAATTCCATAAGACCCCAGAGTGCACAAGTTGGAAACATTAGGGCTAGCAGGAAGGGCGCTTATTGGGGGGAAGTGAGAAAATGAGGCCAGGGAGGCAGATTTTTGAAAACCACTACTTGTGCCATACCACAAATTCAGAGGAGAGCCAAGAACCATACAAAGGTACAAAATGTCCAAAGAAGAAAGGAGTGAAGGAAGAGACGGTTTTTAAGGAAGGGAGTGATAGAATCAGATCTGGGTTTTGGAAAGACGATGCTGGCAGTATCTAAAGAGTGAATTTACAGAGAAAGAGATTTGCAGACAGGGAGCAGACCTAGGAGGCTACAGTCCTTAATCAGACAAGAAGTGCCCTAAACTAAGTCACCATTTCTGCACAAACTTGAACTGGTTCTGTGTACGTGTGTGTGTCAGTCGCTCAGTCGTGTCCAATTCTTTGTGACCCCATGGACTGCAGCCCGCCAGGCTCCTCTGTCCATGGGATTCTCCAGGCAAGAATGCTGGAGTAGGTTGCCATGCCCTCCTCCAGGGGACCTTCCGACCCAGGGATTCAAACCCGCGTCTCCTGCATTACAGGTGGATTCTCTAAATGCTGAGCCATCGGGGAAGCCCCAACTAACTCTGAGCAGGTGCAAATGGGAGGTGCATATGTCCACCCTGCTTCTCAACCCAAGTCTTCTCTGAAGTTGCTGCCCAAGCATCTATTCTGCAGTCTCACACAAACAATCCAGCAAGAAGAAGGTGTGAATGCCTGGGGGCATCAGCTTGCATGTTGCCGGATGGGAGTGTCCCAAGTGGACAGTTCTGAGATGAGCCTCCTAAGGCTCCACAGAAGACCTCGCAGGATCGGGACCCCTCAGCGGTCCCCAGCCCGGGACCGCAACCCTGACTGGCCTTCTTTTCCTTCCAGATGTCCATGCCTCTCCCTCTCACAGCTCCCCGGGCCTGCCCTCGAACAAACCGCCGTCCGCAGCTCCCTGGGGCTGCCCTCAAACACACCGCCATCCACAGCTCGCGTATTAGATCTTGTCCTTCCTGGAACCCAGGCTACCACAGGTACCCACAGCACCAGCTTCTCACATGAGGTTTGGTGCCAGAGAAGCAGAAGGTTCCCCAATGGCGGGGCTTTCCGGTGTGCGTGACGGAATGACGTGCGCTGGGCTACGTGACGTGACTGCCTCCGTCTGCGTCACGCATACGGCTCCCTTTTCATTCCGCATGACTGGAACCCGGCTCCTGGCCTGTGAGAAGCTGGCTCCGTGAAGCTCTGACTTCAAGACTGTTTGCTTCCCGCCTTTCGTATATGTGGTTTCATTTCTACGTTGTCTTCTCTCCTGTTCTTCTTCCTCCTCATCCCTCCATTCCTTTTGTCCCCTCATGTCTTTCTTTTTCACTCACATCACAGAGTCCATTTTCATGTTCTGAGGTAAAATTCTTTTCTAAAAGCTTTTATTGAAAAATAGTTGGTTTACCGCAATGTGATAGTTTCAGATGTATAGCAAAGTAATTCAGTTATACATATATATGTATATATATTCCTTTTGAAATAATTTTTGTAATTCTTTTCCATTACAGTTATTACATGATAATGAGTAGAGTTCCCTGTGCTGTAGTAGGTCCTTGTTGATTATCTTTTTATACAGTTATTGCTGTTGTTTAGTCACTAAGTTGTGTCCGATCCTGCGACCTCATGGACTGTAGCCCGCTGGGCTCCTCTGTCCATGGGATTTCCCAGGCAAGAATATTGGAGTTGGTTGCCATTTCCTTCTCCAGGGGATCTTCCCGATCCAGAGATTAAACCCAAGTCTCCTACATTGGCAAGCAGGTTCTTTACCACTGAGCCACCTAGGAAGCCCATTTTATGCAGTAATAATATGTATATTTTAATCCCAAACTAACTGAGCCACATTTATGTACAGAGGGAACCAACAAGTAAATTGGTACTAAACATAAGAAGCCAAGAGTGAAAGTAACCCATCACTTCACAGGGTGATTTGCTAGCAGGGTGGTCTGGTGATTAGGGGTCTCCTGGGCACCCTAACTAGGTTTTCACAAAACGCAACCGTGACTGGGTTTGCTTCTCCACCCAAGGGTGCAGAGGATGCCTTTCTGTACAGGTGGAGCATAGAGGCAGCCTGCTCCCTCAGAGGCCTGGTGCAGGGTTGTATCAGGGCAGGGGCTGCTGCAGTGGTTAAGTTTGTCTGTTCCTGAGCCATGTTGCAATGAGACTCTCTTTCACACTGTAAAGTCACCGTGACAAAAATGTGAATGTGGAAACATGAACAAATCTTTACTGAGCAATACTTCCTTACTCTGCCTAGTTAGACTTGTTGGAGTAAAATCCTAGACATTTTCCGTGATGCAAAGAACCTGTTTCATTGCTTTTCAACCCAGATGTTAGTGTGTGACAAATGACAGTGAAGCTTTTCACCCTATGTATAAGTTGCCAGAAGCTTACAAGTGACACAAAACTTTACCACTATGCCACCCCTGCCCTGCAGCCACACACCCACTCCTTTCTCTCTCTGGTCCAGAGAGAGAAATCCAGTTCCTTTCTTATAATCTACAGAGCGCATACCAAAAGAAGCTGCTAGGTTAAGACCCAGTCTTAAAAACCTTTTTTCCTGTCTTTGTAGCAAGCTATCATTTTTCATTTCCTTCTAAGTCAGACACCACCTAGGAGATTTACCTCTTTTCATTGATGTCAGCAGGAACTGACCTCTTGTCTAGCTGTCCTGAATCCCTATTGTCAGTTTGCCTTTGACCAGAAATATCTATATAAGCAGAGAGGGAATGACAGCATTTATCTCTTTAAAAAATTCCATGTTCTGTGTTCAAGGTCAGTTTCCCAAAGATTCACTTGAGGAGTGGGGGTGGGGGTTTTGGGGCAACCTGCCAATGGGCCTGGGTCAGAAGCAGCTGGATGAGATGCCATTTTTTCACATGCAAACAGTGGCAAAGAGATTTGTTTATGCCTTGTCATGACTGGACAACCCAAATACCATCAAGCCTGCATCAGCACTCGGGTCTGGGTTTTGTCATTGTCAGTCCCTCTGGTATTCAGAAGAGATGCTGGCTCAGGAGGGCCAACAGAGTTTAATTTCCAAATGCATCTGAAATCCTTTAAGCCTTTTGTTGGAGCCATTGCAAAATCATAGTGGCTATAAGCCTTTTTTTTTTTTTTCCCTTCAGTGATTGCATCAGTCACCGAGACAAGCACAACTGACTCTTTCTCCAGAGAGACGTTGGCATCTGTGGTCCAAAGGTTAAGCATGCTGGGGCCTGGCGGGGGGAATTGCATTTCATTGGAGAGTCCAAGTGGGTGCAGGCTGAGCTCAGCAGCCGCTTGGGAGCAAGAAGCAATTGCTGGCTGTTCTTTCTCCAGGGGAAGGCGAGCAGCATATGGTGTTCTGTGTGTGACACAAATGGTTAATTTCCACCAGCTTTTCTGTAGTTTCAGCAGCTCTGGGATTAGAAGGGACAGGTTCTTTACAATTCCCTCCAATATCTCTCAAAGTTACTTTCCAAGTCTTTGCTTTTGTTCTGCTGTTTCTCTTTCAGCAGCTTTATTTTGCTTGGAGGTAAACACTTGGCTTGGGATTGAGGGGAGATTTAACTGCTTTGATTTTTTTTTTTTTGCTTTTGCTTTTACCCAGGGTCACTGGAACAGTTATATCAAATCTTGAAATAGTCTTAAATGTTTCTACTCTACATGTGTGTGCAAACACTACACACACATACCCACACACACATGCTCACCCCCTTCCATATAATGTTTATTAATGATTGTGGAACTATATTGGTCCACATGGACTAAAGATTAGCTGGAACAAAGGCAAAATGTTTTGTAAATTTGAAGGTGGGGGGAGGGAAGAGCAAGGGCAAAAGGAGGGAGGGAAAGAGAGAGAGAAACTAATAATAATAATAACTGCCATTTATTGACAACTTTCTATGCGCTGGGTAGTGGTGGTGGTTTAGTTGCTAAGTTATGTCTGACTCTTGTGACCCCATGGACTGTAGCCCACCGGGTTCCTCTCTCCACAGGATTTCCCAGGCAAGAATACTGAAGTGGGTTGCCATTTCCTTCTTTAGAGCATCTTCCTGACTCAGGGATTGAACCTGGGTCTCCTACATTGCAGGCGGATTCTTTACCCACTGTGCTGGGCACACACGCATTCATATTCATTGAATTGTCTCGAAATCTATCAGACAAAGGGGTTATTACTACCCTCATTTTATAGATGAGAACACTGAGGTCTGAATTACTTGAGACATCATCCCAGATCCAAGCCAGGTTTTTCTAGCACAAAAGCTATTCCTAATCATGATATCATAATGCCTATCAATAGCACATGCCTGACTCATTTTCTTAGAATTCTGTTTTTGAAGAAGATAATTGTATCATTGCTTTTTCATAGCAACAAGTTCTGAGGGGAACAATAATAATGATTACAACAATAATTATTGGTATTTTTAGAGTTTAGTCACAACCACTGGAGCCTACATAGAGTATCTCACTTAATGTTCACACAAACTTGCATGTATGTAAATAATAATAATATATATTATTTCCACTTGACCAAGAAAAGTTAAGACTTTTTAAGTCAGCAGCCTATCCCAGGTCACCAACAAGCAAAGGGAAAACTGGAATTCCAAATCTCATCAGCTGATTCTGAAGTCCTAAAACTTCTCAGAGTCTGTTTCATTTTCTTCTTACTGTTTTCTTAGGGGAAAAGTCCCAGAAGAGTGTAGTTGCAGGACTTCTCTGGTGATCCAGTGGTTAAGACTTCACCTTCCAGTGCAGGGGTTGCAGGTTCGATCCTTGGTCAACATGCCTAGAAGCCAAAAAAATAAAACATAAAACAGAAGCAATATTGTAACAAATTCAATAAAGACCTTAAAAAAAAGTCCACATCAAAAAAAATATTAAAAAAAAAAGAAGAGCATAGTTGTTTAGTCATTTTCCGGTTTATCTGTGAGTGCCAGCATCTTGTTTCTAATACACAGAGAAATTTATGCCTTGAACATATTGTATAAGTACATTTGGAGAGATAATTGTTTCATAAAATGAGAAACAAGCATTTACTGAACTTCAACTATATGCCAGGCCCTCCCTCGGAATACTAACATTCAAAGGAACCTTCAGTACATAGACAAGGAGGCTCTTACATAAATGCTTTCAATAAAAAGTAGTGAGAACAGTGAGGGGCTATAGACTGCATGCCCAGATGCATGCAGTCTATAGCATTTAATGCAGTCGAGGCTCTGGGAGGCCCTGGTACCACACACTCATTGTTTGCAGATGCTTAAGTCTTCATGGCTAACACAATTTTAAAGGATAATCATGTTCTTGGCAATTCATGAAACTGATAAAGTAAAAGGCTCCGTACTGCCTCCTGAAGAATGGAACTGCACAGCAAGACCATCTCAACACAGATACCCCCACCCAGCCCTGCCTGCCCATCAGGACTCCCTTCTAAGGATTCTGAGTAGCAAGCAACACTGCGACGCCTCCATTTCAGTGCCAGGTGACTTGACTAGGTGGATACCCTGCCTAAAGCCTCTCTCCCTCAAAACCTGTACCAGGATCAGATATACCATTGGTACTTCATTTCTTTTTTTTTTTAATTTTTTTTATTTTTTTTTTCATTTATTTTTATTATTTGGAGGCTAATTACAGTATCGTAGTGGTTTTTGTCATACATTGACATGAATCAGCCATGGATTTACATGTATTCCCCATCCCGATCCCCCCTCCCACCTCCCTCTCTACCAGATCCCTCTGGGTCTTGTAGTTCATTTCTGAATGTGTTTGCCACTTCCTGCTCTTTGGATTATTCCCTAGACTCTGTACTCCACTCCAAAAAAGACCTGAACTTTTCTTTTTGAAATGACTGATAATGATACAAAGTGATAGTGCCTCTAGGTTTGTATTTTTAAAAAGAAAAAAAAAAATGTCCTGACCAAAAAGCAAACAAACGAAAAACACACAAAAAAACAAACAACAACAAAACCTTAAACCCCAAGACCTGGAGATGATTGTCTTTGCTCATCACCAGATTTGAAAGCTAAGTGGCTCCATCAGGCCGGGCCATGAGAAAAGTAAGTAAAATAGAGGAAATCAGTAAAGAAAGAGAAGAGTGAAGCAGATAAACAATGAGAAGTAGAGACAATACTTCACAGCCCCTAGGAGATAGAAGCCCTTGAAACTTCCCAATTTCCTGCAAGTTTCAGTGGGGCCCACTTGTACTTCCCCTGAGTGCTGCCAATTTCTCTGTTTTATTTAATAAATCTTTTTCTGTGTTTTAGCTGGAGTGAGTTTCTCTTTCTTCCTACCAAAAGATGCTTGACAAGAAAACCTTCAAATCCTCCTCTGAATAATACATTTATCGTTTTAGTCCCCCATTTCACCTCAAGAATCAGACCCAATCAGAGCTACTTATGATCCATCAAATGCATTTAGCCTTTTGCTCCTGCTCTGTCTTGGTTGATAGACCAGGCTTGGAATGCCCATCGCCTACAAGTTTAAGTGTCCACAGCCCAGTCAGCCTTTGAGCCCCAGCTGGAAACTTCCTCCATATGGCTTCTTGGAACCTTTCTGTCTACAAGTAATTTCTCACTCCCCAATAGAGCCTTTTATGTAGGTTTCCTGGCTCTGGCACTTTCTCACTTACAATAGAGCTGTCAGGATACCCAGCTTATCTTTACTAGTAGAGTATAAGCTCCTGGGGGCACAGACTTTTGTCTTATTCTTTCCAAACTCCAGCAGTGTTTATTTAGCACACACTAAACATTCAAATGTTATTTATAGAACTAGTGGGTTGGGGGGATGAATGAATTCAAATTACCATAAGGCATAATTAACTGAAAAATTTTGGAGGGGAAAAAAGAAAAGTAGAGAACTCAGATCATATCAACTATAATATATAGTCAAAATACAAATTACAGGACTTCGGAGGTTACTACAAATTCAATCAGGTCTTAATCTCAATTGAACTTAATCTCTAAGGTTTCTTCCACAACCAAAAAAATCCATACTTATGTGATTCTATATTTCATACATCTATAGTGCTCCATAGGGAGACCTGAGGTTAGGGTTCGAGCCTTGAGATGCTGTACATTTGCGGTGACTAAAAGAAAATCCTGTTTAAAAAAAAAATGGAATTAAACAAAGAGTTAAATTTTACTTGACAAAAGAAGAAGGAGGAGGGCGGAAAGATGAAGAGGGGGAAAGTGGGAGAGGGGAGGAAGAGGGGGAGGGACAGTTCTGTTATCCATTTACTATATAACTTTGTATGTAATTATTTCTTTTATTACAGCTTCTCAGCTCAATTCTGGGCTTCCTCAGTGGCTCAGCAATAAAGAATCTGCCTGCAATGCAGGAGCCACAGGAGACATGAGTTCAATCCCTGAGTCGGGAAGATCCCCTGGAGGGCATGGCAACCCACTCCAGTATACTTGCCTGAAGAATTCCATGGACAGAGGGGCCTGGCGGGCTACAGGCCATAGGTTTGCAAAGAGTCAGACACTACTGAAAGCAACGTGGAACGCATGCAGCTCCCTTCTACTGAAATATGAGTGCCATGAGAGAATGATTTTTATTTCACTCACTGATGTATCCCTATATATGCCTATATGAGTGCTTGGCATAGAGGTGATACACAGTAAATAATTGCTGAATGGATGACTGAACAATGAATGAATAGGAAACATGAAAATGGATAAGGTGAAGCCTCTGCCCTCAATATGCATCCAGGGCTTCCCTGGTGGCTCAGTGGTAAAGAATCCACCTGCAATGAAGGAGATGAGGGTTCGATCCCTGGGTCAGGAAGATTTCCTGGAGGAGGAAATGGCAACTCACTGCAGTTTTCTTGCCTGGAAAAGTCCATGGACAGAAGAGCCTGGCGAGCTATAGTCCATGGGATCGCAAAAGAGTGAGACACAACTGAGCTACTAAACAACAACAACATCTTCAAAGTAAAACACCTCTTGGGTCCCCTGCCCAGATCCCCTTAAGCAACCAACGCCCCCATGCCTTAGCTGTTGTTAGTGCCTGCAGACAGCTGGCAGCTGCCCGCTAATCCTGAGAACTGACTTAGTAGGTGGGAACACCTCTCCCAGAAAGACTTGGGAGGTTGCACGCTAATTCCAGAGGTGACCACTAGCCAATGGTTGACTAATAAAGGGATCCAAACAGTCCCTCCCTTGCCTCAGCGTGGGGAAGTTCTGTGGAGTTTTTACCATCTAGGGTTCTCCCATGAGATTGAGCTAAAGCTGGCCGTCAGCTAAGCATACATCTTCATCTGGCCCTTCTTATGCTGCTTTTCTCACTTCCTCCCTTACAGATCGCCTGAGAGCATTCCCTCAGTAAATCAGGGAAGGGGACGACAGAGGATGAGATGGTTGGATGGTATCACCAACTCAATGGATATGAGTTTGAGCAAGCTGCAGGAGTTGGTGATGGACAGGGAAGCCTGGCATGCTGCAGTCCATGCAGTCGCAGAGAGTCGGACACGACTGAGTGACTGGACTGAATTGAGAGCATTCCCTCAGGAAATCACCACCAAAAAAATCCTTGTCTCGGGCTCCAGATCTCAAGAACTGGTTCAGAGACTGAAAGGAGAATTATTTGTTACATCTGATGTGCCAGGCACCACTTTTGGATATTATATCCATTTTGAAATTTAATTTAGTCCTACCTTCACAACCAATTTTCAAGACTATTATCATCCTTAAATTACTGACATAAGCTGAATAATTTACTTAATCATTGTATGTGGTCCAAGTAGGATTTGAAGCCTGACCTACCTCGCTCCAGAAACTCTGCGCCTCATACTATACAACATTTTTGTTGTTTATCACTAAGTCGTGTCTGACTCTTTGCAACCCCATGGACTGTAGCCCTCCAGACTCCTGTGTCCATGGGATTTCCCAGGCAAGAATACTGGAGTGGGTTGCCATTTCCTTCTCCAGGGGATCTTCCCAACACAGGGATTGAACTGGTGTCTCCTGCCTTGGCAGGCAGATTCTTTACCACTGAGGAATCAAATAGTCTCTCTCAGATAGGCTATCCCTTCACATTCTGATGAGAGTATGACTTAGGAATTGACATGTTAGGGAGTCTTTCAGTACTCTTCACTGCATCAGATCTTTAAGTAAATTCTTGGCCCTATGGGAAAGTAGATATCTGTTGACCTATTCTGTTGACTGATGAAGGCATTCAGACATTGAGTGATGTTCCCCAAGGCCTTATAACACATCTTCATTAGAACCAAACATTTCAAATTCCTTACCCATGCCTCAGACTTTCAAATTGTTAGCTTGCACAAACCCACAGTGTTCACCATTACTGACAGCGATGAGTCCCTGATAAAAATCTGTTTTGACTCAAGTCTGATTCTACTGGTCAAGAATGGGGCAAAAATATTTACACTTGAAGAATTATCTTTCCAAGGCAGAGCCTCTTTGGACCATGTTAAATGGAATTGGGAGAGGATATTATGTAGAATTAATTCTTCAAATTATTTAAAACTAAGAGAAATAGACAATTCAGACATTTCTTTTCTACTTGAGATCCTTGGGCTGATTTGTTTCCAGAGCCCACTTGTTTGGAAGTGTATTATATTTTTATAAAGGAGATTTTGAACTTCTAAATACTTGAGAAATAAATTTGGCAGGTCTGAAAAAGAAGAGATAAATAATCAGCAGAGGTATTATAGGCCAAATGTGGGCTAGAATAACAAAACACAAACATAATACCCATAGAATGGGAAATTATATTGAAACTATGGCTCATGGATACTTCTGATGCTTTCAGGGGAATTACTATAAAAGGGATATAAGTTATATGTGTTCTTCTATCACTGGTATTTTTTTGTTTCAATAAAAGCAATGCTCTAGATCTTCAGACCCTATCTAGATTTGATTTGCATTTGGCAACAATGGATTTTGTATCAAAGAAGAAAATACAAAAAGGAGATTTCATATAGGTCTCTAGTTTAAAAAAGAATTGCAATGTAATACCCAGTGCATAAAAAAACAAAATTTGTAACTTCATTTTGTTAATGAGTATGCTTTTTTACCTGTTTTTAGACAACTCCTTTCTCTAAAGCTGAATCTCCCAAAAACAGCAAACATACAGTTTCATTGTAATAATGAGCACTTGGATATCAACATTTCAAATAATGATTATAATATGAAATTCAAAAATAGTGTCATTGATTGGAGAGCCTAATGTCCTGAGCCTGAGAGATCTGGATTCCAGCCCAACACAAAATAATTATATGATATTGAGCATTCACTTATTTTTTCTTGATTTCCTTTTCCTCATTTGCATATTGAGAAGATTGAACTAGACAATTTCTAAGATTTCTTCCAGCTCTATATGTGAATTCACATTTGTAAAATTAGTTTAAGTACTTTAAAGAAAGACCTCAAAACCTTTATAATCATTTTCCCAAATTAAGTGAATTATATTTTTCAGAGCATTTCTTTCAAGGCTATGATGAATTGATGAAACATAGCTTTCTCCCCAGAAACATATGTCATATTGAGACCTGCTCCTTTGAAATATATCAATATTGTTACTGAAAGCATGTTGAGGTCAGGTATGTGAACAAGGAAAATATGATGGACATAGTGAAAGGAAATTATACAAGAGCAAAGATCTAGGTAGCGACTCCAGAGAAATACTCAAGACTAAAATGGTTGGACAGACAACATAAATCTAGATAAGTCAGAAGTCAAATGCATACAAATTGGCCAACACAAGAAGAACAGAGCAAATGTGGTAGGTCAGAGTCTGGGATCAGAGAGTGGATATTAATAGCACTGAAGAACAGAAAACATCAAAGAGAGATCAGATTTTAGGGCATAGCTTATTTCCTCTCTATGCTGTTTATATTATGGGTAGCTGTGCCCTTGTGTGCTCACTGTAGTCAGAATAATGTGAAAAGTAATACTGTTGAAGTAAGCTACTGGTTCAAGTAGGATGTTGACAGAGATTTAGAAGATTGCTTTTCATTAGAAAGTATCAGAAGATTCAGATGATTTAGGGATACTGGACACAGGAGAGGAGATGAGATAAAGGAGAAAGCAGCATGTCTTTCTTAGACACTTGCTTTGTCCTCGCTCAATATGAGGAGAAAACAAGCCGCTCCCTACTTCCCTTTCTCTCTCATACCAAGCTAAATCAGTACAGCCAGCACCAGGGAACATGATCTGGATAATGAAGGCAGGGACATAATCTCCACTCTTATGGAAGACTCCTCACAGTAACTGGCATAACCTTCACCTCTTTTGCAGCAACCCCTTTGGGTTATCCACGAGAGAACAATGTAGAAAGCCACACTGTGTAAGGACTCTCTCATATCCATTTCTATCTGGCTTTGTATGAAAACACTCTGACTCATGCCTCATTCAGATAGAAAGATTCAAGAGAGCAGTTGTTATAGAAATGTATGGCAGCATAGAAGGTTCTGTGGACCCCATATAAGTTCCTTTTACCAGAGAGAATTCTTCTTCTGTATCTGTTAACTAGTTGAAAGGGGGTGTCCTGACTTTAAAGAAATCTTCTAATTGCTCTATGGAGAGTATACTACAGGGCAGCAAGAATGTAAGCAGAGAAACTAGCCAGGAGACATTTTAGGAGTCCAAATGAGAGATGGTAGTGACTTAGAATTCCAGCATTCATCTGTATATGGTTTCCTCACCATCCATACATGTGGAAGAATTATGTTTCCTTTTCTTCTTGCAGTTGGGTGATGCTCTGTGACTAGTTCTTGTCAGTGGATTGGTCGGGGAGCAGAAATGGTATGTGTTGCTTCCAGGGTGGAGCACTTGATTTCTGGGTAAGAATTTCCTGTGCTCTCTTATCCCCTGCAACTATGACTAGTAAAATTCCAGATTGTGGGGACATTTCAACAAGGGCCCTGGAATGAGGAAGAAGTAGAACAGAGCTCCCTGCTGATACGCAATGGACTGAGTGAGAAATTGGTTTGTTGTTTAAACCACAGAGATTTGAGTGATTATTTGTTACTGCAGCATACCTTAACCACCATTGATACTAATAGTAGAAATGGTGAAAAGTAAGTAGATTTGGGATAAAGTCCAGAGGTTTGATTGACAGGACTTTCTGACAGATTGGAAACAAATGGCCAAAGAAAGAAGAACCAGGGCTTCCCTGGTGGATCAGTGGTAAAGAACCTACCTGCCAATGCAAGAGACTTGGATTCGATTCCTGGTCTGGGAAGATCCTACATACCACAAAGTGGCTAGGCCTGTGTGCCACAACTACTGAGCCTGTGTTCTAGAACCCAGGAACCACAACTACTGAACCCATGTGCTGTAACTACTGAAGTTCTCTCACGTTAGAGCCCATGCTCTGCAACAGGAGAAGTCACCACAATGAAGGGCCTGCGTACCACAACTAGAGAGTAGCCCCAACTTGCTGCAACTAGAGAAAAGCCTATGCAGCAGTGAAGACCCAGTACAGTTAATAAATAAGTAAAATTATTTTTTTAAAAAAGAAAGAAGAACCAAGGATAACCACAGCACTACAATGAGCCTATAGCTGGCATTGCTAATAGTTACAGCTCTTTTTGCAATGAGCTCAACTAAGTCTTGCAAGCCTTATTAACACAAGCTCTAGAAATGTACTAGAGTAGATGGAAAAATGAACGATATGACTTGCCATACCTGAGAGAATATGGCGTCTTGTCTACTTCTTGTGGTCTTTGACTCTTATGAGGGGCTTAGAGACAGATGGTTAGAATTTTTATCATTGGGTTGGGATAAAGTGGACACAACCAAATTCATTTCAACCTTCCCCAACATTAATACTGAGGACATTTCTATACCATAACTAACTTAATTAGAAAACACCTACCTTAAAAAACACCCTAATGGCAGAGAATGAAGAGGAACTAAAGAGCTTCTTGATGAAAGTGAAAGAGGAGAGTAAGAAAACTGGCTTAAAACTCAACATTCAAAAAAACTAAGATTATGGCATCTGGTCCCATCACTCCATGGCAAATAGATGGAGAAACAATGGAAGCAGTGACAGATTTTATTTTCTTGGGTTCCAAAATCACTGCAGATGGTGACTTCAGCCATGAAATTAAAAGATGCTTGTTCCTTGGAAGAAAAGCTATGACTGACCTAGATAGTATATTAAAAAAGCAGAGACATTACTTTGCCAACAAAGTTCTGTCTTGTCAAAGCTGTGGTTTTTCCAGTAGTCATGTATGGATGTGAGAGTTGGGCTATAAAGAAAGCTGAGTGCTGAAGAACTGATGCTTTTAAACTGTGGTATTGGAGGTGACTCTTGAGAGTCCCTTAGACTGCAAGGAGATCCAACTAGTCCATCCTAAAGGAAATCAGTCCTGAATATTCCTTGGAAGGACTGATGCTGAAACTGAAGCTCCAATACTTTGGCCACCTAATGTGAAGAACTGACTCTGATGCTGAGAAAGATTGCAGGCAGGAGGAGAAGGGGACAACAGAGGATGAGATGGTTGGATGGCATCACCAATTCATTGGACATGAGTTTAGCAAGCTCCAGGAGTTGGTGATGGACAGGGAAGCCTGGTGTGCTGCAGTCCATGGGGTTGCAAAGAGTCGGACACGACTGAGTGACTCAACTGAACTGAACTTCAAAAAATATTTTATGAAAACAAATATTTTAGAAATCAGAAAGAAAGAACTGGCTTCTTGAGTTATAGCTATTGGTAGATTTAGGTGTTCAAAAAACTGACCCAAAAATACTTTACTCTGAAACTATATTTGATTGGACTAGATTTAAAAGGGAATTTTATACCAAAAAAAAAAAAAAATAGTGAATATAACCTAAAAGAAGCAGACTTGCAGACATAGAGAACAAACTTGTGGTTACCAGTGAGGGTCAGCAGGGAGGGAAAATAGGGGTGGGAGAGTGGAAGGTACAAACTATTGGGTATAAGATAGACTGAAGGATGCATTGTACAAAGTGGAGAATGTAGCCAGGATTTTGTAATAACTGTAAACAGAAAGCAAACTTTCAAAATTATGTAAAATTAAACAATTTTAAATGTTTTAAAAAGGGAACCTCAAATGCTGTTGAAAAATCTTGTCTTCATATAGGTCTGTGGCTGTGACACAAATTGTGTGATTCTGGACAAGTCACTCTAACCTCTCTGAATTTTAAGTTAATCATTTATAAATTGGGAGTAATTGTGAAGGTTTTTCAAGAATTAAATAATGTGTATAAAACTAATTGTCAACTACATAGTACTAGTCTAATATGCAGAATTATTATCATTTTTAAAGAATGAACTACAGGGGGTCTTTTTCCCTTATGTTCAAGGCCACATGTAACCCTGGTAGTTCTACAAAGGAGATGTGAGAAGTTAAAGTCACCGTACATTTGAATCATGACACAGTGGTATTTTCAATATATCGCTAGCCCTCCTACATATCAACTCACATGGGAGAAATTAAGTCACTATTCACTGTTAGCATTATTAGAACTAATGAACTCAGAAGTGCTTGCCCTCACTTATTTAAATATTTGTTAAGCATCTTCTGGTAATAATCACATAGACTAATCTTAGCTGCGTTCTCCCCACCCTCAACAAAAATCCTACTTCTAAGAGGCTGATAGAAGAAACATATTTGAACCTAGCTCCCAAATCAGTCCAACACCAATTTGTCAATTCCTCAGATTTTAGCAATGGAATTAAAACATAACAGCTGAACACCAAAGATACAAAAATGTTGAAGGAAGAAGGGGAACCCACCAAGAAGAATCTTTGAGTGAACTTTCAGTTTGTTGGGGGTACGTAACAATAACAATTTAGTCACAAGGTTAGAGGACACCCAGTATCTGTTACAAAGCTGACATGAAAATTAGAATAAACTCGTCTTGGTAACAATCTAGAAATGTGATTAAATCCAGTCATGAATGTGGTACAATTTAAGAGTTTCTCTAATTAGATTCTGAACAAATTCAACCACATCTTGAGTTCTTTCCCTTTGGGATATTCAATAACTTAGATAAGATGTGTAATGTCTATTCCCTAAGTCATTAGTTTTAGTTAACAGCTAAGTGAGTTGTAGTTTTTGATATCAAATTTCCTCTTTGCATCTATCTCTGGGTCTATACAGAATAAAGCAATTTAAAAGTGGAACAATTGTACAGTAAATCTAGGAAAGTTAACTATTAAGATACATCAAACTCAGGGTCTACCTTGAGTGTTTCATTCAAAATTACCTGAGGGCTTTCTCTAGTAGGAAGTCACGTAATACTTTCTGATTCTCCAACATGACAATAGTTTTAAGAAATATCTATTGAAAACTTAGCCAGACACTTGTGTTATGTGTGCAAAATGATTCAAATGTGTTTTATTTAACTTGTGATAGGTGTGCAAAAACTAGAAGTGCAAAAATGATTTAAACTTTCCTGCCCTCAAAGTAGGCTTCCCAGGTGACTCAGTGGTAAAGAATCCGCCTTCCAATGCAGGAGATGTGGGTTGAGAAGATCCCCTAGAGTAGGAAATGGCAACCCACTCCGATATTCTTGCCTGGAAAATTCCACGGACAGAGGAGCCTGGCAGACTATAGTCCATGGGGTTGCAAAGAGTCAGACATGACAGGGCACACACCCACACAGACACGCTCTCAAGGTACTTAGAGTCTAATAAGAAAGACACACAAACCACACTGACACAATGGGATAAATGCTTAGGGAGATGCAGAACTTTCAGCATACCTTTGCTTCCTCAGAGAGATGATACCTGAGCTGAATATTAAAGACACACGAGAGTTGTGCACACAGATGAATAAAGCAGGCATTTCAGACACAGGAAACAGCTTGATCAAAAGATATGTAGGAGCCAAATGTTTGGAGACAATGATCTGGAACTCAGCTTGTTGTGGGAGAATGAGGTAAACTAGCAGGCATCTTGATAGAGAAAAACAAAACAAAACAAAGCTGAGCAGAGAGTTAGGACTGGGAATGGAAATTGAGAAGTCATCGAATGGGGCAGGAGAGTAAGACAGGGAAACAGGGAGGGGGAAGTTCATAAGGTGGGCTTGATTCCTTGAAGAGTATTCAGGCTTAAGGGGTAGGAAAAAAGGAAGAATTCATGAAGGTGCAGCAGAGAAATAATCATAATGGTAGAAGTAGAACCAGAAGAGAAACATAGAATGTGAAAAGTTCCGAGGAGATGGCCAACAATGACAAATAAACACAAAATTGCAACTAATACCAGACTAAAATAATATGCGTTCCATTTAGCCATGGGAAAAACATATGCAATCTCTTAAAAGCGATTTCAATGGTGTGGGGGTTGGAGGAATGGGAAGGGGAGCTAGAGTTTAGATTGTGCTTCTTGACTCAGAAGAGGAATGAGTTGAAGGAAGGTTAAAGTAAAGTGAAAGTCACTCAGTCATGTCCCACACTTTGCAACCACATGGACTATACAGTCCATGGAATTCTCCAGGCCAGAATACTGGAGTGGGTAGCCTTTCCCTTCATCCAGGGGATCTTCCCCACCCAGGGATCAAACCCAGGTCTCCCGTATTACAGGCAGATTCTTTACCAGCTGAGCCACAAGGGAAGCCCAGGAACACTGGAGTAGGTAGCCTATCCCTTCTCCTGCAGATCTTCCCAAGCCAGGAATCGAACTGGGGTTGCAATGCACTGCGTTGCAGGCGGATTCTTTACCAACTAAGCTATGAGGAAAGCCTAAGTTAAAGTAAGAGAGCATTAATAAGCTAAAGGGAAAGAATCATTAGTGAGTAAGAAACTATGTAGAGAAGATAGAAGACAGTGGAAGGGGTGAGGATGCTGTGGAAATGTGAAGTGGGTGGAGACTGGCTTTCAATAGGCTGACACTCCTAATATATTTTACTTTCGCCTACTATAAGAAATATATTTCTCACAAAACCCAGTACACCCACAAAGATATACATACAATCAGAGATGTAAAGCAAAGTTTATAAGACAGTATTTACCCTTACTACATTTTATGTATTCTGATATTTTCTTTTCATTCTATTTTATTCTATTTTCATTCCATTAACCCAGTGCAGGTTAATTTTTGCTAGCTTGCATGCTTTCCTGATTGGATCAGGACCCAGAGTTTTAAGAACACTAAAGTGAAAGAGTCTTCAATCTCAAACATCAGTCTCTAAATCTCTAAACCTCCCAAACTTAGAAGAAAATAAAGTAGCATAGATATGAGAATAAATATACAGTTATACAGAGGAAGCTGAGGCATTTCAGTGCTCCTGGCCTCACTTTTCTTGAAGTAAGAGTTGTGGTCATCAACTGAGTCCAGGAAGAATGGAGCACACTGGAGGATGTAATGAGAATGATGTTGAATAAAAGTGGTGAGAGTGGACATCCTTGTCTTGTTCCTGATTTTAGAGGAAATGCTTTCAGCTTTTCACTGCTGAGTATGATGTTACCTGTAGGTTTGTCATATATGGCCTTTATTATGTTGAGGTATGTTCCCTCTATAGACATTTCTCCAAAGAAGACCTATAGGTGGCTGAGAGATATATGAAAAGATGTTCAACATAACCAATTATTTAAATAAATGCCAGTCAAAACTACAATGAGATACAATCTCACACCTATCAGAATCAGTTAAGTTCAGTCACTCTGTCCTGTTCAACTCTTTGCAACCCCATGGACTGCAGTACACCAGGCTTCCCTGTCCATCACCAACTCCCGGAGCTTGCTCAACTTGCTCAAACTTAATGTCCATCGAGTTGGTGATGCCACCTACCCATCTCATCCTCTGTCGGCCCCTTCTCCTCCTGCCTTCAATCTTTCCCAGCATCAGGGACTTTTCCAATGAGTCAGTTCTTGCCATCAGGTGGCCAGAGTATTGGAGCTTCAGCTTCAGCATCAGTCCTTCCAATGAATATTCAGGACTAATTTCCTTTAGGATGAACTGGCTGGATCTCCTTGCAGTCTAAAGGACTCTCAGGAGTCACCTCCAACACCACAGTTCAAAAGCATCAATTCTTCAGTGCTCAGCTTTCTTTATAGTGCAACTCTCATATCCATATATGAGTACTGGGAAAACCACAGCTTTGATTAGACAGACCTTTGTTGGCAAAGTAATGTTTCTGTTTTTTAATATGCTGTCTAGGTTGGTCATTGCTTTTCTCCCAAAGAATAAGCATCTCTTTATTTCATGGCTGCAGTCACCATCTGCAGTGATTTGGGAGCTCAAGAAAATAAAGTCTGTCACTGTTTCCATTGTTTCCCATCTATTTGCCATGAAGTGATGGGATCAGATGCCATAATCTTAGTTTTTTGAATGTTGAGTTTTAACCCAATTTTTTCACTCTCCTCTTTCACTTTCATCAAGAAGCTCTTTAGTTCTTCTTCACTTTCTGCCATAATGGTGGTGTCATCTGCATATTTGAGGTTATTATTTCTCCTGGCAATCCCGGCAATCTCCTGGCTTGTACTTCAGCGAGCCCAGCATTTCGCATGATGTACTCTGCATATAAATTAGATAAGAAGGGTGACAGTATACAGCCTTGACATACTCCTTTCCCAGTTTGGAACCAGTCTGTTGCTCCATGTCCAGTTCTAACTGTTGCTTCCTGACCTGCATACAGGTTTCTCAGGAGTCAGGTCAGGTAGTCTGGTGTTCCCATCTCTTGCAGAATTTTCCACAGTTTGTTGTGATCCATATAGTCAAAGGCTTTGGTGTAGTCAATGAAGCAGAAGTAGATGTTTTTCTGGAACTCTCTTGCTTTTTCGATCATCCAGTGGATGTTGGCAATTTGATCTCTGATTCCTCTGCCTTTTCTAAATCCAGCTTGAACATCTGGAAGTTCACGGTTCATGTACTGTTGAAGCCTGGCGTGGAGAATTTTGAGCATTACTTTGCTAGCATGTGAGATGAGTGCAATTGTGTGACAGTTTGAACATTCTTAGGCCTTGCTTTTCTTTGGGATTGGAATGAAAACTGACCTTTTCCAGTCCTGTGGCCACTGCTAAGTTTTTCAAATTTGCTGGCATATTGAGTGCAGCACTTTCACAGCATCATCTTTTAGGATTTGAAATAGCTCCACTGGAATTCCATCACCTCTACTAGCTTTGTTCATAGTGATGCTTCCTAAGGCCCACCTGACTTCACATTCCAGGATGTCTGGCTCTAGGTGAGTGATTGCACCATCATGGTTATCTGGCTCATAAAGATCTTTTTTGTACAGTTCTTCAGTGTATTCTTGGCACCTCTTCTTAATATCTTCTGCTTCTGTTACGTCCATACCATTTCTGTCCTTTATTGAACCCATCTTTGCATGAAATGTTCCTTTGGTATCTTTAATTTTCTTGAAGAGATCTCTAGTCTTGCCCATTCTATTATTTTCCTCTATTTCTTTGCAGTACACTGAGGAAGGCTTTCTTATCTCTCGTTGCTATTCTTTGGAACTCTGTATTCATATGGGTATACCTTTCCTATCTCCTTTGCCTTTAGCTTCTCGTCTTTTCTCAGTTATTTGTAAGGCCTCCTCAGACAACCATTTTGCCTTTTTGCATTTCTTTTTCTTGGGGATGGTCTTGATTACTGCCTCCTGTACAATGTCATGAACCTTCGTCCATAGTTCTTCAGGTACTCTGAATGAATGGCGCTTCAATCAGAATGGCAATAACCAAAAATTCACAAACAGTAAGTGCTGAAGAGGGTGTGGAGAGACGGGAATCCTCCTACACTGTTGATGGGATTGTACATTGGCATAGCCACTAGGGAAAACACTATGGAAATTCCTATGAAAACTAAAGATAGAGCTACTGTATGACCCTTCAATCCCACTCCTGGGCATATATTCAGAGAAAAACATGATCTGAAAGGATACATGCACCCCAATGTTCACTGCAGCACTATTTACAACAGCCAAAACATGGAAGCAACCTAAATGTCCATCAACAGATAAATGAATAAAGATGTTATAGATAGATAGATACAAAGAATATTAGTCATAAAAAAAATGAAATCATGTTATTTGCATCAACATGGGTTGACCTAGAGATTGTCACACTAAATGAAGTAAAGTCAGAAGGAGATAGACAAGTACTGCATGATATCATTTATATGTAGAATCTTAAAAAATGAACTTATTTATAAAACAGAAACAGACCTACAGACATAGAAAACAAATTCATGGTTACCAAAGGGGAAAGAGGTAGGATGGGATAAATTAGAAGCTTGGAATTAACTGACGCACACTACTATATATAAAATAAACAATAAAGACCTACTGTATAGTCCAGGGAACTATACTCAGTATCTTGTAATAACCTATAATGGAAAAGAATCTAAAAAAGAATATATCTCTGAATCACTTTGCTGTATACCGGAAACTATTAATAACACAATATTGTAAATCAATTACAATTTGATTTTTAAAATAATAAATAAATAAACATATGTGGGGATAAAAAGTACTCTACCTAGATGAACTAATTCACTGCCTGAGTTGAGAGCACAACACGGGTCATTTAAATTCCTGCCTGTGTCTTGCACAGAAAAGATATAAGGCACTCTCCTTATATTCTCCGCCTCCTCCCACACCCACCAAGGCTTCCCTCAAGAGCTTCTGCATTAAGACTTGTTGAACTGCCCAGTTGACAGCACTGAGCATGGCGCTTGGCACCCTGTGGGTGCAGTTTGCTTCTTGGTTGGCATCGAGCCTGTGATATGTTGTAGAAGTATGCTATCTAGCTGAGCTTCCCTGGTGAATCAGCGGTAAAGAATCTGCCTGCAATGTAGGGGACCTGGGTTCAGTCCCTGGGTTGGGAAGATCCCCTGGAGAAGGGAATGGCTACCCACTCCCGTATTCTTCCCTGAAGAATTCCATGGGCAGAGGAGCCTAGGTCCATGATATCACAAAGAGTCACACACAACTGAGTGACTTACACTTCACATCATGCTGTGTAGCCAGCTTTGTGTTTATGCTGTTTGTCCAACAGGACAACTCTATGCAGTGAAACTATGAAACAGGTCTGTATGTTTGAAGCAATCTAAATCCATTCATTCATTCAGCAAATATTTGGTTGAGCCTCAGCTATGTGCCAGGCACTAGTTGAGGCATGGGGATTGAGCGTGAACAGGAATGACAGGGTCCCTGCATTCAAGGAGATACCATACCATCCTCTCTGGAGGCAAAAGAGAGACGATTTTATTTGTTTGGTCTGATTTTTGAGTGATGTAGGGTGGGCTGGGAATAGGCGTTCAGGAAGACAGAGAAGAGCATATACAAGCTTAAGACCCTGGATGACATGGAGCGTGGTACTCACGTGTCCCAGAAGCCAGTGTAACCACAGCCCAGTGAGGAAGGGGACAGGCCCAGACTGGGGGCCTTGTAGACAGGTTAAAGATATTCATCTCTCTCCCAAGAACAAAGGGAAGCCATTTTGGACAGGAGACTGATGAGCAGATTGCCAGTCCTGGATGTACCTCAGCATCTGACTACTTATCCAGTTGTTTATCCTGGTGAGGCATCTCTCAGCTGGCAGATCAGTCACAGATCTGGTTTTTGTTTTGCTTTGTTTTGCTCTTCTAAATATTGCTGAGCAAGGCCTGCATTTTGACTTCCCTTCCACCCTCACAATTCACTTTGTCTGGGAGAGTCTTCTACTTCTCCCCCTTCCAATTTTCAGACCAACTAGTGACAACTGTCCTTAGAGGAAACTGACATTATTAAGAGCATGGGGTTTGCAGAGCAGGTATGCCTGAGCACTCAGGAAGTTTTAGAAGCGAGCTTAAATTTCACTATCACACCAGAAGACGGTACGAAAACATTTCTCTTTGTCAGAGTGGAGGGGTTTGCCTCTACTCCAGTCCAAAGGGGACTTCATTCCAAAGCGGAAATCTGGGAATTGCTAACTCCAGTTTGCCTTCTTTGTTTCCTTCTGGATTGCCTGTTGCCCTGGAGGCCATGAAATTCGGAGGAGCAACTCCCTTCCCTGGACTCCAGTAGTGACTGCATCTCTGGGCTGTTGTGCAGAAGTACCCCAGGGGAAGTACCCCAGGCTGGGGAAACTCAGCTCCCAGGTCATGCACAGAGCTCATGTCTGGTGTATGCAAAACCCCAAGCCGAATGACTCATTGGAATCACAATGAAGCCCAGCTCAAGGTGGGTGCCCAAGCTTCAAACACAAGTGCACCTCAGGGAGGCCTGGCAGCCTTGCTCCTGTGGCCACAGACAGGGGGCCGATGCACTATGTCTATGTTGTTCAAAATACCTGCTCCTTGACAAGGAGACTGTGACGCCAGTCTTAAGACACCAGCTTCTTTCACTGTCGGGGGAGGAAGCTATTGTCACCTTAGGAGAAAAAGCAGGAGCTGTTAGTTTTGTAATTTTCTCCACTCCATTTGCTGACCTTTGACTTCTGCCTCTTAGGCATTCTGAAACTCGCCCTCCCACCCCCACTAAATCAACCCCAATTCTGGGAAGCTTCTCATTTTCCCTCAACTCTTTGTACCCATCAAAGGAAATGTTCTTTACCTTAGAGAAAAGTGGTCTATAGTTGCAATGAAATGTAATTAACTCAACAAACAGACCTGCCTTTGAGGCTGAGCTGTGCTTTACTACTTTAGCAATTGAACCTCGTAGAACTTTAGTGTCTCAGCTGTACAATACTGGTAATAATAAAAGCCACCTCATTGGGTTGTCGGGGAGATTAAATTCAAAGAGACGATGCTGTGTCTGGCACATAGCATATGCTCAATAAAGCATACCCTACATCTGCCACTAATCCAGGCAGGAGGGAATCATCTGGGGGTTGATCTCATAGAGAGATCTTGGACATAAAGAAAACCTGAAGTTTGTCCTCTGTGTCCCGGTTCTGTGTCTTCTTTGGTGGTGCAGAATTGAGACAGAATTTCCAGCAGCTCTAACTGCCGAGGTGAGGTGGTCCGGATGGGGCTGAACCACCTGCTAGACACAGATGTGCTTCAGGTCTGTGTTGTGCCCTGCCAAATAGACTCATATAATGGAAGTCCCATTATTCTTTATTTAGAATCTGAATACAAAGACAGGCTAGTTCCAAGCCAATAAACCCAGGGTTCCAAAGTCTTAATTTCCTAGAATTTGATGAACTCGTCCCAGAAACTGCGGGTGGGTGGGTTTGGAAACAACAGGCTAATCAATCCCATGCTTCATCCCTTGTCTGAGGCTAATTCCACAGCGTGGAACTGTCTCACTGGGCCTTGGGGATGCTCCCTTTCACAGCCCTCCATGGAGCTGACTCACAGCTTGTTTACTGAACCTTGGATGGGCTTCTGGGCTCATGGAAAGTGTTCCAGAAACAGCCCCTGTCCTTAAGTTCCCTTCCAGTCTTGTCTGTGAGCAAAACTGTACTTCTCCTTGTCCCCAAGCCTACCTGGTTCTTTCCTACCTCCAGACCTTGACTGGTGCTGTTTCACTTCCAGGAATACAGTCTCCATTCCCTCCCTAACCCTGATATCTCCACTTGTCAACATTCTTCCCACTTGATTTAAGCTCAATCCAAATACCACTCAACCTTCCTCCTCTAAATTCTCAGCTTAAAATCCTCTTCTTATTCAAAGAGTTACTTGGAGTATCATTTCTCCACGTATACATTTCTCGCTCCTAGTTCAGTGTAATACATTGGGAGAGAAATCTTTGTTACTTGTCTTTGTGTCTCTCATGACATTTATGGAACTTAACTGTGGACACTGAAGGTTGAGTGATTGAGTGAATTCATTCGTTCCACAAATATTTATTGACTGTCCACTACTGGCCAGGCACTGTTCTAGGTGGAGGATACAGAGGTGATTAGATAGACAAAGCCCTTATTCTTGGGAGCTCAAATTCTGCATGAGTAAATTCCAGAACTGTCTCACATGCTGCATGAATAAATTCCAGAACTATCTAAAGGTAAAGGTAATGGGACTTACCTGGTGGCCCAGTGGCTGAGACTCTGCACTCCTAACGCAGGGGGCCTGGATTCAATCCCTGATCAGGGGACGAGATCACACAGGCTGCAACTAAGATCTGGCACCATCAAATAAATAAATAGATTTTTTTTAAAGTAAAGGCAAGAGAGGCTTAAAAAAAATACCAACCTTGGTGTTATCTCAAGACAAGAAAGTATTGCAAAATTAAAAAAAAAAAAAACTATTGCAAATATATACCATCTTTGTTATTCCTGATTTTCCCATCTACTAATATTTGATTTACATTGCTACCATTTATGGTTCGGTATTAACTGGGAACTCTACTAAGTGCTTCACAGAAAATTCATTTTATCCTCACTGCAAGGCTAAGAAACAGAATCTAGTATTACATTTGAGGAAAGCATAACTCATGAAGGCTAAATAGCCCACCTGAACTCAAGAGCATAAGGGAATGAAAACATGGAGGTTTGAACCCCACTCTACTCGACTCCACACACACCACCTCTCAACCATTGTGTCGTTCCATCATAAACTTTAGCACACGAGCCTTGGTGCCATAAACCATACGACCCACAGTTTGCATTTACTGATCTTCTACTAGGCAAAGTTTCCCTGAAGCCAGCCCTCATTGCCAAAGCTTTCCACATCCCTTCTGACATACATTAACAACTGGAAACATTTTCACCCTACATGTCAACCAGCTCAACTGCTACATTTAGAACATGATTCCAGCAGCTCTTTCTCCAAAGATCACATGTTGGGCCATAAGCCATCTTTAACCTGGAGTTCACCATGTGACATGCAGCAACAGTTTAACTCCTTGGACAAGATTGCCACACCTCACACCCCTAACATGGCAAGCTACTCACAAGATATTCATTCTCCATATATGGAGTCAATGATTAACTTGTAAATCACCTTCTAAGACTCTCGCAGTTCTCAACATAAGATGCCCTGACTGAAATTTCATGATTTTATTCAATACCATACCTGTGGGAACCAGATCCAACAGAATCAGTTAAACTTACAGACAGACTCATATAGTCCTTAATGTAAAGCATTGTAGACCCAGCCCCCAGTGGAGAATGACTGTCTTTCAAATTCATTACATCCCCTGTCTGCTCCATGTCTAGAACACACTCCTCATTCAATATCAACACTCCTCATAAATATTGGTTGAATGAATGAATCAGTAAATGATTTTTTAAATCTCTCTGAAAGTAATTTAAGATAAGGTGTGTGTTAGTGTGACCAAAAGAACATTGATCTTGCAGGTTTAAAAAAACTTAAAAAAAAAAAAGAGTTTAATTTCAGGCTCTATTACTTAAGACCTGTGTTGCGTGTAGCATCTTGCAAGTAAATAAGCAGTCTTACAATTTCTATAAAGTGAGGATAATATTATTTGGCTCAGTTGTTCAGAAGAAAAAAATGGAATAACATGGTATACCACGTATCACTGTTGGTACATGGTAGGTCCTCAAAAATGCTTCTTTTCTCCAAGATAAAAGAAAATCCACTTGTTTGGGATTCACTTTTCTGTAAAACATAGATGGAAAAGAGTTAGATTAGATCTGGTGTGCACTCTTATCTTCCCTTGAAATTTCTTGTTATTTGGAGGCAAGCAGGTATCTATAATTTTAAAAAGCCATTGATAGACCAGTGACAAATGCTGAGTTACGCTACTTGCTGGGAAATTAGCCATGGCACATTATCTCATGATGGCCAAGTTGTTGTGCTGCTTGAAACAGCTGTGGGATTCCCAGGAACACTGTAAGTTCCTTGGCACTTTAGTTCTAAGAGTTTCATAACGGAGGGAATTTCAAGTAACCAGAAATTCCAATTATTCCACATAAGTGAATGTTACTTTCATTTCCCAGAGGTTTTCAGTCCAGTTACCTGATTTATCTCCAGATATCCCAGAATCCAAATAAGAGGGACTAAAGTGAAAAAGGTTTTGAAAACATGCTCAGGAATGCTTGAAATGTGATAATGTAATATCAGTTCGTTTGACTTTTTCACCCATTTCCATAGGCTTTGCCATAGAGTTGCTTCAAGAACTACAGGTATAGCTCAGAGTGCAGGTCCCCAGTACAGAGCAAACTCTCAAGAAATGTTACTGCCACTCCTCACTCCTCTCCTATAAGAGATTCTCATATCACAGCCATGGTATTCGGGCAAAACCTAAATGTTGGTCAAAGACAGAAAAATAAGAGAGTGCAAGGCAGTAGCTTTAGCAGCTACCAGACTGGGTGGCCTTGAGTATGTTTTTCACCTGTGTAACTGAGTGACAACCACTTGGAAGATAACTGACTCTTTCTACCTCTTATCGGTTCTTTGAGATAGGTATTGTTATCCTCCTGGTTACAGATAAGGACGATGGCTATTAGAAAGTTAGAAAGTTCCTCAAGATCACATACCTTGTGTTTTAATCATAGCCTTATTAAAACTTAAGGTCTTTTTGCAGTTTATGGTTCCTCGCACCATACCTCCAAATCTTCAGCTCTAAAATGGCATTTTCAAATCTTTTCCTCTAAATATCTAGTGATTTATTATTTAATTCCTTCCAAAAATGTGAAATTCTACTATGCTAGATACGGCCTCCCTAGTGGCTCAGACAGTAAAGATTTTGCCTGCAATGCAGGAGACTGGGGTTCGATCCCTGGGTCAGGAAGATCCCCTCAAGAAAGGAATGGCAACCCACTCCAGTACTCTTGCCTGCAGAATTCTGTGGACAGAGGAGCCTGGAGGGCTACAGTCCATGGGGTCGCAAAGAGTCCAACACCACTGAGTGACTAACACACTATGCTAGGTAGAGTTGGGTGATGTCGGGAAGAATAAAATGTGAAATTTAAGATCTCTGTGGACACACATAATAATAAGACAAGATAGAAGCAGGGACAGTCTGCAAGGGGCTCTAGAAAAAGGCCCCAGGGACTTTAGAAGAAAAAGGAATTGGTCTTGCTGAGCAGGTGAAAAGAGACTTCCTGGTGAAGGAATAGCCTGATCTAGACCTCAACTGTCTACTGAGTGTCCAAAGCAGGAGACTCTCCTTCTTCTCAGGGGATGAAACTCCCGAGCTAATTCTGCTTCTCCATTCAGGTTGAGAGAACTCCTCTATGAATTGAGAACTTGTTATTATTTTGGATAATTTAAAAGCAAGAGAACTCCAAGTGCCCATAATAAAGTATACTTCAAAATGCTTGCTGTAAAAGGCCATGACATTTAAGGTTCAGTTCATCTAAATTCTTCAATTCATCATCTTTGTCATTTCTTCCATAAATCATGGACACATGGACATCCAAATAATACAGAAATCTTACCATCAAGCTTCTCCTCTTGACTTGTGGAGGGCACAGGCTTTGGATTTCAAACCCTTGACACTAAACAGAGCTTTGCTTGGCTAGAATTTATACTATGGCAACAGCAAACACACAGATACTCAGTATTTGCCAGGCATGGTGTTAAGTGCTTTACACATATTATTCTCATTTAATAATCTCAATCACTCTATGAGGCAGATACTATTAATATTTCCATTTTGCAGATGAAGCTCCAAGACATTAAATAATTTGCCAAAGGTCATCCAAGCTAGTAAGAGTCAGAGCCCAGGAATAAACTGACAAAGCCTGGTTCGGGCTCATCACCACTATTCCACATGGCCTCATTCTATGCTGACCCAGATTGATTTACCTGGTTTAAAACCAATGAAAGAAGAAAAACTTGCATAATTCTAATGTTTGGGGAAAACTCAAAGTGTGTTTTTTGTCTGTTCATTTGTTTTACGGTAAACTTTTGGTTCAATGCATAGTCATAGTTTAGTGGCCTCAATTGTGAAAGTTTAGAAAAATTACTCTAAAAATATTCACATTGCTATTTTCCTGACTAAAAATGTAAACAAGGGTCTTGAAGTAATATTTTTAAACACAGAAGAGACAAAAAACAAAAATCACTTATGAAATAACCCCTATTTACACTTTGGAGTATTTTGTGCTTAATTATTTTTTCTCATGTAAAGCTCCAGCTTTGCCTTCTAGATATACATGTTAAGGATAATGCTATACCTAGTTTAGAATCTTGATCTTTGTCCATGTTGTACCTTGTTACTAAAAATTCTTCAGAAGCCTCATTTTGAGGACAGGAAAATATTCTACCAAATGTATATTATTTGATTCATTTAATCAAACTTCAGTTTTAAGCATTCAGACTGCTTCCATTTTCCTAATTAAAATAAATGCTTCAATAAACATCTATGAACATTATTACAACTGAAAAAAATGTATGTATTGTGTATCAGTTGCTCAGCGGCAAAGAATCCGCCTCCAGTGCAGAGACATGGAGATGTGGGTTCAATCCCTGGGTCGGGAAAATCCTCTGGAGAAGGGAATGGCAACCTACTCCAGTATTCTTGCCTGGAGAATCCCATGGACAGAGGAGCCTGGTGGGCTACAGTCCATGGAGTCTCAAAAGAGTCGGACACGACTGAGAGACTAAACAACAACAAAACGTCTAGACACAATTTTATAGCTGCTGTTACTTTCTTCGGCTTTGTTAAGATTATATCAGATTTGATTAATTAGTTAATTAATTCCACAAATACTAAAATATCTATAATGTACCAGCTGTAGTTTAGGAGCTGAATATACTACGGTGTTACTGGGTCACAGGGGAGGACTATGGTTAAGAATCTTGGTGCATGGGCCCAGTGCTTCACTCAAATGGTTGTTCTAGTCATTGACCTTACGTGAGCTGTTTGACAGCTTGCATTTCACTGAATCCTATATGGATTAAGAATCATATCTTCCAATTTGAAAGAGGATAATTATATTTCATTGTTGCCTCTGTGTTTCTTTGATGTTGAATGAGGCTATCCCTTCTGGCATATTTATTGTTCACAGATGTTTAATTTTTAAATTCTTGCTCAGGCCTAACCTAATTGGAGAAACTTCTCATTTCATATTTCTTTATAGCATGAGAAAACGCTAAAATGCTCCCTGAAAGCCTTAATGTTGCCTTTTAGTACTCATAATAGTCAAGGTCAGGCTTTTAATGCAACTAGCTCTCAGCGATCTGGATTACTGGAAAACATCAAAAAATGGGCCCCTTGTATGAAGTGAACACTTAGGATTGCCTGGACCAGGGACATTAAACAAATTTGGGCAGAAGCATAAAATCTGTTGGTCTCTTGGCTGAAGGAAGTTAACTGTCTTAATAGTTGGTGTTCTTCTTTCTACAAAATCTTTTTTAAATCTTGGTTTTGTCTCTAAGGTTAGTTAATAGTCTAGCATAAAAATTAGCATAGTAACATTAGTTAATGGAACATGCATTTCACTGAATCTTACATGCATAAAGTATCTCAAAGTACTTTAAAAGCATTTTCACAGTCTCTTCTCAGAAATGAATGGCATCCCCTTTCCTTTGCCATATTCTACTAGTAAGAAGCAAGTAGGTCCAGCTCACACCCAAGTGATCACGCAAGAACATGGTTATTGAAAGGTGGAGACTGTTGGGGACTATCTCAGAGGTTGCCAATCACACTCTATCCTTTACAGCTTTTTAAAAGTAATTTTATTTACTTGTTTATTTTCTGGCTGTGCTGGGTCTTCGTTGCTACATGGCCTTTCTCTAGCTGCAGAGAGCAGAGGCTACTCTGAGAGGCGGTGCCTGGGCTTCTCACTGCAGTGGCCTCTCCCGCAGCGCAGAGGCTCCCAGGCTCGTGGGCTTCAGTGGTCGCAGCCCATGGCTCTAGGGCTCAGGCTCACTACTTTCGGTGCATGGGCTTAGTTGCTCTGCGGCTTGTGGGATCTTCCTAGATCAGGGATCAAACCCGCGTCTCCTGCATTGGTAGATGGATTCTCTACCACTGAACCACCGGGGAAACCCTATCCTTTACAGTTTTATTTTCTCCAAAGCACTTACTGTCAGCTAGAATTATTTGCTTATGGTTTTTGTCGTCTATGTCCCGTCTCTAAACTGTAAACTCCATAAGGTCAGGGAGTTAGCCACATTATCTTCAGAATCTCAACTGTAATGGTATACAGGAGGTTTTAAACAAATATTTTTGGTTAATTAATTAATTAATCTGATAAACTGCACTCGACTGAGAAAGCAGTTGTTCAGTAGTCAAAAGCAAAGTCTGTTAAATCAAATGGTGGTGGTGATTTAGTTGCTAAGTCATGTCTGACTCTTTTGCGACCCGGTAGACTGTAGCCTGCCTGGCTCCTCTGTCCATGGGGTTTCCCAGACAAGAATACTGGAGTGGGTTGCCATTTACCTTCTCCAGGGGAGTCTTCCCAACCCAGGGATCAAACCGGGATCTCCTGCATTTCAGACAGATTCTTTACCGACTGAGCCACTAGGGAAGCCCCTAAATTCCTGTCTTTGCCACTCACTAACTGTAAACTTGGGTTCATTGCCTCAATGTCCATATCTGGAAAATGGGAATAATAATATCTACCTGACAGAGTTATTAGAATTTACTTTAATCATATATAGAGATATGCAACATCATATATACCCACTTTATATCACATTGTATGTATTTTATTGTATTGTGTATATGTATATATGGCATATATATTTAATAGAACATGTATTTCATACTATATATTTTATATAGTGTGTATTTATATATATATTTTATGTTTATTTTGTATTTTGTATCTATATATAAAGACTGAGAGAGAAAGAGAGTTCTTGGTACACAGTAAACATCCAGTACATGGTCGTTATCACTATAGGTATTATAATTCAAAAGATGAATCTCCTGACCTCTGGGAAACTCAGCCCAGCACCTGATGCTCTGCATGGGCCCTATTTGCCTGGAGAGGAGGGTGTGTGTCATTCCCACACTCACTCAGGGTCTTGTTTGGCCAAACTTAGCCATAGAGAAGGAGAAAGGGGAGCTTCCCAAAGGAGAGACCCACATTGTGTGGAGCTCATTTCTAGTTTCGCCCCAGTTCCTGGACATCACCCTCAGGCTAGGCTACTGATCCTCATCGTGAATTTGTGCCAACCCCTCTGCCCTCCTTCACTCTGGGACTCTAGTGACCGAGGAGAGGCCCAGCCCTGCAGCTCCGCACTGTTGCCCAGGGTGTGGGAGTTAGCTGTGTCTGACCCCAAGCAAGGGAACAAGCACACGTCTTGACCAACTGAACTAAACTGTCATGATCACAATCTGATGAAAGAAGGAGAATCAGTCAAATTAGGGTTAACCTTTTCTACTTACTGTAAATGAGTCAGAGTTTCACACTAAGCAAGGGAAATTCACCCACACATATATGGTAATAAGGTGTCCACTACGTATCTGTCCATCTACTCCACAATCATTTGTTTAGTATCATGTGCAAAGCAGATTCACAGATGGGAGAAAGGATATTATAAAATCTTGACAGAGCACCACAGGAGCTGGGGGCGGGGGGACTCCTAATTTAGATAGTTATACAGAAAAAAAAAACATTGAAATGGGTCTTGAGGAATAACAGATTCCTTTCTTCAATACTTATTAAGCTCTTACTCTATGCTAAGCAAAGTACAAGGTAATGGAGAGAAATGGTGAATAAGACACAGTTCCTGCCTTTAAATTGCTCACAGTCTTGTGGAGAATCAAAGGGTAGGTGGAAAGTCTCTGGGGAGCAGATGGGTGCAGGATTTTAGGAAAGGGAAGTCCATGGCTTATTTAGTACTGTAGGCTGGTTAGAATATATGAAATGTGGGGTGTGTGGAACTCGGTGGGAGTTGATGGGAGAGGTTTGGTCTGGACATGAAAAGTCTCATGCCAACCTAAGGACTTTCAACAGTATTCTCTAGGCAGTCAGGCTGTAGAAAGTGTGTATAGAGGAATGATGTTATTGGATCTATGTCTACAAAGAACCCTCAGCCACTTGTATTAATGTATAGGTTGCAGGGGACAATAGTTTTCCAATTTTCCAAGCAAGCAGTGACGGCCTGACCTCAGACACGGGCACGTGTAGAGAGAGATGGGGAAGGACTCAAGAACTAGATCAGGAGAAGAAAAGCTATCATCTGTGGGGAATACTACCTAAGTCTCAAAGGACATTAGAGTTCCTTTAAACCACGTGCATGCATACTTAGCCACTATGTCATATCCAACTCTTTGCAACCCCATGGGTGACAGCCCACTGTTCATGGGCTATAGGCTCCTCTGTCCATGGGATTTCCCAGGCAAGAATACTGGAGTAGGTTGCCATTTCCTTCTCCAGGAGATCTTCCTGAACCAGACATCGAACCCATGACTCTTGCATTGGCAGGTAGATTATTTACTACTGAGGCAGCAGGGAAGCCCTTTGGATCATCTACTCCATCTCTATTTCATGGATTAGAAAACCTTCCAGAAAGGTTGACAACTTGCCCAAGTATGCAGCTGCCAGTTTTATCCAGTCTAAAGTGACATCAGTAATTTTGGTTAATGCCGTACACCTTAGTTTCTTGGGGCTGCTGCAACAATGTACCTCAAGCTAGGTGCCTTAAAACAACAAATTTATCACCTCACATTTCTGGAAGCTAGAGTGTGACTGAAATCAAGGTGTCAGCAGAGCTGTACTCCCTCCAAAACTTGTGGAAGAATGCGATTTCCTGGCAATCTTTAGTGTTTCTTGGCTTGTGGATGAAGCACTCCAATTTTCTGTCTTCGAATTGCATTTTCCCTATACATGTCTGTCTTTACACTGTTGTTGTCTTATAAGGACACCACATATATTTGATAAGGGAGTAGCTTTGCTCCAGGATGATTTCACTTAATTTAACTAATTACGTCTGTTGCTGTTAGTCGCTAAGTCGTGTCTGATTCTTTTGTGACCCTATGGATTATAGCCTGCCAGGCTCCTCTGTCCATGGGATTCTCCAGGCAAGAATACTGGAGTGGGTTTCCATTTCCTTCTCCAGGGGATCTTCCCAACCCAGGGATAGAACCCAGGTCTCTTGTGTCTCCTGCATTGGCAGGGGGATTCTTTACCACTGAGCCACCTGGGAATCAAGTTACATCTGTAATTAACCTGTTCCCAAATAATATTGCATTCTGAAGTACTGGGGGTTAGGATTTCAACATATTTTCAACATATTTGGAGGGGGAAGACAGGATTCAACCTATAACCCCATATCAAATTTTTCTGACACAAACTGGCACTCGGAATAAGCTGGCTTCCCTGCACCTAAATACAGGGAAAGATTTGCTTTCCCTGTGTGCGTGTGTAGAGAGGTTCAGTCAATCAAAAACAGCCAAGTCTGGACTCTTGGTTAAAGCATAGCCGCAATTTTATCCATTTCTAACTTCTCTGCTTGGATTTGAAATGACTGTAATAGCAGAGAAAGGTCAGGAGAGCTCACATTTCTGTTTCACTATTTCCCGATTCAGTATCTCCACTCTACTGTTCAGAGATGGACTGATCTTTCCCAAATCTCTGAGCTTCACCCACGAGCTATCAGTTTCCTTCTCTGTAAAGTGGGAAGGTGTCTTCTCATTACCTTCTCTCTGGTGCAATAATCCTCAAGGGAACAGAAAATCTACAGCATTTTATCTTAGACAGCAAATGCATTTTTCAAGAGAAAGGCCCTGTGGAAATAATAGAATGTTACCATTTCTGTAGTCTTCTTGAGTGCTGACTAAAGAGGAACCAAAGAGTCTAAAATAGCTGATTTAGTCTCGCCCAGGAAATACATCCCCCACCCCGACTTCCTCCTGCCTTCTCCTCCGGGCATCACAGCGGCTCTGACCTCTAACGTGCCCTGGGGTTTTCACACACCACCCCTCCCCCCCCCAGACTCCCAGTCTGTTCCAGTCAGCAGAAATCTTTTCTAAACTCCTTTGGGCACCAGGAGCATGTACCCTTCAGGTATACCACATGAAGAAGGGGATGAACAGGATGGGGTCAGATACTTGACAGTTTTATCTTTCTTGCCAAGAGTGTCAGGCCTTTCTAGAAGTATTAGAAAGCCCACTAAGTTCATCTCAAGCCTTCCGAAAAGTGAAACTTAGATCACACTAAAGCCACCTTCATTTGGAGTTTGGGGTCATTCAAACAGAGCCTGAACTGAAATTTAATTTCACCCTAGCCATAAGGATTTGCTGAGCAAATTAATGCTAGAGTGTAAACAAGGCTTCCCAAGTAAGCCTGAGTCTGTAAAGAACGACCTGCTTTCAAGGCTTGGAAACAATCCTTTTTCATGCTAATTACAAACCCTCCGGTATTTGTGAAAGCAAGTCCCTCTGGGATTTCTATTTGCCAACAAGTTGTTTATTTCCAGTGTAAAGGGGGCGCTGGGTCTATGAATTATTGAGTAGCTACAACGTGCCTGCCTGTGCTCAGTGCGAGATTGTTTCCCTTCACTGCCATCCTTGGAGCTACGACTTGCCCCAGTCTGCACCTGTGGAAGGGAGCTTTGGCCCTCGAGGGCAGAGCTGGTAAGTCCTGGTACTGGGATTCAACCTTGCATGAGCCTGATCCCCAGAACCCATGTGCCTTCCTCCAGCAGCACCACCCTTTGGACATGTTAGGTCTGCCTTTCTCTAAAATATATTTCCCAAGTCAGTCTTCTCAATATTTCAGAATGGCTTGCCCCTAATTAGCCCTAATTAGCTAGCTTTTGTAAACTCTGTCTTCATTTCAGTAATGAGGGAAAAAAGAAGAGGCATTCATCCAAGAAGCAAGCTGTGGAAGGAAAGAGGTTGCACCAGGTTTGGGCTTATAAATCCTAGTCCATGCTCCTTCCTGGGACCGATGACTCTGAAAGGAGACAAGGTGGAAAATCACTCCTTCTGGGTTACATATATTTTGTTTTAGGGAAGATGTTTCCTCCACTCACAGCAGAGAGTCCTCTGGCTTTAGGACAGAGTTAGTGTAGACTGTCCTTGCAAAGGGCATGCTGGATAGGTGAGGAGCCCGCCTGGGAAGTGTAAGAAAGAGACTGCGATGCTGGGTGGGAAGGTTTAACCTTCCGAGCCCTTTTCCAGGACTGCTGTCACTGCCTACTAAGGTCAGAAAAACTAACAAAATGCCAGGAGATAACCACATGTTCTCAGCAGTACCACAAAGCTCTACCCTCCCCAGGGTGAGCCCATTTCTGCCAGTCACCTCATCACCTTCCCACTTATGCTTATTTTTAAAGCATACACAAAACACATTTTAGTGCAATTAGAGAACTGGAGCTTTTGACCCAGAAATGAAACAGCTGTTGACTTCCAGACTGCTTGTCATTGGAGAGGAGACTTGAAACCTAAGAAGCAAGCTCAAGCTCTGTAAGGTACAGTATTTACCTGTATATATAGCTCACGGGCCAAGAGCCACCCCACAGCACATAATGCATGAAATGAAGCAGGTTTCAAACAATTATAAGGTATGCCATAGAAATCAAGTCTTTAAAATATTTATTAATTCTGAATTTTTAATTGCCGAAAATACTCGCAGGAAAGCATAGCTATGACTCTCATATGATCCAGTGGACTGGCCGTTTGGATGGGAATAATCGTAACGGCCTGCACACCCACTGGTACCCTTTCAGCCGAGGAGCCGTTCGTCTCAGCACTCAGGAAGTGCAAACAGCCTCGGCGCTTCAGACCTGAGGTTGCTTTGCTAGGAGACCGTTGAGCAGAACCCCAGCGCGCTCTGATTCATGCCGCCTCCTGATTGGCGGGCCTCCTGGCCGCTGACGTCATCCTGTTGCTGGGTGGAAAACTTCTGCCGCACCGCCCTCAGCGCTGACTTGGAGCGGACGGTGTACCCAGCGTGAAATCAGATTACAGCTCAAACGGAATTAGAAGACCTCCTTTTTGTGCGATCGTTCCAGCTCCCTTAGGCCTCATAGATGAAGCGTGCTTCCCCATGCCCCGCCATCTCGCCACCTCTTTTGTGTGGCGCTGTCTCCTCCAGGCCACCCAATCTCCAGCACCCTCTAGAACACCGTTTTCCTCTGAGTGTAGGTGGAAGGTGTTTTAAACATCTCCCAGTTGAGGCTGGCTTTCTGACTGGTTTACGTTTCCATTTATCAACAGATTGGAAGTATGTCCTTACTCGCTATAATGATTGTGAAGTAGTGCTTTGGACTTTCTATAATAAACCCTTTCTAGTTTTCATTTTTTCTCCTAGTATTCTGTGAGGCACAGATAACCAAGGGAAATGAAGGCTCACTTGTCTCTTGCCCTTTAGAGTTTGCAAAGCCCCTTTTATGTACATTGTTTGTCCATCACGGCAATCCCATGAATGAGGTACTGTTGTGCCCGTGTGCGTGCTCGATTGTGTCTGACTCTTTGCGACCCTTTGGATTGTTAGCCCATCAGGCTCCTCTGTCCAAGTGATTTTTTAGGCAAGAATACTGAGTGGATTGCCATTGTCCTCCTCCAGGGGATCTTCCCCACCTAGGGATAGAACCAGTGTCTCCTGTATCTCCTGCATTGCAGGCAGCTTATTTACCCACTCAGCCATTGGGTTCTATTACTTCCTCTATTTGATAGATTAGGAAACAAGCCTCCAAATATTACATTCTTTGTCAGCTCCGTAGCCCATACATGACAAGGTGGGGACTCAAACCCAGACTTTCGGATCCTTGTTTCCAGTTCTTCCCACTCAGACGTAGCCTCTTTTGGTCCTGGAAATTTAAGCGGTTTGCAAAAGCCAGTGCAGAGTAAGGGGCTAAACCAGTGCCAGGACCCAGCAATCCCCTCTCTTCATACAGGGCCGTTTCTCCTAGATCTCTAGCTAGCTCTCAAGAGTTTTCCTTAAAGATGTTCTTAGATACACTTTATTTTAGAAATCTCTAGGCTTTCACAGGCTTTTACTTATTAAGTGCAGCTTTGAAGGGGAAAAAAATAGAAGGCTAATAATTTAGATGCACATTTGCATACATTACATAAGGCTTCTATAAGGGGTAAGATTCTCTAGTTGCAGGCTTATTTTAACTTTTAATAGAATGACTTTGACAGAGCAGAAATAGCAGGCTTAGTACCCTGCTCAGGCACTTAGATGTCAGAGACGCTTTTGCCCTGACAAGTGGGGCTCTTCCTCATCTCTAAAGAGACACTGGACTTCTCTTGTCCTTCTCCAGCTGGGATGATTAACTGCCCTTTGCTTGGCTTTCAGTTTGCCTGGCACAGATTTCTCTTTCATCTCATTCATTGTTCCAAAACCTTCTCTCTTCAACTTTTCATACCCGTTTGAAATAGTTCAGCTTCCCCCAGTTACTTTTACATAAGCAAACCAGTAAAACATGGAGTCCTGCCATGGAGCCAAACCACATCTGATTTGCTCAGGTGAAAATTCTGCCTCACCCATCCTTATTTTTCAGTGAGAGTGAATCCTTCAACAAAAGACAGATGAAAATGTTGGAGGAGGGAATTGTGGGGGTGAGGGGCACAGATGACTCAGACATGAAAGTGTAGGTTTTTAATCTTCTCTCTTGATCTTTGTGGCTGCAGCCTCCAAACACGTAGCATGAGGACTTATGTTTCACAATTGACACAGCTGATTGCATGGACTTTGCGTGCTCCCATCATTTTCCAAGAGTTGCCTTCTCTCCTTCTGGGGACACTGTAGGGCTGTGTGTCCTCCTCCATCTTCTTGTCTCTCACTTGCTGTTTATGACTGATACACACACGTCACTCTCGATTTCAGCAAAATGCTCTCTCAGAAACTGTTTTCTTTTCACACTGCTCAAATGTTCACGCTTTCACTGCTGGTGGAGGTACAAAACTATTGATTTTTGTCTTGGTGTGTTATTTTAAAGTAATGAATAATTTTTCATATTGAAAAAATAGCATTTCACTCTTACGGACTCTCCAGAGTGAACCAAGACAGTTCTTACATCCAGATCTCCCCTCTCTGTTCCATGAACATATCACACCTTCACTTCCGCTGTCCTTTTGCCCCAAATGTATGTCTTTAAAAATGCAGTTAAGACTCAGCAAATGTTGGGGCGGCGGGGGCAGGGGTGGGGGAATGCTATGGCTACAAAGCTAGTTATATGGTAAAGCTAAAATGTGATTACAACCTCACTTAATTATTCAACGAAAATTTTTTTGATGAGCTAATAAATTGTTGTTGAGTCACTCAGTCGTGTCCAACTCTGCAATGCCATGGACTGCAGCATGCTAGCCTTCCCTGTATCCTCACCATGTCCTGGAGTTATCCCAAGTTCGTGTTCATTGCATCGGTGATGCCATTCAGCCATCTCATCCTCTGACACCCTCTTCTCCTTCTGCACTCAATCTTTCCTAGCATCAGGGACTTTTCCAATGAGTTGGCTGTGCGCATCAGGTGACCAAAATACTGGAGCTTCAGCTTCAGCATCAGTCTTTCCAGTGAATATTCAGGGTTGATCTCCCTCAAGACTGATTGCTTTGATCTCCTTGCTCTCTGAGGGACTTTCAGAAGTCTTCTCCAGCACCGCAGTTTGAAGGCATCAATTCTTCGGTGTTCTGCCTTGTTTACAGTCCAGCTCTCACAACCGTACCTGACCGCTGGGAAGTTCATAGCCTTGACTATACAGACCTTTGTCAGCAAAGTAACGTCTCTGCTTTTCAACACACCGTCTAGGTTTGTCGCCGCTTTCCTGCCAAGAAGCAATCATCTTCTGATTTCATGACTGCAGTCACTGTCCGCAGTGATTTTGAAGCCCAAGAAGAGGAAATCTCTCACTACTTCTGCCGTTTCCCCCTCTATCTGCCATGCAGTAATGGGGCCAGATGCCATCATCTTAGTTTAATATTTAGTCATAAGCCAGCTCTTTCACTCTCCTCCTTCACTCTCATCAGGAGGCTCTTTAGTTCCTCTAAATGCTATGGCCACATAGCTAGTTATATGGTGGTTAAAGCTAAAATGTGATTCCAACCTCACTTAATTATTCAACGAATATTTTCTTGATGAAGTGTAATACATTTATGTAGGTTAAAGATTTGTATTATATCCACTCAGTTCCAGAGCTTTGAACATGAAAGTCCTCTCTTGGGATCCTAGGAGTTAGAGTCATCCCCTCCCCCTTCACCCACTCCTCCCATCCCCACTCAGCCTTTCACTCTCTGTTGAGAGAGTCATTTTGCCCAGAAAGTGACAGAATCAGGTCCACAAGTATAATGCTCTAAGCTAGACATTCTCAAAGGGCACTTCTAGCACAGCATTCTAAGCTCTCTGGGCCCTTTGCAAAATTGTGTGTGCTGGGTTAAGAGTCTGAGCCCTGGAATTAAGCCTCATTCAGACCTCAGCTCTGCACACACCGGGAGCCTGGGAGGAGGGACAGAAACCAGTATAAATGAGTACAGGCAATTTCAGTGCAGTTCAGTCACTCAGTCGTGTCCGACTCTTTGGGACCCCATGAACTGCAGCATGCCAGCCTATCCATCACCAACTCCCAGAATCCACCCACACCCATGTCCATTGAGTCAGTGATGTCATCCAACCAACTCATCCTCTCTTGTCCCCTTCTCCTGACCTCAATCTTTCCCAGCATCAGGGTTTTTTCCAATGAGTCAGTTCTTCCCATCAGGTGGCCAGAGTATTGGAGTTTCAGCTTCAACATCAGTCCTTCCAATGAACACCCAGGCCTGATCTCCTTTAGGATGAACTGATTGGATCTCCTTGCGGTCCAAGGGACTGTCAAGAGTCTTCTCCAACACCACAGTTCAAAAGCATCAATTCTTCAGGGCTCAGCTTTCTTTATAGTCCAATTCTCACATCCATACATGACTACTGGAAAAATAATAGCCTTGACTAGACGGACCTTTGTTGACAAAGTAATGTCTCTGCATATTTGTGTGTGTGTCTGCTTTTTAATATGCTGTCTAGTTTGGTCATAACTTTCCTTCCAAGGAGTAAGCGTCTTTTAATTTCATGGCTGCAATCACCATCTGCAGTGATTTTGGAGCCCAGAAAAATAAAGTCAGCCACGGTTTCCACTGTTTCCCCATCTATTTGCCATGAAGTGGTGGGACTGGATGCCATGATCTTAGTTTTCTGAATGTTGAGCTTTAAGCCAACTTTTTCACTCTCCTCTTTCACTTTCATCAAGAAGTTCTTTAGTTCTTCTTCACTTTCTGCCCTAAGGGTGGTGTCATCTGCATATCTGAGGTTATTGATATTTCTCCCCGCAATCTTGATTCCAGCTTGTGCTTCATCCAGCCCAGCATTTCTCATGATGTACTCTGCATATAAGTTAAATAAGCAGGGTGACAATATACAGCCTTGATGTACTCCTTTTCCTATTTGGAACCAGTTTGTTGTTCCATGTCCAGTTCTAACTGTTGCTTCCTGACCTGCATACAGATTTCTCAAGAGGCAGGTCAGGTGGTCTGGTATTCCCATCTCTTTCAGAATTTTCCACAGTTTATTGGGATCCACACAGTCAAAGGCTTTCTCATAGTCAATAAATCAGAAATAGATGTTTTTCTGGAACTTGCTTGCTTTTTCAATGACCCAGTGGATGTTGGCAATTTGATCTCTGGTTCCTCTGCCTTTTCTAAAATCAGCTTGAACATCTGGAAGTTCACAGTTCACATATTGCTGAAGCCTGGCTTGGAGAATTTTGAGCATTACTTTACTAGTGAGATGAGTGCAATTGTGAGGTAGTTTGAGCATTCTTTGGCATTGCCTTTCTTTGGGATTGGAAGGAAAACTGACCTTTTTCAGTCCTGTGGCCACTGCTGAGTTTTCCAAATTTGCTGATATATTGAGTGCAGCACTTTCACAGCATCATCTTTCAGGATTTGAAATAGCTCAACTGGAATTCCATCACCTCCACTAGATTTGTTTGTAATGATGCTTCCTAAGGCCCACTTGACTTCACATTCCAGGATGTCTGGCTCTAGGTGAGTGATCACACCATCGTGATTATCTGGGTCATGAAGATCTTTTTTGTACAGTTCTTCTGTGTATTCTTGCAACCTCTTCTTAATATCTTCTGCTTCTGTTAGGTCCCCACCATTTCTTGGAGAACAGAATGAAGCATTTCTTGGAGAACAGAAGTAATAGAGTTCTGCCAAGAGAACGCACTGGTCATAGCAACCACTCTCTTCCAACAACACAAGAGAAGACTCTACACATGGACATCACCAGATGGTCAACACCTAAATCAGATTGATTATATTCTTTGCAGCCAAAGGTGGAGAAGCTCTATACAGTCAGCAAAAACAAGACCGGGAGCTGACTGTGGCTCAGATCATGAACTCCTTATTGCCAAATTCAGACTGAAATTGAAGAAAGTGGGGAAAACCACTAGACCATTCATGTATGACCTAAATCAAATCCCTTATGACTATACAATGGAAGTGAGAAATAGATTTAAGGGACTAGATCTGATAGACAGAGTGCCTGATGAACTATGGATGAGGTTCATGACATTGTACAGGAGACAGGAATCAAGACCATCCCCAAGAAAAAGAAATGCAAAAAAGCAAAATGGCTGTCTGAGGATGCCTTAAAATAGCTGTGAAAAGAAGGGCGGTGAAAAGCAAAGGAGAAAAGGAAAGATACACCCATCTGAATGCAGAGTTCCAAAGAATAGCAAGGAGAGATAAGAAAGCCTTCCTTAGCGATCAATGCAAAGAAATAGAGGAAAACAATAGAATGGGAAAGACTAGAGATAGGCAATTTAATCTCCCCCATTTGTGTCATTTTTTGAAAATAAATCAAGGATAGTCATATGCATACCTCTTATAAATAAGGATTAAATAAGGTAATGCCTGTGAAATTCATATTGCAGAACTGGGGTGTGGAATGTAGAAAATTCCCAATAAAAGTTACCAAGTATTTTTTTATACCATTTTTAAAGATTATACCCTGTTTACAGTTATTACAAAATATTGGCTATATTCTCCATACATCTTTGTAGCTTATCTTAGACCTAATAGTTTGTATCCTCCTTTCCCCACTGGTAACCACTAGTTTGTTCTCTGTATCTGTGAGTCTACTTCTTTGTTGAGTGTGTTTTATTTTTCAGATTCCATGTGTAAGTGATATCATACAGTATTTTGTCTTTTTCTGTCTGACTCAGCTCACTTAGCATAATGCCCTCTAAGTCCATCCATGTCACTGCAAACGGCAAAATTTCATTCTTTTTTATGTCTGAATAATATTCCATTGTGTGAGTACATATGTATATATATATAAATATGTATATATCTCCATTCTTTATCCATTCATCTGTTGATGAATGACATTAGGTTACTTCCATATCTTGGCTATTGTAAACAGTGATGTTATGAACACTGGTGTGCATGTATCTTTGTAAAATAGTGTTTTGGGGTTTTATTTTGGGGGGGAAGGGAGTGTATACCCAGGAGATGCATTGCTGGATCGTATGGTAGTTCTATTTTTAGTTTTCTGAGAAACCTCCGTACTGTTTTCTGCAGTGGCTGTACCAGTTTACATTTCCAACAAGAGGTTGCCAAGTATTTTTGTCAAACTGACAGAAATTCAGACACAAGAAGAAAACAATCAAGGTATTAATGAAAACAAATTTCAAAAATGAGTTATCTGTAGTATCCCATGGTTAAAAAAATACAAATGGAAATTCCCTGGTGGTCCAGTGGTTAGGATTCAGTGTTCTTACTGCCAGGCCCTGGGTTTGATCTGTAGTTGGGAAACTAAGATCTCTCAAACTCTGCAGCATGGCCAGATAAAAGAAAGTGAAACATGTAGGGATAATATGAAAAACTAGAAATATGTCCATATGATTAACATCAAAAAAGAAGGATTTTTTGATTGTTGTTATTAATGACTTTTGCCAGCTTAAATCATGGCCGTTATTACATTTCATATATCCATTAAGCAGAGTTCTATTAGCAAAATCCAGCCAATATATTGGGTACTATATGGTATTTTTTTCCTAGAGTCTTCTTGTCTTGTGGCTAGAGGTGAGTGTACTCTTTACAAGAATGCCTCGCACTTGTGAATCCTCATTTCATGATATGTGTGACATTGCGTTTTCATTTTGTTACCTATCTAACTCTCAGTATGGGGCTGACATACCCTGTCCATGAAACTGGGGGATCAGTTATGTGTAGAAGTGGTTACACATCTCTTTTCTCCAGATTTCACTGCATCACTTGCAGAATCTCTAGGATAAGCTGAAGACACTAAAAAGTTTTATGAAATATCAGGAAATGTTCCAGAAAGCAAAGGGTATGGTACTGTGGTGCCAACTCTGGGGAATCAATGTGAGGCCTTGTTACTGACCCACATAGAGCTAAGCTGGCTGCAGACCTGGGAAAGGTCTGGAGGGCTAAGCTTTATATTTCAATCCTTGAAATGTATCAAATAGCCTAGCTGTTTCTGCAAATTCATAAAATATTTTATACAGGCTAAGTCACTGAATAAAGTGTGTATTGAGTGCCCACCATACGCAACACACTGTACTCAGTGTTGGGAATAGGGTGATGAGTAAAATAGCCCCATACTGATGGTCAGAGAGGTAACAAAACTAAAATGCAATGCTACAAATACTGTAACACTGGTATTCACCAATGCTGTGGGTTCCCATAAAGAGTGCATTTATCTCTAGCTATAAGACAGAGAAACTCTTCCCAGGGGGGGAAAAAAATACTATATGGTGCCCAACATGTATTGATCAACTTATCAATAATCACTCAGAAAGGAAACTCTGATATGACCATGCTAAAAAGCTTAAGGGCGGGTGACATCTGTCACCAATTTTTAACATAGCATCTTAATTTTTTTTTTTTAAAAGGATATGTTCATCAGTTCTGCATGTGGCATAAAGTTGGGAGAGAGCTGAAAAACTGATGACTGAAGCAAGATTTAAAAGGATATCGCAGTTTGGGAGGATGGCCTGAAATCAAGAAAAATGTAAAATTTTGTAGAAAACATCTATAAGAACAGAAAGAGGGAAAGCTGTCTCAGAAGCAGCCTGTGTGGGAAGACCTGGGGAATGATTAACCAGAAGTTCTTGGTTTGACTTTAAGCTGCTTTAATAAAGCAAAGTATCATTACTAAACTGTGGTATCCTTGAGGGCAGGAATCACATCTCAAACATTGAATAGCCCTCCCTTGCTTCACATAAGGCTTAATACAGAGCGTGTGCTCCATAAAGCTTTCTTAAGTGGGGTCAAAACTAAGGAAGCCCAAAGCAATAGGCTTCGTGAACCAAGGGGCTTTGGTCAGACCATTAGGGTAGGCTATCAACTCTCCTCCTACATACCACCTTCCTGATACCGCTCTGGGCTCTCTCCTCCAGATTTCTTCTTCTTCTCCAGTGAAAATCAGACTCATCTGCATGATTGAACAGCTGACCTGATCCCCCCCTGACTTCCAGCCCCACCTCCCAGGACCCTCCTTCTTCCTCATGTGCTGCCCCAGCTCTTTCCTCCAAGGCCCTGGCGTCCCTTCCAGCCTGAACATGTGCCGGCTTCTGATGGGAGACTTCTCCCCAACCCCTCACACGAACCCACGTTCTACTTGCTCCTCTCGGTTCACCATGACTTGTCATTGATACCTACATGGGAAAACCTCCCCTGAGCCCTGAACCCAGGGTGTGTCTCGGTTCCTGATATGTCTCCTTTCTGGTACTTATCATCACCATGCAGTGTTAATGAGGGCAAGGATCTCAGCTGCCTTGTGTCTTCACCACTGAATCCCAAGTACCCAGACCAGAGTGTTTCAAGCTTGAGTGTGTCTATAAGTCAATGCCCTGAGGGATCTTGCTAAGCTGCAGATCATTATCCAGTAGGTCTAGGGTGGGACCTGAGAATCTGCTTTTCTTCTAAGGGATGCTGATGCTATGGGTCCTCTGACCCACTTTGAGTAGCCAGGTCCTGCCACACTGCTTGCCTGTGTGTCCTCTCTGCTTGCAGTACATCCCATTCTTTCCATCCTCACAGCTGTTGCCTTATTGGAATCCTTTCACATCTCTTATCCAGATGATCTGATCTCTCAGCTGCTCTTCCTGCCTCAGTTTCCTGGAGGTCCGACACCTGGCTCATACAGCTTCAGAGCATCTTTCTATGGATGATATTTAAACCCAATCATGTTGTCTCTCTTCAGATTCCTTGTCACCTTGTAGGGAAAAAAATCCAAGCTCCTCACTATGGCTTTCAAGGCTCTACCCTGCCAAGTTTTCTGGCCCTAACTCTTATAGGGTGCTCTCACACCCCACACTCCTGCCCTATCAAAGCCTTTGCAGTTCCTGGAACTCACTAGTCTGTTTCATTCCTCCCTACCTTTACTCAGGCTGCTGACTCTCCCTACAAGACTGTCCCCCAACTCCAACTGCCTATCAGATGTCCACATGCACACTCTGACTTACTTCCCCTGGGTGGGAAGCATTTCCAAGGATTCCCCTCTCCAAGGAAGACTGGCAGTTCCCTCACCAAATCCAAGCTCACACTGCTCACTGAACAACAGGCCAGCAAATCGAGAGACAAGTCGTTGGGACAAGAAATCAGGACTTCATTCAGAAAGTTGGCAGGCCAAGAAGATGGTGGACTAATGTCCCAAAGAACCATCTTTCCTGAGTTAAATTCAAGCTTCCAAAAAAAAAAAAAAAAATTCAAGCTTCCTTAATACTAGAATGGATGGGATAAAATCCTGGGTCTGAGATGTGTTCATTTCTTCCTTCCTGCAGCCATTTGCAGGTGGGTCTGGTCAGGAAGCTTCCTGTGGGCTAAACAAAGGTATTTTAGCTTAGTGCTCATTACACAGAGGCAGGGGTCCTACAAGTGGGTCATTATGTATACTTTAAGCTATAGGCAACATCCCTTTACTGATGGTGTGTGCGCATGCTAAGTTGCTTCAGATGTGTCTGACTCTGTGTGACCCTGTGGACTGTAGCCCACCAGGCTCCTCTATCTGTGGGATTCTCCAGTCAAGAATACTGGAGTAGGTTGCCATGCCCTCCTCCAGGAGATCTTCCTGACCCAGGGATCGAACCCAAGTCTCTTACATCTCCTGTATTGGCAGGCGGGTTCTTTACCACTAGTGCCACCTGGGAAGCCCTTCTTTAGTGAGTAACCTGTAGCAAAAGCAATAGAATACAAAGGTTAAAATAATTTGCTCTTCCCTATGACAGTTTGGGTTTCACTGTAGCTCCCTATCTTATTTACGGGGCAGCCTCCTCTTTCTTCACAGGGCTTCCCAGTGAAGTTAGTGGTAAAGAATCTGCCTGCCAATGAAGGAGACATAAGATACTTGGGTTTGATCCCTGGGTCAAGAGAATCCCACAGACAGAGGAACCTGGTGGGCTACAGTCCATAGGGTTGCAAAGAGTCAGACAATACTGAAGCGACTTAGCACGCATGCATGCACTCCTCTTTCTAGGTGGTGAGTCCTTTGAACACACAACTGTCCCCCATTCACTGTTACCCTCACACCTGGCACATAGTTGACACTTAAGTCATGTATAAAATATATGGATGGATGATGTCACGCTTTGCTCCAGATGCTACATTTTAAAGGGGAGCCTTTGATACACTGGAGTCCTTCTAAGGAAGGAACTCCAGTATTGCCAGAATCCCTGTGATGTGAGAAACAATTCAAAGAAAAATCTAAACATAAATCCTAAAGAAAACATGTGGCCACACATAGTAGGTGCTCAATAACTATTTACTGAATGAGTGGACAAATGAGTCATAATAGCTCTCTTCATATGGAGCTTTCAGGTAGAAGAGTGTACATGCATCTTGAGTCACCTGTAGTTCCAGAGGCTCCAACATTATATCTGAGGCAGAGGTTTCTGTCCAAGAAAATAATGAATTTCCTAACAAGACCAAGATGTGCCAAATTGTACTTCCTTTGGGAGCCATCTAAATGTTTATCTTTCTTTTACAAAGATAAAATAACACAACAAAGTCTCTGGACCAAGTTAGAGTTATTTTTGTGGCAAATGACAGGAAAAAAAGTTAGGTTGTGGACATGTGTGTTAGTTGCCCAGTCGTGTCCGACTTTGTGACCCCATGGACTGTAGCCTTCCAGGCTCCTCTGTCCATGGGATTCTGCAGGCAAGAACACTGGAGTGGGTTGCCATGCCCTTTTCCAGGGGATCTTTCCAACCCAGGGATTGAACCCAGGTCTCCCACATTGCGGGCAGATTCTTTACCATCTGAGGCACCAGAGAACTAAGTTATGGGTAGTTTATTGTCTCCAATAATGTCATCAGGACTCTCTCTACCCTGCGATCTCACCACCCCCCAGTTTCCCCTGTGTTGGCTTCAGTGTAGAGGAACTCAGAACTCCACTCACTTCTGACCAAAGCAAAGACAGGACACGCTCCGCTGACAGGACCAGCGGGGGCCGTGACTGAACAAAGCCCGGTGGCCCCCAGAAGGCGGCTCTCTGCTGCACAGAGGACCACCTCCCATGTAGGACCCAGCGTACCTGAGGGAGAACAGGACGGGACTGAGGATGAAGGAGGGGGCGATTTCCAAGGCTAACACTGGCTAAGAGTTACCTGAAGGCAAAATAAGAGCCGGAGGGCAAAAATAGCACTTAGCCACCACAGCCTGAGCTTGTTGTGCATTCTAGAACCTGTAACTGCATTGTCGTTGTCCCTGTTCTAGAACTTGTAAGTGCACTCACTATTACATTCACCCATAATAGAAACTCAGCTGACAACCACGGGGTGAGCATTTCAACCCATATTTTACTACCCTGAAAAGATGTCACTATTCACATAACACAGACCAGAAGATTTTCTTTATTTGTTTTGCCAAAAAAAAAAAAAAAGTTGTTATTGTATTGAAGATAGGTTGAGGGGGGAAAACTGTCCTCATGAAACCTGTAATCTTGCCTTGGAGAAAGCAGCCAAGTAAAACAACAATCAAAAAGTAGGTGACAAGCACTTTAAGAAAACAACCCATCTCCATCTTGTTATATTGAGAGAGAAAAAGATACAGGGAAAGTTTCATCACACTCCTTCATGACCAAACATTAGTTTCCTTTGGTAACGCAACTGGCTGCCTCTCTGGATTAGGATATAAATTGGCAGAAAGGTCATTTTGGCCGAAGTCATCTCAGTGTTTCCCTGGCATGGAAGCTGAAGAAAAGGGATCCAAGTTCTTGGAGCGCTCAGTTTCAAAGTTGGAAAAACTCATGGATGTAACATCACAGACTCTGGATATCAGCACCTTCAGGGCATAGAAAACAACAGATCACTTCATGCGAAATGAGCCACTCCTATCGGTGGCTGGGTCTATAAAAAATCTTTTTTAAAAAAAGAAGAAAGTGAGAGGATAGCCAATGTCCTGATTCCCACACCATTTAATCCCTTGTGCCTCCCACACTTCACACTTGGTGGTCAGTTTCACTTACCTTTCTCAGGCTGATGTTTTGAACTTCTATCATGATCCTACAGAGTATATGACCTCTCAGGTGTCCCCTTGGCTGTGGACATCCTTTTCTCTGTCCATAGTGATGTGGCGTACAACTTGTCCTTCAGAATCTGCTGTAGCTGAAAGGGTTGGGCGGTAACTCCTTTCTCAGGCAGAGAATAACAACGCTTTCTTTTATTTGCTGCTGAGGCCTTGGTGACACATTTCAGGTAATTTAGGTCTTGAGTGATGACGGTGGTCACTGACTTACAAAGCTCATCAGAAGACTGATCTCTGCTTCTCACCTTGCTTTTAAAAATTTTCCTGTGGTTTATTAAAACCTTAGTTGCCACTGTTAATTGGCGCACTATACTTACACTGAGTTAAGGGATATCTTTGAAAAAAACTGCTCTGAGTTACTCTGTTATCCTTTTTTGCAGGAGGCACAGATGTGCTCCACTCAGGTGATCGAAGAGGCAAAGGGTTCCATTGTAATTACTGGCCCACGCTGTGGGCCCAGCTGGGCTGACATTTTAATTTCTCTCTTTTGTGGCTTCCATTATCCTGGGGGCCAAGGTATGAACGTGTCTGAAATCACAATTTGTGGAAAGTTAGTAAAATTCTGGAACGGGGCCAGGACCATTCAGGGCTTGGGATGGATTTCTTGGAGTCTCTCCAAATGTATGGGTTGTCCATTAGTGCCACGTGGCCAGACTTGAGCCTAGAATAGATGGTTAAGGCAAAATTATGCTTACTGTCCTGGTTGTACAATGGAAGAAAATGGAGGTGAGAGGTCTGGAGAGGGTTGCTTCAGTGCTTTAGAAGGTTGGTTCTACAGAGAAATGCTTCTTGGGTATATAAAGGCGTTAGGGTGTTCAGAAAGCAGTTATTATATAGATATAAAAGATGAATTACAGGGAAAAAAATGGCTAAGAATGAAAAGGCTCTGGTTTGCAGAAGATGTTCTGTCTCCCAAAAAGAAAGTAGTTCTATATAATGAATTAAAGCCTGGCACCCTGGTTCAGCCTGGGTAGGTGTCTCAGCTTCACCAGTTACCAGCTGTAAGTCTTTGAGAAAGTTAATTTCTCAGAAAAGCAGCAGTCTTGCAAAGTTAGGGTTAAATGAGGAAATACATATAAAATGTATAGCATAATGCCTGACATACAGAAACGGTTACTTCAAGCCTTATAAGGAAACAATCTAAAATGTTATAATCCAGTAGCTTATAAGGTTTAGGGGGGTCTCAAACTGCCTTGGGAATTGGATGAAAACTATGGATTCTTGTTCCTCAAGGAAAAATAAAATAAAATTTTTGTACACAGTTTAAGGAATTCAAATACACAAAAGAGTACAACCATAGACTTCAGGTTATTTCAGGTTTTTTCTTCTAGGGTTAGGCTCATGCCTGGAGAAGGCTATGGCAACCCAACCCACTCTTGCCTGGAAAATCCCATGGATGGAGGAGCCTGGTAGGCTGCAGTCCATGGGGTTGCACAGAGTCGGGCATGACTGAGCGACTTCACTTTCACTTCTCCCTTTCATGCACTGGAGAAGGAAATGGCAGCCCACTCCAGTGTTCTTGCCTGGAGAATCCCAGGGACAGGGGAGCCTGCTGGGCTGCCGTCTATGGGGTTGTACAGAGTCGGACATGACTGAAGCAACTTAGCAGCAGCAGCAGCAGACTCATTCCCCCGAGAGAGAATAAAGACATCAGTTTTATTTAATTTTTTATGATTTTTGATCATTTATAATTATAGTCTCTCAACTTTTTAGAACTGGAGGGAATTTTACCTAGTATAAACACCCCCCACCTCCTTTTTTGGGAAGTAGCAATACTAAGGCCCTAGGAAAACTTGGTGTTTCAAATAAGCAGGGAACTCTATCAATTTCATATTTTTATAATTAAAAAGCTTAACTTTCTCTTTATCAACTGTCTTTCATGTTCAAGACGCTCCTTAGAATTTATTATATTTCTGCCCCATTTTCAGTCCTGTTCTCTGAAAGATATCTGCAGACTTCAGAAGCTCATGTTCATTCAAAGCCCATGATACACACAAAGATCTTTTTCTCCTTTGTGTACTAGTTAGCGTATTAAAATCTACCCTGCCATGCTCATTTGATATTGCACTATTTACTGGAGCAGAGCCTTGCTGCAATGCAGCGCTAGAGTACAACAGTAATAATTTCATCAGGCAGGAATTCAAATTAACAAAGACGTATCTGGACAGGCTAAGAGACAGATGTGCCTGGAATGAAGAGAACCCAGACAGAAATGTGTGCTCTCAGGGGGCTTACAGTCTATGACAAATGATCTTTGCTTTTGGGAGTATTTGGCTGGAGTTGAGATTCTGTTCTTAGACAGGACCAGAGACAACCTGAAAGGTTACAGTTATGTGAACTCCACCCGTGCCTCCAAAACTTTTCCTCAAGGAAAAACAATAGCCGACTTAGCACAGGCAGCATAACACACAGGATGGCCAAAATGTGCCTGGGCAAAATCCCACAGTACCTTCCCCCGGCCAGAGCATGAACCACTTCAGTTGGCAAACAGGCCATGCTTAGACAAGTCGTCGCGAGGCTTCCCACTGCAAAAATAGTATTAGCTCTTCTACTTTGCTTCCAGGATACTTTGGGTGACTTTTGAGGGGAATGTGAATAGGATAGCAAAAGCCCTGGGGTTGGCGATTTGCTCTAGTGAAAAGGGACCAGGAAGCAGGGCTGATGATGGAGAAAAAAGCCAGATGAAATTAAAGGGATGGGACACTGGCACATGAAAAGTCAGAAGTAGGTCAGATAAGTGACACGCCAAAGGCAAGAGATATTAAAAGGCTCTGGGAAATCATAATGATCTTGTTGCATGTGTTTCTGGAGAAGCAGAGGTGACTCGAGGTTGGTGAGGCTAACGTGTCATTGGGATCCTTGGGCTCTGAGGAATCAACCTGATCTCACTCAGAAATAGGGTCAAATGATGTCAGTGAAGCCCTGAAGACAAAGAGCAAATAGAACAAAGATGAGGTAGTGCTGAGCCGGCTCAGGAACCCACAGGTTGGGCTGGAACTGCTCTTCACCCCAGGCCCTTGTCCTGCCTTGGGGGTCACATGGCTGGTCTTTACCTGGAAGCTCTTTAGGGCAGCCCCAGGGCTATAAGCCCCTGCACACACCCAAGCATCAGTCTTCCCTTTGCTTTTTCCACCTAGAAAAATCTTACCGCTCCTCGTAATCCTCCACATCTGGAAGCTTATGTTTGTCTGGCTAAATATACTCCTCAGTTCTTTGGGAAAAAAAAAAGGGAAGAAAACTCTTCTTGATGCTCTCAGGAGGATCCAACTCAGACTTGGCTTCAGGGCCTTTCCACCTGAGATGTCCCTGTCTAAGCAATGAAGAACTATAGTGAAAAAGCAAAAATTATGTACATGATATCTGAGGAAGGTGAAATCGACCTAAATGAGTTACATCATCCAAGAGAACACACTTATTTTCTCATGACACTGTAATGTGGTGACTTCTTCATGGGTGCTCCTATTTTGCAGGCTGCAATATTTTTGGTAGATGAATCGCTTATCTCTTCTCCCAGTGAATGCTTTGATAGACAACAGTATAAATATCCTGTAGCCTGGGTCCTTGGTTTTGTAAACAGCCAGGAAATAAATATGGCATTTGCCTGATGACCAAGGCAGACTCATAAATAGACTTCTATAAACAGAGGGCAATTGTAAAAGGCAAAGATGAAATAACCCATGGCTTGGTCCATGCTTTATATATCCTCCCCATTTACACTTCCCAGAAGACCCTCTCAGCCCAGACCTATATTTAAAAAAACCAGACCTATTTATAGTATGGTTAGCTTCTTACTAGAGTCATACAAAATGTATCAAGCATGTTATCTTTTGTGATATTGTCCATATTCCTAAAGGTAGTTAGTTTCCTCTTATAGATCAAAACTGAGATCATTAGCTACTGGCTAGCAGGCAAAGATCTTGACGGCAAGAGCCAGAGCACTCTATCTCAGGATTTCAGCTCTTAAATGGGAATAATACTTTCTTTTCATTAACTGACAAGCTGCAGCTCTTCTGTCAGAAGCTTAAGGAATGATTTCGACTCACTATCTCTAGCTTTTTGCCTTTTCATACTCTAGGAAAAAGAATTTGTTGGGAATTCCCTGGTGGTCCAGGAGTTAGGACTCCTCAATTCCACTACAGAGGGCCTGAGTTCAATCCCTGGTTAGGGAAATAAGATCCCACAAGCTGCACACCATGGCCAAAAAAGAAAAAAAAGAGAATTTGTTGAGAGCAGGACACATAAAGGCATATATTCATGTGTGTGGATGCACTGTTATTATTGTCTAATCACTCAGTCATGTCTGATTCTTTGCAACCACCATGGACTATAGCCCGCCAGGCTCCTCTGTCCATGGGATTTCCCAGGCAAGAGTACTGGAGTGGATTGCCACTTCCTACTCCAGTGTGGATGCATATACCTCACATACAAGCCCAAGTTCCAGGGAAGATGGTCTTTCTTCATCTAGAGAGAGGTTAGAATGTTGTCATTTAATTGTTGTCATTTAATTTCTCCTGACAACTTAGATTCTTCATTTTCCAACAGGATCTCTGACACAGAATTCTCTATCTTATAATGTGACTGAACAGACTAACTAATAGAAGAGCAAAATGTATTTTGCAAGCACAATTGCAGTAAAGATGCTTGATGATCCACCTTGCATGTTACCAAGTACTTGAGCCCTTTTAAATCAAATACAGTGGTAAATGGCACTAGGGTGCCCAAAACATTAAAATACAAATAAATTTCAATTGCAGTTGAACAAATATATTATTGCTGTATGAAAATTTATAAAAGTAATAATAATAGCTAACATCTATTGAGTGCTCATACCTGGAGGGACACTGTTCTATGCACTTTACATAAATTTTTTCATTTAATCCTCAAAAAGCTCTACACAGTAATTACTAAAAAAAATGAAATTTGAAGGGTTTTTCAACAGTGACTAGATTATATAATATTAAGATAGAAAAAAAGTTTCAATTTCTCCCTTACAGAGCTCTTAGGTAACACATTTCAGGTCATAGCTGAAGTTCCACTGGTATAATGTATTTCCAATTGTTTCTATCCCTTGGCATTCCAGTTCCCCCCAGACATGTGAACCTCTAGATGTTTGGGTCTTCTTGGAGAGAGAAAATGCAAAGTGATAGGTCTCGAATATACAGAAAGAACAGTAGAGTTGTCGAATCAACAGCAAGTCCAGCACAACCACAATCCTTCTGGGATGGCCCCAGGGGGAGCACCACTTTCTTTAATTCCCCATCCACAATGTTTCCACAGGCATGGCAGAGAGGACCTCATTGGTCAGGTGAAGCATCTCCTTTATTTTCCAAGATCTTAGCAAACCCCAAGAACTATTGTAACTGCAAGAGAGAGAATGGGTTCAAGGGTGGCGGAGTGTACATTAGAATAAACCCAATATAAGTGAGAAAGAAAGAGAGAGAAGAGGAAAGACAGAACGGAGGAGGAGGAGGAAGGGGAGGAGAAAGCAGAGGAGAGGAAGGAGGAGGGGGGTGGAGGGGAGGGCGTAGAGGAAGTGGAGGAGGAGGGGAGGGAAGGGGGAGGATGGAGAAGGGGGAAGGGGGAGGAGGGAGAAGAATGGGGAGGACTGGGAGGAAGTGGAGGAGGAGGGGAGGGAAGAAAAGAGGAGGGAGAAGGGGGGAGGAGGAGGAAGGGGGAGGGAAGGGGGAGGAGGGAGAAGGATGGGGAAGGGGAGGAGGGAGGGGGAGAGAGACACTTAGAAAAGGGAGAAAAAGTAGTGGCTTCCGCAGAGACAAAGCGTGTGAGGAACAGGAATGGAAACCAAGACTATTCCAGATTTATCGTGGCTACCTGAGTTGCACTTGAGCTCCTCCGAAGGTAGTGATTGGCCCTACAGTAACAGATCACTTGTTCAGGCATATTCCTCATCTGGCAGGTTGAGTCAAATGAAAATATTTATACCTGTTCATAGTTACATACCTGGTCCTCTTCATTATTTCATAAAGACCACCATAGTGATCTTTAACTTTGCAAATTGACTCAAAGTTGCCCTCATTTACTTAATTTTTTTCTTCACTACTTAATTCTTGGAAATGTTCAGAGACATTTAACTTTCATTTCTGTTTATTTTTACTTTTTAAAGAAAAACAAATCTTTTTTGGTTCAAGAACTCTAGAAAATCATTAAACTGGGCCAGCAGGCATGAGGTCTAAATGAAGGATAAAGAGGAAAAAGAGGGAAAACCTTTATCTCTCAAAGTTTTCTTCATGAGCAGTTGCCCATGTAGACACTTTAGAATCATGCTGATGTTAAACTTGGAGAGAAGCAGTTTAGGTTATAGATTACTGACCTTCATTCTACAACTAGAGGCACAAAAGTTCCTAAAAATTCGAGAGCAGACTTTCTTAATGAAACGTACATTGGAAGATTTTTTTCTATGTGCAAAAACCAAAATGGGGTTTTCTGGCTCAGTGCATTCTAGTTCTTTCTTTTTAATGTCAGACTTTCACATCCATTTGCTAATGAGAACTAAGATTAATACTTCATATTTGTAAGTACTTGACATGCAAGGGAAGGAAGATGATTTCAATCCATCTCTTTTGATTGAAAGAAACAGGCACACTCAAGTTACTTCACAAAATTAGTGGTGGAAGGAGATTTAGATGGGGGAGGGGGTGGAGTGGTGTGGGGGTGGATTGTCACAAGGATACACGGCAGGGACCAGAACTGGAAACAGCCAAGATAAATGGCAGTGTCTTAGTGTCTTCGCTTTCTTTCTGTGCATTGCCTCCATCCTTCTTGTCCAACCTGCTTCCTCAACCTTTAGTATCTGTTCTGCCCTTCATAGTTTTAGGTTCCTTTTGGTTCATGGCATCCTCTCACAATCTGACTTTGCTGCCAGCTGGCTTGGTGTTTTAGTTTCCAATTGCCGAATTTCCCAGAAAGGAAACTGATTGGCCCAGATCATCATCTTAAGCTAGTCCATCCAGATGGTTGGCCAGGTCACAGAATGTCTATTTTCCACCAAGTGCCTACTCCTTGGTCTACTCATATGAGACAGGGAGCAAACACATAGTATAGAGCATCGCTGTTTAGAATGAGCCCACAGGCAGGAAGATTTCCTTAGAGGAGGATCTGGATGGGTCAGGCTGAGATAAATACCTCTAGTTTGCCAGCAGATTACATGGAAACCAGTTCATTCATCTTCTCTGTTAGATGAGCTAGTTTCAGCCAATCACAATGGGCCTGGACCATCCTTGACACAGCACGTAAGAGGAACAAGGGTAACTTCTTTCGCCTCCCCTCTCCTTCAACTTTATCTCCAGTATATACACCATTTTACCTCCGTGACTAACCACTTGCCTAGGGATTGTCAGACTTAAATATCAAAAACATTTGGAATTTCAGCATTTGGAGTGTCAACAAAAGGATTTTTCGAATCCCATGATCATTCAATTGTTTTATTTTAGAGTAACATGCCAATGGGCAATGAAGTATTAGAATAGAGAATAATGCATATTGCTTTTTCTACTCCCATAGCATTGATTTCAATAGTAATCCAGCTACCAGAAATGCCCGCACTGTATTTGGTGGACATGGGGAGACCTAAGTCAGCAGACCTCATAGTCTGGTAACCTATCACAGAGAATTATTTCAAAGAATAATTACAATATTCTGATTGTACAATGCAAAGACAGGATTGCATAATACTATCTATAAATACTGGCATTAAGCAAAGCTGGGTTCATATCTCAAATGTCTAGTAATAACTCTGACCAAACTTTTAATCCCTATAAATTGTTTGTAAAAATGAAGATATTAATAGCCATTCATAGGCATTTTGTAAATATTAGGTAAGATAATATATAAAGGATATTGTGAAATGACTGGTACACAATAAAGCACTCAGTAAATGGTAGTAGTTGCTTCTATTACTATATCTATTATGATTATAGTATCATTACAATGGGTGTTGTGGGGATTAGAGAATATAGATCAGAGATAGGAGGATTACTTTCAAATACCCGAGTGTCTTAAGAGAGATAAAATAGATATACTTCTTCAACTTGCACATACACGGATGGAACTCAGCATGGTGGTAGGCTAAGTGAGAAATATCAAGCGTGAAATGATGTAAAATGATATTCTTTAATTAAGAAAAACAAGTTAAATAAGGATGCTGCTGCTGCTGCTAAGGCGCTTTAGTCGTGTCCAACTCTGTGCGACCCCATAGACGGCAGCCCACCAGGCTCCTCCATCCCTGGGATTCTCCAGGCAAGAACACTGGAGTGGGTTGCCATTTCCTTCTCCAATGCATGAAAGTGAAAAGTGAAAGTGAAGTCGCTCAGTCGTGTCTGACTTTTCTCGACCCCACAGACTACAGCCTACCAGGCTCCTTTGTCCATGGAATTTTCCAGGCAAGAGTACTGGAGTGGGTTGCCATTCCCTTCTCCAGGGGATCTTCCTGACCCAGGGATCAAACCTGGGTGTCCCACCAGGTCTTCTGCATGCAGGCAGATTCTTTACCATCTGAGCCACCAAGGAAGCCCAAAGTTTGTTTACTGTAAAGTAAAAACTCAGGATTAATAGGAGTTTTATAATTGTAACAGGAACTATATTAAAAGAGGAACTGAAACATCAAGATGAGAGTTGCAGATGGAAAGGAGCTACTGGCTGGCATACAGGGTAGTCACTGTCACAAACTGTGGACAGTCCACTACTTGGGTTTGCATTTTACTTCCTCAGGGAAGCCTGGATTATGTTGGATTCCCCTGCTGTTTGTTTCCTTCCTGTGTGATCCCTACTATAATAATCATTACAGGGACTTCCCAGGTGGTCCAGTGGTTAAGAATCCAAGCTTCCACTTCAGAGGGCACCTGTTTGATCCCTGGTTGGGGAATTAAGGTCCAACATGCCACACAGTGTGGCCAAAAATAAAAATAAAAATACTTATTACATATTGGCGTTACTTGTTTGAAGTCCATCTTCTCTGGCAGATTATCTGTTCTGTAAGACCCCGACTTGCATGTTCCCTAACTAGCCAAGAACCTGATACTTGTACTCCACAGACACACGTTGAGCAAATGAACGTGTGAACTCAGGAATGAATTTCCAACACTACCACTAAGAGCCATACAGTTACTCAAAGGAGCTTTCTGAATTCTTTGCTAATAATTCTCTTACCCTCTGTTCTCCATTTTCTATTTATCTTCTACACCAGTTCAGAGATTATACCTTAGTCTCTCTATTAAATTGTAAACTTATCTTTTGTTATTTTTTTAATCACTGGGACTTACTACTTGCTGAGTATCCAATAAATAAATGGGTGAATAAAAGAATATCTGGACAGTATGTATCTCGAAGCATACTCTTCCAAAATGCTTCTAGGTTTCCAAAATCTTATGAGACGCTATTGTGATTCCAAGCTGGCAGATCAGGTAGGAATGCCGACATTTTATCTTTGAAATTGCTGTTTGTTGTTACCATTTATATAATTATTGAAAGTTGCTTCTTGCTACCAAGGCAAATTTTACCTTTGCATGAAAATCATTTTACAATTTTAAGACAGCTTGGGAACTTTTGTTGGTAAAAGTATATCTACTTTCTAGTTAACAAACTCTAATACATCCAATTATTTCATCCAACAAGCTTTTTCAAGCACTTCCTCTTAGGTTCCCAGTACTTGACATACTCAGATGAAGACACTTGAATACTCATACTCATCCTTGAAGATGCTCAAAATCTGTATGTAACTGTCCCTTTCAGAAGGGATGAAAATTGAAGTGTAGGCTATTCCCTTCTAAGGGTCCCTTCAACTATGTGTTGATTTCCTGCAAGTTCTTCACAATAGAATAAATACCATTTATATGTTATCTAAGACACTTGAGTCTAAAAATTATAACTCCTCTATACGCCGATTAACAGGATCCTATTTCCAAACTCCCTTACTATAATGTGGATTTTTGTTTTATTCACCCACTTTCCTTTTTAACACACAGACAACTAGCGTATTCCACAGTGATCTTTCTTTACATAAAATTATTTCTCTGTTTTAGTTTCCTCACATCTATAAGAAAGATATTAAGAACTAGGCAGAGTACAAATAGATTAACAAAAAAAGGAATAGGCTCACAGAAGAAATAAGGGAACAAAGGAAAACCCAGGCAACTTTGGGGATTTTTTGAGACTAGAGCTGCTTTTACTTTCTCCCTGTTTACTTGCAGATATTCTCCTGCTTCTCCTGTCCTAGTAATCCTGCTTGCACTAGATTCTCATGGAAATTGTAAGACAAAACAAATTCACAGAATTTTAGAGCTTGAATAGGTCTTTGTGATTCTCAGATACAAATTAACCACAAATTTAATGACATTTAAACCTTAGTGTCCATTACTAGTACTGGCCCCTTCCAAGGCCCTTTGGAGAGGCCAGAGAAATGTGTTCACATAGTCACAGTCTTAATTAAATTTTAAAAACAAGCTATTAACCATTATTGGTAAGGACCACAAACTCTTTGCACTCAAGTTAGCTCTTTCAAACTCTCCCTCATGCTGGAGAAATTGGGAAGCCATGGTATTTTTGTTATTCTAGGTAAGGGGAAGTTGAGATGGAGATACCTTTAGCTTGTGTTTGGTAGGTTATATATAGAGAGAGAGATATTAGTCATTTCATGTGTGGTTGTTAGTTTTGAGTTGTCCCAATGTAAGAATGGATTCTAGGAATATTTCTACTGCCACCAGGCCAATTCACATGCATCATGTCACAAACATGTAGGCTGGAAAATGTTTATGATGCATCAGTGTCCTAGGGCACTAGACTAGAGAAAAAAATGAATCATCCTTCTATTTTCTCCATAGAAGATACTATTGCAAAAATTATTCTCACAAGAAAAGGACATCAAAATATACAGCCGAAAATATGTAGGGGAAAAAAGTAATATAGGGTTGTGTCAGGTAGTTGATTGATAAAGTTTTGTTATTTATTTGGATTTTGTGATATTTATAGTATTTTCAGCTTTTTAAAGTTTATTGATTCCATTTATTGATTTTAAAGAAGTACTTATTTTAAATAAGTATTCACTTTCATAATAATTTTGTATCCATAGTTTCATATTTTTTTCTTAAGGAAGGTCTCCATATTACATAAGCTTCAATTTTCCTACAATCTGGATTGGCCCTGACCCCACTTAATGACCCTGCCACATTTAACAGATAAAGAAGCTGAGGAGGCCCAAAATCACTTAGTTTACAGCACTATTGAACTAAACCTTAGGTCTTCTGACTTTCTGTCCATTGCTACTTCTACAACACTATGTTACCTTACTTTTGAGAAGTACTTTGAAAATCAAATCTCCACAGAAAAAAAAGAAGAAAGTAAAAAAGATTTCCTGTCCACAGGATACAATAAGAGTAAATACTCATATAGCATTTCTTATGTGCTAGACATTGTCTTACAGTGCTGCTCATATAACTCATTTAATCCTCAAAACAGCTGTCTATAACTAAGCCAATATCAATATCTTCTTTTTAGATGACAAAGATTGAGACTTAGAAAAGTTAAGTATCTAGACCAATGTCAGACCATAACATCCTTTGTATTGTGGCAGCCAGTGGCAAACATTTTTTGAGGGCTTGCAAGGTTCTAGTCACTTCCTGAACACTACAGTGCATTGTCTCATTCAATCTTACAATCACCCTTTGAGAAAGTACCATTATTACTCAATCTCACAGATGAGGAAACGGAAGCCTAGAGACAGTAAGCGACTTGCCCAAGGTGGGCCAAGTCAGCACTCAAATCCATATCTGACTCCAGAGCCCAGGATCTTAGTCCCCATATGATAATGCTTATTAAAGAAAACACTCTTGTGGTCCTTCTACTATTGCCACGTTCCCCTTGGTCCCTTTCTCCTAAAGCTACAATTTGAATGGGAATTTAGATAGGGGTAGAATAAGGAGTGAGGTTACCAGTGTAAAGGACATAACAGTCCCTTCTTAGACAACTGTCCTTCCCCTAGTGTGTATATACACACATGCACACATATGTGTCAGAGTACCAGATGTGTACACACACACACACACACACACACATGTATGTGTCAGAGTATCAGAGTATTCTTTCTTTAATTTATTTTTAATTGATGTATAATCAATATATATTATGATATTCTTTTTTTGACTTTGCATATTTGATATTATTATTTTCACTAAAAGTATTCCCACAAATATCCAATTATAGAATTTTGACTGAACAGATTGTTATACATACAAATGTTAAAATATTATACAACCATTATTGTTTTTTTTTTTAAAAATCCACTATATTGAGACATAACTTACACACAGTTAACTGCATAATAAAACTGTACAGTTTATTGCATTTTGACAGTTATGTACACCCGTGAAAGTGTTAGCACAATCAAGATACATACCATTTCCACCACCAACAAAAGATTCCTCAGGCCACTTTGCAATCCATCCCTTATTTACTATCACCCGGGCAACTGCATATCATGATATTCTTTACATTGGGTCCTTTTCCTCAACTTTTGTTGTAGCCAAGAGATGACAAGTTTCTTTTTAACTCATATTCTATGATAAAGTTAAGAGGATCAGTCAGCAGATCAGTAATTTGAGTGCTGGAGAAAGTTTAGAGACGGCAAATCCTTACAAATTCAAGAAGATAATGTACATAAAGTGGCAAAATGGAACCCCAGAAGAGCGACAGAGACGTTGGTAAACTAGAAAATGCATCTCCAAATGCAGATAACAGGTACTGGGCTCCAGCAGATGGTGCCCATATACCAGTATACATCCAGTGTAACCAGATCTAACCATTTTTCAAGAGACACCAGAAATCTAGACTTGCTGGCGGGTGGGGGTGGGAGTGGCGGCAAAAATCTCCTCCAACAAGTACTTTTAAGTAATTCAGTGTTAAAAAGGACTGTGCTGGCTAACATTTGCAGGCCAAACAATGACGAGCCCACATCTGTAGGCCTCTCCTTTGCAGTCTGCTTTCTACAGGGTTTAATGCAGGAAACTCTAGAAGGGGAAGTTAGAAGAGAAAGCTAGCAGAAATCTAGATCTTGATGGAATATTTGTTCTTTGGAAAATGAGCTTCGGTGAGAATAATTTTCCTAGTGAATGTGGCTGATGGAGAGGGTGGAAGGGGAAGGGGCACTCAAGCAGTGCAGCTTTTGGCTCACGTCTTTTTAATTCCTCTTTCGGAATAGTACTGGTCTTGGGCCCTAGGAAAAATTAGCAGGAATCTAATTAACAGCTCAAAGGGAGCAATCAATTTACAATTGTGTGAATTCCTTTGTGCACAAAACAAATTACAGTATTTGCAAATTTGTAAATAATGCAGTACTTGCCTAGCAATCCAAGGCTTTGGGTGCCCCCAGGGGAAAGACAAAGAAGTCTGAGAAGGCAAAATATTGAAAATGACCTATTGTCTCCAGAACTGGAATTTTTAAAATATCTTCAGTAACTTATTTTTTCAATTGAATCCTTATTTAGGAACTATAAAGGGGCCCAGTTCTTAGGTCAGTAGAATGAGACTATCTAGAGAAGTAAACAATTTCAAGTCCAAAAGTCACAGCATGTTATTAACACAGTATCTTCTTTCAAAAGTGCTGAACAGAAAAATGTGCCCAACCCTCTCTCCCTATACTCTTGGTTTGTGGTAAGAACTTTCATTTTATAAGAGAGAGAGCAGCCTCAATTATGATCATGATGTTCAGTGTCAAGAAGGACTTGGTGACAGGTAAGGACATGAATCCAATCTCTGTTTTGAACCATTCAATTCACAGATACGTGTTGGGATCCTTTTGTAAGATCCTGTAGCTATTATTAGAGATTAAAAAGAGATGCCCTAGACTTACAGTATATTGAGAAAAGTCAGAGCGAAAACTCCTTATTTTCTCCAAGATTTTTAAAGCATTTCTCTTAAAATGGGTTGAGCTAGGAGCTGGGAGTGAATAAGTGAATGCAGTCCATTGCCTGCCCTTCAGGGGTTCACAGTCTAATGAGAAAATAGAATCTGAACCAGTCATTTCGGTATTGAGTTTGATGCTAAGTAAGAAGTATAGGAAAGGATGCTTTGACAAATGCTTAATCTACCAAGAGATCTCTCCCCTCTGTGCTTATTCGTTGAGTGTGTGTGTGTGCGTGCGCGCTCAGTTGTATCCACCTCTTCAGGACCCATGGACTGTAGACCACCAGGCTCTTCTATCTATGGGATTTCCCAGGCAAGAACACTGGAGAGTGGGTTGCCGTTTGCTGCTCCAGGGGCTCTTCCTGACCCAGAAATGAACCTGTGTCTCCCCCATTGGCAGGCAGGTTATTTACCACTGAGCCACCTGGGAAGCCCTCTTATGGAGAGCTGAATGCAAATTGGTTATATCTTTCCACAAAACCTTTTAGTAAATTATATCAAGAGTCTTAAAACATATTCACATCCTTCTGGTTAGAAATTTCATATCTAGGAACCAAAGATGCTGCCAGAAACTTACATATAAGGAAGCTTATCAGGGTATTATTTATAATCATGAGAAACTGGAAATAATCTACATGTTCCATAATGGAGTAATGGTTAAATAATTTACGGTACATTCAAGCCATGTGATTTTATGTAGGACTAGGAAAAAAAAAAGGTCACACTTGAAAAAATAGCCCAAAACAAGCAAAAATTATTTTTAAATGGTGTAAAATGTGTAACGAAGTATCATTCTCAATTTGTAATTAAAAACTTAAAAAGGAGTGCTCAACATTGGTTGTTAATTTTCACCGCTGTCTTACTTTCCTAAAGTTCTTTCTTGTTTTAGACAACCAGACAATGAAAGGGGTGGAGTTTTTCCTTGCTCTGTACAGAAGTTCAAAGAATGAGCTTTTGTTTCCTTCTTTCTAACTAACAATGTGGTCCAGGATTTGCAAGTCACTTATTTTCTAAGTCACAGTCTCCTAGTATTCAGGCTGCCTGGGAAAGAAAAAGAGGCCAGGTGAGGGATGGAAAAGAAAGGAAGAGTCCAGAAGCTGAGCATTACCAGGAGAGCGGAGAAGGATGATGGAATTGAGGGTGTGAGAAACCAGAGGAAAGGATGGTCATTGTGTATTGAGAATGAGTTACAGGATTGGAAATTTCAGAGGTGGGACACAAACACATATATTGTGGTTTAATAGAAGAAATATTACATATATATCATGATTCAATAAGAGAAATGTTACATGGTTGACTGCCAAATAAATGACAGTGTAGACAATTTTATAAAACTTTGGAGGAGAAGGGCATCATTTGGTCACATACATGTACGCGACCATGAATCAATGAAGAGATTCCTCTAAAACCTCCTTTTAGCAATCTTTGTTAGAAGGTATAATTGTATGGGGCTGGCCTCTCTTGGCCTTCCTCTTTGGGTTATTGAAGAACTTAAGGGACTTCACTGCGAAAGAATTTTAGCTATTAAATAAAAGGAAAGGATATAAAAAGTATATGATAGAAAATAATTTGAAGCTAAAATTGTTTGAGAAAATTCAATCTCTGCACAAAAATTCATTTCATCCTTTAATTTCAACTTGCCTTTAAAATGTATTCACATAAAATCTGCTTTCCAAGCCAGGAATATAACTCAAGAAATGTACCACTAAATGGGGACACATATGTGTTTCAATTCTGAGGACAACTGTGCCTTCCTAACTTTCTCCCTAGATTTCTTGGTTCTCTGCATTGAAGTGTGTGGAAGTCATTTCTCCCTCTGCTGAATCTTCTAGTTTCTTCTAACAATGTTATACACCTTCCCCACGCCATTGCTCTTCTAGGCTGTATAAATCCACACAACACCAAGAGAACTTTAGCTATCACTAGTTAAATGGATCAACACATTTACCCCACCACATTACTTAGACCCTTTGGGGATTTTCCAGTCTATTTTAATCTATTTAAACCTGACACTGGCAGATTTCCATTTCCTTTGTTCCTTGTGTAGACTTGGTTTATGCCCGTTGGTCTCTAAGAGGGACAGAGAGGGGGCAGCTGTCGAAAAATGAGGAGATTGGCAGTTTTAACCACGTAATTTGGTCTAATAGCTTTGATATGCTAAACTTACTAGCTCCTCCAAGTGTACCTTTCTGATTTTGCATCACAACACCACACTGAATCCCTAAGGAAACCAGGATAGTTTTTTAAATTAAAAAAGAAAGGAAAGAAAAGAGAGAAATGCAAACCAGTGAAATCGTTCATGTAAATCATCTCCACAGATTCATTCAGCCAACTGCGGGCCTTCACAGATCCTCGTACGCTAGCGACCTTTAAGAAAAGCAGAAGCCGAGAATACCGATCGCGTTCTCCAGCGCGAAAACAGGTGATGTCATAACGCACAGTCTGTGTGGTTTCAGCCAGGGCCGGGTGGGGAGCTGGGGTTCCAGTGTGCACGGAACTCGGCTCCAGTGGGCAGAGCAAGAAATCTCCGGGGCCCGGAGGACGCCGGGGAGCTCCCGACACCAACCAGACTCTCGCTCGGCACCTGCCTTTGTTCTCACGGAGGAACAGGTTTCGGGGTGTCTCGCGTCGGAACCCGCCTTCAACCAGCATGAGCGCTGCTAGCCCCTCCGGAGACCGTACTCTCCCGCTTGCCTGTCCGCCCCACACCCTGCCAGCCTGAGCTTGCCCAAGTTACATCTGCTTTCTTTCCCCAGAGCGTGAACATCAAAATGCCGAATTCATTTGTAGCTTTGCAAGAGGCAGGTCTAGCCCAACAGCTTTAAATGACAATTTGTTCTCTGAAGCTTCGTTCCCAGTCATGGCTCCGTGCTCTGCGTTTATCTAACCAGCTGCCCCAGAAGGACTTTGGGGTGGAAGACAAACCTGTGTCTTTGGCCTTATCGAGCTGAACAAATAAAAGAATTTTCGTTGCTGAGAGACTACGACGAGAAGGGGCTTTAGATGGAGGAGGAAACCGCTAACCCACAGGTTTTGAGTCTTTTGTTTCCCTCTAACCGACTAATGGTGTAAATGTAGTTAAACATCTATCCCCCACCCGCTGCCGAAGCTTTAGGTAACTGGTCTTTTGCAAAACAAGGATAAGCGATGCATAAAGTTCTTTGAGATCCTTGGCTGCCAACTGCTTACAGGACTGCAGTCTTCTTTCCAGCTAAGATTCTGGCTAAGAGAAAGCCTAACCACTGCCCTGGTGGATCGGAATGAACCTTTCAGCTCCCCCCCCCCCCCCCCCCATTCCCACCGTCTTTCTCAAGAAATCAGGAAACATTTAGTCGAGTCTTAGACCCTCTAGCGAGCTCTAGCTCCCAGCTATTTATCTCATTCCCTTCCCATTTTTGCACGGACCTAGCTCAGGGGCTGTGGCTGGCCTTAGAGGAGGGGCCGGGTTTCACGGGGTTATTTGCATATGACACACCCCTTTCCTCCTATTGGCGGAGCAGCACAAACTCGGTTCCCTCCCACCCGGTTACCGAACTAAACCGCCGTCTCCCTGCAGTTCGGAACCTCGGAGACAAACTTAACTTGCCCGGAGATTCGAGGCGTCCTCGGCGTCTGTGATTGGCCGGCGCCGCGCCTCAGCCGGCTTCAGCCGCTCATTGGCTGCGGGCTGGCGCCGGGAGGCGTGGCCAGGGCGGCCCGATTGGCGGGAGGGGGCGGTGCCAGGGCGCGGAGGTGGTGAAGGCGCTGAGGCGGCGGGGGCGGGGCCGCGCGGAGGCGCTGAGGCGCTGCGGCTGCGGCGGCGGCGGCGGCGGCGGCGGCTGCTGGTCCTGGCCGGGCGGGGGCGGGGGTCTGCGGGATGGGGGCGGGCGGGACGACGCGCCGCTGAGGAGCCGCCGCCGCCGTCTCCGCCGTCGCTCCGGCAGCCGCCGCGGGGGTCGCTGCGGGCAGCCGCCCGCTCTCCGGCCGTCGCCCCCCCGTCCCGTCCTCCCGCCCCGAGGAGGCTGAGGCTACAAGCGCGGCCTGCGGGGCGTGTGAGGGGGACAGTCTGGGCCCCGCAGCGGCGCGGGCGGCCGCAGTGACAGCCCGGCCCCGGCCCGCCGCCCGCCCGCGGTGCCCGCGCGCCCGCAGCCGCGATGAACCGCGGCGGCAGCAGCCCGTCGGCCGCCGCCAGCTACCTGCTCTGTACCAACTGCCGGAAAGTGCTGCGGAAGGTACGGGCTCGGCCTGGGGCCGGCCCCGAGGGGCGCTTCCTGCTCGCGGCGGCCGAGGGACCCCGGGGCCCATCCGCCGGACCCCTAGAAGGGGGCCTGAGCCGCGAGCGAGGCGCTAGCCTGCTGGGCTTTTGATTCCTGCCGGGGCAGCGCCGGCCCCCCGGGGCTGGGGGCTTGGGGGACGGGGGTCTGGGGGTGCTTGCAGCCCGTCTCTCCGTTCACCTAGCTACCTTGCCCCACCCCCCATTCCCGCTCCTCGGGCGGAGGGGTGACGGACCTGTTCGGTCCTCCTCCCGGTGTTCTGGGTGCAAGTCGGTGTGAAATCAGAACTGGTCTGGTCCAGAGGAACCTGGTTCCCTCTCGGCTGCGCCTAACTCCTGCGGGTGTTGTTTTTGTTTATTTCGCTTTTGCTTCTGCACGCTCTACCCGAATACTCTTCTTTTTTTTAACCTTCTTTTTGATTGTCGTCTTGTGGCTCCGGGTCGATCCCGAAGGAAACTGGTAAAGCAGCTTGAACTTTATGCCCATGGGAAACGCTGTTCGACGTTACAGTTCCTCAAGCTGGGGCTGGGGGAGGTGGAGACGAGGGTGGACGTGAGTTGTCCCTTTTTAGCGCTTACCCACCCCACCCCCATCCCCCGCACCCGGTGTTGCTCCAGAAAAATCTGACGCGCAATCAGTTTATTGCTTCCCAGAGTGACTGATAGAAAGTTTACTCCAGTTTTGTTTAGCTCACTTGGCTTAATCGCTCCGTTAAGGGTTGGGGCGGGGGTGGGGGGGTGCGGTATGAAAAGATGTTGCTTTAGACCGAGAAAAGCTTTTAATCAGACTTTAACAGCCGTCACTGGGTTATATTATAATTAGCTTATTCTTCTCGAGACTATTTTAACATTTCATTAAGTGGAAACAGTAGTTGAGGTGCTTCTGTTTGTCCAGTACAAATGAATTAAAATTGCTGAGCTGTGCAAATGCGTCGGGACTGAAAGGCTAAGATGAATACGGCACCGTTTTTAGTCAATTTCTTTAACTACAGTTCAATTGAGATTGTTCTTTCTATATTAAAAAAAAGAAAGAAAGAAACATGTAAGTAAGTAAGCTCAAATATTTGCGCTCTTTGTCCAAAAACTGTTTTTCTTCCTCTGTGGGTCAGGCCAAGTGCCAATCAAAGTTGTTTTTCAAGCCTCTTTTCCCTGCAGTAGAGCCGCTGCTTCCCCCCCCCACCCCAGTTTTATTTGAGAGCATGAAGAAAGCAAAGGGATCGCATATTTAAAGTTAATCAAACAGTTAAATATGCCTTAAATTGTGTTTATCGGGTATGTTTTTCTTGAAACAGATTTTTATTAAATGTGCATGTTGAGTATGTGCAGTTATTTTTTTCCATAAACTCCGGGATCAAATTACAGTTGATACTTGCTCAGCTCATTGTAGGGCAGCTTGTGAGAAATGTAAAGGCTCAGAAGTGCAGAGCAGCTTAGTTGAATGTTAACTCTTTCATTTCTGGGTCAGATGTCATCTGAACTTAGCTTTTTAAAAAATGATGATGATTTTCCAGCTTTAAAAGTGATGTTATGTCTTTAATATGAAAAAAGAAGTGTTTTTTGAGACACATTTGATTAAACTCAAGCCTGGTTTAAAAAAAACAGCTTTTTCTTTTTTAACTGAATAAGGGGGGGAAAGACTTGTATTAACTTGGATTTTTTTTTTTTTTAAATGATTCTGGCAATTTGGTAGACTAATAAAATGTTTGAAGGTAGTATTGAAGTTTCAAAATCTGTTTTTCTTTTGAGAGAACCAAGGCTATGATCCATGACATTTTGCTAGCTTTCAAGACTTCTTTTTATCTTTCTCTTGTGAACATCGTTCAGTTGTGTCTGATTCTTTGCGACCCAGTGAACTGTACAGTCCATGGAATTCTCTAGACCAGAATACTGGAGTGGATAGCCTTTTCCCTTCTCCAGGGGATCTTCCCAACCCAGGGATCGAACCAGGGTCTCTGCATTGCAGACGGATTCTTTAGCTTTTAAGAAATTATATCTTTTTACTTAGAAGGAAAACATCCTCCTATTATTAAAAGAGAGAATATATGGAAAATGAATATTCACCATTTTTATATCTTACAATTGCTGTGCACATCTATGCCAATTTCCAGTTTTTAGTAACTCCAAGGTATTTAATATTGATTCATGCAGTAGCATGAAATGACTTTAGATGGGAATGGGATTGTTTGAGCCAGTTATGACATGACTTGGCAACATTTGTAGCTTTTTAAGAGTGCCTTAAGTGCTCTTAAAAGATATCAAGTGTTTAGCATTTTAAATTCTTTATCATTCTAAAAATAGCATGTAAGACTTTTCTAATAAAGAAATGGGTTTTCTTTTTTTTTTATAGAAAGTATATAACTAAGCAAAATTCATCTGTAACTCTCAAAATGGGATTCTCTGGATTTATCTTGTGTTTTCCGCTTAATATTAAGTGTTCAGTAATAACCATGTGAGTCACAGCATTTTGAATTTTAGTTCAGTGTAGTTCATGATGGAAGAATGAAACTCATGCACACCCAGAGTGAATTACTCTTTGCTGTAAAATCCTCACTAATGATGGGGAAAGAGTCACCTTTATTTATGTGGAATGAGGCCTTTTTGTTTAAGTGGCTTCATTTGTTGCAATGTATTGAACTTGAGGGGGAACTTAGAAAGGAACTGGATTCTCCATTAAAGTAAATGATTTGGTTCAACCCAATATCTGAAAATTGAATTGTGTGTTGTATGAGAATCACTTTTATTCTTAGAAGTACCTTTATAATTTTGATTCAATGTCTTCCAAAAAAAGAGAGACTTCTTCAAGTATTGAATATACCTAATTTGGTAACCCTAGGTCAGTGGGAAGAATGGAGAGGTAAACCAGATAGGGAAAGAAATGAAGAAACAAAACTCTCTTCAAATCTCTAACTCCTACTTATTCTGACTTGCTCTGTTATCAATGAAGTAATTCAATAAAGTTTTTAATAAAAAAGGAAATGCTTCTATTTACTTTGGAAAAGTTGATGAGTTCGGAAGTGTTATAGGTTTTGCTTGAAGAAATTCCACTGACAACTAGATACATTTCAAAGTGGAGTGCCAGTCTACATTAAGAAAGGTAGGTAACTGTCAACCCACACATCCTCCAGTAAATAAAAGGGGGCATATGACAATGTATTTTGAGTGTTGAGCAGTTAGTGCTACTGAAGTGAATAAAACTCTGCACATTATGTTAGAGGGTTTAGCATTTTAAAATGCTTAATATGTTTAGGTAGTTCCAGTGATTTTTGTTGTTGTTGGATATTGTACTTTTTCCACTTTGCTTATATGTCTGTTTATTTTTGACAATTTTTTGATAGTTTTATGAGTGAAGAGACTGGGAAAATAATATGAGAAATATTAGTTTAGACCATATGAACCTTATTTTTATAGTCAAAATTGTCAGTTAATGGCAGTTTTATATGGTCCAGCCAAAAGAGTGGTATTGCTTTGACTGTGAAATAGTAATCATATTTTGTTTTGATTAATCAGGTTTCTTATATACATTTTTTGGATTGTCAAAGTAGGTTTTAGTTTTATCTCAAAATGAGCCAAGCGGAGCGCAAGCAAGTGAATTTATGACAGCAAGTCATTATGCAGTGGTTTTCAGACTGCTTTTTATGGAGCCCTATGATGCTTCAGTATTCAAAAATGTTTGAATTGGATTAAATTTTAAGTACAAAATTACAACTACCCCAAAATCTTTCATTACAAGACTGTTCTTGTGCAGGCCTTGAAAAATTTGTTCTGCTCCCTTTGTACGTGTATTTGAACACTTTTGCTAATAAGACATTGATGAGAAAGACTCATTGATTATGAAGGCACGGGCCTTTAGAAAAACCTTCCTCTACATATCTGCTCATGATCAATTTTCATTTGTGTGAACACAAACTTATTATCAGCATTTGTTAGTTTATAATTAAACACTTATGAAAGCCCTTTAGTGTATTTATGTGTCTCACAGTTCAGGTTCAATATAAGATTTCATTTATAAAAGGGATGGTACTGCTTCCACAAACTCGCCACCACCAGATAAATAGTTGTTTAGTCATTAAGTTGTGTCCTGCTCTTTGCAACACTTTGTAGCCCCCCGGCTCCTATGTCTATGGGATTTCCCAGGCAAGAATACTGGAGTGTGTTGATTGCCATTTTCTTCTCCAGGGGATCTTCCTGACCCAGGGATCGAACCCAGGTCTTCTGCTTAGCAGGTAGACTCTTTACTATTGAGCCATCAGGGAAGCCCCCACCAAATAAATAAATTGCTAAAATGTAACTGCAAATATAGTAACACTGGAAGCCACAAGATATGCTCATCCTTAGGTCTCTGATAGGTCTGTGAGTATTGGGCAACTTAGTTAACTTCTTGGAGTCTAGTTTTCTCTGGAAAATGTAGATCATTTCTACTTGCCTGGCTGGTTGCTGCATAGCTGGAGAGTGGTAATGTGTGTTAAAGTACTTCATAAACCATAAAGTACAACTACAAATATAAGAAGGACAAGCCTATGTGTTTTCCCTATTCCTAGAGTAGGACCTTTGTATGTTGTGGCAATATATATCAATACATACTGAATAGTTTGGTTTGGTTAGCCTTCACTTTTCTGTCTTAACTAATTATTTCCTGCAAATGAGAGGTAATGACATTATGCTTTTAATTAGGGTGATCAACTCTTAATTTTTATTTGCATACTTATATTTGTATTCTACCCCTCCCTTAAGTAATAATCTAATGTATTTCTGGCGTTTCAAATAAAAAAATTGCCTTTTGGACACTTCACCAGATGAGGGAAGTTGGTATTTGATTTGAAAAGACTTAAGAGTTAAGGAAGACTGTGCTTACTAGAATTTGGGGCAAATCTAGGGTAAAGCAAAGAATATTTAACTTTTAATTTAGGAGAAGAGCTAGGGAAATAAAATGCTTTAACCTTTTCTCCCCATCTCTTCATCCTCTTTTTCGCCTTTGAACGGACTGGATTATAATTTATGTTTGTGTAGACTTTGGCTTCCTAGTAGCTCAGTTGGTAAAGATTCCGCCTGCAGTGCAGGAGACCTGGGTTTGATCCCTGGGTTGGAAAGATCCCCTGGAGAAGGGAAAGGCTACCCAGTCCAGTATTCTGCCCTGGATAATTCCATGGACTGTATAGTCCACAGGGTCGCAAAGAGTCGGACATGACTGAGAGACTTTGACTTTTCACAATTTTTACAGTGTTTTCACATTATCAGTTCGGTCTCACAAACTGAGAAAATTTGAGAGGAATGAACTCTGTCATGCAACTAGTATGAAGTCCATTTAATTTTTAATACTGGCTCTGTGATAAACTAAAACTACATTCGAATTGTCCCCTGCTGTATTGATGCTATCAGAGAACATCTATCCCCGCTCTGCCAGCTTCAGCATCTGTGGAATGCTTATAGGTCCTAAAACTCTCCAGGTAATATTAGCCAGAGATTTGACTTTTAGCCACTCTTTGACGCATGACTGCAGACCAACTGGAGGGGAAGGAGAAGAGTTAGTTGGCTATCTTTATTATCTCTTTAACTGCTGTTTGGTTAATTCTTGAATGATATAAAGCAGCAAATCTCAAATACAATCTTCAGATCCTGAGAGTGTCCAAAACCATTTCAGAGGGTCTGGGAAGTCAAAACTATTTTTATGATCGTGTGTGTGTGTGTGTGTGTGTGTGTGTGTGTGTGTGTGTGCGTGCGCACGCACATGTGTACACTCAGTTGATCAGTCATGTCCAACTCTTTGTGGCCCCATGGACTGTAGCCCATCAGACTCCTCTGTCCATGGGATTTTCCGGGCAAGAAAACTGGAGCAGGTTGCCATTTCTTACACTAGTGGATCTTCCCAACCCAGGGATTGAACATGTCTGTTGCATCTTCTGCATTGGCAGGTGGATTATTTACCACTAGCACCACCTGGGAGGCCCTTTTATGATCATACAGGACTTTATAGCTTTTTTCACTGTGCAAAAGTAATGGACGTAAAACTGTACTGGTCCCTTAGAATAAGTAAAGGTAGTGGCACCAAACAGTAATGACTGTTAAATTTTGTTAAATCCTGATCCTTGTTTGTGTTTCTACTGCACAGCAGTCTGATTGTCTCTAGGGAAAGAATTTGTGTAGTTGTTTCAGCTGCAGGCTAAACTAGCCACTTATAAAATGAACCTCATTTTTACTTAACACCTGTCAGGCTGACTTTAGTTTTTCAAAATTCATGCATGGGTAAAAGATCCATTCAAAGTACAAGATAGACAAATGAATTTTAATATAATATAGAAAATTAAGTTTACTGATTGGGGCTAAGATTCCACATTGCAGCTAACCTTTCAGAAGTTCTGCTTGTCAAGTTTTGGTGTAGTATCAAAGCAGAACATTCACAATTACCTTTTGCATCATTCAACTAATATATCTGTGGGAGACAAGATTTTCCTTACATACCTTCCATCAAAACCTATCACAACAGATTGAATGTAGAAGAGAGATGAAATCTAGCTGTCTTATGTTAAATAGACATTGAAGAGATTTGCAGAAATGTTTTTTAAGGTGTTTTTAAAAGTGTGGAGGAGTTCCAAGACCAAAACATTTGAGAACTGCTGAGTCAGTTCCCAGCAGCAGCGTATGATGCATATGCATGTAATTCTCTGGAGTGACTATGGGAGAAATAAAAGGCTAATACCACTGGCAGGAAGCACAGATGAACCCAACCAAGCCATCTCTGATCTATGTGGGAATCACTTCCAGATGCTGCCTAGCACCTGTCAGCGACACAGTGGAAGCTTCTCTAGTACCAGAGTACAGATGGTCCTTGACTGAGGATGGTTCGATACAGTTTTTGTGGTGCAAAGGTGATTGGAAAAAAAACTGATGCTGGGAAAGGTTGAAGGCAGAAGGAGAAGGGGGTGGCAGAGGATGAGAAGGTTAGATAGCATCACTGACTCAATGGACATGAATCTGAGCAAACTCCTTGAGACAGTGGAGGACAGAGGAGTCTGGAGTGCTGCAGTCCATGGAGTCACAAAGAGTTGGACAGGACTTAGCGACTGAACAGCAACAAAATACGATAGACTTTCAGTAGAAACTGTATCTTTGAATTTTGAGCTTGGATCTTTTCTTGAGATAGCCATGTGTTTTATGATGCGCTGAGTGGAGTTCCAGGTCTGCCATGTGATCATAAATTAACCAACTCACTCACTGTGCAGCCTTTTCAGACCCATGCAGCCATTCTGTTTTTCACCTGCAGTACAGAGTCTGATAAATTACATGAGATATTTAACACCTTATTATAAAACAGGTTTTGTGTTAGCTGATTTTGCCCAACTGTAGACTCAGATGATTGTTCTAAGCACACTGAAGGTAGGCCAGGTATATTAAATGCATTCTTGACTTAGGATATTTTTCAACTTGCAATGAGTTTATTGGGATGTATCCCAATAAGTAGAGTAAAAGCTTAGACTAGCTAGAGATGATCTTTCTCTAAGTTTTGTGAGCATCCTTTTACCTGGTAGAAACCAAAGATGGACAAAAACAAAGCCCTTTGGCTCTAAAGGAACGCTCTCCTTAGTACTCACTATGCAACGAGCAAAGAATGGTCAGATCCAAAGATTATGTCCATTGTGCTCTAATGGGTCGGTTTTTGGCTAGAGAGGAAATTAAGGCCCTAAGTAGCAAGGTTAGCCTATTTTTCTTGAAAGCCAAGAAGTGTGGGAGAAGCAATACAGAAGGGAAAAGAATCAGAAGAAAGAGGTGTATCATTGTAGACAACTGATAACTAGATTGCTTCAATAAAGAAAAAGAAAACCAGTATTGTAAACAGGAGATAGGACAGCTCTAAATGCGAAAGTCCCTAAATATTGCAGCCTGCTAAGGTCTAGTGCATTTTCTATATAGGGTGTGGGTGTGTGGTTGGGGGGTTGGTTTACACTGTACACAAAGCTAGGGCAGCTGTAATTCAGCGTGGTCTTGAAGGCATGGGCATAAAGATCTACCTGATTAGATCTGGTGAGACCTACAAATGATTTCCAGTAGCTGACCTGTCCCTTTTAGACATCACTGTAGTGGGAGTAGGGATAGGAGGAGGAGGTGGAGTTCATAATACATAATATATACATTGCCAAACCAAGACATTTAGTCCTGTGTTGCATAACAGTTACCTTAAATCTATCAGTAGCTGCATTTAAACTATTTGAAAATATCTATCCTGTCTCATCTAAGGGCTTCCCAGGTGGCACAGTGGTAAAGAATCTGCCTGCCAATGCAGGAGATGTGAATTCAATCCCTGGGTTGGGAAGATGCCCTGGAGTAGGAAATGGCAACCAACTCCAGTCTTCTTGCCTGGAGAATTCCATGGACAGAGGAGCCTGGCAGGCTACAGTCCATAGGTTACAAAGAATTGAACACAGCTGAGCAACTGGGCACACACACACACACCCACACACACCCACACACACACACACACCCACACACACCCCATCTAAAGCTACAGTTAACATGAATTTCTCTTTGTGGCTCAAAAGTTTTCTTCAAAACTCTTGTGACATCTCCAAAAGTCTTTCATCTTCAAACTCTTTTTCTTCTGTGGTCTGGACTGCCATGCTACTCTAGTACACTGCATTTGTTGTGTTTTGCATGTGTATGTATATATCTTTCTCTACTGGGTTGCATCTTATTTGTGATCTAGTTATTGGAAAGCTTGTTTTTAGCAAATATTGGCAGTACATTTATATTGGATACAGTATAATCCGAGAAAATGACAATTATTTTTCTCATTTTCCAGGATATATCTATTCTTTATAGCCATACTTTGCCCTCTTTATCAATAAGGTTTATCTGAACACTTTGAGAATTTTAATAACAAAAGTTAAAATTTTCTATTTGTTGCTCAAAAGTTTTCTTCAAAATTCTTGTGACATTTCCACTTTGAGAAGTCGTGACCATGGTCATCTTTTTGACCATGAGACTGTTTCTATTAAATATCATATCCCTTTTTGGAGGGAGTCAGAATGTTAATTCACTAAGAGGGTCAGGACACATCCCTTAGGGACTGGTCCTTCTCAGAAATATGAAATGGCCATTGCTTTGATGTGGACACATCCCGCACCTCCTGGAGTCAGCTAGAGCTCTCTCAGAAAAGGCTATTTTAGAGGTGTGATCTTAAAACCTCCAGATTCACAGCAAGTCTCCTCCTGGGGTTTATTTCACTGGATAATTCTGGCTAAGCCTTTCCCTCTCCTGCCACCCTCCTCACCAGGAGTCTTTTACTTTGGGATATTCCAGAGTCGGCTGTGATCCCTTCAGCCTTGGCAGATGTGAACCAGAGACTTGTTGGCCTGGACTACCCTTCAGCTAGCCTTTGCTTTTTAGATCCTACCAGAAGTCATTTGTGGTCCATGGACCAGGATATTGACTGCCACTTAAGGAGCACATGAATATTATAGGTTATTTGACAGTGGATTGAAACATCTTGAATTTTGCTGCTCAAAGTTAATAAGGAATGACAGGCATGTTGCCTATGTTTCACAAAGAATGTATTGAACATATCCTGTGTATAACAAGTATAGCCATAGAACTAGCCGACTAGGGCCATGTTATTTCTTGTACCAGGGATTTCTTAAAGTGTAGCTTTGAACTACTTGTACTAGAGGTATATGTTCTCATTTCTTGATTTATATTTTATTTTTGCATCTTCCTATGTTGCAAAGATGGACCTTGGCACTTAAATGAAATATCTGTTTCTTTATATGCAGAATTTAAAAGGTCAAATTTACCTCACAGGGAACTAAAACCGGGTTTTGTGGAAGATTATGATAATTACTGAGACTGTAACTCTTAGTTTTGAAATGCATTTTATAATATCAATAACAATAATAGCGTCTATTGAATATCACGTATGTGCAGTGGACTGTGCTAAGTATTTAAGCCCTACATGTGTATTATAGTTAATGGTCACAACTAACCCATGAAGAATTATCACTCATACTTTATGGATGAAGAAACCAGAACTCGGAGAACCTTGGTTACTTGCTAAAGGTCACAGTACCAATAAGTGGCAGGCTCAGGATTTGAAACCAGTCTGACTCCAAAGCCTGGCTTTTATACACCTATAAACCCTGCATTCCCTTATCCTCCACATGTTTTCTTTATGTACAAGACTCAGAAAATGTAAAAATTAATAAAACTTAATAGGACTTGGTTACTAAGAGATTACTAGGAGTGATTTCAAGTTCGGATATTGTCTACTACTTTAATTTTACATGAAAAATGTAAATTTTTCTCTCTATAAGGTTAAATTGAAGTCAAACAATTTTGACCTATCTAGTTTGCTATTTTATCTATGTAAATCTGTTGTTAATCATGTGACCACTTTCCTAATCCCAGGATATGTTTTTCCTAATTTCCTAGCAAACTTTGACCCACTCCTTTTGCCAACCAGCCATTCATTAGTTCACTGATACTGATTCATTCAATACTGCTATGATGTCTGTGACAAAAGATACTGTTTAGAAACATTTTGAGCTTAAGTATTGTATCTCTTAAAGAGGACCTCTAAGAAACAGTCTCACTTTTTGGTAAACTTTTTGCAGTAAAAAAAGAGTTAATTTACAGAGATAAGAAGTAGCATGAATGTTTATGCCTGCTATTCATTTTGGCTTTCTGTGTTAAGGAAAAAATAATGATTAAAAAAAAGCAAAGAAACCCTGGGACTTTATCCTTCCCCTACCAGTATCCCTACAATACTGTGTCTCCAGAAGAATTTTTTAATCTTACAAAGGGCTTATGTTAGGGAGAGGATATGTGGGAAGATGTGGTTTTGCTATTTCTTAGTTGAAACTCTTGAGAATTTTCCATAGAAACACAGTAAGATATCTAATTTAGTTCCAGAGGACTATTAATATAACTAGTGTATTCAATAGGTGTTTACTGTTTAGGCCAGAAACCTAACAACTAGAGGTAACATCATTTCCAGGGGAAAAAATACATTGTAAAATCCAAGTAACTGCTTCACGGGAGCTATCTTTCCTAATTTGTATGCTTAACCCCAAGAAGGTTAATGATTTAGTATGTTGACTCTGAGGCTATGTTTGGCTATTGGTTGTTGTGTCTCATAAGAAAGCTGTGTTAATGCAGTTTTGTCCAACACTCAAGTAAGAGTTGATGGAAGGGATAAAAATTGGGTGATAATCAGGGTGTTGAGATAACCAAGGGCCACCATCAAGCTTTCCCATCTTTGCTCACTTTGCTCACTCAGTCAGACTGGACCAGAATGGTTCATTACAAGCTGGGTGGCATATGCTGGCATATGGTATGGCGTATCACTACCTACTGATGTCTTTAAAGTAATATAAATGAGGCAAATAATTTAACTTCCAAGAAAGTTTCCTTTTTATTTGCAATTAGGAATTTAATATGTGTATCTTTATTCTTTTGGTGTAAACAAATAAAACAAATTACACCAGCAAATTTAATCCACTCAGAAAGAATTAAAACAAAAAATCATGTAAGCTACAGGTATCTTAGCACTAAACTCCAAGTAATGTTCAAATTCTTTTATCAAAGCTTTTTTGTTTAATATATTACTTGAAATTAATGAATTCTCAGCTGAAGTGTGGAATCCTATTTATAGGATTGTGTTATAGTTTTTTTTGAAAATATGACAATATAGTTAATAATCTTGTGAGATATTAGTTATTGTATATTGTATAGCTATTAAAATGACTACAAGGTCCTGGTTCTAATTTTCTTTATATGAAGTACATTGATGATTGATTATTAACTCAAAGTTAGCATGAACTTATAAATATTCTTTTGACTATGCAAGAGAACTGTTTAGTATTCAGTGCCCTTAAAATGAGGGAAAATATTTATTTTGGCAAATAAGAAGGTAGAAACAATTGTCTTTTTTTGGTAAAAATGTATGGATTGCCATTTTACACTTGTTCTAGGTCTCACTGATATTACTCTTTAATGGCCTCCATATTCTTAAGCAGGCAAGATATGTAAAAGTTGTAAACATTTAGAAACCATTCACACCATGTGAATATCTTTCATGTATTTATTCATTCAGAAGACATTAAGTGCCCTTGCCTGTTAGACACAGAAAAAGCACAAAGTGAGGGCATGAAGGTTCTTGCCTCAGCAGTGTGATCAGTCGCGTCACACCTCTGGATCTCACAAAGACATCCTCAAGATTATGCCCCTTACTTGGCAGATAGTATAGATCAGGGTTTGGCAACTTTTTCCACAAAGAGGTGGGTAGTAAGCATTGGAGGCTTCCTAGTCTACAGTAAGGCCTACATAGCTTTCTTTGTGACAGCTACTCAGATCTGCCTCTGTCCAGTGAAACCAGCCATAGACGTGACTTTATTCCAATACAGCTTTATTTAGGGGTCTTGAAATTTTAATTTTATATAATTTTGGCATCGTAAACATTCTTTTGATTTTTTTCCAATTATTTACAAATATAAACCCCATGCTTAGCACCCAAGCAGTAGGGAGAAAAAAGGGGCTTCTCTGATAGACTTCCCTGGCTCAGATGGTAAAGCATCTGCCTACAATGCGGGGAACCTGGGTTTGATCTCTGGGCCGGGAAGATCCCCTGGAGAAGGAAATGGCAACCCACTCCATTATTCTTGCCTGGAAAATCCCATGGATGGAGGAGCCTGGTATGCGTAGGCTACAGTCCATGGGGTCACAAAGAGTTGGACACGACTGATCGACTTCACTTTCTTTCTGATAGCTCAGTTGGTCAAGAATCCACCTACAATGCAGGAGACCCCAGTTTGATTCCTGGGCCGGAAGTTCCACTGGAGAAGGGATAGGCTACCCACTCCAGTGTTCTTGGGCTTCCCTTTTGGCTCAGCTGGTAAAGAATCCACCTACAATGCAGGACACCTGGGTTCAATCTGTGGGTTGGGAAGATCCCCTGGAGAAGGGAAAGGCTACCCACTCCAGTATTCTGGCCTGGAGAATTCCATGGACTGTACAATCCATGGGGTCACAAAGAGTCAGACATGACTGAGTGACTTTCACTTCACATGTAGTAGCAAAACAGGTGGCAGACCAGATTTAGGCAGCAGTTAGGAGTTTGCTGACCTCTTGGTATAAAATCAGTACAAGGAATTTTTGCATCACCTCAGTTAGGTGACCTTTCTGAATTGTGCTTTGCTTATTATTAAAATATCAATAGTAATAGGACCTATTAAAATTTTTTTCTATGTAATTCTATCTACTTTCACTGGTGTACAAAATTAATCAGAAGCCAACTATGTAATAAGCACTACCATTTGTAAAAACGTGTAACTAGGATGACCTGCCTATTTACACCTGGAAAGATAGCATGTAATTTGGATGGATCCACATCTGTAGATATTGAATATACTTGAAAGCATATTTGTCAGGTCGGTTGGCATCTGTCAGCAGTGCTGTTTACCTCTTTTGAAGTTGTCATGCCTTGTTTGAATTCAGTGCAAGTGCCATTATATATTACAGAGGCTTACATCTTAATTGAAGGTACATTTCAAGAGTTTTCCAAAATCTGAGTTGTTTGGATTGATATGTCTTAATGTGCAACTAATTAAGAATCTCTTTTTGTGCTGGTCAGAAAACCCGTGTTAGGATCTCAGAGCTCTGTTACTCTTACCATCTTTGAGGTCTCACATGAAAAGCGTACATGGTAATTCCATAGACGTTCCTTATGACTACAAACTGGCAGTACAACTAGCACTGTAGTTTTTATAGTAAATAATTTTAAAGTGTTGAGCTTATTGTCTTATTCTGTTAAAGTCCTAATTCCCTACTTACCTTCCACAAACATGCACATAGCAACACTCGAGCAATGTGTCATATAAGTGAAATAAACACATGCTCCCCAGCTGACAAGGGTGGTATCTGAATGCAGTGATACCTGAATATTGGTGTTGGAGGGAGTGTGAGGGGAGGATGGTTCCATCAAAACAGAACCCTTCTATGGTGAGTGGAGGTGATGACTGTCAATAATTTAAGCAAGGGAAATCATTAGCTATTCAGAATATTTATAATGGAGATGAACTTTTAAAAAAATTTCAATCGGGTGGAGAGGGAAGAGGGAGGTGGGAGGGGGGATCGGGATGGGGAATACGTGTAAATCTATGGCTGATTCATATCAATGAAAAAAAAAATTTCACACTGAGCATTTAATCAGTGAATATAATATGACACCATTTGTCCAAGTCACGCATTTTAAACGCATCGGTATCTGATGTTTTCAGTGGTTGAGAGCTATTGATACCCACAGCATTGACACAGCCAGTGTCGTGGGCAAGATTCAAACCCTGTTTAGTCAATCAGAGTTTTCATTGAAATGATGATTGATAACTATGCATTTTAAAATGTGTCCTTCAAACTAGATCTGGTAGAGAGTTCTCTTGACCAACCCTTGTTATGATTGCTTGGTTATGATTATATGCAGGAGAATTAAATTACATAGCCCATGTATTGATATGAGATGATCATTCTTGTTTATCTTATAAAGGAATCCTGAATCTTATGCACTTGATTTAAAAAAAACAAATTTCCATAATGTCTAAGCAGCCATTAATGGAAAATATTTTACTCTTAATTGATGTTAAACTTCTAGTGGTAAGTACATGACATCTATGTGTTTTTCTGCTTCTTCCTTTATTAATGGTCTGTATTGAAGATTCTGCAGGGAATGCATTTGCCACAATGGCGAATGGAAAGAATTGAAAATGAATGAATACCTGGATGATAGCTTCCTTTAACTTCAGATATTTATAGAAGCCATTTCTTACTGACTAAGAAACTGAGGATCCTACTGTCAGTGTGCTACAGGGTGTTGCCAGTAAAATTTGAATCTCATGTGGCAGTGTGCATTTAGTAATTTTAGCTTTTAACAAACCACTGTGTTACCTTTCCTGAAAGGTACTCTGATGTCATAAAAATGAAGTAATTTGCCCTCTAGAACTCCTGACTTGTCCATCACTTTTTTGTTCAGTGACAGGTATGCTTTTCATGACCATAAAAAAAGGAGAGGAGTACATTGTTACCATAAAAAGGTCTTTTCTTTTTATTCTATCTTTATAGTTATTTTAATGCATTTTAGTGTTTATGGGTAATTAACTGTCTGACAGAGCTGTAGAGCACGTGAAAATTAAAATATAAAGTGCTGTCCTAAGCATTATTAGAGATGGGTGAAGCATGCGGTACACTGAAGGATAACCAAAGCAACAACAAAGCCAAACCTGGATTATCTCCTAACTGCTGCTGCTGCTACTAACTCGCCGCAGTCGTGCCCGACTCTGTGTCTGACATAGACTCTGTCTGTGTCTGTCGTCTATGTCCGACCCCATAGACAGCAGCCCACCAGGCTCCCCCATCCCTGGGATTCTCAGGCAAGAGCACTGGAGTGGGCTGCCAACTAGATAAACCCAAATGCCGACAATAACATTGCCACAGAAGGAACAAGTCCATTTTCATATGAATTGTGCCTGCCTCAGTGTCTCTGTCTATATCCATGCTGTCTTTCATTACATTAAAATGAGACACACACAAAAATATTTATAATGTGTCAGTTGTGGATCAGTCAATCCAAGATCAAGGATTTCTTAAAATGGATATGTAAATCAGTGGAAAAGCTACACGGGACTCACAGAAACTCAATACACATACATTTTTCTGGAACCTATGTAATTGGCATAATTGGCTTGCAGCTATTTCTAAGAAAAGTTTACATTCAAGTACTAAGTTCCTCTGCATGATTTAATAGTAGATGCTTGTTTTTCAAGAATTCACAGGGAACACAAGCCGTTTATTGCTGGTCAGGGGTTTATTTTCCTGAATGTCACTGTAACCTCACAGCAGTTATCCAGCCACTACCTAGCAATTTTTAGGAATTAGCATAGTCTTGATTGAATGAATAGCCTCTCCAAATTGCTGTGATTAACTGTTTTTCCCCCAGGGACTGAAGATGTTGTTCTATTTAAAATGGTTCATTTGGGGAAAGATTGAAGTATTTTATTAATAAGGAATAACAGTTCTCTAGTCTGAGAAGTTTGTTTAAGCTCTATGACAATGGTTCTTAGAGGGTAATCTTGGAACCAGCAGTATCAACATCACCTGGGACTTTTGTTAGAAATGCAGATTCTTGGACCCCATCCCAGACCTGCTGAACTGGAAATTCTGGAGGAGGGACCCATCAATCTGGATTTGAATAAGCCCCTCAGGTGATCATGAAGCACTCTTGGACTGAAAATTGCTAGTCTAGGATTAATAACTAAATACTTCTGCAAATTAAAATTTTTACATCCATTTTATGTTCAGTATGTGTTATCAATTATTTGAGAAATATCGTAAAAGGAAGAAATTGTTTCCAATTAAATCGATACTAAATCTCTACTCTTTAGAGGTAATAATGACAAGTACCAGCTCTAGAATCAGGAAGATTTCTTTTGCCTTTTTAAAAAATAGATTTCAGACTTTTAGATACAATATGCTCTTAACCTTGAGAAAAATACATTATTATGTTGTTGCTAGATACTGAACTCTACGGGAAAAAAAGATGGATTTTGTAAACTTGTTTATGACTGAAATCAAGTGAAAATATCTCTTGGAATCCCTCCTCTACTTGAAAATAAGTGTTTTAGTGCTAACATTGGTAGACTTTTATGGGTTTTATCATCTTAGGTTACTTGTATTTCAAGGAAGATTGATGTTTTATTCTTATGGAAAATAAAATTATCTTGAATGTCTTTTCTTAAATAGAAGGAGAAATGACTATATTTGTCTCCAAGACAGATTTAGAATAGGCACATTTTTTTTAAATTGTTTTGAGTCTCTTAGACAAGACTAAATATGTATATGAATTATAACTATTCTTTTTTACTTGTAAACTGGTAGCTGACTCTTCAATTACAAATGGGAAGTCTGGAAGCCTGAAACAAAGCAAACTTAAGGAATTATACATGGGCCCTAGCTAGATGAGAAGAATAAAAAAGATTACTCTTTGAAAAGGAAAGATCATTTCAGTTAGTTGCAGTTCTCTCTAGGATAGTGAATATAAGTAATTTTATTTTGCTATTTGGTTGCATCTAATTTTGAGGTAATGGAGTTTTCCTCATACTTTCTCTGCTTTTAATACTAAAATTTAACCCATGTTGATCTTACTCAGGAAAAGTAATGGACTGTATTAAATTGTCCCCTCCCACCCCACTCCCAAATTTCTCTATGTTGCCTGCCCAAGAAGCATTTTTACTGACTTAATTCTCAACCATGGAGAGAGATGCTTTTTTATTGACCACTTTTTTATCCTCCTCTGTGAGGAAAGGACTAATATAGTACCTTAAATAGAACTGTCTCCATGGCAATGGCCAGTCAGCTTTTGACTCTGAGACTTATAAAAAAGGAAATTTTAAAAGGCATTTTCATGGTCTAAAATAGCAGTACAGCAAAAGTAAGGTATGAAAATATTTCCTGTCAGTTCTTGCATGACTGATTAAGCTAACATATCTTTTTTTCACATAGCACTTTTTGTCTGAATATTTCAAAATGCTATAGAACAATTCCTTCACTTAATTAATGAGTGATAATTATTATCTTCAGATTAATAGAAAATTTGAGGAGCTCAGATCCAAGATTAGAATTGGGACCCTGAGAAAAAAGACTTGCCTAGAACTGGCTATAATTTTATTCTCATAAAGAATAAATATACTGACTAAATTATGGGCCGTTCTTGATTATATTTAAACTGAATTATCTCTGGAACACTGGAAGCAATGACAAGAGATTAAAAACAAAAATTTAACAATTTATGTGATTTTTTTTTTTCTAACTAGTTCCTATAATTTGGGATTTATAGGTTACCTCTCTTGTTAAAGACACCCTTGGCAACTTGCCGCCCTTTTTACCTCTTGTGTCCATACCCACGGAAGAGGAAAAGCCCTATAGTTCTCACTGCTAGGCCACCTAGTCTTCAGGAAATGTCAGTTAGTGTGCTATGTATTAGAGGCTAAGGAAAAAGACCACATTATCCTTTGCAATCTTTTGTCCTTTACTATATTGATTTCCTCCTTGACTAAGCCTTATCTAACTATGGGATTAATTTCCAGTTGACTCATCTCTCAAAAGTTCAGTTCAGTCAGTCAGTCATGTCAGACTCTCTGTGACCCCATGGACTGCAGCTTGCCAGGCTTCCTGGTCCATTACCAACTCCCAGAACTTGCTCAAACTCATGTCCGTCAAGTTGCTGATGCCATCCAACCATCTCGTCCTCAGTTGTCCCTTTCTCCTCCTGCCTTCAATCTTTCTAAGCATCAGAGTATCTTCCACTGAGTTGGTTCTTCACATCAGGTGGCCAAACTATTCGAACTTCAGCATCAGTCCTTCCAATGAATATTCAGGATTGATTTTCTTTAGGATTGCCTGGTTTGATCTCCTTGCAGTCCAGGGGACTCTCAAGAGTCTCCTCAAACACCACAATTCAAAAGCATTAATTGTTTGGCACTCACTCTTCCTTATGGTCTAACTCTCACATTCATACATAACCACTGGAAAAACCATACCTTTGATTGTATGGATCTTTGTCTGTGAAGTAATGTCTCTGCTTTTTAATATGCTGTCTAGATTGGTCACAGGTTTTCTTCCAAGAAGCAAGCATCTTCTAATTTCAGTCACCATCTGCAGTGATTTTGGAGCCCAAGAAAATAAAATCTGTCATGTTTCCATTGTTTCCCCATCTATTTGCCATGAAGTGATGGGACTGGATGCCATGACCTTTGTTTTTTGAATGTTGAGTTTTAAGCCAGCTTTTTCACTCTCCTCTTTCATTTTAATCAAGAGGCTCTTTATTTCCTCTTCGCTTTCTGCCATAAGGGTGGTGTCATCTGCATATCTGAGCTTATTGACATTTTTCCCAGCAATCTTGATTCCAGCTTGTGCTTCATCCAGTCCAGCATTTCACATGATGTACTCTGCACATAAGTTAAACAAGCAGGGTGACAATATACAGCCTTGACGTACTCCTTTCCCGATTTGGAACCAGTCTGTTGTTCCATGTCCAGTTCTAACTGTTGCTTCTTGACCTGCTTTTAGGTCAATACAGATTTCTCAGGAGGCAGGTCAGGTGGTCTGGTATTCCCATCTCTTGAAGAATTTTCCACAGTTTGTTGTGATCCACACAGTCAAAGCTTTAGCATAATCAATGAAGCAGAAGTAGATGTTTTTTTGGAACTCTCTTGCTTTTTCAGTGATCCAACGGTTGTTGGCAATTGTTCTCTGATTCCTCTGCCTTTTCTAAATCCAGCTTGAACATCTGGAAGTTCTTGGTTCACATACTTCTAAAGCCTGTCTTGGAGAATTTTGAGCATTGCTTTGCTAGCATGTGAGATGAGTGCAGTTGTGCGGTGTTGGAACATTCTTAGGCATTGCCTTTCTTTGGGATTGAAATGAAAACTGACCTTTTCTAGTCCTGTGGCCACTGCTGTGTTTTCCAAATTTGCTGGCATATTGAGTGCAGCACTTTCACAGCGTCATCTTTTAGGATTTGAAATAGTTCAGCTGGAATTCCACCACCTCCACTAGCTTTGTTCATAGTGATGCATCCTAAGGCCCACTTGACTTTGCACTCCCGGATATCTGGCTTTAGATGAGTGATCACACCATTGTGGTTATCTGGGTCATAAGATCCTTTTTTACATATAGATTTCTTTTTTGTAAAATATCCTCAGTAAATACTTAATACTCTGATGTTATTATTAAGAAGGGAATTGATTAAAATCTGTGGCATAAGTACCGTGGAATACTGGACAACTTTTAGGATGTGTTGACATGAACTGATGTCCATAACAGGTTACTGAGTAGAAAAGACTTTTTAAAGGATATTAAGGTTTTTCTTTTTTCATTTTAATTTTTTTAAAATGTAAAAATATAATACAGAAGGATAGACTCCAAAATGAATAGTATTAATTTCTGGGTAGTGAGGTTACTGAAGCTTATTTTTACCATATCTTTCTCTTCATTACCTTTTGTTCCTTTTAACAATGTGTATTTTATAAAAATATTAAGAGCTCTTAGCATTTTGAAATGACAGACTAGAACAAATTAAGTGAAGTATAGTGCAAAGAGCAAGTCCAAGTGAGATGGAAAATTGAAGATGCTTAGAGGGGAAAACAGAGGTTCATGGATTTAATGGATATCCATAGAAGCTAACCAAACTGATCACATGGACCACAATCTTGTCGAACTCAATGAAACTGTGAGCCATGCCATGTAGGGCAACCCAAGATGGATGGGTCATGGTGGAGAGTTCTGACAAAATGTGGTCCACTGGAGAAGGGAATGGCAAACCACTTCAGTATTCTTGCCTTGAGAACTCCGTGAACAGTATGAAAAAGCAAAAAGATAGGACCCTGAAAGATGAACTCCCCAGATGGGTAGGTGCCCAATATGCTATGGGAGATCAGTGGAGAAATAACTCCAAAAAGAAAGAAGTGACGGAGCCAAAGCAAAAACAACACCCAGTTGTGGATGTGACTGGTGATGGAAGTAAAGTCCAATACTATAAAGAAAAATATTGCCTAGGAATCTGAAATGTTTGGTCCATGAATCAGGGCAGATTGGAAGTGATCAAGCAGGAAATGGCAAGAGTGAACATTGACATTTTAGGAATCAGTGAACTAAAATGGACTGGAATGGGTGAATTTAACTCAGATGACCATTATATCTACTACCATGGGCAGGAATCCCTTAGAAGAAATGATGGAGTAGCCACCATAGTAAACAAGAGTCCAAAATGCAGAACTTGCATGCAGTCTCAAAAATAACAGAATGATCTCTGTTCATTTCTAAGGCAAACCATTCAGTATCACGGTACTCCAAGTCTATGCCCCAACCAGTAATGTTGAAGAAGCTGAAACTGAACGATTCTATTGAATCGTATTTGAATTGTATTTGAATTGAATCTATTTGAATCTATTGAATTGTAATTGAAGACTTACAAGACCTTCTAGAACTAACACCCAAAAAAGATGTCCTTTTCATTATAGGGGACTGGAATGCAAAAGTAGGAAGTCAAAAGATACCTGGAGTAACGGGCAGATTTGGCCTTGGATTACGAAACTAAGCAGGTCGAAGGTTAACAGAGTTTGCCAAGAGATCGCACTCTTTATAGCAAGCACCCTTTTTGAACAACCTAACTGAAGACTGTACACATGGAAATCACCAGATGGTCAATACTGAAATCAGATTGATAATATTCTTTGCAGCCAAAGGTGGAGAAACTATACAGTCAGCAAAAACAAGGCTGGGAGCTGACTGTGGCTCAGATCATGAACTACTTATTGCCAAATTCAGACTTAAATCATAGAAAGTAGGGAAAACCACTAGATCATTCAGGTAGGACCTAAATCAGATACCTTGGAGAAGGCAATGGCAACCCACTTCAGTATTCTTGCCTGGAAAATTCCATGGACGGAGGAGCCTGGTAGGGTGCAGTCCATGGGGTCGCTAAGATTCAGATATGACTGAACGACTTCACTTTCACTTTTCACTTTCATGCATTGGAGAAGGAAATGGCAACCCACTCCAGTGTTCTTGCCTGGAGAATCCCAGGAATGGGGGAGCCTGCTGGGCTGGCGTCTGTGGGGTCGCACAGAGTAGGACACGACTGAAGTGACTTAGCAGCAGCAGCAGCAGCAGCAGCAAATACTTTACGATTATACAGTGAAAGTGACAAATAGAGGCAAGGTATTAGATCTGATAGACAGTGCCTGAAAAACTATGGACATTGTACAAAAGGCAGTGATCAAGACCATCCCCAAGAAAAAGAAATGCAAAAAGGCAAAATGGTTGTCTGAGGAGGCCTTACAAATAGCTGAGAAAAGAAGAGAAGCTGAAGGCAAAGAAAAGGAAAGGTATACCTATTTGAATGCAGAGTTCCAAAGATTAGCAAGAAGAGGTAAGACAGCCTTCCTCAGTGATTGATGCAAAGATATAGGGGAAAATAATAGAATGGGAAAGACGAGAGATCTCTTCAATAAAACTAGAGATACCAAGGGAAATTTTCATGCAAAGATGGGCACAATAAAGGACAGAAATGGTATGGACCTAACAGAAGCAGAAGATACTGAGAAGAGGTGGCAAGACTACACAGAAGAACTGTACAAAAAAAGATCTTCATGACCCAGATAACCATGATGGTATGATCACTCACCTAGAGCCAGACATCCTGGAATGCGAATTCAAGTGGGTCTTAGGAAGCATCACTATGAACAAAGCTAGGGGAGGGGATGGAATTCCAGCTGAGCTATTTCAAATCCTAGAAGATGATGCTGTGAAAGTGCTGCACCCATTATGCCAGCAAATTTGGAAAACTCAACAGTGGCCACAGGACTAGAAAAAGTCAGTTTTCATTTCAGCCCCAAAGAAAGGCAATGCCAAAGAATGTTCAACCTGCCGCACAATTGCACTCATCTCACATGCTAGCAAAGTAAATCTCAAAATCCTACAAGCCAGGTTTCAACAGTACGTGAACCATGAACTTCCAGATGTTCAAACTGATTTTAGAAAAGGCAGAAGAACCAGAGATCAAATTGCCAACATCCATTGGATCATTGAAAAAGCAAGAGAGTTCCAGAAAAGCATCTTCTGCTTTATTGACTACCCCAAAGACTTTGACTGTTTGGATCCAACAAACTGTGGAATATTCTTCAAGAAATGGGAATACCAGATTACCCGACCTGCTTCCTGAGAAATCTGTATGTAGGTCAAGAAGCAACAGTTAGACTGGACAAGTGATAACGGACTGGCTCCAAATCAGGAAAGGAGTACGTCAAGGCTGTATATTGTTATCTTGCTTATTTAACTTATGTGCAGAGTACATCATGTGAAATGTCAGACTGGATGAAGCACAAGCTGGAATCAAGATTGCTGGGAGAAATATCAATAACTTCAGATATGCAGATGACACCACCCTTATGGCAGAAAGTGAAGAGGAACTAAAGAGCCTCTTGATGAAAGTGAAAGAGGAGAGTGAAAAAGTTGGCTTAAAACTCAACATTCAGAAAACTAAGATCATGACATCCGGTCCCATCACTTCATGGCAAATAGATGGGGAAAAATTGGAAACTGTGAGAGACTTTATTTTCTTGGGCTCCAAAATCACTGTAGATGGTGACCTCAGCCATGAAATTAAAAGACGCTTGCTCTTTGGAAGAAAAGCTGTGACCAACCTAGACAGCATATTAAAAAGCAGAGACATTACTTTGCCAACAAATAGTCCATCTAGCCAAGGGTATGGTTTTTCCAGTAGTCATGTATGGATGTGCAAGTTGGACTATAAAGAAAGCTGAGCACCAAAGAATTGATGCTTTTGAACTATGGTGTTGGAGGAGACTCTTGAGAGTCCCTTGGACTGCAGGGAGATCCAACGAGTCAATCCTAAAGGAAATCAGTCCTGAGTGTTCATTGGAAGGACTGATGTTGAAGCTGAAACTCCAATACTTTGGCCACCTGATGCAAAGAACTGACTCATTTGAAAAGACCCTGATAGTGGAAAATATTGAAGGTGGGAGGAGAAGTGGATGACAGAGGATGAGATGGTTGTATGGCATCACTGACTCAACAGATATGAATTTGCGTACTCTCTGGGAGTTGGTGATGGACAGGGAAGCCTGGTGTGCTACAGTCCGTGGCATCTCAGAGTCAGACACGAATGAGCAAATGAACTAATAGAAGCTATGGATAGATTGCTGAGGGAATAATAACGTGTGCAGGTGACTCACGTCGATTAAAAGAGATGTACCACTTGAGAGTTGTGATTTAAGTTTTTTGGGGGCAAAATGAGGACTGCCGCCTGGAAGGCAGCGTCTCAGATAGCTCTGAGAGGCTGCTCCAAAGTGGCAGTGGGGGAAAGTCAATATATAAGGTGTTGGTGAAGAGGAAGTTCAATAACATGAAGCACTTATTTTAGAAAAGGTTTTTTGTTAACCATGAGGATCTGATGTCACCATGAAGGGCTTTAGTGCTTCTCTAGATCTGAGGAGATGCAAGGATTGAGAACATAAAATCTGTTCCTAAAAACATTCAACTATCTAAAGACCTGTCCCACCAGATCCCCTGGAGCATGGAGTGCCTCACTTCCCCCGATCTCCTCAGGGGTTGTTGAAGGTCAACAGCTATAGCATCATGGGGTTCAAACTCCATGGCAGATGGCAAATGCCTTTATAGTTCAGTCATCGGCAATGCTCTTGATAAGTGCCAATTTGTAGTTGAAACTAATGAGTGCTCAGATATGTAGACACAGATATATACAATCTGGAAATGAATGACAGTATTGTAGCTATTTCTATATCATATTCCTTTATGTTATAGCAGTCATTTGAGAATTTTCTTTTTTATGTTCTTACTACTACTTAATCAGAAAACTACTTTTTCTCTTTAATTTAGAATTCAAAAGATAGCTACAATTGTATTCTGCATGATAAATGAGACTTTTATAATTTTAAGAAATGTGTGAAATCTGTAATTGGAACATTATATATTCATCTAGAGGTGTTTTCAGTTAGGACCTGAAGATAAGAAAAGTTAATTAACTTGTGAAGTAATTTAATTTACAGCTTAATTAGTATTTATGTATTAATTTAATAGTATTTAATTAGTATTTATGTTTTAGGGCATTTGAGGAATACAAAAGTACACAGAATATGAACTAGATTTTAGAGAACTTACTGTGTGTTTGGAAAGGAAGACCTTTACTAAATTATTATGAAGGCATGTTAAAATATAAAATATATATGCTTTTGGTTTTTTATAGATTTTCATAGATTATTATTTATCTTATTATTTATGAAGGCATGAATAAAGCTTCAGTTACCCAAATATGGTAGTGTATGGACAAGAAGATTAGTCAAGTATTAAATATCAAATACTTGTTCTTACTTTGAAGGTGGAGTGATGTGATCTTGATGACTTTCTACTTTTTTAATTATTTTAATTCTTGAAAGAGATCATCTCATTATAATCAGTTATTTTGTAAATGAGTGTTTCTCACTTAAGAAGCTTTATTTTCTAATTTTATTTTCCATTTTTAATTTGGTTATTTGTTGAGCAAAATATTGACCTAAGGGACTACTGTGAGTCAATTAATAGCTTTCTAAATCCAGTCCATTCTATAAATCTTTTCTTTAACTTAATGTTTAAACTCTTTGACTAGTTACATTGAACTTTGTGAACTCAGTGTTGCATAATTCTAATAGCAAGCACATATATAGTAGATAATATGACACTGTTTTAAGAGCTTGACAGGTATTAGCTCATATAGTATTTTTACTACCTGTTTCAATAGCCTCCTATTCATCCCATTAGTGAGGAAGGGATTCCTAGCTTTAGGTCATGGGGATCACCAAAGAAACAACACTCAAAACTAGACAGATGAGATCAACAGCTTATTAGTTACATATACCACAGCCCAGGGAAGAAAACATTGCATGCTGCACAGGCCATATGGAGGTTGTGTTCAGGAGCGAGCCACCAGGGGCCGCGGGAGGGAGAGTTTGTTGTATCAAGAGAGTGAGGTGCCTCCTGGTTCCTGTGGGAATCTGTGCATGTCTTGCTTGAGTAATTCCACGGGCTGCTAGGGAGCTGAAACCTGCTACTCAGGGATCAGCAGGAATTGCACCTGGTCCTCTTGATAAGAAGGTTATTCAGCTAAGAGGCCTTATCTTCATGAGCAGAGTGAGGAGAAGAACTTGCAAATTGGGCCATTTGAGGTCTTCCTGAAGACTCTCAAGTGTCCCTTGGACTACAAGGAGATCCAACCAGTCCATCCTAAAGGAAATCAGTCCTGAATATTCATTGGAAGGACTGATGCTGAAGCTGAAACGCCAATACTTTGGCCACCTGATGCGAAGAACTGACTCATTGGAAAAAACCCTAGTGGTGGGAAGATTGAAGGCAGGAGGAAAGGGGATGACAGAGGATGAGATGGTTGGATGGCATCACCAACTTGATGGACAGGAGTTTGAGTAAGCTCTGGGAGTTGGCGATGGACAGGGAAGCCTGGCGTGCTGCAGTTCATGAGATCTCAAAAAGTTGGACGTGACTGGGTGACAGAACTGAACTGATTTCATCATATGCCTAAGGAGCACATAATATTGAGCCTTAATTTTACGCTTTATACAGTTCAACCCTATGAGATAGGTAGAATTATTAACCCCATTTCATAGATGAGGCTGGCAGGTACACAAGCTAACCTGCTAAACACTATGATGACCACACTTCCAACTATTCCTTATGTATTTGCTTTCCCTCAATGTAGGTAGAAATTCTCAATATCCAGAAATAACAGGAAGGCATATAGAAAGTCATGGGGTCACCCCCATGTCTATCTCATGAACAGAAATGAACTGGCTTCACGTTTGTTTGTTTACTAGCTGTCAAGGAGTTTTCATCTCTGTCATGATGATTTTTGTTTTTCTTTATAAATGTATAAACTCTGAAATTAAGTAAATATGTTTTCATTCCTTGATTGAGAGTTGCTGGACACAGTCATTATCAAGAGAGGTAATAGATTTGATTTTCTATTTCTAGGGCCTTTAAAAGCAGAAGAAATATTAAGATTATTTGGATTTTATTCTGTCTAGCATCAGAGGGAACAGTCCACTGATCTAGTGTTTGTATGAGTAGCTTAGCTATACTTCTTATAAAAAAAAACAACTTTGATCAATAGAAATTTTCCTGGGTTACAACTTTGAAATTTGAAAATCCCATTTATCATTATTTTTTAAACTTTTTAGTTTATATTGGAGTATAGCTGATTAACAATGTTGTGATAGTTTCAGGTAGACAGCAGAGGGACTCAGCCATACACATACATGTATCCATTGTCCCCCAAACGAGATTCGTCATTATTTTTTTAACAAACATACTTTAACTATGCAACAGGAGGTAGTTAATGGTTATCTGTGATGTATATCTTATTTTATCACTCTAATAATATCAGAGTATCTCATTTTTCTTGATAAAATTAGATCTATTTTTCTAGATTTGGTCTTCAAGTAATGCAAATCAAATTATAAACTGCCTGAATTAACTCTAGTTTTGTTTTTACTTTTTTTTGGTATGGCCAAACCTTTGATATAAGGAAGATAAGTACATATTTATTGAGTATTACTTATCATGAACTGACAATCAAAAACAGAATTTCCACATTTGAGTTTTTCTCATTGCCTTCCCCTTGTCTGTGAACATTGTCAAATTAACTTTTTAAGAAAATAAAAACAACTTCACATCTACCTATTAAATAGTATTGAGTCATCTGGTCCACAGGGATAATAAACTTCTTTAGTCTTCCTTTCTGTCTTAATGAGAGCTGTGCCTCATTGATGTAGTGTCAGTGCAGAATGCTGTTAGTTCTACTGTAACACGTCAATTTGTTCCAACTGATGTATCAGGGAATAATTTGAGCATGATGGTGAATTTTGCATTTGCTTATGGGCAATTTCATCAGAGAGAATGTTCAGTGAATTCAGAAAACCACACTCGGCTGACCTGAGCTGCCTAGGAATACCCTAAACACACATGTTGCTCAAACCTTCACCCTCCAGGTCTGGTGTCACAGCTTTTCATCCAATTTCAGATCCTCCTCCTCCTTACTGCTTTGTAACTCCCAAGCTGCAGGCCCTCCAATGACCCACTTCCACAAACAACCTTCAGATCTTTTTCAAGGTAATGTGCCATATTTATTTTAAATGTCATTTCCTTATGTCATTTTTAGTAGTTTAACATGTATGAAGAATTTGACACCATTTTTTATTAGGTTCCTTTTTTAAAATGTAAAACTGATGCAGTTTTTTAAGTATTGTGCCCTTAACTTCATTTTCCCCATAAGCTGATAGTTTTATTGCATGATTTTGCACAGTTCAGTGAAATTTTTAGGGGCACATATATTGTGATACAGCAGAATGACTGTAATTGAAAAGGTTATCCTCTTTTTTTTTTCTTTCCAAATTACCCTTGGCTTTTAATAATGTAATAGTGTGATTAATTTAGTAAATTTACTAATTATAGATGTGATAAATTGCATATAGGAATTCAGTAGACTTTTTAAAATAATTGGACCATTAGAGATCACAGATGTCTTTAAAGTATGTCACCTGTGAGGGGCCCAGAGGGAACTGTCATGAACCCATCAACCAAATTAAAGGCTGAAAGCATAATTTATTATTATAACATTATTAAAATATATGTTTGGAGTAAAAAGAAATTTAAAAATTATAAAAAATCATGATCTCTAGTACATTTGTTTTTGTCCATCTGCATATATAAGCCTAGAAAACCATATTGGAAGGATAGAAATCACCATGTTAGTAGTTTTAGTATGATAAAATTATGAGGAACTTTTGTTTGCTCTCTGTAGTTTTTTTCCATCATGAGTAAAAGTGATAATAAAAAGTTAAATCAAAAAAAAAAAAGAAAAACTACAGAGGTGGGGAGAGCACACAAATGTGGGAGGGTATTGTACTAACAGTAATGCAATATATTTCTTCATGAAGCTCTTAAGGAAGACATAATCCAGAATGGAGGGAAATTAGTAAATCTTGCCAGGAATTCTATTCAAAATTTAAATATAGGGCTACTTTTTATTTTGTGCCCACTATATTCTTGACACATTACTAGATTTTTTTCTTTGTACCTCATCTCATTTAATCCTCATATCTTATAAAGCTGAGATTCCATCCCCACTTGACCAAAGAATAAATCAAGGCTTGACATTATTTACCTGCTGCCTTGGGTGCTGCACTGTTATCATTATAATGCATTATTTTTTCTCTGAGGAAAAGTGTATTTTTGAAACACTTGTTTTTTTTATTTGTAATAAGAAAAATGCTATCATATGTTCTCTATATTGGAAAAAAACACTTATTTGGGTTAAAATTGTTGTTAACTTTTCTAACAAAGGACCTCATTGCTTTAAAATATTGTAGAACATTGCCACTCAAGACTCATGAATCTTTATTTCATGTTTTGCCACAATAGGAATAAATACTGCTTCAGTGTTTATCTGTGACTTTGAACTGGGGCCTCTGTTCCATATAGCATTCCTATTTGATAGTTTCATATTTTTCCCTGAGAAATCAAGTAATAACGTTAACAAAATATAAACGAAATTGTTGGCTATTGGAAATGCAGCTGTTCTTTGGTACCTTGAAATTGTTTAAAAATATTTGCCAACTAAATTCTGCTCATAGATAATCATATTTGTCTATTCAAATGTTATTGAAAATAACTGTATTCACGTGGGTAAGTGTCTTAGCTTCGTTAAGTTCATTTCCACTCGAGCATAACATAAAATCACCATTTGATTCTTCTTTAAATCCTCTAAAAGCTATCTTTGTGACTAGTTTATTGATTTAGACATATATTTTGTCATGTGAACTTAATCCTTAGATCTTGTAATCACTTATATAATTGTCCTGAAGAAACTTTAAGAGTTGTTCCCACTTCTTGTACCCTCCTCTTAGAGAAAAGATAGTTTGGAGCATGACTAGGAAAACTAAAATTCTTTGCTTTACAAAGTAAAATTACACTTTGAAGGGCTAACACTAAAAACTCATGAGGAAGATCTGCAGCTTCAACCTTTCCATTCGTAGGCCTCTTTTTGGAACCTAGCTGCCATACTTCGAGGAAGCAAAAAAGCAGCCCAAGTGGAGAGGAAGCAGGACACCCGTTAGTCAGCACAGGTGGCAGCATTTGAGTGAGACATCTTGACCTGTCAGCCAACGTGAAGATAGTTGTATACGTGTTTGGCACATCAATGATTGTATGACTGTTCCTATAGAAGAGAAAGGGGCTTTCCAGGTGGCTCAGTGGTAAAGAATCTGCCTGCCAAACAAGAGACATGGGTTTGATCCCTGGGTCGGGAAGATCCCCTGGAGAAGGAAGTGGCAACCCACTCTAGTATTCTTGCCTGGGAAATCCCATGGACCGAGGAAACAGATGGGCTACAGTCCATGGGGTTGCAAAGAGTTGGACATGACTTAGCAAATAAATAGCAGCAACAACATAGAAGAGAAAAATCCTGTTATCTTTTGGAGATTGTGTTCTAGGGAAGAAACAGCTGAAGACCTCTTAAGATTGTGTAAATTCCCTAAAAATACATTAGGGAAAATTAGAATTTATGAATATACACAGGCCTGTGCTGTGCTGAGTTGCTCAGTCGTTTCTGACTCTTTGTGACCCCATAGACTGTAATCCGCCAGGTTCCTCTGTCCATGGGGATTCTCCAGGCAAGAATACTGGAGTGGGTTGCCATGCGCTTCGCCAGGGGATCTTCCCAACCCAGGGATCGAACCCAGGTCTCCCGCATTGCAGGCAGATTCTTTACCATCTGAGCCACCAGGGAAGCCCAAGAATACTGGAGTGGATAGCCTATCCCTTATCCCTTCTTCAAGGGGACCCTTAGCCCCCACCCCCGACCCCAGAATCAAATCAGGGTCTCCTGCATTGCAGGTGGATTCTTTACCAGCTGAGCTACCAGGGAAGCCCCATAGACAGGTGTAGTAATTCTTAATGCCAAAGCCAAAACTCTCTAATACATTAAGTAGAATTATATGAGAACAACAAGTCAACAAATCCATGTAATATTTTGTGATGAATTTCAAAAATTATTTATGATATTTATAAAAGATTATAAATCTTATGAGGATTACTTACAAGACTACTTTCATCATTCCCACAAAGGAGTTTATCATGACCCCTTGATTGATTTGGCCAGAAAAAAAACCGAGAGAAAGAAGAAAACCTTTAAGCAACATGGATCCTGACAAGAAATGGATCTTTTTCTCTTTAGGTTTTTTAGAGTATGGTATGTTTTCTTAACTGGATCATTGAAAAGAATCTTAGATATACTTAGTCATTCTGTTATAAACATGTATACATTATATAGTGTATATTTATAGGTTATCTTGGCTTTATAATATTTTACCAAAAACTCTTTCTCAGTTTATTAATAGACTATAGGAAAAATGGTTACTTTTAAAACAATATTTGTTTTAAGCTAGTGAAAACGAGAAAGCAATTTTAAAGCAAATTGGTTGTTTTTCTTCTGAAAACTTTCTACCAGCCTTTAGAACCTGTCATCACATTGTGACTAACCAGAAAATGTTAATGCAAAAAGGCCCTTAGAGATCATCTTTCTCATTTTTTGTTTTTCAAATGAGAAAATTGGTGCCCCAGAAACTGGTCAAGGTCTCTCAGTGCTTGAGAAGGGAAAAGAACTCAGGTTTTTTTGTACTGTTTTCATTGTATCACTTTGCCTATACCATTCAGTTACATATCTATTATTGTTAGAGGTATATATGCCTGATTTCACCAGCTAGTTTGTAAGTTTCTTTTGGGTAGCTTTTATACTTTGTATATTCCTAAAAGAGCTATTGCATAAACTGTTTAACAATGAACAATTCAGTTAGTGCATATTGATTGGGTGGTTGATTGATTTGAATATGTGTTTTTAACTTAGAATGCTTAGTGTAGTGTTCTGGTTCCCATTAAATATCACTTCAGTGCTTAAAAATTGGTAATGCTTAAATTATATGAATGACTGTTATTTATTTCGAGGTAACTAGAAGACTGAACCCAGTCTGCTAATAGTGACACCCTAAGTACAGGCCATCCTTAGTTAAAATAAGTGAAGTTAGTTCAGATAGAATAAGAAAGGACAAAAAGTTGCATGGATAACATCTGTATGTAAGCCAGCTTGTAAAATGGGAGGAGCTATCAGGAGAATGACAAATTAAGGAAAGTCTTTTGATTATTAGAAAATGATTATTTTCACAGGTCTCAACTGTAGCATAATTATAGCTCTTTGAAATGGCAGCCCACTCAAGTATTCTTCTTTGGAAAATCCTGTGGAGGGAGGAGCCTGGTAGGCTACAGTCCATGGGGTCACAAAGAGTCAGACACAACTGAACGACTTCACTTTCTTTCTTTTCCATCAGAAACTACACTGTGAGAATTTTGTTGCCAAACAAATTCAAAACCTTGGATGTTATAAAATAATCCTATTCATTTATAATATATCTGTGTGTGTGGTGTGTTTTTTAGGACAAGAATGAGTCCAGGATGCCAAAAAACAATTGTTGAGGTGATGGTTGTCCAAAAATTATTGCTTAGTATCATTAAATGTGTTATAGACTCAGTAATATAGAAAAATTGTGATCAACCAACATTTATTGAGCACCTGATTTGAATTAATTATTCAAGTTAATTAAGATGGAACACTTCTTTTATAATCAAGTTGGTGACAGAGAAGATAAAGATGTGTAAGGATATGACAAGGTATCTGTATAAGTGAGAACCTGAAATGAGACAGTTTATAGGATTTGAATGACTCAGTATGGTGAATGTAGGAACTCAGTTGGGTCATATGAGATGAATGAGCCGTAACATTGTAATAAATATGAAGAGGGGATGTGGTATTCTACTTGGGGGTTCCAAGGATGAAGGAGCAGTACGGGAGTTTTGGGGAATCAGCAGATCGGTGTAGGTGAAGTGAAGTGCTCATGTCAGAAATGCTTGGAAAACAAACATGGGGAAGCTCGGTATGGGCCAGAATGCTGAGAACCTTCCTTTCTTGCTTCTACTGCACTTGTGCCCTCCAGTCCCCCACCGTAGCTGGGGATAAATCATAGCCCAGAATGGAGTAGTGATGCTGGGAATGGAAAGCATATTAGAGTCACGGAGAGAAACTTTGTGAACAGGGAGTAAAGAACCTGATGTGAAGCTGTTATTAGATGTTAGGATGTTATTCATGCTAGGGAATTGGGGACTTTAGATGCAGATTAAAAGGATGAAACTCTTGACTCTTGGCAGCAATTTCATCTCCCTGAACCCCATATCCTTCCATACATCTACCTTATAAACATACATCCCTGGATTATTAGAATCAACCTAAATCCAAGCTGCCTCAGTCTCTTGATTTCTTTAATACCAGCTGGTGTCACCATTGTTCATCATCCATTTATCCAGTGCGGAATTCTGTGATGCATCTTAGACGTCTCTCACTACCCTCACGGTCAGTCAATTCCATTTATTCTATCTCCTAAATGACTCTCAACCTAATTCCTTTTCTTAATTTATACTGCTTGCTACGTCGCATCTTTTTCCTAGAACATATAGTAGCCTTCTAAGAGACTTGATTTCCTTCAGCTACCCCATCCCAGTCTATTTTCTAACTGATGTCAGAAATGCTTTCTCAAAAGACAAATATCCATTTTGATGTTGTCTATCATTTCTATGAAGTCAAAACTCTTTAGTATGACATTCATGATATGACTCTTGCCTATGTATCAATCTTAGTCCCTGAGACAGTTTCAGGGATCCTGTAGAACCAGTATATAGTTCCCCAAATGTGCCTTGTCTTTGTATTTTCTATTCCTTTTGCCTGGGATGTTGTACTCTTCCAGACCTAGCCATTCTTTTCTAAGAAACCTGGCAGATTTTTATTTCTTCCTAAAGAATTATACCATCTGAAGGGCAATTTTGCTTCATCCCCTTGCAGAATTAGGCTTTCCTGTCCAGTTAAACTCCATTAAAGCGCCTCACAGGTTTTGTAACTATGCATCCAAATTTATTTACCTCATGTTTTCTTGAGGTCAGTGCCTATGCTTTATTTATCTTGACACTTCCAATTTTTAGCCCAAGAACTCCCAGATAACAAATTTTTTAAAAAGGAAAAAAAAATCTGTTGAATGCATTAATAGTTCTTCTTTATAAAAGTTGCAATGTTTAATCTTAGTAAGGTGTAAAATATACTTAACACATTTTTTCTCCAAACTCGTGAAGTACTAAAATTTTATTGTAATAGATGCTATTTATTAAATGCCTGTTTCATATCAGGGACTTTGCTATGCACCTTTAAAAAAAACTATAGTGAAAAATGTCCAACTACACAGAGTCAAAAAGAACAGTGTAATGAGCCTCCAAAACCCATCCTCAAATTCAGTATTGACAAGATTTTGCCAGTCTTTATCAATCTTGTGAATTGAACATGGCTGAAGAGACGGAGCACGCATGTTGTTGTTATTGTTGCTGAAGTAATTTAAAATTCTTTTCCTTCTACCCCTACATGTCAGTATGCATCTCTAAAATATACAGACTCATTCTTGTGTAGCTACAATGCCAGTGTCACATCTAACAAACAGCAGTTATTGATTGAAATTGGCTCAGATGGTACAGCGTCTGCCTGCAATGCAGGAGACCCAGGTTTGATCCCTGGGTTGGGAAGATCTCCTGGAGAAGGAAATGGCAACCCACTCCAGTATGCTTGCCTGGAGAATCCCATGGACAGACTGGTAGGCTACAGTCCATGGGGTCGCAAAGAGTTAGACACGACTGAGCGACTTCACTTTCTTTCACTTTCGTTCATCTAATACCTCATCTTATTCAATTTCCTCCCAATTGTTTAGTGTCTTTTTAGAGGTAACTTTTTCTGAATTAGGTTCACCATTCCATTTGGTAGTTATGTCTTTTAAGTCTCTCTTAGGAGTTGTTCCTACAATCACTTTTTGTTTTTCAGGCCCTTAACTGGTTGTTGTCAGCTGTCCTCTAGAATATTTCATAACCTGGATCATTTTCTATGCTTTCATGTTGTCATTTAATTTGTTCCTCTAACCTTCTGTTTCCTATGAATTTGTAGTTGGGGCTAAATGCTTGATTAAACGGGCTTCCCTTGTGGCTCAGCTGGTAAAGAATCCACTTGCAATGCAGGAGACCTGGGTTTGATTCCTGGGTTGAGAAGATCCCCTGGAGAAGGGAAAGGCTACCCACTCCAGTATTCTGACCTGGACACTTCCATGGACTGTATAATCCATGAGGTTGCAAAGAGTCTGACATGACTGATCATGTTCAAATTATTTTTGTGTATAGACATTTTCTTCATCCTATTTTAATGGTTGTATTGATGGATTAGAGCCCTAGTAGTGAGATTTAGGGGTCAAAGGGCAGATGCGTATGTAATTTTTCTAGACATTGTCAAATCCCTATCCAGGAGGGTTGTTTAATTTTGCATTCCCACAGTTTTTGAGAATACCTGTTTCCCTGTAGTATTGTCAAAAAATATGTTGCCTAATGGATTTTTGCCAATCTGGTGTGTGAAATATAACATTTGCTTTTATTTTTATGAGTTGTTTCTTCTGTTAATTGCCCATTCCTTGTTCATTTTTTGATTTGGTTGTTGGTTTTTCCCTTTTAATTTTCAGGAGCTCCTAATATAATATATTAGCCATTGTGTGTTAAATTGCAAACATTTGCCATCTGATTTTTATCATATTTTTGTACCATACAGAAAATTTTTTTAAAGTGTGTGTGTGTATATGTGTAGTTGAATTATCAATTGTTTGTTGTTTCTGGATTTTGAGTTATAATTAGGGAAGTTCCATTTGTTGTCTATTTATGTGCTAATACAGCTCCTTTAAATATAGAACTATTATGTTTTACTATATGGTAAGGCTAGCACCCCTCCTACATTGCTTTTACAGGGTCTTCTTGATCATTCGTGCTTAACTGTTTTGTAATTAAGTTTATTTTACAAATAAGAAAATGAACACTTCCATAGAAGTTCTATGGCCATGGCAGTAATGAGAAAAGTAAAAATAATAATAATAAGTGTTCATAATGATTCCTTCATACCTTGTCTTCATATGAAAGTTAATTGTAGCAATCTTTTTGCAACTGAAGCTGTTTCAGAAGGATACACAATTAGAAGGAAGAGAGGCAGAGTATATTGGAACATTCATTTCAATCAGTGCTTCCCAAAGTGTGGCTGTGGAACTCTGGCTAAATGTTCAGCACAAAACAAAGCAGTGGCTTTCTCCTGACACAGTCATCATTCTTTTCCTCTCTGCTCTGTATTCTCAGTAAAAAAAAAGTTGGTTTCACTGAAGAATATCCTTGATAAAACAGTAAAAATCAGGCATTTTATTAAATCTTGACCATGAAATGCTTAATCATTTTCAAAATGGGGAGTATACATAAAGCTCTTCTCCATGCCAAAGTATGGTGGTTGTCTTGAGAAAACGCAGCTGTGTGACTGAGTTGTGAGCCAAACTAGTCTCTTTTTATTGAACACTATTTTATATGAAAAAATGACTGACTGATAGTTACGGTTATCCAGACGGGTATTTGGCAGACATTTCTACAAAAATAAACAAAGTGAATCCATCACTTCCAGGAAAACAACCAATAGGATTTACTGCCAAAATAAAATTTGGACTTTGAGGAGAAAACAATTTTGGAAAACTGGTATCCTCTGCCACGACAAATCCTCTGTCCATTTCTCAAAGCTTAAAGATTTTTCTGATATGAACAGTGGTGACATTAACATATTTTATTTTAAATAAGATATTCAATGTATGAACATTTGGAAAGCCTGCCAAACTCAGTGATCCAATATTCTCTTTTTTTTAATATAAATTTATTTATTTTAATTGGAGGCTAATTACTTTAATATTGTAGTGGTTTTGCCATACATTGACATGAATCCACCACAGTTGTACATGTGCTCCCCATCCTGAACACCCCTCCCACATCCCTGATCCAGTATTTTCTAAATGACTAATAGTTAATAATACAAAATCACACATGAGTAATTGATCTCTTCAAAGTATAAGATAAACCAATGGATTTTAATGTAACAAAGTAAGGCGATTATTGATGTGGTTTCAGATTCCACATTCCACCAAACTTAAAAGCTACTATTTGTCAAGTCTTAATGTAGCATCATGGCTTCCCTGATGCTCAGAGGTTAAAGCGTCTGCCTGCAACGCAGGAGACCTGGGTTCGATCCCTGAGTCGGGAAGATCCCCTGAAGAAGGAAATGGCAACCCACTCCAATATTCTTGCCTAAAGAATCCCATGGAGGGAGGAGCCTGGTAGGCTACAGTCCATGGGGTTGCAAAGAGTCGGACACGACTGAGCGACTTCACTCACTCACTCACTCAGTGTAGTATCATAGAATATTCAAAATTATCTTAAAAGGTTATTAAAATACTTCTGTGAGGCTGTCTTCTTCATGTTATAAAACATTTAGAAACAGATTGAATGCAGAATTAGATGTAAGAATCCAGTTGTCTTTAATTAAGCCAGATATTTGCACAACTGTTTAATTATGTTACTCTTCTCAGTAAAATTTTTGTTTTGATTTGGAAATTACAGTTTCAAAAAATTCATTTCTGTTAATATGTAATGGGTTTATTCTATTTTTATTTTTAAATGAATTATTTACACTTTTCTTTGATTTAATTTATAATAATTATTGACAGATATCACTCACATTGGGCTTGCCTGGTGGCTCAGTGGTAAAGACTATACCTGCCAATGCAGGAAACACAGGTTCGATCCCTGGGTCAGGAAGATCCCCTGGAGAAAGAAGTGGAAACCCACCTCCAGTATTCTTGCCTGAGAAATCCCATGGACAGAGGAGCCTGGCAGGCTACAGTCAATGGGGTTGCAAAAAAAGTCAGACACAACTTAGCAACTAAAACAAAACAAACAAACCAAAAAAAATCACATTAATAAAAGCTTTGGGGATCAATAATTTTTAGGAATATAAAGAGTTTCTAATATCAAGAGAACCATCTACTTACATGAGCATAATAAGTCATGTTTTAATTTTGATTACAATGGGTTTTGAGTTTACCTGTATACATTAAAACACAGGTTTAATGTTTTTTCACAGTTTCTCTAAGCTGAGCAGGTGACCTTTATTTTGTTAATCATTGTGTTTTGAAAAAGCTGGAAACTGTCATGTCATTCTGTTTCATTACAATAGCTTAGAAGACCTTTTGATTTTGTTACAACCTGGGTAGTGGATGCTAAGTACAGAGGTTTGACTTAAAGCCCTACTTTTCTTTCATACCCCAGGTAGCTACATTCACAGCATATTTTTTTTTTTATTTCTCTAAAAGACTATCAGCCATATACCGAGTAATATTAGAATGTTCTGTAACTGTTCAGTCATATCTAACTCTTTCTGCAGCCCCAGGGACTGCAGCACACCAGGCTTCCCTGTCCTTCACCATCTCCTGGAGTTTGCTCAAATTCATGTCCATTGAGTCAGTGATGCCATCCAACCATCTCATTCTCTGTTGCCCCCTTCTCCTCTTGCCCTCAATCTTTCCCAGCATCAAGGTCTTTTCCAATGAGTTGACTCTTTGCATTAGGTGGTCAAAGTATTGGAGCTTCAGCGTCAGTACTTCCAATGAATATTCAGGGTTGATTTCCTTTAGGATGGACTGGTTTGATCTCTTTGCTGTCCACAGGCCTGTGTAACTGTAATTGTTTCTAATAGGAGTCTTAATTTCAAAAGCTCCCATTTTTTAATTTCTTTTAATCTAATTGGGACATAATTTTAATAGGTAAAACTTTCTAAAATTAAAGCCAAGTTTTTACTACTACACAGTAGACAACATTAAAAATTGTATAAAAGTAAAGCAGTTCTTAATACTTCATGAGGAGCTGGGGAGCAATTTTATAATTAGTGGTAGGAAAGTATATTTTCTATATGTTATTAGGGAAGCATTTAGTTAAGTAGTTATTATGGACTTTGTCTCAGGTGCAGAGTTTTCTGTACCTGAGAGAAATCTCATTTTCGGGGGACTTAGCCCAACATTTTAATATATTCAACAAGTATATTTTGTCATTCTGCATCTCTAAAGAAAGTGTTTAACACTTAAAAGTTTGTATAGGAGCCTTTGTTGCTTAAGATCAGTGTCAAGGCATGAAGTATCATTACTGATTTTTAAGAAGGAAGCATAAACTACAGGAAATTGCATGTACTGCTTGTTGTAATAACACTAGAAAATAAACAAATAGAGAAAAGGGAATATTTGTCACATAGGGAACCCAGATGATACAAGGAAGGTAGTAGATTGATGTCTAGGACTGTGGTTATTAATTTAATTTATTGGTATGTCTCAATAAGAGTACAGAGAACTGCCTCAAGTCCACAGGATACTCTTCCCCATTGAAGGAAGGAAAAGGGATGGAAGAGCCTGTACCAGACTTCTGTCTCCTCAGTTCAACTCATCATATGCATGGGGTCTACTATTTTCATGTTGCTGTGCTATAAAGGTACAGATACTGTGTTAGAAATTGATCCTGCTGTTTAAGGTATTTATGGTCTGAAGAAAGCGGTAAGATAATGATATACTTTAATAGCTCTAAGAGAGAAGAACTAAATATAATTGTGAACCTTAAGAAGAATCTTTTTTTTTTTTCATTTATTTTTATTAGTTGGAGGCTAATTACTTTACAGTATTGTAGTGGTTTTTGTCATACATTGACATGAATCAGCCATGGATTTACATGTATTCCCCATCCCGACCCCCCCTCCCACCTCCCTCTCTACCCAATCCTTCTGGGTCTTCCCAATGCACCAGGCCCGAGCACTTGTCTCAAGCATCCAACCTGGGCTGGTGATCTGTTTCACTATAGATAATATACATGTTTTGATGCTGTTCTCTTGAAACATCCCACCCTCGCCTTCTCCCAGGAATCATTTTAATTTCCTAGAAGAACTTGGGAGTTGGTGTGAGTGGAGGAAGACCAAAGGAGTTGGTGTTTGAACTGGGTCTTAAAGGAAGAATAGGTAGTATTTCAATAGACCTCAAAAAGGGAGGATAGCGCCTCAGGAAATACTGGTTCAAATGTCTAAATTCTGCACAACACAGAAAAGATCTGCCACGTTAGAATTCCCAAGTTTTTGTTTACGAGCGAATCTAACTTGATCTATGCTACTCTGTGGTGTATTACATGAAAAGTGGGAAATTAGGTGTGCTCTTTGCTGCTTACTTCTGGATGGCACTGGACTTGAACTTGATTTTAGAATTACTGTTTAAATGAGTAGCTAATGTGGCCTTATGTAAATCTTTAAAAAATGAAACTGAAGTTTACCTGACACGATCTCCACACTAAAGTTGATGTACTCCAAAATGAACAAGGTACTGTCCCAGTCCACTACACCTGACAGTTTACTAGGGGGAGAAGGAGGTAGAGAAGCTGACAAATACACTCCTTATAGTGGAAATGTTTTGAGATTGGAAGTTAAAAATCTTAAGCGGTATGTGTTGTTGAAGAAAGCTGAAATTCATGCTCTTAGTTACAAGATCTTTTTTGCAGTGTTCCTCAAATGATCATACTCAGTGGTAGAGCTCTTGCAGAAAGGGCTTGGTTGCCTTGGTTTTAAGAGCTCAGTTAGAAAGGGGAACCGAAGTCTCAGACCTTTAGAAGGCAACTGGATTCCCCACTTATGAAGGGGAATTTCCAGTGCTCTTTGGATCCTCAGTGAATATTTGCCACACCCTCTGTCCCGGCCTGGGCTCCTGAGGCTCCTGGGGTCCCTATACCACTCAGGCTCCAAGGACTAGAGGAAATGATGTGTAATTTGCAAGAATCTTGCCTCAGATGGTATTACAACTTTCTGCTTCCCAATCTTTTCTCACTAAATGACCTTAGATCTCAGTTACTTATTACAATACATATTTTTATTGTATGGATGGTCAATACATATTTTAATCTAGAGTAGGAGAAGTAATAATTTTATAATCTTTTAGGCCATTTTGGAATAGTGGGAAATTATGTATATTCAGGTAATGGCAGACATTTAAATATAAGTTTACTATAAAGTTACACATCTATGACAATCTAATTTAAAACCCATTCTTTTCTCATTTAGGGATAGAGAGTTTTTAGAACATCTCTGTGTTCCTTTCCATTTGTCCGTTTCTTCTGAAATATGTAATGGCATCAATTTCTATAAACCCAGTCTTTATTTCTGCAATTGTCTGCCAGGAAATAAGATGACATCAGTATTATTTCAAAGCATTGAGCCACCTGCCCATCTCTGTCCTTTTTGCAGTGGCTTCTGGCAAAACGGAACATCTAAAAAGGAGAGGAGAGTCAGCATCTGTAATTTACTGTTTGTATTGATAACTGCAGTTACTTTTCTTACAGTCACATTTAAAATTTTTGTTTGAGCATGTTTTTTATACCTAAGATATTTTGTCACTGCAGTGCGTTAAATTTTTTTTTGAAGTTATTAAACTATCTTCTAAGGATACCTTTATATGTTCAGTGGAATCAAAAATTTCTGCTTTGACAGAATTTTTTATATGTTAAACATATTTTTTAACCTCTTAAAGTGTTTGTATGTACAGTTATTTACACACATTACTTTCAGTATTATTCTCTCCTATAGATATAAATTCATAAGGAACTTTTACATTTTAATGGATAGAATTTGTATGTTTTTCTTTTACATTTTAATGGATAGAATTTGTACTTTTTTTGCTTTTCAATATTTTAATGAAATAAACTCGAGAAATGTAAAAATTAAATTCAATAATTTATTTTAAAGATATTTAGTAGCTTAAAATGCAGCAATTAGTTCTCTTTAACAGCCTGTTAGGGGCAAGTAATTTACTAATTACCTCTAAAGACTGATAATTTTAAGAATTCATAACTTTCACATATCTTAATTTTCTAGTGGGATTAATTTATCTAAAGTGATCTAGTAAATTACCTAACAGAGAAGTGTCAGATTAAGCAATTTTTTAAAATATAATTCATCTTTATGCCTTTAGTGTTTTGTTTTCCAGTAGATAATTACTTAATAGGCATAATTTCAGCTGATGAATTTCAAGCATAACTTCTTTCAGCTATAATAACATATCTGAAAAAAGATATGTTTTTGTAGCACTCTTGAGATCATAACCTTTTGTGGCAGTCGAGATCATAACCTTTGTAAAATAATCTCTTAGGACAAATGACACTGATATATAAAAAATATGAGTCCTTATTTTATAACTAGTTTTTCTCTCGATTGAAATTGTTGGATTTTATGGGAAAATTTTTAAGCAAATTCTGTGAATGTCGTCTTAAGGTATTTGAAGGAAAATCAATTAAATTTACTACTGTCTCAAGTTTCTTACATATTTTATATCTCCTTTTATTTTTAATGAGTCAACATATTGGAGAATTTCCTTTCTTCTTTTTAAGTTAGTGATTTGAAAATTGTCATCAAATTGAGACTCTAAAGAATGGTATCTGCAAACTTTTCTGCCACTGTGATTAATTTGTTGAATTTTCATTTTCCAGTCTTATTATCCAAGTAAAATTTTTATTTCTACGAAGTTACCTTAATACCTGTTTATTCTGCTTATGTTCATTCCTGAATTTTTAACCATTTTGTATCTTTGCATTATCCAAATAGCTGAAACCAAGACTAATCAATGCTATGGAGCCATGCTGTGCCATGGAACCTTTGGCAATGATAGAAGAATCCAGCTTGGTACCCACATGTGGCTGTTACATACTTGACATGCGGCTAGTGCAGTCAAGACACTTAGTTTTTATCTCCTATTTAATGTTAATCAACTTAAATTTAGGTTTCTCTGGTGGCTCAGATGGTAAAGAATCTGCCTGCAATGCAGGAGACCAGAGTTCAATCCATGGGTTGGGAAGATCTCCTGGAGAAGAGAATGGCAACCTACTCCAGTGTTCTTGCCTGGAGAACTCCATGGACAGAAGAGCCTGGTGGGCTACAGTCCATGGGGTCACATAGAGTAGGATGCAACTGAGCAACTAACACAACAACAAACTTAAATAGCCACATCTGGCTAAGGGATACTATAATGGACAGTACAGTTAAAAAAACAAACCAGGACTTGATTTTTTGTTTCATTCTTACAGTTGTGAAACAAGATTTATGACTTAGAGGTCATTGTGTAAGATTCACTACTATGATCAAAATCATTTATTACCTAGGGTAGTATATTAGCTTTATATTTAAGAGAGGAAAACTTAGCAAATATTCCTCAAAATCAGTGCAACTGCAAGTTATTTTCACTTCTAATATAGACCAACCCTGGAATACTTCTATTAGAGTAGCATATGTTGAGGAAGTATATCACAGCTGTTCTAGTTTGGGGTGTTTTATTTTGTTTTAGGGGAAATTGACAGAATGATAAAAATGAGATCTTTTGTATTGCACTTTTGTGTTTTTGTCTTTTTTTTTTTTTTTTAAGTGTTATCTCCTCAAAAGCTAGGGCCTAGAATTGACATGACTCTCAGTTGTGAGGGGAAAATATTTCTTAGCATGAGAGACACTCTTACAGTTGAGACCTAGCTGGGGAAAGGAGAGCTGAAAGATATTGTTGGGAAAAGACAATGATCAGATTTAGCAACTGACTAAGTGCAGATTCCTAAGATAAAGAGTCTCAGATAACTCTGTAATCAGAGCGAGGGTTATTATGTGGTGATTTTATAACTTAAAGAGGAAAGTAAGGGCCAGCTGGTTTAGGGTAGGAGATTGGTTTTAAACATGTTAATTTTAAGGTTCCAGCATGTCACAGGCAGTTCAAAATGGCCCAGGTCCAATGGAAGGGCCAAGCAGTGCTAACTCGAGCTCTTCAGCAAAGGTGCAGGAGTCTGTTACAGGGCCTGCTTGCTTTTCATATCACACAACCTTCTCTCTCCTTTACCCACTCCACCCTCCTCCCGCCAGTATGGTGAGGCTCACACAATCCAGCAGAGTTTTGTTTATATCGGGAAGATGGAAGCCGTGGGTCAGAACACTCACTTGAGAGAATAAGTGTCGATGAAGGAGATGCAGGGAATGTCTAGGAAGAGAGTACAAGTGGTGAAAGAAGTCAGAGGGTTGGGTGCTTCAGAGCCAAGAAAGCCAAACTAGGGGAGACTTGCCTAGCAAAAGGCAGATCTTCTGAGTTTTGCACGGAGGCAAGAAGGCTAGAGATCACAGAGGTAGCCTCTCAGCTGGGATCTGAAGAATGTGAAGAGATGCCCTTCAGTGGGTGTGAAGTTTCAGTTATGCTAAATGACAAAGTCCTAGACATCTGTTACACAACGTTGTGCTTATAGTTAACAGTAATGTACTGTACAGTAATTACTGTAATTTGTTAGGAGGGTAGAGCTCATGTTATATATTTTTTACTGTAAGTTTTAAAAGGGGAAAAGACAAAGTCCTTGATACTTTTTTGCAGCCTGTACTATGTGCAGACATTGAGACAAAAGATTCTTAGAACTGGCTGATTTGGTTTTTTTTTCTTTTCCCAAATTGCTTCTGTCTGAATTCACTCTCAATATGGTTGACAGCATTTCTGCAATTAGATTAAAATGCTTGGTTATGGGATTGAGTAGGTGTGACCATCAAAGCAATAACTCTGCAGAGGAGTCACTTAACATTTCAAAAGGCATTAAGATGCCTGAAGATGTGATTTCACAAAAATCACATTTAGTCTTGAGCAGCATGTCTGTGATGGTGGAGCCTTGTCCAGTGGCGATATCTCCACAGGCTGTGCAGTCAGTCAGAGCCACAGGTGGTTGTTGGGCACTTGAAATGTGACCAGTGTGATTGAGCAACTGGACTTTGAATTATATTTAATTTTAATGAATTTAAATGTAGTCACATGTGGCTGATGGCTACACCCCAGGTCTAGAGACTTTAGGAAAGTTAATCAGAGCACGAGTAAAGTAGGAACCCAGTTCTTGGGCATTTTGCATTTGAAATGAAAGATGAGGAAAGGTTTTACAAAGTATTGTAGGAGACTGGAATTCCAGCTTATGGTTGTAAATGGAATCTTTTGGATATGGTATTGAGAAAATGGAGTATTTCCTACCATATAAGTAAACAAGGATGTCAGGGTCATCAGTGATTTCAGCTCTCCAAATGTGAATTTCTGAGCCCTGAGGGCACTCAGGAAGCTGAATTGATCTGGTAGCCATGGCTGCAGCCACTCCCTGTGGTGAGCACAGAAGCTCAGGATGTAAAAATATGCAGGATACTGGCCCAGAGAGCTGAGATGCATATGAAAGGAATGATGTCAGTGAGCCTAGGCTCTTGCATCTTCCCATATATAGAAAAATGCTAAATTCCTTGACTTGAGGTATCTGGTTTTCTTTAATTCACAAAAATACTTTTGATGTTCAGACCTGCTCTTTGTTGCACATTTCTATTTAACCTGACTCCTCCCCCTGCCTCCTTAGAGCAATTCTCTCAGGGTTACTTGAAATGCTGCCTCCTGGGCTTAAGTCCTCAAAATTTCCATCAAATAAAACATAACTCTCAACTTTTTACCAACTGAGCTACAAAGTGAAGTCACTCAGTCATGTCCGACTCTTTGGACCCCATGGACTATAGCCTGCCAGGCTCCTCCATCCATGGGATTTTCCAGGCAACAATAGTGGAGTGGGCTGCCATACCCTCCTCCAAGGAGGCACTCCAGTACTCTTGCCTGGAAAATCCCATGGACAAAGGAGTATGATAGGCTCCTGCAGTCCATGGGGTCACAGAGAGTCAGACATGACTGAGAGACTTCACTCACTCACTCAACTTTTAGGTTATGACTGTTTTTTAAGTCAACAGTACTATCCTACTTCTTTTGTGTTTTATTTTATTGACTTTAAAAACATATAGAGATAGAAAGTAGGTGGGGAATAAATGTTCAGTAAAATGAATTTTAAGGAGAATTTATAAACTGCCTTGATCATTGAAAGAACTTTTTTACCTTCATATAAATATACAAAGCAGTTGTATATAGTAGTATCCTCACCAGAAAAGATGCTTCTTTTACAGAAGCAGGAAGTAGGCTGCTTCTTTCAATAGTGACACCATTTTAAAAATATAACTGAAGAAGGCTACATGTTGGTATAATTTTAAAATGTTAGTTTTTGCCTTCTCTTCCATGGGCTTCCCTGGTGACTCATACAGTCAAGGATCTGCCTGCAATGTGGGAGACCTGGGTTCGATCCCTGAGTTGGGAAGATCCCCTGGAGAAGGGAACAGCTACCCACTCCAGTATTCTGGCCTCGAGAGTTCCATGGACCATAGTCCGTGGGGTCGCAAAGAGTCGGACATGACAGAGCGACTCTCACTTTCACTTCTCAGTGTATAAATAGCTCTCTTAGGTGAGGCCACATCATTTCTGCCCTCCTCGGCTATTGCAATAGCTTCCTAGCTGGGGGTTTGTTTGTTTCTCTTTTGGGGTATTTTTGTTTGTTTGGGGTTTGTTTTTTTTTCCCCCTCTGGAGTGACTGTATCACACCAAGAATTGTATTATTAAAAACACAGATCTGACCCACAACTCTGCCTAGGGAATTTTTATCTGAACTATGTATGCAATTGCTTCCCTGGTGGCTCAGTGGTAAAGAATCCACCTGCCAATGCAGGAGATGAGGGTTCATCCCTTGGTTGGGAAGATCCCCTAGAGGAGGGCATGGCAACTCACGCCAGCATTCTTGCCTGGGAAACCCCATAGGCAGAGGGCAGGCCACAGGCCATGGGTCGCAAGAGTCAGACATAACTTAGTGACCTAGTCACCACCACCAACACCACCACCGTGTGTCCAATTAAAAGTTTCAGAAACATTTTTTGAAGGCTGTCTTTCACTTTTGAGGTTAGTGAGTTAAGTGAACATTTTCTCAACTGATGAAAATAAAATTGGTAAAGCATTTTTTCATTAGCATATTGGTAGTATGCAACAAGAACTTTATAAAGATTTATAACCTAAACCCCAGTAAATCCACATCTGGGAATCTTTCTAAAGAAACCACCTTAAATACTGCAAAATATGCCCCCAAGTCTCTTTATGCAAAGATATTCATCATATCTATTCACTATTTACAATAATGAAACCGTACATACACCACCGTAAACTATACACCAACATAAACCGTGGTGGTTTAGTGGCTAAGTCATTTCTAACTCTTGTGACCCCGTGGACTAGAACCCACCAGGTTCCTCTGTTCATGGGATTTTCCAGGCAAGAATATTGGAGTGGGTTGCCATTCCCTTCTCCAGGGGATCTTCCTGACCCAGGTATTGAGCCTACATTTCTTGTGTCTCCAGCATCACAGGCGGCTTCCTTATTCGCTGAGCCATTGGGGAAGCAACTGACTAAGTAAATGATGATTCATAAAATGATGTACTTCCATACTGCTTTGTATATGCATATACAAACTATGATATAGTTAATGCATTTCTGCCAGTCTATTACTTTTTCGTACTTCAGTTTCATACTATTACAGTTTCATACTTTTACTGTACTTCAGTTCAGTCACTCAGTTGTGTCCAACTCTTTGTGACCCCATGGACTGCAGCACGCCAGGTTTCCCTGTCCATCGCCAACTCCCAGAGCTTACTCAAACTCTGGTCCATCAAGTCAGTGATGCCATCCAACCATCTCATCCTCTCTTGTCCCCTTCTCCTCCCACCTTCAATCTTTCCCAGCATCAGGATCTTTTCCAATGAGTCAGTTCTTTGCATCAGGTGGCCAAAGTATTGGGAGTTTCAGCTTCAGCATCAGTCCTTCCAATGAATATTCAGGGTTGATTTCCTTTAGGATTGACTGGTTGGATCTCCTTGCAGTCCAAGGGAATCTCAAGAGTTTTCTCCAACACCACAGTTCAAAAGCATCAGTTCTTTGGCTGTACTTAGCACATAGTGATGGAGAAGGCAATGGCACCCCAGTCCAGTACTCTTGCCTGGAAAATCCCATGGACGGAGGAGCCTGGTGGGCTGCAGTCCATGGGGTCGCAGAGTCAGACATGACTGAGCAACTTCACTTTCACTTTTCACTTTCCTGCATTGGAGAAGGAAATGGCAACCCACTCCAGTGTTCTTGCCTGGAGAATCCCAGGAATGGGGGAGCCTGCTGGGCTGGCGTCTGTGAGGTCGCACAGAGTCGGACACGACTGAAGCGACTTAGCAGCAGCAGCACATTGTGAATGCTCAGTGAATATCTGCTGAATAAATGAACAAATGAGTGTTGACACAAATGAAATCGTATCAGTTGCTTCTTACCAACTGGTTAAAATTAACAGATGTTATATTCTTTTTAAGTATAGTGGTATGCAGTTCCACTTGTGGTGAAAATGTATTTCAGATTTAAACCTTGGCCAATCCAGAAAATATTTTTGTAGGCAAAATAACTATTTCAGACCTTTAAAGGTAAATCAGTTGATAAATATATCAAGTAATGATTTTAAAAAATAAATCATATTAGTAATAAATCATTCTGTATCTCTAAAGTCCCTTTGTACACTTTTAGTTTATTTTTCTCTCCCTATATTTTCTCTGAATTTCATGTATTTTTAAAAATAAATATATATAAAAGACTCCACTTATCTCCCTATTGACATTTTCCCCCTCAAACCTGTGATCTGTCCTCACAATCAGTTCATCTGGCTGCTTTGTTTATTTGAAATGATCAGTTGTCAAGGAAATTGCCTTTCACATACTGGTGCATTAGGCTGTGTTATATAGAGAGTATTCAAATTTTTATTTCCTATAATTTACCAAGACTAGCAAGGGGAAGAAGTCTGTCATTTTCTTAATTATTTTTCTAGGTAAACCCAGATGATGGTTGATGCAGGCAAGAAATACCAATATTAGAAATTCTAAATTGTTTCTTTTGACATGGAATCTTCTAATGTACTTCACCAGCAGATTGAGATCTCTTTGTCACCCCTTGACAAATATAACCTAGATGATTAGTTCTTCCTAAAGCACTAGCAGTTTAAGATGATCATTATTTAATATATTTATCTCACTAGCACCCTGAAAATTGTTGGAGATTGTGTGCCAAACTTCTGAGGGCAGGGCCCATGTCTATCTTGCTTACCCTGTATCTTGAGGCTACCACAGTATCTGGTTCGGTTCTCAAAAGATTATTGAACACTTGACTGCTTCCTAATGAAGTCAGGGATTCAAATACTTTTTTTGTGTTTGGTAGACTCTTGGACTGTAAGGAACAAAAAAGATTCAGGCTACCTTGCGGAGAAAGAGATAGGGAAGGAGGGAGCGGGGATAAGGGCAAGCTTAATGTTAACATTCCTTCCCCTGTTCTTCAGTCTCTCACTCGGTCGTTATAATATTCACAAACTGCAGCATAGTCCCTGTTTTTACGGCACGACTTTGGAGGGCTTCTATTTCACAAACTTATTACTTTTATTATAGAAAATCAAGTGGCCATTCCTCCCATCTCTTCTCCTGGTAAGAAGGGTCTCAAAACCTGAGAGCCTGCCTCTGACCCTGCCTGCTCTTCCTTATGCCTGCAGAGGAGGAAGTTCGTTCCTGATGGGAGTTTTTCTGACTTATAGATGAATGTACTTAAATGGGGCCACAAAAACAATATTTTAAAAAAAGTTAAAATGAACACAGACATACCATTGGTAATCTGGCAGTTATTAATACTAAGTAGAATAGCGATAGAACAATAAACATTGTTATAGTCTCCATTTCTCAGGTTAAATTAACCTCTACTTCTCCATGTTTTACATTTTTCTTACCTAAAGCTTCAGAAGTTTATATTAGATATGCTTATTCCTATTTTATTCAGAAAGAAAAACAGAAATAAGACCATTGCTTTAGGAGGTTATATGTAATACTCTTAGAATCTAACTTTTACTTTAGCTTTCAAATTGAGGTTTAACAGTGTCCTAATATACTATTAGATATGATTTTATTATGGAGGCTGATGGTTTCCAGTCATGTGAAATATGGGCTAAAAAATCTCTGGTGCTATAGAATATGACTGAGGGAAATAATATTTGAGGAGCCCGCCTGTATACCCAGCGCTGTGGTAGGAGCTTTTCTGTCTCATTATCTTGTTCATACAATGACCCCGTAGGTTGTTTGCTGTTGTTGTTTGTTATGCGGCTGGAAGGGGCGGAATCCAAGACTAACACTCTGATTTTACATAATTCTATTTACTTATTCCATTTATTTTATACTTTAGCAATTTATACCAATTTAACTTTTCATAGAAAGTCATCATTAATACATAAAACTTTTCTTTTAAAAACAGGATAAAAGAATCAGAGTATCTCAACCCTTGACAAGAGGACCAAGTGCCTTTATTCCAGAGAAGGAAGTAAGTCAATCTGTCTTAATATATATAAAGTGATTTTAAAAATAACTCAATTGTGTCAAAGAATATCTGCATTTTTTTAATATGGAAGTAAACATGTGTTTTGCTCTTATTTGTCAGAAAACCACAGAAGTATTTTCAACTTCACTTGAAAGATTGTATGTGTAATAATTGTCTTATTTGGAGTTAGTACTGCAAGTTTAGAAAAATATAAATTTTACCATATTTGATTTCAAATACATTTCTGAATAAAGCTGCTAGCAGTAATAAAACTTAATATTATCATGTAGGTTTAAGGTATTAAAATGGCCAGTGTTTCACAGTGATTATAGGTTACATAAATGTTAAGAAAAGACATTTTAAAATGAAAAAGTAAGTTTCCCAAATCTATTGAAGAAAACATGATATTATATCACTAGTAATTAATCTTTTCATTTGGTTCTAAGTCTCTCATGAGACAGAATGTCAGAGAATCTCCACTACAAGCTGCACTTTTGATGAAGCTAGAGGAGTCAAGATGGTAAATGCAGAAAGAAAGTTTGGGAAATGACACAAAAGATATTATAAGAAAATTTTCATGCCTGTTTAGTGGGTATACATCTCTATGAAAGATCACAGCAATATTTAGGACCTGGAGATTGCTAGCTGCCTTTAACTTATACTTGGGCTAAGAAAAATTTAAGGCCCATTAATTGAGTTTTTCTCAGCTTCAAGGAGTTATTAACTCATATTAACCATGGTTATATATACTGATTTACTATTGGTTATATATACTGATTTACTATTTATTAATTATAAAAGATATCATTTATCTTAGAGCACTAGCATTACTCCTATATTGTTCAGAAATTAGTCAACAGATATTTAGAGTACATATGATGTTTCAGGTATCCCTTAAAGAATGAGTAGAATTTGAATAATAATACATGTCAGGTCGTCACTAGAGTCAGCAGTTCCATCATGTTCATTTTGCCTTTTTAGTGACCTTGCCATTTACATGAAACTCGAAAGTTACCTGTAATGTTTCAGGAGCTCAGGGACTGTAGCTGATCTAGGTGGTGACCACGCATTAGAGAAACTGTTGGGCTTGTCCTGTTTCCCTCATAGAGCACACGGCTGCTCTTAGCAGAGTGATTGCCTAATACATATATAAAGACTTCCTGAAATACTGCCATTTACACAGAATGTATTTGGAGACAATCTGGTTTGCCGCAGCAACGGCTGTTTTCAGGCTCTGTTGCATCATATGAATCTATTAATGTCTTTTAGGCATCAGTTAAGCAGAAGAATCTTCTGCTGGAAAACAAAAACAACAAATATCCTGTCCCTAATTATATAGAGTTTATCATGATCCTATTCCATTTTTAACTGTCGTCTTGGTTCCCTGTAGTTGACAAAATGGGAGGACATGAACAAATGGAAATACATTTGGTTTTATAGTGAGCCAAAGTGGAATTGCCTTTTTTTTACACCGTTGTAATTAACATTTCCTCACAATTAACACTTTTCAAACATTACATTTCCTTTGGGATTAAATTTTCCTCAATCAATAGTGCCTTTGTATAATCTCTACTTATCTTCAGAAGAGATTGTGAAGCCAGCACCGAAAAGTAAACAGAGCTTCTTAAGAGCAGCGTGGCTCTTTAGAAAGACCACGAGTCTAGATTTGAGGAGATCTAGATTCTAGACTAGGCTCTGCTATTAAATAGCTATATGAACTGACATTTAATCTTGAGTCTGTTACCTTATCTAAAATAAGGGACAAATTCTTCTTAAGTCTAGAACTCTAATTCTAAAATGTCAATAAATAATGAACCAAGCCAAGAAATACACATCTGATGTCCACTGATTCCCACTGAAACAAGTCCTTCCACGGGGTGCTAATAAGCTCTTAACACCTTCAGAAGTCAATTGTTGGTATGACGCCTAAGCTGTCATTGTTTATAAATCTGTATGTAAATAATCTATTTTTGAGAAAGTCCTTTTGATTTTTTCAGATGCTGCACATCCATTTTAATAACTTACCTTGTTTCTAGTAATTAATATAATAGGCTTAAAATGGGAATCTAGTGTCCTCTTAATTTTTCAATTAACACTTTCCTACAAATTATCCTATTTTTCTTTGTCCCCAAAAAAGACTGCAGAAAGATTTTTTAATGTTGAATAACGAAAACAAGCAAGGGATCAGACTGAAAAATGTCTGTCCTAAGATATAGTCATTAAGTGTGTTCATAGGCTATTGAGAGAAAATTCTGAATGCTTTCCTTCCCCACGACTCAGTGTGACAATAGCCAGGCAAGCAGGCCCTGAAAATTTTTGCCTTATGTGCCTGGCAAAGCAGATGGAAGCTTCTTTTCTCCAATTTCATAGCTGTGTGTATAATGTTTGATAATTTGACATTTGTTGTTTAATAAATTGTGGTCCCAGAGCCAAAAATGAATGATGCTTTTGTTTTCATTTCTGTTTCTAGTATGAACAACTGCATTATTTCAGTGTCTGTTAATATCAAAAGGACCTTCATCGGCTTCAGTCGTGGAATAATGCATCTAAACCACTGGTGTGTTTACTTCTCAGTCGTGATTTTGTTTTGTGTTTCTTGGTTGAAAGGTTGTCCAGGCAAACACAGTGGATGAACGTACTAACTTTCTGGTGGAAGAGTACTCTACATCCGGTCGCTTGGACAACATCACCCAGGTCATGAGCCTGCACACGCAGTACCTGGAGTCCTTCCTGAGGAGCCAGTTCTACATGCTGCGCATGGACGGCCCCCTCCCTCTACCGCACCGGCACTACATCGCCATCATGGTGCGCTCACTTCCGGTTCCTGTGGTCGCGTGACTTCGTCCTCATTTAGTCCCTCCCCCTGCTGGTAGTACATGTGGTGCAGAGCTAAGTGTCATTTCACGGAAACAATAACTCAAGAAGCTTGTGACCTTTTGGATTCCAGATCCACTGGTTACATCTTGAATGTTGTAACCCACTTAATATACTGAATGTTTCTGATTTAATTATTAGTAAAGTCGTCTCCCATGTTTAATCTCATGATTCAAGATGTTTATAGGGTCGAAAGTAATGTTCCTAGTGTCCCTCAAATTTTCTTTTTACTCCTAATAGTTTTCTTTCAGTATAAAACAGGTTGGTTGTGACTTTTCATTTAGTCATTCTGTACATGAAGAATATCACTAATTTGGCTAAATAATAGCAAAGTATTAACACCAAAGGTAACTCTGTCAGAGAAGAATTCTTAAATAAGTTATACTACTTCGAAGTTTAGTACTTGGTACAAGCTAGTTAACTAGTTAATGTTTGAGAGGGAGAAAATGGTAAATTGGGATGATGGGCAGCAGGAATAAGAAGATAGAAACAGTGCTACAGTTGGACTATTGCTGGAGAAAAGAACAAGATGCAAGTGCAATATATTTGGAGACGTTAGGGGGACATCTGGGCTGGCAGAGCGATCAGAGCCAGCCAGGAGTTAGTTTTTATCAAGTTTAATTTGTTTATGCTCTCACTGAAGTTTTAAACAGCAAAAAAAGGGCTGCTTCCTGTGTTTTATTAAATGATGAACTTGACTAAGATTACTCAGCTTAAGGTTTTGACGACACTAAGGCTGAAAGCCAACTTAGAATGGTCACGGACAAACAGAAATAAGATGTGGAAAATAGAGTAAAACAGTACTATTTAATTGAGGAAACGAGCGGTGAAAAGTCTGTTTTGCATGGATTTACCAGTTTATCAAGGCTGATTCTGGTTTGCCTACGAAAGAAAGGGTCAGTGAGCTTCAGTTTCATCTCAATAGGAGGATGGGCACAGATAAGGCTGATTCACAGTTATTTCAAAGGGAATAAGAAAAATATTCAAACTAGTATATATTCTGAATTGGTACAAGTTAATGAGATTTCATTGTGTTTTAAATAGAATACAGTTGATATCACTTACCATAATGAAATGAACATATACTTCCTTCACATAAATAGAAAATAGGTTCTAGATTGACCCCTACCACTTATGGATGAGGAAGTAATTGGCTTCATGTGACGTTTACTTATATAAATTATCAGCTTTATGTATTAATTCAAGAATCTATGACAACATTTTGATGAAAGTTTTAGGAAGAGCATTCTCTAAGAAAAGAATTAGTAGCTATAAACATGAACTTTAAATGACTTGTCTTAGTAATTGTATAAGACGACGGTACCATGACTGTTTTATCCACCAACTCTTTTTTTGTGTGTTGTAGGCTGCAGCTAGACATCAGTGTTCTTACTTAATAAACATGCATGTGGATGAATTTTTAAAGACAGGAGGTATTGCTGAATGGTTGAATGGTTTGGAATATGTACCACAAAGACTGAAAAATCTTAATGAAATAAACAAGCTGTTAGCACACCGACCCTGGCTGATCACAAAAGAGCACATTCAGGTACTGAGTATTTCTTTAGGGGAGAAAGAAATTTTACTAATGATTCTTAGTAAGAGTTATTTTCAGTTAAGTATTTTGCTTAAGACTTAATTTGAAATACTTGCATGTTAGGAATTTGAAAAATAAATAAAATAGTGTATTAAAATGTATAGATAACAGAAGTCAATGGGTTTAAGTTAAATATTAACGAACACTTCTCTGTAAGTGAAAGTCTTTTCAGTCATGTCCGACTCTTTGTGACCCCATGGACTTATATAGTCCATGGGATTCTCCAGGCCAGAATACTGGAGTGGGTAGCATTTCCCTTCTCCAGTGGATCTTCCCCACCAGGAATTGAACAGGGATCTCCTGCATTGCAGGCAGATTCTTTACCAGCTGAGCTACCAGGGAAGCCCACTTCTCTTTAAGTAATCAGTAATTAGCAAATAGCTATAAGAAAAGTTGATTTCTATTTTCAAGCAGTAGGCAGAACAAAGAAAATGCTTTAGGAGGATAACATATGTAGGTTCTAGTCTTTAACTCTGTTAACTACAAAGTTTGTGACCTTTAGTAAGTTAACTTTTGTGGGCCTTGGTAGTTCACCCTTCTATAAATGAGATGCCTAGATGAAATGAGTTCTAAACTCTTTTGCAGTTCTAACATTTCATAATTTTAAGATTTTGAAAAAATTATTTTGCAAATAAAAGTGATTTGCCAACTGATGTATATATACTTACATGCCTCTAGAGACTAGAACTTAGGTAAGAAAGAGAACTGTGATTGACTGGAACACTTGCCCTTCAAAAGTAGCATCAGTAAAAAGCCTCCAGGATGAGGTTGTTGAATTCATGCTTAGCACCATGCTTGGCACTATTCAGTTAGTAGGAGTCATCAGCTAAATAATTATCAGTAGAAGCCTTAGGTACTTAAAATCCCTTCTTCTAATGCATTAGAAATTTCCTTGGTTTTGTTTTTTCCCTCGTTTTGTTAGTCATTTGCCCAGTTAAACCAAACTTAGCTTTTGTCAGTCTGTATACTGTCAGATTTGTATGATCTGTTAGGGCTTGTTTATAAAATATGAACAAAGCTATAGCATAAAGGTGTTATTTATAGTAGCAAATAAGAAATTTAGAAGCAATTTAAATGTGTAAGGAAATGGAACTGTAGTTCTGGGCTATAATATGCCCACGCTTAATGTAATTAATTGAAGACAGCGGAGTCTCATGAAAATCAAATTTTTCAAAAAGTTTGAAAAGCAGAGAAAAATGGATGTATACTCTGATTATTTAATTATACTTTTAAACGTAAAATAAGATATGTAAAAGTTACATTAAAGTGGTAGAATATGATTGATTTTTCCTTTTTTACCCCCTGAACTTTTGGTATTAAATTTGTATGTAGTTAAATAATGGAGAGTAAAGCAAAAGCAGTTTTTTGGTTTTAGTTTTTAGATGTGAAGTGAGCCAAGTGAAAGTTTTAGATTTGAGAACAGACCCCCATACACACACTGAGAGATAGATTAATAAATAAGGATTGATGAGGAAAACCTTGAATAGATTAATAGCTAGAATTGTAATGATTATTGTGTTTAATGGCTTCACTTATGATTCCAACATTCATCTGGAAAAAGTGAAAGTGGAAGTCTCTCAGTCATGTCCAACACTTTGCAACCCCATGGACTATACAGTCTGTGGAATTCTCCAGGCCAGAATACTGGAGTGGGTAGTCTTCCCCTTCTCCAGCGGATCTTCCCAACCCAAGAATCCAACTAGGGTCTCCTGCATTGCAGATGGATTCTTTCCCAACTGAGCTATCAGGGAAGCCCATTCATCTGGAAGATTCAGTAAAATAGCATGTAAAAAAAGTGCTCTGATATTTTTGTTTTGTTGGGTTATTTTTTTTTAACTTTTTATTTTGTATTGGATTATAGCCAGTTAACATTGCTGTGATAGTTTCAGGTGGATAACAAAGGGACTCAGCCATACATATACACATATGCATTCTCCTTTAAACTCCCCTCCCATCCAGGCTGCATAACATTGAGCAGAGTTACCTGTGCTATACAGGAGGACCTTGTTGGTTATCCATTTTAAATAGAGCAGATTTTTTTTTAATGTCCCTTCAAATGTGAGGTAGTTTTCTACAGTGTCTATCATCTGCTGTAGGTTCTTCCTCTGTCAGAGACGATATCTAAAAGACAATTAAATGTTGACCTACTGAATTAAATATTTATGTTATTTTTAAGGTAGTCTCTACCTTTAAAACCTTCAAATGAATGGTCTTGCTAGAGAAACTTTAATAAAGTTCCTTCTAGCGTCAATGTTCTTGGATTCTCTAAAATACCTTATTAAAATAGCATAATATAGAAAAGTGCTTTGGAAACAGAAACTCCATTATATGTGTAAGGAATTTCAGAGAAGCCACAATGTAATTCTGTTGTTAGTTTTGATAAGGTTAATGTAATATTGTTTGACCAAAGCTGTATCTTTATTATATGAAACAGTTTAAATGGAACTTTTAGTATTATTACTATAAATGGACATGTGAAATTTTATACATTTTTCCATACTTTCTAAAATTGCTTTGTAACATTCTGTGATTTTCACTTTTATTCTTCATTGGCTTTCTCATTTCAGAAACTTGTCAAAACTGGAGAAAATAATTGGTCTCTGCCTGAACTGGTACATGCTGTGGTCCTACTGGCTCATTATCATGCTTTGGCAAGCTTTGTGTTTGGTAGTGGCATCAATCCAGAAAGAGATCCAGAAATCTCCAATGGACTCAGGCTAATACCAGTCAACAATTTCTGTGTGTGTGATCTCGCTAATGACAACAACATAGAGAATGCATCCCTTACAGGCAGCAACTTCGGGGTTCGTTTTCTTAACTGTTTTTCTTTACTGCTTTGCCTTTAAACTTGCTACGTTAAAAACATCTAGAGAAATTATCTGATTAAACAGGATATTATAGGCTTGAAATATTTTGTATAATTTTTTTATTATCCTAAAAATTTAACCTGTTCCTGAAGTTCTGAATTGTCTTAAGGAGGCTTTTAAAGCAATTACAAATCGTAAGGCTTTGTAAGGCTGTCCCAGTTTTAGAAATAAGTGATAAAATAATCTAATATATATCAAATTCTGTTGTATTGGGTTGGCCAAAAAGTTTGTTTGCATTTTTCTGAAAGCTATTATGGGAAAACCTGAATGAACTTTTTGGCTAACCCAGTAGAATTCTAGATTAAATAAATCCATTCATATAAACTTTCTGTGTTTATGGCTGAAGCAGAAACACTATACCTCTGAAAATGTTGGTTTTGCCATATGATTTTCTTTGGAGTTACTGGAAAGCCCACTTAGGAAATTAATGACTGTGCTAGTGCCACTGTACATAAGGTGACATTGGGAGATGGAGACATTTACTAGAACAACTTTTAATATTAATAACACCCAATATTATATTCTCTGGCTCCAGATTGTCGATTCTCTAAGTGAGCTAGAGGCCTTAATGGAAAGAATGAAAAGGCTTCAAGAAGAAAGGGAAGATGAAGAGGCATCTCAGGAAGAAATGACCACTCGCTTTGAGAAGGAGAAGAAAGAAAGTCTTTTTGTGGTCTCTGGAGATACTTTTCATTCATTTCCTCATTCAGGTGCTTTTTCTATTTCACTGTTTTTGCCTTTTGTCTTTGCCTTTGACTTCCCTGGTAGCTCAGATAATAAAGAATCTGCCTGCAATGCAGAAAACCTGGGTTCCATCCCTGGGTCGGGAAGATCCCTGTTGTTCTTAGAACCCTGACTGACCACCTCAGACCACCTTCAATATTTTCCACATGGATAATGGAATGATTCCACTATCACGTTTCTTCTATTTAGTTCTCCTCTACCTGATGCTGATACTGTTGCTTCCCCTCTTGTGTTGCTGCATCTTTGAATATATTTCAGATCCAGCTGAGAGGTACTTCAGCTATGTATGCAGTTCATCCTCTTATCCTGGATAAAATGTTATTCAGAGCAGACCAGCTGCTTATGAAGTTAGATAAGAGTATTTAACCCATCATACTTGTGTGATTTTTTTAATGATAAGTAAAATCCTGTTTCAATAGATGTAATTTGTAAGAAATATCTCTTCCTTTTTTGTGGGTGTGGAGTGTGTGGGAGGATTGTTCTCACACTGCTGGTTTTTTCCAGATTATTTCTAAAGTTACATTGCACTTGCATTTGCATTTCTTTGGAGAAACCTTTGGAATTATATAAAAATGTATTATTCAGGTCATTTTCTTAGGTTGAATTTGGAGGAATTCATCCTGTATTAAAAGTTGGGCTTTTCTGTATCAAAAGACTTCTTTGCTTTAGTCTTTAAAATTCATTTCTTTTCCTAATACTCTGAGAGACTTTGAAATAGGAGGGAAACTTTTCAATTACAACTTAAAAAGATATTGAACACCACAGAGTACATGTTATTAAAATAGCATGGATTCAGTAGGCTTTGAAAGCTTAAACCCTTCCAAGTCATCAATCTACATAACATTTAAAGTAGAGCTCCATAGGTTTAAAAGAGGGCTTCAAAATGACTAGTCATTAGGTCAGTCAGGTTCATAAATCCTGAGGGTAATTGATTTGGCCATGACTGGTTTGTTAATATTAAATATGGCATTGACCAATAGCTCTCAGAAATTTTACCAGGAAGAACAAGATCCCTCTTTTATCATTTCCCCAGTGATTTCTTTTATGAAGGATTTTATTTACCAAATTGAGTATATTTATTAATAATTTCTCAGAACTTCTGACCAGCAGGAAATCCCAAACATAAAGAAGCGTTTCAGTTATTGGTTTGCTATTCATACTACAGACATTTATTGTACTCCACGTAGACTCAGCAGAGTGGTAGGCACTAGTGTTTTCAGGCTAAAGGAGACGTGATTGCTGCCCTCTGCAGGCTCTCATTGCTAGCAGGAGAGAGAGAAATAATTGCAATACAAAGCAGAAAGTGAGGAGTAAATGGAGCCAGTGATGGAGAGGGGGCAGTGTGAACAGAAGGGGTCCTAGGAAAAGACCTCCTCCAGCCGCTTGGGTGTAAGCTAAACCTTAGAGACTTGAGTGCAAGGGAGTCAGGCAGTGGCTCGGGGATGGGGAGTTGGTGGTAAACAGCACACCTGCCTGAGCCAACGCACAGTGGTGAGGAAACAGGATGGTGGGTGCAGGAGCAATTGATTCTGCGTTGTTAGGACGTGACACATGAGGTAGGTATTGTGAACAGGAAGCTGATTCGGTAGATAGAGGCCTTATCATGATGACCTTTCCAGCCTTAAAGATCACGTAACCAGCCATATTTGCGACATGTTGAGTTGTGATGCCTATAAAACCTCCAGTCTGGAAACATCTACTAGTGCCTCTCAGACTTTAATATGCAGGTGAATCACTGAGGAATCTTGTTGAAATGCAGATTTGTGTTCAATCTGTCTGCACCAGGACCTGAGAAGCTACGTTTCATTCATGGCTTCATGTAATGCCCACGCTGCTGGTCTGCACACCACACTTGGAGCAGCCAGGGTTGAATAGGAGAAGGTTTTAAGCCCAAAATAAAGTTTTGGAAGTTATCAGTATATATTTGGGAGTTAAAATCAAAAGAGCTGTTTATAAAAAATCATCCAGAGAAAACAAGTGGGACAAAGGAAAGTAATGAGCCTAGGATAAACCTTCCAGGGAAGCCAATATTTTAAAATGCAAACATTGTATTAAAGTTAGTAGTATGTATTTACTTTTAGACATTAATTTTTGTAAGTATGAAAAATTTGGGTTTGCCTGGTGGCTCAGTGGTAAAGAACCCACCCGCAGTGCAAGAGATGCAGGTTCTTTCCCTGGGTTAGGAAGATCCCCTGGAGAAGGAAATGGCAACTGACTCCAATATTCTTGCCTGGGAAATCCCATGGACAGAGGAGCCTGGCAGCTACAGTCCATGGGGTCACATGGGGTGAAAAATTCTAATATACATCTCTTTATAACTAAAAGTAAGGAGACACAAAATCCAGAAAAAGAGAATAAACTTATTTAGCATACTTTACCTGACATAAATAAAACACTGTATCCCAAACTGCAACCTATACCATTATTTTCAAGTGCACATAGAAAATTTACCAATATCAGCCATATACTGTTAATAAAGCAAGTATCAGCAAATTTTAAGAGGTTTAAACTTTACAGGGTATAACTTTTGACTGTAACAGAAGTAAGCTAGAAATCAGTAAGGAATAACTAGAAGTTTCTCAAATGTTTAGAAACGAAACAGTATACTTCTAAATAGTTCATAGGGAAATAAAAAGTTGCAGTGGAAATTTGAAAATATTTGGAGCTGAATGGCAGTGAAAGATGGCACAGACAGTATTTATTTATTTATTTGTCTCTTTTTGGCCATGCTGGGCAGCTTGCAAGATCTTAGTTCCCTAACCAGGGATTGAACTCAGGTGCCCTGCAGTGGAAGCTCAGAGTCCTAACCAATGGACCACCAGGAAATTCCCTAGACATTGATTTTTTAAAGCTTCTCTAAGACCACTAGAGCTTGAAGGACATAAACGTTTTATTTCTTTTAATTTTTTTGTTTAATTTATTTATTCTTGACTGTGCTGGGTCTTCATTGCTGCACAGGCCTTTTCTCTAGTTGTGGTGAGTGGGGGCTACTCTCTTTTTAAAATTTTCTAAAGATTCATCCATCTTACTACTACTGACTCAAATTCGTTCCTTTATGGCTGAGTAATAATCCATTGTATATGTGTACTACAACTTCTTTGTCTGTCGATCGACATCTAGATTGCTTCCATGTCCTGGCTATTTTAATAGTGCTACTCTCTAGTTGCAGTGCTCAGACTTTTCATTTCTGTGGCTTTTCTTGTTGTAGAACGTGGGCTCTAGGCACACAGGCTTTAGTAATTGCAGCATTCAGTCTTCAGAGCACAGGCTTTTGCTCTGTGTCGTGTGGGATCCTCTTAGACCAGGGATCGAACCTGTACCTCCTTCATTGGCAGGCAGATTCTTCACCACTGAGCTGCTGGGGAAGCCCTTTTCTTATTATTGAAAGTATATTTTATTTTATTTTTTATTTTTTTTCCCATTTATTTTTATTAGTTGGAGGCTAGTTACTTTACAATATTGAAGTGGGTTTTGTCATACATTGACATGAATCAGCCATGGATTTACATGTATTCCCAACCCCGATCCCCCCCTCCCACCTCCCTCTCCACCCGATTCCTCTGGGTCTTCCCAGTGCACCAGGCCCGAGCACTTGTCTCATGCATCCAGCCTGGACTGGTGATCTGTTTCACCATAGATAATATACATGTTTCGATGCTGTTCTGAAAGTATATTTTAGAATGTCAGTCTTTCCCTTCTTGGATGCTTGAGCAAGGACTTTTGCCTTCTAAAGTGAACTTTGACCAGCAAGTCTTAGACCTTGGTGGAAAGTTATATTCTGATTTTAACAAGAGTCTATATCATTTTTAAATTAGGAAATAAATTGTTTTATTCTTTAATCTTCACCATTCCCAGTACTAAATTTTCTGGTCACACAAAGATAAGAGAAAAATGACTCAGTATGTGGCTGAGTTATTTTTGTAGACTTACCGTGTTTTAAAATGGAAATAGAAACTTATTTTTCCCTATAACAAGTTTCTTGGTTTGATCAGTATGATAAAGCATTTCAGATTCCATTTAGAGATTCTAAGAATAGTTTTTCAAGTCTTTTGAAGAAAATGTTTGAAGTTTTCTACAAGGGTGCTATTCTATAGCTTGGTAACAGAGTTGACTAGCATTTATTAGTTTTCTCCTTTTCAAATTAGAATGATGTTCCATTACTGTAACATAGTATTTTCTGTATTTTATTTGTATCCATCTCCTAGGAGCAGAAGAATGCGGATAATATGCAAAGTACTATTTCCTTTGAGTCCAGAGTTTGAAACATTTGTTTAAATAGAATTAAAATTAGAGTTTTAGATTTGTCAGAATATTAATTTTAACTCCTTTTTAAGAAATTTTTAACTTCTTAAGGTAAATTTAGGGGAAAAAAAATGTTTGTATTGGGTCGGCCAAAAAGTTCATTTACATTTTTCTGTAACATCTTACAGAAAATCCCAAGTGAACTTTTTGGCTAAACTAATATTTAGATATTTTAATTTAGTCAATTTTTTGCCTGAATAGCTACAGCTAAAATGTTACAGTTGCCAGTATTTAGTAATGAAATTGTATTCAAAACTTGAGCAAAAGGTATTTTGTGTGAATGTAAGGCATGTAGTCAATATTGTCACTATGGAAATCCTTGGAAAAGCTAAAGTGACAAATGGAAAGAAAGTGCAGTTAATTCATTCTTCTAACTCTGTGCAGTGTTCTTAACACCAGATTGTTCATTATTGTACTTAGATTTTGAGGATGACATGATTATAACATCTGATGTCTCCCGATATATTGAAGACCCTGGTTTTGGATATGAAGACTTTGCCAGACGAGGGGAGGAACATTTACCAACTTTCCGAGCTCAGGTATGAGATGCCTTTAATTGAGAGAAATTGGAGAAAAGATACTGTCATTTTAACTGTGAAATGTTGAATAAGTTGACTCCCAAAGAAACTAATAGATCATTTTGATAGAATCTATAAATATCTTTATTTAACCTACTTTTCAACCTTGTCTAATTTGATCTTCAGTTGATGGATTATTATTTTAGCATCCCCTCTACCTCCAACCCCAAGAAGGCAAAAGGAAACTGCTTTATGTGGTTACTTGCATTATTGCATGGTAGTAGTATCATGTTCATGTTTTGGAGAGAAGCAGGGCGGAAATTGAGTGATATGTTCACATTTATAATAAGAAGGCATTTTTATAAAAAGGCCATATGTCTATAATTATGGACTGAAGGGCCACCTGTTCCCCATCCCTAGATAAGAGCCACAGTAGCGATGTGGTTCATAAAGACAGTGCAGGCGAGATCGAAGACAGACTCCTCTGTGCTTGTTTCAGATGACCTGCTAGCCATCCGTGTCACTGAGCAGGTTTAGTCACGTAGGAAAATTCCAGGGCCTTCTGGGGTCCTTCCAGATGAGGGCGTAGTTTGCACAGTACATCACCACGGGGAGTAGCCAGAGTGTCTCACCAGTGTGCCTCATCCTGGGCCCAGTGAGGAAGGAGCACGGCCCTTCCATCTGCAGACTGATGTGTTGGTAAAGCAATCTTGGTTAAGTGACGAACTTAGAATCCGTGAAAGGATTACAGACTTTGAAATATCCTCCACTTACTTGCTTCAGTGGTTATACTTCACAAAAACATAGACTTTAAATGGAGAGTGACCATTTTGTAATACATTTTATTCTTTTAGGACTATACCTGGGAAAATCATGGGTTCTCCCTGGTGAACAGACTTTATTCTGATATTGGACATCTTCTTGACGAGAAGTTCCGCATGGTCTACAATCTCACCTATAACACTATGGCCACCCATGAGGATGTGGACACAACCATGCTGCGCAGAGCTTTATTTAACTATGTTCACTGTATGTTTGGAATCAGGTATGGTTGTCATGGAGACAGTTGTGTGTGTGCACTAAGTTGTTTCAGTCATGTCCAGCTTTTTGAGATCCCAAGGACTGTAGCCCTCCAGGCTCCTCTGTCCGTGGTATTCTCCAGGCAAGAATACTGGAGTGGGTTGCCATGCCCTTCTCCAGGGGATCTTCCCAACCCAGGGATTGAACCCGCGTCTCTCAGTCTCCTCCATTTGCAGGCAGGTTCTTTACTACCAGCGCCACCTGGAAAGCCATATAGAGACAGTTCTACATGTTTCTAAATGAAAATTCTGACAGGAGTCTTACCTTTATCCTGTTTAAGAGTATATACTTCTGGGGAGAAAATTACATGTGGACCCCTGACTGTGAAAAATTAATTCTGTTTTATAGAAGAGCATTTTTCTTGGTTTAAATGTCTTAATATGCACATATAAATACAGTAGTAAAATTTTACTAAGGAGGGGAAAAACATCAGTAATCACTGGGAACAGTAGAAAAGCTCTCCATTTGAGGATCTCTCCTGGAAGAACTGAACCTTTCAAAAGTATAGATGATATGACATTGTGCAGGCGTGTCAGTCACTTCAGTCGTGACTGACTCTTTGTGAGTCCATGGACTCTAGGCTGCCAGGTTCCCTTGTCCATGGGATTCTCCAGGCAAGAATACTGGAGTGGGATGCCATGCCCTCGTCCAGGGAATCTTCCCGACCCAGGGATCAAACCCGTCTCTCCTGTATCTCCTGCACTGCAGACAGAGTCTTTCCTGCTGAGCCACAGGAGAAGCCCATGATATCCTGTTAGATCACTATAGCAAGTGCTGGTTGGTTGGTTTTTGAAGGTATGGTATAATTTGGGTATAAATGAAACTAAGATAGAGTCTGCCCTCATAAAACTTACATAAGCTCATGTAAGAATACGGAAATGAAGCTGTAAGTCAGAATAAATTAGTGGCACCTAAATTTAGAAGATAAGAATTGAGAGAACTGAGAATGAAGGAGTGAATGAGACTGAGTGGTCTAATCAGGAAAGCTCTTCTTGGAGAACATCCTTTTTGAGCTGGGTTTGAAGACTTCTATGGAGATAGATCTGCCAAAAGAGAAAATCCCCAGTTATGAATACATTCAATTGACTCTGTACTGTATCCTTTCTGATATAGTATCACAAAGCCCTTATGGAATGGAATTAGAATTCTATTTGTTAAGCAAAGTGGTTTCTATAACTTTGACTTAAAAAAAATCCCAAATTTCCTGGAAAAGTCAACTAATATGAAATATTCTGCCTAAAAGATACTATTATGATGGTAAATAGTAGCTCCACTATTTGCCCATTTACTATTCTAGAAAAAATCATCACATTTTAAAACATATTATACCAACCTAATTAAAAATAAACACTAACAGATTTAATTCAATACATGTTATAAATTAATATTATATTCAAAATAATATATTTAAGGCAATAAATAAATATTATGGTGATATTTCTCTGCTGGATGCTACTAAATAAGGCTTATATAAAATCCCAGCATTTTTTTTTTTTAACTAAGTATCATGCTTGGGTTAAAAATAAACTGAAAATACAGAAGGAAAATCCCACAAGCTCCCACCACTACATTTACCCTCATAGCTATTTCTGTGCCCATTTACGCTGTTCTTCTCTCATCTTATGAATGAACTATCTACACTCCTATGCACTAGGGCACAGAATCCCATCTCCTCTCATCTAAAGATCCCTGTTCTAGCAATTCTCCCTTCTCTCTCCTGCATAATTAGGTTTACTCTCTTAATCGGATCTTTCCCATCAATATGTAAACATGCCTTTATTTCTCTCATCATCTCAAAAAACAATCCTTTCTTCATCCTTAATTTCCTCTGGCTACTGCCCCACACCTCTGCTCCCATGCACAGCAGATCGCTTTGAAAACATTCTGTGTATCTCTGTCACCATTCTCTTATCCCCTGTTCCCTTGTGAACCGACTGCAGCATCAGGCTTTCACCCCCACACAGCAGCAAGTCTATGGAACTCCTCTTTCTGAGGTTGCCCTTCGCCTCTCCACAGCTCCTCGCCTCAACCAGTTCTCCGTAGTGTCTTCTTTGCCTACTCAGTAGCATCAGACACAATTGATTATTCCCTCTTCCTTCAGACACTAGGGGCTTACCTGGGGCTCAGACAGTAAAGAATCTGCCTGCCAAGCAGGAGACCTGGGTTCGATCCCTGGGTCGGGAAGATCCCCTCGAGAAAGGGCATGGCTACTCACTCCAGTATTCTTGCTTTGAGAATTCCAGGGACGGAGGAGCCTGGTGGGCTACAGTTCATGGGGTCGCAAAGAGGCAGACACAACTGAGCGACTTTCACTTTCACTGAGACAGTAGACTCCTACCTGAGGGTTTTACACATGCTCCTTCTCCTTCCAGTATCAGCTTAGATGTCAGTCTCTTAGAGAAGCCTTCCTGCCTACTCTATCTAAAATCACAACTCTCCTCCCAGCCCTCGGCTGTATTTTATCTCCATAGCAGTTGTCACCATCTGATATATTATATGGTTTTCTTTTTCATTTTTCTTCTTTCTCCGATAGACTTTAGATTCCATGAGACCAGGGATTTTTGTCTATTTTGTTCATTTGTGTTTCATCAGTGCCTCAAGGAGTACTTGGAAACTACATGGCTTATAGTAGGCATTCAAATATTTATTATTTAAATGAGTTAATGAATGAACTTTTGGGATTTAATTACTAGATAATTATTGTGCCTTGGTATAACTTTAGAAATTTTGATTCTGCCATTCTAAAGCTTGCTATCATATTGCTTATAGGTATGATGACTATGATTACGGAGAAGTTAATCAATTACTTGAACGAAGCCTGAAGGTTTACATTAAGACAGTGACCTGCTACCCTGAGAGGACTACCAAGCGCATGTATGATAGTTACTGGCGTCAGTTCAAACACTCAGAAAAGGTATGTTTCATGACTTATCATAGACATATATTCCATGTAAGGAGTAATGATTATGAAAAATTAAATGTGAAAACATTAATAAATCAGCACCATCAGAGAAGTTGGAAGTGGCATCATTTGGCCATCAGTTGTTTTCTTTTACAATGTTTTAAAATTCAGATTTATTGAATGGTGACTAAATTTTAGTTATGTGTTTTGCCCAGTGTAGTGTCTAAAATAAAAGCCTAGCATTGGCCTTTGACGGATTGGATCTGAAAATTGAATCTGGCCCAGAAGACATATCCATTTAGAGATTTTTCATTCTAGACATTTTACAGTTAACCTATCAGAACAATAGTTCTCATTCCAATTTGGTAATTTAGTGTTTTGACAATATAATGCAGACCTTTGAGCCAAGTATATTATTATATGAGGATTTTTGGGGATTGAAATATCAATATATAGAAAACATTATTTAAGACCTAATAAATGACCGATAGTATAGTATAAGTATGGCCTTAAGTCATGGGTCTATTGACCTTTAAATCCAAGAATCTTCCATTTATACCATAGTTCCTAAGCTTGAGGTAAGAAAACCTTTTTAGAGTCCTAATATTCACTAATTAACTATATGACTTCGATAGAGAATGTTATGACCTCGATCCCTAGCAGTCTTTCTTGAAGTCTTAGAGCCAGTCACACATCAGATAAATGCCCATTTACCTCCAGCATCTCTCCTTGATAGATCTTTATGCTCTGCTTAGGAGTTTGCATTACCGTTTCCCCCTTGACTCAGTGGTATCTAGAATTTCTCCTTACTCATCAATAGATCCAGTGATATATCTAACCTGTAGAAAGATATCAAAATAACTTAAATATATCATACTTCTTTGTAAAAACTTTTGAAGATCTGTGGGTGCTTATTTTAACCTATCGGGTGAGATGTATCCCCCTCAAAAATCCCCCCAGGTGCTTGTTCACAGCTGTATATGAAAGACTCTAGGCAAGCTAAGCATATCTAAGTTGTTGTTGTTCATCCCTTAATCGTGTCTGACTCTTTTCGACCCCGTGGACTGCGGCACTCCAGGCTTCCCTGTCCTTCAGTATCTCCCAGAGTTTGCTCACATTCATGTCCATTGAGTCAGTGATGCCATCCGACCATCTCATCTTCTGTCGCCCCCTTCTCCTCTTGCCCTCAATCTCCTAGCATCAGGGTCAGGTCCAGCACTTCAAAGGCCAATGCTAGACTTTTACTTTACACACCACATTGGACAAAACGCATAACCAAAATTTCGTCACCATTCAATAAACTACCAGATACTAATTTCAGATTGCTTTAAGCTTCAGATTTTCACCTTGGTTTCTCCCATGAACAGGCATACCTCAAAGATATTCTAATTTGGTTCTAGACCACTACAGCAAAGTTAGTATCACAATAAAGCAAGCCACAGGAATTTTTGTTTTCCCAGTGCATGTAAAAGTTGTGTTTATAATACACTGTAGCCTATTAAGTGTATAATAGCATCATGTCTTTAAAAGCAAAGCAGTATAGGTACCTTAATTAAAAAATAGTTTATTGCTAAAAAATGCTAACCATCATTTGAACCTTCAGTGAGTCATAATCTTTTTTGTGGTGGAGGGTTTGAAGTGTTGTGAGGATTACCAGATGTGACAAAGAAGTGAGCAAATGCTGTTGGCAAAATGACGCCAATAGACTTGCTCAATGCAATGCAATCTTCAGTTTGTGAAAAAGAAAGAAAAGCAGTGTCTATGTAGTGCGTTAGCATACTAACACATATATATGGAATTTAGAAAGATGGTAACGATAACCCTATATGCAAAACAGAAAAAGAGACACAGAAATACAGAACAGACTTTTGAACTCTGTGGGAGAATGTGAGGGTGGGATATTTCAAAAGAACAGCATGTATACTATCTATGGTGAAACAGATCACCAGCCCAGGTGGGATGCACGAGACAAGTGCTCGGGCCTGGTGCACTGGGAAGACCCAGAGGAATCGGGTGGAGAGGGAGGTGGGAGGGGGGATCGGGATGGGGAATACGTGTAAATCTATGGCTGATTCATATCAATGTATGACAAAACCCACTGAAATGTTGTGAAGTAATTAGCCTCCAACTAATAAAAAAATAATAATAATAATAAAAAAAAAAAAGCAAAAGCTCAATAAAATTAGGTATGCCTGTAAATAGTAAAAAATGTTTTTAAGAACTTTCCAAGGAATAAGTACAGGCTATAGGAAATGTCAGGCTGGTTTTCAGCCATATAAAATTTTACATCTGGAAGAAAGTATTTTTTGTAGAATTGTAATTTGCAAAAATTATTTTTGTTTTATAACCCAAAGGATTGTCTGGCTTTACAGCTATCCTAAGAAAATTACTGGACTTTTTAAGATTCTCGGGGTCATTTTTACTGCTCACATGTTTTTAATAAACAGTTTTCTTATGAGTAGTACATCATGTGCACACATAGACATGCAGAGGCATGTGTGTTTGTATATGTGTCTGTAATACTGGTGAAATTATAATACCTAATGTTATAATACATTTGTGAATGTCTGATATATGAAATAAAGTTTTCTCAGTTATTTATAATGGTCACTAAATTGGTAACACTTTGATTTCTAGGTTCATGTCAATTTACTTCTAATGGAAGCACGGATGCAAGCTGAGCTTCTCTATGCTCTTCGTGCCATAACTCGGCATTTGACCTGAAGCATCGCCCAGGGAAGATACCATATATGTGTAAAGACCTTTTCACATAGGCTATACATCAGAAGCTGTTTGTGATGTAGCATCAAACATTATTCAATTCTCTAGTGTCAAAGTTTTAGCCGTTTTGGGGGGCGGCTGTAATGTGCAATGATGTGTTTTCTTTTCCTTGATGCTTAACATGACTAACAATTGCAAAAATAATACTGAGGAGCACTACTTGGCATTGTTTGTAGTTGGGTTTTTGGATACTGATCATAAATCATGAACCTGGTTTGTTAATGCTTAACTTCAGTGCTTTGGGGTTTGTGTGTATGTGTATTTTTGTTCTTTCCTTTTTTTTTTAAATAAGGAAAAGCGCTTACAATCTGCTCGAGCAATTGTTTTTCAGATATCAGAATTCAGCAATGAATGACCTCCTCTGGCCATTCTAGAATTTTAAGGTTGTGTCCTACACCTGGTGGAGGAGAAGCATGCGCTGTTGAACTAAGCTGCTCACAGGACACGTATCTGTGTCTCCAGGAGTTTATTTGTCAGGCACTGTTTATTTTTTTTATTTGTTTTTTTTTTTTTTTTTTCTGCTATTGGCGATAACATGAAATGTGATACAGCCATTGTCCATAATTTAATGTGAAATTGATCATGATGAATTCTATAGCATGCTACTGAAATGCCAAATTCAGCTAGTTTCTTTCTCTTCTGAAACAGAAGCTTCCGTTTTCCATATCAGATGTATATATTCAAAGTGGAATTATGCACACTCCTTTCTATCACTGATAGTAATCCTCAGTCATCAGAGTAATCAGTGCTCACAGGACTGCTTACAGTTCATTTAGTTGGCACATATAAACATGTACCCACACAAGACTGACCAAAAATTTTCTTTGCACATTTTTCTTTTCTCATAGTGTTTTCTATATTTCAGTAAGCAGAGGAAGGTTAATATGCCTATATTTTTTTTCCTGTTAGGCTTCTAGAACTTACTTTCCACGGTTTTTCTTACGATAGGTTAAACAGTTGATTATTCAAAGGTAAAAATTGTGTTTCTATGCATTAATGTGATTGAACAACAACAACACAAGAGTGCAATATGTAAAAAAAAAAAAGAGAGAAAAAGACTCAACAAACTTTCCCCCTCTTATGTATGTCACTGCAGAAGTGTCCTTTTACCACAGAGCTATAAAGAAATCTAGTTTAGATTTCTTTATTGCACAAGGCATTTGCCTTCCTGGGGTTGAACAATGTTCCTTTTACAATGCCAAAGCATCCCCATTCCCAGAACAATCTCTTTGGACAACTGGTTTAAAAAAGATCTCAAGTCTTAAGGGAGGAAAAAGCATCCCAAAAGTCACATTTTTGCATTGGTTTATGTTGCTTGATTAGACTATCTTCACAGAGCACAATGTTGTACATTTATAGCTTTAATTTGTATTATGTTAATGAACCAGTGAAGTGCCTAAAGAGATGCTCACAGCTATCCAGTAGGACACGACTGCACTGCTTAAACACTTTTTGGTTAACTAAGGGTGACTTGAATTTTACACAAACATGCTAATTTTTTAAAAAAATCCATTTTTTTCACAGTAAAGAAGATAGTTAAATTTTTCCGTTAGCATTCCCACAAAGATTGCATTTTAGACTTACTTGTTATCTAGGACTTAACTTTTTCTTTCCTCTCATGAAAGAATTGTGGGCTAGTGTTCTGGTCAATCATTTTCCCCTTCCATTTATCATCCTTTTCTGGTACAATCCACTAGGTTGCTTTCTGTTAGGCTTTGTTGTAGGTAAGAAAATAGAAAGATGACTGTACACCTATGAATATAAGGTAGTTCTGCATTTTTAGAGTCCAGGATCTTGTTTGAAATCTTCCATGTGAGGAAAAAAACTGCTAATATTTTTAAAGACAGGGTGGTTTATTTAAAAAGATTATTCAAAGAACTCATGCCAGATCGAGTCTGTTTTGTTTATTGCATATACCATATGTTGATGTTATTCCATATCACATTATATAGATAGGTACTAACTACAAAGAAAGTATTTAGGGGAATGGCAAAATACGAATGACAACATGCATGTCCATTTGACTTCCCTAATATTAGAACTTTCAAGTTGAGGATACCCTTTACTCTTGACATTTTGTTTTCTTAACTAGAATTCTTTCAGTTAATACCCCTATGTTTTTGTGCAGGTGACCTGTATTAGAGGTTGAAAATAATTTATATATTGAAAAGGAGGAAAAATTCTCATAGAACATCAGAAGAGCTTTAAACCAAAAGGGGAAACAAGGTTTAAGTAACTAAAATGGCCACTTAGTTTTTGTTTTTGCATTCCCCGCCCCAGAAATGTAAGTAGTTCAAGTTTGGGTTATGGGAATATTATTAGTGCCTTTACTAGATCTCTCTCCTAGCAAAGTTTCTTTTTAGCTTAGCATAGATGTGTCTTATCGCTAATCAGGAAAATCAGTTGACTTGGAACGATAAACAAAAACAAAACAAGATATTTATGAACCTCACTGAATCAGCCGAGAAAAGCTGACTTTGGAGGTGCCAAAGCGCCTGCCAAGATGCAGCCTGCACGCCTTCCAGGTTGTGAATACCCTTGTACAGGAGTTTGCTGTGAACGTCAGCTACTGCAAACTTGAAATTCTGATGCGGTTTTCCAGGGTGGTATTTTTTCAGAGTATTGAATTTACTATGTAGTAATTTATAGCATAGCTTTTTATATTAAAATGTGATATTTTTTAAAAGAGCTCTCTGGTTCCATTGGTGTCATGATGTGACCATACGATCCGCTAACCTGCCCCTGGGGCTCACATTGTGCCAAATTAAGCTGTGCACGTGTCCGTGAGAAAAACAAAAAGCACATGTGAATGTGAAGTCTCTGACTCCGTTGCTTACTGTTTCCAAATTGGTCTAACAATCCACTGATGTACATGCTTGAAATGGTTCTGTTTACTTTCAAAGTTTGAGTTTTCCCGCTAGAGTTAGAATGCTCAGTTTTCTCGGATCACCTTAAGAAAATCCAAATACTCTTCTCTCTGAAAGTAAATGGTGAACCCAGTCCCTTGACTGTGGGAGTGGCCAGACAGGTGCCTCTTTAAATCCTTCGGATTCGGCTTCCTCAGATGGACTCGTGATAATTAGAGGAAAGCAGGCTTTTGAGATGGGACAACTTGTAACTTTCTTCACCATTTTGAGCTAAGGATATCGTCTCAGTCTCAGGAAGAACCTTTGTCCCATTTCGGGTATTTTTTAAGTAAAAGATGGCTAATGTGGAATCTGGGGCTTGTCTTGGCCTGTAATTATAGCTTTAAACCCAAATAATAACAACACAAGACTCTTAGAATAGAACCCTCAATGTCAGCTCTATATCAAAATCATATTTGAACCAGAGCCCCTATTTTAATTGTGCTATAAAGTCCCTTAAAGATTTCAAATGTTTCTAACACCTAGTTAACATTATTCCTGAGCAACTTTTTTCCCACCTTACAGAGTTTTTAAATCCAAAATCTTAAATTTTTATGCTACAGAAAAATGAAATTATCAACCAGCAGTTAAAAATGTGTACTTAAAAACAGTTCACCATTTTTGTGCAGAGTACATGCCTATATGGTGGTAAGATTCTTTTAAACTCTAAGGGCAGTTCATCAGGGAAAAAAATAAATTTCAGTGCATGTTATAAAAATGATTTGCACTGTGCTAGTAGAATGAGGTTTTCATTTTTGTTTTATGTTACGTTTTAAAGACAATTCTAAATCATTCCTCTGGAAAGCAAGACCTTAAACTCTTTATCTGGGGGGGGCTTTTTCTTCTTTTATGCAAATAGACGGTCTTGCATGGAGTGAAAATTATGCAACTATAATGTTATATAAATAGTATATGAAATTTGCTAATAGTATAATTTAACAGGAAACTGAAAGATATGTGGCTCCTCTATTCAGACTGAGTTTTAAGTTACTTAATTTCATAGTCAGAACCTATTTTAGGTGGCCATCATCATAAACTCTGTTTCCCGATTATATCCGTCTGAAGACTGAGAATCAAATTAGTCTTTCCTTAAAACAGTACTGTAACATGAATGTATTCATCTCAGTCAACAGAACTTCAGTGCCCCCTCCATGTGGAACTTACTTCCATGCTAATTTGGCTTCATCAGTAGTGTCTGCTCAGGTGAGACCTAGAACAAAAACAGCTGGAGTGGAATGGATCGCAGAGGTAGAGGTACCTGTCGAGGCAGAGCCCCGTGAGGAAGGAAGAGTTTTTCAAAGAACACATGGACCATAATAACTCCACTAGTGTGGCTGCCCTCAGCATCACACACCCAGTCTAAAGGAGCCCTTCCTGTTGCAGGAGCTCCTGCCTACATTCAGCCCACCCTTTCCTGCCTGCTCGCTCTTCCTCCCAAGTGCCTCAGCCTCAACCATGCTCACTCTCCTCCCCTCCCCTCAGCCCATCTTGGTGTGAACGCCTTTTCACAAACCAGACATCACCAGCCACCTGCTGATCGTCACCAGCATTTACTTTTCCCAGTTACTTTTTCTCCATTCATGAGGAACACGACTTGTCCCAACTCCCTTGACATCCCTCAATCATCTAGGTATATTTTGGCTCACCTTTGCCCTCGATCCCCTACCAGAAATTCTGCAGCACCACATGTGATTGTGTCCATCCCATACTGTTCTGCCCTTTCCCCGCTGCCGGAATATCTTGTTCTCCTCTACCTCATCCCCAAAGAGCCTATAAACTCAGAGTATCCAACCATTTTCATGGATTCACTCTCTGTTGTTCAGAAGTACTACTTCCATATTTTAAATAAATCATAGAAGAGTTTTGCCTTCTATCAAAGTAGGAATCTTTATATTTATACATGATAAGAAATCGAACTATTTCTACCATGCAGAATTTAGCATTTAGCAGGATTTTAAAATGATTGAAATGCCATCCTAACCTGGATCTATATTAGGTAGTAAATACCTGCATTAGTCCAAGTTATTTGAATGTAAAGTGAAAATTCTCCAGCAGTCCAGACTAATCTGTAACCGATCAGTGGAACAGGAAATTTCTGGCATACACCTGGGTGGTGTTTCTGACATTTGTTTTATGGGTGTCATTTGGGCCTTGAAACTTATTTCCAACAGAAGGACATAGGATAAACGGCGTTTAGGTGGTCCCATTGGCTCACAGAAGCCCACTGGATTTAAAATATAGATAAAATACCACAAAATTGGCTACCTAAGGGTTTGATCAAGCTTCCCGCGTTAGACTAAGCTTGTAACCCCTGTTCCTACCCTGTTTCTCGCTGGGGAAAATGAGCTGTGAGATGAAAAGGGAATGCACTGCCTTCGTAGTCCTTATTCCCCTGGTGGTACTTCCAGGATATCCAGACTATCATCCAGGAACAGGAAGCGCACAGAAGGGAAGAAGCCACAGCGCTTCCAGTCTGGCCAGTGCCTGTTTGGTGCGGTCCGTAGAGGAACACTGTCAGATTTCTAACGCGGGGTGTGTTCATCTGCAGATGGTTGTCTGACCTGAAGTCAAACCCCACCCTGTTTGAAAGTACAGATTAAAATACTATTGTCTGTGGTGGTATCCGGGTGCCTTCCACACCCATTTGTGAACACCCCAACTTGAAAACAGTCCAGTAAATACCTTTAAGGGCCCAGAAATGAATATATGCCTAGTTAAGAAATGAGACTTGAATAAATAGAGCCTGAAGGGATAGTTTTTATTAAATCCTATGGTATAAAATGTTCCTTCTACCTTTAAATTAATTATGAGTGCACCACCATGAGGTCCAGAGTTGAAAAAGAAGGAATATGAGGGTGGTGGGGGTGGGGGGGATGAATACCTGATTCTTTTCAATGCTTGTGGAAATCTTTGAAGTAATGAAATTCATACTATAGAATGGCCATTAGAACAAACAACCTATTTTACAGCTCATAGTACAACATCAAATAGTAGTAAGTCTAACTAGGATAAATGTAATTTTGGGTATACAAATTTGCTAAAGCAGTCTATTTTCTTGCATTTCTCAGTTTAATCTCATAAAAAAAAAAATCAAAAGGAGAGAGAGACTCTCTTGTCTTTAATGCTAAACTATTGTTTATCAATCCTGATTAGCTTAAGTTTATGCATTATGACACCTACTGAATGAAACTGATTATACATCTTCTTAAGTTAATCAGTCTTTACAAATTGTCGACTGACTCCCAAATCTGATAAGGAAGGATCAAAAAGTAGGATCAAGGAAATTCATCAGTTGGGTAACCAAGAAATTTCCTTTGTAACGTTGAGACTTGTTTTCTCCTTCCTCAATTTCACTGATTCTCTAAAATAAAGGGAAAGAGTTCAATGCTACCCTTGTCCACCAAGGGACATCATCCCAACTCTGTACCTAGTGCAGATATTCCCTTTATATGCATATATCTTCCCTGGAAAGAAAATACCATTTTTTCCCTTCCTCTTTTCTCTTTTCACATCTACTCTTGTCAATCAGATAAGGTAGACACAGAAAGCAAACCACAAGCCAGTTTGGCATCTTCTCCATGCTAATAGAATACTCACAGCCACATGCACAGTTGGAGCAAGGTTACACAGAACCCTGTCAGGTCAGCTTGGAACATGGCCTTGCCACTTGGATTCGCTCCTTCAACCCTGAAAATAACTTTCCTGGTCATGGAAGAACTGGATGTATCCTTTAGCTTATGAAATAGGATTTGAACTTGAAATCTCTCTTTTTTAAAACGAACCTGATTTTGCAGGGCAGCTACATCATGAATGTATATATTAAGACTTTGTAGCTGAATTGCACATGAAATCAGATTGCCAACTTCTTATCTTTCAATTTTAGGCATCATTTTATCCTTGAGTTGTGAGTGATATATGTAGCATGCTGTGAAATGTCTGTTATAGTTCTTCACTTCATCAGTATTAACACAGTTATCTCTGCGTTCCTCGGTACTTTTTACTCCATGTAATCAGAAGCTGTGATGTTTTGCCTTCGTGGTCCTGTGCTTTGTTACTGTAATTTTTTTCTTTTTTACGAAGCACGTGACTTTGGACTAATGTGAGGCGGATGACGTGATCTTTAAGACTGCTATATATCTATCAGTCTCTTACTATATAAGGTTTTCAATTAGAATAAGCTTTTATCAAATAGATCATTGATGCAATTTAGGATTCACACAATTTTCAGCGTCAAACGGCGATCTTACATTTATGGTTTCAATTCTGAAGACAACAAACTTGATAAACAGCCACTTTAAACTTGTTCTGGCAAATCAGATCCTGCTGTAGATGTAGTCTAAGTTAGTTAACCATGTAAGACTTTCAACTATTATGCCCTCCACATGAGTCAGCAGTTAAGAAGAGTATAGAACCCATGAAAGCTTTTCGTATGTATAACTAGGTTTTATTTTTCTTATGTTGCTGATTTTACAATTCTGACTAAAGCTGACCTCAATGGATCAGTTTATGTGTAATATTCTAGTGCTTTAATGCCTCTTTTTTTTTTTTTGGAGGGATGGGTAATATTATTTGAACAGCTACAGAAGGAACTGTTGGTGAGTCAAGGCAAACACATTTGAAATAAAGCAACTGTGTATTAACATGTTAACAATTCATAACTGCACTTTTTATGACATTTTGAAAATCTATTTATAGGTACAGAACAATGGGTTTTGTTAAACTGTATCACATTTATACTTGCAGAAATTTATTTCATTGTTATTAGTAGGAATTTTATTGGTTCAATAAAATTGGCAAAACTGAACACTGACTATTTGCTTTTATATATATATATATATTTGATTGAATATTCAAGAGGTATTCTTGTGTAGGTTTTGTTTGTTAATTATTGGATTTGCATTCTGAAAGATATCTGCATTGTTGTAAGAGTCATTTTCCCTCTTATTTCTTCCTGACCCACAGTTTTCTTGTGACATTTATTACAATCACTTAATATTGCATTAATGGAATAGTATAAATTGTGCAAAATATAGTTATTACCTTTGAAACTGTCCATTGTGATCTCAGCAATAGGAAAATTAATTTCTCTATTATCTCTTATTTACCAAAAACAGTAAGGTAGAATGGGGAAAGGGACATTGAACCTGGGGTCAGAGCTTGAATTCAAAGCTTATTGTTTTCCACTTAAGCTTTGTAACCTTAAGTAACTTGATTTCTAGGAACCATGATTTCTGTACCACAATCTGAGGGAGATAATTGCCTTCTTGAGATAGTTGCTTGAGATTGGTGATGTGTAAGAAGGGATTTGAAATACTCAGTACAGTGATGAGGCTGATTGGATGCCTGAGAAAACCCAGAGAATAGTGCTACTGCAAATTGAAATAAGAGTTAGGAAGGAGAGTTTGGGAGGAGGGGGTGAGTATACACTGTAATGAGCTGATAGTAAGACTGTCAGGTAGAAATGTAAGGTAGTCTTTGGGAAAGCTAGAGGGGATGTGCAAAGTCTTTTGTGCAAGGTATTCCAAGGAGAGCCCTAACTTCTCATTTCTCTTAGCTCACTAATTACACAAAAGCTCGTAGCAAAGGCAGGAACTCTCCCTTTGTGCCCCGTGTCCAGCTATACTGCACGCATGCCTGCTAAGCTGTCTCAGTCATGTCCATCTCTTTGTGACCCCAGAGGCTGTAGCCCACCAGGCTTCTCCATCCACAGGATTCTCTAGGCAAGAAGGCTGGGGTGGGTGGCTGTGCCCTCCTCCAGGGGATCTTCCCGACCCAGGATGGAGCCCGCATCTCCTGCCGCTCTTGCATTGGCAGGTGGGTTCTTTACCACTAGCGCCACCTGGGAAGCCCCCAGCTGTTGTGGGAGATCAGCAAAAACCGGCTTCTTGCTGATTAGAGTCTGCCATTTTCAATAATATGTGACCTCTAGGGGAGATAATGGAGAAGGAAATGGCAACCCACGCCAGTCTTCTTGCCTGGGAAATCCCATGGACAGAGCAGCCTGGCGGGCTACAGTCCATAGGGTCACAAAGAGTCAGACACGATTTGGGGACCCAACAGCAGCAGCAGTAGCAGGGGAGATAAAGGACAGAGCATGTCAGACCACACTCAGCCAACAGCTAAATTTCCACTTCTTCCCAATTCAAGATACAGCTTTTTGACCCTAGTTCCCTAGGAACTGATTAATAACTTTGGCCATTTTTAAAAGTAAAATGAAACCCCTTATGTGTGTACTTGGTTTTTTCACATACACGGTCTCATTTAATCCTCATAATAACTTTGTAAAGAACTGATTGTATTTTGCACAAGAGGAAACAGTCTTGAGAGCTTTGCCCAAGAGTTGGCACCTTAGAATCAGCACAGTGGGGAGCTGAACTCCATCTTTCTGACGCCACTTTTACACTGAACTTCACTACCTTAATCCAGCCTAAGTTTCTTGGTTAATGATATAAATGACTATGCTTGCAACATGACATCTTGCTTGAAAAATTAAAGAATAGTTCGTGCTCCCAAACAAAAGTTTAGATAACTTACTTTTCTGGCTAACTTGCAACTTTTTTTTTAATTTTAAAAAATAGATTTTTTTTTTCCCCTCCAGTCCTGAATAAGCCTTTTGATTTAAAAGTTGATAACTTAGGGGGGAGGTTCACCTGTCAGCTTCAAGGTTGGAAGTTTTTCCCAAGAGAACAATAAGCCTGGTCCTAAAGAAGACTTGGGCTTCCCTGTGGCTCAGATAGTAAAGAATCCACCTGCAGTGCAGGAGACCCAGCTGCGATCCCCGGGTCAAGAAGATCCCCTGGAGAAGGGACTGGCTACCGCTCCAGGGTTCTTGCCTGGAGAATTCCATGGACAGAGGAGCCTTGCGAGCTACAGTTCATGTGGTTCCAAAGAGCGACTGCCACTTTTCTTAAAGAAGACCCAGAAAAACTTAAAACTGTGTTGCTTTTTTTTTTTTCAATTTTTAGGACCTTTCTATGTGGTGGTAGTTACCAATGCAAAGGCATAGTTTCTAACTCAGGTAATTCTAACTGTGAATTGAAAGTCAGTCTCAGAAAAATGTCTCTTCTCCCATAATCTCACATACTTGACATGTTTCAAAACACAGGTGAGTCCACACCTTTCCTTAGAACTCTTTTATTTCAATTCACCCATAGAATTCTTTAAAGGGATCTGAGACAAGAATGCTTAATAATCCCTCTTGCACCAGCCTGCTTCTAAAATAAACAAATCCTTCATCCTCTTATCAACATGAAATTCAGGAAGACTCCTGGTTACACTTTTACCACCCACTGACTATTTCCTTTATTTGCTGAGGCATTACTGCCAACTGCTTCACACACACCAGCCACTTCACACACCAACCACCTTACCATCACCATGGCCCATTGCTAACCCCCTCCTGCCCTGTGCTGTGGCCGCCAGCTCCACGCAGGCCGGGGCCAGGTTTTCCCAGAGACAGTGGGAAAGCACCTTTTAGTCTGGCTTCCCGCCCTGGAGCTGCTTTGAGTTCCTGTGGCAGGGTACCAGAGGGGCCGTGTTGTCTTTCAGATGCTCAGTCGTGTCTGACTCTTTGTGACCCCGTGGACTGCAGCACTCCAGTCCTTCACCATGTCCTGGAACCTGTTCAGACTCACGCCCATGGAGTCGGTGATGCCATCCAACCATCTCATCCTCTGTTATCCCCTTCTCCTGCCCTCAATCTTTCCCAGGATCAAGGTCTTTTCCAAGAAGCCGAATCTTCCCATCAGGTGGCCAAAGTACTGGAGCTTCAGCTTCAGCCTCAGTCTTTCCAGTGAATATTCAGGGTTGATTTCCCTTGGGAGTGACTGGTTTGATCTCCTTGGTGTCCAAGGGACTCTCCAGAGTCTTCTCCAGCACCTCCATGCTGATCGAATACATCCACAAGGGTGAGGAATTAGCAGTCAACCCCTGCACAGTGACTAACTGGAGACCAAGGGTGACTCTTTCCTTCTTTCCATCTGCCGGGCCTCAGTTCAGAGACTCAGAGGACCTAGTGTAACTGAGTACCAGTCCCCTCTTTCCTCCTTTGCCTACTTTACTCCCCCTGTCCTCCACTCCTGCCCCTCAAGTTCAAATAAACTTTAATCTCAGACTTTCCTTCCTGGAAGTCCACACCAAGATAAGGCAGTGCAGTGCAGGGGTTTAGGTGGCAGGTCCTAGAATAAATTCAAATTCTAGCTCCACCACGGCAAACCATCTGGCCATGAACAAATCACCAGATCTTATGGTTCCTCCATTTTCTCATCTATAAATGTGGATAACAGGAATAAGAAGGAAGACATAGCCCTTGTCGTTAAAAGCGGGGGGGAGTGTGGGTAAGAGAGGCAACATGACACTACACAGGAAAGAAGAAGATAATAACAGGTAACGTGGTGTAAAAAGAGCCATGACTTATCAAGTTATCATGTATCCTATCTAAACATTAAGAACTTTAAATGCATTATTTTATCAGAATCCCCTTGCAAGTGGGTCTCTTCCCCATTTTAGAGAGTTAAAAATAGAGACAGAGCAAAATGAAGCAACTTGTCTGAGGCCAAACAAGTGGACGGTAGAACTATCCTCAGATTTGTCTGGCTTTAATCACTCATCTTTTCCCTCAATGCCAAATAAAGAGACATGTGGGTGTGAGTGAGTCACCCAGTCATGTCCGACTTTTTGTGACCCCATGGACTGACCCACCAGACTCCCCTGTCCCTGGGATTCTCCAGGCAAGAATACTGGAGTGGATTGCCCTTTACTTGGGAGAATCGTGCATTTTTGTTTGCTGTTAATGGTGACAGTTTTGTTTTTTTTTTTTTCCAGTGGGTTTTGTCATACATTGATATGAATCAGCCATGGATTTACATGTATTCCCAATCCCGATCCCCCCTCCCACCTCCCTCTCCACCCGATTCCTCTGGGTCTTCCCAGTGCACCAGGCCGGAGCACTTGTCTCATGCATCCCACCTGGGCTGGTGATCTGTTTCAATGGTGACAGTTTTTCAAGCAGCCAGTATTGAAAAAGGTGCTGGTAGAATTGCTAAGATTTGGATTTGCAGTGATTGAGGAGCTACACCTTTAGGAAGGGAGGCCAGAGGGAAAAGAGTCCATGGCAACGTGGAGTGTGCATGTGCAGGATCTACATTAGAAGATGGATTTGGAAGCTGTAATTTGGTCAGACTGTGCAGGGTCTGAAAGGTCAGTCTAAAGAGCTTGCATTTATTCATTTGGAAAAGGAGATGGAAGCCATTTTCCATGGGTGTTTAGCACTGGCATAGAATTGTCCCATATTCTGAAACAATAGCATCTCCTTGGCAACCAGAGCCCGACCAGAATTTCAGGGCCGTGTAGAAACAGAAGGGCCTCCCTGGTGGCTTAGCGGTGAAGAATCCGCCTGCAGACCAGGAGATGTAGGTTCTATCCCTGGGTCACGAAGATCCCCTGGAGGATGACGACCCACCCCAGTATTCTTGCCTGGAGAATCCCATGGACAGAGGAGCCTGGTGGGCTATAGTCCATGGGGTCAGAAATACTCAGATATGACTAAAGTGACTGAGCATGCACACATGCACAGAAGCAGGAGCTGCAAGGTGACTGTGATGCCTTCTTTGGGATGTTTTCTGAATACCTTGAGTCATTTCTCAAATGCTTTTGCACATCCCCCTCAGCGATATACTCCAGGCCATGACTGGTGAAGCCTGAGACACTCGAAGCAAACTGTCCGTGTGCACGGCCTTACCCTCCCACCTGTGTGCGCACAGATGCTTCTGATGTCTAGAACCAATGTAAGACGCTTCAGAGCTTGGTGCCTTCTAACCACGTGATGCCTAAGGAGGAGAAGTTTCGGTGATTGGCATGTTCGCGTAAATGGCACCAACAGGTCGTCCCTGTGCCTACCTGCTTTGGAACATGACTTGACAACGTCACTTGTCAAAAGGTATGGTCTGTTTCTCCACCTTCTTGGATGTGGGCTCCTTCGGCGGCTGAGTTGACTGACACTTTGTCAGAAGTGACAACGTACAAGTCACAGGCACAGGTCCTAGGAGGCCTTGCACGTTTCCACTCTCAGAGGATGAGCCACTTGGAGCGAGCTGAATTGCCCCAGTGGTTCTAGCTAAGATGTGAGACAGCCCACCCAAGATTCAGTCAGTTCAGTTCAGTCGCTCAGTCGTGCCCGACTCTGCAACCTCATGAACCGCAGCACGCCAGGCCTCCCTGTCCACCACCAACTCCCGGAGTCCACCCAAACCCATGTCCATCAAGTCGATGATGCCATCCAACCATCTCATCCTCTGTCGTCCCCTTCTCTTCCTGCCCTCAATCTTCCCCAGCATCAGGGTCTTTTCAAATGAGTCAGCTCTTTGCATCAGGTGGCCAAAGTATTGGAGTTTCAGCTTCAGCATCAGTCCTTCCAATGAACACCCAGGACTGATCTTTTAGGATGGACTGGTTGGGTCATACAACAGAGTAATAATTGAAGTCTATGAAAAGAAAAAAAGCAAACCAATCAACAGGAAGACAAGTGGACACAGAAAATAATCATAAATAAGGAACAAGGAAAAGAAATGTTTTTCTCCAGGCTTTTCAATAAAGTTTCCTGCACTACTTTGATTTCTACCTCAAGTGAAGTTTAGGCAAGATTATTAGTTCTCAACCACGCTGCACCTAGAATCACATGAGGACTTTAAAAACACTGATCTCTGAGAACCCCAATCCTACCCTGAGATTCTAGTGGAGTCAGTCTGAGGTGCATGCAAGACATTTGGCTTTGAAAAGTTCTCCTGGTCATTCCAGTGTCCAGCACATTTTGAGAACCAGTGGGCGAAATTAATAACACCTCCTACCAAGCAGACCTCTTCTTAACAGTGGAAAGAACTGCAGCCTGATTTCCAACCTCCAGGCAGAATGGAGAGAAGGGAGCCAGATTAGGGAAAGATGAAAAGGAATTCCCAGCTCCTTCTAAAATCACTCTTTATGGCAGAGTCTTAGAAGTGCTGAGATGGGTGGTGAACATGGGACACAAGTTCACAAGACCCTAGGAAAAGAAGGCAAGTGCCCACGCTTGCTTGTGAGCAGAGCAAGTTTTGCATACTAAAGTCATTCTAGATGTCTCTGTCTCTATATGCAGTGTGTACACTTGAAAGCATGGTATACAAGTCATGTGGTATCTTTGATAATTAACTCTTCTCTCTCTCTCTAACTTTGTGGTAAGAGTGCTTGTCTGGTATTTCAGTATTTATTGAATGCACAGATCCTGTATGACATAAAATAGTCCCATGAAAATAAGGCCTAGGGGAATTCTTTAAAAACATAATGGACTCTGGGGGATTACAAGTTTGAAGAATGGTGTTCAAATCACCTCCCTGTGCTGAAATTTACTGGGAAGCTTCTTAAAAACAGACATTCCTGGAAACCACCCAAACTTACTGAATCAGATGGGAGGTAAGGGGCCAACACAATGTTCCTTTTTACAAGCTCCCTACACAACTTTTATGCACTCTGCACCACAAGAGGCTCCTTTTGAGAATCATCTATCTCTGGGGACACCCCCTCCCTTGGACGACTTTATACACAGAGTTACAGTGTTAAATCCAGTTTGACTGTCTTCAGCCTCTCTGCACGTTCAGTATATGACAGAGAAACCAAAAAAGACTGCATATTAACAAAGCAGCTAATTCCAAGGCCTCCAGAAGAAGCTGTGTCAGAGACGGGTTCTCCACAGTGAAAATGAACCCCCCCACTATAAACTCCAGATACAAACCTCTCCTGAAGGGGAAATTCCTGAAAGCGAAATTCTCGACCAGAAGGCAAAACCACTCTTAATGCTCTTCATTGCCGAATTGCTTTCCAGAAAGGCTGTGCAGCAGAAGAGCCCACCTTGAGAAACTCAACAGTCAAGGCCAACAGAGGAGGCCAGGGAAGGAGGCGGGCAGTAGCTGCCAGAGACTGGACCCATACGCCACGTGCAGAGCCTGTTCTCAATGCCGGCGGCGGGCAACAAACAGGAGCTCCCTGCCCTCAAGACGTTTACAGTCAGGAGCAAGGGGCAGGGAACAGTAAGCAAGAAAATCTTAGTATCATAGCCTAGAAATTGCAATAAACGTTGTCAAGGGAAAGACAGGGAGCAAGAGTGAATTGTGGTCTGGCAGGGTTCTTGGACGAGGTGACGTGTATGCAGGTTAGCTCACTTGCACAGGATGTCAATTTGGGGCATCTGTCTCAGGGCCAAGGTCACCAGATCCTCTGTGATTTCTTAAAGCCTTGGCATTGGCGGAACCAGTGAACAGTGATGAGGGAAGGGTTAGAGAAGGGGAATTCCCGGGTGCCTGCCACTTGCTTCCCCACTAGAGAATGTTCTTTCCTCCCCAGCATCTTCCTTGAGGTTGCTAGGGGCCCAGGGACTAAGTGTCCTCACCTAGTGAGAGTCTCCCCAAAGAACTGTGACCCCGGACACAAAAGCCTGGCCGGCCGCGAATGGGTGGGAGAGACGCTGTCACAGGCCCTGTGCCAAGCAGAAGATGTTTGGGCTCTTGTCTGAGCCTGGAGACCTGATTGATGCCCTGGCCTGCACTGGCCCCTAAGGGAGCCAAGCCCTGGCTCAAAGCTGAGTGCCCCAGAGGGTGTCAGGTACCACTCAGCCCTGCCAAGCAGTCTGCAAAGAAATGCTAACTGGGGTTGCCATGGTGATTTTTGGGCTACAGGCATCAGGGGTCAGATGGCAGGGCCTTGGGGCCTGGCCTTGAGGATACAGCCTGAGAAGGCTGCCTAAAAGACACCCCAACCGAAGGGTGCATTTATTCTCTCAAGGCCCCTGTCAGACTCCTCTACTGGATCTCTTTAATTGAATTTCTTTCAAAGTAAACAGTATAGTATTATTTGTATGTGTGTGTGTTTGCGTATGCTTGGTCGTGTCCTATTCTTTGCAACCCTCTGAACTGTAGCCCACCAGGCTCCTCTGTCCATGGGATTCTCCAGGCAAGAATACTGTAGTGGGTTGCCATTTCCTACTCCAAGGGATCTTTCCCACCCAGGAATCGAACCCATGTCTTTTGCGCCCCCTGCATTGGCAGGCAGATTCTTTACTGCACCACCTGGGAAGCCCCACTCATTCATGTACAATCCATTAACTACACACATGGGAAGCCCTGCTTGAAGGCATCCTCCTTAAACACTGTGAAAAAGCAGAAACTCTCGGGGAAGAGCTTAGACTCTGGGGTCAGACAAACTCAAGTCCAAAGTCCAGCTCCACCATCCGCTGGCTCCACTCTACAGGTTCAGAGATGCTGGGCAGGTTCTGAAACTTTCTTCTGCCTTCCTTCTTGGTTTTACAGAATGGGGGTGATAGAGCCTACTTTGCAGGGGTTTTGTGAGAATTCAGAGAGACAATATCTGTAGAAGACTTTAAAATCATCATAATAATAACAGTGCTAATATTGATTGAGCACTTCAAGTACATCACACGTGGTCACAGGGACTTAACGACCAAATGAATGGAACTGGAGGCCTTTCCCAATCCAGCCTGACCCCATCCAGACTCCTTTTGTGATTTTCACTCCCTCCCCAGGCCAGATACAAGTCCTCGGCTACAGCCCCACCAGCCCCCCTGGCCCTCCTTCCAGCCAGTTCACGCCTCTGACCACGCTCTCCTCTCCCTGGGTTCAGCCAGCATCACCTTGGTCTACCAAACTCCTCCTCACCTTTCCGGGTGCAGCTCAAATGTCACCTGCTCTTTGAAGCCACCCCTGCCGCCTCCAGGCAGTCAGCCACATGCTCCTCCAGGCTCCCACACACTTCCTCCCCACCCTCTGAATGATCATAATAAACACGAGGACCAAGCCCTGGGGGGAAGCACTTTATTTGAGCTCATTCAACCGATGTAGGTATTGCAATGAACCCCATTTTAGGATGCAAAACCTAACGCCCAGAGAAGCTAAGCAACTTGCCCAATGCCACACAGCCCAGCAACAGCCGAGCCAGGACACAGGCCTTCTGACCCAGAGCTGGTGCCGGTAACCACTGCACTATCCCGCTTCTCCCCACAAGCCCATCTCCTCCGGTGGGCAGGGAGGACCAGGGATTGCACCTCGTGCATTTTGGCGACCCCGGGTCCCAGCAGCAGCTGGCATGCAGGCACGTGCAAAGGCCCCTCCTCACCTCCCCCCACCCACCGACAGCAAACCAGAGACTATTTTAGGAAAAAGCACTAATCCAGGAGAACTCACCCATGTGTCCTGTCTCCTTTTCTTTCTGCCCGTGATTAGGAAACTGCTCTGAGTCCTGTCCAAGGGGCCCAGGACTGTCTCTTTGAAGTTAATGAATAATAATGAGCTTCTTCAAGTTTATTGAACTTAAAAAAAAAAAAAACAACAGCTATTTTCCCCCCATGGAGAGGTCTGAAGCCTAATGATAAAACATAGTCTTTGTCATGAGCTCTTTTCCTGTTGAAAGGAAGAGAATTCACAATGTGCAGAAAAAACTAACACAATAACAGTGTAGAGCAACTATATTCCAATTTTTAAAAAGCATATATTAAAAATTAGTAATAACAGAATTCAAAGGCAACCAGGCTTCCAGAAAGTTCCCTGTCAGGGCAGGTCCCAGAGCAAGTCTTAGGAAGGAGCTTGTGAGGAAGCACCACTGGCAACAAAGGCATGCCCCAGCAGCAGCCTGGGTCCCCAGCCCAGCTCAGCACCTCTCAGCCAGCACCAGGTGGGGAGGCCAGGAATCCCGAGGAAAGAACCTTTGAGAAATCTTTGGAGCTAGGAAGACTGGAAGGCTGCCTAGCCAGTGCTTATGCCTTTTTTCTTTTTCCAAGCCTAAATCAGGCGTTTTCCAGGATTCTTGTCCTTTTCCCATTGGAAGCAGGTCATGCCTGGGGCCAGCTGGCCCTTTGCCCCAAGTCACCCACATTCCTCAGGACTTTTTCCTTCTTAGAAACAAAAAGGTGGGGCTTTGTCAAGATGAAACGACATTCCTCTCAAAGCCCCAACTCTGACTCAGTTCAACATCCACAAGAGGAGGGCTTTAAGATGCTCCGGCTAATTTCCTAATAAAGCTAACCTTTTTTGGACTGAGGCCAAAAAGAGAATCAATATCTTTCCAATTCAGGTCCTCATCAGCTCTGTAAAAGATGGATACGTGAGCCAAGGCTTCAACTTGGGCAAGCCTCAAATTAGAAAAATGCTTGAAACTAGAACTAGGAGGGGACGGGGATGTGGTGAGGAAATGCGGGGGTGGGGAAGCACTGGGACCTTGCCTCCAGCCTGCAGTTACTGAGGTCACACGAGTTTGTACCTTCCTGACCCCATTGCTCAGTGTAATCTGAGCACATATTTATATCAAAATGCAATACAGAAATCAGAGGTGGATGTCACAGGGTTGCGGTTCTCGAGCGATTCACCATCCTACAGAGGACAGGAGACCAAACAGAAGCAAAGATCTGTATGTAAAGGTCTTGATATATGGTAGGGGGCCTCTCAAAGTCACTCCCTGGCCTCCTTTGGGCTCTGGATACGATCGCAGGGAGGGTTCCTGGGAGGAGAAGAGCACTTCGACCTTGGAAAGAGAAAGATCACTGGGGATCTGAGTGGCCAGTGGGGCTGGCAGGTTGGAAGACAGCCAGGGGCATGTGATGAGCAAGAAGTAGCTGATGGGGAGGTGAGGGGGGACAGGCGGGGAGGGAGGAAGGGGAGGGCGGAACACATGATCGGGGGCCACCAGGCCAGCCTGGTGGTTCAGCCCAGCCCGGGCTTCAAGAAGCCAGACTCCGATTGTCATGTGTGTGCCTGTGTGCGTGCTGGCTTGCTTTTCCCTTTAATGTTTTATTTAAAATATTTAATGATATTGTGAAACTCTGAATTTGAAAGTCTGGAGTGGGAGAACACCGCTCTTCAGTTTTCAGCTCAGCTCCACAACTATTCCTCCCGCTCATCGCCCAGTGCATCCATGGACGTTCCCTGCCCAGGCCCCAGAGGAGCTTGTGGCCCCCGCCCTCTGGATCCCTGGGAAACTGGACATTTTCAGAATGATGGAAATGGTGTTCAGGACAGTCACCTGCATGTAAAGTTGCCAGATAAAATGTGGACACCCAGTTCAACTTGAGCTTCAGATAAATAGAAACATTTTAATATGTCCCTACAATAAAAATTAATTTTCTTAATTTCAAACTGAACTGAGCATCCTTTTTCGTTTGTTTGTTTTTTGCTTAATCTGGCAACCCTACTCCTATGGCATATATCAAACTAAGGGAGAAAGAAAGGGTGAGACCAAATGCAGAGGCTGAACAGTCCCAGAAAGAGTCAGATAATAATAGCTCCTATACTAAGGCAGATGGCGAGATTGGAGATGAGCGATGTTCTGAAAAAAGAAGGAGCAGATCATTTAGCCTGGTTAAAGATGTGGAGCCAAAGCAGAGAATAATCCATCACAGAAACACAACCGATACTACAGCTCCACGGTAAGCAGATAGGTAGACGAGATGCTCCCAGCCTCAGTTTCCCCATCACCACCTCCTAGCGTGTGGAGAGAAGGAGAGAGATCATGGAAGTGCCTTACAAGGGCTGCACAAACCGCAGTTGTTCCCACAAAGGCCTCAGCCCCGCTCTTCCCCACATCCACCCCCGCTCCAGCCTCGCCACGTCTGTGCAGCCCCCTTCTCCACTTTGCACGCATGCTCGGCTGCTCAGTTGCTCAGCTGTGGTTGACTCTTCGCAACCCCATGAACTGTAGCCCGCTAGGCTCCACTGGCCATGGAATTCTCCAGGCAAGAATACTGGAGTGGTTTGCCATTTCATCCTCCAGGGGATCTTCTTGACCAGGGATTGAACCTGTGTCTCCTGCAGCTCCTGCCTGGCAGGCAGATTCATTACCATTGAACTACCTGGGACGCTCCCAGCTATTCTGAGTACAGAGCAAATGTCCCTTTGTTCCAGCTCCCCCCAACCACTCTTCCATCTGGGTACTGTAGCACTCAGAGTTTCCTGTCCTGGCAAACTCGATGACCTTCCCTCTGCTATTCAGTGAGCCTTGGGTAAATGTGACAAGGCCAGAGACGGGGACACAGACTCACAAGCCAGAAGCTCTGATGGGCCAGGTGGCCATCAGTTCATGACCAAACAGCCTCTGGGTCACATCAAATGTCCTCGAACCTACACCTGGTTCTTCTGAGTTCAGCCACCAGACAGAAACCTGCCCTGCAGATAACAAGGCATAGTGGTCCTGAAACTGACACTCAGGGTCCCACTTTCTGTGACTTGGGGTGGATTCTGAGGCTTTTCCATCTAAACATAAGGTTTCACTTCATTATTTGATGCCCTTTTATTTCTGTTGCCTTTTCCGTTTCTTCATGTTGCACGTTTCTCCATGTTAGGACTAGTGCTGTCCCTGAAAGTGTCTAAACAGCTGCTGAGTTCCACGCGATGGGGCATAAGATGTTCTTGCTTGCTTGGATTTCTTCAAGTCATGTTGCTCCACCTGTAGAAAACTCTGCCTTCCTTACAAGCACCTGCAGACCAGCTTGGGCCAGGACACTGAACCTTTCCTTAGCTTCTGTTGCCACCTGCAGGATCATCTGAGGCAGAGTTCAAGGGCCCTGGATGGCATCACAAAGAGAAAACAAGGGTGGTGTGGAACCTTTGTCAAGAGATTGTCACCAGTTGTCAAGAGATTTCACAAGACACAACCTCATCAGCTCTCTGGAGCTCAGGCTCCAATATTTAATTAGCTGAATGGCTTTGGGCAGTCACTTCTGTGAGTCTATTTCCTCACCTCTGAAACAGTATTTGATATCCAGAAAAACACTTTGATGGTGATTATTGAAGGGTCAAAACTCTTTCATTTATGTGTTTCAGAAGCAAAGACCACATCAGATACAAAGACAGGAAAAAATAAGTTCTCCTAAAAAAAAAGTAAGATCACAATCTTATGGTGGCATCGGTCAAATGCACAGGAGACTCTTCACTGTTGTGACACAGGTATGAACAAAGTGTCATGGGAACTAGGCAGTGGCTAACTCTGTCTGGTACAAGCAGAGAAGGCTTCACGGTAGAGCTGGATTTGGAAAAACACACAGGAGTCCCCCAGAATTCGAAAGACCACACATCAAGAAGTGAAAGAACATTTCAAAGAGAGGGAGCAATGAACCAAAATGCTTTGCCCTAGCTTGCTCTAGAAAGTTCCCAAGAAGTGAATGAACTTTCACACCCTGCAGCCGGCTTGGTAGGAGAGAAGTGTGAGGAGAGAGGATCTGGCCATCTCCAAAGCCAGGAGACGGCCACTCTTGCTGCCCATGGCGAGGCCCTGCTCTGGTCGGAGTCTAGGGTGCCAACGACGAAAAGGACCTCCAAAGATGCAAATAGATCATTCAAGTCAAGGACCGGGAGGTCTGCTTCATGACCTGGCTTCTGCCACCCACTCACCACGTGGCCTTGACTAAGCGCCCCATCCTCTGCAGGCTTCAGTGCTTCTATATGCAAAAGAGGATAAAATACCCACCTCAGTGTGTTGTTGCAAGATGCAAGTAAAATTGGCAATCCAGTGCCTGCACAGACATGCCCAGACACACTAGCCACTGGAGCCACTATCAGAGGTGAGCCTTCAGGAAATCACCACCTCCCCAAACCTACATTCCTCATTCATAAAATGACAGTAACAAATGTTTACCGTGCACGCATCAGGAGTTATTAATAATTGTGAAGACACCATCAAGAGATATAAACCATAAAGTTCATACAAACCTGAGTTACAAAAAAGAGAGACGATGAGGTCCTCAAACCTGTATCTTTAAAATACACGGAGTGCCTACTACTTGTAAGGCATTTTCACTTTCATTACCTCATTTAACTTTTCTCAAGGAAAACCCTATGAAGTGAGTCCCAGGTTTGTGTTCATTTGAGGCGTGATGTCAAGAGTCAGAGAGGCTACCAGTGAACCAGAGAAGTCGCTCAGTCGTGTCCGACTTTTTGTGACACCATGGACTGCAGCCTACCAGGCTCCTTCATCCATGGAATTTTCCAGACAAGAGTACTGGAGTGGGTTGCCATTTCCTTCTTCAGGGGACCTTCTCGGCCCAGGGACATGAGTGTCTGCCTAGCCAACCTTTCCGCTCGCTTTTCTAACAGACACCACACCCTGAATATGTCCAAAATTGAGCTCTACTCCTTTTCTCAACAGTCTTCAAGTCCCAGCGGCAGCTCTATCCTTCCAGCTGCACAGAGTCATCTCCAATTTCCCTCACATCCCACAGGGGGGCGTGCTAAGTTGCTTCAGTCATTTCAACTCTTAGCAACCTTAGGGACTCTGTCCATGGGATTCTCCAGGCAAGAACACTGGGATGAGTTGCCATGTCCTCCTCCAGGGGATCTCCTCCACCCAGGGATCTAACACAGGAGGGTAGGAATCTTTTTTTCTCCTTCTTTGAAAACCACATGCAGAATCTGAGCACTTCTCTTCACCTCTGGCCCTAAAGAAGCTCCCCGGATCACCATCATGGTCCCCATTTTGTTGTTCCTCCCTATTCACAGCCAAGTGCAATCCTTGTAAAGAGCTAAGTACCTACATGCTGAGCAAAACGAATGAATGGCTCTCCACTTCTTTCACATTAAAACTCTTCAAATGTCTACAAAGCCCTGTACAACCGGCCCCCTTCTAACACACACAGTCTAGTTATTATATTTATTGCTTATTGTCTGACTACAAGCTCTGCAAGGGGACATAGATTGGCACATAAGAAGTATGTCTTGAATGGATACCGATGTGCTTAATTGCATAGTGGGCAGTGCAATAAATACGAGGTGCTTCTCTAGAAGGAAATTCATAGGGAAAGAAAGAACTGGAATCCAGTTAAGATCTCATAGCTCCAAGCCCAGAGCTTGTTCCACTAAGGAAGAGAGTGTGCAAGTGAGCGCCTGGGGCAGAGCAGGGGCTCCCACATGCCAACAAAACTGGAAACTGAGGGGATGTCAGGAAGCAGGAAAAGCCTTGGCTCACCCTCTGTCAGAGGCTGCGCAGCCGTCCTGCTCTATCTCTCGGCCCACACCCAAGCGCACCCCGCCACACTCTCTGCCTTCCCAGGCCTGCTTTCCTTTGGCTGGTGAGTCTGTGGCTGCTTCAAACAGAAACAGGGCTCAATGTCAGTCGCCCAGCCGTGTCCAACTCTTTGTGACCCCATGGACTGCAGCCAGCCAGGCTCCTCTGTCCGTGGAATTCTCCAGAATACTGGAGTGGGTAGCCATTTCCGCTCTCCAGGGGTTCTTCTCCATTCAAGGATACAACCTGGGTCTCCCGCATTGCAGGCAGATTTTTTTTTTAACCCTCTGAGCCACCAAGGAAACCCAAAAACAAGAGGCAAGGGGAAGAATAAAAGCACAGTCATCTGGACAGATGGCAGCTCATACTGTGCTAGAGACATGGACGCGCTGGGACCCTCTCCTCTCGGCCTTACTGCAGGTGAGGAAGGCCGGCTCGGGGGAATTTTCTGAGAGACCCCGATGAGGACGGCTGTAAACAGGTGAGACCTCTTCGTGGGCCGGTGGAGAATAGAAACAGGGCTGGGGGTTCTCAAGAACTTGGAATGGGGTTGCCCTCTGCCGGCGACCCTGTGAAATCAGCCCACGGGGGAAGCGTGCCCAGATCGCTTGCAGGAGGGACGGACTGCACGGGAACCCGAGTGCATGTCTTTCAGCGGGGGTGCAGCACAGAGAAGAGGGGGACGGGGACACGGGTCTCGGGAAGGACGCGCCTCACGGGGCTCACGGGAGATCTGGTCACGTGGGGACAGATGGGTTAGAGGAGAGTCCGGGCCCTCTGTCCCATACGTGAGATTCACCCGGCTTCACCGCTCTGGGCTCACCATCTTCCAGCAATTTCGCCGGCTCCCGCCTCCCCGCGGGCTTCGGAGGAGCCGCACCGGCGAGCGTACGCACGGGTGTGGGCGCTGCCTCCCTTTCCCGGCGTCCGGGAATAAAGGATGCTCAGCGCCGGGAGCGCCGCGCGGCCTTTCCAGGCGGGTCCCGGGCGGAGGCCGCGGCGGGTGCGCGCATAGGAGCAAATGAGGGCGAATGAATGAGTGTGAATGTGAAATTGCTCAGTCGTGTCCGACTCTTTGCGACCCCATGGACCGTAGCCCGCCAGGCTCCTCCGTCCATGGGGATTCTCCAGGCAAGAATACTGGGGTGGGTTGCCATGCCTTCGTCCAGGGACTCTTCCCGACCCAGGGATCGAACCCAGGTCTCCCTCATCGCAGGCAGATGCTTTACCGTCTCAGCCAGCAGTGGCGCCCGGGTCCTGGGGCCGCGCTCTGGCCGCCGGCGCGCCCTCCAGGGCTGCTCTCTGTCGCCACCCTGGTCGTCAGCCGGTCCAGGGAGGCCCCGAGGTTCACGCAGAACTGGATGGATGCGAGCGCAACTTTCCGGGAAGAGTCTGAAGCTTCCTTCCCTCTGAGGCCCAAAGGCGCCCAGCCTTGGGAGGGGAGGAAAGACCCTATCCGGCCACCGGGAGGGAACCTGGCTGCCCCGGCTTCGTTCGGTCTACTTCTTTGAGTTCATCCTCCTAACGAGTGTCACCAGAGATGCAGGGAGCGAGGGGGTGGGGGGGTGGCGGGAGCAGCCAGCGGCGCTAGGACACCCAGGGCGTCGCAGGGAAACCGACAGTGTTCATCACTCGTGTTAATCGCTGCAAGCTCGTGTTAACCCTGAAAAGGTTAATCGCCCCTTAATGCCATGGACTGTAGCCCACCGGGCACCTCTGTCCTTGGGATGCTCCAGACAAGAATACTGCAGTGGTTAGCCATTCCCTTGTCCAAAGGATCTTCCCGACCCAGGCATCAAACCCGCTTCTCCCTCATTGCAGGAAGATACTTCACGGTCTGAGCTACCAGGGAGGCCGCCTGGGACAGGATCCCAAACTGGGGCTGTCGCCTTACGACTCGGTCCCCTGAGCTGGCTGAGAGAGCCACCTGGAGGCGGGCGCAGGGGACAGCAATCCCGGGGAAGAAAGAGTCTCTCAAACCTCGGTCCCCTTCTCTTTCGAGCCCCAGCCATAGAAGAGGCGCCTGGAGACAGCGGAGGACCCCCAAACGGAGACCGGGGCGGCGAACCCAGGAGTCCTCCTTCGAGCGGAGACGCTCTTTGCACCAGAAGGAGGCGCGGGGTTTCCCAAAGTGTGTGTGTGTATCTGTGTGTGTGTGTGTGTCTGTGTGTGCGTCTGTGTCTCCTCTGGGAGCATCCGCAGAATTGCCCGCTCTGGGGACCAACCACCGCTCCATCTTCCGACAGTAGAGCTGGGTAAGAGCGGCTTCCCAGGTGGCCCAGTGGTAAAGAATCCGCCAACCAATACAGGAGACGCGGGTTCCATCCCCGGGTCAGGAAAATCCGCTGGAAAAGAGAATGGCAACCCACTCCAGTATTCTTGCCCAGAACATTCTATGAGCAGAGGAGCCTGGCGGGCTACAGTCCATGGGGTCGCAAAGTTCAGCCAAGCCTGAACACCCACGCAGCCGTATGGGTTGTTTATCCGGGTTTCGGGCCTGGGAGTCTGAGCGTCTCTTTTTAGCACCAGAGAAAATGCTCGCGGCTGGGAAAGGTGCGCCGTCTCGGAAGGGAAGGGGCGGGTGGTCACCTGGCCTCCCCCCTGGGGACCTGGGAAGCGGCACTCTGCTGCAAGTAGGGACAACACTCGGTCCCGCTCAAGAAAGGGAGCGGCTTTCCCTCGGTCCCACCCCAAAGGAAAATAAATGGTCTCTGGCACGTTCCTGCATTCCTGATTTTTAACAAAACTATTGTTGGAGGCTGGCCACCGTGTTTGCTCCTGGGCGGGACCAAACCTGCCCTCTCCCAGACCCGCCCCGGCGCGTCCTCCCGGAACAAAGCCTCTGAGTAGCGAGCCTCCTAGCAGAAACTGCCCTCCACACCCAGGGCCCTCCCCTTAGAGAATTCCAAAAACCTTCGCAAGCCTGGCTCCTCCTCGAGGTCTGGACCTGGGAAGAATGCCAAGCATCTTTCCTAACCCTTTGGGCTTACGAACAGCGGAGTGGGTAACCATTCCCTTCTCCAGGGGATCTTCCCCATCCACGGATCCAGCCCGCGTCTTCCACATCTCCTGCTTGGCAGGCAGATTCTTTACCACGGAACCACAGGGGATCTCAAACTCAGTGCTGTTTCAGAGAAACTATATATACATTTTTTTTTCCACCACCAAGGGTTGAAGATGAATGCCATTTTGACACTGACCCTGACATTTGCTTGTCAGGGCTGTTCCATCTGCCTCAGAAATAACATCTCTCCACCCCCTCCTCTGCCCACCTCCTTGATTGCCTGGTAACACTGGTCAGTGTGACTGTTTTGGGGGCCCTCTGTCTTCTCCTTGGGTTCTGAGAGGACAGCTCCTTTTTCTTAGGTGTTCTTCCAGAATGGTCCTTTCCCTCCGGTTCTGACTTGTCCGCCCTCCCCAGTGTTTACACCCATCTCTCAGTGCACTGCCGGGACCCAGGAGCCCCCAGTTCCTCCCCTCCCCACCGGCTTGCAGAAGGACAGATCCCCTGGGGAGCTGTGGGCCGTGGTTAACCATCCATCCTCCTTTCAGGAACTCTGGGCCACATCCACAGGATAGAGTTACTCCCAGTCCCAGGATGACTGCCAAAGGCTCAGGGCAGGGGTGCTGGCTGTGGGGCTGCTAAGGAGCTACAGACTCAAAATAGAGACTGAATGGTCCCTTGGGCGAACAGTGATATGTGAGTGCTGTTTTTTTTAGTGGGAGGCAAAGATGAGATGTTTTCACTCACGTGTGCGTGCTAAGTTGGGTCAGTCATGTCTGACTCTCTGAGACCCTATGGACTGTAGCCTGTCAAGCTCCTCTGTCCATGGGATTCTCCAGGCAAAAGTACTGGAGTGGGTTGCCATTTCCTTCTCCAGGGGATCTTCCCCACGCTGGGATGAAACCAGGGTCTCTTGAGCCTCCTGAAATGGCAGGCAGATGCTTTACCACTTGCGCCACCTGGGAAGCTCTCGTAGCACCACACATTATAAACTTCTCCCAGGTTCCCCCCACCCACCGCCACCCTTTCCTGCATTCTTCTTATATTTACACTGGCTATGGACCACTTCTTGCCAGATGATTCAGTACAGATGGGAAGTTTAATTTATTTGAGGGAGGCCAGTATGCTATCTGGGCACCAACAGTCACCCCCTCCCACCCAAAAAAGAAAAATTAAATCTGCCAAATAAGAACAAAATGCCCAATATTGGGTAACTGATTCATGCAAAATGTGTACCCCCTGATGGACCCTGAATGTTTGGATCAACCAAAAGTAAGGCCAGAGTGATGTATGTGGGATTCATAGACCTCAGTAACTTTGAAGCAGGATGATTAAATGAAAAGAGTGTGTAGGCAAAAACCTGGCTTAGAATTCAGGTTCTGACACAAGCTGTGTGATCTTGGATCAGTTACTCAACCTCTCAGAGTTTCAGATTCCTCTTCTACAAAAATGGAAATAATTCTTTATTTTGGCAGGGTTATTGGGCTTCCCAGATGGCGCAGTGGTGAAGAATCTGCCTGCCAATGTAGGAGATGCAAGAGATGCGGGTTTGATTCCTGAATTGGGAAGATCCCCTGGAGGAGGAAATGGCAACCCACTCCAGTACTCTTGCCTGGAAAATCCCATGGATGGAGGAGCCTGGCTGGTAGGATACAGTCAGTCCATGGGGTCACAAAGAGTCGGACATGACTGAGCGTGCACGCACTATTGTGCAGAGTAAATAAAATAAACATGAAATGAAATCCTTTGAAAGTTCTTATCCTACAGAAATGTTCATTTCATTGTTGAAAATTCTTTTAGAACTGAAGCCAAAAATGACTTCTGTGATCACATGTTTAGAACCTCTGGAAAGACAGGCCATCAGAGGTCTCAGGGCACCACAAGCCGGATCGGCTTACTTGCAGAGAAAGAAGGCAGAGTGAAGTCTGGGCTTCAAGGACTTACTTCCCTCTCGGTTTCCGGTTTGGATGCACAGGCAGGAAGCATGGTGTTCTGGCAGCATGAGTATGTTTTGGCAACATTTTGAAAATTGTCCCCCTTTTCTGATCAACATGCCCAACTCTAGTCTCTTCCCTTGCCTCCTCCCTTCAGTCCTTTCTCCTCTCTCCATTTCTTCCCACATGTATGAGATCTCGATTAGTCCTTTTGAATCTCAATTTCCTCCTTTGAAAAGTTTGTAATGAGTAGTTCAAAGACCTAAATATAAGGCCAGACACTACAAAACTCTTAGAAGAAAACATAGGCAGAACACTCTGACATAAATCACAACAATATCATTTTTGATCCACCTCCTAGAATAATGAAGATAAAGACAAAAATAAATAAATAGGACCTAATTAAACTTAAAAGTTTCTGGACAGCAAAGGAAATCATAAAACAAAGACAACCCATTGAATGGGAGAAAATATTTGCAAACAAAGTGACTAACAAGTGATTAATCTCAAAAATATACAAAGAGCTCATGCAACTCTGTGTCAATGAAACAAACAATGCAATAAAAAACCGGGCAGATCTAAGTAGACATTCCTCTAAAGAAGACAGATGGCCAAAAACACATGAAAAGATGCTGAGTGTTACTTATTATCAGATAAATGCAAATCAAAACTACAATGAAGTATCACTTCACACAAGTTGGAATGACCATCTTCCAAAAAAGTCTATAAATATTAAATGCCGGAGAGGGTGTGGAGAAAAGGGAAAATTCCTACACTGTTGGTGGGGAGTAAAATTGTGCAGCTACTGTGGAGAACAGTATGGAGGTTCCTTTAAAAACTAAGAATAGAACTACCATATGATCCAGCAGGAGAAGGAAATGGCAACCAACTCCAGGATTCTTGCCTGGAGAATCCCATGGACAGAGGAGCCTGGCAGCTACAGTTCATGGGGTCACAAAGAGTCAGACACAACTGAGCGACTAATACACACACACACACACACACACACACACGATCCAGCAATCCCACTCTTGAGCATACATCCAGAGAAAATAATAATTCAAAAAGGTACATGCACCCCAGCATTCATTGCAGCAGTATTTACAATAGCCAGGACATGGAAGCAACCTAAATGTCCATCTACAAAGGAATGGATAAAGAAAATATGGTACATATATACAGTGGAAAAATACTCAGCCATAAAAAAGAATGAAATGATGCCATTTACAGTGACATGGATGGACCTAGAGATTATCACATTAAGTGAAGTAAGACAGAGAAAACAAATATCATATGATATCACTTTATATTTGGAATCTAAAAAAAATGGTACAAGTGAACCTATTTACGAAACAGAAATAGAGTCACAAATGTGGAAAACAAGCTTATGGCTTCTAAGGGGGACAGTGAGGAGAGGGAGAAATCGGGAAAGTGTGATTGACAGGCACTCACGCTATTATATGTTAATATAAAGTAGATAACTAATAAAGACCTACTGCACAGCACAGGCCATGATCTTTAATGGCATAAAATGGAGAATAATCTTAAAAAGAGTGAATATATGCATATGCATAACTGAGTCCCTTTGTGACCCCGTGGACTGTAGCACCCAGTCTCCTCTGTCCTCCGCTATCTCCCAGAGTTTTTAAAGCAACTATACTCCATGAACAATGTTTTAAAAAAGAGTAGCTCCCATGGTTGTAATAAGGGTTAAGGGCTTCCCTGGTGACTCAGTGGTAAAGAAGCTACCTGCCAATGGAGGAATCCCCTGGGTTCGATCCCTGGGTCAGGAAGATGCCCTGGAGAAGGAAATAGCAACCCACTCCAGTATTCTTGCCTGGGAAATCCCATGAACAGAGGAGCTGGCAGGCCATAGGTCATTGGGTTGTAAAAGAGCCAGACACAATTTAGCGACTAAATAGCAACAATAAGGATTAAATGAGATACCATATATTTGATAAACCATCCTATTTCCCTCAAGTTGTCTCATTTTTCCTCTCCCCTCTTGACCTCTGACCTCCCCACTCTCCTCTTCCCCTTTCCCATGGAGACTGAAGGCAAGGCTGGATCAGACAGAGGATGGGAAAGATGCGGTTCCTTTCTTCCATCCCAACCTCATAAGTGGCGGCCTTTAAAGATGCCTCTCTTTGTGACTGGCTGTTAATCTCTTATCAGCCAGCCATCTCCCAGCACTGGCCTCTCTGATGAACGTCTCCTGAATTATTTACTTTTAGGAATTCCTCAGTGGGTGTGTATCACCACTTGGAATCCTCCAGTGAATAAATTCAATACTGTAAGTTGATTCAATGTGGGGCCATGCCTAAACTCAACAACATTAAAAATGTAGCAGCCTGCCCTGAGGGTTCCTTGGACAGGTTACAGGGAGGAACTTGGAGTGTTCATCTCAGCACTTTGTTTGGGCTTAGAGACCTGGCTTCTCATTTTCAGGAGGGTCCTGAGTATTCTAGAGTCCTGAAGGGAAGACTTTCCTGGCCTGGAGCTAGGGTAGGCTGCCCTTACCCCTGTGGACCCTCCCCTCTGCCAGGTGCCTCCCTAGACAGTTCCGTCTGGTTTCACCACTGATGCATTTGCTTATTCTGCAACCATTTACCACGATGCCAGCCATGGGGGATGGGGGGTAATAAAGGTCCCGACCCCTTCCCTCTAGCGGAGATGACTCTGAAGGGCCTGCTGCGTTCTCTTCTCTGACCGCATCACAGCCCGCCTTCTCCTGTGCCTGGACCTGTGTCTGCACCTTTGCTCACAGCTGTGATCCCTGAGCACTCCTGAGCTAACTTCCTTCCCACTCATCTCATCTCGGAGCCTGCTCCCTGGGTGCTGTACTGCGTGGGAAGCATATAGAAAGTGCACTGGGAACATCTGTGTTTAAACCCTGCCTCTGTCACAGAGTGGCCGTGTGACCTTAGGCACATTATTTAACCTCCCAAAATTTCATTTTTAATCTGAGAGAAAAAGATTATTGTGAGAATTAATTGCATTTATATAGAGTGTGTAAGAACCTGGGTCACTGAAGCCACTCAACAAATGTTAGTCCTTCTTTCAATAGTATTCCTCAAATATAACATCCCAAAGCCCACTAGAACTATATTTCTAATTGACTATATTTCTAGTTTATAAATTTTTACTAGAATTTATGTTTTTATATTTTTTAAAATGATACCGCATTTTTGAGAGGGGTGACTCTTTCATTATCGAAGTTTTAGAACACTGTCCTAGGTAAAGCACCATGGTAAAGAAGTGGATCCCACTCCTGGGCATAGACCCTGTGTGTGTTAGTTGCTCAGTCATGCCCGACTCTATGTGACCCCATGGACTGCAGCCCACCAGGCTCCTCTGTCTATGCAATTCTCCAGGCAAAAATAGTGGAGTGGATTGCCATTCCCTTCTCCAATATACCATGAGAAAACCATAATTCAAAAGGACTCATGTATCCTAATGTTCATAGCAGCACTGTTTACAATAGCCAGGACGTGGAGGCAACCTAAAGGTCCACGGAGAGATGAATGGATAAAGATGTGGTGCATGTATACAATGGAATATTACTCAGACATAAAAAGGAACACAATTGAGTTGGGTCATTTGTGGAGAAATGTATGAACATAGAGTCTGTCATTTAGAGTGAAGTAAGTCAAAAAGAGAAAAGCAAATATTGTATATTAATGCATATATGTAGAATCTAGAAAAATGGTACAGATGAACCTATTTTCAGGGCAGGAATTCTCCAAGCCAGAATACTGGAGTGGGTAGCCTTTCCCTTCTCTAGAGGATCTTCCCAACCCAGGGATCAAGCCCAGGTCTTCCACAGTGAAGGCACATTCTTTACCAGCTGAGCCACAAGGGAAGCTCAGGAATATTGGAGTGAGTAACCTATCCCTTCTCCAGTCAATCTTCCCCACCCAGGAATCAAACTGGGGTCTCCTGCACTGCAGGCAGATTCTTTACCAACTGATCTATCAGGGAAGCCCCATGGCCATTCAGGTATGACCTAAATCAAATCCCTTACAATTATACAATTGAAGCGACAAATAGATTCAAGGGATTAGATCTGCTAGACAGAGTGCCTGAAGAACTATGGATGGAGGTTTGTGACATTGTACAGGAGGCAGTGATCAAAACCATCCCCAAGAAAAAGAAATGCAAAAAGTCAAAATAGCTGTCTGAGGAGGCCTTACAAATAGCTGAGAAAAGAAGAGAAGCTAAAGGCAAAGGAGAAAAGGAAAGATATAGCCATCAGAATGCAGAGTTCCAAAGAATAGCAAGGAGAGATAAAGCCTTCCTCAGTGATCAATGCAAAGATATAAAGGAACAGAATAGATGGAAAACCCTAGAGATATCTTCAAGAAAATTAGCGATACCAAGGGAACATTTCATGCAAAGATGAGCACAATAAAGGACAGAAAGCATATGGACCTAATAGAAGCAAAAGATATTAGGAACAGGTGGCAAGAATACACAGAAGAACTACACAAAAAAAGATCTTCATGACCCAGATAACCACAATGATGTGATCACTCACCTAGAGCCAGACATCCTGGAATGCGAAGTCAAGTTGGCCTTAGGAAGCATCACTATGAACAAAGCTAGTGGATGTGATGGAATTCCAGTTGAGCTATTTCAAATCCTGAAAGATGATGCTGTGAAAGTGCTGCACCCAATATGCCAGCGAATTTGGAAAACTCAGCAGTGGCCACAGGACTGGAAAAGGTCAGTTTTCATTCCAATCCCAAAGAAAGGCAATGGCAAAGAATGTTCAAACTACCACACAATTGCATTCATCTCACATGCTAGCAAAGTAATGCTCAAAATTCTCCAAGCCAGGCTTCAACAGTACATGAACTGAGAACTTCCAGATGTTGAAGCTGGATTTATAAAAGGCAGAGGAACCAGAGAACAAATTGCCAACATCTGTTGTATCATAGAAAAAGCAAGAGAGTTCCAGAAAAACACCTACTTCTGCTTCATTGACTACACTAAATCCTTTGACAGTGTGGATCACAACAAACTGTCAAAATCTCTTCAAGAGATGGGAATATCAGACCACCTGACCTGCCTCCTGAGAAATCTGTGTGTAGGTCAAGAAGCAATGGTTAGAACGGGACATGGAACAACAGACCTGTTCCAAATTGGGAAAGGAGTATGTCAAGGCTGTATATTGCACCCTGCTTATTTAACTTATATGCAGAGTACATATGTGAAATGCTGGGCTGGATGAAGCACAAACTGAAATCAAGATTGCCAGGAGAAATATCAATAACCTCAGATATGCAAATGACACCACCCTCATGGCAGAAGGTGAAGAGAAACTAAACAGCCTTTGATGAAAGTGAAAGAGGAGAGTAAAGAAGCTGACTTAAAACTCAACATTCAGAAAATGAAGATCAAGTCATCTGGTCCCATCCCTTCATGGAAAATAGATGGAGAACAATGAAATTAATGAAAGACTTTATTTTCTTGGGCTTCAAAATCACTGCAGATGGTGACTGCAGCCATGAAATTAAAAGACGCTTGCTCCTTGGAAGAAAAGTTATGGCAAAACATAGACAACGTATTAAAACATAGATACATTACTTTGCCAACAAAGATCTGTATAGTCAAAGCTATGGTTTTTCCAGTAGTCCATTTTCCCAACGAATGTGAGAGTTGGACCATCAAAAAGTTGAATGCCAAAGCATTGATGCTTTTGAGGTGTGGTATTGGAGAAGACTCTTGAGAGTCCTTTGGAATGCCAGGAGATCGAGCCAATCAATTCTAAAGGAAATCAATCCTGAATATTTATTAGAAGGATTGATGCTGAAGCTGAAGCTCCAACACTTTGGCCACCTGATGGGAAAAGCTGACTCATTAGAAAAGATCCTGATGTAGGGAAAGATGGAAGGCAGAAGGAGAAGGGGACGACAGAGGATGAGATGGCTGGATGGCATCACCGACTCGATGGACGTGAGTTTGAGCAAGCTCAGGGAGATGGTGATGGACAGGGAGGCCTGGCGTGCTGCAGTCCATGGGGTCACAAAGAGTCAGACATGACTGAGTCACTGATTAACAATAACAAAGGGCAGATAATATCTTTCTTAAATTCCTACAACAGTGTTGACCACCCCCGTTGCTCTTCTGAAATGATCTTGCCATCAAAAGATGAGGTCTACTTCTTATCCCCTGGCCTCCAGGCTGGCCTCAGTGACTTGCTGGACCATGAGAATATGAAAAGAACCAATTTCTAGGACTTCCAAGGCTAGAGCATATGGGAGTAAGTCATTACATCTGGGTCTCCTATAATGTGCCCTGTAGGAACCCAGCCAGCATACTGTGAGAAGCCCAAGCCCTCAGCGAGATCATGACATAGGCATCTGCTCACCATGTCCCAGCCAACAGCCAGCATCCCTGCCAGCCAAGTTAATGAGCCATCTTGGGTGTCCAGCCCCACTGGACCTTCAAATGCATGTGGTCTCACTCAACATCTGACTGTGATCCCCTCACCCCCAAATGGAATGACCCCACTGAGCCCAGTCAACCCATAAACCATGATGGATAATGATAAACTGTTGTTTAAATTATGGGACAGTTTGTTATATGGCAACAAAGCCCTGTCTCCTAGGGCTGTTGTGAAAAGTAAATGAGGTAATGCAAATTGATTAGCACAGTGATTGTTAAAGGATTCCTACACTTACAGAAAAGGTAAGCTGATTGACATGGAGAGCTAAAACACAGGTACAAATGAACTCAATCCTAGGTAGGCATCATCTGAGTCAATATTTAGTGGGCACCTGCCACATCCCGGGCCCTCTCTATAAGCAGAGAATCTCGGAGTAGGAAGGAATCTTCTAGCTCCGCCTCCCACTGAGTGGGACATTCCTTCTTGAATGTTTGCGTAACCCAACATTCATTAACCCCTGGTCCTGGCCAGGAAGGGCGGTGGATGGTAACGCTGGCAAGTCGGGCAGAGATACTAAACGCTCAGTGCAGGGCCAGAAGCAAACACGTGGGCAGTTCATGCACGGGGTACCACCCGCAGAGATGCGGGATGCATTCCCCGCGTTGGTCGCATCTCCCTGTGTGCTGGCTCTGGCTGCTGTATTCTGTGTGTGTCAGTCTGTAGTTTGAACAGCAGTTCTCAGACTCTTTACCTTCTTGCCTCATACCCTGAGGTCGACTATTTACACACCCACTCACCCACCTCTGCACACGCTGACACTCAAGGAAGGAAGGGCTTGCCTGGCACTTGAACACCAGTGCCAGGGTCTTGTTCGTTGCTGGGGCCCCAGCTCCTAGAGCAACCAGGAAAGAAGGAAGAGGAGGGAGGAAGGGGAGGAGAAGGAAGGGGAGAAAATAAAACAAAGTCAAAACAAACCAAAATGTATCCTGTTATGTGTGGGTTCAGAAACATGCCAAAAATTCCTTTAATTCAAGCTCATTTCAAGCAAGAATGTCAGGGAGACTCACCAGTATGAGCTGCTTTCCCAGGCTTCACAAGTGCGTCTACGTTTTTAACAGGCTGGGGTTTTAACAGTCAGCTGAAACCTGTTTTCGAAAACTCTGAAAAAGTTCCCTTTGAGTTCATTCCAACAAGGTAGTTAATAGCTGCTGCAGTGTATGAGCTGTCACTGTTTCCCACACATAGCCCTGTTTTACGGCTTCTTAAAATTATCTTTAGACAATGCTTTACCAGCCAGAAACTTTACACAAATACGCGGGTTAGAATTTGTTTTAAATTATAAAAAAAAAAAAATAACACAAGTTCTGTGTCACAGCTGAGGATGTTGCTGTCTCTTGAGAAACAGGAAGAGAACACTGTATACCAACCAGGGCAGAGCGCACAGCCGCCTGATTGGGCTTTCTCTTCCCAGCCTAACTCACCTGCTGAGAGCCCCACCCACACCTCACAGGTATGGGGAACCCATAACCCTGGGCATGAATACACCCGCAGACCAATGAAGCAGTTTGTTTCACTGCTTTATAGTTTCCGTTCATCCTAAGTCAGACTCCTTCTCCTGCTCATTATCTCCCTTCTTAGTTGGAACTGTTATTACTTGTTTGCTTGTATTGTGTCTCTGCATGACTGCAATTCTATTTTACATAAAACATACCACAGGCCCCTTTTACTTAGCAGCTTATTCTATTTTTGTTGCTACAGTGTATTCATATCCTGGTGGGAGTTATGGGGGTGTTAGAATCTGTATCCTCAGCTCTGTTGATAATGCAGTCTCCTCCACAAAAAATCACCAAAACTTTCCTATAGAGGAAAACACAGGAAATCAGAAGAGAATGAAAGTTTGGGGTGAGGGGAGGGCAGAACTTCTCATTAGGAAGAAGGATAGGAATGTTTCCTCCTTCAGAGAGCAGTGAGGACTTCCTGGTTGGAGAGCTGGGAATTGCTTTGTAGTCTGAGGTCAATGAGATCCCCTCTAAGAGGCTGGGGTGACCCACAGAAGCCCAGGATAAACCCCAAAAGTTGATGGACCTCCAGGATCTTGGAGTGCACTGCAGGAATCGGTGGATGGATTTTGGGGCCTGGGTGTGAACCCTCGCGGATGAAGGATGCACCCAGGCCCTGGGAAGAGATCCCAGAAGTTGGCAGTGAATTCCTGATGCCAAGGTTGGATCCAGGGAGCTGCAGCAGTGATGGAGAAGTCCGGTGGTGCCAGGGAGCATGGGTGCAGCGATGGCCAAGAGGGAAACCTGTTTATCAGCAGAAGCAGGGCCCCTTCACACCAGGAGGTCCAACGGTGGCTCCTCCCTCTTAAAGGGGGAGTAGAAGGAAAATAGCTCCAGAGTGTCCAAAACTTGCCTAGTCCTTCTCTCTCTGCTCAACACCGTGAAGGTGATGGTCTTCTGAGACCTTATCAGTGGGTACTTTTGGTACCCTTCTGGGGGTTCAATCCTCTGTTCCTTAGCAAAATGAAGCAATGACCGAGTATGGTGCCCTTGGCAAGCTCTAGATAGTCAATCTGGAAGAGGCGACTGCAACACCATTAAACTTCTCTGTGTGGTTATTTTATAGCCCAAAGTGCGGATTTTCATTAACTTCTTCATCACCTTGACCTTGTTCAGCACTAGCTGAGCTGCAGATCTCTTGGCTAATCTCTGTACCAACTTGCTTTGCTTTTTTCCTGCTATACTAGGTAACTCACCTTTTTGTTATAAAGGGTCTGATCGAGTTTGCATTCATATGAGCCCAAGTTATTGTTCACCAAATGTGGAACTTGTTTAATGTCAATGCTGTTTATAGCCAACTTCCAGATACATTCTCTGTGCTGCTGGTTGCTCTCTAAGGAGGAGGACAGCTCCAAATTCCGGTTTTGAGTCTAGCTCCTCACTGATGCCAGAAGTGCAAGTTGAGGGCCTTTGTGATTATTTTCTCTAATAAGTGTGCATTTGTTTAATTAAGAAAAGTGAAAGAGAGAAAACCCCTAACCATAACAAATTCTAGATGTCCTGTTGAGAAACCAGTGTTTCCTCTATACTGAAGTATCTCAAAAGCTGAGGGTGCCCCTCGTTGGAGCTCCAGCCTGTAGAAGAACTAGATTTCCAAGAAGTTGCTGCTGTTTCCAAAGATCCCTGATTGCTGGCTGAGGCAGATGTAGCAGCTGTGTGTCTACACCCCTATGACCATACCTTCTGCCACAAGAGTTACATATCCTCAACACACATCACCCTTATGGAAGAAAGTGAAGAAGAACTAAAGAGCCTCTTGATGAAAGTGAAAGAGGAGAGTGAAACAGTTGGCTTAAAACTCAACATTCAAAAAGCTAAGATCAATGCATCTGCCCATCACTGCATGGCAAATAGATGGGGAAACAATGGAAACGGTGACAGGGTTTATTTTGGGGGCTCCAGACTCACTGCAGATGGTGATTGCAGCCATGAAATTAAAAGACGCTTGCCCCATGGAAGAAAAGCTATGACCAACCTAGACAGCATATTAAAAAGCAGAGACATTACCTTGCCAACAGAAGTCTTTCTAGTCAAAGCTATGGTTTTTCCAGTGGTCATGTATGGATGTTAGAGTTGAACTGTGAAGAAAGCTGAGCACTGAAGAATTGATGCTTTTGAACTGTGGTGTTAGAGAAGACTCTTGAGAGTCCCCTGGACTGCAAGGAGATTCAGCCAGTCCATCCTAAAGGAAAAAAGTCCTGAATAATCATTGGAAGGACTGATGCTGAAGCTGAAACTCCAATACTATGGCCACCTGATGTGAAGAACTGACTCATTTGAAAAGACCCTGATGCTGGGAAAGATTGAAGGCAGAAGGAGAAGGGGACAACAGAGGATGAGATGGTTGGATGGCATCACTGACTCAAAAGACATGAGTTTGGGTAAACCCCAGGAGTTGGTGATGGACAGGGAGGCCTGGCGTGCTGCAGTCCATGGGGTCACAAAGAGTCGGACACAACTGAGTGACTGAACTGAACTGAACACTCTCCTTACCACCAACTTCTTCTACTACCTTCTTGCTTGTTGCTATTGTTGTTTAGTTGCTAAGTTATGTCCAACTCTTTGCAACTCCGTGGATTGTAGCCTGTCAGGCTCCTTCTGTCCATGGGATTTTCCAGGCAAGAATATTGGGATGGGTTGCCATTTCTTTCTCCAAGGGGTCTTCCTGACCTTCTTGCTTACAAGCTTGCAAAATGCTTTAGTTCAAATGGGTTGGATCTGTCAGCTCCATTATATGCCCTCCTCCAGGCTAGATTTCAAATCTTTTGGGAAGAGGTGCCAGGCCACTGCTACAAAGCTTCCCGTCCCTATTCCTGTTCTCCTTGGTCTTACTCTTCTCAATGAATTTGGCCACAGGTCCCCCTCTTTCCCCCTGAGCATCCAATCAAAGGAACTTTCCAGTGGTTTCTTCATCATTTTTTCCTCTGCATTCTTTCATTCAGATTGTCTCCTTCCCCCATGTGGCAGATGCCCCATCTTCTCTGCTTCCCATTTTTAATACAAACAATCCAGTTTCAAGTTCCTCATCTGTCTGGGCTTATCTTAAGACTCTGGCATTTTAGAATTCAGCTTCAAACTCCATGCTTTCTTCATCTTGCTTCTTCAGTTTCTATGATTCTCATTGTGTGTCAGTTAATACCAAGTCTATCTGGGCCCCAGGAAACCTGTGCCCAGGAGGTGGACCCATTTGGAGTGAAGGAGGTCCAACTGGAATCAGAAGAGCTGGCCTTCTGATTCCTCTTGGAGTCAGAATCAAAGCTCCATAGTTAAGGCCTGTTCCACAGGAGAGGGGTCTGGGTCAGAGGCCATCCTGCTCTCACTCTGGTGGGAAGCAGATTAGGATTTTGCTTGCTTTTTTTTCCCATGGAACTTATGCTCAGTTGTATTCAACTCCTTGTGACCCTACAGACTGTAGCCCGCCAGGCTCCTCTGTCCCTGGGGTTCTCCAGGCAAGAACACTGGAGTGGGTTGCCATGCCCTCCTCCAAGTGCTCTTCCTGACCCAGGGATTGAACTCATGTCTCTTGGGTCTCCTGCATTAGCAGGTGGGTTCTTTACCCCTAGTGCCACTTGGGAAGCCCTACTGTATTTATATTTACTCTCCTTTGGATGTGACTGATGAGAGAGTCCTTGGCTCTTCCAATGTGGAAAGGACTTGCTGGAGGCTCTTTCTAGTACCTCACCACTTTTGGTTTGGGGCAGGAAGTGATGGACATGAAAAGTCAGAACTGGGGCAATCATGGTAGGTCCTCTTGACTTGCAAGGAAGTGTCTGAGGAGTCACGAACCTTCCTGGATTGAGATATGTCTGGATAGTATGATAGGTCCTTCTGGATAGAGAGATGGACCTGGGAAGTCATCATTAGCTCTCCTAGGAAGAGAGGCATCTGGGGGATGTTGATACGTTCTCCCAGTTCACACTGTTTCTGAGGAGTCAAGAGCGCTCTCAGACAGAGATGTGTCTGGAGGGCCCTGGTGGACCCCCTTTGAGGGAGATCGGCCTGAGATACATTTTCTAAGGCCTCCTAGAATGGGAAGGATCCCATCTCCAGGGGATCTTTCTGACCAAGAGGTCAAACCTGGGTCTCTTGCACTGCAAGCAGATTCTTTACCTTCTGAGCCACCAGGAAAGCCCCCCATATAGCACAGGGAATAATATATCCTATGATAAGCTATAATGGAAAAGAATATAAGGAAAGAATGAGTATGCATGTATATAGGTGCATATATATATATACACACATATATATCTAAGTTCATCACTTTGTTGTGCAGCAGAAATTAGCACAACATTGTAAATCAACTAAACTTCAATTTAAAAAGAAGTTTAGCCATGATTACAGTACTCACTTAACATCTAGCTAAGCCTGACTAGATATTTGTCATTGTCCAGTTGATTGAAATACTCATTCAAGAAAAAGAATATTTGTGTGATGAGGGTTAGGAATAAAATAATTTTCAAGGATAAAATCTGCTTACATTTTTCAGCAATTAAATCAAATAGGCTGTGAGGCTTTCTTCACTGATCAGTTTGCATTTTCATTAAAACACTAGCTCCCTCCTGGGATAGACATGGTTTCTCATTATTGAAAGTTGATTTCTTCTTTGCTCTTTTCACTGACTCAGTCTAAACCAACCCCCTAAAGTTGTTTTTAACTCTGCCTTGTAAAGGAAACAATGGTGTGTCCTTACATAATGTTAGCATTTGGAGAAACTTCTATAGAATACTGAATTTCCCAAAATAAGTGATTCTGAAATTCAGTCCTTAGGTAAGTGCGCTGGAGAGAGATGTGTGTTGATGGTCAGATCACCTTCTTTATCTTCTTTGTTCAATCCAACATCTGGAAGTTGGAGCCCTGCAATGGGGTAGCGTGAAACACCTCTCCCAGGAAGAACATGGCTCAAGGTCTATGGTGTGTGACCACTTGCAACGGTGTCAGGAATCCAAAGCTATGCTTCACACCAGGCATCCACTGCCTACTGTGGAGTTAGGAAGGAGGACACCATTGCTCACAACTCCTCTGGCATAACAGAGGCTGTTTTGGAAACACTTTCTATGCACCCAGCAATGAATTGAGCACTTTTCATCCATTTTCTCACTCTTACAAGGCAATACTAGCTGGTAGTAAATGAATAAATGTCCAGGGTCACAATGTTCTGGTAACACATAAGTAAACAGGCTGCAGCCAAGGGCACTTGATGAACTGGTCGATCAACCTGACCGTGAGTTGTTTGAGGATAAGTTCCTCATCTGACTCAATTTTTTTTTTTAAAGAAAGCAATTCTTTTTTTTTTTTTTTTTTTTTTGCCTGTGTGGTGTCTTAGTTGCGGCATGGGGGCTCTCTAGTGGGGCTGAGTTGCCCCTCGGCATGAGGGGTCTTAGTTTCCCTGACCAGGGATGGAACCCACAATCCCTGCATTGGAAGCCGGATTCTGAACCACTGGACCACCAGGGAAGTCCCTCATCTGACTCAGTTTAATCCCTGCAGCTCGTGACGCTAGAAGACGCAGAGGACAGTTTCCAGGCAGGTTAAACATGCCTCCAGGCTGAAGGGAACCAAAGGGCCTTAGGAGGCAACACAGGCTGCCGGTTGAGCCAAAGTTCTTAGTCCTTCTCAAAGGGAGATTGGATTTTTCTCCACAGTTTCTCTGAATTTTCCATCTGTACCCTTTTGCTGCAAATTGGCAAGGCTATGAGCACAGTCCTGGGCACATGTCTGGCAAGTCTCTTGCCCCAAGACAACCTGGGCAGTCTCTAATACAATCTAAACTGGAACTAACACATTCAGGGTCCCCACAATACTTGTGATCAGAGATACTCAACCTTGGTTTTCCTGCAGAGGACTCTTCATGATCTTTGGAAATCAAACAACTCAAATGTAGGGGCTGGAATTGCTCAGAGAAAAAGGCAGGAGTTAAGCACCTGTCCGCAATAATGGGGGTTTCACACCAGGAAATTGAAATGGGTAGAACCTTGTTCTACAAGCTCACCTCTGGTCAGAGTGGTGAAGACATTTATAAATCAGCCCCTTCTTAAAGATAAGTTGTTTGGTAATGATTTTGCATTAAAAAATCATTTCCCTTTTCCAGACAGGAGCTTATGTTATTTTGAGATCCTTTGCCCATTTAAAAAAAAAATATGACAGTAAAATTACATATCAATAAAAGATATCATTTGGGAAAATTGCATTCCTAATCTTCCTTTCCATGAGCTCAATCCTTAAAAAAGATAAACTGTGACTTTATGTAACAGAAAATTGCAACAATGTTCTCCTTAGGCATTTCTGTAATATGTCTATACTGAGGGTGTTTGCTGTTTGCCTGCTATGTTATATTTGTCACTCTCCCCCAGCCACCCCCATCCAGCTTGTACTGTAAAGTGTACAAATACACAGTGTATCTTTGGTCTACCATCTGAGCCTCCTAAGCAGCCTAGAGGACATGAAGTATTCAGCAAATGAATATTAATCAAAAACTCTAAAGGCAGATCATCCTACATTTTGTGACCCATCTGAAAACCCTAAGCTTATTTCATTAGGCTTATTTTCAGGTGTTAAGGGACAATATTTGTATTGAAAACCTGGTCACAAACACCAGTCTCATCTCCAGATAGCAGAGAAAATTCTAGAACAAAGATTCCTGGCAGAGCCCTGCCTCCTTGGGGATTGAGAGAGAACACCTGCAAAGAATACCTGAAACATTTATGAAAACATTGAGTGGAAAGAGGCCTCCTTAGAGGAGAAAGCTGAGGTGGTTATGACTATAGGCCCTAAGGCTGGATTGTGGCACATCAAGACCCAAGTTCATTCCTGGCTGTGTGACCTTGGACAAGATGTCAACCTCCCCAATCCTCGATGCCTTCCTCTGTAAAATTCCTTTGGAAAAAATAGATGTGCACTTCAGCAGAATGTCTAGAGCAAAAGCATTCAATGAATTTTAGCTGCTCTTGTTATATTATGATTATGGTACCACCCACGTCACATACACAGCAAATTCTGGAGACTGTGCAGTGATGTCCTTCCTCAGGTTTATCCAGTTTCCTACCAACTGAGTCTAGCCCTCTATTTCTCCATTCTGGGAAACACTGAGACAATCACGGTAAATAACAACCCCTTCGTGTTTATAAGACATGGTCACATATGCTTCCCTATGCGACCCCCCATAACAACTCTGAAAATAAACGAAAATGACCTTGTAGCCCCATTTTACAGGTGAGGTAAAAAGAGGTTCAATGACTTTCCCAAACTAATAATAGGTACACTGGGACTTGAAGCAATATCTTTCTCTCTGTGTCTCTGGGCTGAGAAGAAAGTGTCTTGGTAAAAAGACCATCCCCCTCATTTGAGTTCTGGACTGCCATGTTCCCTGGTGTATGCCACTGGCCAAGATTTCCTGCCATCACTGGGAGCACCAGGATGGGGATGATTTCTCCTCCACTTCCTGTGATTCCTACTTGGCTGCCTTCATTCTGAAGCCTAAGCATCTGGTATCAGTCTCTCAGCCTGCCTGAGATTGTACTGATGATGGGTGTTACTAGGAAGCACCTTCGCTGGGACAAATCACACTGTTTCTACACACAGAACTCTCCCACCTGACATCTTTGTCTGCTGTAAGTATCATCAGCATTCTTACCCAAGGCAACTCTGAAAGGAAAGGAAGTCCCAAGAAGACATCAGCCTGGCTGGAGGAGATGGATAAACATCAGGGGTGAAGTGTTTCTGTTCTCTGAAAGGTCAAGGCGACTCCAGCTTTAAGCAGCCAGACCAGACCCCTGGGCACTGAGGCAATGGATTTGAGCAGCTTGCATCCTTTCGCATGAGAAATAGCTGCTGTGGGACCGTTCCTTTCTGCTCTAGTCCACAAAGTAGAGAAAGGCTCTCCTAAAGAATCTGGCCCAGGGCAACTGTAATGACCTAAAACCATAGAGCCAACCCTGGATGTACATCTGAATTCTATATGAAGGTTTTATAAATACTGATGCCTAGACCAGTTCAATCAGAATCTTACACCCGAGATCCAGGCATCAGTATTTTTACAGCTGCATTGATATACATCGTACTGTGTACATTATATAATTGATATGCAATTAACAGGAGATAGTGAAGGGCAGGGAAGCCTGTGTACTGAAGCCCATGGGGTTGCAAAGAGTCAGACACAACTTAGGGACTGAACAACAACAGTCATATTTTAAAAAAACTTTGTCAGCATAAATGTACATCCTGATTCATCACCATAACCAAGATAATGAGCACAGACATCGCCTCCTAAAGTTTCCTCATGCCCTTGGTAATCCTTCTCTCCCTTCCCCATCCTATCCCCAGGCAAACATCGATCTGCTATAAATTTGTTTCCATTTTCTAGGATTTTATAAAACTTGAATGGCATACTGTTTTCTTTGGTCTGACTTCATTCACTGAGAATTGTTTTGAGATTTACCCATGTGGCTGTGTGCCAATTGCCTTTCACTGCTGAGTGGGATTCCATTCTGCTGCATGGATACACTGAAATATCTTTATTCATCTGTCACGGACATTTCAGTTGTTTCCAGTTTGGGATCATTACAAACAAAGCTGCTCTGAACATGCATGCACAAGTCTTTGTACAGATGCGTGTTTTCTTTTCTCTTGGATAAATACCTAGGAGAGGAATGACTGAATCATACAGCAGTATATATTTAACATTTTAAGATGCTGCCAAACAGTTTTTGCAAGTGCTTGCACATTCTACATTTGCATCAACAGAAAATAAGTGCTGCAATTGTTCCACATCTGCATGCTTCTGGCAGGGGTGTGTGTGTGTAGTACCTTTCGCTGTGATTTTAATTTGAATTTCCATAATGATTGATGATGTTGAGCATCTTTTCATGTGCTTTCTTCTTTTTTTGACATATGCATATCTTTTTTGGTCAAGCTTCTGTTCATATCTTTGGGGACTGGACTTAAGCATCTGTTGAAAATAAATAAAATCTCTTGGTAATTCCAGTGCTTAGTCAGGATTAACCACTACCATCTTACTGGAAAATTGAGGGCAAACCTCTCATGTTAATCATGTGGAAACTGAAATCGAGGGAGAGATTGGATTATTTGTAAAGCAAGGGAAATGGAAAGACAGCAAAATCACCCTTAGCACAATTATGGCCATTCGGGAGCAAGTTCTTCATTGCAGAGCTACGGGCATCATCACCATAAGGTAGACAAGGTGTCTATTTGTGTTAACACTTGCTGGTCCTTGTTCCAACCTGACCACTCATCATTTCTCTTAGTCATCTGAGTATTTGTTCTATAATAAACATTTGAAGGAATTGACAATTGACTTCTTTTAACCAAATTTGTAGCAGTTTTATAACCAGTGAAAGGGAAGGGAAAATAGTCTTAGGGCCTACACATATAGTGTTAACTATACAGCTCTAGAGGACTCCATTCACATAGACATGATGTACAGGGCACAATCTGTACAACCTCGTATGGTGACCCTGAAAAACCTTAAACTCTAAGATCTAGGTTCCAAGTCTCACCTTCTAACTGTCTCATCTTAGTTAAGTCAGTTGAATCTCTGAATATTGCTTTAAAATCTGTACAATTTAGATAATTAGTATTCACAGGAATAGACAGAAATGAAATGAGCTTATGTTAGGGATTAGCAAACCCAGGTGGCTAAAAGAGATAAAGCAAGTAACTTAAATGAGCCAAGTGGTTCAGAGGGATGATCAAGAAAAGATGGGGCCCATGACAACTGTCTACTCAGTTCTAGATGATTATGGCCTTAGAAAAATGCTGGCCCAGAGTTACCAGAGCTTTTATTTTTCTAAGAGAAGTCAGATACCAAAACAGGTGGTGTTCATATGTCCACTGATAAATATGAAAGGGCTTTATAAATCACAATGCACCTCATATATTGAAAGGGCATCACTATGTTTTAAAATATTGAAAGGGCATCACTATGTTTTAAAATATTGAAAGGGCATCACTATGTTTTAAATCCATGAGGGTCTATTGTAGGTATTTATCTTGCACCACCTCCTTCATCTTTCTTATGACACCACCACCATCACACGCTCCATGACCCAGACTGGGTCAATCATCTTATCATATCTTCCTGGCCACAGGGATTGATCCAAGATAGACCTTACTCAACTGGGCAAAAAAATAGAAAAAAATTAACTCCCTGGGGATTGTCCTAGCGGGAGCTAAAAATCTTCCCTTCCTCTCTAGACCTGAGGCCAGAAGAATGAATATCCAGAGCTGCCTGTGACCACGCTGTATGAGGAAAGACTCTCTACTCGAGGGGACAACACAGAACAACAGGGTGTAATAGTGTTCACCGTCATGTGAGTCACAGACATCCAAAGACCCTCTCCAAGCTTCTGTTACAGGATCCAGTAAATTTGGGACTGGGCTAGCTTCAACGGGGTTTCTGTTGCATGCAACCAAAGAAATCCCGACAAATGCATTTTGCCATCTTGCAGCACAATGGCAGCAGATGTGTTTTCGCTGATTTTCAGGGCGCCCTCATGGTATCTGATTCCTGGAGAGACGTCACACAACGAAGAAGTAAGTCTTGAAAGAGGAGATGGAAAGGTGACCGTGGTGTTTCAGGAGAAGCTAACCAGGGCTGTGTAGAATTCTCTCTGTTGGTTTGGACACTATACCCCGAGGTATTTTCTCATATTTAAAAGCACATATGCAGGCTCTGATGAGCTTCTGGAAGTGATAGCCTTCTAGAAAGGGATTTATACTAGGACACATGTGAGATTGAGGGGAACAGCATTATGATTATTTTATTAAGTTAACTGAAAAATAGAACTGATTTGTAGACTGGAACACTTCCATCAGCATTTTAATACAATATGTTCTTAAGCTACATGGGAAACCAAAACATATTGAAAGCCACTTTGTTAAAATTTGGGTTTTCCTGGTGGCTTAAACAGTAAAAAATCTGCCTACAATGTAGGAGACCTGGGTTCAATCCCTGGGGCGAGAAGATCCCCTGCAGAAGGGATGGGCTACCCACTCCAGTATTCTTGCCTGGAGAATTCCATGGACAGAGGAACTTGGCAGGCTACAGTCTATGGAGTCGCAAAGAGTCAGACAAGACTGAGTGACTAACACTTAACTTCCTTACTTGTTAAAATTTGCAAAGATAAAGCATTGTCGAAGGAGGTTGAAATCTAAGTTCAGTGTACATTCACCTTAGAAGCAAAACAACATCAGAATCTCTATCACAATCAGAAGTTTCTTTGGTTGGAGTGGGATAGAAAAAGAAGTGTTAGGTAGGTTGAAGTTTGACAGCATCGAGCCAAAAATAATGAAGTGTTCATTTTACAGGGCGGGTGATGGAGCCTTTGGATTTGGAAATATTCAAAGTTCAAGTTGCAAGGCCTTCCTTTCTCCTGGTGAGGAGTCTCGGGGCGAGGTCAGTGTCTGTCTCGGTGATTTTTCTTTTCCTGGTATACGATGGCTGAAAACCTTTTCGTGCTGGAAAACACTTTTTCTGTATATGTTGTAAGGCCCTCGATTGGATTCTGCAGTTGTGGTGTGTGTGGCCAGCTTAAGTGAATGCATGTTAGTTGCTCAGTCATGTCCAGCTTCTTGCAACCCCATGGGCTGTAGCCCCACCAGGCTCCTCTGTCCATAGGATTGTCCAGGCAGGAATACTGGAGTGGGCTGCCATCCCCTTCTCCAGGGGGTCTTCCCAACCCAGGGATTGAACCCGGGTCTCCTGCATTGGCAGTCAAATTCCTTACCAGGCGAGCCACCAGGGAAGCCCGTGTGGCCAGCTAAGGAGAGCAGATTTTATTGTTCCCAACCATGCCTTTCATGGTGGCATTACACAGGCAGCTGGAATTCAGGCACGGTGGGCATGCTTATACTGGAGAAATTGGCGAACATTCCACATCAAGGTGGTCTCCACCCGCCGTGAGCTGGTTGTTCGACATTAACTAGCACACTGCAGGTGATGAGCCTTGTTGCTTTTCAGGTGTATATTTCTACTTCGATCTACTATGGGCTGATCGTCTATTTGACAAGTAGAGAGCAATTTGTTGTATTATTTCCCAGATCTCAGAGGGTTACCACACTTTGTCCCCAGACCTGGAAACACAGGGCTTGCCTGGGCCAAGCTCCAACCCCGTGGGAAACTGGTCTAAGCAACCTCCTGATCCTCCAGCAGAGTTTCCGCCACGCCTTTTACCTGGCAGAACAAGTCCTGTGTGTGGGACTCCATCTAGCTGGTAGGAAGGATTTCATAGGATCATCTATTCTAAGTTGCTAATAGTAACACAATGGGCTAAATCTCCTTGGGCTGTTTGTATTTTCAAGAAAACAGACAGCTGAAGGGAAGAGAGTCAAGGGGAGAGATTTCTGGCAATACTGCAGGCTGCTGGGGGGAGGGAGGTGTTATTTGGGAACAATGAGTGTTATATTTCTTTTTTTTAATTAATTTATTTATTTTAATTGGAGGCTAATTTCTTAAGTGCTCTTGGGTTGCTTGCCACCTAATGGTTCTCCTGCTCGTCAATTTTGCAAGTCTGGGAAGAACTGATGACAAGAATAACAATTGTGACGGTGATAACAGTGACAATGTTAATGATGTTTTGCCATCGTTCCCATAATGTCCCAGGAGATTTCCCTGACTTTGGGGGAAGCCTCAAGGAGTAGAGAGAAATGGCTAGAGCTTAATCTCTGTGAGGCACTGATGTGAAAGTGCTTCTTGAAGAGCAATTTGACAAGATCCTAAAGACAGTCCTGTGATAGCATCCAGAAAAGGTGCAGTGACTCACAGGAAGCGAACTTGGGTCTCCTGGGGACCACATGCATCCTCTCCTTTGAGCAGCCTGCTCATTCCTCACTCCTGGAACTTTCACCTCCCTGGAAGCTTCCTTCTGGATGTCGAGAACAGGATACACCTGGATATGCCTCGTCCACAAATAGGTTGGGGAATCCGAGACTGGAGACAACCTTCGGAATCATAAACCCAGGAGTGGCCGTCTGCTGTTGTCCGGGACAGTGACTCAGGGGCAGACCCAGACTGACCTCCCGTTGGCAGGCTGCCAGGGGAGGTCTGGGTGCTTATATCATTCCTCAGAGGCTCCCCTGGGACTTTTCACTCTATGACACCCATTTCTTGTTCAGCTCTTACTGTTTATGACTCATATGCATTTTCTTTTTATTACTTTAGGGACTCGGCTGATTCATACCAGGAGGAAAGCAAACTGGCTTGAGGTGAGTTCAGAGTCAGAATGAAGATGCGCTGCATTGAGTTTAAGGACGCAGGACTTGGGACTTCCCTGGTGGCCCAGTGGCTAAGACTTCAGCTTCCAATGCAAGGGGCGTGAGTTTGATCCCTGGTGGGGGAGCAAAGAGCCCACATAATCTGTGGCCAAAAAACAGAAGTAATGTTAGACTTTTAAAATGGTCCACATCAAACAACAACAAAAAAAGTGTCGGACTTCACTGGAATTGACATGCGTACAACACTAGGCATAAAATAGGTGACCAGTCAGAACCTACTGTGGAGCACTGGGAACTGTAGTCAGTGCTCTGTGGCGAGCTAAATGGGAAGGAAATCTGAGAAAGAGGGGATATATGTAAACATAGAGTTGATTCACTTTGCTGTACAGTAGAATGACACAACATTTTAAAGCAACTACATGCCAACAAAAAGTAATTAAAAAAATAAAAAGGACGTCTGTATCTTGGAAAAAAAGAAAGAACACAGGACTTAAGGACAGACAAGAGGCAGAATTCTGAGGCCCTGAAGTTAAGAGCCTTTTCAGGGCATGGTGTTCAACACTTACTGTCAAACTCAAGCTTTGGCTAAGCCATTTACACTTTCTGGATAACTGCTTTAATTTTCATTAATATCTATTCACCTTTAAAAAAAAAAAACTATGTACTGATTTTTAAGATAAAAGAACCAACTCTGGAGACTTCTATAATAATACATCTTTCTATTTCTATAATACTTAATAGTTTACAAAGCATATTATCTCACTTGATCTTTTTTTTGTGGGGTTGGGGGTGGGGGTTCTTGCTACGCAACTTGTGTTTATCTTAGTTCCCAGGGATTTAACCCAGGCCCTCGGCAGTGAAATTGCAGAGTCCTAACCGCCAGGCCACCAGAGAATTCCCCTCATTTGATTCTTACATAAACTGTTTGAGGTTTGTATTTTTATTTTCCACCTTTCACAGATAAGGAATTAAAGTTCACAGAGATTTGGAGACTTTCCCTAAAGTGTCGTAGGTAGACTAAAAATCGAACCCAGGTATGCAGAATCCAGAGTGCAGGTTTACAAACAAATAAAACAAAACCCTCACGCGCTATACCATAACTCTCGGAAGAAGCACTGTAGTGTTTCAGGGAAATTTGACCTTGAACTCCTTTTTGCTCTTTCAAAGATGATTGAAATCCTGAAGGCTCTTGTAAGGACAAGCCCTTTCCTGTAACACAGAGTCTTCAGGATGGTTCTAAATAGTGATGTTCCAAATCAGAGTAGCATTGATCCATACAGTCCTGGATGGAACTTCTCTTTGCCCCCACAAAGTTAAAAACAAAAACAAAAACCTCCACTTTTTAAAACTGCTTATTGGTCCACCTTAGCAAGTGCGCCCTTCTCTATTTGAAACATAAAGAAATACTCCCCAAGGGACTCAACTCCTGCTGTCAAAGGCTAAATGACTGTGGATATACCTGTCAATACTCTGGTGAGTGCAGTGTTCAGGAAGATCAGATGAATTGCTCCAGATGAAAGTACTCTGCAAACTCTAGGGTTCTATGTGGGTGAGTTTCCCACCTTCAGATGAAAAGAAAGCCAATAAACTTGTTCAGATGGGCAAGGAGTGTCCAAACTTATACTTGTATTTAGGAAGAACTTATAGACATATATGAGAATCTTAACGAGAACTGGCTTGAAATACCTCTAGGTATCACCTTGCCTACAAATTATACCCCCATCACAAATTATTTTCTTTATTCTCAATAATGCTTTTTATTAAGCACCAGGGCTTCCCTGGTGGCTCAGCTGGTAAAGAATCTGCCTGCAGTGTGGGAGACCTGGGTTCAATCCCTGGGTTGGGACAATCCCCTGGAGAAGGGGAAAGGCTACCCACTCCAGTATTCTGGCCTGGAGAATTCCATGGACTGTATAGTCTATGAGGTTGCCAAAGAATTGGACACAACTGAGTGAATTAAGCATGAATTATATTTTCTATACTTTTTATTTCTCATAGCTATGCTTTATTCTGTACACATTTCCACTGTACATCACACATTCTCCTCTTGCTTTCACGGTAAACAAATGTACAGCAGTCCTCTGGCTCTGGTTTTACAGGTCTTCCCTGGAGAAGGGTGTCAGGCCAGTTAGACACATATAACTCTGGGCCAGGCTGGTCCCACTGCCCAGGAGCCTTCAGGTCATGTGTAAGTGCCCAGGAGGCTTGACCCCTGCAGATGCAGCAGCCTGAGCAAATGTCCAGAGGAAGGGGCTCTGGCTGGAAAAGTGATCTCTCTGGGGAGGTAACTAGATCAAGATAAAAAGAGGCAGAACTTGTCCTGAAAGGTCAAATCTTAGAAACCAGGAAGGTACCTAATCAGTGCTTCAGTTACAGTGGTAGGCAGAGGGATGAACAGATGCTGGACAAAGTGGTCAAGAAGTGGGACTTGCCAATGAAAAGGGTTGTTTAAGAGCTAAGTCCACGAGCTCTGGGCATCCACCAGCATGACTAATTTTAATGTTTGAATCAGAGTGATCCACTAAGAGGGTCAAGTTAGGACACGGAAGATACGTAGACCTCTTACAATTTCTTAGTTATTCATCAAAATTATCCCTTGGTTCGTCTGATTAGTATGGATTCTTCTTTATAAAAATAATCTCTTATTTTTAAAAGGTGTGTGATCTTCAGTGATAGCAGGCGGTTGTATAGCCTACTCAAGCCTCCAAAGTCCAAATGTGTTGTCAAGCATCCACTTTGGATGGGATGCGATCACCCGAGTATGGCACTTCAGCTGACAGGCCAGGCCTCTTGGAGGTTGTTCCTGGTTCGTGTGAGTTGGTGGGGAGGATGGGCTGCTCATTCTAGGGTAAGATCTAAGGATTAACTGAGGGTATCCAGTGATCCTACCTAATCAATACTCCAGAATCAATTAATCTTTGGGGACAAATGCATAATGCTTTAACTCACAAGAGGCTGACTATAAATAAGGTTGACTATTTACAGGGAAGGTCATCATCCTTTTCAGCCTTAATGTGTACACACTCTGGTTAACTCTCTTCGAAGTAACAGGGTTCCTGAGAAACTGAATCTGTTATAAAACTATGGACTTAGGAAGGAAGGGTCTGGAGGGGATATACTTCTCTAGTCCAGAGACCAGAGATGCTCACGCCTCCCTTCCTGAGCACACGCACTGTCATGTCCGACTCTCCGACCCCAGGGACTTCAGCCTGCCAGGCTCCTCTGTCCGTGGGATTCTCCAGGCAACAACACTGGAGTGGGTTGCTGTGCCTGCCTCCAGGGGGATCTTCCTGACCGAGGGATCGAACCCTCATCTCTTCTGTCTCCTGCATTGTCAAGCAGATTCCTTACTACTGAGCAACCTGAGGATCGCTTTCTTAATAGGTGCTAAAAACAAGTGAGTTCTTGTTCTCAGAATCCCCTTTCTAGACTCTAGACCTCGCCAGTCTCTGCAGATACACTGACACCACCAATGAGGCTCTGGATTCCTTCCTTCTCATTCCCGACCTCAACTCCCAGGCTGTACTTTAACCCTCCGCTTCCCAGCTCTGATCCAGAAACGTCCTGATGTCTAAAGCAACTTCGTCATTTCACTCAAGATGTAGAGATATTGTGACCAACAATAGCATTAACATTTACTGGGCACTCACCATGCGACAGACATGGGGATGATGCTTCATCGTCATTAACTCATTGAATTCTCATAACAATTCTCTGAGGTAGGTAGTGATAACTAGCCCCATTGTATAGACAAGGAAGCTGAGGCTTTGGGGAACTTCCCCAGGATCCCGTGGTTGTTAAGCAGTGAAGCCTGGACCGGAGCCTCAGTCATTCTGACTCCAGGGTCTGGGCTTACATTAGGCAACACGCCCTCCAGGAGTGACCTTGATCCTCTGCCGAGAGCCTCTGATTATGAACACCGACTGGATGGCACACATTCAATGAAGACAAGTGGTCTCAGTGCTTTCTGGTTTGAAATTTAGGCTTAAAAATAATATTTTATTTAAAATGGATTACCAATAAGGACGCACTGTGTAGCACAGGGAACTCTGCTCAATGTTATGTGACAGCCCGCGTGGGAGGGGAGTTTAGGGGAGAATGGGTACGTGTGTATATATGGCTGAGTCCCTTTGCTGTCCTTCTGGAACTATCACAATATTGTTATATATACATAACTTATTTACTCATTTATTTTCAGCTGTGCTGGGTCCTCTTTGCTGTGAGGGCTCTTCTCTAGCTGTGGCAGCAGGAGCTCCCCACTAGTGGTGGTGTGCGGGCTTCTCATCACGGGGGTTCAGTAGGGCGAGCGCTTCAGTAGCTGAGCTCATGGGCTCAGCAGTTGCGGTTCCCGGGCTCTAGAGCGCAGGCTCGGGAGTTGTGGTGGAAAGGATTTGTCGCTCCGTGGCAGGTGGGAGTTTCCCAGATCAGGGGTCAAACTCACATCTCCTGCATTGGCAGGCGGACTCTTTACCACTGAGCCACCAGGCAAGCCCCCTATCACAACACTGTTAATGAGCTATACTCCAAATTAAAAAAAAAAATAGGTTTGAAATGTAATTACTAGAAATCAAGCCATGATCTGGGAGAATATACTTAGAGAGAGAAACAATGAGAATCCTGAGAACCCATTTATGAAGGCCAAGGAGTCCACACTATGTGGCTCCTAGTGTAACATTTTGAAAACTCGGTGTGTGACAAGTTTAGGTGAAATGCTGAAAAAGACACCAAATCACACATAAGACCCTGCCCACACTGAGAAGGCAGTCAAGAGCTACTGCCATCCCCACCCTAGCACTGGGTGCCCACTGAAGGCCACAGAAGACCACCTCCCTCCAAAGACTGTGTTGTTTCTCACACTGGGGGGCAGGGGGGTCCTAGTGAATAAAAAATTTAGAGTGTTCCTGTAACTTCCTATGTGATTCAGAATCAGTGAAGCAGGAGGTTGCTGGGTGCTTCAAATATTTCATGTCCCAAATAGCTTTTCAGAGACATAACATGGAAAAGAAGTTCCAGGGCCTATTTCACTGACCTAACCTCTCTGTTTTCTCATGTATGATTAAAAAATTTAAAAAAAAAAATCCAGATGGGAGTGGAAATGGTTTGAGTTAATGTCAATCAAGAAGAAAATGGAAAAAAAATAAAAATCAAAGACAACCCCCCAAACCTCATTCCAGGATTCTCCCCCTCTATATATTTTCCAGAAGAGCTGACGAGTTGTCAACAATTATTTTATTGAGCATTGCAAGGTGCACAGCATTGTACATAGCTTGAAAATGTCAAATTGAGTCATCACACCCTTTATCAAGGCTTCCCCAACGTCCATGTTTTGTGGGTTTTCCTGCTGTGCTCCAGGGATGCTAGTACCATTGCAGGCTTACCACGATGTGGTCCATGGATCAGCTGCACCACGTCCTCCCCACTAGATATCTGAACTCCTCAAAGATGGGATGCACGTATTGTCAATCTCTGCAACTTTGATGTTCAAATACACACTGGATGGATGAATGACCAGCGTTTCACACTAGTTCCTTCTCCAGATCCCTTCATCTGCATTCAGGGGCAAGTCCTGATGCTGAGTGAGAAGCGAACACCCAAAAGGCACAGTGGAACAGAGGAGTGTCCGAAGGCCTGGCTGATCCAGACTAGAAAATCAGCTCCACAATGATGAAGAGCTGGCTGACCTCTCCAAGGGCCCAAGAACATAGCAGAGCCACAGAAAAATCTTCAAGCCAGAGATGGAGCTCATCAACTCAAAATCCCACCCCAAAGGCCAAAGGGGCTCACTGGGACGGACCAGCGGTCTGGCCACCTGCCGGAGCCGGTGAACCAGAAGCACAAAGGCCAGCAGTCCAGAGTGGAGGCTCTCAGCCACCTACTAACCTTGGGGATTAGCTTTCCCTTTATCATCCCTTTCCAGATTTCAAAAAAGGCCACACCATAATAAATAAATAAGACACTAAACAACTAGAACTGAAAAGGAAGACATTTTCGAATGGTTCTCGAGAAAAGTTCAGATGCCCTGCTCCTTGCATGGTGCCAAGAGGCTCAAGCTGCCATAGATGGCCCCCATGGGCCTTTCGGGATGCAGATAGGTACTCTGAGGGGACATAGTTCCTCGGGAGGCAGAAAGCATACTGGTGAGCATGGACAGCTAGTTGCTTCATCACATGGGCCAAACCCATTTAATTCATCAGAGTCCAGTTTGTTCAATGGATGATGGAGAAAACCCGGCCCTAGACCAGGGAGGCACAGATCTGACATCTGAGGTGTGAAGGGACCCGAGCAGAAGACCTTGGCTCCTGGTAGACCTAGGGTCAACCATCATTAGCATCAGGTGTCAGCTTCCTCATCAGAGGCGGCTTTGGTCAGGCCGAGCTTATCTCCGGTCAGACCATCTCTCTGGTCCCCTCTGAAATTCCTTTTCTTTCATCTGGCAGGATTCTACCTGACCCATCAGTACCAAAGCAAACCCTTCTCCTCCATGGCTCCTCACACTACTGAAATGAAGGAAAGCCTGACTGCAGATTTTTACGGTCACCAACAGAAGTGTTGGTAAAATACTGCTTTAGAGTCTTAGATAATCTAGTGCACTGCTTGCTATGACAGTTTCATGGTCTGGTGTCCTACTACCCTGCCTCACGTAACAAACTGATCAGGATGGCAGCTTGCTGGCTGCCCTGCTACTTTGGGTCCAACTCCATTATTTTTCTGCAAAAAGTAACTCTCATCACAATCACATTTCTTGGGCATCAACTTGATGCCAACAGTTCACCCATCCTTCTCTCCTTGCTGCCTTTCTGGACCCCAGGTCTCTGCACTGAACTTTCAGATGCACGGTGGCCTGCACCCCCAAATCAGTAGCTTACACTGGGTCCTATTCTACCTCACACGAACTCTTTAGAACACTCAGAAAAATCCAGGTGACTCCCTCTGAGCTCTGGAAGGCAGAGCAAAGTTTGAGAACTTCAGCTTCCTCCTGTTATCATTTTTCAGTGCAAGGATTAACATGACAAGTGCTTGATCAAAAAATTGGAGATTAGCTCCCATAAATTACTTGCTTTAATGGGATAGTTATGTTTTTTAGCATCAAACACACTATAAAAATAATTTCCTGAGATAATGATTCTTAATCAAGATTATATACATATAAACTTAGATATATATGTCTATGGATTTTGTTTTCCAAGATGGCCAGAAAAGTTATAATTTTCTGACTATTTTTTATACCTTTATACCAAAACCACCATTTAAGGACAGAAGTCAGAGCATTTTACTGTATTGGGTACTTGCTGGAAGTATAAGAAAGACTGATCTAGTATTTTGCAGAATATGAACTTCTGTATTAGCTTAACATGTAGGTCTTTGAGCTCCATCTTCTCAGCCAGAGATTTAATATATGTCAAGTTAATCCAAGCTTAGCTAAGGATATCCTCAGACCTATGGCACCTATTCAGAGCAGAGGTCTGATCTTTGCACTCCCTTTTTTATACCTGGGTAGCATTCAAGGGGCAAACAATCTTAGTCCTTGCATTCAGAATTTGTTATGCCATATTTGCATATAATGTTTACCATTAACTCAAAGGAAAAATGCAGCAAAATTCAACTTTGGAGAAACAAAACAACCTTATAGATCCTCAGGAGTCATGGAAAGCTAAGGGATATAACAGATTCTATATCCTAAGAGAGCTATTTCAACAAGGAAATGGTCTGCACCTCACCAAGTCAAGCTGAGTTGGGCAGAAAGAGAAGCAAAATGATAACAAATTGGCCAGGAATACTTATATCAGTTTTGTCTTGAGTCTCAGAGAGTAATAGCAGGAATAAATTCCTTTCTACTTTTCTCAGAAACAGTTGGGTTTAAAGTGGTCCTCCTCCAGATTCTCCTTCTGTTATTTTTACTGATCACAAATGAACACCAGCATCTCTCACATGGTCTCCTGTATCAGAGTGACTGACTGAAGTGGACGGCTTGGAAGTTCACCCACATCTGAGCAGGCAACCTACACATAATCCCACCCTGAACATGTCTCTTGGGTCAAGTTGAAACAGGCAGACACCCCCACCAAAGGCCAAAATATAACTGACGTGAACAGAAACCCATAGTATAGACAAAATATTCCAGCTTTCTCTATTAAAAAAAAATCAAATTCACTGGGACCGGGCACTCATTATTTTTTTTTCCTATAACTCCCCAGGATTGTCAAAAGTAATCTTATAGCCAACCCGCTTGCAGACAGTAAAAATGACCTGAAATAGACCACCCATGGTGCCAAAAGCCGTGTCAAAGAGCAGAGAGAGGATGCCACCAAGGCCCATGGCAATGTCCCTGCAGACGATTGGAACTGCGCCTATGGTGTACACGGGGAACGTGGCCACGTCCACAAGCACCCGGACAGGGACCCCCACGACGCGGCAGACCACCTTCAGCAGGCAGCAGAGGATCCGGAGCACAGCCCTGGTGATCCTGACCGTGACTTTGAGGACCTTCCAGGGAATGCTGCCCAGCTCCTCCCCGATGGTCAAGAAGTAGGTGATGGTGGCTGACCCCAGGCGATAAAGGCAACTTTCTAGACCGTTAATCACCTGCTTCGTGACATACCACAGGACATACACAGTGTACTTCAGGATCCCGAAGGCAAGGTAATAAATTAACTGGCAGAGCTTGATGAGTGGGGTAGCGACAAAGCCCAGGAGTCTTCCCAGAAGGCTACTCCCTTCCCCAGATGTCTCGGGAGGTGGCAGGGCGGACCTGGCGCCCCTCATGCCAGAGAGGGTCCCCGAGCCCCTCTCAGAGTCCAGCCTCCGCTCCTCATCCTGGACTTGGTTAACCACCTCCAGGATTTTTTTCATCTTCTCCGTGTCTTGGTCGGTCTCCCCACAGTTGTTCTGGAACAGCTGAAGGGGGAACGGAAGCAGCTTCTCCAGGTCCCTCAGCATCACATCCTCGATGACCTCCCGGTCACCGGTGTGCTTGACAAAGCCCATGGCCCAGCCTCCCGCAGGGACTGCGCAGCAGGCCGCCAGCCAGACGAACTCCGGGATGCTCACTCTGTCTTTGACCTTGAGGTCCGAGGGCACGGCGCCCGTGATGATGTAGAGATCATCCCCGCTGCCACACTGCGGGGTCAGAGCTCGCTCCATCAGGCTGTTGAGGTTCACGTACCACCTTTCCTGGAAGGACGGGGTCATCGGAGCCGCGTTTGTGAGTGTGAAGGTGGCCGAGTGGGGGTCACTGCTGAGGGAGAAGGGGTAGAGCTGCCCGGTTCGGTAATCAGAACCCAGGAAATCTGCATTCAAGGCTTGGTTGCTCCCCAGTTTGTTCACAGACCTGACGGCCTCGGCCTCATCCGTCACCTCCTCCAGGCTGCTGTTGGGGTCATCAATCTGAAAGGAGAGAGGGAGGTTGAAATGCGTCCCTGTTCACAGCAGACCAGGGACCCTCGGACCGTTCTGCCCAGACTCTAGTGAAGTCCCGACTAGACACACAGTTCCAACACTTTGGTTTGGAAGCACATTCTCACTTCGTCCTAATACCCCACGACCCTAGTGTCTGAAAGCATCTTTCAAGCCAGCTATATCCTCTTCCACTCTCTGTATATTCCACTCCTGTCCTATAGTAATGACCTATCACACACTCACACAAATTAAGAACACCACTTTTCAATCTGCTGTGGGTTTATAAATGTCATACCCTTTTCCAGGAATGTTTTCCCATGAGATTCAAACTGACTGTAAAAACGAAAGCAAGGGGAAAAGCAAATCTCAGCAGGCCCGTAAAAATCAGAACTGGAATTCAGATAATCAGCCACCAAAGTGAGCTGCAATTTAAAGAACGTAGTCTTAAGTGGATTTTGCATATTTTGGGATATACAAAGAGCAATCAACTCTAATCAGAGAATTTAAATCAAATAGAGGGACATGTATAGATTATTGTCAGTTATATTAGATACTTCCCAGGCCAAGATAAAATTAGACCAGCTGCTCTTCAAACTTCATCTCCTCATAATATTTGCAATTATTAACAATGCATTTTCTGTGTAGGCCAATTGTTGAATATCAATAATGACATATATATCTATATCTATCCCTCTTAGTTCTGCTCTTATTCATTTTAAATTCAGCAGTATAATATATATTTCACTTTGCCAATCTAAATAGGTGAAAACAAAGAGCTCAGGATTGGCCCAAAACTGTTTTTAGCTCCCAAATTACACTATAAATTCCTTGACACCATGGACCCTGTACATAGGACCCAGTCAAGGACTGACACATACTAGAATCTCAACTTATTGTTTTTTAGTCACTAAGCCATGTACAACTCTTTGTGACCCATGGACTATAGTCTGCCTGGCTCTGTCCATGGGATTTTCCAGGCAAGAATATTGGAATAAGTTTTCACTTCCTTTTCCAGGGGATCTTCCCAACCCAGGAATCAAACCCATGAGTCCTGCACTGGCAGGCGGATTCTTTACTACTTGAGACTCTCTGAGATCAGTATTAACTGATCACTGCAGTATTTATAATAGCAGGAAGTTGAGCCAACCTACATTTTCAAAAACTGGGAACAGTTAAATAAATGGTGTTATATCCATCAAGGAAATATCTCAAAGCCATTAAAAAGCACTTGTAATGATAGGGAAATATGTGCTATAATTTTGAAAGGAAAAGGCAGATTGTAAAATTAAATGATAATAATTTTTTAAGCCTAAAAATGAGCAAGAAAAAAGTTTGAAACACATGAAAATGTCCACTATGGCTGATCGACTCCCAAGGATACAAGTGATACATTTTTTTCCCTTGTTTTCTTGTTTCTCTTGGTGCAACTGTTACCTACATCAACCCACAAATTATTTATATGTTACTTTCAAAAGGACAAAAAGCAATGAATTAAAATAAGTAAATCTTACTAATTGATTCCCTCGAGTTGGTGCCACTTGCTAAACCCAAGAGGGTCAAGGCCATGTGGACTGCTGTACCTCACGTGGGGAGGGCAACCCACTCTGCATTTCTCCAGCTCTGCAACAGCAAATGCAGGCATGCTCATGCACGCATGTGTAGCATTAGTGAGGGCAACGGATGAGCAAGGTGGTGAAAGCAGGAGTAGTCATGAAAGCTAATGGAGTATTCCACAGCCTCACCTTTTAAGGTCGTGCCGTCCCTGCCCCCAGACTTCAAATTAGAAATGATCCTGGATGGTCCCCACTCCCACCACACCCCTACAGGACAGAGATAAAAAGCTCATCCATTTTGCAAAGCTGCCCTTGCTCTCCTATAGCCAGAAGATACAACCCATGGAAATATCTGCCTCATTTCTGAATCATGAGATCAAGATACCACAGAGCCAAGATTGTAGGGTCTTGGGTGGAAGGCCAGGAATTTTAGGGTGCCTGCTTATTCTCCCTGCTTACTAGGGTACTGTTTCTGCATTTAGCCTGGTGTAGCTTCTTTATCCCATCTAGAGGAAGCCTGGAGCTGGGTTTTTTTTTTACTGGTGGCCATGTGACAGAGCATAGGGCAACACACTGGTTCATCTTCTGTCCAAGAGCCACCCAGGGATGAAATAATGCCTCCAAGGACAGAGGGCAGGCTGGAACACAGAGAAGAGAGATTCTTAGATAAAGAAGGGGAAGGAACCAAAAAGGGCCAGGCAGGAAAAGAAAAGGGGAGGGACCCAGAGGGATCGGGTAGAGAGGGAGGTGGGAGGGGGGATCGGGATGGGGAATACATGTAAATCCATGGCTGATTCATGTCAATGTATGACAAAACCCACTACAATAAAAAAATAAATAAATAAAATAAAATAAATTTAAAAAAAAAGAAAAGGGGAGGGATAAAAGAGAGGGGGAAGTAAAGAAGAGAGTGAGATTGGGGCGGTGTGGGGGGAGGGGGCGGTGGGCAGTGTGAGCAGACGTGGAAGAGACAACCTACAACATCGTGCTCTTAGACAGAAATCAGGATTGTGGGTTGATTTACTCCCAAACTTCAGATCATGGTCTCCCGTGGCTAAGGTCAGAGGACACTAAGCTGGTTGCTTCCTCGTCCTCTCAGGCCACTTGAGTTCAGTGGGCTCCAGATATCTGCAATAATGGAGTCTCTTCTGCCCACAGCTTGCAGGTCCATGGGAGTGGGCCAGGATGAACTGAGGCGACTGCCGAGCACGTCTTCCTTTCCCTGGCCTTCTTCAGAACCCCACATCCATGGTCACTGTATTGTTATGAACCCCAAATTGGCCCCATGGTTTGATGACAAGGTAGAATATAGTGTTTGAAATCAAGGTGGAATGTCTGCATCTGGTACCTATATAGTAATACACAGGAGGTCAAGGACGAATTTTTCTTAACTACCAATTAAATGATTTCAATATAATGTTACAGAAGGTCTTTTTTTTCTACCTGATTTTACAGGTGGGGAAACTAAAACACAGAAAGGTGAATTTTTCCAAAGTCATCCAATAATTAGCAGGACAGAATCTGAACTGAGGTCAGTCATTTTATTCCTAAGGCACACATTCCTTATGATTAAGCCATGCTTCCCCATTTAACGGACACTGCTCTACCAGTGTTCTATACTAGAGAATAGAAAACCTAACAAAAAGAGAAATCACAGTCCCCTTTTCTCTCTGTGACGTGGAATAAATGAAATTCCTAAATCCACAGGGAGAAAAGCCGATGTCTGAGCGCCCTGGCGCTGCAGTCCCCAGAAAGAAGGGAGAGCGGAAAGGAGAGGGTGAACGGGCACGCGTGCAGACCGGCCCTCATGCTTCCTTTCTGCTTTGCCCAGAGCACATGGAGGCAGAACCTCCAGCCTCACAAGCCAAGGAAGGTGGCCGCTCAGGCAGCAGCAACTGGCCAGAGGAGTTTCCAGCTTGCACCCTTGCGCTTAGTCGCTCAGTCGTGTCTGACTCTTGTGACTCCATATACTGTAGCCTGCCAGGCTCCTCTGTCCGTGGGATTCTCCAGGCAGGAATACTGGAGGGGGTTGCCATTTCCTTCTCCAGGGGATCTTCCTGACCCAGGGATCAAACCCACAACTCTTGCATTGCAGTCAGACTCTTTACCGACTGAGCTATGAGGGAAGCATACTACTACCCTTAGAAACTGGGCAGCTGGCTGGTCTCCCAGAGACGCTGGTTCTATTAGCACCTTACTTGGCTACTTGCTTTTTTTCTCTACACCAGCAGCTGTAACAGAGAACAGTGAGCACAGTAAAACTCCACTGAGAAAAACTGCCAGGCATTCTAGGATTGTCTTGCCTGGTCACAGTTCAGTACAGTGTTGTATATAATGTACATAAATCAGTGTGGATGCTACCAGTCAAAATTAAAACAGAAAATAAATAACAGATTTCTCAAGGCTTATCTAACCTAGTCTTATGAGGGAAGTTGCTAAGTTGTACCTGACTCTTTGCAATCCCATGGACTATAGCCTACCAGGCTCCTCCATCCATGGAATTTTCCAAGCAAGAGTACTGGAGTGGGTTGCCATTCCCTCCTCCAGAGGATCTTCCCGATCCAGGGATCGAAGCCAGGTCTCCCACATTGCAGGCAGATGCTTTACGTCTGAGCCACCGGGCAACACAGCGTTAAATCTCTGACCAAAATACCAAAGAATGTTATATGAGAGCATATACTGATCTTCAATGAACTCTCTGTTCTCTCCTCTGAGGATCCAATCACATCAAAGCCTCTCTTTCTATCCTCTCTATCTTTTTTGTGACTTATGTTCTTTTTCATAGTGTTGTGCATTAGTCATTCTGTCATGTCCAACTCTCTGAGACCCCATGTACTGTAGCCCTCCTCCATCTATGGACGCCTCCAGGCAAAAATACTGGAGTGGGTAGCCATTCCCTTCTCCAGAGGATCTTCCCAACCAGGGATTGAAGCCAGGTCTCTTGCATTGCAGCCGGATTCTTTACCATCTGAGCCATTTATATCTTATTAACTCTCTATATTGCATTCCAGGTGAGTCCCTAGATCTGTCTTCCAAATCACTAAGTCTCTCCTTAGCTATGTTTAGTTTACTACCTACTTTGTTGAGGTTTTTTTCTTTTTTCTTTTTGTTTCTCATTTCAGTGACTCTTCTTTCTTTCCCAGCCTTTCTATTTGGTTCTATTGAAAATTCTGTTGTTTTTCCTACTCTTGAGAAATTCTTTTTTTAAAATCTTCCCGTAGTTTAGAAATTCTTAAATTCCCTTTAAGATCTGTTGTCTATTTTATTCTGCTTTTCAGTTTACTTTGTTGCTCCTATTGGTTGACTTTGGGGTGGTATGTATACTTAAGTGCTCTGCAATTTTTGCCCATGAGTTTGTCTTCATAAAAGGTCCATGATGGTCTGTTGAAAAAAAAAAGACAAAAATGGAAACAAAAACAACTCTAATAGGACTGCATTTGCAGTTGCCTCTGCTGGAGCTCTAAAGAGTTCATTGATTCTGGACTAGCTTCTGAGTTATTTTCACAGGCTAGGGTTTCCACGTGGAGAAAGCAGTGCAAATTTGGACCCATACAAAGGAAAAATGACAGCTTCAAGCTTACTTCTGGAGGTTGACTGTTTCCACTAATGACATGGTGTAGGCAGCTACTTCCTATAATAACTTGCAGGTGGCTTTCCTGCCTGGTTCACCGAAGCTGCGACAGTTTGCTAGCCCCGAGCTTTACCTGGAGAGCTTAGCTCCAGACCCACGTCATGAATAGGTTATGCAACCGTGACTTCTGTCCACAGGCAGTTTAGAGCCCTAGCCCCTAGCTTCCATGTGTCCTCCCACACACAGCTGTGGCTATTGATTTCTTATATATTTCTGGCACCTGAAAATTCCTTCTTACTTTTTTGCTGAAATATGAATTTAATTTAAATATATAGATAATATTTTTAAAATTCAATATTTCTATGTGATTGCAGTGGAAGGAGAGGAGCCGCACAGCTGCCCAGGAACTTTGTCTAAGGTTATAAAGTTTCTGCTAAAGCATGCCTTGTTTACTTTTATAACTCACTATAGATTTATCATCTCCAAATGTACTTATTTTGCTTAAATCTCCTTTTTTTCTATTTAGGCCACCTCCTGTTTGGTGTAAGTAGAACAGTACCTTCCAAGACCTTTCTCTGATGTGTCAAGAACTCACTTTACAGGCTGAAGTCTCTCACTAAGAATAAGACACAAGGACTCCCAGCCCTTTGCCAAAACACACCAGCCAGCTTACAACCTGTTTGGTTTTTATTTATTTTTTTACTAATTCTTTTGCTTTATCTATTAGCTATAATTCTCTCATCTCTTCGTGTAGATATTTCTCTTATTCAAATTCATTTCCATTGATTTTGTATTTGCAATTTTTGGTTTTTATTTATTTTTTTACTAATTCTTTTGCTTTATCTATTAGCTATAATTCTCACATCTCTTCGTGTAGGTATTTCTGTCTTATTCAAATTCATTTCCATTGATTTTGTATTTGCAATTTGGAGTCATTAAAAATGGATATTCCATTATGAAATCACTCTACCATCTCATCATAAAACGTATTAAATCCCAGGGCCTTATAACAGTCTGCTAACTGACCTCCACTGGGAGAAACGTCCATCACGATTTCTACTTCCTGTCTTAAAACCTCTTTTTAAACTTATGACAAAACTTTGTTTTGATCTCAAGATGATACAGTTCTAACGTCATTTGTTAAAGAATCATCTGAAAGTTTAAATAGAACCAGTTAAAATAGCTCCCCCCATCATCAAGCTTACTAAACTCTACAGAACAACCATTATGTCTTAGTAGGCTCTCCCTTTCTGAAGAAACAGCCAAGTGTGTGTGTAACTAAAATATCTGACTCGTGTATGGAAAACTGTACTGAAAACAATAAGAATATTTAAAAGTCGAATGCATTGAGACACTGTCACATAAAGGGCAGGTGTTTTTTGTTTTTTTCCAGGCTCTCTGCAGACATAGTTTAATGAGCTGGTTACTGCAATTACACTAAATTACCAACAACACTGCTCCCTAAAGACAAAAATACAGCTATGATGTAAGAGGTAATTTCAGATTACAGTTTTTGGGTTGCCCTTGCCCTTTTGCAAGCACCACTAATCTTTCTCTTTGGTTTCTCAGCAGACTCTCTGGGTGAAGGGACAGGTACAAAGCTTTCTGTGTAATCTCCCTCCCTGTTGACGGGTCCTCCTGGGCTGCCAGTGTAACTTGATACAGTTCCTGGGTTTAATGGAAAATCTTTTTTTTTTCCTAATTGCAACTTGTTAGGTAAGTTTTAGAAGAATGAGCACTCCCCATCCACCAGCATCTTGCCCCATAAATAAGTTTATAATAAATTCCTTTTCTAATTTAATACCAAGAAAAAAACCTGTTTCTCTCAATGAGTTGGTCTGTTTATGTTAGCAGACAGCCAGAGCTACTTAAACCCATGGGATTTTCTTCCCCCTCCTTTGGAATTAAATAAAAGGAGACTTTCAATTTTCCTGCTAATATGCATGGAAGAAAAATAGACTAAGAGAAAACTGAGAAGGATAATTGGAGGGGAAATAGGCATCCATTCAACAATATGTACTGAGCCTATTTAGGTGTGAGCGCTACTGTAGGAGAAAGCAAGAGAAATGATAATAAGAACAACAACCAGCAACACTTACTGAGTACTACATGGCAGGCACTGTTCTAAGAATTTCACATGTACTAAATCAGTAAGTAGCTCCACTAAGTACTCACTCATCTAAACCCACAAAAACTAGGTACTATTATCATTTTTTGACAGGTGGAGAAACTGAGGCACATCAAGATTAAGTAGCATAGTCAAGGTCACACAGTTGGTGAGTGGTAATGTCACAGCGTGAACTCAAGAAGACCAGTCCCACAGCTGCTGCTCTGAATCCCTGCTTCACATGCCTCCAAATGGCATCAAGAGACTCACCATCTACTTAGGGAAGCAAGACACAGACACACACAAAACTAAATAGGAAACCAAGGAAAAACCACGATGTACTGCAAATAAAGTTAAGTACCAAATACATGTTTTGAAGAAAAAGAGCAATCAGATTCCAAAGGAAGGAAGGACACCATAAACAGTCAGAGAAGATAAGATATCTTTAGCTTTTGGAGAAAACAAAAGCTGAGGCAGGGTTAGAAGGATATGCAAGGTTTTGATAAACTTAGAGAAACACAAAGGTCAGTAGGGCTTAAGGAGACATCTGCACAAAGGCTTGAGAGATGGGGAGTGAGAGAAAATGGGACTCTGGGTAAGGAAAAGTTTTAATTGGGAGGGATAGCAGGGGACCAGATTATAAATGATCTGCTATACAGATAACTCGTCATAGAATAATCACAACTAAAGCTCACCGAGTGCTCTCTAGGTAGTGGGCACCATGGAAGGGTGTTACAGGACATGCCTTCTTTAATCCTAATCCCTACGTCCTCCTCTGCAGAAAGCATAACGTAGGCTCAGTCACTGAGTAGCGTGTGGATGTCACGCTGTCGGTGAGGGAGGCTGAGTTTGCAAACCCACGTGGTCTGACTTCAGCGACCATAAAGCACTCCAGCTCCACTCTGCTCTCTGGGTCCTTTCAATGCTGCGTTTCCGAGTCTGGACTTGATCTGTACACAGTGGACATTCCCTGAGGCCAGAGCATCATTAGGAACGTGTCATTCCAGGGAAATAGACACCTGCCCACACTGGGCAGGAAAGCCTGGACCATGAGGGAGCTGAGGGAATGGAAAGGAAAGGACATGTGCGTAACTCGGGAAGGAAGGTGCCCCAGGATGTGGAGGTGGACCCGGCAGGGTCCCTGGAAGGTGAAAGATGACGTCCAACTCTGGAGCCCAGGCCACCTGAAAATGAGGTGCAATGGAGGAAAAGTGAACAGGCTGACCTCTAAAAGGGACCAGACTGACAGGCAGAAACATTTCATAGCAGCTGGAGATACAGGACTGGAGCTCGGGCACTAAAGCAAGGCTGGCCAGAGAGGGATAACATCAATAAAGGCTCATCCTGGTGCACATGCATTCTGGGGTCGGGGCACTGTGGCATGACTCACGAAAGATTCGCAGGAGACTGCACGTAACTCTGTGGTTTCCTGTGGACAGCGAGAAGTGAACCAACGGATGCTTCTATTTTAACAGCTGTGCATTCATGTTTAATTTCTCCTGGGAAGATATAACCAGTAATTCCTACACACAACTTCATGGATATGATTATTTAGGATAAGACTAAATTTGTTTTCCAATGACTTGATTTAAAGTCAATGTAAAGACCAAATCTCAAGTAAATAGCAGGACAAGTGGGACTCTGGTGAAGCAGGGGTGCAAATGACTATCATTTAGAAAACACCGCAGTGCAGCAACCCACTCAGTTCAGTTCAGTCGCTCAGTCGTGTCCGACTCTGCGACCCCATGAACCGCAGCACGCCAGGCCTCCCTGTCCATCACCAACTCCCAGAGTCCACCCAAACCCATGTCCATTGAGTTGGTGATGCCATCCAACCATCTCATCCTCTATCGTCCCCTTCTCCTCCGGCCTCAATCTTTTCCAGCATCAGGGTCTTTTCAAATGGGTCAGCAACCCACTGACTCTCCATAAAACCCTACCAGGTAACTAGTATCATCATCTCCACTTTACACACAGGAAAACTAAAACTCGGGTAAGGGGCAGGAACAAGGCCACTCAATTTGTCAATGGCACAGCCAAGGCCATGCCCGGCATTATCAGATTCAAAAGCTCCTAGCCCCACCGCAGCAGCAGCCCAGCCTCTAGGTGAGCAAGGGAGGAACTAGAGGATGGGGTGGGGGGTGGGCAGGAGGGGCAACTGGGAAACTGCTGGAGCCGCGGGAGAATCAATTGTCCAGTATCACGTCGAAGTCAAGGGAGGACAGACCTTTGGCGAGAGGAGGATCAGAGGAAAAGGAAGCCTGGAGACAAGGGCCGAGGGCTATGATGATGAGAGAGCCATTCATGAGGCTTCAGAGGGCACTTTCCCCAGCGGGCTCAGGAAGGGAGACAGGTGGTGGGCGTGACTGGGTTTGGGCAAGAAGAGGCTGCAGACAGACCTGCATTTGAGCAGGCTTCCCTGGTGGCTCAGAGGGTACAGTGCAGGAGACCTGGGTTCAATCCCTGGGTCGGGAAGTTCCCCTGGAGGAGGGAACGGCAACCCACTCCAGTCCTCTTGCCTGGAGAATCCCATGGATGGAGGAGCCTGGTGGGTCACAGTCCATGGAGTCGCAAAGAGTCAGACATGACTGAGTGACTTCACTTTATAATAAAGGCAGAGGAGGAACACGGCCTCGGCAGGAGAAGCAGAGAAGCAGGGCCCACAGGGGTGAGCAAAGATGCTCCACCAGACCCCCACAAGCCCCCAAGGAAGAAGGGGCCCTGGGAGGGTGGGACAGCCTAGGTCTCTGGACATGCAGCATTGGGGAGCATCTCAGGGGGACAATGAGCATCTCAGGGAAGTGATGGGCTAGAGGGGAGGGCATCCCTGAGCAGGGCCCCTGTCCCAGAGGGCTCCCGAGCTGCGAAATCCAGACAAGCCTCAGGGCCCAGGGCCACCTGTGCAGATTCGTCACTGGGGAAGGTCTTTCCTGAGAGGTGGAGCCGCTTGCGGAGATAGGGCGCGCTCTGCGGGACCCAGACGGGAAGCTCCGGCTCTTGTCGGCGTCCAGGCGGGCAGGGCCAAGGGCCGCAGGTGACCGCCTACGGCACCTCCGCTGGGAGGGCAAAAGCAGGAGCAGAGAGGAGCGGGGTGGGCTCGGGGACGGGGCAGCTGGCAAGGGGAGGGGGCTGGCCGGAGTACAGACATGGCTGAGGGGTGCGGGAGAGGAGGGAACCCGGTGCTGGGCAGGCCGACCCCAAAGGCAATGTGGGGAAGGGTCGGCGCAGGACACCGGGGAGACAGTTTCAACAGGCTGAAAGAATGATCTCCCATGAGAGCCACAGTAACCTTCAGAAGCGCATAGGATGTCCTTGCAGACCAGGAAAGAGGGGCTCCGGGGAGAACGGACAGGCCTCTATCGCTGCTGCAGGATTTCTCCCTGGGAAAGCTGGTGGTGGAGAAGGATGATCAAAAGGGTGCTGGAGCTCCGCCCTGATTCGCCCTAGGAAGGGTGGAGTCTCCTTCCCCGGCACAGTCTTAGTCTCCATAAGCACGCGCTGATAACGATTCACACCAGACCCTGTGGTCGCAAGCAACCTTGCCAACTCCTATCTAACTGTGGCCACGGGGACAGGATGTTTCCTCTGGGGGTTGGTCTGTTTTTCAACCACAGTCAAGTCCATGGATGAGTTGACAGCGGGGAACTGTGATGCATAAACAAATTAAAGAAACCCGGTCACCCCATGGCCCATCAGCACTTGGGTGGGAGGGCCCCCTCGCAAGGAACCGAGACGGGCAGCTGACCATCGGAACATCAGATAACCTTATCAGAGCTGGAGCTGGAGGCTGCGGGCCAGCCCCCCGCACGCTCCCAGCGTCAGAATGAACTAGATCTGAGGACTCACCACGGAAAACACCCAGCTATCAGAAAAGCTGTGTGTCAAAAAAGAAGTGAAGGCCAGCGGGGCCACAAGAGGCAAGGAAGGACTTTTGAGGAGAAATAAACCGCCAGGCCTTTCAGCTCTCAGCAAAGGCATGAACAGAGCTCTGACCCACCCACTGCAGGAAAAAAAGAAATAAATCCTCCCTGCTTGGCACCAAAAATCTTCCTTATCCTCTTGGGAGTAGAAACAGCTTTAGAAGAATCAGAAGGATGCTTTTTTGTTTTTTCTTTTAGGGGATGAGAAATGCAGGGATTTTTGTTTCCTGAACAGCCTTCCTGCCCTGAGTCACCCTTCCTCCAGGCTGCCCCCACTCCCCCCGCCTCCGGGAGGAGCTGCCCGGGTACCGGGCACTCGGTAGGCGCCTGGCCGGCATCTGCAACACCGGAGCCGTGCAGATGCAAAGACACGCGACCGAGGCGTTCTCCCCTCCTCGGTCAGAAGACGGCGGGACAGGAGAGGGGAGGAAACGATGGCGCCCTTCCGAGTGAGACCTTCCTTTGTCTTCAACATCCGAACAAATGCAAATGAAAGGGGAGGGGTGAAAAACTGATCCAATCTCGAATTTGCCCTTTGACTCAGGGAACTCAAACGGGGGGCTCTGTAATAATCTAGAGGGGTGGGAAACGGTGGAAGTCGGAAGAGAGATTCAAGAGGGAGGGGACCTAGGTGCACTTGTGGTGAATTCATGTTGATGTGTGACAGAGATCAAACCAATATTGTGATCAACAATCAAGTAAAACTAAATAAATATTTTTTTTTAAAAAGGAAAGATAAAGTGAAAGAAAAAAAGAGAAAGTGAAAGAAAAAGAAAAAAGACCCAATCCTAAACTGGCATTGGGTGAGGGCAAGGGAGGCCTTGAGGGCAGACAAACTCCCGTGGGACATCTCCCGCCACTTCCCCAGGAGCCTGAGACAGTCCCCGGCGCCTTTAAGGCCTCTCTGGACCTGTGATACCCTCTCGGATTACAACACTCCTGGTCCTATTCCTCCTTACTCACTGAAGCCAGTTTTCCACTCTACTGTTGCTTTCTCTTCCAGAGCAATTATTTTTAGCATTTGACTATGTGCTACAGAATTCAGAAAAGTCAGTTAAATTGAGACCTTGCTGTTTCTAATTTTTTCCCCCTTCTGTGTGCAGACAAGATCAGAGGTTCTTAGAATCACCTGTGTATACTCAGTTGTGTTTGACTCCTTTCAGCCCCATGGACTGTAGCCCACCAGGTTCCTCTGCCCATGGGACTTCCCAGGCAAGAAGACTGGAGTGGGCTACCATTTCCTTCTGTGTCTCCAGAGGATCTTCCTGACCCCGAGATGGAACCTATGGCTCCGGTATTGGCAAGCAGATTCTTTACCACTAACGCCGCCTGGAAGCTTCAAAAAGCTTGATTGGGGGTGGTGCTTGGAGATCAGTTCAGGATTTTTTCTTTAAAAGTTCTCCAGGTGATTCTAAATGGAGAACCCCTGTGCTAGATCACTATCAGATTCATCTTTGGTCTTTAGTGGAAATAAGCCCCTCCCCGGGCAGCTTCCACAGGAAATTAGTGATGTTCCCTTAAATCAATACTTCTCAAAATTCAGTCTGTTTTAGGAGCAACTTAATCTTGTTAAAAATGCAGATTCCTGTGCTCCACACCGGAGATGCTTTCAGAAGGCCTCTGGTGGTTTCAAGAGTGCATTTTTAACCACCACCCCCAGCAATGCTCATGCCAGGGCGGGGGTCCATGGACAACTCTGAAGCACAAACGCTGATGGGGTCAGCTCCGGTGGTGGCCCTGCTGGGCTTGAATTTTTCACAGCCTATTAATACTCTGTGAGAGGTGTCATCCTCAAATTGCAAGAGCTGGGATGGTAAAGCCCAGAAAGAGAATAAAGCACTACAGGGCCATTCGGATCCTCCACTCATCAGGGCAGCTAATGTTCTGATCACAAAACGGGTACTCATAGATTTCCCACCTTACGTGTTAAGCGAGAAGCCTCTCTTTGCCATCTGTACTTTTTGGATCATATCTCAGTACTCTTTCTAACATCTTCAATAGAATCCTCTACTTGCAGGCCAAGTGACAAACTGGCACAGTCATGGCCACCCTCCCCCCGCCAATGCCTCCAATGCCTTCTGTCAAACCTTCTCATTCATCAACCAGAAAAGCACAATCTCGTCTCCCAGCTGAGTCAGTTACCTGGTTACTATGGAAACGCTGCCCTGCTTACCTCTGTGCTGCGGCCCATGTCAGCACTGGCTGGGGTGCCTTCACCAATCCTCTCTGCTACTTATGTCCTATCTGGGGGCCCAGGCCTGGCTCTAACCTCACAGCTCCCGTGTGGGGTGCTCTTCTTTGGCCTCCCAGATCCATTCTCCACCCTCTTCCATGCCCTGCTCTGTGTCCCAGGGGCCTGATTTCCAGGGACCACACCATCTGAGCTCTCCTGCCCTCTGGCTTCAGACTGGAGCAGCCAACGGGAGGAGAGAAGACACCCGATTTATCCCCTCGCTCCCTCCAAACTTCGGGAGATGGTGAAGGACAGGGAAGCCTGGCTTGCTGCAGTCCACGGGGATGCAAGGAGCGGGACACGACTGAGCGACTGAACAACCACGTCCCCAGCTGGCTGTTGCAGTTCTGACTCCGGCTGAGTTTCTCTGCGGTCACAGCTCTTACCAGGCTCCCTGCAGGCCCCGCAGGCCTGGGATGGTGAAAGCTTCCTACAATAGCCAGGCCCTGGGTACTTGAGCATCTTATTGACTTCCTTGCATGCACATCTGCATGCTTAGTTGCTCAGTTGTGTCTTCCTCTGTGATCCACAGACTGCAGCCCTCCAGGCTCCTCTGTCCAGGGGATCTCCCAGGCAAGAATACTGGTGTGTGTAGCCACTGCCTTCTCCAGGGGATCTTCATGACCCAGGGATTGAACCCGGGTCTCCTGAATTGGAGGCAGATTCTTTACCATCTGAGCCGCCAGGGAACCACCAGCCTGTTGACTCCCTTAATTCTCTGTAGTTTCTTCATTCAATTCTTACAGTTAAACTACTTTGGAAGTTCCGTCTGTTTCCTTCTCAGACCCTGGCTGATACAGCCTCAGTAAGATCTTTCCCAAGACCCCAACTCACCCAGTCCTGGGAGATCACACCCACCTCAAGGTCTTCTGTAGCATGAATCACACACATGGTTGGTACACAGGCCAGGCTGCGTTGAGTACTGAGGGTCCCTGGAGTAGTCTAATCTGGCTGCCCACCCTACACTCTCCCAGGCAACCACTACCTCTGCCAACCGTGTCAGCCAATGCGCCACACTCAACTCTTACCTCTAACTTAACCTAGTACTTCTGACCCTGTCCCTAAAGGGGCAGTGTTTCTCATCACATGACCTCTCCCACCCACCTCCTTCCCAGGCATAACTAAACGACAGCCAGTCTGGCGGGCAGCCTACCAGATGGCTCTCTCGGATTCTCCATCCAAGAAGCCCAGAGCCTGACATTGTCAGGGTGGGGAGGTTGCTAGATGGCCTTCAGGCCTGGCAGCCAGGCTGACCCATGGGAAATGGAAGAGCTGGTTAAGAGCGAAAAGACAGAGGAGGGTGGGAGAGAGATCTGGAAGGCTCTGTGGGACTGCTGTCTTTCCAGAAGTTTCCCTGTTCCGGATCCTTTAAGGCCTATGTGTACCTCTCTTCCTGTGCCTGTGAATTTACCAGTGATTTCTTACAACCATCCTGCCCTTCCCCCGCACAAGCTTGGGTACGTTTATGATTCATGCAGCAACAAGCCTGAAACCCCGGGAGTCCTACTCTTATGGGAACCCAGGAGATTTGAGGCAGGGACCTTGCAGACCAGGAACTTTCTAGATACCCGGATTAAATCTTGGGCACAAAGGAAGAGACATTCCTTGGTTGCAGAAGTCTGGGAACGGATAAGAGGGGCACCCCGGGGACTGAGAGAAGGCACTCCTACTACATTCCTCAGCAGAGGAGAGCATCAGTGGGCAGGGGAACCCAGACGACAGAGTGGGAGCGACTGAACCCAGAGGAAAAGCTGAGACCAGCCATGGGCAAGGCGGCAATGAAGCAGGGCAGAGGGAGAAAGGGCATTTCAGCAGGAACACTGAGACGTGTTACTGAAACGTCTGACCTCAGGGTCAGACCTAAGGGGATGGGAACCCCCATCGTGGTTGTCTCCAAGGAAGGCATGGTCTGGGAAGCAAAGGCTCCTTATTCATCCCACATGCTTAACATACGTGTATTGAGTATGCAGACACAATGCAGTCATCCTGAACCTCGCAAACTCATCCACAGGGTGGGAGTCTTAGGCACTCAGCCGTGTCCGACTCTGCAACCTCATAACCTGCCAGGCTCCTCTGTCCATGGAATTCTCCAGCCAAGAACACTGCAGTGGGTTGCCATTTCCTTCTCCAGGGGATCTTCCCCACGCAGGGATCGAACCCAGGTCTCCTGCATTGCAGGCAGATCTTTTTACTGACTGAGCTACCAGGGAAGCTTTCATCCATAGGGTAGGGGTGATTTATGAGTTCTGGGCCACAGATGGAGACCTGAGCTCTGTGAGATTCAGTCACCCAGTCAGTAACTAACAGAGTGAGTTGTTGTTGTTAAGCTGTGTTGCTAAGTCATGTCCGACTCTTTGCCACGCCCTGGATGGCAGCAGGCCAGGCCTCCCTGTCCCCCCATCTCCTGGACTTTGCCCAAGTTCATATCCATTGAGTTTGTGATGCTGGGACAGAGCTGGGACTCAGCCCAAATCATCTCACTACAAAACCCATCTTCTGAATGACTCCATATGCCCAGTCCTTGCCCCTTCCAGTGGGGCATTTCTTGTGTCTGATCCACCGTCTTCACTAGGTAAAAAGACACCTGAGGGCAGGGACTAAGTCTTGTCCCAGGCCCATGTCATGGACTCCTATTTCTGGGCTTAGACCCCAAAACTCAATAAATGGTTGTGACACTAACGATAATAAAGATACTACTAGAGGAATCAATCAGCAGCCTGATGTCTGGGGACTCTTCCATCAGAGAAGCTAACATTCTTCCCCTGCTGCCCAGGAGTGAAGAGATGAAGGTACAGATAATAAACAGGGTGAGCCTATTTCTGCCACTGAAAGAAAGTGAAAGTAAAGTCGGTCAGTCGTGTCTGATTCTTTGTGACCTCATGGACTGTAGCCTACCAGGTTCCTCCGTCCATGGGATTTTCTAGGCAAGAATACTGGAGTGGGTTGTCATTTCCTTCTCCAAGCGATATTCCCGACCTGGGTCTCCCGAATTGTCCATATAAACCCCAATTTATTCACAGAAAACAAACTGAAGATAATCTTTCATCTGTGATTAGCTGTGACCACATTTATGATGCAAATGAGTGACAGGAAACTCCCAGGCTCTGACTGGCCTGGGACAGGAATGGAGGAGCAGAAGGCCATCCAATACTGACAGCAGAAAAGCAAGAACAGCGACAAGCCGGGTCAATGAGCTCCCTGGGTGCAGAATTGCAGTCTGCAAGGTCCCACTGTCAACTCAATAATGTGTCACCTTCATCTGAAAACTAGGGAAGGCTCACAGCCAGTCTCCACGCAAGACTGTAACTAACTATGAGATGGCCAAGCTCCAAAGCTAACAGGCAAAGTGCTATCTTTATCTTCAAGTTCATGAGGGAGGGGGACCTGACAGCCCTTGGGTCCTTTGCATCAACATCACAGCTCTCACATCAGTTCAGTCCAGTCGCTCAGTCATGTCTGACTCTTTGTGACCCTATGGACTGCAGCACACCAGGCCTCCCTGTCCTTCACCAACTCCCAGAGTTCACCCAAACTCATGTCTATTGAGTCAGTGATGCCATCCAACCATCTCATCCTCTGTCGTCCCCTTCTCTTCCTGCCCTCAATCTTTCCCAGCATCAGGGTCTTTTCAAATGAGTCAGCTCTTCACATCAGGTGGCCAAAGTACCAGAGTTCAGCTTCAACATTAGTCCTTCCAATGAACACCCAGGACTGATCTCCTTTAGGATAGACTGGCTGGATCTCTTTGTAGTCCAGGGGACTCTCAAGAGTTTTCTCCAACACCACACTTCAAAAGCATCAATTCTTTGGCACTCAGCCTTCTTTATAGTCCAACTCTCACATCCACACATGATCACTGGAAAAACCATAGCTTGGACTAGACAGACATTTGTTGGTAAAGTAATGTCTCTGCTTTTTAATATGCTGTCTAGGTTGGTCATAACTTTTCTTCCAAGGAGCAAGCGTCTTTTAATTTCAAGGCTGCAGTCACCATCTGCAGTGATTTTGGAGCCCCAAAAAATAAAGTCTCTCACTGTTTCTATTGTTTCCCCATCTATTTACCATGAAGTGATGGGACCAGATGCCATGATCTTAGCTTTCTGAATGTTGAGTTTTAAGCCAGCTTTTTCACTCTCCTCTGTCACTCATCAAGAGGTTCTTTAGTTCTTCTTCACTTTCTGCCCTAAGGGTGGTGTCATCTGCATATCTGAGGTTATTGATATTTCTCCTGGTAATCTTGATTCCAGCTTGTGCTTCATCCAGCCCAGCATTTCTCACGATGTACTCTGCATATAAGTTAAATAAGCAGGGTGACAATACACAGCCTTGACATACACCTTTCCTGATTTGGAACCAGTTTGTTGTTCCACGTCCAGTTCTAACTGTTGCTTCTTGACCTGCATACAGATTTCACAGGAGACAGGTCAGGTGGTCTGGTATTCCCATCTCTTTAAGAATTTTTCATAGTTTGTTGTGATCCACACAGTCAAAGGCTTTGGCATAGTCAATAAGGCAGAAATAGATGTTTTTTCTGGAACTCTCTTGCTTTTTCGATGATCCAGCAGATGTTGGCAATTTGATCTCTGGTTCCTCTGCCTTTTCTAAAACCAGCTTGAACAGCTGGAAGTTCACAGTTCACGTACTGTTGAAATCTGGCTTGGAGAATTTTGAGCATTACTTTACTAGCGTGTGAGACGAGAGCAATTTTGTGGTAGTTTCAGCATTCTTTGGGATTGGAATGAAAACAGACCTTTTCTAGTCCTGTGGCCACTGCTGAGTTTTCTAAATTTGTTGCCATATTGAGTGCAGCACTTTCACAGCATCATCTTTTAGAATTTGAAGTAGCTCAACTGGGATCCCATCACCTCCACTAGTTTTGTTTGCAGTGATGCCCCTAAGGCCCACTTGGCTTCGCATTCTAGGATGCCTGGCTCTAGATCTCATATCAGGAAATGATTTATTTGCATCCAACCTCAATCCTTCTCGAGCTGTTGAAGCTTAAGACCTCTTGTCTTTAGCACAAAAGGCAGCATCTGCTTCTCCATGTTTTGTCACCAACAGCCTCTGAGGTTAGTAAATCCGCCCCCAGACAAATCACTTCCCTTTCTTTATCTCTCCTCCAGGCTTTTGCGAATGTGCTTTTCTTCCAGCTCCTCTAAAGGTAAGACTATTTGGCAGCAGTGATGGAACACAAGGTTGGAAATGAGATGCCATCAGCTCTGTCACTTACTGGCCTTGTGACTTCGGGCAGCCCAGGGTCAACCCAGGCCCACTCTCTTCTTAATGTAGAGGAGGATGACACCTCCTCTACTCAGGAGGGCAAAGAGGTCGTTATTTCAGGCCACCTGTCAGTTATACATAATTTTAAAGTTGTGAAAGAAAAAGGTGATGAAATAGACTTTGCATTTCAAGTCCTCAGGCCTTCTAAATATTTATTACATGAAAGTGCTTCATGAGACAAACTGTTTATGCCTCTGTGCAAATTTGCTCATCAAAAGTCCCTTCCCTCTCCCACTCCACGGGGGTGCTGATTGTTTGAGAGGCTAGTTAGACATGGCTTCACAGAATCCAAAAGGATGCTAATGCTTGACCAGAAGAAAGGATATGAGTGCGCACAGGTCTCTCTGTATGTGATAGAAATTTCTGGAATGTTACACACACACACTCATACTCACACCCATACACACAAACTGTGAAGACTGGCTATCTGTTAGAAGTGGGATCTTTTTCTTTATATACTTCCAAAATGCTCAGAAATCTTTTTTGTTAACCATAAGCACATGATTACTTTTATCATCCTAAAAAGGCCTAAATATAAAGAACCACCACTACCACCACATTAAAAAAGTTCACGGAAATTGACTGTAGGTCTCAATCTAGGGCTGCCATGCCCTAAGAGGAATAAGACTGCACAACTTTCATATTTCACTGCCAACGCTCAACCCGTACCTGCTGAGTGCTCAATATTCAACAACATTTACTAATAAGCACACACTCAGGGCTGGCATCGCGCTAGACCAGAAGCTGGCCAGCCGCAGCCTGTGCACCAGATCCAGCCCACCACCTGTTTCATAAATAAAGTTTTCTTGGAACACAGCCACGCTTACTCATTTATGCATTGTCTGTGGCTGCTTTGTGCTATAATACCCGAGCTGAATACTTGCTACAGAGACCAAATGGCCCCACAGTCTAAACTATTTACTCTGTGGCCCTTTCCAGAAAAGGTTGCCAGCCTCTGTGTTAGTTAGGATGGTGAGTGTGACAGGCCCGTATCCTGCATGCATGGGACTCGGGGTCTAGTCAGGGGGACTCAGTCATACAAATAAATGTACATTTGCACCATGCTAGCAAAAAAAGGTGTCTTGGTGCCTTTAGAGAGTATTATTGGCAGCTGATGGCTTCCCTGGTGGCTCAGATGGTAAAGAATCTGCCTGCAATGCAGATCTGGGTTCGATCCCTGGGTTGGGAAGATTCCCCTGGAGAAGGAAATGGCAACCCCCTCCAGTATTCTTGCCTAGAGAATTCCATGGACAGAGGAGCCTGGCAGGCTAGCATCCATGGGGTCACAAAGAGTTGGACATGACTGAGTGACTAGCATCTCACTGGCAGCTGATGTAGTTGGGAATGTCATGGAAGACAAAAAAGTCCAGCAGATACAAAGACCCTATGATGCGAGAGAACACAGAAATTAAAAACAACAACAAAAACAAAACAGGAAGAAGCCAAAGTGGACAGAGGTTAAGGCCTGGCAATGTGTGACAGCCGATAAGGCTGGGAGGGGACTGGGAGGCCAACCACACAGGACTCTGGAGACCCCGATAAGGACTGTATCTGACGAGAAATGGGGAGCCCTTGAAGGGTTTCCAGTGGGGTCACTGGAGACAGGATGAATGTTTTGAAAGACTTTGACTTCCAGGTGGAGGAAGGCTAAAGGAGACCCAGGCAGGATGGGTCAGCCAGTTGGGCAGCTGTTTTGCAGAGGCCTGGATAAAAATGGTGGCATCTTGAACCCCAGGGTACAGATGGTGGGGCTTAGAGGGGTGAAGTCTGTCTAGTGAGGCACAGAAGCAAGGCCATCAACCATTCCAAACGGTCCCACCTGGCCATGAAGGAGGCATCTGAGGTCACCACGGGTTCCATGGTTTCAGATACAACAGACATATTCAAGAATGAGAAGAGATCTTTCTATGGTTCATAAGCCCAGCTTTCCTTTCTCTGTGCTTCCTGTGTGTTCTGAGACTGTGGTGGATGCCCAGTCTTTCAGATACATAAATAGCGGCCATTTCCTCACATGATCCCTGTTCCATCATGCCTCCTGGTCAATTCAATCACCCCTAAAATGAAGGTGCAAGTCAACTGGAACATGTAATTTATGTCTTCAAGCCCTAGTTCAGTTATCTATTTCCTGTGAAAAAGAAGTACTCATTTTTCAATTTTGATTAAAAATATAAAATGCCCTCCTGTGAATGAGCCATACGTCTGTCAGGCACTGGGTCAATAAAAGCATGACTGGAATACTAAATGGTGCTTCTATTTTGGGTTCACTTGATGAGTTGGTTTCTTTCTTATGTCTCCTTCCTTTCAATGGCCAAATAGCATATGTGTCAGGTTCTGTGGAACCAACAGGCTACAGGACCACTCAAAAGATATGATATGCAACATGAAGGAAAAGACACTGTTGACCAAACAGGAATTCTGGGAGCAAGACCAGATCACTGGCAATGAATACTACTGGCAAGTGGGAGTATTTATCTTCTCATAGTTCCACTTGTAGAGTTGTCAGTTTGAAAGGAAGAGGAATCTGAAACCCAACAAATAAAATCTTTATTCCTCAAGACAAGCTCCATTCAATCACCATGAATTGTAACTGAGATTTCCAGAACAGTGTGTTAGAAGCCCAGCCAGACATCATCCAAAGAACTGGATTAATTCAGTAAAATGAAAATAACACATCAGTCCGTTAAAAATCTGGAGAGAAAATACTGACATTGTCACTGGAAAGCAGCATGACAGAGCAAAAAGAGAGCTAAGAGCTTTGGAGTGAGGCAGCATAAGCAGCTGGCAGAGATAACCTTGGATAAGCTATTTAATGCTTCTGAACGTCAGTTTCCTAAACCACGAACCATGGATTATAAGACCTAGAGTTGTTCTATGAATGAGATAATTTGTGAAGATCCTTGCACACAGTAAGGGATTAATAAATGATAGTTCCTTTCCCTAAACTGCTCAAATTTAAGTCTGGACTGAAAGAATGGTGTACAGATCCATCACACTAGATAATTCCAGGACAAAGAGTCACTCAAATGTTCTGCCAGTCCAGGGCAAGTACCCTAACTTGCTCCTGAGAGCGACCACGAATCCAATGGAGACACTCAATTCAAATATGAAGAAAAAGGCAGCAAGGGGGAGAATGTGTGACTCCTGTTTTTACTACCTGCTAAGGAGAAATTGTGAGCAGATGACTGTGGAAGCTGCCCTGTGAGTCAGGCGCTGCCGGTCTCCTCGGGCTCGGCACAGGAGCCTGGAATGCAGTTGCTCACTGTTTGCTTCACGACAATCCATCTCCTGGTTGCTCAGGACAGGGCAGGTGCAGGCAGCTCTGGCCCCTGCTTTGTTCTGGTTTTTCCAATCACCTATACCCGTCCGCCCATCCATCCATCTTCCATCCACTGTCTCTCACCATATATCTTCTGAGCATCCATCATGTGACTGTGGGACACAGACCAAGCATTTGAGAAGATACACAGATGGATGTTTTAGGACAGACAAGCAGGGTTGCAGGAGTTACCTATCTAATCCATCATTCCATTCGTGTGTGTGTGCGTGTCTGTCTAACACCTGTTAAAGGAAGACCTTACCAGTGTACACATTACTATTAAGACCTCACCATATTACAGGTTCTATGCTACACGCTTATATGTGTTATCTTGTTTGTCACAACTACTTTATGAGGTCAACATTGTTATTATCTTTCATGAACAGATCAGAAAAATAGAACTGGAAGAATTTGATTACACAGCTTGTAAATGGCAAAGCAGGGATCCGAAGTCAGGTTTTGTAATGAGGAAGAAAGAATCAGAAATGTCCCATTTGCTGAGCCCCTTACCCTGAGATGTCAGTGTATGATATCTTCTTTGTATCTGTTCTCTGACACAATAAAAAGAGGGCTGGTGTTAGAATGAATGAAACAGTGCGTCTAACAGCTTCAGAAGATACAAGCAAGAAGGTACTGATGGAGATGAAAGATTAAAGACTTAACTGAGGTTCTAGCCGTGACAACTGTTCACGTATATTTACTAAGATCTGAAACATGACTTCACTGTGCCCTTTAGGAAAATACTTTTGCCATTGACCAAAATATCTGCTTTACTCTGGAGTCACTGACACCTAAACAACATTCACATAGCCAGATACGTGCCCCCACTTGTCCTGTGACTGTGGAGAAAGAGAAATGGGGTAGAAATTAAGATTCCCATATGAAAGATATACTGCCGGCTCAAGTCAATAAAGAATCTACCTGCAATGCAGGAGATCCAGGTTCGATCCCTGGGTTGGGAAGATCCCCTAGAGAAGGGTATGGCTCCCCACTTCGGTATTCTTGTCTGGACAACCCCACGGACAGAGAAGCCTGGCGGGCTATAGTCCACAGGGTCGCAAAGAGTCAGACACAACTGAGCAACCACACTTTCCCTTTTCATGAAAGGTGAGAATTAAAGTCCTAAGACCACTAATGCAGTGGAACCATGGGAGGTCAAAAATCTCCACAGTAAAACGAAAGAGCTCCAGACTAGGAGCAACTAGTCATGAGTTCCAATCCAAGCTATGTGACCTTGGGCACGACAATTAATTAATCCCTCTGAGCCAGTTGCCTCATAGCTACAATGAAGAGAATAAGATCTACCTCACAGTAATTTTGTAAGACTAAATAAGTTTAGGCAGACTATAAAGCCAGTTCCTTCCAACAGTCACATGTGTAAAATGACAAAGCCTTGGGGACTTCCCTGGTGGCCCAGTGGTCATTCTGTGCTCCCACTGCAGGGGCATGGGTTCGATCCCTAGTTAGGGAACTAATATCCCACATGTCGCATGTCCAAAAAAAAATTTTTTTTAAAGAAAATGACAGGATCTTATACGTTGACTTCTAGTGTAAATTGACAAAATCCTTTGCAAAGACATCACTCGTATGTTATCCAAAAATTCTTCCATTAAATGGAAATAAGTTGAGTGACTAAAAGGTCAAGGTTCCCTGTACTAAACCAGAACCCAGTCCTCAGTTCTGACAGCAAACCCTTCAGACCATTTCCATCCTGCTAACAGGGACACACGCTATCCCATCTCTTTCTTGCCTTCTCCCCATTCTCAATTTTAAGGTGACCATGTTCCACATAAAACCCACAACACCCCTCTGTCTTCTCTGCTTCCTTTTGAAGTTCTCATTGTGTCCCTCAGAAGCCCCCTCAAATGTGGGGACCTGTTATATGACAGTGGTGGTCGTGGTGGTTTAGTCGCTAAGGTGTGTCCCACTCCTTGTGACCCCATGGACTGTAGTCCTCCAGGCTCCCCTCTGTACATGGGATTTCCCAGGCAAGAATACTGGAGTGGGTTGCCATTTCCTTCTCCAGTTACATGACGCTAAAGAGAGCTAAATCATTTGAGGTAGTTCCAAACACCAGAGCTAGAACTGGTGGGGTGGATTTAGAGGAAGGTTCCAGCTCTGCATATGGAATATGCTTGGAACAGTGGCGGCTGGCCAGCTGGGAGGCGAGCTTCTAAAGCAGGCAGCTCTCCACCAAGAAAGCTCAAGCAGAATATCTCACCTCCTGCTGCTGGATTGAACCACTGAACATCATATGATTTTATCCAGAACTTACTGAGTGCTTTCCAATGTCCTAGGCCTTAGAAAGGCAAGTATGAGTAAAATGTGGCCCTCAGCTCTCAAAAGCTCACACTGGAGAGACAAACTCATGAGCAGGTAGTTATAAAGCAGTGTGTGTGTGTGTGTGTGTGTGTGTACACACACACGCAGGTGCATGCACATGTAAGCCCTCAGGCATGTCCAACTCTTTGCAGCCTTAAGGACTGTAGCCTTCCAGGTTCCTCTGTCCATGGAATTTTCTAGGCAAGAATACTGAGTGGATTGCCACTTCCTTCTCCAGGGGATCTTCCCAACCCAGGGATCAAACCTATGTCTCCTACATTAGCAGGTGAATTATTTCCCACTGAGCCACATGGGAAAGTGAAAATGAAAGTCGTTCAGTCGTGTCCACCTCTTTGCGACCCCGTGGACTACACAGTCCATGGAATTCTCCAGGCCAGAATACTGGAGTGGCTAGCCTTTCCCTTCTCCAGGGGGTCTTCCCAACCCAGGGATTGAACTCAGGTCTCCTGCACTGCAGGTGATTCTTTACCAGCTGAGCCACGAGGGAAGCCCAAGCCACCTGGGAAGCCCTTTATAAAACAATGTGGTAAGTACAAAAATAGAGAAATTACAGGGAATGCTGCGGGAATGCTAACTCAGGAGGTGGCCCTCACTCAGGTGGGCTGTTCTTTCTGGAGGAGGTGACACCTGGACAGTCTTAAAGGATGGAGTAGGGGAAGCAGTGAAGGGCGAGATGGGGGCAGTGTAGGACGGGTGTTCAGGGTGAAAGGACTGAGCGTGAGCAAAGGAACAACCGTGACCCAGGCAGCTGGATAATGCTAGAACAGTCTACGGGGGTGGGAGGCAGGCTGGAGCCGCAGACAGGAGCCTGGGAAAGGGGACCTTGTAACCCGCATTGTGCAGCGTGAACTTTGTCTTGGAGGCACTGGGCAGCCAACACCTTAAGGGTTCTAAGTACACAGGTGACTAAGTTTCCATCTCCTTGGATTTAGGAAGTTTTCTCTTCTTTTCCCAAAGGGAGACTGCAGGCCAGCTTTGAGAACCACTGACTTGAACTCAGGAGCCCCAGGGTCAGAACAGCCCTGCCTGACTCACCACCGAAGGCAAACACCCAGTTCCTTAGGTCCCTGCCTCTTCCTCTTCTGTCTCCTGGGCCTCTCGGTAATGCTGACCTCACAAAAAAGTGATGTGGGCACCAGGTGACTCAGCGTTACAGAGGGCTTGGAAGTGGCCGAAGTCCACGCTGAACCCTGAGCATCTTTCTGCAGCAGGCGTGCTGGCGGGGAGGCAGGTTTGCTGCAGTGAGCTCCAGGGCCCGCCAGCCTTGTGATCTGGCAGCTTCTCCCCCCTCTCACCTTCCTTGCCTTCCACTTAATACCCACTGGCTCCTGGCTGACTCGGCCAGACACCAAGGAGGGAAGGGACGGCCAGCACAAGCCCGCCTTGCAGACGAAAGCATCCTTCTGCCTGGGCTCAGCCACCGGACCACTGCCAGCTCCCCAGGAGGGACCCCCGGCCTCCTGGGCTTTTCTGAACCGCTGCACCTCCTAGCTCTCGAGCTGCCCCCTCCTCAACCCAGGGCTCCCCTGACGGCTCAGCAGGTAAAGAATCTGCCTGCCAATGCAGGAGACACGGGTCCCATCCCTGGGTCACGCAGATTTCCCTGGAGAAGGGAATGGCAACCCACTCCAGTATTCCTGCCTGGGAAATCCCAAGGACAGAGGAGCCTAACGGGCTCCAGTTCAAGGAGCTGCTAAGAGTCAGACACAACTTTGTGACTAAACAACAACAACCACCTCCCACCCCACCGGCTCCTTCCCCATCCTATTTTACCCCCCAGACCTATTCCTCACTTCTCAGGGCCCAGAGTCTCCACTGCCTCCCCGAAAATCCTGTCCCTCTCTTCTCTCCTGAATGAGTCATGCTCCTTCGGGCTCCTTCAGTAAGTGCCTAAATGCTCCCCACCCCTCCCACTTCCTTGATCACTCCATTCCCAGCCCCGCCCTTCCACCACTCCCCTTCAGTCTGAGCAGGAGTTGACCATCATCTACCTCCTGGTACTGGTTCAGCTGCTCCGACCATTCCCTCCACACGAATCCCTGAATCAGCCACATACGTCCCACTAAGCATATTCCCTCTGCTGGGAATGTCCTCATCCCTGTCCCCTTCTGAACATCCTTCCGGGCACAGCACAAATGTCACCCTGACCCAAAGGCTCTCTCCTCTCACCTCCAAGACTGATTAAATCTAGTAGGACTTTGTTTACCTTTTTAAACAGAGGGTGTTTGGCTTATGTTACAATAACAGCTAGGGCTGATGTATCAGGCACTCCTCAGAGAACCTTGTATAAAGTAACTCATTTAATTCTCAGAATCATCCTGTTATTACCTCTAAGTCAACCTGCCCAAGTTTACAGTGATCCAGTGGGAGAAAGATTCTTTACTGTCTTAGTCATCAGGGAAGCCCCAGTGTATGCCTAAGCGTATCTAATTTACCAAGGCTTTTTCACAAGCCTGAGCTCATCAGCTGGATGTGGAGAAGGTAAAGAGGACAGAGGTGCAGATGGCCTGAGATCTGGTCAAGGTCTTAGAGCTAGAAATAGCTGAGTGAGATGATAGAAATTACAACCCAGGGCTCTGAATAAAACAACAGAAAGTCAGTCCCCTGCTCATGGTGTGGTCCTGGGCAGCTGTGGCCATCAAGACGGGGTAGGCTGATGTAAATCAACTATACATCAATGAAAACATTGGGGGAAAAAAATAAGAAGAATATCAAAGTCAGCCAGTTTTTTAAAAGGAAAAAAAAAGCGGGGGGGGGGGGGGCAGAGCTGCATGTTCAGCTGCCCCCTCCCCCTATGGATGAAGTGCCCTTGGTTGTCAGGCAGGGGAGCCTGACCCAAACTTCTAGACAGAAGCTGGCTGAGCTGACTAGGGCAGAGTGTGTTAAGGCAGGTTCAGCAGGACCTCTGGGGACCTCTCGGAATGTTTGGTCACTCTCACCAGACAGAACCCAAACCCCCTGAGAGACCACATGATTTTCCAAGCGGTCTGATAATATATCAATAGATATTAAGAAAGAGTCAGGAAAAACCGGTTTGTCCCTCCCATTAGCTGGGGGCAGTCAATGATTCCCTACTACTTGTACCTATCCCATCCCATTTCTAAAACATCTGTATCTTTATTTCATTGACCTAAGCTCAGGGGGTGAAGAATCCGCCTGCAATGCAGGTGGCACAGGTGACGCGGGTTCAATCCCTGGGTCGGGATCGACCCTGGTGAAGGAAATGACAACCCACTCCAGTATTCTTGCCTGGGAAAATTCCATGGACAGAGGAGCCTGGCGGGCTACCGTCCATGGGGTCGCAGAGTCGGGCACGACCGAGTGCATGGCACAACCCAACACAACTTCAGATTTACTCAATGCCTTGTGCAGAAGGGACGGCTTTTGCAGCTCAGGTGGCTTCCACAGAAGAAAGGCTTTTCCCTAGTAGGAAGACCGACCGCATCTTTCCACAAGTTTGGCGGCCTCTCTGAGCCTTCATCTACCCACCCATCCTGCAGAATCGTGGCAACAGCTTGTGAGCTCCCAGCCCCCGCGTCCTGCAGATCCGACTGATCTCCTGGGTCACCGTCTCACGCTCCTCACAATTCAGGAAATGAATGAGACACTGCAGATGTCTACGCTGTAACCGCCTACTGGGAACCTCGGACCCTCGTAGCTTCATCTCAGGCTCGCAGATGGCCGAGCTCCGGCCCGGGGTGTTGACCCGGGTCTAGGCAGGCTGTAATTCCGGGGGCGCGGCGGGGAAGGTCGGAAACCCGGGTCTCCGAACTCCGGCATCGAAGCCCGGGGCCGCCGTTCCCCTCCCGACCGCTCGCGGGGGGCTGCCAAGCGCCCTGCGAGGCCAGCCCGGCGACGGGGCTCGGGAAGCGCCTGGCTTACCTGCGGCTCCACCAGCCCGCGCGGCTCCGCGCCCAGGGGCGCCGGGCGCGCGGCGCGGAAGGCCGAGTACACGGGGATGCGGTGCTGGGTGCTGTACAAGGTGGCGAAGCGCTCGGCGCCCTCGGATCGCTGACAGATCCTCACGTGGGCAGCGGCCGCCGGCCCCGCGGGCGGGGTCCCGGCGTAGAAGAAGCGGTCGCATTCGCCGAAGCCGGCCTCCTCCTGGCGCACCAGCCGGGCCTCCAGCAGCCCGGCCAGGGCGAGGAGGCCGCCCAGCGCCAGGCAGCGCTCGGGGCCCATGGCGCGTCTGCGGGCCGGGCGGGCGGAGCGCGAGGCCGCTCAGCTTGGCAGCCGGGAAGTCGGAAGCCGGGCGCGGCGCGGGTGGGGCGCTCTTGGCCGGCCGGGCTGGGCGGCCCCGGCGGCGGGGGCGGGCCCGCGTTCCGAGGCCGCGCCCACCTCGCGCCGGCCCCTCCGAAGACGCCCGCGCCCGTCCGCCCGGGGCTGGGCGCGCGGCTGCAGGGATGCCGGCCGCGTCCCCCCGGGGTGCCCCGCACCTGGCACCGCCTGGGCTCCGCCGTCCGAGTTCCCAGGTTCGGGGACGCGCGCTGCCCAGGCGGAAAGGGCTGAACCAGGTCGGCTTTATCCGGGAGCACCGTCCCCGGGGCGCGAGCCTAGAAGCCTCCGGTGACAGCGCGCCCCAGGGATCCTCAAGGATGACAAGAGGCGGCGTGAGATGCCCACAGCAACTGTGGCTCTTTGGGGCGGATGGGCAGAGACCCCCCCCCTGTGAAATCCGATACAAATCAGTCTCCCCCCTTCCCAATGGAAGTCTTAGCATCCGCCTGCACATGGACATAACTCCGTTGAAGTTTTAGCAGGTCAGAAGCGGGGACACCCAAGTTAAGAAATCCTGTTGAAGGAAATTCCTAAACTAGGTAGACTGTTCAGCTCTGTGGTTTACTTGGAATCAAAACCAAAACCAAGAAAGGAACGAGACCGGCCGATCTCACTGGTTGGTAGGTCGGTTGGTTCATTATTCTCTCCCGAGTGTCTGTGTGCCAAGCTGGGTTCGGTGACAGCGTACAGTGGTAAACAAGAATAGGATCCCTGCGGTCCGCATGACGAAACCTAGTGGGAAAGCTTGTCCTTAATCAAAGAAGCAGTCTATTAAAGGAATAATGGAACACGGAGCGTGGAGCTGTGAGAAACTCCCTGGAGGAGGCAGGGTCTGTTTGCGTGAAGAGTGTTGTCTGAAGTGAGACCAAGGGGATGTTAGCAATGAGGCAAAAGATGAAAGTACCCTGTACTACGGGGCTCTCCCAGCAGAAAGGATATGTTGGAGGGATTTAAGGAGGGTGGGTGTGGGTAGAGAACTGTGAACTAGAAGACTGTGAGAAATAGGATTAAAGGAGGCAGGGGACATAGCAATCAGAGTGTCATAGGCTGGAGGCTGTCAAACATTTTCTGCCAGGATCCATATTGAGAAAAAAAAAAAAAAGCTGGGACTTCCCTGGTGGCTCAGATGGTAAAGAATGTCCTTCCAGGGCGGGAGACCTGGGCTTCAATCCCTGGGTCAGGAAGATCCCCTGGAGGAGGGCATGGTAACCCGCTCCAGTATTCTTGGCTGGAGAATCCCCATGGACAGAAGAGCCTGGCGGGCTACAGTCCCTGGGGTCACAAAGAGTCGGACGTGACTGAGTAACTTAGCACACAGATGAGAGATGGCAGCTGGGACTGGGCTGGTTCTCGAGACAGAGTCAGAATGCCTACCAGGGCGCCTCCACTCACATATTATGTTTAATCTTAGTTCCTAAGTGTGACACAGGGGAACTGGACCAGAGTGTTCTGACACTTGCCTATGATGGCTCAGTTTGTGAGTGCAGAGACAGGTTTGGTCCAGGCCCGTTTGCTTCCTAAGCCTGGCCTTTCCTCTAAGTCACAGTACATTGGTAACACGAGCCTGTAAAATAGGAGACAGGTTGTCAAGAGGACACATTTTGGAGCTTCTTAAGCTGTTGTTCTTAACAAATCCCTTATGGGCTTCAATATCTGAAAATGTTAACTAGGTTTGGTCCCTGACATGAAACCTAAACTTGTTTCTTACTTTAAAAAAAAAAAAAAAAACCTTTAATGTGATGTCACAGAAATGGCTAGACTTGAAATCCCCTTTGATATGGAGTAATAGGCTTCATGGGATTTTTTAATATTTATATTATTATATAGGATTATTCATGTTCCCCAATGGCAGTTTGTGTTGTCAACTCTAAACACAATTAAACAACTAGAAATCGGTCCCTCTCCTCTCTGTGTTCCCTGTACATGCTCACTATGCTACTTATCACATTAGACCAGCTCTCCCCAACCTTTTGGCACCAGGGACCGATTTTGTGGAAGACAATTTTTCCATGGGTTTGGGGCATTAGTTTCAGGATGATTCAAGTGCATTATGCTTATTGTGCATGCATGCAGGCCTACGAAGTCACTTCAGTCGTGTGCGACTCTTTGTGACCCTATGGACCGTAGTCCATTAGGCCCCTCTGTCCATGGGGTTCTCCAGGGAAGAATACTGGATTGGGTTGCCATGCCCTCCCCTAGGGGATCTTCCCTACCCAGGGATCGAACCCGCATCTCTTCTATCTCCTGCATTGGCAGGCGGGTTCTATTATCATTACATCAGTCCCACCTCTGATCATCAGGGATTAGATCCCAGAGGCTGGGGACCCTGGATGTTAGGGTATTAATCAGTCTGTCTTCTCTACTAGTCAGGTACTCCTGGGGACAGGCTTGTCCCTTCTTAGTCTCTGGGTCTCACTGGCTACCAGAGAGTCTGGAATAATAGATGTAATATGTGATTTTGTTGTATTTGAATAAATGCAGAATATAAAAATAAATTCTCAGTTTTATGACTAAGGCATTTATATGACCTTAATTCACTGTTTCTCAAACTTTCTTGATTCTTCCCCCCACCCCCCCCCCCCAAGCATAACTATCTCTGCCACTACTCCTCCACACCCTACAGCAGATTCTAGTTTTCCTCCAGGCCCCAGTCAGGAACCAACACACATATACACAGAATATTTGCATATCCCACAGCTGGGGTAATTCTGTCTACTTTAGTATCTTTTAGTTTTATAGTATGAACAAGAGAGCTTCTTTTTGTTTGCCTGCTTTCCAAAGATAGAGTATGCTATGATATTGAGTTTACTTTTGCAAATTACAAATGTCCACATGCCAAGATTCTGGAACATACTACATGGTGGGAGTACCTTGGTCTAATAAAAGTTTTTGCTGACAGCACATTCCAGGGGAAGAGTGTCTTTCACAGTATCTTTATGAGTGATAATTCACTCTCTCCACCGAGGTCTGTTTTCTTTACCACTGACTCTTCTCACCGGGGTGAGGTTTCACAGCAGATCGTCTTAGACCTCAGCACTGACACCAGTGCCAATCCAGCATCTGTCAATGCGTGTTAGTTGCTCAGTCGTGTCCGACTCTATAACTCCATGGACTGTAGCCCTCCAGGCTCTTTTGTCCATGGGATTCTCCAGGCAAGAATACTGGAGTGGGTTGCCATACCCTCCTCCAAGGGATCTTCCCAACCCAGGGATCAAACCCGGGTCTCCTGCATTGCAGGCAGGTTCTTCACCATGTCAGTCACCAGGGAAGCCCTGTCAATAGCCTCCAGAAAGGCCCAAAGAGGAAGAGTAATGGTTGATGTGGAATAAAATAACATTCTACTTGGACTTCAGTGGTTCGGTTGATTCTGTTCCAGGCTGTCTGAAAACATAGACCCTTCTCCAACTTTGCAGCCTGTACCACCTCACCTCTCATACCCAGTTATTAATCTCTTCACCTCCTCCAATTCATTCTGCAGCTGGAGTGGCTTCCTAAAAATAGACCTGCTGGTGTTATCCCACTCTCACAGCCCATCACTCACTCTCCAGCTGCCTTGGGGTGAAGCCTGACTCCCTACCTGACAGCTGAGACCACTGAGATCTGCCCCTCGGTCTCACTTCTGACAGGTGCCACCTGGCCCCTGTGCTCTGAGCAGTGCTATTCAGCTTCTTGCAGTTCCTGCAGCAGAGTTCCTCTCTCTAATCCCTGAGACTCTGCATCATAAAATACTTCCCTTGGCCTGGAATTCTCCCCTTATATTCCCATCCCTTCATCTCTTTCATCTAGCGCTTTTTTTTTTTAACACAATCCAGCTAAACATTAGTTCCTCCAGTCACCCGTCTTTCTAACAAGTGTGTCCTCACCCCTTGCCCTCCTCCTGCGCTATGCCCAGTTACAGGCCTTTTCTGATTGTGCCTTTCCTCTTTTCGGCCACACCATACAGCTTGCAGGATCTTAGTTCCCAATCAGGGACTGAACCCTGCAGTGGAAGCTCAGAGTCCTAACCCCTGGGCCACCAGGAAATTCCCTGATTATGCCTCTTAAACCTAGTTTTTCCCCCTGTATCTAACTACCACCTCCCCACTCAGACATAAATACAGTGCCTGCTATACAGTGGGTATTCAATACAATGAGTGAGTAAATGAAAGAGGAAAAATCCCTCATGAAATTCCATTTGGAGTCTCGTGGCTCTAATTCATTCATTCATTTTCAAACTGTTTTTAAAATATCTGCCATGAAGATGAATGGATAAGGAAGTTGTGGTACATATACACAATGGAATATTACTCAGCTATAAAAAGGAACACATTTGAGTCAGTTCTAATGAGGTAGATGAACCTATTAGAGCCAGTTATACAGAATAAAGTAAGTCAGAAAGAGAAAGACAAACACACCGTATATGAACACATACTTATGGAATCTAGAAAGAAGGCACTGACTATCCTAAGTGCAAGGCAGCAAAGCAAACACAGATGTAAAGAAGACACAGGCTTCTGGACTCACTAGGAGAAGGAGAGGGTGGGATGATTTGAGAGAATAGCACTGAAACATTTATACTGCCATATGTAAAATAGATGAGGAGTGTGAGTATGATCTAGGACGCAGGGTGTGCAAAGCTGGTGCTCTGTGACAACCTGGAGGGATAGGGCAGAGAGGGAGCTGGGAGGAGGGCTCAGGATGGAGGAGACACGTGTCTACTTATGGCCAGTTCATACTGGTGTATGGTAAAAGCCATCACAATACTGTAAAGTAATTATCCTCCAAGTAAAATGATTAATTTTTTAAAAATCTACCTTGAGAGCTGGCTAGATGTCGAGAATTCATGGAGGATCAAAGTTAGACTTGGTCCCTGCTCTCATGCCAGCTTCTTGAAGGGCTCCATGGGTAACCAGAGCAGAAGGCAGAAGGTAACTGATGCTCTGCTTTAGACAGGGAAGGCAGTGCTGGGGCTTTCACGCCACTAATGAGTTCTGTAATGTAGACTTCACGCTGGGTCAGCTCTAGTCCAGGGCAAGACTGACACAGATCTTTGCACCACAGAACTCAAAGTAGGTAGGGAAGACAGACAAAGAGACAGACAGACAAGCAATTACAATAAAGTGTGAGAGGTGCTCTTTAAGGGAGCTGTGTGCTATGAGGGCAGAGAAGGGTCACTGAAACTAATCTGGGAGAAGAACCTCCATAAAGACAGTAGCAACGAGGTAAAATCACACTTGAAGATATGTGTTGAAGCCGTGGCTCGTAAATTAGAATATAACTAAATTTCTGGGTCTCTGAAGCTACTTCTTCACCTCTCTTCTCTGCTGATTGTCCAACACGTGTATGAAACTGACAAGAAATAAGAAAATTAATCCCACTTGGATTACAAGGAGAGGTGAGGAGGCTGAGGAGTAGCTCCTATTTGGGTGAGAATGCTTGAGTTATTTTCCTAATCATCACTAAACGTAAGAAAGCATGCCCCGCTCAACCCTCAAGTTGAGAGTCAGAAGGACTCTGAGTCAAAAGTGGTGAACACCCAAGCCAGTCAGAGGCTGAGTCATGCTCTCCTGAAACTGTGGGCAGAACAGTCTTCTTTCTAGCAAAGTTAAACCTTGGATGAGGTCTAGAAATAACACTAGAAACCTTATGGAAGAAGCCATGTGTCCACATGCATACTCTTACCCCATGAGCCTGCAGTAAAAAAAGACACATGGTTCATAGAACTCTGAGCACTTCCAGATTGCTCAGCCATCTTTTGGATACTGGAATAGAAGATTAGAGATACCAAGGGAAAATTTCATGCAAAGATGAGCTCAATAAAGGACAGAAATGGTATGGGTCATTTCTGAACCTATAGCAGAAACGGTATGGAAGATATTAAGAAGAGGTGGCAAGAATACACAGAAGAACTGTACAAAAAAGATCTTCACGACCCAGATCATCACAATGGTGTGATCACTCACCTAGAGCCAGACATCCTGTAATGTGAAGTCAAGTGGGCCTTAGAAAGCATCAGTACAAACAAAGCTAGTGGAGGTGATGGAATTCCAGTTGAGCTATTTCAAATCCTGAAAGATGATGCTGTGAAAGTGCTGCACTCAATATGCCAACAAATTTGGAAAACTCAGCAGTGGCCACAGGACTGGAAAAGGTCAGTTTTCATTCCAATCCCAAAGAAAGGCAACGCCAAAGAATGCTCAAACTACCGCATAATTGCACTCACTTCACACACTAGTAAAGTAATGCTCAAAATTCTCCAAGCCAAGCTTCAGCAATACATGAACTGTGAACTTTCAGATGTTCAAGCTGGTTTTAGAAAAGGCAGAGGAACCAAAGATCAAAGTGCCAACATCCGCTGTATCATCGAAAAAGCAAGAGAGTTCCAGAAAAACATCTGTTTCTGCTTTATTGACTATGTCAAAGCCTTTGACTGTGTGGACCACAACAAACTCTGGAAAATTCTGAAAGAGATGGGAATACCAGACTACCTGACCTGCCTCTTGAGAAACCTGTATGCAGGTCAAGAAGCAACAGTTAGAACTGGACATGGAACAACTGACTGGTTCCAAATAGGAAAAGGAGTACGTCAAGGCTATATATTGTCACCCTGCTTATTTAACTTATATGCAGAGTACATCATGTGAAACGCTGGACTGGAAGAAGCACAAGCTGGAATCAAGATTGCTGGGAGAAATATCAATAACCTCAGATATGCAGATGACACCACCCTTATGGCAGAAAGTGAAGAGGAACTAAAAAACCTCTTGATGAAAGTGAAAGAGGAGAGTGAAAAAGTTGGCTCAAAGCTCAACATTCAGAAAACTAAGATCATGTCACACGGTCCCATCACTTCATGGGAAATAGACGGGGAAACAGTGGAAACAGTGTCAGACTTTATTTTTGTGGGCTCCAAAATCACTGCAGATGGTGATTGCAGCCATGAAATTAAAAGACACTTACTCCTTGGAAGGAAAGTTATGACCAACCTAGACAGCATATTAAAAAGCAGAGACATTACTTTGCCAACAAAGTCTGGTCAAGGCTATGGTTTTTCCAGTAGTCATGTATGGATGTGAGAGTTGGACTGTGAAGAAAGCTGAGCACTGAAGAATTGATGCTTTTGAACTGTGGTGTTGGAGAAGACTCTTGAGAGTCCCTTGGACTGCAAGGAGATCCAACCAGTCCATCCTAAAGGAGATCAGTCCTGGGTGTTCATTGGAAGGACTGATGCTGAAGCTGAAATTCCAATACTTTGGCCACCTCATGCGAAGAGTTGACTCATTGGAAAAGACCCTGATGCTGGGAGAGATTGAGGGCAGGAGGAGAAGGGTATGACGGAGGATGAGATGGCTGGATGGCATCACTGACTTGATGGACATGGGTTTGAGTAAACTCCGAGAGTTAGTGATGGACAGGGAGGCCTGGCATGCTGCGATTCATGGGGTCGCAAAGAGTTGGACACTACTGAGCAACTGAACTGAACTGATAAACAGTTTAACTGCAGGATTCAACTTGATAATCCAATTTTCCAAATCAAGATAGCACCCTTAGAGCACAGAGCTTTCTAGCACAACTCTCCTGAGATCAAAAAATGCTTGATTGACTGGCCTTGACCATGTTTCAGGAAGACTTCCCCAGCACTAGCTCTGGGATTACTATGGGCAGAAAAGGCTCATTAGGACAATGCCTGCGAGTGTGTGAGTCTGTGTAGCAGGTAAGACAGTCAGTCAGACGCAATCCCCACCTCACTGTGCAACAGTAATTCCCTAAGGGTTCAGGCATCTAACTAAAAATCTTGGGGGAAAAAACCATATCCAGTAAATATTAAAAAAAAAAAAATACAACACAAGATAAGGGAGAGTTGGATTGGGAGTTTGGGATTAGCAGATGCTAACTTTATACATAGAATGGATCAACAACAAGGTCCTATAGTTCCCTATAGCACAGGGAAATATATTCAACCTCCTGGGATAAACCATGATAGAAAAGAACACAAAAAAGAATATATATATAACTGGATCACTTTGCTACATAACAGAAACTAGCACAACATTGTAAACCAACTATACTTCAATAAAATAAATTGAAACCACAACACAAATTTTCTTTCCATAAAAAGATGAGGGAGGAGGAAAGAAAGTCTCAGGGGTCCATGCTAAGCCCAGGAGGTGCATGGTAGATAAACGCCCTCCTCTGATCTGTCCTAAAAGGTGTTATTGAGAACAATTGGAAAGAAGCAAGAACATCATCACTGGCTACATTCAAATGAACTATCTACTGTCTCCCTGGAGTTGCTATTAATATTTGTTGCCCCTGGCTCTTCATTCTGTTCATCAATGGTGACTTGATGACGTGTCATTTTAACCACATGAAGATATGACCTCTGGATGCTTTATGCCCCCTGCCCGTTTCCCCCCAGAGCTCTGCCTGCAGTTCTCGTGGTATCTGGACTGTGGTCCTAATTCCTGGGACTCTCACAGACCTGTCCCCTCACACGGTACGATCCTCTCGTCCCTTGCAGCAAATCCTGCTCTTAAAGTCTCTGAGCATTTGAGGGTTTGTCTTTGCCTCATGAATGTGCTCCACACACACCCTGGGCCCAACAATGCGGGCGTCTGTTGCAGATCTAATATTAGCAGCCAACACAAGTCACATCATCTTGTATAAAGAGAATATTGAGGGAGAAACAGTCACTGGCAGAGGAACAGCAGCATCGAACAAGGGGACCCTGTCACACGCTGGGGCTGCCTCTCACTCGGGGAGGGCGGAGCAGGGAGGGAAAAGATTGGGGGCGTAAGCCCACGTTTGTTTCCTTCTGTTCTGCTGTCCGAGGGGAATACAACAACCACACACAACTCCTCCCATATCGGGCCCAGGTCAGGCAGAGAGGTCCCTTGCACCCCTAGATGATACACACAGGTCTCAGAGGGTGAGCGTCAGATGGCCACGCTCGGGCCTATGGAAGGTGTGACTTCAGCCACGTGCGTGCCCAGCCGCTCAGTCATGTCTGACTCTTTGCGACCCCATGGACTGTAGCCCACCAAGGTGCCTCCGTCCATGGGATTCTCCAGGCAAGAACACTGGAGTGGGTTGCCATGCCCTCCTCCAGAGGAGCTTTCCCACCCAGGGATCGAACCCGCATCTCCTGCAGTGCAGGTGGATTCTTTACCCACTGAGCCACCTGGGAAGCCAGGCTTCAGCAAGGGGGCCACCAAACTAACAAGTCATCAAATTAAAAACCTTTGGCCACGTGGCCTAGGTGACTCCAAGTACCTCCCCTTTTCTACCAGCTTCAAAGGTACAGCAAGATCATTTGGATTAGTCACCAGGGCTTGTGGAATCTTCATGACCCAAATGAAGTGCTTGGAACAGGAGGGAACTCTGAGCTCTGGAAATGTTTTTATGTGGCCATCAACACTTTCAAGTCAACATGTAAATTTTTTTCATAAAATTGTAAGTTTTTAGCTCCTCTGGAAAATTCCAAAAATGACAACTCCATGCCCTTCATTTCCACAAAGCAATAGTAGACTGGCCCCCAGGAGTCCTTGGCCTTACAATGGGGCATGAGCCACCCTCCTGAAAGCAAAAGCCACTTAGATAACCAGCCTGAGCCTGGTGGGAATGGGACTTTTCCACCAGGCATCAAGGGACTCAGAGGAAAGGTCAGCATCCTCTGGCCGCTTAGGCAGGAGTGGCCGAAGGAAGGAGATAAACCCTGTTTCAAGGAAATGCAAATTCCCACCACCAAAAAGGCAAGCCCCAGGCACACAGGGTTGAGAGAGAGAGAGAGACTGCCAACCAGCCCTGCCTGGACAAACGGTGACCCACAACCAGAGAAACAGAAACACGGGCCAAGAAGCCTTCTCAGAGCCTTGTCACATGGCCTTAGCTGTAATGAAGACTGGGAATGGCAGAGGCGGGAAAGAATGTGTCCCTCCGTGCCGCTCCATCCTTCCACTGGGCTTGACAAGAAGGAAAATAAAGCTGAATTCTCACAGGCACTTGCTGAAGAAACTAAACTCCCATCAACCCTTGCAGCCTAACTCCCCATGGACCAAAAGCTAGATGGGTGGGTGTCAATCATGACTGCGCATCAGTCTTAACATTAGTACTTCAGCCAAGGGAACTGGAATTTTGGGGGTGGTAGGAGAGGGGAGGAGGATCTAGGCATCCGTATGTTCTAGATGTGATTCCAGGGGGTGGAGGACCAGTGGAGCGGTGCTCCTCCACACCGTCTGTGCCCCTCTCTCACCTGGGATCTAGTCAAAAGTGAAGATTCTGAGTTGTAGGTCTGTGCCGAAGTCTGAGCTCTTGCACTTCACCCAGGTCCAAGGAGACGTCTGTGCAGAGGATCCTGGTCACTCTTTGAGTCACAAAAAGCTACAATCTTTCCCAAGAGGCACTTGAACAGATGTTTCGCATCATTAATTACTAGAGAAAGGCAAATCAAATCTATAACAAGATATCATCTTACACCCGTCAGAATAGCTATCATCAAAACGTCCACAAACAGTAAATGCTGGAGAGGCTGTGGAGAAAAGGGAACCCTCCTACACTGTTAGTGGGAATGTAAATTGGTACCACCACTGTGGAGAACAGTATGAAGGTTCCTTAAAAAACGAAAAATAGAGCTACCATATGATCATGCAGTCCCACTCCTGGGCATATATCCAGGGAAAAAACATGGTCCGAAAGGACACATGCACTCCAATGTTCATTGCAGTGCCATTTACAATAGCCAAGACATGGGAGCACCCTAAATGTCCATCAACAGAGGCATGAATAAAGATATGGTACATATACACAACGGAATATTACTCAGCAGTCAAAAAGAATGAAATAATGCCATTTGCAGCAACATGAATGGACCTAGAGAGTGTCATACTGAGTAAAGTAAGTCAGACAGAGAAACAGAAACATCTTATGACAGCCTTATATGTGGAATCGAAAAAGACATGATATAAACAAACTTCTTTACAAAACAGAAATAGACTCACAGATTTACAGAAGGAACCAAGGGGGAAGGAGTGGGAGAGGGTTTGGGATTGACATATACACACTGCTGTATTTAAAATGAATAACTAACATCAATTTTTAAAAAGCAAAAAAGAAAAATCTAATATACGTAGCCATCAAAGACCTACTGTTTATCATAGAGACCTCTGCTCAATATTATGTAACAACCTAAATGGGAAATGTAACAACCTAAATGGGAAAAGAATTTGGAAAAGGATAGATACATGTGTATATATACATACCTGAATCACTTTGGTGTGCACCTGAAACTAACAGTGTTGTAAATCACCTGTACTCTAATATAAACAGTGTTTTTTAAAAAGGGACTTCCCTGGTGGTCCAATAGCTAAGACTGCACTCCCAGTGCAGAGGACCTGGGTTCAATCCCTGGTTAAGGAACTAGATCCCACATGTTGCAACTAAGAGCAAAGATCCTGCATGCTGCAACTAGGATCTGGTGCAGCCAAATAAATAAACAAATACTTTAAAAGAAGAAGAAGCAGCAACTACAGGCTTTCCCTTTGTCATTCTCCTTTCAAGCACTTCAGCAGGGACAACCCCAGGTCTGTTACCTCTAAGTCCAAAAGTAGTAACTGTAATGAATAATGCAATTAAAGTAATGTAAAGCAAGTAATAATAATAGTATCAGTAATAGCTAGGTTTTGTTGCATGCCTCTCACCACTGTGCTAAAATCACACTTTTTATTTTATTTTAGTTTTCTTTTTTTAAATATAAATTTATTTATATTAATTGGAAGCTAATTACAATATTGTAGTGGTTTTGCCATACATTGACATGGATCCACCACAGGTGTACATGTGTTCCCCATCCTGAACCCCCCTCCACTGCTTCCCCATCCCATCCCTCAGGGTCATCCCAGTGCACCAGCCCTGAGCACCCTGTCTCATGCAACAAACCTGGACTGGTGACTCATTTCACATATGATAAAATCACACTTTTAAAAAAATATCCTTTCTAATTTTCTCTCTTACAAATAACATCAATAGTAAAAGTTCTGTGCATAAAAAAAAAATATCCAACCAGATGTGAAATAATAGCTTGTTTTCACTTCAGACTGGTTACCACTCCAAGTTTCTTATTTATATTGAGTCGGTTGAGCTTCCACAACCACGCTGTTGTCGTGAGTACTGTTGTTGTCATGCCCAGGGGCAGCTCACCGAGGTCACGTGGTTAATGAGCGCCAGGCGGGCGTGTGACACAGGTGTGTGCTGGCCCCCGCTGGCTCCCCCTGGAGCTGGGGCGTCTGAGTGCTGAGTCACTTGCCAGTCACCCTAGCAAAAGGCATCACTGGGCTTCCAAACGCATCCTGCTGACTCCCACAGACTGAGCTGTTGGAAGGAAAGTGAACGATGTATAAAACCTGGAAGTCGGGATTGTTGGCACGTTGTAGACTCTCATGACATGGTAATCATGTTTCCTGTCTCTGGACTCCTTGTTTCCCCCTTACTCCTAGAATAAGCAGTGTGAACTATAGACAAGTTGTTAGGCAGTGTCTTTGCCCATTTGGGCTGCTATCATAAAACACTAAAAGCTGGGGGGCTTGAACAGTACTTTTTTTGGTAGTTCTGGAGGCAGGAAGTTCAACACCAGGGTATCAGCACTATCAAGTCCTTGGTTAGGGCTCTCTTCCTAGTTTATAAACAGCCACCTTCTGGCCGCATTCTCTGGCCGCATTCTCTACATTCTTCTGGCTGCATACGTGGGGAAGAGAGTAATCATCTCTTTTTTTGAAGGGCATTAATCTCATTCATGAAGGCTCCACCCTCATGACCTAATTACTTCCCAAAGGCCCCGCCTGCAAATCCATAATTGGAGATTATGGTGTCAGCATACAAATTTTAGGAGGACATATTCGGTCCATTGGAGAAGAAAATCCCAACCCATTCCAGCGCTCTTGCCTGGAGAATCCCATGGACATAGGAGCCTGGCAGGCAACAGTCCTCAGGGTCACAGCTGAGTGACTAAGCGCAGCACAACAAGGGGGAGAGATGGTGGGAAGACAGAGGAGAACACGGGAAATGGAGTTTAGATGACCCAGCTCCCTAAAGGAGCCAACGAATGTCAGCGTCATGGGTGGAGGAAGGGAAGAATTTGACAAAAGCCACACGCGTTTCCTAGAGAGAAGCAGCCAGTGAGGACATTCAAAGCCCAGCCCCAACCTCCTGCAGACTTGGCAGGAAAGAAATGCCTGAGCAGCCATCATACTCCCAAAAAGGTGACCGGTGTCCACTTGTCAGATGTGATCGAGAAAAGTGATCAAAAGGCCTGCCGTGAGCCACAGAATGGACTGAAACAGCTCTGAGAGCCTCCTTGGGCTTTGGCCCTGAACTTGAGGCGGACTGTTTCCAGTAAGAGATACATTTCTTCAGGGGTTCTAAAACCTGCAGTTTGGGGAAGAACCTGGCTATGACTATGGTTGCTGGGAAGAAACTGTGGCATGGTGAAGCTGCCTAGTTGCTTTGCTTGTCTGTCTCCAGGCAGATCACAAACTTCATGTTTCTTTAGTACTTAGTACCAGCCTGACACAATGAGGGAGCTTAACAACATTTGTTGAGTCAGTGAATGAACGTCTTATATGGGAAATGAGAAATAGAGGTTATTCTTTGGCTCTGTAAGTTATTTCAACCCACAGCTTAGAACTGGATGCCTTATTTTAAAAGACAATTAACATGAAGGCAATAATGCTATAACAGGAACTATTCATTTATTTTAGCTGTTTCTTATGATGCGAATTCTTTTGTTTCTATTAGTGGTTCCAGGTCATTCACCTAATTGACAATATTCATTGAGTCCTCTCTATACAGAGACAACCAAGAGAGATAATTACCAATTGTACTAATCTGGTTCACTCCATGAGCTAACCACAAGTCAGCAAAGTACTCAGGGTCCCGGAGGGTCATGGTGATAAGTATAGTCAAGGTGATAAACCTTGAAAGGTTTATCACAAGAGAGGTGAAATTAGGACACCTGGTTACTAAGGAATGTCTCAGGAGAAAGACACTTAAGCAGTAAGCCCTTGACATTCACAGGGAGTGGACTCTGAGCACTTTCTTTGTTCTCAATCCCAGCACTTTCCTAAAATTGATCCTTTCCTGAAGCCAGGATTTCTCATGCCTGGCCATGAACTCTGAATCTACTACTGCCTGTTCAACTCTTACCCCTGATCTCTCACCCGATAGCTGTTTTTCCAGAGAATTTCTTCTGAGGCCTCCTGAGGAGCTTCTTTCATAGTCCTAACCTTCATATTATCCATGCATGGACCTCAGCACAGTTCTAAAACACTGACCACACGCCATTGATTTGGGGTCTCTCATAAACAGCCCAAATGGCTGCTGCCAACTCAGTGAATGTCAGAGACCTGCTGGGTTTGCTCGCGTCCCATCGCGTTCTCTGTGGGTCAGACACAGGCCACGTCGGCTGATACAGCAGGAAAGCAGGACAACCAGACCTCCGGCTTCCAGGATTCGCATCTGGGAGGAAAAACAGAGCAGTGTTCAGAGACGGGTGTAAATGGCGAGTGCTTCCAGAGGCTCTGGGCCCCCAAACGCCTCCCGCCCCAGCTCACCTAAAACACCAATGGCCCCAGTCCCTCAGTGGCAGGAGTTTTCATGAACTGAGTTAAGACGCTTTGTTTTCCCACCAACCAGACCCCTGTCTCAGCCCCCACTGCCTCTCTCACAGCCGCTCTGCTAACCTGGGAGCACCTAAGAGTGCCCGCACCTAGGGTATCTGCACGTGTCATCCCTCGGACTGGAATGATGCCCCCTCCTGTGTCCACAGGCTGCACTCAAAAACCACCCCTTCACGAGCCCGTGGTCCCCAGTACAGCCGCCCTGTCACTCCCTAACTCTGCTTCATTGTTCTCTCATAGTTCTTATGACTGCTTGACTCTCTATGTCTCTCTTTATAAGGAGAATAGAGGCTCCGGGAGAACTGGAATGTTGCCTTTCTCACAGTGTGTCTCCAACTCCAAGAACACTGCCCGGCACACAGTTAGTGCTCAGCAAAGCACATGCTGAATGAATGAAGGAGTGAATGGGCCCTGAAAGACAAAGACTCCACGTGAATCCTTTGAGAAGAGGCACCGAGAGATTGGACAGGGAAAAGATGCTCCCTGAGGTCTACAAGCCTGCATGTAGCCCTCTTTAGCTCTCCCTAAGATAGTATATTAAAAAGCAGAGACATTACTTTGCCAACAAAGGTCCATCTAGTCAAGGCTATGGTTTTTCCAGGGATCATGTATGGATGTAAGAGTTGGACTGTGAAGAAAGCTGAGTGCCGAAAAACTGATGCTTTTGAACTGTGGTGTTGGAGAAGACTCTTGAGAGTCCCTTGGACTGCAAGGAGATCCAACCAGTCCGTCCTACAGGAGATCAGTCCTGGGTGTTCATTGGAAGGATTGATGCTGAAGCTGCAGCTCCAATACTTTGGCCACCTGATGCGAAGAGTTGACTCATTGGAAAAGACCCTGATGCTGGAAGGGATTGGGGGCAGGAGGAGAAGGGGACGACAGAGGATGAGATGGCTGGATGGCATCACCGACTCAATGAACATGAGTTTGAGTAAACTCCGGGAGTTGGTGATGGACAGGGAGGCCTGGCGTGCTGAGATTCATGGGGTCGCAAAGAGTCGGACACGACTGAGCGACTGAACTGAACTGAACTGAAGAGGCAGAAAGTGAAAGTCGTCAGTCGTGTCCAACTCTTTGCAACCCCGTGGATCATACAGTCCACGGAATTCTCCAGGCCAGAATACTGGAGTGGGTAGCCTTTGCCTTCTCCAGGGGATCTTCCCAACCCAGGGATCAAACCCAGGTCTCCTGCATTGCAGGCAGATTCCTTACCAACTGAGCTATCAGGGAAGCCCTCTAGTAGGCAGAGGGGCCTGACAATTAGGGCTCAAGGATGCTGAATGCCAGGGACCAGATCCAGAAACCCAGCCACACAAATACTACTTTTTAGTAGGGTGGCACCTCCAACACGTTCCCCATGCATAGCAGGGCTCAGCTCTGCCATCCTCTGTCCTCCCTGGAACTGCTAATCCCCATAACACCCACCACTCTCTGAGGACCAGTGAGAAGGGTCTCACTATTACCCTGTAGTCTGTGCAGGTCAGTGACAAGGAGCTGGTGAGACCATTTCAGTGTGAGAGGCTGGTGAGCAGAGAGCAATGGGAAAGGGCTGTTCCTCACCAGGGTCTGTTTAGTTCAGATCAGTGTCCTTTCCACTTACCTCTGAAGCCAATTCCTAGCAACGGTTTGCAGTTTCCTGTTTAACGTGGTGGAAGTTAACACAAACCCTGGGGGAAAAGGCAACTTCAAAAACCACATAAGGCCACAGTCTCATGACATAAATATCAAGGTGAAGTTACTTCTAAATATCTGAAAAGGACTCCTTACACACACAGACACTGAACTGGTACAACAGCCAATCTCTATGAACAATTCAGCATAGCCAGATAGTCAGACAAATTCATGACTGAAGCTTTTTATAAACCTTAGAGTCCCAAGAACTGACACTGACCTCTATAAGTTACATTTAAGTATAGGTTCTAATGTCTGTCTTAGTTTTGGCTTCTAAGTAACAATGATACTAGCTAATATTTACTTAGCATGAATTATGTTTGTCCTGGTCCAAACCTGTTACATGCAAACTTTAGCACAGGTGCAGTGTGGTTAAGGGCTCTTTTTGCCTAAACTGAGAAGTGGAGAGCCAGCAAAAAGACCTGATTTGTCGAAAGATTACCCAACAATCAGTGTAGGAGTCTGAAAAAAGGCTGGCTCCTCTGGCTGTTGACTGACTGTGAAACCTTGACCTTGCCTTGGGACCACAACAAAGACAAACATGACAAGGGGTGGAAATCGCAAATATAAACATGTGACCTTTTGTCCAAATATGTGGTAGATCATGAAAGAAAAAAAAAAAGTTTTCTATTGGTAACAATCATTTTTAATTGTGGCTCAGCTGGTTAAGAATCCACCTGCAATGCAGGAGACCTGGGTTCAATCCCTGGGTTGGGAAGATCCCCTGGAGAAGGGAAAGGCTACTCACTCCAGTATTCTGGCCTGGAGAATTCCATGGACTGTATAGTCCATGGGGTTGCAAAGAGTCAGACACAGCTGGGTGACTTTCACTTTCACAAAACTAAATATAGTCTTACCATACAATCCAGCAATTGTCCTCTTTGATATTTACTCAGATGAGTTGAAACTTATATTCACACCAAAACCTGCATACAAATGTTTGTAGCAGTTTTATTCATAACTGCAAAAAAAGAAGGAAAAAAACAACTTGGAAGCAACTAGGAGAGTATACTATGGTACATCATGCAATGGAATATTATTCAGCAATAAAAAGAAAACCACAAAGGCATGGAGGAAACTTAAAAGCACATGACTAACTGAAAGAAGCCATTCAGAAAAGGCTACACACTGTAGGATTCCAGCTAATGACATTCTGGAAAAAAACAAACTATGGTGATGTAAAAGAGAGAAGGGAGAGATGGAGAGGCAGAACACAGAGGATTTTTAGGTAATGAAACTATTCTGTATGGTACTCTAAGCATAGATACTATACATGTCATTATACAATTGTCAGATCCACAGAATAGACACCACCAAGAATTGAATCATAAATTAACCTAGGACTCTGGGTGATAATGAGGTGTCAACACAGCTTTCTCAGTTGTAACAAATGTTTCTCTCCCGTGTGGATGCTGGTGGAGGGGCCTGGGGAAGAGCATGTGGAAATTCTCTGTAGTTTCCGCTAATTTTGCTGTGAACGACTCTGAAAAATGAAGTCTATTAATTAAATGAAAAGCAGTAGGTAAGCCTTTGTGGATGGTGAGGAAAACAACAGTAGAACTGAGCATCCGAGAAAGAATATGAGCATATGTCCTTAGCCTCGGGCTTGCTTGAGATCGGGAGAGTGTGCGAGGATACACAAGCCTCCATGTCCATCACGTTCACATGTGCCAGTATCTTCACAAACTCTTGCGCTGTAATTTGGCTTCAGAGAAAATCAATGATTTCTTGTTGAAGGTCCCACAACTACAGAGTGGCAAAGTGCCAGTCTGAATGCCCTTCTGCTGGCTCTAGTCCAGCTCTCCCCTCTAAGTAACTGCTGGGGAGGTCAAAGCAGTGACTACAGAAAGGTTTGCTTTACTAAATCCGTTATGTTTCAGAATCAACTTTGCACATATGCATACAGAGCAAGTCATCGATGGACGGAGTCTGAAGATAGAGGGAACGCACGAAACACCACCAACAGCGTCATGTTTATTGACTTCACCATTAAAGGAAAAGAAGAGGCTGCAGGGGAGGTGACAGGGAAATGATGAACAGAGAACCATTATTACTCTCCAGAGTAACAGCTTTTCTGGAATTTCCCATACCAAGGACACAGATTCCTAAAGGACAGAGTCAGGCTTTCTCGGGAGTCACCCTCTCTGCCTCGGTGAGGAAGGAAGAAAGGCTTCAGCAGCTCTGGAAATGAGCTAGGGGAGGTGGCCACGCAGCCTGGTGACAAGGCAGGGCTCCCCAAATCTCCTTGCTTCTCCACAGTGCATTTCTGATACCCCACCCACCTCTCTCATCTCTTCATGGACACACGCATCTTATTCTCGTACCACCAGGTCTGGCTGGAAAGGAAGACAAAATCTCCCATCTCCCTACTTCCTTGCTGCTCCAAGAAAACAAAGTCTTTATCCCTTATTGCTGCTGGAAAACAAAAAGCACTCTTCCCCCCACCCCAATCCCTACGCCACCTCCAGCCCGACCAGGCACTTTCAGTTCAGTTCAGTTCAGTCACTCAGTCATATTCGACTCTTGGTGACCCTATGGACTGCAGCACGCCAGGCCTCCCTGTCCATCACCAACTCCCAGAGTTTACTCAAACTCATGTCCATCGAGTCAGTGATGCCATCAAACCGTCTCATCCTCTTTCGTCCCCTTCTCTTCCCACCTACAATCTTTCCCAGCATCAGGGTCTTTTCCAATGAGTCAGCTCTTCCCATCAGGTGGCCAAAGTTTTGGACTTTCAGCTTCAGCATCAGTCCTCCCAATGAACACTCAGGACTGATTTCCTTTAGGATGGACTGGTTGGATCTCCTTGCAGTTCAAGGGACTCTCAAGAGTCTTCTCCAACATCACAGTTCAAAAGCAGCAATTCTTTAGTGCTCAGCTTTCTTTATAGTCCAACTCTCACATCCATACATGACTACTGGAAAAACCATAGCCTTGACTAGACGGACCTTTGTTGGCAAAGTTATGTCTCTGCTTTTTAATATGCTGTCTAGGTTGGTCATAACTTTCCTTCCAAGGAGTAAGCGTCTTTTAATTTTATGGGCCCAGTGACTATCTGCAGTGATTTTGGAGCCCAGAAAAATAAAGGTTGCCACTGTTTCCACTGTTTCCCCATCAGGCGTTTTCAGTACCTTACAAAGTTCTGTTGTACAAAGTTCTGTTAACGTTACAAGCATAACATCAGACTCCCTTCCCAGCTGGTCTCCATTTGACAGGTCTCCATTTGACTTTCCCCTCAATCTTCAGTCTCTTAAGGGTGCTCGCCTGAAATCACCCTTATTCTGACCCAGATTTCCCCCAAAGGTCATGCAAAGTCCCATTCCTAGGCCGCTTTGCCGTAATCGACCCAGCGCGGGGTGGCGAAGTTGATGGCCTCGGCGCAGTTGAAGCCGTGGTTGAAGCCCGAGTGGTAGCCGTAGGGGAAGGTGACCATGAACTCGCCCGCCTCCTGCGTGACCCGACCGAACGGGATGCCGTTGTCCCGGAGCACCGTGGGCGAGATGAGCGCCGCCTTGTGCCGCAGGAAGGCCTCGCAGCCCCGCGAGCTGCCCCCGGGAAGAGCTCGCCGGCCAGGCGTTCCAGGCGCCGGCCGTGCTCCGGCGGCACCGCGTACCAGGTCTTGGGCTCCCCGAAGTGCAGGAAGTTGATGCTGTAAAGGTCCATGTCCTCCGTGTGCCAGGCGAAGGCGGTCTTCCACATGCCGAAGTACAGGTAGGGGGTGTTGACCCCCTCGATGACCGCCCCGCACGCCCGCTCCAGCAGCTCCCCAGCGCTGGTTCTCATAGAAGGACTCAGCAGTTTTAAAACCATAACGGAGTCATACGTGTGTGTTTCTTCGAATGTTTTCCCTCCAAAATTTCAAAATCCACCTCTGCCCGAGTCTGATGCTTTCAGCTCTTTCCTAAACCAGGCGATGCTCGCTCACTGCCAGCCAGGGCTTTGCTTTTCTCTCATTTAGGAGACGCACCTCCCTCCCTCTCACCCCCTGCTGGACGGAGGGGCAATTACAATTCATATTTTTCCCTTTCTTCCCCGGTGTAAGCAATATATATGTGAAGTACTTTTTCTCCCTCCCCCCGCCCCCCCCACCACGACTGGACGATATGTCGTTATTTGAAAACTTCGATTCTAGATGTCATGTTCCTCACATGCTATGGTTTTAAATTAATAAGCCTCAAACTTCCAAATCCTAAGTTCTATTCTGCGTATATTCTGACTCATTTGAAAAGACCCTGATGCTGGGAAAGACTGAAGACGGGAGGAGAAGGGGATGACAGAGGATGAGATGGTTGGATGGCATCACCGACTCAATGGACATGAGTTTGAGCAAACTCTGGGAGATGGTGATGGACAGGGAGGCCTGGGGTGCTGCAGTCCATGGGGTTGCAAACAGTTGGACATGACTGAGCGACTGAACTGAACTGAACTGATTCTGCATATAGCTGAAGTTGCTAGAGACCCATGTGAATCATTGTAGAAAACATAAGCATTAAGTACTACAACAGTTGTTTTGCTGAGTCACTAAGTTGTGTCCAACTCTTTGGGGACCTCAAGGACTATAGCCCAGCAGGCTCCTCTGTCCATGGGATTTCCCAGGGAAGAATACTGGCGTGGGTTGCCATTTCCTTCTCCAGCGAGTCTTCCCAACCCAGGGATGAAACCCTCCTCTCCTGTATTGGCAGGCAGATTCTTTACTGCTCAGCCACCAGGGAAACCCTACTACAACCGTAAAACCTCCTAATATGTCACTCACCACCAATAGTTCTCCCCTGAAATCTAAGCAACTAAAATTATAAAAATATCTCCCAGCTTTCCAGTTCATTCAGGAACTGAGTCCTAGAGTCAGCAGTTTCTCTCACAAAGGAAACAGGATTTAAAAAAAAAAAAATAGTGAAGTTTTATATTATGGTTATGATTGAGGGAATTATTTCATTCAGTCAGCTCTGATATAATTCCATTGTCAGCAGACCAATCACAGACTCAACACTATTCTTTTTATGCTCAGTTCAGTTCAGTTCAGTCGCTTAGTCGTGTCCAACTCTTTGCGACCCCGTGAACCACAGCACGCCAGGTCTCCCTGTTCATCACCAACTCCCGGAGTTTACTAAAACTCATGTCCATTGAGTCGGTGATGCCATCCAACCATCTCATCCTCTGTCATCCTCTTCTTCTCCCACCTTCAATCTTTCCCAGCATCAGGGTCTTTTCCAATGAGTCAGCTCTTCCCATCAGGTGGCCAGAGTTTTGGAGTTTCAGCTTCAACATCAGTCCTTCCAATGAACACTCAGGACTGATCTCCTTTAGGATGGACTGGTTGGATCTCCTTGCAGTCCAAGGGACTCTCAAGAGTCTTCTCCAATACAGTTCAAAAGCACCAATTCTTCGGTGCTCAGCTTTCATTATAATCCAACTCTCACATCCACACATGACTACTGGAAAAACCATAGCCTTGACTAGGTGGATCTTGGTTGGCAAAGTTATGTCTCTGCTTTTTAATATGCTGTCTAGGTTGGTCATAGCTTTCCTTCCAAGGAGTAAGCGTCTTAATTTCATGGGTACAGTCACCATCTGCAGTAATTTTGGAGCCCCCAAAATAAAGTCTGCCACCGTTTCCGCTGTTTCCCCATTTATTTGCCCAGAAGTGATGGGACCAGATGCCATGATCTTAGTTTTCTGAATGTTGAGTTTTAAGCCAGCTTTTTCACTCTCTTCTTTCACTTTCATCAAGAGGATCTTTAGTTCTTCACTTTCTGCCATAATGTTGGTGTCATCTGCATATCTGAGGTTATTGATATTTCTCCTGGAAATCTTGATTCCAGCTTGTGCTTCATCCAGTCCAGCATTTTGCATGATGTACTCTGCATATAAGTTAAATAAGCAGGGTGACAATTTATAGCCTTGAAGTACTCCCTTCCTAAGTTGGAACCAGTCTGTTGTTCCATGTCCAGTTCTAACAGTTGCTTCTTGACCTGCATACAGATTTCTGAAGAGGCAGATAAGGTGGTCTGGTATTCCCATTTCTTTAAGAATTTTCCAGAGTTTGTTGTGGTCCACACAGTCAAAGGTTTTGGCATAGTCAATAAAGCAGAAGTAGATGTTTTTCTGGAACTCTCTTGCTTTTTGAATGATCCAGCGGATGTTGGCAACTTGATCTCTGGGTCCTCTGCCTTTTCTAAATCCAGCTTGAACATCTGGAAGTTCACAATTCACGTACTGTTGAAACCTGGCTTAGAGAATTATGAGCATTACTTGCTAGCGTGTGAGATGAGTGCAATTGTGTGGCAGTTTGAGCATCCTTTGGCATTGCCTTTCTTTGGGATTGGAATGAAAACTGACCTTTTCTAGTCCTGTGGCCACTGCTGAGTTTTCCAAATTTGCTGGCATATTGAGTGCAGCAGTTTCCACTGCTTGCAAACCTCAGTTTGTTATCATTTCACTAAAAGAAAACATTTTGATTGAAAATATTTCTTTGAAACTGGAACATGAAAAGATCGCTTGATAAAAGTTTTAAAAATGTAATCACCAAGATAAAAAGTAAAGATTTAAAAAATTTTAATGGCACTACAGACTCAATAGACATTAGTTTGAGCAAACTCCAGAGGGTTGCAGAGTCGGACACGACTTAGTGACTGAACAACAACAGTGAAAGTGTTAGTCGTGTCCAACTCTTTGTGACCCCATGGACTGTAGCCCGCCAGTCTCCTCTGACCCTGGAATTCTCCAGGCAAGCATACTAGAGTGGGTTGCCATTTCCTTCTGCAGGGAATCTTCCCGACCCAGGGATTGAACCTATGTCTTCTGCATCTCCTGCGTTGCAGGCAGATTCTTTACTGTCTGAAGCACCAGGAAAGCCCAACAAAAACTCCATGTCAAAAGTAAAGAGTTCTTGCCTTAATCTCTTTTACATACTTTTTATTTAAATAAGAAACAAGAGTGGAGGACTAAACAGGCAATTGTTCAATAAACGTGAAATCCTAACTTCACATGAACATTTTCAAGAGCCAGAAATATGCTTTCCCCTTTGGACTCAACCTCAGAATGAAGCAACGTGGACTGATGGTCTGGATCTGTGTCCCATCAAAAATTGGATTCACTCAGTACCATTCCTTTCCAGTGCCTCGGCATCTTCCAAAACCATTCAACTCTAACTCTGGCCCACTCCTTCAGTTTCCCATAAGAAGAAAATAGTTTGCCTGATACAAATCTGTTTTAAAACATTTCACTTGACAACATAGCAAAACTAGCTATCACTCATGAGACAATAACTATATGTTACATACACATTTATGTATATTCATGTGTAAATAATATGTATTTGGGGTTTTCATGTATATTTATACATATATACTCTTTTTCAATCTAGGAGAAATAAGAACTCCATTTATCACAGCTTCTGGTGTAGAAATTATAAAAGATATTCCCACAACTGAAAAACAAATGCTTTAAACTTTTAACAGAAAAGCTTCTCCCTATCAATTTCACACATTTAGCAAGAAAATAAGAATTCAATTAGGCAGCATATCTTCAACTACGCTCAAATCCTAATTTCAAATGAGACACTCCCATCTCCATAAAACGTTTTCTCCCAGTCCCGCAAAACGTTTTCTCGTTGGTGTTTCATTCCTGCTCAGTTGCTAAGTCCTGTCCGACTCTTTGTGACCCCATGGACTGTAGCCTGCCAGGCTCCTCTGTCCATGGGATTTCTCAGGCAAGAACACCAGAATGGATTGCCATTTCCTCCCCCAGGGGATCTTCCCAACTGAGGGATGGAACCTGAGTCTCCTGATTGGCAGGCAGGTTCTTTACCACTGAGCCACATTGCAGCTATCCTCAAAATAAAAGAGAATGAGCTGATAGGCCAAAATATTTTAATTCAATCAGGCATATCCTAATCCAATTCCATGACTTCTCACTAAAATTCAACATAGAATTAATCCTAAAATTGAAAGCCACAGAATGACTGAAAGGTGAGGACTCAGAGAAACGTTTAGTAAGGAGAGAAAAAGATAAGAAATGTTAGCTAGATGATTTAACATAATCATTTATTCAAATAAATATGAATCGAGTGACTATTATGCTTAAGGTAACACAACGGGCTCAATGGGGAATATAAAAATCAATCAAGACTTAGGCCTCCCTGAAAAGAGGTTTATTTCCATAGGGAAGATAATTCAAATGTGGAATTAGCCTTAATCAATAAGCTGGATTTGAATATTCAGCCCAACATTTACTGCGTGGTGACCTTAAGTATTTTATTCAATTTTTCTATATTCTATATCTTCATCTCTTTAAAGAGAATATTAGTAGTTTCTACTTCATAGAGTGAGTTTCTGCGTTGTGCTGATCTTGAGGCTTGGTGTGGTGCCCGAAATAATATTATATCGATAGTGTACTACCCAAGATCAGGGAGGTGTGGGACAATGAGGGAGTCTTGCCCAGTCAGTAGGAGTCATTATCACCTGCCCAAAGAGAAAGAAGTGATAAAACGGAAGTTCCAGGAAAGGTAGAAAGTTTGAAGCAGTGACTGTGTATGGGTGACCATTGACACAAGCAAGAAAAACGTGGACGTTCTCTATAGACGTTTCTTATGTTGTTCGGCAAGGTGACCTCTGTTTCTTTACCTCCTCTCCTTCCTTAAATGATTATCCTCCTCACCCCAACTAAGTCATCCTTGTCACCTGACCTTTTCTGAAACTTTGACTTTAGGAATCCTACTCTTGAACCAACTCTGACTACCTTTTGCACACAGGAGTGCCCAACGACTTACCCAAATGAAACTTTCTGAATGTCTGGCCCTTCTTTCCTTTTATTTTTACTCATTTTAGATGGACAAAAAAGTTCTGAGTTCTGGTTCAATCCCGTCACCCTCTTGATTTAGGAAGATTAATATCTGCCTCTTCCATGCAGAAGTGCCCTTCACCATTGGTAAAAAGTCCCAAGAAGTAAAATCTAGGCAGCAATGAGCCCTGCTAGGGTCAAGAGTAGGAGAAAAAAAGATAGGTGTAAGTAGCCACTTTCTTGAGTTTTCCGGGAACCAAGGTTTTCATACCAATTTTAATAAAAGGAAATATTGTTTCTTCCTTTCCATAACTTATAACTCTAATATTTTGCATTGGTTAATACCTCCAATTCTAATTACTGGCAGAAATGTCTCAATTATTTCCCACTTAACCAAAATGCTGGCTTTGGAGATAAAATATTTAACTAGATAAATAGAGGAGATGTTTTCAGTTTAAGGAAATATCCACTTGGGCCATGTCTTGAACAGAACTGAGTGTTGAATTCTGTCATATGTCCATTTGAATTTATGAAAGCGATCATATAACTTTCCTTCTTGGATCTATTAGTCATATTACCAGGTTTCCTTATTTTAAACCGTCACTGTTACCCTGCAATAAACATTTAATCATTGTTATTCTCTAAATAAGGGCTTCTCAGGTGTTGAAGTGGTAAAGAATGAGCCTGCCAATGCAGGCCTCACAGGAGACATGGGTTCAACATGGGGTCAGGAAGATCCTCTGGAGGAGGAAATGGCAACCCACTCCAGTATTCTTGCCTGAAAAATCCCATGGACAAAGGAACCTGGTGGGCTAATGTCCATTGGGTTGCAAAGAGTTGGACACAACTGAGCTAATTTTAATTTAAAACCTGGTGGCTCAGCCAGTAAAGAATCTGCCTGCAATGCAGGAGACCTGAGTTCAATCGCTGGGTTGGGAAGATCCCCTGGAGAAGGGAATGGCTACCCACTCCAGTATTCTGGCCTAGAGAATTCTATGGACAGAGGAGCCTGGTGGGCTACAGTCTATGGGGTCACAAAGAGTCAGACAGGACTGAGTGACTTTCACTTTTATCTAATTTTATCTAATTTTAGAGCTTTGGCGGTGGCTCAGTGGTAAAGAATCTGCCTGCAAGGCAGGAGAGGCTGTTTCGATCCCTGGGTCAGGAAGATCCCCAGGAGGACGGCATGGAGACCCACTCCATTATTCTTGCCTGGAGAATCCCCATGGACAGAGGAGCCTGGTGGGCTACGGTCCATGGGGCCACAAAGGGTCGGAAATGACTGAAGCAATTGAGCACAGTACAGCTAGTTTTAATTTAAAACGTTAACATCGATATTCACAAATAATGTTTGTCTTTACTTTCATTACATAATTTGTCAGGTTTCTCTATCAATATTATGCTTACTTTAAAACTTTAAATTTTTTCTTCTTTTTGAATGCCTATATCGGTTTGAGAAGATCCATGGGTTAAAGGTTTCACACACTTCCCCCATGAAACTACCTAATAGTAGTGATTTTTGAAGAGGCATATCTTTTGACATCTTTCTGCATGTCTTACTTGGAATTTATATCTTAGGTTTTCTATCTCTTCTGAAATCTGTTTTAGTTAATTAATTTTTCCTTAAAAAGTATCCAGTTGAGCTTTTTGTTGATTTAGTTATTATATTACAATTTTTCTAATTCATTTATTTCTGCATATATATTTATTTACTCCTTCCAGCTACTTTCTTTCTGTTTGTTTTCCCCTAACTTTGAGACAGGAGCAAAGTCAATTTAATTGCATTCTTTTAATTTTATTGATTAAAAAATTTAAAGCTATAAATTTTCCCCATTACTATTTCAATTGAATCTCATATATTCTTATGTATTTCATTCATTTTTATATCTAAAAACACTCCAATCATACTTATTATGTCCCAGGCATCTATCGTGGAACTTACAAGTACTGATTCATAGAATCATATCAGGGAAGTACTATTACTATCTCATTTTACAAGTGAGGAAACTGATTCAGCATGAAGTTAAATAATTCAGGAAGGTCAGTCATACAAACTGGTAAGAGGGAAGCTGGGATTCAAAATCAGGCAGTCTGGTTCCAGAGTTTATATAGTTGCCCTGTGCTGTATTTAGTTGCCCAGTCATGTCTGACTCTGCAACCCCAGGGACTGCAGCCCTCCAGACTCCTCTGTCCATAGGGATTCTTCAGGCAAGAATACTGGAGTGGATTGCCATGCCCTCCTCCAGGGAATCTTCCCAACCCAGAGACTGAACCCATGTCTCCCACATGCAGGCAGATTCTTTACTGGCTGAGCTACCGGGGAAGCCCAGTTCTTTACCAGCTGAGCTACCAGGGAAGCCCATCTATACAGTTAACAAATATTTATTCTATGTCCTTGTCTCCAGGGAATTTAACTATTGTGGTTTATATCCCTCTAATCTACAGGTCTTTTAGTTGAGAAATTTTAACTTTCCAGGAAAGGCCTCTGTCTTTCCTGATTTTTAGAGTTAATTTCTAGTTTTATTGTGTGATAATTAGTTTGACCTTCTTTCTTACTTCAGAATTTATTAGTGTTTTCTATTCACCTAAATGTATTGTCAATTTTTGTGATTGATCCTTTTGCATTGACAAAAGGGAGTCCTCTATTATCAGATACATAAATTCTACCTTATGGTTAATGCTGCTGCAGTTTTCTACATCCTTAAGTCTGTCCATTTTTTTCCTCTCTTGCACAACGTAAGGTGAAACAGGGTTCAAGGCCCTCTCTAGGTGCGATACTGTCCTCAGTTCTCTAAAGGTTTACTGACCTGGCAGCTCCCCAAACTTTGTCCTTTTTGATGGGGTTATGGAGGTTTTATTACATATGCATGATTGATTAAATGATTGGCCATTGGTGATTGGCTCAACTTCCAGCCCCTCCTCCTCCTTGAAAGTCTAGGGTGGGGCTGAAAAATTGCAATCCTCTAATTGCAGGGTTGGTCCCCTAGCAACCAGCCCCCATCCTTAAGTGACCTAGGGGCTGTTTAACAGCTACCACAGTAAGGTAACCAAATCATAAAATGTAACTATTTACTTAGGAAATTCCAAGGGTTTTAGGAGCTATCAATCAGAAACTGAGATGAGGCCCAAACATATATTTCATATTATAAATCAAAATATCACATTAGGTAATTTAAATTCTCCTATTTTTAATGTTTCTTCCAACTTGTTTGATGTTCTATAATTTAAACCTTATTATCAAAGTTGCATGGGCATTCATGACTGTTATACCTTTATGGTGAGATGTAGCCTTTAGAGCCCTTTCATATACCTTTGAGATTCAATTCTACTTTGTCTGATACTAAGATTCATGACTTCTGCTTTCTGTTTGTATTTTTCTTAGTATAACTTTATTGATTCATTTATTTTTAACTTTTCTGGATTACTCTGTTTTAGGCTGTTAAAAGATAAACTGAGGCATATTAAAAATTTGAAGAGTTTACTTATGCAAAATACAATTCAAACTTGGCAGCATTCAGTCTAGCAGAAAGCACCAAGAAGCTGTACAAAATAAAAAATATAGGCAGAAGGGAGTGGAAATAAGGAAGTTATACGAAGCAAAAGAGTGGACTAGCTGTTGACAGATCACTTTCCTTTAGGAGATAATGCTGAATTTAAAAATATATTTTAAGGATTTTACTTTGTTTTGTGGATATACATCAGGATAACAGTTTTAACAAATATCAATATAGTTACAAAGGGCTTCCTTGGTGGTTCAGACAGTAAAGAATCTGTCTGTGATGCAGGAGGTCTGGGTTCAGTTCCTGGGTCAGGAAGATCCGTTGGAGAAGGGAATAGCAACCCACTCCAGTATCCTTGCCTGGAAAATTCCATGGACAGAGGAGCCTGGTGGGCTACAGTCCATGAGGTCACAAAGAGTTGGACAGGACTGAGCAACTAAGCAGGCAGACCCAAAGTTAAAAAATATCCCCGAGAGTCGCATTTGGCAAATTCTTCAGTAGTCGTGGGCTCACAGATTGAAGACCATCCATTGGTGGAGAACTCCTCCCAGGACTCAAGAGATGCAGGTGCCTCTAGCTTTAGCCCCAGGGGATCCCAGTCAAGGGTGCTGGAGACTCTGGTCTCTGCAGCTGTTGTCAGACTCTTAGAGGCATAAGAGTGATCCAACCTTACCACCTCACACAAGTTCATGGGGGCCCTGCAGTTCCTAGCAGCGTCTCTGGGGAACGCGGTCAGAGTCTCACTGACGGTGGGAGGAATCAAGGGGGCGCCGTCAAGGACACCGGCTGCAATACCCTCCAGAGATGGCAGGCACGGGCCGGGGTGCATTGGATTTCCAGGATCCAAAGGGGGACCCAAGGGTTGAAGATCAGGAGCACAGCAGCATCCGGAAGGCTTAGCAGGATGCTGGAGTCGAGGGCTCAGCAGGGCAGCGCTGTCCATCCAAGGGGCGTCCGCAAACAGGACCTGAGCTTCGAGCTCCAGAGATGCGTGCGCCGTGTCTGAGGAGAGGCCCCTCCTAACCTGGGCCCGGACCGCCGCTCCCCTGGGCCCCTCTTCCCGAGGACACTGATGAGACCCGCGCCTGCCATTTCCGGGGCGATCCCTGCCGAGTGGGCTTGGGGTCGGCAGTGGAGTCAGGCTCTGCTGCGAGGAGCTGCAGGCGGGGCCGGCCTCCGCGGACTGGGGGGCAGAAAAAGAACGTGTGGCCCCCGAGAGGCGCAGAGACCTGGGGCGCTCAGGAGCCCCGCGGCGGGTACGGCGGCCCGAAGCCGAAGCCGCGGGCCCAGCAGGACGCGGGGCGCGGCGCCACCCACGGGGCGCAGCTCTGCAGGGAGCTCCGGCCCCGGGTCGGGCGCTCGGTTTTGCTGTGTCTGAGGGGCAGTGACTCAGACTAGAACCTTTAAACCAATGGGGCAGTATCTTTTCCAGCTTGTTGATCCCGCAGGACAACCCACCCTCGTCTGTATTCTGTAGCCCAAGGAAAGAGGGTGTTTGCCGGAGGGGAAGGCTCCCTGAACCAAGTCCTGCGTCGGCCTGCAGCTCTGTGACTTTCTTTGGTTGGGGGTGTAAGTGCCTCGGAGGCCGCCCCGGATTCACAGGCTTGAGTGCCTGGCAGTTTCTCAGCTCACGGTGGTAAAATGTCTTCATGGAAGTTTCAAAGCCAAGCCTAAAGAAAATACAGGATATTTGAAGATAAGTAGATGGAGAAGGCAATGGCAACCCATTCCAGTGTTCTTGCCTGGAGAATCCCAGGGACGGGGGAGCCTGGTGGGCTGCCGTCTATGGGGTCACACAGAGTTGGACACAACTGAAGGGACTTAGCAGCAGCAGCAGATGGCAAAAGGAACTCAAGTTAAAATTGTATAGCAGTCTTAATTTCAAAATTTGAATTTAAGGGAGGAAAAGCACACTTTTTGGTTGGAATGTAAATTGGTGCAGCTATGGTGCCTGCTGGGCTCCCCAGGTGCTGCTAGCGGTAAAGAATCGCCTGTCAATACAGGAGACACAAGAGACTCCTTCCGTTCCATCCCCTGGAGGAGGGCATGGCAACCCACTTCAGTATTCTTGCCTGGAGAATCCCATGGACAGAGGAGCCTGGCGGGCTACAGTCCATGGGGTCACAAAGAGTCAGACAGGACTGAAGCAACTTAGCACACACATAATGCCGTACTATGGAAAGCTATGGAGGTTCCTCAAAAATTTTAAATAGGACTATCATATGATCCAGCAATCTCATTTCTGGGTATATATCCAAAGGAAATAAAAACAGAATATCAAAGAGATAGCTGTACTCCCACATTTTTGATATATTACTTACAATAGCTAAGATATGCAAACAACCAAAGTGTCCATCAGTGACTGAATGGATACAGATGTGGGGGATGTGTGTGTGTGTGTGTGTGTGTGTGTGTGTATATATATATATATAAAATGATGTATATAATGGAATACTACTCAGCAACACACACAAAAATGAAATTTTGTCATCTGCAACAACATGGGTGAACTGGAAGGTATTATTCCAAGTGAAATAAGGCAGAAAAAGACAATATGGCATGGCATCAATTATATGTGGACTTTTAAAAAGTAAATCTTATGGAACCAGAGTAGAAAAGCGGTTGGGAAGGGGGCAGGGAAGGGACGGTAAAGGTGTACAAAAATAAAGTCTGAGGATCGAATGTAAAACACGTGAGTATAGTTGATAACACTGTAATATATAATTGAAATTTTCTAGAAGAGTAGAAGTAAATATTCTTACCAAAAAAAGTAAATAAGACTTCCCAGATGGTGCAGCAGTTAAGACTCCTGGTTTCCAATGCAGGGGGGACGGGTTCAACCACTGGTCAGAGTACTGAGATCCCAGAAAAAGAGAAATATCTCACTGAACTAAAAGGAAGTTAAGCAAGTATGAAAATAATGAGTTAAGCACTCAATTCAAGAAATCAGATGGTTTAACCTGAAACAAATTAGGGAGAGGAAAGTAAAGAGATAAGCTGAAACATTTGCAAAAGAAAACATACACCCAATAGAAAAGATGACTGAAACCAAAAAGCAATCCACAGACCATTAAAAGTGTAAAACCATGAACGTGAAGAACAAATAGAAAAGTACAAGCAAATTGCAGATCATCCTATGGTAAACTAGGGAACACAGCGAACATCTACCATGAATGGAAAGAGTGCTTGTGCAAACAAAAGCAGGCACAAAAAGTACAGAACACAAATGTATACATTCTTAATTAGCATTATCCTTAGTGGGTAGACATTTGAAACATTCTAATCAAAATCCAATCAGTAATTTGCTTTGTTAGACAAATTATTAGAAATAAAGAGTTCAATCAAGTTTCTAGATACTGATTAGCATTCAAAATCTATAGATCATATACACCAGTTAATAATCAATTATAAAGTGAAATGGTAAAAAGATTTCAATCCCTTTAATAATAGAAATGCATAACCCCAATGAAGAAATCTAAAAATTACATGCATTTAATACTTGTACTTTAAAAGCATAAATAAATGAGAATTTTATCAGGAAAAAACCTTGCTTTCTGATATAAAATGTCATCTTTTTCATCTTTATTCTTCAGAGGAAAAAAAGAGTCAAAAAAGTGCTTGCTTTCTTCTAGTCTAAAATCTTAACTCCAAATGATGTTACACTACAACCCAGAAAATGTTTTCCTTGAAGGATTCAACCTTTAAATGAAACACACTGAATTCTATATGTCTCACTCCAATTTCAATTCAATCAGCACCACCCTAATTCTAATACCCTCATATACAACCAAACTCTCTAATTTGATCCCACATGTTTTTCAGAAAGTGTTAGTCAATTCAGTCATGTCTGACCCTTTGCGAACCCATAGACTGTAGCCTGCCAGGCTTCTCTGTCCAAGGAGTTCTCCAGGCAAGAATACTGGAGTGGGTAGCCATTGCCTTCTACAGGGGATCTTCCTGACCCAGGGATCAAACCCAGGTTTCCTTCTTACCTTCCTTTCTTCCAGGCAGATTCTTTACTGTCTGAACCAGGGAAACCACATGTTTTTCAAGTCCCTTCCAACTGACTTACCCCTTCCCAGTTCTAGAAACCCTCTTATTCCCATTGGATCACCAAATCAGGTGCTTTTTCCTTAAAATCTTTGCAATTTACTAAGAAAATATTAAGAAGAAAATTAACTCCACAAGTTGGAAAATAGTTTAGACATGAAACTCAAGGAAACAATATCCCAGTGTATAATTCTCTCTCTCTCCATCTATATGTGTGTGTGTACATGCGTAACTACAGTTGCTTTTTAAAACTTGTGGTAAGAAAATAACTCTTTCCCTCAGAAGCACAAATAACACAAGTAAAGGGACCTACCTTCTACCAACAAAATCCTGATTACAACTGCAGCTATACGAGGACCCAGAGAGACACTGTTCTCCTGGCAACTGGACTCCAAATGCAGGCCCATGTCCTGATGGCTCTAGCTTTATACCTGGGAAACAGTATAATTTGATCAGCAGCAATCAACAGTAATTATGTGATTAGGGCTCTGATTGGTCAACACCTTTTTCTGCCCCTTTTTGATTTTTAAACCAATCTTACCAGCAACAAAGAAACTTGGTTAAAAGTCAAGCCAAGCAAATATCCTAAGAAAGAGCAAAAAGAAGTTAGCAATTGGTCTAGCAGCAATGGAAGAGTACCTTATATTTAGTCCTGCCTGATGACTCATCACATGCTGGAATCCAGATTGCTGGGAGATGTATCAACAACCTCAGATATGTATATAATACTACTCTAATGCAAGAAAGCAAAGAGCAACAGAAAAGGAACAAATGAGGGACCTTGATGACAGTGAAAAGAGAAAGGGAAAGTTTCAAGTTGAGTTTACTCAACATTCTAAAAATAGATCTTGGCATCCTGCCCCATCACTTCATGGCAAATAGATGAGGGAAAAATGGAAGCAGTGACAGATTTAACTTTCTTGGGCTTCAAAATCACTGCAGATAATGACTGCAGCCATGAAATTGAAAGATGCTTGCTCCTTGGAAGAAAAGTTGTGACAAACCTAGAAGAAAAAAGTGAGAGTGTTAGTCACTCGGTCTTGTCCATCTCTTTGTGACCCCATAGACTGTAGCCTGTCAGGCCCCTCTGTCCATGGAATTCTCCAGGCAAGAATGATGGAGTGGGTAGCCATTCTCTTCTTCAGGGGCTCTTCCTTACCCAGGAATCAAACCTGGGTCTTCCGCATTGCAGGCAGATTCTTTACTGTCTGAGCTGCCAATGAAGCCCCAGGGTAGGGGCTAGACAGTGTACTAAAAAGCAGAGACATTACTTTGTGAACAAAGGTCCATATAGTCAAAGCTCTGACTTTTCCAGTAGTCATGTACAGATGTGAGAGTTGGACCATAAACAAGGCTGAGCACCAGAGAACTGATGCTTTCACATTGTGGTGCTGGAGAAGACTGCTGAGAGTCCCTTTGGACAGCTAGGAGATCAAACCAGTCAATCCTAAAGGACGTCAACCCAGATGCCCAGATTGCTGGTAAAGCATCATTTCTGCTGTGTCCACCTGGCTGCCCCAGGAAGAGGTTAGCCTTTGCAGCAGTAGAGTGAGTAAAGATCGCCTTCACCAACAGATGGGACCATGTAAACCACAGAAAGCCTGACTAGAACAAAGCAGAAGGGCAGATTTACTCTCTCTGCTGAGCAGACACATCCATTTGTGGGACGCTGGACATAGGCACTCCTGCTCCCCCAGCTTTTGAACCCAGACCCAGATCATATTCCCGGTATGCCATGTTGCAGATGATCCATCTGACAGGCCAGGGGATGTCTCGTACCGGGTAAACACATTCCTCTAATAAGAGCTGTATGTATCTCCCATCAGCTTTACTAATCCAAAGAATCCTGACAAAATGACGTAAAAAAATTAAAAGAAATTACAGTCTAGGAGAAGTTTTTCATCATATATGAAACTGACAATGAATTAGTATTCTGAATATCACATAAGTCCTACATAGCAACAACAAAATATAGTCAAACCAAGAAAAAATTGGGCAGAGCCTAAGGTCATTCACAACAGAGGAAATCCAAATGGCCAATCAACACAAGGTGTGCGGTATCACTAGTAGTCAGGAAAAAACAATGAAACGCTATCTGTTGCCCATTTAGATTGGGTCTGGCAATGTAGAATGTGGGTCAAGATATGGAGAAACCAGAACCCTCCTGTACTACCAACAGTGATGGAGACTGGAAGGTAACCTGGCTTTTCCTAGAAAGTTCAAAATGAGCATAAATACAAACCAGTAACCCTAGGTACAAAACTGTTGTGTAAAAAGCACGGTCTGAATTCAAAAGGTTTGGAAATTATCAGTCTATCAGCAGCACAATGAATAAAATTTTTAAAATTAAACCAATCTAGTTGACTCTGTTGAACTGACTAGGATCTATATATAATAATTTAGATCTTGTAACTGTAATACTGACTTTTAAAAATATTTGTTTAGTGTTTTTGGCTGTGCCGGGTCTTCGTTGCGGCCCGGGCTTTCTCTAGCTGCTACTCTTGACCGCCCCGTGCAGGCGTCAGTAGTTGCGGCACATGGGCTTAGTTGCCCCGTGGCGTGTGGGATCTTCCCAGACCAGGGACTGATCCCATGTTCCCTGCATTGCAAGGCAGATTCTTAACCACTGAACAACTGGAGAAGTCCCTGTAACACTGACAGTTTAAAGAAGTGATGGTGAGGCTACATTGACAAAACCACCTGAAACACTGCTTTTGATGTCCTAGACTCCTGTCTGTACACTTGATGAATATACTTTGAACTCATGATTGTTATTTCTCAGAAGTGGAGAGGAGCCTAAAAGAGATCACGGCAATGAGAACAAAGGTGGCTCTATTATTGCTGGCATATAATATTCATTGTCAGTGGGTCTGGTTTTTCCAAGATTCAGTTTAGCAAAAACCTCTTGGACATGGAGAAACAGCTGGTTATGGGCATCTTGTCCTGAGAAGAGCAGTCCAGAGTGAGAGTGTCTGAATTGAATGTGTCCATCCACATGAAGTAAAATAGAAATTTGAATAGAATCACTTGATGAGTCCCATTCATTACCCCTCCCAGCTCCTGATCCTTTCAAGATCAATTTTTTTTAGTTTAAATGTAATAGTTAATGTGCAATGTTGTGTTAGACTCACATGTACAGCAAAGTGAATGTTATACATGTTTTTTCAGATTATTTTTCTTCATGTGATTTCAAGATATTGAATATAGTTCCCTGTGTCTGAGTGCTCAATTGCTTCAGTTGTGTCCAATTTTGTGCGACCCCGTGGACTATAGCCTGCCAGGCTCCTCTGTCCTTGGGATTCTCCAGGCAAGAATACTGAAGGGGGTTGCCATGCCCTCCCCCAGGATATCTTCCTAATCCAGGGATCGAACCCACATCTCCTGAGTGTCCTGCATTGCAGGCGGATTCTGCATTACAGTTCCAGGTACTATGCGGGAAATCCTTGTTGCTTATTTATTTTATGTACAGTAGTGTGAATCTTTATTCCCATACCCCTAATTCATCCTTCTCCTGCTCCTTTTCCACTTTACTAGCCATAGGTTTGTTTTCTGTGAGTCTGTTTCTGCTTTGTATATAGATTCACTTGTATTGTTTTTTATATCACACGTGATATATTTGTCTTTCTCTGTGTGTTCACTTAATATGATATTCTCTAGATCCATCCATGTTACTGCAAGTGACAATATTTCATTCTTTTGTGGCTGAGTAATATTCCATTGTGTGTATGTATATGTCTGTACATACACCACTTCTTTGACCTTTCATCTGTTGATGGGAATTGGGTTGTTTCCTTGTCTTGTGTGCTTAGCCACTCAGTCATGTCAGACTCTGCAACCTCACAGAGTGCAGCCTGCCAGGTTCCTCTGTCCATGGGGATTCTCCAGGCAAGAATACTGGAGTGGGTAGCCTTTCCCTTCTCCAGGGGATCTTCCCAACCTAGGGATCGAACCCAGGTCTCCCTCATTGCAGGCGAGTTCTTTACCAGCTGAGCCCTATCTTGGACATTATAAATAGTGCTACTATAAACACTGGGGTGCATGTATCTTTTCCAATGGGTTTTTCTCTTTTCTGGATGTATGCTTAAGAGTGGGATTGCTGGATCATATGGTAGTTCTATTCTTGTTTTTTAAAGAACTTCCATACTGTTCTCCATAGTGACTGAAGCACTTTACATTTCCACCAAAAGTGTAAGAGGGTTACACTCTCTTCAGGATTTATTATTTGTAGATATTTTGATGATGGCCATTCTGACAGGTGTGAAGTGATCTCATTGTGGTTTTGATTTGCGTTTCTTTAATAAATAGAGATGTCAAGCATCTTTTCTTGTGCCTATTGACCATTTGTATGTCTTCTTTGGAGAAATGCCTACTTAGGTCAGGAAGACTAATTTAGGAATCAGTATATTTATAAAGCTAAATTGTAATTTTTATATTTCTTGTCTTCATTGGGCAAGGAAAATTTTCTTTTAAGTATGAAAGTGAATGAAAAACATAAGGAGTACAATGGGAGCAATATTTTCTGAAAATTGCTTTTGCTTCTTTTCCTTCAAAACTCCTAATTTTGTTAGCTTAGGTTTTCCAGGATATGCATCTATGGGGTAAGAGATTGTAATATTCCTGAAATATAGCAAGGAGAATTTCAGCTTCTAAAATTTAAAATAGCAATATGAGCCAGGCTCATAGAGACTTTTCAGAGTCCCTTATTACTCTGCAGTACTGTATCCAAAACTTTCCTATATTAAAGGACCAAAATCCCTCAGTATTGCACTTATTTATCACATGAAAGTTTACTCCCTGCTCATAAAGATCTACTCTGGTCCTGCTGCTTTATAGGGCTGCTGCCTTCCAAGTAATCCCAGTCTGCATCCGTCCTGTGGTTCCACCATCTCAAAACAAGGCTTAATCATCTTGTCAGCCAAGCATCTTACTACCATCTCCCACTGTGCCCGGGTCTATGAGTTCAGTCTCTAAGCTTCAATTTTCCACAGAACATGCTACGGCAAAGTTGCCTAGCTGCATGGTGAAAGGAATGAAACATGGGCTTTTGTGCATGAGTGCTCAGTCACTTCTGTCACGTCCAACTCTTTGCAACCCCATGGACTCTGGCCCACCAGGCTTCTCTGTCCATGGGATTCTCCAGGCAAGAATACTAGAGTGGGTCGCCATGCCCTCCTCCAGGAATCGAACCCACATCTCCCGCATTGCAGGCTTATTCTTTACCACTGAGCCACTGAGGAAGCCCTATGGGCTTTTGCTACTCCTCAATCAGAACTTCAAACAAGCCTTATTTTTTCATGACTCCAGCCTTTAGTTTTACATGATGCTTCAAATTCCAAAGTCTTACTGAAATTCTCTGGGGCACAGCGGGAGGGAAGACAGATGTGGTTTGTATTTCTGAAATGTTTCCTTCAGCATCCAAACTATCATTTTCAATTTCCGGGAATGATTCTGAGTTTGACCACTTCTGTACATTTTCATAATTAGGGCCTAACTCAGTAACCATCAAGTCTTGCCTGTACTATTTAGATATTATAACTACATTCTGGGCTTCCCAGGTGTCTAGTGGTAAAGCATCCGCTTGCCAATGCAGGAGACACAGGACACTTGGGAAATGGCAACCTGCTCCAGTATTCTTGCTTGGGAAATCCCGTGGACAGAAAGGCCTGGCAGGCGCCAACCCACGGGATTGCAAAGAGTCAGACATGACTGAGCATTCATACACCCACAACTACATTTTCCTGCCTCTACATGGTCCACAGAACAGTGAAGGTGATTATTTAAATGTGTAAATGATATCATGTCAAGCGCTGTTTTAAACTTCCAGTGATTTCTCATTTCAAGTTGAACAAACTCAAATACTTCATATGAGCTACAAGGTCCTACATACCCCAAATCCTGCCTCTCCCTCTCTATGCCCCAGACACAAAGGAGTGTGCAAAAACTTTCTGTCCTGCAAAAACACCACCAAGCTCTATGGTAGGTCTGTTACACCGCTGTTTCTTCCAAGTGGAAATCAGCTCTGGATCTCCCTTCTTGTCATTTGACTGGGAAATGTCTCCTGCTCTAGGAAGTATCAGAGAAGGCAATGGCAACCCACTCTAGTACTCTTGTCTGGAAAATCCCATGGATAGAGGAGCCTGGTAGGCTGCAGTCCAAGGGTTGCAAAAAGTTAGACACGACTGAGCTACTTCACTTTCACTTTTCACTTTCATGCATTAGAGAAGGAAATGGCAACCCACTCCAGTGTTCTTGCACGGAGAATCCCAGGGATGGGGGAGCCTGGTGGGCTGCTGTCTATGGGGTCGCACAGAGTGGGACACAACTGAAGCGACTTAGCAACAGCAGCGGCTAGGAAGTATTTCTATACCACTCGAACTAGACTTTCATTGCTTCACAGAATGTATGCCCACGTGAAATTGTCTAGTTCATTTCTGTGTGGATTCATTTACTGGGATGTATCCATGACTTAATATGTGAAATAGACACACAGCATTGAAAAGGTAGTGGAGAGTTAGAAGATTTTCAGATGATGGCATTTTTTTATCCTATGTTGGCTCATCTCTCCTAGCAACTTAGGTCAGACAAGTACCAGGTGATTTCCACCAAGTCCTCATCCTTAAGATATGGCTGCAAACCAAATCCCCCAACCCATACAGTCAGCCGGAACCCAACAATCAACCCCCAACTCATTCATCAACACCACACGATTCAACAAGCTCATAAAAATAACTTTTGCTTGAAATATTTTGATAGAATTATTCAGAAAAGTGCCTAAACACCTCTCAAATGATTGAATGAACAATATCAGAAATCAAGTCAGATGTTAACATCCTAGTTGCCTTTAATGTAGTTGTGAACAAATACTGGCAGCGAACACTTTTCCCATACATTAAAGACTCAAAAACCCAGTACACTTCCAGGGGCAACACAGGAGGGACTCTCCGGCAAGACTAATGACCTGCTAACACCCAAAGCTCTGAAATATAAGTGTTGACCAGTCTCGAGGATCGTCCACACCCAAGAGCAGTGGGGTACAAAGGCTTCCCCTAAGAGCAGTCATACTCGGAGGCCTCAGCAAGACGTTGGGGCCCACGGGCTGCGTTGTTCCATCCAGGGTCGCTCTGCAGGGCGGGGCTGCGTCTCAGATCTGAGTCTTTGGAGAGGCTCTTCTTCGCCCGGGTTGGACAGTCAGCTCTGGAGTACCCTTTTCCCGAGGACGACGACGAGAAACACATCTGCCAATTGGGTGGTGATCTGGGGCGGATGGACCTGCGGTCCGCGGCGGGGTCTGGCGCGGCTCCAGGGAGTTGCAGGCGAGCCAGGTTCCCCAGGGCGAGTGCACCTCCCTCCAGGCGCTCAGCTCCCGGCCGCCCGGCGCCGCGGGCTCGGCGTGGTTCACCACCGCCCGGTCCTGCCCGCGCTTCCACAGCTCATAGCGCTCGGGCTGCAGGATGCGCACGAAGGCGTCCATGGAGAAGGCCACCTGCGCCTCGCCGCAGCTGCACTGCGAGGCCGCTTTGCCGTAATCGACCCAGCGCGGGGTGGCGAAGTTGATGGCCTCGGCGCAGTTGAAGCCGTGGTTGAAGCCCGAGTGGTAGCCGTAGGGGAAGGTGACCATGAACTCGCCCGCCTCCTGCGTGACCCGACCGAACGGGATGCCGTTGTCCCGGAGCACCGTGGGCGAGATGAGCGCCGCCTTGTGCCGCAGGAAGGCCTCGCAGCCCCGCGAGCTGCCCGGGAAGAGCTCGCCGGCCAGGCGTTCCAGGCGCCGGCCGTGCTCGGGCGGCACCGCGTACCAGGTCTTGGGCTCCCCGAAGTGCAGGAAGTTGATGCTGTAAAGGTCCATGTCCTCCGTGTGCCAGGCGAAGGCGGTCTTCCACATGCCGAAGTACAGGTAGGGGGTGTTGACGCCCTCGATGACCACCCCGCACTCCTGCTCCAGCAGGTCCTGGATGGTGCCCAGGTGCCCCAGGTTCCACTGCTTCGTGGTTTCATCAAATAAAGAGCCACTGATGTCCGCGCCGTATATCGGGGACTCGTACAGGCGGGTTTTCCAATATTTTCGCTCCAATTCCTCAAAATCGGAGTAGAATGGAGTCTGATATTTTTCAGTATTTGCTAAGCTGCGGTACTCTGCCACGGTCATGGCTTTCTTCTTTTTGTGGTATTGAGTAAACACACCTGCCCTCCCAGAGACCACCTGCTGCAGCGGAGCGGCTATTAAGATGTCATCGATATCGTCGTAGGTCTGTCTGGCTTTCCATTCCTTGGGTGGAACTATCTTAGCCAAGCCTGCTCGGTGGGCCCCTTGCGATTCTATGTAAGCGATGTATTTGTTGAAGTCCGCAAATTCTTCCATGGATGGGTAGAAGGTCATGATCTTACAGCTTGGGTTCTGGGAACCAAGGTGCTTAGACTGCATGGCTGCAATACAATCAGCAGCGGCCTCTGGGGCTCTTAGATATGTATGGGCACCTGAGCGCTTAGGGAGTAACCTCTTGCCTAGGCTCTGTTTTTAGAAATGTTTGCTGTGTCTGAGGGGCAGTGACTCAGACTAGAACCTTTAAACCAATGAGGTGGTATCTTTTCCAGCTTGTTAATCCACCGGAAGGACAACCCACCCTCGTCTGTATTCTGTAGCCCAAGGAAAGAGGGTGTTTCCCGGAGGGGAAGGCTCCCTGAACCAAGTCCTGCGTCGGCCTGCAGCTCTGTGACTTTCTTTGGTTGGGGGTGTAAGTGCCTCGGAGGCCGCCCCGGATTCACAGGCTTGAGTGCCTGGCAGTTTCTCAGCTCACTGTGGCAAAAAGTGTCTTCATGGAAGTTTCAAAGCCAAACCTAAAGAAAATACAGAATATCTGAAGATGAGTAGATGATAAAGGAACTGATTTAACACAAAATTTTTACAGCAATCTTAATTTCAAAATTTGAATTTAAGGGCAAAAATATACTTTTTAAACAGGAATGTAAATTGGTGCAGCTATGGTACATACTATGGAAAACCGTATAGAGGTTCTTTAAAAATTTTAAATAGAACTATTATATAATCCAACAATCTCATTTCTGGGTATATATCCAAATGAAATAAAAACAGAATATCAAAATAACATCTGCCCTCCTAGGTTCCTTGAGGCATTACTCACAATAGCCAAGATATGCAAACAACCATAGTGTCCATCCATGGTTGAATGAATACAGAAGATATGACATAGATATTTGGTGGAATACTACTCAGTGATAAACAAGAATGAAATTTTGCCATTCACAACAGCATTGGTTGACATGGAGGGTATTATTCCAAGTGAAATAAGGCAGAGAAAGACAGAAAGTACAGATACCAATGTGCATGTTCCTAACAAGCATTACCCTTAATGGGTAAACATCTGAAACATTCCAACTAAAGTCTAATTATTAAATTGCATTCACAAACAGAGTATTAGAAATACATGGATCAACCAAGTTTCTGAACACTGATTAGCATACAAAATCTATAGATCCCATGTACAAATTAACATCAGCTATGAAGTGAAATAGTAAAAAAGTTTCAATTCCTTTAATAACAAATACATGCCTCCAAAGAAGAAGTCAAAATCATATGCATTTAATACTTGTACTTTAAATGCATAAATGAGAATTTTACCAGGGGAAAAATGTTGCTTTCTAATATAAAATGTCTTTTTCATCTTTGTATTTTAAAGGACAAACATTAAAAAAAAAAGTGCTTGCCTCCTGCTAATCTAAAACCTTAATTCCAAATGAGGAAACACTACAACCCAGAAAATTGTTTCCTTGAATAATTCAGCCTCTAAATAAAAAAGGTTGTGCTCAAAGTCTGGCTCTATCTGTCCCACCTCAGTTTCAGCTCAATCAGCACCACCCTAATTCTAATATCCTCATATCCAATCAAAGTCTTTAATTTGATCCCACATATTTTTCAAGTTCCTTCTAACTGACTCACTCCTTACCCAATTCTAGAAACCATCTTATTTTCATTGGATCCCAGTTAACTAAATGAGGTGCTTTATCCTGAAAATCTTTGTGATTTTTATCAAAAAAAAAAATTAAGAAAAAAATTAGCTCCATTTGTCAGAAAATAGTTTAATAATAAAAACACAAGGAAATGATATCCCAATGTATCTTTCTGTATCTTTCTATCTCTCTCTCTATATATATATATGTATACAGTACAGTATATATATATAGTAACTTTTAAAACCTTGTAATAGAAAAATACCTCTTTTGCTTATAAGCACAAGTAGAAATAAAATGACATACCTCCAGTCAACAAAATCCTGACTCCAATTGGAGCTATTCAAGGATCCAGAGAGACTGTTCTCTCAGCAGCTGGTCTCCAAATGCAGACCAGTGTCCTGATGGCTCTGGCTTTATACCTGTACAAAGGTATAATTTGATCAGGACCAATCAACAGTAATCATGGGATGAGGGCTCTGATTGGTCAGCCCAGGTAGTCTGTGCCCTTTTGGTTTTTAAACCAATCAACAGAGAACTGAGAGGTTGAAAATTATAGGAATGGCACTTCCCTGGTGGCTCAGATGGTTAAGAATCTGCCTGCAATGAGGGAGACTGGGGTTCGATCCCTGGATTGGGAAGATCCCCTGGAGAAGGAAATGGCAGCCCACTCCAGTATTCTTGCCTGGGAAATCCCATGGACAGAGGAGCCTGGCAGGCTACAGTCCATGCGGTCACAAAGAGTTGGACACGACTGAGTGAACACACAACTTCAAAGCAGCTCTAGGTTACTCACCATACCATCATGGTTATCCAGGCCTTTAAGATGTTTCTTGTATGTTCTTCTGTGTATGCTTTCCACTTCTTAATCTCTTCTGCTCCTCTTAGGTCCTTACCATTTCTGTCCTTTATTGTGCCCATCCTTGTGTTAATAAATGTTCCCTCTCTATCTCTAATTTTCTTAAAGAGATCTCTAGTTTTTCTGATTCTATTGTTTTCCTCTATTTCTTTGCATTGTTTATTTAGGAAGACCTTCCTATCTCTCTGTCCATGCTATTCTCTGGAGCTCTGCATTCAGTTGGGTATTCTTTCCCTTTCTCCCTTGCTTTTCACTTCTCTTTCCTCAGCTATATGTAAAGCCTCCTCAGACAACCACTACATCTTCTTGCACTTCTTTCTTTGGGATGGTTTTGGTCACTGCCTCTTGTACAATGTCATGAACCTCCATCCATGGTTCCTCGGGCACTCTGTCTACCAGATCTAATCCCTCGAAACTACTTGTCACTGCCACTGTAGAATCATAAGGAAATTGATTTAGGTCATAGTTAGGTGTATGGCTTAGTGGTTTTCCCTACTTCAATTTAACCCTGAATTTTGCAATAAGGAGCTCATGATATGAGCTACAGTCAGATCCAGGTCTTGTTTTTGCTGGTGATATAAGGCTTCTTCATCTTTGGCTGCAAAGAATATTATCAATCTCATTTTGGTATTGACCATCTGATGATGTCCATGTGTAGAGTCATCTCTTGGATTGCTAGAAAAGGATGTTTGCTATGACCAACGTGTGCTCTTGACAAAACTCTGTTAGCCAATGCCCTACTTTATTTTGTACTCCAAGGCCAAACTTGCCTATTATTCCAGCTATCTCTTAACTTCCCGCTTTTGCATTCCAATCTCCTATGATAAAAAGGACATCTATTTTTGGTGTTAGTTCTAGAAGGCCTTGTAGGTCTTCATAGATCTGGTCAACTTAAGCTTCTTTAGCATTAGTGGTTGGGACATAGACTTGGATTACCACGATATTGAATGGGTTGCCTTGGAAACGAACAGAGATCATTCTGTTGTTTCTGAGATTGCACCCAAGTACTGCATTTTAGACTCTTCTGTTGACTATGAGGACTACTCCATTTTGTTCTAAGGGATTCTTGCCCACAGTGGTAGATATAATGGTCATCTGAATTAAATTAGCCCATTCCCATCCATTTTATGTTAGATCATATGGTAGCTCTATAATTTCAGTTTTTTAAAAATACCTCCGTACTGTTCTCCATAGTAGCTGCACCAATTTACATTCCCCCTCATGGTGTAAGAGGGTTCCCTTTTATCCATACCCTCTGCAGCATTTATTTCTATTCAGATGTCCATTCTGACAGGTATGAGGTGATGTCATTGTGGTTTTGATTTGCATTTCTCTAATAATTAACAGTGTTGAGAATTTTCATGTGCCTGTTGGCCATTTGTATATCTTCTTTGGAGAAATGCCTACTGAGGACAAGAAAACTAATTTAGAAACAAGTTTATTGTTACAGCTAACCTGTATACTCAACACTGCTTGTCCTGATTAGGTAAGGAAAAAAAAAATTTTTTTTTTTTAAGAAAGTGTAACCCTTTAAAAAAAAATATTGATTGATTGATTTTTGTCTGTGCTGGGTCATTGCTGCACAAGCTTTCCTGTAGTTGTGGCAAATGGGGGCTACTCTCCAGGTGTGGTGCCCGGGTTTCTCACTGGGATGACTTCTCTTGTTGCTAAGTACAGGCTCTAGGGCTCGTGGGCTTCAGCAGTTGCCGTTCCCCAGCTCTAGAGCACAGACTCAATAGTTGTGGTGCCCAGGTTCGGTTGCTCCGAGGCATATGGGATCTTCCTGGATCAGAAATTGAACCCGAGTCGGGAGCCAAGATGGCGGAGGAGTAGGACGGGGAGACCACTTTCTCTCCTACAAATTCATCAAAAGAATAACTGAACGCAGAGCAAACTTCACAAAACAACTTCTGATCGCTAGCTGAGGTCATCAGGCGCCCAGAAAAGCAGCCCATTGTCTTCGAAAGGAGGTAGGACAAAATATAAAAGATAAAAAGTGAGACAAAAGAGCTAAGGACGGAGATCCGTCCCGGGAAGGGAGTCTTAGGCGGCATTGCTTGGGGTAGGGTCCGGGCCTGAGTGCCCTGAGGGCAATCGGAGGGAGCTTCTGTGAGTTGCCAACCTGAACTGTGGGAGACCAAAAGAGAGAAAATTAACCGGCCGGAACACACTGCCGGCCTTTCGCAGAACAAAGGGACCCAGAAAGTCCAGAGAAGAGCTCGCAGGCTGCGGACCGGCCCAGCCCCACCGGAGGCAGGAGGCAGGGGGGAGGGGAAGGTCGCGGTGAGACACAGGGCGCAGGCACCGGACCGGCGCGGGCGGGGACTGGGGCTGGGGACGCGGAGGGCAGAAGGCGCGCGCACCCGACTGGCGCCAGCGGAAACTGAGACTGGGTCCGCGGAAGGGAGTGGGCGCGCCACACCTGGGGAGACTGCGCCCATCAAGCCCCTCGCTGCCTGGACCGCTCTGACGGGGAAGGCACAGAGAGCAGGCGCAGATTTTTGTTCCGCGCTTTTGTGGAACACCCGAGGGCTGGAACCTCACGCAGCGCGGGGTGCGCTCCATATAGAGCAGCCGGGAGCCTGAGCAGCGCAGACGGAGAAAGCAGCGTCAGCCCCTCCCGAAAGCAGCCAGCCTCTCCCTGCAGCGCCAGCCCCTCCCCGCAGCGCCAGCCCCTCTCCACAGAGCAACGGAACTAGCTACCTGAATAAGAGTCCACCTCCGCCCGCCTGTGTCAGGGTGGAAATGAGGCTCTGAAGAGACCGGCTAACAGAAGCCAAATAAACAAAGGGAACCGCTTCAGAAGGGACTGGTGCAACAGATTAAAATCCCTGTAGAAAACACCGACTACACTGGAAGGGGCCTGTAGATATCGAAGTGTAAGCTGGAACGAGGAGCTATCTGAAACTGAGCCGAACCCACACTGACCGCAACAGCTCCAGAGAAATTCCTAGATATATTTTTACTTTTTTTTTTAAGTAAGAAAAAAAAATTTTTTTTATTTTTTTATTTTTTATTTTTTCTCTTTTATTTTCCTTTAAAATTCCCTATTACTCCCCCATTACTCCTTAACTTTCATTTTCATAGATTTTTACGATTTTTTTAATTAGGGAAAAAAAAATTTTTTTTTCTTTCTTTCTTTTTCCTTCTTTTTTTTTCTTTCCTTTTTCTCTTCTATTTTCTATTTTTCTTTTTCTCTTATTTCTTTTAAAGTCCTCTAGTACTCCTCTACTACTCCTTAATTTTCATTTTCAATACACTATAACCTTACAAAAAAAAAAGAAGAGAAGCCCTATTTTTAAACCGAAGAGTATTCTCTCCCAATCTTGACTCTCTGTTTTCTACCTCAGAACACCTCTATTTCCTCCTTTCCCCTTCTCTTCCCAATCCAATTCTGTGAATCCTTGTAGGTGTCTGAGATACGGAGAACACTCTGGGAACAGACAGCTGCGTAGATCTGTCTCTCTCCTCTTGAGTCCCCCTTTTTCTCCTCCTGCTCATCTCTATCTCCCTCCTCCCTTTTCTCCTGTTCATGTAACTCTGTGAACCTCTCTGGGTGTCCCTAACAGGGGAGAATCTTTTCGCCATTAACCTAGAAGTTTTATTATCAGTGCTGTATAGTTGGAGAAGTCCTGAGACTACAGGAAGAATAAAACTGAAATCCAGAGGCAGGAGACTTAAGCCCAAAACCTGAGAACACCAGAAAACTCCTGACTACATGGAACTTTAAGTAATAAGTGACCGTCCAAAAGCCTCCATACTTACACTGAAACCAACCACCACCCAAGAGCCAATAAGTTTTAGAGCAAGACATACCACGCAAATTCTCCAGCAACGCAGGAACATAGCCCTGAACGTCAACATACAGGCTGCCCAAGGTCACACCTAACACATAGACCCATCTCAAAATTCATTACTGGGCACTCCATTGCTCTCCAAAGAGAAGAAATCAAGTTCCACGCACCAGAACACTGACGCAAGCTTCCCTAACCAGGAAACCTTGACAAGCCAATCATCTAACCCCACCCACTGGGTAAATCCTCCACAATAAAAAGGAACCACAGACCTCCAGAATACAGAAAGCCCACTCCAGACACAGCAATCTAAACAAGATGAAAAGGCAAAGAAATACCCAACAGGTAAAGGAACATGAAAAATGCCCACCAAGTCAAACAAAAGAGGAGGAGATAGGGAATCTACCTGAAAAAGAATTTAGAATAATGATAATAAAAATGATCCAAAATCTTGAAAACAAAATGGAGTTACAGATAAATAGCCTGGAGACAAAGATTGAAAAGATACAAGAAATGTTTAATAAAGACCTAGAAGAAATAAAAAAGAGTCAATTAAAAATGAACAATGCAATGAATGAGATCAAAAACACTTTGGAGGGAACCAAGAGTAGAATAATGGAGGCAGAAGATAAAATGGTGGAAATAAATGAAGCAGAGAGGAAAAAAGAAAAAAGGATCAAAAGAAATGAGGACAATCTCAGGGACCTCTGGGACAATGTGAAACGCCCCAACATTCGAATCATAGGAGTCCCAGAAGAAGAAGACAAAAAGAAAGGCCATGAGAAAATACTCGAGGAGATAATAGCTGAAAACTTCCCTAAAATGGGGAAGGAAATAGCCACCCAAGCCCAAGAAACCCAGAGAGTCCCAAACAGGATAAACCCAAGGCGAAACACCCCAAGACACATATTAATCAAATTAACAAAGATCAAACACAAAGAACAAATATTAAAAGCAGCAAGGGAGAAACAACAAATAACACACAAAGGGATTCCCATAAGGATAACAGCTGATCTATCAATAGAAACCCTCCAGGCCAGAAGGGAATGGCAGGACGTACTGAAAGTAATGAAAGAGAATAACCTACAACCTAGATTACTGTATCCAGCAAGGATCTCATTCAGATATGAAGGCGAATTCAAAAGCTTTACAGATAAACAAAAGCTGAGAGAATTCAGCACCACCAAACCAGCTCTTCAACAAATGCTAAAGGATCTTCTCTAGACAGGAAATGCAGAAAGGTTGTATAAACGTGAACCCAAAACAAAGTAAATGGCAACAGGACCACACCTATCAATAATTACCTTAAATGTAAATGGGTTGAATGCCCCAACCAAAAGACAAAGATTGGCTGAATGGATACAAAAACAAGACCCCTATATATGCTGTCTACAAGAGACCCACCTCAAAACAAGAGACACATACAGACTAAAAGTGAAGGGCTGGAAAAAAATATTTCACGCAAACGGAGACCAAAAGAAAGCAGGAGTCACAATACTCATATCAGATAAAATAGACTTTCAAATAAAGGATGTGAAAAGAGACAAAGAAGGACACTACATAATGATCAAAGGATCAATCCAAGAAGAAGATATAACAATTATAAATATATATGCACCCAACATAGGAGCACCACAATATGTACGGCAAACACTAACGAGTATGAAAGAGGAAATGAATAGTAACACAATAATAGTGGGAGACTTTAATACCCCACTCACAACTGTGGATAGATCAACTAAACAGAAAATTAACAAGGTAACACAAACCTTAAATGACACAATGGACCAGCTAGACCTAACTGATATCTATAGGACATTTCACCCCAAAACACTCAACTTCACCTTTTTCTCAAGTGCACACGGAACCTTCTCCAGAATAGATCATATCCTGGGCCATAAATCTGGTCTGGGAAAATTCAAAAAAATTGAAATCATTCCAGTCATCTTTTCTGACCACAGTGCAGTAAGATTAGATCTCAATTACAGGAAAAAAAAATTGTTAAAACTTCAAACATATGGAGGCTAAATAACACGCTTCTGAATAACCAACAAATCATAGAAGAAATCAAAAAAGAAATCAAAATATGTATAGAAATGAATGAAAAAGAAAACACAACAACCCAAAATCTATGGGACACTGTAAAAGCAGTGCTAAGGGGAAGGTTCATAGCATTACAGGCTTACATCAAGAAACAAGAAAAAAGCCAAATAAATAACCTAACTCTACACCTAAAGCAATTAGAGAAGGAAGAAATGAAGAACCCCAGGGTTAGCAGAAGGAAAGAAATCTTAAAAATCAGGGCAGAAATAAATGCAATAGAAACTAAAGAGACCATAGCAAAAATCAACAAAGCTAAAAGCTGGTTTTTTGAAAAAAATAAACAAAATTGACAAACCATTAGCAAGACTCATTAAGAAACAAAGAGAGAAGAACCAAATTAACAAAATTAGAAATGAAAATGGAGAGATCACAACAGACAACACTGAAATACAAAGGATTATAAGAGACTACTACCAGCAGCTCTATGCCAATAAAATGGACAACTTGGATGAAATGGACAAATTCTTAGAAAAGTATAACTTTCCAAAACTGAACCAGGAAGAAATAGAAGATCTTAACAGACCTATCACAAGCAAGGAAATCAAAACTGTAATCAAAAATCTTCCAGCAAACAAAAGCCCAGGACCAGATGGCTTCACAGCTGAATTCTACCAAAAATTTAGAGAAGAGCTAACACCTATCTTACTCAAACTCTTCCAGAAAATTGCAGATGAAGGTAAGCTTCCAAACTCATTCTATGAGGCCACCATCACCCTAATTCCAAAACCAGACAAAGATGCCACAAAAAAAGAAAACTACAGGCCAATATCACTGATGAGCATAGATGCAAAAATCCTTAACAAAATTCTAGCAAACAGAATCCAAAAACATATTAAAAAAATCATACACCATGACCAAGTGGGCTTTATCCCAGGAATGCAAGGATTCTTTAATATCCGCAAATCAATCAATGTAATACACCACATTAACAGATTGAAAGATAAAAACCATATGATTATCTCAATAGATGCAGAGAAAGCCTTTGACAAAATTCAACACTCATTTATGATTAAAACTCTCCAAAAATCAGGAATAGAAGGAACATACCTCAACATAATAAAATCTATATATGACAAACCCACAGCAAGCATCACCCTCAATGGTGAAAAATTGAAAGCATTTCCCCTGAAATCAGGAACAAGACAAGGGTGCCCACTCTCACCACTACTATTCAACATAGTGTTGGAAGTTTTGGCCACAGCAATCAGAGCAGAAAAAGAAGTAAAAGGAATCCAGATAGGAAAAGAAGAAGTGAAACTCTCACTGTTTGCAGATGACATGATCCTCTACATAGAAAACCCTAAGACTCTACCAGAAAATTACTAGAGCTAATCAATGAATATAGTAAAGTTGCAGGATATAAAATTAACACACAGAAATCCCTTGCATTCCTATATACTAACAATGAAAAAACAGAAAGAGAAATTAAGGAAACAATACCATTCACCATTGCAACAAAAAGAATAAAATACTTAGGAGTATATCTACCTAAAGAAACAAAAGACCTATACATAGAAAACTATAAAACACTGATGAAAGAAATCAAAGAGGACACAAACAGATGGAGAAACATATCGTGTTCATGGATTGGAAGAATCAATATTGTCAAAATGGCTATTCTACCCAAAGCAATCTATAGATTCAATGCAATCCCTATCAAGCTACCAACGGTATTTTTCACAGAACTAGATCAAAGAATTTCACAATTTGTATGGAAATACAAAAAACCTCGAATAGCCAAAGTCATCTTGAGAAAGAAGAATGGAACTGGAGGAATCAACCTGCCTGACTTCAGACTCTACTACAAAGCCACAGTCATCAAGACAGTATGGTACTGGCACAAAGACAGAAATATAGATCAATGGAACAGAATAGAAAGCCCAGAGATAAATCCACGAACCTATGGACACCTTATCTTCTACAAAGGAGGCAAGGATATACAATGGAAAAAAGACAACCTCTTTAACAAGTGGTGCTGGGAAAACTGGTCAACCACTTGTAAAAGAATGAAACTAGAACACTTTCTGACACCATACACAAAAATAAACTCAAAATGGATTAAAGATCTAAATGTAAGACCAGAAACTATAAAACTCCTAGAGGAGAACATAGGCAAAACACTCTCTGACATAAATCACAGCAAGATCCTGTATGACCCACCTCCCAGAATATTGGAAATAAAAGCAAAACTAAACAAATGGGACCTAATGAAACTTAAAAGCTTTTGCACTACAAAGGAAACTATAAGTAAGGTGAAAAGACAGCCCTCAGATTGGGAGAAAATAATAGCAAATGAAGAAACAAAGGATTAATCTCAAAAATATACAAGCAACTCTTGAAGCTCAATTCCAGAAAAATAAATGACCCAATCAAAAAATGGGCCAAAGAACTAAACAGACATTTCTCCAAAGAAGACATACAGATGGCTAACAAACACATGAAAAGATGCTCAACACCACTCATTATTAGAGAAATGCAAATCAAAACCACAATGAGGTACCATTACACGCCAGTCAGGATGGCTGCTATCCAAAAGTCTACAAGCAATAAATGCTGGAGAGGGTGTGGAGAAAAGGGAACCCTCTTACACTGTTGGTGGGAATGCAAACTAGTACAGCCGCTATGGAAAACAGTGTGGAGATTTCTTAAAAAACTGGAAATAGAACTGCCATATGACCCAGCAATCCCACTTCTGGGCATACACACTGAGGAAACCAGATCTGAAAGAGACACGTGCACCCCAATGTTCATTGCAGCACTGTTTATAATAGCCAGGACATGGAAGCAACCTAGATGCCCATCAGCAGATGAATGGATAAGGAAGCTGTGGTACATATACACCATGGAATATTACTCAGCTGTTAAAAAGAATTCATTTGAATCAGTCCTAATGAGATGGATGAAACTGGAGCCCATTATACAGAGTGAAGTAAGCCAGAAAGATAAAGAACATTACAGCATACTAACACATATATATGGAATTTAGAAAGATGGTAACGATAACCCTATATGCAAAACAGAAAAAGAGACACAGAAATACAGAACAGACTTTTGAACTCTGTGGGAGAATGTGAGGGTGGGATGTTTCAAAAGAACAGCATCTATACTATCTATGGTGAAACAGATCACCAGCCCAGGTGGGATGCATGAGACAAGTGCTCGGGCCTGGTGCACTGGGAAGACCCAGAGGAATCGGGTGGAGAGGGAGGTGGGAGGGGGGATCGGGATGGGGAATACGTGTAAATCTATGGCTGATTCATATCAATGTATGACAAAACCCACTGAAATGTTGTGAAGTAATTAGCCTCCAACTAATAAAAAAATAATAATAATTTAAAAAAAAAAAGAAATTGAACCCGAGTCTCCTGCATTACCAGGTGGACTCTTTACCACTGAGCCATCAGGGAAACCTGGGAGATATATATTTTTTTAAGTGTGAAAGTAACTGAGTGAAAACATAAGGAGTACAATGGGAGCAATATTTTCTGAAAACTGCTTTTGTTTCTTTTTCTTCCAGTCCCCCAATTTTGTTATGATATGGCTCTCCAGGACATCTATATGCCAGGGAGGAGACTGTGATATTCCTGAAATATAACAAGGAGAACTTCTGTTTCTAAAATTGTAAATAGCAATATGAGCCAGGCTACTGTTTTCATAGAGACTTTTCAGAGTTCTTTTATTTCTCTGCATTACCATACCCACAACTGACCTATATTAAAGGGCCAAAACCCCCCAACATCTCAGTCACTAAAAGTTACCCCTGCTCGTATAAGATCTACTATTATGGTCCGAGTGCTCTCTAGGGCTGCTACCTGTCCAGTAATTCCAGTCAGCTTCCATCCTGTGGTTCCACCGTCTCAATACAGGACTTGATCATCTTTTCAGCCAAGCATTTCACTGCCATCCTCCACTGTGCCTGGAATCCCTAAGTTCAGTTTCTCAATTTCAATTTTCCACAGAATACACTACCACAAATTTGTCTTGCTGCATGATGACAGGAATGAGACGTGAGCTTTTGCTATGTCTCAATCAGAACTTCAAAGAAGCCTTACATTTTCATGACTGTTCCCTTTCGTTTTACATGGTGCTTCAGATTCCAAAGTCTTCTGGAAATTCTGTGGGGGCAGAGCTGGAGAGAAGAGAGATGTGCTTTGTATCTCTGACATGTTTCCTTCTGCATCCAGTTTTCAAAATTTATTGTTTGGCCACTTCTGTGCATTTTCAACACTATGGCCTGAGTCAATAACCATCAATTCTCACCTGTTTTGGGACTTCCCTGGTGGCTCAGACAATAAAGAATCCACCTGCGATGCAGGAGACACGGGTTCGATCCCTGGGTCAGGAAGATCCCTTGGAGAAGGGAATGGCAACCCACTCCAGTATTCTTGCCTGGAGAATTCCACAGAGGAACCTGGTGGGCTTCAGTCCATGCAGTTGCAAAGAGTCGGACACGACGGAGCAACTCTCACCTGTTTTAACTATTTCTCTTGTCCCCACGTGGTCCACAGAACAATGGAGGTGGTTACTTAAATATGCAAATTGTATCATGTCAAGTGCTGTTTTAAACTTCCAAAGCCTTCTCATTTCAAGTTGAATAAACTCAAATACTCATCATGAGCTTCAAGGTCCTATATACCTTGCACCCTGACTCTCCCCTTTCTACGCTCCAGACACAAAGGAGCTTCCTTTCTATCTCTGCAAAAACAACAACCCCAAGCTCTATGTTACATCTGTTACACTTGCTGTTTCTTCCAAGTGGAAATCAGCTCTAGATGTCCCTTTTTGTCATTTGGGACTGGGAAAGGTCTCCTGCTCTAGGAGATATTTCCTGACCACTGGAACCAGACTACCCATTCTGCTGTCTCATCCCACCCCCTTTTCATTGCTTCACGGAACATATGCCCACTGAAATTCTTGTTCATTTATGTGTGTATTCATTTACTGGGATGTATCCATGACTTAACCATGTGAAATAGACTCACAATATCGAGAAGACAGTGGAGAGCTGGCACTCTTTGTCCCATGTTGGCTCATCTCTCCTAGGTGATTTCCGCCAAGTCATCCTTAAGATATGGCTGCAACCCAAATCTCCCAACCCAGCCAGTCAGCCAGAACCCAACAATCAACCCCCAACTCATTCATCAATACCACACAATGCAACAAGCTCATAAAAAGAAGTTTTGCTTTAAATGTTTTGATATAATTATTCAGAAAAGTGCATAAAAGCGTTACCACCTCTCTAATGATTGAACAATCCCAGAAATCAAGTCAGATGTTAACTTTTTGGTTGCCTTTAATAACAGTTGCAAACAAATACTGGCAGAGAACATTTTTTCAATAAATTAAAGACTCAGAAATATTATATATTATCTGAGCCTCTACTGACCTAATTGGTCAAAAGAGCTTTGTGTGGCAGGAGCAGGGGGTGGGAGAAAAGGAAGTAGGAAGAAGAAACGGAGAGAAGTCGGAGAGTACTCAAAGCCTAGGATTCTTCAGAAGCTAGGCAGCATCCAGAGCTGGCCCACAGGATGGGATCTGAGGTAGATCAGCTCTGGTGACCTCAGCAGGACCTAGTTCACAGCATCACTAGAGTGTCCAGTGGATGAAGCCTCAGCTGGTGACACAGTTAGCAGTGTCTGACGATTCCAGGTTCTGGGAGAAAGAACAAACATTGGAGAATTGGGTAAACACCATGGACCCAGCACTTCCAGAAGCAACACAGGAGGGACCCTCATGCGGGACTGCATGCGTGCTCAGTCGCTTTGGGCATGTCCAACTCTTTGCAACCCTATGGATCCTAGCCCACCAGGCTCCTCCATGCATGGGATTGCTATGCCCCCCTCCAGGCATCTTCCCTACCTAGGAATCGACCCCATGTCTCCCGGGTCTCCTATGTTGGTAAGTGGGTTCTGTGCCACTAGCCACCTGGGAAGCCCCCAGGCAAGACTGCTGCGGCTGCTGCTTCAGTCGTGTCCGACTCTGTGCGACCCCATAGACGGTAGCCAACCAGGCTCCCCCGTCCCTGGGATTCTCCAGGCAAGAATACTGGAGTGGGTTGCCATCTCCTTCTCCAATGCATGAAAGTGAAAAGTGAAAGTGAAGTCGCTCAGTCGTTTCCAACTCTTAGCGACCCCATGGACTGCAGCCTACCAGGCTCCTCCATCCATGGGATTTTCCAGGCAAGAGTACTGGAGTGTGGTGCCATTGCCTTCTCCCCATGCAAGACCTGCAAATACCCAACCCTCTGAAATGTCAATGTGACCACTCTTGAGGATCCTCCACACCCAAGAGCATTGGGGTACAAAGGCTGGGTTATGGGATAGGGCCACAGTCATACCTGGAGGCCTTAGCAGGAGGCTAGAGTCCAGAGCTCGTTGGGGCAGGGTTGTCCATCCGTCCCTCTGCAGACAGGCGTTGGGCCTTGAGGTCCTGAGCCTTGGGGTCTAAAGCGAGGCCCCTCTTAGCTCTGATGGGGGCAGTCAGCTCTTGAGTGCCCCTTTCCGGAGGACGACGACGAGAACCACATCTGCCAACTGGGTGGAGACACTGCGCCACCGACTGACCTGGCGAGAGCGGACAGGTCTGGCTGGGCTTTCGTGAGCTCCTGCGGGCGACAGCGTCAAACTGGGAGGCGGAGCAGGAACCCCGGCCAGGCAAGGGGCGCAGGGACACGGCCCGCACAGGGGCTCTGGGGTCGGTGACTCTTGAAGACACGGGCTGACGCGGGCGGGCGGTGCGGCGAGGCGGGTAGTACTTGGGGCCCAGCGTTTGCACCTCCCTCCAGGCGCTCAGCTCCCGGCCGCCCGGCGCCGCGGGCTCGGCGTGGTTCACCACCGCCCGGTCCTGCCCGCGCTTCCACAGCTCATAGCGCTCGGGCTGCAGGATGCGCACGAAGGCGTCCATGGAGAAGGCCACCTGCGCCTCGCCGCAGCTGCACTGCGAGGCCGCTTTGCCGTAATCGACCCAGCGCGGGGTGGCGAAGTTGATGGCCTCGGCGCAGTTGAAGCCGTGGTTGAAGCCCGAGTGGTAGCCGTAGGGGAAGGTGACCATGAACTCGCCCGCCTCCTGCGTGACCCGACCGAACGGGATGCCGTTGTCCCGGAGCACCGTGGGCGAGATGAGCGCCGCCTTGTGCCGCAGGAAGGCCTCGCAGCCCCGCGAGCTGCCCGGGAAGAGCTCGCCGGCCAGGCGTTCCAGGCGCCGGCCGTGCTCGGGCGGCACCGCGTACCAGGTCTTGGGCTCCCCGAAGTGCAGGAAGTTGATGCTGTAAAGGTCCATGTCCTCCGTGTGCCAGGCGAAGGCGGTCTTCCACATGCCGAAGTACAGGTAGGGGGTGTTGACGCCCTCGATGACCACCCCGCACTCCTGCTCCAGCAGGTCCTGGATGGTGCCCAGGTGCCCCAGGTTCCACTGCTTCGTGGTTTCATCAAATAAAGAGCCACTGATGTCCGCGCCGTATATCGGGGACTCGTACAGGCGGGTTTTCCAATATTTTCGCTCCAATTCTTCAAAATCTAAGTGTGATGGAGTCTGGTATTTTTCAGTATTTGCTAAGCTGCGGTACTCTGCCACGGTCATGGCTTTCTTCTTTTTGTGGTATTGAGTAAACACACCTGCCCTCCCAGAGACCACCTGCTGCAGCGGAGCGGCTATTAAGATGTCACTGATATCCTCGTAGGTCTGTCTGGCTTTCCATTCCTTGGGTGGAACTATCTTAGCCAAGCCTGCTCGGTGGGCCCCTTGTGATTCTATGTAAGCGATGTATTTATCAAAATCAGTAAACTCTTCTTTGGTAGGATGAAATATCATTATGCTACAACTTGGGTTCCGAGCAAAACTGGACTTCATAGCTTCCATTAATAAGAAACAAACTGCCAAGTTTTTCTGTATATTCTGGATAGGTGAGGATGCTGGAAAATGTTACTTTTTCAAAAACAGTTTGAGGATCTGTGAGTCAGAAGGAACGACCAGTGGACTTTAATACAGTGAGCTGATGGTACTGCTTAGGCCTGCTGCTTCTCCAGCGGAATCCAGTCTGGGCAGAAGCTTTGCTCAGGACTGATGGTGGCTGAGCCTGCAAGTCTATGATGTTCCTCAGTTGACCTTTGGCTCTGTCCACTTGAGGTATATTGAATTACCCAGTCCTGGACAGATATCTCAAATGTAGTGTCTTCAGGGTGGTATTGAAAACAAAACCTAAAAAATATATATACAGAAAGGTTGAAAACTAATGTTTGGAAATGTTAATAGAGAACTACAAATAAAACTGTATCATGGAATATAATTGCATCCTCAAATAAAGGCTAAAATTTCACAAGACTGACAATACAAGAAATGGTATTGATGTGGAACAATGGAAATTCTTATATTCTAGTAAGGAGAATGGAAATCATTACGCTCACTTTGAAAAACAATTTGGACAGTACTATATGTCCTGAGTTTACCCTTTTGCTATGATTCAACTGTTACCACATGCCTAGCTATGTGTATGCCTATGCACTGAAAGTCAAGTCCAAGAATGTTCAAAACAACATTATTTCTAGTAACTAAACATTGGAAACAACCCAAATGTCAATCAACAGTAGAATGGATAAACACATCGTAGTATATTCATACAGTGTAATACAATACAGCAATGAAGATACAACAAGAATTACATGAAAATATAGGCATAATTCTATAAACATAAAACTAATTATCTAGGCTCAAAAGAATATCTATTTTATGCTTCCATTTATACAAAGATAAAAAGGAGGCAAAGTAATCTATGTTAGAAGTCATAATAGTGGTTACCTTTGTGAAGAAGAGAGGTTATGAGTGGAGTTATGAGGAAGTCTCTAGAGTAATATACATGTTCTGTTTGGAACATAGGTAAACACAATTATCAGAATGGTTGTCATAATTCATCAAGCTATAATGATTTTTACAGATCTCTGTGAACTAAATTTTTAAAAATTTTACTTAAATTAGTTAAATATATTTAAAAAGAGAGCTTAGGGTGAAAAGCATTAAAGGAGTCAGAGATATAACAAAAAGGAAAAGGAAGAGTGATTGAAAATAAATGAACTAAACATTCAATTGAAGAAGCTAAAAAAGAGGAGAGAAAAAGCTAAAAAAAGTATATTTAAAAATTAAAAAAAAGAGAAAGAAGAATGAAAAAATAACAAAGAATAAAGATGAAATTAATGAGAGATAACACATACAAAACAGAAAGCTGATGACCAAAAATATTCTTTGAAGAAATTAATAAGAGCAACAAATTATGGGACTAACTGGGCATGAGAAAAGGAAGAAGGGGACTTCCCTGGTGGTAAAATGGATAAGAATCCACCTGTAAATGCAGGGGACTCGGGTTCAATCCCTGGTCTGGGAAGACTGCACACGCCTCAGAGGACTAAGCCCATGAGCCACAACTAGTGAGCCTGCCTGCTTCAACCACCGAAGCAGGTGCCTGGAGCTGGTGCTCCACGGCAGGAGGAGGAGAAGCCACTGCCAAGAGAAGCCGGCGCACCGCAACTTGAGAAAGCCCCCACACAACAGTGAAGGCCCAGAGCCACCAAAAAGAAAATAAATAAGTTTTTAAAAAGGAAGAAGAAAAAAATAATTTACTAGGAATGAAATAGGGTACAAAGCTAGTAATAGCAGAGAATTTTTTAAATCTCAAAAGAGAATATTAGGAGCAACATGACAGCAAAAGTTTCCAAAGATAAGAGAGAAAAATAATTTTCTAGGGAGGAAACATATACAAAATGGATCCAAGAAAAACAGGAAAGCTTCAATATCCCAGTATAAAGATCTGATTCAAAGTATGTCCCTTGAAAGTCCAGGTCATTTCATATGTGAATCTAGTCATTTTATATGTGGATCTAGAAAATTTTCAAGAAACAGCTCACTCTTATTATTCAAGTTTTTCAGAGTATAGAAAAAGGTGGAAAGCTACTCAGATGAGGCTATTATCATCTCTGATAGCAAAATTAAATAAAGGACAATAGAAAATATAGGTATGGGCTATCTTTGTTTATAAGCATAGATAAAAGCATAAAATGGAATATTATCCAATGAAATGCTGTAGCAATACAGTAAAATAATAATACATCATGACTAAATAGAATACAAGAATGATTCAGCATTAGAAAATCTAACGGTATAATTCAGAATATTAACAAAGGGAATGAAACATATCATCATATTGTAGGTATCCAAAAAAAAAAAGCATTTGATAAAATGCAACATCCATTCATGATTTAAAAATTCTTACTTGCAAAGCATCAAGGGAAACTTGTTTGCAAGATAAAGAATTTTAATGTAAAAAAATAGCAAGGATCATTCTTAACAGTGAAACAAAAGTAATAATATCATTAAATTTAGAAGAAAAAAAAAGATGTATCAGCAAACTATTTCATTAACTCAATTTCAAGTGCCCTCTCTGTTTCCTAATCCTCTTTGTTCAGTACAGTTCAGTCGCTCAGTCGTGTCCAACTCTTTGTGACCCCATGGACTGCAGCACACCAGGCCTTCCTGTCCATCGCCAACTCCTGGAGTTTACCCAAACTCATCTCCATTGAGTTGGTGATGCCATCCAACCATCTCATCCTCTGTCATCCCCTTCTCCTCCTGCCCTCAATCTCTCCCAGAATCAGGGTCTTTTCAAATGAGTTCTTCACATAAGGTGGCCAGAGTCTTGGACTTTCAGCTTCAACATCAGTCCTTCCAATGAACGCCCAGGACTAATCTCCTTTAGGATGGACTGGTTGGATCTCCTTGCAGTCCAAGGGACTCTCAAGAGTCTCCTCCAACACCAAAGTTCAAAAGCATCAATTCTTCGGTGCTCAGCTTTCTTTATAGTCCAACTCTCACATCTCTACATGACTACTGGAAAAACCATAGCTTTGACTAGATGGACCTTTTTTGGCAAGGTAATGTCTCTGCTTTTTAATATGCCTAATCCTCTTATACTCCCCTAATTTCCACCCTCTAAATATTCTATGTCGCCTTCCCTATCCTCAAACTTCAGGCATACCTACTCCACCCCACTTACTCCACCCCACTCCACCCCATTCCAATCCTTGGAATGTCCAAAAGTCCCTACATGATCTGGCCCACCATCACCTCCTGACCTTACCCCCTTCTACCCGACTCCTTGCTCTCTCTCTTCCAAACACATTCCTGGCTGTGTCTCAAAACAATGCTAGTATACTCCTGGCTTCTCCCCTGGAGAAGGAAATGGCAACCCACTCCAGTATTGTTGCCTGGGAAATCCCACGGACACAGGCACGGGAGCTTGGCTGTGGAAAGAGTCAGACATGACTTAGCAACTAAAACAACAACATTAAATGTCAAACTGTCTCCTTCTTCCCACTTCTCTTCCAAAATCTCCTTACTTCTCAGTCCCTAAATCCCACTGCTTCCTAAGTGGATGAACTTGACTCCTCATCTTCCTTTACTGCTCCCAACAAAGCACAATCTCTTCTTTGATTTTCTATAGTTCTCTTTCATCATTTATCATTTCTACAACAGCAAGCATCACCTTTATTTGCACTTCATTTTGTCATGCTTTTTATTAAGCACGGTCTGTAAAGTATCTCATTCAAACCTCACAACTAGTCTATAAAACTGGTATTATCATTATCCCCAATTTATGGGGGAAAAAACCAAGATGTAGAAAAATTTATATTTAACTTAATTGTATTCTCAATCTCTACAGTTATTGCTATACTTGTCTTATCTTCCATAGGAAAATATTTTGAGAGCATTGTCTATGTCTTGATCATCATCATATTTTCCAAAGGATCTTGGTACTTTACATAGGGCACACTCCAAAAATTTTTATTTAAAAAATAAGTAAAATCATCGGCACACACTGCAACCTTTCTCTTCTTACCTTTCTCCATATAGAAATGGAATTACCACATTGCAAAGTTTAAACATTTTAAGATCCTTAACTCATATTGCCAAAATTTTCCAGAAAGATATCACTTTACATCCTTACTATTAACTTTGCTCTGAAAAAAATCTTTTAATAATTTGTAAGTGAAAAAGAGGAGCCCAAGTTTTAAATTATACTTCTTGGATTACTACTAAGATTGATCTTTTTTTCTTCAATGAATGTTAGCCCCATTTGGATTTTATCATATGCATTGGTTCATATACTTTGCCCATTTTTCTCTAATATGCTTCTAGTGTTTTGCCTCATCTACTTATGTGAACATTTTACATATTATGGGAATATTTCACATATTTTACATAGTATATGAATATTTTACAAACTGCTCATATGAATATCTTACATATGAAACCTCTTGTTGAATCTAGTTATAGTTTTTTCCCAGTTTGCCATTTCTTAAATTTACATTTAGTTTTAAATGATTTTTGACATTCATTTCAGTCTTATTAAAAAGTTGAGTTTTTCCTATGTAATGCCTTTCATGGCTTTTAAGTTTAGAAAGTTATTTCCCCATCCTGAGGCAGATAAATATTGCCCTATGAGTTTTTCCCTTTTTGTATGTTCGTTCACTTCAGTTAAGTCGCTCAGTCGTGTCCAACTCTTTGCAACCCCATGCACACCAGGCCTCCCTGTCCAACAACAACTCCTGGAACTTGCACAAACTCATGTCCATTGAGTCAGTGATGCCATCCAACCATCTCATCCTCTGACATCCCCTTCTCCTCCCACCTTCAATCTTTCCCAGCATCAGGGTCTTTTCCAGTGAGTCAGTTCTTCACATCAGGTGGCCAAAATATTGGAGTTTGCACTTCAGTATCAGTCCTTCCCATGAATTTTCAGGACTGATTTCCTTTTAGGATGGACTCGTTGAATCTCCTTGCAGTCCAAGGGACTCTCAAGTCTTCTCCAACACCACAGTTCAAAAGCATCAATTCTTCAGCGCTCGGCTTTCTCTATAGTCCAACTCTCACATCCATACATGACTACTGGAAAAACCATAGCTTTGACTAGATAGAACTTTGTCAGCAAAGTAATGTCTCTGCTTTTTAATATGCTATCTAGGTTGGTCATAACTTTTCTTCCAAAGAGCAAACATCTTTTAATTTCATGGCTGCAGTCACCATCTGCAGTGATTTGGGAGCCCAAAAAAATAGTCTCTCTCTGTTTCCACTGTTTCCCCATATATTTGCCATGAAGTGATGGGACCAGATAGTTTTCTGAATGTTGAGCTTTGGCCAACTTTTTCACTCTCCTCCTTCACTTTCATTGAGAGGCTCTTTAGTTCTTCAATTTCTGCTATAAGGTGGTGCCATCTGCATATCTGAGGTTATTGATATTTCTCCTGGAAATCTTGATTCCAGCTTGTGCTTCATCCAGCCCAGCATTTCTCATGATGTACTCTGCACATAAGTTAAATAAACAGGGTGACAATATACAGCCTTGACGTACTCCTTTCCCAATTTGGAACCAGTCTGTTGTTCCATGTCCAGTTCTAACTGTTGCTTCTTGACCTGCATACAGATTTCTCAAGAGGCAGGTCAGGTGGTATGGTATTCCCATCTCAAAAAATTTTCCAGAGTTTCTTGTGATCCACACAGTCAAAGGCTTTGGCATAGTCAATAAAGCTTAAGTAGATGTTTTTCTGGGACTCTCTTGCTTTTTTGATGATCCAGCAGATGTTGGCAATTTGATCTTTGGTTCCTCTGCCTTTTCTAAAACCACCTTGAACATCTGGAAATTCACGATTCACGTACTGTTGAAGCCTCGCTTGGAGAATTTTGAGCATTTCTTTACTAGTGTGTGAGATGAGTGCAATTGTGCAGTAGTTTGAGCATTCTTTGGCATTGCTTTTCTTTGGGATTGGAATGAAAACTGACATTTTCCAGTCCTGTGGCCACTATTGAGTTTTCCAAATTTGCTGGCATATTGAGTGCAGCACTTGCACAGCATCATCTTTCAGGATTTCAAATAGCTCACCTGGAATTCCATCACCTCCACTAGCTTTGTTCATAGTGATGCTTTCTAAGGCCCACTTGACTTCAGATTCCAGGATGTCTGGTTCTAGGCTGGTGATCACACCATTGTGATTATCTGAATCATGAAGATCTTTTTTGTATAGTTTTTCTGTATTCTTGCCACCTCTTCTTAATATCTTCTGCTTCTGTTAGGTCCATACCATTTCTGTCCTTTATTGTGCTCATCTGTGCATGAAATGTTCCCTTGGTATCTCTAATTTTCTTGAAGAGATCTCTAGATTTTCCCACTTTATTGTTTTCCTCTATTTCTTTGCATTGATCACTGAGGAAGGCTTTTTTTAATTTCTCCTTGCTATTCTTTGGAACTCTGCATTCAAATGGGTATATCTTTCCTTTTCTCCTTTGCCTTTCACTTCTCTTCTATTCAGTTATTTGTAAGGCCTCCTCACACAACCATTTTCCCTTTTTGCCTTTCTTTTCCTTGGGGATGGTCTTGATCCCTGTCTCCTGTACAATGTCAAGAACCTCCATTCACAGTTCTGCAGGCAATCTACCAGATATCACCCCTTAAATTTATTTCCCACTTCCACTGTATAATCATAAGGGATCTGATTTAGGTTATACTTGAATGATATAGTGGTTTTCCATACTTTCTTCAATTTAAGTCTGAATTTGGCAATAAAGGTCTGTGCCACAGTCAGTTCCTGGTCTTGTTTTTGCTGATTGTATAGAACTTCTCCATCTTCGGCTGCAAAGAATATAATTAGTCCGATTTCGGTATTGACCATCTGGTGATGTCCATGTGTAGAGTCTTCTCTTGTGTTGTTGGAAGGGGGTGTTTGCTATGACCAGTGCATTCTCTTGGCAAAACTCCATTAGCCTTTGCCCTGCTTCATTCTGTATTCCAAGGCCAAATTTGCCTGTTACTCCAGGTATCTCTTGAGTTCCTACTTTTGCATTCCAGTCCCCTATAATGAAAAGGACATCTTTTTTGGGTGTTAGTTCTAGAAGGTCTTATAGGTCTTCATAGAACGATTCAACTTCAGCTTCTTCAGCATTACTAGTTGGGGCATAGACTTGGATTACTGTGATATTGATTGGTTTGCCTTGGAAACCAACAGAGATCATTCTATTGTTTTTGAAATTGCATCTAAGTACTGCATTTCAAACTCTTTCGTTGACTATGAGGGCTACTCCATTTCTGATTTTAACTATGCCTTTAATACTAACGGGTGTTGTTTTTTTCTTTCTAAATTTTATCATTTTGTGAGTATGACATAAAGAGTAAGGGAGTTGCAAATATGATTCCTTGTCTTAGTTCGCTGTATTTTCCTTTTTTCCTCTTAGTTTACAGGAGCTTTCACTTGTTCCAGTGTTCTAAGATCTTTTCCATCTCAAAATTCAGGTTCATTAGTTTTAGGAAAACTTTTTAGTAACCTCTTTGAAAATTTTCTGTAGTTATTCCCTCCGTACATTAACACCTATATTTGGATACCAGACCTCATGGATTCAACCTCTAATTTTTATGTATTTTCTTCTTTCAATTTTCTCTTTATCACTGTCTTCTGAAATTTTTTCTCATCTTTATCTTCCAAACCTACTTCTACTGTCTTTTTCATATCTTTTATCAAATTTTTAATTTTCAACAGCTCATTTCTGTTCCCTTAGCTCTTTTCTGTGTATATAGCTTCCTTACCCGCACTGTCCCCAAGGTCCTGTTTTTGTTTCATGGGTACACTTATTTAATCTCTCAGTTCAGTTCAGTCGCTCGATCTTGTCCAACTCTTTGTGACCCCAAGGACCGCAGCATGCCAGGCTTCCCTGTACTTCATCACCTCCTGGAGTTTGCCCAAACTCATGCCCATTGTGTCAGTGATGCCATCCAACCATTTCATCCTCTGTCATCCCCTTCTCCTCCTGCCCTCAATCTTTCCCAGCATCAGGGTCATTTCAAATGAATCAGTTCTTTGCATCAGTTGGCCAAAATATTGGAGTTTCAGTTTCAGCATTAGTCTTTCCAATGAATATTCAGGATTGATTTTCTTTAGGATTGACTGGTTTGATCTCCTTGCTGTTCAAGGGACTCTCAAGATTATTCTCCAATACCACAGTTCAAAAGTATCAATTGTTCAGCACTCAGCTTTCTTTATGGTCCAGCTCTCATATCCATACAAGACTACTGGAAAAACCATAGCTTTGACTAGACAGACCTTTGTTGGCAAAGCAGTGTCTCTACTTTTTAATATGCTGTCTAGGTTTATCATAGCTTTTCTTCCAAGGAAGAAGCATCTTTTAATTTCATGACTGCATCCACCATCTGCTGTGATTGTTGAGCCCAAGAAAATTAAGTCTGTCACTGTTTCCATTTTTACCCCAACTATTTGCCATGAAGGGACGGGACCAGATGCAATGATCTTTGTTTTTTGAATGTTGAGTTTAAGCCAGCTTTTTCACTCTACTCTTTCACTTTCATCAACAGGATCTTTAGTTCCTCCTCACTTTCTGCCATAAGGGTGGTATCATCTGCATATCTGAGGTTATTGATATTTCTCCTGGTAATCTTGATTCTGGCTTGTGCTTCATCCAGCCCGGCATTTCACATGATGTACTCTGCATATAAGCTTAATAAGCAGGGTGACAATATACAGCCTTGATGTACTGCTTTCCCAATTTTGAACCAGTCTGTTGTTCCATTCTGTTGCTTCTTGGCCTGCATACAGGTTTCTCAGGAGGCAGGTAAGGTGGTTTGATATGCCCATCTCTTGAATTTTCCACAGTTTGTTGTGATCCATACCATCAAAGGCTTTAGCATAGTCAGTGAAGCAGAAGTAGATGTTTTTCTAGAATTCTCTTGTTTTTTCTATGATCCAATGGATGTTGGCAATTTGATCTCTGCTTCCTCTCCTTTTCTAAATCCAGCTTGAACATCTGGAAGTTTTCAGTTCATGTACTGTTGAAGCCTGGCTTGGAGAATTTTGAGCATTACTTCATCTCTCAGAAACTACTGAAATGTCATTGACTTTTGGAGGTACTTTCCCCTCCTACATAGTCTGGTTCTTTGAAACTTCTTTTTCTGTTTGTTTGTTTTGGCTTCTTTCAGGTTCAAGGCTTTCCTCAAATGTCTGGTGATCCTTAGTAATAAGCTCAAATATAAGGATAAGGCGCAAGGAACTTATTAGAAGCTGTGGATGGTTTTGGTGACTTATACTTCCCCGTATGGTTATCTGGCTGGGCTGTTTCCTGACTGAAGCTCTGATGCTGGTATCTCTACAACTGGTGATATTCAACAGTAAAGAATCTTCTAATCTTCCCCCTGAAGGGACAGGCCTGGTTTCCCCACCAAAAAGAAAATGGGTCTTGAATTTTCTAATATCCAACTGCGTAGGTCCAGTAAATCAACCGGTTTCCCCTTAGACAGCCATTCTCCCAGTGGTTCCCCAAAATTCCCAGTCCAGAGAACATCCTTTTCAGCCACTCTAGTCAGTGAAGCTTAGTTTTCTGTCAGGGTGAGTAGCAGTTTACTCTGCTGCCCGGAGGGGGAGGGGCGGAATCTTAACTGCTTCTAAGACAGACTTCCAACAAGTCCTCCTTAGCCCCATTTTAACTGTCACACCGAGAGGTACCATGAATTCCTGGTGCCTTTGGGGTTCTTAGAGACAACTGAGTCGCTTCTTGAATTTCACTGCCAATTTAGGATTCAACTTTCCAGGGTTTGACAAATCAGTTTCTACTTGTCCTACTGTTTTCAAATTTTGCTTCTACATTATCTCCTTTACCATTTTCTTTGTATATTACATATATATATATACACACACACACATATATAATTGTAGTTTTTTATTTTTGGCTGTGCCAGGTCTTCCGTGCTGCGTGGGCTCGTTCGTTGCAGAAAGCAGGGGTTACTTTCTAGTTGTGGTGCACAGACTTCTTATTGCAGTGGCTTCTCTTGTTGTGGGTTCTAGGGTAAGCAGGTATCAGTAATTGTGGCGTAAGGGCTTATAGTTGCTCCGAGGCCATACGGGATCTTCCCAGACCAGGGATAAACCCATGTCTCCTGCATTGGCAGGCGAGTTCCTTACCACCAGGGAAGCCCTGTTTATTACTTCTCAAAACAAAGATCCTGTTATTGTCACTCCAGTGGAGTTTTGGAGCAAACAAAGTAAATGTTTTTAAAGCACCATCTTTATCTCATTTTCCCAACTGTCTCTCCCAATAGTTCCTAAAACTAACTCTCAGCTTCAAATACATGCACTTCGGCTCTCCCCTTTCTTCTCTCAATGCAATGGTTTGTTGCTCAGTCGTGTCCGACTCTGTGCTAACCCATGGACTGTGGCCCATCAGACTCCTCTGTCCGTGGGATTCTCCAGGCAAGAATACTGGAGTGGGTTGCCATTCCTTCCTCCAGGGCATCTTCCCAACCCAGGGATCGAACACAAGTCTCCCACATTTAAGTGGACTCTGTCTGAGCCACCAGGGAAGCCCCACTTTCTTCTCTGTTATTTAAATTATGATCCCTGCCTTCCAGACAAGTCTCCTGCTTGAAGGATCCTTCTGCATGCGTGCTCATCGCTTCAGCCGTGTCCACCTCTGTGCGACCCTATGAACTGTAGCCTGCCAGGCTCCTCTGTCCATGGGATTCTCCAAGCAAGAATACTGGAGTGGGTTGCCATGCCCTTCTCCAGGTGATCTTCCTGACCCAGGGATCAACCCTGTGTCTTTTGTCTCCTGCATTGGCGGGTGGGTTCTTTAACCACTAGTGTCACCTGGGATGCTCCAAACCTGCAAACCCTAGGTGCTTGTAAAGACTGTCCTCTACACTCCATGAGCACTGTTTGCCTGCACCATTTATTTGGTGCTTAAAACAAACTGTTGATGTGGGAACTCTCCAGACTGTTTTACTTGAAGCTAGCTTGCACCTTCAGTGGGCACTTAAGTAATAAATCCCTTCTATGAGATGTGCTTGCTTCTTTTTCTGAGATACCTGCATGTTTCTGCTCCACAAGCTTCAACATTCTCTTCTTGAGAAGTTGTGTGGAAAAGAGAAGATGAAAAGGTACCTTTTCCCGGACCCTTTTAATCTCAAATGCCAATATTTGATGTGGACTCCCTAGTAAGGAACATCCAGGAGTGTGGACATAAAGGACAATGACACATGATGGAAAGTGTCAGGCATGAACAGCATGGCAAAAATACTGATCCAAAAAAAAAAAAAAAAACCTGATACAGTCAAACAGCAGAAATTAAATCATGACAAAGGCAATGACTTGGTCTTGAAATCAGCAACTTAAATGTCTTGTAATGATTTCATTGTGACATGTAATAAATTGAGCCTGGGAATATTAACCTCAGAGACTTCTCTCTTTACTTTGCTCTTACATGGATGCTGTGGCAATCACAGCGGTATCTGGCAGTCAGGCAGAAGTCTTGAACGTGTATCTCCATGACACAGCCACTCAAATTTTAATTCTGACACAGGCTTCTTTGATTTGTCAATAAATTTTTAATATATTTCTTGAGTAGTATTTAATCCTAATTCTTGCAATTCTCCCAGAGATCCCATAAAACCACTGAAAAACAAACTAAACTCAAAACAGAACCAACCTCCTTTGCCTAAGGGTAAATTCTCCAGGCAATAAAGAATCCTGACAAATATACTTTCTATCCCTCATTCCCACTCCTCAAAGGCTTATTACTCTTACATATTTTAGCTGTTTCTGGTATTTTGTATTTCCTGTATTTCTAGACTTTGCAGTTTTAGATATTGTGGACATAAACTATAAAAGACATGGATCTAGTTCTCTTTTGCTCCATCCCAGCACACATAGGCTTTCCCTACCCCAACCTCTCATATATAATTGGTTATAACTATTAACCAATATTTTGGTTAAATCAAGTCTGAAGTTTTACCACACAATCTTAGATACAGCTGAATCATGTAGTGTACCATGATTGCACTACGTTTCATGTACAAAATGTTATCCTATAGTTAATTAATGCCTTATTTCATTTGCCTAGTTTTATACATATTAATTCATCCCCAAATTCATTCCCAGTAGTGTGAATCTTTTCTAAATACATAAAACACTTCAGGTACCAAATCTAATTTCTCTTTTCAGAAATATTCTTCCTGGAGCCCTCCATATGCTTACTTGAATCTGGACTGGTTAGTCTTTAGGCTGTTGCACAGACTGTATCCTGGGGTTTCTATTCACTGAAATTCTGGGTGTTCTTTTTATTATGTGAGATCCCCTAATTTACCCCCACCCCCATCCAAATCTGTCTTCTTTCCTGGTTTATTTTCTTGGGTTGGTGGAGTATCCATCAGGAACATCCTTGGAAGCATCATTAGACATTATGAAGTAGCTCACAGAATCTCCAGGAGGACCAGAGAATAGGGTTTGGCAACTGTGCACCCAGGAACACCCAAATTATCCAACCATCTATGTATTCTATACCTTCTCTGGTCAAAGACCCTGAGCAAGGGACATCACTAGCTAAAACCTATGCCACTGCTGCATCTGAAAGCTCAGTCTCTCACCATCCTCCTCCAGGGTCACATCTTGTGCAAAACTGACTTTCACACATTTCTTCAAATTGAGGGCTTCCACAGAAATGTCTGATTGGAAGAGCTAGGGTCGTGTGCTTATGTCTTTGCTACAACAGATACTGGATAAGTGACTTACCACTTGGCAAGGCAGGGGTTATAATGTGTGAATTTCCTCAGATATAAAAACAGAATTCTAAAGTTACTGGCCACAAATGTAACAGCTGTCTACCAGAATCTGCATGTCTGAAAATGTCTGTGCTCTACCTTTTTCTTTCAAGATTCTGGAGACAATGTTCCATTGAATCACAGCTTCTAAAAATCCAAAACAAATCTGCTTTCTGATGCTTTTTGTGTAACCTATCTTTCTTGAACACTTTGATGATTATTTCTTTGCTCCTTATTTTCTGAGATTTCATCAAAATATGGTTGCCTTTTTTTTGCCAGTTATTGTGTTAGATCTTCTGATGTAAATTTTTCATTGCTGAGAATTTTCTTATTCCATCTTTCTTTCTTTCCACTATATTTTCAGTTTTCTCTCTCTGGAAATATAATTTGTTGGATCTGAGACCTCCTGGGCTGATCCTCTAATTTTCTTATTTTTCTCTTATTTTCCATCTTTGTTCTTTTATTTTCCAAGCCTTCTAGCAATTATTTTTAATTTTCAGAAATTCTTTTGGTTCTCTGAATTCCTTTTATATTTCCAATATTTTTCATGGCTGCAGATTTCTCTCTTGTCTCTTTTGAAATACTAATAGGGTTTTTTTTTTAAGTTTCATTTATTCTCTACATTATGTCAGCTTCCCTCTGAATTCACCCTTGCAGGATGTTTTGGTTTCTATTTTTTTTATGTTAAATGCTCTCCTCATACATCTAATTACCCTTGGCTTATATTTAAATAAGAGTTAGGCACTAGAGAGTTGGGTTTGCTATGTATGACTGGTAAGATTTGCTGAGAATGTTCTAAGTAATTTCCTCAGGGAATGGGGACAAGTGACAGTGTCTGAAGGTGAGAGTATAATCAAAAGACTGTAAATTAATGCATCTATCTCATTTGAAATTGGGGCCTAGGAACTTATGGTGTCTTAATTTTTTGTTTCTGAGAAACAGTAAAAATAGAGAAAATAGAATATATAGTAAAATCCTGCATTCCAACCAGCCAGAATTGACATCTTAATATTTTATCATATTTGCTTCAAGTGGTTTTTTTAAACAGCTTTATTGAGATGTAATTTACATAACAAATATTTCACCCATTTTAAGTGTACAATTGATTTTTTTTTGGTATATTTACAGAGCTGTGCAGCCATCATCACAATGTACTTTTAGAACCTTTCCACCATTCCATGTATAAACCTCATGCCCATTTGCAGTCACAGCCTATTTCCTCTCAGCTCCAGGAAACCACTAATTGACTTTCTGTCTTTGTAGATTAACCTATCCTGGACATTTCATATAAATGGAATGTGTGATATTTTGTGTCTGGCTTGTTTCACTCAGCATGTTTTTGAGGTTCATTCATATTATAGGCATATTTCTTCTCTTTATGGTTGAATAATATTCCATTGTTATGAATATACCATATTTTATTTATCCATCCATCAGTTGATAACATTTGGGTTGTACTCTTTTGGCTCTTATGAATAATGCAGTTATGAACATTCATATTAAGTAGACAGGTTTTTATTTTTTCTTTGTATAGATACCTACAAGTGGAATTGCTGGGTCATATAGTAACAAAGCAAGTGGAGGTAATGGAATTCCAGATGAGCTCTTTCAAATCCTAAAACATGATGCTGTGAAAAGTGCTGCACTCAATATGTCAGCAAATTTGGAAAACTCAGCAGTGGCTACAGGACTGGAAAAGGTCACTTCTCATTCCAACCCCAAAGTATGTTCAAACTACCATAAAATTGCACTCATTTCACATGCTAGCAAAGTAATGCTCAAAATTCTCCAAGCTATGCTTCAACAGTACATGAACTGAGAACTTCCAGTTCAGGCTGGATTTGGATGTTCAAGCTGGATTTAGAAAAGGCAGAGGATCCACAGATCAAATTGCCAACATCCACTGGATCATAGAAAAAGCAAGAGAATTCCAGAGAAACATGTACTTTTGCTTCATTGATTACACTAAAGCCTTTGATGGTGTGAATCACAACAAACTGTGGAAAATTCTTCAAGATGGGACTACCAGATCACTTTACCTGCCTCCTGAGAAACCTGTATGCAGGTCAAGAAGCAGCAGTTAGAACCGGACATGGAACAACGGACTGGTTACAAATTGGGAAAACAGTACATCAAGGCTGTATATTGTCACCCAGTTTATTTAACTTACACGCAGAGTCCTTCACACAAAATGCCGGGCTGGATGAAGCACAAGCTGGAATCAAGATTGCCAGGAGAAGTAGCAATAATCTTAGATATGCAGACGACACCACCCTCATGGCAGAAAGTGAAGAGGAACTAAAGAGCCTCTTGATGAAAGTGAAAGAGGAGAGTAAAAAAGCTGGCTTAAAACTCAACATTCAAAAAATGAAGATCATGGCATCTGGTCCCATCACTTCATGGCAAACAGATGGGGAAACAATAGAACAGTGACAGACTTAATTTTCTTGGGCTCCAAAATCACAGCAGATGATGAATATGGCCATGAAATTAAAAGACATTTGCCACTTGGAAGGAAAGCTATGACAAAACACAGACAGTATATTAAAACACAGACACATTACTTTGCCAGCAAAGGTCTGTCTAGTCAAAGCTATGGTTTTTCCAGTGGTCATATATGGATGTGAGAGTTGCACCATAAAACTGAGTGCCGAAGAATTGATGCTTTTGAACTGTGGTGTTGCAGAAGACTCTTGAGAGTCCCTTGGACAGCAAGGAGATCAAACCAGTCAATCCTAAAGGACATCAATCCTGAATATTCATTGGAAGGACTGATGCTGAAGCTTCAATACTTTGGCCACCTGATGCAAAGAGACAACTCATTGGAAAAGACTCTGATGCTGGGAAAGATTGAAGGCAGGAGAAGGGGACGACAGGAGATGAGACGGTTGGATGGCATCACCAACTCAACAGACATGAGTTTGAGCAAGCTCTGGGAGATGAAGGACAGGGAAGCCTGGTGTGCTGCAGTCCATGGGGTCACAAAGAGTGAGACACAACTAAGCAACTGAACGATGATACTAACCCTATGTTTAACATTTTGAGAAACTGCTATACTATTTTTCCAAAGTGCCTGCAACATTTTCAGTTTCTATCAACCATATATGACGGTTCCAATTCTTCAATTGGAACCTCACCAATATCCGTAATTGTCTTTTTTGTTTATAGCACTTTAGTAAGATGTTGTATCTCACTTTGATTTGCATTTCCTTAACAACGTATGATGTTGAGCATTTGTCACTATGCTTATTGGCCATTCATATATCTTTTTTGAAGAAATTTCTATTCAAATCCTTTGCTCATATTTGCATGTGTTATAATTAATTGAGTTGCAAGAGATCTTTATATGTCCTGATTATAAGTTCTTTTTTGAATATATGATTTGCAAATATTTTCTCCCAGTCTGTGATTATCTTTTCACCTTCTTAACTATCTTTTGAAGTGCACGAGTTTTGAATTTTGATGAATCCATCAGTTTTCTTTATCGCTTATGCCTTTGGTGTTATTGCCTAGCTCAAGATCATGGAGATACATTTCTATGTTTTAAGAGTTTTATAGTTTTAGCTTACATTTAGGTCTATGATTAACTTTGACTTAGTTTTTGTGTATGGTGTGAGGTGAAAAAAGTGAAAGTGAACTTGCTTAGTCGTGTCTGACTCTTTGCGACCCGATGGACTGCAGCCTACCAGGCTCCTCTGTCCATGGGATTTTCCAGTCAAGAGTACTGGAGAAGATTGCCATTTCCTTCTCCAAATATGGTGTGAAGGAGGAATCCAGATTCAGACTTTTGTTTAAGGATATCCATTATTCCAGCAACAATGCATTGAAAAGATTATTCTTTCACTGTTGAAATGTCTTGAAAGTTTTGTTGATCCTATTCAAGTTTACAGTTAGTCATCAAACTACATATAGCTGTCCCTATACCAATGGCTTGATAATTGAAACTTTGCAGTGAAGTTTTGAAATGTGGAAGTATGAGTTCTCCAAACTTTTTATTATTTTTCAAGACTGTTTTGGCTATTTTGGGTCTTTAGCACTTATATACCTTTTTCAGGATAAACTTTTTTTCCTGGGGGAAAAAAAGCCAGCAGGAATTTCAATAGGGAATGCACTGGACCCATAGAACAATTGGGGGAGTATTGACATCTTAACAATACCATTTTCTGATCAATGAATATGGAATGTTTTTCCATTTATTTAGATCTTCTTTAACAATGTTTTGTAGTTTCCAGTGTAGAAGTCTTATATCTTTTTTGTTGAATTTGTTCTTAAACATTTTATTCTTTTTGATGATATTGTTAATGGAATGTTTTAATTTTCAGATCTTGCTGGTGTATAGAAATCAACTGATTTATGTGTATTTATCTTGTGTATCCTGCAATCTTGTTGAACTTATTTGTTGTAGTAGTTTAGTCATTCCCTAAGATTTTCTCTATATAAAATCAAGCTGTCAATAAAGATAGTTTTATTTCTTTCAAGTTGGATAACTTTTATTTTTTTCTTACCTAACTGCCTTGACTAGAATCTCCAGTGTAATGCTGAACAGACATCCTAAAGGGTCTTCTTCCTGGTTCAAGTATTTTTAAATAGAATAAATATTTCAGATGAAGTGGAAATCCCTTTCAGATTTAAATCCCAAATCCTAATCTCCTTCTCCTCCCCAACCCCAAAACAACAGCTATCGTGAATTTGGTTCATTTTCTATCTGTGGATGTCTTTTGTGTGTGTGTCCAGGTGGTTCAGTGGTAAAGAATCCACCTTCCAACACAGGAGATGCAGTAATGATCCCTGGGTCAGGAAGATTCCCTGAAGTAGGAAATGGCTCCCCACTGCAGTATTCCTGCTGAGATAATCCCATTAACAAAGGAGACTGTCCACGGACTCGCAGGCTACAGTCTGTGGGATCACAAAGAGTTGGCCATGACTGAGCAACTGAGCACACATGCACATGTGTCTGCTGTGTGTCCACATATACAGTATTGTTTCGTGTGTTTGCTATTTTTATTTTGTATAAGTGATTTTATACCAAATATACTAATTTTTATAATTTTTAAATTCAACATTAACAGCTTCAAGATGCATTTATCTATGTACATATATAGCGGGTCATAAAAAATTTTTAATGCATTTCTCTTTTGATGAATATTATTACTGTTTTTTATTGTAAACAATGCTGCATTAAAAATCTTACATGTGTCTTAGTAATTACATGTGAGAATTTATTTAGCTTAGATATTTTGGTCTTGTTTTTTAATGATATAGAAACTATACTTTGTAGTTTATTAGGCAATGTCAAGTTGCTTACCTGTGGATTTTCCTAATTAACACAGTCACTAGCAGAGTAGGAGAGTTTATTTCTCTGTATCCCCAGATATATTTGATAATGTCAAATTTTTAGTTGTTGGTGATTGGATTGGCAAAGTAATTTATCACCTTTATACTTTTGTTAATATTAATGTTGTGTGACTCATGCTTTTTCATTGATTTATTGACTTTTTGTGGGTTTTGACAATTACATTATGTCCTTTGCCCATTTTTTCAGTGTTTTCCTTTATTGATTTGTCAAAGTTCTTTAAATGTTTAAATGTTTGAGATACTAATTCTACATCTATTGTATGATTTGAAATATCTTATCCTAGGCACCACCTCCATTTCAATCTGTTTATGGTGTATTTTTCAGGTGTTTTCAAAATTTAAATGTAGCCTAATTTATCACTATTTTCCTTTATGGTTTGTTTCCTTATCTCTTGTTAAAGTATCCACTTATTTTGGCGTAGCAAAGATTTTGTTTTAGTTTCTCTTTTTCATATTTATTTGTTTCAACCATTTAGAACATTTTTGTTAGAGGTAGGGATATATACTGTCTCCCAAACTGCAGAATATTTTTGAGTACTATGGAAATTTTGCAAAATTGACTATAAAACTCTGGCCATAAAACAAGTTTTAACAAATGTCAAAGTAGGCAGAATGTGTCCTCTGACCACAAAACAATAAAGTTAAAAATTAATATTAAAATGATAGTGAAAGCTCTATATTTTGTAAAATTAAAAATACATTTCTAAATAAAACTTGTAATCATAAAGAAGTAAAAATAAAATTAGAAAATACTTTAAAGTAAATGAAATCCTAAAGAAATGAATATCCTACATTTCAAATCTAGAGGGATACTAGTGAACAGTATTAAAAGGAAGATTTATAGGCTTAAATAAATATCTAAGAAAAGAAAAAGGACTGGAAAATTAAATGAACTCAGCATCCACTGCAGAAAGTCAGAAGTACAGCAAAGAAAGTAGAACAAAGGAAATAGTAAAAATAAGACCAGAAACTGATGAAAGAGAAAACCAATATAAAGAGGATGAACAAAACCAATGGTAGTTTTCTTTGCGAAACGTCTAATAAAACCAACAAACCCCTGGTGAAATGGTAAAGACAAGCAGAAGGCACAAATAATCAACATTAGGAGAGACAAAGAAGTCATCGCTACAGACACTGCAGACATAAAAAGAAAGTAAAGACAGTAAAAACAACTTTAAGCCGACATACTTTAAAATTCAGATGAAAAAACTCCTAGAAAAATATAAATAGCAAAATCGACACAAAAAGCAACAGAATGCTGAGTATATCCATAACCAGCAAAGAAACTGAAGCAGTAATCAAAACTCTTTTCCCAAAGAAAACTCTATAAATGGTTACACCAGCAGCTTTTACCAAATATTCAAAGAAGACATAATTTCAATCTTAGACAAATTTTCCTGAAGAATAGAAAAAGAAAGACTATTTCCCCAAAAATTTTATGATACAAACTGTATGTACATGTCTCCAACAAGAACATTTTGAGAAAGGAAAATAAAAGGCTAATCTCACTGATAAGCATAGATGCAAAAGTCCTAAATACAAACTGAGTAAACTGATCCCTACAATATATTCATCATGACCAAGATGGGTTGATTCCAGGAATGAAAGGTTAGTTGATACTTAAATAAATTAATATAACAACACACACTAAGATTAAAAAATAATCTTACTAGATGCAGAGAAGTATTTGATAAAAATCTGCCATTCATTTAGCAAACTATAAATTGGAGGGAAATTTCTAACTGAATAAAGTACATCTACCCCAAACCTTCAGTAAACATCACACTTAATAATTAAAAGTTCAAAGTTTTCTCCTTCAAAGCAGGAAAAAGACAAGGATGCCTGTGACCACCTGTTTTATTCAGTATGTCCTGGATGTCTTACGCAATGTAAGAAGTCAAGGAAAAAAGGGAAAGGGGGAGGGGGAGAAAAGAAACTATTATTCCTAGAAATGACTGTATGTACAAAATCCAAGAGATCTATGAAAGAACCATCTTAATTAATAAAAGTGCTCAGTCTCTAAATTTAAAACAGCAATATATAAAAAACAATTATCTTTATATATACCAGCAACTAACAATTAGACAACTAAAATTTAAGAAAGATGCCATTTACAATAGCATTAAAAATTAAACAGTATCCAAGGCTAAAGCTAACAAAAATCTGCAAGACTTCTATGAAGATAATATAAATTTACTTAAGGGAACTTAAAGAAGACTTAAATAAATGGAAAAGACATAACTTGATAATAGATTTGAAGACTCAATTTTGTAAACATCAGGTTTTAAACTTATCTATAGATTCAACATTATCCCAATCAAAATCCCAAAAGTATTTTCGTAGAATAAGACAACTTAAATTTTAAGTGCAAAAGACACAGAATAGCAAAGCACTCATAAAAGGACAAGGTGAGAAGACTTGCTTTATCAGATGCTAAGACTCTTCTATTATACCATATACAAAAATGAATTCCTAGTAGAACTGTGAAAGGCCCAACTATAAAACTTTCAGAAGATAATATCTGAGAACATCAATGTAATCTCAAAGTAGGGAAGAATTTTTTTTTTTTTTTTAGTTCTACCACTTTATTGCTCCCAACCCATCTCCCTCCACCCTCGTGCACACACGCTCAGTCATGTAACCCCATGGACTCCAGCCCGCCAGGCTCCTCTGTCCATGGACTTTTCCAGGCAAGAATACTGGAGTGGGTTGCCACTTCCTTCTCCAGGGAAGAAGTTTTTAACCAAGAAATACCATGCACTAAGCAAAAAGGAAAAAAAAATTAATAAAATGAACTGCTCTGGTATTAATTTTTATATATTAAAATATACCAAAAAGCCAAATGCAATAATCATACATGTCTATACACATATTGTTTCTGTGTATCAACGTTGTTAATTTGGAGTTAATTTCCTAGCGGATTTCTGTGATGCAGTAAGATGCCTATATTTGTGTCCTTGTTAATGCTACACTACTTAAAGAATGCATTTGATAATATTGCTACATAAAGCGCCTTGTGAAAAAGAACGAAAAATTTATGTACAACACAAATAAGTGACAGAGAACTGTTGCCCAGAGTATTAAGAAGCCATAGAATCAACAAGAAAAAACATTTCAACCGACTGGACAGATGCCTCCCAAAAGAAATCCAAATGAACAATAAACACATGAAAGGAAATCAGTGCTCAAGGAAGTGTAAATTAAGACCCCAGGAAGATGTCACTATGCACTAACCAGAGGAGGTAAATGGAAAAGCTGGACAGTACCAAGGGTACAGTATCAAGTGGGATTATGAGACAGGGAGAATTCTTACCTTGATGATGGGATATATATATATATATATATATATATGAAAAGTATACACATACAGCTCTGCACATTTCCAACAATGTTCAAGGTGGCATTATTTATAAATACACTGAAGACATAACCATTGAAATAAGTTATAGGATGCATTTTTATGCAGTGAAATTCTATATATTATACCACAGCTACACATAATAGACATTAAGGAACAAAACACCAAAAAACATATACGATTCATTTATATAAAGTTAAAAAATTGGCAAGATTAAATACTATCATTTAAAAATAATACATAGACATTTACTGAAATTTATTCAGGGACTTTATACTTGATTAAATTTTGTACATATTCATTGTTTATCAAAAAGAATGTGTATTCTCTTTTTTGGTTAAAGGATTTTATATACAAATATAAATGCAATATATAAATATATATGCGTATATAAATGCAATAAGCATACATTCTACAATCTTCTGTGTATCAATGTTAATTTGTTAATATCATAGATATCTGTGATGCAATATGATGTTCACATAAGTTTCCTTATTAATGCTAAAGAATACTTTTTATAATTAATATTGGTACATGAAGTTCTTTATTGTTGTTGCTTAGAATTTGCCTGGCATATCTTTTTCTAGCCTTCATTTTCTGTATTTTAGTTGTTTAACTGTTTCTTAATGTTTGTTTTTAATTGTCTAATTAGTAACAGACTGGTTAGCTAGTGAAGCAGCAAAGTGCTCAGATTAAGTAAGAGGTGATTAAACTATAATATGGTCCAGTAATCTAGTCTGGAGCATCAGCAAATTTCATCTTGAGGTTACTGCTGGGAAAGCATCTCTCCAGTATCCAAAGCATCTGCATTTAAAAACAGGATTTTGTTGATAGAAAGTAAGCTTATTTTTCTATTCCTTTCACTTTTCAAAACGGTTTATTTTTTTATTTTTATTATTTTTTCAAAACAGTTTAGAGCAATAACTTTACAAAACCAGTCATTTTCAGATTATTTATATTACTTTATTTTTTAAATGTGATTTTTAAAATTTTTGATATTTTTATTTTTTAAATGTGATTTCTAACTTGTAACCTCTAGGTTTTTTCCTTCATTTTCAAGCAAAAGTTTCACACTTTGTGGGCTGGTAACTTTGTAAATGAGAGGGTTTACTAGAATTGGGGAAGAGGAGGGAAGTTTGACTGAGTTAGATCTGTGATCTAATCAGGGGTGGGCTGACTGAATTAAAATTCTGATAGTACTTATAGAGCCTGTTAATCACTTGATTTTTCATTTAGAGATTCTTTCCTAAAAAGAGCATCTTTCTGGGTCTTGGTGTATCTTCACTTTAAACCTGGATTTCAGACTAGCAGAATAAAAATTACTTTTTTCTCCTTTAAAGTGTAAGGAGGTATAAAGATTAAGGTAATAACTTTTTGCAGCAAAATGTGATATTCTTTTTCCTGTTAAAACTCATTCACTCTCTCTCTCATGCATTCACTCATTCATTCATTTGGAAAACACTTATGTGCACCTATTGGTGCCAGGCACTGCTTTAGGAAATATAGCCAGACACCAGTTTCCAGGAAGGCTGCAGGGATTTAGACCCAGAGAACAAGGGAGAGGATTAGGGTTACCTAACAGTGTGTTCACGTCTTCTAATACACGGAAAGCTCAATGTAAGGACACAGTCAAAAGCAGCTCAGTACATCTGCTGGGGAGAGATGAGGAGTCCTCTGAGAAAAACAGCTTCTATTTTCTCAGGGAAGTCAGATGATTATCCATTCCTGGGAAACAAAATGAGGGAAAGGAGGGTGGAAGAGGTGTGTAGATTAGAAGAAAGGAGAATGTGGCAAATTATGATACTGCAGAGTGGGAAAATAAGCAGTTAGGAGAGTGTAAGAGGACTGCTGGGTAGAATAAAGGGCTCACCTAGATTTCTGTGGAAATGATTTTAAAATGAGGATTCTTAGTTACGTATGCTTTTTGCCAGCTGACTGGGCGAATTAGGTTTTTAAGTTAATCTTACTTTACCTAATATTTTCAAGTCATTTAAATAAAAAAATTTTAGAGTTTTGGCTTTTCACTATTACTTTAAAATTATTAAGCAAACTTTTTAGTTTCTTTTCCTTATTAATACTTGCAGACCATTTAAGCTAAAGCTTTTAATTTTGTGGGCTAATTATATTTTAAGTTGGTGTTAATGAAACTACAGGGGTGGTTATATAATCATGGTTGGAGACCAAAAGGTTATGTGGTTGAATGGGAGATGAATGAATCCAGGTGACTGACTCAGGGCTGATAAGTTGGAACATATTAATAAAAAACTAGAAGGGTTTTCTAATTTGTGTCACCACCTTGCCATTCATGTCATTCCTCCACTTCAGAGTGCGCTAATCATTCATTCATTCAACAGATACTTACTCAGCACCTATTATGTGCCAGGCACTGTTCTATATGCAGAGGATACACCAGTGAACAAGAGACACAAGGTTTCTGCTTCCCTGGAACTTATGTTCTAATACAGGAAGATAGACAATAATGATAAAAATGTTATTAATAATAACAATAATTAACATCTGGTTAGCAAATACTGTCTGCTGAAAATTTTAAGCACTAGTATTAATTCACTTAATTCTTATAATAACATTATGAGGTGGAAACTAGAATTATTCCCATTTAACACAGGAGGAAACTGAGGGCAAAGGGTAAATACCTTGCCTGAAGTTACAGTTAGGAAAAGGCAGATCTAGATTTCAGAACCGAAACAGGCTGACTATAGGTTCCTTCCTCTTAATGACTTTGCTACACTGCCTCTCAGACAAGAAACAAGGAAATAAACCATCAAACAATACATTCAGAAGTGTTTAGTACTATGACAAAATAAAACAGGGTGATGTGATGCTATTTGTGTATTGGCAGGATGGGGGTGTAAAAGTAGATGTCAGGAAACCTGAGGAGGTCGTCTTTGAGTTGAGACTTGGAAGAATGGTAGTACAGCTACACCGAGGCACATACAACAGAGAAAAGCCAGTGCAAAGAAATCTAGTCTGTGAAACAGAAATGCAGAGTTGCCTGTGGCTAGAGTTTAGTGTGTAGCACAATGATTAGAAGTGAAACCAGGGAGATAGGTAGGAACCAAACCCTAAAAACTCTCAGGTCAGGTCACATTAAGAAATTTGATTTTTATTCTAAGTGCAGTGAATTTTTATGCAGGAGAGTAACACTACCTGATTCACGATTTTAAAAGATCCCTCTCATTTTTATATGCAAAGTTAACTGTGGGAGAAAAGTGGGAGCAGGAAGATCATTAGGGGACAATTACAATCCAGGTAGAAAATGACGGTGGCTTGGACTAAGGCAGTGGAATGAAATCTGGGGTATATGCTGAAAGTAGAATAGGGAAGACTTGCAAGTAAACGGGATGAGAAAAGTGAAGGAAAAGGAATTTAAGCAGGAGGCCTGGGATTCTGGTTTGAGTAAGTAGCCTGATGGTAGTCGTGTCCTTTACCGAGACGTGGAAGGTTAGGAGAGTAATACCTTTGTTGAGAAAAATCAAGATTAGCAACTTGAATTTTATGAGGGAAGCATTTTCTAATGCTTTGTTTCATTTAAGGTTCAAAGGGTTCTGGGGGCGTGAGTGGGGGAAGCTTTTTTCTGTTCGATATTATGAGCTCTTTACATTTGAAACTAAGTTGGGGGAGTTGAATTTTCATTTGTTTAACAAATATCTACTGAGCATCTACTGTGGCCAAGGATTATGTGATTAGATACCAAGTTGAATTAGAAAGGCAAACAAAATCCACGCTCCCAGGGGGCTTTTGGTGGGGGAAGGAATTAGGACGATACGTGATGTTTTTATTTTCCTGTTGTTACCTTATGAAAACTTCACCTAACTGCATGAGTAGCCATCTTACAATACTAACTGCATCTAGGGCTCCTGGCAGTTTGGCCCACCGTCCTAAACGTTCAATGTCGGTTAGTATATAAATAAATCTAAATAGTGACACCTCCCCTCCCACTAGAACTTAGGCTTTTTTTAAAAGTAAAAATTTTAACGAACGTTACGAATACAACCTTCGTTGTGAAGACTAATATTTTTGCAGGAATGGTACCTTTATAAAGATCGTGGTTGCCCCCGTACATATTTGTTCTTTCTTCATATCCAATTAAATGCAAATACTACTTTCCGTAGCCCAACTCTCTAGGCTTGCTGGGTCTAGCTCAGGAGAAAGGAAGCAGGAGCCGTTGGATTTTAAACAGTTTGGTGTAATCCTTTTCTATGCTCTCTCGCTAGCCGGGTATTTGGTGTCGGCTACCCGCGGCTCTCCGTTCACGCAGTACCGGAATGAAGGAATCTGAGAGGGAGTCGGGAAAGGAAAAGACGGAAGAGACATTAACTGGCTCTCGAAGGTACAAACCGACGTTCACGGTCTACTCCAAACGACGGATTTCAAATGCCCGCCCCCTAGACAGTTTCAGCCCCGCCCCTTGCGTCGTCACTTCAACTTCCACCTTGGTCTCCGCTGATTGGTCCTTGCCTCCGCCTGCGAAGGGCGGCAGAAGAGTTCGGGGTTTGCTTCCGGGTCTTGGGCTTTTTTTTTTTTTTTTCTTTTTTTTTTGGCCGCGGGTGCGGAGGTTTCTGGGAGCAGAGTCATGATGGCGTCTGTATGAGCTCCGGAGGCAGCGGCGTCGGAGCTCGGCCAAAGTGAGCGGCAAGACGAAAGCGGACTGTGGGTTGGGCCGTAAGGGGCAGTTGGCGGCGGAGGCAGAGAAACCGGTGCGGGCGGTGGAGGCGCCAGAGCTCCAGACAAGGATAGTCGAGTGTGGGTGGGGCCGGAAAGGGACAGTTGCGGGCGGAGGCAGAGAATCCAGTGCGGGCCGAGCAGGCCCCAGAGAGGCTGGACGGGGAAAGCGGCATGTGGGCGGGGCCGGAAGGGGCAGCTGGGGGCGGAGTCAGCTAACACGGTTTAGGCCGCAGAGGCCCCGGAGCCGCCGACAGGGAGAGCCGGCTGTAGGTGGGGCCGGAAGGGGCAGCTGGGGGCGGAGTCAGAGAACCTGTACGGGCGGAGGCGGCGGCGGAGCTGCAGGCGAGCGGTGGCGCTTGGCCCCTAGCGAGCGTGTCCCTGGTCTCCGGCTGGTCGTCGAGAGCGCAGCGCCAAGGCGGCTCTGCAGAGGGCCGCCCCTCGCCCCCTGGGATAGGGGAGAAGAGTCAGCGGGTTCCCTGTGATAGCCTGGAGGTGAACTCCCCGCCCCAGGGATGATTCTCCGTTGGGGGAGGCGGCGGTGCTCCCCTGCGGCCTGCAACCCTGTTTCTGTCTCTCTGGATACATCCCTCTCCCCCCGCCCCCTTTTTTTTTCCGGAAAATCTAGAGAAGTATATCGTTTCCCCCTGACACTTGCTTTTCTGACGCTTGAGGATGTTTCAGTAACCACAAACGGGTCCCTAATTTTTGGTTATCAGAGTTCTTTGAGGGTGGGCTCTTGTGTTTCCAGCATTTCATAAATAGTAACTTGCAAAAGATCTGATTTATATTATGTTGGCTGCTGCTGGAGGAAATTTGATCAACAAAAGATTGTTGGAGATATTTGCCTATGTAACTGTCTTTGAAGTTTAGCACACTTTTTTCTAGAACACTCAGTAACTGTGTCAGTGATTTTTTTTTTAAAGATGTTTTTGTTTTTGTGGTTGGTCACCTGTTCTGTGTGAGGCTTAGATGAAATGGGGGTAAGGAGTCTGGTGGCATGAGGTTGAGTGGAGATGTTTAAAACTCAGACGTGACTGTACTCTATTTTACAAGGGTTTTGATGTGTCAAGTCTCCTGATATAATAATTTTATGAGGAATATCCCCATTCCGCAGATGACAGAAACTTAAACTTGGTGGCTTGCCAGGGGTCACAGATGTTTGAGGGAATGAGCTAGGGCAATTATTTCACAAGGATGGATATTGATTAATGCTTTTCAAGATGAAAGTTTGTTAAAATAACTTGGCACTGTTTTTCTTCAAAGCATAAAAGATGACAACAGCAGCTCGGCCAACTTTTGAACCTGCAAGAGGTGGAAGAGGAAAAGGTGAGGGTGATTTGAGCCAGCTCTCAAAGCAGTATTCAAGCAGAGACCTACCCTCTCATACAAAGATAAAATATAGGTAATGAAGCCTTTTATTTTTTTCTTGTTTCACAAGCAAGACCAAATCTGTTAAATGATATGGTCATCAGATAGCGTGTTTGGGTTATTATCACTCAAGTTATCTATTTTCATAGGGGTAGAATGTAGTAGTGTTTCTGACACCAAAATTATGCTCCATGATTTGAAAGTGCTACCAGATATTCCTTAAGCAGAAATTCCAGTTTACCAGGAATTTCTATATGTAGATTGAACAATGACTAGTAACACATTCTGTCAGGAGGAGTAAGCACTATCAATACTAATCAGTATGAGATTAAAAGTGTTGCTGTAACAAGCCCTGAGTTAACATACTAACAACAAGTGAAGGCGTTTTGATCAGCCTGCTGCCTTACTGTGGGAAAGTGTGTTGATTTAGTTTGAGGTTATTGACATCACAGGATGCCTCTTAGTAACCTTCAGATTAGACTAATGATCTTGTTGATTCCCCTAGTGGAATTTTATGCTTTAGGGACTCAGGATAAAGTTGTGTTTCTTGAATTGTCTTCTATTATTACAGCCATTTGTTTTTTAGAAGTAACTTTGCCTTGTTCTGTTTCTACTTTAGACAGACCACTCAGGATGCCCCTGAAGAGGTTCGAAACCGTGACTTCAGGAGAGAGTTGGAAGAGAGAGAGAGAGCTGCTGCAAGAGAGAAAAACAGAGATCGGCCAACCCGAGGTACCAACACTCCCTTAGACATTTCTCTCATGACATTATGTTGACAAATAGTTTTTCTTTCATGTAGTAATAGGAATAGATTATTATTTTTGTTTGTTTGCTTTTAAAATTGGGTAAGAGCTGTAGCAGTTACTTGAAAGATTGGATTGGATTGATTGGATTAGATTACATTGGGTTGGATTAGAGATGACAATGAAATTGATACCAATTTCATCTTTTTATGCTTCTTATTAGAACTAGGGTATATTTAGCAACCATTCTTTCAATTCAGATTAAGGAGTTTTTGACTACTTACAGCAGCCAGACTTTTTAAGTCCCCATGGTTTCTGTTTATGAAGTTCTTCCATTTTTATTTTTAGCATGTGTAAAACTATATCCTAAATTTCCTGAGGCCACAGTTCCCATACTAAAATCAGTACTTTTGTTAACTCATTCAGCAAGTATTTGTCTAAGACTTATTTGCCTGCCCCTGTTGTTATAATCCCTACTGTCAGGTTTAAGATCTAAGCTCTCTGTGCCCACAAGTCCCTAAAATGTTACTGGAAATTCAGGATTTGATTCAGTGAGCTAACTAATGTTTGTTTTCTCCCAGAACATACAACCTCCTCTTCAGTGTCAAAGAAGCCCCGATTGGACCAGATTCCTGCTGCCAACCTTGATGCAGATGACCCCCTAACAGATGTATGTTTTACTTCTTCCTCTCATCTGCATGTAGTAATTTACTTACCATTTATCTGAAATACTTTTTAATTTACTTTTTTAGCTTTAAGAAGCAATTTGTATTTACTTACTATTATTCAGTTACAGCTCTGACTTCAGTTTATTTTAAAACAAAAAAAGCATTATCTTGTTAATCAGATTTCAAGTTTGATCTCTAGAGAGCCAGAAAGGTGTGCTTCCCTAAAACATAATTCCCTGTATTAAACCATGGAAATGGATAGCTCTGCCTCTTCAGACTGGGCTCTTCATCAGTAGCATCCCCTCCAGTGAACGTAGGGACCTTTCCCTATTCTCAACCAGTGTTGCCTCTTCCACGCGTTCAGTGGGCATAATGGCTCCCTCTGTGTTTAGGGAGGCATGTGATCTAAGTGGAAGGTTTTTAAGGATTGGCACTTTCATTAACATTCAAATTTAGTGGAACCCCACAGACCCACTAAATTTGTGGTTTTCTACATACAGAGAAAAGTCTTAAAGGGTGGCATCTAATTAAGCATATATGTTAGTAATTCTAGAATTGATAGACTAAATTAAAAATTAACATAGTAATTCAGTATAAGAAACTCAGTTTTAAGTGAGATTTAATGATTATTCATTTGAAATTATTTTACTCTGAGAATTTAGCACCCTGTTCTGTACTTCTAATTATTCTTAGACTTCCTAGTTGTTTTGAGCAGTATTAAAGTGTTTTGACCCTCAGGGTCAAAGTATGTAGTTAGTGTGTATCAGTGTAAAGTGTTCCTTCTCCAGTTTTACAATTATTTTCGTGTGTAAATCCTTATTTGATCATGTAAATTTGAAAGATACTATTAGCTGCTATAATGTCTAAAATACATTTTAAGGTACATTTTAGTAAGTAGTCATAAGCTACTTGTGAGGTTTTATTTCACTTTTTGTTTGGTTGCTGATCTAATTTTATTTAGCTACATTTATCTTTCCCACTGGGAAAATTAATCCTGCTCCAAAGATTTGATAAGTGCCATTTTTATGGAAAAAAAATGACTTATGCCTATTTTGTGTCTAACCTCCTTTGCCATCACCATTCTTTTTTAGGAGGAAGACGAAGATGAAGATTTTGAAGAGGAGAGTGATGATGACGACACTGCAGCTCTTCTTGCAGAGCTGGAAAAAATTAAAAAAGAAAGAGCTGAAGAGCAGGCCAGGAAGGTAAAACCAGCATATTAAATGTTTTTACATCTTCTCACATAAATTATAGCAGAAATGTTGTTTAATTCAAGTAGTAGCACCTTCGTAGAAAGCAGTGGCACCCCACTCCAGTACTCTTGCCTCTAAAATCCCATGGATGGCGGAGCCTGGTAGGCTGCAGTCCATGGGGTTGTTAAGAGTCGGATACGACTGAGCAACTTCACTTGCACTTTTCGCTTTCATGCATTGGAAAAGGAAATGGCAACCCACTCCAGTATTTTTGCCTGGAGAATCCCAGGGATTGGGGGAGCCTGGTGGGTTGCCGTCTATGGGGTCGCACAGAGTCGGACACGACTGAAGCGACTCAGCAGTAGCAGTAGTAGCACCTTATGTTAGAAATCATCCTTGCCAGGTCTAGATGTTATAGCACCTGTAGGTCTATAAATCTGGTAATTTCTGTGACATCCTAAGTCTCCTAGTTATGTTAGAAATTCTTTTGAAATGGTTCAAACATGCTTTAGACCTAGTCATTAAATTGTTCTTCACTCATTTATTTGTTCAACAGACATTTAGTCAATGTCTATTAAGTGTCAGAAGAATCAAAGATGACTAGATGTAGTCATTACCTAGGAAGAACCCACAGATATAATGAAACCATCTTTACCTCTGTCCTTGTCTTCTGCCCCAGTCTTCTTTCCAGGCACTTGCTGAGGCCATCTGTCAATAAATTTTATGTAACCTAGTTTCTGAGTCCCCACAGTCTCTCTATTTGGAAGGAAAGAATGTCTAACTCAAAGACAGATAAATTAAATAGGATCCATAGTATGTACATTTATTACATAATTACCCATAGTAGTAACAATAAGAGATAAAACTTAGGAGTCAAGAGTGAGTGAGTGCACTAACCATTTGTAGATCAATGCAAACGGTTTGAACTCTGAACTCTGTTCTAAAGGATATGCAGAACTAGTCAATTTCAGCAGGAGATAGTAGGGTTGGGGGTGCATTTTAGAAAGATTACTCTGGCCAAAGTGTGGAGGATGCAAGAAAGAACTGATTAGAGGGCTGTTTGAATAATCCTCATGTCCTGTTAGGAGAGTCTTGCATGCTCGGAGTTGAATTTGAGAGATGTTAACTATCAGGGAGATAAAGTTGACCAGAGAAAAGTGACAGATTAGCTGTGGCAGCTCCTGGGTCTGTGTGAGTGCCATACACTAATTCAGGGAACGTGGAAGGGTGGGTATGCTTCAGTGCAGAGAAAAGAAATGATGAGTTCTGTTTGGAACATGTTGAATTAGACACACTGTGAGACCCTCAAGTAGATCTATCTGCCTCCACTTTCAACCAGAATAGAGCAAAAATTTTTTTTAAGTGGGCTTCTTTGTAAGATTTTATTTGAACCAAGAATTGTTCTGTTTAGAAAAAGGAAAAAGACTGATATAGGCTATGCTTGGAACCTAGGGAGGTAGAACTCATGTGGGTCAGAAGGGCCAGGGAAGAATTGAGAAAATAGGTAGAATTGGGGATAGGCTTTGAAGACAGTTAGAATTCAGATTGGAAGAGTAAAAACATTAAAGATAACAATTCGTGTCAAAATTTGGCATAGGATAGCAAAACTCCAATAGAACTATAAGACCATTCCTATGCCTGTGCACCACAAGAGGGCAGTTTTTCTATTCCAAATTCTTGTGGCCTTCCTAACAGCTGTGGAAACAGAAAGAGACAATTAAATGCATTTGGAGCATAAACCTTTATTTAAGGAGCATAAGCATTTTAGACAGAAGTTCTTGGCAGTTTTGCAAGATGCATCTGATTTCTTTGTACAAATGTGTGTTGGTGTATTTTGGAGTCAGATGACAGTTTTGTACCTATTTCCCTATCTTGCTTTCTCGTGGCTGGCTTTTGAGGTGATTCAAAACATTTTCAAACCAGTCAGCCTATGTCAGGGACTGGGAAACTTTCTATAAAGGACTAGATAGTAACTATATTAGGCTTGCAGACCACATAGCCTCTGTGTCACAACTTTTCAACTCAGCTAATTGTAGGATAAGCAGCCATAGGAATCATAAATAAATGAATGAGACTGTACCAGTAAAATTTATTTACAAAACAAGATGGTTTGGATTGGAGTAAACCACAGGCTGTCCATCCTGTATACCCATGGTCATGAAACACTGTACCTGGTACTGGAGTATGGAAAGAGTGGCACCTTTTTCCCCAGTGCTGTGTGTGGCAATCAACCAATAACTCTAAAGGAAATAACAGGAAATTGTTCTTGGTAATAACTTGTCACCAGTCCTAGAGATGCAAGTTTACATTGCTACTGAATCGAAAGATTATTTATAATTGGCTATATTAACCCTTCTTTAGAAATTGAGATAAATTGCTTTGCTAAATGTGTCTTTTTGATGTTTAACATGTTCTTAAATGATTAGAATGTTTACTGATATACTCTCTAAGCAATTATGTAACTTTGTATGTAATTCAAGAAAGAAAATATATTTAAATATGCAACTCAAGAATTTCAAAGTCAGAAGGAGACTAATGAATGCTAACAAACTTGAACTATTTATAATGAAAGTGCCAAATTATTTCACTAAATGAGACTTTTTTGGTATATCTTTAAAAACAAAAACAGTGCTATCTTGATGCTTATCCCATCTCTCCCTAAAAATCCTAAGTCTTTTAAAATATGAGTTATGATAATAAGATTGACGCCAGAGTTAATATAAGTAAATGAATCTTTTACTTATGAATTTTCCCATATCATTGACAGGAACAAGAACAAAAGGCTGAAGAAGAAAGGATTCGTATGGAAAACATTCTGAGTGGAAACCCTCTTCTTAATCTCACTGGCCCATCCCAGCCTCAGGCCAACTTCAAAGTTAAAAGAAGGTATTGTACAGTAAATAAGTTGGAGATTTTATGTATATGTATACAGTACAGATTATATATAAAATACAAGTTGTATGTGTAGTTTTTTTATTGTATTAAGCTATATGGTGGTTCTACCTTGTTTGGTGCAGATAGGAATGTTTGGAGGTTGAAACATGTCTTAATGTGCAGATTACATTTGACCTAGCTCTGCTCAGCTTTTCACATTTCTCTGCACTGCACCAGTGATGACTTACAACCCTTTTCAAAGATGCCCATGTTCTTTGCTGATTTTCCACGTGCAGTTTCCTCTGACATGCGTACATCCACACATAAGCACACATTGTATAGGCTTTCATTTGATACATGTTTGTGAGAACCCATATATTGCATATATGAGTTTGTGTTTTATATGCTAGATGATATTTTGAAATAATAGTCTTTATTTTGTCTAAAACATGTATTTAAGCCCATCCCGGGCTGCCTGTTTTTTGTTTGTTTGTTTGTTTCTTTCTTTTTTTTTTTTTAATTTATACATTATGAAAGCCAGCCAAGAGAATCTTAACCAGAGTCCTGCCCTAAGCTCTTCAGCTGCTCTTTCCTTGTGGTTAATGTAGATGTGGGCCAACATATGAGCCTTAATTATTATACCCTAATAGTTTCTTCTTTTGTCCTAAATTGTTAAATGGTAAGAGTATATATAAAATCCTTAAAACCACGTAATGTGACTATAGTGACTTGCCCAGTTATCCTTGAGACCTGTCCATACTAATCAGGGTAGTACCAGGTGCCGACTCTTTGTTTTTGACCTGAAAACATTAAATATGCAGTTTCTGCTTTTTCAACTCAAAGTTTCTTATACTGGAGAAATAATGAGAATGTTGTGTATATTCTAAAATAGGGATTACCCTTCCTGTTACGAAAAAGCAAGCCAACCACCTCTTAAAATTTACTTATTCTTTTGGGTATAATTGCAGCATCGAATGACATGCGTGTTGAGCATGAGGAGGCTTTGCAGTTCACCTGATGTTTTTATCTCTTGATACAGGTGTTGTAAGATTGTTCTATTTTTTTTTCTTTCAGGTGGGATGATGATGTTGTCTTCAAGAACTGTGCAAAAGGTGTAGATGATCAGAAGAAAGACAAAAGATTTGTAAATGATACGCTTCGATCTGAATTTCACAAAAAGTTCATGGAGAAATACATTAAATAGTACAGTTTTATGTGCTGAATTGAAGGCTATAACATGTAAATGATCTGACTTCATTTTGATTTATTTTTCCCTCCCCACCCATGTCTAAATTGTGTATAGGCTTCCCTAATTTTTAGTTCCAAAATATCTTTTCCTTTATTGATTAATTACTTGGTAAGGACTTGGGAATTGGTTTAACCCAGTTTCCATCTCAATATTTCCAGTCATGTGTTTTCTCTTAAATATGGGAAAAGAAACCTGCTTATAATAAATATTTTTAATAATCTAAATAGCCAAATCCGTGTCCCCAACTTGTTTGTTGAAGTATATGCAGCTAATAAAACATTGCATATTTTCTTCTGTGTGTTGTATTTCTTTGCATGTTAGCTTTTTCTCGTCATATCTCAAGTCAGTTAATTCATGTCTCCTGTATCTTTTGAAAAGTGTGATGAAAGATTAAAGGGATTCCATTTTGGACCACTATATTGGTCCAAACACAGAGAGGAGTGTTGTCGAGCAGAAAGCTCCCCAAGTGCGTGTGTGAGGGAGCATGGGGTACGTCTCACTTTGGGGTTGCCCCTTTCTTTTCTCTCAGCCCCAGACAAGAGCTTCTTAAGTGTGCCCAGGAGTGGCATTCACCTGTGTTCTGGATACCTAGCTGCCATGTTTCTCTTGAGTGAGAGTTTGCACAGTGACACTAGATGCAAAGCCTGAGAGAGTAACATCAAACAATATATGAAATAAAACCTTTGGAAACACGAGGATATGGATACGGGAAATAGGAGCATTTACACAGATGGGAAATGAAATTTCCCTAAACCTTGGCTAGGATTTTTATGGTTGTCATTTTATTAGAAAAAGTGAGACTGGAAGTTGAATCTTCTACAGGTAGAGACCCATTCATAGGATTCCTCTATTGTAAATGATGTTAAACTTGGTAGGGTTAAAGGTAAAACCTTGAAAGCAAAAACAACTTGTTATTTATCACTGGCTGTTTATTTAAACTCTTCTAGGATCCCCAGTGGAAGCTTGGACACGGGTTAACCTGAGTCCAGAGGAGAACTGGAATTACCGCCCAGGTCTTGACCAAGTTTATGCCCTGTGTTTTTGGTTTTTCTCCCAACTGAGCAATTTACGTTGACGTCTGAATACCTTGACAAGTGTACTCTTTTTTTTTTTTTTTTTTTAATTTGGCTGTGCTGGGTCCTAGTTGGATCTGGTTCCCTGATCGGGGATCAAACCTGGGCCCCCAGGATTGGAAATGGAGTCTTAGCCACTGAACCACCAGGAAAGTCCCTTGATTAGTGTTTTTTAAAAACCTTTTATAATACTGAAATGTTTTTGTCTACAACTTTGAATTTCTAAAGTGCCTTCACTGTCATTTTCAATTTTCTTCATAGCAATATTTACATAGGAAGGAAACACTGGGTTATTCAAAGCTAAGGAAAGGAAATTCAGGCTCAGTGATTGGATCAGCATTAATACATGGTGGGACACATGTGAGTGTCTAAAACTACGTGAAAATGTGCGTACAGAAGTGAGAAGCATTATTTAAAGATGTCCAAAAGTAGTTCTTGGGATTATGGGTAAAGTCTTGAGGAAAAGAAGTAGCAATTAATGATAAAACTTTTTAGTATATAAAAGGCTTATAACTCATACTCAAGGGCCCAATTTAGGTGCACCCTTACTCTGAGATCCACTTACTTCAGATAACCTATTGGAACCCAATAGATTCAGGAAGAATCAGAGTAAAACTAATTTCAATGATTTTTTTAATCCATTTTCCTAATGTTTTCCAATGTGAGACATTATGTAACTGGTCATAGATCAAGGACACATAAAAATGGTACAGTTTCAGTTCTCAGATTTATAAAGCCAGTAACAGACTTCCTTGCAAAAATGCCTAAAGTTCTCCTTGCAGCACATCTTGCGTAGGTGTGGCTGAGGAAACCGTCTAATCCTGCCAAGAGCCTGGACTTGGAAGCAGGGTGGATGTGAATGAGAAGCCCAGCTCTGTCACCTCGGGTTCCACTAAAGGGAACTAGCTAACATTTCACCAAATGTACTTGTGCTGTATGCATGTAATCAACACTGCTCCCTGTAAGACAGGTGTCATTATTTTCTGTGTTTTATAAACAAGGAAATTGAAGTTTCTAAGAGAAATTTAAAAACAAGCCAAGTAATAAATCCTTAAGAGAATAAGGCCAAGATTCAAACCTTGCAGTGTCTATTTGCAAACCATCCTCTTAACTGCTTGGAGAAGGAAATGGCAACCCATTCCAGTGTTCTTGCCTGGAGAATCCCATGGACAGAGGAGCCTGGCAGGCTACAGTCCTTGGGGTTGCAAGAGTTTGACACAACTTGGCAACTAAACCGCCACCACCACCTCTTAACTGCTATGCTTGACTTTCTCTTTGTGTGAAATAGCCCTTCTGACATTTCTCACCTATGAAACAGCAGTAACCAGGGTGATGAGTAAGGGGATTTGACGGGAATCAATTTAAGGTTGAGTACCTGGCAGATATATAGTAGGGATTTCATCCATGTTGTCTTTCTACCTGCTTCTTCTAGCATATAGCACGCGCTGCTGAAAAGTTTGAATGCCTGTTGTTTGTTCTATCATAAAAATGTGTGTGTGTGTGTGTGTGTGTGTTAGCCACTCATTCGTGTCCAACTCTTTGCGACCCCATGGACTGTAGCCCACCAGGCTCCTTTGTCCATGGGATTCTCCAGGCAGGAGTACTGGAGTGGGTTGCCATTTCCTTCTCCTACAGTTTTGAATTAAGAGGTTCCCAATTCCTTCAGTGGAGAAGACAATGGCAACCCACTCTGGTACTCTCGACTGGAAAATCCCACGGACAGAGGAGCCTGGTGGGCTGCAGTCCATGGGGTCGGTAAGAGTCAGACACGGCTGAGTGACTTCCCTTTCACTTTTCACTTTCATGCATTGGAGAAGGAAATGGCAACCCACTCTAGTGTTCTTGCCTGGAGAATCCCAGGGACGGCGGAGCCTGGTGGGCTGCCATCTATGGGGGTCACACAGAGTCGGACACGACTGAACTGACTTAGCAGCAGCAGCAATTCCTTCAGAGGGCTTCCTAGGTGGCGCTAGTGGTGAAGAAGCCACCTGCTAGTGCAGGAGACTCAGAAGATGTGGGTTTGATCCCTGGGCCAAGAAGATCCTCTGGAGAAGGAAATGGCGACCTACTCAAGTACCCCTGCAGGAATAACCCCATGGACAGGGGAGCCTGGCAGGCTACCACGGGGTCACAAAGAGTCAGATGTGGCTGAGCACCCTCTCAACCCTTCAGAGTTTACCTTGGGTTATAAGTATGGCCTCAACAGGGATTGATTGGTTTTGCTTGGTTACTAGGATTGAAAACCCACTAGGGACTTCCCCGGTGGTCCAGTGGTAACACTAGTGCTCCCAAAGCAAGGGGTCCAGGTTTAATCCCTGGCCAAGGAACTAGAGCCTGCATGCCACAACTTAAGACCCAGAACAGCCAAATAAATAAAATATTTTTTTTAGAAAGTAACTGATAGAAACTCAAGTGAAATAGAGGCTTATCTTTTTAATTTTTTGGAATTGAAATATATCTGATTTACAAAGCTGAGTTAGTTTCAGGTGTATAGCAAAGTCAATCAGTTACAACCTTCTGACTTTGTCACAAGGAAGGGCTCTCACGTCATCCTGAAATTTCCTCAAGGCTCACACCCTGTTGAAAGCCCAGCTCTTGGCCTCAGAGGCCTATTTCCAGAGTGTAGGTTAAATCAGCACTGGGTGCTAAGTCACTCTCTGAAAGCCTTGACTTCAAACAAGCCCCAGTGGAAGAAAAAGCTGTGGATGAGGAGAAAACTGAGGTAACAGAAGTGGCAAAGCTCACAGAGCGTCGACGCGCGAGCCCGGGCGGTGGGCCTGCAGACCAGGCTCCCTACCTCCCTCCAGCCCCGGGAGAGCTGCTCCCTTGCCACCTTCCTATTTAAAGCCTTCGACAAGCAGTGAGGAAAATGCTGGAAAATCATCTCTGTCAAGATAGCTACAGAAAATGGAAAACGTATAGTCATAAACCTAATAGGAAATGTAGGTAATATTCCACTGCAGGGCATTAATAAAATACAGTAAACGTAGCAAAACATATACTCCTGGATGGAATGACTCAATAAGGGAAGATATAAGTTCTCCAACCCCTAAAAAACTTTATGAAATTTCAGAAGGTTGGGATATTTTTCATGGATATTTTGACCAAATTGCTTAACATTTTTCTGTTAAAATAAGTTTGTAAGAATAGCCAGGAAAAAATTCTGGCAAGGAAACATAGTGAGAGGGATTTTCTCCACCAGTTAAAAATGAAATGTACAAAGAAACCAAAACAGAAAGAGACACATGTACCCCAATGTTCACTGCAACACTATTTACAATAGCTAGGACACAGAAGCAACCTAGATGTCCATCCACAGATGAATGGATAAGGAAGCTGTGGTACATACACAGAATGAAATACTACTCAGTCATAAAAAGGAATGCATTTGAGTCAGTTCTAATGAGGTGGATGAACCTAGAGCCTATTATACAAAGTAAGTCAGAAACAGAAAAGCAAATATCATGTATTAATGCATATATAAGGAATCTAGAAGAACTGATGAACCTGTTCGCAGAGCAGCAATGGAGATGCAGACAGAGAAGAGATATACTGACAGGGGTGGGGGAGAAGAGGGAGAGGGAGAGATGAATGGAGAGTAGCTTGGAGGCACACACACTAACATATGCAGACAGCCAGTCAACGGGAATTTGCCGAATGACCCGGGAAACTCAAACAGATGATAACCTAGAGGGGTGGGGATGGGCGGCAGGTGGAAGGGAGACTCAAGAGGGAGGGGACATATGTACACTTAATGGTTAATTCATGTTGATGTATGATAGAAATCAAACCAATATTGTACAGCAATCATCAATTAATTAAAAAAAGAAAAATTTTTTTAATGTATTAGAAATTTACAAAAATTAGTGTGGTGCTAGCAACAGAATAGAGAGATGGGAAAAAATGGAACATAAAAAGTCTGAACACAAATGAGGTACATAAAATAATTTTGTAGATAAGAAAAATCTTAACAAGAAAATCAATGGAGTCATTTGCAGCAATATGGACGGACCTAGAGATCATCAGTACTAAGTGAAATAATTCAGAGAAATACAAATATCATATAACATGATATCACATATGTGGAATCTAAAAACAAGATACAAATGAACTTATTTACAAAAGAGAAATAGACTCACAGACATAGAAATATTTAGGATTACTTAAGGGGAAAGAGTAGGGGAGGGATAAATTAGGAGTTTGGGATTAACATAAACACACTACAATACATAAAATAGATAACCAACAAAGACCTCCTGTATAGCAGAGGGAGCAATACTCAATATCCCGTAATAGATAAGAATTTGAAAAAGAATAGATACATATATATGTATTAATATAACTGAATCACTTTGCTATATACCTGAAACTAACACAACACTGTAAATCAACTATACTTCAAAAAAAAATCAATGAAGAAAGAATGAACTATTCAGTAAATGGTGTCAGTAAAGTTAATGAATAAGTTAGGTAGAAAATACATGCTAGTGTCAAACACAAGGCCAGAGGAAGACAGACACATTCAGGCAGTAAAGAAAGAAGCCCATTTTAGATTCAGATAATTTAGTACTTTCAAAGTCAGTGGAAGGAAGTAGCCAAGGGTGCAAGTCCTCTGGGCCCCTTGTGCAGGAAAACCGTGAAACCAAAGGAACCAGGTGATGGTAACTCTAAAGCCAGCCACCCTGGTGCAGAGAAGCCAACTCAGCCAGCTGCATTTTGTTTCAGAGCTTCCAACTGTGCTACTGGGAGGTGAGGCGGAAAGCCTCAGGCCTCATCAGAACTTGGCCATGGGAAGCACCCCTTAAAAGACTGAGAATCGAGTGATAAATAACCCAGTAGAAATTCAGGCTCCCAGTGTTGTATGAAAGGAGAGAAGGTTAGCACTCCCCTTGACAAGGATGGAAGAGGCTCTCGGGCCTGACAACACGAAATTCAGGCTCCCAAGACTTTCTGCCAGTATACAGATCAGCTGCATTTAAGACTTGCCCAGGTGTCTTAATGGAGGGAAGACATGTGCTGTCCTGGGGGCCAGCACGGATCTGTTCCCCTATAGCTACTTCACAAGTCCTCCAGAATAAATTTCACATGGTTTAAAGATTTAAAGGAAAAAACTAAATCAATGTACTGGTGAAAAATATAGCTAAAATACATGTTTGAGTTGAGATGGACTTTCTATGAATGACATTGAAAGCAGGAAACATTTTGTAAAAAGCTGAATTAATTACTTAAAAAGATTTGGTAGCTCAAAGAACTTAAAATGCCAATATTATGATTGCATTTTCTTACTTAGCAATTTTGTTTTCTTAGAGTTTCATAGTGAGTTTCTTTTCTTCTCTATCATCTTCGTTTTTAAAAACTATTTCATTATATGACATAAGCAGTCAAGTTCTCTTTCTCTTTCCCAGAGCCTTCCAGATGGAGTAGTAGTCCCACCATGAGTGTAATTATAGGTCAACTTTTCATTCTTTCCCACATAGAATCCCCTATTTTCAGTGTCCCACATCTATTTCCTTCTTAATTTGTGCCCCCCTTTTTTTTCATGGAGTACAACCTGAAATAACTTCCTTGGAAAGGATGAGTGAGGGGTAGCATATCTGAGTCCCTTATGTAGACATCTAACTTTAACCTACCCACCTCACCCTCTCCCCCCGCCACACACACACACACAAACACTCAATTGATAGTTTTCCTGTTGTTGTTCAGTCACTAATTCATGTCCGACTCTTTGCAACCCCGTGGACTGCAGCACGCCAGGCCTCCCTGTCCACTATCTCCCAGAGTTTGCTTAAGCTCATGTCCATCGAGTCGGTGATGCCATCCAATCATCTCGTCCTCTGTTGCTCCCTTCTAGCTTCAATCTTCCCCAGCATCTGGGTCTTTTCCAATGAGTCAGTTTTTCTCATCAGGTAGCCAAAGTATTGAGAAGTGTGGTTGGAAACAAACTTCTCTTAGAATTTAAATGCTTTGTTCCATGTTCTTCTAAATTTCAGTCTTCTTGAAAATGTTGATGCCAATCATTTTTGTGTTCTTTTATACATGTCCTAGTTTTGGTTTTGTTTTGAATCTCTGCAGTCTCTTGGGATATTCTGTTTTTCTTTTCTGTTTCAAAACTCCCCAGTGATATAGCTAGCTGTGTGTCTATCACTACTTATTATGTTTGATTCTCGGTGAGTCCTTTGGCGATTCACAGCCTACGGCTCTAGTAAAACATCTCATCCCTCTGAAAATGCGTTTTCTCCACTTCCTCTGTTCTTCTTGTTCAGAATTCCAACTCCTTGGTAAACTAACACTTCTGTCCTTCATTTTCTCTCATAATTTGGTCTCTGTCTTTTTGTTATACCTTCTAGGGCATTTCCTACTATTTATGTTTCAATTATTTCACTGATATTTTTATTTTTTTGCTTAATTTTGGAAATCATGTCCTAGATTTTCAAGATGTCTTTTTATTCGCTTAACTTTCCTTCTATATCCTCATGATTCTCAACCTTGGCTGGACATTAGAGCTTACCTGAGACCTTTGAACACCACTGATGAGCAATGCCCCATCCAGTTAAATCAAGAACTTAGGGCTTAACTCCCAGGCAGCCATATTTTTCAAAGCTCTTCAGTAGATACTGATTTTTGTCCTAGTTTGGGAAACATTGCATTATCTTGTTTCTGTCTTGACCTAAACTATCTTTTTCACCAATATCATATTAATATTAAATATTACATAGTTAATTACCTATTTATCTATTTATTCTATACTATCTACTCATAGATAATCCTTGCCCTGTATTTAACAGGTATAATTCTCAGGCAATAGTCTCTCAGGCATACAAATATATAAATAGCCATAATTCAATTTAATTTCTATTTCCAGCCTCTTGTTCAGGTTGAAGAAACTCAAACTGAATGGACTAAATTTATTTCAGTTCCAGGTTTAGACATGAAGTATCTATTGAATCTCCCTTGGGTTACTTATAAAGGAAAGGAAAGAAATGCGTCTGGTCACTATTTTTAAACCAAGGTACCTCTTGAATAAATTACTAGATGTCAAAATGAAGTGACATTAGCAATGTTTTGCCTTTCCTCTTGCCTTCTTTATGCTAAGAAACAGATGTCATTGGTTCAGATAACACACATATATCAACGCATATATCCTGTCTTTTTAAAAAGTTCTTTTGTGCCTTTGTCTTATCCCTTCTGTAGACTGGATTTTTTCCTCTAAAAAGGAGGAACTTCATGTTATGCATTCAAAGTCTCTAGTACAATGTGTTCCATGTAACAATAATTTTTTCTACACTGAATGCTGTCTTTTTGACAGGCTAGGACCTGGGACCCTCTAGCGAAGTGCTGCAATGCTTGAATCTGGACAAATGTCTCCTCGAGCAACAAAATACAAAGAAACTGTAAGGGACAGAAAAGAATTGTGTGCACGCACGATTGGGGTGAATCTGGACAACAAGGTATAAAGAGACCAAAAAGTTCAGCGGCCACTTCAGAAGAGTAGGGAGCCAAAGCAATGTACTACGCATGATCCCTGGATACAACACCACCTAAAGTGGCGGGCAGACCACTTAAGCCATCTCTCTAGTCTGACCTGTGGACACATCCCTACCTTCATCCCAAATAAGGAACCAACTCAGCCCCTCTCAGAGAGCAAGCTAACAAGGAACCTGTCACTTGTTCTTGACCCCCTCCTCCTGCAGCAGGGGCCCCAGTAAAGTCTTGCCTGAATGTCCTGTCTGGCCTCTGATTAATTTCTGCTGATTAAGGAGGCAAAGAATGCTGGTCAGTAGCATTTGGTGTAGGTATCAGTATGGATGTTCATAAGCTAGTCAGTCTGTGCTCAAAGCAGCTATAATAAAATGCTTTTAAAGTCAAGCACACACACCCACAGGCACACAGACACACTTTCTCATAGACACACACACACTCTTTTTTTCCCCCAACCAGTTCCAAACTTAGTGCATGACGCTTCTACAAGCTTCCCAGGTGGCTCAGTGGTGAATAATCCACCTACCAAGCAGTAGACCCATCCCTGGATCGGAAAGATCCCCTGAAGAAGGAAATGGCAACCCACTCCAGGATTCTTGCCTGAGAAATCCCACGGACAGAGGAGCCTGCAGACTACAGTCCAAGGATCACAGGAGTCAGACACGACTGAACGACTAAACAACAACGGCAACAGCACCCCAGTTGCTTTTCCATGGTCCGGGAGGGGGCGAGCTGTCATGGCTGTATCAACTGCTCCCTAAGAAAGGGCAGCGAGAAGGGACGCCCCAGATGCCAGGACAGAAGATGAGGTTGTCCTTGGCAAGGCGGGAAACCAAACTCAGATCTCTGCCTTTTCCTCCTGTGATTCAGGAGGCTCTGGTATTTATACCATATTTTTCAGAATAGTGAGGGCAAGGTACCCTATTATGTTCAGTTCAGTCGCTCAGTCATGTCCGACTCTTTGCGACCCCATGGACTGCAGCACGCCAGGCTTCCCTGTCCATCACCAACTCCCAGAGCTTGCTCAAACTCATGTCTATCGAGTTGGTGATGCCATCCAACCATCTCATCCTCTGTCATCCCCTTCTCCTCCCTCCTTGAATCTTTCCCAGCATCAGGGTCTTTTCAAATGAGTCAGCTCTTTGCATCAGGTGGCCAAAGTGTTGGGAGTTTCAGCTTCAGCATCAGTCCTTCCAATGAAAATTCAGAACTGATTTCCTTTAGGATGGACTGGTTGGATCTCCTTGCAGTCCAAGGGGCTCTCAAGAGTCTTCTTCAACACCACAGTTCAAAAGCATCAATTTTTTGGTGCTCAGCTTTCTTTATAGTCCAACTCTCGCATCCATACATGACTACTGGAAAAACCATAGCTTTGATTAGACGGACCTTTGCTGGCAAAGTAATGTCTCTGCTTTTTAACATGCTGTCTACTTTTATTAGCCCTATGATGATGTTGTTAGTCACTCAGTCGTGTACGACTGTTTGTGACCCCATGCACTGTAGCCTGCCCGGCTCCTCTGTCCATGGGAGTCTCCAGGCAAGAATACTGGAGTGGGTTGCCATTTCCTTCTCTAATAGTGTTCTCTTATGTTAGCAAACTGCTAAACAAATATACTAGGTTCTAAATATATTCTTAACCCACAATGAGGCATCCTTCAAGTTGATTTATGAGTTAAACCCCAGCATAGCTTGGCCAGAGCTAGATTTGTGTGGGATATCTAGGTTCACAGAGAAGTTCAAGGGCTTCCAGGTGGTACTAGTGATAAAGAACCCACCTGATGATGCAGAAGACATAAGGGATGCAGGTTCAATCTCTGGGTGGGGAAGATTCCCCTAGAGGAGGGCATGGCAATCCAATCTAGCGTTCTTGCCTGAAGAATCCCATGGACAGAAGAACCTGGCAGGCTACAGTCCATGGGGTCTCAAGGAGTCAGACACAACTGAAGTGACTTAGCACGCATGTACTCAGAGAAGCCCGAAAAGTCTTGTGGCTTGCTGTTTCTGACCTTGAGAGACTGTTCTAATGTCGGGGGTGAAATTTTATTGCTACTGTATTATCTCATTTATACTATAATGAAGGAATCTAAGTGATTTGTTTCCAAAAAATCAGCTCTTGAATTTAGTGATTCTGTGACTATAATGGGTTTGTTTCTCATATCCACACATGTATTTTTAAATAATGTTACAATTATAATGTTACATTATAGTTAAATAATGTAACAGTTTCATTTGAAACTGTAAAGTTACTTCCTGGAAAGTTTGGCTAGCCTGGGTGGTAGGATTCCTCCTCCCTGTCTTAAGGTTGAGTCTTTGACCACCCTTGGAAGAGGGAAAGTCAGGGTATCTTATTGTTATTCCAGGAGAGCGGCCATCTACATGTGGATTCCCCTCCTGGCTGGGGGTCTACTGGGAACCCAGCACCCATCAGATGACAAACTTGTTCCTTCCACACTTCCCTGCTTACCTTCCCCTTATTTCCCACATTTTTCCCTAATAAGAATTTTTAAATTTCATGTATTAATTTATGTATTGTTTTTCTTTAATAATTATTGTGTAAAATAATAATTTACAAAATATTAACAATAATAAATCACTGTATGTCACTTGATACATACTATTTACCACTCACCATATTTATATTTTTTTGCCTCCCTTTGCCTTTGTTTAAAAATTTTTGATATAGACATTCAATTTCATGTAAAATAAATAAAATGATATTTCATATACTGTGTGATTTTTTAAAAATAATAATATTAGAAGACCCAGTATTTTTCTCCTGCATTGTTTCTCACTTTCCCTTCTGTCTCTCCTGCTCCTCCCGTGTTAGCACCCACCAGGTAACCCACGTTAACAACCTCATTTGTATCATCCATGCTTTTTTCTTCATGCTTATATAACTACTTGGGCGTCCCTGGTGGCTCAGTGGTAAAGAATTTGCCTGCCATGTGGGAGAGCTGGGTTCAATCCCTGGATTGGGAAGATCCGCTGGAGGAGGGCATGGCAACCTGCTTCAGTATTCTAGCCTGGAGAATCCCCATGGACAGAGGTGCAGTCCATGGGGTCACAAGGAGTTGGACACAATTGAGCTACTAGGCACATATAACTACTCACCACGTACACATATGCACACAGACATATTTGCTTTACATATGTGGGATTGTGTGGCATACTTCCCTATCTTTGTTATTCTTACACAACAAATTTTTTTAGAAATATTTCCAAGATAACTAGTATAAGTCTAATTTACCCTTCTTAATGGCAATGTGCAAGACTCTGTGGTGCTCTAGAATCATTATGTATTTAATACTCACCTCTTACAAGAGCTAGTTATTAAATATTCAAGAATTCTGAAAGCTGGTTATAAACACTAAGCTTGACGTAATCTGTGGTGGGAGAATTTACACCATGGAAATTGGCAAATACTAGAAATGCTAGCTTGTCTTTGATTTTTCAGAGAGCTAGCACACCACTGGTGAAAGTTTATAATAATTTTACATAAGCAATCATGTTTTGAAAGGCTGCTCGTTTTATTTTTCTTTTCTATTTCTTTTCTGTATTTCCCCCCTGTATGAACAGTGCTGTAACAAATTTAGGGGAGTTGAGCAGGGCTCTACTGAAGACATTTGGGCAGTTGCTCCAAAGTTATTATGAGTTCACACAGGGCAGGATAACGGAAGTATGGGCATCAGACCCTGACTGACGCTGCCTTATTGTCCCCTGGCTGCCTCCGTTTTTGAGAGTGCCTTACTTGGACGCTTCTTGGTATGGTCTACCAGAGGGTTGGCCGCTCATCCTTCCTTCCATTTCATAGTCACCTCTATAAGCCTCTCCTGTCTATTGCCCTTAGCAGCCTCCTCCACCCTTAACACTCTGAGGAAGACTCACACAGAATAGCAAAGGCACAGTCCCCTGAGTTTTGAGAGTTCTGCAGCTGATGGATCATGGTGGTGTGCAGCTGGGTGCAGATAGAATGGTGTTGCTCCACTGGGTTACACTCTTTCAGGAAGCCACAGTACGGCTTTATGTGGCTGATCCCCACAACCCCATCTCTGGATCATCTATTTCTGTCCATTTCCCCCCATCTACATCTACTTCCCAAGCTTCAGTTCTTTGTTTCCAATCATCTGCTGAGCAGCCAACCAGAATCTCACATTCAACAGGCATATCCACCCCAGCACCCCGCCTTCTGCCAACATCATGGCTTTGGGCAGTGCTGCCATTTCTTCATTAATTTCTGTGGCATTTAAATGACATGCATGTAAAAAGCCTAAATGTTTGCCAAATGTTAGTTCTCTCTCCCTCCTTCCCTTCCTTGATTTCTTCTCTCTTTTTGGAGGAAGAGAAGTTTCAGTTTAGGGGGAACAATCTCACAAAGTTGCCAAAGACAACACACTCACCCTTAAAAGTAGAAAAGCCAAGCTCCAGAGTCTCAGGAGGAAAGTGACACTCAGAGTTGATACATTTTACTGCCCTTTATTGACCAAGATTCAAGGAAGAGGTGAGATGAGCCGGGTGTAAGGAAGGAAGGAACTGGGTTCATCCTGGCGGTCCTGTCACCAGCTACAAGGGGGCTCCGGTCCAGAGTCCATTGGAACTGATGATGCCCCTTAGGAAACTGGTCAGGCTGTAGAAGACAGAGTTGTTTGAGGCTGTCTAAATCGGAGGAGGAAAAATAAAAATCAAACTCCTTCTCTTGAGTTTCAGTTTTCTTCCCCTTGAAAATCACCAAAGGTTGCAGGCCCATCTGTCAGCCCCTGATGAACCACATCTGTCCTCCCATTATCTCCTGAGCTGGGTCATTGGAAAAATCTCATAAAACATGTGAGGACAGAACATAACCATTTAACAGGCTGTCAGAAGCCCTAGAGCACCAGGGCCCAGCAGCATACCAGGAAAACTGGAATATCGATCATGGAAGGCCGGGAGAGGGGGGAGGTGGGAGGGGGGTGATTGTGGCTTTGAAGTGGAAAAGAAAAAGAAAAAAGATATGCGGGAAATAGATCTAGAATATGTTCTGCTTATAATAAATAGTGAGGCAGTGCTTTTAGAGGGTGTGTCTAAAAATTCCTTAAAACTGAGCACCTATTGTATGTAAGATGCTGTTCTAAATTTGGAGATTCAAAGGTGTTCAAGACCAGGGCTGGTCTTCTGACCCAGCTGTCTATCTGTCTGGAGTCAGACAGAGGCAAGCTCCAATCAGAGCTCCACTACTTACTTGACTTTGGTTGTGCTATTTCATTTCCCTGAGTCTCAGTTTGCTGATCTGCAAAATGGGAGTGATGGTCCCATTTGGGAAGAATAAGACATAATATGCGTAAATCTCTTTGCATCCTGCCTGGTACCTGGTAAATGACCAACATACCTCAGTTCTCTCCTGCCCCGCCCCAACTCCCCCTTCCCTTCCCACCAACAAGTTGTCTACTTACCTTACTGTTGTGCTCCCAGGGCCCAGAGGAGTACCTACTGGCACTCAGAGAAGGTGGGCATGGTGGGCTGTCCAAAGCTGCACTTTGGGAGAAATAAATGAACATGTTCAGAGGAGAACAAGAGAGAAGAAGAAAAATGGGGAACAGGAACTGCTGAAAGAATCCCACATTTAGTCAAGAGAAAAGAAGAGGTAGGGCTTGGTTAGAAGGACAAGAAGCCTGTGTTTATTAGTCTAGATGGCTGTTGTGCGGATGGGGAGGGAGCCTTGATGGTTGTAGACCAAGGCACAGATTTCAGCATGGCGAGAGAGCCAGTGGGGTAAGGGGTGAGCTGGAGGGTGGCGGGTGGAGTTATGAGGAGGGGGGGGCGTAGGTGCTGCAGGCTAGCGAAGAGGAGAAATGACCTTTAACTTTTACCCCTTCCAGCACTGAAGACTCCGATTGTGAAAATCCTACTCTATTAGAAACGATTACTCAATATCTTGTAATAACCTATAATGGAAAAGAATCTAAAAAGAATCTAAAAGAATCTAGCATGTGCTAAGTTGCTTCGATCATGTCTGACTCTGAGCGACCCTGTGAACTACTTTAGGGTGGGATTCTCCAGGCAAGAAGTGGCCCGGCCCTCCTCCAGGGATCTTCCTGTATTTTCTGAAATGGCAGGGGACAGCCTTTGCCCACACTGTGCAACTGTTAACTGCTTAGATTGACTGCCAGACAGTGCTTCCTTCCTAGTCTTACGTCCCCAGATATCACCGTTACTCATTTGTTCACTCTAACCCTGACGAATCTCCAGCAGTGAGGATCACAGTTTTATGTATCTGGGTTCAAGTTCTGGCCCCAGCACATAATAACAGGGTGACCTTCAGTAAGAGAATAGACCTAGGGGACTGTGCCCAGGTTTCCTCAGCTGTCACACAGAGGGATGACAAACTTGCTCCCAGGATGAGATGAGAATCCAATACAATGCCAAGTGCTTTACGAGTGTTGGGCGCTAGTATCTTTAGTATTTGGTGCAATCATCCCTTCCATGTTGGTACCAAGCAGAGCCCTGTGGGGCTCCTGGGCACAAAAGCCTTTCTGTGTCCCCCATTTCTTTGATTACAGGAAACAGGCTTCTTTCAGCCTCTATGACCTTCCCAGTGTTCCAAGTTCCAACTGGCAGAGTCAAGCAGTTGTTAATTAGGGAAGGAAGAGGCTGCAAGACCAGGGAGAAAAACAGTCTAGAGAAACAATGGTGCTGTCTTGGGGCAAAGTCCTGGTTTCCCATCAAGGGATACACATGACAGTCTCTGAGCTGTTTTGCAGATATGGAAACCCCACCAGGTGGGAGAAGTTATCGGTTAAAAAGGACTTGCTGCTCCTGAGCACAGAGACCCCAGACCAGTTGGAAACAGGATGGTGAATGCGGACTCCTACTTACCTCCCCATCCATGCATCAGAAGAAAGCCCCTGAACTGATCAAGCCTCCTTTAAACCATTACTATAAAACTTCTCCAGGCGGGGGTGGGGACAGACAGTTTGGAGGGCCTTAGCTTTCTGTGACCCCCTTTGCCTGGCAAAGCAATGAAGCTATTCTTTTTGACTTCACCCAAAACTGTCTCAGAGATTTAATTCGGGTACAGACTTGCTTTAGTGTCAAACATCACGCCAAGCATATGCTTGGAAAAGGGCAGGGGTCTACCCAGCCCACGGGCCTTGACACCTGAACAGGAGCTCAGAAAGGAACACTGGGGCTGCTCCCCCTCCCCACACCCTGTGCCTGCTATCTCTACGAAGCTCGCTTCCTTTCCTGGGATGTCTTGTTCTGAAAAAGAGAGAAAAGCCTTGTGTCCTGCGAAGCCAAAGCATCATTTTAACTCCCTCTTTCATCTACTTTAGTCCTTACCGAAAAGAAGGAACTGTCCGTTTCCCACTGCGGAAGCCTGAAGGGAGATTAATAGCAATAATAGTTGATGTGGAGATAATGCTCCGTGAAAAATACCCCTCCGTTCTAATTCCTTCATTTCAGAGAGATGGGGCCTGAGAGGCAGTGAAACGGATGTGACGATGGCATTCTTGGAGAGATACAGAAATAACTCAATGGCCCCAGATTCCTGTCACTTTCCTTACGTGAGTTCTCCATCAAACGGCTTGTTGCAAGAAGGGGGACCCCTTCCGGGGCCTGAGATGGGCTTTTGTCTAACACTTAGACATGACTGATCCGAGGAGACACACGTCCTGACAAAGCAGGAGACTGTTAGGAAAGGAGGCTGGGCAGAGGGCCGCAGGGTGAGGGGAGCCCAGGAGGACTGCGCGGCCGCGAGACTCGCCATCTAGGGTTTTATGCTGACGGCATCAGTTTCAGGATCCTGGCTAACCAATCGCTCTCAGGGTCCTTCCTGATGGCATGCATCCCTCGGCCAAGACAGATTCCATCCAGAAGGGTTCTGGGAGGCTGCTAGGATAGGTGGTGTCTGGTGTCCCTTTTGACCTTTCCGAATTCTTGCAGAGCTTGTCAGCTCTGCGTGTCTCACCAGGACCTCCAGTTGTAAGACAACTCATGCAGGTGGTTACTACAATGCCTGGTGAGGGTGGGTGGTTGCGGACAGTGTTGCCCCCCACAAATTTGCTTTTCTCAAGCCAAATTGTTAGTGATGACTAAGCCAGGCCTGAAATTTGAGCCCACAGCACAACCATGCCTTTCCATATGCCTGATCTTATTTGAATTAATGGCTTAGATATTCTCTGCCCCTTCCTGGCTGGGTGAGCCCAGGCAAGGCACCAGGCGATGCTGGGCCATCCCCCAGAGGAAGGGAGTAGCAAGGAGACTTTGGCTGTCTAGTCCCTGGCATAGGTAGGTCCTGGCAGCTGAAGAAGCAGTGCTTCTTCTGGAAAAAGTGGGTTGGTTTTACCTGACAGACTTCGTGAGTCCTGCTGAGGCCGAGAGCCACTCTTAGCTGGCTCACTAGGGAGTTCCGAGGTGGTCTGTGCAGACCCCTGTGCCCCACCTGCTTCCGCCTTTCATCTGCTGGTCACTCACCAGCCCTATTTTTCCTTTTCCTGGAGTCCCTCTACCCTTTTTTTTCCTCTTGGAGGTCATATGTATTTTTGTAAGCACTACCCAGCTTTTCTAGGAAAGAGAGGAAATTATAAATACATTTCAGAAATCATAGGATGTCTTGGGTTGTTTCTTAATGGTCTCTTGTATATCCATTTAAACACAAGTAGATTATAGTCAAAACAAGAGAAGGGTGGTATAGATTGAATATTCGTGGTCCTCCAAAAGCCATATGTTGACAACTGTCAACATGTGTTAATACGCAATGTGATGTATTAGGGGTGGGGCCTTTGGGAGGTAATTAAATTATGAGGGTAGAGCCTTCATGAATGGGATTAGCACCTTAAAAGAAGAGGAGTGAGAATGGATACACATATATGTATGGCTGAGTCTCTTTACTGTCCACCTGAAACTATCACAATATTGTTAACTGTCTATCCTTCAATCTAAATTAAAAAGGTTTTTAAAAAGAAAGCATGAAAAAAATTTTCAAAACAATATTTGTATTGTTGTTATGATAATTATTACAATATTCACTATATTCATCATAATTTTGTATACACTTTGACTCCCTTAAATAAAATCTCAACTCTTTTTTAAAAAACTTTTTATTTTCTGTTACACTATAATTAACAATGTTGTGATAATTTCAGGTTTATAGCAAAGGGACTCACCATTACATATACAAGTATCCATTCTCCTCAAAACTCCCCTCCCATCCAGGCTGCCACATAACATTGAACAGGGTCCCCTGAGCTCTACAGGAGGACCTTGTTGATTATCCATTTCATTTTTATTTTTTTAAACATTTATTTATTTATTTGGCTGCATTGGTTTTCTAACTTTATTTCTAATTGGATGATAATTGCTTTACAATGCTGTATGTGTTTCTGTCATATATCAACATGAAATAGCCATAGAGTTTTCCATTTTAAATATAGTAGTGTGTACATGTCGATACCAAACTCCCTACCATCCCTTCCCCCCATTCTTTCCACATGGCAACTGTAAGTTCATTCTCTAAGTCTGTGGGTTTTGTAATTAAGTCCATTAGTATCATTTCTTTTTAAGTTCCACATGTAAGGGATTGCATATGCTCTTTCTCCTTCTTTGTCTGACTTCACTGAGTGACACTCGCTAGGTCCATCCATGTTGCTGCAAATGGCCTTATTTCATTATTTTTAATGGCTGAGGAATATTCCATTGTGTATATGTGCCACATCTTCTTTATCCATTCCTCTGTCAATGGCCATTTAGATTGCTTCCGTGTCTTGCTTATTGTAAACAGTGCTGCACTGAACGTTGGGGGTGTGTGCATCCTTTTGGACCATGTTTTTCTCCAGGTGGATGCCCAGGAGTGGGACTGCAGGGTCTGATGGTAACTCTATGTTTTAGTTTCTTAAAGGGCCTCTGTACTGTTCTCCACAGTGACTGCACCAATTTGCATTTCCACCAACAGTGTAGGAGGGTTCCCTTCTCTCCATACCCTCTCCAGCATGTATTCATCATAATTTTGTATATACTTTGTATCTCCTAGGTAAAAATCTCAACTCTTAAGAAAAGGAAGAGGAATGAAAGAGGTGATCTCAGGGCCATGTGAGGGTGGAGCAAGAAGGTCGCTGTGGCAAATGAGGAAGAGGGTTCTTATCAGCTGTTGTTGCAAACCAGCAAGACGTTGCTCACTGAATCTGCCAGCATCTTGATCTCAGACTTCCCAGCTTCCAGGCCTTTGAGAAAAAAATCTGTGCTGTTTAAGCCATATTACTTAGGGTATTTTGTTATAGCCATCCTCACAGGCTAACAGACTCATTTCCCCCCGCTTTTCTTTTACTTCTTTCATTGTGTCAGCTTGGATCCTCTTAGAAGTAAACGCCAAGACAGAATCAGACAGGTAAGAGATTTATTGGGGAAGCGCCTGTGAAGGATAAAGGGGCAGAGGAGCAGGAGTGAGAGGGGTGGGCCGTCAGCCCCTGAGGCTGGAAAGACACCTGGGGAAGGACAGCGGGACGGCAGGAGCTCTGCGTGAGAGCGGAGGGTCTCAGCCAGGCCGATGGGGAGCCCCACTGAAATATTCTCCACCGGCATGGACCAGGGACGTCAGGCTGCGGTACTCATGCTTAGTTACTGGCTGTGAACAGCCCGGGGAGAGCATGGCCTCAGCCTGAGTGCTTGGGAAGATCTAAGTATGTAGCAGCTGGAGGCTGTTCCCCAAAGACCCTGTTCTAAGGAGGTTCTCTTGAAGGGAGATCCGAGCAGCACCGCTGAGTGGCTGCCTCACACACAGTGTCCAGCTGACTCACACCAGGAGCTCAGCGTGCTAACTCAGAAGTTTCTCAAAGCTGTGTTCATGTTTCACACCTTCCAGCTCCTGTTCCACATCAATCAATACACAGCTGTTTTGCATACTCCTCTCTAAGAAATTATGTCCCATTTTCTTAGGACTTTGATGCTCTCTCCAGGAAATGACTGTCATAGGAGAGTGTTCATGGGTGTAGGTTCTGGTGACAGATTGCCTGGGCCCATAGCCTGGGAACCCCTCACCTACTAGCTGTGTGAACTGGAACAAAGTACTGAACTTTGTACCTCAATTTCCTCATTTACTGAATTATGACAGGACTAATACCTATCTCACGGGGTTGTGAAAAATGCTTCCTGTGAAGCTCTTAAAACAGACCTTTGGAAATAATAAGTTCTCAAACAATATTAATTAACAACTGAGAATATGATTTGCATATGAATGTGAATAGTATATGAATGTGTCCCCCCAAATTCTTATGTTGAAATCTAATCCCCAAAGTGACACTATTAGAAGGAGGGGCCTTTAGGAAGCCATTAGCTCATGAGGCAGTTGTTGTTGAGTGACCAAGTCATGTCCAACTCTTTGTGACCCCATGGACTACAGCACACCAGGCTTCCCTGTCCTTCACTGTCTCCTGGAGTTTGCTCAAACTCATGTCCATTGAATTGGTGATGCTATCCAACCATGTCATCCTCTGTGGCCCCCTTCTCCTCTTTCCCAGCATCAGGGTCTTTTCCAATGGCTCTTTGTATCAGCTGGCCAAAGTATTGGAGTTTCAGCCTCAGCATCAGTCCTTCTGATGAATATTCAGGGTTGATTTCCTTCTGTTATGTGAGGACACAACCAGAATTCTGCAACCATGATCATGCTGGCACCCTGGTCTTGGGCCTTTTAGCCTCTAGAACTGGGAGAAGTAAATTTCATTTATTTATAAGCCACCCAGTCTATGGTATTTTGTTACAGCAGTCTGGATGGACTAAGACCACTCATAATTAAAAACAAATACATTCTCAATCAAAATTAATATATTAACATGGTCTGTGTTTCCTTAACAATTTTGTCTTTCAATTTGTCCTACTTGAAACTCCTCATAGGCATTTCAAACAGACTGGCAGAAGGCTTTCAGGAACCCTTCACACCATTTCACATAGTTTGTTATCATCTGTCTGACTTTGGAATCAGACATAAAGTGGTTAGCTTAAAGCTTAACATATAATAAGCACTGGAAATGGGGGAGCTATTTCTACCATGAGCACCATTCAAGGTAGTCTCTGCCTTAAATTTTCTTTTCTTTTACCCAGCAATTATTGAGTATCTGTGGGTGTCAGGCACGGTGACAAATACCAGGGAATCAAAGACAGAATCCCTGTCTTTGATCAAAGACAGATTAGCCAGACAGATCTTGCCCTCCACAAAACCAAACTCTAAGTGAAGAGAAGTTAAAGGCACAAAAAGTAACTAGAATAAAGGGTAGAAAAGCATGAGAATTTTAGCAGACAGCTGGATAAAGAGCAGAAAGAGAGAGACACTGCTTCCACCTGGGCACAGAAGAAATAGTCTGGAAAAGTAGATCCTTCACCTGGTTTATAAATGCCAAGACCTAGACCCACAGTGCCTGGAAATGAGCTAAAGAGCAGGAAAATGATGAACTTTGTACTTTCTGTCTGCTGTAGCCTATCCTTGGGGAGACCATATATGTCTTCAGGGAGAGATGCTTTACAGGGACCAGCTGCCTCTCAAATTGTATTAGAAGTATAAATGGCAGAACTACACAGTGAAGCAGAAATAACAGCAATGAGAGCTTCAAGCCTGTCATCTGCTCCCTTTAAGCATTCTATAATGAATGCTCACCTCAGTGTCTTTCTGGAATTCTGGGAAGACACATCCCGGCCTTTTTCTTTCTCCTGTTTCAGGTCATTAGCAGAGCCGTCAGCTTAGGTGCCAGCACCCTGTTGAGGATGGTGACCGCACCCTGCAGGGGAATTGTCACCTTTCTCTGGCTCAGCCTGAATTCCATGTTACTCTTTTTTTAAAAAAATTACTATTATTATTTTGCCTGTGCTTTGTGGCATGCGGAATTTTAGTTCCTCAACCAGGGATTGAACCCATGTCACCTGCATTGGGAGCACAGAGTCTTAGCCACTGGACTGCCAGGGAAGTCCCCCATGTTACTCTTTTGATTGGTTCACATTCTGCCTTCACAACCTCCACCTCACGCATGTCCCCTACTCGGCTTCTCCTAAGATAAATGCAACCCATGGTCTCATATCACTTGTGTTTCTGTTCCTCCAGGCCTCCTCTGGGAGACCACCATGGCTGAGATTTCGAGTAAGACGGGTTGATCGCTGGTCACATTTCAATTGTCCCAATTTGGGGTCCATTTTGTGGAACGGTGGGAAACTCCAGGTTGGGTTCACCATCCCACGTTTAATAACCACGAAGGACATGGGACTGACCAGGTGATCTCACTTAGGCCCCCGAATTGATGATGGCCATTCTGATTCTAAAGTGGGAGAAAGAATTCCTTGGCAATCCAGTGGTTAAGACTCTGTGCTTCCACTGCTGAGGGCACAGGTTTGACCCCGAATCGGGGAACCAAGATGCAGCAAGCTGCATGGGGAGGCCAAAAAAAAAAGCACACAAAGCCCCCAAACTCCCCAAGTGTGTGTGTCTGTTTCTGTTTTGTAAATAAGTTCATTTATATCATTTTTTAAGATTCTGCACATAAGCAACATCATATGATACTTCTCTTTCTCTGACTTACTTCACTCAGTATGACAATCTCTAGATCCATCCAGGTTGCTGCAAATGGCATTATTTCATTCTTTTTAATGGCTGGGTAATATTCCATCATATATATTTATATGTGATGCATATATATGTACATACATATATACATGGACCACATCTTGTTTATCCATCCTTCTGTAGCTGGACATTTAGATCGCTCCCGTGTCTTGGCTTCTGTAAGCAGTGCTGCGGTGGACACTGGGGGGCATACATCCCTTGGGACCATGTTTTTCTCCAGTATGTGCCCAGGAGTGGGGTTGCAGGGTCATATGGTAGCTCTATTTTTAGTTTCTTAAGGAACCTCCATACTGTCTCGGTAGTGACTGCACCAATTTACATTCCCACCAACAATGTACGAGGGCTTCCTTCTCCCCAGAATTTATTCATTGTGAATTTTTTGATGATGGCCATTCTGACTGCTGTGAGGCGATATCTCACTGCAGTTTTGATTTGCAGTTCTCTAATAATTTTCGATGTTGAACATCTTTTCATATGCCACTCTGCATATGTATGTCTTCTGTGTGTCATCTGTATGTCTTCTGATTTAAAATGGATAAACAACCAAGACCTACTGTACATACAGCACAGGGAACTCTGCTCAATGTTCTGTAACAAGCTACCTGGGGAAAGAATTTGAAAAAGAGTAGATCCATGTGTATGTGTAAGTGAATCACTTTGTGGTACACCTGAAACTAGGACAACATTGTAAATCGACTATACTTCAATATAAAACAAAAAGTTAACAAAACAAACAAAAAATAAAGCAGCAGAAATGCAGGGAAACTTGTGGTGTCACATGAGGCAAGAGAAGTTTCTGGATTTCTGGCACTCTTGCCTGGAGGTCCCTTTCATTGAGATGGGGAGCCTGGGGGAGGAGTTGATGGGGAAAGGGGAGGGCAGGGGAAGGAAAAGTTGAGTTTTGGAAAGTCCAAGATGTCTTTTAAATCATCCAAGGGGAGTTGTAGGGTAGGCAGGTTTGTTTCTGAATGTGGAGTTCTGAAGCACTGTTGAGCTTAGAGGTATATATAGAGAGAAATGTGAGAACCGTTACAATGTAGGTGTTATTTAAATCTGTGGGACTGAATACTGTCACCAAGGAAGTAAATGTTTATAGAGAACAGAAGAAGAGCTCTAGAAACGTCCAAAGGTTGGGAGTCAGGGAGGAGATGAGAACCCAGCAGAGAGGAGATGAGGCTGAAAAAGGAGCCGTCAGTCCAGTGAGGCAGGAACCATCTAGGAGAATTTGTCCTGGAAGCCACTGAAGGAAGCCATTTCCAGTGAAAGGAATGATCAGTCAGGCCAGCTGGCTGATAAGTCAAGTGAGGGGAGTACTGAGAACTGATCAATGGATTTAGCAAGACGGAAGTTATTGGTGACTTTGATGAGAGCAGTTTCAGGCAAGTTTGCCCTGACTTCTGGGCCCATTTTCCCTCTGCTTTCTCTCTCCGAGCCTCACTCTCAGCCTCAAGTACCTGCGAAGTCCTTTGCCCCTGCCCTGATCTTCTGTCTTCAGACACTGCAGAGATTCTTCACCTTTTAGGGTCAGGAACTCAGTGAAAAACCTATCTAAATATGCGATCGTCTTCCACATACACATACAATTATGTATTATAATTTCAGGGGTTCACAGACTCCCTAATCCATGATCCCAGAGTAAGGGATCTACCCTGGTACCAGGGTAGGCTACTCTAATGAGTTTCCTTTGGGGCTTCCCTGGTGGCTCAGATGGTAAAGAATCTACCCACATGGGGAAACCCGGGTTCAATCCCTGGATCAGGAAGATCGCCTGGAGAAGGGAATGGCAACCCACTCCAGTATTCTTGCCTGAAGAATCCCATGAACAGAGGAGCCTGGTGGGCTTCAGTCCACAGGGCTGCAAAGAGTTGGACACGACCAAGTGACTTTCACTTTCACTTTTTTTCAACGAGTTTCCTTTAGCTCTGGCCACAAAGAGGTCTTGAAACCTCAGTTTGTCCATCCCAGGCCCAAACCCCTCTTTAGATCTTTATTCAAATCAGAGACAATGAGAGCTAAGAACGAATGTTTCTATTACAAGCTCCTGGGGAGGCAAATTTAGGACAAACACAAGTAGACATGGTAACCAATTCAAGTAGGTATTGAATGGTATGATTTCACCTATATTCATACCATCTTAGCTCTGCTTTAGATCTGATCTCATCTGGTAGTTTCCATAGGTGGTCAGCCTAGGGGCAGCCACATCCTCTTCACTGAGGATCATAAACTCAACATCTGTGAGAACTGGGCACATAATGACATTAGCTGAAATGCACGGGAAAGACCCAAGAGACGGTCTATGGTGAACAGGGAAAGTGGGGACTACATGGTAGGTTTCAAAAAGAGAAGCTGAGGGCTTCCCTGGTGGTCCAGTGGTTAAGACACCATGCTCCCAATGCAGGGGACTCAGGTTCGATCCCTGCTCAGGGAATTAGATCCCATATGCCACAGCTAAAGATCCCGTGTGCTGCAAAGAAGATCGAATATCCCACAGGCTGCAAAATAAGACTCAGAGCAGCCAAAAAAAATAAAAAGGAACAGATGATAATCTTCTGGCAAATATTGACATATGAGAATTTCAGCACATATTGCTGAAATTTTCAAGATAATGGAAAATATCTTGATTTTTCAAGATAATCTGTAGACCTGATTCCTATGCAGTCTAAATAAACTGGAATATATGGTCTATAGAAGATAGGCCATGTCCGAGAGAGAATTAAAGTATGTTTATAGATGAGTTTTGATGTAGAGTCTACTTCTTTAGTTCATTGTGACAGATTGTGTTTTCCAAAAATTACCAAAGTCATATTTCCAGTCCCACACAGTTTCCAGGATATTGCCAGTTGTATTAAGTGAACCTGGAACCCAGGCTGGTCTTTGTAGCTGGCTCTACAGCAGACATTTGGACGTGTGACTTCCACGACCGAATCATGCAAAGCAATGTGGTTTCCACATGGGTCTCTCTCTCTCTCTCCTAGGATGCTCACCCTGGGAACCCAGCCCTCAGGCTGTGAGTAAAATCCCAGGCCAACCTAGCAGAGGTCTCATTTCCAGAAGTGAACAGGCATCAACCACCCAACAAGTAGGAGAACAAACCTTCAAATGACTTAAGCCCTGAGCCTTGAGGCATCCAGCTGAGGCCATCAAGGGGCAACGACCAGCCATTCCTGCTACGCCTTGTTCAAATTCCTGACCCTCAGATTCTGTGAGCACAGTTGCTTCACGTCATTAAGTTGGAGTGATTTCTTAGTCTGCCCCAGTAACTGAGTTTTCATTTATAAATACGGAAGTGCTTTAGCAAATCCACCTGAGGAATACATCTTTTAGAAAAATGCTTTCTCTCTGGAGTCTTTTTTTTTAGAATTAAAAAAAAAAAATGGACAGTTGATTTACAAGGTTGTATTAATTTTTGTTGTAAAACAAAGTGCTTCAACTGTACATATATATACATACATACTTTTTCATATTCTTTTCCATTATGGTTTATCACAGGATATTGAATATAGTTCCCTGTGCTATACAGTAGGATCTTGTTGTTTATCCATCCTACCTATAATCGGCTGCATCTGCTCATCCCAAGCTCCTACTCCATCCCTCCCCAGTCCCACCCGCTACTCCCTCGGCAATCACGTCTTTTTTCTATGTCTAGGAGTGTTTCGTAGGTATAGTTATTTGTGCCATATTTTATATTCTACATGCAAGTGATATCATATGGTATTTGTCTTTTGCTCTCTGACTTACTTCACTTAGGACGATCAGCTCTAGGGAGTCTTTTTTCAATTTTGATGTCCTTTAGGATTCATGCGCTCCTATGACTCAGACCTTGGGGATCAGGAACTCTAGGAATGGACCCACAGTCTGTATCTGAACAAGGCCTCCATCGATTCTGATGCTTGTTCAAGCTTGCGATTGATCCAGACCACACGTAACGAGGTATTAAAGAGTTACACGGAAATGGCGAGAAGGAGCGTGGAAAGAGAGGCCATGAGGCTATCTGGTGTTCCTGAAGTAAAGCCCTGGGGGACCATGAGGAGTGGCAGGGGCTGAGGGCTGCAGGAGGAAGGAAAGGCCTGGAGGGGCCGGGCTGGAGCTGACCGTAAAGCTTTCAAGGAGCCCTCAGCTCGGACGGGGCCACTCTGCGGGCTCACTTCAGCGAGACTTGTACAGTCCCTCCGAGTCCACAGCAACCCTGATTTTCCAATGAAACACCATGTGGAGTTGTGTCCAAGAGGGCAGAACGAGCAGCTCCGGCCGAGGGGCGGGGTTGCCCAGGCACTCTGCCTCCGTCCCTGTGGTATCCCTTGAGCTACTTGCAGAAACCACACAGTCAGCTTCCTTGTAGCTGTGATTCTCTAAAGCTATGAACAGGGCGCTTGGACACGCCTTAGGGCTGAGCTCAGCGGAAGCCACTAACCTTGCCAGGAGCGCGTGGGAGCGTGTTGACAGGGCCGGGCTGCTGCTAAACCCCTGTGTGCCTGCAGGGGGCGCCAGCGCACAGGGCCCAGGAGGCCTGGTCCCGCCGGGAAGCCGGGTGGGGGTCGGACACCAGGCCAGCCCCACGTGGCTGCGAGGCGCAGGCGGGTGAGGGGGGCGGGAGGACAGAAGCCGAGGGTCAGTCTCCCCCAGGAGGCAGGAGCTGACCCGGACACAGACTCCAGAATAACCACGGGTGCTGGGTCAGCTGGGACAGTTTCTCCAGACAGCCCTCCATGGGGAGGGTCTTTGGGGGGAACGTCATATCCCTGTTGGCTCAGATGGTTAAGAATCCGCCCGAAATGAGGGAGGCCTGGGTTCGATCCCTGGGTGGGGAAGATCCCCTGGAGGAAGGCATGGCGACCCACTCCAGTATTCTTGCCTGGAGAATTCCATGGACAGAGGGGCCTGGCGGGCTACAGTCCATGGGGCTTCAAAGAGTCAGACATGACTGAGCTATGAAGCGCACACACACACACACACACACACACACACACACACACACACACACACACACACACACACACACACACACACACACACACACACACACACACACACACACACACACACACACACACACTGGGCTACAGTCCATGGGGCTTCAAAGAGTCAGACATGACTGAGCTATGAAGCACGCACACACACACACACACACACACACACACACACACACACACACACACACACACACACACACACACACACACACAGAGTTTAGAAAACTAGCCATGATTCTTGATCCTCAGAGAGTTCAGTCCCTCTCACCAAGACATTTTGTTGCTGTTATGAGATGCATCACAGTTACACACCATGATGTTATTTACCCTTCCCCCTTTGCCCTTTCTGGAAACCCTTTCCCTCCCTGAAGATTCCTATCAGGCATTTCCTCTTCCTGGAAGTCCTCTTGATTGCCCTCCCCTACCTTCCTTTCCTGCTGCATGCATTTCTGCTGTGTTACATTGCTTGTGGACTTGTTGCTTTAGACTGAGAACCCTTGAGGACCGGCTCCATGCATTCAGTGAAAGCCAGCCCCTCCCTACTGCATAACAGACGCTTGTAAATCCCTTCTGAATGACTGCCTCAGTCATCGTCAAGCCCAGCTGACAGTGGTGGTCAGCACAGTGGCCTGGGCTCAGGGTGGCAGGGCAACGGGACATCACACCTGCCGGAGGTGGGGGGCAGCCGTCACATCCACGGGTAGCCTCTGGTTTCCCTCCTTCCTGCTCCGAGAGAGCAGCTGGTGAGACAGGGAAGGCACACATCCAGAGCCCAGGAAGGCGCAACATCCCGCTGGTGGTAAACATCACTGCTAACACCATGGGACTGAAGTCAGTTTCACTGGCCCCCAGACCCAGAAGAGTGAATCCTTTTGGCTACAGATTTGCTGGTGACTAGAGTTTTCTGCCCAGTTGCTTTCTGTTCTGGCTAATTTGAAGCTCCTTCTCACTGCCCAGGCTCTTAAGGAGGGTTGGTGAAAATCAGATGCTATTGATTAATTTGACTAGGTAGGCTCTTTGCCTTTTTTCCTTCATATCCTGGGAGAGATAGTTTCCATCCATAGGATGGATGCTTGTCTGAGCTGAGACGAAATGCTTTCTCTTTTATCTGGATATATATTATGGGGGCTTTGCTCTGCATTCAAAAATGAAGTAATGTCCACAATGGGGTTTTGTTTTTAAAGCTGGCATTTTTAATATTAACTAAAATGTTCTCAGTAAAGTCCAAGTAATTAATTTGGATGAAAGACAAGTCTCCTCACCCAGGAAGGAGCAGGGCAGTCAAGGACTATTATGGACCGACTCTTTGTATCCCCCCAAATTGAACTGAATTTCTCAGTCTTCCCAATGGCAAGCACCAAGGAGAGGCTGTATGAGGACACAGCAAGAAGCCTCTATAAGCCGGGAGCGGGCTCCTCACTAGGAACTAAGTCAGCCAGCACCTTGATCTTCCTTTTCCCAGCCTCTAAAGCTGTAAGGAAATACATTTTTGCTTAAGCCACCAGACTACAGTAACTTTTGTTCTGCAGTCCCCCAAAAGCAAAAGTGTTAGTTACTCAGTCATGTCTGACTCTTTGGGACCCCATGGACTGTAGTCCGCCAGGCTCCTCTGTCCATGGACCTCTCCGGGCAAGAATATTGGAGTGGGGTGCCATTCCCTTCTCCAGGGGACCTTCCTGACCCAGAGATCAAACCCATGTCTCACGCATTGCAGGCAGAGCCCAAGCTGAGTGAGAAAAGGACAAAGATGGGAGGAAAACAGAGAAGGCTGGAGCCAGGTCCCAGCTCTGAAGCTATCTTCCCCCAATCTTCCCCCAGGGCTTGTGTGAAACCAGGCTCTCTTAGCAGATGTAGCAGGCTGGTTGCTATGGTAACGAGGCTGTAGCTGGGGTGATACCTGGGCACAGACTCCCTCATCCTTGCCACAGGACCGCCTGCTAACCAGGATTGTCATGTGCTAGGCACACTGTGGCATTCAGACCTACACTCAACCTCAAGTGTCCCCCCAGTCCACCCCTCACCAGCAACCCACTTCATACCCCCACGGTGGAACCACCCAGAGCCTTGCTCTCTCGGAGCTTTTTGAGCCAAGGAGCAAATAGTATGTGTGTTTGGAAGAAGTATGAGGTCAAAGAGATTGTGCACGAAATTGGCAACTTTCAACTCCTGCCTTTGCTCCCCACAATGGAGCTGGCCAGTGGTTTGTAGGGAGGCTGATAACCTTGAATGTGGCTTTGGCATGTTTCTGGAAGCCAACAGCTGTTCCAAGGGAAAGACAAGTGTCCCTCTCTGTCACCACAAGGCCATATCCTGCACTTCAACCCTGCTACCTGGCCAGATCCCCCCATCAAGGCAGAGAGGAGGGTGGGCCAGAAAGGTTGTGACCCTATTTACTTTAAAGAGAAAAGGTTTATGCAACCCCAGTTAACCATAGTCAAAGCTGTGATTTTTTCAGTAGTCATGTATGGATGTGAGATAGGCCATAAAGAAGGCTGAGTACTGAAGAACTGTTGCTTTTGAACTGTGATGCTGGATAAGACTCTTGAGAGTCCCTTGGACTGCAAGGAGATCAAACCAGTCCATCTGAAAGGAAATCAACCCTGATTATTCATTGGAAGGACTGATGCTGAAGCTGAAGCTCCAATACTTTGGCCACCTGTTGAGAAGAGACAACTCATTGGAAAAGACCCTGATGCTGGGAAAGATTGAGGGCAGAAGGAGAAGGGGGCAACAGAGGATGACATGGTTGGATGGCATCACCAACTCAATGGACATGAATTTAAGTAAACTCCAGGAGACAAGCCCAGTTTATTAAAAAAGAGTTCTTATCCATAGTAGACATTGAGTTCATGCAAAAACTGTCAGAGAGAGTCCCTTGTGCCAGATGCTCCTTGCAAAACAAGCAGCAGATTCTTACCCCATCTCCTGGAGCTGTCCTGATCCATGCTGAGCTCTCCAGGGAGTCAAAGGTTCTGGGGGCAGGGGAGCAGATGGTGACCCAGACTTGAGGTTCAGGCAAGGAATTTCTTGTTTTCTTGTCCCAAGGGGCTTTCTCTTCCCCGCTGAGACCCGGGTCAGAAGAAACTAGGTCAAGTACCAGCAAGAAAGGCAATTTTCAGTAGAGAAAAGGGAAATTCAGACACAAATGTGCTTTCTAGAGCTCAGGTCACCTGGTTTGGAGAACTTCCGGGTCCACTTGAGGAAGCCCTGTGTTCTGTTTGAAAGAGGACTAGACCAAGACCCAGGAGAGTGAGCTGTGGTTCTGCTATTACACCTCCCAGCTGTGCAACCCTAGATTAGACAAGTCAGTTCATCCCCAAGGACACAGCCTCCCCATCTTTGAAACAGCAACAGGCGCTGTTCTGCCTGTTTCACACAGCAGTCAGAATATGATCAAGTGAGAGAAACTGTGCAGGGGTTCCTTGCGCACATGAATCATGAACAAAGCAGACTTTTCAAGCACTTTGGGAATCCCTCAAAGAAAATATGTGAAAAACAGACAGTAGTAAGTCCACAGCAGGAAGTGAGGGCCACTCCCCGGGCAGGCACTGGCCGTATCGCCCAGGGATCAGTCTGGCCTCACTGTTCTGTTCATGGGTTCGTGCTCAATCAGTTCAGTCCTATCTGACTCTCTGCGAACCCATGGACTATAGCCTGCCAGGCTCCCCTGTCCATGGGATTCTCCAGGCAAGAATACTGGAGTGGGTTGTCCTGCCCTCCTCCAGAGGATTTTCCCTACTCACGGATTGAACCCAAAACTCTTGAGTGTCCTGCATTTCAGGCAGATTTTTTTTTTTTTAAACCCCTGAGCCAACCACAGAAGCCCTGTTCCGCTCACGCTGGTCCCCAGGTCTGGAGTCACTGACTTGCAACTCCATAGGGAATATGCATCAGTCTCCTCATGGGAGCTGATTTATTGGGCTAAATCAAGTCAATAGCTCTTCATACTATGGACACGATCGGTAGAGCTGGATTTGGGGCAGAATTGAATGGAAAGGTTCTGTGTCAGCCAAGAAGTCTCAGCTGACAGCCCTGGGCTGAAAGCCAGGCACCTGGTAGGTGAAGCCTCAGATATAAAAGTGATTATTCTAAAAGTGCACGATGTGGAAGAGACCGCTGGCCACTACTGGCCTAAGAACAACAGCTATTGATATTTTTGGTATTTGCTATACAAAGTTCTTTACAAATACTACCTTCTTCAGTTCCCTGAAACCCTTATAAAGTAGCTATTGTCATTTTACCTATGAGAAAACCAGAGCTCAGAGAGGTTAAGTAACTTGTCCAAAGTCACACAGGAGAAAGAGCTGAAATTCAAATGAAGGTATACCTAAGATACCTAAGACTAAGCTCTTAACCGTGTGCCACTCTGTAGTGGGCCTCAGATTAAGCTGCAAGTCCGGCTGACACATGGGATTCCGGGCCCTATATCAGAAGTATCGGACTCAGGAGGTCCAGAGAGGATCTGAGATTTCTAAGGATCTGTATTTCTAACAGGTCCCCAGGTGCCGCTGCTGGTGCCAGGGAGCAGCGGGAGAGAACTGTGCGCTTTACCAGCCGCCTCTCACACAGCTGGGAGACCTGCAGCCTGCCTGGGGCCAGGCAAGGGAAGGAGCACCTGGTGAGTGTACTGGACCCGCCTGTCCTTCACACCCTTCCTAGAAGCGAGTTTCTGCATGCGGGTGCCTCCCCTAAGCTACCAACAGCAAACACAGGGCCTCTTATGTTTCTAGATATAAGCCCCAAAGAATTGATGCTTTTGAACTGTGGTGTTGGAGAAGACTCTTGAGAGTCCCTTGGACTGCAAGGAGATCCAACCAGTCCATCCTAAAGGAGATCAGTCCTGGGAGTTCATTGGAAGGACTGATGCTGAAGCTGAAACTCCCATACTTTGGTCACCTGATGCGAAGAGCTGACTCATTTGAAAAGACCCTGATGCTCAGAAAGATTGAAGGCGGGAAGAGAAGGGGATGACAGAGGATGAGAGGTTGGATGGCATCACCGACTCAACGGGCATGAGTTTGAGTAAACTCTGGGAGTTGATGATGGACAGGGAGGCACAGTGTGCTGCAGTCCATGGGGTCGCAAAGAGTCGGGCATGGCTGAGCAGCTGAACTGAACTATGTTTCTAAACAATTATTTGCCAGCTTTTACTCAGTTCCTTACTCACCCGATTTCATGATCTATTCAAAACAGTCATCAGCCTTAGAAGTGCCAGCACGTGCGAGGGTCTCTTACAGAATCTCAGAATGCGAAGGGACCTCCTACTGCGTCCTGGGTGGTAACAGACCCAGCACAAGTGGCGTCAGCGATTCCCGCAGCAGTGTGTCCAGCTTCGGTAGAGGGCAGTTCTTGAGCCTGGAGAAGCGTTTCTTTAGAGGCTCTTTCCTATCCTGTTGACTTGTGGGCCATCCTCCGGGGGTTCACATCAAGCTCGTTCACCCCTCCCCCATCCACACATGCTTGATTTCCTGACTTAGCCTCCCAATAGCGGGTTAAAGGTTGACCCCCCCCAAAACATATATCTGAGTTCTAACCCCTGCATAAGGGTCATAGATACAGGACTGTAGTAAAAACGAAGCCTGCATAAAAAATGGCAAAGATGAGCTTTTCCTATTTTTCAGTTTTCTGAAATACCAGTTGACATCAAGTGACATAGTATGGTCTTCAGAAACACATACACACACACGCACACACACACACACTCCTATAGGACTTCCCCACTGATCCTGGGTCTTCATCGCTCTCATCCTGCCATCACCAGAGAAGCCCCATGACACAGTGGGCAGGTCATTCAACCCCAACTCACGTCTCTGCCTCGTCACCGCTGAGCTGCTCCCTACTGTAGTCCTTTCCTGTGGCCACACCTAGACCTGGTCATTACCTGGAACTCTTCTACAAAAGAAACATGACCGCCCCTAGCGGTCAAAACCACACAGTGAGTTCTCACCCCTCCTTCATCCTCCCCGAACTTCCCTTTCTTGTTTCAAGAACATTTTACCTGTTCTTGAAAGTGAAAGTGTGAGTCGCTTGGTCATGTCTGACTCTTTGCAACACCATGGACTGTAGCCTGCCAGGCTCCTCTGTCCATGGGAGCATCCAGGTAAGAATACTGGGGTGGGTTGCCATTTCTTTCTCCCAGGATCTTCACAAGCCAGGGATCTGTTCTTGGACCTTATCAGATCTCCCCGTCCACGGTCCCTTTATTCTCCTCACTGCTCATCTGTCAGCCCGTCTTCACATCCTCCCCTCTGCACTGACCCCATGGACCATCACTGAATTTCTTGTTACACTCCCAACTCCTTTATCTCCTTGACATTATTTTTGTACTCACCCAGCAAAATTGCAATGCTAGCTGATTTCAGCCCACCTGGTTTCTCCTGTCTTCTTCTCAAACTTCAAAACATGGCAAAAAACCATCATACTCATCTGCAGACTGAAGTCATTGCTGGTGAATCCAAGATCTCTGAATCCAGTGGCTCTGGTGGTAAAGAATCTGCCTGCCAGTGCAGGAGACACAAGAGACGTGGGTTTGATCCCTGGGTCAGGAAGATCACCTGGAGAAGGAATTGGCAACCCATTCCAATATTCTTGCCTGGAAAATCCCATGGCTAGAAGAGTCTGGTAGGCTACAATCCATAGGGCCACAAAGAGTCAGACATGACTGAATGACTAAGCATTCAGCACTCAAGCCTTTTGCAGGTCCCTAGTCATCAGCCCAGTCCCAAGCCACAGCCATTACAGCCAAGACACTGGGGCAAATGAACAAGGTCATCCCTTATTCTGGGCTAGGCAGAGCTTAGGGCTGGGTGCAGGACTGTGAGAGCGGTGGAGGAAAGTCTTTGCAACCTGCACTTCTTCTGCCTTTCTTGGTTCTTTCTATAGCTGCTCTGGAACTTTCCTCCGGCCATGATTTCTACTGCACAATTTTGCCTTTACCTGACAAAGTAAAGTCAATCAAGAGGGATCGCCACAATTTTTATGGTCCTCATTCTTCTCAAAAATAAACTTCTGCTCATTAAGACAATTCCTTCACTTTGTGTTTTATTCCACTCCTCCTTTCTTTTCCTTTAATCATCCTTCTCGCCCTTTCAATTTCCATCCCCGTCTTTTCACCAGGATTTAAATATGCTCCAGCCCTCTCATGAAAACAAACAAATCCTCTGCTAGTCTTATGTTCAACCTACCCACTGCTCTCTTGCTCTTTTTTGCTTCAGCCAGTACAAGTTATAGTATGAATCTTTTCAGACAAGAAGAGAATAGTACAGAGTTCACCTGTGTACCCTATTCACCCAGATTCAAGATTTTGTCATATTTCCAGCTAGATAGCTTGAAAGAGTGGTTGATGTTTACATCACACTCCATCTGTAATCCCTGAGGTCTGGGTCTCTTTCTCTCACCCACCCCAGTGAAATCTCTCTCTTAACTATTTCCATTGATCTGATGGTTGAGTCTAGCAAACACTTTTCAGTTTGTAGCTTCCTGCTGATCACTCTGCCCTTTGGTTTTTCTTCCTTGCTTGCTTACATGTTCTGCTTTCTCCTGTCCCTTAAGTATCCCACTGGGTTTCTTGTTTTGTGTTATAAACGGTGCAGGGAGGGGGGTGTTTTGTGCCCCTGATTTGTTTTCAACAAAATAACCTTTTTTTGGTAGTTGATTTATAATATTATGCTAGTTGCAGATGTATATATATATATAACTGAATCATTTTGATGATTATATATGTGTGTGTGTGTGTGTGTGTATATATATATATATATATATATATATATGGCTCAGATGGTAAAAGATCTTAAAGGTGGTAAAGATCTTAAGGACATGGGAATACCAGATCACCTGACCTGCCTCCTGAGAAACCTATATACAGGTCAGGAAGCAACAGTTAGAACTGGACATGGAACAACAGACTGGTTCCAAATTGGGAAAGGAGTACGTCAAGGCTGTATATTGTCACCTGCTTATTTAACTTATATGCAGAGTACATCATGCGAAACCCTGGGCTGGATGAAGCACAAGCTGGAGTCAAGATTGCTGGGAGAAATATCAATAACCTCAGATATGCAGATGACACCACCCTATGGCAGAAAGTGAGGAAGAACTAAAGAACCTCTTGATGAAAGTGAAAGAGGAGAGTGAAAAAGTTGGCTTAAAACTCAACATTCAGAAAACTAAGATCATGGCATCTGGTCCCATCCCTTCATGGCAAATAGATGGGGAAACAGTGAGAGACTTTATTTTCTGGGGGCTCCAAAATCACTGCAGATGGTGATTGCAGCCATGAAATTAAGACACTTGCTCCTTGGAAGAAAAGTTATGGCCAACCTAGACAGCATATTAAAAAACAGAGACATTACTTTGCTGACAAAGGTCTGTCTAGTCAAAGCTATGGTTTTTCCAGTAGTCAGGTATGGATGTGAGAGTTGGATTATAAAGAAAGGTGAGTGCTGAAGAACTGATGCTTTTGAACTGTGGTGTTGGAGAAGACTCTTGAGAGTCCCTGGGACAGAAAGGAGATCCAACCAGTCCATCCTAAAGAAAATCAGTCCTGAATATTCATTGAAAAGATTGATGCTGAAGCTGAAACTCCAATACTTTGGCCACCTGATGAGAAGAACTGACTCATTTGAAAAGATCCTGAGGCTGGGAAAGACTGAAGGTGGGAGGAGAAGGGGATGACAGAGGACGAGATGGTTGGATGGCATGGACATGAGCTTGAGCAAGCTCTGGGAGTTGGTGAAGGACAGGGAAGCCTGGTGTGCTGCAGTCCATGGGGTCACAAACAGTCAGACATGACTGAGTGACTAAACAACAACAACAATATTCTACAACATGGGAAAAAAGAATATGCATATATATTCTTTTTCAAATTATTTTCCCTTATAAGTTTTTATAAGATATTGAGTATAGTTCTCCATGCCATACAGTAGGTCCTTGTTGTTCATCTGTTTTATACATAGTAATGTGTATATGTTAATCCCAAACTCCTAATTTATCCCTGCCCCCAATCTTTTTGGTTTTTGAAAACACATTTTTTTAAAAATTTTTCCATGGTGGTTGGTGGTGGTTTAGTCACTAAGTCATGTCTGACTCTTGTGACCCCATGGACTGTATCCTGCCAGGTTCCTCTGTCCATGGGATTGCCCAGGCAAGAATACTGGAGTGGGTTGCCATTCCTTTCTCCAGGGTATCTTCCCACCTCAGGAACTGAACCCGGGCCTCCTGCATTGCAGGCAGATTCTTTACCAATAACTATGGCTTTATTTGGGCATGTAACTAATATTTTGAAAAGCTTAAATTAAAAATTTCATAGAATTTTTGTGTTGTGTTATTTCAGAGATAGCAAAATGCAACCATTCTCTTTCACTCTTATGTAAAGAAATCGGAGTCCACAGTGATGGAGAGATCCCAGGGTAACATACGTAATAGCGGTGCTGTTGGAACCTATCTTTAGCTTCTTCTTTCTCACTCTTCACTTGAGCCTTTCCTGACAAACATCCCAAAATTGTTTTTAAAACCTCTTTCCCTTGTTTCTAGAGCTCATATCCCCCTGAATTGCACTTGCCTGGCCAATTATTAGCATTCTCTAATTTCTTAAGGTCAGGGACCCTATTTTTATTGATGTATTCCCAGAACCCAGCTTAGTTCTGAGTTCAAAGTAGGGCCCAATAAAAATGTGTGGCATGAATGTTCTCCAACCCTTGAACACCAATGTCAGTATAACAGGCCGGTGACCACCCCCACATCATTTCCCTCATTCTTGTTTACAGATGGCCCCAGCTTGGCTATGAGGAGGAGCAAACAGAAACAACCCCCAATTATCCTTGCTAATTGGGGCATGAATAGGGAAAATTCCAGAGAGTTTCCTAAAGCCTGATTTAAGTCCAGAATTGCAAAGCCTCTGAAAATAGTAAAAGCCATGCATGCCAGAAGTGTGGATTTGTGATCCAGACATTTCTGCTGTCCCTGTTCGCTCAGTTATGCTAAGACCTGCAGGCAGGGAGGAAGAGGAGGCAGTGAAGACAGATTTTCCACAAACCCCCAGGAGCTGAATGGTATTATTTCATGGCATGAATTTTGAGACTAAGAGAAGTCCCTTTGAGGCCCATGGACCTGGTCTCAGGTCAGCTGGTCTCTATGAGGCCAGGGGGTGTGGGTCACCATTCCACCAACCTGTTAAATTGCCATATTTTCCCCCCTGCAGATCTCTGCTATCTCCATCTGATGTTAGAGACCCCTGATCATCCTGGTGGATATAAAACTGGGGACCACATGGGAAATTACTGATTCACAACACATAATAAAACTAGTTGTATTTACTGAATACCTAATACATGCCAGGCCCTGAAACAGGCTCTCTGCTCAGTCCTCCAACTAGCCAGCAAAGCGAGCTCACACGCATAGTTGCTTCAGTCATGTCCAACACTCCTTGCAACGCTATGGACTGCAGCCCGCCAGGCTCCTCTGTCCAAGGGATTCTCCAGGGGATCTTCCCGACCCAGGGATCAAACCTGAGTCTCTTACATCTCCTGCATTGGCAGGTGGGTTCTCTACCACTAACACTACCTGGGAAATCCAGCCAGCAAAGCAGCTGTTCCTAATAGCAATGGCACCCCCAACAACCCAAATCATCCTCAACCCTCTATACAGCTGGTGTGCCATTTCTGAAAGCAACTCTCCTTGGCATCATCTTGTTTGACTTTTACAAAATGCCATCATCTCGGCACAGGGCCTTGTTTCCATTTGGTAAAGAGAAAAACTGAGCCCTAGGCAGCATCTCATCTGGGATCACACAGATGATGGAGTCTGATATGCACCTCCCTGCACTGTCTGCATCCCAAGTTTGGGTTCCCTTTGCGAGGCAGCTTCCCAGAGGGTGTTTGTCCCCCAAAGCCACAAGGCTGTGCTGACCCACATGGCTTCCTATATGGAAGAAAGAAGCCTGGGATGATTTTTTTTCTGTTACTGAGGAGCTCTATGCAATGCAAACTCTCAGAGCTTCTGTTTCTTCATCTGCAAACTGGGGCTGGTAATACCTGCCCCGCCTGGCTGCTTTGTGGTGTTTTGAGAGTATCAGAAGAGATGAGGTCAGGGAAAGCATTTCAAAAGAGAGACAAGTGCCCAGGAGTGTCGTTTTATTAGGGACACAGTGTTCTGAGGAACACCGAATTCCTTTGCTTGTAAAGATTTTAAGGTGACCTTTAAAGCAGCCAGCTGGGTTCTTAGTTCACGGTAGTTTAGAACATTTGAATTCAGAGGTTTTGAAAGTGCAGATGAATCCAGAGAGAAATATTTGCAGGCGCAGTTCCCAGAAACGGAGGGGAGAAACCAGAGCTCCCAGCAGGGGTGGGGCTGGGGTTCAGGAAGCAGGCCCCGACCCGCTCTGCCACCAGATTCTCATCCTCGGATAGGGAGACCCTTGCCACTCCGGGGGCTCTTTCCCACTGTGACTTTCCACTTCCTCCTGCGGGGCAGGGGCTTTCTCTGCCCTCCCTCCTGGCCTGGGTGTGGGGAGGAAGCCGGAGGGTCTGTGTGAGGAGTGCCCGCCTGCGGGGAGGGGGCGTGGGAGAGGGGAGAGAGGGACTCTCACTGCCGATAATCTTCCCCCGTATCATTCCACCGTGTTCCCTTTATCTCATGTCATCTGTTATACACAAAGGCCGTAGGAGGAGATATGCCAGTTTCCCTTTGAGAAATGAGGAGACGGAGGGTTGGGTGTAATCTGAGAAGGATCCCACAGCTCTGCAGTGGAGGAGCTGGATTTAGAACACAAGTCACTGTCACAGCCATAGCTTTCTCCCGAGGCACCTTCTGCATGTTCATCTCACGGATGTGCAAACCCAGCGCTGCACGTGGCCTGGCGGGTAACTCGCTGAACATGAAGGCACATGCTCCATGCCCCAAGCCCTGTACTTGCCTCTTCAGTTGTTTCCCTAATTGCGTTATAGTTGATTTACAATGTTGTGTCCATTTCTGCTGTCCAGCACAGTGATTTAGATGTATGTATACATCCATTCTCTTTCATATTCTTTGCCATTGCGCTTCATCGCAGAATGTTGAACACAGCTCCCTACGCAGTAAGTCCCCTACCTGCAAATCTGCAGACTTTCAGAGACCATGACCATGCGTTCACAGGTTCAGTCACGTAAGTCAGTTCTATCTGAGGAGGCACTGTTAGCTTTGGAGACACAGGACCCGAATGTAGAACTGTACATGAAGCTTGCCGCAGCCATTCAGAATGCAGTCCAGGGTTACTGTGTCATCTATGACGAGAAATAAAGGAGCCACCACCCAAACATCACCAGATCGTTTATTTAGGAGGGTAGATAGAATCGACTCCAGCAAGGGACCAGAGCTGCGGCATCAACGTCAGGCGTGAGTGAAACTATAGCTTTTCCTTGGTCTCCTTTTGATGATGATCCTTCAGCTCTGCCATCTCCCACCCCTTCTCCCTCCTCCAGGCTGTAACTCTTCTCGATTTGTTCACTCGATGCCAGCCCCTGGATGCCAGTTGTTGTGCTGTGCTACTGTACTTTTCAAGGTACTGTACTATAAGATTAAAAAAATTTTTTTTATCTATTATTCATTTGAAAAGAATTATAAACCTGTTACAATGCAGTACTACATAGCTGAGTTAGTTGAGTACCTAGGCTAACTTTGTCGGTGTGTGTGTGTGTGTGTGTGTGTTCAGGCAAGAACAGAGGAGTGGGTTGCCATTTCCTACTCCAGGATATCTTCCCGGCCCAGGGATCAAACCCACGGCATCTCCTGCATCTTCTGCATTGGCAGGTGGATTCTTTACCTTGCCATCTGGGAAGCCCCTAACTTTGTTGGCCTTATGAACAAACTGGACTTACATGGGTGTTCTTGATGAGGAACTCATTCATATGTAGGGGATTTATTGTACCTCTTCAGTCTTACCCTCTGGCTCCCCTGTTTTGAATATCTGGCACAGCCACAAAATCCCCAGACACCCCAAATATGCCTGCTTGTCTTTTATGCAAGGTCCCCTCAGTCTGCAACTCCCCTCCAGCCTGCCTCCTACAGCTCACCACATCACTGTACCACATGCCAAGGGACTGTCAACTCCCTACCGTTAAAAGATAAACTGAGGCCTATTAAACAGCACCAAACCAGCAGTGGTTAGGAGTGCTCCAACAATAGCAGGGTAGAGACTTTTACAGGGAAAAGAGGGAAGCAAAACCAGGACTTTTTTTAAAAATTCATTTTATTTTATTTACTTATTTTTGGCTGCACTGGGTCTTCCTTGCTGCCTGCAGGCTTTTCCTAGTTGTAGTCCACAGGCTTCTCTTACTGCAGAGGCTGGGCTCTAGGCATGTGGGCTCAGTGTGATAGTTGTGGCTCAAGGGCTACAGACCACAGACTCAGCAGTTGGGGATCACCGGCTTAGTTGCTCCATAGTATGTGGAATCTTTCTGGAGGGAACCCATGTCCTCTGCATTGGCAGGCAGATTCCTAACCACGGGACCACCCGGGAAGTCCAGCAAGGACATCATTGATTGGTTATAGCTTAAAGTCCAGTTCTCTCTGATTAGCTGTCCTTGGGTTTTGATTTTGTAACCTTGAAGCCTCTACAAGCTTAGATTTTGGCTTGCTTATGTAGGCGACCATGACATTAGAGCCACTTAGGTCTAATAGCCTCAGGGGTTAATTAATTTAACATGACTCATCTTTTAAGACATAGCTCAAGTGTTGCTACCTCCTTGATGCCTTTCTTTATCCCAACCACCCATCCAAAGGTGGCATTAATCTTCCTCCTTCGAGCTCCCCCTGTGACGTGTACAGATTTCCACCACAGTATGAATAATATTTTATTGTCCTTTTTTTTTTTTACAGGTCTATCCCCCCACCCATCAGATTACAAGCTCTTTAGAACAGGGACCACCTATTCATTTTGGACATTTCACAACTTTTCATAGTGCCTGGGACTTAGTAAATGCTATTTTAATTTTAAAACAGGTGTTAGTGCACAAATACTATACTAATATGTTGCCATTGTAAACATTCTAAGCAATAAAGATCATGAGCAATAAAAATCATGAGAGTCCTCCTTGACCCCAGTTCAATCTCTCTGCTCTTCCCAGAATAATCAATGTATTAGTGCATCAGGCCTTTTTCTATGCCCTTACATATCTGCAAACATGGAGAAACATACACAATTTTGAGAAGGTAAATAAAAATAAGATTATACTAGCAATTATTTTACAACTTTTTTTTTTTCCATTTAAAAACATATTCCAGGGCTTCCCTCATGGTCCATTGGTTAAGAATCTGCCTGCCAATGCAGGGGACGTTAGTTCAATCCCTGGTCCAGGAAGGTTCCATGTGCCACAGAGCAACTAACCACGGTACCGCACCACAGATACGGAGCCTTCATGCTAGAGCCCATGCTCTGCAACAAGAGAAGCCACTGCAGTGAGGACCCTGCTCCCCACGCAACCAGAGAGTAGTCCCTGATCCCAACAACTAGAGAAAGCCCACACATAGCCAAAAGTAACTTAAAAATAAATAAAATTATAAAAATAAATAAGGAAAAATATATTCCAGTCGTCTTAATAACTCGGTATGTATTAATCTATCCATTCTGTTTTAACTGCCAGTATTTTGCAATATAATTGTACCACACTTGAATTAGCTAATTCTTTATTAGTGGACATTTATATGTTTTCCAATATTTACTACAATGAATATCCCAGGACTTACCTCTCAGAGTACATGATTGAGTATTTCTCTATGTCAGTAGCTCTCAACCAAACTATATAGGGCTCACCTGGGGAGTTTTTAAAAAATGAATATAGTTGCAAACATCCTCAACAAAATATTAGCAGATCAAATCAAACAATGTATTAAAAAACTGGTTGAACATTCTAAAATCAACTAATATAATCATATCAATATAAGCAGGAAAAGCATTTGGCAAAATCCGACACCCATTCATGATAAAAAGTTTCAGAAAAGTAGGTATAGAAGGAAGCCTCTTCAACTTGACAAGGAATATCTGCCATATTGTAAATCAACTATTCTATTTTTTAAATTTAATAAAAAAGAATATAAAAAAGAATAAAAAAGAAGCCCCAAAATTTGGGCTTCTCAGTTGGCAAAGAATCTGCCTGCCAATGCAGGAGATGCAGGTTTGACCCCTGGGTTAGGAAGATGCCCTGGAGAAGGGAATGGCAACCTGATCCACTATTCTTGCCTGGAGAATTCCATGGATAGAGGAGGCTGACAGGCTACAGTCCATGGAGTCACAAAGTCAGACATGACTGAGCACGCACACAACAAAAATCTATAGCCGATATCATACCTGATGGTGAGAAACCAGATGCTTTCTCTCCATGACCAAGAACAGGGCAAGGTTGTGCCCTATCACCCCTCCTTTCAACATTGTCCTGGAAGTCCTGGAATCAACCAAAAAACTCCTAAAACTGATAAAATGACCATAGCAAGCATGCAGGACATAAAGTTAATTGCTTTCCTATATACCTGCTAATGAGCAATTGGAATTTAAAATAAAAAACACAACACCGTCTACATTAGGTTCCTCAAAATAGAAATACTTAGTGATAAATCAAACAAAATTTCTATAAGGTCTATACAAGGAAAACTATGAAACACTGATGATAGAAGTAAAAGAACTAAATAAATGGACACATATTCCATATTTATGAATAGGAAGACTCAAATATGTTACAAAGTCAGTTCTTCCCAGCTCAATCTATAGGTTCAGTGGAATTGAAATCAGAATCTCAGCAAGTGATTTGTGGTTTGTTGTTCAGTGCCTCAGTCTTGTCTAACTCTTTTGTGACCCCATGGACTGCAGCCCCTCAGGGTCCTCTGTCCAAGGGTTTCTCCAGGCAGGAATACTGGAGTGGGTAGCCAGCCACTCCCTTCTCCAGGAGATCTTCCCAACCCAGGCATCATACTCAGGACTCCTGCATTAGCAAGTGGATTCTTTACTACTGAGCCATCAGGAAAGCCCTCAATGAACAATGCTAAAGTTATTACTAACAGGCTAAAGACTGAGAATATCTAACACAGCACTGAGGAAGAATGAAATAGGAGGACTGATACTACTTGATTTTAAGGCTCAGCTACAGTAATCAAGACAGTGTGGTACTGGTGAAAGAACAGACAAATAGATCAATGGAATGGAACAGCGAGTCCAGATAGAGACCACACAAATATGGTCAACCGCTGTCGAATGAAGAGCAAAGCAAGTTCAATGGGGGAAGGATAGTCTTTTGAGCAAATGATCGTGGGCTAACTAGATATCCACATGCAAAGCAGTGATACATAGACTTTACGTCTTTCACAAAAATTAACTCAAAATGGAACTTAGACTTATAAAACACAGAACTATAAAACTTCTAGAAGATAATAGAAGAGAAAATGTAAATGATCTTGCATTTGGCAATAGCTTTTTAAATACAACACCAAAAGCACAATCCATGAAAGAAAAATCTGGTAAGTTGGGCTTCATTAAATTTTTTAAAATTTCTCTGCAAATGACAGTATTGAGGGAATGAAAAGACAAGCAGAGACTGAGAGAAAATCTCAGCAAAACGCATATCTGATAAAGGACTGTCAACAAAATACACAAAGAACGCTTAAAACTTAACAATGAGAAAACAACTTAATTTTAAAATGGTCCAAAATTTTGAATGGACAGCTTGCCAGTGAAGACATACATATGGCACATAAACATGAATAACTGCTCAACATTAGATGTTGTCAGTGGCTTGCAAATTAAAACAAGATACTCCTTGTAGGAGACCTATTAGGATGGCTTAAATCCAAAGCAATGGCAACAGCAGATGCTTGTAAGAATGGGAGTACCACAGAAACTTTTGTTCATTGCTGATGGAAAGGCAAAATGGTGCAGCCATCTTGGAAGACAACTTGGCAGTTTCTCACAAAGCTAAACATAAGCACGCCTTATGATCCAGAAATCATCAGGCTCCAAATATTTACCCAAATGAGTTGAAAACTTATGTCCACACAAGAACTGCACATGAATATTTATAGCCGCTTTAAACTTGGAAGCAACCAAGATGTCCTTCAATAGGTGAATGGTGTGGCATATCCATATAATGGAATATAACACAGCCATAAAAAGAAAGGTGTTATCAAGACTTGAAAATCCACGGAGGAAGCTTAAGTGCTAAGTGACAGAAGAAACCAATCTGAAAAGTCGATACATCGTCTGATTCCAGCGTTATGGCATTGTCACCACCACCGACATCATCATTGTGTGTGCATCTCCCCACCATGTCCAGAAAGTACCTTCATACCAGGGGTCTGAAGTGACCCTCGCCACAAGGGCCTCACAGAGCAGGTGGGGCAGAGGTCCTGATCACAGGGCGCAGATGGGGAAGCTGTGCTTGGGAGCTTGCCCTGCCTGAGTCACACAGCTGGAAACAGCATCACATCTTTTCATCCTAAAGCTTATACCTTAGTTCCTCCAGTCCAGCCTCCTGGGCCTTGATGGACCTTGGAACACAGTGCTGGGGGTGGGGCAGGGGGATGGGGTGTGTAACTATGGGACTTGATGTGTCACTGTGGAGAGGAGTGTGGAAGAGGGGGTTCTGACAAGTTCATTCAGTGGCCCTTGCTCTTTCTGGGCTCTGGACCAGCTCTTTCCTCCCTCAGTCCCTCCCCGTATCTTTCTCTGTTGCAGGCATTGACACTCACAGCACGCAGAGCGCTGGCAGCCAAGTGCTTATTATTTATTCATTGGAAGTACATCAGCTGGTCCCTCCTCCATCTGCCTGGAGGAAGCAGGTCAAAAGGTGCCAATTAATGCCCTATATATCCCAGGGCTGGATTCACTGGCCACAGAGATGCCCACTTGCAGAAAGCAAAAAGAGGACATTTTTTTTTAGATAGAAGAGTGGCCCTGAAATATCCATAGATGAATGCAACAGAGATTTGCTGAGGAGTGGGTACAGAGGGGTGGGAAATGAGAAAGAAGTGAGTGAATCTCTAGCTTCTGGTCACCATGACAATGATGGCATCTTAAAAGAAGCATAACTGATCATTGTAAGTAGAAGGGGTTTTTGTTTGTCTGTCTTGTTTTAATGTCTTCCCTAATGCTGAAATAAATGAAAGGAAAGGTGAGTCTACACCTCATCTAGGCATAGAGTGTTGGGGACAATGTGGATCTGAGCCTGGAAGTCCCTTATTTAGTCACCCTGACTCAGAACATCCTTTAGCTTGTTGGTGGGAACCATAAGAACCCATGCTTCAAGTGACTATGGTCAGGGGACAGGCAATGGCTTTTTTCAGAAGAACCGATAGGGCTTACCCTCCAGCAAGGAAGATGGGTACTGTTCACAGTAATGAACAGTACAGCAGCTCTGAGAGACCTGTAGCAGGCTGAGTGATGACCCCCTAAGAATGTCCATGCCCCAATCCCTGGAATTTATTAATATGTTAGCTTGGCAAAAAGTACTAAGCAGGTGTAAGTTCAGAATCTTAAAACTGGAGAGATTATCATCGTCCTGGTGACCCAATATAATTGTAGGATCATTTTAAGAGGAAGTAGAAGGGTATGTGTTAGAGAAGATGAATGCAGGTAGACCCGGGTTCAATCCCTGGGTCTGATCCTGGGATCAGGATGGAATGACAACCCACTCCAGTATTCTTGCCTGGGAAATCCCATGGACAGAGGAGCCTGGTTGGCTAGAGTCCATGGTGTTGCAAAGAGCTGGACACAACTGAGTAACTAGCATTTTCACTTTCACAGGAGGATAAGATGTAACAATGGAAATGGAGGAAAATACAGAAATATGACAACAGAAGCAGGGACCACAAGCCAAGGTATGCAAACAACTTCTAGAAACTGGAAAAGGCAAGAAAAACAGACTCTTTCCTAGAGTCTCCAGAAGGAGGCAGCTCTTACAACACCTTGATTTTAGACTTCCAACCTCCAGAACGATAAAAGGATAAATGTGTGACGACTTAAGCCACTAAGCTTGAGGTCATTTGCTACAGCAGAATTGGGGAAATCATGAAGGACTGATCAATAAGGGCAGCAACCATTGTTATAAAAGCAAAAGGGCCAGAAAGCAAGGGCCCATCAGTGAATGAACAGATTCTTCAAACCTCTGTGCGCCTGGCATCTGAAAACAGGGCAAGCCCCTTGGAATGGGTAAGGTATATTAGATCAGGGAAAGAAGGACGCCCAAGAGTAGAGAAAGGGGCTGGCCCTCAAGAGAAGCAGGCAGTGTTGAGAGGCACTGCAGCACAGGGCCCACCTTCCTTTTCCACATAATCGCCGGGATTGGAGGGGGAGGAGGCGGGGAAGGGAAACATGAACTTCAGGTTTTTGACAGCATCAGCCATGGTCAGGAGTGCCAAGTATTATAACTTTCCTAGCTCATGCAAACAATTGGAGAAGGAAAACAGAACACGTAAGGAGGTAACTGTGGTCAGTACTCACCAGCAAATGCAATCAATGATCTACTTTGTAAAGTCAGTTACATTCTTGATTTTAATGTGATTTGAAACTGTCTATGCACATATATGCATCTGCCTCGTATCTCTGGAATCTCTCTTCCACATGCACAGGTCTCTCCTGGTTCAGGCCATCACTATCTGCCATCTGGGTTACCATAACAACCTCTAACTGACCCTCCTGCCTCCTCTCTTTCTGCTTTCAAATCCAGCCTCTGCATGCTTTCCACAACGCCAATCATACTCTATCACCTCCTGAATAAAGCTGTTACATGGCTTCCCATTGCCCTTAGGATAAAAGCCCAAATCCTTCACTTCTCAAGACTAAAAGCTAGTGGGTTCAGGTAGGACTTGCCAGCATGGTATCAGGGCACAGAGCCTGGTAGACACCTAATGGGTATCAATAGGGGGCTTCTCCAGTGGCTCAGTGGTAAAGGTTAAGAATCCACCTGCAAGGCAGGAGCTGCAAGAGATGCAGGTTCAATCGCTAGGTTGGGAGGATACCCTGGAGGAGAGCATGGCAACCCACTCCAGTATTCTTGCCTGGAGAATCCATGGACAGAGAAGCCTGGCAAACTACAGTCCATAGGGTTGCAAAGAGTTGGACACGACTGAAGTGACTTAGCACATACACACACGTATCAATAGGGGGCCTTGTAAGAACTTCAGTGACTCATCTTTTTTACTTCCTTTTTCAGACTACTCCAGCCATACTATGTCTCTCAATTCCTTAAGAGATCTATTTCTCCTCCAGGTCTTTGTATACACCCTTCCCCATTTCCTGGGTCTCCCATCCTTCCTCCCTTGTGTTGCAATGTCCTACTCATTCTTGGGGCACACTCTTGGGGATTTAGTTTAAACATCCCCTATTCTCGGAGACCTGCCCTGCTCTCTAGGCTAAGTCCTTGTAGTACAGATTCTTGCAGTATCTTGAGCTTCCTCTCACATGACACTAATTATACTTTACTTGTTTGATGATCATAGACTTTATGCTTAATGATAGGTCTTCTCAACCTCATCACTGTTGACATTTTTAGCCTGATAATTCTTTGTTGTGGGTGCTCCCTATGTATTATAGGATGTTGATAGCAACCCCCTCCCAAATCATGATAATCAAAAATGTCTGCAGACACTGCCAAATATCCCCTGGTGGGAGGGAAATTGCCTCACTTCGAGAGCCTCTGCTCTATGAAAGTAGGGTCTACGACTTTCTTGATGACTTAGGCACTTCTGATGTTTAGCAAAGTACCTGGGCCGTAGCAAGCACTAAGAGGTACCTTAAAAACGGGACTTCCTACTATTGGTGGGGCAAGTGGCCGGGTTGCGCATGTCTGGATCTGCACTCGCTCCCTGCATTGTCTGTTTCTGGATCACCCTTATCATCCACTCCATGCGGGGAAATATCAGGACACGGCAGCGATGACTTCCTTGAGTCATGGTGGATCTGCTGCCATAGAAGTTTTAGGCTCGGGACACTCACAGTGTCGCTGTCTTCGCAATGCTGATACTGTCAGCTGCCCCGACTTCAACTGTTCTGACTCTTGCCATTCCTCTTTGCAACTGCGCAGAGTCACACATTAAAAGGGAATGTTGGAGATGGCTGTAACCATCCTACTACCTTCTCCCATGCCTGGATCAAAACAAGTGCTCCATAAATATTTATGGAGTGAATGAATAATGCTTCTGAAAACCACCTCTTACTAAATGCCTACAAATATGCTCATCCAAAGTGTCTGCTGCAACGGCAGTGGGAGAAGTTGCCACTGCCCCATTTTCCAAGAGCCTTTGTTCTTTCGTGGGCATCAAAACTGTTTTTAATGCAGTAGCTGGAGCCAAAAAAAAAAAAAAAATCAAAAACACCACACATGTTCCTTTCAATACTTTGTCCCCTCTTTTCAATTTAACTGTTTTATCTTCACTGCATGAAGATTTCAAATGAGGCTTGAAAACTGGGAAGACCCATAAAAGCAGAATTGCTACCGTTTCATGTGGAGTAATAAGTTATTCAAGGTTTAAAACAAAAAGAACCTGACCGCCTCCCTGGTCCTGATGTTCCCTAGATATAACTATCTTTAAATGGGTTCACTGTAGCAAAATTGCATTTGAAAGAAACAAAGAGAAACATAAGATCAAGAATTCTTTTGAGAGGCTCTCTGAGACAGTTCCATGGCTAGGAGTCTCTTATTCCTAAGGGCAGCAAACCTCAGTTACACCATTGAAACAGTGGGACAGGAAGAAGCGCTCAGGTTTCAGGCCTTTTTTTTTTTTTTTTTTTTTGCTGTGGCTGAAGATCATCAGAATTAAAAAAGAAAAATTATTCAGAATAAAATAAAAGTGCACCTGCCCCATCTGCCTGACTAATCACTCTATGATACAAGGGCCACAGGGGTCCCTCTAAAAGATCCAGCTTGGTTCCTGGAACACCACTCTCTTCTGGTTTTCCTTCTACCATTTTGGTTTTCCTTTCTCTGTGTCCACTGAAGGCTGACCTTCCTCATTCTATCCTCCCATGGAGCTCCTCAAGGCTTCAGCCTAAGTCCTCTCAGTACTGACTCCATGTGATCTCCCCTGACAACCTCAAACATATTTACAGGTTTAATTCCCACCTATGACCAGGATATTCACTTCTCTAGCCCAGGTATCTCCTCTGACTTCCAGATGCATTCATTCGGTTGCTTCCTTGATGTCTTAAATGCCATTTCAGTGGCATTTCAAACTCAGTTCAAAATGAACACATGATCTTTACTTTTTTGCACTGTCACTTGTGTTGGCCAATGGCCCTGCCAACTGTCTGGCTGCACAAGCCAGATTCAACTGTCCTCTCTAACACAGTCCTCCTCCTCCAGCCCCATGTCTATCACTGAGTTTTCCTTCCATCTCTGTCATTACTACTTAGGAACAAGTGACCACAACATTACCTCGATTATTACAACAGCCTTTCAACAGATTTCCGTGGACCTTTCGGTTCTTCCAAGTAATTCCAGTCAATTGAATTGCAGATCTAATTAGCTCCCCACTCCCAACAACCTTAAAAAGTCAATGGCTTTTCCCAGGAGTCCCAAACTCTCCAGAAGATAAAGATCACCTGGAAAATCTTTGAAAACAGTTTTCAGGGGCCCAATACAGATCTATTGAGTTAGAATTTCCAGAAGAGATGTCTAGTAATCTGGTTACTAAACAACAATTTCAATGATTCTTGTCCATTGGGAAAAAATTTTAATTCCCCACAGAAGCTGTAAAGTGTCTCCGTTTTACGAACGCTCTCTTCTTCCCTTCTTTAGTACCACCTTTGACATCTACCTGCAAGCCTTCAAAACGGGACACATTTATTCCTTCTTGGGGCTGGGGGTGGAAGGAGAAGTCAGCACCCGGGATACAACTGAACCAGACTTCTCTGGGTTTCTAGAACTCTCCAGAGAGCTTGTCCTTCTGCCCTCACTCTCCCGTACTCCTGTATGAGATACAGAGCTGACCAATGCAGAGATGCCCTTCCCACCAACTAGGGCTGTATCTTTTTCCCTATTGCTCCCTCCTCAGCTCGACCACCCTTTCTTTTTGGCTCAGAGAGTTCAGTTCAGATGCCTCTCTCCTTGCCTTCCTGGTCGAGGGGCCAGAGTGACTTTTAAGAGAGCTCTGTAGAGCTTTCTTCCCTTTGGGGTACTGGCTGGGTGAGGAAATACCTTAAGAGACCACCCCTCTGTTGGGATATGAAAGTGAAAGTGTTAGTAACTCTTTTCGACCCCATGAAATGTAGCCCACCGGGCTCCTCTGTCCATGGAATTTTCCAGGCAAGAATACTGTAGTGGGAAGCCATTCCCTTCTCCAGGGGACCTTCCAACCCAGGGATTGAATGCGGGTCTCCTGCATTGCAGGCAGATTCTTTACCATCTGAGCCACCAGGCAGGTGGTTGGGATGGAGCCCAAGGAAATGGCTTCCCCCAGTGAAAAGAGGATGATAAGATGGGACTGGTCCTGGGGTCAGAAGGATTTATGCAAGAAGAAGACAACCTGTACTGCCTTTAAGATTTGGTGAGATTCTGGCATCTTTGTACCTTGCCTGTCTTCAGTCCTTCTAATGTCTAGCATAGTGTATAATGTGGGAATAAGCCTGGGATTCAGACCACCTGGGTTTGACTCTCAGCTCAGCCACTTACTAGCAGGGTGATGTCACACAAGTTACTTAACTCTTCTACACCTCCATTTGCTTATCTGTAAAATGGGGATATCGGTGCATATACCACAGAGTTGCTGTGAAGAGTAATTGTGTTATGCTCAGAACATGTGAAACAGTGACTAGCCCAGATGAAGAGCTAAGATTTCATTATTTCTGTTATTGCACCTGTATTCCCATGACTAGCAATAATTATCAAGGGCATCAACAGAAGAGACGCCGGGGTCCACTGAGACTCCACCGTGTCTACCTTGTCTAGGGGCAAAGAGTGTGCGGAGCAGAGAACATGGCCAGGGGACTAGTCTGAGGAGATTAGTCAGAGAAAGATGAGACCCTGGAGTGGCCAGGAGGAAGAGGAGACCCAGGTTAAGCAGAAGTCTGGGGGTCAGTGAAGGTCTCTGAGATAAAGGGGTTCAGAGTGCGAGCCTTAGAATCTTTCAGACCTGCACTCAAATGCCTGAAGGGATATGGATGGACTGTGCCTCAGGTTTTTGTTTTTTTTTAAATATATAATGGAAATAATATTAGTATATACTAAATACTGTGGAAATAAAGACCACCCAGATTGGAACATACGGAGGCCGTTATTCAGTTTTCTATAACAAGGGCCAGCCACCATCAGTTGGGCTTTTTAAAGAATCAAATGCAGGCAGGGGAGTTAGAAGGTCTGTCAGGGGTAGAAGAGAAGGCTTCAGGTGAGCGCTGACTGGAGGCTGTTGGCCCCGGGAAGCTGGAGGCAGGCTAAGGAAGCAGACCCTCTTCTGTGATTGGTTAGGGAGGAACATTTGCCTTTCTCTGATTGGATCAGAGTTGGAGGTGGCGACAATTATGGAAGCTGTCAGTTACTAAGTTCTAACTATTTCGGGCTCTTTTGCTACTGGGGTTGTGGTTTGGCCTCTGGGGCTGGTTGCTGTAGAGTTCTATCTTCAGATAGGGTCAAGTGATTGTTTGTTTATTCAGCCTCTCAATATTAACTTCTGTTTATAATTATCAACGACCAATTCTACTCAAATGACTAAAGTGCTTAGCAGAATGCTTGGCACATTAGTGTTTAAGCAATCTTGGGAAAAGGAAAACATGGTGAAATGAGTTATTGAGAACATACAGCTACGAACCACATAAATCAAACATTGTGAAATCAAGCTTAGTGTGTTTCACATTGGAGAGGTGGATGGGCTGGACAAAATGCTTTTCTAGCTCTAAGATTCAAGGATGCCAAAGGGAACATGTGTGCCTCATTGCATGAGCATTTATTTGATTGTCAGCATTTCCCAGTGGAGAAAAGCCTATTCATGTCTGCACTCACCCCCTCCAACAGCACCCAGCTCCTAGCAGACACTCAGGGAGCATCACCGCCACACTTAAACCTTGACCAGCTTGGGCTGTGCTCTGTCTCATCTTTTTACTTGCAGAAGGAAGCTTGGTCCTGCCAAGAACAACCTAAATGACACTGGACAAGTCATGGCTCCATTTGAGTTTCCTTCTCTGTGATGTGGGAATAGTGATTCCTGCTCACTCAACTCCACGGGGTTTGTAATGAGGATGCAGTGAATCAGTGTGCCTGAGAGCACTTTGTACACTGTCAGGAGGGGCTGGATTATTAATGTGTATTCCTTGTCCTTCTCTGTGCTCTCTTAGACTAAATTCCCAGCGTGCTACCTCTTTGACCAGGAAGTGAGGCTCTAGAAAGAGAGGATCAGGGAAGGCCAATTCTGAGAATGACATGAAAGACATCAATGAGGTTGAGGTCGTGGGTGTGATCGGCTCAGGGGCCAGTTAACTCCCCCACAAACGGGACTTCAGTCATAAACAAACATGGTAGAAACCCAGGAAACTTAGCGACGGGCAGGGCCTCACTTTCAAGTCCTCCAAGCCAGCCCCCAGCCAGGGCAGAGCCATGTATCCAGGCATCCCGACAGGTGGCCCCAGGCTACCCTGGGAGCACCTCTCCTGATGGGGAGCCCCAGCCCCTTCTCTTTCAGGGGTGTTCTGGTTATCTAAAAACTCCTCCTTAGGGCGTAGTCAAGACTGTTTCTCTGTTAGGCCATGCTCGGGCCACCGTGTCTGGAGTGGCCCAGGCTGAGTACACATTCCTCACTGCATGGCAGTCCTTCCAGTGTTTCTGAACAATTGTCCTTATCTTTAACATCAGCTGAAGAGGAATGCTTACATGGCACCAGCCTGGAGCTGCTGCATGTGGGAAGGTTGCCCAGGCCCGGCCAGGTTCCCCATGGAGGGAATCTGGTTTAAGCTCAAAGCTCATCTGGTCTAGAACAGTTACACTTCCTGACCCAAAGCAAAGGAACAATCATACATTGAGAGGGAGCCATTATCCTACCATGAGCAGAAATCAAGAGCTTTATGCAAAGGGCATAGAAAGAAGTAAATCTCCTTAGAACATAGATCATATTTGCCACAAAAAGTGAACTCTAATCAGTAACAAATGCAACACTTTTCAACATTTTAGTAATAAGCACTCTGTTACAGGGAAACAGCTCCTCAGAGCATGCTAGTGGGGGCAAGAATAGGGCAGAATAGGCCCATGAAGAGATGTTCAACATTGCTAATTAATAGAGAAATGCAAATCAAAACTGCAATGAGATATCACCTCACACAAGTCAGAATGGGCATCATCAAAAAATCTACAAACAATAAATGCTGAAGAGGGTGTGGAGAAAAGGGAACCCTCCTACACTGCTGGTGGAAATGTAAATTGGCACCATCACTATGGAGAACAGTATGAGAGTTTCTTAGAAAAATTAAAAATACTGGAGAAAACCATAATTCAAAAAGATCCATGTACCCCATGTTCATTGCAGTGCTATTAACAATAGCCAGAACATGGAAGCAGCCTAACTGCCCATTGAAGGAGGAATGGATGAAGAAGATGTGGTGTGTGTGTGTATATATAAATTTATATATATATATATAAATTATGGGAGTGGGGTGGTTTTTGTGAAAGGGAAGAGTGATGGCAGAGAAACGTGTAGATTAAAAGAGACTTAGAAACATATCACTCAAACACAGTGAGTAGACCTTGCTTGGATCCTCATTTACCCCAGTGGTAAAAAATTAACATCTATTACATTCTGAGACAAATGAAAGTGTGATATTTCATTTGATATCAAGGAACCTTGAAGTTTCTTCAGGTGACATTAGTACTGTGGTTTTATTTTTTTATTCTTTTGAAAATTTTATTAAAGTATAATTGATTTACAATGTATTAATTTCTGCTATACAGCAAGAAATATATATATACATATGTATCAGTTATACATATATATTCTTTTTCACATTCTTTTCCACTATGATTTTTAACCCAGGATATTGAACATAGTTCCTTGTGTTATGCAGCAGGATCTTGTTGTTATCCATCCTATATATAATAGTTTGCATCTGTTAATCCCAAAGTCCCAATCCTTCCCTCCCCCACCACCCTTCTCTTTGGCAACGACATGTTCTCTATCTGTGAGTTTGTTTCTTACATGTGTTCATTTATGTTGTATTTTAGGTTTCACATATAAGAGATATCATATAGTATTTATCTTTCTCTTTCTGACTCACTTCACTTAGTATGGTAATCTCTAGGTCCATCCATGTTACTGTGAATGGCAGTATTTCATTTTTTATGGCCAAGTAATATCCATTTTAATCTGTACCAATCTTCTTTATCCATTCCTCTGTTGATGGATATACGTTGTTTCCATGTCTTGTAAATGGTGCTGCTATGAACACAAGGGAGCATGTATCTTTTCCAATCATAGTTTTGTCTGGGTACGTGCCCAGGAGTGGAATTTCCGGATCATATGGCAACTCTATTTTTACGCTTTGGAGTAACCTCCATACCATTTTCCATGGTTTTATTATTTTTTTATAATATCCTTATCTTTTAGGGGTATATCCTGAAATATTTATGGATTAAATTACATAATGCCTGGAATTTGCTTCAAAATGATGTGAGAAAGGGGAACTTGATGCGGATACAGGCTGTGAATGCAGCCGTGTGGAGTAGCTGGACCTCTCTCAAAAGTGCAATGGTGGAAGGCGCCAGGCCTTCCCAAGGCTCGGGAGGCCTCCGTCTCCTCCTCAGAGGGAGCCACGGGCCGGTCCCCGCACCGGATGGAGTGAGCCATCCTTCTCAGGAGCGCCCTTCTCGGGGGGCCTTCCCTGGAACCCCTCCCTCTCCCAGGAGGGGCTCAGGCCTCATGCCTGGGAGCCCCACGCACCCTCATCTGCCAGCCCACCCTCCGGAGCAGAGGTCAGGGCAGACTCCCCTGTAAGCGCACCTCCACGGCCCTTAGGATGCAATCCAGACCCCAGGGGGGCGCCCCGAGGCCCTGGGCGCTTTGGCGTCGCCTGCCTGCACGCCGCCCCTCCCGCCTCACCTGGCCCCGCTGAGCTCCTGACCCCTGTGCTTCCTCTGAACGGCCACACACGCCGTTCCCTCCACCTGCTCCCACCGCCCGCCCAGCTCACATTGTACCCAGGGTTTGTCCTTCCCATCTTTTGGTTTGGATGTTACCTGTTCTAGGAAGCCTCCTCCCCAGGCAGCCACGAGGCCGGCAGACCCGGATCCGCCTTCGGGGAGGCTCCTGCTGTCATCCAGCCGCTGCGCGGGGCTGGGGAGGGGGCAGGCCCAGCAGGTTCAGCCCCACCAGGGGCCCCGTGACAGGCTACCTTCTCTCCAGAGCCCCCCACCCCGCCAGCCGCGGCTTGCTGAGGCAACATCGCAGTTCAGTTTCTTCCCTGGCCCCATCCTGCCTCCTCACCTTTCTTTCCCAGGAGTTGACGCCATGCAACATCCCACACCCCAAACTCCATCTCAGCATCCTCTTCCCAAGAATCCAGCCTGCCATCCTGCCCCTAGCCCACACCTCTGCTGATCCCAACTCTGGGTAAACATCTCTTCTAGCTCATCAGAGCAACACCCACCCTCATCCCATTCTTTCAGGCCACCCCTCCCTGCAGCATAATTGTCCATGTAAGAGTCTTTAGCCGCTGCTGGATCAGAAGCTCCATCTTGCAGGCTCACCTTGCTGCATTCCAGACCTAATACAATTCTCAGTACTTAACTGACATTCAGTCAACTCACAGAAACCCCAGAGAGGAGGGAATTGGAAATCAGTATGAGAATCCCACTGTTCATGAAATGCATAAATGACTCCCCCCGCCCCCCTGCCTTTTTTGAGATTTTGCACTGTTTGGTCTAGGAAGCCATTGTTAATGAAATGAAAGCATCCACATTTCAGAGCCATGAAAGACTTTAGAGAAGAAGCACCGTTTTTAAAAAATAGATGGATTATTAAGAGAACCATGAAAGATGAGTTATGCAATGGGCGTAGCTATCCTTTGGATCTGTTAATAAAGAACTTTGTCACCTGGGCAAGACACTTCAAGACACCATCCTATAGATAGGTTCAAAGAAAAGTTTTAAAAATACTCATAAAGGCTGAGCAGGGGATGGGAACTGACCTCCCCTGGGATGTGGAGGGCCTGAGGAGTGGTGCAGGTATGCTAAATCTTCTTAATATTCATGGGGCTCTCTGGGGCCATTTTAGACCCATTTTTCAAAAGGAATCTGCAGTCAGAAAGAGGCTGCCTGGATTCTCTTGCTGAGTAGCTGCAGGGTCATCAGAACACAGAGAAAAAACTCCTCTTCTCTCTTTCCCATGCCCTACAAGCAGATGAGCCAAGTCTCCACAGAACAAAATGAGTAATGAGAATATCTGGCGTGTGCTGACTGCTTCATATGCACCAGGCCTGTGCTGTGAGCTCGATGTTGGTTATCTGAGTAAGCAGCCTGCAGGTTGCCAGCAGCAAACCTGGGAGACAAATGTTATCCCCAACCAGACGGCAGAAGCTGAAACTGAGAGACGAAGATGCCCAAAGTTTGTGGGAACATCAAAATCAAGGTTTGAATCCAGGGCTCTTTGACTCCATATCCCATCACCTGAGCCACCAATGACATCACCTCACCAAGAGGGTGCCTGTCATAGGGACCGACCGTGGCCACCCTCCGGGCAAGAGGAGGCCCCCAAGGGCAGAGGGGCAGCCACTTCACTGGGCTTATGCTCTGCTGTGTCGGCAAAGACCCGGTTTATAAAGGCCCAGAGCCCGCATTGTAACTGACTTTCTGAAATGTCCTAAATGTATGAAAAGTTCTGGGACCAGATCCAGCATGGGGGTGGTGGGGCGGAGGGATGGCGGTGAGGGTGGTTTTCATACACCACGAAGCAATTCTCCAAACACCAGCTGGGTGTCCTACGATTTAACCCAATTCTGACTGTTTCAGATTCCAGTCTAAAGGCTGCATCTCCTATGAGACTGCCACCCACTCTCCACCTACTGAAGATGCCAGTGGCAAGCCCAAGCAACCAACTACAGACTGGAACTTTCACAGGCTTGTTTAATCTGCTAGAGTGAACTTTAGATGCCAGTCACAAGTCCAGATTGTTACCTATGCTTCTCATCAACTGGCTATAAACTGGAAGTTGCCACAACCCTGTTTTTGAGTTCTATTAGTTTGGTAGAGCAGTTCATGCATGCGTGTGTGCAAAGTTGCTTCAGTTATATCTGGCTCTTTGTGACCCCAAGGACTGTAGCCCACCAATCTCCTCTGTTCATGGGCAAGAATACCAGAGTGGGTTGCCATGTCCTCTTGCAAGGGATCTTCCTGACCCAGGGATTGAACCCGCCTCTCTTATGTCACCTGCATTAGCAGGCGAGTTCTTTACCATAGCATCACCTGGGAAGCCTAGAGCAGCTCCTAGAACTCAGGAATCCTGTTTACTTACTAGATTACCAATTTATCTCAAAGGATATTAAAGGATACAAATCAATAGTCAGATTAAAAGATAGATAGGGCAAAGTCATGAACAAAGGAGCTTCTGTCCTCATGAAGTTTGGAGCCTGGCATGGGAACTATTGCCATCCTAACTAGATTAAATATTCTGCTCCCTGAACATGTATGTTTTTCCATAGGTTTGCTTTCATTTCTTTCAGGAGTGTTTTATAGTTTTCAGTGTACAAGTCTTATAATAATCTTGTTATATTTATTCCAAAATATTTTCATCTTTTGGATGCTATATAAATGCAATTGCATTGTTAATTTCACTTTCAGACTATTTATTGCTAGTGTATAGAAATGAGACTAATTTTTCATACATTTATTTTCTATCCTGCATATTAGTAAACTTATTTATTGGTTCTAATTTTTTTCTTTTTCCTGCTATTGCTGTGAACTCTTCTGGATGTTCAGCATACGTGATTATGTTATCTGTGAATAAAAATTTTACTTTTTCCTTTTCAACTTGGATGCATTTCATTTCTTTTTCTTGTCTGATTGCCCTGGCTAGAAATTCCAATACAATATTGAATAGAAGTGATGAGATGAGAGCAGACATCCTCGTTTTGTTCCTGAACTTGAAGGAAAGGTATTTAATCTTTCACCATTAAGTATGATGTTAGCCGTGGGCTTTTGGTAATTGCCCTTATCAGGTTGAGAAACTTTCCTTTCTATTCCTATTTTATTGTGTTTTTATCATGAAAGAGTGATGCATTTTGTCAAATGCTTTTTCTCCATATATTGAGATGACGATTTTTTATCTTTTATTCTATTAATATGGTTTATTACACTAGTTGCTTTTGGAATTTGAACCGACCTTATATCCCGGAGAAGGGAATGGCTACCCACTCCTGTATTCTTGCTTGGAGAATTTCATGGAAAGAGGCAGACTTCAGTCCATGGGGTTGCAAAGAGTCAGATACAAGTGAGTGACTTTCACCTCACTACATCCTGGGATAAATTAATTATGATATATAATCCCTTTTATATGTTGCTGGGATTCGTTTTTCATTATTTTGTTGAGGATTCTGGCTTTATATTCACAGTGAATATTAGTCTGTAGTTTTCTTTTTTGTAATGGCATTGTCTGGTTGTGGTATCAGGGTAATATTGGCCTCATGGAATGAGTTGGAAAGTGTTCCCTCCTGTTCTGTTTTTGGTGGGGGGAGGGTGGAAAGAGTTTGTGGGAAATTGGCATTAATTACTTTTTTAAGCTTTTGATAGAATTCTCAGAGAAACCAGGTTTTCAGTATATTCACAGAGTTGTGCAACCATTGCAGCATTCTAATTTTAGAGCATTTCTGTCATCCCAAAGAGAAGCCCTGTGCCCATTAGCAGCAACTCTTCCTTTTTCCCAGCCCGAGGCAATCAGTGCCCTACTTTTTGTCCCTATAGATTTACCTATTCTGAATATTTTATACAAATGAAATCATGCAAAAATATGGCATTTATGACCAATCTCCTTTACTGAGCATATTGCTATCAAGTTTCACCATCCTTATATTAATACTTCATTCATTTTAATTACTGAATAACATTCCTGTATAGATATACTAAATATAGATATACTATACTATATTTTGTTCACCGTCAAATGTGAGACATGTGGGTCATTTCCACTTTGGGTTACCATGAGTAATGCAGCTATAAACATTTGTGTACAAGTGTTTGTGTGAGTTAGCAGTTTTTTTTTAAATACAATTTAAAAATTTCGTCCAGCACTTTGTTTTTGTCAACTGAACTGCCAGAAACAGAAATCAAGTTGTGCTTTTTCCCACTCAATTTGTGCTGCCTTTTTAGCCCTCTCCCTGAAAAGCATTTGGTGTCCCAGCATAAAGAGACTCTCCAGCAGCCATAACTGAGGGCTTTATGCAGGGGAATGCAGGAAATCCGCCCATCCATAAATACCACTCATTAATGAACAGTTCTGAGCCTCTACTATGTATGGTCCAAGCCCTGTATGAGAGGCTGAAGATGCAAGAGAGTATGAGACAAATCTGGCTCCTACCTCAGAGCGCTTTCATTTTAACAGAAAATAAACCAGCCAACTGCAATACAATTTGCTAAGTGCATGAAAAGGGAAGAACAGGGGCTACGGGAGGGGATAGGAGGACCCAGACCGCGTGTCCAGAGGGCAGGAAGATCTTCCTGGAGGCAACAGGAGCCACCTCAGTTGTGTGTTTGTGAGGCAGGAGGTTGACAGGCGAATAAAACTTCCTTGCACTGTTCACAGCCTCTTATCCAGAGACCCTGATGCAGAAACATATTTGCACAACCCAGGCCCTTCTCCTGGTAGGACGATGAGCTTAGTACAGTGCTTGGCCGAGACATAGCAGGTTCTCTCTCTGTGTGCACTGTGTATTTGTGTGGGACACACGCACACACAAAATGAACGAGTCCATGCCAAAGTGAACTATGTCCCCCAGGGTGACTGTGATCCCGGCGTCTTCCTAGGCTTACAGACTGCTGCATGAAAACTTTCTCCTTCAAGGGCCGAGCAGAAATGGGGAATGTGAAGTTTGTTCTTCAGTTCTCTAGGCTGCAAGACTGTCCCACAGAACTTTCTGTGATGATAGAAATGTTCTAGATCTGTGCTCTGTAATACGGTAGCCATGAGCCACACGTGGCTACTGATCACTTGAGATGTAGCCAGTGTGACTGAAGCACTGAATTTTTAAAAATTTTAATCAATTTAAATTTAAGTGGTTCCATGTGGCTAGACAGCATACAGAACTACCTTAACGTTTATTTATGGATGCAGTTTTCACCTCCTTCACCTTTACTGTCTCTTTTGATCCTCACAACGATTTAATGAGCAGCAGACACCAGACGTCATTAATCTCATTTTACAGATAAGAAAACTGAGGCTAAACTGAGGCTAAAGAGTTGCCCCTGCTAAAGACTGAGGTTGGCCTGGAGGCCTGGGCTCTTGAACAATCTGAGAGACAGAGAGGTTCTCGCCCTCTAGACATCAGAAGATGACCAGGAAACCCAAATAATATCTCACCTCATTGCTATGACTGTTTAAAGAGTGAGGCAGGTGCTGGAAGCCAGCATGGGGCTGGCAGAACTTTCAAGTCCCCATCCTAGGAGAATGGTGGCCTTTTCCATGGTGAACCACTAGAGGGGTTCAGAGCAGCAAGTTCTGACACCAGGTCATCTCCTTTATTCTAGACTTTTCAAAAGTAGAACAGATGGTCAACTTCTTGGTGATATTTCCATGTCATATGTAGGAACTGGCTCCCAAATATCTTTTCCTGAGATCCAAATGCATTGATTAGATTCTGGTTTTTTTTTCTTTTCGGCCTAAAGTTATTTAGAAGCAACTTCCCTGGTGGCCTAGAGGGTAAAGCGTCTGCCTGCAATGCAGGAGACCCGGGTTCAACCCCTGGGTTGTGAAGATTCCCCTGGAGAAGGAAATGGCAACCCACTCCAGTACTCTTGCCTGGAAAATCCCATGGACGGAGGAGCCTGGTAGGCTACAGTCCATGGGGTCACAAAGAGTTGGACACGACTGAGCGACTTCATTTCACTTTTCCAAAGAATCATTGTTGTTGTTCAGTCACTAAGTCACGTCTGACTCTTTGTGACCCCATGAACTTCAGCACACCAGGCTTCCCTGTCCTTCACCATCTCCCAGAGTTTGCTCAAACTCATGTGCATTGAGAATCATTGAGGCTTACCAATCATTCTCTGAAAGTAGATTGAATAGGAGAAATAATAGGAAAGCAATGAGCGGGGTAGGGTTTAGGGAAGGAACTGGTCACTGAGAAAGTAGGAGCAGAGGAAACTGATGGCAAACCTCAATGACTAGCCCAGCTCATCTCCCAGTGTGAAAAGAAAACACTCGAGGCCTTAAAAGGATTCCCATAATCCCCGTGGCTGGTGGGGAGGCTGGCGGAGGGTGGGGGTTGCAAGTCCCCCTAGGACAAGTTCCCAGCTTCTGATTTTGAGTATTTCCATCTTATTCCAAGAAGCAAAACTCTCCCTCTGGGTCTTAAGCAACAGCTCTTTCTTGTTTCCCCACTTAAACTTGAGAACAAGTTAGACAATGGGGCCACACGGACTCCATTCTATCAGAAACCAAGCTTTCGTGAGCCCAGTGACCTGCCCAAGGTCACTCAGCTGGTAAATGGCAGAACCAGTGTAGAACCAGGACTGTGTGACTTGGCCTGACCAGTACGGCTGTATCGGTTGGGCACTAGTCAACTGCAGGAAATGGATGCATTTAGGCACCTCCCTAGATATACATGTTTACAATCATAGGTTTCCAGCAAATGTGCAAATGTTAATCAAAAGTCTTGAGGGGGGATGCCTTTGTCTAATTTGCTAAAGGGGCCATTCGATCTTTCAGCATGCCTGGCATGGCTGCAGTCACTTCTTTATGAGGAAGTGGAGCCATGATGGGTGGTTCCAGGAGCCCAGAAGATCAGCCTCCAGGGCTGGTCCTGCTCAGCTGGCTCCTTCGTGTACCTCTGCTCACCCTAATTCTATGAGGGTCTATGTTAACTTACTGAATCCCACCCAGGCCTTTGGGTAGATATAGAGGCTGGAGGTCAGTGCAAGATGCCCTTCAGTGAGGAAGAATTTGCTAATAATAATAATAATTGAAAATAGACAAGAAATAAAAAGAGAGAGAAATAAAGGAAAGAAAGAAGGAAGGAGGAAAGAAAGAAAGAATGAAAAAGAAAGAAAGAATGAAAAAGAAAAACCCATTTCTTCATTTTAAGATTTTTTTTAATATGGACCATTCTTAAAGTCTTTACTGAATTTATTACAATATTGCTTCTGTTTTATGCTTTGCTTTCTGTCCACGAAGCATGTGGGATCTTAGCCCCCGACTAAAGATTGAACTCACATCCCCTGCATTGGAAGGTGAAGTCTAAACCACTGGACCACCAGGAAGTCCCACCCATTCCTTCTTGACCAGGAAAGTAACAGAAACACTCCCAAGGAGCTTGGAATGTGGAGGCAGCCAGACTGTGGCCAATATCTGCCTCCATCACCTACTAGCTGGCTGACAGATAGTAGGTCCCTTACCTTCTCTGAACCTCAGTTTCTTTATCTGTCAGTGATAGACAGGGAGGGGTCACACTTTTTCAAAAGGTGTGAGGATTCAATGAAATAAGGCACACAGAGGGCTTGGCATGGTGCCCGGCAGTGTCTGGGCCTCATAAGTTTCAGTTACCACCTTGGCTCATGCATATCAGATCAGCAGTCAAGGTTGTGGACTTGGAGGGCTGTGGGCTGGAAATGTGGACGTCACGGACCCAGAGCCGAGAAACCCTCGGCCATCCTGGTTGACCTGGAGGAGACTGGGAATCTGGGAAGTCCCACCCCAAATTCATCCAGGAAAGTTGTTGAGGGGGATGACCTCTCCTGGGTATGCCAAGAATGCAAGGCCCTGACTGTTCTTTATGTAGACCAGTTTTCAGGGTTGTATTTGCTGCAAGCCCCCTTGAGGGTCAGGGTAATGTCTCCCTCTGGACAAAGAGGAGGCTTGCTTACCAGGCTCTCTGAAAGCATGGCTGCCTCAAGCTCAGTGATCTCCAGCTTTGATGTAAGCCCACTGCACGGCCCGCATCCACCTGGACCCAGCTGCATGGTCCTGTGTGAAGTCATCCCTGGTGGCCAGGGGACGTGGGAAATGCCAACATGATTCTCATGCTGCTTTCTGTGCTGTGAATAGCAAAGTCATTTGTCTCTGACTCAGGGGTGCCATGCCTTCTGCCAGCCTCCCTGGAACAGTAACAGGCTAGCTTATTACCTGGGAAGTGGGGCAAAACCCCAGACCCAGATGGGAGGGTTGGGAGCCTTCTGTTTGGGAGGAAGGACTATGGAGATTTGTCATTTAATAATTCTTTAATTTTTAATTTTGTTATTGAAATACACTTGATTTACAATATTATATTAGTTTTAGGTATACAGTAAAGCAATTCTCTCTATATTTACATGTACACATATATGCTTTTTCAGATGATTTTTCATTATAGGTTGTTACAAGATATTGAATACAATTCCCTGTGCTATACAGTACATCCCTATTATTTATCTATTTTGCATATAGTGGTAAGTATCTGTTAATCCCAAACTCCTAATTTATCTCCCTCCCCCAACCACTTTCCCCTTTGGGAACCATAAATTTGTTTCTATATCCTTGAGTTTGTGTCTGTTTTGTAAATAAATTCATTTGTATTTTTTTAGATTCCACATAAAAGTGATATCATATGACATTTTATCAGTACTTCGCTCAGTATGATAATCTCTAGGTCTATCCATGTTGTTACAAATGGTATTATTTCATTCCATTCTTTTCATGGCTGAGAAATATTCCTCTGTGTGTGTGTGTGTATACCACATCTTATTGATCCATTCATCTGTCAATACAGCATATGATAGCTCTATTTTTAGTTTGTTTTTTTTTTTTTTGGTGTGGTTTTATTTTTTATTGGAGCATAAGTGCTTTACAATACTGTGTTATTTTCTGCTGTACAGTGAAGGGAATCAGCTCTATGTATATACATATCCCCTTCCGCTTGGCCAGCTCACCCACCTCCCTGCTTCCCACCCACATAGGTGATCGCAGACACTGAACTGAGCTCCCTGCTTTATATCAGTTTCCCTCTAGCTCTCTATTTTACATGTTAGTGGATATATGTCAGGCTTCCCCAGTGGCTCAATGGCAAAGAACCCGCCTGCCAATGCAGGAGATGTAAGAGACACGGGTTCAGTCCCTGGGTCTGAAGATCCCCTGGAATAGGGCATGGCAATCCACTCCAGTACTCTTGCCTGGAGAATCCCATGGACAGAGGAGCTTGGTGGGCTGCAGTCTATGGGGTTGCAAAGAGTTGGACATGACTGAGGCAACTTAGCACGCACACAGGTATATGTGTCAATCCTAATCTCCCAGTTTCCCCACCCTCCCCGTCTCCTCTGTGTTCACACTTGTCCTCTATGTATGCGTCTCTGTTCTTTCCTGGAGGTAGGTTCATCTGTACCATTTTTCTAGATTCCACATGCATCCGTTAATGTATAAATAAGATATTTGTTTTTCTTTTTCTGACTTACTCCATTCTGTATGACAGACTACAGGTCCATCCACATAACAAATGAACTAATTTCGTTCCTTGTTATGACTGATATTCCATTGCATATATGTACCACGTCTTCTTTATCCACTCATCTGCCTGGACATCTGGGTTGCTTCCCTGTCCTGATGTAAACAGTGCTGTGATGAGTGTCGGGGCACATGAATAATGGTTTTCTCAGGGTGTATGCCCAGTAGTGGCATTGCTGCTGTAGTGGCATATGGTAGCTCTCTTTTTAATTTTTTAGGGAACCTCCACACTGTTTTCTATGGTGGCTGCACCAATTTACATTCCTACCAATAGTGGGAATGTCCACAGCCTCTCCAGGATTTATAGAAATTCTTGAAGCTGCATCTGATTATCCAACACACTAGGGGCAGAAGAACACACTGAACTTGTATGGACACACCTGCCCCTCCCACAAATATCCCCGTTGGCATCAGCATGGTCCTGGACGGTGCCTCATGATTCAGGAGGCAAGTGAGTTACCTGGAAGGCTGGCCACCCCGGCCCATTGCTGGCTGTGTCCCAGATGGCGCCGCTGCACTTGGGGAGGGAATGGGGTGAGCCTGCAACTCTTTATTGATTCTGGAGTGTGCAGACTGTCCTGCCTCCTAGGAAAGGTCTGAGGCTGAGTGGCTCGACTTCCAAGAGATTTCCAAATTCTACGTCACCGATCTTAAGCATTATTAAAGAAGAGCTGAAACTGGGAATTTGAAATCACAAACATCAAAGGTCTCCTAGTTTTGTTTTATGAACCATTCTCTGTGTGTACTTTGCTGCTAGCCGCCTGGAATCCTTGTGGGAAAGATGAAAGATAAAAACAAGTAAGCAAACAAATGTCAGAAAGCTCACAATCAGATCTCCTGTGGGAGACGCTGGCCAACTTCAAAGGAGGTGAGAGATGGGAGGGATGGAGATTTTGAGAACATGAAAGTGACGTGCTTTGTGAAAGCTGTGTGTAAACAGAAGTTTTTTAAAACTCCCACTTGAAATGCACGGTGGGGTGGAAGGGATCATACCTCATCTCAGGACTCAGGGGCCTGTGTCTGCTGTCAAGAAGGTGGAAATGTAAGGTATAGCTATAGTCTTTAATGTTGATTCTTGCTTTTCAAAAAGGAAAGGAGAAAAGGGCAGATTTAGCTGACAAGGAAGCCTGCAGAGTTGATATCATAGAAAGACGGGAAGCATTCTCATATTTGAAACTGTCAGAGGTCTGACAATGGGGGTGCACAGTGAGGACACCCCTAGGTCTGGTTTTGAGGTGTTTGGAAGGATGCCAAGCTCTGGATTCTCCCTCAAGGTGGGTGTGGGGGGCAAGCTGCCTGGGCTGACCCAGGAGCCTTCCTGTGCCTACCTTTCTTGGGACCCTGAGTGATGGGTGACTGCAGGGACACAAGTCGCCAGCTTGGGCAAGAGGAGAGATGTTTTGGTGCCTCACCGAGTCACCAGAAGGACAGGAGCACAGCGGGGCTGGGACAGCAGGAAGGAAGGACAGGAACCCAGCTGGGAGGCATGCAGCCTCTTCTCTCTGCTATGATCTCTCAACTCCGCTTTCAGACCACTGGGCACCTGTCCACCAGACCCCAGCTCTGCCAGCAGAGGACTGCAGCCTGGCTTGAGCTGAAAAGGTTGCTGCAGAGTGCCGGGGAGGACTGTGTGCTTCACCATCAGAGAGCTTTCTTTCTTCTTAAAAGCAAAAGTGGGTTGGGCCAAGAATGGAGGACACAGGTGGTAAGATGCTGACAATTATTGGTGGCTTCATCTGTAGCTCATCCATAGCTCCTTTGCTAACCTGAAGCACAGGAGCCTGAATCTAGGGTCTCTGGCCCATAGGGAATACAGTTGTGTGGGCCCTGACTCAGGGCATCGGTCACACCTCTGTGTTTGGGGCCAGCTCTCTGCACTTTCCAGCGTCTATGAAGCTGCACAACGTCTGCAAACTGCTCTCCTCCTCCGCTGTCTCATTGGTTGGCTTATCCCTTGCATCTGGCTGGACAGATCGACTCCATCTCCACCCCAACAAGGCCAGTAAAACCAGCTGCTTCCTGGACTCCTGCGGAAAACAATGCATGACCCTGGACCATGAGAACTCACCAAGGAGCCTTTGGCACCGGCCTGCATACTAAGAACAATAGCTGGCATCTCTCACATGCTTTCTCCTGGCCAAGGTCTTCACCGACTACTACCCGGGGTGTCTTATACTTCTGATGGGAACCTCATGAGAAAGAGACTGTATTCACATGTTACAGGTGAGGATGCTGGGGTACTGGGTGGCTGAGTGACGGGCCCAGGCTCACAGCTAGTAAACAGTGGGACTGGTTTCCACTCGACTGATCTGACTCCAGAGACTGGCCTTCCTGACCACTCCATGGCCGATGGTGCCATTGAGAGGGGAGGCTATCACTTTATTTACTCATGTCATGGTGTTGCTGGATGGCAAAGGGATTCATACCAAGGAGGTGGGAAATCCCTTGGGGGTGATGTTAATGAATGACTTGACACCTAATAACAGCAACAATGATAATACCTGGGAATATTAAATTAGTTAATGCACAGAGAGTAGTTGGCACAGTGCCCGGCCCTTGAAAAGTGACAACGGTCAGCTCCGCCTCCTTGGTGGCTGCCCTGAGGACATGAGATGCGCCTGTCATCTGGCACCCATGACGCAGACACAGTCCGAATCCAATTGGTCCTATTCAGCTCATCAATCACCTGCCCTTCTTCCTGGTGGAAGCATTCTGGAGCAGAACAATGACTGAAGTCTGTCTCTATGCTCTCCTTCCTGTGGCTGAAGCTGAAGCAGGGAGCGCACATGGGGCCTTGGGGTCATTAGACTCGCACGCAGAATCTGACTCCGTTCCTTCTTGATGTGTGATTTTGGGCAGATCTCTCAACATCTTCAAGACTCAATTTCCTGATATATAAAATGGGCAGGATAATACCTACCTCTTAGGTAGAGGGGAGAGGAAGGTGAGAAAATGTATGTAAAACTTCAGGATACTGGGTCGGGCGCGTGCCTAGTGAGACAGACTTTCTTTTCCAAAAGAGTCACGGTAATAGACGGATCTCCAGGCACTTGTGTGCTTCCAGAAGCTTGCCATTTCTACTTGAATAAACCAAGTCTACCCTGCCCCCCACCTGCCCTTGAACCCTGGCAGATCCTTGTAAATGCCCGACAAATAGTTGTGGCAGAGAGATGCTGTGTGACATCTGGGGCCAGGTCATAAAAGGCAGAATGTCTTCTCTCTGGTCCCCTCTTCTCATGTGCATTTGACACTCAAAACTACTAGGTCAAAGGTCCATTCACCCTGAGGTCCACCCATCCTGCATGCTGGAGAGAACCTTGGAGAGACCACAGCGGGAGATGCCTCTGGACTCCCCACTCTTGTAGCCTCTATGCTTTTGAGCCACGCCAGCTGAGCCGAGAAGAGCCAAGCAGAACTACTCCCACCCCCACACTAAGTCCTTCCCAAATTGCAGTTTTGAGCAAAATAAGCCATTGTTTTATGCCACTAAGTTTGAGAGTAATTGTGACATGGCCATAGAAATGGAAACACCCAGCATCTTTACTGTCCCTTTATCACTGTGAGGACTTAATGCAGCCCTTGGTTACTTTCTTACAACATAGCATCAATGGGATCCCAGCATATAGCTTTGCCAGCTCCCAACACCGATGACCACAGGACCAAGGCCAGTGTCTTTGGCAAAGCAGACCACTTGTCTCATCCCCACTGGCCCCTGCAGCCCAGAGCCACAGTGTCCAGAGCACACCTGCCTCTGTGCCCACTGCCCCTTTGCCCTGACCTCAGCCTTGTCTCATTTTTCTCACTCATCCACATTCCACTCACACGTCACCCGCCTTTCTGTTTTCTTGCTCTTTCAGACCAACAGAACAACCTGTACAACCCATGAGTTTGATGTGTATTATACATGGTATTGTGGTCCCCTCTGGTCTTTTCACCCAGACTATGAGCATGGGGTGTGGGGTGCGGAGATCAGGTATAGCATCTTGTTTATCTTTGCATCCTTCCTCTAATGCAATAAGGGTTCAGTTCAGTTCAGGGCAGTTCAGTCGCTCAGTCATGTCTGACTCTTTGCAACCCCATGGACTGCAGCACGTCAGGTTTCCCTGTCCATCACCAACTCTGGGAGCTTGCTCAAACTCGTGTCCATTGAGTCAGTGATGCCATCCAATTATCTCATCCTCTGTCGCCCCCTTCTCCTGCCTTCAATCTCCCCCAGCATCAGGGTCTTTTCCAATGAGTCAGTTCTTTGCATCAGGTGGCCAAAGTATTGGAGCTTCAGCATCAGTCCTTCCAATGAATAGTCAAGGTTGATTTCCTTTAGGATGGACTGGTTGGATCTCCTTGCAGTCCAAGGGACTCTCAAGAGTCTTCTCTAGCACCACAGTTCAAAAGCAGCAATTCCTCAGCACTCAGCTTTCTTCATGGTCCAACTCTCACATCCATACATGACTACTGGAAAAACCATAGCCTTGACTAGACGGACCTTTGTTGGCAAAGTAATGTCTCTGCTTTTAAACATGTTGTTTAGGTTGATCCAAGAATGAAGTATCTTTTAATTTCATGGCTGCAGTCACCATCTACAATGATTTTGAAGCCCAAGAAAATAAAGTCTGTTGCTGTTTCCCCACCTATTTGCCATGAAGTGATGGGACTGGATGCCATGATCTTCATTTTTTGAATGTTGAGTTTTAAGTCAACTTTTTCACTCTCCTTTTACTTTCATCAAGAGGCTCTTCAGGTCCTCTTCACTTTCTGCCATAAGGGTGGTGTCATCTGCATATCTGAGGTTATTGATATTTCTCCTGGCAATCTTGATTCCAGCCTGTGCTTCATCCCGTCCGGCATTTCACATGATGTACTCTGCATATAAGTTAAGTAAGCAGGGTGACAATAAATAGCCTTGAAGTACTCCTTTTCCTATTCCAGTTTGTTATGTCCGGTTCTAACTGTTTCTTCTTGACCTGCATACAGATTTCTCAGGAGGCAGGTAGGGTGGTCTGGTATTCTCATCTCCTGAAGAATTTTTCAGTTTGCTGTGATCCACACAGTCAAAGGCTTTGGCATAGTCAGTGAAGCAAAAGTAGATGTCTTTCTGGAACTCTCTTGCTTTTTTGATGACCCAACAGATGTTGGCAATTTGATCTCTGGATCCTCTGCCTTTTCTAAATCCAGCTTGAACATCTGGAAGTTCTCAGCTCAAGTACTGTTGAAGCCTGGCTTGGACAATTTTGAGCATTACTTGCTAGTGTGTGAGATGAGTGCAATTGTGCAGTAGTTTGAGCATTCTTTGACATTGCCTTTCTTTGGGATTGGAGTGAAAACTGACCTTTTCCTGTCCTGTGGCCACTGCTGAGTTTTCCAAATTTGCTGGCATATTGAGTGCAGCACTATCAAAGCTTCATCTTTTAGGATTTAAAATAGCTCAGTTGGAATTCCATCACCTCCTCTAGCTTTGTTTGTGGAGAAGCGTTCTAAGGCCCACTTGACTTCAGACTCCCGGATGTCTGGCTCTTGGTGAGTGATCACACCATCATGGTTATCTGGGTCACTAAGATCTTTTTTGTATAGTTCTTCTAGGTATTCTTGCCACCTTTTCTTAAAATCTGTTCTGTTGGGTCTATACTGTTTAAGCGTGCTTCTCAGTATGAATCATGAGGGTTTTTTTTTTTTTTTTAGTACTCTAAACTAGGTGTTTTTGGCTTGTTTTCTACAATTAGCGTATTTGGCTGCATTGAGTCCTAGTCACGGCATGCGGGATCTGCGTTGTGCCGTGTAGCTCTTTCATTGTGTGCAGACTCTGGTTGTGGCGCACAGGCTTAGTTGCTCTGTGGCATGTAGGGTCCTAGCTCCCCGACCAGGGATCCAATCTGTGTCCTCTGCATAGGCTTCACTGCTCTGTGGCATGTAGGGTCCTACCTCCCCGACCAGGGATCCAATCTGTGTCCTCTGCATTGCAAGGTGGATCTTAAGCACTGGCCCACCAGAGAAGTCCCAAATCATGAGCTATTGTGATGATTTGGGACTCAGTCTGCTACTTGTGGTCTCCGCCAGACTGTCATGGGAGGCTCCACTCCAGCTCTGTTTCTCAAATACAAAGGGGCCCTGCACCTGCCATCAGCTCTCTCATCCCTGGGACAGGCCCGTTATCTGTTTGCACATCCTGTCTTGCTGTAGGGTCATGCCCATCTCAGCTCTGCTATAAGGCCATAGGTTTTGAGGCTGTCAAAGGAACAGTCCTCAAGCATTGTCTGCTGTGTTCCCATGATCCTGGACCCCAGTCTCCTGGATCTGACACTGGGAGAAATCCCAACCTCCGAGCCTGGAAGGATGTCTCTGTGAAATCTCTTGGCTCTTTAGACACGTGAGTTACACGTGACGCTCTTCTTGGGTGATGCCCTGATCGATCCACTCCACACCCATCACATCTCCATTTATTGCTCCCAGGCAGGAAAGTGTGCAGAGGTCTGAAAAGCCCCGATGCCCACGCAGCATCAGCACAGATGGCTCCATCTGCCCCAAAAAGCGCTAAACGGGCTGCAGAAGGGCCCAGTTCTGACTCAGCTGGCACTTCACCATGGCCTTGGGAAGGTGCCCCAGTTCTGTTCTCGTTTTCCCAGCTGTGTAACAAGGAATCACATGGCCATCCCTAGGCAGCTTTAATAGCATATAACCAAATAGCAATAGGGGTTCCCTGGTGGCTTAATTGGTAAAGAACCCGCCTATCAGTGCGGGAGATTCAAATTACGCAGGTTCAGTCCCTGGGCCAGACGACCCACTGGCGACATAGCACCCTGCTCCAGGTATTCTTGCCTGGGAAATTCCATGGATAGAGGAGTCTGGCGGGCCACAGTCCTTGGAGTCACAAAGAGTTGGACTTGGCTGAGTGTGCATGCACTCCACTCCAAATGGCAATAAAAGACATACTTAGGTTCATTTTGCACAGAGTGGGAATGTTACTAAGTAGAGATTTCACATTTATCAGCTACTCATTGGCTGTCTGGTATTACTCTACAGAAAGCAAAGGTGGTGCTGTTTGTTACCAGAAGCTCTAATGCAAAGGGCTCTCCTCCAGCTCACTGTGATGGCCTTGATTGAGACACAGAGGACTGAGCAGTTGGTGGCTCTGCCCTTTCCACTGTGTTTATTACTGAGGTATGACGTCAGCTGCACTGCCGGGACAGCCTGAGTGCATGAATTCACTGGGAAAGGAGAGCAGTGATCAGACAGCAGGAAGAAATGGGAAAGGGAATTTTGTGTTTTTTAAGATATAAACTAAACTATTGACTTATAATTTAAAAAGTATTACTATTTGGCAGCAGTGCATGGCCAAATGTGGGATTTTAGTTTCCCAACCAGGGATCAAACTCAGACCCCAGGCAGTGAAAGCATGGAATTCCAACCACTGAACTGCCAGGGAATTTCCAAACATTTTTTTTTTTTAAATTTTAAATAAAGACAGTGCTTATGGTATTGGCTCCAACTACCTCCCTTCCAGGTGAAATGAAATTGAGAAAGTAAATAGGGCAGCGAGAGGGGAGGGCAGGGAGCACCCCTGGCTCCTTCACCTCCGTGGCTCTGCCGGAGAGGCTGGGACAGGACAGCTGATGGGCCCCTGCTGGTGGCCGTGGAGCTTGCAGACACAGGAGAAGGGGGAAGAGAAAGAGAATCTGAACAATGGGCAGATGTATAACTGAATTACTTTGCTGTAGACCTGGAACTGGAAGGACTGATGCTGAAGCTGAAACCCCAATACTTTGGCCACCTCATGTGATGCATTCATGCCATTGGAAAAGACCCTGATGCTGGGAGGGATTGGGGGCAGGAGGAGAAGGGGACGACAGAGGGTGAGATGGCTGGATGGCATCACCGACTCGATGGGCGTGAGTTTGAGTCAACTCCGGGAGTCGGTGATGGACAGAGAGACCTGGCGTTCTGCAGTTCATGGGGTTGCAAAGAGTCGGACACGACTGAGTGACTGAACTGAACTGAACTGAACACCTGAAACTAAAACGACACTGTAAATCAACTATATCCAACATAAAATTAAAAAATTTACCCCCCCCAACGCCCCAAAAATAGAAGAGGGAAAAGATGCAGCCCTGGCTGGGGATGGCAGCAGCTGGCTGGGAAATCAGCCAAATCCTTGCTTCCCAATTGCCAAGGGTGATGGGGTCTTAACAGGTCTGTCCAGGAAAGCTGGTTTACACACCCCAACAACGATGTGCAGGGAGCAATGTATGTCTTGTACCCGGAACCTCAGTTAGACTTACAGGCAGAGGCTACCTGATATAAGGGAAGATCTTGACTTGTAGGCACCCAAGCCCAGGCTCAAATGCCACCCTGACACTTATCTGGGTAAGTGTGGACCCTGGTTACTTGCAGAAGCTCTCTGAATCCCCCCGTACTTGCCATTCTGAGGCCCCAGTGCAGTGACTGATATAAAATGCTCGCCCAGAGAAGGTGATCAGTTCACCTCAGTCTCCCCTCCTCTTCCTTCAGGAGAGGAATCGCTAGAGCAATCTCTACCCCCGGCTTCCCCTCAGGATCTGAGATGTGCTAGGTGCCTAATTAATTTTCAGTAGTAGCATGATTAAGAGAGGAGTTTCCCGGTAGTGCCGTGGTCAAGAATCCGCCTGCCGATGCAGGAGACATAGGAGACATGGGTTCGATCCTTGGTTGGGAAGATCGTCTGGAGAAGGAAATGACAACCTATTCCAATATTCTTGCCTGGAAAATTCCATGCACAAGAGGAGTCTGGCGGGCTATAGTCTGTGGGGTTGCGGTCAGACATAATTGAGCAACTGTGCCACACACACACACGCATGCACAATATGGTAAGTGAATCATGAATTGGGCTTCTGTTTACAGGCTATTCCTAAAGCTAAAGATTTGAAAAATCTGATATACACTTTACAAAATGAAAGTGCCAGGGGCAAGACAGGGATCAATGTCATCAACATCACTGGACAAAGTCAGACTGGGTTCATGTTGAGCTGGGTTATGCCAGGAAAATGTTTTTCTCGGGGCCAAAGGCTAGGACACTGGATGGAAAATGAGCCTGTCAGAGCTGGCAGATTTTCTGGATAGACAGAGAGCAGGCCGGGCGGGCCTGAGCCACCAGCTGGGGCCATGGCACTGTCAAGTCCTTGGGATCCCAATGTCACCAAACAGGAATCACCAACTGGGGCTTGGATGGGCACATGGAAATGTTACGAGGCCTTGGAGGAACTCGGGGGCAGCATTGGCCAAGCCTGACACATACTGCAAGTTGGGGCCTGCTTCTTAGCTCTTAGCTCTCCCTCAACTGGAGAGGGAAATGGCAACCCACTCCAGTGTTCTTGCCTGGAGAATCCCAGGGACGGAGGAGCCCAGCAGGCTGCTGTCTATGGGGTCGCACAGAGTCGTACACGACTGATGCCACTTGGCAGCAGCAGGGGCAGCTCCCTCAACTGCTGGGAAAGTGCTATGGGGTAGCTGGGGGAGGGGCTACACAGACATCAATCATCTCCCCTCTTCCATACAAAGGAACACTAGGCAGCCACCAAAGATGACAGGCATATACACGCTGGTAGAGAAATCTGCCTGTGATCTATTAGTGGGTGAATAAAATATGTTGCGTGAACTAGCATGACTGTAATTTTAAAATTAATACTTGTTCACATGTATCTGTACACCTACTTATTTGGCTGTACACAGCTGTCCACAGTGGTGACTTACAGGCATTTAGAGGGGGAGGTAGCTTCTATTGTGTGCACTTCCTTATGGGATTGATTTTGTAACTAATGTGCCTTTTTTTTTTCAGCACGATTTTACTCTAGCTTCCCTCTTCTGGTTTCCCTGAAAACTATCACGGAACACATGAGAGCAGCAGCTTGGGAGAACTCATATTTGGTTGAAATTTTAATTAGCATCTACTCTGGATTCAGGGTGGCATACCAGGCAGCTCAGAGGTAAAGAAACTACCTGCCAATGCTGGAGGCTCAGGAGATGAGGGTTCGATCTTTGGGTCGGGACGATCCCCTGGAGAAGGAAATGGCAACCCACTCCAGTGTTCTTGCCTGGAGAATCCCATGGCCAGAGGAGAGTGGCAGGCTGTACGGTCCATGGGGTCGCAAAAGAATCGGACATGGCTTAGCGACTAAACAACAACAATCTGCCACTCACAAACTCTAGAATTTTGGGCAAGAGACTTAGTCCTCTGCCTCTTAGTTTTACCTCCAATAAAATGAGGATCTAGTAACAGTGTCGGCCTCAGAGTGACCGTAAGAATTCAACGTCCTAAGGTAAGAGTGGGTCACAGGAGCATGTGTGCTCAGTAGCTTCAGCCTTGTCCCAGTCTTTGCAACCCCATGGACTGCAGCCCGCCTGGCTCCTCTGTCCATGGGATCCTCCAGGCAAGAATACTGGAGTGGGCTGCCATGCCCTCCTCCAGGTCACAGGAGCATGGGGTGCAGAAAAACAATAAATAAGTGTCGGCTAGTCCTCGTTGCTCTGGTGTCCCTGTCAAGGATGGAGGGGGGTGAGGTGGGAGGCAGGGGCTCCTGCCATTGTCCACGTGAGAGATGAGGTCTCGAGCTAAGGCTGTGAGGATGGAGACAGTGAAAGCAGGGAGGCAATCTGGGAAGGTGGAGTGCGTAGGCAGGAACAGGGGAGGGAGGGGCCCGGGTGACTTGGGTTCCCAGCAGAGGTGACAGAGAGGATGAGACAGCCAGCAGAGCAGAGGGGGAAGGGAAGGCGCCAGGTCTGGGGAAACCCACACAGAGGTCCATCAGGAACAGCCCATGAGTTCATTTGGCCAAGACTCAAATGTACTTCAGTTTTACATCAGCATCTCTGGACCCCGAGTTCTGGGGGCTAAGGACCTGTCTGACAAAAAAAAAAAAGAGAGAGTGGGATCCTAGCCTGAGAGTGGGCCTGTGACCACGCCTGAAAGTGAACGTCTTACGTCGCTCAGTCACGTCCGACTCTGCGACCCCACGGACTGTAGCCCACCAGGCTCCTCTGTCCATGGGATTCTTCAGGTAAGAATACTAGAGTGGGTTGCCATGCCCTTCTCCAGGGAATCTTCGAGACCCGGGGATCAAACCCGGGTCTCCTGCATTGCAGGCAAATTCTTTACCGTCTGAGCTCCCAGGTCCCTTCTCCCTGGTGCTGCCCCCTAGGCGTACCTGCATCAAACACAGTCAAGTTGCTCTGCATTAAGTCCTTACCTTATGAAGAGACCAGAGGCTTGAATTCAGTTTGTCCATCCACACAGGCCTCCCCCTGGAAATACATTTCCAAAAGAGCCTCAAAAATGCTTCCCCCGCTCCCCAACTAGCCATTTGCCTACCAATTCTCTCTAGAACTATTAAAAACAAAATCCAGAAAACCACCAAAAATAAGACCAGTTAAAGTAAAAAACCGTGATGTAGTACAGGGGAGAAAGACGAGGACTTAGAGAAGTCTGCCCAGGCTAGACTGGCAGCCGGGCATGCACCGTGCTTCTCGGAAGTGCTTCCTCATCGGAAACTCTGGGGTGAAGAGGCACCTACCTCCCTCAGAGGTTGCAAAGGAGAAGCAATATTCCAAAGCCAACCCAGTAAATGTCAGGTCCTCCCTCCCTCAAACAATCAGAGGGCGGAAACGAAGCAGGATTTAAGCTCTGTAGTATGTTTCCAACACAAGGACTAAGGTTCACACTGTGTGTGCTCCGTCGTGTCCTACTCTTTGAAGCTTCATGGACTGTAGCCTGCCAGGCTCCTCTGTCCATGGGATTCTCCAGGCCAGAACACTGGGGTGGGTTGCCATTTCCTCCTCCAGGGGATCATCCTGATCCAGGGATTGAACCCATGTCTCCTGCACTGGTGGGTGGATTATTTCCCACTGAGCCACCTGGGAAGCCCCAGGATTTGGCGCGCTGCTGATAAACCCTGGCTACCTCCTGTGGTCAACAGATTCACTTTATTTTACTCCTAATTACCCAACTACATAGTCTGCAAGCCCTATACTCTGTCCTCACATGAAGAACTTGGGAAGAGTCACCATTTGACAGGAAGCCACATCAGATGGGAAGGGTCTCCTTCTGGGGCTCCATAAGGGGAGTTTGGAGGGAGACAGACTCGCCAAGAGAAGACATGTGCCTGCCAGGAACGCGGTGGCTAAAGGGAGCACGTGGGGGACAGGGCGGTGCCTGATAAAAGGGCACTGGGAACAGGGAAACGGCAAAAGCTCCTCTTATTTCATCATCACTGAACTCTCTATATTTTAAGAAAGGCATTTCAGAGCTCCTGATTTATTTCTCATTTGGGACCTGCCTCCTGACAAGATGAGCCCAGGCAATCTAAAAGGCATCGCTACTATTCCCTGAGGTGCAGAGGCCCTGGCCCAGGATTCAGGACAGAGGCCAGAGCTTGCAGGCTGACTCTCTCCAGCAGCAGGCACGGGGTTAGGGCAGGGAGATGGCAGACGGGGGCGCCCAGCTCAGGAGCCCCTCTCGCCTCCTCTGAGCCCCAAGGCATGCGGGTCCTCCAGCTGTCTTCCCGAAGTCACGCTGGGAGGTGGAGGCTGGGGGCTGCCCAGTTTGCCCTTTATTCTCCTGCGTCACATCTGCACGCATGCGGGGGTCCAGAGGTCCCCGCAGAGAACAGCTCCTTTGGGTGGAAGGCAGGACAGGTAAGAACCCACTCAGCCCCTACCCACATTTTACTGCAAATGCACGGGCTCCTGGTCAGATAGACCTGGGTTCCAGTCCTGCCATCTTTCACACGTGACTTGCCCGAGGTTTTTGAGCCTCAGTTTCCTTGTCTTTAAAATGGGGCCAACCAGGTTGCTGTTTAGACTGAAGGCAGGAATGCGTGCAGGCCACAACAGCCATCACTGCGGACTAGAGGGGGGCCCCGCGCTCTCCCTGCGTTCACATTGAGGAAGCCTTTGCCAAGCCTGGCTTGGGGGGTGGGCTGGGCAGGCAAGAGAGGCTTCCGCTAAAAGACAAAGGACTAGAGAACAAACAGGGAGCCTCGTCCTCCCTGACAGTGTTCCCAGGCCACTGTCCCCTCGGGACAGCACTGCACCCGGGGACTTTCCTGGCATCTATTCTGAGGCCCCCACCATTTACCACGTGACTTCTATCAAAGCCCCCCACACTTCCCATGGCCCTAAGAAACTAACAAGGCAGCAACATCTGCCACGTCCGTCATGGGGTGCGGAGACACATCTGACCCCAGCCCAGACTCAGGGCCCAGGCTACTCAGGTTAATTCCTGCGTGACGCTGGTCGCTGGCAGGCCCTGAGCCCAGGGCCGTCCAAAGGGGACGCTCAGATGCCATCCGAGTGGCCACTGTCTCCCAGGCCCACGTCCCTGTTTTCCTCTTTCCGTATTTGTCTGGAGGGGCGGGTGGTGGGTGGACGGCAAGCTCCAGTGGCCTGGATGACTCATTTCCTCCTTGGGATCAAGAGCAGGAATTCCACAAGGAGGGGTGGTGGTGGAGGGGTGCAGTGGGGGACTGGAGGCCTCTGGAAGCAAAACAGCAAGTGAGGCCGCCTCCAGGAGTAAAACAAGATGAAATCCAACCCACACTGAGCGCTGGGTACATAAGTTCCTGGGGAAGGAAAAGAGCAAATGAGAGGGAAAAAACTTTTTTTTTTTAATCCATTTATTATATACAATATTAAGGCACAAATTTAAGCAGCAAAGGATAGGAAAATCTTTGGCTGACCAACAGGATCAATATTTGCTGTGGGGGACACACCATCTTCCTGAATTTCCCTGCTCTGTACACAGACCCATCCGGCCGTTGCAGCTCTGGGCTCCCCGCCCCCCAGGACAGACCAGCCATATGAAGATGCCAGAATGTTACATCAGAGTCTGCTGGACAGAACGCAGCACTCGCAGCCGGCGGGAAGCACGGTGGCACCCAGGCCAGTGGGGTTCCGGCTGAGGTGGGTGCCCGCCCCGCCCCGCCTCACAGAACATCCCAGATTCTGCTCCGCAAAAGGGGGAAAACACCTTAAATCAAAGAAAACCACTATGGGCCAGTCTGTTTACATCCCGCTTTGTAATAAATACTTACAGGTGTCTCTATGTGAACAGAATTCTAGGTAAACCACACGGAAACATACCACGGGGCACCAGAAATTCAGGAGCTGATACAGGAGAATGCTGTATATGGACTCCATTATACTGAAAACAATACTTTAATTCTGTGAAGAAGCAAAGTTTCACGACAAAGAAACACCCCGGTTTTGGCCTAATATGACAATAACATGCACTTAAGTCTAACACGGTTTTACAGAATTCCGACTGGAGGCAGATAGATACTCATGAAAGTGTGCTTACATCCGTGTGTACACAGAGGTGTGAACACGTACAAGGCGTGACAAGAGAGCAGCTTTTTAAAAAAATCCATTGGAAGTTATATGTACTAGTGATTACTGTCTTCCTTTGAAGTGGTCACCCTGAAAGGAGTCCAAAGACGCAGCATCCCCAGGAACGTCTTAGGGACTTTTTTTTTTTAAAAAAAGAAAGAGCCAAAAGGATGTGACTTACCTTCATCACCCATCTTTACTTATCCAACTGAGTCAACGACTTGGGTTTATTTCCAAACTTAAACCCATCCTCAAAGGATGACGATCCCTCATCTCTAAGGATAACCAGAGGAACGTACCAGGCCCCCAAATCCATCCTCACAGAGGTGTTTACAGAATGTTTCTACTTGGACAGCACCTCAGTCATCAACAAGAGTTTCACAAGGTAGGGAGAGATGAAACACTTGGATCTTCCGGATATTAAGAAAAGAAACTTGACATACAATCTTAGAGCCACATCTCATATGTATGCACTGACAATATATACAGGTCTTTTTTTTTTTTTTTTAATGCATGTCTTTAGATACCTTTAAATTACCAAACAAGAAAAGGGGTACTACTTAAAAGCGAGAGGGAAAAAAAAAAAAAAACTGCTTATTAGGTCCAGAAGAAATCCATTTACTGAAGTGCTAACATTTTCATGCTCCCAGCTGATCAGCTTCTGGTAACTTCTTAATGACTCTGCCCATCTTCCATGGAGCCACACACCAGGGACACCCACTGAACAATCCTCATGGTGAATGAAGACATTCTAAACACACTGATTAATTAGCAGCAAAAAAAAAAAAAAAAAAAAAAACAAGAAGAGAAAAAACAACATTTGTAAAGCCTACACCGCAGCTGTGTCAAGCTTAGGGACAAGCGGGCAGTTGTGGGCAGGATGTTCTGTGTTAAAAGACACTCTGACTCCCTCATATCAGAGCCACAGTCCTCCCTGGCTCAGGAGGAGTGTGAGATCATGGGGGGCACACAGAAGCATGCCCACCGGCGCCAGGGCACACACGCTGGCTGCAGGACTTTGTTTTGGAAGACACATCTCTCTGCTCACGTGAGCTCCCTGCCTCCAAACCTTGCAACCCGCCACCTACTCTCCATGGCCTTCTGGAACCCTGCCTCTCCTGACATCTGTGTTCATACCAGGCTCTGGGACTCAGGCTGCAGTGGGGGGAGTTTCTATTGCCATCAGCTACCAAATGGAGAAGGAAACGGCCACCCACTCCAGTGTTCTTGCCTGGAGAATCCCATGGACAGAGGAGCCTGGTGGGCTACATGCAGTCCATGGGGTCGCAAGAGTCAGACATGACTTAGAGACTAAATCAGCAGCACTGCAGAGGACAAAGCAGGAGGCATCTCTAATTGTCAGCACGCAGCATCACAAGGTCAAAGCCACGAGACAATAAACAGCGGGGACGGCTGACTGTTCTGCAGGGCGCATTCCGGCACGCCTGGATACCCAACCCAAGTCCTATGTAGTCAAACGCACACATGGGTCCCAAAGAGCAAGCTCCGCAAACCAGAAGAGAGAAAGAAGGGCCCCCACTCTCTGCCTCCAACCCAAGTCCCGGGAGGGACACGGCAGCCCCAAACTGCGTGTCCGCTCGGAGCAGGCGCAGCGCGACGCCGTGGCTGGCCTCCAACCCGTGGGAAGCCGAAGACAAGCTGAGAAGAAAACGTCAAGGAAAGGCTCTGCACACATTCGGAAATCAGTGCCAGAAAGCAGCAACATCGCCTGCTCCACACGGTACCCCGGGCGGCACGTGGAAACTGCCAGACGACACACTCAAGGAGGAGGCAGGGTGACCCCGGCGGGCCGTCACCCAGGGCCAAGGCCTTGACCCTTCACCCTGAGACAGGGCCAGGAGTTCATGATCAGACACCACACTGGGATGTTCTGCAGGAGGCCCGGCCTCTGCATTACATGCAAGTAAGAGCTTTATGAAGCAGACTTTGTGGCCCAGTGTAACAGTACACAGACTCCCATCTATAGCTGTGTTTACAGGCAGTCCTAGCAGTTCGGAGGGTTGGGGGGATGAAGAAGGGAGCTGCGTGTGTGCGCACACATGCACAGACACATAAAGGGGACGGAGCGGGTCAAGATGCAACCCCGAAAGACGCTCATCACCCCCAAGTCAGCAGCAGTCCGGCCTGCTTCTGGGCCAAGGCTGCTCTCCCAAACCCTCGGTCCAGACGCCGGTCTCTCCTGCGGAAGGGACTTGGCCTCCCTGAGCCCCTGTTTCCTCCTCTGTGAAATAAGGGTAAACCTGCCCCTGCTCCCACGTGGTCCGAGGATGCACCAAAAGGACCCAGCGCTTGCACACAGTTGGCACTAAAAAATGGAGCAAGGATTCTTTTCCGAAAATCCCATGAGATCGTGTGGCATCAACTGCAAGAACGCACAGTGGGAGTTCAATATCTGCTTTCTCCTAAAGGCGAGCAAGGCTTCGAGAAATCTATGGAGATGAAGAGCAGTGAGGCCCTCGCTGGGCCGGAATCTGCCATAAAAGAAGAGATTTCAAAGCTGTCATTCCCTTTTGTTGCAGAGGAGGCAGGTCAGAAGCAAAAAAGGTGGAGAGACACTACAGCACAATTGAAAAATGGTGACGTCTGTGCATTGTGAGCGTTACCAAGCCTGGCAACTCGGGGGACCGAAGAAAGCCAGCGAGCCTCGTGCCTGTGCTGCCAACGAGATGTGCTGGGGCCTAAAGACAAGGCTCTGGCTCCCACCCATTTCTGGGGGACACAGCTCACATTTGGGGTGGCCCAGATATGGACAGCAGTAGGGGGGCCCTCCTATTTCTAGATACTAATTTTTTCCATTCTCAACATTAATCAGGAGCCAAAAGGTCCTTAAGAGTCGGCTGCCATCAACTGAGCCTCATCACTTGTCGAAAGTGAAAGAGGAGGTGGGACGGGGAGCCCTCTGCCCCCCAACTCCCACGTGTCCGTACTCGCCCCGCCCCTGCACCACCCATGAGGTTCGCTGCTCCGGCGGAACCCGGGACTGCTCAGCCCCACAGAGCCGCTCTGGCTCCTCAAGCTGCACAACCCTCAGTGATGCTTAAAGTGGGACCGCAGAAGGCAACACGCGTGACACACGAGTCCCCCACAGAGCAAGGCTTGAGGTGCATCCCTTCTGCCCCCTCTGACCACCAGGCAGCTCTGAGAAGCTCCTGGGCAAAGCCAGCAGTTTCCTTCCCTCCACCCACACTCATCACCCTCTTCTACCACGTGGATCTGGGGAGGCTTCACCCAGGTTACAGGGCTCCCCACAGCGGGCACTCGTGGTAAAGAACCCACCTGCCAAGGCAGGAGACATAAGAGACACAGGTTCGATCCCAGGGTGGGGAAGATCCCCGGGAGGATGGCATGGCAACCCACTCCAGCATTCTTGCCTGGAGAATCCCATGGACAGAGAGGAGCCTGGTGGACTACGGTCCACAGGGTTGCACAGAGTCGGACATGACTGAAGCGACTTAGCAGGCAGGCAGGCACCCAGGTTACACTCCAAAGACCAACCCTACAAGGAGCCACCTAAGCCAACTTTCTGAAGTGAGGCGGTCTTCAGGGCCTCATTTGGGTGGGATGCGAGAAAGTCTCAGATCGTGGGCATGAGGACCCGGGGCGACAGAGCTGCTGCTGATCCCCTGGAGGGAGCAGATTCATCAGGACCCGACAAGGACATCTGATGGCCTGACTAGCCTCTCTCCACTGATCCTGCACCTTCCAGGTTTGTAAAGGAAGCCGACGTCTGAGAAGTCAGATGGGAAACTGTACAGAACAGGGAAAAGAGGGCCACGACCTCACTCATTCCTGGCTCTTTGACCTGGTGCTTCTGTCTTACTTTGGACCAGCTGCTTCGAACTAAACCCTTGAACAACCCGACCACACTGTCTTGATACTGTCCTGTTAGGTTACGAAGCAAGTCCCCAGCAGGGCAGACCCGACCTGCTGACAGTCACAGAATCTGCGTGCTCATGAACTACATCCAGAAGGGTTCAAGGGGCTGGCAGAGCAGGGGCCACAAACAGTAGCGAGTGGGACAGGGGAGGTGCCAGGGGAGATTCTAGATGCCACCAAGTCAAGTGTCCCTTGTTTCCTGGAGTGCAATCCTGAAAGCCCGACCTCAGCGGAGCAATGAGGTGGAGATACCGAACTCCACGTAAGAGCCGATGTGAGGGGAGGAAGTTGCGGTGGCAGGAGCTTAATGCAGGATGCCACCGTGGCCGTGAATCCTGTCTCACTGGAGCTGACCAAGTTCACTGTCAGAACATCAGCTGCTGCAGCCCAACTCCTCCAAGGCGGAGGAAGCTGCCAGGAAGCCACCAAAAGGCTCTGTCCCACTAGTCACTGTGCATGATGACCGTTCAGATACTGCTCTGGCAAACCCCAGACCGAAGGAACACTGCCAAGGCTTAGGAAAAAAAATGAAGGAAAAAAGGGTAAAATGAAAGAGGATGAGGCAGAGACAGAGATGAACTCAGAGAAGTGAGGGGGGATGAACCCCAAGACCAGAAAGCTCCCATCCTGCTGAGAATATACTGCTCAGTGCAGAAAAGCCAAGAAGGCCCCAAACCTCCTGACAATCCAAACCAAAAGGTACAGAGGTGTAGGTGGCCTTTTAAACCCTCCATCACCCTGGACATTTCTCCTCCCTGCCACACCCACACGCATTCACAGGACACATCATGGAGGGCACAGGTGATATGACATTATGTCAAGACAGACTGCGAGATTTCTAGGAGGTTCTTCTCTAAACAAGCTAAGAGGCAAGGAGAATGGGTGTATTCCGAGGAAGATCCATGCTCAGGTTTATCTGTTTATAACCAGACCATGGGTGTACACAGACCCTTCCCGAGAGGTACATTTTTCTGTACAATGAAAAAATTTCATTTCCTATTTCTTCGTTTCCAAACCTACATGCATCTTCTCTCTTCCACCGTAAGCAGTAATCCACGGCAACCTCTTCATCTTCAGTCATGTAGGTCTCCTATTTTTGTTTTAACATTTATAAAAAGTGTTCTCACTAATCGGAAATCCTTATCTGCTCAAACCATCCCTGATTTCCCATCCGCAACCTTCGTGATCTTTCTTTCTCTTTGCCATGTTTCTCATGCCTCGGTGTTCTGCTGTTAAATTCTACAGGGAGCCCAGGGTTAGATGAGAACTTCCATCATCTCCCCGTCGGGGAACTCAGGCTTGTGGAGCAAGTTGCTGATGCGGCCTTTGTGGTCAGGCGACTTTCCGTGGCCGGGAGAGTTCTCTGCCAAACAGAAGGGACATATCAGCGGCCCGTTTCCCAGGAGGACCACAGGCCTTCCCAGCTCTCTCTAAAATGGAACCACTTCATGTACCACCCGTCACACTGGTGCACACAGGTTAGGGCCACAGAGCCCAGCTTTGGTGGACCAAAGCTAAATGCCTGGGCCTGGGATTCGGACACAGAGAACACAACTAGGACGTGATGGGAGAGATCTGAGCGGGTAAAGGGGGTGTTAGGACTTTGTGCGGGGACCTCACCCACCCCGCTCCCCTCCTCTCCTCTAAATTATCAAGTGCCTACAATGAGGCACATCCTTCCCCGGTTCCCTGCCTTCTTGGCAAAAGGGCATCCCAAGAATTACATCTCCAAAAATTGACAACATTATGTGTACTTGTTTATTTTGGAGGATGAATACAGGGAACCCCATTGAGGAAACAACTCATTTATGCCCAGGAGCCCCCACCTACTCCAAAGGATTCCTGAGCAGAAGTATCCTCACCCCATGACTAGAACAGTCCAAAGCCAAGTCTACTCTCTCCAAGGACATTTCTGGACTCATCGCAAAACTCCTCCCAACCTGTCATCTCTTAAATGTTTGAAAGCAACTCCTGAGAACTGGCCTGAGTGCTAGGCCAGTTCACCTACCTTAAATCTACCTTCTGCTTCTAACCACGAAAGACTGAATCAGTGTCTGCTTCAATCGACACTGAATCCTTAATGAGTAAACACCCTGAAGGCAACATCTCTGTACCTGATGCTCTTGATGGACCTGGTACCAGCTCCCAAACATACTGGGGGGCGGGGGGGAAGGGGGCTAATTCCTTAACATCCCTCGAGGGTCTGTTTGCACACCTTCTGGGGAAGGGCTAGCTATTAAACATATGCTAAAAGGACAAATGCAATTTGTGTGCTCTTTTAAATGGTAATATGTTAGGAGTCTCTACACACATCTTAGGGCTTCCCAGGTGGCACTAGTGGTAAAGAACCTGCCTGCCAATGCAGGAGACATGAGACTGGATCAGTAAGATCCCCCGGAGAAGGAAATGGCAACCCACCCACTCCAGTATTCTTGCCTGGAGAATTCCATGGACAGAGGAGCCTGGTGGGCTACAGTCCATGGAGTCGCAAAGGGTGGGGCACGACAGAAGCGACTTAGCACGCAAGCACACATATTTCAATTCCAGAATAATAAAGAGCCTGCAGAGTCTAGGGCATTCCTGGTGGCTCCGATGGTAAAGAATCTGCCTGCATTGCAGAAGACCCAGGTTCGATCCCTGGGTTGGGAAGCTCCCCTGGAGAAGAGAATGGCAACCCACTCCAGTCTTCTTGCCTGGAGAATTCCACGGACAGAGGAGTCTGGTGGATGTGGAACTGCAAAGAGTCAGACACGACTGAGCGCCTAACACTTTTCAGAGCCTACATGCATTAGAGAAACCATACCATAAGATAAGCCGTGAGAGTAGGTTGGTAGCCCGGCTCCCTCCCCAGCTCAATAGAAGCCCCGCCCCGCCCCACTCCCACGCAAACAGGACAGGGAGCTCTGTGGAGTGTGAGAGCAGGCTGAGACCCCCTACCCAGTTTCTCTGCTGCGCCCTTGGCGGCTGGGTGCTTCAGCACGGGGCTGTTGGAAGGGGTCCCGCTGAGCCTGCTGCGCGTGGGCAGGGAGGCCACGCCGGGCCAGAAGAGCTCGGCGCTCTTGTCGGTCTGCGTGCTGCTGTCCTTGCTGCCCGTCTTGGCATGGGCGCTGCCGGCCGACGTGCCAGGGGCTGGCGGGGACAGCGCGGCGGCAGAGGGCGTGGGCAGCACGGGGGTGGACGCGTGGTCGTGGTGCTCCTTCCCCAGCAGCAGCCCTGCAGGTGGAGGAACAGCTTCTTCAGCGCCAGCTCTCAAGAAGCAAGACCCATCGGCTGGGCAGGGATACAGACGCCAGCGAAGAGAATGGACGGACGTCTGCACAAGGCTGGGGCGCGGTGAACTGGAAGATCAGGACCACACACCACCTAGGTGGTGCTAGTGGTCAAGAATCCGCCCCAGTGCAGGAGACTTGGGTTTGATCCCTGGGTCGGGAAGACCCCCTGGAGGAGGGCATGGCAATGCGCTCCAGTATTCTTGCCTGGAGAATCCCATGGATGGAGGAGCCTGGCGGACTACAGTCCACAGGGTTGCAAAGAGTCAGACACGACTGAGCTTACACACGCGTGTGTAAAAGAGGCGGCTAGGGGAAAACTGCTGTAGAGCCCAGGGAGCCCAGGTTCGTGCTCTGTGGATGGGACGGGGGTCGCGGGGGGAGGGACTCCCCCAAGAGGGAGGGACTGTATGTATACGGATGGCTGATTCACTTTCCTGTAGAGCAGAAACTAACACAACATTATAAAGCAACTACTTTGCCAACAAAGGTCTGTCTAGTCAAAGCTACGGTTTTCCCAGTAGTCGTGTATGGATGTGAGAGTTGGACTATAAAGAAAGCTGAGTGCCGAAGAACTGATGCTTTTGAACTGTGGTGTTGGAGAAGACTCTTAAGAGTCCCTTGGGCTGCAAGGAGATCCAACCAGTCCATCCTAAAGGAGATCAGTCCTGTGTGTTCATTGGAAGGACTGATGCTGAAGCAGAAACTACAATACTTTGGCCACCTGATGTGAAGAACTGACTCACTGGAAAAGATCCTGATGCTGGGAAAGACTGAAGGTGGGAGGAAAAGGGGATGACAGAGGATGAGATGGTTGGATGGCATCACTGACTCAATGGACATGAGTTTGAGTAAACTCTGGGAGCTGGTGATGGACAGGGAGGCCTGGCGTGCTGCAGTCCATGGGCTTGCAAAGAGTTGGACATGACTGAACAACTGAACTGAACTGAATACCCCAATTAAAAAGCAAAAACAAAAAACCTAGCATGGGGCAGGGGAGGAGCTGTTGCATAAACTGGTTATAATGTAACATGACAAAAGATAGGATACTATTATTCTCAAGATGCTATGGAAAGAAGGGAGAAGAGGTACCTTAGAGGCAGAGTGTCCAGGGGCGGGGGCACTCCTGCAAGGCTTTCTGGAGACGATGCTTTCTTTCGGTATGCAGCCCAGGAGGGCTAGTCCTGAGCAGTGGTGGCGTGTCTAAGAAAACCTGAAGACTCCTCTGCTCCTAGACACAGCCCTGTTGGCCTGCTGCTCTGCTTAACAGCCCCCAGCTCCACTCCTCTCTGGGTAATGAATTGTCTCCCTAGGCCCCGGGTCAAAACAAACACGCGTCCTGGTCATGGCAACAGAGTTGTGTACAATATTCCCCAGAGAGCTCCTTGTGATGAAGAGCCATGTCCTCCAAGAGGCAGGAAGCCAGCTGGGTTCCTGGGCAGGGTTGCTCAGCCCTCTCCTCCCCACCCGCCCCAAGACCAAAGCATCCGGGGTGGGAAGAGGGTGGCTGGCTGGGCAAAAGGGAGGCGTGATGTGCCCCGTTTCCTCAATGTCTTTCTGCAAAGCTGGACAGCACAGCAACTGTTCTAATAGTGAAATACAGCCCTCGTTCAGAAAAGTGCCAGCACTCCACACCAGCCTACAGAAAGTGCAGTAGGCACACAAGTGTCCGGTCATTAACGAAGTTCACACAGTCTCCTTGCTAGGGCCCACTCATAATGCAACACAACTCAATCCAGTCTGTCTATAGGGATGCTTCTCAACATGTTCACACACATATCAATTACTTGGATATAGTTAAGATGAAGATTCAACTCAGCAGGGGACCTTGAGCTTCTGTTTCTCTAATAAGCTCCCAGGCGATGCTGGTGGTGCTGGTCCACAGACCACACCTTAAGGAGCAAGAAGCCTTGATTAGGTGCTTCCCAATCTCACTTCATATGAGGTAGGTCCTGTTGCTGTCTTGTTTTATAGAGAAGGAAATGGCTGCTTAGTGAAATTAGCGTCTCACAGCCAAGAAGCAGCAGAAATGGCATTTGAAGCCAGAGGTGCCCGCCTTTAAGTCCACCCTGTGTCCTTTTCTGCCTTATCACCCTACCCCTGCGTGGAGAGCCAGTCTGGCAAGGATATTCCCGTGCAACTAAGTCACTGGCCGGTCATCTCACCTGGGAGCCCCTGAGCCATCAGAAAGGGATATGCTATTACCTCTGCCTCCTTCCAGAGCCCCTCAGACAAGAGACTGTGGAAACGCTGTGGGGCCCGTGCAGGAGATCTTTGGGAATTGAACATGTGCCTCCGTCTGCAGTGGGGAGGGCTCCACTCTGTCTTGTGACATGTGGACACTGATCACAATAACGGGGGAATATGAGTGCGGAGAACACAGGAGCTCTTCCTGTAGCCGGGTCCTCCGCTCCCAGGCCCGGCACATCAAATGCTAGGGGTACGGGCACAGCCCCCAGGGAAATGCCTGCCTGGCTGGATGTCACAGACGGGCCTCTGCCAGAGAGGTTTCTGTGTGAGCTGAGCCCGTGCCGAGTTCCCTACCAAGTCCACCTGAGCACCACTGCTGAGGCTCTCTACACGGGCAGGGGAGCTAAGAGTCCTTGGGAGAGTCTTTGAAGATCCCAGCTGCTGTCCACATGCCTCCTCTTTGAAGTGCATTTCCTTGGAGGGCAAGGGCTACAGAAGTCCCCATGTGGGGACTTCAAACGGAGATAGCGGCTGGGTGCCTGATCCCCCCCAAGCCTGTCAGCTTCCTCCTGGAAGCTCTTATCCCCTTTGGCATGAAGCAGCCAGGCTCCTCCACTGTCCTGGGCTGACAAAAACAGGCTCTCAGCTCCACAGATAAACAAAACACACTCTGACCCAGGGAGATGCATCAAAGAAGGGCCAGGCCCCTGGGGCTGCAGAGTGCCAGGGACAAGAGCGGAGGACGTGTGACTGGGAGTGCTGCCTGTGACCCGGGCAGCTCTGTCTCATCCTCTCTGACTCAGCGAGCTGGGCCGCTGGTCCCCGTCACCCCAGGAAACCGGTCCATGGCTAAGACCGTGTTTGCAGAATGCTCTTCCAAACACTGCCTGTGCAACAACAATCCAACAAAATACCACCAGCAGCCCCTTATGCGAGAGCACTGCTTGCAAAGTGCTTTCTCTCCAGTATCTCATTTTATCCTTGCAATGACGCCACGGGATACAGCAGGGCAGACACCTCCAGACACCACCCAGCTTTTCTAGACACAGAAGCAGACATGGAGCTTCTGGTCTGGAGCAGAACCCAAGTTCAGAGGCCTGAAGTCTCTAAGTTTTGCTCCCACTAAAAGTTTGTATAGTGTAAGACACTTTAACTTTCAATAATAATGATAATGATTATGATGTGAGTCAACTCATGGTTAACAGTGACTCTGGTGGGGTGGCCTTTGCTTCCACCACCAAAGTATGATTCATTATCCTTCCCACGCCTCCACTGGAGACTCCTGAACACTCACAGGCAGGTCTGGCTCAGTCTCTTGTGGGGTCACTGCTCCCTTCTCTGGCTCCTGGTGCGCACAAGGTTTTGTTTGTGCCCTCCAAGAGTCTGTTTCCCCAGTCCTGTGGAAGTGCTGTAATCAAATCCCACTGGCCTTCAAAGTCAAATTCCCTGGGGGTTCTCAGTCCCTTTGCCAGATCCCCTGGTTGGGAAATCTGGTGTGGGTCCCAGAACTTTCACAACAGTGCAAAAACTTCTTTGGTATAACTGTTCTCCAATTTGTGGGCTGTCTGCTCGGTAGTCCTATGGTGGGGCTCACACCCCACACCTCCCAGGTCTGCTGCAGCCAGAGCCCCTGTCCCTGAGGCAAGCAACTGGTGACCCATGTCCCGCCCATCAGAACAAGACCCCCCCAGCAGATTCCCCCACAGCCAGTCTCTCCCATCAGGAAGCTTCCGCAAGCCTCTTATCCTCATCCATCAGAAGGCAGATAGAATGGGAACCACAATCACAGAAAACTAAACAAACTGATCATGTGGATCACAGGCTTCTCTAACTCAATGAAACTATGCTGTGTAGGGTCACCCAAGACCAACAGGTCATGGTGAGAGTTCTGACAAAACATGGTCCACTGGAGAGTGAATGGCAAACCACTTCAGAGAAGAATCACATGAAAAGTCAAAAAGATGTGACACTGAAAGATGAACTCCCCAGGTCAGTAGGTGCCCAATATGCTACTGGAGAAGACTGGAGAAATAGCTCCAGAAAGAATGAAGAGGCTGAGCCAAAGTGGAAACAATGCCTAGTTGTTGATGTGACTGGTGTTGGAAGTAAAGTCCTACGCTGTAAAGAGCAATATTGCATAGAAACCGGGAATGTTAGGTCCATGAATCAAAGTAAAATGGAAGTGGTGAAACAGGAGATGGCAACAGTAAATACTGACATTTCAGGAATCAGTGAACTAAAAAGGACCAGAATGGGTGAATTTAATTCAGATGACCATTACATCTACTACTGTGGCAAGAATCCCTTAGTAGAAATGGAGTAGCCCTCAAAGTCAACCAAAGAGTCTGAAATGCAGTACTTGGGTGCAATCTCAAAAATGAGACTTTTTTGGTTCATTTCCAAGGCAAGCCATTCAATATCACAGTAATCCAAGTCTATGTCCCAACCATAAATGCCAAAGAAGCTGAAGTTGAATAGTTCTGTGAGGACCTACAAGAACTTCTAGAACTAACATCAAAAAAGATGTCCTTTTCATCATAGGGGACTGGAATGCAAAAGTAGGAAGTCAAGAGATACCTGGAGTAACAGGTAACTTTGGCCTTGGAGTACAAAATGAAGCAGGGCAAAGGCTAACGGAGTTTTGTCAAGACAATGCACTGGTCATAGCAAACACCCTCTTCCAACAACACAAGAGAAGACTCGACACATGGCCATCACCAGATGGTCAATACGGAAATCAGACTGATTATATTCTTTGCAGCCAAAGATGGAGAAGCTCTATACAGTCAGCAAAAACAAGACTGGGAGCTGACTGTAGCTCAGGTCATGAACTCCTTATTGTCAAATTCAGACTTAAATTGAAGAAAGAAGGGAAAACCACTAAACCATTCAGGTATGACCTAAATCAAATCCTTTATGATTACACAGTGGAAGTGACAAATAGATTCAAGGGATATGATCTGATAGATAAGAGTGCCTTAAGCACTATTGACAAGGGTTTGTAACACTGTACAGGAGGTGGTGATCAAAACCATCTCCAAGAAGGAGAAATGCAAAAAGGCAAAATGGTTGTCTAAGGAGGCCTTACAAATAGCTGAGAAAAGAAGAGAAGCTAAAGGCAAAGGAGAAAGGAAAGATATACCCATTTGAATACAGAGTTCCAAAGAATAGTAAAGAGAGATAAGAAAGCCTTTCTCAGTGATCAATGCAAAGAAATAGAGGAAAACAACAGAATGGGAGAGACTAGAGATCTTCAGGAAAATCAGAGATGGCAAGGGAACATTTCATGCAAAGATGGGCTAAATAAAGGACAGAAACAGTATGGACTTAACAGAAGCAGAAGATACTAAGAAGAGGTGGCAAGAATACACAGAAGAACTATACAAGAAAGATCTTAATGACCCAGATAACCACAGTGGCATGACCTCTCACCTAGAGCCAGACATCTTAGATTGCCAAGTCAAGTGGGCCTTACTTAGGAAGCATCAAGAGGAATAAAGCAAGTGGAGGTGATAGAATTCCAGGTGAGAATTTTCAAATTTCAAATCCTAAAAGATGATGCTTTGAAAGTGCTGCATTCAATATGCCAGCAAAATGGAAAACTCAGCAGTGGCTACAGGATTAGTAAAGGTCAGTTTTCATTCCAATCCCAAAGAAAGGTAATGCCAAAGAATGTTCAAACTACTGCACAATTGTACTCCTCTCACACACTAGCAAAGCAATGCTCAAAATCCTCAAAGCTAGGTTTTAATAGTACATGAACCGAGAACTTCCAGATGTCCAAGTTGGATTTAGAAAAGGCAGAGGAACCAGAGATCAAATTGCCAACATCCGCTGGATCATTGAAAAAGCAAGAGAATTCCAGAAAAACATCTACTTATGCTTCATTGACTACTTTAGTCAAAGACTAAAGCCTTTGACTGTGTGGATTACAACAAATTGTGGACAGTTCTTCAAGAGATGGGAATACCAGACCACCTGACCTGCCTCCTGAGAAATCTGTATGCAGGTCAAGAAGCAACAGCTAGAACCGGACATGGAACAACGTACTGGTTCCAAACTGGGAAAGGAGTATGTCAAGGCTGTATATTGTCACCTTGCTTATTTAACTTACATGCAGAGTACATCATGAGAAATGCAGGGCTGGATAAAGCACAAGTTGGAACCAAGACTGCCAAGAGAAATATCAATAAGCTCAGATATGCAGATGATACCACCCTTATGGCAGAAAGCGAAGAGGAACTGAAGAGCCTCTTGATGAAAGAAAAAGAGGAGAGTGAAAAAGTTGGCTTAGAGCTCAACATTCAGAAAATCAAGATCATGGTATCCGGTCCCATCACTTCATGGCAAATAGAGGGGGAAACAATGGAAACAGTGACAGACTTTATTTCTGGGGGCTCCAAAATCACTGCAGATGGTGATTGCAGCCATGAAATTAAAAGATGGTTGCTCCTTGGAAGAAAAGCTATGACAAGCCTAGACAGAATATTACAAAGCAGTCATATTACTTTGCCAACAAAGATCCATATAGTCAAAGCTATGGTTTTTCCAATCATCCAGTCATGTATGGATGTGAGAGTTGGACCATAAAGAAAGCTGAGCTCTGAAGAATTGATGCTTTTGAACTATGGTGCTGGAGATGACTCTTGAGAGTCTCTTGGACAGGAAGGACATCAGAGCAGTCAATCCTAAAGGGAATCAGTCCTGAATACTCATTGTAAGGACTGATGCTGAAGCTGAAGCCCCAATACTTTGGCTACCTGATGGGAAAGTCTTTTCATTAGAAAAGACTCTGATGCTGGGAAGGGGAGGACAGAAAATGAGATGGTTGGATGGTATCACCGAGTTGCTGGACATGAGTTTGAGACAAGTTCTGGGAGATGGTGAAGGACAGGGAAGCCTGGTGTGCTGCAGTCCATGGGGTCACAAAGAATCGGACACAACTGAGCGACAGAACTGAACAAGTAAACTGAGACTTGGAGATTCCTGCTTTCTCAAGGGGGTCTGAACTCCATCAGCCAGCTGAGGTGCCTCAGTGTTTGTGTGACTCCTGCTCTTCAGAGGCTCAAGTGAGGAGTGGAGGGACTCACCTATGTGGGGGTGGGGCTTGCCTGGGTGGAAGTGGGGCTCACTTACGGAGGGAGGGCCTTGCCTGAGGGGGTGGGGCTCATATGCAGAGTGGCAGGGCTTGCTTGGGGAGGGGCGGGGCTTGTTGAGGGGGTGGGGCTCTCTGCAGAGGGGCAGGGCTTGCTTGGGGAGGGGAGGGGCTTATTGAGGGTGTGGGGCTCACCTATGCTCCCCTTCCAGGTCTTCTCCTCCTTTCTCTCCTCAGCCAACTGGCTGCTGGTGAGCGAGGTCTGGCGGGAGTGAGTCCCGGTGGCTGCTGCAATGGATGGCACCGAGCGGGCAGGTCTCAGGCTGGAGGAGTCCGTCTTCCCGGCATCTTTACGGGATCGCTGCTGGAGGACCTTAATCATGGCATCCTTCTCTATGATTTTGGCATGGAGATTTTTAATACTGTGTAAGAAAACAGAACAGTCAAGATCAAAATCCATGGAATAACAGGGATATTTGCACTTCTCTCAGGACCCCACAGACTTTAACTATAATTCCAAGGACAGAGTTAACTGCCGCCTATCTTCAGTTTACAATCTCCAATTATAGAAGACTGACCTTTTGTAGTACCTGAAAAGGGGGCACCTTCTCTGGCCCCTCAGGAGGCTCTGGGACCCCAAGGACACACTGGCAGGACCTCCTGGCCTGAAGTGTGTCTAGGAGCCTGGCAGTGGGAAGGGCATGAGGAACTACGGGGAAACACACACAAACTCAAGCCTCACGGCGTGGGCTGCTCACGAAGAGTCAATTTCCCTATTTTCTGAGGGGAAAAAAAAGTGGACAAGTTTTTTGTGAGAAGATGACGTTTTCCTCCCTGAAGGTCAAAAATGAGAATCAGAAGACACGTGAGTTCTTTTCACAACCCAGATAGTAACTTGCTGAGCTTATCAACGACTCAGCCATGCAGTCCTATTTTCACATCTGCAGAATGAGAAGCTCAGCTTCCCAGGGCTCGATGGGGAGGACTGGGGATGGGCGGCAGGCTAGCTCTGAGATGTCACAAAGCCTGCTGGAGGACTTCTTGTTTACTTCAGGAGAAAAACACATTAGCTATATAGATATTCTTTATTACTGGCTGGAATATATAAATACTGGCTTAAAAACTCTGAGACTCTGGCATATGATGTTTCCCTCTGTCCAGCTGATACTGTCCAGTAGGCTGTAGAGACAGACACCCAGAAAATACATGGGCTTCTAAATTCTTGTTATTAGCCTCCACCTAAATATCTGCATCTGACATGAAATTAGCTCCCAGAGACCTCAGGCTCCAGGCCCCTTGTTAATAGGACTTTTTCCTTGGAATGTGGACTTGGAGGACTCAAGCTTAAGACTGTCTAGAATGGGAATGGGCTGGAGATGAGTGCGCACAGCGGGCTGGTGGCCCCACCGGGCTCTGGAGGCGGGGGGCATGCGTGGGAGCCAGGGGCTGGGCACAGCCGTCCCTTACGTGTACTCCATGTCCTGACACCTCCTGGTGGCCTGCACCACCTCCTCCTCCTCCTGCCAGATGTGGGCCTCCAGGGAGCTCTCGCCATAGCTGCCGTTCCTTGAGTGGTTGACGATCGTGGTGTCCCTGGCAACACAGGACACACACACAGACTGATGTCAGTCAGTTCTCTCCCTAAACCCCTAGAACGGAGCTAGTATCTAAGGAAAATAAAGTCCCAAATTCCAAATTCCCTGCCCCTTCTACCAACGATCCTGAATCATAAGTGACATGGTGCGCGCTGAATGCGGACACTGTACACTCTCAGGTTTAAGGGCCAGTGTCTACTAACGTGTGGACACCGGATAGTATCATGTCAGTTAGTATGTCCTTGCATGTGTTCTTTCACTCCTTTCTTACTTTCTCAATCAGAGTTCAAGTTTTATTCTGTTTCTCCCCCATTTAGGAGCTATCTCAGTATTTTACAGGAAATGGGGACTCAGGAAATCCCTGAAACAGAGACTGCTCCTCCTGGACAGCAAGGCTCCGGCTGGAGTCCCCTCCACGCTTGCATTCAGCTCGCTTCTCCCGTGAGCCCCTGCCTAGGATTCAGGTCCATTCAGTGTGACAACCGTGTTGGGCAGCAGGACACAAAAATGAAGAAGACACACCCCGTGTCCCGGGAAAGTCCAGCCGAGGGGGTGGATGAGGGGAGGGACAGACAGAGGGAGGCTGCAAAGCAGTGCAGCTGGCAGCAGATGCCTGGCTGAAAACAACCAGTCAAAGGGGACTGCTCTCCTGTCACTGGTTCTGTCAATATAATTACTCCTCATGGGGCTTCCCTGGTGCCTCAGACAGTAAAGAATCTGCCTGCAATGCACGAGACCCGGGTCCGATCCCTGGGTCAGGAAGATCCCCCGGAGGAGGGCATGGCAACCCACCCCAGTATTCTTGCCTGGAGAATTCCATGGACAGAGGAGCCTGGTGGACACAGTCCCTGGGGTCACAAAGAGTCGGACACAACCAACACTTTCTCTTTCAATGGTGATTAGTAAAGATAAGATAATTGTGTCATCTAAGTCAGGGGTCCTTAACCTTTTCGGCACTCGGGACCAGTTTCGTGGAAGACGATTTGTCCACAGGGGTAGGGTGGAGTGGGAGAGGGTGGATGGCTCAGGCAATGATGTGAGCGACGGGGAGTGACAGATGAAGCTTCAGTCGCTCGGTCGGTCGGTCGCTCCTAACAGGCCACGGTACTGGTTCTCGGCCTGGGGGTTGGGGACCCCTGAATTCTAAGAGATCTAAGCATGTCTGAGGCTGAAAGGCACAATCTTAAACTAGGAAGTGAATCTTTAGTAAGAAGGGATGCAGCTTCACATCCCTGTAGCTTCACATTACAGTGTTAAAATCTTTTTTTTTTTTTTTTTCAGTGTTAAAATCTTAAAGCTCTTTTCTAGAACACCTAAAAGTAGCAAAAAGGGGGGCCTTCTTGCATGTATGCATGAGGGAGTGTTTCATCACGCCCAGACCTGGGTGAAGCACATTACCCCAGGTATCTCATGTAGCTCTCTCAGGAACTTGGGCAGTAAGCATTATTATCCTCATTTTACAGATGAACAAATGAGTGAGTTTGGAAGAGCACCCAGTTAGTGAAGGCAGATGGATTCGAATTCAGGTATCTCTGACTCCAAAGTCCATGCTCAAAAAAAAAAACAAAAACAAAGTCCATGCTCTTAACCATCACTTCACACTCCTGAGTGTCCCGTGTCTTTATGAAGAGGCCTCAGCAAAGGTACACGAATGATAAGATAAACCAACAGAAAGGGCACACGGGAGAATGCGGCCAAGTGCAAACTGACTAAAACAAATCAGAATTGCCTAACAGCACAGGGAGCCAGCAGAGCGCTTTACACATATTGACCCAATTATAAATTCACTCCATGGTGCTCAAAACTCATCAATACAGGGAATTAGAGCCAGAAACATTTTCAACTGATTTATTTTTAGAGAATTTACTGGAAATAGATTAAAAAATTCATATTTATACTATCAAGGACAGGAGGTACAATTAGATGAATACAACTTAGAAAGTACACACACACCTCTCAACAAAATATTACATTGCTTTGAAATGTTTAAAAAGTTTCAAAACTTCCCCACCCACACAAAACAGCCTAGCCTCTCAGACTTGTGATCACTGGTGCCAAAAATGCATCAAGATGGCAAAATCAGTTGATACACAAATATCACACTGCCTATAAACATGAAGTATGCAGCAGTGGCTGCAAAGTCACTAAGCTAATGGCTGGGAATAGTCATTTTTGCCAGTTCTTACATAGCCATTTAGCATCTCAGCAATAAGAGCTCACAATTTTGACCTTTCTAAAAAATTCTTCATTTTCCTTTTCTCCCTTTTTGTTAACAGCAAAGCCATGCTAAACTACAGAGGTTTTCTTTGAAAAGAACAGTAAGATAGGAGTTACAAATACGACCTCCTCTGAACTGATTTTTCCTAAGACTGGGGGAAGCAGTGGTCAGTAGAAGGGAGGGAAGTTTCCCACAGAATTATTAGATGCTCAGTAATCACATGTAGAAGCAAAAAAAAGGGGAAGGGAGGGACAGTGGAAAGAATCCCCATCCACCTACGAATCCATCCATCCGGGACTTTAAACAGAGCTAAGGAAGAGAGCAACAAGGCTGGGTAAATCCCACGGGATTACTGTCTGACAGCAAGAGGCGTTTCTCCTGCTCGAACGACAACAGACGGCCAAGGCTGGGGCTAACATAGTGGGCTGGGGCTGACTGTGGGCTCTGGCTGGTTCATCTCACAACACTCCTCCACCCCCGTCCTGTGCCCTCCGAGCAATCTCATGCCCCAGACCTGTTCCATTCCCTACTTCTGACTTTACTTTCCAGTCCCATTTGTCTCCAGAACCCCTCTTTTTTTTTTTCTTTTGATTGCTGTTTAGTTGCTAAGTCCTGTCCAACTCTTTCACAACACCATGGACTAGAGCCTACCAGGCTCCTCTGTTCATGGGATATCCCAGACAGGGATACTGGAGTGGGTTGCCATTTCTTTCTCCAGGGGACCTTCCTGACCCAGTGATCAAACCTGAGTTTCCTGCATTGACAGGTGGATTCTGAGCCATCAGCGAAGCCCTCCTGGGATTCCAAGTGTGCATCTAATGTGATAAATCAAGAGTTGAGACAACAGTGAGCCATAACAGCCTTGGGTCATTCTTCCAAGGCAGCGCTATTGGGGTTTCAGTGTCCTCAGCCAGGGGAATACAGTCTGCTTCCTTGCACATCACCAATCAATAACTGTAATTTCCATTTCATAAATTAGGTAATTTCTGAGTAAAGTAAGTGATGCTCAGAAAGGCCTTATGCAGTCACACACCTAAGGTAGGCAAAAAGCAGGCAGTGAGAGTCGTGAATGGCAGAACGCACAGCCTTGCAGGTCAGTGCAGTGAAAGTGCATGCAGGTGAGACAGAAGGGCTGAAAATGGATGTCCTGCCTGCCCACTCGGTGTTCCTTCCATCAAAACTCATGCAGAGAGACAACTCCCAGGGCAGCCACTGACAGGCAGGTGTTAGACTAACTGGCAAACAAGGCCACATCTTGCCATGCAACTTTATGATGGGCTGTTCTCTGCCTCGGGATCCAGAGGTGATTTAGATATTAGCTCAGAAAACAAAGAGCTGAAGATAAAAACATTTTAGTTACGTCAAAAATCAAGAGATGTTTCCAAGGGTTTCACCAGTGTCACTCACACATTTCAAGGGCTGGCCTGAGGCTGCAACTTCCTCCAGGGCTGGAGCTGCAACTCACCAAGAGATCGATACGCATCCTGAATGCCTAGTTCCACTCCCAAAGACACACTCAGAGGGGACGCTGTGGGCTGGTTTCCCTCACAGCACAGACATACAGAATCAACACTTGAGCACTAATAAAGGATCCCCAAATAGTCACTTTCCACTTGGGTCTGCAGGTCCAAGTGTGCTGAGCGCCCAGAGGAGGCATCTGTGCCCACGTGGGTAGCCCTGGTCTCTAAGTTCCTGGAGGTGCCATGGGGGCATTCAGCTAGCAATTCTCTACCTGGGTAATGAACATGACGGCCCATGCTCAGCTCATAAAATATCTCCCCCAAACCACAAGGGACCTTCTCTACCTCATTCGAGAAGAAATCACACAGCCCAAGAAGTGGAGGGCTGACTAACGACAGCGTTCTCTTCTCCTACCTGGTTCACAACCTACCATCCCCAATGGTGCAACAACAACCCTTATTTAGTCCAGTTTTATGGATGCTCCTTTAAAATTTGAGGCTCTCTGCTAAAAATGCTGACTCAAATTTTTGGTAAATTCTAGACAACTCTGAATTCAATGCCCAACATAACTTATGGGCAGAAAGGAAGGTGGTGAGAATCCAGACTAGCAGAGTAGACAGCCTTGCAGGCCAATGCAGCAGAAGTGCATGCAGGCTGGGTGCAGCAGTTGAGGGAAACGACCTGCTCATTCAGACAAGGGTAGAACCTAAGAATTATCATGTGAATTATTGAGCATCTTGACCTAATTTTTAGAGAAAGAGTAAGGCTGTGCACCCACAACAAAGGAAATAAAGCAAGAGAGGTAGGAACTGATAGCCACGGAAAACCATTTCAAACCAAGTGAAATCAGGCTTTAAGCCGGACAAATTTCAATTTGATGGGTGGGCCCACCACTTACTACCACTGTGTCTCTCTCTAAGCCCCAATTCTTCACCTGCAAAATGAGAATAATAATAGTCCTCACTCTCAGGGCTGTTATGAGGATTGCATGTTCTTGTCTGGCCCATGAAACATACCCACTGTTAAAAAGAGCATAAAGTATATGATAAAGTAATGATGCTTTTTCAGTATCATTCTTCAAAGACCTCATAGTACTCTGCTGAACTGATGGACTTTAAAATACTGAATGACTCCCACTTGTTGGGCTCTACTCTGTTTTAAATGTATTGATGTTTTCAACCACAATGAGATGAACGCCCTTGGACCTGGGTCTTCAGGCACTTATACAATGATTTCCCTGAGAAATGTTGAGAACCAGAACTGTGGAACCAAAGCAGAGGTGGTGGTGTTCAATTGCTAAATCGTGTCCAGCTCTTTGTGACCCCATTTGTCCTCATCAGGCACACTTCCCTGTCCATCACCAACTCCTGGAGTTTACTCAAACTCATGTCCACTGAGTCAATGATGCCATCCAACCATCTCATCCTCTGTTGCCCCCTCCTCCTCCTGCCCTCAATCTTTCCCAGCATCAGGGTCTTTTCCAGTGAGTCCTCCAAAGAAGAGGGATAGATTACCAAATTCATTCTCCAGAAATCCTACACCACACCTTGCTCTCCAACTAGCAGTACAGCCACTTTGCAATTATTTTTAACTGGTCCCACTCCCTGGGATGCACCCGTGAACCCCTCAGGACACCCTGCGCTTCTTTCCACTGTGTTTTCCGAGCCTCACCTCTCGGCGGCGGCGGTGGCCGCGGCGCTCATGGCGAAGTGGCGGATGGCGCTCTCCTCCACGTACTTCTGCTCCCATTTGGTCATGTCTGCCTCCAGCGCCAGGATGCGCTCCTCCTTCTCCCTCACGAGTTCCATGAGCGCCGGGGCGTTATACTCCGGCAGGCTGGCCGGCTGGCTGTTGCCGTGTTTCTGGAGAAGCAGAAGAAATAACACCTCGATGCTGAACCGCGCTGGCCAAGGAGACCGCGTGTGGGCAGAGCTCCCCCGGGGAGCGGTTCACGCAGGTCCTGTGGCGCGTGTCACACGCATCCACACGCCCTTGCCTCCTCTCCAGCACAGGTGACCCTAACGGGTGGATCCCCACACCAGTCAACCGCTATGTCCGGTTCCTCTAGCTCATTTAATTCTCCTGGAACTCTACCAAACGCACAATGTGATCCCAATTTTGCAGGCAGGAAAACTAAGCTGTTGAGGGAGCTTGAATGCACTGTTCTGTGTCTCTAAGGCCACTCTTAAGCAGGTTCAGGATTTAAACCAGAAGTCTGTCTGGCTACATCCAGCTTCACCTGTCAGGAAGTGCCTTTGTCCAAGGTCTCCCAGTTGATTTACCCCAAGAGTAAGAACTAGAAAGAAGACTGGGCCTCCAGGTCTAGGGCATTTTCTCCAGAGTTCAAGGAAGTGATTCAGCTGTTTGCTTCCCCTGAGGCTGGGAGTCGTAAGGGAGGCCCAGGAAGTGGGAGTGAGGTGCCCTAAGGCAGTGGTTCTCAACCTTTTTGGCACAGGGACCGGTTTCCTGGAAGACAGCCACAGACTGGGGGTGATGATTTTGGAATGATTCAAGCACATTACATTTATTCATTGTGCACTTTATTTCTCTTATTATTACATCAGCTCCACCTCAGATCATCAGGCATTAGACCCCGGGGCTGGGAACCCCTGCCTTGAGGGCATGCTTGCCCAGCCTCACCACTGTCCGCTGGGAAACAGAAATTAACACCTACCCCACGTGGAAGCCAGGCAATCAAATAGGACAATAACTAGGAAAGCACTTAATACACTTTAAAGGGCTAAACAAAGTGCTACCGGAAAACCTCTGATGCAAGTTAAGCTCATTTCCCAGCCCCTTCTCTCCATCTGGGTCCATAAGAGAGCCGCCTCTCAGTTTCTGCCCAAATCCCTTGTGTTGCATCTCAGGCTGGTGACCTGCTCAGGTTAAGAGCTATTTGAGCAAATACATGTATTTCAACACTCAAGTGTTCAGAGATAGCACAATCTAATGGGTAAGTATGTTGGCCAGAAAAGCATAAGAAGGGTCAGGCAGGCCAGCTTCTGTAGCCCATTCAGCTATTCACCAGATATTTACTAAGCATGCACTCTGTAAAGGGGATATCACAGGGAACAATGCAGAGAAAATCTCTGCCCTCAATGTATTCACCTGGGAGAAATGTCCTAATTAGCTCCTTGATCTTAAGCTGGTCTCTCAGCTGCCCTGGACCTCATTTTGCTCTTCAAGAATATTTCCCCTAGACTTCCCTTGTGGCCCAGTGGATAGGAATCTGCCTGCCAATGCACGGGACACGGGTTCAATTCCTGGTCCTGGGAGATTCCACATGGCGTGGGGCAACTAAGCTAGTGCACCACAACAATTGAGCCTGTGCTCTAGAGCCTGAGAGCCACAGCTACTGACCCCACGTGCTGCAGCTACTGAAGACCACGCGCCTACAGCCTGTGCTCCGCAACAAGAGAAGCCATCCCAACGAGAAGCCCACGCGCTGCAACCAAGAGTGGCCTTCACTCATTGCAACTAGAGAAAGCTGCAGTGAAGATCCAGTGCAACCAAAGCAAAAATGTCAGTACATTTTTTAAAAAAGAATATTTCCCCTTCTCTCTTCTACTTCCTAAGACCACTTGAGCTCTGTTCAAGAAAGAGAAGATTGTGAGTTCTAAAAATTTTAATTTCCCTTCCCTTTTTACCGTTACTCTATTTCACTTTCTCCCAACTTCTAATGATGCTTGAGTACTACACTTTGCCTCCCAAAGTAGAGGGAGATGACTTCTAAAAAAGAATCTGTTCATAGAGAGCTGCTATTTCCTGCTGGTCCTAGCGTCTTGACCTATCTTCCTCTTCCCTCTTCTCAGTCCAGCCACATTTGTCACTTTTTATTTCAGTGGCATTGGAAAAGTTGGAGCAATCTGGGCACCAAAGATGCCTACCCTGGGCGATCAAACGACTCTGAAGGAAATGATGAGAAAAAACAGCAATGACAGTTATTCTTCTTTCATCAGTTGCCAAGTGTCAATCACTGTAAGGATTTTGTGCAGATTCTCTTATTTGTAGTTACAAGAATATGGTAAGTATAATTTATGTCCCCCATTTTAGAGACAAGGAAGTGAAGGCTCAGACAGATTGCTTTTTCAATAGACAAAGGCAGGATTCAGCACTGGTCAGCCTAACCTCAGAGTCCATGGTCTGAACTGATTTACGATTCCGTGCCACTCTGCTCACCTCCAGTCTAACCATCCTTCTGGAAGGTTCCAGAGCACCCTGCAGGAGTAACGGAGCTCCTCTGGGCCTCGGTGTTGTTAGAGGGCTGGGCGGAGAGAGTCAGCAGTGTCTTGGCGTGTGTCTAAAGGCAGAGCCCTTCTGCGGGGTAGTTGATTCAAATGTGCTCCAAGTTGTTCTCTCAATCGTCCTTTCAGAATGACTCTCTATGGGGAAGGTGGGCAGTGTGACCTTATTGCTTTGTTGAAGAGAGAGATGACCGGCAGCTTTATTTCTTTTGTGTAACCTCCGTATGCCTTCTGATGGGGTCAGATAAATACTTCCTTCAGTGGCACTGGGGTGAAGGGGCTGGGTGCAGCGTGGGCTGCCAATATCCTGGGCAGGCAGATGCGTGAGCTCCTCACAGTGAATGAGGTGGAAGCGGGATCAGAGTATGAGTTCCTTGGGTGACCCCGCACTCCAGAGTGGATGCTGGTAATCCCTGGTGGGGGTCAACAGAACTGTGATCGCCACACTTATTCACAGACTCCAGGCAGGAATCGGACCAATCTATATAGTATCTGCCACATGGAACTATTAAAACCCCAAGGTGTTCTGGTGGATTTCTTTGTGACAACACTTTTGCCTTTTCTGGTTATAGAATAACATATGTGAAGTGTTGGTAAGTCGTGTCTGACTCTTTGCGACCCCATGGACTATAGCCTGCCAGGCTTCTCTGTCCATCAATTCTCCAGGCAAGAATACTGGAGTGGGTTGTCATTCCCTTCTCCAGGGGATCTTCCTGACCCAGGGATTGAACCTGGGTCTCCTGCATTGCAGGCAGATTCTTTACTGTCTGAGTCACTAGGGAGTATGCTCACTGAGAAAATGAAGCATTAAAGGAAAAAAATTTTAAAAAATTATCTTTTTAATGAGTAGGGAAAAGTAGGGAAACCCTCAAGTTCCTTTCACAACAGAGGAGACGGATTAACACTCTCATTAAAAAACAACAAAACCCCCCCCTTGTAATATTAATGTAAAGAAATGCTGGGCGGTTCTGCTTAAAGATTGTTTCCCCTTTCTCTGGTCTCATGTCAGCCACACACAGCTGGGGTCTGCTATCCCCTCCAAAGACAAGTCCAAACTGTAAGCTGCATAATACTTGAAGAGTCCCAATTCTGAAACTTTCATCCTCCCGGTGCGTGCATGCAAAGCTAAGTCGCTTCAGTCGTGTCCGACTCTTTGCAACCCACTGGACCCACCAGGCTCCTCTGTCCATGGGATTCTCCATGGAAGAATATTGGAGTGGGTTGCCATGCCCTCCTCCAGGGGATATTCCCAACCCAGGGATGGAACCTGCGTCTCTAACGTCTCCTGCATTGGCAGGTGGCTTCTTTACCACTAGCACCACCCAGGAAGCCCTCTGTCCTCCCCAGGTAGCCTAAATCTGGCAGCTGACTTTATGTACAGTGGGAACGTTGTGTTTGCTGGTCTAAGGAAAAAATTGATGTGACTGTGCAAGGGTCTAAGTGTGCATATGGGAACAGGCCTCTGTGGCAATAGAGATATTTCCAAATAATGTTAATTTCACATTTCTTCTGGATATATAACAAGGATAATGGAGTTGAGTCTGGTTTCTTTCTTTTTTTTTTTTTTTAAGAAAAAGACATCGTGCAAAACTAAATGTTGTTGATAATGTACAGGAAGATATTCTTATACATTTCAGATAAGAAATTGGTACATTTACTTTGTAGAGCAATTTGGCAATATCTAGCGATGTTTAGCATATGCATTTGCTATCCAGAAATTCCATTTTTAGGTATATCCTCTTGGGAAACTCTCACATTCTTTAGCAAGGAGACATGTAAAAAGGCAGCTCATTAGAGTAGTCTATAACAGCAATACCACTGACAAAAATCCCGAGAGTAATCAGTGGGGGAGAGATGGTTGAGAATACATAGAGGAGCTGAAATGAAGAGTCTGGTTTCACGGCACTCAAAATAGAAGATCCAGGGGTAAGTAATTTAACTGTAGGTGTGGGTGGCACACTAACTGGAAAGGAACATTCTTTTTTGTTCTAAGTACTGAGATGTGCCTATTCTGTCAGCCAGGAACTCATAAATACCCACCAGGTGCCAGCACAGTACCGGGCACCAGAGAGCCTACCCTTCAGTTGGGAAGCTTAAGATCTCAATAACTGAGCAACAGAGAACAGCCGAAGGGTGGCCCTGAAATGCTGGGGAATGTGGCACATGTTAGACAGATGGGAAGTCCAAAGACAGACTCACTTCCACCTAAGAAGCCAAGTTGGTGGGGGCCAGGGTGGGCTCCTGAATTTTCTGGGCAATCTTGCCAACACCTCCATCGCCGGCCAAGTACACATGCGCAGAGGGAGCTGTGTGCGCTGCCACGAGAAAGGGCTGAACTGGCCTGAGCATGTGCTTTCAAGCGTTTTCAAGTGTTTCAACCATAACCATTATGCGCTGTCCCCTAGATAATTCCATGGAGCCTTGTCTCGCATTCCCCTGGTTCCAAACTTACAGCACACCCTTCACCAGCTGCACAGAGGGTTCGGCTCACAGCGCTGGCTGATGACATGCCAGGAGTCCCTGACCAGCCTGTAAAGGAGTCTGGCCCAGCTGGAGGATTTCTGCCCTTGTCGAGGCCCACATGGACCCTGGGCTGGGGTGTTTTCATCTGAGCTTCTTCATAGCTGCATTATAGGAACAGCTGCTACCCAGAGAAACAGGGAGCGGCAGAAGGACTAAGCACCTATGGCCAATACTAGCTTTCGGGACTGTCCTGACTCCTTTTGTCCTTGACCTCTGAAAACTCACTGATGGTCATGTCCACCTTATCTCACCCCCATTCTAGGTGCCCCCGACCCTGACTCCCACCATATCTACACTCTTGAAGACGGTAAGAGCCTTCAGGCTGGCCTTCCTGACTTTGACACCTGACCTCCAGCCCTCCTCTGACACCACTGGAGGGCTCCTCCCTTGATCCTATGCGGAGGGAAAAAAGAATCCACTTTCCCAACCTGAGCAAACGCCCTCCACAAACTGGCAGTTGCCTCCTGACCAGCCAGCTCCTTGGGCAGGCTCCCCCGGCTGTGCTGGACTCACCGCGTGTCTCACACCTCTCTCCTCTAGGCACTTAATTCCTCTATCCCTGATGCTTCCCGCAGAATGGCCAACAAGCTCATCTCTCCGAGTCCTACTCCAAGTTGTCTTCTGTGAAGCCGTCTATACTTGCATTCCCCTATGCCCAGCCCCCAGGGGTGACCGCTTGCTTTCTCTAAGGACCTCTGTCCCTCCAAGGGACTGGACCGCCGAGAACAGACGCTCTCACTAGCCCTGAGCTCCCAGCGCAGAGCGCAGCCCGCCGGCAGCAGGCGCTGCCCCGTCCCGCCCCGCCCCGCCCCTCACCTGCTGGGTCCGCAGGGCGTCCAGCTCCCTCTCCAGCCAGGTACGCAGCCGCCGTTCCATCTGCTCGCGCTTCTCACACGCCGACTGCAGCTGGGTCAGGGCCTGCTGCAGCTTCTCGACTTTCTCCACATATGCCTGCTTCTCTCGGAGCTGAGCAGAGTAAAAAGGAGCACGGGATTTAGACAGTGATTCTCGAAGCTGGGGTGGAGGTGAGGGCGGGGGGAGGAGAGAAGGCCAAAGTACCTGGAGATGCTTTCCTTTCCCCACTCCTATACCTAAGCCATGCTGAAACAGAAAAGATTTAGGCCAAGGCCAGCAGTTACACCTAAAACGGCTGGGATGCTCTCAACTGAAGACCCTAAGAGGGCACCGGCTTTCGGTCATTTATACAGCTCCGAGCTCAATCCTTGGTTATTGCTTAGTAATTACAGCTTGTACAGGCATTGGAAATGAGGTTAACAAAGAATTTTTAAGTGTCATGAGTAAATGATTATTCGATAATGTTAACTGAAAAATCTAGAATCAAAAGTTATATACAACATCATCACAACTATGTCTATCATCAATGTATGAAAAAAGGAAATGAAAGCATTAATTGTGTTTACCTGTATAGCAGAATAATAATTTCTCATCTTCTTTACTCTTCTGTATTTTTCAGGTTTTCTATAAGTATCAATTACTACTGTAACAGAGATTGTGTCTGTATGTATATATATGCATGTGTATCCATTTGTGTATAAACATATCTTATTATAGATATTTGGAAGTAACTTTCTCCTAAAGATTTCCAAGCCCTTTACGGATGAATAGCTGACAGCCCTGGAGAGAAGGAAGGGCCTAATGAACATGCAAACCATACAATAACTGAGGAGAGGCAGATTAAGGTAAAAATGATTTATGTAAATGTCATGTCAGGTATGGATTTAGAACCATCAATCAACAGCTTCAAATTCTTACCCTCAGAGTTTGTTTTCTCCCAATTAGGTGTCTGGTCCGTGTTCATAAATTCCAGGCACATTTCTAACTTGCTGGGGATTGGTTGGGGCCAAAAATCAGACTGAGGCATTTATCTGATCTGGTCCTGGGTGAGAAGACACCAGATGCTATTTCCTGTCACTCTGCACCTTGGTGTACAGATACTTGGCAGGTGGTTCAGATCCTGAGTTCAACCCGATTGCACTGGCAAGCTGGAACATGCTAATGATTAAAGTACTTGCTCCCTGCGAAGGTCGGTGTCTGACTTCAGCAGGAAGTCCTGCCGGGACCAATGCCTGTGTCCTAGCCAAAGCCACTGCGATAAAGAAAGGACAGGCTTCTGACCTTTTGCAGGGAGTGCAGACAGCAACAGCCTTTTCCACACCTGCTCTTGGGCTCAGTTTTCCTCTGGCTTTTCATTCACTGTGACTTTGGTTGCTTGAGGACCTACTGACTGCAGAAAACCCTCATCTGATAGAATATCTTGTGAGTACTGTTCATATACCACTTACCATATCCTGGATTGTATACTGTTCTGAGTGTGTAGCCCCTAAAATACTAATATAAGTACCACAAGATCTGTCTCCCTGGGGCAGAGTGCGCAGTATGTCCCCAAGGCTTGGGACAGTACCTGCCATCCAGTTCAGTAAATATTTGTTCAATGAATGAATGAATATTAACTCTAACTAACTGCAGGATTCCTGAAGACATGGTTCTCTCTCATTCACCCTTGTAATAGTCCTAAGCCCAGCAAGGAGTATGTAATGATGAGGGTGATTAGGCATAACAGTAATTAATCACCCAACATTTTGCAAGCACAGCATGCCAAGCCTTGGGCTTTATATGCAGTATCTCATTTAATCCGCCCAGTGACAGTAGAAGGTAAACTCTTACTATCTCGGTTTAACAGATAAGAAAACTGAGGACTGTGTAGGTTAGTCATTCACCCAAGGTCACACAGCTGATTTACCCGTCCTGGGGTCAGGATTCTAACTCATGTGGTCTGCCTTTAACGTCCAAGCACTCAAGCATTGTGGAAAGTTATGGTAAGCCCTCAGTGTGAGCCATCTGAACTGAGTTAACACCCTTCTTTCTTTTTTTTTTTTTAACTGTTCCATACCAACCTTCTGTAGATTGGCAAATTATTAATACATTTGATAATTTCTAAAAGCATGTGCTTCCTCACAGTATAATCTTTCAATGTGACACAAAACATTTTTTTATTTTTCTTTTTTTTTTCATTTATTTTTATTAGTTGGAGGCTAATTACTTTACAATATTGTAGTGGTTTCTGCCATACATTGACATGAATCAGCCATGGATTTACACGTGTTCCCCATCCTGAACCCCCCTCCCACCTCCCTCCCCATCCCATCCCTCTGGGTCTTCCCAGTGCACCAGCCCTGAGCACTTGTCTCATGCATCCAACCTGGGCTGGTGATCTGTTTCACACTTGATGATATACATGTTTCAATGCTATTCTTTCAGATCATCCCACCCTTGCCTTCTCCCATAGAGTCCAAAAGTCTGTTCTATACATCTGTGTCTCTTTTTCTGTCTTGCATATAGGATTATCGTTACCATCTTTCTAAATTCCATATATATGCATTAGTATACTGTATTGAACACCCTTCTTTAATAAGAACAAGGAGGGATACTGGAAGCCAGACACATGAGTCATTTTGGAGAAGTTATGTACAATCAGTCAAGCAAAGATCTTGTATAAATATAATGACAAGGGAAGATCCATAGTGGCGATTATAAAGAACCTGTCTTCAAGGAGTTCACAACTTTGGCTCTGATAGAAATATTAACAGAAAAAGGTTAAAAAATAATCATTTTTCTTCACTCCACACATGGAGATGGGCCCTTGAGAAATGATCTTAGTTATACTGATAATGAGTCCCAGCCTCCATTGCTCAAAGCAGACCTCCTGTCCTTCAGGGGTTAAGGTCACTTTCTGTAGCAAATGTTTTCCTATTCAATGAGCCGCTTGGTGGTGACAGGGAAAGCTCTGGGGCTGTTGCCTAAGATACTCATGCTAGCATTAAAACTGTACATGGGGACATCCCTGGTAGTCCAGTGGTTAAGATGCCACACCTCCACTGCAGGGGGCATGCGTTTGATCCCTGGTTGGGGAACTAAGATCCCACATGACACATGGTGTGGCCAAAAAATGGGGTGGGGGGGGTAGAAAATTAAGTATAAGTTGCTAGGAAAAAACTGTACATAATACTTGTGGGGTTTAACAGGATAGGTCTAATGGACAAAACCCTATTGACTTAAATAAAACGGGAAAAAGTGGAAGCAGTGACAGATTTTATTTTCTTGGGCTCCAAAATCACTGCTGACTGCAGCCATGAAATTAAAAGATGCTTGCTCCCTGGAAGGAAAATTATGACAAACCTAGACAGTGTATTAAAAAGCAGAGACATCACTTTGCCAACAAAGGTCCACATAGTCAAAGCTATGGTTTTTCCAGTAGTTATGTAGATGTGAGAGTTGGACCATAAAGAAGGACAAAGAAGTGATGCTTTTGAATTGTGATGCTACAGAAGACTCTTAAGAATCTCCTGGACTACAAGGAGATCAAACTAGTCAATCCTAAAGGAAATCAACCCTGACTGTTCACTGGAAGGACTGATGCTGAAGCTCCAATACTTTGGCCACCTAATGGGAAGAGCCGATGCACCAGGAAAGACTGATGCTAGGAAAGATTAAAGGCAGGAGGAGAAGAGGGCAGCAGAGGATGAGATGGTTAGACAGCATCACCAACTCAATGGACAGGAATTTGAGCAAACTCTGGGAGATGGTGGAGGACAGAGGAGCCTGGTGTGTTGCAGTCCATGGGGTTGCAAAGAGTCTGACATGACATGACTGAGCAACTGAAAAACAACTACTACTGACTTAACAATCTTTGCCTTTAACTGCTTCAGGCTTGAAGTTGAAGTTTGCTGAGACACTGGAGTCACTTGGCACCAGGAGATGTTTTTGGAAGGAACAGTTTTTCATTTTCAACAAGAATAAAAGCACTTCGATTAGTAACAATACTGCATGCTGTGTGTCAAGCACCAGCTGGGTTCTGGTGGAGGGTATTTCAGTCATGTGTCTCTCTGACTTCCAGTTCCTGCTCTCCACAGCAGGTCTGTTCAGCTCAGCCCCACCACACAGGGGCTTGTGCAGCCGGCTCCTCTGTGCTACGCTATCTACAGCCTGGATCCTGGAACTGGGGCCTCAGGAGTGGCCATTCTCCTTCCCTGGTCAGGCTTAAAGGAAAAGTTCTTCCCTGGTGGCTCAGATGGTAAAGAATCTGCCTGCAAGGTGAGAGGCTGGGGTTCGATCCCTGGATCGGGAAGATCCCCCTGGAGGAGGGCATGGCACTCCAGTATCCACTCCAGTATCCTTGCCTGTAGAATTCCGTGGACAGAGGAGCCTCGTGGGCTACAGTCCTTGGGGTTGCAAAGAGTCAGCCACAACTAAGAGATGAACGCTTTTACTTTCTACTTCTCAAAAGTTCACCTAAAGGCTTGATTTCATCAAAAAAGCACTAAGCCCATAATGCTTGAGCAGCATCAATATTTCCTGGACTGGAGGGGCGGGAAGGGTGGTGGTCATTGCTAACTGAGCCAACTTCTAAAAACCGGAGACAGGTTTGCAGAACACCACTCCTACCCCACCCAGTCAGAAGACTGAGCCTTTTTTATGCACGAGAGAACCCAAAGACACAACACTTGAACTGTTTTCTTAATTGAGTCTCTTTTCTCCACAAGCACCAGTGGTTCCCAGTCCTTCCATTTATTTCCAGCCCCTGGACACCTGCCAGGCAATGGGCGGCAGCCTGGGTTTATCGCTGAGATTGGGCTCTTTGCTGACGGTATTCACCACTGCCTCTCATCTTTTGCCCGACTCTGGGGTGAATCAGCTCTGCTTTTACTCATTTTTATTTGAGAGGTCACCCACATTGCTCCCCTGGAGTTGGCTCTGGTTAAAGTTGCTGGGTTAGGAAACGGACATGGAGGCCCTTGGGGCTCTGGGCACCACCCCCTGTACCCCCCGATCCTCCCGCGGGCTCACCTCCTCTTCCAGCTTGATGACCCTGGCCTGGGCGTTGCTCAGAGCCTGGTCTAGGATCTCGATGTGTCTCCGGTGGTCCTCACTCGCGGTCCGCACGGCCGCCAACTCCATCTCTAACTTCTCCTTTTCCTTCAGGAATTCCTTGTCTAGGAGGGAGACAGAAACAAAACGAGCTCTATCAGAAAGCACTCCCCGTCTGGGCTCCCCGCCAGTCTACATCTGGCAAGGATTAGGAGTTGAAAAACATGCACAAAGTGGAGGGTGGAATTACTGCTTCTGCTTCTTGTTCATAGGGGTGCTGTGTAAGGCAAGGATTTTCTCAAAAACCACTGTTAACTCTAGATGTATTCCAGGTCACAGCTCCAGAGACAAATAGCACACACAGATCTAGTGAGTCCATATTCTCAGGGGTTCACTTCTGCACAACATTTGCTTTAAGGCTTCAAATTAACCTTGGGCCTATGATTTCCTTTTCGGCTCACAAGCTCTCCCACTCCTAACTTCTAAACCAGTGATGGAAAGGCAGGCAATACTAATGATAACACTAACACTCCCATTCACTGAAAAATAAACCCTGGTCCAGGAGGTTCAGTTTTCGCTCTGAGGCCAGGCAGCAGAGGGGAGCTTCAACCCAGGCCTCCAATCTGTGGCTGGGTCCTCTTCCACATAACCCAGCTTCACCTTTTCTCTTGGTTCTGCTCACGAGAGGAAAGATGAAGTGCTCTGGATGTGTGCAAACAGCCTTCCTCTTCTCCGCTGATGCTGTAACTGAGGGTGATCACCATCTCTCTGGAGGTGGCAAGCAAAGGGTGCCTCCCACTTGCCGCTTCCACCTGGCCCTCCCGTAGCCTCATCCACCGTTTGAGAAGCAGGCAGGGCCCATTGTGTCAGGAGGTCAGTATTATCTACTGAAAACATCTCTCCTGTTACAAAGCAATGCAGACATACCTTGGAGATACTGTGGGTTCTATTCCAGACCACCATAATAAAGCAAGTCACATAAATTTTTTTGGTTTCCCAGTGCATATAAAAGTTATGGGCTCCCCAGATGGCACTATTGGTAAGGAGCCTGCCTGCCCATGCAGGAGATGTGAGAGACGCAGATTTGATCCCTGGGTCCGGAAGATCTTAGATTATACTGTAGTCTACTAAGCACGCAACGGGCTTCCCAGTGGATAAAGAATCCTCCTGCAATGCAGGAGACACAGGTGATGCGGGTTCAACACCAGGGTTGGGAGGATCCCCTGGAGAAGGGCAGGGCAACCCAATCTGGTATTTTTGCCTGGAGAACCCCATGGACAGAAGAGCCTGTCGGGCTAAAGTCCACAGGATCCCAAAGAGTCAGACACAACTGAAGCAGCTGAGAAACAGCACGAGCGTGCAGTAATAGCACTATGACTAAAATATAATCTTCATACTGTAATTAAAATATACTTTATTGCTAAAAAGGCCAAAACAAAACAGTACTGTCAAAGATCATTGATCACGTCACCATGACAAGTATGATAATAATGAAAAAGTCTGTGATATTGTGAGAATCACCAAAACATATCATAGGGACTGGAGTAGACACTTTTGGAAAAATGGCACCAAGAGACTTGCTCAATGCAGGTAACTACAAACCTTTAATTTGGAAAAAAAAACAAAAAAACAAAAAGGCAACAAAACAAAGTGCAATAAAATGAGACATGCCTGTATATTTTATTTTCAAAGTAAATTAGAATATTTAGATACGTTGATTATAATATGGAGAAACCTGAATGGACTTAATGTGTAAAAGTAAGGGATTGGTTAAATAAAGTACAGTAAACCCTACAATAGATAGGATGCTGCCATTAAAACTAAATAAGAGAATATTAGTGATGAGGAAAAAATCTTCATTATTGAAAAAAGGTGATGACAAAACTCTGTGCACACTCTTCCATATTTGTAGAAAATAGGGCATTTAACAGCAATAACAGTAGTTACAAATTGACTTCTCCATACATGGGATTTTTAAAAGTATCTTTGATATCAATTTCTCCTTTAAATGATTTCTTCTCTGCAATCACTCTCTGTGCTTTTTCATTCTTTTAACTTTACTGAGGCTTTCAATGACCAAGTCAAAGATCTCTCTTGGTAAATGTCACACAGCACCTGAAATTATGTTGCTCATTTTCAAATATCTTTTGATATTGATTTCTAACATAATTCTACAGTGATAAGAGAACAGACTCTGTACGATTGCAATATCTTTAGACCATCAAATTTTTGCACCTTGTTTTATGTCCCTGGATATGTTCCAGTATCTCCTGATTTATAGTCTATGGGAACTTGAATAGAATTTGTATCCTACTGTTGTATGAAAAATATATAAATTTTAATTATGTTGAATTGTTTCATAGTGCTTTTCAGGTCCACTATATTCTACCTCTCTATATTCATTCTATTGGGCTTCCCTTGTGGCTTAGATGGTAAAGCATCTGCCTGCAATGCAAGAGACCTGGGTTCAATCCCTGGGTTGGGAAGATGCCCTGGTGAAGGAAATGGCAATCCACTCCAGTACTCTTGCCTGGAAAATCCTATGGATGGAGGAGCCTGGTAGGCTACAGTCCATGGGGTTGCAAAGAGTCAGACATGACTGAGCGACTTCACTTTTCACTTTCATTACTTTTGGAGAGTTTGACACTGAAACTCCAACTAAAAATCTTAATTTATCTACTTAAAAAATAATTGTAATACATAGTGGAACTATATGTAACCTTGTTCTGTATTTTCCAAGTCTCCTGTAAATGTGTTATCAACTTTCATAATTTAAAAAATAAAAAAGAGTGGAAAAAAAAAGAAATTGATTTCTCTGTGCCCACACCACTCAAATGCCCCATACTGGTCATCTAGTCCTCCTAGCAAACCAAACTGAAACACTAAGAACCAAAGTCTGAAAGCTGTACAAGCTTGTGATAGTGGTTTCATTCATTCATGATTTCCTTGGATAGCCACTCATTCATTCAGCAGAGTCATCAAACATCAAGGACTGTTCTTACAGGCACTGAAGCAGTAGAAGGAATGCTGCTCGTAAGAAGAAGGGAAAATGTGGTTCTGAATATAGGGCAAAGACATTTTAGGGCTGTTTATTGTTGTTAATCTGCTCTGTTGTGCCCAACTCTTTGAGACCCCATGGACTACAACACGCCAGGCCTCCCTGTCCATCACCAACTCCTGGAGTCTACTCAAACTCATGTCCATCGAATCGGTGATGCCATCCAACCATCTGATCCTCTGCTGTCCCCTTCTCTTCCTGCCATCAATCTTTCCCAGCATCAGGGTCTTTTCCAATGAGTCAGCTCTTCGCATCAGGTGGCCAAAGTATTGGAGTTTCAAATTCAGCATCAGTCCTTCCAATGAATATTCAGGACTGATTTCCTTTAGGATTAAGTGGTTTGATCTCCTTGTAAAGGGACTCTCAAAAGTCTTCACCAACACCACAGTTCAAGAGCATCAATCTTTCGGCTAATACTCAGTAAACAACTCACAATTTTAAAGCCAGGAGAAATCACAGGAAATATCCCCATCCAGTTCCGCCCCCTTTGCTTAACGCATGAGGAAAGGGAAGCCCCGGAGCGAAGGCACTTGCCCAGTGTGCCCGTCAGCTGGGGCAGAGCCAGGACAAAGGCCGGTCTCCTGATGGCTGCTGTGATGTCCTTCCTGCCTGACTGCACTGCCCTTGCCCTGTGAGCTTATGTCAAGGGAATCAGCATGCAATGGAACAGCTTTGGATGGATAGAATGAACGAGCAGACTTGTAAAGAGAGCACTGGCTGTGATGGCGAGAAACAATGGCGTGTCTCGGAAACAAAGTGAGGCCACCAAGATCCTGACCCTGAAGAGAGCATTACTTTTGGGCTCTCATATCCCACTGCAATGACCAACTGCCTTCTCCCTTCTCCCTTTCAGTGGCCATGAGATGTTACTTCCCAGTGCATGCAGGAGGCCTAAACAAATGGGCCAGAAGCTCTGGGCATCCCCACCCACAGCCTCGGGCGGACCAGAGCATTTCACGCCTTCTGTGCAAAATTACTGACATTTGAGCACTAGGTCCCTGGGTTGGACAACATCTGAACAGGCATGGTGCACATTGGCCTTGTCCAGGCTCTGGAGGGCACCCAGGGGTTAGTTTCTCAGCAGGCAGACTTGGAGATGAACCACCTAAGTTCAGAGTTTCTGCCTTGTTATCAACCTAAGCTTAATAGTTTCTGTCTTTGTTGAGGGCAAAGACACATCAGGTTTGACCAAAGGCAAAGTCTAGAAGCCACAACTAGAGCTTCTTACAGTTTGCAAGTCGATGCTCACAAACACTGCTGTGTCACAGTGACAACTATGACAACTCCTTAGATTTCTGGATTAGTGAATACCCCTCCTCTCCCCCGCAACACATACAATTGCAGCTTGTGCTATTCCCTTGATTGGCAGTATCAAACTGTGGATATGGAACGGACTTCAGCATCTGAAAGAACTGGATTCAAATCCCAGGTTCACCACTCTCCAGCTCTGAGGCCTTGGGCGAGGTATAACCTCTTTGAGTCTCAGTGCCCTCATCTATCAAACGGGAAAGATAAAAGCTACATCGCGGAACTGTTGTGATGATTCTGTTGACTAAGATGATGCAGATAAAGACTAAAAGGACAGAAATAGATAGATCTTTATCTCTTTAGGTCATTACTGACTCTGTGAGCCTAGACCACTGCCGGGCTCAGTAAACGCTGTTGAATGAATAAATGAATGAACGAATCTCTCAGTTCAGTTCAGTTCAGTCACTCAGTTGTGTCCAACTCTTTGCAACCCCATGAATCGCAGCACGCCAGGCCTCCCTGTCCATCACCAACTCCCGGAGTTTACTCAAACTCAAGCCCATCAAGTCAGTGATGCCATCCAGCCATCTCATCCTCTGTCGTCCCCTTCTCCTCCTGCTTCCAATCCCTCCCAGCATCAGGGTCTTTTCCAATGAGTCAACTCTTCACATGAGGTGGCCAAAGTATTGGAGTTTCAGCTTCAGCATCAGTCCTTCCAATGAACACCCAGGACTGATCTCCTTTAGGATGGACTGGTTGGATCTCCTTGCAGTCCAAGGGACTCTCAAGAGTCTTCAACACCACAGCTCAAAAGCATCAATTCTTCGGCACTCAGCTTTCTTCACAGTCCAACTCTCACATCCATACATGACCACTGGAAAAACCATAGCCTTGACCAGACGGACCTTTGTTGACAAAGTAATGTCTCTGCTTTTTAATATGCTATCTAGGTTGGTCATAACTTTCCTTCCAAGGAGTAAGCGTCTTTTAATTTCATGGCTGCAGCGACCATCTGCAGTGATTTTGGAGCCCAGAAAAATAAAGTCTGACACTGTTTCTACTGTCTCCCCATTTATTTCCCATGAGGTGATGGGACCAGATGCCATGATCTTAGTTTTCTGAATGTTAAGCTTTAAACCAACTTTTTCACTCTCCTCTTTCACTTTCATCAAGAGGCTTTTCAGTTCCTCTTCACTCTCTGCCATAAGGGTGGTGTCATCTGCATACCTGAGGTTATTGATATTTCTCCAGGCAGTCTTGAATCCAGCTTGTGCTTCTTCCAGCCCAGCGTTTCTCATGATGTACTCTGCATATAAGTTAAATAAGCAGGGTGACAATATATAGCCTTGACGTACTCCTTTTCCTATTTGGAACCAGTCAGTTGTTCCATGTCCAGTTCTAACTGTTGCTTCCTGACCTGCATTCAGGTTTCTCAAGAGGCAGGTCAGGTGGTCTGGTATTCCCATCTCTTTCAGAATTTTCCAAAGTTTATTATGATCCACACAGTCGAAGGCTTTGGCGTAGTCAATAAAGCAGAAATAGATGTTTTTCTGGAACTCTCTTGCTTTTTCGATGATACAGCGGATGGTGGCAATTGGATCTCTGGTTCCTCTGCCTCTTCTAAAACCAGCTTGTACATCTGGAAGTTCTCGGTTCACGTATTGCTGAAGCCTGGCTTGGAGAATTGAGCATTACTTTACTAGCATGTGAGATGAGTGCAATTGTGTGGTAGTTTGAGCGTTCTTTGGGATTGCCTTTCTTAGGGATTGGAATGAAAACTGACCTTCTCCAATCCTGTGGCCACTGCTGAGTTTTCCCAATTTGCTGGCATATTGAGTGCAGCACTTTCACAACATCATCTTTCAGGATTTGAAACAGCTCAACTGGAATTCCATCACATCCACTAGCTTTGTTCGTAGTGATGCTTCCTAAGGCTCACTTGACTTCACATTCCAGGATGTCTGGCTCTAGGTGAATGATCACACCATCGCGATTATCTGGGTCGTGAGGATCTTTTTTGTACAGTTCTTCTATGTATTCTTGCCACCTCTTCTTAATATCTTCTGCTTCTGTTAGGTCCATACCATTTCTGTCCTTTATCGAACCCATCTTTGCCTGAAATGTTCCCTTGATATCTCTAATTTTCTTGAAGAGATCTCTAGTCTTTCCCATTCTGTTGTTTTCCTCTATTTCTTTGCATTGATCGCTGAGGAAGGCTTTCTTACCTCTCCTGGCTATTCTCTGGAACTCTGCATTCAAATGGGAATATCTTTCCTTTTCTCCTTTGCTTTTTGCTTCTCTTCTTTTCACAGCTATTTGTAAAGCCTCCTCAGACAACCATTTTGCCTTTTTGCATTTCTTTTCCATGGGGATGAATGAATCTCTACTGGGTGCCAATTTCATTGCCAACAGTACAATAAATGGCAGCTCTTGTCAGCAGTTAGCATTTGGTCTCCTTGGGATCTCCTGACAGCCTTTGCTATGCAGCGGTCCACTTCACCTCTGAAGCCACCACTCGCCAGATGGCTGGTACTGACCTTGAAGGTCTCTGGCTCCCTTCTCTGCCCAGGGTCCCTGAATCTCACAGTTGGCGCATCAGGACAAAGATGTGGGTACTGGGCGGAATCTGCATTAGCTCTGGAATTCCTGGGTTCAGACATCTCTGCCCTGAGTTTGATGACCTTAAACTTCAGACTGAAGTAATGTTAGTGTCATTCACACTGGCTCAGAACTCCTTGTCCATTGACAGGAAGTAGTGCTCTCTCATTTTAAAAATAATGTCCATGACAACTCGTGTTTGTGAATGGCTACTGTGTCCCAGGAATAGTGACTTGCATTATTCCCTTTAGTTATTCCATTCATGATCTCTCCTTTCAAATTACTCTACGAGGGAGGCATTGTTATGATTCCCATTTTCCAGTGAAGGATAAGTAACATGCCCACAGAGGTGATGCTTGTCAGTGGGAGAGCCAGAACCCTCATCACACCTCTTTAATGCATGTTCACAGGCAAAGTGCCACATGCCTCCACTGTACAAGCATGAGGGATGAAGACCCCTGGAACGACAGAACCGGAGGTGTGGGAGAGCATCATCGCTACCCAGCTCATCATGGCACAGGTTTAAGTATGTCACGGGTCATATCATCATCTCAATATACAGCGAGTGATACTACACGTGTATCTTTTTGCAAATATTAATTATCTGCTATGTGGAGGATTCAGAGTACTGGACAAAAGCATGAACCTTTTTTTTTAAAATTAACTTTTAATGGAGCTTAGTTGTCTTATGATTTTTTTTTAAACACTTAAAACTTTTTATGTTGTATTGGGGTATAGCCAGTTAGCAATGTTGTGGTAAAGAGTAAAGGAACTCAGCCATACATATATATGTATCCATTTCCCCCCAAATCCCACTCCCATCCAGGCTGCCACATAACATTGAACAGAGTTCCATGTGCTATTCAATAGGATTTTTTTGGTTATCCATTTTAAATGTAGCAGTGTATTCATGACCTTCCCAAAGTCTCTGGCTATCCCTTCCTCTCCGGCAGCCATAAGTTCGTTTTCTAAGTCTGTGAGTCTCTTTCTGTTTTGTAAATAAGCTTATCTACATCATTTCTTTTACATTCCACATATAAGAGATACCATATGATATTTCTTTTTCTCTGATTTGCTTCACTCAGTATGACACTGTAGGTCCATCCATGTTGCTGCAAATGGCATTATTTCATTCTTTTCAGTGGCTGAGTAATATTCCATTGTAAACAGGTATTACATCTTCTTTATCCATTCCTGTCAATGGACACTTAGGTAAACAGTAAACAGTATGTTTACTGGTAAACAGTGCTGCAATGAACACTGGGGTGCACGTATCCTTTCGGATCATGTTTTTCTCCAGGTATAAAAGCATGAATCTAGAATCCTGTACAGTTTTGTGACTCAGAGTAAATGAACATCTTTGTGCCTCAGTTTCCTTGCCTTTAAGGTAAGGATCCTACTCACCTACTCACCAACAGTACCTATTTCAACATGCATATAGCACATGTCAACTATGACATGCTATGGCTATTCTTCTTGTCCAAAAAGTGTGATAAATTCTCGGGCTACAAGGTGAGTAGGCCAGAGCACCCTGCTCTTAGTCGGGTGGGAAGAGAGGCAGGGACACAGGCAAAGGCCCTGGGACCAGCTGCTCTAAGAGATGCTGGCGCAGGTTCTATGACAACTCAGGGAGGACCCCTGCCTCAGGCCCAGGGTAGGAGGAAGAGGGGGTGTCAAGGCAGTGAGCCTATGTGGTGGGGTCACTGTGCCCCTTAATCCCCTGGAGACACAGAGACGAGGTATGTCAGGGCCATCTGAAAAAGTCATCTCTTGGGAGATGCCAAGGGTGAGTCCTGTAAGTGAAACCTTCTCACAGGAAGGTCCCTCCAGTTTATTAGCGAAGGCCCTCAGGATGGAGCTCGAGAAAGACCAGCCTCACACTGAACTTCTGGTCGAGCTCCAAGGTATATACTGAGAATTCTTAGAACAGGCAAGTTGACACAAGGGAACTCATGCCCAGAATGGTCTGTTTACTCAGTGGATATGAATTACCCTCGACTGTGTGGAGTGGGGCGTTGTTTAGCCTGATGGCTCCGGTCCCATTTACACAGAGCATGCCTGCTAGCACACTGTTGACTCTGGAAACCACAGCGATGGCATGGGCTCTGTAGCTGGCCGACCCGGTACGATTCTGGCACCTTCACAGGCTGGCTCAGTTTGGACACGTGACTTCCCCTGTGCAGACTCCATCTCCTCCGATGCAACTAAGAAAACCAATTTTGCAGGAATGTTGTGAGGATTAAAACGATGACCTAGGTGGCTTTAGTGGTAAAGAACCCACGTAGGAGACATAAGAGCCATGGGTTCGCTCTCTGTGTCGGGAAGATCCCTGGAGGAGGGCATGGCAACCCACTCCAGTATTCTTACCTGGAGAATCCCAAGGACAGAGGAGCCTGGCAGGCTACAGTCCACAGGGTCGCACAGAGTCGGCCATGACTGAGTGACTTAGCACATAAAATACCTACCGTGGGGCTTGGCACTTAACAGACACCTCACCCCACCCCTCCAGGTTGTCACAGAGCACGAGGCTGGGCATCCTGTGTTAGATAGCAGCTTCCCACTCGCTATCTATTTAACATATGGCCAGTCAGTTAGTCAGTTCAGTCACTCAGTCGTGTCCGACTCTTTGCGACCCCATGGGCTGCAGCATGCCAGGCCTCCCTGTCCATCACCAACTCTTGGAGTTTACTCAAACTCATGTCCATTGAGTTGGTGATGCCATCCAACCATCTCATCCTCTGTCATCCCCTTCTCCTCCTGCCTTCAATCTTTCCCAGCATCAGGGTCTTTTCAAATGAGTCAGTTCTTCGTATCAGGTGGCCAAAGTATTGGAGTTTCAGCTTCAGCATCAGTCCTTCCAATGAATATTCAGGACTGATTTCCTTTAGGATGGACTGGCTGGATCTCCTTGCAGTCCAAGCAACTCTCAAAAGTCTTCTCACAGCACCAACTTCAAAAGCATCAATTCTTCAGCGCTCAGCTTTCCTTATGGTCCAACTCTCACATCCATACATGACTACTGGGAAAACCATAGCTTTCACTAGACAGACCTTTGTTAGTAAAGTAATGTCTCTGCTTTTTAATATACTGTCTAGGTTGTCATAGCTTTTCTTCCAAGGAGAAAGTGTCTTTTAATTTCATGACTGCAGTCACCATCTGCAGTGATTTTGGAGCCCCCCAAAAATAAAATCTGTCACTGTTTCCACTGTCTCCCCATCTATTTGCCATAAAGTGATGAGACTGGATGCCATGATCTTAGTTTTCTGAATGTTGAGTTTTAAGCCAACTTTTTCACTCTCCTCTTTCACTTTCATAAAATTTAACATATGGCAGTGTATATTATATGCTTCAATGCTACTCTCTCAATTTGTCCCACTCTCTCCTTCCCCTGCTGGATCCATCAGTCTTTTCTCTATGTCTGTGTTTCTATTCCTGCCTTGTAAATAAGTTCATCAATACCATTTTTCTAGACTCCTTATATATGCATTAAAATATAATATTTGTTTTTCTCTTTCTGACTTACTTCACTTTGTATAACAGGCTTTAGATTCATCCATCCCACTAGAACAGACTCAAATCCGTTCCTTTTAAAGGCTGAGTAATATTCCACTGTATATATGTGCCACAGCTTCTTTATTCATTCATCCATTGATGGACATCTAGGCTGCTTTCAGGTCCTGGCTATTGTAAATAGTGCTGCAATGAACACTGGGATACCTGTGTCTTTTTCAGTTATGGTTTTCTCACAGAGTATCCTCAGTAGTGGGATTGCTGGGTCATATGGTAGTTTTTTTCCCCTAATTTTTTAAGGAATCTCCATACTGTTCTCCATAGTGACTGCATCAATTTACATTCCCACAGCTGTGCAAGAGGGTTCCCTTTTCTCCACAGCCTCTCCAGCATTTATTGCTTGTAGATTTTTTGGATGATGGCCATTCTGATCAGTGTGAGCAAATACCTCATTGTGGTTTTGATTTGCATTTCTCTAATAAATGTGCTGCTGGTTTTTAATGCAGAGCTCCAACTTACGGCTGGAGCTGATGAAGGGAGCAAAGCTACAACCTGACCCTTCTCAAGCAGGAATTAATTTTCTAGGCCTTTCTTTTTTAAAATTTATTTATTTTTAATTGAAGGATAATTGCTTTACAATATTGTGCTGTTTTCTTCATAACATGAATCAGCCACAGGTACACATATATTCCCTCCCTCTTAAGCCTCCCTCCCACCTCCCACCCCTTCCCACCTCTCTAGGTTGTTAGAGGCCTTTCTTGATATAAAGGTTTTTTGAGAAGTTTTCCCCTAAGCCCAATATAGCTGGAGGGACAGTGGACTCTGGCTACCACCAGCCTGACCAAGGGGTGACTAATTCACTAGAATGCTTGGAAGGCAGAAGAGAGGTCCCTTTCCAAATATCACATGATGTAATTTATATGTGGAATCTAAAAAAAAAAAAAGAAAGATACAAAAGAACTTATTTATAAAACAGAAACAGAGTCACAGACATAGAAAACAAACTTATGGTTATCAAAGGGGATGGTGCTTGTGTGTGGGGAGGAGATATTAAAAAATTAGGAGTTTGGGATTAACACATGCACACTACTGTGTATAAAATAGATAACCAACAAGGATGGACTGTATTGCCCAGGAATATACTCAATATCTTACAATAACCTATAATGAAAAAGAATCTGAAAAGGATGATGTATATATATCATATATACATATACACACACACATATATTTATGTATGTATATACATAAAGTTGAATCACTTTGCTGTACACTTGAAACTGATACAAAGTTGTAAATTAACTCTATACCCATCTATATAAAGAGACAAGTACATCTTTACCTGTAGACAGCTGTCACAGTGGCTGCTCAGACAACTCTCCACTGGAAAAATGTCTACCATGGCCCCTGTTTCGCAGGGCTAAATTCTGAGCAGCTGCGTCTGCATGACAAAGCCCTTCTCATTCCCCAACCCCACTCTCCATGTGACAGGAGCAAACCTGAAGGGCCCCGGGACCCGAGCCAGGCCAAGCGAATCATCTTGTCTGGAACTGCATGAGGGGGCGCCTGGGTGAGGGGGTGCTGACACAGACCGGCAGCCCAGCTCTGAGGCCAGGGACCACATCGCGCATGTGCCTCGGACAGAGCGCGCACACACAGAGGGCGAAGAATCAAGCAGACGGCGAGGCCATGGTGAGAAGGGAAGAGAGAAAGGGAAGTCCCCCCAAACCATCTGCCTTTGGGTTCTCACAGACAGGCCGGCCTGGGCCCCTGGCCCCTGTGAAGCGTGTCTGCACATCTCGCCTAGGGCCTCCTTCACATACAAAAATACTAAAAAACAAAACAAAAAAAAACCAAATCCAACAATAATAGTTCTCTTACCCAGGGCTAAAAACCTTTCTTTCTGTAAAAATAAAATCTTTCTTTTTGTAACCAAAAGGTCACTAACACACTTGCTGTTTTTTCTTTACACCTCTGTTCCCTCCTCCACCACAAAAGGACTTGGATTGCAAGGAGATCCAACCAGTCCATTCTAAAGGAAATCAGTCCTGAGTGTTCACTGAAAGGACTGGTGCTGAAGCTGAAACTCCAATACTTTGGCCACCTGATGCAAAGAACTGACTCGCTGGAAAAGACCCTGATGCTGGGAAAGACTGAAGGCAAGAGGAGAAGGGGATGACAGAGGATGAGATGGTTGGATGGCATCACCAACTCAATGGACATGAATCTGAGTAAGCTCCGGGAACTGGTGATGGACAGGGAGGCCTGACATCCTGCAGTCCATGGGGTCGCAAAGCGTTGGACACAACTGAGAGACTGAACTGAACTGATTTCTTCCTCCACCAACAAAGGACCTGGTAGTAATGTCTCAGGACAGGCTGCCCAGGACTCATGGCACCAATTCTGGTAACTGGACACTGCTCCACCATGCTGATAAAATGGACTCCTTCTTCTGGAAAGACATCTGAATAATTATTTGCCTTATTATCCCTTCCTAAAATGTCCCCTCCTGTTTCAGGATCCTTTGGCCATATCCTGGCACCGTACCTTGTAATTCTGAGCAGACGTGGCAGAGGAGCCTATTCCAAGGGTCGGCTATGATTCACGGAATAACTGGAGAGTCAGATCCACTTTCAAGTCCTCTCTACTGGGGTTATGAGAGTGGAAAGACAAGAGGAAGGTACTCCAAGTACTTCACTATAAGCCAAGCTATTTAGCTTCATTCTGCCTCAAAGATATTCTCTTAATGCCCTCGGAAGCTACTTCTTCCATCTGCCCTCACTCCCTCACTCCAGTTTGAAAGCCACACTGACACATCCAGAAAATATAATCCAAACAGAGCACTGTTTACAGCAGGTAAGAGCAATCTGTTCACAGGAGGTTTATCTGATGCAAAACATCTAGAGATGATCTACCTTTAAAAGTCACACTCATTCATTCAGAAATGCAAAAGTGACAGAATACAAATATCCTCCTGGTTTGGCTTTTTGCTGTCTTTGTAAAATGGGCTGATAAAAGTTTTTCAGGTAAGGAAGCTTATTATCTCAGACCAGGCTGTTGGGCTCCCTGCCATCCTCGTACGCGCATGCGTGTTGCCATGGTTCCCGGAGACAGGGGTTGTGAGTGGGCGGCTAAATAGGTCTGTGAACAAACACAGAACACTCTAGCCGGGGTTTGTTTTAAATGGCTGAGAGTGAACTGTTTCAAAATGAATTCTGTAATAAGAAAGATTAAGGACCAAACTGTTCTGCAGAGTCCTGGGAGGAGGAGGAGGAGGGGGAGGGGAGAAAAGGGATGCTGGCTCAGATAGGAAGGAAGGGGCTCCTGACAAATGCGCCCCTGTCCTAACCAGAAACCTGTTTCGGCTTCGTGCGTTTTACACTCAGGGCTTCCAGATAAGCGTTCTTTTCTTCTTTCTTTATTTTGGCCGCACCACTCAGCATGGGGGATCTCAGTTCCTCCACCAGGGATCAAACTTGCACCCCCCTGCAATGGGAGCATGGAGTCTTAACCACTGGGCCACCAGAGAAGTCCCCGGATACAGTCTCTTTAAATAAGACCTCTGAGGTTGAAAGCCAGTAGTTCAGACATTACAAGGGAAACACAGATTTGTGGAAATGCCTGCTGTTAAAAGGTAGGGAAGACACTTGGAGAAATGAATCAATGAATCAAGGGATAGTGAGGCAAAGCCTTAAGCGTGAAGGATTCATTCAGTCTTCATTGCCCAAAGTTGAAAATAGAAATTTTTCCCTTTTACAAATGGAGAAGGAAATGGCAACCCACTCCAGTACTCTTCCCTGGGAAATCCCATGGACAGAGGCACCTGGTGGACTACAGCCCATGGGGTCGCAAAGAGGTGGACACAGCTTAGCGACTCAACAGCAGCAGCATGGCAGCAAGATTACTCTAACACACAAATCAGCTTTCAGGCCCACAGTGAAGGCTACACGCTGATTCCTGCAGTAAGGAGACCTCTCCTGCACACTACACTTTGAGGGGGAAAGTAGTTCTTTCACGAGTCTTGACAGTTTTCTACTTGTACTCCAGGGACAGTGGCCAACGTCTGAGTTAATCCTTCCACCTCCTGGACTTACTTTATCCTGTGTCTAAAGCCTTCTATCTTTGTAGGATTTTAGGGATCTAAGATAGTAGAAATGTTTCCTATGGGAAGAAATATAAAAAGTTTAGGCAACACCTCACCCAATGAGTATTCTATTGATACACGATCAAATTCTAATGCAATCTTTAAAATGAAATTCAAAAATAATCCTTTTCAGATGCTTTTCCCTGGAAAGTAACAAACTCAAACCACAAAATCTATTGATCTAATTGAGGAAAACAGCACATTTTGGTCTTATCATACTGTATTTATCTGTTGCTCTTTAGTATCCAAAAAGTGAGTGTAATACCCCAAAGTGCTTTTTATAGCACCCAATATAAAATATCTCAGACATGGATTTGGTAAAATATCTGAATAGCAGTAAAAGCTCTCTCAATATAACTTTTTCTAATCTAATCATTTTTAGTATTGCATTTTTATTTTAGAAACTATATACTTTCAAGTATAATTCATAGATTTTTTTTTAACCTGCCTAAATATATACCCAACCTGCAAACTTACTCAGCGAAACCTTCTATATTCATACATCCATTCAACCAGTTCAGCCTCCTCATGTGCTGTTTGACCTTCCACTTTATATTTTTAACATGAAGTAAAAACATACTGCCACTTCTGTGTCACTGCAGACAGCATAATAAATTATGCAATGCATTAAAAATGCCAGGACACATAGGGCATTTGATTTTGACTATACACCTGTGCATGAATCGATTGTCAACGAAACCTGATGGCTTATACTTTCTATAATCTCCACAGAAGACCTTTTTTGCCTTCTCTCTTCTTCATACAAAAAGATAAAGAACAGACACATCTGTTTCCAAGTATGACAAAGTCAGAACCTACCAGACAATTTTGCTGCCCCTGCAGAAAACAACCACAAAGCCTGGACATAACGCAGAGACCAACGACCTGAAGGGAGTAAGATGGGAGGCAGGCGGACAGATGGCGTGGGGAGGCCTTTCCCTGCAGAGGTCAGAGCTGCACATGCTCGACCTGCACTGGGGCTGGACTGTGACAGTTGTCACGGCCCATCACACTGTACACTTAAAATGTGTGAACTTTACTGTATGAAAATATAGGTATATGTTATTTTGATTTAATTTAGGGCCTCCCCGGTGACTCAAATGGTAAAGAACCTGCCTGCAATGTTGGAGACCTGGGTGTGATCTCTGGGTCAGGAAGATCCTCTGGAGGAGGGCATGGCAACCCACTCCAGTATCCTTTCCTGGAGAATCCTATGGACAGAGGCACCCAGCAGGTGACAGTCCAAGGGTTGCAAAGAGTTGGACACGACTGAGCGACTAACACTTCACTTTCACTTCAAGGCATTACTATAGTAACATATAATAAAACTATGCTTTCTAAACGGGACCTCTGAATGGCAGATACGGCTTAACACCAAAACCTTGGTGAGAGAAGTAGATGCTGGGGAAACTGTTCTTTGTGGGAACAGAAGTGGTTTAGTCTTCTGATCAGGGAGAAAGAAATGAGTCACCTGCAATTACAGATTCTCCCTTCCTTTAGCTTCTGCGAGCTCTTCCATTGTCAATTTTGTAACTTACTTTGAGCAGATCCTTTTCTTCTTCTTTCTACCAAACCACAGTCTTTGTCGGCAAGAAGCAAATTAGAAGCAGATGCAAGCTTATTTTTAATGGTCCAAGACCAAATTTTCTGGACTTAAAACACTTTGTCCCCTCAAAGTTCTTGGATTCCATTAAGATACAACCGTATATTCTGTTTCCAATTCATGAACCAAAAATAATTTCAAAAACTAATTGTAAGAAACCACACCCCAGGGTTACTTATTGTAATTTGCTTATTTTTTATTCTTATCATCCAGAGAACAAACAGTTTAATTTCATAGACATTTTGAGAAAACTTTTAAGATTCTAGGCTGGTCTCAACAATTTTCTTGTTTTAGTATCTGAGGAGATATACTGAACTAGCCAGCAAGGCTTTTTATTATAATTGGCTCAGGTTCAAACATTTTAAGAAACATAAAATGTTCATTCCAGTAGCTAGAACTCATTTAAGATGACTTGAATACACTATCATTAAGTCACAGTACTGGGCTAAATAATTTGCAGTTAAGAATTCTAGTACAAGAATTACTTATGTTTGCTTACTAAGCTGGATTCTTCTCTGGGTAAAAAATGTGAAATTTCTCATTCTCCCAGAGCCAACAGAGATGACCTTTGGAGGCTGGAAAGGAAAAAAATTAAGAAAAAGGAGGTCCCTATTCTTATCATGGTCTTGCATTAAGTACTGAGGGGGCCTTGGACAAATCGTTTAATCATCTTTGGTCACAGTTTCTTCTTTAATGAAGCATGGAGGCCACGCTAAATGAGCTCTAAAATCATTGGGAATCCAACCCTGCTACCTGTCTCCAACGCCTGGTACACAGGAAGTGGCTCTCGAGAATCAGGACGCCCTGGGTCCAAAGCCTGTCTGCTCCACTTACCTGCCTGTATGACCACGGACAAGCTCCTTAACCTTCCTGAGCCCTAGTCCCCTCATCCATTAAAGACCTGTAATACCCACCTCACAGGGCTGCTTGCAGGATGAACTGGGACTGCACACCGACAGAGGTCAGCATGGCACTTGGTGGACAGGAAGTGCTCAACCCGGGGTGGCCACCTTACCATTTTTGCATGATCTGAACCAGGACCTGAAGGCTAGATTACGAGGGAGCACACTTGCAACTCCACCTAAAGGTAAGCTCTGAACCATCAGATCAACAGCCTCTGAAATCACTGTCACTCATAATGGCCATCAGGTGGCTTTTAACGAGCTCCAGTTCAGAGGATACACGCGCCACTGATAACCAGACTTAGGCCATTCAGATACTCCTCAACCCAAGAACTGTAGACCTCACCTCACAGCAGGATGCTTATGGGAAGATTAATGGCCCTGCTGGGAGAGGGACCCCTAAGATCTTGGTACCCAGGAGACTACCACCAGTGGCTAACCACAGGGCTATCCTGCCCAGCCCCGTTTCCACCATTAGCTAATTACGGATTCCCACTGGGCTAACAAAGGCTTGTAACTGCATTCATATGTGTCTCAGTTTATCTCATGTGAAATAACCACGTTCACCTAATTAGGAATGAAGTAAAAGATGACTTAAACCCTACCAGGAAAAGAAAATAACAATTAAATCCTGATTTATAAATTTGGACAATTAACAAAATAAGATCTAAGAAATATTTCTGAAGTTCTTTATTTTCCATCCTCCTTTTTTGTTGGGGCTTCTTCTTTCCCTTCCTCCTCCATATGCATGCATGCTAAGTCGCTTCTCCATAACCAGTGCCTAAAACAGAAGTCCACACACTATGGCCTACAGGCCGAATCCAGCCCACAGCCACACCATCTGTCCATGGCTCATCTACAGTGACTTTCAGACCACAGGGACGGAGTTGAGTAGCTGTGGCCCCCAAGCCTAGACTTTTACATTCTGTCCCTTTATGGAAAGAGTTTGCTGATCCACAGTCTAGAACACAGCTCAACCATAGTAGGTAGCTAATAACTGTTTTGGACAAAATGATAATGGTCATCATTTCATTCAACATCCAATAAGTGCTTATTAAATGCTTCCAAGCACCAGGCACTGTGCCAGCTTCCGGAAACATAGCAATCTGGGACTACAATGGTGAGAAAGACAGGGTCCATGCCCTCATGGTGTGGACAGTTTAGAAAGGGAAGGGAGAAGATGGTCATCCAAATGGTTCCTTATTTACAGTATGGTGAGTGTTTACAAAGGGAACAGGGGACTGGAGGGATATATAAAAGGAAGACTGGATCCTATCTCAGGCAGCCTTCTCTAAATAACTGCCATTTAATTTGAGCTGAGACCTGAACATGGATTTCTTGGCTCTGAACTGTCAGCGAAAGTGAAGGGTCCCTGATGCCACATGAAATGCAAATGGGTTTCAGTCTGTGCTTTTTCCATCCATCCATTTAGCTATGAGTGCAAGGAACACAGATCATAGTGAAGTTTAAGACACTTGATTTTTCAACTCTCAAACAGGAATAGTAAGCAAATAATTTAAAAACCAATGACGTGAAAATCATAAGCTACGTTCACTTGTTAGAGACGACATCAACACGTGACCGAGAGACAGTTCTACCATCAGCTCTGGTTCTTCAGGCACAGAAAATCAGCCTAAATTGAATAACATTAATTTTCACACTTGGGGAGAAGATTTGATGGAATGTAAACAGACACCCTGCAGGCTGGATGCACTGTTGGTTGTCATGAAGGTTTGAAGTTTCTCAGTGCTGCCTGTCAAGGTTGATCAAGTGGTTTAAGCAGTCACACACTCTGCTTTCAAAACCTAGCGAGGCTCGGCAGGCCACACAGGCATTCCTTGGGAACATGGCCCATTTTCCCACCCTGAAAACTGGCAGGTTCTTCCAGAGAAGGTGGAGGAAGGATGCACAGGAACAGGAAGAAGCGTTGCAGAATAAATGTGTAGCCTTACAAATCCATAAATGCAAGTCTGCAGAATAAATGCATAAAGTCTTTTTTGCATTTCCTATCACTGATGAGCCCACAAAGCTCTGCTGGCTGAATTGGGAGATTCTGCTCTCCATTTCTTTAGGTATAGGGAGATTAAGTATCTAAATTCAGGTCACTGAGCATGCTAGTGAGAACCCAAGAGATGGAAGATGTGGTGACTGATCCGAGATTAGGTTGCTTGAGCTCGTGCCTATAAAACCTCTGTTTTTTAGAACTGCATTTTTAGTCCTAATAAAGCAAGGAGATCAAACCAGTCAATCCTAAAGGAAACCAACCCTGAATATTCATTGGAAGGACCGATGCTGAAGCTCCAATACTTTAGCCACCTGATGCGAGGAGCTGACTCATTGGAAAAGACCCTGATGCTGGGAAAGATTGAAGGCAGAAGGAGAAGCGGACGACAGAGGATGAGATGGTTAGATGGCATCACTGACACAATGGACATGAATCTGAGCAAACTCTGGGAGATAGTGAAGGACAGGTAAGCCTGGTGTGTTACATGGGATCGCAAGAGTAGGACATGACTGAGCGACTGAACAACAACTAAATGCAGAGGCCATCTAAAGGTCATCTCTCTAGAAGGAAAATCAGTTAATTTAGGGCAAGAAAATTTTCTCAGTTTAAGAAATGTACCTTAGCAGGCTTTCGTGGACATTCCCTTCCTCTTTGCCCAGGAGCTGATCTGTGGTGTCGGGCATGGCCTATGGACTGGTCTGTGCAAGAATATGGCCAGTTGCCCCCAAAACTTTTATGTACCACCGTCAGCTCTCAGCTTCAACACGACCACAGCAGAGTAAAAGAGGAGTCAGGGAACCAACTACAGTTTAGTACATAGTAGTCATTTTCATGAAAAAATACTACTATTCCTGGAAGTAGAAGGAAGATTCCCTTTACCTGGATATCTTCCTACTTGAAAAAGCAAGAAAGGAGGGGAAGGTGAAAGGCAAAAAAAAAAAAAGAAAGAAAATCAAGCATTTTTAAGTTGCTTCTATTCTCATTAATAATTTCACCTAATATCTTGAAATAACTGAGCAGAACCAGAGGTAGCTCCTAACATGGGTGGGAGATACTGAGCTAAAAAGAACATTTTGATACTGATGTGCCGTGATGAAAATTTCAAGCCTGTTCTGACAAGGATTTCCCACTGTTACTCCTTCCCTCAGTAAACATTTATTGAGTGCCAGGTACATAAAGATCCAAAGGGTTTTAATGAAGGCTGGGGCTGGATGTTGACAAAGAATGCCTGTAATTCTCCCATCGAGTGGAGGTGAGTCACACTAAGAAATGGTGCCCACGGAAAACATAGGCAAAATAAGTGCTGCAGGATGGGCTTCATGCCCACGTGGCAGCTGCAAGCACCAACGGGCCCACAGAGGAGGAGGGAACCCAGTGCATCCACGCGTGACAACATCTAGCCTCTCCTTCCTGAGGAAGCCTGATAGAAACCCACATCAGCATGTAATGAAACATGACGAGGACTCAGAATACGCTCCCCGTGCTCTATGTGGGTCAACAGAATTAATATTTATGTCATTGTGATTTCTGCTTTGTTTCACATAAGCCCTTAGAGGAAATACAAAAAGACGGATTTTCTTTTAGGAGATTATTTTTGCCTCTTTTATGTTATAAAAGAGACAGAAAATCAAAGTATCTAAAGTAAGACTTAAAGATAAGATGATGATTGTTAAGACAAATTGAAAATGGAAAATTATTGTTATTTTTAAAACAGTGGTCCCACACTTTTTTTGGGGTTCATTTTTAAACCCATGAGGATTATAAAGGAAATCAAATCCTATGAATTACTCCTAACTTATTTATACCCATAACTTAATAAACAAATAAATGAATGTTCAAAAAATATTTTTTTTTCTTAGAGAGGGACATTTAACAGCCAGAATTTAACTTATATAGACTTCAGTTTAACCAAATATGCTGAACCCATGAGGCCTAAAGAATCCCAAGGCACGGATGGGGAGAGAAGTCTCTGGCCATCCTGTAACACACATGGGTTTTATCCTGGAATAATACAAGCTGCCAGAGCTCATCAGCTCCTCCTCCACTCAAGAATATAATAAGATCTCTGCCAGTCTAGTTTCCCCACATCTAATATTTTATTTTTGGCTTTCTGACCTACTAGTATGGGCTTCCCCGATGGCTCAAGCAGTAAAGAATCCACCTGCAATGTAAGACACAGGAAATGCAGGTTCCCTCCCTGGGTCAGGAAGATCCCCTGGAGGAGGAAATGGCAACCCCCTCCAGACATACTAGTGATAGAAATTCTGCAGAGTTAGTAATTTTCAGTAAGAAACAGATAACGCATTTCACTTATTGACAAGACAGAGCTAAGAATGATGACAGATATTCCTGGGGAACTTCCTTTTGTGGACAGTGGTCTATGTTTGCTCCATTTGTGTGTGTGTGTATGTGTGTGACAGATGAGTAAATGGGGAAACCAGGAATCTCAGTAAGTTTAAAAAGCTAAAGTAGCCAGTTTCACTCAGCCAGATCAAAAAAGAAATTGGCTAGATGCCCTGTTTTTAAGGAGTAATTTGGCTGCAAACATATTTGGAAAAACAAGTAAGTAAAACCAAAAAAGGCTTCCTAGGTGGCTCCATTGTAAAGAAACTGCCTGCCAATGCAGGAGACTCAGGTTCAATCCCTGGGTCAGGAAGACCCCCTGAAGAATGAAATGACCAACCACTCTAAGATTCTTGCCTGAGAAATTGCTACAGACCATGCACTCACAAAGAGTTGGACACAACTGAGCGACTGAGCACACACACACACAATCAGAAAAAACACACACACAAAATTTTGAATTCCTCGAAAGAGAACAATGCAACATCACGAGGTGATAGAGAAAAACACTCCCCAGAGTCTTAAAACTCCTAAGCACTTCATTCAGAGATTTTTAATTCAGACAATCTCATGTCTGAGAGGAGCACAATTATCACTCTGTTGAATGCTTATTTCAACTTGTAGAGCTATGTGTAACGACCCAGGCAGACCACCCAGGCCTTTCTCAGGCTCCAACGAAGAGCAGAGTTATGTCTTTAAAGGAAAACTACTCTGGGCAGCAGGGAAACTTGGAAATCAGGCCAGGAAGGACATCCCCTTCCACTGGTTGGGACTTTACAGAGGTCCTCCCCACTGCTCATATTGCAAGAATGCCTTGGGTGTTTTGGGACCTGGACTCTGAGCTTCAACTGGAACATGGAGCAAAACCGTCAAACATGTTATTCTCTATCTTCCCCTTTCCCTCTAACTTTTCCATTGGCCAAGGTGCTTGTCAGGGCCTTCCCAACTTAGCCTTAGCTCCTGGTAGGCAGGATCCAGAGACATCACTACTATTTGCTATTCAGTCAGTTTTACCTTTCTCTTAGCCAAGTATTAGAATCTCTTTGCAAGGCTCATCTGAAAAACATGGCTCCTCTTGAGTGTATACTCCGTGTTTATAACTATGATTCCTAGGCATTGAAAAGTATTCTTATAATAGACTTTCTAAAAGACTATACAGATAATGGAACACATTAATAACTGTGAAGATAGTGATATGTGCCTGCCATGCTGTGCCCACGTGCGAAAAGGAAGGCCTGACAGACAGCGCCTCCCGTCACCAGCCTCCGGGCTACGTCTGCACCTTGGCCATTACAGCTGCTTACTTAGCTGTGGGCCGCAGTAGGAGATGACTCAACGCGCACAAACTTCCACTTGTTACCGAGTCCCCATGTCTCCTCCTCCTCCTCCTGCTGTTTATTGGTAAAGGATGACCATACATCCAGTGGCTCGAGTCACACTTGTTTCACTCTCCGGCATCACTCAGTTGGTCACCAGGTTCTCTCATTTGTCAACTATTGCTCTGTCTCCTACCCTCCACTACCACTTCTTAGTTCAGATACAAAATTATCTGTTAACCAGTCTCCTTGCCTCCAGATTAGTTCTTCATCAATTTCCCTTCTTTTGTGCCTCCTTAATTAGCTTCTAAAATATAAGCCTCACAAACAATGAAATCATAAACATACGTGAGGAAAACACAGGTGAATATGCTTATAATTTTGGAGTGGAAAAAGCATTTCTAAGCATGACCTAAAACCTAGAAGGCACAAATATAATCACTTGAAAAATCTATAAGATAAAGGGCACTGTATTCAAAGATACAAAAACAACTGGGGAAAAAATATCTGCACTATATATGGCAGGAAACATGCTGATTTCCTTCATACAAAGAGTTCTTCCAACTCACTAAGAAAAAAAAAAACTATTTATAAACTTGAAATAACATCTTGAGTCCATCTCTTGGCCACTCCAGGAGAGGAAAAGCTAATGCAAATAATTATAAAGCTGGGAGGAAAGTGTCCTGCAAAGACTAGGTAATGAAAAATTGGTTAGCTATCAGTATTAGCAACCCTGCTTCAAAGGCCCTGCCGAGATGCAATTACATCACACGTCAACACTGAGGCACCTTTCAGCAGTTGAAAAATGCCCCTGGACTCTCTTGTTTATACCTTTGGAACAGCAGAACATATTTGCACGGAACAAATCATTCCTTGTAAAGCTGGAAGGGCCTCTTTGCCTGCATTACTGATGCTTTAGCTTTGAGCCAGAGTGTTAAAGTTGTCGGGAATATTTCTGAACTCACACAACACCAAAACCTATTAGTCCATCAGCACAGCCTGGGCTGGGAGGCTACAACAAATGCTCATCTGATGAAACTCACTGACTTTTCCATTTTGACCTGAACTACGTGACAAAATAATATCTCCTGACAAGAAGGCAGAGTATCAGCAGAGTGACATTGCTGACATAATGGCACAAGAATCCTTACTCTACCGAGGAATATGATCATGCAAAATTAAGGTGTCAAACCCAGAGGAATAGGGTGGGGAGGCAGATGGGTGGGAGGTTCAGGATGGGGAGGAAACATGTATACCTGGGCCGATTTATGCTGATGTATGGCAAAAATCATCACAGTACTGTAAAGAAATTATCTTCCATTTAAAATATAAATTAATTTTTAAAAATTAAGGTGTCAAAATCCTAAGTGCTAATAGTACAGATGACTCATTTGTCAAATGGATGTTCAGATGAAATGGTAAATCCACTGCATCTATGAGTAGAAATAACTTTTGTTAGGAAAGTGAATATCTCAAGAGGCTTATATATATACAGCTTTGTATATAAGTCTGGAGCACAGGCCAATTCACCTAATGCAAAGGAATCCGATGTAAAAACTCAAGACTGTATGAGTGTCTATTTGCCAAACAGAGTTTTAAAAATGAAACTGAGACTCAAGCTGAAGTTTGATTATGAGAAAATCTGGGAAAAGGTGGAATGCAATTGTGAGTAAATTTGAGAAAAACAAAGAAGAAACATTAACCCCAATGAACAGTATTGGAAATTAGAAAATGTATCCAAGTATTTCTCAGCTTTGAAAATGTAGACCTGTATTGAGGGATCCAAGCACCAGAATACACTGTCACTATACAGTGGATGGCCAGTGTTTAAACAAGACTTTTTGCTGTTAGAACTGTCTTTAGCTGTGAGCTTAACTCACAATGCTGCTGAGAATTATGACAGAGAAATGAATTCAATTTTCTAAACAGTTCCCCAAAAAAGACAGCTGGATTTTTATGTTTCTGATTTAGACAATGAATTTGTAAAAATTCAAGCCTCAAATGATGGTTTTTCAAAACCCATTTGCTTCTGTTATTTGCCTTTGGTGAAATTAATAGAGTATTTCCCAGTAAATCTAGAGGCGGAGGAAGCCATTTTATTTCTGGCTGAAATGGGCTTACTGGGTTCACCATCGAGCATCACCAATGAAGACCCATGCTGGGAACATTTATATATATCATGCTGCCAGGGGCGGCCAGTTCAGAAATGCTCAACCTACACGCACACAAAACATGACAGAAGAGCGAATCCCACCACAGACCTCCTTCCTTTTCCATGAAGGAGATGAAGAATTATGCCTTACTTCAGGTGGTGAATGCCAGGGAATACTGCAACAGTGCTATTTCTTGGAGGCTATTAGAAGCTGAAGGGCAGGAGGTCAGAATAAACATTACTGAAATACTACAATCTCAGCTTTGTCTTAGGCAGACCCAAGAGGGCCTCATCTTTGGCCCAACAGCTTATATGTCAAGTTAATAAACAAAAAGCAAGCAGCACAGATCTTACTTAAAATGAACAGGCTTCTCTCCTTAGGCCCCGAGCTTCTAAAACCACGCAGTTGGGAAAGATAAGCAAGGAGACTCACTCTGGGAAGCGTAGAGCCCCTCGGCTGCCCTGTCTTCGTGTCCATCATACTCCCTGCTGGACAGCTGTCTGTTGGCTGTCTCCAGTCGATCTGGACATAGAGAGGAGATGGTTACAAAGAAATGCATGTGGATCTAAGTCATCCTGCAACTGACAAATGACCTGGGTGCTGAGAGCTGGCAGGGAGAGCTGCCCAGGCAGGAGCCCCAAACTGAACAACTCCTGGGGAGGAACAAGATGTTCCGAAACGTCAAAAGGAAAGTCTAGTGGCCACGCTGCGCCTCTGTGCAATCTAATGCCAAGGGGTGCACCAGTGGCAGGCAGTTAAGAGCAGATACCTGAAAGCTCAGCAAAGTCCTCACAAAGGGCTTGAGTCCCCCTGGCCTCAAACCCAGCCCTCATCTAAACTTGACTGTCAGTTCTCTGTAGCTGGGAAACAAAAAGTTGAAAATAACAAATAAATAAATACCAGGAAACAAGTCAAGATGACTTAACGGATGAAGACTCTACTCAGTGAGTTCTAGGTTTGCTCATGCCACTTGGTCAGTCTTCATTTATTCAATTAAATAATTCAACCTAACAAGGTTTTATTGAGCATACATCATACCCAAAACTGAAGGGTTTACAGTAATTAAAAAAAAAAATGTAGGTTCCAGCTACAGACCCCAAGTACACTGAGTCTTTTGACATGAGAGAACTGAAAAAAATGGCTTGGCTGACTAAAGTGAAGTACAAGTTCATGGGTCAAATCAATCTGCACATGGAAGGTTGTCAAGATCCTGCAACATGGGACCCGAGCTTTCAGGAAATTGATATAAGTTTACTCTTCTCATAACCATGGGTTTGTTTTTTCTCCAAGAGGGACACGTGTCTAGCTCTGTCTTCTACACTATATACTGAGCAAGTGTTAAGTGTTGGCTTTCAAAGAATGCGATCAAATGCTTCAGCTTGATATGGTAAGCGTTGTGCATGCAACACTGGTCTTTTCAGACATTCCCATTCACAACATGAATCATGCTAGGTGCATCTGAAGAAAGAAGGAGCTACAAACATATTCCCTCCCTTTCAAGGACTCATGCCTAGAGGTTGTCGCTTCTCTGCCTCAATGCTGCACTGGACAACCTATAAGGTGATAAGAACACTTCTGCTCTTTGGGGCCCCTTCCCCAGGAGGTTGGGATTTACAAGGTTATCTAACACAACCTGGACCTGAAGTTAGACTGTCAGCTACATGGGTCGAGGGTGTTTAGGGCAGGGAAAACGTGAGTGATGTACCTCGGAGGTCTCTGTTGAAGTCATGGAGCCTTCGAATCTCGCCTTCGAGTTTGTTCCTCATCGCTTTGTCCAGCGACTCTCGCTTGGTGGTAGACTTGACCAGGCTCTCATAGGCTTCCGAGATTCTCTGAAGTTCTTTTTCAAACTGAAAGAAAGAAACAGCATGGAAGTGGAACATCTGACATTCTCACCCATGACTTATACCGATTCTTGGACGTTCCCAGTGTGAAGGCTATATCTTTAACACAGCCTTTTTGCACCTCATGTATGGCTAGCAAATCCTGCAGTCGACTTCACTGCCCTGTGTCCCCCAGGGCCACGTTAGGATCCTGTGAATGACAGACTCACAAGTCTGGTGGGACCATCTGATACCAGCTGGTACATCCGACGTCTGTCAGTACAATGTCCATCAGATGTCTGTCAGGAAAGGGTGAATTTAAACATAACTCATACTCTTATACTTTGTATGGTAATTTATAACTATTATTTTTCCCAGTTAACTTAAGAAAAATATTAAAGTACAAGAAAATGAAAGGATCACAGCTAGAACCCAAATTGCCTGACTCTAACTATAGTGCTCTTCCTGAGACCCTCGTCCCTGAAGGAATATAAAATCCACATGAAGAAAGGTTTCATCGCTTAGTTTTGTTACCCTTTGTCTATGAAATTATCTATATAAAGAACTAATGGATTTGCATCTAAGTGTAAACCAATCTGCCAAGATTGTTTCTCTTTATGTGAAACACAGAGGTTTCTCTCTATGTGAGGGGACTGAAAAGACATGAATTAAAACCACCTTTTCGAGAGGGGAGGAGCCAAGATGGCGGAGGAGTAGGACGGGGAGACCACTTTCTCGCCTACAAATTCATCAAAAGAATAACTGAATGCAGAGCAAACCTCACAAAACAACTTCTGATTGCTAGCTGAGGTCATCAGGCGCCCAGAAAAGCAGACCATTGTCTTCGAAAGGAGGTAGGACAAAATATAAAAGATAAAAAGTGAGACAAAAGAGCTAAGGACGGAGAACCGTCCCGGGAAGGGAGTCTTAGGCGGCCTTGCTTGGGGTAGGGTCCGGGCCTGAGTGCCCTGAGGACAATCGGAGGGAGCTTCTGTGAGGTGCCAACTTGAACTGTGGGAGACCAAAAGAGAGAAAATTAACCGGCCGGAACACACTGCCGGCCGTTCGCAGAACAAAGGGACCCAGAAAGTCCCGAGAAGAGCTCGCAGGCTGCGGACCGGCCCAGCCCCGCCGGAGGCAGGAGGCAGGGGGGAGGGGAAGGTCTCCGCGAGACACAGGGCGCAGGCACCCGACCGGCGCGGGCGGGGACTGGGGCTGGGGACGCGGAGGGCGGAAGGCGCGCGCACCCGACTGGCGCCAGCGGAAACTGAGACTGGGTCCGCGGAAGGGAGTGGGCGCGCCACACCTGGGGATAGCGCGCCCATCAAGCCCCTGGCTGCCTGGACCGCTCTGACGGGGAAGGCACAGAGAGCAGGCGCAGCTTTTCCTTCCGCGCTTTTGTGTAACACCCGAGGGCTGGAACCTAGCGCAGCGCGGGGCGCGCTCCATATAGAACAGCCGGGAGCCTGAGCAGCGCAGACGGAGAAAGCAGCGTCAGCCCCTCCCGGCAGGGACAGCCCGCCCCCGCAGGGCCAGCCCCTCCCCGCAGCGTCAGCCCCGCCCCGCAGCGCCAGCCCATCCCCGCAGCGTCAGCCCCTCCCAGCAGCATCAGCCCCGCCCCGCAGCGCCAGCCCATCCCCGCAGCGTCAGCCCCTCCCAGCAGCGCAACGGAACTAACTACCTGAATAAGAGTCCACCTCCGCCCGCCTGTGTCAGGGCGGAAATGAGGCTCTGAAGAGACCGGCTAACAGAAGCCAAATAAACAAAGGGAACCGCTTCAGAAGGGACTGGTGCAACAGATTAAAATCCCTGTAGAAAACACCGACTTCACCGGAAGGGCCCTGTAGATATCGAGAAGTGTAAGCTGGAACGAGGAGCTATCTGAAACTGAGCCGAACCCACACTGACCGCAACAGCTCCAGAGAAACTCCTAGATATATTTTTACTTTTTTTTTCTAAGTAAGGAAAAAAAAAAAAATTTTTTTTTCTTTTTATATTTTTTCTTTTTTATTTTTTCTCTTTTATTTTCCTTTAAAATTCCCTTTTACTCCCCCATTACTCCTTAACTTTCATTTTCATAGATTTTTACGATTTTTTTAATTAGGGGAAAAAAAAATTTTTTTTTTCTTTCTTTTTTTTTTTTGTTTTTTTTTCTTTTTCTTTTTTTTCTTTTTTCTTCTTTTTTTTCCTTTCCGTTTTCTCTTTTATTTTCTATTTTTCTTTTTCTCTTATTTCTTTTAAAGTCCTCTAGTACTCCTCTACTACTCTTCATTTTCATTTTCAATACACTATAACCTTACAAAAAAAAAAAAAAAAGAGAAGCCCTATCTTTAAACCGAAGATTATTCTCTCCCAATCTTGACTCTCTGTTTTCTACCTCAGAACACCTCTATTTCCTCCTTTCCCCTTCTCTTCCCAATCCAATTCTGTGAATCCTTGTAGGTGTCTGAGATACGGAGAACACTCTGGGAACAGACAGCTGCGTAGATCTGTCTCTCTCCTCTTGAGTCCCCCTTTTTCTCCTCCTGCTCATCTCTATCTCCCTCCTCCCTTTTCTCCTGTTCATGTAACTCTGTGAACCTCTCTGGGTGTCCCTAACAGGGGAGAATCTTTTCGCCATTAACCTAGAAGTTTTATTATCAGTGCTGTATAGTTGGAGAAGTCCTGAGACTACAGGAAGAATAAAACTGAAATCCAGAGGCAGGAAACTTAAGCCCAAAACCTGAGAACACCAGAAAACTCCTGACTACATGGAACTTTAAGCAATAAGTGACCGTCCAAAAGCCTCCATAACAAAAAGAAGAAATCAAGTTCCACGCACCAGTACACTGACGCAAGCTTCCCTAACCGGGAAACCTTGACAAGCCAATCGTCTAACCCCACCCACTGGGTAAATCCTCCACAATAAAAAGGAACCACAGACCTCCAGAATACAGAAAGTCCACTCCAGACACAGCAATCTAAACAAGATGAAAAGGCAAATAAATACCCAACAGGTAAACGAACATGAAAAATGCCCACCAAGTCAAACAAAAGAGGAGGAGATAGGGAATCTACCTGAAAAAGAATTTAGAATAATGATAATAAAAATGATCCAAAATCTTGAAAACAAAATGGAGTTACAGATAAATAGCCTGGAGACAAAGATTGAAAAGATACAAGAATTGTTTAATAAAGACCTAGAAGAAATAAAAAAGAGTCAATTAAAAATGAACAATGCAATGAATGAGATCAAAAACACTTTGGAGGGAACCAAGAGTAGAATAACGGAGGCAGAAGATAGGATAAGTGAGGTAGAAGATAAAATGGTGGAAATAAATGAAGCAGAGAGGAAAAAAGAAAAAAGGATCAAAAGAAATGAGGACAACCTCAGGGACCTCTGGGACAATGTGAAACGCCCCAACATTCGAATCATAGGAGTTCCAGAAGAAGAAGAGAAAAAGAAAGGCCATGAGAAAATACTCGAGGAGATAATAGCTGAAAACTTCCCTAAAATGGGGAAGGAAATAGCCACTCAAGTCCAAGAAACCCAGAGAATCCCAAACAGGATAAACCCAAGGCGAAACACCCCAAGACACATATTAATCAAACTAACAAAGATCAAACACAAAGAACAAATATTAAAAGCAGCAAGGGAAAAACAACAAATAACACACAAAGGGATTCCCATAAGGATAACAGCTGACCTATCAATAGAAACCCTCCAGGCCAGAAGGGAATGGCAGGACGTCCTGAAAGTAATGAAAGAGAATAACCTACAACCTAGATTACTGTATCCAGCAAGGATCTCATTCAGATATGAAGGAGAACTCAAAAGCTTTACAGATAAGCAAAAGCTGAGAGAATTCAGCACCACCAAACCAGCTCTTCAACAAATGCTAAAGGATCTTCTCTAGACAGGAAATGCAGAAAGGTTGTATAAACGTGAACCCAAAACAACAAAGTAAATGGCAACGGGACCACACCTATCAATAATTACCTTAAATGTAAATGGGTTGAATGCCCCAACCAAAAGACAAAGATTGGCTGAATGGATACAAAAACAAGACCCCCATATATGCTGTCTACAAGAGACCCACCTCAAAACAAGAGACACATACAGACTAAAAGTGAAGGGCTGGAAAAAAATATTTCATGCAAATGGAGACCAAAAGAACGCAGGAGTTGCAATACTCATATAAGATAAAATAGACTTTCAAATAAAAGCTGTGAAAAGAGACAAAGAAGGACACTACATAATGATCAAAGGATCAATCCAAGAAGAAGATATAACAATTATAAATATATATGCACCCAACATAGGAGCACCGCAATATGTACGGCAAACACTAACGAGTATGAAAGAGGAAATGAATAGTAACACAATAATAGTGGGAGACTTTAATACCCCACTCACAACTATGGATAGATCAACTAAACAGAAAATTAACAAGGAAACACAAACTTTAAATGACACAATGGACCAGCTAGACCTAATTGATATCTATAGGACATTTCACCCCAAAACAATCAACTTCACCTTTTTCTCAAGTGCACACGGAACCTTCTCCAGAATAGATCACATCCTGGGCCATAAATCTAGTCTTGGAAAATTCAAAAAAATTGAAATCATTCCAGTCATCTTTTCTGACCACAGTGCAGTAAGATTAGATCTCAATTACAGGAAAAAAATTGTTAAAAATTCAAACATATGGAGGCTAAATAACACGCTTCTGAATAACCAACAAATCATAGAAGAAATCAAAAAAGAAATCAACATATGTATAGAAATGAATGAAAATGAAAACACAACAACCCAAAACCTATGGGACACTGTAAAAGCAGTGCTAAGGGGAAGGTTCATAGCATTACAGGCTTACATCAAGAAACAAGAAAAAAGCCAAATAAATAACCTAACTCTACACCTAAAGCAATTAGAGAAGGAAGAAATGAAGAACCCCAGGGTTAGCAGAAGGAAAGAAATCTTAAAAATTAAGGCAGAAATAAATGCAATAGAAACTAAAGAGACCATAGCAAAAATCAACAAAGCTAAAAGCTGGTTTTTTGAAAAAATAAACAAAATTGACAAACCATTAGCAAGACTCATTAAGAAACAAAGAGAGAAGAACCAAATTAACAAAATTAGAAATGAAAATGGAGAGATCACAACAGACAACACTGAAATACAAAGGATCATAAGAGACTACTACCAGCAGCTCTATGCCAATAAAATGGACAACTTGGATGAAATGGACAAATTCTTAGAAAAGTATAACTTTCCAAAACTGAACCAGGAAGAAATAGAAGATCTTAACAGACCCATCACAGGCAAGGAAATCGAAACTGTAATCAAAAATCTTCCAGCAAACAAAAGCCCAGGACCAGATGGCTTCACAGCTGAATTCTACCAAAAATTTAGAGAAGAGCTAACACCTACCTTACTCAAACTCTTCCAGAAAATTGCAGAAGAAGGTAAACTTCCAAACTCATTCTATGAGGCCACCATCACCCTAATTCCAAAACCTGACAAAGATGCCACAAAAAAAGAAAACTACAGGCCAATATCACTGATGAACATAGATGCAAAAATCCTTAACAAAATTCTAGCAAACAGAATCCAACAACATATTAAAAAAATCATACACCACGACCAAGTGGGCTTTATCCCAGGAATGCAAGGATTCTTCAATATCCGCAAATCAATCAATGTAATACACCACATTAACAAATTGAAAGATAAAAACCATATGATTATCTCAATAGATGCAGAGAAAGCCTTTGACAAAATTCAACACTCATTTATGATTAAAACTCTCCAAAAAGCAGGAATAGAAGGAACATACCTCAACATAATAAAAGCTATATATGACAAACCCACAGCAAGCATCACCCTCAATGGTGAAAAATTGAAAGCATTTCCCCTGAAATCAGGAACACGACAAGGGTGCCCACTCTCACCACTACTGTTCAACATAGTGTTGGAAGTTTTGGCCACAGCAATCAGAGCAGAAAAAGAAGTAAAAGGAATCCAGATAGGAAAAGAAGAAGTGAAACTCTCACTGTTTGCAGATGACATGATCCTCTATACAGAAAACCCTAAAGACTCTACCAGAAAATTACTAGAACTAATCAATGAATATAGTAAAGTTGCAGGATATAAAATTAACACACAGAAATCCCTTGCATTCCCATATACTAACAATGAAAAAACAGAAAGAGAAATTAAGGAAACAATACCATTCACCATTGCAACAAAAAGAATAAAATACTTAGGAGTATATCTACCTAAAGAAACAAAAGACCTATACATAGAAAACTATAAAACACTGATGAAAGAAATCAAAGAGGACACAAACAGATGGAGAAACATACCGTGTTCATGGATTGGAAGAATCAATATTGTCAAAATGGCTATCCTACCCAAAGCAATCTATAGATTCAATGCAATCCCTATCAAGCTACCAACGGTATTTTTCACAGAACTAGACCAAAGAATTTCACAATTTGTATGGAAATACAAAAAACCTCGAATAGCCAAAGTAATCTTGAAAAAGAAGAATGGAACTGGAGGAATCAACCTGCCGGACTTCAGACTCTACTACAAAGCCACAGTCATCAAGACAGTATGGTACTGGCACAAAGACAGAAATATAGACCAATGGAACAGAATAGAAAGCCCAGAGATAAATCCACAAACCTATGGACACCTTATCTTCGACAAAGGAGGCAAGGATATACAATGGAAAAAAGACAACCTCTTTAACAAGTGGTGCTGGGAAAACTGGTCAACCACTTGCAAAAGAATGAAACTAGAACACTTTCTAACACCATACACAAAAATAAACTCAAAATGGATTAAAGATCTAAATGTAAGACCAGAAACTATAAAACTCCTAGAGGAGAACATAGGCAAAACACTCTCCGACATAAATCACAGCAAGATCCTCTATGACCCACCTCCCAGAATATTGGAAATAAAAGCAAAACTAAACAAATGGGATCTAATGAAACTTAAAAGCTTTTGCACTACAAAGGAAACTATAAGTAAGGTGAAAAGACAGCCCTCAGATTGGGAGAAAATAATAGCAAATGAAGAAACAGACAAAGGATTAATCTCAAAAATACACAAGCAACTCTTGAAGCTCAATTCCAGAAAAATAAATGACCCAATCAAAAAATGGGCCAGAGAACTAAACAGACATTTCTCCAAAGAAGACATACAGATGGCTAACAAACACATGAAAAGGTGCTCAACATCACTCATTATTAGAGAAATGCAAATGAAAACCACAATGAGGTACCATTACACACCAGTCAGGATGGCTGCTATCCAAAAGTCTACAAGCAATAAATGCTGGAGAGGCTGTGGAGAAAAGGGAACCCTCTTACACTGTTGGTTGGAATGCAAACTAGTACAGCCACTATGGAAAACAGTGTGGAGATTCCTTAAAAAACTGGAAATAGAACTGCCATATGACCCAGCAATACCACTTCTGGGCATACACACTGAGGAAACCAGATCTGAAAGAGACACGTGCACCCCAATGTTCATCGCAGCACTGTTTATAATAGCCAGGACATGGAAGCAACCTAGATGCCCATCAGCAGATGAATGGATAAGGAAGCTGTGGTACATATACACCATGGAATTTTACTCAGCCGTCAAAAAGAATTCATTTGAACCAGTCCTAATGAGATGGATGAAACTGGAGCCCCTTATACAGAGTGAAGTAAGCCAGAAAGATAAAGAACATTACAGCATACTAACACATATATATGGAATTTAGAAAGATGGTAACGATAACCCTATATGCAAAACAGAAAAAGAGACACAGAAATACAGAACAGACTTTTGAACTCTGTGGGAGAAGGTGAGGGTGGGATGTTTCAAAAGAACAGCATGTATACTATCTATGGTGAAACAGATCACCAGCCCAGGTGGGATGCATGAGACAAGTGCTCTAGCCTGGTGCACTGGGAAGACCCAGAGGAATCGGGTGGAGAGGGAGATGGGAGGGGGGATCGGGATGGGGAATAAGTGTAAATCTATGGCTGATTCATATCAATGTATGACAAAACCCACTGAAATGTTGTGAAGTAATTAGCCTCCAACTAATAAAAAAATTTAAAAAAAACAACAACCACCTTTTCTCTTTTGTATTTCACTAAATCCAGGGCTGTCACTGGTAAAGTCTTTAATCCATGGCATATATAAATCTATAACAAGTAGCTGAAACTGTTATAACAGGAGTATAACACAATAGCATGTTTTAAAGTAGATATTAATAAATTCCATTTTATTGTTGTGCAACATACACGCAGGAGAAAAAGTAACGTGAAAGTTGCTCAGTCGTGTCCGACTCTGTGGACACTCTACAGTCCATGGAATTCTCCAGGCCAGAATACTAGAGTGGGTAGCCTCTCCCTTCTGCAGAGGATCTTCCCAACCCAGGGATCGAACCCAGGTTCTCCCACACTGCAGGCACGTTCTTTACCAGCTGAGCCACAAGGGAAGCCCAGAAAAAGTAAAGAGTGCCCGCAATCTTGGCTACTAAAAGTTGGAATCAGAGGCAAAGTGGCGGGGTTGAGAACTCCAGCACCCCTCCCGGGGCACAAAGAGGCCTGCACCGCGTTTTGGTCTCTTCACAGGAGAGCTGTGACACCGTAAGCCAGGCACCCCGACTGCCTGAACGCCAGCTGCCCAGATCAGAGAGTTCCTGCTTAGACTCCTGTAACCACTGATAAACCAATACCTACCCTAACAGACACCTATCACACACTCACTGCGTGCCCGGGTGCCCAGGGAACAGACCTAAGACAGTGTCTGGTCTTGCGGGCCTCGCAGCCTCACTGGCCTGTGTGTAGGCACACACGCCTCTCCCGTGCAGTCTGACAAAAGGTGTGGTGACTTAATGCTGTGTAGCCTAGAGACAAAGTCCTTGATGTAGCAGGGGTAAGGAGGGGTTTCTTTAAAACAAGATTTCAGAGAAAATGCCAATTAAAATGAGTCCTGAGGGATGAATAGGAACTTGCCAAGCAGAAAAGAAAAGGCTAAAGGGCTCTGGCATCCAAGGCAGAAGTCAGGGAGGGCTTGGGCCAAGACAGAGCCACCAAAGAGTGTCTGACAGGCAGGTTTCTGGGGATGGGAGCAAGGGCGAGGGGCGGGAGCGAGGCAGCCCAGAGGCAGGGCTGTGAAGAGAAGGACGGGGGTGGGAGGGCTCGGGGAGGGGAGGGCAGCAGAAATCTCACCTGAGGCTTTACAGAGTTCAGACTAAAGGACGGGGCTGCCGAGGCAGGAGGCAGGAGAAAGGAGTCCAGGTAAAAGCCACTGTGAACAGTTCAGGGACACATGACAAAGAGTGAACCCAGATAACCAAAAAGACAGATCCCAAAGACACTGAAGAGTAGGCTCAGTCGGCCTCCGTGACGGGTCTGGACGGGCACGGAGAAAGGAACCAAACGCAGTCACAGCTCAGAAGACCGAGTAACGAGAGTCAGCCAAGATAAATGATGATAAGACACACACGTTTACCAAAGAAAGGAAACCAGTCTGGGTTTGGAGATGCCACGCCTGTAGGGCCTGCAGAACAACAGGGCAAAGATTTCCAGCTAGCCGGGGAGAGACGGGTCTGAAAGTCGGGAGGGCAAAGTCCTGCCACTACGTGCAGAGGATAGATGAATGAGGCCACGAAGGGGAGACCACTCAGGGAGATCACCAGAGGCTCCCAGGGCCGAGGATGGCGCGCTGACGCTGCAGGAGACGGTGGGACAGGAGGACCCGGGAGAGAGCCCCACACAGGGACGCCGCAGCAGCCAGGGAGCCAGAGACTAAAGGAGACAGAGTGTGGTCACTGCTCCAGAGTCTGCAACGGAGCCAAGACACATCAGAGAAGAGGTGGGTGAAGAGGCTGCAGGGCGTCGGGCCTCCTGCTCGGCGGCCTCCAACCGGGGCGGGCCGAACACCGAGGCTCCCTTTGGCGTGGCTGTTTCCAAAGGCCTCCTAATACCAGAGTGGGTTCCTCCACAGTCCCCTTATTTCAACGAGGCCTTTCTATCTCTTCCAAAGATATCATGAATTATTGGTCATGTGGCAGCAGAAAGAACAGCCTGTCCTGATTCCTGCTCATAGTCCTACCACAAAATTATGCTCCTTCCTTTTAATTTTGTTTTCAGAAGAGATGGCTCCAAAACATACCACCACTTCTATGCTAATTTTGTCTGTAAAAGGTGGCCTTTGCTTTCAGACAGATGGGCAATGGTGCAGGGACAATCCCCAGTAAGACGGGGCACCAGTGAAGCCTTCTTCAACTAGGCCACCCATAGGAACTTCCCTCCACCTGATTTCATATACTCTCCTATGTTATATTTATTGGACTGGAATGCTGATGCATTCTGTGTCTCTGATTTGATTGTCAACTCCTTGAGAGCAGAAATAGCCCTATAGCCCTAGACTTGTGCCTTGCCTCATAACAAAAGTACCGACTGTATAATTAACCTTTAAATCTCTTACAGAACTACAACTACATGTAGGAAGTTAGCAAGATGAGACTGTGATTCAACATCAGGGAGAATTTCCTAACAATCTCTTCCAGAAGTCTACCCAGTAGTGAGCGTCTCTGCTCTGGAAGCATTCAAGTAAAAAAATGAATGACCTCCTTTCAGAGACATGAGGTTTCTAAGGAGCGGGAAATTGGACTAGAATCACTTTAAGAGTTTTAAGTCTAAAGCTCTGTGGTTTCTGACTGCACACTTCTTCAGAGCCTCGGGTCAGAACATCTTAAGGCTTTCTTAATGTCACTTCCTGGGTAGTGCTAGTGGTAAAGAATCCGCCTGCCAATACAGGAGACATAAAAGACAAGGGTTCGATCCCTAGGTTGGGAAGATCTCCTGGAGAAGGGCATGGCAACCCACTCCAGTATCCTTGCTTAGAGAATCTGATGGACAGAGGAGCCTGGGAGGCTACAGTCCAGAGGGTCACACAGAGTTGGATGCAACAGAAATGACCTAGCACACACACGCGATGTGTGTCAGAGGTGAAAGGAGTTGGACAGGTTGGTCTTGATATACAGGCCATCTGGGTCAGTCCTAAGTCTGAGCAGGAACGTATGAAGAGAGTTTGCCTCCACAGCTCCCAGCCTCCCTTCCAGCAAAGACGTCAGAAAACTCTTAGGGCAGGCTGCAGGAGACCTGGGAATCTCTGAGAAGCAATCCCTGGCCCAGAAACGGAACTCCAAGCAGAGTGGAAAGCTTATAGTTTCAGCAGGGGCTGCCACCATGAAGCAAAGGGGCAGAGAGGAGCTGTGAGAAAGTCTCAGCCCTTCCCAGTTTAGAGACCGGCTTGTTCCCAGGCACCTTCACATGCACAACTCAGGGATCTATAGGGTTGAAGACAGGCCTGCCGTCCACGCCTCAGACTGCCCGGTCACAGCCACTGCTGCTTCACTCACAAAAAAGAGGGTCTTTACTAAAGCAAGCCCAGAGGAACCATCGACATGTGGCTTTTCAAACATCCACCTACACCCCGGTGGCTTCTGAGGCCAACCTGCTCAGCAGCCCACAGTCTGGTCCTGCTGGAAATTCCGTGCATGAATTATGCTTCAGGGAAACTGGGAGGAAAAAGAAGCAAAATGAGTGACCAAAAGGAAGTGATGAAAAACTGCCACTCTCTCTGGGGGTCCGCGGTCCTCATTCCAACACTAACAGGGATAATCACCACCCTGCCCCTCTCTGGAAACAGGGTCTTCATTTCCAGGTGGCTCTTTGGCAGCCTCTGAGCTCAGTCGTTTTTTCCTGCTGTGTTCCTGGCATGCCGCACATAGGCTAAGCCCTGCAATTAAAAATTCATGTATTTTTGGTTCTGCCCTGGAGATGAATCTCCGCGAGCGCTCCTGAGGCTGTGAAGGATTCCAGAATGGGAGCTCCTGCCAACACAGGGCGGCCACATCCTACGACGTGGCATGACCCAAAGTGGGGGTCTTCATCCCCGAGGAGTACAGTCACCTCACTGGGCAAGCCTCTCCCCAGACCTGAGGCTCAAATAAGAGACACAGCTACAGAGACACATGGAGCGGCGAGGCCTGGAGTAGGGCGACCCCGGGAACACAAGCCTTGAACCACCCAGTCATGATTTCAGGCCGCTCTTGTGTCTCTTGGTCCCAGTTGCCGAGGAGATCTACGGAACTAGTGCTGAACATGGCACCTATCCATCAAAATCTGAGTTTTCAAACCAACAGTTTCAATTAGATACATGACTAATTCGTGATTAATGAAATGTAATTTTTACAGAACCATTCACAACATTCAAAGGACTGAAGGAGTCTGGGATTTCAGAAAGGGTACAGCCTTCGATTTTTCCCCTTTCCCAGAAGTTACCAAAATGCTTTTGGCCGCGAAACTTAAGGATCATACCCGTGCAGGGAAATTGAGTCCCTGGGAGGCTGATTTTGGTTTTCAAAACCAGAAATGGTTATCGACATCAAGAGATGTGTGTTACAGGCCAATAAAAATACGTTTGAATTTTTAAAAAGTCAATGAAGAATAACAAGAACTCCCAGTTTCTGCATCTTCCCTGTAACTGTTCAAAAATATTCATGGAAAAGAGGGAGAATGACACTCGGCCCTCAGCAGAGTCTGTACGGCTCCTGGAAACATCTGCCACTGGGCTCTCAGAGAGAGAGAGAGAGAAAGAAAAAAAAACTGACTGACTTCCCAGGAAGTGCTGAGGTGGCCCGTCCCAATTTTCAGCCTGGACCAGGAAAGAAGCTGCCCTGGGAGAAGTGAGAGGCAAGCCGAGGCCCGAGCGTGACTTCCAGGCAAGGCCAGGAGCCCGCACATGGGCTCGGGCATGACTGGCCCAGGGCAGAGGCCACCATCTTTGGGCAGCCCACAGGTCCCGGCCCCTCGTCTGTCGCCTCCAGTAAAGGTGGTCAGACCTCTCCGAGCCAAGCCTAGTCTTGACTTCTGGGAGCTCCAGACCCTCGCCGCGGAAGCTCCACACAAACGTGCTGGAACAGGTCCCGTCTGTGAATGGTTGCATCATCCCACCCACGGCACCCAGCTGACGGCTGCCAGCCCTCCGGGGAATCAGAGGGGCTGGCGGCTCCGACACCCGGACCGGCAGAAAGGCCAGGCTTTACGGAGAGGTCAACACTGAGCCATGACCCCCGTGGGCCAGCCAGGAGCAAGCCCTGGCATGCGGAACCAAAGGGCAACGCTGCTGTGCCCAGGGGCGTTTACATTCCCACCTTTTCTCTCTGCAAAAGCTCGACCTGCCCAGGACAGAGCACACAGGCCACTTTGTCCCCAGAAAGGAAACTCCGGTGCCCCGTGGCTCTGCTGCCTGAAGCCATCCGATGACTTTTGTCCCTCACCTGCAGGGCCTTGCCACCTGCAGCTTTTCAGGTGCTGGCAGGTGGGTCATGGTGAAATCACTGCCTGTGACAGTTCACTCTCTCTAGATGTCTCCCTCTTGACTTTGGCTCTGGGCATAAAGCCCTAAGAGTGAAGGCTGCCGTGTGCCTAACGTTCCCATGACAAAGACACGGGCTGGAATTCTGCAGCATCTCCCCACCTGCTGAGTCACAAGCAGAAGGAGAGCATGCCGGAACGCGCACTCTGCCCTCGGTGCTGAGGCATGACTGCTTTTTTTGCAGAGACCAGCTAATGAAACCAGCACGGCAATCACCAGGTTCCTGTGTGAAATCCCAGATGTAAAGGGAGAACCTGCCTCTCTCAGCTTACTGCTCCGTATCCCTCTCGGTGTCCCCTCTCCCACAATGTCCTTTTGGGGAGATGCTGCTCAGCCGCTGAGTCCCTGTCCAGGGGCACCTCTCCTGTCTCTCCTGTAGCCCCTTGACCTTCTACTGCAGGTTTAGCTTGGGTGACTCCACCCCCCCCCACCCCTGCTTTTTTTACATAATCACAATAGGAAAAGATGTTTATCAGTTTTCACAATCAATACAAGATAATTACAACTGCAAGCCATAATGGGAACATGATTAACCTAACAATATAAAATAATTACCATTTGGCGGGGGGCGGGGGGGCAGGCATGAGGCAGAGTGATGAGGTTAGTGGAAGTACATATATGCCCAGGTTTTCATCTGCTCAGCCAGCCTATATCTTTTGGTTGGTGCATTTAATCCATTTACGTTTAAGGTAATTATCAATATGTATTATCCTATTACTGTTTTCTTAATTGTTTGGGGTTTATTTTCTGTAGTTAGGCCTTTTCTTCTCTCGTTTCCTGCCTAGAGAAATTCCTTTAGCATTGGCTATAAAGCTGGTTTGGGGGTGCTGACTTCTCTTAACTTTTGCTTGTCGGGAAAGCTTTTGATTTCTCCATCAAACCTGAAGGAGTGACTCTCCCTCTTTTGGAAGATAAGCTCCTCCAAGGGAGGCACCCTGGCATATTTATTTTTGTCTTCCTAAAGTCTTACATGGTGCCTGGCATAAAGAGGTGTGGCCAGTGAGTCAGTGAATCAACCCCCTTGAGCCGTAAGGAACCATGTCCCTTTCAGAGAACCTTCGCTCTGGCCTCATCTCCTGCTGTTCCTGCCGTCTGGGCTCTGTGTCCACTTGCTTTCTCCCCCTTGACCTACTCCTCTCCATCCTGCCTTAGGTCCCGCTCGCTCCCGATCCGTCTAGCTGGAATACCGAGAACCTTCCCTGCCCCGTCCCCGGGGAAACCCCCTACCTTGTGGAGCTTGTCAGCGTTGTCATAGTAACCCTGCAGCTCCTGGTGCAGCACGCGGTTCTCCTCCGTGAGGATCTCCACCATCTGCTGGGCTCGCTCCACGATCGCAAACGCGTCTGGGCCAAGCTGCTGGCTGGGCGAGGCGGCGGGCGGGGGCGGCACGGCCCCCAGGGCCAAGGGAGCTGCGAGCGGCAGAGGCACGGAGTGCAGCGGCCCGCTGACCGAGGAGTTCTGCGAGGACACCGGGCTGTGCTGCTGCGCCGTGGACGGGAAAGGAAGCTGGCATGGGCGGCTGCAAGGGAACAGACCAGGGGTCAGAGTCCAGGCCACAGGCTGGGGCTGGGGTAAAAAAGCCCACAGCACAGGCACTGTGGGTGGTCCCAACCCACAGTGATGCTGGGGGTCAGCATCAACGCAGGGTCCAGCTGGGCTGAGAGATGCAGCTTCAACCCTCCATCCCACAGATATTCAGCACTCTCCCTCTGAATCTGCACTGCTCTGGTCATCAGGGAAACGGTGGACCAGACAGACAAGGTCCTTCCCTGCTCTCATGAAGCTTATATTCTTGGAGAGAGAGAGATGGGCACACCACCGAGTGATGAATACACAAAGCTGAGTATTGAAAAGCGACACCTCTACAAGAATCAACCCGAGGGACAGGGACAGGGAATCACTGAGTGGCCAGTTCGTAACAGAGGGGTCAGGGAAATGGTCTCTGAGAAGCGGACGCCTGAGCTGAAGTCTGTTGACAGACATGGAGTAAAGAGTGGTTGGGGGCAGCGGGTGGAGAAGCAGGGAAAGTTTTCCAGGTAGACGGATCGGGGGGTGAGCGGGACCTAAGGCAGGACTGAGAGGAGCAGATTAAGAGGAAGAAAGCAAGTGGACACAGAGCCCAGGCGGCAGGAACAGCACAAGATGAGGCCAGAGGAATGGGCATGGGCCTCTGGGAGCCAAACCTGGGAGCCAAGCTCTGGGAGCCAGACCTTCCCGTGGAGTGTGGAGGGGCAGGGGAGGAGCTGTCTTCATGCGAGTAGGGGGGATGTATGTTGGCAAGGAAGGACCAAAGGTGCCCAGTGAGGAAACTCGGGAAAGACTGAAGGCAAAAGGAGAAGGGGGTGACAAGATGAGATGGTCAGATAGCATCACCGACTCCATGGAAACGAGTTAGAGCAAACTCTTCAGGAGCCAGTGCAGGACACACGAGTGAGCTGCCATCCGTGGGGTCACAAGGAGACAGATATGGCCTAGTGACTGAACAACAACAGCCAGGTTAAGAAAAACACAGATGTCCCTTGATGGTTCAAACTTTGGTACTAGCTTCTTTACCTGAACCCATGAATTTTCATACCCAATCTCCCCTCCCAAAGGATCCCCACCTCCTGATTCTGTTAACTGGTTTCATAAAAATCCCTGTATTTTCTTCCAGCCTAAGCCAAGGGCTCCTAACAACAACACTATAGTATAAACAGCAAAGACAGTCTTGGCATCTAGTTCTCCAACCATGGCTATCTCTCTCCTGCAGACTTGGGGAAACTGGTGTTCTTGTTTACCCCTTCAACCTTTAGATCTCAGTCTGAGAACTGGGGCACTAAGAATTATCAGCAACCCTCAAATCCCTGACTTCGTTATATCAAAGGGTTGAGCTCCTGCTAGTCCATAACAGTTTCATGTGTTACCTCTGTTCCTTGTGATCCTCCGGGGCCAAATCTCTCAGAGCTACCTCCCTTTATCCTCAGAGGTCATCTGACCTTATATTTCCTTTTAAGTATATTTGCTGCAATGTTTTTGGACCGTGTCACCCTCCATATCTCTCACTGTGCAAGTGTATCTTAGAGCATTAAGCATCCTCTGAATGCTGACTTCTGCAGCTAAACGTCAAACTCTAGAAGAAAGGGTGTCACCTTGGCCCTCCCTACATGGAGATGCAAACACCCCTAAAGATGATGTCAGAAGAAATCCAGGGATCCCTCCAGAGTGACTAACCACAGGCTCTGTTCTGGTAACCAACATCAGAGTGCTTCACCAGGCTCCCAAGTTAGTTTCCAACTAGATCTCCTTACGGTTTTGATCTAGGAGCCCATCCATTTCATGTTAAAATAGCTGGGATCTAAGTTCCCCAAGTCAAAATAGGGAACCATGGAGCTCAAGGTGGTTCTTTACTCCTTAAGGGCCTCTGACTTCAGAAAGGAGTGCTGGGGGTGGGGAGGTGTAAACCCTCCCCCTTCCCTCCCTTTCCACAACTACGATTACTATATGATCTCATTAGAAATAAAACGTTTCTGCATTTTGATGAATTTGTGCCCCTTCTACACTGAAATATATGTGGATGTGTTGTCCCGTGTGCATGAGGATGTCTGTGTGTACGAGGTCCAACTCCATGGTGAGAGTGAAATGCCCTTGGCTGCCTTTCACAATGCCCAACTTTCATCCCCATCACAGGGACTCCTATCAGTTGTGGACCCAAAACACCACAGGTCCTTTGTGAATAAGTGCATACCAGCAGCCTGGCCAAATCCTACAGTGTATTTTTCATGCAAAGAGGTTACCTTGACAAGAGACAAAATATCACAAATTACACTGCCTCGATCCAAAAACAGACACCAGTTCCCATCTGCAAGTTCTCCCTGCCCACTTCATCCACCACAAACAACAAGCATGGTGGTGTGTCTCTTCGAAGCTGAGGTGGGCACAGAAGAAGCATCAGGGTCCCAGCAGGACTTGCCCTCTGACCCTTAACGCAGGGGCTTCAGGGTGGGGCTTCTACCTTTTGATATTTATTGGGCTCTGGCATTTGGAACTCACAGTCAAGGACGGGCCTATGTTCTCGGTCATCTTCCGTTATACAACAAAAAGGAAGTTTTCATAATGCCAGCCTAAGTCATCCATGATGGTAACTAGCCACCTGAGTGGCAATGCAGGAAAAAGGTTCTTGCCAAGTTCAGGGACAGAAAGAATGGGTTTTTCAAAATAGGAAGTCTTTTATGATAAGTAGAGAACACTGGCTTCAAAAAATAACCCGGTTATACACTCAAAAATACATATTCAAGAGGCATGGTATTACAACGGACGATGTGTAGCCAGGAGAGCAAACCACTGTTCCTTGGCTCCGCTCCTTAGCCACTGTGGGGCTGGTGGGCTCAAAGGTCCATACAAGGCAGATCTGGATGAGAGTAAATGAAGGGGAAAGAACGGTGGTGGGGGGTGGGGGGAGACACAGGAAAATGTCACACACCATCATATCAGTGCTATGAATCAGGATATCCTTCACTTCCAAAGATAATGCTACTGATCGGCCACCATTAGGATAAAGACGTCTTCGCAATGGGGACACAGAAAAAAAAAAAAAAAAGAGGAGACAGGAACCAATATTTATTGAGAAACTACCTTGTATAGAATTCTATGCTGTGCTGCGCTTAGTCGCTCAGTGGTGTCCGACTCTTTGCAACCCAATGGAATTAGCCCGCCAGATTCTTCTGTCCATGGGAATTCTCCAGGCAAGAATACTGGAGTGGGTAGCCATGCCCTCCTCCAGGGGATCTTCCGACCCAGGAGATGAACCGGACTCTTATGCATTGCAGGCAGATTCTTTACCAGCTGAGCTAGCAGGGAAGCCCAGAATTCTATGCCATAATCGTCTATATGACTATAGTTTACTTCCTCTATTGGGATTTCCCTGGTAGGGAAAGGGATTTCCCTTTCTCCATTCTCTGGAGAAAGGAATGGCTACCCACTCCGGTATTCTTGCCTGGAGAATTCCCATAGACAGAGGAGCCTGACGGGCTGCAGACCATAAGGTCGAAAAAAGTCGGACACAACTGAGCGACTAATAGTTTCACTTACTTCCTCTGTTAGACTGTGAAGGCAGAGCTGTTACTTGACATCATGTGTCTCGGTATCCTGGGTGCATACCACCACTTGGCTTAAGTTAAAGAACTTAAGGAGTTAATATGTATAAAGCTGGGCACAAATGAAGCATTGGACAAATGTTAGCTATTATCACTATAATTATAATTAGCATCATTTGTATCCCATAGAAGGCTGAGCACTGAAGAATTGATACTTTTGAATTGTGGTGCTGCTGAAGACTCTTGAGAGTCCCTTGGACTGCAAGGAAATCAAACCAACCAATCCTAAAGGAAATCAACCTTGAATATTCACTGGAAGGACTGATGCGGAAGCTGAAGCTCCAATACTTTGGCCACCTGATGCAAAGAGCCTACTCACCGGATAAGACCCTGATGTTGGGAAAGATTGAGGGCTAAAGGAGAAGTGGGAGACAGAGGATGGGATGGTTGGATGGCATCACCGACTCAATGGATGTGAATTTGAGCAAAGTCCAGGAGACAGTGGAGGACACAGGAGTCTGACATGCTGCAGTAAAGAGTCGGACACAAATAAGTGACTGAATGACAGCAACCCAGAGCTTAGCCCTGAGTGTGGCTTTCATGAGAAATCCAATATTTTTTTTCTGTTACGGCTAACATTTATCGGGCACTTTTGACTCCAGCCACTGTAGTATGCACTGCTACACGCATCATACACCTTGACCTTCATAACTGCCTTATAAAATAAGCATCACTATCAAGTCTCTGTTTAGGTGAGAAAACAAGGCACAAGACGGTATGTGCTAAGTCGCTTCGGTCATGTCTGACTCTTTGCGACCCCATGACCTGGAGCCCGCCACGCTCCTCTGTCCATGGAATTCTCCAGGCAAGAATACTGGAGTGGGTTGCCATTTCCTTCTCCGAAACAAAATAGAACAGAGATAACAGAAAGATAAAGAAGATGCAAGCACAGGCTTTGGGATTCCAGAGCCTGGAGCTCACTCGTTCCCTGAACAGTGCGGGGGAACACAAGGAGGACAGGCAAGGCGCCCTGTGACCCCTGCTGCCAGGTCCCCGTGGCCTAGTCTGAGTGACCACCCTGTCCCTGACTCACACCCTAGCGAAAGCATCAGAGCTTTCTGCAGGTTCGAGACAGCTCAGGGGGAGCATGAAGGCTAGAAACCCGCCCCTGTGTTGTTCTCTTGGACAGTTATTTACCTATTGTCTTTCACAGGTTACTGTCTCTTCTACAGAAGCATTCAACTAACAGTATGAAGGGTCTACACCATCTGCCAGGCAGCACAGTTCATCACCTTCTTTATCCTCACACACACCAAGGCAGGACCACCACCAGGCTCTGCTCCTTTCTCATGGAATCAGAGAAATCTTGGAACACTGAAGAAAGGGATCTTTTCCCACCTGCCACCAAACTATTAAATACATCTGAGCAGGGCTGAAAAAGCCTCTTCGCCCCAAGTACACAGTGAGGTATTAGAAACAAGAATCAAGGAGCATTTAAAGAGACACATCTGGGATTTCCCTGGTGATCGGTCCAGTGGTTAAGACTTCGCCTTCCTGGAGAAGGAAATGGCAACCCACTCCAGTACTCTTGCCTGGGAAATCCCATGGACGGAGGAGCCTGGTGGCCTACAGTCCATGGGGTCACAAAGAGTCGGACACGACTGAGCGACTTCACTCACTTTATGGCTGATTCATGCTGAGGTTTGACAGAAAACAGCAAAATTCTGTAAAGCAGTTTTCCTTCAATAAAAAAAAAATAAATTAAAAAAAAAAAAAGACTTCACCTTCCAATGCAGAGGGTATTGGTTTGAGCCCTGGTCAGGGAACTAAGATTCCACATGCCTCATGACCAAAAAAATTAAAATATAAACCAGAAGCAATACTGTAACTAATTCAATAAAGACCTTAAAAATGACCCACATCAAAAAAATTTTAATAAAAAAACAAAGAGCCACAATTATGATTCAAAATAGGGTCATACAGGGAATATATATGGGCTGATCTTCCATCATCAATGACTTGGACCATGACTTTAAAAATGACCCACATCAAAAAAATTTTAATAAAAAAACAAAGAGCCGCATCTATGATTCAAAATAGGGTCATACAGGGAATATATAGTGGTCATGTATGGATGTGAGAGTTGGACTGTAAAGAAAGCTGAGCGCTGAAAAATTGATGCTTTTGAGCTATGGTGTTGGAGAAGACTCTTGAGAGTCTCTTGGACTGCAAGGAGATCCAACCAGTCCATCCTAAAGGAGATTAGTCCTGGGTGTTCATTGGAAGGACTGATGCTGAAGCTGAAACTCCAGTACTCTGGCCACCTGATGGGAAGAGTTGACTCATTGGAAAAGACCCTGATGCTGGAAGGGATTGGGAGCAGGAGGAGAAGGGGACGACAGAGGATGAGATGGCTGGATGGCATCACTGACTCGATGGGCATGAGTTTGAGTGAACTCCAGGAGTTGGTGATGAACAGGGAGGCCTGGCGTGCTGCAATTCATGGGGTTGAAAAGAGTCGGACACGACTGAGTGACTGAACTGAACTGAACTAAAATGACGGCCCATCATTAATGACTTGGGTCCGTGGCACATAGCCTGACCCAGAATCTACACTCATTCCTTGCTTCCTAATTTACAACCCTGCCCGACTCACACTCCTGACAACCAAACACCACTGGCCTATGTCATGTTTTTGTTCTCTTGAATTTTTATTTAAATACCATTTAATTTTTCATGCATTATTTATTCTTCCTAATTAGTAGCATGCATGTTTTCTGAGGGTAGAAAATTACGACTTACACTAAATTGGTACCCAGTACATTTTTGTCAATTGATTTGGCCTCAGAGCCCAACAGCAAGTTAGGAGGTCATATATGCTTTATGAACTTCAACACTGTTTTATTGAGGGAGAGACCTCTGGTATTTATATTTGATCTGGATAATATAGTTAGAATCTCCAGCCATGACACTGCCAATTTAGTAACACAGCTCCATGTCGCTTCCTTTCTCATACACAAAATGCAGCTCAAGACTGAAGTGATAATGTAATGTGGATCAGGGAAGCAAGATCATTGTTGACAGCGACCACTCAACAGTCTCTTTGCTTCTCTCTGCACACAACAAGCCTTTATAAATTAGCTTGTTTACATATTCTCTTTAAAAAAAATTTTTTTTGGCTGAGCCTCAAAGCATGTGGGATCCCCAACCAGGGATCAAACCCATGACCCCTGCATTGGAAGCGTGGAGTCTTAACCACTGAACTACTAGGGAAGTTCCCATAAATAAGGTTGTTTAAACATCTGTATTTACGTTACACCTAATGTACTAAATATGCCATGAATAGCACTTTACCTTCACTGTCATTTCACTCTCACAAGCTCGGACATTCCCTGCTCTCACAACACATATTATTATTCTGTTTTTAAAGTATGCAAACTAAAGCTCAGAGGATTAACAAATCAGAGATCTCAGTCTTTACAAAGCAAAACAGTGGGCTATGAACTGGGGGTTGGAGCTCACATACCTCCACCACAGGAGGGCTATTACCCCATGCTGGCTCAAGACTGCAGTATTCCTTAATATGGGACGCTTTTCTCTGCTTCTTTCTAGCCATGTAACCACGGGCAAGTTTTTAATTTCTTCCTCACCTTTAAACGGTGATGATGATAGGATCTACTTCACAGAGTTGTTATGAGAATTAAGTGAGGCCATGTATATAAAGCAGTGCACATAGTGTCTGTCATTGGGAAGGGACTTGATAACTGCTAGCCTGTGTTATTACTATTACACTGCTAATGGGTGTCAGGAGAAAAGCAAAGGGTCACGCACCCTTGGGTGTCCCTTCCTCTTAAAACACACTGTGTGGAGAATCCCAGTCCCTAATACTAAAGCTTCAGCCTGGAAACAAAGCAAATGCTAACACCACAGAAGCTTCCATTTCTGAAGAGATTTCTTGCAATGCAATGCAGAACAGGAGTATAATGTCAAGGGGATGCACATGCATGTTGGGACATTGGCTCTTGAACACAGACCCTCACTTTCTTCTAGACCTGTACTGTCCAGAACACTAGCCACAAACCACATGTGGCTACCGAACACCTGAAATGTGTCTCGTCTGAGCTGAGATGTGCACGAAGCATAAAAAGCACATCCAAATTTGAAGACAGTACAAAAAAGGTAAAATATCTCAGCAGTAGTTTTTTATGATGATAACCTGTTGAAATGATAATACTTTAGATATAATGGGTTAAATAAAACATGTACCTAAATGTATGTTTTAAAATGGATTAACTAACGGTGTGGAAGTTCCTTAAAAAAAACTAAAAATACAGTTACCGTATGATCCAACAATCCTGCTCCTCAGCATATACCCAGTAAAGACAAAATCAATCTGAAAAGACACACGCCCTCCAATGTTCACAGCAGCACGACTTAAAATAGCCAAGACACGGACGAAACCTAAGTGTCCACCCACAGATGAATGGATAAAGAAGACGTGATAAGCGTACATAGTTGAATATTACTCAGCCATAAAAAGAAAGAAATGCCATCTGCAGCAGGATGGACCTAGAGATTCTCATACTAAGAGAAGTCAGACAAACACAAATATATGATATCACCTGTATCTGGAATCTTAAAAAAGTGAAACAAATGACCTGACAAAACAGAAGTAAACTCACAGACACAGAAAACAAACTATGGTTACCAAAGCGGGGAAGGCTTTGGGTGGGGGGGGGCAGTGGATAAATCAGGAGTTTGGAATTAGCAGAAACAAACTACTATACATAAAACAGACAACAAAGTCTTACAGTACAGCACAGGCAACTATATTCAATAACAGAAAAAACATTTAACATAGTAAGTTTACTGTATAAATGAATCACTTTGCTTTATAGCAGAAACTAACACAAACAACACTGTAAATTAACTATATTCAATTTTTAAAAATGTGTTAACTAAAACATGTTTTTAAATTAATTTCACCTGTTTCTTTTAACCTTATAAAAATGTGGCTGTGAGAAAAATTTTAATTAGATATCTGGCCCACATTATATTTCTTTTTTAAATGATGTCAACGCCTTTAGTTTAGCATTTTATTTAGCATTTAAAATTTTTTAATTCTCATTGGACTATAGCTGACTTACACTGCCATGTTAGTTTCTTCTGTATAGCAAAGTAAATCAGTTACACACACAGGCACACACACACACATGTTTTAGATTCTTTTCCCATATAGGTCATTACAGAGTATTGAGTAGAGTTCCCTGTGCTATACGGTAGGTCCTTATTAGTCATCTATTTTATACCTAGTGGCGTCTATACGTCAATTCCAATCTTCCAATTTATCCATCCCCCTCCCTCCTCAACAATACATTTCCATTGCTCAGCACTGCTCTAGTTCACACTACATGTACACCAAAAGGCCTCACTTTGGAGACAATTTCAGAATTCAGTGAGCAACAGAGCAATTCACACAAACAGACCAATAGTCCCTACTCTGCTGTTGCTGCTGCTAAGTCGCTTCAGTTGTGTCCGACTCTGTGCAACCCCATAGACGGCCGCCCACCAGGCTCCACTGTCCCCGGGATTCTCCAGGCAAGAACACTGGAGTGGGTTGCCATTTCCTTCTCCAATGCATGAAAGTGAAAAGGGAAAGTGAAGGCGCTCAGCTGTGTCTGACTCTTCGCGACCCCATGGACTGTAGCCCACCAGGCTCCCCCATCCATGGGATTTTCCAGGCAAGAGTACTGGAGTGGGGTGCCATTGCCTTCTCCAGTCCCCACTCTACTAACACCAGATCTACAAGCATCACTGGTGATCAGCAACCTATATTCAAAATATTAGACTATATGTTCTGGGGGCTTCCCAGGTGGCTCAGGGGAAAGCATCCGCCTGCCAATACATGAGACACAGGTTCTGTCCCTGGGACGGGAAGATCCCCTGGAGGAGGAAGCAGCAACCCACTCCAGCATTCTTGCCTGGAGAATCCCATGGACAGAGGAGCCTGGTGGGCTACAGTCCCTGGGTCACAAAAGAGTCGGACACGACTTAGTGACTAAACAACAACAACAATATGTTTATCTACAATTAGGGCATTGTGCCAACATTTAATATGGCTGCGTGATTGACAAAAGTTGTCCAAAACATAACAGGAAAAGAGACATCAATGGATAAACTGATGAAGGATGTGATCGAGTGATTCAAAAGAGAAAATGCAACAGCTAAAAAAATTTCCCAAAGCAAAGTTATTAATACACAACTGAAATCAAAACAACTTTTTTCAATTTATCAGTATTAACAATCAGTTCAATGAGTGTTTACTGAGCTTCAAAGCAAAGATTCTTTAAAATTCTCAAGGCGTGATAAATATTAGGACTTTGCTTGAGTAAAAAATTACAGAAAAATGACTACAAGGAACAATGACAAAAGGTCAGAATGACTCTCTCCAGATGACAAATTCATGGATTTTTTTCACTCTTCATATTTTTCTATTCTTTATGCAATTTCTACAGTGAACATGGGCGGCTATTCAAAAAGTTCTGTACTAATATATAAGTTCATTATAGAAAAGTATGTATTAGCCATGAGGGCTTCCTTGGTGGCTCAGCTGGTAAGGAATGTGCCTGTAATGTGGGAGACCTGGGTTCGACCCCTGGGTTGGGAAGATCCCCTGGAGAAGGGAAAAGCTACCCACTCCAGTATTCTGGCCTAGAGGATACCATGGTGTATAGTCCATGGGGTCACAAAGAGTTGGACGTGATTGACCAACTTTCACTTAAAGAAAAATTGGAAAATAGAGATAAGCCAAAAATCAGCACTGTTATTTTAATAATTAGAGGAAGTAAACAAGATAAAAGAACTTAAAAATGAGGTGAAAATAACAAATGGCTTCTTGGCTGTGAAGAGGTTCAAATTTAAGACTTCTCACTCAGTAAAAATACCTCTTATTTATCTAGAGGTTTCCAATTTAGAGTATTTTCTTATACTTTCTGATTGTGAAAGCAATAGTGAACAGAGAATTTAAGAGTGGTTTTGGCTGGATAATGGAACTGCAGGTAATTTCTATTTCCCTTCTTTATCATTTTTTAGGGAGTGGGGAAGTGGAGTTATCTTATTACTAGATTTTTGAGACTGAAAGTGTTTCATTAGTCTAAGGAAGAAAATCAGTTACTTTTAGGAAACATCAGCTACAGCAGATTGCAGATAAGGAAACTGAGGCTCTGAGAACTTAAGCAGTTTGCTACAAAGTGGAAGAGCCAGGACTTAAAACCCCTCAAATCTTCTTCTCCCAAACCCACAGCTTTCCCACCTGGACCCCTTTGGTGGTGTGACACAGGACTCTTAAGTGTTCAGACTGAGACTAGGCTCTTGGGTAAACTAAGATCCAAACTATTGCTAGGCAGGAGGCATATGGATGATCCTCTTGTTTGGAGAAGCCACGCATTTAATGCACTGCAGCTGGAGTTGTGTTACATTTCTTGAGAAAGCAACCTAAACTTGACCCCAGCATTTTGAAATTCCCACACCGCAGAGCCGCTCCTCACAATAAACAGGGCATTTTACTTGGCTCATTCAGCCACAATTCAGCTTAAAAATTGTACAAACTCGTAAATTTTAATGCTGGTATTCAAAACACATGTTTAGCTGGTGGAATTTAAAAAAGACACTCCCTGGCCTCATTTTTGTTAAGAGCAACGCATGGTGGTTAATCCAAAAGCTTTGGGTCTGGCTCACCTTTTAATACCACATAGCAATTCATTTTCGTTAACTATCTAAACTGCAAATCAGCACTTTGGAAACACAGTCTGAAAATCCCCCTTCCTCCTCCAGCCATTTCCAACTCAGAGTGAGTGGGGGCCACCGAACATTCTCTGTTGCACTGTGCAGCCCATTTGAGACCTCACACCCACCCAGAGTAAAGCTGCTCTTCAGCCCCAGTCTTTGCGCTTATTCACTCGGTAAACTGCACTCTGGCCGCACTGCTGGCTCGGTGTGGGTCCCTGGCGAGAAGCATGGGTTCTCTCTAATCAGCCACATGGGCTCCAGGACTCTGTCCTCTTCGCTCCCTCCCTACACCCTGCACTGTCTTTTGACACGTTCCCAGGGAGCATGGGGCTTCCCTGGTGGCTCAGATGGTGAAGAATCCACCTGTAATGCAGAAGACCCAGGATCCACCCCTGCGTCGGGAAGATCCACTGGAGGAGGGCATGGCGACCCACTCCAGTATTCTTGCCTGGAGAATCCCGTGGATGGAGGAGCCTGATGGGCTACAGTCCAGGGGTCGCAGAGAGCTGGACACAACTGAAGCACCTGAGTATCACAGAGCATCAGGAACTTTGACTCTGTGCTAAATAAAACCAAATCAGGAGGTTTTTTTAGAGGAAAATTCATAGTGAATTTTCTAAGGAAAACATGTGTGATGTGGGAGGCTGAGCACACCACAGGGTCCCTCCATGAATTCGGGAAACCACGAGCCCCCTGAACTGATGGGGCCAGTGAAGAGACGAAGCAAGCGTGTTCTGTGGAAGGGGATCCATGGCACCACTGGCTCTGACGTCATCTCTCTTTTTTTTTAATATTTATTTCGGGGATCTTTGTTGTGGCATTTGGAATCTTTAGTTGCAACATGCAAACTTAGCTGTGGTGTGTGAGATCTAGTCCCCGGTATTCATTCGTGCCTTCACTTCCATTAACGGGACAGACCAGTCAGTCCTAAAGGAAATCAATCCCGAATATTCATTGGAAGGATTGATGTGGAAGCTGAAACTCCAATACTCTGGCCACCTGATGCGAAGAGCTGACTCATTTGAAAAGACCCTGATGCTGGGAGGGATTGCGGGCAGGAGGAGAAGGGGACGACAGAGGATGAGATGGTTGGATGGCATCACCGACTCGATGGACATGAGTTTAAGCAAGCTTCGGGAGTTGATGGACAGGGAGGCCTGGCGTGCTGCAGTCCCTGGGGTCACAAAGAGTCGGACATAACTGAGTAACTGAATAACAACAATAATAAGAACAATGTACAGACTGTAAAGCCAAGTCATGACTTCTGGAAGTGCTGTTTCCCCAAAATGTGTCAGTCAATGCTTCCTTTTCTTTTTTTTTAAATCTTAATTCTTCATAGAACAACCTGTCCAGTTCTCACCGGGTCCTCATTTATGCTCATTTCCACTTTCAGGAGAAGGAAGAGGAAGAAGGGGGCAGGACAGAGCTGACCTGCATCCATGGCTGCCTCACAGTCCCTGGAGGCCCCCACTGCCACCTCAGCAGGGCCAGGTCGCCCGAGCCCTTCCCCAGCCTCACTAGCTTCCTCACGAGAAAGGTCAAGGTTTGGCCACCTGAGGCAAGGAGCTGACTCATTGGAAAAGACCCTGATGCTGGGAAAGATTGAGGGCAGGAGAAGGGGACAACAGAGGATGAGATGGTTGGCTGGCATCACCGACTTGATGGACATGGGTTTGGGTGGACTCTGGGAGTTGGTGACAGACAGGGAGGCCTGGTGTGCTGCGGTCCATGGGGTCACAAAGAGTCGGACACGACTGAGCGACTGAACTGAACCGATGAAAGTCAAGGAGACCCTGACTAGTGGCCTCTCCATGGGGTTTCCCACAGGAAGAGACCATAACCTGCCACACATCTCCCATGGTCTGCGGATCAGAGCAGGTGAGAGAATTCATGAGCTATGGTAAATCAGTAATGAAGGTCAGAAGTCCAGGTTCTTACTCATCCTAAGCTCTGTGCTCTTCAGACCTTTCCATGTCTAGACAAAACGCAGTGAAGTCTTAACAGTGTGTGATGGGTGGGATGAGAGCGCTGAACATACTGAGCCCACTTTTGCAGCTCGAGGCCAGAACATGAGCCCAGTGATCTCAGACAAAGGCCTCCCTGACTCAAGGGTCGTCCATGATGCACTGACCCAACAGCCGGCAGCTTCCGAAACATCACCGTTAATGACAAGCTGATAACCTGTTACACACAAAGGAAGGTGACAGTCAAGTTAAAGGGAGACCTGCTCTTCTCTGGGTTTCCCAGGTGGCTGAGTGGGAAAGAACCTGCCTGCCAATGCAAGAGCCACCAAAGGGACGGGTTCGATCCCTGGGTCTGGAAGGTCCCCTTCAGGAGGGCATGGCAACCCACCCCAGTTCTTGCCTGGAGAGTCCCATGGACAGAGGAGCCTGGTGGACTGCAGTTCACAGGGCTGCAAAGTTGGAAATGGCTGAGCACGCATGCAATGGCTCTTCTTTTGGGTCAAAGATAGCTTGAACATCACACCGTGCTGAGCTTCAGATCCAGTCCTTGGAGCTCAGGCCACAATGAATGTGTCTGAAGCACGGCTGGTGTGGACACAACTCTGTTTACCCTGCTAGCCAAAGGCTGCCCTGGGGGAGCCACGCTGGCGAGCCGCGGCCAGGCTCACAAAGGCACCTTGTAGCTCTGGGGCTGAGCCTCAGTGGTCTGCCTGTCACATCTTCCAGGGCATTTTGATGTGTCATGTGGACCCAGCTGCCAAGCCCAGCAATCAGCTCAAATCCTTCAGACAGTTCTTCTTTTTGATGTCATCACATCGAAACACATGATGCCGCCCACAAATACTTTGGCAGCCCTCCAGGATAGCTTCCTCCTTGCCCTTCCTGTCTTCCACTCACAGCATACCTACTGCCAAATGACAAAAAGCAGCAAGACCCCTTTATGCCCTGCCACGTAACACAGAATAAAGCCCAAGAGAAAGAAGGAGACTGGGAATATTTCCACTATCGATCAAGCTCTAGATCGATCTAGATCAAGATCTAGATCAAGCAGAGTTAAATGATTAAGGAAAAAAAAAAGGTGAACTATCACAACCCAAACTCTGATATGATTCTGTAATCACTACCATGGATTATTTAACTCTGGCAAATCAATGTGCTAATAACCACAGATTTGAAGACATATTTTTCCTCTTCAAACCTGATAGCTTTTACATTTCAATTTCTCTTTGGCTTTAGGAATCATAAAAGGGTGAGAACAAGAGCTCTCCCAGGCTGCACTTGGATACCCCAGTGGGGTCACTGTATTGGCTGCGTCCTGCTGCCTGTCAGGGGCCTGCAGGTCGGTACATTGCTTCAAAACTGCCACACTGCCACCGAAGGCAGGGAAGCGTGTCAGCAGCTGCCAAGTGAGTGACAGGCCAGCTCACTCTCTCTGCCAAGGCCCAGTCACTCTCTTTTCAGAAGCTGTACAGCCAAAGTAGGCCCTGCACCCAGCCATTGGGGTCACTCGGGAAAAGCTCAGCTCATTTGATTTAGAATCTGATAAATAAAGCCTCTGGGGAGAATGAAGACACAGCCATAATAGGCAGTGACCCACTTGTCTTCTCTTATGCTCCACACTCTCCCCAGGCAGAGCAAGCTCAGAAACATCTAAACTCTAGCGATTTCCAAATGGGTATCTCCAGAGCCAACTTCTCTCCTGAGAGTTTGCTTTCCAACTGCCTTATTTCCAACAGTGTCCATATCTAATCAGTCATTAAATGATGTCAACTCTATTTCTCTTAGCATATAATGCTCCTCCATACCTATGGCCTCAAAGCTGGGCTACCCTCACCAGGTCTTATCTGGACACAACTGACCCCATCTCTGGTGGTCCTCATGGCCTCTAGGTTCCTCTTCCTCTAATTCATCATTTGCTGCCATTAAAATCAGCCTAGTAAACATCAACACAGTCTTTACTGAAAAGCACTGGTTCTTGCAATTGTTTATGGATAAATTCTGAACTCTTTAGTATGACACTCAAAGATCTTCATCAACTGGTCTCAATTTCCTTGTCCAAACACAGTTTCTGCCACTTCCAACCCCGCCATGGTCTGTATGACTGCAGCTCATGCCAGACAAAACCTCCTAAGCTTTGGTCTGAAGAAATGGCCTTTCCCCTGCATAGTACCTCCTGCTACTTCACCTCTACCCCACAGCTCTTATTTATTCTCAAGACCCAGCTCAAAGGTCACCTCCTCCGTGCAGCTCTCCCCAAGCCCTTCAGCTGTGAGTCATACTGCTCTCTCCAGTTCCCGAATGCTCTCTGCACCTTTCTATCCTAAAATAGCACCCTGCAGCCCAAGGATCTGTTCAGATGCTGGCTTCCCTGAGACGATGCTGGGAGGACCCTGAGGGTGGAAACTGTATCTTTATCTCTGAACTGAGTACAGGGCTGCACAGACTACACACGCGATAAGTGTTGTTGAATCCATCAGTCGGAGGAATTAGGACGATGGAGGGAAAAGGGTTTGAGAGCCAGGATACCTGAGCCTCACTCCAGCTGCCTCAGAGTTGAGTACTGCAGGAATTGAGTTTCTCATCTCTTGAATAAACAGAGCGTCTTCCCTGGTGGCTCAAACACTAAAGAATCTGCCTGCAATGTGGGAGACCCGGGTTCAATCCCTGGGTCAGGAAGACCCCCAGGAGAAGGGCATGGCAACCCACTCCGGTATTTCTGTCTGGAGGATCCCATGGACAGAGGAGCCTGGTGGGCTACAGTCCACAGGGTCACAAAGAGTTGGACACAACTGAGCAACTAACACTTTCACTTTTCTGTTGAATAAAGGGGTGAGGTGAATAAAATGATTTCTAGGTCCCTTTAGCTGCTCTGTTCTAGAATTCAGACATTTTCCTCTGAAATCTACAATGAAGAAAGACTGTATAAAACCCCATGGTAATAACATGTTCCAGGAGTTTGGACACTCTCCACAAAGCCAGCCAGGAAAACCGCTGCTCCTCTAGACCACTGGGCCAAGCTCCCCAGGGACAGCCCGCAACAGAGGCTCCGCCCCAAGCTCAGAAATCCCCACCCGCCTTCTGGGACACCTGGAGAAAATCCCTGTTGACCTCTATTATATTGCAATCTATATATTTTGGCCAAAACGCTGCTTAGTAAATACTGTGCACAGACAAAAAAAAAACAAAACAAAACTGATGACAAAAACCTAATATGCCTTAAAATAATGAGTACTAAAACATGAGTGAAACCACAAGGCTTACTGTGGAAACAGTATGAAGGTTTCTGAAAAAACTAAAAATAGAACTACCATATGACCCAGCAATTCCACTCCTGGGTATATATCTGAGAAAAACAAAAGCATTAATTCAGAAAAACACATGCATCCCAGTATTCAGAGCAGCATTCTAGGTGGCTCAGTGGTAAAGAATCTGCCTGCTAATGCGGGAGACACAGGTTTGACCCTTGTGTCGGGAAGATCTCCTGGAGGAAAAAACGGCAACCCACTCCAGTATTCTTGCCTGGACAAGAATCCCATGGACAGAGGAGCCTGGTGGGCTACAGTCCACAGGGTTGCAAAGAGTTGGACACAGCTGAGCAACTGAGCATGCACGCATGCAAAAGTGTTCAAAGGGGCACAGATCAAGAACCGTGTATTCACAGATGATGCAACTTCACAGAAGATAGGAAAGCAACACAGGTATCATCAGCTGATCAATGGATAAAGAAGATGAGGTAGATACACATGATGGAATACCACTCAGTCATATGAAAGAATGAAGGTTTGCCATTTGCAGCAACACAAATGGACTTGGAGGGCAATCGGCTAACTGAAATAGGTCAGACCGAGAAAGACAAACACTGTTTGATATCACCAATATGTGGAATCTAAAAAATACAACAAACTAGTAAATGTGATATAAAAGAAGCAGACTCAGGCATACTGGGAACAAACTAGTGGTTACCAGTAGGGAGAAGGCAAGGAGGAGGGGCAGTGAAGGGGCAGGGGATTAAGATGAACAAACTATTAGCTATAAAATAGGCTACATGGATACACTGTAAAACATGGGGAATATAGCCAAAATTTTATAGTAACTATAGGAGGGGCATAATCTTTAAAAATCATGCATCCTCTATTGTACATCTGCAAAATAGTAATAATATTATCTATCAACTATACTTCAATTAAAAGAATAAATTTTTTAAAATCTTCTGGGCTCGATAATCACCTCGTTACCCCGTACTCTGGGGGTGGCTGGTACCTCAGGACGGCCACTTCTGTCCTCGCAGGCTGGGGTGCAGGGTACGGCTTGACCATCTCGTGGAGCAGCCCCGGGTGCTGGTCACTGTAGAACAGTCCATGCTCCTGGGTCTTGCTGACCGGGGACACCATCTGCTTGGCCTTGAAGGGGTACTCGGGTGGAGGCCCTCGGGGGTCCAGCATCTTGGGTGCAGGCTGGGCTGGGGAGGGGCCCCCTCCCGCCTTGAACGCCTTTCCGTTCCCGGGGCCGGGGAGGTGCTGCTTGGCGCCGTTCCTCTCCAGCGACAGCTGCATGATCCTCTCGCTGAGAGAGCGGACGTGGCCCTGCTTGAGTTCCTTCAGCGCCTCGTCCTTGTGCGCCTGTCCGCTGTTGGCGCGGCTCACCGTCGGCCTGCCCTCAGTCCGGGCCTTCTGGCTGGCGCCCCCAGCCATGTAGTAGCCGTGCCCCACGGCCCCCGGTTGCTGCTGCGGCGGCGGCGGCGGCGGCTGCTGGCCCCGGAAGAACTGGGACTGCGCCTTGGCCTCCTCGTAGGTGGGCAGCTCCTCGTTGTTCTGCTGAGGCTGCGCGGACCGCACCTGCTTCTCCATCACCGCGTTGTCCACCTGGTGTTCCTGACCCTGCGGCTCCTGGCGTGCTGACTGGTAGACCATTGGTGGGTCTTCTTGAGCGAGGTTTTCCGTGGAAGAAAAGCTGTTGGCGGGGTGGGCTGGCCCTGCACTCCCTGTGGCCTGGTGCTGAATGGCCAGCAAGTTCATGTTCTCGGTCGGCGTGCCATAGCGCAGTTGCTCCTGGATCAGCCGCTGTAACACTGTTCCCGCTGCCGCATCTTCCGAACCTCTCATCTCCACCTCTGGGATCCTCGGGAAGTTCGGGGGGTGGAAGTTACAGAGAGGATCCTCAACTGGAAGATACACATGGGAAAAACGTGTCAGGCTGTTCCACGAGGGTATAGGTCTCCACGTATATTGTGAATAATGACCTTTCTAATGATAGAGGCATTTAAAGAGCTCCAATACCCCATCGCCCCCATGTACCCTGCAGTTTGTCCCGGGAGCATCTCTCCAGCTCCCACTTCCTCCCCTCACCTCCTGCTTCTTTCTAGACCTTGGTCAGGCCTTCAAGTTTTCCCTTTAAGCTCTCCACTGACCCCTTCTCTTCATCATATAAACAGCCTTTCCCATCTTAAAAGCAAACAAACAAAAATCAGAACAACAACAACAAAAAAAAACGGAACCACCTCTCACAGCCCAGTGTAAACCTCTAAGTGCCAGCCCGCATTCTCTTCTCTCTTCTCTTCTAACTGTCCTCAGAAATCAACCGACACTTGGTCTCCACTTTCCAAATGCTCCAGCCACGGCCCGCCCTTAGAGCTCAAGTTCCAGCAACATTCCAAGAACACAGAGTTCCCAAACATGCTAGCTCTCTCTGGGCTTCAGGTCTTTGTTCCCATTCATCCCCCTGCCTGGAAAGATGCATCTCACCACATCTTTCTTGGGAAATTCCTAGATGTGCTTTGAGGGGTGGCTCCAAAGCTACCTTCTAAGTAAACCCCCTCCTGCTGCAGCCCAGCAGGCTTAAGCTCTCCTTCTCTAACGTCCAGGCTCTGTTGTTATACATCTCAAAGACTGATCATCACAGTTGTTGTTTAGTCACTAAGTTGTGTCAGATGGCACTTATTTATATACACAAGTCTTTGAACATCTTAAAGGCAAAGATCATGGCTCCTCATCTGGGTCTCCCTAGCATACAACTCTATGGTTTTTCCAGTAGTCATGTATGGATGTGAGAGCTGGACCACAAAGAAGGCTGAGCACTGAAGAATTGATGCTTTTGAACTGTGGTGTTGGAGAAGACTCCTGAGAGTCCCTTGGACAGCAAGGAGATCAGACCAGTTAATCCTAAAGGAGATCAACCCTGAATATTCAATGAAAAGGCTGATGCTGAAACTGAAGCTGCAATACTTTGGCCACCTGATGCGAAGAACTAACTCACTGGAAAAGACCCTGATGCTGGGAAAGATTGAGGGCAGGAGGAGAAGGGGGCGACAGAGGATGAGATAGTTGGATGGTATCACAGACTCAATGGACATGCATTTGAGCAAACTCTGGGCAAGCAGTAATGGTTCTGTGTTTTTGTTTGTTTGTTTCTTTTTTTAAAATTAATTATTTATTTTACTTTACATTATTGTATTGGTTTTGCCATACATTGACTTGATTCTGTGGTTCTGTGTTTTTATATAAACGAAGAACACATCATTTCCCCCAAAACTGTCTCTCTTCCCCAACGTTGCCTTTTTTCTGATAAATGGCATCCTCATCATAAGAGTCATCCAGATAGAAAACACAGATACAATTTTGACCCTTGTGTTTCCTTTCTCCATTTTTTTTTTAAATTGTTGAATTATAGAAGTACTTTATTCATTTATTTATTTATGTGTTTGGCCATACCGCATGGCATGTGGGATCTTAGTTCCCCAACCAGCAGTCAAATCCACGTCCCCTGCATTGGAAGCATGGAGTCGGAACCACTGGACTGCCAGGGAAATCCCCTTTGTGCCCTACAGTTAATCAAGTGCCAAGCTGGTTTTTCAGTCTACAGTAAAATAAGAAAAAATGAAGGTGGTGTGATACTCTTACAAGATATATAAATACACACATAATCAGCATATACATGTGTATATACCTAGATACATATAAACTGAGTCTACTGCCTTCTTTTAGCAGGGGCTGCTATCAAGGACTATATTCCTCTTACACTTTTTGGTATTAAAATATTCAAAAAGGTGACAGTAGATGACATTTTGAGTGTCTCTGTAGCAGCAAAGACTGCAGCCCCAGCTTCTACCCCCTCAACCATTCCCCAGGTTCCAGCTCCCCTAACCAGCTGCTGAATGTCCTCAACAGCCTAACATCTGGCCTTGTCTCTGGCCTTTTTATTTATTACCTGTCTTCTGCTACTAGAATTCTCTCGCACCAGGGGACAGACAGCCTTATCTGTTAAAATCATATACTGTGAACCGAGGGCCTAGAACACTACCATGATACACAAAAGGCATTCAGGAAAGAACTGTTGGGGGGCGGGAGATATATTAGAAGTTTGGGATTAACATATACACACTACTATATATGAAATCAGTAAACAACAAGGACCTACTGCATAGCACAGGGAACTATTGTAATAATCTATAATGGAAAAAAATCTGAAAAATAACTGACATAATACAGATATATACATATACATACAACTGAATCATTTCGCTATACACTTGAAATTAACACAGCACTGTAAATTAACTATACTTCAATTTAAAAAATGGTTTAAAAAAAAAGAGAAAGAAAGAATTGTTGAGTAAAGAACTCTACCGACTGGTTCCTGAAGCTCACCTCTGATCTACCCCTCGTGACCTCAGGCAATTACTTGGCTTCTCTGAACCTCTCTCTCCTCTGAGATCAGGCTTCACATCTACTTCACAGGATGGTATGTGGAGTAAATTCAAACTTACTGCTCATTTTCAGAGAACGTGCACCATAACTGAGATATAAACCCGAAGTTCAACAATAAGAACTTTGCAACAACAGACCAGGAAAAGTCCACCCAAGATGAACTGCTGAATAACTGTACTAAGTGATACACAATCCTAGGAAAGCAATTAACAGCGTGGGTTGAGTTGAGCCATCACTCACTCCACAAATACCAACTGCCAACCTGTGATATTCAGGCATTCCGACAGGTGCTGGGTTAGGAGAGTAAAGAAGACAGTTCTCACCCTCAGGGCTTGATGAACAAGCAAATTCAAATAAAAAAATCAACACTCTAAAACAAAATGGATAAAAATTCAAATAAAAACATATTTCCAAATGAAAATGATTTTTTTGGATGAATAATAAAAGGAATGGGGTCTCATTAGGCCCCAGAAACTACTGAATCTCCTTTTCATGTGCACATCTGGCAAGAACCTGAAGATCCTTCTTTAATGTGGTTTTGAAGATTCATTCCTTCATGGTGTAACCAATCTCATAAACCCTTAAAAATAGGCAGGAAATATTTACAAAGGAAGTGGTTCCTTTCCAAATACAGTTTAGAATTCTCTCTGAATTTCTGAATTATCTGCAAAAAGAGGTATAAATGAAAGCAGAGAAGAAAAAAGAAATTAAAGATTCTAGGAAAGAATACAAAAGAACATTTAGGAATTAGAGAAAAATTAGGCACTCAGTGGTATAATTCTGAAGTTCCTACGTACTCAGGAACTCTCTCTGTTGAGTGAATCACATATTATAATAGTCTATTAACACCAGCAGTAAAGAATCCGCCTGCAATGCAGGAGCCGCAGGAGACAAAGGTTCGATCCCTGGGTCGGAAGATCCCCTGGAGGAGGGCATGGCAACCCACTCCAGTATTCTTGCCTGAAGAATCTCACGGACAAAGGAGCCTGGTCAGCTACAGTCCATAGGGTTGCAAGGAATTGGACATTGCTGAAGCAACTTAGCATGCACGCAAGCACAATGTTAAGCAAACATTAAAAATAAGGCACTGACCAATAAAGAAACAACCAGTATTCCAATATGTTGCTTTTTAAAAAGAGGATAGAGAAAAAATTATTCAGAAGAGTGAAAAACATAAAATCATTCTGCTTTTCCAACATGAGTGCCAGTGAAAGAACTTACCAACTTTTTCTCTGATGCCACTGTTTGTCTCCACTGTCAAAGACGCTTCATGCCTCCCAGGATAGAGCTGAAAGTCTGGGAAAAAGTAGCTGGGGTCTTCCAGAATCTGGACGGGACTGCTGGGGCTGTAACAGGCCGGAGGGGGACCTGGGGCAGAGAGCAAAGTGCACCTTAGTGTCAACGAAGTCCTCCTCGCCATGTGACTCACACCAGCCATTCTCCCCCACGCCTTTCCACTGGCAGGGGCAGCCCTGTCTTTTTGACTCATAAAATTCCAAAGTAACTATTCAGAATCATCACAAGTCTGGCACCCGCCACAAAGACCTGTGAGGTCATAATCATAATTTTCAAGACACACTGATCAAAGTCAGGGGCCCTTTCATACAACCCATTTCCAAGGGCAGCGGCATGAGCACCCACACACATCAAGTCCCCTGTGGAGCTGGACAAGCCATCAGGTTCAGAGCAGTCAAAGGGAAGGGGGCGGGGAGGCCAGAAAGGGAAAACTAAAACGGAAAGAGCAGCTGTCTCTTGGAGCATCTCGCAGATGCAGAGAGGAGTGGTCATTTTGCCCGGCCACATGTTAGCAAGGGCTGGTCGCAGCCCAGCACAGCGCGATCGGCCCCACTCTGGGGGTTCTGGAGCCTCCTGCAGCAGCGTGAGCCCGGGTCATGGGTTCTGGCCCTCCGCCCAGCACTGGCCTTTCGGATCCCACGTATCTGCCTCACAAACAAAGCTGGACACGCTTCCTGTTTTAATTAAACGTGACACTGGGTTCAATCCTGCTGTCACTGAACATGAGGTACCACAACATGACACTGATACAGCACAAACAGCACTGAGGGAGCACTCAGTGTGGTTAGCAGGAGCACTCAGTGTGATGAGCGGGAGCACTCAGTGTCGGGGCAGGGGGAGTCCCAGCTCCACCCTCTCTGCACTGACTTCTCCCCGTGGGCACCAAGTTGAAGGCTCTTTATGGCAAAGGTAATTTAGTCATGCTTTTTTTAAAAATCAAAATCCCTGCCTCCAAGATAATTCCATTAAGAAAAAATACTGTTTTTCAGTCACCATGTCAAATGGGTCATTCGAAATTTCTTGCCAGGATGGTTATCCATCCGTTTCCCATAAGGCCAAAGCAACTAATTATTCCGAGAGGTGGTAAGATGGAAATTTACTCATCCTCTTCCTGAGTTTCTCTCCCTCAACCCATGAAACAACATTTGGACGTGTGCTCACATGTAGCAAAAGGCTTTCCTGGTGGCTCAGTCGGTAAAGAGTCTGCCCACTACGCGGGAGACCTGGGTTCGATCCCTGGGTTGGGACGATCCCCTGGAGAAGGGAAAGGCTACCCACTCCAGTATCCTTGCCTGGAGAATTCCATGGACAGAGTGGGCTACAGTTTATGGGGTCACAAAGAGTCGGACACGACCAAGTGATTAGCTGTCTTTCTTTTCACATGTAGCATAAGCATGTCTGGACTACTGAGAAAAAGAGAAAAAAAGATTTCGACAACTAGAATATTTATCTTACAATGTTAAAATAAATAATGCAGTTGTGAGTTAGAGCGTAAGGTTGACTATAATCTGAGTATGAATGACATACTATATAAAGATCAGCCTAAAATGACAGGCCCAGCGCCTCTGATAGCATCCGTCAGCACTCTCTTTTTGGCCAACCTGCAGGGACTACCATGGAATGAAACTCAGTTCCTTCTGGGCCTCACCCTCTACATCTATAAGTCTCAAAGTCGAGAGTTAAAATTAGAAATCGTCAATGGCCTGGATCCAAAGGCAAATCCTAGGTTGGCTTCTAATTCAGACAGGTGGAAAATGTTGGTGGAAAGTTGGAGAGACACACGGAGCAACCTTGGCCGCCCAAGAGGACCCCCTGGGGAGCTCTCCAATGCCAGCACCCTGGCCTCACCCAGACCTGGCAGTCAGCGACCCAGGATAGGACCTGGGCACCTGCATTTCATAAAGCTCTTCGTATGATTCCGATACGCAGCCACAGGTGAGAAGCCCTAAGCCAGAAGGAGAACAGTGTACCCGGACAAAGAAACGGGAAAACACAAACACACCGGCTGCACCCGCAGCCCCTCCCCCACAAAATGAACATCGGGGCGCAGCTGAGGACCCACACGCTTCGGCCAAGAGGAGAAAGTGCGGCAGATACACACTACTGCATAAAAGATAGATACACAGCAACATGTTATATGCAAAATAGATACACAGTAGGTAAACTATACAGCACAAGGAGCTGTATCCAATACCTTGTAATAATCTATAGTGGAAAAGAATCTGGAAAAATATATATATATATACACACAACTGTATCACTTTACCGTACACCTGAAAATAACACAACATTGCTAAATCAATTACACTCCAATTCAATTCTTTTTTTTTTTAAGTGTGGTATTCTCTTACAGCAGATCTGGGTCAGGAATGGCAATATGCCAGCAGATTACAACTCCAGGCCCTACTATCAAACTGTACTATCAAATTGACTACAAATTGTAAGTGATAACAGACAGCAAACTGCCAATAAAGTTGAGGCATACCTAAGAATATATATGCACATTGTATGGGTGTATAAAGGAGTGTGTAAGGGATGTGAGTAGGTATGGATATATGCTTTCAACATGGATGTCAGTTACCATGCGACCCAGCAATCTCACTCTGGGCATATACCCAGACAAAACTCTAATTCAAAAAGATACATGCACCCCGTGTTCACGGCAGCACTGTTCACAGCAGCCAAGACCTGTGAACAACCTAAATGCCACTGACAGATGAGCGGATAAAGAAGATGTGGTGCACGTAGACAATGGAACACTACTCAGCCATCAAAAGAACAAAGCAATGCCATTTGCAGCCACATGGATGTAACTAGAGATTACCATATTAAGTGAAGTTAAGTCAGACAAAGACAAACACCACATGATATCAGTTATGTGTGGAATCTATGGAACAGAAACAAGGTCACAGACATAGAGAACAGGCTTGTGGCTGCAAGGCGGAGGGGGCTGGAGGAGGGGTGGGGTGGGAGGCTAGATTAGCAGATGCAAACTATTATATCCAGAATGAATAAACAAGGTCCTACTGCATAGCACAGGGAACTACATTCAATAGTGAATCATCATGGAAAAGACGATTAAAAAAAGAATGCATATGTATATATAGATATATGTACACATACACCTGAATCACTTTGCTGTATACCAGAAATTAAAACATTGTAAATCAACTATCCTTCAGTTAAAAACTTCTCTTAAAAGTAAATTAATTAATTGGGGGGGGAAAAGAACCCTGCACTAAGTCACCCCTATCACCATCAGACTGATATAAATCGCTTTTCCGCACCTTATCCAATGGCCTGCCAAAAGACAGCGAGCTCCAGGGCTCCAGGGAACAGAGCGCTGGGCAGAGAGCAGGGCTGGATGGTGGGTGTGAGCACCTGGGGCATCAAAGACGTGCCCCCATCACCATTTCTCCCGCAGGCTTCAGTATTAAGAACGAACGAATGCACTTCACATTCGTGCATGAACACACACACCTATGGAGACAGAAGGACAGGATGCCCAATTTCTTACCGACAGTCATTTAAGACGCGGTAGCCCCCACACTGAGTCCTGCTCCCACTCTGCCCCCCTCAGAGGGGGAGAGAGAAGGCGGCCCAGCAGATGATCAGGACAGACCCTGCAGACAGAAAGACCAGGATCATCACTCCACTGAGCCCAGAGATCCCCCGGGGCGGGGCGGGGCGGGGCGGGGCAGGGGGTGGGTACTGCCACGCTTCACTTATGTTCCCTCACTGGGAAGACAAGGGAAAATGACAGTAACATGGATCACAGGCTCTGAACGAGTTTCCTGGGCCGTGCGGCAAAAATGAAAGAGAGACACCATCCCCAGGCCCACGTGCACGTAATCTTTCCCTTCCTGTTCAGTTCAGAATCTTCATTAGGAACTCTGGTCGCGTAATTTGCATCTGTTTTCCTATGTAAAAACACAGTGTCCATAATCTAACCAATAGGGTCAAGGGTCTCTGAAATCAGAAACTGGACGTCAGCATCCGTCATGAGCAGAAGCACAGTTTTCCCTGTTAGCACTTCTCCAGGCCTGGGAGCAGGAGCTGCAAGAAAGCAGAGGAGATGCCTGGACCACCCCTTCCCAGCGAGTGCTGCAGGGCCTGGCTGGGGCCCAGGGCATACGGAACAGGGCAGTTTTCAGGGGCGTCCATGAGACCTGGACCATAAAGAAGGCTGAGTGTGGAAGAACAGGGGCTTTTGAAGTCTCTTGAGAATCCCTTGGATTGCAGAGATCAAATCAGTCAATCCTAAAGGAAATCAACCCTGAATATTCATTGGAAGGACTGATGCTGAAGCTGAGCTCCAACACTTTGGCCAGCTGATGCGAAGAGCTCACTCATGGAAAAGATCCCGATGCTGGGAAAGATTGAGGGCAGGAGGCGAAGGGGACGAGAGGATGAGATGGTTAGACAGCATCACTGGCTCAATGGACATGAATGTGCACAAACTCCGGGAGATGGTGGAGGACAGGGAAGACTAGCATGCTACAGTCCTTAGGGTCGCAAAGAGTTGGACAGGACTGAGCGGCTAAGCAACAACAGTGGCTGAGCAAGGATTCTGCTTCTGTGTAATCTTTACAAGGAGCTGCCTCTAGGGGTTTCAAAAAGTCAATCTTCACATACGGTTCTCTTGGCTCAGGAACCCGCAGTTACCTGCTTTCAAACCACACCTTCATCTAAGCACCACCAAGGACACAGCTTTGGTCTGCATGGGGAAAGTGGCAGGAACAACAGAAAAAAAGCTCAGGGTCTCCCTCTGGGCAGGGGGTCCCACCTGAAGGAAAACCAGACATCTGTTTGTGCTGCACTCCACAGACGGTGAATTCTGCAAGTCCAGTTTGAGGGTCCAACCTTTCTACCCTGATTGATGATGACCCATTTCACCCAGAATAGTTTCTTTCTCTTTGCAAAAACTATGTCATTTGTCAACAAGAAGAATCCTTTGCGTCTCTATGAGCGTGACTGCTTCTGGCTGGCTTCTAAAGCACTGAAAACTTCCTTCCCATTATGGCTCTACGCTCTAACTTTCTTTGTAAATGTCCAGAGGCCTTTAGGCAATGCGACCCTGAACAAGGCTTTTTTCTGCCTCACTCCATAGTAGTGATAACAAAGGCCTCCTTGTTGAGGGGGAAATGAATCAAGGTAAAAAATGAAGTGAGTTTCCTGGCAGAAGCGAGAGACACAACAAGAGCCCTGATCACCTGCTCACCAGCTTCGCCTTCATCGTTAACTAGTTTGTTCCCTAAGACCAGATCCAGGATCCACAAACAGACCAATGTCACAGGCTCGGAAGCCTCCTTCAGGAGTAGACAGCAGAGGACACACACAGCTGGGAATCACCCGTCCTTACTTAAACTGCACAGCCAGCTTGTCAATCCCCTTTACATAACCATTTTGGCTATAGCTTCAAGTTCAAACTCTGCTTGGTTTTCAAGGCCACTACACTCAGATCCTTCCTTCAGGTGTCACCAGTCTCGCTGGTTCCCTCGGCATTCCAGCATCCCATGAACATGCCACCCTCATTCCCCAAGGCCGCGTTTCACACTCCCTTCCCGAGGTCCTCTAAAGTTCACCCCAAGGCATCTACCTCTTCGGGTTACCCCCTCTAGAACACCTCCCCCTACAATGGCCTGCCTGCCCCAAACAGCCACGGCAATTATGACCGAAAGCACACAACTGAGAGCTTAAACTGCCCAGCAGCTTGCGGCAGTCATTTAATAAAGGCTGGTGCATCCAGCAATTCCACTCCTGGGCATATATGCAAGCAGAGCTGTGATTCAAAAAGAGACATGCACCCCAATGTTCATTACAGCATTCTGTACAATTGCCAAGAGATGGAAAAACTTAAATATCCATCCACAGACGAATGGCTAAAGATGATGTGATATATATGTGTATATGGTGCTTCCCCAGTGGTACAGCAGTAAAGAATCCGCCTGCCATACAGGAGATGGAGTTCAACCCCTGGGCTGGGAAGATCCCCTGGAGGAGGGCATGGCAACCCACTCCAGAATTCTTGCCTGGAGAATTCCAGGGACAGAGGAGCCTGGCGGGCTACAGTCCATAGGAATGCAAAGAGTCGGACACAGCTGAAGTGACTGAGCATGCATGCATATGTGTGTGTGTGTGTGTATAAATAATGGAGCATTATTCAGTCGTTAAAAAGAATGAAATACTGCCACTTGCAGCAACATGGACGGACCTAATGATTATCATACTAATTAAGCAAGTAAGCCAGAAAGATAAAACACCAAATGATATCAGTTATATATGGAATCTAAATACGACACAAATGAACATATCTACAAAACAAAAACAGATTCACAGATACACAGAACAGCCTTGTGGTTACCAAGTGTGGGGGAGAGATGGGGGAGGGAAGGACTGGGAGTGTGGGATTAACAGATGCAAATACAGGATGGATAAGCAAGATGCTACGGTATAACACACAGTGAACTACATTCAATATCCTGTGATAAAACCATAATGAAGAATATACATATATATATGTAGAATTGAGTCCCTTTGTCATAACTGCAGAAATTAAACACAATACTGCAAATCAACTATACTTCAATAAAATTTTTAAAATGCATATAGGCTGGGGCCAGTGTCCCGGAAAGCTTGGAGGTGGGCACCATCTGAGTCCTTGCTCCTTTCTGTAATGCGGCCTGCGTTCTCTCGCTGCCTCCTTGCTGACCGATGGAGAGACTTGGCATATCCTCTGGGATGCTGTCACTGCCAAGTTTAAAGAGGTCCTTTCAAAGTGGGTCTCTGAGAGCTCCCGACGATTCCCAGGCCCTCTCAGTGTCCTAAGAGGAGGAAGCACTCGCTGTCCCCTCTGTAGCTGGCAGTGATGTTCTGGGGTCTGCAGGCCAGGTTCCTCAAAGCCTTCACTCACTGAAAAAAAAAACCCCAAAAAACCTCCCAGGTGTCACTGCGCCCAAGTGCAAGACTTTCCGCCAGGTCCACGTAAGCCAAAACCACCTAATGCCTTCAAAAACAACTTTACCGACGAGATGAGAATAACCTCCTCTAACTTTATAACAGATTTTAACCACAGGCAACAGAACAATTCTGCGGCCTCCACCATCCTTTTCAAAGAGCTGAGGAATTTACTGAGTGGGCCAGCGTCCTCAGAGTCAAATGTAAGCAACCAAGCGTTCCAATCCTGGCAGGACTGGAGGTTTCCCCGGGGAGTCGAATACTCCACTCCAGGAGACAGATGCCCGAAACGAGGTCTTAGGAGGAATCTGGAGACCCCATGGCCAGTACCAGGAAAATAAGGGCTGATCTGTTCACAGGCCCTCATGTGAAGCCAAGCTCCCTCCCTGGGTAGCCAAGTCACACTTTTGAACCTGAGGCCTGGGGGAAGACAGATCCCAGCACCCCTGGCATGAACACCTGCACACATTGTAAAAAAAAACGGGAACCTCCAACACTAAACTGAAGGCACATACCTGAGTAGGCCTTCTCACTTACTTTTCCCCAAGGAACCAGTATTTGAAACCCAAGGTGGGAGCGGGGAAAGTTTCCAAACTTCCCAGCCTCTACAGGGTATGGTCATCCTGGGCACTGAACTTGAATTGGAAGCCTTGGACCAATCCAGCCATCAAAAAGTACATGTACACTAAACACACCTATTTAATTTAGACTCTCTCAAGGTGGAATTTGTGATGAATAACTTTCTCTAAAGTTGTGTGAAGTATAGCTCTGTAATGCTTATTTAAAAATATCTCTGAGATATTATCAGTGTGAACCAAAATGCGAATGTATGCCTAACCTTTAAATAACAGCTGAGTTCAACAAGGCACTGCGCTGGGAGCTATAAATAACAAAGAAATGAGTAAGACTGTCCTTGGCCTTAGGATATTATGATTTGGTTCTGGAGACAAGGTGCACACAGAGATCCAAATTTCACTGCAGAGTAAGTGCCCTGTTACAGGGACACAAAGTTTTGGAGACTCAGGAGTAACTCCTTCCTACCTGTTGATTGATGGAGGTGATTCGGGAGCTGAAACGACAGGGAGAAAGAGACTCCAAAGCTGAAGTGGAAAAAAGGAGGAGGCTGTTAATCCAATTCAGGGTGAAGAGAGGGTGCTGGTGAGCAAAGACGAGCCCGGAGAGGTAAAGGTAAGGCACGGGTACTAAGTGACCGAGGCGCCTGGGCACTTTGAGCGACAGGGAGTTCATTGGCGCCTACGTACGGGTAAGGACGACGGCAAAGCTGCATCTACAGATCCAGGATCCAGCATTTAGGGGAGGTTTTCAAAATCCAATAGTTATCATATGATCCAGCAATCCCATCCCTTGGCATATATCTGGAAAATTAAAAAAGAGACCCGCACCCCAATGTTCACCGCAGCATGCCTTATAACAGCCAAGACACGGAGGCAACCTAAATGTCCATCAACAGGGGAATGGATAAAGAAGATGTGACACATGTGTGCAATGGAATATTACTCACCCATGAAAAGAACAAAATAATGCCACTTGCAGCAACATGGGTGGACCTGGAGATTATTATACTAAATGAAGTCAGAAAAAGAAAGGCAGACCCCAAATGGCATCACTTACATGTAGGATCTAAAACATGATACAAATGAACAGAGAGACTCACAGACATGAAAACAAACTTATGGCTACCAAAGGGGAAACAGGAGCAGGGGAGGAATAGATTAAGAGTTTTGGATTAGCAGATACACACTACTAAATATAAAACAGATAAACAACAAGATCCTACTGTCCAGGGAATTACATTCAATATCCTTTAATAAGCCATAATCGAGGGACTTGGCTAGTGGTCCAGCAGTTAACACTCCATGCTACCAATGCAAGGGGCCAGGGTTCAATCCCTGGTCAGGAACTAGATCCCACATGCCCCAATTAAGAGTTTGCACGCCACAGTGAAGATCCCGCATATGCAAATATGGCACAGCCAATTAAATAAATATTAAAAATAAACCATGATTGAAAAGAATATGGAAAACAATAAATATATGAGTGTGTGTATATATAACTGAATCACATTGTTGTACACCAGAAGCTAACACAACATTGTAAATGAAGTGTACTTCAATAAAAATAAATAAATAAAAGCCCTACTGCATTATAAACACTACAGAAATAGAAAATAATTTAGAATTGTGTGGTTCAGCTTTCAACTAATACCCATCATATTCCTGATAGTCAATCATCTCTAATGAAACACTAAATTAATTAGTGTTGGAGAACTCTGAATTCACTGTGTAAGCCTTGGGGCTGAGTCCACCTCCTGTTACAGAAGCCAAAAGGTTCCCTCTCTGTTCTAGCAGTCAGAAGGACCTAGACCTAGCCAACTGATGTTCCAGTCAAAGACTCAGAATCTCGAGGAAATGACACAAAAACAAAGGGCGTTGCCAAAGTGTCTATAGTAACAGAGCCCCAGGAGTTTAAGAGCAGCAGTGGTATCTATGGTGACCGCCAGCATCACAAGACAAGTAGTCTAGCCCTGCCCGGGTTCCCAGTATATCTTCACCTAAAGATACCCGGCTCACTTTCTGAGCCTTTCCATTAATATGTGAGCTGCCCAAGGTAATTCCAATAAATTCTTCTATTGCTTAAGTTGGCCACCTGATGCAAAGAGCTGACATTAGCAAAGACCCTGATGCTGGGAAAGACTGAAGGCAGGAGAAGGGGACGACAGAGGGCGAGATGGTTGGATGGCATCACTGACTCAATGGACATGAGTTTGACCAAGCTCCGGGAGATGGTGAAGGACAGGGAAGCCTAGCGTGCTGCAGTCCATGGGGTTGTAAAGAGCTGGACACGACTGAGCAACAACAACAAATTGCTTAAGTTAGCCAAAGTTACTTTGTGGAGCTTACAATCAAGAACTTCTGATATACATATATCATATGATACCACTTATAGGTGGCATCTAAGAAAATTATACAAATGAACTTATTTACAAAACAGAAAAAGACTCAGAGACATAGAAAACAAACTTACACTTACCAGAGGGGAAGGGGAAAAGGGATAAATTAAGAGTTTGGGATTAAAATATACACACTACTATATATAAAATAGATAAACAACAAAGACCTACTATATAGCACATGGAACTATACTCAGTACCTTGTAATAATCTATAATGGAAGAGAATGTAAAGAAATAATATATTTATACATATATGTATAACTGAATCACTTTGCTATATACCTGAAACTAACACATCATAAATTAACTAAATTTCAATAAATTTTTTAAAAAGAACTTCTGATGCCTACCTTATTAAAAAAATTAATTGTTCTGACACCTATTCTAAGAAAATAACACTGTTAATATCTTAAGTACTACATGACTTAGCACAATCTCATGTCTATTAACCCAAATATCCTTTGCACAAAACCTAGAGTAATACTTGCAGTTCCTCCAAAGTTTTCTCCATCTGGAGGGCCTTTCTCCCTATATGAGTTGAGTCAAGGAAACTCTTAACTTCAGCACACACTTAACACTACAATATATACCCTGACTATCCGAATGTCTCTGGAAGTCCTCCTCTAGTGCCACTTCCTCCAGGAAATCATCTACCCCTCCTCTCCCGAATTTTTACATGTCACTCGCCTGTGTTCCCACCACAGTTCATGCACACTTATGCCACAATATATTAAATTCGCTGTGTATTTAATTTTTTTAGTCCGTCCCCCTAATAACTTATAATTGCTAACAGCAGGGGCCATGTCTTATTCACCTCTGTATCTCCAGTTTCTAGCAGGAATAAGACCAAAGTAAGTGCTCAAACACATATTTATTGAATCAATGACTCATCTGCACACATTCACGATAAGTGAACGTAGCAGTCGCTAGCATATAACGGATACTCAATGAAAAAGAAAAAAAAGGGAAAATGTTAGTCACTCAGTCGGGTCCAACTCTACAACCCCATGAACTATATAGCCTGCCAGGCTCCTCAGTCCATGGAATTCTCCAGATAAGAATACTGGAGTGGGTAGCCATTCCCTTCTCCAGAGGATCTTCTCGACCCAGGGATCAAACCCGAGTGTCTTGCATTGCAGGCTGATTCTTTACCATCTGAGCCACCAGGGATATTCGATAAATATATATTAGTGGAATTAAGGTACATGTAAAAATAATCAATTACAAACATATTCTCAATTCTACAGAGCTTAACTCAAAGGTGGGTTGTCTCTTTCAAACTACTAGGGAAACCAAGGCTTGGTAAAAGCTACTGGGGAAAAAAGAAGATAGCCATCTAGTGCTAAAACACGTTAATTTCAGGCATGTGTGCGTGCATGCTAAGTCACTCAGTCATGTCCGACTCTGCAACTCCATGGATTGCAGTCCCGCCAGGCTCCTCTGTCCATGGGGATTCTCCAAGCAAGAATACTGGAGTGGGTTGCCATTTTCTTCTCCAGTGGATCTTCCCGACCCAGGGATCGAACCTGCATCTCCAGCATCTCCCACATTGGCAGGTAGATTCTTAACCACTGGACCACAAGGGAAGTCCTAAATTTGGATTTTAATATCAAATTCAAATACTATGTAAATATCTTGACTCAAATGGCACATAATATTATAATTCATATTTCACATTGATGTATTTGCTGTTTAACTTACTTAAAACTAGAAGTATCTGGACTTCAGAGATTCTTTTCCTCTAGTGTTTTTTTAAAACCACTTTGTTAAGGTGTTATTAACATGTAAAAGGCTATACATATTTAATGTATGCAACTCAATGAGTTTGGGGATAAGAATACACCATGAAATCATCACCACCATCAAGGTCATGGACATATCCATGACCTCCCAAAGTTTTCTCTCACCCTCTCTGTTGTTTGGTGAGAGAGTGATGTGTGCATGTGTGTGTGGTAAGATCTTACATTAGACCCATTCCTCTTAGCAAATTTTCAATATGCAATACAGTACTGTCAGCTCTGGGCACTCTGCTGTATAACAGATCCATCTCTAGAACTTATTTACTTGGATCAGTTTCAATAAATAAGCCTTATATTAATTGAATGTCTGAAATTTAAATCATCTTTAAACATACATATTTGCTTATCTCAGGACCACAAAGGGATTCCTTCAGGTACCCTGGCTTACATTTTGTTCCTGGTGAGGAAGAAAAATTATTACTAGCACGTAAGCCTCAAACATGTTTCTATCACTATATGCAGACAGTAAGTACTTAACGTTTGGGGAGCAAAGGAAGACAAACAGGATGAAGAGCCTTAAACCCCAAGACAGAAAATAAATGCACAGTTGTGCTCCTCATGGCCCCCTCTCACCCACACTGTGGCGAGAAGGGCAGTCCAGTCACGCCTGGCCCTATTCCTTCAGCTTTCCGGCTCTTACAGACGCATGTTGCTGCGGCTGAGTGACACCCAGAGGCCTGCCAGGCGGCAGCTTCTCGTGGGGACTGGGACTCTCAACAGGCAAGTACATCTCATCACACTCACCCAACTTCACAAATCAACATCGGCTCATGAATGAACTACACAATCTAAGCAACCAATATCCCCCCACCAAATTAAACATCCCTTTGGTAATAAGAATATAACCATTCAACGAGGAGCTACCATTTATTGAGGACCTATTAAGTGCAAAAGACTCTTGAGTGTTCCTGAACTGCAAGATCAAACCAGTCAATCCTAAAGAAAATCAACCCTGAATATTCATTAGGACTGATGCTGAAGCTGAAGCGCCAATACTTTGGGCACCTGATGCAAAAAGCCCACTCACTAGAAAAGACCCTGATGCTGGAAAAGATTGAGGGCAGGAGGAGAAGGGGATGACAGAGGATGAGATGGTTGGATGGCATCATGGACTCAATGGACATGAGTTTGAGCAAACTCCGGGAGATAGTGAAGGACAGGGAAGCCTGGCGTGTTGCAGTCCACGCGGTCGCACAGCTGGACACGACTGAACAACTGAACAACATTAAGTGAACGGGTGATATAAAGATTACTGAATTTAATTATCACAACCCTATTCCCATTTTGTAGACAAGGATACTAGGCTCACAGTGGTTAAGTCATGCCCAGAGTCACAAAACTAGCCAGCAGAACAGTCCCTCAGCCCCTGCAACAACAAAGTTCTTACTAAGCAATCCTGCCTTCCAAAGATCAGTCAATCATGCACACAATTTTTTAAATCAAATTATAGTTGAGGTACAATATTATATGTTACAAGTGTTCAATACAGTAATACACAATTTTATAGGTTATACTCCATTTTTAGTTAGAATAAGATATTGGCTATGTAAGCTAAGTATATCCCTGGAGCTTATTTTAATCATAATAATCTGTACCTCTTAATCCTCTCCCCTACATTGACCTCCCCCCTGCTTCCCTCTCTTCCCACTGGTAACCACTGATCAGGTATCTCTGTATCTGTAAGTCTGCTTCCTTTTTGTTATATTCACTAGTTTGGGGTATTTTTTAGGTTTCACATATAAGTGGTATCATATAAACTATTTGCCTTTCTCTGTTTGTGTTATTTCACTTAGCATGCCCCCCAAGACCATCCAGGTTGGTGCAAATGACAAAATATCGCTCCTTTTTAAGGTTGAGTAGTATTCCCTTGTGTATATATATATCACATCTTCCTTATCCATTCCTCTGCTGTTGGACACTTAGGTTGCCTCCATATCTCAGCAACTGTAAACAATGCTGCTATGAACACTGGGATGCATGTATCTTTTTGAATTAGTCTTCTTGGTTTTTTTTGGATATATACCCAGGACTGGGATTGTAATGTATACTCAACTCTTTTTTTTTTAACTGAAGTCTAGTTAACTTACAGTGATTCAGGTACACAGCAAAGTGCACACTTGATTCTAAGTCTTCTTTTCCTGCCTAATTTCTTATGTCAACATTAGAGAAGTTGTAATGAAATGTCCTTGCTTGTGAACAATGGGAAAAGGCTCAGAGAAAGCTTCCTTCTCTGCATATATGCCTGCATAAATGCCCATATATACAGGCAGGTTTGTGCTATTTCTTATAAAAGCTCAGAGTTAAAGAGAGCAAGCTGCTGCCAACCACTGGAGCACCAAGGCAGAGAATGAAGCCGCCCTCCCACCTCTCCCACATAGTCAACTATTATTTTCATGATAGTGTCTCCACTTTGACAATGAATTCCAAACCTGTGGTGCATCAAAGTACTCAGGGACATTTTTAAAATGTCACCTCCCAGTCCCCACGTCAGACCTGTAACATCAGGATCACCTCAGGTGTGGACCAGAAATAAATTTTGGAGAGCCACACTTCACAATTGATTTGAATGCAGAATCAGGGTTGGGAAGCTTGGACTTCTCTGTCATATAAGATCTTGTACAACACATGAACTGAAAAGTTGTGGTAAGCTGAAATTTTATAAATCAATCACATTTTAAGTCAAAACATGTTAGATTTATGAACCAAAATGATGATGAACAATTAAAAGTGACAACTTTTCCTAAAATTAGCCAACCAACTAATCTGCATTTACTCCTTTAAAAGTGAAGAATTCTTTGCATAAATTTGTTACTTTTTAATATATTTATATTTGAAGTTGATAGTTTTGGTGCCCTGTTATTTCATCACAGCTAACCTGAATGACTGGTTAGCATAAGGGAATACGGCTATTTCAGTTACTTCTAAAATATTGTTATAAAGATACAATAACAAAGTGATCATACAAAAAATACATCTAATTCAACATGATGAGAAAAAGCCTATGAAACTGCCTACCATATTATACAATAAATATGTCTACCTCTGAAACTCGGAAATTACATGGCTAAGTATGTCACCAAGCCAAACATGACAAGCAGCTATCTAATTACAGGGAAGGAAGGCATAGAAAGTAACATTATTGAGCACAAAATGGTACAAACATTACCTCTATAATTCTCACATCCCTGAGAATTAGGTTTCTGAGTCACAAAGCTCAGAGCCTTAAGCTTGAGATAGATGCAAACTCACCTTGGATGGTTCCAAAGTACATCACAGAATTTAAATGATATTTTAAAACACGTAGGTATTTGTGATAGTATCTGGGTGTCTGACAACTCCTTTGAGTTACAAAAGATTAGGGGTCTGTGATCTGGATTAGCAGCACCATGCAGAATCACTCACTAATTCACTCATCTCACTCATCTTCCCTGTTGGCTCAGTGGTACATAATCCGCCTGCCAATGCAGGAGATGCAGGTTCAATCCCTGGGTTGGGGAGACCCCCTGGAGAAAGAAATGGCTACCCACTCCCGTATTCTTGCCTGAAAAATTCTATGGACAGGGGAGCCTGGCAGTCTGCAGTCCCTGGGATCACAAAGACTCAGACACAACGTAGCGACTAAACAACGCATCTATACATTCCACAAAGATCTATGACGTCGAGTATCTGCCAGGGCAAAAGAGTGCCCGGTACGAGGCTTGAGATAAACATGACACGCTTGTGAGAGAGACAGCTTTACAAAGTGGAGGACTGTCCACCGGTACAGAAACGAGATGACGCAAGCAGGTGGACGGCGGCGTGGAGCAGTGAGCAGGGATCGGGTCCCCCATCCCACTCAGGGCACACACCCCGGATCCACTGGGCCACGCTTACCTCCTTCCTCTCTTTCACCTGCGTCTCTGGGATCACGGACAATGCCTTTCACAGAATCTGTCAAGAGCTACAGAGCTAGGTCCAGAAGAATGCACACACACTGAATTCACGGAGTTCACATACAATAACGCCAGTAGAAAAACCACAGTTTATTTTTTTAAGGTCTGTGACATTGCTTGTATTTCTGCTGTCCAATTTCCCTTAGTTCACGTCTCATGACTTATTTTTTTTAACTTTTAATTTTGTATTGGAGCATAGCCAATTAACAATGCTGTGATAGTTTCAGGAGGACAGCAAAGGGACTCAGCCATACACATACATGTATCCGTTCTCCCCCAAACTCCCCTCCCATCCAGGCTGCCACAGAACATGCAGCAGAGTTCCCTGTGCTACATAGTAGACCCTTGTTGGCTACCCATTTTAAATATGCAGAGTGTACCTGTTGGTCCCAAACTCCCTAATTATCCCTTCCCCCCAACCTCACCCTCTGGTAACCATAAGTTCATTCTCTAAGTTCTGTGAGTCTATTTCTGTTTTGTAATAAGAACCCCCAATTTATACTAGAACAGAGGGAAACATGCTGCAAAATACAATTTCCTGGAGGCAAATGAACGACATGTCTTGGAAAGAGGGAAATGGAAGTAACCAAACACTATTGAAAATGTCCTACATGAAGGGCATTGGGTAACTCACACGAACTCATTTAGTCCTCCTAATAGCTCTATGAGGCTTATCCTCATTTCTCAAATAAGGAAACTAAGGCACAGAGAATAACTCACTAGAAACTTACATAACTCAGGCAAATGAACGACATGTCTTGGAAAGAGGGAAATGGAAGTAACCAAACACTATTGAAAATGTCCTACATGAAGGGCATTGAGTAACTCACACGAACTCATTTAGTCCTCCTAATAGCTCTATGAGGCTTATCCTCATTTCTCAAATAAGGAAACTAAGGCACAGAGAATAACTCACTAGAAACTTACATAACTCAGTTCAGTTCAGTCGCTCAGTCGTGTCTGACTCTTTCCGACCCCATGAATCGCAGCACGCCAGGCCTCCCTGTCCATCACCAACTCCCAGAGCTTACTCAAACTCATGTCCATTGGGACGGTGATGCCATCCAGCCATCTCATCCTCTGTCGTCCCCTTCTCCTGCCCCCAATCCCTCCCAGCATCAGGGTCTTTTCCAATGAGTCAACTCTTCCCATCAGGTGGCCAAAGTACTGGAGTTTCAGCTTCAGCATCAGTCCTTCCAATGAACACCCAGGACTGATCTTCTTTAGGATGGACTGGTTGGATCTCCTTGCAGTCCAAGGGACTCTCAAGAGTCTTCTCGAACACCACAGTTCAAAAGCATCAATTTTTCGGTGCTCAGCTTTCTTCACAGTCCATAGTACATGGCAAAAAAGCCCAGCTGATCTGGCTCCAGAATCTATACTCTTTGCCACTCAAAAAGGAAAAAAGTGCTCCCTTTTACACTTTTAAAAATTACTGAGGACCCATAAGTTTTTGTTTCCAGAGGTCAAATCTATCCACATTTACTGCATTAGAAACTAAAACTGAAAAACATTAAAATTGATGTTAATAAAATACATGTCAACCATTTAAAAACAATAAACCCACTATAAGTTATACATTAGGAACACTCATTTCTAAAACAAAAAGCAGTAAGAAGGATGGTATTGTTTTATAATTTTGCCAATTTCTTTAGTGTTTGGCTTAACAGACGACAGCTGGGCTCTAACATTTGCTTTTGCTGTCAATCTACTGCTACACAATTTTTAGGCAAAGTAGATGAAGAAAATCTGGCCTCATTCAAACACACCGTTGGAAAAAGTATTTTAATACCCTTCTCATATATTTGTGACTATTCTTTGAAACCAAAGAATAGTCAAATACCAAGTAGTATCAAATACCAAAACACAAGAAGTGGTAATTCTTTAAAGGTAGCTGAAATGTGCATTATAAAACCATATCACAGACATTTCTCCAAAGAAAACACAGAGATGGCCAAAAGGCACATGAAAAGATGCTCAACATCACTAATTATTAGAGAAAAGGAAATCAGAACAGCAATGAGGTATCACCTCACACCAATCAGAATGGCCATCATCAAAAAGTCTACAAATAATAAACGTCAGAGGTGTGCAGAAAAGGAAACCCTCCTCTACTGTTGGTGGGAAAGTAAACAGGTGAAGCCACTATGGAGACCAGTTTGGAGGTTCCTCAAAAACTAAAAATAGAGCTACCATATGATCCAGCAATCCCACTACTGGGCATATATCCAGAGAAAACCATACTTCAAAAAGATACACATACTCCAATGTTCAGTGTAGAACTATTACAATAGCCAAGACATGCAAGCAACCTAAATGTTCATCCACAGATGAATGGATAAAGAAGATGTGTGTATATATATGTATACAATGAAATGTTGTGTGTGTTAATTGCTCAGTCGTGTCTGACTCTTTGCAACTGACCGTAGCCTGCCAGGTTCCTTGGTCCAGGCAAGAATACTGGAGTGGGTTGCCATTTCCTTCTCTAGGGACAACGGAATGTTACTCAGCCATAAAAAAAGAATGAAATAATGTTATCTGCAGCAACATCATGGACCTAGAGACTATCATATCAAGGTAAAGTAAGTCAAAGATAAATATCATATGATATCACTTATATGTCCAATCTTAAAAAATGATAGAAATGAACTTACAAAAGATGGAAACAGACCCACAGACTTAGAAAACAAACTTATGGTTACCAAAGGGGAAAAGTGGAAGGGAGGGATAAACTAGGAATCTGGGGATAATATATACACACTACTATATGTAAAACAGATAAATAACAAGGACCCACTGTATAGCAAAGGGAACTATGCTCAGTATTTTATAACCTATACGGAAAAGAATCTGAAAAAGAATAAACAGAACTGAATCACTTTGCTGTGTACCTGAAACTAACACAACACTGAAAATCAACTACATTTCAAAAAAAAAAAAAATAAGCTTTTTAAAAAGCCATTTCAGGTGAATGTTTCCTGGATATTTCTCTATATTCTGTTATGTCAAAACCTATCAGTCCACCTTTCACTTTGGAATTTTCTTTATCAATGCAGGATTTGCTAACATCATACATTGGTCATAGGAAAATGATGGTTCATTGAACAATGCAAAATCTTCCATACATGGAAATATTTCAAGTAAGCAGTACCAACAAAATCACATTTGTTAATACACCACAGATCACAATCATCAGAAAAGTCATATATTGGGTAGCTGTCAAGCTCACAGTTGGCAAATGCAAGTTTTTCAAAATTCTAATTTGCACTTGAAAGCCTGAGTTTTACCAGCAGTAACAAATACTGTCCATTGATTTTCTTGATGTCTCCCTTTATTCACTTTTGAGAAAACAGCAGCTACCAAATACCTAACTCAGAATAACCATAGTTTGTCCATTGTTCTTTCAACTAAACCTGAGACAAGCTGCTAGTTACACTCAGGACTTGACTGCTTGTCCCACAAGGACACTTCTTCCCTTTGCAACAGAAGTACTTTATGTGTATTTCCCACTTGATCACACAACACTGAAAAGATGTGCTTGAGCCTGAAGACTTGATAGAACTGATCATTTGTACCCCTTCGACAAGAACATTCTTAAGTGAAATGGGCTTTCTGTATCATGTTGGTTAGAAGCGGTGGGGTTTCCAGTACAGTCGGAGGCCACTGCCTTGATTCATATCGATCTGCCTGCAGTTTTACCCACTGTTGCTTCTGTACCATCAGCACAAACATCAGTACAGTGGAAAAGACACACATCTTAGTAGTCTTATTGTTATTATGAAGATAGTTATTAGGTCTCAGAAACCCCCCTGTGTTCCACACGACACCACTTTGAGAAACACTACTCTGTTCTATAACCTCTTCCAGGAAGAGATGTGAAACTTAAGGATAGCTTTACAATGAAAATGGCTGCAAGCCAGTCATACCTGAAAATGAGGTACCTCCCTGCCTAGGCAAAGAAAGATGCCCACCGCCCTCAGAAGCTGGTGAAACTTACAGAGAAGACACACACAGGCCCTTTGATGCAAAGCCCTGCTTGAACTCTATCAGATGGACGAATCCTGCTGATTAAAGGAAATGCATCTGAAGAGAGAGAGCAGCCTCTCTAGAAAACACCTGCACAGGAATGCATTTTCTCACCCTTGAGGAATTCTTATAAAAAGAAACACAAATCAACAATGATATGTGATTGGCAAAAAGGCTCCGTGAGATTACTTTTAAGAGGTGGGGAGTAAAGAAATTGTAATAACTAGCCCAGCAGGAAGTCAGGCAACCCTTGGACAAAGGGAAGGATGTAAGAAATGATGACTGAAAGGAAAAGAGAACGGTGCTGTCAAGCCAAAAGACCAGAGTATTAGAAAGATTTAAAGAATAAAATGATGAAGGAGAAAATATCCACTAAATGGAAAGAAAGGATGTGCTACACTTTTCATTTTATTTTGGCAAATCTGCTTCTTAAACAATGTGTATTGATGCTTAAACAATGTGAGAATCCAGGCTCTGCCATATATTAAATTACCTGAACTGGAGCAAATGAGTTAACTTCTTGTCAGCCATTACATTGGTATTAATAATTGGGGATAACAGGACCTACTACATGGGGCTGTTATAAAGCTTCCCTGAGACAATGGCAAGGGCTACAAGCAGTTGTTCCAGCACAAAGTATATGTTCAATACATTTTGGCTTCTTTTATGAGAATGAGGAAATGGAACAAGAATCATGGCTGTTGGATGGACCTAGAGATCATCATACTAAGTGAAGGAAATTGGAAAGAGAAAGACAAGTATCATATGATATCATTTACATGTGGAATGTAAAGTATGACACAAATGAACTTATCTCAACTTAAATGAACTTCTCTATGTCAGATATAGAGAACAGACTTGTAGTTGCCAAGGCGACCGGTGGAGGGATGGATTGGGAGTTTGGGATAAGTGGATGCAGACTAACATAAAAGGCAGAGCAATTTCTACCTTGTTTGCTGGGACACTCACAGCTGGAGCTCTGAGCCACCATGTAAGAATTCCGACTAGCTTGATACCGAGAGGAAAGGCCACTTGCAGGAGCTCCAGTCTGCAGACCTAACCTGAAGTGCACCCCAGCCCAGGAGCCAGGTTAATGAATGAAGGAGTCTCCAGATGACCCAATCCCAAGTCATCCAATCACCTCCAGCCTCTTCTCAGCACAGTGGACAGAAACAAGCCGTCTCTACGAGGCCCTGCTGCAGTCCAGACCCACGGCATTGACTGTGCACCTTACTTCTATTATCATTACTTTATACAGCTGAAATAATTATACAGCTCACCATACTGCAGAATCAGGGGGAGTCCTGAGCTTGTTTCCCTGAAACTAGACAGCCCCATTTGAAGGTGACGGGAGACAGTGGCAGCCACTCCCCAGGGCTAGCCTCATCAACACAGATTCTCAGACATTAGATTCTCCGAAGGAACGGGCAACCTACATCCCTCACATGTGCAGTTCACAGTAGGGTTCGTGCTCCTCTGAGAATCTAATGCCACAGCTGATTGACAGAGGCGGAGCTCAAGAGGTAATGCAAACGATGGGGAGCGCCTGTAAACACAGATGAAGCTTTGCTGGCTCACCAACCGCTCACCCAGTTCATAACAGGCCACGGACCACTATAAGTCCGTGGTCTGGGGGCTGGGGACCCCTGCCTTTAACAAACCTCCAACTTCTTACCCTCACAATCCCCACTGTCTTCAAGGTTTTGTGTAAACGGTACTGTGTTGCTGGTTACAGTACTTTCCCAGGTGCCTTCATCTAAGCCTACTGTGATTTCAGAAGACATTTTCTTTTCCTCTCTTAGTGAAAGGAACATTAGACCACTTCTTTTTGCAGAAACTGGAATGGAGTTAGGTGTGTCCTGCAGGGAGTTTAACGCACAAACAGATGTCTACTGCATCCACAAGGTTCCATAATTCTGAAAAAGAACATTTCCTAGTCTCTGTTTCTATCCTTCCTCCTTCTTGATCCGTCCCTCAAAGAAGACCCCAGAGAGGCCCTCTTGTCTGCCCTCACATCTTTTTCTTTGATAATTAATGTCTCATCCTTCAGTGTATAAGGAGATCTTGCAAATCAATATGCAAAAGTTTCACATAAATAGAAAGTTCTCAGGAAAACAGATATAAATACTATATAAATGTATACAACGATGCTAAATGCCACTCATCATAAATAAAAATTTAAATTGTAACAGTTTTTTTGTTCATTGGATGGTAAAATTTAAACAAAACTGACTTGAGAATTTATGGGAAAAAAATAGAACCTCTGGAAGGTAACTTGGCAATATCCATTAAAATTCAAAATGTACTCATATATGGTTATCATTCTAGGAATTTATATTAGATATATATTAGCACATTTGCAAAGAGGTAGGCACAAAGCTATTAAAGTACTGCCTGTAATAGCAAGCACTGAAAACAAACCTAACATCCCTAAAATGAGGGTTGATTATAAATTAAGAGTTCATATGAATGAACAAATTGCTCTCACATCTTTCAACCAAATTGTCCCCCCTCACCAGGATGAACAACCTGGTGGCCCGTGATACTAGGAGCCCATCCCTCGGGAAACAGTCTCACGGGAGAACATGACATTCTCTCCTTTCCCCAGACTGCCCATCAGAAAGGCTGACCCATGAGAAACCTGGTTCTCAGAGCCCCTCAGAGCACGGCTCCTGTGAGGAAGGGCAAGGCGGGCCCACACCTGCTCCGGGGCCCCAGGCCCGGGCCTCAGCTCCGGAGCAGCCCTTAGGGCTGAGCAGCGGCCGCTGGCAGGGAGGTGCCGGGGCGCGGGGCGTGTGTGGGCCCCCCTCACGCTGAGGACGCAGGGCGGGCCTGAAGACAGGACACCCGCCATCCCCGTCTGGCTCTGCCTGTTCTGAGAGGGGTGGGTGGGGACCGGGTTCATCTGAAGAGGAGCGAGACAGCAGAGCGGGGACACCCATCGCGTGGCGCCCACACGCGCCCAGGTCACAGGAGTCCAGCGAGCAGGGCGGCGCAGGCACGTGAAGGAAGGGGATGGATCCTGGGGACTTCTGGGGCCCTTCTGGTGACTGAGCGGGTGCGGGTGAGGAAGGAGAGGCCCTCGACAGTTCACGGAACACCTTCAAAGGCAGCAACAGCCAGAATGACGCAGTGGGGAATGGCATCCGAGCAAGTCCAAACCGGCGCCCCGAACCAGATGAGCGAGCCCCCCGCCTCCCGCTGGTACAGTCTGGTGCGACGGAGGTGGAGGAGGCCAGGCTGACAGCGCAGCCTCCCCAGGAGAGGAGCTTCTCGGGGCTAAATCCCTCCCCAGGAGAGGGCACCTCAGGGCTAAATCCCTCCCCAGGAGAGGGGCATCTCAGGGCTAAACCCCTCCCCAGGAGAGGGGCATCTCAGGGCTAAACCCCTCCCCAGGAGAGGGGCATCTCAGGGCTAAACCCCTCCCCAGGAGAGGGCACCTCGGGGCTAAATCCCTCCCCAGGAGAGGGCACCTCGGGGCTAAATCCCTCCCCAGGAGAGGAGCTTCTCGGGGCTAAATCCCTCCCCAGGAGAGGGCACCTCGGGGCTAAATCCCTCCCCAGGAGAGGGCATCTCGGGGCTAAATCCCTCCCCAGGAGAGGGCATCTCGGGGCTAAATCCCTCCCCAGGAGAGGAGCTTCTCGGGGCTAAATCCCTCCCCAGGAGAGGGCATCTCAGGGCTAAATCCCTCCCCAGGAGAGGGCATCTCGGGGCTAAATCCCTCCCCAGGAGAGGAGCTTCTCGGGGCTAAATCCCTCCCCAGGAGAGGGCATCTCGGGGCTAAATCCCTCCCCAGGAGAGGGCACCTCGGGGCTAAATCCCTCCCCAGGAGAGGGCACCTCGGGGCTAAATCCCTCCCCAGGAGAGGGCATCTCAGGGCTAAATCCCTCCCCAGGAGAGGGGCTTCTCGGGGCTAAACCCACCCTGACACTACCATTTGTTTCTCTCAAGGACCAGATTCCTGGAAGAACCCCACAAACAAATCAAAGCCTCTAGGAATACCCCGGAGAAACAGTAGGCTCCCCCCTCCCCAGCCCCCCGCCCCGCCCTGCCTTGACCGCAGCCTGCTAAATTGGTAAGCTCCACGCCCAGATGCCTCACTGACCTACCTTCCAAGTGAAGAGTCTCAGAATCGCCAAGGGGCGAAGTGAGATTCAAGCTGACAGAGGAGTGTCCCTGTGGTATTTTCTCCCAGTCAGTCCACACCAGATCCCCAAGGGGGAGTGGTACGTTTCACTCAGAAACATGTCCTGGTCCCAGGATATGAAGCCCAGTGAGGCTGCCTTCAGACAAACAGGGTTAGTATCCTTCTAGAATAGCACTGGCCAGTGGAACTTGCTGTGATGATTGGAAATGGTTCTTGGGCACTTGAATCGTGGCTAAACAGTTTCATTTAATGCTCATTAATTTGAGAGGCCGCATGTGGCTAATGGTTACCGTGGCCGGAGGAGATATAGAACTTAAAAAAAAAAAAATAGGGGCCAGATTAAGCCGCGGCGGGGGGAGGGGGGCGGGGAAATCATGGAATTCTATTTCTCTACTGTGAGGAAGTGAACTTCCTTAACAGTGCAGCATCTGCTCAAGCTTTTTTCCAGCCCTGAACTCTTCTCTGGTCATGACAATTATATAACAATGTGCCTCCAACACATCACAACTCGGAAGGCCCTTAGAGACCCGAGCCCAAATGGTCCACTGTAGGAAGCCACTCCACAACGTCCCTGCCATCTTTACCAGGTGCCCCCAGCAGCAGTGGAACTCAGCATTAGTCCAGCCCCAAAATCCTAGGATACTCTTTCAAAGGGAAATCAAGGATGCTCAAAATAATAAAAAATAAATTTTGCATCATGCTTTACCTCTTATGTGGTCCTTTCACATGCATTATCTCAGGTAAGCCTCACCTAACGCCAGGATACAAGCATTAGTAACACATTTATTTTACACAAGTGACTTAGCCAAGGCAATATAGCTGGCACATGGTCAACATGTACCCTAACCTCACATGTCTTCCAAGGAGTGAGAAGTCAAAAGACAATGGAAAAGTCCTGGTGGTGAAGGGGGAAGTCGTGAAGGAGGGATTAGAGGATACAACTGGGCACATCAGCCAGGAGCCACAGGAATCAAACTGACGTTAATCTCAACTATTAAACAGGAACAGACTCAGTTCCAAAGAGTAAAGCACCTCAGTCTAGGTCTAATTTATGGGGGGGGGGGTTGGGGGGGGAGGCTATGCCCTAAAATAGTGCTTCTCAAAGTGTGGTCCCCGAACCAGAACCAGCAGTGGCCCCTGGAAACTTGTCTGCAGCGCAAATTCTGAGGCCCTCCCCAAGCCCTGTTGAAACAGAAACAGCCAGTGGAGCCCAGCAGTCTGGCTTGAAACAAGCCCTCCTGACGATTCCCATGTCCACCCACATTTGAGAACCACTGCGCCACAATTCTACATCTGAAACCCAGGCCATTTCCTCTGGTCAAGTAAACAACCTGGTCATCAAGGGAAAGGAAAGGGAGCCGCCGGGAGTGGAGTTTGAGACACGTCCTGGTGACATCAGCCCTGATGTACTGTACTTTGGGTAATAAAGGACCATAGCTCAGTCAGTAAAGAATCTGCCTGCATTGCAGGAGACCCAGGGATCCCTGGGTCAGATCCCCTGGAGAAGGAAATGGCAACCCACTCCAGTGTTCTTGCCTGGAGAATCCCACGGACAGAAGAGCCTGGCGGGCTTCATTCAGTCCACGGGGTCGCAAAAGTCAGATAGGACTTAGTGTCTTAGTGACACCACCACCAAGCTCCGATCTAGCTCGGGACCGCACACACCTCCTGTGGTCAGGGCACAGAGGAAACTGTTCTTTACCCAGAAAATCTTGGTTTAGGAGCTTTCCTGTTGGCCCAGTGGTTAAGAATCTGGACGCGAGTTCCATCCCTAGTCTGGAAACTAACTACATGCTGGGGGACAACTAAGCCTGTGTGCTCGGCCATGAGTGCGGTCAAAAATTTTTTTTACATAAATAAATTCTAAAAAAGAAATTGGTTTACAAGTAGGGGAAAGGTATATTCCATAGGGTATACTAAATTGTGAACAGAGTATCCTAGCTTCTAATCTCAATAAATATTTGCAAACAGCAAGGTCCTACTGTATAGCACAGGGAATTATATTCAATATCTTGTAATAAGTCATCATGGAAAAAATATGAGAAAGAATATATATATATAAATCACTTTGCTGTACAGCATAAATTAACACAATATTATAAATCATCTATACTTACATAATTTTTAGAATAAATAGTATTTAGTACACAACTGTGTTCCCGAGGGTGAAAAGAAAAAGTTCTATGGCTTTTTTTAAGCTTCGATGATTAAGAACTGGTATTTCAGTTTCTCAGAGAAAGAGATGAGCATATACAAAAGAAAATCATTTGTCTCCTGCTATTTTAAAATACTAATAGGCATTTACTGAATGTGCCCAGCATTGTGTTAAGTACTATATATGCATCACTTCATTTCCCCTGCACCCTCCTCCGCCAGGTAAGCACTATGACTGTCTCCACTGTCTGTGAGGCTGCACTGGTCACATTCGCTGAGATCACACAGCTAGGAGGTGGCAGGGCCAGGAAGCAAACCAAATCTATCCGACCTAAACAATCCAAAATACTACTGCTTTTTTCACTTTGACACATATTCTAGCTTTCACTCTATTAATCTTACTCATACTCTTCACGTTATTTAGTTTTAAGTACTTCCTTTTAAAGGCTAGCATGCCACGTGCTGGTCAAAAGAGTCCTCAACTACTCGGTTTATCCAGAGTCCTTCAGCCCGTGCCCAAGAACCAGGGTAACTTAGACGGAAGAATTCATGCCAGTAAAATATTCAAAAACTAGAAGGAAATGGTAACCCACTCCAGTATTCTTGCCTGGAAAAGTCCATGGACAGAGGAGCCTGGCGGGCTGGAGTCCATGGGGTTACATGACTGAGCATGTGTGCACAAGGGTGGAGGGAGATGGGTTGGTAGCAATAAAGTGGTAGAACTAAAATATATATATATATATATATTCAAAAACTAGACCAAAGGCAAGAACCCACTGTCTTCTCACCATGCTGGGGCAACATGCCCAGGGAAGCCCTCCCTGACCACCAGATCAGAGTGGGAACTCCCAGAACCTTCTCTTCTCTGGGTTCTCACACACGCCTCGCTCTTCTCTATTCTGACAGTAACACCTGGGAATGTCCGCACACCACTGCATCAACAGTGAGCTTGGGAGAGTGGGAACTATGTCTGATTCACCGGTGGGCTTCCAGAGCACTGAATACACAATCGACACCTAAGATGCAGTTGATAACATGGATAGCAAGACATACACATCCTTAAGAGGGTAAAAGGGAACTGCAATTTGAAGACATAAAACTATGCGACTTTAAAAAAAAAACAGAAAATCTTTGGGAAATTAACTTAGGCAAAATGTTCTTAGATGTGACACCAAAAGCACAGTTCATAAAAGCAAAAAAAAAAAATCAATAAACTGGATATTAGCAAAATTTTTCAAACTTTTGTCCTCTAAATGATCTCGTTAAAAGTTCAAAAAGACAGGCTACATGTTGGAAAAAAATACACACACAAGCCACATATCTGACAAAGGACTCATATCTGGACTATATGCAGAATTCTCAAAGCTCAGTAGCAAAAAAAAAAAAAAAAATACACTTAGAACATGGGCAAGACAGGAGCAGACATTTCACCATAAAGGACACACAGATGACAAATAAGCACATGATGGTCCAACACCATCAGCCATTAGAGAATGCAAATCAAAAGCATGATGAGACTAGAACATTTACTGGGGCACTAGAATAATAAGCAAATGGTGGTGTGGATGCAGAACAACTGCACCTCTCACACACTGCTGGTGGGAATGTGAAATAGTATAGCCACTCTGGGAAAGTCGGACGATTTCTTTAAAAAAGAAAAATACTAAACATACGCTTACCATCCAAAACCCAGCAATTGCAATCCAAGGCATTTGTCTTAGAGAAATGAAAACTCTGTCCTCATCAAAACCTGTACATGAATGTTCACAGCAACCTCAACTGTAGCAGCCAAAAACTGAAAACAACCTGGGTGTCTTTTGGTGGGTAAATGCTTAAACAAACTGTGGTATATCAACACCAGAGAACACTACTCAGCAATACAAAGGAATGAACTAGTGATGATGCAACGGTTTGGGTGGATCTCAAGGGTGTGATGCTGAGTGAAAATGCTAATCTCCAAAGACCACATACCGCAGAATGCTATGTATGTAACATTCTCAAAATTACAGATGGCGAAGGGGTTGAGTAGTTACCAGGGTTAAGAGATGGGGCGGGGCTAAGGGAGGCGTGACTACAAAGGCGTGGCGCAAAGAGCTCGGAGGTGACAGAACAGCTCCGTATCCTGACTGCCCAAGTGGCTACAGGAATCCACACATAGGAAGGATACACACACACACCCCCACCTCCCCCACCCCGACATGTCCGCATTTGGTGAAGTGGTGAAAACTGGTGAAGTCTAAATATGGTTTGGATTGGACCAACGTTTATTTTACTGGTTCCCCTGCTCTGCTCTGGTTACGTGAGATGTTACCAATGGGGGAAAACTGGGTGAAGTGAACACGGGACCTCTCTACGATTTTTGCAACTTCCCATAAGGCTACAATCATTTCAAAACTAAAAGTTAAACAAACAAACATGGGAACTACAGGCGTTTTACTTAAAACAAACAAAAAACGAAGTGTACATGGCTGCATGACTGGCCAGTGAAGTCCCAAATACAGACTTAAACACACAAAGTGAGACCACTGGCTTGATTTTTTTTTTTTTTTTTTAAGTTAAACCCAATTCTCCAGAGGCTTACAGGGGATACATTTCCTAACATGTTGGAGCTACTCCCCCACCCCCCAATAAAGGGAGGAAAGATGCCTGATGTGTGACCCACTTAGGGAGCCCAGGAGTCTGGTCCTAACAGCCTGGCCTGAATAGACCCTAAAGTTTCACAACCATGGAGGCCAAGGGCCCACAAGTCAGAGGAGAACTGAAAGCGGTGCCAACACACAAGCCCAGGCGAGGCTCCCTTTCAGAAAATGCCCTGTGCGGCTCTACCCACGATGGCCAAGATTTAAATTCTGCCTTCCTTCCGAGACAAAACAAACCAACAAAATGAATTTAAAAAAATTTTTTTGCTAAGGAAACAAATAAAAACCTCAACAACCCCAGACTATTTCCAACAAACCTTATAATTAAATATGTCCTCTTCCATGACCTCCAAGCTACCCCTTGCTTTTCAAGTATTCCACTGCCTAGTGAATTCTGGGACATAAGAACCTACCAAAATTAATGAAAAACTAGGAGGAGAAAAATTATTCAAAACACTAGAGAATTTACTGATCTAAGCTTCCATATGCATTTAAAATGCAGACAGATACTTGGAAGCGGTCAGCAGTTGTGGGGAGGGGAGCCGGACAGGAGAATGCTACTTTGTGAGAATTTTGCTTATCAGGACTATTAACAGGTCTTACAAAGCTACTTCCTTTTTCCTTTACTGGCCTGGAAAATCAGATTTTTACAATTTTCACTAGCAATCCCCTCCTTTCCTAAGTCATTATTTTTTTTTCCTTTGAAAAGCTTTATGTCACAATATTTTATCATTTTCAAAGCATTTTCACAAATTACTAAGAAACACAGCACTGGTACCCATGGGCTGTACTTTTCCACAAAACTCTCACCAGCCAGACTGCCATCTAATTTCAGTTAGTTCAGCCATGTTTTCCCCCAGGCACTGGGTCCACACTCCTCCACAGGGGTAGACATCAAAAAAAAAAAAAAAAGCAGAGTACAGAAGCCTTCCAGACAAACCAGTCAAGGGCAGACACTCTCAAGTCTAATCAGCAGAGTGCCTTCCCATAAAAATCACTCACATTTCTGCATTCCTGTGCTTTTCTTAAGGACAGCACTTAAAAATCTCATTTAAACTGAAAGTCCTCCATTAGCTTCCATGAAAAGATGTATTTTTAAGTGCTTTGATCTCCACATGTCCTTCTGTACATTAGTATTCTTCACCCTCCACCATCTGCACTGAAGCAAAACACCAAGACTTGTGCACATTTTAAAAAGAAGGGAGAGGGAAGTGAAGTTAACAGCACCTTCTCAGGACTTCCCTGGTGCTAGAGTGGCTAAGACTTCCTGATCTCAAAACCCGGGACCCGAGTCCATCCCCACTCAGGGAACTGTATCCCAGTGCCACAACTAAGACTGCCTCCCCATCTAAGTCAAAATAAAAAAATTTTTTTAAAGAGCGCCTTCTCTCATCCTATCCTACTTACAGAGTTCACAAGGGTTTCCTCATTTATCTTGAAAAAACGTATCTCACAAAAGCAAAGTATATCCATCCAAAAACTAAGCGTTCGCCCACACCCCACCAGGGAGTAGAGGCAGGTGGCTCTAAAGTCTTCTCTATGCCCTACTCCTTTTTATTTTGATCAAATCAGTGGTTTCCAATCCTCTGCTCCCCTGCAGAACAGCTCAAAATGTGTGAAGTACTGTGCCACATTGCTTCCATAAAAAGCATTATAGTAAATGATCAGAGCACAGTCCTGGGAGATAAACATCACACTGGTCTAGATGCTTCAAGAACTTGCCATCTAGAGAGACCCCAACCCCTACCATGGGTTAGATGTCCAAGGAGAGCTGCGGGGTCCAGGAGAGGTGGGCAGTCAGGGGAAATCTTAAGTCAGTCTAGCAGGGACACACTGGCCAGTTTTGGAAGCAGAGAGAGGAATGACTATTCAGCATTTCAAGTCCAGACTTTTCACTTCCCGAAAAGGAAGGACTTTTTTTTGGAATAGGAGCTATGAATAAGCCCTCTATTCTGGTTGCATTTGCTTATAGCAAGTACCCTTATTGTTTGGGGTGGTCCAGAGCATCGTTGGGGATCATAACGGGCCCTCCTGACTCCCTACCGCCAGGGCCTGTTGTGGGTGGGGGTGTGTGTGTTTAGTCGTTGAGTCAGTGACTCCTTCCGACCCTTTGGACTGTAGCCCGCCAAGCTCCTCTGCCCTTGAGATTTTTCAGGCCAGAATGCTAGAGTGGGTTGCCATTTCCTTCTCCAGGGGATCTTCCCAACCCAGGGGTGGAACAAAAACTCGATCCTCCTAACACGCCTCGGAGGAAGGAAACGGGCAACCATGTCCACACTCCACCAGGACAGGGCAAAGGAACTAGGAACTGAGGGACCGAGAGTAAAAAGTGTTCGGTCCCAACCGCCAAGTCTCCGAGGCCGGCCCATCATCAGGACCATGTCTACTGAAGCCCCAGTCCAGGTGCTCCACACACCAGCCGGGCATTTTCCAAAGCACGTGCCACCTGGGGACAGTAAACCAACACCGAAGTCAAAGATGCAAAACCCCTGGAACAAAAAATGTAAAGTCTTTACAGCCACCAATCAAGATACTAGAGGGCAGGGCGTGGCGAGGAGCGGGAGCTGCGGGCTGCCAGCCGGGTTCTCAGCCCGTGCTCCTAAGCGGGAAACCTGGAAAGGTCGCCGCGGCGGGGGCCCTGGAGGTGGGTGCGCGCCAGCAGCTCGTCGGTTCGGCCGCCCGGCCCTCCAGCCCGGCTGCCCACGGGGCACGTCCGGCCCCTGGCCCCGCGCGGGGGCCCGGCTCTGCCCAGCTGTCATCAACCGAAGTGCCAATCTCCCTCCTGCCACGGAAGTCCCATTCCAAGAAAGGCCAGTGCCACTTGGAAAGTTCAATGTTTCCCCCACCCCGAAAACAGATGCTTTTGAAGCAACAGTAACAACAAGGGAGAGAAAGGATTCTAACTCCCCAGTTTCGGCCAAGGAAACTTGTCCGCGGAGAACAAAGAAGGAACAATCGGAGAACAAGATCCGAGGCTGGGGCGTCCCTTCGCCGCCCCCACCCGCCAGGGCCGAGAGTTTGGGGCCGCAGGAAGGTCCCGCGCGTCCGGCGGGCGGGCGTGCGCGCCTTTGTCTCGCGCGCCGGGAAGCGGCCGCCGGCCACCCCTTCCCTCCGCCGCTTCCCTCGGCCGCTGGGGACCCGCGCGCGGGCGGGTCGCGCGGAGCGCGGCCATATGGCAGCGCCCCTCCGTTAAAGGCCCGCCCCACGGCTCGGGCGCCCCTGCACCCCGGGTCCCGGGCCGCGACAGCCAAACGACTCCCAGTCTGGGGCCTGCAGAGTGGCGCGGAAACGGAGTTCTGATTTTTTTTTTTTTTTTTAAAGTAATCTGGGTAAGGGAGATCAAGATTCCGGTGGCGGGCACTCTCGGTCCCCGGCGCCAAAAAACAAGCTGCCCAAGTCGCTCCGGAGCCGGGCCGTCCTCAGCCCGGAGCACCCCCGGAAAGGAGCCCCCACCCCCTCGCCCCGGTCCGGAGTGGTTGGGGGCGGGAAGCATCGATCGGCAGGGTCCTCGGCGCTGGAGACTTGGGGGCGCCCCTCCCCGCACCCCGAGCGGGGACTGGTTACCTCTCACCGCAGACTCACAAGTTCCCCGGCGCAACTTTGCCTTCCACATGAGGCGATCATGGCCAGCTCAGCTCCGCGGCTGGGGACGGCGGCCGCCGGGCAGCGCGCTGGGCACGGCGTGGGGGCAGCCTGCGGAAGCGGCGCCCGGCGATCGCCCCCATTCACACGGGAAGCGGAGACCAGCCCGGGGCTTCCCCTCCAGCCCCAAACCCCAGCGCCGCCTCTGGGTCCTAGAGCGCCCCGCGCGCCCGCGCCGCCGCCCGGGGAGGGTGGTCCGGGCTGGTCGGCGTAACCCTACACTCCACCCCCGCCGGGCGCCCGGCCGCTGGGCCCTAGAGCCCGCCTGCACCCGCTCGCCGCCCCTCCCCGGGCCCCGGAGACCGCCGGCTGCAACCGCCCGGGGCTCCAGCTCGAGTGTCCGCCTCGGAGTGAGGAGGGCGACGGCCTCTCCCGATTCCGTCTCCTTCCTGCGACTTTCTCTTCCTCCCCACCAGGCCAACTCCGGCCGAAATCGTTTTCCCGATCTGCCCTCAAAAGTCCAGATGAGGTCTCTGTAGGATTCTTTTTTTTCTTCTTAAGAAGCATTTTCAGATGAAAAGTAGCCAGAGTTTTCTCTATGCATTGCCCTGGTCTCCAGGGCTTCTATCACGCACTGGGATCGGGCGACCGGCCGCTACGATGGGCTCCGTTGACAAGCAGAAAGGCCAAAGCAGATTCTACAACCGAGAGCCTACAACTGGTGGTCATAACCCCTCTAGAAGTGGAAGCAAAGAAAGGAACTCTGGAAAAAAGGTTGCCGATTCCGCCTCACGTCTTAAATCAGGCTACACTGAGTTAACACTCCTCAAGCTCCTGTAGTATCCAATTACACATCTCTGGAGCCTTGGTCTGGGGACCCTGAACCCACTCACATCTTGTAACATTTCTCCCTAGCTTCCAGGAGCTGGCTCTGCAGCTCAGCACAGGAGAGGCCGGCTTCTGAGGAAGACTTTAGAGTCAGGGCATTCCAAACCTCTCACCTTGTGCTCCTCCCTAGACCAAGATTCTTTCAGGGATTCCTGCCTAGCCTGTGGCAATTAACTAACCAGTCCACTAGCAGTTTTACCCCTCCACTCAATCCTCGTGGGTTGTGTGCCCTTCTGATTCCAGTCTATTCTCCTGATACACCCCTGATGTTCAGGAACCTCTGCTCTCAAGATTTGTTGTTGTTCAGTCACTAAGTTGTGTCTGACTCTTTGTGGCCCCCATGGACCGCAGCACGCCAGGCTTCCCTGTCCATCACTAACTCCCGGAGTTTACTCAAACTCATGTCCATTGAGTCGGTGATGCCATCCAGCCATCTCATCCTCTGTCATCCCCTTCTCCTCCCACCTTCAATCTTTCCCAGCATCAGGGTCTTTTCCAATGACTCAGTTCTTCACATCAGGTGGCCAAAGTATTGGAGTTTAGCATCAGTCCTTCCAATGAATATTCCGGACTGATTTCCTTTAGGATTGATGGGTTTGATCTTACAGTCCAAGGGATTCTCAAGAGTCTTCTCCAACACTACAGTTCAAAAGCATCAAGGTGCAATAATATATAACAATTATTTACCAAATACCTATCACATTTAGAATTTGATACCCTGGTACTTGATAACACACAAAAGAAACAGCAGCTAACCAGCACTTCAAGGATTTATTTATTTAATATAACAAAATATGCCGCCACAGAGCAGGAAAGCACTGAAGATACTTGGAAAAACTGGAGAGGACTGAGTACACGCAGGAGAAAGGAGAGCCGTGAAGGGTTCTGGAGCTCAGCGCCACTGGCATTGTATGGATTTAGCATAGGCTGGGGCTTCCTCAAATCAAGCTTCCCTGGTGGTTCAGATGGTAAAGAATCTGCCTGCAATGCAAGAGACCTGGGTTCGATCCCTGGGTCAGGAAGATCCTCTGGAGAAGGGACTGGCAACGCACTCCAGTATTCTTGCCTGGAGAATCCCATGGACAGAGGAGCCTGGTGGGCTACAGTCCATGGGGACACAAAGAGTCAGACATGACTGAGTGACTAACATAGGCTGAGGGAGAATGATGTATAGAAAAAGGAGGGAAAGTAGGAAGGAAACTAAAATGTATTAATTGCCCACGATTCGATATCACTATATCCTGAGAGACAGCAGAATTTAATAGTTATAAGTATCCACTGGAATGAAACCGAGATGGATTGGTGAATCAGTTCCACCACTCTATCTGCAGATACTTGGGCAAGTCACCTAACCTTGCTAAACCTCAGTTTCTTCTTTTTCAAGATGAGGGAAATAGCATCAAACCTCACGAGGTGGTTGCAGGGACTGAATAAAGTAGTAAATATAAAATAGCACAATGCACGTACGTGCTGAACACACATTTGCTATTATTTCAAGCAACACTCCAATAGCCCTGGAGATAGGAAGCCCATCGGGGAAATAGCTGCAGAAAACAATGACATGTGAGGTTGGGCAAAGGAGATAGAAAGGAAGAAAGATACCGAATCTTTGAAGATGCCAAATACAGGGAAGATAACCAAGTCTTTGAAGCAACATTTTATTCTTTTCATTGACTGGACAGCTATCCTGGGGGAAAGAACAAAGCAATCAAGTTAACTCGGATTTTGTGGCTGGGCCATAGAAAGAATGGATCATTCTTGGAAGATTTATAAACCAGTTAATCCAATGGATGGACCACAGATGGAAGAAGAACTGAGAGGGAGAACTGGTCTGAGAAAGATGTTGTAGGGCTTCCTGTCCTCTGAGAAAGAGGAACTAAGGCACAAGGGCCTTAGCTGAGAAGTCTGGAACAGAATTATAGAGGAAAAGAGATGAAGCTGTGAAGATCAGTTTACTTGGAGAAGGCCCCTAACAGAAAATTCAGGGAAGAAGGAGGCAGAAGAGGCAGGAACTGGGGAAGTAGAAGAGCTAGGAAGGTTTAAAGACACGTAAGACAGAGGGGGTTTTAAGACGATGCTATCAATGCCACAGACTCTTAGGCTTCTGAAGAAGTGACAGGCACAGTTTGTGGGCTCAAGAATCTGCTGATTCAATCAAGCAGACCACGCCTAGAATTTTCATATTGATCCCGAGTGATGATTAATTTGGTAGGCAAATTTTTCCCCTCCACACACTTTAATTTTCTCAACCATTAACAATCACTACATGAAATACAGAAAATGAATAATCTTCTACATCAAATACATGTGACTATTTTTCAGGAACTAAGACCTGAGAAAAACACTTTAGATTTGATCAATAAGAGGTCATCAATAACATTTTACAGTATATTTGGTTTTAGATATTTCAACTATAATTGGGACCGAAGAGAAACAAGGTATGTTTACACTAAAAACTGAATGCAGCTCTACTAGCAGAAAGGTAGCTAATCAGTCAGCATCTGTGGTTTTGGATTTACATACTCTACAATGCTTTCAAATTGTGGTGCTGGAGAAGACTCTTGAGAGTCCCTTGGACTGCAAGGAGATCAAACCAGTCCATTCTAAAGGAAATCAGTCCTGAATATTCATTGGAAGGACTGAAGTTAAAGCCAAAACTCCTATACTTTGGCCACCTGATGCAAAAAACTGACTCATTGGAAAAGACCCTGATGCTGGGAAAGATTGAAGGTGGGAGGAGAAGGGGGTGACAGAGGATGAGATGGTTGGATGGCATCACCGACTCAATGGACATGAGTCTGAGCAAAAGCTGGGAGATAGTGAAGGACATGGAAGTCTGGCATGCCTTAGTCCATGGAGTCACAAAGAGTCAGACACGACTGAGCAACTGAACAGTAAAACAAGCAGGGCCAGGCTCTGTGCTGTCATCCTACGTAGGCATGTGGCTCATTGAGTGAGTTACGGATCTGAGGCCGGTTTGTCTGGATGCCTCAGCCTCACACCCATGGTGACACACCGGTCTCTTCTTGCCTAATGGCTTTCTCCTCTGAGCACACTACCTAATATTCATTAAACACATGTGTGTGTACGCCAAGTCCCTTCAGTCATGTTCGAGTCTTTGTGACCCCATGGACTGTAGTCCATCAGGCTCCTCTGTCCAGGGGAATCGCCAGGTGAGAATAGTGGAGTGGGTAGCCAGGCCCTACTCCAGGGGATCTTCAAGACCCAGGGATTGAACCTGAGTCTCTTATGTCTCCTGCATTAGCAGGCAGATTCTTTACCAATAGCACCACCTGGGAAGCCCGTTGAATACATAATCTGACCTATCTAAAACACAAGAAGCAGAGGGTGGATACCACCATGTACAGAGAAAATGAACATACATCAGAAAGCTCAGGAGGAAGAGGAGAGATGTTGGCCACAAACAAACCCAGGGTCAGATCCTGACTGAGACACTCAGTAGCCCAGAATATAAAGCACCTGGCATGTCACAGGTATTTATTAAATGATAATCATTCTAATTGTTATTTGCTATTCTAACAACAGAAACTTTGGGAATATTGAAAGCTCATACTTTTTTGGCTGATTGGTTGTTTCAGGGTTTCTCAACCTTGGCACACGTGACATTTGGGGTTGAGATTTTTTTGTGGTGAGGGCTGCCTTCTGCATTGTTAGATGTTTAGCAGCATCCCTGCCTCTACCCATGTGATGCCAGTAGCAACCTTCCCACTCCACGTTGTGGCAACTAATAACATCTCCTTGTTGTTGTTCAGTCACTCAGTCGTGTCTGACTCTTTGCAACCCCATGGATTGCAGCACGTCAGGCTTCCCTACCCTTCACTATCTCCTAGAGTTTGCTCAAACTCATCTCCATTGAGTCAGTGATGCCATCCAACCATCTCATCCTCTGTTGCCCCCTTCTCCTCCTGCCCTTAATCTGTCCAGCATCAGGGTCTTTTCCAATGAGTCAGCTCTTTACATCAGGTGGCCAAAGTATTGGAGCTTCAGTTTCAGCATCATTCCTTCCCATGAATATTCAGAGTTGATTTCTTTTAGGATGCACTGGTTTGATCTCCTTGCCATCCAAGGAACTCTCAAAAGTCTTTTTCAGCACCACAGTTCAAAAGCATTAATTTTTTGGTTCTCAGCTTTCTTTATGGTCCAACTCTCACATCCATCCAAATTATTGCTTTAACCAGATGGACCTTTGTTGGCAAAGTAATATGTCTGCTTTGTAATATGCTGTCTAGGCTTGTCATAGCTTTTCTTCTAAAGAGCAAGTGTCTTTTTTAATTTCATGGCTGCAGTCACCATCTGCAGTGATTTTGGAGCCCAAAAAAAATAGTCTGTCACTGTTTCCATTGTGTCCCCATCAATTTGCTATAAGGTGATAAGACTGTGATGCCATGATCTTTGGCATTTTTTGAATGTTGAGTTTTAATCCAACTTTTTCACTCTCCTCTTTCACTTTCATCAAGAGACTGTTTAATTCCTCTTCACTTTTTGCCCTAAGGATAATGTCATCTGCGTATCTGGTAATGTCATCTGGTTATTGATATTTCTCCCAGAAATCTTGATTCCAGCTTGTGCTTCCTCCAGCCCTGCATTTCTCATGATGTACTCTACATATAAGGTAATAAGCAATGTGACAATATACAGCCTTGATGTACTCCTTTTCCTATTTGGAACCAGTCCATTGTTTCATGTCCAGTTCTAACTGTTGCTTCTTGACCTGCATGCAGATTTCTCATGAGGCAGGTAAGGTGGTCTGGTATTCCCATCTCTTGAAGAATTTTTCACAGTTTCTTGTGATCCACACAGTCAAAGGCTTTAGCGTGGTCAATGAAGCGGATGTTTTTCTAGAATTCTCTAGCTTTTTCTATGATCCAGTGGACTACCAGGCTCCTCTGTCCTTGGGATTTCAAGGCAAGAATAATGGAATGGGGTGCCATTTCCTTCTCCAGGAAATACTGGCTCCAGACATTGCCAAATGTCTCCTATGGGCAAAACTGTCCTTGGTTGAGAATGTTTGAATTAGCTGAGCAGTTAACGCCCAGTTTACAGGCTCCCAAGTTTCTAACTATATTGATCATTCCATTGAGTTGTTGGGTGAATCCAATTGCATTACTAATATGAGCCAGCCTCGGTTTTATTCATTCTACAGTTCATGTCATGTTATGACAATTTCTTTCTGTTTCTCTCTTCATGAACAAAAAACCAGTTAGGTTTTATCCTGTTTCCAATGATGGTATAGAGAGTGTCTTTTTTTCCTAAAAACTGGAATCATACTGAGTTTCTAAAACAACAGCAACAGACAATCACTATTAAAAACAAGGACTGTTAGAACTGGAGATAACTTTGATCAGAATGTTCACACTTAAGATTCCTTACAGTTACCATTCTGAAAAGGATGCTGGTGTGTTTTATTCCAAAAACATGTCCTCTATGTTCATAGCTAGAAAGAATAGCAAGAAGAATGGCCCCTCCACAGCCTATCCAGCAGTTCTAGTTCTTCTCTTTGTAGAATATGTACAAGACAAGAACCTCTTCCAGGACATCTTGTACTTTAAAGGGCAAAGACAAAGAAATGGGGAAGCTCTCACCATCCTCAAGGGCTCCAGCCAGTCTGGATGGTTCAATTCAAGAGAAAAAAATCCTTTTACAGCATAATCTCAGAGTGGGGGTTTTTGTGGTTGTTCAGTTGCCCAGTCATGTCCGATCCTTTGTGACCCCATGAATTGCACCACACCAGGCTTCCCTGTACTTCACTATCTCCCAGAGTTTGCTCAGATTCATGCTCATTGAGTCGTTGATGCTACCCAACCATTTCATTCTCTGTTACCCCCTTCTCTTCCTGCCCTCAATCTTTCCCAGCAATGGGGGTGGGGAGTTAAACTTCACATCTTATAGGTGATCCATCCAGAAATCAAAAACTACTTATTGTGCATCAGTGACAGAGCCAGTATTATGCCAAGCAGAACATAATCTTCAGAAAAGTCAAAGGTCAGGAGGGGAATAATTAGAAAGAACTAGAAAAAAATTAAGTCCTAAACAGAAGGACTAAATGAAAGAATTAACTGAAAGCACAAGAGTTTGAAAGGTTGTTCATTCACTCATTTACTCAAAAAATATTATCAATTACATTGAATAAGCCACACCCTCCACTAGGTGTGCAAATACCGTACCACAGCCTCTGCTCATTAAAATGTATATAAACCTATAACTACAAACTGGTCTACTTGTGATGAAGAAAAGGAACAGGGTTCAATAACAAAGACTGATGACAGGCAGGGTAGCTACTGAGGGAGTGGAAAGGAAGGCTTCTCCAAGGTGCCAAAGAAGAGGATGAAGAGCAGTCCAGCTGAGCGTATCGCCTGTGTGGGGATGTTGAAGCAGGAAGGAGCTTAAAGGAGGCGAAGCAAGGGGAGCCTGTGGGGACCCAGGCCAGAGCACCCCAGGAAGAGTTCCTTAGGAAGGTGACGTGTGTGTTAGTCATTCAGTCATGTCCGATCTTTGTGACCCCATGGACTGTAGTCTGCCGGGTGGCTCTGTCCATGGGATTTCCCAGGCAAGAAGACTGGAATTGGTTGTCATTTCCTTCTCCATTCGGAAGGCCGAAAGTGAAAGCCACGCAGTCATGTCCGACTCTTTGCGACCCCACGGACTATACAGTCCATGGAATTCTCCAGGCCAGAATACTGGAGTGGGTAGCCTTTCCCTTCTCCAGGAGATCTTCCCAACCCAGGGATCAAACCCAGGTCTCCCGCATTGCAGGTGGATTCCTAACCAGCTGAGCCATGAGAGAAGCCCAAGAATACTGGAGTGGGTAGCATATCCCTTCTCCAGGGAAACTTCTGAACCTAGGAATCAAACTGGAGTCTCCTGCACTGCAGGTGGATTCTTTATCAACTGAGCTACCAGCCTCTGGGAATGGTCCCTTTCCAGTCATCCTTTCCTGGTGACTCAGATGGTGGAGAATCTGCCTGCAATGCAGGAGACCCTGATTCAGTCCCTGGGTTCAGAACATCCCCTGGAGATGGAAATGGCAACCTAGAATTCCATGGACAGAGAAGCCTGGCAGACTACAATCCATAGGGTTGCAAAGAGTTGGACACAACTGAGAGATTGACACTTTCACTTCCACTTTAGGATGTGATAATGTTAAAAGTCTCCAGCAACATGAGTTGCAAATTAAGTGGAAGAGAGAAAAGGAACATCAGAAAATGAGCAATTTGGCTCATCTCACATGCTAGCAAAGTAATGCTCAAAATTATCCAAGCCAGGCTTCAACAGTATGTGAACTGTGAACTTCCAGATGTTCAAGCTGGATTTAGAAAAGGCAGAGGAACCAGAGATCAAATTGCCAACATCTGTTGGATCATCAAAAAAGCAAGAGAATTTCAGAAAAACATCTACTTCTGCTTTATTGACTATGCCAAAGCCTTTGACTGTGTGGATCACAATAAACTGTGGCAAATTCTGAAAGGGATGGGAATACCAGGCCACCTGAACTGCCTCTTGAGAAATCTGCATGCAGGTCAAGAAACAACAGTTAGAACCGGACATGGAACAATAGACTGGTTCCAAATTGGGAAAGGAGTATGTCAAGTCTGTATATTGTCACCCTGCTTATTTAACTTATATACAGAGTACATTATGAGAAATGCTGGACTGGATGAAGCACAAGCTGGAATCAAGATTGCTGGGAGAAATATCAATAACCACAGATATGCAGATGACACCACCCTTATGGCAGAAAGTGAAGAAGAACTAAAGAGCCTCTTGATGAAAGTGAAAGAGGAGAGTGGAAAACCTGGCTTAAAACTCAACATTCAGAAAACTAAGAATTCAGATGGCATCTGGTCCCATCACTTCATGGCAAATAGATGAGGAAACAGTGGAAACAGTGACAGACTTTATTTTGGGGGGCTCCAAAATCGCTACAAATGGTGATTGCAGCCATGAAATTAAACGACGCTTACTCCTTGGAAGAAAAGTTATAAGCAGCCTAGACAGCACATTAAAAAGCAGACATTACTTTGTCCACGAAGTTCCATCTAGTCAAGGCTATGGTTTTTCCAGTGGTCATGTATGGATGTGAGAGTTGGACTATAAAGAAAGCTGAGCACTGAAGAACTGATGCTTTTGAACCGTGATGTTGGGGAAGACTCTTGAGAGTCCCTTGGACTGCAAGGTGATACAACCAGTCCTGAATATTCATTGGAAGGACTGATGCTGAAGCTGAAATTCCAATAGTTTGGCCACCTGATGATAAGAACTGACTCATTTGAAAAGACCCTGATGCTGGGAAAGATTGAAGGAGGGAGAAGAAGGGAACGACAGAAGATTAGATGGTTGGATGGCATCACCGACTCAATGGACATGAGTTTGAGTAAACTCTGGGAATTGGTGATGGACAAGGAGGCCTGGTGTGCTGCAGTCCATGGGGTCGAAAAGACACAACTGAATGACTGAGCTGAGCTGAACTGAACTGAATCATAAAAATGTAAGATGGGAACAACCTGAACATGAACTCCACATTGGTCACCTAACCACGTGAAAGGTGCAGGCTCTCTAGAGCCTTCAACTGAGTCCTGCTGAGTCCTTCCTGAGGAAGACTCGGGATGCTCAGTGCCTACAGGGCAGTGGTTCTTAAACTTCAGCTGCATGAAAGTCACCAGAAGAGCTTGCTAAAACAGACTGCTGTGCCCCACCGTGGAGTTACTGATTCCGTCGGTCAGAGTGGGGTCCAAGAATTGCGCTTCTAACAAGCTCCCAGATGATGCTGATGCTGCTGGTCCAGACTTTGAGAATCTCAGGTTTAGAATATTTGGGGACCTACATTTCAATGCACTCAGAATCCCAACCTCAATGAGGGAACAGGTAAGCAATACTGTAGGAGGAGATTGATGAAAACTCAGTTTTCTGTCTGGCATGGGCAAGTATGGAAGAGCATCTCGGGTGTCCCAGGTGATGCCATGTGTTACCTTGTTTCATCGATACATGACACAGTGCATGGGAGGCATCATTATCCGTGTTTTACACCTGAGGGCAAGAGGCTGGGACAGGTTATGGGAATCTCCCAAGATGACATGACTCTAAAGTGCCAGGGCCATGTTTCAAACCTGTTCTTCAGAGCAGTGCTCTTGATCTTGCCACTACACTTTGTAGCCTCCCAAGCACACGTCTCCTCCTCCAGGCTCCCCTGGAGAGGAAAGATGCTTCTCTGGCTCCAGACCCACCACGCCACTGCAAAGCCATCTGAGGCTTACCCCGTGCAGACAGTGATGGATACAGACAGTTGTCTCCTGGGCTTCCCCTGTGGCTCAGATGGTAAAGAATCTGCACGCAGTGTGGGAGACCCAGGTTCATCCTGGGTTGGGAAGATCCCCTGGAGAAGGGACTGGCAACCCAGCCCAGTATTCTTGCCTGGAGAATCCCATGGACAGAGGAGCCTGGCAGGCTACAGTCCATGGGGTCACCGAGTCGGACACAACTGAGAGACTAACACTTTCTTTCTCTCGTCTCTTGAGGGCTGCTAGGGACCTAAACTTGTTATTAAGTTCTTCTCTTTCTTTAGGAGAAGGAATAAGCTCTATTAAGCCCCCACAAATGCACTGCCCAAAGTATGTTACAGGGCTCCCCAGGTAGCGCTATTGGTAAAGAATCTGCCTGACCATGCAGGAGATGTCAGAGACATGGGTTTGATCCCTGGGTTGGAAAGATCCCCTGGAGTAGGAAATGGTAACCCAGCCCAGTATTCTTGCCTGGAGAATCCCATGGACAGAGGAGCCTGGTGGGCTGCTGTCCGTGGGGTGGCAGAGTCGCGCACGACTGAGTCCGTGCGGGGTAGGGGGGAGCATGTTACATACATTATCTCTTTTGAAATCAGCAGAAGTGGTTTTCAGTCTGTGGGATGCAGTTAAGTATTTTAAAACACAGGCTGAGGACTGAGATGGTTCTGGGCTTAACTTCCCTTCTGTTACTTATTAGTTATATGACTGGCCAAATTAATTGACTCAAGATCAGGTGTTCTTCTTTTGAGAAAGTAGTAATTACAACAGTATTTGCCTCAAAGGGTTGTGAGAAATTCATGACTCACATGAATGATTGCTAATCTGTTACCCATTTTTTTTTTTTCAAAATATAGCTATTTTAGAGGTATTTTAATTATTGATGTGCCAGACAGACAGCTTCTTCTTGACATTTTTTTTTCCTTTTGGCCATGCTGTGTGGCATGCAGAATCTTAGTTCCCTGATCAGGGATCAAACCCGTGCCCCCTGCAATGGAAGCACAGTGTCTTAGCCCCTGGACTGCCTGGAAATTCCCTTTTGACATGTCTTGAGTTTAAGAACATTTGGTTGGTGGATCCAGGAAATATGAATGATGGCATCTTGATTTGAGTCTCTCCCACATCTCAACTAGGAAATACATCTCCAGAGACTCTTAGAGACAAAATTGGAAAAATATGAATGATTTTTTGATTAGACATTTTGGGTACATAAAAAATTAAATAAGCATACCCAATGGGTACTGATTAATGGAGTGATATTAACTTGAGTGGGCATCTCTGGAGGCTCTGTGGTAAAGAATCCGCCAGCCAATGCAGAGGACATAAGAGACTCGGGTTCTACCCTGGGTCAAGAAGATCCCCTGGAGGAGGAAATGGCAACCCACTCCACTATTCTTGCCTGGAAAATCCCATGGACAGAGAAGCCTGGTGGGCTACAGTCCATGGGCTTGAAAAAGAGTCAGACACAGCTGAGCAACTAAACAACAACAACAAATTAATTTGGGTGGGGTTTTGAGGTCAAGGGTTCTGATGATCCCACTATGACAAGTACTGGTCAGGTTATACGTGAGGTCAGGCTCAGTTCTTAATGACAAGTTAAAACCAAAATCTCTCAGAAAGCACTTGGTAGAGGTTGAGCAGGATGGGAATGGATGGAAAACTGGAGCATGTTAAAAAAGAGGCCTACAGCCACTGTGGGAAACCATATGCAAGTCTTTTTAAAAACTAAAAATGAAGTTACCATATAATCCAGCGATCACACTCCTGGGCACATATCCAGAGAAAACCATAATTCAAAAAGATACAGACACCCCAGTGTTCACAGTGGCACTGTTTACTATAGCCAAGAAATGGAAGCAACCTAGGTATCCATCAACAGATGAATGGATAAACAAGTTGTACATATATACGATGGAATATTACTCAGCCACAAGCAAAGTGAAATAATGCCATTTTGCAGCAACACGGATAGACCTAGAGATTATATACTAAGTGAAGTCAGAGAAAGACAAATATTATATCATGTCAGTTAAATGTGGAATCTACAAAATAATACATATGAATCTATATACAAAACCCGAAAAGACTCACAAACAGAAGAAATACATGGTAAGCAAAGGTGGAGGAGGGAACGATAAATTGAGAGTATGGGATTAACAAATGCACACTACCGTATGTAAAATAGATAAGCAAAGACTTACTGTATAGTGCAAGGAACTATATTCATTATCCTGTAATAAACTATAATGGAAAAAATAGAAAAAAGAATATAGATATATATGTATAATTGAATCATTTTGCTCTATACCTGAAACTAGCACAATATTGTAAATCAATTACAATTTTAAAATTAGAGGTAGTAGGGAGAAGATTAAGATACAATTTGATAGCCATCTTTGAATATCTCGAGAGCTTTCAGAAAGAAAAGAGGAATAGATTTACTCTGTTTGCTATAAAACCTCTAGAGCATTCTTTTTAAAATAGTAGTAGGCAACCCATTACCAGAAATCAATTGAACAAGTTAATCAACATTTTAAATAAATAAAATAGAACAAAATGGAAAATATCAGATGCAGGTAATCTAATAAGAGGTAATTGCTATTCCACAAAACTTTTGTTTTAGTTATATTTATATTCAAATTTGTGTGAGTCTAATATAAAATGTATCCTTATGTTTCGCCATAGTAAAAAAAAAAAAAAAAAAAAAGGTGTGAAAGCTCTAGAAGGGAAAACATGGACAAGTGGATGCAAGAAACAAGAAATCAGGTTTCAGTTTCTTCAAAGAAGCTGTTATAATAATCAGTTCAGTTCAGTCGCTCAGTCATGTCCGACTCTTTGCGACCCCATGGACTGCAGCACACCAGGCCTCCCTGTCCATCACCAGCTCCAGGAGCCTACTCAAACTCATGTCCATTGAGTCGGTGATGCCATCCAACCATCTCATTCTCTGTCATTACCTGCCTACATGGGTGATATCTCTAAACTTGCTTTAGAGGATCCCTTGGTCTCTCATTTGGCAAACAGTCTGGAATGTCAAGTTGACAGTCTCAAAAATAATGAGGATAATAATGGAAAAAGCAGTGAAATTCAAAAGAACATGGTTTAACAGCTTTGTCCCACTGAACCCTACAATTCCAAATTTGAGGGCCTTTTACAAGTGAGACAAACACAGGACTCCCCTGGTGGTCCAGTGGTTAAGACTCCGCCCTCCCAGTGCAGAGGGCCTCGGTTCGATCCCTGGTCAGGGAACTAGGTCCCACATGCCCCAACTAAGAGTTTGCACACCACGACTAAAAGATCCAGCATGCTACAAAGATGGAAGCTCCCATGTACTGCAACTAAGACCAGATTAAGCCAAATAAATAAATAAAAATATTTACAAAGGAAGAGAATTATCATATATATATATACATTATACATATATATATATATATGTATATATATATATATAAGAGTGGGACAAACAGACCCCACAGGATCTGCACAGAATTTGAGGAAGGGATTAATGAAGTTACAGTCTCACTTTGTAGAGTTTCCATGCCCAAACTGGGCTTGTACCAGGGAGAAGATTCCTCCTCATTCACCTGCACCCCAGCATTCAGAACTCAGTTTCAGGGACCCTAGAGGAGGAGTTGACTTTAGCTGCTGCCAACTGTTCTAACACAGACATAACCTCTCCACGCCCTATATCTTTCCTCTTGCAGCTCATGCTGTGAAGGGTGGCTCTCCTCCAGGAAGCTTGCCTGGCTTCCCCTTGACCTCCATGGCTGAGTCAGGCTCATCTTCCCTGGGGTCCCACGCCTCCTTGAACACTTCCCTTATAGCACTCATCACCATAAAAAGTAACTGCAAACGCTCATGGAGCGCCAACTGTTAATATGTGTTAAGCACATAGTTTGCAGAGATCATCTCATTTAACCCCTTCCCTCTACACTATGAGGGGCTTCCCGATGGCCCAGCGGGTGAAGAATCCACCTGCAATGCAGGACAGACTGGAGACACTAGTTCAATCCCTGGGTCGGGAAGATCCCCTAGAGGAGGAAATGGCAACCACTCCAGGATTCCTGCCTGGGAAATCCCATGGACAGAGGAGTCTGACAGGCTACAGTCCAGAGGGTCGCAAAGAGTCGGACACGACTGAATGAATAAGTGCATCTCTACCCTATGAAGTATTTGCCTTCCCATACCAAAGATGGGTAAACTGAGGCCTAGAAAGCTCAGATAACTTGCACAACATCACACAGTCAGTAGGTGCCCACTGGCCTAGAGAAGCCAGAGCTCCTAAATTGTAATTTTTCTGTCTATTGAGCTTTCTCCTCAAGTTGGGTTATCAAGTCTCTGAGGGAAGGATCAGGTCTTATTCACCCTCACGTCTCCAAGCCCAGCCTGCTGTGTCTGGTAAGCTGTAGGCAGTATTATAACTGGGTCAGCCCATATTATAGTCAAACAGGCCCTTGGACAGCAAGGAGATCAAACCAATCAATCTAAAGAAAATCAACCCCGAATATTCATTGGACAGAATGATGCTGAAGCTGAAGCTCCAATACTTTGGCCACCTGATGCGAAGAGCTGACTCACTGATAAAGACCTTGATGCTGGGAAAGATTGAGGGCAGGAAGAGAAGGGGACTACAGAGGATGTTCCCCTTGGATGGCTGGATGGTTGGATGGCATCACCGACTTAATGGACATGAGTTTGAGCGAGCTCCGGGAGATGGTGATGGACAGGGAAGCCTGGCATGCTGCAGTCCATGGGGTTGCAAAGAGTGGGACATGACTTAGCAACTTAACCAGAACAAGCCTGGATGCAAATCATGGTCTGCCAAGAATCTGCCACTGAGAATCAAGAGTCTAGGTTCTAGTAACTTGCTCCAGAGTTGAGGACAGAGGTTAGGAATTCCAGCAAGAGAGAACAGAGCTGGGCTCAAGCCCTGGCTCCACGACTTCCCAGATGTGACTTGGCAAGTTACTGAACTTGTCTAAACTCCTGCTCTCCATCTGTCAAGTCAGGGAAACAATAGTGCCTACCTCACAGGATTGTTTTGAGATGCCTGACATAAAGTTCTTAGTGAGACACATAATATGGGAAAGGCACTCCACAAATACTAACTCTTTGTAAAGTTAATTAATTAAGTGAGTAATTTGGCTGCACTGTGTCTTAGTTGTGGGACGTGGGATCTTTGTTGTGGCACGCAGGGTCTTTCGTTGCAGGGCACAGACTCTGTTTGTAGTCTTTGGGTTTAGTAGTTGAGGTATGTGGGCTTAGTTGCCCCAAGGCATATGGGATCTTTGTTCCCCAACCAGCGATCAAATCCATGTTCCCTGCACTGCAAGGAGGAGATTGTTAACCACTGGACCATCAAGGAAGTTCCAACTCTTTTTATTATTAATATACTGCATTTTATAATGCCATTTGAACTGGAGTAAATAAATTTTGGTTAACTATTGGAATAAGTATTGCAAATTTTAGACACAGCTTTTATTCAGGAGATCAGAACTTGGGAAAAACATGTAAATAATTTCAGGGAAATTTCTTGTATTATTATTCATTTATTTGGCTGCGCCAGGTCTTAGTTGTGACCTGCAGGATCTTGATTGTTCATTGCAGTGTGCCGTATCTTTTAGGTGTAGCTTGTGGGATCTAGTTCTCTGGCCAGGGATTGAACCCAGGTCCCCTGCACTGGGAGCAGGGAGTCCCAAGTACTGGACCACCAGGGAAGTCCTGGGGGAAATTCCTTTTAAAGAATTACTCCAAGAAGAATTTGGGCTTTCTTGTATTTACACAACACTGAAAGAGTTTCCAGAAAAGGAAGGAAAAAAAAATCCATGAGAAGGTTGGGGAAGAGGAATCAGGGCTACCATGTCCAGTTATATAAGCTGCTCACTGCACAAGCATGCCTGGCTGAGGGTGTGTATGAGAGAGAGGCGTGGAGCCAGAATCTAGCTTGCCCTCTCCTCATGAAACTGGGAGCACAGTCTCGGCTTTTCATCCACTTGGACAGAATGCTTTTTTCTATTTTGTTCTAAGGCACTCTTTGGGCCTGTGATGGCTCTAGCTTTATACCTTTGTGATTGATCCCATTTGTCCTTTTCTTTCAGACTTGCTTCCCTGGTGGCTCAGATGGTAAAGCATCTGCCTGCAACGCAAGAGACCTGGGTTCGATTCCTGGGTTGGGAAGATCCCCTGGAGGAGGGCATGTCAACCCACTCCAGTATTCTTGCCTGGAAAATTCCATGGACAGAGGAGCCTGGTGGGCTACAGTCCATGGGGTCACGAAGAGTCAGACACAACTGAGCGACTAAGCACCAGTACAGATGAACAGAACAGGGGAGAAGAAACAGAATGGAGCGCAGGGAAGGAAAACATACTTGAAAGTGACGAGGGAAGTGAAGGAAGACAGGAACAAAGGAAAGCAGGGGAATGAGGGCAACTTTCTTAAATGCTGGTCATTTGTCAGGCACTGTTCCATGTGCTTTAGATGTGCTGACTCACTGGGTCCCAGTTACACTCCTACACGACAAGGAGAACCACTGGAGGTGGAGGCTGCAGGTGAGCATGTGAGGTTAACCCATACATGCATCTGCCCAGGACAGAAACTGCTGGCCACGCTCCTTAGTCTATGAAAATGCTCAGAATCTGGACTCTCTCTTTTGAGTCTGCGGTGGAAATGGCTTTTAGAGCCAGAAGGAAAATGTTCTTTTTAAAGGAGACAAGTCTGAGCTCTCAGGTGCCTGACTGGCCAACCACCAGGGCTACATAATGGACTTCTATTTTTGATCAACAGCAGTCCTTTGGCAGGCAGAAGCAAAGGACCCCTGACAGGTTACAAGTCCCAACTTGTAACATGGTCCCAAAGTTCGACCATGAACTTTCCATATGGTTCTTCTCAGACCAGGTTCTGCACACACCAGCTCCTTCTCTATTTTCTTAAGAACCTGTGAGTGCATGCTAGGTCGCTTCAGTCATATCCAACTCTTTGCAACCCTATGGTCTATAGCCCACCAGGCTCCTCTGTCCATGGGATTCTTCAGGCAGGAATACTGGAGTGGGTTGTCATGTTCTTCTCCAGGGGAGCTTCCTGAACTAGGGACTGAACCCCCCCATCTCCTGAGGCTCCCACATTGCAGGCAGATTCTTTACTACTGAGCCACCTGGAAGAACCTGAAGTTCCATATGATATTTACTGTTAAACAGGGACCTGAAAGCAGCTCCAGTGTCCACTCATCCTGGTGGTCTTTAAAAGAAACCCTTCGAGGGTGTGGAGAGTAGGAACCCTCCTACACTGTTGGTGGAAATGTAAATCAGTACAAGCACTATGGAGAGCAGTATGGAGGTCCCTTAAAAAACTAAAAACAGAGCTGAACTTAAAATCCAGCAATCCCACTCCTAGGTATACACCCAGAGAAACTGCAGTTAGAAAAGATACACGCACCCCAGTGTTCACTGTAGCACTACTTACAATAGCCAAGACCTAAGGCTTGGCTTAGGTCAAGACCTAAGACCTTAGGAAGCAACCTAAGCGACCGTCAACAGATAGAGAAGATGTGGTATATGTACAGTGGAATATTACTCAGCCTTAAAAAAGAACAAAATAATGTCATTTGGGGCAACATGGGTAGATCTAGAGATTATCATACTAAGTGAAATAAGTCAGACAAAGACCAAAACTGCTTATGTGTGGAATCTAAAAAAATAGTACAAATGAAGTTATTTATAAAATAGAAATAGACACACAGACATGGAAAACAAATTTGTGGTTACCAAAGGGGAAAGGGGGAAAAGGAATAAATTAGAAGTTTGGGATTATACACACCATTGTATATAAGACAGGTAACCAACAAAGGCCAACTGTATAGCACAGGGAATTCAATATCTTGTAATAACCTATAAGGGAAAAGAATTTGAAAAATTATATAATAAATAAGAGAGGGGGAAAGAGCAAGTGAGAGAGCGCTGAATCACTGTGATGTACACCTGAAACCAACACAGCATTGTAAGTCACCTATATTTCAATTAAAACACTTGTAAATAGATACAAGAAAATTTTCTAGTGCCCCCTCCAAAAAAAACCCCTCTGAAAAGAGGGTGAAAATAAACCTTGCTACTAGGTGGTCAGTAATCTTGCCTATTCTGGATTTGGGGCTGTAAAGGTGATGGGGGGATGAGAATTAAGCAGAGACAAGAGCATATACATATACAGATTTGATGTTAAAACAACCACACATGTGACATGATGATGAATGCCTGCATCTAGCTATTCTATAAGGAAGGTGTTTCAACTGACAGCCCGAGACAGCAAAACCACTCCTGAACATCTGTTTCCCCCATTTTGCCAAAGAGCATTCTTTTCTAATCCTTTTTTTTATAATTTGACCTGTTCCATTTTTCTGGCAGAGGGCCCTGGCACGGCAACCACTGGCTTTTCTGTCTGTATTCCAACTCCAGATGGGAACAGGAAAGAGGCAGCAAGAGGGGAAAGGGAGAGGAAAAGACAGAGGGGAACTGAGGCAGACATGGGGGAGAGGGTATACAGAGATCCAGACACGGGGAGAAAGGAGAAAAGGGGAGGGACACCCAGGAGAGAGAGAGCCCACAAGTCCCAGCAGGCCACTTTAATGTGCCCACCCCGGGGCACGACTGATTTGAAAGAAACCCAGACCGACAGGACATAGTCCAGAAAGATCATCCAGTACAAATGTGACCCAGAAACCCGTAAGCACAGCATTCTCGAACAGATCAAGCTGGTTATTTAACACTCTTTAGAGTCGGTAAGTCTTTTAACAATTGATGAAATATCATCGTTTCTAAGTGGTTTGTGTTTAACATTCAGGAATAATTGGACACAGTCCTATATTTTTCTAGTAAAACATCTCTTTGGCAAGGAAAATGCCCTTTCCATTGTCGTGTGTGTGTGTGTGTGTGTGTGTGTGTGTGTAAAAAAGAGACTCTGGTTCGAGCCCTGGGTCAGGAAGATCCCCTGGAGGAGGGCATAGCAACCCATTTCACTATTCTTGCCTGGAGAATCCCATGGACAGAGGAGCCTGGCAGGTTACAGTCCACGGGGTCACAAAAAGTCAGACACAAATGAAGTGACTTAGCACATCACAGATAACCATTTACCCCCCCAGAAGTGAGTCTCATTTTCTCCTGCCTACTCCATTCTCTATCCCAAGGAAAACGGCCTGAAATAAAACCTCGCCTCCTGGGCAGTGAGCAGTATCACTTCGCCGACAAACACCAGGGGAACTGGGGTGAGTTTTACACCCAGGGCGGAGTCCACCTGCCCTCAGTTACACTTTCTGACGTTCCCCCGCAAGCTGCCCCTGCCCTGCCCTGAGCTGTGCGGCCGCCAAGGTCTGGTTTCGTTAGAAATGGCGGCCGCACATCCGGGAACCGGAAGAGCTTTCCTGTCCCAGGGGCTCCGCGCTGCTGAAACACAGAGTAGGAAGTGCGGGAACTGAATGATGGAAGCTAGGAAGAGTTTTTCTGACTGCCGTTTCAGATTCCATTATGGAAAATTCCTTTGGAATAAATCATTATTTGGTGGTCTAAAGGAAAAAAAAAAAAAAATATATATATATATATATATATATACACACACACACACACACACACACGCATATGGCTTTGCGCACCTACTATTCATTCATTTATTCAACAAGAACGTATCCTACAGGCATCAACTGTGCAATCAGGCCCTGCGCTAGTTACTTTTACATCATTTATAGCAACCAAATCCTCCTGCATGCATGCTCCTTTGTGTCTGACTCTTCGCGATGCTGTGAACTCTATACCGCCAAGTCCCTCTGTCGATGGAGCTTTCCAGGCAAGACTATTGCGTGGGTTGCCATTTCCTTCTCCAATCCCCCTGGGAGGAGGGCAACTTCTGTATTCTCTTCTCCAAGAAACAGAGACTTGCTTCTGGAGCCAGAGATTCTATTTCGAGTGGAAGTTTTGCCTCTAGCTGTGTGACGTTGGGCAGATAACTTAATCCCTCTGAGCCTCTGTTTCCTCCTCCATGAGGTGAAGATAATTCCTTCTGCCTCACTGAGTTCTTCTGCATTTGAAACGAGCTGATAAACTCAAGGAGATCAATCATGCAAGAGGCTGAGTGCCCAGATTTAGGAAACTGTAACAATGGTGAGCTACTCTGTGATTGTTTTGCCGGAGCCAGGAGGCCAGACCGCGCCTTGCGGTAGGGTGAGGTTTCCTGTGAAGAGAATTGAATTTTCCACAGTCAATCATCCTGAGAAAAGTTAAACTGGAGTGAAAGCTCCCTCCCTCTCAGAAGCCGCGACCGGGGGAAGAGGAAGGCAGGACAGATGGGCTTCGAAGGGTGCAGAGATGTGGGGTAGAATCAAGGGGTGGAGTGAAGGGCCCTGGCCATTTAAAGACCCACTCAGAGCCGGGCATGTGGCCAACCTGATCCTAGCCCCTAGATGAGTGGGGACTTGTGTAGTGCCTAGAAAGCCCTGGGCCAACTCAGCAGCATTTGAAGAGCGGTGCCCTCAGCCCTTTGGCCAGCCCAAGGCAGGCCACTGGGAAGCAGTTAGGCTCGGGGCAGGCGAACACCAGGCCCTGGGTTCTGTCATGAGTAGAGGCGGCAGCAGCGATGGCTGTGTCGTGGGGTCACTGGTTTCTGGAGAAAGAGCTTGTGAGCAGTTACCAAGGTGTCCACTGGCCTCAATAAGGTGTATCTGGATTCCAGCTCCCTTGGCAAAAGACTAGAGCAATCAGAACTGACTCTGTGGATGTGAACAAGCACAGCACCCCTGAGAATTATTGGGCCTAAAATTAGAGGGTAGCCTTAGAAAAAGACTTAATTTGTTAGTAATGTGTGCTTAGCTGCTCAGTCGTGCCCAACTCTTTACAACCCTTTGGCCTATAGCCCGCCAGGCTCTTCTGTCCATGGGATTCTCCAGGCAAGAATACTGGAGTGGGCTGCCATTCCCTTCTCCAGGGGATCTTCCTGACCCAGGGATTGAACCCAGGTCTCCTGCACTACAGGCAGATTCTTTACCCACTGAGCCATCAGGGAAGCCCAATTTGTTAGTAACATGCACAGGAAAATCCTTGGAATTGTTATTGGGCTATCAATGTGGGCGGCATGATTTAAACTCCAAGCTGGGAAGCTGGGTAGACTGTTTACACCCCTACAGAGCCCAGCACAGGGTAAGTGAATGATAATAAAGGTCTGGGACCATTCTCCTTATTTCTCCCCACATGATGAGAGGGAAGAAACTTTGATCGCAGGGACAGATCTGCAACCTCTTGCTGCATCCTCTTAACACAAGGTGCAGAAGAGGAGATGAGTGGCCATATTATTTAATTTATATGTCAAAGACCAGGTCTTTCAGAAGATTTGACCATGCCTGTAGGGGTCAGGGCATTCGCCCAGGGACATGAAACATAGTAAACATTTAATGATGGTTAGGGCATTCAGAAGACTCTTGAGTCCCTTGGACTGCAAAGGAAATCAAACCAATCAATATTAAAGGAAATCAACCCTGAATATTCATCAGAAGGACTGATTTTCAAGCTGAAGCACTAATACTTTGGCCACCTGATGCAAAGAGGCAACTCATTGGAAAAGACTGATTCTGGGAAAGACTGAGGGCAGGAGGAGAAGGGGGCAACAGAGGATGAGATGGTTGGATGGCATCACTGACTCGACGGCCATGAGTTTGAGCAAGCTCCGGGAGATAGTGAAGGACAGGGAAGCCTTGTATGCTGCAGTCCCTGGGTTCACAAATAGGTGGACACGATTGAGTGACTGAACAACGACAACATTCAAGTGTTCCTTCTAAAACCCATTTGCTCCTCATCACTATGGTCTGCAGCTGGTACTATTATTATCCCCATCATATCAGAGAGTCCCAACAGGAAATGGGTGATATGCTCTGAAAAAAGCAGTTGAAGGGCCTGCTGGTGAGAGTGTGATGGGCAGGGAGAAGGGAAAACAGGTGATGGGGGAGCAACCGGGGGCGAGCCAGATGGGGCGTGGCTGCCATCCCTCATTCAGAAGGGGAGGTTCCAGAATCCAGCAGGATTGGATGCTGCAGGAGAATGAGCAGTGGCCTAGACTGATCCAGCCATGTTATCCCATGGCCGCATGGGAAGGGACTAAGTACCTTGACATCCCTTGGTTTCCACCCTCCCACATCCTGGTGGTACCTTTCACTGGCCAAAAAGGAAGCCGGGGTGTCCATCCAGAAAGGTAAGTTTTCCAGGGCACTGAGCAGGGTGGTGAAGGATGGTAAATGGGTCTGGAAGAGCATCAGAAGAGAGCTGACACATGAGTTTATAGATTAGGAAACAGAGATATAGATGACGTAACCTGCCCAAGGTCACAGAGCAAATAAGAGGTGGGATCAAACTGAAGCCCACACAGTATGACTCTGAATCCATGCTCTCAACCACTAAGACATGCATCCTAGAACTGATTGAAAAGATGACTGGTTATCCAGCACCTTTTCCCCCCTGCATCCGACTCAGTCATCCTTCCAGTAATAGACTCCACTTACTCCCACCCAGATTTTCCAGCCTTCTTGGAGCAAGGTATGGCCATCTAACTAGAGTTCAGGTCAAAGGAATGCAAATGAAACAATGTGAGCAGCTTTTAGATTACGCCCTCCACTTTTCCTATCTCTTTCCTATAGATGGGAATGTGGGATGTGATGGTGTGATCTGAAGCAGCCACCTTAGCCCACAGCATGGAAACTCCATTTGAGGTTATCAGAGGATGACGAAGCCACCATATCAGCGCTGAACTGCTTATGCTCCAAGTGAAAGACAATTTAATGTGTTTCTTGTTTCACTCACTGTTACTTTAGCCTTGGTTGTAGCAGCTGAACCAGTAACTTAAATAATACAAAGACCAGGATGTAGCTCAGTCACTATGGTTAAAGCCATAAGAGACGTGGCTGGCAGAGATGGTTAGTGATCACCAATGCAAGTGCGCTCCTCTTCTTTCTGTCTGTTACTAGACTACATTTCCCAGCCTCCTTCCATCTGGGTGAGGCTATGGCACTAGCTCCCACCTCTGGAATTGGAGGGAAGGTGAGTGTGTTACCCCCAGGCTGAGACAACCATCGGTGAGCTTACCTTTGTCCCGCTCACCTTATTCAGTTGTCTGCCAAATGTATATAAAGCATCCAGGGAAGGAATCTGATGCTCTAGAGTAGGATGGATGAAAACAGGAAAGGAGCCTGGGGTTCTCCATGACTACATGGATCAGAGCCCCCCGACAACTCAACACTTGACTACAATACAGGCAACAAACAGCACCTTTATGGTGTTAAGTCACTGCATCTGAGCTTGTTTGTTACAGCAGCAGTTCATCTATCTATCCTGACTATTTTCATATGTCCCAGTTGCTGCACTCTGACAGACGTAAGGACTATTATCCAGCAGTGCCGTCTCATCATGTTTTAGGAGGGCAAGGGGGTGGGCTGGCAAACATTCACTGTTTTAAAGAAGTTACATAACTGTTACCAATTATTGTAATAAAGCCCCTACATCCTGCTTGAATAAGGAAGGCAAGAATAGCACAAGAAAACCCTTTCTCATGGTACACTGGCCCTGGGGGCACTGGCCCTGGTCTCTCAAGAATGCTATTCCCATGAACATTCCTTTGGGGACTTAGGAAAGTTCACAGGGTCTGAGCAAAAAAGAGCATCAACTGAACACACTGAGGCATTTCAGAGGGTCAAGAAACCCCAAAGGGCAGAAAATTAGGAAAAGTTAAGGAAACAGTGACCCATCCATGTCCATGTGCTTTTCAGTGGTGAGGGAGTGGACTGTCTTCCATTCTTCCTAATGCCCAAATTTTCTAAAGTAAGCATGTACTACTTTTATACTAAAAAGTGGTTTTAAATTTTCAATTTTTAAGAAACAAAATAAACCGATTAAGCCTAAGGAATGAACAGATGAGAGAGACACAGGTCGAAGGATACAAGTGCCCCAGGGCATTGGTATGACAAACAGACAGTTCCATCTTAGGAATATACAACTATGAAAACACAAAGCATCTCAGAGGTGACCCTCATTCACTCATTCAATAAGCATTTCCTGTACCAGGTACTGGGCTGGCTGCTAGATCTGCAAAGAAGAATGAAGTGGCCACAACCTCATACAGTAGCTGACAACCCTGGCTACACACCAGAATCACTTGGGATTCAGTTTTTAAAACATACAGTGATAAAATACAGATGCTTAGGTCCACACACCAGGGATTCTAATGTAATTGGTCAGGGTTACAACTTGGTCTTAGGACTTCTAAATAGTTCCCCTGATTCTAATGAGCAGGGTGGAGAATCCCTAGGAGCACGTGACACATGAACTGAGTGTTGAAGGAAGAGTAGGAGCAAGCCAGGAGAGGGAGAAGGGGAGGTATTATGTAGCCAGAGCTGCATTTAGACTGTCCTGTTGCCCAATGTAAACAGAAGGTTATGGTGAGTGGGGATGATGCAAATGATGGACGTTACCCCATGGGTAACCGAATGTCTATCTTCCAGGTAGGAAGTTGATAAAGGTTATGAGACAGGGGCAGACATGATCACATCTGGGTTCATTCCAACTCTCCATGCATTCTCTCTTACCCTCTCCGATGGCCATTATTTCTACCTACATACAGGGCTATAGAAGGACTATGGAGAGACGATGAGGATTTTGCCTCTAGAAAATGGTACCATCACAAAAGAGAGGGCATATTTCTGGACTCTCCATCAGAAGACACCTTCACCACAGCATTCATCTCGAGTTAGACTCCTATTTTCACTGCCTTTTCAAAAATTCCTTTTTGTTTTGTAGAGGGAAACAAAAGTTTATTTTACTCACAGGCCTGAGAAATAGGAAGTGTGACGCATGTCTGGGGGGGCACAAGAGATGCCTCAGGGTGGTCAGAGGGCAGAAAGTAGGAGTGTAGGGGAACAAAAACCCCTTTTTGGTTACTTAAATTCATTATGTGATCTTGCTGCAACACTGAGAATAAATGCCCCAAAGCGCTAGTCATGGCTTATTTGGAGACTGATATGAAATTTGGAGTTGAAGCAGTCTACCTATTGCATCACAAGAAAGTAGTGGGACTGTCACTGAAGACCCTGGATGGAACACCATTCCACATGTAGCTCCAAAACAAATCACTAAATAATTCAAATGACCTGATCACCATTTCTGAGCATCTGTTTGAAGAATAAGCAAATTACAGAGGAATTTCTAGAAATAAAAATGGTTTCAGTTAATAGGTTGGGACAATTGGTGAGAGCTAGTCCATCCTTCATGCACTGGGAATGTGTCTTTTAACTGAATAATAATAATAATAAATTAACAGCCATAAGCACTTCCTGAATATCTGCACATACAACATGTGGGGCTAGGACTTTACACACACCATTGACCACAGTCATGCAAGGTCTGCAATTAGGTTGAGAGGCTCAGAGCAGTTTTGTCATCTGCCCAAGGTCACAGGTCAGTGCAGTGACAGAATTCAAACTAAGTCTTCATGGCCTCCCTCCATCTCTTCTCCAGGTCCCTGAGATCCTGGCCAAGGGGTGAATCTGTGCTCTTTTGTGCTTCAGAAAGGATGGCTGCTTGACAAGCTCATCAACTGCTGTAGGGTAATCTTTCCTGCTGTGTGTCTAAGGAAAGCACCAAAAAGTATCACGATTCTTTCCAAGGAAAAAAATGCCAGCTCCCTCTTTGACCCGAATAGCATGGAAACAATGCAGTCTCATCCAATGAACTGCTCTGTCAGGAAGAGGAAGTCCCTTTGGAGACACCATGTACCCAAGCAGCATGGCACCCGGTGTAAACAATAAACACCCAACAGCCACACGCCTCCTTTGGCTTAAGATTTCAGGAGGCTCGAACTGGGTGATGCCTTAGAGGCTGCTTGGCACAACCCCTGCTTTTCAAAGATGAGAAAACAGACTGGTTAACAGATCTACTAAAGCAGGCGAGGGCTTCCCAGGTGGCTCAGTGGTAAAGAATCTCCCCATCAATGCAGGAGACGCAGAAGACACGGGTTCAATCCCTGGGTCGGGAAGATCGCCTGGAGTAGGAAATGGCACCCCACTCCAGTATTCTTGCCTGGAGAATCGCATGGACAGAGGAGCCTGGCGGGCTGCAGTCCATGGGATTGCAAGAGTCGGACACGACTGAGCACAAGCCTATACTAGGAAAAGCATAGCAGCCAGAAACTTGGTCTCAAACTCTGACTCTGTGTTTTATATTATTTTATATTCTCAATCATCTTGCATCCCAGAGCCCAGGAGGGAACCCTGGGATTCCTATAACACTCTCACCTCCTCATAAAAAACTGGGCTTTCCCCGCAGAGGAGCTGAAGGGGAAAAAATGCTGCTTTCTGAGTTTCTACTACTAATTTGAAGGGCTCCCCCTACTGATTAGCGCCTCAGCTGGGCGTCCAGTCTGTTAGTCCCAAAGGGAGAGATGAAAACAAATGAGGACCAATCACCTGGGCCTTTCAGGTACATAAATCATTCTGCAAATTCAAACCTTTAGGTGTTTATACAGGTGGTTTCTCAGAGCAAGGACTGCTCATTCTGCCATGGCTGACACTTATCTATAATTTAAGAGAACCAAGCAGCTTCTGTCACACCGTGAAGCACCAATGCTGGTGTCATTAACACAATTAAACACAAGTGGAGCAGATCACCAAGAATCTGCCCTCTTCAGAAACTGCTTCATGAAAAGCTACGGTTTAGATGTCATTTCCGTTTCATAAAAAGGCTCACTACAGTGCACCTTCAGAAGCTAGTTTTGTTCATGCATTTAATTCGTGATTCCATTTCCAGAGATGTGATTGCCTCACAACTTGTCAGAAACACATTTTTTGAATAACACAAGGTCCTCTTCCCTGCCTCAGAATGCCTCCCTTGATCCAGACCTATTTTGGGTGCCTGGCCCCTAGAAATGGATGAAAGTCCTTGCTGCGGTGGAATTTAATTCTCTGTAGCCAGCGTGGGTCTTGCCGAGGACACACAGACCAGGAGGAAAGGATGATCAGACACATGGTACCCAAGGCTCGGAGCCTCACTGTGGATAAACATTTTTAAACAGCTGTCATTTCACGGAAGGAAGGCGAGATGTTCAAGCTGGTGATAAAAGAACAGCAGGGACAGACTTGACAGCCCAGATTGTTCTCGGCTTAAGGAAACAGAGACTGAGAAAGAAGAAGAAAAACAAAACCGTCAACCACTAAGCTAGCAAATGAGACTGGGTGGCAGGAATGCTCGGAGGTATCCCGACAACGCAAATGTCCTTCTCTTTACAGGAGGAAGTCTGTCTCTGACAAGTGTGTCCTGGCTCACCCACCACAAATCTACACTTAGAATGACAGGCAGAAGAGGATGAAACGCCCTATTCCCAGACACCTGGAGGAAAAACAGAAGTCAAGGACGATGGCAGCTCCCAGGTCTTGAAATGTAATTACCAGAACGTTTTTGGCCCTGGACTTCATTAAATTCAGGTTAGGGAGTAGCCACACGATGTCCTTCTTGTGGCATTTACCGGCTAGCTGCATCCTTCCAGGCAGAATGAGACGGCCTGCTTGCAGGGGCCCGCAGATCAGGAAGTTTGCTGTGGCGCGCTCCTGGGAGCATCACCAAAGACCTGGACACACACACACAGACACACACACAGACACACACACAGACACACACACACACACACACACACACACACACACACACACACACACACACACACGACTCTCCCCGCCCCCTCCAAAGCATACGCTCCAGGAAAAGCCAGTTCTCACCGCGAAAGGAACGTGCAGCAGGGCAAGAGTCCCCCGGCCAGCCCCTTCTCTCCGCCCCTCGGTCCTGGACCCGGGTGCCCACCAAATTTGCGATTCCCAGGCTGGGTTCCGACAAGAAAAGGCAAAAGGGGTAGACTTACTGAACTCCTCCGAGCTGTAGAGCACGGGAGAGACTTCCACAAACTCGTTGTCTGGAGAAAGAAGAAAAGCAGAAAACAAAAATAGAATCTCAACCATTCAGGGCGAATCGATTAAACATCAGTTACCGCGCAGGTCCCTTAGAAAAGCGCGCGTTTCTCTCTCCCAGGGACGGGAATCCGTGAACCCGGGGCCTCACGGGGTTCCAGATGCCAGATCCACTGGGTGTAAGAAATTGTCAAAGAAACTTGGCGGGGAGCAGTTCGGCCCAGGAACCAAGCGTCTTCTGGGCGCAGGCAGGTGCGCGCCAACTTTCCGTAGGTGCGAGCCCATGGATTCCCCGGCCCGGCGCACCAGACAGCGACCTCCCCCTCTGTCCTCAGCCCGCGGGGCGCATCGCGGCGTCCCCCGGGTCTAGTGTCGACGCCCAGGCCCCCAGGATCCCCAAAGTTTCCTGGCGGGTCCCGGAGGCCCGAGAGCGCGCAACAGCGGCGGCGGCGAGCTCCCTGCGCCCACCCGATGGAGCGCCCGTGCGCATCCCCGCTACCCGTTGCTAGGCGACCGCGGCCTTCACTCTCGGCAGTGGCGCGCGCGCTGCCTCCTGACTCCCGGTGGGAGGGCATTTTCCCCACCCCCACCCTCTCTGACCATTTATGACCAGTTGTCATAATGTTGTAAAACGACACCAGTTGTAAAACGATTTCTGCATTTTTGTATTATGTCTGTCCTGTTCCAGTGCTTGGGAAATCGTGTTTTCTTTTTTTTTTTTTTTCCTGTGCTTCTCCTGGAGAGATGCAGGAGTTTCAGAGCTTGAATATTCCCTGCAGCAAGCAATGGTTTCCAACGCCCCCCATCCTCTCCTTTGAACCTGAATTCTGACTCCACTCCAAGCAATATTTCTTCCTTTTAAGAGACTAGCAAGGAAGGTAATATGTCTTCAGTGCACAGGTAGGGAAACTGAGGCTCAGAAGTTAAGTAATTTATGGATGACTGCGCATCGTTGTGATAATGTGTGTGTGTGTGTGTGTGTGTGCGCGCGCACGTGTCAGGAGAGCAGAGCCATATTCCTTCTAATATAAAAAGAGCTGAGCTCTTTTTCTACGTACGGAATGTAGAAACAAAAGTTTGGGTCTGAAAGTTTGAGTTGTAGGTCCTAAAGAAATTCATGTCAGATTGCAGGGATCTCCCTCCCTAGGTCAGTGACCCGAATAACTTGTACAGACGCATTCTGTGTGTTCTACCAGGATTGACTGACACCTCACTCAGGGGGGCCCTGGGCTATGGGAATGTGCTCTAAAGATGCTAGGAGGAGGCAGAGGAACGAAGGCGCAGACACAGAAAATGGCTGCCTCTTCTCCATCCCCGTCCTTGGACACTGATAGTTGGAGAGTTAACAGTCTGGGCAATGTCTCGGGGACCTTCTGTAGTCTCAGACTGATCAGATCGCCAGCTGCAGCAGCCCAAGGGCCTACGGACCTGTGCTAAGGTGCTCTCATTCTGTAAACCTCAGTCATCTCTGGGTATTCTACTGACAGTCTACAATTGACTGTGGAGGGCAGAGAGAAGCCACCCTCTGAGGGCCCACGGAGGCATGGCTGGGGGCCAGGGTGAGACTGTCCTCCTTCCCCACCAGGGTAGCCGTTCTTCTTCGTCTCCCTTTTTTGTTGGCTGCCCTGAGAGTGGCTTGAGAGATATCTCTGTTCCCTGACCACAGCCTGAACCAGGATCACAGCAGTGAAAGCCCAGAATCCTAACCACTAGGCCAGGGAACTCCCCAAAGCAACCGTTCTTGAACTGCCTAACTTATCTCTCTGTCCTCTTCTCTGTTTTCCCTACTCCTGACAATATGAGCTCTGAAATCCAAGAAGTGAATGTGCTTGGATGAATGTTTGCACAGATCAAGACATCCCCTCCCATCTCCTGGTAACCTCCATTTGCCCTCAGGAATTCATGGGCTTCCCTGATAGCTCTGTTGATAAAGAATCTGCCTGCGATGCAGGAAACCCCTGTTTGATTCCTGGGTCAGGAAGATCCACTGGAGAAGGGATAGGCTACCCACTCCAGTACTCTGACCTGGAGAATTCCATGGACTGGATCCCAAAGAGCTGGACGTGACTGAGCGCCTTTCACTTTCCCTTTCATTCATGGTTCATCAAAGTTTCTTTCAACTCCTCACTCTGAAGGAAACCCAGCTCTCCTTGAAAAATAACAGAGCACATTGTCCAGGCCTCTTACTGTAGCCGTCTACAGGCCTCTGTGTTATTCTACCTCATTTCTTGAAGGTGTTGGCATCTGGATCACTGTCACTTTCCCCAATACCATTCCCATGATAATTTTTATTTCCAAATCTACCAGTGGATTCTTCTCATACTCTGGTCTCTCAGCTCTTCAATGTCCTCTCCCTTCCTACACCTCTAGCTATCCCAGCTTCCTGCCCTCCTAGTGACACCATCTGCAATCTCAACAGCAAGCATTCCACTCTCCTATCACCACCACCCAGCCTTCCAAGTCTTCCAGCTTATTCTTCCTGTTATCCTCACCCAGTGTCTCCTTGACCCCAACAGCTCCTGTAATTTACTGATCCTGTGAACTTTTCTGTGTCCCTTACTCTCCCTCTTGACATTCCTTCCTCTTTTAACCACCCTAGTTTCTAGGTTTACTATTATCATTTCTCTTATATATGCCTTAAAATCCACCTCTCTCTCTGTCTACTAAGTCTTTGGGAAAACCGTACCCCTGATAAAATCTATTTCTTCATCTTGTCTCTGCCAGCACCCAGTGAAACATGATTAGAGAAGCATACCATCTTGCTGACTGGTCTTATTTTCAATATGTGACCACTAATCTCAAGTGGGAAGGACATGGCAAGCCACTCCAGTATTGTTGCCTGGGAAATCCCATGGACAGTGGAGTCTGGTGGGCTACAGTCCCTGGGTGGCAAAGAGTCGGACACGACTGAGCACAACCTAGAGTGGACATCAGTGCAGCCCAGCAATCGCTCTCCCTTCGCCTGGTTTGCTTACTATCCTGCTCTCTTGTCACTATGGATGAACCATCCATTCTCCAGCTAAGGCCAGCTCCTCCGTTGTGTGTCAGATCTTCCGTGCCCTCTGACATGGGTTTCCCCCGCCTTTCTTCTCTAAGTTGGTGTTTTCTTCTCTTCTGGATCATTCCCATCCATAGACAAATATGCCACTGTTTCTATCTTTAAAAAATCTTTTCCAACTCTACCTTTCTTCCAGTTACCGACCTCAAGTCTCAGTGGCAATTTACAACAAAATTCATCAAAGAATTGTTTACACTCATTATTTCTACCATCTTCCTTTAATCTTAAAGGCAAACAGGCTTCTAGTTCATCACTCTTCCAGAGAAGCTCTTGTCAAGGTCAAGACTGACCTTGGCATTGCCAAATTCCAACGGTCAGTCCTTGATCTGAGTAGAAGCCTTTGACTCCCTGATGTCATGAGGAGGTGAGCTCAGGTGGCCTGTTTGCAGGTCTAGTCACCTCCGATTCCCCATTGGATCAGGAGGCAACTAGCCTTTGCATTCCAAGAGAGACAGTCTACAGAGGTCTTTGGTATGAGAGCCAAGGTCTAGTTAGGGGTCAACCAGACCTTAACTCTAATACCAGTTCCACTATTAACCAATAGTTTAATTTCTGCTAACCTTAGTTTTCTATAAAAATGGAGATAATTATTGTACCTAACTCATAAGGTTGTAGCAAGAATGCAATAAACTACAGCATTTAGAGCCTGTAGAATAGAGACTGTCACATTGTGAAAGTCAAGTTCATGTTAGTTATTATTAGATAGTATGCTCTTTCACAGCTTCAGAAAATGGAGATCTTTTCTCTTCTTTAATGACTTCGAGTTACTGAAAGGAATCACTAACCACAGATTATGCTTCCAATTAAAGGCAATGTACATGGTCCCATCTCTTAGTTTGCTTTCTAAGAGTTTCCTTGAAAGTTGGTTATGTGGAATTAGGCTCAGGCATTCCCCATAGGAAGAGCATTACAAATATTCTACCAGGTGATTAGGTTCCAGAGCCTGCCAGATTGTTAGAACTCACAATGGACTCCCTTTCAATTTGTTTGCTATAAATGGATGACTCATAAACTAAGAAATTTTCTTACAGCCCTTCAGTTATTTAAATTTCCTAATCAGCTGAAAGTTAATGAAAAAATATTTTTCTTGTTTTAATATTTGTTGTTGACAATTTTTCTGAAATATATTATTCCAATTTTCTATCTTAGGAAGCAAAGCAGAGCAAACAATAACATTTCCTGTTAGTCAAACAGTATTTATGGGGAAGTACCATGCTTCTCTGGTGGTTCAAATGGTAAAGAATCTGCCTGCAATGTGGATTCCATCCCTGGGTCAGGAAGATCCCCTGGAGAAGGGAATGGCAGCCCACTCCAGTGTTCTTGCCCAGAGAATTCCATGGACAGAGGAGCCTAGGAGTCTACCATCCATGGGGTTGCAAAGAGTCAGAAACAACTGAGCAACTAAGCATACACACCATGCTTCCAGGATGGGAAGCAATGCATCTGCGAGGCAATTCAGATACAACAGTGGTCAGAACAGGTTCCTGTCCTCATGTTGCTCACCTTCCAGTAGGTTCAGAAGACCTTCCTAACCTTAGGCAACATCTCAAATACCTACCCATAATTGATTGTTATAGGCCTCTTATAAAGAAATGGTTCTGCAAATAAGTTAATCAGTACCATTTTTCTAGATTCATATATATGTATTAATATACAATATTTGTGTTTCTCTTTCTGACTTACCTTACTCCACATGACAGGTACCATTTGCAGGACAGGAGCAGAGATGCAGATGTAGAGAACGAACAGGTGGGCATAGCGGGGGCAGGGAAGGGTGGGGAAGACTGGGAGCGTAGCGTTGACGCATGCCCCCCAGGTGTAAGTAGACAGCTAGTGGGAAGCCACTGTGTAACACAGGGAGCTCAGTTCGGGGCTCTGTGATGACCTAGAGGGTGGGATGGAGGGAAGAGGCTCAAGAGGGAGGGATGTGTGTGTACATATGGCTGAGTCAGTTTGTTGTACGGCAGAAGCTAACACAACATTGGAAAGCAAGTACATGAAGTGAAGGTGAAAGTCGCTCAGTAGTGTCCGACTCTTTGTGACACCAAGGACTATACAGTCCATGGAAGTGTCCAGGCCAGAAAACCGGAGTCGGTAGCCTTTCCCTTCTCCAGGGAATCTTCCCAGTACAGGGCTCAAACCCAGATCTCCCACATTGTAGGTGGATTCTTTACCAGCTGAGCCACAAGGGAAGCCCAAAGCAATTATACTCCAATATAAAAAGAAATTGTTCTGCTGGGAAGTTATAAAAGAGAGTACACAATATTATAGGTTGGAGTCTCAGTTCTATCAAATTATTAGGGGAGAAATCACAGGGTTGTTACTAGCTCTCCCAGAGCTTCAGTTTCCTGGCAATAATACTTAATACAGTACTGCCGGGAGAAGCTGAGCCGGTTAAGTGTGAAATAGACCAAGCACAGTGCTGGACACCGTGGTCGCTGAGGAAGGAAGGTTCCTTTCTCTCCCCCACAGAAGGCTTGGGCATGCTGGAGGCCCTTTTTTTTTTTGACTCTCCTAGTGGGGCTTCCCTTGTAGTTCAGTCGGTAAAGAATCCGCCTGCAATGCAGGAGACCCTGGTTCGATTCCTGGGTCGGGATGATCCCCTGGAGAAGAATGCGGCAACACTCTCCAGTATTCTCGCCTGGGAAACCCCATGGACAGAGGAGCCTGGCGGGCTACAGTCCATGGGGTCTCAAGAGTCAGACACGGCTTAGCCACTCAACCACCACAGAAGGAGAGTGGGCTTCCTGCTGCTATGGCCTCTAAAGACAGGGAAGTAATCTCTGATTTTATTTCTCAGGCAGCAATTATTAGAAAGTGGGGCATGTGGAGAGAAAGCAGCAAGAAGGAAGTATTTCTGAGGCTCAGGGTGAGTTATTTCTGGGACTCAGGTTTTCCGTTGAAACAGAGTACAGCAGGGGCTGACGGCTAATACCCACTCTTACTATCACCCCCTGCATCGTGAGTTGAACAGACTTTTGGGAGCTAACCTGGGAACCCAACCCCTAGCTTTAATATTTCTTCATACATATAAAGTTAATAATATATAATTCATTAATATTAATAATTTTATATAACATATCAAACTTTAAATATTTTAAACTAATTTTATTATATAAGCAAATAATATATATTCAAGGGGAAAGAAAAGGACATTTTGTACCCATGGGTATAAACTGCGAAAATGGAAGTCTGCTTTGTTATCCTTTCTCGGTTTCCATCTGCAAACTGAAATACCATCCACAGCTTCTCGTGTGCTCATTGAGATTGCTTTTTAAGCATATTCAAACATGTTTATGAATTATTGAAGCAAGTTAGATATCCTATGATGGCTCCTAAATGAAAGACAGTGCATTTCTACATGAGATCTTGGTCCAACCCCAATCATAAACTGAGGTATGACTATTTTCTGGGCAAGAAAGTGTATAAGTGTATAAACAAATCTTCGGGAAAAAGTCTTATCAACTGTTATGTATAGAACAGTAATATCTGGAGCAGTATGCAGGCATTACAAGGGTTCTACTTCAGTTATCCTGGAAACTCACTAAGCAGAGCTGTCATCCCTCCACCCAGGAGCTGTGCTCATGTGGCAACATGGAACATAATGCTAAAATCCAAGGAATTCTTTGATCCGTTTTTCTAGAGCTAAAAGCACTGGAAAATGCTTTTGGGGGTGTTTCTAGCAAAGCAGCCATCACTGATACCCTGCATGGTGGGCATAACCACAGCTGTGTACAAGCCCCGTGCCCCCAGGAGGCTGGGGATGCCAGCAGCACCTGGCTGGCCTTTTCTGCAGTGGGGCCAGGGCCTGCCTTGCTGCAGCGCTGCTTGGAGCAGAGGCCACAGGGAGGGCCAGCCTAGGTGGGCTGCTTTGATACCACAGGCCCCTTGGTCAATGGAGAAAAGGAGGAGACGGGCCTCCTACAGGAGGTGACTTCTTCCCCCAAGAGATGGATGAGAGGTCTAAATGCCACCCTAGCGGGGACTTCCCTGATGGTTCAGTGGTTAAGATGCCACGCTTCCAATACAGGGGATGCAGGTTTGATCCCTGGTCGGGGAACTAAGATCCTATATACCCTATGATGCCGCCAAAAAGTTAAAAAGAAAAAAAAAAAAGCCACATAGGGAAAAGGTTATTTTTCGGCCAAGGTGTGCTATCAATTCCCTTTGCAAGAAAAAGCTGCATGGATGTTGTAGCCACAGGCTAGGATCTGTGCACAGCCTTCCCGATCCCTACCCCTGGGAGGTCACCGACTTCAAGCATGAAAGACAAGGAGGAGAGAGCTAAACCTTCCCTCTGCCTCCCTCTCCTCCCTGGCGTTGCCCTTGGCTCACCTCTGCAGGTAGCCTTCTGTCTCCTGGAGGCTCTCTGCTAGTTAAATGCAGAAAGGAGTGGAGATGCGAAGCTTGCCCCTCTTCCCCTCCCCACCCTGGGGAGCGAGGGAGAAACTGATTTAGGAGAGAAGAGAGAGGCCGTGGCTGCCTGGGCTGGTCTGACTCTGCTGTTATCCTGTCTCTGCGTGCATCCTCATAGGACAATCGGACAGAGGACAGCAAGGACATATATGCACCCACCCGTAGGGTTTCATCAAAGAGAATTTTCACTTTATTGGTCTCAGCATTAGCTCCAGGGCTGAAATGGCCCAAAGGACATCTCTCTTCCCTTAGGGTTTAATATTCTTTTCTTTAAGCATAACCCCAATGTTTTTTTTTTTTTTTAATAATCCTTGATGAAAGGCAGAAAGAAATCATAGTTGCTTCGTTCCCTTTAAATGAAAATCAAGCCTCAGAGAATGCTTTAAGTGTTTGATACTGTCCAGAAGAAAGAAATGGCCCTAATGGAAGAATTGTGGGTGTGTGCATGCTAAGTCACTTCAGTCATGTCCCACCCTGCGACTCTATGGACTGTAGTCCACCAGGCTCCTCTATCCATGGGATTCTCCAGGCAAGAATGCTGGAGTAGGTTGCCATGCCCTCCTCCAGGGACTCTTCCCCACCCAGGGTTCAAACCCATGTTTCACATCTCCTGCATTGGTAGGCAGGTTTTTGATTTTTTTTTTTAAACCACTAGTGCCACCTATATGTCACTATATGTCACCTGAAAAGAAAAAAAAAAAATCATTATTCTTACAGAAACAGTGCAAGCCAAGAGATGATATGGTACTAAATCTGACAGGAAGACAAGATTCATTTTGGTAAAAATGCTAAGTATGTTCTCTGAACAATTCAAATACCAATGCAGTAGATGCTACTAACAACAGCGAAGTGTTTTATGAAGTGTATGAACTTGGATCCATCCAGCCCACCTCCCACCCCCAGGTAACACCCCCTGTTATCAACTATGGAATAGAGGTGAAGATTTAAAACACTCTTCACTCAGCATCATATCAAAGGAAATGAACTCTGGCTGAGCCAAGAAGCGACTAGAAGGTATATGTGGCCATGACTCAGAATAAACCTTTCCAAAAATACACACAGAAAAAGGTCCCTGCAGAGGAAAATCATACACTTCCAGCTTGCATTCAGTTGGATCTATTGAGTGAAGTCAGACAAAATACTTTGTGTTAAGATGAAAGGTAAAAACATTTGGTGTCATTGAAATCTATAACTAAACCATTATAAGTGATGTGAGTTTCTGCTGACATGCAGAGACCATCCTCATCTCCCATTTTGGACTGAGGCCTGCGAGGGAATCACTTCTTTCAGATGCTGCAAATAGAGTCTACCTGGTGCACAAGAGCCTCTCTTTTTTTTCCACATTAAAATGGTTTTTCCAAGAAACTGTGGCCTTAGCAGTGTAGGTGCTGAAAGGAGAAGCAGAAGCTTGAGTTCTCGCCTTAGTTTTGCCACTAAATCTTTGACAAGTCTCCAGACCCACCTAGCCTATGATCTCCTCTGTAAAAAGAACTGATGTTTATGACACTTGTTAAAACAAATGCCAATAGGAGACCAGGGATGACAGATTATGTTGTATCAATCTTTTTACCACCCTGTATGCAAGAGAAACAGACACAAAGCTCAACTATACCCAACATATACTCAATTTTAATTTTATAAAATAAAATATTTTTTTTTTTTTTAAAAAAGAAATAGGACTTCCTTGGTGGCCCAGCAGTTAGGAATCCAGTTGCCAATGCAGGAGACAAGAGTTTGATCCCTGATCCAGGAAGATTCCACATGCTGTAGGACAACTAAGCCCACGTGCCCACACTGCCACCATGAGAAGTCCTCACCCTGCCATTAGAAAGCAGCCCCACTCACCCAAACTAGAGAAAGCAGGCAGAATCCTCCTGGGCATGTTTCGTGGAGTGCTGCCTTCAGGTGGTCTAATTCAGAGCAGTGCTTATTGGAATTAATAATTTGGTTCGATCCCTCATCCAGGAAGACGCCATGTGCGGCAGGGCAGCTAAGCTGGTGGGCCACAGCTACTGAGCCCATGTGCCCTAGAGCCCGTGCTCTGCAATAAGAGAGACCACCGCAGTGAGAAGTCCACGGACTGCTGCTGGAGAGTAGTCCCTGCTCACTGCAGCTGAGAAAGCCCGCACACAGCAACAAAAAGCCAACACAGCAAAAGTACGCAAATAATAATTTGTTTGTTTTAAGAAATAGACACAAATAGACACAAAGGATCAAGCTTCCTAGAAAGGTGATGCTGCCCCCTTGAAACTGACAGGGAAGTGAACTGGATTGGAGCAGAGCCCTGGAGAACAAAGACCCAAGTGTGACTGTGAGTGCTAGTGTTGTTTGCCATGCAGGCTGGACTTTGTATTTGTGTCTTCACAAGCCTCAGTTTCCTCATCTGCAAAATGGGGGTAATAGTAACTGCTTGAAGAGATTTCAGGGAGGATGTGAACAAAATGAAATAATGTCCACAGCAGTGCTTGGCACCCAGACCACACTCGGAAAAATGTCCTTCCTCCCTGCAGGAGGGAAGTCCGCCCCTTCCTGTTTTTATAACCAGAGTGGGAAACAGCGCCAGTGAATTTCTAGACACACCTGGCTCCAGCTGCCAGGTTATGTTTCCCACACTTCCTGCCTCTTCCCTGATGATAAGTTTAAGCAGGTTGGGTCCCCTGGGGAGAGGGAATGACATCAGGGTTCCCAAACAGCTGAGTGAGCACACGTGTAACAGGAAGACGTGTTTTATAGATTCATGGAGAAGGGCTGAGGACACCTCCCCTCCTGTGCCAAATCCCCACATGTCTGATGGGGCAGCTGGCGAATCATGGGAACCTGCAGCGCGCTGGTCAGAATCAGGGCTCTGGCCCCCTTCTGTTTTCTGTGTCAGGCCTTGCATTTGATTTCATTTGGAAAATGTGTTCCAGGCCTTTAAAATAAATTTGCGTAACCACCGGCCCAGGCCCTTGAGGGGATTTTAAGAGTGTAGGCATTGGGAGTGGCAGAGGGACTTTCATGGAGAAATTCTGTATCTCCCCCAGACATCCTGGGCTCTTCCTAGCCAGCTTTCCAGGAGGTTGACCCACCCTCATAGCAACCGAGATGCCCAGATGTTTCATGGAACTGGCCTTGCCTCCAGGCCCATGACTCACCAGGATGACTGAGCCTCCCTGGCAGATAACATGGTTCTCAAAGGACTCTGTGAAGCCAAGAATAAGATCTCAAGGCCTGGACACTTTCAGGACTTTCCCTGGTAGCTCGCTAGAAATGTAAACCCCATTAGCCCACAGTGAGCCTCTGAGATGGAGCAGCTGGCACCGGCCAGTGTTGGGAGAGGGGGGACATGGGGTAGGGGGTGGAGGGAAGATGGTCCAAAGCAGGTGGATCGAGGCCTTGGCAACGCATTAGCTTAGGTGGCCATCGGTGGCTCTTGGATGGTAATCCACACATTGCGACAGCACTGTTGGTTTTCTGGCCTTGTTAAGAGCTAGTTCTCTTTTCTACTGTGACAACGAAATAAGCAGCAAAAAAAAAAAAAAAAAAAAAAAAGTCTGTAACTGGGCCCCCAGAGCCTTTAATTGAGAAGGCAGAGTAGCTAGTTTTGAAGGGTGAATCGTCAGGCAATAAGTTGGCACAGCTAAGTGTTAGGCAGACCTCCATTCAAATCCCTACATTGCCCATGACCTTGAGCAAGTTTCCCAGCAGCTTCAGGCTCATTTTTTTTTTCATTCACAAAAGGAGAATAAGGTTGTTGTGAGAATGAATAGTGATGGTCTTTATTTATACTAAAAAAAGGTGTAGTGTCATGTCTGGTGTAAGGTATCTATCTAATGAGGGATTACAAATTTTTTTTTGTAATTCATCCAGTTCTGACTTAAGTCTGGCACAGAAGTCTCCCACCGTGCAAGTTTGTTTCTGAGTGTTCCTGAGGTGAGTTTCCTCACCTCATTTCAACATTTCACCATATTTCCATTTTGCAACCCTACCTAGTCCTCTTAGGGCCTGCATCCTTCCCCTGAACCCTGGCCTAGGCCTCTGGTGGTGGTGGTGGTTTAGTTGTTAAGTCTTGTCCAACTCTTGAGGTGCCATGGATTGTAGCCCACCAGGTCCTCTATCTATAGGGCTTTCCAGGCAAGAATACTTAAGTGGATTGCCATTTCCTTTTCCAGGAGATCTTCCCAATCCGAGGATGGAACACAGGTCTCCTGCACTGCAGGCAGATTCTTTACCAACCGAGCTACCAGGGAAGCCCAGCTTAATCCAGCCTGAGAACCCCCCAATCCAGCTGCTCATGAGGACTTTCACATTTCAGCATACTGCTTCCTTGTGAGGGTGCTTCACCCCCACATGACAACACAACCACACTCTGTCTGGACACCTCCAACATCACAGTCCGACTGTCTGAACTGGGGCCCGATAACACAGTATCATCTACCCATCCAAGCCAAGCTTTTCCATCAGCTCCAGAGGCTCATCACTTAACCAAGAGCAGTGCCTCTCTGTCAGGCAGATCTAGACACAGGGCTGGTTCCCCTTCCTACACGCCAGCTGCATCTCCAAAGACTGTAGGTACATGATGTGGTGAACTGAAGGAGATGTGTGGTAATGCTTGGAACTGCTCACGGTAGAATTTCTAGCCACCCCTTTGTCACTGTGACCCCTGAGGCTTCTTTCTGCTCTAAACTTCTATGATGGATGATGAAGACAAACCATACCTATTTAATTCTCTCTTATGTCATCCAGCCTTGATGAACAAAGGGGTCACTGAGCAAAATGCTCTAGGTGTGCCGAAAGCAAGGTGAAGTGATGCCAGAAGCAGTTGCGCAGTGCATCGGGCTGCCACAGTCAATAAACGTTCTCAATGACCCCAGAAATATGCAGGGGACCTAGTCTCAGCCATCATTCGTTCATACATCCATTCATTCATCAAGCCACCCAGCCAGCCAGCCACCAAGTATGTATCAAGTATTTGCCAGGCTGCTTGTGGAAGGGATGCAAAGGCAAATAAAACAAGACGTCTGCCCCTGAGAGGCCCACAGGTCATCTAGGATGCAGACAGTGACAATACAGTGTAGCAACTCTGTGACATGGAAAGCTGCCAGTTCTGTGGCAGCTCTGAGGACGGACTCCTCATTCAGATTAGGATGGGGGTGGATGGGTGAAGAGACCCCAGAAGAGACGACTGAAGCTGGAGCTTCAGAGGTGAGCAGGACCTGGCCGGGTAGAAGGTACATACTAATGACAGTCTTTGCAGAGGCTCACAGGTATGTGAGGGCATGAGGTACTCAGGGATCCAGGCGGAAGTAGATACAGTGATGAGGAAGGGCTTCGTGTTTAGTGAGGAGCAGCAGGAGATGGGTCTAGAGAGGCAGGCAGAGGTCAGACCAGGAAAGGAAGGCTGTGTATGGAGCTGAGGAGGTTCAACTTTGTGCCATGGGCTGTGAGGAGACATGGCTTAAGAACCTCTAAAAAGTGGCTCAGGTGGCAATGTGACAGGGCATAGGAGCGAACAGCGATTGGTTTTTGTCTGGACTGCATCCAAGTTTCTTCTCTCACAACCTAAAGCTTCCCTTTGGGGAAACTCCCATTGTGTGCAGTGTCTTGGTTGGAAGATATACCCTGATGCAGTGCAAAAGCTAAGTAAATGCTTATTGCTGTCTAAGTTACCCCATTTTAGAGATGGGGCACAGCAGAGAGTGTAGTCTGGTGATCTCTGTGCCTATCTTACTCTCTTTCTTATATTCCCAGTGCTTGGCACATAGTAGCTGCTCAATATTAATTAAGTGAATGAATAAACAACAGCACATGAGAGGCATACCATTTCTAAAAACATCGTGTGAATGCATTAACTTCAGTGGCCTCTGTTTCCCCATCCACAGATTAGCTCCTTCCAAAGTGGGTCTCCATTAGATCTGGGGGACGGGAAATGGGGCAGACCTTGGACCTGACAGAGGACCACTTCCCTGTGTCAGGGGTATGATTTTGACACCTGTATGCTCCATGCCAGGACAGTAACAACGTCCTGAACTTAACACTGAGTTGCGTTAATCAGCTGCTAGGATGTGGACACAGAACGAAGGTGAGCCCATCTATTCTGGTTATACTGGTTGCATTATTCCCAGTCTTAATCTTTGCAGGGCTGTGGAGAGAAGATTAAAGAGGAGGAGATGGGAGACAGGAAAGAAAATAGTGCTTGGCATGTTAGGTGCTCAAAGCTGTGTGACCATCTTCCCAGCCAGCTAGGGCAAGGGCTCAGTCAATGACAGCTTACATTACTTAACAGTGCTCATCGCAAACCTCCAAGTAGGCATTCTTACTCTCATGTTAAGGCTGAGGAAACAATAGATTTTCTTAAGGCCCCATAGTGTATAAAGAGAAAATTCCATATCTGAACCTGGGTCTGTCTGACTCCAAAGTCCATGCCTTCGCCTCTCCACCCAGCTGCTTTTGAAAAGACAGATAGCGCTTGGCACATACTGTGAACAGCTGGGTTGACCCAGTGAGTGCATGAGTTGAAGAGGACCGCGTATATCTGGGACAGCAAAAGCAGCCATACCCCCTCTGGTGTTGACAAAATGATGAACTCCAGCGTGAGACAGCCAGGTTCCTTCCTCCAAAGGCCATTTTTCACTAAGGTCCATGGTTCCCACAAGTCTCTTGTCTGTGCAGCTCTCTCATCAAACGGAATCTCCTGAAATAATGAGCATGAAAAAATGGAGATAATTGACTACTGATACTCTGCTGGGGAGGGAACATGTTCTTTTTTTTTTTTCATTTATTTTTATTAGATGGAGGCTAATTACTTTAAATATTGTAGTGGTTTTTGAAAGAAGTTTCTAGTTTATTGTGCTTCTTCAGCATGTGAAGATTGTTGTCAAGATTCAGGCATTCATAATAGCCAAGACAATTCCACTTCTGGGCATATATCCAGGAGAAAACTTTTAATTCTAAAAGATATACACACTCCTAAGTTCATAGCGGCTCTATTTACAATGTCCAAGACATGGAAGCAACCTAAATGTCCTTTGACAAATGAATGGATAAGAAGTGGTACATATATACAATGGAATATTACTCAAGCATAAAAGAGAGTGAAATACTGCCATTTGCAGCAACAGGGATGCAACTAGAGATTCTCATACTAAGTGAAGTATGTCAGAGAGAGAAAGACAAATGCTATATGATATCACATATATGCACAATCTAAAATATGACACAATTGAAGGTATCTATGAAGTTGAAACAGACGTAGAGGCATAGAGAACAGACTTATAGCTGACAACAGAGAAGGAGGGCCATGGGGGATGGACTGGGAGTGGAGTTGGTAGATGCAAACTATTACATATAGAACAGAAAATGGACAAACAACAAGGTCCTAATGCATAACACGGAGAACTATATTAAGGGACCTGGGATAAACCATAGTGGAAAATAATATAAAAAAGAATATATATATATGTATATATATATATGTGTGTGTGTGTAACTGAGTCACTTTGCAGTACAGCAAGAATTAACACAACATTGTAAATCAACTATGTGTGTGTGTACACACACATGTGTGTGTGTTAGTCGCTCAGTCGTGTCCGACTTTTTCTGACCCCATGGACTGTAGCTTGCCAGGCTCCTCTGTCTATGGGATTTTCCAGGCAAGAACACAGAAGTGGAACATTCCCTTCCCCTAGGGATCTTCCTAACCCAAAGATTGAGCCCAGATCTCCTGCGTTGCAGGCAGATTCTTTGCCATCTGAGCCACCCATACTTCAATAAAATATAAAAATTAAAAAAGATTCAGACATGGTCTGAGTGTGAGATCTTCAACAAGTCTAATCGAGTCAAAAAACCATGATTCCCCTTTTCATTCAGCTAGCATGTTTATGGAGCAACTATCTCATTCAAGGCTTTGAGCAAGGAAATTACTGTATTTAGTTCTGCATGTTTTATAGAATCCTAGAACTTCAGGATAGGATAACAGTTTCATTTAAAAAACTAAGAATATACTTCTATATGTGACTAAAAAACAGACTGGAAAAACTGAACTAAACTTTGGAGGTGAATCCCATCAGATTGGAAATATGAGTACTTCCCATCATAATGGAAATATGAGTACTTCTCATTTTCTTGCTAGTCTTCTGCATTTTCCATAATAGACATGCATTACTTTTATAAGCTGAAAAAATATATAATAAATATTATTTTAAAGGAAAATCCCAGGGCTGAGAAGGACCATGAAGATGCATTTTCCACTTTCTCTTGAAAACCATGATAGAAAGTCCACGTCATGAGGGCTCTAGTTTTCATAAAAAGGACACTTCACTGGCTGTCTCCAAGAAGTCCAGCCAGGGAATCTCTTCCTGTAAACTGTGCCTGGGAAGATTACAACTCACGGCCAAACTTCTGTCTACATTACAAAGAGATTTATAACTCTTTGCATGGCTGGTCCTCCAAAGAACACGGCTGAATAACTGGAGGTGACTGATGGACCTAATCTGTGAATGCAGCCAGTGGGACAGTCACCAGGGTTGAAACCCTATCAGCCTCATTAGGATGGGCCCTGGTGATCACCAGGTGCAATCAGAGCAGCGGGCTTCCTTTGGTCTCAAGAACGTTGTTCATAGTTGCCCTGCAGGTTCCTTCACTGCCAGTCTGTCTGCGGACAAGGCAGACTGATGTGATGGGTTTTGGCCCTCTGCCTAGAGAAGGGTGGTACTCCTGGAAAGTTGCAACAAACATCCACAAGTCTCTAGTCAAATACCAGGAAGCACCAAAGATTGTACTGTACTTCATTGGGTCCTGGCTTACTAGGGATTTGTGTTCAATCCAAGCACCCCAAAATTTTAGAGGGGAATTCTAGACCAGAATGGGTATATCTTAATACCATAGGGACAACACTGGATTTATCAATAAATTCAAATTTTAATGCTGACACTGGCACTAACTGGGTGACTTTGGGCAAACCCATTTATGCTCTTGAGGCTTAATTTCCTCAACTTCAAATGAAGGAATTGGGACTAGATGATGTCAAAGGTTTGTGCAGTCTATAATACTATGCTTTTCCATACAAAGGTCACCAATCCAATCACATTAGTAGGCTGAGAAAGCTGTCTTTGGAACAAGATGGGTGCTCTGGGCAAAACTAAAAACATGTTTGGAACAGAAATCCAAACCTGGGCCATGATCATACCAGTTTCTTGTTCAATCACTAAGTTATGTCCAACTCTTTGCAATTCCATGGATTGCAGCATGCCAGGCTCCCCTGTCCTTCACTATCTCCCTGAGTTTGCTCAAACTCATGTCCATTGAGTTGGTGATGCCATCCAACCATCTCATCTTCTATCACCCCCTTCTCCTTTTGCCTTCAATCTGTCCCAGCATCAGGATCTCTTCTAATCAGTTGGCTTTTCACATCAGGTGGCTAGAGAATTGGCGCTTCAGCTTCAGCATCAGTCCTTCCAATGAATATTCAGGACTGATTTCCCTTAGGATTGATTGGTTTGATCTCCTTGTAGTCCAAGGGACTCTCAAGAGTCTTATCCAGCACCAGTTTGAAAGCATCAATTCTTTGGCACTTAGCCTTCTTTATGGTCCAACTCTCACATCCATACATCACTACTGGAAAAACCATGGCTTTGACTATATGTACCTTTGTCAGAACTGATGTTTCTGCTTTAATACACTGTCTAGTTTTGTTGTAGTTTTCTTTCCAAGGAGAAAGTACTTTTTAATTTCATGGCTGCAGGTCATACAGGTATCATCATTTAATCAAATAAACTAAATACTCAAAAGTCTTATATCTTTACCAATTATAAAATAACATTAATAATAATATTACATCCTTTAAAAGCAACATGTATTTATCATACACTGTTCACTCAAAATCATTTTATTAATCTTGAGAAGTGAGTTGGAGATTATAATAACTTTGACAAAAAATGGAACTTTACTGAATCATTGGAGAAGGGTTTTCAAAGTAGATTCTTCATCTCTCTTGGTCCAGTGGCCTAGATACCCACTTCCCTTCTCCATGGGATCTTCCTAACCCAGGGATTGAACCCGGATCTCCCACATTGCGGACAGATTCTTTATCATCTGAGCCACCAAGGAGGGGGGTGGAGTGGAAGAAACCCACTGGACCCCAGGAAAGAGATTTGTAAGGTGCTATCTTCTGGATGAGGGAGGTTAGGCTCTCACACCCATACATTTTATTTTATTAATCTGAACTACATAGGTTCATGTTGAGTGTTTTATTAACTTCAACTTGAAAGCCCTGCTGATTTCTCTGATGCTTGAATTTCACACCTCAACTTGGGAAAGTCAAACACATAATGTGAAATGAAATTGCATCAAACACAAGTATTTCAAGGAAGACTGATCAGTCGCATCTGTTCCTGAAATTCTAAAACCATAACATCAGTCACAGGAAGCCCCAGAGCTGCTCACAAAACTCTGGAGGCTAGTGGATATTTTCCTAGCTTCTGGCCATGTAAGACCACTTATTCAGAGTTTTCTATAAAATGTTTAATCTGTAGCCAAATCAAAATTCTACCGAGGACCAAGTCCATGTAAAAGAAGCTAAAAGACAAAACAAAACAAAACAAAAAGATTAATGTAAGCATAGGAATAAGAAGTGAAGAAAGTTTTCTGTAAAACAGCACATGGCAGCTCAAACAATAATACATATGATAAGGTGGAGTAGAGGGCATGAGTGGGAAAGTACCGAGAGCTAATTCTGACTTTGAGAAGCTCTTTCTTTTCAAAGAGATAGCTGTACACCCATGTTCACTGACGCATTGTTCACAATAGCCAGGATATGGAAACAACCTATGTGTCTTGTCAGTGGATGAATAGATAAAGATGTGGAAGATACATACAGTGAAATTTTATTCAGCTGGGGCCTCCCTGGTGGCTCAGTGGTAAAGAATCCGCCTGCAATGCAGGAGACCCAGGTTCAATTCCCGGGTCAGGAAAATCCCCTGGAGGAGAACAAGGCAACCCACTCCAGAATTCTGGCCTGGAGAGTCCCCATGGACAGAGGAGCCTGGCGGGCGGCAGTCCATAGGGTTGCACAGAGTCGGACATGACTGAAGAGACTTAGCGCGCGTACACACACACACACACACACACACACACACAATTCAGCCATAAGAAAGAAGGGAAGCTTGCCATTTGCAACAGTACGGATGGAGCTGGAGGGCATTGTGCTAGGTGAAATAAGCCAGACTGAGAAAGACAAATAGTGCATGGTATCATGTACATGTAAAATCTAAAGGAAAAAAAAAAAAGAACTCATAGAAACAGAGAGTAGAAAAAGCAGTTGCCAGGGGCAGGGTGGCAGTGGAAACAGGAAAAGTTTGGTATAAAGGGTAGAAGTTTCAATTATAAGGTCAACAAGTTCTGAGGATCTAATTGTATAACACTATGACTATAATTGATAACACTCTATTGTATAATTGAAATTTTTTAGAAGAGTTGAATTTAAATGTTCTCACTGAGAGAAAAAATAAGATAAATATGTGTGAGATGATGAATGTGTTTACTAGATGGGAGAATCATTTCACAATGTGTGTATATATATATATATACACGCACACACATTATATATATATAAAATCATCATGATGTACACTTTAAATGTCTTCCAATATTATTTGTAAATTATACCTCAATAAATCTGAAAAAATTAAAGTAATAAATAGCAAAAAATGGGGAGAGAGACAGAAAGAAGAACTGAGCAGAGTTGGACACTGGAGTCTATGGAATACTGGAGTACTTTGAGCATAATATTGATATTTAATAAATATTGAATGATTCAGTTCAGTTCAGTCACTCAGTCATGTCTGACTCTTGTGACCCCATGGACTGCCACATGACAGGCTTCCCTGTCCATAATCAACTCCCGGAGTTTACTCAAAGTCATGTCCATCAAGGCGGTGATGTGATCCAGCCATCTCATTCTCTGTGTCCCATTCTCCTCCTGCCTTCAATCTTTCCCAGCATCAGGTTCTTTTCCAATGAGTGAGTTCTTCACATCAGGTGGACAAAGTATCAGAGTTTCAGCTTCAGCATCAGTTCTTCCAATGAATATTCAGGATTGATTTCCTTTAGGAATGACTGATTTGATCTCCTTGCAGTCTAAGGGACTCTCAAGAGTCTTCCAACACTACAGTTCAAAAGCATTGAATGAATGAATAAATGATAATGGCCAGTGTGGGTAAGGACCCCAGTCAGATATTATATCCTATTAAGCTCCCAAAGGCAACCTACCTACCCCAAGAGAGGGTGTGAAGCCAAATGGACCTTTGGGCTTGAGTTTAGGGCTTAGGTTCTCCAACCACCAGAACTCTTTTTGGAGCTGCCTCTAGAGCAAGCCACCTCCCCAGCTGCCTGAGGGATCTTAATTCCCAAGCAGGGATTGAACCTGGGTGCTGGCAATGAAAGCACCAAGTCTTAATCACTGGACAACCAGGGAATTCCCTGGTCATCTTTGATTAGTTGATTGCATCTCACATCCAATCAACCACCAAACTTTGTCCAGTCTAACATTTAAATATCTCAAGAATGCAATTTCTACCCTCTGCTTTCATTGCCTCAGCCTTAGTTCAGCCACCATCCCCTCTTACTGAAATACTGTGGTGACTTCAGTGAGTCCCTGGTCTTTCTTTCCTCCAACCCTTTCTCCACACTTCGCTGTAATATTTTTAGAACACAGACTTGATCATGTCCCTCCTTGATCAAAATACTCTAATGATTCATTATTCCCAGGAGAAAGTCTGGACCACTTAACATGGCATATAAGGGCCAACTATTGCAAAGTATTTGCAATCCCTGAATTAGCTCCGTTCTTGGATTTTTTGATATTCAGTCATTCCAGGAGCTGAAGCAAGAGTGCTCTTCCTTCCTCACCTTGCAAACTACAATTTATCCTTCACATTTCACCTTGGACTTGGTTCCTTGTCCCCCAGACTGCCCTGTGCTTGCTTCATTACAGTGTGCACCACACTGCACTGTAATTGTCTGTTAATATGTATATAGAGTTCAGTTCACAGTTTATGTACATAAGAGCAGAGATTCTATTTGTATCCCTAGCATTGGTACAGGGGTTTCACAGTTCAGTTCAGTTCAGTAGCTCAGTCATGTCCAGCTCTTTGCGACCCCATGAACCACAGCACACCAGGCCTCCCTGTCCATCACCAACTCCCGGAGTCCACCCAAACCCATGTCCATTGAGACGGTGATGCCATCCAACCATCTCATCCTCTGTCATCCCCTTCTCCTCCTGCCCCCAATCCCTCCCAACATCAGGGTCTTTTCCAAGGAGTCAGCACTTCCCATCAGGTGGCCAAAGTATTGGAGTTGCAGCTTCAAAATCAGTCCTTCCAATGAACACCCAGGACTGATCTCCTTTAGGATGGACTGGTTGGATCTCCTTGCAGTCCAAGGGACTCAACAAGAGTCTTCTCAAACACCACAGCTCAAAAGCATCAATTCTTCTGTGCTCAGCTTTCTTTATAGTCCAACTCTCACATCCATACATGACCACTGGAAAAACCATAGCCTTGACTAGACAGACCTTTGTTGGCAAAGTTATGTCTCTGCTTTTTAATATGCTGTCTAGGTTAGTCATAACTTTCCTTCCAAGGAGTAAGCGTCTTTGAATTTCATGGCTGCAGTCACCATCTGCTGTCATTTTGGAGCCCCCAAAAATAAAGTCTGACACTGTTTTCACTGTTCTCCATCTATTTGCCATGAAGTGATGGGACCAGATGCCATGATCTTAGTTTTCTGAATGTTGAGCTTTAAGCCAACTTTTTCACTCTCCTCTTTCACTTTCATCAAGAGGCTCTTTAGTTCTTCTTCACTTTCTGCCATAAGGATGGTGTCATCTGCATATCTGAGGTTATTGATATTTCTCCCAGCAATCTTGATTCCAACTTGTGCTTCATCCATGCCAGAGTTTCTCATGATGTACTCTGCATATAAGTTAAATAAGCAGGGTGACAATATACAGCCTTGACGTACTCCTTTTCCCATGTGGAACCAGTCTGTTGTTCCACGTCCAGTTCTGACTGTTGCTTCCTGACCTGCATATCGGTTTCTCAAGAGGCAGGTCAGGTGGTCTGGTATTCCCATCTCTTGAAGAATTTTCCACAGTTTATTGTGATCCACACAGTCGAAGGCTTTGGCATAGTCAATAAAGCAGAAATAGATGTTTTTCTGGAACTCTCTTGCTTTTTTGATGATCCAGCGGATGTTGGTAATTTGATCTCTGGTTCCTCTGCCTTTTCTAAAACCAGCTTGAACATCTGGAAGTTCACAGTTCACATATTGCTGAAGCCTGGCTTGGAGAATTTTAAGGATCACTTTCCTAGTGTGTGAGATGAGTGCAGTTGTGCAGTAGTTTGAGCATTCTTTGGCATTGTCTTTCTTTGGGATTGGAATGAAACTGACCTTTTCCAGTCCTGTGGTCACTGCTGAGTTTTCCAAATTTGCTGGCATACTGAGTGCAGCACTTTCACAGCATCATCTTTTAGGATTTGAAATAGCTCAACTGGAATTCCATCACATCCACTAGCTCTGTTCATAGTGATGCTTCCTAAGGCCCACTTGACTTCACATTCCAGGATGTCTGGCTCTAGGTCAGTGATCACACCATCGTGATTATCTGGGTCGTGAAGATCTTTTTTGTACAGCTCTTCTGTGTATTCTTGCCACCTCTTCTTAATATCTTCTGCTTCTGTTAGGTCCATACCATTTCTGTCCTTTATTGAGCCCATCTTTGCATGAAATGTTCCCTTGGTATCTCTGATTTTCTTGAAGAGATCTCTAGTCTTTCCCATTCTATTGTTTGCCTCTATCTCTTTGCACTGATCCCTGAGGAAGGCTTTCTTATCTCTCTTTGCTATTCTTTGGAACTCTGCATTCAAATGGGTATATCTTTCCTTTTCTCCTTTGCTTTTCACTTCCCTTCTTTTCACAGCTATTTGTAAGGCCTCCTTAGACAGTCATTTTGCTTTTTTTGCATTTCTTTTTCATGGGGATGGTCTTGATCCCTGTCTCCTGTACAATGTCACGAACCTCTGTCCATAGTTCATCAGGCTCTCTGTCTATCAGATATAGTCCCTTAAATCTATTTCTCACTTCCACTGTGTAGTCATAAGGGATTTGATTTAGGTCATACCTGAATGGTATAGTGGTTTTCCCTACTTTCTTCAATTTAAGTCTGAATTTGGCAATAAGGAGTTAATGATCTGAGCCACAGTCAGCTCCCGGTCTTGTTTTTCTGACTGTATAGAGCTTCTCCATCTTTGTCTGCAAAGAGTATAATCAATCTGATTTCAGTATTGACCATCTGGTGATGTCCATGTGTAGAGTCTTCTCTTGTGTTGTTGGAAGAGGGTGTTTGCTATGACCAGTGTGTTCTCTTGGCAGAACTCTTTTAGCCTTTGCCCTGCTCATTCCGTACTCCAAGGTCAAATTTGCCTGTTACTCCAGGTGTTTCTTGACTTCTTACTTTGCATTATAGGAGACTGGGGTTTCACAAACACCCACTATTTGTTTCTTGAATGAATGAATATATGACTCAAAGGTGGTGTTTGGTGCAAGCATGCCTCATTTTAACATGTCTCTTTAGCAAGTGTTCTCTTTGCAACCTCATCTGCCTCCTCTGCTTCTCTGGTAATTTCTCCACCTAAAAATCACACCCTATCTGCCTCTGCTTCCTGGCTTTATTCTTACCTTCTCATCTGGTCTAACTGGCTGAGTTTCTCCCACTTAAGCTCCCACTTCAGTGTGCATACCTGCTCCACCACCCGGCATGCCTCTGCCCATTGTACACCCACCTGCTTCCCTTCCCTGGACTGGATGAAACTACACGTCTGATCATCCACAGGAGACTCCTGCCCACTGAATGCAGCCAAGTCACACCTAGACCTCTAACCAATACCTCCAGGGTCTTTTCTAGTGGTGGAGGGTTTATCCTAGAAATACAAATTCATAAAAACCTGTCCCTACTTGATTCTGCCTTAGCTAGCATGAAAGAGCTCCATTTTGTAGAGAAGAGATGAAATAATTAGAAGTACCATGTTTGGAGATTCATATAGCATATTCCATCATTCAGGCATTCAAGCAGCCATAGGTTCTAAAGAGTTTGAACACCCTCCACTAGTTGATAACTTACACTATAAATCAAGGTATATATATATATATATATATATATATATATATAAACATATATATATATATATGTTTATGTGTGTGTGTGTGTCTAGTTAGAGATATCAGTATATAAAATAAACTTTTCCATTCATTTGATAAATATTTACTTGATGTCTCCTATATACTAGTCACTGTGCTAAGTGCTTGGGATAGAAAAGGGTAAATCTTGCCTTTCCTTCAGAAAGTTTTCAACCTTGAGGGGGAGACAAATATCTGGGCATATTACTACAGAACAATGTACTAAGTGCAAGCCTTGAGTCAAGCACAGATAAATCAAGGATCTGCAAATAATAGATTCAGGATGTTAGACAGCAGCTGAGGACCTTTAGTCTAACCCTTCCATTATGCATGACTCTTCAGTCTATGTCTTTGCAACCTGTACTTCAGTACCCAATAAGGAGTTAATATTCTCCCAGACAGACCATTGTATTTGTGAACTGTTCTGTCAAGCAATTCGTTTAAAAATTTTCATCAAAATATTGATAGTCAACAAAAATCCTCAGTGCTACTGAGCCTTTCTGGGACCTCCTGCCCCTTGTCCTGTTCTTCAGAGGTTGTTGAAGATGAGATACTCTTCCTGGAATATCAAGATTTTACCCCTCCAAGATTTATGCCCTCCAAGCTTTGCAGATCTGGGCCTATTCTTCAGTGAGTCAAGAATCAGAAGGAATATTCCATCTTGGCTTTGAATAGGGAGTATAAATCTGTCTGATTACATCCAGAAAACAAAGCAAACTACTAAATTGAAGCACAAGAGGTTTAGAGGTCATGTGATGATGTCTTCCTTCTCAACTAGGAATTTCTAGCTAAGATCTCCATTACCTAGGGTCTAGGTGTCTTTGTCAAAATGGGATGCTATAACCGAGTACCACAGACTGGATGGCTTATAAACAACAGAAATGTATTGCATATAGTTCTTGAGGCTGGAAGTCTGAGATTAGGTTGCTAGCATGGTCAGGTTCTGGAGGAACTCTCTTCCATTACAGAATAGTGACTTCTCATTGCATTTTCACGTGGCAGAAGGAGAGCTAGAGAGTTCTCTGGGGAGGGGGATCCTCTCATAAGGGCATTAATTCCATTCATGAAGGCTCCACCCTTATGACCTAATTACTTTCCAAAGGCCCCACCTCCTAAGACCACCACAGTGGGCATTAGGATTTCAACATATGATTTTGAGGGAACACAAACTCTCAGTCCATTGCACAATGTCTAGCCTGGTATTAGCTATCAGAAAACTCAATCTTAGTCCACAAGCACCCTTGTGGGCAACAGTAAAATAGAGGGCACTCTCCTCTTGGGCTGCCCCAAAGGTTTGACTCTGATAAGTTTCAATTTCTAAACTTTGATGTATATTTTCCTTTTGTTGTTGTTGTTCAGTTGCTAAGTTGTGCCTGACTCTGTGAACCCACGGACTGCAGCACACCAGGCTTCGCTGTCCTTCACTATCTCCCAGAGGTTGTTCAAACTCATGTCCATTGAGCTGGTGATGCCATCCAACTATCTCATCTTCTGTTGCCCCCTTCTCCTCCTGTCCTCAATCGTTCCCAGCATCAGAATCTTTTCCAATGAGTCAGCTCTTTGAATCAGGTGGTCAAAGTATTGGAGCTCCAGCATCAGTCCTTCCAATGAATAATCAGGGTTGATTTCCTTCAGGTTTGATTTTAACTCCAATAAACCAAACACATCAGAGTGTACATCTGGGCTCTTAATATTCCAATGATTAAATTCAGTAGCACATACAAAACTTTTGCTTGGTTGGAAGAGAAGAGAGAGTAGAACACTCTAAATATCCACTGTGAAAGAAAATACCTCTTTGATGAATAAAAGGACATGAAATCCAGAGGCATGAAGTCTTCCTCTGAAATGGGCTGATGTTTAGAGAGTTGACATGATTCTTCTGGGAGTCATTTGTTTTTCCACATAGTCTTACTAACTTTGTAGAATTGGAAACCATTCTTTCAAATTGGCTTAACCAACTGGGCAGAGTATTTGTGAAGTTCCTATGGAATTTACTGATGCTAATATTTTAAGTACTCCAATGAATAATTCATGCTACTACTCTCTAAGGGGCTGTGGCAACAAGCATATTTTTAGGAAACTTAATGAAGTTATAAGATGATGAAGTCCTTTGCAGAACACTCAGTGACTCAGGCTTTTCATCTCTAAAGTCAGTCCATTGAAACCAAGCTCGGAAGTTCTCTCCACCATGAAACTTTCCCAGGGAGAGTTATTTCCTTCTCCCTTTCTGCTTCTCCAAACTTTCTATATTCCTTTAAAGCTACACTTTACCATTGGATGATAATACTCTCTTTGCAAGATGATTCTTGTCCTTGTGAGAAGGTAATCTTCTTAGGACAAAGTAGTACCTTATCCACCTTTCCATGCCCACTGTTAGCACAATGGCTGGCCAGATTTACAGTCAGGAAATTTTGCTGAATGAATGAAATGGACACACCTACAGCTGGGAAACTCATATGAGTCTGTACCTGCAAACCCTTCCCATAACTCACATTAAATCAGAATCATAACACATGATTTGCCACCATATTCTGCCATCTAAGCAGCATAATGCCTAGTATACTCTGATGAGGAAAGAAAAAGGAGAATAAATATTTCCAGAAAACTGTGTTCTTGCCTGGTTGGGGATTGCTACTCAACTAAGTAGCCCCAGAAGGATCATTTCATCTTGTTGGAGCTCAGTTTTTCCAGTGTGTGAAATAGGGCTCATAAAGCCCATTATTATTTTTTTAATCAAAGTTTCATGAGAATTGTATGTCAACTAGAGAATCATCAAAACAGCATACAAATGCACAGCACTGTTATTATTCAGCAAATTTGCTTATACATGTCACTTGCTATGAGGCATTGTATTCCAATTTGGAGTTCCCCACTTGGGAGGTGACACAGCATGTAGAAGGCAGTGTTAAATGTAATGGGTAAGAGCACGACTTTGGGACAGATGTGGACTTAAGTCCCAGGGCCACCATTTCCCAGTGATAGGTAAGCAAGGACTGTAATGTCATTGAACCTAATTTTTCCCGTTTGTCATAGAGGATCATAGCATAGGCTTTGTGGGACTGTTGTCAGGGTTAAATGAGAACTATCTGTAATGTAACCAGCATAGATCCTGGCCAGTAATAAAACTCAATAAATAACAGTAGGTGTTTTTATTAAGATCATTATTAATTTTTGAAGTTGATACATTTCCAGAAGTGACTTGGTTCCATCCACAAACTTCATTCCATGGGAAACAAAGCTAAAGGGTATGTATGCCCAGAAGTGGGATTGCTGGGTCATATGGCAGTTCTATTTCCAGTTTTTTAAGAAATCTCCACACTATTCTCCATAGTGGCTGTACTAGTTTGCATTCCCACCAACAGTGTAAGAGGGTTCCTTTTTCTCCACACCCTCTCCAGCATTTATTGCTTGTAGACTTTTGGATAGCAGCCATCCTGACTGGCGTGTAATGGTACCTCATTGTGGTTTTGATTTGCATTTCTCTGACACTACAATATTGTAAAGTAATTAGCCTCCAACTAATAAAAATAAATGAAAAAAAAAAAAAAAAAAAGCTAAAGGGTGACAAAGCATTCAGAAGCAGACGTTTGCCCCCAAAGGAAAGGACATTTGTAAACAGTGGGCAAGGACACAAAGGCAAACTATTTGCTGTGTGCCAGTCCTGGAAAGGAAGAAGGGAATCGAGGCAAGAAAGAACATCGGAGACCAAGAGGCAGAGTGAAGTTCTGTAAGGACTCTCTGAGGCAGAGTCACAGACAGGGCTGCCTGTCCGGGGGATGTTGGGAAACCACAGGAGAGGATTAAGTGTTTCCATTTGAGAAGCGCAATTGGGCCGCCGTCTATGAGGCAAAGACAAAGAGAGCCAGAGTAGGATGAACTGCCACAGCTCTAATTATGAACCAAGAATAAGATACAGACGTGGGCCCCGCAGCAAAGAGTTGTCATTTATACACAGACCTACAGCCAAATATGTGCAGGGGAAAACAGCAGGGTTACCATCTAACCTAGCTGTCCGTATGTCCATAATGTGAGCCATATGTGTCATTTTAAATTTTTTAATAGCCACATTAAAAAAAAAAGTAATACAGATGAAATTAATTTTAATAATGTATTTTCTTTAACCCACTATATCCAAAATAGTATTTGGTTGGCCAAAAAGTTGGTCTGGATTTTTCCATAACATCTTAGGGAAAAAGAACTTTTTGGCCAACACAATATTTCAATATGCATTTAATAAAAAAAATTACTAATGAATATGTCAGATTTCTTTTTTTTATACCAAAGCTTCAAAATCCAGTCAATTATAGCACATGCCGCCTGGTACCAGCCACACCTCAAGTGCTCAATAGCCACCTGTGGCCCAGAGCTAATCCCAGGGGAAAATGAATTCCATTCTCTTGACCTCCTAGGCTGCTGTTTAAAACCTTTTAAAAGCCCAGATTCATAGAGCAAGAAAAGAGCTTTGGAGATGTACTATGGGCAAGGGCTATCTATTTATTCCTAACAGTTTTTCTTTAACCTCTAGGCTTCAATTTAAGCAGTTCACACCCCACTGAAAACCTCCTCCAATTCAACACTCACTGATGACTGACTAAGTGCTTGGTGCACGTGCTAAGTCACTTTGGTTGTGTCGTAATCTTTGCTACCCCATGGACTGTAGCCTGCCAGTCTTGCTGTCCATGGGTTCTCCAGGCAAGAATGCTGGAATGAGTTGCCATTTCCTTCTCCAGGGGATCTTCCTGACCTAGGGGTTGAACCTGAGTCTCCTGTGTCTCCTGCTTTGCAAGCGGATTCTTTTACCACAGAGCAACTGGGGAAGCCCAAGTGCTTGGTCTGGGCAGTTTAATCATGGTGGATATTCTGTCCACTCTCCCATTCTAAGGAAAACTGGCTTACCCATACTTTCCCCCTGCAATCCCAAGGCAGCTTTATGCACCCACCTCTTCTCACTATACCCTCTTCTGGCTCAGGTGACCAGAGATGAATAGGCATATGACTCCATGAATTGTTGGATTTATCTCTATTGTCACTGGGTGTGGAAAAGCTTGTCCAACCAGAGACTGACCACTGGGGACTAGTTGGGCCAATCAGCTTCTCTGTCAGGAATATGGAGGCAGAATCAGGCTTAGGGAGAAGCATCAGATGAAGACACGCATGCAAGAAGCAGAAACAGCTTCAATAACATTGTGTTTCCAGTTGATTCTTAGGTTTCTTCAGGTTCCTCTTAGATCTATTTTCCAGATCAGGATTCCCAAGGCATTTCATTTTAACAAAGCAATTCTCCAGATGAAAGAATTTGAAAGCCTCCTATGGGAGGGTCTCCAAGTAACCCCTGTTCTTGGAACTCTGTTGGAACCTTCTAGTATCAACCACATTCTGGGCTCCTAAAGCATAGCTGTTTGCTATTTCTAGTTTACCGTGGGATTCATGTATCTTTTATGGTAATGATAAGTTTATAAGAATCCCTTCTGTGTGATGCAGTGGTGAAAAATCTGCCTACCAATGCAAGAGATGCAAGAGATGCAGATTCCATCCCTGAGTCAATAAGATTCCCTGGAATAGGAAATGGCAATCTGCTCCAGTATTCTTGTCTGGGAAGTCTCACGGACAAAGAGTTGGACACGACTGAGCATGCATGCACGCATATGTGTGGAGGAAACCTGAGTGAGTCTATACCTTTCAACAAAAAGGCCTACCACAGAGATGGATGCTTCTACACGCATTCAAGCAAAGCTCTTTTCCATCAGTCCCCTCCAGTCTTGTTTGCACTCTGTCTCATGCCTACATTTAGCCTGACAGAGAAATGATAGATTGCTTTATGTTGCATTCTCAAATAATTATGCTCTGGAAAGGCCTCATTTCAGGGACCTTCCAGGGATCATTCTAAGCTGCACATCATTGGCAGTAGTGATTTCAACCATGACTGCACACCACAACCACCTGGTATACTTTTAAAATATATTGATGCCCACAGCCCTTCCCAGACCCATGAAACAAGAACCTCTGGGAGCACGTCCCTTGACATCTGTATCTCTTAAAAGGTCCCCAAATAATTCTAATGTGCAGCCACAATTGAGAAATACTGATATACAGGATATGGCCTGGTATAGGTTTGGGTTTCTGGCAATCAAATTAGGTATTGTCTTAATCATAAAAGAAATGCATATTTGTTTTCTAAAGAATACCTTAAAAGTGGAGAATGGTCCAAAGTGGAAAAGTCTCATTCATCAATAAAATCCCCAACAATCTCACTCCCTGGAAATAGCTATTTTAGCTTCATATGTGCCCTTCTAAAAATTGTCTATGCCTATGCAAATATATGGGGTTTCCCAGGTGGCTCAGTGGGTAAAGAACCTGTTTGCAGTGCAGGAGACACAGGAGATGCAGGTTCAGCCACTGGGTCAGGAAGATCCCTTGGAGTAGGAAATGGCAACCTCCTCCAGTATTCTTGCCTGGGAAAAGCCATGGTGGGCTCTAGTCCATGGGGTTGCAAAGAGTCAGACATGACTGAGTGACTGAGCACAGCACAGCATGCAAATATAGGTATGAATATATGTATATATGCACAAGTATTTATATACAGAAATACAAGTGTATCTATGGAGAGAGGCACACATATATACAAATACATGTGTACATATACTTTTTTTCCTATGCCTGGGTTTTTTTCATACTAATATATTTTAGTTATTAGCCTAGAAATTTGTGATTTAAAAAATAATGGCAGGGGATGTCCCTGGTAGTCCAGTGTTTAAGAATTCACCTTCCAATGCAGGGGAGGCGAGTTTGCTCCCCAACTGGGGAACCAAGATTCTACATGCTGCAGAGTAACTAAGCTTACCTGCTGCAACTGTTGGAACCTACATGTTCTGCAACCCACATGCTGCCAACTATTGAGCCCACACCACAGCTTGAGAGTCTGTATACCACAAAGAAAGGTCCCACATGATGCAAGGAAAATCCCAAGTGCTGCAACTGAAACCTGACACAGCCAAATAAATAAATAAGCTTCGCAGATGCCACTGGAGACACAAGAGATGCAGGTTTGATCCCTGGGTTGGGAAGATCCCCTGGACATGGAAATGGCACCCCACCCCCATATTCTTGCTGGAAAAATCCGAGGACAGAGAGGGTGGACTATGGTCCATGGGGCCACAAAGAATCAGACATGACTGAGCAATATCCTATCAGTTGATATAGGTATATATATATTTTAAAAAATAATGGCAGTGTTTGAGAAGTTATTTACTTTCCCAGATAATACAACAAATTATAAAGCTAAAGTCATTAAAACAGTGTGATCTTATTCCTAGAATAAATGGTTTGTTTGAATAGAATAAAAAACTTAAAAAATAATGAAATTGATTTGGTATATAAAAAATGGTGTTTTAGGTTAGCAAGGGAAAAGATAGACTACTCAATAAATTGTATTGGGATAATTGGCTACTTTTAAAAAAGTGGACTCTTTCCAAGTGGTGGTCACTAGTGGATTCCCAATTCTACTAGATTGAAATGCTACCTCGCCAGGTTTATTGGATCTATTTCTGGATGCTTTGATGTTTTTCCATAATCTCTCTAGTGTTGCACCAGTGTTTTACTTATTATATGTTGTGACATTTTAAAATATCTAGCTTGATTAGACTTCCTTCCTGACATTACTTTCCCCCCACCCCAAATATTGCCTGGCTAGGGACTCATCACCTGCTCCACACAGACTAAGCAGTCCAGGAGGCACTTGCAGTAATAAAGTGAAAGTGTTAGTTGCTCAGTCTTGTCTGAATCTTTGGGACCCCATGGACTGCAGACCACTCACCAGGCTCCTCTGTCCATGGACTTCTCCAGGCAAGAATACTGGAGTGGGTTGCCATGCCCTCCTCCAGGGGATCTTCCCGACCCAGGGAGTGAACCCAGGTCTTCTGCATTACAGGTGGATTCTTTACCACTTAGCCACCAGGGAAACCCAGTAATAAAGCAAGAGCCCAAATAATGCCAAAACAAGGTATCCCATATCAGTATTGAAAGAGCTCTGAAAACAAATTTTCATTGCAACTATAGCTCACAAAAGTTAGCCAGAACCTACACTCTAAGACTAAATAGGGTAGCTGCTACTTAAATAAAATATTTAAGTAGGATCAAGAGTCTCCTAACATGTTATCCAAAATGTCCAAAATACAGTTGGAAATCACTCATCATACCAAGATCCAGGAAAAGCACAACTTAAATGAGAGAAGACAATCAAACAATGCTGACACTGAGGTTAATCAGATGTTGGAAATATCTGACAAGAATTTTAAAGCTGCTGTTATAAAAATGCTTCAAGAATAACTACAACTTCTCTTGAAACAAATGAAAAAATATAAAATCTCAGCAAAGAAATAAAAGTTATGGTGGTTTAGGCACTAAGTCATGACTGACTCTTGCAACCCAATGGATGGTAGCCTACGAGGCTCTTCTATCCATGGGATCCTCCAGGCAAGAATACTGGAGTGGGTTGTCATTTCCTTCTCCAGAGGATCTTGCCAACCCAGGAGTCAAACCCGGGTCTCCTGCATTGGAAGCAGATTCTTTACCAACCGAGCTCCAAGGGAAGCTCCTTTAATAGGATACTATGCTGAAGCGCGCAGACTGCGACGGACCGCGCAGAAGCGCAGCCGTGAGGAGCTACCCCTCTCCAAGGTCAGGGGTGGCGTCCGAGAGCACCAGGCTGCGACAGCGCAGGAGTGACGCAGAGGAGCTTCCCCACGTCCAAGGTCAGGGGCGGCGGCCTAGAGGAGCTACCACACACCCAAGGGCAGGGGCCGTGCCTAAGAGGAACTACCCCACGCCTGAGGTCAGGGGCGGCGTCCCAGAAGAGCAACCCAACCTCCAAGGAGCAGCTGCTGCGCGAGCTCAGGCGGGCCGAGAGAAGCTACTCCACGTTCAAGGTCAGGAGAGGCGACCGTGAGAAGATACCCCTCTTCCAAGGTAAGGAGCAGCGGCTGCGCTTTGCTGGAGCAGCCGTGAAGAGATACCTCACGTCCAAGGTAAGAGAAACCCAAGTAAGACGGTAGGTGTTGTGAGAGGGCATCAGAGGGCAGACACACTGAAACCATAATCACAGAAAGCTAGCCAATCTGATCACACGGACCACAGTCTTGTCTAACTCAATGAAACTGAGCCATGCCGTGTGGGGCCACCCAAGACGGAAGGGTGTGGTGGAGAGGTCTGACAGAATGTGGTCCACTGGAGAAGGGAATGGCAAACCACTTCAGAATTCTTGCCTTGAGAACCCCATGAACAGCATGAAAAGGCAAATTGATAGTACTGAAAGAGGAACTTCCCAGGTCGATAGGTGCCCAATATGCTAATAGAGATCAGTGGAGAAATAACTCCAGAAAGAATGAAGGGATGGAGCCAAAGCAAAAACAATACCCAGTTGTGGATGTGACTGGTGATAGAAGCAAGGTCAGATGCTGTAAAGAGCAATATTTCATAGGAACCTGGAATGTTAGGTCCATGAATCGAGGCAAATTGGAAGTCATCAAACAGGAGACGGCAAGAGTGAACGTCGACATTCTAGGAATCAGCAAACTAAAATGGACTGGAATGGGTGAATTTAACTTAGATGACCATTATATCTACTACTGTGGGCAGAAATCCCTTAGAAAAAGTGGAGTAGCCATTATGGTCAACAAAAGAGTCTGAAATGCAGTATTTGGATGCAATCTCACAAATGACAGAATGATCTCTGTTTATTTCCAAGGCAAACCATTCAATATCACGGTAATCCAAGCCTATGCTCCAACCAGTAACGTTGAAGAAGCTGAATTTGAACGGTTCTATGAAGACCTACAAGACCTTTTAGAACTAACACCCAAAAAAGATGTCCTTTTCATTATAGGGGACTGGAATGCAAAAGTAGGAAGTCAAGAAACACCTGGAGTAACAGGCAAATTTGACCTTGGCATATGGAATGAAGCAGGGCAAAGGCTAATAGAGTTTTGCCAAGAGAACACACTGGTCATAGCAAACACCCTCTTCCAACAACACAAGAGAAGACTCTACACATGGACATCACCAGATAGTCAACACCAAAATCAGATTGATTATATTCTTTGCAGACAAAGATGGAGAAGCTCTATACAGTCAGCAAAAACAAGACCAGGAGCTGACTGTGGCTCAGATCATCAACTCCTTATTGCCAAATTCAGACAGAAATTGAAGAAAGTAGGGAAAACCACTAGACCATTCAGGTATGACCTAAATCAAATCCCTTATGACTATACAGTGGAAGTGAGAAATAGATTTAAGGGACTAGATCTGATAGACAGAGAGCCTGATGAACTATGGACAGAGGTTCGTGACATTGTACAGGAGACAGGGATCAAGACCATCCCCATGGAAAAGAAATGCAAAAAGGCAAAATGGTTGTCTGAGAATGCCTTACAAATAGCTGTGAAAAGAAGGGAAGTGAAAAGCAAAGGAGAAAAGGAAAGATATTCCCATTTGAATGCAGAGTTCCAAAGAATAGCCAGGAGAGATAAGAAAGCCTTCCTCAGGGATCAGTGCAAAGAGATAGAGGCAAACAATAGAATGGGAAAGACTAGAGATCTCTTCAAGAAAATTAGAGATACCAAGGGAACATTTCATGCAAAGATGGGCTCAATAAAGGACAGAAATGGTATGGACCTAACAGAAGCAGAAGATATTACGAAGAGGTGGCAAGAATACACAGAAGAGCTGTACAAAAAAGATCTTCACGACCCAGATAATCACGATGGTGTGATCACTGACCTAGAGCCAGACATCCTGGAATGTGAAGTCAAGTGGGCCTTAGGAAGCATCACTATGAACAGAGCTAGTGGAGGTGATGGAATTCCCATTGAGCTATTTCAAATCCTGAAAGATGATGCTGTGAAAGTGCTGCACTCAATATGCCAGCAAATTGGGAAAACTCAGCAGTGGCCACAGGACTGGAAAAGGTCAGTTTCATTCCAATCCCAAAGAAAGACAATGCCAAAGAATGCTCAAACTACCACACAACTGCACTCATCTCACACACTAGGAAAGTGATCCTTAAAATTCTCCTAGCCAGGCCTCAGCAATATGTGAACTGTGAACTTCCAGATGTTCAAGCTGGTTTTAGAAAAGGCAGAGGAACCAGAGATCAAATTACCAACATCCTCTGGATCATCAAAAAAGCAAGAGAGTTCCAGAAAAACATCTATTTCTGCTTTATTGACTATGCCAAAGCCTTTGACTGTGTGGATCACAATAAATTGTGGAAAATTCTTCAAGACATGGGAATACCAGACCACCTGACCTGCCTCTTGAGAAACCTGTATGCAGGTCAGGAAGCAACAGTTAGAACTGGCCATGGAACAACAGACTGGTTCCAAATAGGAAAAGGAGTACATCAAGGCTGTATATTGTCACCCTGCTTATTTAACTTATATGCAGAGTACATCATGAGAAATGCTGGGCTGGAAGAAGCACAAGCTGGAATCAAGATTGCTGGGAGAAATATCAATAACCTCAGATATGCAGATGACACCATCCTTATGGCAGAAAGTGAAGAGGAACTAAAGAGCCTCTTGATGAAAGTGAAAGAGGAGAGTGAAAAAGTTGGCTTAAAGCTCAACATTCAGAAAACTAAGATCATGGCATCTGGTCCCATCACTTCATGGCAAATAGATGGGGAGACAGTGGAAATGGTGTCAGACTTTATTTTTGGGGGCTCCAAAATCACTGCAGATGGTGATTGCAACCATGAAATTAAAAGACGCTTACTCCTTGGAAGGAAAGTTATGACCAACCTAGATAGCATATTAAAAAGCAGAGACATTACTTTGCCAACAAAGGTCCGTCTGGTCAGAGCTGTTGTTTTTCCAGTGGTCATGTATGGATGTGAGATTTGGACTGTGAGGAAAGCTGAGCACCGAAAAATTGATGGTTTTGAACTGTGGTGTTGGAGAAGACTCTTGAGAGTCCCTTGGACTGCAAGGAGATCCAATCAGTCCATCCTAAAGGAGATCAGTCCTGGGTGTTCACTGGAAGGACTGATGCTGAAGCTGAAACTCCAATACTTTGGCCCCCTCATGTGAAGTGTTGACTTCACATGAAACGACCCTGATGTTGGGAGGGATTGGGGGCAGGAGGAAAAGGGGACAACGGAGGATGAGATGGCTGGATGGCATCACTGACTTGATGGGCATGAGTTTGAGTAAACTCTGGGAGTTTGTGATGGACAGGGAGTCCTGGCGCGCTGTGATTCATGGGGTCGCAAAGAGTCGGACACAACTGAATGACTGAACTGACTGATGCTGTAGTAGACTGAATAGTATCCCACTGTATAGAGAGACCATAATTTAATTAACCCATCTTCTACCATGAAAATTTAGGTTATGTCTCAGTACTATGATGAACATTTATATATATATATATATATATATATATATAGTTGTGTGTTTCTATGCTGAAGGATTTTTTTTTAAGTGTGAAAGTGGAGCCACTAAATATACAATAACAGAAATTAAAAAACAGAAAGGAAGTAATAAAGATAATATCAGAAATAACTGAAAACAGAAAACACATTAGAGAAAATCAGTAAAAACAATTATCTGATTGTTATGAGAAAAATATCAGGAAGATCAGTAAACCTCTAGCTAGACTGATAGATATGAAAAGAAAAAAGACAATTTACCAACATCAAGAGTGAAATAGGAGATTTTGCTACAAATCTGGTAGTCTTTAAAAGGGTAGTAAAGAAATAAATGAACAATTTTGCAGTTTTAAATCCAAAAAAGAAATGGACTAATAGCTTGAAAACCATGAATAATGAAAATTCAAGTCAAGATGAAATGTCATATAAATAGTTCTGCTATTATTATAAAAATTGATTTTATATTTTAAAAGCTCCCCAAAAAGAAATCTTTATGTTTGAATTGTTTCACTGGAGAATTTTATCAAACATTTAAGAAAGATTTAGCACCAATTTTACATAATCATGTCCAAAAAATATAGAGAAGGAATCACTTTGTAATTCATTTTATGACTGCTGCTGCTGCTGCTGCTAAGTTGCTTCAGTTATGTCTGACTCTGTGCGACCCCATAGAAGGCAGCCCACCAGGCTCCTCTGTCCCTGGGATTCTCCAGGCAGGAACACTGGAGTGGGTTGCCATTTCCTTCTCCAATGCATGCATGCATGCTAAGTCGCTTCAGTCATGTCTGGCTCTGTGCAACCCTATGTATAGCAGCCCACCAGGCTCCCCTGTCCACAGGATTCTCTAGGCAAGAATACTGGAGTGGGTTGCCATTTCCTTCTCCAGTTTATGAGACTAGTATTATCTTGATACCAGAAGCAGAAAGCACAAAAAGGGAAAACAGCAAATCAGTAACTCATGAACTGATATGCAAAAATTCTCAACAAAGTATCAGTAAGTTGAATCCAGCAGTTCTTTGTAAAAAATAATAATATACATGACCAAGTAGGGTTTTATTTCAGACATACAAAGCTTCCTCGAATTTCAAAATCATTCAAATGTAATCCCCTTTATCAACAGGCTAAAGATGAAAAAAGATGATCATATCAACTGATCCAGAGAAAGCATTTTTAAAAATTCATCATTCACTCATAATTTAAAAAAAATTCAACAAATTAAGAATAGAGGAAAACTTTCCCTACTTGATCAGAAGCACTTACAACAAAATCTAAAATTAACATTATTCTTAATGGTGAAAGAAAGGATGAAGACTTTTCCTTTAAGATTAAGATTGGGAACAACTAATAAACAAAAATCTCTTGCATTTCTATTAACAATGAGAAAACAGAAAGAGAAATTAAGGAAACAATCCCATTCACCATTACAACAAAAAGAAAAAAATACTTAGGAATATATTTACCTAAAGAAACAAAAGATCTATATACAGAAAACTATAACACACTGATGAAAGAAATCAAAGAGGACACAAATAGATGGAGAAATACACTATGTTCATGGATTGGAAGAATCAATATAGTGAAAATGAGTATACACCCCCAAAGCAATCTATAGATTCAACACAATCCCTATCAAGCTACCAATGATATTTTTCACAGAACTAGAACAATTAATTTCATAATTTTTATAGAAACACAAAAAAACCTCAAATAGCCAAAGCAAGCTTGAGAAAGAAGAATGGAACTGGAGGAATCAACCTGCCTGACTTCAGACTATACTACAAAGCTACAGCATCTAGACAATATGGTACTGGCACAAAGACAGAAATATAGATCAATGGAAAAAAATAGAAAGCCCAGAGATAAATCCACACATCTATGGACACCTTATCTTTGACAAATGAGACAAAAATATACAATGGAGAAAAGACAATCTCTTTAACAAGTGGTGCTGGGAAAACTTGTCAACTACCTGTAAAAGAATGAAACTAGAACACTTTCTAACACCATACACAAAAACAAACTCAAAATGGATTAAAGATCTAAATGTAAGACCAGAAACTATAAAACTTTTAGAGGAAAACATAGACAGAACACTCTCTGACATAAATCACAGCAAGATCCTCTATGGCCCACCTCCCAGAATAATGGAAATAAAAGCAAAAATAAACAAATGGGACCTAATTAAACTTAAAAGCCTTTTCACAACGAAGGAAACTATAAGCAAGGTGAAAAGACAGGTTTCAGAAGGGAGAAAATAATAGTAAACAAAACAACTGACAAAGAATTAATCTTCAAAATATAAAAGCAGCACATGCAGCTCAATACCAGAAAAATAAATGACCTAATCCAAAAATGGGCCAAAGAACTAAACAGACATTTCTTCAAAGAAGACATACAGATGGCTAACAAACACATGAAAAGGTGATCAACATCACTCATTATCAGCGAAATGCAAATCAAAACCACAATGTGAGATGAGGTACCATCTCACACCAATCAGAATGACTACCATCAAAAAGTGTACAGAAAATAAATGCTGGAGAGGGTGTGGAGAAAAGGGAACTCTCTTACACTGTTGGTGGGAATGCAAACTAGTAGAGCTACTATGAAGAACAGTGTGAGGATTCCTTAAAAAACTGGAAATAGAACTGCCATATGACCCAGCAATCCCACTCCTGGGCATACATACTGAGGAAACCAGAATTGAAAGAGACATAAGTACCCCAATGGTCATTGTAGCACCATTTGCAATTGCTAGGACATGGAAGCAACCTGGATGTCCATAGGCAGATGAATGGATAAGGAAGTTGTGGTACATATACACAATGGAATATTACTCAGCTTAAAAAGAAAAAAGAACACATTTGAGTCAGTTCTAATGAGGTGGACAAAACTAGCGCCTATTATACAGAGTGAAGTAAGTCAGAAAGAAACACCAATATAGTATATTAACACATATATATGGAATTTAGAAAGACGGTAACAACAACCCTATATGCAATACAACAAAAGAAACACAGATGTAAAGAACATACTTTTGGACTATGTAGGAAAAGGCGAGGGTGGTACAATATGAGACAATAGCATTGAAACATACATATTACCATATGTAAAATAGATGACGAGTGCAAGTTCCAATGCATGAAGCAGAACCCTCAAAGTTGGTGCTCTGGGACAACCCAGAGAGGGAGGTGGAGAGGATGATTGGTGAGGGTTTCAGGATGGGGGGATACATGTACACCCGTGGCTGATTCGTGTCAATGTATGGCAAAAACCACCACAATATTATAAAGTAATTGGCCTCCAATTAAAATAAATTAATTAATTTAAAAAATCACATTAGATAATTTACCTTAGTTAATTTATATGTTGTAGTAGGTAAAGGAAATCAGACTGTCTCATTTTTCTAGGAAGCTTGTGACTTTTCCTACAGATTAAAACATTTGATTTTAAAAAAAAGATTGGGAACAAGGTAATGGTGCCTAATTCACTATTTATACCCAACATAGTACTGAAAGTTCTAGCCAGTGCAATAAGACAAGACAAATGAATAAAAGTTATACAGATAGGAAAGGGGAAATTAAAATAATCTCTATCTGCAGATGATATGATGATCTATGTAGGAAATCTCAAAGAATCTATTAATACAAGAAAAAAATCCCAGAACTAAGTGAGTTCAGCATGATTGCAGGATTTAATATCAACACAGAAAAATTAGTTGTATTTTGAAGAGATATTGATCAAAGGATACATTCAGTTATAAGATGAATAAACTCTAGAGACAGAGTGTACAGGGCTTCCCAGGTGGCACTACACAAATCTATCTCAAAATGGATTACAGACTTAAATATAAAACTATAAGGCATTTAGAAAAAATAGGAGAAAACCTTTGAAAACTAGGACTAGGCAAAAAGCTTTTATTCTTCACTCTAAAATAACAATTTACAAAAGAAAATATTGATAAATCAGACTTGGTCAAATTTTAAAACATTTGCTCTTTGAAAGATCTTATTTAGAGAATGAAGTACAACTTTACAGAATGGGAGAAAATGTTTGTACTACACATCTGAAAAAAAGATATTTATCTAGAATATATAAACACCTCATGGAACTCAACAGTAAAAACAAAAACAAACAAACAAAAATAACAATCTAAAGATCCAATTAAAAAATGGATAGAAGTCATTAATTTGACATTTCGTTGAAGAGGATATACAGATGGCAAATAAGTACGTAAAAATGTTAAACATTATTAGCCATTGGAGAAATGCAAATTAAAATCACAGATATCACTACCCACCTATCAGAAAGTCTAAAATAAAAAAATAGTGATAACACCAATGCTGACAAGGATGTAGAGAAACTCCACGACTTATACATTCCTGAGAGTAATACAAAATGTTACAGCCACCCTGGAAAATAGTTTGGCAGTTCATCCTACAACTAGAAATGGACTTACCATAAGACCCAGATATTGTACTCTCCAGCATTTATCTCAGAGAAATGACAATTTATGTTCAGGCAGAAACTTATGCACAAATGCTAATAATTTTATTTGTAGTTGCCCCAAACTGGAAACTACCCAGATAGCCTCCAATGGGTAAATGGATGACTAAACAAATTATACAACAGCCATGCTGAGGAATACTACTCAGCAGTGAAAAAAGAATCAGCTATTGATACACGCAACAACTTGGATACATCTTAAGAAAATCTTGCTGAGTGGAAAAAGTCTGTCTCCACCATGTAATTACTGAATGACTGCATTTATATAATGCTTTTGAAATAAAATTATGCAGATGAACAACAGGTTAATGGTTTCAAAATGTTAGAGATAAGTGGGATGGATGCAAAGGGATAGTGAAAGATAGCCTTGTGGTGATGATGGGGTTTTATATCTGAATTGTCGTGATAGTTACACCACATAGTTACATCATAAAATGGCATACAATTATATACATGTACACAAATGAGTACATGTATAATATAAGATTCTAATAAGGTCAATAGATTGTACCAATGTCCATTACCTAGATTTGATATTGTGCCATAGTTATTCAAAATGTTAATATTGGGGAGACTGATTGAAGTGTGCACACACTCATGAATCAAGAAATATTTCACTAGAAAAAAAATTTTAAGAAGTACACAGATATCGCTTCTCGGCCTTTTGGCTAAGATCAAGTGTAGAAGTACACAGATCACTTCAGTGATCACGTGAATCACAGCCTTGTCTAACTCAATGAAACTATGAGCCATGCCACATAGGGTCACCCAAGACTGACAGGTCATGGAGGAGAGTTCTGACAAAACGTGGTCCACTGGACAAGGGAATGGCAAACCACTCAGTATTCTTGCCTTGAGAACCCCAGGAATAGTATGAAAAGGCAAAAAAAAATGACACTGAAAGATGAACTCCCCAGGTTGGCAGATGCCCAATATGCTACTGGAGAAGAGTGGAGAAGTAACTCCAGAAAGAATGGAGAGATGGAGCCAAAGCAAAAACAACGCTCAGCTGTGGATTTGACTGGTGATGGAAGTAAAGTCCAATGCTATAAAGAACAATATTGCATAGGAACCTGGAATGTTAGGTCCATGAATCAAGGTAAATTGGAAGTGGTCAAACAGGAGATGGCAAGAGTGAACATCGACATTTTAGGAACCAGAGAACTAAAATGGACTGGGATGGGCAAATTTAATTCAGATGACCATTATATCTACTCCTGTGGGAAAAAATCCCTTAGAAAAAATGGAGTAGCCATCATAGTCAACAAAAGAGTCCTAAATGCAGTAATTGGTGCAGTCTCTAAAACGACAGAATAATCTCTGTTCGTTTCCCAGGAAAGCCACTCAGTATCACAGTGATCCAAGTCTATGCCCCAACCAGTAATCTGAAGAAGTTGAAGTTGAACAGTTCTTTGAAGACCCACAAAATCTTCTAGAACTAATGCACCCAAAAAGAGGACTGGAATAGGGGACTGGAATGCAGAAGTAGGAAGTCAAGAAACACCTGGAGTAACAGGCAAATTTTGCTTTGGAATACAAAATGAAGCAGGGCAAAGGTTAACAGAATTTTGCCAAAAGAACACACTGGCCATAGCAAACACCCTCTTCCAACAACACCAGAGACGACTCTATACATGGTCATCACCAGATGGTCAATACCGAAATCAGATTGATTATATTCTTTGCAGTTGAAGATGGAGAAACTCTATACAGTGAGCAAAAACAAGACTGGGAGCTGACTGTGGCTCAGATCATGAATTCCTTATTGCCAAATTCAGGCTTAAACTGAAGAAAATAGGGAAAACCACTAGACCATTCAGGTATGACCTACAAATCCCTTACGATTATACAGTGGAAGTGACAGATAGATTCAAGGGATAAGATCTGATAGAGTGCCTGAAGAACTATGGACAGAGCTTCATGACATTGTACAGGAGGCAGTGATCAAGACCATCCCCGAGAAAAAGAAATACAAAGAGGCAAAATTGTTGTCTGAGGAGACCTTACAAATAGCTGAGAAAAGAAGAGAAGCTAAAGGCAATGGAGAAAGGGAATGATATATCCATTGGAATGCAGAATTCCAAAGAACCGCAAGGGGAGATAAGAAAGCCTTTCTTAGTGATCAATGCAAAGAAATAGAGGAAAACAACAGAATTGGAAAGACTAGCGATCTCTTCAAGAAAATTAGGGGATACCAAGGGAACATTTCATGTAAAGATGGGCTCAATAAAGGACAGAAATTGTATGGACCTAACAGAAACAGAGTATATTAAGAAGAGGAGGCAAGAATACACAGAAGAGCTATACAAAATAAATCTTCATGACAGGGGTGGTCCTAAGATGGAGGAATAGGATGGGGAGACCACTTTCTCCCACACAAATTCATCAAAAGATCATTTGAATGCTGAGAAATACCACAAAACAACTTCTGAATGCTGGTGGAGGACACCAGGCACCCAGAAAGGCAGCCCATTGTCTTCAAAAGGAGGTAGGACAAAATAGAAAAGATTAAAAGGGAGACAAAAGAGTTAGGGATGGAGATCCATCCAGGGGAGGGAGTCTTAAAAGAGGAGAAGTTTCCAAACACCAGGAAACCCTCTCACCAGCAGGTCTGTGGGGAGTTTTGGAATCTCAGAGGGCAACATAACCAGAAGGAAATAAAATAATATAAAATAAAACCCACAGATTACATGCCTAACTGTAACTCCCAGCAGAGAAGTAACCCAGATGCTCGCGTTGGCCACCAGCAAGTGGGTGCTGAATAGGGAGGCGTGGGCTGCATTGCTTAGGGTAAGGACCGGGCCTGAATGCCCTGAGGGCAATCTGAGGGCGCTAACATGGGAGCCAAACTGTGGGGGAGAGAGAGAGAGAACTTTATCACATAAAACTCTAACCTAAGGCACTGCCGGCCTGCTCACAAAACATAGGACTGAGCGATACCAGAGGAGAGCTAGCTGGCAGCAGACCGGCCCATCCCCCGCCAGAGGCAGAGAGGCAGGCAGGTGACAGCCAGAGCCGGAAGGCAAGAGGCAAACTTGGCCCCAGAGATGGCATCCCCTACCAAACTTCGAGCAGGCTCCCAGTTGCTAACCAAGTCTCCCTGGGATCCTGGATGGTTGACATCCGTCAGGAGGGTCGCAGCCAGAGATCAGTGCCCCAGAGGAGACACACGGCACACCTGAGATGGCACTCCCGTTGAGCACCCAGGAAACGGAGTGGCTGGGACCTGGGAGGTGATAAGATGCACCCCCCACCTCTTGCCAAGCACCTGGTCGCCTGAGCTGCTCGGACCTGGGATGGGCACAAAACGCAGGCCCAACCGAGTTTGCGCCTTTGTGGAGTACCAGAGAGCCTGAACCTGAGTGGTGTAGATCTGGGAAGTGCATGCAACCCAGGGCCCGCCTCAGACAGTGTAGCCTGAGCTACAGTGTAGCTGAGCAGTGTAGACCTGGAAAGCACACATGCCGTGAGCTGGGACAAACCCAATGTGGCCCAGACATTGCGAGCACGACCCACACACGCCAGTGATATTTGCAGTGTTCCTCCCTCCCCACAGCAGGACTGAACAAGTGAACCTAAATAAATGACCACCTTTGCCCCCTTGTGTCAGGGTGGGAGTTAGATACTGGAGAGACTTACAAACAGAGGAAGCCAAAATAAACAAAGAAGAGGGAACGACTTTGGATGTGACAGGTGCAACAGATTAAAACCCTGTAGTTAGCACTGGCTACATTGGAAGGGACCTATAGACCTTGAGAAGTATAAGGTGGAACAAGGAACTATCTGAAACTTAACTGACCACACACTGCGCTCAACAGCTCCAGAGAAATTCCTAGATAAATTTTACTATTATCATTTTTAATTAAAATTTTTTAATTTTTAAGTTCTTTATTACTCCTTTAATTTTCATTTGTAAAACCTACTATTACCTTGAAAAAAAAGACCCTATTTTTAAAACAAGTTTCATATTTTTTAATATAACTTTTGTGATTTTGTTTTGTTCTTTTAATAATGTATTTTTGAGAGTCTAACCTCTACTCTAGACTTTTAATCTTTGCTTTTTGGTATTTGTTATCAATTCTGTACCTTTAAGAATCCAATCTTCAGTATCCATTTTTACTTAGGAGTGTGATTACTGGCTTGATTGCTCTCTCCCCTTTTGACTCTCCTTTTCCTCCCCCAGGTGACCTCTATCTCCTCCCTCCCCCTTCTCATCTCTACCTAACTCTGTGAATCTCTTTGGGTATTTCGGGCTGTGAGGAAATTAGGGAACTTATCACAGGCTAGATTGGTCTCTCTCCTTTTGACTTCCCCACTTCTCCTCTTGGTCACCTCTATCTCCTTTCTCCCTCTTCTCTTCCCTATAGAGCTCCACGAACCTCTCTGAGTGTTCCAGACTGTGGAGAGCACATAGGGAATTGATTACTGGCTCCTCCTGGTCACCTCTCTCTCCCTCCTCCCTCTTCTCTTCTTCATGTAACTCTGTGAACCTCTCTGGGTGTCCCTCACTGTGGAGACTCTTTCACCATTAACCTAGATGTTTTATCGTCAGAGTTGTATGGATGGAGAAGTCTTGAGGCTACTATAAGAATAAGACTGAAAGTCAGAGGCAGGAGGCTTAAATCCAAAACTTGAGAACATCAGAAAACTCCTGACTCCAGGGACCATTAATCAACAAAAGCTCATCCAAAAGCCTCCATACCTACACTGAAACCAAGCTCCACCCAAGAGCCAACAAGTTTCAGGGCAAGACACACCAAGCTAATTCTCCAACAAAGCAGGAACATAACCCTGAGCACAAAAATACAGGCGGCCAAAAGTCACACCAAACCCATAGACATCTCAAAACTCACTAATGGACACTTCATTGCACTCCAGAGAGAAGAGATCCAGCTCCACCCACTGGAACACCAACACAAGCTTCCCTAACCAGGAAACCTTGACAAGCTACTCATCCAACCCCACCCACAGGGAGGAACCTCTACAATAAAGAGGAACCACAAAATTCCAGCATACAGAAAGGCCACCCCAAACACAGCAACCTAAAAAGATGAAAAGGCAGAGAAATATTCAGCACATAAAGGAACATGATAAAAGCCCACCAAACCAAACAAAAGAGGAGGAGACAGGGAGTCTAACTGAAAAAGAATTCAGAATAATGATAGTAAAAATGATCCAAAATTTTGAAAACAAAATGTTACAAATAAATAGCCTGAAGACAAGGATTGAGAAGATGCAAGAAAAGTATAACAAGGACCTAGAAGAAATAAAAAGCAGTCAATCAATAATGAATAATGCAATAACTGAGATCAAAAGCACTCTGGAGGGAAACAACAGTAGAATAACTGAGGCAGAAGATAGGATAAGTGAGGTGTAAGATAGAATGGTGGAAATAAATGAAGCAGAGAGGAAAAAAGAAAAAAAAAAATGAGGACAACCTCAGAGACCTCTGGGACAATGTTAAATGCCCCAACATTTTAATCATAGGAGTCCCAGAAGAAGAAGACAAAAAGAATGATAATGAGAAAATATTTGAGAAGATAATAATTGAAAACTTCCCTAAAATGGGAATAGCCACCCAAGTCCAAGAAACCCAGAGAGTCCCAAACAGGATAAACCCAAGGCGAAACACCCCAAGACACATATTGATCAAATTAATGAAGATCAAACACAAAGAACAAATGTTAAAAACAGCAAGGGAAAAACAAAAAATAACCCATAAGGAGATCCCCATAAGGATAACAGCTGATTTTTCAATAGAAACTCTTCAGGCCAGAAGGGGATGGCAGGGCATACTTAAAGTGATGAAAGAGAAAAACCTACAACCGAGATTACTGTACCCAGAAATGATCTCATTCAAATATGAAGGAGAAATCAAAGTCTTTGCAGATAAGCAAAAGCTCAGAGAATTCAGCACCACCAAACCAGCTCTTCAACAAATGCTAAAGAATCTTCTCTAGACAGGAAACACAGAAAAGGTGTATAAACTTGAACCCCAAACAACAAAGAAAATGGCAACAGGATCATACTTATCAATAATTACCTTAAATGTAAATGGGATGAATGCCCCAACCAAAAAGCAAAGACTGGCTGAATGGATACAAAAACAAGACCCCTAAATATGCTGTCTATTAGAGACCCACCTCAAACCTAGGGACACATACAGACTGGAAGTGAAGGGCTGGAAAAAAATATTTCACACGAATGGAGACCAAAAGAAAGCAGGAGTAGCAATGCTAATATCAGATAAAATGGACTTTGAAATAGAGGCCGTGAAAAGAGACAAAGAAGGACACTACATAATGATCAAAGGATCAATCCAAGAAGAAGATATAACAATTATAAATATATATGCACCCAACATAAGAGCACCACAATATGTAAGGCAAATGCTAACAAATATGAAAGCAGAAATTAACAGGAACACATAATAGTGGGAGAATTTAATACCCCACTCACACCTATGGATAGATCAACTAAATAGAAAATTAGCGAGGAAACACAAACTAAATGATACAATGGACCAGTTAGACCTAACTGATATCTATAGGACATTTCACCCTAAAACAATGAATTTAAACTTTTTCTCAAGTGCACACAGAACCTTCTCTGGGATAGATCACATCCTGGGCCATAAATCTAGCCTTGGTAAATTAAAAAAAAATTGAAATCATCTTAAGCATCTTTTCTGATCACAATGCAACAAGATTAGATGTCAACTACAGGAAAAAAAAAACTATTAAAAATACAAACATATGGAGGCTAAACAACACACTTCTGAATAAACAACAAATCACAGAAGTCAAAAAAGAAACCAAAATATGCATAGAAATGAATGAAAATGAAAACACAACAACCCAAAACCTATGGGATTCAGTAAAAGCAGTGCTAAGGGGAAGGTTCATAGCAATACAAGCCTACCTCAAGAAACAGGAGAGAAATCAAATAAATATCCTAACTCTACACCTAAAGCAACTAGAAAAGGAAGAAATGAAGAACCCCAGGGTTAGTAGAAGGAAAGAAATCACAAAAATTAGGGCAGAAATAAATGCAAAAGAAACAAAAGAGACCATAGCAAAAATCAACAAAGCTAAAAGCTGGTTCTTCAAGAAGATAAATAAAATAGACAAACCATTATCCAGATTCATCAAGAAACAAAGGGAGAAGAATCAAATCAACAAAATTAGAAATGAAAATGGAAAAATCACAACAGACAACACAGAAATACAAAGGATCATAAGAGACTACTATCAGCAACTGTATGCCAATAAAATGGACAAGTGGGAAGAAATGGACAAATTCTTAGAAAAGTATAACTCTCCAAAACTGAACCAGGAAGAAATAGAAAATCTTAAACAGACCCATCACAAGTACAGAAATTGAAACTGCAATCAGAAATCTTCCAACAAACAAAAGCCCAGGAACAGATGGCTTCAAAGCTGAATTCTACCAAAAATTTAGAGAAGAGCTAACACCTATCCTACTCGAACTCTTCCAGAAAATTGCAGAGGAAGGTAAACCTCCAAATTCATTCTATGAGGCCACCATCACCCTAATACCAAAACCAGACAGAGATGCCACAAAAAAAGAAAACTACAGGCCAATATCACTGATGAACATAGATGCAAAAATCCTTAACAAAATTCTAGCAAACAGAATCCAACAACATATTAAAAAGATCATACATCATGACCAAGTGGGCTTTATCCCAGGAATGCAAGGATTCTTTAATATTTGCAAATTAATCAATGTGATACACCACATTAACAACTTGAATGATAAAAACCATATGATTATCTCAATAGATGCAGAAAAAGCCTTTGACAAAATCCAACATCCATTTATGATTAAAAAACTCTCCAGAAGCAAGTATAGAAGGAACATACCTCAACATAATAAAAGCCATATATGATAAACCCATAGCAAACATTATCCTCAATGGTGAAAAATTGAAAGCATTTCCCCTAAAGTCAGGAATAAGACAAGGATGCCCACTCTCACCACTACTATTCAACATAGTTTTCAAAGTTTTGGCCACAGCAATCAGAGCAGAAAAAGAAATTAAAGGAATCCAGATTGGAAAAGAAGAAGTAAAATCTTCACTGTTTGCTGATGACATGATCCTCTACATAGAAAACCCCAAAGAATCCACCAGAAAATTACTAGAGCTAATCAATGAATACAGTAAAGTTGCAGGATATAAAATTAACACACAGAAATCCCTTGCATTCCTATACACTAACAATGAGAAAACAGAAAGAGAAATTAAGGAAACAATTCCATTCACCATTGCAACGAAAAGAATAAAATACTTAGGAATACATCTAAAGAAACAAAAGACCTATATACTATAAAACACTGATGAAAGAAATCAAAGATGACACAAATAAATGGAAAATTTACCATGTTCATGGATTGGAAGAATCAATATAGTGAAAATGAGTATACTATAAAAAGCAATCTATAGATTCAATGCAATCCCTATCAAGCTACCAATGATATTTTTCAGAGAATTAGAACAAATAATTTCACAATTTGTATGGAATTACAAAAAAACCTCCAGTAGTCAAAGCAATCTTGAGAAAGAAGAGTGGAACTGGAGGAATTAACCTGCCTGACTTTAGGCTATACTACAAAGCCACAGTCATCAAGACAGTGTGGTACTGGCACAAAGACAGAAATATAGATAAATGGAACAAAATAGAAAGCCCAGAGATAAATCCATGCACCTTTGGACACCTTATCTTTGACAAGGGAGGCAAGAATATACAATGGAGAAAAGACAATCTCTTTAACAAGTGGTGCTGGGAAAACTGGTCAACCACTTGTAAAAGAATGAAACTAGAATACTTTCTAACACCATACACAAAAACAAACTCAAAATGGATTAAAAATCTAAATGTAAGATCAAAAACTAGAGGAAACCAGAAACTCCTAGAGGAAAACATAGGCAAAACACTCTCTGACATAAATCATAGCATGATTCTCTATTACCCACCTCCCAGAGTAATGGAAATAAAAGCAAAAATAAACAATTGGGACCCAATTAAACTTAGAAACTTTTGCACAATGAAGGAAACTATAAGCAAAGTGAAAATACAGCTTTCAGAATGAGAGAACATAATAGCAAATGAAGCAACTGACAAAGAATTAATCTCAGAAATATACAAGCAACTCCTGCAGCTCAATTACAGAAAAATAAGTGACCCAATAAAAAAATGAGCCAAAGAACTAAACAGACATTTCTCCAAAGAAGACATACAAATGGCTGACAGACACATGAAAAGGTGCTCAGCATCACTCATTATCAGAGAAATGCAAATCAAAACCACAATGAGGTACCATTTCACGCCAATCAGAATGGCTGCTATCAAAAAGTCTACAAGCAATACATGCTGGAGAGGGTGCAGAGAAAAAGGAACCCTCTTACAATGTTGGTGGGAATGCAAACTAGTACAGCCACTATGGAGAACAGTGTGGAGATTCCTTAAAAAACTGGAAATAGAACTGCCATACAACCCAGCAATCCCACTGCTGGGCATACACACCGAGGAAACCAGAACTGAAAGAGACACATGTACTCCAATGTTCATCGCAGCACTGTTTACAATAGCCAGGAGATGGAAGCAACCTAGATGTCCATTGGCAGACAAATGGATAAGGAAGTTGTGGTACATATACACAATGGAATATTACTCAGCTATTAAAAAGAATGCATATGAATCAGTTCTAATAAGATGGATGAAATTGGAGCCTATTATACAGAGCGAAGTAAGTCAGAAAGAAAAACACCAATACAGTATATTAACGCATATATATGGAATTTAGAAAGATGGTAATGATGACCCTATATGTGAGACAGCAAAAGTGACACAGATGTAGAAAACAGACTGTTGGACTCTGTGGGACAGGGCGAGGGTGGAATGATTTGAGAGAATAGCATTGAAACATGTATATTATCCTGTGTGAAACAGATCACCAGTCCAGGTTCAATGCATGTGGCAGGGTGCTCAGGGCTGGTGCACTGCGATGACCCTGAGGGATGGGATGAGGAGGGTGGTGGGAGGGAGGGTCAGGATGGGGAACACATGTACACCCATGGCTGATTCATGTGAATGTATGGCAAAAACCACCACAATATTGTAAAATAATTAGCCTCCAATTAAAGTAAAATAAATAAATAAATAAAAAAGAACTGGAAAAAAAAAAGATCTTCATGACACAGATAATCACAATGGTGTGATCACTCAGAGTATGAAGTGAAGTGGGCCTTTGGAAGCATCACTATGAACAAAGCTAGTGGAGTTGATGGAATTCCAGCTGAGTTATTTCAAATCCTAAAAAGATGATGCTGTGAAAGTGCTGCACCCAATTTGCCAGCAAATTTGGAAAGCACAACAGTGGCCACAAGAGTGGAAAAGGTCAATTTTCACTCCAATCCCAAAGAAAGGCAATGACAAAGAATGTTCAAACTACTGCACAATTGCACTCATCTCACACGCTAGTAAAGTGATGCTCAAAATTCTCCAAGACAGCCTTCAACAGTATGTGAACCACGAACTTCCAGATGTTCAAGCTGGATTTAGAAAAGGCAGAAGAATCAATGATCAAATTGCCAACATCTGTTGGATCATCAAAAAAGCAAGAGAATTCCAGAAAAAAACACCTGCTTCACTGACTATGCCAAATCCTTTGTGTAAATCACTACAAACTGTGGAAAATTTTTCAAGAGATGGGAATACCAGACCACCTTACCTGCCTCCTGAGAAATCTGTATGCAAGTCAAGAAGCAATAGTTAGAACTGCATATGGAACAACAGATTGGTTCCAAATTGGGAAAGGAGTACAAGGCTGTATACTGTCACCCAGCTTATTTAACTTACATGCAGGGTACATCATGTGAAATGCCAGGCTGGATGAAGTACAAGCTGGAATCAAGATTGCTCAGAGAAATATCAGTAACCTCAGATATTCAGATGACACCACCCTTATGGCAGAAAGCAAAGTGGAATTGAAGAGCCTCTTGATGAAAGTGAAAGAGGAAAGTGAAAAAGCTGACTTAGAACTCAGTAATCAAAAAGCTAAGATCATGGCATCTAGTACCATCAATTCATGGCAAATAGATGGGGAAACAATGGAAATAGTGACAGACTTTATTTTCTTGGGCTCCAAAATCACTGTGGATGGTGATTGCAGCCATGAAATTAAGAGATTTTCTCCTTGGAAGAAAAGCTTTGGCCAACCTAGACAGCATATGAAAAAGCAGAGACATTACTTTGCCAACAAATATAGTCAAAGCTATAGTTTTTCCAGTGGTCATATCTGGATGTGAGTAGTGAACTATAAAGAAAGCTGAGAGCTGAAGGATTGATACTTTTAAACTGTGGTGTTGGAGAAGACTCTTGAGAGTCCCTTGGACTATAAGGAGATCAAACCAGTCAATCCTAAAGGAAAACAGTCCTGAATATTCATTGGAAGGACTGATGCTGAAACTGAAACTCCAATACTTTGTCCATCTGATGCAAAGAACTGACTCATTTGAAAAGACCCTGATGCTGGGAAAGATGGAATGCAAGAGAAGAGGGCGACAGAGGGTGAGATGGTTGGATGGCATCACCGATTCAATGCACACGAGTTTGAGCAAGCTCCAGGAGTTGGTGATGCATAGGGAAGCCTGGTGTGCTGCAGTCCATGTGGTCACAAGAGTCAGACACGACTGAGCAACTGACTGAACACGGATCAGTTTTTCTTTAAATAGTCAGAATGCTTGCATTATTCTTCATTAAAAAAGATCCACATAACTAGACCAATCATAATGGCAACAAAACAAGTCTGCCTAATGTCAATTCATAGTTTAAGGTTTTAGTAAATCTTAAGGCTTACCTGGTGGCTTGTACAGTAAAGAATCTCCCTGCAATTCAGGATAACTGGGTTCGATTCCTGGGTTGAGAAGATCCTCTGGAGAAGGGAATGGCAACCCACTCCAGTAGTCTTGCCTGGAGAATTCCATAGACAGAAAAGCCTGGTGGGCTACAATTCACAGGGTTGCAAAGCATCGGACACAACTGAGCAACTAACACTTTCACTTTTTCATTTCATTCACAAAGTATAAATAAAGCAGGAGAACTTAACACTCACACTTTGCTCTCAAGAATCATGTTATCCTTCACCCTGATTTTCCTACCAAAGTGATGGCATCTGCAAAGTGGTCTTGACATTTCTGTAGCACCTTGGGCTCAGGATTCCTGCAAAGTCACCAAAACTTATTAAATAGAATGCTTAAAATAATGAATTAAAATGTATTGATCATTGAACTGCTCAACTTCTATGCAGTAGAAGGTCAGAAGACAACTCTTAAAAAGATAAGAAACTATGATTTTATCTTATATTGCTTAAGATACAGGAGAAATTATACACAGTCATGCTTTTAAAGCCTTTGGAAATACATTCAGGAGAAAATAAGAAAAAATATTGGTGGTAGATTAAACAGTCAGAATATAGATAGTCAGTCTGCATTAAGTCCTCATTGAACACTTATCCTGGGCATCTGTAGTGTGACTGGTTGGCAGTCTCTGGTCTGCGGGGAGACAGTGGCTGTGGGACTTGTGACAGCAGTAACCATGATCCAACACTATCACTACTACTGGGCTGACTGCTGTTCATTCAGCTCCATGTATTAGACATCTCCTCAGTTAATCTTCATGAGAACGTTGTGAGATGGTATTATTATCCAGATTTTAAAGAGGAAGAAGCTGAGAAGACAGCCATAAAAAAGAACAAAGCAGTGCCATTTGCAGCAACATGAATAGACCTGGAGATTATCATACTGCGTGAAGTAAGACAGAGAAAGACAAATATCATATGATATCACTTATATGCAGAAACTGAAAAAAAGACTTGAACTTATTTACAGGACAGAAATAGAATCACAGATGTAGAGAACAAATTTATAGTTACCAAAGGGGATGAGGGATGGATAATTTAGGAGTTTGGGATTAATATATACACACTACTATATATATATAATAAAACAGATAAGCAATAAGGTCCTACTGTATAGCACAGGGAGCTATATTCAGTATCTTATAATAACCTGTAATGGAAAAGATTATGAAAAAGAAGATACATATATAGATATCGAAATAACTGAATCACTTTGCTGTACACTTGAATCTAACACAACATTATTAATCAACTACTGTACTTCAACAGGAAAAAAAGGACTGAGAAGAGAGATGCCTAGATCCTTTCCAAGGTCAGCCAAGTAGAAAATGTCAGAATCCAGATTGGAACTCAGGTCACATGATTTCAAAACCCGTGCTTTGACTACTAATCCCCATGTCCAGACGAGAGTGTGTTTGTCAATCCTCCTCTTGGTTGCTCTTTTCTAGGGGTCTCACTTGCTTTACGCCAGGGCTCTGGGTATTTTCTCAACTTCACGTTTTTTCTCCCAGCAAACTCCAGGTGGAGGTTGGAGCAGAGCTCAAAGAGCAGGTGAGGGAGCGCTTCCAGCAGAGCTTTGTGTGCACTGAGTTAGATGGGGCAGTGATGGGGCAGATGGCAGGAGGAGAGAGAGAGAGTTCTTTCACTGATTTGGCTATAAGGGTAAAACTAGTTAGTAAAGTAATTGAGTCTCTTTGGCAAGCTTTTAAAAATTAATCTGCTAAATTATTTTATTCATTTTATTTATTTTTGGCTTCACTGGGTCTTCTTCATTGCTACATGGGGGTTTTCTCTAGTTTCAGCGAGCAGCGGCTACTCTTTTGTTGCAGTAAACAGGATTCTCATTGCAGTGGTTCCTCTTGCTTCAGGGTACAGGCTCTAGGGCACACGAGCTCAGTAGTTGTGGTGAATGGGCCTGGGTGTCCCGTGGCATATGGAATCTTCCTGGATCAAAGATCGAACCCATGTCCCCTACACTGGCAGGTGGATTCTTAACCACTGGGCCACAGGGAAGTCCTCTCAGGCCTTTTTAATCAAAATGTTTTCTCTCTTAGTGATCTGAGGCCTGAGACTATGCGTGGACAAATAATTCTCTGGATAGACCCCTCTAGGCCTCCAGCACTGGGAGGCTTAATCTAGGCTGGCTTCTGCATAAGCAAGAATACATACCACTTTGTTCCAGTTATTTTTGCTGTGTAACAAACACCTCTAAACTCAGAGGATATGAATTGGCACATTTCTCAGGATGCTGTGGGGTGAGTGGGCTGAGCTGACAGGCTCTCCCTCAGGGTCTCATATACAATGTAATCAGACAGTGGCTGAGTCTGGAGTCATCTGAGGGTTTTTTTCCTGTAACCTGAGTGTGAATGGCTGGAAAATCTGGAGCAGGTTGGGTTTCTCTCCATGGAGCCTCTCCATGCAGTTAGCTTGGGCCTTCTCACAGCATAATGGTCTCAGAGCCACCAGCAGTCACACACTGGGGCTGCCTTGTACAAACTTGTAAGAATTGATTCTGTGTATTTCTTCCCAACTCTTGCTTTCAGCGCTGTCACTCTGGTGACTTGAAATCAGCCATGGTGGGAGGGAATATTTATATCATGAAAACTGGTAAACAGTGCAAATCAGGGGAATTCCCCCACCCCCAGAGATCCAGGTTACCAGCACATGATTTTATATGGTGGTTGGCTTCCCCTAGAGTGAATAAGCCAAGAAAACCAGGAGGAGGCTGCAAAGCTTCTGAGAACCTATCTATGGATGCTCCCATAATTCACTTTCTTTTTATCCTATTGATCATCAAGTCCCTAAGGCTATGCCTGATTCAAGAAGAGAATTACCCGTGTCCCATGGAAGAGTAGCAAAGAGATTGTATAATAGAGGACCCAACACATAACAGGCATTCAACAAGTGTTTGATGAATGAATGAATGAGCAAAGTCACTTAAACTCTAATCAGTATCTCCTTAAGTCACCCTGAAAGTGTAAAGCTTTCTGGAAAGTTTTACATCAACATCAGAGAGACCAGTGAACTTTAAGTTCCCCAAGAGCCTAAATCTAAAACCGCTTGATATAGATCTATTTACCCTCTGTCTGCCAGTATTCACAGACCTGTTTACTCAAGCCCTTCCCACTTACGTGCTCACCTGGGACTGTACATATGACAATGGCAAATTGCTTGTTTTATTGACGTTTGCATCCTGGGTGAGTTTGCTCTACCTCTCTAAGTAAATTGCAGATTCCTTGAGAGAGTTCACATGTATTTCTTTGCCATTCCTTCTCCCCACCTTACGAAAACTAGATAATCATACATACACATACACATGGATACTTATAAGAGATATGATAATTAGAGGTTATTAGCCTTAAAGCAGAAGCAAAGAAGGAAAGGAACTGAAAGCTCTCAATGGCTGTATTTCATAAATGTTCTCATTTGACTCACATTCATCCAGTGAAGGAGGCATTATTATTTCCATTTCATAATTGAGGAAAGTGAGACTCAAGAAAATTTAACCAACTTGGTCAAATTCACACTAGGAGGTGGGGAGCTAGGATTTCGACTTAGACCTGCATGGGTCCAAGGCCAGAGCTGCATGTGTTCTTTCCCATTGAAATATACACTCCCATTTCCTCCTACTTTTCTTTGCCGCACCCCCCCCCCACCCTGAAGTAGTCACAAAAGTCATAGAAATGCTAATGCTTTTAAACCCCAGATAGACTAATGGCTGTTTCAAGTTCTGCTCTAGTAAGAAATGTCCTTAAAAAGCTTGGGAGAGGACTTCCCCGGTGGCACAATGGATAGGAATCTGCCTACCAGTGCAGGGGACGCGGATTTGATCCCTGATCCAGACAGATTCCACATGCTGCAGAGCAACTGAGTCCATGTGCTTCAACTACCGAGCGGTATGCCACAAATACTGAAGCCTGCGTGCCCTAGAACCACACACCACCACTACTGAGCTCACGGGCTGCAACGACTGAAGCCTGAACACCGAGAGCCTGTGCTCCGCAACAAGAGAAGCCACCACAGTGAGAAGCCTGGACGCTGCAACGAAGAGTAGTCCCCGCTCACCGCAATCAGAGAGAGCCCTTTGGCAGCAACAAAGATCCAGTGCAAGCAAAAGCAAAAATAAATTATTAACTAAAAAAAAACTCTGTTTCAAAAGGAAAAAAAACAGCTTGGGAGAGCAAGAAGCTAAAGTGTCTTACACTAGGAAGGGAGTGAGTCTGGTAGCAGAGAGGTCAGCTAAGCAACTCTTTACAATAATACAGGCAAAAAGCATTGATGGGATGGACCGAGGTAAGAGCGGCGGGATGGGAAGATGTGAAAAAATTTGAAAGCTATTAAGAAGACAGATCAACAGACTAGTGATGGTTTGGATTGTGTGGGTGCTGATCAGTCTTTGTAGAATCACCACTATGGCTGCTCCGGGAGAATGAGGCTGGAGAAAGGAAGCCGGGATGGGAGGGTTCCGTGTTCGTGGGGAAGATGATAAAGGCTGAAAGTAGCCGTGGAAGTGGGAGAGAGGATGGATCTGAGAGAACATGGAAGAAGAATCTACGGGACGTGCTTCCGAGCTAGACGTGGGAATGTGAGGGCGAAGGAGGGGTCAAGGGCAAAGTCCAGAAGTCTGTTGCGGACAGCCGGGTGCTTTTCACAGAGGTGGGGGACACAGGGCTGGGGGAGGGGGGGCAGCTTTCAGGGAGGGATGGATTCTGGATGTGCCAGGTTTGAGGTGAATGTGTAAGCTGGCGCTGGCAGCCGGAATGCAATTACATTTAAAACAAAACAAGCATCTCTTATCTCAGTGAGATTCTTTGTCTCCCTCAGAGGCTGTAGATGAAAGCATTGAAGCCTGTGTGACGCAGAGTTCTGCGTCAGGTCATAAAGGAACTCTGCAATTCTCAATGTTTTCACTTTATTGTGGTTCAACTCTCTCTCAAAAGCCATTTATCACCCAGTAGGGGCCTCTGTCATCACCATGATGTCTTTATCCAGACTTCCAAATCTCATGGGAGCGGTATGATTCGATCAGTGGCAGTGACTCACATAACTCATAGAAAGTGTGGCGGGGAGGTTTCAGTGGCCCCTAGGACCTACAGGTTGGCCATACACACTCACATACACATACACACACCCCGTAGGTTAAAACTCGCATGGACAGGCTCTAAGACATTTTTGCATGCTTCTGCCCCACAGAAGAGGACAGGCGTTGTTTACACAAGGCCCCTGCATGTCAGGACAGGGAGCCTGGGCCTTCATGCCTGCTACAATCAGAGGAGGAAGGGAAGCATTCAAGCGGGTGAATGAGCAGATGAAGGCTCTCCAGGGAGCTACTGCTTTTCCGCACATCAACTTTCATCATGAAACCCTCTACCTAAAATCCAAAGCCAGTTGGTAGGAAGGCAAATTACATAGGGTCTGCCAGCTCAAGGAGACCACTTGTAGGTGCTTCTTCAGTGTATTCATTGTGCCAGTGTTAGGACACCTGAAACCAAGCGCAGGTTAAACTCCCATGCCCACTGCAGTGCGAGCTAAGTGGTCACCCAGCTCAGGGCCTGCCAGCCCACCAGGTGGGGACCAGCTGCCTGAGAACCAACTGCCCTCCTCACTCAGAATGTCCTTTGACCCGACTCCAACTTTACCCAGAGATACCCTAAAAAGTCCCCCCTCAAACAAAACTTTCTTGCATGGAAACCCTCTACAAAGGAGCTTCCTTACCTGAGAGAAGGTCCCGGTGCCCAGCCGTGGAAAAAAAAAAACCCAAAAAACCAAGTTCCAGCAGACGTGACAGGGACTCATAGAGCAGATCTGTTGCTTTTAAAAGAAGAACGGTGACTTCATCCCTGGTGCCGTGGTGTTTAGAAGAGCAGCGAATGCTGCCTGGCTGAGCCAACTCGGCCTCAACAGCGATGACTCCATCCAAATTATGCAGCCGCTGCCCAGACATGCTCAGCCTTCAGAAGGTGGATCGCTGGAATCTGGCTTGCCCCGTCATTTTCAGAAAGTTTCAGAAAGTCCAGAAGCACCAATCACCTTCACCGGCACCAGGGGTAGGGAAACCACGCACTTATTTCCCGCCGAGTCATATCATTATCTCCCAAGAATCCAACACTCTAGGGAAGGAAAACAGGTATTTAAACTTCTGAGAGATAGCAATTCTTGGGGAAGAAGGGGAGAGAAGAAGGAAAATCTTTCAAGCAGGATGCGGGTAGGGGGCAATAAGAAGCTGGAAACGATCACCGTGCTAAGAGGTTTGCAGAGCTGGTGGGTTTGTGAGCCTACAATGGTGACAAATAGGTGATGGCCTGGACTTTTCAGAGGGAAAGTATCTAGTTCAACAAAAGGAATGAGTCACTGTAAGAAAAGAAAGGTGATAGTCTTTCTTTCTTTCTTTTCTTTTTTTAGGACTGATATGAACTTTTAATTTTCACTGGAGAACTGAAGGTAGGGTAATTTAAGGAAATTTGCCAATAATATGGTGGTAACACTTGTTCTAGAAGACATGACTTCTGATTTCTCTTTTTTTTTTCTTTTAAAATTTTATTTTGTATTGGGGTATAGCCAATTAACAATGTTGTGATAGTTTCAGGTGAACAGCGAAGGGACTCAGCCATCCATATACATTTATCCATTTTCCTTCAAACTCCCCTCCCATCCAGGCTGCCACATACCATTGAGCAGAGTTCCATGTGCTATTTAAGAGGTCTTTGTTGGTTATCTATTTTAAATATAGCAGTGTGTACATGAAAGAAATGGTTGCAGTGGTAATGGTATGGGGGAAATGAATTTGAGTTTAAACTTGGGGAAAAGGTGACAGTCTTTTAAATGAAGGTGACTTATTTCCATTTTCTTTTTATTGAATATGGTACCACTCAATCCATTTGGGGTCATCTGTAACATTTATGTATTAGTTCATAACAAGCCCACATTCCACCAAGCTTTGGGAAAAGAGACATTTATGTGTCAGGAATTGTCTCTTTTGTACATCAAAGGTAAGACTGGAGCACTGGGATTTGGAACATGGAATTCAAGGCCATGTCAAGCTACCCAGTAAGCCAGGCGCCTCTGCCTGATGCCACGTCCTTGGGCTAAACTTTGGGCAGACCTTCTTGCTGTGATGCCAGGATGAGACATGGTAATGCTGGTGACCTCTGTTGGAAGTAGGGCAGAGCTTAGCAGCTGGCTGCCTTCCCTCTCACGTCTGTACTTTAGGAGCGTGTACGGTGACTTTGGGTCACTACGCACGTGTCCAGTTTCTTGCTGAACTATTTTGAGGCATTGGGGAATCTTCCTGTGTCAAGTTTCACTCCAGAGAGGATAAAACAGGAAAAAAAAATTCTTTCTATTGAAATGAAGACATTCAGTTCCAACATCAGAAAGGAGTTTTTGAATTCAGAGATTTAAGCAATGTCAACATGGCCTATAGACAAAACTTGCAAATCTCTTAGTCGGGGTATAAACATTCAGAGTAGAAGAGGAGCAGAGTTTCATCAATGATAAAGTCAAAAAAGGGCAGGATCCACTTTTATTTGGTTTATCATGGACTCCTCATAGCCTTGCACAGAAAGTAGTACATAGTAAGCACCCAGTAGCCAGAGAGTAAATGGTGTCTGACAATGCCTTCTGTTCCAGATTTTTAGAACAAATCTGTTGAGGATATTTTTTTTTTTAATTGAAGCATAATTGACATACAATAGCATAGTAGTTTTATATGTGTTCATCATAGTGTACATCACTGTGATTTGATATTTATATGCATTAAGAATTCTTAAAGTCCCTATCTGGTAAGCAAGGCAATTGCAGAGAGTGTGAGCCAATGGGCCTTATGAAATGCAAGAGGCGCTTTGTTCTTTGCTTTGTCTTAGTCTCCAGGTTCATTGCCACAGTTAGAACAGAGCAAAGAAAGCCAATTTCTGGATGTAGGAGCCCCCTTCGCCACCCTATTTCCCTCAACATCAAGTAGACCCTGGTGTCTTTCCCCAGGGCCAGGACTCCATCTCACAGGCAATAGGCCAATTCTCCTCAGTGTTCTTTTGTTCTCAACATTCCAATATAGAATGTTCAAACTTACAGCTATGTTGAAAGAATTTTATAATGAACACCCAAATATATATACCATGTAGTTTCTTCAACTGACATATTACAGTATTTGCTTTATTATAGGTTAATTCTCTATCCATTCAGCAGCTAATTAACTTTGTTACAAACTTTGAAGAAAGTTTTAGACATTAATACATTTCCCCAAATACTTCAACATTATTCATCAGAGTTCAAACTTTGTTTACAATATTTTTATCTCTTTTCAGATGAAAATCTTGTACTGTGCAATGCAAAAACTGTCGGTATACCATTCGATGAGTTCCTATCAATGCACACACCTTTGCAACCCAGACCCTATCAAGAAACAGAACAGGGACCATCACCCTTGAAAGTGTCTCATGTTCTTTCCCAGCAAACTCTTACCTTAACACTCCTAGAGAGATCCAATATTCTCATATTCTCACCAGAGATCAATTTTACCTATTCTAGTACCTCATATAAATAAAAGCATACAATTTATATTCTTTTATGAAATTTGTGTTCACTCAGCATATTTTGGGATTCATCTATCCATATTGTTGGTTTCTTTTCTTTGATGAATAGTATTTTACTGTATGAATATGACAAACTTTTTCAAGTCTCTTGTTCATGGACACCTGGTCCTCAAATTCGGGGTTATTATGAATAAAGCTAACATGAACATTTTTAACCAACTTTTTGTGAACATGCATTTGTTTAGGTTCAGTTCAGTCGCTCAGTCGTGTCCAACTCTTTGCGACCCCATGGACTGCAGCATGCCAAGCCTCCCTCTTCTTCCCCTGGGTAAATATCTAGGAATAGAATTGCTGGGTCTTAAAATTGTTGTTGTGCAGTCACTCACTCATGTCTAGCTCTTTGCAATCCCATGAACTGCAGCACACCAGGCTTCCCTGTTCTTCACTGTCCGGAGTTTTTTCAAACTCATGTTCATTAAGTTGGTGATGCCATCCAACCATCTCATCCTCTGTGGTCCCCTTCACGTCCTGCCTTCAATCTTTTCCAACATCAGGGTCTTTTCCAATGAGTCAGCTCATCGCATCATGTGGCCAAAGTATTGGCTTCAGCATCAGTCCTTCCAGTGAATATTCAGGGTTGATTTCCTTGCAGTCCAAGGGACCCTCAAGAGTCTTCTCCAACACCACAGTTTGAAAGGATGAATTCTTTGGGTCTTAAAATAGGTATGTATTTAATTTATGTGAAACTGGAAGACCTTTCCCAATGTTGTGACCACTCTTTCCTCCTACCAGCCATGTACAAGAGTTCTAGTTGCTTTACATTCTTCTGACAACACTTGGTGGTGTCAGCTTAATTTTAGCCCTGTTGGTGCATGTGGAATGGTACCTCACTGTGGTTCAATTTGTATGTCCTTGATGACTAAAACGTTGAACATCTTTTCATGTGCCTGCTGGCCAATCCTTCACCATCTTCTATGAAGTGTCTGTTCAAATCTTTTGGCCATTTTAAAACTGATTGTCATTTTATTATTGAGTTTTAGGAGCATTTTGTATATTAAGAATGCCAGTTCTTTGTCTGACATGTTTTGCTGATATCTTCTCCTGTCCTTTGGCTTGCTTATACATTTTATTAGTGATGTTTCTTCTTATGAACAAAGACTTAGTTTTGATTAAGTGCAGATTTATTTTTTGTGTGTTTGTCTCCCCCCAAGTCATGAATATAATCTCCTAATTTTCTTCTAGAAGTTTTATAGCTCTGGCTTTTATGTTTAGATCCATGATCAATCACAAATTGATTTTTGTGAATAGTATGATTTAGGGCAAGGTTAATTTGTTTCCATATGAATATATAATCATTTCAACACCATTTGTTCATTTCCTAATAGGGTTGTTTTAACACCTTTGTCAAAAATAAAAAATGTCTAAATATGGATCTATTTCTGGATTCTATTCTGTTTTACTCATCTGTTTGTTGATCCTTGTGCCAGCACTGCACTGTCTTGATTATTTTAGCTTCAGGGTAAGTCTTGAATCAAGTAAAATAAGCCTACACCTTTGACTTCTTTTTCTCAAACCTTCTATTAACAGTCTAAATTCCTTACATTCCACAGAAATTTTAGAATCAGCTTGTCAGTTTTGACTGAAAAGCATACTAGGATTATGATTAGGATTGTAATGAATCCATAGTTCAAGTTAGTAATTGCAATCTTTCAATCCATTAATGAAGTGTATTTCTCCATTTAGTTACATCTTCAATTTCTCTCAGCATTTTGTTGATTTTCTCTTTGTCATTGATTTTTAGCAGTTTGACTATGATATGCATAAAGGTTTTTATCATTGTTTTGCTTGTTTTTGATATTAACCTTTCTTGGCTTTTTTTTGTAGTTTTAGAGTCTATAAATATTTGTCTTTTCCCAAATTTATGAGCTTTTCACTTGTTATTTATTCAAATACTTTTCTGTGTTGTTCTTTCTCTCCTCTCCTTTTGGGACTTCAATTATATGTATATAAGACATTTTGATGTTGTTGCAAGGATCTATGAGTCTCTGTACATTTACTACATCTTGTTCCTCGGTTTGAATAATTTCTTATCATCTGTCTTCTAGTTCACCAACTTTTTGTTCTTTCATTTCCTTTGTGCTTTTAAGCACACTTACTGAATTTTTATCTCAGAAATTTGTTTTTCAGTTCTTATGTTTTCATTTGATTTATAAAAATAATTTCTATTTATCTGCTAAGATTTTCTATATTTTCCTTCATTATAAACATTTTCCTTTACGTACTTGAGCATACTTACAATAACTTCCTTAAAATTCTTGTTGGTTAATTTCATCATGCAAATTGCCTTAGATGTTGGTCTCTGGTGATCGCCTTTTCTTTTTAAAATATTTCATGTTCTCCTATTTTGTTATATGTTGAATAGTTTTGGAGTGTATTCTGGTCTTTAAGAATGACTTGTTGTAGAAAGTCTGGATTTTATATTTCTCTTCTGATGAGTACTGATTTTTCTTTATTCAAATATTTAAAGTGGCTGAACTCAAACTACAAAACTCTATTTCCCCTGTAGTAGCTAGAATTTTAATTCGGTTCTTTTCGCTTAGCTGGGACTTTTAAAGTCTTCCTCTTCTGTATATGGTTCACGGTCAGCCATAGATCTAGGCAGAATTTATCCTTAGAGTGTAGGGCTTCCCTTTTGCCCTGCTTATCCCACACAGGGCCCTATTCTTAGGCTAAAAGCTGTAAATCAGGGAACTTAACCCGTGCCATTCTCTTCTTCCAATGGCTCAATCTCCTGTGGTTTCTGCCTGTTTTTTTTTTTTTCCTTTTCTTTTTTCCTCTTTAGCACCTTGAATTAGACATTTTTACATTTTGTCCACAGTGTATATTTGTTATCTATAAGATGTGTGGTCCAAGAGGAGCTACATGGCCATAACATTCAATTATCTTTTGAGTCATCTAGTTTACCTTCAACAAGATAATTCATAGCTTTTTCCTGGGATACTAGTTATGCTTTATTTCAGGTACCACCTCAGATTGAGTGATTATGTTGAAATGGATACTGAGTTACAGCAGAAAAGTATGACATAATCAATAAGCAAAGGAGGGGAGGTGTAAGCTGGATGTTTACAATTTCTATTATGGTTATTTACAAAACAATATAATACTCAGCTGTTTGTACCTACCAGAACATCTTCCTGAAGTGTGTACTTACTTGTTTGACTGTTAATCTTCTCTGTTAAATTGTAAACTTCCTGAGAGCGGGGATTTGTATTTGCAAAATTCATATTTATATGACCAGTGTCTGTCATCTGGAATATAGCATGTTCTCAATAAATATTTGCTAAGTGAATGAGAATAGTGTGTGATCAGGACCCATTCCACCTTGATACAAGTTATCATTAACAATGTATCTCTGAAAAAAAGTAGACAATTTAGAAATACTTAATCCAGTTTTTGGGCTTCCCAGGTGGCTCTAGTGGCAAAGAACCCGCCTGCCAATACAGGAGACATAAGAGATGCAGGTTCGATCCCTGTGTCAGGAAGATCCCCTGGAGGAAGGCATGGCAGCTGACTCCAGTATTCTTCAGTGGAAAATTGCATGGACGGAGGAGCCTGGTGGACCACAATCCGTGGGGTTGCAGAAGAGTTGGACACGGCTGAAGTGACTTAGCACAGCACAGCACAATCCAGTTTCATTTTTACCTTAGTCTTACTTTTTAAAATTATATAACCAATGTGGAGAAATAGAGAACACAGATCAGCAAAAATAAAATAAATCAACAAACCCCATTTTTTTCCCTTCACAGACATAACTGTTTTAATCATTTTTTTCCACATAGCTTTTTGTCACCCTTCAGTTCTGTTTCTCAGCCTTGGGTGTATATTCTAATTCTCTGGGCAACTTTGAAAAGTGATAATGTTCATATCACATCCAGGACCAATTTAATCACATTCTCAGGGATTGGACCCAAGAGTTAGCATTATTTTTAATTTCCAAGATGATGCCGATATGCAATTAAGAGGACCCAAAAATGTCCCAGCTGGGACTATCAGAGGTTTTTCAGATCTTGTTTTCTGTTTCCTACATGATACAGTCCCTGTCTTCCAGGAGACTTCAAAGAAGGCAAGACTTGAAGCAACTAAATATGAAACAACTAGAAATCAAAAGGACATCAAAGATACTAATCAAGTGCTAGACCACATAGAAGATGTTAAGTTAAATGTGCCTGGACAGACATTCCTGAGTGATAGCAAAAGTGGACTCACCTGCACTTCTTATTCTTTGGCCGGGAGCCCTGCCAGTTACATCAAGGTGCTCTCCTCCCTCTATAAAGTTTTGGTGAAATGGGCACAGTGACACGTTAAAATGATGCTGCTGCTGCTGCTAAGTTGTTAAAATGATAGATGATGCTAATTCTTGTCCTCCCGATTTTTCTTTTTTTGGAGGGGGGAGTTGAGAATGCTTTGTGATTTTATTTATTTATTTTTTAATTTACTTTTTTATTGAAGGATAATAGCTTTACAGAATTTTGTTGTTTTCTGTCAAACCTCAACATCAATCAATATATAAGTATGCATATATCCCCACCCTTTTGAACCTCCCTCCCAGCTTCCTCCCCATCCCACCCCTCTAGGTTGACACAGAGCCCCTGTTTGAGTTTCCTGAGACATACAGCAAATTTCCTGTTGGCTGTCTATTTTACATATGATAATGTAAGTTTCCCTGTTACTCTTTCCATACATCTCACCCTCTCCTCCCCTCTCCCCATGTCCATAAGTCTATTCTCTATGTCTGTTTCTCCATTGTTGCCCTGTAAATAAATTCTGCACCATTTTTCTAGATTCTGTATATATGCATTAGAATACAATATTTCTCTTTCTCTTTTAGACTTACTTCACTTTGTATAATAGGTTCTAGGTTCATCCACCTCATTAGCACTGACTCAAATGTGTTCCTTTTATGGTTGAGTAATATTCCATTGTGTATATGTACCACAGCTTTTTTATCCATTCATCTGTCGATGGCCATCATGTTGATGGACATGATTCAGTGTTCTAGCTACTGTAAATAGTCCTGCAAAGAAAAGTGGGATACATGTGTCTTTTTCAATTTTGGTTTCCTCAGGGTATATGCCTAGGAGTATGATTGCTGGGTCATATGGTTGTTTTATTCCTAGTTTTTAAAGGAATCTCCATACCATCTTCCATATTGACTGTATCAATTTATATTCCCACCAACAGTGCAAGAGTGTTCCCTTTTCTCCACACCTTTGCCAGCATTTATTGTTTGTAGACTTTTTGATAATGGCCATTCTGACCAGTGTGAGGTGATATCTCACTGTAGTTTTGATTTGCATTTCTCTAATAATGAGTGATATTGGGCATCTTTTCATGTGTTTGTTAGCCATCTGTATGTCTTCTTTGAAGAAATGTCTGTTTAGGTCTTTTTCCACTTTTTGATTGGGTTGTTTCTTTTTCAAGCATCCAGTTGTATGAGCTGCTTGTATATTTTGAAAATTGGTCCTTTGTCAGTTGTTTCCTTTGCTATTATTTTCTCCCATTCTGAGGGTTGTCTTTTCACCTTGCTTATAGTTTCCTTTGCTGTGCAAAGGCTTTTAGGTTTAATCAGGTCCCACTTATTTACTTTAGTTTTTATTCTCATTACTCTAGGAGGTGGGTCATAGAGGATCTTGCTTTGATTTATGTCATCGAGTGTTTTGCCTATGTTTTCCTCTAAGAGTTTTATAGTTTCTGTTCTTAAATTTAGGTCTTAAATCCATTTTGAGTTTATCTTTGTGTATGGTGTTAGGAAGTGTTCTAATTTCATTCTTTTACATGTACCTGTCCAGTTTTCCCAGCACCATTTATTGAAGAGGCTGTCTTTGCCCCATTGCATATTGTTGCCTCCTTTGTAAAAAAATAAGGTACCCATAGATGCATGGGTTTATTTCTGGGCTTTCTGTCTTATTTTATTGGTCTATATTTCTGTTTTTGTCCCAGTACCATACTGTCTTGTTGACTGTAGTTTTGTAGTATAGTCTGAAGTCAGGAAGGATGATTCCTCCAGCTCCATTCTTCTTTCTCAAGGCTGCTTTAGCTACTAAGGGTCTTTTGTGTTTCCATATGAATCGTGAAATGTTTTATTCTAGTTCTGTGGAAAATGTCATTGGTAATTTGATAGGAATCACATTGAATCTGTAGATTGCATTTGGTAGTATAGTCATTTTCACAATATTGATTCTTCCTACCCAGGAACATGGACTATCTCTCCATCCATTTATGTTGTCTTTAATTTCTTTCATTAGTGTCTTATAATTTTCTGTGTACAGTTCTTTTGTCTCCTTAGGTAAGTTTATTCCTAGATATTTAATTCTTTTTGTTGCAATGGTGAATGAGATTAATTCCTTAATTTCCCTTTCTGATTTTTCATTGTTAGTATATAGAAATGCAAATGATTTCTGGCTATTGATTTTGTATCCTGCAACTTTGCTAAATTCACTGATTAGCTCTAAAAATTTTTTGATGCTATCTTTAGGGTTTTCTATGTACAGTATCAGGTCATCTGCAAACAGTGAGAACTTTACTTCTTTTCTGATCTGAATTCCTTTTATTTCTTTTTCTTCTCTGATTGCTGTAGATAGGACTTCCAGAACTACGTTAAATAATAGTGGTGAAAGTGTACACCTTTGTTTTATTCCCGATCTTAAGGGGAATGTTTTCAGATTTTTACCACTGAGAATAATGTTTGCTGTAGGCTTATCATATATGGCCTTTACCATGTTGAGGTATGTTCCTTTAATGCCCATTTTTTGAGGAGTTTAATCATAAACAGGTGCTGACTTTTGTCAAAAGTTTTTTCTCCATCTATTGAGATTATCATATGGTTTATATCTTTCAATTTGTTAATATGGTGTATCACATTGATTGATTTGCATATATTGAAGAATCCTTGCATCCCTGGAATAAATCCAACTTGATCATGGCATATGAGCTTTTTGATGTTTTGCTGAATTCTGTTAGCTAAAATTTTGTTGAGGATTTTTGCATCTATGTTCATCAGTGATATTGGCCTGAAGTTTTCTTTTTTTATGTGCTATCTTTGTCAGCTTTTGATATCAGGGTGATGGTGGTCTCATAGAATGAGTTTGGAAGTGTTCCTTCCTCTGAAATTTTTTGAGAGTTTTAGAAGGGTAGGCATTTGCTCTTCTCTAAATGTTTGATAGAATTCTCCTGTGAAGCCATCTGGTCCTGGGCATTTGTTTTTTGGGAGATTTTTGAATCCAGCTTCAATTTCAGTGCTTGTAATTGGGTTGTTCATAATTTCTATTTCTTCCTGGTTCAGTCTTAAGAGGTTGAACTTTTCTAAGAATCTGTCCATTTCTTCCAGATTATCTATTTTATTGCCATATAGTTGTTCATAATAAGTCTCTTATAATCCTTTGTATTTCTGCATTGTCTGTTGTAACCTCTCCTTTTTCATTTCTAATTTTGTTGATTTGATTCTCTCTTATTCTTGATGAGTCTGGCTAAACGTTTGTCAATTTTGTTTATCTTCTCAAAGAACCAGCTTTTAGTTTTATTAATCTTTAGTATTGTTTCTTTCATTTATTTTTCATTCATTTCTGCCCTGATATTTATGATTTTTTTCCTTTTACTAATTTTGGGCTTTCTTTGTTCTTCTTTTTCCAGTTGTTTAAGGTGTAAAGTTAAGTTGTCTATTCAATGTTTTTCTTGTTTTTTGAGGTAGGATTGTGTTGCTATAAACTTCTCTCTTAGAACTGCTTTTGCTGCATCCCATAGGTTTTGAGTTGTCATGTTTTCATTGTCATTTGTTTCTAGAAATTTTTTTATTTCCCTCTTGATTTCTTCAGTAACTTGTTGGTTATTGAGAAATGTGTTGTTTAATCTCCATGTGTTTGTGTTTCTTACAATTTTTTCCTTGTAATTGATATCTAGTCTCATAGCATTGTGGTCAGGGAAGATGCTTGATATAATTTCAATTTTCTTAAATTTACTGAGGTTTGATTTGTAACCCAAGATGTGGTCTGTCCTGGAGAATGTTCCATGTGCACTTGAGAAGAAAGTGTATTCTTCTGCATTTAGATGGAATGTCCTGAATATATCAATGAGATCCATCCCATCTAATGTATCATTTAAGACTTGTGTTTCCTTATTAATTTTCTGTTTTGATAATCTGTCCATTGGTATGAGTAGGGTGTTAAAATCTCCTACTACTATTGTGTTGCTGTCAATTTCTCCTTTTAAGTCTCTTAGCGTTTGTCTTATGTACTAAGCTGCTCCTATGTTGAGTGCATAGATATTTACAATTGTTATGTCTTCCTCTTGGACTGATCCCTTGACCATTATGTAGCGTCTTTCCTTATCTCTTATAACATTCTTCATTTTAAGGTCTATTTTGTATGATATGAGGATTGTTACTCCAACTTTCTTTTGCTTCCCATTTGCATGGAATATATTTTTCTATCCTCTCACTTTCAGTCTATATGTGTCTTTAGGTCTGAAGTGGGTTTCTTGTAGACAGTATATATATGGGTCTTGTTTTTGTATCCATTCATTAAGTCTGTGTCTTTTGGCTGGAGCATTTAATCCATTTACATTTAAAGTAACTATTAATATATATGTTCCTATTGCCATTTTCTTAATTGTTTGGGGTTGATTTTGTAGATCTTTTTTCTTCTCTTGTATTTCTTGACTATATAAGTCCCTTTAACATTTGTTGTAAAGTTTGGCAGTACTGGCTTGGTGGTACTGAATTCTCTTAACTTTTGCTTGTCTGAAAAACTTTTTATTCCTCCATCAATTTTGAATGAGATCCTTGCCAGGTACAGTAATCTTGGTTGTAGATTTTTCACTTTCAGTACTTTAAATATATCCTCCCATTCCCTTCTGGCCTGCAGAGTTTCTGCAGAACGATCAGTTGTTAAATGTATGGGGTTTCCCTTGTATGTTACTTGTTGCTTTCTCCCTTGCTGCTTTTAATATTCTTTCTTTGTGTTAGTCTTTGTTAGTTTGATTAGTATGTCTTGCCATGTTTCTGTTTGGGTTTGTCCTGTATGGGACTTTTTGCGCCTCTTGGACTTGATTGACTATTTCCCTTTCCATGTTGGGGAAATTTTCAACCATAATCTCTTCAAAAATTTTCTCAGAAACTCCAATACTTTGGCCACCTGATGCAAAGAGCTGACTCATTGGAAAAGACCCTGATGCTGGGAAAGGTTGAGGGCAGGAGGAGAAGGGGGCGACAGAGGATGAGATGGTTGGATGGCATCACCGACTCAATGGACATGGGTTTGGGTGGATTCCGGGAGTTGGTGATGGACAGGGAGGCCTGGTGTGCTGTGGTTCATGGGGTCGCAAAGAGTTGGACATGACTGAGTGGCTGAACTGAACTGAACTGAACCCTTTCTTTTTCTATTCTTCTTCTGGGACCCCTGTAATTCGAATGTTGGTGCATTTGATATTGTCCCAGAGGTCTCTGAGACTATCCTCAGTTCTTTTCATTCTTTTTACTTTATTCTGCTCTTCAGAAATTATTTCCACCATTTTATCTTCCAGCTCACTGATTCATTCTTCTGCTTCAGATATTCTGCTATTGATTCCTTCTAGAGTATTTTTAATTTCAGTAATTGTGTTGTTTGTCTCTGAATGCTTATTCTTTAACTCTTATAGGTCTTTGTCAATTGGGTCTTGCATTTTCTCCATTTTGTTTTCAAGGTTTTAGATCATCTTTACTATCATTATTCTGAATTCTTTTTCGGGTAGTTTGCCTAGTTCCTCTTCATTTATTTGGACTTCTGTGTTTCTAGTTTGTTCCTTTATTTGTGTAGTATTTCTCTGCCTTTTCATTATTATTTTTTAATTATTGTGTTTGAGGTCTCCTTTCCCCAGGCTTCGAGTTTGAATTCTTTCTTCCTTTTCATTTCTGACCTCCTGAGGTTGATCCAGTTGTTTGTGCAAGCTTCATATAGGGTGAGGTTTGTGCTGAGTTTTGTTTGTTTGTTTTTCCTCTGATGGGCAAGGCTGAGTGAGATGGTAATCCTGTCTGCTGATGATTGGGTTTGTATTTTTGCTTTGTTTGTTGTTTGGATGAGTCTTCCTGCACAGCATGCTACTGGTGGTTGGGTGATGCTGGGTCTTGTATTCAAGTGGTTTCCTTGGTGTGAGTTAACATTATTTGATACTCCCTAGGGTTAGTTTTCTGATGGTCTAGGGTCTTGGAGCCAATGCTCCCACTCCAAAGGCTCAGGGCTTGATCTCTGGTCAGGAATGAAGATTCCACAAGTGGTTTGTTATGGCATTAAGTGAAATTAAAACAAATACCCCAAAACAAGAAACCAAAGATGAACCCCAAATGGCAGTTACAAAATCAGGCAAATAATAATTAAAATAATGAAATATACACATATACATATACACCCAGAAGCAAAGTCAAAACAATCCAACAAAATTTAAGTACAGTAGATTAACCTGGTGAACAAAGGAAATAAAAACTTACATTTACCAGATAAGAACAAAACTAACTAAAGCACAAACTGGAAAACAAAACTAAAGCAAGGTGCCAAGTGGGGAATAAAGCAATGAAAACAAAACTAACAAACAATTTGAGAGGAAAGGAAAGAATGAAAAGAAAGAAAGACTAGATATGCAAAATTAAATAGAAGTAGATGAAGAAGATTTATACACATTAAGGATTAACTGCAATAGGAAAAGAACAGTACCCCCTGGGTGGGGTCCTACTCTGTAGGTCAGTGGGTTAGACGTTTGATGGGCCAGCCCCTCTATTGTTTAGCTGCTCATGCTGGCTGTGTGGGAAGAGAGAGGCTATGGTGATGGCTCCACCCCATACGCATGACTCAGCAGTATCAACCTTGCTTCCTTGGCTGCCTGGCTTTCCTCCACAGGCATTTCCCACCACATTCCCCCCCTCACGTCCCCTCTGTCCATCTCTCCACAGTCAACAGCAGCCCTTGCCCTGGGATTGCTCCACAATCCCTGAACTCCAGCTCCTAGTTGCTGCACCTTCTAGGAGACCTGCGTCCCTGTCCAGGGTGTGTATGGCTGCGGCAAGGACTGTCTGATTCTCATTCCATTTAGGCTGCCACAGATCAGCTGTTTCACTCTCAGCCTTAAATGTTTCTCCTCTGACTCAGACAGTTGTCTTGATGTGGGGATCTGACCCCTGCTTCAGTTCCCCCACCCACCAAAGGCAGGTCCAGTTCTACTAACAGTCCTGTTTTTCCCCCTACTGAGTTTTGCATGGTTATAAATATTCTTTTCCACTTCTCAGGTGCCCCTGTCTGCTCCACAGCTGCTGTTCTGCATGCACTACTGTGTCTGAAGGTGTATTCCTGATGTATCTGCTGAGAGAGATGTACTCCATGTCCACCTACTCCTCAGCCATCTTGTTCTCCCCCCCCCATTTTTGAAAATTTCTGCTTTATAGAATCCTTTATAGGTTACTGGCCTCTATCCTTTCTCTATGGGAATGTGTTTTAATTCTTTACCTGACTTCAGAGATGATCAATCCTCAACCAGACAATCTGCTGTGGAAAATGGCCATTACCAACCAAGTAGCCAGCTGGTCTGGAGTGGAACCTAGATAAGTCAGACATAAACATCTATCATTCCCCTATTTCTCCAGCTTGCCTCGGGGGAACTGATCAGCAATTAAACATAGGAGCCTTGTTCTTGATCCAGGTAGCATAAGAGACTCTCCCTGGAGATTGTAAAATACCTCTGCTTAGGCCCTGCCCCAGAGCAATTACATAGAACTACTGTAATTGGTGCCCAGGCTTTGGTACTTTTGTCAAGGCTCCCTAGGAAATTAGTACATGATCCAGGTTGAGAAATACTGATGAGGCAACTTAGTGGTCCATTCTCACAGGCTGTGGCTGGATTTGAAATTTCCCTTCCTGCTTCTCCTAGAGGAAGCCAGGCCTTATGTTAAACAAGCTAGGGTTTGAATCCCTGCTTTGCTGTGTATTGGCTGTGTGATATTGGCTAACTTACTCAACAGCTCTGACATTCCATTCAGTCAGTGGTAAAAGAGGCAAAGCAATAGTTCCCAGAAATGAGATTCCATGTGTGTGCATGTGTGTGTGTGCACTCAATCATGTCTGACTCTTCTTGACCCCATGGACTACAGCCCAACAGACTCCTCTGGTCATGGAATTTTCCAGGCAAGAACGCTGGTGCGAGTGGCCATTTTCTACTCTAGGGGATATTCCCTACCTAGGGATCGAATCTGCATCTCTTGCATCTCCTGCATTAGCAGGAGTAGACTCTTTAACACTGTGCCACCTGGGAAACCCTCCACAAGTTCCCATATATAAAGCATCCAGCACACTCTATCTACTAAACATCCACTTTCTTCTTTCCCTGTACCTCCCATCCTCACCCTACCTTAGCATTGCAATAAGAGGTATGGGCAGCTCTGGTTTGGTTTTGTGCTGTTTCTCCTTGATTTGACCATGACCCCTGCATCGCTCTGGATTTGCAGCCCTGGTCCTAGGATCTGGCATTCTGATCCTGGCCCGTGAACTTGATATGGCTCTTCTTTCCTGCCTTGCAAGTTCCAGGCGGGCCAGTTTCCAACACCTGTTTCGGTTGCTCAGCTCTAAGCCCTAAAGTGATGGTTTCTAAAAGTAACTGGCCCCACCTTTGCTCCAGCTGAGTTTAGCACTGGGAGGAGGTGGGGCTAATTTTACATTTGTCCTGGACTAACATTTGAGAAAAAGCAAGGCCAGGCAAGTCCAACCTTAGTACCCACCCCCTTTTAGTATCTGGGTTGGAGTTTACAGAGAAAAGTTTGTGCAGGTGTTGCCACAGGGTTTGTGTCTGCATCCTATCGGGTACCTTATATGGAAACATAATTCAAGAAATCATTTGCCTCAAAATCTGTTTGGATTTGAGCCTCAGGGGCTGTGCTGAGTGGGAGTAGCCGCAATGTCAACCTGAGTTTTTGATATGCTAATGCTTGTTCTAAACTGGGATGGATTCTTTTCTGCCTCCCCAGGGACAAGACCAGGCAGGCAGGAACAGGGCCCTCAGACCTGACAGCCTGCAGAAAAGAGGCTAATTAAGAGAAAAGATAGAAACAGTTATTGATTTATTTGTGTTTTGGAGAAACTCAGAAGGAAATAGGATGAAGCAGTATGGTGACAGAAAGCCCTGATTGAGAAAACTAAGGATGACTTGGCAGCTCCTAGAACAGGCCTGGCCCAGAGGAAGATTTTAATGACTATTTGCTGTATGAGCGTAGAGTGAAGGCCTTCTAAGGTGGAGAAAGAGAGACACTTTGGGAATGCCTAGTGAGCATCTTATGCTTTGGAAGGAAGGGCAACCAGCTTGGAGCAAATTGGGTGTCAAAGGATGGTCTAGGGGACCCACAGCATCAGAAGGAATTTGTGGCCTCTGAATCAAAGGGAAAATGGAAGGAGAAATTAACTCTTACAGGATCAGGCCCATAGACTAACAGCAAAGAAGTACTGAGGTCCCCAGGGCTATATAAAGAAGATAGAGAAAATTAGTGAAAAGAGTAGCCTTTGGAGTGAGTCAAACTACTTTCCTCATTCCATCACTTAATGCTATCTGAATTTATGCAAATTACTCAACTGCTCTGAGCCATAGTTACTCCATATATTTGTTGAATATTCACCAACAGATATTTATTGAACATTCACCAGCAATGTATTGAGCTTCTATTGCATGACCCAGACAGTTGGATACGTGGTAAATAGACCCATTTCTTGTGCAGATGCATCTAATGACCTTGAAGGAAAGGCAGATGAGAGCCCAGAGCAAGACAAAGGCAGATGATGCTGAGTGCTGTGAATAAAGTAAACAGGGTCAGGGATGGAAAGTCATTTGGAGATGGATAAGAAAAGCTTCTTGGACTGCAAGGAGATCAGTCCTAAAGGAAATCAACCTTGAATATTCATCATAAGGATTGATGCTGAAGCTGAAGCTCCAATACTTTGGCCACCTGATGTGAAGAGCCCACTCATTGGAAAAGACCCTGATGCTGGGAAAGACTGAAGGCAAAAGAAGAAGGGCGCAGCAGAGGATGATATGATTAGATAACATCACTGACTCAATGGACATGAATTTGAGCAAACCCCCAGAGGTAGTGAAGGACAGAGAAGCTTGGCATGCTATAGTCCATGGGGTTACAAAAACTGAACAACAGTAAAGGGAAGCCTCTGAGGAGGAGTCTTGGGACCCAGCTCTCAATGGTGGGTGAAGGCTGCCCTGCAGAACACTCTAGGTGGAAGGAAGATCCTATGCAAAACCCCCCAAATAGCAGAGAGCTTGACAGCCTGAAGAACAGCAAGGAGGCCTGTGTGGATGGGGGACAGTGAGCCAAGAGGAGACGGACTGAGGTCAGGTGAGAGAGAGAAGGAGGACACAGGGCCTTGAGAAAGAATCTGAACTTTATAAGAAGAGAGCTCCCAGCTCTGGGAACATGAGGACAGGCATGAATTGGTTGGCTGGAGACCTTTCAATTTGCCACAAGATTGTAATAAAACCTGCGCTGTCAATGAAAGTTTCTGAAAAGTTGTCTCTAACACTCTGGTCTGGGGACCTATAGACATTCAAAGACTTCTTCAAGTTTTCTCTTAATCCGTGATCCCTTCGCCCTTTGACCTCCTGCTTATAGCTCCTGTGCTGTCTCTGACTGTACTTGGTTTTACCCACAGGGGGTCTGCTAAATAAAATTCAGTTCCTATGAGCCCTGGTGATTTGGTGAGGAGTGAGAGGAAGGCTACTATGTACTGAATTGTGTTCCCCCAAAAAGATATGCTGAGGTCCTAAACCCGGTACCTCATGATGAGATCTCTTCTGAAGGTAAGCCTTTTTTGTTTGTTTATTTAAATTTTATTTTATTTCTTTGACTGTGTCAGATCTTAGTTGAGTTGCGCAATAATTCATTGTGTAGCGCGGGATATTTCATTGTGATGCATGGGCTCCCTCGTTGTGGCACGCGGGCTCCAGAGCGTGCAGGCTTAGTGGTTGCAACGCACAGGCTTAATTGCCCAGTGGCTTGTGGGATCTTCATATCCCCAACCAGGGATCGAATTCATGTCTCCTGCATTGCAAGGCAGATTCTTAACCACTAGACCACCAGGGAATTCTCTGGAGGTAAATTCTTTACAGAGGTCATCAAGTTAAAATGAAGTCCTTAAGGTGGTGTGCCCTAATCTGACTGGTATCCTGATGAAAAGGGGACATTTGGAGGTAGATCTATACACAGAAAGAGTATCTTGTGAAGACAGAAGGCAGAGATCAGGGTGATGCTTCTGTAAGGTAAGGAACACCAAAGATTTCACCAGAAGCTAGGGAAAAGGCATGGAACAGAGTCTTCCTCTCAGTTCCCTGAAGGAACCAACCCAGCCAGCACCTTGGTCTCAAACTTCTAGCCTCCAGGACTGTGACACAATATATTTCTGTTTAAGCCACCCAGCTTGTGGTAGTTCATTATGGCAGCACTGTTACAGGAAAGAGAATGGGGCATGAGAGGACGGTCATGTCCTAGGTCTCAGGTGAGTCCCTGGGATGGCCATCAGGTGTGGGTCCTTGACTTTGGGCAGGAAAGAATTCAAGAACAAGCCACAGTGAAGTGAAGGAAAGTTTATTTAGGGAGGAAACACACTCCATGGACAGAGTGTGGGCTGTCTAGGAAGGCAAGAAAGGTATTAGGATACAGGATTGTCAGTTTTTATAGGGGTGAGTAATTTCATAGGCTAATGATTGGGAGGAGTATTCCAGCTATTCTGGGGGAGAGGTGGGGACTTCCAGGGATTGGGTCACCACCCACTTTGAGACCTTTTGTGGGAGGCTGTGGAACTGTCATGGCCCTGGGGGGTGTGTCATTTATTATTTTTGTCTGCACTGGGTCTCCATTGCTGCATGCTGTCTTTTTCTAGTTGCGGCAAGTGAGAACTACTCTAGTTGCGGTGCACAGGCTTCTCATTGCTGTGGCTTCTCTTGTTATGCAGCATGGGCTGTGGCTTGCAGGCTCAGTACTTGTGGCTCATGACTTAGTTGGCCTGAGGTATGTGGAATCTTCATGGGCCAGGGATCAAACCAGTGTCCCCTGCATTGGCAGGTGGATTCTCAGCCACTGGACCATCAGGGAAGCCTGGCTGTCATTCTTTTAAAGGTTGTGCCCTGCTCCCTTCCTGTCTCAGCACTAGCAAACTAACACAAGGACTTTAAAGGGAGCTTTATAAAACACGATGCTAAAGTCCTGCTTGGGGCTTCCCAGGTGGCATTAGTGGTAAAGAACCCTACAAAAGCAGGCGACACAAGAGACCCGGGTTTGATCCCTGGTTTGGAAAGATACCCTGGAGGAGGGCATGGCAACCCACTCCAGTATTCTTGCCTGGAGAATCCCATGAACAGAGGAGCCTGGCAGGCTACAGTCCACAGGGTCACACAGAGTTGGAAATGACTGAAGTGACTTGGCACAAAACCCTCCTCCTGAAGCATGCCCAGCATGGAGTAGCACAGCATCTTCGACCTACCCAGTCCCAGACTCTCTCTTTCTTTCTGTTCTTTCTCCATCTCCCTTATACCCCATCTCCTCCCAACTCTACCCCTTTTCCCTCTTTCTTCTCTCATCTCCCTAAAAAAAGAAGATTTCTTACATCATGCATAACGGTCTTGCTCCCATCAGAAAGAGCTTATCGCACTTAGAGTAACTTTTTATAGAATTATAAAAAATGTCCACAAATCTTAAGGTAAAACTTGAGAAGCCCAGGCTTCCTGTGGAGACTTCCCTCCCTCCCCTTCATGGTGGGTCCAAGACACTCAGCGTGCTGCCTGTGCCCTTCAGAGCTGTCACTTCCCAAACCTTGAGGCTCTCTGTTCATCCAAAGAAGCCCTTTCCATTTTTACTCACTTGAGGAAAACATGCTGCAGGTATTTTTTTAAATGTGGAGAACTGATAAAGATTACGGTATCTTTCCATTGCTTTTTTTCAGCTCCTGACTTCGTGAAAGCAGAAAATGCCTCTGGATTTTTGTCCTCTTCTCTTATTCCTGAGTGTGGCTCCCACCTCCCACACTTCTAGAAGGGCATGATGATCCTTCCCCATAAAGCATTGGTTCTGTGAGGTAACTGGAGCAGAAAAATGGGTGCCCCATCAGTCAGTTCTGTTCAGTTCAGTTCACTCAGTCATGTCTGACTCTTTGTGACTCCATGGACTGCAGGACGTCAGGCCTCCCTGTCCATCACCAGTTCCCTGAGTTTACTCAAACTCATATCCATCAAGTCAGTGATGCCATCCAGCCATCTCATCCTCTGTCATCCTCTTCTCTTCCCACCTTCAATCTTTCCCAACACCGGGGTCTTTTCAAATAAGTCAGTTCTTCACATCAGGTAGCCAAAGTATTGGAGTTTCAACTTCAACATCAGTCCTTCCAATGAATATTCAGGACTAACTTAGGATTGACAGGTTGGATCTCCTTGCAGTCCGAGGGACTCTCAAGAGTCTTCTCCAACACCACATTTCAAAAGCATCAATTTTTCAGTGCTCAGCTTTCTTTATAATCCAACTCTCATATCCATACATGACTGCTGGAAAAACCATAGCTTTGACTAAATGGACCTTTGTTGGCAAAGCAATGTCTCTGCTTTTTAATATGCTGTCTAGCTTGGTCATAGCTTTTCTTCCAAGGAGCAAGGGTCTTTTAATTTCATGGCTGCAGTCACCACCTGCAGTGACTTTGAAACTCCCAAAAATAAAGTCTGTCACTGTTTCCACTGCTTCCCCATCTATTTGCCATGAAGTGGTGGGACCGGATGCCATGACCTTAGTTTCCCGAATGTTGAGTTTTAAGCCAACTTTTTCACTCTCCTCTTTCACCCTCATCAAGAGGCTCTTTTGTTCCTCTTCGCTTTCTGCCATAAGGGTGGTGTCATCTGCATATCTGAGGTTATTGATATTTCTCCCGGCAATCTTGATTCCAACTTGTGCTTCATCCAGCCCAGCATTTCTCATGATGTACTCTGCATATAAGTTAAATAATCAGGGTGACAATATACAGCCTTGAAGTACTCTTTTCCTGATTTGGAACCAGTCTGTTGTTCCATGTCTGGTTCTAACTGTTGCTTCTTGACTTGCATACAGACTTCTCAGGAGGCAGGTAAGGAGGTCTGGTATTCCCATCTCTTTAAGCATTTTCCACAGTTTGTTGTCATCCACACAGTCAAAAGCTTTGGCGTAGTCAATAAAGCAGAAGTTGATGTTTTTCTGGAACTCTTGTTTTTTCAATGATCCAGTGGATGTTGGCAATTTGATCTCTGGTTCCTCTGCCTTTCTAAATCCAGCTTGCCCCATGGGTTGAGTTAAATTTGACACAGAACTAGACCTTGAGAGTTAGCATACAAGGTGAAAATTGCATGGAATTCAAAATAGCATAGGAAATCTCTTATAAAGCTATCAATTTTGGAGACTGAAGTGCTATTTTTCAGTAAGTCCAACACAACAGCTGCATCCAATACAGAAGTAAACTGCCATTTCTTCAGATGAGGTAGCTGACTTTTAGACAGACAAACGTTGTACTATCTCTTTTATCTAGAATCACATTCAGGATGGCAAGTATCTATCTGAAACAGAGGCTGACAGAGGGAGCCTGAGATTCATGTCTCCCATTCCTTCTGGACCACATTTATTATATAGAATTGTTTATTAAGCAGAATTGCCCACAATATTTAAATGGTTGTTCTCTCTCTTGAACCTCAAGTTCATAGAATTTGATTTGCTTTATAATGAGCTATTGCCATTACAATAATTCAAAATTTTCATCATCTTAAAACCTATTCATAATTTGTCTTTAGGTGGGAACTACCTTTTAGTGGAATTTTTTTTTAAAAAAGGGGAGAATAACTGGCTTTACTTTCAGTGGTGTCAGCTGCATCAGACTGATTTGCAAGAGACCAAACCTCCCACTGACAAACAAGCAAGCAAGCAAACATGCAGCAGACGGGCTAGACTTTAAAAGGGGCTGAAGGCTTCATGTTTCCATGGAAGACAGGACTTGAGGGGCCGAAGGATCTGAGTGAAGAGGAAACTCATGTTGAGGTGAGCCCGACATTCTATCCTGCTTTTCTCCTCAAAGGATTTGCCAGTTTATAGTCAGTTTAGGATGAGAAACTGAGAAGCCATGCAGAAAGCAAAGCTTAGTAGAGCTTTGGGCACAAATTGAAGTTCAGGACCACTAGGGTAGTCAGGAATAGAGGGATCAAGAGAGAAAGGAACTCAGCCAAGTGATTTGATAACCTGAGATGCTTTTCTCCTCAAAGCATCCCTCTGTTCATGAACTGCATGCTGTCATACTGGTCAGCCAAGCCAAAAGCATCAAATAAGAGGCTGAGAACTGAGACTTCAGCCACTTAAACATAGTGAGGAGAGGGGACCTGGGAATCTTAGTCTTCCATTTGTTAATTTGAAAGCTGTGTCCCCCAGATTGGGGTAAATATGAAAGATGCTCAGTGTTACAAAAACTGTAATGCAGCCTGAAATCAGTCCACTCCCCATTTGGACTGCCTTGAAGAAGTAATTTGGGCTGTAAATTCACAGTAGGTGGCTATTGCCCACTGACTGCTGGTTAAGAAAATAAGCAGAGGCTGCAAGGCAGGCAGCTTTTGTAGGAATTCTAAAACAGCTGTGATATGAAAGATAATTGGGAGCTGGACCTGGCTGACTGGCCTTGGTGAGTGAAGATGACAGAGGAGTTAAGGATGACACCTAGGTTTCTAACTTGGGCAGTTGGACTAATTTTCTCATGACAGATAATATTAGTTAATGCTTTGTTTATCTACCTCTACAGTGAAAGTATCTTAGATCAAGAAATCCAAAACCACAAAAATATTAAATATTGGCTACTTGTCAGAAACCTCCATCATCCCATTCATTCCTAACAACAACCCAGAGATTAGTAATATTCTTTTACCATTTAGCAGATTAAAAAAAAACAAACAAACTGCTCTAGATCCTTCAAATTGTAAATGGATGATCTAGAATTTGAGTCCAAGCGTGTCTTACCCTTGAACCCAAGCTATTATCATTAAGCCTTTTTAGGAGATTGTACTTGGATTTAGCTATGGTTTTTCTGGTAGTCATGTACAGATGTGAAATTTGGACCATAAAGAAGGCTGAGTGCCAAAGAATTGATGCCTCTGAACTATGGTGCTGGAGAAGACTCTTGAGAGTCCCTTGTACTGCAAGGAGATCCAACCAGTCAATAGGAGATCAGTCCTGAATATTCATTAGAAGAATTGATGCTGAAGCTGAAACTCCAAGACTTTGGTCACCTGATGTGAAGAACTGACTCTTTTGAAAAGACCCTGATGCTGGGACAGATTGAAGGCAGGAGGAGAAGGGGAGGACAGAGGATGAGATGGTTGGATGGCATCACCAACTCGATGGACATGAGTTTGGGCAAGCTCTGGGAGTTGGTGATGGACAGGGAAGCCTGGCATGCTGTGGTCCATGGGGTTGTTAAGAGTCAGACATGACTGAGCAATTGGACAACAAGAAAGCTGTCCCATAAGTGATGGAATTAATTGGTATTTCCAGGTGCTCTTACACTGGGAGCCTTAGGTGTTGTGTGGATGAAAACTGACCTAGTGGTTAAGTGGGCCAAGCCCTGGGAAATCTCCGGACGTGAGGTTGGTTCTCAGCCTCCTTCCCTCTGTGGGTCCCATCCTGGGAGACTCAGAAACAGGAGCTCTGCCCAGCCATTTAGTGCTTCTGCTGAGCAGCCAAACATGCCACGAGGACCAGTTAGTGTCAGCTGGGCATGCAGGCGCTATTCCCGGGACAGTGACCCTGAACAGTGCTCAGCAGCGTGGAGGTGGGTAGGGAACTCATTACATTGGAGCTTTCATCCCATCTCTCTTCTTCCAGAAAATGAACCCGGAAATGCTCTATTGCAGCAGTCTCCAAAGTTTTTGGCACCAGGGACTGATTTCACGGAAGACAATTTTTCTATAGCTGGGGATTGAGGGGATGACTCAAGTGCACTACACTTATTGTGCAGTTCATTTCTAATCTAATGCTGCCACTGGTCTGACAGGAGGCACTGGTCCTCAGCCCAGAAGTTGGGGACCCCTGCTCTTGAAATCCCTCTCTGAAAAGACAGCAGCCCCCTTCTCTCTCTAGCCCTCCAACGACAGGCAGGCACATTTTAATCAGCACATCCCCATGACCCCCAGATTGTCTTCAGCCCTCACCTGAATTCATTGTCTGGGTCTCTGGGCCCAAACTAGGCAGTGACCATAATGATCTTGATATTAACAATAATCATCCTCATGAAAGTGAAGTGAAAGTGTTAGTCACTCAGTCATGTCCAATTCTTTGTGGCCCCATGGACTGTAGCCCACCAGGCTCCTCTATCCACGGGATTTTCCAGGCAAGAACGCTGGAGTGGGTAGACATTCCCTTATCCAGGGGATCTTCCCAAGCTAGGGATTGAACCCTGGTCTCCTGCATTGCAGGCAGATTTTTTACCATCTGAGCCACCAGGGAAGCCCCATCATCCCCGTAATCACAGTCTAGAATTTGCAAAACACACTTGGATGAGCTCCTGTCGTCCTTGCTGCAGGGCAGGGTGGGTATTATCACTGCCCTTGCTTTACAGTGAGGAAAGCAGGTCAGAGCTATGACATGAAGCTGATCAGTGTCCACTCCAGGGCGAGCACTGCTTTCACAGGATGACCTTAGAACCCAGTGTCGTTGAAGGCTGGGTACCCTAGCCACAGGGATGGAGTGAGGTGGATTCTCAAAGCCTGCAAGGTGGACGATTACTTGGAAAAGGAAGACTTCTGAGCTGTTCCCCTTTAGGGCCCAGGGCACATTTGAGAAGCTGCCTGGGCCCAGCCCGAATCTGTCTGCCAAAGGCTCGCCCAGTCTCCCCTGCTGGTTAGAGGGCCAGAGTCTTCATCCAGAGCTGTTGACACAGCTCTAATCACCCCCTTAGTTCACCCCAAAGAGGAACATCAGCCATCCCCAGTGCCATGCTGACTGGTTGCTCTGCAAAACAGCCTCAAGAGAAAAGCCTGGAAATGGGACCTGCCGTCTTTCTCACCCTGGGAGCTTTTCATATCATGTTGGAATGGAATCTAGGGCATGGCAGGCAAACTGAAGCATGTTCCCCTGTAGACATGATGATTGCTGCCTCCCCATGCAAGGTTATTTGGATAAGGCTTACACGTCCATTCAAAAGATGCATGTTTCTGTCTGCAGGCACAGCTGTGGGTGTGCCAGCTCCCTGCCCTGGGCCCCCAGAGCTCTTATGAGGTCTGCATCTCTGTTAAAGACAGCTCTCATCACCTTGGATTAAGTCCCCTGACCCAGAACCAGTCTCTTCATATTCCCAGCATTCCAATAAGTGGAAGAGAAAGGCAGGAAGGAAACGAAGGATGAAGGGGGCCCCAGTCAATTGCATTACCTTGGTACAAGAGCAGCAATACAGAGTTAGGTTCAAGAAACCTGGTGTTGAATCCTGGTTCTGCCACTTAGTTCTATGTTCATGAACAAGTTTTTCCACATTTTTGAGTTTGGATTCCTTAGTTATAAAATGGGGGTATTAACACCTGCTCTGCCTGACTCAGAAAGACGTTGTGAGGATTGCATACCATAAAGCAAGGCCAAATGCTTTAGTGTAAGCAAGGCTGGAAGAGTGGCATTGCTAGGATGTGGCCTATCCCCAGTTCTGATGGGGAGAGCTACATTACCAAGCCGGTGTGGGTATGGGGATTGGGGAAATCAGAAAAGAATCAGCAGGTTGGTGGGCTTTAATTCAGGAAGACAGGCAGGCCTGGGACATGAGGGTAGAGGAAAGCCCTGAACACAATTTCAGCTTTTCTCTGGGCCTTAAACTTTTACACAAACGGCTCTCTGCCACAGTTATGATCTTACTGAGCCTCACATGGTTCTAGAAGGGGAAATCTTAGAGGGACAGTGCCACGTGAGTTAAGGGACAGGGCTGAGACTAAACTCCATGCCTCCTGAGGCTTATTCCTGTGCCCAGTCTCCGTATCAGCCACCCCAATGGGGAGGGACATTCTGATTTGGAGATAAAGCAAGGGTGCCTATGTGTTGATGCTCAGTTGTGTCCAACTCTCTGAGACCTCACAGAGTCCTCTGTCCATGGGATTCTCCAGGCAGGAATACTGGAGTGGGTTTCCATGCCCTCCTCCAGGGGATCTTCCTGACCCAGCGATCGAACTCATGTCTCCTGTGTCTCCTACATTAGCAGGCGAACTCTTTACTGCTGAGCAGCAGGGGAAGCCCATAGAGCAAGGAAGGATGAGATTATTTCAGAGAATGGGCCACTTCAGGGAGACGAGGCCTGGGCTGGTAGAAACCTTAGGGAGACTCGTCTAAGACCAGAGCACAAGATGAGGGCTCTGGGAATCTGAACAGAAAGCTGTTCAGTCACTCAGTCGTTTCCGACTCTTTGCAACCCCATGGACTGCAGCACACCTGGCCTCCCTGTCCCTCACCATCTCCCAGAGTTTGCTCAAACTCATGTCCCTGGAATCGATGATGCCATCCAACCATCTCATCCTCTGTTATCCCCTTCTCCTTCTGCCCTCAAGCTTTCCCAGTATCAGGGTCTTTCCCAATGAACAGAAAGTAGAGGAGAAAGTATGGAAATATATTCATTCTTTCATTTGTTCACCCACTCATTCATTTGTTCTGATAGCCCTTCCAGATAAGAGGGAGCTGGAATGATCAGATCCAGACTGGCAACTTGGGGGCAGGAGCAGCTAATGGAGTGAGGGCAGGGGGATGAAGGGAGGGATGAAGAGGCTGTTGGACCAGCCCACAGGGGTTGTCAGAGCTGTCAGGGTGAGTCTGAAATAATAAGCATAGTCAGGCACATATGTAACCAGTTCATCAACCCGAAGGGACTGGTTAGAGAAAGACCCAGTTCCCAGGGCTTAGAACCGAATCACAGGACTCCAGAGCAGAGTGAAAAAGTCTTAAGGCTGGAGTTGGGCAGGGAGAAGATAGCCGGGGGGACACCCTGAGTGTCGGGGTGTTGAAGGATAAGAAACAGCTGGAGAGGTAAGGAGTCAGATGAAAAGGATACCAAGGTAAGGCTTGGATTTATTCCTGGGACACTGGGAACCCTGGAAGGTTTTCAACAAGGGCAGGGGCGTGACTGGGTTTTCATTCTGGAAAGATCACTCTGGCTGCAGTAGGGTCACTGGGGGGAGGATGAGGAGTTAGAAGGCTGCCAAAGAGTCTGAACTGATTTAGTGACAATGGCGCCCACGTACAAGACAGAGACAGAGACAGAGACAGAGACAGAGAGAGAAATGAGAAGTGTGAAGAGGCAGAATCCACTGAATTTAGGAATTCTTAGAATATAAGATGTTGTATGAGCAGAGGGAAACATCCAGGATGACTTCCAGATTTACTGACCTAAAGACCAGGGAACTGGATTCAAGCCCCCACTTGGCCATTATTTTGAAACTTTCATAGCACAGGTCACCGTCCCCTGGTAGGCCTCAGCTTCTACTTCTCAGAAGAGGAAAGTTGATCTCGGGTAGTTGGCTTTCTAATTATAGTCCCCAGGGCCATCCTGTGGGTGTGGCTGGACCTCTTAACGAGCCCTGGGCTGAAGTCAGAAGATGTGGCTCATGTCTGGACTCTGCCTGTGATACTAGGCAGAACACAGTATTCCCGAACCTGGGTCTTCATTTGTATAAGTAGAGATAATTATCCATTTATGCAAAAAATAAACACACTCGGCAAAAGATGAAAAGAATGAAACTTGGTCTATGCCTCAGGGAACTCACAGTCCAGGAAGAGGAGCAGACATATAAACAAATTTTTACAAAGGATCTTGACCAGTGCCAGGATGCTGAAAAATGTAGATGGAGGGAGGTGGGCCAAAGAAGGGAGGGACCAGCAAGTGCAGGAGCAGAATCTAGAGATAGGATGAGGACAGTCAGGAAGAGGGTGGGAGGGCAAGTTCTGCCTCAAAAGAGTCAGACTCAGCCTTCCCTCCCCTCCCCCAACCTTTGTTGCCCTTCCTTGACCCTTATCTCTCCCTCCTGCCAACTAAATAGCAATCCTCTTCCTTACCTGCAAGTGAGACCCTGAGGGGTTCTTCAGAAAGCAAGACTTCAATTTAGTCCATATTATTAACCCCCAACATCACGAGCTGGATGCACCAATGGTGGATGTCCAGGCATCAAAGGTTCTGCCTTCCATAAGCTGACATCAGCATATGGAAATTAGGTACAGTAGTTTCCATAGAGCTGGCACTGCGTTTAGTTCATAGTTGTATTCTCAACACTTCATGCCATGCTTGGGACATGGTAGGTGACCAATACTTGTGTGCTGAATAAACAAAACTCCATGGGCTCTTTCGATTTCAATCATTGCCTTATTTATTTCCCAGCCTCCAAACAAAAGTGCATCTCAACCACCACACCTGGACTGCTCAATCTCTTACAGACTTAATGGAACCAACCCAAGAAATGTCTCTGCTTTTTCTCCTCTTCTCAGAAGAGGAAAGTTGATCTCGGGTAGTTGGCTTTCTAATTATAGTCTCCAGGGCCGTCCTGTGGGTTTGGCTGGACCTCAGAACAAGCCCTGGGCTGGAGTCAGAAGATCTGGCTCACGTCCGGGCTCTGCCTATGACACTAGGCAGAACACAGTATTCCTGAACCCAGGTCTTCATTTGTGTAAGTAGAGATAATTATCCATTTATGCAAGAAATAAACACACTCGGCAAAAGATGAAAAGAATGTAACTTGGTCTGTGTCTCAGGGAACTCACAGCCCAGGAAGAGAAGCAGACATATAAACAAATTTTTACAAAGGAACTTGACCATTACTTTGCCAGCAAAGGTCCACTGAGTCAAAGCTGTGGTTTATTTCCAGTAGTCATGTATGGATGTGAGTTGAACCATAAAGAAAGCTGAGTGCTGAAGAATTGATGCTTTTGAACTGTGGTGTTGGAGAAGACTCTTGAGAGTACCTTGGACTGCAAGGAGATTCAACCAGTCAATCCTAAAGGAAATCAGTCCTGAGTATTCATTGGAAGGACTGATGCTGAAGCTGAAACTCCAATACTTGGGCCACCTGATGCAAAGAACCCACTCATTGGAAAAGATCCTGATGCTGAGAAATATTGAAGGCAGGAGGAGAAGGGAGCGACAGAGGATGAGATGGTTGGATGACATCACTGATTCAGTGGACATAAGTTTGAGTAAGCAGGAGCTGGTGATGAACCAGGAAGCCTGGTGTACTACAGTCCATGGGGTTGCTAAGAGTCAGACATGACTAAGTGACTGAATTGAACTGAACCCACGAAATAGACAGGGGTGTAGTTCTCTAGTGGCTCAGATAGTAAAGAATCTGCCTGCAATGCAAGAGACTCGGGTTCAATCCCTAGGTCAGGAAGATCCTCTGGAGAAGGGAATGACTATCTGCTCCAGTATTCTTGCCTGGAGAATTCCATGGACAGAGGAGCCTGGCAAGCTACAGTCCACAGGGCTGCAAAGAGTTGGACACAACTGAGAAACTAATTCTTTCACTTTATTATAGTTAATTAGCAATGTTGTATTAGTTTTAAGTATACAGCTAAGTGATTCAGTTAAACATATATATATATATATTTTTCAGATTTTTTTCCATTATAGATTATTAAAAGATAACTTACATAATATACTCAATATAATAGTTATATACTCAGTAACTATATTGAGTATGGTTCCCTGTGCTATACAGTAGGTCCTTGTTGTTTATCTATTTTATACACAGTAGTTGTGTATATCTTAATTCCAAACATCTAATTTATCTCTACCCCCATCCTCTCTGGTAACCACAAATTTGTTTTTTATGTCTGTGAGACTATTTCTGTTTTGCAAATAAGCTCATTTGTACTATTTTTTTCAGTTCAGTTCAGTTCAGTTGCTCAGTCGTGTCTGACTCTTAGCGACCCCATGAACCACAGCATGCCAGGCCTCCCTGTCCATCACCAACTCCTGGAGCCCACCCAAACCCACGTCCATTGAGTCAGTGATACCATCCAACCATCTCATCTGCCATCATCCCCTTCTCCTCCTGCCCCCAATCTTTCCCAGCATCAGGGTCTTTTCAAACGAGTCAGCTCTCCGCATCAGGTGGCCAAAATATTGGACTTTCAGCTTCAACATCAGTCCCTTCAATGAACACCCAGGACTGATCTCCTTTAGATGGACTGGTTGGATCTCCTTGAAGTCCAAGAGACTCTCAAGAGTCTTCTCCAACACCACAGTTCAAAAGCATCAATTCTTCTGTGCTCATCTTTCTTTATAGTCCAACTCTCACATCCATACATGACCACTGGAAAAACCATAGATTCCACATATCAGTGATATATGATATTTGCTTTTCTCTATCTGTCTTAGTTCACTTACCATGATAATCTCTATGTTTGTCCATATTGTGGCAAATGACATTATTTCATTCATTTTTATGACCGAGTAATATTCCACAATATCATGTCTCGGATCTCTAAACTTTATTTTATTTCATGAATGTGCATTGGGCATCTCCGATGTGCCAGTCTCTGGAGACAGAGGTGAATGTGACCTCACGTATGTCACAGCCCAGTTGGACTACAGATATGGCATTCATAATTGCCACAAAGTAGCTGAAGGAGGAAGGGATTGGCTGTCTAGTTGGGAGATGCTTGAGCTCCGTCTTGAAAAATGAGTATGTGTTCAGCAGCCTGTAGCCTGGTATGTGGCTAGGCTGGGAGGGCCAAAGGAGAGCATACAGTAGCTGGGACAAGAGCATTTAAGACAGAAGCTCCCCATAGGTATCGTGTTTACAGCAGTGCTACCCAAAGGGCTAAGGAACTCGCCCCAGCACTGCTTCCTTTCACAAGGAAGTCTTAGGATAAACAAACTGTTGGGCTGCGTCCCACAGGCCTGCAAATCCTGTACTTTCCCAGTTCAAGGCTGAAGAAAGAGCCTGGAGTCAGAGACAGAGACATCACTGGTTTAATAGACGGAGAAGTGTACATGTCTGAAGCAAGCTCCTAGAGTGACAGCCCACCATGTATAGCGGATGGCAGGACATGGCAGCAGACTTCACTCCAGGGGCAGAGGGTGGAGACTGACAATTTTAAGGGGAGTTGACATCATGTTGGCTCATTGGTTACCAGGGAAACCAGCAGAGGGGCAGGCCCCTCAGTGCCCCCTTTTTATTTATTTATTTTTGAAACGAGCATTCTTTATTCTGATATTTATACATGTGGGGGAGTTGGGAGGAGGTGCCATAAGCAGCATTCCAGGTGCAGTTGACTTGAGAGGTTAAAGCACGTGCACTTTTTCCAGTTGGTTTATTGCACATCAGGTACAGTCATACGTGGTTCTTCATTCAAATAATTTGGAAAGACCTATTTCAATACTTTTCTCTATATATACAATTTTCACAAGTAAAATTCTAAATGTTTTATACACACCACTACAATATAAACCATAAAAGATAAATTTGGCAATCAAAATTTCTCAATAATAGCATTTTAAAAAAGATATAAAGTAATTTTTTACCCTGGGAGCTGTGCTTTTTTTCCACAGTAGGGACAGCAACATTGTAAGCAATGAGAAATCCATGTTATGTTGCTATGCTGCACCTACAAACTACTTCTCCTGTAAGAACTGTTACTAGCTGTGGCCTGGGGCAAGAATGCAGGAAGTTCAGCCATGTGAGTAGGGTGTCGGTGAAGCAGACACTGGTTGGCAGCGGATGTACAGACAGCAAGAGAGCAGCCATCTTGAGTGGTCTGACCATACACGAACTGTCCTCTGAATTGTGTGTCTAGTGACCACAGATTCACATTCTGGCACAAGCTCCTTCATGGAATCACTAACAAATGGTTTTTAGATGGAGGTTTTGCCCCCAGAAAAATTCTGTGAGCTTGGCAAGGCAGGTTTCCATGTATTCATTTTACTGGAGGGAAGGTGAAACTCAGAGAGGTCAAGGTTCAAGTCACACAGCAGGTCAGCAGTGAGGTCAGGATTTTTTTTCCCAATTCATTCCTTTTTAAAAAATTAATTAATTTGTTTTTATTGGAGGCTAATTACTTTACAATATTGTGGTGGTCTTTGCCATACACTGACATGAATCAGCCATGGGTGTACATGTGTCCTCATCCCAACCCCCCCTCCCACCTCTCTCCCCATCCCATCCCTCTGGGTTGTCCCAGTGCCCCGGCTTTGAGTGACCTGTTTCATGCATTGAACTTGGACAGGTCATCTATTTCACAAATGGTAATACGCATATTTCAATGCTAGTCTCTCAAATCATCCCACCCTCGTCTTCTCTCACAGAGTCCAAAAGTCTGTTATATCTGTGCCTCTTTTGCTATCTCGCATATACGGTTATTGTTACCATCTTTCTAAATTCCATATATATGTTTATATACTGTATTAGTGTTTTTCTTTCTGACTTACCTCACTCTGTATAATAGGCTCTAGTTTCATCCACCTCATTAGAATCGATTCAAATGCATTCTTTTTAATAGCTGAATAATATTCCATTGTGTATATGTACCACAATTTTCTTATCCATTCTTCTGCTGATGGACATCTAGGTTGCTTCTATGTCTTAGCTATTGTAAACAGTGCTGTGATGAACATTGGGGTACACATGTCTCTTTCAGTTCTGGTTTCCTCGGTGTGTCTGCCCAGCAAAGGGATTGCTGGGTCATATGGCAGTTCTATTTCCAATATTTTAAGGAATCTTCACATTGTTCTCCACAGTGGCTGTATTAGTTTGCATCCCCACCAACAGTGTAAGAGGGTTGCCTTTTCTCCATACTCTCTCCAGAATTTATTGTTTGTAGACTTCTTGATGGCAGTCATTCTGACTGGTGTGAGATGGTACCTCATTATGGTTTTGATTTAAGTTTCTCTGATAATGAGTGATGTTGAGCATCTTTTCATATGTATGTCTTCTTTGGAGAAATGTCCATTTAGTTCTCTGGCCCATTTTTTGATTGGGTCACTTATTTTTCTGGTGTTGAGCTGTGTGTATATTTTGGAGATTAATTATCTGTCAGTTGCTTTGTTTGCTATTATTTTCTCCCATTCTGAAAGCTACCTTTTCACCTTGCTTATAGTTTCCTTCGTTGTGAAAAAGCTTTTAAGTTTAATTAGGTCCCATTTGTTTATTTTTGCTTTTATTTCCATTACTCTGGGAAGTGAATCATAGAGGATCTTGTTGTGATTTATGTCAGAGAGTGTTTTTGCTATGTTTTCCTCTAGGAGTTTTACAGTTTCTGGCCTTATATCTAGATCTTTAATCCATTTTGAGTTTATTTTTGTGTATGGTGTTAGAAAGTGTTCTAGTTTCAATCTTTTACAGGTAGTTGACCAGTTTTCCCAGCACCACGTGTTAAAGAGGTTGTCTTTTCTCCACTGTATATTCTTGCCTCCTTTGTCAAAGATAAGGTGTCCATAGGTGTGTGGATTTATCTCTGGGCTTTCTATTTTGTGCCATTGATCTATGTTTCTGTCTTTGTACCAGTGCCATACCGTCTTGATGCTGTAACTTTGTAGTATAGTCTGAAGTCAGGCAAGTTCCATTCAGTTCCATTCTTTTTTCTCAAGATTGCTTTGGCTATTTGTGTTTTTTTGTATTTCCATACAAATTGTGAAATTATTTGTTCTAGTTCTGTGAAAAATACCCTTGGTAGCTTGATATGGATTGCATTGCATTGAGTCTGTAGACTGCTTTGGGTAGTAATACTCATTTTCACTATACTGATTCTTCCAATCCATGAACATGTTATATTTCTCCATCTCTTTGTGTCATCTTTGATTTCTTTCATCAGTGTTTTATGATTTTCTATATATAGGTCTTTTGTTTCTTCAGGTAGATTTATTCCTAAGTATTTTATTCTTCTCATCGCAATGGTGAATGGAATTGTTTCCTTAATTTCTCTTTCTGTTTTCTCATTGTTAGTGTATAGAAATGCAAGAGATTTATGTGTATTAATTTTATATCCAGCAAATTTACTATATTCATTGATTAGCTCTAGTAATTTTCTGGTGGTGTCTTTAGGGTCTTCTGTATAGAGGATTATGTGATCTGCAAACAGTTTTACTTCTTCTTTTCCAATCTGGATTCCTTTAATTTCTTTTTCTTCTCTGATAGCTGGGGCTAAAACTTCCAAAACTATGTTGAATGGTAGTGGTGAGAGTGGGTCCCCTTGTCTTGTTCCTGACTTTAGGGGAAATTCTTTCAATTTTTCACCATTGAAGATAATGTTTGCTGTGGGTTTATCATATATGGCTTTTATTATGTTGAGGTATGTTCCTTCTAGGCCTGCTCCTGGAGAGTTTTTATCATAAATGGGTGTTGAATTTTGTCAAAGGCTTTCTCTGCATCTATTGAGATAATCATATGGTTTTTATCTTTCAATTTGTTAATGTGGTGTATCACATTGATTGATTTGCAAATATTGAGGAATCCTTGCATCCCTGGGATGAAACCCAGTTGGTCATGATGTATGATCTTTTTAATATATTGTTAGATTCTGTTTGCTCGAATTCTGTTGAGAGTTTTTGCATCAGTGTTCATCAGTGATATTGGAGGCCAGGATTTGAAGCCCGGAGGCCTCTCTCAGCCTCCTCTCTTCCAGGCTGTGTGGAAAAGCACTGCTGAGTGGTGAAAGGGCTTCATGGCCAGCATGTCCCTAGGAACAAAGGTCAGAAAGAGAATCTGGAATAGGTGGCCACATGTGTGACCCTGTATGGCCTTTCTCATGTTCCTCTGTCTCATATTCCTGCAGCATCATAAATAAAGGCAGGATGACTCTCTCTTTCCATCCATCCACTGTGGAGCCACCCCCACCTGTCATCCCAGAAGGGCCTCTTCCAGATATGCTTGAACACTTGACATTTTGCTACCTGAAAGGCTTGGCATCAGCCCCGTGGGAGAGATTATCTCAGAGATACAGCAGGCAACTCCTCAAAATAGGCTTCATTTGCCACAGATCTGATTCTGGGCATGTTGCTCTTACCCTACCAGATTGGGCCAATGTACTACGGTGAGTGACCCCCTCTACTCCCTTCTAACATGGCTCCCTGGACAGAGTCTCTTTTACTCCCCCCGCACCCTGCCAGGTGAAGAAGCCAAGAGCAAGTGGACACAGCTATGGGAGAAGTCACACAGACCAGGAGAGAAGGGATCCTCCAGTCCTCAGGAGTTATAAATCTTCAGTTATTAAAAAAAATAATTTATTGATTTAGCTGCATTGGGTCTTAGTTGCAGATGTGGGGTCTTTGTTGTGTCTTGCACACTATTTCATTGCAGTGCATAGATTCTGTAGTTGTGGCATGCAAGCTCTGTAGTTGCGATGTGCAGGCTTAGTTGCTCCATGGTGTATGGGATCTTAGTTCTCTGACTATGTCCCTAACCACAGACCACCAGAGAAATCCCTAAATGTGCAGTTATGATCTAGCCCTTCCTTCAAGCAGCAAGCTGTGGGGAAAGCTTCAAAGTTCAGCTCTGTGTTTTCCACCGCCGTCTGACTGTGGGACATTTGATGAACCTGGAGTGAGCTGCAGAAGGTCAAGGGCTCTAACGCCTAGCCTCCTGGAAAACAGCCACAAGTCCTGTCCTGGAGAAGTTTCTGTCTGGTAAGGGCTCTGACACAGCTCCTCCCAGCTGCAGACCTTCAGCTGAGAAGCAGTCTGGGTCTCCAGACTATTAGATGCTGAGCATGGAGTGTCAGGAGGATAAACAAGTAAACTATTAGAAAGAGTCTTCAGTTCAGTTCAGTTCAGTCACTCAGTCATGTCCGACTTTTTGTGACCCCGTGAACTACAGCCCGCCAGGCCTCCCTATCCATCACCAACTCCGGGAGTCCACCCAAACCCATGTCCATTGAGTCAGTGATACCATCCAGCCATCTCATCCTCTGTCATCCCCTTCTCCTCCTGCCCCCAATCCCTCCCAACATCAGGGTCTTTTCAAATGAGTAGGCTCTTCGCATCAGGTGGCCAAAGTACTAGAGTTTCAGCTTCAACATCAGTCCTTCCAATGAACACCCATGACTGATCTCCTTTAGGATTGACTGGTTGGATCTCCTTGCAGTCCAAGGGACTCTCAAGAGTCTTCTCCAACACCACAGTTCAAAAGCATCAATTTTTCAGCGCTCAGCTTTCTTTATAGTCCAACTCTCACATCCATACATGACCACTGGAAAAACCACAGGCTTGACTAGACAGAACTTTGTTGACAAAGTAATGTCTCTGCTTTTTAATATGCTGTCTAGGTTGATCATAACTTTCCTTCCAAGGAGTAAGCGTCTCTTAATTTCATGGCTGCAATCACCATCTGCAGTGATTTTGGAGCCCAAAAAAGTAAAATCTGACACTATTTTCCATGAAGGGATGGGACTGGATGCCATGATCTTAGTTTTCTGAATGTTGAGCTTTAAGCCAACTTTTTCACTCTCCTCTTTCACTTTCATCAAGAGGCTTAGTTCCTCTTCACTTTCTGCCATAAGGGTGGTGTCATCTGCATATCTGAGGTTATTGATATTTCTCCTGGCAATCTTGATTCCAGCTTGTGCTTCATCCAACCCAGCATTTCTTGTGATATACTCTGCATAGAAGTTAAATAAGCAGGGTGACAATATACAGCCTTGATGTACTCCTTTCCCTATTTGGAACCAGTTGTTTTTCCATGTCCAGTTCTAAGTGTTGCTTCCTGACCTGCATACAGGTTTCTCAGGAGGCAGGTCAGGTGGTCTGGTAGTCCCATCTCTTTCAGAATCCATACAGTCAAAGGCTTTGGCATAGTCAAGCAGAAATAGATGTTTTTCTGAAACTCTTTTGCTTTTTTGATGATCTAGCAGATGCTGGCAATTTGATCTCTGGTTCCTCTGCCTTTTCTAAAACCAGCTTGAACATCTGGAAGTTCACGGTTCATGTATTGCTGAAGCCTGGCTTGGAGAATTTTGAACACTACTAGCATGTGAGATGAGTGCAATTGTGCAGTAGTTTGAGCATTCTTTGGCATTGCCTTTCTTTGGGATTGGAATGAAAACTGACCTTTTCCAGTCCTGTGGCCACTGCTGAGTTTTCCAAATTTGCTGACATATTGAGTGCAGCACTTTCACAGCATCATCTTTTAGGATTTGAAATAGCTCAACTGGAACTTAGTAAGAGAGGGTCTTACTATACACTATATATCTTCATCTCAACCCAAAGTCCCATATTCTCAAGTAGTAGAATAATAGAAAGGGAAAAAGAATACTAGGTATCAGTTAGGAAATGTCTTGATCTGAACACAAGCTCTGCTTTGGCCAACCAAGGCAAACCCCTTAAGCTCTCTGAGTCTCTGCTCTCTGGTGTATAAAATGAGCATTCTGTTGACAAGTGCAGCTGCCTGAGGAACTGGAGATGGCCCAAATCAATGCCAAGGGCTATAGGGAGGCATCAGACACCAGCTGACCACTGCCCTGTTCACAGTCCCTGCCATAGTGTTTATTTCCTTGTTTACTTAGATCCACTGGCCCATACACTATGATTGTTCCTTTCTTTCTTTTCTTTAAAACAACCTTATATGATACTCCCATACAGAGAAATTTTGTTAAAAAACCAAACTTGGGTCTGCTCACCCATGCACAGTATAGCCAATCTACTGAAACCAGGTTGTGGTGAAGGAAAGTGCACCATTTATTGCAGGGTGCCAAACAAGGAGTCCAGGGAAGCTAGTGCTCAAGACACCAACCTCCCTAATGGGTTTCAGAGAAGCATTCTTAAAGGCAAGATGAAGGAGGGGAGTCCAAGGGTATGTGATCAGTTTATTCACAGTTCTTTGATCAGTTGATAGTGAGGTAACAGGGCAGTGTCATGTCATGATCAGTCCTTTGGTGCCAGTAAGTCTGGGCACTAAATGCTCGTGGTCATCGAGTAGTAAGTTTCTTCCATTTGGTGTTGGGTTTTTTGCACCTGTAAAACAATTCAGGAAATGTGCATCCGATACTATTATTGAGTATCTAGGTACTTCAGAGAGGACCTAAAGCAGAAGACCTAGGGGGAGGGCTCTATCATGGGAAGGACCAATAGAGTCCTGCTAGGTTACAATTTTCATCGTCATCCAGGATCCTCACCTGTTTGTAATCTTAAACAAGGATCCTCACCTGTTTGTAATGTCAGGATCTAGTGCAGTGCCTGTTGCTGCTAAGTCATTTCAGTCGTGTCTGACTCTGTGCGACCCCATAGATGGCAGCCCACCAGGCTCCCCCGTCCCTGGGATTCTCCAGGCAAGAACACTGGAGTGGGTTGCCATTTCCTTCTCCAATGCATGAAAGTGAAAAGTGAAAGTGAAGTCGCTCAGTCGTGTCCGATTCTTAAAGACCCCATGGACTGCAGCCTTCCAGGCTCCTCTGTCCATGGTATTTTCGAGGCAAGAATACTGGAGTGGGGTGCCATTGCCTTCTCCGAGTGCAGTGCCTACCTGATCCAATAAGTGTCCATTTAGTGAATAATATTTTCTAACAGAACCCCCATTACTCCAGAATATTTATTTTATATGTAACACACACTTATCTTAGGCTCACTATTCCAGGCAATATCCTGAGCATTAAACATGTATTAACTTATTTAGTAAGCATTATTGTTATACCCATTTTATGTATATTTGATGATTCCAGTAGCTGGATCTCTCATTGGTCTATTTCTCTTACCAATCTTTCTCTTGACTTTGCTGCTTTCGGTTCTTGATTCCTGGTATGTCTGATGATTTGGGATTGAGTGCTAGTAACTGTGCATAGAAAACGGTAGAGACAGCTCAAGGTTCTGGAGATGTTATTTTTCTCCAGAGAGGATTTACTTCTGCTTCTGGAGGCAGTTAAGATAGAAGCAGATCAGGTTCATAGATTCTGAGATTAAGCTGATTCTAACTTCTGCCTCAGCCTGTGATGTCTAGTGGTTCCAATTCATGTTTTTTTCTATGGTTTTTCATTTTTGTTTCCGTATGTCTCCATCCTGGGACAGCTAATTCCAATTTTTAACTTCCCCAAACCCGAGTGACTGCTGAAACCCTGCTCAGCTTCTTAGCTCCTTAGGTGCTCTTTCCTGTTCTTGGGCTCTTGGCTGCTGCTGGAAACCAGCAAATACTTTGGGGGAAAAAACTGGTCCCAAATGTTGGGCTATCTTCCCTTTTTCCTTCTCCTTGGGGTTTAGACCATTGGAGTCCTACTTTTCTTGTTCCTGCCAATACCCTTTAAAACTATATTTTATCTATATACAATGTAATTTTTAAAATATGCATTTATGTAATGGTATATGTATATATACACATATACACATAAGTAGATATATTTAATATAATTCAAATATATATAGTTCTGCTTTTATAGTTTTCTAAATAAGAGAGTTATTCTGATACAAACTAGTCCACCAGACTTGGAAAAAGTATTTAGTCCCTATTTCATACATGAGGAAACTGAAGCATGGAATGTTCAATAACTTTTCAGATTACTATGTTTAAGTAAAACATCTGCTCATTTATTAATGTGTGTGTGTATCTTTTTATTAAGCACCTAACATGTATTAGACACTCTCTTGGGCATTGAGGATACAAAATTAACAAGCCAACACCTTGGGTTCCAAGATCTTGGAGTCAAGTGGACATCACTTATAATTCAACATAGTCAGTGCAGTTACTGAGGAAGGTACTCCCAGGGCTCAGGTTAGGGTTTATCATGCTCACCTGCACTTCTTTCTCTATAGAAATTTCCTCCCTAGTGTACACTGAATTTCTTATGACCAGAGTCTGTGATTTTTTTTACCTCTCAAACAGTGCCTGGGACAAGGCAGGTGCTCCATAAACACCCCTTGTATTGAGTTTAACTAATTCTCAAACAGGGAAGAAGGGAGCTAGGATAGTATGAAGGCCATGAGATGACGGAGATTATCTCAGCTGGGCAGTCAGGAGTCCCTGGCCCGCCAACTGGGTCAATAACTCTGTATGGACATGGCAAGCCACTTCCTCTGTCCGAGCCTGGTTCAGGTTCAGGTTCCTCCAACCTCTCAGCAGGTTGTAGAGGTTGGACTCTATAACATCTTAAGATCTCTCCTAGCAATATGTCCCTGAAGTGAGTGTGACCCAACAGAGAATGAGTGACCACAGCTCACCCCAGTGTGTCCCCAGGCGGCCTGTCAGGATTGCAACACTGGGCCAGGCGGGGTCAGACAAAACCAGTGGACAGTTCCTACTGCAGTCTCCCCTGCTTTCTCCCATGGAAAAATGTAGTGTGAAGAGGTTTTCCCGAGTTCACCTGGCAAGTGCCAGATACCTTCTCATGCAAGAGAAGCTGGCCAGAGACAGGAGTAGAGCAGAGAGACATTTTCTGGGTCCTCTTCCTCTGGGACTGGCTCCAGTCAGCCCAGTCCAAGCCCGGAGTTTACTTTCATGTTTGAGGACATAGTGCTGACTCTGTGGCAGGCACAGCGCTTGTCCTGGCTCGTGTATGGGAAGACAACTGAGTCCCTCTGCTCGTCTGGCTGGGGGAGGCTCCTCTGTCCAGACTCCCATTTCTGCATCTCCCTGGGACCTGGACATTCTCACAAAGGCATCCAGAGACACAAGTGGACATAGACTCACCCTCAGCCGATTCATAGGAGAGCTCTTTACCAGCTGAGAGGGCACCTGTCCCCAGAAGACTCTGTCGAAGCACAGAAGCGTTGACGCAAGAGCAGCAAGGGATGGTGTAGAAATGCAGCCGGCTCACCTCCTTTTATAAATGAAATACGGGCCCAGAGAGGGCCAGTGGCTCTTCTGAGGCCGCAGCATTGACTTGCAATGTGGGGCTGAGTTTAACATCACAGTGAGACAGCACACCAGCCCCCTGGGCCAGGAGCAGGGCTTGACTTCATTATCGGATCACACGACCAACTTTGGGGCCCTTTACTCATCACAGGTCCTGTGGGCAGCAGAGCCTACCAGCCACCCAGCACTCTAGGACTGGGTTCCCATGCAAACCCTGAAGTCAGCCAGGGGCAATATTTGGGCCCAGTGATGTATTTCCAAACATCCAACTCTAGAAGTGGGAGGAGGGAGACAGGCAGCCAGGGTTGTTTTTGTGGATTATGCAGTCACTGACCTAAATTTCACAGTGAGGGGAGAATCAAAAAAAGAGGAAGAACTGCCCCAGGTAACACTGACACGTTGGAGAAAGTGCTGAGGATATGAAATGCCCAACTGGGGTCTTTGAAATGCTGTCTGTTTTAATTGAACATGTCTCTTCAGAAGTAGCTGGTGGCAGGCCCATCATGGGCTGCTTTTAATCAGTGAAATTCACTTTTCCCCACTGCAAAAAAGAGAGAGCAATGGGGCAGGGGCCAAGGGGGAGGAAGATGTCATTTAAATTTGAAATAACTTAATGTAGGAGAAAGGTTTTATTTAAAACAGAATCACCAGGTTCCTTATACTTTATGCCTTCTTGAGACTTTTTTTCCCCCTAAGGAGCAGGAGCCCAGAGTCATCTTCTGGCCCATTTTCTCCTCTTTTTCTAGAATATATGTGTATATGGGTATCCTTCCTTCCCAAGGTTCCCAGCATCAGCGCTCACTGTTCCCAGTCCGAAGGGCAGTGAGTGTAGAGACAGGGGTTCAGGGTGGAAAGGAAGAGACGCAGGAGGGAACAGGCAGGAGAGGAGAAGCCCTTGGCCTGGGACTCAGACCCTGGGACTCACAGCCAGATCTGCACCTTCCTTCTTTAACTTCAGCATAGAGAATCAGATGGGGGACCTGGGTTATCCTCACACTCAATTATTCACTTGACAAACTTTGGTTGGACAGAGCTATTCATGGCTCAACACTGGGACTCACACATTATAGCCTAGCGGGTCCCATTTCTGGAGTGAGTCAGAGGTCTATGTCCTAAGTTCATCTTGGGACCACCCTGTAGCAGATCCAAACACTTGGGAAAGTCTCAGGACCAACAGTGGTCCCTGGAGTCTATGAGCATCTAACCATGGAGTACGCTATGGACCACACACATCCCAAGAGCAGCCTCAGAGCTGTTTGAGATTGAGACACAGATGTAGGGAGAGGTAAGAAGGGAGAGACAGGATGGAGAGAGTGCATGCTGTCAGTTCTGGAATCCAACCAACTAGCAGAGAGACTCTTTTGAGCCTATAGCTTAATCTATAAGGAACAGGCCAAGTGGGGTGGATTGATACCTACCTCTGATTTTCCTATTTCTGATTTAAGGATACTCAAATCAGATGCTTTCAACAGTGACTTAATAAGCACTCATGGTGTGTCAGGGACTGCACCACACTTGGTGAGACCTGCCTTTAAAGGACAGTGTAATCAATGGGACAGTTAGTCCTTGTGCCAACATATTTTTATTGAATGCTTCCTTTGATCAAGGTCTGTACTGGGTGATGGTTGATATATCAACACATAAACAGGCTTTCTGCTCATAATGGGAGGTCCCTGCATTCTTCTTCTTTTTTAAAAAATGAAGTATAGTTGATTTACAATATTGTGTTAGTTTCAGATATACAGTAAGGTGATTCAGTTATACATATATATTCTTTTTCAGATTCTTTCCCCTTATGGGTTGTTATAAAATACTGAGTATAGCTCCATGAGCTATACAGTATATCCTTGTTTATTTTATATATAGTAGTGTGTATATTTTGGGCTTCCCTATTGGCTCATCAGCAAAGATTCCGCCTGCAATGTAGGAGCCACACAAGATGCAGATTTGATCCCTGGGTTGGGAAGATCCCCTGGAGGAGGGCATGGCAACCCACCCCAGTATTCTTGCCTGGAGAATCCCATGGACAGAGGAGCCTGGGAGGCTATGGTCCATAGGGTAGCAAAGAGTCGGACACAACTGAAATGACTTAACAAGCATGCCGTGTGTATATTTTAATACCAAGTTCCTAATCTATCCCTCCCCCTGAAGATCTCTACCTTCTGTTGTGGGAGGGGGAAGCTGACAGTAAACATGTAAATAAATAAGTAACACATAACAAGAAACAAGAGAATTTCAGGTAGATAAATGCTAAGAAGAGAAAGGGATGTGTTCAAGAGGGAGTGACTGGGGTGAGGACTGAATTGGATGAGAAGGTGAGGAGGGCCACCAGTGGGAGTTGACAGTCAAGCTGAGAGATGGGAAGGAGCTGATGAGAGGGTACCCGTGGGAATAGGCACAAGGAAGAGCCAGGACAAAGGCAGAAAGCAACCCATTTAGCATGTTTGAGGAGCAGCAAAAAAGCCAGTGTGGCTGGAGCAAAGTAAATAAGGGGGAGTGTGCAGAAACGAGAGCAGAGTGGGGGTCCATGCTTGGCTCATGGGGAGCCTAGATTTTGGGACATGCATGATCCCATCAAGAAGCCAGGGATCTGTGTCTCTTCCTCTTGAATCTGTGGCTGCCTGACCAATAGAAACCAGGAAACATGACGCTGTGTCAAGTTTTAAAAGACAGCTTCTACTTACTGTCTCTTAAAAACTTATTCTTGGAACCCATGCGACAAGGAAATCCAAACAGCTCCTTGGGGAGATCCACAAAGGGGAACAGAAATTCTAGAATAAGAGTTCAAGCTGAGCTCTCAGAAAACAGAGGGTATCAATGTGTGAGCCGTGGGAGTGGACCAGTCAAGCAGTGAACAGTTCTCAGTTTCCCAAGGCAATGGAAATAACAGCAAAAATAAACAAATGAGACCTAACCAAACTTATAAGCTTTTGTACAGCACAGGAAACTGTAAACAAAAGGAAAAACAACCTACAGACTGGGAGAAAATATTTGCAAATACTGTGACCAAAAAGGGCTTAATTTGTAAAATATATAAACAGCTCATACAACTCAATAACAGAAAATCAAACAACCTAATCAAAAAATGGGCAGAAGACCTAAATACATGTCACTAAAGATGGAATACAGATAACCAACAGGCACACTGAAAAAAAAAATGTTCATCATCACTAATTATTAGAGAAATGTAATCAAAACTGCAATGAGGTACCACCTTCCACTGGTCAGAATGGCCATCATTAAAAAGTCTACAAATAAATGGTAGAGAAGGTGTGGGAAAAAAAGGAACCCACCAACAGTGGCCTTTAAAAAGCTAAAAGTAGAGTTGTCATATAATCCAGCAATCCCACTCCTGGGCATATATCTGGAGAAAACCATAATTTGAAAATATACATGCTTCCCAATGTTTATTGCAGCACTATTCACAACCAAAATATCCATCAACAGATGAATGGATAAAGAAGTTGTGGTAGATGCATACAATGGAATACTATTCAACCATCAAAAGAATGAAATAATGCCTTTTGTAGCACATGTATGGACTTAGAGATTATCATGCTAAGGAAGTAAGTCAGATTAAGAAAAATAGCATATGATATCACTTACATGTAGAATCTAAAATATGACACAAATAAACCTATCTACAAAACAGAAACAGTCACAGACCTAGAGAACACAATAGTGGTTGCCAAGGAGGGCGGGAGAGTTGGGGAAGGATAGACAGGGATTTGGGGGTTAGCAAATGCAACTGTTATATGTAAAATGGAGAAGCAACAAGATCCTACTGTATAGCACAGAGAACAAACCATGATGGAAAAGAATATGAAAAGAAGGTGTATATGTATATATACATATATATATATATAAAACTGAATTACTTTACTGCACAGCAGAAATTAACACAACATTGCAAATCAACTATACTTGAATAAAATAATTTTTTTTAAAAAAGTGGACCCTTCACCCCAATCAGGCACCCAGCTGACCTCACATGGAGCAGGGAAGCATTGTTCCTATGAGCCATGTGCTGATTGTACATTCATGAGCAAAATTAGTGATTGCTGTTGTTCAATCTCCTATGTTTTGGGGTGGTTTATTATTTAACAATAGATAACCCAAACAGATGGGATGATGATAAAACAGGAGTTTTTCAGCAAAGTTTTTCTGTACAGAGCTACATGGTAAATATTGGGAGCCTAGCAGATCAGAGGATCTCTGTGGCAACTCCTCAGCTCTGCTGTTTCACAGCAAAAGCAGTCATTGACAATACATAATAAATGAGCATGGCTGTGCTTCAATAAAACTTTTTTTTTTTTTACAAAAACATGTTCAGGGCCATTCAGCCAACCAGTTGTAATTTGCCAGCTTCTCAACAGAGTGTTTTAAGAAATAGAGTGATATATTCTCATTTAGATCTAGAAAGCTGCTTCTGACTGCCACATGGAGGATGGACTATAAGGGAACAAAAGCAGAAATGAAGCTGTCACCAGGTGAGAGAGGGTGAAGTCTTGACTAGTAGTAACGGGGGATCTCTGTGGGAGGTGGTGTCAAGAACTACCAAGACAGCTAATAGCCAGTTGGTCACTGCTTTGAAAGGAAGATGAAAAGGAAACTATTGGAACTCAGAGCAGGAGCCCCCATTCTGAGGATCAGGGCATACTTCCTGGAGTAGGCAACTAAGCAGGGAAAGAATTATCTTCTCCATGAGTACAGAAGAGTAGCAGTTCAAGATGGCTAAGCTTCAGGGGGCTGGGAGTTTCAGAAATAAGAATAATAGGAAGTAAAGACTCTGGAGAGTGATCAAGGGCCAGACCTTGAGGGATCAGGGAGCAATCCCCAGCAAGATCAAAGATGTCCAGCCTGCTAGAGTCCTGTGGGGTTTTCTAGGAGTTTTTCCTAACCATCCTTCCCAATGTTTCCCGAGACCGTCTTTCCACCATGAGTTTTGAGCCTCTCCCCTACAATGGGAACTCAGATGTGTTATCAGAAGCTTTGGCTGCATGTGGAGATCATCAGGTCCTGCCTGTGGCCCTTGAAATACAGGAGCCAGATCTCAGGTCCCTCTGAGCATCAGTTTCCTTACTAGTAAAATGTTGATGATTCCAACTTCACAGTGTGCTTGAGAGGACCAAATGGGAAAAGCATATGAAAATGCTTTGGAAATGCCAAGGTTTGCTAGAGTTACAATGTTGATTATTAAAGCTCATCATCCTGCCTCTCCTATAGGTGTCTTTTGTTGCTTCTTTCCTCCCACCATCCTCCTAACTCTTCCTCCTAATGGTTTTTCTGAGTTTAGGGGAGAGCACTTTGTTTCTCACTCTGAAGATATATGGGATATGGCCAACACTTCCCTACTGAGAAGAAAGCCCTGTCATCTTTGTTCACTTCCCCAAGATGGCTGGGAATCAGCTTGGATGTTTCTCAAGCAGACATGGATGTATCTGTTGCAAGCTCTCTGGCCCAAGGAGTAGTCCCCACTACATCTTCTCAGTGCTCCCGGAGCCTTCCTTCTCCTGCGGTCAGCCCATCAACACATCCTCCTGATTTATACTCAGAAAAAGTGCTTTGCCTTGAGATGAGTAAGCGTGGCCTTTGACTTGCTCTGCAGAGCTCGCTGTCCAGCACTCCTCCTCTTGTTCTGTTTTACTGGCAGCATTTCAGAGCATTTTGGAAGGTCAACATGAGTGAGGTATTTCAGTGCCATGGCTAAGTGGGTCATGGGGCTTGACCATCCATCCGAGGTGATTTAGCCCCCTGTCACTCCACAACTTGCAGATGTTCTGGTTCAGCTCTGGGCTATAGTCCTGGGCTCAGTGCAGGCTCCAGTCTTCAAGTCTGTCACTGCGCAGTGTCTGCTATAGCAGTTCATGTGGACTGTAACGTGAATGATACCTCCTGGGGTTGACAGAGTACAACTTGTGCAGCTGTTTGTGATGCCTGCTTACTCATTCTTAACGTTGTGTTTTATGGTAACCAGCGGAGCTCAGGCCTTCACTTTATGGAATTGTGAGAATGAACATTTTACAATCAAATCACATTTTACAAATAAAAGACACAGAGATGGAGGGTTGGCTTGAACCCAGGTGTTGATACCAGGTGGCATATAATAGGCCCTCAATAAATGCTAGATTAATTGAAAGTGGGTTAGTCACTCAGTCATGTCCAACTCTTTGCAAACCCATGGACTGTAGCCTGCCAGGCTCCTCTGTCCATGGAATTCTCCAGACAAGTATACTGGAGTGGGTAGCCCTTCTCTTCTCCAGGGCATCTTCCCGACCCAGTGATCAGACCCAGGCCTCCTGCATTGCAGACAGATTCTTTACCATCTGAGCTATTAGAGGAGCCCAGATTAACTGAGGAATCACACTAACAACAAATCTTCAGGTGAAGTTTCAGTGGGAATTTTATTTTATCTCTGTAATTATTAGTGCCTTCCAAATTTCAAACCATGAGTGAGGATTACTTTTTTAATTAAAAAATCCAATAAACATGAGAAAATAAGTGTAAACAAGAGGTCAAGAGAAGTTAATGAAGATCAGAGATGAATTTGATCATAAAAACTATATGCAAATTAGTTAACTGCAACTACTGTGGGGTTCATCTTTGTTGAACTTTGGAACAAACTCTTATGATTTTCCACTTGGCCATTTCCTGTCTCCCCAAAAGAGCTTACTCTCTAGTGGAAAGAAAGTCCTATAATTAAAAATGTGTGGTAAGGATAAAATATCTAGGAATAAATCTAATCTAAGGAGGAAAAAACCTGTAATCAGAAAACTAAAAGACATTAACAAAAGAAATCAAAGATGACACAAATAGATAGATATATCACATTCGTGGATTGGAAGACTTAATATTATTAAAATGAGCATACTGCCCAGAGCAGTCTAAAGACTCAATGCAATCACTGCCAAAATACTAATGGCATTTTTCACAGAAGTAGAACAAATAATTCTAAAATTTGTGTGGAACTAAGACTGACTAGCCATAGCAACCTTGAGAAAGAACAGAGCTGGAAGTATCATACTTCCTGGCTCCAGACTATACTACAAAGCTACAGTCATCAAAACTGGCACATACACAAAAAGACGCACAGGTCAATGGGACAGAATAGAGAACCCAGAAATAAACCCATGCACTTATGGTCAATTAATTTATAACAGAGGAGCCAAAAATATTCAATGGAGAAAAGAGTCTCTTCGATAAGTAGTGCTGGAAAAACTAGAGAGTTACATATAAAAGAATGGAATTAGAACCACCCCCCCCCACACACACACACTGCATGGCTTGTAGGACTTTATTTCCTCTACCAGGGAATAAACTCAAGCACACAGCAGTGAAAGTGAGGAGTCCTAACCACTGGACTGCCAGGGAATTCCCAAAATTAGAACATTCTTTAACACCACATAGAGACATAAACTCAAGATGAATTACAGACTTAAATGTAAGACCAGAAACCATAGTACTCTTAGAAGAAAACATAGACAGAATATTATTTGACATGAATCTTGAGAGAAAGTGTTAGTCACTCAGTTGTGTCTGACTCTTTGCAATCTTATTGACTGTAGCCCACCAGGCTCCTCTATCCATGGAATTCTCCAGGCAAGAATACTGGAGTCAGTAAACATTCTGTTCTCCAGGGGATCTTCATGATCCAGATAGCAAACCTGAATCTCCTGCATTGCAGGCAGATTTTTTTTACCATCTGAGTCACCAGGGAAGACTCCTAGGGCAAAATAAACAAAGGCAAAAATAAACAAATAGGACCTAATTAAATTTAAAATTTTTCTCACAGAGAAGGAAACCAATTGCCAAAGTGAAAAGGCAACATGAATCGGAGAAAATATCTGCAAATGATATGACCGATAAGAGGTTCATATCTAATATACATATAAATAACTCTTACAATTCAATGTTTAAAAACTATTTATTTATTTTTAATATAAATTTATTTATTTTAATTGGAGGCTAATTACTTTACAATATTGTAGTGTTTATGCCATACATTGACATGAATCAGCCATGGGTGTACATGTGTTCCCCATCCTGAACACCCCTCCCACCTCCCTCCCCATTCCATCCCTCTGGGTCATCCCAGTGCCCCAGCCCCGAGCACCCTGTATCATGCAATGAAACTGGACTGGCGATTCATTTCACATATGATAGTATAAATGTTTCAATGCCATTCTCCCAAATCATCCCACCCTCGCCCTCTCCCACAGAGTCCAAAAGACTGTTCTATACATCTGTGTCTCTTTTGTTGTCTTGCATATAGGGTTATCATTACCATCTTTTTAAATTCCATATATATGTGTTAGTATACTGTATTGGTGTTTTTCTTTCTGGCTTACTTCACTCTGTATAATAGGCTCCAGTTTCATCCACCTCATTAGAACTGATTCAAATGTATTCTTTTTAATGGCTGAGTAATATTCCATTGTATATATGTACCACAGCTTTCTTATCCATCTGTCTGCTGATGGACATCTAGGTTGCTTCCATGTCCTGGCTATTATAAACAGTGCTGTGATGAACATTGGGGTACACATGTCTCTTTCAGTTCTGGTTTCCTCAGTGTGTATGCCAAGCAGTGGGATTGCTGGGTTATATGGCAGTTCTATTTCCAGTTTTTTCAGGAATCTCTACCCTGTTCTCCATAGTGGCTGTACTAGTTTGCATTACCACCAACAGTGTAAGAGGGTTCCCTTTTCTCCACACCCTCTCCAGCATTTATTGCTTGTAGACTTTTGGATAGCAGCCATCCTGACTGGCATGAAATGGTACCTCATTGTGGTTTTGATTTGCATTTCTCTGATAATGAGTGATATTGAGCATCTTTTCGTGTGTTTGTTAGCCAACTGTATGTCTTCTTTGGAGAAATATCTTTGACCCATTTTTTGAGTGGGTCATTTATTTTTCTGAAATTGAGCTGCAGGAGTTGCTTGTATGTTTTTGAGATTAATCCTTTATCTGTTGCTTCATTTGCTATTATTTTCTCCCATTCTGAAGGCTGTCTTTTCACCTTGCTTATAGTTTCCTTTATTGTGCAAAAGCTTTTAAGTTTAATTAGGCCCCATTTGTTTATTTTTGCTTTTATTTCCATTACTCTGGGAAGTGAATCATAGAGGATCTTGTTGTGATTTATGTCAGAGAGTGTTTTTGCTATGTTTTCCTCTAGGAGTTTTATAGTTTCTGGTCTTATATTTAGATCTTTAATCCATTTTGAGTTTATTTTTGTGTATGGTGTCAGAAAGTGTTCTAGTTTCATTCTTTTACAAGTGGTTGACCAGTTTTCCCAGCACCACTTGTTAAAGAGGTTGTCTTTTCTCCATTGTATATTCTTGCCTCCTTTGTCAAAGATAAGGTGTCCATAGGTGTGTGGATTTATCTCTGGGCTTTCTATTTTGTTCCACTTATCTATGTTCCTGTCTTTGTGCCAGTACCACACTGTCTTGATGACTGTAGCTTTGTAGTATAGTCTGAAGTAAGGCAGGGTGATTCCTCCAGTTCCATTCTTCTTTTTCAAGATTGCTTTGGCTATTTGTGTTTTTTTGTGTTTCCATACAAATTGTGAAATTATTCGTTCTAGTTCTCTGAAAAATACCGTTGGTAACTTGATAGGGATTGCATTGACTCTATACATTGCTTTGGGTAATATACTTATTTTCACTATATTGATTCTTCTAATCCATGAACATGGTATATTTCTCCATCTATTTGTGTCATCTTTGATTTCTTTCATCAGTGTTTTATAGTTTTCTATGTATAGATCTTTTATTTCTTTAGGTAGATATATTCCTAAGTATTTTATTCTTTTCGTTGCAATGGCAAATGGGCTTGTTTCCTTAGTTTCTCTGTTTTCTCATTGTTAGTGTATAGGAATGCAAGGGATTTCTGTGTATTAATTTTATATCCTGCAACTTTACTATATTCATTGATTAGCTAGTAATTTTCTGGTGGAGTCTTTAGAGTTTTCTATGTAGAGGATCATGTCGTCTGCAAGCAGTGAGAGTTTTACTTCTTCTTTTCCTATCTGAATTCCTTTTATTTCTTTTTCTGCTCTGATTGCTGTGGCCAAAGCTTCCAAAACTATGTTGAATAGTAGTGGTGAGAGTGGGCACCCTTGTCTTGTTACTGACTTTAGGGGAAATGCTTTCAATTTTTCACCATTGAGGATAATGTTTGCTGTGCGTTTGTCATATATAGCTTTTATTATGTTGAGGTATGTTCCTTCTATTTCTGCTTTCTGGAGGGAAAAAAGCCTATTTTAAAAATGAGCTGAAGACCTGAATAGATATTTTCCGAAGAAAACAGACACATTGATGCCAACAGGCACCTGAGATGTTCAACATCACTAAACATCAGAGAAACGCAAATCAAAACTACAATGTGATATTACCTCACACCTATCAGAATAGTTGTCATCAAAAAGACCACAAATAACAAATGTTGACAAGTATGTGGAAAACAGGAAACCATTGCACCCAGTTGGAAGGACTATAAATTGGTGCATCCACTATGGAAAATGATATGGAGGTTTCTCAAAGCCTAAAAGTAGAACTACCATATGACCCAGAAATTCCACTCTCAGATATGTATACAAAAACAACAAACCCAAAACATTAATTTGAAAACATACATCCAAATGCTCACAGTAGCATTATTTACAAATACCAAGATATGGAAGCAACCTAAGTGCTCACCAAAAGACAAATAGTAAAGAAGATGTGATATATACAGACAACAGAATACTACACAGTCACAAAAAAGAATGAATTTTTCTATTTGCAACAACATAGATGGACTTGGGAGGTATTATGCTAAGTGAAATAAGTCAGTGAAAGACACTGTGTTATCACTTCAATGTGGAATCTAAAAATAAAACAAAGAATGAAACAAAATGGGAACAGACCCACAGATATAGAGAATGACTAGTGGTTACCAATGGGGAGAGGAAAGAGGGAAGGTCAAGGGAAGGGTAAAGGGTTAATAGACACAAACTACTGTGTATGACATAAATAAGCTGCAAGGATATATAAATATTGTACAACAGAGATAATACAGCTAATATTTTTTAATAGCTTTAAACTGAGCTCAGTCTATAAAAATTTTTGAATCACTAAGTAGCACACCTGAAACTACTATAATATTATGAATCAACTATACTTAATTATTTTTAAAAATGAACAGAAAAAGAGTGTGTGACAAGGTTAGTGATTGTGAAAGGTGAGGGGACAGAGGAGAGGCCTGACCTGGCCTGTGAAGTTAAGAGTCAGTGGGGCAGAAAAAGCCCTGAGAGGAAGAGAGGAATCAACACTTGAGCTAACTATTGATGAATGGCCAAGAACTATGCAGATGGAGAGGTGAGAGCAGGATGATCCGAGGATGCAGTGGCTGGGCACTAGATTTTTTGATTCAGGGCAAGTCAGTAACCTGGCTTTATCTCAACATTTCTGCGAGATGAGATCGTTGCAACAGTTCTTGAGTCTGAATCCTGGCCAGAGGTGAGAATTGTCTGGGGCTCTTAAACCAGTGTCAAAGCCTAAGCCCTACCTCAAATCAATTAAATCAGAGCCAATAAGGGTAGAACTCAAGTGACAATATTTTGAAAGGGCCCCAGGTAATTATGAAGTGCAGCCAGGGTTGTGGGCTACTGAAGCAGCAGGTCACTAAGTTTCCTGAGTTTTTCTCTTTCATCTGAAAGATGAAAGATGACATAAGCCTGCTACAGTTTTCCCCTTCATTTTTTTCACTAATAAAAACCTAACAATATATGATATCTTAGAAAGGAATATACATGTATTTCAAAGAGCTAAATAAATCTTGGAATGGCATCAAAACATGAAGACAAGTAAAAATAGAGAATTTCTAACAACGCACTTATATGTGCCCCAAAGATATTTGGTGGGGGGGGGGGGGGGATATGCATCGACCTTACCCTAGAGTGTAGAAAAAAAACAAAGCAGTTTGCCTAAGTTTGAAAATTTAATATTATAAAACAAATTTAAAAACATCAAACTGCTTTTTTTTTTAAACCATTCACAAGTACAAGTGGAAAGAGAGTGATGGGAGAAAGAAACCAACAAGAAGGGTGTTTTTATACCAGTCGTTCATTAGTACAGTCACTTATGTGACAGAGGTTGTAAGCCTGCTCATTAGGGAACATAAATGGATGAAACCTTCACTCCAGACCTCTCATTTCAAGGTCTCCTCATTGTCTCTTAGCAGTCTTGTGGACTTGGCAGATCATTCATCAAACCTAAGCAATAAGCCATGTGCCTATCACAGTGACCAGGCCCGGCTCAAATGAGCCAGTGTGGGAAGCAGCTGTGTTTAGTTTACTAGGACTGACACGACATGAAAGTGAAAATGTTAGTCACTCAGTTGTGTTTGACTCTTTGCGACCCCATGGACTGTAGCTTACCAGACTCCTCTGTCCATCGAATTCTCCAGGCAAGGATACTAGAGTGGGCTTCCATTCCCTCCTCCAGGGGGTCGTCCCGACCCAGGGATTGAACCCTGGTCAATCTCCCACATTGCAGGCAGAGTCTTTACCATCTGAGCCACCAGGAGAGTCCAAGGGCTGCAAATACACAAACCCCATGCCTTAAAACAACAGAAATTACTCTCTCACAGCTCTGGAGTTTAGAAATCCCAATCCGAGTATCAGCAAAGCCATGCTCCATCTGAAGACTCTAAAAGACGGTCTGTTTTGTGCCTTTCTCTTAGCTTCAGTTGTTGCTGGCAGTCCCCAGCTTTTGCGCACCTCACCCCAATCTTCGTCATCACTTACAGGTCTCCGTGTGTGTCATCACATTGTTTTCCCTCCGTGTGTCAGTTTGTGCCTCTTCTTCTTACATAAGGTCACCAGTTATTGGATTGTTGTTGCTTTTTAGTGTATGAGTTGTGTCCAACTCTTTTCCACCCCATGGACTGTAGCCCTCCAAGCTTCTCTGTCCATGGGATTTCACAGGCAAGAATACTGGAGTGGGTTGCTATTTCCTCTTCCAGGGGATCTTCCTGACCAGGGATCAAACCCTCATCTCCTGCTTTGTCAGCAGATGCTTTACTGTTGAGTTATGGAGAAGCCCCAGTTACTGGGTCAGGGTTCACCTAAGGATATCTTGATTTCATCTACAAAGACCCTGTTTCCAAATAAAGTCACACTTATAGGTACTGACAGTTAGGACTTCAACACGTCTTTTTGTAGCGTCAGGGGGGCTGGGGTGCTGGGGGGGCACAATTCAACCTGTAAAAGTGGCCAACCTAAGCAATTTGGTGAAGGCCTAGGAAAGTTCAGAAAATCATCCATTTAAGCAGATGCTGACCTAAAGCACCTGTTTTTTTTTTCTTTTTTCTTTGCATAAACTGATCGAGCAAATAATGAATGGACCAGGCAACTTTCAGCTTTCACAACAGAAATGGTGATTTTAAAAAAACATAAATGTAAAAAAAAAATAAGAATCTGACTCAGCTTTGTAAGTAACAATCCAAACTGACAAGATAGATAAATCATAGGATGATTATGGGAAGAGCATTTTGACTTATGAAATGTTTTACTACTTAGTCATAGACCAATACTTAGACATCACTTCATACTCTACAAAGCGCTTTCATATGTACTGATCAACTCAGATAATATCAACAACCCTATGACTTAGTATTAAAACCTGTTAAATAGTATTAAAATCTCTCTATAGTACTTATAGAGAGATTGAGGAGTCTCCCTAAACCCCATAAGCCCCTAATCAGGGTCCTGTTAAGAGTGTGCACACCTCCTTTCACATAACTGAATTCATGGAATGTTGATTTGCAGCTTGCTGGGATCACGTCTACTGTGTTAAACAAAATTTATCTCTGCTTGTGGTTAACACTGTGCTGTGCTTAGTTGTTCAGTCATGTCTGACTCTTTTCTACCCCATGGACTATAACCCACCAGTCTCCTCTGTCCATGGGATTCTCCAAGCAGGAATACTGGAGTGGGTTGCCATGGCCTCCTTGAGGGTATCTTCCGGACCCAGGGATTGAATCCAGGTCTCCTGCATTGCAGGCAAATTCTTTAACAGCTGAGCTACCAGGAAAGATCCTTGGTTAACACTAGAACTCTATAAAGAAAAATCAGACTCTTTGGAGGGAAAAGTTTCACTCAAAGCTTGTGAATTTAGCCCATTCTTCATCAATGGTCTTGGTGAAGGATAGGCCTTATCTGTCCTCACCACCACCCAGCTGGTCCCTTGGGTGCCCAGGCAATTGCTGACTCCTTGTAAAGCATCAGACAGGTTTTCTACTGACATTTGACAATAAAATCGGCACTGGCTTGGTTTGTTTGCACTGGTTAATTCAGAAAGAGGTGTCATTTGAAAAGAGGATTTCATTAAGAATGAAGTTTCCATTTGGGAAACCAGTATCACAAATAAGCACCTGTAACATTTGTTGTTGTTCAGTCACTAAGTCATGTCCAAATCTTTGTGACCCCATGGACTGCAGCACAACAGGCTTCCCTATCCCTCACCATCTCTGGAGTTTGCCCAAGTTCACGTCCATTGAATTGGTGATGCCATCCAACCATCTCATCCTCTGTCACCCTCTTCTCCTTCTGTCTTCAATCTTTCCCAATGAGTCAGCTGTTCGCATCAGGTGGCCAAAGTATTGGAGCTTCAGCTTCAGCATAAGTCCTTCCAATGAGTATTCAAGGTTGATTTCCTCTAAGATTGACTGGTTTGATCTCCTTGCTTTCCAAGGGACTCTCAAGAGCAACAGTTATACTGCTGTTAATTTATTTCCCATATTAACTTGCACCTTACTCTCTTCCAGGAGGGCATCCACCACCCATGTGACAGAATCACATCACTAAGGACTGGCCTTCAATGACATTCCATTGCAACATTAGGCAAATGCTTCTTGAGCACCCAATATCTCCCAGTGTTGCCTAGGTAGGTGACACAAAAAATCATAAGAAGTAAAGCAGAACAAAATGTCTGTTCTCTGATGGAAGGGAAAAGAGATAATGTCTACTATATAAAAAAGAAGTATATGGTGTGTCAGTTGGTGATGGTGTCAAGAGAGAATAAGTCAGTGTAAAGGTTTTGGTTTCTACTTTGAGAAATATAGAGGTTTTTGAGCAAAGGAGGCCTTAAGAGATATTTTTAACAAAGTGACATCATCTGATTTATGCTTTAATAGCATCAACTGGCTGCTGTTCTGAGAACAGTGGAGGTTGGGAGTAGGTGGCATGGGTGGAAGAAAGGGAATGGTTAGGAAAATCCTCTACAGTCCAAGAGAGAAGCACGATGATCTGGGCCAGGTGACAGAGTGGGGGTGGTGAGAAGTAGCCGTGTTCTGGGTCGATGTTGAAGTTCAGGCTGACAGAAATCTCCTTACAGATTGGATGTGAGGGATCAGTAAGAATCAATGAAGACTCGAGGCTTTTGTTTGAAGCAACTGGAAGCATATTTTCATCAGCAACAATGTGAAAGACTAAAAATAGAGCAGGTTTGAAGGAGAAGATAAACACTTAGAGACATTTCATGTTTGAGATGTCTACCAGGTATCCAACTTGGAGAACTGGAATATCGTTATCTGGTAGGCATTGGAATTATCATTGCTTGGGGCTCAAAGGAAGTTGTCAGGTTATAGCGGAAATGTAAAGCCAGGAGACTAGAAAGGGTCAAGAAGGATGTAAATACAAAGGAGAATGGACTCAAGGGGCCCCTAGGTCCTCTGATACTTTGAGGCTGGAGAGATGAGGATGAACCTGCAAAGGAGACTGAGAAGGAGTAGCCAGTGAGGAAGGAGGAGACCCAGGTGAGCTTGGGGTCCCAGAAGCCAGGCAAAGAGAGCTCTTCTAGGAGGAGACATAATCGACTCTGCCCATTACTATGGAAATCTGTGGATTGATGCTTGGATTTACCAACATGGAGGCCAAGGAAGGGCAGATCCTTAACATTAAGTGCTATTCCTGAAGATCTGTCCCTTGGACTGCAAGGAGGTCAAGCCAGTCAGTCCTAAAGAAAATCAACCCTGAGTATGCAGTCCTTCACTGCAAGGACTGACACTGAAGCTGAAGCTCCAATACTTTGACCACCTGATGTGAGGAGCTGACTGGTTGGAAAAGATCCTGATGCTGAGAAAGATTGAGGGCAAGGTGAGAACGGGTCGACAGAGGATGAGATGTTTGGATGGCATCACTGATTCAGTGGACACGAGTCTGAGCAAACTCCGGGAGATAGTGAAGGACGGGAAGCCTGGCATGCTGCAGTCCACCGCATTGCAAAGAGCTGGACGCCACTTGGTAACAGAATAGCAACAACAACTGAAGATCTGTGTCCAGAAACTTTGTCAGGACAACTTCAAGCATCCACAAATCACCAAACTCTTCTCTAACATAATTTTCTCCTCTGTTTCATTTACTGAAAACCTTTTTTAAAGTCAAGAATAATCCCATTATTAAATTTCTTGAAAGTCTTTATCCCTTTTCACCAACTATAGAAATCACTGGTGCAAGTTGTGTAATATGTTCTCTGATCCATTTTGTTGTTTTTGAAGCTGAGCTTGATTTTTGACTTCACCTGCTGACTGTTTAAGTGTGGGAAAAGTACTGAAGTTTCCAATTTCTTACATGTAAAATAGGAATTTTAATAAGAACTCATGGGAGTTTTGTAAGAGTTACATGAAAAGCTATTTGTATAGGGCTGAATAGGTAATATTGTGGGTAGGGGTCTACAAAATTTTTTCATCCCTTCATGAGGTTATTGCCTATGTGACCACAAGCAGGGAAACATGTCACTTTGAGAGGCAAATGCTGAGTGGTTGACTAAATTCACTCACTAGCTAGTAATCACCTTCTGGAAACCTGCCTCCCAGCACATATAATACAAAATGAAGTACCAGCAAAATTAGCACATTTTTATATATTGTGAATGTTCCAATTGCTTGATAGCATTCAAACTAATGGAATTTAAATCAGAAACTTCTATTAATAACAAGGGTCAACTACCCTGGGTACAGTAGGTACATGAAGTGAAAAGTAGAGAGAAGCATGTAGTAATTAATTCCCCTTGAATGAGTCTTCCTAAAAAAGTCTTGCAGGACTTCCTTGGTGGTCCACTGGTTAAGACTTTGCCTTCCAATGCAGGGGTATGGGATTAATTCCTGGTCAGGCAACTAAGATCCCACATGTCCCAGAGCCAAAAAACCAAAACATAAAACAGAAGCAATATTGTAACACATTCAATAAAGACTTTAAAAATTACCCACGTCAAAAAAATCTTAAAAAAATAAATAGAAGACTTGCATTCAGTATTGATGACTTAAAAAAAAAAGATATCACAGGCCAAGGAAGCAACATGTGCAAGTGTACCATCTTTAAGAAGCATGGCTTTTGCAGGCAAATAGTGCAATAAGAACATAGCAAAGGGTCAAAGGTCATGGTAGGGTGGGGCAATGGGTAATAAGCAAAGAGTTGAGGCTGGAGAGGTGGCCTGGGCTACATCAGTGAGGGCCCCTGACTTTTGTTTAGAGTGTGAACTTTCCCTTATGGAGATGAAGAGAGCCACTGAATCATGTCATGGCTGTCAACTGGGATGGCAGAGTGTAAGATGGTCTAAAGAGGAGAGGACCATGGGAACAAAATCTGCTGACATCAGTTCCAATTCCCTCGGTGTCACACAGTCCATTCCTCTCCAATCCCTGCGGATATCACGCAAACTTTCTTCTCCTGTAGACTTGAAAAAGTACCCCAGTTTCAAATGTCATCACTTTATTTTCTTCCAACTATGCTGTTCTTATTCTTCAAAGATATCCCTGAGACCACTGAAATTATCCTGAAGGATTTCCTTGGCCTCATTCAGTAGTATTCCAATGATTTCCCCCAAAGTTCTGAATAATGGTGACAGTTTCTCCAAAGTCAGTGATGCTACCTGGAGTAACGGATGTCGTCTCCCTAGCAACCTCCCACCCCACCCATTTCCTAAGCATGAGCCCTCCAAAGGACTCTTTTTGGGGTTCAAAGAGTATAATCATATTGAGATAATTCCTCCTGAAATGAGGTTTCATATGGTGCAAAGAAGAGCAGATTTGGAATCAAGGGCTTCCCAGGTGGCCCTAGTGATAAAGAACCTCCCTGCCAATCCATGAGATGTAAGAGATGTGGGTTCGATCTCTGGGTCAGGAAGATCCCCTGGAGAAAGGCATGGCAACCCACTGCAGTATTCTTGCCTGGAGAATCCTAGACAGAGGAAACAGAGGAGCCTGGTGAGCTACAATCCACAAGGTTGCAAAGAGTCAGATGCAACTGAAGTGACTTAGCACACAAGAATGTGCATCTCTTCGGAGGCCCTGCTGGTCTATACATGCAGGCTACCACCTTCTCTTAGCCCCAGAGAGAGACATAGGTGCTTCTCCACACCTGCTCCTGCCGCCCTTTCCTCAGCAAGCCACTGCTGAGAGCAAGGATGGACTGCCCTTGGCCTCATAAACAGCTTTAGATCTTCTCCAGGGGTCCCTAACCTCTGGGATCTAATGCCTGATGGTGTGAAGTGGAGCTCATGTATTGATAATAGGAATAAAGTGCACAATAAATTAATGCACTTGAATCATCCCCAAACCACTCCCCCACCTGGGTCCATGGAAAATTGTCTTCCACAAAACCAGACCCTAGTGCCAAAAAGATTGGAGACCGCTGCTCTGGACCTTCTACTAAAGGTCAGTTCCCTTCCTCTTTTCCCCCACCCTCTTTTCACCAAATCTCAGATATGTTTTGACTCATAATTAGAAAAAGTCATGGCCATCTCCAGAGACACCTGAAGCCAATTAACAGTCTCTTCTCTGAGATCTTCTTTGAAGCTAGCAATATTTTCAATAACCACTTCTCAGAAATGACCAACTTGCTGAGATTTGGGGCTTTCCAAGTCTCTTATCTCCCCCCAAACTTCAATATTTCCTTTCTACTGAATATCTCATTAAAGTGCTACTTCAATGACACCTTGTCCTATTCTCAGAACCTTCTGAATTGCATGGAGGAACAGAATTGCCAGACTGACTTCCAGAGGGCCTTCTGTTCTCTCTGCCTCTGGGCAGGAGAGTAATGGAACAAAGTATTTTGCCAAGAACAGCAGCACACAATACCTGGCAAGACACAAAATATGTATTTGCATGGCTGGGAGAAAGGCTTGGAAACTCGCATAGCAACCTAAGCAATTATAGAGACAGGCACATGCTCTCCTCTGAGGAGCTGGGTCTGAGCCACAGGAGGAATAGAGCACAGTTTGTGCATTTCCAAGTAAGTTTAATTTTAAAAAGAAAAGGAAGAGAGAAATCTCTTTCTTTGATTGTCTCAGAATGTTGTATCTAAAAGGAAGAAACAGACTATAGGTAAAGACCAACTTGTGGCTAATGTTAAGATTAAAAGACTCATCTTGATATTTGCTAGAGGGTCTTAGGAATGCATCCAAGAAAAAGAAAATGTAATTGAAAACATATATAGTAAAGTCAGCATCGTTATAAGCCAGCAGATTTGTAAAGTTTTAAATACACAAGCAATTGAGCAAAGGTTCTGAAGCCAATGGGAGTGAGGGGTGGGGAGAGGCTTAACATAACTGAGCTTCGTAGCTGGAATTTAGACATTCTTGCTCTTTAAGTATTATAAACCATCTCTTAATACAACACGTGGAACTCACCTGCACTGAAGTAAAAATGAACAGCTACGGATGAAAATATATCTGTTTTTGAACAAGGATCAGGACTTGAAGCTAAAAGTGGACACATTGAATAACAATGTGAAGGTATTTGGGGCAATGTTGGCTCAACACACTGTGAATCAGAAAGCAAGAAAGGTTGTCCACAGCTGTGTCCTCCTGAGAGCGGGGAGAGGTGAGGCTTGTGTGGAGTTTTCACCTGCCTGTATTTCCTGCAGACTATTTCACACCTTTCCATTCCCTCATCCTTCTATGCATCCTACTGTTCTCTTGTCAAACCCAGCTTAGATATCCTCCCCTGCTCCCAACATCACACCCTCCTCTGTGGGCCCTCGGGACCTAGAACACCTCTCTACTGCTGTACTCTGCATGCTCTTTCATAATTTGTTTACATGCCTGTCCCCTCCACTCGCCCAGGAGATCATCAGCAAAGCATCGTACCCCACATGACCGTCACAGAAAAGAAGTTCAGGGCATACATGTGAATTTGAAATAAATCGAAAATTGGTTGGAGTCCTCAGATCTCTCACGATGGGGTCTGTTCAGGCTAGGTTTCTCTGGCAGCTGTTTCTAAAGCAGATTTTCTTTTTTAATTATTGTTGAAAACTCATGGAGCTATAAGTCCCTTAGATACAGGTCAGAAGTCTCCAGCTTTGCTGGTAAATATCAGAGCAATCTCACACATTTTAAAGCTGCCATATTTTATTCCAGTGCCTTCCATATCAACTCTTAATTGCTTGGTGAAAATGTTCTTCTTATTTTTTTCTGAACTAGCAGTTAGGGGTTGCATTCAGACATGGGGAAAATAGGTCTTATCACAAGCCATTGTTCTAGCCCCACCCCTCCTCCCAGAGAGCAATAGTCATTTATGAGAACCTCCACCCACTCCAGCCTCGCCTGCAGCTTAGCCCACCTGGCCCTAACTGAGCTTCCATTCTGGGTCCTACATAGTGTCTCACCCACTTGTCTGTATGTTTGTCTTATGTCCCTTGGGTCCTTTCACAACATCTTGCAAAATGATTAACACACAAAAGATACTCAATAAATATTTGCTGATTTTTTTTAAAATCAAACTATTTTGTGAGCACTAAATTTCAAATTAAAGTTATCTTTTCCACCAGAACTAGTGAAAGTGGAAAATTTTCCATTCAGTTCCAAGAATCAAAATATTTTTTCCTTGAAGCATAAGCATGACAAAATTGCTGCTGACATTTATTGAATGTTTACTCTGTGCCAGGTAATATTTTTTTAATTGAAATACAGCTGCTGTACAATGTAAGTTACAGGTGCACAATATAGTGACATAATTTTAAAGATTATACTCCATTTGGAGAAGACTCTTGAGAGTTCCTTGGACTGCAAGGAGATTCAACCAGTCAATCCTGAAGGAAATCAGTCCTGAATATTCATTGGAAGGACTGATGTTGAAGCTGAAGCTCCAATACTTTGGCCACCAGTTGGGAAGAACTGACTCATTGGAAAAGACCCTGATGCTGGGAAAGATTGAAGGCAGGAGGAGAAGGGGATGACAGAGGATGAGATGGTTGGATGGCATCACCAACTCAATGGACATGAGTTTGAGCAAGCTCCAGGAGCTGGTGATGGACAGGGAGGCCTGGTGTGCTGCAGTCCATGGGGTCGCAAAGAGTGGGATACAACTGAATGACTGAACTGAATACTCCATTTATAGTTATTATAAGATATTGGCTATATTCCCTATGTTGTACAATATATTCTTATAGCTAATTTTATATTTGTATTGCTTTTGAATTCATTGTCTTACTTTACATAATAACCTGAGACATAGACGTTTTTATCACCATTTGTGATACAGAAAAGTGTGTTAGTCGCTCAGTTGTGTCTGACTCTTTGTTACCCCACAGACTGTAGCCCGCCAGGCTCCTCTGTCCATGGGGATTCTCCAGGCAAAAATAATGGAGTGGGTTGCCATTTCCTCCTCCAGGGGATCTTCCTGACCCAAGGAATCTTTGTGATACAGAAAGGGTGACATTTATTCAACATTATGCAGCTCAGAAATGAAAGAAGCAGAATGTGAACCAAACTCAGATTCCAAAGGCCATGTGTTTTCTACTACATCACTCTTTAATAGACACAAACTGGAGGGCTCTCCCCTGGTAGTCCAGTGGTTAAGAATCCGCCTTGCAACGCAAGGGACACAGGCTCAATCCCTGTTTGGGGAACTAAGATCCAACATGCCATGTAGCAACTAAGCCTGAACATTACAACCTGAGAGTCCGTGTGTCCCAATGAAAGTTCCTGCATGATTCAAAGCAGATGGCATGTGCAGCAGCCTAAATAAGATAAATTAATAAATGTTCTTAAAAACAGACATAGACTTAATGTCCCCCAAATCCTCTCTTTGCACTTTTTCACTCTCAATGGTGCCCTGACTCTTCTTACTTCAAACTGCCCCTTCCAAGCTAGACTTTTGATCAGAAAATGTAAGGACATTTTTTTTTTTCTAATTCCAAATAATTCTCTTATCATTGCCAACACCAGCAGCCTTGGGCTTCAGAAACTGTGCTAAGCCCAACGGGTTCACATCAATATAGTGTTTTGAACATATTATATAACATGACATTTACCCCTTCATGTTATTTAACAAGTTATTTCTTTTTCCTCCCTGGGGAGAAGTTCAATACCTTTTTCAAAGACTCTGATCAAACAGGTGAGCATCAAGGGAAAACACTGTGCCTCTGCTCTGGATACTGTGGGAATCCCTGACAATGGGATATTTGGAGAGCTTTTGTGAGACTAAGTTACAGCCTGACTGGGTTGCCTTTGTCTTCCAGCTGCTGTGTGGATGGGCCTGATTTTGTCTTTGTCCTGTAAGAAGGGAAAGCAAACACAAGAAGCCTCTCCTGGGAGATAACGCCTAGAGAGAGGGAAATCTTTGATGGTGTGTCTCCCTCTCCACAGTAGTCAGTCCTGGAGCCCATGTGCTTCCCTGCATCCCTTGTTGCCATCGTTCTCACCACACCCTTCGCCTGGACTACGGCAGCAGCTCCTCATTTGTCTCCCATTTCCGCTCTTGCCGTCCTCCACCCCCAGTCAGTTTCCTACAGAGCAGCCAGAGCAATATTTTCAGAACACACATCTGTATGTGTAACTCTTCTGGTTAAACCCCATCAAAGCTTCTCATTGCTTTTAAAAAAATTATCATTTTATTGGAGTAAGGTTGATTTACAATGTTGTTAGTTTCTGCTGTACAGCGAAGTGAATCCGCCATACGTACACACATGCTGTTTAGTTGCTAAGTGTCCAACTCTTCGCAACCCCATGGACTGTAGTCTGCCAGGCTCCTGTGTCCATGAGATTCTCCAGGCAAGAACATTGGAGTGGGTTGCCATTTCCTTCTCCAGGAGATCTTCCTGACGCAGGGATTGAACCTGCGTATCCTGCATTGCAGGCAGATTCTTTTACCTCTGAGCCATCAGGGAAGCCCATGTATATATATACCCCTTCTTTTTTTGGATTTCCTTCCTATTTAGGTCACCACAGAGCACCGAGTAGAGTTTTCTGTGCTATGCAGTAGGTCCCTATTAGTTATCTTTTCTATATGTTCCCACTGCTTTTTGAAAGCAAAAGCCTTCAACCAGAACCTTTAGGCACCTTGTGGTCCACTGCTTTTTGAAAGCAAAAGCCTTCAACCAGAACCTTTAGGCACCTTGTGGTCCGGCCCCTGCCCACCTCCCCATCCTCGTCTTGCCCACCTCTTTTCTATTTCTGCCTTGCGGCCACATTAACATAATTTACGTTTCCATGAAGATGCCAGACTATTCCCTCTGTCCGGAATTCTGTCCCCAGCACCAATCTTCTGGATAACAATTGTTGGCTCTTGGATCTCAGCTTAAGTATTATTACCTCCTAAGTACTCTTGCCTGGAAAATCCCATGGATGGAGGAGCCTGGTAGGCTGCAGTCCATGGGGTCGCTAAGAATCAGACACGACTGGGTGACTTCACTTTCACTTTTCACTTTCATGCATTGGAGGGGGAAATGGCAACCCACTCCAGTGTTCTTGCCTGGAGAATCCCAGGGAAGGGGGAGCCTGGTGGGCTGCCATCTATGGGGTCGCACAGAGTCAGACATGACTGAAGTGACTTAGCAGCAGCAGCAGTAGCAGCAGCAAGAAACCTTCCCAGATCTGCGAACTAGACTAGGGAGCCCCCTAATAATCCTCACAGAAACTTATACATCTCCTTTGTGATCACATTTTGACTAATCATTTCTGTGGTTGTTTATTTGGTGGCTCAGGACCATGCCTGTCCTTTTACAGTTGACTTGAGCTTCCCAGGTGGTGCTAGTGGTAAAGAACCTGTTTGCCAATGCAGGAGATGTAAGAAATGCGGGTTCCATCCCTGGGTCAGGAAGATCCCCTGGAGGAGGGTATGGCAATCCACTCCAGTATCATACCTACAGAATCCCATAGATAGAGGAGCCTGGCGAGCTAGGGTCCATAGGGTCGCAAAGAGTCTGACATGACTGAAGTGACTTAGCACGCACTCATGCACAGTTGGGTTGGTTTCTAGAGGATTAAACAGCCCTAACACCCAAATCTCAAACTTCTTAGGCTTCATGATTTCTGGAAAGTTCTGAATGGCCAGGATCCTGCTAGTGCCCATAACTTCTGAATTCAGACCAGTGGGGGATAAAGAGGTGGGCAATGAACCAGGGTTCTTCCCGAGAAAGCAGAATCTCTGCCCAATTTCCCCAGAGAACTCTATGTTGCAAAGAAATGAGGAAAGTCTCAGCAGTAAGCCTTGGGCCTGAGTTTTGTGTCAGAGGAGCACAATGTTCTTCAGGTTTTTGTCCGGGGACCAGGCATTCCTAAAAATCCCCATCTCCCACTCTCTTTACTACTGCCAGTGGCAGAGCTATTCCATATGACAAGCCATCAGTTATGGGACAGCCAGAGCCAAGTAAGGATCTTCATAAGATTTTGTTGAAGTAGAAGGCTAAAAAAAAAAAATTAGGAGCTAGGAATATAGCTAATCTGACCTTTTAGGGCCCATCTAGATAATTACAGATCAGACGTGAAATACAGTGCCAGTTGTTATTTAAAGAAGAAAGTGGGGGGAAGGAGACAAATATGAAAAAAAACCCCACAATTGTTCATTCCCATTCTGTATTAGTTTTCTATTTCTGTGCAACAAATTATCCCAAACCAACAGCTTAGAACTTAAAATACTTTCCCTAGTTTAGAAGTCCAGGCATGATGTAACTGGGTCCTCTGCTCAAGGTCTCACAAGCCTGGGGTCTCAACCAGACCTGGGGTCTCATCTGAGGCTTGGGGTCCTCTTCCAAGCTCATGTGGTTGTGCTTGGTAATGTCAGGGAAGAAAAACCTTTCCTCTACCCTTCTAGGCTTTTGTGGCTGGTTGAAGAATTTTTAAAAATGAAGCACTCACCAAAATGGCTGAAACCCTCACCTTAAATACTACTTTCAGCTAGAGACCAAAGAGGATGTTGAAGGTAGTATTTTGGGACTTCACAGGGGAGGAAAGAGATTCACATGAAGATGGAAAAGCAAATGTTTGGCAAATAAATGTTTGCTGGGCCAGGCAGAGACAATGGGACACAGAATGGACTCTGATCTCTACACCCTGCCTAGAATTTCCCCCGCTAGCCCTGACCTATATTCTTTGTGGATATCTGTGGTGATAGCTCTATTCTGGGAGCAAACCCTCTAAATCCTTTAGGCAGTTAAGGGGGAAGGTCAAAGTTTCTTTCTGAGTCCTTTAGGCTTTGATTGTTTTCAATTCAAAATAACCCACATTCCAAAGGGACATTTGAGGGTGGCCAATTTTGTTTCCCTAAAGTTGAATTCACTTTTTTTTGTAGCTATAGGACTCATTCATTTATTTAAGGCCAGCAAGGAATGATGAATCTCTGATTTGTAGACTAACTTTCATGGACATGGGGAGAGGGGAGGAGAGGGTGAGATGTATGGAAAGAGTACATGACCATATGTAAAACAGATAGCAAAGGAGAATTTGCTGTATGTCTCAGGGATCCCAAACAGGGGCTCTGTATCAACCTAGAGGGGTGGGATAGGGGGGAGATGGCAGGGAGGTTCAAAAGGGAGGGGACATATGTGTACCTATGGCTGATTCATGTTGAGGTTTGACTGAAAACAACAAAATTCTGTAAAGCAATTATCCTTCAATAAAAAATTAATCAAAAAGAAAAGAAAAGAATCCACCTGCCAATGCAGGGACATGGGTTCAATCCCAGGAAAATCTCACATGCCAAGAGGTATCTAAGCCTCTGCACCACACTTACTGAGCTCATGCCCCAGAGCCCATGCTCCACAACAGCAGAAGCCACTGCAAGAAGAAGCCCATGCACCCCAAAAAGAGGGTAGCCCCCACTCGCTGGGACCAGAGAAAGTTCATGCACATCAGTGAAGACCCAGCACAGCCAAAAATAGATAAATGAAAGTGTGAAAACATTAAAAAAAAAAAAAAAGAATTTACCTGGTTAGGTCAGACCCACCCAGAATAAGGTCTTATTTGATTAACTTAAAATCAGCTTATATAGGGACTGCAAAATTCCCTTATTCTGTGGTTTATGGGTTAGAACCAAGTTACAGCTCCCTGCTTCCCACATCTCAAGGTGAGGGGATTACACAGAAGTGTAGATACCAAGGATAGAAATCAAAGAATAAAGTTCTACCAACCACATCTTTCATTCACTGAGCTTCTGTGGTGTGTGTCTGCACCTACACACCTACACACACATGTGCACACAGAAATCAACTTGCTCCAACTCACTTCAGCAAACTCAGGGAAATTTATCTTAAGGAAATAGGGATGCCTTGTGGACCAAAGAAGTAACGTAGCTTGGCCTGGACAAAAACAGGGATTAGGCTGTGGAATGCTGTAGGGAAAGCTGTGTTTCTCTGTGCATTTGCTTCATCATTATCACTCTCTGTGGACCGACTTTATCTGATGTCCACTTGACTCTGCAGTTCTGAGCCCATGCTGTCTCCAGTATCTGATGGAATCCGTCGCTGTCTCTCTCCCCCTGTCTCCCTACTGCCCTCTAGTTCTAAAGTCTGCTCACCTTGAGAGCAGTCATCTCTGGCCACAGTGGGGACACACTATGATCATAGCCACTGCCCACGGTGACCATGTAGCAGGAGAAGAGGGGCGTTAGTTCTCAAAGAGGCTGAGGCCCCACTGCGTGGTGTAAGGAATTGTCAGTGGTCAGTCTGCATATTCCCTCATCTTCCTGTTCATGATTTAGCAGCAAGGCCCCTCAGGTAGCAGTGGAGGAGGCAGGAGAGGTTATGTTTAATTGTTAATGTGTTTAAAACGATGCTCCCAAGACCACAGCACTTAGAGGAAAAGTCATCCCACTGGAAGAACGCGACAGCAGCAGAGGATGTAGGTGAAGGCTCGGAGGGCCCAAGCTAGGGACGGAGTCACAGCCACGTCTGACAAAACCTTTCCTAGAAATGGCTGAGAAAGCTCATGCTTTGAGTAAGTGCACAAAGCAAAAAAGACCTGAGTGACAAAGCCCTGGAGGAGGAAGGGACTGTTCCAGCACAGACTGCAGCTCAAGTTCTGCTAAGAGCAAAGTGAGACTCAGAGAAGGTAATCCAGATGGGGCCCCTCGTTTAAACCCAGCCGCGCTGCTTGAGAGCTCTCGTCAACTCTCACTTACGAGGGATCGGTATCAGAATCTCTGTGCATCTTACAGCTGGCTTATACTCAGGGACACGGTGATGTGTAAACTGGGTGTGGTCCTTACCTTTGGGTGTGGGTGCATTACCATCGAATCCTCTGTGATCTTCCTATAGTTCCAAGTTAAAGGATCATTCTCAGTGTTGTCATATTTGTGTAAATGAGCATTTGATGATCACAGTTGATGATCACAGTCAAGATTCTGAGGCTCAGAGTGGGCCCATCTAATTAAATACTCCCCAGTTCCATGCTGATAAAGATCTTAGTTTCAGTGAGGTTTATTTATATCTGAGTGTTCTTCCCAGGTGGCGCTAGTAGTAAAGGACCCACTTGCCAATGCAAGTAGACGTAAGAGAAGTGGATTCAATCCTTGGGTCAGGAAGATCCCCTGGAGATGGGCACAGCAACCCACTCCAGTATTCTTACCTGGAGAATCACTTGGATAGAGGACCCTGGCAGGCTACAGTCCATAGGGTCACAAAGAGTTGGACGTGACTGAAGTGACTTAGCACGCACCCACAACTCTACATGTTACAAAAAGATTCTCAAAGTTCAGGATTGGACCTGGCTGGTTAAGTTCTACTAGGTGACAGAGGCCAAAACCAAATTATCTCTGTCTTGTGGTGCCAGCACAAATCAATCACACCCTCAAGAAATGTTGGGTTTACAAAAAAAATTTATTGTAGTTGATTGACAATGTTGTGTTAATTTCTCATGGACAACAAAGTGATTCAGTTATACATACATATATATATATATATATATATATATATATATTCTTGTTCATATTCTTTTCCATTATGGCTTATCACAGGATATCGAATATAGTTCACTGTGCTATACAGTAGGACCTTGTTGTTTATCCATCTTATATATAAAAGTTTGCATTTCCTAATCCCAAACTTCCAATTCTTCTCTCTCCCACCACCCTCCACCTGGGCAATAAATGTTTATTGAATGAGAAAAAAAGATTATTCCAGATTTTGGCATCATATAATCATTATGATTATAACTTGCTGTTTGTCCTAGTAGACTGTGAGTTTTTAGAACTGCACAGTATAAGATGGTCACCATGAGCCACATACAGAATTTTAAGTTTTAATTTAAATTAAATAAAGTTTTAAAATTCAGTTTCTTCATTGTAATAACCACATTTCAAATGTTTAGTAAGTGCATGTGGCAAATGGCTCCAAATAGTACTTTCCCATCAGCACAGAGTTTTATTGGCCAGCACTGCTCTTGAAGGCGAAGACTTCATCAGTTTCTCTCACAGAATCTGTATCAGGGTCTCATACGCTGTGTTTAGCCATCATTTCTTGAACTCATGACCATTAGACTCTCCTGGTAATCTCAGCCTAGCCTTCGTTTCTGCATGAAGATCCCACTGAGTTCCATACTGTGCTCCCCCCGAGACTGAGGCAAACCCCTAGCTTGTCAGATTTTGACTCTGACCTCACACTGTACACAAAAATTCACTCAAAATGGATTAAAGACTTAACCTGCAACTGTAAAAGTTCTGAAAGAAAATTTTCATGCCATTGATACTGGCATTGATTTCAAGAATATGACACCAAAGGCACAGGCAACAAAACCAAAAATAAACACGTGAGACTACATCAAGCTAAAGCTTCTGCATGGCAAAGGAACCATCAACCAACCACTGACAGTGAAAAGGTAACCTATGGAATGGGAGGAAATATTTGCAAATCGTATACATGGTTTGCAACTATATATAATATGATAAAGGGGTTAATCTCCAAAATATATAAAGAACTCTTACAGTTCAACAGCAAAAAAAAAAAAAAAAAACCTCTAATAACCCCAATCAGAACTCAAACAGATGTTTCTCCAAAGACATACAAATGTCCAAAAGGTGCATGGAAAATGCTCAAAGTCACCAATTATCAGGGAAATGCCCATCAAAACCAAGATGAGATATCACTTCACACTTGTCAGAATGCTATAATTGAGAAAACAAAAGATAATGAGTGTTGTCAAGGATGTGAAGAGTTGGAACAAAGCCCTCCTTTTTATGGGAATGCAAAATGGTGCATGGCTGTGTAAAGCATTATGAAAGTCCCTCAAAAAAAATTAATAATAGAACTACCATATGATCCAATAATCCCACTTGTGTGTATTTATCCAAAATAATGGAGATCAGAATTTTGAAGAGCTATTAGTCTCCTATGTTCATTGCAGCCCTTTTCACAACAGTCAAGATGTGGAAGCAACCTAAATGTCCATCAACAAGTGAATAAATATGATATATACATACAATGGAAATAATATTTGGTTTTAAAAAGAGGAAAACTCCGCATACGCAGCAGTATGGATGAAACTTGAGAATATTATGCTAATTGAATAGTCCAATCACAGATAGACAAATAATGCACAATTCCACCTACATGAGGTACCTGAAACAGTCACATTTATAGAATAAAAGAGTGGAATGGTGCTCACTCAGCTGGAGAGGGGGACATGGGGAATTACTAATCAATGGACATTGTTTCAGTTAAGCAAGATGACCTGCTCTTCAACATTGTGCCTATAGTCAAAAATTATTTGTTGTACACTTAAACGTTTGTTGAGAGTACATTAGCAAATGAGTTCTTGCCACAAGAAAATAAAATAACAAGTTTCTGCTTATAAAAATAGCCCATCCTGTGCAGCCCTGTCCTGCTTCCAGGCTGTAAAGCCCTTGAGAGGTGGGCTGGCACTAATGACTGCACTTCAGCCTTTGGCTCAATGGTTGACAGAGCAGAGACACTCAGGCAAGTTTATCAAGCAAAATCGAGTAGGGAGCATAAATTGATGGCTTAGAGCAACGTCTTTGTTACTTGTCAAGTTGATGACAGGGTGGGGGCGAGTGCTCCAGGCTGCCTCTCTACAGGAGGATGGGACGGCTGTGTGGTCCACGGGGAGGAGAAGCAGGGAACACAATTCACAGACAATACCAGTGTGAAGGTCCTCATTTACCAAATGCCTAGTTCCCCAAGGCATCCCAGTTTCTTGAGAAGATTTTCCTACTTTTTTGACTTCTTCCCTCTCAACTCCTTACATCTCTAATATTTCTTTTTTCTGTTTGCTTAGGTTTAAAAATACAAAGATTGCAGAAAAATAGCAAACACTTTATATCCCTGTATTAAGGAGGGTCCTGATAGGAAATATATGGCAAACGAGTGAGTGAGGGGTAAGAAAACTATAAGAGATGCTGCTGTACCTCAAGCATTCAGGAGACCTTAGCATCTTAAAGGCACAAATGGGGTGTTGTTACCAGAGCCTGACAAGACAAGGCTTCCTAATAGGAGCTTTCATTTCTGCCGAGAGGGATGGTGTAGAGGAATGAATACCCAGACTCCTTCCCTCCCTCCCATTTCTGCCCCTGTTCCCAGCAGGATGAACCCAGCGGGAGTCAGAAGGCTGGGAGGTCAAGCAGAGGGACCAGCCTCCTGGGGCATGAGGGTGGAGAAGGGTAAAGTGTGGATCCAGAGGGCGACAGGGAATAACGCCCACACCCCTCCATCTGGAAGTAACAAGTGGGAACAGTTTGCTATTTTTGCTCCTCATTTAAAAGAAAGAACTTCATAAGATAGAGTTAGACCTCTTATTTGTTCACCTCACTATTCCATTCTCCCCCTTCATTGGAGACAATTTTGTGAATTTGGTGTATGCCCTTTGTGTATATTTTTAACCTATATATAAATAACTACTGAATAGCATTATTTTGGCTTTAAGATTTTTATATATGTTTTCATGTTTTTCATATAATTCTGTGACTTACTTTTTTCATTCAATGGTGTATGTGCTTCAGAGAGATTTGTACATTAGTATATATGAATATGGGCTTCTCAGGTGGCTCAGTAGTAAAGAGTCCATGCAGTCACAAAGAGACACAACTTAGCGACTAAACAACAACATATATCAATATATTTCATTCATCTTAATTGAATTCGGATGAATTTCATTCATCTGAATAGTATTCCACTCTATTTCTATTCTTCTACCAATGGATGTTTACCTTGTTTACAATATTCACTCTTCAAATAGTATGGTACCAGGGCTCATAGAGTCTGAACATGCTCAACTTTAACAGAAATTGCCAAATTACTCTCCAGAATAGTTGTGCTAATTTACATTCTCACCAGCAACATATGAAGGTTTCTGTTTCCCCACATTCTCACTACTCTGTATTTCAGATTTTAATTTTTGCCTGCATGATGGCATGAAATGGTAGCCCACTGTTTTTTTTTTTTTTTTTTTTCTGACCCGGAATCCGCCTTTGGAGAAGGCTGATTCTGCAGGCTACAAGCGCCTTCTTTTCGTCCTAGCCCCACTGTTGTTTTAATTGGCATTTTCCTGATCATTAGCGAAGGTAAGCAACTTTTTCAGATATTTATTAGCCATCTGCATTTCCTCTTCTGTTAATTGCCTGCTTCTATCCTTTGCCTACGTTTTACTAAACTGTAAAACTTTTACAACTTTCTTTGTGAGTTGGAAGCCTTTAAGTCTATCCTGGATGTTAAATCTTTGTGTAAAATGTGATGTGCAACCCAAGACACTTCTAATTAGCGCAGGATGAGGTTTTATAAAAAATTGGAATCAAGAGCTTAACAGGTGAAAACATTCTCAAGGGAGGAAAAAAGGTAAGGTGGTATTTACACACATTGCTTCTGAAAATTTCCCCCAACACACTGGAAAGTAACAGGTAAGTCTCTAAAAGTCAAAGGGGATGACTGCATTAAATTAGGGCTTGATTATCTCTTCTCCATGGAGTTGCTATCTCCGTGTTCTCTGGCTCCAGATGTACGGCATCTGTGTTTTCAGAGTTGGCTGTTCTGACTTGACAATGTACTTCATGATTAATTGATGCTGCTAGGGAGACATAATTTAAGCCACTAAGGTATGTGAACTAAATCCTCCAATACATCTTGCAGGAACAATTGCTCGAGGACAGGGCTCTCTGAAGACTCTGGTGGCAAATTTAACTCAACAGATTTCTGCACCTTGTTCTAGAAGACGCTTCTTCAGCCAGCAAAGTAACTCACATCAGGATGCATCAAGCAGCACTTCTGTTTGAGAGAGGACTGTGCCCAGCATTTTGGGACCATAGAAGGAGTCAGCTCCTTCTAGACTCACTCTGGGAAACTTCTTACCGCATTCCTGTACCTCCCCTCTTTCACTTCCCACTTTATACTGGCACTCTCTGCTTGTGGGTCCCTCTCCCAAGTAAGGCTTTAAGCCAGGGTTTCTCAACTTCAAAACTATTGACATATGGGGCCAGATAAATGTTTGGCTGGGGGAGGGGCCGTCCTGTTCTTTGCAGAATGTTCAACAGCATCCCTGACCCCTACTCACTACATGCCAGTATCTCTCACACACACAAATAGATGCACACACATTGAATGTCTGCGTGCTCAGTCATGTCTGACTCTTTGCAACCCCCGGACTGTAGCCCATCAGGCTCCTCTGTCCATGGAATTTTCCAGTCAAGAATACTGGAGGGGCTTGCTATTTTGTACTCCAGGAAATCTTCCTGACCCAGGGATTGAACCTGCATGTCTTGTGTCTCCTGCCAAATGTCCTCTGTCAGCTGTAGCAGGGCATTGGCCACATTTTCTTTTCCTCTCTGATTTCTCAGTGCCCTGGACATGCCTGGCACTGTGAACCAGACAGAACTTTGCTTGGGGGGATGAGAAAAGGCTTTGTGTTAGAGAAGTACTGGATTTTGATTCTGAAGAATGGATAGGAATAATATATGTCAGCTGTCTCCTGCACAGCTTTATGGGATCATGGAGCTACTCTATATACTTTATAATACAATAAACACTACCACGTGTGGCCTTTGAACATTTGAAGTGTATGACCAAGAAACTGACTTTTAAATTTCATTTAATTTTAATTACTTCAAATTTCCAAGGCTACATTTGACTAGAAGCTTTCATACTGAACATTGGATGGGCTTCCCCATTGGCTCAGACAGTAAAGAATCAGCATGTAAGGCAGGAGACCAGGTTCTATCCCTGGGTTGGAAAGATCCCTGGAGAAGGGAATGGCTACCCACTCCAGTATACTTGCTTGGAGAATCCCATGGACAGAGGAGCCTGGCTACAGTCCATGGAGTTGCAGCGAGTCAGATGTGACTGAGTGACTAACATGCACACATATAAGCCCCACTGTAAGCACAATTAACCAAATATGAGTTTGGGCTTCGACAGTTCCCCGAACATTCGGTTACATATTTACACTTTGCTTCTCTGACCATTATCCAAGCCTATATCAATGTATTGGGTTAGCCAAAATGTTTGTTCAAGTTTTCTGTAAGAGCTTGTGAAACTCACTTTTTGGCCAATTCAATAGTTTAGAATAAAATGAATATTATCATGCTTCATGCTACAGAGGTGATAAAAGAGCTCACCCTACCCATCACAAAGCAACTAGGGACACCATTCTTGAGGGGCTTGAAGATTGATGCTGGTGGAATTCTCAGAATCACCCTGTTTATGTAAAAGCAGCCCACCCTTCTATCTATCTTTTCACAAATATTTACCCAAGGAACATGTATTGAGAACCAACCACATGCCCTCATTGAGATCACAAAAAATATGCATAACAGTTAGAGAGACAAATGTGTAAACAACTAAGTAGAATATATTACAAGGAAAGCGGTGATGGAGTTCCATGTGCATGCTCCTAAGCGCCTGACGGATAGAGAAAGGTTAACAGTGGAGCTCATGCTAAGCTGAGTCTTAGAGTCAGAGAACTAGCTGAGTCAGTTTTCTAAACTTACAGGAACAACTTTAAAAAAAAAATGATCCCCTGGAGGCTTCTTAAAAAATAAATTCTCAGGCTTCTTCCTCGGAAATTCCTGGTACAGATTTTAGGGTTTTCCACTGTTAGCAAGTACCCGTAGTCAATCTAGGAAAAAGATGTTAGGAGGATGGAGTCAATAACCCCAATGTGCAAGTAGGAAACCTGTCAAGTCTTGATGATGCTCCTGGTATCTGACAGTGAAAGTGTGAAAGTCGCTCAGTCGTGTCCGACTCTTTGTGACCCCATGGACTGTATAGTCCATGGAATTCTCCAGGCCAGAATACTGGAGTGGGTAGCCTTTCCTTTCTCCAGGGGATCTTCCCAGCACAGGGATCAAATCCAGGTCTCCCACATTGCAGGCAAATTCTTTGCCAGCTGAGTCACAAGGGAAGCCCAAGAATACTGGAGTGGATAGTCTATCCCTTCTCTGGTGGATCTTTCCGACCCAGGAATCGAACCAGGTTCTCCTACATTGCAGGACAATTCTTTACAACTGAGCTATCAGGGAAACCCCTGGTATCTGATCTGTATCAATACATCATCTGCCATAGAATAAGTGGTAGGAGCTTGAAAACTCTGAGTTTTTTCTGATATCAAAGCTAATTGGGAAAGTGAGAAATTAAGAAAAGTGAAAGAATGAAAGAGAAAATGAAAGGCCAAAACCTAAGCCCACCATCTAGACCTAATCACTGTCTGATATTTTTGATAAACATTTCACTTGTCCTTTTCTTTTTTTACACATATATACACAAAACTGGAATAATACTGTATCTATCCTGCTTTTAAAAATGTTGACTGGATGGTACAAAGAGTTCCCACATACACCCCCCACACACGCACACACACTAGTACATGAATCGTGACAAACCTTACATCAGTACCGTGCATTTGTCATAATTCATGTACGTGTGTGTGTGTGTGTGTGTGTGTGTGCGTGTGTACACTCAGTTGTGTCGACTCCTTGTGACCCCATGGACTGTAGCCTGCCTCCTCTGTCCATGGAATTCTCCAGGCAAGAATACTGGAATGGGTTATCATTTCCTTCTCATGGGGATCTTCCCAAATGTACCAGTCTTGATACATTATGGTTAACAAAAATCCATACTTCTTTCAAATTTCCCTCGTTATTTCTTAATGTCCTTGTGTTGTTCATGATCCGATCTAAGATACCATATTATACTTGTTTATCAGATTCCCTTAGGCTCCTCTTGATTACTACGGTATCTCAGACTTTTCTTGTTTTTGATGACCTTGATAGTTTTGAGGAGTACTGTCAGACATTTTTTAGAATTTACTTCAATTGGGATTTATCTGGTATTTTTCTCATTATCAACCTGGGATCTACATGCACACGTATCGTCAACCAGGAATTGACAGCTGTTGGTTACCGCTTTGTGATATTTGATTAATTTTTAAAAAACAAATAGAATGGAAATTAGATTTTCTTCACTCAATACCATTTGCAGCAACTTGGATGGATCTAGAGAGTATCATACTAAGTGAAGTAAGTCAGATAGAGACATACAAATACCATATGAAATCCCTTATATATGGAACCTACAATATGACACAAATGAACTTACTTACAAAGCAGAAACAGACTCACAAACATAGAAAACGAGCTTAAGGTTACCAAAAAGGAAAGCAGTTGGGGAGAGATAAATTAGAAGTTTGGGATGAAAATATACACACTACTATACATAAAATGTAAAATAGACAACCAACAAGGACCTACTGTACAGCGCAGGAAACTATATTCAATATCTTATAGAAACCTATAATGGAGAAGAATCTAAAAAATATAACTCCATCACTTTTCTCTACACCTGAGACTAACACAACACTGTAAATCAACTATATTTCAATAAAAATGTTTTTTAAAGAAGATTCCCTTCATTCAACATGCACAGCTTCAGTCTCACAATCCTCCCAGCCTCAGAGATGTCTTCAATTTAATGTGTAATCTCCCGTCTCCACTTTTCCCTCTTATATGTGTGTATGCTCACACCTATAAACCAGGAAATAACATTTCCCTGTATTTAAAATACTTTCCAAGAGTGGCATCATATACACGTCATTCTATGTCTTGATTTCTTTTTATTTTTTTTGCAAAAACATAAGCATTTGAGGTGATGAAAGTGATACTTAACTACATGGTGAGAATCCCTTCACCATGTATACACTGAAGAAACCACCTCAGTGTACATTTTAAGTATCTTGCAATTTTATTTGTCAGCTTTACTTCAATGAAGGTGAAAAAAACCCCAAAATTATTTTGAGAACCATTTATGTAGGTTTACACAGACCTAGCTATCACCTTTAACTGCTGTATGGTATTCTATGGTATGATTGAAGTATATTTTATACATTCTGTTCCTTTAAGGAGACTCTCAAATAAAATTACTGGTTTGTAACGTATAGGCCTTCCAATACAGTTGTGTGATTTTACACTCTAAAATAAAACAATGTTTCCTTACATTCTCAACAGAGGTTAGTATTAGCAGATTTTTGAATTTTTCCAAACATATAAAAGTGAAATTAAACCTCATTAACATTTTATTTCAAATTTTCCTGATTATTGGTGAACTTGAACATCATCTGATATGTTCATTAGTCATTTGGCTCCGTTTACCATGAATTTTTTGTTCACCTTTTTTCTCATTTTTCTATTGAGTGTTTTTTTCTTTTTTTAAAAAAATTAGCTTGCTAGCCTTTTGCTTTTTACATGTTTTGAGTAGTAATCTTTTTCTTGTGAGTATTTTACAAATATATTATTTTAGTCTGCTGCTTGTCTTTTTAAATTAGCATCTCATTTGTCATTAGGAATACATTTTGACATGCTAGAAGCTATAAATTTTTAAAATTTATGCTATTTTATGTAATGCTTAAGAATGTATAAAGTATATTTCCCCACCCTGTTGTTCAGTCATTCAGTCATGTCCAACTCTTTGTGACCCTGTGGACTGCAGCACACCAGGCCTCCCTGTTCTTCACCATCTCCCAAAGCTTGTTCAACTCATGTGCATTGAGTTGGTGATGCCATCCAATCATCTCATCCTTTGTCATCCCCTTCTCCTCCTGCCTTCGATCTTTCCCAGCATCAGGGTATTTTCCATGAATTGGCTCTTTGCATCAGGTGGCCAAAGATTTGAAGCTTCAGCTTCAGCTTCAGTCCTTCCAATGAATAGTCAGGATTGATTTCCTTTAGGTTTGACTGCTTTGATATCCTTGCAGTCCAAACAATTCTCAAGAGTCTTCTCCAGCATCACAGTTTGAAAGCATCAATTCTTTGGTGCTCAGCTTTTTTTATGGTCCAACTCTCACATCCAGATATGACGACTGGAAAAAAACATAGCTTTGACTAGACAGACCTTTGTCAGCAAAGTAATGTCTCTGCTTTTAAATATGCTGTCTAGGTTTGTCATAGCTATTCTTCCAAGCAGCAAGCGTCTTTTAATTTCATGGTTGCAGTCACTATCTGCAATGATTTTGGAGCCCCCCAAAATAAAGTCTGTCACTGTTTCCATTGTCTCCCCATCTATTTACCGTGAAGTGATGGAACAGGATGCCATGATCTTTGTTTTTTGAATGTTCAGTTTTAAGCCAGCTTTTTCACTCTCCTCTTTCACCTTCCTCAAGAGGTTCTTTAGTTCCTCCTTGCTTTCTGCCATAACGGTGGTGTATTCTGCATATCTGAGGTTATTGATATTCCCTCCCCCATCCTCACAATCTTGATTCCAACTTGAGCCTCATCAAGCCAGGCATTTCATGTGATGTACACTGCATTGAAGTTAAATAAGCAGGGTGATAATAAACAGCCTTGATGTAATGCTTTCCCAATTTTGAACCAGTCCATTGTTCCATATCTGGTTCTAACTGTTGCTTCTTGACCTACAGATTTCTCAGGAGGCAGGTCAGGTGGTCTGGTATTCCCATCTCTTGAAGAATTTTCCACAGTTTGTTGTGATCCACACAGTCAAAGACTTTAAACAGAAATGGATGTTTTTCTGGAATTCTCTTGCTTCTTCTATGATCCAACAGATATTGGCAATTTGATCTCTGGTTCCTCTGCCTTTTCTAAATCCAGCTTGAACATCTGGAAATTCACAGTTCACATACTGTTCAAGCCTAACTTGGAGGATTTTGAGCATTACTTTGTTAGTATGTGCAATGAGTGCAATTGTGCGGTAGTTTGAGCATTCTTTGGCATTGCCTTTCTTTGGGACTGGATGAAAACAGACCTTTTCCAGTCCTGTGGCCACTGCTGAGTTTTCCAAATCTGCTGGTATATTTAGTGCAGCACTTTCACAGCATCATCTTTTAGAATTTGAAATACCTCAGCTGGAATTCCATCACCTCCTCTAGCTTCATTTGTAGTGATGCTTCCTAAGGCCCATTTCTCATTCCAGAATGTCTGGCTCTAGGTGACCATCGTGGTTATCCAGGTCATTAAGTTCCTCTTTGTATACTTCTGTGTATTCTTGTCACCCCTTTTTAATATCATCTGCTTCTGTTAGGCCCATACTATTTCTGTCCTTTATTGTGGCCATTTTTGCATGAAATGTTCCCTTGTTATCTCTAATTTTCTTGAAGAGATCTCTAGTCTTTCCCATCTTATTGTTTTTCTCTATTTCTTTTATTGTTCACTTAGAAAGGCTTAAAAAAAAATCTCTCCTTGCTATTCTTTGGAACTCTGCATTCAGATGGGTATATCTTTCCTTTTTTCCTTTGCCTTTCACTTCTCTTCCTTTCTCAGCTATTTGTAAGGCCTCCTCAGGCAACCAATTTGCCTTTTTGCATTTCTTTTCTTGGGGATGGTCTTGATCACTGCCTCTTGTATGTTACAAACCTCCATCCATAGCTCTTCAGGCACTCTGTCTCTCAGATCTAATCCCTTAAATCTACTTGTCACTTCCACTGTATAATCATAAGGGATTTGATTTAGGTCATATCTGAATGGCCTAGTGGTTTTCCCTACTTTCTTCAATTTAAGTCTGAATTTTGCAATAAGGAGTTCATGATCTGAGCCACAGTCAGCTCCTGGTCTTGTTTTTGCTGACTGTATAGAGCTTCTCCATCTTTGGCTGAAAAGAATATAATCAGTCTGATTTGTGTATTGATCACCTGGTGATGTCCATGTGTAACGTCTTCTCTTGTGTTGTTGAAAGAAGGTGCTTGCTATTACCAGTGCATTCTCTTGGCAAAATTCTGTTAGCTTTTGCCCTGCTTCATTTCATACTCCAAGGCCAAAGTTGCCTGTTACTTCAGGTATCTCTTGACTTCCTACTTTTGCATTCCAGTACCCTATGATGAAAAGGATATCTTTTTTTGGTGTTAGTTCTAGAAGATCTTGTAGTTTCATGGATTGATTCAACTTCAGCTTCCTCAGCATTAGTGGCTGGGGGCATAGACTTGGATTACTATAATATTGAATGGTTTGCCTTGGAAATGAACTGAGACCAGTCTGTTGATTTTGACATTGCATCCAAGTACTGCATTTTGGACTATTTTGTTGACTATGAGGGCTACTCCATTTCTTCTAAAGGAAGAAATTTCCCTACCCTAATATCTTAAAAATATTCACTATGTTTTCTTCTGGTTGTTATAATTTTTGTTTTTAGTTGTTAGATTTTAATCTACATGAAATTCATTTTTGTTTTTCATATAAGATGAAAATTCACTTTTCTTAGCGTCATAAGCTCATCCACCTGGTTCCTTTGATTGAGTCCTTAATCCTTTCCTTTCAGACCTATAATGCCAGCTCCATTAAATAAATGTCCATATATGTAGTGACTTGCTCTGGAATTTCTCATTTGTACAACTGACCTTTATCTATGACTCAACCAAAGCCATTCTGTTTTACTCATTTAGCTTCAAAATAAACTCCGATACAGGATGGAATAAGCATTCCTTTCTTGTGATTCTTTTTTAGAATTATATTGGATATTTGGGGGGTTTTATTTTGTCACATGAATTTTGAGATAACTTTACAAGTTTTATGGAAAACTACGTTGGGATTTTTACTAGAATTCTATTAAAATTTTATATTTATTTGGAAAACAGTTGCCATCTTTACCATACTGAATCTTCTTATTCGTGAGTACTGTTTATCTGTCTACTTTTAAAAAATCTTGTTATATATTTTTTCAATACCATTCTTGAAATTTTCTCAGCAAAAAATTTTACAGTTTTTATTTTTCCTTAGGCATTAAATCACTTTGTCGTTAAACCAGAATTTTTTCAGTTTCTTTGTGTAATGTTAGCCTGTGAAAATGCTATTTGTTTTTGAAAGTAGTTTTATATGACTTATCCTTTTGAATAATTTTATCAGTTCTGTAGAATTTCTTAGGTTTTCTAAATAGACAGTCATACCAAAAACAGATAACAATAACTTTGTCTCTTTTAGATCCGTGTATCTCCATTGCTTTATTGGCTAGAAACTTTAATGCAATACTGCTAAATGCTATATTATTGTTATATATTATATAACATATATTTTGTTATATATATATATGTGTCTGTTATATATGCATATATATATGTTGGAAAAGACCCTGATACTGGGAGAGACTGAGAGCAGGAGGAGAAGGGGCTGACAGAGGATAAGACAGCTAGATGACATCACTGACTCAATGGACATGAGTTTGAGCAAACTCAGGGAGATAGTGAAGGACAGGGAAGCCTGGAGTGCTGCAGTCCATAGGGTCCTAAAAAATCAGACATGACTTATGATTGAACAACAACAATGTATATTATACAATAAATAATAATTACATAGGATTATATATTGTATTTACATATTATATTAGGTATAATATATAACACAGTATTGATGATATGGTAGTGGATATCTCTGTCTTGTTTTTGACTCTAATAGAAAAGCTTCTAAGAACTTATTCTATGTTATATGATAAAATTTATTATGATATATGTTTTTGTTAGATGCCTTTTTCCAAGTCAAAGATGTTCAAGTTTTCTTCGGTCTATACTTCGTTAAGAATGTCTTTTTAAATCACAAATTTATTCTAAATTTTCTTCAAAGCTTAATGTGCACCTTTTCAGTGATCATGTGGATTGTCTCTTTTAACTTGCTAACGTGGTAAATGACAGGACAGATTTTCTCAAGTTAAAGCTTCTGTACATTCTGGGAAAATCATGCTGGGTTATATTTCTGAAGAGTATTCTACTCTGCTAACCTGGATCTGTTAATATTTTACTTAGACTTTTTACATTGATGTTTATAGTGAGGTTGGTATGTAGTCTTCTTTTTTATACTATCTTTGACTCGCTTGGGAATGAAATTATATTGTCTCATAAAATAAACTGAATGGCTTTGTCTCTTTGTGTACCCTCCGGAACAGTTTGTATAAGATAGGAATTATCTGTTCCTTGACTATAGTAAAACTCAGCTGTAAATCTTTCTGACTCTGTTTCCTTTTTAGGGAGGACAATGTTGGCTATTAATAGTGAGCTCTTGTTATTCTGTCACTACCATATTAGCAGTAGGTAATACTTATGCTGGAGAAGGAAATGACAGCCCACTCCATCATTCTTGCCTGGGAAATCCCATGGACAGAGGAGCCTGGCAGGCTACATACAGTCCATGGGGTCGCAAAGAGTCGGATATGACTTAGCTACTAAACAACAACAAATATACTTACATGGTGCCAGGCCTTTGTTCTAATCTAAGCATTTCAATAACAAATTTAATTGACACAACAGTCTTATGACCAAAGTACAGTCTTTGGGTTTTGGCAGGGAAGAAGGGGAGGGAAGGGGTTGGCCGTGTCCCTTGGCTTGTGGGATCTTAACTCCCTGACTAGGGAACCCAGGCCCTCAGCAGTGAGAGGGCCTACTATCTCTGGTCCTAACTCTCTATCTCTGGAGACCTAACCACTGGACCACCAGGGAAGTCCTGACCTGGTATAGTTATTATTCCCATTTAATGGGAATCATTTTAAATTCCCATTTAACGGGGATTATTTTAAATTCCCATTTAATGGGGATTATTTAAATTCCCATTTAATGGGAATTATTCCCATTATTCCCATGCCTAAGTGAGAAAACTTAGGCAAAAAGAGATTAGGTTATCTTGCTGAAGCTTACACACTAAAGGCAGAGCCAAAATCAAGCCCAAGCAGTCTGGCTGCAAGATCTATGCTCTTAACCACCATACCATATCAAATTTTTCTATTTCTTTTGGAGTAAATTGTCTTACTTTTCATAGTCCTAGAAAAGTACACCTTTCTTTCAAATTTTCAAAAGTATTGACATAAAGGTGTTAAAATATTCATGACATTTAAAAATATCTATTGTTATTTTTTTATCCCTAATATTGCTTTATTGTCTTCTCTTTTTGTTTATGAGTCTGACTAAACTTCTCTCTACCAGTCTTTCCTTTTTGTTAATGAATCTGTCTAAAACTTCTTTCTTCTCTTTTTGTCTTCTCTTTTTGTTTGAGTCTGACGGAAATTTCTTTCTACCAGTCTTTCAAGGCAAAGAGCCAGATTTCAATTGTAAGGTGTCTCGATTTGCTTTAAAATATACAGTAAGACGTATAAGAGTGACTCAGTATATTTGAAACAAGATTGACATGGTAATTGCTGAAGTTTGAGCAATGAAGTTTCTTTAAACCATTCTCTACTTTTATCCATTTCTGGAAATTTCCATAATAAAAAATAAAATAAATTAAAGAATTAGATTTTGTTTTTCTGTAAAGAATTAAATTTTGTTTTTCTCATAATCCATTGAACTTTTAAATTCATGCTATTTTTCATTAATACGTACTTTATCTTTATTTCCTAATTCATTCTTTGGGTTTTCTCTGTTCTTTAGCTTTCTCCAGTTAAATGTTTACTTAAATAATTTTTAGTCTTGGTTTCTAGTATGCACATTTAAGCCATACATTTCCTTATAAATATCAATTTGATCTTGTCCTTCAGGTCTTTTATTATGTAGTACTCTTTTCTAATTAAAAATATTTCTCCAGTGTGATTTCCTTTAAACTCCAAATTGTTTAGAACAGTGTCCATAAATGATATCAACTGTTTGGAATTTGTACAGATTTGCTCTGTGCCTATTGTTAAATCATATGTATCAAATTTTTTCAGTTAATCCATATAATTTCTAATGACTTTGTCTTTTTGATCAGTTTTTGAGAGACACATGTTGGAATTAGTTGAATAAAGAAATTGGTAAATTTCTTCATTTAGTGAATGAAGTTGAATAAAGAAATTGGTAAATTTCTTTCTGTAATTCTTTAAGTTTTATTCTTATATTTCAAAGTTACACTAATCCATGGCTATTCATTCATGATAATATCTCCTTGGGTATTTTATTTTGCTGCTTTTATAAATATGTAACATCCCTACCTTTAACTTCAAATTCTGCTTTGTTTGATACCAATAGCTTTATTTTGGCTATTTAAATTAAAGTCGTCATTTTTTTTATTTTTTCACTTTCAAACTTTCTATGTTGTTTCATTTTAGATGTACCTCTTATATATAATATATTGCTAGGTTTTTTAGATCCAATCTCACATTCCCCAGTAATAGTTTAATATGTAGTATATTAAATCTTCTGTACCATGTTCTTTTTTCTTCACTCTTCCTCTTTTCTTGTCCTCTAGTGAACTGAAGTATCCTCTTTCCTTCCCTTCTACTGATTCAAAGTAATGAACCATATTTTTTATCCCCCCTTTGGCCATGCCACATGGGATGGGACTATGGGATCCTAGTTCCCTAACCAGGGATCAAACCCACACCCTCTGCACTGACGCTCAGAGTCTTAACCACTGGATTGTCAGGGAAATCCCTGGATGGTATTTTATTATTATTATTTAAAATGTGTTTGGCTGCACTGGATCTTAGTTGCATCACACAGAATCTTTAGTTGCAGCATTCAATATCTAGTTCGCTGACCAGAGATGAAACTTCAGCCTCCTTCATGGGAGCGTGGAGTCTTAACCACTGGACCACCAAGGAAGTTCCTTTGGATGGTATTTTTATTCTTTTAGAAGAAATCTACATGCAATCTAGCATTATTTTCTAATCATGTGTAAAGCTATTATCTCTAACCTCCTTCCTAATAAGATAAGGACTCAAGTAAAACCTAACTTCCTCCTAAATGTTTCATCTCACTTGGGTTCTTGTTGCCTATAATGAATTCCAACTTTTATTAACAGGAAATAAAAAATGTGTTTTCATAAACAGCCAATATTAACTTATATTTACAACATGTTTTACTAATATTCTCTACTCATCTTTGCTTTGCTCAAGGGATTTATTTTCTGTCATGCTGAGGTACATTCTTTAGTAGTTCTTTGAGCAAGAGTCTGTGGATCTGTGAATTTTTTAATTCATCACCCGTTCTTCAATGATCATTTAGCTGCACATAGAGTTCTAGCTTCATTAATCTTTTCTCTCAAGATTTCAAAGACACTATTCAATTTTTTCTCATCTATTCTTTTAATTAATTAATTAGTTTTAATTGGAGGATAATTACTTTACAATATTGTGATGGTTTTTGCCATACTCATCTATTCTCAAAATGTGAAGTCTACAGGAGGTGTCTGTGCTTCTTTGCAGGCAATTTGCAAGTATATACTTCTTCTCAGGAATGGTTTTAGGATTTTTCCCTTTATATTTATAGTTGATGTTCTACAATTTCATCCCACTGTATAAGGTAGGAAGCTTTGTGATTTTTTTTTTTCACTCTAAGAATATATGTTTCAATTTTGGAACATCTGAAGGCACTATCTCTTGAAAATCCTCCACCTTCTACCTCATACTTTGTATTTCCTGTCTCTGGAACTTCTACCAAATGTGTGGTGAAGTATCTCATTTTACATTCCACATATATCTCTCTGTACAGCATTCAAAGTGATTTCTTAAAGTCTGCTTTCCAATTTCTTCATCCTCTGTTCATCTATTTTTAGTCTACTGCCTAACAAGTCTATTGATATTTTTGTTTCAATGCTTCTATTTTTCATTTTTAGGATTTCTATTTGCTTTTCTTTTAATCCATCAATTCTTTTCCAGGTTTGGGCAAAAAATAGTTTATATCCTCACTTTACACTAAAATATAATCTAGATGGCTTTATAGCATTACAGAAAAAGAAATTAAAACAAAAAAGTCATATTTGTCAAATCTCTAGATAGAGATAGATTTTCTAGGTTTCAAATCCCACTGTGCTTTCTTAATCTTAAAAGAAAGCAGTGGTAATTTGAATACATAAAACTTATATTTCTGAAGCTAAAAAAATGCATAAACAAAATGTAAAAGCACATAATAAATTAGGGGCATAGCTACAAAAGTATGTCAAAGTATTAATATCTTTAAAATGTAAAAGCGTTATAGATGGTAAGAAAAACACAAATGGAAAATATAAAAGGCTAATAATAAACATTTTCAAATTGCTTACCTATACCAATAATCAAATAAATATTAATAGAACAAACTATCTGTTATCTACCATACTAACAAAGTATTAATATTTTGCCTCTAATGAGAATATATGAAGCTTATGAGCTATGTGAGTATAAAATATGACATTTGGAGGAAAAATTGCAACATAAATCAAGTACCTTGGAACTATTCTAACTTTGAATTTATGAATTTTGGCTTTTAGTAATCTAACCCAAGAAAGCAACCCAAAATACTGTGAATAAAAATCAAGCTATCTTTTTATAGCAAAGAAAAATTGGAAACAACCTATCACTATAATAAAGAGAACTATACATAACAGTTTTGCATCTGGGATTAACAGATGAAAACTATTATATATAGAATGGATAAACAACAAGGTCCTAGTATATAGCACAGGGAAGTATGTTCAGTATCCTGAAAAGAATATGAAAAAGAATGTGTGTACATATAAATCACTTGTTGTTGAAGTTAATTTTAAAAAAGAGAGGGGAACAAGTAAATTGTTACATCTGTAAAATATTATTCAATCATTAAAACTTAATGCTTACAAAATTTTTAACTGAATAGGATAAAACTCATGTTATAATCTTATGTAAAAATGAAGTATATAAAACTATACATATGGTATAGCTAAAGACTAGATGAAAAGTATATATCAAAGTGTTGACAGAATATACTTCTGAGTAGTAGCTGTATTGATATTTCCCACAACATTGTATTTTTCCCACCACAAATATTCCATAATGAACATCTATGATTTTTTATAATTTTAAAAATAATTAATTAAGGATTTTTAGAAAAGCTTTCTCAAGGAACTTGATCTCATCTTTTGTTCTTCAGTCGTCCTCGCTCAAAAGGAGTCCTTGCTTCAAAAGGAATCCTTTCCTCAAAAAAAAAAAAAAAGGAGTCCTTTCCTCATCATTCCTGTTGGGACTGTAGGATTATCTTGGCTGGAGGCAGTGGGTCAAATTGAAGTGAAAAGTACACGTTAATCCGAGCAACAAAACTCAGGCCTTTGACAGCACTTCTCAAAAGCAGTTTATATTTCATGTCTGAAATGCAGAAGTTTGTTGGGAAGATTTAAGAGTAAACTGCCATGGAAAGTCGCTAACTTGAAATCCAATATCTTAAAATATGACATCTCAAGGTAGGTAGTTTTCTTTTAAATTTCAGGTTGTAGCCAGTGGATTCCTAACATTAAGAATCAGTTTATTTTTATTAAAAACTTAGAAATGATGTAATGTTTAAGGAAGTTGTGTCAGTCTGTGTCCTTCAACAAACAGACACCAGGGCAGAGTTAGACATCTCAGAGATTTACTGTGAGAAGCCAGGAAAGGAACACGTCAATGCTGTACATTGTCACCATGCTTATTTAACTTAAATGCAGAGTGCATCATGTGAAAGGCCGGGCTGGATGAAGCACAAGCTGGAATCAAGACTGCCAGGAGAAATATCAACAACTTCAGACATGCAGATGACACCACCCTTATGGCAGAAAGCAAAGTGGAACTGAAAAGCCTCTTGATGAAGGTGAAAGAGGAGAGTGAAAAAGCTGGCTTAAAACTCAACATTCAAAAAACAAAGATCATGGCATCTGGTCCCATCACTTCATGGCAAATAGATGGGGAAAACAATGGAAACAGTGACAGACTTTATTTTCTTGGGCTCCAAAATCAGGAGGATGGTGATTTTGTGGATGGTGGATGTGGACTGTGGATGGTGACTGCAGCCATGAAATTAAACGACGCTTGCACCTTGGAAGAAAAGCTATGACCAACCTAGACAGCATATTAAAAAGACTTATCACTTTGCCGACAAAGGTCTGAGTAGTAAAAGCTATGGTTTTTCCAGTAGTCATGTATGGATGTGAGAACTGGACCATAAAGAAGGCTGAGCACTGAAGAATTGATGCTTTTGAACTGTGGTGTTGGAGAAGACCCTTGAGAGTCCCTTGGATGGCAAGGACATCAAACCAATCAATCCTATAGGAAATCAACCTTGAATATTCATTGGGAGGACTGATAGAAGCTGAATCTCCAATACTTTGGTCACCCAATGGAAAGAGCTGACTCATTGGAAAAGATCCTGATGCTGGGAAAGATTGAGGGCAGGAGAAGAAAAGGATGACAGAGGATGAGATGGTTGGATGGCATCACTGCCTTGATGGACATGAGTTTGAGCAAGCTCCAGGAGACAGCGAAGGGCAGGGAAGCCTGGTGTGCTGCAGTCCATGGAGTCACAGAGTTGGACACAGCTTGTGAATAAACAGCAAGAGTCGTGAGAAAAGCCCATGAAGGACAAAGGTGAGAGGAAGTAGAAGTGAGGAGAGAATACAGACCAAGATGCCAACCGGGGTCCATGACAGGAGCCAGGGAGGAGAAGGGGGTGGGCAGGAAGAGCTCCAGACCACAGGGCAGTTCTCAGAAAGCCTTGGTCAAAAATTTCCATTGTTTCCCCATCTATTTGCCGAGAAGTGATGACTGGATGCCATGATCTTCGTTTTCTGAATGTTGAGTTTTAGGCCAGCTTTTTCACTCTCCTCTTTCACCTTCATCAAGAGGCTGTTAAGTTCCTCTTCCCTTTCTGTCATTAGGGTGGTGTGCTCTGCTCTGGGAGCAGTCAAAGAGGACTGCTGAATAATAGAGTCCCATGTTGGGCAGAAAAGACCCAAATCTACCACCTCTGTTATGCCCAGTCAGTAAGGAGCAGCCTGGGAAGAGCCGGCTCTCAAAGTCAGCACTGCGGTGGACCCTGAGTGTAGCAGCTGGAGGTCGTCAGTCAGTTGTGGGAGGTGTGATTCGTGTACTTCATGGCTGCTGCAGAAATGTATTTAAAGTGTGCTCTCTTCCAGAGTCTCCTTTCTACTCCCCAGATAAAAGCAAAACCAGAGAGCCTTCTCCCTAAAACAGCAACTGGTAGATTGATTTTGTCTAGAGACAACATGAAGATTTCCTTAAGCAAGATTTCAGAAGAATTCAGAACTACAGCGTCTGGCACATTACGTGGACCTGTGAGTACTCGTTGCCTAAATTACGTCACTTGATCCTTTTCTTCTCATGAAGTGTAATAACATGGCATTCTTGATTAAACCCAGATGCCCCAGATTGGACATTTCTAATCCTTACCACAATCTGATAATACGGACACTGTTAGATGTCTTTACAGGTAGAGACATTGAGGCTCAGAGAGGTGAAGTAACTTGCCCAAAGTTGTAGAGCTAGTAAATGCTGTTTCTGGAATTCAAACCCAGTGCCCTAGACCCAGTCTTCTTCAAGTCTGAGTAATCATCAGGATCACCTGATGAAGGTCAGGCTTCACCTCAGACCAATAAAATCACTATTTCCAGAGGCTCAGGTGTCTGCTTTTTTTTATATATATATAAAGTTTTTAAATATAGGAAGCTCTGATGTTTCCAAGGTTTAGCACCACTGGTTTAATCCAACCTCTCCTCATATTGCAGATTGGGCAACTGAGTCTTACGGAGGCAAAGTTGTTATATCCCTCAGCTGAAAGAGTTGGAACCAAAGTTCAAATGCAGAGTTTCCTAATCCATGTTGCCCTCTGGGAGCTCACTTGAGGTTGGCTATTCTCAGAAGGCTGAGCACTGAAGAACTGATGCTTTCTAACTGTGGTTCTGGAGAAGACTCTTGAGAGTCCCTTGGACAGCAAGGAGATCAAACCAGTCAATCCTAAGGGAAATAAACCCTGAATATTCATTTCAAGGACAGATGCTGAAGCTGAAGCTTCATTACTTTGCCCACCTGAGGTGAAGGGCCGACACATTGGAAAAGACCCTGATGCTGGGAAAGACTGAAGGCAGGAGAAGAAGGGGATGATGGAAGACTGAGATGGTTGAATAGCATCATTGACTCAACGGACACGAGTCTGAGCAAACTCTGGAAGATAGTAAAGGACAGGGAAGTCTGGCATGCTGCATTTCATGGAGTTGCAAAGAGTCAGACATTACTGAGCTCATCCAACAGTCCTTGTGTGCCCCCTGGTGGGTTAAAATGGTAAAGAGCCACCACCTTGGCCACTACTTAACCGGGTAAAAGAATGAGGAGTTCTATAAACCTTAGCATTGCCTCATCAACATGCTACATGTAGGTTTATACATGTTGGCTGTTAGTTGGTGGCACTTTACATAATCATTGTACTTAGAAGGAGGAAAACCACATCATCAACACAAAAACACAACCACTCTGGGTTTGAACAGTGCCTTCCCTCTGAAGACTTGCTATATATAATGCCAACTTTAAAGTGTATAAGGTGCTCCCTCATCTAAGAACTCTGGGAGAAGCTTTTTAAACTTTTAGTACCTATTATTAAGGTGGTAGAGTCTAGCGGTTCATCTCTCAGGCTTTGGAGTCAAACACAACTGAGGAAAATTCTCCCTTCACAATGATTAACTTTACAAATTTTGATGAGCCACATGGCATCTTTCATCTTCAGTTTTACCATCTGTAGAATGGTCATTATAATGCTTAATTCGTACAGTTGTCATGAAGATTAAATATGTATGTCAAGTCTTGGTACTGTACCTGCAATATATTAACCACTCCCTACCCCTTAACACTCCAGCAAAGATTTTTGTTACTAGAAAAGATCCCATGTTGGGTGCATCTGTGCCCAGCCTGGACAAATGCTCTCAAATAGGAAAAGCCTGTGTCTGGTGCCCTCTTATACGATCTCTGCATTGGTGTCTGTTCTCCCCTCCCTGCTTCTGCAGCCTTCTACACACTCTCTCCCCTGGGAGAAGAATTTGGACTCCAGTCTTTTCCTGCATCAAAATATTTGTGCATGCCACCATATTCTCACCCCTGGGGCATTCACACATGAAAAGGATAGAAGATGAGGGACAACCAGCAAAGGATATGGAATGAGTGTTGGGCGCAGCAGCAGAGAAACCAAGAGAGTGTTACTCTAGAGGCCACGTGGAGTGACGCAAGATGGAGGAAATGACCAACTGGGTCAAATATACTGACAGGTCAGCAAAGATGAGGACAGAGAACCAACCATCAGATTTAATAAATGGAAGTCACTGCCTCTTTGACCAAAGTGATTTTTGCTGTAATGGTTGTGGTGAAATTCTGAGCAGCATATGAAACTGGATACATCAGTCATGGATGACTCTTGAGACGCTGAGAACTGTAATATTTCCTGTCATATCAATAAACAAGGATGGCACAGTCATCCGGATTCCAGCCCTCCAGGGCACTCAGGAAGGAGAAGAGTCCCTGCCATCAGAAGCCATGAGGCTGCAGCCACTCCCTACAGGGAGCCCTGAGGAACTCGGTGTGAAAGACACAGGATACTGGCCCCAGAGAGCTGAGATGCATATGAAAGGAGTGACTTCAGTGAGTCCAGACTCTTGCATCTTCCCATACATAGAAAAGCACCAAATACCTTGAGATATCTTATTTCTTGAATTCTCAAAAAAAATAGTTTTGATATTCAGAATACTTGCCCTTTGTGGCAAACCTATACAACCTGACTCCTCCACATCTCTCCTCAGAGCAATTCTCTCAGGGTCACTTGAGATGCCGTCTCCCAGGCGTGAAGTCCTAAAAATTCCCACTGGAGAAAACATAACTTCCAACTTTAGGATTGTGACTATATTTTTAAGTTGATGAAGTTTTTCTGTAGAGAGGAGCAAAGAAATGAGGTAGTACCATGAGGACAAATGTTTCTTTTTTTAATATGGAAGAAATAAGAATATATTTATAATGCTGATGAGTGGGGAGAATCCAGGGTGAGAGGGAAATTGATGATACAGAAGGGCAAGGGAAGAATGCTTAGAGCAGCATCCTGGATAGACCAGAGGGAGCAGGAGTTAGCACACAGGTGGAGGGGTTCCACAGGAGCACAGTTTGTTTACAGTAACGAGGGGAGGGGCAGGGGCTATGGGCACAGATGCCCTCAGGCAGGCAGATGGATGGGAGCCCGTGCAAGTTCTCTTCTGATGGCGTCTACTGTTTAGGAAGCAATAGGAGACAAGATCACAACCAGAGAAGCTGCTACCAAGTGAAATAAAGTTCCATAAGAGAATAAGTAAAATCTGAAAAAGAATACATATACATGTGTGTGTATATATATATATGGCCGAAAAGAATATAATCAATCTGATTTCGGTGTTGACTATCTGGTGCTGTCCATGTGTAGAGTCTTCTCTTGTGTTGTTGGAAGAGGGTGTTTGCTATGACCAGTGCGTTCTCTTGGAAAACTCTATTAGCCTTTGCCCCGCTTCATTCCGTACTCCAAGGCCAAATTTGCCTGTTGCTCCAGATGTTTCTTGACTTCCTACTTTTGCATTCCAGTCCTCTATAATGAAAAGGACATCTTTTTTGGGTGTTAGTTCTAAAAGGTCTTGTAGGTCTTCATAGAACCGTTCAACTTCAGCTTCTTCAGCATTACTGGTTGGGGCATAGGCTTGGATTACCATGATATTGAATGGTTTGCCTTGGAAACCAACAGAGATCATTCTGTTGTTTTTGAGATTGCATCCAAGTACTGCATTTTGGACTCTTCTGTTGACCATGATGGCTACTCCATTTCTTCTAAGGGATTCCTGCCCACAGTAGTAGATATAATGGTCATCTGAACTAAGGTCACCCATTCCAGTCCATTTTAGTTCGCTGATTCCTAGAATGTCGACATTCACTCTTGCCATCTCCTGTTTGACCACTTCCAATTTGCCTTGATTCATGGACCTAACATTCCAGGTTCCTATGCAATATTGCTCTTTACAGCATCGGACCTTACTTCTATCACCAGTCATATCCATAACTGGGTATTGTTTTTGCTTTGGCTCCATCCCTTCATTCTTTCTGCAGTTATTTCTCCATTGATCTCCATTAGCATATTGGGCACCTACCGACCTGGGGAGTTCCTCCTTCAGTATCCTATCATTTTGCCTTCTCATACTGTTCATGGGGTTCTCAAGGCAAGAACACTGAAGTGGTTTGCCATTCCCTTCTCCAGTGGACCACATTCTGTCAGACCTCTCCACCATGACCCGACTGTCCTGGGTGGCCCCACACGCTTGGCTTAGTTTCACTGAGTTAGACAAGGCTGTTGTCCTGTGATCATATTGTCTAGTTTTCTGTGATTATGGTTTTAGTGTGTCTGTCCTCTGATGCCCTCTGGCAACACCTACCGTCTTACTTGGGTTTCTCTTACCTTGGACCTGGGGTATCTCTTCACGGCTGCTCCAGCAAAGCGCAGCCGCTGCTCCTTACCTTGGAAGAGGACTATCTTCTCACGGCCGCCCCTCCTGACCTTGAACGTGGAGTAGCTCCTCTTGGTCCTCCTGCGCCCGCGCAGCAGCCGCTCCTTGGAACTGGGGTTGCTCCTCTAGGCTGCAGCCCCTGTCCTCAGGCGTGTGTTACCCTGCCCTCGGGCGTGGGGAAGCTCCTCTCAGCTGCAGCTCCTGAGCTGTCACAGCCTGACGCTCTTGGTCGCTACCCCTGACCCTGGGCGAGGGGTAGCTCCTCACGGCCACACTTCTGCGCGGTCCGTCGCAGCGGCGTGAACTCCTTATTGCCAAATTCAGACTTAAATTGAAGAAAGTAGGGAAAACCACTAGACCATTCAGGTATGACCTAAATCAAATCCCTTATGACTATACAGTGGAAGTGAGAAATAGATTTAAGGGACTAGATCTGATAGACAGAGAGCCTGATTAACTATGGACAGAGGTTCGTGACATTGTACAGGAGACAGGGATCAAGACCATCCCCATGGAAAAGAAATGCAAAAAGGCAAAATCGTTGTCTGAGGCGGCCTTACAAATAGCTGTGAGAAGAAGAGAAGCGAAAAGCAAAGGAGAAAAGGAAAGATATTCCTATTTGAATGCAGAGTTCCAAAGAATAGCCAGGAGAGATAAGAAAGCCTTCCTCAGCGATCAATGCAAAGAAATCGAGGAAAACAACAGAATGGGAAAGAGTAGAGATCTCTTCAAGAAAATTAGAGATATCAAAGGAACATTTCAGGCAAAGGTGGGTTCGCTAAAGGACAGAAATGGTATGGACCTAACAGAAGCAGAAGATATTAAGAAGAGGTGGCAAGAATACACAGAAGAACTGTATAAAAAAGACCTTCAAGACCCAGATAATCACAATGGTGTGATCACTCACCTAGAGCCAGACATCCTGGAATGTGACGTCAAGTGGGCCTTAGGAAGCATCACTAGGAACAAAGCTAGTGGATGTGATGGAATTCCAGTTGAGCTATTTCAAATCCTAAAAGATGATGCTGTGAAAGTGCTTCACTCAATATGCCAGCAAATTTGGAGAACTCAGCAGTGGCCACAGGACTGGAAAAGGTCAGTTTTCATTCCAATCCCTAAGAAAGGCAATCCCAAAGAATGCTCAAACTACCGCACAATTGCCCTCATCTCTCACGCTAGTAAAGTAATGCTCAAAATTCTCCAAGCCAGGCTTCAGCAATACGTGAACGGTGAACTTCCAGATGTTCAAGCTGGTTTCAGAAAAGGCAGAGGAACCAGAGATCAAATTGCCAACATCTGCTGGATCATCAAAAAGCAAGAGAGCTCCAGAAAAACATCTATTTCTGCTTTATTGACTACGCCAAAGCCTCGACTGTGTGGATCACAATAAACTGTGGAAAATTCTTCAAGAGATGGGAATACCAGACCACCTGACCTGCCTCTTGAGAAACCTGTATGCAGGTCAGGAAGCAACAGTCAGAACTGGACGTGGAACAACAGACTGGTTCCAAATAGGAAAAGGAGTACTTCAAGGCTGTATATTGTCACCCTGCTTATTTAACTTATATGCAGAGTACATCATTGGAAACGCTGGGCTGGAAGAAGCACAAGCTGGAATCAAGATTCCTGGGAGAAATATCAATAACCTCAGATATGCAGATGACACCACCCTTATGGCAGAAAGTGAAGAGGAACTAAAGAGCCTCTTGATGAAAGTGAAAGAGGAGAGTGAAAAAGTTGGCTTAAAGCTCAACATTCAGAAAACTAAGATCACGGCATCTGGTCCCATCACCTCATGGGAAATAGATGGGGAGACAGTGGAAACAGTGTCAGACTTTATTTTGGGGGGCTCCAAAATCACTGCAGATGGTGACTGCAGCCAGGAAATTAAAAGACGCTTACTCCTTGGAAGGAAAGTTATGACCAACCTAGACAACATATTAAAAAGCAGAGACATTACTTTGCCAACAAAGGTCAGTCTAGTCAAGGCTATGGTTTTTCCAGTGATCATGTATGGATGTGAGAGTTGGACGGTGAAGAAAGCTGAGTGCCGAAAAATTGATGCTTTTGAACTGTGGTGTTCGAGAAGACTCTTGTGAGTCCCTTGGACTGCAAGGAGATCCAACCAGTCCATCCTAAAGGAGATCAGTCCTGGGTGTTCACTGGAAGGACTGATGCTGAAGCTGAAACTCCAGTACTTTGGCCACCTCATGTGAAGAGTTGACTCATTGGAAAAGACCCTGATGCTGGGAGGGATTGGGGGCAGGAGGAGGAGGGGAGGACAGAGGATGAGATGGCTGGATGACATCACTGACTCAATGGGCATAAATTTGAGTCAACTCCGGGAATGGTGATCGACAGGGAGGCCTGGCGTGTTGCAATTCATGGGGTCTCAAAGAGTCAGACACGACTGAGCGACTGAACTGAACTGATACATATATGGGCTTCCTAGGTGGCTCTAGTGGTAAAGAACCGCCTGCCAATGCAGGAGACTAAGAGACATGGGTTTGATCTCTGCATAGGGAAGATCCCCTGGAGGAGGGCATAGCAACCCAGTCCACTGTTCTTGCCTGGAGAATCCCATGGACAGAGGAGACTGGCAGATTACAGTCCACAGGATCGCAAAGAGTCAGGCACGACTGAAGTGGCTTAGCATGCACGCATGCACACATGTGTAAATATTCATGTATAACTGAATCACTTTGCTGTACACTTGAAACTAACACAACCCTGTAAATTAACAATAGTTCAATTTAAAAAAAAAAGAATAAGTGAAATGTTCACTTTTGGAAATATAACTCAAAGTGATGGTGAGGTGGTTTAGGGGCTAAGAGTTTTTGCTGAAAACCCTTAAATAATGAAGTTCACCTGAAATGTCAACTAAAATTCAAATAACAATAAACACGTATGTGATGCTCTCAATTTTCTTTATTTTCTAACAACTACTTAAACCACTCAACAAAACACTCTACAACATAATTTAAGAAAACTTTTGCAAATTTTAGGGTGGAAATTAGACCCTACCATTAAAACATCACACAAGCACTTATTTTCTGAGGGGATATTTAACTTTGTGGTATTCCTTACAGGTGATGGTACATTTTAATTCTATACACCACAACGAGAATTCACCCTGAGCACAAAGCTCTTTAAAATAAAACAACACATGTGTATACCATGCGGCTGATTCATGTTGATGAAAGGCAGAGATAAGCACAATATTGGGCAGCAATATCATCCTTCAATTAAAAAAAATTAAAAAAATAAAATAAAACATTATTTCTTCTGAACCATTTCAGGTTCAGTTGCTATGTTTTTTTTTTTTCCCCTCAGAAGTTAAAACTACACTCAATCTGCTTCCCGGAGCCACAGCCTTGAGCTTATAGCAGATTTGTACAGAGTACACCATGGGCTCCTCAGAATCCTCCACCAGTGATGCCTCCCGTTCACGTTATCACAGGTAGAAGAGAGAATTGGCTAATTCCAAACTTGGTTCTTTATGAAGGCTTTGTGCCACTAGGAAGGTCAGCTTGCGTGCATACTGACAGGGAGCCGGAATACTGATTAGGCCCTGAGGAGGAAAACGTATTGATAGTAATTAAGAGGAAAACTTACTCTTCAAAGCGGTATTTCTTCTGAGTTTTTTTCATCTACCAGTTATACATATGTTAGAATGTGTGTAAATCAGTAAGAACTCAGCAACAAAGGGCGACCTTGCTCACTGAGAACTTAAATTCACTGGGCAGGATGCAGGAGCAGAGAGGGCCAGTCTGGTTTCACGACGCCCGGACCTGTGAACCACACACTGAGGGCTGACCTACGCTTCCTACAACTTGATGCTCTGAGGGGCTGAGAGCAAATCTTGGCTTTGGACCTTGACAGCAGCTGTGGAACGGAGTCATGCCTGTTGCCCTCCCACCAGACACAATATTTGAGTTGCCTTCAACTGTCTCATCTGTCACTTGGAAATAACAATACCCTGGTTTCCTCCCAGACCAGTATAAAATAATGTATATTGTAAAGTCTTTGAGAAATTATCAGAGCTAATGAATTCTAATAGTTACTGGTGTTTTATGTCTATGATAGACCGGGTTTCATCCAGTGTGGACTAAGAAGCCATCCATCCACCCATCCATCCATTCATCCCTCCTCTGTGGAAATACAGGCATTGTGCCAAACGTGAATTGGGGGACAACTTCCGGGTGGATACCCTGAGTTCTACTCTGCAACTAAGCACAGAGCCGTCACTCACCATCCAGTTGTAGTAGAGGTGACACAGTTTGAACGTGAGTCTCTGCATGTGGTCAGGTTTCAGGCCATTGTCATCATAAATGACGTTGTAGTAGGTGGGATTAACAGTTCCCCGAAAGGCCACCTGGCTGATCAAGTAAAAGTCATACCTGAGGGGAAAGGAAGGATTGTGAGAAAGAAGGCATGCAGAAAAGGGCCAAACTTGACCACACACGTTCAAAGCTTTGTTAACAACAGATTTTCTAACAAACTTGCCATTCTGGCCGTGTTGCTTCCGAATCCACGAAAGTGCCAAGTGGTGGGTTCTGCAGAGTTCGGCCGGTTTCCGCCAAGAATCGTGGCATGCCCTTCTTCCTGACCACAATCACTGACAGTTTGGGGCTTAAAACCAGACAAGCAAAATAAAAAATAATAGTAATAATAATAATAAGAAGAAGATGGAGAGAACTAAAACCAAGCCATGCAGCCATTTCTATTTATTTGTATATTTTTGGTAATGCCCTTCTTCCTGACCACAATCACTGACAGTTTGGGGCTTAAAACCAGACAAGCAAAGTAAAAAATAATAGTAATAATAATAAGAAGAAGAAAATGGAGAGAACTAAAACCAAGTCATGCAGCCATTTCTATTTATTTATATATTTTTGGTAATTTTAAAATGAAATAAATTAATTCATTCACAAAATTCTGCAAAACAAAGAAAATTAAAATTACCCCTAATCTCCCCTCCTCCCTGAAATATAAACAATCTTTAAATTAAGGATCATCTTCATTTGTTGCAAAAGTGTGGTATGTCCAATCACTTGACCAATTTCCATCACTGAAAGGGGATGGGAAAGAATGGTTCACGGGACAATAAATTACAATTAGCACTTCTAAAGAAAGCATTTGTAGAATTATACACAGAGACACGATTCTTTTTTCCATTAGCAATCATCTCCCTGTTTCACCTTCACTCTTCTTCTCAATTTCTGAATAAAAAATGGAGAACTAGAAGCTCCCCTTACTCCTCCAGTCATTGCTTCTGAATGGGAAGCACATGCCTGGGAGGGTGGATGGACAGACCACATACACCTTGGGGTCAAATGCTGAATGACCAGGTGTTAAGTGTTAATAGATAAAGTCCAAATATTCACCCCCGGTAGTGGTTAAGAATCCACCTGCAATGCAGGAAACAGGTTCAATCCCTGCATCAGGAAGATTTCCTGGAGAAGGAAATGCAAACCCACTGCAGTATTCTTGCCTGCGAAATCCCAGAGACAGAGCAGCCTGGTGAGCTACAGCCCATGGAGTCTCAAAAGAGTCAGACATGACTGGGCGGCTAAACAACAACAAATATTTGCCATTATGGGAGAAACCTCCAGATCACTGAAAATTCACTTTAGGCACTTTATCTTAAAAATATTAATGTTTTCAATCTCAAAACTTTTTAAAAGTTGATGTCATGGTGCAGGAGAATTAACTCTTTAGCATTGTCAGCTACTAAAGTGTATCCTATGATCCCCAAATTGCATGCTGGTGACTTGGGTCAGTTAAATTGATCCAACACAAACCACTTCAGTATTCTTGCCTTGAGAACCCCATGAACAGAATGGAAAAGCAAAAAGACAGGCACTGAAAGATGAACACCCCAGGTTGGTAGGTGCCCAATATGCTACTGGAGAAGAGTGGAGAAATAACTCCAGAAAGAATGAAGAGATGGAGCCAAAGCAAACACAGTGCCCAGTTGTGGATGTGACTGATGATGGAAGTAAAGTCCGATGCTATAAAGAGCAGTATTTCACAGGAACCTGGAATGTTAGATCCATGAATCAAGGCAAATTTGAAGTGGTCAAACAGGAGATGGCAAGAGTGGTCATTTACATTCTAGGAATCAGTGAACTAAAATGGACTGGGATGGTTGAATTTAATTCAGATGACCATTATATCTACTACTGTGGGCAAGAATCCCTTAGAAGAAACAGAGTGGCCCTCAGGGTCAACAAAAGATTCCAAAATGCAGTACTTGGATGCAGTCTCAAAAATGACAGAATGATCTCTGTTTCCAAGGCAAACCATTCAATATCACAGTAATCGAAGTCTATGCCCCAAACACTAATGCCAAAGAAGTTGAAGCTGAATGGTTCTATGAAGACCTACAGGACCTTCTAGAACTAACCAAAAAAAGTGACCAAAAAAAGATGTTCTTTTCATCATAGGGGACTGGAATGCAAACATAGGAAGTGAAGTAACAGACAAGTTTGGTCTTGGAGTACAAAATGAAACAGGGCAAAGGTTAACAGAGTTTTGCCAAGAGAATGCACTGGTCACAGCAAACACCCTCTTCCAACAACACAAGAGAAGACTCTACATGTGGAAATCACCAGATGGTGAATACTGAGATCAGACTGATTATACTCTTTGCAGCTAAAGATGGAGAAGCACTATATAATCAGCAAAAACATGGCCGGGAGCTGACTGTTGCTCATATCATGAACTTCTTATTGCCAAATTCAGACTTAACTTGCAGAAAGTAGGGAAAACCACTAGACCATTCAGGTATGACCAAAACCAGCTCCTTTACAATTATACAGTGGAAGAGACAAATAGATTAAAGGGATTAGATCTCATAGAGTGGCTGAAGAACTATGGACAGAGGTTCGTGACACTGTACAAGAGGCAGTGATCAGGACAATCCCCAAGAAAAAGAAACACAAAAAGGCAAAATGGTTGTCTGAAGAGGCCTAACAAATAGCTGAGAAAAGAAGAGATGATGAAGTCAAGGGAGAAAAGGAAAGATATATCAATCTGAATGCAGAGCTCCAAAGAATGGCAAGGAGAAATAAGAAGCCTTCCTCAGTGATCAATGCAAAGAAATGGAGGAAAACAGTAGAATGGGAAAGACTAGAGATCTCTTCAAGAAAATTAAAGATACCAAGGGAACATTTCATGCAAAGATGGGTACAATAAAGGACATAAACAGTATGGACCTCACAGAAACAGAAGATATTAAAAGATGGCAAGAATACAGAGAAGAACTATACAAAAAAGTATCTTAATGACCCAGATAACCACGATGGTGTGATCACTCACCTAGAGCCAGACATCCTGGAGTCCGAAATTAAGTGGCCTGAGGAAGCATCACTACGAACAAAGCTAGTGGAGGTGATGGAATTCCAGTTGAGCTATTTCAAATCCTAAAAGATGATGCTGTGAAAGTGCTGCAGTCAACATGCCAGCAAATTTGGAAAACTCAGTAGTGACCATGGGACTGGAAAAGATCAGTTTTCATTCCAATCCCAAAGAAAGGCAATGTCAAAGAATGTTCAAACTACCACACAATTGCACTCATTTTGCATACCAGGAAAGTAATGTTCAAAATTCCCCAAGCCAAGCTTCAATAGTACATGAACGAAGAAATTCCAGATGTTTAAGCTGGATTTAGAAAAAGCAGAGGAACCAGAGATCAAATTGCCAACATCTGTTGGATCATAGAAAAGCATGAGAGTTCCAGAAAAACATCTGCTTCATTGACTATGTTAAAGCCTTTGACTGTGTGGATCACAACAAACTGCGGAAAATTCTTCAGGAGATAGGAATACCAGACCAGCTGACCTGCCTCCTGAGAAATTTGCATACAGGTCAAGAAACAACTGTTAGAACCGGACATGGACCAATGGACTGGTTCCAAATTGGGAAAGGAATATGTCAAGGCTGTGTATTGTCACCCTGCTTATCTAATTTATATGCAGAATACATCATATGAAATGCACAGCTGGATGAAGCACAAGCTCGAATCAAGGTTGCTGGTAGAAATATCAACAACCTCAGATATGCAGATGACACCACTGTTAGAGCAGAAAGTGAAGTGGAACTGAAGAGCTTCTTGATGAAAGTGATAGAGGAGAGTGAAAACCTGGTTTCAAGCTCAACATTCAAAAAATGAAGATCATGGCATCTGGTCCCCCCACTTCATGGCAAATGGATGGGGAAACAATGGAAATAGTGACAGACTTTATTTTGGGGGGCTCCAAAATTGTTGCAGATGGTGACTGCAGCCATGATATTAAAAAATGCTTGGTCCTTGGAAGAAAAGCTACGATCAACCTAGACAGCATATTAAAAATCAGAGGTATCACTTTGCCGACAAAGGTCTATCTAGTCAAAGCTATGGTTTTTTCCAGGAGTCATGTATGGATGTGAGAGTTGGACCATAGGAAGGCTGAGTGCTGAAGAATTGATGCTTTTGAACTGTGGTGTTGGAGAAGACTCTTGAGAGCCCCCTGGACTGCAAGGAGATCCAACCAGTCCACCCTAAAGGAAATCAGTCCTGAATATTCATTGGAAGGACTGATGCTGAAGCTGAAGCTCCAATACTTTGGCTATCTATTATGAAGAACTGACTCATTGGAAAAGACCCTGATGCTGGGAAAGATTGAAGGCAGGAGGTGAACGGGACAACAGAGGGTGAGATGGTTGGATGGCATCATGGGTTGGATGGACATGAGTTTGAGCAAGCTCCGGGAGTTGGTGATGGACAAGAAGGCCTGGCGTGCTCCAGACCATGGGGTCACAAAAAGTCACACACAACTGAGCGACTGAACTGAAGTGACCCAAGGTCAGTGGGGAATGAGAAAGTTTGGCTCTGATAGTTTGAATGCAGCTAAAGGTGGTTTTGCCACTCCACTATGATGCTCTCCCTCCTCTCTGATGGTCACTGATGAGGTCAAGGTTTGGCTCCTTTGAGCCTCGACAGTAGTGATGATGGTATAACCCTACAGAGGAGAGGGAGTGCTATGCACAACTTGGAATATAAAGCTTTCTGAAGATTATAAGGAGCCATCTTAAGATCATAATCCTCCTGAGGATTATAAGGAGCCATCTTAAGATCATAATCCTCCTCCATTTTTCCGGTTCTAACATTTTTCTTGCACTTACCACTGGATATAATCATGGACGATAATGAACCAAGACATCGAATCTACAAATCTGACAGTAAAGGAAGGTTCTTGGTGTTTAGCATGGTCTGATTTCCAAATGCAGCCTTGATTTCACAGCACCCACAGCACTCTCAGCATCTTTCACACACCTGAGCTGCACCTCAGTGCCTGCATGTCAGAGCCTTTCACCCTGTGTGTTGATCTGGGCCTCAAATTTGAAACCAGAGCTTATTTTTCTTCCCCCAGCATGTTAATATGTATGAAGCATCTTTAGCTGCCAGCAGCCCTGCAGGCTTCCTGCTGAATCTCAGTGTCAGCTGCTCTGGAGATTCCTGCCTTCTTCTGGTACCCCACCCAGGGCCCCCCAAAGCTCACAGCACCCAGACGATTTGCGTAAGACCATCCCAACCACCCTCCAAGCTAGGGGTGGTTGTACTCGCATAAAGGAGAAATGGAGAACAATTTAACTGCATGAAAAATAAGAGACAGATGCACATAATAATTTTAATAGTTACAATGAATGTCCTAGAATTGGAAGTGGGAAAAGAATACTCATTTGATACCTGGTATTTGAACTTGCTTCGGTCACACTGCTCAGCAGTTGTGGGACTTCATAGTCAACGAGTGTCTTGAGCTGACCATCGCCGACACCGTCACGGTACACAATTATCCGTGCTGGCAAACCGTGGTTATGCTTATACCACCTGTTCAGTGCCCCTGCAGGATTTGATGTTAGTAAGAAAAGGATGACTTGTCCGATGCCAACAAAGAATAACATTCCCACATATTTCAATGTTTAAATAGCCTGCTATTTCAGACCACAGTGATATAGGGTAATACCTAATCTGGGTTGTATTTGCAATAATATAAAATTGGATAAATTTCTGGAACATTGCTGCATTTCTCCTATTTAAGGAATCATAATGGCTTCTGTGGCATAATATATACTCAAACTCAGCATATATCTTTAGTAAAATTTTAATATCTAAGCAAAAAATTAAAATTTAATTTATGCAATAGACAAATTCCCTCAAACCAAATTAATACTGATTTAGTTTATTTAAATCTTTAAATCCTCTCAATAAGGAAAGACTGGATAATATTACGTAATTTTCTTCTCTAATGAGCATAAATATGAAAACATAAGGAAAAGTCTTGGCTGTTCCTCTAAAAAACATCTCTTCACACTGACTCACCCATAAGTCTTGCTGACAATATGAACTCTGAAAAATTTCCACTCACTTTAAGAAACTGCCTAAAGAGCAGAGACTCCTACCCAACAGAAACTTTTCATAACTACTGCTAAAAAAATGACCAGGTTTTGAAGTGAAGGGAAAGTAATATGATAAAATATTTCTTTTCCTGCATATATGGCACCATTGTATTAGGAGAGTTTATGGTCCCGGAGATTCACTTTAGTTTGTAGAAGATGACCATATGTATAAGTCCACTACCAGTACCTATCACCAAATGCACCTTTTTGGGAAACAAATATTTACAACCCCTCAAAGTTTATAGTTGTGATGAAGCAGATTAGGGGCATGGGGAGTTGTACAAGTCACATTGCTAGGCAGTGGCCCAGCCAGCTTCGGACCTGGGTTGGAACAGATATGGGAGCCCCAGAGCCCTCTTTCCACTGCATCCTTCTCCTTCAAACTGCTTGCCAGAGCCACCAGCAGCAACAAACTTTCTTTCCTCCTGGCTTTCAATTTTTCTTTCTTTTTTTTTTTTCTGGCTTTCAGGTTTTCACACAGAGACACAAATGCAAATTCCACAGCGCCTATCCGTCAGCCTGAGTCAGGCCGCAGCTTTGGGGTCTCCAACTAGGTTGGAGCCAATCGACTCAGGGAGACTTAAGGAGTCTGTTTCCACCTGTCTGCTCTGCTAGCAGCTTATGGACTTTGGGTCTGAAGGAGCAGTCCTTGGAGCCCACCCCCACTGCTTGAGTTTAGTACCGATCATGAACACTTTTAAGCAATCTGCAACATGAGCTGTTGTTCTCTGAAGAATACAGCGGGAAAACCATCTAAAGAAAGCAGAGAACCAAAGTAAAGCTCACCTTTGAAAGTTCTGCTATAAACATGCATAAGTATTAAATTAAGAAGTAGACATTATAACTACATCAATGTTCATAACTTTGTCTACACTATAGGATCACTATTATATTAAAATGCTCTCCCTCACCCCCCTCCCATTCAATAAAATTTACTGATACTAGAAACTAAAGCACAGTGTTAGCATCAGATATCTCTGGGTTCAAGTCTTGGCTGGTAAATTCACCAACTGTGTGACTTTATTTTATGAACCTAAGCCTCAGTTTCCTCATTTGTGCAAAGGAAATTTACAAAATAGTAATGTAGCTAGTGGGCTCCCCAGGTAGCTCAGCGGTAAAGAATCTGCCTGCCAATGCTGGAGCCACAGAAAACTCGGGTTCAGTCCCTGGGTCAGAAGATACCCTGGAGGAGGAAACAGCAACCCACTCCAGTACTCCTACCTGGACAATCCCATGAACAGAGGAGCCTGGCAGGCTATAGTCCATGGGATTGCAAAGAGTCAGACACGACTGAACTGACTTGGCATGCAAAGTAGTTAGTATCTCATAGGGTTGTTGTAAAAATTAGGTAAAATATGCAAAGTACTTGGTTCAGCACTTGGTACATAATAAGCACCGATAAATACAGGCCACTACATTATTATAAGGAAATGTATTAGTTTAGCAGTAGACCTTCCACTTTCAAATTATTCAAAGATTTCTCAAGTATAAACTTCATTTCTATAGGTAAGCTTTGGGGAATTAATATCTTAACATGATTAACTTAATCTAGACTTCAGAAGCAAGTTCTCTTGCTAAAATTATTAATTAAAAGCACTTATAAAATGAAGATCATGACTTAGTGATACCTAATACCTCCATTTCTCTAGTTCTCTAAAAATGTGCAGTAATCATGATGCAATTAGAAATGCTGCTAAGAAGCCAGAAGTCCCTTGAGTGTTTGATTAAGAAGTGACGCAGAGAACAGGGATCTCATACAACCTGGAATGAAGTTGGAGGCATGCAAACTGCTGCTTCATCCATTTCCCACAATTCCAAATATATTCCTGATCACAAATTTAATGGAGTAAATCAAAGAGCTTAATTCTAGGAAGAAAACCTGTTGCAAACAGCCTCAAAATACACTGTTTAGTTATAAATATTGAAACGATTCTAAGAACTACAATTTAATATGTACTATAAGTCAATGTTTAATGTGTTATCCTTCATCCTGCCTATGTTTGCTTTTTTTTTTTTTTAAGATGATGCATTTTATTTTTATTTGTTTATTTATTTTTGGCTGTGTGTCTCAGCATATGGGATCTTAGTCCCCCAACAAGGGGTCAAACCCATGTCCCCTGCAGTGAAAGAGCAGAGTCTCAACCACTGGACCGCCAGGGAAGTCCCAAAGCTGTGTAAGTAAACAACCACCACATCAAGTTTCTGTGACTATTAAAAATATTAACAAGCATGTCTTGAACATTTACACAGCATAGATAAGTTGCAGATCAGGATATAAATCCAGGCAACCTGATTCTCAACTGCTTGACATCATGAATGTAAACTTCCTAGTACAGAGCATATAAGAAATAGCCTGTCCTAATGTATGTATAAAAATAGTATTTTATTGAAGCTAAATTTTACCCCAATATTACCCATCACATTTATACATGTGAGTATAATTTGTGACCATAAGTGTTCATATTTTAAAAATGAGTGAAGAATACAAACTATTCCTTGCTGTATAGCTATTAGTTAAATCACAAGTAAAAGTCTAAACAGCCGAAGACTATGTTAGGGTAATTTTACAAGTACCTGGTGATTCTGGGGTTAATACTGGCCACAAATCCAACCACCACCGTTTCCTTGCTGAATGCATCTTTACAGACATTGATACCAACCACCATCAGGGATTTTAACTGTAAAATTAGATTTTTTCATGATTTAATGGAATGAGGTATTATTTTCCCAAGCAATGACTTAATATGAAGTTTTTAAAAGACTCTCCGTAGTTATGAAATTATTTAAACTCTGCGCCAGAGAGATCAAGGTCCAGTTGAGGCAGATTATTAAACCAGAAACCAGAGAAACTTAAAGACAGAGAGAGGAATATAGTACATACTTTGATTAAGAGAGACAGTGTAATCCAAAATGGCCACCAGCCACTGTTGGGGTGGGCAAGGGCCATCAGTGGCTTAAGAGTTCCGGTAAAGCGGTGGGTCCATTTATCCCTTGCCTCAGGGCTGAAGGAATCTGAAGGGAAATTCCATTCCCCATTCTTTTTTTTCATTTTTTTTTTCTGTTTTTATTTATTTTTATTATTATTTTTTTTTCATTTATTTTTATTAGTTGGACTTTAGCTCTCTAAGGAATCCTCCCTTGTCTGCGTGCCTCCGTGCCTCCGGGAGGAGCAGCTGGGGGTAACCTGTATATCCTGATTAAGGGAACAGGCAATGGGCCCTCATTCCTGAGGCTCCTCACTTCCTTCCATGGTGGCCATAGTTCAGGAAAAAGAATGGGATTTTTTCAGTTCCCAACACAAACTGGAGCTTTACCTCACAGGCTCAGCTCTTTCCCCAAGCTCTCGGAGTGTGGGGGGCAGGTGTTCCATCCAGGGTACAAGGGGCCTCTGCAAGGGGCCCTGCTGAAAGCAGGGAAAGGCAGGAGCCACAGAACGCAGATTTTAAATGATGGCTCCAATCAAGTCCCTCCAAGTCAATGCCAAACTAGATTCTCTTTCATGAAATATTCTGTTACCAGCTTGACTAAAGCTCCACGGAACAGGGGCCACAACTCACCCTCCAGACCTTCCCAGTGGCTGGTGTATAATGGAACCCAGAGCAGACAGGTAAACAACAAACCGACCCAATAAACAAACAGTGCAAATATTTCTAGAATCACATGAAAATTATCTCCTACTTTGATTCACTTTTTAAAATTCATAACTGATCGGTCACTAAAAGGAAAAGACAGGCAGTTCCTCACCGGGATCTCCACCGCCCAGAGCTCACCCCCGAGTTTACAGATCATTTGCATGGCAATCTTGGTGGTGACACTCATCATCATCCCCTGCTTATTCAACGTCTGAGCAAGGACACACTGGCTGGGCACGGGGCAGTCGGAGCTCAAATATTTTTTAATGGAATCATAATAGCTCGTCTGCATAGAAGGCAGAACACACAGCACCTAAAAACAAAACAGACAGCAGCAACGACAAAAAGAAGAAAGTCAATTTACTTATGTTGAGAGGATGCTTTAAAAAACAATGAATTTCCAAAACATCTTTCATCCTTACACTCCCAAGAAGCAAACAGCACACCGACAATTCTTTTCTTAAATGGCCTTTAAAGAGAAGACAATGAATCTAAGCCTTTTGAAATGCCTTCTCATCAGCCATCTGCTCTGCAAAGCCCCCTCCAATCCTACCATATCCTTGGGCTCCTCCTTCCTCTCTGCTACTCTCCTGATTTGATTCGGTCAGTTTCCTCCAATTCCCTTCCAACCTAGCTTTTTCTCCAGCTACCTCTCTTCTTTGCAGTGACCCTTCCCTGTGGCTCTCCAGCTCCCCACTCCCCACTCCCCAACTGCATCCACAGACAAGCAAAGTGGAGAATTAGCTTAAACTGTAGTCTTTTTCCCCATTAGGCACTGGACATCTGAAATTAAAGAAGAAACAACACTTTTTGTTTGTTTGTTTACTCAGACTTGAGTGTAGGGTATGACGGGAAGGAAAATAAAGAGAAAGAAGCTTCAGATGCCCTGGTAAATTCCAGTCTTCTCTGTTACTGCCTACACTTCCCGTCAGGTATTTCCCTCACAGAAGGACCTCTCTTGGCCTAACTCCATCTCCTTCCTATCTTTTATTCTCTACTTTCAACCACCCTCTCCCAAATTATAGAAAATATAAGCACTGCCATAATCAACAGAAAACAAATACAGTGACTTTTTTCACCTATAGAATTGTTCCAAATCATAACATCAAAAGCTAAAATTTACACTGAATCATATAAAGCAGAAGAAAATATTTTTAAAGTACCAGAAAAATTATCTTAGGGGCCTTCCTGCCTTGCATCCTGTGAATTTGGCGCTAGGCAAGGAGTGGCCCAATGGGAACCAGGACCTAAGAAGGTGGGAGCCAAGTGAGACTGGTTACACACCCGGGATGGAGAAATAAGGAAGTATGTGGAGAATAATAAGGGCCATGCTTCTCACTCTCAGAGATAAGGGCTACAGATATGGAAAGGGAGAACCATCTCCTGTGGCACTGGGTGGCAACTGGGGACCTGAACACATTTCATATTTAAAATTTTGATAAAATATTTTAATATATACATAGACACATACAGCAATAATATAGACGCAAGTGTGCATGTATATATATGCACACCCATGTGGCGGTGGTAGTTTAGTCTCTAAGTCATGTCCAACTCTTGTGACCCACAGACTAGCCCACCAGGATCCTTTGTCCATTGGATTTCCCAGGCAAGAATACTGGAGTGGATTGCCATTTCCTTCTCCAGGGGATCTTCTCCACTCAGGGACTGAACCCACGTTTCCTGCACTGCAGGCAAACATTTCACCACTGAGCCACTAGGGAAGCCCATGCACACACACACATATACATATTTCCTAGCTTTTCCCATTGGGAAGGCCTAGGGGCCGTGACATCCCAGCAGCAAGTAAGCACACCCAGTGCCCAGATCTTGGTTAGTGATACTCATCTCTTCCAGAAGGAATCAGGGCTCGTTGGAGAAATATACAACTCTAGAGCTGGGCAGCAAAACTTAACTTAACCTGGAATATCTTAATGTGTCAGACAGTAAGGAAGTGTTCCAAGAAAGATAAGAACACATCAAAAAGACACAGAAGCCATCTTGAATGGAGTTCCTCCTGGCAAAACCAAGGACAGTTTGGACATGGGGCCTCAAAGACTCAGACACGACGGAGCTTCTGAGCACACGCACAGATGTTGTAGCAATGGATTCAGACAAGAATTATCCACGGATTTTAACACTAGTGGGTGAAGTTTGATGAGAAACAAGATATTTACACAGTCTCAAAGTATCTCCTATCAAAAAACCCCTAATTACCAAAAAGTGTAACTTTATAAAGAAGAAGCTTGACAGAAACCACCTAATGGAGTAACCCCTGGTAAGAAGACAAAATCATTCCTGTGATATTGCTGTCCAAAGTGTATAACCTGAATTTAATGATAAAGAAACATTAGAAAAACCCAAGTTGAGAGACACTGTATAAAATAACTGGTCTATTATACCCTTAAAAACTGGAAGGTCATCCAAGTCAACGGAAACTATGGAACTGTTATGGACTGAAGGAGAGATTAAAGAGACAAGGCAACTAAATGCAATATAGCAGATTTTTTCACAAGAGAAAACATTCTGGGGACAAATGGAGAACTGTGGATGGAGTTGGTAGATTAGCTGGTGGTACTGCTCCTTGGTTTTGATGGTTGTTCTGTGGTTCCGTAGGACAGTGACCCTGTTCGTAGGAAATGTGCGTAACTGTATGAAAAGGGTAATGGGCATCATGCCTGTAACTTACTCTCAAATGTTCAGGAAAAAAATAAGATACGGAGGGAGGAAGGGAAAGAGGGAGGGAGAGAAGAAGGAGAGGAAATGACAGAAAATGAAAATGATAGTAAACATAATCAAACAATCGGGGAATCTGAGTGAATGGTATATTAGAGTTCTTTGTACTATTCTTGCAACTTTTCTGTAAGTTCAATTTTACATTTTTAAGTGAAAAATAAATGCTCTTAGAGTGAGATTTCCTTGGTTTATTATAACATCCTTATGGGCAAATTTTTGTGGAAAGAAAGAGGTACCTAACTAAACTGCTTTGTGTGAGATATGAATAGCAAGGTTGGGAGCTGGGATGAATGAACCAGGGGAATAAGATAGGAGCTGGGGCAGAGAAGCCCTGCAGTACAGTGAGAGGCTGAGCGAACATTTCCAAGACACAGGAAGGGCTGAGAAATCCTTTACCAAAATGTGAGTCAATTTTCACTTGTCTGGAATGGTGGTATGTGATGTGATCGTGCCCTGGCCCCAAACCCTCAGCAAAGTCAGCTATGCAACACACACACATACACACACACTCACCACACACACACATACACACTCACACACACACACTCACCACACACACACATACACACTCACTACACACACACACCCCCCACACCACACACACACACACTCACACACACCCCCACACCCCACACACACACTCACCACACACATACATACACACACACCCCCCACACCACACACACACACTCACCACACACTACACACACACATCACACCACACACACACACCACACACCACACATATACACTCCCATACACACACACACCATACATATACACTCACCACACACACACACCACACATATACACTCACCACACACACACAGACACTCACACACACACCCCCACACACTCACCACACACACAAACACACTCACTACACACACACACACATCCCACACCACACTCACACACTCACCACACACCACACACACACCACACCACACACACACTCACTACACACACACACCACACCACACACACACACACACACTCACCACACACTACACAGATACACACACCACACACATATGCACACACTATACACACACATACACACATACACACACCACACACACACACACCACACACACATGCACACACTACACACACACTACACACACATATACACACATCATACACACATGCACTTACTACACACACACACACACCCTCTCCACACACAACATGCACTCACACACACACGATACTTTGGGAAATGAAGCAATTGTGGGTGTCCCTCAGGGTGTTACAAAGCAGAAGGAAAGAGCACCCATGAAGGGAGACAAGAATTCAGAGGAAGAGGAACATGGAACCATAGGTGACATGGAAAACTTACACCTTCCAAGAACCCCCTGAAACACTGAGAAGAAAACTGGGTGCCCCAGCATTTATGGGATAAGATAGGAGTCAATCTATCTTAAATCTTAAGTAAAAGATGACTCCCACCAATAAGCTGAAAAATATGCAGATATCCAATAAGCTGATAAAGGGGTGGGTGCTCAGCCATGTCCAAATCTTTTTGGTTCCCAAGGACTGTGGCCCACCAGGTTCCTCTGTCCATGGGATTCTCCAGGAAACAATACTGGAGTGGGTTGCCGTTTCCCTCTCCAGGGGATTTTCCCAACCCTGGGATTAAACCCACATCTCTTGTGACTCCTGCATTCACAGGCAGATTTACCACTAGCGCCACCTGGGTTAAAAATTAATATTAGAAATATGAAAGGAAAATAAAATATCTGATTAAAATACCAAGATCAATACTTTATTGGGTGTTTGGGGAAATGCACAGCTATTTGAAAACATGTGGAAGAATATGTTCAAATTCCTTCTTTCAAGGCTGATATGAAGAAAAATAAAAATTATATCTTAAAACACACAAAATATCCTATACTTACCAACTGAACCTCATATTTAACATGTTTCTGTATAGCGTGAATAAATGCAGCTGGATTTTCTTGTACTTTTATGCTACATAAAAAGATTAATTTTGAAAATGTATAAATTTTAGTAGCACATAATCATATAGTGTTAAAAATAATAGCAGTCGATTTTTATAACAGACTATAATTTGAGGGAAAAAAATCATTAAACTGAAACCTTTTGAGTCTAAAATTGCTTCTCCCAAACAAGGTATGCCAGAAACATTTAATTACTATTTTTATTAACATAAAAAACAGATTAGTGAAAACTAAAGTTTTCTCCATTGTACAGAGTTCCCACAGACTCTATCTAAACAAGTCTGTTGTTCAAAATGAAATTGAAAGTGTACTTTTGAAACCACAAGTCACAATATCAAACATTTGAAACAGAGTTCAAGTTAAATTGGGAGTAAAAATTCTGTAATTCTGAATCTCCATGGGAACTCTAAAATAAAAATCATTAGATTAATGAGATCAAGATATCCAGCTAATCTGTATAATTCAAACTAAAAGATTTTTTTCCTTAGTGGCACCTTGCATGGAGCCTGGAATATCTAGCCTTAATTAATCAATCAATCAGTGGACAAGTACTTATCAATTATTTGTTCTGTGGCTACAGTATACTAGGGGCCAGAGGTTACAGAAAGTAATTCCACTCAGAGGAATTTATAGATCTGTTTTCTTGACATGGGAATCTCTCGGTCCCAATGCCCGGGGGCCTTTTAAAGCTTGCCCGCCAGTTGGCAAGACCACTATCTGCCTCTCGTTGGTTACAACAGGAGTGATCAGCAATGTTGTTTCTGATGGGAGAAACCACGAATATAAATCTAATAAGTAAACAGATATGTCACAGGAGAGAAAAAGGATGGAATAAAATATGAGCTTGCAAACAAAACAGGCCAAGAACAGAACAAGAGCATGGACTTGTTGGAATGTGGGTGAAAAAGAGCCTCTGATGGAGTTCAGGTCTGAGACTGTAGCTTCCTTCATTTCCTGTCTTCTTACCCCATGGGTTAAGAGAAATTAGAGCAGGTGAAACTTAAACCAGGAGACTTGTTAACAGATTTGATAAGAAGAGAATTCTAGACGACTGTAAAATGAGACTTCGGGAACAGCTATGGTTTACAATAATTCTTGCACTGATGATGTATTTAATTAGTAACCGTGTATTTAAAGAATAACTCCCCACCCTGGCAATTAGGACATTTGCACCTCCACTACAGCAAAGAAAAAGAAGCATCTGTTGATCTTTTTTTAAGCAATGAAGTAAGACATGACCAACTTTGTGGCTTTTCTAAATTAAAACAATACTCAGCTTTGAGTGTGATTGTATATGAATGGATCTCTTACTAAATTGAAAGCATCATATTTATCTCATCCCATGCAAATAGCAAATCATTTACTATGTAGTAGTAGATACTCAATAAATGTTCAAAGGCTAAATGAAAGACCTGGTTCTATCAGAAAACTATTTAGATGACTAATCTTATGCCACAGGACCAGAAGAATAAAAACTTCTTTCAGATCTATTTTTACAATAAATTTTAAATCATAAAATCTATCAAATAAGTCAGGAAATGCAAGTTTTGTTAATATCCTGACTGCTGTTAAGTTTTATAAACAAGTGATATGGAGGAATTCAGAAAAAAGTTGAGAAGGCAATATATGAACTTATTAAAAATTCATACCTCAACTAGTACTGGAAAGACATTGAGGTAATCAGACTAACGCCTAGGAAGAATTATGAAAATAAAGTTTTACAAAGACCAACATAAGATACATCTTAACCGGATAAAATTTTAATCATTGCCAACTCTATCTACTTATAACTATTATCTCGGCACTCTATAGCAGGAAATTTTATTGACATAAAGAAACATTTGTAGCTCTTTCAGCCATTACCTCCTATTACCTTTCTAACCAAACCATATTAACATATGAAAAAAATGAGGACTTTCAGCATCTTCTCACATTTTGGGGCGATCCACATTAAATCCCACGGGACTTCCAACTCTTCTCAAGCAGTTCAGAAAGTTCTCTGTCACACTTTCAGCTCTGTTACTACATATAACCAACCATTTATTCAAAGACTGTGCACTTAAAACCTTGCAAGTTCGTATATCCTTGGACCAGTCAGCTGCAGAGGCAGGTTGACACTGAGAAAAATAACAGAGAATAATTTTTAAAAAAGACAATGTGGAAATACTTCATATTTGTCATAATAAAATGAGTTTCAGTACAGTTTGCTACTCATAGACTTAAAACACAGATAGAAGTGCTTCACATCTGAACACCACACACACTGCCTGGGAGTGGACGCAAGTGAATGATATCCCAGGTCCACCCTTCCTTGCCTGTAGATCCCTGGTAAGTCCTTTACCTCATGGGGCTCTGCCATGGGCAAAGGCAAGTGTCTGGTTCAAATCTCTAGGTTCCCAGGAATTCCCTAGTGGTCCAGTGGTTAGGACTCCAGGCTTTCACTGCCGAGGACACAGGTTCAATCCCTGGTGGGGGAATAAGCTGTATAGTGTGACCAAGAGGAAAAAAAAAAAAAACCCAAAAACAAACCCCACAAATCTCTAAGTTTCCTTCCAGCTCTAAAAACCTAAGATCTTTACTACAGAGACTCACGTGAGTGACTGTCCAGTTTGGTCTCTTTGCTTTAGGCATCTAGAAATCGTAAGTGGGAAATGCTGATGACTGATCTTCCAGGTCACCATACTGAGATGAACAAACCCTACAGTTAAGACTCCACATTACACTAGGAGTAGCTACATCCAGAAGCAAAGATGAAGCCAAGACACAGGCTCCTTTCTTATTCTTGGACGGTTCCCCAGGAGACCAGGAAAAACAAGCTCCCGACATTGAAGAAGGCAGACTTCAGACTAGTCCCCAGCCTTCTGAAATCAAATCAAAAGCCCCTGGTGTGTGAGGCAGGAAGAACCACGGTAGAATTTACAAGGACACTATAAGCTAATTCCTTGCTGCTCAGAGTGCTGTCTTGTAGCAGCGCTGTCTCCTGAGAGCTCGTTAGAAATGCAGTCCTGGGCCCCATCCCAGACCCACTGAACCAGACTCTGCGTCTTAACGAGTTCCCCAGTGATTCGCTCATACAGTACTGTTTAAGAAGCATTTCTATCCCCCTGTTTCACAGACTGAAAAGCGACGGCTGAAAGCGGTTATGGAGCCAGCTGGTGGCCCTGGACTTGACTTTGCAGTCAGGGCATTTCCCACAAGCACTCCAGGCCCCAGCCATGCTCCCAGGGCTGTGACACAGGAGGCCAGGCAGGGGCTCAGCCTCAGGGGCAACCTTCACCTAAGAACCCAGGGGAAGGGTACAGCCTCCAGAAAGGTTCTGTCTGGAGCCAGGATTCATTCTTTCCCATTACAGCCAGTGTGAGGAGGACCACAGCCCTCTCACCCACACTCCCAGCTTTACTGGCTGGCAGGTGACCCAGGACACACACCCAAGGCCACTCCAAGGCCTGTGAACATTTTGTGTACTCAGCTTCTCAAAGTGAAAGTCGCTCAGTCGTGTCCGACTCTTTGCAACCGTCATAGTCAACCAAAGAGTCCAAAATGCAGTACTTGGATGCAATCTCAAAAACGACAGAATGATCTCTGTTCATTTCCAAGAAAAGCAATTCAGTATCACAGTAATCCAAGTTTATGCCCCAATCAGTAATGCTGAAGAATGGTAAAGTCGAATGGTTCTATGAAGACCTACAAGACCTTCTAGAACTAACACCAAAAAAGATGTCCTCTTCATTACAGGGCACTGGAATGCAAAAGTAGGGAGTAAAGAGCTACCTGGAGTAACAAGCAAATTTGGCCTTGGGTACAAAACGAAGCAGGGCAAAGGTTAACAGAGTTTTGCCAAGAGATCACACTGGTCATAGCAAACACTCTCTTCCAACAACACAAGAGAAGACTCTACACATGGACATCACCAGACGGTCAATACCAAAATCAGATTGATTATATTCTTTACAGCCGAAGATGCAGAAGCTCTATACAGTCAGCAAAAACAAGACTGGGAGCTGACTGTGGCTCAGATCATCAACTCCTTATTGCAAAATTCAGACTTAAATTGAAGAAAGTAAGGAAAACCACCAGACCCTTCAGGTATGACCTAAATCAAATCCCTTATGATTATACAGTAGAAGTGAGAAATAGATTCAAGGGATTAGATCTGATAGACAGAGTGCCTGAAGAACTATGGATGGAGGTTCATGACATTGTACAAGAGGCAGTGATCAAGACAATCCCCAAGAAAAAGAAATACAAAGAGGCAAAATGGTTGTCTGACAAGGGCTTAGAAATAGCTGAAAAAGAAGAGAAGCTAAAGGCAAAGCAGAAAAGGAAAGATATACCCATTTGAATGCAGAGTTCCAAAGAACAGCAAGGAGAGATAAGAAAGCCTTCCTCAGTGATCAGTGCGAAGAAATAGAGGAAAACAATAGACTGGGAAAGACTAGAGAACTCTTCAAGAAAATGAGAGATAGCAAGGGAACATTACATGCAAAGATGGGCACAATAAAGGACAGAAATGGTATGGATCTAACAACAGCAGAAGATATTAAGAAGAGATGGCAAGAATACACAGAAGAACTATACAAAACAGATCTTCAGATCCAGATAACCATGATGGTGTGATCAATCACCTAGAGCCAGACATCTTGAAATGTGAAGTCAAGTGGGCCTTAGGAAGCATCATTACAAACAAAGCTAATGGAGGTGATGTAATTCCAGTTGAGCTATTTCAAGTCCCAGAAGATGATGCTGTGAAAGTGCTGCACTCAATATGCCAGCAAATTTGGAAAACTCAGCAGTGGCCACAGGACTGGAAAAGGTCAGTTTTCATTCCAATCCCAAAGAAAGGCAAAGCCAAAGAATGCTCAAACTACTGCACGACTGCACTCATCTCACATGATAGTAAAGTAATGCTCAAAATTCTCCAAGCCAGGCTTCAACAGAATGTGAACCGTGAACTTCCAAATGTTCAAAGTGGATTTAGAAAAGGCAGAGGAACCAGAGATCAAATTGCCAACATCGGCTGGATCATTGAAAAAGCAAGAGAGTTCCAGAAAAACATCTACTTCTGCTGTATTGACTATGTCAAAGCCTTTGACTGTGTGGATCACAACAAACTGGAAAATTCTGAAAGAGATAGGAATACCAGACCATCTTACCTGCCTCCTGAGAAATCTGTATGCAGGTCAGGAAGCAACAGTTAGAACTGGACATGGAACAACAGACTGGTTCCAAACTGGGAAAGGAGAACTTGTCAAGGCTGTATATTGTCACCCTGCTTATTTAACTTATATGCAGTGTACATCATGCAAATTGCAGGGCTGGATGAAGCACAAGCTGGAATCAAGGTTGCCGGGAGAAATAGCAATAACCTCAGATAGGCAGATGACACCACCCTTATAGCCGAAAGCAAAGTAGAACTGACGAGCCTCTTGATGAAAGTGAAAGAGGAGAGTGAAAAAGTTGGCTTAAAGCTCGACATTCAGAAAATTAAGATCATGGCATCTGTTCCCATCACTTTATGGCAAAAAGATGGGGAAACAATGGAAACAGTGACAGACTTTATTTTGAGGGGCTCCAAAATCACTGCAGATGGTGGTTGCAGCCATGAAATTAAAAGATGCTTGCTCCTTGGAAGAAAAGCTATGACCAACCTAGACACCATATTAAAAAGCAGAGACATTACTTTGCCAACAAAGGTCCACCTAGTCAAAGCTATGGTTTTTCCAGTAGTCATGTATGGATGTGAGAGTTGGATTATAAAGAAAGCTGAGTGTCGAAGAATTGATGCTTTTGAACTGTGGTGTTGGAGAAGACTCTTGAGAGTCCCTCAGACTACAAGGAGATCCAACCAGTCCATCCTAAAGGAAATCACTCTTGAATATTCCTTGGAAGCACTGATGCTGAAGCTGAAACTACAGTACTTTGGCCACCTGATGTGAAGAACTGACTCAGTGTAAAAGACCCTGATGCTGGGAAAGATGGAAGGCGGGAGGAGAAGGAAATGACAGAGGATGAGATGGTTGGATGGTATCACCGACTCAATGGACATGACTTTGAACAAGCTCTGGGAGTTGGTGATGGACAGGGAAGACTGGTGTGCTGTAGTCCATGGGGTCACAAAGAGTCAGACAAGACTGAGTGACTGAACTGAACTGAACTACACTGTCCATGGAATTCTCCAGGCCAGAATACTGGAGTGGGTAGCCATTCCCTTCTCCACGGGATCTTCCCAACCCAGGGATTGAACCCAGGTCTTCCGCATTGCGGGCAGATTCCTTACCAGCTGAGCCACAAGGGAAGCCCAAGAATATTGGAGTGGGTAATTTATCCCTTCTCCAGGGGATCTTCGTGACCCAGGAATTGATCTGGGGTCTCCAGATCAATTGCATTGCAGGTGGATTCTTTACCAACTGAGCTATCAGGGAAGCCCCAGTTTCTCAAACCCAGTTTCAAAAAAGCAGGATCAGCTGAGAAGTCGCTGACACAGCCACTTCTAACCTACCCCTAACCTAGGGGCCATGGGTTCTCCACTTTAGTGCCACTTTTCCGATGGAGGGGGATTCCAAGGTGGTGCTAGTCATAAAGAACCTACCTGCCAATGCAAGAGATGGAAGAGATGCGGGTTTGATCCCTGGAGTAGGAGGATCCTCTGGAGTAGGAAATGGCAACCCACTCCAGTGTTGTTGCCTGGGAAATCCCATGAACAGAGGAGACAGGGAGGCTACAGTCTATGGGGCTGCAAAGAGCTGGACACGACTGAGCACTCAGTACTGCTATGGAGATCTGATTCCAGGTGAAAATATGCAAACAAAACTCTAACAAGTGTGACTTTACCTAGAGATGATGAAACAGACCATTTAAAATATGTCACATCTCACTTTCCGTGTGGAACTAAAACCGAGCCTCTTTTTACTGACTCCTGACCAAGATCTTAACGGGGGTGTACATTTTAGGACTTGACAACGTTTTGTGTTTAGTTTTTCCTTAGCTTCTCCAACAAGGATTTCGGTTATTTGAAGAGATTATCAAAAAGCAATAATGAAAAAAAAGAATCCCCATCCTGCCAAAAAAAAAACATTCGCTGCTCAATCATTAATTTCAACATGCTGACTTACCTGCATCAAATAAGGGGAAAAAGAGTACCTTTAAAAATGAAATGAAATGTAACTGGCTTAAAAAATGGGCAAAACAGAGGGGGGAAAAGAGAGAATGTACAGTTTTCGCATAAAATTGGTTCTTTTTTTTTCAGTGGAAACCCCAGAGAAGCAATGATTTGTCTCTCCAGGTTTCTGAATGCCTCTCTGCCTAACTGCTATGGCTGGGGTGAGCTCTGGGAGAATTTCTTCATGTTTACGCCAACTGAGCAGCATTCTATTTTGGGGAAAAGAAAGAACTCTGGTATCAGGAAACAGAGTCTACTGGAATTAACCTCCACCAGTTAAAACAATGTTTTCAGGTACCACAAATTTTTTTAAGCAATGTAAGAGTAAAACAACACCCAATAATAGGCTACATGTTTTGACTGCAGTGGCGTGAAGCAACATTTTCTAATGCATCTTTTGTTTATTTATTTTTGGCTGCACTGGGTCTTCACTGCTGTGTGCGGATTTTCTCTCGTGGTGGCAAGCGGCGTCTACTCTTCGTTGCAGTGTGGAGGCTTCTCATTGAGGCAGCTTCTCTTGTTGCAGAGAACTGGCTCCACAGCCCATGGGCTTCTGCAACTGCAGTACGTGGGCTTAGTTGCCCCGTGGCATGTGGAATCTCCCTGGACCAGCGATCAAACCTGTGTCCCCTGCACTGGCAGGTGGATTCTTAACCACTGACGACCAGGGAAGTCTTCTAATGCATCTGTAAATGTGACATCAATCACACTAACCTACCTGCTGGGTGCCACTAAATCCTCGTACACCCGGATTAAAAAGGAAAATACAGGGCCCTTGGGGTTTAGGCGGGGAAATGAGTTGTGCTAAGTCAGTTCAGTCGTGTCCAATGCTTTGCGACCCTATGGACTGTAGACTGCCAGGCTCTTCTGTCCATGGAATTCTCCAGGCAAGAATATTGGAGTGGGTTTGCCATGCCCTCCTCCAGGGGATCTTCCCAACCCAGGGATGGAACCCACATCTCTTAACGTCTCCTGCATTGGCAGGCGGGTTCTTTACTACTGGTACCACCTGGGAAGAGGCCATGGAGAAACCAAATGAACATTATATTATAAGCCCACTCTGACTTATGATCAAACTGACACACATTCAAGAAAATACTTTTAAATGAAAATAAAATCACAGAACTTACCATGTGGTCTTGCATTATTATTTTTTCTGCAGGTGCAATGCGGCCAGTCAGAGACAACTGGCATCCAAAATGCAGCCCCCAGGTCTCCAGTTCAAAACGAGCATCCTTGTTTCTGTTGATAGAGTTGAGTCTTATATCATTAAAAATGCTTACTATCTAAAAATGCTAATCATTAGAGATAAAACTATAATGTTAATTATTCAGAAACTGACTTTTTTAGGGTTCCTCAATTCTATTTCTACTCACCATTTTTCCTCTGCTCAAAGGAGTTATAGGAAGACTGAGGACCCATGGGGGACTCAAAGGGATGGAAAGGCTCCCAGCGTGGCCTTCTGGTAAACAAAACGGGCCATTGAGCCAAACAGTGTGTGCATGTGTACTCAGTCACTTCAGTCATGTCCAACTCTGTGACCCTATTGACTACAGCCTGCCAGGATCCTCTGTCCATAGCATTCTCCAGGCAAGAATACTGGGTTGCCATGCCATCCTCCAGGGGATCTTCCAGACCCAGGGATCGAACCTGAGTCTCCTGCATCTCCTGCATTGCAGGTGGGTTCTCTACCACTGAGTCACTGAAGAAGCCCCTGAGCCAAACAGCTCAGGCTTCAAATCCAAATTCTAACACTGAATACCATGGACCTTGAGCAAACTCTGAAATCTTTTAAAGTCACGGTTTCCTTATTGACAAAACGTAGGACTAACCTAGCTATTTCACAGGGGTGACGTAAAGGTTAAATATGACAATACACAGACAGTGCCACTACCCTGCCTGGCACACGCTAGGTGCTCAGTATGGGTGAGATATTATTCCTGATAACAAACATCAATAAAGAGATTCTGTAGACCATCTGGATGTGGAGATGTCCCCATACCTCTGGAAGTCATCTGCAAGCCTGGCCAGGTGCTGCTGCCTTACCAAAGGATTGAGACGAGTTTCTTCAGCCACAGCCTTCATCAGCTGGACATCAGATGTCGCCTGGCCAGGCATCCCTATACATTGTGAACGAAAACAAAGTGGAAAATGAACAGTCCTCAATGCAATCCAGCCCATCTCAGGCACACAGCAATAAAACTCTGAACTTAAACTGAACCAGATTCACCATCTGACAGCAATGCAAGCCACATTGTAATTTAAAATTTTTTCTAGTAGTCACATTTAAAAAGAGCCAGAAGGAAACAGATGCAATTATTCAAACAGTATATATTATTTAACTCAATATGTCCAAAATATTATCATTTCAACATATAACCAATATAAAAAATGAGTTCATGAGATAGTTTCTCTTTTTTTCACACTACATCTTAGACATCTAGTCTGTATTTTTACACTTACAGCTCCATCCAATCCCTCAGTTGCACTAGTCATGTGTCAAGTGCTCAGTGACCACATGTGGCTAGAGGCCACCAAGACGACTATGCAGATGTGAAATGCCAGAGTATCACTAAGAATGTTCATCCCTCTCTGCAAGGATGGTATCCTTATTAACTTCTCTAATTGCAGAATAAACACACGCACATCAAACTCATTCGAGCATCATAATCGTAAAATGTAGAAAGTCCTCCCGTCTTAGTCTCACCCTAGTAATCAGATGAACATGATTAAAAGAATCTTAGCTAGTCTTTTTTTTTTTTTTGGGTTCTAGTGTAGAGTGAAGATTACCTTCTGGAGCTCATGCAAAAAGAAAATAAAGAGTATTTTGGCACCTCTCAAAGAATACACCGGAAGAAAATTAAATCACACAACTTCTTAGCCTGCATGCGTGCTAAGTCGCTTTAGTCGTGTTCAACTCTTTGCGACCCCAGGGACCAAAGCCCTCCAGGGTCCTCTGTCCATGGGACTCTTCAAACATGAATACTGGAGTGGGCCACCACGTCCTCCTCCAGGGTATCTTCCTGATCCAGGGACTGAACCCGGGTGTCTTACATCTCCCGCACTGGCAGGCAAGTTCTTTACCACTAGCAACACCTAGCCCAGTGAAGTTCAAAAAATGGGGGAAATAGTTTGGTTTTAGGAAAACATCTGGCAACCAATTTAACGTCAAAGTAACAAATGGAATACATGAGATAAAGGAAATAGATAACCTTCACCGGTGCTGACCAATTTCCAAAGAGTGCTCTACCCACCCACTTCCTCTGTGATCAAATAAATTACCTGAGTCATCCTTCCTGGGTTAAATTAGAGCTCTGGCACTCATCTAACTTAAGGAGGTTTTGCCCACTGCAACGTGTCATGAGTCTGTGATCAAGAACTTGAGAGAGAATAAAATACAAACATTACCTGTTAGAAAGCAGAGCTCGGGAATCAGGTGGGCCATCGGAACCTCGGAGTTGTCATTTTTCTTGTTTTTCAACAGACTAACAAGCACTGGCTGGTTCAGGTCACATAAGGTAATATCATATTGCTACAGAATGCAAGATTAAGGAGGGAAAAGTTAATACGGAAACACAATACAATGAGCATCCTTGCTTATAAGCAACAAATGAATAGATAAGAAAATCTTCTCAATAGAAGGGGGAAAAAGTCCCCACTAATCCCCATGGTAATCTACTCATTTCTACTTCCTTCGTGGGACCTATCTCTTACATCTCAGGATCAGCTTCATGATTTTAATTACTACCTTCAATATATTGAATATAATTCAATACCATTTTTTCCCAATCATTTTCCTGCTCTCTTCTGAGTTTCATCCAGAGTCCTAAGCTGGATGAAATCCATAGTACCATGACCCCAGGTGCAGCACTGCCACTGGAGACTGAGGCCAACTGAACCATATACAACTAACTGGCTCTGGCACCTGTGTTCATTATGAAAATATCAAACACAAGTTGGAGGCAACGGTCATGCTGAGTCAACCTCAGATTTCCCCAAAGAGCACAACTGTCCTTACTTTCCAAGACAGTATGATGTTACAGGGAAGTCGCTTTGAACTCTGACAAATGTAAATCTGGTCCACAGATATTCTATCCACTTGGATCATGACACTGGGGAAGGGGCTTACCTTTCCTTCTCTATGAAATGAGGAGAAGAGCCCAGAGATGTCCCATGTAAACCATTAGCACGGTGTCTGGTTTATAGTAAGTCCTCAGCAATCATTAGTTCCTTCCCCACTCCCTTTCCCTTCATAAACTTGAATTTCAACATTCTTACCTTGCTATGAGTTCATTTACCTTCCAAAGGCAAAGTTTCCATTAACACCAGTATAGCTTACTCAACACCGATGACAGAACAATTGGAATTGTAATTTACAAAATGCCTGGGGACCACATGATGCTGACATCAATAATTATAATGCAGGAAGCCAGCAGTGAGGGGTTCTCTACTCAATAAAGACTTTAAGTCATTAAAATAAAAAACAATTCAGGAAACAGCAATTTAAAGTGGTGATTACAACAATGCTATGGCTGAAAAGCTTGGAGAAGCATTGGTAGAAAGAATTTTTATACATGACTTCATTAATTCACATCTTGTGCTTGCTATATTCCGGGGATTGAAGGAAATACAAATAAAAAAGAGGCACAGTCCCTGCCTTTACACATTATCTACACATTATCTACAAAGCAAGGTAGACCAGAAGCACAAATATACATCTACACTAATTTTTCCTCATTTAGTCTTTTTCTAATGGATGACTACTGTGTTTTTTTAAATTAAACTATAATTGATTTATGAGGTCATGTTGTTGTACAGCAAAGTGATGGAGTTTTAGATAGATATTCTTTCCAGATTCTTTTCCCTTATAGGTTATTTAGTATAGTTTTTTTATACTAAATATAAAAATATTTAGTATAGTTCCCTGTGCTATACAGTAGGTCCTTGTTGGTTACCTACTACATATATATTAATAGTAGTAGTGTATATGTTAATCCCATGTGTATATGTTTTATCCCCTACTTCTCCTTTCATAACCATAAATTTGTTTTCTATGTTTGTGAGTCTATTTCTCTTTGGTAAATAAGACCCTTTCCTCACTAACTCTTAACAACAGAGTGTGACTGTTGTGTGCTCTGTCATGTCTGACTCTGCAACTCTATGGACTTCAGCCTGCCAGGCTCCTCTGTCCATGGGATTATCCAGGCAAGAATACTGGAGTGGGTTGCCATGCCCTCTCCAGAGGATCTTCCTGACCTAGGGATCGAACCTGCAACTCCTGCATTGGCAGGTGGATTTTTTTTACCGCTTAGCCACCTGGGAAGCTCTTAACAACGGAACTGTGACTCAAATGCTATTATCATCTTCTTCATTGATGAGGAAACATTGTTAAGAAATTAAATAACTTCCCAAGGTCCTGTAATTGAAAATTAGCACAACCAGGACTTATCACTTAAGACTTGGGAGCCTCCGCTTGTTACACCACTCGGGGCTGGGTCCCTCACAAGGAATAGGGAGCAAGGTAGGGAAAACAATTTATGGCTGGTAAATCAAGGAAGGCTTCATGAAGGAGGCAGAATCCAAGACAGCACCTTGCAGAAAATGCAGGAGTATTAGAAGTTCTGGGAACAGCTCAAGCAAAACGGGGACACAGTCCAAGAAGAGGGTATTCTACTATTTACCTGGAGCATGGTTAAGAATTTACCCACTATGTTGTGTAATCAGGTGGACTTTACTCTCTCCCATGCCCCAATTTTCTTAGCATTTGGCAATAGTTTTCGTGATAAGATAAAATAGAGAAGTATAAAGGTCAATATCAAGATGTCTTCCAGTAAAATTACAGGCTATAAAATCAATACACAGACATCACTTGTATTCCTATACACTGGCAATGAAAAACCAGAAACAGACACTAAGGAAACAATCCCATTCACCGCTCCAACAACAACAACAACAACAAAAATACCCATGAATAAACGGACCTAAGGAGACAAAAGACCTGTGTGCAGAAAACTATAAGACACTGATGAAAGAAACCAAACACAACACAAACAGATGGAGAGATATACCATGCTTTTGGACTGGAAGAATCAGTATTGTGCAAATGACCATACAACCCAATGTAATCTATAGGTTCAATGCAATCCCTATGAAACTACCAATGGCATTTTTCACAGAACTAGAACAAAGAATTTCATAGTTTGTATGGAAACACAAAAGACCCTAAGTAGCCAAAGTGATCTTGAGAAAGAAAAATGGAGCTGGAGGAATCAACCTTTCTGACTTCAGATTATATGCAAAGCTACAGTCATCAAGACAGTACGGTACAGGCACAGAAACAGAAATACAGACCAGTGAAACAAGGTAGAAAGCCCAGAGATAAACCTCTGCACCTATGGGTACCTCATCTTTGACAAAGGCAAGAATATATCATGGAGAAAAGACAGCCTCTTCAATAAGTGGTGCTGGGAAAGCTGGAAAGCTACATGTAAAAGAATGAAACTAACTTCCTAACACTGTATACAAAAATAAACTCAAAATGGATTAAAGACTTAATTGTAAAGCCAGAAAACTTGGAGGAAAATATAAGCAGTACACTCTTTGACATACATCACAACAAGATCCTCTTTGACCCACCTCCTAGAGTAATGGAAATAAAAACAAACAAATAGGACCTAATTAAACTTACAAACCTTTGCACAGCAAAGAAATCAATAAACAAGATTAAAAGACAACCCTCAGAATGGGAGAAATACCTGCAAATGATTCAACTGACAAAGGCATAATCTCCAAAATATACAAGCAGCTCACACAGCTCTATATCAAGAAAACAAACAGCCCGGTCCAAAATGAGCAGAAGACCTAAACCGACATTTCTCCAAAGAATACATACAGATGGCAAATAAACACATAAGACGATGCTCAGCATCACTCATTATTAGAGAAATGCAAATCAAAATTACAATGAGGTATGACCTCACACCAGTCAGAATGGTCATCAAAAAATCTACAAACAAATGCTGGCAAAAACCAATACAACAAAAAGTTAAAAAACAAAAAATAATAGAAAAAATTAAAACATTATGGCTGAAGTGAAAAAAAGGATGTCTTCCACTTTGAGAGTAGACTATATAATAATTTATCCTTCCTTTCCTGGGACAAAGAGGAAAGCATTCTAGAAACTGGTGCCATTTTCTTTCTTTTTCTCCCTAATTACAATAGATATGAAGGGAATCACAACTCATTACAAAGAAAGTGAGTGGGATTTTTATCATGATTCCATTTTCAGAATGTCGCAGGTCCTCAAACACATTAAAGAAAAATGAATTTAACCATGCAGGAAAAATCCCAAACATTTAACAAATTCTGTGTTTAATAAACACTAATGGAGAACATTTTTTGCACAAAATGCTTTGCCAAATGCCCAAAGTCATATGTGTTCTGTAAGGACAACTGAATGAGGCGGAGAGGGAGAAGAAGAAGAATATAAAATGATTTCCTGAGATGCAAAATTCCCAAGGAGAGACAGGCATGGGAAAGACAATGAATTCAGTTTGAATTTTGTTCGTTTGAGATGCCTGCAGGATATTCATGCAAATGCAGCCTGAAAATGGAGAGGAGGATGTAATTTAGGAAGGAGGGCAAGACAAAAATATATTAGAAGTGATCTAAGAATATGAAGAAAAGATCCTCTGCAAAGGGGCTGTGGTGAGTTATAGCATTTCATGTTTGGGGGAAGTGAAGGGGGAGAATGTTGAACGAGGCTGAGAAAGAACCACCTGAAGCCCAGGGGAAAACCACCAGGGATATGCCAAGGGGCCAAAGAAGAGGAGGTCAGCCCACCAGAAGCGGTCACTAGCATCCAGAGCCACTAGCGTCCAAAAGCCCCTTAGAATAAGCACAGTAGCTGACTTTGACCTTGGAGAGCTAGTTCCATGGCAGCAGAACCGGATACCAGACAGCTGAGGCTTCCTGGAGGAAGAATGGAAGAGGTGCTTGGAGCTCGTTTAGACAACCTTCTAAAGAAACTAGCTAAGGATGAAAAGGAGATCACTCTTCTTGAAGGTATAGAAAGGTCAACACATTTGCTTTCTCTTTTTGTTTGTAAAACAGTGGTGAGATTTTGGAAACAGAAATATGACTGAATATGAAATAAAGAGAAGGCGCCTGTGAAAGGAACTGAAGTTGGACAGTGGGGATGAGGAAATTGTCATCACTGTGAACCCAGCTCCCAGAGTCAACAGGAGATTTCATCAGTAAATGTTTGAGCATCTACTAGATTCCCTGAGTGTCCAGAAATCAAGAGCTCAAAGTTGAAGAGGGAGAGTCAGACCATTCAAAACCTGCCTGTGAAAACTGCAAGAAGTTAAGTACAGACAGGGGACCCGCGGGAAAAAGTCCTAGGGCTCCCTTGACAGCTAGGGGAATTTCCCTGGCAGTCCAGTGGTTAAGACTTCGCCTGCCAAAGCAGGGAGTGCAGGTTGGATCCCTGGTCAGAGAGGTAAGATCCCACATGCTTTAGAGCCAAAAACTCAAAACACAGAACAGAAGTGATAGTGTAAGGAATTCAATAAAGACTTTAAAAATGGTCCACATCAAAATAAAAAAAAAAATCTTATTAAAAAAAGAGTTGACTGCTGAGCTGAGGACCGAAGGGTGTTCAGTAAGTGGCCGATGGTGAATGGGTGTCAAGGAAGAGGAGAGTAGGGTGTGAAAACACGCACAGGGAGTAAAGGACTTGAGGAACTATGAACCGTGAGCACAGCGGAACCTTCCAAGGAAACAGGATGGAGGAGTCAGACCATAGCCCTTCCCCGAGCTAAGCAGGAGGGAGATGAGGCGGAAAGGAGAAACAAGCGCTACCTGCTTGTAGTAATCCACATAGGTGATCTCAGTGCCGTCCCGCTTCCGGAAGGTGTGCGTGGGTTTCACCGACCAGTCGATGTCATCAATGCGGTAGGTTTTGTTATTGTATCTGGCAAATGCAAGAAATATTTTCAGTTCCTCTCTGAAATGCTACAAGGTAAGTGGTTAGTTCACTACACTTTAATTCACAGTATTATCCTCCAGAATTTCAGATATTATGAAAGACAATAACTCAAGAAAAGTCACTTTAAAAACAAAGATAGCTCTTACCCAAGAAGAGTGTTGATGAACTCTTCCATTCATGGGAGGACCCCTGTATTGCAACAAAACCAAAGGAATAATCGCTGGCCCACCATCTGCTTTTCTCATTGAGAAACACTGTGTGTGTGTGTGTGTGTGTGTGTGTGTGTGCACGCGCACGCGTGTGTGTGTGCACACGTTTGCGCACATGCACTCAGTCCTGACTCTTTGTGACCCCATGAACTGCAGCCCGCCAGGCTCCTCAGTCCATGGGATTTTCCAGGCAAGAATACTGGAGTGGGTTGCCATTTCCTTCTACAGGGGATCTTCTCAACCCAGGGACCAAACTGGCATCTCCTGTATCTCTTACGTTGACACGCAGGTTTTGTACCAGCTGAGCCACTGAGGCATGCCCGGGAGACACTGCAGCTTCAGGTAAATCATGCTTAAACATTCAAAGGCTGAAGTTTGGCTCCAAACCTTCCTGTTGGCTTCTGTTTTCACTCAGAATTTTTGAACTCCCAGCTAGTCTTTCTGATAAAAAAAAAAGCATCCTAAGGAGGCTGATGAACCATGCCATTCTGGCAGCTTGCTTCATCTTCCATCTAAGGCTGGCCCTGGGCAAAACTGCAAAGCAGGTCCGCTAAGATCTTTCTAAGCTCTTTCTCCCCTTCATCAGGTAAGATGTGGCTTGGAACACCCTCTCATGCCAACCCAGCCATGGGACAGAAACCTCCTTGTCACTTTTCTCCTGGGCTCTCGCTACTTTGCAAATGACTTGGAAATAATGTGATAAGTTAATTCACGGAGCTCATGACAAGAGGATAAAGGGGCAGTGTGGAATTCAACCAGCGCCACGTCTCTGCTCCACAACCCAGAAAAACAACTTCAAGTGGAAATTCCAACCTAGACTAGGAGAAGGCGAGCGGGTCTTCTGTAAATGGTGTCAATGGACTGGCAGCCGCGTAGAGTGGGCTTCTGTTCCTCAGGACGTCACCTAACTGTCCACACTTCATTCAGTTCAGTATGCACTGAGGGCAAATTACACACAGACACAGCCAGAGGCCTGCAAGTCCTCAGCCATAAGGACCTCATAACTTCACAGTGAAGATGAGACATGAACCTGATGCTCTGTCTTGTTGCGACTGAACCAAAGCTGGGTCGGCTTGCCCAGCACAGTAAAGCCAGCCTCCTGACAGCAGGCTGTGGTGAAGGAAAGAGCATCAGGTACTGCTATGTGGGTACTTCAGAGAGGAGCTAAAGCAGAGGGTACGGGGCAGGGGTCTGCCCGGGGAGGCCCCACAGAGTCCTGCTCAGTTACACTGTGATGTAATAAAAAGAAATAAAAGGGCTCTAAAGAGGTGACGATAAGCACTGGGCTTCCGGAGCAGCATAGAGGAGAGAAGTGAATAATTCCAACTGAGTGGACTTTGTGGGAGCAGAAATCTAAAAGGCAGAAACAGAAATAGAGGCGGGGGACCCAGGCTGAGGGGCTGGAGCAGTTTTTGCAGACCACACTGGGTAGGGGAGGGTATGGGAGGAGCCCGGAGCTCTCCCTCTTCCTACGGGGCATACATAACGCAATCTCTAGAGGAAAGTCTATTTAAAGGCAGGCTTTTACCTTGTCAGGACAATAAGCCCAATCAGCTGTTTCTCACACGTCTCGGTAAAGCAGGACACGCTTGTTTTGTGGCAGAGATCCGTCATGAACTCCAGAACCGTCTCATTCCGGAGGATTTTGTAACTCACATCAGCACTCAACAGGAGTTTGCTTTCAAAATGTGATACAGAAATGGCGAACCCAGGCCAAAGGGACAATCTTCAAAAAAATAAAAATGTTTAATAAATAAATATTTTTAAAAATAAATGTTTTAAATGTTATATCAGGAGAACAATACACATTTCAAAATGGTGACTTTATACTCTAATTCTCTCAATTCTATGAAACAATTTTTCTTTAAATCTGATTTCTTTCAGCAGCTGACTTAACACTTTAGCTATTTCCAGCTGGAGTGTCTTTAAACATATGAAGTGAAGTGAAATGAAAGTCGCTCAGTCATGTCTGACTCTTTGCAACCCCATGTGGAATTCTCCAGGCCAGAATACTGGAGTGGGTAGCTTATCCCTTCTCCAAGGGATCTTCCCAACCCAGGGATCAAACCCAGGTCTCCCGCATTGCAGGTGGATTCTTTACCAGCTGAGACACAAGGGAAGCAAATAAGGGGAAATTTTAAACACATATTTAGGATAAAATACATTTCTATAGAGCTTCGTTTCTTAACCTTGGCACTACTGACATTTGGACTGGATAATTCTTTGCTAAGGGCTGTTCTGGGCACTGCAGAGTGTGAGTGTGTGTGTGTGTGTGTGTGTGTGTGTGTGTGGTGTGGTGTGGTGTGATGTGGTGTGCTCAGTCATGTTCGACTCTGTGACCCCATGGACTCTAGCTCACCAGGCTCCTCTGTCCGTGGGATATTCCAGGCAAGAATACTAGAGTGGGTTGCCATTTCCTCCCGGAGAGGATCTTCCCGACCTAGGATCCCTTGGTTTGATCCAAACTTGCATCTCGATCCAAACCTTCATCTCTTTCGTCTCCTACTTCACAGGCAGATTCTTTACCACTGAGCCACCGGGGAAGCCCGTGCATTGCAGAATGTGCAGCATACCCCTGGCCTCTACCCACTGGAGGCCAGCAGCAACTCCCACGCTGTGACAACCAAAAATACCTCCCGACATTTTCAAATGTCCCCTGGGGAGCAGACTCGCCCCTGGCTGAGAAAACAACTGTAAGACTGAAGTGTTTATGGAGGGATCTGTCCCAGCAGGCAAACATCTAGGTTCAGAAACGCACAATGACTCAGTGGTGAAGACAGTAACGAGACTTCACAACGAGACAGAAATAATCTAAGTGATGTCATATATAGACACCCAAGAGAAACTGTAGCAATGGCTACATCTCCTTTCCACATTTATGAATATCACAGTCTGAAGTCTTGAACTAGAAAAAGTTACAGGAACTGGCAAGAAAGAACAATTTTTTTAAAGAAATCATTTCAGTTGATATTCTTGTGGACTTCACTGACTGTGAAACTAATGCAAGAGTACTGGAGTGAGTAACCATTCCCTTCTCCGGGGGATATTCCCAACCCAGGGATCAAACCTCAGTTTCCTGCATTGCAGGCAGATTCTTTACCATCTGAACCACTGGGGAAGCCCTAAACACCAGCTCAGGACCAGCATGTGCACCAGCACTGAGACAGGCTGGGATCTGGGGCCTTTTGCCACAATACTGGCACCTGGACAAACATCTCCTCAAGCAACAAAACACAGAGAAACTATAAAGGACTAAAAGTAACTGGATGCGTACACAGTTGAGGCAAATTATGGACAACAAGATACAAAAAAGAAAAAAATATACCAAAAAGCCAACTGCCACTTCTGAAGAGCTGGGAGCAAAAGCAGGGTACTGTGCATGCCTGCTACCCTCAACACCACAGAAGGGATGGGCAAACCAACTAAGCCAACCCTCTGGCCCGACCTCTGGACATATCCCTACCTTCACCCCACATAAGCAACCAGCTGCCCCCTCAGTGAGTAAGCGAGCAAGGGAACCTATTACTTGTTCTTATTCCTCCCTGTTGCAGCAGGGTCCCTGATAAAGCCCCGCTTGAATTTCTTGTCTGTTCTCTGATCAACTTCTATTGATTAAGGAGACAAAGAACCCTGGTTGGCAACAGCACCAACGCCAGCTTGTCACAACACTGGAGCCACGAGAATTTCTAATTCAGGTGGAGATATAAGTGACAGGGTGAATGATCAAGTGCTTTATATAGAACAGTCTGACCCACTGAACCAGCACACAGAAACTCTGCCCTTTTCTTCCACCCAGCAGAAACCAAACACCCTGCATCCATTTTCTATCTTTTATGTACAGATCTTCCTCAACTGACAATGGGTTTTTATGTTCACAAACCCATCATAAGTTGAAACAGCCTCAGTCAAAAATGCATTTAATACACCCAACCTTTTCTTCAGTAACCTACTGAACATCATCAGGGCATCTCCAACCTGGTGTGCTCAGAACACTTACATTAGCCAAAAGACCCTGACGCTGGGAAAGATCGAGGGCAGGAGGAGAAGGGGACGACCGAGGATGAGATGGTTGGATGGCGTCACCGACACAATGGACATGGGTTTGGGTGGACTCTGGGAGTTGTGATGGACAGGGAGGCCTGGCGTGCTGCGATTCATGGGGTCGCAAAGAGTTGGACACGACTGAGCGACTGAACTGAACTGGACAAAATTATCTAACACAAGGCCTATTTTACAATCAGGTGCTGAATATCTTGTGTCATTTACTGAATACTGTACCGAAAGTGAAAAACAGAATGGTTGTATGGGTTCAGAAAGGCTGTGAGTGTATCAGTTATTTGCCCTCGTGGCTGCCCGGGTGCTGTGGCTGTGGCAGCCAACCATGATCACCAGATAGTATCATACTCCGTATCGCTAGCGCAGGAAAAGGTCAGAATCCACAATTCCAAGTGTGGTTTCTGCTGACGGTGTATAGCTTTCACATCATCGTAAAGTCAAAATGCCATTAAGTCTAAACATCCTAAGTCAGGGGGCATCTGTGTTTCTCCCTTTGGGTCACTGGTTGCCTCTGTTTTTGGCTCAACCACATGTTTTGGAAAGCTGAGTAACAACCAGTTCAAGATCACCTTCGCTGCAGTCTCTACTTCCTAATTTAGGATAGAGATTCTGCAAGTGTTCCTAATGGGTCTATCATTCACTAGGGCAGCTTAGTTGGCTTGGGTATCTGACATCTTCTTACCCATCATGATTTCCTACCTACCACCCTGGCTGTGTTACTGTTCTGTCAGCCAGAAAACAGAGCCCCAGTTATGAGGTGTAACATAATAGACTTTATTCTGCTCTCATTATTACTTGTCACACACAGGAAGCTCAGTTTCTGAATTCTAGGATTTATGATAATGATCTAACACACTAATATAAGAAAACAGACTGCTACCTTTTGACATTCACCATTCTATTAAAAAACTTGAAAATTAAAAAAATCCATTACCTTTTTCACCACAGAGTCTCTCATAGGAGGCATAATGGTATAATATTGCATCGTAAATGATACTGCTCACATTATAACAATTTCAGAGTAACAGAAAATATAAATAAACCTACTTGTGCTGGGGAATTTCCACTGGCTCAGAAGGCTTATAGAAGTTCCGTCCAATTTGGTACATGGACAACTTTTTTAAGATCCTGAAAGTATACGTATTTTAAATCTGTGTTAAACATCTGTCTATAACAGTAAACTTCTAAGTTTGTACCCATGCTGAAATAAAAACTACTAGAAAAGTCCAGAATTCTTATTGTTATAATGCTGAAAGTTTAGCTACAGTATATACATATGAGTGTATATACAAGAACTATCACTCCATATTGGGAATGACACAATTGAAAATACTTCTGGGTTTAACTGTAAAAGGAAGTGTCCCTTAGCAGGGACTGTGACTGTGACTGCAACATTCTGCCTGGGGAGGCTGAGGTGAGAAAAGCCATGTCCACAGGGTTTTCTGGCCTCGTTCTTATTTTGAAATGAGGAGGCCGTTTCCTTCCTTTTTTCTTTCTTTCTTTTTGCATAGTTAATTTACAATGTTGTATTGGTTTTAGTGTACAACAAAGTGATTCAGTTCTATATGTATATTCTTTTTTGGATACTTTCCCCTTATAGGTTATTACAAGATACTGAATATGGTTCCCTGTGCTATTCAGTAGGTCCTAGTTGCTGATTTTATATATGGTATTGTGTATATGTTAATCCCAAATTCCTAGTTTACCTCTAACTCCCCATCCCCTTGGCTAACGATAAGGTTATTTTCTGTCTGTGAGCCTATTTCTGTTTTGTAAATAAGTTCATTTATATCATTTCTTAAAATTCCACATACAAGTGATATCATATGATATTTGTCTTTCTCTGGCTTACTTCAATGAGTATGGTCATCTCTAGGTCCATCCATATTGCTGCAAATGGCATTATTTCATTCTTTTTAAGACTGAATAGTATTCCATTGCATATATGTACCACATCTTCTTTATCCATTTCTCTGTTGATGGACATTTAAGTTGCTTCCATGGCTTGGCTATTGTACATAGTGCTGCTATGAACACTGAGGTGCACGTATCTTTTGGAATTAGAGTTCTTACTAGGTATATACCAGGAGTTAATCTTACAGTAGTTCTATTTTTAGTTTTTTTAAGGAAACTTCATACTGTTCTCTATAGTATCTGCACCAATTTACATTCCGAGGAGTTTGTTTTTAATGAGTCTGTTCAGTGTCCTCACTGCTACCAAATGACAAGGCTGCCTCTTTAGCAACTAACTCTGGCTGCTTTTGGAATGTGACACATAACTGGTCTGAAGCTGCCCTGTGCACTGGGGAAACGGAAGAGTTGCAAGTCTGAAAACAGACGTTCCAACTGTGTGCTTTTTGGCTACCCAAAGTCATCTGAGCCTCAGTCTCCTTATCTGTAAAATGGGGAGTTTAATCATACCTGCCTCATGGAAACTGAGTAAAGATCAAGGAAACTCTGGCACCAGAGAAAGAGCTCTGTCACTGCAAAGCACCTTCCAAATGTCAGCTGACTTAAAACAGTCAGGGGGGCACATGCAAAAATGGATTCTGAAGAGTGTTTTTTACAGCCCTGAGCTGAGGCCCAGATAAGATCGGAAGACACTTGCCTAGTCTTCTGACCAGAATTAGGAATCAATGTATCTGTGTGATGGAAATTCCTCTATGTGTCCTACTCAGTAAATCCAAGCTCCTCTCATCCTGTCCAGAACAAAGGGCTAAAATCTTAGGTTTTTAACACATCACCCTAGTGATCCACACCAACAGCATGGAAAACAGGAGTTCTCAAGCTTCTGAGCTCCCATCTGGGAAGCTTGCCAAAAATGTGGATTTTTCAGGTCCCACCCACAAAATTCTGTTCACTAGGTCCAGTGAGGGGTTAGGGAACCTGCATTTTGTCAAGCTGCCCCTAAGACCCAAGCTGACGCTGAAGCAAGTGATCCTCAGATCAGTCTGAAGAACACTGAAAAGTTCAGTGACAACCTTCCTCTCCCCTGGGACAAGCGGGGGAAGGAAGGGATCTGAAAGCACCGAACGCAGAGGGTGATGACCTTTCATATCTAAGGCAAATCAGCCAGAAGAAAAGCCACTCCCTCAGTTTATTGACCCAATTTTTAAGTCTGGGGATGGAGGCTGGGAGTGGGTTCAGGAAAAGGGCAAAGGCACCTGCCCTGGCCCCTGAGTCATTCTCAACGCAGGTGATACTGAATCGTGACCGAGGTGCCAGGTCAAGGCTGTGATGGGCTGTGGTGCGCACTTCTGCGCAAGTACATGGAAGTACACAGAAAACTGCCCTCAAGATGACACTGCTGCCGGCACACCACCTGCAAAATTGTCAGTACTTTTAACACCCAGGCTCTATGCGGAGAGGCATCACCGGCCTAAACTAAATTCACACTTAAGGCACTTTACTTTTTGAAGATGATATTGAAGACCTGGATGCACACAGGAGAACTTGCCGGCAGCTCTCTCGTCAGAGTGATAGTCATCTTTACAGTCTTGCCTCTTTGGGTTTCACTTGACAACTCCGTGACCTGGAAAAAGAAGTACTTAAAACAGACTCTATAGCTTATCCTCCAGTGCACAGAATGTGGCTATGCTAAAGCTGCCAAAGCTTCACAGGCTCTAACGAAAACAAAGATGCAGCTGTTAGTAATGTGAGTGATCATCTAATCATCGGGTTACGTTTGGAAGGTTTTTTTCCCCTCTGTATTTTGCTAATCCCAGAAAAGCAACACATCTCTCCACTCTCAAATTTCTTAACAGAGAATCAAAACCAGACTCAGGGTTCAAAGATTCAATCCAAAGAGAATTCAGGAGCAGGGCTCTTGACCTTTTGGGGGAATGGGGAGGTATAGGAAAGCAGGTCACAACCTACTTTGAGAGTCTGATGAAAGTTACAGACATTCTCCCAAGAAAATGTCACGTATTTGAATACTACAACAAGGTATATACTGTACCCATTTACAGGATTTCATGGATACCCAAAAACCTATTAATAAAGTGTCCTGCCCATCTTGGGGATTCCCCCATGACTCAGCAGAAAGGAATCTGCCTGCAATGCAGGAGATGCAGGAGACATGGGTTCGATCTCTGGGTCAAGAAGATCCCCTGGAGTAGGTAATGGCAACCCACTCCAGTATTCTTACCGGAGAACACAATGGAGAGAAGAGCCTGGAAGGCTATGGTCCATGGGGTCACATAGAGTTGGACACAACTGAGGACGCATGCACATTGCACGTTGCCCACCTTGAGTTCATGGATTTCAGAAAGAAGCCTCTCAAAAGTTTATTAAAAAAAAAACAATAGAGGAGCGGAAGAGAAGAAAAAAGGAAAGGATAGGGAACAGACCATAGGGAAAGTAAATGTGGAAAGAGAGAGAAGAAAATGGTGACAGTTTAGACAGGAAATCTGCTTTCATTTTTAAAAGGCCTAGAGAAAGCCCTAGGGATCTTATAATCTGGAACCACATGCTAACAGTATAGTGAATGCATGAATAGGTCTTTATACCAGGTGCCTAACTAAATGTAAAGCTCCTTAGACCAAGCAAGGCTCAGTACAGATTTTTTGGAATAAAAGAATGAATAGATCAGCCGGTAAGAATCAATGGTCAAGGATTTTTCAGAAGGGTGAGGAATTAGAAGAGGTCAGTTCATTCGCAGGCATTTATGTATTTTCTATAGTGAAAGTGTAGTTTTAACGGCTTTCGGCCTGAACCAAGAATGTAGGGCAGGGACTGAAACAAAGAGAAATGCAATGCATCCTTTCACAAGTGATGAAATATTTCACTGAAGTATTTCTTGCCTCAGGTATAACTGTACAAAAGTCTGGGACTTCCCTGGTGGTCCAGTGATTAAGAATCTGCCTGTATGTAGGACAAGATGATCTTTAATGATAGTAATACCCTTGAAATATGTCATTTAAGTATGAGAGACTATACTAGCATGCTATCAACATCTGGTCATAGGACAAAATATTGAGGGACCAATAAGGACTTAGGATGAATAAAAATGTTTCTAAATTTACAGATCCAGATCTTACATGTTCTTAAATCTAATCACATGATATAATTTTTTTTTAAATCATTTTACTGTTTATACCATAGTCACATTTGAATTGGCAGAACTGTTCCCATGACAGACCAGGGACCTGTTATTCAAGGAAAAATAAGTGAAGGTTTTCCTAAAGCTTAAGGAGAGATGTCCCATAGTAACTAACACAAGAATGGCTGTAGCAATCTCAGACAATGATGCCAAGGTGTGTGAGGAGGTAGGAACAAAGGGTGCTCCAGAGTAGCTGGCCTACGAATGTGTGTTGGCCTGAGAGCACTGCTGCTTCCTAAAGGGATTTTCTTATGTTCGGTAAGCAGATGAATTGTAACAGATGTATAATTAAAGTAGGGTGACACTTCTGCAGCATAAATTCTATAGGTTTCGGGACAGGTTCTACAAATTTCATTGGTGATTAACTGTTGCTTAATTATGATTCTGCAAAGGTAGATCCCATAAACAGACATCCAGGGAAATTTTACCACTGGTGAAATTCTTAAGCCAAAAAATAAATAGCCACACATAACAACCTTACACACCATGAATTAAAATCGTGACATGTTAGGCCTTCTGAAAGAACCAGAGCAGGAAAGCTTATTCAAACAGAAGATCTTCATCCTTCTCCTCAGCCAGGAGATTAGCAGGCTCCATCACCTCTCCAGCTGCCCTCCGTTGCTCCAAGTCCTGTTCAGACTTTTCCTTGAGAACCTTTTTCTTCTCCTGTATTTTCTTTAACCTGTAGAACTCCTCTCGCTCTCTCTCATCCAGCTCTGTGATGATATAAGCAAGGGTACGTTCAATCCGGGGAATGATGACATGTTCAATAGCATTTACACGCCTGTTGGTTATCTTAATAGCTTCATCCAAAGTAACAAAGGAAGTCTGCAGTGAAGCCCGTTCCACCAGTAGTTCCACTGCTTTGGCATAATTCCTCTTCAGTTTAGCCAACTGTTCCCCACCTCTGGCTAAACCAGTCAGTTCATAACTGTCAGTTCCTTCATGATAATGTTCAAATACTGGCAATGTAACACCTGCTACATTATCTTTCTTTGCTCTAATCTTCACTTGGGCCTTATTTACATTTTGGATAACTGTGGTGCTGAAGTCCCCGGCTGTGAACTTGGCCTCGGCAAGTGAAAAGGCAGCTTCTCTCATCACTTCACCCATCAACATTTTAGTCTCTATTATCTTCTTAAGGATCTGTCGAAATCGAAGAGTTAAGGCATCAGATTTTTTCTTCAGGAGGTTTCGACCTGTCTGTGCTCCCTTTAACCGAGCCTTCATGATGGTCTGTGCCATTCGCGAGGGAAAGATTTCAATTCGGTCTTTGCCCGACATTCTGACGATGACTCTTCGGCTCGGGTTCCTGGTCGGGCAACCGTGGCTGCAACAACCCAGCCACTGAGTCTTTCTCTACCACATGATATAATTTTAAAATCCCATATTTAGATGAAATAAACACTCAGGTTGCTCCTATAAATCTTAGAATTTCATAAAAGGATAAAAAGGCTCCAAGAGTGTTCAGAAAAGCACTTCTTAAGGAGATTCACAAAGGTTCACAGGGAATCTAGAAATTTATATTTATGCTCTTGCTGTCATCCTGTTCAAGATGAGGAACTAAAATGATTACACTTTCCAAGGGACAGAAGCATCAAGTTTTAATTCAATACTCTGCTTTAGTTTTTCATACAGAAACTGGTTCTTTTTCTTTGCAATAATTTTAATATTGCCTTAGAACAAAGCATATGATAAAAACCTCAATATTGATATTTTGATTTTAGGACTAAAAATGAGAAGGTGTAAAAAATGGATATGAATCATGCAATTGCCATATCCAAAGGTCATAACCATTCAAAAATATCCTTAAGATTGACACGTGCATCTGCCTCAGTTGCTTCAGCCATGTCCAATCCATTGTGACTCTATGGACTATAGCCTGTCAGGCTCCTCTGTCCACGGGGTTCTCTACACAAGAATATTGGAGTGGGTCGCCATTCCCTTCTCCAGGGGATCTTCTCAACCCATGGATGGAACCTACATCTCCTGCATTGTAGGCAGATTCTTTTCTGCTGAGCTACCAGGGAAGATTGATATCAGTTCAGTTCAGTCGCTCAGTCTCATCTCACTCTTTGCGACCCCACGGACTGCAGCACGCCAGGCCTCCCTGTCCATCACCAACTCCTGGAGTGTGCTCAAATTCATGTCCATTGAGTTGGTGATGCCATCCAACCATCTCATTCTCTGCCATCCCCTTCTCCTCCTGCCTTCAATCTTTCCCAGTATCAGGGTCTTTTCCAATGAGTTAGTTCTTTGCATCGAGTAGCCAAAGTATTGCAGTTTCAGCTTCAGCATCAGTCCTTCCAATGACTATTCAGGACTGATACCCTTTAGGATTGAGTGGTTGGATCTCCTTACAGTCCAAGGGACTCTCCAGAGTCTTCTCCAACACCACAGTTCAAAAGCATTAATTCTTTGGCGCTCAGCTTTCTTTACAGTCCAACTCTCACATCCATACATGACCACTGGAAAAACCATAGCCTTGACTAGATGGACCTTGACTAGATTGGCAAGTAATGTCTCTGCTTTTTAATATGCTGTCTAAGTTGGTGATAGCTTTTCCTCCAAGGAGCAAGACTGATATAAGTAACTCCTATTTCATATGATGGAACAAGTCATGAAAAATGACAGTTTTAGAATCAGGATTGATGTAAAGTTCTTTGGACAGATGGACACAATGCACAGGAGCAAAAAAAAAAAAAAAAGAATAAATTTAAAGGTCTGAGGCCACAGGTTAAATGCTGTTTCTTAAAATTCTTGCCTATTTGGGGAAAAGTTTAAAAAGAATTCCTCTCTCAAGGACACTCTGCCTTGAAAAAAACTGTCAAAAAAGCAGTATTTGTATTACAGCTCTTCTTTCTGAAATGCCAGACCAGCAGCTTCCTAATTAGGAAATCAATTACTGATGAGGTCTTAATTAAGAAGTCTTTTGCTCTCAGGCATGGGAATAGGAAAGAGAAAAGGAGTGAGTAACACACTTATCCCAACTGTCATGAAAATCAGCTAACCTCTAAAATCTATATGGGGGAGTATAAATATATGCGTATGTGTGTGTTTAAAAATGAATCATACTTTACCTTTTCTTCTAGCTTTTGTGAGAGAAAAAGGATGACACCATCGAATGCTTTTGCTTTGTTGGAGAGTTCCCTGTGACTATAAAGCAGAGCAATTCTCAGCCTTCTAGATTCTATATCCGGACTATATGTCACATGATACTGGTATAGCTGCCAGTCCTGGGGCAAGTCTAAATTAAAGAGATTTGTGACCAGTTTCACAGGTATTCCACTGGAACCTGAAGAAAACAAATAAAAAATATTTTTTAATGAAAAAAATACATCATGTTCATATTAATCACAGCATTCAAAAATTCATTTGCATATGCTAATTGTTGCTGGAAAGCAAGAACTTTTTTTCAGTGACACAAAGTAAGCTCGAGTAACCGGCAGCCTGATAACCTTACATGCATGCATGCACCCCACTCTAAGTCACTTCAGTCCTGTCTGACTCTTTGGGATCTTATGGACTGTAGCCCACCAGGCTCCTCTGTCCATGGGATTCTCCAGGCAAGAATACTGGAGTGGGTTGCCATGCCCTCCTCTAGGGGATCTTCCCACCTCAGGGATCGAACCGTGTCTTATGTCCCCTGCATCAGCAGGCAGATTCTTTACCACTAGCGCCACCTGGGAAGCAGAGCCCTACAAACAAAAGGATTACAATGGCAAAGCAGGCCTCATAAGAACCTAAGAGCAGGAACTGACCTTTGGGAGAAGGACCTTTGGGGAGAAGAGAAACATCTGAATTCAACTATCATACGTCAGGAGCCACCAGGATGCGCCCAGTCCGTGACAAGGTCATGGGATGAGAGAGGAACCTGAAAGGCAGCTCTTCCTCACATGGGGCTGCCCCGGGGGCCCAATATGTCCCCTTGGGAGCCTCCAGGATGAGAAAGGAACCTGCAAGGCAGCTCTTCGCCTTGAGGTTGTCCCGGGGACAAGGTCATGGCATGAGAAAGGAATCTGCAAGGCAGCTCTTCCCCTCGAGGTTGTCCCGGGGGCCCAGTATGTCCCTTTCTTCTTTCTGTCTTACTGTTGTTGGGCTTTCTATTAATTTTTGGAAATATAATATATAGTAATAAGGCCTCCCTGGAAAAGTCCAAGCCTTTTTGGAAATGCTCATGATTGCTCTGGCTCAGGACACGACCATAAACATCAGGTCAGAAAAGAAAAGGCCACAGGTACAGTTTGGCTGCTTGCTTAAAAGATTATAATGTTCTAGAATAGAAAATAGTAGAGGCATTTAGATTTAGAAGTAGATATACTGCTTCAGTTTACTTGCTCCTTGGTTGACAGGGTTTTCATTATTGCTATTTCCTTGCTGCTATTTGTCCATTGTTTCCCTTTCTTTAAACAACATGGGATATTATGGGTATTTTTGTAGAGTTAGGAAATGGGGTACATAGGATTTTAATAGAAGATTTAAATTAACCAGCTTCACTGCCATTATCTCACTATTAATAGAGGTGTTTTGCTGCTTTAGAGGTGTTTTTGCTGTTTAATAGTTAATCATTGTAAATTGAGATTTTGTGGTTTCAGGTAAAGAAAAATATCAAGGTTTTTCTCATGGTACTATTCTCAGAAATGTCAAACATGTTACTGTGACCCTTCCCATGTATTGTTTTATTGTCCAAAGAATTTACACTATACCTGAGATTTGTAGAACATTGTTTTGTTAGAATGAAAATGTTAGGCCATTGAGGCAAGAAGACTATGTACGGGATATTTAAGAAAAAACCCTGTAATCGGAAATGTTCCAGAAGAATGCATAGGGGAAAAACATGAGAAATAAAAATATTGACAGGAGCATGAAACCAATATCTGATGTAATATGTGGTGACTTAAGGGGGAGGTAACATTCATTCTACAAAAACTGAGCTATCCTAAAAATAAAAAAAAGCTACCTCTTCTATGCAACCTTCTGTATGTGTCTGTCTTCTTCGTCGATGCCACTCATCCCTTGGGTGTTCCTGGACCCTGTGGGGCTGGACCCCAACAATCCTAGAACTTCTTCCAAAGACTGCCTTCCAGCTGATTCTGTGCAACTCAAATCATTCAAGTGATAATTTTGTAAATGAGCAAGACCCCATGGAGCCTTCCTGAGACAGACCTCTCTCCCATATCGTCTACTTTCGCTCCTCTCTAAGTACCCAGATAATAATACCTAGTGAACAGATAATAATACCTAGTGCACCTGGGTTGTTTCACAGATGCTAAAACCCCCACCCAATGGAAGAAGTTAACTACTTGACAACCATAGCTGTCTCGATCAACCAAGCTACTTGATCACATAGCTTCGAGACCTACTGGCACCTAAGAATCAATAGGGCTTCCCAGGTGGCTCAGTGGTACAGAACCCACCTGTCAATGTAGGGGACCTGAGTCCAATCCCTGGGTCGCAAAGATCCCCTGGAGAAGGAAATGTCAGCTTGCTCCAGAATTCTTGCCCGGGAAAGCCCATGGACAGAGAAGCCTGGCTGGCTATAGTCCATGTGGCTGCAAAGAGTCAAGACACAACTGAACATCTGAGCATACACACACATCAGGAAGTTTGGGCTTTCTGAGCACAAGCTGTCCTAGACTCCTTGTACAGGGCCTCCTAGTAAACACTGCACTCCCCCTAACCACAGCCTGGCGTGTCAGGAGACTGACCACTGTGCATGGGTGAGGGGACCCACTTGGCTTGACAAGTTTCAGATGCTGCTCTGAAATTATAGGGCTTCCTTATAAAGAATCTGGTAAAGAATCTGCTGCAATGCAGGACCTGGGTTGGGAAGACTCCCTGGAGAATGGAAAGGCTACCCACTCCATTCTGGCCTGGAGAGTTCAATGGACTGTATAGCCAATGCATCCTTATACAATGCCTCACAATAATTCCCTTCACCACAACATGGTATGTCAGTAGATTGACTTTACTGTGTGCGGGTGAGGGGACCTGTTTGGTTTGATAAGAGCTTCAGATGCTGCTCTGAAATTATGGTGCTCTCAGACTATAAAGAAACTCTCCAGTTTTTACCATGAATTTGGCCGCCGCCCCACCCCTGCCATTCTTTCGGAAATTCAGATAATCAAAAGTTCATCATATTTCAGAAAATGTTGAAACACTACAGTCAGTGGTTAGATGGCTCTGTAAGCCCCAGAGAAGGGGCAGAAGAAGAAATTTCACATCTTCCCTGTATGAGAACAGACAGGACTCTGGGCTTCTGTTTTTTGCAGGCACAGGAAGGCCATGTGAGCTTCCCGGAACTCCAGGCCCTACAGAACTTTTATTCACCTCTTCAAAGTCTACAGGACAGGGACTTCCCTGGGTCAGTGGCAAAGATTTCAGGCTCCCAGTGCAGGGTACCTGGGTTCCATCCCCGGTCAGGGAAGCAGATCCCACACACTGCAACCAAGAGTTTGCAGGCCACAACCAAAGATCCTAAATGCAGCAAGGCATTCAGGACACCCTGAAGACACCCGGCACAGCTGAATAAATAAATACATATTTTTTAAATTGTTTTATAGGACAAATTCAGAGATGGCCGTGAAACAGTTGGTCGGTGCCCAGGATGCTGTAAACTCCATCAGGACAGACTCGGAGGGCACAAAGGAAGTACTCTCACCTCTCCTCCGAAGGAATTATCCAGTGTTTGCCTTACAGGACAGAATTATCAAACAGTCACTGTTTTGCATGTCTCATGGAGGAAGTGGAAGCATGAGCCCTGAGGTCATGAGGATGAAAGAGTATCCTGTGTACCTTAGGAAATATTCCCCCAGTTTTGACATGTGTATTGATGGAAAAATAATGCACAACTTAAAAGATGAGGATTACGTTTTATTCAGAGGACAAAACTAAGGGCTTAAGCTTGGAACACAGCATCTCAGATAACTCTGAAAGTCTGCCTGCAAGGAGGCAAGGGAAGAGCAGGATAGACAGGAGTTTTTGCAACAAAGACCAGGGAGTCAGAACCTCTAAAGAAGACTGGAATTAAAGAAAGCCAGACATCCTGTATTAATGACTTTAGCACTTTGCTATGTATGAAAGTGAAAGTGTTAGCCACTCAGTCATGTCCAGCTCTTTGAGACCCCATGGACTATAAGCCATCCAGGCTCCTCTGTCCATGGAACTCTCCAGGTAAGAATACTGGAGAGGGTTGTTGCCATTCCCTTCTCCAGGGGATCTTCCTGACCCAGGGATCAAACCTGGGTTTCCTGCATTGCAGATGGATTCTTTACTACCTGGGAAGATGCAAAAGTCAGGGTTCATTGAAATCATTCCTTTGCCATGCACCTCAGCTATAGGGGCCAGTGTCGTATTCTTTCCCACCCCGAGTCGCCTTAGGGTACATTGTTGGAGAGTAGCTGCAGTAACTGAAAGGCTTGGCAGTGGGCAGCCCTCATCCTTAATGTACTGATATGATAAATTAACAACACCCTTAATTTACTGATATGGTAGGCGATACTTTTTTTCATTGACATGTGTACATACCCAGTAGGAACAAGGAATCATTGTGCTATTTTATTCAAAGGAAAGCTTTTTTGTCACTGTCCTCCCAAAGGCCATGCCAACGTGTTTTAGCTGCTCATATTAATGGACAAAGAGAAGTCATCTAGAATGTCCGAGCAGGCAGGCAACCCTTTGAGATCACTTAACCAAGTGTGTTCAAACTGTAATCCTTGTCTCGTTAGTGCTCCAGTTATGAAAATAAGTGAGGCGAACCATCACGTTTTATAGAAAGACTAGGATACAACAGAATGGATCCAAGAGCTGGCCACTGGAAGGGCAACGCTGCCTCATGAAACTTTGTTTCAATTGTGTTTGTGTAGTGTGTGTGTGATGGATAAGGATTTATCTTATTTTTGTTGCACGGTTTGAAAGAGTTTGAAAAAGACTGATCTGCAGGCTTTCTGCATCACTGAGTCTTAACTTTTAGAGGGAATTACAAAGTCTTTTGAGGCTCCTATGAAAACAGTAGGCCTACTTTTCCAAAAATACACATAAAATTTTAGGTTGTAATTTCAAGGGTAAGCCTAGGCTAGCATCAGCATAAAGAATTCCCCAAACAGGCTACACTTTTCTTTTTAGAGCTTAAGTCCAGAAAGGTTATTTTTCCCCATATAAGAAAAAGTTGAGAAAGGGACAAAGCATCTTCGTGGACCCCTACCTCAGAGGTAAGGAGAAAATGTTTTCAATGTATGAAATGTAGTTTTACAGAAAATGTTACTCTTCCTATTAATAAAAGAGAGAATTAAGGCTAAAACGAGTGTCTAGATAATGTTTTTGTTTGTTTGGTTTGGGTTTTTTGCCTTTCTTTTTCTATATTTATTTTTAATTGATTGATGATTGCTTTCCAATATTGGTTTGATTTCTGTCATACATCAACATGAATTAACCGTAGGTGTACATATGTCCCCTCCCTCCCACCCTTAGACAATGTTTAAAATATAGCAGATGTTCAATACATATCTTTGAAGTCAACATATGAACTTATTTTAGATCTGGAAATTAAAATTCCTTAGGCAAGATTTGGTAATATTAAAAAAAAAGAAAGGTAAGTAACATGAAGAGTGGGTACCTGTTTTGCAGTCTCTAACATGGGCCAGTTTCTCCCTGGTACAGACAGCCAAGTCCATGATGTCTCCTCTGACTTTCCCACCTCTTTCCTTGATGGTACATCCAGAATCACCCGAAGATATACCACCTGCATCTAAAATATGATGAAAACACCATAATATCTCATATTTCATGCTAGTGATATTGCTTATAACCTCTATATAAAAAACGCATCTAGAACCAAAACAGATTTTTGTGGCTTTTAATAAAACTGACCCACATTACTGAAAACAATGGGGAATGTACAGAAGTCTGCAGCCTGAAAATTGAAAATCGTGAAGGAAGCATGGTCTTTTCTTAAACGTAGCAGACCCTGAGTTAGTCCCACCTCATATAACATTTGGGGCTGCTCTGATTCTCCTCTTGACTAAGAAGGAGGCTCTCTCTCCCCACACTCTGCTCCACACCCACTAATGGAGAGCTGGTCTCCCTCCTGTAGCCCTTGTGTAGCACCTAAAGAATTACACATTAAGATTGTCCACGTCAACTTCTGCACAGATTGAGGCTGAAAATCTCTCAACTTCCCCAACCACAGGAAGAGAAATGCCCAGAGGCTGTCATCAGTTTTTATGCTAGATCATTCCTCTGAGAATGAAAGTCACCACTTCACCTTGGGAATGTCACTGTGTTAGGTTCTAGAAAACATGAAATTGAAATCTATTTCCAGATGGATATTTTCTTTTTTAAACGAGTATAAAGAGATGCTGATTTCGGATACAACTTTGACACTTTGAAGATAATGTGAAAATATCAATTTTACATTACAAAATTATTACTACAAAGAAACATGACTAATAGTAAACAAATCTCCTTCCTTTGAAATAGTCATGATCTGCAATTACCCCAAATGGCACTACCCACTCACCCAAAACTGCTGTCCATACCCTTTTTGGTGGAGTCAGTCTTTCAGGAAAATCACAAAATTTATTTCATTTTAAAAAATTTGATTATTCCTGCTAATTATCCATATAGCTTACTGCTCAAATGATGTCTGGTGGTTTCTAAAAATTCAGTCTACCATAGATGCTGGGAAAGATTGAAGGCAGGAGGAGAATGGGATGACAGAGGATGAGATGGTTGGATGGCATCACCAACTCGATGGACATGAGTCTGAGCAAGCTCCTGGAGTTGGTGATGGACAGGGAGGCCTGGCACGTTGCAGTCCATGGGGTTGCAAAGAGTGGGACACGACTGAGCAACTGAACTGATAGAATGGTAGTTGCCAGAGTCTGGTGAAAATCGCTCAGTCGTGTCCGACTCTTTGCGACCCCATGAACTATACAGTCCATGGAATCTCCAGGCCAGAATACTGGAGCGGGTAGCCTTTCCCTTCTCCAGGGAATCTTCCCAACCCAGGGATCGAACCCAGGTCTCCAGCATTGCAGGCAGATTCTTTACCAACTGAGCTATCAGGGAAGCCGGCCAGAGTTTGGGGTGAGGGGCAAATGGAAAGGTACTGTTAAATGTGTACAAAGTTTCAATTTTGCAAGAGGAGAAAGGTTCCAGAGATGGATAATGGCAATGGTTGCACAACAATGTGAATATTGTTAAGGCCACACTGGACTGTGCACTTCAATATCGTTAAAATGGTCAATTTTACACTCCACATGTTTTACCACAATTTTTAAAAGTAAAAATATTCAGTCTACCCTCAAAGGATGAAGGGTTTCCATCACTTGCTAGTCACAAGGATGTGCAGAAGATGTGGGAAGAAATTCTCAAAGAAAAGCTGGAATGGCACTTGCATGATGGCAACAGGGGCTGGAATTATGAGACCAGACATTTACATTGTCTAAGTCACTGGGTCTGCGGTACTCTATCACAGCGGCCCTAGGAAACTAGCACATCGGGCAGCCAACTCGCACTGTGTGCTATGGGCTATTTAGAGTAGCCTGTCGACAAGTATCTTGAGGTCAAATCTGGATTTGCAGGGAAGAGGGCTTCCACCAAACGGTGATGTTTACTACAGGTGGGAAATGAAAACAGACTGGGAAACAGGCACACCAGGTTTCTACCATCTCTGCAAGGCAACAGTGTTGACATTTGTATGTCATAAAGAATTTTTAAATTTTTTTTCCCAAATTTATTCAGTAAGAAACAAATAAATCAGAAAAATTGGCTTCCTAATGTCTGGGGGTTCCCAACGGCCAAACACCATCAGGAAATTCAGTGGCAGTCTCTGTTTGGGAGTCTCAAAGAAACACAACAAACACAGAGGGATGCTTCAAGGAAAGGAAGACGGGATGCTCAAGAAGTGAGTCTGCTCTGACAGCTGTGGCCAACACTTCCAAAACTATGTTGAATAGTAGTGGTGAGAGTGGGCACCCTTGTCTTGTTCCTGACTTTAAGGGAAATGCTTTCAATTTTTCACCACTGAGGATAATATTTGCTGTGGGTTTGTCATATATAGCTTTTATTATGTTGAGGTATGTTCCTTCTATGCCTGCTTTCTGGAGACTTTTTATCATAAATGGATGGTGAATTTTGTCAAAGGCTTTTTCTGCATCTATTAAGATAATCATATGGTTTTTATCTTTCAATTTGTTAATGCGGTGTATTACATTGATTGATTTGCAGATATTAAAGAATTTCTTGCATTCCTGGGATAAAGCCCACTTGGTCATGATATATGATCTTTTTAATACGTTGTTGGAATCTATCTGCTAGAATTTTGTTAAGGATTTTTGCATCTATGTTCATCAGTGATATTGGCCTGTAATTTTCTTTTTTTGTGGCATCTTTGTCTGGTTTCGGTATTAGGGTGATGGTGGCCTCATAGAATGAGTTTGGAAGTTTGCCTTCTTCTGCAATTTTCTGGAAGAGGGTAATAAAAGGAATCCAGATAGGAAAAGAAGAAGTAAAACTCTCACTGTTTGCAGATGACATGATCCTCTACATAGAAAACCCTAAAGACTCTACAAGAAAAAAAAAAAAAAAAGACTCTGCCAGAAAATTATTAGAGCTAATCAATGAATATAGTAAAGTTGCAGGATATAAAATTAACACACAGAAATCCCTTGCATTCCTATACACTAACAATGAGAAAACAGAAAGAGAAATTAAGGAAACAATACCATTCACCATTGCAACAAAAAGAATAAAATACTTAGGAGTATATCTACCTAAAGAAACAAAGACCTATATATAGAAAACTATAAAACACTGATGAAAGAAATCAAAGAGGACACAAATAGATGGAGAAATATACCGAGTTCATGGATTGGAGGAATCAATATTGTGAAAATGACTATACTACCCAAAGCAATCTATAGATTCAATGCAATCCCTATCAAGCTACCAATGGTATTTTTCACAGAACTAGAACAAATAATTTCACAATTTGTATGGAAATACAAAAAAACCTCGAATAGCGAAAGTAATCTTGAGAAAGAAGAATGGAACTGGAGGAATCAACCTGCCTGACTTCAGACTCTACTACAAAGCCATAGTCATCAAGACAGTACAGTACTGGCACAAAGAAATACAGATCAATGGGACAGAATAGAAAGCCCAGAGATAAACCCACGTACCTATGGACACCTTATCTTCGACAAAGGAGGCAAGGATATACAATGGAAAAAAGACAACCTCTTCAACAAGTGGTGCTGGGAAAACTGGTTAACCACTTGTAAAAGAATGAAACTAGAACACTTTCTAACATACACAAAAATAAACTCAAAATGGATTAAAGATCTAAATGTAAGACCAGAAACTATAAAACTCCCAGAGGAAAACATAGGCAAAACACTCTCCGACATAAATCACAGCAGGATCCTCTATGACCCACCTCCCAGAATATTGGAGATAAAAGCAAAAATAAACAAATGGAACCTAATGAAACTTAAAAGCTTTTGCACAACAAAGGAAACTATAAGCAAGGTGAAAAGACAGCCCTCAGATTGGGAGAAAATAATAGCAAACGAAGCAAAAGACAAAGGATTAATCTCAAAAATATACAAGCAACTCCTGCAGCTCAATTCCAGAAAAATAAATGACCCAATCAAAAAAAGGGCCAAAGAACTAAACAGACATTTCTCCAAAGAAGACATACAGATGGCTGACAAACACATGAAAAGATGCTCAACATCACTCATTATCAGAGAAATGCAAATCAAAACCTCAATGAGGTACCATTACACGCCAGTCAGGATGGCTGCTATCCAAAAGTCTACAAGCAATAAATGCTGGAGAGGGTGTGGAGAAAAGGGAACCCTCTTACACTGTTGGTGGGAATGCAAACTAGTATAGCTGCTATGGAGAACAGTGTGGAGATTTCTTAAAAAACTGGAAATAGAACTGCCACATGACCCAGCAATCCCACTCCTGGGCATACACACCGAGAAAACCAGATGTGAAAGAGACACGTGTACCCCAATGTTTATCCCAGCACTGTTTACAATTGCCAGGACATGGAAGCAACCTAGATGTCCATCAGCAGACGAATGGATAAGGAAGCTATGGTACATATACACAATGGAATATTACTCAGCCATTAAAAAGAATTCATTTGAATCAGTTCTAATGAGATGGATGAAACTGGAGCCCATTAAACAGAGTGAAGTAAGCCAGAAAGATAAACACCAATACAGTATACTGACACATATATATGGAATTTAAAAAGATGGTAACGATAACCCTATATGCAAAACAGAAAAAGAGACACAGATGTACAGAACAGACTTTGGGACTCTGTGGGAGAAGGCGAGGGTGGGATGTTCTGAGAGAACAGCATTGAAACAAGTATACTATCAAGGGTGAAACAGATCACCAGCCCAGGTTGGATGCATGAGACAAGTGCTCAGGGCTGGTGCACTGGGAAGACCCAGAGGGATGGGATGGGGAGGGAGGCGGGAGGGGGGATTGGGATGGGGAACACATGTAAATCCATGGCTGATTCACGTCAATGTATGGCAAAAACCACTACAATATTGTAAAGTAATTATCCTCCAACTAATAAAAATTAATGAAAAAATAAAATAGATTGCAGAAAAAAAAAGACTGTTCCCTGGCCAATAACAACTATAAGACATTATCAATTATAAGACATCTTATAATAATGTCAAAATATAAAGAATGTACATTTTAAAATCAATGAAAAAAAAAAAAAAAGAAGTGAGTCTTCTGCTCAAAGGCTTGGTCGAGTCACTCCTATTTCATTCAGATGGGATGCAACCGAATGGACAGACGGAGCTGCACTTACATTTCTGTGAAATCCTGCTTGTTCTATCACAGTCACTGCTAGAGGATGCTTCGTTATCAATAAGTGCAACAGATGGAGGCTGAAATGAGTAAAGATATTTGGTCAGATTTAAGATATTAAGTCATAAACCAAAACATTATCAAGAGATGAGAAGGAGAACGGAAATCATGTCCTGTGTCATTAGAGTACCACGAGCTAGGAAAAGAAAATGTTAGCAGGTAAGATGCTTGAAAGAGGAGGAAAGATTGCCCATTTTAGAAAAATAGATAAGGCCAAGCTACAGTGTTCCCCATTCATGAATCTTTGATTTCAATGCTGTGAGCCAGATACAGCCTTTAGACCCCGGAGGCAAAGGTGTGAGCCTTGCCCCCAAAAGTGAAGTCTCTCAGTCGTGTCCGACTCTTTGTGACCCCCTGGACTGTAGCCTACCAGGCTCCTCTGTCCATGGGATTTTCCCAGGCAAGAATATTGGAGTGGGTTGCCATTTCCTTCTCCAAGAAGGTCATCAAATGGAAGGTGGTACAGGTGGTCACAAGCTTCCTGGTGACGATGATAAAGAATTTGCCTACAGTGCAGGAGACGAAGGTTCAGTCCCTGGAGAAGGAACTGGCAACCCACTCCAGTGTTCTTGCCTGGAGAAATTCATGGACAGAGGACCCTGTTGGGCTATAGTCCACGGGATCGCACAGGGTTGGACACGACTAAAGCGACTAAGACACATACAGATGATCACAGACCTTATGCTTCTGTAGCTCTCAGACATAGGGACTCTGATGTGAACAAGTTTATACAAGAAAATAAACTGAGCCCAGAGGATCTGGGCCACCAGCCAGATGATGAGGCTCCTGAAAAAACTGGTCCAAAATTAGTTCACAAAATAGATGAAGAGAACCATTAATATTTTCTCTTCACAGTAATTCCCTGTTGAAGAGGCCTGATTTTTTTTTTTTTAAATGGGGGAAATCAACAGGTCTCTTTATGAGAGTAAAGGCATATTGACGACACACTACTCAGGTAACACTTCTGGTCTAAGATATTACTCCAAATACTAAGTTTTTGCTAAGTATTGCTCCAAATATTAAGTGTAACATCACTCAGAAATTGCAGATTTGCTTCTCGATTCAACCTAGCTGCCTAAGTTTAATAAGGAGCCCTATGCACAGCGGTTGATTCTAAATTTCCGTTGTGTTTGAAATTATTTCTCTTTATATAAATTAGCAAGATGAATCATATTATGTTACATACCAAATAATAGTACCTTTAAGGTACAGTCCTTTTCACCAGGAGACTTAAAAACGAATGAAGTAATTAAAACTCAGAAAACAGAAGAGTGATCCACTCGCCTCCCACTTTCAGTCCTTTTCAGCGGCCAAAACATCTACATTAATATCTTACTCTGATAAGCTCCCCAACGGGAAATATATATATATATATATGAACATGAGAAACCCTGGAAAGACTCAAAGTTGAAAGAGAAGAGAGAAGAGAAGTCGCTGCTTTCTATTAGAGAGGAAAAGAGATGTGCAGAGAAGGGCAGTGTCCACGAAGGAGTTGTAGGAGGGAGACAGCTCAGCTGCTAAGCGGCCTACACACCGACGGATGCCCCTGGGGGCGCCCCACCTCCGCGGCGCCGGGGCTGCGGGCCATGCCTCGCGCCCTCACGCGGGCGCGGCCGCTCATGTCCCCGCGGAGCCCAGAGGCCGCCAAGTCTCACTGAGGGCGCTTCTTCACCAGCACCCGGGCCGCATAGAGCCAACAGGGGCGGAGGAGGTGGATCTCCGCAGAATCGAGGCCCGGCTCCCGCGTGGGTGGAGACGGGCGCGCAGCCCGCCGTCTTCCCGCGGCGGGGGCGGGGCCAGCGCCTGGGCCGGAGGGGGTTGGGAGGCTGCCTCCAGACTTTTCTTTGCATCCGCACCCCCTCAAATGTATCCAGCTTTCTAGTTTTTGCCCATCAGAGGTGTATATAAGGTTGCATCACACTTTTTTGTCTGTGTTATCTGCTCACTTCTGCTCCTGGCTTCTGGATGTTTTAGAATATGTCATGTCAGTGTTGTTTCTGAGAAATATCTGATTCATCTACTGGGGCATTGGGAGGATTCATTTAAAATTAAATTAATATAAAAATGTGCAGGAATGCTTTAAAAAAATGGTAGCCGTATCTTCATCTGTGTGATAGATGTGAGGGTTTTTCTGTTATTGTTCTGTGAATTGCCTGTTTATATTCTTGGCTGTTTTAAACTGTACTTCTCGTGTTTTTCTTGTCATTTGAAAGAATTTTTTTTCATAACATAGCAAATACCTACTCTTGATTTATCACTTGTTAATTTTAACTATGAAGTTCTTTATCTAATCAAGTCTTACTTTCGATGTAGTCAAATCTATTTTATTGTTTGTGCTTTTGAGATTTTCTTGAAAGAAAATTTTCCCTGCCCTGAATTTACAAGGACTTCATAGGACATTGTGTTTCCCTGGTAGCTCAGATGGTGAGGGATCTGCCTGCAATGCAGGAGACCTGGGTTTGATCCCTGGATTGGGAATATACCCTGGAGAAGGGAATGGCAACCCACTCCACTATTCTTGCCTGGAAAATTCCATGGACAGTCCATGGGGTCACAAAGAGTCAGACATGACTGAGGGACTAACAGTTTCATTTCTTTCGATTTCATATGACATTTATTAATTTTATGTTTTCTATTCACATAAGCTACCTTGTATCCTTTAAGAGTTTATTCATATATATACATATAAATATATATTTATATGATATGTATGATGTGAGGTAGGGATCTAACTTTATATCACTTTGGTAAGCTGTTTACTCTTAACATCATCTATTAAACTTACAATGGTTTCTGGAGGCACTGTCAAGAAATAGCAAATTCCCATATGTATCTGGATCTGATTTTGTGTCTTCCGTTTCTATTGTACTTATTTATATCTGCTCAGAATCAATACTTTATCCCTTTAAAAGAATTTTTAATGACTTTAGCATTTACTTATTTTTATTTTTTGGCCACACTGCATGGCATGTGGGATCTTAGTACCCCAAGGAGGGGTCGACCTGCAGCCCCTGCAGTGGAAGCACAGAATCTTAACCACCGGACCGCCAGGGAAGTCGCAGTACTTTACCTCTTTTAATTGTTTCTTTGTATTACTCCTAAAATCTGGTGGGGAAAGTCTTTATTCTTTGATTTTTTGATTGATTTATTTTTTGCAAACTGTATTCTTCCATATAAGTTTTTAAAATAAGTTTGTCAGGCTTCTTGACAAAAAATTTCCTGATTAATTTCCAACAGGCACTGTATGGAATATAGAAATTAGTTTCAGAAGAACTGTCACTCTTGCAGTTTTATTTCTTCATTTATTCAAGTATCTCTTTATATCCTTTAATAAAATTTAACTTTTTCACAAAAGCCTTGTATATTATTTATAGAAACATAGTCTTATTAGTAGTTTGAAGCTTCTCTTTTTTTATTATGTTTTCTATTTGGTTATTATTAATGTAGATACAGGATATTGATTTTTGTAAGTTGGTATCAGATTTGCTGAACTCCTTAGTTCATATAGCTTGTCCTTTGATTTCACTAAGTTTGCATTTAGATGATCATGTCATATACAAATAATAGTAATTTTGTCTCATCCCTTCTTATTCTTCTTTTACTTGTCTTATCACGTTGATCAAGTTTTCCTGAATAGTATTGAAAGTGACTGTGATAGCTGATATTGTTTTCTTCCTGACTTTAAGGAGACTATCTCTGAAATGTTTCCATTCTGAGTCTGCCATAAATATCAGGTTTATAGTCTTTCATATTTTAAGGAAACTCCTCTTCTAACCCTAATTTTCAAAGATTACTTTAATCATGAATATGTATAGAACTTTAGTAAATATATCTATGGATGTATTGAAAACTTGTGCAGAGGTTATAGACTGCTTATTGTATAGGCTGTTTATTGAAGTTATTTATTTATATATTTCACATCAGAATATTCTTTTATTCAGTTGTCTTGGGAAACCATTAGCCCTAAGGGCTGGCAGTGCAAGAGGTATAGTAGCCTTGGACAGAGATGACCAGTCTGGACTTGGCTCAGTGAAGCCACGGTAATAAATATGTTTCTTTGAAAATGAATGAGTCTGAAAGTTGTGAATGATCATAAAATGCATATTAAAAAGTAGGGCAGGTGAGAACAGAATCTGGGCAAGGAATCTACTTCTGAAAAATCTGAGCTTTGTTTGTGAATATAAAAATAATCTTTACGTCATGTTTTCCAAATTGATCGCCTCAGATGAATTTGACTTATATTGATGTGAGAACACTAACAGTGATGAGAAGCACTGAGAACACCACAGACAACGTCAGTCAAATCCTTTCAATTTTCCAAATACTGACTCATTATGAAATCAGAAATATTGATTATTTCCAATCATTATCTGCATTTTCACCTCTATGCTATAATTATTGTAATAACTGACATACAAATTCACACTGTGACCTCCACATATGATTTTTAAAGGCACTTGTGTATTCCCTGTATTAGGGAATTCACAGCATGGTTACAAGCACACACGGGCTTTAGAGTCCTAAAGATTAGGATTTATATCTTAACTCCATCAACCCACTAGCTTTCTGTCTCAAGAAAATGCACTTAATCTCATTTAGCCTCAGTTTCTTCAACCGTAAAATGGAGATAAAGGTAGGCCAGGATTTCTCAACCTTGGCACTATTCACATTTTGGCCCAGATAACGCATTATTTGGGGGGGAGGGGGATCTGTCCTCTATATTATAGGATGTTTAGCAGTAATCTTGGCCTCTACTCACTAGACACCAGTAACTCTTGTCATTGTGAGAACCAAAAACATCCATAGATTTTGACAAATGTCTTTTGCAAGGTAAATTGCCCTAGATAAAGAACCACTGAGGGACTTCCCTGGTGGTCCAGTGGTTATGAGTCAACTTGCCAATGCAAGGGACATGGATTTGATTCCTAGTCCAGGAAGATCCCATATGCCACGGGGGGACTTAGCCCGTGTGCCACAACTACTGGGCCGCCTCTCTAGAGCTGATGCTCTGGAACAAGAGAAGCCACTGCAGTAAGAATTCCGAGCCCTGCAACTAGTGAGTAGTGCCCACCTATCACAACTAGAGAAAAGCCCACACACAACAATGAAGACCCAGAGCAATCAAAAAATAAAAAATAAAAAAGACTTTGCCTTCCAGTGCATAGGGTGTGAGTTCAATCCCTGGTCAGAGAGCTAAGATCTCACATACCTCACAGCTGAAAAATGAAAACCTAAAACAGAAGCACTACTGTAAAAAATTCAGTAAAGACTTTGAAAATGGTCCACATTAAAAAAAAAAAAAAACAAACACGAAGACCCACCAAGATATGGCTACCTCTCAAGGTTGTTTTGACTGTTTTGAGGATTAAATGAAATAATAATAATGACACAGTGTAGTGTGTGGCATGTAATAAAAACTGAAGTTCCAGTACTTTGGCCACCAGATGCAGCATCAACTCATTGGAAAAGACCCTGATGCCGGGAAAGATTGAAGGCAGGAGGAGAAGGGGACGACAGAGGATGAGATGGTTGGATGGTATCCCTGACTCAATGGACATGAGTTTGAGCAAGCTCTGGGAGATGGTAAAGGACAGGGAAGTCTGGCGTGCTGCAGTCCACGGAGTCACAAAGAGTCGGACACGACTGAACAACTGAACAACAATAACAAATTGTATAATTAGTTATTATTGATATCAGAGGGTAGGTTCTTGTCTCATGGCATAAAGAATTCAAAAATAAGAGAAGGAGGTCAAGAAAGCAAAATGAGGGTTTATATAGGTGATATGCTCTTAGGGGAAAGCAGGCAGACTCAGGTGAACAGCTGTCCTGAGTTTCTTCGGCAGGTTGGTTATGTGGAATGTAGAAATGAAAAGGTAAAATATTCACTGGGGAGGGAAGGTTTTGGGAGTCATATTCCCTGATTTTCATACCAGCTCCACCTTCTTGAGAGGTGGAGGAATTTTTGTTCTTATTTAGTCTTGGTTGGAATTGTCACGGTGTAGGAACCTGATGGGTACTTCTTACCTTCAAGGCTAATTCCATTGTAATGAGAATACAATGAACAAAAGGTTACTTTTGGAAGCTGGAGATTCCCACCTTTCTTTGCCTCCAGGATATTTATTGACCCAAAATATGTCTAGAGATTCCAGCTCTTCTTTGTCCGCCCAAGGATCCCCATTGACCTCCATTGTTTGCAAGGCATGTGGGTTCTTGCCATTTGGCCCATGTCCCCTTTCTCTGCTCATGTCTAGCTAACTGCCTTCTTTGACATTATTATCATAAGAATGTGTGATGAACACATTTTACAAAAGTTTACTTAGTATAATTTTTGTCATGTTTCATATTTGTGTCAAGCCCATTCATGTGCACATACTGGCTCATAATGTTCCTAGTGCTGGACAACTCTTCACATTGTCCTCTGCCCACCTTTTACCTCCAGCCCTTGCTGTGGTGATCAGCTGCACACAGTGTAACCTCGGCTGCACCATACCTCTCTCTCTCCAGCTTCCATCCTGGGGCTTCTCTGCTACTGCAGGATACCCGTAGGAACTCACTCAGCCATTCCAATAGAGGAGCAAACCTGGAAGTGTGAAGAAGTTCACATCTTACACTAAACTTGGCCAGTGTGTCATGGGAAATGCTGGATAAATACTCCCTTCTCCACCCATTGGGCAGACTGCTTTGTGGTGCACTCTATGGCTTCACAGAGGGTCCGAGTGGGATCAAGTATCAAATGTCACAGTGGTGCTCACCTGGTAATGCACTCTTGTGTGGACTTCATCGTCCCTGTTTCACTCTTCCTTCTCCCTCTCTATTGCGTCTTGCAATCACTTCCCAAAAACAGACTACTTGCATGCAAACCTTATCTCAGGTTCTATTTTGGAGGGAACCTAGTATCAGTTGAAACAAAAAAAAAAGTGCAATCTAACAGGGGTACAATCTAAAGGTACAATCTAAAGGAGAATTTGTTTTATGTAGTGGTCTTTCTGCGGACTTCAGGCCTGGGAGGCAGTCCCTCAGCAGGGACTGCTCCTAAGAGATGTATCAAGAGTCTGTTCAGTTCAGTTCAGTTCAGTTGCTCAGTCATCTCTGACTCTTCGTGACCCCATGGACTGCAGCACGCCAGGCTTCCTTGTCCATCACCAACTCCCAGAGCTTGCTTAAACTCATGGCCACTGAGTCAGTGATGCCATCCAACCATCTCATCCTCTGTCATCCCCTTCTCCTTCTCCTTCAATCTTTCCCAGCATCAGGGTCTTTTCAAATGAGTCAGTTCTTCACATCAGGTGGCCAAACCTTTAGCATCAGTACTTCCAATGAATACTCAGGACTGATTTCCTTTAAGATTGACGGATTTGATCTTTTTGCAGTCCAAGGGACTCAATAGTCTTCTCTAATACCACAGTTCAAAAGCATCAATTCTTTGGCGCTCAGCTTTCTTTATGGTCCAACTCTCACATCCAGATATGATTACTGGAAAAACCATAGCTTTGACTAGATGTACCTTTGTTGGCAACTTCAGCTTCTTCAGCATTACTGGTTGGGGCATAGGCTTGGATTACCATGATATTGAATGGTTTGCCTTGGAAACCAACAGAGATCATTCTGTCGTTTTTGAGATTGCATCCAAGTACTGCATTTCGGACTCTTTTGTTCACCATGATGGCTACTCCATTTCTTCTAAGGGATTCCTGCCCACAGTAGTAGATATAATGGTCATCTGAGTTAAACTCATCCATTCCAGTCCATTTTAGTTCGCTGATTCCTAGAATGTCGACATTCACTCTTGCCATCTCCTGTTTGACCACTTCCAATTTGCCTTGATTCATGGACCTAACATTCCAGGTTCCTATGCAATATTGCTCCTTACAGCATTGGACCTTGCTTCTGTCATCAGTCATATCCACAACTGGGTATTGTTTTTGCTTTGGCTCCATCCCTTCATCCTTTCTGGAGTTATTTCTCCACTGATCTCCAGTAGCATATTGGGCACCTACTGACCTGGGGAATTCCTCTTTCAGTATCCTATCATTTTGCCTTTCATACTATTCATGGGATTCTCAAGGCAAGAATACTGAAGTGGTTTGCCATTCCCTTCTCCCTGCTTATTTAACTTATATGCAGAGTACATCATGAGACACGCCGGGCTGGAAGAAGTACAAGCTGGAATCAAGATTGCCGGGAGAAATATCAATAACCTCAGATAGGCAGATGACACCACCCTTATGGCAGAAAGTGAAGAGGAACTAAAAAGCCTCTTGATGAAAGTGAAAGAGGAGAGTGAAAAAGTTGGCTTAAAGCTCAACATTCAGAAAACTAAGATCATGGCATCTGGTCCCATCACTTCATGGGAAATAGATGGAGCACAGTGAAAACAGTGGCTGACTTTATTTTGGGGGGCTCCAAAATCACTGCAGATGGTGATTGCAGCCGTGAAATTAAAAGATACTTACTCCTTGGAAGGAAAGTTATGACCAACCTAGATAGCATATTAAAAAGCAGAAACATTACTTTGCCAACAAAGGTCCGTCTAGTCAAGGCTATGGTTTTTCCAGTGGTCGTGTATGGATGTGAGAGTTGGACTGTGAAGAAAGCTGAGTGCCGAAGAATTGATGCTTTTGAACTGTGGTGTTGGAGAAGACTCTTGAGAGTCCCTTGGACTGCAAAGAGATCCAACCAGTCCATCCTGAAGGAGATCAGTCCTGGGTGTTCATTGGAAGGACTGATGCTGAAGCTGAAACTCCAATACTTTGGCCACCTCATGCGAAGAGTTGACTCATTAGAAAAGACCCTGATGCTGGGAGGGATTGGGGGCAGGAGGAGAAGGGGACGACAGAGGATGAGATGGCTGGATGGCATCACTGACTCAATGGACATGAGTTTAAGTGAACTCCGGGAGTTGGTGATGGACAGGGAGGCCTGGCATGCTGCGACTCATGGGGTCACAAAGAGTCGGACACGACTGAGCGACTGAACTGAACTGAATTGAACCGTTGTTGGCAAAGTAATGTCTCTGCTTTTTAATGTACTGTCATGTTGTTCATCACTTTTCTCCCAAGGAGCAAATGTCTTTTAATTTCATGGCTGCAGTCACCATCTGCAGTGATTTTGGAGCACAGAACAGTAAAGTCTCTCACTGTTTCCATTGTTTCCCCATCTAGTTGCCATGAAGTGATGGGACAAGATCCCATGATCTTAGTCTTTTGAATGTTGAGTTTTAAGGCAGTTTTTTCACTCTCCCCTTTCACTTTCATCAAGAATCTCTTCAATTCCACTTTGCTTTCTACCTTAAGGGTGGTGTCATCCACATATCTGAGGTTATATTTCTCCCAGCAGTCTTGATTCCAGCTGTGCTTCATCTGGCCCAGCGTTTCACATGATGTACTCTGCATACAAGTTAAATAAGCAGGTTGACTATATACAGGCTTGACGTACTCCTTTCCCAATTTGGAACCAGTCTGTTGTTTCATGTCTATTTCTAACTTCTGCTTCTTAACCTGCATACAGATTTCTCAGGAGACAGGTAAGGTGGTCTGGCAGTCTCCTCTCTTGAAGAATTTTCCAGTTTGTTGTGATCCACATAGACAAAGGCGTTGGCATAGTCAATAAAGCAGAAATAGATGTTTTTCTGGAACTCTCTTGCTTTATCTGTGAGCTTTTTCAAGAGCCTGGGTTCATTGAAACTATTCCTTTGATATGCACCGCAAATATTTAGGGCCACTATCCTGTTTTTTTGGGCCTCACTGGTGGCTCAAACAGTAAAGAATCCACCTGGGATGCAGGACACCCAGATTCCATCCCTAGGTTGGGAATATCCCCTGGAGAAGGGAATGGCTACACACCCCAGTATCCTTGACTGGAAAAATCCCTTGGACAGAGGAGCCTGGCAGACTCCACCAGATTGCAAAGAGTTGGACACGACTGAGCAAGGAACACACATAGTGACTTCATGACTGTAACAGTCTTTGTTTACTGATATATCAGGCAGCATTTTTCTTTCTTTCTCTTTTTTTAGGCAACATTTTTTCATTCAAACTAGGCTAGCCTCGTTCAGAAAGCAAATGTAGTATTTACTCATTTAAAACATGTTTCACACACACCCTGGACACAAACACTGGTATCTGAATTTTATCCTGCAGATCAGCTGTAAAGTTTTTCAGTTATTTTTCAGTTTTTCAGTTATTCATTCCAGTGGTTGTAGCTTAAATTTTTGAAATGATTTTTATTAGGAAAACCCTGCAAACAATGACAACCTACTAGTGCAGGCACATGGTTGAATACCTGTGAAATTAGTGTATTAGTGGTGTTGTCATCTTTGGACCTTATTTTAACACTTTAAAATTAACACTGGATTAATTTTAAACAGTTTCATTTTTTAACTTTTTATTTTTAAATGTATTACATTTACAGAAAAGTTGCAAGACTAGCCCAAAGAACATTTCACAAGATTCACCAGTTAACATTCTGACATACTTGTTTTATTCTTTTCTCTTCATGTTGAAGCTAAATCTGGCCTCCGTGTTCCAAGGTCAAATTAAATCTTGAAGGCAGAGTTTTGGGTGAAGTTCAAAACTGAAAGAATAGCTTTAGTGCTTGGCCAGGCAAAGGGGGCTACAGTGAGCTAATGCCCTCAAAATTGTGAGTCTCCCCAACTTGGAGGGGATAGTGAGAAGTTTCACAGTAAAGATTCAAAAAGAGAGCATGATCAGGTGGTGGACATTCTTCTGATTGATTGGTGGTGAGCTGAGTGGGAATCAGCATCATTAACCTTCTGATTCCAACCAGTCTGGGGTCTACGGCATACCGTCCCTCAGCCATTAACTTTTCCCACCTAGTAGGGGTTTCAGTATTTGCAAGACGGCTCAGAAGATCTTGTTGTGTGAGTCCCTTGATGGGGAACAAGGACCTTGTCCCAAGGCTGCAATACTGTTTCTCTTGACTTTGTTTTTCCTTTGTCTCTCATCCCCTCTTCTTCCCTAATTTACAACTGCTTCTGTCTACCCACTGGAACTCAGGAAAGGTCATGCTGAATGAAGACTACTTCCTGTAATCAAAGAAATGGGGGAACACAGAAAAGCTTTGTGCCCAGGAGCCCCAAAGGGCCCTGCTCATTATCAGTGTGTGTGTGTGTTGCTGACCCATTTACAAAGTAGTTGTAGACATTATACCCTTTGACCCCCTCATATTTTAGTGTGCATTTGTTAAGAATAACAATATCTTCCAATTTTCTTGTATAACCACCAATCCAATCCCAAAATGTAACATGGATAAAATACTGTTGTCCAAGTATCATCAATACTTAATTTAGACAATATTCCCCAAATGTCCTTTAAAACTTTATTTTTTTTTTTGCTTCTCCAGAGCCTCAGTTTTTTCCTTTTATTGTCATTTTTTAACCAGCCCGTGTGGCATGTGGGATCTTAGTTCCCCAACCAGGGATTGAACCCACCCTTGTCCCTTGTGTTGGAAACATGGAGTCTTAACCACTGGACCACCAGGGAAGTCCCTGTCGCAGTCTTTTATTTGTGATGTGAACTGCCTCTCTCTCTCCCTCTCTCAGCAAATTGTAAAAAATACACTACTGTCATTACTAAAATATCCAGAGAAAGAAAAATTCCCACTATGTGTGTTAACTGCTTAGCGACTGTGATGGGAATCTTTCCAAACCATTTCATCTGCCTTTTGGTCTGCAGTGAATGCTCTGCATTCAGTGAATTCCTTCTGGAGACATGAACTGACTAGCACTGAGTGTTCCATGCTGCAGAGGTATTTTTATCTCTGTGTGCCCGCTGGTGCTCCAGGAAGGATTTGAGGTTACTTATACATGTACAAGGTAAAAAAAAAAAGGAAAATGTTTACAGTAGAGAGCTCCTCTATTCCCTAGTTCCTACCCTAGTTCTCTAGCCATAGGCTTTGTAGACTTCCTGCACCTAAAGCCCGTTTTGGTTGAGAAAATCCGTCCAACAAAAAACTGCACCCCAGTGATTTCAGAGCACCATTTTGACTTTCCTTGGCTATAAGCACCTTCACCTTGGTGGGCTCCTTTTTCACTTAAAAGATATTTAAAATTATATCTTATAACTTAGGTGATATAAAGATGAATATATTAACATTATATAATAGAATATTTTCTTGGAACTCAAATTTTTCCTTTTCCAATTTAAAAGAAATGAAACATTTTCAAGCACTCCCCCCACCAAAGTATTATGGGCCCTAGAGTGTTAGGGATGGCCCCCGACTCCCATTTCCCACCAGAAGTTCACAGAAGGTGGGTGAGGGTGGATCCCAGGCCAAAGATTAATAGTCAAGGGCAGATGTGAGTCCTCCAGGTCCGATTTCCTTTACAGCAGTCCCCTCTGTGTGAGCTGTATGTCCACTTATTTTCTTTAATTATGGCAACTCTTTAGTTTTGTTGATTTTCTCTTTTGATTTCTGGCTTTTGATTTCATTGATTTCTGCTCTAATTTCTTCTGCTTCTTTTGTATATAATTTGCTATTTGTTTTCTAGTTTCCCAAGGAGGAAATTTAAGTGATTGATTTAAGATCTTTTTTCCTTTCTAATGTGTGTGTTCAATGCCATACATTTCTCTCCAGCACTGTTTTCACTGCATCCTACAAATTTTGATAAGTTATGTTTTCATTTTTATTTAGTTCAAAACATTTTTCAATTTCTCTTGAAATTTGTTCCTTTACCCATGTATTTAGAAGTGTGTTGTTTAATCTACATGTATTTGGAGATTTTCCAATTATCTTTCTGCTAATGATTTCTTCTTTATTCCCACTGTGGTTGGAGAGCAGACATGGTATGACTTCTATTGTTTTTAATGTGTTAAGTGCGTTTCATGGCCAAAAAAGTGGTCCATCTTGGTGAATGTTCCAAGTGAACTTGAGAAGAATGTGTATTTTTGTGTTATTGGATGAAGTAGTCTATAGATGTCAATTATGTCCAGTTGATTGATAATGCTGTTAAGTTCAGCTATAGCCTTATAATTTTCTCCCTACAGTCTGTCCATTTCTGAGAGATAGATGTTGAAGTCTCCCACCATGAAAATGGATTCATTTATTTCTCTTTGCAGTTCTATCAGTTTTTGCCTCATGTAATTTAATGGTCTGTTGTTAGGTGCACACATGTTAAGGATTGTTGTGTCTTCTTGTAGAACTGACCTTTTTATCATTATGTAATGTGCTCCTTTATTCCTGATAACTCTCCTTGCTTTGAAGTCTGCTCTGTCTGAAGGAAAATTCTATCCATTCCTGTATTCTGGCCTGGAAAATTCCATGGACAGTAGAGTCCATGGGGTCGCAAAGAGTCGGACATGACTGAGCGACTTTCACTTCACTTCACTTCACTGTCTGAAATTAACACAGTTACTCTTGCTTTTTGAAATTAATGTTAGCAAGGTACAATTTCCTCCAACCATTTAACATTTAATCTATATGTGTCTTTATATTTAAAGTGGGCTTCTTGAAGACAACATATAGATAGTTGGATCTCGTTTTTTAAAATCTTTTCAAAGTCTTTTTAATTGATGCATTTAGATAATTGATGTTCAAAGTAATTATTGGCAGAGTTGGATTAATATCCACCATATTATATCTACTGTTTTCTTTTTATTGCACTCATTCTTTGTTACTGTCTTTGTCTTCTACACTTTCTCTGGGGTGTTTTTTGTGGTTTTAACATATTTTTATTGAAATATATTTAACATGCAACACTGTGTATATTTAAGTCTTCCCAGATGGCTCAGTGGTAAAGAGCCCACCTGTCAATTCAGGAGATGAAAGAGATGTTGGTTCTATTCCTGGGTTTGGAAGACCCCTGGAGGAGGAAATAGCAATCCACTCCAGTATTCTTGCCTAGAAAATTCCATGGACAGAGGAGCCTGGCAGGCTACAGTCCATGGGGGTCTCAAAGAGTTGGACATGACTGAGCAACTAACGCTACTACTATTACACATACACCACATATTTTGTATCTATACACTCATTGATTGGCTAGTAGACTATTTCCAAATCTTAGCTATTGTGAATAATGTTGCAATAAACATAGGAATGCATATATATATTTGATATCTTGTTTGTTTTAAATTTCCTTTGTTTATATACCCAGAAATGGAATTGCTGAATTATGTGGTAGGTCTATTTTCAACTTTTTGAGGAACCTCAATATTGCTTTGCATAGTGGCTGAACCAATTTATGTTTCCACCAACAAAGTGCAAGCATTTCCTTTCCTCCATATCTTCACCAGCATCTGTTATCTCTTATCTTCTTGATGATAGCCATTTTAACAGATATGAAGTGATATCTCCTTGTGGTTTTGATTTGCATTTCTCTGATGATTTATGGTGCTGAGCATTTTTTTCATGTACCCGTTGATTATGTGGGTGTCTTGTTTGGAAAAATGTCCTCTGCCCGTTTTGAAATCAGATTGTTTGCTTTTTTTAATTATTGAATTGTATGAGTTTTTTTTTTTATCTATTTGGATGTTGACTCCTTATTGGAATATGCTTTGCAAAGAATCTCCCATGGATGCCTTTTAATTTTGTTAATTATTTCTTTTGCTATGCAAAATGTTTTAACTTGATGTAGTCCCATATTCTTTTGGACCAGTATCATAGTTTTTACTACTATGGCTTGATAATTTTGCTTGAAATCAGGAAGTGTAACACCTCTGGTTTTGTTTCATTCCACCAGAGTGCTTTGGTTATTCAAGGTCTTTTGTAGTTCCATACAAATTTTAGGATTGCTTTTTCTATCTCTCTGATAAATACCATTGGTACTTTGATGGGGATTGTGTTGAATCTATAGATGTGCTGCTAAGTCACCTCAGTTGTGTTCAACTCTTTGTGAGCCTCCGGACTGTAGCCCACAGGCTCTCCTGTCCATGAAATTCTTCAGGCAAGAATATTGGAATGGGGTGCCATTTCCTACTCCAGAATCTATAGATGGCTCTGAGAAATATGGACATTTTAACAGTTATAATTCCTCTGATCCATGAACACAGAATGTTTCCCATCTGTGGCTTCTTCAGTTTTTTTTTAGCAGTCTTATCAGTTCACTTTAGTCACTCAGTCATGTCCAACTCTTTGCGACCCCAAGGACTGCAGCACACAAGGCTTCCCTGTCCATCACCAAATCCTGGAGCTTGCTCAAGCTCATATCCATTGAGTCAGTGATGCCATCCAATCATCTCATCCTCTGTTGTCCCCTTCTCCTTCAATCTTTCTTAGCATCAGGTTCTTTAACAAGGAGTCAGTTCTTCGCATCAGGTGGCCAAAGTATAGGAGTTTCAACTTCAGTGTCAGTTCTTCCATGAATATTCAGGATTGATTTCCTTTAGGATTGACTGGTTGGATCTCCTTGCAGTCCAAGGGACTCTCAAGACTCTTCTCCAACACCACAGTTCAAAAACATCGGTTCTTTGGCATTCAGCTTTCTTTATAGTCCAATTCTCACATCCGTACATGAGTACTGGAAAAACTATAGCTTTGACTAGACAAAGCTTTGTCAGCAAAGTAATGTCTCTGCTTTTTAATATGCTGTCTAGGTTGGTCATAACTTTTTTTCAAAGAAGCAAGCATCTTTTAATTTCATGGCTGCAGTCACCATCTGCAGTGATTTTGGAGCCCAGAAAAATAAAGTCTCTCACTGTTTCCATTGTTTCCCCATCAATTTGCCGTGAAGTGGTGGGACCAGATGCCATAATCTTAGTTTTCTGAATGTTGAGTTTTAAGCCAACTTTTTCACTCTCCTCTTTCACTTTCATCAAGAGGCTCTTTACTTATTCTTTGCTTTCTACCATAAGGGTGATGTCATCTGCATCTGAGGTTATTGATATTTCTCCCGGCAACCTTGATTCCAGCTTGTGCTTCATCCAGCCTGGCATTTTGCATGATGTACTCTAAGCAGGGTGGCAATATACAGCCTTGATGTACTCTTTTTCCTATTTGGAGCCCATCTGTGTTTTCCATGTCCAGTTCTAACTGTTGCTTTCTGACCTGCATAGAGGTTTCTCAGGAGGCAGGTCAGGTGATCTTGTATTCCCATCTCTTTCAGAATTTTCCACGGTTTGTTGTGATCCACACAGTCAAAGTCTTTCACATAGTCAATAAAGCAGAAATATATGTTTTTCTGGAACTCTCTTGCTTTTTCGATGATCCAGTGGATGTTGGCAATTTGATCTCTGGTTCCTCTGCCTTTTCTAAATCCAGCTTGAACAGCTGGAAGTTCATGGTTCACATATTGTTGAAGCCTGGCTTGGAGAATTTTGAGCATTACTTTACTAGCGTGTGAGATGAGTGCAAATATGCAATAGTTTGAGCATTCTTTGGCATTGCCTTTCTTAGGGATTGGAATGAAAACTGACTTTTTCCAGTTCTGCTGGGTCATATGGTGGTTTTATTCCTAGTTTTTTAAGGAATCTCCATACTGTCTTCCATAGTGGCTATATCAATTTACATTCCCACCAACAGTGTAAGACCGTGTCCTTTTCTCCACAGCCTCTCCAGTGTTTATTGTTTGTAGACTTTTTGATGACGCCCATTCTGACCAGTGTGAGGTGACATCTCATTGTAGTTTTGATTTGCATTTCTCTAGTAATGAGTGATGTTGGACATCTTTTCATGTATTTGTTAGCCATCTGTATGTCTTCTTTGTAGAAATGTCTGGTTAGATCTTTTTCCCACTTTTTTCTTGGGTTGTTTGCTTTTCTGGTATTGAGTTGTATGAGCTGCTTGTATATTTTGGAAATTAATCCTTTATCAGTTGTTTCATTTGCTATTATTTTCTCCCATTCTGAGGATTGTCTTTTCACCTTGTTTATAGTTTCCTTTGCTGTACAAAAGCTTTTAAGTTTAACCAGGTCCCACTTATTTACTTTTGTTTTTATTTCCATTACTCTAGGAAGTGGGTCATACAGGATCTTGCTTTGATTTATGTCATCAAGTGTTCTGCCTATATTTTCCTCTAAAAGGTTTATAGTTTCTGGTCTTATATTTATGTCTTTAATCCATTTTGAATTTATCTTTGTGTATGGTGTTAGGAAGTGTTCTAATTTCATTCTTTTACATGTAGATGTCTCAGCACCGTGTATTGAAGAGTCTGTCTTTGCCCCATTGTATATTCTTGCCTCTTTTTTCAAAAATAAGGTACATGGGTGCATGGGTTTATTTCTGGGCTTTCTATCTTGTTCCATTGGTCTATATTTCTGGTTTTGCTTTTTTTTCCCCCAGTACCATGCTGTCTTGATGACTGTACCTTTGTAGTGTAATCTGAAGTCAGGGAAGTTGATTTCTCCAGCTCTATTCTTCTTTCTCAAGACTGCTTGGATGGACAGGGTCTATTCAGGGTCTTTTGTGTTTCCATATGAATTGTGAACTTTTTTGTTCTAATTCTGTGAAAAATGCCAATGGTAATTTAATAGGGATCACATTAAATCTGTAGATTGTGTTTGGTAGTGTGATCATTTTCACAATGTTGATTCTTTCTACCCAGGAACATGGACTATCTCTCCATCTATTTATATTGTTTCTGATTTTTTTCATTAGTGTCTTATAATTCTGTGTACAGTTCTTTTGTCTCCTTAGGTAGGTTTATTCCTAGATATTTAATTCTTTTTGTTGCAATGGTGAAAGGGAGTGGTGCCTTAATTTCTCTTTCTGAATTTTCATTGTTAGTATATAGAAATGCAAGTGATTTTGTATCCTGCAACTTCGCTAAGTATACTGATTAGCTCTAGTAATTTTCTGATACTATATTTAGGGTCTCTATGTACAGTATCATGTCACCTGCAAACACTGAGAGCTTTGCTGTTTGGCCTCTTCGGCCAGTCTTTCTCCATAGCTCTGCCCATTCAGGCACTTAGAAGGCTCTTTTGCCTGGGATTGTTCTCTGTTGTATGGTGTGTCAGGCACATAGAGGGGCCCCCCTGGCTGGGACCCTACTCTGTAGTTCAGTGCACCAGGCGTTTGGTGGGCCAGCCTCTCTGTTGTTCAGCTGCTGATGCTGGTATGTGGGAAGAGAGAGGCTATGGTGATGGCTTCACCCCCTACATGTGCCTCAGCAGTATCACCTTGCTTCCATGGCTGCCTGGCTTTCCTCCACTGGCTTTTCCCACCGTGATCTCCTCCCTCATGTCCCCTCGATCCGTCTCTCCACAGTCAACATCAGCCCTAGCCCTGGAATTGCTCCACAATCCCCAAACTCCAGCTCCTAGCCACTGCGCCTTCCAGGGGACCTGCGTCCCTGTCCAGGGTATGTATGGCTGCAGCAAGGACTGTCTGATTCTCATCCCAGTTAGGCTGCCGCAGATCAACTGTTTTACTCTCAGCCTTAAATGTTTCTCCTGTGACTCAGACAGTTGCCCCGATGTGGGGATCAGAACCCTGCTTCAGTTCCCCCACCCACTGAGGGTAGGTCCAGTCCTACTAACACTCCTGTTTTTCTCCCTTGTTCCTTTGTCCTACCGAGTTTTGTGTGGTTCTATACATTCTTTGCCACCCTCAGCTAGTGTTCTGCATGCACTTCTGTGTCTGAAGCTGTGTTCCTGATGTATCCATGGAGAGAGATATACTCCACATCCACCTACTCCTCCACTATCTTGTTCTCCCTTTCTCTCCTTGCTATTTTTTGGAACTGTGCATTCTGATGGGTATATCTTTCCTTTCCTCCTTTGCCTTTAGCTTCTCGTCTTTTCTCAGCTATTTGTAAGGTCTCTTCAGACAATCATTTTGCCTTTTCGTATTTCTTTTTCTTGGGAATGGTCTTGATCACTATCTCTTGTACACTGTCACAAACCTCCATTCCATAGGTCTTCAGGTACTGTGTCTCTCAGATCTAATCCATGGAGTCTATTTGTCACTTCCACTGTGTAATCCCAAAGGATTTGATTTAAATCATACCTGAATGATCTAGTGGTTTTCCCTAGTTTATGCCATTTAAGTCTGAATTTTGCAATAAAGAGTCATGATCTGAGCAACAGTCAGCTCCTGGTCTTGTTTTTGCTGACTGTATAGAGCTTCTCCATTCTTTGGCTGCAAAGAATATAATCAATCTGATTTCAGTATTGACCATCTGGTGATGTCCATGTGTAGAGTCTTCTCTTGTGCTGTTGGAAGAGGATGTTTGCTATGACCAGTGCATTCTCTTGGCAAAACTCTGCTAGCCTTCTCCCTGCTTCACTTTGTACTCCAAGGCCAAATTTGCCTGTTACTCCAGGTTTCTCTTGACTTCCTACTTTTGCATTCCAGTCCCCTATGAGGAAATGGACATCTTTTGGGGTTGTTAGTTTTAGAAGGTCATGTAGGTCTTCACAGAACCATTCAACTTCAGCTTCTTCAGCATTACTGGTTGGGGCATAGACTTGGATTACTCTGATACTGAATGGTTTGCCTTGGAATTTTGTTGTATACATCTTTCGCTTCCTTGGTTAAATTTATTTCTAAGTATTTTATTGTTTTTGACTGTAATTATAAATGGGATAGATTTTAACATTTCTTTTTCAATGTTTCATCATTTGTGTATGGAAATGCAACTGATTACTATCTGTTGATTTTGTATTCTCCACCTTTACAGAAATTGTTGATTAGTTCCAATAGTTTTTTGGTTGAGTCTTGGATATTTTCTCTATGAAAAATTATGTTGTCTGCAAATAGCAATAACATTACTTCTTCCTTTCTAATGTGGGTGTCTTTTATTTCTTTGTCTTGCCTACTAGCCCTAGTTAGGACTTTCAGTACTTTTCTGAGTAAGAGTGGTGAGAATGGGAATCCTTGTCTTATTCCTGTTCTTGGAGGAAAGGCTTTCAATTTTTCTTCATTGAACACAATGTCAGCTGTACATTTGTCATATATGACAGATATATCTTCATTATATTGATGCATGTTCCTTCTAGGAGAAGGGAATGGCAAACCACTCCAGTATTCTTGCCTGGAGAATTCCATGGATGGACAGAGGAGCCTAGCTGGCTAAGATCCACGTGGTTGCAAAGAGTCGAACACGACAGAGCTTCTAAGCACAGAACAGCATGTGTTCCTTCTATACACAATTTGTTAAGGTTTTTGTCATGAAAGGATATTATATTTTGTCCAATGCTTTTCTGTGTCTATTGAGATGTGATTTTTATCTTCCTTTTACTAACATGATGTGTTACTTAATCAATTTGCATATATTGAACCATTCCAGGGATAAATTCCTCTTGGTCATGACATATGACCTTTTAATATGTCTTGAATTTGGTTTGCTAATATTTTATTGAGAATTTTTGCATTCATATTGATCAGAGATATTGGTCTATAGATTTCTTTTCTTGTGGTTTCCTTATCTGGCTTTGGTATCAGGGTAGTGCTGACCTCAAAAAGTGTTTGGCAGTGTCCCTTTCTTCTCAATTTTATGGAAGACTTTGAGAAGGACTGATGTTAATTCTTCTTTAAATATTTGGTCAAATTTGCCAGGAAGCCCTCTGGTCCTGGTTTTCTGTGGTGGGACACAGTGATTATTGATTGAATCTGGTTATTAGATATTGTTATATTCAGATTCTCTTTTTTGTCCTGATTCAGTCTTGGTAGGTTGTGTATTTCTAGAACTTTACCCATTTCTTCTACGTTATACAATTTGTTGGCTAATATTTTCTATTAGTAGTCTTTTCTTTCTGTATTAGTATTTCTATTAGTAGTCTATGTATTTCTGTAGTGTTAATTTAATGTCTCTTCTTTCATTTCTAATTTTATTTGTATTTTCTCTCTCTTTTTCTTAGCCTAGCTAAAGGTTGGTCAATTTTGTTTATCTTTTTGAGAAACCAGCTCTTACTTTGTTGGTCCTATTATTTTTCTGTCCTCTAGTTCATTTATCTTTGCTCTGATATTTATCTTTTCCTTCTTCTGCTAAATTTGAGCTTAATTTGTTCTTTTTTTCTAGTTTCTTGAGATATAAAGTTAGGTTGTTTATTTGAGGTATTTCTAATTTCTTTTTTAATTTATTTGTTTTTAATTGGAGGATAATTTCTTTATAATATCGTGTTGGTTTCTGCCATACCTCATCATGAATCAGCCATAGGTATACATAGGTCCCCTCCCTCCTGAACCTCTCACTGCATCCCACCCCTCTAGGTTGTCACAGAGCACCAGGTTTGAGCTCCTTGCATCACTCCACAAATTCCCATTGGCTGTTTACTTTACATATGGCAAACAAGGTATATGTTTCAATGCTACTTTCTCAATTCCTCCCACCCTTTCCTTCCCCCGCTGTATTCACAAGTCTCTTTTCTATGTCTCTGTCTCCATGGCTGCCCTGCACATAGGTGCATCAGTACCATCTTTCTAGATCCCACATATACGCATTAATATATGATCATTTGTTTTTCTCTTTCTGACTTACTTTATTCTGTGTAATATGCTTTAGGTTCATCCACGTAATTAGAAATGAGTCAAATGTGTTCCTTTTTATGGGAATGCAAATGTGTGTTAAGTCACTTTAGTTGTGTCTGTGACTCTGCAGACTGTAACCCACCAGGCTCCTCTGTCCATGGGATTCTCCAGGCAAGCATACTGGAGTGGATTGCCGTGCCATCCTTTAAGCGGATCTTCTTGACCCAGGGATCAAACCTGCATCTCTTATGTCTCCTGCATTGGCAGGCGGATTCTTTACCAGTAGCATTACATGGGAAGTCCTTTATATGGCTGAGTAACATAAAATATAAAATGCTTCATAAATTTGAAAAGCATCCTGTGTTCACTGATTAGAAGACTTAATGTTAAGCTAAGATGGAAGTACCTCCCAAATTGATCAATAGATTGCATGCAATCCCTATCACAATTCAGCTGGCTTTTTGGGCAGAAATTGTAGACATTTTAAACCATTTTTTAAACATAAAAATTATATTTGATCCAAAGGAATGGACTCAAATGATGTCATTTGTAAAAAGTAAATTGCTTACAAATCTATAGTGTACCAGATACCATTTTAAATTCTGGAGATTAAGCAATGACTAGGACAAAATCTCTGCCTTTCTGGTGATTTATAGTCTAGTTATATAATTTTTAATGTATAGTTTTACTCTTTGTGGTTATAGAATCTATATATTTATGTTTAACGGAAAGCAAATATTTAGCATAATTTTTTTCCTTTTCATACTTCAAAAATTTTCAACATTTAGTTCTGAAATATATTTTCACATATGAAAAAATAATTTTTTACCAGTATCTTTTATCTTATATTCCATTCTTCAGTCTGTTTCTGAAGTTTTTGTTTGTTTGTTTATTTCATTGTGCCAACACTACAGCTCCCTGGCCCGCGCCCCCTGCAGTGTAAGTGTGGGGTCTTAACCACTGGACCAACAGGGAATTCTCTACAATGTTTTACTTTTAATGGGTTTATAATTTGCTTTAATATCTATCTATTAGGGAACTTTTTACTGTAATGAAATGGCTAAAATACCATTCTAATATAGTTACAATTTCCTAACTTTGACTTTTTTCCACCTATACCAGAATGTTGTGTACTTTCCTATGTTTTTATGTCACTCGCATCTTTTCATTTCAAACTGAAGAACTCCCTTCAGCAGGTCTGGTGGTGGTGAGCTCCCTCAGCCTTTGTTTGTCTTATAAAAGCCTTTATTTCTTCTTCATGCATAAAGGATAACTATGCCAGATACAGTATTCTTAGCTGGCAACTTTTCTCTTTTGACACTTGGAATATGTTATTCCACTCTCTCCTGGCCTCATCAGACTTTCTTCTGAGAAATTCACTGAGACTGTAATGTGATCCTTTGCAGGTAATTTTCTTTATCACTACTTATTGACAATTTCATTATAATGCATCTTGGAAAAGGTCTTTTTGCATTGAGAAAACAGGTGTTTTATTTACTTTACGGATGTCCAATTCTTTCCCCAGGTTTGGAAATTTCTCGTCTTTAAATAAACTTTCTGGGTCCTTCTCCCTTTCTTGTTCTAGCACACCATCTATACTTTTATCTATATTTCCAATCAAATTTGATAAATCTTGTAGAGTTTCTTCACTTTTTAGAAATCTAATCCTCTCCCAACTGAATCATCACTTATTCTTTCTTCCATCTGATCTGCCCTGTTACCTGTGCTCTCCAATACGTTCTTTATTTCATTCATTGAATTCCTCAGTTCCAGAATCTTCGTTTGGTTCTTTTTTATAATTTAAATTTCTTTGGTAAAGAATTCCCATTCGATAATTTTATTCTTCAGTTCATTAAATTGCCTGAGTTTTCTTGTAGTTGGTTAAATTTCTTCATAACAGATATTTTGAATCCCCTATCTCTTAGATATCAATATTCCATGTCTTTAAGTTTGGTTGCTGGAGAATTATCATTTGCTTTTTCTGAGGTCATATTTCCTTTATTTTTCATAGTGTTTGATAGTATGAGTTTCTGCTTTCATACTGTTTACATTCGTTCTTACATTTCAACAGGCTGACAATTAGAAAACTTCCCTGGTGGCTCAGACAATAAAGAAACTGCCTGCAATGTGGGAGACCTGGGTTTGATCCCTGGGTTGGGAAGATCCCCTGGAGAAGGGAAAGGCTACCCATTCCAGTATTCTTGCCTGGAGAATCCCATGGACAGAAGAGCCTGGTGGGTCCATGGCATCACAGTCAGACAGGACTAAGCAACTAACACTTTCCAACTTTCAACCTTTGCATTCCAGAAGGTGGCGCAATTGTTCGTTTTAAAAAATTTCTATTGAGCTGGTTCTAGGAGCTGCACTCAAGGGCACACACAAGGAACCCTCAGCAGAGTGGGGAGCGGTGTGGGTTTTGCATCTGGGACTTTGGGGGTGCCCACAGGCCTCACAGGGGACTTCCAGAACTTGGAGTTGGACATCCTGCTGAAGGCCCCAAGCATACAGCAAGAAATGTGTTCCTTGGGGCCCTCTGATATTCTTATCTGACTCCTTCCCCTTTCTTCTCTCACTCCAGTCACAGACGTCCGTCCCTCATCAGAAATTTGGGCGCTGCTAGAGAGAAATGGGTCCCTCCAGCTACAAGCACTGTGGTCAAGCAGTCTGTCTCTCACCACTCTTGCTCTCCACCTCCTCTGCTGGAGAGGCAACTTCTGCAGTGTCACCTCGGGAAGGGGCTGCCCTTTCCTCCCTCTCCTCTGCTGCCAACCTCATCTCTGTCCTGCACTGATGGCATGTCACATTCCCCCAACAGGCAAGCCGGACCTCCACAAAATATCTCCTGTGGATGTCTGCCCAGCTTTGCACTCTCCAGGCTTCCATTTCCCCAGTTACAGTGAGTGGGGTGGGGCAGGCTTACTGACTCTGATTTGCAGCCCCCTCCGAGGTCCTGCTTGGGTGCTAAGTCGATTCAGTTGTGTCCAGCTCTGTGCGAGTCCATGGGCTGTAGCTCTCCAGGCTCCTCTGTCCACGGGGATGCTCCAAGCAAGAATATTGGAGTGGGTTGCCATGCCCTCCTCCAGGGGATCTTCCCAACCCAGGGATCAACCTGTGCCTCTTATGTCTCCTGCATTGGCAGGAGGGTTCTTTACCACTAGCGCCATCTGGGAAGCCCACAGTGCCCTAATTTACTGCACAGAGACTCCTGTTCAGTTATCAATGTTCAATTAATTGTAAATCAAAGAGAAGAATAAAAGGGAACAACTCAAACCACATGATGCTGATGTCGCTATACTTCTTATGCTTTGATAGGATTTTAATAACCAGAGAGGTGTCTCTATGTGATCATTTGTTTCCTTATTCCTTTTACCAGAGATATTTTAAAGATAAGCATGAACTGGACAAGGTTTTATCATTTGCAATATTGAAAAATAAATCCCAGGCACCCATTGAGATCCTAAACTGAGCTAACTTCCCTAAAGAAGTTGCTAAAACCCTGACTAATTGGAACTAGCTGTTTGTCTTCCATTTTCTGACCATGACAGACCCACCTGTCCACTGGAGAAATACTTACTCAAAACTTTGTGACTAGAAATAAGATTTCAGGTGGCAGTCCAACCCTGGCAGTCCAGTGGTTGAGACTTTGCCTTCTAATTGCAGGGGGTTCGGGTTCAATCCCTGGTTAGGAAGCCAAGTTCCCACATGCCTCGTGGCCAAAAACCCAAAACACAGAACAAAAACAACATTATAACCAATTCTATAAAGACTTTAAAAATGGTTCACATCAAAAAAAGAGGCACATGACTACTCTAGAGGCATTATGCCTCCTTCCCCTGAGTGAGCTCTCCCTGGCCAACTAAGATCAGGTACACGAAGAAAAAGGACAAGAGTTATGACACATTCATACACAGATCGGCCCACAAGCAACAGCTCAAGGAAGAGGGCCTTGCTCATCTGAATCACTATGCCTATATTACAGCCATAGCATCCTCTTCTAAAACAGTTTCTTCAAAGACTTTTGTAACTAGTTTCCCTGGCGTGGGCTCTTTTCACCAACCACATCCTGGACTTTGTCACAGTAGTTAGGGCTACTTGACCTGTCAATCTTTTCCCTGGTTTCCTGGTGTCTAAGGCTGCTGTGTGGCAGTGGGTTCCTGAGCCAAGAAGTTACAACCCCAGTGGTAGGCCAGAGGAAGCTGGTGTCTTACTGGGCTACTTCTGCATTATTCCAGGAGTCACGCCAGAAAGATCTAGAACATACTCTTTCAGCATGTCCAACATTCCTGAACTAAATCCCTCTCTTCCTAATTAAAATAAATAAATAGAAATACACACATGCACAAACATACAAAAGATAAATCTTTTCCTAATTAAAACACCTTATTTTTTTTAAAACCCAATTCAAATGTCTCTTCCTTTTTGAAAGCTTCTTGTGTCTCCAAGAAAACATTTTTTCATGCTTTAACTTCTTTAACATTTCGTATCTTTCTTTTAGTGCTGACCACAATGGTTATTGGGCTTCCTAGGTGGCACTAGTGGTAAAGAACCCACCTGCCAATATAAGAGATGTAAGAGACCACAGTTTTCATCCCTGGGTCTGAAAGATCTCTTGGAATAGGGCACAGCAACCCACTCGCGTATTCTTGTCTGGAGAATCCCCATCGACAGAGGAGCCTGGCAGGTTACAATCCCGGGGGTCGCAAAAGAGTTGGACACAACTGAAGCAACTTAGCATGCATGAACAATAGTTAGTAAGGCTGTCTTTTCAAAGTTATTGAATCATGAGTTCCTTCAGCACAGGAACCAGTCTGGCTTCTAATACCATCCTAAATTTAGAATAGTTCCTTGAACACAGTAAACGATCAATAAACATTGGTTTGAATACTTGAATTGGAGTTTGGCTTGTAAAAGTGTAAAGATTTTTTACAGAAGAAAGCAGAAACTTAAGAAGACACAGCCTACAAAAATGGCAAAAGATGAAAAAGCTTAATCGCTCAGTCATGTCTGATTTTTTGCAACCCCATGAACTGTAGCCCACCAGGCTCCCCCCCAATGGAATTCTCCAGGCAAGAATACTGGAGTGGGTTGCCATTTCCTTCTTCGGGGATCAAACCTGCCTCTCCTGCATTGCAGGCAGATTCTTTATCATCTGAGCCATCAGGGAAGCTCAAAAAAGTGCATAACAAACAGAAAAGGAAACACAACTTGCCCTCATGGAACACAAATAAGGAACACTGATTATCTGGAACACAAATAAGGAACACTGATTATCTTTCTGTTCTAATCAACAACAGCAAAGAGAGATTATCAAGACTATAGGTTCTGGTTCAACGACCACGTAGGCAGATACTTTGCACACCTCCTCCAGTGGACACATCAAATCTATAGCTATATATGGAATAATTGACACTGAAAAACAAAACCAGAAGCCAAAAGTAGCTGAGTGACTTCCATGCTTTGGGCAAACTGGGAAATACCCTCGTGGTATTCCAAGTGGTCATGAGAGGCCGAGACACAGTCCTGCCATAAACCCCATCCCTGGCATGGTCACCCACAATCAGGAGGGAACTGTCACAAACCTGGGTTTCTCCCTGAGGAGTGAAGGGCTTGAAACCCAAAATTGGCACTCCAATTTTTAAGAGTTATACCTGAGAGACAAGCCCCTAAAATATATAGCTTTGAAAGCCATGAGACCTACAGTGAATAGGGAACTGAGAAACAGTTCTTAAAGGACTTGCCCATGCAGATTCACCCATCCCAGGACCCAGTGCAGAAGAAGCCGACTGAAAGGTGCTGACTTCCCATGAAATATGCTTGTTTGCTCAACTTACGCCATTAGCCTGAGGGACAGGCATCTACTTTAACATACATCTAGGGGCCTACTGAAACAGTCTCCAAAGACAGAGCTTGGTGCGTGCCATTTTAGCGCTCTCTTTCTGCTCTGCTCTGTTAATAGCTCCCTAGTTATTCTTTAGTCACTAAGTCATGTCAGATTCTTTTCTGACCCCACGACTGTAGCTCGCCAGGCTCTTCTGTCCGTAGGATTTTCCAGGCAAGAATACTGGAGTGGATTGCCATTTCCTTTGCTTGGGGGATCTCCCTCACTCAGGGATTGAACCTGTATCTCCTGCTTGGCAGGCGGATTCTTTACCACTGAGCCACCAGGTACCACCTAGAAAGGAGTTTGTACCCTTGTGTTGTGCCTGGGTTTTTATGGCTGGGGCTCAGCGTGTGATCTTTGATTGCTTGTCTCCGGTGGCCAGCAAAGCTTCAGACTGTGAGTCCCCTGGGGCTGTTACAAACAGAGGGGCAGTTCTTAGCCAGCTACCACCCACAGGCAGTAGCACAGGCAGCTTATTGAAACACAGTCTCAGCCTTTCTATGAAAGAGGCCTATTTGTCATCCTGGAGCTTTGGCCCGAGGGGCAGGCTTCTCTGGTTTGGCACACACTTAGAGGTTGCCCTGGGTGCTATCTTTGTGCTCTCCCTGGGGCTCACTCCTGGGCTTCCTTGGTGGTTCAGACAGTAAAGAATCTGCCTGCAATGCAGGAGACCTGGGTTTGATCCCTGGGTCAGGAAGATCCCCTGGAGAAGGGAATGGTTACCCACTCCAGTATTCTTGCCTGGAGAATTCCATGGACAGAGGAGCCTGGGAGGCGACAGTCCTTGGGGTCACAGAGTTGGACACAACTGAGAGACTAACTTTTTTTTTTTAATTTTTGAGTCTGACTCCATACTGCTGATATCTCCCAGAGAGGAGCTTGCACTGTCATCTGGAGTTCCACTTTAGTGGCTGTAGCCCCGTGAACACTTCTAGATGGCCTGGTTCTGGTGGTGGGTGGGGCATATGCTCATGGATCCCACAGGATTGTAACCAACAGGGAAAGAGCTCTTCAGTGGCTAACACCCACAGGACTCAGCTCAGAGGCAACAGACTGAGTGAGGAGCCCTGAGGCCTGTTAGGCTTGCTGCACAGCTGTGGCCTGAGGGCCAGGCTTCTAATGAAACACACAACTAAGGGCTGACTGTAAATCCATCCAGAGACCTCAACGGGCAAGTCCTATGTCACAGTCTTCCTCCTCTGCTGAGTCCCAGTATCTCTCAGAGGGCAGCTTGTACATGGATCTGGTGCCCAGTTTGTGTGTGTGTGGAGGGGGGTGTACTTCCCTGGAAGATGCCCCTTGATTGCCTGGATCAGGTGGCCAGTAGAGCCTGTGTTCCTGAACTCAGCAGGATGGTAGCAAAGAAAGAAAGAGTTCCTAACTGGCCATCAACCCATCGCTCAGCCCAGAAGGAGAACACAGAAATGCCCAACTCCTGTTGCAAATAAATTCATCAAGAAGGAGCATTGTTGAGTGGCCAAGGTGGTAGAGTTGGAGGACTTGAGCTCACCTCCTCCCACAGGCACACCAAAATGACAGCTATTTACAGAGAAACTATTGATAAGAAAAACCAGAAGATGGGCAGAACAGACAAAAGGCATCTTCTACAACTAAAAATATAAAGAAGGAACCCCAACAAGACAGGTAGGTGGGGTTGAGTCATGATACAGTCATGTCCAACTCTGCGACCCCATGGACTCCTCTGTCCATGGGGTCCTCTGTCCATAGAATTCTCCAGGCAAGAATACTGCAGTGGGCTGCCATCCCCTTCTCCAGGGATATTCCCCACCCAGGAATCAAACCCGGGTCTCCTGCATTGCAGGCAGTTTCTTTACCATCTGAGCCACCAGGGTTAACCACAAATGGGAGGATAGTTACAACTTTACAGATTCTTCCCAAGTAGCAAGGAGTCCAAGCACCTCATCGGGCTCCCCAGCCTGGGGATCTTGCACCAGGAAGAAGAGACCCCAAAATGTTTGGCTTTTAAGGCCAGCAGGGCTTATTTAGGGCAATCCATAGGGCTGTGGGAAATAGACGATCTACTCTTAAAGAGCACACACCAAATCTCACAGCTCTGGGACCTAGTACAGAAGCAGTAATTTGAAAGGAACCTGGGTCAGATCACCATAGGACTTCCCAAGTGGCGCAGTGGTAGAGAATCCACCACTTCTCCTGCCAATGCAGGAGAAGCAAGAGACCCAGTTTTGATCCCTGGGTCAGGAAGATCCCCTAGAGAAGGAAATGTCAACCCACCCACTCCAGTATTCTTGCCTGGAAAATCCCATGCTCAGAGGAGCCTGGCGGGCTACAGTACTTGGGGTCGCAAAGAGTCGGACGCGACTGAGCACGCGTGCGGGGACACACACACACACACACACACACACATCCACCTGCTGATCTCAGGAAGCCTCCCAGAGAGGCAGGAAGCAACTGGAACTCATCTTGGGGACACAGACACTGGCAACAGTCACTTTGGGGGTGCTTTTTCTACCATGTGGATACTGGCGCTGGCAAGTGCCATTTTGGAATCCTCTCCCTAGCTTATTAGCATTGGGATCCACCCCCAACCCTCACCAGCCTGTTGGCACCAGTACTAGGATGCCTCCAGCCAAGCAACTAGCCAGGTGGAGATATAGCCCTGCCCATCAGCAGACATGCTGCTTAAAAAACCCTGAGCCCACAGCTGCCCCAGACCTGGCCCTTTGAAACAAACTGGTTTGCTTATTGCAACAAGAGGGATTTTAGGGTAAGGTAGAGTCGTTTTCATTTTCATTTGGCATCATTGACTCATGAGTGTGAGCAAACTCTGGGAGATAGTGAAGGTCAGGGAAGCCTGGCGTACTGCAGTCCATGGTGCTGCAAAGAGTCAGACACGACTTAGCCACTGAACAACAGTCATTTCAGAGTTCAGTTACTTAAACCATAGAGCTTCAACTTCCATAACTGAATGATGGAATATTACAATCTATCTTGTATAGTTATTGTGATAATTAGAGATAATACACACAAAACTCCAATAAGATTATTAATGTACAGTAGAAACAAAAGGTGTTTATCATTCTTTTATTTCAAAGCAAAAATGACAAAATGATTTTTAGTGACTGATTGTGGACTCCTGGTACACTATCATGAGAATGGTATGAGTTTGTGGTTTGACTCAAGATCCATGACCCAGGGTGAGTGAGAAATCTCTGCCATGGGCACAGTGACAGAAGCTGCAAACTGAGTCACGATTTACTGCACTCTTCCAGTTAGAAGTCCTATCTGAAAGGAGGGAATGGTAAACAGAGAGGGTAAAAGTAAGTATAGTTCCATGAGCTCTCCTGAATCTATGAATCAATCACTGAATAAGTTCAAACAATTGACAACTGATCAGCTAAAAAAATGTATTTTACAAAAATCTGGAATAGTGTCTACTACCCACAGGCAAAGTCAGAAGGCAACTAGCTATGGAGAGGAGATGAAAATTTTAAATAAATAGGAGGTTATTGCAAAAAAAAGAGAGAGGGAGAAATCAGTGTCAAAGTACTAGAGATGAATATTTACTGATGGTTTTATAACTGATTCCCACTGTACTACGTGGGACATGCTTAAAGTAGTCAGAAAAGTATTTGCAAAATACCACTTTTTGGATCAACAGGGCAGCAAATATTAAAGTGGACAGCTGCCACCAGAAGCCTAATTGCTATACCTTTGCTTTTTCTTCAGAATATATTTATTGCAAATATTCTCTACTCTTTTTGCCTGGCTTTCATAAGAGAAGCATAAACAATAGCTCACCTAAATCACTACAGTCATACCATCAGTTATATTACAAAAGGCAGTTAAATGCGATTGTTATTATTTTTGGCTGTGCTGGGTCTTCGTTGCAGCTCCGAGGCTCTTCATTGCTGCCCCGAGTTTCTCTGGTTGTGGCAAATGAGGGCTACTCTTTGTTTGTGGTACACAGGTGTCTTGTACTTGGTGGCTTCTCTTGTTATAAAGCAAGGGTTCTAGGGCATCTGGGCTTGGTAGTTGTGACACACATGCCTAGCTGCCCCATGGCATGTGGAATTTAGTTCCTGGACCAAGGATCAAACCCATATCCCCTGAATTGGCAGGCAGATTCTTAACCAATGCACCACCAGGAAAGCCCCACAATTATTACTTTCTTTAAAAAAAAATACACCTTTATTTTGTGGCTGTGCCTTGCAACTTGTGGGATCCTAGTTCCCCAACCAAGGATCCAACCCATGTCCTCTGTAATGGAAGCTGGGAGTCTTAACCACTGGACCTCCAGGGAAGTCCCTGCCATTATATTTTATTACAAATATTACAATAAAGAATAGATCTCTCAAAAAACATGTAATGGGTTATTAATACCATTCTAAATAAACTGACAAAATTTTAAAAAACTGTTTTACTCCTAGTATGGTAAATATTGCATGATAAAACCTACATAAACAAAATTATCCTTAGGGTACTACCATATCATCCAGCAATCACACTCCTGGACATATGGAGAAAACCATAATAGAAAAGGTATATGCACCCTTGTAGCACCCCACGTAGTTCACTGCATCTCTATTTACAATAGCCAGGACATGGAAACAACCTGAATGTCCATCGATGCAGGAATGGATAAAGATGTACTGGGAATTCCTGGTTGTCCAGTGGTTAGGGCTCTGCACTTCCACTTTGGGGATCACAGGTTTGAACAAGTTGCTACTCGTGACCAAAAGCAGAAAAAAATTGTGTGGTATGTATATACAATGGAATATTATTCAGCCATAAAAAGAATGAAATAATGCCACCTGCTTTAACATGGATGGACCTTGAGATGATCATACCAAGTGAAGTAAGTCAGAGAGAGAAAGACAAATATCATGTGATATCACTCAAAGGTGGAATCTAATTTTTTAAAATGTTACAAAGGAACTTACTTGCAAAAGAGAAACAGACTTACAGATATCAAAAACAAATTTATGGTTACCAAAGGGGAAACAGGGAGGAGGGGTAAATCAGGAGCTTGGAAAAATAGATAACCAACAAGGACCTACTGTGTAGCAAAAGAAACTCTACTCAATATTCTGTGATAACCTATATGAGAAAAGAATTTTAAAAAGAATAAATATATGTGTATGTATATTGGAATCACTTTATTGTACACCTGAAAATCAACTATATATATTTCAATAAATTAAAAAAAATTATCCTTAGGGTTCTCACTAATTCTTGGAGAAGGGAACGGAAACCCACTCCAGTATTCGTGCCTGGAAAATCCCATGGACAGAGGATCCTGGAGGGCAGGCTGCAGTCTACCGGGTCACAAAGAGTCAGACATGACTGAGTGACTAACACTTTGTCACTAATTCTAAGACAATATAGATAATATTGAATCAAAATGTTTTGAGAATGATGAGTCAGTTCCTGGGGCAGGACTCAGGGTGACGGTGTGACAAAGAATGTTTCAGACAGGAGGAGAGGGCTCCGGGCAAAGCCCGAGGCCTCCCCCTGGTGTGGGTGTCAGGTCCCAGGTGTTTCCGATAGAGGAAGCTCAGTGCTGCGGTGTCCCGTCTCCCAGGAGTTTCATTTCTTCCTCTCACAACCTGTGTCAGCTCCTCCTGCTAGAGTATTCACCACTTTGCCCCAGGTCTTAACTCCCAATGCCAGGCCCATTTCTGGGGCTGTCAATCCGGGTCATCAAAAGTGTTAGTCGCTCAGTCACGTCTGACCTTGTGACCCGGTGGACTGTAACCCCGCCAGGCTCCTCAGTCCATGGAATTCTCCAGACAAGAATACTTCTCCAGGGGAATCTTCCCTCCCAGGTATGAAACCTGGGTCTCCTGCATTGAAGGCGGATTCTTTACCGACCAAGCCACCTGGGAAGCCCAGGGTCACCGAGGGTCCTGGTTAAAAGTCCGCACAAAGCCAGGACTGATTCTCCCCAGACCCCCAGGATCCCGATTACGGCGCCCCAACCTTTCCAGTTGCTGCTCTGTGGAGGGGGGATGGTCAGCAGACCTGGGAAGCGAGTGCGGGCCCAGCAGAGAAACGAAACTTGTCCGGTAATAGCTAAGAGGGCGGGACTATGTGGGCGTGGTTGGTCGCTGGGGCGTGGCCAGGACCTCAGAGCCTGCAGGGGATTGGTGGAGGCGTTTTGACAGACGTATCCTCCGCAGGGGACCGTGAATGCGTTGCCTGCGACGGCGACGTTCCCTGGCCCCGAAAGAGAGCGCTGTCTGGGGTCGCGTAGCGCAGGGTGGCTCGTGCCGCCTGCGCAAGCGAGACGCAGCCGGTGAGGCGGAGCGCCACAGGAACTATTTGGAGGGGCCATGCTGCGGGGGGTGGTACCCCAGACTGCTGGAGAAACCTACTGGAAGGAAATGCTGAAGCGGATCTCCCCGACCTCCCTCTGGGCTGACGCTAGCTTCCCACAGGAGGGAAAAGTGAAATCAGCGTCAGAATACAGCCCTCCTTCCGCTCTGTCTAGACTTTTATCTTCTGTACCAGAAAGTGACTGGCCCAGGGGGCCCTCCTTTCTTTATTTTTTCTTTCTATTTTTGTTTTTCTTTTTTCTCATACATTAAAGTGAAAGTCGCTCAGTCGTGTTCGACTCTCTGTGATCCTATAGTTCATGGAATTCTCCAGGCCAGAATACTGGAATGGGTAGCATTTCCCTCCTCCAGGGGATCTTCCCAACCCAGGAATCGAACCCAGCTCTGACACATTGCAGGCGGATTCTTTATTAGCTGTGTCACAAGGGAAGCCCAAGAATACTGGAGTAGGTTGCCTATCCCTGCTCCAGTGGATCTTTCCAACCCTGGAATCGAAAGGGGGTCGCCCGAAATGCAGGCGACTTCTTTACCAGAGTTAATTTCTCATACATTAAAATCGACTCTTTCTGATGTACAGTTTCATAAATGTTGACACATGTATGGATTAGTGCAACTATCACTACAGTCCAATATGGAAAAGTTCCTTCACCCCGGAAACAGTCTCTCAGCTGTCCTTCTGTATTCACATCCTCCTCCACCCAACCCCTAGCAAAAGCTGATCTGTTCTCTATCACTATGGTTTTGTCTTTTGGAGAATGTGGTAGAAACAAAATAGTTGGGCTTCCCAGGTGGCTCAGCAGTAAAGAATCTACCTGCCAAGCAGGAGACTGTTTGATCCCTGGAAGATCCCCTGGAGAAAGAAATGGCAACCCACTTCAGTATTCTTGCCAGGGAAATCTCATGGACAGGGGAGCTTGGCAGGCTACCATCCATGGGGTCTCAAAAGAGTCAGACATGACTTAGCCACTCAACAACAACAAAAATACAATGTAATTTTTGACACTGGCTTTCTTTAAAGGACTATTAAAGAATACAGTCTCTCAGGATGGAGGGAGAGATGATCCCTGAAATGACTGATCAGAGGTTCCTTTTAACCCTAGCAGCTGGATTGGGAACTAGGACTTTCTTTCCCAAGGCCCATTCTCCACCTGAGAATGCCTTTGGAGGCCTCCTTCCAGCATTTTTAAGTCATTCACCCTCTACCCAGTCAGGACCAGCAGTCTGTATTCTCTTTCTTAGAGACCTGAGGCCTTCTACCATGGGCTCTCACTTAAATCTAAGAACTTTCCAAGGAGCTGAAGATTAACCCAGATTCCCCAGTCCAGACTGATATCTGGGTTTTCTGCTTCTTCCTTCTAAACCAATTGTGCTGAATATTCTCAGGATGGGCAGGCGTGCCTAATCAATGCTCAGTGTATCCTGGGCTTGGGTGTGGTCACTCCTCAGCTGGCTCATCTTCTCTGCTCCTTTGTCCTTGTCCCTTTGGTAGAGCCTTGTCCCACTAGCACCTGTGGTCACAGGGGCGTGAACACCACCTGGGCCCTGTCCTTTCCAGGACCGGGGGCGGTGAGGGCTTCGTGTAGCTGGGTCAGCCTAGGCTCAGGCCTGAGTCCTGCCCCCAACTCCCATCATTTGCGTGCAGTATTTCTCTGGATTATGCCTGCTGTTTTTCGTGTCTGGAGTTCAGGTCTCTTTCCCCTATGCATCTGCCATCTCTCTGACAGAAGCAGGGCTCATTTTGCCTGTCATTGTCCCCTCAAGTCTCAGGGCAGCCCATGCTCACAGGCATCTCGGTGGGACTGAAATGAATTCCAGACTAATCCAACTCTTGCCTTTTTTCTAGGGGTGTTCCCTGGATTTTTTCCCCCATTCTTTACCAATGTATTTTTTAAGATAAGATTCTGGAGTGAGCAGAGAAGAGAGATCTGACAGTTTCTCATCTTAATTAAATTCTTCTTGGGTTTCTATCTTCTCTGCAACCTGTACCTTCTCTCTGCCTTAGCTCTAGTAATCTGATTCCTGGCTCCAGTGCAAACTCCTGGATTTATTGCATCTGATTTTGATTCACAGTTGGTCAGAAAATGGGACCTACAAGCCTAGGCGTGTCTTTTCTGGAAAGAGAAATATAAATGAGTATAACCGTGCGCTGTACTGTGCAGGAGGGTTGGTGTGGGAGGGAGGTGCTTCGTGGAGGGAGGGGAAGGCAGCACTTGTGAGAAAATTACAGGGGGCACTGATGTCAGTGTGAGTGATGCTGTGCTGTAGGGCTGCCTCATAGCAGTATTTGGCCTAAGGCTACATTAATAAAGATATTTTCTCTAAAATAGGGAGGTGCTCTACACTAATCATTCATTCAACTGATATTTGTTGTGGGTCAGATATGTGACATTGTATTTTTTGCATCTAGGAAACCTCAGTGAACCAAAAACAAAAAAACATTACTGACCTTGTGGGGCATGTTCTATTGGAACGAGGCAGGCTATACCATAAGCATATTAAATGGGGAAGTGTTTATGTTAGAGGTTGTGTAGTATTTTGAGAAAGTTGACTCAGTATAAATGTGTGGGAACAGCATAGCTGGCTGTTTTCTGGTGTGGTCAGTGTGGTTCTCAGTGAGAAGATGACCACTGAGAAAAGATGTGAAGGACATGAATTGTCCAAGAGGATATCTAAGGGAAGTTCTGTGCAGACAGGAAAAATCTCCAGTGCAAATGCAGGAGTGAGTCTGTGTGTTCAAGAAAAGCGAGGAGGCTCAAGCAGCCAGAGCAGAGGGGAGCTGAGGTGAGGCCCGGTGTCTGGATCACGTAGTCCTCAATGATACTAGAAAGATTTCAACTGTTCTCTGAGTAAGACATGAAGTTACAAGATAGTTTTGAACAGAAGACAGATCTGGTACGACTTCTCTTTAGAAGCAGCAGTCTGGCCACTGCACAGAATGGACAGGTGAAGGTTGAGTGACTTGCAGAGGAAACTGTAGTATGCAGTGGCCAGGCTGGAGATATTGGTTGCCTGTCTGGGATGTGAGCAGGGAAAATAACAGAAGGTGGGTGAACTCTGGATATATTTAAAGATGGACTTTACAGCATCTCCTGATGGATTAAATCTGAGAAGGAAGAATCAAGGAGGACACTCAAAGCTTCAGACAGGATGAGGAGAAATATAGGAGGACTTCTGTGGAAATGGTGACATCATAGGCATCTAATTTAGTAAAGTTGAAGCTAAGATGTGATAGTCACTCAGTCACGTCTGATTCTATGCGACCCCATAGACTGTAACCCACCAGGCTTCTCTGTCCACCAGAATTCTCCAGGCAAGAATAATGGAGTGGGTTGTCATGCCATGCCCTGCTCCAAGGGGTCTTCCATGCCAAGGGATCAAACCTGAGTTTCCTGAATTGCAGGCAGACTCTTTACCATCTGAGCCACCAGGGAAGCCCTGAAACTAAGGAATCTATTAGAAAATAGAAGTGAGGTTAGCAGGTGGATACAAGAGTTTAGGCAGATATCCTGACTGGATAAATAAATTTGGGAGGTGATACCATGTAAATGATATTTAAAGCCTTGAGAAGGGAGAGAAAGAAAAGCTGAGCGAAAGAAGCAAACTTGCCAAAATGTTAACATCTGCTATATCCAGATGAAGATACATTGGTATTTATCATACCATTGCAACTTTTCTAAAGGTTTTCACTGTCCACAACAATAAGATGGAGAAAGAAAAGCAAGCTAGGTTTGATTCTAGCTTCATCTTCATATATAGTCTTGGTAGGAAATAAGCAAAATTCCATTGAATTTAATAAGCCGAAATAAATTAACCTTGACTTTCAAAAAAAAGCCTTGAGAGCGGATGAGGTTAACCAGGGGAGTAATGACTATAGAAGAGAAAGGATCAGGGCTGAACCCCGGAACGCCCCTGCCCTGTGCTGAGGGGTCTGATCAGACCACACACCAAAAGCAGACTGCACAGTCCTGACATCACATCTGAAGGCATGACGACAAGGGAGTCCCAAACGTTACTGCGCACAAGAATCACTTGGACATCTTATTAAGATCTAGATGGTCTAAAGCAGAGCATGAGATTCCAAATTTATAACAAGATGCTGATGCTGCTGGTCTTCAGATCACACATTTAGAAGCAAGAATGTAGACCAGATTTCCCACATGGCTGTGAATCAGCCTCCTATGTAGGGCTTGTTAAATTATGTGTTCCTGACTCCATGCCCTACATTCTAAGATAAGGGGTCTGAGGACAGGCCTCAGTGTTTTGTAATAAACTCACAGGTAATCCAGCCAGATTGGGATCCGGGGAGCTCAGAGATCAGAGAGGACTCAGGGCAGAGAGGGGTCTTAAATCCACACGGAAATTTTTTTTTTTTTAGAGAGAAAAAAAAGACAAGATGTATGCTCTTTTCTCTACTGTGGGGTAGAGGCAAGTGGAAGATTTAGGAAATGGCTATCAGCTCAGCATAAAGAAAACTCTTGAATAAGAAAACTCTTGAGTTGCTAAGAGTCTAGATCTTAAATGTGCTCCCCACAAAAAAGAAATGGTAATAATGTAACATGAGACAGATTTTAGCTAGTGCTATGGTGGTAGTCCTCCAGTACTCTTGCCTGGAAAATCCCATGGATGGAGGAGCCTGGTAGGCTGCCATCTATGGGGTCGCACAGAGTCGGACAGGACTGAAGTGACTTAGCAGCAGCAGCATGGTGGTAGTCATTTTGCAAAATGTAAATGTATCAAAGCAACAAGTTGTACAAATTACATTCCCACCAACAGTGTAGGAGGATTCCCCTTTCTCCACATCCTCTCCTGCATTTATTGTTTGTAGTTTTTTTGATGACGGCCATTCTGATTGGGGGCTTCTGATTAAGGGCTATTCTGATTAGGTGGCACTAGTGGTAAAGAACCTGCCTGCTAATGCAGGAGATACAAGAGATGCAGTTTCGATCCCTGGGTCGGGAATATTCTTATGTTTTTATATTTTTTTAATATAAAAATATTTTCATATTTTTATTTATTTTATATATTTTATATTTTACAGTTTATCTATTGTTGCCTGGAGAATCCCATGGACAGAGGAGCCTGGTGGGCTGTGGTCCATAGGGTCTCAAAGAGTCAGACCAACTGAAGTGACTTAGCACACATGCATTCTGACTGGGGAGAGGTGATACCTCATTGTAGTTTTGATTTGCATTTCTCTAAAAGTAAGAGATGCTGAGCATCTTTTCATGTGTTTAATGGCTCTCTGTATGTCTTCTTTGGTCGGGGGGAGAAAGCTCAAGAAGGAGAGGATATATATATATATAATTAATTATATATATAATATATAATTATTTATATTATTATATATTATATATTATATTATTTATATATTATATATTATATATATATTTTATATATATATATAATTAAGACTGATTGGTGTTGATGTACAGCAGAGACCACCACCACATTGTAAGGCAATTATCCTCCAAAAAAAAAAAAGCAACAGGTTATACATCTTAAATTTACACAATGTTATATCTCAATAAATCTGGGGAAAAATCTCGGAATCCTTGCCCTCTGAGACTATTTCCTACATGAATTTCTCACTTCTTGTGTGAACAATGGATTCCAAATAGTTCTAATTGAAGCATAAGTGAAAATGTATGCATGTATATATAGGGTGGTGGTTCAGTCACCAAGTCATGTCCAACTCTTGCGACCCAATGGACTGTAGCCTGCCAGGCTCCTCTGTCCATGGGATTCTCCAGGCAAGAACAGTGGAGTGGGTTGCCAGTTCCTTTATCAGGGAGGTGTACATATATACATATGAATTTGGGCCTTGTTTTATTTCAGGGAAAGCCATAGAACAGTCTTAAGACTACATAGCTAAGAACCGGATCTAGAATCTCACCCCAGGTTGGGTCCCACAAAGGCACCACTGCCATGCTGTTAGGCCCAGATGCCAGTGTTCACACCGCTGGCTCCCCTGATGCTGGACACTGTGCCCTGGCCCTAGGACTGCTTTCTCTGTTGCTCCTGGCAACTGGATAACACCACTGCCTCTCCTGCCACCTGTGCCCAACGCATTCTGCACTGTCCCAACCTGTCTGTCACCAAGTCCTGAGCCAGGTGAGGGCTTCATGTCCTGCCCATCTGCAAGAATGCTTGGAAAAGTGAGATTTCCTCTCTTATGCAAGGAAGTGGTCTCTGGGACAAATAAGGTAGAGGTTTACTAGCTTATACTCACTCTCAGTACTTACATGTATCTTATTGTAGGCTGATAACAAGCAGTTCACAAACCAGCACTGGCTTGCAGAACACGCAGAGTAGCTTTGCTTTAGGTAGATTTGTATTTCAGTACTTATATCCTGATGCAAGATAAACAGCAGAAATGAAAGGAAAAAAAAAGGTTAATTTGGGCTCCATTTCCAGTTACAATGTAGGTTAGGTTTTAAAGCTGTCTCTTCCACTAAAAATGACTAGAAATAATAGATGAAATATAAAAACATCCAGAAGAATGCAATCAAGAAAACAATCAAGAGAGTAATCATTTAGACCAAAAATATCTGTGTGGTTATGGAAAGAGAGAAAAGTTGTTTTTATCTTTAGGGCATTTGCCAAATCTGAAAAAATCTTAGCTTTTGTTTTCTCAAGCTCATGAGCTATAACAGACAGGAAATGATACCCAGAGCTCAACCACATGGGGAACATATGAGACGTCCTCTAGCGGAAAGTCTGGGGATCCAAAACTCACATGCTCAGAGTAAGGATGAAACAAAACAAAATCTGCTGTATCCTCTAATTCAAGAGTATTCTAAGAAAATTTGCCTTTTGAGGCAGGAAAAAAAAAAAAAGAGCAAACAACTGTTTTTTAAGATTTGCAACCATGGTTTAGCCCTCCTATGATTTGCAGTCCAAACCTGCTTTACTATTTGGGGCCAAAATAACCTCAAGCCCTGACTTTATGTTATAATGGCCCTGGATTTGATGGATGTGATGACCCCAAAAAAATGGAAGAAAGAAATAAAATTCTCTACAGAAATCTATAGTTAACCTGAGTATCAAAGAATTTACCAAATGATTACACCAGGAAAAAGAGCAACTCATAGCAAGAAATGTATGGAGAACAAATGGGAAAAAAGACAGTGATTGAAAACCAGTATAATAAAATACAATCTATTTATATTTTAAGGCAGGAAAAGAAATTATCTAACATAAAATTCTTTTTATTTGCTTGTTTGGGCCTTCTCCCTCCCTAATATATACCATGCATCTCCATTACACATTAACCAGAGCCCCTCAAAGATGGGAGTGCCTGCTGATGCTAGCAATGTAACTTCTTAAAAGAATACAGTGATAAATGGTGTGGCCTTAAGCAGGCAACTCAGCCTCTTCAGTTCAGTTCAGTCACTCAGTCGTGTCCAACTCTTTGTGACCCCATGGACTGCAGCACGCCAGGCCTCCCTGTTCATCACCAACTCCCAGAGTCCACCCAAACCCATGTCCATCGAGTTGGTGATGCCATCCAGCCATCTCATCCTCTGTCATCCTCTTCTCCTCCTGCCCCCAATCCCTCCCAGAATCAGGGTCTTTTCCAATGAGTCAACGCTTCGCATGAGGTGGCCAAGGTGTTGGAGTTTCAGTTTCAGCATCGGTCCTGCCAGTGAACACCCAGGACTTATCTCCTTCAGGATGGACTGGTTGGATCTCCTTGCAGTCCAAGGGACTCTCAAGAGTCTTCTCCAACACCACAGTTCAAAAGCATCAATTTTTTGGCGCTCAGCTTTCTTCACTGTCCAACTCTCACATCCATACACGACTACTGGAAAAACCATAGCCTTGAGTAGATGAACCTTTGTTGGCAAAGTAATGTCTCTGCTTTTTAATATGCTGTCTAGGTTGGTCATAACTTTCCTTCCAAGGAGTAAGCATCTTTTAATTTCATGACTGCATTCACCATCTGCAGTGATTTTGGAGCCCAGAAAAATAAAGTCAGCCACTGTTTTCACTGTGTCTCCATCTATTTCCCATGAAGTGATGGGACCAGATGCCATGATCTTAGTTTTCTGAATGTTAAGCTTTAAGCCAACTTTTTCACTCTCCTCTTTCACTTTCATCAAGAGGCTCGTCAGTTCTACTTTGCTTTCGGCTATAAGGGTGGTGTCATCTGCCTATCTGAGGTTATTGCTATTTCTCCCGGCAACCTTGATTCCAGCTTGTGCTTCTTCCAGCCCTGCGTTTCTCATGATGTACTCTGCATATAAATTAAATACACAGGGTGACAATATACAGCCTTGACGTACTCCTTTTCCTATTTAGAACCAGTCTGTTGTTCCATGTCCACTTCTAACTGTTGCTTCCTGACCTGCATACAGGTTTCTCAAGAGACAGGTTCAGATGGTCTGGTATTCCCATCTCTTTCAGAATTTTCCAGTTTATTGTGATCCACACAGTCAAAGGCTTTGGCATAGTCAATAAAGCAGAAATATGTATATATATATATATATATATATATACAGAGAGAGGATATAATGAGGATCATAAGACAACCCCAGGGCTTCCCTGGTCTTCTAGCAGTTAAGAATCCACTTGCCAGTGCAGGGAACACTTGTTTGATCCCTGGTCCGGAAAGATCACACATGCTGCAGAGCAACTAAGCCCGTGTGCCCCCACTACTGAGCCTGCACCCTAGAGCCCATGAGCAGCAACTACTGAAGCCTGCTCATGTAGAGCCCATGCTCCGCAACAGAGAAGCCCCCAAAATGAGAAGCCTGCACACCAAAAGGAAGAGTAGCTCCCGCTTGACGAAACAAAAGAAAGTCCTCAGGCAACCACTAAGACCCGGCCCAGCCAAAAATAAAATAAAATAAATAAATAAATCTTAAAAAAAAAAACACAAAGTAATATGAACTTGTAGTTTAAAAAAATGTGTAAACCCCCATGGGGTGACAGAGGATGAGATGGTTGGATGGCATCAATGACTCAATGAAAATGAGTCTGAGCAAACTCCTGGAGATAGTGAAGGACAGGGAAGCCTGGTGTGCTGCAGTTTATGGGGTTGCAAAGAGTCATACACAACTTAGCAACTGAACAACAACAACCCCCAGGGAGCGTTGTGACTGTAAAATAGGATAATGTGTGTGGGAAATGTATGTGGACCAGCTTAGGTGGGCATACAGCAGGTGCAATAAAGTTCACCTTCTCTGTGCTCCCCTCCTCATTTAGGACCACGCTATATATATATATTCTTCCTGTGAAAGGAATTTCTTTCTTACCCTATGGTGTAGAACTAGCTTTCTCTTACTCTAGCCCCGGCAAAGATTAAAAAAAAAAAAAAGCAGGATATCACTCTGAACAATGAGCCCCCCCTCATGTATTATGGAAAGTTACTTTCTCTGTCTGGGTACCTATTTATTTTCTGTTCCCTTCATATCATTCCACCATGAAGAATGAAACTTTGTATGCTGGCATCTTTAACCCCAGCAAGGAATCAGGTCCTAGTACTTGGCAGAATATTTTTTGGATGATGGAAGATGCTTGAAGAGTATGAGAAAACTCCCCTTAGCTTTTTCTTCTCTGGTTTATTTTGTTCCATCACTTCACACTTTCCCACAGGGCACTTTTATTCCAACTCTTTAATTATGTTGTCCAAATGGCTCAGTGATTTTGGCAATTATGAAAGCAGAATACTAACATAAGACAAAATCACTTATTCTCATGCATTATAACACACAGAAGTAAACTTAAATCTTGCTTAGTTCAACTGGCTCACTGTCTGGAGTCTAGGTCCTAGACTAGTATGCTCAATAAATAAAACAAGATATTATATCCATAATCCTAAAGTAATGCAAATGGAAATTTAAGCAGAATGGCAGGGTTGCAAAAGCTGATGTCTAAATAACTGTGGTTTATGGTATATGCTACATGCTTTACAGACTTACGAGGCATAAAGGACTTGGTAAATCTTTAAAGAAGGAAAAGACAGGGTATGACTATTTCTGAGTGCTACATAAAACTTTCAATTATTTTTATTATGAAATAATGAAAAAAGTTTAGAATTTTATTAGTCATTCTGGAGGACTGCTGGCAACTAAGTGCCCTCAGATAGAGCAAGGCATATGTAAGGAGTACAGACATTCATTTATTTTGGCCTCAAGGGGAGCTTATCTGTTCAGACTGGTAGAAAGAATAAATGTAATACAGAAAAGTACTAAAACAAAGGAGCAAATAAATTTGGGCAGGGGAAACTTTCAAAATGGCATCTAAATGAGAATTTTCTGGTCAGTTATGGACGGAACATGACAAATAGTTGCTCACTTAAAACTGTAACTCAGAAAAAAAAAACAACAACTGTAACTCAGAAATTCTTACAAAGTGTCTATGCCTGAAAACTCAAAGAGATTCCTAGCTAAGTGGAAACAAAAAGGAATCTTTGTAGTCAGTCTTACTGATTTGCTTTACAGACAAAACTAGAAGGCAAAGCTGCAGGTGCTACTATAAATTAATCACCATAACATCACATGAATCCTTCTCAATCAATGGATAGTAGGACTGGCCTGTTTACTTGTATGGGATGGTTTCATTCGAGGCTTCCTACGTGTTCCAACTCAAATAGCAGTCCCGACTTAAAACCAAAAGTGGAGCCACATACAGCTGTATGTTTGCCATTTTAGTCTCCTGGGTAAGAATATCAAACCATTTCCTTTCCAGTACGTTATGTAGAATTGCCAGGCCTTTAACCAACAATGAAGAAGAATGTAGTAGTAGCAAGTAAGACAGCAAAAAAAAAAAAAAGAAAGAAAAATATCAATAGTTTCTTCTTATTTCTTGGGACATAAAAACCTGTATTCAGGAATTAAAAGGAAGGAATTACTGACAGATACAATAATATTGAAGAGTCTCAAAAGCATTATGTTAAGAAAAAAGGAGCCATATAGAAAGGCTGCATACAGCTCAGGTTCATTTATGATATTTTAGGAAAGCAAACTACAGCAATAGAAAACAGATTAGCAGTTGTCAAGAGCTTGGAGTGGTAGGAGTTGTGTCTGAAGAAGTATGAGGAAAATCTGGGGAATGATGGAACTCGACCACAAGACCTGGTTTCTAGATCCTGGAGCGGCCTTGGCAGTGCTGTGCCACGAAAATCACTGGACTAACTAAATTTCATTAGGCTTCAGGCATGCAGGGGAACATGGTGAACTGCACACCTAAGACTGCTATCCACTCTGGGACCCGGAACGTGGGCCTGTATTTCTTGGGCATTAATAAATCTGATTGACTAACTGTCTGACTTTGGATTTCTACCACCACTTTGTTTTCAGATACAAAATTTATAGAGACTAAGTTAGACTATAATAGTGGGAGAAGATAGTACATACCAGGTTGGAGGGGTCATAGTTGAGCATTGATTGCCTACAGATCACCCATATGCGCACCATTCAGGAAATTCTTGTGTCACGGCTTACACACTATCAAGATGACAGGCAAATCAGACTACCCAACGTTCCTACATACTCTTCCAATTTGATCATGGTTCTATAGGCCCAGATTTAATCTCAAGTATAATAACAAAAAACTGGACTATGACTGAAATACTTCTTACTCTGCTTTGAGGAAAAGAAAAAGTGACAGAGATGGGGGAAAGAAGACAATATACTTCGCTTAGATAATTATTGGGGATGGAGCTAGGTTTAGATGAATGAGACAAAAATGAATAAATAAATCAATCAACTATTCACAAGGGAAGAATGTAAAAATTTCAAGGTGATTTTCATATGTAATTTTGGCATAACAATGGTTTCTTTCAAATATCCTTTCAATTTAGTAAGTTGGTTACAATATAGAATTCAAGTAATATAAATGGTACCTATAAATATGCAACATATTATTTGGTTATTATTGTTAAAACTGGGCTTCCCTAGTGGCTCAGTGGTAAAGAATCTGCCTACCAATGCAAATTTGATCCCTGGGTCAGGAAGATCCTCTGGTCAGAGGAAATGGCAATATACTCCAATATTCTTGCCTGGGAAATCCCATGGGGAGAGGGCCCTGGCAGGCTACAATCCATGGGGTCACGAAAGAGCTGGACACGACTTAGCAACTAAACAACAGCAATAGCAATGTATGCACGTTTATCCTTATTTCCCGTTTGCATTTAAAAATGGGGTACCAAAACTTTGGAGGACAGCCTTCCTGCTCATGGTGACTAAACATTTTTGACAGCTGTGGTGGATTCCCCAGTCCAATCTGGACAAACTTCTTTTTGGGAGGGGAGGGGAGTGCATGGTGGGAGACCAGGGAGATGTGCTGAGCTGCGCACTGGAGGCTCCTGATTATTTCTTTGCTTTTAGAGAATCAGAAGTTTCGAGATGGAAGAAGTTTATTCAAAAGATGCTCTCTTGGATTGAAGCTGAAATTTTTATGTAACACTAAAAAAAAGCACTTTACAAAGGAGTTTGGTAGCTAGCTAAAACATTTTGATCTAAGTATTACTGACATAATGTGGATTTGTGGATTTCTCCTGTAAGAATTACTCTAAAACTAGAATTATCTATCCTCTCTTAAATATCAGCCATTTCCTTTCTTGCTATAGTGTCATTATTCTGAAATTATATTCATATCGAAGGCATCTTTGTCCTAGAATTATGTTTGTTACTAGTAGACATATATTACTTAAGCTACAGACAAACAGAAATAGCTAGAAGGGATGATAAAATCTGAGCAATACTGTGTGGCATGAAGGATCTTAGCTCCTCCACCAGGGATTGAACCCTTGCCCCCTGCAATGGAAGCACAGGGTCTTAAACCCTGGACCATTAGGAAAGTCCTTCAATAGTTATTTCAGTGACCACAACTCAAAATTATTACACTGATTTTCAAAACTAAATAATTTGTTTTTGTGGTTTAGTTGCTAAGTTGTGGCCGACTCTTTTGTGACCCCATGAAGCCTGACAGGCCCCTCTCTCCATGGGATTTCCCAGGCAAGAAGACTGATATGGGTTGCCATTTCCTTCTCCAGGGGATCTTTCTGACCCAGGGACTGAACCCCCATCTCCTGCATTGGCAGGCAAATTCTTTACCTCTAAGCCACAAGGGAAGTCCCACGCATACATTACAAAATGCTATAAACTGAGTCATCTAAGAAAATTCAGGGCCATGGCTACAAGAAGTCAAGAGCTGAGATCAATGGCCAGGGCTCCATATTTTACGAGGGTCAGCACGCTTTCATGTTACCGCCTCTTCTGTTGTTCCTTCACTGGGAATGCAAAGAACTAGAATGCAAAGAATGAGGAATCTGGCACCAGACAGACCCATCAAGAAAAGCAATTATGTTTTCTAGTCTCCTTCCCCAGCTCTGCTCAGAAGACTTGGAATCTTCTCTAGCTCTTGCCAACCTTATCCACTTAGGGGCTGGACCCCACTTATGCACTCCCAGCCCATTGTTGTGATCCTGCTTTAAACCACATGGATTGACCACCTGAAACAGCAAGGTTACCACTACCCATTTGGCCATACGGACACTCTTGTACTCAATCCACAAGGTCAAAACTGCTATTAACTTGAATCTGTCCCTCACCATGAGGTCTCTGGGCTTTCGTTGATACCATAGTAAGAGCTACTGGCTGCCACCCAAAGGCATTGCCTCTAGTGAGTCAATTACCCTTGTCTAAACCCTTCAATGCAGGAGACCTGGGTTTGATCCCTGGGTCGGAAAGATCCCCTGGAGGAAGAAAGGGCAACCCATTCCAGTATTCTTGCCGGAGCATCACATGGACAAGAGGAGACTGGCAAACTACAGTCCCTGGGGTCGCAAGGAGCTGGACAAGACTGAGCAACTAACTTAAGCCCCTCCCAGTTCTGAATCCTGCTTCTTCCCAAATGCCCAGACACCGAGGTCCCAGCAAGCTTCCTGGTAAGCCAGCGCTAAATATGTGCCTCCATATTTTACAGATGAGAAAAATCCAAATTTAGAGGAGTTGAGAAGATTGCCTATTTAATCAGCAAAAGATTAGGGAAACTTATTACATATTCGGACAGAGGGGCATACCTCACAGTTACTGCAACACTTAGACTTAATGAAAGACAGGGTACTATAATGAAAGATTTGGAATCAAATGGAGTTATATTAGAATCCTGGCTTGGGTACTATCTGCAGGACTGTGCGTGCCTAACCTGTTTCTCATTTTTCTTATCTCTAAAATGGGAAAAATACCAGTGTTAGTGATCTATTGTTACATAACAAATACCTCTACAGAAACCCTAAAACAGGAGACATCTATTATCTTACAGATCCTGTGGGCCGGGAATCTGGGCATGCCTCCCCTTGGGGCCTCTGACTCAGGGTCTCTTGCTGCTGCTGCTGAGTCGCTTCAGCCTTGTCCGACTCTGTGCGACCCCACAGATGGCAGCCCACCAGGCTCCTCCGTCCCTGGGATTCTCCAGGCAAGAACACTGGAGTGGGTTGCCATTTCCTTCTCCAATGCAGGAAAGTGAAAAGTGAAGTGAAGTTGCTCAGTTGTGTCCGACTCTTAGCGACCCCATGGACTGCAGCCTACCAGGCTCCTCCATCCATGGGATTTTCCAGGCAAGAGTACTGGAGTGGGGTGCCAGGGTCTCTTAAGAGGTTGCAGTTAAGATGTCAGCCGGGCCTGGGTCTCCTCTGGAGGTTCCCGCATCTGGTGGGCAGGACGCAGTTCCTCACTGGGTTGGTCAGAGGGCCTCCCCCTGTTTCCTGTCCCAGGGTAGCTCACATCCTGTCAGAGCAAGCAAGCTATAATGCAAGAAAGGCCCCCAGAATGGAGAACCAGGCCTTTCATGATCTAATCTCGGAAGTGTCAGCTTTTCACTTCTGCCATATTCTTCTAATCCAGACCAAACTCAAAAGGAAATAATTACACAAAGGTGTGGACCACAGGGAGCAGGAGTCAATGGGTGTTATCTTAAAGACCGACTACCACAATGTCTAAAATGTAAAGAGTTAAAAAACAGAAAAGGAAATATGTAAAGCACCCTGCATATACTAGGAGCTTAATAAATAACACGTATTAGTGAGCTACAATTTCTAGCAAAAAATCCTTGTGTAAAAGTAACAAATGTATATATATCTACCAAAGAAGGTGGCTTGAGAAATCCTTAGATGTGACTCATTTTTATCTAAACATGTTTCTGTTTGATCAGTGTGATGGTGGTGCCTCATTGTATTTCAGAATAAGTTTCAGGAAGTAGAGCAGAAATTCCTAAAGTGTTTATCTAATATTATGAGAAGGAGAAAACCAAAGGGTATGAGTGGGTGTGCCTAGCTGCTAGGAGAGCAAAATCCCTATAGAGATTGACATTTAGGTTAGTTCCATGTCTTGGCTATTATAAGCAGTGCTGCAATGAACATTGGGTGCATGTTTCTTTTCAGACCATGATTTTCTCTGGATATATGCCCAGGAGTGGGACTGATGGGTCATAAGGTAGCTCTATTTGTTTTTTAAGGAACCTGTATACTATTCTCCCTAGTGACTGTACCAACTTACATTCCCACCTAGTGTAAGGGGTTCCCTTCTCTCCACGCTCTCTATAGCACTTACTGTTTGTGGATTTTTTGATGATAGTCACTCTAGCTGGTGTGAAGTGATACCTCATTGTAGTTCCGATTTGCATTAATCTGATAATTAGTGATACTGAACATCTTTTCATGTGCCTATTTGCCATGTGTATGTCCTCTTTGGGGAACTGTCTATTCAGGTCTTCTGCCCATTTTGGAGTGGGTTGTTTTGATGCTGTTAAGCATCACGGGCTGCTTGTGAATTTTGGAGACTAACCCCTTATCAATCACTTCATTTGCAAATATTTTCTCTCAACCTGTGGGTTGGCTTTTCATTTTGCTAACTGTTTTCTTTGCTGTGCAGAAGTTTTTGAGTTTAAGTAGGTCCCATTTTTTTTTGTTTGTTTTTATTTCCATTATTCCTGGAGATGTATCAAAAAAGATGTTGCTGTGATTTATGTCAGTGAGTGCAGAACATAATACTTTTTGAGTGCAGAGTGCTTGCCTTAGTTTCATTTACATCCCCAAGTCCTAGCACAGTATCTGCACAGAACAGACACCCAAGAAATGTTTGTAAAATGCTGTTGAAATCCATTTCCCTATAATTCAGATTAAGACTTGTAATTCTCAAGATCTAACAGAGTATTAGTTTTTAGCATATTTAGGGAAGATTCAGTAATTTTCAAAAACTCTAAATTGAAGATCTCAGAAATACAATTCTTTACAAGTTACTTGAAATAGTTTTACAATAGGTTCCCCATGACACTAATAAGGTACTAAACGTTCTTTATCCCTTCTATGTTTTCCTCTGACTCTTCCTCAATGGAGTCAGTTGGTGATTGTGGCTATTTTAAAACACAATAAATTTCTCTAAAAGTAGATACTGAATACAGTTGAAGCATGCTGACTGGAAATAAAAAATAAAATAATCTGTCACAAACGTGATTTTTTTCCAAGATGAGAAAGAAGCATTCACAAGAGTTCAAGAAGCTGTTGTAATCAATTAAGGGCACTTCCATATTTCTGCTGAAATGTTAGTTTATTCCTTGTTAAGTTCCTGACTCTTTGTCAGTAATTTTAAACTTCATGATTTTGCTTCTCATTTGCCAAAGGACACTGCATTTCACAGGGGAACAAAGGTTTCTTTGGAGGACAGTGGTATTGAATGGTAGATTTTACTGTCCCTTCATTCTCTGGACAGATGTTCCTCCTTTATCCTACTTTCTTTGTCATCTCACTATATCTTCCCTCTCCTCTTTTTCTATCTTCTCACTTTCTCTTCAAGCTCTTTGTACTTATTTACCCCAACGTCTTTCTTTTTCTCTTCCCTCCTCACATATACTCACCACCTGTTCTGCTTTATAATGCATTTCTTTTAACTCTTTCATTATGGAGTCCTCTTTTCCTGTCACACCTGCTCCTACCCCCTACTGACCATCATCATTTTTCAGTACTTAAATGAGCACATCAGTGTGTGCCTATTGGAGAAGGGAAACTAGGGGAAATAGTGATCTTCCGAGTTCCTCTTTTCCCCTTTTAATAATTTGAGCATCAGCAGTTAAGAAGAGAGATACCTCTGCCCACCATCACAGTCCCAGACTTTAGTTCACCTCTTTTATTTTTAATTTTTTGGCCATGATGCATAGCTTGTGGGATCTTAATTCCCTGACCAGGAATCAAACCCAGCCCTTGGCAATGAATGTACAAAATCCTAACCACTGGATGGCCAGGGAACTCCCATTATTCCACCTCTTTTAAAAATGGTATTATTTAATTTAGTGCACAGAAGCTAGAGATAGTACAGAGGACATCTGAGCTCTTAGCAAAATAAACTGGAATAAGAGAAAAGAGTATGCTACTTACACCCTTGGAGAGGAGTCACTGGGTTAAAGTGAAGAAGCCAGACAAGAAAGAGCAGAAGGCAAGCTGAATGAGACCTTGTGTGGTTCAGAAAAGGCAACGTCATCACATTTCAGTTCCCTTTCTAGAACCAGTGAGCTTACAGAAACCCCTTGACCAAGAAACACCCAATGTATCATTGTTGAATTCACTAGTACCTGGGGAATATACATTATAAAAAAAGAGTTATTTTTGATCTCATTACTTTAATCGTTTTGTCAAAATAATCTGAACTTGGGTACATAAATACTCAATTTGTTATTAGAATGTGCACCTTAAAAGTCCCTGAGAAACATTCAAAATTGACTGAAATGTATTCAATGTAATTATTTACCATACTAATTGCCAAGGACTTGGCTCCTTCTCTGATACTTAAGGCATGCAATGTATCATACATGTATACACACACAACATCAAAAAACTTAAGGTCACGGCATCCAGTCCCACCACTTCATGGCAAGAGGAAGGGGGAAAAGTGGACGCAGTAACAGATTTTATTTTCTTGGGCTCCAAAATCACTGTGCACAGTGACTGCAGCCATGAAATTAAGATACTTGCTCCTTGGAAGGAAAGACATGAAAAACCTAGACAGCATATTAAAAAGCAGAGACATCACTTTGCTGACAAAGGTCCATATAGTCAAAGCTATGGTTTCTCCAGCAGTCATATACAGATGTGAGAGTTAGACCATAAAGAAGGCTGAGCGCTGAAGAATTGATGCTTTTGAATTGCACTCCTGGAAGATTCTTGAGAGTCCCTTGGACTGCAAGGAGATCAAACCAGTCAATCCTAAAGGAAATCAACCCTGAATATTTTCATTGGGATGACTGGTGCTGAAACGGAAGCTCCAATACTTATGGCCACCTGATGCGAAGACTGACTCACTGGAAAAGACCCTGATGCTGAGAAAGACTGAAGGCAAAAGAAGGGGGCGGTGGAGGATGAGATGGTTAGATAGTATCATTGACTCTACAGACATTGAATTTGACAAACTCCAGGAGATAGTGGGAGACAGGGGAGCTTGATGAGCTGCAGTCCAAGGGGTTGCAGAGTCAGACATGACTTAGCGACTGAACAATAACAATATGTTCACATATATAATGTAAATTTATAATTACATATTCTATATATATTTATTTTATATTAATGCCACATCAGAGTCTCCCTCTCTGTTGCCTGCATTTTTTTTTTTTTTTTTGCCAATTTACTGATGCTGCATAGTAAGTCATTTCCAGACGGGAAGGCACTTAGGGAAGTAAATTAGTTCTTTAAGCCCTAGGGTGCCAGTTAGTCGAGTAAGGACAATGGAACTAGAAGGTCGCAAAAGAAGATGTTGCCCAACCCCCTCATTTTTCAGTTCAAGTGACAAAGGCTCAAAGGGGTTGTGCCTTGCACAAGCATGTCTGGTTCTGCCACTATTACTGTGAAGTAAAACTGGAAGTGTTAGTAGCTCCAGTGTCCAACTCTCTGTGACACCATGGACTTTAGCCTGCCAGGCTCCTCTGTCCATGGAATTCTCTAGGCAATGGAGAATTCACTGGAGTGGGTTGCCTTCTCTAAGGGGATCTTCTCCACCCAGGGATCGAACTCAGGTCTCCTGCATTGCAGGCAGATTCTTTACCACATGAGCCACGAGGGAAGCCCCAACTATTACTGTAATCTTAGACAAGTCCTTAACTACATCTGGACTTCCACTCTCTTCTCTGTAAAATGACAGGTGATCATCACAGCTAACATCTTTCAGGTGCTTCCTGAGTTGCCAACACTGCCCTGAGTACTTTAAGTGTCTTTTCTAATTCTCCCAACACCTTCATAAATTATATATAATTACCTTCAATTAGAGATGAGACTATCAAAACACAGAAAGCTTAAATAATTTGCCCCAATAAGACAATTGAGAAATGTTGTAAAGCTGGCCTAGTAATCTAGGAATAACCACCTCCAAGATTCTCATATTCCAATTCTTAAATCCCTTCTAAGAAAACTCCATCAGGAAGCTTCTCAAATTCCTCTAGCTCTGAAAGTCTAGAGCAGAGTTAACAAACTATGTCACCGCCTTTGTTTACAGATAGGTATTGGCTGCCTTTGCACCACCAACAGCAGAGATTAGTACCAGCAATAGAGGTTGTATGGTCAGTAAAACCTGAAATATTTACTCTCTGCTTCTTTACAGAAAAAAGCTGTGCTGACACCTGCTCTAGAGCTTTGAAAATTTAGAGTACGCTGAAACTGTACAGCATTTTACAATGTACAAAGCACCTTGGCAAACGTCATCACATTTAATCCTTGTTTTGCAAGGGGCATTCAAGCACTATAAAGGAGGAAGTTAATTTAAGTAACTTGCCTAATCAGGGTCACAGAGGCAGACAGTGGCAGAACCACACACCCAGGTTTGGACTCCAGATTGTGAGCTCTTTCCATGAAGCTACCCTGTCTCCTCTAAATTACTGTTAAGGAAGGGTTTGGAAACTGGAAAAGACCTGTAAATACTGAAGGTGAGTCAGACTGTCTTCCTGCTGTCAATATCATTCCAGGTGCACTAGTAATTAAAGTCATCAAGCACTAAAGATAATAAATTAAATTTGTAATAAATTGGAAAGAAAAGTTTAAGAAAGCCACTTTGGAATATATGATGTATTTCTATGTATTTTTGTACTAACGTATATGAAATTTTAAACTACTCAACTTAGAATGACTTGAAAAATGAAATTACATAAAATGAGCAACTGCCCATTTCTCTTGCTCTTTGATGAGATTAGCCTTAAAATACACTGTTTTTTTCCCTACCTAGAATTTGCCCATGAATAACACTGCAATTATCCTTCCTCATGCTTAGCAATAAAAAAATACATGGTTAGTTTTAAACAGACTTAATACTAAAGAGAATATTAGTAAAATAATACTTAATTTAACAACAAAAACTTAATATAACTTAACAAATTAAAAAATAATTTTTTTCAAAGAAAGCATAGGTGCTTCTTCCTACCCTGCAAATTCAAGCTCAATCTAAATAGCAATGATGCATCTTGAATAGTTAGTATGGCTAGCTTTAGGGATTCATTTGAAATACATGATATGAGGTCACTTGCTTTTTATTTCAGATATATTCTGTAACATATCTTGAGATTTAATTTTATAATCCATATAAGTGGATATGGAGACACCCTGAAATCACTCCAAGGGGAAAAAACCCTATTTTTCTGTCGCCAATTGAGTCACCACTATGTGTTAGGCACCTTTTTACTCTGTTCTCTGAACAGCTCATAAGCCACTGTGAAGCCATTTCCTGCTCCATTTAAGATGAGAAAACTGAGGCCCCGGGTTATTACTAATTTGCCTGAGGTCACATGGCTGGAATTCAAATCTAAGCCAGATTACCTTCACAATCCAAACTATCCCCCAACTGTCCCATGTAGATTTCCAATAACCCCAAGATCATTAGCCAATAAGTCATAAATAGTTATTTAAAGAGTAGAATTTTTCCTTCTTTATTGAATGACTCTACTTGATATTGTAATTTTGCCCATACTATTTTAATGAGGAAATTTTATCCAGGGATTTCAATTTCTCTTTTTAAGGAAAAGGAAGAACTGAAGCACCTAGATTTTAGTGAGTTTTTTAAGTCTGCAACAAATGTTTACAAATAAAAGCTACTTTATGAATCAGCTCATTGTACTAGTCAAATGCAAAATTACTGTTTATAGCAGAATTCTGTATAAACCTAATTAATGTTGGACCTCACCTGCAATAATTAGTCACTGAGGATGCTTATTATAATAAATCAAGGAGGAAAAAAAGACCCCATTATTTTAGGTTTTAAATCAACTGGCTTTCTAATAATTGATTTATGGTACTATTAAGAATGTCACTTTACTCCTAATTATTCCTCCTCTTCATATTAGGAGTTTGGGATTAACAGATACACACTACTATATGTAAAAGATAAACAACAAGGACCTACTATATATCACAGAGAACTATATTCAATATCTTGTAATAAGCTATAGTAGAAAAGAATCTGAAAAACAATATATATTATCTATAATATATGTTATAGAGAATGTAGGGCTTCCCAGGTGGCGTTAGTGATAAAGAACTGGCCTGCAAATGCAGGAGACATAAGAGACTCGGGTTCAACCTGTGGGTCAGAAAGATTCCCTGGAGAAGGGAATGTTTACCCACTCCAGTATTCTTGTCTGGAGAAACCCATGGAAAGAGAAGCCTGTAGGACTATAGTCCATAGGGTCACAAAGAGTTGGACACGTCTGAGGCTACTTAGCATGCACACTCATAAAACTCAATCACTTTGGCACACACCTGAAACTAACATGACATTGTAAATCAACAATATGTTAATTTAAAAAAAAGAATGTTACTTTAACAAATAAGGTCTGCCAATTGCTTTTTGACAAAGGTAGATTTCAAGAGCCCCAAGATAGGGATCCTGCCTTACAAATTTTTGTCTTTCTCACGCTCAGGGTTTCACACAGTGCAGGTACATGTTGACACCTAACATGCTGTTCATTCAACAGTTTTTAGTCAATGGATATATTTACAAGGTTGATCCCACAGCACAGTCTCAAGGGCTGTAGAAATGTTTGTATCTAGATGGTAAAGAATCTGCCTGCAATGCAGGAGACCTGGGTTTGATTCCTGGGTCAGAAAGATCCCCTGGAGAAGGGAATAGCAACCCACTCCAGTATTCTTGCCTAGAGAATCCCATGGACAGAAGAGCCTGGCAGACTACAGTTCATAGGGTCACAAAGAGTCAGACATGACTAAGCAACTAAGCACCTACATGAACATACTACTGGGCAGGCCAGAAGGGGAACCTGGTGGCCCCAGGGAGAATTGCAGATTTTTGTACAAATGATAAAGTTTTACTGCAGGCACTGATTTAGTTCTATTCCCTAGCAACCAAACATTTAACTTCAAACTGACAAGAGTCAAAAACTGCCATTAACAGCCACCAGGAGACTTTTTCCCTTTTGCATGATTCCATAATACAGTGCAACCTCACTCGCTGTTCTGCAGAGAGGTAATGCCGGCACCCCTGGAGGACTGACTTTCCGGGTTTAAATTTCAGCTCCAGTAAAGACACAAAAATAAATAATTCTGTGGAAAATGACATTATGGCTTCCTTTTCTAGGTAAACATAGGCTGGATTTCTGCAGTGAAGGGAGAAAAAGGTTGCTTCTGCTTTATTTTCACATCTGTAATTATGGTTTTTAAAAAATCTAGGTTATAGAAAAACGGATACAGAAGAAATCAGGAGACGATTATTCACATTGTAAAGGGATTCTCCACAGGGTTCCATTAAACACTGCGCTCTCTTATAAGAGTGGATTTGATTAAAAAGCGGCCTTTCAGGAACACATTTGTATAAAGCGAGGTACACCAAATATTCACTCTCACTCTTCTCCAAGGACAATCCAGCATCTTGTTTCCATTCATAAAGCAGGGGAACAAACAACACTAGTTGTTACTGAAGTCAGTGGAGGCCTGGACCACCCTCCTCACCTTTCTTACGCGATGAGGCTTTGAGGAATCCAGGTACAAAGAGTAAGACCCACTGGTAGCCACAGTCCCTTTGCTATCCTGCAACAAGGCTCTTTCTAAAGCCAGGGTTTTGCAGCATTTGGCCCAGGGACATGTGAGTGGAGGAGTCTGTGAAATTTGGACTCAGCAGAGGTCACAAATATAGCCTGTGGCAGATGAGGAAATTCAGAGCCATGGGACCATGGTTTCTTGTAGGTAAACTGTTTTCTCAACTTAAAAGGAGGAGCAAAGGTCCCCTTCTTCACCCCTGAACTCGGATGCCCTCAGACAACCACGAGTTATGCAAAACCCACGAGCACCCAGGATCCTTCCCACCCAGTCTTTGTGTTGAATGAGATTAACTGGTAAATCAACTTGTTCCCATAGATTAAAAACAGGTATTTGGGAAATGCAGTCCCACGACTCAGTGGTCAAGGAGAGGCACCGCAGAGCATCCAGACTTGGCCTCCAGGGTCACACCCGGGGACAGTGGCCTCACTGTTGAAACCAGCCAGCCAAGTTGGGGACGCTCTTGCGTTGGTCCCCAGCCTTCTGCACAGCCTGGCAGGCCAGGCACCAGGGCTCATCCCAGAAGGAGGTGACATGCACGGCATGGCTCCGGCGCCACCTGAAATAGCTGCGATAGGCCGTCGGGTTGCGGTCCAAGAACTGCAGGTGGGCGGCCAGGGAGGACGCAGAAGGGAAGTCGTCCACGTGGATGAAGGCATAGGAGGGCACGAAGCGCTCGTAATTGGTGCGGTTGGGGCCCAGCACTATCGGCACGGCTCCGGCCAGGAAGGCGTTGCGCCAAAGCTTCTCGGTGATATAATCCAGGTGCTGCGAGTTCTCGAAGGCCAGGTAGAACTTGTAGCGGGCCACCGTTTGCACCAGCTCCGCGTCGGGCAGCGGCTGCCCGGGCCCGGCCTTGCCGAACACGTCCACGGGCACGAACTGACTCAGCTGGCGGTAGTAGCGCACGCGCGCCTGGCGCTCGTCCCAGTTGCTCACCACCCAGGCCACCAGCCCCTGCTTCCGGGCCAGCGGGGGGACCAGCCCCGGCGGCTGCTCGCTGAGATGGGTCCTGGGGTAGAGGTAGCCGTAAGGCACGAAGATGTCCGAGTCGGCCCTGTAGGAGAGCGTCCAGTTGAAGATGTTACCTGCCAGGCCCTGCAACCCCGGGGAGTGGGAGGGCGACTCGAAGTTCATCCACACCCAGCGCTGGCCCGGGGGCCGGGGGCCCAAGGCGGCCAGGGCTTTGGCCTCAGCCGCTTGCCTCTCGTCGTCCATCACCAGCACTTTCTGCTCCTCCGCCGGGGGCATTTGGACGCCCCAGGGCGGGGGCCAGTCCGGGGGTCCCTTCACCAGGTCTCGGTGGTGGAAGAGCACCGCCTGGGCCTCCCCGTAGGCCGCGCGATCCGTGTGCAAGACGCAGCCGCTGATGTTGAAGCGCCGCTGGCAGTCGGGGGGCGGCCTGCCGGAGTTGTGTCGGCCCCTGAACGGCTCCCACCACAGCAGCACGTTCACCGGCCGCGGCGGGCCAGGGGAGGCCCAGGGCAGAGGCGGCAGCTGCTTCAAGCAAACGTAGATGGCCAGGACGGTGGACAGCAGGCTGGCGGCCAGCAGCGCCAAGTGGGTGCCGGGCAGCCCCGGGCCTCCGCGCCGGGAGCCCCGCCGGCCCCAGCGCGCGCGCATGGACAGCGCCGGCAGAGCCGCCGCCGCCGCCCGCCGCGCGGCCGCGAGCGTGGAGCGCCGGCGCCCGCTCTCATGCTGCCGAGGCGGCTCCAGCTTTCTTAGGCGCTCGCCCCCCGCCCTGGAGCGCGAGAGGGCGGTCCCGGGATCTGAGGACCCGCGGGTCCCGCTCTCCTCCCCGCCGCTCCCCTCCCGGCGAGGTTCCCGGGCGAGGGGGGCGGACCCGACGGCCCAACCTGGCGCCGCTGGGCCCCTCCCCTCCACCGCGCCCCCGGCCCGACCGGCCCGGCCGGGCCCCGGGCGCTTCCTGCTGCGCCTCCGTCCACTCCCGCGCCCCTCCAGGGTTTCTGGATTCCCCGGCCGCGCCCCACCCGCACCTCCGGATGCCTATCTCCGCACACCCCAAGCCCCGGCCTGTAATATTCCCTCCCAGATACGCCCCGGCCCTCAATCGCGGCGGCCCAGACGCTTGCCTTCCAGGGTGAGGGCCGGGTTCACCCCCTTGCGCGGGCAGGCGGCGTGAGACCCTCCAAAGCCGCGGCGGCGGCGCGAGAGGATGCGGGCACCGGAGAAAGGCGGCCCGGGGGTGGGACCGGGGAACCGCTTCCTTCCTCTCGTGCCGTCCGGGGCCGGTGACGCCGGCGGGAGGAAGGGAGGGCGCGAGGCCGAAGTGCGGAGCGGACGGGGGCGCAGCCTTGATCTCGTGACCTGCCGCCCACCCCGCAGGCCCTGCACTCGGCCTCCTCGGCGCGGCCCACAGAGGTGGTGCATTTTGTGAAACCAAGTTTTCCAGGAAAGCCTGCTGTCAAAAGGACCTTCGCTTTGCCTATCGCTCCAGCAGTGGAGAGAGAATTGCTTCTGAACAATGGAATTGTTCTGTTTCTTCCCTCCACCACTGAATGAACGCTTCTGCCTGCTGGCTCAAAGCTTTCTTTGTACCAGAGCTAGGAGAACTCGTAAACCAAACGTAAAAATGTGGCCCTTGAGGCCATTGTCCTCAGGGAAATTCCTGCCTATTCAATGAGATGAATGAATGAACACTATTTTTTTCCTTCTAAGCACTTAAGAATCGTCTTAGTATCTGCACTTAGGAATAGGAAGATCATACAAAACACAGGACTATAAAATGATGACTAAGATAAATATCATAGCATCCAAGTTCAGGATATAAACGGTAAGTATCGCAGTGGTACCTTCCGGTTGATCAGCGAAGCAACCGAGGCATCCACCTCCACAGTGACTTAAGGAATTTTTCCCCTACGGCTTGATTTTGAATTTCTGGGTTTTGACCTTCATTTATGTAACTAAACTTTTCTTCAGCAAATTTCTAAATTGGGCATGGGCCGGCTGCTGACCTGAGAAGAGCGGGCAGTTTTGAGAGAATTTTTAGAGCCCAGCAGTGCATGGGTGGTGACCCAGCCCACTACCAGGTAAGTTACAAGATGTTAGGGAAGAAATAGACATGCTGGGAAGGGGCCAGCCTGACAGGTGTTTTTGATGTTATGCCGTTCGGATTTATTGTGAAACACTTTTTCATTGAAAACCAAGTACAGATGGTAAAAGCTTCCATAAAATGGTTTCAGGTGGCACTTCCTGCCTGCCTACACTGACAGTTTGGAAGCTGAATGAACAGTGTTAGGTGCTCTGGCTATACCCATCAACCTAGTGATACTTTCTCCTACACCGAAACTTTTTATAATGTTTTTCTTTCCATAGAATCACTTTTCAAGCTATTAATAGTTAAGCAAATAGGCTTTGAAATAAGAGATCTCGGTGATTCTCCAGTTTGTTTTTAATTAGAAAGAAAAAACTATAAATGAATGAATAACTTCCTTTCACTCAAAAGAAGGAAAGGACATGTTGGGTTTTCTTTCTTTTTTTTTTTTTTTTGGGTTTTCTTTTTATACGATTCAGAAATCTATATCTTTATGCCCATCCTCTCTCCCCCACTTCAGTAAAATGAGACATCATAGATAGAGCCTAACATCGTGTTTGGCATTTGGTAAATGTTAATCTGCTTGCTTATTTATTCAATTTTCCTTTGTTGTTGTTCACTCGCTCAGTCATGTTTGACTCTTTGCAACCCGGTGGAGTTGCAGCACACCAGGCTTCCCTGTCCTTTGCTCAAACTCATGTCCATTGGGTTGGTGATGCCATCCAATCATCTCATCATATGTTGCCCCCTTTTCCTCCTGCCCTCAATCTTTCACAGCATCAGGGTCTTTTCCAATGAGTCGGCTCTTTGCACCAAGTGGCCAAAGTATTGAAGCTTCAGCTTCAGCATCAGTCCTTTCAGTGAATAATCAGAGTTGGTTTCCTTTAGACTGACTGGTTTGAGCTTGCTGTCCAAGGGATTCTCAAGAGTCTCTCCAGCATCACAGTTTGAAAGCATCAGTTCTTCAGAGCTCAGTCTTCTTTATGGTCCAACTCTCACATCCAGACATGACTACTGGAAAAACCATAGCTTTGGCTAGACGAACCTTTGTAGGCAAAGTGATGTCTGGCTTTTTAAAATATGCTGTCTAGGTTTGTCATTACTTTTCTTCCAAGGAGCAAGTGTTTGACTCCTGGAGAAGGAAATGGCAACCCACTCCAGTTTTCTTGCCTGGAAAAATCCCTATGGACAGAGAAGCCTGTTGGACTACAGTCCATGGGGTCGCAGAGTTGGACATGATTTAGCAACTGAAAAACAACAACAATATAACCAGTTAACAATGTTGTGATAGTTTCAGGTGGACAACAAGGGACTCAACCATACATATACATGTATCCATTCTCCCCGAAACTCCCTTCTCATCCAGGCTGCCACATGACATTGGGCAGAGTTCCATGCACTATACAATAGGACCTTGTTAGTTATCCATTTTAAATATAGCTGTACGTACATGTCCATCAAGATTAGTATTCTTAAAAGCTCACTTGTGAAAGGAGATGGGTATACACATGAGATGGGCTTCTGGTATGCTGGCCGTGTTTATTGATGTGGGCACTGGTTAATGGGTGTATTTGGTTGAGGAAATTCATCAGACTGTATGCTTACATATGTAATTTTATGTATGTATAGTATGTCAATAAAATGTTGCTAAGAAATCATTCTGTCATCAGTGAAGAATGAACTGGATATGGTGCTTAGTTGCTCAGTCGTGTCTGACCATTTGGACTGTAGCCCGCCAGGCTCCTCTGTCCATGGGGATTCTCCAGACAAGAACACTGGAGTGGGTTGCCATGCCCTTCTCCAGGGAATCTTCCCAACCCAAGGGTCGAACCCAGGTCTCCCACATTGCAGGCAGATTCTTTTCCATCTGAGCCACCAGGGAGATTGGGTATTAGGGACCAGGATAAGAGTAAAAGTATCTAGTCCAGTTAGAAAGCTCTTGCTATAATTAAGATGTGAAATGAGAGCCTGAACTAAGATAGTAGCTGTGAGAAAGAGATTAAAATTAAAGGAATCAATTCAGAGGTATGTAGCAGGCCAGTCTCTTTCTCCAGGAAGCCCTCCTGGACATCCATACACATACATCTGGGGTAGGTCACATGGTCCTCCTGTGTGTGCCTATATATACATCTTTCAGAACATGACTGGGCAGTGATCATGGCTGTTTCTGTCAAACTCTATCCCTAGCACAGAACCAGGCATCTAGTTGTATTCATCATCTCAATGAATACTTGTTGAGAGAATGAATGCTCTTATTGTATCATTAAAATGCTCTGTTAATATCACTGATCCCCAGCTAGAAAGTGGGCAAGTATCAGGAGAAGCTGGCTATTTGAATGACTTGTTGTGACTTTAAGAAGTTCCTTAGGCTTTCAGTGGTAAATGCTATACATATATTAATCAGGACCCTGAGGACAGTCATCAGAAACTCCATCAAATTAGGCTGGGTCTCACCGGCACAACCCGGACCAGGCACCTATGCCTGAGCAATCACTGGTCAGGGCATGTGGACTTCCTTCAGACCCTCTTCTGGGTCTCAGAGGTAGAATCAGTCCCATATAAAGACGGTGGACTAACAATGGGGGAAAGGTAATTCCCCAAAGGAAAAAGTGAAGTGCTCTTCTTACCTGAAGAAGAGAGAAGGGACAGTGGCAGACACCGAAATCATGTGTCTACCCGCCTTGTGCAATTCTTAATAAATTCTAAATCACTTTAGAACTTTAAACATTCTATGATTCTTTTTAACTTTGTAACAATAAGCAAATGCTTCTTTTGTATGTATTTAAAGACCTCCTAGTTTCCACAAAATATTACACAAGAAGAACTGGATTTCAGTCATAAGCATGATGACAATGTCAGGTATCAATAAGGAATTTTGACTAAAGGTTTGTAACTTTAGTGACAAACTAGAGGAGAGCTCCAAAATTCAAGGCTCACTTCATCAAGATGGTTGACGGAGCCATGCACAGTGGGACCAAGGATGGTGTATTCAGTTCCAAAATTTGATATAGGGACTGGATTCTCTGGGGGCAAGAACCAGGCCAACTGTGGTTCCTAAAAATTCAACTCATGCTTTGTTCTTCTCCATGGGAAGAGTTCATTCTAAGCCTGTCCTGCTGCTCCTCAGGACTTCCCAAGTGGTGCAGTGGTAAAGAACCTGCCTGCCAAAGCAGGAGATGTAGGAAACATGAGTTCCATCCCTGGGTGGGGAAGAGCCCCTGGAGTAGGAAATGGCAACACACCCCGGTATTCTTGCCTGGAAAATTCCATGAACAGAGGAGCCTGGCAGGCTATAGTCACGAAGAGTCAGACATGACTGACTGAGCACACACACACACTGCTCCTTCCCAGAGACAGATGCTATTTTCCAGAGATGCCTCAGAATGTGTTGTGACTGCCCCGGGTCTGCCCACCAGCGCCAAGCTCACAGTCAGCCTGGGGTCCGTGAGAATCAGACTGTCCTCAAATGGGTTGCTATTTTTGATTAGATCTGAGATGTCTGCAACTGAACATTGACCTGCTAAATATACTTCAATTTTTTTTTTCCCTTGAAGACAGAAAAGGGCAAAGTTCCTCCCAGGATGACATACTTACTAGGAAATGGGGAGCAGCCAGTGAGCAGGTATAACTGGAAAAGCTAACTCGTACGCAGAAAGGTGATTATTTCTTTTGTCAGATACGATTTTTCTCCTGTGCATAATTGGGCTGATGATTATGGAGTTATTTAGTTAATAACTGTTAAGGATTGTGTAAGTTCCATAACAATCCACAAGTTATTGTTCATCGCCCTATTAAATCCTTGATAGAAAAATAAAACTAGCACCAACTTTTAAGGTTGCTGGTCTTTATCTCAGTGCAAAATTTTACTGCCCCTAAAAGATTGTGATGAATAGTCAATATGAGAATGTATTACACTTACTTTAGGATTTTAACTCTTATGCACTCAAGTTCTTTCTGTATTCTTACTTGATTTGAACAGGTAATGCAAGAATTTTGGATGTTCAGGAGAAGGTACATTGTGAAATTCTGGTTTACAGTCAGAAATATTTGTATCATATTCAAAATGTTTGTAGGGCTTACATCTGCATTCTCCTTGTTAAACTACTCTTTCTTAGAGTGTATTTGCAGTCACGTGTACAAGTTATGGAATACAAGACTTACACGACAGAAAATTATTTTGGCCTTCTGAGGTGACCCACCATCTGTCTGTGGAATGTGTTTCTCTCTAAATAAACCCACTTCTTACTGCCCAAAAAGAGAAATAGAAAATTACGTTGACATTGCAATGAACATGTTAATATCACACAGTGTAGTGCCTGGCACATGCAAGGTGTATAATAATTGTTTGTTAAATAAGCGAATAGATGAGTGAATGAGTGAACACCACTTTTATTTATTTATTTTGGCTGCATCAGTCAGTATGTGGGATCTGAGTTCCCTGACCAGGGATTGAACCCACATCCTCTGAGGTGGAAGTGCAGAGTCTTAATCACTGGACCACCAGCGAAATCCCCACTTTTAATTTTACATTTCATGAAGCACTTATGAAACAGTTCACTTTGTTCATTCATGAAGAGTATGGAAAAGACTTTGGACTGAAAAATAACAACTAAGATAAATAATATAGCACAAGTGTAGGGTAAAAACGTGGAGTATCATACTGGCCTCCCCAAGCCCTCTTCATCTTCACCAGCACTATCTTCATACCTCACTTGAAGTCTATCTGGGTCCTTAGTCAAATGAGTTAGCACAAATCCTGTATAGTCTCAGGATTGCAAACAGGTCTGATCTGGGTTTACTATGGTACTGGCTCCACATCAGAGCTTATGTGTGGCCATACTCAAGGCAATCAGACCCTAACTCAAGACAAGACCCGAACTCAGGGAGGCAGCCCAGCTCTTTACAGTTGGAAGAAGGGATCCTGAATCCCCTCATGTTTCCCCTGTCCTGACCCCACTTCTCACACAGACCCAGGGCACAACTCACTACAGAAAATGGAGAGGAGGTGCATTTTCCACAGAAGTCAGGGAAGTCCGCCTTGACCAGCAAATTTCCCTCAAGCAACCACTGAGAACACAAAAGTAGTCAGATCAGATTCCATCACGCTTGTTTCTGTGATTCTTCTTCTAAAAGGAGTCTGAGGTACTTGAAATATTAAGAAATACTTGCTGGATTAAAGTCAGCAGAACTTGTGACATATGAATGATTTTGAAAACATATGGGAATGGAAGGGTAAATGCATGTTGCTCATGCATGGCAAAGGAAAATTATTGTCAAAGAATTATTGCCACATTTTGTAGTTCCATGACCAGCTTACTGTGGTCAAATAAACCACGGCCCCAAAATCTTGCATGATTCACTGTGGTGAAATCACGATAAAAATGCTGGTTATATTATTTTCAATCACTCCAAAAAGAGCCTTTGGGTCTGAATTTACCCTTAGCAATGTTTCTGTATGCTCAGCTGTGTCTAACTCTTTGCTACTCCATGGACTAGAGACTGCCAGGCTCCTTTGCCCGTGGAATTTTCTAGGCATGAATACAAGAGCGGGTTGCCATTTCCTACTTCTGGGGATCTTCCGGACCCAGGGACCAAACCTGCATCTCTTGTGTCTCCTGCATAGGCAGGCGTATTCTTTACAACTGCACCACCTGGGAAGTCATAACAATGTTTAACCAGATTCAACAAACATTTGATCTCAGGAGAAAGAGACTCTACAGGTGAATAAACACTGCCTCAACTGTCTGATTGCATTGCCGGAACTACTTCTGGCCTCACAGCACCACACAATTCTGCAAAAAAAAAGGAAACTTCTTTGCGTGAGTCACTGTTCAAAGACAATTTCCAGGAGCATCTAAGACAGTAGGAGGAGAGCAGCCCCTCTTAAAGTCAGAAAAGAGAAATTCGATGTGATTGAAGACTGGAGATGCTGTCTGATCACCATTCACAGAGCCCGCTCTTCATCACTGCAAAGCTGCTTTGCCTCCTCGGTTCCCTCCAAGCTCTCAAGGACCCATTTCCCTGTCCACAGTTTGAGAAAGAACTTTAGGGATTGTTGTTAGAAGATTTTGATATGATGACCTCAGAATTGTCTGTGTTCCTTTAAAAGGTAAAATGCTGTGATTTTTCTTTATTTTGATATATTTTCACATTGTCAGCTTGCAGAGCTTTCCTAAAGTGTTTTCCAAGCCATATAGCACTGAGAATCACTCTGTATTGATATTGGGTTGGTTTAAAACCGAACAAACTTTTTGGCCAACTCCATATTTGCAGGGCTACATTAGGGTCAGAACTTGTTTGGGTTTAAAAATTTGCAAAAGCTGTAACTTCATGCAGTAACACTTATTGGATGTCAAGTGTGTGCCAGGCACGTGAGGTATATCTAAACAAACAAACAAACATTTCTGCCCCTGTGGGACATGCTAACTATCACATTCAATCCATACTGTGAATTGTAGCTTTAGAGAAATTTCAGACTTGAAAAATCCACAAGTAGACTTCAGAAGCTGTGATGTGAGGTGAAAAACGGTGCCCCTTCCCTGGCTAGCCCGAATTTGCATAGGGCAGGCTCACTGGGGAGGAGACAAAAAGGAACAAAAAGAGGCAGCCTCTTTTGAGGCCTCTCCATTGGAGTCCGCCTGCCCTCACACCTGGAGGTTGCACGATTCTTTGTTTGCCAAATAAAATTCTTGAGCTGTAACTGAACTGTAAAAAAAAAAAAAAAAAAAAGCTGTGACGTGTTGGGCCTTTAGTAATCCTGCCTGTTTGCCTCTTGAAGCAACATTTCCTTGATTGCCTTGTCACTTTGTTCTTTGTCACTTTGAATTAATCAAGTGTTACCATCAGAGTGGAAAGTTCTTTTAGACACCTATCTGCAACTCATTATTAGTTAAGCAAGATTTTTTCATACTGTCAAATAACTTTTTCAGGTTAAAGGGAAGCTAGGGTTTGTGAGAGGTGGGGTGTAGACATGGATCTCTCCACCCAAAGTTTCTACTTTCTCACCTTTAGTTATAAAGGTGTGGAATTATAAACTGGAAGGAAGCTATTTAGCCCATAGGTGTGCTCCAAGGAAGCACTATAATTAAGACAGATAAAACTAAAGGCAGTTGTACTACTAAGGATTCTTTTGGTTGCAATTACAGTGACCTACTAGAGGCAGCTTTTGACAAAAAAGAAAAGGGTGAGGGACAAAATTTACTATAATGTAAGAAGTAGGTCTCATAGTGACCCTTCTGTTTTATTTTTTTAAGAGTTGAAGAGTTTTGTTAAAGACAATAAGAAAGCTAGTGTAATTAAGTTAAAGAATCACTCAGCAGAAACTTCCTTAAATGATGAAAGATTAAAGCCATCTGTGAGGCCACAGGCCCCTCCACTGAAGGACAGTATCCAGTGATGCTCTGCAAGTCCACTGGCTCCCAGACTCTCACCTGACATCATGGGTATCTAAGGCCTTGGTGTCCTGCACCCAAAGCTAGTCTGTGACAGAGGGCTCACTTGAACAAAAGTTACTCTCTTGTGAGAGGGGTTTCAAAGTCCAAAAGGAGGACTGCGGGGCAGAGAACACTGTCAGAATTCTACATCTGCTTCTTTCCCTCCACCCCGCCACCCCCATCAACTCTTTCTGTGTTTCTCCCATTTGCTGGGCAGAACAGAATCTTCTGTAGTTCCAACAGCAGTGTCTGACAAGCAACTTTGATTTTCAATTTTAAGTCTTTGGCAGCAAGAATCTGACTGCACTGTCTTGGGTGTGGTGTACACCCAGTGAAATTAGCTATGGTCTGGCATAGGATCCAGAGGTGTGGTGGTCAGTGGGTGGGCTGGGGAAGGGAGAGGGGATGGTAGTTCTCAGAGAAATGAACACCTGTGTGAGCTGAACAGTTCTGAAGAGGTGCCTGACTCTTGTTTTTCTTCTGATTTTAGACATGACCAAGGAAGGAACTTTCTCAGTCTATTATTTCCATAAACAAATGTTTCCTTATGTCTACTCTAAAACAACTTATTATGAAAAACTATAAACACATACAGACATAGGAAGAAAAGGGTGGTGAGCCCCTCAGTTCCCTTCATCAAGATTCAGCAATTGTTGATTATTGATTACCCACATATGTTCCACCTAACCACTTTCCCTTTATTTCTTTTATGTTTTCAAGTAAATCCCATTTATCATATCATTTCACCCCTTCATGACTGCCACTACAAAGTCTACTTACTCAAAAGTGATTACATGAATCTAATCAGGCCTGGTAACTTAGCCCTGGTAAGTTGGTAAATTGGTAACAGTGTCCCATTGTTGCACTTACATCATGTTAAGATTAATTACAGATTCTGGTGGTGCCCAGCCTGCCCTCCCAATGAGGAATCTCCCGTCAACACTTGTCTAATGGTTTCATCCACTGACGAGCAGAGTCAGTCAATGCTTTGTGGATTATAAAATGATGGTTTCATTAATCTATCATTCTTTCCACATTTATTAACTGAAATTCTGTAAAGAAGATTTCCCTTAATCTACTAGGGCTCTTAGGTACCTAAATTACCAAATTGCTCAGAAAAGGTAAGAGAACAGATGATTCTTTCTTTTCAGTTACTACCTTTGTAAATAAGAATTAATGCCTTTGCAAGATCTTGATTGGTATTTAGTGAAGCTGGCTTTTGTTTCTGTTGTTGCTGTTTGCCTTCATTCTCTCTCATTTAAAAAAAATATCCATTTGAACTCATGGCTCTTTATATATTCAGTGAGTGTCAATTATTTTGTGCTCAAATTTCCCCATCTTTGCCCAGAGGACTGCTTTATGGTGACTCCTAAGTGCTTTGGATTGTGACCTATTAATTTTGGAAACTTCCCTGTTTTCTGGAACAACAAGATGTTCTAATTGCACTCCTGGAGATTTCCTGCCTCAGGTCTAGAATCAGACATTTTTCCAAGGAGCCCTGGTTTCTTTTTTAATCTAAGTGTTTTTAAAAATCAGCTTTATTGAGATACTAGGAGTTAGGCTTTCAACATAAAATTTTTGTGGAGACACAATCCAACTAATAATATTCAAACCGGGGAGATTTTTTTTTAAATGTTATGAACAATATTATTTAACTTATCAGGATTCCCTTTCAATAATGGCTACCAGGATCAAACTTGATAAACTTTAAATTAGAATTTAAATGAAAGAATATAGTGAAGTAAAGATCAGGATCAGGAGGAAAAAGACATAGCTTTTAATGATCCATGCACACTTACAGCAGGGAGACTAAGAATCTCATTGTACGAGAAACTGAAGTGATAAATCTCTTTTTGAAATTGACCAGAGCATAAGCAAATAAAGGGTAGATGGGGAAGGAAGGAAGGAAGGCAGACAGACACTCAGAGAGAAAAAAACAAAGGAAGGAAAGAAAAGTGAGAAAGAAGAAAGGAAAAAGAGAGGGAGTGTGGCAGGGGTGGAAATGAGAGGAACCGAGAGAGACGGACTCTGGCCAAATTAGGAAGCGGGATGAAGCCCTATGACTCAAGTGACCCAGCACCCTATGGCAACTGTCCCTGGCTTGAATCCAGGCAGCATGGGAATTCCAGACCCAGGAGTGGATAAAATGAAGGAAGAAGGTGGGCAAGATCCAAACATCTTAGGAAAAAAGCAGTTTTCTTTTGTCCTCTCCTTGAAAAGAATGCTGCTGTCGCGTTTCATCAAGAATAAAAAGAGCCATTGGTTTAAGATTGCTATAGATTTTTATCATTTGAAAGAATGTCCTTGTAACCCTGGCTTTCAAGGAGGTTTCATTTAAAAGTGCTTTTTAAATTTAAAAAAGAAAAATAACAAGAGGCATCCTATTATATAGTAATTTAAAAAATCATCCTCTACATTATTCATTATTATAAATAATCCTGGCATGAAAAACCCTGTACATGAAACAGGTTCGGAAGATGTGCAGTGGGGCCGTGAAGAACAGAATTTGACCCCAGAAGGACCAAGGCCCCAAAGTAGAAATGGGACGGGAATCCCAGCAAGGAAACAGTGCGGTGACATCAGTCCCGAGGGGGAAGGCTGCCGTGTGAGCCAGCGGTTGGTCCAGAAAGGAGAGGCTGCTGGGGAGCCCCCGGCCCAGACCGCAAAGCCGAGGATGAACTGGGGGGAGCTTGTTTGGGGGCAGAAGTAGAGCAGACATGGGGAAGGATATTTCTCAAGTCACCCTGAAAGCCCAAGTGCAAAGAGGACATCATTTCTAAAAGCAGGTGGCTCAGTGGTAAAGAATCTGCCTGCCAGTGCAGGAGACTTAGGAAACTCAGGTTTGACCTCTGGGTGGGGAGGATCCCCTGGAGGAGGAAATGGCAACCCACTCCAGTATTCTTGCCTGGAGAATCCCATGCACAGAGGAGTCTGACCGGCTATAGTCCATGGGATTCCAAGGACATGACTGAGCTGCATGTGCAAATAAAAGTCAGTCACCTACAGAGTCCCCCTTGGGGTCTGTGAGCTAACAGCAAGGTTTGTATCTTCTCCACAGGTAGAACCAGTGGAAACCAAGCTATCTTTCTTATAGTGAAACAAGATTTCAACTTCTGGCATTAAGAGCAGCACTGCTGCTGCCTAGATGGAACTACCAGCCAGCTCCCTTTGGGACAACATCATTCCAGGTCCCTTTTGGCCCTGGCCACATGGAAAGGTATATGAGCCCAGAAATCTTCTCTGAGTATTATTGTCTGGTGTTGTATCTGTACTTGAGTACCTAATAACCATTTTTCTTTTACAGTAGGAAAACATTTTTCAAAGTTCTTTTCTAATCTTTCCTTACACAACATGTTTATTAATCAGAAATAAAAGGATGCTGCCTATTTTGTCAAGAAAGTTCAAATCTATTCAGCCAATATTTGCAGAGAATAGTCTAATCATCTGGCATTTATGTCATCTTGTGAATTAGGGCAAGTTTTGGGATTTGGGGCAAATTACTTAAATATTCACTCTTGGCTATCTTGTCATATGTATATGTGATTTGTAACATGAGATTGAAGTGAAGTGAAATCGCTCAGTCGTGTCCGACTCTTTGCGACCCCGTGGACTATAGGCCACCAGGCTCCTCCGTCCATGGATTTCCCAGGCGAGAATACTGGAATGGGTTGCCATTTCCTTCTCCAAACATGAGATTAGCAATGTATTTATTGTTAAATAGGATCTTGCTATTCAAGAAAACAAGACTTGCCCCAATGCCTGGAGCCTAGTAAATAATGAATAAAAGGTAACTGACAAAACAATGATGCCAGTGATGATAAGTAGGAATAAAGTCACATTCATCATTCATTTTCTGAATACTAATCATAGCAATCTATGTTTTATGCCTTGGAGCACATTAGTAAAAGTAGTGTATGTATATATATATATATATATATATATATATATATATTTCTGTGTGTTGAAATGTTGCAGACATGTTGATGGTAAGAATTTTGATAAGGTTAAGATTTTAGATTTGTTAGAATAGTAAATGCTTTACCCCAACTCCAGGTAGTTTTTGGTGTTATATTTCTTGGCTCACTGAAGACATAATCTCTCCAATTTTAGCCACTGGCTCACAATGCTGTTTTTTAAGTATCCAGTGATGAGAGAGTTCCATAAACATGGTGGTGGCTGGAACTGGCTTACATGTAGGATCTCTGAATGTGTGGAAATGAGTGGAAATTTTTACATTAAATCTGGAAAAGTTTGGATTTTGACTTCAAGAGATTGTTGACTGTTTCATAGTATAAATATTTTTAAGTAGGGAAGGGACATACCCAGTCAACAAATCTTTGTTGACCTGAGTTGATTTATTTCATTAAATCTGAGAGAACTTGAGAACTATAAACTGGGGAAAGCTTTAAGATGAGCTTGAGAGAGGAAGGTGAATGAAAGTTATGTAATCACAAGACTAGGAAAAAAATTTTTTTATAATTTGAGGGGAAAGCTGTAAGTAAATTGGGCTTCCCTGGTGGGTCAGCAATAAAGAATCCACCTGCAATGCAGGAGATGCAGGAGACACTATCTGAAAAACCCAAATATCCAAAAAGTAGAGTAATAAATGCAAAAAAAAATTAGTACAAACATATACAGATTTTTTGGAGAAGGAAATGGCAACCCACTCCAGTACTCTTGCCTGGAAAATCCCATGGACAGAGGAGCCTGGTAGGCTACAGTCCATGGGGTCGCAAACAGTCGGACACGACTGAGTGACTCCACTTATACAGATTTTTAATGTAATTATTCAGTTATATTTTAATGAATAGGAATGATATGTTAAAAAGGGGTAAAATATATAACATACAATGTGAAATAAACATGTGAAATAAAACATGCATAGGAAAAAAGAATAAAACTGTATCAGCATGTTATCAGTGGTTAGTTCTAGAAACGAAATACAGATGGGTTTTTTTTTTTTTCCTTTATTTTCCAGTTTTTCTATATGGTATATGTATTACTTTTGACAATTGTGGGGGAAAGGAAGGTTAGGTTTTTTTTTTTTTTCTCTCCTTTTTAACCTCTTTTTAGCCCAGTTGTATTATATTGAGTATTTGTAAAACCTCTCACCCGACTCCTGTTTTCAAGATCACTTCATAAATTTCCCATTTCCTTACTTTTTAGTGGACAAATTCCAGAGAAGTGATGAGCTCTACCAAGGCTAGCATTAAAATGGTTGTCTCTGAGTCAGAGGCTTTTCATCTCTGCCATTCATTTACTAACTTTTACCTACACCTGGATATTCTTTTTAATAGATGACCATAATTATACTACAGTGAAAGGTTAACATTTATAATGTTTACCTTGAGGACTCAATAAAATGTCTTTGTTTCTTATCATATTTGGCATGTTTAATAAAATAAGCTGAATTAGACATCCAATGTATTCCAACTGTGACAACTAAAAATAAATATAATATTTTCCTTCATTGTTTTCAGGTGCTTAGCAAACTTTACCAATAGTCTTTCATTGCTTTGAATTAATTTACAGATAGGAACTAATACCGATAATAGGAATTACAGGCTAATATATGCTTTTTGTACACATCTAAGCTGTGAAATAAGCTTGGGTTTCTTCTGTGACATCAGGAGATAGAAGTTTCTTCTCAATGGAAAAGTTGTTCATCTTATCCTAGAGTAAAGAAATAAGTGGACAAATAAGCAAGTTTATTCTTTGGGGGAAACATTCTTTAGTCCCAACCCCATTTTAATCTAAAATTGATTTAATGTTCTCAGTAGTGTTTCACTGGGCAGAGCAGCATGTAAAAGCATGTAAATCACCCAAGTGATTCAGGTAACTGGAGAAACCCCAGTCTTCTAGACCCTCCTCACTCAGAGCATAGTGTCTGGACTGGCACCTGCATCATCACCTGGGTGCTGGTTAGAAATGCAAAACCTCAGACCCTACCCAAGACTGACTATATCAGAAACTGCTTTTTAATAACATACCCATGTAACTGACATGCACATTAAAGCCTGAGAAGAGCTGGGCTAGATAGCTTTATTATTATTGCTTTGTTGTTCAGTTACATGCCACAGAATAAAAAGGAAATGATAAAAGTAAATAATTCAATCTTATTAGTATAATGAAAGCAGGAGATACTTCACAGTCTCTAACTAAAGCGGTTTTTAAAAATTTTTTAAATTATAAAAGCATGATAACACATTCACAGGAGATTTGGAAAATACAAAGTTACATCTAGCCCCACTGAAACTCCAACCAAAAACTTCAACTTAAAAAAATAAAGATTTTTAGCTGGAGTTTCAATATCAAACCCTCAAAAATTAATAGAATGGATAGACAGAAAAGTAGAAGGCGATAGTAAACCTGAAAAGCACTATGAACCAATTCAACATAACTAAGATTTATACAATTTTCACACAACAGCAGGATACAAATTCTATTCAAGTTCCCATGGACTATAAACTATAAGACACTGGAACATATCCAGGGACATAAAACAAGGTGCAAAAATTTCATGGTCTAAAGGTATTGAAATCATACAGAGTCTGTTCTCTTATAACTGAGGCATTATGTTAGAAATCAATATCAAAAGATATTTGAAAATAGCCCACATATTTTCAAGTGCAATGTGACATTTTCCAAGAGAGACATTTGACTTAGTCATTGAAAGCCTCAATAAAGCTAAAAGACTGAAAAAACACAGATTGCAGAGAAGAAAGCACTTAAACAAGAAATTGATATCAAAGATGTTTTTAAAATCCCATATATTTGGAAATTAAATGTCCACTTTTAAATGATGGGTATATTGAAGAAGCCATAACAAGAAAAATTAGAAAATAATTGTAAGAGAATAAAAATGAAAATAATTTATCAGAATTTGTTGTATGCAGCTGAAGTTGCTCAATGCAACTAAATACAATGTGGAATGTTGAATAGGTATGAAAACAAATAATGGAAACTAGCATAAAATTTTGTGAAATTTGAACAAATCTGTACTTTAGTTAATGATACTGTATCACATATTAATTTCCTGTTTTACTTTTCTTTTCTTTTTTTACAGCTTAGTATTTCTTTGTATTCTCAGAATTGGTTTAAAAGTTTCAAGCTTCAAAAAATTGTTTTAAATTATTAAGATAATAAGCTGTCTAGACTTTTTCGCAGTAATACTAGATGCCAGAATAAATGGAACTATATCAAAGTTTTGAGTGAACATAAATTAGAAATCTAGCATTCTATTCATACTTAGTCAAAGAAGTGGAACCAAAATGTCATAAATTTTTTAGCTAGGCAAAAATTCCTAAGTTTCCTAAGCTATAAATATTATGTCAGATCTGAAGGTGGCTGGCAGTGAGGGGCAGCAGGATTGCTCTTGAACTGGCTTTTCTGGGTCTGGCATTTGAGAGAGAGTTTCTGACAGAGTACTTTAAGAGTGGTACTCCTTTTTTTTTTTTTTTTTTAAGAGTGGTACTCCTTTCAGATACTCTCTTGAGATCTCCTAGGGGCAGGTCCGGATATCTGGGAACTGAGTGTTGGGGCAGAGAACTGCTCACGGAACAGCAGAGCCGGGTTCAGAGTCATCTTCTAGCTCCTATTTAGGTTGAACTTCGGTTCGGTCAAGTGCTTAGGGTAGCGCCTTGCACAAATTCCAGGTCAAGTTGGTGGAGCAGGACAATCCCGGCTCACCTCCTCCCAGGGACACACCAAAACTACAACATCATAAAGAACAGCTGTCTCTCAGGACTGACCTGAAGACTAGCACAACAGACTTTCTACAACGAAGGCTATAAGGAAAAGGCCACGATGAGAAAGGCAGGAGGTGCAGAGTCCTGGTCCATGAGAACCAAACCTTGGTTCTTCTCCTGTGAGGCAACCCACAACCCCAAGAGACATCACAACCACAGAGGTACACCCTGAGGAGCCAGGGGGCCATCATGCTCCCCAGCATCCGGACCTGCAAGGGGAAGCTGAGTCCCAAAAGAGCTGGTTCTGAAAACCAGCAGGGCTTACACCTGGGGGAGCGGGGGTGCGGGGACCAGGATGGGGGGTTGCCCTGGGAAACAGCAGAGACACCACTCTTAAAGGGCTCAACGCAGAAACTCACTCACTCCAAACCCAGCGCAGAGGCAGCAGCTTGAAAAGCTCCTGGGCCATACAAGACGGGGAGTCCTTGACTCATTTCGCGGCCCAGAGGGGTAGGGGTCCAGTGGAACTTCCTCTGGGGGCGGAAGTGCCCGCAGATCATCGTTCGTTTTCACTTTCTTCTCATGTAGCTGGCCTGGTGCTAGTGAGCCCCGTCTCTATCAGTCTCCAGCAGCACACACAGCAACTGCTGTCCACCCATCACAGGAGGGCACACGCAGCCTACACAGGGGATACCCCGGGGGCACCTGGCTGGTTGACCAGGGGAGATTGTACTGCTGGGCCCCATAGGACACCTCCTACATAAGACCACCCTTTCAAGACTGGGCGATGAAGCTGATATACTCAAACAGAGTTCAGGAGTCAGTCAGTTCAGTCGTCCGACTCTTTGCGACCCCATGAACTGAAGCCCATCAGGCTTCCCTGTCCATCACCAACTCCCCGAGCCTGTTCAAAGTCATGTCCACTGAGTCGGTGATGCCATCCAAACATCTCATCCTCTGACGACCCCTGCTCCTCTCACTTTCAATCTTGCCCAGCATCAGGGTCTTTTCTAATGAGTCAGACCTTCCCATCAGGTGGCCAAAGTATTACAGTTTCAGCTTCAGCATCAGTCCTTCCAATGAATATTCAGGACTGATTTCCTTTAAGATGGACTGGTTGGATCTCCTTGCAGTCCAAGGGACTCTCAAGAGTCTTCTCCAACACCACAGTTCAAAAGCATCAATTCTTCAGTGCCCAGTTTTCCTTTTAGTCCAACTCTCACATCCATACATGACTACTGGAAAAACCATAGCTTTGACTATATGGACCTTTGTTGGCAAAGTAATGTCTCTGCTTTTTAATATGCTATCTAGGTTGGTCATAACTTTCCTTCCAAGGAGCAAGTGTCTTTTAATTTCATGGCTGCAGTCATCATCTGCAGTGATTTTGGAGCCCAAAAATAAAAGTCTGTCACTGTTTCCATTGTTTCCCCATCTATTTGCCATGAAGTGATGGGACCAGATGCCATGATCTTAGTTTTTTGAATGTTGAGTTTTAAGCCAACTTTTTCACTCTCCTCTTTCACTAACATCAAGAGGCTCTTTAGTTCTTCTTCACTTTCTGACATAAGGGTGGTGTCATCTGCGTATCTGTGGTTATTGACATTTCTCCCAGCAATCTTAATTCCAGCTTGTGCTTCATCCAGCCCAGCATTTTGCATGACGTACTCTGCATATAAGTTAAATAAGCTGGGTGAAAATATACAGCCTTCACATACTCCTTACCCAATTTGGAACCAGTCCGTTTTTCCATGTCCAGTTAGAAACAGAATTAGGCAAAATTAAAACAACAGAAAAAAAAAAAAAACTAAACAAAGAGGAGATAAAGTTTATCAGATAAAGATTTCAAAGTAACAATTATAAGATGCTTATCAGACTCAGTAGAAAACTGGACAAATTCAGGGAGAGAATCAACAAAAGGCTCAAAGAATTGTAAGTCTCTTTCACCAAAGGGCTAGAAGATATAAAAAAAGAAAGATTCCACAATTTTGAATTCATTAACTGAAATAAAAAATATACTAGTAGGAACCAGCAGGAGATCAGAGAATGCAAAAAAAAAAAAAAAACAAAAAAAACCCCCAAAAACAGACAAGTGATTTGGAAGACAAGGATAGTAGAAGTCACTCAATCAGAATAGTAAAAAGGAAAGAGAATAAAACAAAAGAAATAAGAAGAGGGCCGTGAGGGGTCCCAGCTCCTCTGGCAGCAGGAGGAGCATCAGTAGACAGGCAGCCCAGCTTCTGGATTTCTCTCAGCACCCCCAGCGTGCGCCCGCCCCACCACCAGCATGTCCGAGAAGAAGGGCAGCTCTGCATAGAGGACAGTAAAAGAGGACCCCAAGAGGAGATCCGGGAGGTTGTCATCTAAACCTGCTCCTCCAAAAGTGGAAACAAAGCCAAAAAAGGCAGCGGGAAAGGATAAATCTTCAGACAGAAAAGTGCAAACAAAACAGAAAAGGGGAGCAAAGGCAAAACAGGCAGAAGTGACCAACCCAGAGACTGGAGGTTTACCTGCGTAAAATGGAGAAACTGAAAAGGAGGGGAGCCCAGACTCTGAGGAAGCAGGAAAGAAAGAAGCTATGTGTGGTTAACATCACACACCAGGTCCTATCGGTGGTCCTAGTCTACCTTCTCGTTCAATCCAGATGCATTATTATTATTATTATTTATTATTAGTTAGTTTTTTTTTAGTGGTTCTAGTAGTATTTTTAAGAAGGAGGGAATCCCACTTCATTCATTTTTAAACTGTAAGCCTTTTTTTTTTTTAATTGGAGTATAGTTGATTTACACTGTTGTGTTAGTTTCACGTGTATAGCAAAGTGAATCAGTTATACATCTGTGACTCTATTTCTGTTTTGTAAATAAGTTTATTTGTACCATTTTTAAAGATTCCACATATAAGTGATATCATATGGTATTTGTCTTGCTCTGTCTGACATTACTCAGTATAACAATCTCTAGGCCCATCCATGTTGCTGTTGTAAACAATTTGCTGGTTGTTTTCTTTTTTTTTTTTTTTGGTACAATCAGAAATAGTGGAATATTGAATATGGGAAATTTTGATTGTGTTAGGTGTCAGCTTAGTATTCCATAGATGAGGTAGCTTTTATATCCTATAACTCAAAGACTACCAAATGACAATTTGGAGTCTGTTGTGCATTTAATGTCTTGAACACTTTTTTTTTTGGCTGTGCCGCATGGCATGCAGGATCTTAGTTCCCCGAGCAGGGATCAAACCCATGCCCCTGCATTGGGAGCATAGAGTCTTAATTACTGGACCACCAGGGAAGTCTCACTGAACACTTTACTTCTCTTCCCATGTTGATTTTGGGTAGAATTGTTTCCTAAAACAAACCACTCCTTGATCTTGGCTATCCTGGTCAGAATTTTGTGCACTGTGTACCATCTTTCTTTGGTCATGGTAGTCCAATTTTCCTAGAAACTTTGTTAATGTGCTGTGAACTCATCGAAAACTTGAGTAGGTATTGTATATAATATCAGACTGTGAATTAGTGGGACTTATGATATAACAGCACATCAACATTTGAATATATTGGTGCCTGTATCCTGTTAAGGAAAATTTGCCTCCACCTTTTCAGCTGGATCATGAGAAACGCTGGGCTGGAAGAAGCACAAGCTGGAATCAAGATTGCTGGGAGAAATGTCAATAACCTCAGATATGCAGATGACACCACCCTTATGGCAGAGAGTGAAGAGGAACTAAAAAGCCTCTTGATGAAAGTGAAAGAGGAGAGTGAAAAAGTTGGTTTAAAGCTTAACATTCAGAAAACTAAGATCATAGCATCTGGTCCCATCACCTCATGGGAAATAGATGGGGAGACAGTGGAAACAGTGTCAGACTTTATTTTTCTGGGCTCCAAAATCACTGCAGATGGTGACTGCAGCCATGAAATTAAAAGACACTTCTTGGAAGGAAAGTTATGACCAACCTAGATAGCATATTAAAAAACAGAGACATTACTTTGCCAACAAAGGTCCGTCTAGTCAAGGCTATGGTTTTTCCAGTGGTCATGTATGGATGTGAGAGTTGGACTGTGAAGAAAGCTGAGCGCCGAAAAATTGATGCTTTTGAACTGTGGTGTTGGAGAAGACTCTTGAGCGTCCCTTGGACTGCAAGGAGATCCAACCAGTCCATCCTAAAGGAGATCAGTCCTGGGTGTTCATTGAAAGGACTGATGCTGAGGCTGAAACTCCAGTACTTTGGCCACCTCATGCGAAGAGTTGACTCATTGGAAAAGACCTTGATGCTGGGAGGGATTGGGGGCAGGACGAGAAGGGGACGACAGAGGATGAGATGGCTTGGTGGCATCACTGGCTCGATGGGCATGAGTTTGGGTAGACTCTGGGAGTTGGTGATGGACAGGGAGGCCTGGTGTGCTGCGATTCATGGGGTCGCAAAGAGTTGGACATGACTGAGAGACTGAACTGAACTGAACTTTCAGCTGGAAAGTCACTGGAATAAACTGTTCAGAAAGAATCACAATTACATGATTTTTTGGTATATATATTAAGAATTGTGTACAAATTGAAATGTCTGTGTCCTGATCCTCAAAACAACCAGTAAAATCTCAATTAGAAAGAAAAGAAGACAAAAGTGAGGATAGTAAAGGGACCACTGAGAGAACATCAAGGGGAGGAACATTCACATAAAAGAGGTCCCAGAACAAGAAAGAGAAAGGGACAGAAAACCTATTTGAAGAGATAATGGCTGAAAGCATCCCTAATCTGGCAAAGGAACCAGACAACCAAGTCCAGGAAGCACTGAGTCCCAAACAAGACATATGCAAAAAGACCATCATGAAAACACATAATTAAAACCTCAAACTATCCCACAGGCCTCATGGCCAAAAAAAACAAAAAACAGAATATAAACAAGAGAAGTGGGTTTCCTGGTGGTTCAGTGGTGAAGAATCCATCTGCCAATGCAGGAAACATGGGTTTGATCCCTGGTCCAGGAAGGGATCCCTGATCCCTTAGTTGCCGCGAAGCAACTAAGCATGTGGGCCACAGCTCCTGAGCCCGAGAGCCATGACTATTGAAGCCCGTGAGCCCTGGAAACCATGCTTTGCAACAAGGGAGGCCACTGCAATGAGAGGCCCGAGCACTGCAACAAGAGAGTGGCCCCTACTCTCCGCAGCTAGAGAAGGCCCACACGGCAATGAAGACGCAGCACACCCCCCCCCCCCAAAAAAAAAATCATGATAGAGGGTTACCCTTTTTGCTTTTGGGATGCTGATAAGATTCTGACTCCTGTTCTAAGTGCTGGTTACTCAGATGTGCTCAGTTTGTGAAAACTGAGCTGGACACCTACAATATGTGAACTTATCTGTATGTATATTATGCTTCACTTTTTAGGTCCCTCCTCTACTGTCTTTCCCCTCCCTAGAGACAACTCTGTAACCAGTTTCTTAGGTCCTTCTTGAGCTATTTTAAGCATATAAAAGTTTATATCTTTTAAAATATATATATTATAATATACATATTATATATTATTTATATGTGTGTGAGTGTGTGTGTAAGTTGCTCAGTTGTGTCCAACTCTTTGAGACCCCATGGGCCCCCTCTTTGAGACCCCACCAGGCTCCTCTGTCCATGGAATTCTCCAGGCAAGAATACCGGAGTGGGTTGCCATGCCCTTCTCCAGGGGATTTTCCCAATCCAGGGATCAAACCTAGGTCTTCTGCATTACAGGCAGAAACCTTACTATTTGAGCTACCCAGGAAGTTCCATTTATATACATATGTATACAGAAGCTTTTCTACTACATTTGATAAAGGCTTGAGAAAGAACAACAACAACAAAAAGAGACAAATTGGAAAACATAAACTAAATGAAAGCACTGAATTGAAATATAAAGAGTACTACAAACTAGATAAAAGTAAGAGGTCATCATAGAGTCCAGTTGTTTTTAAACACGGCTGCTCATTAGAATCGTATCTGCAGTTTCGGAGAAAAAACCAGTACCTGGGCATGTGTATTTTTCCAAAAATTCCAAGATAATTCTAATGTGCTTTTGGATTTTAAAAAGTGATTACAGGTTTTTTTTTTTAATTAAATGGTAGTTTTAGTGATATAGAATTCTATTATTTTCTGTTGACCAATCATGATACAATGGTATTAAAATGAATAATAGTTCCATAATCACAGTAGTAAAAGATGTTTATCAGTTTTCACAATCAGCAGCCAGACAAAAATATTAAAGATAATTTCAATTGCAAGCCATAATGGAAACATGATTAATCTAACAATTTAACATAATTATGTACAATTTGGGGAGTTAAGTAGAGTGACGTTGTAGGTGGACGTGCATACATGCACACATTTTCATCCACTCAGCCAGTCTATGACTTTCGGTTGGTGCATCTAATTCACTTACACTTAAGGTAATTTTCGATATGTATGATCCTATTACTATTCATTGCTTTTGGTTGTTTTTTTTTTTTTTTAGGTCTTTTTCTTCTCTTGTGTTTCCTGCTTAGAGAAGTTCCTTTAGCATTTGTTGTAAAGCTGGTTTGGTGGTGCTGAATTCTCTTAACTTTTGCTTGTCTGGAAAGCTTTTGGTTTCTCCATCAAATCTGAACAGGAGTCTTGCTGGGTTCAGTATTCTTGTCTAACTTAAGTGTTTTAGAGTTTAGAACTACAATTGATTCTAGAACTGGAAAGGATTCTAATTTTAAATGACATGTGTTAAATGTTGGAGGAGTCCCAGCTACAGTGATCACTGTACCATAGATAGTGATTCTTAGCTATCAGTTATCAACAGATTCTTATGGATTCATCAACTATGATTTGTATAGCAGATAGAAGCATTTTAGATGGCAAAATGCAGCTGGTAACTTACAGAGTTGAAGCTGAAACTTTCAACAATAACAGTTACTGTAACATCATCACTGTAAGAGCTTGACACTGGGCTGGAGATAGAGGGCTGAGGGCCGCTAGGAAGGTAGTGTGGATGAGTATCAGTGAGTGGGAGCTGTGAACAAGTTTCTCCTAAACTGTATGAGTGAAAGTATGGTCATTATAGTCAAAATCAAACATATGTTTTTTATTATATGCCCTTAATTGATAAGTCAGGGAATCTGTTGCACTTCTAGGTCTTAAGCTGAAGGTAACTTGTTCTTCAAACCAGTCTTATAATATGACCTTTAGAAAATCACCTTTAAAATAAATTGCTTTCTGAGTTTTATTGGAATGTTGGATTTACTCTCTAGAGCTGGGACCTGACTAACTGGGTGGAAAGTTGAAATAAACCATCCCCACTGGGCAAGTGTCCCAGACTTCGGTTGAATAACCATTACTTTAGGACACTCACATCTTTGTGGATTTTGCATTCAGTTGCCTCCCAGGTTCCTAACCCTGCATTCCTATGGCCCTGGCATTTGAGCCTGTTTAACTGCTACTATTCCACCTTTGGTGTCCAATGTGTGAATTTCTCTGCCATGGTTTCACAGAGGCTGAAGCATAGTGTTGAAAGTTAGATAGACATGGGCTTGTAGTTCTGGCCTCACTACCCTCTAGACATAGGAAGTTGGGTAATGCAAACGTCTCCAAGCCTCAGTTTTCTCACCTGGAAAATGGAGACTAAAACCCTCATCTTGTGTGACGCTGCAGATTACATAACTATAAAACACCCACTGCCATGCCTGGCACACGGTAAATGGTGGTTACGACTATGTTATTATTATTAAACCTAGGTCTCCATTACTGGTTCCTTTTTGCTACGTGAATCCCTTAGATAACAAGTTTTTGTTTATCTTTTCACCTTGTGTGTCAGTCTTTAGTGGTTGTATTTTCCTCCTCCTGGATCCGTATTCCAGAGGCTGCCTCCCCGGGAGCCCCTTCTTTTGTGGCAGTCGGGCTGAGCCAGGCCCGGTGGACAGCCCAGATTCTATGCACTGCTAGCTCAAAGGGCTGGTGGTGTCTAGACACTGCTTCTCGCTAGCTGACTGACTTGGGTAAATTATTTAAAGCTTTCTAGGCCTCAGTTTCCTCATCTGTGAAATGAACTGTACCTGCTTCATGTGATTGCTGTGAAGACTTAATAGATAATTACATGAAAAGGGTCTAGAATACGAAGCACTCCATGGCACTTGCCAGTATGATTCACATTTAGGTAAAGAGTACCCAAGCTTGGCACTTACCCACTTCTCTCTTCTCGGCCCAGGGTTCCCTCTCAATGTAGAGCTGTTTTCAGGACCTAACTGCATGTCTCTCCACTATCTGGACACTGCTTATGCCCCCATCTGAGAATCCCTGCCTTCTCCACATCCTGCCACAAATATTGCTGGCAGACGCTGGCGGGGAGAGTGAGGAATGAGTAATACTTTTTTCCCCAAACATAGTGTCTGTGAAGAACAGTGTCCTGGGGCCAGCCTGTTGGCCTCCTACCTAAATAAGGTAAAACTCAGGGAACTGAGCAAAGCAGTTACCTTATTCTTCCTGAATTTCCTCATCTCTTTTTCCTCTTTGCCACTAGTAAACACAGATCATCCATCTGCAAGAAAAGGACAGTGCAAGATTCCTACCCACTGAGCCTGTGGGCTGCAAAGTGTACCATGGATAAAAAGAGTCAGGGGTGTAACTCAGGAGTGTGAACTCCTATTGTATTCATGGGGTAAATTGGTTCCCTGAACTGTAACTGTTCAAGTTCCACAATGAGGCAACGTATTGACCTGCTAAACTACAAGTAACCTGGGAGAAGCAAATCGAAAGGAGATTGGATTTTGACTGAGAACTATAAATAAAGTACATCACTGGCTTATAAACTGCTCAGCACTAGTGGTAAAGAACCTGCCTGCCAATGCAGGAGTCATCAGACGCAGGTTTCATCCCTGGGTTGGAAAGATCCCCTGGAGGAGGGAATGGCAACCCACCCCAGTATTCTTGCCTGGAGAACCCTTTGGACAGAGGAGTCTGGTGGACTACGGTCCATGGGGTTGCAAAGAGTCGGACATAACGGAAGTGACTTAGCATAGCATAGCAATAGCACCCTCCACACTAGGCTTGGAAATCAAGTACGAAAGAAAGAAAGTGTTAGTTGCTCAGTCCTGTCCAACTCTTTGTGATCCCATGGACTGTAGCCTGCCAGGCTTCTCTGTCCATGGAAATCTTCAGGCAAGAATACTGGAGTGGGTTGCCATGCCCTTCTCCAGAGGATCTTTCCGACCCTGGGGTCGAAATCAGATCTCCCACACTGCAGACAGATTCTTTACCATCTGAGCCACCAGGGAGCAGAGGGAAATCAAGGGTATCAGGATCTTACTTCTCAGGCCTCCGTGCCTCGAATAGTACTTGGCTTGTGGCAGTAAACTGTTCCTGCTCGGCAGTCCTGGCTTCAAGCCTCCCACAGGGAGGTTCCTTTTAATGCTCCAAATCCCTTCCAAGGCCACTGTCAATATTTTCAAAAGCAAGATAATGATTATTAGTTTCTACTCTTTTTAGCACGAAGTGTTTTTAAGCTATTTACCTGGCGATTATTTTTCTCAGATTTGGGTGGAGACTTATTTGACTTAATTACACTACCCAAAGACTTTAGCATTTGTTTAATGTGTAATTCCAGTTCATTTGTTCAATTATTTCCTATGCAGTTAAATATCTACAGTGCTACTAATTTAACTTCCCCTAAAGGAAGAGATGAAAAGTCAATAAAGAAACCAACAGCAAAACACAGAGAAATTAGGAATACGTAATAGGCAGTGTATGGACTTCGTCTGTCAGTCTTATCTGAATCTGATTTAACTTCTAGAAGCACAAAATATTTCCAAAGATAACATAACCCAAAGTTACCAGATTAACTCCTTCAATAGAGCCTACAATCTTTTAAACTAGATGCTGGTTAATCTCCCTCTTGAAAGAAACAGTAAACTAACTGGAAAACATCACTGCAAAATATTTATAAAGTAATGTCTACTCACTGCAGAAGGCAAATTATAGTCCTAAATCCTGATACTGTCAATAAGTGCTGGCTTAGTAATGATTTGCACTGGGCTTTTCTCTGTATCTTAAAATCACATGTTTAGATTTGGGGAGTCAGTTAACAAGTATTTAGTGAGAATTTACTGTGTAGAAAACTGTGACCCAAGTTAAATAAAGAAATGAATTCAGGTAAGTGCCATAAGTTGGTTTTCCCATTTCTGAAGCTACAAATGTTAATATCCAATATTCTCCATAGATGTAAGGTTGCCCATGGCAAATACACTGACATGACTGCTCCTGAAAGGAGTCTACGCCATGTAATGACTAGGGGGACAGCCTTTGGGATCCGAGGCGATCTGGATTTCAGTCCCTTCTCTACCACCTACCAGTTTTATGACTTTGGGCAAGTCATTTAATCCAGTATGTGTCAGTCCCCTCATGGGGATGACAATAATATCTACCTTGAAGGATTGTTATTGCATTTGGATGAAATGGACATAAGTGCTTTGTATCCAATAAATAGTAGCTTTTTTTTTTTTTTTTTTTTTTTAACAGAGACATTGATTTTCCTGTCCAAGCATGGACTGAGACTCTTTTTCCAGAGGCACAGTCATTGAACTGACTCACTGAACTGACTCCTTCTCTGCTCCTGAATGGAGTGCCTGAAGCTATCTATCAAGATTAGTTTCCCACTGCCCTTCTAAAGACCTTTAAAGAAGCCTACACAACCTCCTTCTGCCAAGACCTTTCAAAATTCAAGCTGTTTCTAATATTTAACCCAAATCTTCTCTTACTGATCAAGCCGGCTTCCTCTTCTGCCCTGTCTAGACATAGAAAAGGGTAATAAACTCTCAGATGAAGGAGTCCACAAACATTTACTCAATACTCCCTGTGACACCCTATGTGAGACCAAGGAAATAGGTTTAGATTTATTTCATATTGTGGGGAAGTGTGATTAATAGAAAACAGTTAAAAATACAGAGGCAGGGACTTCCCTAGTGGTCCCTTGGCTAAGACTCCGTGCTCCCAATGCAGTTGACTGAGTTCGATTCCCAGGCAGGGAACTAGATCCCACATGCCACAACTAAGAGTTCAGAAGCAGCAACTAAGACCCAGAGCAGCCAAATAAATAAATATGAAAAAAAAAAAAAAAAAGATCCGGGGGCAAAACTCTGTAGAAAACCCATCTCAAATTAGGTAGAAAGATTGTACCAATCTAATTTCGTTTGCTCTTTCAGATGCAAGCACAGCTTGATAGAAAAAAATTTGTTGCTGCTGTTGTTGTTTACTCCCTAAGTCACATCCGACTTTTTGCAACCCCGTGGACTGTAGACCGACAGGCTTCTCTGTCCTTGGGATTTCCCAGGCAAGAATACTGGAGTGGGTTGCCATTTTCTTCTCCAGGAGATCTTCCCGACACAGGGATCAAACCCTAGTCTCCTGCATTGGCAGGAGGATGCTTTACTGCTGAGCCAACAGGGAAGCCCTAACAGAGAAAGTACCTGAAACACAAATGCATATGCCCACAAATGCCTGGGTGAAAAAAGAAAACTCTCAAAGCAAAATATTGTTAGGCACAAGCATTTGTTGTACTTGGGGACAGAGGCTGCTGGGATAAATAGCATGATTTTGAGCGGATAGGATATTTTTGGATGAAAATGTTATGGAAAGTGATACATATTCTACTGGAGGAAAAGAGGATCAGCAAGAAGTATGAATAGCCTTTGAAGCAGTGGCATCTTTTTAAAGGGAGCTTCAGCCTCTCAGCTCTGGGCAAATGCTTTCCAGGTGGACAAAGGAAGACAAGGGGTAGGGTGGGGGGGGGGGGTGTGTGGAGCTGGCCAGGGAGACCTCAGTGCTGGCAGCTTAACCTGAAAAGAGAAGCAGGCACAAGAGAGAAGCCAAGAGAAAAGAATTAAGTCCTTTCTGGAAGGTAGGAATATTATAGAGATTCTTTTCTTTCTCCTCTTTTCTTGCCTCCAACCCTCTTCTACTCAGAAATCTTTTTAGGTGTGTTTTTATCCTGAATTTTAAAGTTACAGAACAAAGTCTTTATGCTGAAAATTTTGGCCAATGGGATCTGACCTGGTCTGACAGAGAAGGCTGCCGTTTAAAAATATTTTTGTAATAAAAATAAATGAAAAAAAATATTTTTGTTTCCTTCAGCTGTCTCCACACTGTGAATAATGAGCATTAGACCTTGAAAAGTCAGCTTAGAAACATATTGTCTATGCTTCCTTTGTGTAAACATGGTCAGAGGAAGAAAATTTTAAGTCATTTAAACTTATGTTTGGTGACTTCTAAGCTCTGTAATTATCTTTTTTTTTTTTTTGTAATTATTTTAACATGCTTTTGGTGTCTAGTAAGTTCCTTGTATATATATTGTAGGTACAAAAATATTTTTGTTGAATGTGTTAATGAATAGCAAAAATATCTGCAATTTCTGGGTAACATTTTAAATTTCTTAAATCTATACTAAACATAATAAACCAGACATATAGACACAAATGAATGTGTCTGGTAGCACATTCCCAAAATTAGTTGGGAAATAGAATGTTGTATAATAGAAAACTAGTAAGCTTCATTAATCAAATTTTTCACGACCACCATAAACTCTGCTAGTTTTAGCCAGAAAAATACAAAAAACCCTAGCAATTTAAAAACATTAAATTACATATGGCAAAAACCACTACAATATTGTAAAGTAATTAGCCTCCAACTAATAAAAATAAATGAAAAAAAAACATTAAATTAGTACATTAATTTACTTCTGTGTGGTCCTCTTACAGAATTTTTTGAAATGTAGATGTAGTTTTAAAATAAATGGCAAAATGAATGCAATAGTCCCATAATGCATGCCTCATAAACCTACCTCTTCTTTTAAAAAAAATTGCAAGGAGGGGAAAATCTTCAGGGAACCACTAAGAATACATGAATGATCATGCTAGCTAAATTCTTACTTATCCAGAAAGTTACATGGTGGTGGTCAGTGGTTTAGTTGCTAAGTCATGTCCAACTATTGAGACCTCCATGGATTGTAACCAGCCAGGTTCCCCTGTCCATTAGGGGAACACTAATGTCCATTAGGGAACACTCCAGTGGAGTAGGCTGGAGTGGCTGCCGTTTCCTTCTCCAGGGCATCTTCCTGACCCAGGGATTGACCCACATCTCCTGTAATAAGGGCTTCTCAGGTGGTGTTAGTGTTAAAGAACCTGCCAGCCCATGTAGGAGATGTAAGAGATTTGAGTTTGATCCCTGGGTGGGGAAGATCCCCTGGAGAAGGAAATGACAACCCACTCCAGTATTCTTGCCTGGAGAATCCCATGGACAGAGGACCCTGGGTGCTCTACAGTGCATAGGATCACACAGAGTCGGACACGACTGAGCCCCTAGCACACACACACCTGTGTTTCAGCCGGTCTTCTGCATGGCAGGCAGATTCTTTACCTCTGAGGCATCAGAGAATCTGACATCAGAGATCTGACCAGAAAATTGCATTTGTTTTTTTTTTTTTTCAGGATAATGAGATCCTGTAGATCCAGGCCCAATGACTTATCTGAACCTGTAAAGCCTCTGAAACCTGTTCTATCTCAGGTTTGGACCTGAACCTGGAGAACATCCTGACAACATTGTTTTTACCGAAAAGAATACTATTCACTACCAATGCAGTTTCAAATCTTTTTTCCCTCTAAGAAAATATAATCTCATAAAGTATAACCCAATGACAAAGAACAAAGATATCAGCTTTAGATGAACCTACATTCATGTATCAGTTATTCCAGTGAGTGACAACAGTTACTGTTCCTCCCCTAGTCTCAGCTTCTAGAGCTACAAAATGGGAAGAATAGTGATAAGGAATGAGTAAACAGACAAAGTGGGTGATTAAATAGCTAATCCCACTGGGGGAGTAAAAGGTACAGGAGACTCCTGTAAGTTAATGATAACTCAAGGAAGCAGACTTGCTTAACAACAAAACCAAGTAGGCTTGTTTAGCAACAACATCATGTAACAAGAGCAAGAGACATGCCCCCAAACAATGAAACAATGCTAGAAGTGAGGCCCAGTGAGGTCAATAAGTTAATGATTCCCAGAATTTAGATAGGCTTGGGTGTATATAAGGAACAGTAGAAATTGCTTAAATTCAAATAAAAATATATATTCATATATGTATATACACATAGAAAAAAGAGAGAGAAAGGGCCAGGCAAGTAATATAAGAAAGTACAGCAGACTAGAGGTAAGAAATAATTGGCTCTCCCAGGTTTTTCTTTTTCTACATTTTTTGGAGGCATGGATACCACAGAAATACATTTTTTCTTATTTCTACCACTTGCTCCATGGAAGAAAAGCTACAACAAACCTAGACAGCATATTAAAAAACACAGACATCACTTTGCTGACAAAGGTCTGTATAGTCAAAGCTTTGGTTTTTCATTAGTCATGTACAGATGTGAGAGTTGGACCATAAATAAGACTTGAGTGCTAAAGAATTGATGCTTTTGGACTGTATTGCTGGAGAAGACTCTCAAGGGAATTTCAAGAAAAACTGTGCAGCTAAAGTGGAGTCAGAAAGTACGGGAGACGAGTTCACAGAGGTGAGCAGGCCACCCGACAAAGTTGAAATTTAGCCTAAGGAAAATAAGAAGGCATTAGAGAGCTTTAAGCATGGAGGTGATGGGCAAAGATTTATGTTTGTCAGAGATGCCTCTGGTTTCTGAGAAGAGAATCGACTGCAGGGGGAAAGAGTAGAACCTGTCACTGGGGGCTATTGCTGAGCCTTCAAGAGATGGCTGGGGTTTGGGGAAGGTGGTTGTGGGCAAAGTGGTTGCTGTTGTTCAGTTGCTCAGTCATGTCTGACTCTTTGAGACCCCATGGACTGCAGTACACCAGGCTTCCCTGTCCATCACCATCTCCTGGAGCTTGTTCAAACTCATGTCCATTGAGTCAGTGATGCCATCCAAACATCTCATCCTCTGTTGTCTCCTTCTCCTCCTGCCTTCAATCTTTCCCAGGATCAGGGTCTTTTCTAATGAGTCAGACCTTCCCATCAGGTGGCCAGAGTATTGGAGCTTCAGTTTCAGCATCAGTCCTTCCAATGATTATTCAGGACTGATTTCCTTTAAGACTGACTGCTTTGATTTCCTTGCAGTCCAAGGGACTCTCAAGAGTCTTCTCCAGCACCACAGTTCAAAAGCATTAGTTCTTCAGTGCTCAGCCTTCTTTATGGTCCAACTCTCACATCCATACATGACTACTGGAAAAACCACACCTTTGACTAGACTGACCTTTGTCAGCAATACACTGTCTAGTTTGGTCATAGCTTTTCTCCCAAGGAATAAATGTCTTTTAGTTTCATGGGTGCAGTCACCATCTGCAGTGATTTTGGAGCCCCCAAAAATAAAGTCTCTCACTATTTCCACTGTTTCCCCATCTATTTCCCATGAAGTGATGGGACCAGATGCCATGATCTTCATTTTTTGAATGTTGAGTTTTAAGCCAACTTTTTCACTCTCCTCTTTCACTTTCATCAAGAGGTTCTTTAGTTTGTCTTCACCTTCTGCCATAAGGGTGGTGTCATCTGCATATCTGAGGTTATTGATATTTCTCCTGGCAATCTTGATTCCAGCTTGTGCTTCATCCAGCCCAACATTTCTCATGATGTACTCTTCATGTGAGTTAAATGAGCAGGGTGACAATATACAGCCTTAATGTACTCCTTTCCCGATTTGGAACCAGTCCGTTGTTCCATGTCCAATTCTACCTGTTGTTTCTTGACCTGTATACAGGTTTTTCTGGAGGCAGGTAGGATGGTCTGCCATTCCCATCTCTTTAAGAATTTTCCACAGTTCATTGTGATCCACACAGTCGAAGGCTTTAGTGTAGTCAATGAGGCAGAAGTAGATGTTTTGGGCAAGGTCAGGAAATTTCAAATATCTTTCAAATGTAGATTTCACAGGATTCACTGATAGACTGACCATGGAGAGAGGATTTGCCTTCTAGGCCTAGTCAACTGAGTGAGTGGCGGTACCATTTCTTGAGATGGGGAAGACCCACTGAAGAGTGGGATTTTAAAAGCTGGGATGTAGGGACATCCCTGGTGGTCCAGTGGTTAAGATTTCACCCTCTAAAGCAGAGGGTGCAGGTTTGATCCCTGGTCAGGGAACTTGGGCTTCCCTTGTAGCTAAATCAGTAAAGAATCTGCCTGCAATACAGGAGACCAGGTTCAATCCCTGGGTTGGGAAGATTCCCTGGAGAAGGGAATGGCAACCCACTCCAGTATTCTTGCCTGGAGAATTCCATGGACAGAGGAACCTGGCGGGGTACAGCCCATGGGGTCGCCAAGGTCGGACATGACTTAGCGACTAAAACACTACCACCAGGGAACGAAGATACCGCATGCCTCGTGGCCAAAAACCCAAAATGTAGAACAAAAACAATATTTTAAAAGATTCAATAAAGACTTAAAATGGTCCATATTAAAAAATCTTTAAAGATTTTTATTCTATTCTGGTCATGCTAAGTTTGAGAGGCCTTTAGATATCCAAGCCAAGTAGACTTCTGGGAATTTGAAAATCAGAGGCTGGAGATATAAAATTTGGAGTTGTCAGCACAAAAGGGCCAAGCGTGATCTGCAGGGAGGGAGCATGGGTACAGAAAAAGGTCTGTGACTGAGTTTTCCACATTTTAGAGCATAGAAGAAGCAGAGTCAGCAAGGAGGGTAGAGGAAGAGAGGTACAACTGAAACCAGGAGACTTGAGTGTGGCGACCTGGAGGCTGAGTGGAGAATGTGTTTTCCGGGGAAGGAGTAAATGGTTATGTCATATGCTGTGGAGAAGTTGAGTTTGTGGATTGGATTTGACCTTGAAGATCACTACATTTGACCTTAATGAGAAAGGTCATTTGCAATCTGGAAAAGAACAATTTCCTTGCATGTGCGGAAGCAAAGGCCTAGTTGGGGCGGGTGACAGAGCAGATGATAAGTGAAGAAATAGAAATAATGGGTCAAGTGTACTTACTTCCAACGTCTAGGAAGAACTGCTTATACATCATGTGTGTGCCTGCTCAGTTGCTGTTTTGTATGACTCTTTTGCAACCCCATGGACTGTAGCCCTCCAGGCTCCTCTTTCCATGAGATTCCCAGGCAAGAACACTGGAGTGGGTTGCAATGCCTTCCTCTAGGGGATCTTCTCCACCCAGGGATTGAACCCCTGACTCCTGCATCTGCTGCATTCACAGGCAGATTCTTCACTCCTGCACTACCTGGAAAGACGACATTCAAGCCCCTAAAAGTTTTATGCGGAACTCTGGATGTGTGTGGCAAGGTGTGTTCTCCAGCAAGAGAGGCCATATCTTTCTTCTGATACTTAAAAGAGTTTGTCACTGTAAACCTTCTTCCAGTTTACAGTAACTGATGCAAGCTGCCAGCCTAAGTTCTCAGGGCTAGGCTGGAAGAGTGTGGAACTCTCCCTAGGTGCTAGTTTCCTGTTCTGGTCAATGTGGGGATGCCAGCAGTGAAAAGGAGAAGAAACGAAAAAGAAAAAATATAGTAGGCTTCCGTTTTTCATCATTCAGTTCAGTTCAGTCCCTCAGTTGTGTCTGACTCTTTGCGAACCCATGAATCACAGCACTCCAGGCCTCCCTGTCCATCACCAACTCCCAGAGTTTACTCAAATCCATGCCCATCGAGTCGGTGATGCCATCCAGCCATCTCATCCTCTGTCCTCCCCTCCTCCTCCTGCCCCCAATCCCTCCAAGCATCAGGGTCTTTTCCAATGAGTCAACTCGTCGCATGTGGTGGCCAAAGTACTGGAGTTTCAGCTTCAGCATCAGACCTTCCAATGAACACCCAGGACTGATCTCCTTTAGGATGGACTGGTTGGATCTCCTTGCAGTCCACGGGACTCTCAAGAGTCTTCTCCAACACCACACCACAGTTCAAAAGCATCAATTTTTCGGTGCTCAGCTTTCTTCACAGTCCAACTCTAACATACATATATGACCACTGGAAAAACCATAGCCTTGACCAGACGGACCTTTGTTGGCAAAGTAATGTCTCTGCTTTTAATATGCTATCTAGGTTGGTCATAACTTTCCTTCCAAGGAGTAAGCGTCTTTTAATTTCATGGCTGCAGTCACCATCTGCAGTGATTTTGGAGCCCCAAAAAACAAAGTCTGACACTGTTTCCACTGTCTCCCCGTCTATTTCCCATGAAGTGTTGGAACCAGATGCCATGATCTTAGTTTTCTGAATGTTAAGCTTTAAGCCAACTTTTTCACTCTCCTCTTTCACTTTCATCAAGAGGCTTTTTAGTTTGTCTTCACCTTCTGCCATAAGGGTGGTGTCATCTGCATATCTGAGGTTATTGATATTTCTCCCGGCAACCTTGATTCCAGCTTGTGCTTCTTCCAGCCCAGCGTTTCTCATGATGCACTCTGCATATTAGTTAAATAAGCAGGGTGACAATATACAGCCTTGATGTACTCCTTTTCCTACTGGGAACCAGTCTGTTGTTCCATGTCCAGTTCTAAGTGTTGCTTCCTGACCTGCATACAGGTTTCTCAAGAGGCAGGTCAAGTGGTCTAGTATTCCCATCTCTTTCAGAATTTTCCACAGTTTATTGTGATCCACACAGTCAAAGGCTTTGGAGTAGTCAATAAAGCAGAAAAAGATGTTTTTCTGGAACTCTCTTGCTTTTTCAATGATCCAGCGGATGTTGGCAATTTGATCTCTGGTTCCTCTGCCTTTTCTAAAACCAGCTTTAACATCTGGAAGTTCACGGTTCATGTATTGCTGAAGCCTGGCTTGGAGAATTTTGAGCACTACTTTACTAGCGTGAGAGATGAGTGCAATTGTGCGATAGTCTGAGCATTCTTTGGGATTGCCTTTCTTAGGGATTGGAATGAAAACTGATCTTTTCTAGTCCTGTGGCCACGCCTGAGTTTTCCAAATTTGCTGCCATATTGAGTGTAGCACTTTCACAGCATCATCTTTCAGGATTTGAAATAGCTCAACTGGAATTCCATCACCTCCACTAGGTTTGTTCATGTGATGCTTTCCAAGGCCCACTTGACTTCACATTCCAGGATGTCTGGCTCTAGGTGAGTGATCACACCATTGTGATTATCCGGGTCATGAAGATCTTTTTTGTTTTCATCATTAGAGCCCTTTAAAACATTACCTTACAGAAGCAGCTCTCAGCTTTGATTTTTTTCTAGGCTAAAATAGCACTTCTGTGCGACCTCTGGTGGATGCTATAAAAAATGCAGCACCCCAGGCGGTCTTCATTTTATAGGAAAAATATCTGAGAGGTCTTCCCTGGTAGCTCAGTCCGTAAAGAATCCACCTGCAAGGCAGGAAACCCCAGTTGGATTCCTGGGTCGGGAAGATCCTCTGGCAGAAGGGATAGGCTACCCATTCCAGCATTTGTGAGCTTCCCTTGTGGCTCAGCTCGTAAAGAATCCGCCCGCAATGCGGGAGACCTGGGTTCAATACCTGGGTTGGGAAGATCCCCTGGAGAAGGAAAAGGCTACCCACTCCAGTATTCTGGCCTGGAAAATTCCATGGACTGTATAATCCATGCGGTTGCAAAGAGTTGGACACGACTGAGCCACTTTCACTTTCAATATTTGAGAAGATTGCCTAGAAAAATGAATTTTTATAAACCAAATGATTTTTCCTAATTATTCAGACTGACATAAATAAATTTATCCATTTATTTATAATTTATAAATAAATAATTTATTTATTATTTTATATAAATAAAATTTATTTAAATAAATAAATAATAATAAATTTATTATTAAGAATCAACACACCATCCAAATAGTGTATAAATTAGCTTTTCTGTAATCTCTGAAATGAAGGGGACCCAAATACAATTGCATAGACTTAAAAATTCTTTTTTAATCACAAGGGAAACAGTATATATAGATTGGGTTTCAGAGAAACAATTTAGTTGGTCATTCTGCATCCATCCGTAGAGTTCAAACTCTAAGACTTTCAACTTTCCTTCAAGACACTGTATGAACAAAATTAGCCATTCCTTTGACCTCTCTTTCCATAAGAATGGGTGATACAAGAAGACCTTAAAAGGCGTTTCTATGCTGGTTTTAAAACGTGAAGTGGGGGGAAAAATTCTTAAAGGAAAAAGAAGACATTATTTAAAGCTGTATATCAATGTGGCATTGGTATTGAGATCAATAAATAGATCAACGGGACAGAACAGGGAGTGAAGAAATAGGAAAAACCCCATAAAGTGTGAAGCTATGTCATGGGGTCTGAAAAGCTGTCCCTCTGGGCCTGCAGCCTCTGCTCTAGTTTGGGCCCCACCAGCTTGGGCTTCCCCGGTGGCATGAGAGGTGAAGAACCCGCCTGCCAGCACAGGAGATCTGAGACATAGGCTCGATCCCTGGGTTGGGAAGATCCCCTGGAGGAGGAAATGACTACCCACTCCAGTATTCTTGCCTGGAGAATTCCATGGACAGAGGAGCCTGGCGGGTGGCAGTCCATGGGGTTGCCAAGAGCTGGACAGGACCGAAGTGGCTTAGCACAGCACAGCCTGTTGTTCAACAGTTCTCCTCGGAAAGTGTCAAGTTCTCTAAGTTCAGGAGTCAAGTCTTACGTTGCTTTTGTATCTTCAAGCAACTGCTGGTATTCAAGAGGGTTTCAATTAAAGCATGAAATATGCACCTGCTAATCACCGAGGAGGAGCTATAAAAATAAGGAGCTTCAGCAGTCTCAAAACAATGTCTATAAGGGATTCTTTAGAGTATGCACGTGTGTGTGCCCAGTTGCTTTAGTCATATCCAACTCTGTGCGACCCTAGCCTGCCAGGCTCCTCTGTCCATGGGATTCTCCAGGTCAAGAATACTGCAGTGGGTTGCCATGCCCTCCTCCAGGGAATCTTCCTGACCCAGGGATCGAACCCACATCTCCTGCATGGGTAGGCAGATTCTTTATCGCTGAACTGCCAGGAAGCCCTCTTTAGAGCATATCATTTTTCAAATGAACCGTCAGTGTGAGCTATCAAAGCCCAGACCATGTAACCCATATACTATGTGTATATGAGATAAAATCCTGGGATGAATTGACCTATTTAAATGACTTAGATTCTTCTGGGTCAGTGATTTCAAAGTGGGGTCTCTGGACCAGCATCATCAACTTGGGACTTGGTAGAAATGCAAATTCTTGGACCCCCACCCCAGACTTTCTAATCCAGTTACTCTATAGATGGGGCTCAGCTATCTGCTTTTAACAGGTAATTCCTAGATAATTCTGATGCAGTCAATACTTTGAGAATCACTGTTATTGGTATTACTTATTTGATAAAGATTGAAGATATTATTGTGCTTTCCAGACACTTGGAAAAAATTCTACTTATCATTAAGTAGAAATAAACCCACCAAAAATGTGGGACAGCAATGTAAATGCAACAGTTTATTTGGACAAAGGCAAAATAATTATAAAATTAGCCAAGAACCTCCAAGGGGGCTGTTTTTCTTTTAATACTCATGGTTTTGCAATAAATAAGATAATCACTGCCACCAAACAGGCAATTTTATATCCATTTTGCAAATATACTTCATTTCTCACTGAGATTACCTGCAGGTGGATGTTTAATGTGGCATTCATCTCTTTTAATATAAAGTTCTTCTTCGAGTACTTCTTTAATTCTCTTATGTGGTTCACAATATAAAAACTTCTTCCCTGTAAAGACATTAACAAAATTGTTTGCTTATCATAAATTCTGCCCAACCTTCTAGTCATTATTTACATAAATAACTATTTTTTAAAGAGACAAATCCTTCCATACAAATAGCAGGTGTTTCATCCTGCAGACTCTATTTTGGAAAGATCCCTTCCAGTGTAACTTATAGCATTGCGGGGGACCGGGGTGGGGGGATGAACTTTATATTTTGCGGTTAAGTTTCAGACAACTTATTTTAAGTATTATGAAATAATATATGAAGTTTTCTTCATTAGCTTGAAGAAAACTTTCATTTATTCGATAAATTCTTATTAAAGACATACTCTGTGCCAGGCATTTGGGGCAGAGGACACAGCGGTGAGTAATAAAGATACATGGTGGCTCAGTTGATAAAGAATCTGCCTGCAACGCGGGAGACCTGGGTTTGATCTCTGGGTTGGGAAGATCCCCTGGAGAAGGGAAAGGCTATCCACTCCAGTATTCTGGCCTGGAGAATTCCATGGACTGTATAGTCCACGAGGTTGCAAAGAGTGGACACGACTGAGCAACTTTCACTTTCATGCATAGAGCCTACAATCCAGATACATAATATAGAACAGTCTAGCAGTATTTCATCACCTTTTTAAAAGAATAAACCTGAACTGGAGTGGAGTGTCACTAATGGACATATGACCTTTTCCTGTTCTCCAAACCTGGCCCCACAAGACTTCACTGCTATAGTTGAGGATGGACTATTTTTTCTAAGCTCTTTAGTTACATTTCTTCTGCTCAGCCCAGGGAGTGATCTGAGTCTATCTGTCTCTCCACACTCTCCTGTCAGCCCTTCTCTCTGTTGCTCTCTGAGCTCCAGCCACGTGACCTTTCTGTCCATCACCACACATTGTCTCTTTTGTACATTCTATTTTCTCTGCCCGAACTGTCTTTCTCATAATTATTTTTGCCTGGGTAACTTCTACCTGAATGTCAGGTCTAGGCTGAAATGTCAGTTCTTTAAGGAAATTGTCCTTGGCTCCACAATCTTGAAATGTCCCTGGTTACTTTTTCTCATAGTATTCTCCTCTTTTCTTTCATTTGATTTATTGCAATGTGTATGCAGCCTCATTTACTTTATATACAATTTTATTTGTGTAACGATTAGGACCGTATGTCTCCCTTGCCAGGCTATATACCATAAGAGCGGAGGTGTTGTCTGTTCAGTTCATCAGAGTCCTAGAACAGAGTGTGACATAATAATAGATGCTCAACAGGATTTCCCTGCTGGTCCAGTGTTTAAGAACCTGCCTGCCAATGCAGAGGACATGGGGTCCGATCCCTGGTCAGGAAACTAGATCCCACGTACCTCGGGGCAGCTAAGCCTGTGCACCCCACCTGCTGAGCCTAGAGCCTGTGAACCACAACGACTGAAGCCTGTGCTCCCCAGAGCCTGTGCTCCTCAATGAGGGACGCCACAGCAGTGAGAAGCCAGCATACTAGAGAGTAGCCTCCTCTTGCCACAACCAGAGTGTGCCGGTGTGAAGCTACGAAGACCCAGCATAGCCAGAAATAAATAAACACAGATTTAAAAAAATAAGAGATGCTCAACAAGTGTGTGTTCAAGTGGCACTAAAGCACAGTCCAATCAGGTGGAGTGCAGGTTCCTCTATGTGTGTGTCTACCCACACAGCCCTGCGAACGGCAGGCAGCCAGTAGGTTCCAGCCCTAGTGCTTCAAAGCTCCATCTAGGGAGCCATGGAGACTCTCAATGACCAACGCAAAGATATGGCAGGTGTCATCTTTTCCAGACTAACTGACAAGGAACAAATTTGACCTGTGTGCAGACTGGCCCAAATGGGGCAAGAGACCCACTGCTTCTCGCTGTGGGTCTGGGTCATTCCTGGTCGTAAGACCCAAACACACCCTCAGATGTGAACAAGGTAGAGTGAGATACTCTCTGGGTCTGGTCTTGTTTTCGCCCAGATTCCGTCATATGAATGAGAGATGAATGTGGTTCAGCATTACTCAAGTTTAACTCTGGTTTAAAATTCAGTCAAATCATGATCTTCAGGCAGAAAAGGGTTTAAGAAATTTGGCTAAGAGGAAAAGTCTATAATAGCTCAGTAGAAAGGAAGAGATCACGTGCTGTAATTTCAAGTCTCTTGACAAATTCCAGCCTTTCTCTCACAAGAATTCACAGAAGAAATCATCAAAGGTTTTGAGGAACTATGAAAAATGACTTGTAAAGAGCTGTGTGTGTGTGAGTGCGTGCACACACTCAGTCATGTCCGACTCTTTGGGAGCCCATGCACTGTAGCCTGCCAGGTTCCTCTGTCCATGGGATTTTCCAGGCAAGAATACTGGAGTGGGTTGCCATTTCCTACCGGGGCATCTTCCTGGACCAAGGATTGAACCCATGCCTCCTGCATTGGCAGGTGGATTCTTTACCACTGTGCCACCTGGGAAGCTCATAAGGAGCTAGTATGGGCAAATGTTCCTTGCTCCAAGTAAGACAAAGAAAGGAAGGAAGCAAACAAGCTGGCTATTAACAAGTGCTACGATTTATTGAATGCTTCCATGCCCTAGACATCTTATGTATACTATCTTTCTTCCTGACAATCAGCCTATGGGAAGGTAAAATTATTCCTACTTTATGGATGAGGGGCTTCCCTTGTGGCTCAGCTGGTAAAGAATCCACCTGCAATGCAGGAGACCTGGGTTCAATCCCTGGGTTGGGAAGATCCCCTGGAGAAGGGTAAGGCTACCCACTCCAGTATTCTGGACTAGAGAATTCCATGGACTACAGTCAATGGAGTTGCAAAGGTCGAACACGACTGAACAACTTTCACTTTCACTTATGGATGAGAAGGTAAGTTTCAAAAGTCTTAAAACTAGTCATAAAAATTAAAAGAATTTGATGCTTTCAAACTGTGGTGCTGGAGAAAACTTTTGAGAGTCCTTTGGACAGCAAGGAGATCAAACCAGTCAATCCTAAAGGAAATAAACCCTGAATATTCATTGAAAGGACTGATGCTAAAGCTGAAGCTCCAATACTTTGGTCACCTGATGTGAACAGTCAATTCTCTGGAAAAGACCCTGATTCTGGGAAAGATTGAAGGCAGGAGGAGAATGGGACAACAGAGGATGAGACGGTTGGATGGTATCACTGAGTCAATGGACATGAGTTTGAGCAAACTTCGGGAGATAGTGAAAGACAGGGAAGCCTGGGGTGCTAGCAGTCCATGGGATCACAAAGAGACAGACACGATTTAGCGACTGAACAACATAGCTGACCCTCTCAAACCAAGTTACTAAACTGATTAGATTAGGGAGATGTTGCAGCCATAGTATAGTATTTGCATTTCAGCAAGACATTTGATAAACTGCATTCATATAGGAGGCAGAGTGCCCACGCCAAAGATGCTACTTGACAGATCAGGGATTTCCAGAGACTCTACTTGGAACTGTGAGGTTCACCATTTAATTAGTTAATCTGAATATAGGAACTTTCAGCAAATTCACCAAATGTGAGAATGACACAAACTTGGTGAATGGTTTATGTGCTGAATGGCAAGCTCAGGACTCAAAGGGCCTTCCATACTTGGAATGAAGTGTTCACATCCATAGGATGGTATTGATGGGGATAAATATAATGACCTGCATTTAGGACCAAACAGAGGGACTGCATAAGTACGGGACAGAAAAGGCCTGGGTCAAATGTTTTCAATTGGACAGAGGGGAAAAGAGAAACTAAGGATGTCATAGATTGCACTTGTCATGTGCTAGTAATCTAATGTGTCTGCCAAAACAGCTATGGTAAATTTATATAGATTCACTTAATAGAAGTATAATGTTCAGATTAGGGGAGGTTATGGTCCGACCACACTACCCTAATCTAACGGTACCTAGAATACTGGATTCAGTGATTTAATAAAACGGAGAATGTTGGGATAGTTCAGCCATCATGGTGAGAGCACTAGAAATTATTTTAAAGGCATGAATAAAAAATAAAGGTAACAATAAAGGTAACACTGAGGCAATAAAAGATTTGATGGGGCTCAAATAGCCACCATTATATAATCCAAAGATGTTTCAGTGGGAAAGGACCATATTTTATCTGTGTATATTTGGGAGCAGATGTGTGATTAGGGAGTAGAAGCTGTACAGACACTGAGGACCTTTCCAAAAAACAGAGACTGAAGATTTCAAAAAAAATTTTTTGAAAATTAAATGGGTACTTGTGCAGGTATGAATAATCTGTCTCTACTTCAGCTGAAGCCCTAAACGATGAGCTCAGGAAGCTTAGGCAGGCACTCTTCATATGTTCCCACCCTGACTCTGTGCCCCTGAGTGTTTGGATACCAGCCTTAACTCATTACTCATTTCCCAGCAACTGCCCAATGGCAGGCACACAATCAGCACTCAATACTTGTTCAATTGACAAGAAAATGGCTAATTCCACCTTTTACTCCTACAGCCAAAAAGAATAAAGAACCTTTAAATTCTAGCATCGCTTATGAGAAAATTTGCAGGTAGAATTTCAAGTCAGAGTAAGGAATTCCTTAAATATACTGAATACTTACATATACACTGAACTTAGTTGCTCTAAATAAGGCCTCTGCGTGCTGTTGACAAGAACAAGAATGAGGCATCATAATCAGGTATATTGTGACTGATGCTGAGGAAAGAGGCAGGCAACAGCAGTTTGGAGGCTCCTCGGGAGGTCCCGGGCTCCCAAGACGGGGTGTGTGGTCCCTGGGGGAGCAGAAGTCGCTGCTCCTCGTCTGGAGCCAGGCGGCTCTCTAGAGGGGCAATCAGCGAGGCAATGCAGGACTGGGAATTGCTCACGTTCTTCACACTATTATTTTCATCTTCATCATTCCTTAGCACCTACTGAAGACGTGTGGGTTACACGGGGCTGGGAAATATCTGTAAATTTATGGAACAAGATGGATGAGCGCTTCGACCAGGCGCGGACTCAAACTTTCAACTATGTTGGTTGTGACTCTGAACCAGACCTGCTTTTTACTTCTTGGAAGGTTGTTTGTATGTTTGGCAGGGCAGGAGGAAACAACGTGTTAGCATGTGGCCCATAATTGTAAGATTCTGAAAGGGTCAGATAATCATAATTTAGGAACGGAGAATCCAAGAGATGGGAGTTTAATTGTTTGAAGGAGTTCTCCTGCCACTGGGTGATGGTGGGTTAGGTACGTCCTTCCACTAGTCTAGACTTCAATTTCCCGGTTTGAAAAATGAAGGAATTGACAAAAATGATACGCGTATTTCCATGCGTGTGTATATAATTTATGTATTTAAAAACTAATTTCATATTTTATATGTAAAACAAATTTAAATATTTTACACATTTTATAATTAAAATCTATTTTGTAATTTAATATTTTGAATACTATATGTATGTGTATTCACACGTGCACAATTTTTTTCAATACCTTCCAGGCCAATGCCACTACCCATTAAGTTGGAGGCTACCTGGGCTCTGATAACCTTTTATGAAGGAGAGCTTGGGGAAATGGACCAGATGGCTTCTGCCCTTAGCTTTGCCAAAACAGCAACTCCAACCCCTCCCTCCAAAACCTTTGCGGCTTCAGCTAGTCCGACCGCGGTTTACCGTTCGCCTTTCACGGCTTCTCCTCGCCCACGTCCCTCCCACGGTGTCCACGGCTGGAAGGGAACTCACACTGCTTGCGGGACTCCTGGGTTCCGCCGCCGTCCGGCTCTCCGCGCGCCGCGCACCCCAGGCCTGCGGGCGGCCGGGGCTGCTCGCCATCGCGGCCCGCCTCGGGCACCGTCACGGCTGCCGCCGCCTCCTCCCCCCTCATGCCGCCGGGGTCCTCGGGGCCGGCGGCCGGCTGGCCTTCTCCGCTCTGCCGCCGGCGGCCGCGAACGCGAGGCGTCTCCCGTTGCCATGGTGGCGGGATCCTCCCCGCGCCGAGCAGATCTAAGCTGGCGTCTCCTGTGTCCCGCGCCCAGGAAGACAGACGCTGGAGTCGGGGAGCCGTGATTACTAACCCACCAAAGCAAAGGAATTTCTGTTAATTTCCCGTATGTTTGTCACAGCAGTTTTGCAAGAGAGGCTTTACTATTGCCTGGTAGGGAAGCTGAGATTCGAAAATCTAAGAACATTGTCTGAAGTTAGGCAACCAGAAGTGGCACAAGCTGGAATCCGAATTCAGAAAGGTTTGGTCCCAGAGGCCAAAGAGTAGATAGCCACCTGGAACAGGTAAGAGCGGGACTGGACGCGTGAGTTGAGGTAAGGTCACTGGTTTCACGCAGTGATGATGTTTGTCGTGTCCCGGCTCCTTGCTACACACACATGATGGAATAAATCAATGTTAAGGATTCCTAACTTTTGGATTGTAAATTCTTGTTGTTAAACAACTCTTGTAGTGTCAAGCACTTTTGTATTCACAATCTATTTCAATCCATATAATAACTGATTTTAAGGATGAAGTCAAACTCAAAGTTTAATTTGAATAGCAAATGGGAAACTCTAGGGTTTTTGGAGTATGAGATTGCTTTTGTATTTGAAGTTATTTGAAACAACGTTGTGGCGTTACTTTTATGAAAGCCAAATGTGCAGAATTAAATAGTTCTACAAGGAATGTAGTCCAGTGCAACTGCCTCCATTTTACCTCCATTTTACTCCACTTTTCATGTCTTTGGGCTGATAATTTAGTATCTACAACACATAACCAAATGCTTACTTTGACGCTTTTTAAATTTTTCAGCTTTTTCAGTATCATATCTTGATTTCCTAGTATAAGAGATGAGAATTTAGCTCTCTTCCATGCTTCCCACCTCACATGTACTTACTACACCTTCAGACTCTGAATATAGATTAACTGAAATTTTTTCTGGAGTTTTTTCATTACTATGGTTATGTAAACTCTAACTGCAGACAAGTTTATCCACCATCTAATACCCTAGGGTTACTCTTTTTATTTGCATAACCTTTTAATTACTTGGAGTTAATAGTTGCCTTGCTCTTTCTTCTTTTTACTTCTTTCTTTTTAATTGAAGTATAGTTAATTTACAGTGTTTTGATAGTTTCAAGGGTACAGCAAAGTGACTTGGTTAATGTATATGTGTAATGTAGTGTATATATTTGTATATATACACTACATATATTATAATATATATACATATATATTGTTTTTCAGATTCTTTCCATTATAGATTATTGCAAGATCTACAGTATAGTTCCTTATGTTACACAGTAGGTCCTTGTTGTTTACCTATTTTATATACAGTAGTGTGCCTCTGTAATCTCAAACTCTTAATTTAGCTCCCCTCCATCCCCTTTGTTAACGGTAAATTTGTTTTCTATGTCTGTGAGTCTATTTCTGTTTTGTAAATAAGTTCATTTGTATCATTTTTTTAGATTCCACATATAAGTGATATATGATATTTATGTTTCTCCTTCTGACTTGCTTCACTTAATATGATAATCTCTAGGTAACTTGCTCTCTAATTTGTTAGATTTTTCTTGTCCTTATCACTGATTAATTCCCAAACTCTCCTTGTGTAAATCTCTTAATATGTTTAAACACATGAAGAATTGTATCAATTTAATCTTTTTTAAAAAGTCCCTTCCAGAGAGACCTGTGATCTGCTCCAGTCTGCACTGGTTGCTCTCCAGATCTGTGGGTACACAGCTGCTGGTGTAAGGATTTCCCTTCACCATCATACCTCTCTCTTGCATTGAATCCCTGATTTGTGGAGCCCCTCTTCCTCACTTTCCTAGTTTACTTACTTATTTGGTGGAGCCTACCTCCAAGAGCTTTTTTTCAGAAATGGTATATGGGAGATAAAATGTCCAGGGATAGACATTGACCGTGTCCAGGGGTAGTCCAGGGGTAGAAGTGTCTTTATTCTTTACTAAAGTGAGGGTCTAGCTGGTTAAATAATCTAAATTGGAAATCATTTTTCTTCAGAATATTAAAGTCGTTGCACCATTGTCTTTTGGCATCTACTGTGGCCAATTGAGAATTCTACTATCATTCTATTCCTGATCCCTTGGATAAAGCCTGTTCTTTCTTTGAAACGTGGAGGATCTTCTCTTTGCACTCACTGTTCTGAAATTCATGATAATGCACCTTAATATAAGTAAATTTTCAACCATTTTGCTGGGAACTCATTTCAATCAATAAATTCACAACCTTTATTTTGGAGATGTTCTTGAGTTATTTGTAATCTCTATTTTCTCTGTTCCCTAAGAAATTCCTGTCATCTGTATATTATTAGTAGATCTTCTGGTTTGTCCTCTTATTTTCTGACCTATTTTTTCTATTTTATATCTATTTTTCCACTAGTTTCTAGGAGATAGCCTCAACATTATTTTCTAAACATTTTATTTTTCACTTCTGCTATCATGTTTCTATTGGTTTGCCCCAAAAGTTCTTAAAGACATGATTTTCATTTTTACCAAGAATGTTATTGAACAATGTATTCACCATTTTGTTTCACTACCTTCTGTCATTTTCCAGGCAACTTTATAATTCCATCTTCCCAAAACTTTTTATCTTTTTAAGAAAAGAACTGTCCCAGGTGCCCTTTACAGTCTTCCAGGGAATTAAAATTTCTCCCATTAAGAGAATTTTTTAAAGATCAAAATAAACAGACATTTGAAGGTGTAATGTCTGGTGAATATGGAGGATGATTCAGAACTTCTCAAACTGTAACAGTTTTTGCCTGGTCATGAAAAAACATGTGGTCTTCCATTATCCTGATAGAAGATCATGCATTTTATGTTGACTAATTCTGGGTGCTTTTTATTGAGTGGTGTTTTCAGTTGGTCTAATTGGGAGCAGTACTTGTTGGGATTAATCCCTCGGTTTTCTGGAAGGAGTTCCCTTCTAATCCTACCATGTACACAACATCACCTTCTTTGGATGAAGAGCAGTGTTTGGCATGGTTGGTCGTGATTCATTTTACTTGTCCCATGATCTCTTCTGTTCCACATTATTGTACAGTATCCACAGTATTCATTGCCCATCACAATTTGTTTTTATAAATGAAACATTTTTGTTACATTTCAGTAGAGAATCACAAGAAAAAACACGGTCAAGGTTTTTTCACTTAACTTATGTGGAACCCAAACATCAAAGTGATTAATGTAACCAAGTTGGTGCAAATGATTTTCAGCACTTGGTTTGCATATTTTGAGTATGTTGGCTATCTCCCTTGTGGTGTAACGGAGATTGTTCTCAATTTATGTCTCCATTTGATGGCTATCAATTTCAACAGGTCTACTGGAATGTGAAGCACCATCCAGCAAGAAATCTCCAGCACAAATCTTCGCCAAGCACTTTTGACACATTTGATAAATCAGATGTGCCAAGCACTTTCTCAAAACACTGCACAAATCTTTATTTTGTGTTTCAGTTGTGTTTTCACCTTTATTGACATAATAAAGTATAATATGCTGAAAACGTTGCTTGTTTCTTCCATTCTTAATATTAAAATGGCTATACAAAAATTCACCACTTTTGATAAGATTTTTAAAAAATGCAAGCTAATATGATAGCTGTCACAATAGTCTAACAAAATTGTTTTGGATGAAGTTAAAGACAACTCAGTGCTACTAGAGGTCATCATACTGAAAAAACTGAACAAACTTTTTTGGCCAACCCAAAAATTTCTCAGAACTCTTTTGTGCATATATGTAACAGCTTGCCCTTATATCATGGATGGAACATCTTATCTCTCTAAGGATATTAGTGATGTCATTCCAGTGTTACTTTTTCCTTGCATAACTGCTGCACCCCCCCAGTTAAGTGTTCTGGTCTGTTTTGTCTTCTGTCTTTGTAGCTGCAGGTGATCGTTGACCATCTCGCCCCATCTAGTAGGAGAGTGTGACTCTCTGCAAACAGGTGGACTTGTCGACTGGGGGTTTCACTGATGGGTGACCTGTTTGGGGGAAGCCTTCATGTCACTATTACAGTCTTATCTCTTGAACTTCTCTGATTCTTCATAGAGTGACTTGTCTTGTCCCCCTGCTGGAGAGTATCAGTCTGGTGCCAGCACCCGAGGAAGTGAGGGGAGGAAAGAACTGAAGGCTCAACAAGAAGCATGTAAATATTCATGAACTTTCCATTTCGGTGTAGTGGTCCTACCCTCAAGAGTGCTGTGTACCTCCCACCCCTGAAAGCCTGTTTGACTTCCTTCAGAGAATTACCCTCAGTCTTCTGCTAGGGTAGAGCTGGGGGTGTCATTCATCTGGCTGCCAGGAATGGGGGTTCTGGGGGGCTAACTGCTTTTATTATTGTGGTAAAATGTACATAACATAAAATTGACTATTTTTTTTTTTACTATGTTTAAGTATATAGTTCAATGGCATTAAATACACTCACATTGTTATACATCCATTACCACTATCTATTTCCAGGCTTTTTTCATTATCCCAAACAGAAGCTGTATCCATTTAACAATAATTCTCAGTTTCCCTCTCTCCCAGCCCTCTGGTAACCTCTTCTCTTTCAGTCTCTATGAATTTAACTACTTGGGCACTTTGTATAAATGGAATCATACAAAATTTTCCTTTTGTGTCTGGGTTATTTCATTCAACAAAATGTTTTTAAAGTTCATCCATGTTGTAGCATGTATCAGAATTGCATTCTTTAAAGTTGAAATAATATTCCATTTTATGTACATACAAAATTGTGTATATTTGTTCATCTGATGGACATTTGAGTTGCAAATAATGCTGCAAAAGTGTAAAAAGATCAGTTCGAGTTCCTACTTTCAGTTCTGTTGAGAATATACTTGGAAATGCAATTACTGGATCATATAGTAGTTTGATGTTTAACTTTTTGAGGAACCATCAAACTTTTTCAAGTCCCTACACCACTTGACATTCCCACCAGCAATGCACAAAGGCTCTAATTTTTCTATATCCTCGTGGATATTTGTTGGTTTCCTTTTTTAAAATTTAACAGCCAGCTATTCTGATGAACATGAAGTGGTATCTTTTTGTGATTTTGCTTTGCATTTTCCTAATGCCTAGTGTTGTTGAGCATCTTTTCACGTACTTATAGGCTAAACAGCCTATAGGCTAAACAGTACATCTTCTTTGGAGAAATGTCTATTCAAGTATTTTATCCATTTTCAAACTGGGTTTTTTGTTATTGAGTTTTAAGAGTTCTTTCTATATTCTGGATATCAATCCTTTATCAGACACATGATTTATAAATATTTTCTCCCATTTAATGAGTTGCCTTTTCACTTTGTTGATAGTGTCTTTTGATTTTAAAAATGTTTCAGTTTTGATGTAGTCCCATTTATCTCTATTTTTCCTTTAATGCCTGTATTTTTGGTGACATATCCAAGATTTCACTGCCAAATCTAAAATCATAAAGATTTTTCTCATGTGTTTTCCTATAAGTTTTATAGTTTTAGTGTTTACATTTAAATATTTGATCATTTTGAGTTAATTTTTGTATTAACATTATAGTATGATGGATGAGTCCAACTCATTCTGTTGCATGTGGACCCCCAGTTTTCCCAGCACCATTTGTTGAAATGGCTATTATTTTCCTTCATTGAATTGTCTTGACATTGTTGTCAAAAGTATTCAAAGATCCATAATGTGAGGGTTTATTTCTGGACTCAAAATTCTGTTTCACTGATACATATATATATATATATGTATATATATATATATATTTATCATTATGCCATTACCACAAGGTCTTGTACTAGCTTTCTAGTACATTTTGAAATCAAAAAGGGTGAAGCCTCCAACTTTGTTTTTTTTCAAGATAGTTTTGGTGCTTCTGGGTTCTTTGCATTTCCATATGAATTTTAGGATCCGTTTGTCAATTTTTGTGAAGAAGTTAGCTGGAATTTTGACAGATTGCATTGAATCTATATGTCAATGTGGGAGTGAGTGAGTGAGTGAGTGAGTGAAGTCGCTCAGTCATGTCCGACTCTTTGCGACCCCATGGACTGTAGTCCACCAGGCTCCTCCATCCATGGAATTTTCTAGGCAAGCGTACTGGAGTGGGTTGCAATGTGGGAGTATTGCCATCTTAATAAGAAAAAGTGTTTTGATCCAGGAAAATAAGATGAACCTTTCTGTTTATTTAGTGCTTCTTTCATATCTTTCAACAATATTTTATAGTTCTCAGAGCAAAAGTTTTGCACTTCTTTTGTTAAGTTTATTCCAAAGTTTTTTTTTCCAATGCTATTATAAATGAAATTGTTTTCTTAATTTAGTTTTCTTTGATACTATTGATGCTAAAAATTACAATTTCTTTGGCTCATTGATACTATATAAAAATACAATTGATTTTGTATATTGATCTTGTATCTTGGAGCATTGCTGAAATTCTAATAGTTTTTTTCCAGTGGATTCCTTATGATTTCTTATATGCAAAATCATATCATCTGCAAAGAAATACTTTTAATTCTTTTTCAATATGTCTTTTGTTTTCTTTTCTTGCCTACTTGCCCTGGCTGGAATTTGCAGTACAATGTTTACTAGAAGTGGTGAAAGCAGACATCCATGTCTTAATCTTAGCGTGAAAGCACTCAGTCTTTCACCACTAAGTATGATGATGTTAATGTTAAATTTTGAGTTTTTGTAGATGTCCTTTATCAGGTTGAGGAACTTCCTTTCTATTGCTAGTTAGTCTGTTAAGTGTTTTTATCACAAAGGTCAGCTATAACTGTTTGCTTTGTTATTTTAGTGGTTGCATCTGTGTTTATGGCATACATCCTTAATTTTTCATGGGCTACTTTCATGAGATATTATACTGCTTCAGGCATAATTTAAGAACCTTCCATTTCTCTCTTCCCAGTCATTATATAAATGTCAACATATATTTTACATTTAGATATGCTATAAACTGTAAAAATTGTTAATATTTTTGTTAAAATGGTCAATTATCTTTTAATTATACTTTAATATATTTAATATTTATGTTTTTATATTTAAATAATACTTATTTTCCAAATCTATATTATAATATTTATTTGTAAAATTAATGTATGAGGTGATTTAAACATTTTGACAATCACAAACAATTGCAATTATATTCTTTATATGACTAATAGTTTTTTTAACCATCTTAACCATTTTAAAGTGTTGAGTATATTTACATTGCTGTGTAGCAAGATCTCTAGAATTCTTTCATCTTGTAAAAGAGAAACTCTATACCTATGGAACACCAACTCCCTGTTTTTCCCTCCCCCCAGCCCCTGGTAACAACCATTCTATTTCTATGAATTGGAATATTTTAGATGTCTCATATGAGAATTTACTTAACAATCCTTTCATGCCTTCCTTTGTGTGTAAGACCAAGGTCACCCCTCCACATATCAGTTTACAAAGCCTGGCCCCACCCATTAGTCTGTGTGGTGCTACCAGCAACGTTCCTATTTCCTGTGGAAACAGAGGCTAGAGAGAGACAGAGCCCTCAGTTCGTTTAAATTCTCTAGGTCCCCATGCTGGAAAAGACTGAAGGCAGGAGAAGAAGGGGACAACAGAGGATGAGGGGGTTGGATGGCATCACCGGCTCGATGGACATGAGTCTGAGCAAGCTCCAGGAGCTGGTGAAGGGCAGGGAAGCCTAGGATGCAGCAGTCCATAGGGGTGCAGAGAGTCAGACATGACCGAGTGATTGAATTAATACTGATGAGTAGTTCGTCGGTGCCAAGTTGCTTCAGTCGTGTCCAACTGTTTGCGTCCCTTTGGACTGTGGCCCACCAGGCCGTCCGTGGGATTTTCCAGGCAAGAACACTGGAGTGGGTTGCCATGCCCGCCTCCAGGAAATCTTCCCGACCCAGGGATCGCACCCACCTCTCTTATGTATCCTGCATTGGCAGGTGGGTTCTTTACCACTATCGCCACCTGGGAAGTTTGTCTGTTTGTGATTGACTTATTTTATTTAGCATAATGACCTCCAAGTTAATTCCTGTTGTAGCATGTGTCAGGATTTCCTTCTTTTTTAAGGCTTAATAATATCATATTTTACACATACACTGCATTTCTGTATTCATTATCTATTTATTAATCACAGGCATTTGGATTGTGTCCATGTCTTAGCTATTGTGAATAAAGCTGTAATGAATGTGGGTAAGCAAATATCTCTTCAAGATACTTCTTTGAATTCTTAAGTGGAATTAATTGCTAAATCATATGATAATTCTATTTTTAATTTTTGAGGAACCATGTCAACATGGTTATACACATAGAAAATACAAATGAATGTACACATAAACTATTAATACTAGAATTAATACAGTTATTAAGATCATTGGACACATAGCCAATAAAGACAAATAAATTTCATTTTTATATATAGAAACAAAAATATAGAAAAATGGAACTATTTACAATAGCATAAAAAGTGAGACAATACTTGGGTAAATCTTTTTTTAAAAAAAGGAAAGAATACCAGAACACACTAAAACATAATCAAGAACAAATAATGAATATCTAAATACATGAAGGGATATATTACATTCAAGCATTGTGACACTTTTTTATAATGTTGTTAATTCCTCAAATTGATCTATAGTGTAACCTCAGTCTAGCTCTTAGCAGGGTTGTTTTAAAATAGAAACTGACAAAGGGACTCTAAATTGAAAAGCAAATGCAAATATCCAAGAATGGCAGAAACAGTGTTGAAGAATAAAAACAAAGTTGGAACATTTATACAACCACATATCAAGATTTCCTATAGGGGAATTCCCTGGTGATCCAGTGGTTAGGACTTGGCGCTTTCACTGCTGGGGCCCTGGTTTATTCCTTGATTAGGGAACTAAGATCTCACAAGCCACATAGCCTGGCATAAAAAGAGAAGACTTACTATAAAGCTGTAGTATTAAACCTGTGGTATTGAGGGAAAGATAGGTCAATTTGAACAAAACAGAGAGTCTAGAAACAGGCCCAATCACATACAATCACCAAATATATGACATAGTTGTCACCAGAATGTAGTGTGTGGCATTTGTGTGTGTGCAGGGTTTTATTGTTGTTTTTTTTAATACATAGTATTGAATATATGGGATATTTATATGGGTAAAAAAATTAACTTTCACTTCTACCACAATCCAACAACAACAAAAAAATCAAAATGGATTATAGCACTAAAACTAAAAGAGTAAATTTCCTAGAAGAAAACTGTGAAAAAAATATGTTCATGATCTTGATGCAGGCAAAACTTCTTAAATATGAACTAAGAAACCCTAGCCATAAAGAAAAACTGTCAATAAATTAGAGGTCATTGAAATTAAGATCTCTTCATTAAAATCACCATTAAGAGAATGAAAAGTCAAGACAGAGACTGGGAGAACATTTTTGTAATTCATATATTGTATGAATGACTAGTATCTAATATATAAAGAACTTCTACAAACTGATAAGAACAGGGCACACAACCCAACAAGAAAATGGAGAAAGATTTCACAAAAGAGAAGATCCAGATGTACAATCAGCATATAACAAATTGTTCCACATCATTAGCCATCAGAATAACACAAATTAAAACTTTAGTGAGACAATATTACATATGCAATAGAATCAGTTCAATTCAGTTGCACAGTCGTATCCAACACTTTGCGACCCCATGAACTGCAGCACCTTTGACTTCCCTGTCCATCAAACACTCCCGGAGCTTGGTCAAACTCATGCCCATCAGATTGGTGATGCCATCCAACCATTTCATCCTCTGTCATCCCCTTCTCATCCTGCCTTCCATCTTTCCCAGCATCAGGGTCTTTTCCAATGAGTCAGTTCTTTGCATCAGGTGGCCAAAGTATTGGAGTTTCAGCTTTAGCATCAGTCCTTCGGATGAATATTCAGGACCGATTTCATTTAGGATGGACTGGTTTGTTCACCTTGCAGTCCAAGGGACTCGCAAGTCTTCTCCAACATCACAGATCAAGAGCATCAGTTTGTCTGTGCTCAGCTTTCTTTATACTCCAACTCTCACATACACACGTGACTACTGGAAAAACCATAGCTTTGACTAGATGGACATTTTGTTGGCAAAGTAATGTCTCTGCTTTTTGATATGCTCTCTAGGTTGATCATAACTTTTCTTCCAAGGAGCAAGCATCTTTTAATTTAATGGCTGCAGTCACCATCTGCAGTGATTTTGAGCCCCCCAAAATAAAGTCTGTCACTGTTGCCATTGTTTCCCCATCTATTTGCCATGAACTGATGGGACCGGATGCCATGATCTTAGTTTTCTGAATGTGGAGTTTTAAGCCAACTTTTTCACTCTCCTCTTTCACTTTTATCAAGAGGCTCTTTAGTTTTTCACTTTCTGCCATAAGGGCGGCGTCATCTGCATAACTGAGGTTACTGATATTTCTCCCAGAAATCTTGAATCCAGCTTGTGCTTCATCCAGCCTGGCATTTCGCATGATGTATTCTGCATGTAAGTTAAATAAGCACGGTGACAATATACAGCCTTGATGTACTCCTTTCCTGATTTGGAACCAGTCTGTTGTTCCATGTCCAGTTCTAACTCTCGCTTCTTGACCTGCATACAGATATCTCAGGAGGCAGGTCAAGGTGGTCTGGTATTTCCATCTCTTGAAGAATTTTCCACAGTTTGTTATGAGCAACACAATCCAAGGTTTTGGACTAGTCAATGAAGCAGAAGTAGATGTTTTTTCTGGAACTCTCTTGCTTTTTCAATGATCCAATAGATGTTGGCAATTTGATCTCTCATTCTGCCTTTTCTAAATCCAGCTTGAACATCTGGAAGTTCACATTTCGTGTACTGTTGAAGCCTGCCTTGAAGAATTTTGAGCATTACTTTGCTAGCATGTGAGATGACTGCAATTGCGTAGTAGTTTGAACATTCTTTGGTATTGCCTTTCTTTGGGATTGGAATGAAAACTGACCTTTTCTAGCCCTGTGGCCACTGCTGCATTTTCCAAATTTGCTGGCATATTGAGTGCAGCACTTTCACAGCCTGGTCTTTTAGGATTTGAAAGAGCTAAACTGGAATTCCATCACATCCACTAGCTTTGTTTGTAGTGATACTTCCTAAGGCTTACTTGACTTCACATTCCAGGATGTCTGGCTCTAGGTGAGTGATCACACCATTGTGGTTATCTGTCATGAAGATCTTTTTTGTATAGTTCTGTGTGTTCTTGCCACCTCTTCTTAATAGTGTCTGCTTCTGTTAGGTCCATACCATTTCTGTCCTTTATTGAGCCCATCTTTGCATGAAATATTCCCTTGGTATCTCTAATTTTCAAGAAGAGATCCCTAGTCCTTCCCATTCTATTGTTTTCCTCTATTTCTTTGCACTGATCACTGAGGAAGGCTTTTTTTTTTAATCTTTGCATGCTATTCTTTGGAACTCTGCATTCAGATGGGTACATCTTTCCTTTTCTCCTTTGCCTTTCACTTCTCTTCTTTTCTCAGCTATTTGTAAGGTCTCCTCAGACGACCATTTTGCCTTTTTGCATTTCTTTTTCTTGGAGGTGGTCTTGATCACTGCCTCCTGTACAATGTCATGAGCCACTGTACATAGTTATTCAGATACTCTATCAGATCTAATCCTTGAATCTATTTGTAACTTCCACTATATAATCATAAGGGATTTAATTTAGGTCCTACCTGGATGGTCTAGTGATATTCCCTACTTTCTTCAATTTGAATCTGAATTTGGCAATAAGGAGTTCATGATCTGAGCCAAAGTCAGCTCCCAGTCTTGTTTTTGCTGACGGTATAGAGCTTCTCCATCTTTGGCTGCAAAGAATATAATCAATATGATTTCAGTATCTACCATCTGGGGCAGGGACTCAGTGCAGCAGACCTGGGTGTGGCATAAGTAGTCTTGGAGGAGGTTGCCATTAACCCCACCACAGAGCCACCAGAACTTACATAGGACTGGGGAAACAGACTCATGGAGGGCACAAACAAAACTTTATGCACACCAGGACCCAGGAGAAAGGAGCAGTGACCCCACGAGAGATTGAACCAGACTTGTCTGTGAGTGTCCAGGAGTCTCCAGCAGAGGCGTGGGTCGGTGGTGGCCTGCTGCAGGGTCGGGGGCACTGAGTGTAGCAGTGCGTGCATGGAACCTTCTGAAGGAGGTCGCCATTATCTTCATTACATCCATCATAGTTTGGCCTCAGGTCAAACAACAGAGAGGGAACACAGCCCCGCCCATCAACAGAAAATTAGATTAAGAATTTACTGAGCATGGCCCTGCCCATCAGAACAAGACCCAGTTTTCCCCTCAGGCAGTCTCCCATCAGGAAGCTTCCATGAGCCTCTTATCCTTATACCTCAGAGGGCAGAAAGAATGAAAACCAGAATGACAGAAAATGAATCAAACTGATCACATGGACCACAGCCTTGTCTAACTCAATGAAACTATAAGCCAAGCTATGTAGGGCCACCCAAGGCGGACGGGTCATGGTGGAGAGTTCTAAGAAAACATGGTCCACTGGAGAAGGGAATGGCAAACCATTTCAGTATTCTTGCACTGAGAACCCCATGAACAGTATGAAAAGGCAAAAAGATAAGACACTGAAAGATGAACTCCCCATGTTGGAAGGTGCCCAATATGCTACCGGAGAAGTGTGGAGAAATAACTCCAGAAAGAATGAAGAGACAGAGTCAAAGGTAAAACAACGCCTAGTTGTGGATGTGACTGGTGATGGAAGTAAAGTCAGATGCTCTAAAGAGCAATATTGCATAGGAACCTGGAATGTTAGGTCCATGAATCAAAGCAAATCAGAAGTGGTCAAACAGGAGATGGCAAGAGTGAACATCAACATTTTAGGAATCAGTGAACTCAAATCGACTGGAATGGGTGAATTTAACTCAGATGACCACTATATCTATTCCTGTGGGCAAGAATCCCTTAGAAGAAACAAAGTAGCCCTCATGGTCAACAAAAGAGTCTGAAATGCAGTTCTTGGGTGCAATCTCAAAAACGACAGAATGATCTCTGTTCATTTCCAAGGCAAACCATTCAATATCACAGTAATCCAAGTCTATGCCCCAACCAGAAATACTGAAAAAGCTGAAGTTGAACAGTTCTGTGAAGACCTACAAGATCTTCTAGAACTAACACCCACAAAGGATGTCCTTTTCCTCATAGGGGACTGGAATGCAAAAGTAGGAAGTCAAGAGATACCTGGAGTAACAGGAAAGGTTGGCCTTGGAGTACAAAATGAAGCAAGTAAAAGGCTAATAGAGTTTTGCCAAGAGAACGCACTGGTCATAGCAAACATCCTCTTCCAACATCACAAGAGAAGACTCTACATGTGGACATCATGCCCTGGAATAGCTATTTAAAGAAACAGACATGGCAGTAAGAAGGGTGTGGAGGGTATGGTGCAATTGGAGATCTCATTCCCTGATGCTAAGATTGTAAATTGGCATAACCACTTTGGAAATCTGTTTTGGCAGTTTTTACTAAAGCTGAATGCATAAGTATACCCTGCACCCCAGCAGCCCTAACATATACATACTTCAAAATCTTGTAGTAGAATATCATGCCAGCACTATTTACAAAAATACCAAACTGGGAATAATTCAAAGGAGCTTGAAAACTGGCATTAAAATGTATATATTGTATATTCCCATAGCAGAATACAACAATGAAAAGGAACAAATTCCTGCTACATGCAGAAATATGGATGAATCTCACAGATGTGATATTTAGTGAAAGAAGCAAACAAAAACATAATTAATAAATGATTCCATTTAAGTAGGCAAAACAAATGATGGTGATAGAAGCTAGCATAGTGATTATCTTTGAGGGATCACAAGAGGGAGCACAAGGTTGACTTCTGGGGCACTGGCTTTGTTCTGTTTTGTGGGGAGGGGTGGCTGCCCTACACAGCGTGTGGGGTCTTAGTTCCCCAGCCAGGGACTGAACTTGGGCCACGACAGTGAAAGCACCAAATTCTAACAACTCGACCACCAGGGAATTCCTGCCTGTTGTGTTCTATGTCTTGATGTAGGTGGTAGTTAAATGGACTTGTTCACTCTATAGAATTCATCAATTTCTGAACTTTACTGCATTTGCCATACCTCTATAAAGTTATAAAAAAATTAGCATATTTTAGTTAGAAAAAATTAGCCTGAAAATGTTTTTACTCATAAGAAAATGTGGTTTATTTTGATCAAATGGTGAAGATTTATGCAATTATTGTTTTTGTTTGCAGTACCAAAATACTTGGAGATAATTTAGTCACCAGTTATAGTAACTATATTAACTTGGGTGGTTTATTTCCTTCTTTCTCCTAAATGGCTTTTGGTTTTCTGTTCCCAATTATTACGTTCATGCCACTGATTATATACCACCTGAGATCTTTTGGGGACTAAATATTGATAAAAATAAGTACCTTTTTTATCCATGAACTGTGGTTACCATTTTTTCCTTACCTTTTTTTTTTTAATTTCAAAAAACTAAAAATGAACAACAAAAGCAGAAAGGCTTATCATCTTTTTTCATTTTAGTTAAATGACAAAGACCAAAATATCCACTAGATGGAGGCAAAACCCAAGGCTAAGTTTTTCTGGTAACAAGTGAAAAATTGTATTTAATGTAAAAACAGAAATTCTTTATCAAGGAAAGAAAACAAGATATTGCCAAAGTTAATATATTACTTTGTGTTACCTAATGGTATATTAGTAAAAAAAAAATCTGGGTGGATTAAGTTTTACATTCTATATTTAATTCCACATATTTCAAACACATCTCCAGAAGTCATCCTGGTTTTTCTTCTGCTTAGTAATAAGACAACTGAATAAGTAATGGGATGTTTAATGTTATTTTTTTGGTAACAATTTTGGGATTTATTTATTTTTAACTTTTTATTTTATATTGGAGTAAACCCAATTAACAATGTTGGGATAAAATATTTTTGTTTTTTCTTCAGAGAAGTAGATGCTACAATCACTTTGGTATGCTATTCTAGATTCTGACAGCCTTGACCTAAATTATTTTAAAAGCCAACAAAATCCTTCTTACAGTAACTATAAACCGTCTTTTTCAAATTTGCTGAATGTTGTCAAGTGACTATTTTGGAGCAAATATTTTGTTTCTTATTCTATCATTTAATTAAGAAACTGCTCCTTGCAATTACAAAGGGTTTTTGGATTTGGATTTTAAAATTCCAGTGAATTGGTGAAATTTTTTTTTTTTTTGATAACTCACAACACTCTGCAAGCCCCAGAAAGATATACCCCTAGAATTTGGGGAGGAGGTTCTCATGTATTCCTCCTTGCTAGTGAAAATAACAAAAGGATGAAATTAGTTATCTCTGGATGACAGTTTTTAAAAATCAAACTTATTAAAGTATAACATATGCATTAAAAACTTCATCCCACTTAAAGTATAGAATTCAATGACTTTTGGACAACGTGTACTTGCAAAACCACCATTGCAGTCAAGATACAGAACATTTCCACCACCTCCAGGAGAATTTTCCTGACCCTGTGCAATTAAACTTACATCTCTGTCACCAAGCAACCACTGCTCTGCTGTTTATAGATTAATTTTTCCCCAAATGACCTTTCAGTTGTTCTGGATTTTTTAGGAGAATGCTCCCTCCCCCAACAAAGAGAACGCATTGCATTCCTCAGCATCCTTGTCAAAAATGAAGTAACTCTTGTTCCCCATGCTTCCTCTTGTAGTCATGCTTTGCCCTGCCATGAGGTTTTGCTTCACCTGTCTGAAGGTGACCTGCAGCCTCTGCTTTGCCTTGCTCTCGGACCAGCCACCAACCCAACAAGGGAATCAGCTGGGTTCTATGAACCTGTACAGTACCTGTGATTACACAGTACCACCAGTGGAAAAGGGCTTCCCTGGTGGCTCAGCAATAAAGAATCTGCCTGCCAATGCAGGAGAGGCGGATTCCATCCCTGGGTCAGAAAGATGCCCTAGAGAAGGAAATGGCAACCCACTCCAGTATTCTTGCCTGGGAAATTTCATGGATAGAAGATCCTGGCAGATTACAATCCATGGAACAAAGAAAAGTTTGAAGTCAAAAAGAGTGATCGAATTGCACAGCTCATGTGTGAATGGATATTTTACCCAGAAATAGAGGAAGTTCAGGTTAGTTGACACCAAAAATGATTTAGGTGGTTTCAAAGTTTCCACTGGAAATAATTAAAATTTAAGCCAAAACAGAAAATGAGAAAATGTACTCTTTTCTTGAAAATAAAGACTTTGCTTAAAGGGGCAAAAAAATGAAGTGACTAAGTGTATATCTGGATCTATTTCTAGACCGTGTTCTATTGGTTTACATTTTCATCCACCAGTACCATAATTGTTTTAAACAGTGTCCTTATTATGTGTTTTAAACACAGTAATGTGTACATAGGTGTTCATTAGAAGGACTGATGCTGAAGCTGAAACTCCAATACTTTGGCCACCTCATGCAAAGAGTTGACGCATTGGAAAAGACCCTGATGCTTGGAGGGATTGGGGGCAGGAGGAGAAGGGGACGACAGAGGATGAGATGGCTGGATGGCATCACCGACTTGATGGACACGAGTTTGAGTAAACTCCTGGAGTTGGTGATGGATAGGGAGGCCTGGCGTGCTGCGATTCATGGGGTCGCAAAGAGTCGGACACGACTGAGCGACTGAACTGAACTGAATGTGTACATGTCAGTTCCAACATACTGCCTTGATAACTGCTTTTTCATAATTATCAAATCAGGTTGTATAAATCCACAAACAAAAAAAAATTACTATGGCTTTCATGATTTCCAACTAATGGATTCTCTGCTTATTTATGTTTTCGTGCTACAAATTGCAACTTTCTGCTAATAATAAGTGAAATTCCCTAGTCGTGTTGGATCCTTTGCCACCCCACGGGGGTTTCCCGGGGTGAGAGCAGTGCTTCTGCCCCAGAACTCAAATGGCAGGTTCACGCCCATCATACCTCCCTGCTGTGTCCCAGCCCTGAAAATACACACTTGGCATTAATTGAAGCTTTCCATAATGGCCAGGGCTGAACTGATTTCTCTCTACGTGGTAGGTGGCATAAACGTAAACGCATTAAGAACGTTGGTGTTCTATGACGTGAGCTTTTAGTGTGGAGATCCGAGCTCATTGTTTCCTTTAGTAGTGTCACTTCCTTGCACTTACGGACTGTAATGAAGTCAACTACCCAAGGAAAGCAAGCACCCAACCTGTTTTCCTAGGTGGGTTTGAAAGTGAAACACTCTTAGCTTGCAAAGGGTGAGAAAACGGCGTTTACTCGCTGAACGTAAATGGCCGAGGCACACCCCGCATAATCCGCGGCTGTCTGGCAGCACTAGAAATGAACAGTTGGCACAAACCGAAATTGTGCGTTTAGAAGTTAAGTGAACTCGTCTCTATGTGGTGAGTGGCAAACCCATACGACACAGTAGGAACCTTAGGTGTTAAGCAGAGCTGGTCGTAAGGAGAGTCAGGCGATTTTACTTTAGAAAAGTTACTTGCTTGCACTAAACATGGATGGTTGTGAACTGAGAATCAAAGTGTTTTTGTAAGAGGCTTCAGACTGAAACATTCTCGGATTTACAGCGTGGGCACACTGTTTATGCCAGCAGTCCACAAATGGTAAGTTCACAACAAGTGTTTTTCCTGGCAGTGTCCCAAACTTGAATCTACTCACTTGGAACACACTGAACCTTTCCACAAAGGAAGGGGTGTGCACTGGTTGATCACTGTGCCGTGAGTGGCTTCACCCTACAATGTTGTTATGAAGCTAGGTGTTCTGTGGGCACACCTCCTAGTAAGGAGATGTAAGTACAGCGTTTCTTCAGAAAAGTCACAGCCAGGTGACCAGTACTGACAGTAGTGAGCAGAGAAGCAGCACCCAAAGTGTTTTCTCAAACGCCCAAAGTGTTCCCCTAGGTGGGTTTCAGAAGGACACATATTTGCTTTCACAGAATAAGAGCAAGCTTCCTGCTAGCAGAGCCCGATTTCCAGTTTGACACCCAGCATGTTTCCTTGCAGTGTCTCAGCACTGAAAAGACACACTTGAGTCAAACAACCTTTGAAAGATGGAAGTGGAGTGAACTGGTTGTTCTCTGTGGGTTGAGTTGCAAAACCATGAAATTATGAACCAAGGCACTCTAGAAGATGAGCTCTTAGAAAGGAAATCCAAGGACCGTGTTTCGGCAGAAAATTCACATGCTGGCATCAGGAATTGTTTCTAGTGAAGAAAGAATCAGCACCCAAAGAATTTTCCCAGGTAGGGTTGAGAGTGAAACAGTCTAGATTTCAGGGGCTGAGAGCAGTCCTTTGCCAGCAGAACTCAAATTGCAGATTCACACTTATCATACCTCCTTGCCATGTCCCAGCCCTGAAAATACACACTTGGCACTAACTGAAGTTTCCATAATGGCCATGATCGAACTGATTTCTCTCTGTGTAGTGCGTGGCATAAACATAAACCATAGGAACTTCGATGTTCCATGACATCAACTCCTAGTATGGATATTAAAGCACATTGTTTCCTTTAGTAGTGTCACTTCCTTGCACTTATGGACTGTATAGAAGTCAATTACCCAAGGAAAACATGCACCCAAGCTGTTTTCCTAAGTGGGTTTGAGAGTGAAACACTCTAGCTTTCAAAGGGTGAGAAAACAGTTTTTGCCCATTGAATGTAAATGGCCGAGTCACACCCAGGATATTTCTCTTATGTCTCACAACAGTAGAAATGCACAGTTGGTACAAAATGAACCTTCGCATTTAGAAAGTTACCGGAACTGTTCTCTATTTGGCTAGTGGGAAACCCATATGACACAGTATGAACATAGGTGTTCTATAAGCAGAGCTGGTAATAAGGAGAGTTGGGCAGATTTTACTTTAGAATAGTTACTTGCTTGCACTATCAATTGACAGTAATGATGTGAGAATCAGTGTTATTGTAAGGGGCTTCAGAGTGAAACATTCTCAGATTTACAGGGTGAGTGCACTGTTTATTCTAGCAGTCCACAACTGTAGTTCATACCCAGCATATTTCCTGGCAGTGTACCAAATTTTAAACTACTCACTCGGTACACACTGAATCTTTCCATGAAGAAGGTGGTGTGAACTGGCTGATCTCTGTGTCATAAGTGGCCTAGCCCTAGAATGTGTTACGAACCTAGGTGTTCCATGGGAGCAGGTCTTAGTAAGGATATCTAAGTACAGTGTTTCTTCAGAAATGTCATGAGCTAGTGACCAAAATTGATGGTAATGAAAGTGTTTTCTCAAACACCCAAAGTGTTTTCATAGGTGGGTTTGAGAAAGACACATTCTTGCTTTCACAGGATGGAGTACGGTTTAGGCTGGCAGAGCCCAATTGCCAGTTTCACACCCAGCATGTTTCCTTGCAGTGTCTCAGCACTGAAAACACACACTTGAGTCAAACAACCTTTAGTTGATGGAAGTGGGGTGAACTGTTTGTGTGTTGAGTTGTGTGACCAAACAAGGCATGTGAACCTAAGTGTTGTATGAGACGAACCCCTAATAAGGTGATTGAAGCGTGGTGTTTCTTCAGAATTATCACTTGATAGTGATAAAAATTGACTGGAATGAAGGAGAATCAGCACCCAAAATGTTTTCCTCAGTGGGTTTTGAGAATGTCACTTTTGAGCTTTCACTGCAAGCAGTGTTTTTGCTAGCAGACCCCAATTGGCAGGTTCACACAGAGAATAATTTCCTCCAATGTCCTAGCACTGAAAATACACACTTGGGTCAAACTGAACCTTTCCATGAAGGAAGTGGTGTGAACTGGTTGTTCGCTGTTTTTTAAGCGGCATAACCATACAAGGTGTTCTATAAGCAGAGCTTGTAGTAAGGAGACTCAGGCACAGTTTTTCCTTCAGAAAAGTAACTTGATTGCACTAAAAATTGATGGCAGTGAAATGAGAATCAAAGTGTTTTTGTAAGTGACTTCAGAGTGAATCATTCTCAGACTTACTGGGTGAGCACACAGTTTTTGCCAGCAGTCCACAACTGGTAAGTTCACACCCAGCGTATTTTCTTGCAGTGTTACAGAACTGAAAGTGCTCACTCGGAATAAACTGAACCTTCCACGAAGGCTGTGGTGTTAAATGGTTTATCTCTGTGTCATGAGTGGCATAAGCCTATACCATATTATGAACCAAGGTGTTTTATGGGCAGAGATCCTAGTAAGGAGATCCAAGCACAGTGTTCCTTCGGAAAAGTCAGGAGCTGGGAACCATGACTGATGGTAGTGAAGAGAGAATCAGCACCCAAAGTGTTTTTCTCAAACTCCCAAATTGTTTGCCTAGGTGAGTTTGAGAATGACACATTCTTGCTTTCACAGGATGAAATCAGAGTTTTTCCAAGCAGAGCCCAATTGCCAGGATCACACCCAGCATGTTTCCTTGCAGTGTCTCAGCACTGAAAGTACCCACTTGAGTCAAACAACCTTTCGACTACAGAAGTGGGGTGAACTGGTTTTTCTCTCTGTGCTACGTTGTGTAACCAAGCAAGGCATTATGAATCTAGATGTTCTATGAGATGAGCTTCTAGTAAAGTGATCCAAGCGTGGTGTTTCTTTAGAATAGCCACTTGTTAGTGACAAAAATAGAATGGAGTTAAGGGAGAATCAGCACCCAAACTGCATTCCTCGGTGGTTTTTGAGAACGTCACATTCGAGCTTCCACAGTATTCAAGCAGTGTTTTTTTGCTAGCAGACCCCAACTGGCACATTCACACCAAGAAAATTCCCTGTAATGTTCCAGCACTGAAAATACACACTCGAGTCAAACCGAACCTATCCATGAAAGAAGTGGTGTGAACTTGTTGTTTACCATGTGTTTAGGGGCATAACCGTACAAGGCATTAAAAACCTAGGTGTTCTAGGAGATGAGTCTTAAGATCGAGATCCAAGCTCAGTGTTTCATTCAGAAAATTAACTTGCTTGTACCACGAATTGACTGCAGTGAAAAGAGAATCGGCTCCCAAAGAGTCTTCCCAGGTGGGTTTTTGAGTGAAATAGTTGTGCTTTCACTGTTTGAGAACACTGTTTTTGCCAGCTGTCCCCAGTTGGCAAGATTATACTTAACATATTTCCTTGCAGGGTCTTAGCATTGAGAATACACACTTGGAACAAACAGAACCCTTCCATGAAGGAAGTGGTGTGAACTCACTGTTCTCTGTGTGGCGACTGCCATATCCATACAACTTATTTTGAAACTAGCTTATTCTAGGAGATGAGATCGCAGTAAGGAGATCCAAACACAGTGTTTCTTCAGAAAAGCCACTTTCTGGCAATAAAAATGGCCTGTAGTGAAGATAGAATCAGCACCTAAAGTGATTTTATAAGTGTCTTCAGAGAGAAACACTCTAGGATTTATAGGGTGAGCACACTATTTTGCCAGCAGTCCACAATTGGCAAGTTCGCACACAGCATATTTCCTGGCAGTGTCCCAGAGTTGGAATTACTCACTCGGAACAGACCAAACATTTCCACGAAGCAACAGGTGTGAACTGGTTGGCCTCTGTTTTGTGAGTGGTGTAAGCCTACAATGCATTGTGAACCAATGGACAGAGCTCCTAGTAAGGAGATACAAGCACAGTGTTTCTTCAGAAAATTCATGAGCTGGTGACCAAAACTGACAGTAGTGAAGAAGAATCAGCACTGAAAATGCTTTTCTCAAACACCCAAAGTGTTTTCCTAGGTGGGTTTGAGAATGACACATTCTTGTTCTCAAAGGATGAGAGCACAGTTTAGGCAGGCAGACCCCAATTGCCAAGTTCACACCCAGCAAGTTTCCTTGCAGTGTCTCAGCACTGAGAATATACCCTTGAGTCAAACAACCATTCGATGACGGAAGTGGGGTAAACTGGTTTTTTCCTGTGTGTTGAGTTGCATAACCGTACAAGGCATTATGAACCTAGGTGTTCTATGAGATGATCTCTAGTAAGGTGATCCAAGCACAGTGCTTCATTCAGAAAATTCAGTTGCTTGCGCCAAGAATTGACTGTAGTGATGAGAGAATCAGAACCCAAAGAGTCTTACCAGGTGGGTTTGAAAGTGAAACATTCTCGCTTTCACAGGGTGACCACAATCTTTTTGCCAGCCATCCCCAGTTGGCAAATTCACACTCAACGTGTTTCCTTGCAGGTTTCAGAATTGAGATTATACACTTGGAACCAACAGAACTTTTCCATGAAGGAAGTAATGTGAACTGGCTTTTCTCTTTGTGGTGACTTCCAAAACCATACGATGCTTTTTGACCCTAGATTGTTTTAGGAGATGAGATCCCTGTAAGGAGATCCAAGCACAGTGTTTCTTTAGAAAAACCACTTGCTGGCCATAAATGTTTACTGTAGTGAGTGAAGATAGAATCAGCTCCAGAGTGTTTTCAAAGATGGGTTTGACTGTGAAACAGTCTGCTTTCACAGGGTGAGAGCTGTGTTTTGCCAGCATAACTCAAATGGTCCCCGCAGTGTCCCAGCCTTGAAAATACACACTTGGGACAAACTGAATCTTTCCGTGAAGGAAGTGGTTGAACTGGGCATTCTCTGTGTCGTGCATGGCATAAAAGTAAATGCATTATGAACACTGGTGTTCGACGAGATGAGCTCCTAGTATGAAGACCTAAGTGCATTGCTTCCTTTAGTAGTGTCACTTCCTTGCACCAATTGACTGGAGTAAAGAGAACAGCAACATCCAAGCTGTTTTCCTAGGTGGCTATGACGGTGAAACTTTCTAGCTTTCAAAGGGTGAGAAAACTGTTTTTGCCGGCTGAACTTAAATGGCAGATTCACACCCAGCATACTTCTCTGCCGTGTCACAGCACTAGAAATCCACAGTTGGGACAAACTGAACCTTTCCATGTGGAAAGATGTGTGAACTGTTCTCCATGTGGCGAGTGACAAACCATAAGACAGTATGAACCTAGGCATTCTGTAAGCAGAGCTTGTAGTAAGGAGATTCAGGCACAGTTTTTCCTTTAGAGAAGTAACTTGCTTGCATTAAAAAATTAACTGTAGATAATTGAGAATCAAAGTGTTTTTGTAAGAGGCTTCTGAGTGAAACATTATAGGATTTACAGGGTGAGACCACTGTTTTTGCCAGCAGTCCACAACTGGCAAGTTCTCATTCAGCATATTTCCTTGCAAAGTCCCGGAGTTTAAAGTACTCACTAGGAAGAAACAGAACGCTTCCATGAAGGAGGTGGTGTGATCTGGTTGATCTCTGTGTCGTGAGTGACATAAACCTACAAACATTATGAACCTATGTGTTCTATGGGCAGAGCCCGTAGTAAGGAGATCAAGGCACAGTGTTTCATCAGTAAAGTCAGGAGCTGGCAACCAATACTGATGGTAGTGAAGAGAGATTCAGCACCCACGTGTTTTCTCAGACACCCAAAGTGTTTTCCCAGGTGGGTTTGAGAATGACACATTCTTGTGTGAAACATTCTCACTTTAACAAGGTGACCACAAGGTGATAACAAGGAGATGAACATCTCCTAGATGGTTGACCTAGGAGATCCCAGTAAGGAGATCCAAGCACAGTGCTTCTTCAGAAAATTCAGGAGCTGGCAGCCCAAACTGATAGTAGTGAGGAGAGATTCAGCACCCATGTGTTTTCTCAAACATGCAGTGTTTTCCTAGGTGGGTTTGAGAGTGACACATTGTTGCTTTCACAGGATGACAGCAGAGTTTTTGCTCAGTTCAGTCACTCAGTCATGTCCGACTTTTTGTGACCCCATGGACTGCAGCACACCACCTTCCCTGTTCATCACCAACCCCCAGAGCTTACTCAAACTTAGGTCCAATGAGTTGGTGATGCCATCCAACCATCTCATCTCTGTGTCCCCTTCTTCCACTTTCACTCTTTCCCAGCTTCAGGGTCTTTTTCAATGAGTCAGTTCTTCATATCAGGTGGCCAAAGCATTGGAGTTTCAGCTTCAGTATCAGTCTTTCCAATAACATCCAGTACCGATTTCCTTTAGGATGGACTGGTTGGATCTCCTTGCAGTCCAAGGGACTCTCAAGAGTCTTCTCCAACACCACAGTTCAAAAGCATTGATTCTTCAGTGCTCAGCTTTCTTTATAGTCCAGATCTCACATCCATACTCTACTATTGGAAAACTATAGCTTTGACTAATGGACATTTGCTGGCAAAGTAATGTATCTGCTTTTTAATATGCTGTCTAGGTTGGTCATAACTTTTTTTTAAGGGGTAAGCGTCTTTTAATTTCATGGCCGCAGTCACCATCTGCAGTGATTTTGGAGCCCAAGAAAATAAAGTCACTGTTTCCACTGTTTCCCCATCTATTTGCCATGAAGTGATGGGACCAGATGCCATGATCTTAGTTTTCTGAACGTTGAGTATTAAGCCAACGTTTTCACCCTCCTCTTTCACTTTCATCAAGAGGCTCTTTAGCTCTTCTTCACTTTCTGTCATAATGGTGGTGTCATCTGCACATCTGAGATTATTGATATTTCTCCCAGCAATCTTGATTCCAGCTTGTGCTTCATCCAGCCCAGTGTTTCTCATGATGTATTCTGTATATAAGTTAAATAAGCAGGGTGACAATATACAGTCTTGATGTACTCCTTTCCGTATTTGGAATCAGTCTGTTGTTCCACGTCCAGTTCCAACTCTTACTTCCTGACCCGCACACAGAATTCTCAGAAGGTAGTTCAGGTGGTCTGGTATTTCCAATTGTTTAAGAATTTTCCACAATTTGTTGTGATCCACACAGTCAAAGGCTTTGGCATAGTCAATAAAGCAGAAATAGATGTTTCTCTGGAACTCTCTTGCTTTGTTGATAATTGAATGGATGTTGACAATTTGATTTCTGGATCCTCTGCCTTTTCTAAATCCAGTTGAACATCTGGAAGTTCATGGTTCATGTACTGTTGAAGCCTGGCTTTGAGAATTTTGAGCATTACTTTACTAGTGTGTGAGATGAGTGCAATTGTGCAGTAGTTTGAGCATTCTTTGGCACTGCCTTTCTTTGGGATTGAAATGAAAACTGACCTTTTCCAGTCCTGTGGCCACTGATGAGCTTTCCATGTTTGCTGGCATATTGAGTGCAGCACTTTCACAGCATCATCTTTTAGGATTTGAAATAGCTCAGCTGGAATTCCATCACCTCCACTAGTTTTGCTTGTAGTGATGCTTCCTAAGGCCCACTTGACTTCACATTCCAGGATGTCTGGTTCTAGGTGAGTGATCACATCATCCTGGTTATCTGGGTCATGAAGATCTTTTTTGTATAGTTCTTCTGTGTATTCTTGCCATCTCTTCTTAATATCTTCTGCTTCTGTCCATACCATTTCTGTCCTTTATTGAGTCCATCTTTGCATGAATTGTTCCCTTGCCCACAGTAGTAGAATAATGGTCATCTGAGTTAAATTCACCCATTCTAGTCCATTTTAGTTTCAAAATTGTCAATGTTCACTCTTTCCATCTCCTGTTTGACCACTTCTGATTTGCTTTGATTCATGGACCTAACATTCCAGGTTCTTATGCAATATTGCTCTTTATAGCATTGGACTTTACTTCCATCACCAGTCACATCCACAACTGGGTGTTGTTTTTGTTTTGGCTCTGTCTCTTCATTATTTCTGGAGTTATTTTTCCACTGATTTCCAGTAGCATATTGGATCGTACCAACCTGGGGAATTCATCTTTCAGAGTCCTATCTTTTCGCTTTTTCATACTGTTCATGGGGTTCTCAAGGCAAGAATACTGAAGTGGTTTGCCATTCCCTTCTCCAGTGGACCACGTTTTATCAGAACTGTTCACCATGACCCATTTGTCCTGGGTGGCCCTACACGGCATGACTCATAGTTTCATTGATTTAGACAAGTCTGTGGACCATGTGATCAGATTGGTTAGTTTTCTGTGATTGTGGTTTTCATCTGTCTGCCATCTGATGGAGAAGGATAAGAGGCTTATGGAAGCTTCCTGATGGGAGAGACTGACTGAGGGGGAAACTGGTCTTGTTCGGGTGGGTAGGGCCCAGTGTCCCAGCGCTGAAAATACACACTTTGGTCAAACCAAATCTTTCTCTGAAGGGTGTGGTGTGAACTGGTTATTCTCTGTGTGCATAGTGGGAAACCCATGCAATGCTTTATGAACTTAGGTATTCTTGTAGATGAGCTCCTGGTAGGGAGATGCAAGCACTGTATTTCTTTCAGAAGTGTCACCTGCTTCAGCCAAGAATTGAATGCAAAGAAGAGTGTCAAAACTCAAAGCTTTTCCCTAGGTAGGTTTGAAAGGGAAACCTTCTAGCTTTCACAGGGTGAGTGAACTGTTTTTGCCAGCAGACCTCAACTGACAGATTCCCACCCAGCACATTTCCTTGTAGTGTCCCAGCACTGAACATACACACTTGGAACAAACTATACTTTCCACAAAGGAAGTGGTTGGTTCTGGTTCTCTGGGTGGTGACTGGCATAACCATACAATGCATTATGAACATAGGTGTTCTGTGAGATGAGCTCCTAGTAAGGAGAGCCAAGCAGGTTGTTTCCTTCAGAAGTGTCACTTTGTTGCACCAAGAATTGAGTGTAGTCAAGACAGAATCAGCACCCAAGGTGTTTTCCTAGGTGCGTTTGAGAGTGAAACATTCTAGCTTTCAAAAGGTGAGAGAAAGGTTTTGCCTGCTGAACATAAATGGCTGATTTACACACAGCATATTCCCTGCTGTGTCCCAGCACTAAAAATGAACACTTGAGACAAACTTAACCTTACTATGTAGAAAGTTGTGTGAAATGTTTGTTCTCTATGTGGCAGGTGGCATACCCTACAATGCAGTATGAACCTAGATGTTGTATAAGTAGAGCTCATAGTAAAGAGATTCAGGCACAGCTTTTCCTTCATAAAAGTCACTTGCTTGCACCAAGAATTGACTGTAGTGAAGTGAGAATCAGCGCCCGAAGTGTTTTCCTATGTGGGTTTCAGAGTGATACAGTCTAGCATTCACAGCGTGAGAACACACTTTTTACCATCAGACCCCTGTTAGTAAGTTCACATCCAGAATACTTCCCTGCAGTGTCCCAGCACTAAATATAAATACTTGAAACAAAGTGAACCTTTCAAGAAGGAGGTTTTATATATAAAACCTCTGGTTGTTCTCTGTGATGCGTTATTAACCTAGGTGTTCTATGAGATGAGCTTCTAGTAAGGACACATAAGCACAGTGTTTCCTTCAGAAAAGTCACTTGCTAGCACCAAATAAAATATTGACTGCAATGAGAATCAGCACCCAAACTGTTTTTCTAGGTGGATTTGAGAGTGATACATTCTAGCTTTCACAGGGTGACAACACTGTTTTTGCCAGCAGATCCCAATTGGCAGGTTCACAGCCAGCATAACTCCCTGCAGTATCCCAGCACTGAAAATACACACTTGGTTCAAACTGAATCTTTCTATGAAGGAAGTGGTGTGAACTGGTTGTTCTTGTAGTGAGTGGCATATCCATACATTGCATTTTGGACATAGGTGTTTTATTAGATGAGCTCCTAGTAAGAAGATCCAAGCATAGTGTTTCCTTCAAAAAAGTGACTCACTTGCACCAAGAATTGACTGTTGTTAAGAATATCACCACCGAAGTTTTTTTCAAAGGTGGGTTAGATATTGAAACATTCTAGCCTCCACAGTGTGAGAACACTGTTTTTGCCAGCAGAACGCTACTGGCAGGTTCACACCCAGCATAGTTCTCTGCAGTGTCCCAGCTCTGAGAAAGCATACTCAGGATAAACTGAACCTTTCCATGAATGAAGTTGTGTGACCTACTTTTGCTCTGTAATGCTTTATGAACCTAAGTGTTCTATTAAATAAGTTCTTAGTAAGGAGATCCAAACAGGGTTTCCTTCAGAAAAGTCACTTGGCTGGTGCCAGAATTGACCGTAGTGAAGACAGAATCAGCACACAAAATGTTTTCCTGGTGGATCTGAGAGTGAAACATTCTCACTTTCAAAGAGGGAGAACAGTGTTTTTGCTCATAGAGCCCAACTGGTAGGTTCCTGCCCAGCATATTTCCCTGCTGTGTCCCAGCACTGAAAACACAAACTTGGGACAAACTGAACCTTTCCATGAAGGGAGCTGTGTGCACTGGCTGTTCCCTGTGTGGTGAAAGGGCATACCTATACAATGTATTATGAACCTAGGTGTTCTATGAGATGAGCTCCTTGTAAGTAGATCCAAGTGCAGTGTTTCCTTCAAAAAAGTCACTTCCTTGCCTGAAGAACTGACTTCAATTAGAGAAAATCAGCACCCAACTTGTTTTCCTAGGTGGGTTTTATAGTAAAACATTCCAGTAAAACAATGTTAGGGCAGTGTTTTTGTGTGCAGACCCCAGTTGGCTCATTCACACCCAGCATATTTCCCTGTAGTGTCCCAGCACTGAATATATTCACTTGGGACAAACTGTACCCTTCCATGAAGAAAGTTGTGTGAACTGGTTGTTCTCTTGTGATGAGTGGAATACCCACACAACACATTATAATCTGAGGTGTTCTCAGATGAGCTCATACTAAGGAGATTCAAGCACAGTGTTTCCTTCAGAATAGTCACTTGCTTGCACCAAGAACTGACTGTAGTGAAGAGAGGATCAATACCCAACGTGTTTTCCTAGGTGGGTTTGAGAGTGAAACATTCTAGCTTTCAAATGGGAGAACACAGTTTTTGCCAGTAGACCCCAATTGGCAGGTTCACACCCAGCATATTTTCTGAAGTGTTCCAGCACTGAAAATGCACACTTGGGAAAAACTGAACCTTTCCATGAAAGAAATTGTGCAAACTGGTTGTTCTCTTTTTTATGTTCATCCTGGCCTGAACTCCAGAGGTAAAATTCTCTGTCCCCCAAATAATCTCCTTACCCCTCATATTACTATCTAATAGAGGTCAGAGAGAAAAGAGAAAAGCCCACAAGGCAGACAGGGAGATTATTGCAATCTCTCTTTTGATAAAAATTCATATATAGTTGACATAAAACATTATTTTAGTCTAAGTTATACTATATAGTAATTTGACATTTGCACACATTATGAAATGGTTCTATAATCTTTGTGTTTCTTATCAAAGCTTCATTTTGCTATTTTGTCATTGACCAAATGTAGAAAAATCAAATCAAGAGACCCTGACCTTACCATAGAAGCAGTATTACAGAAATTTTATTGGGGGGGGGGCACTGTTTTAACACAGCCATAAAACATGTGGAAACATCAAGTAGAAAGATAGTGAGTTGAGGTGGCCCATAAGGATTATGAATTTTTGTAAGGTGTCCATGTGTGTTAAGTGTTTAAATTAGAGTCTGTGGTTCAGTAGATAGAATAGGCAATCATATCTATTTGATTTCCAATATTGTCATCATTTCTTAATTAATACCTGCTGATCACATCTCCATCTTCCTTTTATTTTGCCATGACCCCATTCCATGCCCTTATTACCCTTACTGAGACAATTCCAGAACAGACACCATCTCCCTCAGCCACTCCCTTTTTCTTTATCTTTTACACACTGCTCTCAGATTTAGAGTTCTGGAAACTCAGTTCCATTTCACTCCCCATATCATGGCTCTGGAACACAGTCACAAGTATCAGAAAAGTTCATATGCAAAACAGAAAAGCATTTTTCTAATTTCCTATTCATCTATGATCTGCTAAACCCTCATTTAATGATAAAGGCATACCTTCCATCTTCCTTCATCCAATCCTGCAATTCCTAACAGCTGAAGCACCAGGGGAAACAAGGAACCATATCTTTCCCCTTTAGTTCTAGTGGAATTTATTTTTCTTTATACATAAAAAAGCAATGGGGACTTCCCTGGTGGACCAGTGGTTAAGACTCGGTGCTTCTAATGAAGGGGACACAGGTTTGATCCCTGGTCAGAGAACTAAGGTCCCACATGTGTCATGGTTCAGCCATTAAAAAAAAAGAATGCTATACATAAGGAAATTGCACTCAATAGAATGTTATTGAGGTCCTACATAATGTATATATTATGTATGGGAGGGGTTTTGTTGGCCTGAGTGCTGTCAGTGTGTTGGTTCACATACAGATCTTTTGGGGACCCAAAGTTGATGATATCTGCCTAATCTGTTCTATTTATTTTGAACAAAGTGTAGGAAAGGAAGGTGGAAGGGGATGGGGTAGCAAAAGATGGAAAGAAGATGCTAAAAAAGGATAGCTACTATTAAAAATACAAACATATGGAGGCTAAACAACACACTTCTGAATAACCAACAAATCACAGAAGAAGTAAAAAAAGAAATCAAAATATGCACAGAAATGAAAATGAAAACATGACAACCCCAAACCTATGAGATTCAGTAAAAGCAGTACTAAGGGGAAGGTTCATAGCAATACAAGCTTACCTCAAGAAACAAGAGAAAAATTCAATAAATAACCTAACTTTACACCTAAAGCAACTAGAAAAAGAAGAAATGAAGAACCCTAGGGTTAATAGAAGGAAAGAAGACAGAAAAATTAGGGCAGAAGTAAATGAAAGAGAAACAAAGGAGACTATAGCAAAAATCAACAAAACTAAAAGCTGGTACTTTGAGAAGATAAACAAAATAGACAAACCATTAGCCAGACTCATCAAGAAAAAAAGGGAGAAGAATCAAATCAACAAAATTAGAAATAAAAATAGAGAAATCACAACAGACAACACAGAAATACAAAGGGTCATAAGAGACTACTATCAGCAACTATATGCCAATAAAATGGACAACTTGAAAGAAATGGACAAATTCTTAGAAAAGTATAATCTTACAAAACTGAACCAGGAAAAATAGAAAATCTTAACAGACCCATCACAAACACAGAAATCGAAACTGTAGTGAAAAATCTTCCAACAAGCAAAAGCTTCCCAGGTGAATTTTACCAAAAATGTAGAGAAGAGCTAACACCTATCCTACTCAAACTCTTCCAGAAAATTGCAGAGGAAGGTAAACTGCCAAACTTATTCTATGAGGCCACCAGCACCCTAATACCAAAACCAGACAAAGATGCCACAACAAAAGAAAACTACAGGCCAATATCACTGATGAACATAGATGCAAAAATCCTCAGCAAAGTTCTACCAAACAGAATCCAACAACATATTAAAAAGATCATACATCATGATCAAGTGGACTTTATCCCAGGGATGCAAGGATTCTTGAATATTCACAAATCAATGTGATACACCACATTAACAAATTGAAAGATAAAAACCATATGATTATTTCAATAGATGCAGAGAAAGCCTTTGATAAAATTCAACATCCATTTATGATAAAAACCCTCCAGAAAGTAGGCATAGAAGGAATAAACCTCAACATAATAAAAGCCATTTATGATAAACCCACAGCAAACATCATCCTCAATGGTGGAAAATAGAAAGCATTTTCCCTAAAGTCAGGAACAAGATAAGGGTGCCTACTCTCACCACTACTATTCAACATAGTTTTGCAAGTTTCAGCCACAGCAATCATAGAAGAAAAAGGAATAAAAGGAATCCAAATTGGAAAAGAAGAAGTAAAACTCACTGTTTGCAGGTGACATGATGTCTACATAGAAAACCCTAAAGACACCACCAGAAAATTACTAGAGCTAACCAATGAATATAGCAAAGTTGCAGTATATAAAATTAATACACAGAAATCCCTTGCATTCCTATGCACTAACAATAAGAAAACAGAAAGAGAAATAAAGGAAACAATCCCATTGCAAAAAAAGAATAAAATACTTAGGATAAATCTATCTAAAGAAACAAAAGACCTATATATAGAAAACTATAAAACACTGATGAAAGAAATCAAAGAGGACACAAATAGATGGAGAAATATACCATGTTCACAGATAGGAAGAATCAATATAGTGAAAATGAATATACTACCCAAAGCAATCTATAGATTCAATGCAATCCCTATCAAGCTACCAATGGTATTTTTCACAGAACTGTAACAAATAATTTCACAATTTGTGTGGAAATACAGAAAACCTCGAATAGCCAAAGCAATCTTGAGAAAGAAGAATGGAACTGGAGGAACCAACCTGCCTGACTTCAGACTATACTACAATGCTACAGTCATCAAGACAGTATGGTACTGGCACAAAGACAGAAATGTAGATCAATGGAACAAAATAGAAAGTCCAGAGATAAGTCTACACACCTATGGATACCTTATCTTTGACAAAGGAGGTAAGAATATACAATGGAGAAATGACATTCTCTTTAACAAGTGGTGCTGGGAAAACTGGTTAACCACTTGTAAAAGAATGAAACTAGAACACTTTCTAACACCATACAAAAAACAAACTCAAAATGGATTAAAGATCTAAACATAAGACCAGAACCTATAAAACTCCTAGAGGAAAACATAGGTAAAACACTCTCCGACATAAATCACAGCAGGATCCTCTATGACCCACCTCCCAGAGTAATGGAAATAAAAGCAAAAATAAACAAATGGGACCTAATTAAACTTAAAAGATTTTGCACAACAAAGGAAACTATAAGCAGGGTGAAAAGGCAGCCTTCAGAATGGGATAAAATAATAGCAAACAAAGCAACGGACAAAGAATTAATCTCAGAAATACACAAGTAGCTCATGCAGCTCAATTCCAGAAAAATAAACGACCCAATCAAAAAATGGTCCAAAGAACTAAACAGACATTTCTCCAAAGAAGACATACAGATGACTAACAAACACATGAAGGGATGCTCAACATCACTTATTATCAGATAAATGCAAATCAAAACCATAATGAGGTACCATGTCATGCCAGGTAGAATGGCTGTTATCAAAAAGTCTACAAACAATAAATGCTGGAGAGGGTGCAGAGAAAAGGCAACCCTCTTACACTGCTGGTGGTAATGCAAACTAGTACAGCCACTATGGAGAACAGTGTGGAGATTCCTTTAAAAAATGGAAATAGAACTGCCATACAACCCAGCAATCCCACTGCTGGGCATACACACCAAGGAGACCAGAATTGAAAGAGACCCATGTACCCCAGTGTTCATCGCAGCACTGTTTACAATAGCCAGGACAAGGAAGCAACCTAGATGTCCATCAGCAGATGAATGGATAAGAAAGTTGTGGTACAAATACACAATGAAATATTACTGAGCTATTAAAAAGAATGCATTTGAATCAGTTCTAATGAAGTGGATGAAACTGGAGCCCATTAAACAGAGTGAAGTAAGTCAGAAAGAAAAACACCAATACAGTATACCAACACATATATGTGGAATTTAGAAGGATGGTAATGATGATCTTATATGTGAGACTGCAAAAGCAACATAGATATTAAGAACAGACTTTTGGACTCTGTGGGAGAAGGTGAGGGTGCAATAATTTGAGAGAATAGCACTGAAACATGTATATTGCCATATGTGAAACAGATGACCAGTCCAGGTTTAATGCATGAGACAAGGCACTTGGGGCTGGTGCACTGTGATGACCCTGAGGGATGGGATGGGGAGGGGGGTGGGAAGGGGGTTTAGGATGGGGGACACATGTACACCCATGGCTGATTCATGTCAATGTATGGCAAAAACCATTACAATATTGTAAAGTAATTAGCCTCCAATTAAAATAAATAACTTAATTTTTAAAAAAAGTATAGCTATTGAGGGATTTTCAGAGTTAAAAAAGAGGTAGTTTTATTTGTATGTTATTTTTAAATGGTCTAAGTTATCAAGAAAGGAAACTAAGTTGACTAAGACATTGATACTGAATAACAGAATGATAGTAAGAAATGCACATACCAAATGATACAAAGCTATGAAAATATATCTACATGACAAAAATTTGTGACACAAATTAGCAAGATGATTGTGATGATAATGAGGATCATTAATGTTTATTGGATATCTACTTTGTGTCTGGTTCTTGTAAGGAATTTTTCCATTAAATCTTTACAATATAGATATAGTTTGTAAATGAAAAATAAGGCACACAGGTATCCAGCAATTTGGGTAAGTGATATAGATTGTAAATTGCAGAGCCAAGATCAAACTCCAGAGCCTGCATTTCTAACCACTCCACATAGAAACTAAAGTGTCATCATCACTAAATTAGGCTAGAGTGACTTTTTATTGTTTTGCTTTGGTCTGTCATGAATTTTTCTGTTACATAATTAATAAAATCATAATGACAGTTGATTTCCTTTTTGAAAAATATGGTAAATTTGTTTGCTCTCATAAGTATGGGGCACTCTAACCTATGTCTTCTTCATTCATTCTTCTCCTAACCCTCTATTTCCATGTGAAGGTAATTTTATCCCCACTGGATATTCTTGAGGCCTAGGTTTTGTCCTTGATCCTTATTAGATCTTGGGTTAGAATGAGTGAACTCTATCTTGAACTCATCTTCGTGAAAATAGGGTATGATCAGCCTAATCACTGGGAAAAGTAGTTTGAATAAACAGAATGCCTATTTAAGAGGTTAAAATACAGGACTGAAATGGGAAAAAAAAGGGACTGGTACATCATACAAGCCTGACAAAGATACTTGTGGTGTTTTTTCCCCCCTTGAGGCAGATGACAGTTATTTGGGGGTCTAGCTTTTCCTCTACTCTTGCCTGGAAAATCCCATGGATGGAGGAGCCTGGCAGGCTGCAGTCCATGGGGTCATGAAGAGTCGGACATGACTAAGCGACTTCACTTTCACTTTTCACTTTCATGCATTGGAGAAGGAAATGGCAACCCACTCCAGTGTTCTTGCCTGGAGCATCCCAGGGACGGCGGAGCCTGTTGGGCTGCCATCTATGGGGTCGCACAGAGTCGGACACGACTGAAGTGACTTAGCAGCGGCAGCAGCTTTCCCTCTAATCCAGATTAACCTTCCTGAAATAAAACTTTTGGTACATCATTCTCTAGTTCAAATTGTCAATAGGTCACTGTTGCTTATGGAACTAATTCTGGGCCTTTGAAACTCTCAGCAAAATTTCCTCAAACTCCCTTTGACATGGAGTTTTACTACCTCCCTTCGTTATTTCTATACTTCAATCAAATGAAAGTTGTTTATTCTCACTCATTATGATCTCACTATTCCTTCATCTTGGAATACCCCTCTTAATCCCACTCATCTTGACATGTCCAAATTTCACTCACTTTCAAGTGTGGATAGTCTCAAGCAAGTTTTTCATTTCTAAAATGGAAAGAACTTCTCTCATCTCTGAATTCCCAGGACATGCATTTATCCCTCTTATTAGAAATGCCATTTTCAGCCTTGCTTGGTAATTAGGTCATTATCATCTCCATATCTACCTTTTGATACAGGACCTGAATCTAAATTATCTTCAATTTTTTTTATGACACTAAGCAAAGTATCTGTACATAATAGGTGCTGGGGTGTGTACCACATTGAAGTGAAGAGATGACTGTGAACAGATGTTCTCAGATCATATTTGAAACAGATCTAAGGCCTTTCAATATCTCGTTAATAATAAGAATATAGGCACTAGTGTTATTTGCTCAGTTGTGTCCAACTCTTTGTGACCCCATAGACCATAGCCTGGCAGGATCCTCTGTCTTTGGGATTCTCCAGACAAGAATACTGGAGTGGGTAGCCATTTCCTTCTCCAGGGGGTCTTCCCAACCCATGGATTAAACCCAGGTCTCCTGCATTTCAGGCATATTCTTTACCACTGACTCACCAGGGAAGCCCCAATAAGACTATAAGCTCTAATGAAATCTAGAGACCCCTATAGAATTAAGGCATTCATTCCTCCAGTTGGGAGTGTTACCTCACAGGGCTCATAGCTGAGCCCTTTCCCAGAAGTTGCTTCACTCAATGTCATGACCCTTCTCTATGGACAATTGGCACTCAATTATTGATTGAGATGGGTTTCAAAAACTCTTCCCCCTTGCCTCAATTTAAGAGATCTCTGAAGGGCTATTTCTGCTTCAAAACTTCCCAGTTTTGTCAGGGTATATGCCTAGAAGTGGGATTGTTGGGTCATATGGTAGTTTTATTCATAGTTTGTTAAGGAATCTTTGTACTGTCTTCCATAGTGGCTGTATCAATTTACATTTCCACTAACAGTGCAAGAGGGTTCCTTTTTCTCCACACCCTCTCCAGAATTTATTGTTTGTAGATTTTTTGATGATGGCCATTCTGACTGCTGTGAGATAACATACTACAAAGCTACAGTCATCAAGACAGTATGGAACTGGTGCTATAACAGAAATATAGGCCAACGGAACAAGATAGAGAGCCTAGAAATAAACCCACACAACTATGGTACCTTCTTTTTTGATGGAGGCAAGAATATACAATGTGACAAAGATAGTCTCTTGGATAAGTGGTGCTGGGACAGTTACATGTAAAAGAATGAAATTAGAACGCTTCCTAACACCACACACAAAGATAAACTCAAAATGGATTAAAGACCTAAATGTAAGACCAGAAACTATCAAACTCTTGGAGGAAAACACAGGCAGAACACTCTAAAATATACAGGCAGCTTATGTAACTCAATAGCAGAAGAACAAACAACACAATAAAAAAGTGGGCAGAAGACCTAAACAGACATTTCTCCAAAAAACACATACAGATGGCTAATAAACACATGAAAAGGTGGTCAACACTGTTCATTATTAGAGAAATGCAAATCAAAACTGTAATGAGATATCACTTCAAACTGGTCAGAAGATAGCCTTTTTAATAAATCATGCTGGGAAAACTAGACAGCGACATGTAAAAGAATGAAATTAGAACACTACCTAACACCATACAAAATTTAAACTCAAAATAGAATAAAGACCTCACTTTAAGATCAGACACTATAAAACTCTTAAAGGAAAACAATGGTAGAATGGTCTTTGACATAAAGTCAAAGTCAAGTCTTTTTTGACCCAACACCAGAGTAATGAAAAAGACAAAACAAATGGAACCTAATTAAACTTAAAAACTTTTCCACATCAAAGGAAACCATAATCAAGATGAAAAGTCAACTTTCAGAATGGGAGAAAACATTTGCAAATGAAGCAACTGACAAAGGATTACTCTTCAAAATATACAAACAACACACGCAGCTCAATTAAAAAAACAAAAACGAAAACAAAAAATGGGCAGAAGCCCTAAATAGATATCTCTCTAAAGAAGACAGTCATGAACCAAGAGGCACATGAAAATAGATTCAACATCCAGAGGAGCCTGGTGGGCTAGAGTCCAAACAGTAGCAAAGAGTTGAACATGATTGAGAGTGCATGCCCGCACACACACACACAGTTATTTCAGCTGGATGTAGAATTCTGGACTGGAAATGATTTTTCCTTAGAATTGTAAAGATACTAATTATTAGAGAAATGCAAATCAAAACTACCGTAAGGTATCACCTTACACTGGTCAGAATGGCCATCATCAAAAAAATCTACAAACAGTAAGTGTTAGAGAGAGTGTAGAGAAAACGGAACCTTCCTGCACTGATGGTGGAATTTTAAGTTGACACAGCCATTAAGGAGTACCGTATGGCATGTCCTTAAAAAACTAAATATAGAACTATTATGTGAGCTAGCAATCCCATTACTGGACATATACCCAGGGAATCTATAATTTAAAAGTACATATGTACACAGATACTCATTGCAGCATTATTTACAATAGCCAGGACATAAAAATAACCTACAAGTCCAATGACAGACGAATGGATAAAGAAGATGTGGTACAATGTAATATTACACAAAAATGGGCAGAAGACCTAAACAGACTCCAAAGAAGGCATACAGATGTCAACAAACACGTGAAAACTCAAAATCTCTCATTATTAAAGTAACGCATATCAAAACTACAATGAGGTATCATCTCACACCATGGCCATCATCAAAAATCTACGAACAATAACTGTTGGAGAGGATGTGGAGAAAAAGGAACCCTCTTGCATAGTTGATGGGAATACAAATTGATACAATCACTGTAACTGTAAGGGTTAATTTTGAATCCATATTGGATTTACTTCTGTGACTTCAATTCTTATTTTGGAGTTTTTGTTATTATAGGCATACCTAACGGTCTGCCTTAGGGAGCCCTGCCTGCCCCCTCAGCCTGACCTTTGGATTAGGGTGCCTTTGTTTGGCTCACAGGGAGATAGCTTGACCCTGCCCACCTGTGAAGGGCTATAAGAAAGTGAAATTAACACATCTTCCTGCCTGAGACTTGCCATTCTAGGACATATTTGCAAGAATTAAATGGCCTTTTTATTTGTATCCTCACCTCCCCCCATCTCTGATCCATAAAAGAATCTGGCTTCCAGGCCCTGACAAGATGGTTACTTTGAGGCACAAGCCTGCCATCTTCTTGGTCAGCTGACCTTCCAAATAAAATGGTCTTCCTTGCTTCAACACCTTGACTCAGATTTATTGACCTATTCCGCGGCAAGCAGAGTGAGCATAGACTTGGTAACACCATTATGGAGAGCAGTATGGAAGTTCCTTAAGAAGCTAGGAATAAAAAGACCATATGCTCTAGCAATGCCACTACTGCGTATATACCCTGAGAAAAACAGAGCTGAAAAAAGACACATGTACCCTAATGTTCATTGCAACACTATTTACAATAGCTAGGACATAGAAGCAACCTAGATATCCACCAATAGATGAATGGATAAAGAAGCTGTGGTACATATACACAAGGGAATATTACTCAGCCATAAAAAGAAATACATTTGAGTCACTTCTAATGAGGTGGATGAACCTAGAGTCTATTATACAGAGTGAAGGAAGAAAGAGAAAAACAAATATGGCATATTAACATATATAAATGCAATCTAGAAAATTGGTACTGAAGAACCTATTTGCAGGGCAGTAATGGAGTTGCAGACACAGAGGACAGACATGGACACAGAGGGGGAAGAAGAGGATGGGGCGAATGGAGAGAGGAGCATGGGAACATAGACAATACCATTTGTGAAACAGCCAGTGGGAATTTGCTGTTATGACTCAGGGAGCTCAAACTGATGCTCTGTGACCACCTAGAGGGGTGGGGTGGGGTGGGAGGTGGGAGGGAGGCTTAGGAAGGAGGGGACACGTGTATACCTGTGGCTGGTTCATGTTGATGCATGGCAGAAACCAACACAGTATGGTAAGCAATTATCCTTCACTTAAAAATAAATAAACATTAAAAAGTCAAACAGAAGAAGACAAAAAAATGAGTAACCAACAAGGCCCTTCTGATGCTCACTGTTATGTGGCAGCCTGGATGGGAGGGGAGTTTGAGGAAGAATGGATACATGAATATGTACATCTGAGTCCCTTGGCTCTTCACCTGAAGCTATCACAACATTGTTAATTGGCTACATCCCAATACAAAGCAAAAAGTAAGGGGGGGGGGTGGAGAAAGAAAAAAAAAAAGATTTTCACAGATAGGTGAAGTAGAAACTCCTTGGAAAGTTTCCTGCAAACACAAATTTGGTTCTATGAAACTTGAAAAGAAAACATAATTACCTGTTAAACGGAATGTTACTTGCCATACCAGTAAACAAAGGAGGTTGAAGTCATCAGACGTTGCTGCCACAATGTATGGTGAGCTGCTGAATCCTGAGGGAATCTCTAGAAAGGAAAGAATACTTGCCATCTAGCCACCATTAGACTATGGCTGCTCCCCATGGTGAGCCCTGAGGAAACTCAGGATACAGAAACACAAGATACTGGCACGAGATAGCTGAGATGCATATCAAAGAAATGATTTCAAGAGCCCAGAATTTTGCATCTTTCCATACATAGAAAAGTGCTAAATTCCTTGACAAATCTGGTTTTCTTTAACTAATCATCTTTTGATGTTCAGACTATGTACCATTTGTTGCAAAACTTCTGTATATCCTGATTACTCCCCTTGTATCCTCAGAGCAGTTTTTCAGGGTTACTTGAGATACTGCCTCCTAGCCTTGAAATCCTAAAAGCTTCCTTTCAATAAAACGTAACTCTCGGCTTTTAGGTTGTGAATAACTTTTTAGTCGACATACCTCAATATAGTTTATGTTGTTGACTACAAGTTGGTGCTTACCTGTCAACTACAAATTGGCACTAGCCAAGAGCACTGCCTCTGACTGAATAACAAGGGCATTTACCATCTGCCTCTGCAGAGATCGAACCCTGTGCTGCTGCAGCTGTTGACCTTCAACATCCTTAGAGGGAGTTCAGGGTGGAATGAGTCACTCTGCGCTCCAGTGAATCTGGTGGGACAGGTCTTTACATTGTTGTTGTTCAGTCACTCAGTTATGACTCTGTGACCCCCCATGGACTGCAGCACGCCAGCCTTCCCTGTCCTTCACATCTCCCAGAGCTTGCTCAAACTCATGTCCATTAAGTTGGTGATGCCATCCAACCATCTCAACCTCTGTTATCCCCTTTTCCACCTGCATCCAGTCTTTAGATAGTTAGATATTTTTAGGAACTGATTTCATGATCCTAATCCTTGCATCTTCTCATATCTAGAAAAGCACTAAAACACTTGATGACATCAGATCCTTGTGACTAGCAGAAAACTTCTTGTAAAGAACTTGATTGCACTGAACTCTCTTTCACCAAAATATTATCTATTGACTTTCCCCAGCTGCCTCTTTGGTGCAGATGACACCACCGTTATGGCAGAAATCAAAGAACTATAGAGCCTCTCGATGAAAGTGAAAGAGGAGAAAGTTGGCTTCAAACTCAACATTCAGAAAACTAAGATCATGGCATCCAGTCCCAACACTTCATGGCAAATAGATAGGGAAACAATGAGAGATTTTATTTTTTTGAGTTCCAAAGTCACTGCAGATGGTGACTGCAGCCATGAAATTAAAAGATGCTTGCTCCTTGGAAGAAAAGCTATGACCAACCTAGACAGCATATTAAAAAGCAGAGACATTACTTTGCCAACAAAGGTCTGTCTAGTCAAAGCTATAGTTTTTCCAGTTGTCAAGTATGGATGTGAGAATTGGCCTATAAAGAAAGCTGAGCACCAAAGAATTGATGCTTTTGAACTGTGGTGTTGGAGAAGACTCTTGAGAGTCCCTTGGACTTCAAGGATATCCAACCAGTCCATCCTGAAGGAAACGGTGTTAGAATCTAGATTTCTTCTCCTTGCATTGTTTCAGCCATAGGCTGGTGTTACTAACCCAGCAATTGATTCTGGCAGTTGGGTGGCTTTGCAGGCTTCTTTCTGATATGCAACTATAAGAGGAAGGGTGTTATAAGGGTGTTATAACACCAGATGTTGTTGTTCAGTCACCCAGTCATGTCCTACTCTCTGCGACACCGTGGACTGCAGCATGCCAGGACTCCCTGTCCCTCATCATCTCCCGTGCCCAAGTTCATGTCCATTGTATCAGTGATGCCATCCAGCCTTCTCATCCTTTGATGCCCCCTTCTTCACACCAGATAGTGGATGTATTTAACACAGAGTCAAAAGAAAATAGGTGTGAAGTGTAGCTCTTGCAGAGTTAGGGGGCAGAAGAGCAAATTTAGTTACAGACATTCAGAGTTAGGCGCTATTAAAGTGAACAAAAACGAAAAAACAAAACTAGGAATATTCAGACCTGCTCGCTATTCTATATTCTTTACCCTCAGGAAAGGCAAAGAAAAAAACTCATTCCTCCTTTTTTTTTCATTTGTTACTGAGACAGTATGAACAAACAATATGAGGTCAGAAAAAATGTTACACGTTAAACACGTATAAATTATGAAGAGCAATGCAAAATTTACATGACTTCTTCATATGGCTTTAAAAAAAAATCCACCAAAGCAAAATGCTGACTCTTCAAAGCAAGTTTTCTCTCCTGCTAGTTTGCACTGTCTTTCTGGCCAGCCTGCCTTTAGTCCATTCCTCCAGCACTGGGAAACCTCTTTGGTGATAAGGGCACCTTGATAGAAATCTTTGCAACATGTACGTTTAACATTCCCGAATGCCAAACACACTGCGGAAGTTTTAAGGGGAGACAGCTGTGACATGCCGTCAGTCCCGTGCAAACTGCGTAATAAATGTACGCTGACACAAGTCCTGTTCAGGGCAAACCCAATATACGAAGGAGAGTAACCTCTTGGCTTAACCTCCTGTCTCTTCCAAACCTACCGCTGCTGCTGCTGCTAAGTCGCTTCAGTCGTGACCGACTCTGTGCGACCCCCATAGACGGCAGCCCACCAGGCTCCGCCGTCCCTGGGGTTCTCCAGGCAAGAACACTGGAGTGGGTTGCTATTTCCTTCTCCACTTCCAAACCTATGGGTTAGATAATTAACCGAAATAATAAGCAACAGTTTGCGCATGCTCTTTTGGTGGAGCCGAGCCCCTCCTTCCCCCAGTCGGAAGTCCCAGTTTGTTTACTAAATTACGACAGTCGTAAACCGAGATTTTTCTGCCGGCTTCCTAGCTTTACGACAACAACTATGGCGGCTGCCGGTGGTAGATTTGAAAGTGCGAGTAGCGTCGAAGAGCGTAAAGAACAGATTCGAATTGCCAGGGCCGAGGTGTTGCGCCAGGTACCTCAGTTTTGTGGCTTTGGGAGCCACTTAGAATTGAGAGTGGAGGCTTTCTGGGAGTCAGGCCTCTAGCTCGCCTGCCTCCCCCCACCCTTTCTTGTTTTAGTTCCTCAGTATCTTATCTAGTTGTGTGGGGATAGATGTTTTCCTTTGGGATGTTCGCACACTGTTGGGTGTCCTCTGTCTCTTAGATGCTCTGGAAGGCTCTAGTTGCTCATATTCTTTCCCAGAAAACTTATTTCCTCTGACGTTCCTTATCGTTTAAGTCATCCGTGCTTGACATTTCTATCACCCGATCACCTGTGCTGCGCACTTTCGAGGGACCCCACTACTTTCCCTGTATCTCTTACAGCCTTAGTCCTCCCTCTTGCTATATCTGAAATGAAATTTTCTGTTTTCAGGAACTCGTGTAAGGCACGTTAGACTAGATCGTTTCATTCTTCTTTTAAGTTACTTGTGTCAGTTATCTGGCTTATTGCAAACCCGTACTGAACCAAACAGCGATTGAGACAGAGATCTAAAAAATTTAGCCCCTCGAAAAAAGTTGAGAAACGTGTTTTTCATTACGATTGAAATGAGTAGAGGTAAAACAAGGAACGGAGAGTAAACTGTACTATTGGATTATCTCACAAGATGTAGGAAGTGTGGCAGTGAAGGAGAAAAGTTGTAGTTAGAGAACAATGTAAGGTGAAACAAGTGATGATGATTATTTTATTTGTTGTAAGCTATAACCGTTTAAAACACATTTAAATGCAAATAAGGAACCGATATAGGAGACAGGAAGGAGAAGGTATAATGACTGCAGTCAGATTTTACAGGGCAAGAAAACGGCAATAAGTCTAACAGAGGTGAAAGGTCGGTGGTCCTTGATTTCAGCATATGTAATATTATGACCAACCTAGAGAGCATATTAAAAAGCAGAGACATTACTTTGCCAACAAAGGTCCGTCTTGTCAAGGCTATGGTTTTTCCAGTGGTCATGTATGGATGTGAGAGTTGGACTGTGAAGAAAGCTGAGCGCCGAAAAATTGATGCTTTTGAATTGTGGTGTTGGAGAAGACTCTTGAGAGTCCCTTGGACTGCAAGGAGATCCAACCAGTCCATCCTAAAGGAGATCAGTCCTGGGTGTTCATTGGAAGGACTGATGCTGAAGCTGAAACTCCAATACTTTGGCCACCTCATGCGAAGAGTTGACTCATTGGAAAAGACCTTGATGCTGGGAGGGATTGGGGGCAGGACGAGAAGGGGACGACAGAGGATGAGATGGCTGGATGGCATCACCGACTCGATGGACATGGGTTTGAGTAAACTCCAGGAGTTGGTGATGGACAGGGAGGCCTGGCGTGCTGCGATTCATGGGGTCGCAAAGAGTCAGACACGACTGAGCAACTGAACTGAACTGAATGTATGTGTATAATAAATATCCTTCATCCTTGTCTCTGATATTTGAGGCAGTTTTTGGACAGAGTGGGTTTGTAAGCTATGATAAATTTTATAGTATAGCTATGTACAGAGTTTTGAGAAGGACCAATCCTAGCTTTGCAATTTGGGGAGAGAATGAAAAGGCAGGAACAACTTCTTAGGAAGCTGTTACTTAGTTTGACTGTTTTTGAATGATAAAAAATTATCAATATGATCATTTGTTTTTAGAAAGGTGATTCTTTTTGAAGCACTTTGAGGGTGTGGGTAGATGGTTATGGACATTGCAGATTGAAGGTATGGGGGTCAGTCTCCTAACAGTTACAGAAGTATCAGGCACTATCAGTGGGATAGCGAAGGGAAAAGAGAGTCAAGTCATTTCTGAGGTAGGGAGCTTAGGGGAGAGGAAGAGGTCTACAGTAGGTCCCAAGATTCTGTCCTTGATTCGTGGCTCATTTCACTGTACTGTGCTGTGCTTCCTCACTCGGTCGTGTCTGACTGTTTGCGACCCTATGGTCTGTAGTCCACCAGGCTCCTCTGTCCAGAGGAGCCTGACAAGCTACATGGGGTTGCAAAGAGTCTGTCACGACTGAAGTGTCTTAGTATGCATGCACACACACTTTGGTTTTTTTTTTTTTTTCATTTATTTTTATTAGTTGGAGGCTAATTACTTTACAATATTGTAGTACTTTTTGCCATACATTGACATGAATCAGCCATGGATTTACATGTGTTCCCCATCCCGATCCCTCCTCCCATCTCCCTCCCCATCCCATCCCTCTGGGTCATCCCAGTGCACCAACCCTGAGCACTTGTCTCATGCATCCAACCTGGGCTGGTGATCTGTTTCACCCTTGATAGTATACTTGTTTCAATGCTATTCTCTCAGAACATCCCACCCTAGCCTTCTCCCACAGAGTCTAAAAGTCTGTTCTGTACATCTGTGTCTCTTTTTCTGTTTTGCATATTGGGTTATCATTACCATCCTTTTAAATTCCATATATATGCGTTAGTATACTGTATTGGTCTTTATCTTTCTGGCTTACTTCACTCTGTATAATGGGCTTCAGTTTCATCCATCTCATTAGAACTGATTCAAATGAATTCTTTTTAATGGCTGAGTAATATTCCATTGTGTATATGTACCGTAGCTTCCTTATCCATTCGTCTGCTGAAGGGCATCTAGGTTGCTTCCATGTCCTGGCAATTGTAAACAGTGCTGCGATGAACACCGGGGTGCACGTGTCTCTTTCAGATCTAGTTTCCTTGGTGGCACACACACTTTGATAGAAGCAAATTTGTGGTGAGCTTTACATGAAAGTGGGGCAAGTTTCTGTTTTGCTTTTTTGGTGAGAAGTAGGTGGATCTGTTGTTAATTTTTCTTTTTTCACTGTTTTAGGCCAAAGCCAATTTTGAAAAGGAAGAAAGGCGTAAAGAACTTAAACGACTTCGGGGTGAGGAAACATGGATGCTACCTGATGTGATTAAGAGAGTTGAACAAATCTCACAGGTGAATACTAGCAGGCTTACTTGGTGTAAGCTTTTTTTTTTTTTTTTGGCACTTATTCAAGTTAATACTGGAGGAGCAACTTTATAAACTTTTTTATAAGTTATAGAATGAATATCACATAGTTGACAGTACTGAATATTTGTCTCTCTGGCTAGAGTAGTATATATTAATATTTTGAACATGATATTGGAAAGATTGTGTTAGTTGAGTTGGCTGGTAGAAAGCTCAGATCCAAGTTTCCAGTCCACTTGTGGCAAGTTTATGGATCTAAAATGTTAAGTGTTTTAAGCTTAATGTGATGTTTTTTTTTTTTTTAAGGGGGATGTCTCAATTCTCGCTTTCTCTTCCCACAATTTATGCTGTCTTGTTAGATTTTATGTGGTTAGTAATCTATAAATTCTTTTGGACCCATTGAAGGAGATACATACTGTGTTTTCATATATATGTTTGATTATATCTGTGTGTCAATATATGTACAAATAAATTAAAACTTCCCTTATATTCTTCCAAGAAATTTTAGCTATTTGGTTTATTAGTAGTGCGTATATTATAGAAGCATGTTAAAATTTTTTAGAAGAAGCTATTTATTTAATCATATTCCTTGTCTCCTTTCATGAAAGATTTAAAGTGTTTTAGGACATAGATCTTTTCCTCAAAACACTTACTTTTAAAGTAAGCTAAAACTAAATTCTTGCCTCTGCAAAATGATTATTTATAGGAAGACTGTGTGAAGAAAAAGAAGAAAAAAGGCAAGCATTCAAAAAAAGTAAAGAAAGAGAAGAAAAAAAAAAGCAAGAAACAAAAGTGTGAGAAAAATGAGTCAACTGACAGCTCCTCAGTAAGTATGCACTAAAACCAACCAGAGAAGCTGCTTGAGAATATTGTGTCCAAAGGAACAACATATGGGGGCCTAAAATATATGTGAGAACTTAGGGAATATTGCTAGTTAAGATATACTCCCAAGAAAATGCTTGGGCGTCGTCTACTTGGAAGTGTACAGGAAATGGTAGAAATATGGATCTTAGGTTAGAGATAAGGGCTAGAGGATGGAGATGTGGTTGGAGGATCATTGCTGTTTAAAGCCATTAGAATGGATGAATTGTCTTGGGAAATTGAAAAGAAGGAAGAATACCAACACTGAGAAGCCAGACAGCACGTAACGGATTTTAAGTAGAAGCAGTTGGAAAATTAGGAGAAACAGGAAAGAGTGAAAGGGGAGTAAAAATAGTACCATAAAAGAAGGGAAAGAGTACCAAGACTTTTCAGTTTGTTACCTCAGTTTGTTTTTCATAGACATTAACAGTTAAGTGTTTAAAATGGGTTGTATTTGTATATTTATCTTTGGGACAGAAAGGAAGAGAATGCTGGATCTGTTGTGTGTCTAGCCAGGTTTTGGATGACCGGAGCCACAAAAGAAAGGAAAGCAAGGCAAACCCTCATGGTTATTTTCAGGAACAGAAAAGTACGTGGTGCTTAACGAGATGAGTTGGAGGTATTTAGTGATAATTGGACTCCTAGGTAAGATCTTCAGAGGATTATACTGTCAGTTGAGTCTTCATAAGAGGGCCAGTCTGGCCCTCTTGTAGTTTCAGAAATTAAATTTTCAGCAGTATGCCCTGAGATGATAATTGGCTCACGAAAGCTTGTTTTATATAAGAATGTTGTTGTTGTTTCGTCGCTAAGTCGTGTCCAACTCTTTGCAACTCCATGGACTATAGCACACCAGACTGTGTCCTCCACTGTGTCCTGGAGTTTGCTCACATTCATATCCATTGAGTTGTTGATGCAATCTAACTCTCTCATCCTGTGCTGCCCCTTTCTCCTTTTGCCTTCAGTCTTTCCCAGCATCAAGTTCTTTTCCAGTGAGTTGACTCTTTGAATCAGGTGGCGGAAGTATTGGAGCTTCAGCTTCAGCAACAGTCCTTCCAGTTCAGGGTTAATTTCCTTTAGGATTGGCTGGTTTGATCTCCTTGCAGTCCAAGGGACTGTCAAGAATCTTCTCTAGCACTGCAATTTGAAAGCAGCAGTTCTTTGGTGTTTAGCCTTCTTTATGGTCCAGCTCTCGTATCTGGACGTGACCACTGGGAAAACCACTGCTTTGACTATACGGACCTTTGTCAGCAAAGTGATATCTCTGCTTTTTAATATACTTTTGAGATTTGTCATAGCTTTCCTGCCAAGGAACAAACGTCTTTTAATTTCATGGCTACAGTCACCATCTGCAGTGATTTTGGAGCCCAAGAAAATAAATTCTGTCACTGCTACTAGTTTTTACCCTTCTATTTGCCATGAAGTGATGGGACCGGATGCTACAGTTTTTTTCATGTTGAGTTTCAAGCCAGTTTTTTCACTGTCCTCTTTCACCCTCATCAGGAGACTCTTTAGATCCCCTTTACTTTCTGCCATTGAAGTGGTATCATCTGCATATCTGAGGTTGTTAATATTGCTCCCAAGTAGCCTTGATCCCAGCTTGTGATTCATCCAGTCTGGCATTTCACATGAGGTACTCTGCATTTAAGTTAAATAAACAGGGTGACAATATACAACCTTGTTGGACTCCTTTCCCAATTTTGAACCAGTCCATTGTTCCATGTCTGGTTTTGACTTGCTTCTTGACCCCCATACAGGTTTCGCAGGAGACAGGTAAGATGGTTTGGTATTCCCATCTCTTTAAGAATTTTCCACAGTTTGTTGTGATCCACATATTCAAAGACTTTAGTATAGTCAATGAAGCAGATGTTTTTTTGGAATTCCCTTACTTTTTCTACAATCCAGCAAATGTTGGCAATTTGATCTCTGGTTCCTCTTCCTTTTCTAAATGCAGCTTGTATATCTAGAAGTTCTCAGTTCATATACTACTAAAGCCTGGTTTGAAGGATTTTGAGCATAATTTTGATAGCATGTGAAATGAGTGCAATTATATGGTAATTTGAACATTCTTTGGCATTGCTCTTATTTGGGATTGGAATGAAAACTGACCTTTTTCAGTCCTGTGGCTACTACTGAGTTTTCCAGCGTTGCTGACATGTTGAGTGCAATACCTTTTCAGTATAGTTTTTTATCATTTGAAGTAGCTCAGCTGGAATTCCGTTATCTCCACTATCTTTGTTTGTGGTAATGCCTCCTAAGGCCCACTTGACTTCTTGCTCCAGGATGTTGGGTTCTAGGTGAGTGATCACACCGTCGTGCTTATGTGGGTCATTAAGACCCTTTTTTGTGCAGTTGTTCTGTGTATTGGCACCTCTTCTTAATTTCTTCTGCTTCTGTTAGATCTTGACTGTTCCTGTCCTTTATTATGTCCATTCTTGCATGACATGTCCCTTGCTATCTCCAGTTTTCTTGAAGAGATTTCTAGTCTTTCCCATTTGATTGTTTTCTTCTGTTTCTTTGCATTGTTCATTTAGGAAGGCTTTATGTCTCCTTGCTATTCTCTGGAGCTCTGCATTTGGTTAGGTGTATCTTTCCCTTTGTCCCTTGCCTTTCCCTTCTTTTCTTTCTTAAGCTATTTGTAAAGCTTCCTCAGATACCCACTTTGCTTTTGTGTATTTGTTTTCTTTGGGATGGTTTTAGTCACTGCCTCCTGTACAGTGGTATAAACCTCCATCCATAGTTCTTTAGGCACTCTTTACCAGATCTAATCCTTCAAATCTATTTGTCACATCCACTGTATAATCATAAGGGATTTGATTTAGGTCATACCTGAATGGTCTAATGGTTTTCTCTACCTTCTTCAATTTAAGCCTGAATTTTGCAATGAGGAGCTCAGAGCCACAGTCAGCTCCAGGTCCTGTTTTTGCTGCCTGACTTTTGATGACTTCTCCAACTTCAACTGCTAAGAATATATCAATCTTCTTTAGGTATTGATCATCTGGTGATCTCCATGTGCAGAATTGTGTCTTGGGTTGTTGGAAAAGGGTTTGGTATGACCATCGTGTTCTCTTGAGAAAACTGTTAGCCTTTGCCCTGCTTCATTTTTTACTCCAAGGCCAAACTTGCCTGTTATTCTGGGTGTCTGTTGATTTGATACTTTTGCATTCCAATCCTCTGTGATGAAAAGGACATCTGTTTTTTTTTTTTGGTGTTAGTTTTAGAGGGTGTTGTAGGTCTTCATAGAACTGGTCAGCTTCAGGTTCGTTATCAGTTGTTGGGGCATAGACTTGAATTACTGTGATGTTGAATGGTTTGTCTTGGAAATGAACTTAGATCATTTCTGTCATTTTTGAGATTGTACCCAAGTACTGCATTTCAGATTCTTTTTTTGACTCTGAGGGCTTTTTTGACTCCATTTCTTGTAAGGAATTCTTGCCCACAGTAGTAGATACAATGGTCACCTGAATTTAATTTTCCCATCCCTATCCATTTTAGTTCACTGATTCCTAAGATGTTGATGTTCACTCTTCCTATCCCCTTCTTGATCACATCCAATTTACCTTGATTCATGGACCTAACGTTCCAGGTTCCTATGTGGTATTGTTCTTTACTGCTATGTGAGAACGCAGCATCTTCATTCACAGTGAGAACTACAGCTGGATAGTTTTATCAAGTGTCCAGCATGTTTTGTAATGTTAGGAATATTATATAGAAAATAAAATTGTTTTGACTATAGCTCAGGACAGAGGGAGTTGGAAAATCTTAAAGGGAAAGCAAAATAGGGGTATTATTTCTACAATTGTGGGATTGAGTTGCTGACTTCAATAAGAATCTGATAAAATTGATCTTCTCTTCAATGAGAAATTTATATATAAAGTTTATTTCAGTGGAGTTTATAAAACTCTCAGGAATTTACCCAAGTATCACAGCTGTTAAGAATCCTCATCCCATGGGGATATGTGTGTCAGGGTGACTAATCATTTATGCCATTTGATTAAGGGCACTTGCTTCCCTTTATCAGAGACTCACTGTCCTATTCTTTGTTTTCTTGTTATTGTTGTTTTCTGATATGTAAGTGTTTTTGTTGCTGCATATAGCATATACATTTATGCTGCCTTTAAAGTTGTGTAACATATATCTTAAAGAAAGTAATTTGAATGAATGCTCAGTGCCCACATCACATTGAGGTTGACTGAAGAAGGAAAGAAAAATTTATACTGACATGAAGGGAAAGAAAGAAGAATAGTTTGGGAAATCAGGTTGGTTGGGAGGTCTTGAGAAAATGTTTTTAGGGAGAGAGGCTTGAATATTATGAGGAGAATGCTACATTTGGGTGAGCAAAGTTTCAGAGGATGGGGTAAGCTTAGTAGGAGCACTTTGTCTTCTGAGTTAGCAGGGAAGTAGTAAAGATGTACACAAATACAGATAAGTGAAGAGGAAGTAGCAGATAAATAAGGGCGACAGATTATTGATGGTATTTCTGCTTGATGTTCTCTGTTTCCTTTGTGAAGTAGAAGGTAAGATCATCATGTGAAAAGACAGCTTGAAAGTAGAAGTAGGATATAGGGATTGAGGAAATTGTGTAGATTTGAAACAACTTTGCTTAGGTAGTAATAGAAGCAAATGAATTGCTGGGAGCCCTTCAAGATCCATGTGCGACTAGAACGAATATCTTGACTGTCACAGTCTCTTGATTTTTTTTTTTCTTTTAACTTTTAAAATCATTTTTACTGAGGTATAATTTATATATAATAAAATAATCCTCTATTAAGTGTACTATTTAATTCTTGTATCTGTTTAGCCCTGTCAGTTAAGGTATAGAGCATTTCCATTCCCCATAAAGTTCCTCATGGCTCTTTGCAATCAATTGCTCCTCACCCTCCCTCCTCCTCCTCCTCTCTGGGCAGCCATAGGTCTGCTTTATCCCACTATAGATTTGTTTTCCCTGTGTTGGGATTTCATATAAATATTCACATGGGCTTCCCTGATAGCTCAGGTGGTAAAGAATCCGCCTGCAATGCAGGAGACCCTGGTTCAATTCCTGGGTCGGGAAGATCCCCTAGAGAAGGGATAGGCTACCCACCCCAGTATTGTTGGGCTTCCCTGGTAGCTCAGCTAGTAAAGAATCTGCCTGCAATGTGGGAGACCTGGGTTTGATCCCTGGGTTGGAAAGATCCCCTGAGGAGGGCATGGCAACCCATTCTAGTATCCTTGCCTGCAGAACCCCATGAACAGAGGAGCCTGGTGGGCTACAGTCTGTGGGGTCACAGAGAGTCAGACACGACTGAGCAACTAAGCATAACATAGCAGCAGCATGAATATTCATATATGGTTAATCCTTGAACAACATGAGTTTGGACTGTACAGGTCCATTTATATGTGCATCTGTTTTGAGAAATATGTGCTATAGTACTACATAATCCACAGTTGGTTGGTTGAATCTGCAGATGTGGACCCGTAGATATGGATGGCCCACTGTAAAGTTACATGTTGGTTTTCCACTGCACAGAGGGTAGGCACCTCTAACCCCCATACTATTCAAGGGTCAACTGTAATATGATCTTTTTTATGTTGTGATTCTTTGGCTTGACATTATGTTTTTGCAACTCAAGTGATTGCATCTATCAGTATTACTCTTCTCTTTTTTGCTATATTACAGTATATTCATATACCATGATTTGTTGTCTATTTTATCTGTTCAGAGTCATTTGGGTTGTTTTTTAGTTTGTGGCTAATATAACTAATATGCCAGCAAATCTGGAAAACTTGGCAGTGGCCACGGGACTGGAAAAGGTCAGTTTTCATTCCAATCCCAAAGAAAGGCAATGCCAAAGAATGTTCAAACTACTGCACATTTGCACTCATCTGACTCCGCTAGCAAAGTAATGCTGAAAATTCTCCAAGCTAGGTTTCAGCAGTACATGAACCAAGAACTTCCAAATGTTCAGGCTGGTTTCAGAAAAGGCAGAGGAACCAGAGATCAAATTGCCAACTTACGTTGGATCATAGAAAAAGCAAGAGAGTTCCAGAAAAACAGCTATTTCGGCTTCATTGACTACACTAAAGCCTTTGACTGTGTGGATCACAGCAAACTGGAAAATTCTTTAAAAGATGGGAATACCAGACCACCTTACCAGCCTCCTGAGAAACCTGTATGCAGGTCAAGAAGCACCAGTTAGAACCAGACATGGAACAACAGACTGGTTCCAATCAGGAAAGGAGTACGTCAAGGCTGTATATTATCACCCTGCTTATTTAACTTACATGCAGAGTACATCATGTGAAATGCCAGGCTGGATGAAGCACAAGCTGGAATCAAGATTGCCAGGAAAAATATCAATAACCTCAGATATGCAGATGACACTACCCTTATGGCAGAAAGCAATGAAGAACTAAAGAGCCTCTTGATAAAAGTGAAAGAGGAGAGTGAAAATGTTGGCTTAAAATTCAACATTCAGAAAACTAAGATCATGGCATCCAGTCCCATAACTTCTTGGCAAATAGATAGGGGTATCCTTGCCTGTGAAATCTCATGGACAGAGGAGCCTAGTGAGCGACAAAGGGGTTGCAAAGAGTTGGGCCCAACCTAGTAACTAAACAACACTGAATAAAGCTACTGTGAATATGTACAAGTCTTTCTGTGGACATGTTTTTCTCTTGGAAAAGAACAATTATTTTCCAAAGTGTTTGGACCATTTTACTCCTCCCGGCAGTTTATGGGAGTTCCAGTTATTCTGCATCTTTGTGAGCACTTGGAATTCCCAGTCTTTGTAGTTTTCTGGCCATCTTACTGTGTGTATAGTAATATTTCATGTGATATTTCCTTGGGTATCAATGATGTATAGCATTAATTTAAATCTTTATTGGTCTTTCTGTTTTCTTTTATGAACTCCAATTTACTAATTATTTTCTTTTACCATTAATTTCTCTTCATTACCGCTTTTGGTGTCCTAACTTTTTTGTACATCTCAAAGTTGTGAAGATTTTCTCCTGTGTTTTTTTCAAGAAATTTTGTAGCTTTCATTTTTGTGTTTGTCAGCACTTTATTCTGAGTAATTTTTGTTTATGGTATGTATTAAGTGTCAAACTGTAGTTCTTTTCCATAAGAATTTCCACATGTTCCAGTGTCATTTGTTGAGAAGGCTAACCTTTCTCTGTTAAATTACTTAGGCTCCTTTGTTTTAAATACAATTGAGCATATATATTTGTGGGGTAATTTCTAGACTCTCTTCTGTTCCGTTGACTTGCATGTCTCTCCTTGGCCAGTAAATACACTGTCTTAATTACCGCAATTCTCGGGTAAGTCTTGGAATAAAGTAGTGTAAGTTCTATGATTTTGTTCTTTTTGAAAAATGTTTTGCTACTCTGGGTTATTTGCATTTTTAAAGTAAATTTTAGAATCACTTATCATTTTCAACAAAAGTGGCTACTGATGTTTTGATTGGAATTGTTTTGCATCAATAGATTGGTTTTGAGAGAGTTAATATCTTAAAATAGAGAGGCATGCAACTCATCATGCATATGATATATCTCTCTGTCTTTTAAAGTTTTTTAAAGTTTCTCTCACAGTGTTCTCATATTTTCAGTGTAGAGGTCTTACTATCATCTTTTGCTATATTTTTGTATTTTATTTTCTTGGGGTGCTGTTGGAAATGGAATTAAAAATAAATTTTATTTTTCTTGTATTTGCAGCTAGTATATATCTTTACAATAGATTTTTGTATATTTGCCTGTATCTTGTCACCTTCCTAAGTTCACAAGTACTAGTGTTAACTTTTTTTGGTTGATTTCTTAGTATATGATTATGTTATGTGTGAATAAAGACGCTTTATTTTTCTTTCCAATCTCTATTCCTTTTACCTCATTTGTTAATTTTTTATTTTATTTCGCTAGCTGGGACTTCAGCATAGTGTTCAATAGAAGTAATGAGACTGGACCTCCTTACCTGTTCCTTAAGTGGAAAGTATCTTTCACCTGAAAGCATGATATTAGCCGTGGGCTTTTTATGTATGCCCTTTTAGATTGAGTAAATTTTCCTCTATTTTTATTTTTTTCCCTAAGGGTTGGTGTATTGAATAAGCATTGGATTTTGTCAAATACCTTTTACACATCTATTAATCTAATCATATGATTATTCTCTTTTATTCTGTTGAAAGTGAAAGTGAAGTCACCCTCAGTTGTGTCCGACTCTTTATGACCCCATAAACTATAGCCCACCAAGCTCCTCTGTCCATGGGATTCTCCAGGCAAGAATACTGTAGTGGGTTGCCATTTCCTTGTCCAGGGGATCTTCCCACCCAGGGATCGAACCCTGGTCTCCCACATTGCAGGCAGACGCTTTACCCTCTGAGCCACCAGGGAAGCCACATGAAGAATTACATTGGTTAATTTTTTTAATGTTATAGGAAGCTGAATTCCTGGGATAAACCCTGTTTGGTCATTTTTCTTTATAAAATATTTTATTTATATATATTTACATATGAATTTTACTGAATATGTTTTTTTTTATGATTTGATTTGCCCACAGTTGGTTGAGAAGTTTTGCATCAGTGTTTATGAGGGATATTGGGTTTTAGTGTTAAGGGTAATGCCGGCCTCACATATGAATTAGGAAATATTCCCTCTTCTGTTTGTAGAAAAGTTTGTGTTAAGATTGGTGTGGTTTCTTCCTTAAATGATTGCTAGAGCTTACTAGTCAGACTGTTTGGGCCTAGCATTTTCTTTGTGGGATGCTTAAAGTGCAAATTTAATTCTGTTAATATCTGTATTAAATGTTTTCTTTTTATTCTTGAGTTATGGTAATTTGGATTTTCAAGGAATTTGTTTATGTCATCTAAATTGTTGAATTTATATCCCCTTCTTCATTCCTGATTTTAGCTATTTCTATTTTTTCTTTGTTTCCTTGGTCAGTATAGTTTTAGGTTTATCAATTTTATTAATCATTTTTTTCAAAGAACTGACTTTTAGTTTCATTGATTTTCTATTTGTGTACACTCTGTTGATTTCCATTGTCTTTATTCTTTCTTTCCTATTATATATTTTGTGTTTAATTTCCTTTTCTTCTAACTTCCTGAAGTGGGTACATAGGTCTTTCATTCTAAACCTTTCTTGTTTTCTAATTGAGTATTTATAATCTACAAATTTTTCTCCTAGCACTGTTTTATCTCCATGTAACTGATTTTGATGTTATATTTTCATTGTCATCCTTTTCAAAATATTTTCTAATTAACTTTGTTATTTTTTAAACTTACAGACTGTATATGAATTTATGGATTTAACCAGGAATTTGTGGATTTAACCCTTTTTGTTTCTGGCTTCAAATTTAATTCAGTTGTCATAAAACATACTATGTATAATTTAGTTTTTTAAAAAACTTATGAGCCTGAGTTTATGGCTTAGCCTATGCTCTATCTTGGTGAAAATTTCTTGTGTAATGGAAATGTATGTATATTCAGGTGTTGTTGATAGTTGTGGTGTTCTGTGAATGTCAACTTGGGAGAAAGTTTATTCATAGTGTAAAATCTCTGTGTTATGAATTTGTCTTTTTCTTCTTCGGGTTTTGTCAGTTTTACCTTATGTATTTTGAAGTCTTGTTAGGTACATACACATTTAGGATAGTTATATCTTGTTGATGGGTTGATGATTACAATATCATGAAATGTTCCTCTTTATTTATGGTAATATTCCTTAAGACCTATTTCTGTCTCATGTTAATAAAGCCTTTTTAGTTTTGTTACTATTTTTGCTTTCATGGTGTATCTTTTTAAAAATTTTTTTAGTTTTAATGTATCTTTATTTTATATTAAAAGTGTATTTCTTGTGGACAGTCTATATTTAAGGCTTGGCCTTTTCATTTAGCTTATCAATTTCTTCCTTTTAAATTAGAGAATTTTCTCCATTATCTAATATGATAGTCACATTGAGTTTTAAATTTTTAGTCAAAATTTATTGAAGTTATCAGGTTGAAAGATCATTTCTTTAGTCTCACTAGCCAGATTTTTTTGTATTCATAGATACATATGGCTAGATTAGTGGCTACCATATTGGGTGGTTCAGATATAGAAAGATCCTATTAGATACTACTTAGATTATTTATGTTTAATATAATTATAAATATGTTTGAGTTTCTCTTCTTGCCAGTCTGTTTTCTGTTTGTCTCATTTGTTTTTATTCCTTTTCTCTTCTTTCTCCTAGTTGTTTTTTTTTAGCATTCATATATATATTTTTTTACACAGTCCAGGGAATTCTACAGGTCAGAATACTGGAGTGGGTAGCCGTTCCCTTCTCCAGGGGATCTTCCCAACCCAGGGATTGAACCCATATCTCCTGCCTTGCAGGCAGATTCTTTACCAGCTGAGCCACGAGGGTTTTTTTTTTTTTTTCAGCTTTTTTCCTAGGTTTTTTTTCCAGTCTTTTTTAATTCTAGTTTTGTGGTTTTTCTGCTGATCTTCTGGCAGTTTGTGAGCTCTGGAGATCTCTCTGCTCATGTGTGTGTGCTCAGTTATATCCGACTCTTTGCAATTCCATGGACTGTAGCTCATCAGGCTTCTCTGTCTATGGAATTTTCCAGGTATGAATACTGGAGCAGGTTGCCATTTCCTACCTCAGGGGATCTTCCCGACCTAGGGATTGAACCTGCATCTCTTGCGTCTCTGGCATTGGCAGGTAGATTCTTTACCATTGCGCTGCCAGAAATAGCACAATTGTTCCTTACATGGTACTCATTCTAATAATTGTTTCTTACATGGTAGTTATTCTTCGTGTATCCCTGTGGACTTGCATTCTAAACATGTTCAGTTTGTTATTGAGTTAAGGACTACAGGGGTCTCATATACTTTTCTGGAACTCTTTCTCTGTATAGGTTCCTTTTCATGGATACTCTGTCTCCGTCATCATGAAGTTAAAATTCTGTTTCTTTAGCTCAGTGAGATTGTCATACTGTGCTTGCTTTACCTCTCCTTGTGCCTTTGTCTGGAAAGTGCCGGCAGGCAAAAACCAGTAGAGTGTAATTGTGACACTCACTTGTTTCTCTTTTCTCAGTCCTGCACAACTGAGAGTCAGCATCTAGAAACAGTTGTTTCTTATATTTTCTACTTTTATTTTCATTTCTGTATATTTTTAATCTGATGTGGCATTTATTTTTTCATGACCAATGCAGAAGTCCTCAAGTACTTTGAGACATATACATATTTATATATATATACACACATACATTATATGTAAAACCTATATTTTACATGTATAAATTTTATGTATTTTATGTGCATATATAACATATGTATATAAATATGTATATTTTCCTTGGTGGCACTTTTCTGTCTTGGTTCTGTCTTTAGGTTTTGACTGTTAGGTGGGAAGAGGAGTGTGGTTAATTATGATGCTACACATGAGAAGAGTCCTGGGACCTCTCTTAGGTCAAGAGTCACACTGATAGTTTATAAATTCTTCAAGGTAAGATGGAAGATTGAAATTAAAATCAGCAAGAAAACTTAGGTCATGGTGTGAGGGGAGGGGAACACAAATCATGCTGAAGTGGTGAGGTGAGTGAATAATAGTGAAAATTAGCAACAAAATCAGTACAAATGAAGTGGAGGTAGGAGAGCTATACAGAATGGTCCACATGTCATTGTATAAAGGGGTGAGACTGTCAGCTCTGTCACAGAGGCGTCTTTCCTTCAGTGCCTGATGTTTAATGCTGGGACGCAGGCTGCTGCCTGAAGTCGCTATCCTGAGTTGTTGGAAGAGTCAGTTCAGCTAATTGTAATGCACATTTATTGAATGCTGACTTTTTGCCAGACACTTTCATATATGTGGGGAATATAAGCATATAGAGTTTGAACTTTTGGGGAACTCATTATTTAATTAAGTAGCCACATCCTTCCAGTGTGTAATCTCATGATGCTGTGGCATGTCAGGGTATTAGGGAAGAAGGATTTTATATGCAGGCTTACTGAGGAAATGATGCCTGAGTTGAGATTTAAAGGGTGAGCAAGAAGCAGCCTCGCACATGGAGGTGTGTGTGCACAAGGACTTGTGGGAGCAGAGGTGTGGGAGTAAGAGGGAGCGTGGTGTAAAGTGTGTGTGTGTGTGTGTGTGTGTGTGTGTGTGTGTGTGTGTGAATTTAACTCTAAGGGACTTAGCAGTGTTAGGTTATAAAACAAAAGAGGATTGATAGGATTTTGTAAACCATGAAGTTTGATTTATGCAATAGTAAGTGTATCATCAAATTGCATTCATTTGTATTTATTAGAGAACTTCAGAATAGCCATTGGTTAATATAAAATATATAGAATGTAAAGGTAGTTAACTTTTCTTTTACATAAAGGAAATCAGGTAGACAGTTTAATGGTAGTATGGCCTTCTGGGACCCAGGCTTCTAGTTTTGTCACTCTGTTGTCTTTAAAAAGTGCCTCTTAGAGTACATAACAGTAGAGAGGATTCCCTCTTTTTCTTAACTTCCAGAAAGTCCTACACAGTACTTTATTTCCACCTTATTGGAGACTTGATTAAGCCTTTACTTTCTAGGAAGGGAAGCACATTATATCTTCAAATAAAATTGAATCTATTGGAAAGAAGAGGAGTAAAAATAGTCTTTATGACAGGTCGTCAGATGTGCCCTTTGCATCGCTCTAAATGTATTTAGAGTGGGAGTTGGAGAATGAAAGGGAGCAGGAAAGACAGGGGTTATGGAGACTAATTTGGTTTTTCCAGATGAGAAATAAGCAGGTCTGATCTAGGGCTGTTGCTTTAAGGATGGGGAGGAAAGAGTATATATTAGTTGGAACTATTGGTTGTAGGTAACAGAAACGAAATTTAAATTGGTTTCAGTTCACTTCAGTTGCTCAGTTGTGTCCGACTCTTCGCAACCCCATGGACTGCAGCACACCAGCCTTCCCTGTCCATCACCAACTCCTGGAGTTTGCTCAAACTCAGGTCCATCGAGTCGGTGATGCCATCCAACCATCTCATCCTCTGTCGTCCCCTTCTCCTCCTGCCTTCAATCTTTCCCAGAATCAGGGTCTTTTCCAATGAGTCAGCTCTTCGCATCAGGTGGCTAAAGTATTGGAGCTTCAGTTTCAGCATCAGTCCTTCCAATGAATATTCAGGACTGATTTCCTTCAGGATGGACTGGTTGGATCTCCTTGCAGTCCAAGGGACTCTCAAGAGTCTTCTCCAACACCACAGTTCAAAAGCATCAATTCTTTGGCACTCAGCTTTCTTTATAGTCCAACTCTCACATCCACACATCACTACTGGAAAAACTATAGCTATGACTAGATGGACCTTTTTTGGTAAAGTAATGTCTCTGCTTTTGAATATGCTATCTAGGTTGGTCATAACTTTTCTTCTAAGGAGCAAGCATCTTTTAATTTCATGGCTGTAGTCACCATCTGCAGTGATTTTGGAGCCCAAGAAAATAAAGTCTGTCACTGTTTCCATTTTTTCCCCATCTATTTTCCATGAAGTGATGGGACCAGATGCCATGATCTTAGTTTTTTGAATGTTGAGTTTTAAGCTAACTTTTTCACTCTCCTCTTTCACTTTCATCACAATTAGAGTACAAAAGTCTCATAGGACATATAGCAATGCAGCTGAGTTTTAGGAATACCTGGAACTAGAGTCACGAATGCTTTCATGAGTCTTCTTGCTATCTTCCTTTTCTTCCCCTCTTTGTTCTGTTTTTGTTTTTCTTGATACTGATAAATTTTTGCTGAATTCTGTGCCTCATGTTAGAAATGGTCTCTGCCAGTGTCTTTCCAGTTCTCCTTAGTTATAGAGTAAACCATTTTAGATTTCTGGAGAGTGACTAAGATTGAAATTGGTTGGTTTATGTAATAACCTCTGAAACAGTCTGCTCTGGCCAGGGATGGAGGTGGATCCCATGATAATCATTTGGTGTTCACTGTATGGTATAGTTTGGAAATCTTTTGGAAATACAGTAGTATGTTTAGATGGCGGGGGCAAGATGATCCTGAAACTTCTGACTTGGGTAAGTGGGTGGGTAGTGATGCCAGGATGCTTAATTCAAATACATAGGAAGAGGAACAGGTATTGTAGAAGTAGATGCTGGGTTTACTTTTTGTTCTTATTGAGTTCAACATGGCATTTAAATATTGTAGGCAGTTATTTAAATCATTGAAACTTTGGGTATATAAATTAGAAAGGTGTCAGTATAATTGGTGGTATTTTAAGCCATGAGAATGAATTTAATTCCCCAAGAGGAATATTTAGAGATTAAAAAGTATAGTGGGCAAAGACTGGAAACCCAAATAAGGTTGATATTTTAGGGATGAAAAAAAAATGAAAGAGTGCAACCACACAGAGTTTTTATATGAAAGTATGTAAATTTGAGAATTTTACTTATATGCTAAATATTCTTAGAGCTCTGAAGATGAGTGGGTTGAGGCTGTTCCCTCCCAGACTCCTGGCAAGGAGAAGGCCTGGAAGATTAAAGATGAAAAGTTAGAAAAAGAAGATAATCAGATTATTCAGGTAAGCCACCTGATTTTAAACAAGTGTGAACTTACAAGAGTAGATGAATGTTAAAATGAAAGATGCGTGTAATTTCTTCAGTAGAAAAATTAGACTTTATAAACAATATAACTTTTACAAGTAATTTAGCAATAATGCAATCTGCTGAGCCTTTGAACTTCATTTCTTCTCCTGTTGGAAAGTTAGCGTTTATCCCTGTTCTAGTCTCTCAGGGTTTTCTGCTTCTGATTGTTGATGGGGAACTGGTACTTCTCCCGTTATGTATTTGAAGCTTTGTACGGTATGACCTGTCTACAGTTAGTGGAGTTCAAGTCACAGTTTTTCCTTTCACTGCATGCCAAAATTTTACTTGCAATGCTTTTAGTTGAATAGTTCACTAGTTTTGGGTTATAGTTCATATGCCAAAGAAGAGAGTTATTTTTATATTGTTAGCAACAGTGAAGAAAGAAAGATGGGAAGAACTAATGTCGGAGTACCTGTTTTGTATCAGACATTGAGGTAGATGCCTTAAGTCAGTTTCTTGTTAACTCCTTACAGCATTCCTGAAATGTAGGTGTTTTTACCCATTTTTACAGGGGAGAGAATAAGGCTTACAGAGACTAAGAAACTTGCTAAGTAATTATACAGCCATGTGGCTTTAATCCAGGTTTGAATGCCTCCAGAGTCTCTAAAATTTATTACTAAATGTCTAGTGTTGTTTTAATCAATTTAGATTGAAGTGACTTCTTTTTCTTAGCAGAGGGATGAATGGATGACGGTTGATTTTATGTCTGTTAAAACTGTGTCATCATTGTCACTCAAAGCTGAAAAGGAAGCTGCAAGGAAAACACAGCAAGAGAAGACCCAGGCACTTGAACAGGTAAGAGAATATTTAAAATACTTTACCTTTCTAATTTGCCTTTAAGTGATACACATGTATATAAATGCAGTTTTACTTGTAAGATACTATTTTTTGTGATATTTAGTAAAATCAGTGGGAACAACTATGAAATGTGATATAAGTTCTTTTAAAATAAATTTTTTGTAGGAAATAAGTATAAATGTATGTTGTGTTTATAAATCTAGGGCATATATGGTTGAGTATAGAATTTGATTTACAGCTTTGATTTATAAGGGTTTAGGGCTTGAACCGTGTTATATGTGTGGTCTGAAAATCTTTGAGGTGAGAATTTAAAGTATTCTTGAGTTAGTAGTACCTTGAAGTGATTGGCAAAAGTAACTCCTGGTCCTTTCTAGGGGATGACACTGTAAATTTAGGCCTCACATGTCTCTCAGAAACAAGTTCTATGGCATCAAAGGTCAAAAGCTAAAATCATAAAATGCATGAAAATGTAATGATGGTCCGTGAATGAGATTCACTTGAAACAATAAAGAACAGATGAATGGACAAGGAAGCTGTGGTACATATACACAATGGACTATTACTCAGCTATGAAAAGGACCACATTTGGGTCAGTTCTGATAAGGTGGATGAACCTGGAGCCTATTATACAGAGTGAAATAAGTCAGAAAGAGAAAGACAAATACTGTATACTAATGCATGTATGTGGAACTTAGAAGACAGTACTGATCGTCCTACATGCAGGGCAGCAAAGGAGACACAGATTTTGGACTCAGTGGCAGAAGGAGAGGGTGGACTGATTCGAGAGAATAGCGTTGAAACATGTACATTACCATATGTAAAATAGATGACCAGTGCAAGTTTGATGCATGAAGCAGCACACTCAAAGTCGTGGTCCTCTGGGACAACCCAGAGGGATAGGGTGGGGAGGGAGGCGGAAGGGAGGTTCAGGATGGGGGGAGACACATGTATACCTGTGGTTGATTCATGTTGATGTATGGCAGAAGCCATCACAATATTGTAAAGTAATTATTCTCCAATTAAAATAAATAAATTAATTTTTAAGAAAAGAAATATCTATACCAATAAAAAAATAAACAACATAATCAGACCCATAAAACCTTTATCTTTTGGAATATTTAATAGCTTTATATAGTAACAGTAGGTATAGGAAATATGAATATGGGGTAAAAGATTAATAAGGTGGATTTGAGACAGAGCCAGTGCGAACTTGTAGAAATGAAAAATATGAGAGTTGAAATTAGAAAACTTGTAAATGGTCAAACAACAAACTGAATACAGCTGAAGACAGAATTAGGTAACAAGAACAAGAAAATAGTCTTTAAGAATTTACCTTGAGAGCTACGGTATAGCACATGGAACTCTGTCGGTGTTGTATGGTAGCCTGGCTGAGAGGGGAGTTTGGGCGAGAATGGATACACGTGTATGTGTGGCTGGGTCCCTTCGCCGTTCACCGAAACTGTCACAGCATTGTTTGTAAATCAGCTATACCCTAATACAAAATAAAAAATAAAAAAAAAGAATTTACCTTGAACACCTCATAGAGGCACTAATAAATGAAAACTATGAAGGAGTGATCATGAAGTCCTATGATCAATTTTTTTTTCTTTTGTTTTTTCCCCTCAGTTCAGTTTTAATTTTGAAAATGTTGGTGTGGTAAATTGTATTGGCTTTATAATTAAGGAACTGCCCATGTGGAACTTTGGGGCCAGGCATTTTTAGAACACCTTTATTTCTGTTTTGTCTCTGAGTTAGACCTGAAGACGTTGGGACTCAAGGGGAAAGTTCCATAGGGAGATATCCAACGGATAGTAGAGCAAGAAAGAGGAGCTGACGTCAGGAAGTTGATTTTACCCGTTGCCATTACATGCTTACTTCTGAAATCATGCTCTGCTCTTCGTAGGCATGAACAGTCTGATCTGTTAGGGTATCCCTGGCTTAGGATCTTAGGTTTTGCCTGTATTCAAGCCTGTTCTCTATATCAATAGAATGTTGTAAACTCTTCAGTATTTTTAAGTAGATTGAAATAGTGATTAGTTTTTCTTAGAAATACTATTACAGAAAACCTTTCCTTTCCTAAGAAACTGTAGTACTTTGTCATGCTTATCAACTTTCCCGCTCTGAATTACAGGCTTTCTAATTAATATAATCTTTTCTTACAAATCCTCATGTATAAACTTCTCTGATTCAAGTAAGTTAGCATCTGTTGGTCTGCTCATTTGATAATGTAGATTTTGTCTTTTGCACCTGTATCGTCGTTTCCACTCCTGTCCTGCTCCTCTAGTTTGAATGCCAGTTGTTAGTTGTCTGTCTTCTCCTCTCTGCCTCGTTTATGTCCCTCTACCGGAGCTGAGTTAGTATGTGTAGGGACTGAGGAGAGCCCCTGAAACTAAGAAACATACAAGGTTAAATATTACTGTGGTTCAGGCCCTAGTTTACTCTTGCCTGGGCAGTTACAATAACCTCTTTTTTTTTTCCCCCCAGCAGCCTGCAACTGATGTCAGATTAACTTTTTCAGAGTACAGCTTCTGTCATGGTCTTATTACTCTGTTTAGAAGTCTCCAATGATTCAAGTTAATGAGAATGTGTCTTTGCCGTTTCTAATATTTTCTTTTCCACAGATGAAGCTCCGCTAGTGGTGTTTCATGCTCTACCCTCCTTTCTCATTCTGTCCTTGAAGATATGAAGTACGTTTTCTATTAGAAAATTTGCAAAGAATAAACTGGGCGTGCTTGACTTAGCCCTGCCTTACCTTCTTATGGAACAGACTGCCTGCAAAGATTATGTGGTGAATGAGATGATGTGGGGGTTAGTTCAGCGCATTCTACACCTGGGAAAGTCTGCCTCATTGCAGGGTTCAGTTAACAGATGCATTTGGTGTCCACTGAAAGAAAAATTCCACTTTAGCCTTCATTAACAATAAAGGTGATTTTGGTCTTTTATTTCCTCTTCTTGTGTGTGTGTGTGTGTGTGAGTAAGTGAGTGTATGTTTCTTACCTTGCTCAGAGCCAAGATTGAAAAGAAAGGAGCTATATTTATTGTTCTTTTTTAAAAACCTCAAGATGCTGCCTGCAAATGGAGTCCAAACAGATTGGACTCTTTTCTTTTGTGTGATTTGCACCTCAACCAAAATAGTTAATTACTTTGTGTTTTTCTGCAAATTTCTGTCTCAGAATTTTTGTTCATCTGAATTTTTCTAAGTACATACCCTCTATCTCTGTATGGCTACATCTTGTTTATCCTTCAAGGCTTAACTTGATATATATGGTGAAATTCTTACTATTTCCCTTGATTGAAATAAATCTCTTCTTCCTTTATGTTTCCATAGTACCTTATCTGTTCCTTTACTTTATAGTACTTGTAATTTTCTATAAAGTGCTCTAATTTAATAGTCTTATTTTATTTCCCTTATGAGATTATAAACTTTTTAGAAAACCATATGTGCTGCTTTATTTCTCTTATACATTTGAAAAGGAAGAATATTTATTATTCTTTTACCCATGAATTTATTTTTGCTGCCTTGTAGATACCTGGATTTAGTCCTGATGTTTGATAACCTGTAGTACTTTTTCATTTTTGCTTAGGTAAAAATTCAGATTATTGTTCAGGAGTAAATCATCTAGACTAATTAGTGAGACTAGCCAGTTTTCAAACATCCACAGTTTGAGTATGTTGTGCCTGGTACATCATCTTATTCTCTTTTTTCTTTCTTCAGATGATGGTTAGCATTTTTATTTTTTTTATTTTTTTAATTGGTATTTAAAAGCTTTATTGTGTTTTTAATTTAATTTTATTTTTTATTGAATTGTGGTTTGCATACAATATTAGTTTCAGGTGTACAACACTGTGATCCAGTATTTTTATAGATTATAACATAGTGGCTGTAATTCCTTGTGCTGTACAGTATGTCCTGCAGTTTATTTTATACCTAGTAGTTTGTGCATCTTAATCGCCTGCCTCTGTTGAACCCCTTGACATTACCTTTCCTGACTGGTGTACTGGTTTGTTCTGTGAGTCGGTTTCTGTTATTCATTTGTTTCATTTCACACATAAGTAATAACTGCAGCATTTGTCTTTCTCTGTCTTGGCTTATTTCACTAAGCATAATACCTGTCATCCATGTTTTGGCAAATGGCAGAATTTCCTTCTTTTCTTACGATTGAGTAACATTCCAGTATGTGTGTGTATCACAACTTGTTTATCCATTCATCTGTTGATGGATACTTAGGTTTCTTAAATATTTTGGCTGTAGTGAACAATTCTGATATGAACATTGGAGTACTTATATCTTTTTGAATTAGTCTTTCATTTTCTTTGAATTATATACTCAGGAATGGAATTTCTGGATCATATAGTAATTCTGTTTTTAGTTTTTTGAGGACCATTCATACTGTATTGCGTAGTGGCTGTATAAATTTCCATTCTTACTTATAATGCACTAGGATTCTCTTTTCCCCAAATCACCAGCATGTTATCTGTGGTCTTTTTGATGACAGCCACGTTAACAGGTGTGAAGTGGTGTCTCACTGCGGTTTTGATTTGCAATTCCACGGTGATGAGGGACGTGGAGCGTTCTGTCGTGCGCCTGTGTGCCATCTGTGTTCTCTTTGGAAAAATGTCTGTTCACATCTTCTGACCGTTTTTTAATTGAGTGGTTTACTTTTTGATATTGAGTTGTAAGAATTGTTTGTATATTTTAGATATTAACCTGTTGTCAGAAATATTATTTGCAAATGATATGACCAACATCTTAGAGATGGATTCTGTTGATATATTTTATTTCCATGTCATTCCTTGTATTCACTCGATAGTCTTTCACAATCTAACTCTGCCGTTTTGTAAACTTCCATTCCTCTTGTTTTTCACTCTGACAGACTGTTAACAAGCAGTGCTCAGTTTCTCCATAGTACATATTTGGAAATGAAATTGCTAAGTTATGAAGTATGCACCTGTGAAGTATGCAAGTTCTTTACAGACACTTGCAAAGAGTAGGATCAGTGTAATGTCCCCCAACAATGTTTGTTTCTTTGCCATACTTAGTGTCTGTATTGTCATACTTAATTTTTGTCATGCTAATTAATGTGTGAGAAATTGTATTTTGTGCATTAATATGTGTTCCTCTGATTACGAGGAGAGACCTCTTCATTGTTTTCTTCTGTCATTTAGATTTCTCATAGTATGAGCAGCCTGTTTATGTTTTCTGTTAGTTTTTGTTCTGGGGTTGTCTTTTTCTTACTGGTAGTAGTTCTTTATATATTCAGTCGTGTGTCTTTGTTGTACTTTCGGGTAGTATAGTATGTCGTAATTTGTATTACTTGTTGTCAGTTGTCCACCTCAGTGTGTAATTTTAGTCTCTGTTATCCTGTTGAGTATCCGATGTGTATCTCTTTGAGTGTCTAAGAGCACTGGAAGGAATTTCTTGATTGTAGATACTATGACATTTTATAGTAGACTAAGAAAGGAGGTGACAGAATCTTTTTGTATACACTGTAAGAAGTCAAATCATACTATTTTGCTTATGCCTCCAAGTTAACCTTTAACTAAAATTTTTTGTTTGTTCTTGATTTTCTCTGTTTTTTGGCTTGCAACACGTGAGATCTTAGTTCTCACACAAGGGATTGAACCTGCTTCCTCTGCAGTAGAAACGTGGTATCTTAACCACTGGACTGTAGAGAAGTCCCTAACTTAAATTTTGTTCATTGAAGATTCTGTACTTTTTTGTCAGCTCATGAATATGTTTTAAATGCTTAAAAAATTTTTTTTCACCAAACATTTTTGTTTTCGAAGGTTGGTTCATCTTACTAGAAACTAACGTTTAATTCCTTCCATTTTTTTCTATCCAATAGCCTTTATTATTTCTAGTAATTGCAGTTTTTAGTTCTAAGGAGCATTTTCTGACCCCTAAGTCAAATTGGATATCCCTTGTGTATGTTTCTGTAGTAGCCGTTAATTTCATAGCGCTTATCTCTATTAATATTGCTTTCCTTCTCCTTTCTCAAGGCCATAATTTCTTTGATGGTAAGAACTGTGCCTGGTTTGTTAATTATAGCCTCAGTGCCTAGCATCCCTCATGACTCCGTGGTAGAGTCCACCTGTAATGCAGGAGACATGGGTTTTATCCCTGGGTCAGGAAGATCCCCTGGAGAAGGAGATGGCAACCCACTCTAGTATTCTTTCCTGGAGAATCCCATGGGCAGAGGAGCCTGGCAGGCTATAGTCATGGGGTCGCAAGAGTTGGGCATGACTAGCGACTAAACCACCACCACCAGTGCCTGGCATAGTGCTTGGAACACGGTAGACTCCTGCATTGTTACTAGGTTATTATCTTCTCTTTCCTGATTACTGCCACAGTTTTCTGATTGGTTTCCTGCCTCTAATGTTGCTCTTCTCCAGTTTTTTGTCCACTCTGAAACCAGTTTGCTCTTTATATAATACAAAGCTGATCATGTTTATACTCACCATTGCCCCAGCATAAAGCTCCAATAGCTGTTTCAAGTGGCTCCTGTGACTTAGTCTCTGATTATTGTGCAACCTAATCTCTTGTTGCTACTCATTCATGCTTCTAAAATTTTAGTTAAGTCTGAATTACTTTCTTTCCTAAAACTGCAGTGCTTTCCCTTTCCTCTCAGGTTTTATGAACGTGCTTTTATTCTTGTCCTTGGCTGGCACACCTTAATGCTCTCGGTACCTACAAAAGAAACTGGCTAATTCTTACTCATCCTTAGGTTTAATACTACTCATGTTACTTCCTCTAGGAAGTCTTTGATTTGTCAGCATGAGAGGAGTTTGAATTGTGTATGGTTTTAGCACTCTGTACTTCTGTCTTCAAAGCGCTTGTCAGTTACTTGTATATTGTCTAGATTCCTCACTATCTTATAAGCTAGCACGGGCTGAGTTAGCCATATTGACTGTTTTATCTTCTGCATCTAATACAGTTCTGATTCATGGTGGCTTTCAGTAAAAACATTGAATAAATGTTAATTTAGACATTATTTCCTCCAAGTTGGAAAAAGTGTGTCTTACGAGTGTTTTTATCAGTTACTTCGCTTGCTGTTATTTTCTCCCATTCTGAAGGCTGTCTTTTAACCTTGCTTATAGTTTCCTTCATTGTGCAAAAGCTTTTAAGTTTAATTAGGTCCCATTTGTTTATTTTTGCTTTTATTTCCATTACTCTGGGAGAAGGAGAGGGTGGGATGATTTGAGAGGATTTGAAACATGTGTATTACCATATGTGAAATAGATCACCAGTCCAAGTTGGATGCATGAGACAGGGCACTCAGGGCCGGTGCACTGGGATGACCCAGGGGGATGGGATGGGGAGGGAGGTGGAAGGGGGGTTCAGGATGGGGGACACATGTACACCTGTGGCTGATTCATGTCAGTGTATGGCAAAAAATCACTACAATATTGTAAAGTAATTAGCCTCCAATTAAAATAAATAAATTGGAAAAAAAGAATGTTTTAAATATTTCCCTAAGTTTACAATTATTAACAGAGTCTCAGATTTTAATTTATTAATATATTTTATAGTGGGGTTATTTTAAAATTGTGACCTCTAAAAATGTTTTATTTCAGTGCAGATTGCTGGAAAGAGAATTGAATCCTTACTGGAAGGATGGTGGGACAGGTCTTCCACCAGAACACTGTAATGTGTCATCCGTTACGAAAGGTATCTTTATATTTTGCTTATAGCTTCATAAGCATTTCTTATAACTTGGTATTCCTAAGAGAATGCCCTGAGTCTGCTAGTAGATTGGCACGAGGTATTATGAATTCCAAAAATGAATAACAACCCATATCAGATTTTGAGATGTATTAAATCTAAATTTTATCACTACTTATTTAAATATTTCTACTTGATGCTATAATTTTGATCAAGTCTGAAAACATCTGTGTCTGTTTATATATTTGCAAAACAATGATGTTTATTGATTTTTTGATGTGAAATTTGTATGGTTTTCTATTATGAACATCTATGGATTATTACTTAAGGTTCAGTTTACGTATAGGAAAGCAATGATTAAAACATTTGCATTCTTTTAAGACCTTATTTAAATTATTAGTACTTGGCAAGATTATTTTATTTTGAATATGGTAGCAAATTAATTAAATATTTTTATACTCGATAATATTTTTATATTTGAGTTTATATTTTGAATGGATTAATGAAAAACATGGTTCTGTAAAGATACAATATTGCTGTGGTTTGTTACATTCTATGTGTGATGTATGCATGCTCAGTTGTGTCTGACTCTTTGTGACCCCGTGGTTTATAGCCTGTAGTCTCCTTTGTCCATGGAATTTTCCAGGCAAGGATACTGGGGTGGGTTGCCATTTCCTCCAGGAATCTTCCCAACCTAGGGATCAAACCCGCCTTTCTTTTGCCTCTTGCATTGGCAAGCGGGTTCTTTAGCACTACACCACCTGGGAATCCCTTTACAAAATGTATGAAGTATTAACATTGTAAAGTTTCATGAAAATTATGTATAAATATTAAATATGTGACTTCATATCTTCAGAAATTTTTACTTTGCCACCATGTATAAATTTGTGTTGACCTTAGGATACTGCTGTTGCTTTCCAGCAGATGGAGAGAAAATACTTAAGCCAATCACACATAATTTAAAAAGTACTTATATGCCAATTAAGTGTTACATTGACAACTCAATGAAAAGTTTAATTAATTACAGTTAACCAAGTATACACATAGTAATATTATAAACTGTTATCTTTTCATCTTAGTGATTTCTCAGAATATTCTCCTTCTTTTTATACACAGTGTATTTTTATTTTGGCCATTTGCCATGTTCCTTTGTATTTTATCAGAGATGTCCCTGGAGCCACCTTATAGGTTCCTTTTTATTTTGTATTGACGTTATTAGTAATTATAGCATTTTCTTTATTACCTTTCAGCATGGGCAGAAATATCTCCGCTGGGCTATATAATAATAACTGTAGTCATATAAAGGTGTCTTTGAAATACTGATTTTTAGAAATTTAAGAGTTTGAGGATCATAAGTTTTCTCAGTGAACCATTATGTAGGACTGAACAAAGCCTTTACCATCCCTATGTTCACAGGACAGTCAATAAGTTCATCTATGGGAAAGACTTAAAATTGATAAATCCTGTCTTTGAGTATATGTAGTCAGCAGGTTCTTCACTGATTGAAGACCCATAGTTCTACCCTAAGTAGTATCTTTCAGCTGGCTGAACCAGTGGAATCAAAGGCACTAAGAGAAAAATTGCCTTACATAAAGGCTTTAGAGAGCCTGTCTCTGCTTCCTTTCACATCACGCTCTCACCATTTCCCTCTCATATTTATTTAGGAGGAAGAATGGCAGAAAGCTCCGAATGTCTGTCAGACATTCATATCCCAGAGTTGAAATTAAGCTTTAAAAAGGATCTACAGGTTTTTTTTTTCCCGTATGCAGATAGTGTAGTCATTCTCTTTAAACCAGTGGTAGAGTTGAAACTATGAGACACCTGAGAGTATTAATACTATAAAGTAGTATTAAGAATGTATGTAGAGCTGGTGTTTATATCGAAGGACTTAAGACTTTGGAGTTTGACTTCTTGAGGTTAGAATTTTGGCATTTCTGCTTATTCGTTCTGTAATTTGGGGAATGTTTCCTGACCTCTGTGAGCCCAGTTTAAACATAGTAGGGAGTAATGGTAATTCCACGTCTTATATGGTTATTGTGAGAATTAAATGAGAAAAATCTTTTATCACAGTATCTAGAACATAGTAAATAATAATGATGATGTCAAATAATTGTCCTTATGATGACATGTTTTAGGAAGATTTTATCAACAGATTTTTTGTGTGTGTGATGATTGAAGTGCCACATACACAATAATTAATGTTACTCTTGATATTTTTTTCCTTAGAGAAAGTTAAGTGAAAAAGTAAGCATGTTTTCATTGTCCATGCAAAATTATCTTCAGTCATGTTTTAGTAATGGGAACATTTGTACAATTTTTAAGTTTACATGGAACATTTTTGTATTAGCTTATTTTCAATAGCAGCCATGCGAGAGTAACAAAGTAGATGTCCCAATTGATTATAGTTTATCTAATTTTCAGGAAACTAAGACTGAAATTGGTCAAGTTATTTGCCTATAGTCATGTGAGTAGCACTAGAATGCAGCTTTTCTTTCTAATTCTAATATAGGGTTAGTTACTCTAAATTTTCATTAGAAGATTATTACCGTGTAGTTAGTGAGAATTCTTGCTTTAAATCTCTGTATTTTTTTCATTGCATAGACTTTTCCCTCTTCATTTTTTGGCTTTCTCTTATAGAACCTTTAGAGAAAAAATTTAAAAGTTAATTTAAATCAACTGCCTTATTTTACAGATGGACAGAGTTTAAAGGCATTAATGACTTGCTTAAGATCTTACAACTATTTAGTAATAACAACAAGACTAAAATTTAGATCTCCTGGTACTAAGTTTATTGCTATTTTCGTATTATTCTGTCTTCTGAGAAAAATGAGGATGTAGCCCAGATTCACTTGATTGTATTCTGCTTATAACAATTCAGCTTTTAATTTTAGAAGCATATGCTCAGCCTCCTAATTTTTGACTTATAAAAAAACAGCCTTCGGATATAGTCAATATTAAGTGCTTCATGGATAATCCCTGGTAGAGGGCATGGCAACTCACTCCAGTTTTCTTACCTGGAGGATCCCATGAAGAGAGGAACCTGGTGGGCTATAGTGCATAGGGTTGCAAACAGTTGGACATGACTGAAGTGACTTAGCATGCATGTACATACCAATGAATTTACTGTAATTATTTGGTATATATTTATCTCAGAGAGAAGACAGGAACCATGCCTTATTCATGATTTTTTTTGTTTGTTTATAAAAGTTATATTTTTAATAAGCTGATACCCCATTCACCCCTGTTTCACCTCCTTATTATGTTTTGATTTCCTTCTGTGTGATTTTCTTATTCATAGTAAATATTCACAAAATACATGTTGGGTTTAATTTTTTGATAGATGCTACTGCAAATTGATATTTTTGTTTGATTTTTAAATATTAAATTCATGAATTCTCTTGTTAAAAATATTTTACTATTGCTGTTGGGGCCAGGGGTATGGGCCTCAAATTGCATTTTGATTATTATTATTTTTTAATGAATTTTTATTAGAGTGTAGCTGCTTTATGATTGATTTTTTTCCTTTTATTTTGTTTTTTATTAGAGTATAGTTGCGTTACACTGTTGTGTTAGTTTTTGCTGTCCAGCACAGTGAATCAGTTGCATGTATACATATATCTGCTCTTTTTTAGATTTTCTTCCCATTTAGAAGAAAATGGGGAGAAAATGTAGCCACAGAGGATTGAGTAGAGCTCCTTGTGCTGTGCAGTAGGCTCTCCTGTTCTTACACATATCCGTGTGTATATGTCAGTCCCACTCTCCCAGTTCTTCCCACCCTCGCTTCCCCCTTGGTATCCATTGTTTGTTCTCCACATTTGTATCTCTGTTTCTCCTTTGCAGATAAGCTCATCTGTACCATTTTTCTAGATTTCACATATGAGGGATAGTTGCACAGTTGTGTCCAACCTTTTGTGACTCCATGGACTGTAGCCTGCCAGGCTCCTCTGTCCATGGAATTCTCCAGGCAAGAATTCTGAAGTGGGTTGCCGTTTCCTTCTCTGGGAGATTCCACATATAAGTGATATTTTTCTCTTTCTGACTTATTTCACCTTTGACAGTCTCTAGGTCTGTCTGCGTCTCTGCAAATGGCACTATTTCATTCCTTTTTATGGCTGAGTTATATTCCATCCATTGCATATAAGTACCATATCTTCTTTATCCATTCATCTGTCATTGGACGTTTAGGTTATGTACATGTCCTGACTGTTGTAAGTAGTGCTGCAGTGAGTATTGGGGTAACTGTGTGCTTCTTAATTATGGTTTTCTCAAGATATATGTCCAGGAGAGGGATTGCTGTGTCATATGGTAGTTCTCTTTTTTATTTTTCTTACAGGAACCTCCATACTGTTTTCCATAGTGACTGTATCAATTTACATTGATACAGTGTTTGAAGATTTTTTGATGATCGCCATTCTGACTGGTGTGAGGTAGTAGTTTGGATTTGCATTTCTCTAATAATGAGAGCTGTTGAGCATCTTTTCATGTGCTTTTTGGCCATCTGTATGTCTTTGGAGAATTATCTATTTAGATCTTTCACCCATTTATCCATTGAGTTTATTTTTTTGATATTGTGCTACATGAGGAGTTTGTATATTTTGGAGATTAATCCTTTGTCAGTTGCTTTGTTTGCAAATATTTTCTCCCATTCTGAGGGATCTCTGTGTTTTGTTTATGGTTTCCTTTACTGTGTAAAAGTTTTGAAGTTTAGTTAGATCCCACTTGTTTATTTTTGTTTTAATTTTCATTTCTGTTGGAGGTGGATCAAAAAAGACTCCGCTGCAGTTTATGTCAAGGAGTCTTCTACCTGTGTTTTCCTCTTTAAGAGTTTTATAGTGTTCAACCTCACATTTAGGTCTTTGATCCATTTTTAGTTTACTTTTATGTGTGATGTTAGGGAGTATTCTAATTTCATTCTTTTATAGGTAGCTGTCCAGTTTTCCCAGTACCACTTATTAAAGAGACTGTCTTTTGTCCATTGTATGTTCTTGCCTCCTTTGTCATAGATTTGGTGACTGTAGGTGTGAGGGTTTATCTTTAGGCTTTCTATTTCTATTTCTATTTCTGTTTTTGTGCCAGTATTGTATTGTGTTGATGACTGTAGCTTTGTTGTATAGACTGAAGTCAGGGAGCCTGATTCTTCCAGCTCCATTTTTCTTTCTCGAGATTGCTTTGACTTTTTAGAGTCATTTGTGTTTCCATACAAATTGTGAAAGTTTTCATTCTAATCTTGTGAAAAATGTCATTGGTTATTTGATAGAGATTGCATTGAATCTGTAGATTGCTTTGGGTAGTATAGTCATTTTCACAATATTAGTCCAACCATTCAAAGACCATCATATATTATTCCATCTGTTTGTGTCCTTTTTGATTTATTTCATCAATACCTTATAGTTTTCTGAGTACAGGCCTTTTGCCTCTGTAGGTAGGTTTATTCCTAGGTATCATATTTATTGTGTTGCAATGGTAAATGGTATACTTATCTTAATTTCTCTTTCTGATCTTTCATTGTTAATGTATAGGAGTACAAGAGATTTCTGTGTGTCAGTTTTGTATCCTTCAGGTTTACCAGATTCACTGATTAACTCTTTTAGGTTTCTAGTAATATCTGTAGGATTTTCTATGTATAGTATCATATCATCTGCAAATAGTGAGTTTTGCTTGTTTTTTTCCCAATTTGATTTCCTTTTATTTCTTTTTCTTCTCTGATTGCTGTGGCTAGGACATCCAACACTATTTTCAGTAATAGTGTAGAGAGGAAACATCCTTATATTGTTCCTGACCTTAGAAGAAATGATTTTAGTTTTTTACCATTGAGAATGATGTTTGCTGTGAGTTTATCATACATGACCTTTATAATGTTGAGGTAGATTCCATCTGTGCACACTTTCTGGAGAGTTTTTTTTTTTATCATAAATGAATGTTGAATTTTGTCATAAGTTTTTCTTCATCTATTCAGATGATCATAGGGTTTTTATTCTTCAATTTGTTGATGTAGTATACCCCCCTGATTGATTTGTGTATATTGAAGAATTCTTACATCCCTGGGATACATCCTAATTGATCATGGTGTATGCTGCTTTTAATGTGTTGTTGGATTCTGTTTGCTAGTATTTTGTTGAGGATTTTGTGTCTGTATTCATCAATGATATTGACCTGTAATTTTCTTTTGTTATTCTATTAATATCTTTTTATTTTATTAGAGTGGTGGTTATCTTGTAGAATGAGGTTGGGAATGTTCCTTCCTCTTCAATTTTTTTCAGAAAATTTGACATCAATAAGTGTTTACTCTTTTCTAAATATTGGGTAGAATTCACTGTGAAACCATCTGGTCTTGGGTTTTTATTTGTTGGAAGATTTTTAATCACAGTTTCAATTTCATTACTTGTGAATCTTCTGTTTATAATTCTATTTCTTACTGATTCAGTCTTGGATGGTTGTACCTTTTTAAATTAAAATTTGTCCATTTCTTCCATGTTGTCCATTTTATTGGCTTGCAGTTGTTGTAGTATTCTTTGTATTTCTGCAGTGTCAGCTGTAACTTCACTTTTCATTTCTAATTTTACTGATTTGAGTCCTCTCACTTTTTTTCTTGATGAGTCTCAATGAAGGTTTATCAGTTTTATCTATCTTCTCAAAGATCCCAACTTTTTATTTCATTGTTCTTTGCTATTCTTTTCTTTGTTTCTGTTTCAATAATTTTTATTATGATCTTTATGATTTCTTTCTACTAACTGTGGGTTTTGTTTGTTCTTTCTCTGGTAGCTTCAAATATAAGTTTAGGTTGTTTGAGATTTTTTTCTTGCCCCTTTAGGTGAGATTTTATTGCTATAAGTTCCTTCTTAGAACTGCTTTTGTTGCATCCCATAGATTTTGACTATCATGCTTTCGTTGTCATTTGTTTCTTGGTTTTTTGGTTTCGTCTTTGATTTCTTCTGTGATCCATTGGTTATGCAGTAGCATATTGTTTAGCGTCTATGTGTTTGTGTGTTTTACAGTTTTTTCCCCTCCTGTAATTGATTTCTAATTTCATAGCATTGAGGTTGGAAAGGATGCTTGATATGGTTTCAGTTTTCTTAATTTTACCAAGGCTTGATTTGTGACCCAAGCTATGGTCTATCCTGGAGAATGTTCCATATGCACTTGAGAAGAAGGTATATTCTGCTGCTTTTGGATAGAATATCCTGTAAATATCAATTAAAACTATCTGGTCTGATATGTCATTTAAGGCTTTTGTTTCCATATTAATTTTCAGTCTGGATGACCTGTTCATTAGTGTAACTGGGATATTGAAGTCCCCCACTATTATTGTGCTACTGTTGATTTCCCCTTTTATGGCTGTTAGCATTTGCCTTATGTATTAAGGTGTCAGATGCATAACTATTTACAACTGTTATATCTTCTTCCTGGATTGATCACTTGATCATTATGTACTGTCCTTCCTTATCTCATGTAAACAGTCTTCATTTCACAGTCTATTTTGTCTGATATGACTATTCCTCCTCCAGCTTTCTTTTGATTTCCATTTGCACAGATTACCTTTTGCCATTCCCTCACTTTCCATTTGTATGTGTCTATAGGTCTGAAGTGTGTCTCTTTTAGACAGGTTATATACAGATTTTGTTTTTGTGTCCATTCAGCTGTGTCTTTTGGTTGGAACATTTAATCCATTTACCTTTAAGGTAATTTTTGATATGTATGTTCTTCCTGCCATTGTCTTAATTGTTTTGAATTTGTTTTTGTAGGTCTTTTTTCTTCCCTTTCTCATTTGTTCTCTTATGTTTCTTGCCTAGTGAAGTCCCTTTAGCAGTTGTTGTAAAGCTGGTTTGGTGTTGCTTTATTTTCTTAGTTTTTGCTTATCTATAAAGCTTTTGATTTTTCTTATCAAGTGTGAATGAGACTCTTGCTGGATAGAATATTATTGGTTGTAGATTTTTTCCTTTCATCACTTTAAATATATCCTATCAGTCTATTGTTTCCTGCAGAATTTCTCCTGAAAAATCAACTGATAACCTTATGGGGATTCCCTTGTATGTTATTTGTTGCTTTTAACATTTTTTTCTTTGTATTTAACTTTTGTTAGTTTGATTAATATGTGTCTTGTGTTGCTTCATGGGTTTGTGCTGTATGGGACTCTCTACATTTCCTGGACATGGGTGACAGTTTCCTTTCCCATGTAGGGGAAGTTTTTGACTGATATATTCAGGTATTTTCTCAGGTCCTGTCTCTGTTTCTTCTGTTGGTTCCTATTTTATGTGAATTTCAGTGTATTTAATGTTGTTTCAGAGGACTCTTGAGAGCATCTTCTTTTCATTCTCTTTTCTGTATTCTGTTTTGTGCCAGAGATTTCCAATATTCTGTCTTCTGGGTTACTCATCTCTTCTTCTGCCTTAGTTATTCTGCAGTTGATTCCTTCTAGCGGATTTTTCATTTCAGTTATTGTCTTATTCATTTTCTGTTTAGTCTTTACATTAAAATTTTCTTGTATCTTCTTGATCCTTGCCTCCATGCTGTTTCTGAGATCTTGGACCACCTTCCCTTTCATTGCTTTGAATTATTTTTTGGATAAATTGCTTCTCTCTTCTTTATTTAGTTGTTCTCAGAGGTTTCTGTCTTGCTACTTCATCTCAACACATTCCTTTGTCATCTCGTTTTTTCCAGCTTGCTGGTTTTTTTTTTTTCCATTTATTTTTATTAGTTGGAGGCTAATTACTTTACAATATTGTAGTGGGTTTTGTCATACATTGACAGGAATCAGCCATGGAGTTACATGTATTCCCCATCCCGATCCCCCCTCCCACCTCCCTCTCTACCCGATCCCTCTGGGTCTTCCCAGTGAACCAGGCCTGAGCACTTGTCTCATGCACCCAACCTGGACTGGTGATCTGTTTCACCATAGATAATATACATGTTTCAATGCTGTTCTCTCGAAACATCCCACCCTCGCCTTCTCCCACAGAGTCCAAAAGTCTGTTCTGTACATCTGTGTCTCTTTTTCTGTTTTGCATATAGGGTTATCATTACCATCTTTCTAAATTCCATATATATGTGTTAGTATGCTGTAATGTTCTTTATCTTTCTGGCTTACTTCACTCTGTATAACGGGCTCCAGTTTCATCCATCTCATTAGAACTGATTCAAATGAATTCTTTTTAATGGCTGAGTAATATTCCATGGTGTATATGTAGCCAAAGTAACCTTGAGGAGAAGAATGGAACTGGAGGAATCAACCTGCCTGACTTCAGACTCTACTACAAAGCCACAGTCATCAAGACAGTATGGTACTGGCACAAAGACAGAAATATAGATCAATGGAACAGAATAGAAAGCCCAGAGATAAATCCACGAACCTATGGACACCTTATCTTCAACAAAGAAGGCAAGGATATACAATGGAAAAAAGACAACCTCTTTAAACAAGTGGTGCTGGGAAAACTGGTCAACCACTTGTAAGAGAATGAAACTAGAACACTTTCTAACATCATACACAAAAATAAACTCAAAATGGATTCAAGATCTAAATGTAAGACCAGAAACTATAAAACTCTTAGAGGAGAACATAGGCAAAACACTCTCTGACATAAATCACAGCAGGATCCTCTATGACCCACCTCCCAGAATAGTGGAAATAAAAGCAAAAATAAACAAATGGGACCTAATGAAACTTAAAAGCTTTTGCACAACAAAGGAAAGTATAAGCAAGGTGAAAAGGCAGCCTTCAGAATGGGAGAAAATAATAGCAAACGAAGCAACAGACAAAGGATTGATCTCAAAAATATACAAGCAACTCCTGCAGCTCAATTCCAGAAAAATAAATGACCCAATCAAAAAATGGGCCAAAGAACTAAACAGACATTTCTCCAGCTTGCTGTTTGTTGTCTCCTTTTTGTAGGTTTCCAGTGGCAGTTCCTCTTGCTTCTGGAGTTTCCTTCCTGGTGGGTGTGGTCTCTCAAGAGACTTACACCTTTATCTTCTTGATATGAGTTGGATTTGCCTTGGAAACAGCAGAATGAACTCTGTTCGTTTCCAAGGCAAACCATTCAATATTGAGTAATCCAAGCCTGTGCCCCAACCACTAATGCTGAAGAAGCTGAAGTTGAATGGTTCTATGAAGACCTTCAAGACCTTCTAGAACTAACACCCAAAAAAGATGTCCTTTTCATTATACGGGACTGGAATGCAAAAGTAGGAAATCAAGAGATAAAAACAAATTTGGCCTTGGGGTACAAAATGAAGCAGGTGAAAGACTAATAGAGTTTTGCCAAGAGAGCACACTGGTCATAGCAATCACCCTCTTCCAGCAACACGAAAGACTGTACACATGGACATCACCAGATGGTCAATACTGAAATCAGACTGATTATATTTTCTGCAGCCAAAGATTACAAGCTCTGTACAGTCAGCAAAAACAAGACGGGGAGCCGACTGTGGCTCAGATCATGAACTCCTTATTGCAAAATTCAGACTTAAATTGAAGAAAGTAGGGAAAACCACTAGGCCATTCAGGTATGACCGAAATAAAATCCCTTATTACTATATACTGAAAGTGATAAACAGATTCAAGGGATGAGACCAGATAGACAGAGTGCCTGAAGAACTATGGACAGAAGTTCATGACATTATATAGGAGGCAGCAACTGAGACCATCCCCAAGAAAAAGAAATGCAGAAAGGCAAAATGGCTGTCTGAGGAGGCCTTACAAATAGCCAAGAAAGGAAGAGTAGCAAAAGGCAAAGGAAGAAAGGAAAGATATACCCATTTGAATGCAGAGTTCCAAAGAATAGCAAGGAGAGATAAGAAAGCCTTCCTCAGGGATCAGTGCAAAGAAATAGAGGAAAACAATAGAATGGGAAAGACTAGAGATCTCTTCAAGAAAATTAGAGATACCAAGGGAACATTTCATGGAAAGATGGGCACAATAATGGACAGAAATGGTATGGACCTAACAGAAGCAGAAATATAAAAGATCTTCATGACCCAGATAACCCCGATGGTGTGCTCACTCACCTAGAGCCAGGCATCTTGGAATGTGAAGTCAAGTGGGCCTTAGGAACCATTGCTTACAAACAAAACTAGTGGAGGCAATGGAATTCCAACTGAGCTATTTCAAATCCTAAAAGATTATGCTGTAAAGGTGCTGCACTCAATATGCCAGCAAATTTGGAAAACTCCACAGTGGCCACGGGACTGGAAAAGGTCAGTTTTCATTTAAATCCCAAGGAAAGGCAATGCCAAAGGATGCTCAAACTACCACACAATTGCATTCATTTCACACGCTAGTAAAGTAATGCTCAAAATTCTCCAAGTCAGGCTTCAACAGTATGTGAACTGTGAACTTCCAGATGTTCATGATGGATTTAGAAAAGGCAGAGGAACCAGAGATCAAATTGCCAACATCCACTGGATCATCAGAAAGCAAGAGTGTTCCAGAAAAACATCTACTTCTGCTTAATCAACTATGCCAAAGCCTGTGACTGTGTGGATCACAGCAAACTCTGGAAAATTCTTAAGGAGATTGGAATACCAGCCCACCTTACCTGCTTCCTGAGAAATCTGTATGCATGTCAAGAAGCAACAGTTAGAACTGGACATGGAACAGCAGACTGATTCCAAATCAGAAAATGAGTGCATAAAGGCTGTATATTGTCACCCTGTTTATTTAACTTCTATGCAGAATACATCATGCGAAATGCCAGGTTGGATGAAGTACAAGCTGGAATCAAGATTGCTGGAAGAATATCAATAACCTCAGATATGCAGATGGCACCACCCTTATGGCAGAAATCGAAGAAGAACTAAAGAGCCTCTTGATGAAAGTGAAAGAGGAGAGTAAAAATGTTGGCTTAAAACTCAGCATTCAGAAAACTAAGATCATGGCAGCCAGTCCCATCACTTCATGGCAAATAGATGGGGAAACAATGGAAACAGTGACAGTTTACGTTTTTGGACTCCAAAATCACTGCAGATGGTGACTGCAGCCATGAAATTTTTTTTTTTTTTTTAATCTTGCAGCCATGAAATTAAAAGACGCTTGTTCCTTGGGAGAAAAGTTGTGACCAACCTAGATAGCATATTAAAAAGCAGAGACATTACTTTGCCAAAAAAGGTACATCTAGTGAAATCTATGGTTTTTCCATACATCCAGTCATGTATGGATGTGAGAAGTGGACTATAAAGAAAGTTGAGTGCTGAGGAATTGATGCTTTTGATCTGTGGTGTAGGAGAAGACTCTTGAGAGTCCCTTGGACTGCAAGGAGACCCAGCCAGTCGACCCTAAAGGATATAAGTCCTGAATATTCATTGGGAGGACTGATGATGGAGCTGAAACTCCAGTACTTTGGCCACCTGATGCAAAGAGCTGACTTATTGGAAAGATCCTGATGCTGGGAAAGATTGAAGGCAGGAGGAGAAGAAAGGACAGAGGATGAGATGGCTGGATGGCATCACCCACTCGATGGACATGAGTGTGAGTAAACTCCGGGAGTTGGTGATGGACAGGGAAGCCTGGCGTGCTGCAGCCTGTGGGGTCTGAGTTGGACATGACTGAGTGACTGAACTGAACTGAACTGCAGTGATTGGAGCCTGCCCTAGATGTTGAGTGCGGCCTCCTGTGTGCTCTGTTGCCGTCACTGCCCTGTCCTGGGCAAGGTCTCCTCCGTGGTTTTTAAAGTAGAGGTTCCCAAATCTGTCTCCTAGCTGTGATTCCGATCTGTTGTATGACGTAATTAGGATCAGAGCACTCCCACTGGTAGGGAAGCCACTGAGTTTCACTCTTTTGGAGCTATTCACCTGTGAATGTACTCGGTTGTGTCCCCTTTTGGATGTTTTGTGTGCTCACAAGGGGTACCATTGTGGGTGCTGCTCTGGGTCCCACCGTAACTGTGAGTATGCCTGCAGTTGGCCCTGGTGTCTCTCAGGTGGTGTTTTCACGTGGCCTGCAGCACAGGGCCACTGAAGCTAGGTGTCCGTGTTGCAGTAGTCATTCGCCTGGTCACGCTGTGTGAGCTGTGGAGGCAGCTCGCACTCTGGTTTGTCCCTGTCCTCACGTGTACCTGTTCACAGCGCTCACAGCTGCTATAGCAGACTCATCCCAGTTGCAAAGTATGTGTTGTCCTTTTGGGTGTTTCACAGGGGCTGAATTTACGAAGCTGTCGCTGGAGGTGTAACCCTGCAGTTTGCACAGCCTTGAGGAAAGATTTCAACCCATCTTTTTTACTTACATAGCTCCTGGGACTTAGCTGTGGTTTTCAGCCTCTCCTCTGAGTGAATTTCCTAGTGTGTGTGTGTGTGGGGGGGGATGCTATCTGTGCCCTTCTGGAAGAGTGAGGTGGATCCCTGGACCCACTAAAAAATTTCCTAGTAATGAGGGTTTTCTGTGTGCTCCCAGGACAACAGGGCAACTCTTGGTCCTGATAATGGATTTCCTAGTGGGGGCTAGTTACCAGCACCCTCCTGGGATAGCAGGGCCGGTTCCGGCACCCACTGGTGGACTTCTAGTAACAGGAACTTTCCCTGCTCTCCCAGGACAGCACAGTGGGTTCTGACCTCCACTGACGGGTTTCCCAGTTCTGAAAGCTGTCCATGCCGTGCTGGGACAGAGCGGGAGGTCCTGGTACCCAGTGACGGATTACATAGTAGAGAGATCTGTCTATACCCCTTGGACAGTTGGGTGGGTGTCAGCAAGCGCTGACATTTCCCAGGTGTGGAAGCTGCATGCACCTTCACAGAACAGCCTGGGCAGGTCATGGGGCCTGCTGGTGGAATTCCAGTGGCTGGCTCGTGCCCCTCCGGGTCAGCTGGGGTCGATCCTGTGCCCCCCACCCCCAGCAGAATTCCTGGTAGGTAAAGCTGTTTGTGCCCCTCCAGCCCAGCAGGGGTGGATCCTGTGACCTGCCTGTGGAAATTTTCGTTTTGGAAGCTGGCCACGCTTTTCAGGTCAGCAGGGTGAGTCCTAGGGCCCCTGGTGGAACTGCTAGTGGCTGGATCTCTCTGCTTTTCTGTGTCCGCAGGGGCAGGTTCTGTGACTTCCTGGCAGGACCTCTGGTTTGGGAGCTGTCTGTGCCCTCCCGGGACAGCCTGGGCAAGTCCCGGGCCCTCTGGGGGAGCTCCAAGTGGCTGGAGTGTCTGTGCCCCTCCAGGTCAGCGGAGGCAGGTCGTGGGGCCCACTGGTGTATTGCCAATAGCTCAGTCTAGCCCCTCTGTGTCAGCCAGTGGGGTTTCTAGTTTTGGAAGCTGTCTGCGCCCTTCCAGGTCAGCATGGGCAGGGCCTGGTGTCTGCCTGTGGGCCTGAAAGAGGTAGTCATGCCCTCCTCTGGAGCCCAGGATGGCAGCGGTGGTGAGTCACACCCACCCAAGGAGCTCTTGCAGGTGAAGTCCTGTTGCTTGGGAGTGCTCACAGGGGAAGAAGCTTTTATGATGATCCCGCTTCTCTCTTCCTGCCTCTTCCAGTGAGGGTGTCTTGCCTCTTTGGTGAGTCCAGACTTCTTCCTAGTATACCATCAGTTGCCATGGCCTGAACTCCTCAGGCTGTTTCTGCACCTAACCTTTGTCCTGTCCGTGGGACTGAGCTTTACTTAGCACTTGACCCCCATCCTTACTGACAGAGGAGCATCTCACGTTGAGGAGTGTAGGCTGGTGGTGCCTTCCACAAGCCAGTTTCTGCTGTCTTGGTTTTAGGCTCCAAATCCTCCCCCTCTGTCCAGTCTAATTTCTTCACTGGCGAGGAGCCTTTCCAAGGTGCGGGAACCTTTCCTCCTTCTCAGTTCTCTCCCTGGGGTGCAGGCCCGATTCCTTCTTTTTCTTTTTCCTTTTGTCCTGCCCAGTTAAGTGGAGGTTTTCCTTGTCTTTTCAGAGGTCTGAGGTCTTCTGTCAGTGCTCAGTAGCTTTCTCTGTGAATAGTAACACCTGTAGGTGTATTTTCAAATGTATTTTCAATGTTTCTCTGAAGGGTGTTTAATTGTTTCCTATTGTGCCACCATTCTGAGCCCCACCTCAGGAGTTCATTCATTATCGGTTATTTTGAATTAGTTACTTGAGTCAAGAGCTGATACAAGAAGGACACTTTGACCCCTCCTCTCTACCCTCCTGAAAGCAGGGAATAAATCTCATAAAAGATGCAGTCCTTGTATCTTGAGGTAGAAGGAAATTCCTACTACCAGAAATAGGGAATTTCAGGCCAAAAAACGAATCAAACAGACCTTGTTACTCCTTCCTTTTTGTTAATAATCTGAGTTTTTTATTTTCGGCTTCACTGGGCCTCTGTTGCCATGTTGTGGACTTTTTCTGGTTGTGATGGGGGCTCCTCTCTAGTTGCAGTGCACAGCTTCTCTTGTGGACCACTGGCGTGGTGCGTGGACTGCAGTAGTTGTGGCATGTGGACTCAGTGGTTGCGTGTCCAGGCTGTGGAACACACGCTCAGTTGTGTGACACATGGGCTTAATTGCTCTGCGTTAGGTGAGATCTTTCCGGATTAGGGATCGAACCCATGTCTCCTTCATTGGCAGGTGGATTCTTTACCACTGAGCCACCAGGGAAGCCCTTCTGTTTTTTAACTGGAGTATGATTGCTTTCCAATGTGTTAGTTTCTTTCTAAAATGAAGTGAATCAGCTATATTTACAGATATATTACCTCCCTCTTGAACTTCCCTGTCTCCATCCCATCCAGGTAGGTCATCACAGAGCACTGAGCTAAGCTCCCTGTGCTATGCAGAAAGTTCCCACTATCTATCAGTTTTACGTATGGTAGTGTATTTATATCGAACCTAATCTCCAATTCATCCCAGCTTCCCCTTCCCCTGCGTGGCCACGTGTCCTTTCTGTCCTTCTGTGTTTCTGTTCCTGCCCTGCAGGTAGGTTCACCTGCACCATTTTTCTATATTCCACATGTATGTGCTAATTTACGATATTTGTTTTTCTGACTTCAGTCTGTGTGATAGACTTTAGACACAGCCTCATCTCTACAAATGAACCAGTTTCCTGGCTGAGTAATATTTCATTGTGTACATACACCACATCTTCTTTATCCATTCGTCTGTTGGTGGTCATTCAGGTTGTTTCCACGTCCTGGCTGTTGTAAATAGTGCTACAGTGAACATCAGGGTACATGTTTCTTTTTGAATTATGGTTTTCTCAAGATATATGCCCCATAGTGAGATTGCTGGGTCGTATGGTAGTTCCATTTTTCGTTTTTAAGAAACCGCCATACGATTCTCCACTGTGGCTGTATCAATTTACATTCCCACCAACAGTGCAAGAAAGTTCTCTGTTCTCTGAATTCCCTGTTCTCTGTTCTCTGAATTCCCACCAACAGTGCAAGAAAGTTCCCTGTTCTCTGAATCCTTTCCAGCATTTATTATTTGTGGATTTTTAAAAAAATTTTATTCTTCTGTTTTATTTTTTTTTTTCGTTTGTTTATTAGGTTTTCTTTTTTGTTTTATTTTTAATTCTTTTGTTTGTTTGTGGATTTTTTGGTGATGACCATTCTGACCAGGATGAGGTGATACCTCATTGTAGTTTTGGTTTTTCTAATAATGAGAAATGTTGAGCATCATTTTATGTGCTTTTTAACAATCTGAAGGTTTCCTATGGAGAAATATCTGCTTAAGTTTTCCACTCTTTTTTGATTGGAATTTTTTTTATATTGAGCTGCACAAGAAGTTTGTATATTTTGGAGATTAATCCATTGTTGGTTGCCTCATTTGCATATATCATTTCCCATCCTGAGATTTTTCTTTTTGTTTTGTTCATGGTTCCCTTTGCTGTGCAAAATCTTTGAAGTTTAATTAGGCCAATTAATTTATTTTTGTTTTTATTTTCATTATTGTAGGAGATGAATTGAAAAAGATATCGCTGCAATTTTTGTCAGAGTGTGTTCTCCCTGTGGTTCCCTCTAAAAGGTTTCTAGTATTGACCTTACATTTAGGTCTTTAATCTGTTTAAGTTTCCTTCTCTGTATGGCGTTAGGGTGTGTTCTAGGTTCTTTCTCTTGCAGGTAGCTGTTCAGTTTTCCCAGTGCCAGTTTTTGAAAAGACTGTCTTTCCATTGTCGTATATTCCTGTTTCCTTTGTCATAGATTGGATGACCATAGGTGGGTGGGTTTACCTCTGGGCTTTTTGTCCTGTTCCATTGGTCTGTATGCCTGTTTCTGTGCCAGTACCACACTGCTGTGATGACTGTAGCTTTGTAGTGTGGTCTGACGTCAGTCAGGTCTGAAGTCAGCCTACAGTATAGCCCGATCCCTCTAGCTCCATTTTTCTTTCTCAAGGTTGTGTTGGCTGTTTGTGATCTCTTTTCTTTGCATGCAAATTGTACAATTTTTTGTTATAGATATGTGAAAAATGCCATTGGTAGTTTAATAAGGATTGCATTGAACCTGTAGATTGGTGATATAGTCATTTTCACAATATTGATTCTTCCAGTCCGTACACCAGAAACATGGTGTATCTCTCTGTCTGAGTCATCTTTTATTTCTTTCATCAGTATCTTGTAGTTGCTCAGTATAGGTCTTTTACCTTTTTAGGTTGGCTTATTCCTAGGTATTCTATTACTTTTTTGTGGCGGTAAATGAGATTGTTTCCTTAATTTCTCTTTCTAATCTTTGTTAGTGTATAGGTATGCACACAAGGGATTTCTGTGCAGTAATTTTGTATCCTGCATCTTTACCAAATTCTAGTAAATTAATTAGTTCTAGTAGTTATCTGGTGGCATCTTTTAGAATTTTCTTTGCATAGTACCATGTCATCTGCAAACAGTAAATTTTACTTCTTTTCCAATTTCAGTTCAGTTCAGTCATTCAGTCATATCCGACTCTTTGCAACCCCGTGGACTGTAGCATGCCAGCCTTCCCTGTCCTATACCATCTCCCAGGGCTTGCTCAAACTCATGACCATTGAGTCAGTGATGCCATCCAACCATCTCATCCTCTGTCATACCCTTCTCCTCCTGCCTTCAATCTTTCCCAGCATCAGGGTCTTTTCTAACGAGTCAGCCCTTTGCATCAGGTGACCAGAGTATTGAAGCTTTTCAATTTCAATTTCTTTTATTTCTTTTTCTTTGATAGCTGTAGCCAGGACTTTTAATACTATGTTGAATAAACGTTGTAAAGTGAACATACTTGTTGTACAAGTTCCTGATCTTACTGAAAATGCTTTCCACTTTTCACCTCTGAGTATGATGTTATCTGTAGGTTTGTCCTATATGGCCTTTATTATTTTGAGGTAGGTTACCTCTAAGCCCACTTTCTGGAGAGGTTTTTTTCCCTTAATCATAGAAGTGTGTTGAATTTTGTTAAAAATTTGTTTTGCATCTATCGAGATAACCATGTGGTTTTTATTCTTAAGCTTATTAATATGATGTATCATATTGACTGATTTGTATATATTGAGTTATCCCTTAACATCTCTGGGATAAATCCCACTTGATCATGATATATTATCCTTGTAATGTACTGTTGGATTATGTTTGCCAGCAGTTTGTTGAGGATTTTTGCTTCTGTGTTCATCAGGGATATTGACATGTAATTTCGTTTTTTTGTGTGAGATCTTTGGTTTTGGTATCAGAGTGATGGTGGCCTTTAGGTGAGTTTGGGAGTGTTCCTTCCTCTAATTTTCTGAAAGAGTTTCAGAAGAGTCACTTTTGTCTCTTCTCTAAATGTTGGATAGAGTTTGCCACAGTTTCAGTTTCGATTCTTTCGATTGATCTGTTCATATTTTGTTTCTTCATGGTTCTGTCTTGGAAGGTTGTATCTTTCTAAGAACTTGTTCATTTTTTCTAGATTGTCCATTTTGTTGACCTATAGTTGCTTACAGTAATCTCTTCTGATCCTTTGCATTTCTGTGGTGTCAGTTGTAATTTCTCTGTTTTTTTTTTTTTTTTTTTTTAATTTTATTGATTTGAGTCCTCTCTCTTTTTTTCTTGATGGGTCTGGCTAAGGTTTATCAATTTTGTTCACCTTCCCAAAGAACCAGCTTTTAGTTTCAATGATTTTTGCTATTGTTTTCTTCATTTCTGTTTCATTTCTTTCTGCTCTGATTTTTATAATGTTTTTATTTCTACTAACTTTGGATTTTTTCTTCTTTATCTAGTTGCTCTAGGTATAAGATTAAATTGTTTGACATTTTTCTTGTTTCTCTTGGTAGGACTGAATTGCTGTAAGCTTTCTCTTAGGATGGCTTTTGCTGTATCCCATAGGCTTTGGGTTGTTGTGTTTTTGTTGATTTTTTTTCCCCTGTATATTTTTTGGTTTCCTCTGATTTCTTCAGTGATCTCTTGCTTATTTAGTAGCATGTTGTTTGGCCTCCATGTGTTTGTGTTTTTGACATTTTTTTTTTTCTTGTAATTGATTTCTATTCTCATAGTGTTGTGTTTAGAAATGATGCTTGATATGATTTCAGTTTTCTTAAATATTCAAGAGGCCTTCTCCTGATGTGGTAACCTCTCCTCTTCTTCAGCCACTCCCCCACCCCTACCCCCCACCCCACCACCCCAAGATTATGAATTCTATCTCGTTTCCTCTTTTGTTTTACTTCCCTTTCTCTCCATCCTATCTGGTCATTTGGGGATCTTTCTTGTCTTTTAATATATCCAAGATCCTCTGCTAATGTTCAGCATGTGGTGTGTTCAAATTGTTTCATTTGTAGATGTAATTAGTGATGTGCTTGTGGGAATAAGTGAACCTCAGGTTCTTCTGTTCCAGCATCTTGACTGCTCTCGTCTCCTTATATGTTCTTTATGTTCTATCTGAAGTAGCTTTTTTCCCCTTTGTGTGTACCTTTCTCGGCTTTAATTTATTTTGAGGCATACCCTGACTACTCTTTGTAGAAATCAAACTTGATTTTCATCCTGGTGTGTGAGATTGTCCCCTGACATTACATTTAGAAATAATTCTCTCCTTTTTTCATTTTTATGTAACTCTTTATAATAGTGATAAATACTACATTTGATAAAATGTAATATTTTTATATTTATCTCCTCTTATCCTCATTCTCTTAGATTCCAGTTTTTTTTAGGGTAGTTCTATTTTTTATTTCTTTTTATTTCTTTTAAATATTTATTTTTAAAATTTATTTGACTGTGCTGAGTGTTGCAGCACAAGTCTTTGATCTTCATTGTGACATGCAAACTCGGAGTTGTAGCATGCAAACTCTTAGTTATGGCATGCAGTATCTTTAGTTGCAGCATGTGAACTCTTAGTTACAGCATGTGGGATTTAGTTCACTGATCAGGGATCGAATTTGGACCCTCTGTGTTGGGAATCTAGAGTATTACTCAGTGGAGTACCATGGAATTTCCCAGTAGTTTCTTTTTGTTTTTCTTTTCTCATTATTGCAAAACTGTGCCTTACATATATAGGCACTCAAATATATGTTGAATTTTAAATGCACTTATGATTTTTACATGCTCAGAGAATAATATGCAATTTCATAGTTGCTGTAGTAGTAGTAAGTATTCTGTTATAACCACATGAAAAGTATAACTGACATTAATATTGCAATTGAATTTCAGTAGAAGATGGTGGTTTAAGCTGGCTAAGGAAGTCTTATCAAAGAATGAAAGAACAAGCTGAGAAACAAAATAGAAATATTGAGGACATTGTAGCTGAAAGATATGGGGTAAGTCTTGGTATTTAGGAAATAAATATTATTTTCAAAGTTATATGGAAATTAACTTTAACTTTGTTAGTGTTTTGTGCTAGGATACACTTTTTAATTGACTTGATACTAAATTTCAGTTCTAACTGTCTTCAACTACTGAAGCTGTGTTTTGCCTTTCATTTTTAGATAAACCTGTGCAGCATACTTAAATATAAAATTTAATGAATATAAAACTTAAATAAGGGCAATTTAAGAATGTATGTGTTTAATGTAAAAGCAGCATTTTCTTGTTGTGAAGAAATTTCAATAGTATAGGAAAGCTTCCATAGAATACCTTTTGATATAAGTACTATTTTTTTTTTTGCTTTTAGAAAGTGATATTTATTCATTTTTCTTCCAGTTTTATTGAGATATACTTGACATGCAGTACTGCATAAGCTTAAGTTATGCAATATGATCTGACTTACTTAAAACATGGCGTGATTACTGTGTATGTGTGTGTGTGTGTGTATAAAACAATGGAATAATGCAGCAATATATTTTAGAACCAGCTCCCCCATTCACAATGTGTGAATAATCTTTCTGTTTTAGCAGCTGTTGATGTCCTGTTTTCTTTCAATTTCAGGAGAAAGAGGTTTAGAAAGGAGTAAACAAAAAGTGAGAGAATTACTATTCTTTAAGAGAATCTATGTTAATATTTTGATCTATATATGTTTAATTTTTTCCTCATTACTATATAATTTTAAAATAAACAGTTTTACAAAAGTAGGCTTATGTACTGCACTTCCCTGGTGGTTCAGTGGTAAAGAATCTGCCTGTCAATGCAGAAGACCTAAGACATGCAAGTTCAATCCATGGGTTGGGCAAATCCCTTGGAGCAGGAGATAGCAACCCACTCTGTTATTCTCGCCTGGAAAAATTCCGTGAATAGAGGAACCTGGAGAGCTTCAGTTCTGGGATCACAAAGAGCCTGACAACAGACATAGCATAAGCTTACAGTCTACATTCTGGTTGTTTCACTTGCACAAGCAGACATAGTTGGATGCCAGTAAATATGTACATTTTAATGATCTCTTAATGTTTACACATAGATTTATATGGTGGAGGTGATGGAATGCCAGCCTAGCTATTTAAAATCCTAAAAGTTGATGCTGTTAAAGTGCTGCACTTAATATGCCAGCAAATTTGGTTATTCCTCAGTGGTTAAGAACTGGAGAAGATCAGTTTTCATTCCAATCCCAAAGAAGGGCAATGTCAAGGAATGTTCAAACTACTGTACAATTGTGCTCATTTTACATGCTAGCAAGGTAATACTCAAAATCTTTCAAGCTAGGGTTCAACAGTACATAAACCAAGAACTTCTCAATGTATAAGCTGGACTTAGAAAAGGCGGAAGAACCAGATTACTGAATTGCCAACATTCATTGGATCATAGGAAAAGCAAGAGTTTCAGAAAAACATCTACTTCTGCTTCACTGACTACACTAAAGCCTTTGATCCACACTGTGTGGATCAAAACAAACTGTGGAAAGTTGTTAAAGAAATGGAAGTACCAGACCACCTTACCTGCCTCCTGCAGGTCAAGAAGCAACAGTTTTAGAACCAGACTTGGAAAAACAGACTGGTTTCAAATTGGGAAAGGAGTATGTCAAGTCTATATATTGTTACCCTGGTTATTTAACTTAAATGCAGAGTACATCATGTGAAATGCCTGACTGGATGAGTCACAAGCTGGAATCAAGATTGCTGGGAGAAATATCAACAACCTCAGACATGCAGATGATACCATCCTGATGGCAGAAAGCAAAGAGGCAAGAGAAACTTGATGAAGATGAAAGAGCAGAGTGAAAAATCTGGCTTAAACTCAGCATTCAAAAAACAAAGATAATGGCATCAGTTCATGGCAAATAGATGGGGAAAAAGTGAAAACAGTGACAGACTTTATTTTCTTGGGCTCCTAAATCTCTGTGGAAGGTGATTGCAGCCATGAATTAAAAGATGCTTGTTCTTTGGAAGAAAAGTTATGATAAACCTAGACAGTGTATTAAAAGGCAGAGACATCACTTTGCTGACAAAGATCCATATAATCAGACCTATAGTTTTTCCAGTAGTCAAGTATGGATGTGAGAGTTGGACCATAAAAAAGGCTGAGTGCTGAAGAATTGGTACTTCTGAACCATGGTGCTAGAGAATACACTTAAGAGTATTTTGGACTGCAGAGAGTCAAAACAGTTCATCCTAAGTGAAGTCAGCCTGGAATATTCTTTGGAAGGACTGGTGCTGAAGCTGAAGCTTCAGTACCTTAACTACCTGATGCAAAATTCTGACTCTTTGAAAAAGACCCTGATGCTGGGAAAGGCAGGAGGAGAAAGGGACGACAGAAGATGAGATGGATAGATTGCATCACCTAGTCAATGGACATGAGTTTGAGCAAACTCTGGGAGATGGTGAAGGACAGGGAAGTCTGGTGTTCTGCAGTCCATGGGTGGCAAAGAGTTGGACATGACTTAGCGACTGAACAACAACCCATTATTTATTTATGTTAGTGGAGAGATATTTATATGTTTTTATTTTTTTCCCTGTTAAACAGCACTGTGATGACCATCTTTTCCAATGAATGTTGTGTGCTTACCTGGTTATTTTCTTAAAAGAATTACTAAAAGTGAAATTGCCAATTAAAGGATAGGGATACTTACAGTGAGATTGCAAAATTTCTCTATAGAAGGATTGAAGAAATTATACTCAATAAAATTATTTTTTCCTATGATTTTCAATAGTAGTATTATGTTTTCTAGTCTATGCTACTCTGATTGGTAAGCAGATTTTTTCTTTGCCTTTATTTTTATCATTTGTTTACTAATCAAGTGGATTCTTTTTCATATATTTTTTGCCATTTGATTTGATTATTTGTAGTATTTACTCATTTGGGGATATTGACTTAAGACCTTTTAATAAATCTTCCTGTTAGTTTCATGTTTCTTTTTTACTTATATTTGTTATGAATATATTTAAAATATTTTTACCTAACAAAACCTATCAGATTTTTTCTTTCATGACATAATGTTCTTGGTATAACTCATCAACATTCTTTCTCCACCCACAAGATTATAAAAATGTACACTTCTATTTCCTTTAAGAATTTGTACAGTTTTACTTTTATGAATATTTTATGAATATTTTATGAAATACATATTTGTGTATGGTTTAAAGTAAACATTTAACTTTTCTAAAATCTTTAGGTAGGTTTTCATAATATATTGAATGAATTATTATTTTCCTACTAATTTCAATGACACATTTATTATATATTACATCATCTTTTATGAAGTCAGTCTGTTTATTCTCAAATCTCTTTTACTGATTTTTTTTGTTGTTTCCTGGAATTAGTATAATACTATTATTGTAGTTTTCAGTAACTCATGTGGATAGCAAATAATTAGTGAATATGTACAGTATGACGGGATAAGTCTTCTTTCACTAGTTACTAAAAAGTAACTTTATATTCTTACATGTGCTTTTTTGTTGTTTTAAAATTTAGAATCAATTTTGTTAAGTTCAACCTCAAGAGAAACAGTTTCCAGAGTACATTATAGAGTTACAACTCATTTTTGAATTTTATTTAAATTTAATTAAATGTATAGATAAAACAATTAATATCTGTAGAGTAGATATTATAAAGATATTAATTGCCATGTAATGCCACCCAAGATGGATGGGTCATGGTGGTGAGTTCTGACAAGACATGGTGCACTGAACAAGGGAATGGCAAACCACTTCAGCATTCTTGCCTTGAGAACCTCATGAACAGTCAGTCAGTCGGTTCAGTCTCTCAGTCGTGTCCGACTCTTTGTGACCCCATGAATCGCAGCACGCCAGGCCTCCCTGTCCATCACCAACTGCTGGAGTCCACCCAAACTCATGTCCATTGAGTTGGTGATGCCATCCAACCATCTCATCCTCTGTCGTCCCCTTCTCCTCCTGCCCTCAATCTTTCCCAGCATCAGGGTCTTTTCAAATGAGTCAACTCTTTGCATGAGGTGGCCAAAGTATTGGAGTTTCAGCTTCAACATCAGTCCTTCCAATGAACACCCAGGACTGATCTCCTTTAGGATGGACTGGTTGGATCTCCTTGCAGTCCAAGGGACTCTCAAGAGTCTTCTCCAACACCACAGTTCAAAAGCATCAATTCTTAGGTGCTCAGCTTTCTTTATAGTCCAACTCTCACATCCATACATGACTACTGGAAAAACCATAGCCTTGACTAGACGGACCTTTGTTGGCAAAGTAATGTCTCTGCTTTTTAATATGCTGTCTAGGTTGGTCATAATTTTCCTTCCAAGGAGTAAGCGTCTTTTAATTTCATGGCTGCAGTCACCATCTGCAGTGATTTTGGACAATATGAAAAGGCAAAAAGATATGACACTGAAAGATGAACTCCCCAAGTCAGTAAATGCCCAATATGTTACTGGGGAAAAGTGGAGAAGTAGCTCCAGAAGGAGTCAAGAGGCTGAATCAAAGCAGAAACAATGCCCAGCTGTCAGTGTGTCTCGTAGTGGAAGTAAAGTCTGATGCTTTAAAGAACAATATGGCATTGGAATTTTAGGTCAAGGTAAATTGGACGTGGTCAAACAGGAGATGGCAAGAGTGAACATCAACATTTTAAGAATCAGTGAACTAAAATGGACTGGAATGGGTGAATTTAATTCAGATGACCTTTATCTCTACTAATGAGGGCAAATCTCTTAGAAGAAAAGGAGTGGCCCTCACAATCAACAAAAGAATCCGAAATGCAGTACTTGGGTGCAGTCTCAAAAACAACAGAATGATCTCTGTTTGTTTCCAAGGCAAACCATTCAATGTCATAGTAATCCTAGTCTATGCCCCCAACCACTAATGCTGAAGAAGCTGAACGGTTCTTTGAACACCTACAAGACCTTCTAGAACTAATACCCAAAAAAGATGTCCTTTTCATCATAGGGGACTGGAATGCAAATGAAGGAAGTCAAGAGATACCTGGCGTAACAGGCAGGTTTGGCCTTGGAGTACTAAATGAAGCAAGGCAAAGGCTAACAGAATTTTGCCAAGAGAACGCACTGGTCATAGCAAACACCCTCTTCTAACAACACAAGAGATGGTGGACATCTGGTGGACATCACCAGATGGTCAGTGTCAAAATCAGAGTGATTATATTCTTGGAGCAGAAGATGGAGTCAGCAAAAACTGGCTGGTTCAGATCATGAACTCCTTGTTGCAAAATTCAGACTTAAATTGAGGAAAGTAGGGAGATCCACTAGGCCATGGGTGTATGACCTAAATCAAATCCCTTATGAGTATACAGTGGAAGTGATAAATTGACTCAACAGATTAGATCTGATAGAGTGCCTGAAGAACTATGGACAGAGATTTGTAACAGGTGGCAGTGATAAAAACTATCCCCAAGAAAAAGAAATGCATAAAGGCAAAATGGTTGTCTGAGGAGGCCTTACAAATAGCTGAGAAAAGAAGAGAAGTGAAAGGCAAAGGAGAAAAGGAAAGATATACCCAATCTGAATTCACAGTCCCAAAGAATAGCAAGGAGAGATAAGAAAATCTTCCTAAGTGAACAATGCAAAGAAATAGAGGGAAACAATAGAAAGGGAAAGACTAGAGATCTCTTTAAAAAAATTAGAGATACCAAGTTTTTCCAGTAGTCATGTATGGTTGTGAGAGTTGGACTATAAAGAAAGCTGAACACCTAAGAATTGATGCTTTTGAACTGTGGTGTTGGAGAAGACTCTTGAGAGTCCCTTGGACTGTAAGGAGATCCAACCAGTCCATCCTAAAGGAGATCAGTCCTGGGTGTTCATTGGAAGGACTGATGCTGAAGCTGAAACTCCAATACTTTGGCCACCTCATGCAAAGAGTTGACTCATTTGAAAAGACCCTGATGCTGGGAAAGATTGAGGGCAGGAGGAGAAGGGGACGACAGAGGATGAGATGGTTGGATGGCATCACCGACATAATGGACATGGGTTTGGGTAAGCTCCGGGAGTTGGTAATGGACAGGGAGGCCTGGTGTGCTGCGGTTCATGGGGTCACAGAGTCGGACACGACTGACTGAACTGAACTGAACTGAAGGGAACATTTCATGAAAAGATGGGCACAATAAAGGACAGAAATGGTGTGGACCTAACAGAAGCAGAAGATATTAAGAAGAGGTGGCAAGAATACACGGAAGTATACAAGAAATATCTTAATGATCCAGATAACCACAATGGTGTGATCACTCTCCTAAAGCCAGGCATCTTGGAGTGCAAAGTCAAGTGGGCCTTTGGAAGGATCGTTACAAACAAAGTGGAGGTGATGGAATTCAGGTGAGCTATTTCAAATCCTAAAAGATGATGTTCTGAAAGTGCTGCACTCAATATGCCAGCAAATATGGAGGCCTTGGTAGTGGCCACAGGACTGGAAACGGTCAGTGTTCATTCCAGTCCCAAAGAAGGGCAATGCCAAAGAATGTTAAAACTACTACACAATTGTACTTATTTCACATTCTAGCAAAGTAATGCTCAAAATTCTCCAAGCTAGGCTTCAACAGTATATGAGCCAAGAATTACCATATATTCAAGTTGGATTTAGAAGAGGCAAAGAAACCAGAGATCAAATTTCTAATGTCCTTTGGATCACAGGAAAGCAAGAGAATCCCGGAAAAACATCTACTTCATTGACTACACTAAAGCCTTTCCACAAGAGACTGTGGAAAGTTGTTCAAGACGTGGGAATACCAGATCACCTTACCTGTCTCCTTGGGTACCTGTATGCAGGTCAAAAAGCAACAGTTAGAACTGGACATGGAACAGTGGACTGATTCAAAATTGGGAAAGGAGTACATTATGTCTATATATTGTCACCCTGCTTATTTAACTTAATATGCAGAGTACATCATGAGAAATTCCAGGTCTGGATAAAGCATAAACTGGAATCAAACTGCTGGGAGAATATCAATAACCTCAAGATATTCAAATATCATATCACATATCACATCACCCTTATGGCTGAAAGCAAAGAGGAACTAAAGAGACTCTTGATGAAGATGAAAGAGGAGAGTGAAAATGCTGGCTTAAAATGTAAATGTTCCGATAACTAAGATCATGGCATTGGGTCCCATCACTTCATGGCAAATAGATGGGAGAATAGTGGAAATGGTGAGGACAGACTTTATTTCTTGGGTTCCGAAATCACTGCAAATGGTGACTCCAGCCATGAAATTAAAAGATGCCTGCTCCTTGAAAGAAAAGCAATGACAAACCTAGACAGTGTGTTAAAAAGTGGAGGCATTACTTTGCCTACAAAGGTCTGGATAGTCAAAACTATGGTTTTTTCAGTAGTCACATATGTATGTGAGAATTGGACCATGAAGAAGGCTGATCGCCAAAGAATTGATGCTTTGATCTGTGGTGTTGGAGAAGACTCTTGATAGTCCCATGGACTGCGAGGAAATGAAGCCAGTCAATCCTAAAGGAAATCAACCCTGAATATTCGTTGGAAGGGCTGATGCTGAAGCTGAAGCTGTAATACTTTGGCCACCTGATGCGAAGAGCTGACTCATTAGAAAAAACTTTGATGGTGGGAAAGATTGAAGGCAGCAGAAGGGTACGACAGAGGACGAGGTGGTTGGATGGCATCACCGACTCAGTGGACATGAGTTTTAGCAAGGTCCAGGGGATGGTGAAGTACAGGGATGCCTGGCATGCTGCAGTTCTGGGGTCACAAAGAATCAGACATGACTGAGTGACTGAATAACAATATTGAATTATCTCATCCTAAAATACTGATTATTCATCAGTTCAAATTTTCATTTATTCTTTTCAGTGCATTTCTCCATTTGTTGTTATATATATATCCTTATCCTTAGTATATTTTTTATTTTTTTCAATTATATGTTGAATCTTTCTTCCTTTGTATTTTCTGGCTTGCCTGGTATTAGTCTGCCCATTTTTTTTAAACTCTTGTCATTACAGATATAGCTCTTTTAAACTGGCTTATCTGGGAAAATAGTTACATGGAAATGTTGATTACTTTTTCCTGCTCAGTATTACAATATTTAAACTTTCTTGTATTCTTGAAATAGAATTTCAGGACTTTGATATAGATACCTTTCTTCTGTGTTTAAGTGCATTTAAGATGAAGATTGTCATGTTTAAAAAGTATCTTTGCATTTATGGTTTATTGAAAGGTGCTTTTTTGTTAATTTGCTTTTAAATTAGGAGTGGGTATCTAATTTTTATGAAATAACTGTTTTGATATCCTTTGAGATAAAATTATTTTTTTCTTTTTTAATGAGATGAATTGTTTGAACATATTTTCTAACTTCGGACCATTCTTAGATTCTTTAACTCCTATTTGATCATGGCATTTACTTTAATATACTACTGAATTAAATTTGTTATTATTTTATTTTGCATTTGTGTCTTTATATATATATTATCTTTAGTTTTCTTTTTATCTTTTAAGGGTTATAAGTTTATTTTTGAAACTTTGAAGTTTTATATAATTTCTTAACTCTCTAGAACAGTTAAGAATCAAAGAGTTAGGCATTTTGACATAATGGTTAAAAACATTTGCTGTGTAGTTAAATAGTCTTGAATTTCAATATCAGGTTTGTTACTCTTGCTGTGTGATCTTAGCTTCATTTTTATTTTTCATTTTAAAGACACGATTATTAGTATCATTCTCATAGAATTGTTGTGAGCACTAATAATAATTTGAATGCTTTTCATCTGCCAGCTCCTGTTGTATTACATCATGTATAATTAAATTTATTTAATAGCCAGAATTATAGTGTTATTTTTATTTAGTAAATGAAACTGAGGCAGAGTTTAAATAACCAAGACTATGAAATTCATGAGTAAATTTGATCCTAGACATTATAAGTAGACCCCATTTAAATGATTCAAAAGATGTAGTACAATAAGCATTGGATAAATTGTGTCAGCTACTGTTGTTGTTTTTGTTATTACCATATTTTATTGAATTTTAGAAGCCACTAATTATAAAGACATCATTAATATATGTATCACCAAGAAAGAAAAAAGTTACCTATGAGGCAGTGCTTAAATTGCGAAACTATCCCCCTTTACTGCCATCATTTTCATTCTATTCATGTCATTAAACTTAAGAAACATGTTCAACCTGGATTTTTAAAATAATTTGATAAAATAAAATATAATGATTATCTCTGCCTCGTCTAAGATAGTGACTTTCCATCTCAACTTTCAGATTTTATGGAAATATTTAAAATTTTTAATTACAGTTTACTATAAATTTAAAAAATATGCATGTTTTTCTTGACAGTTGTATTCTTTGCAACTATAAGAACAATTATTTAGATCTAACCATTACATTTGCCATTTAGTTTATGGCCTGAATTCCTTTTTTCAAAGATACCTGCCCTAATTCATTTATGGTTTGGCTTAATGATACTGAGTAATTTCTCCCCTAGAATTAGTAAGTAATATACTTTCTGTTATGTTGCATTTTGGAAAATGCCTTTCTTCTGTACCTGCCAAGGAAAGATAATTTGACTGAATTGAATTCTTTATTTAGAATTATTATGTTAGAATTATTTTTCAAAATTTCATCTTCACTTCATTATCTTCTAGCACTTAGTGAAAAGTTGTTAACAGTCTTAGCTTCCTTTTCTTCGTTGGCAGAATGTTGTTTAGCTCACTCCCGTTTGTTTACTTGTTCACATTCACTCCTTCCTCTGATCTGATCTTTGTGAAAAATTTATTTTCTGCATGAACTGAGACTCAGGAATTAGGATTTTTTTATGTATGAGTTTCTGTATGCTTCACTTTCTTCCTTCTCCAAAGGCTATTGGATGAGACGTTTGGATCTAGAAAATGAGCTGGGGAAATTTTTTTGTTAATGCTTCTACAGTCTTTGGTTTTTCCTTCTGAAAGTATATGCATGTTCTGTAGAATTAATTGTCCATGTGTCTTTTTGCTGTTTGCTGTTATATTTGTTTACCATCTTTTCCTAAGTATAGCAAATTCCTAGGCTGGTGTTGAGTTCGCAGATCTGGATTCAGCACTTTTGTTGTTCTGCTCACCACCTGCCTGTCTGTGAACAGTTCTCTTTATGTCTTTCTTGTTCTTGAACGGCTCTTCTTTTCATATCAGTCTGTTTTGTTTTAGCCATACAGTAACATTTTTTTTTTTTAAGTTGGAGTCTAATTACTTTACAATATTGTAATGTATTGTATGTACTTACAATACATTGACATGAACAGCCATGGAGTTACATGTATTCCCCATCCTGATCCCCCCTCCCACCTCCCTCTCCACCCGATTCCTCTGGGTCTTCTCAGTGCACCAGGCCCGAGCACTTGTCTCATGCATCCCACCTGGGCTGGTGATCTGTTTCACTATAGATAATACAAGCAACTCCTGAAGCTCAATTCTGGAAAAATAAATGACTCAATCAAAAAATGGGCCAAAGAACTAAACAGACATTTCTCCAAAGAAGACATACAGTAACATCTTAAATCTCACTGACAGTAGGAAATATCTTTTAAAATATTATGTCTTTACTGTTTTCTGAATTCTCTTTTGTTTTAGTGCTGGGCATTTGGTCTAAATGGCTTCTTTTGAGCTCCAGAGTTGTTTTATTATTTGGTAATTTTTCATTGATTTTTCATATTTTTTAAAATGCTCATTTCATAGTGATGTGTTTCTTTGCTCCGGCTGCCACAGCACAGTTCCACAGACTGGATGACTTAAACAAGAGCAATTAATTTTCCTACATTTCAGGAGAATGGCAGTTGAAGATCAAGATATTAGAGGTTTTGGTTTCTTTTGAGGCCTCTCTTCTTAATTCATAAGTGTCTGCCTTCTAGCTCCGCCCTCACGTAGTATTTTCTCTGTGTGTGCTGATCTCTGTGTGTGTCCATATTTCTTCTAATTACAAGCATATCAGTCATACTGGATTAAGGCGTAACCCAGTGACCTCATTTTAACTTAATCACCTCTTTAAAGATCCTTTCTACAAATGTCACATTCTGTGGTTCTGTGGGTTAGAGGTTTGACATATGACTTTGGAGGGCGTGCATATTTCAGCCTGCGTCATTTAGGGTGATTGTTTGGGTCTTTCATTCCCCCTTTTGGGTTTTCCTTTCATTGTACTACGTGACAGTGTGTCATGACACAGTGGCAGGCAGAGTACAAGTCACTGAGCCATTTTTAATTTTAAACATCTTGTTGATTTTTTCCTCATTTCTAGTCAATGGAAATATTTCAGTTGAAATTAAAGGAAGCTGAAAAAGCTGCATTTACAAAAGAAGATTATAGACGAGAACGGTGGAAGAAACCAACATACTCAGATAAAGCACATAGTAGTCAAGAAAGTGGAAAGTCAGACTTGGTAAAATATAATAAAAGTTCAAGAGGTAGATATAATACAACAGATATTGCCAACAATGACACTAAAGATAAGTTTAGTGGTGATGAAAAAGATGGTAGATCTGTGTTTTCAGAAACATGTAGAAGAGAACCCAGTCCAAGGAAAAATCAAGAATTTTCTTCTCATGTAAATTTAAGAGCTAAATTCTTAAGACCCTCTGATGATGATGAAGAAGTGTCATTTCATAGCAAGGACAGAAATTTTGAACCATCTAGTTCATCTTCAGCAGTAGTCCCTCAAGATTCTGTGTATTGTGGTTTTCGAAAACCCACAGAAAACAGTGAAGAAAGTTTATCATGGAATCGATTTGGGAGGGGAGACAGGAAACATTCAAATCAAAAACCACCAGAAACCAGTCACAGTGTTGACCATGGATACATTTCAGAAGACGTGAGAGAAAAATCACAGGAGGAAGGCTTGAGAGATGACTCTGTGACAAAAGAACATCTACAGGATACAAAGTCTTCGCTTGCCAGGTATTCTGTCATTTGTTTTCTAAACTGATAAATGAATACTAACGTCAGACGATTCAGGACACTGAGCTGTACTTTAGAGCATCAGTTACTGATTAGATATGTTATGATTTTGTTTCTTAAATTTGATGTAAGTGATGAGATATGCACCTTTGACAGTTCAGTAGTTTCATTTTATATATTGTATTTCATTTCAGTTTATTTAACGAAAAGCTGAAAGATGAATTCAGTAGTGAATATTTCCCAAAATTTGTTGCTTTTTTGAGATCTATAAAGCTAAATGACCTTAATAGTTCTTATAAATAGATATGCTACATGAAATATTTTGGTAGATTTTGTTCAATTCAGTTCAGTTGCTCAGTCATGTCTAACTCTTTGCGACCCCATGGACTATAGGATGCCAGGCTTCCCTGTCCCTCACCATCTCCCAGAGCTTACTCAAACTCATGTCCATTGAGTCAGTCATCCATCCAACCATCTCATCCTCTGTTGTCCCCTTCTCCTCCCCCTTTCAATCTTTCCCAGCATCAGGGTCTTTTCAAATGAGTCAGTTCTTGCCATCAGGTGGCCAAAGTATTGGAGTTTCAGCTTCAGCATCAGTACTTCCAGTGAATATTCAGGACTGATTTCCTTGAGGATTGACTAGTTTGATCTCCTTGCCGTCCAGTTCAGTTCAGTTCAGTTCAGTTAAGTTCAGTTCAGTCACTCATTCGTGTCCGACTCTTTGCAACCCGGTGAACTACAGCACACCAGGCCTCCCTGTCCATCACCAGCTCCTGAAGTCCACCCAAACTCATGTCCATCGAGCCTGTGACGTCATCCAGCCATCTCATCCTCTGTTGTCCCCTTCTCCTCCTGCCCTGAATCTTTCCCAGCATCAGAGTCTTTTCGAATGAGTCAGCTCTTCGCATCAGGTGGACAAAGTACTGGAGTTTCAGCTTCAGCATTAGTCCTTCCAGTGAACACCCAGGACTGATCTCCTTTAGGATGGACTGGTTGGATCTCTTTGCAGTCCAAGGGACTCTCAAGAGTCTTCTCCAACGCCACAGTTCAAAAGCATCAGTTCTTCAGCATTCAGCTTTCTTTATAGTCCAACTCTCACATCCATACATGACTACTAGAAAAACCATAGCCTTGACTAGATGACCCTTTGTTGGCAAAGTAATGTCTCTGCTTTTTAATATGCTATCTAGGTTGGTCATAACTTTCCTTCCAAGGAGTAAGCGTCTTTTAATTTCATGGCTGCAATCACCATCTGCAGAGATTTTGGAGCCCAGAAAAATAAAGTCTGACACTGTTTCCACTGTTTCCCCATCCATTTGCCATGAAGTGATGGGACCGGATGCCATGATCTTAGTTTTCTGAATGTTGAGCTTTAAGCCAACTTTTTCACTCCCCTCTTTCACTTTCATCAAGAGGCTCTTTAGTTTTTCTTCACTTTCTGCCATAAGGGTGTTGTCCTCTGCATATCTGAGGTTATTGATATTTCTCCTGGCAATCTTGATTCCAGCTTGTACTTCCTCCAACCCAGCATTCTCTTGCAGTCCAAGAGACTCTCAAAAGTCTTCTCCAACACCATAGTTCAAAAGCATCAATTTTTCAGAGCTCAGCTTTCTTTATAGTCCAACTCTCACATCCATACATGTCTACTGGAAAAACCATAGCTTTGACTAGGTGGACCTTTGTTGGCAAAGTAATGTCTCTGCTTTTTAATATGCTGTCTAGGTTGGTCAGATTTTGTTAGTACTGCCATATTGCTTTCAAAGGAAATTTGTCCATATTTAAGTACACAATCATAACTATCCATATTGCATACCTACTGGAGATCTGAGAGACTGAAAGAAAATATGCTGCCATAGCCCAAATATGAAGTGAAAAATATATGTGAAAGATCTTGCAGAGGGAAACATGAATTTTGGTGGTTGTTTTGCAGAGAAGGAAATCCATTTTGATAGTTGACAGGTTTTAAAGCTAGAGTTTTGAAAGCAAAATATAGTTAAGATAGTGATTGTACATATAATGATTAGAAAAATCAGTAGCACTAACTGCTTTTATTATTCTTGTCCCTTTAGCAGTTGTATATAGGGTTGAGTTATTCAGTCAGGAAACCCAGGTTGAGTGGGTCAAACCTAGGAAACTTGATTTAGCCATAGGGTTGACACTGTTTGAAATAGCCATAAGTAGAAAATGTGTAGCCAAAGGATAATAACTACCCTGTACTTGAATGAATGATCATTAAAATATGTCTTAAAGTACCACCAAATGAATGGCACACTAAAGGAAGAGATTTTAGGAAGTAATAGAATTCTCTGGTGACAGTCATAGGTGTAAGCTTTGTTGTCTGGGGTCCTGAGTCTGGTAAATCACTTTTGTTAGTGACTTCATCTGAAGCTGTGGGTTATACAGCCTGGTGTGTAGCTTTTAGTAAAAGGGAGGGAGGGAGGCTGGCAAAATCTAGACTGAATGATGGGAGGCCCAGTCAGATGGGTTCTGGTTCAGATCAGGGCTTTGTTCCTAAGAAATGAAAGGAGAAATTCGTTTGTATTGACTGGATAAACACGGCAGGGTTTAGAGAATGTCTGAGGCTGTCTACATGTATAATTGTCCAAGTTTCATTCCAGGTACTCTAGAAGGTAGACTATCTCCAGTACCAATTGCTAGAAACATGTAGAAGTGGAATAAAACTCTTATTTCCTGATATCATTAGGATTGGCTTAACAGTTGGGTAATCTGTAGGTATTTACTTCTGTGACTGCTGCTAAGAAGAGCTTGTAAGCAGTCTTATATTGTTAGTATTCCTTTTGGTTCTGTAATTGCTTCATGTTGGTATGTTGTTTGGTAAGCTTCTGATAGATACTCTATAATACAGGCACTCACTTTTTAGCTTTTGCTTATGTTTTGGTCTGAAGACAGTATTCTTTGTTAGCTGTGTTAATTTTGATGTTACAGATATTTTGAAGCTTTCTATTAATTTTATAGTTGACTGGAGAGGGAAATTATCCATATATTTGTGAAACAAAAAAAAGAATTCCTGAGCATGTAGAGTGGTGTAAGGTAAGAAATCAAGAATAGGACCTTGAAGAATGCCTGTTTTCAGTGATTGGAAGGATTCAGAGAAGGATTATTAGAAGTTGTTAATTTGTCTGAACATTATCTTGGGTTTATGTTGAATTTTTTATAAAATGCCAGAATTCTAGGGAGCTTTAAAACCTGTGAATTTTAGACCTAAAAAAAAAAATAATAGAACTGATTTTAGAACTAGAAGAAATCATAGACTGACTCAGGAATTTTCCAGATGCAGAAACGAGGCAACTGAAGTTGTGGCTTGCACAATGTTATATAACTAGGGTTGCCAGATTTAGCAAATAAAAATATTTGGACATGCTTAAGCTAAAAAAGTTTTTGTAACCTGAAATTAAAATTTAACTGGGTATCTTGTGTTTTATCTGGCAACTGTATGTAACACTTGTCCGTTTTCCGTGTCTGTGACCTTCATACAGGAGATAACATGTAGTTGCAGTCATCTCTTGTTATCCACCAGGAGGCTGGTTCCAGGGCACTACTAGGTACCCAAATCAAGTACTTTATATAAAGAGGCATAGTATTTTTACATACTACCTACATATGTTCTCCCATATACTTTAAATCATCTATAGATTGCTTTTAATAACCAGTACAATGTAAATACTGTGTAAATAGTTGTAAATACAGTGTAAATGCTGTGTAAATAGTTGCTAACTCTCTGCAGATTAGGTTTTGGTTTTTTAAGCTTTCTGAAAATTCCTAAGTATTTTCAGTTCATGGTTGGTTGAATATGAATCCCATGGATACCAAAGGACTGACTGCTGTTTTGTATAAGGGACTTGAGCACCTGCAGACGTTGGGTCTTCAGAAGGCCCAGGGATTCACCAGCAGGTGCCTGTAGTGATCTGAATATTGTTTCTTTCCAGTCAGTTTGGTTCAGTCGCTCAGTTGTGTCTGACTCTTTGCGACCCCATGAACCGCAGCACACCAGGCCTCCCTGTCCATCACCAGCTCCTGGAGTCCACCCAAACCCATGTCCATCGAGTCTATGACGCCATCCAACCATCTCATCCTCTGTCGTCCCCTTCTCCTCCTGCCCTCAATCTTTTCCCAGCATCAGGGTCTTTTTAGATGAGTCAGCTCTTTGCATCAGGTGGCCAAAGTATTGGAGTTTCAGCTTCAGCATCAGTCCCTCCAATGAACACCCAGGACTGATCTCCTTTAGGATGGACTGGTTGGATCTCCTTGCAGTCCAAGGGACTCTCAAGAGTCTTCTCCAACACCACAGTTCAAAAGCATCAATTCTTTGGCCCTCAGCTGAAGATTCTTTCCAATCAATGTATCTTAAAGATCTTTCCTCACCAGCTCATATGTATGTGCTTTTTTTTCATTTTAAAGTCTCTTTAGTATTCTGTTGTAAACTTTAGAGATAAGCTAGTATTTCTCATCAGTTTAGTTTTGTTGGGCTTTAGGTAGTTTCTACTGTGTTGCTCTAAGTAATACTGCAGTGAATAGTTTTGTACATGTATTTTTGCATACATGTTAAATATAGCTGTAAAATAAATTCCAATGATTGGAATTGTATTTCTATATTTCATTGTACTAATCAGTTTACACTCTTACTAGTCTTATATGAGAATGACTTTTCTCTTCCTTGCCTGTAGTATTATTGAGGTTTTTAATCTTTGCCATAGGTAGATTTAAGGAATAGAAACTTTCTTTGATCTGCATGTAAGCATGAGTGAAGTTTGGCCTATTTTTATAAATGTTATTTAATTTTAATTTTATTTTATTAACTAGTCATATATTTTGCCTACTTTTTGAGAGTGTTTTATGAGCATTTTTATAGTTGTTATGTGATATACTTAATTTTTTCTCCTTTTTAGATTTCCTTTCTTTTCTCTTTTCATCTATTCTTTCATTCTTTTTTTTTAAAAAAATATATTTATTTAATTTATTTATTTGACTGTGCCAGGTTTTAGTGTGGCATGTGGGATATAGTTCCCTCACCAGGGATTGAACCCCAGCCCCCTGAGTTGGGAGTGCAGAGTCTTAGCCCCTGGACCACCAGGGAAGTCCCTTCATTCATTCTTATGGTGATCATATTTATAGTTCTTTTCCTTTGTCAATTTTAGGCCCTGAAGTAGCTGGAAAACATCCTCTAACAGTGGCCCATGTGATTAATAATTTTAAGATGTTTATTCTTAGAAATAAAATGTGCTTGTATATAGTTCTGTTTTATTGGAAAATATATTAGCTAATATATTTTCAAAAGTTTGAAACCTAGAGTAGTACATAGTATGAGCAAAACTAACGTGATGTCCTTAATTTTGATTTTATCTATGTTAATATCTGAATTTAACTCATTTTATAGAATAGAAAATATTACATGAGGTTACAACAGTTAAAAACCTTGGCAGAGTTTTCTTTGATAGCCTAGGAGGACAAGAGAAGGATACTAAGTTCTGAAGTGTTTGAGTATAGTTATGAGATCTTTAGGGGAGAAGATTTGAGACTAAGTGGTAAGAAAAGAACTAAAGGGACTGGATTTATGAACACTGTCAGCAGGCAAAGAATAATTGCAATATACTCAAGGTTTTTGAAATGTCTTTGGATTGGAGCTTTTTAAATTACATTCTCCCCAAAAGTTTGAGCCAGAGTTTGTTGTGGGTGTGTGTCTGTGTATGGATGTGTGTTGTAAAAAGAGTACATTTAAATGGGAAAATAGGATTTCAGAAAATAATTTTGAAGAGGGCTTTTGAAATACAGCAGTAACCCTGGAAAATGAGAAATGCTTATACTTTTTTCTTTTTATAGGATAGTTGCAAATGCCATGGTGATGTTTTTTTCAGAGCATATGCTTGCCATTATAAATGCTTCGAGTCTTCCATTATAAATGGAAGAGTGTGTCCCTGCTGTTTGTTGCAAAGCATTGTGTGTACTGTGGTATCAACGATAATGTATTCTTCAGTCATTGATGCCCAACAACTTTCATTGTAATGTCTTTATTTGATACCTATTACTATCCTATTGTGTGTTGAATTATCTGTTAATATTGAAAATGCCAGAGATACTCAGAATTCTTGTGTATCATCATATTTATTCTGATCTACATTTCAGTACTAATAAACAATTCTGTTAGAAACTATACCCACTCCACAACTCCGTCAAAACAACAAAAAAAGCAATGTTTGGAGTACAAACTTTACAACTATGAATGCTGCCTCTTTTAAAGGTCTCTGAGATTTCAGTTATCTTCTTGAAACTTCTGTTTGGTTGGAGTCCACATACCTTCTTGGGTGCTGTCTCTTGATTGATTCTTTGTATACTGAAAAGTGAAGAGAAAATGAAAGTTTCTCAAAAACAGAAGAGTCTGATAAAAATGACAAAGATGTGCCTTTGGGTAGGCAATAATAGAGATCTTTGGCAACTTAATCAAGAATATTATCATTGTAGAAGAGGATTTATAAGCCAGATTTCATGGGTAAATTATGACTGTGGATTATGATATAATAGAGATAGAAAGTATATGTGGGAGACATGGGTTAAATGCCTCCCTCATTCCCATATTTCCTAGGATACTTGAATATGTTTATATATTAGTGGGAAAGACAGTATCAAATTTGAAAGGAGCTAAAAATAAAGAATGATGATAGACGGGAAAATTCAGCAGGAATTCAGTTAGTGTATGTGTATGTATGATACAGGTAGGATTATCCTGAGTTCAAATGTTAAAGAAGAGGCAAGTGTGGCTGTGGATGTGGGTGATGGGAGGCAACTGTAGGAATTGCTTTTGGGGGAGGGAGTATAGTAGTTGTGGGTCCCGGGCTTGCCCTCAGGGCATGTGGAATCTTTCTGGACCAGGGATCAAACCCGTGTCCCTTGCATTGGCTGGTGATTTCCTAACTACTGAACCACTGAAGAAGTCTCCAGTTCTTCTAAAGTCTAGTCTGTCTGATACCTGTTTTGCTGCTACTTTTGATTTCCATGCCTTTAGTTTTAGTCTGTATGTGTCTCTGGGTCTGAAGTGGGTCTCCTGAAGATAGGATATATACAGTTCTGGTTTTTCTATCCAGCCAGCCAGTCTGTGTCTTTTGGCTAGAGCATTTAATCCATTTACATTTCAGGTAATTTTTGATATGTATTTTAGTATTAGAATTTTCTTTATTGTTTTGGGTTTATTTTGTAGGTCTTCTTCTCCTGTGTTTCACACCTAGAGAAGTTCCTTTTGCATTTGTTATAAAGCTGATTTTGTGATGCTGTTATTCTCTTAGCTTCTGCTTATCTGTAAAGCTTTTGATTTCTCTATCCAATCTGAATGAGATTCTTTCATGTAGATTAAACTTGGATGTAGGTTTTTCCTCTTTATTACCTTGAATGTATCCTGTCATTCCCTTTTGGCCTACAGAGTTTCTGCTGAAAAAATCTGCTTATAACTTAATGGGGATTACTTTTGAAATTTTTTGTTTTGTTTTCCTTGCTGTTTTAGTATGTTTTCCTTGAATTTAATTTTTGTTAGTTTGATACATGTCATGGTGTGTTTCTCCTTGAGTTTTTCCTTTATGGGCCTCTACCCTTCTTGCACTTGAATGTCTGTTTGCTTTTTCATGTTAAGGAAGTTTCTGACTATGATCTGTTCAGATACTTTCTCAGACGCTTTCTCCTTCTCTTCTTTTTCTGGGACTCCTGTATTTCAAATGTTGATGCATTTAATGTTGTTTTAGAGGTCTGAAAGTGTCCTTATTTCATTTAATTCTTTTTTTCTTTATTCTGCCCCTTGACAGTGATTTACAGCACCATTCTATTTTCCAGCTCACTTATTCACTTTCTGTCACAGTCATTTCTGTCACAGTTATTGGTTCCTTCTAGTATATTTTTTCATTTCAGTTTTTGTGCTTCCCATCTATTTTGTTGTTGTTGTTGTTCTTTAGTTTCTAGGTCTTTGTTAAACATTTGTATTTTCTCAGTCCGTGTATCCATTCTGTTTCCAAGAGCTTTTGCATCATCTTTACTATTATTATGCTGAATTATTTTCCCAGTAGGTTGCCTGTTTCATCTTCATTTATCTGGTCTTGTTGTTTTTTACCTGTCTCTTTGTCAGTAACTTTTTTGTCGCGTGATTTTTTTTTTTTCCCTTGATGTGTGGCACTGTGTACCTGTCTCACTGGTTGTCTGTCCTGAGATATCCAGCACTGGAGTTTGCAGGCAGTGGGTTAGAGCTGGAACTTGGTGCCAAGATGAGGCTCTCTAGAGACCTCACACTTACTGACATTCCCCGGGGACATGAAGTTCTCTCAGTCCATTGGCTTGAACTCAGTGCTCCCGCCAGAGGAGCTCAGGCCTGACACCTGGCTTGGTTAGGCAGGGGTTGCCCCCGCCCCTCAGACGTCTGACTAGCCCTGCCAGTGCCTTGGAGGTGCCCTGGTTGTGAGGGTGTGCAACTCTTTGTCCTCCTGCCGTAGTATAAGCCAGAAATTCTTTCTTAATGACTATTTATGTCGGTATTTTTTAACATATGATTCCCAGAAATTCACAAAGACTGTTGTGACAATTTTGTTTACACATAACTCATTAAATTGAAATGTCCTTCATTGTTTTGACTTGCCCTTGGACTTCAGCCTGCCAGGCTCCTCTGTCCATGGAATTTTTCAGGCGATAATACTGGAGTGGGTTCCATTTCCTCTTCCAGAGGATCTTCCCGACCCAGGAGTAGAACCAACATCTCCTATGTCTCTTGCATTGGAGGCAGATTCTTTACCACTGAGCCATTGGGGAAGTCCTTTTACTTCTATAAACTTATTTTATTTTTACCAAAAAAATATTAACGAACCTTTGAAATAAAATTACATTAAAATTATTCTGTGTGCACATGTTTTCTATAAGTCATCTTTAGAAATTGAAAAAGAAATAGATTGTTTCTTTTACTCATTCAAATTTGAAAGAAAATTGTCTAGTCTCACGTGACAAAGAATGAAGTAACAAGGGAAGGTTGTTTTTGTATCAGAGATATTTCTTTGAAACTTAAATCAGGTGCCTTTGACAAAGTCCATCTCCTATTCATCTCTTGTTTATTGAAATTTTTCTCGACATTATTGTGTTGCCCGAAATTCAAGTAAATTACATTTACAGTACAATATAAATGATGTATAGCTCTGAATTTAAGTTGAGAAAGGTTACTGAAAAAATATTTTCCATCCAAAATAGTATACCTAATGATCCAGGCAATATCTCAACCAATAAAAGCATATAGGAACTAATAATGTTCTCCTAAGCTTAGATGACTACAATATTCTCACAGCATTGATTAAAAAATGTGAACTGAAAGAACTTTAGGAAAGGGGACAAAAATGAGTTTTTTCTGATTGTGCTTTACCAGAAGTATTTTATATTTCTTAGTCTAAGCACAATAACATTGCCTTTCCTTTCACCAATATGAGTAGAATTGATTTTTTTGGAATTTCTGCAGAGATTAATGTCCGAAAAAAAACCTCAAATGCTATCTACTAACAGATTTCTTTCTTTCCTTTTTTCCCAAAGGAGTTCAGTATTTAAATATAATTTTCACATATGGTGGTTAAAGTTTTGATTTAACAAAACTTTCTGTTTATTTTGCTATTTCTTGCTCAGAATGTTTGTTGAAAACTCAGGTTAATTTCAGTAGAGTATGATAAAATATACATATGGAGGAAAACTAGTAATACTATAGGTGTATTATTAATATTTGGAAGTATGACAGATTTTTTTCCTGCTTTAAATATTATATCACTCCCCTTTGAGGATTTTTAAGTACAACAATTTATTGAAGTATACTTGACATAAAACCAACTGTATGTGTATATAAAGTGTACAATTTGGTAAATTTTGTAGTGTGTATATTCTAACAAATCCATCACCCTGAAAAGTTTCTTTCTGTTCTTTCATAGTTATCTCTCTTGCCTCTCCACAAACATTGGCAACCCACCTACACAACTATTGCTGGATGTCTCAGTTTTATTCATGTTGCTGTATATAAGAAGAATTCTTACCTTTTTGTTGATGGATAATATACCATTGGTAGATATATTGTACCACGGTTTGTTTTTCCATGTACCTGCTGGTGGATGTTTAGAATCTTTTCACATTTTGGCTGCAAAAAATTAAGCCTCTTTGAACATTCATGTACAAGTCTTAATATGAGCATACACTTTCTTTTCTCTTGAGGAAATGGCTAGGGAAGAGTGGCTAGATGATATGGTAACTATATGTTTAAATTTTGAGAAACTGCCAAGCTATTTTACTAAGTATTTGTGTCATTTCACATTACCACCTGCATTGTATTAGACTTGCAATTCCTCTGCATTCTTACTGGAATTTGGTGTATAGTCAGTCTTTTAAGTGTTCACTGTTACAGTGTATGTGTAGCAGTATCTCCTTATGGTTCTGTGTTCCTCTAATGACATCGAATGCTTACTTGCCATCCAGATACCTTTTTTCAAAGTATTAAGCATGTGTGATAATTTTGCTTCTGTCATTTCTTTACATTACAAGCTTATATGGTAATTTGTATCTTTTTTTCCCCTGATCAGTTGGGTTAGAAATTTATCAGTTTTACTCTCTTTAAAAGTGTTTGCTTTCATTGAATTTGTTTACTGTTTTTGTTTTTCACTTATTTCCACTTTGATTTTTATTACTGTGCTTACTTTGAATTTAATTTGCTCTTTTTCTGGTTTCTTAAGTTGTAAACTGATATCATTGATTTGAAACTTTCTTTTCTAGTGTCAATATTTAGTGTTATAAATTTCCCTGTAAGTAATACTTTAGCAGCCTCCCACAAATTCTGATATGTTGCTAATGATTTCTAATTTAATTTTACTGTGGTCAGAGAACTTTGTATGACTTGAATCCCTTTATGTTTATTGAGACTTGTTTTATGGCTCAGAATATGGTCTGTTTTGGAAAGTGTTTTGTATGCACTTGGAAAGAATGTTCTGTTGTTGGGTGGAATGTTCTCTGAATGTCAGTTAGGTCCTGCTAGTTGCTGGTGTTACTCAGTTCTTCCATATCCTTGCTGATTTTCTCTTTTCTTAGTCTGTCAAGTATTGAGAGTGGGGTCTTGAAATCAGCAGCTGTAATTGTAGATTTGTCTGTTTCTCTGGAATTCTGTCAGTTTTTGCTTTATGTATTTTGTTGCTCTATTATTTGATGCATAAGTATTGGATTGGCCAAAAGGTTTGTTTACATTTGTTTGGAAAGTCCTGAACATACCTTTTGACCAACCCAGTATTTATGGTGTCTTCTGTACTTTTTCTTTGTTTTGTTTATTTCACAGGTCTTCTGTGCTCCTGATGGATTGATTTCTTTTTCATATGAAATGACTTTCTTTGTCCCTTGGGATGTTTTTTGCTCTGCATTCTAATGTGATGTTAAGTAAGCCTCGTTAACTTTCTTTTCACTAATTTTCAAACATGTTACATCTTTTTCTCTGATTTTACATTTAGCATCTTTATGTCTTTGTAGTTCATTTCTTGTTGGGCTTCCCTCGTAGCTCAGCTAGTAAAGAATCTGCCTGCAGTGCAGGAGACCCTGATTCAATTCCTGGGTTGGGAAGATCCCCTGGAGAAGGGATAGACTACCCACTCCAGTATTCTCGGGCTTCCCTGGTGACACAGCTGGTAAAGAATCTGCCGGCAATGCAGGAGACCTGGGTTTAATCCCTGGGTTGGGAAGATGCCCTGGAGAAGGGAACCGCTACCCCCTCCAGTATTCTGTCCTGGAGATTTCCATGGACTGTTCATTTCTTGTAGTTGAATTTTGCTTTTGTATCCATTTGATGATTTCTGCCTATTAATTCAGGTGTTTAGACTATTTATATATATTGCGATATAATTAAATTTGAATCTGTAATTTTCCTGTTTCTTTTCTCTTCATCTTATCTATTTTTTGCTCTCTTTTTCTTCATCTGACTTCTTTTGGATTGAGTATTTTTATGATTCCATTTCATTTCTTTAGTTGTGTACTTTCTGTATTTTCAGTGGTTTCTTTGGCTTTGACAGCACACATATTTTTAAAAAATATTTAATTAATTAATTTGGCTGTGTCCAATTTCTATTGCAGGAAATGGAATCTTCCATTGCTGTACGGAGGCTCCAGATTCATAGTTCAGTAGTTGCAGTGCATTGCCCCACAGCATCTGGGATCTTAGTTTCCTGAGCAGGGATTGAATCCACATCCCTTGCATTGCAAGGTGTATTCTTAACCACTGGACCACCAGGGAAGTCCCAGCAGCATACATCTTTAGTTTATCTACCTTCAAGTGATATTATGCTACCCCTGTAAGAACTTTATAGTAGTTTATTTACATTTCTCCCCATCCTGTCCTGTTAGAGTTTTCATACAGTTTACTTATACTTGTTATAAACTCTTGTTATTATTTTTCTTTAATTAGTTATCTTGAAAAAAATAGTTATCTTAAAAAAGAGACTTGAGTAATAAGAAACAAGTGAATATTTACCCTTGTAGTCATCATTTCTGTTCTTCCTTCATTTGAGTTGATCCATATTTCAGTCTGGTATAATTTTTCTTCCATTTGGAGGCTTTTCTTTAACATTCTTTCAGCTTTTTATGTCTCTTCATTTCACCTTTTTTAAATTTTTTAAATTTACTTTAATTGGAGCATAATTACAATATTGTGGTTTTTGCCATACATCAATATGAGTCAGCCATAGATACACATGTGTCCCCCCATCCTGAACCCTCCTCCCACCTCCCTCCCCACCCGATCCCTCCAGGTTGTCCCAGAACACCATCTTTGGGTGCCCTGCTTCATACATCAAACTCTCACTGGTTGTCTCTTTTACATATGGTAATATATATGTTTCAGTGCTGTTCTCTCAAATCATCCCACCATCTCTTTCTCCCACTGAGTCCAAAAGTCTGTTCTTTACGTCTGTGTCTCCTTTGCTGTCCTGTATGTAGGGTCGTTGGTACCATCTTTCTAGATTCCATATACATGCTTTAATATATGGTATTTGTCTTTCTCTTTCTGACTTACTTCACTCTAAACAGGCTCTGGATTCATCCACCTCATTAGAACTAACTCAAATGCATTCCTTTTTATAGCTGAGTAGTATTCCATTGTGTATATGGACGACAACTTCCTTATCCATTCATCTGCCGATGCACATCTAGGTTGCTTCCATGTCCTAACTATTGTAAATAGTGCTACAGTGAACATTGGGGTACATGCGTCTTTTTAAATTCTGATTTCCTCGGAGTATATGCCCAAGAGTGAGATTGCTGGGTTGTATGGTATTTTTATTTCTAGTTTTTTGAGGAATCTCCATACTCTTTTTCCATAGTGGTTGTGTAAGTTTGCATCAACAGTGTAAGATGGTTCCCTTTTTGCCACACCCTCTCCAGCATTTATTGTTTGTAGAATTTTTGATGATGACCATTTTGATGATGACCATGTGAGATGATGCCTCATTGTGATTTTGATTTGCATTTCTCTAATAATAAGTGATGTTGAGCATCTGTTCTTGTGTTTATTAGCCATCTGTATGTCTTTGGAGAAATGTCTGTTTAGGTCTTTTGCTCACCTTTTGATTAAGTTGTTCATTTTTCTTGTATTGAGCTTCATGAACTGTTTGTATATTTTGGAGATTAATCCTTTGTCAGTTGTTTTGTTTGCTATTGTTTTCTCCCATTCTGAGGGCTGTCTTTTCACCTTGTTTATCATTTCCTTAGTTGTGCAAATGCTTTTAAGTTTAATTAGATCCCATTTGTTTATTTTTATTTTTATTTCCATTACTCTGAAGTGAAAAGGATACTTTGACTTGAGATAGAATTCTAGGCTGACAATTTGAAGTACTTTCAAGATATTGCTACTCTTTTCTTGCTTATGTTGTTTCTGATGAGAAATCTGCTGTTTCCTTTTTTCTCGGTGCATAAATGTCTTTTTTCCCCCTCCTGTGGCAGCTATAAATTGTTCTCTTTCTCAGTAGTTTTGAACAGTTTGATTATGATGTGCCTTGATGTGGTTTTCTTGTTTTGTTTTTGTACTAGGAATTCTGTAAGCTCCTTGGATTTTTAGTTTTCACTAAATTTAGTAAACTTTGACCTTTGTTTCTTCTGTCTCCCATTTATTTCAGGGACTCCAATAATATGAATAGTAGGCTATTTGTGGTTGACCTATACGTCTCCATTGTTCTTTTCTGTTCTGAACTTCTTTTTTTCTGTGTGTTTCATTTTGTGTAGAAGTTAGGCATTGGAAACTAACGTTTCAATTTAATTTTTTTCTTTTGCAGTCTAATCTCCGTTAATCCTATTCAGTGTAGTTTTTATTTTGACCATTGTAATTTTCACTTGTAGAACTTAAATTCTAATCTCTTTTATGTCTTAGTTGTCTCTTACTTTTCAACCATGTGGAATAAATTTATATTACCTTTCAATGTCCTTGTCTTCTGTTTGTTAAATCTCTGTCAGTATTTTGATTGATAGCTTTTTCTCCTAATTAAGGGTTTTACTTTTTTTCTAGTTTGCAGGTCTGACAATCTTTAATTGGATACTAGATATTGAGAATTTTATTTTGTTCCATGGTAGATATTTTTGCATTCATGTAAGTGTCCTTGAGTTTTCTTTTGGGAGACAGTTAACTGAATTGGAAACTGGTCCTTTTGATTCCTGTTGATATATGGCAGAAGCCAACACAATATTATAAAGCAGTTATCCTCCAATAAAAAATAAATAAATTTAAATTTAAAAAGGAGTTTTACTTTTTCAGTGCTAGATATATTTATATTCCTGGAAGTATTCTTGAATTTTGTTTTGGGACATGGTTAACTTAATTTAAAGCTGGTCCTTTGGACTCCTGCCCTTAATGTTTGTTGGGTGGGCCCAGAGCAGCATTTAATCTAGGGTTTATTTCCCATTCATGAAAAAGGACCTTTAATACTCTACCCACTGCTTTCATAATTATGAAGTTTCCTAGTCTGGCTGTTGGGACCTATTCCTATTACCAGGAATGCTGAATGCTGTTCCTCTAATTCTCCCGACTACAGGTAGTTTCTGGTTATTACTCAAGGAGAACTCTCTACACTTCTCTGGAATTCTTTCACTGTGCAGCTCCTCCTCTCCTGCTGCCTTGGACTCTTAGCTATTTCTCTTTCATTAAGGAGTCCTTCATGCTCTGTGTAGGTTCACCCTCCTTGTATTGTAGTCTCGAATCTTTCTTATGGCAGTAAGGCAAAGTTTCTTAGGAGAACTTTGTATATGCCAGGAATCTGACCTTGGCTGGAAATTTATCTTTTCTTTTTTGAGGCTTGCACACTATAGGTTTGATACATCACCTTAGCTGTAAATTAGGTTTTTGTTGTCTAATTGTGGGTTGTCTTTGCAAAAGAGCACGTGGTCACTATTTTTATTCTTCAAATGTAGATAAATGTAATTTTCTGGTTATAGTTTCTTAGCTTATCCGTAAGTTATCCATTGAATGAGAAGAATTTCTGTAGCTGTGTAGAATTATGACCTGATTATAGTGTTAATTTTTGTTTCTTTTTTTAGAATGAGTATGGGAATATTAGGGACTTCCCTGATAGCTCAGTTGGTAAAGAATCTGCCTGCAATGTGGGAGACCTGGGTTCGTCCCTGGGTTGGGACGATCCCCTAGAGAATGGAAAGGCTACCCACTCCAGTATTCTGGCCTGGAGAATTCCATGGACTGTATAGTCCATGGGGTCCCAAAGATTTGGACATGACTGAGTGACTTTCACTTCACTTCACAGGAATATTAAGTTATGATGAATATTACTTTTATTATTTTTCTCACTGCTACTGGGTCTTTGGTCAGGTATTGTAACTGCCATAGGCCATGATGGCATTGTAACATAGTATCTTTAAGTAGTGATTTTTAGGGGAGCATTGAAGCTTTTATATTTATTATTTCTGTTTGTGCTGATTGCTTTGTGAAGGTCATTTGAAATAACATTTGAATCTTGGTGTTGTTATTTACAACAGCTTACTTGTTAATATGTACTTATATTTCATATGCTCTTTGTGTGTCCTTTTCAAACAGAAGTAGTCCAGGGGATGAGTCTATCCACGTCTTGAGTGTTGATGAGAAGAACAAGTTAGGAGCCAAAATTATCAAGGCAGAGATGATGGGCAATATGGTAAGGCTTATGAAGAATAATTACTAAATATTTAACTTCTTACAAGTAAATTTTGGTAGTTCCTAAGCTATGGGGATGTAGCATCTTTTGACAATACTGTTGCTTATTTATTCTTTGAAGAGATTCCTGAGCACTCCTAAGAACAGTATGTCTACTTCTAAGTAAATTATGTAATTTGTCAAATTTTTGGAATTTATGATTTTAGGGAACTAAATGCTTTTAAATTTTAAATTTAGGGAACTAAATGCTTTTAAATTTTAATGAAATTCATATTTCATTAATAATGTGTTACTTTCTTAAATTCCGTTACTTAGGAACTTTAAAATTGAACTACTAAAAAGAATGGTTAATTAATTTTTTCAAAATTTTAGGCAACTTATTTGTGCCTGACTGTGTTAGATGCTTTGTGTAGCTCACTTAATTCCCATGATAATGTTGTGATTTGAGACTTAACCTGAGAATTGAATAGAAATGAAATTATTTGGTAAGAGTGGCATCTATCTATTATTGTCACATTCCTCTTATACAAATACATGTCACGCTGCACATGGCAGAATGGCAAAGTCAGACAGCTGTCTATGTCTTGAAAAAATTGATTCTCTTGTGGTCATGTGTATGTACACATCTCAAATCCAAATATAAGTCATCTTAAGTAGTCTTCTGTTTTGGTGCACTATCTGTGTGACACTCTGTAGTAGAACAAAAAGTGAACGAACTTGATACTTCTGATTTTATCAGTTTGTATCTCTAATAAAAATCATATCTTGCATATGCTGCACTCTCTCTCTTTGAATCTAATCTTTGATGACACTGAACTCAAGCTCAACCCAGAAATTAGTGAGACAGACCACCACCAACAGCAAGAAAATAACATTTATGTTTAGAAAGCACAAATAAATTGGTTAAAACTGTGAAAGAAAGGTAACCATGTTAGGAGATTAACATATGTTAAAAGAAGTGTTCTGTGTTCATGGACCACAGCAGTGGAGAAAACTGTCTTTGCTTGTCGTAGTATTCTATTTATTTAATTTATTACATTGTGATTTATTGTTTTATATGTTAGTATTTATAAATTTTTATAGATTTCCTAGAATAAAAAGAAATGCATTCAGTTTTTATCTAAGTTACTTATCAACAGTAAATAAGGTATTATTTTAAATACTACGATGGCTTTCTTTTTGTTAATAACTGAAATTCTGAGCATTGGAAGTTTATAGTATCTAAGAAATTATAAAAATTCCTTTCTTAAGGGTATGTGTTTCTTTTATCTCTCTATCCCTTCTCTAAAATATATGTCCTTGTAATTATTTACTATCAAAATATAAACAATTTCCATATGTATTTGAGAATTTTGTAACCCAGATGAATTCATTAAAAAGTAATGCATTAGACTGTGAGCTGGTAAGTGAATGTAGTTTTTAGCTACTTGAATGTTTAGGGCTTCCAAGGTGTCTCAGTGGTAAAGAATCCACCTGCTAATGCAAGAGATGCAGCTTTGTTCCCTGGTCTGGGATGATCCCCTGAAGAAGAAAATGGTAACCACTCTAGTATTCTTGCCTGGAGAACCCCATGGACAGAGAGCCTGCCGGGCTACAGTCCAGGGGGTCACAAAGAGTTGGGCATGACTCAGTGACTGAACATCATCATCATCATATGAATTTGAAATATTCTACAAATGAATTAAATGATATATCTGTTTTTTAAACACCTGTTTTTCTTATCTTTTCTATTTGAAGGAATTAGCTGAACAACTTAAAGCCCAACTTGATAAGGCAAATAAATTCCAAGACACCATAACACAGATGTCATCAAAAAAATCTAGGGTAGAGGTAAGTAATAACAGTTTGATTATAGGTAGCCAGTTACCTTGTGTAATACTTCTGCTTTGTAGTGGTACTATTTAATGTTAAATGTGTCTATATCTCTTATTGATGTGTTTGTATATATTTATGCTTGTTTGCTTGTTTTTAATATTTATTTTCATATGTATTCTCTTATCTTATACCATTGTGTCCTGATGGACAAAGGCCTAGGTCTTAGGGTCAAGGGGGCCTGGTTTTATTCTGGGCTCTGCCATTTACTGACTGACCTTGCACAAGTCAAACTGGTCATTAACTTCTTTCTGTCCAGAATGAGACACTTGAATTTGGTATCCCTCTCATGTAAAATATTTTGTTCTAGGATTCGTTCACCTATCTATTTGTCAATAAAACAGATAAAAAACATGTCTTTGTGGAGTATTATTTGACTAGGAGGAGAGAGATAGTAAGTGATAAAGGTTATAATAAACTGTACGGCATAGTCGAAGGTTATGTATCCTAAGCAGGGTAGAGGGAATCTTGAGTGTCAGGTCTGCTGTATGTTTATGTGTGTGTGTGTGTCTTGGGATGCACAGGCTAATTCTCATTGGAGAAGTGATGCAAGGACTTGAAGGAAGTTAAACAGTGATCTCTGTGTCTCTGAGTGAAGAGCTCTGTGGACATAAGGAACAGAAGATTGGATGTGTGTCCAGTATTTAGACGAAATAGCAAGGAGACCAGTGTTACTGGAGTGAAATGAGTGAAAGAGAAGTGGAAGATCCAGATCAGAGAGTCTGTGGGAGGCCAGATCATGTTAAGCTTAAAAGTCATAATAAGGAAGTAGGTTTTTATTCTGGGTGAGAAGTAAAACTGTTCAGATTTTTGAGCAGAAAATGCATTTTGACAGAACCATCCTGGCTTTTTTGTTAGGAGTAGATTGAAGGAGAATAAGGGCAAACATGGGGTCTAATTAAGCTTTTGCATTAATACACATAAGAAAGAATAGTGAACTTGACTAATATAGTAACTGAAGAGATATTCGAAGTAATTAGATTTTTTACATGCATAAATGTTTTCCATGTATATTTTGAAGGACTTGATTATTGTGATGGTTTAGATGAGAGAGGAATATGAAATAGTGCTGAGAATCTTTGTATCTCTTGTCATCAAAGATATTTTCTGTTTTGGCAATGTCTTTCCTGGTTTTGATTATCAGGGTGATGGTGGCTTTATAGAATGAATTTAGGAGTGTTTCTTCTTCTTCAATCTTTTTGAAGTGTTTGAGAAGGATCACTGTAAGTTCTTATTTGTGTATCTGGAAGAATTTCCCAGTGAAACCATCTGGTCCTGGACTTTTTTTTTGCAGGGAGGATTTTTATTTTTACAAATTTGATTTCAGTTCTAGTGAAATTCATCAGTCTGTTCCAAATTATCTACTTCTTTTTTGTTCAGTTTTGGTAGGCTGTGTGTTTCTAGAGAATTTTCCAATTCTTCTAGGTTGTACACTTTGTTGGCATGTAATTGTTCATAGTATTTTCTTTTGGTACTTTTGTATTCTGCAATATTGGTTGTTATTTCTCCCATTTTATTTCTTCTTCTTTTTTTGGGGTGGGGTCCTCTCTTTTCTTAAAGTTCTTGGCCAGAGATTTGTTGATTTTGTTTATTCTTTCAAAGGACCAGCTCTGAGTTTTATTGATATTTTTCTATTTTTAAAAAATCCTTTATGTATTTATTCTCTGACCTTTATTATTTCCTTCCTTATCCTATCTTTAGGTTTTGTTGTGTGATTCTTTTAGGTGGCAAGTTGTGTTCCTTATTTGTGATTTTTCTTGTTTCTTGAGAAAGGCTTGTATCACTGTGAACTTCTCTTTGCTTTGGCTGCATCTCATAGATTTCCTATGGTTGTGTTTTCATTGTCATTTATCTCAAGATATTTTTTAACTTCCTCTTGATTTCATCATGACCCTTAGTTTTTAAATAGTATGTTGTTTAGTCTCCATATTATTGTTTTTTTTCCTAGTTTCTCATTCAATATTTGATTTCTAGTTTCATGCGATTGTGGTCAGAAAAGATGCTTGAAATAATTATTATACTCAAATTTCTTGAAGATTGTTTTGTGTCTTAGTTTATGGTGAATTCTAGAGAGTGTTCTATTCACACTCAAAAAGAATTTGTATTTTTTGTTTTGTTTTTATATAGAGTCCTGAAAACATAAATGACGTTTAACTGTTCTATCATATCATTTAGAGCCTCTGTTGCCTTACTGATTTTCTGTTTGGAAGATCTGTCCATTGACATGTGTTTCGTATTAAGTCTCATACTACTTTTGTATTCCCATCATTTTCTCCCTTTATGTCTGTTAGTATAGGTTTAGTACTTTGGGTGTTCCTGTATTGGTTGCACATATGTTATTGAGTGTAAAGTCCTCTTCTTTTGTAAATCTTTTATTATTACACGGGCTTCCCTTGTGACTCAGCTGGTAAAGAATCTGCCTGCAGTGTGGGAGACCTGATCGATCCCTGGGTTGGGAAGATCCCCTGGAGAAGGGAAAGGCTACCTGCTCCAGTATTCTGGCCTGGAGAATTCCGTGGACTGTATAGTCCATGGGGCTGCAAAGAGTTGACATGACTGAGTGACTTTCCCTTTCACTTTATTATTATATAGCGTTCTTCTTACTTCTCTTTGTATCCATTGCTTTAAAGTCTGTTTTGTTTGAGAAGAGCATTGGTACCCCCTTTCTCGCGGTTATGTTTGCATGAGTTGTTGTTCTCCAGCCCATCATGTTCAACCTGTGTATGTCTTTTGCCCTAAAGTTGGTTTCTGCAGGTAGTTTATTGTAGGCTCTTCTTTTATCATCTCGTCAGCCTTTCTGTGTCTTTTTTTTTTATCTTTCTATTGAAGGATAATTGCTTTACAGAATTTTGCTGTTTTCTGTCAAACCTCAGCATGTATCAGCCATAGGTATACATATATCCCCTCTCTTTTGAACCTCCCTCCCATCTCACTCCCCATCCCACCCTCTAGGTTGAAACAGAACCCCTGTTTGAGTTTCCTGAGCCATATGGCAAATTCCCTTCGGCTATCTGTTTTACATGTGGTAATATAAGTTTCCACGTTACTCTTTCCATACATCTCACCCTCTCCTCCCCTCTCCCCATGTCCATAAGTCTATTCTCTATGTCTGTTTCTCCATTGCTGCCCTTTAAATAAATTCTTCAGTACCATTTTTCTAGATTCCATATATATGCATTAGAATACAATATTTATCCTTCTCTTTCAGATTCACTTTACTCTGTATAATAGGTTCTAGGTTCATCCACTTCATCAGAACTGACTCAAATGTGTTCCTTTTTATGGCTGAGTAATATTCCCTTGTGCATATGTACCACAACTTCTTTATCCATTCATCTGTCGATGGACATCTAGGTTGCTTCCATGTCCTAGCTATTGTAAATAGTGCTGCAGTGAACAATGGGATACATGTGTCTTTTTCAATTTTGGGTTCCTCAGGGTATATGCCTAGAAGTGGGATTGCTGGGTCACATGATGATTTTATTCATGGTTTTTTAAGGAATCTCTGTACCATCTTCCATAGTGGATGCCTCAGTTTACATTCCCACCAACAGTGCAAGAGCATTCCCTTTTCTCCACACCCTCTCCAGCATTTATTGTTTGTAGACTTTGGTGGTGGCCATTCTGACTAGTGTGAGGTGATATCTCATTGTGGTTTGATTTGCATTTCTCTAATAATGAGCGATGTTGAACATCTTTCTATGTGTTTGTTAGCCATTTATATGTCGTCTTTGGAGAAATGTCTGTTTAGGTCTTTTTCCACTTTTTGATTGGGTTGTTTCTTTTTCTAGCATTGAGTTGTATGAGCTGCTTGTATATTTAGGAAATTAATCCTTTGTCAATTGTTTCCTTTGCTATTATTTTCTCCCATTCTGAGGGGTTTTTTTTTCACCTTGCTTATAGTTTCCTTTGTGGTACAAAAGCTTTTAAGTTTAATCAGGTCCCGTTTATTTACTTTTGTTTTTATTGCCATTACTCTGGGAGGTGGGTCATAGAGGATCTTGCTTTGATTTATGTCATTGAGAGTTCTGCTTATGTTTTTCTCTAAGAGTTTTGTATTTATTGGTCTTACATTTAGATCTTTAATCCATTTTGAATTTATCTTTGTGTATGGTGTTAGGAAGTGTTCTAATTTCATCCTTTTACATATAGCTGTGCAGTTTTCCCAGCACCATTATCTGAAGAGGCTGTCTTTGCCCCATTATATATTCTTGACTCCTTTGTCAAAAATAAGGTACGCATAGGTGCAAGGGTTTATTTCTGGCCTTTCTGTCTTGTTCCATTGGTCTGTATTTTTGTGCCAGTACCATACCATTGATGACTGTAGCTTTGTGGTGTAATCTGAGGTCAGGAAGGTTGCTTCCTCCATCTTCATTCTTCTTTCTCAAGACTGCTTTGGTTATTTGGGGTTTTTTGTGTTTCCATATGAATTATGAAATTTTTTGTTCTAGTTCTGTGAAAAATGTCATTGGTAATTTGATAGGGGTCACATTGAATCTGTAGATTGCATTTGGTAGTATAGTCATTTTCAGAATATTGATTCTTCCTACCCAGAAACATGGACTATCTCTCCATCTGTTTGTCATCTTTGATTTCTTTCATTAGTGTCTTATAATTTTCTGTGTACAGTTCTTTTGTCTCCTTAGGTAAGTTTATTCCTAGATGTTTAATTTTTTTTGTTGCAGTGTTGAATGGGATTGATTCTTTAATTTCTCTTTCTGATTTTTCATTGTTAGTATATAGAAATGCAAGTGATTTCTGTTTATTGATTTTGTATCCTGCAGGTTTGCTAAATTCACTGATTAGCTCTAGTAATTTTCTGATACTATCTTTAGGGTTCTCTGTGTACAGTATCATGTGATGTACAAATAGTGAGAGCTTTACTTTTTATTTTCTGATCGCAATTCATTTTATTTCTTTTTCTTCTCTGATTGCTGTAGCTAGGACTTCCAAAACTGTGTTTAATAATAGGGGTGAAAGTGGACACCCTTGTCTTGTTCCTGATCTTATGGGGAATGCTTTCAGTTTTTCACCATTGAGAATAATGTTTGCTGTGGGTTTATCATATATGGCCTTTATTGTATTGAGATAGGTTCCTTCTATGCCCATTTTTTAAGGAGTTTTAATCATAAATTGGTGCTGAATAATGACAAAGGCTTTTTCCGCATCTATTGAGATTATCATATGGATTTTATCATTCAGTTTGTTTTTTTTCCATTTATTTTTATTAGTTGGAGTCTAATTACTTTACAATATTGTAGTGGTTTTTGCCATACATTGACATGAATCAGCCATGGATTTACATGTGTTCCCCATCCTGAACCCCCCTCCCACCTCCCTCCCCATCCCATCCTTCTTGGTCATCCCAGTGCACCAGCCCCGAGCACTTGTCTCATGCATCCAACCTGCGCTGGTGATCTGTTTCACACTTGATAATATACATGTTTCGATGCTGTTCTCTCAGATCATCCCACCCTCGCCTTCTCCCATAGAGTCCAAAAGTCTGTTACTGTTCATGGGAATGCAAACTAGTACAACCACTATGGAGAACAGTGTGGAGATTCCTAAAAAACTGGAAATAGAACTGCCATATGACCCAGCAATCCCACTCCTGGGCATACACACCGAGGAACCCAGATCTGAAAGAGACACATGCACCCCAATGTTCAATAATATGGTGTATCATATTAATTGATTTGCGTATATTGAAGAATCCTTGCATCCCTGGAATAAACCCAAGTTGATCATGGTTAATGAGCTTCTTCATGTGTTGTTGATTCTGTTTGCTAAAATTTTGTTGAGGATTTTTGCATCTATGTTCATCAGTGATATTAGCCTGTAGTTTTCTTTTTTTGCGTTGTCTGTGTCTGGTTTTGGTATCAGGCTAATGGTGCCCTAGTAGAATGAGTTTGGAAGTGTTCCTTCCTCTGCAGTCTTTTTAAAGAGTTTTAGAAGGATAGGCATTAGCTCTTCTCTAAATGTTTGATAGAATTCTCCTGTGAAGCTGTTTGGTCCTGGGCTTTTGTTTTTTGGGAGATTTTTGATTACAGCTTCAATTTCAGTGCTTACAATTGGGTTGTTCATAATTTCTCTCTCTTCCTGATGCAGTCTTGGGAGGTTGAACTTTTCTAAGAATCTGTCCATTTCTTCAAGGTTATCCATTTTATTGCCATATAGTTTGTCATAATAGACTCATAATCCTTTGTATTTCTGCATTTTCTGTTGTAACCTCTCCTTTTCATTTCTAATTTTGTTGATTTGATTCTTCTTTCTTATTTTCTTGATCAGTCTGGTTAAAGGTTTGTCAATTTTGTTTATTTTCTCTAAGAACTGATTTTTAGCTTTATTAATCTTTAGTATTTTTTCTTTCATTTCTTTTTCATTTATTTCTGCTTGGATCTTTATAATTTCTTTCCTCTGCTAATTCTGGGGGTTTTCTTTCTTTTTTTTCTTTTCCCAGTTGTTTTAGGTGTAAAGTTAAGTTGTCCAGTTGATGTTTTTCTTGTTTCTTGAGGCAGGATTGTACTGCTATAAATTACCCCTTAGAACTGCTTTTGCCGCATCCCATAGGTTTTGCGTTGTCATGTTTTCATTGTCATTTGTTTCTAGGAATTTTTTGACTTCCCTTTTGATTTCTTCAGTGACCTGTTGGTTATTTAGAAACATATTGTTTAATCTCCATGTGTTTGTGTTTTTCACAGTTCTTTTCTTGTAGTTGATATCTAGTCTCATAGCGTTGTGGTCAGAAAAGATGCTTGATACAATTTCAATTTTCTTAAGTTTACTGAGGTTTGATTTGTGACCCAAGATGTGATCTATCCTGGAGAATATTCCATGTGCACTTGAGAAGAAGGTGTATTCTTCTGCATTTGGATGGAATGTCTTGAACGTATCAATGAGATCCATCTCATCTAATACATCAATTAAGACTTGTATTTCCTTATTAATTTTGTTTTGATGAACTGTCCATTGTTTTGAGTGAGGTGTTAAAATCTCCTACTATTATTGTGTTATTGTCAATTTCTCCTTTCATGTCTGTCAGTGTTTGTTTTATGTATGGGGTACTCCTATCTTGGGTGCATAGATATTTACAATTGCTATGTCTTCCTCTTGGATTGATCCCTTGATCATTATGTAGTGTCCTTCCTTATCTCTTGTAATATTCCCCATTTTAAGGTCTGCTTGGTCTGATATGAGGACTGCTAACCCAGCTTTCTTTTGCTTCCTGTCTGCATGGAATGTATTTTTCCATCCTCTCAGTTTCAGTCCCTACGTCTCTTTAGGTCTGAAGTGGGTTTCTTTTAACCAGCATAGATACGGGTCATGTTTTTGTATCCAGCCAGCCAGTCTGTGTCTTTTGGTTGGAGCATTTAATCTGTTTACACTTAAATTAATCATTGATATATATGTTCCTGTTGCCATTTTCTTCATTGTTTGGGGTTGATTTTGTAGATCTTTTTCTTCTCTTGTATTTCTTGACTATATAAGTCCCTTTAACATTTGTTGTAAAGTTGGTTTGGTGGTACTGAACTCTTTTAACTTTTGCTTGTCTGAAAAGCTTTTGATTTCTCCATCAATTTTGAATGAGATACTTGGTTTTACTCTGGTACAGTAATCTTGGTTGTAGATTTTTCCCTCTCAGTACTTTACATATATCCTGCCATTTCCTTCTGGCTTGCAGAGTTTCTGCTGAAAGATCAGCTGCTAAACGTATGGGGTTTTCCTTGTATATTACTTGTTGCTTTTCCACTGCTGCTTTTAATATTCTTTCTTAGTATTTAATCTTTGCTAGTTTGATTAGTGTGTGTCTTAGCGTGTTTCTCCTTTGGTTTATCCTGTATGGGACTCTTTGTGTCTGTTGAACTTGACTATTTCCTTTTCCATGTTGGTGAAATTTTCAACTATAATCTCTTCAAAAATTTTCTCATACCCTTTCTTTTTCTCTTCTGCTTCTGAGATCTGTATATTTTGAATGTTGGTGCATTTGATACTGCCTTAGAATTCTCTGAGAACTGAGACTCAGTTCTTTTCATTCTTTTTACTTTTTCTGCTCTTCAGAAGTTATTTCCGTGATTTTATTTTCCAGCTCACTGATTTGTTCTTCTACTTCAGATATTCTGCTTTTGATTTCCTTCTAGAGTATTTTTAATTTCAGTAAGTGTGTTGTTAGTCTCTATATGGTTATTCTTTAATTCTTCTGGGTCTTTGTTAATTGATTCTTGCACTTTCTCCTTCCTGTTTTCAAGAATTTTGATCCTCTTTTCTATCATTATTCTGAATCCTTTTTCAGGTAGTTTGCTTATTTCCCATTCATTTATTTGAACTTCTGTGTTGTGCAGTATTTCTCTGCCTTTTCATTATTTTTTTTTAAAGTTATTGTGTTTGAGGTCTTCTTTTCCCAGTCTTCAAGGTTGAATTATTTCTTACTTTTGGTTTCTGCCCCCCTACGGTTGGTCCAGTGGTTTGTGTAAGCTTCATATAGGGTGAGATTTGTGCTGAATTTTTTTTTGGTTTTTCCTCTGATGGGCAAGGCTGAGTGAGGTGGTAATCCTGTCTCCTGTTGACTGGGTTTTTTTTGTTTGTTTGTTTGTTGTTTGGATGAGGCGTCCTGCACAGGGTGCTACTGGTGGTTGGATGATGCCAGTTCTTGTATTCAAGTGGTTTCATTTGTGGGAGTTCTAACTAGTTGATACTTCCTAGGTTAGTTCTCTGGCAGTCCAGGGTCTTGGAGTTAGTGCTCCCACTCTAAAGGCTCAGAGCTTGATCTCTGAACTGGGGGTCTTCTGGAATCTGAGACTGAGCCGCATGAGCTTTCTGCCAAGTTTGTTTTTGTTGTCCTGGTTTCCAGCATGCCAATTCCACTGCGCTGGGTTTCTTTTGTGTTTGACTTCCATAGCATGAGCTTTTGCCCAATTCGGCTTCTGCCGTGCTTGGTCTCTGCCTTGCAGGGGCTGAGCTGAGGTTATTTCAGCCAGATTACACCCAAGTCACGGCACCAGATACTTTGGAGGAGTGTGTAGTTTCCTCAGTTCTGTCTTGCAGCAGCAAAGGTTAGAAATGGCAGACCAGTGTTATAGCTTGGTTACAGCTCAGAGAGCACACTGTTACTCTCTCAAGCATCAGAACCTTCTGGTTTAGTTTCTTTTTGCTGCTCGCGTCCCTTCAGATTTTCCGCTGTTGACTTATCACTGTGGAAATTCTGCCATCCCGCTGCCTGCTCAGCCTGCCCACCAGCCCGTAGCACCTCCCCAGGGCTGCAAGGCCCACACCTCTGTTCTGTTTCTGAGATCTTGTGTCATCTTTACTTTCATTACTCTAAATTTTTTTTCATATAAATTTCTTATCTCCTGATTATTTGGTTGTTCTAGTAGATTTTTATCTTTGTCCTTCATCTTCAAGGTTGAAAGTATCTATAAGCTGAGATAGCCTTTAAAATATGACACTATTAATACTAGTTGATTAATAGTGAAAATACATAATACTGTGTGTGCATGTAAGATCGAAAATTTGGATGCATTTTTTTCCCTTTCTGTTTCGACAGGGAAAGTAAATCTCTAGTAACTGAAATTGAAATAGCTTTCTTTAATAATTAATTCTCCTTGGAGAGATAGACCGAAATGCAAATAATTTGCTTAGTCTTGTTTTGAATTGATTTTTAATGAAGTTGTTAGCTAGTATACTTTATGTCATTTTTTTATTAGGACCTTTTCAGTAAAATTCTGTTTTTATCATAGAATGCAGTTTGGTGTATATTTAATAAAAGTTCATGGGAATAACTTCTTTTGAAGAGTAGAAGTGAAAAGAATCATTTGAGGGCTGTTAATTGAAAGAATAAAAGTTACGTGGAATACTATTGTGGTAGATAATTCAGCAAGTTCATTCTGTTGTTTAATTGCTTTCAAGGTTTGGTAGGGTCTTTATTCTTTTTTTGTACCTTAAGCCTATACCGTCTTTGTCAGTATACTTCAGTTATGGTTTGAAGGGGACACTGTGTGGAATTGCAGTCTCCTTCTGCTACGATAGAATTGCCATTCTTTTTTTTTTAAATTTTTTATTGTAGCAAAGTAGATTCACAATGTTGTTAGTTTCTAGTGTACAGCAGACTGATTCAGTTTGTACATAACACGTGTCAATTCTTTTTGGATTCTTTTCTGATTTACTTTATTAGATAATGTTTAGCAGAGTTCTCTGTGCTATACAGTAGTTCCTTGTTGGTTATCTGTTTTAAAAGTAGTGCATATATGTCAGTCCCAAGCTCCCAGTCTACCCCTTCCACCTGCCCTGCCCTACTGGTAACCATAAGCTTGTTCTCTAAGTCTGTGACTCTGTTTCTGTTTTGTAAATAAATTCGTTGGTGCCCCCCTCTTTTTTGTTTTGTTTTTTTTTAGGATTCCACATATAAACATGTATTGTTCTTTCGGTGTCTAACTTGTTTCACTCAGTATGACATTCGCTAGGTCTATCTGTTTTGCTGCAGATTGCTTTTTTTTTTAATTGCTAAGTGATACTCTACTCTCTGTGTGTATCATATGGTCTTATCCATGTTTTTGTTGATGGACATTTAGGTTACTTCCATGTCCTTGCTATTGTAAATAGTGGTGCAGTGTGTATTAGGGTGCATGTGTCTTTTTGAATTGTGGTTTTCTCAGGGTATATGCCCAGTAGTGGGATTGCTGGCTCATATGGTGGTTCTGTTTTTAGTTTTTAGAAGAATCTCCATACTTTTCTTCATAATGGCTATATCAATTTACATTGCCACCAACAGTGCCTGCACTCTCTCCAGCTTTTACTATTTGTAGATTTTTTGACAACGGCTATTTTAAGTGGTGTGAGGTGACATCTCATTGTAGTTTTGATTTGCATTTCTCTAGTGATTAGCTGTGTTCAGCATCTTTTCGAACGTGCCTCTTCACCATCTGTGTGTCTTCTTTGGGGAAATGTCTGTTTAAGTCATCTACCCTATATTGATTGTGTGTTTGTTTGTTTGTTTTAATATTGAGCCACATGAGCTGTTTGTAAATTTTGGAGATTAATCCCTTACTGATCTCATTGTTTGCAAATATTTTCTCCCATTCTATTGGTTGTCTTTTCATATTACTCTGGGAGACAGCCTCAAGAAGATAGTACTGTGGTTTACTTTAAAGAGTGTTCTGCCTGTAGTTTCCTCTAAGTGTTTTTGTAGAATCTGGTCTTAAATTTGTGTTTTCCGTCGTGTTGAGTTTATTTTTTGTGTATGGTGGTAAGGAACGTTCCAGTTTCCTTGTTTTACATGTAGCTGTTCTGTTTTCTTGGGAACATTTTTTGAAGAGACCATCTTCCTTCCCTTATATAGTCTTGCCCCCGTTGTAATAGATTAATTGACCATAGGTGTGTGGGTTTTTTGATGCTGAAGGTGCAACTCCAATACTTTGGCCACCTCATGAGAAGAGTTGATTCATTGGAAAAGACCCTGATGCTGGGAGGGATTGGGGGCAGGACGAGAAGGGGACGACAGAGGATGAGATGGCTGGATGCCATCACTGACTGACCGGGGGTTTGTGATGGACAGGGAGGCCTGGTGTGCTGCGATTCATGAGGTCTCAAAGAGTCGGACACGACTGAGTGACTGAACTGAACTGAACTGACTGTGTGGGTTTATTTGTGGGTTTTTTTATCCTGTTCCATTGATCTATATTTCTGTTTTCATGCCGGTACCATACTGTTTTGATGTCTGTAGCTTTGTAGTATAGTCTGAAGTCAGGGATTCTGATTCCTCTAGCACCATTTTTCTTTCTCAAGATTCATTTTGCTTTTCAAGTTCTTTTGTGTTTCCATACAAATAATTTTCTTTTCGTTTTGTTCTAAAAAAAATGCCATTGGTAATTTGGTAGGAATTGCATTCAATCTTTATAGATTGACTTATGCAGTATTGTCATTTTGACAGTATTGGTTCTTTCAAACCAAGAATGTGGTATATCTTCTCATCTGTTTGTATAATCTTTGATTTCTTTCATCACTGTCTTGTTTTTGAAATTTACGTCTATTGTCTCCTTAGGTTGCTTTATTCCTACATGTTTGTTTCTTTTTCATGGGTTGATAAGTGGGATTGTTTCTTTAATTTCTCTTTCTGGCCTTTTGTTTTTAGTGTGTAGATGTATAACAAATTTCTATGTTTTAATTTTGTATACTGTAACTTTACCGATCATTGATGAAATCTAGAAGTTCTCTGGTAGCATCTTTAAGATTTTCTATGTATAGTATGTCATCTGCAGACAGTGGCAGTTTAATTTCTTCTTTTCCAATCTGGATTTCTTTGATTTCTTTTTCTTCTTAAGTTGTGGTGCCTTGGATTTCCAAAACTGTGTTGAATGAAAATGGCCAAAGTGGACATCCTTGTCTTGTTACTCATCTTAGAGGAAATGCTTTCAGCTTTGCATCCATAAGTATGATGTTGGCTGTAGGTTTGTCATAATTGGCTTTTATTATGTTGAGACATGTTTCATCTATGCCCAGTTTCTGGAAGGTTTTCTTTTTTTTTTTTTTTTTATCATAAATGAATGTTGAATTTTGTCAAAAGCTTTTTCTGTAGCTGTTGATATGTCTGTATGGTTTTTATTCTTAAGTTTGTTGATGTATCACTGATTAATTTGAAAATAAGAAAATTATTTGCATCCCTGGGAGAAATCCCACTTGGTCATGCTGTATGACCCTTTCAATATTTTGTTGGGTTCAGCTTGCTAGTATTTTGTTGAGGATTTTTGCATCTGTGTTCATCAGTGATATTGGCCTATAATTTTCTCTTTTTTTGTAGTCACCTGTGTCTCATTTTGGCATTATGGTTGTGGTGGCATCATAGAATGACTTTGGGACTGTTCCTTTGCAGTTTTTTGAAATAGTTTTAGAAGAATAGATGTTAACTTTTTTCTAAATGTAGATATTAACTCTTCTCTAAATGGTAGAATTTGTCTATGAAGCCATTTGTTGCTGGAGTTTTGTTTGTTTGAAGATTTTTAATCATAATTTCAATTCATTACTTGTAATTAGTCTGTTCATATTTCCATTTCTACAGTGGAAGAAAATTCTTGGGAGATTGTACCTTTCTAAGGATGTCTTCATTTCTTCTAGCTTGTCCATATTATTGGCATCTAGTTGCTTGAGGCAGTCTCTTACGAGACTTAATTTTTGTGGTCCATTGTTACTTCTTTTTTATTTTTGGTTTTATTGATTTGAACCCACTCCCTCTTTTTCTTGATGCCTCTGGCTAAAGGTTTTATCAATTTTGTTTTCAAAGAACCAGATTTTAGTTTTATTGATCTTTGAATTTTTTAAAATTTTTATTTAATTTCTGCCCCAATCTTTATGATTTCTTTCCTTCTACTAAATTTGAGTTTTCTTTGTTCCTCTTTTTCTGGTTGTTTTCATTGTAAGGTTAGGTTGTTTATTTGTGTTTTTTCTTTTTTCCAGACATAAGATCGTATTATCTTAAACTTGTCTCTTAGAACTTCTTTTTCACATCCCATCGGTTTTGGATGGTTGGGCTTCATTTCCTTTGTCTGTAGATATTTTTGATTTCCTGTTTGATTTCTTCATTGATCTGTTGGTTGTTTAGCAACATATTGTTTAGCCTCCATGTACTTGTGTTTTTTAGATTTTTATTTTCTTGTGTTAATGTCCAATTTCATAGTGTTGTGGTAAGAAAAGATGCTCAGTACGATTTTAGTTTTGTTAAGTTTACTGAGGCTTGATTTGTGATCCACGATGTAATCTCTTCTGGGGCATGTTCTTACGCAATTGAGAAGAAAATATATTCTACTGCTTTTGGATGCAATTCTCTGCAAATACCAGGTAAGTCTATGCAGTGTAATCAATGATTTAAGGCTTGTGTTTCCTTTTGATCTTCTGTCTGGATGATCTGTTAATGATCTGTTGAGGAAAGAGTTAAAGTTTCCTAGTATTGTTGTTTTGTCGATTTCTCCTTTTATGACTGCTAGTATTTGTATTATTGGGCTGCTCCTACATTAGGTACATGTATATTTATAACTTTTATGTCTTCTTGGATTGATCATTATGTAGTGTCCTTTCTTGCCTCTTATAACAGTCTGTAATTTAAAGTCTGTTTTGTCTGATATGAATATTGCTACTCCAGCTTTCTTTTGATTTCCATTTGCATGGAATACCTGTTTCCATCTTCTTGCTTTCAACTTGTGTATGTTCCTAGATCTGAAGTAGGTCTTTGCAGACAGCATATATACTGATCTGTTTTTTAACATCCATTCAACCAGTCTTTGTTTTGGTTGGAGTATTTATCCCATTAACATTAACATTTAAGATAATTATTGATACATGTTTCCTGTTATTATTGTTTTTCACTAAGTTTTATCACTTGTTTTCACTAAGTTGTGTCTGACTCTTGCAGCTCCATGGACAGTGTAGCATGCCAGGGACCTCTGTCCTCTACCATCTCCCAGAGTTTGCTCAAGTTCTTGTTTATTGAGTTGTTGATGCTATCTAACAATCTCATCCTCAGCCACCCCCTTCCTTTTTTACCTTCAGTCTTTCCCAGCATCAGAGTCTTTTCCAGTGAGTCAACTCTTTGCATCAGGTGGCCAAAGTATTAGAGCCTCATGTTGTTGAAAATCTGAGCCGTAACTTCCACCCCTCCAACCCCCATCCCTGGGAGACCATCTAATACTAACAGGGACGTCTGGCTCAGTCTCTTAAGAGGTCACTATTTCTTCTCCTGTGTCCTGGTATGCATGAGACCCTGAGTGCTCTCTTTAAGAGTGAAATTTCTGTTTCCCCCAGGACTGTTAAATCACTGAAGGTTTGCCTTCAAAGCAAAATTTCTGGGGGCTCCTCCTCCCATTGCCAGACCTGCAGGCTGGGAAGACTGATTAATAACTCAGGACTTTCATTCCTATTGGAGAACTTCAGTAGTATAATTTTTTTCCACTTTCTGGGTTGGCCCCCCCAGCGGGTATGGGATTTGATTTTATTGCTTTTGCGCCCCTCATTCCATCTCATTATAGCTTTTTTGTCTTTGGGTTTAGGGTATCTCTTTTGGTAGGTTTCAGCATTTTTTTGGTCAATAGTTCTTCAGCAGTTACTTGTGATCTCAAAATTTCTGTAATAAGGGTCGAGCCCACTTCTTTCTACTCTGCTCTGTTGTTGACAAGCCAGGATTTTTAAATTGAAGAAACATTTGCTAAATATAACATCTGCTCTGTAGGAAATGGGCACTTTCCTACAGTGCCTGTTTAAACCATTGGTGTTTTGTCATCTTTTATGTTATCTAAATGAAAACTTTATTTGAAGTTTGCTTCTGTGATTATTTTTAAAAGTTAAGTAAACTTTGGGTGTATTTTCCCACCTTTTCCCTGAAAAGATTATGGTCACTTTACATTACAGTAGATAATGAAAGTTCAGGATGCTTCAGATAATCCATAATATTATGTGAAAATAAAATCATTTTATGCTTTTTTGGCTATTAAATGTAAGCATTCAGTATTTTTCTCAATAATTTCAGTTTTTACCTCTAAAACTTTATATAGGATGAAGATCAGGAAGAAGTGATCCTTGTCAGAACAGATCATTCCGGAAGAGTCTGGCCTGTAAACACACCGGGAAAACAAGAAGGAAGAAGGAAAAGACAGATTGTATGTTTAACATGTATCTTTTGTTTATTAATTTAGAATTCCTTTTTTCCCCTTTGTATCAGATTTACAGTTAATCCTTTAACTTCGTGAGTTTGAATTGCTCAGGTCCACTTATACACACAACTTTTTCAATTAATTACATACTGTAGTACTACGTATCTGTGGTGGTTTGAAGCTATGGATATGGAGTATAGTTAAAGGATCAACTATAGTCTGATACAAAGGGAGAAAGAGGAATTCACTGCCCCTAACCTTTGCATTGTTCAAGGGTCAGCTGTACTTTGAAATATTTTTAGACATGTAGTTCAATAATGCAAATGCTGTTGGTCTTTCATCGCCCAGTAGTATATGCCTCTTTGCAACCTCATGTACTGTAGCCTGCCAGGCTCCTCTGTCCATAGCATTTCCCAGGCAAGAATATTGGAGTGGGGTGCTGTTTCCTTTTCCAGAGGATCTTCCCCCCAGCAATCAAACCCACATCTCTTACACTGGCAGGTGGATTCTTTACCCCTGAGCCACCAGGGAAGGCCAGTGCAAATATTGGAAGGTAGTAAATAGTGATATTACTTCTAATTATATCCCTTTGCCTTTTACAAAATATAATCTAATTCAACAACAGTTGTGAACATTGAATTTTTAAGGAAATCTTAATTTTAATGTTTATTTCTTTGACATTGTTTCTAGCTTCTTTTTACACACTCATCATAGCTCTTAGGGACAGCCTTGGTCCCATAGATCTCTTATGTGTGTTTGATCCTTTATAAACCTAATTTGATTTTCTGTCTTCTAGCTGTAGCAGTTAATTTATACCACTGCCTTGAGGCTCTTAAAATGGCAAGAACAACATATTCAGTTTTCTCAAGTTAGATTTTTTGTTTTAAATTTGAAAGATCTTATAAGCAGTAATTGAGTACACAGAAGAGTCATTTAGAATCTTTCTGTCAAATGTTTATGATCTGCCTGTTGAGTGCAAATAGAAATGGGATAGATACATCTTCTGATGAAATGGGAGGTATTCGGGTTTTGCAAGAAAGATGTCACAGGAAAATAGTAAAGGTTTGAATTGTATGAGATGACAGAACTGGCTTGGGGTTCATAGATACATTGCCAGATGGCATTCAGTAGTGTTCTTGAATTGCTCACTACTGAGTAATCTAGGTACAGGAGTAGAGAGGTAGACACATTCAGTCGGCACTGAGGTTTGCTTTTTGAGTGTAATGAAAGGATAAGAGGACCAGAAAGATTTGCATCCAAGGAATGATTGAAGTCATAGAATGTGAGATACAAGCTTGTGGAGATGAGAGTAGTGACATGGGCATAAAATAAAAAGAGGATGGTTCCAAAGAAGCTGAACAGCAGCAGGATTTATTTGGATAAGGGAATTTGAGAACAGTGTTGAGGAGATTTGATTTGATGGGTAATAGATAGCACTTTTCTTTTCCACTGATAGGTATGGAACCAACTGAAAGGGAAACCTAGAATTGTTTAGATGAGAGTCAGAATGTCAGCTTTGCTTCTGATACAGCTGTTTGAAGTAGATTTGCTTAAACTTCACTTTTGTTCTTGATATACTTTCTCAATTTCTGGATAACTCCTGACTTAACTCTACAATGATATGGATTTTTTACTACAAGGAGGGGAGAGGAAGCATAAAGCAATTCTGCCTTTTGCCTAAAACTCAGAAATCAGATGCTATCATACTTCTATCTCTTGGGAGGAGGAAGGTAATGCTACAGAAGAGATAGGGAGTGTTATTCTAATGGAAATTCCTCCACATGTATGCAGACAGAATAGAAAGAAATTGGAAGGAAAGATTATGATATATATATTGGGATTTTTGCTTTTAATGTCAGATTTATGGGTAGTACATTAAAATACTTCAGACTCGTGTTTTCACTAAACTTACAGTGTTCATTTTGTCATAGGTTTCAACTCATGAGGAAAAAGAAAGGGTCAGATACTTTCATGATGATGATAACTTAAGCCTAAATGATTTAGTCAAGAATGAAAAGATGGGAACAGCAGAAAATCAGAACAAACTTTTTATGAGAATGACATCAAAGGTAAGATATATTGCTGGGATACCTTTGAATTTTGAGAAATTCAGTCTACTCAGTCTACAATGATGTACTGTTCAGAGACAGCTGGTTTTCTCTAAACTTTGTCTTATTAAATTAAATCCTTTTTAAGACATTAGAAACCTGCATTTTAGAATTGATGTGATTGGGCAGTATACTTTTGGGATTTAGTTTTTTTAAAAATAAGAATTCTGGGTTAATTTTATAATGTATTCTATGAAAATGTTAATTATATATTTGATCTACCACTTAAGAGAACATTTGGGGCAAGACTTTTAATGTTGGCAATGTGCTGCTAATTTGATTACCAGTCTGTTTTGTCTTGATGTTTCATCAGTTCTTCATAATTATGCCACAGGTGTATATTTGAAGTAATATATATTATAAAAAATATTATAAAGAAGGCATCTTGGGATAACCTTAAGTCTATTCATATGAAAATTTTATATTCTTTTTAAAAGTATATCAATGTTTCATGGATAGTAGGATGAATTTTTAAATTTCAAATATTAATCTTTGTTGCACACTCTTCATTCCATTTCCTTTCAAACACTGCCATTAACACTTGTTATCAAAGAGACATTTAAGTTAGGGTTTGACCCCACTGGGAAAATTTCTCTCACTGTATTTACAAGTGAAGTTTTATTGGGACACAGCTATGTTCATTTTATTTCCATGTAGTCTGAGGCTATTTTCATTTTATAACTGCTTCATTTACATGTAATCTAAGGTTGTTTTCACTTTATGTGTAGTCTAAGGCTGTTTTCACTTTATAACAGCTGAGCTGAATAGTTGAGACAGAGACTTCATAGCCCACAAGACTGAAAATATTTATTGTCTGGCACTTAATTGAACAAATTGCTATCCTTGCTTATGATGCTATTGGTGATGGGAATTTGAACCTAGGTATGTGAGGGATAGGAGGGAGACTTTTTACAGTATACCTTATTAGACTTTTCTTTTTAGCTTTATGAATATTTTACCTGGTAGAAAAAATTGACTTAATGAAAACTAGAACAAAGGTAATCAAGGTATCAGTGTGTATATATGTGTGTCAGAGGGAGTAAAAGATGCTTTGATTTAAATAGAAATGTTCATTCTTATCACCAAGAATTGTATGGGATCTTAACTTTAGCCTATTAGGTTAATTTTTCTTCTCTTTATTTTGCGGGAAATACTAGAAATCTTCTGGGATCTGGAAATTCACTGCAGAAAGGACATATTTTTATGAAAGTTTCCTTCTCAGAAATTTAGAAGTGTGAATGAAATATAGTTTTAGTAATTTTATCATAATCCATTCACATTTATACAGAAAATAAAACCTTTTTAGAATTTTTAGTTAAAAATAAATCACTTATTAATTAAAAAGGTATTTATTGGGTACCTAGTTTGTGCTGAATACCATTTCAGGTGCTGGGTATAGTGAAGTAATAAAGTTCCCCAACCCCAAGGAGCTTATATTTTGTTGGATGAGATAGAAAATGAACAAATGCATGATATAAAAATTACATAACATTAAAAAATTATATAACATAAATACTGTGTCACAAAATAGAAAATATTTTTGTAGAGAGTAAAACAAGATAAAAAGAGATAGGATGGTGTTTTCAGTAGAATGCTGAAGGAAGACCTGTCTGTGAAGGTGATGTTTCAGCAGACTTCAGAACAAAGTGAAGGGGAGTGGTCTGTATAAAAATCTGGGGGAAGACCTTGCAGCAGAAACAAATGCAGAGGATCTGAAGAAAAGACAAACACTACAAGCCTTAGAAGACAGCAGGCTGACACGTGACTGTGGATAGAGGCAGAAATGAAAAGAGGAAAGAGAGGAAATGAGAAGAGGAAATGGTCAGACCATGTCAGGTCTTGGAGGCCGTGGTGTGAGAGCCTTTGCTTTTGTTTTACTTATTTATTTTTAAATGTTGCTTTCCCATTCTGCCTTACACCTATGCTGTCACAGGTAACCTTTCTTAGTCTTCTTTTTCCTTTTGGCTGTGCTGGCTCTTTGATCTCTGCAGGCCTTTCTCTAGTTGTGGGAAGTGAGACCTGCTCTCCGGCTGCAGCGTGCGGGTTTCCTTTGTTGCACAGCATGGGCTCTAGGGTGCATGGGCTCCGTGGTGTGGCTCTTGGGCTTCAGAGCACAGGCCCAATAGTTGTGGCATACAGACTTATGTGTCATGGCATGCAGGGCCGAACCCATGTCTCCTGCATTGTCAGGCATATCGTTACCACTGAGTCGCCAGGGAAGCCCTTGTTTGTTTCAAATGATGAGAAACCATTTGAAGGTTTCTAGTAGGACCTCATGACCTCATTTTGTGTTTTATAGTTGTCCCAGGGCTTCCCTTGTGGCTCAGCTGGTAAAGGATCTGCCTGCAATGCGGGAGACCTGGGTTTGACCCCTGGGTTGGGAAGATCCCCTGGAGAAGGCAAAGGCTACTCACTCCAGTATTCTGACCTGAGAATTCCATGGTCTGTATAGCCCATGGGATCGCAAAGCACTGGGCACGACTGAGCGACTTTCACTTTCACATAGATCTTATATATTCTCTCTCTTTTTTTGTCTTTGTTCTCTCTGCTTTTCAATTGTCGAAAGTTTCTGTTGTCATATCCTCAAGCTCACAGATTTTTTTTTCCTTAGCCTTGTCCAATTATTAATAGATTCATCAAAGGCAAATTTGTCACTTCTGTTATGGTGTTTTTGATCTCTAGCATCTAGTGTTTTTTCTTTTCTTTTTTTTGGTTCTTTCTTTGCTTATGTTGTACTTGTGCTTAGTCACTCAGTCACGTCCAGCGCTTTGGACTGCAACCTGCCAGTGTCCTCTCTCCATAGAATTTTTCAGGTAAGAGTCTTCCTGGCCCAGGGATCAAACATACATGTCCTGTATCTCTTGCATCTGCTTACATTACCCATCTGTTTTTCGTGAGCCTGTGCTGCTGGACTGTGGATTCCACCAGTACTTCACAGGTTTTTCTCCACTTAGTTGGAATAGAGTGGCTAGGAGGGGCTGGATTTGAATGTTTCCCTTCTTTCAGGTAGATTAGGCTCTGCTAACACTCTAGCAGGTTAAACTCTGGTATGGTAATTTCTGATGAAGGGCTGGCCTTGTTAAGAAGAAAAGAATGCCCTGGTATATTTCAGTGTTTCCTTTTCCCTTCCGCTCTTGAAAGTCATAGAGGATTTTTCTCTGATCTTTACTCTGAGGACCTGGTAGAGCTCCAAGAGGTAAAATTCACAAAATTTTGAGGGGGCCCTCAATGACTGGATTCCCCTGGCTTTTTTTTTTTTTTTTTTTTCCCCCCCCGCCGCGCATGCCAGGGGGAGAGCTGGCCCCTAGGGCGCAGGAACCGGGGTCTTGCGCCACACGCGCAGGAAAGGGGGAGGGGCACGCGCCCCGGGGGTAGGAGGCTGACCCCGGGCGCTCAGAAACTGGGGGGGGGGGGGGGGGGGGGGGGCGCGGGCGGGGCTCTAGAGGCGCGCAGGAAAGGAGGGATTTTCCAGCCGTGCGCGCCTGGGGGAGGGCTGGCCCCGTGCGCTCAGGAATGGGGGCACTTGTGCCCCATGTGATGGAGGCTCCGCGCGCGCAAGAAGTGGGGGCTCACGTCGCCTCCCCTGACATTTTTAACTTGCATGTTTGTCTACACTGAGCCTCCTGAAATTTATCAAGTACAGTTTAGATTTTCCTACCCTGGCACTGGTTCTCACAGAACCACTGGTTTTTTTTATAGATAAGTTAAATTAGGATTCTTTGTACCAACCTGATTGTTTCTCCAATTTTGGGGGCAGTTACTTTCCTGAGTCTAAAAAGTGCTGTCAGTTTTTCAGTTTGTTCACCTTTGTACTTGTTGGGATAGAGTGGTGACTTCCTAGCCTCTGAAATGCCAGTCTGGAGACTGCTGGTTTATGTTTTGAAAGATTTTTTGGTGACTCTTGAGAATGTAATGTAGACAGGCAAGAATGGAAGCAGGGAGATTATTTAGGAGGATAATTTCCTTAATTCAGATAGAGCCTTGGGTTAGGGTGGTAAACTGGTGAAAAGCAATAACATTTGGAACAATGATGGTGTCATTCATTGAAACAGAAAAACTTTGACAGGAGAAAAATCTTTCAGGAGGTGCAAGATGAAGAGTACTATTATGAACACATTAAGTATGCCCATTAGTCATTCACATGATGGTGTGGAATGACTGTGCATGGAGCTCTGGGTATATCTTGGTTCTCCCATATAGATACAGATGCTGTTAACAGGGACTTAAGAAATTGTTTATGAGGAGGATCTGAAGATTGAGCTGAGCACTCTCTGAAAGAAGGAAAAAGATTCAGCGAATGGGATTCAGAAGGCACGACCAGTGAAGTAGAAGGAAAACTGCGTGGTATTTTGGAAGCCAGAGGAGACGAGAAGGATGTTGTGAATAACTGTGTCTCCTGTTTCTGAGAGACTGTAGGATTTTCACAGATGGAAAAATGAGTATTCATTTGGCATTGGGAATGCTTCTGATGACTTTTTTTTTTGACCATTCCATTAAGCTTGTGGGATCTTAGTTCCCCAAGCAGGGATTGAACCTGGGTCATGGCAGTGAAAGTCCTGCATCTTAACCACTGGACCACCAGCAAACTCCCTTTGTGACTTTGATAAGTGCTTTTCTTGGTCTCTGAAAGAGAAAAGCTTGATTATGATGTGTTCAAGAGTAAGTGTAAGAACAGGTGGTGAAGAGATAAGCTTAGAAAGGAGCTGCTTACTGTCCATCAGGAAAGGCACAGATGCAGTTAGGTTTGTAAATGTGGGAGTAGCAAATGAACTAGTTTTCCTCTTATTGCCTCTATTAGTTGAATGAATGGACTCAGGTATCACTTGAGAGTGATGATGAAGAAGGAGTGTTAATTCCAACAAGTACTGCTCCCAATTAGATAATAATAATTCAAAGGAAAATAAATAATCTTCCACCAGGTTAGTGCAAGACCACATGTTTTGATGACCAGGCAAAAATTGTTACAGCTTGGCTGGGAAGTTCTGATTCATCCACCATATTCACCAGACATTGCACCTTCAGATGTCCATTTCCTTTGGTCTTTACAAAGTTCTCTTAATGGAAAAAATTCATTTCAATTCATTCAATTCCCTGGACGACTGCAAAAGATACCTGGAACATAAAGATAAAAAGTTTGGGAAGATGGAATGGTGAAGTTGCCAGGAAAGTGGCAGAAGATAGTGGAACAAACTGGTGAATACATTTTTCAATAAAGTTCTTGGTGAAAATGAAAATGGCAAGATTGAGGACAAAGTTGGTCATAGAGCAATATGTGCAAAGCCTGAAGAGAACAGTACTTTGGGGGACTAAAATAGGGTGGCAAAGTATAGAGTTTGAGTAGGGATATGATCACATGTGACTGACTGTGTGGATCACAACAAACTGTGGAAAATTCCTAAAGAGATGGGAATATCAGACTACCTTACCTGCCTCCTGAGAAAACTGTGTGCAGGTTAAGAAGCAACAGAAGCAGACACGGAACAACAGACTGGTTCCAAATTGGGAAGAGTAGGTCAAGGCTGTATATTGTCACCCTGCTTATTTAACTTCTATGCAGAGTACATCATGCGAAATGCCCAGCTGGATGAAGCACAAGCTGGAAACAAGATTGCCCAGAGAAATACCAGTAACCTCAGATATGCAGATGACACCACCCTAATGGCACAAAGTGAAGAGGAACTAAAAAGTCTCTTCAGTCGCTCAGTCATGTCTATCTCTTTGCGACCCCATGAACTGCAGCATGCCAGGCTTCCCTGTCCATCACCAACCCCCAGAGCTTGTTCAAACACATGTCCTTCGAGTCAGTGATGCCTTCCAACCATCTCATCCTCTGTTGTCCCTTCTCCTCCCACCTTCAATGTTTCCCAGCATCAGGGTTTTTTCCAGTGAGTCAGTTCTTCACATCAGGTGCCAAATATTGGATCTTCAGCTTCAACATCAGTCCTTCCAATGAATGTTCAGGACTGATTTCATTTAGGATGGACTGGTTTGATCTCCTTGCGGTCCAAGGGACTCTTAAGAGTCTTCTCCAATACCACAGTTTAAAAGAATCAATTCTTTGGCACTCAGCTTTCTTTATGGTCCAACTCTCAGATCCATACATGACTACTGGAAAAACCATACCTTTGACTATGAAGACCTTTGTTGGCAAAGCCATATCTCTGCTTTTTAATATGCTGTCCAGTTTGGTCATAGCTTTTCTTCCAAGGAGCAAGTGTCTTTGAATTTCATTGCTGCAGTCACCATCTGCAGTGATTTTGGAGCCCAAGAAAATAGTCTGTTACTGTTTCCATTTTTTCCCCATCTATTTGCCTTGAAGTAATGGGACTGGATGTCATGATCTTTGTTTTTTGAATGTTGAGTTAAAGATCCTCTTGATAAAAGTGAAAGAGGAGAGTGAAAAAGTTGGCTTAAAACTCAACATTTGAAAAATGAAGATCATGGCATCCAGTCTCATCACTTCATGGCAAATAGACGGGGAGAAAATGAAAACAGTGACAGACTTTATTTCTTGGGCTCCAAACTCACTCTGGACAGTGACTGCTGCCTTGAAATTATAAGATGCCTCCTCCTTAGAAGAAAAACTATGACAAACCTAGATAGTGTATTAAAAAGCAGAGACATCACTGCCAACAAAAGTCCATATAGTCAAAACTATGGTTTTTCCATTGGTTATGTGAGAATTGGACCATAAAGAAGGCTGAGCACTGAAGAACTGATGCCTTCCAACTGAGGTGTTGGAGATGACTCTTGAGAATTCCTTGGACAGCAAGGATATAAAACCAGTCAATCCTAAAGGTAATGAACCCTGAATATTCATTGGAAGGACTGATGCCGAAGCTGAAGCTCCATTACTCTGGCCATTTGATGGGATGAGCTGACCCATTGGAAAAGACAGACGCTGGCAAAGATTGAGAGGGAAGGGGGCAACAGGGATGAGATGGTTGGATGGAACCATTGACTCAATGGACAAGAGCTTGAACAAACTCTGGGAGATTCAGAAGGATAGGGAAGTCCGGTGTGCTGCAGTCCATGGGGTTGCAAAGAGTTGGACACTGAGCAACTGAAAAACAACATGATCATGTGTGACTGAGGTGACTCATATTTATGAGTCCTTATTGTGTGCCAGGCATGTGCTAAAGGATTAAGAAAGATGACCTTGTTAGATGAATAATATTGTTACAACCATTGTAAAATAGGGAAATAGACCATAGAGAGACTGCAGAAAGATTAAATAACTGCCTAATATTATTATATTAGAATATCACCACAGTTATTCTGATTATAGAACCCAAGTTTTTAACCATTATACCTTTCAATATCTATGATTTAGTAGGCCAAAGAATGGCTTGAACTTGACCCTGTTCCCAATATAGAGCATTTTGAGGATTTTAAGCCAGGACATAAATAAGTTAATAAAATTTTTGTTTTAAAAACATCCTCCTTGCTACAGTTTATTTTGAGGAAGGTTTAGAGAAAGTGCCTTGAGATACAATTGAAAACTGTTTTATATTCTATGTGGAATGCATGCTAATTTTTAATTTTTTTTTATCATGCATGAGCTTCTGGGATTTATTTTTGTTAATGAAAATAAATTTTAATTTCTAATTTAAGTAAATTAGGAGTTTGGGGTTAACAGATATACACTCTTGTATATAAAACAGCAAGCAAAGACCTACTGATTAACACAGGAAACTACATTCAACTTTCTGCAGTAACCTATAATGGAAAAGAATTCAGAAAAGAGCACACACATATACACATACACGTGCACACATGTATGTAACTGAATCATTCTGCTGCACACCTGAAATCAGTATTTTTTTTTTCAATTTCTCCTTTATTTATTTATTTATTTTTTCAGTGGGTTTTGTCATACATTGATATGAATCAGCCATAGATTTACACGTATTCCCCATCCCGATCCCCCCTCCCACCTCCCTCTCCACCCGATTCCTCTGGGTCTTGCAAACCAACCACACTTTAATAAGATAAATACACTTTTAACAGAGTTTTTAAGCATTATCAAAACACCATTACCACATACCCCTAAATTAGCAGTACGTCAGTGTGTCTAGCCAAAGACCACCATGGACACATAGAATTAAGTTTAGTTTATTATATAGCTGCTGTTAAGTCGCTTCAGTCGTGTCCGACTCTGTGCGACCCCATAGACGGCAGCCCACCAGGCTCCCCCGTCCCTGGGAGTCTCCAGGCAGGAACACTGGAGTGAGTTGCCATTTCCTTCTCCAATGCATGAAAGTGAAAAGTGAAAGTGAAGTCGTTCAGCCCTGTCTGACTCTTAGTGAACCCATGGACTGTAGCCTACCAGGCTTCTCCTCCTCCATCCATGGGATTTTCCAGGCAAGAGTACTGGAGTGGGGTGCCATTGCCTTCTCCATTATTATATAGCAGCAAAACAGAATTCACACCATGTTGAACTGTGGGATATTCTCAATAAGAGAGTGTTAGAAAGGCTTATTAAAAGAATTTGATTATGTATGCATGAAACATACATAATTTTATAAAATTAAAATTATAAAAATAAATAAAAAAGAAAATTATTTTTTAAAGAGAAGGGAGAAAATAGTTCTCAACATTAGCAAATTGGTGGTATGTTTAATAGAAGGTATGCTAATTTTATAGGGAAAGTTGTTCTTAACCTCTCTGTGATTTAGTTTCCTCGTTTATAAATCAAAGTAATAATGATTCCCTCCTCAAAGGAGTGTGAAAGTAAAGGTGTCAGTCTCTGTTGTGTCCAACTTTTTGCGACTGCTAGGCTCCTCTGTCCATGGAATTCTCCAGGCAAAAATACTGGTGTCGGTTGCCATTCCCTTCTCCAGGCGATCTTCCAGGCCCAGGGATCGAACTCAGGTCTCCTGCATTGGAGGCAAATTCTTTTTTGTCTGAACCACCAGGGAAGCCCATAGGAGTATAAAAACAATCAAATTGCATAGAATTGCACATACTAAATACTCAGTACACTCTATTTGTGATGATAATGATAATAAATTGATCCCTGCAGTTCAAACTTAAATTTTAATCACTTTTTTCTTTTTTAAAATTTTCATGTAACCTTTTTATCACAGAACTTGTAACTTCAGTATGCCACAGTATTATCAGACACAACTGAGCGACTAACACTTTCATTTTATTTTTTTCATGACAATAAACTGAATAAGCCTTCTCTCTACTACTTTTATTTTGGTTTTTCAGTTTATGGGAAAAGCAGACGGAGACTATTACACTCTGGATGACATGTTTGTCTCCAAAGCAGCTGAGAGTGAACACTTTGGTGAAGAGGAAGAGAATCAGAGGAAAAAAGCTATTGCTGAGCACCGGAGTCTTATTGCACAAATGGAAAAATGTCTTTATTGTTTTGACAGCTCTCAATTTCCCAAGCACCTTATTGTTGCAATAGGTGTTAAGGTAAGAAATATAGTGTTTATTGTCCTAAGGAAATGAATTAATGGTATATGTAAATTTGCTTCTTTCTTCATACACTTCTAAGATTCTAAGTAATCCATCTTGTCTTACTCTATGTTTCAAATGTTTTCTAAGTTCCCATGATTCTTAGGATTTTCTATAGATTGAGTATAAATATTCAAATGATATGAAGCTCATGTTTCATGTAATTCCACTCTACAGAGAGGCAACATTGAGTTGTGCTTCAGGCCTTAGACTTTGGATCCAGACCACGTGGATTCAGATCCTTGCTCTGCCATATCCCATCTGTGTGATCTTATTTTCATGATTGGCACTTAAGTGTCAGTATTAAAATCACTTCAGAGCTACTTACTCTAAAGTAGCTTCTGCTTCTTCCCTTACATTCTCATGAAATCTTTTTATTTCTTTATAGGCTATCTCATAATTTGAAGAAGTTTGTTGTACAGTTAATGCTTGGTAACCCCCGGGGATTGGTTTCTTCAGTCCCGTATATCATAATCCACAGATGCTCAAGTCCCATAGTCAGCCCTCCATATCTATATTTTGTTTTACTTGTTGAGTGTCCCCCTTAGTAGTCTGTTAGTTCCGTTAGTGTAGGTAACTTTTACTTATTGTATATATGCATGTTTATAGTCACTTCTTCAATAAATATTCTTGGTATTCAGTCACTCAGTCATGTCCAACTCTTTGTGACCCCATGAACTGCAGCACACCAGGCTTCCCTGTCCTTCACTGTCTCCTGGAGCTTGCTCAAACTCATGTCCATTGAGTCGGTGATGCCATCCAACCGTCTCGTCCTCTGTTGTCCCCTTCTCCTCAGTAAATATTAAGTATCACTTACTTAGTAGCCACTCATAATAGTCACTTATTTCAGTATTTGGCAATTTAATTCTTACATTACGTAAATAATTATCATGTACCTGTTGTATGTCAGAACCTAATTAGTCACTGGGGAAAAGTAGAGAATCAAATATACTTGTGTAGATTGTATTCTAGTGAAATAGAGCAGAAAATAAATAATGTAATGGTTGCCCTGATTTAAGGAATGTTGTTATGAAACAGATATAGAGAGGAAATGTGGAAATGTGGGAGGCTATTTTTTGAGAAGCTGATCCAAAAGGCTTCTCTGAGGAGATATTTTATAGGTATGAAAGATGAGAAAAAGCAAGCAACATGAAGATCTGAATGAATAATGTTTCAGAAAGAGGTGTCAGTGAGTGAAGACACGAGGTAGGCATTTATGGAACTGAAGGGGGAAAAAAACAGTGTAGCTAGAGTGGAGTGAGTGAGAAAAAGTGGTGTGATTGGAAGTTGAATGAATGAATGCTAGTTTCAGAAACTAATAGTGTGGAAAATATACATATGCATATTGTTTGTTACACACACATATACACAGAACCTATGTAGCCAAAGAACTAGTATTGATTTTTTCATTCCAATTCTAGTCTTTAATACCTTTAGGTCATTGAGAACGTCAGTTTATCAGCTTAAATTTTGTTTTTTTTAAATTTTAACTTTTCATTACCCTTCTTTTCCATTTGTTTCTTTCCTCTAGACTTTATCAAAGAGTAAAAGTAAAAAATTCCATTCAAAATTTAATCAGTCAAAAAACTCTTAACCCACCTTGCCAGTTACTTGTATTAATTTTCCCATGTTCTTTTCTAGACTGTTACATAAACATTTACATTTTCATAATTAGGACATTTTGTATAAATATTTCATTTCTCTTTAGTCTGACCCCTACCTTTACAAAATGTAAGAATAAATTAAACATAAAGTAACAAAGTTTTCAAAAAGTCTTTATCAGAACTTTGGGTTTTTTTCAATGACTTCATTTTCCCTAAAGCACTGAAGACAGTCAGGGTCCACACAGGCACAAAGGTGTGAAGTGTACACTTCTGTTTGCCTCCTGATTTATAGGCTGTGTCCCAAAGGCATTTCTCAGTGAAAGGAACTGTTGGCCAGTAAAGAGACGTTTTCTATTTTCAACTCATATATTGTTTCACACATTTCATTTCCTATTCTCAGTTTTCCTTTTTTACTGTGAGGTAATCCACATTTTTCAGTTAGAAGGTATTAAATTTTAATTATAAAATTAATTTTCCAATTAAAGGTACTAAATGTTCTTTTTGCCTCTAACTTACTGAACATTAGCTGATCTGTTTCTTCCTCTTGAGCCAGTCATATCATTTTGATTTCATTTTAGCACTATTTGAATAGTGTTATTAACACTATTTGAATAGATCCTTTCTTGATCTGTGCTTTATTGTGCTATCTTAGCTCTAAAAAAATACTGTATCTTAATTAGCTTCAGATTTTCATCTATGAATATTTTAATATAGAAATGTTTGAAATATTGATTTGATGGAATTTTATCTGTTTCCTACAATATCTGACTGTTTATCCTATCTGTTGTAGCTAATAGATTATTTTATTAATCTGAATAAGCAATAAGATATTTACCTTTTTAGTCATTACCCGAGTTAATTATATCTGACTGCAAGTTTCTAAGGAATTACTTTATGTTAGTTAGTAATAATTAACAGTATTCTAAAGCAATTCAGTCATACTCACTCTTCTTGAATTTCTAATACTTAAAGTTAATGTCTTAAATACAAATTTCTTATGAAGCTATGTTAGTGCTCATTAGAGTCAGACAGTTATATTAGTTTCTGGTCATAAATTGTCCCTACCTTCTCCTTTTTTAAAAATAAAAAATTATCTATCCTCTTTTTGTCTTAACACTATACTTTACTTTAAACAGTGCTTTAATTTTTAATTAAGACAACATAAACAGATAGATTATTCCATGTTGCTGGGTTGGAAGAATCAATATTGTGGAAATGACTATACCGCCAAGTGCAATCTACAGATTCATTGTGATCCCTATCAAATTACCAAGGCCATGTGTTACAGACTTAGAACAAAAAATTTCATACTTGATATGGAAACACAAAAATAGCAAAACCAGCCTTGAGAGAGAAGAATGAAGCTAGAAGCATCAACCTTTCTGACTTCAAACTGTACTACAAAGCTACAGTCATTGAGACAGTATGGTTTGGCACAAAAATGGAAATCTAGACCAGTGGAACAAGATAGAGAGCTAGAGATAAAACCACCACCTATGGTACTTTCTTTTTGACAATGGAGGCAAGAATATACAGTGGGGCAAAGATAGCCTCTTGCGTAAGTGGTGCTGGGAAAACTGGACAGCCACACAGCTACGTGTAAAAGAATGAAATCAGAACACTTCCTAACACCATAGACAAAGAAAATCTAAATTAATTAAATACCTAAATGTAAGACCAGAAACTAAAAAACTCTTAGAGGAAAACATAGGCAGAACACTTGATGACATAAATCAAAGTAAGATTCCCTATGACCCAACTCCTAGAGTAATGGAAATAAAAATAAGCAAGTGGGACCTCATTAAGCTTAAAAGCTTTCAAACAGCAAAGGAAGCTACAAACACGGTGAAAAGCAAACCCTCAGAATGGGGGAAAATAATAGCAAATGAAACAACTGACAAAGGATTAATTTCTAAAATATACAAGCAGCTCATACAACTCAATACAAGAAAAGCAAACAATCCAATCAAGAAGTGGGGAAAAGACCTGAAAAGACATTTCTCCAAAGAAGACATACAGATGAAAAGAAAACAAAAGACAAAAATGAAAAGAAGACATACAAACACATGAAAAGATGCTCAGCATCACTCATTATTAGAGAAATGCAAATCAAAACTGCAATGAGATATCACTTCACACCATTCAGAATAGCCATCATCAAAAAGTCTGCAAACAATAAATGCTGGAGAGAGTGTGGAGAAAAGGGAATGCTCTTGCATTGCTGTAATGTAAATTGATACAGCCACTGTGGAAGATGGTATGGAGATTCCTTAAAAAACTAGGAATAAGACCACCATGTGACCCAGCAATCCCACTCCTAGGCATACACCCTGAAGGTGAAAGTCGCTTAGTCATGTCTGACTCTTTGCGACCCCATGGACTATACAGTCCATGGAATTCTCCAGGCCAGAATACTGGAGTGGATAGCCTTTCCCTTCTCCAGGAGATCTTCCCAACCCAGCGATCGAACCCAGGTCTCTCGCATTGCAGGCAGATTCTTTACTAGCTTAGCCACAAGGGAAACCCAAGGAAACCAAAATTGAAAAAGACACATATACCCCAGTGTTCATTGCAGCGCTATTTAAAATGGTTAGAACATGGAAGCAACATAGATGTCCATCAACAGATGAATGGATGAAGAAGCTGTGGTACATATACATATATACAATAGAATACTACTCAGCCATAAAAGAAACACATTCAAGTCAGTTCTAATGAGGTGGATGAACCTAGAGCCTATTATACAGAGTGAAGTAAGTCAGAAAGAGAAATATAAGTCTTACATACTAATGCATATGTATGGAATCAAGAAGGATGGTGCCAATTAGTTTTATTTTCAGGGCAGCGATGGAGAAACAGACAGAGAACAGAATTCTGGACACAGCGGGAGGGGAGGAAGGAGGGTGAGATGTGTGGGAGAGTAACATGGAAACTTACGTTACCATATGTAAAACAGGTTGCCAATGGGAATTTGCTGCTTGACTCAGGGAACTCGAAGCAGGAGCTCTGTATCAGCTTACAGGGGGTGGGATGGGGAGGGAGATGGGAGGGAAGTCCAAGAGGCAAGGACATATGTATGCCTATGGCTGATTCGTGTTGATATTTGGCAGAATACAACAAAATTCTGTAAGGTGATTATCCTTCAATTAAAAATAAAATCAGATAAAAATACTTTGACTTTTAGAGCAGTTTTACATTTACAGAAAAATTATGAAACAAATAGAGTTTTATTACCTTGAGCCTGGTTTCCTGTTATTTCCATCTTAACATTAGTAAAATTGTTACATCTAATGAATCAGTACTATTTTTTGATTTGTTTTATTTAATATAGCTGATGAATAATATTATGTTAGTTTCAGGTGTACTATAATGATCTGACATTTGCATTCATTATGAAATGATCATCATGAAAAGTCTAGTAACCATCAGTTCCCATACAAAGTTATTACAGTATTATTAGCCATATCCCTAATGTGTATTATACCCCCATGCCTTATTGATTTTATAACTGGGGTTTTATACCTCTTAGTCCCCTTCACCTATTTTGTACCCCATCCCCAAACACTCCCCTCTGCCAACACCCACTTATTCTCTGTATCTGTGAGTTTGACTTTGTTTTGTTATGTTTGTTCATTTGTTTTTTTGATTTCACATATATGTGAGATGGTATTTATCTTTCTGCATCTAACTTGTTTCATTTAGCCTAATTCACTCTAGATCATTCCATAGTGTTACAAATGCCAGGATTTCATTTTCATTATGGCTGAGTTATATTTCATTGTATATATGTTTCACACATACATATACCATATCTTCTTTATTCATATTGAAGGATGCTTGAATTTCTTATATATCTTGGGTATTGTGAGTAATGCTGTAATGAACATTGATGTCCGTATATCTCTTTGAATTAGTGTTTTGTTTTTGGGGGGTGAATAACCACAAGTGGAATTGCTGGATCATATGGCAGTTCTATTTTTAATTTTTTGAAGAAGTTCCACACTGTTCCGCAGTGCCTGCACCAATTTACATTACCACCAATAGTGTAGCAGGGTTCTCTTTTTGTCCACATCCTCACTAACATTTGTTATTTATTCATTTATTTATTTTTGATGATAGCCATTCTGACAGGTATGAGATGGTGGTATCCCACTGTGGTTTTGATTTGCAATTCCCTTATTAGTGATATTGAGCATTTTTTCATGTGTCTGTTGGCCATCTGTATATCTTCTTTGTAAAATTCTGTTTGGTCCTGTGCCCGTTTTTAATTTTTTTTTTTTTTTTGGCTTTCATTTTATATATTTATTTAATTGGAGGATAATTGCTTTACAGAGTTTTGTGGTTTTCTGTCATAACATCAAGCATCATCATAGGTGCACTCATGTCCACTGCTCCTAAACCTCCCTCCCACCTCCCTCCCCATCCTGCCTTCTAGATTGTCACAGAGTCCCTGATTGAGGTCCCTGAGTGATACAGCAGACTCCCGTTGGCTATCTGTTTTGCATGTGGTATTGTAAGTTTCCGTGTCATCGTCTCCATACAGCTCACCCTCTCCCTTCTCCCTTCCCCTGTGTCCACAGGTCTGTTCCCTATGTCTGTTTCCGCATTGCTGCCCTGAGCATTAATTCCATTTTTAAAGTACCATCTTTTAAGATTCCATATATATGTGTTAGTGTACTATATTTATATTTCTGACTTACTTCACTGTATAATAGACTCTAGGTTCAGCCACCTCACTAGAACTGACTCAAATGTGTTCCTTTTTGAGGCTGAGTAGTATTTCATTGTATATATGTACTGCAGTTTCTTTATCCATTAATCTGTCAATGAACATCTATGTTGCTTCCATGTTCTAGCTATTGTAAATACTGCTGAAATGAGCATTGGGGTATATGCGTCTTTTTCGGTTTTGGTTTCCTCAGGGTATATGCCTAGGAGTGGGATTGCTGGGTCATATGGTGGTTTTTATCTCTAGCTTTTAAGGAGTCTCCATACCATCTTCCATAGTGGCTGTATCAGTTTACATTCCCACCAGCAATGCAAGAGCGTTCCCTTTTCTCCACACCCTGTCTCCAGCATGTGTTGTTTGCAGACTTTTTTTGATGATGCTATTCTGAATGGTGTGAAGTGATATCTCATTGCAGTTTTGATTTGCATTTCTCTAATAATGAGTGATGTTGAGCATCTTCTCATGTCTTAGCCATCTGTGTGTCTTCTCTGGAAAAATGTCCCTTTAGGTCTTTTCCCACTTTTTGATTGGATTGTTTGTTTTTCTGATGTTGAGTTGTATGAGCTTCTTATATATTTTGGAAATTAATCCTTTGTCAGTTGTTTCATCTGCTATTATTTTCTCCCATTCTGAGGGTTGTCTTTTCACCTTGTTTGTAGTTTCCTTTGCTGTGTGAAAACTTAAGTTTAATTAGGTCCCACTTGTTTATTTTTGTTCTTATTTCCATTACTCTAGGAGGTGGGTCATAGAAGATCTTGCTTTGATTTATGTCATTGAGTGTTGTGCCTATGTTTTCCTGAAAGAGTTTTATAGTTCCTCTGCCCATTTTTAAATCAATTGTTTGCTGTTTTTGATATTGGTTATGTGAGTTCTTTGTGTATTTTAGGTGTTAACCCCTTATCTATTATTTGCAAATATTTTCTCCTATTCATTAGGCTGACTTTTAATTTGGTGATGATTTCACTATATAAAAACTTTTTAATTTGATGTAATCCCATATATTTATTTCTGCTTCTGTTTCCCTTACCTGCAGAGACATTTCTAAAAACATATCGCTAAGACTGATGTCAAGTGTTTTCTCTAGAAGTTTTATGGTTTCAGGTCTTGCATTTAAATCTTTAATCCATTTTGAGTTTTTTTTTTTTAATATGGCATGAGAAAGTAGTCTAGATTGTTTCTTTTGCATGTCTAGTTTTCCGAGCACCATTTGTTGAAGAGACTGACTTTCCCCTTCGTATGCTCTTGCTTTTTTGGTTGTAGATTAATTGGCCAAGCATGAGTTTATTTCTGGGCTCTCTGTTCTGTTTTTTTGATCTGTCTGTCCATTTTTGTAGCACGACCATTCTGTTTTGATTTCTGTAGCTTTGTAGTGTAATTTGAAATCAGAGAGTGTGATACCTCCAACTTTATCTTCTTCTTCAAGCTTGTATTGGCTGTTCAGAGTCTTTTGTGTTTTTATACAAAGTTTAGAATTATCTGTTGTAGTTCTGTGAAAGATGCCATTGGTATTTTGATAGGGATTGCATCTAATCTCCAGAAGGTTTGGATAGTTTGATCATTTTTAATATTAATTCTTCCAGGCTATGAACACAGATTTTTTTCCATTTATTTTTGTCCTGTTCATTTTTTTTTTTTCCAATCACTATCTTATCATTTTCAGAGTACAATTTGTTTATCTCCTTGGTAAGATTTATGCATAGGTATTTTGTTCTTTTCAGTAGAACTGTAAATAAGACTTTTAATTTTTCTTTCTTATAATTGTTACTAGTGTATAAAATGCCACAGATTTCTGTATATTAGTTTTGTATCTCACAATTTTACTGAATTCATTAATTAGTTCTTTTAGCATCTTGGTAGCATCTTGAGGGTTTTCTATGTACAGAATCATGTCATCTGCAAACCGTGAGGTTTACTTCTTCCTTTCCAGTTTAGATTTGCTTTATTTCTTTTACTTGTCTGATTGCTGTCTGATTGCTGTGGCAAAATACAAGTAGCAAGAGTGAGGGCTTCTTTTTCTTTTTATTTGTTTTTTATTGAAATATAAAAATACCAATATAAAATATAAAAAAGCAATATAAAAATTGGTTTACAATGTCATATTCATTTCAGGTTTTTAAGGTAGTGCTTCAGTATTTCTGTAGATTATACTCCATTTAAGATGGTTACAAAATGATGGTGATATGTCCCTGTGCTGTACAGTGTAGCTTTGTTACCTATTTTATACCTAGAAGTTTGTACCTCTTAAGCCCCTACCCCTATCTTGTCTCACCCACTCCTCTCTCCACTGGTAATCACTAGTTTGTTTTCTGTATCTGTTTCATTTTATTCATTTGTTTATTTTTTTAGATTCCACATATAATGGAATTCCACATATACAATATTTATCTTTCTTTGTCTAACTTAAGTCACTACTGAAACACTACATTACAAACCTGAAATGAATATAACATTGTAAACCAACTATATTTCAATTAAAAAAAAAAAAAAAGCATTATATCTCCTAGGTCCATCTATGTTGTTGCAGTTGACAGAGTTCATTCTTTATTATGGCTGAGTAATATTACATTGTGTGTGTGTGTGTGTGTGTGTGTGTAGTACATCTTCTTTATCTTTTTATCTGTTGTTGGACACTTAAGCTGCTTCCACATCTTGGCTATAGTAACACTATGGTAAGTAACACTATGAGCATTGGATTGATGTGTCTTTTCAATTTATTGTTTTCATTTTCCTTGGATATATACTTGGAGTGGAATTGCTGGATCATATGATAATTCTGTATTTAGTTTTTTGAGGAACCTGTATACTGTTTTCTGTAGTGACTTCCAATTTACATTCCCAACAACAGTATATGGCATTTCCTTTTCTCCACATCCCTGCCAACATTTGTTATTTTTAGACTTTTGGATAATAACCATTCTCACATGTGTGAGGTGATATCTTTATGGTTTTGATTTGCATCACTCTGATGACTAGAAATGTTGATTAACTTTTCATGTGACTGTTGGCCACCTATATATCTTCTTTGGAAAAGTGCCAATTCTCGTCTTCTGTTCATTTTTTAATTGGATTGTTTTATTGATATTGAATTTTATGAGCTGTTGACATATTTTGGATAGTAACCCCTTATTTGTCATTAGCATTGCAAATATTTTCTCCCATTCAGTAGGTTGTCTGTTCATTTTTGCTGTGCAAAAACTTTTAAGTTTAATTAGGTCCTGTTTATTTTTGCTTTTGTTTCTTTTGTCATAGGAGTCCGATCCAAAAATGTACCACATGATTTTTGTCAGGGTTCTGCCTATAATATTCTATGGCTTTAGGTCTTCCATTTATGTCCTTAACCCATAATGAGTTCATTTTTTCATATGGTGCAGGAAAGTGTTCTAATTTCATTTTTTGCATATAGATGTTCAGTTTTCCCAGCACCCCTCGGGACAGGCGGAGGAGACCGTCTTTCCTCCACCGTGTATTCTTGCCTCCTCTGTCGTAGGTTACCTGGCCGCAGGTTCACGGCTTATTTCTGGGCTCTCTATTCTGCTTCTGTCCATCCGTGTCCGTTTTGTGCCAGGACCACACTGCTGCTGTGACTTTACTGTAGCTTTGCAGTATCAGCTGAACTGAGGGAGCATGGCTCCTGTGGTTTTGTTCTTTCTTCTCAAAATGGCTCTGGTTATTCTGGGTCTTTTGTGTTTCTATACATAAATTTTAAGATTATTTGTTCTAATTCTTTGAAAAATATGATTATTTTGATATGAATTGCATTAAACTTTTAGATTGCTTTGGGTAATTTGGACATTTTAGCCATGTTACTTCTACAAATTCATGAACACAGGATCTCTCTCCATTTCTTTGTATCATTGCTCCCCTTCATTAGTGTCCTATAGTTTTCAGACTTCAGGTCTTTCACATGATTAGTTGAAGTTTATTTCTAGGTATTGTCTTCTTTTTGACGCAGCTTTATATGGGATTATTTTATTGCTTTATTTTCTGATTATTCATTATCAGTGTATAGAAAAACAGCTTTCTATATATTAATCTTTTATCTTGCATCTTGACTGAATTCATTTATTTGTTATAGTAGATTTTTTTATATCATCTTTAGAATTTGTTATGTATAGTGTCATGTCACGCAAACAGTTTTACTTCTTCCTTTCCAATTGTATCCTTTTTTTTTTTCCTTCTCTGATTGCTGTGACTAAAGACAGATGGTAAAAGTGGACATTCGTTTTATTCCTGGTCTTAGAGAAAATACTTTCAGCTCTTTACTATTGAGTATAATGTTGGCTGTGAGTTTGTCATATATGGCTATGTTATATTGGTATATGTTCTCTGCATGCCCACTTTGGTGACTCTTTTTTATAAATGGATTTTCATTTTGTATGGAATACCTTCTTCAATTTCCTCACTTAATGTGTGTGTAACTTTAGATCTGAAATAAATCTCTGCTAGGCAGCATTTATATCATTATTGTTTTTATACCCAGTTAGGTGCTCTGTTTCTTTATTGCTGTTTTGTTCATTGTTTTCAGATTGTTTTTATAGTTATTTTTTGTTCCTTTCTTCTCCATTTGTTCTCTTTCCTTATGATTTCATAACTGTCTTTAGTGTTTAGTGTGATATCCACTGGATCATAGAAGAAGCAAGGGAATTCCAAAAAAAAATCTGCTTCCTTGACTACGCTAAAGCCTTTGACTCTGTGGATCATAACAAACTGTGGGAAATTGTAAAAGAGATAGAAATACCAGACCACCTTACATGCCTCCTGGAAACCTGTGTGCAGGTCAAGTAGCAACAGTTCAAACCAGACATGGAACAACGGACTGGTTAAAAATTGGGAAAGGCATACGTGAAGGCTGTATATTGTCACCCAGCTTATTTAACTTTTATGTAGAGTACATCATGCCAAGTGCTGGGCTGGATGAGGCACAGGCTGGAATCAAGATTGCCAGGAGAAATATCAACAACCTCAGATATGCAGATGATACCACTCTAATGGCAGAAAGTGAAGAGGAACTAAAGAGCATCTTATTTATTTATTTATTTTACTTTACAACATAGTATCGGTTTTGCCATATATTGACTTGAATCTGCCATGGGTGTACATGTGCTCCCCATCCTGAACCCCCCTCCCACCTCCCTTCCCATCCCATCCCTAAAGAGCATCTTGAAGGTAAAAGAGGAGAATAAAAAAGCTGGCTTAAAGCTCAGCATTCAAAAAGAAGATCATGGCATCCAATCCCATCACTTCATGGCAAATAGATGGGGAAACAATGGAAACAGTGACAGATCTCATTTTCTTGGGCTCCAAAATCACTGCAGACAGTGACTGCAGCCACTAGATTAAGAGACTTGCTTCTTGGAAGAAAAGCTATGACAAACCTAGACAGCATATTAAAAAGTAGAGACATCACTTTGCCAACAAAGGTCCATATAGTCAAAATATAGTTTTTCCAGTAGTCATGTACGGATGTGAGAGTTAGACCATGAAGAAGACTCCTGGCCGAAGATTGATGTTTTCGAGCTGTGGTGCTAAAGAAGACTGGAGAGTCCCTTGGACTGAAAGGAGATCAAACCAGTCAATTCTAAAGGAAATCAACCCTGAATATTTGTTGGAAGGACTGATGCTGAAGCTGAAGCTCCAGTACTTTGGCCACCTGATACAAAGTGCCAGCTCATTGGAAAAGACCCTGATGCTGGGAAGGACTGAGGGCAAGAGAAGGGGATGACAGAGGATGAGATGGTTGGATGGCATCACTGACTCAGTGGACAAACTCAGGAGGTAATGGACAGGAAAGCCTGGTGTGCTGTAGTCCATGGGGTCACACAGAGTTGGACACGACTTAGCAACTGAACAGCATAAGTGTTACATTTGGACTCTTTTTTCTTTTTTGTGTATATATATGTATATTAAAGTTTCATGTGTAACAAAACAAAATTTTATAGTAACAAAACAAAAATATTAAAGTTTATTTTTTTCTTACCCTTATGTTCATATGTAGCATCATTTATATTTACATATATATACTAATTGGCTTCCCAAGTGGTACAGTGGTGAAGAATCCACCTGCCAATGCAGAAGACGTGGATTGTATCCCTGGGTCAGGAAGATCCCGTGGAGTAGGAAATGGCAACCCACTCCAGTATTCTTGCCTGGAGAATCCCATGGACAGAGGAGCCTGGTGGGCTACAGTCCATGGAATTGCAAAGAGTCAGACATGACTGAGCACTTACTCCACACACATATGTAAATATAAAATCATTATTTTAAATTCATGATCCATTAAGTTTATACTCATTCTAACCACAATACATTTTAATGCCCTCACCCCCATGTTTAATGTTTTTGTTGTCATATTTTACATCTTTCTGTTTTGTGTATTCCTTAACTACTTACTGTGGATATGGATAATTTTATTACTTTCATCTCTTAACCTTCCTGCTAGCTTTGACCTTTAATATATATTTTCCTTTGCCAATGAGATTTTTCCTTTCATAATTTTCTTTCTTCTATCATGGCCTTTTCTTTTCTACTTCGTGAAAGTCACTCAGTCATGTCCAACTCTTTGCAACTCCATGGACTGTAGCCCACCAGGTTCCTCTGTCTATGGAATTTTCCAGGCAAGAATACTGGAGTGGGTTGCCATTCCCTTCTCCAGGGGATCTTCCCAACCCAGGGATCAAACTGGGTCTCCTGCATTGTAGGCAGATTGTTTACCGTCTGAGCCACCAGGGAAGCCCCTGAGTCCTTTCATTATTTCTTATAAAGCCTCTTCAGTAGTACTGAACTCTTTTTGCTTTTGCTTGTCTGTAAAACACTTTTACTCTCCTTCAAACCTGCATGATAACCTTGCCAAGTATTGTGGCGGTAGGTTTTTTCTTTTCATCACTTGAAAGATATCATGCAGTTCCTTTCTGCCCTGCAGTTTCTATTGAAGTTAGCTGATGGCCTTATGGGAGTTACATTATATGTAACTAGTTGTTTTTCTCTTGCTGCTGCTAAGATTCTTTCTTCATTTTTATATTTTGCCATTTTAATTATAATCTTTCTTTGTGCAGACATGTCACATTCCTCTTGTTTGGAAATTTCTGTGCTTCTATAACTGGATATCTGTTTCCTTCTTAAGGTTAGGGAAGTTTTGAGCCATAATTTCATTGACTAGATTCATTGACTAGATTTTCTATCCCTGTTCTTTCTCTTCTTCTGGAACACCTATAATGTGAATATTAGTATGCTTGATGTTGTCTCAGAGGTCTCTCGTAAACTAGTCTCACTGTTAAAATCCTTTTTTGTTGTTGTTGTTCCTCAGCTTGAGTGATGTACATTACTGTCTTCTAGCTCTCTGATCAGTTCCTCTGTATCATGTAACGTACTGTTGATTCCTTCTAGTATATACTTTCATTTTAGTTCTTGAACTTTTAGTACTCTTTGGTTCTTCTTTATATTTTCTCTTTGAAATTGTCACTGTGTTCATCCCTTCTTTTCTGAAGTTTCACTAGCATATTTATAATCATCATCTTGAACTATTGGATCAATTGCTTATCTTTGTTTAGTGGTTCCCCCCACCCCAAGGTTATGTTTTTCTCAAATAGCGAAGCCACTCTTTTCATGTATTTATTTTTGGCTGTACTCGATCTTCTTTGTGCATGGGCTCTCTCCAGTTGCGGTGAGCAGGCAGTATTCTCTGGTTGCAGTGTGCAGGCTTCTTACTGCAGCGGCTTCTCCTGTTGCAGAGCACAGGCTCTGCGGTGTGCAGCCTCCAGAGCGTGGACTCGCTAGTTGTGGCACACAGGCTTAGTTGTCCTGCACCATCTGGATTCCTCCTGGACCAGGGAATCTAACCTGAATCCCCTGCATTGACAGGCAGATTCTTAACCACTTGACTACCAGGGAAGTCCCTGATGTGATGTCTTCTTCCTTCACTTGGAGCATTTCTTTCATCACCTGTTTTACCCAAATTTCAGTTTTATTTCTCTTTATTAGGTGGACCAGTTACTTCTTCCCATCTTTAGAAGTAACCTCTTGGTATGGCTGCAGGCCTGCTGGAGTGCATGGTAGGCTTTCCTCATGGTTAGCTGTGTCACCCTGTAGGGCCTAGGGCTGCTGCTGTCTTGCTGATTTGGGGTGGCGTAGGCTTCCCAAGAGGTTCACACGTGCCAGGCAGGGGTTGGGGCGGGTGCTAGCTTGCTGCAGGGCAGGCCTGGTCCTTGGCACTAATGAGCTAGAGGGAAGGTTTGAGATACTGGTTACCCATGCTGGTAAATGAGGTAGAACGAGCTGCCTTGAATGGCTGCCGCCAGCTTCTCTGTCCCCAAGGATAGTCCCAATTACTTCTTGCCTCTCTCAGAGGCACTCGAAGGTTGGCAAGTGGGAGGGATCTGAACTAGGCTACTTTGAAACTACTGGCTCTGTGCTACAACTCAGAGAGTGTGAGATTTTGCATGCAGCTTTTAAGAATGGAGTCCCTATTTCCTATTGCCTGTGGGATCTCTCTCATATGCAAGCCTTGAAGGCTTTCAAAGCCAGACATTCTGGGAGCTCATCTTCATGGTGCAAGCCCCCTGCCTGGGAGCCCAGTGTGGAATTCAAATTCCTTGCTCCTTGTGGAGGACCTCTGTGACTATCATAGTCCTCTTGTTTGTGGGTTGCTGACTGGGGATGTATGTCCTAACGATAGTGTATCTTCACCCGTTACTTATCTTGTTGTGGCTTCTTCTTTATGTATTTAGTTGCAGAATATCGTTTCTGCTAGTATTCAGGTGGTTCATATAGATAGTTGCTCTGTAATTAGTTGTAGTTTTGTTGTGGCTGTAGGAGGAAGTGAATACAGGGCCTTCCTACTCTACCATCTTAGTCGCCTCTCCAATGCTTATTCCTGATATTGCTTTTAATTGTGAATATTGTTGTGATTTAACTGTAAATTTAAGTATGTATAGCCATATTCATATACACTCCTAGTTCTTCACTCAAATACCAAAGAATTTAAAATTTGCATTATTTTAAAGCAACTAATCAGTTAATAGATAAATGTTATTCATTAATTGTCTTATATAAAGTTTTTCTAGCTAAAACCTAACCAAAAAGTTATAGAAAATAAGATCAAGCCACTTTGAAGAATACGTATGGTCCTTATGAATACCTTTTGCTGTCTACATGTATAGTAATTGACCTTTTTGACCTTTTTTCAAATAATACAGTTTGTGTAAAATGGAGAAATAGTGCCAGCTTCTAGGTAATACATGTATATAAATAAATAGAAGTTAACCAGTGCTGTAAAGCCATGTAGAAGTTATGTCTCTTTTCTTAGCTAATGATTAATAGGCATCAGTTTAACTTCCATATCATTACCAGATCTTGTATTTTTTTTTGCAAAATTTGTGTTGTTTCAAGGGCTCTGAAGACATGTAGCTTTCTCAGATGAAGGATAAAATGTTAATCATTTTCCCCTTTGGTAAGTTTCATCTTTGAGGTATCTTAGTCAAAATTGAGACTTCTGCAATAAATTTCTGGTTTATTAAAAGGCATCTTCATGGCTTTTAAAATTTTAACTTGTGAATATCTTCAAAATATTAAAGTATAGTATGATATATTTTATTACATGTTAGCCATATTGACCTACGAGGGGCTCATCTTTCAGAACTGAGAATGAATAGCAATAGCATTTCACCTTTGCATCTTTTTTCCCCATAGGTTTATTTATGTTTACCCAATGTACGATCTCTTACTGAAGGACACTGCTTGATAGTCCCTTTGCAGCACCATAGGGCAGCTACCTTATTGGATGAAGACATCTGGGAGGAAATTCAGGTCAGCATGATAATGCTCATGATCTCTGTTATGATCCAGAGCAATTTTTACACACCATTGTGACAAATTCTAACAAGTTTTATACCTTTATTCAAAGATTTTACACTCTAAATTTAACACATATACATTTCCATGGTTGTGTATACCTGTGGGTCATGATGTTATCACCACTCACTAACTTTTTACTTTATTGAAAGCTTTAAACAAATACTTCTAATGAGATATGATTGTCATATAATGTATTCATTTCAGGTATACAACTGATTTTTTGCCTACTAAATGAACTTTGACCAACTAATTATATTTATTTAAAATAAAAATCAGTGTAAGATTTCTAATAATTGCTTTTGTGAAACATGAAATAATCATTCTTGCCAAGGTAAGCTAATAAATTACAGCCAAAAAGAAGGATGTTTTCAGATAATAAAAGGTGATTTTTGGAAGATAGTGATTTATGCTTAGTGACTGTCATATTTTCCCATAATGGCATTGACATTTTCTGCTACTGTGATATTGTCATGATTTTGTTACCAGGCTAAATTTCCACACGTTTCCCTTATAGCCTGGCTGACATTTGTATTCAGGGATTTTGTTTGTGTGTGGTTGGGGGAGTGGGGGGGAGGTGGTTGGTGAATCTTCAAGAAATTGAAAGGCACAATATGGGTGAAATTGCTGCTAAATGATTTCAAGACCTTATACTCACCAAAACAGGAAGAGAGAAAAAAAGCACTTGTTTTTCCAATGGTTGACAAGTGAATAGGGGTTATAAGAACCCCTAATTAGAAACCATGAAAATTTTAAGACTTCGTAAGAGACTAATCATGGGTCTCTTTAGAAGACAGGTCATGACAGAGAGTTCTGACAAAAGGTGAACCACTGGAGAAGAGAATGGCAAACCACTTCAGCATTCTTGCCTTGAGAACCCCATGAACAGTATGAAAAGGCAGAAAGATATGACACTAAAAGATGAACTTCCCATGTCAGTAGGTGCCCAGTATGCTGCTGGAGAAGAGTGGAGAAATAACTCCTTAAGGAATGAAGAGGCTGAGCCAAAACGGAAACAGCACCCAGTTGTGGATATCTCTTGTGGTGAAAGTAAACTCTGATGCTGTAAAGAATGATATTGCATAGGAACCTGGAATGTTAGGTCCATGAATCAAGGTAAATCAGTGGTGGTCACACAGGAGATGGCCAGAGTGAACATTGACATTTTAGCAATCAGTGAACTAAAATTGTCTGTAATGGGTGAATTTAATTCAGATGCCCATTATATCTACTCCTGTGGGCAAGAATCCCTTAGAAGAAATGGAGTAGCCCTCACAGTAAACAAGAGAGTCCAAAATGCAGTACTTGGGTGCAGTCTCAAAAATGACAGAATAATCTCTGTTCGTTTCCAAGGCAAACCATTCAATATCACAGTAATCCAAGTCTATGGCCCGACCAGTAATGCTGAAGAAGCTGAAGTTGAATGGTTCTATAAAGACCTACAAGACCTCCTAGAATTTACACCACAAAAAGATGTCCTTTTCATCATAGGGGACTGGAATGCAAAAATAGGAGGTCAGGAGATACCTGGAGTAACAGACAAGTTTGGCCTTAGAGTAGAAATGGAAGCAGAGCAAAGGCTTACAGAGTTTTGCCAGGAGAATGCATTAGTCATAGCATACACCCTCTTCCATCAACGCAAGAGACCTTTCTACACATGGAGATCACCAGATGGTCAATAGCAAAATCAGATTGATTATATTCTTTTCAGTCAAAGATGAACAACCTCTATATAGTCATCAAAAACAAGATCAGGAGCTGACCGTGACTCAGACCATGAACTTGTTATTGCAAAATTCAGACTTAAATTGAAGAAAGCAGGGAAAACCATTAGGCCATTCAGATATGACCTAAATCAAATCGGTTACCTTTATTCAGTGGAAGTGATAAGTAGATTCAAGAAATAGATCTGATAGACAGAGTGTCTTAAAAATTATGGACAGAGGTTTGTAACATTGGACAAGAGATGGTGATCAAGACCTTTCCCAAGAAAAAGAAATGCAAAAAGCAAAATGATTGTCTGAGGAGGCCTTACAAATAGCTGAGAAAAGAAGAGAAGCAAAAGGTAAAGGCAAAAAGGAAAGATAGACCCATCTGAATGCAGAGTTCCAAAGAATAGCAAAGAGAGATAAGAAAGCCTTCCTTAGTGATCCCAGCAAAGAAACAGAGGAAAACAATAGAATGGGAAAGACTAGAGATCTCTTCAAGAAAATTCAAGATACCAAGGGAACAGTTCATGCACAGATGGGCACAATAAAGGACAGAAATGGTATGGAACTAACAGAAGCAGAAGATATTTAAAAGTTGAAAGAATACACAGAAGAACTATACAAAAAAGATCTTCGTGATCCAGATAACCACAATGGTATGATCACTCAACTAGAGCCAGGTGTCTTGGAGTGTGAAGTCAAGTGGGCCTTAGGAATCATCACTACGAAAGAAGCTAGTGGAGGTGATGGAACTCCAGCTGAGCTATTTCAGATCCTAAAAGATGATGTGTTAAAGTGCTGCACTCAGTATGCCAGCAAATATGGAAAACTCAGCAGTGGCCACAGTACTGGAAATGGTGTTTTTATTCAAGCCCCAAAGAAGGGCAGTGCAAAAGGATGTTCAAACTACTGCACAATTGCATTCATTTCACATACTAGCAAAGTAATGCTCAAAATTCTCCAAGCCAGGCTTCCACAGTACATGAATTGAGAACTCCCAGATGTTGAAGCTGGATTTAGAAAAGGCAGAGGAACCAGAGATCAAATTGACAACATCCATTGGATTATAGGAAAAGCAAGAGAATTTCAGAAAAACATCTACTTTTACTTCAAAGACTATGCTAAAACTTTTGACTGTGTGGATCACAACAAACTTTGGAAAATTCTTAAGGAGATGGGAATACCAGGCCATCTTACCTGCCTTCTGTGAAACATGTATGCAGGTCAAGAAGCAACAGTTGGAACCTGACATGGAAAAACAGACTGGCTCAATTTGGGGACAGGAGTATGTCAAGGCTGTATATTGTCATCCTGCTTATTTAATATATATGCATAGTACATCATGAGAACTGCCAGGCTGGATGAAGCACAAGATGGAATCAAGACTGCTGGGAGAAATATCAATAACTTCAGATATTCAGATGACACCACTTTTATGGCATAAAGCGAAGGGGAACTAAAGAGCCTCTTAATGAAAGTGAAAGAGAAGAGTGAAAAAGCTGCCTTAAAACTCAACATTCAGAAAACTAAGATCATGGCATCTGGTCCCATCACTTCGTGGCAAATAGATGGGGAAACAATGGGAACAGTGACAGACTTTATTTTCTTGGGCTCCAAAATCACTGCAGATGGTGACTGCAGCCATGAAATTAAAATGCTCCTTGGAAGAAAAGCTAAGACCCACCTAGACAGCATATTAAAAAGCAGAGACATTACTTTGCTGACAAAATAATAGTCAAAGTCCATATAATCAAAGGTATGGTTTTTCCAGTAGTCATGTATGGATGTGAGAGTTGGACCATAAAGAAAGCTAAGCACCGAAGAATTGATGCTTTTGAACTGAGGTGTTGGAGAAGACTCTTGAGAGTCCCTTGGACTGCACGGAGATCCAACCAGTCCATCCTAAAGAAAATCAATCCAGAATATTCATTGGAAGGACTAGTGCTAAAGCTGAAACTCCAATACTTTGGCCACCTGATGTAAAGAACTGACTCATTGGGAAGACCCCCGATGCTGGGAAAGATTGAAGGCAGGAGGAGAAGGGGATGACAGAGAATGAGATGATCGGATGGCCTCACTGACTCGATGGACGAGCAAGTTGCAGGATCTGGTGATGGACAGGGAATCCTGGCATGCTGCGGTCCATGGGGTCAGAAAGAGTCAAACTCGACTGTGTAAATGAACTGAACTAAACTGAACCTGAAATTATACCATTAAACTCATATTTTTTAAGTCTTTTTTTATATATACACATATTTGTATATATATAGGAGAAGTACTTAAAAGTGTGTGTGTGTCCTCCTTGAGGCTATAGGTGTGATGTTTATACATTTTATAATATTGAACTATTTTTGCATCACTACTGATTTAGTGATTTTAAGGTTTCATTTATAATCATGACATCTTAAGTCTGTTTTATTTGCTGTTGTCCAGATCTAACAGTTAAACCAGAAGAGACTTATGAAAAAATCTGAAGTAAAGAATTTATTAGATAATCTTTAGAGTATCTAAATTTTTATTGTTGTTGCTGTTGTATTTAATCTACTTTTTCATTTTTTAAAAAAAGTGGTTTTCAGGTATATAGTTCCATTCTAGTAATTATTTTCCGCTTTCTAATGTTATAAAATTTTCACCACAGAACTATGTGATTACTCAATAAATAACAATTAATTGAAAATATGCATAATAAATAAAAATTCACAAGTGTGCTAAGTTAACAAAGAAAGACAATCTTTAAAACTATATTATAAAGCCAAACATACTTTCCATTTGGCTGTTTTTTGTTTTGTACATGTATTATTAGACATGTGAAGATAACTATCTGGGATATAATTGAGTGGGAAAAGAGAGTTATCTGTTGTCACTTTCTGATTTGTCTGAAACAGCTTGAGTTATATCACTGGTGTCTTCTTCACTGTTGTTGCAAACAGCACCTAATTCCCAATACGTTGAGACAGCTAAAGTTAATTTCTTACATCATCATCCATTGTGGAAGATTGCCTTCAAGAAGTAATGCAGGCATTCAGATTTCTTCCATGATAAGCTTCTCCTGTGGTGGAATTCTTCTCTTTCACACCCTTGGTTTGAAGAAAATAGACGTGAGAAGACACTACCTTTTGATAACTCTTTTAACACATATCATTTCCATATACATTACCCAGAACTAAACATGGCCCCACTTAAGTCCCAGAGATACGGGGAAGTTTAGTCTTCTTGTTTGCTCAAGAAGAAAAAAATGATACAATTTAGTGAACACAGCCTTTAAGGGGAAGCATTTTTATATACAGATAACAGATTGGAGGCATGGAAGGTATAAAATTGAAATGATCGATACTATCATGTAGATATTTATACCTATGTTTTATTATTATTTTTATCATAATTTAACTATATTGTCTGTACATTATCTCCATTTATGTGATTTTAGAAAGTATAATACCAAAGTCAGACAATTTTTAAAGGGGGAGCCAATTGTCTATAATCATCTATAATGATTTCGCTAACAGTCACCTACTATGAGACCATAGGTATTAGCTAAGACTTCAGCAGCAGATTATCTGAAGTGAAGAGACTATGCTGAACTTACACTTAGCTGTGGTTAGAAATGAATAGTGAATCCTCTATCTGTTGCTTATTACGTAGCATTTTAGTTCATGTCAAATTACCATTATTTGATTGTTTTTTTCCCTTCTTGCTCTTGTTTTATAAAAGGAGTGGAAAATAGAATAGTGAGGAGGGATCAGTATTAAATAGTCAGAGGAGACCTCATGGGAATCTAGAACTCCCACCTTCTACCCAGCAGTAATTTGTATCCTTTCCCTGTTTTGGGTGTCAAGAGAGGCTTGAATGGCAAACCTGAACTGCTGTCTCCACGTGGCAGAAATTAGGCAGGGTCTTAACATAACCTGGTTGAATCTCTAGGAAATTATGCTTAATGAAAATTTGCAAGTTAAGGATCAGCACACATATAAAGGGAACCAGCAAATGAAGTTACTTTGAGGTTAGAAAACAATTGGAAGTGAATTCTGCTTGTCTCACTGAATTTAAGGATGCCTACCTGCTCAGAGTACTTTTTTTTGGTTTTTGGATGTTTTTGTATGATTTTACTGTTAGTTCTATGTAATTTACCATGTAATTTTGATTTTATCACTTCCTTTTCTTAGTTTACTGAAACTGTTTGCTATATATACATAATACTGAGCAGAGTGAGTTTCAGGTAAAAAAAATGTTGCTTAACTATCTGAAATGTGGTAGATTTAGGAAGTAAAGTAACTATAAGATAACATTATAGAATTCCAACATTGTTTAACATTTCTTTTTTATTTTAAAAGAATTTGCTACACTTTTTATTGTTTTCATATTTTGAATCTCCTATCATTGCTTTATTTACCTAGCCATTTTGCTTTCTTCAGATGTTTAGAAAATCGTTGGTGAAAATGTTTGAAGATAAAGGATTGGACTGTATCTTTTTAGAAACGAATGTGAACATGAAGAAACAGTACCATATGGTTTATGAATGTATTCCTCTCCCAAAGGAAGTGGGTGATATGGCTCCCATCTATTTTAAGGTATTTATAATAGTCTTTACATACATATTTATTTTTTACTGTATTATGGTTTTATGAATACAGTTATCTTTATTCTGATATTTTTCTCTTATATACTTATCAATTTTATATCATTAAGAAATGATGTAAAGCACAAAAATTCTGCTGTTTAAATTTTCAAAGAAAGAAATTTGAAATTTTGACCTTTAAAAGCATGCTTATTTGTAAGTGTGAATATACTATCAAATAGTAGTTTATCATTTCTATGTTAATTTGTCAAATGAAAAATCAGAGTTTTACCTTGAAGTACTTTCAAGTCAAAATTATAGTCATAACTCTACAAAACTTACCATTGAAGTTCATCAGAACCAGAGATAGTTATATGCAAATAGTACAAATTACAATTGCTGAGATGTTACTGCTGTAAGTCTTAGTATTTAATATTTCATCATGCTATTTGTAAAAAGAAACCAAAATCTAACCTTGCCATGCATTTTTGAAAATTCTAATAAATGATTAGGGTTCTTAAACAATTAGGTTTCATTATAATATTCAAGCATGCATCTGTGTGTGCTCAGTCACTACGCTGTGTCTGTCTATTTTGTGACCCCATGGACTATAGCCTGCCAGGCTTCTCTGTCAATGGGATTTCCCAGGAGTGTGTTGCCATTTCCTTCTCCAGGGCTTTTCCTGACCCAGAGATTGAATCCAGGTCTCCTGCTTGGCCAGACTGTTTCTTTACCATGGAGCCACTAGGAAAGCCCATAATGTTCAGGCAGGTTTAACTAAATAGCCTGTGTTTAATACTGACCTGGGTGCAGTATATTTATAGACTAATATAAATTTGTAAATGTAGAACCGTATATGGAATTGTAACATCTACATTTAGAAAAGATAATGTTTTGTTGAGGTGATATAGAAACTTGCAAAGTTTAGACAGTGTAGGGTGGTAAAGTTTAATTAATGTGGACTGCAAATCCCAGTAAAAAGGATTATTTTTAAAAAAGAATTATAAAATCTATTAAGGTTGATGAGGTGGTGAAAATCTACTTTTCCTTGTAGAAATTTTGAAAAACTTGCTGGCATATTGAGTACAGCACTTTCACAGCATCATCTTTTAGGATTTGAAATAGCTCAACTGGAATTCCATTGCTTCCCCTAGCTTTGTTCATATTAATGCTTCCTAAGGCCCATTTGACTTCACATTCCAGGATGTCTGGCTCTAGGTCAGTGATCACACCATCATGATTATCTCGGTCGTGAAGATCCTTTTTTTTTTTTTTTTTTTTATTCAGGAAGAAAATTGATGAGTGATTTTATAATTTTTGGCTGGCATTTTTGTCCTTAAACACTTTCCATTAAAGATGTATAATCATAACATGGAGTACAAAGTTTCTTCAAAGATTTACTTTTGTGTGGTCAAGTTGCCAATTTGATATTAAGTTGATTTCAATTTCAGAATCTTCTATTTTTTTACTTTTGAATATGTAAATCACTCATTTGTTCAACGTTCAAAAATTCATAAAAAGGTAAAATCAAAGAAACCTTGCTTCCACCCCATCTCCACAAATAACATTCTTGGAGAACCTCTCTCCTAATGTGTTCTCTGATGTACATAAGCTCAAGTTTTCTCCCATGAATTCACAAAGGTATGACACATTATGACTCTACACTGGAGGATTTTTCACATCTGCTGCCATTCAGGATATCTCTTGTGTGTGAATCACTTCATATTTAGAGTTTACTTCTTGCAGAAGGATTTCCCATGTATGTTATATTCATAAGGCTTCTCCCCTGTGGTGTTTGCTGGTGTACTCTGAGGGTTGACTTCATACAGAAGGACTTCCCGCATCTCTTATATTCATAGGGCTTCTCCCCTGTGTGGATTCTCTGATGATTAATGAGGTCTGACTTCACATAAAACCTTTGCCCACATTCATTACATTTGAAGGGGTTCTTCCCTATGTGAGTTCTCTGATGCACAGTGAGGTATGACTTCATGCAGAAAGGTTTCTCACATTCACTACATTTATAAGCCTTCTCTTCTGTGTGAGTCCTCTAATACATGGTTAGGGCTGACTTAAAACAGAAAAATTTCACACATTTACTACACCCATGGGGTTTCTCTACAGTGTGCTCTGATGTTCAATGAGATGTGATTTCTGGAGGAAATTTTTCCCACATTGTTTACATTGATAAGGTTTCTTCCTGTGTGTGTTCACTGATGTTAAGTGTGGTGTGACTTCTGAAAGAAAGTTTTACTACATTCTTTACATTTTTAAGGTTTCTCCCATGTGTATTCTCTGGTGCTGAGGGTTGACTTCTCACATTTATTACATTTGAAGTATTTCTCTTCTGACTTGACTTCATAGAAAAGGCTTTCCCACATACTTTACACACATGGGATTTCTTTCCTGTGTGGTTTCTCTGATGAATATTAAGAAGCAACTTCACATAGAATGACTTCTTGCATTCATTGCATCTAAAGGATTTCTCCCCAATGTGAGTCCGCTGGTGTATAATGAGGGTTGACTTTATACAGAAGGCTTTCCCACATTCATTACATTTGTGTGGTTTCTCCCCTGTGTGTTTTCTGATGTTTTGTTAGGTTTGACTTTTTGTAGAAGGACTTCTCACATTCACTGCACCCATGGGGTCTCTCCCCAGTATGAGTTCTTTGATGGACAGTGAGAGTCAAATTCATAGAGAAGGATTTGCCACACTCGTTACATTCATATGGTTTCAACCCTGAGTGAATTTTATGTTTAATGAGATTAGACTTCACACAGAAGGTTTTTCCACATTCATTAGTCATAGGGTTACTTTGCTGTATGAGAGACTTGATGAATAATTAGGGCTGACTTAGAGCAGAAGGATGTCCCATATTCAGTACATTTATAGGGTTTCTTCTGTGGTTTCTTCTGTTCTCTGGTTTCTTCTTCACCTCTGGTGGAGGTGCAGTGCTGACTTACATCAAACAGAAGGATTTTCCACATTCATCACATTTGCAGGGCTTCTCCCCTGTGTGTGTTCTCTGGTGATCAGCAAATTGTGACCTCTGTGAGTAAGTTTTCCCATGTCATTGCATTTGAAAGGTTTCTCCCCTGTAAGTATCTTCTGAAGTTTAGTTAGATTTGATTTCACACAGAAAGATTTCCCACAATCCTTACACTCATGTTTTCTCCCCTGTGGGAATGCTCTGGTGATAGTTGAAGTTTGATTTTGTGTAGGATTTCCCACAATCCTTACACTGGTAGGGCTTCTCTCGTGTGAGTACTCTGGCTCAGCTTTAGGACTTGAGATCTGATGGAAGGATTTCTTGCACTCATCACATACATAGAGCTTCTTTTGCTGCTCGGTAATGGCTGACTTCCTGGGGGCTTTGTCACATTCACAGGTTTTCTTTCTTACATCAGTTCTTTGCTGGATGGTGTTTTGTGCTTTCTGGAAGGTTTTCCCACATTTATTATTGTCACATGGCTCCTCTTCTTGTGTGTGTTTTCTGATGTTCAGTGAGGTGGGACTCCTGGTAAAAAGATTTCTTGCGGTGACTACATTCAAATATTTTCTCTCTTTGAGTTTTATGAGGTTAAGATGGGACTTCTTGCTGAAATTATTCTCAAATTTCCAAGAAATTTGTGGGTTTTCTTTACATTAATTTCCTGATGTTGAAAGAGGGTTGATGTCTCACGTGCATTAACTTCAGAGTGATTCTCCCTTGTGCATTTCCTGCTGGATTTTGAGAGCTGACTTGTCACTAGTGTCTTGCCCCTCCCTGTTCCTCATAATCCTCGGTCCTCTCTTCTGTTTGAGGTTTCTGTGGTGGGATGGTGACTGTCTCACTGGAGGTGGCTGCTCTGCGTTCATGACCTTCCACAGGTGGTCCCCAAAGCTGAATCTTCTGTTGCCCGCAAGGGTCCTCGTTACGACTCAGGGGTCTCCCATCTTGGTTATGGTTGTTGGATTGCTTCCCAGGCTGAGTATCCTCTTAATTATTATCAAGAAGCAACTTCCGACATGTATTAATTTCATCAGAGTTCTTATCTGAAACATTTTTATCATGCCAGGCTTCCCTGTCCATCACCAACTCCCGGAGTTTAGTCAAACTCATGTCCGTAGAACCATCCAACCACCTCATGCTCTTCGTTCCCTTCTCCTCCTGCCCTCAATCTTTCCCAGCATCATGGTCTTTTCAAATGAGTCAGTTTTTCGCATCAGGTGGCCAAAGGATGGGAGCTTCAGCTTCAGCATTAGTCCTTCCAATGAATATTCAGGATGGATCTCCTTGCAGTCCAAGGGACTCTCAAGAGTCTTCTCCAACACCACAGTTCAAAAGCATCAATTCTTTGGCATTCAGCTTTTTTAATAGTCCAACTCTCACATCCATACATGACTACTGAAAAAACCATAGCTTTGACTAGATGGACTTTTGTTGGCAAAGAAATGTCTCTGCTTTAATTTGATATGCTGTCTAGGTTGGTCATAGCTTTTCTTCCAAGGAGCAAGTGTCTTTTAATTTCATGGCTGCAGTCACCATCTGCAGTGATTTGGGAACCCAAAAAATTAAAGTCTCACACTGTTTTCCCATCTATTTGCCATGAAGTGATGGGACCAGATGCCATGACCTTAGTTTTCCGAATATTGAGTTTTAAGCCAACTTGTTCACTCTCCTCTTTCACTTTCACCAAGGGGCTCTTTAGTTCTTCTTTGCTTTCTGCCATAAGGGTGGTGTCATCTGCATATATGAGGTTATTGATATTTCTCCAGGCAATATTGATTCCAGCTTGTGCTTCATCCAGCCCAGCATTTCACATGATGTACTCTGCATACAAGTTAAATAAGCAGGGTGACAATATACAGCCTTGACGTACTCCTTTCCTGATTTGGAACCAGTGTGTTGTTCCATGTCCAGTTCTAACTGTTGCTTCTTGACCTGCATACAGATTTCTCAGGAGGCAGGTCAGGTGGTCTAGTATTCCCATCTCTTTAAGAATTTTCCACAGTTTGTTGTGATCCACACAGTCAAAGGCTTTGGTGTACTCAATAAAACAGATGTTTTTCTGGAACTTTCTTGCTTTTTTGATAATCCAATGGATGTTGGCAATTTGATCTCTGGTTCCTCTGACTTTTCTAAATCCAGCTTGAACATCTGGAAGTTCACAGTTCACATATTGTTGACGCCTGGCTTGCAGCATTTTGAGCATTACTTTGCTAGCGTGTGAGATGAGTGCAGTTGTGCAATCATTTGAACATTCTTTGTCATTGCCTTTCTTTGGGATTGGAATGAAAACTGACCTTTTCCAGTCCTGTGGCCAATGCTGAGTTTTCCAAATTTGCTGGCATATTATGTGCAGCACCTCCACAGCATCATCTTTTAGGATTTGAAATAGCCCAACTGGAATTCCATCCCCTCCACTAGCTTTTTCATAGTGATGCTTCCTAAGGCCCACTTCACATTCCAGGATGTCTCACTCTAGATGAATGATCACACCACTGTGGTTATCTGGGTCATGAAGATCTTTTTTGTATAGTTCTTCTGTGTATTCTTACCACCTCTTAACATCTTCTGTTTCTTTTAGGTCCATACCATTTCTGTCTTTTATTGTGTCCATCTTTGCATGAAATGTTCCCTTGATATCTCTGATTTTCTTGAAGAGACCTCTAGTCTTTTCTGTTCTATTTTTTCCTCTTATTTCTTTGCATTGATCACTGAGGAAGGCTTTCTTACCTTTCCTTGCTATTCTTTGGAACTCTGCATTCAAACAGGTATATCTTTCCTTTTCTCCTTTGCCTTTTGTTTCTCTTCTTTTCTCAGCTATTTGTAAGGCCTCCTCATTTTGCCTTTTTTGCATTTCTTTTTCCTGGGGATGATCTTGATCCCTGCCTCCTGTACAATGTCATGAACCTCCATCCATAGTTCATCAGGCACTCTTGTCTATCAGATCTAATCCCTTGAATCTATTTGTCACTTCCACTGTATAATCATAAGGGATTTGATTTAGGTCATACCTGAATGGGCTAGTGGTTTTCCCTACTTTTTCAATTTAAGTCTGAATTTGGCAATAAGGAGTTCATGACCTGAGCCACAGTCGGCTCCCGGTCTTCTCTCTGCTGACTATACAGATCTTCTTCATCTTTGGCTGCTGAGAATATAATCAGTCTGATTTTGGTATTCACCATCTGGTGATGTGTAGTCTTCTCTTGTGTTGTTGGAAGAGGGTGTTTGCTATGACCAGTGCATTCTCTTCACAAAATTCTGTTAGCCTTTGCCCTGCTTCATTCTGTATTCCAAAGCCAAATTTGCCTGTTATTCCAGGTATCTCTTGACTTCCTACTTTTGCATTCCAGTCCCCTATAATGAAAAGGACATCTTATTTTTTGGTTGGTTCTGAAAGGTCTTGTAGGTCTTCATAGAACCGTTCAACTTCAGCTTCTTCAGCATTATTGGTTGGGGCATAGACTTGGATTAATGTGATATTGAATGGTTTGCCTTGGAAGTGAACAGAGATCATTCTGTCCACCCAGGGATGGTGGGATGAGATTTAGCACTTCCCTGTAGCTCAAATGGTAAAGAATCTGCCTGCAATGCAGGAGATTAGGGTTCAATCCCTGGGTTGGGAAGATCCTCTGGAGAAGGTTATAGCAATCCACTCCAGAATTCTTGCCTGGAGAATCCCATGGACAGAGGAGCCTGGCAGGCTACAGTCGGTGGGGTTAAAAAGAGCCGGACCCGACTTGATGGCTTTTGTCTGGACCACTCCAGCCTAGGAATTCTCTCTAATGGCCACAGCTCTTCTCCTTGCTCCAGCTTGATGATCACCTCTGGTTTGGCAATGCAGTACCCCACAGAGACCAGGTGGCTGTAGTTCTCCAGCATCACGTCCCAGTACAGGGTCCTCTGATACTGGTCGGTTGTCACCACTCATCCTGGGTGAAGTCCACAGTCATGTCCTTGAATGACATGGGTCCTTGGCCAGCACACTTCTGGCATTTGCTCATTTTCTGTTGTTCTTGGAAGACTGTCCAAACCTGGGAAGGCATTCCTCTCCGGGATGCGGGGGCCGGCCGGGAGTCAGTCGCTCCGTCCTCTGGGCCGCGCTCGGGCCGCCTCGGCGGTTAGGAGGATGGAGACGCCATAGCCGGCGCGGCCTCTTCCCTGAACGCGGCCCTCAGGGGGTCTCCCGAGTCAGGGACGCGGCCCAGGCGGCAGTGCCTCTGCCCCCGCACCGCACCCCTTCTCGCGGCCTCCAGCCGCCCACACTCACCATGCAGCCGACCTCAACGCGCAACAGCACGGGGACAAACTGAAGATCCTTTTTGTATAGTTCTTTTGTGTATTCTTGCAACTTCTTCTTAATATCTTCTGCTTCTGTTAGGTCCATACCGTTTCTGTCCTTTATTGAACCCATCTTTGCATGAAATGGTCCCTTGGTATCTCTAATTTTCTTGAGGAGATCTCTAGTCCTTCCCATTCTATTGTTTTCCTCTATTTCTTTGCACTGATCACTGAGGAAGACTTTCTTATCTCTCTTTGCTATCTTTGGAACTCTGCATTCAAATGGATATATCTTTCCTTTTCTCCTTTACTTTTCGTTTCTCTTCTTTTCACAGCTATTTGTGAGGCCTCCTCAGACAGCCATTTTGCTTTTTTGCATTTGTTTTTTGCCTTACTTGTGTACTTGTAATTAGCCTCCAATTAAAATAAGTAAGTAAATAAATAAATAAAAAGAATCTTCCTCCCAATGCAGGAGCTGCAAGATACATGGATTTGATCCCTGGGTTTGGGACGATCCCCTGAAGGAGGAAATAGCAGCCACTGCAGTATTCTTGCTGGGATAATGTAATGGACAGAGGAGCCTGGCAAGCTACAGTCCACGGGGTCGCAAAGAGTCAGACACGGTTGAACGGCTGAGCATGCATACATGCTGTGAATGGAGTAGGAAATTTGTGAATTTTGATGTACAGGAGTATAGAATGAGTAGGATAGAATCAATTTGGCTGAAGATCAGACTTGTATGAAATCAAGAAATTGCAATTTTAAGTAACAGAAATTAAAGGCTTAATTCATTCAAAATAATAACCTAACATGTATGTTATACCCTATAGCTAATTCACTGTACTACTTTAATTTTAAACTGCCTCTTTGTATTTACTTGTATATTTTCATTAACAAATGGCTATTTCTTAGAAAGCCATAATGGAATCTGATGAAGAATGGTCTATAAACAAGAAATTGATTGATCTCTCTTCAAAAGACATCAGAAAGTCTGTAAGTATTACTTTTTCTTAATAAAAGAAATAACCCTACTGTTTAGAATCTTTGTAATTTCCATATCTTATTTGAGAAAGAGACCATTTGGCTCAGTGACCAGAGTTGAAGTAAATATAATTCTACAGATGAAGAAGAAATTATTTTCATCGTACCTGGTCTGGCAAATCCTTATTTGTTTAATGGCTTATATGAATATTTATTCCTGATTTTCCGGCCCTCTGCAATTGTAGTCCTTATAATTGGTTATGACAGCCATAAGACTGCCGTGAAAATTCTTATGAGATTCTCGGCCTCTGTGGGACAAGTGAGGAAAGATGCTTTCTTGTTACTGAATTTGTAATGAGAAAAACATTGGTCTTTCCTAAAGATCCTGTTTTGAATTTAAAACTCTCTTTCTCGCTCCTTTTTTTGAGGGTATAGGTGCTTATACATAGGTTCACTGTTATGTTCCTTTAAAATAGTAGTTGAGCTAGATTATGAATACATTTTTCTTTTAGAGGATTTACTAACCATGCTTCATAGTTTAATCTTGATTTTCAGGTCAAGTTTTAAATTGAAGTAACACTTAAGTTGAGTACTTCTGTAATGACCTCCTTCTTTTCTTGAAATACACATTAAATGGAATAGATATATAATAGAACTATAGATTTCTTTTCCTTTTTCTATGAAAAGAGTATTATATGAATGTATATTTGAGTGCCTGCTATTTACTGGCCAGTGTTCTAGGTACATTTATACATAATGAAACAGAGCAAAGACTTTTTGTAGCTTAGATTCTGGTTCAAGAGTTGTGAACTGCATTCTTTGTACTAAGTCTAGCCTCCTGCCTGTGTGAATGAAATTTTATAGTAACATAGATATATCCTTTTATAAGTGCTGTTTTTGGCTGCTTTCATGCTACAAGGGCAGAATTGAGAGTTATAAGAAAAATTTTATGATCTGCAATGCCCAGATTATTTTATTTAAATTGAAACTTTTATTATAGGTTTTAATTTTTTTAAAGTTTTTAAAATTTTGCTGACCCTTATTATAGAAGATATCACTAGACTATTTCTCTTGCATTTCTTTTGGAAATCCAGACTCCTGATACATGTGACCAATAGAATTTCCTATTACCTTTCTTATATCCCAGACAAAAGATTGAAATCTGCATTATTAGAGAAAATTTTAATTCAAAAGTAAAACCATTTATATGTCTTTTCTCTTTTTAAAAATTAAAAAGAAATTTAGTATAATTTTGAAAGTTTAATTTCCATTTACAGTTATTACAAAATACTGGCTGTATTCTCCATGTTGTACAACACATCCTTGAGCCTGTCTTACACGTGGTAGTTTGAACCTTCAGCTCCGCCACCCCATAGCTCCCTGCTCATTGGTCCTGGTAACCCCAGTTTGTTCTGTGTATCTGTGTGTCTGCTGCTTTCCCCCTTTATTCATTAGTTTGTTGTATTTTTTAGATTCCACTGTCAGTGATATCATACAGCATTTGTCCTTCTCTGCCTTGTTTCAGCTCCCACAATGCCTAGTGCCATCCAAGTCCATCCCTGTTGCTGCAGATAGCAAAATTCTGTTCTTTTTAACATCTTTATCCATTCGTCTGTTGATGGACACTTAAGATGCTTTCATATCTTGGCTATTGTAAATAATGCTGCTATGAACATTTTCCAACCAGTCAATCCTAAGGGAAGTCAGTCCTGAATATTCATTGGAAGGACTGATGCTGAAACTGAAACTCAAATACTTTGGCCACCTGATGTGAAGAACTGACTCATTGGAAAAGACCCTGAAGCTGGGGAAGATTGAAGGCAGGAGGAAAAGGGGATGGCAGAGGGTGAGATGGTTGGATGGTATCACCAACTCGATGGACATGAGTTTGAGCAAGCTCCGGGAGTTGGTGATGGACAGGGAATCCTGGCATGCTGCAGTCCATGTGGTTGTAAAGAGTCAGACATGACTGAGCAACTGAACTGAACTGAACTGATGAACCTTTGGCTTTTTATACAATTCATGGGGTTCTCACAGCAAGAATACTGGGGCAGTTTTGCCATGCCTTCCTCCAGTGGACCACATTATGTCAGAACTCCCCAGTGGAAACCATCCATCTTGAGTGGCCCTGCGTGGCATGGTTCATAGCTTCATAGAGTTACACAAGCCCCTTCAGCATGACAAGGCAGTGACCATGGAGGAGACCAGAGATCTCTTCAAGAAAATTGGAAATATCAAAGGAACATTTCATGTAAATATGGGCACAGTAAAGGACTGAAATGGTGAAGACCTAACAGAAGCAGGCGAGATCAAGAAGAGATGTCAAGAACACACAGAAGAACTATACACAGAAGATCTTAATGACCTGGATAACCACATTGGTGTGATCACTCACCTAGAGCCAGACATCCTGGAGGGTGAAGTCAAAAGGGCATTAGGAAGCACTGCTGCCAATAAAGCTAGTGGAGGTGATGAAATTCCAGCAGCTCCTAAAATCATAAAACATGGTGCTGTTAAAGTGTTGCATTCAATATGTCAGCAAATTTGGAAAACCTAGCAGTGGCCACAGGACTGGAAAAGGTCAATCTTCATCCCAATTCCCAAGAAGGGCAATGCTAAAGAATATTCAAACTACTGGACACTTGCACTCACTTTCCATGCTAGTAAGGTTCACTTTCCACACTAGTAAAGTTATACTCAAAATCCTTCAGGCTAGGCTTCAGCATTACATGAAACAAGAACTTCCAAGATGTACAAACTGGGTTTAGAAAAGGCAGAGGAACCAGAGATGAAATTGCCAGCTTTGACTGGATCATAGAGAAAGCAAGGGAATTCCAGAAAAACATCTATTTCTGTTTCATTAACTATGCTAAAGACTTTGACTGTGTGGGTCATAACAAACTGTGGAAAATTCTTAAAGAGATGGGAATACCAGATCGTCTTACTTGTCTCCTGCAAAACCTGTATGAAGGTCAAGAAGCAAGTTAGAACCTTATATGGAACAACGGACTGGTTCAAAATCGAGAAAGGAGTACAGTGAGGCTGTGTGTTGTCACCCTGTTTATTCAGCTTATATACGATGTGCTTAGCTTAGTACATCATGCAAAGTGCTGGGCTGGATGACTTGCAAGCTGGAATTAAGGTTGCCAGGAGAAACATCAACAACCTCAGATATGCAGATGACGTTACTGTAATGGCAGAAAGTGAGGTGGAACTAAAGAGCCTCTTGATGAGGGTGAAAGAAGAGAGTGGAAAAGCTGGCTTAAAACTCAATATTAAAATAACTAAAATGGCATTCGGTCTCATCTCTTCATTACAAATTGAAGGGGAAAAGGTGGAAGCAGTGAAAGATTTCCTCTTCTTGGGCTCTAAAATCCCTGTGTATGGTGACTGCGGTCATGGAAGTAGAAGACAATTGCATCTTGGAAGGAAAGCTGTGGCAGACAGTGCTCAGTCGCTTCAGTTGTGTCTGACTCTCTGTGACCCAGTGGACCATAGCTCACCAGGCTCCTTTGTCATTAGGATTCACCTCCTCCAGGAGATCTTCCCCACCCAGGGATCGAACCTGCATCTCCTGCCTTGCAGGCGGATTCTTTACTGCTGACCCACCAGGAAAGCCCATGACAAACCTAGACAGTGTATTAGAAAGCAAAGACATCATTTTGCTGTCAATGGTCTATATAGTCAAGGTTGTGGTCTTTCTGGTAATCATATACAGATGTGAGAATTAGACCATAAAAAATCAAATAATTGATGCTTTTGAACCATGGTGCTGGACTCTTGAGAGTCCCGTGGACAGTAAGGAGACCAAACAAATCAATCCTGAAGGATATTAACCCTGAATATTCATTGAAAGGACTGATGGTGATCCTGAAATTTCAGTACTTTGGCCATCTGATGCAAAAAGCTGACTCATTGGAAAAGACCCTGATGCTGGGAAACATTGAAGGCAGAAAGAGAAGAGGCCAACAGATGATGAGATGGCTGGATGGCATCACCAAGTCAATGGACATGAACTTGGGCAAACTGGGAGATGGTGAGGGACAGGGAGGTCTAGTGTGCTGCAGTCCATGGGCTCACAAAGAGCTGGACATGACTTGGCAACTGAACAACAACATAAACATTTCTATGCACATACCTTTTCAAATTAGTTTTTTTGTTTTTTACAGATATATATACCCAGGAGAGGAATTGCTGAGTTATATGGTAGTTGTATATTAAGTTTTTTAATAAACCTCTGTACTGTTTTGCCCAGTGGCTCCACCAATTTACATTCCCACCAATAGCGTTTGAGTGTTCTCTTTTCTTCATATCCTTGCCAACTTTGTTATTTGTTTTATTTTTAGCAGTAGCCATAAAGGTGTTAGGAGATATCTCATTGTGGTTTTGGTTTTGATTAGCATTTTCCTGATGATTAGTGATTTTGAGCATCTTTTCATATGCCTGTGGCCATCTTCATTTCCTCCTTGGTAAAATGTCTATTCAGTTTTTTATCCCCTTTTTAATTGGGTTGTTTGTTTGTTTTCATATTGTGTCCTATGAACTGTTTATATGTTGGATTAACCCCTTATTGGTCATATAATTTGCAAAAATTTTCTCCCATTTAGTAGGTTGTCTTTAAATTTTGTTGATAATTTCCTTTGCTGTGCAAAAGCTTTTAAATTTACTTAGGTCCCATTTGTTTACTTTTGCTGTTATTTAATATACTCCAGGAGATGGATACAAAAACTTTTGCTGTGATTCATGTCCCTGAGTGTTCTCTATTTTCCTGTAGGCATTTTATAGTATCTGGCCTTAACTTTAGATCTTTAATCCATTTTGACTTTTATTTTTTGTATGGTGTTAGAGAATGTTCTCATTTCACTTCTTTATATGTATCTGTCTAGTTTTCCCAGCACTGTTTATTGAAGATACTGTCTTTTCTTCATTCTATATTCTTGGTTCTTTTTGGTGACCATAGGTGTGTGAGTTTATTTCTGGGCTCTCTATTCTGTTCCATTGATCTGTGTCTGTTTTTAATGCCAGTATCAAAACTGTTCTGATGGGTGTAGCTTTGTATTAAAGAGTATAGTCTGAAGTCAGGGAGTATAATTCTTTCAGCTTTGTTCTTCTTTCTCAAGATTGTTTTGGCTATTTGGGGTCTTTTGAAGATATAATCTTCCAAAACTGAGCCAAGCACAAATAGAAAAGATGAATGGACGAGTTACCAGTACTGAAATTGAGTCAGTAATTTAAAAATTTCCAGCAAACAAAAATCTAGAACCAGATGGCTTTACAGCTGAATTCTGTTGAACATTTATCCTTCTGAAACTATTCCAAAAAATTGCAGAGGAAGGAACGCTTCTAAATTCATTCTATGAGTCCAGCATCACCTGATACTAAAACCAGACAAAGATATCACAAAAAAGATTAGAGTTCAGTATCACTGATGAACATAGATGAAAAAATCTTCAACAAATAACAGCAGACTGAATCCAGCAATATATTAAAAAGATCATATACCATGATCAAGTGAGATTTAACCCAGAATTGCAAGAATTTTTCAGTATTCATAAATTGATTAATGTGATACACCACATTAACAAATTGAAAATAAAAACCATGTGATCATCTCAATAGATGGCAGAAAAAGCTTTTGATAAAATTTGGCATCCATTTATGATAAATTTCTCCAGAAGGTGGGCATAGAGGGAACATACCTCAAAATAATAAAGGCCATATATGACAAGCACACAGCTAACATTTACCCCCCTCCTGTTGCTCCCTGCTAAAGTCAAGGCTTCTCAGTGTACAACAAAATTAGAATTAGATTTTAACAATTTAGAACACAATAGAATTATATTTTTGGCTAGAGTTCTGAAAGAAGGATACCTTTTAAACTTAGATAAGAAGAACCCACAAAGTTAGCAGATGTCATTGATTTCATATTAAATCTCTTCTCTTTCACTAACTGAGGCAGATAAGACAGAGGTTAATATTGTTAATATTTAAAATACTTGTAAGTACTGATAGAAAAGCCCCTTAAAACTTACCTAATGAATGGACTAAGGGCTTGGTAAAACATTTCACAAAAGAGAAGAGATATATATCTATATAAAACACCTACCACAATAGCCTTAGAGCAAACATTTATTAAGTGCTTAGTAGCTCCAGGCCATTTATATGTTTATTTCTTGAACTACCCAACTCTTTTTCCCTATCTTATAGCTTAAGAAACAGCCATAGAGAAGTTAAATAATAGTAAAGAAATGATACCAGGCAGCATGGCTATCATCAGAAATAAATGCTGGAGAAGGTGTGGAGAGAAAGGAACCCTCCTACTCTAGAGAGTGTCATACTGAGTGAAGTAAGTTAGGTAGAGAAGGAGAAATATTGTATGACATCCCTTATATGTGGAATCTAAAAGAAATGATACAAAAGAACTTCCTTACAAAATAGAGACCCACAGACTTAGAAAACATATTTATGGTTGCCGAGGGCGGGGTAGGGGGGCGGGGAAGGACAGTTAGGGAGTTTCAGATGGACATGTACACAATCCTGTATTTAAAATGGATAAGCAACAAATCCATGGAACTCTGCTCAATGTCACATGACAGCCTGGATGGGGGGGAGTTTGGGGAAGAATGGATACATGTGGCTGAGTCCATACATACGTATGGCTGAGTCCCGTTGCTGTTCATCTGAAACTATCACAGCATTGTTAATAAGCTATACCCCAGTATAAAATAAGAAGGTTAAAAAAAATCTCAAAAAGGAGAACTATTAGAGGGACTTCCTTGATGGTCCAGTGGTTAAGAATTCACCTTCAGATGCAAGTTCGGTCCTTGATCAGGGAAGAAAGATCCCACATGCCATGGGGTGACAAATCCCACATGCCACAACTCTAGAGCCCTGGGCGCACAGCAGCAAAGATCCTGCATGCCACAGCTAAGACCCAATGCAGCCAAATAAGTATTTTTTCAACTGAATTATTAGAAAAGTTAAAAGACAAAAATGATAAAATTAAGTATAACTAAAGTAAACAGTTAAGGGATAGGCATAAAGATGTAAAATATGACATCAAAAATAGAAAACATGTAAGGAGAATAAAAAATAATAGATCTTTTAGAATGTCTTTGAACTTAAATATCAGTTTAAAACAAGTAGATATATTGATAGATAAGTCAACATATATGAACTCCATGATAACTACTATATATGAAATATTTTATTCGTAAGCCATCTAGTACCTCTGGAGGAGGGAATGGCAAACCACTCCAGTATTCTTGCCTCGAGAAATCCATGAACAGTATGAAAAGGCAAAAAGCTATGACACCAGAAGATGAATGCCCCAGGCTGGAAGGTGCCTGATAAGTTAGTGGGAGAGAGCAGAGAAATGGCTCCAGAAAGAATGAAGAGGTTTTAACTGTGTGGATCACAACAAACTATGGAACATTCTTAAGGAGGTGGGAATACCAGACCACCTTACCTGTCTCCTGAGAAACCTGTGTGCAGGTCAAGAAGTAACAGTTAGAATCGGACTTGGAACAACAGACTGGTTCAGAATTGCAGAAGGAATACATCAAGACTGTATATTGTCACCCTGCTTATTTAACTTCTAAACAGAGTACATTATGCAAAATGCCAGTCTGGATGAATCATAAGCTGGAATCAAGATTTCCAGGAGAAGTGTCAACAACCTCAAATATGCAGGTGATACCTCTCTAATGGCAGAAAGAAGAGGAACTAAAGAGCCCCTTAGTAAAGGTGAAAGAGGAGAGAGAAGGAGCTGGCATAAAACTCGGCATTCAGAAAATGAAGATCATGGCTTCCGGTCCCATTGCTTCATGGCACATAGATGGGGAAACAATGGAAATAGTGACAGATTTTCTTTTCTTCAGCTCCAGAATCACTGTGGATGGTGACTGCAGCCAGGAAATTAAGAGATGTTTGCTCCTTGAAAGAAAAGCTGTGACCCACCTAGACAGTGTATAAAAAAAGCTGAGACATCACTTTGCCAACAAAGGTCACTATAGTCATAACTCTGGTTTTTCCAGTGATCATGTACAGATGTGAGAGTTGTATCATAAAGAAGGCTGAGTGCTGAAGAATTGATGCTTTCGAACTGTGATGCTGCAGAAGACTTGAGAGTCCCTCGGACAGCAAGGAGATCAAACCAATCAACCCTGAATATTCATTGGAAGAACTGATGCTGAAGCTCCAATCGTTTGGCTACCTAATGTGAAGAGGTAATTGGAAAATACCCTGGTGCTATGAAAGATTGAGGGCAGGAGAAGGGGGCGGCAGAGGATGAGATGGTTGGATAGCATCTCCAACTCAATGGACATGAGTTTGAGCAAACTTCAGGAGATAGTGAAGGACAGGGAAGCCTGGCATGCTGCAGTCCATGGGGTCACAAAGAATTGGACATGACTAGCGACTGGACAATAGCAATGATCTAGTATCTACTGCAAGTTTATTTATTTTAATCTGAATATATAGCTGAAATAAGTTCCTGGAGGGTTAATATTTTCACTTAACCAGTAAGAAACACATACAGATTCTTGCAATGGTTATTACATATTTAACTTTGAAGTGGTTTCTTTTCTAAATCTCCACATAGTGTTTTATCTGAGACTATTTGAGAGCCAGAGCAGCTTGGGAATGAACTAGATGGCCTCTTGAAGTCCCTCCTAGCTTTAGGATTCAATAATTATATAGATGGAATTGTGACGAGAACTTGAGTCTAAGAATAATTTCAAAGCAGGTCACTTTTTACAAAGTTAAGCTTTCCAGTGTCTTTTAAACATGATAACATTTCTGAGCATGAAATGAACAATCTTGATCTATTTTAGCTTTATTTTAATTCTGAAGAAATCTCACTATGCTTCTTTTAAAAAAACTCTACATCCAAAAAAAAGCAACCCTCTCATCTCCTTAGTTTCATGAAGTATTTTGTATGTGTATTGGGGGTGGTGATTTTTTTCCCCATAGTAGATTCTTGGCTGTTACTACAGATTCACGTATTTATAATTCATTCTGATTCTCTGTTCATTTATGTTTTTATTTGTGTGAGTATAAACTTTTTTTTTTTTAATGTCTATTTTGTCTACTTTCTCTAGGTATTTTGATTTATTTTCACTGTAGTGTGAAGTTCATGAAAATACACAAGGGAAAGATATCTGAATGTTAATTGCAGAGGGATTGCGTGATGTTCACTAAGTTGTCAAGAAAGTGGTCTTTTTTCACAAGATAGTTTTTTTTTTTTTTTTTTTTTTTAATCACGACAGTTTATAGAGTGGTCACATGAATTCTTTCTCAACTTTTTATTATGATTTTGAAATTTAATTCTGTGATAACTGTAGCAGTTGAAAAGCATCTAAGACATCTTGGGTTTGACTTTCAAAACTAAGCAAAGTCCTCCTCAAGGAAAATTTGGGTTTACCCCAGGATCTTTAAATATGAGGACAATTATAGAAAGTCAGGATTAAAGACTGCTATGTTTAAAGAGGAAAACTCAAATACTACTCTTTTTCTATCATCAGTAAAATTTTCTGCTGTAATTCTGTCAGTACTCTTCATGGGTGGTACCAAAGTTCCAACTTCTTTCACTCCTACTGGTCAGGGCAGGAAAAGGGGAGTGCTAAATGTACATGTACTTTGATAATGGAGCCTTGGCATGCCTACTGACTAGTAACTCTTCTAGCAAGAGCATAGGTTGTACCTTTTGCATCCTGCAGTAAGAGAAGAGTTGCTTGTGACAGTGTGTTCATCTTGGAAATTATGCAATATGTTGTTGAGCTTTGCTGTGTATACACAAATTACCACAAACTTAGTGCTTTAAAAATAACACATTATTATCTCATAACTTTGGAAGTCATAAATACGAAATGGGTTTAAAATCAAGATGTTAGCAGGCCTGGTTTTTTTTTTAGGCTCTTAGGGAGAATCCATTTCCTTGCCGTTTTCAGTTTCTGGAAGTCACCTGCATTCCATGGCTTGTGGTCCTTTCAAAGCCAACCAGTATAGGATCTTCCAGTCTTTGACTCTGACCGTCATATCCTATATAACCTGGGTTAATCTTTCCATTTCAAGATCCCTAACTTAATCATATCTGCAAATACATGTATATTTGTATACATATATATATATATATATATATATATATATATAATGTATTATTTATGGCAAATAGGCAATTAGAGCATTGACATATTTAGGGAGCCATTTCTCTACAAAATACAATATCATACCAACAAAAAACATGGGCACTGTTATAAATTGATTCCTCAAGTTCTCCTCCTGGAGAGTACTGTTCTTTATTCATGTAGTCTTCAATATAATTTTAGCCATTCATATTCATGTTTCACACGTTGATCTATTTCAGATAGCAAAAAATATTTTAATGGAGCCTTCCATTCTTTTTTGACTACTAGATTTTCACAAAGCATTGTTAATAGGAGGTGGAAATGAAAATAATATTTGAATAATATTCTCTTTGCCAAACATTAGTCTGTGTACTTAATATGCATTTTTCTATTTGATCCTCACAGCCAACTTCTGAGCTCTTCATATTTATCATAAGACTCACAGATCTTAAATAACTTGCCTAAAGTTATAGTTATAAGTAACAGAACTGTGATTAGAGTCTTGTCTGTCTAATTTTTGGCTGTCTATGTCATACATGTTTTAAATTTTACTTTAAAATGTGAAAATATTTTTTAAAAAGCACAAGTAGTAACCATTTATCTGCATTTTATATTATATACTATTTTGTAAACTGATTTTTTAACTTACACTTTTCCTATAACCTGTACAACTCTTTATAGGCCCCAGTTTTAACTGCTTTATACTATTTCAAGATGACCACTCTTCTTCCACCCTACCATACTATCTCTTCCCAAGGCATGCCTTCTGGAGGGCACAATACAAAATATATATAATTAGGTAGAAATATGTAATTCAGTGGAACTGAATCATGCCATGTAGGGCCACCCCAGACGGACAGGTCATGGTGGAGAGTTCTGACAAAACATGGTCCACTAGAGAAGGGAATGGCAAACCACTTCAGCATTCTTGCCTTGAGAACCCCATAACAGTATGAAGGGGCAAGAAGATATGACACTGAAAGACGAACTCCCGAGGTTGGTGGTGTCCAATATGCTCCTGGAGAAGAGCGGAGAAATAGCTCCAAAAGGAATGAAGAGGCTGAGCCAAAGTGGAAATAGCGCCCAGTTATGGATATGTTTGGTGGTGAAAGTAAAGTCTGATGCTGTTAGCAATATTGCATAGGAACCTGCAATGTTAGGTCCATGAATCAAGGTAAATTGGAAGTGAACTAAAGTGGACAGCAATAGTCAAATTTAATTCAGGTGACCACTATATCTACCACTGTGGGCAAGAATCCCTTAGAGGAAAGGGAGTAGCCCTCAAAGTCAATGAAAGAGTCCAAAATGCAGTACTTCGGTGCAATCTCAAAAACAACAGAATGATCTCTGTTCGTTTCCAAGGCAAACCATTCAATCAATATCACAGTAATCCAAGTCTACGCCCAACCTCTTAATGCCAAAGAAGCTGAAATTGAAAGGTTCTGTGAAGAACTATAAGACCTTCTAGAACTAACACCAAAAAAGGGATGTGCTTTTCATCATAGGGGACTGGAATGCAAAAGTAGGAAGTCAAGAAATACCTGGAGTAACAGGCAAGTTTGCTATTGGAGTACAAAAAGAAGCAGAGCAAAGGTTAACAGAGTTTTGCCAAGAGGAGAGTCAATGCTAAAATCAGACTGATTATATTATTTGCAGCAGAAGATGGAGAAGCTCTATACAGTCAGCAAAAATAAGACCAGGAGCTGACTGTGTCTCAGATAATGAACTCCTTATTGCTGAACACAGACTTAAATCGAAGAAAGTAGGGAAAACCACTAGGCCACATGACCTAAATTAAATCCCTTATGATTGGATAATTAAAGTGATAATCAAGGGATTAGATATGATAGAGTGTCTGAAGAACTATGGATGGAGGTTTATGACATTGTACAGGAGGCAGTGATCAAAACCGTCCCCAAGAAAAAGAAATGCAAAAAGACAAAATGGCTCTCTGAGGAGACCTTACAAATAGCTGTGAAAAGAAGAGAAGCGAAAGGCAAAGGAGAAAAAGAAAGATATACCTATTTGAATGCAGAGTTCCAAAGAATAGCAAGGAGAGATAAGAAAGCCTTCCTCAGTAATCAATGCAAAGAAACAGAGGAAAACAATAGAATGGGAAAGACTAGAGATCTCTTCAAGAAAACTAGAGATACCAAGAGAACATTTCATGCAAAGATGGGCACAATAAAGGACAGAAATCATATGGACCTAGCAGAAGCAGAAGATATTAAGAAGAGGTGGCAAGAATACACAGAAGAACTGTACCAAAAAGATCTTCACGACCCAGATAATCACGATGGTGTGATCACTCACCTAGAGCCAAACATCTTGGAGTGTGAAGTCAAGTGGGCCTTAGGAAACATCAATACAAACAAAGCCAGTGGAGGTGATGGAATGCCAGCTGAACTATTTCCAATCCTAAAAGATGATGCTGTTTGTTAAAGTGCTGCACTCAGTATGCCAGCAAATTTGGAAAACACAGCAGTGTCCACAGGACTGGAAAAGGTCAGTTTTCATTCCAGTCCCAAAGAGGGGAATGCCAAAGAATGTTCAAACTACTGCACAATTGCATTCATTTCACATGCTATCAAAGTAATACTCAAAATTCTTCAAGCTGGGCTTCCATAGTGTGTGAACTGAGAGCTTTCAGATGTTCAAGCTTGATTTGGAAAAGGCAGAGGAGCCAGAGATCAATTTGCCAACATCTATTGGATCATCAAAAAAGCAACAGAATTCCAGAAAAACATCTACTTCCATTTCATTGATTATGCTAAAGCCTTTGACTGTGTGGATCGCAATAAACTGTGGAAAATTCTTAATTAGATGGGGCTACCAGAGCACTTTACCTGCCTTCTGAGAAACCTGTATGGATATCAAGAAGCAAAAGTTAACACCAGACATGAAACAACAGACTGGTTCCAAATTGGGAACGGAGTACATCGAGGCTGTACATTGTCACCCTGCTTAGTTAGCTTATATGCAGAGTACATCATGAGAAATGCCAGCCTGGATGAAACACAAGCTGGAAGCAAGATTGTAGGGAGAAATACCAATAACCTCAGATATGCAGATGACACCGCCCTTATGGCAGACACCAAAGAGGAACTAATAGCCCCTTGATGAAGGTGAAAGAGGAGAGTGAAAAAGCTGGCATAAACTCAACATTCAAAAAACAGAGATCATGGCATCCAGTCCCATCACTTTATGGCAGATAGGTGTGGAAACAATGGAAACAGGGACAGACTTTATTTTCATGGCTCCAGAGTCACTGCAGATTGTGACTGCAGTCACAAAATCCAAAGACGCTTGCTCCTAGGTAGAAAAACTATGACAAACCTAGACAGTGCATTAAAAAACAGAGACATTATTTTGCTGACAAAGGTTCATATAGTCAAGTGTATGGTTTTTCCATTAGTCATGTATGGATGTGAGAGTTGAACCATAAAAAAGGCTGGTCACTGAAGAACTGATGCTTTTGAACTATGGTGCTGGAGAAGACTCTTGGACTGCAAGGAGATCAAGCCAGTCAATCCTAATGGAAATTGATCCTGAATATTCATTAGAAGAACTGATGCTGAAGCTGAAGCTCCAATACATTGGCCACCTGATGTGAAGAACCAATTCATTAGAAAAGACGCTGGTCCAGGGAAAGATTGAAGGCAGGAGGAGAAGGGAACGACAGATAATGAGATTGTTGGATGGCATCACTGACTTGATGGACATGAGTTTGAGCAAGCTCTGGGAGATGGTGAAGGACAGGAAATCCTGACATGCTGCATCCATGGGGTCACAAAGAGTTGGACATGACTGATTAACTGAATGACAACAAATATAATTCACTGCCAAAATTAGCAAATGCAACTTTATGAGGGGATTAAGGGTGGGAGATATTATTTTAATCACTGTGGATGGTGACTGCAGCCATGAAATTAAAAGACGCTTGTTCCTTTAAGGAAAGCTATGACAATCTGAGACAACATATTAAAAAGCAGAGACATCATTTTGCTGACACAGTTCCATATTGTCAAACTTACGGTTTTTCCAGTAGTCCGGTATGGATTTGAGACTTGGACCATAAAGAAGGCAATTGATGCTTTGAAATTGTGATGCTGGAGAAGACATGATGTCCTTGGACTACAAGGAGATCAAACCAGTCAGTCCTAAAGGAAATCAACTTTGAACATTCATTAGAAGGACTGTTGTTGAAGCTCCAATACTTTGGCCACCTGATGTGAAGAGCCAACTCATATGGAAAGACCCTGATGCTGGGAAAGATTGAAGGCAGGAGAAGGGGGTGGCAGAGGATGCGATGGTTAGATAGCATCACCAACTCACTGGACATGAATTTGAGCAAACTCTGGGAGATAGTGGAAGACAGGGAAGCCTGCGTGCTGCAGTCCATGGGGTCGCAAAGAGTTGGACATGACTCTGTGACTGAACAACTGCAATATTACTTTTTAAAAAAATTATTTATTTACTTACTTGGCTGTGTTGGGTCTTAGCGCCATGCCAGATCTTTAGCTGTGACATGTAAACTCTTAGTTCGGCATGTGGGTTCTAGTTCTTCAACCACAGTTCGAACCCAGGCCCCCTTCATTGGGAGTGCAGTGTTTTAGCCACTGGACCACCAGGGAAGTGCCCAATATTACTTTAAATTGACCGATTTGAATACTTTCTAGTAACAGAATTAGGGCTTGGAGGAAAAACTTGCAAGGACAGAAGATCTACTTAATATAAAGCTAGAAATTATGACCTTTCCCAATCAAGATAGTGTCTGAAATACTTCATGCCTACACACGTGTGTGTGTGTGTGTTCATGTGTGTCTTTGATTGTGTGTAGTAAGAGGGAGGGAAAGATAATACTTAATAGTGGCAATATTTTAAAATGAGATTGATAAACTAAATATTACTATACCACCTTACCAGTTAATAAAAAAGCTTTAATTGTTTGCATTTATCTTTGATCAGTAAGTAGCAATAAAAGTTCAAGGATGTTACAAACAAAGCTCTGAGTATATTACTAAGCCCCAGTTCCTTTTCTGCACTGCGAGAAAAAATACAAGAAAGCATATCCTTAATTTATTTGCATAGTCTAAAGAAAATTATTGTGTTGTTAAATATTTTAAAAGTGCCTTTTCTTTCCTGTTTTTCCCAAAGACAGAAAAATAATTGGTTCTGATTATAATTGCTGGATATTATGAAGCACTTATCCAACTGAAAGTCAACAAAATGAAATGTTTTAATTAGGTTATTTTTTGAAGTATTCTATAGTTGGAAATTCATTATATATGTTTGTCTTGAGGAATACTTAATTAGGAAGAGGGATTAAGCATAACTTCCTGATTTCATGCTATATTCATGTGTGATTTATCTGTTTTTTTAGGTACCCAGAGGCTTACCTTACTTCTCTGTGAATTTTGGCCTCCAGGGGGGGTTTGCCCATGTCATTGAAGATCAGCACAAATTCCCACATTACTTTGGAAAGGTATGCTCACAAATTTGTAAAATTCCAGAATTTAGCAATTTTGTAACACTTCTTTTGAAGGGAAATAACTTTGGGCACAATATACAGTGAAGTTGGTGACTACTGTAAAACCCAGTTTTCAGATGGAGTACCCAGAAGCTATTAAGAAATATATACCAGGATGTTTATAACAGTCAGGAATGTCACTTTGGAACCAGTTTGTTGACAGTGTCGGTGGTGACTGTACTGTTTTCCTGTGGAGACAGCCAGGCTTGTGCTGAGAATGATAATTGATAATGATGATAACCTATTCATTAAGGATTTACAGTGAGCCTGGTAATGTTCTCAGCACACATTTAATGCTCATAATAACACTATCATTAGACATTTTATACTTTCATTTTATAGATGTTGAAACCAATCTACAGAGAGGCTATATAACTTCCTCAGGATCATGTGCTAGTAGGTGACAGAACCAAGGGGTGCATAAGTTCTTGCTTGAACTAGAAAACAAATGATCTCACATATTCATTTATAACTAAGTACTGTACAGTCTGAGAAGAATATAGCACTCATTCCACACAGTTTCTGGTCAGATACTACAGTGTAGATCTTTCAGTTGCTAGTGGATTCTTTCCATTACTACAGATTGCCTTCTAGGGGTGTAGTCCTTAAATTTAAGTTCTATTGAATATCTGGGAAGTATGTAAGTTAGTATCAGGGCCTAGAAAGAAACTAATGTAGCTGTGGGAGGAGTCAAAAGAAGTTTGGTCAATAACAGCTCAAGAAAGTGGCCTTTCAGTCTAGTGTAGGTCAGGCCTTTCTCTCTGAATTAGAGGAGCCTAGATGGACTTTGTCCGTGGCTCCCTGTTCTTCCTCCCCACTTTCATCCCCGGTGTCAGATCATTTTCTACAATGATTAGGGACCTGTGAGAGGTTTGGACTCACAATTTTTTATGCTGTTGTCCTTAAAGGCTAATGAGAGACCCCAAACCACATTCATCTATGAACTGTTGAAATGTGTTTTAGAAACTTGTCTGAGAATTTTTCAGAATATCTTTTCCCAGAGTTAACTAGAAAGAAATTTGTTTTCATTGCTCTAAAAAACATTGTTAAATTTCAGTAGAGTTTTATAACTCAGAAATTTTATGACTCTGCTTTTATTTATTTTAAAAAATGAGTCTAGTAAAAATGAAGTAAATATCTAGTTTTTAACTTGCATAAGTTTAATTGGGAGATTGCCCTCCTCCAAATATTATGCATATGTTATGATTTATATGATACAGTTTTAGTGTTAAAAACTTCTTTAGTTAGCATTACATCACTGATCCATTTTCCTCAAAATTTCTTTCCAAGAAAAAGCCTATCTACTCACGAACTCCCTTCAGCCTGCAGTTGTTTAGACAGCAAGAAGAGTTGGTCTCTTTGCATTAATATCTGTTTCAGTAACAGAACAAGAATCAACCCTTAGAGTATGTGTACCTTAATGGTACACATGAGACAAAATTTGATGTTTTATAGAAAATTTTAAGTCAATTTTAGAAAAATTTAGGTCAAGAAAGCTAGGCTTTCTTAAACTACATTGCTGGTGATTGGCTGATGCTAAGAAACTCCTGCCTTAAATTTGTCCTCTTTTTAAACTGTGTCCCTCTTGGCCCCTTTACTTCCTTTACCCAATGAAGAGACTTCCTTTTCCATGAAGCTTTTCTTGATTTATCCAGCAAATAGAATCTCCTTTCTTTTTGAGTCTCCATATAGTCTACTTTGGCATTTACCTTATTCTGCTTTATAAGACAGTTCTTTATGTAGTTATTATTGTGGCTCCCACCACAGCTCTGCATTCTGTTATGAGTTTTCTGAAGACAGAGAAATGTATGTTAGTTATTTCTGTATCACCTACAGTATTTGGCCTTTGCTTGTGTATAGTAGATCCATTTGTTAATAGAATATTTTTTAAGATGAAGAACTTATGTCTTAGAGCAATTACATCCAAGGTCTTACAGTCCTGTAGACCTAGACTGAATATGCAGAATTCTACCCCTAGCTGAGTTTTCCTGTATTACCGTACTTCTCTTCCTTGAAGCATTATAAATCTCCCCCATATCTTTCTATATATGGATACTCACTATCATGCATGTGTGCTCAGTCATTGAGTTATGTTCAACTCTTTTGCAACCCCATGGACTGTAGCCTGCCAGACTCTTCTGTCCATGGGATATCCCAGGCAAGAATACTAAAGTGAGTTGCTATTTACTTCTCCAGGGGATCTTCCTGACCCAGGGGTCAAACCAGCATCACCTGCATTGGCAGGCAGGTTCTTTGCCACTGAACCACTAGAGAAGCCCACTCAGTCTCATAAATTTAGTTAATCTCTATAGCTGATATTATAGGAATAGGAAGAGAGTCATAAAGAAATGATCTAGAATAATAAGCAGACCATTGAAAATATATTATTTCAGGGCTTGGGAATATGGCTTTTTAAATGAAGGTGATTTATAATTTTTAATTATTGGTTTACATGCATTGGTACTAAAATATGCTTTCATTTCCTAAAGAAAAAGATCTCCAGCTAATAGAAGAAACTGGTTTTTAAATATACTGGGTAATAGAGAGAACATTAGCCTGAGATTCAACAGTAGTTGAACAATCAAGTTTATAATTGCTACATGTTGGTCAACTCTTCAGACTTTCTTACCAGAGCAGGTAATAAGGACCAAATTAATTAAATTTCATTTTCTCTTCTTTCCCTTTGCTGCTGTCTGATAGATGTACTACGAAGCAACAGATAGACAAATTGTTTGACAGGAGACACAATTAAGGACCCTTGGAATCACCGGGTTTACATAGTTAGAATTAAATGAAAACAAGTTTTTTTTTTTTTTTAAGTTGAAACTAATATTTATATAAAATTTGAGCATCCTTGCAGAGAAGTACTTAATATTATATTTAGTAACAGAACAAACAGGAATACCTTCATTCCTGTTTTTCAATCTTTATACATGTATGTGTTTGTATTTTTCTCATTCTTTAAAAGGAAATCATTGGTGGCATGCTGGATATAGAACCAAGAGTTTGGAGGAAAGGGATGCGAGAAAGCTTTGAAGATCAGAGGAAGAAAGCACTGCAGTTTGCTCAGTGGTGGAAACCATTTGACTTCACTGGAAATAAAAAATGTTGAGGCAAAGCTTTCATTTTTTATTTCCTTTCCAGGTTTCTTTCAGTTTTATTTCCATTGCATCTAGCTGAACAACTAACCATCAGGTAATAGAAAAAGAGTGTCATGATCTGGGTTTCTGACAACTGTACATCATTGAATTGTATTGGTTTCCTTCACCACCTGCTCCTGTGGACTGCATTGTAGTAACCATGGAGACCAGTTATGTTGGGTGACCTGTTCATGTCCTGTTCTGTACCTGGGTCTTCATGTTCTAAACTATTTAGTTAATCTGTAGAAAGACTTTCCTGAAGAATTATATAGGAAGTATCGCAAATCATTGGTTCAGAGGGAAATAGGTCTACTTCAAGTTTGTTAAGTCTACTGACTAGCTTCTTTTGCATTTAAACTAAAATGTGGCACATTTAGTGATAATTGAAATTTCTTTTCACAGCATTTTATAGAAGCTCTTAATTTTCTACCAATACCATATATATCACTGCTATTCTTTTTATTAAAGGAAAAAAGAATGTCCCCAATAATAAATAATTAAATGAGGTATATAATATGTTCGTGATTTGTTTTTATTTCTGCAGTTTTAAATAGTGTGTTTGAATTTTGGTGATTTTACATGTACTTTCCAAAAATCACAGTTTATAGTCGTTTGGGGTTTCTGTGAAAGTTAAAAATTTTAGCCAAGTCATCATTTTGGGGTTGTATTGATTATTACAAAATATTTACTAATAAGTAATGTGTGTATTTTTAAGTGGCAGGAGCACATTCTGTTGTCCTATTTGATCTAAAGTTCTTCATTTTCCTTTATGTTTACACTTGGTATGAAGAGAAAAAACTGATAAGTATAAAATATGGGCATCATCTCCAAGAGTGTTGCTACTTTATTTTTTACATGGAAGATATTTTTGTAGCCACCCTTTTTCAAAGATGTTGAGTTTTTGGAGCCAAACCTTGACATTTTGTCATGAAATGTTGAATATTTAGAATCAATGTGACATGTACTCTAGAGTAACTCTTAACCAGACAGTTATTTTTAATATTGATATCTTTATTTAGTATCTTGAAAAAGGATATGTTTATGTTCTATCTCCAGTTTTAAAATTTTAATAAAAGTTGGAAGTTTAATCATTTCAAATTCTCAGTATTTGCAAATTGCATTTAATAGTTTTTATCATTGATAATTGACAGTATAAATTTTATTTATTGCTGTTTTCAGACTATTATGGCCTTGCTACAAAGTCTCAAAGAAATCTTTAACATTCACTTATTCCTTATTCACTGACTGTGTTAACATTAGTTGACAGGGAATTTTATTGCATACTGGTAGTACAAAAATAAAAAATACTTCAGTTCAGTCGTTCAGTTGTGTCCGACTCTGGGACCCCACGGACTGTAGCACACTGGGCCTCCCTGTCCAGCACCAACTTCTGGAGTTTGCCCAAACTCATGTCCATTGAGTCGGTGATGCCATCCAACCATCGCATCCTCTGTTGTCTCCTTCTCCTCCCGCCTTCAATCTTTACCAGCATCGGGGTCTTTTCCAGTGAGTCAGTTCTTCACATCAGGTGGCCAAAGTATTAAGAGTTTCAGCTTCAATGTCAGTCCTTGCAATGAATATTCAGGACTGATTTCCTTTAGGATGGGCTGGTTGGATCTCCTTGCAGTCCAAGGGACTTTCAAGAGTCTTCTCCAACACCACAGTTTAAAAGCACCAATTCTTCGGCACTCAACTTTCTTTAAGGTCCAACTCTCACATCCATATATGACTACTGGAAAATCCATAGCCTTGACTAGACAGATCTTTGTTGGCAAAGTAATGTCTCTGCTTTTTAATATGCTGTCTAGGTTGGTCATAACTTTTCTTCCAAGGAGTAAGCATCTTTTACTTTCATGGCTGCATTCACCATCTGTAGTGATTTTGGAGCCCCCAAAAATAAAGTGTCACTTTATTTCCACTGTATCCCCATCTATTTGCCATGAAGTGATGAGACTGGATGCCATGATCTTAGTTTTCTGAATGTTGAGTTTAAACCAACTTTTTCACTCTCCTCTTTCACTTTCATCAAGAGGCTTTTTAGTTCGTCTTCACTTTCTGCCATGAGGGTGGTGCCATCTGCATATCTGATGTTATTGATATTTCTTCTGGCAATCTTGATTCCAGCTTGTGCTTCATCCAGCCCAGTGTTTCTCATGATGCACTCTGCATATAAGTTAAGTAAGCAGGGTGACAATATTCAGCCTTGACGTACTCCTTTTCCTATTTGGAACCAGTCTGTTGTTCCATGTCCAGTTCTAACTGTTGCTTCCTGACCTGCATCCAGGTTTCTCAAGAGGCAGGTCAGGTGGTCTGGTATTCCCATCTCTTTCAGAATTTTCCACAGTTTGTGGTGATCCACATAGTCAAAGGCTTTTGTATAGTCAATAAAGCAGAAATAGACGTTTTTCTGGAACTCTCTTTTTCAGTGATCCAGCGGATGTTGGCAATTTGATCTCTGGTTCCTCTGCCTTTCCTAAATCCATCTTGAACATTTGGAAGTTCATGGTTCACATATTGTTGAAGCCTGGCTTGGAAAATTTTGAGCATTACTTTACTAGCATGTGAGATGAGTGCAGTTGTATGGAGGTTGGAGCATTCTTTGGCATTGCCTGTCTTTGGGATTGGAATGAAAACTAACCTTTTCCAGTCCTGTGGCCACTGCTGCATTTTCCAAATTTTCTGGCGTATTGAGTGCAGCACTTTCACAGCGTCATCTTTCAGGATTTGAAATAGCTCAACTGGAATTCCATCACCTCCACTAGCTTTGTTCATAGTGATGCTTTCTAAGGCCCGCTTGACTTCACATTCCAGGATGTCTGGCTCTAGGTGAGTGATCACACCATTGTGATTATCTGGGTTGTGAAGATCTTTTTTGTACAGTTCTTCTGTGTATTCTTGCCGCCTCTTAATATGTTCTGCTTCTCTTAGGCCCATACCATTTCTGTCCTTTATTGTGCCCATCTTTGCACAAAATGTTCCCTTGGTATCTCCAATTTTTTTGAAGAGATCTCTAGTCTTGCCCATTCTATTGTTTTCCTCTATTTCTTAGCACTGATCGCTGAGGAAGGCTTTCTTATCTCTCCTTGCTATTCTTTCAAACTCTGCATTCAAATAGGTATATCTTTCCTTTTCTCCTTTGCTCTTGGCTTCTCTTCTTTTCACAGGTATTTGTAAGGCCTCCTCAGATAGCCGTTTTGCTTTTTTGCATTTCTTTTTCTCTGAGATGGTCTTGATCCCAGTCTCCTTTACAATGTCACGAACTTCTGTCCATAGTTCATCAGGCACTCTATCAGATCTAGTCCCTTAAATCTATTTCTCATTTCTACTCTATAATCATAAGGGATTTGATTTACACAGGACTGGGAAACAGACTCTGGAGGGCACAAACAGAACCTCGTGTGCACCAGGACCCAGGAGAAAGGAGCAGTGACCCCACAAGAGACTGACCCAAACTTGCCTGTGTGTGTCCAGGAGTCTCCAGTGGAGGTGTGGGTCGGTGGTGGCCTGCTTCAGGGTTGGGGTCACTGAGTGTATCAGCATCAGTGTATCAGTATCTTTTGAAGGAGGTCTCCATTATCTTCATTACCTCCACAATAGTTTGGCCCCAGGTAAATAGCAAAGAGTTGGACATGACTGAGCAACTGAACTGAACTGAACTGAAATAGCAGGGAGGGAACACAGCCCCACCCATCAACAAAAAATTGGATTAAAGTTTTACTGAGCATGGCCCTGCCCAGCAGAACAAGACCCAGTTTCCCCATCAGTCAGTCTCTCCCATCAGGAAGCTTCTGTAAGCCTCTTCAGTTCAGTCATTCAGTCGTGTCTGACTCTGCAACCTCATGAATCGCAGCACGCCACTCCTCCCTGTCCATCACCAACTCCCGGAGTTTACTCAAACTCATGTCCATCAAGTCGGTGATGCCATCCAACCATCTCATCCTCTCATCCCCTTCTCCTCCTGCCCCAAATCCCTCCCAGCATCAGGGTATTTTCAAATGAGTCAACTCTTCTCATGAGGTGGCCAAAGTATTGGAGTTTCAGCTTCAGCATCAGTCCTTCCAATGAACACCCAGGACTGATCTCCTTTAGGATGGACTGGTTGGATCTCCTTGCAGTCCAAGGGACTCTCAAGAGTCTTCTCCAACACCACAGTTCATATGCATCAATTTTTCAGTGCTCAGATTTCTTCACAGTCCAACTCTCACATCCATACATGACCACTGGAAAAATCATAGCCTTGACTAGACGGAACTTTGTTGGCAAAGTAATGTCTCTGCTTTTTAATATGCTGTCTAGGTTGGTCATAACTTACCTTCCAAGGAGTAAGTGTCTTTTAATTTCATGGTTGCAGTCACTATCTGCAGTGATTTTGGAGCCCAAGAAAATAAAGTCTGTCACTGTTTCCACTGTTTCCCCCATCTATTTGCCATGAAATGATGGCACCGGATGCCTTGATCTTTGTTTTTTAAATGTTGAGTTTTAAGCCAGCTTTTTCACTCACCTCTTTTACTTACAAGAGGCTCTTTAGTTCTTCATTTTCTGCCATAAGGGTGGTATCATTTGCATATCTGAGGTTATTGATATTTCTCCCAGCAATCTTGATTCCAGCTTGTGCCTCACCCAGCCTGGCAATTTGCATAATGTACTTTGCATAAAAGTTAAATATGCAATGTGACACTATACAGCCTTGATGTACACCTTTCCCGATTTGGAACCAGTCTGTTGTTTTATGTCCAGTTTTAACTGTTGCTTCTTGAACTACATATATATTTCACAAGAGACAGGTAAGGTGGTCTGGTATTCCCATCTCTTGAAGAATTTTCCACAGTTTGTTTTGATCTACACAGTCACAGGCTTTGGTGTAATTAATGAAGCAGAAGTAGATGTTTTCCTGGAATTCTTTTGCTTTTTCTGTGATCCAGTGGATGTTGGCAATTTGATCTCTGGTTCCTCTGCCTTTTCGAAATCCATTTTGAACATCTGGAATTTCATGGTTCACATACTGTTGAATCCTGGCTTGGAGAATTTTGAGCATTACTTTGCTAGCATGTGAAATGAGTGCAATTGTGTGGTGGTTTGAACATTCTTTGGCATTGCCTTTCTTTCGGATTGGAATGAAACACACTAGGAAGACCCAGAGGGATCAGGTAGAGAGGGAGGTGGGAGGGGGGATTGGGATGGGGAATACATGTAAATCCATGGTTGATTCATGTCAATGTATGACAAAAACCACTACAATATTGTAAAGTAATTAGCCTTCAACTAATAAAAATAAATGAAGAAGAAAAAAAAAAAGAAAACTGACCTTTTACAGCCCTGTGGCCACTGCTGAGTTTTCCAAACTTGCTGCCATATTGAGTGAAGCACTTTCACAGCATCATCTTTTAGGATTTGAAACAGCTCAACTGGAATTACAATACATCCACTAGCTTTGTTCGTAGTGATGCTTCCTAAGGCCCAGTTAACTTCACACTCCAGCATGTCTGCCTCTAGGCAAGCGATCACACCACTGTGGTTATCTGGATCATGCAGATCTTTTTTGTATAGTTCTTTTGTGTATTACTGCTACCTCTTCTTAATATCTTCTGCTTCTGTTAGGGCCATACCATTTCTGTCCTTTATTGTGCCCATCTTTGCATGAAATGTTCCCTTCATATCTCTAATTTTCTTGAAGAGATCTCTAGTCTTTCCCATTCTGTTGTTTTCCTCTATTTCTTTGTATTGATCACTGAGGAAGTCTTTCTTATTTCTCCATGCTAATCTTTCAAATTCTGCATTCAAATGGGTATATCTTTCCTTTTTCCTTTGCCTTTCACTTCTCTTCTTTTCACAGCTATTTGTAATGCCTCCTCAGACAGCCGTTTTGCCTTTTTGCATTTCTTTTTTTTGCGGATGATCTTGATACCTGCCTCATGTACATTATCACAAACCTCCATCCATAGTTCTTTAGGCACTTTGTATATCAGATCTAATTCCTTGAGTATATTTGTCACTTCCACTGTATAATCTTAAGGGATTTGATTTAGGTCATCCTGAATGGTCTGATGGTTTTCCCTACTTTCTTCAATTTAGATCTGAATTTGGGAATAAGGAGTTCATGATTTGAGCCACAGTCAACTCCCGTTCTTGTTTTTGCCGACTGTATAGAGCTTCTCCATCTTTGGCTGCAAAGAATATAATCAAAATGATTTTGGTGTTGACCATCTGGTGATGTCCATATGTAGAGTCTTCTCTTGTGTTGTTGGAAAAGGGTGTTTGCTTTGACCACTGCATTCTCTTTGCAAAACTCTGTTAGCCTGTGCCCTGCTTCATTTTGTACTCCAAAGCTAAATTTGCCTGTTCCAGGTATCTCTTGACTTCCTACTTTTGTATTCCAGTCTCCTGTGATGAAAAGGACATCTTTTTTGAGTGTTAGTTCTAGAGAGTCTTGTAGGTCCTCATAGAACTGTTCAACTTCACCTTCTTCAGTGTTAGTGGTTGGGGCATAGACTTGGATTACTGTGGTATTGAATGGTTTGCCTTGGAAACGGAGATCATTCTGTCATTTTTGAGATTGCTCCAAAGTACTACATTTTGGATTCTTTTGGTGACTGAGGGCTACTCCCATTTCTTCTATTTTTTGATTGAGGCATTTGTTTTTCTGGTATTGAGGTGCATGTGTGAATTGCTTACAAATGTTGGAAATTAATTCTTTGTCAGTTGCTTCTTTTGGTATTATTTTCTCCCATTCTAAAGGCTGCTTTTCCAATTTGCTTATAGTTTCCTTTGTTGATCAAAAGTTTTTAAGTTTAATTAGGTTCCATTTGTGTATTTTTTGTTTTTATTTTCATTACTCTGGGAGGTGTATCATAGAGGATCTTGCTGTGATTTATGTCATAGAGTGTTCTGCCTATGTTTTCCTCTAAGAGTTTTATAGTTTCTTGTCGTACATTTAGATCTTTAATCCATTTGGAGTTTATTTAGGTGTATGTTAGAAAGTGTTCTAGTTTCATTCTTTTACTGGTGTTTGACTAGTTTCCCAGCAACAGTTGTTAAAGAAATTGTCTTTTCTCCATTGTATATTTTTGCCTACTTGTCAAAGTTAAGGTGTCTGTTGGTGTGTGGATTTATCTGTGGAGTTTTTTGTTCCATTGATCTATATTTCTGTCTTTGTGCCAGTACCATACTGTCTTGATGACTGTAGCTTTTTTAAAGTGAAAATGAAAGGTGCTCAGTTGTGTCCAACTCTTTGCGACTTCATGGCCCATACAGTCTGTGGAATTCTCCAGGCCAGAATACTGGAGTGGGTAGCCTTTCTCTTCTCCACAGGATCTTCTCACCCCAGGTATTGAACCCAGATCTCCTGCATTGCAGGCAGATTCTTTACCAGCTGAGCCAAAAGGGAAGCCTTTGTGGCTAATACATATCTCTGGGCTTTCTATTTTGTTCCATTGATCTATATTTCTGTCTTTGTGCCAGTACCATACTGTGGTAATAACTGTAGCTTTGTAGTATAGTCTGAAGTCAGGCAGGTTTATTCCTCTAGTTCCATTCTTTTTTCTCAAGATTGCTTTGGCTATTTGAGGTTTTTTATATTTCCATATGAATTTTGAAATTATTTGTTCTTGTTCTCTGAAAAATACCATTGGTAGCTAATAGGATTTGTGTTGAATCTATAGATTCCTTTGAGTAGTGTACTCATTTTTCACTATATTGATTCTTCTGATCCATAAACATGGTATATTTCTCCATCTATTTGTGTCATCCTTGATTTATTTCATCAGTATTTTATAGTTTTCTATATATAGGTCTTTTGTTTCTTTGGGTAAATTTATTCCTAAGTATTTTATTCTTTTTGTTGTAATGGTGAATGAGATTGTTTCTTTAATTTCTCTTTCTGTTTTCTCATTGTTGGTGTATAGGAATGCAAGGGATTTCTGTGTATTAATTTTATATCCTACAACTTTAGCTCTAGTAATTTTCAGGTGGTATCTTTAAGGTTTTCTGTGTGGAGGATCATGTCATCTGCAAATAGTGAGAATTTTACTTCTTTTTTTCCAATCTGGATTCCTTTTATTTATTTTTTTCCTTCTCTGATTGCTGTGGCTAAGACTTCCAATACTATGTTAAATGATAGTGGTGAGAGTGGGCACCCTTGTCTTGTTCCTGATTTTAGAGGAAGTGCTTTCAATTTTCCCCATTGAGGATAATGTTTGCTGTGCCTTTGTCATATATGGCTTTTATTTGTTGAGGTATATTCCTTCTTTGCCTGCTTTCTGGGGAGTTTTTATCATAGCTTGGTTCTCAATTTTGTCAAATGCTTTCTCTGCATCTATTGAGATGATCATATGGTTTTTATCTTTCAATTTGTTAATATGGTGTATCACATTGATTCATTTGTGAGTACTGAAGAATCCTTGCATCCCTGGGATAAAGGCCACTTGGTCATGATGTATGATCTTTTTCATATGTTGTTGGATTCTGTTTGCTAGAATTTTGTTGAGGATTTTTGCAGCTATGTTCACCAGTGATAGTGGCCTATAGTTTTCTTTTTTTGTGGCATCTTTGTCTGGTTTTGGTATTAGGGTGATGGTGGCCTCATAGAATGAATTTGGAAGTTTACCTTCCTCTGAAATTTTCTGGAAGATTTTGAGTAGGATAGGTGTTAGCTCTTCTCTAAATTTTTGGTAGAATTCAGCTGTGAAGCCCTCTGCCTGGGCTTTTGTTTGTTGGAAAAATTTTGATTACAGGTTTGATTTCTCTTATGGGTCTGTTAAGATTTTCTATTTCTTCTTGGTTCAGTTTTGGAAGGTTATACTTTTCTAAGAATTTGTCCCTTTCTTCCACGTTGTCCATTTTATTGGCATGTAATTGCTCATAGCAGTCTCATGATCTTTTGTATTTCTCTATTATCTGTTGTGATTTCTCCGTTTTACTTTCTGATTTTATTGATTTGATTCTGCTCCCTTTTTTTCTTAATGAGACTGGCTATTGGTTTGTCTATTTTAATTATCTTCTCAAAGAACCAGCTTTTAGTTTTGTTGATTTTTGCTATAGTCTTCTTTTCTTTTTCATTTATTTCTGCTCAGATATTTATGATTTCTTTCCTTCTACTAACTGTGGGGTTCTTCTTTTATTTCTAGTTGCTTTAGATGTAAAGTTAGGTTGTTTATTTGATGTTTCTCTTGTTTCTTGAGGTAGGCTTGTATTGCTATGAATCTCCCTCTTAGCACTTCTGTTAGTTAATCCCATAGGTTTGGGGTTGTCATGTTTTCATTTTCATTTGTTTCTATGCATATTTTTATTTCCTTTTTTATTTCTCCCATGATCTGTTGGTTATTCAGAATCCTGTTGTTTAACCTCCATATCTTTGTGTTTTTAATAGTTTTTTTTTCCCCTGTAGTTGATATCTAATCTTACCACATTGTGATCAGAAAAGATGCTTGAAATGATCAATTTTTTTTTTAAATTTTACTGAGGCTAGATTTATGGTCCAGGATGTGATCTCTCCTGGAGAATATTCCATGTGCACTTGAGAAAAAGGTGAAGACCATTTTTGGGGGGAGGTGAAATGCCCTATAGACATCAATTAGGTTAACTGGTCCATTGTATCATTTAGAGTGTGGGTTTCCTTGCTAATTTTCTGTTTGGATGATCAATCCATAGGTGTGAATGGGGTATTAAGGTCCCCGCACTATTATTGTGTTACTGTTAATTTTCCTTTTCATACTTAGCATCTGCTTTACATATTGATGTGCTCACATGTTGGGTGCATATATATTTATAAGTGTTATACCTTTTTCTTGAATTGATCCTTTGATCATTTTAGGACACAAAATAGTGCCTTTCTTTGTCTCTTATCATGGTCTTTATTTCAAAGTCTATTTTATCAGATATCTGCTACTCTGCTTTCTTTTGGTCCCCACTTGCATGAAGTAACTTTTACCAGCCCTTCAGTTTCATTCTGTATGCGTCCCTGGGTTTGAGGTGGGTCTCTTAAAGACAGCATATATAAGGGTCTTGTTTTTGTATCCATTCAGCCAGTCTTTGTCTTTTGGTTGGAGCATTTAGCTTATTTACATTTAAGGTAATTATTGATAAGTATGATCCTGTTACCACTTACTTTGTTGTTTTGAGTTCATTTTTATAAACCTTTACTGTGTTTCCTGTCTAGAGAAGATCCTTTAGCATTTGTTGAAGAGCTGGTTTGGTGGTGCTGAATTCTCTCAGCTTTTGCTTGTTTGTAAAGCTTTTGAGTTCTCCTTCTCATCTGAACGAGATCATTTCTGGGTAGAATAATCTTGCTTGTAGGTTTTTCTCTTTCATCACTTTAAGCATGTCCTGCCATGCCCCTCTGGCCTGGAGAGTTTCTATTGAAAGATCAGCTGTTATCCCTATGGGAATCCCCTTGTGTGTTATTTGTTGCTTTTCCCTTGCTGCTTTTAATATTTGCTCTTTGTGTTTGATCTTTGTTAGTTTGATTAATATGTATCTTGGGGTGTTTCACCCTGGGTTTATCCTGTTTCGAACTCTCTGGGTTTCTTAGACTTGGGTGGCCATTTCCTTCCCCATATTAGGGAAGTTTTCAACTACTATCTGCTCAAGTATTTTCTCATGCCCTTTATTTTTGTCTTCTTCTTCTGGGACACCTATCATTCGAATGTTGGAGCATTTTACATTGTTCTAGAGGTCTCTGAGGTTGTCCTCATTTCTTTTCTTTTTTTCTTTTTTCCTCTCTGCTTCATTTATTTCCATCGTTCTATCTTCCGTGTCACTCATCCTTTCTTCTGCCTCAGTTATTCTTCTAATGGTTCCCTCCAGAGTGCTTTTGATCTCAGTTATTGCATTATTCATTATTGATTGATTTTTCTTTATTTCTTCTAGGTCCTTGTTAAACATTTCTTGCATCTTCTCAATTCTTGTCTCTAGTCTATTTATCTGTAGGTCCATTTTGTTTTCAAGATTTTGGATCATCTTAACTATCATTATTCTGAATTCTTTTTCAGATAGACTCCCTATCTCCTCCTCTTTGGTTTGGTTTGGTGGTTGTTGTTTTTTTTTTTTTTTTATCATATTCCTTTACCTGCTGAAGATTTCTCTGCCTTTTTAAAAAAGGTTTTAAAATAATATTTATTTCTTAAAAGTTAACATGTGCATAATAGGAAATCAAAAAACACAAGAAGCAAAATGCGAAGTCATTGGAAGGAAAAAAAAATGTACTCTTGCCTTTCTCGTTAACAAAAATTTCAAAGACAAAAATGGCAACAGGCCTCTATATAAACATATTGGCAGAGCTGTGATTAAAAAACTACATTCCCTTAATGTTCAACTAAAAATGAGACATAAAGCAACAGAGTACACAAAGTATAATGCTCCTAAGAGGATTCATTATCCAATCTAAACTATTAAGGTATTAGCAAGGAGGTATGTTTCTGCTGAATTGTTTAACAATGCATTCCTGCAGTACAGCCAAGAGATGCACACATCAATGGTTATCATCAAAATATAAACATGAACACATCCACATACAGCCCTCCCTCTATACTTCCTTCCAGCCCTCAGCTGCCAACCTGAATGAACAAGTCCTGATGTACATTGCTCAGAAACAGTTTTAATAATTCCAGGTCCAAGATGCTGCCTTTTTAAAAAAATCAATTATAACAAAGTTATTTACAAATTGATTAATTCAGGAATTCTACTTTTTATCATACATTGTCACCTCAGGACATCTAAAAAGCCTAGATGTTGCAAAATAATGAATCTTGTCCTCAATAATAGGTACTTCACAAAAATGCACATACAGACCTATGGTTATAACCTAAAACTGTCTTCCAGCTAATGGAGATATTAGCTTAGAGCCCTTCCCATCACCCTTCCTCTTACTCCTCCTCCAGCATTTCAGTGACTAAGTACCAGACTACATCTAGTTCCAAGAGGTGGATTAACATAGATACTCCCAGAAGACACAGCCCTTCCTAAAAACCAACATTTTTTGAAGAAAGAACATTTAATAACCCCTTAATAGGGGTTATTTTACTGCCTCTACTTTTAATATACTTTGGGAATTAAGACTTCATTGTTGTTTAATGCACAGCAGTGTTAACTAAAATGCACAGACAGAACAATGGCTAGGCAATCTGAACTTGTCTAAAGACCAGTGGGCACAGAGCCCTTCTCTGTCACCTCCCCCCACCCCCACCACCCACTGAACAATCAGCTTATAGTCCAAGACAATTCCACTCCCCAAGTAAAACCATTCCTATGAATTAACAGAAAAAAAAATACTTAAAAGGTGTTTAACACTATACTTTCAAAATAGGTTGTGTACTTTTACAACGTCTAGAAAAGCTAGATGTTTCAAATAAGGATTTAAATTTGCCCACTATACATACACGTGGTAGCACTGAATACACTGCATACGACGGCCATAGTCTCCAAAGTGTCATCTAAACAGGAACACTCTCGCCAAGACCCTTCCCCTTCTCATCTCTGTCAACCCACTGGACAAATCTAGTAAGCATCTGTAATGTTTAGAGGGGATTTTAACAATTCCACTTCTCCCAGTTGTTTAAGAAGTCTTCCCTATGCATTTTAACATCAAGTGTACACAATGTATTTATTGGTTGTTTTTGTCATACACTGGCAACCTCTTTAACATCTAGGAAGACTAGATGTTGTAAATTTGGACGTTTGTCCCTTATGTACACTATATACACAGCTAAGTAAATCAAAACACAGAGACAAATACGGGACAATGGTTAAATTTGCCTAACATAAACACACTGGTATAAACCCCCTTGCAGTTTCTCCCTGAACCCACACAAATAAAATAATATGTACTGCTCAGAGAGGTGGTTTGAATATTTTGATCATTCCATTTCTTTTTTTTTTTTTTTTTTTTTTAGGTTTTAAAGCATTTATTTCCTAAATTTTCCACTTATTTATTTTTATCCTGTTATATTTTAGGTATTTGTTAGAAGCCATAAATCTTTTGAGCATGAGGTAGGTTTTTTATTTTTTAATTAAACTGCGTTTTATTGTGCACAAATGCTAACTTTCCCTAGGATACAATGCTATTTTTTTTTTTCATTTACTTATATTAGTTGGAGGCTAATTACAGTATTGTAGTGGTTTTTGCCATACATTGATATGAATCAGCCATGGATTTACATGTATTCCCCATCCTGAACCCCCCTCCCATCTCCCTCCCCATCCCATCCCTCTGGATCATCCTAGTGCACCAGCCCTGAGCACTTGTCTCATGTATCCAACCTGGACTGGTGATCTGTTTCACAATTGATAATATACATGGTTCAATGCTATTCTCTCAGAGCATCCCACCCTCGCCTTCTCCCACAGAGTCCAAAAGTTTGTTATATACATCTGTGTCTCTTTTTCTGTCTTGCATATAGGGTTATCGTTACAAGCAATAAATGCTGGAGAGGGTGTGGAAAAAAGGGAACCCTCTTACACTGTTGGTGGGAATGCAAACCAGTACAGCCACTATGGAGAACAGTGTGGAGATTCCTTAAAAAACTGGAAATAGAACTGCCATATGACCCAGCAATACCACTCCTGGGCATACACACTGAGGAAACCAGATCTGAAAGAGAAACGTGTACCCCAGTGTTCATCACAGCACTGTTTACAATAGCCAGGACATGGAAGCAACCTAGATGCCCATCAGCAGATGAATGGATAAGAAAGCTGTGGTACATATACACCATGGAATATTACTCAGCCATTAAAAAGAATGCATCTGAATCAGTTCTAATGAGGTAGATGAAACTGGAGCCCATTATACATACTGAAGTAAGCCAGAAAGGAAAACATTCCATTTCTAAATGAGTATTTCATGTGAATCTTAACAAAAGGATATATCTACAAAATGTTATTTCACTACCTCTTCTTTTAACATCCTTTGTGCACTTCTAAACATCTAGAAAGGCTAGATATTTCAAATAAGGACTTAAGTTTGTCTGCTATATACACAGTAGTGTTGAATACCCACATGTAACAATGGTTATATCCGAAGGTGTCTTCTATGAAGGAACATTCTGGTCCAGAACTTTTCATTTCTCCCAATTCCTCCTTTTTGCCATCCATCCAACAGTGGGCAGCGAGGACAGACATATGTATCACTTAGATGTGATTACAATTTCACTTCTAAAGGTCCTTTTCAGAAGACAACCTTTCAATGAATTTTTAACACAAAGTGTACAAAATGTGTTAGTTTACTAACCCTACTTTTGTCTTACATTGGCAACCTCTTTAATACCTACAGACTAGGTATTATAAAATTGGGACCCATTTGTCCAGTATATACATAATATATACAGTAAAGTTAAACGAAATTCACTTCACATATAAATCAATGGTAAGCTGAAATGTTCTACTACACACTAGCAAAAGACGTTTTGCAAACTTCCCTCCCACCTCCCTCAACCCAATAGTATAGTAGAGTATACTATTCGGAGAGATGGTTTAACAATTCCAATTACAGTATCTCCCATCAGTTTTAAAAAGCTATTTAAAAGAAGCATTATTATATTGCTTCTACTTTTAAATGCACCAAGCACTTCTAAATATCTAGAAAGACTAGATATTTCATACAAGAACTTACTTGTCCACTATGAACACAGTACTGTTAAATAAATTGCACACATGTATCAACGGTTATAATTTGAAATATCTTCTAAATGTGACCATTTTGGCATGAACCATTCCTTCTCTCACTTCCTTCTCTCCACCACCAATCCAGTTGACAAGTACAGGCATGTGTAGCTTAGAGGTGTTTGAATAAATTCATATCAAAAATCATTTAGAGAAGACAAGCATTCTTATGAACTTCAGCACAAAGTGTACAAAATGTGCTAATTTTACTAACCACTGTGTCATACACTGGCAACCTCTTTAATATCTAGAGACTATATGTCACAAAATTAGGACTCGTTTGTCCATTATATACACTATATACACAGCAAAACAAAGTGCACATAACACACAAAAAATGGTTTCATCTGAAAACGCCCAGGTACAAACACACTAGCATATTACTTTTTGTAATTCTTTCCCTCCCACCTCCTGCAAACCACTGAACGAATATAGACAATAGTATACTGCTCACAGAGGTGGTTTAACATTTAACATTCCCAAAGACAGTTTCAGTTCAGTCGCTCAGTCGTGTCCGACTCTTTGTGACCCCATGAACTACAGCACGCTAGGCCTCCCTGTCCATCACCAACTCCTGGAGTTTACCCAAACTCCTGTCCATTGAATCGGTGATGCCATCCAACCATCTCATCCTCTGTCGTTCCCTTCACCTCCTGCCCTCAGTCTTTCCCAGCATCAGGGTCTTTTCAAATGAATCAGCTCTTTGCATCAGGTGGCCAAAGTATTGGAGTTTCAGCTTCAACATCAGTCCTTCCAATGAACACCCAGGACTGATCTTTAGGAGACAGTACTTCCTATGAATTTTAGCAAACAGATATTTACAAAGTGATAGTTCACTACCTCTACATTTAACATACCATCAAGTACTTCTAAACATCTAGGTGGACCAGCTGTTTCAAATAAGGACTTAATTTGTCCACTATATACAGAGAAGTCTTGAATAAACTGCCATATCTAACAGTTATAATCTGAAATTGTATTCAAAATATGAGTGTTCTAGCCTAAGACCCTTTCCTTCTCTCCCCCTCCATCATACTCAGAAGGCTATCATGCTCAATTTTCAGAAGACAATCTTTCCTAGAAACTTTTACTAAAAAATATAAAAAATGTATTATTTACTAACTCTATTTTTGTCATACACTGGCAACTTCTTTAACATCTAGAAAGACTGCTGCTGCTGCGTCGCTTCAGTCATATCCGACTCTGTGTGACCCCATAGACGGCAGCCCGTCAGGCTCCCCTGTCCCTGAGATTCTCCAGGCAAGAACACTGGAGTGGGTTCTAGAAAGACTAGATGTTATAAATTGAGACTCATTTGTCCATTACATACACTATATATAAAGCAAAGTGAAACAAAATGCACGAACAGAAAAAAAGACAATGGTTAATCTTGCCTCACTATAAACACACTGGCACAGATGTCTGCATGTCCCTCTCCTACCCACCCCCCCACCCTGCCACCCTGACCTTGAACCAGTCACAAAACACAATGTGTACTGCTCCAGGAGGTGGTCTGGCCAATCCCCCTCAACAACATTTCATATGAATTTTAACAAAAAGATAGTTACAAAATCTCTTTTTACTACCTCTACTTTAACATATATCAGGCACTTCAGAGCATCTAGAAAGACTAGATATTTCAAAAAAGCACTTATTATCAACTATATATACAGTACTGAGAAATAAAATGCACACACAAAACAAAGGTTACATGGAAATGTCTTCTAAGTATGACCAGTCTGGCATAGAACTTTCTATTCTTCCTTCTCAAGGTCTTCCATTCCACATTCTCCAACCCACTGAACAAATGTCCACTTTGGTGGCTCTGGAAGTTGTTTCTAGAGGTAAGCAAACAACTCCATTTCAAAAATTCATTTCCAGAAGACATCTCTTTTTCTATATATATATATATTTTTAACAAATGGGCATTTACAAGACATATGATTTTTCTAACTATTTTATCATATGCCAGCAACCTCTTTACATCTAGGAAGCCTAGATGTAGCAAACATTTTCTTTTGAAGGGTTGGGGGTAAAGTTGAGAACAGCTTTTTCATATTATATACACAGGCCTTCTATCAGCAGCAGGCACTTTCTGTTGGCCACAAGGGGTACTTACTCTACCATTGCTATCTTCCGACATCAAGGTCTTGGTAGAATAACGATCAACCGCTGGATGGCCCGCTAACTTTCCACCCATCGAGGACCATGGCTCTGCTCACTTAGCCGGCCCGTTACATCCTTTGTCCGTTGTCGTCCGGACGAGGCAAGGTCTCGTCCAACAGGGACAGGGCCGTCACCTCACGTTGCGGATCTGGTCAGCCCGAAGGCCTGAGGGTGGAGGAGCTGGCATCCACAATCCCAGGGCCCTCGAGGCTCTCTAATGGCCCTCCACAGCATTTGAGCAGCCACCATCCTTCCAGTCCTGCCGCGTCCAGTGCCCAAAGGTGCCAGGATCTCAGTGGCCAGGCGGAGGCTTCGCCTAAACCCAAGCCCTGCAGCCATGGGTGAAGAGACCCAGCGGTTGGTAGGATCCTGGTTCGGAGGGACCACCGCCATTAGGTCGCGGCCTCGGGGGCGGAGGGAGAGGTTCACGGCTGCTTCCGGTCTTGGGCCCCGCCAACTGGCGGCTTCAGCCACCACTCTGCAAAACACACCGGAGAGTGTCCCTGGGCCCCCAGTTCACCCACCAACCAGAGGCTGGAGGGCCTGGGAGACCCCAGAGTAGAAGGCCGTCAAACACTTATAGCCACTCTCTCTGTTGGAACTCTATCTGCCTTTTCATTTTGTTTAGATTGCTGTGTTTGGGGTGCCCTTTCTGCAGGCTGGAAGTTCACGGTTCCTTTTAATTGTGGAGTCTGCTCCCTGGGACTAATGGCTTGTCAAGGTTTCCTGGTTGGGGGAGCTTGTGTCTGTGTTCTCCTATGTGAAACTGAATCTTTTCTCTTTGGATTGCGATGAAGTGTCCAGTAGTGGGTTTTGGGGTGACTATGGGTTTAGCATGGCTTTGGGCAGCCCGCATTTTAACGTTCGGGGTTGTGTTCCTGTTTTGTTGGAGAATTATCATGCGGTGTATTACACTGGATCTTGTTGGCTCTTGGTTGGAGCTTGGTTTCAGTGTAGGTGTGGAGACTTTTGCTGCTGCTGCTAAGTTGCTTCAGTCATGTCTGACTCTGTGTGACCCCATAGACGGGAGCCCAACAGGCTTCCCCATCCCTGGGATTCTCCAGGCAAGAACACTGGAGTGGGTTGCCATTTCCTTATCCAATTCATGAAAAGTGAAAGTGCAGTAGCTCAGTCGTGTCCAACTCTGAGCGACCCCATGGACTGCTGCCCACCAGGTTCCTCCATCCATGGGATTCTCTAGATACTGGAGTGGGTTGCCATTTCCTTCTCTGGAGACTTTTGAGTGAGCTCTCATCTATTAAGGTTCCCTGGGGTCTGGAGATCCCTGATGTTCTAAAGTTTTGGAGTTAAGCATCCTGCCTCTGGCTTTCAGTCCTTCTCTTATAGTAGCCTCAAGACTTCTCCATCTATATGACATAGAAGATAAAACCCTAGGTTTATTGGTGAAACAATTCTCCAAAGCCAGGAACACCCAGAGAGGTTCACAGAGTTATATAGAAAGGAGAAGAGGGCAGAGGGAGATAAAGGTGACCAGAAGGTGAAAGTGAAAGTCACACGTTTGTGTCCGACTCTTTGTGACCCCATGGACTATACAGTCCATGGAATTCTCCAGGCTAGAATACTGGAATGGGTAGCCTTTCCCTTCTCCAGGGGATCTTCACAACCCAGGGTTTGAACCCAGGTCTCCCACGTTGCAGGCAGATTCTTTACCAGCTGAGCCACAAGGGAAGCCCAAGGAGGAGGAAAGGGGGAGTAAAAAGGGGAGGGAGCAATCTAGCCAGTAATCTAATCCCTAAGTGCTCTCCACAGCCTGGAACACCCAAAGAGATTTCACAGTTATGTAGAGAAGAGAAGAGGGAGGAAGGAGACAGAGGTGACCTGGAGGAGAAAAGGGAGAGTCAAAAGGGAAGAGAGCAATCAAGCCGGTAGTCAAATCCCTAAGTGAAAATGGATACTGAAGAGTAGATGCTTAGATGTACAGAACTGATAACAAATATCAAAAAACAAAGATTAGAAACCTAGAAGAGAGGTTAGACTCTAGAAATAAAATATAAAAAGTACAAAACATTATCAATCACAATAATTTTAAAAATATATAGAATTTTTTATAGGGTTTTTTTTTGGAAAGGTAATAGCCATAAAAATGAAAGTTGAAGGAGTAATAAAGAACTAAAATTTTTAAATTAAAAAGTGATAAAAGTAAAAATATATCTAGGAATTCCTCTGGAGCTGTGGTGGGCAGTGTGGGGTCAGTTCAGAGTCAGATAACCCCTTATTCCAGCTTGTACTTGTTCTCAAGGTCTATAGGTGCCCCTCAAATGTCTCCAGCATTAAATGCAGGGTTTTACTCTTTTACACTTGTTACCTCCAGAGCAGTTCCCCCTTCTTTCTTTATTTTGGCTTCTTCTGTTTGCAAGACTCTTCAGGGTCTAATTTCTTCCCTGACATAAGGGGGCAAAGGTGGCCACTTATTTAGGCTCACTTGTTCAGTTGTGTTGTTGGCGGGGGGGCACTACAAACAAATACCACTGGCGTGTGTGGGGAGTGCTCACAGTGGATGGACCACACTGCCACAGCCGAAGGTGGCATGTGCTTCCCGCGTCTACACGGCTCAGTCTCCAGGGTGCTCTGTGATGGCACTGTCCCAAGTGAGCCCTGCGTTTCAGGCACTTCCCAAGTCTAAGCCACGCGTTTTGTGCCCTTCGCAGTCCAAGCAGCTCAGGTGAGTGGGTGCTTGGCAAGCGCACTGTCCCAGGTGGGCCATGCATCTTACTCACCTGTCCGGTCCCCGCCGCTCTGTTTCCAGGGTGTGCTGGGAGAGCAGTCCCAGGTGTGCGTGTGTCTCCTCTGGGGAGCTGATCTCAGGCTGTGACACTGCTGGCAGATACCAACCACCCAGGAGCCCAGGAAGATGGGGTTAGCAACTGGGAGCCTGCTCAGAGTTTGGTGGAAGATATGGTCTCTGGGACTGAGATTGCAGCAGATCCTTGCCTTCCAGCTCTGGCTGTTGCTCACTGCCTCTCTGACTCCAAGGACAGAGGGCCCTATATGCAGCCAGCTTGCTCTCCTTTGGTATTTGCTCAATCCTTTGTCCTGTGAGTGTGCCAAGAGTCACGGTGTTAACAGCAGAGCCTTTCATGGGACAGGTCTTTTTTTTTTTTTTTTTGATCTCTCTGGTGATCCCACAGTTTGGGTTGCTCTCTCACATTAGCTCCCTCAGATTGTCCTCAGGGCATTCAGGCCTGGTCTTTACCCTAAGGACCAATTATGCAGCCCTCCCTGCCCAGCTCCCACTCACTGGTGGTGGACGCAAGAGTCTGGGCTTCTCCACTGGCAGTTGTGATTAGGCACATATTCAATGAATTTTTTTTTTCCAGTTATGTTGCCCTCTGAGATTCCAAAACTTCCCACAGACATGCCTGTGAGAGGGTTTCCTACTGTGTGGAGACTCCTCCTCCTTCCCGACTCCCTCCCCAGGACGGGTCTCCATTCCTAAATCTTTTGCCTCAATTTTTGTCTTTTATATTTTGTCCTACCTCCTTTCAAAGATTGGGCTGCCTTTCTGGGTGCCTGGTGTCCTCTTCCAGCTTTCAGAAGTTGTTTTGTGGAAGTTGTTCAGGATTCAAATGATCTTTTGATGAATTTATAGGGGAGAAAGTGGTCTCCCCATCCTATTCCTTTGCCATCTTGGGACTGTGCCCCAATAGGAAATTTTTAATCTCAGTGTCTTTGAAATAAATTTCTTTGCATTATGAATGGGATTGAGTTTTTCCTTTATGTTTGTAATTTTTTATATTTGCATCTTTGTCACTCTTTTTTCATACATTTTAATCATTTTTATGCTGGCCATTCTTTTCATCATTGACTAATGTGAGTTCTTTGTGAAATTATTCATTTGTAATTATGAGAAGTATGCCCAGTGATATTGTAACAAATGTTTTTCCATCTGAAAATCTTGCTGTCCAGATTCAATTTTCAAGTAATCAAAAACAACAAAAAGTTGTTTTTTTATTGTGCCCAGATTTAAACCATGATTAAAAGGTCTTCTTCATTCCTAGATTATAAATAAAATAAAAATAAAATAGAATAAATTAAGGTTTATTTTCATCTAAAACTGTTATTTTGAGTAGTTTTAAGCAAGGAGATAATATGGCTGGATTTTATATTTTAAAAGTTCATTTTTGATTGTTGGTTCATTTTTTCTGTGTGATGTACAGATTTGAGGAAAGCAAGAGTGAATATGGAGATATTAGGTGGTAGTTACATGGAAAGAGATGATGGGGCTTGACTTAATGTGGCTTAATAGAGTAGAGAAGCTCTAGGAAAGTGGGTGGTTGAAAGATACCTTGGAGATTGTACTGACAGAACTTTGTATTGAATGTGGATACTACAGGATAGGGAGAAATCAAGGCCAATCTTCAGTTTTTTACTTCTGCAATTGGGTGGATGTCATGCTACTCACAGAAACGAGGAAATGAAAAAGGCTGGAGTTGATGTTTCGTGAGAGTAAACCTAGAGTTCTAATTTATCCATGTGAAGTCTGACATCTTTGAAAGACATCCAGTTGTAACTTTTCACTGTTAGATATTTCTAAAAATTTCCATCCCTGATTATCATGGCATTAATTTATATTACGTATTATCACTCATTGCTCCTTTCAACTTCACACTCTTGAAGCATGTCTGCCGTTTTTCCAATTATTTTAGCTCCTGCCTGATTAGAACTCTCTAATAAGTCTCATCATAATCCTTGTTTTATTCAATATATTTGATCCATTTAATACCTGTACTGTCATTCCTTGAAGTTATCTCCTCCAGTGGTCTTGTCTTCTACCTGAGCAGCTTATCCCAATGTTCATACTCCAGATCTGGCTGTATTAATACCGGCAGCCTAGTATCTATCTCAATAACATCCTTTCTTTCCATCTCATCCCTGTTAGTACTCCAATTCTAAGAATTCATTAGCCCCGCTATGATCACCAATCCATTGACTGATCTTATCTCTTTATCATTGATCTTCACCTCCTTTAAGTCCTCTTTTTCTTCTTTATTCAGCTTACATTTGAAAGTCAGTTATTGTTGTCACTCTCTTGAATATTCCTTGACTTTCTTAACTGTCTTGTTAGATTCATATCTGTAAACACTAAGTGTTCCCTTAGTGTTGCTTGGCAATCTTACTATATTTTCCTAGTGTGTTTATTCTCATACTCTCTAGACAATTACTTCAGACCTTTCCTCTTCTCAAACATCCAATATCACCTTCCCCAATCTCCCCTCAGCTTAATTTTTTTTTTACTTCAGTAAAAAATGGAAGTACTCAGACAAGATCTCACATTAACAACTTTCCCGCATGTATTTACATTCTCACACTTAAGCCTACGTTTTCTGCTCTCTCCCTTATCACCATAGTTGACCTATCCACAGTCTTGTTTAAAATTAGTCTTGCAAGTTGTTCACCATGCACCACTGTCACCTCCCTCACTTACTCAAGCTATTGCTCCAACATCTCTTCTTTCCCACGTAATAAAATGTTACTCTTTAGCGGAACGTTCTCGTCAGCACACAAGCATAGTGTTATTTCTCCTTTTGTAAAAAGCATGGAAAAGTAAAACAAAAGCTCCCCTATCGACCTAATTATTTGCATCCCATTTCCAGGAACTCCTCACAATAGCTGTTTACAGTCACCGTTTCCAATTATTTTTTCTTTCTCTCCTAAACCAATTTCAATCATCCTTTTATCTCCACTATTCACCTAAATTACTCTTGTCAGGGTCACCAGTGACCTTCATGTTGCTGAATTCAATAGTAGTCAATTTTCATTCCTCATTTTAATTGAATTTTCATCAACATTTGGAGTTGCTCACTCTTCTGCTTCTTATATTTTCTTTATTTGGTCTCTATGACACTGCGCTATCCTGATTTTCTTTGTACTTCACTAATCATTCCTTTATAGTCTCTTTTTGCTGAATCCTCCTTTTTCTCTTGACCTCTTGATGTTGGAATATCTCATCACTTGTTCCTTTGTCTTCTTTATTTTTTATATGCACTTATTCCTTTGGTAATTTCTTAATGTCAGTGTATCTCTAATCGAGACTTCTCTCCCAAACTGCAGACACATGTATCCACCTACTTACTTGCTGTGTTCACTTAGAGGTCTCCAATTCAGTATGTCTGAAACTGAACTCGTTGTCCTCCCAAACCTGCTCTACCTATAACTTCCCTCATTTCAATGGCAGCAACACTATTCTTTCAAGCAGCTGTTTAACGCAAGTGGAGTTGCTCATGGTTTTTTTTCTTCCCTTCTATCCTCATATACTACCTCTTAGAAGATCTTTTTGATTCTACCTTCAAAATATATTCAGGATCAGACCATAGCTTTAGTGGTATTATAATCTTATTTCTCCAGATTACTGAAATATCCTAACAAATCTTCCTGTTTCCATTCTTTCCCACTCCCTTCCCACAGTCCATTCTTCCCCCCTCCCCAGTCCATTCTTAACACAACAACCAAACTAACCCTTTTAAATACTAGTCAGATTATGTCACTCCCTCTGCTCAAAACTATGTAGTGGTCTCCCACTCTCCATCATTTCACACAGAGTATAACTTTTTACAGTGTCTTCCAAGGTCCTACATGATCTGCACACCTATTCCCTGCCCCACCCTTAACCTTTTTGATCTTCTTTCCTACTACTTGGACCTTAGATCACTCTGTCCTAGCCAAAATGGCTTCCATGATATTTTGAACTTGTCAAACATGGATACATTTCTCACCTCTTTCACATTTTTTAAGTATCAATAAAGCCTACAAAACAGCTCTATTAAAAATGAGAGTCCCTTCACCTTGCTATCCCTATCATCCTATCCTACCTGTATTTTTCCCATAAACACTTAACATACTATAACATGCCATGTATAGTTACTTTTTTATAATAGCTATTATTTATTCTCTCTCTCCTTGTTAGACTATAAACTTGGAAAGGTTAGGAAGCTTAGTTTTGTTCTTTGCTGTACTGCAAGCACTTAAAATAGTGCCTAGTACACTATTAGCACTCAACAAATTTTTGAATGATTGAATACAATTTTTCAAATTTATTTTTAATTGGAGGATATTTGCTTTAACATGTATTGGTTCCTACCATACAGCAACTTCAATAAGACATAAGCATACATATATCCCCTCTTTTTGAACGTCCCTCCAACACCACCCCCATCTGACCCCCGAGGTTGTCACCGTGCACCAGGCTGAGCTCCCTGTGTTGCACCACAAATTCCCTCTAGCTCTCTGTTTCACACATGGTCATGTATGTATTTCAATGCCTACTCCCTCAATTCATCCCACCCTCACCTTTCCCCGCTGTGTCCACAAGTCCCTTCCCTATGTCTGTGTCTCTATTCCTGCCCTGCAAATAGGTTCATCAGTCCCATTTTTCTAGAGTTTAATATACAATCCCTGTTTTACTCTTTCTCATGTACTTCACTCTATATAACAGATTCTAGGTTCATCCACCTCAGTTCAACTGACTCAAATTTGTTCCTTTTATGGCTGAGTAATGTTCACTTGTCTATATGTACCACATCATCTTTATTCATATCTGTCAATGGACATCTACATTGTTCCCATGTCCTGGTTATTGTAAATAGTGCTGCAATGAACATCAGAGTGCATGTGACTTTTTGAATTATGATTTTCTCAGGGTATATGTCCAATAGTAGATTGCTCGGTCATATGGTAGCTTTATTCCTAGTTTTTAAAGAAAACTCCATATTGTTCTCCATGGTGCTGAATCAGTTTATAGTCCCACCAGCAGGGCAGTAGAGTTCCCTTTCCTCCACATTCTCTCTAGCATTTATTGTTTATAGAGTTTTTGATGATGGCCATTCTGACTGGTGTGAGGTGATAACTCATTGTAGTTTTGATTTGCATCTCTCTAATAATAAGCAGTGTTGAGCATCTTTTCATGTGTTTGTTGGTCATTGTGTATCTTCTTTGGAGGAATGTCTGTTTAGGTCTTCTGCTCATTTTTAGATTGGGCTGCTTGCTTTCCTAAAACTGAGCTGCATGAGCTGCTTGTATATTTTGAAGACTGAATAATATTTTTGAATGAATGAATAGTTCCAAAGTTAACAGGCACTGACAGAGTCAGAGTTCCATCCTTGCAGTCAGGTGCTGTAGCCTGTTGTGGTCCTTTAATGGACCGGAACCTGGTGGTCCAGAGTCAACGATAAGAAAGTGAAAGAGAGAAAGAAGCTGATACTCCCTGGTTTATGCAGAGAACCAATAACACCCTAGAACAGGGCTTGCACCACTCACGAAGGCACAGGGCGCCCTCTCAAGGGGGTCTTGAAAGCCCAGGCAGGAGAGTGAGCTTGGTGGGTTTCCACGCTCCAGAGAATTAGCCAGAGGAAGAGAGAGAGAGAGAAAGAAAGACACGGAGACCCAAGCTCTGATGGAGTAAAGGTGCTTTAATGATTTTTCTGTGAGTATATATAGGCTGTTGTAAAAGGAATTTCTTTCGACAATGATAAAGATCAGAAAACCAAACGTACAGCAACTGTTACCAAGGAAACAAGGGGTTAACAATGGTCATAAGGCCAAGAGACAATCCATATCTCAAGAAAGAGGATCGAGACGAAGCAGTTTTGTTGTAAGGAGAATTTTTACTGAAGGAGATTCATGTATGTCTCATCCTCAGTCTTGGGAGCGGCATGCAGTTCTACTTGTTTCTGTTGCCAGAAACTGATAAGGAACAGAGGATTTATGAGAAACAGCACATAGGAATCCTCCTGTTAAACACTCCCTGACAATCCCCCCTTATTTATTTATTATATTTGTGAAAAGGGTCCTGACCACTTGAGTTTATTAAGTTTTAACAATTTTTGTATAAGGGCAATGGTAAACAACAAATATAATTGTCAAGACAATCACCAAAGTTCAGTTTCAGATCTGATGTTGTGAATGATGTTCTAAATCCATCTGCATGGGTCTAGCCCAGATAATTGATTAGCTAGTTGTTTAGCTAAAGTTTTCAAATTAGTGGAAGAGGGTAGATTTTTAGAAAAGGTTTCAAAGATTTCTTTTTGTAATAATTGTACATTCAGAGAGGCACTATCAAGTATATTTTGTAAATGAAATATGATTTGTTCCCAGTTGTAGGCACTATAATTGAATTGAACATGAGTAACACAAAATTGAGTAGAATTCCAATCATATTTTAGTACCACCTGTTTTTGTACATCTATTAGTTGATCTCCAACCCATTTGATGGCTGTTTTTAGTTCCTGTGTTTCGTCTTGAATATCCTCATCTATCTGAGCCTGAGTGGCCCATATAATATGAGCATCTTTAGTCTAATTTTGGATAATATTACGTGTTTGAATTGAGGTTTGTAATGTCAGCGATGGCAGCAGTGGTGCAAATAGCTACTAATCCCAAAATGCCAAAAATCAGCCATCCAGTGAATTATTTAGATCATTGGAGCAGTTTAGTAAGTAACTGGGAAGCAAGTCCAGCCATGGAGCCTTCTTTCCAGGGCTGCTGCAGATTTATTGGTAACCACAGACTACGTCAAGATCGAAGAATCAAAAGCGATTCATTTCTTAAGGAAACAGAAAAGTTAAGACAAGTATATAATTTGTAATTTATACAAGTTACAGAATGTAAAGTCTTATTGAATTGTAAACTCCTTATAGCTAGAACAAAAGGAAGGGGAATACAAGCTTGTATGAAATATGATTGATTGTAATGAAAGAAATATTTACTGTGACTATGACTGGTCCCTGTGAAATGTCCAGTCCAAGTCCCAAGTTCTTCAGTGATTGCAGCAAGTTTCCAGATGTCCCATTGTTCAGGCCCAATCTGTTTATCGAGGATGATTTGAGGGCGAGAAGGTGTCATTTTGCTGTCAAGCTAGCCAAGGAGTCCTTTTCATGGTAATGCTCCATTGTAGTGTTAGTAACCTTCCATGATACTTGAGTAGCATAGTCACACACACTGTTGTAAATATCATCTGAGCAGTTAGATAACCATATAGCATGGGGTCCCCAATCAACAATGGTGTAATTGGCCACAAACATTAATTTCCCTGATTTAGCTTGATATTTATCTCAATAAATAGGAGTATATTTAAAGTCTTTATAAGTAAACCCCTTACATTCTAACTTTTGTCCTTTTCCTAGAGTTTTGGTAGTATTGACATGGTTTTCATAAAAGGACAGGGCAGTAAATAGTCCAAGCAATGTGTGGAAGTTGTTTTTTGGAGGCAGGATGAAAGCCCATGTTTGTCAACTAACATTAATACATAATTTTGTTGGACCCATGCATAAAGAAAGGATTTCATAGCCTAGAAAAATGTTAATTAGTCTTCTTTTTTTTCTCAGGATGAGAGGGCCCCTCCAAGTTCCAAGGAGGGGGCATATGTGTTGAGTCATTAGTGGATACAATTGGTCCTATATCTGTCCATTCTATAACCTACAATAAAAGGGGATGGGGGTTAGACATATAAGCACAATAAGTGTGATAAAGCAAGTCAGTCTGAGAGGGGGAAGCAAAAGCAAGCAAACAAGCATAGTGACAAAAATATTTTCAGGATTCTGAGGCATTCCCTGTTGAGAAATCAGATTTTCAGCTTGATTAGTAAGGGTTTTTATTTGTCCCCAAGTAGGGAGATTATAAGGTCAAAGACATCAAGTGTGGCGTTTTTTGGAAATTTTTAAAGCTGCCATGGCTTGTATTGGAATTTCTTCTTCTTGGGTTTTTTGTTGTTTCGTCTCTAGTTTGAATGTTGGGGGCCCTCTTAGGTTGAATCTTCCAAAGAGGAAGCCATGTGAGTTCGTTGGATCCATCTGGAGAAATACAAGCATATCACTTTCCCTGTAAGATTAGTTTCTTAGATTCCCATTAATTAGTTAACCCGTCTTGATACCAAATGGGCAGAGGAAGGGAGGTGTCCTTCACTGCCTCGAAATGTTTTTTTGCTTTTGTCAAAATATCTCCTTGTGGTAAGTTTTAAAAATGTAAAACAGATAAAGCTATCTTAACAATAGCTATAGGCTTAAAGAATATATTGCATTGGAATCTAGTAAAGTCTGCTCTGGATAAGGAAGATAAAAGTGTTCCTGTGTATTCCCTCTTTTTTAAATTTTTAATTTGTAGTTTCAGTATGTGATGTGTTCATTTAACTATGTCTTGTGTTTGTGGATTATAAGGAATGTCTGTAATCTGTTTAATAGAGAATGAATGTAAAAATTGTTTGAAATGTCTAGAAATATACGCAGGGCCATTGTCTGTTTTTACAGAATTAGGTGTTCTCATTATTGTAAAGTAAGCTAACAGGTATAACATGTCGTGTAGTTTCACCTTGGGGAGGTGTGGCCCATATAAAAGAAGAATTTGTATCAATTGAGAGTTGTAAGAAGGAAAAAGAAGAAAGTTCAGGGCAATAGTTACATCCATTTGCCATAAAACTCTCTTCCATTTGTCATAAACCTTTTTTATACTTTTGTATTTATCATTCTAGTTGTTATTCTTTATACCCTTTAATTAAAAATATACATCTTATTTTTCTTTAGCAACCATGAAGTGTCTTGTATATTAGCATTTTATAGATTGATGAATATATTTATTACATTATATTATATATTATATATATTGTTATATACAAATATATCCATTTATATTTATATATATATTTATTAATAGTCTAAGATCTCTTTAGTTTTTCTGTAAGAAAAACTTTTTGTAAGAGGAAGTTAGTGTTTAGTAATTAATGTTTTAAAATCTTATTTTATTTGGAAATGACCTAGCTATTTAATAAACTTTTATCATTTAGTTTAGTACAACTCTAGAAATTTAAGTTATTCCAATCCTAAGAGATTAGTTTAGATAGACATTTTAAAAATATAATTATTTTTAATAGAGTTTATCTAAAAGTTTTCATCTCATTTATATATATATGTGTGTGTGTGTGTATATATATATATAAAGAGTTACTTTTTTGTTGACAAATTTAGTTTACCTTAAACCTAGGCATAACAAAAGTATTATACAATTTTGATGATTTAAGACATGTCTTAATTAGATTAGCAAATAAACATTATATTTAATATTGAATATTTTTCAGTTGTGAACCTGAATTTGAATAGAGCTCATTTATAAATTAATTTCATATTTTCCAAAAACGAAGACATACATTGAGACACAGATAAAGTTAGACAGACAGACAGACATAGTTTTCTGTTTGAAATTAAAATTTTTTTTTCTTTTTTAGTTTTACCATTTTGTTTATGGTTGAAGTCCCAGACAGAGTGGGCTGTGTATCCCAAGGACTTGATAAGAGTTAACTTTAGATTTTTTTCTTAGGCCTGTTTTTGTTTCCTAGGAAGAATTGGAGCTCCCAAATGTACTTTAACAAGTTTACCTTTTCTTAACTGCATGTGTAAGAAGAACTGGTTTTGCAATTTCAAAAAAGATTTTATTTTAATCAGTTTTCTCTGGAGTCTAAAGAATATTATGGCCATTCAGTGTCAAAAATATAATTTCTCTTTTTTGTAGTCACAGTATATCATTAATGATATATGCATGAGGGAATTGCTGTCACATTGGGTGTAAAGCCTTGGCTACAAAATTTTGACAAATAGTAGGACTGTTAAGCATACCTTGAGGTAACATAGTCTATTGAAATCTCTTATGAGGCCCAATGTGATTAGGAAAAGGGAGAGAGAAAGTGAATCTCTCTCGGTCTAAAGGGTGTAAAGGTATATTAAAAAAGCAATCTTATAAATCAATAATAATAATGTGCCAATTTTGAGGAATAGTAGTAGGTGAGGGGATCCCTGGTTGCAATGCACCCATAGGTTTCATAGATGCATTAACTTTTCTAAGCTCTGTTAAGAGACCTTATAACAACAATAGGAGTGTTTTTTTTTTTATATAACAAAAATAGGAGTGTTCCAAGGAGAGTAAGATTCCTCAATATGTTTCAATTCTAATTGTGTGTCTATATAAGTTCTTTATAGTTATATTGCTCAGTCGTGTCTGACTCTTTGCAATCCCATGGACTGTAGCCTACCAGGATCTTCCATCTATGGGATTTTCCAGGCAAGAGTACTGGAGTAGGTTGCCATTTCCACTAGCGCCACCTAAATCTAGTGAATTAAGGGAGTCTCAGTAAATCACCCTCCTCTTAGGTAAGAGTGATCATGCTATCTCATTGGAGTTTCTGAGAAAAAAAGGGAAAATAAATATATGAAAAGTTTTGGGTTTTTTTTTTTTAAAAGACATACCCCTTGTTAAAAGGTAGCTGAGCTAGCAATCTCTATAGGTCACTGTTGCTGCTGCTGCAAAGTCGCTTCAGTCGTGTCCAACTCTGTACGACCCCATAGACAGCAGCCCACCAGGCTCCCCCATCCCTGGGGTTCTCCAGGCAAGAACACTGGAGTGGGTTGCCATTGCCTTCTCCCCATAGGTCACTGTGTGTGTTTAGTAGCCTGTAATTTTTCTTTTGTAAGGGGCCATTGCTCTGTCCAAATAGGTTCATCATTCCTCCAAGTTATTCTAATAACTGTTTTGTTTTCAAATGAGCAGTGGCCCCTAGGAAGAATGTGGAATGTATATCTGAGTTTGCCCTTGCATAAGTAAGTCCCTTCCTATTAGATTAAGGGGTGCATCTATCACATAAGGTCTTAATGTTGTAGGCTGGCCTTTTGGTCCCTCACATGGGTAGATTTGAACATTTTGATATATTTCTTGTACTTTGGTTTGAGAAATTCCTGTAATTTGGCAAGAGATTTTTTGTATAGGCCAGGATTTGGGTCATAAGTGTTTGGAAATAATAGTAATATTAGATCCAGTGTCAAGGAGACCAGAAAATCTTTTGTCATTAATTTTGATATTTGTATTTGGTCAAGCATATTCAGATACTAATGATATCCATAAGGATTGTTTTGATCTGTACTGCCAAATCCGCTTGTCTGTACATCATTAGAGGAGTTAATACAAATGTAAGGCAAAAGAAGTAATTGAGCAATTTTGTCCCCCTTTTGAATTGCCATAGAATCTGAGATGACATCATGATTTGAATTTCTCCTTTATAATCTGAATTAATTACTCCATGGTGAACAGTAATTCCTTTAAAATTCAAACTAAATCAGCCAAGTAAAAGACCAAAGGTTTGTGGGTGCAGGGGCCCAAAAAGTCTAGTAGGTATTCCAAAAGGGACTGCTCGAGGGTAAAGGAGAAAATCATTTAGGGCTGGTATATCGATGGCAGCATTGCTGGATGTTGAGGGTTTGAGGGAAAAGATGGAATTTGCCCTTGGTTTTTGTTGAAGGGGATCTCGGTGATCCCCTGCTTGGAGTTTTCTGGAATAGGTTTTCCTTCAATACCAAATTAAGATTTACAATCTTTGGCCCAATGCATTCCTTTATGGCAGCGAGGGCAGATTTTTGGAGGTCTTTTATTAGCCTTCTTAGGGCAGTCCCTTTTTAAATGGTTCTTATCTCCACATGTAAAACATCCTTCATCTTCCTTTCTAAGGGCAGTAGCCATTGTTTCAGCTAGTATTTGCATCTTTTGAGTTTCTGATCCTAGATTGTGACAAGCCTTCAAATAATCAATAATAGTCCCAGTCTCATGAATTGGATTGATAGCTTTTTGACATTTCTGATTTGCATTCTCATAAGCAAGTAATTTCTCTAGCTGTTTTTTGTTTTTTCCTCTGATTATAGTACAAGAAATAGTAGTTTCTAATCTAGCTAAAAAATCCGCATAATTTTCATCAGGTCCTTGTAATATTTTAGTGTAGCTACATGTAGGCTCTCCTTGAGGAGTAATTTGATCCCAGGCTTAAAGGGCCTCTGTTTCTAATTGTTCATGCAACAAGGGAAGGCACTGTATTTGAGCTCCTATGGCATCAAATTGTCTGGTGCCACTTAACATTTCAAAAGTAATTTGGTTTGGGGGAGTGCCAGCTCGAGCATTCTTTTTTTTTTTTTTTTTTAATTAAGGAATATTTTATTTGAGGGTGTTTATTTATTTATTTATTTTTTACTAATTTCTTTTTTCCCCAATTATTTTTATTAGTTGGAGGCTAATTACTTTACAATATTGTAGTGGTTTCTGCCATACATTGACATGAATCAGCTATGGTTTTACATGTGTTCCCCATCCTGAATCCCCCTCCCTTGAGCATTCTTGTTAGTGTGATCTCTGGCTGTATCATGAAACCACATTTTTCACTGAAGATATTCTCCTGGCTTAAGGAGAGCTTTTGCTAAAATTTGCCAATCATAAGGAATAAAATTTTTAATAGAAGATTTCATAGAGTTTAGAAGTTCTTTAGTGAAAGGTGAATGAGGGCCATACATAGTTATAGCCTTTTCATTTATTGTATGTGAGAAAAATCAATGTCTTCATATTGAGGTATTAGTTGTCTTTGAGCATTAACATTTTTTAACAAAGGAAAGGCAAAAAGATCATTGGCCCTAGAGACTTGAGATTATAAAGCCAGCAATTTAGAGAGCCTCTGTCATGAAGGAGAGCTAGTAAGTGTCGATTTTTTTTTTTTTTTTTTGCAAATATGAATCTGTGTTAAGGACTTATCATTATTATCTTAAAAAGTATTGCCAGTTTTGGTGTCAAAAAGTGTCTCAGGAGAGTTGTGGTCAGAATTATTAGGTTCTAGCAAAGGAGAGACTTTTGGAGTTGTACCTGTTGGCAGAGGAGGTGCATTTGGAGCAGCCAGGGTATGATTAGTAGGAAATTTTTAAAATATTTTATGTTTTTTTAGTTGGGCCTTTTGTAAAGTTTCATCATCTAATTTATATTCATGTTTTGTCTGTTGTCAAATATCGGGAGGGCTAAGATTACTTTGAAATGGCAGAATTACAGCTTTAATGAGAGCTCATAGGGGCCAGAAATCAATTGGAATATTTTTTCTCATCTGGCGGCTTGTTCAACAATTTCTTTGACCTGGTGCCAAATTTCTAAATCAAAACTATCTTTATCAGGGAACCAAGGATTGCATTCAACCAGTGTTTAAAGGCAAGCCTCTATTCATTGGCACGAAACCAAAAGTCCCTGAGCTTTAAACAAATATTGAAGTAAAGTAGAGAAATGATGGGGTTTTCCAGCCGTTTAGTACTTACCGATTTACCGTAAGTACTTACCGACCTCAATAGGCCCTGAGTCACTCCGTCTGAAATGCCACACATACCAGGTCCCTGTTCGGGCGCCACTTGTTGTGGTCTTTAATGGACCAGAACCTGGTGGTCCCGAGTTGACGATAAGAAAGTGAAAGAGGGAAAGAAGCTGATAGTCCCTGGTTTATGCAGAGAACCAATAAAACCTTAGAACAGGGCTTACACCGCTCATGAAGGCACAGGGCGCCCTCTCGAGGGGTTCTTGACAGCTTGGGCAGGAGAGTGAGCTCAGTGGGTTTCCACGCTCCAGAGAATTAGCCAGAGGGAGAGAGAGAGAGAGAAAGAAAGACACGGAGACCCAAGCTCTGATGGAGTAAAGGCGCTTTAATGATTTTTCTGTGAGTATATATAGGCTATTGTAAAAGGAATTTCTTTCGACAATGATAAAGATCAGAAAACCAAATGTACAGCAACCGTTACCAAGGGAACAAGGGGTTAACAATGGTCATAAGGTCAAGAGACAATCCATATCTCAAGAAAGAGGATCAAGATGAAGCAGTTTTGTCATAAGGAGAATGTTTACTGAAGGAGATTCATATATGTCTCATCCTCAGTCCTGGGAGCAGCATGCAGTTCTACTTGTTTCTGTTGCCAGAAACTGATAAGGAACAGAGGATTTATGAGAAAAAGCACGTAGGAATCCTCCTGTTAAACATTCACTGACAATAGCCCAAGCTCTTTCTTAGTGAGTTTCACTTCCTTTCATAGCCTTTATTAGGCAAAGTGTAGATTGTTCATATACAAAGGCAAATGAAATTGGCCCATTTATTACTCTGTAAAACAGGACAGGTAGACCTATTTATCATTCATAAAATCTCTGAAATCTACTAAGCACTCTAAGGTTGGTTATAAATAATAATCGGCAATATTTTAGACATAAGAAAACTTTTCTGTGCTAATTCTAATACTTATTCTTCTAATGACTTGAGTGTGTTTATATGCATGTGATGGAGGATATGGCATATGGATCAGTGGTATTTGTTAAGAACAGAATATACTTGTTACCATTCCTTTTCCATAGTATCTCACAATGCACAATCTAATATTTAAAAATTCATAAGCTCCCTGCAGGTAGTTTTTGTTGTTATTCACAACATACTTGATTTTAATGAGAAATTTGCCTTGCTGAAGGATGTGTGTGTGTATGTGTGCATGTGTGTGTCTTGAGGAAGAGCTACTGAAGCTCACATTTAGATCCGAAAGCACTCTGGGGTGAGCAAGCTGGATGGAATCACATGTAAGAGTTCCTTGAAAATCATCATGAGATTAGCTGGTGGTGTTGAGGAATACTGATGAAGGGAGGTTCTAGACTTTTAAATGTGGGGAAGAAGAAATGAAAATGTTTAGTAAATATTTCTTTAAAATAGTTTTTGTGTCCATAAATGAATGAATAGTTGGACATTCTCTGAGTCCAAAGGGTAATGCTAAAAATTATCGGACACATTCTACAAGATGTCTATGGGTGTATTTCAGACATCACTGGTGATCAAAGTGTTTCTTTGGGAGTAAGCAGAGAATTTTTTGAAAATGTAGTTTTACCGCTATTTTTACCCTCAGATCTACAGACATTATTTTACCTGTCCTAATGTATTTTCCCTTAAGAGAATTTCGCTTTAATGTCTTAAAGTTCTTCTTAGTTCTTGGCTTGTATATAGATACAAGCGATTTGTATTACAAGTGACTTGTATACACTTGTATATATACAAGTGACTTGACTTGTAGAGATAAAAGGAAGATGACTTTAAAACTGCCTATCTCCCAGTTTTGAAAAACTGTATGGGGGCTTCCCTGGTGACTCAGATGCAAAATTAAAGACAAAAATTTCATATTCATTTTTTTTCTTGATGAGAAAATGAAAAAAAAAAGGATACTTCTGATGAATGTTTATCAACATAGACATTACTCAGTCCACCAATTTAAGTGTTCAGTCAGTTCAGTCTCTCAGTTCTGTCTGACTATTTGCAACCCCACAGACTGCAGCACGCCAGGCTTCCCTGTCCATCACCAACACCCAGAGCTTGCTCAAATTCATGTTGATGATGCCATCCAACGACCTCATCCTCTGTCATCCCCTTCTCCTCCTACCTTCAGTCTCTCCCAGCATGAAGGTCTTTACTAATGAGTCAGTTCTTTGCATCAGGTGGTTAAAGTATTAGAGCTTCAGCTTCAGCATCAGTCCTTAGAATGAATATTCAGGACTGATTTCTTTTAGGATTGACTGGTTTGATCTTGTAGACCAAGGAATTTTCCAGAGTATTCTCCAACACCACAGTTCGAAAGCATCAATTCTTTGATGCTCAGCTTTCTTTATAGTCCAACTCTAACATCCATACATGATTACTGGAAAAGCAATAGTTTTGATTATATGGACCATTGTCAGCAAAGTTATGTCTCTGCTTTTTGATATGTTGTCTAGGTTTGTCATAGCTTTTCATCCAAGAAAATAAAGTCGTTCACTGTTTCCATTTTCCCCCATCTATTTGCCATGAAGTGATGGGACGGGATGCCACGGTCTTAGTTTTCTGAATTTGAGATTTAACCCAACTTTTTTAACCCTCCTCTTTCACTTTCATCAAGAGTCTCTTTAGTTCTTCTTCACTTTCTGCCATAAAGGTGGTGTCGATCTACATATCTGAGGTTATTGATATTTCTCCCAGCAATCTTGATTCCAGCTTCCTCCAGCCCAGTGTTTCTCATGATGTACTCTGCATATAAGTTAAATAACCAGGGTGACAATATACAGCCTTGCATACTCCTTTTCCTATTTGGAACCAGTCTGTTGTTCCATGTCCAGTTCTAACTGTTGCTTCCTGACCTGCATCCAGGTTTCTCAAGAGGAAGATCAGGTAGTCTGGTAATCCCATCTCTTTCAGAATTTTCCAGTTCATTGTGATCCACATAGTCAAAGGCTTAGTCAATAAAGCAGAAATAGATGTTTTTCTGGAACTCTCTTGCTTTTTTGATGATCCAGCAGATATGGGCAATTTGATCTCTGATTCCTCTGCATTTTCTAAAACCCTTGGTATATGTAATTTTCTTTAAGAGATCTCTAGTCTTTCCCATTCTATTGTTTTCCTCTATTTCTTTGCATTGATCACTGAGGAAATCTTTCTTATCTCTCCATGCTATTCTGTGGAACCCTACATTCAAATAGGTATATCTTTCCTTTTCTCCTTTGCCTTTCACTTCTCTTATTTTCATAGCTATTTGTAAGACCTCCTAAGACAACCATTTTGCCTTTCTTTTTCTTGGGATGGTCTTGATCACTGCCTCCTGTACAATGTCACAAACCTTCGTCCATAGTTCTTCAGGCACTCTGTCTATCAGATCTAATCCCTTGAATCTATTTCACTTCTACTATATAATCGTAATGGATTTGATTTAGGTTATACCTGAATGGTCTAGTGGTTTTCCCTACATTTTTCAATTAAAGTCAGAATTTTGCAATAAGCAGTTCATGATCTGAGCCACAGTCAGATGGTCTTGTTTTTGCTGACTGTATAGAGCTTCTCCATCTTTGGCTGCAAAGAGTGTAATCAATGATTTCAGTATTGACCATCTGGTGATGTCCATGTGTAGAGCCTTCCCTTGTGTTGTTGGGAGAGAGTGTTTGCTATGACCAGTGTGTCCTCTGGCCAAAACTCTGTTAGCCTTTACCCTGCTTCATTTTGTACTCCAAGGCCAAATTTGCCTATTATTCCAGGTATCTCTTGACTTCCTACTTTTGCATTTCAGTTCCCTATAATGAAAAGAACATCTTTTTGGGGTGTTAGTTCTAGAAGGTCTTGTAGGTCTTCAAAGAACCATTCAACTTCAGCTTCTTCATCATTACCGGTCGGGGCATAGTCTAGGATTACTGTGATATTGAATGGTTTGCCTTGAGATCGAACAGAGATGATTCTGTCATTTTTGAGATTGCATCCAAGTACTACATTTCGGATTCTCTTGTTGCCTATGATGGCTATTGCATTTCTTCTAAGGGATTCTCACCCACGGGAGTAGATATAATGGTCATCTGAGTTAAATTTACCCATTCCAGTCCATTTTAGTCACCTTATTCTTCAAATGCCAATATTCACTCTTGCCATCTCCTGTTTGACCACCTCTAATTTGCCTTGATTCATGGACCTAACATTCCAGGTTTCTATGCAATATTGCTCTTTACAACATCGGACCTTCCTTCCATCACCAGTCACATCCACAACTGCGTGTTGTTTTTGCTTAGTCTTCGTCTCTTCATTCTTTCTGGAGTTAGTTCTCCACTGACCTCCAGTAGCATATTGGGCACCTATGACCGGCGGAGTTCACCTTTCAGTGTCCTATCTTTTTTCTTTTCATACTGTTCATGGGGTTCTCAAGGCAAGAATACTGAAGTGGTTTGCCATTCTCTTCTCTAGTGGATTACGTTTTGTCAGAACTCTCCACCATGACCCGTCCATCTTGGGTGACTCTACATGGCATGGATCATAGTTTCATTGAGTTAGACAAGGCTGTGGTCCATGTGATCAGGTTGGTTAGTTTTCTGTGATTGTGGTTTTCAATGATTGTGCAAAATGATTACCACCTTACATTTAGCTAACACTTTGATGACCTCACATAATTGCTTTTTGTGTGTATGATGGGAACATTTAAAATTTATTCTTATAGCACCTTTCAAGGATGTGATACACTATTGTTAGACTACAATCACTGTGCTGTATATTAGATACCCACAAGTATTCATCTTATAACTGGATGTCTGTACCATTTGACCAACATTTCCCCCTGCTTCCTAACCCCTATGACCACAATTCTATACTCTGTTTCTTTAAGTTTGACTTTTAGATTAAATATATGATATTCATATAGAATTTTTTTCACTGTCAACATATTTCTCTTAGAATAATGTCCTCAAATTTCATCAGTGTTGTTTCAAATGGCAGAATTTCTTTCTTTCTCATGACTGAATAATATTCCTGTGTGTGCGTACACATATATATCTCATCTTCATTCATCCATAGTTAGATGCTTCAGTTCAGTTCAGTTCAGTTGCTCAGTCATGTCTGACTCTTTGCGACCCCGTGAATCGCAGCACGCCAGACCTCCCTGTCCATCACCAACTCCCGGAGTTTACTCAAACTCATGCCTATCGAGTCAGTGATGCCATCCAGCCATCTCATCCTCTGTCGTCCCCTTCTCCACCTGCCCCCAATCCCTCCCAGCATCAAGGTCTTTTCCAATGAGTCAACTCTTCACATGAGGTGGCCAAAGTATTGGAGTTTCAGCTTCAGCATCAGTCCTTCCAATGAACACCTAGGACTGATCTCCTTTAGAATGGACTGGTTGGATCTCCTTGCAGTCCAAGGGACTCTCAAGAGTCTTCTCCAAATCACAGTTCAAAAGCATCAATTATTTGGCACTCAGCTTTCTTCACAGTCCAGCTCTCACATCCATACATGACCACTGGAAAAACCATAGCCTTGACTAGACAGACCTTCGTTAGCAAAGTAATGTCTCTGCTTTTTAATATGCTATCTAGGTTGGTCATAACTTTCCCTCCAAAGAGAAGCGTCTTTTAATTTCATGCCTGCAATCACCATCTGCACTGATTTTGGAGCCCCCAAAAATAAAGTCTGACACTGTTTCCACTATTTCCCCATCTATTTCCCATGAAGTGATGGGACCAGATGCCATGATCTTAGTTTTCTGAATGTTGAGTTTTAAGCCAACTTTTTAACTCTCCTCTTTCACTTTCATCAAGAGGCTTTTTAGTTCCTCTTCACTTTCTGCCATAAGGGTGATGTCATCTGCATATCTGAGGTTACTGATATTTCTCCCAGCAACCTTAATTCCAGCTTGTGCTTCTTCCAGCCCAGTGTTTCTCATGATGTACTCTGCATAGAAGTTAAATAAGCAGGGTGACAATATACAGCCTTGACATGCTCCTTTTCCTACTGGGAACCAGTGTGTTGTTCCATGTCCAGTTCTAACTGTTGCTTCCTGACCTGCATCCAGGTTTCTCACAAGGTAGGTCAGGTGGTCTGGTATTCTCATCTCTTTCAGAATTTTCCACAGTTTATTGTGATCCACACAGTCAAAGGCTTTTGCATAGTCAATAAAGCAGAAATAGATGTTTTTCTGGAACTCTCTTGCTTTTTCAATGATCCAGCAGATGTTGGCAATTTGATCTCTGGTTCCTCTGCCTTTTCTAAAACCAGCTTGAACATCTGGAAGTTCACGGTTCACATATTGCTAAAGCCTGGCTTGGAGAATTTTGAGCATTACTTTTCATTCCAATCCCAAAGAAAGGCAATGCCAATCCCAAAGAAAGGCAATGCCAAAGAATGCTCAAACTACCGCAAGATTGCTCTTATCTCACATGCTAGTAAAGTTAGATGCTTAGATTGTTTCAATAAATGTCTGTGAATAATGCTGCAAAGACATTAGATTTTTGTTTCCTAAGTAAAATGAGAGGAGGTTTCTATAGGAGCATCTAGAGATGGACATGGTAGGGAGGCCAGAGTGGAATCTATTTCTTTGCTTGGTCCCTTGGTTAGATTCCACAGTGAGAAAGCTCCAGGCAGATGCAACAAAACCTCTTTTGTCAAAGATATCTGTGAAACATGGGGATAAAAGCTGTATTTCATCCAGATGGGCAGTATTAGTCCCTATCTGTAGAGATATTAGTGAACATAGATGTGAACATCTTGAGGGCCTAAGTATTACCAGAGTCAGTTGGGGCGACAGATGCCAGAATTTTCAGTAATAATTTATTGATGTGCAGACAGGTGGTTGAATCCTGGAAACAATTAAGCATAAATTAGATGTTTCTCTAATTCTACTTTGCTGTTATCTGTAAGATATGCCTCTTTTTTTTTTTTTTTGCCCATAACTGACACCAAAAGAGTGCTGCTGTATACCTTACAAAATTAAATATAATTACATTATCTTGGTAGATTAACTGGAATTAATGAACTGATAAGGCTTTCTGCAATAGAACACAAATTCAAGAAGTTGTGTGGATCATTAGTGTTGCTTCCTTCTAAATGAACAGTCTTCTGTGAGTCTGGCTTTTCCTCCTGTTGGCTGGGACAGCACTGTTGAACAGCCTACACAAAGCACTACTGTCTGAGCGTGGTTGAAAACTGTGGTAATCTTGTGGAAACCTGGACATTTTACATCCATGAAGTAAGAATTTGGACTTTGAACCAGCCGTTTCTTTTTATGTTTTTTCTTTTCCTCGTCCAAGGAAGGATGCAGTAACTCTCTAGCTAAAGGCATGTTGATCCTTTCACAAGCCCAGCCTGTGCAGATCTCTCAATATGCTTCTTAATAACAACTCTTTTGCAGGGATTAGGGAGGGGCATAGTAACACCACTCTAATATTTGTCCATGTCAATTTTATGGGTCTCCTTGGTAGCTCATACAGTAAAGAATCTGCCTACAATGCAGGAAACCTGGGTTCCATTCCTGGGTCAGGAAGATGCCCTGAAGAAGGGAATGGCTACTCGCTCCAGTATTCCTGCCTAGAAAATTCCATGGACAGAGAAGCCTGGTGGGCTATAGTCCATGACCTGGGTTCCATTCCTGGGTCAGGAAGATGCCCTGAAGAAGGGAATGGCTACTCGCTCCAGTATTCCTGCCTAGAAAATTCCATGGACAGAGAAGCCTGGCGGGCTGTAGTCCATGGGATCACAAAGAGTTGGACATGACTGAGTGAATAACATTTAATACATCAATGTTAAGAAGCATTCTGATTCCAGAAATTTTTAAATGTGGGGAGAATATTTCTTAGAACCAAAGAAATAATGTATATAATATGGTGCATATTATAATATGGTATACCAAATACAATGACATGCTTCACTAATATCAACTCAACTGTATTATCTTTCAGCAAAAACTTGGGAATGAAAGACTTCTGGGTTTGTATCTTGACTCTTCAACATTGTAAATTAAGTCTTTATTTAGGTTCCCTGCTCCTCACTTTCTTTCTTAAACTGAGATAATAATTATTAAATGCGTTTCATAAGAGATAATTCTGTAAAGTACTTAACATACTGAATGGCACAAATAAGGGCTTTAGGATGTTATGGTTTATAATAAGAAATATATATTTGTGTTTTTTTTCACATTTCTGTCACAGAACTCCTAACACTCTTGGAGTTTCCTAAATGAAAGAATCAATAAAGATGTCTCTTTTATGTTAATGAGATGACATTGGGGCCCCACCAAAAGATGAAGGTATTTGCCTGGAGAACAAATTCTGTGATTCAGTTCAGTTCATTTCAGTTGCTCAGTCGTGTCCAACTCTTTGTGACTCCATGTACTGGAACGTGCCAGACTTCCCTGTCCATCACCAACTCCAGGTGCTTACTCAAACTCATGTCCATCGAGTCGGTGATGCCATCCAACCATCTCATCCTCTACCATCCCCTTCTCCTCCTGCCTTCAATCTTTCCCAGCATCAGGGTATTTTCAAATGGGCCAGTTCTTTGCATCAGGTGGCCAAAGTATCAGAGTTTCAGCTTTAGCATCAGTCCGTCCAATGAATATTCAGGACTGATTTCCTTTAGGATGGACTGGTTGGATCTCCTTGCAGTCCAAGGGACTCTCAAGAGTCTTCTCCAACACCACAGTTCAAAAGCATCAAATCTTTGGCACTCAGCTTTCTTTAGAGTCCAACTCTCACATCCATACATGACTACTGGAAAAACAATAACTTTGACTAGACGGACTTTTGTTGGCAAAGTAAGGTCTCTGCTTTTTAATATGCTGTCCAGTTTGGTCATAGCTTTTCTTCCAAGGAGCAAGCATCTTTGAATTTCAAGGCTACAGTCACCATCCGCAGTGACTTTGGAGCCCAAAACAATAAAGTCTGTCACTGTTTCCATTGTCTCCCCATCTCTTTACCATGAAGTGATGGTACTGGATGCCATGATTTTAGTTTTCTGAATGTTGAGTTTTAAGCCATTTTTGTCACTCTCCTCTTTTACTTTCATCAAGAGGCTCTTTAGTTCTTCTTCACTTTCTGACATAAGGGTGGTGTCATCTGCATATCTGATGTTATTGATATTTCTTCTGGCAATCTTGTTTCCAGCTTGTGCTTCATCCAGTCCAGCATTTCTCATGCTGTACTCTGCATATAAGTTAAGTAAGAAGGGTGACAATATACAGCCTTGATGTACTCCTTTCCTGATGTGGAACAAGTCTGTTGTTCCCATGTCAAATTCTAACTGTTGCTTCCTGACCTGCATACAGATTTCTCAAGAGAAAGGTCAGGTGGTCTGGTATTCCCATCTGTTGAAGAATTTTCCACAACTTGTGGTGATCCACACAGTCAAAGGGTTTGGCATGGTCAATAAAGCAGAAGTAGATGTTTTTCTGGAACTCTCATGCTTTTTTGATGTTCCAATGGATGTTGGCAATTTGATCTCTTCTTCTTCTGCCTTTTCTAAATCCAACATTAACATCTGGAAGTTCACGGTTCATGTACTGTTGAAGCCTGGCTTGGAGAATTTTGAGCATTACTTTGCTAGCGTGTGATTTGAGTGCAATTGTGTGGTAATTTGAATATTGTTTGGCATTGTCTTTCTTTGTGATTGGAATGAAAACTAATCTTTTCCAGTCCTGTGGCCTCTGCTGCATTTTCCAAATTTGCTGGCATATTGAGTGAAGCACTTTCACAGAATCATCTTTTCAGATTTGAAATAGCTCAAATGGAATTCCTTCATGTCCTCTAGCTTTGGGAATGGATGGGAATTTTCAGTACCATCCCTCTGATCTTGGGGGAGGTGAAAGGGAGTTGGAGATTGAATTAGTTGCCAATGGACAAGGATTTCATCAATCATCCTAAGTAATGAGGCCTTGGTAAAACCCCAAAAGGACAGTGTTTGGAAAACCTCCAGGTTGGAAGTGCTGAGATGGTGAAGTGCCTGGAAAAAGCATGGAAGCTCTGTGCCTTGCCCTGTGTATAGCTTTCATCTGACTGTTTCTGAGTTATATCTTGTTGTAATAAGTTGGTAATCTGGTAAGGAAAATATTGCTATGGGTTCTGTGAGTTGCTCTAGCAAATTAACTGAACCAGAGGAAGGGGTCATGGGGACTTCTTATTTATAGCAGCAATTTGGGCATGTGACTGCCGTCTGAATTTAGCCTTGTAGTCTTGAATCTGTGACCTGTAGAATGTGATGCTGCCTCTGGGTAGAAAGTGTCAGAACTGAGCTGAATTCTCAGACACTCTAGAATTGTTTGTTTTTGATGTGGTGGGAATTGGGTCCAAGAATCAAAAAGAGGTTCAAGAATGTAGTTATTATTATTTTGCTTTTGTGCAGTTGAAAAGTAAAATTTTCCTAAATACCAAATCACAATTTAAAAGGAATAGTAACAATTTGGAAAAAGATATCCAAACTGTGGAAGGATCAATTAAACAAACCATACAGTTAATTGCAAAAGGAAAAAGGGGGAATAATTTGCTGTGAACATAGCAGGAAGCAGATTGATAGAAAAAAGGTATAATTATTAGCTAGAAAAGTCAAGTGCTGTCAAATATATGTAATAGGGAATAGACTTACTGTGTGAAAACCTAGATTTTTAGAACATAATCATTGTCATGCATTGATGACCAAAAATTTTTAAATGTGCAATGCTTTTTACTTTCATATTCAGACCAAATTCTGTTGACCCAGATCTGCTCACCATTCTTTTGTCTTTTGTTTTGACCACACATACTGCTTCTCAGTGCTGTTGCTCATTTTCAGCTTTGATCTGCATGGAGAGAACAATAGTGAGATTTCCTGAGATCAGTGCCTTAAAAATCAGTCAAAAGGTTAGTATGATTTGGTTCCTTGGTTATTTCAGTGGTTTTTGAAACGCTTTTCTTTGGAGCCTTTTATATAGTGATGGTTTGGGAAGAACCTGGGGAAGAAAATTGAATGGTGGTGGAGGCAGGTTTAGTTTTTGTTCTATTAATTTCCATCAGTCTTTAGTACCACGAGCTCATTATCTTTAGAAAGAAATGAATAAAAATTATTGGTGGAACCTCACATAAAAGGACTGTTTTCACCAAGTCGTATCAGTTTGACTTCATGTTTGTATAAGTGACAGTGAAAGAACAACGTCTAGAGCTCAAAGTATGAGCATCTTGATGCCAAGATTACTGGTTTATTTAATATGCCCCTCAAAGTAGTAGTTTCACTTGTGATTGACTATGAACACTGAATCTTATCCTTCAAATGCAAATCATGGACCTCACAGAGTGCATCAATGCTCTGTGCCAGAGCTCTTAACTAGTTTGTTTGCTTAATAAGACTGACTCAAATGTGGCATTAATAAAGTGCTCCATGTGAGCTGACAGAGGAGTATCTAGTTTCTCAATAGTCGTGTGTGACTGTTTGCCTAGTAAGTTGGTATGCAGGCATTGCTTTCTTGGAGAGGGAGCAGGTGCAAGTTTAAGGGCCTTGCAGAAAAAAAAAAGACGAGCACAAAAGAAGCTTTACCAACCTCATTACTGGGACTGGGAAGCTTCATTGTAATTTGCTACACAGCTCCTGTGTTTTCTATCAAGTCATAGGCAAGTAGCTAAATCAATCTATCATTGATGTTTGCTCCACTGTTGATCTGTCACATCTCAAGAGCATGAGGATGTTGTAAAATGGACAAGGAGCTGAGGGTAATTTTGTACGTGCCAAATGGGAAGGTGTGATATGGTCTCACTTGACTTTGGCAGAACTAAATTAGAATATTGTTCTGCTGCAAAACTCATTAATGTATAAAATTAATTACATGACATCAGCTTATGGTTTGCTATAGTCAGAGATTTGTCTTCATTTGCATTTTTGAGAACCTCTTTTTTGGATACATACTCAGGAGTGGAATGGCTGGATCATATGGTAGTTCTACTTTTAGTTTTTTAAGGAACCACTATACTGTTTTCCAGACTGCTCCACCAATTTATATTCCAAGCAACAGTGTAGGAGGTTTTTTTTTTTCCCTCCACACCCTCTCCAGCATTTATTAATTGTAGGCGTTTTGATGATGGCTATTCTGACTGGTGTGAGGTGACATCTCATGGTGCTTTTTGCATTTCTCTGGTATGAGCAATGTTGAGCATCTTTTCATGTGCCTGTTAGCCATCTATGTGGTTTCTTTAGAAAATGTCTAGTCAGGTCTTTTGCCCCCAGCTTAATTGGGTTGCTTATTTAATATTGAATTGCATGAGTTATTTGAATATTTTGAATAGTAACCCCTTGTTGGTTTCATTGCTTGCAAATATTTTCTCCCATTCTATAGGTCATCTGTTTTGTTGATGGTTGCCTTTGTGATGTAATTTCTTTTAATTTTAAATGTCTCATTTGTTTATTTTTGCTTTTATTTATTTTTCCCTAGCAGACCAATCTGAAAATGTGTTGCTAGAGTTTATGTCAAAGAGTGTTCTGCCTATGCTCTCTTCTAGGATTTTTATGGTGTCGTGTCTTAAATTTTGGTCTTTAAACCATTTTCACTTTAGTATTGTATATTGTTTGAGGAAAAGTTCTAATTTTATTGTTTCACAAGTAGCTGTCCAGCATTCCCTGTACTTTTTCTTGAAGAGACTGTCTTTTATCCATTATAAAGTCTTCCCCCTTTATAGACTGACCATAGATGTGTGGATTTATTTCTGGGCTCTCTATTTCTGTTCCATTCATTTATGTTCTGATGTTCTGTTTTTTTTCTGTGTGTGCTAATACCACCCTATTTTGATTACCATAGTTTGGGATTATAGTCCTAAAGTCTGGAAGATTATAATTCCAGCTTTATTCTTTTCTCCCAGAATTGCTTTAGCAATTTGAGATTTTGTATAAATTTCAGAATTATCTGTTTTAGTTCTATGAAAATTCTTCTGGGTATTTTGAGAGAAATTGCATTAAGTCTGCAGATCTCTTTGGGTAGTTTGCTTATTTTAATAATATTGATTCTTCCAATCTAATCAAAAGAGCATGGGATATTTTTTTCATTTATTTGAATCATCTTCAGTTTTGTTTATCAATGTTTTATAGTTTTTGGTAAATAGGTCTTTCATCTCCTTGGTTAATTTTATTCCTAGCTGTTTTTCAAATGGTATTTTTTTTTTTACTTTCCTTTCTGATGTTTGATTATTAATATGTAGAAGCAAAACAGATTTTTTTATATTAACCTTGCATCCTGCAAACTTGGCGAATTCATGTATTAGTTCTAATAGTTTTAGGGTGGAGATTTTAAGGTTCTCTGTATAGTGTATCCTGTCATCTGCAAATAGTAACCATCTTATCTCTTCCTTTCAATTTGGATAGCTTCTTTTTCTTGTGTGATTACTGTTGCTAGGACTTCCAATACTATGCTAAATAGAAGCAATGAGAGTGGGCATCTTTGTCTTGTTCCTAATTTTAGTGAGAAGGGGTTCAGCTTTTAGTATTATAGTGTCAGTGAGTTTGTTGTAAAAGACCTTTACTATGGTGAATTATGTTCCCTCTATACCCACTTTGATGAAAGTTTTTATCATAAATGGATGTTGAATTTTGTTAAATGCCTTTTTTTCATCTATTGAGATAATCGTATAGTTTTTGTCTTTCCTTTTGTTAATGTGGTGTATTATATTGATTTATTTGCATAAATTGAAGCATCCTTGTGACCTTGGAATAAATTCAATTTGATGATGGTTTGTGATCCTTTGTATGCATTGTTGGATTCAGTTTGCTAATATTTTGTTGATAATTTTAATCTATACTCATCAAATATATTGGCCATAATTTTCTTTTTTTTTTTTTTGTAGTGTTTTCATCTGATTTTGATGTCAAGATAATAGTGTTCCCTGCTTTTTAATTTTTTTAAATAGCTTGAGGATAGGTATATATTTTTCTATGTATGCTTGGAAGAGTTCCTCTGTAAAGCCTTCTGGTCCTGAACTTTTGTTTGCAGGGAGGTTTTTAAATTACAGATTGTTTTACTTCTAACAGATCAATCTGTTTAGATTATCTGCTCCTTCTTGACTCAGTCTTAGCAGACTGCAAGTTTGTAGAAATTAGTCCATTTCTTACAGGTTACCCAACTTGTTGGGCATTTTTTTTTTTTTTTTTTTTTTTTGTATATTGGTGGTATTGGTTGTTAGTTCTCCTCCTTCATTTCTTATTTTGTTCATTTGGGCCATCTCTCATTTTTTCTCAGTGAGTCTGGCCAGAGGTTTGTCAATTTTATCTTTTCAAAAAAATAATTTTGGGTTTCATTGATCTTTTCTATTTTTTGAAATCTCTACTTTGTTCATTTCCTCTCTGATCTTTATTATTTCCTTCCTTCTGCTGACTTTAGGCTTTGTTTTCTTCTAATTCTTTTAGATGATCAGTTAGGTTATATGAGTTTTTCTTGTTTCTAGAGTAACACATGTATTGCTATGAACTTCTCTCTTAGAACTGCTTTTACTACATCTCATAGATTTTATAAACTAATGCTTTCATTGATTTTTTTCTTGAGATGTTTTCTGATTTCATCACTGAGCCAATGACTTTTTTAGTGTCATGTTGTCTAGTCTGCATATTTTTTTTTAAATCTTTCTTCTCTCTGTAGTTGATTTTTGTTTCATACAGTTGTGGTCTGGAACAATACTTGGTATATTTTCTATCTTCTTAAATTATTGAAGCTTGTTTTGTGAGCTAGATTTGGTCTATCCTGGAGAACATTCCATGTTCACTTGAAAAGAATGTGTATTCTGCTTTTTATGGATGTGGTTAGTGTCTTGTAGATATCAATTAAGTCTAACTGGTCTATTGTGTAATTGGCGTTTGTGACTCTATTGTATGTGTTTGATTTGTGGTTTCCATGTTGTTCATGCATGTTGATCTATAATGATACTTAGGAAAGACACCCTTGAGGATTACACCCAGCATTAAATTAATGATGTCATAAGCAGATCTGTTAAGAGGTCTGGAGAGCCCTCTTTTCCTGAGTAGTGTGCATATATGATACTGGGGCAGCTGAAATTCTCATAGATGAGGATGATGCAAATAAATTTGACACTATCAGCAATGACTCTTTTGTGCAACAAGCTTTTAGAAATAAAAGTAAAAAGTCCTGGAGACTCAAATCTGCCAGAAGTGGTGATTGAAGGGTGCATTAAGAAATATTCTTTAGAACCCACTTTGGCTGGAAGTGATCCCCCTTGGTATACTTTAAACTACTGTGTTCAGAGACTGAAGGGGGAGGCTATGAATGAAAAGTGCCATCTTTGCAGGGCATGTAGATGAAATGTCACAAATGCCTTAAATAGTACAGATGAAAAACAAGATCTTTAAAACGGCTCTTTCCAGTTATAAACATGTCATTTTAACCCTTCTGTTAAATGGGATGGGCATTCCCATTAATGTAGTAATTGATAAAGTCCAGCAACTGGGTAAATTAGTAAAATGGAATTGTGAAAGAAAAGGAAGACAGGGAATGCAACAAAAGCAATTAACAGAGTATCTAGAAAAGATATGTTTATGGCTCTCCTTAAAGAAAGAGTCCCTAAAGAAAAAAAGTGACAGAATATGTGCTAAAGAATTATGAAATATGAATTGTAAGTGAGGGTTAGATGTAAGAAAGGCATCTCAGGATACTGTTATGGATAAAAAAGAAGAAGAAGGAAACAGGTGACCAAGAAGAAATAGTTCATTTACTAATGAAGATGGAGAAAATGAATCTAAAAACTCAGATTTGTTCCCCAATCCCATTTATCCTTGGAAGGATTTAAAGAAAAATGAAAAGAAAGAATGACTTGAAGGTCAAGATCTGATAGACTCTTGGACTAGAAAAGATAGGTAGCATCATGTAAAAGTAATAATGTTTTTTAGAAAATGGCTCAGAAATGACTGTGGGGCATCAAAAAACACCAAGGCAGAGGCCTCTTTAATCTATGAAATCCAAGGAATTTTTAAAATATTTAATGGGAGGGTAATTGCTTTACAACATTGTGTTAGTTTCCGTCCTACATAAACATGAATCAGCCACAGGCCTACATATGTCTCCTCCCTCTTGAAACTTTCTCTCAACTCCCACACCATCCCACCCCTCTAGGGTTTCACAGAGCCCAGGGTTTGAGCTCCCTGGATCTTACAGCAAATTCCCACTGGCTGTGTATTTTACATATCGTAATATTTATGTTTCGATGTTACTTTTTAAATTCATACCTCCCTCTCCTTCCCCCATTGGGTCCAAATGTCTGTTCTCTATGATTGCATCTCCATTGCTGCTCTGCAAACAGGTTCATCAGTAGAATCTTTATAGATTTCATATATATGTGTTATCATACAATATCTGTTTTTCTCTTTCTGACTTATTCACTCTAGATAATAAGCTCTAGGTTCACCCACCTCATTAGAATTGACTCAAACTTATTGCTTTTTATTCCATTGATGTTTGTACCACTTCTTTATCCATTCATCCATTTATCGAAACAGTACTGCAGTGAAAATTGGGGTATGTGCATATTTTTCAATTATGGCTTCCTCAGGGTGTATACACAGTAGTGGAATTGTTGGGTAATATGGTAGTGTGATTACTAGTTGTTTGTTTCTTTAGGGAATCGCCATACCGTTCTCCATAGTGGCTGTATCCACTTTTATTCCCATCAACTATGAAAGAGGTTTCCCTTTTCTCCACACCCTTTCCAAGCTTGTACATTGTATTACTTGTACATTTTTTGATGATAGCCATTTTGAGTGGTGTGAAGTGATACTTCATTGTAGTTCTGATTTGCATTTCTCCTTATGATTATACAGTGGAAGTGAGAAAAAGATTTAAGGGACTAGATCTGATAGACAGAGTGCCTGATGAATTATGGAGGGAGATTCTTGACATTGTACAGGAGACAGGGATCAATACCATCCCCAAGAAAAAGAAATGCAAAAAAGCAAAATGGCTGTCTGAGGTGGCCTTACAAATAGCTATGAAAAGAAGACAAGTGAAAAGCAAAGGAGAAAAGGAAAAATATACCCATTTGAATGCAGAGTCGAAAGAATAGCAAGGGGAAACAAGAAAGCCTGCCTCAGCGATCAATACAAAGAAATAGAAGAAAACAATAGAACAGGAAAGACTAGAGATCTCTTCAAGAAAATTAGAGATACCAAGGGAACATTTCATGCAAAGATGGGCTCAATAAAGGACAGAAATGGTATGGACCTAACAAAAGCAGAAGATATTAAGGAAAGGTGGCAAAACTACACAGAAGAACTATAGAAAAAAGATCTTCATGACCCAGATAATCACGATGGTGTGGTCACTCACCTAGAGTCAGACATCCTGGAATGTGGAGTCAAGTGAGCCTTAGAAAGCATCACTACAAACAAAGCTAGTGGAGGTGATGGAATTCCAGTTGAGCTATTTCAAATCCTAAAAGATGATGCTGTGAAAGTGCTGCACTCAATATGCCAGCAAATGTGGAAAACTCAGCAGTGGCCACAGGACTGGAAAAGGTCAGTTTTCATTCCAATCCCAAAGAAAGACCATCTCAAAGACTGCTCAAACTACTGCACAATTGCACTCATCTCACATGCTAGTAAAGTAATGCTCAAAATTCTCCAGGCCAGGCTTCAGCAATAAGTGAACTGTGAATTTCCAGATGTTCAAGCTGGTTTTAGAAAAGGCAGAGGAACCAGAGATCAAACTGCCAACATCTGCTGGATCATCGAAAAAGCAAGAGAGTTCCAGAAAAACATCTATTTCTGCTTTATTGACTATGCCAAATCCTTTGACTATGTGGATCACAATAAACTGTGCAAAATTCTGAAAGAGATAGGAATATCAGACCACCTGACCTGTCTCTTGAGAAAACTATGCAGGTCAGGAAACAACAGTTGGAATTGGACGTGGAACAACAGACTGGTTCCAAATAGGGAAAGGAGTATGTCAAGACTGTATATTGTCACCCTGCTTATTTAAATTATATGCAGAGTACATCATGAGAAATGCTGGGCTGGAAGAAGCACAAGCTGGAATCAAGACTGCCGGGAGAAATATCAATAGCCTGAGATATGCAGATGACACCACCCTTATGGCAGAAAGTGAAGAAAAACTAAAAAGCCTCTTGATGAAGTAAAAGAGGAGAGTTAAAAAGTTGGCTTAAAGCTCAACATTCAGAAAACTAAGATCATGGCATCTGGTCGCATCACTTCATGGGAAATAGATGGGGAAACAATGGAAACAGTGGCAGACTTTATTTTTCTGGGCTCCAAAATCACTGGAGATGGTGATCGCAGCCATGAAATTAAAAGACGCTTACTCCTTGGAAGGAAAGTTATGACCAACCTAGATAGTATATTAAAAAGCAGAGACATTACTTTGCCAACAAATGTCCATCTAGTCAAGGCTATGGTTTTTCCAGTAGTCCTGTGTGGATGTGACAGTTGGACTATGAGGAAAGCTGAGCACAGAACAATTGATGCTTTTGAACTGTGGTGTTGGAGAAGACTCTTGAGAGTCCCCTGGACTGCAAGGAGATCCAACCAATCCATCCTAAAGGAAATCAGTCCTGGGTGTTCATTGGAAGGACTGATGCTGAAGCTGAAACTCCAATACTTTGGCCACCTGATGTGAAGAGTTGACTCATTGGAAAAGACCCTGATGCTTGGAGGGATTGGGGGAAGGAGGAGAAGGGGACGACAGAGGATAAGATGGTTGGTTGGCATCGCCGACTCGATGGACATGAGTTTGAGTAGACTCAGGGAGTTGGTGATGGACAGGAAGGCCTGGGATGCTGAGGTTCATGGGGTCACAAAGAGTCGGATATGACTGAGAGACTGAACTGAACTGAATAATGAGAGATGGTGAACTTCTTTTCAGGTGTTTATTGTATGTGTGTGTGTGTGTGTGTGTGTGTGTGTGTGTGTGTGTGTGTGTTAGCTGCTCTATTGTGTCTGACTCTTTGTGACCTTATATACTGTAGCCTGCCAGGTTCCTCTGTCCATGGATTTCGCCAGCAAGTATACTGGAGTGGGTTGCCATTTCCTTCTCCAGTGAATCTTCCACACCCATGTCTCCTGCATTCCAGGCAGATTCTTTACCATCTGAGTATGTCTTCTTTGGAAAAATGTATGTTTGAGTCTTCAGTCCATTTTTTTTCATTTGGTTGTTTGTTTTTCTGATATTGAGCTGCATCAGCTGCTTGTATATTTTGGAGCTTAGTCTTTGTCAGCTGTTTCATTTACTATTATATTCTCCCATTCTGAGCATTGTCTTTTCACCTTGCTTTTTGCTGTGCAAAAGCTTTTAAATTTAATTAGGTCTCACTTGTTTATTTTTGTTTTTATTTCCATTATTCTAGAAGATGAATCATAAAGTATCCTACTGTGATTTATGTCAAGGGGTGTTCTATGTTTTCCTCTATGAGTTTTATAGTTTCTGGCCTTGCATGTAAACCTTTAATCCATTTTGAGTTTACTTTTGTGTATGGTGTTAGTGGGTGTTCTAGGTTCATTAATTTACATGTAGCTGTCCAATTTTCCCAGAAACACGTATTGAAGAGGCTGTTTTTTTCTCCATTGTATATTCTTTCCTTCTCTGTCAACGTCAAGGTGCTCATGGTTGCATGGCCTTATCTCTGGGCTTTCTATCTTGTTCCATTGGCCTATATTTCTGTTTCTGTGCCAGCACCATACTGTATTGATGACTGTAGCTTTGTAGTATAGTATGAAGACAGGAAGACTGATTCCTCTCGCTCTTTTTTTCCCTCCCCTCAAGATTGATTTGTCTATTCAGAATCTCCTGTGTTTCCATACATATTTTGAAATTTTTTGCTCTAACTCTGTGAAAAGCACTACTGATAGTTTGATAGGGATTAGCTGAACCTGTAGAATGATTTGGGTAGTATAATCATTTCACAACATTGATTTTTAAAATGATTTTTCCAATCCGAGATATGGTATATCTCTCCATCTCTTTGGGTCACCTTTGATTTCTTTCAAAAATGTCTTATACTTTTCTGCATACAGGTCTTTTGTTTATTTATTTAGGTCTATTCCTAGGTATTTTATTCTTTCTGTTGCAATGGCAGATGAGATTATTTCTTTTAATTTCTCTTTCTGATTTTTTATTTTTAGTGTATCAGAATGCAAGGGATTTCTGTGTATTAATACTATATCCTGTGACTTTGCTATATTTAATGATTAACTGGTAATTTTCTATCTATAGCATCATGTTGTCTACAGACAATGAGAATTTTACTTCTTTTCCACTCTAGATTTCTTTTATTTCCATTTCTTTTCTGATTGTTGTGGATAAGACTTCCAAAACTATGTTGAATAATAGTGACAAGAGTGGGCACACTTGTCTTTTTCCTGATCTTACAGGAAATGCTTTCAGTTTTTCACCATTGAAAATGTTTACTGTGGGTTTGTTGTGTATGGCCTTTGCTACATTGTGGTATGATCCTTCTATGTCTACTACCTGGAGAATTTTTATCACAAATGGATGTTGAATTTTATCAAAAGCCTTCTCTGCATCTATTGAGATGATCATATGATTTTTATATTTCAATTTTTAATATGGTGTATCACATTGATTGATTTTTATATATTGAAGTATCCTTGCATTCCTGGGATAAAGCCCACTTGATCATGGTATACAATCATTTTAATGTGTTGTTGCTTCTGTTTGCTACAATTTTATTGAGGATTGTTGAATCTGTGTTCATCATGATATTGGCCTGTAATTTTCTTTTTTCTTGGCATTTTTGTCTGGTTTTGTTATCAGGATGGTGGTAACCTCATAAATGAGATTGGGAGTTTTTCTTCCTCTGCAATTTTCTGGAAGAGTTTGAGCAGTATAGATGCTAGCTCTTCTCTATACTTTTGGCAGAATTCACCTTTGAAGCCATCTGACCCTGGGATTTTGCTTTTTTTGGAGGTTCTTTTTTATTACAGTTTTGATTTCTGTGGTTGAATTGGTCTGTTCATACTTTCTATCTCTTCCTGGTGCAGTTTTGGAAGGTTGTACTCCTAAGAATTTGTCCATTTCTTCCATGTTGTCCTTTTTATTGGCATATAGTTGCTCGTAGTATTCTCTTATGAACTTTTGTATTGTCAGCTGTAACTTCTCCTTTTTCTTTTCTAATTTTATTGATTTGAATTTTCTCCTGCCCCCCCTCCTTTTTTGATGTTTCTGATAGTTTGTCAATTTTATCTTTTCAAAGAACCATATTTTAGCTCTACTGATATTTGCTATTGTCTTCTATATTTCTTTTTCATTTGTTTCTACTCTGGTCTTTAATATTTATTTATTTCTACTAACTTTGGGATTTTTGTTCTACTTTTCTAGTTCCTTTAGGTTAAGGTTGGATTGTTTATTAGATATTTTTCTTGTCTCTAGATGTAAGTTCGTATTGTTACAAACTTCCCTCTTAGCACTGCTTTAGTGCACCCCATAGGTTTCCAGTTGTCATATTTTCCTTCTCATTATTCTCTAGTTATAGTTTGATTTTCCTTTTGGTTTCTTCAGTGATCTGTTCTTTATTCAGTATCATATTGTTCAGCCTCCATGTGTTTGTGGTTTTATAGTTTTTTCCCCTATAGTTGACACCTAATTTTATAGCATAGTCATCAGAAAAGATGCTTGAAGTGATTTCAGATTTTTTAAAATTTGACAAGGCTTGTTTTCTGACCCAAGATGTGATCTGACCTGGAGAATGTTCCATGTGCACTTAAAGAAAAAGTGAAGGCTACTGCTTTTGGATGAAATGTCCTGTAGCTTTAAATTAGATCCAATTGGCCCAGTGTATCATTTAAAGCTTGTGTTTCCTTATTAATTTTCTGTCTGAATGATCTTTCCATTAGTGTGAATGGGGTAGTAAAGTCTCCCATTATTATTGTGTTACTCTTGATTTCCTCTATAATAGTTGTTAGTATTTGCCTTATGTATTGAAGTGCTCCTATTTTGGGTGCATATATATTTATAATTGTATTTATTATAATGGGTGCATATATATTCTTCTTGGACTGAGCCCTTGATCAATGTGTAGTGTCCTTCTTTGTATCCTGTAACACTCTTTAAATTCTATTTTATCTGATAGGAGTATTGCTACTCCCACATTCTTTTGATTTCCTTTGCATGGAATATCTTTTTCTTGCCCCTCACTTTTAGTCTATATGTGCCCCTATATCTGAGGTGGATCTCTTATCAACAGCATATATAGGGGACTAGTTTTTGTATCTGTTCAGCCAATCTATGTCTTTTGCTTGGAGCATTTAGTCCATTCACATTTAAGGTAATTAATGATATATATCATCCTATTACCATTACTTTGCAGTTTTGGGTTTCTTTTTGTAGGCCTTTCTTTCTCTAATGTTTCCTGTCTAGAAAAGTTCCTTTAGAATTTGTTGTAAAGCTGGTTTATGATTATGAATTCTCTTAATTTTTGCTTATCTATAAAGCTTTTTATTTCTCCTTCAAATATAAATAAGATCCTTGCCTGATAGAGTAATCTTGGTTGTAAGTTTTTTGTTGTTGTAAGTTTTGTCCTTTCATCACTTTAAGTATATGCTGTCACTCCCTTCTGACCCACAGAGCTTCTGTTGAAAGATCCTCTGTTAGCCTTAAGTGAATCTCTTGTGTGTTACTAGTTGCCTTTGCTTTGCTGTTTTTAATATTTGTTCTTTGTGTTTAACTTTTGTTAGTTTGATTAATATGTGTCTTCACTCCTTGGAAGGAAAGTTATGACCAACCTAGATAGCATATTAAAAAGCAGAAACATTACTTTGCCAACAAAGGTCTGTCTGGTCAAGGCTATGGTTTTTCCAGTGGTCATGTACACATGTGAGAGTTGGACTGTGAAGAAAGCTGAGTGCCAAAAAATTGATGCTTTTGAATTATGGTGTTGGAGAAGACTCTTGAGAGTCCCTTGGACTGCAAGGAGATCCAACTAGTCCATACTAAAGGAGATCAGTCCTGGGTGTTCATTGGAAGGACTGATGCTGAAGCTGAAACTCCAATATTTTGGCCACCTCATGCGAAGAGTTGACTCATTGGAAAAGACCCTGATGCTTGGAGGGATTGGGGGAAGGAGGAGAAGGGGACGACAGAGGATGAGATGGTTGGATGGCATCACTGACTCGATGGACATGGGTTTGAGTAAACTCCAGGAGTTGGTGATGGACAGGGAGGCCTGGCGTGCTGCGATTCATGGGGTCACAAAGAGTTGGACACGACTGAGCGACTGAACTGAACTGAACTGGCATCTTTCACTTGGTTTTATCTTGTATGGGACCCTCTGGGCTACTGGGAATTCGGTGGATAATTCCTTTCCCATTTTAGGAGAGATTTTTGATTATAATCTCTTGAAATATTTTCTCATGCCTTTTTCTTTAGTCTTCTTTTTCTGGGACCTGTATGATTTGAATGTTTGTTCACTTAATATTGTCCCAGAAGTCTCTGAGATTTTCCTCATTTCTTTTTACTCACTTTTCTTTATTCTACTCTGCTACAGTTATTCCCACCATTCTTTCAGCTTTCTTATCCATTCTCCTGCCTCAGTTATTATGCTATTGGTTCCCTCAAGTATGTGTTTAATCTCAGTTATTGTGTTATTCATTGCTGATTGTCTATTCTTTAATACTTCTAGGTCCTTGTTAAATATTGCTTGTGTTTTCTCGATCCATCAGTTCAGTTCAGTCACTCAGTCTGTCCCACTTTTCATGACCCCATTGACTGCAGCACACAAGGCTTCCCCGTGCATCACCAACTCCTGGAGCTTACTCAAACTCATGTCTATTGAATTAGTGATGCCATCCAACCATCTCATCTTCTGTCATCCCCTTATCACATATTGCTGAAGCCTGGCTTGGAGAATTTTGAGCATTACTTTGCTAGCGTGTGAGATGAGTGAAATTGTTCAGTAATGTGAACATTCTTTGGCATTGCCTTTCTTTGGGATTGGAATAAAACCTGACCTTTTCCAGTCCTGTGGCCACTGCTGAGTTTTCCAAGTTTGCTGGCATATTGAGTACAGCACTTTCACAGCATTGTCTTTTAGGATTTGAAATAGCTCAATTGGAATTCCGTCTCCTCCACTAGCTTTATTCGTAGTGATGCTTCCTAAGGCACACTGGACTTGGTGTTCCAGGATGTCTGGCTCTAGGTTGGTGATCACAGCATCATGATTACCTGGGTTGTGAAGATCTTTTTTGTATAATTCTTCTGTGTATTCTTGCCACTTCTTCTTAATATCTTCTGCTTTTGTTAGGTCCATACCATTTTTGTCCTTTATTGTGCCCATCTTTGCATGAAATGTTCCCTTGCTATCTTTCATTTTCTTGAAGAGTTCTCTAGTCTTTCCCAGTCTATTGTTTTCCTCTATTTCTTCGCACTGATTGTGCTTGTGTTCTGGTAGGTGGAGCTGAATCTTGTCTCTCTGAAGGGCAGTGCCATGTACAGTATTGTTGTTTGGGCTATCTATGGGTTTTGTTTGGCTTTGGGTAGCCTACCTGCTAATGTGAAGGGTTGTGTTCCTCATTTGCTGAAGGATTGGTGTGGGGCATCCAGCCCCAGAGCTTGCTGGCTTTTGGATAGGGCTTGATCTTAGTGTGGAGATGGTGGCCTTGGGGAGAGCTTTTGCCAATTAATGTTCTAGGGGTTAGGGGTTCTCTGGTGGTTCAAAGTCCTGGACTCCGGTTTCTGCCTCAGATGTTCAAGCCTGACCCCTTTCTGTAGAACAACTTTATAGACCACAAAGCACAGAAGACAAAACCTCAATGCTATTTGTGAAAGAAACATTCAACAGCCCAGAACCTGAAAGGAACTCATATCAAAGTCCTCCAATATTTCTAAGAAGTATTGAAACTCATATCAAATTCCTCCAATATTTCTAAGGTCTCTGGACCTGTTGTGGGCAGTGTAGGGTCTGCGCAGTCTCAGATATGGCCTTACTCCGGTTTTTACTGGCTCTTCTCCAGGGGATCTTCCCGACCCAGGGATCGAACCCGGGTCTCCCACATTGTAAGCAGACACTTTACCCTCTGAGCCACCAGGGAAGCCTCCCAAAGTCCACAGTTGCCCCTAAAATCCACAGTCTCAGGCTAATTTGGTAATTTAATCCAGTGTATATCTACTACTGTGGACAGGAATCCCTTAAAAGAACTGGAGTAGCCATCATGGTCAACAAAAGATTCTGAAATGCAGTACCTGGATGCAATCTCAAAAATGACAGAAATCTCAAAAATGACCATCCCCAGGAAAAAGAAATGCAAAAAAGCAAAATGGCTGTCTGAGGAGGCCTTACAAATAGCTGTGAAAAGAAGAGAAGCGAAAAGCAAAGGAGAAAAGGAAAGATATACCCATTTGAATGGAGAGTTCCAAAGAAGAGCAAGGAGAGGTAAGAAAGCCTTCCTCAGCGATCAATGCAAAGAAATAGAGGAAAATAACAGAATGGGAAAGACTAGAGATCTCTTCAAGAAAATTAGAGATACCAAGAGAACATTTCATGCAAAGATGGGCTCAATAAAGGACAGAAATGGTATGGACCTAACAGAAGCAGAAGATATTAAGAAAAGGTGGCAAGAATACACAGAAGAACTGTACAAAAAAGATCTTCATGACCCAGATAATCACAATGGTGTGATCACTCACCTAGAGCCAGACATCCTGGAATGTGAAGTCAAGTGGGCCTTAGAAAGCATCACTACAAACAAACCTAATGGATGGAATTCCAGTTGAGCTATTTCAAATCCTAAAAGATGATGCTGTGAAAGTGCTGCACTCAATATGCCAGCAAATGTGGAAAACTCAGCAGTGGCCACAGGACTGGAAAAGGTCAGTTTTCATTCCAATCCCAAAGAAAGGCCATCTCAAAGAATATTCAAACTACCACACAATTGCACTCATTTCACACGCTAGTAAAATAATGCTCAAAATTCTCCAGGCCAGGCTTCAGCAATACGTGAACTGTGAATTTCCAGATGTTCAAGCTGGTTTTAGAAAAGGCAGAGGAACCAGAGATCAAACTGCCAACATCCGCTGGATCATCGAAAAAGCAAGAGAGTTCCAGAAAAACATCTATTTCTGCTTTACTGACTATGCCAAAGCCTTTGACTGTGTGGATCACAATAAACTGTGCAAAATTCTGAAAGAGATGAGAATACCAGATCACTGACCTGCTTCTTGAGAAACCTGGATGCAGGTCAGGAAGCAACAGCTAGAGCTGGACATGGAACAACACACTGGTTCCCAGTAGGAAAAGGAGTACATCAAGGCTGTATACTGTCACCCTGCTTATTTAAATTATATGCAGAGTACATCATGAGAAACGCTGGGCTGGAAGAAGCACAAGCTGGAATCAAGATTGCTGGGAGAAATATCAATAACCTCAGATATGCAGTTGACACCACCCTTACGGCAGAAAGTGAAGAGGAACTAAAAAGCCTCTTGATGAAAGTGAAAGAGGAGAGTTAAAAAGTTGGCTTAAAGCTCAACATTCAGAAAACTAAGATCATGACATCTGGTCCCATCGCTTCATGGGAAATAGATGGGGAAACAGTGGAAACAGTGTCAGACTTTATTTTTGGGGGCTCCAAAATCAGTGCAGATGGTGATTGCAGGCATGAAATTAAAAGACGCTTCTCTTTGGAAGGAAAGTTATGACCAACCTAGATAGCATATTAAAAAGCAGAGACATTACTTTGCCAATGAAGGTCCGTCTAGTCAAGGCTATGGTTTTTCCAGTGGCCACGTATGGATGTGACAGTTGGAATGTGAAGAAACCTGAGCGCCGAATAATTGATGCTTTTGAACTGTGGTGTTGAAGATTCTTGAGAGTCCCTTGGACTGCAAGGAGATCAACCAGTGTATTCTAAAGGAGATCAGTCCTAGGTGTTCATTGGAAGGACTGATGCTGAAGCTGAAACTCCATACTTTGGCCACTTGATGCGAAGAGCTGACTCATTGGAAAAGACCCTGATGCTGGGACAGATTGGGGGCAGGAGGAGAAGGGGATGACAGAGGATGAGATGTTTGGATGCCATCACTGATTCGATGGACATGAGTTTGAGTAAACTCCGGGCATTGGTATGGGCAGGGAGGCCTGGCATGCTGCGATTAATGGGGTAGCAAGAGTCAGACATGACTGAGCAACTGAACTGAACTGAACTGAACTGAATCCAGTGTACCTGCTAACTCCTATTCTCTTCTTTGGTCATACAGCCCCTGATGTTCTGCTTTGATTTGGGGCCTGGCTCTTCTTGTAGGCCATCTTCTGGTGTCTGTTCCCTCCCACACACAAGAGGGCCAAGGCTAAGGCTTTTATTGGCTCACTTGCTCACTCAGCCTGGGGAGAGGGACAGATATCGAAGACACAGTTGAGATGTACCAGGAGTGCCTGCAATGGTAGAGACTTGGCCTGAGGTGGGCCATGCACTCTTCCAGAAGAATTGGCTCCAAATCATGGGTCCCTAAGAAAAGCTTAGGCTCCCAGGAAGGTGTGAGCAGGCACCTGTGTCTGCTCACAACCTGGTGGCAGCTGCCACCTCTGGATTTGGGACCACAGTGGCAATGTTTTGCCTGCTGCCTCAGGCACTTTCCCTGACTTTGTGGCTTACATTTCCCTCTCTGGGACTGTAAACTGCAGATGGATCTAATTCTGCCGTTGGCACTCCTACTGGTTTTGCCAGTTTTGGTGGCCGTTGGGGCCCACAGCCGCTGTCTATGAATGCACGGAGTTACAGTGTCCCGTCTACAGCAATATCTTGCCTTTCTGGGACACCCAATATTCCCTGGTCTCTCTAGCCCTCTCAGAATATCCTCACTGCAGCCAACCCTGGTTCTCTCCCTGGGTCTGACACCCAAGCCTGAGCCTCAGCATCCCGTACTCACTCTCTGCTGTGAGTGTGAATGTGAGAGCCAATTTTGGCTGGAAAGTGCTGTTCAACAGTAATCTCTGTGGTGAATTCTCTCCATTTTGTCTCCTGAGCACCCACCATTGCACTCCCCTCTGAAGTTTGGAAGCTCCCTCCTGTCCTCACCTATGAGGTGGTTTCTGAGTGTGGGAAACTTTTCCTCATTCACGTCTTCCTCCCCAGGGCACAGATCCCTGTCCTGAAAGTCTTTCTCTCTTTAAAATTTTTTTCCCTACCTCAGTCAAAGAAGATTTACTTGCTTTTGGGAAGTCTGGGGTCTTCTGCCAGCATTCCAAAGGTGTCCTGTAGGAGTTGTCCCATATGTAGATAAATTTTTTATGTATTTGTGGGGAGGAAGGTGATCTCCCTGTCTTATTCCTCTGCCATCTTGGAAATCCCAAGAATTTTAAAGGACAGAAAAGGAAAGTAATAATAACTGGCCTTGGGGGTAAGCAGAAGCTGTACAAGCTAAAATTGATTTTAAAATGGGGCAATTATCTAGAAGAACTTAATCAGAAATGATCGCTTCTATTCCAGAATATATAATGGGGATTGACATTCTGGCTAGCATGACTTTCAGTCTTGAAGCTAGAAGATATCAGTTTGAAGTGTGTACTTTAAAACTGGCATTTCCTGAAATTGTGGAAAAGTTAGTTGTGCCCCATAAAATTGCCGGCCACTGAAAAATTAGTTAAACTGAAGCAATACTGAATTCCCACAGGGAAATTGAAATTACTAAAACTATACAAAACATGTTTACTAAAATGAAAAACTCTGTATGGCCGCTGGATTTCTCAGGTGGGGCAAGTGATAAAGAACCCACCTGCCAGTGCGAGAAGAAGTTAAGACATGTGGTTTCAATCCCTGGGCCAGGAAGAGGCACTGAAGGAGGGTATGGCAATCCACTCCATTATTATTGCCTGGAGAATCCCATGGACAGAGCAACCTGTTGTGCTACAGTCCCTAGGATCACAAAGTAACTCTACCTCTGCTGCAATCCCTGATAATATAGCTTTAATAGAACAAATACATAGCCATCTTGGACAATGATATGCAATAATGAAAGGTTGTTGCTGAACGATAAGATGCCAGGATTCTTGGCCTCCAGAGGAGACGAATTCAATCCGGGGCCAGAGACGAGGCTGGAGCTCTCAGAGCATTTGTGTAATAAAGTTTTATTAAAATATAAAGGATATAGAGAAAGCTTCTGACATAGGCATCAGAAGGGGGCAGAAAGAGTACCCCTCTGCTAGTCTTCAGCTGGATGTTATATAGTCACTCACAGTCTGTTAATGAAAAGAAAGGGATGTCTTAAAATTCAGAATGGCACCAGATAATTCATCCCAGGTCATAAAACGATTGACTTGAATCTTGTAGAAGGGCAGATTACCGCACAAATAGTTTCATTTACATAGATTAGGGGAACAATATCTGAGTATAACATACTGGTTTGTCAAGTAGTTTGAGCCATTTGGCGGAACCAACTTGAAGACGGAGTCTGGGGTACATTAACATAGCTTAAGACAAACATTTCCATAAGAAAAAATGTATTGGTTAACTCAAGGTTCTGAGAATAGTTAGCTTCAGGTGAAACCAGGTGTCATGGCAACACAGCATTTTAAGAGAAACCTCCTTTTAAATTTGTATAGAGAAGGAAAAAATAAATCTCTAGTTTGTTTCCTCCTGCCGCTTAAGAGAGATAAAAATGTCTGGCACTTGCAGCCTATTTCCTCCGTTTGGAGACCCCTGGCCTTCCTGCCTGTTACCCTCTCAATAATTTATCTTGTCAATACTTTCTTTACTATACCCATAGAAGAACAATTATGGAATTGATTTGTATTCATGGGCAAGGGAGACAATATATGTTCAGCTGCTTTCCACAAGTTGTGTACATAATTCTACTATTTGTCACAAGCTTGTTGCTGAACATTCAGATCACCTATAAGTATCCAATGATGTACAAATATCTCATTATATTGATGATATGATACAAAGACCAACAGAGGAAATAGTACTAAAAATTCTAAACCAATGTATTAATATCTTAAAAAACAAATGATGGGAGATGAATCTCTCCAAAGTTCAAGAACTCACCCACACTGTAAAGTGTCTACAAGCAATAAATGCTGGAGAGGGTGTGGAGAAAAGGGAACCCTCTTACACTGTTGGTGGGAATGCAAACTAGTACAGCCGCTATGGAAAACAGTGTGGAGATTTCTTAAAAAACTGGAAATAGAACTGCCATATGACCCAGCAATCCCACTTCTGGGCATACACACTGAGGAAACCAGATCTGAAAGAGACACGTGCACCCCAATGTTCATCGCAGCACTGTTTATAATAGCCAGGACATGGAAGCAACCTAGATGCCCATCAGCAGATGAATGGATAAGGAAGCTGTGGTACATATACACCATGGAATATTATTCAGCCATTAAAAAGAATTCATTTGAACCAGTCCTAATGAGATGGATGAAGCTGGAGCCCATTATACAGAGTGAAGTAAGCCAGAAAGATAAAGAACATTACAGCATACTAACACATATATATGGAATTTAGAAAGATGGTAACGATAACCCTATATGCAAAACAGAAAAAGAGACACAGAAATACAGAACAGACTTTTGAACTTTGTGGGAGAATGTGAGGGTGGGATATTTCAAAAGAACAGCATGTATACTATCTATGGTGAAACAGATCACCAGCCCAGGTGGGATGCATGAGACAAGTGCTCTGGCCTGGTGCACTGGGAAGACCCAGAGGAATCGGGTGGAGAGGGAGGTGGGAGGGGGGATCGGGATTGGGAATACATGTAAATCCATGGCTGATTCATATCAATGTATGACAAAACCCACTGGAAAAAAAAAAAAAAAGAATATAATGGGCTAAAGGACACAGAGAGATTTTGCCTAAGGCTAAACAAAACATAATGGAATTTAAAACTCCCCCCGAAAAGAGGGAGACTCAGAAATTTGTAGGGCTACTTGGTTTCTGGAGACAGTATGTTCCATATTTGGGCCAGATATTGAGTCCACTTTGCAAAGAAACTAGGAAAAAGCATGAATTTCAATGGGCTCTTCAGGAACAACAGGTTTTTGATGCAACTAAAAGTCAATACAGTGTGCTTTGAACTTATGCTCAGTATAACCTGGCAACACATAATTGAGTGTTTCTATAACTGAACAATATACTACTTTGGAGCTTATGGCAAAAACAGCAAGACAGAAGAATATCTTTGGGCTTTTAGAGTAGGAAATTCCCAGTTCAGTTCAGTTCAGTCACTCAGCTGTGACCGACTTTTCGTGACCCCCTGGACTGCAGTAAGCCAGGCTTTCCTGTCCATCACTGACACCCAGAGCTTGCTCAAATTCATATTCATCGAGTCAGTGATGCCATACAACCATCTTATCCTCTGTTGTCCCCTTCTCCTCCTGCTTTCAATCTTTCCCAGCATCAGGGTCTTTCCCGATGAGTACATTCTTCACATCAGGTGGCCAAAGTATTGAAGTTTCAGCTTCAGCATCAGTCCTTCCAATGAATATTCAGGATTGATTTTCTTTAGGATTGACTGGTTTGATCTCCTTGCATTCCAGGGGTCTCTCAAGAGCATTCTCCAACACCACAGTTCAAAAGCATCAATTATTTGGCACTCAGCTTTCTTAATGGTGCATCTCTCATATTCATACATGACTACTGGAAAAACCATAGGTTTGATTATACAGACCTTTATTGGTAAAGTAACGTTTCTGCTTTCTAATATGCTGTCTAAGTTTTTCATAGCTTTTCTTCCAAAAAGCAAGTGTCTTTTAATTTCATGGCTGCAGTTGCCATCTGCAGTGATTTTGGAGCCCAAAACAATAAAGTTTCTCACTGTTTCCATTGTTTCCCCATCTATTTGCCATGAAGTGATGGGACCAGATGTCATGATCTTAATTTTTTGAATGCTGAGTTTTAAGCCAACACTCTCCTCTTTCACTTTCATCAAGAGGCTCTTTGGTTCCTCTTTGCTGCCTCTTTGCTTTCTGCCATAAGGGTGGTGTCATCTGCATATCTGAGGTTATTGATATTTCTCTTGGCAATCTTGATTCCAGCTTGTGCTTCATCTAGTCTGGCATTTCACATGATGTACTCTGAATATAAGTTAAATAAGTAAGGTGACAACATACAGCGTTGCCATACTCCTTTCCCAATTTGGAACCAATCCATTGTTCCATGTCCAGTTCTAACTGTTGCCTCTTGATCTGCATACAGATTTCTCAGGAGGCAGGTAACGTGGTCTGGAATACCAATCTCTTTAAGAATTTTCCACATTTTTTTTGTGATCCACACAGTCAAAGGCTTTAGCATAGTCAATGAAGCAGAAGTAGATATTTTTCTGGAATTCTCTTGCTTTTTTGGTGATCCAACAGATATTGGCAATTTGATCTCTGGTTCCTCTGCGTTTTCTAAATCCAGCTTGAACATCTGGAAATTCTTGGTTTGTGTACTATTGAAGCCTAGCTTGGAGAATTTTGAGCATTACTTTGCTATCATGTGAGGTGAGTGCAATTGTGCAGTAGTCTGAACAGAAATTCCCAAAGGTCAGGAGAAATTACACTACCCTAAGAAAAGTTTTTGGTTTGTTATTGGCTTTTGGTTGATAGAAAATAATTGACTATATTAATATTAGTGTTAGTTGCTCAGCTGTGTCTGACTCTTTGTGACCCAATGAACTGTAACCCATCAAGCTCCTTTGTCCTTGGGGTTCTCCAGGCAAGAATACTGGAGTGGGTTGCCATTTCCTCTTCCAGGGGATCTTCCCAACCCAGGGATCAAACCTGTGTTTCTTGAGTCTCCTGCATCACCAGGCAGGTTCTTTACCACTCGAGCCATCTGGAAAGCCCTAAATGACTATATATCACACTATAATATTGAGACCTTAAGTGCCAATCATGCGATGGTGCCAAGTTTGTCTGGTACAAAGTACCAGACAGTGGTACGAAGTACCATTGGGTACCATCCTTGTACCACAGGATTGGGCAAGTCAAAGTGTCCATCATAATAAAATGGAAATGGTATATTCAGGGCTGAACCAAACCTGGACCACATGGAGTCACTGCCTTACCTGAAAAGGTTTCTGAAATTCCAATAGAAGGCTTTGAGCAAGAGGCTATAATTAGGCCTAAGATAACTGAGTCACCTGTAAAATGGAGAAAGCCCTTTGACTCTTAAACCACACAAGAAAAACAGCATGCATGGTTCACTGATGGGTCAGCTAAATATATAGAATCCACTCGCTATTGGAAAATGGTGGCATATTGTTGCGGTCCTTTAATGGACCGGAACCTGGTGGTTCAGAGTCAACGATAAGGAAGTGAGAGAGCTGGAGGGAGAGAGAGAGAGAGAGAGAGACAGACAGACAGACACGGGGACCCAAGCTCTGATGGAGCAAGGGTATTTTATTAGCAGAAATGCAGGCTTATATATCTTTAGTAAGATGATTACTCAGCTATTACACAGGATGAAATTTTATCAATAGTCACAATATGGATAGTCTAATACATACAAGGTCGCTGATGCTGAAAAGAGTCACTGAAGGGGATTCATACATGTCTCATCCTATGACCTCAATCCTGGGAAGAGCATGCTGTTTCACTTGTTCCCGGAATAAGAACTGATAAGAAACAGAGAATCCTTGAGAAATGGCAACATATTGGATTTCTTAAAGTCAAACGTCCTCTGACAGCGTATAATTCAGTCACTACTAAATTGCTAACAACTACTGGGGAAGGTAAAAACTAGCCAGTTTGCTAAGTTATATGGTGTTCATAGGTACTAAAGCAAGAAAATTTAACTGAATGTCATAAATACACAGATTCATGGTCACTAGCCAATTGATTGGCCACTTGGTTCCCCCTATGGGTAAAAAATAATGGAAAATTCACTCCAAAGGGCTATGGGAAAAGGAATTTTGGTCTGATATTTGGGAAACTGCTCAAACTACTAGAGTTTCATTGTTTCATATATATGCTCACAGTGTTCCAAATTCTACAGAACCCTGGTATAACTCTATTACAGATGAACAAACCTAAATCCAAGCTGTAGAAGCTGATCCAGACTCCAATAACTTAAAAGGCTTGACTTTGTGAGCATACCAAAAATGTGGCCATCTGGGAGAAAAAGCAACATGCAGGTGGGCTCAGGATTGAGGTATTTCTTTAACTATGAATCTAATTAACTCTGTTATTTTACAATGTCCATTTTGTCAATATGTTAAGCATAGCAGCTTGCCACAGCTTGTCAAAGGACAGTTGGTATGTGGCAAGTTGCCTAGGCAAATATGGTGAATTGATTACATTGGCCCATTAATTCAAGATAAAGGATGCCAGTAAGTGTGGACACGTATTCTCGATATTTGAGAACACCTATTTTGGATGTTTGGTGGCCATTCCCTTTGGGAAAGCCAATCAGACTAATACTATTAAAACTTTGGAGATAATTAATTTATATTATGTGTTCCACTTAAAATTCAAAGTGAAAATTGGTCACATTTTAAATGTAAGCTAATATAAAACTTTGTCCAAGAACATAACATACAGTGGAATTTTTATATTCCTAATTATCCTCAATCTGTTGATTTGAGTGAAATGAAGGGTTTGCTTAAACAGCAATTAATTAAACTTGGAGAGGGCTTGTATAAAAATTGCAAGACCTGAATTCTGCCCTCAATATTTTAAATAATGGACCTATAAGAAAATCAGAAATTCTTTTGATGAAAGTGACTCTTCCAAATGTACAGATTCATAAAATAGACTTCCATTCTGAAACAATTAAGAAATTAGCCCTTTCCAAGCTACTCCTGAGGCCACCAGACTGGATTTTTACTCTATATCTGAACATAAGCTTACTGAAAGATTGATATGTGCTATTTCAACTAGTGTTAGAATCAAATGCCTCCTGGACACTTTGAATTAATCAAAGGATGCTACAGTTTAGTGTTAAAAAGGATGTGTCCATGGGAGTTATGGACCCAGAATACCGAGGAGAAATCGGACTAACTCTACAAAATGAGGGAAAGGATGCTCTATCTATTAATAAACTTGATCAAATTGCCCAACTGCTGATTCTTCCATGTGTAATTGGCAAAGTACAAAAAAGGAGAACCTCTCACCTTACTAACATTTAGAAGCGAGAGAGTGTCTGGATCCACAAATGAAATAACTGCAATTGGAACTAAACTCTGGGTGAAGCAGCCTAACAGTACTCCTATAGCCGCTGATATGACTGTGCATGGGAAAGACAATATCATGTCAGTAATGATCCCCAGACAGGAAAAATGTGCCATTAACCCACTGTTATTCTCATGAATTGATTATTCTTGGAAGCCTGACTGTAATATGTATTGTCATTTATGCCTCCATCTTTGAGTGATGCTGCAAATAAGAAGAAAAGACATAGGAGACCACTATAGTATTTTCCGCTGGAGAAAGGCAAGCCAGGTTCAAACTCAAGATAATTTCACCTTCCTGGGAAAGCAGCACTCCTAATGGTAACTTACTATGGACAAAATTTATCTGTCTAGTCAGGGATAAATCCTGACAGCATATGTGACTGAGTCACTGTATGATCTCCACACACCTCCTTTTTGGTAGCTGAATTAACTCCGTGTGCATTAAGAATGTGCTGTAATGTCTTAAAAATTCCTTCTGATGATCCTGCTGCTCACCATATGCACAGAAGTATAAATTCCTATAAAAACATTACTGCTTTGCAGCTATACAATGGCGATACCGCACAAAATGTATCTTTAACACAGACTTCTATCTTTGTATGATTGAATAATTCACAAATTTATGGAAGAAGTCTCTGAGCAATCTCATTATCATTGTAATGATATTACGATGCCCTATCCCCCTAAAGTTATGCCCCACTTATTAGTCAAGATTCCTCACCATGTACTCAAGTAGCTCAACATTATCAAAAGTTTGCATTATATTTGTAACATTTTTAAAAATTATGAATGTATGATAACACATTTATAGGAGATTTGGAAAATAATGGAACAAGTTTACATATAGTTCCACTATATATTCAGAGAAGACAATGGCAACCCACTCCAGTACTCTTGCCTGGAAAATCCCATGGACAGAGGAGCCTGGTAGGCTGCAGTCCATGGGATCACAAAGAGTCGGACACAATTGAGTGACTTCACTTTCACTTTTCACTTTTATGCATCAGAGAAGGAAATGGCAACCCACTCCAGTGTTCTTGCCTGGAGAATCCCAGGGACGGGGGAGCATGGTGGGCTGCTGTCTATGGGGTTGCACAGAGTCAGACACGACTGAAGTGATTTAGCAGCAGCAGCAGCTGCTATATATTGCAATTATATTTTTAATTAGATAAATTAGATATTTTTAATTAGATAAATTTTTAGATTAATTAAAATTTTTAGATTTTAAATTAAACTTAAATTTAATTAAATTTAAAAATTAAAAATTTAAATTTAATTAAAATTTTAAATTTAAATTAAAATTTTAGATTAATTAAAATTTTTAGATTAAAGTTAAAATTAATTAAAATTAAATAAAAATTTTAGATTTGATTAGTTTTAATTAGATAAATATTTTAGTTGGAGTTTCAATATCAAACTCTCAGAAATTAATAGAATGAATGAATTAATTAATTCAGTAGAATGAATTAATAGAGAAGTAGAAGGTTATAGTAGACCTGAAAAGCACCATGAACCAATTCAATACAATTAAGATTTACATGATTTTTAAACAACAGTAGGATACCAATTTTATTCAAGATACTATAGACTGTAGACTAGGAGACACTGGAACACAGGAGACTAGGGACTAGGGACAAAAAAACACTGTGCAAAATTTTCATAGTCTAAAGATCTGAAATTATACAGATGTTGTTATCACTGTGGAATTATGTTAGAAATCAATGTCAAAAGACCTTTGAAATACCTTTTGATATTTCAAAAGATATTTAAATATCAAATTCAATATCAAAAAATATTTGAAAATCACCCGCAGATTTTCAAGTACAATGTGACAGTTACTAAAAGAGATCTTTGACTAAGGTACTGAAAGCCTCAATAAAGTTAGACTGAAAAAAACACAGACGGTGATTGCAGAGAAGAAAGAATTTAAGAAATTATTATCAAAATGAGAAATTAATATTAAAGATATTTTCAACAAAATCCTATGTATTTGGAAATTAAATGTCCACTTTTAAATGAGGATGTATCTAAGAAGCCATAACAAGGAAAATTAGAAAATATTTATAATAGAATAAAAATGAAGAGAATTTACCAGAATTTGTTGCATGCAGCTGAAGCTGCTCAATTAAATTAAATACATTGTGAAGTCTTGAATAAGGCATGAAAACAAATAATGAACACTAGCATAACATTTTGTGAAATTTGAACAAAATCTGTACATTAGTTAATAATACTATATCACTTTTTAATTACCTCCTTTTTTATAACAGTTTTCTTTACATTCTCAGAATTGGATTAGAAATTTCAAGCCTCATTCAATTTTTTAAAATCACTAAAATAATAAATATTCTAGACTTTTAGTAGTAATAGAAGATGCCTAAATACATGGAACTATATGAAAGTTTTGAGTGAAAATAAATTAGAAATCTAGCATTCTAGTCATACTAAGTCATACAAGTGAAATCAAAATGTCATAATTTTTTTTTTAGCTAGGCAAAAATTCACAAATTTTCTAATATATATATATATTATACATACTGTATATATATATTGGGCTTCCCTGGTGGCTTACACAGTAAAAGAATCCACTTGCAACACAAAGAAACCTCGGTTTGAACTGGGTCAGGAAGATCCCCTGGAGAAGGAAATGGCAACCCACTCCAGTATTCTTGTCTGAAGAATTCCATGGACAGAGGAACCTGGTGGGCTATAGTCCATGGGGTAGCAGTGTCAGACACAACTGAGCAATTAACTATATATGTGGGTATATGCAAAAGCTTTTCTATTATGCTTGATTAAGGCTTGAGAAAGAAAAACAGCAACAACAAAAAGAGATGGAGAAATTGGAAAACATAATGAAATGGGAGTACTGAATATGAAGTTGAAAAGGGGAAATAACTGAGATAAAGGTAAAAGATCACCATATACTCCAGTTGCTTTAAAACATGGACTGCTCATTAGAAACAAATCTGGAGAGGGACGGTCCCCAAGATGGTGGAGGAATAGGATGGGGAGACCGCTTTCTCCCCAACAGATTCATATAAAGATCATTTGAAGGTTGAGCAACCTCCACAGAACAACCCCTGAATGCTGGCAGAGGACACCAGGCACCTAGAAAGGCAGCCCAATCTCTTTGAAAGGAGGAAGGACAAAATATAAAAGATGAAAACAGAGACAAAAGATTTAGGGACGGAGACCTGTCCTGGGGAGAGAGCTGTGAAGGAGGAGAAGTTTCCACACAGTAGGAAACCCTGTCACAGGCCTGTCTCTGGGGAGCTTTGGAATCTCAGAGGGCAATATAAAATGGGGGAAAAAAAAAAAAAACCCACAGAATATGCATGTAACTGCAACTAACAGTGGAGAAGGGGCTCAGATGTTCGTACCCACTACCCGCTAGTTGGGGCTGGACAGGGAGGTGTGGACTGCATAGTCAGTCCTTAGGGTAAGGACTGGGCCTGAATTCCCTGAGGACAATCTGAGGGAACTAATGTGACATAGCAACCCAAACCATGGGATCGCCAGAGAGACCAAAAAAAAAAAAAAAAAAAAGACCTTTCCTGTGAAAGACTAATGCCGCAAGGTTGAATACCAAAGGAGAGCAAGCTGGCTGCCATTTAGGGCCCTCCCTCCTCCTCCAGGAGGTATCATCTCATGCCAGTCTACAAACAGTAAATGCTGGAGAGGGTGTGGAGAAAACGGGACCCTCTTACACTGTTGGTGGGAATGAAAACTGGTACAGCCACTATGGAGAACAGTGTGGAGATTCCTTAAAAAGCTGCAAATAGAATTGCCAAATGACCCAGCAATCCCACTGCTTGGCATACACGCCAAGAAGGAAAGAGACCCATGTACCCCAATGTTCATTACAGCGCTATTTACAATAGCTAGGACATGGAAGCAACCTAGATGTCCTTTGGCAGATGAATGGATAAGGAAGTTGTGGTACATATACACAATGGAATGTTACTCAGATATAAGAAAGAGTGAAGTAAGTCAGAAAGAGAAACACCAATACAGAATATTAACACATACACATGGAATTTAGAAAGACGGTAGTGACAATCCTATAAGTAAGGCAGCAAAAGAGACACAAATGTAAAGAACAGATTATTGGACCCTGTGGGAGAAGGTGAGGGTGGGTGACATGAGAGAATAGCATTGAAACATGTATATTACCACATGTAAAATAGATGACCAGTGCAAGTTCAATGCATGAAGCAGGGTACTCAGAGCCAGTGCTCTGGGCAACCCAGACGGGTGAGATGGGGACAGAGGTGGGAGGGGGGTTCAGGACGGAAGGGTACATGTACACCCGTGGCTGATTCATGTCAATGTATGGCCAAACCCACCACAATATTGTAAAGTAATTATCCTCCAATTAAAAGAAGTAAATCTATTTAAAAAAAGAAACTTGACTGGACCTTTAGAGAAAAATAACAATACTTGGGCATTTGTATTTTCCAAAAAATTCCAAAATGATTCTCTTATGCCTCTGGATTTTAAAAAGCAATTCCAAATTTTTCTAGCCAGGACATGGAAGCAACCCAGATGTCCATCGGCAGATGAATGGATAAGAAAGCTCTGGTACATATACACAATTGAACATTACTCAGCCATTAAAATTACACATTTGAATCAGTTCTAATGAGGTGGATGAAACTGGAGCCTATTATACCGAGTGAAGTAAGCCAGAAAGAAAAACACCAATACAGTATACTAACGCATATATATGGAATTTAGAAAGATGGTAACGATAACCCTGTATGCAAGACAGCAAAAGAGACACAGATGTATAGAACAGTCTTTTGGACTCTATGGGAGAGGGCAAGGGTGGGATGATTTGGAAGAATGGCATTGAAATATGTATATTATCATATGTGAAACGAATCACCAGTCCAGGTTTGATGCATGAGACAGGGTGCTCGGGGCTGGTGCACTGGGATGACCCAGAGGGATGGGATGGGGAGGGAGGTGGGAGGGGGGGTCAGGATGGGGAACACATGTACACCCATGGCGGATTCATGTCAATGTATGGCAAAACCACTACAATATTGTAAAGTAATTAGCCTCCAATTAAAATAAATAAATTTATATTTAAAAAATTTTTAAAAAGCAATTACAAATTTTTCTATTAGATGGTAGTTCTAGTGACACAGGATTCTATTATTTTCTGTTGACCAATCATGATACAATGGTATTAAGTGAATAATAGTTACATAATCACAATAGTGAAAGAAAATGAGAACTAAGAAAATAATAGTTACATAATTGCAATAATAAAATATCAGTTTTCACAATCAATAGCCAGACCAAAAAAGATAATTACAATTGCAAGCCATAATGGAAACATAATTGACCAAACAATATGAAAAATTACATACAATATGAGGGGTTAAGTAGAGTGATGTGGTAAGTGGAAGTGCATATACACTCAATGTTCTCATTCCCTGATAGCTCAGTTGGTAAAGAACCCACCTGCAATGCAGGAGACCCTGGTTTGATTCCTAGGTCAGGAAGATACACTAGAGAAGAGATAGACTGCCCACTCCAGTATTCTGGCCTGGAGAACTCCATGGACTGTATAGTCCATGGGGTCACAAAGAGACACGACTGAGTGACTTTCCCTGTCTTTCACTCATTCTCCCAGCCAGTCTATGTCTTTTGGTTGATACATTCAATCCATTTACAGACAAGGTAATTATAGAAAGAAAAGAGGATCTAAAGAGCCTCTTGATGAAGGTGAAAGAGGAGAGTGAAAAAGCCGGCTAAAAACTCAACATTCAAAAAGATCATGGCATCCAGTCCCATCACTTCATGACAAATAGTTGAAGAAACAATGCAAACAGTGAGAGACTTTATTTTCTTGGGCTCCAGATGGAGACTGCAGCCATGAAATTAAAAGATGCTTGCTCCTTGGAAGAAAAGCTTTGACCAACCTAGACAGCATATTAAAAAGCAGAGACATTACTTTGCCAACAAAATTCTGTATCATCACAGGTATGGTTTTTCTAGTTGTGTATGGATGTGAGAGTTGGACCATATGGTAGGCTGAGCACCAAAGAATTGATGCTTTTGAACTGTGGTGTTGGAGAAGACTTGAGAGTCCCTTGGACTGCAAGGAAATCAAGCTAGTCAATCCTAAAGGAAATCAACACTAAATATTCTTTGGAAGTACTTATGCTGAAGCTGAGGCTCCAATACCTTGCCCACTTGATGTGAAGAGCTGACTTATTAGAAAAGACCTTGATGCTGGGAAAGATTGAAGGCAGGAGAAGGGGATGACAGAGGATGAAAAGGTTGGATGGGATCACCTACTCAATGTACATGAGTTTGAGTAAGCTCTGGTAGATAATGAAGGACAAGGAAGCCTGGTATGCTGCAGTCCATGGGGTCGCAAAGAGTTGGATACGACTGAGCGACTGAACAACAATAATAAAATAAACCATTTTCTTAATTGTTTTGGATTTGTTTTGTATAGGTCTTTTCTTTCACTTGTGTGTCTGCCTAAAGAAGTTCCTTTAGTATTTGCTGTAAAACTGGTTTTGTGATGCTTAATTCTCTTAATTTTTGCTTGTCTGGAAAGCTTTTTATTTCTCCAATAAATCTGAATGAGTCTTGCTGGGTAGAGTAGTCTTTGTTGTAGGATCTTCCCTTTCATCACTTTAAATAATCATGCCATTCCTTTCTGATTTGTAGAGTTTCTGTTGAGAAATCAGCTGATAACCCTATAAGGATGCTCTAGTATGCTGTTTGTCATATTTCCCTTGCTTTTAATATTTAATTTTTGTCTTTAATTTTCATCATTTTGGTTACTATGTGTCTCGATGTGATCCCCTTTGGGTTTATCATAACTGCCTAGAACTCTCTGCGCTTTCTGAACTTGGTTGAATACATTCTTTACCATGTTATGGGAAATTTTTGGCTATTATTTCTTCAAATATTTTCCTGGGTCTTTTTCTCCCATTTCTTCTTTTGAGACCCTATAAAGCAAATGTTGGTGGTTTACAGTTGTCCCAGAGGCCTCTTAGGCTGTCTTTATTTTTTTCATTCTTTTTACTATTTTCTGTTCTGCAACAGTGATTACCACCATTCTGTCCTCCAGGTTACTTTTCCATTTTTCCACATCAGATATTTTGCTATTGATTCCTTCTAGTGTATTGTTCATCTCTGTTTGTTCTTTAGTTGGTCTAAGTTTTTGGTAAACTTTTTTTGTATCTTCTCAATCTTTGCCTCCATTATTTTTTCTGAGTTCCTGGACCATCTTCACTGTCATTATTCTGAATTCTTTTTCTAGAAGGCTGCCTATCTCCACTTCATTTGGTTGTTTTTCTGAGATTATGTCTTGTCCCTTCATCTGGGACAAAGCCCTCTGCTTTTTCATTCTGGTTAACTTTTTGTGATGTGGTTTTGGTTCTAGCTGTGTGGGATTGTGGTTCTTCTTACTTCTTCTGTCTATCCTCTGGTGAATGAGACTAAGAGGCTTGTATACGTTTCCTGATGGGAGGGACTGATGGTGGGGGAAATTGGGTCTTGCTCTGGTAGATGGGGCTGTGCTCAATAAAACTTGAATACAATTGTCTGCTGATAGGTGCAGCTGCTCTCCCTCTCTGTTATTTTTTTGGCCTGAATCCAGCCCTGAAGTCTATGGGCTCTGCGGTAGGGTTAATGGTGACCTCCAAGAGGACTTAAGCCAAGGGGCCCCTCCAGAACTGTTGCTACCTGTGCTCCCATCCCCACAGAGAGCCACTGCTGACCCACATCTCCACAAGAGACCCTCCAACACTCACAGGCAGGTCTGGTTCAGTCTTCTGTGGACTCACTGCTCCTTTCCCCAGGTCTTGGCATGCACAAGATTTTATTTAAGCCCTTTCCAAAAATTGAATCTCTGTTTCCCCCAGTCCTGTGAAAGTCCTGTAATCAAATCTCACTGGTCTTCAAAGTCAGATTCCTCTGGGATTCCCAGTCCCTTTGCCAGATCCCTAGACTAGGAAGCCTGACATGAGGCTCAGAACCTTCAAAAAAGTGGGAGAACTTCCTTGGTATTATTGTTCTCCAGATTGTAGGTCACCCACATGGTGGGTATGGGATTTGATTTTTATTGTGCTTGCACTCCTCCTACCATCTGGTTGTAGCTTCTTCTTTGTCTTTGGACATGGGGTATCTTTTTTTTGTGTGTGATGGATTCCAGCATCCTCCTGTCAACAGTTATTCAACAGCTAGCTGTGATTTTGTGCCCTTGCAGAAGATGAGTGCATGTCCTTCTACTCCACCATCTTGAACAGGACTGTATCATATTTTAATGTTAGTTTTCCTGCCTGCCCTGAATGTAGGCCAAACAAGCATGGTATGACATTCTGTTAGGACTGGTTGGTACTGGTAAGGGTATGAATGGTGCTGTCAACAGAGAAACCTTGGCCACTAGATTACATATTGCTGGCAAGGATATAGCCCAGGCCTTAACCCTTAATGCTAAATGGAAACATGCCACATTAAAGCCACATGAACTCAGCTTAAGGTATGATAAAGACTTTTTATAGTTGCTTAATGATTCAAGAATAATTCAACTAAACCAAACTAATCCTTAATTATATGTTTGATTGGACTGTTTGTTCTATACAGCTACTATATTACCTAGCTCAAAGAGATAAAGCCCGAGGGATTTTGGTGGCTACTACTGCCTATGCTTGGTCTTCCCTGGTGGTTCAGATGGTAAAGAATCCACCTGCATTTCAGGAGGCCTGAATTTTATCCCTGGGTTGGAAAGATCCCCTGGAGAAGGGAACAGCTACCCACTCCAGTATTCTGGCCTGGAGAATTCCATGGACAGAGGAGCCTGGCAAACTATAGTCCATGGGGTCACAAAGAGTTGGATATGACTGAGAAACTTTCACTTTCAATTCCTATGCATGAAAGGACTTATTTAAAGAATGGATTACTGACAATCATTGGGTTCTCATTCCTGAAACTGAAAGTCATTCATTCTTGTCCAACTCTTTGTGACCCCAGGGAATTCTCCAGGCCAGAATACTGGAGTCAGTAGCCTTTCCATTCTCCAGGCTTCTTATTCCCAAAGGCATTACTAAGTGCACTGAACCGTGTGCCAGGGAACCATATATTATAATATAGCTAACACAAGCATCATGGGCCAATTTCATGCATTCCTTGTTATATTTAAGAAAGAATATTGGTTACATTAGGGCTTTCCCAGTAGCTCAGCTGATAAAGAAACCATCTGCAATGCAGGAGACCCTGGTTCAATTCCTGGGTGGGGAAGATCCTTTGGAGAAGGGATAAGCTGCCCACTCCAGTATTCTTGGGTTTCCCTGGTGGCTCAGACAGTAAAGAATCTGCCTGCAGTGGGGGAGATATGGGTTCGATCCCTGGGTTGGAAAGATTCCCAGGAGAAGGGCATGGCAACCCACTCCAGTATTCTTGTCTGGAGAATCCCCATGGACAGAGGAGCCTGGCGGGCTACAGTCTGTGGGTCGCAAAGAGCTGGGCATGACTAAGTGACTAAGCACACCACACAGCATTGGTTACAATTTACTGGGAATTATTTACAGTTTGATAATAACATGCACTTATGGACTGACTGTGATAAAACTACTGAAGGACTTCTATGTGGAGCAAATTTTCACACCTGGGAGACCTACTTATTGGAACATTCCATCAAGCATTGTGAATGGGCTGTTTTTCCTAAATCCTATAATATGTTTTTTTAAAATAGCTCCTCAATTAGTGTGTATTGTGACTGATAATCTAAACACAATTTCTGTGTATCACTTAGGATCTCATTTTTCCAGATGTCTAACACATATTGATCATTTATATTGGGAAAGGACCACTTACTACTTTCTCCCTATGAAAACTCAGGTCTTGTGGACCCAAATGTTATTTCTCTATGTTGTCTGTTTCTAATATTAGTTTCTCCTTAGAATCTTTATGCAGCATTTTGTAGGGAACTAAAGAGTTCACAGATAGATGTACTTGTACCTTGATAGAACATTCTATTATTACTATGACAGCCAATAAGTTAATGGATATAGGACTTAATGTTCAAAAACATACTTCTCATTGATGGTGGGACTTTTTATTCAACATGTTCCCTACTGTTCACATATGGTTTTATACTTTGTTTAACCCCTTAATTGTTTATTTGATTATGTTTCTTCTATTTGGAATTGTTATTTGACTTATGAAAACTCATGTTATTTTGCCTTATTCTTATGCTCTTTAGCCTAAACAATCCTGAGGCCAACTGTTAAGAAAATTAAAATCAGATAGTCTTGTTTAGGCTTCAGGAACAGCACAGCAGACCTCTAACCTGGTTCTGACCTGCCTGAACACTGCCTGGGTGAGCACACTGTTGTTACCAGCAAGTCAACCAGCACTTTAGATAAGAGAAGGAATGGGTCCTGGAATTTTCTTAAGCCTCTGGAGGCCTGGCCAGCCCCCCAGGCTCTGGAAAATTTAGTGAGTCACATGAAGAAATAAACAGCTGTAAAAGAGTTAAAGTAAAATCAGAGCTGCATTTTTGTTCGGAAACTGATTATGATATTAATTTGTGGCCTGAGATTATAAGTTGGAGTCCCCCAAACTGCAATTTGAAGTTTCACCAATGGAATGAAAGCACACCCCGGGTCTGTTCCCCAGTTGGAGCTCCAAATTGCTGTGAACAAAGGACTTCCCAGTGAGTACTGTTTAAGTCTGGATGTTTGTTGGCCTAGTTTGGTGATATACGTGCTGTTACTTTTTTCTATTGTTTCTATTTCCCTTTTTTTAGTAACTATGTATTGAAATCAAGTCCAACAATCCTCTGTTAAATATTGAACTTGTTTATTGTGTATGTGATGAGTGGTTTCTTTTGTTAATAAATCCTTTGAACCTAAAATAAAAGCAAAACTTTCCACAAAACACCACGTTGACACAGTCCAAATAAAAGCCTTTCTGTGTGAATTACTAAGTATCTAATTCAATTGAGTTCAGTTATGTATCCAAGTAATTTTCATTTACATAATTATATATGAATAATCATGATATTCAGAATGATATTATGGTTAACTGTCTAAATTAGATAGAAATTATATTGTGAATTGCATAGAGTAAGTTTTATTTAGCATTGAAGGTCAGGCGACAGACATTTCTAAATGGCACTTCCAAAAACTGCAGTGCTTTTATTGCCAAAAGACAGATAAAAATGATATTTTCCACATAATTTTGAAGGGAATAAAATGGAAACAAAAGAAGTAAATTCCAGCTTCATCTTTTAGTTGAATGTCACTGATCTGTATGAATCTTTGCTAAAATATATTCCTTAATAGCTTTGTATATTATCTTTTGCTTCAAAATTATAATGACTATAGAGATGGTAGAACAGCATCATGCTGTCCTTTTTTGAATGGCTCTCAAAATGTCTTTTGAGGTTTTTTTTTTTTTTTGCCTCTGGTTTTCTGACCTAGTAGTTACATGAAGATTTTCTTTATTTAGCACAGGTCTTCTATGAAAACAATTATACTGAAAGAAGTGGTTCTTTTTTTTTTTTTTTTCAAGCAATCCAGAATAGTTCACAAACACTTTTGAGTGTTTTATTGATATAACTAAAAAGTAGGAAACCATTGACTCACTGACCACTTATTTCCCTTAGCCCAGTTTTGTTTGCCCTAACCATTACTAAGGATAGTATCATTTATGCTTAAAGTTTCAAAAACACAATGGGACAATGAGTGCTTTTTTTCCCTTATTTTTAAATTTACTTTTTCAATGAATTTTTATTGGAGTGTAGTTGCTTTACAATACTGTGTTAGTTTCCACTGTACACCAAGGTGAACCAGTTAAACATGTACATATATCCCATCTTTTCTCCTTCCCATTTAGGTCATCACAGAGCCCTGAGTAGACGTTCCTGAAGTAGACAGTAAGTTCTCCCTATGTATTTTGTATATCGTATCAGTCGTGTATATACCAATCCCAACCACCCATTTATTGCTCCCTCCAGTTCCCCTCTTTAGTGTCCATGCATTTTCTATGTCTGTGCCTCTGTTTTTGTTTTGCAAGATCATTTATACCACTGTTTTCTAGATTTCATATATATGTGTTAATATATAATATTCATTTTTTCTCTTTCTGACTTCACTCCATATGACAGGTTCTAGGTCCATCCATTTCTCTACAAATGATCCAATTTCATTCTTTTCTATGGCTGAGTAATGCTACATTATATATAGGTACATATATATACCATACCTTTTTATCCAGTCCTCTCTTGATGGACATTTAGGTTGCTTCCATGTCCTAGCTATTGTAAATAGTGCTGCAATGAACATTGGGGTGCATGTGTCTTTTTTGATACTGACAAACAGAAATCAAAGAGGCCACAAACAAATGGAGACATATACCGAGTTCTTGGAGTAGAAGAATCAATATTGTGAAAATGACTACACTACTCAAAGCAATCTACAGATTTAAGCAATCCCTATCAAATTAATAATGGCATTTTTCACATAACTAGAACAAAAATGTTTACAATTTGTATGGAAACACCAAAGATCCGAAATAAACAATGCAATCTTGATAAAGAAGAATGGAGCTGAAGGAATCAGACTCCTCGACTTCAGACTATACTATAAAACTAAAGTAATCAAGATAGTATGATCCTGGCACAAAAACAGAAATATAGACCAATGGTACAGGATAGAAAGCCGAGAGATAAACCCATACACATATGGTCACCTAATCTATGACATAAAAGGCAAGAATATACAATGGAGGAAAAACAGTCCCTTCAACCAATGGTGCTGGGAATACCGAACAGCTACATGTAAAAGAGTGAAGTTAGAACACTTCCTAACACCATACAAAAAATAAATTCAAAATGGATTAATGATATGAATGTAAGTCCACACAGTATAAAATTCTTTGAGGAAAATGGAGGCATAACACTCTGACATAAATTACAGCAGGATCTTTTTTTACCCACCTCCTTAAATAGTGAAAAAAAAATGGCAAATGGGACCTAATTAAACTTAAAAGCTTTTACACAGCAAAGGAAACCATATACAAGACAAAAAGACTACCCTCAGAATGGCATAAAATATTTGCAAACAAAGCAACTGACAAAGGATTAATCTCCAAAATACAGGAACAGTTTATGCAACTCAATATAGAAAAACCCAATCAAAATGTGTAAAAGACCTAAATAGACATTTATCCAAAGACATACAGATGTATAGCAAATATATGAGAAATACTCAATAATACTAATTATTAGAGAATTGCAAATCAAAATACAGTGAGGTGTAACCTCACACCTGTCAGAATAAGTTCAGTTCCCAGTTCAGTCACTCAGTCGTGTCCGGCTCTTTGTGACCTCATGGATTGCAGCACTCCAGGCTTCCCTGTCCATCACCAGCTCCTGGAGCTTGCTCAAACTCATGTCCATCGAGTCAGTGATGCCATCCAACCATCTTGTCCTCTGTCATCCCCTTCTACTCCTGCCTTCAATCTTTCCCAGCATCAGGGTCTTTTCCAATGAGTCACTTCTTCACATCAGGTGGCCAAAGTATTGGAGTTACAGCTTAAGCATCAGTACTTCCAATGAATATTCAGGGCTGATTTCCTTTAGGATGGACTGGTTGGATTTCCTTGCTGTCCAAGGGACTCTCAAGAGTCTTCTCCAACACCACAGTTTGAAAGCATCAATTCTTCGGCGGTCATCTTTCTTTATCATCCAACTCTCACATTCATAGATGACTAATGGAAAAACCATAGCTTTGACTAGATGGACGTTTGTTGGCAAAGTAATGTCTTTGCTTTTTAATGTGCTATCTAGGTTGGTCATAGCTTTTCTTCCAAGGAGAAAGCATCTTTTAGTTTCATGGCTGCAGTCACCATCCTGTCAGAATGGCTGTTATCAAAAAAGTTACAAACAATAAATGCTGGAGAGGGTGTAGAGAAAAGGGAATCTTCTTGCATTCTTGGCTGGAATGCAAACAGGTACAGTCACTATGGAGAACAGTATGGAGGTTTATTTAAAAACTAGAAATAACGCTACCATAGCACCAAGCAATCCCACTGCTGGGCATATTCTCAGAGCAAACCATAATTCCAAAAGAAAATGAGAGTTTAGTCACAGTTTCCTAGACTACCACAAGATGGGGCTAAAGTGGACGGCTAACTGTTGCCTATCAGAGTAGTTACCTAATTTTATTTTTACTGTTGTTCCTGTTATGAGAGGGAAAATTAGTTTGTAACAATATAAAATTTATAAACTTAGCTAGCAATTAAAATGCTTATAAAATGACTGTGGAAGAAATTTTTATTTCCAGATAGTCTTTATTTTAATGGATGTATATGCTTTTTGCTTGCCAAATAGTGAATCTAAGTTTTTGCATTTACTATATAGGAAGAATTGATGTTTTTGAACTGTGGTGTTGGAGAAAACTCTTGAGAGTCCCTTGGACTGCAAAGAGATCAAACCAGTAAATCCTAAAAGGAAATCAATCCTGAATATTCATTGGAAGGACTGATGCTGAAGCTGAAGCTCCAATACTTTGGCTACCTGATGTGGAGAGCTGACTCATTACAAAAGACCCTAATTCTGGGAAAGATTGAAGGCAGGAGGAGAAGGGGATGACAGAGGACAAGATGGTTGGTTGGGATCACCAACTCAATGGACATGAATTTGTGCAAGTTCTGGAAGATGGTGATGGACAGGAAAGTCTGGCATGCTACAATCCATGGGGTTTCAAAGAGTTTGAGATAGCTGAGTGACTAACGACATACAGGTATTCTGAATTATTGTACTGATTCACTATATATCTGTGTATATAACATACAATGATACTTTTAAAGAAATTTTTATAGCATTTCTTAGGATAAAATACCTCTTCCTAGTTTTTGTGTCTTTCTCTATCCCTTCTTCTCCTTCCCCCTCCTCCTTCTTTTTCTGTCTCCTTTTTTCCATATGTCTCCCATTTTAACCAGATGACTAACATGCTAAGTATGTTTTTACACTTCCTATACCTCTTCCCAACACTGTGAATGGCAAGGCTGGGCTAGAAATAAGATAGAACTAGTTTCAGATGGAACAAGAAATTTGCTGGGTTGAAGGAGTGTATATCCAGGGGATTTGGATTCTGATCTTATGTGCCAGATATTGATGAAAATAAAAATATATGGACAATGATTTATTAATTAATTGATTCTGGGCTAAGTATTATACTATATATTAAAATACTATTTAATAAGTATTAAGTATAAATTGCTTAGTTTATACTTACCTACCTATAAATTATAGGTATTAAGCCTATATACCAACACGGTGGAGTAGAAGGATGTGTGCTGATCTTCTCCTGTGGAAACACCAAAATTTCAACTAGCTGCTGACCAAACATCAACAGGAGGATGTTGGAACTCACCAAAAAAGATACCCCACACCTGAGGACAAAGGAGAAGCTGCAACAAGATGGTAGGAGGGGCGCAATCACGTGTAAAATCAAACCTCATCCCCACCAGTGACACTTGGAGGGCACAAACAAAACCTTGTGGCATCAGGACCCAGGGAAAGGAGCAGTGACCACCCCCCAAGAGAATGAGCCAGCCCTCTCTATGAGTGTTTGAGCTTTCAGCCAACTTTTTCACTCTCCTCTTTCCTTTTCATCAAGAGGCTTTTCAGTTCCTCTTCACTCTCTGCCATAAGGGTGGTGTCATCTGCACATCTGAGGTTATTGATATTTCTCCTGGCAATCTTGATTCCATCTTGTGCTTCATCCAGCCCAGCATTTCACATGATGTACTCTGCATATAAGTTAAATAAGCAGGGTGACAATATACAGCCTTGATGTACTCCTTTTCCGATTTAGAACCAGTCTGTTGTTACATGTCCAGTTTTAACTGTTGCTTCCTGACCTGCATACAGATCTCTCAAGAGGCAGATCAGGTGGTCTGGTATTCCAATCTCTTTAAGAAGTGAGGAAACGGTTCACAGAGGAGACACCTTTCAAATGCTTCTCTCCAAACTCCGTTCAGAGAAGCCCAGCAAGACGGTAGGCGCTGGAGTGGTGGCTGCGCTGCAGCTGTGTGGCGTTGGAATGGCCCTAAGGAGATGCCCCACGTCCAAGACAGAGAAGCCCCAACAAGATGGTAGGCGCTGGAACAGCGGCTGTGCTGCACTCGAGCGACTGTGAGGAGATGCCCCACGTCCGAGAACAGAGGAGAAGCTGCAGCAAGATGGCAGGAGGGGCAAAATTGCGTTTAGAATCAAGCCCCATACCCGCCAGTAACGTTCACAGGGTTCAAACAAGCCTTGTGCACACCAGGACCCAGAGACCCCACAGAGACTGACACAGAACTCTGAGTGTCTCCTGCGGAGGTACGGGTCAGCAGTGGCCTGCCGTGGGGCAGGGGCTCTGGGGCAGCAGACCTGGGTATGGCATAAGCCCTCTTGGAGGAGGTCGCCATTAACCCCACCACGGAGCCGCCAGAACTTACACAGGATTGGGAAACAGATTCTGGGAGGGCACAAACAGAACCTTGTGTGCACCAGGACCCAGGAGAGAGGAGCAGTGACCCCACAAGAGACTGACCCAGACTGACCAGACCCGGTAAATGTCCAGCAATCTCCGGGGGAGGTGTGGGTAAGCAGTGGCCTGCTGCAGGGCCGGGAGCACTGAATGTAACAATACATGCATGGGACCTTTTGAAGGAGGTCTCCATTATCTTCATTACCTCCACAATAGTTTGGCCCCAGGTAAATAACAGGGAGGGAACACAGCCCCACCCATCACCAGAAAATTGGATTAAATATTTACTGAGCATGGCCCTGCCCATCAGAACAAGGCCCAATTTCCTGCTCAGTCAGTCTCTCCCATCAGGAAGCTTCCATAAGCCTCTTACCCTTCTCAGAGGACAGACAGACTGAAAACCACAATCACAGGAAACTAACCAGTCTAATCACATGGACCACAGCCTTGTCTAACCCAATGAAACTATGAGCCATGCTGTGTAGGGCCACCAAAGACAGACGGGTCATGGTGGAGAGTTCTAACAAAATGTGGTCCACTGGAGAAGGGAATGGCAATCCACTTCAGTATTCTTGCCTTGAGAACCCCATGAACAGAATGAAAAGGCAAAAAGATAGGACACTGAAAGGTGAACTGGTAGGTGCCCAATATGCTACTGGAAATAAGTGGAGAAATAACTCCAGAAAGAATGAAGAGACAAAGCAGAAACAACACCCAGTTGTGGATGTGACTGGTGGTGGAAGTAAAGCCTGATGCTGTAAAGAACAATATTGCATAGGAACCTGGAATACTAGGTCCATGAATCAAGGCAAATTGCAAGTGCTCAAACAGGAGATGTCAATACTGAGATCAGATTGATTATATTCTTTGCAGCCAAAGATGGAGAAGCTCTATACAGTCAGCAAAAACAAGACTGGGAGCTGACTGTGGTTCAGATCATGAACTCCTTATTGCCAAATTCAGACTTAAAGTGAAGAAAGCAGGGAAAACCACTAGATCATTCAGGTATGACCTAAATAAAATCCATTATGATTATACAGTGGAAGTGACAAATAGATTCAAGGGATTAGATCTGATAAATAGTGTGCTTGAAGACCTATGGACAGAAGTTTGTGACATTGTGTAGGAGGCAGTGACCAAGACCATCCCCAAGGTAAAGAAATGCAAAAAGGCAAAATGGTTGTCTGAGGAGGCCTTACAAATAGCTGTGAATAGAAGATAAGCAAAAGCAACAGGAGAAAAGGAAAGATGTACCCATTTGAATTCAGAGTTCCAAAGAATAGCAAGGAGAGATAAGAAAGCCTTCCTCAGCATCAGTGCAAAGAAATAGAGGAAAACAATAGAATGGGAAACTCTAGAGATCTCTTCAAGATAATTATAGATACCAAGGGAACACTTCATGCAAAGATGGGCTCAATAAAGAACAGAAATGGCATGGACCTAACAGAAGCAGAAGATTTCAGAACAGGTGGCAAGAATACACAGAGGAGCTATACAAAAAAGATCTTCATGACCCAGATAATCACGATAGTGTGATCACCAACCTAGAGCCAGACATCCTGGAATGTGGAGTCAAGTGGGCCTTTGGAAGCATCACTATGAACAAAGCTAGTGGAGGTGATGGAATTCCAGTTGAGCTATTTCAAATCCTAAAAGATGATGCTGTGAAAGTGCTGCACTCAATATGCCAGCAAATCTGGAAAATTCAGTAGTGGCCACAGGACTGGAAAAGGTCAGTTTTCATTCCAATCCCAAAGAAAGGCAATGCCAAATAATGCTCAAACTACCACACAATTGCAATCATCTCACACACTAGTAAAGTAATGCTCAAAATTCTCCAAGCCAGGCTTCAACAGTATATGAACCATGAACTTCCAGATGTTCAAGCTGGTTTTAGAAAAGGCAGAGGAATCAGAGATCAAATTGCCAACATCTGTTGAATCATTGAAAAAGCAAGGGAGTTCCAGAAAAACATCTACTTTGGCTTTATTGATTATGCCAAAGCCTTTGTGTGGATCACAACAAAGACTGTTCAAACTACCACACAATTGTGCTCATTTTACATGGTAGCAATGTAATTCTCAAAATCCTTCAAGCTAAACTTTAACTGTATATGAACCATGAACTTCCATGTATACAACCTGGATATCAAAAAGGCAGAAGAAAAAAAAAGAAAAGGCATAAGAACCAGAGATCAAATTGCCAACATCCATTGGATCATAGAAAAAGCAAGGGAATTCCAAAAAACATCTACTTCTGCTTCATTGACTATCTAAAGCCTTTAACTGTGTGGATCACAAAAAGCTGTGGAAAATTCTTAAAGAGATTGGTATTCCAGACCACGTTACCTGCATCCTGAGAAACCTGTATGCAGGTGATGAAGTAACAGTGAGAACTGGATATGGAACAATGGGTTGGTTCAAAATTGGGCAAGGAGTATGTCAAGGCTGTATATTTTTGCCCTGCTTATTTAACTTGTATGCAGAGTACATCATGTGAAATACCAGGCTAGATGAAGTCCAAGCTGGAATCAGGACTGCTGGGAGAAATATCAATAGCCTCTTATATGTAGATGACACCTCCCTAATGGCAGAAAGTGAAGAGAAAGTAAACAGCTTATTGATGAATATGCAAGTGGAGAGGTGAAAAAGCTGGCTTAAAACTCAACATTCAAAAAATGAAGATCATCTCATCCAGTCCCATCACTTCATGCAAATAGATGGGGAAACAATGGAAATAGTGACAGACTTCGTTTTCTTGCACTCCAAAATCAGTGCAGACAGTGACTGCAGCCATGAAATTAAAAGACACTTGCTTCTTGGTAGAAAACTATGACAAACCTAGACTGCATATTAAAAAGCAGAGGCATCACTTTGACAGCAAAGTCCATATAGTCAAAACAATGGTTTTTCCAATAGTCATGTACAGATGTGAGATTAGGACCATAAAGAAGGCAGAGTGCCAAAGAACTGATGCTTTTGAACTGTAGTGCAGAAAGCTTGAGAGTCCCTTAAGGAGATTAATTAAAACCCTAAAGGAAATTAACCCTCATATTCTTTGGAAGGATTGATGCTGAAGCTGAAGCTCCAATACTTTGGCCACTTGGTGCAAAGAGCCAACTCATTGGAAAAGTCTCTGTTGCTGTGAAAGATTGAGTGCAGGAGGAGAAAGGGGTGACAGAGGATTAGATGGTTGGATGGCATCATCGACTCAATGGACATAAGTTTGGGAGATAGCGAAGGAAATGGAATCCTGGTGGGCTGCAGTCCATGGTGTCACAAAGAGTGACATGACTGAGCAACTGAACAAAAGCAACAACAAGCATATATTAATAAAACAGATGTGAGTTCTTTCCTAATCAGTTTTTGTAAATGCACAGATCTGTTTTTACTTTGACAAGTTCTGACAAAAATAATTAACTATGTATCTGATATCTAAGTCAAGACATGACATTTTAATCACCTTAGGGAAGTATCTCATGCCGCTTTAGTTCAATTTCCCTGAGTACCCCCTGTCTCCATCAACCATTTTGATTTTTATCATTATAGATTAATTTGGCCTCTTCTTCAACTGTATATAAATGAAATGTGCTTTTATGCATATCTTGTTTCACTCAGCTTGTCATTTTTGAAATTTATCCATGTTGTTGGGTGTACTAATACTAATATTTTATTGTGAATAACATTTTATTATGTAAGTATAACACAAATTGCTCATTCATTCTACTCTTGATGATCACTTCAGTTACTAACAATATTTTATTATCATGAACGGAGATGCTATGAACTTTCTTGTATACACTTTTTGTAGACATATGCCTTCATTTCTTTTGAATATATACCTAAAAATGAAATTGTTGAGTTCTAGTGTAGGTACATTTTTAACTTTACAAGAAGCTGCCAAATAGTTTTCCAAAGTAGTTATACCATTTTATAGTCTCAACAATAATATAAGAAATTTCCAGCACTCCACATACTGGACAACATTTGGTATGACCAGCCTTAATTTAGCCATGCTACTGGATATAAATGCTAGTATTTCATTGTGAAGATGTGCACCTAACTCAATTATTAACAATACTACAAAAACCTTAGAGAGTATGGTGGGAAATTTTCTGAGGTAAAGAGTAAAAAGAGAGATCTTGGAGAAGAAAAAAAAATAAGTAGCATATACATGAGACTATATTAGGAGAATGAAAGTAACCAAGACCTTTCATGTTAGGTAGTTAAGAAAAAGGGGTAAGAGTCATTAAAAGTGCAATTAGGAGCAGGTATGTGGTGCATACTTTGCACTCTTTACCCAGACTCGCTTATAAGATTTTGCCCTTTTTACCCAGAATCATTTATGAGATGAGATACTGAAGTCTGAAACCTCTTTTTAAAGTATAACTGGAAAAGGAGGCTTCCTTTGATCTTCTCATCGTAGTGTGGACAAAATGCCTACTATAAGGAGAACATATATTTTATTGTTACTACAGATCATCAAAACATTTTCGTGGGCACATACTGGTCATAGTTATGATGGATATTTAAATCTTGGCATTTAAAAAATTGCTCAGCACTGTGGTTGCATTTAATGATCTCAGATGCTAGATTCTGGATTTTAAAATTTGTCAACCAAGTTTATTAAAAATATTTTATTTTGGAATAATTTTAGATTTATAGAAAAGTTACAAAGATAATACAAGGATCCCATATACCCGTCACCCAGATTCTCCTGATGTTAACAAGTTAATAATCATGGTGTATTTGTTAAAACAGAAATTAACATTGATATGTTACTACCAACTAAACTTCAGACTTTATTTTGATTTCACCTGCTTCTCCACTAATATGCTTTGTCTTTTTCAGGAGTCAACCTAGGATACCACATTGAAGTTAGTTGTCATGTATCCTTGGATTTCCCAGGTCTGTGTCAATATCTTAGTCTTTTTTAGCTTTTTCTGGTCTTAATAGTTTTGAAGATCCTTGGTTACATATTTTGTATAACATGCCTCAATTTGGGTTATTTGATGCTTTTCAAATGATTAAACTGGAGTTACAGATTTGGGGAATAAAGACCACATGGGTGGAATATCCATCTCATCACATGATGTCAGAGATACATGATCCCTTCATGACTTATTACTAGTGATATTTGTATCTGTCAGATTTCTCTATTTTGAGGTTACTATTTTCCCCTTTTCACATTCCATTCTTTGAAAACGTGTCATTAAGTGCAGTCCATACTCAACACATGTCTGCCTGTGGTGAGGGTAAAGAAAGGATGGAGGTTAAAGGATGGAGGAAGGAGTATCTACATATATTACTTGGAATTTTTTGTAAGAAAGATATATATCTTCTCTCCATTTGTTTGTTTATTCAGTAATTTAATTATATCAGTATGAACTGCTGCTGCTGCTGCTGTTAAGTCGCTTCAGTCGTGTCTGACTCTGTGCGACCCCATAGACGGCAGCCCACAGGCTCCACCGTCCCTGGGATTCTCCAGGCAAGAACACTGGAGTGGGTTGCCATTTCCTTCTCCAGTGCATGAAAGTGAAAAGTGAAAGTGAAGTCACTCAGTCGTGTCCGACTCTTAGCGACCCCATGGACTGCAGCCCACCAGGCTCCTCCGTCCACAGGATTTTCCAGGAAAGAGTACTGGAGTGGGGTGCCATTGCCTTCTCCGATCAGTATGAACTAGTGGATATTTATTTTATACTTTGGGTTATATCTAATAATACATTACTTAATCTTCAAATTCTTCCACCTTTGACCACTGGAAGCTCTTTTAGGCTGGCTCCAGTGTTCTTTTGACACACATACCTTTGACAAACATACATTTGTTTACTTTTCTTGTTAGCACTTCTTCATTTTCTGGCACTATAAGATGTATGTTTGACACACATACCTTACACAAGTGCTTCATTTTCTGGCACTAGAAGATCCTATAAGCTCATCTTGCATTTTTTCCCTAAACTAGTTCTAGAATCAGCCATTTCTCTAAAGATCCCTAGTTCCTTTATTGAAAAAGTATATTTAGAGTGTCAGAATCTGAGTACTGGGTGTGCTTATTGCTACTGGGATGTCATTGCCTCTAGGCTTTCTCTGAGGACTGAGCTAAGGCATGTGCATATACACTAAAAATATATAAATATCTGTCTATCTATCTTTATCATGTCCATCTTTGCATGAATGCTCCCTTGGTATCTCTAATTTTTTTGAGAAAATCTCTAGTCTTTCCCATTCTATTGTTTTCCTCTATTTCATTGCATTGTTCATTACTAAGACTTTCTTGTCTCTCCTTGGTATTCTTGGAACTCTTCATTCATCAGGGTCTTTTCCAATGAGTCAGTTCTTCAAATCAGGGGGCCAAAGTACTGGAGCTTCAGCTTCAGCATCAGTCCTTCCAATGAATATTCAGGACTGATTTCCTTTAGGATGGACTGGTTTGATCTCCTTGCTGTCCAAGGGACTCTCAAGAGCCTTCTCCAACACCACAGTTCAAAAGCATCAATTCATCGCTCTCAATTTCCTTTATGGTCCAACTCTCACATCCATACATGACTACTGGAAAAACCATAGCTTTGACTATATGGACCTTTGTTGGTAAAGTGTTGCAGTCCTTTAATGGACCGGAATCTGGTGGTCCGGAGTCGACGATAAGAAAGTGAAAGAGAGAAAGAAGCTAATATTTCTTGGTTTATGCAGAGAACCAATAAAGCCCTAGAACAGGGCTTGCACCACTCACGAAGGCACAGGGCGCCCTCCCAGGAGGTCTTGAAAGCCCGGGCAGAAGACTGAGCTCAGTGGGTTTCTACACTCCAGAGAATTAGCCGGAGAGAGGGAGAGAGCGAGAGAAAGAAAGACGCGGGGACCCAAGCCTCTGATGGAGCAAGGGTGCTTTAATGATCTTTCTGTGAGTTTATATAGGCTGTTGGACAAGGAATTTCTTTCGACAATGATAAAGACCAGAAAACCAAACGTACAGCAACCGTTACCAAGGGAACAAAGGATTAACAATGATTATAAGGTCAGGAGACAATCCATATCTCAAGAAAGAGAATCTAGACTAAGCAGTTTTGTCCTAAGGAGAATGTTTACTGAAGGAGATTCATGCATGTGTTTCACCCTATGACCTCAGTCCTGGGAGTGGCGTGCCATTCCACTCGTTCCTGTTGCCAGGAACTGATAAGGAACAGAGGATTTATGAGAAACAGCACATAGGAACCCTGCTGTTAAACGTTCCCTGACAGTAAAGTAATAGGTTGGTCATACCTTTTCTTCCAAGGAGCAAGCATCTTTTAATTTCATGGCTACAGTCACCATCTGCAGTGATTTTTGAGCCCAAGAAAATAAAGTCTCTGTTTCCATTGTTTCCCCATCTATTTGTCATGAAATGATAGGACCAGATGCCATGTTCTTCATTTTTTGAATGCTGAGTTTTAAACAGGCTTTTTCACTCTCCTCTCTCACTTTAATCAAGAGGCTTTTTAGTTCCTCTTCACTTTCTGCCATAAGGGTGGTGTCATCTGCATATATGAGGTTATTGATATTTCTCCTGGCAACCTTGATTCTAGCTTGTGCTTCATCCAGCCTGGCATTTCATAAGATGTACTCTGCATATAAATGAAATAAGCAAGATGACAATACAGAGCCTTGACATACACCTTTTCCAATTTGGAATCGCTCTGTTGTTCCATGTCTGGTTCTGTTGCTTCTTGACCTGCATACAGAATTTTCAAGAGGCAAGTTAGGTGATCTGGTGTTCCCAACTCTTCAAGAATTTTCTAAAGTTTGTTGTGATCCACACAATCAAACGCTTTGGTATAGTCAACAAAGCAGAAGTAGATGTTTTTTTCTGGAATTCTCTTTTACTATGATCCAGCACATGTTGGCAATTTGATCTTTGGTTCCTCTGCCTTTTCTAAATTCAGCTTGAACATCTAGAAGACATATGCCTTATATGGTAGCATATAAATTTCAGGGATTCAGATGTGTAGATCTCTGGGTGGTTTTGTTCAGTCCCATTGTACTCTTCTTCATTTCCTTCATTCTTATGGTTTCGATGAATACCTAAATGCTAATGATGCTAAGAACTAACTCATTGGAAAAGACCCTGCTGCGGAGAAAGATTGAAAGCTGGAGGAGAAGGGGACGACAGAGGACGAGATGGTTGGATGGCATCACCAAATAAATGGACATGAGTTTGAGCAAACTATGAGAGGTGGTAAAGGACAGGAAAGCCTGGCTTGCTGCAGTCCATGGGATCACAAAGAGTCACATATGACTGAGCAATTGAAAAATAACAACAACAATGATTTCCACATCTTCATCTCCTACCTAGCTTTCTCTCTTATATTCAACATCTATGTATCTAACTGCTTGCTAGATATTTTCATCTGGATCTATTTCAAATTCAATTATAAGAAATAAACCTTATCATTTTCACTATTTCCTCCTCCTGTGTTCTCAATATCAGTTGATAGTCTCCAAAACTGAAACATGGGGGCATTCTTAAATCTCATCCCTCTCTCGGTTCCTATATTAAATCCGTTACCATGTCCTGCTCACTTAACTTCCATAGACTTGTCTGAAATTGTCTGAACTCTAATCCTTATTTCAGCTATCAGTTTGCTCATTTGCAAAATGGGACAATAGTGTATAATTCTTGTAACCATTTTTATGCCAACTTTACAGATAAGAAATTGAAGCATAGTGGTATCAGGTTCTTGTGCAAAGTTACATAGAAGTGAGTTGGGATTTAAACACAGCATCGAGCTGCTTCTGCAGCTCTATTTAAATTCCTCATATCTTTTTTTAATTTTGTCTCTTCAAGTGCATTCTTCACATAGTTACATGATTTTTCTAATATGCAAAATGACTCTTCCATGAGGTATCTCTGCAATCTGGGACCTGTCTTACATTATTCTGTTGAGCCTTAACTCCACACTCTAGCAATTCTGAACTCCTTGTGTTTTTTGGTGTACATCTGTTGTTTCTCAATTTTATGCTTTTTCTTTGCATGTCTGTATAACTTTTTATTTCTCCATCAACTTTGAATGAGATCTTTGCCGGATATAGTAATCTTGGTTGTAGATTTTTCTCTTTCAATACTTTAAATATATCCCGCCATTCCCTTCTGGCCTGCAGAATTTTTGCTGAAAGACCCACTGTTAATAATATGGGTTTTTCCCTTGTATGTTACTTGTTGCTTTTCCCTTGCTGCTTTTAATATTTTTTCTTTGTGCTTAATCTCTGTTAACTTCATTAATATGTGTCTTGATGTGTTCTCCTTGGGTTTATCCAGTAAGGGACTCTCTGTGCTTCTTGAACTTGATTGACTATTTCCTTTCCCATGTTGGGGAAGTTTTCAACTACAATTTCTTCAAACATTTCTCAGTGCCTTTGTTTTTTTCTTCTTCATCTGGGACTCCCATAACTTGGATGTTGGTGTGTTTAATATTGTCCCAAAGGTCTCTGAGGCTATCCACGACTCTTCTTTCTTTTCTCTTTATTCTCCTCTTCTTCACCATTCTATCTTCCAGTGCACTTATCCGTTTCTCTGCCTCAGTTATTCTGCTATTGTTTCCTTCTAGAGTATTTTTAATTTCAGTAATTGTTTGCCTCTGAATGCTTATTCTTTAACTCGTATAGGTCTTTGTTAATTGCTTCTTGCATTTTCTCCATTTTGTTTTCAAGGTTCTTGATCATTTTTACTATCACTATTCTAATTCTTTTTCAGGTAGTTTGCCTAATTTGCTCCACTTGAGGTCTCCATGTCCAAGGCTTTAGGGTTTTATTCCTTTCTCCTTTTGGTTTTTGCCCTTGAGGGAAAGGTTTGCTAAGTGGTTTGTGTTGATTTCTTGTTAGGCATGATGTGCCTGTGTTCTAACACAGGGAGGAGATCAAGCATATCAAGCAGGTAATTGCAGAAATAATGGGATATGTACACATACGTCCACACACATACAGTTATAACCAAAGTATTCTAAAGAAAAGAGTATAGAAGATTGACTTGGGGAACAAGGGAAATCAAAATTTATATTGACCAATTAAAAACAGAGCTAGCTAATGCTGAGTCTGGAATGCTGAGCATGAGCAGAGTGCCAACTGGTGGATATAGCAAAGAGGGCACATCAATTTAACTCACTTGGTGACAAAGGGAAGAGCGCAGGAAAAAAGGGAGAAGGAAAACGAGAGGAAAAGAAGAGGAGGAGGCAGGGAAAAGTGAGAAGGAGGTGGTGGGGAAGACGGTTAGAAAAGGAGAGAGAAAAGAAATAATAGAAAACAAAGATAAATAGATGTATGCGAAATTTTTTTCTATATATTCAGAAATAGCTACAGACCACAAAGAACTATAGGATAAGCAGTTGAATATATAAAAAAAAAATAAAAAAACTCATTTAAAAAAGGGGTGAAAAATATTTTAAAAATCTTAAAATGAAAAAAAAATTTTAACAAGAAAAGCAAAGAGGAAAACTCCACAGCATCACAAAAGGCTTAAGTTCAGGTGGGAATGTGTAGGGGAGAGAAACAGTGTGACTTATAAAGAAAAAAAGAAAAAGCATAGTTCTCAAGGTTATGGTTCTTCTTGATTGTGGGGTCTGCCCCCTTGGATGGTGTTGGGTTAGTGTCCCGTGAGGTTTTCCTGGTTGGGGGAGCTTGTGCCTGTGTTCTGGTTGATGGAGCTGGTTCTTCTCTCTCTGAAGAGCAGCGCAGTGTCCAGTAGTAGGTTTGGGGCTATCAAAGGGTTCAGTATGTCTTTGGGCAGTCCTTCTGGCTTTGGCAGTGTTAGACACGTCTGTCTCCACAGCTGCTTCAAAGTGGCTCTCTTGGCTTGTCTTACTGCCGCCAGCCCCCTACTGGTCCCTGGCATCATTGCGGATGCTTCTGTTCCCTTGTCCTACCCTGCCCTGGTGGCTGAAGCTTGCTGGATAGGGGCGTGTGCGGAGATTTTCTCAGCTCCCTGGCCAAGCCCTCTGCATTTTGGTGTCTTGTGTGGGGCTTCCCTCCGCCGCTGAGCCCTCCCTCTGCGTTGTGGGGTTTGCGTGCTCTTCTTTCAGCTCCCCGGGCCTGCCCTCTGCGCTGCAGAGCCGGTCTGCACTGGTTTTGGGTCCCTGGACCCTCTCTCTCCGTCTCAGGGCTTGTGTGTTCTCCATTTCGCTCCCCAGGCCCACCCTCTGTGCAGCGAGAGTTTGGGGCTCCAAAAACTCTCTCCTTTTTTTTTTTTTTTGGAAGCGTAGAGTCCTAACCCCTGGACCACCAGGAATTCTTCAGGGTTAGTTTTTAAAAGAAAAAAAAAATTTAAACTCTTTAAAAGTTTTGTATGAGATAATAGTTTTTCTATGCTCTTGGCAAATACAACCTTTGGTAAAAAGATTGTATGTATAAGAAATATCAAAAGCAAATATTTTATTGTCTTTTCAAATTGTTTTGTTTCTTATTATGTATTCAAAGCTTAACTGAAAGACGAGTAACGAGTGCACCGCCCGAGGTTTGTCCGTCTCCCCTCTGGGCACCCTGGCCTGCCCTTGGCGCCACAAGGCTTGTGTGCGCTGGCGAGGTTTGTAGCCGCGCCACACTTGGCTACCCCGGCTGGCCCGCTGTGCTGCGGGGTTTCTTTGGGCTCCTTTCAGTTCCCTGAGCCCACCGTCTGGTTGGGGCCACAGTCCCCGAATTTTTCAAGGGCCGAGAAGTCAGGGGCTGAGAAGTGCAAGTTTTTCTGTTTTCTGCCGTCTAAGTCCCTGCTCCGCATGAACTGAACTGAAGTCCCTGCTCTGCCCGGGTTTTCTGAGACTCCACAGCTTGGACCTACCTGCGAGAGAGCTTCCCAGTGCAGGGACACTTCTCCAGCTCCAGGACTCCCTCCCTTCCTCAGGCACAAGCTCCTGTCCAGAAGTTCTCTGTCTTTTCCTTTTTTATGTCTCCATCCTGTCTCCTACCTCGTTTCAGGGAGCTTAGCCCGGTGCCCTGGAGGCCTGAGGTGTTCAGCTGTCGTCTAGAGGTTGCTTTGTAGGAGTTGTTACCTATCTTGATGAGTTTTTGATGTATTTGTGGGAAGGTTGGTGATCTCCCTGTCTTACTCCTCTGCCATCCTCTTCCTGACCTCTTCAAAATTCTATTTATTTTTAAAACTCAGCTTAGACATCTTGACCTCCCAAGAAGACATTTTAAAACTTATCTAAGTTTGTATTTGTTGTCTTTCTGTATCCCATGTATATCTCCATTATTAAACTTTTTAAAATCTATTTTTAAAATCTATATCAGTTTGTGTTTGTTTCTCCAAAGTATTTCTTTTTTAACTCTATTACTGGATCTTTGAGGAAAATGACTGTTTTATGCTCCTTTCCTTCACAACACCTATTACAGTACCTGACACAAAATATTACTGAATAAATGCTTGTTGTTTGAAGGAATGAATTAATGTATATTTGTTGGTTTTATTGTTTTTCTCAGTGAAATCAGAAACACTTTTTGTGTTTTTGGTGTGAAGCCATTATTGCTAAGTCTTTAGATAATAATCATAGTAGAGGCAACTATCATACTGAAGAAAAGAAAACTGATTCCATCTGTGATATGGTTCCTTGTTTTAATAAGAAATTGCTTTACACAGAATAGCAAAAATAAGTCATTATATGGTGATTAATAGAAAGAAGAATTCTTATATTACCTCTAAGAAAAGGTTTTCTATTTTTTCCTATTCAATATAAATAAGTGAAGGGATAATGAAGATAAAGAATATTTATTTATGCAATTTAAACTCATAAATAATGATAGGCATGAAATCTTTCTTTGTTTGTATTTGTATTCATTCAAATATGAAAGTACCAATAACATTTCAAATTGTCAGTTTACTCAACAGAAATATGTCTATTTTTTTAATCTTAGGAACCAGGTATCAGTAACTTGGGGGAAAATATTCTTTTTCTTTGTGAAAAGAATGTATGTCTTTGCTTTAAAACACTGGGATTTGCCACAAGTTGGTAGAGTATCAATTTGGTATTGATTGCTGAATTTCAACAAATTTGAGTGACAGTCAAGTTTTGGCAATGCTCATGTTTATTTAATTCCCAAGTATATGAAAAAGATTATAAATTATTTTATGTATTGATAGTATTTTTGGTGATTAATATCTGTCTTTAAAAAATCTGGTCAGACTGCCCAGAAATTATATTATACACTTGAATAATAATAATAAGGAATTGATTTTCTTACTGATGGAAAACTACCAACAAAAGGCAAACAGCAAAAAGCAAAAGTGTTCATTTTATAAATATGACATCAAATAAACCAGGGAACAACTGAGAAAGGAATTCTGCTAAAGTAATTAGAAATCAAGAACACTGAGAATCCATGACTTCATCGGTCTGGGGACAATTAATTTTATTACAGTTTGTTAAATAACCTCCTGAAAATACAAGCGTCATTTAAACTAAGAGACACATAGGAGCAATGAGAAGAGCAATAGGAAGCAAATTGAGCATTTCTCTTGGTGACTTCTATGCTACTTTGATTTCAAAATACATTAGTTATCTTTTAAAAATATTAGAAGTATTTAATTGTGATGTTAAAATGAGGCATTTGCATTAACACTGTAATCAAGATATTCGAAGTAATTTTTGAGGTACTTCAAAAGTACAAAGTTGAAAATGGAGGCCATTGCCTTATAAAAATGGAGAAAAATACGGGAAATTTTGGCGATGACTTAATTTTGAAACCATTTTTCATCTGTTTTCTCATACACAATTAGTAATTACTCTCAGTTGTGCTATCTCTAAACAAAGACCTCATTCATCAAAATTTTCATTCTTCATCTTGTGTTCAGTTGGCAAACTTGCATGCTTCAGTATCGTTCCAATGTGTTCATTTCAAATATTGCATCCTCAGTTCTGTTGACCAGTTTGTTCTAGTGTTGTATTTATCATTGACCACATGATAGCCCCCCTGAATATTCTATAGCTATCTCTCTATCCTTTTCTAATCTCCCCTCTGGCTCTATATCTCTTGGACCTGGTTGACAATGCTTTTAAAGTGTGTATTTGGTCTGGTCCATTAACTGACAAGAAATTGCTGAAAGCCAGTCTTCTCAGTTTGTATGGATGAACATTCTCTTTCAATTGTTGGAAACAAAGGTAGTAAATTGAAAATCTTTCTCTGATAGAGAAAGAAAATGTATTAGATTGAATTTAAGAGCACAATATATTTTGTATGAATCAAGGTGGGATGATTTTTCTTGATCAATCCATTTTAGACTCTTCTTCATTGAATCAACCAAGTGACGGTCTTAGGACATCAAATAAAGGATTTGGGGATTAAGTACAAGACACGCCACTAACCCAAACACAGAGGTAGTGCTTATTGGATATTTTGGGAGTTCAAATAAAACCTGTTTCTATAGAGAATATCTCTCCTACTATCGATTTAATTACTGATATGCTTTGAAAATTGGCCATTTTAGAAAATCATAAGTAGAAATAGGGAAGTGACATATTTATCTTACTGACTTGGATTATATTCTAGGACAGCATCATAAGCACATAATATGTAGCAAATATGCCTCAAGTTTGAATGATACAGAAAATGGCTCTGTGTATGTGTGTGTATGTGGAGAGCAAGAATCATGAAAAGGCCATATACCTTAGTTTTAATGGTATGGACAGATTTCTTGAACAAGTGAAGCAGTCTGCCTGCTGCTTTATGTTCTTGGGAATAATCAACTGTATGGAAGAATTGTATGTATATAGGTAGATTTTCTTGACCCATAAAACACTCTCTTTATGTCACTTGCCAGGTCAACAAGTTAATTTTTCACTGCCTACAAGAGAAAGTCCATAGTAAAGGCCTTGTCTAATCTGGTCTTTATTTTCTTATTCAACTTCTCATGATTCCTTAGTATTTATTCTCTGATCCAGTTTGAATGCCATACACAGTATTTCCAAACACAACATTCTCTCTCTTCTCCATGTCCAATTCATTCATTTTCATCTATTCAAATTTTGCCCATTCTTCAAAGATCAATTCAAGTCCCATTCCCTTCAAAAGAAAATAGAGTTCACATTTCTTTTTCTTTTAAAATATTATAACTGATTTTCCATGTCACATCTAATCTGGTTCTATTTTGTATGGCCATTTGTTATTGATGTTATATAATTTTTCCTTAGGTTTATTAGTGTAAATTTTCCAAAACTGGGGATGATATCTCTATAAACTCTACTGTGCTTGGTTTCATACTAAATTTTAGTTACTCAAATATGTGTTGAGATGAATGAATATGGATGAATTTACTTAGCCAATTGTTGTTGTTCAGTTGCTAAGTTGTGTCTGATTCTTTGTGACTCCATGGACTACAGCATGCCATGCTTCCCTGTCCCTCACTATCTTCTGGAGTTTGCTCAGATTTACGCCCATTGAGTTGGTGATGCTATACAACCATCTCATCCTCTATCTCCCCCTTCTCCTCCAAGGTGGTTATGTGTAATTGGTATTCTTACTATCTGAGAATACAACTCAAATGATATTCTTTACAAATAATGAACCAGACTTTTTCTTTTCCTTCTCAAGGGATAGTCATTGTTAGGTACAGTCTTCTACAACAGAAATATGGAATGAGATTTTGCCATGCTAAGAGCTCTGAAAGTGAAAGTCACTCAGTCGTGTCCGACTCTTTGTGATCTCATGGACTATACGGTCCATGGGATTCTCCAGGTCAGAATACCGAAGTGGGTAGCCATTCCCTTCTCCAGGGTATCTTCCCAATCCAGGGATCAAAATCAGATCTCCCGCATTGCAGGCGGATTCTTTACCAGCTGAGTCAGAGGGGAAGCCAGCTGAGAGCTCTAATAGCTCTACCTGGGATTAACTGTGTACCATTGGGCCATGGACAGGTCCCTCAGTCTTTGGATGTCTCTGTTTCTCTGTTAACAAAATGCAATGAAGGACCTTCTTTCCCTTTCTTGACAACAGAAGCTATAGGGAATAAAGAACCTTACCCTTGTCTTTCTTGTTCTTTTCAAACAAAGAATAGTCATCAACATTTCAGGGTCAGTTTTGTTTGTTTATATTTTTGTTTTCTTTGGCCATCCTGTGTGGCTTGTGGGATCTTAGTTCCCCCAGAGATCGAACTTGTGGGCCCTGTAATGGAAGCGTGGAGTCCTAACCACTGGACCACCAGGAATTCCTCAGGGTTAGTTTTTAAAAGTAAAAATATTTTAAACTCTTTAAAAGTTTTGTGTGGGATAATATTGTTTTGCTATACTCTTGGCAAATACAACCCTTGGTAAAAAGATTATATGTATAAGAAATATCAAAAGCAAATATTTTATTGTCTTTTCAAATTATTTTGTTTCTTATTATGTATTCAAAGCTTAATTGACAGATGAGGAATAAGTTAAGACATAAAACAGATTTAAAGTACAGAATAATGCACTATACACAAGTTATACTTTAGGTAGTATCCTGTATACAAACTTATTATAACAGAAAATAACTTTAAAATGTATAATTTCCATTTTACATTTTCAAGCTCTTATTGTCTATTTACTCAGACTCTGTAATTAAGATAAAAGACTTGAGAACTTTGGAATGGCTGAACAACCAAAGTCACAGTTTCCAAACTGTACACTGAGAGGGCCTGGGATAATGTAATGAATACATAGGAGTGCAGAAGGATAAATTAAAATTTTGAGGGAAACACAATAAAATTTGACATCTGCTGAAAATTTAGAAAATATTAGCTTGAGGTAATTTCTAGTTTAACAGCGAATTGTGCTACATTGTTTTGATCAATTCATACATTTGCAAGCTAGGTTTATTGAAGTGGCTGCCACAGGAAAAAGTGTGGAGCAGGAAATTAAGTGGCAATGTTCAACCTCATCTCAAGTTTTGAGAAACTGTGCAAGGCCCAGCTACAAAATAACTAACTAAATAACTACACTTGTTTAAGAATGAAATAAAAATTTCCACTTTATATATTTATATATATATATATTTATACACTGTATTTTATAATATTAATTTTTATTGAAGTATCAGTTCAGTTCAGTTCAGTATTTCTGTCATGTCCAACTCTTTGTGACCCCATGGACTGCAGCACGCCAGGCTTCCGTGTCCTTCACCAACACCCGGAGCTTGCTCAAACTCCTGTCCATCTAGTAGGTGATGCTATCCAAACATCTCATCCTCTGTCATCCCCTTCTCCTCTTGTCTTCAATCTTTCCCAGCATCAGGGTCTTTTCCAATGAGTCTGTTCTTCACATCAGGTGGCCTAAGTGTTGAAGCTTCAGCTTCAGCCTCAGTCCTTCCAATGAATATTCAGAAATGATGTCCTTTAGGATTGACTGGTTTGATCTCCTTGCAGTCCAAGGGACTCTCAAGAGTCTTCTCCAACACCACAGTTCAAAAGCATCAATTCTTCAGCCTCAGCCTTCTTCATGTTCAAGCTCTCACATCCATACATGACTACTGGAAAAACCATAGCTTTGACTGGATAGACCTTTGTTGGCAAAGTAATATCTCTGCTTTTTAATATGCTAAGTTTGTCATAGCTTTTCTTCCAAGGAGCAAATGTCTTTGAATTTCATGGCTGCAGTCACCATCTCCAGTGATTTTGGGGCCTAAAACAATAAAGTCTCTCACTGTTTCCATTGTTTCCCCATCAATTTGCCATGAAGTGATGGGACCAGATGCCATGATCTTAGGTTTATGGATGTTGAGTTTTAAGCCAGGCTTTTGCTCTCCTCTTTCACTGTCATCAAGAGGCTCTTTAGTTCTTCTTTGCTTTCTGCCATAAGGGTGGTGTCATCTGCATATCTGAAATTATTGGTATTTCTCCCAGCAATCTTGATTCCAGTTTGTGCTTCATCCAGCCCAGCGTTTCTCATGATGTACACTGCATATAAGTTAAATAAGCAGGGTGATAATATACAGCCTTGACGTACTCCTTTCCAGTTTGGAATCAGTCTGTCGTTCCATGTCTTGTTCTAACTGTTGCTTCCTGACCTGCAGACAGGTTTCACAGGAGACAGGTAAGGTGGTCTGGTATTCTCATCTCTTGAAGAATTTTCCACAGTTTGTTGTGATCCACACAGTCAAGGGCTTTGGCATAGTCAATAAAGCAGAAGTAGACATTTTTCAGGAACTCTCTTGCTTTTTCTATGATCCAATGGATGTTGGCAATTGGATCTCTGGTTCCTCTGCCTTTTCCAAATCCAGCTTGAACATCTGGAGGTTTATGCTTCACATACTGTTAAAGCCTGGCTTAGAGAATTTTGAGCATTACTTTGCTAGCATGTGAGATGAGTACAATTGTGTAGTAGTTTGGCCATTCCTTGGTATTGCCTTTCTTTGGGATTGGAATGAAACTGGCCTTTTCCAGTCCTGTGGTCACTGCTGAGTTTTCCAAATTTGCTGGCATATTGAGTGCAGCACTTTCACAGCATCGTCTTTTTGGATCTGAAATAGCTCAGCTGGAATCCCATCACCTCCACTAGCTTTGTTCATAGTGATGCTTCCTAAGGCCCATTTTACTTCACATTCCAGGATGTCTGGCTCTAGGTGAGTGATCACACCATTGTGATTATCTGGGTCATGAAGATCTTTTTTGTATAGCTCTTCTGTGTCTTCTTGCCACCACTTCTTAATATCTTCTGCTTCTGTTAGGTCCCTACTATTTCTGTCCTTTATTGTGCCCATCTTTGCATAACATGTTCCCTTGGTGTCTCTAATTTTCTTGAAGAGATCTCTAGTCTTTCCTGTTCTACTGTTTTCCTCTATTTCTTTGCATTGATCACTGAGGAAGGCTTTCTTATCTCTCCTTGCTCTTCTTTGGAACTCTGCATTGAGATGGGTATATCATTTCTTTTCTCCTTTGCCTTTAGCGTCTCCTTTCACTATTGAGGTATAGTTGCTTTGCAATGCTGGGTTAGTTTCTAGTATACAGAAAAATGGATCAGCTGTAATTCTTCCCATTAGTTCACCACAGAGCACTGAGCAGAGTTTCCTGAGCTATACAGTAGGTTCTCACTAGTTATCTGTTTTATAAATAGTATCAGTAGTACACATATATATATATATGTCAATCCCAGTCTCCTAATTCATCTAACCCCTCTTTCCCCCCTTGATATCCATACACTTGTTCTCTACATCCATGTCTCTATTTCTGTCCTGTAAATAAGATCATCTATATCATTAAAGTTTTTTTTTTATTTTTTAAACATTCTATTATTGGAGTATAATTGCTTTACAAAGTTGTGTTCGTTTCTGCTGTAGAACAAAGTGAATCAGCTCTCCCCTCCCTCCTGAGCCTCCCCGCCACTCAGCCCCTGTCCCACCCTTCCAGGGCATCACAGAGCACAGAGCTGAGCTTCTCTCTATTATGCATATGGTTTTGTATATGTTCCAGTGCTACTCTCTCAGTTCTTCCTACCCTCTCCTGCTCCTGCTGTGTCCACATGTCCATTCTGTCTGCCTCTGGATTCTGGTCCTGCAAATAGATTCATCTGTGCCCTGTTTCTAGATATTTGTTAATATATGATATTTGTTTTTCTCTTTCTGACTTACTCCCCTCTGTACGACATTCTCTGTATCTATCCATGTCTCTGCGAATGGCACTATTTCATTACATTCAATGACTGTGTAATATTACTGTGTAATATAATATAATGTATAATGTATAATGACATTGTATATAGGTACCACATCTTATTCATCTGTTAATGTACAGTTAGGTTGCTTCCATGTCCTGCCTATTGTGAAGAGTGCTGCAATGGACATTGGGGTACATGTGTCTTTTTTAATTATGATTTCCTCTGGGTATATGCCTGGTAGTATGACAATTCTATTTTTAGATTTTAAAGGAAGCTCCATTTTGTTCTCCAAAGTGGATGTATCAATTTACATTCCCACCAACAGAGAAAATTTTACAATTTGTATGGAAATACAAAAGACCCTAAATAGCCAAAGCAATCCTGAGAAAGAAAAATGGAGCTAGAGGACTCATGCTCTCTGTCTTCAGGCCATACTACACAGCTATAGTAATCAAGATAGTATATTTGCTATCTTGCATAGCAAAGATGGCAAAAATATAAAAAGTACATATTTTAAATGCTACTAAGTTGCTAGGACATAAATCCTAATAAAATCGTTTCAGTACAACTGCCTTATACACTGAATTGTTAAGTATTTCTTTTGGTTTAGGGTATATTAAAAATTATTTGAAAACCTAAAAACCAAGAAAATTTGAATCTTCTCTGAGAAAGAAGTGGAAAGACCTTATGGAACTGGGCAAAGATAGACTCAGCTTATGTCTACATAACCTGCAGGGAGACACAGAATCACTTGTATGGTCTTGGTGCACAGGCTTTGGAATGACTATTAATGCAATCACATGCTACTTATCTGGAAACAAGGATAACTCTACTTACGTGACCATAATAAGTCCCTGTATGAATTCGAGAAAAGAACACTTTAATTGTAGTTCACAGTGGTGGTATAAATGCTTGTCCATTTTAGTATGCCAATAGAGGAATTAACACTTATAGTGCTTATTAAAAGGAGAACTGTTAGAAATGAGTAAACATATGTTTTACTTTAAAATTTTGTGTCTTTTGGTGGATAAAAAATTTAGAATTATTTTAACTAATATTTTTAGACTTGAACTGATCTATTAATTATTGAGATCAGTTATTTCAATATCACCCTGAAATGCTTTCCAAAGATTATCATGCAAATGAGTATAAATTGACTTTTTTCTTAATTTTAAACAAATATTTTTCTATTAATTACTTTAAGGAATCTAAGTACACTGCCATTTAATCAACATTAGTAACACTTTACTAATGTTTATTTTATATCTAGTGACAACGGCATAATATTTCATTCTGAATGCTAAAACTTTTAAGGATTCTAGTATTTATATTAAAATTGGATTAAAAATAGATTATTAATTTCAGATAATGATTACATGGCAGGGTGCATCAGTTCAGTTCAGTTCAGTTACTCGGTCACGTCTGACTGTTTGTGACCCCATGGACTCAGTGAATATGCATGACAAATTGAATATATTTAAGTAAATGTCTACTAACATTAACAAGGTTATATAAAGACACACATTGATAATTCATACTAATTCTTGTTAGCTGTCAAGCTTAATAAGTTGCAGACAGGAAAATATGATTCCTTTCTATAATATAATAAAGCAGACAGAAGAATTAGGTTATGAAAAGACAGAGAGATGGTGAACATCTAACCAAATACAATTGAGTTGAAATTTTTCCTTTTTTATCCATTTAATTCTGTGGACCATGTTCATAGCAGCTTCATTTAAGAAGCTCTCAGGCAATTAAAGAAGGGATTTGAGGAGAAATTGCATTCTCAGAAAGGATGTGTTAGGGAGGAAAAAAAGGAACTGACCCTATAATACGTGAGGTGAAATTTTTCTAGGCACAAGACATACCTGGAAATAAAATTAATGACTCCACAAATAGAAAACAAGGTTATTAAATCTTGGGGACTGATGATACTCTGACGATTTTACTCAACCCTTTTAATTTATAGATGTGGGGTCTGTGACCCAGAGAGGTTAAGCAACTTGCTTTTGGGTCACATGGCCAGTCATTAGCCGAGTGGTTACTGTTAAGTAAAGCTTCTGCACAGATCAGTGCTTTTTCATGACATTGTGTTCCAAGGAATAATTCCAATGTATAATATGTACTTGTAATGCAATAGACCACTAACATTGTGATTTTAATTCATCAGATTTTCTTTGTATTTTTCAAACATTTGAGGTCAATTACAAAATGAAGGCACGAAACAGGTTTCAATAGAAATATATGGGCTTAGGAGTAGGACTGGAATTCTGACTAATACTTATCAGCTCCATGATCTTGAGGAAAGTATTTAAAACCTCTGTGCAAAATTTTCATATTTGTAAAACTGGGTAAATACATCCAACGGTGTCATTGTAAAGATTAAATGAAGCAAAAAGTAAAAACACCCTAGTGCATAGTAGATTCTCAACAAATGTTAATTCATCTTTACTTAGATTTGGAAGGCAAGCCTTTGGAAATAATTTGAAAGGCAAAAGGTTTGGGTACAATGTGGGAAGAAATATTTAGGGAAATGATTAAAGGCTATAAGCGGACTGCAGTTGAATCACTTAGTACAAAGTATTGCTCTTATTAGATATATAAGGACAAAACTGTGATTTATAAAAATATGTAAAAACAAAAAAAAACAAAAAAAAAAATATGTAAAAACACAATAATCTTCCAATATAATCTGTACTTAGTACATGAAAAAGAATCTCAAATAAAGGGTGTAGAGAGCTAATACTTCTGAAGACAAAAAGGCTGGAAATTGTAGGAGTCATTGACTTACAGAGTCTCTCCTCAGAGGAGGATAGATTTTTGCAGTGCATAATTGAGAGTGCAAAGCCATTTACAGTCACTTGAGGAAGAGAGAGTTACCTGTCTGAGGCACCAAAAGACAATGATTACTTTTCCTTTTTCTTGCTTTCTTGGATATGGCAGCATAAAGAAAAGATGCAATTGTCCCACTTACAAGGGTCTTTTGGGTACAAATCTACCAAGTGTTGCATTGGCTTTATTTCTTCCCCTCCAACATCCTTCTTACTTTGAGCAAGAAGTACTTCTTGAAGGTGTTATGATAAAATTTAATCATAGAATGATTGTTTGCACTGTCTTCCAGGTATCCCTTTACATGTGAACAAAGCAGATAGTTGATCTCATTTTGATACTTAATGTTGTTGTTATTTAGTAGCTCAGTCCTGTCGGATACTTTGTGACCCCATGGACTGTAGCCTGCCAAGCTCCTCTGTCTATGAGATTTCCCAGGCAAGAATACTGGAGTGGGTTGCCATTTTTTTCTCCAGGGGATCGTCCTGACCCAGGGATCAAATCCTCGTCTTCTGCGTCTCCTGAACTGGCAGGTGGATTCTTTAACACTGAGCCACCAGGGAAGTCCTTAGTTATAAACTTATGCATGAATATGAAGCATGATATCTTTGCTCTTATTTGTTCAGTCTTTCACTGAGAAAGTATGTTTTCCCTCTTATAAAAAATGATTATGAGAAAGTGGGAGAGGTAGACAGATCTCATTTAGGAAATGCGTACATACGGTTAACCTGCAAATATGGAATATGTGTGTGTGTGTATGTGTGGTAATTTTTCTGAGTCAGGGATACAGAAAAACTTGTCCTACTTAAGAATTCACCTGCTGCTATATTTCTTTGAAGAACTTGCTTTACTATTACATGCACAGTTCCTGTAAATTGCCAAATTTATGTAAAGATTGACTAGAAGGAGTGATTTCCTCAGTCTTCTGATATCAAGCAAGAACTCTGTTTCACAGAACACATATGTAGTTAGATGTTGCAGGTTTTCTTGCTGAAGACTTGGATGGACGAAAAGAAATTAGGAAAGAGTTTGAAGTTCTGAATTGCAAAGAATTTGGAGACTGAGGACTGAGGTAAGTTGTTTTTTTTTTTTGTTTGTTTGTCTTTTGTTTTTAACTCGACAGAGGTAATTTTTCTTTACTTTTCTGGACAGAATGAAAATCAAATCAAATGATGCAATGTAAGTGAAAGGACTTTATAAACAGCAATGTTGTACATGAAGGTAAGACATGCACAACAATTTATTTTTATATTTAAAGGGGAATTAGTCACCATTTTAATTAAGATGAGGAATCTACTCTCTAAAGGAATCCTTCCCAATGCTTGATCATTCTGAGTTGAGTCCTCAACTGCCCTCACTGACTTCACAAACAAACCAAGTACATTCCTGCATTTTCTTTTTCCAGTAGGATACTATACTTTGAGGAATTTATCAAAACACAATATATTTAGCAGGACTGAATTTGTGGGAATGAGTCTGTGCAAGTTTTCCCCCTAAAATCAGAGCACAAATCTTTCATTTTTCAGTGGACTACTCTTTCCTAAAATATATGGATTCCTTTTAATAGTTCTAAGGCTTTAAATTTTTGTTTTATGGAGAAGAGGTTATGCTATCTTTTAAAGATGTTAATTCAAGTATAGCACATTGCATTGTTCATACGGAGAAGTTTTGAACCCTCCGCCTGAGCAGAAATATGAAGGAAACCCTTGAAAGTAAAATAGATTGATATACTGTTTATATCTAGGCCTCCATTTATTTATAGTTTAAAAATCAGTGGGGAAATTGTGATCATCAATTCATACAGAAAACTGTAAGATCCACTTTTTCTGGCTAGATACTATGAAGAGTCTGATTCAAATGGTTCACACAAAGCAAAAATGTCCCATAGGTGCAGAATTCTTTCTGGCAACAAACCTTCAGTGTAAACAAGACCCTTGGGCTGCCTGTAAATTTTGGAAATGAATGATACTTATTGCCTTGACCTCAGGCATTTGACTTTTAGACAAGAGTATGAATGATTAGTAAAAGTTTTGATTTTAAGTTCAATGTAAAGGTTATTTGCCATTACCAAAAAAGAACATTTGTGTGAGTGTGTGAGCTACAGTAGTTATTAAAAGAATATAAAAGGCATATGCTGTTTAGTATCCAGAATAGAAGATCTAAAATTATATGACTGTAAAGAACTTGACAGTTATATCATTATTACTGAAAAAGAGAACTAAAAATTACAGCATTATGCTATGATTGATACTGCACAACGAGAATATTAAACCGCTTTCCCAATGTTGTAATAATGTAGTTTACTCCCCCAAAATAAGGAAAAAAGGCCAGTGAAAGTTTTCAGCAGAACTGATGAATAAACTTTATGATAAAAATTTAATGTGTATCTAATTTCCAGTGGAAACAAATGCATGCAGAATTAAGTGAAGTAGTAGGAAAATCAACAGTAGATACACCATAAAATCAAAATCTTAGTAATTACAAATAATAACTATTATTATCACTTTTAAAAAGAGGCCTGATTTCCTCTGCTAAGAGGAGAAACTATGCAGTTAGCAATTAGCAAACTGAGAAAGAATATATATATATATATACATATGCACATATAGGAGGACGACAGAGGATGCGATGGTGGGATGGCATCACCGACTCAATGGTCATGAGTTTGAGTAAGCTCCACGAGTTGGTGATGGACAAGGAAGCCTGGCATGCTGCAGTTCGTGGGACTGCAAAGAGTTGGACACTACTGAGCACCCTTATGGCAGAAAGTGAAGAGGAACTAAAAAACCTCTTGATGAAAGTGAAGGAGGAGAGTGAAAAAGTTGGCTTAAACTCAACATTCAGAAAACTAAGATCATGGCATCTGGTCCCATTACTTCATGGGAAATAGATGGGGAAATAGTGGAAACAGTGTCAGACTTTATTTTTTGGGGCTCCAAAATCACTGCAGATGGTGATTGCAGCCATGAAATTAAAAAGACACTTACTCCTTGGAAGGAAAGTTATGACCAACCTAGATAGCATATTAAAAAGCAGAGACATTACTTTGCCAACAAAGGTCAATCTAGTCAAGGCTATGGTTTTTCCAGTGGTCATGTATGGATGTGAGAGCTGGACTGTGAAGAAAGCTGAGTGCCGAAAAATTGATGCTTTTGAACTGTGGTGTTGAAGAAGACTCTTGAGAGTCCCTTGGACTGCAAGGAGATCCAACCAGTCCATCCTGAAGGAGATAAGTCTGGGTGTTCATTGGAAGGACTGATGCTGAAGCTGAAACTCCAATACTTTGGCCACCTGATGTGAAGAGTTGACTGATTGGAAAAGACCCTGATGCTGGGAGGGATTGGGGGCAGGAGGAGAAGGGGGCAACAGAGGATGAGATGGCTGGATGGCATCACTGACTTGATGGATATGAGTTTGAGTAAACTCCGGGAGTTGGTGATGAACGGGGAGGCCTGGCATGCTGCGATTCGTGGGGTCACAAAGAGTCGGACACAACTGAGCGACTGAACTGAACTGAGCAACTGAACTGAACTGAACTGATATATATATATATATATATATATACATATAGATATATGTATGTATTTGAAGGGGAGTATGTGTGTGGAATGTGCAAGTTCATATCTTTAACATCTATTTAAAACCTGATTAAGGCATATCTCTGAATCAACTTGAGGGCATTTTCCCCAAATGTAAAAGGAATCTTCAGACAGCATTTATATTTATTTGGGTTCTCATAAACAAACTGAAAGATTTAGAATTAAAAGCAAATTGAGGTTGTGTTGTAGCAAGGGGTTTTTGTTTTATCTGTTAGTTTTAAAATAGACACAATCCAGAAACCTATCTGCCTTTACCTTGGAAGAACCTTTGAAAGAAAAACTGCTTTTGCTTTTGTGTCTCTACAGAGCGAAAGCCAGAACCTGTCAACTTTTCTTTCCAGGGAAGGGGAATGGTGGGGAGCGTGCTCAGGTGCTTTGCTGCAGAGGGAAGCACAGCCAGGGACCCTTATTTGCCCATCTCAGTGTTAGAACAAGTCCCAGGCTTTCCTGGAGCTAAAGCAAGCACAATGGGGAGACGCACTAAGCGCCACTGTTCTTTTGCCAAGAGGCAGGCTTCGGAATGGGGCTTCCCTGGTAGCTCAGTCGGTACAGAATCCCCCTGCAACGAGGGAAACCTCCGTTCGCCCCCTGGGTTGGGAAGATCCCCTGAAGGAGGACATAGCAACCCACTCCAGTATTCTTGCCTGGAGAATCCCCATGGACAGAGGAGCCTGGCAGGCTACACAGTCCATGGGGTCGCAAAGAGTCGGACACGACCGAGAGACTAAGCACAGCGCAGCCCAAGCTTTGGAATGAAGCAGCTCCACAGCAAACCTGGGAGGCTGTTCTTGGGCTTTGAAAAGTCTTTCTCTCACTCCCCTTGGCTTTCCCGAGCAGCATTTGCAGCCTAGCCCGAATAGATCGCATATTTGGAGCAAAGCGCCAGGAGAATGAAGGGTAGTGTCATTCCCCGGCTCCTAGGTGGTGGAGTCCGTGGAGGGACTGCGCCTGCAAGCGCGGCTCCAGGTGGCCAGCGGAGCTGTCCAGCACCAGCACCGAGGCGGGGGGCCAGGGGCCCGGGCTCGCCCAGCCAGGTCGATGCTCGGCAACAGGGCTCTTGCCCAAGCAGACGCTGTCCTCATTCACTGCCTCTCGGCTCTGGGCTATCTACAAGCCCACGCAGCCTCGGCCGAGGAGGAGAACACCCGTCCACACCAGCTGCTGCTCCAGCAGGGTGGGTGGGCCCTCCCCTTCCCTTGTAAGCGACTCCTTGGGCATGGGCGGGCTGGACCCCTCGGCTTTCCCCCTTGGCCTCAGGACTTCCCAAATGAACTCGGAGGGAAAGATCGATGATGGACTCTAAATGATGGACCCCAGTTCCACGCCCTCAGGCTTCCCCGAGGCGGCTGCAGAGGCAGGTGTTCCGTCCCGGCCGGGTGCCCCCCTGTCTCAGGGCCTCCGGGGCCCCGTCTGCTCCTCAGCTGCCTCTTCCGCGAGGAGGTGGGGACGGCGGGAGCTGGGGTGGCGCTCAGAGGACGGCGCCGAAGTGTCCCCGTTGCTCCCGAAACGTGGCGACAGCACAGAGGCAGAGACTTCCAGTGGGTGCGAAGGCGACACGTGACGGCTGCGGAGAGACGGCGCGGAGGAGGGGGCGCGCGGAGGCAGGAGGCGGGCGGCGAGGCGAGGGGAGGCGGGAGGGAAGGGCGGGCGGAGCGGGGGCACCAGGGGCGAGCTGGGCGCGCGGGCGGCGCGAGCTTCTGCTTCCGCGGCCGCGCGGCCGCCGCCTCCCCGCCCGGCCGCCCCCGGGCTCGCAGCCTCCCCACGAGCCGGAGAGCGACCGCGGAGACGCGTCCAGGCGCGCGCCGAGGCGGCAGCGGCCGGCGAACGCGGGCCCAGAGCAGCGCGGCGCTGCAAGTTCCCGCCATGAGCAGTCGGCTCCCGAGGCTCCGCGGCTCCGGGGCCGCCCTCCCGGCCGAGCAGCCCTGCCCCGTCGCCCCGCGGCAGCAGCGCCCCTAACGCCGCCGGTGCAACCGCCGCCGCCGCCCGTATCCCTGCCGCCGCCGCCGCCGCCTCGGCCGCCGCAGCGCCGACAGCATGTCTCGGAGGAAGATTTCGTCCGAGTCCTTCAGCTCCCTGGGCTCCGACTATCTGGAGACCAGCCCCGAGGAGGAGGTGGAGTGCCCGTTGTCCAGGCTCTGCTGGAACGGCGGCCGCAGCGCGCCCGGGCCGTTCGAGCCCAGCGCGGCGCTCGTCTCCGCCCGAGTCCCGGCGGCCGGCGCAGCAGCAGCCGCCGCAGTCAGCGCCGCCACGGCCGGGGCCAGGCGAGCGCAGCGCCGGAGGCGGGTCAACCTGGACTCGCTGGGCGAGAGCATCAGCCGTCTGACGGCGCCCTCGGTGAGTAGAGACGGGAGCAGGGCCGAGCCTCGGGAGGAAGGACGCGGACCGGGCGGGTGGGCGCCAGGCTGGTCCCGCCGCGTGCCAAGAGCCCCGCCGCCGGGGGGTGGCGGGGCCTAGGCCGGCCTAGTTCCCGATGACCCCCGGGAGAGACCTGGACTTCGGGCCCTGGTGGAAGGGGGCACTGGGATACGGGCATGGAGTGAGACTTCACTCCTCCGGGGGAGCTCCCGATTCAAAGGTCTGTCTGCCCACCTCCAGCATTTGCAACCTCCTTCGTCGCAGTCACCCTGACGACTCGACGGCTCCTTCTCACCCACCTGTTTTCTTTCCCCCAAACTTTCCCAGGCGCTGTGTCTCCTCTCTTCTCCAGCATCCCACAGGAACCCCTACTCCCAGGAAACTCTTCCCCTCTTCCGCCCCCCCCCCCGGCCCCCCGCCACTCTCTTGCTCTTAGCATGACCTTCTCTGACATCTTTGAATTCTGCAAGCTAACTGCCTTCATATGTTGCATTCCTTTTCTCAGTCTTTAGGGACCGGTTGTCATATAATTTTTTGAGTTGCCTTTTGATGAAGAGCCCTCTAATCTCGTTTTCTCACCACCGAATGTATTTTTTCTTGGTCACTGGTCATTTATTGGCTCTATCTTCTTCTGTGGGTAACCCGGGTATTTGGTTTTCTAAACTCTCTCTTCTGTTTCTCGCACCCCTACCTCATCCTTCACTCTCTGTCCCCTGGATTCTTTAGTGCATTCTCCCTCAGTTTTTCAGTTTCCTTATGTTAGGCCCCGAGCAACTATCTGTTGAATGAATAAATGCCTGCCTAGCTCTAACTTGTGCTCATTCGGGATGGCTGTGTCATCAGGTCCAGGTGTACTCCAGACTCCCTATGATTCTTGGCATCTTTCCAGAGCACTCTGCCTCCTTCCTGGTCAAGCATTTCAGCTTCTCTTGACTTTTAATCTTTGCAGCAATGCCAGAGTTCTGTTTCAGTCTTTCTCAGACTGTGTGAGCTCTGTTTTGAAGGAACTCCATTGCAGACAGAATGCTAAAGAGATTCACTGTTAAACCAAAGCTGCTTTTTATTTGCACCTTGACTGGTTACACGGATTTCAACTTCGGAAAGCACTTTTAGCTACCCGTCTCTGAGACTTTTACTTCTTTAAAGTTTCCAAAGTGAATCTGAACAGTGATCTTGTTTGCCTACTCTTGAGTCTCCCTCTTGAAAGTGCTCTTGCAGTTCATGGTAGGAGGGCCTTGAGAAAGAATCGGATCCAGAGAGACTGGGAACTTGTACCAGGCAGTCCTGCAAATAGCCTGGGGCTGTTGCCTTGATGGAGTATGGCCTTTTCCTGTAGCAATGAGACTGCTGTTTCAGTCATCTTCCTTTTTTGTGCATTTTCCCTTCAAATACCTTTTTGCCACTTCTTCCATTGAGAACCTAGGCACAAAACTCAATAGGTTAGCTACTGTTTGCTATTATTAATGCAAATATTTCCCAGGAAGCACACTTTTAGGAACTATTTGATGTTGCAAATTGTTGAACTTAAGCCTTTATAAAAGGAGTCCAGTAATCCTGTGCATATGTAGTTTTGTGTCAGTGCCCAAAGCAACATTTGTGCAATATACTAATTCTTCATTGTAACAGATTCATATCTAATATGATAATTTTACTAAAGATAAGTATTAGATTTTTGTGGGAATTGCTTTTATAATTCTGGAAGGTTTTTTTTTTTCCCTAAAAATAAAAATTTACAAATTTTTCAAAAGTTGTGGCAGTGCCTTTGGTAATGCCAGTTTAACATAAGACTACTCTCGGTGACTTATATTAGAAATAGATAAAAGAAATTGAATGCTACTATTTATTGCCAAAATAAGAGGGAAGAAACAGTCTCTGACTTTTACCTTTTATAAACGTAAAATTTGAATGACTTTGGCTCTTTGCCAGATTAAAAAAACATGTAATCAGGTGTTTAGATAAGAAATTTGAAAATAATTGTGATAATCAGAAATAAGCAACAGCTGTATGTACTTTCCATCCTGTAATTCTTTTCTATTTTGAAAAAGCTTTTTCACCTGTAATGCTGAAAACATATAGGTGAATATAATGTAACAATTCCAACTTCCTAAGACATGTGTAAACCAGTTCTCATTGACTCACCATATCAACAGTGGACTTGGTAACACAAAACAGTATATTTCAAAGCAGTGACTATTCTGTGTTCTCTACCCCCATTTTCTTTTGTTTGGCAAACAAGAACACTACTTCAAAAAATTACTGTAAATTTGTTCTCCTACGTTGTCAGCATTCTAAACTCCTCTGGAAACACTTATGTCCTATCCAGTGTCCTTTCGTTAGAGCTGAACAACTTAAAAATGAATGAACAAGCAAAATAACCCAAACCCAAAAAACCCTGAGAACAGCCATTATCAGAGCATTCTTAGATGGAAATTTCTAATTGTTTTGAGTTTTGCAAACCTTCTTGCATTGCTATGGAAGCTCTTGTCTTCATAGTGGTCTCATTGTGGAATGTTGTTTTGATCACTGGAGATTTCCTTCTTTTTTATGCAGAATAATTTGCAAGTAGGGAAATGGAAATACATTTAATAAATACTATGATATTGCCAAGTAATTCAGCTAGTAATTTGGTCAATGGAATATTCAAACTCAGGTTTTTGATATTTTAAGAGATACTAATAGCTGCATTGATATTAGCTATACAGGTTATAATACTTCATAACATTTTAATAATAAAAGTAAATTGAACTGATGAATTTGAAAAAAAATCCAGAATTCAGGAGACCTGGTTCTCATTCGCTGTGCCTTGGATAACTAAATACATGTATATCACTTTTACTATCTAGGATCATTCTTTTCTGTAGATTATTACATTTAAAGCCTCTCCCTGTTCTGGCATTCTATGAAGACAGGTATCGTCATGCTTTCAGTGTTGTTCAGTCACTCAGTCAGTCACTCAGTCATGTCTGACACTTTGTAACCTCATGGACTGCAGCACACCAGGCTTCCCTGTCCTTCATTATCTCCCAGAGCTTGTCAAACTCATGTCCATTGAATCAGAGATGCCATCCAACAATTTCATCCTCTGTCGTCCCCTTCTCCTGCCTTCAATCTTTCCCAGCATCCAGGTCTTTACCAATGAGTTGGCTCTTCCCATCAGGTGGCCAAAGTATTGGAGCTTCAGCTTCAGCATCAGTCCTTCCAATGAATATTCAGGGTTGATTTCCTTTAGGATTGACTGGTTTGATCTCCTTGCAGTTCAATGGACTCTCAAGAGTTTTCTCCAACACCAGTTAGAAAACATCAATTCTTTGAGGTTCAGCCCTCTTTATGGTCCAACTTTCACATCCATACATGACTCCAACCATAGCTTTGACTATATGGACCTTTGTTGGCAAAGTGATGTCTCTGCTTTTTTAATATGCTGTCTACATTTTTCATAGCTTTTCTTACAAGGAGTAAGCAGTCTCTATCTGTAGTGATTTTGGAGCCCAAGAAAATAAAGTCTGTCACTGTTTCCATTTTTTGCCCATCTATTAGCCATGAAGTGATGGGCCTGGATGCCATGATCATTGTTTTTTGAATGTTAAGTTTTAAGCCAGCTTTTTCACTCTCTTCTTTCACCTTCATCAAGAAGCCCTTTAGTTCCTCTTCACTTTCTGCCGATAGGGTGGTGTCATCTGCATATCTGAGGTTATTGGTATTTCTCTTGGCAATCTTGATTCCAGCTTGAGCTTCATCTAGCCCGAGCTTCATCTAGCCCAGCATTTTGGGTGTAAGTTAAATAAGTTTTAAGTTAAATAAGCATGTAAGTTAAATAAGTTTTCAATAAACTCTCACAGTGGCATATGAAATAAAAAGCAAGGACATATGAGTTTTAAAACTGAGGAAAGTCGATTAATTTCTCAAGTAGGGGCATCAAAGTACTATTTTTTCCAATTAGTTGTTAAAAAATATTTGAGGGTCTGCTATGTGGCAAGTATTGTGCAAAGCATTGGTGATAGAATTGCCAAATAAAACTTTCCCATTCTTCAACCTCATGAAACTTTAATTATAGCTTTTATTCTAAGTAAACTGTATTGAGGGAAAATATAAGAACTCCAGTTGCTGCAGAGATATTTAGGGGAAGTTTTATCCTCCACTTTGGTTGGTTTTGTTCACTGCAGATCTCTGGGGTGCAGCCATAAAGAGAAAAATAATCCTAAAGATCTGGTATAAATCACTTATTATGTTATTTATTTTGCAATAATTTACTTGGGAACACATACGAAGAAATAGCTGGGACTTTTTGCATCAAGGGTAAATTTGGGATCTCATTTTATTTTCATTTTATTTTTATGAATGATGATTGCTTAGACCCCTATCACTTTGACCTCAGTTTTGGGTTTGCTAATGTCAGCCTATCAGTGAAGATACTCTCAGAAATCACCTGGGGGCAAGGCTTTCTTAGGTCTCTTGTCTGAGCACTACTAGCTGTTAAAACATCTGTTTGCATGCTCAGTTGCTCAGTCATGTCCAACTCTTTGTGGCCCCAAGGACTGTAGCCCTCCAGGCACATTATAGGTGACTTTGAAGACTTCCGAAGCTATAGATAGCAGAATGACAGGAAGAAAAGTAACAGAATTGCACGGATGGCATGTAAGGGGAGGAAAGCTACTTACATAAGGATTAGTCCAAGAAGTAAAGAACAGCGAGGAAAGAAAAAGGAAGGGAAGCTTGAATTTAAGTAGCAAAAAAGCAAAATTGTTTTTGGAAAGGAAATTTTATTGATATAAGCCAATGAAAAATTGAAAGAGCATAAAAAATACATATTTAGCCTCTCACTAAATAAAATGAACTCTGTGATGTATAAGGCCTTAAATAAAACCTTAGAAATTGTAAGTGTAACTAACATGTAAATCATGAAAAGTATGTAAAATATATTTGTGAGGTAAGATATTTGACACATTTATGTGTTTTAATTGGAATTTTAAGATTTTGAAGTTACGGGTTGTAAACTTCTGAGCAATAAATTCATTAAAATTAAAAATTAAACAAAATGTATTCTAGCAGTTTAATGCTTTCACTTTTGTATAAATTAGACACTGCAATCTGAAATCAGAATTTAATGGCCTTTTCTGTTTCTATAGAAAATATTCTATTTTCTATTTCTATTACTTTTCTCTACTTCATCCCTAGTCATCAGAAATAACGTGGCAGAGTTGAAAGTACAAGCATATGTTTTTTGACAGACAATCTGAATAACTCCTTTCTGAGCCCTTTACTATATCTAAGACCCTGGGAGAGCCAACTCCTACCTTTTCAGAGCCTTAGTTTTCTATTTTGTGAAGTAGGAATCATGACTACCTTATAGCTGTGTTGTGAAAGAGGAGGAATATTTCTTGTAGAATTTCTTGAACTTGATAAATGATAGTTTAAGCTGCAATTCATTAACTTCAGTCAAATTTAAATGCCTCCAAATGATCTATAATTGTTTGTTTTTTCTCAGTAACTTACTTATGAGTGTATGAGTGCTAAGGCTATAGCCTGTAAAGGCTCCTCTCTCCGTGGGATTCTCCAGGCAAGAATACTGGATTGGGTTGCCATGCTCTCCTCCAGGAGGATCTTCCTGACATAGGGATTGAACCTGCATCTCTTTTGTCTCCTGCGTTGGCAAGCAGATTCTTCACTACTAGTGCCGCCTGGGAAGACCTTACTTATTAATAACCTTATTACAAAAGGCTTCCCTGGTGGCTCAGTAGTAAGAAATGGCAAACCACTCCAGTATTCTTGTCTGAGAAATCCCATGATTTCTCAGAGGAGCCTGGCAGCCTGGGGTCCCAAAGTCAGACATGACTTAGTGACTGAACAACAATAACAACCTTATTAAAAGAGTTCATAGGTCAACTGATGACATGTACCTAAAAAAATTGATAAGGTGTAAATTTTATTGGCATTGCCCAGTCTATCCATTAAAAAATTAAAAGTGGAGCCCATTTTTGGCTCCCTGGCTGTGACTCATGTGAGTACATAAAATGTGTAATCATTACAGATTCAAAACTTTCTGTCAAACTGTTGAATGTTATGTGGCAGTATGACTACCATTACTATAAATTCCATAAAAGTATTACAACATATGTATTTGGTCGAATATAGGTATTTCAATGCAAATTATTTTTAACTTAGGAAAAATCATTAGCTGAAAGAAAAATTGTTTATTTCACTTGCCTGAGAATTTCAAGAGTTCCCCATCCATTGCATTCAAAATAATTTGTATGTATGTTCAAAGGCTTAGGCTGTGAGATACAACAGTGACCCAACTAATAACTTTTATGTTTTGTGTAAGGCACTTTATTCTACCAGCTCAGTTGTTGGACCTTCATTTTAAAGATAAATTTTGACTATGGGAAATGACATCAGTGATTAGAGGTAATGTAATTATATAATCATTTTTACTATATAGTTTATCTACCTTGAAGTACTCTGAGGTGTGTGAGAGGGGTTGCTATTGTTGTTCAGTTGCTGAGCTATGTCCAACTCTTTACAACTGCCGTGGAGTGCAGCTTGTCAGGCTTTCCTGTCCTTCTTTTTCACACTCATCAAGAGGCTCTTTAGTTCCTCTTCACTTTCTGCCATTAGGTGGTGTCATCTGCATATGTGAGGTTGTAGATATTCCTCCTGGCAATCTTGATTCCAGCTTGTGCTTCATCCAGCCCAGCATTTTGCACGAGGTATTTTGCTTTTTCTATGATCCAGTGGATGTTGGCAATTAGGTCTCTGGTTCTCTGCCTTTTCTAAATCCAGCTTCTACATCTGAAAGTTCTTTGTTCACATACCGTTGAATTATATAATTACGTACTGTTGAAGGATTTGCTAGCATGTGAAATGAGTGCAATCGTGTGGTAGTTTGAACATTCTTTGGCATTGCCCTTTCGGGATTGGAATGAAAACTGACTTTTTCCAGTACTGTGGCAATTGCTGAGTTTTCCAGATTTGCTGGCATGTGAAGTGAAGTCGCTCAATCATGTCTGACTCTTTGCGACCCCATGGACTGTAGCCTATGATGCTCCTCCATCCATGGGATTTTCCAGGCAAGAGGACTGGAGTGGGGTGCCATTTCCTTCTCCAGAAGATTTTCCCAACCCAGGGATCGCATTGTGGGCAGACGCTTTACCATCTGAGCCACCAGGGCACTTTAACAGCATCATATTTTAGATTTATAAATAGCTTTATAAATAGATTTATAAATAGCTCAGATGGAATTCCATCACCTCCACTAGCTTTGTTTTTAGTAATGCTTCCTAAGGCCTACTTGGCTTCACATTCCAGGATGTCAGGTAAGTGACCAAACCATTGTGATTATCTGAGTCATTAAGACCTTTTTTGTACAGTTCTTCTGTGTATTCTTGCCCCTCATCTTAATCTCTTCTGCTTGTGTTAGATCCTTGCTGTTTCTGTCCTTTAGTGTGTCGTTCTTTGCATGATATATTCCTTTAGTATTGCTAATTTTCTTGAAGAGATCTCTAGTTTTTCCCATTCTATTGTATTCCTCTATTTCTTTGCATTGTTCACTTAAGAAGGCTTTCTTATCTCTCCTTGCTGTTCTTTGGAACTCTGCATTCAATTGGGTATATCTTTCCCTTTCTCCTTTGCCTTTTGCTTCTCTTCTTTTCTAAGCTATTTGTAAGGCTTCCTTAGATAAGCATTTTGCCTTGTTTCATTTCTTTCTTGGGGATGGTTTTGGTCACCGCTTCCCATACAATGCAGTGAACCTCTGTCTGTAATTCTTCAGGCACTCTGTCAAATCTAATCCGTTGAATCTATTTGTCACTTCCACTGTATAATCATAAGGGATTGGATTTGGGTTGTAACTGAATGGCCCAGGGGTTTTACCTACTTTCTTCAACTTAAATCTGAATTTTGAAATGAGCCCATGATCTGAGTGGCAGTCAGCTCCGAATCTTGTGTTTGCTAACTATATAGAGCTTCTCCATCTTTGGTTGCAAAGAATGTAATCAATCTGCTTTTGGTATTGACCATCTGTTGATGTCTATGTGTAGAGTCAATTCTTGTTGTCGGAAGAGGGTGTTTGCTATGCCCAGTGTATTCTCTTGCCAAACTCTGTTAGCTTTTCCCTTGCTTCATTTTGTACTCCAAGGTCAAACTTGCCTGTTACTCCAGGTATCTCTTAACTTTTTACTTTTGCATTCTAATCCTCTATGATGAAAATGACATCTTTTTTGGGTGTTAGTTCTAGAAGATCTTATAGGTCTTCATACAACTGTTCAGCTTCAGCTACTTTGGCATCAGTGGTTGGGACATAGACTTGGATTGCTATGATATTGAATGGTTTGCCTTGGAATCGAACAGAGATCATTCTGTCATTTTTGAGATTGCAACCAACTACTCCATTTTGGACTCTTTGGTTGGCTATGAGGGCTACTCCATTTCTTCTAAAGGATTTTTGCCCACATTATTAGGTAAGATGATAATGATATTCAGATGATAGTGGTCATCTGAATTAAATTCACCCATTCCAGTCCTTTTTAGTTCACTGATGCCTAAAATGTCAATGTTTACTCTTGCCATCTGCTGTTTGACCCAGTCCAATTTACCTTGATTCATGGACCTAGCCAGTCCAGGTTCCTGTGCAATATTGTTCTTCACAGCATCAGACTTTACGTGTACCACCAGACACACCCACAACTGGGCAGAGTTAACTCTAGTTGCAGCTTCTTGTTGCAGTGGCAAAGTCCTCAGTAGTTGCAACGCATGGGCTCTAGAATGTGTAGGCTTTAGTAGTTGTTGAGTATGGGCCTAATTGCTGACAGTACATGTAATGTTCCTGGACCAGGGATCAAACCTATTTCCCTGCACTGGCAAACAGATTCTCTACCACTGGACAACCAGGGAAGCCCTTTTTTGTTTTATCTTGTTGCCTCTGTCATATGGAGCTGAAAGTAAAATTTTTTTTAAAAAAACCTATATGTTTTTTTGAGTATGGTAGTAAAATTAATGGGTTATCTCTAGATATAAACACTGTTTACTGTGAATTTCACACACATCTAGGAAGAAAAAAATTATGTGGCATAAGTAGGGAAAATATTTACAAGAGCTGGCTAGGCCTTTAAGAACTACACCTTCTTTGCAGGCCCGTATTTGATGCTTAAACCAATGATTAGGTCAAAAATCAAAATTCTGCTATTTAAATTCTGACTCATTTCAATGCTCTTATTTTTATCTTGCATTTAGTATGGTATGTAATACTTAATGGATTTTCAATTAAATGTTCAGAATAAGTGAAAGATGTTCTTGTTTAAGAATTATTATTATATTAATAATTTATTAATATTATTGTTGTTTATCTAATTATTGTTATTTCTCTTTTGTTTAATTTTTTCCTGTGTTATGTTTGGTTCAATCAAACAAAATAGATTTCATACCTGGTCTCTGAGAGATACTTTCATGTATGCAAACCTGTTTGAATTTTACTTACTCTTGCCTTTTAAAGCAAAACTTCAGAATGAAGTTGTGCTAAAAAGAAAGAAAATGGAAAAGTATCCCTCTGCTGTAACTCCTTGAGAGGCCCATTTATATTTTAAGAAATTAGGTAAATGTAACAACTCTCCCAGTCTCCTGTAGAAGTCTGCTTATATTTTCTGTACAGCTCTCTTTCTGGTGGGAAATGTTTGTCAGTAAGTGGGCTGCTGTCACCAAAAATGCATTATTAGACAGAGTGAAAAAACCTTGTTCCTTAAATATCACTTCAGGACAGGATCTGAAGATCTAGACTTATGTGCTGTAAGCTCGGAGCATCTCATAAAATTGAAAATTTCAGCGTACAGTGATTTAGGGAGTAGGGGAGCCGGAAATATCTTGGAAGACTGGAGATTTGTTATGGCTGTTTGGTGGAACTAAGAAAGAGTGAACATTCTTATAAATAGGACAGTGAGAAATCACTTCCTGCCTAGGCTTTATTTGGGGTTTATTAAACAGTTCTTCATTTGAGCTAGAGGTTATCAAACGTCAGTGAACAAAAGAAATACCTAAAAACAATGGTTGGAATGCAGATTACTGGGCTTCTTTCTCAGTGGGCCTGTTGTTTTTTTTCACCTGTTTTTTTTTTTGTTGTTGTTGTTATCTAAATGTAGTTGATTTACAATCTTGTGCTGATTTTTGCTATACAGAAGAGTAATTCAGTTATATAGACATGTCCTTTTTTCTATTCTTCCCCATTATGGTTTATCATAGTATATTGAATATAGTTCACTGTGCTATATACAGTAGGACCTTGTTTATCCATCCTGTATATACTAGTTTCCAATCCCAAAGACAGGCAATGCCAAAGAATGTTCAAACTACCACACAATTGCACTCATTCACACACTAGCAGGGTAATGCTCAAAATTCTCCAAGCCAGGCTTCAACAGTGTGTGAACCGTGAATGTCCAGGTGCTCAAGCTGGATATAGAAAAGGCAGAGGAACCAGAGATCAAATTGCTAACATCTGCTGGACCATGGAAAAATAAGAGAGTTCCAGAAAAACATCTACTTCTGCTTTATTGACTATGCCAAAGCCTTTGACTGTGTGGATCACAACAAACTGTGGAAAATTCTTCAAGAGATGAGAATACCAGGCCACCTTACCTGCCTCCTGAGAAATCTGTACGCAAGTCAACAAGCAACAGTTAGAACCAGACCTAGAACAACAGACTGGTTCCAAATTGTGAAAGGAGTATGTCAAGGTTGTATATTATCACCCTGCTTATTTAACTTAAATACAGGGTACATCATGCAAAATGCTGGGCTGGATGAAGCACAAGCTGGAATCAAGATTGCTGGGAGAAATATCAATAACCTCAGATATGCAGATGACACCATCCTTATGACAGAAAGTGGAGAGGAACTAAAGAGCCTCTTGATGAAAGTGAAAGAGGAGAGTGAAAAAGCTGGCTTAAAACTCAACATTCAAAAAGCTAAGATCATGGCATCCAGTCCCATCACTTCATGGCTAATAGATGGACAAAAAATGGAAACAGTGACAGACTTTATTTTCTTGGGCTCCAAAATCACTGCAGATGGTGACTACAGCCTTGAAATTCAAAGATGCTTGCTCCTTGGAGAAAGTTATGAACAACCTAGACAGCATATTAAAAAGCAGAGACATTACTTTGCCAACAAAGGTCTGTCTAGTCAAAGCTATGGTTTTTCCAGTGGTCATGTATGGATGTGAGAGTTGGACTATAAAGAAAGTTGAATGCCCAAGAACTGATGCTTTTGAACTGTGGTGTTGGAGAAGACTCTTGAGAGTCCCTTGGACTGCAAGAACCAATCTATCCTAAAGAAAATCAGTCCTGAATATTCATTGGAAGGACAGATGCTGAAACTGAAATTCCAATACTTTGGCCACCTGATGTGAAGAACTGACTCACTAGAAAAGACCCTGATGCTGGGAAAGATTGAAGGTGCGAGGAGAAGGGGATGACAGAGGATGAGATGGTTGGATGGCATCACCAACTCGATGGACATGAGTTTGAGTAAATTCTGGGAGTTGGTGATGGACAGGGAAGCCTGGCGTGCTGCAGTCCATGGGGTTGCAAAGAGTCAGACACGACTGAGCAACTGAACTGAACTAAACTGGTGGACAGGGCTTTGCTTAGTAAAGCTTTAATTCAAATTTCTGCTGATGGGTGGGGTGCACTCCCTCCCTGGTAGTTGTTTGGCCTGAGGTGACCTGTGGTGAGCCCCTGGTGACCCTCACCTCTACAGGAGACCCTCCAACAGTAGCTGGTAGTTTTGGTTCAGTCCCCTGTGGGGTCCCTGCTCCTTTCCTCTGGATGTTGGTATGCACAAGATTTTGTTTGTGCCCTCCAAGAGTGGAGTCTTTGTTTCCCCCAGTCCTGTGGAAGACCTATAATAAAATCATGCTGGCCTTCAAGGCCAGAGTCCCTGGAGATTCAGTTCCTTCGTCTGATCCCCAGACTGGGAAGCCTGATGTGGGGTTCAGAACCTTCATAGCAGTGGGAGAACTTCTTTGGTATTATTGTTCTCCAGTTTGTGGGTCACCCACCCAGCAGGTATGGGATTTGACTTTATCGTGATTGTGCCCCTCCTACCATCTTGCTGCAGTTTCTTCTTTGTCTTTGGACATGAAGTATCTTTTGTTGGTGGGTTCCTGGGTCCTCCTGTTGATGGTTGTTCAACAACTAGTTGCAATTTTGGTGTTCTTGCAGGAGGAGATGAATACACATCCTTCTACTCTGCCATCTTGAACTGGTGCTTGTATCTTTTTGAATTATAGTTTTTGTTTGGGTATGTGCCCTGGAGCGAGAATGTTGGATCATATGGCAACTCCAAATTTTAGTTTTCTGAGGAACCTCCATAGTGTTTTACATCCCCCCCCAAACAATGTAGGAGGATTCCATTTTCTCCACACCCTCTCTAGCATTTGTTTGTTTTAATGATGGCCATTCCCACTGCTTTGAGGTGGTATCTCACTGTAGTTTTTATTTGCATTTCCCTAATCATTGGGCTTCCCAGGTGGTGCTAGTGGAACCAACCTGCCAATGCAGGAGACATAAGAGACACAGGTTTGATCCCTGAGTTCAGGAAGATCTCCTGAAGAAGGGTGATGTTGAGCATTGTTTCATGTGCTAATTAGCCATCTGTATGTTATTTTTGGAGAGATGTCTGTAGGTCTTTTGCCCATTTTTTGACTGAGTTATTTGTTTTTTCAGTTGTTGAATTTTATGAGCTGTTTGTATATTTTGAAAATTAAGCCCTTGTCAGTAGCATCATAAATATTGTTTCTCATTCTGCAGGTTGTCTTTTTGTTTTGTTTATGGTTTCCTTTGCTGTGCAATCGCTTGTATGTTTCATTAGGTGCCTCCCACCCCCGCCCCGCTTTTGGCTTTCATTTCTATTGCCTTGGGAGAGTGATCTAAGAAAACATTGATACTATTGATGTCAGAAAATGTTTTGCCTGTTTTCTTCTAGGAGTTGTACGGTGTCGTGTCTTATATTTAAGTCTTTAAGCCATTTTGAGTCTATTTTTATGAATGGTGTGTGTGTGTTCTGACTTCATTTATTGATATGAAGGTGTCCAACTTTCCCAACACCACTTGCTAGAGAGACTGTCTTTTTCACATTGTATATTCTTGCCTCCTTTGTTGAAGATTAATTGACCATAAATGTGTTGGTTTATTTGGGGCTCTTTATTCCATTGTTCCATATGCCTGTTTTTGTGCAAATACCATGCTGTTTTGACTCTTGTAGCTTTGTATTATTGTCTGAAGTCTGGGGAGGGTTATGCCTCCAGCTTTGGTTTTTCCTCACAATTGGTTTGGCAATGCTGGGTCTTTAATGGCTCCATATAAATTTTAGGATTATTTGTTCCACTTATGCAAAAAATGTCATGGGTAATGTGATAGGGACCACATTAACTCTGTAGATTGCTTTGGATAGTATGGCCATTTAAATAATATTAATTATTTCAATCCAAGAATATGAGATAGCTTTCCATTTCTTTAAATCATCCTCATTTTCCTTTGTTAATGTTTTATAGCTCTCAGCGAGTCTTTCACCTCCTTGGTCAGATTTATTCCTATGTATTTTCTTTTTGGATTCAATTTTAAAAGTTTTTTGTTTTAAGATGGTGATAGAACAGAATTTAATTTCAAGTTCTTAAATTTAATTTCAAAAATTTTAATTTCAAGAATATTACATTTAAAAAATAATTCTGTAGCTCTTTTCTTAAGCTTAAGATAGCCAGAATAGCCATTTTTTTTCATTCAGTTTTTTAAAAATTAAATTTATTATTTTATTGAAGGATTACAGAATTTTGTTGTTTTCTGTCACACCTCAGTATGAATCAGCCATAGGTACACATACATCCCCTCCCTTGTGAGCCTCCCTCCCATCTCCCTCCCCATCCCACCCCTCTAGATTGATACAGAGCCCCTGTTTGAGTTTCCTGAGCCATACGGCGAATTCCTGTTGGCTGTCTATCTTACGTATGGTAATGTAAGTTTCCATGTTACTCTTTCCATACATCTCACCCTCTACTGCCCTCTCCCCATGTCCATAAGTCTACTCTCTATGTCTGTTTCTCAATTGCTGCCCTGCAAAAACATACATCGGTAGCATTTTTCTAGATTCTGTATATATGCATTAGAATATGGTAATTTATCTTTCTCTTTCTGACTTACTTCAGTCTGTATAATAGGTCCTAGGTTCATCCACCTCATCAGAACTGACTCAAATGAATTCCTTTTATGGCTGAATAATGTTTCATTGTGTATATGTACCAAAACTTCTTTATCCATTCATCTCTTGATGGACGTCTAGGTTGCTTCCATGTTCTAGCTACTGTAAATAGTGCTGCAATGAACAGTGGGATAGATGTGTCTTTTTCAATTTTGGTTTCCTCAGGTATTTGCCTAGGAGTGGGATTGCTGGGTCATATGATGGTTTTTTCCCGAGTTTTTTAAGTAATCTCCATACCATCTTCCATAGTGGCTGTGTCAATTTACATTACCACCAACAGTGCAAGAGTGTTCCCTTTTCTCCACACCCTCTCCAGCATTTATTGTTTGTGGACTTTTTGATGATGGTCATTCTGATCTATATGAGGTGATATCTCATTGTAGTTTTGAATGCATTTCTCTAATAATGAGTGATGTTGAGCATCTTTTCATATGTTTGTTAGCCATCTTTAGAGAAATGTCTGTTTAGGTCTTTTCCCCTCTTTTTGACTGGGTTCTTTGTTTTTCTGGTGTTGAGATGTATGAGCTGCTTGTATATTTTAGACATTAATCCTTTGTCAGTTGTTTCATTGCCATTATATTCTCCAATTTTAAGGTTGCCTATAGTTTCCTTTGCTGTGCAAAAGCTTTTAAGTTTAATCAGTTTTACTTTAGTAAAACTCTTTAGTTTTTATTTCCATTACTCTAGGAGGTGGGTCATAGAGGATCTTGCTTTGATTTATGTCATCGAGTGTTCTGCCTATGTTTTCCTCTAAGAGTTTTATAGTTTCTGGTCTTACATTTAGGTCTTTAATCCATTTTGAACTTATCTTTGTGTATGGCATTAGGAAGTCTTCTAATTTATTCTTTTACATGTATCAGTCTAAGTTTTCCAAGCACCATTTATTGAAGAGGCTGTCTTTGTCCCACCCGATAGTCTTGCCTCCTTTGTCAAAAATAAGGTACCCATAGGTACATGGGTTTATTTCTGGGCCAGTACCATACTCTCTTGATGACTGTAGCTTTGTAGTATTATCTGAAGTCAGGAAGGTTGATTCCTCCAGCTCCATTCTTCCTTCTCAAGACTGCTTTGGATATTTGGGGTCTTTTGTGTTTCCATATGAGTTGTGAAATTTTTTGTTCTAGTTATGTGAAAACCACCAGGGCTTCCCTGGTGGCTCAGATGATAAAGTTTCAGCCTACAATGCAGGAGACCTGAGTTCAATCCCTGGGACAGGAAGATCTCCTGGAGAAGGAAATGGAAACCCACTCCAGTATTCTTGCATGGAAAATCCCATGGACAGAGGGGCCTGGTAGGCTACAGCCCATGGGGTCGCAAAGAGTCAGACATGACTGAGCTACTTCACTTCTGTGAAAAATGCCATTGGTAATTTGATAGGGATTGCTTTGAATCTGTCGGAGAAGGCAATGGCACCCCACTCCAGTACTCTTGCCTGGAAAATCCCATGGACGGAGGAGCCTGGTGGGCTGCAGTCCATGGGGTTGCTAAGTGTTGGACATGACTGAGCCTCTTCCCTTTCACTTTTCACACTCCTTCATTGGAGAAGGAATTGGCAACCCACTCCAGTGTTCTTGCCTGGAGAATCCCAGGGATGGGGGAGCCTGGTGGGCTGCCATCTATGGGGTCTCACAGAGTCAGACACGACTGAAGTGACTTAGCAGCAGCAGCAGCTTTGAATCTGTAGATTGCATTTGGTAGTATAGTCATTTTCGCAATATTGATTCTTCCTATTCAAGAACATGGAATATCTCTCCATCTGTTTATGTTGTCTTTGATTTCTTTCATCAGTGTCTTACAATTTTCTGTATACAGTTCTTTTGTCTCCTTAGGTAAGTTTATTCCTAGATATTTAATTCTTTTTGTTGCAATGGTGGATGGAATTGATTTCTTAATTTCTCTTTCTGATTTTTCATTGTTAGGGTATAGAATGCAAGTGATTTCTATGAAGTGATTTTGTATCCTGCAACTTCGCTAAATTCACTGATTAGCTCTAGTAATTTTCTGATCCTATCTTTAGGATTTTCTATGTACAGTATCATGTCACCTGCAAACACCAAGAGCTTTACTTCTTCTTTTCCAGTCTGGATTCCTTGTATTTCTTTTTCTTCTCTGATTGCTGTAGCTAGGACTTCCAGAACTATGTTGAATTATAGTGGTGAAAGTGGATATACTTGCCTTGTTCCTGATCTTAGGGGGAATGCTTTCAGTTTTTCACCTTGAAAATAATGTTTGCTGTAGGCTTGTCATATATGGCCTTTACTACGTTAATGAGGTAGGTTCCTTCTATGCTCATTTTTTGAAGAGTTTTAATCATAAATGGGTGCTGAATTTTGTCATAGGCTTTTTCTGCATCCATTGATTTTATCATATGGTTTTTATCTTTCCATTTGTTAATATGGTGTATCACATTGATTGATTTGCAGATATTGAAGTATCCTTACATTCCTGGAATAAACCCACTTGATCATGGTGTATAGGCTTTTTGACATGTTGCTGAATTCTGTTTGCTAAACTTTTGTTGAAGATTTTTGCTCAGTGATATTGGCCTGGAGTTTTCTTTTTTTGTGTTGTCTTTTTCTGGTTTTGGCATCAGAGTGATGGTGGCCTCATAGAACGAGTTTGGAAGTGTTCCTTCCTCTGCAGTTTTTTGAAAGAGTTTTAGATGGATAGGCATTAGCTCTTCAGCAAATGTTTGATAGAATTCTCCTGTGAAGCCATCTGGTCCTGGGCTTTTGTTTTTTGGGAGATTTTTGATCACAGCTTCAATTTCAGTGCTTGTAATTGGGTTGTTCATAACTTCTATTTCTTCCTGGTTCAAGGAAGAAATCTTGAAGTCTTGGAAGATTGAACTTTTCTAAGAATCTGTCCATTTCTTCCAGGTTATCCATTTTATTGCCATATAATTGTTCGTAATAGTCTCTTATAATCCTTTGTATTTCTGCATTGTCTGTTGTAACCTCTCCTTTTTCATTTCTGATTTTGTTGATTTGATTCTTCTCTCTTTTATTTATTTTTTTTGTGTGTGTGATTTATTTATTTATTTATTTATTTATTTTCTTTATTAGTTGGAGGCTAATTACTTCACAACATTTCAGTGGGTTTTGTCATACATTGACATGAATCAGCCATGGAGTTACATGTATTCCCCATCCTGATCCCCCCCTCCCACCTCCCTCTCCACCTGATTCCTCTGGGACTTCCCAGTGCACCAGGCCAGAGCACTTGTCTCATGCATCCCACCTGGGCTGGTGGTCTGTTTCACTATAGATAATATACATGCTGTTCTTTCAAAACATCCCACCCTCACCTTCTCCCACAGAGTTCAAAAGTCTGTTCTGTACTTCTGTGTCTCTTTTTCTGTTTTGCATATAGGGTTATCATTACCATCTTTCTAAATTCCATATATATGTGTTAGTATGCTGTACTGTTCTTCATGGAGATTTCTTAAAAAACTGGAAATAGAACTGCCATATGACCCAGCAATACCACTTCTGTGCATACACACTGAGGAAATCAGATCTGAAAGAGACACGTGCACCCCAGTGTTCATCGCAGCACTGTTTATAATAGCCGGGACATGGAAGCAACCTAGATGCCCATCAGCAGACGAATGGATAAGGAAGCTGTGGTACATATACACCATGGAATATTACTCAGCCGTTAAAAAGAATTCATTTGAATCAGTTCTAATGAGATGGACGAAACTGGAGCCCATTATACAGAGTGAAGTAAGCCAGAAAGATAAAGAACAGTACAATCCATGAACACGGTATGTTTCTCCATCTGTTTGTGTCCTCTTTGATTTCTTTCATCAGTGTTTTATAGTTTTCTATGTATAGGTCTTTTGTTTCTTTAGGTAGATATACTCCTAAGTATTTTATTCTTTTTGTTGCAATGGTGAATGGTATTGTTTCCTTAATTTCTCTTTCTGTTTTTTCATTGTTAGTGTATAGGAATGCAAGGGATTTCTGTGTGTTAATTTTATATCCTGCAACTTTACTATATTCATTGATTAGCTCTAGTAATTTTCTGGTAGAGTCTTTAGGGTTTTCTATATAGAGGATCATGTCATCTGCAAACAGTGAGAGTTTTACTTCTTCTTTTCCTATCTGGATTCCTTTTACTTCTTTTTCTGCTCTGATTGCTGTGGCCAGAACTTCCAACACTATGTTGAATAGTAGTGGTGAGAGTGGGCACCCTTGTCTTGTTCCTGATTTCAGGGGAAATGCCTTCAATTTTTCACCATTGAGGGTGATGCTTGCTGTGGGTTTGTCATACATAGCTTTTATTATGTTGAGGTATGTTCCTTCTATTCCTGCTTTTTGGAGAGTTTTAATCATAAATGAGTGTTGAATTTTGTCAAAGGCTTTCTCTGCATCTATTGAGATAATCATATGGTTTTTATCTTTCAATTTGTTAATGTGGTGTATTACATTGATTGATTTGCGGATATTAAAGAATCCTTGCATTCCTGGGATAAAGCCCACTTGGTCATGGTGTATGACCCAGCAATCCCACTTCTGGGCATACACACTGAGGAAACCAGATCTGAAAGAGACACGTGCACCCCAATGTTCATCGCAGCACTGTTTATAATAGCCAGGACATGGAAGCAACCTAGATGCCCATCAGCAGATGAATGGATAAGGAAGCTGTGGTACATATACACCATGGAATATTACTCAGCCATTAAAAAGAATTCATTTGAACCAGTCCTAATGAGATGGATGAAACTGGAGCCCATTATACAGAGTGAAGTAAGCCAGAAAGATAAAGAACATTACAGCATACTAACACATATATATGGAATTTAGAAAGGTGATAACGATAACCCTATATGCAAAACAGAAAAAGAGACACAGAAATACAGAACAGACTTTTGAACTTTGTGGGAGAATGTGAGGGTGGGATATTTCAAAAGAACAGCATGTATACTATCTATGGTGAAACAGATCACCAGCCCAGGTGGGATGCATGAGACAAGTGCTCCGGCCTGGTGCACTGGGAAGACCCAGAGGAATCGGGTGGAGAGGGAGGTGGGAGGGAGGATCGGGATTGGGAATACATGTAAATCCATGGCTGATTCATATCAATGTATGACAAAACCCACTGGAAAAAAAAAATAAAAAAAAAAAAATAAAAAAAAATTAAAAAAAAAAAAAAAAGAACAGTACAGCATTCTCTTTTATTCTTGATAAGTCTGGCTAAAGGTTTCTCAATTTTGTTTATCTTCTCAAAGAACCAGCTTTTAGTTTTATTAATCTGTACTATTATTTCTTTCATTTCTTTCTGCCTGGATCTTTATGATTTCCTTCCTTCTACTAATTTTTTGGGTTTTTTTGTTCTTTTTTTCCCCAATTGTTTTAGGTGTAAAGCTAGGTTGTCTATTTGATTATTTCCTTCTTTCTTCTGATTTTAGGTTTCAGTTCAGTTCAGTTGCTCAATCATGTCTGATTCTTTGAGACCCCATGGACTGCAGCATGCCGGGTTTCCCTGTCCATCTCCAACTCCTGGAGCTTGCTCAAACTCATGTCTGTTGAGTCAGTGATGCCATCCAAGCATCTCATCTTCTGTCATCCTCTTCTCCTCCTGCCTTCAATCTTTCCCACATCAGGGTCTTTCCCAGTGAGTCAGTTCTTCTCATCAGATCACCAAAGTATTGGTGTTTTAACTTTAGCTTCAGTCCTTCCAGTGAATATTCAGGACTGATTTCCTTTACAATGGTCTAATTTGATCTCCTTGCAGTCCAAGGGACTCTCAAGAGTCTTCTCCAACACCACAGTTCAAAAGCATCACTTCTTCAGTGCTCAGCTTTCTTTATAGTCCAAGTCTCACATCCATGCATGATTACTGGGAAAACCATACCTTTTACTAGATGGACCTTTGTTAGTAAAGTATTGTCTCTGCTTTTAAATATGCTGTCTAGGTTAGTCATAGCTTTCCTTCTAAGGAGCAAGTGTCTTTGAATTTCATGGCTGCAGTCACCATCTGCAATGATTTTGGAGCCCCCGAAAATAAGAACTCTCACTGTTTGCATAGTTTCCCCATCTATTTGCCATGAAGTGTTGAGACTGGATGCCATGATCTTAGTTTTGTCAAATGTTGAGTTTTAAGCCAACTTTTTCACTCTGCTCTTTCACTTTCATGAAGAGCTCTTTAGTTCTTCTTTGCTTCCTGGCATAAGGTTTAGTTTAGTTTGCCATAACAAACTAAACCTAAAGTCATATCTTAAAAGATATGTCTTTAGGTTTAGTTTGTTGTTTTTTGAATTATTGTAGTTAGTGTGCTAGATTGTTTATTTGAGATTTTTCTTGTTTTTTGAGGAAGGCCTGTGTTGCTATGAACTTTCCTCTAAGAATTTCTTTTGCTGTGTCCCATAGATTTCATATGGTTGTGTTCAGAGGATCTGGTTTAATAGCTCTAGGATGAGGCCTGGACTACGTATTTTTAACAAACTCCAGGTGATTGCTAGGTCCAGCAAATTTATGCTTAAAGGTTAATGAATTACACACTTTCTGGGTCATTGGTATAGGCTCAGTGAGTTATGTAGATTCATTTATTTGGGAAAGAACAATCCTGGAAGTTGCTCCTTTGGAACAATGTATCCTATAGGCAATTATTGCCCTAATAGAGAATAGAGAAGGTGACTTTCAGCCTCATCCTATTCCCGTATCCTTCATGTTCAAAATAATTTTTTTGGCACTTTGTTGGAAGCTATTTGAAGTTCAAGCACTTGTACTTTTTTTTCACAGACTCTTCTCATTTTTCCTGAGGATTCTCCCCTAAAGTTTATATTTAATAGGTCACGTGTCATTGGTGTACATGTTGTGTGGCCTCTTTATTCAAAATAAAGAAACAGCTATTCAGAAATATTAGGGCTGATAGAGAAGAAAGGACAAGGGTTGTTGTGATTGTCAATGTGATTTTATTATCAGTATCTGTGTTTTTTAGAGCAAGATCAACATAACATTTCACAAATGAGCCAACTGGATCATTTTGAAGTAATGTGGCACACAAGTTCACGTGCCAATGAAAATTTCTTTTAAAGGTGAAGAGAGAAGAAACATCTAGATGAAAAGGAATTTTTTTTGCCTAGAAAGGAAACAGTAGGAGGTTCAGATAACAGATTATAGAACCACCTCTAAAACTCTACCAAAATATGACAGGTATAATTTGTGTCTTAGTTGCTCAGTTGTGTCCGACTCTTTGTGACCCCACAGACTGTAGCCCACCAGGCTCCTCTGTCCATGGGATTCTCCAGGCAGGAATACTGGAATGGTATGCCATTCTTTTCTCCAGGAGATCTTCCTGACCAAGGGATCAAACCTGGGTCTCCTGCATTTTTGGCAGATTCTTTACCATCTGAGCTACCAGAGAAGCTTCTGAATAATGGTCACTAAACTTTATATCCTTAGCTAATTAATCTTTCTTTCATTCAGTGGCTAAGGTGGGTAGGGGTCTAGTTGAAATCTCTAACTAAATCATGATCCAACATTTGCAGAGAAATCTGGAGCCAGCCTGTCATGGGAGGAGGCTGTCTGTGTGGAAGTCCTGATATCCCCTTGGTTACAAGTCCTTGAAGTCCTCTCGACTCCTTTACTATCCCCTGTTCTGTATCCGTGATGTGCGGGTCTGTTGTGCCCAGCAGAGAAAATTAACATATGCTAACAAAGCACTTTTCTTTGCTGCTTTATACCTATGCTCCTTCACGCATGGGCCCTTCAATTTAATATTGGGACAGAATGGTTTTTCTGATTAGTTTTTGCCCACACATACCCATACACATCTATCTTGTTTTCTGTCACTGCATATCTTCCCTATAGAATACTAAGTTATTACTCAAATCTGTATAATAGGACTTATGGTATTGACTGGTGATTTTGGTTAATTCTGCCTTCTTAAGACAGAGATCTATGCATGGCCCATGCCTAGCAGAAAGTCTGGTTTACAAAGGCACTAAATAAATGTTAGGATGAATAAATAATTGCATCAATTCTTGTGTGGTGTGTGGTATATCTACTAATGCTCTGTAGGCTACAGTGATTTTGTGCTGTCATATTTTAGTTCATTATTTTAACTGCTGTGTTTGTAGTTTTTTTCAGCTACAAATAAGAGTAGAGATAATTAAAGCATTTTTTAGAATGCTGTAAGATTTTTAAAAAACTCACTTATTTGGTATTTTATTGGAGCTTCAGGAGTCATTAGATTTTTTGCCAGTTATCTTTAACTTTGGTTAGTATGATTATCAGAAAATGTCCATAGACATAGTAACTATTTGGGAGAGCATAATGTGTTGCCTCTGATAAGTGTTCTTATACAATACAGAGATAATATCTCTATCAAGCTCTTCTATTCATTATTATTTCAGTATAATAAGAAATCTTGTGTTATGAAACATTGTATTAAAAATCTCTACAAACCAGCACATCCACATATCTATCTCATAGATACCATTATAGACATAATAATGGTACTAGAGTGTTAGAGTCCTTGGGAAACATGGTAAGTCAGAAATCATTGATTTAAAGAATGAGGCAGAAAACTGACCGAGAACAGGTTAATGTATTGTTGGGTATTTTTTGAAGACCCAACTGCAGGTGATAATAGTGGATTTGTAGTCTAAAGTGAGAGGATTAGTATGACTTGGAACATATTATTGGGTATTTTTTGAGGGCACAGGTGAAGTTGGAGATGATGAATCTGTAGCCTACACTGAGAGGATGAGTATGACTTGGAGAAGTATAAAAAGGTGAAAGTATTTATTGTATATTAAAATTGTATAAGTCAGTTTGAAGTGTTAAGGAGCAATTGGTACAGGAAAGTTATATCTTGGAAATAGTGGGAGTGAATATCAAATGGGGCAGACCACAATGCTCAGAAGCATTTCTAGCCTTCTGGTATTGGGCAGATACCTAACATTAAGCTTATTTAATATAAATCTAGGTCCTGTTCTTTCACTATTCATTCTCTTAGAACAGCTGCTTGGTCCCTTGGGTCTCCGTCTACCAGACTGATGACTGCTAACTAGTTAGTCTTTGAGAAACTCAGTCCTAGCTTCCTGGTTACTATTTTCATTATGTTTTTTTTTAAAAATATATTCATTATATTCATATATATTTCATTATTTTTTTTGTTCAATTATAGTTGATTTACAATGTGTTAGTTTCTTCAATCAGCAAAGTGACTCGGTATGTTTTGAAAGTTAGAACTAATACTTGGAAACTAAGGATTTTCTCTCTTAACAACTCATGTGTAACATACAGAAGTGCTAATTATATTTAACCTGTTGTCCATTACATCCCTGCTGCTAAATCACTTCAGTCATGTCCGACTCTGTGCAACCCCATAGACGGCAGCCCACCAGGCTCTCCCGTCCCTGGCATTCTCCAGGCAGGAGCACTGGAGTGGGTTGCCATTTCCTTCTCCAGATTACATCCCTAGTACTTGCTTTGTAACTCGAAGTTAGTTTGAACCTTTTGACTATCTTTCTCCATCCCATCTCTCATAACTTGACTCTGGTAACCACAAATCTGATCTTTGTCTTTCAAAGTTTGTTTTTGAAATATAATTGATCCACAACATGGTTGGTTCCTTTTATACAATATAGTGATTTGATATTTCTATTACATTTAAAACTGAGCATCACAATAAGGCTAGTTACCATGTAAGTGGAATGTTTTAAATAACCAAATGCTTTGTAATATGAAATTTCCTTTACATAGAGGCACTAAAGAACTAGATGGTCCTGTGGTCTGAAAGAGTTAATATGCATGCGCAGTTTCTCCTCTTCCATCAGAGAGTCACAGGCAATGGGTGGCAAATTAGATGTGATTTGAAAAAAGTTGGGGTTTTAAAAAAAATTTAGTGTTCTGTCTATATTTGGTTAATGTGCACGTCTTATTTTTCTTGAAAAATGCCTGTTAGTATATGTGTGTGTACATCATGGGTGGGGAGGTGGGATGCTGGTGGCAGAGGTTACAATGCAATTAATGCTGCATTCTGATTTTTGTTTTAATTTTACTCTGGGGAAATAACTTTTCTGTCTCTGTCTTACATCTCTGAAATCATATATAATAATAATCTCACTCAAGGGTAAATATGTCATAAACTGTGAATAGTGAACTGAAGACAATGTGTTTAACTGTTAGTTCATCATGATGACATGCTGATTCCTTGAAGATGGCAGTGGTTCAGATTCCTTCATTCTCTACATTCGGGGAAAATAACAGGTTTGAGTCAGACACAATGCTTGTCATTATATTGTGCATTCTTGGATAAGCCTCTATAAAGCTTATTTTCTTATCTATAAGATGAAGATAATAATTTAAAATATTGCGAAGATTAAAAGTGTAATGCCTATATAGTAATTGGAATACAGAAAATGATCAATTAATTTTGATGGCTTTCATTAATTGCTTCTTATCAGCTATTTTACTGATCTGCATATTGTAAATCACATCTCCTGAGAACTTGAGTTACCTCTGCTGTTGCTACTGCTGCTGCTGCTAAGTCGCTTCAGTCGAGTCCGACTCTGTGCGACCCCATAGACGGCAGCCCACCAGGCTCCCCCGTCCATGGGATTCTCCAGGCAAGAACACTGGAGTGGGTTGCCATTTCCTTTTCCAGCCACATCTTTTCCAAAATCTGTAGAAATTTCTTCTTTATAGTTCTTGCTTAGATTTCCCTTGCTTTTTATAGGAAATATTTTTAACTATCTTGGGTACATAACATTTCAGAGTTATGAAATCTCCCAGAAATCTTAAAAATAAATGTGATCTTACTGGTCACTTGTTTATTCACTCATTCTCTGACCCCTCACATTCATTCTTTCAGACAGCATTTATTTAGCAAGTGAACATTTATTCATTCATTTATCATGCAATCAATATGCATTAAATACATGCGAGAAATGGGGCATTCAGACAGAATTAATAACAACTGCTGACTTATCTGTACTAAATGCTCTACACATTTTAATCTGTTTTCACACTCACAACAGTAATGTAGGAGTGATGTCTTACCATGGTCTACAAGATACCAAGAGACTACCTCTGACGTTACCTCATGAACTGTAATCCACACACATGGTTCGAACATTCCAGAAAAGTATTATCTTGCCTCAGAACTTTTCTTCTATATCCTCTATGTCAGAAATACCCCCTCACTCCAGTTCAGATTTTAGCTCAATGTCACCTCAACAGATGGTAGCTCTCCCCCACCAAACATTCTCTTTAATGTCGTTTATTTCCATCATAGCACTCACTATCAGAAGTTACCTTTTTATTTATTTGCTCCCTTATGCATTATTTGTCTTCCCTCATTGTAATTTAAGATGTTCAAGGGGAGGTACCTTGTCTGAGTTGCTCAGAGTGGTCTTTGTAGTGCCTCCAATAGCCTTGGCTAAAGGCAAGTTATCAGTACCTCTTTATTGACTGAATGAATATACATCATTTTGAAGTCAGTCTTAATACCTGGAAGAGAAAGAGCATAGTTAAAAAAACTTACAGCACAGAAGAAGGAGAATTAACATGTGTCAGGCAATTACTAAGGATCCAGCATTAAGAGTTTTCATTATATGTATCATTGAATTTTAAAAATATTTTTATAAGAAATTGAGAGAATGTGAGTAACTTGCCTGTGATCACAGTTAATTACTTAGTGATGGGGATGAGATTAGAATCTTGGTCTGTTTAGCTCAAAACTCTGTTTCTCCTGCCATGTTTATATACTTCACACTTCTGTGAGCATGGTAGGCATTGTGATGCACTGCCTAGATGCCCCTACTGGAGTAATGATGGACTTATGTCCCTAGATGCTAGGAATGCTGCTAATAGTCACCCTCACCTGTCAGTCTCCTATATGTATTGCCGGGACTGAAGAGAGGGCTTCCCAGGTGGTCCTTGGTAAAGAATCTTCCTACCGCTGCTGAAGACATGGGTTCAATCCCTGGGTTGGGAAGATCCCCTAGAGAAGGAATTGTCAACCCACTTCTTGCCTGGGGAATCCCATGAACAGAGGAGCCTGGTGGGCTTCAGTCCTTGGGGTCAAGAAGAGTCAGACATGATTTAGGGACTGAGCACACACACAGACTGAAGAGAGATGCCTTGCCCAACGTACTTCCCCACTCCAGTGACTGATCAGCACATGGGTATGAAGACTTTCCCCCTTTGCCCCAGTTCAGCCAACTCTGAAGATATAACTCCATGGCAGGTCAGCTGTGCCTCCATTGAGATGGCATGGCAGTCCAACTTCTCCTTTCATGGATATTGATCCTTGGAGTATCCCTTAATAATCTTTCTGAATGCTAATCATCTCAGAGTCTGCTTTCCAGGGAACTCTGCCTGCAGTAGTGAGTTTGAGAATTGTGATGGCATTGATACAAGTGCAAAAGTAGTGTGGAAAAGTGGTATTTGAAAGGAATATAATGATAACCTTGGATTTGTATTTTTTGAATTTATGTGGAAATGGTTGGCTCTGGACTGTGAGTTCTTTGTGAACTTGTTATTATTGGATCACCAGCCTCAAAATAGTGCCTGTCACACTCTAGGCATTCAATAAAGAGACCTTTAAAGACTTAGGATTGGAGTTTGGGTGACAGCTCATGGAGGTAATAGCAAATATCTTGAAAATTGAAATCTCTAATTGAAAGACAGGAAAAATAAGAATGATAGAGAATTGAGAAGCAGTATACAAAAGGGAATTCAAAAGATATAGGTGCTAGGATGCTTTTGCTTGTTTGTGTGGTGGGAGGTGGCTGGAGAGCAGGTGTGAGCAAGGATTATAGTGGTTGATATTTGAAAAACAATGTGAATTTAAGAATGTACTTTCAAATCAAGTATGAATGAGGTTTCTGATTGTCTTCAGAAGTGATGTCGGTCCTGCAACTGAGATAGAACTCTGTTTAATAAGATGAATAAACAAAGGATATGGTGAGCGTACATTTGTCTTCCAAGACTTTTGGCAATGCAAGTAAAGTGAGGTAGTTGTCAAGGCCTGTGAGGCCAAATCAAACTTTATTAAAAGGAAATGGAAACTCATGTTTGAAGGTAACAGAGTCATCAAAAAAAGCTATATATGAATGAGATCCATAGGATTTGGGAAAGGGTGGATTTGAGCAAGAGACATTTTGTGGCTCTTTTGCCAAAAATGAGGATACTTGTTTCTCGTCTTTTCTGTGCACCCAAGGGGGATGCAGTATTTAGTGCAAAGACAGCTATCAGATTTTGGTTTTATTTACACCTAATTTATTGCAGCCTTATCTTGATTTTATCACTGTAACTCAGTGATCAGTCAGTAATCTTGTATATTTTATTGACTCTCAAATTTGAATTGCAGTTCTCTAGGTATACTTCTGTGAGTATGGTAGACATTGTGATGTACTCCCTAGAGGCTTCCCTGGTGGCTCAGATGGTAAAGAATCTGACTGCAATGTGGGAGACCTGGGTTTGATCCCTGGGTTGGGAAGATCCCCTGGAGAAGGGAAAGGCCACCCACTCCAGTACTCTTGCCTGGAGAATCCCCATGGACAGAGGTGCCTGGGTTGCAAAGAGTCAGACAGGACTGAGTGACTAGGCGCAGCAACAGGCCTACCTTAGCTGTGGCAGCTACGCTGACTGTGGGATGTTAAATGAGGTCTGAAAGGTTAGTAATTCATTCTTTAGAAATTTTGCATTTAAACTGTGGAGTGTACCTTTTTGGGTATGTATATTCCATTGTAGATCATTTTTTGAAAACTGCAGATTTTTTCTTATTCTTCTAAAGAGAAGTCTTTATAAATTGAACGTCATGTGGAGGAAATTTTTGATTTGTGCTCGTGCTAGCTTGTTCTTTTTTAGTTTTAAGGGTAATTTGATATACACTTTATATATATAACCCATATTCCTACCATCTCTGTGTCTGACATGACTTTGTTTAGCACTAGAGCTTTTTTTGACATTGATGAAAAAGTCACTAAAGGAAGGAACTCCTGAGGTATTAGGAGCCGAGTGAATAGGAGTCTACTTTGTTGTTGTACTGAATATATTTCATGCAGTTGAAATATAGTGTGGAAGGCAAAATAAGGTCAAGCAAGATATACACAATTGACCGTAGCTTCTTGGCTTTCTCCTTTTTCATTTTTTGGGGTGATTTTGCTCAATATCAGCTACTATTTTTATCTGTTTTTATATACTGCCAAATCCCAAGTCTGCCAGTGCCTGACACATAGTAGCTAATCAGTAAGCATTTGTTAAATGATTAAATTTAGTTAACATAAAGATATTTATTCTAACAATACTATACAAATAAGAAACAAGTAGGATAGTAAATACAAATGCATTTTAGAAAAATAAAATCACTATCAGTAACAAGAGCAAAATAGACAAAACATATTATAGAAATATAAATAATTATTATGTCCTATTATGCTTTATCATATATTTATCATTCACCTTCTATGCATGTTTGACTTTATTGTATCCTGAGCCAAAAACATAAGATCTATGAAACACAAAATGTCTGCATAACTCAGGGTTGAAAAATAAAATGTACTGGATTTTCCTTAAATACTGTTGTAATTTGCTACACTAGTCCACTTACTTATTAGAAAGAAAGAATAAATTTTTTCTACATAATCTAAATATATTAAGAAAAAAAATAACATTAGTTAGCAAGCAGATGGACTACCATGATGTCTCAGACGGTAGAGAATCCAACTGAAATGCAGGAGACATGGATTTGATCCCTGGGCCCAGAAGATCCCCTGGAGAAGGGAATGGCAACCTACTCCAGTATTCTTGCCTGGAGAAGCCTATGGACAGAGGAGCCTGGTGGGCTACAGTCCATTAGGTCACAAAGAGTCTGACACTACTGAGTGACCAAGCAGACACATACACACATTAAGCATATATTTGTTGTTGGCCCTTTCTGTGTCAGGAGTTTGAGATATCTCATTTGTAGAAAATGCTTATAATCTACCCTCCCCACTGCTCCCCTCTCCCCTCCCCTTACCATTTTTTCTTGTGATTCTGTTGAAACATTTCAGGAATAATATTTCAGAAAGGTTTTATCTTTTTTTCAACCTCTTTATTATTATTATTATTTGTATAAAGTTTTTGCTTACCTTAACTTTTCCCAGGGAAGCAAGAACTTTTGAAAGAAAAATTCACATTAACTTAGCAGAAAATTTAGGGAGTACCTGTTGCTGCACTAGTAAGAAGCTTGTCATTGTTATTTAGTAAGTTTCTGTAGATCTCAAAAAAAGAAAAATATATCTAGTTTCAATGCCTGTTGACCAGTTCTCTCAGTACAGGGTTACTCTGAGCCTGTCTTCCAATTTCATTTTTTCCCTCCTGTGATCAGTTTCATTTGCATATGGGAGATGACTTGATTTTTGAACATTGTCTTACAAATTTTTGCTTTCTAATCTAAGGAATTTATTTGTTTTCAGAAAGGAAAGAATACAGAGATTCTTACAAATTATATTTTTATCATATATTTGTGATGTAATTTTTGAAATCTATCATCAACCTATTATTGATTTTATAGGGAAAAGAAGAAATGACTCTGTTTGATTCTGAATTTAAAAATATAATTAAATAGAAATCTGAAGTAGAAAACTTTTCTTTCATTTTGTCTTTTAAAGAATTTTCCACAGTAATGAAAATGTCTTTTACCACGTTAACAAAGAATCTGCCCTCCCAAGGCGTTTATTGTAAGCAGTGATAATGATGAGATTGTTTTGTAATGAAACAAAGACTGAGGAAAGAATACATTTGGCTACATATTATTGTAATCTGACTTGAAGCTTCAGACAGACATGAGGAAGTTTCTAGTGTGGATGCTGGAAGAAAGATTTGTTGTTTCCTCCTGACATAAAGGTCAGTAAACACTTGGTAGACATGACAGCATTTAGAAGCTATAAATCCTCCCCCTTTTCCCCCTGTTGTGTTAACTCATTGCCATCATAAACACATTTCAAAGAAAACCAGTCTCTCCTTTTGTTCTGAATTAAATTATTTTTTCAAACGTGTGCTTGCAAAGTACAAAGCTAACTTTCCTGCCAAAGGAGAATGGGTGAAATACATCCACAGCTTGCCAGGGGCTACCTGTGAGAACTACGGTTCGTGAGACTGGTGCCTGCTGCTTCTTTAAGCACTTAGGCAGTTCTCTCCTTATTCAGCTGCAGTCTTGGCATGGGAGCGGGGGACTGTGGAGGAAATCAAATAGTCCTTTAAGTTGTAATTTTTCACCATTAGCTTAGCAATCTTGACTATTGAGAAATATTTCAAACACATAGTTAACATAGATTCCCAATTATTTTGATTGTAGCAATGGGATATATCAGATTAATCAATGGCATTAATGATGACAAATGAAATTAACAATTCCATTGGATATATAGTTGGAAAAACATAGATACTCAATTATTTTGATTGGAAAAAGCATTTTACTACAAGTTATCATTGAAGAGGAACTAAAGAGCCTCTTGATGAAGGTGAAAGAGGACAGTGCAAATGCTGGCTTAAAACTCAACATTCAAAAAACTAGGATCATGGCATCTGGTCCCATCACATCATGGCAAATAGGTGGGGAAACAATGGAAACAGTGAGAGACTTTATTTTCTTGGACTCCAAAATCACTGCAGATGGGGAATGTAGCCATGAAGTTAAAAGATGCTTGCTCCTTGGAAGAAAAGCTATGACCAACCTAGACAGCATATTAAAAAGCAGAGACATCACCTTGCTGACAAAGGTCTGTATAGTCAAAACTATGGCTTTTCCTGTAGTCATGTATGGATGTGAGAGTTGGAGCATAAGAAAGCTGAGTGCTGAAGAACTGATGCTTTTGAACTGTTGTGCTGGACAAGAACCTTGAGAGCCCCTTGGACTTCAAGGAGATCCAACCAGTCCATCCTAAGGAGATCAGTCCTGGGTGTTCATTGGAAGGACTGATGCTGAAGCTGAAACTCCAATACTTTGGCCACCTGATGCGAATAACTGACTCACTGGAAAAAATCCTGATGCTGGGAAGGATTGAAGGCAGGAGGAGCAGGGGGCGACAGAAGATGAGATGGTTGGATGACATCACTGACTCAGTGGACATGAGTTTGAGCCAGCTCCGGGAGATAGTGAAGGACAGGGAAGCCTGACTTGCTGGAGTCCATGGGGTCGCAAAGAATCAGACATGACTCAGTGACCGAACAACAACAGCGATCCCAAGAGACATAATTTTTCAAAGGATACATATGAGTAAGTCACTTTCAAATGCAGGTCAATGAAATTGTTAAAATTATAAAACTATAAAATGTGAACCTATAAATATGAATCTAAAAATAAGATCAGACCAACAATTTTTGGCCATTAGTTATGGTATTCAGCCACTTTTTGTGATCTATAACTCATATCAAGATACGCCTGCCTAGTTATAGCTATTGTAAATAGTGCAGCAATGAACAATGGGATACATGTATCTCTTTCAATTTTGGTTCCCTCAGGGTTTATGCCTAGGAGTGGGATTGCTGGGTCATACGGTGGTTTTATTCCTAGCTTTTTAAGGAATCTCCATACCGTGTTCCATAGTGGCTGTGTCAGTTTCCATTCCCACGAGCAATCCAAGAGCATTCCCTTTTCTCCACACCCTCTCCAGCATGTATTGTCTGTAGACTTTTTGATGATGGCCATTCTGACTGCTGTGACGTGGTATCTCATTGTAGTTTTCATTTGCATTTCTCTAATAGTGAGTGATGTTGAGCATCTGTTCATATGCTTGGTTAGCCATCTGTATGATTCTTTGGAGAAGTATCTTTTTAGATTTCTTCCCCACTTTTTGATTGCGTTGTTTGTTTTCCTGGTATTGAGTTGTATGAGCTGCTTATATATTTTGGAAATTAATCCTTTGTCAGTTGTTTCATTTGCTATTATTTTCTCCCATTCTGAGGGTTGTCTTTTCACCCTGTTTGTAGTTTCCTTTGTTGTGTAAAAAGTTTTAAGTTTAATTAGGTCCCACTTGTTTATTTTTGTTTTTATTTCTATTACTCTAGGAGGTGGGTCATAGAAGATCTTGCTTTGATTTATGTAACCAAGCGTCCTGCCTATGTTTTCCTCTAAGAGTTTTATAGTTTCTGGTCTTACATTTAGGTCTTTAATCCATTTTAAGCAACCTAAATGTTCATTGACAGATGAATGGATAAAGAAGCTGTGGTACATATATACAAAGGAATACTGAAGTCTGAAGTGAAGTCGCTCAGTCATGTCTGACTCTTTGCGACCCTGTGGATTGTAGCCTACCAGGCTCCTCCTTCCATGGGATTCTCCAGGCAAAAATACTGGAGTGGGTTGCCATTTCCTTCTCCAGGGGATCTTCCCGACCCAGGGATCGAACCTGGGTCTCCCACATTGGAGGCAGACGCTTTAACCTCTGAGCCACCAGGGAAGTCCTTAGCCATGAAAAGGAATGTATCTGAGTCAGTTCTAATGAAGTGGACAAACCTAGAGCCTATTATACAGACAGAAGTAAGTCAGAAAGAGAAATATAAGTATCGTATACTAACGCATATATGTGGAATCTGGAAGGACGGTATTGATCAATTTATTATCAGGGCAGCGATGGAGAAACAGACATAGAGAGCAGACCTATGGACATGGGCAAAGGGGAGGAGGGAGAGGGTGAGATGTATGGAGAGAGTAACACAGAAATTTACAATGCCATGTGTAAAACAGATAGCCAACAGGAATTTGCTATGTGACTCAGGGAACTCAAACAGGGGCTCTGTGACAGGATGGAAGGGTGGGATGTGAAGGGAGATGGGAGGGAGGCTCAGAAGGGAGGGAACATGGGTGTACTTATGGCTGATTCTTGTTGATGAATGACAGAAAAATCACAAAATTCTGTAAAGCAGTTATCCTTCAATTAAAAAAAAATTTAAAAAGATATGCCTGCCTAGAAACTAAAAGCCTCAAATAACAAAGGTCATTATTGTGTTCTTCTAGAGCAGCTAATAGAAATGAAAGCAAAGTCATGTCAATATCAAGCATATTACAATTTCTACCTTGGCATTTTATATTAGTGGAAACTCTGATATATTGTGGGTTAAGTTTGAGAAAAAACTGCAAAGTAGAAGCATTTACTTTTGGTTATCCCTATTCTCAACCTCTCTCTCTCTTCCCCTTTCCCATCTCTATCTCTCGATTCCTACATCAAACTCTCATGCCACAAAAATCTGCTATGAGTCTCTCCACGAGATAATTTGGACTGCGTGCATTGTAATTATGCTAAATTATTAATAGAATTAAGCTGTCATTTTTACTCCTTTTTGCTAAATATTTTGTCAAGGATAATTATTGGATATTATTAAATATTTTAACTGCATTGAGATAATATGATAATGTTGTGAATTACATGGTCTTTTTTATATCAAACTAAACATGTTCTGATTATGTATAGATCATGAACTCCTTATTGAAAATGTAGACTTAAATTGAAGGAAGTAGGGAAAACCACTAGACCATGCAGCTATGACCTAAATCAAATCCCTTACCATTATACAGTGGAAGTGACAATAGATTCAAGGGATTAGAACTGATAGACTGCCTGAAGAACTATGGACAGAGGTTCGTGATACTGTACAGGAGGCAGTGATCAAGACCATCCCCAAGAAAAAGAAATGTAAAAAGGCAAAATGGTTGTCAGAGGAGACCTTACAAATAGCTGAGAAAAGAAGAGAAGCCAAAGGCAAAGGGGAAAAGGAAAGATATACCCATTTGAATGCAGAGTTCCAAAGAATAGCAAGGAGAGATAAGAAAGCCTTCCTCAGTGATCAGTGCAAAGAGATAGAGGCAAACAATAGAATGGGAAAGACTAGTGATCTCTTTAGAAAAATTAGAGATACCAAGGGAATATTTCATGCAAAGATGGGCACAATAAAGGACAGAAACGGCATGGACCTAACAGAAGCAGAAGATATTAAGAAGTGGTGGCAAGAATACATAGAAGGACTATACAAAAAAGATCTTCATGACCCAGATAACCACAATGGTGTGATCACTTACCTAGAGCCAGACATCCTGGAATGTGAAGTAAAATGGGCCTTAGGAAGCATCACTATGAACAAAGCTAGTGGAGGTGATGGAATTCCAGTTGAGCTATTTCAAATCCTGAAAGATGATGCTGTGAAAGTGCTGCACTCAATATGCCAGCAAGCTTGGAAAACTCAGCAGTGGCCACAGGATTGGAAAAGATCAGTTTTCATTCCAATCCCAAAGAAAGGCAAAGCCAAAGAATGTTCAAACTACCATACAATTGCACTCATCTCACACGCTAACAAAGTAATGCTAAAAATTCAACAAGCCAGGCTTCTACAGTATGTGAAGCATGAACTTCCAGATGTTCAAGCTGGATTTAGAAAAGGCAGAGGAACCAGAGATCCAATTGCAACATCCGTTGGATCATCGAAAAAGCAGGAGAGTTCCAGAAAAGCATCTGTTTCTGCTTTATTGACTATGCCAAAGCCTTTGACTGTGTGGATCACAACAAACTAGAAAATTCTTGAAGAGATGAGAATACCAGGCCACCGTACCTGCCTCCTGAGAAATCTGTATGCAGGTCAAGAAGCAACAGTTAGAACTGGACATGGAACAACAGACTGGTCCAAATAGGAAAAGGAGTACGTCAAGGCTGTATATTGTCACCCTGCTTATTTAACTTATATGCAGAGTACATCATGAGAGATGCTGGGCTGGAGGAAGCACAGGCTGGAATCAAGTTTGCTGGGAGAAATATCAATAACCTCAGATATGCAGATGACCCCACACTTATGGCAGAAAGCAAAGAAGAACTAAAGGGCCTCTTGATGAAAGTGAAAGAAGAGAATGAAAAAGCTGGCTTAAAACTCAACCTTCAGAAAACTAAGATTATGGCATCTGTTCCCATCACTTCATGGCAAATAGATGGGGGAATAATGGAAACAGTGAGATACTTTATTTTTTGGGGCTCCAAAATCACTGCACATGGTGACTGCAGCCATGAAATTAAAAGACTCTTGCTCCTTGGTAGAAAAACTATGACAAACTTAGACAGCATACTAAAAAGCGGAGGCATTACTTTGCCAACAGAGTCCTTATAGTCAAAGCTATGGTTTTTCCAGTAGTCATGTATGAATGTGAGAGTTGGACTATAAAGAAAGCTGAGCACCAAAGAATTGATGCATTTGTACTGTGGTGTTGGAGAAGACTATTGAGAGTCCCTTGGATGGTAAGGAGATCCAACTAGTCAATCCTAAAGGAAATCGGTCCAGAATATTCATTGGAAAGACTGATGGTGAAGCTGAAACTCCTATACTTTGGTCACCTGATGTGAAGAACTGATTCCTTGGAAAAGACCCTGACTATGGGAAGGATTGAAGGTGGAAGGAGAAGGGGACTGACAGAGGATGAGATGGTTGGATAGCATCACTGACTTGATGGACATGAATTTTAGCAAGCTCTGGGAATTGGTGATGTACAGGGAAGCCTGGCATGCCGCAGTCCATGGGGTCTCACAGAGCCAGACACGACTGTGTGACTGAATTGAACTGTAATAAATTCTTCTTTGTTAAAACGTAAAAAAATAATTATTAATTGAAAAGCACTTCTCTTTAAGTGCTTTTGCAGGAATGTAAAGTAAGTTTTGTGGGGCACATTGCGGGGCTGGTAAGAATGGAGATTTATCTCTTGGTGCTCCTAAAATTAAACTTGTTGCCTGGCTCCAAGGGTCTGACATATATCAATGATTAGATGACTATATGGAATTGTACATGTCTGGGCAGTTCTTACACATCCATATAAAGATCTCTGTAGGCACAGTAATTTACTTAATATTCTTGGTCTGTGTGAATGATGTTGATATATTGCTGGATAAAACAAAGTAATAGTATATAGCACCTTTGATTTAGTGGCATTATACTTATGAATTTTATATCATAAACTATTTTCTGTTACTTTTAAGAAATGTTACCTCTGCTTCAGGATTCATTTAAAGCAAGGCCTGTAGGAATAAACAAGGCTGATGTTGTCCTTGTATTTTATAATGCCTGGAGATTCCGGAGATTTTGCTACTTAAAGGAATAACTTATGGATTAATATGTGCCAGTTAATTATATGTCAATTATGGAGGCACCTACATTAATTTGCCTTGAAAATTCCAATTAAAAGCCCTTATGCATACAAGAAAATTAAATTTTTTTTTCAACTGAAAAAGTGAATAATATCACTTAGTACCTTATTCCTAAGTATCATATCATTAAACCTCTGTTGTTTAGTGTGAATGTGTGTACATGACTTGTATGGGTCAACATGTGATATTTGTAAAGCTGAATGCTTAAGCAAGATATTTAAAATTCTTATAGTCTACTAGAAAGAATTTGGAAAAAAATACTGTGCCAGAAATATCTTCCCTCTTCTGTATCAACTGTTCTTACTCACAGCCTCTTACTCTCATCCTTTTTTCCCAGTTACTAATTTTCTATTATGGTAATAAGACAAATGGGCTTCCTGGTTGTCCCAGGAAGAAGAATCCACCTGCCAATGTAGGAAATGTGGGTTTGATCCCTGGGTTGGGAAGATTCCCTGGAGAAGGAAATGGCAACCCCCTCTAGCCGTCTTGCCTGGGAAATCCCATGGACAGAAGGAGCCTGTGGGCTACAGCCCATGGCATTGTAAAAAGAATCAGACGTGACTTAGTGACTAAACAACAACAAGACAAATAAATGTCTAACAAATACTGCATAGATAAAAATCTAGTTCTAATGTGAGCAAGTTTAATATTCTCTGCTGAGTCCTTCTACAGTGACCTCTATATCGTTTCACATCATCATACTCAATTTAGTGATACATGGCTTATTTTGATTATTAGGTTGGTGCAAACGTAACTGTAGTTTCAGACTCTGAGTTTTAAATCATTATACCTAGGCTCAAACACATGTTTATTGATCAAAGTAGAAACCTTTACAATCAACACATTTTTGCCAACAACAAACAAGTGAAAAGTTGCTGCTGCGAGCAGTGTGCTAAGGCAGGATTTGTGACCTCCGGAGGACAGGATTTCGATCTGGGGCCAGGGACCAGGCTCGGCCACTGGAACTTTTTGTGTAACAGAATTTTATTAAAGTATAAGAGAGAGAGAAAACTTCTGACAGAAACATCAGAAGGGTCCGAAAGAATGCTCCCTTGCTAGTTTTTAGCAAGGCATTTTATGTCTTTTAAGGAGCTTCTAATTAGATAAGAGAAAAACCTCAAGGCTGAGGGACGTTCACCAGGCCCCTCTCTCACAATATGCATTTTTGAGATAGGATGGCAGAAAGGTGTGTCATCTCAAGCTGTAAAACAATTGAAATGAATAGTGGTTTGTTGAGCCCAAGGTTTGAGAAAAGAAAAAAAGGTTAATCTTAGGGGGAACCATTTTGAAGAAAGGCAGATTCCAAATCAAATACATAGTTTCATTAACATAGCTTAAGAAAAACATTTCCATAAGAAAAACGCATTGGTTAGCTTAAGGCAGAACCAGGTGTCTTTTAATTTTGTGTAGAGAAGGAAGAAAATATCTGCCACTTGCAGTTTTATTTCCTCCTGCCGCTTAGAGACCTCTGGCCTTCCTACCTGTTACCCTCTCATAAGTTTGTTTATTCCTGTTGTGTAAAAATCCATGCTTTGGGAGTTGACAAACTCATGGGAAGCGTTTTCTGCATCTGGCTGGTTGTGGAAGCATTTTCCCTGCAAAAGTTGTCGAGATGTTTGAAGAAGTGGTCATCAGTTGGCGAGAGGTCAGGTGAATGTGGCAGGTGAGGCAAAACTCCGTAGCCCAATTCATTCAACATTTGATGCATTGGTTGTGCGATGTCTGGTTGGGTGTTTTCATGGAGAATTGGGCACTTTCTGTTGACCAATGCTAGCTGAAGGTGTTGCAGCTTTCAGTGCATCTCATTGATTTGCTGAGCATGCTTCTCAGATGTAATGGTTTCACTGGATTCAGAAAGCTGTAGTGGATCAGACAGGCAGCAGGTCACCAAACATTGACCATAACCTTTTTTGTGCAAATCTGTGCTTTGGAGCTTCTTCTCAGTACAGTCCCTGAGCTGGTCATTATTGATTGTCACATAAAATCCACTTTTTGCTGCACGTCACAATCTAATCAAGAAATGCTTCATTGTTGTTATGTAGAATAAGAGAAGACACTTCAAAACAACAATTTCTTTAATGTTCGGTCAGATTGTGAGGCACCCACTTATTGAGTTTTTGCTTTCCTGTTTGCTTCAAATGCCAAATGACCATAGGATGACTGACATTGAGTTCTTTGGCAACTTCTAATGTAGTGCTTTTGAACTGTGGTGTTGGAGAAGACTCTTGAGAGTCCCTTGGACTGCAAGGAGATCTAACCAGTCCATCCTGAAGGAGATCAGTCCTGGGTGTTCATTGGAAGGACTGATGCTGAAGCTGAAACTCCAATACTTTGGCCACCTCGTGCGAAGAGTTGACTCATTGGAAAAGACCCTGATGCTGGGAGGGATTGGGGGCAGGAGGAGAAGGGGAGGACAGAGGATGAGATGGCTGGATGGCATCACCGACTCGATGGGCATGAGTTTGAGTAAACTCTGGGAGTTTGTCATGGACAGGGAGGCCTGGCGTGCTGCGATTCATGGGGTTGCAAAGAGTCGGACACGACTGAGCGACTGAATGAACTGAACTGAATGTAGTTGTAAGAGGATCAGCTTCTATGAGCCTCTCAGCTGCTTGTTATCAAGTTCCAATGGCCGGCCATTGCATTCTTCATCTTCAGGGATCTCACTCCTTGGCAAAACTTCTTGAACCACCACTGCACTGTACATTCATTAGCAGTTCCTGGGCCAAAGGTGTTGTTGATGTTGTGAGTTGTCTCCTCTGCTTTACGACCCATTTTGAACTCAAACAAGAAAATCACTCAAATTTGCTTTCTGTCTAACATCATTTCCCTAGTCTAAAATAAATTCAAAATGAACAGAAAATAATGTCATTAGCCAAAAAAAAAGTGAGAAATGCACATTAAAATGATGTATAGCATAACCACATTTATTTACAAATATATACCAGTATCAAGCAGAAAAATTCAACATTGTAAAACCTCAGTTACTTTTTGCACCAACCTAAATAGTTAACTTTTAGTGTAAGTTAAATTTTCTTGTTTCAGGTCCTAAGCCCTTTTCACCTTGATCTGTCTTGCAACATGTCCATGAATTATTCCATCTTCAATTTAGCAATATATAATATTGTTCAGAATAGACTCCTTATTTGCTATTTTATTCCCCTACTTTGTGACTTGTTAAGGAGTAGCTGATAGCAATTTCCTGTTGGTTTTCTTGAACCTTACCTCCTCTTACCAATTGTTTAGTTCCTGACTGTGCTATGAGCTCTTATAACATAGACTTACGTTAGAAATGACAACGGGTTCTTTCTTCGGCAGGGCTCTGCCTCTAGGCTGACCTAGTTTGCCTATCCACTGTCATGCTCCAGGCTCCCATGGGTGAGGCAGCTATGAACAGAGTGACAGAAGCCATCCTCACTGCCAACAGCTTAACTTCTGCTGCAGAATCTGGGAACGGCGATTATATTACTTATCATTTGGTTTCTGAATATGAAGGAAGTCATGCTTATCATAGAAATGGTTATTCATAAGGATATGTATTTTTCTTAATAGATTGTACATAATTATTCTGCAGAGAAGGAATGAGGAAGCAGTATAATAGACACTGTAAAATGGAGTGATACCTAGGTTAAAAAATGTGCTCAGATACTCAATGATCTGTGATGACATAGAGAAATGGGATTGGAGGTGGGTAGGTGGGAAGCTCAAAAGGGAGGGGATAGATGTATACATACAGCTGATTCAATTTGTTGTATAGCAGGGGCTAACACAACACTGTAAAGATATTTTCTTTCAGTAATAAAGAATAAAATGCTAAAATAAAATAAAACCTGTACCACTAATGCCATAATCCAAGCCAGCCTTCACCTCTCCCCTTGAGAACTGCTTAGCTTCCTAACCCACTGGGTGTTTCCAATTTTCCCACCGCCAATCGCTGATAGTTGACCCCCCACAGCTGTCGATTGAATCTTCTAAAACTTAAACCTGATAGTGTTACTCCTTTACTCAATTTCCCGTTACTCCTAAAATAAAATACACATTTTGGATGATCTTACACATAAGGTGAGAGCATTCATTATTATTATTTTGTTATTATATTTTAGCTTGCAGAGTGTTTAACTTGATAAATGTACGATAAAAATATATGTTCAAATACTTGATGTAGCAGAAATAACTTATGTTAAAAAATGCACTTGGATCGATTTGAATAAAAATAAGACTTTTCATGTCATGAAGTATTAGTGTTCTTTGACTTGCGTATTTTTTTCCAGAAAGAAATGTGATTATTCTGTACCTCTAGTTAGAAATGTAGTTCATCATAAATACTGATGACATGGGAGTCACTATCTGCCAAGCATCTGCCTAATAAGCAGATTTTGTATCCATTTAGATAATCAGATTGTAGTCAATACTAGATCTGATTATCTTTATAACCTTGCTGAGTTTTATATTCCAAGAGAGACTGAAGCACTGGAGCTGAGCAAGACTGTCCCTGGGTAGTATTTTGATGGTTTCTGTATGTTTCAATGTCTGAAACTTTTAAACTCCAAGGACTTGGTCTGGTCAGAGTCCCGAAATAATCAGATTGTTAGCTACTGACTGGCTAAACAAAATGTCTCCAGCACTTTGGCTGGCGTCTGAATGACAGTTTACTAATTTACAGTAAGCAATAACTGTGAAATGAAGTTTATTACTCAAAGTCTGCATGGTCAGCACATTTCTTATCTGTTCGGGCTGCTTGAGGAACCAAGTCAGAACCTAAAGTTTGCTTTAGACCAGGTAGAGCCAAAGCAAAATGAATTTCATGCCAAATTCTTTAATCTAGTTTAGGGATCTATCTGGTTGTAAGGGACTCTTACAATGACAATGGGATCTGATGCTCCACATTCATTCATAAGACTCTCATTTTAGTTAAGATGGTTGAAGAATTTTCCTTACCTTAGGAATAATTTTTCTCAATGTGATAGAGGACCAATATGCCCTTGAACAGTATTAGAGATAATGTTTCATAAACTATTCCCCTCCATTCTCTTTCCTATGGCTTGCTCTCTCTAATTTCACCTGCTTTCGTTACTCAGTGGCCCACTTTGCCTGGAGCTATACCTTGGCTGGTATTTGAAGGTAATTCTCAGCCACCCATTTACAAATTATTGCTTAAGCTGGTGCATTTATGGTTGACAAAGCATTTCCCTGTTTTATGAGTTAATTTTATAACAACTGTCAGACAGAAATATCACTTCCCTTATTTCCAGGTCCTTTTTGGAAAACACCTCACTGTAACTCCCAAGTACTGAAAACAAGAGGGAATTCTTTGGAAATGCTCAGGTGGAGGCTACAAAGATGTTTTAAAAGCTAGAAATTGTTTTCTGACATGAAGACCATTGCTCTCCATGAGTTGAAGTGGCACTAATTAGCTTTGCAGCATATAATTGTAATCTTTGGGCTCTGAGGCATGCCTGGCAACAGTTCCAGGTGTTACACATGGTCAGTTTAGTTCAATTTAACAATTTTTTGACCAGCTTCTCATCAACAGATTTTTGCATGGAATTAACATATAACATTTGTGTGTATAGTAATTAATAGCTTTATTTCATTTTGCACTTACCAACCCTCAGAAACTGTTATGCTAGGAATTCCCCTATTTTATAGTAAAGGAAAAAGAGGTTCAGAAAAATAAATGCAGTATCCAAAATCATATAATCTAGCTAAGGCTTAATTACCCCTTTCAACTGTAACCTTTTCTACCTTGGTAAATATAGAACATTGTATTTCAGTTTAGAGGAGCAGATTAACAGTTTAACTTTTGGAGGTAGTCAGATATAGATCAGACATTAAATAGACAATACTAGCTACTACCTAAGTGACTTTGGGCACTTTTCTTTTTTAATTTTTATGGGTTCAGTTTTCACATTTATATAATTGGGGAAAATTTTATTCCTCTCTTACAGAATTTTTGTGGGGATTAAATGAGTTGGGGCATGTAAATGTTGGGCCAAGTGTTTGACAGTTAGCATTCATCACATAGCATTTAACTGATATTATAGTGTTGAATCCAGAAGACTTACTCTTATTTCACTTTGGAGACTGAGTCAGCCCTGTGCCATCTGAGGGGTCTTGTCTGATTTAAGGGTTTAGGACTGAAATCATGTTTCTCCAAAGGTTTGCAGTAAAGCACTATCAATTTTCCTGAGATGTCTAGAAGTGGTACCATTTTGTCTCAAAGTCAGAATTTTTATTCGGTTAGCCAAGATGGTAACCAGGAAAGCATGTTTTTCCTGAAGTTTCACTATTAATTAGTTAATGATCCCACCAGAACTTTTTAAATAACAATAACAACATTTACAAATTTGGGAAAACAGTTTTCAGCATTGTTTTCATGTCCATCACTAAAAGGAATAATAGGAAATGAGATTTTAGTTAGGTATGTGGAATAATTTACCAATGGTCAGTAAAGTGAGATAAATTAACAAAGCAGGCAGCAGCCTGTGGGAGAAAAAGCACAGGAGATCTAAGTTTTTGTCTAGTTAACATCTCTTTCCAGCATGTAACTTGAGCAAAACACCTTGATCTCTCTAAATCTCAGTATTTTCATCTGTAAAATGTGGATAATTATATCTGAGACTTAAAAGGTTGTTGTGACTATATAATGACATGAAGGAAAAAAAAAAGTGATTTGTAAACTGTGAAATGTTACACAAACTGAAGGTGGTGTTATTTTCTGTAGTTCACTGAAAACAGAAATTCTTAGATTACTTGAATGTGCTCTTCCTGAGTTGGAGGAGAACTAATAAATAGCCCTTTGGCTCTATTTTAGCTCAAGGAATATATGTTTTCAGATTAAATCAGTATTGATGGTGTTAAGTCTTGTCAAATTGAAATTCAGTGGCTCTTTTGGAAAGGCATTAAAAAAATAACAAAGGGGAAATTACTGGAAAACAAAGATATTTTGTATAGAAAGCCTTATCACATTGAGTATATGTTAGGTATTTTCAGTTTAAAGTCAGTAATTAAATGATGATGAACACTGTGCTTTGCTAATTAGAACATAATTCTAACAAGGCTGAGGTTATAAATTTGAACCCTTTTATGGGTCAATTAGCATAATGTCAGTCTCTACCGTAAGCGTCCATGAGGGCACTGAAATGTGCACCGTGTTCACAAGGAGAATAAAGTGGAGACTAGATGAAATCATGCAGAGTTTCAACCAGTATGTATAGAACTATATATTATAATGCATCTCCAACTTTTATTTTTTCTTTTAGCATACTTACAATTTTTTATTTTTGTAATTGTCTGGTCTACCAATTTTGTTTAGCAAACTACTGTTGTCGTTCACAAATGGTACTCCAGGTTCCCTGAGAGGTGGTGTAATGACTAGTACATTCTGACCCTTTGTTTGCAAGTGCTTAATTTTACAGTTCTTTACTTCAGAATGACTGGGAGAACTATGAACTTCTTATATGTGTTTTTAGATGGGAAAAAGGCATTTTCCCCAAGTTTCCTTACTTCCAGGTGAAGGGATTTTGGCCTATTTTATAAAAAAAGGTCAGTAGCACAGCTGGGCTTGAAGTACAGAGGTCTTGACTCAAAGTTTTTAATTTGCAGTGGTTTTTTTTTTTTTTTTGGTTTATGCATAGTAAGCTTAGTAAGAAGCTAGGAAAATTCATACTATGCTGGGATCTTTAGCAAGACTGATGATTTCCACAATTGCATGCCTTTCAGAAGTACTTATACTGGTTATTTGAAATGACATAATTTTGGCTAGTTTTATTAAAAAACCAATCATATATTTTGATCCATTGGTTTCCACAGACCAACCCATAAATGTAAGATATTATCATTTTGATCACTATAAGTGAAGGAATTTGACATATAAAAATCCCTTATAAGCAAAGTGCTCTTTTGTTACAAAGAAAGTGATCTTTGGATTGTAATTTGGAAGGTGATGAAAAGATTCCTTGCTCTGCAATTTATCTCTCATTGACAAGCCTATTTACCACAATTCTACCTTTAGTAGTTCAGATCATCTTATATAAGGTAGGAGAGCTCATTTATACTATCATCTACCTTAGTAAGGATTGAGGATCAAGTTTTTCAAGATACTAAGGTAAGATTTCTCCTGAGTACCATCTGGGGTGAGAGTACTAAGGGGATTTCAAATTTTGATGAAGGAAGGAAAGAATATGCAATGATGATTTTTTGAGGCCTGTTTTGGGGAGTTTAGATGATGGTGGTGAGGATTTGTCCTATCAGAATGCAGCATAAATAAACTGGACACTCAGAGGGTAGGGAAGAGGGTGAGGGAAAGCTAAGGAAGAGAAAGTGAAAGTGTACCAACAGGTTTCCCTAGTGGCTCAGTGGTAAAGAATCTACCTGCCAATGCAGGAGACACGGGCTTGATCCCTGGTCTGGGAAGATATCACATGCAGAGGAGCAACTAAGCCGTGTTGAGCTTAGTTCACAGCTGTCGAGCCTGTGCTCTCGAGCCCAGGAACAGCAACAGTTGAGCCCCTGCCCCACAGCTGCTGAAGCCCATGCACCCCGGAGCCCATGTCCCACAGCGAGAGAAGCTCCTGATCACTACAACTAGAGAAGGCCTTCTCGGAAGACTCAGCAAAGCCCAGAATAAAAAGGAGATGGCAAAAGTGAACATTGTTAGCATAGGAAACAGGAACTAAAATGGACAGGAATGAGTGAATCTACTTCAGATGATGAATATCTACTATGTGGGCAAGAATCATTTAGAAGAAATAGAGTAGCATTCATAGTCACAAAACAGTATGAAATGCAGTATTTGGGTGCAATTTCAAAAACAATAGAATGATCTTGGTTCGTTTCTAAGGCAGACCATTCAACATCACAGTAATCTAAGTTAAAGTCCTACACACAGAATGTCAGCAAATTTGGAAAACTCAGCAGTGGCCACAGGACTGGAAAGGGTTAGTTTTCATTCCAATCCCAAAGAAGGGCAATGCCACAGAATGTTCAAAGTACCATACAATTGTGCTCATTTCACATCCTAGCCAGGTAATGCTCAAAATCCTTCAGGCTAGGCTCCAATAATACATGAACTGAGAACTTCCAGATGTACAAGCTGGATTTAGAAAAGGCAGAGGAAATAGAGATCTAATTGCCAACATCCACTGGATCATAAAAAAAGAAGAGAATCCCCAAAAAACATCTACTTCTGCTTCATTGGCTATGCTAAAGCGTTTGACTATATGGATCACAACAAACTTGGAAAATTCTTGAAGAGTTAGGAATACCAGACCACTTTACCTTCTTCCTGAGAAACTTGTATGCAGGTCAAGAAGCAACAGTTAGAATTGGACAAGGAACAACAGTCTGATTCCAAATTGGAAAAGGAGTACTACAAGGCTGTATATTATCATTTTGCCTATTTAATTTATATGCAGAGTGCGTGAGTGCGTGATAAGTCACTTAAGTCATGTCCCACTCTTTGCAACCCTAGAGACTGTAGCCCACCAGGCTCCTCTATCCATGGGATTCTCCAGGCAAGAATACTGGAGTGGGTTGCCATCTCCTCCTCCAGAGGGTCTTCCCAACCCAGGGATCAAACCCAGGTCTCTCCTGCATTGAAGGAAGATTCTTTACCACTGAGCCTCCAGGGAAGCCATATGTGCAGGGTGTGAGTGGGTGATAGTTGCTCAGTCAAGTCTGACTCTTTTTGACCCCATGGACTGAAGCCTGCCAGGCTCCTCTATCCATGAGATTTCCCAGGCAAGATTAATGGAGTAGGTTGCCATTTCCTTCTCCAGGGGATCTTTCCAACCCAGGGATCGAACATGGGTCTCCCATGTTGCAGGTGGATATGCAGAGTACATCGTGCAAAATGCTGGGCTGGATGGAGCACAAGCTGGAATCAAGATTGTCAGAAATCTTGAAATATCATCAACCTCAGATATGCAGATGATACCACTCTAATGGCAGAAATTGAAGAGGAACCAAAGAGCCTCTTGATGAGAGTGAAAGAGGAGAGTGAAAAAGTTGGCTTCAAACTCAGTGTTAAAAAAACTAAAGTCCTGGCATCTGGCTTCATCACTTCATGGTTAATAGAAGGAAGAAAAGTGGAAATATGACGAATTTTATTTTCTTGGGCTTCAAAAAAACTGTGGACAGTGACTGCAGCCATGAAATGGAAAGATGCTTGCTCCTTGGAAGGAACTCTATGACAAACCTAGGCAGCGTATTAAAAATCAGAGACATCATTTTGCCAACAAAGGTCAATATCGTCAAACTTATGGTTTTTCCAGTAGTCACGTACAGATGTGAGAGTTGGACCATAAAGGTTGAGCACTGAAGAATTGATGTTTTCTAACTGTGGTCCTGGAGAAGACTCTTGAGAGTACCTTGGACTGCAAGATCAAATCTGTCAGTCCTAAATTAATTAGTCACAAAATTAGTCACAACAACCCTGACTATTCATTGGAGGGACTGATGCTGAAGCTGACGTTCTAATAGTTTGGTCACCTGATGTGAAGAGCCTGCTCATTGAAAAAGACCCTGTTCCTGGGAAAAACTGAAAGCAAAAAGAGAAGGGGATGACAGAGGGTGAGGTGGTTAGCTAGCATCCCTGACTCAATGGACATGAATCTGATCAAACTCTGGGAGATGGTGAAGGACAGGGAGGACTGGTGTTCTGCAGTCCATGGGGTCACAAAGAGTTGGACACGACTTAATGACTGAACAATCAGAAATACAAAATTTAAAAAAATGCTTATATTAAAAAAAATAAAGGACATCTAAGACAAGACAGTCATGGTTTTTGTCTATGGTCTTCTTTGTGTACATAGATTTAAAGAACATTGTGTGTTGTCAAGAAGCAAACAATTAATTTGAATCCATATAAGTCTTCATTTTTATGTCAACTTTAAAATTTCTCTTTTTGTAAAGGAGGGCTTCTAATCTCTCTAGCTTTGATTCCTTTTTGGTCAAATGGTGATATCATCAGTCTATTTCCCTGGACTGGTACATTAAAAACATGAAATGTAAAGTGCTCAACCAAATACAAGATGTTAAATATTATGTGAAGTTCAGCCTGGAGATTAAGTGTTTGGATTCTGGAACAGACTATCTGAGTTTCAACCCTGGCTTTGCCTGTTTTTACTTGTTTGACATAGGACAACATAAACTTTCTGTGTCTCAGATTTCTCATCTATAAAATAATAATCTCCCTCATAATGTTAATATGAAAATCAAATTATTTAATATTTGTAATGGGCTTAAAGCCCAGTGCCTTGCATAAATTAAGTGCAACAGTCAATAATACAATACAGTATTAGCTGTTGTTATGTGTATGCTGGCACAAAATCAAATGCTGACTTAAATCTGTGGGAGTTAATTACTTGGAAAAATGTTCAAATCCTATGTAAATGCTTCAAGCAATATAATTCTCTATGTTTACAAATCATATTAATTTTAAACTATTAGTGAAATTGTGTTGATTTAGCAGTTACATGTGAACATCTTTCAGAAGCTTGCTTCTTTTATATTTGAGAAATGAAACTACTGTCATTACTGCTGACTTAGGTAACTTTTATAGAGTATTGGTCTTGATCATCATGTTTTTATCTTAAATGTAAGATTTTCAACCCTGACTAACTTTAGAAGTAAATGGGTCCCCCTAGTTGTATTGGAAAATTTTGGGGTGGTACTCAGCATTGGTATTTTTTAAAAGCTCCCCAGGGGATTTTAATGTGTAGGCAAAGTTGAAAATTGTTGGCCTATTTCTTGTTGCTCAGTTGCTCAGTTGTGTCTAACTCTTTGTGACCCCAAGGACTGCAGCATGCCAGGCTTCCCTGTCCTTCACTAACTCCTGGAGTTTGCTCAAACTCATGCCTATTGAGTCGATGATGCCATACAACCATCTCATCCTCTGTCGCCTCATTCTCCTCTTGCTCTCAATCTTTCCTAGTATCAGAGCCTTTTCTAGTGAAACAGCTCTTCACATGTTGCCTTGGGCAATAGTAATTAAATATATATCCATATCATTTAGTTTCTGACATTAAAATATAATTTTTCTCATATTTAAGTAAATAAGATAACATGGCTATTTCTGGATATTTCTTTAAAGGAAGATCTATTGTTTCCATTAATTCTCTAGCTTGTGGATATGTATTATAAAGCAAAAATGAGAAGTTTATTTGCTTTTAAATTATCTGTGGTTTTTTGTTTTTGGCATGATAAATGCTATATATATTTAAACAATGTATATAGAATCACATAATATTAAAGGTGAGAGGGACATGCAAGGCATCTAGTAGAAAGATTGTACACTTTGTACACTTTGCTTTTGAAGCAAATCCTGGCTTGCAGTGACTCATTCATTTTCAAGTTTTATGATCTTGGGGTACTTAATCGATTTGAGCCGTAACTTCATCTCTGTAGAGTTGAGGTGAGTGTGGACTTTGTATGATGTTGACTCCTTTTCATGTGACACACACACTGTTCATTCCCTGCCTCCTGCCTGATCTGCATACTGTCTGGTGCGGATATGCAGAGCAGGGATTGTGTGGGAGCTTCTGCAGGGCTGTCTGAGCTTGCAGGGCCAGTTGCTGAGAACTTCTTTCTCCTGCTATTTGTGGATCATTTCTCTGGCTCTGTTTGAACTATTTCATGGCTGGTTGTTTGGATGCCATGACTTTTCCTGAGCATAACATTTAGTTTGTGGGGGTCTGTCACTGCTGACTAACTATAGAGTGAAGCTGTTAATGAGACTGGAGATGAAGATGGCTTCCTGTTGCCACATGGCAGAAGCTTTTGTGTACTTCCTCTTTGAGCCCGAGACAGTACATGTGCCGGACACAGATGGCTGCCTTCTCTTCCCAGCTATCTTCCTATGCAGTGTTTCTTTGTGTTGAGTAGGGACAGTAGGAAGTCGCTATCTCTATCTTAGTTTAGGGGAAGGAGAGAAAAATTGATTTTCTTTTCTATGACAGGGACAGTGGATTTTGTCTCATTCCCAACCCTTGTCTCTTCGATCTTATGGCATGCAGCTATAAACGTATTTAGACCATCTCACTCTCCTGTCATGCATTCTTTATGTCCTAGGAAGGAGGTTCATGGATTGCTTCTTATTCATTATATACAGCATGATATGTGAGGTCCTGATCTTATCTGTGGTGCATCAGTGTCCTAAAGCCTAGGCCTGGCTTTATGTCTATTTTCAATCTCACTTTTGAGAATTCTGCTTTTGTCACCATCTCTCTGCACTGATCTGAAGGTTTTGTTGGAAATATTTGTAAATTCAGCTTCCACTTTCCTATTTTCCTCTATTGTAACAGGCACCATCTTCTCATTATTAGTATTAGTGATAAGTCTACTGCTTTTTTTAGGTGATGAGGATCTTACATTACACTTGTGGGTGGGTGTTCTAAGATAAACTGTGTGTTGCTCCACTAGATTTTGAAACTCTGGAGGGTAGGAACCATTTTTTCAGCTGAACAGAGTCATAACTATCATTTTTTTATAACTATCATTTATTTAGCACCTACTATGTACCAGAGACTTTGATTTATTTCAATTAATTACCATAAAAATAATATAAATATGAGAAACCATTTCAGACAGCCTAAGTAACTGTCCAAGTTCATCTAGTTTGTGAGTCAGAGTTGGATTTTGACTCAGTTTGATCTTAAATCCTCTTTTATAAAAATCATCTTTCCAAACTCCTTCTTAAAGGAAAGGAAAGTCACTCAGTTGTGTCCAACTCTTTGAGACCCCATGAACTATATAGTCCGTGGAATTCTCCAGGCCAGAATACCAGAGTGGGTAGCCATTTCCTTGTCCAGGGGATCTTCCAAACCCAGAGATTGAACCCAGGTCTCCTGCATTGCATGCAGATTCTTTACCAGCCGAGCCCACCCAGGAAACAAAGGATAGATACAGGCAACAGGAATGGGATTTTGGCCTGTAGATGGTTGATGAAACTGATGTGGAGTTGCATTCTTAAAGAAAAGGAAAGGAGATCCACAGATCTTCAGAGCCCTTGCTTTTCTCACTAATCTCCACTGACTTGCATTACTGGTGTACATGGACATGTAGCAAATGTCCTTCAACTTTCAAGGCAGGAGTCACCTCTCCTGTGTGCTTTTTATTCACGTCAGAGAGACTCAGATTATGTGTCTCTGAAGAAAATTGGAGTGAATCCATGATTATAATCCATGGTGAGGAGTCAGGGCTGCTTTGAAGTCACCCTTGACTTACTGAAGATCCAAGGATCTTTGCTTGTAATTCAGACCACCAGAATGTGCCCACTGGATTTGGCAAGTGATAGAAAGTATATAAATCTTTATGAAGTTGAAGCTTTGTTGAATGTGCCCGGAGAACATTTTCTATTTAATGTATTTGGAAACTCTAAATAGAATTCCTTTTGGGGAGTAAAAGTAATTGCTTCAGAAAAGAAAAAAATAAAAAGTCAGTTCTTTAAAAGGCTTAACTCCTTTCATGAACATTTGCTTTTTAATGACTGGGAAATTCCTGTATAGGAAAAAAGTTTCCTTTGGCAAAAATTAGGTCATTCTGGTCTTAACTGTCCCTATGCACTCTGGTTCTTGCTTTATGTTCCATGTTTTGTCACTAGAGGTTATTAGAAAGATAATCCCTCTGTGGATATTCACTGCTTTTAGAGCATGTTGCCAAAGTGAAAGTTATCTTAGCTCAGAAACTGCCAAACCAGTACAAGAGACTGAGATTACAGAGGTACTGAGCCAGTGACTGATAATGACTTGCTTTAGGTTGGCTATGAGTTGGGTTTTTAAAACATACTTTTCATGTGCATTAGGATTGCCATGTCTGTTTCACTCTCTTCAGATTTTTCAAGAGCCTCATTGCTTGGGTCAGGAATAATATATCTTTTCTAGGTATGTTATTCTGCTTTGATTCTGTTCTGTTGAACAGAAACATCTATACGAGTTTGAGGCCTCATGAACATCTTATCCCAGTATAAATGAAAAACAGATTGAGAGAAATCACCCTGTACCTCTTTCCCTGAACACTTGGAGGCTGATTCTTCCTCAAATTAATTTCTGAAATGGCTTGACTAAAGTGAAGAATGTGTCTGAACTCTTTTGTTTGCTCAATGAAGATGTTCTTCCAAATGGTAGTATGGAATAGTTCTCAGTGGTTGCTCTTGATTTAATTGAAACTCACTTTTCTCAAGCTTTTTAAAAAAAACTTCTCCATGTAACCTTATACAGGCTAAAATCCCATTCCTGTTTTCTGTATCTGTCCTTTCCTTTAAGAAGGAGCTTAGAAAGATGATTTTTATAAAAGAGGATTTAAGATCAAACTGAGTCAAAATCCAACTCTGACTCACAAACTAGATGAACTTGGACAGTTACTTAGGATATCTGAAATGGTTTCTCATGTATATATTATTTTTACAGTAATTAATTGAAATAAAGTCTCTGGAACATAGTAGGTGCTAAATAAATGATAGTTATGACTCTGTTCAGCTGAAAAAATGGTTCCTACCCTCAAGAGTCTCAAAATCTAGTGAAGGAGCACACAGTTTATCTTAGAACACCCACCCACAAGTGTAATGTAAGATCCTCATCACCTAAAAAAAGCAGTAGACTTATCACTAATACTAATAATGAGAAGATGGTGCCTGTTACAATAGAGGAAAATAGGAAAGTGGAAGCTGAATTTACAAATATTTCCAACAAAACCTTCAGATCAGTGCAGAGAGATGGTGACAAAAGCAGAATTCTCAAAAGTGAGATTGAAAATAGACATAAAGCCAGGCCTAGGCTTTAGGACACTGATGCACCACAGATAAGATCAGAACCTCAGGCAACATGCTGTATATAACAAATAAGAAGCAATCTATGAACCCCCTTCCTAGGACATAAAGAATGCATGACAGGAGAGTTAGATGGTCTAAATACGTTTATAGCTGCATGCCACAAGATCGGAGAGACAAGGGTTGGGAATGAGACAAAATCCACTGTCCCTATCATAGAAAAGAAAATCAAAGAGGTCTGTAAGTTTTTCTTTCCTTCCCCAAAACTAAGACAACCATTTTCTACAAAGGAGATTGTTGAAACTTTTGAGTATTAGGTAGGGAGATTTTTACATGTCTGCTGGACATTTTTGTAGGGAGGTAGACATGGAAGAAGTTCAGGAAAACCCTGACAAAAAACTGTGTAGAGTCCTCTAAATCATAAATCCTTTATATCCTAAAGAAAATCAGTTTGAAGGATTAGGGATGGGAAATAAACTGATATTTATTAACTGTTTCTTAGTACCAGCATTGTGCTAGATTCTTCTGCAGATTACCTTTTTTAGATTTACCTTGGTTTGTGTAGTTAATTAGTGTTAGCCCACGAGATTACCAAACTACTGTGCTGCCCTCATATCTTAAAGGATCTGGGTTAGAGTCATTTTGATGTGTTGTTCAGTCACTAAGTTGTGTCTGACTCTTTGCAACCCCATGGACTGCAGGATGCAGAACTTCCGTGTCCTTCACTATCTCCATTTTAATTTTTAATTCTTTTAAATTCTTTTAATTTCGTGGCTGCAGTCACCATCTGCCATGATTTTGGAGCCCAAGAAAATATAAAATTCATCCATGGCTATAATGGCTCAGTGTTTTGATAAGCTTTTTTTCCTGCTTGATTGATTGGAGATTTTTATTATTTAAAAAATTCACTCTCTTGTCACTGAGAATTTGGTTCTTATAATTTGTTAATAAAATCTGTGCTTTAAGGTTTTTGTTTGACTCATGCCTTCTTAGGTCTGAGACTCCAAGTTGAGACTTCATTGCCTAAATGCGTCTTGGAATGATTCTTCGTCTGAGTTTAGGAAACTGCGTTCAGCTGTTATGAAGAGGAGGGGATTATAAAATTCAGTCATGAGCTGCTTAGTTATTTTATGCAGATCCTAGTTCTTGCCCCAAACACTGTTGTCCCCCCAGGAGGCTCTGGAACCATTGCTTGAGATCTCTTGAGAAAGTCAGGCTTGACCTGGACATTACTCTTCTCTAGAACACCCTTTCTCCACTGCCCCCCTGACCAACGTCTAGGTTTATTGTAGGTACTCAGTGAGTATTTCTTTGAACTTATTAGCTGGTACAAAAGCTTTGGGGAAAATATGGCTAAGGAATGCTATCATACTTGAAATTGGGAAATTCGGAGTAATTACTGAGTGTCTCATATTCTTGTGGGGAAAATACATGGCAAAATTCACAATGAGTTGATATTGTAAAGGGAAAATTCTTATGAGATGACTCAGAAGCTACATATCTGCTTATGATACTCAGAATGGGAATGACACTGATTTGCTGATAATGTATTATTATTATTCTGTAGCCCCAGATGATACAGCAGACTCTCAAGAGGACACTGCAATATTATGAGCACCAAGTTACAGGGTAAGGAAAAATGGATTTTGGTTTTTATTGGGAACAAGTTAAAGATAATTCCTACGTACAGAATAGAGTCGTGGTTGCTAAGGGAGAGAGGATTGGGGGAGGGATGGAGTGGGCGGTTGGTGTTAGGAGATGTAAACTATTATATATAGAATGGATAAACAACAAGGTCCTAGTGTATTGAACAGGGAACTATAATATCCTGTTATAAATCATAATAAAAATAATATATATATAAAGGATGTGTATATGTGTAACTGAATCACTTTTCTGTATAGTAGAAATTAACATAAATTACTATAACTAAATTAAAAAAGAATAATTACTCAAATGTAGTAGTGGAACATGTGGTTTTCTGCCACCCAAGTCAGCCTTATTGCACAGTGGTTGTGCTTAGTGTGGAGTGGGGGCTCGTAGGGGCCTTGTGTTTATTGGAATTATTTCTGTCAAAGGATTATTTGTGTTGAATCCTTCTTAATAAAATCCCTTTTGCTATTGCTTTCCTTTTTTTTTCCTTCTTATGCTCTTACCTTCTCATTCTCATTCATTGAATTTCATATTTTGCCTTCGTAATACGGTAAGGTTTTAAAGGAAATTTTAGGATCCTTCAGTCAAGTTTAATCAAAATCACTATAAACTTAATACAGTTGAGTGAGAAGTATTTGTTTTGTTTAGTTAGAGACCTGAGATAGAGAGTTTCCTTTATTTATTCCCCTCTTTTTGAAGTGGTGTGGTCTGGTGTAAAGAAAGAAGATTTAAGGTCACGAGACAGGAATTCAAGGCCTCACTAGGACATAGAACTTAAAAGTAACTTTATCTGTTTTAAACGGTGATGATGATGGTTATAACTATATCAAGGATTATTTGTCATTATTAAATGAGGTAATTTTAATGTAAGTATTTTGTAAACAGAAACCTCCAAATAAGTGTAAGGTGTATCTTTGATTGGCTATGGCAGAAAGCATTTGGCAAATCCAAAAGCCTAAATTCACTTTCTGATGTAGTCTAGCTATTTAAATTAAATGTACAATATACCACAGCTATTTATCTTTGTAGGAGTTTCAGAACTTCTGAGGAGTCAAGATTCAAGTCCTGGTATCTCTTGAAAGGCTATAGGGAATCATATAACACTTATGGGTCATAGTCATTACCATAGCGATCAAGAATATATTTTCGGCTATTAGGATATACTGTAACTTTTTTTTCCTACAAAATAGAAGGGAGGAAAGCATAGGAGAAAGATAATCTCAGTATCTAGTATAATACCATACACTTTAAGTGCTTGATTAGTATATTAAGTATCATTTCAAAGGAAATTGCCCTGAAACTTTGTCATATCAATCCTCAAGAGTACAGTACTAAGGAAAACATTACTTAAACTCATGAATGGCTTTTAATTTGAGGCTATCATCTAAATGCTTTATTTTAATGGAGATAAAAAATGCAAATTAATCTCTTCCCATGTACTCTAAAATAAAGCAATCATTCTCCTTTGATTTGCTGCTTTCAAAGTGTGGTGTTTGGATTAAATTAGTCAATGTATTTAGAATAGTTTCTGGTACATGGTAAGCACCACATGCCTGTTTACTCTTACATTTATTATCATTATATTTTTAAGTATTTTAATGACAATATCAGCAGTGTAACTTGACATCTGGGATCTTAGTTTCCTGAACAGGGATTGAACTCATGCCACCTGCAGCAGAAATGCAGAGTCCTAACCACTGGAACACCAGGGAATTCCCCATATTTATTGTCATTAAAATTTTAATATGTTAATGACAATACACCAAAATGAATAACAACCCCAAAATGATGTCCTTTTCACCATAGGGGACTAGAATGCAAAAGTAGGAAGTCAAGAGATACCTAGAATAACAGGCAACTTTGGCCTTGGAGTACAAAATGAAGCAGGGCAACAGCTAACAGAGTTATGCCAAGAGAATGTGCTGGTCATAGCGAACACCCTCTTTGAACAGCACAAGAGATGACTCTGCACATGGACTTGGATGGTCAGTTCCAAAATCAGATTGATTATATTCTTTGCAGCTGAAGGTGAAGAACCTCTATGCAGCAAGCAAAAAAAAAAAAAAAAAAAGACTAGGAGCTGACTGTGGCTCAGATCATGAACTCCTTATTTCAAAATTCAGATTTAAATTGAAGAAAGTAGGGAAAACTACTAGGCTATTCAGGTATGACCTAAATCAAATTCCTTGGGATTATACAGTGGAAGTGACAAATAGATTCAAGGGATTAGATCTGATAGAGTGCCTGAAGAACTATGGACAGAGGTTTGTCACACCGTACAGAAGGTGATCAAAACCATTCCCAAGAAAAACAAATGCAACAAGGCAAAATGGTTGTGAGGAGACCTTACAAATAACAGAGAAAAGAAGAGAAGTGAGAGGCAAAGAAGAAAAGGAAAGATATACCCATCTGAATGCAGAGTTCCAAAGAATAACAAGGAGAGATAAGAAAGTCTTCCTAGGTGAACAATGCCAAGAAATAGAGGAAAACAATAGAATGGGAAAGACTAGAGATCTCTTCAAGAAAATTAGAGATACCAAGGGGACATTTCATGCAAATATGGGCACTGTAAAGGACGAAATGGTATGGACCTAATGGAAGCAGAAGATATTAAGAAGTGGCAAAAATACACAGAAGAAATATACAAAAAAGATCTTAATGACCCAGATAACCATGATGGTGTGGTAACATACCTAAAGCCAGACATCTTGGAGTGCAAAGTGAAGTGGGCCTTAGGAAGCGTCACTACGAACAAAGCTAGTAGAGGTGATGGAATTCCAGCTGAGCTATTTCAAATCCTAAAAGGTGATGCTATTAAAGTCTTGTACTCGATGCCGGCAAATTTGGAAAACTCAGTAGTGGTCAAGGACTGGAAAAGGTCAGTTTTCATTCCAATCCCAAAGAACGGCAGTGTCAAAGAATGTTCAAGCTACTGCACAATTGCACTCATTTTGCATGTCAGCAAAATAATGCTCAAAATTTTCCAAGCCAGGCTTCCACAGTATGTGAACTGACTTCAGCAGTATGTGAACCAAGATCTCCCAGATGTTCAAACTGGATTTAGAAAAAGCAGAGGAACCAGAGATCAAATTTCCAACATGCATTGGATCATAGAATAAGCAAGAGAATTCTGGAAAAGTGTCTACTTCTGCTTCATTGACTATGAGAAAACTTTTGACTGTGTGGATCACAACAAACTGTAGAAAATTCTTCAGGAGATGGGAATACCAGACCACCTTACCTGCCTCCTGGGAAACCTGTATGCAGGTCAAGAAGCAACAGTTAGAACTGGACATGGAAGAACAAACTGGTTCCAAATTGGAAACTGGTTCCAATTTTGTTCAAGTGCAAAACATCAGGCTGGATGAAGCAGAAGGTGGGAATCAAGACTGCCAGGAGAAATATCAGTAACTCAGATATGCAGATGACATCACCCTTGTGGCAGATACAGAAAAGCCTCTTGAAGATGAAAGAGGAGAGTATAAAAGCTAGCTTAAAACTCAACATTCAAAAACTGAAGATTATGGCATCTAGTCCCATCTTTTGTTGGCAAATAGGAAAACAATGGGAACAGTGACAGACTGTTTTCTTGGGCTCCAAAATCACTGCAGATGGTGACTGCAGTCATGAAATTAAAAGATGTTTGCTCCTTGGAAGAAAAGCTGTGACCAACCTAGACAGCATATTAAAAAGCAGAGACATTACTTTTCTGACAAAGGTCCGTCTAGTCAAAGCTATGTTTTTTCCAGTAGTCATGTATGGATATGAGAGTTGGACCATAAAGAAGGTTGAGTGCAAAAGAATTGATGCTTTTGAACTGTGGTGTTAGAGAAGACTCTTGAGAGTCCCTTGGACAGCAAGGAGATCAAACCAGTCAGTCCCAAAGGAAATCAGTCCTGAATATTCATTGGAAGGGCTGATGCTGAAGTTGAAGCTCCAGTACTTTTTGGCTACCTGATGGGAAGAACTGACTCATTGGAAAAGACCCTGATGCTGCATGACTGCAAGAGGAGAAGGGAATGACAGAGTACAAGATGGTTGGATGGGATCACTGACCCAATGGGCATGAGTCTGAACAAACTCTGGGAGGTGGTGAAGGACAGGGAAGCCTGGCGTGCTGCAGTGCATGGGGTTCAAATAGTTGGACATGACTGAGCAACTGAACAACAGCCGCAGCAACCAGTAATAAAACGCGAGTTATGTTCTAAAATTATGACTGTCCTCTCCATTTTGAAATCAAATAATAACTGATGAAGTAGTCTTATTTGTGAACTAAACTATGTCTTTGTGGCAGGTTGGAGTGGGAATCCTAAGAATATGATCAAAATAAATAACTAAACTGTATTTCTATAATCAGCAAAAATTATTTTTTCTGTTAGTAGGATGGAGTTCTCTTTTATCTAAATATCTCCCTCAACTCTCCCTTCAATCTGTGTATTGCCTAAATAGTCCTTCCCTAGTTCTGTTCCATGAAGCCACAGTATTTAAAAAACAGGCAGGGTATAGGACTTCCATATAAAGAGGTATATTAATGTCCTACTGGTTCTAAGACCTAGTAGCATATTTTTGCTTAAGCGTTGACTACCCTCTGAGAATTTGAAGCACCTTTACTCATTATCATTTTTTTGTGCTCATGCTGCTGAAGACACAAGGGTCATGATTTCCTTGTTTAGTACCCTCTTTGCCTTTTATTTACTTATTTTAATTTTTTCTTTTATATTGGGTTATAGCTGAATAACAATATTGTGACAGTTTCAGGTGGATAGCAAAGGGACTCAGCCATAGATATACATGTACGCATTCTCACCCAACTATCCCTCCTCCCATCCTGCCCCTGCTGGGAACCATACATTTGTTCTCAAAGTCTGTTTTGTAAATAAGTTCATTTGTATTGTTTATTCTGAGGTTCCACATACAAGAGATGTCATAGATATATTTCTCCTTCTCTGTTTGACAGTCAGTATGATAATCAAGGTGCACCCATGTTGCGTTTATTTCATTCTTTTAATGGCTGAGTAATATTCCATTGTATACATGTACGACATCTTCTTTATCCATTCCTCACAGTGGATTTCTAGGTTTCTTCCATGTAATCATTTGTCACCATTTGCTGACACCCTATTGTAAACAGTGCTGCAGTGGACATTGGGGTGTTTCTATCCTTTCAGACTGTGTTTATCCCAGGAGTGGGATTACAAGGTCATATGGTAGCTGTATTTTCAGTTTCTTAAGGAACCTCCATACTGTCTCCATAGTGGCTGTACCAATTTACAATCAGTGTGTAAGGGAGAGTTCCCTTCTTTCTGTACCCTCTCTGGCAATTTTTGTTTGTAAATTTTTTTGATGACAGCCATTTTGACTGTGGAAAGGTGATATCTCATTGTAGTTTAATTAGTGATGTTGAGCATCTTTTCATGGGCCTCTTTGCCATCTGTATGTCTTCTTTGAGTTATGTCTCTTTAGGTCTTCCACCCATTTTTGATTGGATTTTTTTTTGATATTGAGCTCCATCAGCTGTTTGTATATTTTGGAGATTAATCCTTTGTTGTTTCATTTGCAAATATTTTCTCCCATTCTGAGTGTTGTCTTTTTGTCTTGTTCATGATTTTCTTTGCTGTGCCAAAGGTTTTAAGTTTAATTAGTTCTCAATTGTCTATTTTTGTTTTCATTTTCATTATTTCAGGAGGTGGGTCGAAAAAAGATCTTGCTCTGGTTTATGTCAAAGAGTGTTTTCTCTATGTTTACCTCTAAGAGTTTTATAGTGTCCAGTTTTAATTGATGTCTTTAATCCATTTTGAGCTTATTTTTGTGCATGGTGTTAGGTAGTGTTCTAATTTCATCATTTTACATGCTGCTGTCCAGATTTCCCAGCACCACTTACTCCAGAGGCTGCCTTTTCTCCATTGTATATTCTTGTCACCTTTGTCGTAGATTAGCTGACCATAGGTGAATGGGTTTATCTTTGGGCTTTCTATCCTGTACCTTTGGTTTATATTTCTGTTTCTGTGCCAGTATCATACAGCTTTGATTACTGTAGCTTTTCAGCATAGTTTGAAGACAGGGAGGCTGATGCATTCAGCCCCATTTTTCTTTTTCAAGATACTTTGGCTATTCTGGGTCTTTTGTGTTTCCATATAAATTGTTAATTTTTTTGTTCTATTTCTGTGAAGAATGCCATTGGCAGTTTGATAGGAATTGCATTGATTCTGTAGATTGCTTTGGGTATTGTATTCATTCTTCCAATTCAAGAACACTGTATATTTTTCATCTGTTTGTGTTCTCTTTGGTTTCTTTCGTCTATGTTTTATAGTTCTCTGAGTATAGGTCTTTTGCGTCCTTTGGTAGATTTATCCCTGAAAGTGAAAAGTGAAGTGTTAGTTCCTCAGTCATGTCCAACTCTTTGCAACCCCATGGACTGTGGTCTGCCAGGCTCCTTTCTCCATGAAATTCTCCAGGCAAGAATACTGGTGTGGATAGCCATTCCTTTTTCCAGGGGGTCTTCCTGACCCAGAGATCAAATCTGGGTCTCCTGCACTGACAGCAGATTCTTGATCATCTGAACCACCAGGGAAGCCCCAGCTTCATCCCATTGTAACAACAAAAAAATAAGATTAATTCCTAGGTATTTGTTGTTGTTGCAATGGGAAATAGATTTTTTTTTTTTCTCTTTTGTTGTTAGTATATAGGAATGCGAGAGATTTCTATGGATTAATTTTGTATAGTGCAACTTTATCAAATTCACTGGTTAGGGCCAGTAGTTTTTTGGTAGAATCTTTGGGATTTTCTATGTATAGTAATGTGTCATCTGCAAACCGGAGAAGGCAATGGCAACCCACTCCAGTACTCTTGTCTGGGAAATCCCATGGACAGAGGAGCCTGGTAGGCTGCAGTCCATGGGGTCGTGAAAAATTGGACATGACTGAATGACTTCACTTTCACTTTCCACTTTCATGCATTGGAGAAGGAAATGGCAACCCACTCCACTGTTCTTGCCTGGAGAATCCCAGGGACGGCGGAGCCTGGTGGGCTGCCGTGTATGGGGTCGCAAAGAGTCAGACACGACTGAAGCGACTTAGCAGCAGCAGCAGCATCTGCAAACAGTGATCGTTATACTTCTTCCTTTTGAATTTATATTCCTTTCATTTATGTTACTACTCTGATTGCTGTGGTGAGGACTTCTAAAACTATATTGAATAAGAGTAATAAGAGTGGTCCTTGTCTTGTTCCTAATCTTAGGGGAAATGATTTCTGTTTTTCACAATTGAGTATGATATTTACTGTGAGTTTGTTGTATATGGCCTTTATTATGTTAAGGGATGTTCCCTCTATGCCCATTTTCTGGAGGGTTTTTATTATAAATGGGTGTTGAATTTTTTAAAGCTTTTTCTGCACCTATTGTGATTATCATATGATTTTTTATTCTTTATTTGTTAATGTGGTGCATCACATTGATTGATTTGTGTATATTGAAGAATTCTTGCATTCTGGGACAAATCCAACTTGCTTGTGGTGTGTAATCCTTTCAATGTGTTGTTGGATTCTGTTTACTAATATTTTTGTTGAGGGTTTTTGGCTCCATGTTCACCACTGATATTGGTCTATAATTTTTTTTTTTCCTAATATCCTCATCTGATTTTGGTAACAGGGTGATGGTGGCCTTGTATAATGAATTTGGGAGTGTTCCTCCCTCTACAATTTTCTGGAAAAGTTTTAGAAGGGTCAGTGTTAATTCTCCTCTAAATGTTTGATAGAATTCACCTTTGAAGTCATCTGGTCCTGCAATTTTGTTTGTTGGAAGATTTTTTATTTACAGTTTCAATTTCATCACTTGTAATTAGTCTGTTTACATTTTCTGATTCTTTCTGAGTCAGTCTTGGAAGGTTGTACTTTTCCAAGAATTTGTCCATTTCTTTCAGGTTACCCATTTTATTGGCGTATCATTGCTTATAGTAGTCTCTTATGAGCCTTTGTATTTCTACAGTGTCAGTTGTAATTTCTACTTGTTCGTTTCTAATTTTATTAGTCTGTGTCCTCTCCCTTTTTTTTTCTTGAGGATTCGGGCTAAAGTTCTATCATTTATCTTCTCAAAGAACCAACTTTTGCCTTTACTGGTCTTTGCTATTGTTTTCTTCTTTTCTATTTCATTTATTTCTGCTCTAATATTTATACTTTAATTCTACTGACTGGGTTTTCTTTGTTCTTTTTTCTCTAGTTGATAATTTAGGTGTAATGTTAGATTGTTATTTCAGATTTTTTTTGTTTCTTGAGGTGACAATGAATGGCTATAAACTTTACTCTTAGGACTGCTTTTGAGGCATCCAGTAGGTTTTGATTCATTGTGTTTTCATTACCATTTGTTTCTATATATTTACCATTTCTTTAATTTTTGTAGTGATCATTTGGTTATTTAGCAGCATACTTTTTAGTCTCCATGTGTTTCGTTTTAACAACTTTTTTCCCAACCATAGCATTATGGTTGGAAAATATACTTGATAAATTTCAATTTCCTTAATTTTTCCTAGGCTTGATATGTGACCCAAGATTTCTTCTATCCTGGAGCATGTTCCATGGGTACTTGAGAAGAAAGTGTATTTTGCCACTTTTGGGTGGAATGTCTTATCAATTGAATCTATCTTGTCTATTGTGTCCTTCGATGCTTGTGTCTCCTTATTTATTTTCTGTCTGGATATCTGTTCATTGGTGTAAGTGGGGTATTAAAGCCCTCCACTATTTTTGTGTTAAAGTTAATTTCTCCTTTGATGATTGTTACCACTTGCTTAAGTATTGAGGTGCTTTTATGTTAGTTGCATACATACTTAGAATTGTTATATTCTTGAATTAATCCCTAGATTGTTGTGTAGTACCATTCCTTATCCATTGAAACTAATTTTTATTTTAAAGTATATTTTGGCTGGTATGAGCATTGCTACTCCAATTTTCTTTTGATTTCCATTTTCATGGAATATCTTTCTCTATCACCTCACTTTCAGTCTGAATGTGTCCCTGGATCTTAAGTAGATCTCTAGTAGGCAGCATATCCCCTTCATGAATCTCAACTTTGTTGCTATGAAGGGGCTTTGTAGCTCAGTCAAATGAATCAAGGTAAATAGATGTGGTCAAGCAGGAGATGGTAAGATTGAACATAGACATATTAGGAATCAGTGAACTAAAATGGATGGGAATGGTAGAGTTTAAATCAGATGACCATTATATCTACTACTGCAGGCAGGAATCCCTTAGAAGAAACAGAGTAGCCTTCATCGTCAACAAAAGAGTCTGAAATGCAGTACTTGTTTGTAATCTCAAAAATGAAATAGTAATCTTGGTTCAATTCCAAGGCAAATCATTCGACATGACAGTAATCCAAGTCTGTGCCCTAACTACTGATATCGAAGAAGCTGAAGTTGACCAGGTCTTTGAAGACCAACAACACCTTCTAGAACTAATATCGAGAAACAGTGTCCTTTTCATCATAGGGCACTGGAATGCTAAAGTAGAAAGTCAAGAGATACTTGAAGTAACAGGCAAATTTGGCCTTGGAGTACAAAATTAAGCAGGACAAAGGCTAACAGAGTTTGGTCAAGAGAACATGCTGGTCATAGCAAATGTCTTTTCCAACAGCCCAACAGATGACTCTATACATGGACATCACCAGATGGTCAATACCAAAATCAGACTGATTATGTTCTTTGCAGACAAAGATGAAGAAGCTCTCTACAATCTGTAAAAACAAGATCCTGAGCTGACTATGTCTTAGATCATGAGCTCCTTATTTCAAAATCCAGGCTTAAATTGAAGAATGTAGGAAAACCCACTAGGCCATTCAGGTATGACCTAAATCAAACCCCTTATGATTATACAGTGAAAGTGACAAATAGATTCAAGAGATTAGATCTGGTAGACAGAGTGCCTAAAGCACTGTGGGCAGAAGTTTATAACATTGTATAGGAAGCAGTGGCCAAAACCATCTGAAAGAAAAAAAAAGTACAAGAAAGCAAAGTGGTTGTCTGAGGAGGTTTACAGATAGCTGAAGAAAGAAGAGAAGAGAAAGGCAAGGGAGAGAGGGAAAGATATATCCAGCTGAGTGCTGCATTCCAGAGAATAGCAAGGGGAGATAAAAACACTTTCTTACATGAACAATGCAAAGAAATAGACAAAAACAATAGAATGGAAAATAACTAGAAATATTTTCAAGAAAATTGGAGAAGATACCAAGGGAATATTTCTTGCAAGGATGGGCATGATATAGGACAGAAACGGTAATGACCTAACAGAAGCAAAAGAGATTAAGACGAGGTGACAAGAATACACAGTAAAACTATACAAGGAAAGTCTTAATGTCCTGGATAACCACAATGATGTGGTCACTCACCTAGAGCCAGTTGTGCTGGATTGTGAAGTCAAGTGGGCCTTAGGAAGTGTTGCTATGAACAAAGCTAGTAGAGGTGATGGAATTCCAGCTAAGCTATTTAAAGTCCTAAAATATCATGTTATTAAAGTGCTGCACTCAGTATATCGGCAAGTTTGGAAAACTCAGCAGTGGCCTCAGAACTGGAGATAGTTTTCATTCCAGTCCCAAAGGAGGGCAGTGCCAAGAATGTTCAAACTGCCATACAATTGCACTTATTTCATATGCTGGCAAGATTATGCTCAAAATCCTTCAAGTTAAGCTTCAGCAGTACATGAACTGAGAACTTCCAGATGTACTAGCTGGATTTAGAAAAGGCAGAGGAACCAGAGATCAGATTGCCAACATTTGTTAGATCATGGGGAAAGCAAAGGAGTTCCAGAAAAACATCTACTGCTGTTTCATTGACTGTACACCAAAGTCTTTGTGTGGATCACAACAAATTGTGGGAAATTATTAAAGTGATGGGAATACCAGACCACCTTACCTCTCTCCCGAGAAACCTGTATGCAGTCAAGAAGCAACAGTTAAAACTGAACATAGAACAATTGACTGGCTCAACATTGGGAGAGGACTATGAAAAGGCCGTGTATTGTCACCCTGCTTATTTAACTTATATGCAGAGACCATCATGCAAAATTCTATGCTGGATGAATCACAAGCTGGAATCAAGGTTGCTGGGAGAACAACCTCAGATATGCAGATGATACCACTCTAATGGCATAAAATGAAGAGGAACTAAAGAGTCTCTTGATGAATGTGAAAGAGGAGAGTGAAAAGCTGCCTTGAAACTCAACATTAAAAATACTAAGATCATGGGCATCCAGTCCCATCACTTTATGGCAAATAGAAGGGGAAAAAGTGGAAGCAGTGAGAGATTTTATTTTGTTGGGCTCCAAAAGCACTGTTTATGGTGACTGCAGCCATGGAATTAAAAGATGCTTATTCCTTTGAAGGAAAGCTCTGACAAACCTAGACAGCATATTAAAAAGCAGAGACATCACTTTGCCAACAAAGGTCTGTCTAGTCAAAGCTATGGTTTTTCTAGTAGTCATGTATGGATGTGAGAGTTGGACCTTAAAAAAGGTTGCATGCTGAAGGATTGATGTTCAAATTGTGGTTCTGAGAAGACTGTTGAGAGTACCTTGGACTACAAGGAGATCAAACGAGTCAAAACTAAATTAAATCAACCCTGAATAGTCCTTGGAAGGGCTGATACTGAAGCTGAAGTTCCCAAACTTTTGCCACCTGATGCAAAGAGCAAATTAATTGGACAATACTGTGATGCTGGGAAAGACTAGAGGCAAAAGGAGAATGGGATGGCAAAGGATGAGAAGGTTAGTAAGCATCACTGACTCAATGCACATGGATTTGCACAAGTTCTGGGAGATATTGGAGGACAGGAAAGTCTGCTGTGCTGCTTTCCATGTGGTCACAAAGAGGTGAACATGACTTAATAATTGAACAAAACATCATTTTGCTGATGACTATTCATATAGTCACAGCTATGGTTTTTCTGATAGTCACATACAGTTGTGAGAACTGGTCCTTAAAGAAGGCTGAGTGCCAAAGAATTGATGCTTTCAAATTGTGGTCCTGGAAAAGACTCTTGAGAGTCACTTGGGGATACTGGCATGCTACAGTCCATGGAATGGCAAAGAGCTGGACATGACTTAGCGGTTGAACAGCAACAAGAAGAAGGCAGCATATACACGGGTCTTGCTTTTCTATCTATTCAGCCAGTCTGGGTCTGTTGGTTGGGGCTTTTAATTCGTTTACAGTTAAGGTAATTATGATGTGTATGTTCCTATTGCCATTTTCTTAATTGTTTGGGGTTTGTTTTTGTGGGTCTTTTGCTTCTGTTGTATTTCCTTCCTAGAGACGTTTCTGTAGCATTTATTGTAAAGCTGGTTTGCTGAGCTGAATTCTCTTAATCTTTGCTTGTCTGTAAAGTTTTTTGATTTCTCCATCAAATCTGAATGAGATCATTGGTGGGTAGAACAATCTTGATTGTAGATTTTTCCCTCTTCTCACTTTAAATTTATCTTGCCACTCCCTTCTGGCCTACAGGGTTTTTTTCTGAAAAGTCAGCTGATAGCCTTATGGGGATTCCCTTGTATTTGTTTTTTGCTTTTCCCTTACTGCTTTTAATATTTTTCCTTTGTATTTGGTTTTTGTTAGTTTGATTAATATGTGTCTTGTTGTGTTTCTCCTAGTCTTTCTCCTGCATGGGACTCTATGTACTTCCTATTCTTTGGTGATATTTCCTTCCACTATTAGTGAACTTTTTTTACTATAATCTCTTCAAATATTATCTCCAACCCTTTTTCTTCTTCTTCTGTACCTCTATAATTCAAATGTTTCTGTGTTTAGTATTGTTGCAGAATTCTCTGAGATTGTTCTCAATTCTTTACATTCTTTTTTCTTTTTCTTGCTCCTCGGCCATTATTCACATCATTGTATCTTCCAGCTCAGTTATTGGTTCTTCTACCTTAGTTATTCTGTCCTTGATTCCTTCTAGAGTGTTTTTAATTTCAGTTATTGTGTTGTTTGTCACTGTTTGTTTTTTCTAGATCTAGATCTAGTTCTTCTAGATCCTTGTTAAATGCTTCTTGCAGTTTATCCATTTTATTTTGAAGGTTTTTACTTGAACTTTATTTTGAACTTGTTTGCTATCATTACTCTAAATACTTTTTGAGATAGGTTGCCTATTTTCTATTCATTTATTTGGTATTTTAGGCTTTTACCTTGCTTTTCCACCTGTAACAGATTTTTTTGTTGCCTCTGATTTTTGATGGGTGGGACTGTGTTCCCCAAGTGTTTGACCTCAGGTTTCCAGCAATGGGATGTGCAGGCTGTTGGGTAGAGCTGGGTCTTGGTGTTGAGATATGGACCGCTGGGATACTTCACTTTGACTCATATTTCCCGGGGCTTGACTTTATCTGTTACTCCAGAACTTTGGACTAATGTCCCCTACAATAGGAGCTCAATCCTGATCTCTGGCCTGTGAGCTGGGATCCTGCTAGGTGCAGAGTGCAGCAACAATAACAACAAAAGAAATAGAACAATGATAAAGAAGAAAAAAATAAAATACATTTAGAAAACTAACAAATGTATTAGAAAAAAATCAAGAAACTATATGAAACAAGCAGTGGAGGATAAAACTGAACTCCAATAGCAAAGAAGAAAGAGCATGATAGTATTTAAAAAATAAAAGGGAGCAGAACAATAACAAAGAATAAAAAGTAAAATGTATTCAGAAAACTAGCAGGTAAATTAGAAAAAAGAAGACTACTTATGAAACAACCAGTGGAGGGTGAAAGTAAACTCCACTAGCAGAAAACAAACCCCTCCCACCAAAAGAAAAGAAGGAAGGAAAAACCTTGTCTTTTGAGGGCTGGGGTTTAGGTGGGGAAGGGTTTAGGTGATGACTGGATTTAGGTGGTGTCAGAGTCCTGGTTCTCATTCCATGCCCCAGAAAAGGCCCTGGGTGGAGATAGGTGGTGAACTCCTATCTAGGCTCAGCCTAGTCAGTGGGGCCTTCAGAATGCCTCTGGCTTCAGGGCATGGAGGGCCAGGCCTGGGGCCTCAGGAGGCTTCTCAGGGCCAAGTGGGTGGGGGAATACCCAGCAGTTTCCCTGCTCCTTGAGCCCAGAGGGACCATCCAAGGAGCTGACTTGGCTCCTTCACACCCTGACACCACGTAAACCTGGCCAGTTCCTCCACTCACACCCACAGGAGCTACATGGATGGCAGGGGCCCTGAAGGACGGAAGGGGCCCAGGCAATCGAGGGGAGCCTGCGTGGCTGAGAGGGCCCTGGTGTGTGGAGGGGCCCTGGAAGGCCGAGGGGCCCTGTAGAGCAGGATCCCAGCCTGGAGCCTTAGGACGCTCCTTGGGATGAGTGGTCCCACAGAGGTCCCAAGGAGCCTCCTAAGGGTATCCTGGGGAGACCTCCCCCAGCTGGTTTGACTCTTTCTCCTTCCTTGCCCACTCTCATGCCCAGAAGACTTACTGGGGCAAAGAGTGCCCCAGAGGTTGGAGGACCAGGCTCAGGGCCTCAGAAGACTTCCCAGGGATGAGTGGGTGGGGGAACACCAAGAGTGTTCCCCTCAGTTTTCCTGCTCTGAGGGTCCCTCCTCCTCCCCACTGATCTGGAAGCAAGCATGCCTCTTCTGATGCTTGAACCACTGCCCCTGCTTCTTCAGCCTCCCCTCAGCTGTGCCAGGCCTGTTGAGCCTCCACTTCACCCCCTGCCCCTTGCTCCCCCCTGCATCCTACCTGGTTGCTCAGGGGTCCCTCCCATCTGCCTGGTTGTTTGAGGTCCCCCACCAGAGTTTGCTGAGTATCCTAGATGTGAGGAGGCAAGAACTCCCTGTCTTCTGTCTCTGCCAGGTTTTTAAATCTCAGTTTCAATTTCAGTTTTTGTGATTGGTCTGTTTATAGTTTCTATTTCTTCCTATTTCAGTTGGGAGACTACCTTTCTAAGAATTTGTCAGTTTCTTCCAGATTGTCCATTATATTGGCATACAGTTGCTTGTAGTAGTCTCTTAGGATCCTTTGTATTTCTGTGGTATCAGTTGTAACTTTTTTTTTATTTTTAATTTCAGTGATTTGAATTCCTTTTCCTTTTGATAAGTCAGGCTAAAGGTTTATCAATTTTGCTTATGTTTTCAAGGGACCAGCTTTTAGTTTCATCGATCTTTGCTATTGTTTCCTTTATCTCTGTTTCACTTGCTTCTGTTCTGATCTTTATGTTTCCTTTCCTTCTACGAATTTTAGATTTTGTTTGTTCTTTCTCCAGTTGTTTTTGGGGTAAGTTTAGATTATTTACTTGAGATTTTCCTTGCTTCTTGAGGTAAGGTTTTATTGCTGTAAACTTCCCTTTAAAAGTGATTTTGCTGCATCCCATAGGTTTTGGAGTATTGTACTTTCATTTTTATTTATCTGTAGTAATTTTTTGATTTCCTGTTTGATTTCTTCAGTGATATATTGGTTATTTAGTAGCATATTTTCAGAGAAGGCAATGGCACCCCACTCCAGTACTCTTGCCTGGAAAATCCCATGGACGGAGGAGCCTGGTTGGCAGCAGTCCATGGGGTCGCTAAGAGTCGGACATGACTGAGCGACTTCACTTTCACTTTTTACTTTCATGCATTGGAGAAGGAAATGGCAACCTACTCCAGTGTTCTTGCCTGGAGAATCCCAGGGACGGGGGAGCCTGGTGGGCTGCCGTCTATGGGGTCGCACAGAGTTGGATGGACATGACTGATGCGACTTAGCAGCAGCAGCAGCAGTAGCATATTGTAGCTTCCATTCATTTGTATTTTTATAGTTTTTTTCTCATAGTTTATTTCTAATCTGATATTATTGTGATCAGAAAAGATGCTTGATATGATCCCAGTTTTCTTAAATTTACACAGGCTGGCCTTGTGGTCGACCTTGGAGAATATTCTGTGCCCTTGAGAAGAATGTGCATTGTGCTGCTTTTGGATGGAATGCTCTGTAAATACCAATTAAGCCATCTGGCCTGATGTGTTATTTGAGGCTATGTTTCCTTATTAATTTTCTGTCTAAGAGATCTATTGACAAAGATTGGGGTGTTAAAGTTCCGCACTGTTATTAAGTTACTGTTGATGTCTCCCTTTGTGGTTATTAGTATTTGTTTTATATATTGAGACTGAGGTGCTACTCTGATGGGTGCACAAGTATTCACAATTGTTATGTCTTCTTCCTGGATTAATCTTTTGATCATCATATAGTGTCCTTCTTTGCCTCTTGTTACATTCTTATTTTAAAGTCTATTTTGTCTAATATGAGAATTGCTACTCTAGTTTTCTTTTGATTTCCAGTTGCATGGAATATCCTTTTCCATCCCTCCACTTTCAGTCTGTATGTGTCCCTAAGTCTGAGGTGGGTCTTCTGACTAGAGGAATTCTTTTAACATTTGTTGTAAAGCTCATTTGGTGATGCTGAGTTCTCTTAACTTTGCTCGTCTTTAAAGTTTTTGCTTCTCCTCAAATCTGAATGACAGCCTCCCTGGGTAGATTATTTTTGGTTCTATGTTCTTTCTTTTCATCACTTTAAATATATTGTGCCATTTCCTTTCTGCCTTGTGGAGTTTCTGCTGAGAAATCAGCTGATAACCTTATGGGAATTTCCTTGTATGTTATCTGTTGTTTTTCTTAATGTTTTATCTATTTTTACTCATAATATTTTATGTGCAAATTTTGTCAGTTTGATTCTTGGCCTGTTCCTGCTTGTTTTTATTCTGCCTAGGACTCAGTGAGCTTCCTGGACTTCGTTGACTGTTGTTTCCGTGTGTTATGGACATTTTCACTATTATTTCCTGAAATATTATCTCAGGTCTTTTTCTCTTCTCCTTCTTGGACCCTTATAATTAGAAATTTGATGTGTTTAATGTTGTCAGAGATCTCTAGGTTCTTTCCATTCTTTTTTTCTTTATTCTATATTGTGGCAGAGATTTACACCATTCTGTCTTCCAGGTCACTTGTCCATTCTTCTGCATCATTAATTCTGCTATTGATTCCTTCTAGTTTATTTTTTTTTTTCAGTTTGTGTATTGTCCATCCATGTTTGTTTATAATTGTTCTAAATGCTTATTAAGCATTTCTTGCATTTTATTTATCTTTCCCTCCATTCTTTTTCAGAGATGCTGGATCATCTTTTCTGTCATTATTCTGAATTATTTTTCTGGAAGGTTGCCTGTCTCCTCTTCATTTAGTTATTTTTCTGGTGTTTTACCTTATTCCTTCACCTGGGACATAATCTTTTGCCTTTTGATTTTGTTTAACTTTTCTTTTATTGTGGTTTTTGTTCTGGAGTCTGCAGGATTGTAGTTCTTATTGGTTCTTCTATCTTACCTTTAGCGGATGAAATTATCTCAGAGGCTTGTGCAAGCTTCTTGATGAGAGGAACTGTCTCTTTGCCTTTTAGAGTCCATCTTTCTGCTTTCAAGTTCCTTTAGCCATATGAAAACGGAGAGCATCTGTGATCACTAACACTTAAATTTAACATGTATTTACTCATATGTGTTGTTCCTCTTTATGAAACATAGTTGTAACTCCATGAAAAGAAATGTGTTTCTTCCAGTTTAAGGGATATCAGGCAATTAAGAATAAATGCTGGCAAGTATATTTTACATGTTTCTGGGGAGGTGAAGGTGCTTTTCCTAATCTCTTTGTCCCAAGTTTTAAACTTTTATTTTGTATTGGGGTATAGCTGATTAACAATGTTGTGGTACTTTTAGGTGAACAGTGAAGGGACTCAATCATACACATACATGTATATCCATTCTCCACCAAATGCCACTCCCATCCAGGCTGGCACATAACACTGAACAGAGTTCCATGTGCTATATATTAGGTCTCTGTTGGTTATCCATTTCAAAGATAGCAGTGCGTACTTGACCTTCCCAAAGTCCCTAACTATCCCTTCCCTCTGGCAACCATAAGTGTGTTTTCTAAGTCTATGAGTCTCTTTCTGTTTTGTAAGTTCATTTTGTATCATTTCTTTTAGATTCCACATATAAGGGATGTCATGTGATATTTCTCCTCTGTCTGACATACTTCACTCAGTATTACACTGTAGGTACATCCATGTTGCTGCAAATGGAATTATTTCATTCTTTTTAATGACTGAGTAATATTCTGTCAAGTGTATATACCACTTCTTCTTTATCCATTACTCTGTTAGTGGACATTTAGGTTTCTTCCATGTCTTGGATATTGTCAACAGTGGTGTAATGAACACTGGGGTGCATGTATCCTTTTGGATCGTGTTTTTCTCCAGATATACGCCCAGGAGTGGGATTGCAGGGTCATGTGTTAGTGCTACTTTTAGGTTTTTAAGGAACCTCCTTACTGTCCTCCATAGAGACTGTACCAATTTACATTCCCATCAACAGTGTAGGAGGGTTTCCTTCTCTGCGCAGCCTATCCAGCATTTGTTTGTGAGTTTTTCTGGTGATAGCCATTCTAACTGGTGTGAGGTGATGTCTCATTGTAGTTTTAATTTGCATTTCTCTAATAACTAGCATGAAAGCCACTCAGTTGCGTCTGACTCTTTGTGAACCTGTGGACTGTAGTCTGTCAGGGTCCCCTGTCCATGGAATTCTCCAGGCAAGTATACTGGAGTGGGTGGCCATTCAGTTCTATTGGTTGGGGATCTTCCCAACCCAGAAATTGAACCCAGGTCTCCCGCATTGCAGGCAGATTCTTTACCATCTGAGTCAACAGGGAAGCCCTAATAACAAATGATGTTGACTATCTTTTCGTGTGCCTATTGTCCATCTGTTTGTCCCCTGGTGAAATGTCTATTTAGGTCTTCTGCCCATTTTTTGAATGGGTTGTTTGCTTTGATGCTATTAAGCATCATAAGCTGTTTGTAAATTTTGGAGACCTATCCCTTATTGGTCAAATCATTTGCAAAGATTTTCTCCCAATCTGTGGGTTGTCTTTTTGCTTTGTTTATTGTTTCCTTTGCTGTGCAAAAGCTTTTGAGTTTAAGTAGGCCCCCTTTGTTTATTTTTGCTTTCATTTCCATTATTCTGGGAGTTGGATCGAAAAAGATATAGTTGTGAGTTTTATTAGGAAGTGTCCTACCTATGTTTTCCTCTAGGAGTTTTATAGTGTCTGGTCTCACATTTAGGTCTTTAATCCATTTTGGGCTTATTTTTGTGTATGGGGTTAAGGAATGATCTAATTTCATTTTTTTTACATGTGCTTGTCCAGTTTTCCTGGCACCGTTTGCTGAAGAGACTGTCTTTCCAGCATTGTGTGGTCCTGCCTCCTTTGTCATGGTGTAATTGACCACGGGTGCCTGGCTTATTTCTGGGCTTTCTGTCCTGTCCCGCTGATTTGTGTATCTATCTCTGTGCTAGGGCCATACCGCTTTGATAACTGTAGTACAGTCTGAAGTCAGGGAACCTGATTCCTCCAGCTCTGTTTTTCTTTTTCAGAATTGCTTTGAATGTTCTGGGATTTTTGTGTCCCCATACAAATTTTGAGATTTTTTTTTGTTCTGAAAGTGGAAGTGTTAGTTGCTAAGTTGTGTCCGACTGTTTGCGATCCCATAGACTGTAGCCCACCAGGCTCCTCTGTCCATGAAATTCTCCAGGCAAGAATACTGGATGCTATTGGTAATTTGATTGGGATTGCACTGACTCGGTAGATTGCCTTGGGCAGTATAGGCATTTTGACAATATTGATTATTCCAATCCAAAAACGTGGTATATCTTTCCATCTGTTTATGACTTTTTCAGTTTCTTTCATCAGCGTCTTGTAGTTTTTGGAGTACAAGTCTTTTGTCTGATTAGGTCAGTTTATTACTAGATATTTTATTCTTTTTGATGTAGTGGTAAACGGAATTGCTTCTTGAATGCCTCTTTCTGATCTTTTGTTGTTAGTCTATAGAAATGCAACTGATTTCTGTGCGTTAATTTTGTAACCTACAGCTTTACCAAATTCATTGATGAGTTCTAGTAGTTTTCTGGTAGCATCTTTAGGGTCTTCTATGTATACTAAAATGTCATCTGCAAACAGTGACAGTTTAACTGCTTCTTTTCCAATTTGTATTCCCTTTACTTCTTTTTCTTCTCTCATTGCTGTAGCTAGGACTTCCAAAACTATGTTGAATAAAAGGGGTGAGATTGACATCCTTGTTCCTCATCTTAGAGGGATTGCTTTCAGCTTTTCACCATTGAGTATGAATGGTGTAGGATAGCTGTAGGTTTGTCATATATAGCCTTTATTGTGTTGAGGTTTATACCCTTAACCCAATTTCTGGAGAGTTATCAAAATGGGTGCTAAATTTCATCAAAAGCTTTTTATGCATCTATTGAGATGATCATATGGTTTTCATTCTTCAGTTTGTTAATGGGTGTATTACATGGATTAACTTGTGGATGTTGAAATATTCTTGCATCCCTGGGTTGAATCCCACTTGACCATGGTGTATGATCTTTTAAATGTACTGTTGAATATGAATTGCTAGTATTTTGTTGAGGATTTTTGCATCTATGTTCATCAGTGATATTGGCCTGTAAATTTTTTTGTGTGGTGTCTTTGTTTGGTTTTGGTATCAGGGTGATGGTGGCCTCATAAAATAAGTTGGCAAGCTTTCCTTCCTCTGTGCGTTTTTTGTATAACAATTTCAGAAGGGTCAGTGTTTCCTCTTATCTAAATTTTCAGTGTTCCCTATTATCTAAATACTTGATAAAATTTGCCTGTGAAGCCGTCAGATCCTGAAATTTTGTTTTGGGGGAGGTTTTTAATCACAGTTTCCATTTCAGTGCTTGTGATTGGTCTGTTCATATTTTCTATTTCTTCCTGGTTCAGTCTAGGGAGACTATACTTTCTAAGAATTGTCTATTTCTTCCAGATTGTTCATTTTATTGGCATACAGTTGTTCATAGTAGTTTCTGGTAATCTTTTGTATTGCTGTGGAGTCAATTGTAACCTCTCCTTTTTTATTTCTAATTTTACTGATTTGTGTCCTCTCCCTTTTTTTCTTGATGAGTCTAACTAAAGGTTTATCAATTTTGTTTATTTTTTTGAAGAACCAGATTTTAGTTTCATTGATTTCGTTTTCTTTGTTTCTATTTCATTTATTTTCTCTGATCTTTATGATTTCCTTCCTTCTGCTGATTTTTAATTTTATTTTTGTTCTTCTTTTTCTAATTGTTTCAGATTTAAGGTTAGGTTGTTTATTTGAGATTTTTCTTGTTTCTTGCCATAAGATTGTATTTCTATAAACTTCCCTCTTAGTACTACTTTTGCTGCATCCTGTAAGTTTTGGACTGTTGGACTTTCATTTTCTTTTTTCTCTAGGGATTTTTAAATTCTTATTTGATTTCTTCAGTGATCCAATGGTTGTTTAGTAACATATTATTTAGCCAGCACATGTTTGTGTTTAATCTTAGAGTTTTTTTTTTCCTTTAGTTTATTTCTAATCTCAGAGTATTGTGGTCAGAAAAAATGCTTGATATGATTTCAGTTTTCTTAAAATTGCATAGGCTAGCCTTGTGGCCCAGCATGTAGTCAGCCCTGGAGAATGTTCCGTGTGCACTTGAGAGGAATGTGTAGTCTGCTGCTTTTGGATGGAATGTTCTATACATATCAACTAAGTCCAACTTGTCTAAAGTGTCACTTAAGGCCTATATTTCCTTATTGATTTTCTGCCTGGATGATCTGTCCATTCATGAATATGGGGGTATTAAAGTCTTTCACTGGTACTGTGTTACTGTTGATTTCTACCTTTATGTTTGTTTGTATTTTCTTACATATTGAGGTGCTCCTATGTTGAGTGCATATATATTTATAATTGTTATATCTTCTTCTTGAATTGAACCTTTGATCATTATGTAGTACCCTTCTTTGTCTCTTAGAACAGTTTTTGTTTTAAAGTCTATTTTGTCTGATGTGAGTATTGCTACTTCAGCTTTCTTATGATTTCCATTTACATGAAATACCTTCTCCCATCCTGTTATTTTTAGTCTATAAGTAGGCATAGGTCTGAGGTGGGTCTCTTGTAGACAACATATATATGGGTCTTGTTTTTATATCCATCCAGCCAATCTATGTCTTTTGGTTGGTGCATTTAATCCATTTATATTTAAGGAAATTATCCACTCCAGTATTCTTGCCTGGAGAATCCCATGGACAGAGAAGCTTGGTGGGCTACAGTCCATGGGGTCGCAAAGAGTTGGACACAACTGAGCGACTTCACTTATGATCCTATTACAATTTGTGTTTACTGCCTAGAGAAGTTCCTTTAGCATTTATTGTAAAACTGTTTTAGTGGTGCTGAATTATCTTAACTTTTGCGAGTCTGTAAAGCTTTTATTTCTCCATCAAATCTTATTGAGAGTCTTGCTTGATAGAGTAGTCTTGGTTGTAGTTTCTTCCCTTTCATCACTTGGAGTATATCATGCCATTCCCTTCTGGCTTGTAGACTTTCCATTGAGAAATCAGCTTAGATAACCTCCTGGGATTTCTCTTGTGTGTTATTTGTCTTGTTCTCTTGTTGCTTTTAATATTCTAACTTTGTCTTTATTTAATTTTTGTCACTTTGATTACTATGTGTTTTGCTGTGTTCCTCAGGTTTATCCTGCCTGGAACTCTCTGCCTTTCCTTGAATTGGTTAACTATTTCTTTTCTCATGTTGGGGAAGTTTTAAACTATTATCTCTTCAATTATTTTCTCAGGTTCTTTCTCTCTATCTTCTCCTTCTGTGACCTTTATAATGTGAATGTTGGTGTGTTTAATGTCCCAGAGTTCTCTTAGGCTGTCTTCATTTCTTTTCATTCTTTTTTCTATATTCTGTTTTGTAGCAGTGATTTCCACCATTCTGTCCTCCAGGTCCATTATCCATTCTTCTGCTTCAGTTATTCTGCTTTTGATTCCTTCTAGTGTATTGTTTGGAGAAGGCAATGGCCACCCACTCCAGTACTCTTGCCTGGAAAATCCCATGGATGGAGGAGCCTAGTGGGCTGCAGTCCATGGGGTCGTGAAGAGTTGGACACAACTGAGGGGACTTCCCTTTCACTTTTCACTTTCATGCATTGGAGAAGGAAATGGCAACCCACTCCAGTATTCTTGCCTGGAGAATCCCAGGGACAGGGGAGCCTGGTGGGCTGCCGTCTATGGGGTCGCACAGTGTTGGACACGACTGAAGTGACTGCAGCAGCAGCAGCAGCAGTGTAAGGTTTATCTCTGTTTCTTTGTTCTTTAGAAATGTTTGGTAAACATTTCTTGCATCTTCTCCACTCTTTTTCAGAGATCCTAGATCATCTTCACTATCATTAATCTAAATACTTTTTCTGGAAAGTTGCCTATCTCCACTTCATTTAGTTGTTTTTCTGGGGATTTATCTTTTTCCTTCATCTGGGACATATAATTCTATCATAATTCTATTTCTTTTCATTTTGATTAGCTTTCTGTGATTGTGGTATTAGTTCCTTAAACTGTGGACTTGAAGTTCTTCTTTCTTCTGTCTGCCCTCTGGTGGATGAGGATAAGAGGCTTGTGCAAGCTTCCCGATGGGAGGGTTGGCTGGGTGGAAGTCTGTGGGGGTCCTTCTCTGGTGGGCAGGGCCTTGCTCAATAAAGCTTTAATCCTATTGTCTTCTGATAGGTGGGGCTGCACTCCCTCCCTGTTAGTTGTTTGACCTGAGGCCACCCAGTTCTGGATTCTGGAGGCTTTATGGTAGGGCTCATGGCAACCTCGGTGAGGACTTACGCCAAGATGCATCTCCCAGGGCTGCTGCTGCCAGTGCGCCTGTCCCCGTGGCAGGCCACTTCCGGCCCATGCCTCTGCTGGAGATCCTCAGACACTCTCAGGTTGGTCTGGCTCAGTCTCCTATTGTGTTCCTTTCCCTTGGGTCCTAGTGCACACAAGGTTTTGTTCGTGCCCTCCAAGAGTGGAGTCTCTATTTCCCCCAGCCCTGTGGAAGTCCTGTAATCAAATCCCACTTGTCTTCAAAGTCAAATTCCCTGAGGATTCCCAGTCTGTTTGCCAGATATCCCAGGCTGGGAATCCTGATAGGAGGCACAGAACCTTCACACCAGTGGGAGAACTTCCTCGGTATTATTGTTCTTGAGATTGTTGATCGCCTACTTGGCAAATATAGGGCTTGATTTTATTGTGTTTGCATTCCTCCTACCATCTGGTTGTGGCTTCTTCTTTGCTTTTGGATATGGAATATCTTTTTTGTGTGTGGGTTCCAGCATTCTCCTGTCAATGGTTGTTAAACAGCCATTTTGGTGCTCTTGCAGGAGAAGATGAGCACATGTCCTTCTATTCCATCGTCTTGAACCAATCTCCCTCCCTAATTTCTGAAATTGTGCTTTGCCTAAAGCTAGTCTAGGCAGCTGAAGTAATTCAGTTTTTAGGTGCCTTGGATTGGGATGAGGAATCACAGTGGATAACAGAGAGTAGGAGCTAACCATCTTCTTTTTAACTTTTAGTTCAGCCTCTAATTGCTAACCTTCCTAGCCTTCTATTTCTCTGTTTTGGTATTCTGCCTTTGGATCTGTGCCATTTATCAGAGCTCTAGGATTATATAATCTTGCTCCTTAACGAATTTTTAAAATACCAGTAGCCCATAGGAGCTCTCTAAGGCTTTTTTAGCCTGTGAGACCTAGGCTTGAATGCAGTGAGCAGCTGTTCAAAGGATCAGACAGATGGAGGATTGGGAGGGAGTAGCTGATGGAGGCTCTTGTTAGGAAGTAAAATAACCTCTCAGTACTTCAGTGACTTTATCTTTAAACATTTATTCTATGCCTTAACTTATTCATTCATTTGTTCATTTATTTATTCATAGACATCATTCAAGTTGGGAGAATAAGTGCTTAAATAATTTATTCATGCAGTGTAATAAATCTTCACCTCTTGATCTACACTGTCACCATCGTCTCTGAGAGAGAGGTTCCACTCTGTTAATAGTTTTCTGGTTTCTACTCCTCTAGTTTCTGATTAAGCATGTCTGAAAGTGAAAATGTTAGTCAATCATTCGTGTCTGTCTCCTTGTGACTTCATGGACTGCAGCCCGCCAGGGTCCCCTGTCCATGGAATTCTCCAAGTAAGAGTACTGGAGTGGGTTGCCATTTCCTTTTCTAGGGGATCTTTCTGATTCAGGGATTGAATCCAGTGTTCCCACATTGCCCTGGGGCTCAAGAATTGATATTTCTAAGGAGTTCCCAGATACTGCTGATGCAACTGGTTCAGGGATCATGTTTGAAATCCATTAAAAACCATACAATAATGTACTGTGATAGAATAAAATCTGAGCTCTTCCTGTGATCTGGGCCTCTGCTTACCTCTGATTTCATAGTACTCTACTTCCCACGTTTCCATCTACTCCAGCCATTTCCAGCCTGCTGTTTGTTTCTCTACTATGCCAAGTTTGCTTAGCCTCAAGGCTTTTGCACATACAATTTCATATTCCTGGCATGCTCTATCCTCAAATGTTTGCATGGATTATTCCTTATACAGGTAAGTCTGTGTTTAAATCTCATATCCTCAGGAAGATATGACAATCAATCTGAAGTAGTCCTCAATCCCCTACCTCAATCTCTACCCCAAGGATTTTCTACTACATTATTCTGTATTAACTCTTTTTATAGTGCTTATCATTGACTTATATAATTATTTCTTTATTTTGTTATTTATCTTGTTTATTTCTATTATATGTAATTGTATCTTTGTAAATGCTTGGTATGTAGGAAGAACTAACAGTTTTTGTTGGGGTCTGGGAGTGGAGAAGTGTGAATAAATTAATATGTTGTACCTTAATGGTATGTACACAGAGGTATATATATAGTGGATTGTTTTTTTTCAGTCACTCATCATGTCTGACTCTTTATGACCCCAGGGACTGCAGCACACCAGACTTCCCTGTCCTCCACTATCTCCCGGAGTTTGCTCAAACTCATGTCCATTGAGTTGATGATGCTATCCAACCATCTCATCCTCTCTTGCCCCCTTTTCCTACCCTCAATCTTTCTCAGAATCAGGGTCTTTTCTAATGAGTCAACTCTTCTCTTCCCTTGAATAAAGATTAAGCTACAATGATTTCTGTAGAATATTAGAAGTGAAAGTAAGGGTGAGTTAACCCTGATTATTTTGTTTAACAAACTTCAGTGATATTACTTAATATCATATCAATACCATAAGTTTGTCATGGTCAGATTTTGTGGCTGTAAATTATTTTATCTAAAAAGTCATCTAGCTTCTTTTTGATGTATTTACATAGACAATGTATCTTACTGAATAAAAACAATAAGTTAAATAAAAGATAATATTTATTGATTGCTGTCTGTTTTTGGAGTAACATACGGGGTGCTTTATTGGCTTCCCAGGTGGCTCAGTGGTAACAAATCCACTTGCCAGTGCAGGAGGCACAGGTTCAATCCCCGGGTTGGGAAGATCCCTGGAGAAGGAAATGGCAACCCACTCCAGTATTCTTGCCTGGAAAATCCCATGGGCTAAGGAACCTGGTGGGCTACAGTCCATAGGATCACAAAGAGTTGGACATGACTAAGCACACACAAATGGGTGCTTTGTATTTTGTATTTTATTTAATACTAACAATCTAATTCATAGGATCATTGTATTAGGTTCATATATATATATTTTTCCAGATGAGGAAATTGAGATTGTGAGAATAAATATTTTGTTTAAAGTCACTCATTAAAATGGTGGAGTTTGATTTAAAAACCAACCTGTTTTTGTCTGTACTTAATGAGTATGCTCCCCATTCCACCTTTTACTGAGTAATTCCTGCATTCTAGAAACTGTAGTAAGCATTTTGCTTAACTGGTTTTTTGGAGTCTAATCTTAGTGAGGTGTACAAACATTAAGCCCTTTTATCTTTTTCTCTCCAATCATTTCAAACATGCTAGAATAAGCCCTCTTTGATACTAGATTGGGAGAAGATTGCTCTGTTTTCCAAGTAATTTCAGGGAGTATGAAGTCCACTCCAGACCAAATCAAGTCTTCAGTCTCATATCCTATCTAATTCTCTGTCCCTCTCTGCCTGGGTCAGGCCTTGGCCTGAGAAACTTGGAATCCAATGTAGAGGTGACGTCGTGTATTTTTGAATCCTCTGCTTTAGGCCAATCCTTTCTGATTCTTTTTCTCTTCTGATGTGTTATATTGTACTTAGTCACTCAGTCATGCCCGACTCTTTGTGTTTCTATGGACTGTAGCCTGCCAGATTCCTTTGTCCATGGGATTTTCCAGGCAAGAATACTGGAGTGGGTTGCCAGATCCCCTCCAGGGATCGTCCATATCCAGGGATAAAACATGTGTCTCCTGTATTCTTTACCACTGAGCCACCTGGAGAGGCATGAATAAAATAGTAGAATCTTTGTTTATTTCACTGGTGGTTGTAATAATCCTCTCTTGGCTGTGATGCCCTCAGCGAGATACATATACAGGCTCTGCCTTTACTGCTTCAGATTCCCTGGCTCTTGGCTCTGTGGATTTCATTCCACGGTCTTGCTAGTGGTATCCCTGCCCCTAGCTGCAGCTTCTAGATTGGGAAAGCAAAAGGATGGGACACCCCCAGCAAACCTCTCTCTAGTGGTATTTCCCTAACCCATGAGAAACTCATGTGTTTTTACCTTATCAAATGGTAGGACTGTAGGCCAATCCCAGTTTGGCCCTATTTTCCCTGCATAAGTCTCTTTGGAATCTCCTTCTTCTGTTCAGATATAACAGGATGTTCAGAAATTCACCACCTCAGCAGATATATAATGAGAGATGAGATACTTAACCCTCAGTCTCTATCAGAGTGGATCCCTCTTTCACCAACTGGGTTTCTGCAGGGAACATTCTCCTTCTCTCTTTTACTTGTGTTTGTATGGGGGTGTGATGGGGAGAACAGCTGTACTCTCCTAATTATTATAACTCACTCTTCTGATTATTTTCTTTCAAACTGTTCTATTCCTTTGCTTTTGTATGCTGGTGGTGAGGTGATAGTGACATTTAGTCACTTCTTAATTTCTGAAGGCGATGTCTGGTCTTGGCTACTCTTTTGGAACATTAGGGCATTTGACCCTGACCACTATTTTCTCCAGCTTTGGTGCCTTAGCTTTAATTGAAAGGAAATTGGAAAAGTTTCAGTCAATGCAGGCATTTTGTCTTTCAGTCCTCATAAGAAATCTAGGAGTTACCTCCCATTTTATAAGGAGGAAAGTTAGACTAACAGAGATTAGATAAATTGCCCAAAGTCTCACAGATAAAGGCAAGACTGTGATTCAAATTCTGTCAGATACCAAACACTTTGTTTGCTTGTTATCCATGCACCATACTTCTATCTTCTTGACTGTGATAGAAGTTAAGATGTGTTTACTTTCAATACAGTTATGCCAATGCAAATTATCATGGTTAGTTATTCTTTTTCCAGGAAAATTCATTGTAGAAACAAATAGCCAGTGGCTGCGGAGAACTCAATTAAAGAAACATTAGCTATACAATCTGATATATTTTCTGGTTCTCACTATTTTTTTTTACACGTTTGTTTTCTTATTAATAATTGCTTCCACAATGTATGACAAAACCCACTGAAATGTTGTGAAGTAATTAGCCTCCAACTAATAAAAAAATTAAAAAAAAAAAGAAAAGAAAAGTAAAAAAAAAAAAATTGCTTCCAGTTCCAGGTCCACATTCCTTATGCTGATATTAATGGTGAGTTATGTCAGAAATTATGTTTTAAAGCTTCAGTGATTTCCAAATATCATCAAGACAAGAGTATAAACTACATATGCTTGTGTGTATGTATAGGAATGCATTTTCAGAGGCTTTAAAAAATTTCTCCATATGCTAATTTTGTTTTCTTCTTAGTTATAGGGATACAGAAAAGAATTTCTACAATATCTCTAACAGATGCTCCTATGCAGACCATTCCAACAAAGAGGACATTGAAGAGGTCTCAGGAATTCTTCAGTGTACTGCTAATGTACTCGGTATAGTAACTATATATTTATAAGATTGAGAGAGAATGAGTGAGGGGAGAAGAGGAAAGGAAAAGAGTGTTTCAGTTTCACTAAAGGGAGATTTGAAGACTATAGTGAACTGAGACCAGGACCTTGTCTTTAAGTGATTTAATTTCAATATTTCTGATGATGTTTAAATGAAAATTACCTGCATGCCATTTACTTGGAGATTGGAAAACATTATTTTAAAAACACATTCCAGGTAAACTTTTCTAGGTACTCATATGTTAGTATTATTAGCCTCCTGTAATCCATATTTCTCTGACTCTAGCTCAGTTGAAACTGGAGATCTTCCTCTTTTCTCAAAGCCTTTGCTTTATTATTATTATTATTTCATTATTTCTGGAAAGCCTGCTTGGTGCTGGAGGGTGGATCACATGTACTCATAGTAGGCTCTGCAACTCCAAGGCAGTGAAGCAGGCCATCCATGGAAGTCTCTGTGTCCTGCTTGTTGAGGAGTGTCTATCTTGAAAATACTAATATTTATGACAGAGGCCTGGTTTTAGACGCTCCCACCATGATAAGGATTACTCATACTGCACTGATTCATGCGGCCATAAGGTACCATAAGTGAGATGTACTATCCTGTGATCTGCAGTTCTTGGTGTGTGGGAGCTACATATTATTATATGCAAAGTAGATAACATAGCAGGAGTACCTTTTGCTTTAATATCTTTAGAGTTTTTTGGGGGGTCTTTCCCCCCAGAGTCTTTCGATGTTTTTTGCATCTTCTTTTTGTCTTATGACTCAGACAGAAATCCTTGGCTTGGTGGGGAGTGGTAGTGGGGGACAGCAAATCTTGGTGACTGACTCCATACCAAACTCAGAATCACCTCTCTTTCAGAATCAGATTTTGGAGACTAGGGAAAACTTGCTTCCCTTTCTTTCCCTTTAGGGTAAATGCTTTCCCTGGAGACATCTGAGTCCCTCCTGCAAACAGATTTCAGGTGACCTCAACTCATGAGTTTACCAGAGTTTTCTAAACATGTGTGACTTCCAGAGGCACACCTAGCTTTAACATGCAAACTAGGACTACAGCTACACATTGACTACATTTTCTTCCTGGGTAACTTTCTTAAACATAAAATATTATCATAAGAATATGAAAGTTTTGTGAGGGGAGCATATAGTTCTAAGTGGCTGGTCCAAGACAGTATTGGGCAGTGGAAAGGAAGGCCAAAGATTTACTTACGTCAGTCTTAGTGCAACTACATGGGTGAAATGCTACCCAGACAAACATTATTATTGGAGAAGATAAAGGTTGAGAGTGGGATGGGATTGGGTATCACCCAAGAACTATTTATAGTTTCCCGATTCTGTATTTCCCAGGACTCTCTCATAAGCAATATGAATTGCTTTTGATGCATTGTGATTTTTGAATGAACGGGGTGAGATGGTGTCCCACTATGAGGAATGCATCAGAATCTTGGCCAAGTGAAGTTTATTGTTTGAAAAAATGCTCTTTACTTGCCAGTTCTAAATGATTGCCTGAACCTCACATCTCCTTTCCTTTCCTTATGCTCCCCACTTTGACAATTGATATTAGAGGGAGTAAAAGGTGTACAAGGTGAAGAATATGTAAGAATTACTAAAGACTCTTTCTAACTATAACTTGCACATAAGTGTGCACAATTCCTACAAGAAATTTTAGTTAGATAATTTGTTGCAATAACCACCAGTGTCACTGACACTGTTGGGGCTTCCTAGATGGCACTAGTGGTAAAGAACCCGCCTGCCAGTGCAGGAGGCATAAGAGATGCAGGCTTGATCCCTGGCCTGGAATATCCCCTGGAGGAGGGCATGGCAACCCTCTCCAGTATTCTTGCCTGGAGAATCCCATGGACAGAAGAGCCTAGCAGGCTACAGTCCAGAGTTGCAAAAAGCCAGGCATGACTGAAGCAACTGAGCGCAACACACACAGGTGATACTGGAGGCCTGGCTCAGTTTAGTTGCCTTTCAGAAGTTGCCATGAGGTAAATCAAGTTAGTGAGTGAAAACAGCATAGGCAGTATGCTGCCTGATGACATTAGGGAAGGGGTAGTTTTTAAATAAGTAAGTATAATTTAGATGGGGGCTGTGTAACAGGGTTTAGATTTTCAGTACCATTAGATTTTTCTAAAACAGAGATATTAAGTCTGATTTCTTCCCCTGTAGGCAATAATGGGTAGTTCTCAAAATGTATAAAACACAATCTTGTAAATGACTGTGACCTCTTCACTAGATGCTGGCATGTGCCTAAGCTGTAGCTGTTCTCTTGAATAATGTCCTTTCATAATTCTTGAAATATAGACTAAAGACAAAGATAGCAGCTTTACTAGTTGTATTCAATGAAAGCTTTATTTTTAACAAGTCACTGAATTATGGATTAGTCTTGGTTTGCTTAGATCCTACCTTTTTAAAAAATTACATTTAAAGTCTCTTGTGCGATGATTATGCAAAGGTAAGAACTGATTAACTCGTTGGAAAGAAAAACACCATAAAGAAAAGGAACCTGTTTTTAGTTGGAGAGTTTAGCATGGAGAAATAGAGTTTCAACTAAAGAAAAATGTTGTTTCCTGGTACTCTTCTCTGTGGATGCCAGAGGACAGTTTTACAAATCTATGATTTATATTTACCAGCTTTGGGTAGTCTGCTTAGAGTATTGGTGGGTTGAAATTGGGGGATATATATTTCTTTCACTGTCTTAACGTATTAGAGAGTATAGTAGAGACTGGGTCTTACTTTGTGACTCAAATGGTAAAGAATCTGCTTGCTAATTCAGGAGACCCGGGTTTGATCCCTGGGTCGGGAAGATCCCCTGGAGAAAGGCCTGGCAACCCACTCCTGTATTCTTGCCTGGAGAATTCCATGGACAGCGGAGCCTGGCGGGCTGCAGTCCATGGGGCTGCAAAGAGTCGGACAAGACTGGGCAACTAGCACCCACACACGGCAGAGACTAGAATTGTTTGTTCACTCATATGAGTGTGCTTATAGTTCACATGTCATAAAAAACTTTTAAAGTCATAGGTCAGAAAATATGATCAGAGTAGCAATTTTTTTGTCCTCTCAAAATGACCATCTCTATTGACTTGGTATAAACTCTAGTTTGACCATTTACTGGCTCTTCAGGTTAAAGTTTGAGATTAGTGACTGGCATGGTATAAAAAGAGAAACCTGAAGAGAAGGAGAAAGATTGTTGCAGAGGACCAGTTATGCCTCTGTCATTCATTTTTCCATTGCTTCTTCCCTAGGACTCCCTGGAAATGTGCATTTTCTAGAGTGGTTTATACCCTCAGTAATGGGAAAGAACTATTTGTAGACATCAACATTTTTGCTATTGATTTTCCTTTGTTGACTTATAAGCTAGTTGTTGTTATATTGTCTCATTATTTATAAATTAGGGACAGACCCAGAGCGATGGGATGGGGAGGGAGGTGGGAGAGGGGATCGGGATGGGGAACACATGTAAATCTATGGCTGATTCATGTCAATGTATGGCAAAAATCACTACAATATTGTAAAGTAATTATTCTCCAGCTAATAAAAATAAATGAAAAAAAAAAAAGATTGTCAATACCAAAGTAATATAGGAAAAAGTATACTAAAAAAAAAAAGTACAGACTAGTCCTTATTTTGATACTCTGGTATTCACTGTGATATAGTAAAGTCATCTAAAGAGGCTTTAAACTCTGTAAAAAGGATATTTAAAGAGAGATAGTTGTGAACAATGCCCTCCCTACTGGAGGCTTTTAGAAGTCTTAAATGTATTGCTTTATTTAGTAAATAATTTGCATGCCAAGGTGTATGATTTTATTTACTTTTTACTAAATTTATTTTGATTGAAGGATAATTACTTTATATTATTGTCTTGGTTTCTGCCATACATCAACGTGAATCAGCCATAGGGATACATGTTCTCTCCCTCTTCAGCCTCCCTCCCACCTCTCACGCCATGCCACCTCTCTAGGTTGTCAGAGACCCCAGTTTGAGTTCCTGAGTTGTAGAGCAAATTCCCACTGGGTATCTATTTTATGTATGGTAGTGTGTTTCCATGCTACTCTCCCCATCTGTCCCACCCTCTCCTTTCCCCCTATCCTGTCCACAAGTCTGTTTTCTATGTCTGTGTCTCCACTGCTGCCCTGCAAATAGATTCATCAGTACCAACTATCTAGATTTCATATATATGCATTAATATATGATGTTTGTTTTTCTGACTTAGTTCACTCTGTAATAGGTTCTGAGTTTGTCCACCTCATTAGAATGGACTCAAATGCATTCCTTTTTATGGCTGAGTAATATTCTGTTGTGTTTATATACTATAGCTTCTATATCCTTTCATCTGTCAGTGGACATCTAGGTTGCCTCCATGTTCTAGCTATTGTAAATAGTGCTGCAATGAACGTTGGGGTACATGTGTCTTTTTTGATTCTACTTTTCTCAGGGTATATGCCCAGTAGTGGGATTGCTGGGTCATATGATAGTTTTGTTTTTTTTTTCATATGATAGCTTTATTCCTAGTTTTTTAAGGAATCTCTACACTGTCTTCCATAGTGGCTGTGCCAATTTACATTCCCACTAATAATGCAGGAGGGTTGTCTTCTCTTCACACCCTCTCCAGCATTTATTGTTTGCAGATTTTTTGATGATGGCCATTCTGACTGGTATGAGGTGATATCTCATTATAGTTTTTTATTTGAATTTCTCTAATAATGAACAGTGTTGAGCATCTTTTGATGTGTTTATTAGTCATCTGTGTGTCTTCTTTGGAGAAATGTCTGTTTAGGTCTTCTGTGCCCTTTTTGATCGGGTTGTTTGTCTGGTATTGAGTTGCATGAGCTACTTGTATATTTTGGAGATTAATCCTTTGTCAGTTATTTCATTTGCTGTTATTTTCTACCATTCTCATTGTCTTTTGCCTTTCTCCCATTGTCTTTTCAGCTTGTTCATAGTTTCCATGGCTCTGCCCAAGCTTTTAAGTAGGCCCCACTTATTTTTTTTGTTGTTGTTTTTATTTCCATTACTGTAGGAGGTGGGTCATAGAGAATCTTGCCATGATTTATATCATAGAGTATTTTGCCCATATTTTCCTCTAAGAGTTTTTTAGTTTCTAGTCTTACATTTAGGTCTTTAATCCATTTTGAGTTTATTTTTCTGCTTGGTGTTAAAAAGCGTTCTAATTTCATTCTTTTACCACACAGCTGTTCAGTTTTCCCAGCACCATTTATTGAAGAGACAATCTTTTCTTCATTGTATATTATTGCTTCTTTTGTTAAAGATAAGTTTCCCATAGGTGTGTGGATTTATCTGTGGGTTTTCTATCTTGTTTCATTGGTCTATGTTTCTGTTTTTGTGCCAGTATCATACTGTCTTGATGACTGTAGCTTTGTAGTGTATTCTAAAGTTAAAGAATTCCTCCATTTCCATCCTTCTTTCTCAAGATTGCTTTGGCTATTCAGGGTCTTTTGTTTTTCCATACAAATTGTGAAATGTTTTGTTCTAATTCTGTGAAAAATGCCATTTGTAATTTGATAGGGATTGCATTGAATTTGTAGGTTGCATTGGGTGGTATCATCATTTTCATAATATTACTTCTACCAACCCAGGAACATGGAATATCTTTCCATCTGTTTATGTCATCTTTGATTTCTTTCATCAGTGTCATAGTTTTCTGTGTACAGCTTTTGTCTCCTTAGGTAGGTTTATTCCTAGATAGTTTATTCTTTTTGCACAATAGTAAATAGGATTGATTCCTTAATTTCTCTTTCTGGTTTTTGTTGTTAGTGTATAGGAATGCAAGTGATTTCTGTGTATTGATTTTGTATCCTGAGAGTTTACTAAATTCACTCATTAGTGAAGTGAGTAAAGTTGCTCAGTCGTGTCTGACTCTTTGCGACCATAGCCTACCACGCTCTTCTGTCTGTGGAATTCTCTAGGCAAGAATACTGGAGTAGGTAGCCATTCCCTTCTCCAGAGGATCTTCCCAAACCAGGAATCAAATGCAGGTCTCCCACCTTGCAGGTAGATTCTTTACCGTCTGAGCCATCAGAGAAGCCCAAGAATACTGGAGTGGGGGGGGCGGTGGGGATCTTCCAACTGAGGAATCAAACTGGGGTCTCCTGCATTGCAGGTGAATTCTTCACCAGCTGAGCTACCAGGGAAGCCCCAAAATTAGCTCTAGTAATTTTCTGATAGTATCTTCACAGTTTTCTCTATATAGTATCATGTAGTCTGTAAACAGTGAGAGTTTTTATCCTTTTCCAATTTGGATTCCTTTTATTTCTTTTTCTTCTCTGATTGCCACAGCTGGTAGTTCCAAACATATGTTCAATAATAGTGGTGACAGTAGGCACACTTGTCTTGTTTCTGATCATAAAGAAAATGCTTTCAGGTTTTCACCATTGAGAATAATGTTTGATGTGGATTTATCATATATGGCCTTTATTGTGTTGAGATAGGTTCCTTCTATGCCCAGTTTTCTTTGAAGAGTTTTTGTAATAAATAGGTGCTAAATTTTGTCAAAAGTGATTTCTGCATTTATTGAGATGATCATGTGTTTTTATCTTTTAATTTGTTAATATGGTGTATCACAGTGATTCATTTGCATATGTTGAAGAATCCTTGCATCCCTGGGATAAACTGAACTTGCTAATAGTGTAAGATCTTTTTAAGGTGTTGTTGAGTTCTGTTTGCTAGAATTTTGTTGAGAGCTTTTGCATCTCTGTTCATCAGTAATATTGACCTATAATTTTGTATGTGTGTGTGTGTGTGTGTGTGTGAGATGTCTTTGTTTTTGGTATCAGGTTGATGGTGTCTTCGTGGAATGAGTTTGGAAGTGTTCCTTTCTTGCCAATTCTCGGAAGAGTTTCAGAAGCATAGGCATTAACTCTTCTCAAAGTGTTTGATAGAATTCACATGTGAAGCCATCTGGGCTTTTTTTTTTTTTTTTTTTTGATGGGAGGCAGATTTTTCATTATAGTTTTGACTTCAGTGCTTGTGATTGGCCTGTTCATAGTTGCTATTTCTTCCTGGTTCAATCTTGGAAGGTTGAACTTTTCTAAGAGTCTGTCCATTTCTTCCAGATTGTCCATTTTGTTGGCATATAGTTGCTCATAATAGTCTCTTTTGATCCTTTATATTTCACATTTTCTGATGTAACCTCACCTCTTTCATCTAATTTTGTTGATTTGTTTCCTCTCCCTTTTTTCTTGATAAGTCTGGCTAATGGTTTGTCAATTTTATTTATCTTCTTAAAGAGCCAGCTTTTAGTTTTATTAATCTTGTTTCCTTCATACCTTTTTCATTTATTTTAGCTCTGATCTTTATGATTTATTTCCTTTTACTAACTTTGGGGATTTTTTTGTTCTTTTTCCAGTTGTTTTAGGTGTAAAGTTAGGTTCTCTATTTGATATTTTTCTTATTTCCTGAGGTAAAATTGTATTTCCATAAATTTCCCTCTTAGAATTTCTTTTTTTTTGCATCCCATAGGTTTTGAGTCATCATGTTTTCTTTGTCATTTGTTTCTAATAATTTTTTTTATTTCTTCAGTAACCTGTTATTATTTTGAAGCATATTGTTTAATCTCTATGTATTTTTGTTTTTTACAGTTTTTTTCTCCTGTAATTGATATCTAGTCTCATAATATTGTGGACAGAATAGATGCTTGTTATGGTTGCAATTTTCTTAAATTTAATGAGGCTGGATTTGTGACCCAAGAAGTGGTCTATCCTGGAGAATGTTCCATTTTCACTTGATAAGAAAGTGTATTCTTCTGCATTTGGATGGAATGTCCTGAAGTGTCAATGAGGTCCATCTGTTATAGTGTGACGTTTAAGGCTTGTATGTCATTAATTTTCTGTTTTGATGATCTGTCCATTGGTGCAAGTGGGGTGTTAAAGTCCCCTGCTATTGTGTTACTGTCAATTTCCCCTTTTATGTCTGTTAGTGTTTGCCTTATGTATTAAGGTGCTCTTATAATGAGTGTGTAAATATTTACAATTGTTATATCTTCTTGGGTTCATCCCTTGATCAGTATGTAGTGTTCTTCCTTATCTCTTATAATATTCTTTATTTTAAGGTCTATTTTGTCCAATATGAGAATTACTACTCCAGCTTTCTTTTTATTTCCATTTGCGTGGAGTATCTCTTTCCATCGTCTCACCTTCAGTCTGTATGTGTCTCTAGGTCTGAAGTGAGTCTCTTTAGACAGCATGTATATGGGTCTTGTTTTTGTATCAATTCAGCCTATCTGTGTCTTTTCGTTGGAGTGTTTAATCAATTTGTTGTTATTGTTGTTCAGTCATGTCTGACTTTTTGCAACCCCATGTATTGTGGCATGCCAGGCCTCTCTGTCCCTCACCATCTCCTGGAGTTTGCTCAAGTTCATGTTCATTGCATTGGTGATGCTGTCAAGCCATCTAATCCTCTGATGCTCTCTTCTCCTTCTGCCCTCAATCTGTCCCAGCATCAGGGACTTTTCCAATGAGTCAGCTGTTCACATCAGGTGACCAAAATACCTGAGCTACAGCTTTAGCATCAGTCCTTCCAGCGAATATTCAGGGTTGATCTCCCTTAAGATTGACTGGTTTGATCTCCTTCTATCCAAGGGACTTTCAGGAGTCTTATCCAACACTACAGTTAGAAGACATCAATTCTTTGGTGATCTGCCTTCTTTGTGGTCCAGCTCTCACAACCACATGTGACCACTGGGAAGACCATAGCCTATTGACCTTTGTCAGCAGAGTAATGTCTCTGCTTTTCAACACACTGTCTAGGTTTGTCATTGCTTTCTTCCAAGAAGCAGTCATCTTCTAATTCGTTGCTGCAGTCACTGTCCATAGTGATTTTGGAGCCCAAGAAGAGGAAATCTGACACTACTTCCACCTTTTTCCCTTCTATTTGCCATGCAGGAGTGGGACTGTATGCCATGATCTTGATTTTTTTAATATTTAATTTTAAGCTGGCTTTTTTACTCTCCTCCTTCACCCTCATCAAGAGGCTCTTTAGTTCCTCTTCACTTTCTGCCATTACAGTAGTATCATCCACATATCTGAGGTTGTTGATGTTTCTTCCACCTGTCTTGGTTCCAGCTTATAACTCATCCAGCCCAGCATTTCTCATGATGTGCTCAGCGTATAGGTTAAACAAACAGGGTGACAGAAGACAGCTCTTTTGTACTGTTTTCTCAATCCTGAACCAGTCAGTTGTTCCATACAGGGTTCTGACTGTTGGTTCTTGACCCACATACAGGTCTCTTAGGAGACAAGTAAGATGGTCTGGTATTCCCATCTCGCTAAGAGCTTTCCACAGTTTGTCATGATCCACACAAAGGCTTTAGTGTAGTCAGTGAAACAGAGATATATGTTTTTCTGAAATTCCCTTGCTTTCTCTATAATCCAGCAAATGTTGGCAATTTGATCTCTAGTTCCTCTTCCTTTATTAAACGAGTTTGGACATCTGGAAGTTCTTGGTTCACATTTGCTGAAGCCTAACATGCAAGATTTTAAGCATGACCTTACTAGCATGGGAGATGAGTGCAGTTGTACAATGATTAGCACATTCCTTGGTACTACCCTTCTTGGGAACTGGGATGAGGATTGACCTTTCCCAATCCTATGGCCACTGCTGGGTCTTTCAGATTTGCTGACATAATGATTGCAAAACTTTGATGGCATCATCTTTTAGGGATTTGAATAGTTTTGCTGGAATTTTATAGCATACACTAGCTTTATTAACAGCAGTGCTTCTTAAGGCCGTCTTGAGTTTGCACTTCAGAATGTCTAGCTCTGGGTGACTAAATTAATCAATTTACATTTTAAGAAATTATAGATATATATGCTTCTGTTGGCATGTTCTTAGTAGTTTTGGGTTTATTTTTGTAGATCTTTTCCTTCTCTTGTGTTTCTTGACTATAGAATTCCTTTTGACATTTATTGTAAAGCTGGTTTGGTGGTGCTAAATTCTTTTAATATTTGCTTGTCTGTAAAGCTTTTGATTTCTCCATCAGTTTTGAATGAGATCCTTGCCAGTTAGAGTAATCTTGGCTGCAGATTTTTCCTTTTCAGTACTTTAAATATATCCTGCCATTCCCTTCTGGCCTTCAGAGTTTCTGCTGAAAGATTAGCTGTTAATCACATGGAGTTCCCCTTGTTTGTTGCTTTTCTCATTGCTTTTAGTATTCTTTCTTTGTGTTTAATCTTAGTTTGGTTAGTATGTGCCTTGGCGTGTTTCTTTTTGGGTTTATCCTGTGTGGTACTCTCTGTGGTTCTTGGACTTGACTACTTCCTTTCCCGTGTCAGGGAAGTTTTTGACTATAATCTCTTCAAAAAAATTTTCATACCCTTTCTTTTTCTCTTCTTCTTCTGAGACCCCTATAATTTGAATGCAGTTCGATTTAATATTGTTCCAGAGGTTTCTGAGACTATCCTCTTTTCATTTTCTTTCATTTATTTTGCTCTTCAGCAGTTCTAGCCACCATTTTGTCTTCCAGCTCACTTTTTCTCTCTTCTGCCTCAGTTATTCTGCTATCGATTCCTTCTAGAGTATTTTTGATTTTAGTAGTTTGGTTGTTCATGTGTTTATTCTTGATTTCTTTTCCTTCCTTGTTAAATGTGTTAATTGATTATTGCATTTTCTCCATTCTATTTTCAAAGTTTTGTTTACTATCTCTGGGCTTTCCCGGTGGCTCAGAGGTTAAAGTGTCTGCCTGCAATGAGGGAGACCCGGGTTTGATCCCTGGGTCGGGAAGATCCCTGGAGAAGGAAATGGCAACCCACTCCAGTATTCTTGCCTGGAGAATCCCATGGACGGAGGAGCCTTGTAGGCTACAGTCCACGGGGTGGAAAAGAGTCGGACACGACTGAGTGACTTCTTTCACTTTCTTTCAGTTTGCTATCTTTACTCTGAATTCTTTATCAGATAGTTTGCCTTTTTCCTCTTTGTTTATTTGATCTTGTGAGTTTTTACCTTGTTCTTTCTTTTGCAAAGTATTTCTCTGTCTTTTCATTTTTCTAAGTTACTGTGTTTGAGGTCTCCTTTTTCCAGTCTTTAGGGTCGCATTCCTTATTACTTTTGGTTTCTGCCTTCAATGGGTGAGGTTCGTCCAGTGGTTTGAGTAGATTTCGTGTTGGGAGAGTCTTGTGCCTGTGTTCTGGTGGGAGAAGTTGAGGTGTTTTTTTTTTTTTGGGCCCCCCTGATGGTCAGGGGTGTGTGAGTCCCATGTTTTGATGTGTCTTTGGGAAGCCTTTCTGAGGATGATTGGCTTTGTGTTTTTGTGTTGTCTGTTGTTTGGGTGAAGGTCCTGCATTGTGTGTTGCCAGCAGGGGAGTGATCCTTGGTCTTGGATACATGTGGAGGCCTTTGTGGTAGTTCTCACTAATTAATACTCCCTGGGGTCAAGAGTTCTCTGGCAGTCTAGTGTCCTGGACTAAGCGCTCCTACTCCTAAGGTTCAGGCCTGTTATCTGATATCTTCCCAACAGCTATACAAGATGCAGATTAAATCCACATGATTAATTAGGCAGACTCTGTGTCTATGGAATATATAAAAGGACAATGAGAGTTCCCACAAAAGGAAACACACTAACTCTGGCAGCTGTGGACATTGGAGGCAAAAACATGCAGGAGTAGGGCCAGATTAGAGTCTGAGCTGTCTCTACAATAGGTCAAGAGACTAGGCCCATATTGGAAGACATCCTAGGGAGGCAGAGGTGGACTGTGACTCATAGTGAGGGAAAGGACGCTGACAGCTGAGATATGAGAAAAACATGTATTATTATTACAAAAGCCATTTGTTATGGCATTAAAGGGAATTAAAACAAATACATAAAAAACAGAAAACAAAGCAAGAAACAAATGCAAACCAGGGCAAATAGTAAACACAAAATCAGACAAATAAGAACAGAAACAAGGAGCATAAACACACACCCATACACATACACAAGCAAAACCAAAGCAGTTCAAAGAAAAGAATGTACATGACAGTGACCTGGTGAGCAAAGGAAACAAATGATGATATTGCCCAATTAAAAACAAAACTAACTGAAAAACAAACCATAAAACGAAACTAATGCAGAGTGCCAACTAGGGAATAAAGCAGAGAAAACAAAATAAGCTAACAAACATGGTGGGGAAAAAAAAAGAAAATCAAGAATAGAAAAATAATAGAAAAGCAAAGTTAAATAGAAGTACATAAAGAAGATTTATATGTGTTAAAGAATAGCTCCAACAAGAAAAGAACAGTAAGAAAAACAGACAACCAAAACCAACCAAAGACAGAACTGCTCCCCCCCAACAGGCCCTCAAAAAGACACACAGCAGTAAAAGTATGTAAGGACATAAAAACTGTAATTAAAAAAGCTTTCAAAATTTTAAGTAGAGTTAATAGTAGTAATAAAATCAACAAGCACAGCATCAGAGAAAAAAAATTTCAGAACAAATCAAAATATAAGCATAATAACAAACGTTTTTCTCGTATCTCAGCTGTCAGCATCCTTTCCCTCACTATGAGTCACAGTCCACCTCTGCCTCTCTAGGATGTCCTCCAACATGGACCTAGTCTCTTGACCTATTCTGGGGACAGCTTAGACTCTAATCTGGCCCCACTCTTACATGTTTTTGCCTCCAATGTCCACTGCTGCCAGAGTTAGTGTGTTTTCTTTTGTGGGAACTCTCATTGTCCTTTTGTATATTCCATAGACATGCTGCCTAAATTAATCACGTGGATTTAATCAACATCTTGTATAGGTTTTGGGAAGATTTTCAGCCCTCCTCCTCAGCCACACTGCTCCTGGGTTTCAGTTGTGGTTTTATCCCCACCTTGCATGTGGGTCATCCACAGGAGTTTGCTCCTGAGGCTTCCCTGGAGGACTTGGGTCTGCCCTAGTGAGAGCTGGGTGTGGAGGTGGGGCAGCTGCTTGGATCACAGAGACTCTGGCAGCGCCAGGTATGCAGGGGAGCCAGTGGCCAAGGGAGCATGAGATATGGTACTCTTAGGGTTTTTTCTAGCCTCTGGCAGCTCTGTCCCACTGAAGACTGAGTGTGGAGTTGTATTGCCACTTGGGTTGCAGGACGGACTCTGGCAGCATCAGTGTGCAGGTATGCTGGCTGCCTCAGGTGCAGAAGTTATGGGACTGCTAGAATCTTTTTCTAGCTTCTGGCAGCTGGTGTTCAAATGACCTCTCTGGTGGGGGTCCTTCTCTATTGCTCAGTGCATCAGGCATTTAAAGGGCTACCCTCTCTGATGTCTTTCTCTCTTGGTCAGCTGCCAGTTCTGGAGTTACGTGGGGAGAGAGAGGCTACAGTGATGGCTCCACCCCCTTGTGTGACTCAGCAGCATTACCTTGCCCCCATGGCTGCTTGGTTTTCCTCCAAAGGCATTCCCCAGCACAGTCTCCTCCCTCATGTCCCTTTGGGCCATCTCTCCGCAGGCAACAGTAGACTTCGCCCTGGGATTGCTCTCCAATCCATATACTCCAGCTCCTAGCCACTGTGCATTCCAGGGGCCTTGTGTTCCTGTCCAGAGTATGTAGGGCTGCACCAAGGATAGACTGTGTGGTTCTCCATTCTGACTGTCACAGATCAGCTGCTTTACTTTCCAACAGCCTCAAATGCTTCTCCTCTGTCCCAAACAGTTGCCCCAATGTGGGGATCTGACCCCTGCTTCAGTTCCCTCACCCTCCAGGTGCGGGTCCAATCCTGCTCACTCTCCTCTTTTTCCCTGCCTTCCTTTGTCCTTCCAAGTTTTGCACTGATCTGTATATTCCTAACCTGTGTTCAGGGCCTCCTGCCCACTCTCGGTGGTGTTTTGAGAGATCTTCTGCATCTTAAGGTGTATTCCTGGTTGCATTTATGGAAAGAGATATACTCCACATCCACCTACTCCTCTGCCATTCCCTATCTTCTAATTTTAGTTGTCTGAAAAATGTAAACCTTTCCAGCCATGATGTGCATTTTTTAGCTCAAATTAAGTATAAAATGTGCTTATAGTATTATGAGGTACAGCACTGAGTATTTTCTTGAAAATTGTAACAGTTGATTGGTATAATGAAGTGTCTGTGATGAAGCATTAAAGGATCTGTACTGTACTTTATGCTGAAATGTTGCCGCCTGGTACTATATCTTGGATTTGGGTAATGTTGAGGAAAGGAAGGCAGAATTGAGTAAGGAGACTAAATGGAGAAGGATGATTTAGCTCCCTTTGTGTAGTACAATTTAAAATAAATGAGGATTATGAGAATTTCAGAGAAGGAAATGGCAACCCACTCCAGTATTCTTGCTTGAAGAATCCACGGACAGAGGAACCTGGTGGGCTACAGTCTGTGGGGTCACAAAGAATTGTATAAAACTTGGAGATGAAGCAATAGCAACAACAACATGAAGTTTTTGTTTTTTTCAACATGAGGTTTTGATACTCAGTTTTAAAAGGTTTTGATACTATTATAAGGGTTCTGGGTGTTTCATTGTAGAATGTCAAGAGCCATAAAATATAGATGTTTAGATGGAGTAGGATAGCCATTCCTCAGTAGGATAGATATCAAATAGAAATGAGAGATCTAAGGCAATTTAATAAGCTTATTAAAATCATAAAAGTTTGGCTTTATTCTGCCTTTGCTATTTTCTCTCAAAATAATTAATGAAGAATATGAATTGTGAAAGAATATTCATTGAATTTTTTTTTTCTATTTCTATTTTCTGTTAGAGTGGGGATTTATTGTCTCTAAAACTTGGTGCCATTTAAAGTCAGTATATGAGTAATGTTTTCTTGGGATTTCTTGGGAAAATGCTAATGAAGAGGATACAGAGGATGACTTTTGGTACATGTGCCTCACAATATTTTCATGGTATCAGGGACTCTGAAATACTCTGAAATCTGATTCCCTATAAAGTACCACTGATTCCAGAGTCACTAGCTGACATGAAACTTTTTTATTTTCACTTGTTTTTATATAAGCAATAGTTTATTGCCTGTATGTTAACTTGTATACACTTTTTTTGGTTTTAATGTTATTTGGACTGTGCAGTTAGCAGCCTTTTAGTTGGTCATAATACTTTAATGAGCTACTTAGCATTACTTTAGGATTAAGATTACCTGAGGGCTTTCTTAAAATAACTCTAAAATATGTTGTTATTTAGTGAATTAGAATATAATTAACACATTTAGCAATTTGGAGAACTAGTTGATGTAATAAACACATATCTTTTTATTGATGAATTAAAATTGATAGCAATACATAAATTCTTCCAATATAGTTCTTTAGGGGGAGGCAATATTGTTTTATTTAATTTATTTTTTATAGTAGGATAATTGATTTACAGTCTGGTGTTAATTCTGCTGTACAGCAGAGTGGTTCAGATTCTTTTCTATATTGTTTTATATGTATTTTTATGTGCTTTGTCATAGGATGTTGAATATAGTTCAATATAGTTCTTATGACTGTAACTTGGTAACTGATCAGTTTTCTCTTTCATTAAAAGTAAATTAGAAGTAAATAGTGTCAGTATTTCAAGGAGATGTGTTTTATTAACTGATCTAATAATGATATTACTATGTAGTAATTTTGAGCAAAGATTAGAGTCAGACTACATAGTTATGAGAACATACTCGTGTGAACTGGAGTAAGTTCCTCAATTTTTTCATACTAAATATTTCTCATATGTACAATGGGGATAATATAATTACATACCTCCAAGAATTGTTAGGAAGATTAAGTAAGTTAATTTATATAAAATACTTATAGCTACCTGATAAATAACAAATGCTAAAGTGTTTGCACTTATTATTGAATATTCACAAAATAATGTTTGTATCAGAACTGGGAGATAAATATTATTCCCTTTTGTAGATAAGGAAACATATTTTGAGAGATTAACTTGTTATTAAGTTCCTTTGTCAATGCTGACAATCCAGAAAAGCAGAATTTAAACCTAGGTCAGTCTAATTCCATAACTTTCCCTGCTTCATGCTGCCTTCAAGGGTCATTGGACTGAGACCATTTTACATCACACCTCCAATGCTAATTACATGGATTTTCTAGTTCTCTGAATTATGAAAATTGTCATGTTTTTGCATTTGCTTAGTTCATTACTAAGTAAAAAAATTTTTTTTTCATAGTTCATGTGATGACAGTACAAATTAAGAGTGACGGTCTTTGGCTCATGACACAAATGTGGTTTCACAGTTATGCTGTAGTAAACCCTGTGCCAGTCCTGTTGGCCACAAGTTCAAAATCAAGCTGATCTTGGGAGTTTAGTTTAATGTTAGACATAATTGGCCCAACTCAAAGGTTGAAAAAGGCTATATTTACAATGCTATTGGTTTTTCTTAATGGTTAAGTTTAGTAATGTTCTTACTGTATCTCAAATAGTAATTCTTTTTTTTTATTGAAGGATAATTGCTTTAGAGAATTTTGTTGTTTTCTGTCACACCTCAACATGAATCAGCCATAGGTATGCATATATCCCCTCCCTTTTGAACCTCCCTCCCATCTCCCTCCCCACCCCATCCCTCTAGATTGATCCAGAGCCCCTGTTTGAGTTTCCTGAGCCATACAGCAAATTCCCTGTGGCTATCTATTTTACATATGCTAATGTAGGTTTCCATATTACTGTTTCCACACATCTCACCCTCTCCTCGCCTCTCCCCATGTCCATAAATCTATTCTCTATGTCTGTTTCTCCGTCGCTGACCTGAAAATAGATCCTTCAGTACCATTTTCCTAGATTCCATATATATGTGTTACAATAAGATATTTATCTTTCCCTTTCTGACTTACTTCACTCTGTATAATAGGTTCTTGGTTCATCCACCTCATCAGAACTGACTTAAATGCATTCCTTTTTATGGCTGAATAATATTCCATTGTGTATATGTACCACAACTTCTTTATCCATTCATCTGTCGATGGATATCTAGGTTGCTTCCATGTTCTAGCTATTGTAAATAGTGCTGCAATGAACAGTGGGATACATGTGTCTTTTTTAATATTTGTTTACTCAGGGCATATGCCTAGGAGTGAGATTGCTGGATCATATGGTGGTTTTATTCCTAGTTTTTAAAGAAATCTCTATACCGTCTTCCATAGTGGCTCTATCAATTTACATTCCCACCAACAGTGCAAGAGCATTCCCTTTTCACCACACCCTCCAGTATTTATTGTTTGTAGACTTCTTGATGATGCCCATTCTGACCAGTGTGAAGTGATATCTCATTGTGGTTTTGATTTGCATTTCTCTAATAATGAGCAATGTTGAGCATCTTTTCATGTGTTTGTTAGCCATCTTTAGTCTTCTTTATAGAAATGTCTGTTTAGGTCTTTTCCACAGTTCTTGGTTGGGTTGTTTGTTTTTCTGGCAATAGTTGTATGAGCTGCTTGTATATTTTGGAAATTAATCCTTTGTCAGTTATTTCAGTTGTTATTATTTTCTCCCATTCTGAGGGTTGTCTTTTTGCCTTGCTTATAGTTTCCTTTGCTGTGCAAAAGCTTTTAAGTTTAATCAGGTTCCACTTGTTTACTTTGGCTTTTATTTACATTACTCTAGGAGGTGGGTCATAGAGGATCTTGCTTTGATTTATGTCGAGTGTTCTGCCTGTGTTTTCCTCTAAGAGATTTATAATTTCTGGTCTTACATTTAGGTCTTTAAACCATTTTGAGTTTACCTTTGTGTAAGGTGTTAGGAAGTGTTCTAATTTCATTCTTTAACATGCAGCTGTCCAGTTTTTCCAGCACCATTAATTGAAGAGGCTGTCTTTGCCTCATTGTATATTCTTGCCTCCTTTGTCACAAATAAGGTACCCATAGGTGCATGGGCTTATTTCTGGACCTTCTATCTTGTTCCATTGGTCTATATTTCTGTTTGTATGCCAGGTACTGTCTTGATGACTGTAGCTTTGTAGTATAGTCTGAAGTCAGGAAGGTTGATTCTTTCAGCTCCATTCTTCTTTCTCAAGACTGCTTTGGCTACTCTGGGTCTTTTGTGTTTCCATATGAATTGTGAAATTTTTTGTTCTAGTTCTGTGAAAAATGTCTTTGGTAATTTGATAGGGGTCACACTGAATCTGTAGATTGCCTTTGGTATTATAGTCATTTTCACAATATTGATTCTTCTTACCCAGGAACATGGACTATCTCTTCATCTGTTTATGTCATCTTTGATTTCTTTCATCAGTGTCTTATAATTTTCTGTGTACAGTTCTTTTGTCTCCTCAGGTAAGTTTATCCCTAGATATTTAATTCTTTTTGTTGCAACGGTGAGTGGGATTGATTCCTTAATTTCTCTTTCAGATATTTCATTGTTAGTATATAGAAATGCAAGTGTTTTCTCTGTCTTGATTTTGTATCCTGCAACTTTGCTAAATTCACTGATTAGCTCTAGTAATTTTCTGGTTCTATCTTTAGGGTCTTCTATGTACAGTATCATGTCATCTGCAAACAGTGAGAGCTTTACTTCTTTTCTGATCTGGATCCCTTTTATTTCTTTTTCATCTCTGATTTCTGTAGCTAGGACTTCCAGAACTATGTTGAATAATAGTGGTGAAAGTGTACACCCTTGTCTTGTTCCTGATCTTAGGGGGCATGCTTATAGGTTTTCACCATTGAGAATAATATTTGTTGTAGGCTTATCGTATATGGCCTTTACTATGTTGAGGAAGGTTCCTTCTGTGTTCCTAGTTTGTTCCTTCATTTGTGTAGTATTCTCTGCCTTTTCATTATTTTTTTTTTTTTTTAAACTTACTGTGTTTGAGGCCTCCTTTTCCCAGGCTTCAAGGTTGAATTTTTTCTTCCTTTTGGTTTCTGCCCTCCTAATGTTGGTTCAGTGGTTTCTGTAAGCTTCATATAAGGTGAGATTTTAGGGTTTTGTTTGTTTGCTTTTCCTCTGATGGGCAGGGCTGAGTGAGGTGGTAATCCTGTCTGCTGATGATTGGGTTTGCATTTTTGTTTTGTTTGTTGTTTAGATGAGGCATCCTGCACAGGGTGCTATTGGTGGTTGGGTGATGCTGGGTCTTGTATTCAAGTGGTTTCCTTTGTGTGAGTTCTCACTTTTTGATACTCCCTAGGGTTAGTTCTCTGGTAGTCTAGGGTTTTGGAGTCAGTGCTCCCACTCTAAAGGCTCAGGGATTGATCTCTTCTCAGATCATATCCTGCCACAGATGCCTCCCTCTCAGATCTTTAATCTGTCACACCCCCGGGACTCTTCAGAAACCCCTCCACTTCTGACCCTCTTGACCTGTCCAAGACCACCACCCTCAATTAATAATTATTAATAGAAATTTGAGTAGTGATTCTCTGTATATTAGCAATAACTTCTGTTTTCTGCTCTCTGCTTGCATACTTTTTTCTGAAATGAGATGCAGTAGGTAGGCCTGAAAAAGAATGAGACCACTGAACGTGAACATTTCCTCCAATATGTATAAAATTATAGGACATTTTAATAAAAATTGATCCTTAAATTATACAGGCCAGTTTTAGAAGATATAAATGAGATGAAATATAGATAGCTTTCTTTACTCCCCTAGATAATATTTTTTCTCTTAGGAGCGTTTTCTTCTGAATCTTTTGATGAACCTTTTCCCATTTATCCTTCTAAATTTCCCATACTAAGCTTCCATTCTTTACTGGAAAAATGTGACAGTCACCTTTCTTTTTTATTTGTTTATTTATTTTTTTACTCTTCTTTATCTCTAATGCATTATTTCCCTATCACTAGCAGCTTTCTGTCCTGGACCTCTTCTTTGTATGGGAGGGCAACCACACACATCCTTAATTCTTCAGACCATCTCTTGCTCTTTTCAGAATATTTTTTGTAAGTAGATTTTTACTTTCTTTTCCCTTTATGTTTTTAAAAATTATAAACTTTTAATTTTAGTACAGATTCAAATTTACAGGAAAGGTATGACCAAAGTTCTTATACATTTGGCACCAATTTCTGCTATTATTGAGATCTTTCATGAATGTGATGCTTTGGTCCCAATTAATGAACCAGTATTGATACATTATTATTAAATAAATTTCATGCTTTATTTAGATATCCTTAGTTGTTACCCATATATGTATATATATATATATATATATATTTTTTTTTTTTTTTCTTTTCCACCATCCCACTCAGGATATACTACATTTAGTTGTTAGGTCTCCTTAGTCATCTCTTGGCTGTGACAGTTTTTCAGACTTTCCTTGTTTTTGATGGTGTTGATGGTTTTAAAGAATACTAGTGAAAAAAAAAAAAAAAAAGAAGAATACTAGTCTGCTTGCTTTCATTTGCCTGCTGTGGTACTTTGACATATGTCCATTGTTATTTTGTGTGTGTGTGTGTGTGTGTGTTTTGAGGACTTCCAATCTTGTATTATAAGATGCTCCAAACTCATCTTGTATACTTTCTGCCTCCGTCATTTTGTCATTCTATAGCTTTATTTTTCCAGAATGTTATATAAATGGAATCAAATAGCATGTAGCCTTTTCACCTTCTTTTCTTTTTCTTTTGCTTAGCAGTGTGTGTTTAGGATTAGTACATGCCTTTGTGTGGCTTGATAGCTCATTCCTTTTTTTCTGTCTGAATAGTATATCATCGTAATAATATACTACAGTTTACTTATCCATTCACTGGTTGAAAGACAGCTGGTTGCTTCCATCTTTGGTGATTATGAATAAGCCTGCTATCAACATTCACCTGCATGTTTTATGTAGACATATTTTTGAATCAGTTAGGTAAGTACCTAAGAATGTGACTGTTGCACTTTGTTTAGCTATGTAAGAAACTACCAAAGTGTCTTCCAAAATGATTGTATCACTTGCTCCTTATCCTCTCCAGAAACTGGTATTGTCAGATTTCTTTGCTAATTTAGTCATTCTACTACATGTATACCCACTATCTCCTTATAATTTAAACATATACAAACTATAGATGAGAATTTTGTTTTTCTCTTTTTAATATGAGTGCTTTTCTGAGATTATATGAATGAATTTAGAATGAATTAAACTGTTTTAAAAATTATTGAAAATCATAGTATGATTAAAAGTCATACCAGAAATTATCCATAGTTCTAATAGGCAGAATATTTCCCTCTGATTTGGTAAAAATAAGCCCTGGGAATGGAGTCAGCCACTCTTATATAGTGGAAAATGATTATTGAGGGATTTAGGTGGAACTTCAAAGTGATATGACTTGTAATACTATTTATTGAAGATGTTAAAAATATAAGATATTCATAAACAGTCTTTATAATTATGCTTATGCTCCCCTCATCCTCAGATTGCTACAGTTTGAATTCCTTTCAACACTATCAGTGGCTAGTGACTTGCACTCACTTAATGGAAACTTCTTTTACTCATTTCATTCTCATAAGCAGGTTCTGCAAGCCTCTTAAACAATCTCCTGTTGCTCTTTCCTCAGGAAATAGTATCACTTCCATTTAATATTGGAGAATTCCTAACCTAGAAAAAAATGATCTGTAACTTAGAATAAGTGGAAGCAGAGTTAAGTCAGGCTTTTTGCGTGGGCATGTGAGGAAGGTAGGAAGTCTGTGAGGCTGTGATGTAAGAGTGTGCTGCATCTCTTATTGACCTCTTTACTGCTTCTATTGTGAAAGAACAATTTTTGGTTTTTTTCTGAGTTAGAAAGAAGTTTATTCTTTTCTTAGTATGATGAAAGATGGTTTTGGGCCCATATCACTTCCTATGTCAAACTCATAGGTCATTTTTATTACCATCTGATGGAAAAAAATCACAGTGATTTGGCACATTTACTTTTTAAATTTAAATAACATGTTTGTGTTCATTCCTTCTGAATATTTTAGTTCAAATGAACATACAGCCTTTTCTTCACCCCCTTTTTCCCCCTTTTTATTTTATGTCTTTTATTCATTAAATTTTTACTTAGGTCTACCTTTTTTTTTTGTCCCCTTACATTCTCTGTTTTTATTATTCCTTACTATAGATCTCTAACTTGGACTATACATTTTATTAATTTGTTATTTAAGTATTCTGAAAATTAATGAAAATTTTAAGTAAGATTAAATTCAAATACCCTATGTTCTATGCTGAGTTGTCATTCTTATTAACCTTGAGTTTAGGTGTTCAGTCAATTTTAAGTGTTTTTGACAGCATTTCTATCACCATTTATTTAAATTAATTTGATGAATAGAATTTTATGAGTCAGAATAAAGATGTTCCTCAAATTGAGGCTTGTTGTATATGGTGTATCCACCTTACTATCTCACTTCAGTCTTATCTTTCAAAAATAAAATATTAATCTTTTTCTTTGTTTTTTTAATGAGCCTGTTCAGTTAAAATTCTCATATGTTTATTTTCCATGTGGGGAGCTATGATTATGTATTGTGGATGATTTTTATAGGTGTTTTGGAGTTCTCTTTCCCTATTTCTGTTACCTGTAATGGTGGGTAGTTGAAGTGAAATGAGATTCCTTTCAAATGTAGTATGATGGAGCCCAAACTTCCAATTCCTTGCCTATCATGCTTTTCCACCAAGTCTGATCTTAACTTTATGATCAGTTCAGTTCAGTTGCTTAGTCGTGTCTGACTGTTTGTGACCCTGTGAACTGCAGCACGCCAGGCTTCCCTGTCTATCACCAACTTGCAGAACTTGCTCAAACTCATGTCCATCAGTTGGTGATGCCATCCAACCATCTCATCCTCTGTTGACCCTTTCTACCCCTGCCTTCAATATTTCCCAGCATCGGGGTCTTTTCCAATGAGTCACTTCTTCGCATCAGGTAGCCAAAGTATTGGAGTTTCAGCTTCAGCATCAGTCCTTCCAATGATAGTCAGGACTGATTTCCTTTAGGATTGACTGGTTTAATCTCCTTGCAGTCCAAGGAACTCTCGAGGGTATTCTCCAACACCACAGTTCAAAAGCATCACTTCTTTAGCTCTCAGCTTTCTTTATAGTCCAACCCTTACAACCATACATGACTACTGGAAAAACCATAGCTTGACTAGATGGATCTTTGTTGGCAAAGTAATGTCTCTGCTTTTTAATATGCTGTCTAGGTTGGTCATAGCTTTTCTTCCAAGGAACAAGCATCTTTTAATTTCATGACTGCAGTCACTATCTGCAATGATTTTGGAGCCCGAAAAAATAAAGTCTGTCACTGTTTCCATTGTTTCCCCATCTATTTGCCATGACATGATGGGACCTGATGTCATGATCTTCGTTTTCTGAATGTTGAGCTTTAAGCCACCTTTTTCAGTCTCCTCTTTCACTTTCATCAAGAGACTTTTTAGTTCTTCTTCACTTTCTGCCATAAGGATGGTGTCATCTGCATATCTGAGGTTATTGATATTTCTCCCGGAAATCTTGATTCCAGCTTGTGCTTCATCCAAACTGGCATTTTGCATGATATACTCTGCATATAAGTTAAATAAGCAGGATGACAGTATACAGCTTTAACATACTCCTTTCCCAATTTGGAACCAGCCCAGCATTCCATGTCCAGTTCTAGCTGTTGCTTCTTTACCTGCACACAGATATCTCAGGAGGCAGGTAAGGTGGTCTGGCATTCCTATTTCTTTTTTTTTCTCTGAGGGGAAGGTGAGATTAAGGGTGTTGCCTTTCCATTCAAGTTTGCATTAGCAAGTGACCCAGGGTAGCCAACATTAATATGTATGAGAGGAACTTACACATGTTAGAGGTGGGTAACTAAAGAAACAAGTGAAAGTGAAGTTGCTCAGTCGTGTCCTTTGTGACCCCATGGATTGCAGCCTGCCAGGTTCCTCCGTCCACGGGATTTTCCAGGCAAGAGTACTGGAGTGGGTTGCCATTGCCTTCTTCCACATTCCTATTTCTTGAAGAATTTTCCACAGTTTATTGTGATCTACACAATTAAAGGCTTTGGCGTAATCAATAAAGCAAATTATAGAAGCAAAAAAGTAGATGTTTTCCTGGAATTCTATGAATTCTAGAATTCTCCTGTTTTTTTCTATGATCCAACAGATGTTGGCAATTTGATCTCTGGTTCCTCTGCCTTTTCTAAATCAATAAATAACTTTATGACAAGAAATGGCAATTTTCCTGTGTGAAGAAAGGTGATGTAGATGTGGAAATACTAGCTAGAATTTTTCCCTGTGATACATGTGAATTTTAATGTAGTGCTTGTGGGCAGCTTCTACACTCTTATTCCCCACTGTTGTTCTTGAGACTTGGTTGGAGTAGATTGTTGGGAGTTAGAGAATGGTTGGAGATAGGAAGAATTGGCTTCCCTTCCCATGTAGAAAAAAGGAGTCAGAATAACTAGCTGTGAGTCCCCACAGGAGAGAAGAATCATTGGTGATATGAAATGGAATGTTTGATGTAGGCAGAGTACTGTTGGTAGATTTGAAAAGAAATCAATGAAGCATATATATCAGTCAGTTGAAGGAAGCAAAGAAGTGTGATATTCATAAGGAAGAATGCTGACATAATTACTGGCTCATACATATTGGTCAGGACTGAACATTTTCCAGAGCTAGATGAAGAAAAAGAGAATAAAAGCCAACTTTGAATATATGTATATTTATTTTAACATTTATGAATTTATGGTTTTGTCCTCCTGAGAGAGACTTTTTTTTTTTTTTTTTGGGTATTATTTCTTTGAATTCTAATCCCAGAAGTAATTATCTCTACTCTACACTCTAGAAGAGTAGATTCTTCTAGTGAATTGAAAAAAATATCATCTGGACAAAAAGAGACTTGTACACACTATATCTAGATATTCTGATTCACCATATCTAGAACAGGGACTGCAGATTTGTATGATCCTGAGCTCTCCTTCTCCCAAAGGCACACCAAAGTTACATCTATTTACTGAACAGCTGTTAATGAGAAAGACCAGAAGGCTAGCAAAAATGATCTTCTATAATTAAAGATAATGAAGGAACCATAACGTGATGAGTAGGAGGGGCTGAGATGCAGTGTAGACAAGACCCATACTTGTCGGTGACCCACAAGTGAAAGAATAATTATAGTTATAAAAATTCTTCCCAAAAAGTGAGGAGTCCAAGCCCTATATTGGACTCCCCATTCTTGGGGTCCTTACCAGGAGGACAAGCCCCAGTATGTTTGTCTTTGAAGGCCAGCGGGGATTGCTTTCAGGAAGCCCATAGGCCTGTGGGAAATAGAGACTCCACTCTTAAATGGTACACACAAAATCTCATATCTTCTAGGACCCAGGGCAGAAGCAGTTATTTGAAAGGAACCTGGGTCAGACACACCTGTTGATCTTGGAGACACTCCTGAAAAGGCAGGAGGAAATTGAAGCTTACCCTGGGAATATATTGTTGTTGGCCATTTTGGGGAGCTTATTTTACCATGAGGATGCTGGTGCTGTCACGTGGTATCCGTCCTCTGGATTATTAGCACTGGGAACTGGCCTTGCCTACTAGGCTCTCAGTGCCAGTACTACCCTCAGGCTAAGTAGCTACCCTGGCAGGAACACACCCCCACCCGCCAGCAGGGCAGCTGCCCTAAGGCCTCCTGAGCTCACTGCCACCCCAGGACCCCACTCTGCCCACTAGACGGACTAGGACCTGGCCCCGCACAGTAGTGCACTGGCCCGAACCCTAATCAGTAACAGTAGGCTGACCCCAGTTTAGGACCCTGTGAATCCCACCGTCAGCTGTGTCCGGTATCAGCCCCAGCCATCAGCAGACTGACACTATATCTGGGAACCCCGTCCCTACAACCACCCATGTGAGATGTTGCTCAGCACAGGCACTGACCAATACCAGCCCTGGATCCACCAGGGACTCTGCGGCCAGTCGCCTTGTGACTCAGCCCCACCCACCAGGGGCCAGCGGCCTCTGTACAAGGCATGGCAAGAAACCCAACTGGGATCCAACCACGCCTGCCAGATTGCCCGTAGTAGTCAGCCTGCACCAACAGAAAGACCTATGCAGCCCACACAGGGGTACCTTAGAACCTACAACTCTGGTGACCAGGAAGGAGTGCACCACTGGAAACCACAAGACTTCCCCTACAAAAGGTCATTCTCCAAGGTCAGGAAATGTAACAACCTACCGAATACATAGAAGTCAGAACAACAAGTTGGGCAAAATGAGGCAGCAGAGGAATGTGTTCCAAATGAAAGAACCAGGTGAAGAATGAAGTGAAGTGAAGATAAGCGATCTACTTGATAAAGATTTCAAGGTAGTGACTGTAAAGTTATTTGAAGAATTCTGGAGAAGATTGGATAAATAGAGTGAAAAGTTAGAAATTTACAATAAAGAGTTAGAAAATATAAAGAACAAAACAGAGCTGCAGAATACAATAACTAAAACAAAAATTACACTAGGAGGAGTCAAGAGTAGATTAGATGATACAGAGGAACAGATCAGCAAGCTGGAAGACAGAGTAGTGGAAATCACTGAAGCTGAACAGAGAAAAGAAAAAAAAAAAAAAGGAATAAAAAGTACTGAGAAAATTCAAGAGATTTCTACAACAACATCAATAGTACTAACATTTGCATTATAGGGGTCTGAGAAAGAGAAGAGACAGGTAAAGGATCAGGGAACGTATTTGAAGTCATAATTGCTGAAAACTTCCCTAACATGAGACAGGGTAGATCCAGGCCCAGGAAGCACAGAGCATCTCAAATATGATCAACTCAAAGGGGAAAAGACACATTATAATTGAAATGGCAAAAATTGAAGATACAGAGAGAATATTAAAACTAGCAAGGGGAAAGCAACATTTTAGGTGTAAGGGAACACTTGTAAGGCAATCAGGTGACTTTTCAACAGAAACTCTGAGGGTCAGAAAGGAGTGACTTGATATAGTCAAGGTGATGGAAGAGAAACACCTAAAACCAAGGATGCTTTATCTGGCAAGGTTTTCATTCAAATTCTATGGAAAGAACCAATGTTTTACAGACAAAAGCTAGAATAGTTCAGCACCACCAAATCAGCCTTATAAGAAATGTTATTGAGATTTCTCTACATAAAAAGAAAAGGCCAGGAGTAAACCTGCCTGAGGAGACAAAAGACCCGTATGCAGAGAACTATAAGCCACTGATGAAAGAAATCAAAGATGACACAAACATATGGAAAGATAGACCATGTTCTTAGACTGGAAGAATCAGTGCTGAAAATGACTGTGCTACCAAAGCAATCTACAGAGTCAATGCTATCCCTATCAAACTGCAAACAGTATTTTTCACATAACTTAGAGCAAGAAAAATTCACAACAGGTATAGAAACACAAAAGACCCCAAATAACCAAAACAATCTTGGAGGAATCAGCCTTCTTGAATTCAGACTCTACTACAAAGCTACAGTCATCAAGATAGTGTGGTACTGGCACAAAGACAGGAATATAGACCAATGGAACAAGATAGAAAGCCCGGAGATAAACCCACACACCTGTGGGTACCTTATCTTTGACAAAGGAGGAAAGTATATACAGTGGAGAAAAATCTGCCTCTTCAATAGTGGTGCTGGGAAAACTGAACAGCTACATATAAATAATGAAATCTCCTAACACCATACACAAAAATAAACTCAAAATAAATTAAAGAATTAAATGTAACACCCAAAACTATAAAGCTTTTAGAGGAAAACATGGGCAGCACATTCCTTGATATAAAACACAGCAATATCCTCTGTGACCCATCTCCTAGAATAATAGGAATAAAAACAAAAATAAAAAAATGGGACCTAATTAAACTTGAAAGCTTTTTCATTGCAAAGGAAACTATAAGCAAGGTGAAAAGACAGCTCCCAGACTGATAAAAGATAGTAACAAATGAAACAACTGACAAAGGATTGCTGCTGCTTCTGCTAAGTCGATTCAATCGTGTCCAACTCTGTGCAACCCCATAGACGGCACCCCACCAGGCTCCTCCATTCCTGGGATTCTCCAGGCAAGAATACTGGAGTGGGTTGCCATTTCCTTCTCCAATGCATGCATGCATGCTAAGTCGCTTCAGTCCTGTCGGGATCTGTGTGACCCTGTGGACAGCAGCCCACCAGGCTCCTCTGTCCACGGGATTCTCTAGGCAAGAATACTGGAGTGTGTTGCCATTTCCTTCTCTGGACAAAGGATTAGTCTCCAAAATATACAGGCATCTCATGCAACTCAATACCAGATTAAAAAAAAATCCAATCAAAGTGGGCAGAAAACCTAAACAGACATTTTTCTAAAGAAGACATACAAATGGCTAATAAACACATGAAAAGATGCTCAATATCCCTCATTATTAGAGAAGTACAAATCAGAACCACAATGAAGTATCACCTTACACTGGTCAGAATGGCCATCTTCAAAAATTCTACAAACAATGAATGCTGGAGAGGGTTTGGACAAAAGGGAACTCTCTTGCATTCTTGGTGGGAATGTAAATTGATACAGCCACTATGGAGAACTGTATGGAAAGTCCTTAAAAAACTAGGAATAAAACTACCATTATTATGATTTAGTCACTCCGTCATGCCTGACTCTTTGCGACCTCTTAGACTGCAGCATGCCAGGCTTCCCTGTCCTTCACTGTCTCCCAAAGTTTGCTCAAACTCATGTACATTGAGTTGATAATGCCATCCAACCATCTCATCCTCTGTTGTCCCCTTCCCCTCTTGCCTTCACTCTTTCCCAGAATCAGCGTCTTTTCCAATAAGTAGGTTTTTCACATCAGGTGGCCGAAATATTGGAGCTTCAGCTTCAGCATCAGTCTTTATAATGAATATTCAGGGTTGATAAACCTTCTAGAAGAAAATATAGGTAGTATGTGCTTTGACATCAGTCTTAGTAATTTTTTTTTAGATATATCTACTCAGGGAGGGGAAACAAAATATACATAAATACATGAAGCTACGTCAAACTAAAAAGTATTTTCACAGTGAAGGAAACTATCAGAAAAACAAAAAGGCCACTTAATGAAATGGAAAGATCTTTGCAGATGATATATCTGATAAGGGGTTAATATCCAAAACATACAAAGAACACTTACAATTCAACATCAAACAAACAAACAACTGATTAGAAAAATGTGCACAGGATCTGTTTAGACATTTTTCCAAAGAAGATATATAGATAGCCAACTGGAACATGAAAAGATGTTCAGCATCACTATCACAGGTGAATGCAAATCAAAAGAGCATTGACATATTACCTCCCACCTGTCAGAATGGCTATTCTCAAATAGACAATAAGCAATTATTGTTGATGAGGATATGGAGGAAAGGGAACCTTCATTCTCTGTTGGAACTGTTTTGGCTACTATGGAAAACAGTATGGTGAGTACTCAAAAAATAAAAAATACAACCATATATGATCCAGCAATTCCACTCTTGGGTATTTATCCAAAGAAAACAATACCACTAGTTAAAAAATATATATGCACCCTTATATTTATTGAATAGGTTCAAGAGATTAAATCTGAAAGACAGACTGCCTGAAGAACTAGGGATGGGCAGAACTTTGTAACATTGTATAGGAGGCAGTGACCAAACCCATTACAAAGAAAAGGAAACACAAGAAAGCAAAGTGGTTGTGTGAGGAGGCTTTACACATAGCTATGGAAAGAAGAGAAACAAAAAGCAAGGGAGAAAGGGAAATACATACCCAACTAAATGCAGAGTTCCAGAGAATAGCAAGGAGAAATAAGAAGGCCTTCTTACATGAACAGTGGAAAGAAATAGAAGAAAACAACAGAATGGGAAAGACTAGAGACTCTTCAAAAAAAATTGGAGATATGGAGGATGGGCACAACAAAGGACAGAAATGGTAAGGACCTAAAATAAGCAGAAGAAATTAAGAAGAGGTGACAGGAATACAAAGAGTAACTATGCAAGAAAAGTCTCAGTGAACCAGATAACCATGATGTTGTGTTCATTCACTTAGAGCCAGACATTCTGGAGTATGAGGTCAAGTGGGCCTTAGGAAGCATTACTTCAAACAAAGCTAGTGGAAGTGATGGAATTCCAGCTGAGCTATTTCAAATCCTAAAAGATGATGCTGTTAAGTGCTGCACTCAATATGTCAGCAAATATGGAAAACTTAGCAGTGGTCACATGACTGGAAAAGGTCAGTTTTCATTCCCATCCCAAAGAAGGGCAGCGCCAACAAATGTTCAAACTACTGTACAGCTGTGCTCATTTCATATGTGAGCAAGGTTATGCTCACAATCCTTTAAGCTAGGCATCAATTCATGAACTGAGAACTCCAGATGAACAAGTTGGGTTTCAAAGAAGCAGAAGAACCTAAGATCAAATTCCCAGCATTCATTGGATCATGAAGAAAGCAAGAAAGCATGAAGAAATTCCAGATAAAATATCTAATTCTGTTTCACTGACTACACTAAAACCTTTTACTGTGTGGATCCCAACAAACTGGAAAATTCTTAAAGAGTTGGGAATACCAGACCTCCTCCCTTGTTTCCTGAGAAACCAATATGCACATCATGAAGCCACAGTTAAGACTGGACGTGGAACAATGAACTGGTTTAAAATTGGGAAAGGAGTGTGACAAAGCTGTATATTGTCACCTGTTTATTTATTTTATATGCCGAGTACATCATGTGAAATTCCCAGTTGGATGAATCACAAGCTGGAATCAAGATTACCAGGGGAAATATCAACAATTGCCCATGTGCAGATGATACCATTCTAATGGCAGGAAATGAGAGAAACTGAGGAATCTCTTGATGAGGGTAAAAGAGGAGATTAAGAAAAAACTGGCTTCAAGCTCAACATTAAAAAAAAACAACAACCCTAAGATTATGGCATCCATGCTCATCACTTTATGGCAAGTAGAAGAGGAAAAAGTGGAAGCAGTGAGAGATTTTATTTTCTTGGGCTCCAAAATAACTGTGATGGTTACTGCAGCCATGAAATTAAAAGACACTTTCTCTTTGGAAGGATAGCTATGACAAACCTAGACAGTGTATTAAAAAGCAGAGACATCACTTTGAACATCACATGGTTAAAACTATGGTTTGTCCAGTGGTTATTTATGAATGTGAGAGTTGAACCATAGAGAAGGCTGAGCTGAAGAATTGATGCTTTAGAGTAGCAGTGCTTCTGATAGAAGACTTAGAGTCCCTTGGACTGCAAGGAGATCAAACAAGTCAATACTAAAGGAAATTAACCCTGAACATTTATTGGAAGGACTGATGCTGAAGGTGAAGCTCAAAACTTTGGCCACCTGATGGGATGAGCCAACTTATTGGAAAAGACTTTATGCTGGGAAGGATTGAAGGCAAAAGGAGAATGGGTTGGCAGAGGATCAGATGGTTAGATAGCATCACTGCCTCAGTTGACATGAATTTGAGAAAAGTCTGGGAGATGGAGAACAGAGGAGCCTGGCATACTAGAATCCATGTTGTCACAAAGAGTAGGACACAACGTAGCTACTGAACAAGAACAAATTTTTATTGAAGTATTCTCTATAATAGTCAAGATGTGGAAGCGATCTTAGTATCCATCAATAAATGAATAGATTAAAATGTGAGACCCACAGACACATGCACACTCAGGGGAATATCCCCTAGCCATTTAAAGAAGAGTGAAATCTTGCCACTTCCATCAGCATGGATGAACCTATAGTTATTTTGCTAAGTGAAATTAGTACAACAGACAGACAAATAATGTATGATATCACTTTTATGTGGCATCTAAAAAGCAAAATAAACAAGCATAAAATAAAAACAGAGTTGTAGATTCAGAGAACTAAGAGACGTTTGTCAGAAAAGGTATGGGGAGGAAAGAAATAAATGAGAGCTATTTAGAGGTACAAACTTCGTGTCATGAAATAGACATGTCACAAGTATGAAATATACAGTGTGGGCAATATAGTTAATAACTACATAATACTTATATATGGTGACATATTTTAACTAGATTTATTATTGTGATCATTTGATATGTATAAAAATATCAAGTCAGTGTCTTGTATAACAGGAACTAACATAGTATTGTAGGTCAATTAATACTTCTAAAACAAAACTCATAGGATGAAAGATCAGATTTGGTATGGCTGACTCCCTTTATCCCCCTAAAACTGTCCCAACATTGTTAGTTGGCTATGTTGCTTTGTTGTTCAGTCCCCCAAATGTGTCCAACTCTTTGTGACCCCATGGTCTGCAGCATGCCAGGCCTCTCTATCCCTCACCAGCTCCTGAAGTTTGCCCACGTTCATGTCCATTGCATCAGTGATGCCATCCAGTCATCTCATCCTCCGATGCTCTCTTCTCCTTCTGCCCTCAATCTTTCCCAGCAGCAGGCACTTTTCCAATGAGTCCGCTGTCCGCATCAGGTGACCAAAATACTGGAGTTTCAGCTTCAGCATCAGTCCTTCCAGTGAGTATTCAGGGTTGATTTCCCCTAAGATGACTGGTTTGATACCCTTGCTGTCCAAGGGGCCCTGAGTTGGCTATACTACAGTACAAAACACAAAGCTTAATTTAAAAAAGCTCATATTTGTGTATCAGGCCAGAAGTGGCAGTTTGTGAGAGAGTGAGTTGGAGAAAGATGATCAAAAAGTACAAATTTCCAGTTATAAGGTAAATAAATACTAGGGATGTAATGTACAACAGGATCAGTATAATTAACACTAATGCTTTAATTATATTCATATGATATGAAAGAATTCTCATCACAATGAAAAATTTCTTTTATCTGTAATTTTGTATCTAGGTGAGAGGGATGTTCATTGAACTTAGTGATACTCATTTCACGATGTATGTAAGTGACACTATTATGCTGCACATCTTAAGCTTATACAGTGCTCTGTGTAAATTATATCTCAAGAAAACTGGAAGAAAAAAAGCCCCCCTGATAGTTCTTGCATGCATCCATAACAACACCTGAACTCAAAAGCTAACCTTGTTCTTTGGCAAGGATGCCTTGTAAGCTTCAGTTTAATTCTTAGAGAATTTGGTACCAAGTTATACTTTCTGGAACTAGGGGTTCTAGAATCTAAGTTTCTCTCTCTGTCTTATTTATGATAGTGGGCTATTTCTTTGTACATCTTTCAGTTCTTTTCACTTCTCTTTAGGACTTTAAATTTTGCTTCTGAACTCTAAACTGGAACTGGAGCCCTGCTTCCATGCACTGCCTTTTGTCTTCTGGCTGTAGGTTTAATACCTTCTGCTAGATCCCCTGTCTCTAGGCATGCTTTCTCCCTACCCTGGCCCTTTCTCTCTTTGCAAAGATTCCTTAATGTTGAGGACTGCTGCCTTAGACTGTTACTATCTGTACCACACACTTATATATTTTTTTTTCCCCCTCATTTTCTCCAGTGAGAAAAGTGAGCAAACTAGTTCTGGGTCATTCCCTTTGTTTCTTCATTCTGTGTCTTTAACTTTGCACAAATGTGTGGATGGTTGTTGCTTAATGAGTATCAGAAAGACTGGGTCACTCATAGTTTTAGTAGAATGCTGGCTTTAATAACATTTTTCTCTCCACCACTACTTAGACCAGAAATCCTATTAATGACTAGAGGGCAGATTTAGCCTAGATGAGGAAATAGAGTGGGCCATAGAGTGAGTTTGCAGCTACTATGGGAAAGGGAAGTTTTTATTTGTCTGTGAGCTTTCATAAAGCAAAGTCATTTTAGGTTTTTTCAAAGGAGAGATCAAGAGGGATTTCAGCCAGAGAGCAAGCATAGCAGTGACAAATGATCCCAATTTGTGTGAGTTAATCTATTGAGTAATTAATGCACAGAAGATTTTTGACTGAAAATACCTGATTGCCATCATTTTTCTACTTTTTGTTCTGCTTTTCCTGTTTCTTTGTACTTCCTACAAAATTTGACACCTTACACCTCTTCATTCACATCTAGTATTTAGGACTGTTTTTCATTTATCTCTGTTTTTGTCTGTTTTCATGCTCTTTCTTTTTTCATTATTCATCTACTCAATCCTTCATGTTAATAAAAAGGAAAATGCAAATCTGCCAAGCATTTAAAAATTTGCTTCCTGTAATTTGTCATTACTTCTTTGCTTTCATGCCATATTTAAGCTTAAATTTTTAGATGGCAAAATTAGTAATCAAGAGACTCTTACTTGTTGCAAATCTATAAGATTTCCTCAGTTTAAGGTTCTAAATGATATCCAGGGCTTAAGCTGAAAATTTATTATTAACTACAGGAAAAGATTTATTTTATTAATCCAGTGATATGTGTATATAATGTTATAGAGAATGTTTTGCTTATTAAAGAAACAACTTTCAAGTATTTTGCTCCATTGGCCGAAATATTTATTGAGTATCTACTTTTTCAGTTACTTTTCTAGGTACTTGTGACTAGCAGAGAGAAAAACAGAAAGTGGAGAGGTAGATAACAACAACAACAACAAAAAAACCCATAAATAACACAAATGATTACATCAGAGTGATGCACTATGAAGAAAAATAAGACAATGGAATGTAAGAGAGAGTGAAGAAGGGCTTATGATTAATATGATAATGATAATCATTTTTAATTTAAGCAGTTCTAATAGGATTTATACATGACTATAGTGTTTATGTTGATTCGAAGATCATTGGAAAGAATGGACTTTTTCTTTTTAAACATCATTTATCTAATATGGAGGAGGTTGATAAAAGTTCTAGTTTCGTCACCATTGTCTGAGTAGGAACAAGCTCTAGAAGGAGCCAGTGATGCTGTGTCATAGTATTTTGAGCTGGGAAAAGTCCCAACTGGAGTCTGCCATTCCATAGATGTCATCTTCTGTGTACCCAAGACTGTGCTGGTCCTAGAGATTTGACAGTGAATAAGGCACAGAGGACTCAAACGAACCTTGTGTGCACCAGGACCCAGAGACCCACAGAGGCTGAGCCAGAACTGTTTGAGCGTTTCCTGAGAAGGTACAGGTCAGCATTGGCCTGCTGCAGGGGCAGGGGCTCTGGGTGCAGCAGACCTGGCTATGACATAAGCTGACCTATGACTTATGTCACCTATGACATAAGGTGACCTCTTGGAGGAGGTCACCATTAACCCCACCACAGAGCCGCCAGAACTTACACAGGAATGGGGAAACAGACTCTGGGAGGGCACAAACAGAACCTTGTGTGCACCAGGACCCAGGAGACAGGAGCAGGGACCCCACAAGAGAATGACCCAGGCTTGCCATGAGTGTTCAGGAGTCTCCGACGGAAGCGTGGGATGGTGCTGGCCTGCTGCGGGCCCAGAGGCACTGAGTATGGCAGTGATGCACAGGACCTTTTGAGGAAGCCCCCGTGATCCTCACTACCTCCACCACAGTGCGGCCTCAGGCCAGACAACAGGGCAGGGACGCAGCCCCGCCCATCAACAGAAAATTGGGTTAAAGATGTCCTGAGCCACTCATCAGAACAAGACCATTTCCCCTCAGTCAGTCTCTCCCATTAGGAAGGTTCCATAAGCCTCTTATCCTTATCCATCAGAGGGCAGGCAAGAATGAAAACCACAATCACAGAAAACTGACTAAACTGATCACATGGACCACAGCCTTGTCTATGAGGAACTCAATGAAACTATGAGCCATGCTGTGTAGGGCCACGCAAGAAATACGGGTCACAGTGGAGAGTCCTGACAAAATGTGGTCCACTTGAGAAGGGAATAGCAAACCACTTCAGGATTCTTGCCTTGAGAACCCCACGAGCAGTATGAAAAGGCAAAAAGATAGGACACTGAAAGATGAACTCCCCAGGTTGGTAGGTGCCCAATATGCTACTGGAGATCAGTGGAGAAATAACTCCAGACAGAATGAAGAGACACAGCCAAAGCAAAAACAACACCCAGTGTGGATGTGACTGGTGATGGAAGTAACAATGCTGTAAAGAGCAATATTGCATAGGAACCTGGAATGTTAGGTCCATGAATCAAGGCAAATTGGAAGTGGTCAAAAGGAGATGGCAAGAGTATACATCGACATTTTAGGAATCAGTTAACTAAAATCAACTGGAATGGGTGAATTTAACTCAGATGAGCATTATGTCTACTACTATGGGCAAGAATCCCTTAGAAGAAATGGAGTAGCCATCATAGTCAACGAAAGAGTCCAAAAAATGCAGTACTTGGATACAATCTCAAAAACAAAAGAATGATCTCTGTTCGTTTCCAAGGCAAACCATTCGATATCACAGTAATCCAAGTCTATGCCCTGACCAGTAATACTGAAGAAGCTGAAGTTGAACGGTTCTATGAAGACCTACAAGACCTTCTAGAACTAACACCCCAAAACAATGTCCTTTTTATTATGGGGAACTGGAACACAAAAGTAGGAAATCAAGAGATACCTGGAGTAACAGGAAAATTTGGCCTTGGAGTACAAAATGAAGCAGGGCAAAGGCTAACAGAGTTTTGCCAAGAGAAGGCACAGGTCATAGCAAACACCCTGTCCCAACAACACAAGAGACGACTCTACACATGAACATCACCAGATGGTCAATACAGAAATCAGATTGATTATATTCTTTGCAGCCAAAGATGGAGAAGCTCTTTACAGTCAGCAAAATCAAGACCAGGAGTTGATTATGGCTCAGACCATGAACTGCTTATTGCCAGATTCAGACTTAAATTGAAGAAAGTAGGCAAAAACCACAAGAGCACTCAGATATGACTGAAATCAAATCCCTTACGATTATATAGTAGAAGTGACAAATAGATTCAAGGGATGAGATCTGATAGACAGAGTGCCTGAAGAACTATGGATGGAGGTTTGTAACATTGTACAGGAGACAGGGAGCAAGACCATCCCCAAGAAAAAGAAATATAAAAAGGCAACATGGTTGTCTGAGGAGGCCTTACAAATAGCTGAGAAAAGAAGAGAAGTGAAAGGCAAAGGAGAAAAAAGAAAGATATACCCATTTGAATGCAGAGTTCCAAAGAGCAGCAAGGAGAGATAAGAAAGCCTTCTTTAGTGATCAATGCAAAGAAATAGTGGAAAACAATAGAATGGGAAAAACTAGAGATCTCTTCAAGAAAATTAGAGAAACAAATGGAACATTTCATGCAAAGATGGGCACATTAAAGGACAGAAATGGTATGGACCTAACAGAAGCAGAAGATATTAAGAAGTGGTGGCAAGAATACACAGAAGGACTATGTAAAAAAGATCTTCATGACCCAGATAACCAGGATGGTATGATCACTCACCTAGAGCCAGACATCCTGGAATGCAAAGTCAAGTGGGCCTTAGGAAGCATCACTACAAACAAAGCTAGTGTAGGTGATGGAATTCCAGTTGAGCTATTTCAAATCCTGAAAGATGATGCTGTGGAAATGCTGCACTCAATATGCCAGCAAATTTGGAAAACTCAGCAGTGGCCACAGGACTGGAAAAGGTCAATTATCATTCCAATCCCAAAGAAAGGCAATGCCCAAGAATGTTCAAACACTGCACAATTGCACTCATCTCACTTGCTAGCAAAATAATGCTCAAAATTCTCCAAGCTAGGCTTCAACAGTACATGAACTGTGAACTTCCAGATGTTCAACTGGTTTAGAAAAGGCAGAAGAACCAGAGATCAGATTGCCAACACCTGTTGTATCATCATCAAAAGCAAGAGAGTTCCAGAAAAACATCTACTTCTGCTTCATTGACTCTGCTAAAGCCTTTGACTGTGTGGATCACAACAAACTGGAAAATTCTTAAAGAGATGGGAATACCAGACCACCTGAGCTGCTTCCTGAGAAATCTGTATGCAGGTCATGAAACAACAGTTAGAACTGGACATAGAACAACAGATTGGTTCCAAGTCAGGAAAGGAGTACATCAAGGCTGCATATTGTCACCCTGCTTATTTAACTTCTATGCAGAGTACATCATGCGAAATGCCTGACTGGATAAAGCACAAGCTGGAATCAAGATTGCCAGGAGAATTATCTATAGCCTCAGATATGCAGATGACACCACCCTTATGGCAGAAAGTGAAGTACTAAAGAGCTTCTTGACACAAGTGAAAGAGGAGAATGAAAAAGTTGGCTTAAAAGTCAGCATTCAGAAAACTAAGATCATGGCACCTGGTCCCACCAATTCATGGCAAATAGATTGGGAAACAAGGGAAAAAGTATCAGAGTTTATTTTTGGGGGCTCCTAAATCACTGCAGATTGTGACTGCAGCCTTGAAATTAAAAGATGCTTGCTCCTTGGAAGGAAAGCTATGATCATTTTAGACAGCATATTCAAAAACAGAGACATTACTTTGCCAAGAAAGATTCGTCTAGTCAAAGCCATGGTTTTCCAGTAGTCAGGTATGGATTTAAGAGTTGGAGTATAAAGAGAGCTGAGTGCCAAAGAATTGATGCTTTTAAACTGTGGTGTTGGAGAAGACTCTTGAGAGTCCCTTGGACTTCCAAGGAGATCCAACCAACCCATCCTATGGGTGTTCATTGGTAGGACTGATGCTGAAGCAGTACTTTGGCTACCTGATGCAAAGAACTGACTCACTAGCAAAGACCCTGATGCTGGGAAAGATTGAAGTCAGGAGGAGAAGGGGACGCCAAAGGATGAGATGGTTGGATGGCATCAAAGACTCAATGGACTTAAGTTTGAGTAAGCTCCAGGAGTTGGTGATGGACAGGGAGGCCTGGCATGCTGCAGTCCGTGGGGTCACAAAATGTCAGACACGACTGAGCGACTGAACTGTCTGAAGACAGACATGATCTCTGCGCTTCTAGCACTGTCAGTTTAGAAGATCATGGAAAGGCCACATGACAGATGGAATAGAGCTTGTATACTTAGTGGACAGAATGAAATGATGCTTGTATGTGGCCACTGGAAGACAGTCACCCAAGAGAACTGGGAGCCCCACCTCCACATTAACTGAGAAAATTTGAGATTTGGTACTCTTCTATGTTGTGAGAAATTTTTCCTCTGTCAGGAAACTCAGAGCTCAAGAGAAAAAACAAAAAATTCTTATATGACTATGACAAAAGAAAATTAAAAAAAAAAAGTTTGTCTGTTTCTCCTCCTTGAGGGCCCCAGCCCCCTTTATCTTCTGTGAGGGCCCCAGACTCCTTATCAACCTTCCTAAGAATTAGCTCTCTTATTTTCAACCCCCCCCCCTTTTTTTTAGGAGACTATGACTCCCAGGGAAAGAGGCAGCACTCTCCTTATGTAGCTGCTTCCTGCTGGCCAGGTGAGCTTCCTAAATTGTTGAGGCAGCATACTATCCTTACTCTCACGTTGAGGGCCTCTGAGCCAGGGGCCCCAAGTAATAGTTGGAGGAGGCTGTGGCACCCCTAGGAGCTTGAACAACCATGTGTAACTTAAAAGCCTTCAGAGGGCTGAAACAAAACCAGCTACACAATTACAGATGTAGGGGAAAAAGGCCAAAAGAAAAAACATGATTACAATTAAATGTCACATTATGTCCATAGTTAAGGTACAAGGTGTTACCCCGGTCTATTTTAGGATTCTGAGATGTCATCAGATCAAGAAGCATCACATGTGATGTTGTTGGCAAAGGTAGTGGAAGACTTGGATAAAGTCCTTTCCCTGAAGTGGTGACACCCACCATGGGAGGCCTTCAACTTTCGAAGGGGAGCAGTCCGCAGACCCAGCAATTGGACCAGTTGTTGAATGCAGCTAGGAATGAGCCCCGGACAGGAGGACATTTTCTTGAGGGTCAAAGGTCAGACTCAGGATTTTAGGAGTCAGCAGAAGCAAGCCCACATAGGTTATCAGGCCCACCTGAAAAGTAAAAAGTAAAAAAGCATAGAGAATAAAGACATAAAAATGACATTACTTAATCTCTGTCAGGGTGTCACCTTTTAATTCAAGTGTGGTATACCAGAGTCAATTCCTGGCACCTTGATAGCTGTTGGAGAAGAAAGGATTACTTGGTAAGGGCCTTCCCAGAGCGGTTAGAGAGATTGCCTCCCAGATCCCAAAGTCTTTATAAGGCCTCGGTTCCTGGTTCAAACAGTGGCTTGTTTAGCTCAGAGGCTGGGTCAGGAGTCAGCTCCCAGAGTTCCTGTAATGTCTGTTGAAAAGCTGAAAGTTAATTCTAAGGCTTTAGGATCTATGACAATATCTGTGCATAAAAACAGTCTGCCATAGGGACATTCAAAAGGAGACAGTCCCTTCTTTTTAGGGGCAGTCTGAGCCCTCCTTAAAGCTATGGGTAAGACTTTTAACCAACTGTCTTATGTTTCCTGTGTTAGCTTGCACAGAGGTCTCTTAATGTCATTAGCGCTTTGAACCTTTGCTGAAGATTGGGGTCTCCAGGAATACTGTGAGTGATATTGTTTTCCTGGAGCTTTTGGCGCCCCTTGAGTTACAGCGACTTTAAAGGCGGAGCCATTGTCACTCTGGAGTCTCCACTGAAGCCCAAACCTGGGAATAATTTCATGGATTAAAACCCTTATAACCTCCTTAGCCTGTTCAGTACGGCAGGAAAAAGCCCCAATCCATCCAGTAAAGGTGTCTACCCAAACCTGTAAGCAAGAAAATCCGTTTGCTCTTGGCATATGAGTAAAATCAATTTCCCGGTCCTCTCCAAGATATTTTCCACTTTGTTGTAACCCAGGTTTCGCTAGCTTTTCAGTCTTTGGGTTGTTTTTCTGACAAACCTCACATCTCTTGATAATGTTCTTTAAGGTTTTCATTACATTTTTTCCTTCAAATAAGAGAGAAGCTATCTGATAAGTATTCTCAATACCTAAGTGAAAACTCTGATGTGACCTTTAGAAATTTTCCATTGAGCATTTTCAGGAATCACCCATCATCCATCCTTGGACTATAGCCATCCTTTATCAGTAATCCTTGCCCCTCTTTTTTTTCATACCTTTTTAATTCTTTGGTTTGATAAGCTACAAGTTTTTGATGAGGTCCTTGGGGTTGTGTCGTCGCTCTCAAGGCTATATCTTTCTTTTCAGTAACAAACATTAAACTCTGACCTTGTGGGCAGGTTTAAAGCAGGAGCCTGCAGGAGAACAGTTTGAAGAGTCTTAAAAACCTTTTGAGTCTCTGGAGACCAAACTAGCTTGTTGGTTTGGGCCTATTGAGTTTCACTTACAAGTTTATATAAAGGCTGGGCGAATTCCCGGTAACTTGGAATCCAAATGTGGCAATAGCCTGTAGCCGAAAAATTCTCTCAATTGTCTTAAAGTCATAGGTAGGGGGAAAATATTTGGCTAGTTCAGGAATTTTAGACAATAAAGTATAATGATTAGGCACCACAGAGTGTAAAGGAACCACAGCCTCGTTTATTATTTGTAAATCTTGAACCAGTCCTGTTTATCATTTGACATTTTTTACTCCCCAAATAAGAGAGTTGTGTGGACTGTTACAGAGAATTAATAGCTCTTGTTCCTTTAAATGTTTAATGATGTGTTTTAACTTCAGCTATAGTGGATACTGCTTTTGATGTGGAGTAGGTAAGGGTCTTTGAGCTTGGTAATGACAGGAACAGCATTTTTGCTTGACCCACAGTTTTTCCATCAGCCCACCCTCTAAGATTTACATTTTGTTTGATTAATGGGAGAGAAGAAGAGGGCTCCATATTCATGAAAACAGAGGCATGGACCTTGCTCAGTGTATTCCTCTTCAAAAGGGGTGAGGGAGACTGGCATAATCAGAAACTCATGTGAAAACAGCACAGAGTCCCAGTTTTAGCTTAGAGGACAATTAGATAATACAGTTTGGCTCACCCAGACAGTTGCATTATGGAATTGGATTGGGGAGAAAGTGGGCCAGGGGCTTTAGTAAGCACAGAGCATGTTGCCCGAGTGTCTAAAAGGAAATCAACTGTTTGGCCCCCCAGTTATTAATAACCAGGTTTCCTCAGGTGTGATTAGGATGGGAACTTGTACTGGATACCTTCAGTCCTGGTTGTCTTGAGAGTATGATCCCTGGGCCCTATGCCTCTGAGGGTAGTCTCTTCTCCATTGTGGTCCTTTGCAGACCAGACATGGAGCCAGGGGTGGCTTAGACACCTAAGGGCGATCCTACTTAAGATGCTCGTCCTTAATAACAAGCCCATCCCTTTTTTACCTGCACCCCTCTGGGTGTTTTTCTCCAGTCTATTTCAGAGCCATCTGAAATATTTCTGACAGCCATCGCAAGGGCTTCAGTCTTTCCCTAGTCTTTTTTGTTTTTGCTTTTCTTCTTATTCTCTGCCATAATAAACTGTCTGAGCCAGTTGTAAAAGCTTATCTAAAGACTGATTTGGTTCATAAGCCTATTTTAGTAGCTTACAGAGAATATCTGAGTGAGAAATCTATCTTTTAAGATCACTCTTCCCTCTGTACTTTAGGGAATCAATCTTGGTGAATCTGCAAAGGGCTTCTTGTAGTCCATCCAGGAATTTACCAGGAACTTCCTTCTCTCTCTGTTCTGTGTCAGCCAACATAGCATAGTTTAAAGTCTTAGCAAGCATCTGCTTGAGTCTTTCAAGAATACATGTGGCAAAGTGGCTCTGATCCCACCTTCCTTTTACCCTGTTATCGTCCCAGTCTGGCTCTGTTGTGGGGATGGCCTGATTCCCAGTAGGAAGGGGTGCCTATCTCATCCTCCCTCTTTTTTGTTGATTTGTTACCAAGTCACTCATCTCCATAGGCAACAGCTTTCCCCCAAAACTCAAGGTTTTGTCCCAGGATATACCGAAGTAAGGTTAAGCTCTGGGGATCAAACTTATCCCAGTTTTTAAAATACATTTCAGAGGGGGTTCTGGAACTGCTAGCTCCCATCTATAAGAGAGAAAAAAGCGACGTCCAGCACCCTTGTTTTTTCCCATTGGGGTGTGCCCTCCCTGTTCTAGATGGGGGAGGTGGAGACAGACTTTCCACTGAAGCTTTCCTTCCCTGGTCAGACTCAGTCTGATCTTACCCATGCAGGCGCTTTGCTCGTTCCCCTCAGCTCTCCTCATTCTGCCATTGAGGCGGGGCAGCGGTGGACCTGATGCATCCCAAATTGGTTTCCAGTTCCTTACCATCAAGACCTCTGTTTGATTTGCCCTTTTTCCTCTGATGCCACCCAGAGTGTAACAGAGTAGTTTTCTGGAATATTTCCCAAGCTAAGACCCCTAGGGGAAGCATCCATCTTCTGGGCATAGTCCTGACCACAGTACAAGTGGTAAGTCATGAAGGGATGGACAACAAAAACAACAACAAAGAACCAAGATGTCTCTTCTGAGTGTTGCCACACCAGTATATGTGATAGCAAAAGAGGTGGTGGATGATTGGCCAGTGAGGAAAAGGAGATTTTTGTACTTGTTTTTGTATGCCTCAGGCTCTGTATCAGTCACACACACAGGCACACCATAGAGCTAGTAAAGAAAAGCAGAAAATGGGTATACTGAGAAGGCAGAGAGGCTAGAGCTCCGAGTGTCCTTGCCTTGTCTTGAAGATCCTGGATGATCACCTAAGATGATAACTTATGGTAGATGGTGTTGGATTCATGATCTCCAAAGGAGGGAATTTCACTTCAGGACCAGACACAGCTTCAGTCACTCAGAGCTTTGTGTGGCAAAAGTTTTATTTTTATTTTCTTTCTTTCTTTCTTTTTTTCATTTATTTTTATTAGTTGGAGGCTAGTTACTTTACAATATTGTAGTGGTTTTTGCCATACAATGACATGAATCAGCCATGGATTTACATGTGTTCCCCATCCTGATCCTGTTACTCAGCCATTAAAAAGAATACATTTGAATCAGTTCTAATGAGATGGATGAAACTGGAGCCCATTATACAGAGTGAAGTAAGCCAGAAAGATAAAGACCAATACAGTATACTAACACATATATATGGAATTTTAAAAGTTTTATTACAGAGAAAAAAGGAATAAAGAAAGCTTCTGACATGTAGAATAAAACACTTACTCTTTTCTCCTCCTTAAGGGCCCCGAACTCCTTATCAACCTGCCTAAGAAGTAGCTCTCTCAAATGGATATGAGCTTGGGCAAACTCTGGGAGATAGTAAAGGACAGGGAAGCCTGGCCTGCTTCAGTTCATGGGGTTGCAAAGAGTTGGACAGGACTTAGCCGCTGAACAACAACAATGTTGAATTTGTTCATCTTTGTGATTTTACTGAGTTTATGTAAGGGAACATCCTTGTTCTAAGAAAACACACTTTGAAGTATTTAGTGGCATTAGGGGCATAATGTCTGCTACTTACTCTCAAAGGCTGTGTGTCTTCATGTGTTTGAGAGGGAGTATAATAAAGCAAATGGGGTAAATTTTTAACAAATCAGTAAATCTTGGTAAAAGAATATGAAAGCTCTTGTACTAATCTTGCAATTTTCCTCTAAATTTAAAATTGATCAAAATAAAACATTTCTAAAAGCTGTGAATAAAATTATGCTTAAAATAGATCACTGGTCCAAAGGGACCAGTCTTGAAATAGATTACTGCTCCAAAGGGACCAGTCTTAAAATAGATCACTGCTCCAAAGGGACCTATTTCTACTTGGTTGTAACCCCAATTAAAAAAAAAAAATCTGAAATTAAAATAACAAAAATTAATGAGTTTACGAGCTTTTGTAGTCTATTTTTATACTTGAGTATATTTTGCTGTTCCTAATGTCATCTATGAAAGCATCAATTCTATTAATATGTGATCAATGTCCAAATTGATATCCAACTATAGATTTTATTTTCCTCAAGTTTTGTGGCCTTATGACCTGACTTAATGATAAAACTACTGACTACTTCTACTGCTCAAGTTACATATTTTTGGATACTACAGTGAGTGGCATCTATACTAGGACCTGTTCCTTTCTTCTTATAATCCTCTTACTATTACATTATGACATTTTTGTCATAACAGTGATGTTATGACTTCATTGACATAATCTTTTCTTTAGATTCTGATTTTTTATTGCTTCCCTGACATTTTAAATATCAAAGGTATATATTTGTTCATGAGTCTGTCATGAGTCATTAGATAATATTGCAGTGTGTTATAGAAGTGTTTCTATATTTAATAACAGTGCTTTCTGCATCTCTACATGGTAGTTTGTACAAAGTTAGCTAAGTAGAATCTTCATCTGAAGCAAGATATCACACTAAAGTAACTGTTTAGTTTTTTTTTTTAATTGAGCTAATAGAAGTTAAAAGCAAACTATTTAGGAGATGATGGAAAGCCCAGTGACTATAGCTGTATATGGTTAAAATCATTACCACAGCTCATACTTTAGAATTAATATCAGGTCAGAGCATCCAGCATATACTATATATTCATTTCTTTTCTTGTTGTAATGGACAAAGTATTTTATAAAATGGTTTTATTTTAGATACATATATATATTTAATTCTTTAAAACTTTAATTAGGATTTAAGTGAATTATACTCAAATTTCAAACTTATTATGACCTTAAGCAAACATATGAGGCAAATGGATATCATCTCAGGTCTTACTTATGTCTAATGTCCCCTTAACTTTCTTCCCCCTCCCCTCAAGCACTACACTCAAATTTATGCTTTCATGCTGTCATGAATCACAATCTTGATTTTTGGGGGGACAAAAGTTTTAATTAAATGATGGGATGAGTCTAATTGCTAATGGGGGGCAAACATCCAAGTAGCAGTACCATTCACAAACCAATGTCCCTGCTTTCACCTTAGTGTAAATGTTAGGAAAATAGGAGTGATTTGTGAGATAGAGCAAATCTTGGTATTACCACATGGGAACTTGGCTTCGTGTGTCTTCAGTTTTGGCTCATTTATATAAGTCTTTGGTTAGTTCTGATTTCTGAAACAGAGATGTTAGTAGTAAGTGTCACTGTAGTATAGATTTTGCAGACAGTAGAATTCACATTTGGCTCATTGATTACAAAGAAGACTGCCTACTTCATGAGATTTGCACTTAGAGCAACGTTCACATGGTCACAAGGCTTAAAAACATCTCAAATATCTATTTTCCTTCTAGCCCACCTGGCCAATCATTTTACTGTTAGTTGGACAGATGAACTGTATTGACCTTTGATATTCTTCTGGAAGTTAGAAAGGAAATAGCAGAAATATTCCGGCAAGGTGTGGGAATGGACTGAGAAAAGTCAGCATGTGTTTTGATGTTTAAGTATGACTCTTCTGCAGTGTAGTAAAGAAGTGCTTTGAAAAGAATAGGGCATTTTTCACTGTATGTGAATTCAATATCTTATTGCTTTGTACTGTATTTTTCCTGTCAAGTGCTGAATGTGGTTGTCCTTTTGGATAATGCTGTTTTTGTTTGCTTTGAGATATTATAAAAGATCTCCTATATATACTTTTGGTTTCTTTAGGACCTAAAGAGGGTTGGAGAAGTGACAGAAGTTTGTGGGGAAAAGAAAAGACCCAAATTCAGACATTTTTGTTTTATGTCTCTTCTAAGTAAGGCTCTAGGATTAGCTATTAGCAACTCTATTAGAATAAACTAAAAGCCTTTGGTACTGTTTACTTTCTCCTGCTTCTGTGTTTCCTATTGCCAGCCTCCTAGAAGATGTACTATTTTCTCCCTCTCCTCCATGAGAAGTGGATTCCTCTCCTCTTTGTCCCCTTGTTTAAGCCTGTGCAGTGGGGGTGGCTCTCTTTTGAGGATACCAGGAGAGGCGCTGTGAGTGACAGGACACATGTTGCAATGAGCAAGATGTGCTCATGTGTCATCGAAGAGACAGCCTGGTTTGAGAAATGATTCTTGTTGAGGCATTTTAAGAGAGAAAGGGGATAAATCTTATGTTGTGTCTATAGTACTGCCAGTGCATCTCACTAGATATGCCAGACCCTCTTTCCTCATCTACCCCAAGTTTAAAATTTGAATATTCATTAATATCTTCTAGTCTCTGAGATTTCTCTCCATGAGTTTGTGACATATATCCTGGTGCAATAATAAACTTTACTTACTGTTTTCTTGGTTGACTCTGCATGCTTTTATCTGCATGCTTTTATTAGTTACAACTTTATTTTATTCCTCTTTAACTCTTCCATCTTAGTCCCTCTACTATCTTCTACATACCCACATGTATTATTACTGCTACCACAACCATCAGTTTTGCTTGTGAATGGGAACAATTTAAGAACTTAAAGCTAAGTGCTTCTCAGTATGTAGTCCATATTTTATACATTACCTACATTTTCTACATTTTTACATTAATGAGCTTCCCTGAATTTAAATTAAAATTTAAAGCAACCTGAATATTTATTTTTCATTCATACATACTTGTATTCAACAAATATTTACTATATACTGGGTGCTAGTACTGTGTAGATTCTGATTTCTTCAGCCAAGTTTACAGGAGAATTAGCCGCAGAAGTTGATTATAGACCATTCTATTCACTCTTTCTCTTTGGGCTTTTCAAGCATCCTATTCTGAGTCTTAGATAAAAGACACAATATATATAAAATAATATGTCTGAGTTCCTTAGAAGTCTGGTGGTTTATCTTTTTATTGGATTTATGTTTGGAATGCTGTGATTTATAAATCCTGGAATATCAATGGGCTTCCCTTGTGTCTCAGCTGGTAAAGAATCCGCCTGTAATGCCAGAGACCTGGTTTTGATCCCTGGGTTGGGAAGATCCCCTGGAGAAGGGAAAGGCTACCCACTCCAGTATTCTGGCCTGGAGAATTCCATGAGCTGTATAGTCCATGGGGTCGCAAAGAGTCATACATGACTGAGCAATTTTCACTTTAGTTTACTTCACTTTTCATATCAATAGAAAACCTTTTTATCATTATCTTAATAATGGCCCACACTTGACTTTTTAAAGAAATAGTTTAAAATAACAAGTTGTTATTCAGTCACTAAGTCATGTCTGATTCTTTGTGACCCCATGGACTGTAGCATGCCAGGCTTCCCTGTCCTTCACCATCTCCTGGAGTTTGCTCAAACTCATGTCCATTGAGTCGATGATGCCATCCACCTATCTCATCCTCTGTTGCCCCCGTCTCCTTTTGTTTTCAATCTTTCCCAGCATCAGGGTCTTTTCGAGTGAGTTGGCTCTTAGCATCAGGTGGCTGAAGTATTGGAGCTTCAGTTTCAGCATCAGTCCTTCCAGTGAATATTCAGGGTTGATTTCCTTTAGGATTGACTGGTTTGATCTTGCTGTCCGAGATAGTGAACATCAAAAATGTCTTCATCCTCTTCAGTTAATGCTATTTATTCTGACAAAATATTGGCAACAACTAACCATCAAGCTATAAGGAAATGGTCAATTAAAATAAGATAAATGGCTTATAAGAGCATTAAACAACTGTTTCATTGAGAACTGTGTGGCAAGATTATTCTTCAGCATAGGAAAATGTTTATAATGTTATCATAGGTCTGTTTCCCTAGTAAACAGGCTCTGTGATGGAGACCTATGCTCAGAAAGGCTATTGGGTAGTGCTCTCAGAATCAATGACCCAACAAGAGAAACCAAAGTAGGTTTCAATACCTGAGAATAGTCCATTATGGTTCATAATGCCACCCTTTAGTCATCCTTTTTTAATGCAAGAAAGCATGTCTTTGCAGCTTAGCAGTTTTATGACTATTTCCCTGTGAAGAAAGTAGAGTGGGGGAGAGGGAAGTTAAACTGCTTTGCAAAGGCACAATCACAACAAATGTCTCAGCTAATCTCTTCAGAATTGTCCCCCACTGAGACAAGGATGTCTTGCCTTTGTATTACAGCTTGCCACCTCCCAAACTAACTTCTGGATTCAGGCTGACCTGGGAAAAGGATGGACACTGGGCCAGGCAGTTCTCTTCAGTTGAAAGCAGTTCCCAGACACAAGACTCAGCCTGGAGCTGATAGCTTCATATGCTCCCAGCATCTACTACAGATGAAATATGACGCAAAAGGAAAAAAACACACAAATGTTTCATGTACATTATTATATTATGAATTCCACTGTAATATATGTATGAGTGAGTGAGTGAGTGAAAGTCGCTCAGTTGTGTCCGACTCTTTGCGACCCATGGACTGTAGCCCACCAGGCTGTCTTCTGTCCATGGGATTCTTCAGGCAAGAATACTGGAGTGGGTTGCCGTTCCCTTCTCCAGGGAATAAATGTATGAGTACGTACAATAATTGGGAGAGGAAAAAAAAAAAAAAAAAAAAAAAAAAAAAAAAAAAATAATTGGGAGAGGACACAGAAAAATGAACACAGCAGTATTACAAAACTGAGGTAGGTGATCCAGTAATTAGGACCCTGCACCTCCCCTGCAGCAGGGCTCAGGTTGACCTCTGGTTGCATGTTAGGCAGTGTGGCCAAAAAAAAAAAAAAAGAAGAGAATTCCTAAGAACATAACTTTTTGTCAAATAAGTCATTAAGTGAAAAATAGTGTAGTTTCCATTACAGTATTAGAGGAACTCAGGTGTATGTTGTCTCCTTATCTCCCAATTTTAAAAGATTACCATTTTATTAATTATTGAATGTCTCAGGCTTTCTTCTGTGCTCTATTTGTGGAATATTTTCAGGTGTGGTATGACAAACATAGCTCAGTGTTCCTGTCAGATTCACTTTAAGATAGTAACACATATGAACAGTTGCTCTGCTTTGGCTAGTTTCAACCATTCCTAGGGTGGCCTCACCTATGAGGCAAAAGAGGCAATGGTTATGGGTTCAGTCCCTATGTATGCCATTGATACTTTTCTCACAGGCTTAAATTACTTTCATACCCAGCATAACATCTTATATGTATGTGATCAAAAGGAAATTAGGAATGAAAAATGTGAATGGAACAGGGTAAATAAATCAAATGTGATAATAAAAAACTGTTTGAAATTGTAAAAAATTCAGATTTTTGTTAATTTTATTTATTTTCAACACCACAACTTTTATTCCAAAAGTTAATCCTCAAAAAAAAAAAAAAGAAAGAAAGAAAAAGAAAAAAACAAAAAAACCCAAAAGTTAATCCTCTCTGCACAGACTGAATAGAGGCATAGCTCCTGAGACTGTTGGAGCAGTTGAGGAGGGTGAATCACAATTTAGTGTTTGTAAAAAGCCTAGTAAAAAGTCATTAACAGTGATGAACAGCTCTGAGTAAGCCCTCTTAGGATACATCTTTGTGAAAATTATGCTCTCCTGGGCTTTCCTGGTGACTCAGTGGTAAAGAATCCACCTGTAATGCAGGAGACCTGAGTTTGATCCTTGAGTTGGGAAGATCTCCTTGAGAAGGCAATGGCTACCCACTCCAGTATTCTCACCTAGAGAATTCCATGGACAGAGGAGCCTGGTGGGCTACAGTCCATGGGGCCACAAAGAGTCGAACACGACCGAGCGTCTAAGCACACAGTCATGCATTCTGTCCTCCAATTTGAACTGGGCCAGTTTTCATTAGCAGAAATCATAATCCATGCATTTGCATGATAATTCTCTTCCTTAAATTCTTAGCCCCCAAGTAAAAGACTGGTGAAAAGTGCACGCATGAGAAATGCCAAGAGTACATCTCTGGGGGAGATTTGAAAGCCTGTGAGACATTGCCATGTTTTCACAGTGTGGCTGGTGCATTTCAGAAGCAGGGAGCAGGTGTGGGTACAAGGCTGAGGCAGATGCTTCTGCCGCTCCTTTTAATGAGCTCATCTCTGTGCGTTCTCTGACTCTGTACCACACTGCTGTGGGGCTTTGGCCTAGTGTCTCACACAGCAACGTGCCGGGATGCTGAGGAAGGAACACTGAGAAGTGTGCTGACAGGTGGGCAGCTTCTGATGGCAGGCATAGCAGAGAGCCCCGATAAGGCCACGTGATCGTAGATGTGCTGTCCCGAGTCTGTCCATTTCTTCGTTCTCACGTGTGACTGTTTGGCAAAGGGACAAGAATTTGTCAAATGAGAAGCATTCACACCTATTAAATTAGTCATTTAGTTTAACTTGCCCACACTTATGTAAAAACACCTGCCAGTGAACATTGGAGGGCATGAAAAATAGCAATGAAAAACTATATGTATGCCCATGCACCCATACAAGCAGCTATATTCATTACAGATATTACATAATATATATCTTATGTGATATGTATGTATTACATAGAGAGATGTGGTCAGTCACACACAGCCATATTTGTTTATTTGTTTAACTGACTGATACGTTCATCTATTCATTCAAAAAAGTTACTAGAAACAGGGGCTGCGCCAGGGATTAGGACCACCTTGTGGTCTTTGTTTAGTTTCTCAAAAGTGTCACCTTAGTTTTTCTTCCAAGATGCCTGTGTACATGCTCCTTTGGTCTGGAATGGCTTTTCTTTTCCTTCTTGGCTGCCTAGTTGACTTTTATGTATCTTTCAGGGGTGTCCCGTTTTAAAGGATGTTTTCTTTGACCCAGTGATTATATTAGGTCCCAGTTATACGCTCTCATAGCACTCTGTACCTTATCATCCTAACACTTATCATGATGTGATTTCTACGTACAGTTGTTGGATTATGTGTACAATTACTGGGATATACTATCTTTCACATAGCTCAATAAGGGTAAGATCCACATCTATTCTGAACACCATCATTTCTTCAGTGCTCACTGAGACTGATACAGAGCAGGTGTTATAAGTTTTTTTTAATAAATTAATGAATAGTCAAAAGGACATAAGGTTTATTTTCAAATAGATTCTCTGGTTGAGGGTGTGGAGCTGCTAACAGCTGTTGTGTGATAAATATTAGGAAGTGCTCTGGAAATCGAAGAATTGGAGGCATCCATCTCAGCTTATGAGTGTCAAAGAAAGTTTTCTGGAGGAATTTGGGTGTAAGCATTTGCAAGATCAGTTCAGTTCAGTTCACTCAGTCATGTCCAACTCTTTGCGACCTTATGGACTGCAGCATGCCAGGCTTCCCTGTCCATCATCAACCCCCAGAGCTTACTCAAACTCATGTCCATCGAGTCAGTGATGCCATCCAACCATCTCATCCTCTGTTGTCCCCTTCTCCTCCTGCCTTCATTTTTCCCAGCAACAGGGTCTTTTCCAATGAGTCATTTCTTCCCATCAGGTGGCCAAAGTATTGGAGTTTCAGCTTCAGCATCAGTCCTTACAGTGAATATTCAGGACTGATTTTCTTTAGGATTGACTGGCTGGATCTCCTTGCAGTCCAAGGGACTCTCAAGAGTCTTCTCCAACACCACAGTTCAAAAGCATCAATTTTTTGGTGCTCAGCTTTCTTTATAGTCCAACTGTTACATCCGTACATGACTACTGCAAGAACCATAGCTTTGACTAGACAGACCTTTGTTGGTAAAGTAATGTCTCTGCTTTTTAATATGCTGTCTTGGTTGGTCATAGCTTTTCTCCCAAGGAGCAAGCGTCTTTGAATTTCATGGCTGCAGTCACCAACTGCAGTGATTTTGGAGCCCCAAAGAATAAAGTCTGTCACCGTTTCGTTTGTTTCCCCATCTATTTGCCATGAACTGATAGGACTGAATGCTATGATCTTAGTTTTCTAAATGTTGACTTTTAAGCCAACTTTTTCACTCTTTCACTTTCATCAAGAGGCTCTTCAGTTCTTTTTCACTTTCTGCTGTAAGGGTGGTGTCATCTGTGTATCTGAGGTTATTGATATTTCTCCAGGCAATCTTGATTCCAACCTGTACTTCATCCAGCCTGGCATTTTGCATAATGTACTCTGCATGGAAGTTAAATAAGCAGGGTGACAATATATAGCCCTGACATACTCCTTTCCCAATTTGGAACCAGTCTGTTGTTCCATGTCCATTTCTCATTGTTGCTTCTTGACCAGCATACGTATTTCTCAGGAGGCTGGAGGTAAGATGGTCTGGTATTCCCATCTCTTTAAGAATTTTCCACAGTTTGTTGTGATCTACACAGTCAAAGGCTTTGGAATAGTCAATAAAGCAGAGATAGATTTTTTTTTTTTTTTGAACTTTCTTGCTCGTTCTCATGGAACAACGAAGTGGTTCAAAATTTGGAAAGGAGTATGTCCAAAATCACTGCAGATGGTGACTGCAGCTCTGAAATTAAAAGACCCTTGCTGCTTTGAAGAAAAGCTATGACAAGCCTGGGCAGCATATTAAAAAGCAGAGACATTGTGTTACCAAAAACGCTCCATATTGTCAAAGATATGGTGTTTTCAGTAGTCATGTATGGACTTGAGAGTTGGACCATAAGAAAGGTGAGTGCTAAAGTATTGATGCTTTTGAACTGTGGTGTTGGAGAAGACTCTTAAGTGTCCCTTGGACTGCAAGAAGATCAAACCAGTTAACCATAAAGGAAATTAGTCCTGAATATTCATTGGAAGGATTGATGCTGAAGCTGAAGCTCCAATACTTTGGCCACCTGATGCAAAGTGTTGACTCATTGGAAAAGACCCTGATTCCAGAAATGATTGAAGGCAGGAGGAGAAGAAGACAGATGTTGGATGGCATCACTGACTCCATGGACATGAGTCTGATCAAACTCAGGAGAAGATGAAGGACAGGGAAGACTGGTGTGCTGCAGTCCATGGAGTCGCAAAGGATCAGACATGACTGAGTGTCTGAACAACAACATGGAACTCAATATCAAAAAACAAACATCCCAATCCAAAAATAGTTTGAAGACCTAACGTGGCAACTCTCCAAAGAATACAGATAGCCAATACACACGTGCAAAGATGTTCAACATCAGTAATTATTAGAGAAATTCAAGTCAAAACTACTGCACCTCTCAGAATGGTCATCATCAAAAAAATCTGTAAAGAATAGTTGCTTGAGAGGGTCTGGAGAAAAGCGAACCCTCTTCCATTGTTCGTGGGAATGTAAATTGATACAGATACCATGTACAGTAGCATGGAGGTTTCTCAAGAACTAAAAGTACAACTACTCTTTGATCCAGCAATCCCACTACTGGGCATATACCCTAAGAAAACAATATTTCAGCATGACACATGTACCCCACTCGTCATTGCAGCACTGCTTACAATAATAGACCGGACATGGAAACAACCCAAGTTGTTGCCAACAGATTAATGGATAAAGAAGAAGTGATACAAATATGCAATGGAATATTACTGAGCCATAAAAAGAATGAAGTTGGGCAATTAGTAGAGATGTGGATGGACTTAGAGTCTGTTATACATAGTAAAATATGTCAGAAATAGAAAAAATATCTTATTTTAACTCATGTGGAGTCTAGAGAAGCTGTACAGTTGAACCTATTTCTAAGATAGGAATAGAGATGCAGATATACAGAACAGACATATGGACACATGGTGGTAAGGGGATGGTGGGACAAATTAGGAGTTTAGGGTTGACATATATGCACTATAAGGTGTAAAACAGATATCTAGTGGGACATGGCTCTAGAGAACAGAGAACTCAGCTGCATGCTTTTGTGGTGACCTGGATGGATGGGATGAGGTTGAAAAAGGAGGGAATACGTGTATACATACAGCTGATTCACTTCCTTGTACCACAGAAACTAGTGCAGTGTTGTAAACCAATCATACTCCAACAACAACAAAAAAAGAATGTCAGGGGAGAGACACCATACGTGCACACACTCATACACCCACACACACACAAACATGTGCACACACATTTATATTTTTACTAAAATAAAATTGTGTTCTATACAGTATTCTGACAGTTTTAACAACTTTTTATCATGAAAAATCACATATATCTTTAGGGTTTCTTTTGCCAGTATATGTATATACTTTGTGTATGTGTGTATGTTTGCCAGTTTTGGTTAGGGCATATGTATTTCCTCCTAGATTTTCCTCTAAAATATTTATTGTCATTTAAAAAAAATTAGACTTTTAATTAGTCTCAAAATTTTATCTTTTTCAGTGTTGTGTGATGGTATTTAATTTTTAAAGTTTTTTAGAAGGCTAATGCCATTTAGTAAATTGACCATTCTTTCTCCATTGATTTAAAGTACTAGTTTGTGATATATTAAAAATTACATACACAGATTTGCTTTTGAATTCTTCCTTTTGACCTAATAATCTTCATTTCTATAGAAATAAAAATTTTTATTATAGTGCATTTCATTTATTCCAATATCTGATTCTTCCTTGGTAGTCCTGTTCATGAATTTTTGGCTACTATAGGTATTCTTTTATACAAATCAGTAATTTTAAGATTTACTGTATAAATAAGAAAACATGTTGAGACTATGATTAGAAATGCATTAAACTCATATATTTATTTTGAGAGGATTGATAATTTTATAATGTTGAGTCTTTGTATTATGAAATGTGGATTTTTTTTTATTTGTTCAGTTTCTGTTTTCTGTTAAGTTTTAATAATTTTTGTAGGGTAACTTCTATGCCTTTCTTATTAAGTATATTCTTATGATTTCTACAGCTTTCATTGCTACTTTGAATAGGCTGTTTCCACATTTCTACTTTTTGGTCTTTACTGCTAATATAAAAAAAGCTATTGATTCTTTCTCTATTTATTTTATATTCATTTACTTACAGTGTTTACTTAGTTCTAGTAGGTGTTTTTTCTTATAAAATTCTATTGTGTATTTTTGGACAAAAATGCAAGAAAGAGCATTGAAATTAAAAGACTTTCTAGGTTTTCCAAGTGTACCTTCTTTGTTAGCAAAACTAGATTATTTTGTTTCTTATATCTCATAGCATCTGCTAGAATCTCCAAGATGATATTGAAGAACACTTGTGGTAACAAGCTTATTTGCCCATTTCTGGTTTTATTTGGAATGTTCTTCTGATTTTTGAATAGTAACATTTATTATATTTGAGTGGTTTCTTTATATCCCTGTTTTGCTTAAAATTTTTATTAGAACTTTTCAGTTTCAGACTTTTCAGAATCTACTGATAAAACAATATTATCTTCTCAGTTTTAAAGATACCATAGTTTATGCTTATTTACTATTAAACTACTTTTTCATTTGTGATGAGTACTACTTGGTAATGTATCATTCTTTTATAGATTGTTAGACTCTATTTGCTACTATTTTATTAATAGCAAATATTCATAAGAGAATATGAATACTGTATAGTATACTGTATATGTATACTGAATAGTATACTATATCAAGTTTTAGCATTAAGGCTATGTGGGCTAACTAAAAAAGTATTGAGTAGTTTTAATTGTTTCCTATGGCCTGAAAATATTTAACTTTGGAATTATACATTTTTAAAGGCTATCCAAAATTCCGGTTGCCCATTTCATCTTGGGTCAATTTTTGTCATTTATGTGCTGCTAAAATATTATCCATTTATATTACATTTAAACATTTGTTGGCAGAACATTGTAGAGTTCTTTTGTGATTCCTCTATTTGTCCCTAATAGGAACTATATCTTCTTTCTCACTCCTAATTTAGTTTTAATCTACTAATTTCAGTTTTTGTCTTTTAATTTTTTTTGAATAACTAAATTCATTTATTTATTTTTTTCCTTTATTTTTTATTAGTTGGAAGGGAGAAGTATCTTTTCATTTTAAGCTCAATATTAGTTTTCTTAATTGAAAGTTTTTATTTACTTATTTTGTTGCTAAAAATATTTATGACACATATTTTTATTTGAGTACAGTGATTGTTTTGCCTCATAGAATTTTGAATGAATTAGTTTCATTTTCATTGATTTCTAGAAATTATAATTTCAATTTTTTCTTTTAATTCAAGAAAGAGTGGTGTTTCACTTCTAAATAGATTTTTGATTACCTTTTTAATGTGTTTATTATTGTTATTGATATTATTATTAGAAATTGTGATCTACAAATTGTACTTAAAATTATGTTATTGAAATTTTGTGGCTAAGTACTTCAGCAATTTTTGTAATTTCTTCAAACATTATAAATATGCATACCTGTGTACATACATATCCATATGTGTACACGTATTGGCTTTGTTACTAAATTTGATTTATGTTAATGTCATTTTTCTAATACTTTTTACAATTTTATAGTTCTTGATATTTATTTATCTATGACTGTTTTTTAATCTTTGATCCTTTTAGTTCTGTAAAAGGCTTGTTACAGTTTACTAATGACATTTGATTTTTATTAAATTTTTATTTTATTGAATATTTTGTTGTATTTATTTTTATTTAATTTCTCTATGATTTTGCTATTTTTTCTGAGATCAATTTCATTCTGAGAGTGAGATATTAAAGTTTCTCACTGTAACCCAACTCAAATTTCCTCTATAGTTTTATAGATTTTTTTCATTAGATTAAATTTAAATTTTAAAATGCACTGAACCTATATTGAAATATCATTCACATATAATAAAATTCACTCATTTAAAGTGGGTTTTTAGATAAATGTGCAGCTGATATCACAATCAATTTTAGAATCTTTTATTACTTCATAAATCCCATACTCATTAGCAGTCAATTCCTAATTGCTAATGCTTAATATATTTAGCTATGATTTTGCAGGTTTATGTTTCTTAGGTCTTATTTGTAAATTGTGATTTCTGTTGTGTAATGGCTCTCTCCTGATTAGCACTTTTAATGTTAATTCCAGCTTGCTTGATATTAATACTACTTCTCCCTTGCTTTTTTTCTTCTTTTAGTTCTTTGAAATTTTTGTCTAACATTTATCTTCAATCTTTTTTAAAAATCATCTTATTTTCTCTAATTTAAAAGTTATTTTTTATATATGTAATTCTCTTTTTATATATATGTAATTCTTATATAATGGATTGAAAATTTCTACCATTTGATTGGCATATTCATTTTTTATACTTAATGAAATGCATAAATAATGGCTTCCTTTCTTCAATCTTTATTTATGATAATCATTTATTAATATTTTACTTTTTAAATTTTCCTTACTTTTGTGTTTTGATCATGTTGAATATATATTTTTTCACCTTTGTAGTTTGAAGGTTCTGTCTGTTTTCCCTTTCTTGTTACTAAAGTTAGATCTGTGTGTTTTCTTCATCTTTTAGAAACAAAATATCACTAATTTCCCTACTAAAAATATATTTTTTTTTTTCTAGTTGCCAGATCCCATTAAAAGAGGCCTTTAGCATTTTGTTAGTACTTTTTCTTTTTTCCCCTTCCCCATTGTTTCTTCCAGGCTTCCCTCATAGCTCAGTTGGTAAAGAATCTGCCTTCAGTGTGGGAGACTTGGGTTCGATCTCTGGGATGGGAAGATCCCCTGGAGAAGGGAAAGGCTACCCACTCCAGTATTCTGGCCTGGAGAATTCCATGGACTGTATAGTCCATGGAGTTGCAAAGAGTTGGACATAACTGAGCAACTTTCACTTTTGTTTCTTTGCGACCTCGCAAATCTTGGGTATTGCTGAGGTTGTTTAGTTCCAGATTATCAATAAAATTTACCTTGTAGTTGTCAGTTGTTTCACTTTCTCCCTATTTCAGTAATCTATATTTCCATTTTACATTACAAATTTGCAACAACGAAAAAAGCTGTCATTGACAGATTGTGTGTTGCAGGGTTCATTACTCCTTGATGTTTTTACTTTTTCCATCTTCTTTTACCAGAATACCTCTTCTGTATTTGTTGTTTGGTTAAAGTGTTTTCTCAATTATTTCTGAATCTCTGTCAGATATCTTGGCTCTGTAATGAATCATTAGATTTAAATTCTGTCAGTATTCCACATATATTATTTCACTATCATGTAGCTTCAGGAATTGCAAATGAGAATAAAAACTGCTTGTTCTTTCCTGCAACTTAAAAGATTTTCTTATCTCTGTATTTCAGGAATTTAAGTAGATGTACAGTAAAATTTAGTTTAGTTTAACTACACTTAAATATATGACATATGCTGTGTTCTTTGGAGAGGGAAAGAGATGCGACACATGCAATAAGAAAGAAATTCTCGTAAAATAATAGAAACTTTCTATTTAACTAACCCTTCGGAACCTTATATTAACCCTTCATTGGTAAGAATCTTTCTTTTTTACTATTATCCCAACAGTTTTACTTATTTAATATTAAGTACTCAAGCTAAAAGTTTTTATCCCACCTCACCAAGGTGCAAATGAGACTACATTGATAGCTCAGATTCAAAACAATTTTCTTTAAAATTGCACTTTAGGCAGTGAGATTTATTTTGTCTTTCTTTGTTATTTTTAGACATATATAGTCAGTTCAGTTCAGTTTAGTTGCTCAGTCAGGTCCGACTCTTTGAGACATCATGGACTGCGGCACACCAGGCTACCCTCTCCATCACCACTCCCAGAGCTTGCTCAAACTCATGTCCATCGAATCGGTGATGCCATCCAACTGTCTCATCCTCTGTTGACCCCTTCTCCTCCTACCTTTAGTTTTTCCCAGCATCAGGGTCTTTTCCAATGAGTCAGTTCTTTGCATCTGGTGGCCAAAGTATTGAAGTTTCAGCTTCAGCATCAGTCCTTACAGTGTATATTCAGGACCAATTTCCTTTAGGATTGACTGGTTTGATCTCCTTGCAGTCCAAGGGACTCACAAGAGTCTTCTCCAGCACCACAGTTCAAAAGCATCAATTCTTCAGTGCTCAGCTTTCTTTATAGTCCAACTCTCACAACCATACATGACCAGTGGAAAAACCATAGCTTTGAGTAGATGGACCTTTGTTGCAAAGTAATGTCTCTGCTTTTTAATATGCTGTTGAGATTTGTCATAGCTTTTCTTCCAAGGAGCAAGCATCAAGCGTCTTTAATTATAGGGCTTCCCTGGTGGCTCAGATAGTAAAGAATCTGCATGCAATGCGGGAGACCTGGGTTCGATCTCTGGGCTGGGAAGATCCCCTGGAGAAGGGAAAGGCTACCCACTCCAGTATTCTTGTCTGGAGAATTCCATGGACCGTATAGTCCATGGGGTGGCAAAGAGTTGGCCATGTCTGAGACATATATGATATTTCCTTTTAAACTCTGGGATGTAGAGACTTATTTATTTGTATATTGTCATGGCAATAGAATTATATTCTTAAAAAAGTGTCATCTGGGTCTCAAACATAGTTGAAAAATGTCTTATCATCTTGCTAGGTAAAATAATTTTTCTTGATGAATACTATAAGCTGTCACTTATATGTGGAATCTAAAAAAGCCAAACTCATATAGACAGTAGAATGGTGGTTACTGGGGAACTAGGGGAAATGGGGAGCTATTCTAAGTTCCAGTTAGAAGATGACTAAGTTTTGGAGATCTAATGCATTGCATTTTGATTATAGTTAACAATTTTGCATTATACATTGAAAGTTAAGAGCAGATTTTAAATATTCTCACCACAAAAAGAAGAAATTGTACTTATATGAAATGACAAAGGGGCAAACTAATGGTACAGTGCTAATCATTTTGCAGTATTTAAGTGTATCAAATCAACACCTTGTAGACCTTAAACTTGCACCATGTTATATATCTAAATAAAGCTGGAAAATTTGTTTAAGAAGATAGTTATTTCCTTAAAATGTTTAAATCTCTTGGACTTGAAATACAGTTGTGGTATCATCTTCATAATGGCAGAAAGCAGAGAGGAACTAAAGAGCCTCTTGATGAGGGGTAAGAGAAGAGTGAAAAATCTGGCTTAAAAAAACTAAGATCATGGCATCCAGTCCATTGCTTCATGGCAAATAGATGTGGAAAAAGTGGAAACAGTGGCAGATATTATTTTCTTGGGCCCCAAAAATCATTTTGAGGCTTCCCAGGTGGCACTGGTGGTCAGAACCTGCCTGCCAAGGCAGGAGACATAAAAGACATGGGTTTGATCCCTGGGTCGGGAAGATCCCCTGAAGGAAATGGCAAACCACTCCAGTATTCTTGCCTGGAGAAGCCCGTGGACAGAGGAGCCTGGTAGGCTATAGTCCATACGGTCACAAAGAGGCAGACACAACTGAGGTGACTGTTAAGTTGGATATGACTGAAACGACATACGCACATACACAGATCACTATGGATGGTGACTGCAGCCATGAAATTAAAAGACGCTTGCTCCTTGGAAGAAAAAGTATGACAAACCTAGACAGTGTATGAAAAAAACAGAGATGCTACTTTGCCAACAAAAGTCCATATAGTCACAGCTATGGTTTTTCCAGTAGTTATGTATGGATGTGAGCATTGGACCGTAAATAAGGCTGAGCACTGAAGAATTGATGCTTTCAAATTGTGGTTCTGGAGAAGACTCTTGAGAGTCCCTTAGACTGCAAGAAGGTGAAATCAGTCAATCCTAAAGGAGGTCAACCCTGAATATTCTTTGAAAGGACTGATGCTAACGCTGAAGCTCCAGTAATTTGGCTACCTGATGTGAAGAGCCAGCTCATTGGAAAAGACCTTGATGCTGGGAAAGGCTGAGGGCAGGAGGAGAAGCAGGTGACAGAGGATGAGATGGTTGGATGGCATCACTGACTTGATGGACATAAGTTTGAGCAAGCTCAGGGAGATGTTGAAGGACAGGGAAGCCTGGTGTCCTCCAGTCCATGGGTTTGCAAAGAGTTGGACCCAACCTCGCGATTGAACAGAAGTCAGGCAGAATGCTAGGCATTGATGATATATCAATGAGCAAGACCTGCATTTTTTTTCTTCCATGCAAATGTTTTACTCATTTAATATTGTGTACAATATCACAGTATATTATACATCATCTAGTATTAGACAGACTTCACTTTGAGACCTGGGTCTGTTACCTACAATTGTATGCACTTGGTCAAGTTTCTTAGCATTCTTCACTTTTAAAATGGGAGTCATGAAAAATATCTACTTGATGGGAGTTTTTAAAAGTATTAACCTATAAAAATATTTGGCATACCACTTGGCACTAATTTCTCCATTCTTACTGGAACTATCTGATTCAATGAATATAATCTTTTAAAGACTTTGCAGCATTTCTTTGGTATCTTTGACTCTGCTGTTTTCACTCTGAAGTCTAACTTCTACATAGCTAATTAATTAGCAACTCATTCCACTACCCCTTTCCCCAACCATTTCGCACTTACTACTTGCCCTCCCCTGACTATGCTGGACTCTTCCACCTACCTGCTTCATTCATATTTCATTACCGTCTGTCTTTTAGAGTTCTTGTTCCCTCCTTGTTGGCCTTCTGAACATCTACTTTTTCTACAAATTGCCTGTCAAACTTTATCTACTTGAGGAGAAAGTCAGATGTTCATTTTTTCCATATTTCCATAGCAAAAAGAAATGCAAAAAAGCAAAATGGCTGTCTTAGGAGGCCTTACAAATAGCTGTGAAAAGAAGGGAAGCAAAAAGCAAAGGAGAAAAGGAAAGATATACGCATTTGAATGCAGAGTGAAAAGACAGCCTTCAGAATGGGAGAAAATAATAGCAAATGAAGCAACAGACAAAGGATTAATCTCAAAAATATACAAGCAACTCCTGCAGCTCAATTCCAGAAAAATAAATGACCCAATCAAAAAATGGGCCAAAGATCTAAACAGACATTTCTCTAAAGAAGACATACAGATGGCTAACAAACACACGAAACGATGCTCAATATCACTCATTATCAGAGAAATGCAAATCAAAACCTCAATGAGGTACCATTACACGCCAGTCAGAATGGCTGCTATCCTAAAGTCTACAAGCAATAAATGCTGGAGAGGGTGTGGAGAAAAGGGAACCCTCTTACACTGTTGGTGGGAATGCAAACTAGTACAGCCACTATGGAGAACAGTGTGGAGATTCCTTAAAAACCTGGAAATAGAACTGCTATATGACCCAGCAATCCCACTCCTGGGCATACACACCAAGGAAACCAGATCTGGAAGAGACATGTGCACCTCAATGTTCATCGCAGCACTGTTTATAATAGCCAGGGCATGGAAGCAACCTAGATGCCCATCAGCAGATGAATGGATAAGGAAGCTGTGGTACATATACACCATGGAATATTACTCAGCCATTAAAAAGAATTCATTTGAATCAGTTCTAATGAGATGGATGAAGCTGGAGCCCATTATACAGAGTGAAGTAAGCCAGAAAGATAAAGACCAATACAGTATACTAACACACATATATGGAATTTAGAAAGATGGTAACTATAACCCTATATGCAAAACAGGAAAAGAGACACAGATGTATAGAACAGACTTTTGGACTCTATGGGAGAAGGCGAGGGTGGGATGATCTGAGAGAACAGCATCGAAATATGTATATTATCAAGTGTGAAACAGATCGCCATTCCAGGTTGGATGCATGAGACAAATGCTTGGGGCTGGTGCACTGGGATGACCCAGAGGGATGGGATGGGGAGGGAGGTGGGAGGGGGGTTCAGGATGGGGAACACATGTAAATCCATGGCTGATTCATGTCAATGTATGGCAAAAACCACTACAATATTGTAGAGTAATTAGCCTCCAACTAATAAAAAATAACTAGGAAAAGAAAAAATAAAAAGCAAATTATTAAAGCCAGTTAAAAACACTTTGCAATAAAAAATATATACAACAACAACAACAAAAAAAATGAATGCAGAGTTCCAAAGAATAGCAAGGAGAGATAAGAAAGCCTTCCTCAGCAATCAATGCAAAGAAATAGAAGAAAACAATAGAATGGGAAAGACTAGTGATCTCTTCAAGAAAATTGAGCAACCAAGGGAACATTTCATGCAAAGATGGGCTCAATAAAGGACAGAAATGGTATGGACCTAATGGAAGCAGTAGATATTAAGAAGAGGTGCAAGAATACACAGAAGAACTGTACAAAAGAGATCTTCATGACCCAGATAATCATGATGATGTGATCACTCACCTAGAGCCTGACATCCTGGAATGTGGAGTCAAGTGGGCCTTAGGAAGCATCACTACGAACAAAGCTAGTGGAGGTGATGGAATTCCAGTTGAGCTATTTCAAATCCTGAAAGATGATGCTGTGAAAGTGCTGTACTCAATATGCCAGCAAATTTGGAAAACTCAGCAGTGGCCATAGGACTGGGGTAAAGGCCAGTTTTCATTCGAATCCCAAGAAAGGCAGTGCCAAAGAATGCTCAAACTACCACACAATTGCACTCATCTCACATACTAGTATAGTAATGCTCAAAATTCTCCAAGCCAGGCTTCAACAATATGTGAACCATGAACTTCCCGATGTTCAAGCTGGTTTTAGAAAAGGCAGAGGAACCAGAAATCAAATTGCCAACATCCCCTGGATCATCAAAAAAGCAAGCTAATTCCAGAAAAACATCTATTTCTGCTTATTGTATATGCCAAAGCTGTTGACTATGTGGATCACAATAAACTGTGGAAAATTCTGAAAGAGATGGGAATACCAGACCACCTGACCTGTCTCTTGAGAAACCTGTATGCATGTCAAGAAGCGACAGTTAGAACTGGACATGGAACAACAGACTGGTTCCAAATAGGAAAAGGAGTACATCACGGCTGTATATTGTCACCCTGCTTATTTAACTTTTTATATGCAGAGTCCATCATGAGAAATGCTTGCCTGGATGAAGCCCAAGCCAGAATCAAGATTGCCAGGAGAAATATCAATAACCTCAGATATGCAGATGACACCAACGTTATGGCAGAAAGTGAAGAACTAAAGAGCCTCTTGATGAAAGTGGAAGAGGAGACTGAAAAAGTTGGCTTAAAGCTCAACATTCAGAAAACTAAGATCATGGCATCCAGTCCCATCACTTCTTGCCAAATAGATGGGGAAACAGTGGAAACAGTGGCTGACTATTTTTTGGGCTCCAAAATCATTTCAGATGGTGATAGCAGCCATGAAATTAAAAGATGTTTACTCCTTGGAAGGAAAGTTATGACCAAGCTAGACAGCATATTAAAAAGCAGAGACATTACTTTGTCAACAAAGGTCCATCTAGTCAAGGCTATGGTTTTTCCAGTGGTCACGTATGGATGTAAGAGTTGGACTATAAAGATAGCTGAGCACTGAAGAATTGCTGCTTTTGAACTGTGGTGTTGGAGAAGGCTCTTGGGAGTCCCTTGAACTGCAAGGAGATCCAGCCAGTCCATCGTAAAGGAGATCAGTACTGGGTGTTCACTGGAAGGACTCATGTTGAGGCTGAAATGCCAGTACTTTGGCCACCTGATTCGAAGAGTTGACTCATTTGAAAAGACCCTGATTCTGGGAAAGATTGAGGGCAGGAGGAGAAGGGGACGACAGAGGATGAGATGGTTTGATGGCATCACTGACTCGATAGACATGGGTTTGGGTGTACTCTGGGAGTTGGTGATGAACAGGGAGGCCTGGCGTGCTGCAGTTCATGGGGTCGCAGAGAGTCGTACATGACTGAGCCACTGAACTGAACTGAACTGATAGGTCCTGTGTGCCTCCGTTACAGTTCAATCATTTGTAACTTAATTATCTGTGGGGGCCCATGAGATAAAAGGCTATGTCTTATTGTCTTCGTATCCTTTGGTGTGGCACAACTGTAGCTTGATTCTAGATGAATGTTTAGTTTCTATGAATGAATGCTTAGTCTCCCTGTGTTTGGCATTATACTAGTGATAGTATGCAGTTATGTATGCCTCAAGAGGTACACAATGTGAAATTGGATGAGGAACAGAAAATTCATGCCATGAATGAACATACTATTTCATTTACAGTTAAAGGATGTCAGATTTAGCCTATTTATTGTTTCAAAGAAATGAATTAACAGTAATTTAACATTCTTGGAACTTCCCTGATGGTCCAGTGGTTAAAAATCTGCCTTGCAATGCAGGGGATGCGTGTTTGATCCCACATGCCATGGGGTAGGTAGCTAAACCCGCCACAACTGCTGAGCCCACGTGCTGCAATGAAGGATCCTGTGTGCTGCAACTATGACCTACATGGCCAAATAAATTTAAAAAAAATATTCTTTCAACTTAGCTGTTAGTGAAAACAGTTTCATTGAAGTTTTGCCTCGTTAAGGAATGTGTTTGTATATACCCAAATTTCAAACTGTTCTAGCTTCTTGTGATATGAGTAGATGAGCATTATCTCTATGTTTCAAGTGATTTACTGTAATTAGAGGGTTTGCATCAATCATGAGTGGAATCTTGCATGTGACACTGAGCTAAACTACTTGCTCTCTGCTTTCTAAATTTTGAGATGTTTAATGTGGACATCTTGGGCATTGGATCATAGCATATTTGCAAAAGCTGAAGTGATCATTCCTTAGTTTTAATTCTTCAAATTGTAAGAATTTTTTTCCTATCTAAGCTTGCACAGTTTAACAAGTGTGAAACCACAAATATTTATTAGTTGATTTAATATGGTGGTCTGTATAGAATTGCTATGTATAGTATTTGCATATAGTATTCAAAATAATTTAATTTTTCTTTACTTATACAAGTCACTTTAGCACAATGGTAGGCCTTAATATTATGATTTGAGTCTCAACCACTGTATCTTAAGTTTAGAAGAGCTTTTTAGAGCAACAAGAATTTTAAGTTCATAGACTGCTGTACTTACAAAGTAGTTTTTTAATTTGTTGCCTCTGGTGAATTATACTTACTTGTTATTTTCTGGATGATTTTGGGTGACTATGGCATTGGAAACAGGACATAAGCTTACTGTATTTTATCTGTGTTCTTAACAATTGTGAGAGTATTTTTAATGTTATGAAAGATGCAAGTTAGAAGAAATTCTCATTTTCTCACCTGTGCATGAAGACCCTATGTCCTTTTAAGATACAAGTCTTCAAAATATAGAAGAAATCCTTCGGGTATTTTCAGTGGTGCATGGAGTTTTGTTGTTCAGCAATGTAGTCAGATTATAAGAATTTTATTTACTCTGAATTTCATATTTAATAAGAATTAAATACTAAATTAAGAAAATCAAACCAGTCAATCCTAAAGGAAATCAACCCTAAATACTCATTGAAAGGACTGATGCTGAAACTGAAGCTCCAATACTTTGGCCACCTAGTGAGAAGAGTTGACTTGCTAGAAAACACCCTTATGTTGGGAAAGATTGAAGGCAAGAGAAGGGGACGACAGAGGATGAGATGGTTGGATGGCATTGCCAACTCAATGGACATGAGTTTGAGCAAGCTCCAGGAGATGGTGAAGGACAGGGAAGCCTGGCGTGCTGCAGTCCATGGGTCTGCAAAGAGTCAGACACGACTGAGTGACTGAACAACAGGAAGAAATTAATAATTTAAAAAAATAATAGCAACACTGAATATTGTCATTGAAGGAACATAAGTTTACTTTGTGTTAGAATTTTTTAGTTACAGTATAGTGGTGATGATGTAAGGATTTTATATAGGAAGAAGTTTTAGGGAAGGGCATTTCAGACAGCTAGTAACCAAACCAGGAGATAATGGTTTATAATCCAAGAGAGAAGAGAGATTTAGGAGGAAGAGAAGATGAACACTGTCAAACTAGGGGAAAAAAATCAACCAAAGTTGAGTAAGATAAGGACAAAATATGATATGCTGGATTAACTAATTACAAAATCAGTTTCAATGGAGCAGTTGGAGAAGGAGCCAAATTGCAGTGAATATCATCTATCTTGTTTTCTTTCTTTCACACTTGAGAACTAGACAGAAAATTGCTATTATTATCAATTCTGACTGGCATTATTGTTAGTGAATGCAGCATATGTTGAAGTTCAGTCTTGTAACATGACAGTATGAGATGAGTGATGTTTTTGTCCTAGTAGGTGACTTTCTCAGCTTCTGTCAAATCTATTAAACTAAAATATATGTGAAATACTACTGTTTTTAGCTTAAACTTTCTACTTCCCATTTTACATTGATTTTAAGAACTTCTTTGTCAAACCAACCTCTTAACTTGGCTCCCACAATATTTAGACTCTATAGTAAGCTCTCAAAAATATATAATGTATTTGGACTATGTTTTATAACGATATTACTGACTCTGTTTTATCCCCTCACTTCTGGATGGGGAGAACTTACAGGGAATAGCAAACTAAGCCATAGACAACATAGACTGGTTTGCATTCTAAAGGACACTAGCAAAGGGACCTGTCTTTTCCTGTCAGATTTTTGGGCCCTCCTTATAAGATGAGATAGATAAGAAACAAAGCATGAGTATGTGTAAACAACACATAACTGATTTCAGCCAAAGTCAAAGGAGAAGCAATAGGGTAACTCTACATAGAATGTTTATTTATGATACAAACTCAGCTCCCATCTGTGCAGTGTTCTTCCTCAGTGTGGATCTTACTATTGATAGATCACGTATGATCCTACTTGAAATTACTGTATAATGCATTGTGTGTATTTATTTATCATTGTAATTCCATTATTAAAGGTAGATTTCCTTTTGCCATGGCATCTGGGAATGAGTATGAACTGAGAAAACTTAGCAAAGACTTTTAGCTCTATCTGGTCAGATTCCTATTCCAGTTTTGTCTGCTTTCATTTTTGTGAATGAAAGAATGAATGAAGATCATTCCACAGTTTTAATTCCTTGTTTTTTCTCTTCCTTCCTGGGGTCTAGCTGATCTGTTTGATTTTCTTTGAGATTACTATTGTAACTTAAGCAATTCTGTTTGTGCAAGATAACCTGATGGTTGTCTCTGCTTGTGTACCATAGATTCCCTCTCTGGTTATATTTCCCATTTAACAAATGAATTGTGACAATTAATAATAATTATTGAATGGACATAACAGCCTCTTAAAAATTCTTCAATGGTGAGGGAAATTGCTAAGTAAAAGATAATATTCATGGCAATTACAGCGAATGGGGTATAATATTGAAAAGGAAAGTGAATAGCTAGATTAGCAGCTTTAAAAAGATCATGCTCCAGGAGTTGAGGGGACCCAGGGATGAATGGGTGGAGCACAACGGATTTCAGGGCAGCAAAACTACTCTGCATGATACTGAAATGGTGGGCACATATTATTACACATTTGTCAAAACTCAAGGATATATAACATCAAGAGTGAATCCTAATGTAAACTATGAACTTTGGATGATAATGTTATATAAATATAGGTTCATTGATTGTAACAAATGTACCACTGTAGTGTACAATATCAAGTTTCCAGGGGAGGAGGTTGTGTGTGGGAAGTGAACAGGGGGTACATGGACAATATGTTTACTTTCAGCTAAATTTTCCTATGTATCTAAAACTACTCTAAAAATAGTATATTTAAAATCAAACAACAACAAAATGTTTATGCTCTTTAACATCTTAGAAGCATCCAGAAGATGAACTGAAATTTACTTTCTCTAAATCAAAATGAATGACTTAACCTATTTGGGAAATTTGTGTACCCAAGGGGACTGCTTCTCTTGCTTTGGTCACTAGCTACCTCTTCTGATAAACATTTAAAAAGCTATAAATTCAATTACTTGTATTATATCTTATTAACATTTGCTTCCATTTACCTCTAGGTTTGAAGTTTGAGGAAATCCAAGAAAGATTTGGTGAGGAATTCTTTAATATATGCTTTGATGACAATGAGAGAGTCCTCCGAGCTGTAGGTGGCACATTGCAGGACTTTTTTAATGGCTTTGATGCTTTATTGGAACATATTAGAACTTCTTTTGGAAAACAGGCCACTCTAGAGTCACCATCATTCCTATGCAAAGAACTCCCCGAAGGTACTCTTATACTCCACTACTTCCACCCTCACCACATTGTGGGGTTTGCAATGCTTGGAATGATTAAGGCTGCAGGAAAGAAGATCTATCGGCTGGATGTGGAAGTGAACCAGGTTGCTGAGAAACTGTGCTCTGATGGTTCAAACCCAGGCAACTGTAATGGCCTTGCTTTCCTTATCAGACAATGTGAAAATGCTAATATCACGAAGAACCTTCCACAGGGAACATCCCAAGTTCCTGCGGACCTCAGAATTAGCATCAACACCTTCTGCAGAGCCTTCCCTTTTCACTTGATGTTTGACCCCCACATGTCAGTCCTTCAGCTGGGGGAAGGCCTAAGGAAGCAGCTCCGATGTGACACTCACAAAGTGCTCAAGTTTGAGGACTGCTTTGAGATCATTTCTCCGAAGGTTAATGCCACCTTCGAAAGGGTTCTGCTGCGCCTGTCCACCCCATTTGTGATTAGGACCAAGCCTGAGGCTTCTGGCACTGAGAATAAAGACAAGGTAAGTGGCCATGGACTTGATACGGGTGATAGGAACTGGCAGATTTCATAATTCTTTTAGTATATTACGTGCAGGTGGTACTTATAATTATTTAGGCAAGAGAACCTAGAGTGCCATTTAGAAAATTACTGGTTTCTGGATATATGTAGAGAGACTTGACCCTATTCCCAGCTGTTTTGCATACTGTCTGCTTCTTTCATTAATCTATTTCACCATATAAAAAGCTGACATTTATTATTACTAGCCATAGTAATTACAAAAATGATAGGATTTAGTAAAGACCTGATACTATAAATCCATGAATATTTCCACTGATTGAGTCAAGCTCTGAGAGGAATACTTAAGACTCACTTCAACATTGTGGGAATTGCTTGCCTTATCCTTAAATAAATACAAGTAAAAGCTAGCTACACTTTGAATATGTTATGCTCTAAATTTCACAACCTAGGAACTCTGGTTTACATCCAATTTTTCTTAATATGCAGAATAATATATTAAGTGACTATCAAAACTTTTAATTAAATTTTAGTGTTGAAAAAGAGGCATTTCTTTAGAACATTTTCACTCCTTGAGAGAATACACTGGAATTATTCTATTTTTTAAGTGTAGGGAATATTAAAGCTGCAGTTTTGTTTTCTAGAAGTACAATATTTGGCTAGGAGGGTTTGAAGTATTTTGGGCCTTAAAATTGAAGTTAATATTATTGAAAATGTGCTTGAAGTAAAATATATTATTGTCAATGTTGATTGCTTTATATATTTTATAGATTTTAGAACAGTCAATTCAATTTAAAGTTACCGCTTCAAGTCCCCCCCCCCCCCATATTTAATCTGGCTTGTATGTCTATATAATTTTTATATCACAGTAAGAAATAGACACAATGAGATGATGACTCAAATGTCAAGGCCCCCTGCAAGTTCCAATAATAAGAAACTGCTCATTAAGAAGATCCAATTATAATTTAAATATGTTAGTGGCTGTTTAAAAATAAAGCAGCAATAGACAGTATTTTTGTTTAAAATAGGGATAGCAGTCCTCTTATTCTGTTTACATTTCTACTTATCCACCTGGGTTTGCTAGAATGAGACATTCAGGAGGCTACAGTTAGCACAAACAAAATTATAGTCAATAAAGTTATGACATGGAATCTTAACCAGATGAGTAATATTTTTCAGTTATTTTAGTGCCAAAATTGTAGTTTTCTAAAACATGAAAAGAAGAAAATCAGAATTAAAAATTATGATCCCATTGATAAATTTGGCCTTGATTCATGATTTTTTCCATAATTGCTGGCCTTGTTAATAGTTGTCTGAAGTTTCCAGTTTTATATTGGACTTTTATAAGAAAGTGCTATTTTTCAACAGTGTAAGATATTTATTCTTTAGTCTACAGTGAAGGCTTTCATTGGAATGTAGCTGTTTTGGCTATGCACATACTATCAGTTAGCTACCACCCCTCTCCATCAAAAAGAAAAGCAACAAAAAACAAGAGCTAATCATACAGCTGAATGATGGTAAATCATTTTCAGAGTGAACTGTGTTGCTTTCGCTAAACCATGATCTTTGTCATTTTGTGTTGTCAGTTAGGGTTAACTATATAGCTAGAGGTAGAATACTCCTGTGAGCAATTTGGTGAGGTAGTCATCATCTTAGTTTCAGAGAATTTATATCTTTATTCTGCAGTAATAAGGTCTAAAGACATGTGTTGATTACCAGTAGCAAGAATGTCGCTGAGAGGGATCTAATAGATTTCCAAAGAGAAGGAAAGGGGAATCTGATTTTCAACCAGGAAAAGCTCAATCTGTTATTAGGACTAAGTTAAATAATTCTCTGACAACTTAGGCTGCCTATCTTAGAGAGTTATTTGAAAAGATTAAGTGATATAATCCATGTAAAATTCTTATAGCCTTGGCTTCAGGGTTAAGTGTCGATTAAATGCTCATTATTATTAATTCTACCACTGTTATAATTATTGTTCCTTTCCTCTTTTAACATTCTTCCTATCCATTCTCCTCTCTTCTTGCCTTATGGAAGTAAGTACTGGAGATCAGTAGGTTGAATAATTTTGGAGAAGTACCAAGTCTGCCTAACAGCATCATGAAATATGATTTGGGTTTATCGCCTTAATAATGACTAGAAGACTGTCACAAATTCTATAGGATTTTTGTTTGAATCTGCTTTTTTATTTACAGACTATCATTATTTTAAGTCCCTAGCTTTCTTTTTTTTAAATTTTTTTTTATTGAAGGATAATTGCTTCAAAGAATTTTGTTTTCTGTCAAACCTCAACATGAATCAGCTATGAGTATACATATATCCCTCCCTTTTGAACCTCCTTCCCATTTTACTCCCCATCGCACCCCTGTAGGTTGATACAGACCCCCTGTTTGAGTTTCCTGAGCCATACAGCAAATTCTTGTTGGCTATTTTACATATGGTAATGTGAGATTCCATGTTACTCTTTCCATACATCTCACCCTATCCTCCCCTCTCCCCATGTCCATAAGTCTGTTATCTATGTCTGTTTCACCATTGCTGCCCTGTAAATAAATTCTTCAGTACCATTTTTCTAGATTCTGTATATATGCATTAGAATACAACATTTATCTTTCTCTTTCTGACTCACTTCACTTTGTATAATAGGTTCTAGGTTCATCCACCCCATTAGAACTGACTCATATGAATTCCTTTTTATGGCTGAGTAATATTCCATTGTGTTTATGTACCACAGTGTCTTTATCCATTCATGTCAATGGCCATCTAGGATACTTCCATGTTCTAGGTATTGTAAACAGTGCTGCAGTGAACAATGGGATACACATGTCTTTTTCAATTTTGGTTTCCTCAGAGTATTTGCCTAGGAGTGGGATTGCTGTGTCATATGGTGGTTTTATTCCTAGCTTTTTAAGGAATCTCCATACCATCTTCTGGGCTTCCCTCATAGCTCAGCTGGTAAAGAATCTACCTGCAATGCAGGAGACCTGGGTTCGATTCCTGGGTCAGGAAGATCCATGTTCTCCCATGGAAATGGCAACCCACTCCAGTATTCTTGCCTGGAAAATTCCATGGACAAAGGAGCCTGGCAGGCTACAGTCCATGGGGTCACAAGAGTTGGACCCGACTTAGTGACTAAACCACCACCACCATACCATCTTCCGTAGTGGCTGTGTCAATTTACATTCCCGCCAACAGTGCAAGAGTGTTCTCTTTTCTCCACACCCTCTCCAGCATTTATTGTTTGTAGACTTTTTGAGATGGCTATTCTGACTGGTATGAAGTGATATCTCATTGTAGTTTTGATTTGCGTTTCTCTAGTAATGAGTGATGTTGAGCATCTTTTCATGAGTTTGTTAGCCATCTGTGTGTTTTCTTTGGTGAAATGTCTGTTTAGGTCTTCTGCTCCCTTTTTGACTAGGTTGTTTGTGTTTCTGGTATTGAGTTGTGTGAGTTGCTTGTGTATTTTGGACATTAATCCTTTGCCAGTTGTTTCAGTTGCTTCTATTTTCTCCCATTCTCAGGGTTGTCTTTTCTTTTTTTTTTTTCATTTATCCAACATGTGTTTATTTATTTATTTTTTTAATTTTTTTTATTAGTTGGAGGCTAATTACTTCACAACATTTCAGTGGGTTTTGTCATACATTGATATGAATCAGCCATAGATTTACACTTATTCCCCATCCCGATCCCCCCTCCCATCTCCCTCTCCACCCGATTCCTCTGGGTCTTCCCAGTGCACCAGGCTGGGTCCGCGGAAGGGAGGGTTGTCTTTTCATCTTGCTTATAGTTTCCTTTGCTGTGCAAAAGATTTTAAGTTTAATTGGGTCTCACTTGGTCTTTATTTATTTCCATTACTTTGGTCTTTATTTTCATTACTCAAGGAGGTGGGTCATAGAGGATCTTGCTTTGATTTATGTCATCAAGTGTTCTGCCTGTGTTTTCCTCTAAGAGTTTTATAGTTTCTGGTCTTACATTTAGGTCTTTAATTCATTTCATCTATGTGTTTGGTGTTAGGAAGTGTTCTAATTTCATTGTTTTGCATATAGTTGTTCAGTTTCCCCGGCACCATTAATTGAAGAGGTTGTCTTTGCCCTATTGTTTATTCTTGCCTCCTTTGTCAAAAATAAGGTACCCATAGGTGAATGGGTTTATTTCTGGACTTTCCATCTTGTTCCATTTGTCTATGTTTCTGTTTTTATGCCAGTACCATACTGTCTTAATGACTGTAGCTTTGTAGTATAGTCTGAAGTCAGGAAGCTTGATTCCTCCAGCTCCATTCTTCTTTCTCAAGACTGCTTTGGCTACTCTGGGTCTTTTGTGTTTCCATATGAATTGTGAAATTTTTTGTTCTAGTTCTGTGAAAAATGTCATTGGTAATTAGATGGGGGTCACATTGAATCTGTAGATTGCCTTTGGTAGTATAGACATTTTCACAATATTGATTCTTCTTACCCAGGAACATGGAATATCTCTTCATCTGTTTATGTCGTCTTTGATTTCTTTCATCAGTGTCTTATAATATTCTGTGCACAGTTCTTTTGTCTCCTTACATAAATTTATGCCTAGATATTTAATTCTTTTTGTTGCAATGGTGAATGGGATTGATTCCCTAATTTCTCTTTCGGATTTTTCATTGTTAGTATATAGAAATGCAAGTTATTTCTCTGTCTTGATTTTGTATCCTGAAACTTTGCTAAATTCACTGATTAGCTCTAGTAATTTTCTGGTTCTATCTTTAGGGCCTTCTATGTACAGTATCATGTCATCTGCAAACAGTGAGAGCTTTACTTCTTCTTTTCTGATCTGGATTTCTTTTATTTCCTTTTCTTCTCTGATTCCTGTAACTAGGACATCCAGAACTATGTTGAATAATAGTGGTAAAAGTGGACACCCTTGTCTTACTCCTGATCTTAGGGACAATGCTTTCAGCTTTTCACCATTGAGAATAACATTTGCTATAGGCTTATCATATATGGCCTTTACTAGGTTGAGGAAGGTTCCTTCTATGTCCATTTTTTGAAGTTTTAATCATAAATTGGTACTTAATAATGTCAAAGGCTTTTTCTGCATCTATTGAGATTATCATATAGTTTTTATCTTTCAATTTGTTAATATGGTGTATCACATTGATTGATTTACATATAATGAAGAATCCTTGCATTCCTGGAATAAATCCAACCTTATCATGGTATATGAGCTTTTTGATGTGTTGCTAAATTCTGTTTGCTAAAATTTTGTTGAGGATTTTTGCATCTATGTTCATCAGTGATGTTGGCATGTAGGTTTCTTTTTTTGTGTTGTCTCTGAATTGGTTTTGGTATCAGGGTGATTGTGTCATTGTAGAATGAGTTTGGAAGTGTTCCTTCCTCTGCAATTTTTTGAAAGAGTTTTAGAAGGATAGGCATTAGCTCTTCTCTAAATGTTTGATAGAATTTTCCATAATAGTCTCTTACAATCCTTTGTGTTTCTACATTTTCTGTTATAACCTCTCCTTTTTCATTTCTGAGTTTGTTGATTTGATTCTTCTCTCTTTTTTTCTTGATGAGTCTGGCTGAAGGTTTATCAATTTTTTTTATCTTCTCAAAAAATCAGTTTTTAGTCTTATTAATCTTTACTATTCTTTCATTTCTTTTTCATTTATTTCTGCTCTGATCTTTATGATTTCTTTCCTTATACTAATTTTGAGGGTTTTTTGTTCTTTTTCCAGTTGTTTTAGGTGTAAAATTAGGTTTTTATTCAATGTTTTTCTTGTTTCTTGAGGTAGGATTGTATTGCTATAAACTTCCCTCTTAGGACTGCTTTTGCTGCATCCCATAGGATTTGAGTTCTCATATTTTCATTGTCATTTGTTTTTAGAATTTTTTTTATTTCCCTTTTGATTCTTTAGTAACCTGTTGGTTATTTACGAACGTGTTGTTTAATCTCCATCTGTTTCTGTTTCTTGCAGTTTTTTTCTTGTAATTGATATCTAGTTTCATAGCATTGTGGTTGGAGAAGATGCTTGATATGATTAAAATTTTCTTAAATTTACAAAGGATTGGTTTGTGATGCAAGATGTTGTCTATCCTGGAGAATGTTCCATGTGAACTTGAGAAGAAGCTGTGTTCTTCTGCATTTGAATGGAATGTCCTGAAGATATCAGTAAGATCCATCTCATCTAATGTATCATTGAAGACATGTGTTTCCTTATTAATTTTCTGTTTTGATGATCTGTCCATTGGTGTGAGTGGGGTGTTAAAGTCTCCTATTATTAATCTGTTACTGTCAGTTTCTCCTTTTATGTCTGTTAGTGTTTGTTTTATGTATTGAGGTGCCCCTGTGTTGGGTGCATAGATATTTACAATTGTTATGTCTTCCTCTTGGATTGATCCCTTGATCATTATGTAGTGTCCTTCCTTATCTCTTGAAATTTTCTTTATTTTAAGGTCTGTTTTGTCTTATATGATGATTGCTACTCCAGCTTTCCTTTGCTTCCCATTTGCCTGGAATATATGTTTCTATCCTCTCATTTTCAGTCTATATGTGTCTTTAGGTCCAAAGTGAGTTTCTTATAGACAGCATATATATAGTCCTTATGATCTGTAAAATTTCTGTAGAGAAATTAGCTGAAAGCCTTATGAGGGTTTCATTTATATCTTTCATATAAATATATATATTTATTTTAATATATGTATTTCCTATGTATCTTTATTTTTATCTTGCTGTCTTTGGAATTCTCTCCTTAACTTTTCCCATTTCAATTATAATATATCTTGGTGCAGGTCTGTTTGGGTTCATCATGTTTGGAACTCCGTGATTCCTGTGCCTGGATATCTATTTCCTTCCATATGTTTGGGAAGTTTTCAGTCATAATTTCTCAAAATACATTTTCAATCCCCTTCCCTCTCTTTTTCCTTTCTGGACACCTGTAGTGCAAATTTTGGAATGCTTAACGTTGTTTTAAAAATCTCTTACTTTCTTCTTCTGAGATTTATTTTTCTCTCTGCTCTTCTGATTGGGTGATTGCCATCATTCCGTTTTCCATATCATCCAACCTTCTCATCCTCTGCCGTCCCCTTTTCCTCCTGCCTTCAATTGTTCCCAGCCTCAGGGACTTTTCTAATGAGTCAGTTCTTCACATCAGGTGGCCAAAGTATTGGAGCTTCAGTTTCAGCATCAGTCCTTCCAATGAATATTTAGGACTGATTTCCTTTAGGATGGACTGGTTGGATATCATTGCATTCCAAGGGCCTCTCAAGAGTCTTCAACACCACAGTTCAAAAGCATCAATTCTTCAGTGTGCAGCTTTCTTTATGTATCACTTAGTCTGCTTTTAATTCCTTGTAGTATGTTTTTTATTTCAGCTATTGTATTCATTCATGATTGGGCCTTTTTATATTTTCTAGTTCCTTGTTGAAATGATCAGTGTTTAGATCATTTCTTCTCCCTAATGCAGTTAACATTTTTATTACCAATGTTTTAGATTCTTTATCTAAAGAATTGTTTGTTTCATTATTTTTTTCCAATGGTTTACTCTGGCCCTTTCAATTAAGAGCAGTTCCTCAGCCTTGTAATTTTAGTTACCTTTCTGTACTTCTATGAATTTAGTTAAAACAGTTACCTATTGCAGTTTTGAAGGTATTTTCTTATATGGAAACATATCTCTGCAAAGTGTGCACCTTTGACTGGAGGACTGAACTTGACATGGACAACAATCACATCTTTCCTAGATGTGTGCTGGTGTCTATCACCTTGTTATTAATAACTGGTGGGGATCCAGATAGAATGGCTATAGACAGCACTGTGTGTGAGTGGGACTTCCTCTCTGCTCAGTGGCCATCACTGCCCTGCCAGAGGTAGAAGTTTTGTCTCAAGGTCCAGGAGCAGAAGCCTAGAGGGTTGGCCTTGTTGTGGCTCTGTTAGGTATGTATTTTCCCCTCTCTCTGACCAGAGACTTTTGCATCAGAGGAGTTGCATAGTGCCCAGAGGTCTGATGCACTGCATGTGTAGGTGTCTATAGCCTCTGGTGCAAGTCTCCTTTGTTACTCACAGAAAATCGTTACCCTCTGCTTCCACCATCCACACTCTCTTGTGAAGCTTCTTTCCTGGGCTGGTGGGGTCCTAGGTGGATTCTTGGTGTGTGTTGCATTTAGCTGTGGTCTAGTGCTCACCATCAGATATCTGGACTGCTTCTGAGGTACTGCTTGAGTAAGCACCAACTTCCTTCTTGAGACTGGGTTGCCTCCGTGTCCCATGGTCAAATCTTTTCTCTGGTCCTTCTCACCCTAGATTCAGTGCCATGCTGTGACATGGAATAAGCAAGTGTAGGGTGTTCACTTTGCTCATTTTGGGGCATGTTGAGAGTCAGTTGCAGGATCCCCAGCAGAGCAGACCTATCTCTGTCCTGCCTCAAGGACTAGCTAGCATGTGTGCACACTTCAGGAACAGAGTCCAGTCTTTTCCCTAACTTTCTGTTTGTTGCAGTGGACCTCCACCTAGACTCAGGGGTGTATCTTCTCCATATAGGTCCAGGACTGGGATGCCCAGCCTGTGACTTCACATGCTTACTCCCCAGGGTTTTCACCTGAGTGTCAGCTCATGTAATTGCCCTTTTTTATCCGAGTCCCCTCCCTGGACACAAACCCCAACTCAATTGCTTCCTTTCCTGCTCAATTGCATATTTATTTTCCTTACACTTTTGTTTGAACAGGAGTCCTTCTGCTAGTCTAGAGTTAGTTTTCAGTGAGAATTTGTCAACATACATATTTATTTTTGATGTGTTTTTCGTGGAGAGATGAATGCCACATCCACTTACTCTGTCGCCTTGATATTACTACTTCCAAATTGAAATTCTGTTGCAGATATTACTGAGTCTTATCCTGGTATTTTTTTCTTGATTCAATGCCAGTAATGTTAAAATTATTATATAGTAGATGTTATATTACTATATAGTTACTTATTCTGTATGTTATATTACTGTATAGTTACTTATTCTGTATATTTAAAGAACAAGGTAGGCGATTGCATGGTGAATAATATATTCCTTATAGTAATCCTCATGCTTAATATATGCATTTTGCTGTGTTTTTATTTTTGTTGGCAAGAAAGTCTACATGTTTGAACTTACAAAAGAAAGTGCTCTTACTTTCAGATATTATTTAGTTCTAGTGTAGGTTCTGATGAGTGGGAAATTAGCCCCTTTAGTTAAAAATTGTTCAGAATTTTTCTTTAATTGTTCCTTTTGTTTTTAACAGTATTATTTTATTTACCTGGTAGATTTCAGATTCAGTAAATTAAAATTTGAGCAGATGTTTTGAGTGTGTCATCTACTTCCTGATTTTTATGGTGCTCTCTAGTCACACTAACATTTTTTATAAGTATATGGTACAGTTATTATTAGTAAATGTATTTAATTGTGTAACTATGATAAAGACTCCATTTTAGAATACTTTATCATGCCAAAAATCCTGTGCCCATTTGCAGTCAATCCCTGCTCTAACTCCCAACTCCAGGCAACTACTGGTCTACTTTCATCTCTAGAGATGCCTTTTCTACACATTTCTTATAAATGTTATCATAAAATGTAGTCTTTTTTTTTTTGGTCTGGCATAAAGTTTTTGAAGTTTATTCATGTTGTACCATGTATGAGCAATTTTTTCCTTTTTAGGATTGAACAGTATTCCATTGTATGGATATACCACAGTTTGTTTAAGAGTTGATGAACACTGGATTGTTTTCACATTTTGGCTACTATTAATAATGTTGCAATGAACATTTGAATACAAGAGTTTTGTTGTATATATTTCTATTCTCTTAGTTCAATTCCTAGGAGAGGAATTGCTATGTGATATGGTAAGTATATGTTTTAGTTTTTAAAGAAATCACCACACTGTTTACCCAAGAGGCCATGGCATTTCACATTTCGCCAGTAATGTATGCAGATTTAAGTTTTCTTTATATTCTCACTGGATCTTGATATTATCACTCTTTTTGATCATAATCATCCTAGCGCGTTCTGAGTGATAGGGGATTTAATGTACATTTTCCTGATGACTAATGATGTTCAGTCATTCCCCTGATGACTAATGATGTTAAGCATCTTTTCTTGTGCTTATTAGCTAGTGGTATATTTTTTTCTGTTAAATGTATAATCAATATTTTTTCTATATCTAATTGTGTCCCTATTATTGAATTATAGTTTCTTAAAAATAATATACATTCTGAGTATTGTGTTGACTTCAAACAGTGCTGTCTTTGAAATATAAAAGCTTAAATTTTGATGGTAACATTATTTCCTTTTATGGATCATGCTTTTAGTATGCTACCTAATAAAACTTTTGTATAACTCAGGATCAAAGATATTTTCTCCATCTAAATGTTTTACAATCTTAGCTCTTACATTTAGATTTTAGATCCATTTTGAGGTATATTTTGTGTATGTCATCAGTGCCCAAATTTTTGTTGTTTGTTTTTTTTTGCACATAGACATCAAATTGTTTCACCAGTTTTTGAGAAAATTATCATTTCATCAATGAATTGCCCCTGTAACTTTGTCAAAATTAATTGACTAAAATATTTCTAGGTTTCCTATTTTCTATTTTAAAATATCTGACTTCATGCTCACAGCAAGGTGTGTTGATTACTGTATCAAAATAAGTTTTGTAAATGGATATTCTAAGTCTTCCAAATTTATTCCTTTTTGAAATTATTTTGACTATTCTAGATCCCTTGTGTTTCCACATAATTTTATGATCTGCCTTTAGATTCATAAAATACTTTTGGAATTTTGATAGGGATTGTACTGAATTTATAGATCAATTTGGAAAGTGTAGTCATCCTAACAATGTTGCCTTCCATTCCATGAGAATATTTCTCAACTCCTTTAGAGCTTTCACTTTGTCAAGAAATGTTTTATGGTTTTCATTGTACAGTTCTTGCACGTTTTTGTTTATTTTTATTCTTCATCTTATCATGAATGGGATGTTTTGAAATTTTATTTTTCTTATAATAATGGAATATATATTATACTTGTATATTGATCTTAAGTCTTATGACCTTCCTAAATTCAGAATAGTTTGATATTGAATTGGACGGGTCAATTCATTAGGACTTTTTACATAGAGGGTCATATAATCCAAGAATTCAAATAGTTTCTTTATTCATTTTCAGTCTATTTTTGAATCTTTTTCTTCCCTCCAGTCTTTACTTCTTCTTGTGATGTCTATGGACTCAAAAAATTAGTTGAGAAGTATTTGTTTTTAAAACCCTTTTTATAAAATACATTGGGTTAATACCATTTCTTCTTTTCAAATTTGATGTACAGTTAACATTGTATGGTTTGTTTTCTTCTGCCCCTTTCCTTTGGACCTCTATTTTTTTTTTTATTCTTTTGGACCTTTATTTTTTATTCTAAAGTGTGTCACTTCTTATTGACTCCATAGTTGACTTTCACTTTTTTATACAATCTGATAATCTCTGCCTTTTGATTGGATTGTAGCATATTCACATTTAATGTAATTGTTGATTTGGTTGGATTTTATCTAACATATTGCAATTTGTTTTCTTTATGTCTCATATCTTCTTGTTCCTATATTCCTTCTTTAATACCTTTTTGGATTAAACATTTTTAGAATGCCATTTTAGTTTCTTACTGTTTTTTTTAATTTTATTAGTGGTTGTTTTACAGATTACAGTATATAATATCTCACGTGTTCATGCATGCTAAATCACTTCAGTTGTGTCCAACTCTATGCAATCCTGTGGAATATAGCCTGCCAGGCCCCTCTGTCCATGGGATTCTCCAGGCAGGAATACTGGAGTGGGTTGCCATGCATTCCTCCAGGGCATCTTCTCAACACAGGAATCGAACCCTGGTCTCTTATGTCTCCTGCATTGGCTGGTGGGTTCTTTACCACTGATGCCACCTGGAAAGCCCATATAATATCACGTAGGTATCTATGCATGTGTGCTCAGTTGTGTCTGACTCTTTGCGACCCCATGGACTGTAGTCCACTGGGCTCTTCTGTTCATGGGATTCTCCAGGCAAGAATACTGGAATGGGTTGCCATTTCTTCCTGTAGGGGATCTTCCTGACTCAGGGATCAAACCCACATCTCCTGTGTCTCCTGTATTGGCAAGTGAATTCTTTATTCACTGAGCCATTGGGGAAGCCCATATAATATTGCAGTACCCTTCAAATTTGTGCTGACCTAGCACTCGTGGACTATAACAGTTTTAATCTTACATTCTTCCCTACTGCCCCTCCCTCCACTTTGTCCTCTTTGTAGTAGTATTCTGCATGTTATAAATCCAATTATTTATAATAATTGATGTGATTATTATATATAATATAATAATTATGTATATAATGATCATAATTATATATTATGTATATCAGTTCAGTCGCTCAGTCATGTCCAACTCTTTGCAACCACATGAACTGCAGCACGCCAGGCCTCCCTGTCCATCACCAACTGCCGGAGTCTACCCAAACCCATGTACATTGAGTTGGTGATGCCATCCAACCACCTCATCCTCTGTCGTCCCCTTCTCCTCCTGCCCTCAATCTTTCCCAGCATCAGGGTCTTTTCAAATGAGTCAGCTCTTCACATGAGGTGGCCAAAGTATTGGAGTTTCAGCTTCAACATCAGTCCTTCCAATGAACACCCAGGACTGATCTCCTTTAGGATGGACTGGTTGGATCCCTTGCAGTGTATATACCTTAATTTATATTCAATTGGAGGATAAGCTTTACAGTGTTGTGCTGGTTTCTGCCATACATCAGCTTTACTCCACAATAGGTATACGCATCTCCCCACTTTGAACCTCCCTCCTACCTCCCACATAATCCACCACCTCTAGGTTGTCACAGAGCACCAGGTCTGAGATCCATGGATCATACAGGGATCTCAGTTTCCCATTGGCTATCTTTTTATATATGGCAATGTACATATTTCAATGCTGTTCTCTCAGTTTGTCCCACCCTCTCCCTCCCCCACTGTGTCTCCATTTCAGCTCTGCAAATAGTTCATCAGTACCATCTTTCTAGATTCCATATAGATGCATTAATATATGATATCTGTTTTTCTCTTTCAGTCTTACTTCACTCTGTGTGATAGACTCTAGGTTCATCCACCTCATTAGAAATGACTCAGATGTGTTCCTTTTATGGAGTAACATTCCATTGTACATATGTATCACAGCATCTAAATCCACTTATCTGTCAGTGGACATCTAGGTTGCATCCATGTCCGAGCTATTGTAAGTGGTGCTGCAATTATCCTTTGTGTACATGTGTCTTTTTCAATCATGATTTCCTTGGGGTATATGCCCAGTAGTGGAGTTGTTGAATCATATGGTAGTTTTAGTTCTTGTTTTCTAAGGAAAACTGTACTTCTTAGTGGTTGTATCAATTTACATTCCTACCAACAATGCAAAAGGGTTCCATTTTTCTCCACATCCTCTCCAGCATTTATTGTTTTGTACATTTTTTTGATGGTGGGCATTCTGACTGGTATAAGGTCATACTTCAGTTAATTTTTATTTTCATTTCCCTAATAATTAGTGATATTGAGCATCTTTTCATGTGCTTTTGCCCATCTCTATGTCTTTTTTGGAGAATTATCTCTTTGGGTCTTTTGCCCTTTTTTCATTGGGCTGTTTGTTTTCCTAATTGAGCCATATGACCTGCATATATATTCTGCAGATCAATCCTTTGTCAGTTTTATTTGCAATTATTTACTCCCATCCTGAGGGTTATCTTTTAATCTTTTTATTGTTTCCTTTGTTGTGAAAAAGCTTTAAGTTTAATTTGGTCCGATATGTTTATTTTTATTTCCATTACCCTAGCAGATGGGTCATAGAGGATCATGTAGTCAAAGAGTATACTGCCTATGTTTTCCTTTAAGATCTTTATAGTTTCTGGGCTTTCACTTAAGTCTTTAATCCATTTTGAATTTATTTTCATGTATGGTGTTAGGAAGTGTTCTAGTTTCATTCTTTTACATGTAGTTGTCCTATTTTTCCAGCAATATTAATGAAGAGGCTGTCTTTCCACCATTTCATATTTTTGACTGCTTTGCCAAGATAAGGTGCCCATAGGTGCATGAGTTTATTTCTGGCCTTTGTTATCTTGTTCCATTAATCTATATTTCTGTTCTTGTGCCAGTACCATACTGTTTGATGAAAATAGCTTTGTAGTAAATTCTGAAGTCCAGAAGGTTGATCCTCCCAGCTCCATTTTTCTTTCTCAAGATTGTTTTGGCTATTAGGGGTTTTGTGTCTTGTTTCCATACAAATTGTGAATTTTTTTGTTCAAATTCTCTGAACAGTACCACTAGCAATTTGATTCAGATTTTGTTGAGTCTATGGATTGCTTTGGGTAGTGTAGTCATTTTCACAATATTGATTCTTCCAATTCAAGAACATCGTTTATATCTCCATCTGTTTGTATTGTCTTTGATTTCTTTCATAAATGTCTTGTAGTTTTCTTAATACAGGGCTTCTGTCTCTTTAGATAGGTTTAGTCTTATGTATTTTATTCTTTTTGTTGCAGTGCAGAATAGAATTGTTTCCTTCTCTTTTTCAGTTTTCATTGTTAGTGTATAAGAATGTAAGTGATTTTTTTTTGTATTGCTTTTATATCATGCGACATTACTATATTAATTGATTTACTATAGTAATTTTCTGGTGGATTCTTTAGGTTTTCTATGTATAGTATCATGTCGTCTATAAACAGGGAGAGTTTTACTTCTTTTTCAATCTGGGTTCTTTTATTTCTTGTTCTTCTCTGATTGCCATGACTAGGGCTTCCAAAATTATGTTGAATAATAATGGCGAGAGTGGACACCCTCGTCTTGTTCCTGATCTTAGAGGAAATGCTTTCAGTTTTTCACCATTGAGAATATGTTTGCTATAGGTTTGTTGGATATGGCCTTTATTATGTTGAGGTATATTCCTTCTGTGCCTACCTTCTGGAGAGTTTGTATCATAAATGAGTGTTGAATTTTGCCCAAAGATTTGTCTGCATCTATTGAGATGATCATATTGTTTTTAATCTTTCAGTTTGTTAATATGGTGTATCACAGTGATTGATTTACATATATTGAAGAATCATTGCATCCCTGGGATAAATCCCAGCTGATTATGGTATATGATGCATTTTATGTGTTGTTGGATTATAGGATTTTGTTGAGGGTTTTTGTATCCATGTTCATCAGTGGTAATGGCCTATAATTTTCTTTTGGTGGTATCTTTGCCTTGTTTTGGTATCACAGTGATGGTGGCCTTTTAGAATGAGTTTGGGAGTTTTCTTTCTTCTGCAAGCTTTCTCGAAAAGTTTGAGCTGGATAGGTGTTAGTTCTCTAAACTTTTGGTAGAATTCACCTGTGAAGGTATCTGGCCCTGAGCTCTTGTTTGATGGAAGATTTTTTTTTTATCATAGTTTTGGTACATGTGAATGGTTGTTAATGTTTGCTGTTTCTTCCTGGTTCAGTTTTGGAATGTTGTACTTTTCTAAGAACTTATCAATTTCTTCCGAGTTGTCCATTTTTTTGGCCTGTAGGAGCTCATAGTCTCTTATGATCCTTTGTATTTCTCCATTGCTTTTGTAATTTCTTCTTTTCATCTCTAATTTTACTAATTTGAATCTTCTTTTTTTTTTTTTTTCTTGTTGAGTCTGGCTAACGGTTTGTTTATTTTGTTTGTCTTCTAAAAGAACCAGCTTTTAGTTTTATTGATCTTTGCTGTTGTTTCCTTCATTTCATTTTTATTTATTGCTGCTCTGAGCTTTACAATTTCTTTCCTTCTACTAACTTTGGTATTTCTGTTTTTCTTTTTCTAGTTGCTTTAGGTGTAAAGTCAAGGTGTTTATTTGGCGTTTTTCTCATTTCCTGAGGTAGTTTTGTATTGCTGTAAGTGTCCCTCTTGTTGCATCTCATAGTTTTTGGGTCATCATATTTTTGTTTTCATTTGTTTCTAGGTAATTTTTGTTTATTTCCTTTTTTATAAGTTCCATGCTCTTTGGTTTCTTAGAAATATATTGTTAGGCTCCATGTGTTGTGGGATTGTTTTACATTTCTTTTTTCCTGTCATTGATATCTAGTCTCAGAGTGTTGTGGTTAGAGAAGATGCTTGATATGATTTCAGGTTTTTATGAATTTACTAAGGCTTGATTTGTGACCCAAGATGTGATCTATCCTAGAAAATATTTCATGTGCATTTGAGGAAAAAGTGTATTCCTCTGTTTTGGGATGGAATGTCCTGAAGATATCAACTAAGGCCATGTAGTCTAATGTGTGATTTACAGTTTCTGTTTCCTTATTAATTTTCTGTCCAGATGATCTATTAATTGATGTATATGGGATGTTGAAGTCCCCTACTATTGTTGTATTACTCTTGATTTCCCCTTTTATGGTTGTTACCATTTGCTTTATGTGTTGAGGTACTCCTATGTTGGGTACATAAATATTGATAATTGTTATATCTTCTTCTTGGATTAACCCCCTGATTATTAAATGATACCCTCCTTATTTCTTGTAATAGTTTCTGTTTTAAAATCTACTTTGTCTGAACATTGCTGTTCCCACTATCTTTTGATTTCTGTTTGCATGGAGTATTTTTTTATCCATCCCCTGACTTTCAGTCTCTATGCAGCCATAGATCTGAAGTAGGTCTCTTGTAGACAGCATGTGCATAGGTCTTGTTTCTGTATCCATTCAGTCAATCTGTGTCTTTTGGTTGAAGCATTTAAGACATTTGCATTTAAGGTAGTTATCTATATGTATGTTCCTATCACTGTTTTCTTAATTGTTTAGGGTTTTGTTTTTGTTTTTGTGGAGGAGGACTTTTTATTCTCTTGTGTTTCCTGCTAGAGGAGTTCCCTTTAACATTTCTTTTAAGACTGATTTGGTGGAGCCTAGCATTTTCTTGTCTGTAAAGCTACTGATTTCACCTTCAAATCTGAATGAGTTCCTTACTGGGTGAAGTAATCTTGGTTGTAGATTTTTCTCTTTAAGTATATCCTAATACTCCCTTCTGGTCTGCAGTGTTTCTGCTGAAAAATCAGCTGTTAGTCTTTTGGGGATTCCTTTTTATGTTATTTTTTGCTTTTCTCTTGCTGTCTTTAATATTTTTCTTTTTGTTTAATTTTTGTTAGTTTGATTAATGTGTATCTTGGTATATTTCTCTTTGGATTTATCCTGTATGAAACTCTCTGTGCTTCCTGCACTTGGGCAGTTATTTACTTTCCCATGTTAAGCAAGGTTTCCACTATAATCTCCTCAAATGTTTTCTCATACACTTTCTTTTTCTCTTCTTCTTTTAGGACCCCTGTAAGTTGAATGTTGATGTACTCAGTATTGTCCAAGAGGTCTCTAAATCTGTCCTCACTTCATTTCATTCCTTTTTCTTTCTTCTCATACTCAACAATTATTTCTATCATTCTATCTTTGAGTTCACTTATCCATTCTTCTGCCTCAGATATTCTGCTTTTAATTATTTCTAGAGTATTTTTAATTTAAGTGATTGTGTTGTTCATCACTGTTTTTTCTTTATTTCTTCTAGATCTTTGTTAAATGTGTTAAATGCTTCTTGCCTTTTCTCCAATCAATTTTAAATGTTTTGAAACTTCTTTAATATTATTACTCTAAATTCTTTTTCAGATAGGTTGCCTATTTTCTCTTCATTTCTTTGATCCTATAGTTTTTTAATCTTACTCTTTCATCTGTAACATGTTTTTTTCTTTTTCTGACAAGTGGGTCTGTGCTCCTGCCTTACTAGTTTTTGGCCTGAGTTTTCCTGCAGTGGAGTTTTTGGGCAGTTGGCTACAATCAGGTAGTGCTGAGATGTGGACCTCACTTTGATTAATATTCTCTGGGAATATTACTCAGTTACTCTATCTGTTTGGACTTAGCACTCCTGCCTTGGGGTCTCAGGACTGATCTCTGACCCATGAATCAGGATCCCAAAAGCTGTGGGGCATGTGGACAACAAATGAGACAGCAAAAAAAAGAAAACAGAAAAAAAAAAAAAGTAGAATAATAACAAAGGATAAAAAATAACAACCCCCAAAGGATAATGCTGTATTCCAATAGCAAAGATAGAGAAAAAAAGAGAAAAAATATATAAATAAAAAAAGAAAAATTAGAGAAAGCAGAATAATAAAGAAGATTGACAAATAATAAACTAAGTTCAGAAAACAAGCAGAAGTAGTGGAAAAAATAAGAATATATATGAAACCACCACTGGAGTGTAGTACAGAACTCCACTGGCAAAATAAAACAAAAAGGCAGAAGAAACGTTGGCTGTGAAGGCCAGGGCATAGGTGAGCAAGGGCTTAGGAGGCGGCAGTGTTTAGGTGGAGGTGGGATTTAGGCAGGAGTGGTTTCCTCATCAGGACCCAGGCCTTCAGAAAAGGTCTTGGGTGGGGTAACAGGTGTCCCAGGCTCTACCCTGCAGAAGGGGCCTGGGTCATGCCTCCACCTTTGGGTTGTACAGGATAAGGCCAGGAACCCCAGGAGGTTCCCCAGGTCAGAGTGGGTGAGGCAAATCTAGATGGATTCTTGTCTCCTCCACCACCAGAAGTAACCTCCCCCAACTGACCGTGGTCTGTCTCCCCTCCCTCCTGGTAGAGAGTGCTCTGGAGGGCAGAGGTAGCCCCAGAGCTCTGGGGCCCCAGAAGGCTCCCTGGGGCCAAATGAAATAGGAACCACAAGGCTTCCCCAATGGGTCCTCTGATCCCCTCAGGGATCACACCCCATCCCAGCCAAGCAGGCACACTGCTCCCAGTGCCCAAAGCACTCTCAGTGCTAAACCATCTCTGGCACCTAAAGCACTCCCCCTCGCCCAGCAGCCCCTCATTGCTTGCCCCCCAGCCTCATCCTCTCCCCATTCTCCTGGCCCAATAGTTGGTTGCCCTGGGGGCTGCTCCTGTCAGCTTGTCCGCTGGAGGGCCCCCAGTGCTTGGAGAGTATCCTAAGAGTGGGGAGACACAGACTCCCTGTCTTTCCTCACTGCCATCTTGGCCCCGCCCCCATATTACACAGGAAAAGATAGAAAAACAGTGAACTGCATATTCACATTGCTGGGGGGGAATATTATCAGCCCCCGTGTGGTCCATCCACTTCAAGCACTCCTCACACACAGCCACAGCATTTGTTTGCAGTGTCCCTCTCTGTTCACAGCATAGCTGAGAAAGTCAGCCAGAAAAAGCGGCTACTTTCAGCCCCTCGTGTCAGGGTGGAGATCAGACGCTGAAGGGAGACCTGCAAGCAGACGAGGCCAACCTAAGCGAAGAAAAGAAGGGGCAAGTGCCCAAGAAGTGGCAGGTGCAAGAGATTAAACTCCTGTAGTTACACTGAGACTGCATTTGAGGGGCAACTGTAGGTTTTTAAGGATAATTACAAGCCAGAACAAGGGAATATCTGACTTTGAAATGACTTCACACTGTCCATAACAGCTCCAGAGACATTCCCGGGTATGTTGGAGGACTTTCTAAGTAGGCAACTCGACAGGAGTAGGAAAATGTAGGAATCACAGGAATATTCATCTCATACAACTGTATATATTCTCATGCCTCCTATTAAAAAAGAAAAATAATTTTTTCTTATTTTGTTTGATTTTTAAAAATTATATTACTTTTAAATTTTCTTTAATTTTTATTCTTAATTTTTCTCTTATTTTCCTTTCTTCTCCTCCTCTTTTTGTTTCTTCTCTTATACTGTCCTAATATGAGTCTTTATTACTCTTTTAATTTTATTTTTTATATCCTATTTTTACCTTTCTAAAACAAAAAACCTTAATTTTTAAATTCATAATTTTTATCTTCTGTGTTCTATTTTTTAATATTGTAATTTTGAGAGTCTAACTTTAATTCTAAGCTTTTAATTTTGGTTTTTTATCTTTTGCTATTAATTTTAAATCTTTAAAAATCTAATTTTTAGTATCCATTTTCAATTAGATATTTTATTGCTGGCTTGATTGCTCTCTTCCCTTTTGACTCTCCCATTTCACCTCCTGACCACCTCCTTTTCCTTCCTCCCTCTTCTTTTCTCTATATAACTCTGTGAATCTCTTTGGCTGTTCTTGGCTGAAGAGAGTTATTTCACCAATAACCTAACCTAGGTGTTTTATATTCTGTGCTGTATGGACAGAGAAGTCTTGATGCTACTGTAAGAGATTGGTACTGAAACCCAGAAGCAGGAGGCTCAACTCCAATAGTTGCAACATCATAGAACTCCTGACCCCAGGGAATGTTAATAGACAAGATCCCACACAAAAGCCTCCATACCTACATGAGACCAAACTCCACCCAAGACCCATCAAACTCCCCACTTTAATCCTATAGCCAAAGAGGAACACAACCCTGAACATTAGAGACAGGCTGTCCAAAGCCATCAAAACCCATAGAAACCCCAAAACTCACTACCATATATTGTACTGCCCTCTAGAGGAGAGACCCAGCTCCATCCACCTGAATACAGGCACAAGTCCCCTCAATGAGGAAACCCTCACAAGCCACTGGTCCAACCCCACCTACAGGGAGCAAACTCCTCAATTAAGAAACTACAAGCCTCTAGCCTGCAGAAAGGAGACCCCAAAGGCAGCAAACTAAACAAAATGAAAAAGGAGAGAAATAGCCAGCTGGAGGAGCAGCATGATAAAAACCCACCAAACCAAATGAAAGAGGAGGAGGTAGGGAGTCTACCTGAAAAATAATTGAGAATTATGATAGGGTAGATAATCCAAAATCTTGAAAACAAACTGGAGATACAGTTAAGTAGACTAGAGATATGGATTGAGAAGATCTAAGAAATGCTTAACAAGGACTTAGAAGAAATAAAGAATAGTCAATCAGTAATGAACAATGCAATAACTAAAATTAAAAACACTCTGGAGGGAACCAACAGTGACTGAGGGAGAAGAAAGGAAAAGTGAGCTGGAAAATAGAACAGTGGAAATAAATGAAGCAGAGTGGAAAAAGAAAAAAAAGAAAGAAATGAGAGCAGCCTCAGAGACCTTTGGAACAATGTTGAACACCCCAATATTTGAATCATAGGCATCCCCAGAAGAAAACAATAGGAAAGAATGTAAGAAAATATTTGAGGGGATAATAGTTGAAAATTTCCCTAAAATGGGGGAAGGAAAGAGCCACCCAGGTTCAAGAAACCCAGAGAGTCCCATACAGGATAAACACAAGGAGAAATATGCCAAGACACCCTTTAATCAAACTAACAAAACTTAAACACAAAGAAGAAACATTAAAAGCAGCAAGGGAAAAGCAGCAAGTAACATATAAGGGGATCCCCACAAGGGTAATAGCTATCTTTCCACAGAAGCTCTTCAGGCCAGAAGGGAATGGCAGGATATACTTAAAGTGTTGAAAGGAAAAAACCTACAAACAAGATTACTGTAGCCATCAAGAATCTCATTCACACTTGAAGAAGAAATCAAAAGCTTTACAGATAAGCAAAAGTTGATCGGGATGGGGAATACGTGTAAATCTATGGCTGATTCATATCAATGTATGACAAAACCCACTGAAATGCTGTGAAGTAATTAGCCTCCAACTAATAAAAAAAAAAAAGAGAATTCAGCAACACCAAACCATTCTTGAACAAATGTTAAAGGATCTTCTCTAGACAAGAAACAGAGAAAAGGTTTATAAAAATGAACCCAAACAACAAAGTAAATGGTAACCAGATCATATATATCAATAATTAAACATAAATAGGCTAAATGCTCCAAGCAAAAGACAAAGACTGGATGAATGGATAGAAAAACAAGACCCTTATATACGCTGTTTACAAGAGACCCACCTCAAACCTAGGGGAAAAAGAAAAAAGAATAAAAAGAAATGATAACAACATCAGAGGCCTCTGAGAGAGTGTTGAACACCCCAACATTCAAATCATAGGCATCCTCAGAAGAAGAAGATGAAAGAACATAAGAAAATATTTGAGGAGATAATAGTTGAAAATTTCCCTAAAATGGGGGAGAAAAGAGACATATACAGACTGAAAGTGAGGAGCTGGAAAAAGATATGTCGTCCAGATGGAGACCAAAAGAAAGTGGGAGTAGCAGTGCTTATGGGGCTTCCCAGGTGGCGCTAGTGGTAAAGAACCTGCCTGCCAGAGCAGGAGAACTAAGAGATGATGGTTCAATCCCTGGGTTGGGAAGATTCCCTGGAGGAGGAAATGCCAACCCATTCCAGTATTCTTGCCTGGAAAACCCCATGGACAGAGAAGCCTGGCAGGCTATAGTCCATGGGGTCACAAAGAGTTGGACACGACTAAAGTGACTTATCACAGCACTGCAATACTTACATCAGATAAAATAAAGACCATCATAAGAGACATAGGACACTACATAATGATCAAAGGATCAATCCAAGAAGAAGACATAAGAATTATAAATATATATATATGCACCTGACATAGGAGCAACTGAATACATAAGGCAAATGCTAACTCCTATTGAAGGAAATTTGACAGTACCACTATAATAGTGGGGGAATTTAATACCCGACTCACTCCAATGAGTGAGTCATCTCCAATGGACAGATCATCCAAACAGAAAATCAACAAGGAAACAAAAGCTTTAAATAATACATTGGACCACTTGGACCTAATTGATATCTACAGGGCATTTCACCCCCAAATAATGCATTTCACCTTTTATTCAAGTGCACATGGAACATTCTCCTGGATAGATCACATCTTGGGCCATAAATCAAGCCTTGGTAAATTTTTTAAAAATTGAGATCTTTTCAAGCATCTTTTCTAATCACAGTGCTGCAATATTAAATGTTAGGTACAAAGAAAAAAAACTATAAAAAGCAAACATAGGGAGGCTAAAAAAACACACTTCTGAATAACCAATAGACCACTGAGGAAGTAAAAGAGAAAATCAAAATAATCATAGAAACAAGTGATAATGAAAAAAAAAAAAAAAAGAAATGCAAAGCCTATGGGATTCAGTAAAAGCAGTATTAAAAGGAGGAAAGTTCATTGCAATACATGCCTGCCTCAGGAAACAAGAGAAACATCAAATAAGCAACCTAACCATACACCTAAAGCATCTGGAAAAAGAAGAATTAAAAAAAAAACCCCAAAGTTAGTAGAACAAAAAAAAAAACCATAAAAATCAGAGCAGAAATAAGTGAAAAAGGAAATGAAGGAGACTGTAGCAAAGATCAATAAAACTAAAAACTTGTTCTTTGAGAGGATAAAATAGACAAATCGTTAGGCAGACTCATCAAGAATAAAAGGGACACTTCTGGGCATACACACTGAGGAAACCAGATCTGAAAGAGACACGTGCACCCCAATGTTCATCGCAGCACTGTTTATAATAGCCAGGACATGGAAGCAACCTAGATGCCCATCAGCAGATGAATGGATAAGGAAGCTGTGGTACATATACACCATGGAATATTACTCAGCCATTAAAAAGAATTCATTTGAACCAGTTCTAATGAGATGGATGAAACTGGAGCCCCTTATACAGAGTGAAGTAAGCCAGAAAGATAAAGAACATTACAGCATACTAACACATATATATGGAATTTAGAAAGATGGTAACAACAACCCTATATGCAAAACAGAAAAAGAGACACAGAAATACAGAACAGACTTTTGAACTCTGTGGGAGAAGGTGAGGGTGGGATGTTTCGAAAGAACAGCATGTATATTATCTATGGTGAAACAGGTCACCAGCCCAGGTGGGATGCATGAGACAAGTGCTCGGGCCTGGTGCACTGGGAAGACCCAGAGGAATCGGGTGGAGAGGGAGGTGGGAGGGGGGATCGGGATGGGGAATACGTGTAAATCTATGGCTGATACATATCAATGTATGACAAAACCCACTGAAAAAATAAATAAATAAATAAAGGAAAAAAAAAAAGAATAAAAGGGAGAATGCTCAGTAAAGATAGGAATGAAAATGGAAAAACTGCAAAAGACAATACAGAAGTATTTCTTGGGGAAGGTCTTGATCACTGCCTCCTGTACAATGAATGAACTACATGCCAATTAAATGGAGAACCTGAAAGAAATGGACAAATTCATAAGAAAGTTAACTTTCCAAACTGAATCAGGAAGAAATAGAAAATTTGAACAGATCAGTCGCACACATTGATCCTGATGAAGGCTTTCTTATCTTTCCCTGTTACTCTTTGGAACTCTGCATTCAAATGGGTATATCTTTCCTTTCTCCTTTGCCTTTTGCTTCTCTTCTTTTCTCAATTATTTGTGAGACCTCCTCAGACAACGATTTTGCCCTTTTGCATTTTTATTTCTTGGGGATGGTCTTGATCACTGCCTCCTGTACAGTGTCACGAACCTCCATCCATGGTTCTTCAGGCACTCTCTCTATCAGATCTAATCCATTGAATCTATTTGTCACTTCCACTGTATAATTGTAAGGGATTTTATTTCAGTCATAATTGAATGGTCTAGTGGTTTTCCCGACTTTCTTCAATTTAAGACTGAATTTTGCAATAAGGAGTTAATGATCTCAGTCACAATCAGGTCCCAGTCTTGTTTTTGCTGGCTGTATAGAGTTTCTCTATCTTTGGCTACAAAGAATATAATCAATCTGATTTCTGTGTTAACCGTCTGGTGATGTCCATGTGTAGAATCTTCTCTTGTACTGCTGGAAGAGTGTGTTTGCTATGACCAGTGCGTTCTCTTGGCAGAACTCTGTTAGCCTTTACCCTGCTTCGTTCTGTACTCCAAGGCCTAATTTGCCTGTTACTCCAAGTGTTTCTTGACATCGTACTTTTGCATTCCAGTCCCTTATAATGAAAACGACATCTTTTTTGGATGTTAGTTCTAGAAGGTCTTGTAGGTTTTCATAGAACTGTTCAACTTCAGCTTCTTCAGGATTACTGGTTGGGGCATAGACTTGGATTACTGTGATAATGAATGGTTTGCCTTCAAAACAGAGCATTCTGTTGTTTTTGAGATTGCTTCCAAGTACTGCATTTCAGATTCTTTTCTTGGCTATGATGGCTACTGCATTTCTTTTAAGGGATCCTTTCCCACAGTAGTAGATATAATGATCATCTGAGTTAAATTCACCCATTCCAGTCCATTTTAGTTTGCTGATTGCTAAAATGTTGATGTTCACTCTTGCTATCTCCTGTTGAACCATGTCCAATTTACCTTGATTCATGGACCTAATATTCCAGGTTCCTATGCAATATTTCTCTACAGCATTGGACTTTACTTCCATCACCAGTCATATCCACAAGTGGGTGGTGTTTTTGCTTTGGCTTTGTCTCTTTGTTCTTTCTGGAGTTATTTCTCCACTGATCTCCAGTAGCATATTGGGCACCTACCGTCCTGGGGAGTTCATCTTTCAATGTCCTATCTTTTTGCCTTTTCATACTGTTCATGGGGTTCCAAGGCATGAATATGGAAGTTGTTTGACATTCCCTTCTCCAGTGGACCACATTTTGTCAGAAATAGAGGAAAACAATAAAATAGAGGAAACAAAAGAAATAGTGAAAAAAAAAATAGAATGGGAAAAACAAGAGATCTCTTCAAGAAAATGAAAGATACCAAGGGAACATTTCATGCAAAGATGGGCACAATAAAGGACAGAAATGGTATGGAATTAACAGAAGCAGAAGATATTAAAAAGAGGTGGCAAGAATAATACACTGAAGTACTATACAAAAAAGATTCATGTCAATGTATGACAAAAACCACTACAATATTGTAAAGTGATTAGCCTCCAACTAATAAAAATAAATGGAAAAAAAAAAAAAGATCTTCAAACCAGGTAACCATGATGATGTGATCACTCACCTAGAACCAGACATCCTGGAATGCGAAGTCAAGTGGACCTTAGGAAACATCTCTGCAAACAAAGGTAGTGGAGGTGATGGAATTCCAGTTGAGCTATTTCAAATCCTGAAAGATGATGCTGGGAAAGTGCTGCACTCAATATCCCAGCAAATTTGGAAAACTCAGCTCTGGTTACCAGACTGGAAAAGGTCTGTTTTCATTCCAATCCCAAGGAAAGGCAATGTGAAAGAATGCTCAAACTACCACATAGTTATACTCATCTCACATTCTAGCAAGGTAATGCTCTTCTCCAGGTTAGGCTTCAACAGTAGGTGAACTGAGAACTTCCAGATGTTGAAACTGGATTCAGAAAAGGCAGAGGAACCAGAGATCAGTTTGCCAACATCCATTGTATCATTGAAAAAGCAAGAGAGTTCCAGAAAAACATCTACTTCTGCTTTATTTACTATGCCAAAGCCTTTTGCTATGTCGATCACAACAAATCGTGGAAAATTCTGAAAGAGATGGGAATACCAGACCACCTGACCTACCTCCTGAGAAATCTGTGTGCAGGCCAATAAGCAACAATTAGAACCAGACATGGAACAACAGACTGGTTCCAAATCAGGAAAGGAGTACGTCAAGGCTGTATATTGTCACCCTGCTTATTTAACTTATGTGCCCAGTACATCATGAGGAATGCTGTACTGGATGAAGCACAAGCTGGAATCATGATTTCAGAGAGAAATGTCAAGAACCTGAGTTATGCAGAAGACACCAAACTTATGGCAGTAAGTGAAGAAAAACTAACGAGCCTCTTGAAGAAAGTGAAAGAGGAGAGTGAAAAAGTTTGCTTCAAGCTCAGCATTCAGAAAACTATGATCATGGCATCTGGTCCCACCAGTTCATGCCAAATAGATGGGGAAACAATGGAAACAATGAGAGACTTTCATTTTTGGGGTCTCCAAAATCACTGCAGATGGTGACTACAGCCGTGAAATTAAAAGACACTTGCTCCTTGGAAGAAAAATTATGACCCTCCTAGACAGCATGTTAAAAAGCAGAGACATTACTTTGCTAACACAGGTCTGTCTAGGCAAGACTATGGTTTTTCCAGTAGTCATGTATGGATGTGAGAGGACTATAAAGAAAGTTGAGCACCAAAGAATTGATGCTTTTGAACTCTGGTGTTGGGGAAGACTCTTGAGAATCCATTGCACAGCAAGGAGATCCAACCAGTTCATCCTGAAGGAGAAGTGTCCGCACATCTATGGACACCTTATCTTTGACAAAGGAGGCGAAAATATACAATGGACAAAAGACAGTCTCTTCAACAAGTGGTGCTGGGAAAACTGGTCAACCATGTGTAAAAGAAGCTAGAATACTTTCTAACACCATACACAATAATAAACTGTAAATGGCTTAAATACCTAAATGTAAGACCAGAAACTATAAAAGTCTTAGAGGAAAACATAGGTAGAACAAGCAAAATCCTCTATAAGCCACTTCTGAGAGTAATGGAAATTAAAAAAGTAATAAACAAATTGGACAAAATTAAAAGATTTTGCATAAAAAAGGAAACTTTAAGCAAGGTGAAAAAGCCCACAGAACAACTGACAAAAGAATTAATCTCCAAATATACAAGTAGCACATGTAGCTCACTACCAGAAAAATGAGGAGCCCAATCAAAAAGTGGGCAAAAAATCCTAAACAGACATTTCTCCAAAGAATACCTACAGATGGATAATAAACACGTGAAAAGATGCTCAACATCACACATTATCAGAGAAATGCAAATCAAAACCACAATGAGGTTTCATCTCACACTGTTCAGAATGACCATCATCAAAAAGTCTACAAACAATAAATGTTGGAGAGGGTGTGGAGAAAAGGGAACCTTCTTACCCTGTTGGTGGGATGCCGACTGGTACAGTCACTAAGGAGAACAGTGAGGAAATTCCTTTAAAAACTTGGAACAGAACTGCCATATGAAGCAGCAGTCCCACTGCTGGGCATATCCTACAAGGAAACCAGAATTGAGAGAGACACTAGTACCACAATGTTCTTTGCAGCACCATTTAAAATAACTTGGACATGGAAACAATGTAGATTTCCTTTGGCAGATGCATGGATAAAGAAGTTGTGGTGCACACAATGGAATATTATTCAACTATAAAAAGGAGTGCATTAGAGTCAGTCATAATGAGGTGGATGAACATAGAGGCTATTATACAGACTTTTGCAAAGAGAATGCACTGGTTATAGCAAACATACTCGTTCAACAACACAAGAGACGACTCTACATATGGACAATACCAAATGGTCAATACCAAAATCAGGTCGATTATATTCTTTGCAGTTGAGTATAGAAAAGCTCTATACAGTCAGCAAAAACAAGACCTGGAGCTGACTGTAGCCTCGATTATGAACTCCTTATTGCAAAATCAGACTTAATTTGAAGAAAGAAGGGGAAACCATTAAGTCATTCAGGTATAACCTAAATCAAATACCTTATGATTATACAATGAAAGTGACAAATAGATTCAAGGGATTAACTCTGGTAGAGAGTGCCTGAAGAACTATGGATGGAGGTTCATAACATTGTACTGGAGGCAGTGATCAAAACCATCCCCAAGAAAAAGAAATGTAAAAGCCAAAATGGTTGTATGAGGAGCTATCTTACAGATAGCTGAGAAAAGAAGAGATGTGAAAGGCAAAGGAGAGAAAGATACACCCATCTGAATGCAGAGTTCCAAAGAATAGCAAGGAGAGATAAGAAAGCATTCCTAAGTGATCAGCGCAAAGAAACAGGAAAACAATATAATGGGAAAGACTAGAGATCTCTTTAAGAAAATTAGAGAAACCAATGGAACATTTCATGCAAACGTGGGCACAATAAAGGACAGAAATGATATGGACCTAACAGAAGCAGAAGATATTAAGAAGAGGTGGCAGGAATACACAGAAGAAGTATACACAACAGATCTTACTGACACAGATAACCATGATGGTGTGTTCACTCACCTAGAGCTAGATACCCTGGAGTGCGAAGACAAGTGGGCCTTAGGAAGCATCACTATGACCAAAGCTAGTGGAGGTGATGGAATTTCAGCTGAGCTATATTCAAATCCTAAAAGATGCTGTTAAAGTGTTGTACTCTATATGCCAGCAAATTTGCAAAACTTAGCAGTGGCCACAGAACAAGAACAGGTCGGTTTTCATTTCAGTACCAAAGAAAGGCAATGCCAAAGAGTGTTCAAACAACCACACGATTGCACTCATTTCACATGCTAGAAAGTAATGCTCAAAATTCTCCAAGCTAGGCTTCAATAGTACATGAACCGAGGACTTCCAGATGTTCAAACTGGATGTAGAAAATGCAGAGGAATCAGAGATCCAGTGCCGACATCTACTGGATCATAGAACAAGCAAGAGAATTCTAGAAAAACATGTACTTCTGCTTCATTACTGTGCTAAAACCTTTTACTATGTGGATCACAACAAACTGGAAAATTCTGAGAGATGGTAATGCCAGCCCACCTGACCTGCCTCCTGAGAAACCTGTATGCAGGTCAAGAAGCAACACTTAGAACCTGACATGGAATGATGGACTGGTTCCAGATTGGGAAAGGGGTACGTTAAGACTGTATATCATCTCCCTGCTTATTTGACTTATATGTAGATTACATCACGCAAAATGCCGGTCTGGTGAAGCATACACGAGAATCAAGATTGCAAGGAGAGATATCAATAACCTCTAAGATACGAAGATGACATCACCTTTATCACAGAAAGTGATGAGTATTTAAAGAGCCTCTTGATGAAAGTGAAAGGGGAGAGTGAAAAAGCTGGCTTAAAACAACATTCAGGAAACAAAGATCTTGTCATCCAGTCCCATCACTTCATGGGAAATAGATGGGGACACAAGGGAAACAGTGACAGACTATTTTCCTGAGCTCCAAATTCACTGCAGATGGTGACTGCAGCCATGAAATTCTTCCAGCTTGCTCCTTGGAAGAAAAGCTATGACAAACCTAGACAGCATATAGCAGAGACATTACTTTGCCAACAAAGATCCATATAGTCAAAGCTATGCTTTTCCAGTAGTCATATATGGATGTGAGAGTTGGACCATAAAGAAGAATGAGCGCTGAAGAATTGATTCTTTTGAACTGGGGTGTTATTGAAGACTCTTGAGAGTCCCTTGGACTGCAAAGAGATCACTCCAGTCAATCATGGAGGAAATTAATCATGAATATCCATTGGAAGGACTGATGATGAAGCTGAAAGTCCAATACTTTGGCCACCTGATGTGAAGAGTTGACTCATTGGAAGAGACCCTGATGCTGGGAAAGATTGAAGGCAGGAGGAGAAGGGTATGACAGAGGCTGAGATAGTTGGATGGCATCATCAACTCAATGGACATGAGTTTGAGTGAGCTCTGAAAGATGGTGAAGGACAGGGATGCCTGACATGCTGTAATCCATGGGGTGGCAAAGAATCGGACACAACTGAGTGACTGAGCTACAACAACAACAACAACAACAACAACAACATAAATGGTGAAGTAAGTCAGTGAGAACGACAAATACTGTATATTAACATATACATGGAATTTAGAATGATGGTACTGATGATCCTACATGCAGGGCAGCAAATAAGGCACAAATGTAAAGAACAGACTTTTGAACTCAGTGAGAGAAGAAAAGGGTGGAATGATTTAAGAGAATAGCATTGAAACATAAATATTACCATATGTAAAACAATGACCAATGTGAGATTGACGCATGAAGCATGGCATTCAAAGCTGCTGCCGTGGGACATCATTGAGAGATATGTTCAGGATGGAGGTGGGGGGGGGTTCATGGTGTGGAGGACACATGTATACCTATGGCCAGTTCATCTTTATGTATAGGAATAACCATCACAATATTGTAATTATCCTGTAATTAAAATAAATTAATTTAAATGATAAAAATTAATACATTCTCTGGAGAAAATATTCCTAATTTCAAATGCTATCTCTGTCATTAATAAATGAATGGCTTCAAGCAGCTTGACTTTTAAAAATTTGCTCTTCATGCCAACTTCACTTTCTTCTTACAACTATCACATACTTTTGACTTTCTCAAGTGCATTTATTATTTGTTTCATTTTTTACTACCAAACTTATTTAATTATTTTTGGTTGTTATCCTTATTTTTCATTCTTACTAGTTATTAACCCCTACTGCCTTTGTTACGTTTAGTTGTCATTCATTCTTAATGTTATTTAATGTTTTAAAAGAATGTACATATATCTCTATCTATCTATATATATATAGATATTATATACAGATAGATTTTTTTCATGCAAGGTACTTAAGGCAGTGCATGGAATATTAAAAAATATTAAGCCCTGGCATGAAAATATTCATAAGAAGTGGAAACTCCTTTCACATATTTGAATTGCTACAAAACAGAAGAGGAATATTACTTATTCTATTTTGTTTCAGAAAAACCAGGATCAGGGAGTAGATTTATAAGGAAGTAAATTTGGTTTAGAATTTATTTTTAAATAATTTATTTTAATTGGAGGATAATTACATTATGTGAAATGCTGGGCTGGATGAAGTAGAAGTTGGAATGAAGATTGCAGAGAGAAATATTAATAATATCAGATATGTAGATGACACCACCCTTATGATAGAAAGTGAAGAGTAACTAAAGAGCCTCTTGAGGAAGGTGAAAGAGGAGAGTGAAAAAAGCTGGCTTTAAACTCAGTGTTCAAAAAATTCAGATCATGGTATCCAGTCTCATCACTTCATGGCAAATAGATGGGGAAACAATGGAAACAGTGACAGGTTTTATTTTCTTGGGCTTAAATTCACTGCAGATGATGACTGAAGTCACAAAATTAAAAGATGCTTACTCCTTGGAAGAAAAGCTATAACAAACCTAGACAGTGTATTAAAAAGCAGAGACATTACTTTGCAAGAAAGGTCCATCTAGTCAAAAGTGTGGTTTTTCCAGTCATAATGAATGGATGTGAGAGCTGGACCATAAAGAAGACTGAGCACCAAAGAGTTGATGCTTTTGAACTGTGGTGTTGGAGAAGATTCTTGAGAGTCCATTGGACTGCAAGGAAATCAAACCAGTCAGTTTTAAAGGACATCAGTCCTGAATATTCATCGGAAAGACTGATGCTGAAGCTGACACTCCAGTACTTTGACCAGCTGATGCAAAGAGCTGACTCATTAGAGAAGATCCTGATGCTTGGAAAGATTGAAGGCAGGAGGAGAAGGTTGGATGGCATCACTGACTCAATGGACATAAGTTTGAGCAAGCTCCAGGAGATGCTGAAGGACAAGGAAGCCTGCCATGTTGCAGTCCATGTGTTGCAAATAGTCGGATAGGACTAAGCAACTGAACAACAAAAACAATAACAACAGTATTACGATGGTTTATACCGTACATCAACATGAACCAGCCACGAGTATACATATGTCCCCCCATCCTGATCCCCCTTCCAACTCCCTCCCCATTCTATCCCTCTAGGTTGTTTCAGAGCACTGGCTTTGGGTGCCTGCTTCATGCATCGAACTTGTACTGGTCATCTATTTTACATATGGTAATATACATTTTTCAATGCTATTTTCTCCAATCATCCCACCCTCACCTTCTCCCACAGAGTTCAAAAGTCTGTTCTTTACATCTATGTCTCTTTTGCTGCCCTGCATGTAGGATTGTGGTAGCCATCTTTCTCAATTTCATATATATGCATTAATATGCATTAATTCACTTTATGACTTACTTCACTCCATAAAGTAGGCTCCAGTTTCATCTGCCTCATTAGAACTGACCCAAATGTGTTCCTTTTTAAAGCTGAGTAATATTCCATTGTGTATAGGTACCACAACTTCCTTATCCATTCATCTGCCGATGGACATCTAGGTTGCTTACATGCCATAGCTATTGTAAATAGTGCTGCAATGAAAACTGGGGTACAGGTGTGTCTTCCAGTGCTGGTTTCTTGGGGTGCATACCCAGCAGTGGGATTTCTTGGTCATATGGCAGTTCTATTCCCAGTTTTTTAAAGGAATCTCCACACTGTTCTCCATAGTGGCTGTACCAGTTTGCATTCCCACCAAACAGTGTAAGAGGATTCCTTTTTCTCCACACCCTCTCCAGCGTTTATTGTTTCTAGAATTTTTTGTGATGGCCATTCTGACCAGCATGAGATGGTGCCTCATTATAGTTTTGATTGCAATTTTCTAATAATGAATGATGCTGACCATCTTTTCATGTCTTTATTAGCCATCCAAATGTCTTCTTTGGAGAAATGTCTATTTAGTTCTTTAGCCCACTTTGATTGGGTTGTTTGTTTTTCTGATATTGAGCTGCATGAGCTGCTTGTATGTTTTGGAGATTAATTCTTTGTCATTGCTTCATTTGCTCTTTTCTCCCATTGTGAAGGCTGTCTTTTCACCTTGTTTATAGTTTCCTTCATTGTGCAAAAGATTTTAAGTTTAATTAGGTCCCATTTGTTTAATTATTTATTTATTTTCCCCCAATAGTCTGGGAGGTGGGTCATAGAGGAGCTTGCTGTGATTTATGTGGAAGAGTGTTCTACCTACCTTTTCCTCTTAAGAGTTTTATAGTTTCTGGTGTTACATCTAGATGTTTAAGCCATTTTCAGTTTATCTTTGTGTATGGTGTTAGAAAGTATTCTAGTTTCATTCTTTTACACATGGATGACCAGTTTTTCCAGCACCACTTTGTTGAAGAGACTGTTTTTTCTCCATTGTATATTGTGCCTCCTTTGTCAAAGATAAGGTGTTTATAGGTGTGTGAATTTATTTCTGGACTTTCTACTTTGTTCATTGATCTATATTTCTGTCTATGTGTCAGTACCATACTGTCTTGATGACTAGTATAGTCTGAAGTCAGGAAGGGTGGTTCCTCTACTTCCACTCTTCTTTCGCAAGACTACTTTGGCCATTCGAGGTTTATTGTGTTTCCATACAAATGGTGAAATTATTTGTTTTAGTTCTGTGAAACATACTGTTGGTAGTTTGATGGGAATTGCACTGTATCTATAGATTGCTTTGGGTAGTATACTCATTTTCACTGTGTTTGTTTTTCCAATTCACAAACATGGTATATTTCTCCATCTATTCATGTCATTCTTGATTTCTTTAATCAGTGTTTTATAGTTTTCTATATACAGGCCTTTTTTTTTCTTTAGGTAAATTTATTCCTAAGTATTTTATTCTTTTCATTGCAATGGTGAATGGGATTGTTTCCTCAGTCTCTCTTTCTGATTTTTCATTGTTAGTAGATAGAAGTGCAAGGGATTTCTGCGTATTAATTTTATATCTTGTAACTTTACCATATTCATTGATTAACTCTAGTAATTTTCTAGTGGCATCCACTATTACTGTATTACTGTTAATTTCCCCTTTCATACTTGTTAGCATTTACCTTATATGTAGTTTAGAATTAAGAGGAAATTTATGAAAATTAGTGATATTAAGAACAGAGTGAACTGCTTTGTGAGATAGTGAGCTATACAATACTTGGAAGTTCAAAATGATATTGAATATTTTATTGAAGATTCTTAAAGGAAACCTAGAAATCTTAAAATGTAAATAACATGATCACCTTGTTTTTATAATGCTATTTTCAGGTAGTAAGAATAGTACTCATTTTATAGACTTTCTGTGCTACAGTGTCAAAAATATTTCTATATAATTTTATTTTCATAGTAGATAAAGTTTAATATGAAAAAAACTAAAAAAGAATTTATGTGATAGATTGTAAAAGCTGAAGTTCTATTCAGCAACCCCTGTTCTTTCATATACTTAATATGGTGCCATTCAAAATTCTACTCAATAGAGTATCTTTGAAATGCCACTTATATTTGGGTTCTGTGTTTTAAAATGTTCCATTTCTCAAAATGAAAAGAAAATTTGGTGTTTATGACCAGTTGTGAATACTTAAATATTGTAAAGGCTGTTTTAGAAATATCTTCACCTTATAGGAGTGCTTTTTAATTAAGAAAGCTATTTATTTATGCTTTTAGCATCTATGAAATTGGACCTTTAGGGAATTTCTGAGATAGTAAACAAGTCTTTTTAGAGATGAATCTTTGATGAGTTTAATTCAGGCTTATTGGAAAATATGAAGTCAGTTTTGACATTTTTAGTAGTTAAAGACTAATTTCCTATTAGATAGACCTGTTTCTATCATACTTGAAAATATGATCCAGAACCCTTGAGAATGTTTAAGATAATTTCCTTATTTTGTAAGAGAATGAGTAGAGTTTGCACGTTTTCTTCAGAGAAGAATCAGGGTATTTATGTTTGAATCACGTGACAGTCTCTGTTTGTTTTCATTTTCCCCTCAAGACAGTGTGTGTGTGTGTGTTTCATGAAGATTCAGTGGAGTCAAAATAAAAAATCTGGTCTTATTGCAGGAAATAAGCAGAGGAAGAAAGTTGATCCCCAGACTGTTTTCTTTTGAAGGAGAGGTCAAGAACTACATTTCTTGTGAAGACAGACTTATCTGTGATGTTAGCATTAAGAATGCTTATGATATTGTGTACAGCTCCATAAAGGGCTTGCCTGGTGGCTCAGATGGTAAAGAATCCTCCTGCAGTGTGAGAGACCTGGGATTGATCCCTGGGTTGGTAAGATCCTCTGGAGAAGGGCATGGCAACCCACTTCAGTATTCTCGCCTGGAGAATCCCCATGGACAGAGGAGCCTGGTGGTCTACAGTCTATGAGGTTGCAAAGAGTCAGACATGACTGAGTGACTAAGCTCAGCACAGCTCCATAAAAGGATTGAGATTTCAAGTCCATATGTCTCAAAATTATGAATGAATGAATATGAATGAATATTTTGATATTGTGAATATTATGGATATTATGAATTATGAATATTATGAATTCAATATTATGAACTTGAATGAATAATTGTCTGTTGATCATCCAATGTCAGCTTCAGAAATCTTTCCCTTTTAGGAAATGTGTGAGAAAATCTCTCTATCTCCATGAAAAAAAAAAATATATATATATAAAAAATTTTCAATTATGTTGTTAGAAATGTAATAAGTGTAGCTGTAATGTTAGAATTTTGGTAAACGAGGCCTATAAAGAAATTCTTACAGCATTTTACTTTAAAAAGTTTCTGTGCTACTATGATGCATTGCCAAAATAGCTTTTGATTTCTTCTAATCATAAGATCTTTAAGAGCAAATTGTGACAATTATTTTCAATGGTTTTGCTATGATTGGACTCTGTTTTGTGTCTTTAGAGACCAATTCCATATCATGAATTTATTATTCTGTGAAATAATATACATGCTATTTTTTTTTAATTTATTTATTTTTTTGTCATACATTGATATGAATCAGCCATAGATTTACACGTATTCCCCATCCCGATCCCCCCTCCCACCTCCCTCTCCACCCGATTCCTCTGGGTCTTCCCAGTGCACCAGGCCCGAGCACTTGTCTCATGCATCCCACCTGGGTTGGTGATCTGTTTCACCATAAATAGTATACATGCTGTTCTTTTGAAATATCCCACCCTCACATTCTCCCACAGAGTTCAAAAGTCTGTTCTGTACTTCTGTGTCTCTTTTTCCGTTTTGCATATAGGGTTATCGTTACCATCTTTCTAAATTCCATATATATGTGTTAGTATGCTGTAATGTTCTTTATCTTTCTGGCTTACTTCACTCTGTATAATGGGCTCCAGTTTCATCCATCTCATTAGGACTGATTCAAATGAATTCTTTTTAACGGCTCAGTAATATTCCATGGTGTATATGTACCACAGCTTCCTTATCCATTCATCTGCTGATGGGCATCTAGGTTGCTTCCATGTCCTGGCTATTATAAACAGTGCTGCGATGAACATTGGGGTGCACGTGTCTCTTTCAGATCTGGTTTCCTCAGTGTGTATGCCCAGAAGTGGGATTGCTGGGTCATATGGCAGTTCTATTTCCAGTTTTTTAAGAAATCTCCACACTGTTTTCCATAGCGGCTGTACTAGTTTGCATTCCCACCAACAGTGTAAGAGGGTTCCCTTTTCTCCACACCCTCTCCAGCATTTATTGCTTGTAGACTTTTGGATAGCAGACATCCTGACTGGCGAGTAATGGTACCTCATTGTGGTTTTGATTTGCATTTCTCTAATAATGAGTGATGTTGAGCATCTTTTCATGTGTTTGTTAGCCATCTGTATGTCTTCTTTGGAGAAATGTCTGTTTAGTTCTTTGGCCCTATACATGCTATTTTATACATATTTACATTCTTGTTGTTCAGTCGCTGAGTCGCGTCCGACTCTTTGCGACCCCATGGACTGCAGTACTCCAGGCTTCCCTGTCCTTCACTATCTCCCGGAGCTTGTTCTATTGAGTTGATGATGCCATCCAATCATTTTATCTTCTGTCACCCCCTTATCCTACTGTCCTCGATCTTTCCCAGCATCAGGGTCTTTTCTAGTAAGTCAGCTCTTCACATCAGATGGCCAAAGTATTGGAGCCTTAGCTACAGCATCAGTCTTCTAAATGAATATTCAGGGTTGACTTTCTTTAGGATTGACTGGTTTGATCTCCTTGCAGTCCAAGGGATTCCCAAGAGTCTTCTCCAGCACCACAGTTTGAAAGCATCAATTCTTTGGTGCTCAGCCTTTATGAGCCAACTTTCATATCCATAAATGACTACTGGAGAAAAAAACATAGCTATTAATATATGAACCTTTGTTGGCAAAGTAATGTCTCTGCTTTTTAATATGCTGTCTAGGTTTGTCATAGAGTTTCCTCCAAGGAGCAAGTGTCTTTTAATTTCATGGCTGCTGTCACCATTTGCAGTGATTTTGGAGCCTAAGCAAACAAAGTCTGTCACTGTTTCCATTGTTTTTCTGCATCTATTTGCCATGAAATGATGGAACTGGATGCCACGATCTTAATTTTTGAATGTTGAGTTTTAAGCCAGCTTATTTACTCTACTCTTTCACTTTCATGAAGAGCCTCTTTAGTTCCTCTTTGCTTTATGCCATCAGGGTGGTGTCATCCACATATCTGAGGTTATTGGTATTTCTCCCAGCAATCTTGATTTCAGCTTGTGCTTCATCCAGCCCAGCATTTTGCCTGATGTACTCTGCATCTACATTAAATAAGAAGGGTGACAGTATACAGCCTTGACGTGTGACTTTCCCAAGGTGTACTGATTCACTTTTGGAACCAATGCATTGTTCCATGTAATGTTCTAACTCTTGCTTCTTGACCTACATACAGGTGTCTTAGTAGGCAGGTAAAGTGGCCTGGTATCCCCATCTCTTTAAGAATTTTCCACAGTTTGTTGTGATCCATGCATTCAAAGGCTTTAGCAGTCAGTGAAAGAGAAGTAGACATTTTTCTGGAATTTCCTTGCTTTTTCTGTGATCCAACAGGTTTTCGCAACTCGATCTCTGGTTCCTCTGCCTTTTCTAAATCCAGCTTGTACATCTGGAAGTTCTTGGTGCATGTACTGCTGAAGCCTAGTTTAAAGGATTTTGAGCATTACCTTGTTAGCATGTGAAATGAGTTCAATTGTAGGTACTTTGAACATTCTTTGGCATTGTTTTTCTTTGAGATTAGAATGAAAACTGACTTTTTCCAGTCCTGTGACCACTGCCGAGTTTTCCAAATTTGCTGGCATATTGAGTGTGACACTTTAACAGCATCATCTTTAAGATTTGAAATAGCTCAGCAGGAATTCTATCACCTCCAATAGCTTTGTTTATAGTAGTGCTTCCTAAGGCCCAAAGCTTCTGGAAGTGATGCTTCCTAAAGCCCACTTCTGGAAACACAACACAAACTACAAGGATATATTGTAGTGCACATATAATATAACAAATACTATATAATAGTTATAAATGGAATATAATGTATAAAATATTTTGAATCACTGTTTTATACATCTGAAACTAATATGGCATAGTAAATCAAGTATACCTCAATTTAAAAAAATGCATTCTATATCTTATCTACTTGTTCTTCTTAGGCACCCCGTTCATTGGCTGGCATAAAATAGGCATTCAATCATTGATTAAATGAACAAACTGATGAAGATTTTTATCTTTTATTGCAAGGGCACATATAAATTCAAATTCTTTCACTATCACCTTTTAAAGAAGGAGAGCAGATATTTTATAGTTGAGGAAACAGGGAAGCAAACGGCAGAGATGATTCACTATACACTGTGTTAGGTGGCGCTAGAGGTGAAGAATCCGCCTGCCAATGCAGAAGATGCAAGAGATACTGGTTTGATCCCTAGGTTGGGAAGATCCCCTGAAGGAGGAAATGGCAACCCACTCCAGTGTTCTTGCTTGGTAAATCCCATGGACAGCCTGAAGGGCTACAGTCCATAGGGTCATGAATAGTCAGATATGACTGAAGCAACTTAGCACACATGAAGCCTGCTAGCAGCCTGTCTGCTGACAGCTGTCCCAAATCATGTTTATGAGAAAGCAACCTATGCAAAAAGCTAATTGTAGGAATGTTAAGGGTTAATTTTTCAACTTTTATGAAATAAATGCTGCTGCTGCTGCTTTTTTTTTTTTTAGGGTTTAGTCAGTGTGTACCTGATGACAAGCTCCTACCTGGAATTGGAAACAACAATTTTCTTGTTAAATTCAATAGCTTCATTAATTCTTAAGAGCCTATTTTGTACTAGTGACTGTGTGGTGGTGGATGTTAAGGACTCAATAATAAATGAGTCATCTGTTGTTAGTGAGCGCCCACACTGGTGAAGGAGAACAAATTAATTGTGGTAAATATCTAATACATTGTAGCAACTGCTTAAATAGGTTTGTTTTTTACTTGTTAACTTAGTTACTGTTTATCAAGTGCTTACTATGATCAAGGTCTTAGACTAAACACTTTATATGCAAAGTCTCATTTAATAATTATATCAGTCCTATAAGGTCAAATTGCTATTCTCATTTTAGAAATGAAAAGCTAGAAATAAGACTATTGTGTCATGAGAGTATCTGATTGGTTCTTTATAGGAGAATCGGAGAAGGAATTTAGGAATAGAATGAACTGATCATATTGGTCAAGGAAGAGCCCTAACATATTTAAAGACTATTCTTAATAAAAGAGTGAATATTCTCAATAAAAACAGAATTTTTGTCTTCCAATCATCTTTGAAGCTTTTTTGGATCACATTTTGTCATGAAAATTTTATGTCTGGCATGGGTCCTTGGATATATGAGGAGAGGATATCAGGATGCTCCTCGTGGTTGGAAGTGTGGAAACATCTTCCAGATTTTTTGGTCAGGTCCAATAAGAGAAGAAATCATGATACAATTTCTAGTCTTGGAATATTTCATGATAAAAGAAGTTGAGTTTACTGCACATGGACTGAATAAAGCAGACTGTATAACAATAGACCTCATAATCTAATACCTTTCACTGCATTTTGTTGTTAAGTAGCTCAATCATGTGCAACTCTTGGTGACCCCATGAACTGCAGCACACCCGGCTTCCCTTTCCTTCACTGTCTCCTGGAGCTTGCTCAAACTAATGTCTGTTGAATCGGTGGTGACATCCAACCATCTCAGCCTCTGTCATCCCCTTCTCCTCCTGTCTTCAATCTTTCCCAGCATCAGGGTCTCTTCCAATGAGTCAGTTCTTCACATCAGGTGCCCAAAATATTGGAGCTTCACCTTCAGCATCAGTCCTTCCAGTGAATATGCAGGGTTGATTTCCTTTAGGATTGATTGAAGTGATCTCCTTGCAGTCCAAGGGACTCTAAAGAGTCTCCTCCAACACCACAGGTCAAAAGCATCAATTCTTCGGTGCTCAGCTTTTTTTATGGCCCAACTCTCACATCCATACATGACTACTGGTAAAACCATAGCTTTGACTAGATGGATCTTTGTCGGCAAAGTAATGTCTCTGCTCTTTAACATGCTGTCTAGGTTTGTCATAGCTTTTCTTCCAAGAAGCAACTGTCTTTTAACTGTGTGGCTGCAGTCACCATCTGTAGTGATGTTAGAGCGCCCCTCCCCCCCCAAAATTCTGTCACTATTTCCATTGTTTCCCCATCTATTTGCCATGAAGTGATGGGATCAGATGATATGATCTTAGTATCTTGAATGATAAGTTTTAAACCAGCTTTTTTTCTCTCCTCTTTCACATTCATCAAGAGGCTCTTTAGTTCCTCTTCGCTTCCTGGCATAAGGGTGGTGTCATCTGCATTTCTGAGGTCATTAATATTTCTCCTGGCAATCTCAATTCCAGCTTGTACTTCATCCAGCCCAGCATTTTGCATGATGTACTCTGCATATGAATTAAATAATCAGGATGACAATATACCTTGGCATAGTCCCTTCCCAAACTGTAACCAATCCATTGTTTCATTTATGGCTCTCTTACTTCTTGACCTGCATATAGGTTTCTCAGGAGGCAGCTAAGGTGGTCTGGTTTTCCCATCTCTTTAAGAATTTTCCTCAGTTTGTTGTGATCCACACAGTTAAAGGCTTTAGTGTAGTCAATGAAGCAGAAGTAGATGTTTTTCTGAGGTTCTCTTCCTTTTTCTATGATCCAACCAGTGTTGGCAATTTGATCTCTGGTTCCTCTGCCTTTTCTAAATTCAGCTTGTACATCTGGAAGTTCTTGGTTCACACACTGTTGAAGCCTAGCTTGGAGGATTTTTGGCATTATCTTGCCAGTATGTGAAATGAGTACAATTGTGTGGTAGTTTGACATTTCTTGGCATTGCCCTTCTTTGTGACTGGAATGAAAACTGACCATTTCCAGTCCTGTGGCCACTGCTGAGTTTTCCAAATTTGCTGGCACATTGAGTGAACCACTTTAACAGCATCATCTTTTAAGATCTGAAATAGCTCAGCTGGAATTCCATCATCTCCAGTTAGTTTGTTCATCGTGATGCTTCCTAAGGCCCATTTCACTGACTTTAGCAAGTGTTATGTTTATGACTTGATCATAAAATTTGAAAACAAAAATTAAAATGAGGCTCATCATAGAATTCTGAATATGATAAAAATTATCCAAGAAAGCAGAGGCTCCATTTGTTTTCATTATGATGATGTCATTGCTTTCAATGTTTCATAGTTATTGAAGCACTTAAGTAACATTTGCATGCATGCATACTAAGTCATTTCAGTTATGTCTGATTCTGATCAACCCTATGGGCTGCAGCCCTCCAGGCTTCTCTGCTCATGGGATTCTCCTGGCAAGAATACTGGAGTCAGTTGCCATGCTCTCCTCCTTGGTATCTTCCCGACCCAGATATCGAACCCACATCTCTTATGTCTTCTGTGTTGGCAGGGAGGTTCTTTACCATAAGCATCACCTGGGAAACCCTGAAGTACCATTATTTGAGAGTGAAAATAGTAAGGACTGTTTGAATAAGTGAAACTCATAAAATGCAGATTAAAAAAAGAATACTGCTTTATCAATATTGTGAAAGAGATCAATAATGTAATGTTCTACTCTTCACTTGCATTGCTAACAAACTGTTAACAAAAGCAATTTACCAGGCTTTGCTCAAATTGGTATATGAGTCATATGTAATTATGTGGTATAAATAGCAAACAGTTGGAAATATTTGAGCCATTAAATGTGGTACAGTTTCTTTTAATAGATTAAAATTGCTGTGAAATACAATCTTATTTATACTTTCAGTGAAATTTAATTAATTTATACTACTTCATCCACATTGATTTATTAAAATTTTTGAAATTGTGAGATGTGATTTAATGATTTATTTATTTCCAAAGGTAAAAGTAAAGTAATTATTCCACATTTCTACAAGCTGATTAGTTTAGTTCTAGACAAGTTCTGGGTCAGTCTGTCTGTCTTAAATTTCTCTGTGTATATGAATTAAACCTAGGTAACTGTGGACAGTCTGATCTATTCTTAAGTTATCTGTTGAAAGATCATGAAAGCAGCTGTTTATAACTCTAAAGCCTTTCTTTCTGAAAAGACTTGTTAGTTTCTAAAGCTCCTGCCCATGTGATATGTTTTTCCAAGATTGCTTCTTCCAGTTTGCCCTCTAACAGGTTTTCATTTGTCATTACATCGTTAATCAAATACCATATATATGCAACCATGGAATATTACTCAGCCATTAAAAAGAATTCATTTGAATCATTTCTAATGAGATGGATGAAACTGGAGCCCATTATACAGAGTGAAGTAAGCCAGAAAGATAAAGACCAATACAGAATGTTTGAATTTTAAGCTAGATTTTTCACTCTCCTCTTTCACCTTCATCAAGAGGCCCTTTAGTTCCTTTACACTTTTTGCCACAAGGGTGGTGTCATCTGCATATTTGAGTTTATTTATATTTCTCCCAGTAATCTTGATTTCAGGTTGAGCTTCATCCAGCCTGGCATGGATAAGTTAAATAAGCAGGGTGACAATATACAGCCTTGACATACTCCTTTCCCAATTTTGAACCAGTCCGTTGTTCTATGTAAGGTTCTAACTCTTGCTTCTTGACCTGCATACAGGTTTCTCAGGAGACAGGTAAAGTGCTTTAGTATTCCCATTTCTTAAAGAATTTCCCACAGTTTGTTGTGATCCACATGGGCTTCCCTCATAGCTTAGTTGGTAAAGAATCTGCCTGCAGTGCAGGAGACCCAGGTTCAATTCTTGGGTTGGGAAGATCCCCTGGAGAAGGAGATGGCAATCTACTCCAGTATTCTTCCCTGGAAAATCCCATGGACAGAAGAGTCTGGTGGGCTACAGTCCATGGGGTCGCAAGAGTTGGACAGGACTTAGCGACTAAACCACCACCACCACACAAAGACTTTAGCACTGTCAATAAAGCAGAAGTAGATGTTTTTCTGTAATTCCCTTGCATTTTCTATGATCCAACGTATGTTGGCAATTTGATCTCTGATTCCTTTGCATTTTCAAAATTGAGCTTGTACATCTTGAAGTTCTCAGTTCACGTATTGTTGAAGCCTAGCTTGAAGGATTTTGAGATCCAGATACCCACAATGATGTGATCACGCACCTAGAGCCAGACATCCTGGAGTGTGAAGTCAAGTGGGCCTTAGGAAGCATTACTACAAGCAAAGCTAGTGGAGGTGATGGAATTCCAGCTGAGGTATTTCAAATCTTAAAATATGATGTTATTAAAGTGCTGCACTCAAAAGTCTGTTCTGTACATCTGTATCTCTTTTTCTATTTTGCATATAGGGTTATCATTACCATCTTTTTAAATTCCATATATATGCGTTAGTATACTGTATTGGTGTTTATCTTTCTGGCTTACTTCACTCTGTATAATGGGCTCCAGTTTCATCCATCTCATTAGAACTGATTCAAATGAATTCTTTTCTGAGAGAATAGCATTGAAACAAGTATACTATCAAGGGTGAAACAGATCACCAGCCCAGGTTGGATGCATGAGACAAGTGCTCAGGGCTGGTGCACTGGGAAGACCCAGAGGGATGGGATGGGGAGGGAGGTGGGAGGGGGGATCGGGATGGGGAACACATGTAAATCCATGGCTGATTCATGTCAATGTATGGCAAAAACCACTACAATATTGTAAAGAAATTAGCCTCCAACTAATAAAAATAAATAAAAAATAATAATAAAAAAATTTAAAAAACAAATAAATAAAGTGCTGCACTCAATAAGCCAGCAAATTTGAAAAACTCAGCAGTGGCCACAGGACTGGAAAAGGTTAGTTTTCATTCCAATACCAGACAAGGACAGTGCCAAAGAATGTTCCAACTGCCACATAATTGCACTAATTTCTCATGCTAACAAGGGAATTCTCAAAATCCTTCCAGCTAGAGCTAAATGTACTTTTCTCCAAATAAGATATATTGATGGCCAACAGTCATGTGAAAGATGATCAACATTTTTAATTATTAGAGGAAGGCAAGTCAAAAGTATAATGAGGTATCACTTCATACCCATCGGAATGGTTACCATCAAAATGTTTACAAATAAATGCTGGAGAGGGTGTGGAGAAAGGGGGGGAACCCTTCTGTACTGTTGGTGGTAATATAAATTGGTGCAGCCACAGTGGAGAACAAGATAGTGGTTCCTTAAAAGCAGACTAGAAATACAGCTTCCATGTGAATCAGCAATCCTATTTCTGGGTACATATCCAGAAAAAATAAAAACCATAATTCCAAAAAAAACCATAATTCAAAAGGATTCATGTACTCCAACGTACTTGTATGTGATGTCTAAATAATAAAATGAATGAATAATAAAGCAGATAGACTCATGTATATAGAGAACAAACTAGTGGTCACCAGCACAGAGAAGAAAGGGGGAGGAGATAGGCTAAGGGATTAAGAGATACAAACTACTGTGTAAAGTAAATAAGCACCAAGGAAAGTATAGCCATTATTTTATAATGATTTTAAATGGAGTATAACATATAAAAATACTGAATAACTATGTCATATATCTGAAACTAATATTATATTGAGAATCAGCTATACTTCAATTAAAAAAAGATAAATGGCAACTTTTATTTATTTATTTATTTTTTGAACATTGCCATTAGTAATTTATTTTTTTTGCTTGCAACACTGGCTTCCTCTTTTTAAAAATGTGAATACCATTGCAAGCTGTAACATAATTGGTACCCATGTCTTTTGAACAAATATATGTACCATTGATCCAGCAATTAGCTAGGACAGAGAGGCAGGTACACAGGCGAGGAAGTGAGACTTAAGTTTGGTTTCTAGGTCTAATTTCTAGGCTTGGGCAGTCATTTCACCTCTCTACATTGTACTTGTTCCGTTTGTAAAACGAGCATTAGAATATACAAGTTGGTTGTAAAGGTTAAATATGTGGTATAAAGTGCTTGGAGTAGTAGCAGGAATGTGGTAAATATTCAATAAATTTAGCTCATTTCTGCCTTCAAAGACTCTCCATCCGAGGTGTGGTAGTACATTCCATCAAACCCCATGCCAGAGCCTAGAATACTGTGTATCATCTGACCCTACCCACACTGTTTTCTATCTTCCCTCTTTGCTCTCTGTACTTCAGCCATGTCCAGCTTCCTTCTATCTCTGGATGTACCCAGTTGGGTCTTATCTCAGGACCTTTGCTGTCACTATTTCTTCTGTGTGGGAATTTAGGAGTCAACAGGGCAGGAGCCTAGCCAGTTGCCAGGACAGAGTGAAGAATAACTTCGTGAGTGACTTTCTGAGAAATACATTTGCCTAAACAGGTTGTACTTCTGCTTGGCTAGGAGAAATGATTGCGGACATGTAGCAGAATTCAGCATATGGGAGCTGTGGCCTTGATATAAAGCTGGTGTTTGCAGAAGTTCAGCATTCCTGTGGTAAACAGGTGCAGCAAACAGACAGTTTTCAGGGAGCCACCTGACTGAATTCAGCCGAGGCACTGTGGAGATGGTCACCACGGGAGGTTTCTGAGTGACCAAAGTGTAAGCCATTAGTTCCTACACAAGACAGTTACCAGCCATGTGTTTCAATCAACTTTGTAACAAAAGTTAGGTCAGTGGAAGAATGTGATATAAATTAAAAGGAAAGGGATGGAGGGAATGAGATCGTTAAAGGATGGGCCCCTGCCAGGCCCTTAGTTCATTCAACATATACTGAGTACACCCTATGGGCCAGGAAATGGTAGCTACAGAAATGTGACTAATTTAATTCTTGCCACATAAAACCGCAATGTTATGCAGTTTGAAATATTCTTTTTTTTTTTTTCTTGACAAATGTTGAAACTGGAGCTCAGTGAACTAATTTTCCCAGATAATCTGTACTATCATGTTTTTGGCCCTAATACTGGCTGCCCTCAGTTACAGAATTACAGAAGGCTATATGAGTACTAACATTTGTAAGGGATCATTTTCCCAACTCTGGAAGGAAGAGGTACTAATAATGGTGTGTGGTTTCTTTCTGAGAGCCACGAGCCACTGAAATATAGCTTTGGCTTGGAGTAGTGCACAGTCCTAAGATTCATTGGCTCTACTGATACTGATCATTTCTAATAATTCAAGGGGGTCAGATCATAGTTATAGAGGAAAAGACTGTAAATATGTTAAAATCTATTTTCATTCTTGCATCAGTCACGTGTCAGTGCCTGTAAAAGGAAAAGGAAGCATTGTGAGAAGAGTCAGGTGTAAACAAAGGTGCTGAGGACCAGGACTGCGTTTTATACACTGCGGCTCCTGACATATGGAACTCTGCTTTAGAAAGGAATAGAGTACAGCTCACAGAGACTACAAGGATTGTGTTTAGCAGGCTACTCAGTGATCTAATCGTGAGGTCTTTTAAATGAAATTTAAGGTAGCAGTTAAAATGAAGCTTCAGCAAGTTTGGACAACTAAATATCAAAAGACATAGAAAGAAAATGCCTTTGTACAGTAACTGACAGTAAAAAGCAGCAGGAAAGCGTCGTCAAGAACAAATGCTGTGGTCTGTGATAGATATACATTGATACATATTTTATTAGTAATAAATTGAAATAAGAAGCTTCATACATTACAGTCCTGTGAATACTATCACTAATCCTTAGCAGCTTTGTGATGCAATGGAAGAGTAAACTGTTTTCTTAGAAAAGAGATGTATGAGAAATAGAAGATTAGTGATGGAGATCTCTATGTAAACCAATCAATCAAAACATGAAAGCATTACAGGTAGAGTTTAAAAGATAGGTAGTTTTATGTCAACAAGTGTTTTTCTTATGTTTTCCTCTAAGAGTTTTATGAGGTAACACCTCACAGTGGTCAGAATGGCCATCATCAAAAAATCTAAAATGATAAATGCTAGAGAGGGTATGGAGAAAAGGGAACCCTCGTGTACTGTTGGTGGGAATACAAACTAGGTACAGACACTATGGAGAACAATATGGAGGTTCCTTAAAGAACTAAAAATAGAACTACCATATGACCCAGTGATTTCACTCCTGGGCATACACCCTGAGAGAAACCATACTTCAAAAAAACACATGTACTGCAATGCTCATTGCAGTGCTATTTACAATACCCAGGACATCAAAACAACTTAACTTGTCAGCAGATGACTGTATAAAGAAGATGTGGTATATACATGCAATGGAATAATACTTTGCTCAGACATAAAAGGAATGGAATAGGGTCCTGTGTCGAGATGTGGAGGGATGTACAGTCTGTCATACAGAGTGAAGTAAATCAGAAGTGAAAGTTGCTCAGTCATGTCCCACTCTTTGTGACCCCAGGCCAGAATTCCGGAGTGGGTAGCTGTTCCCTTCTCCAGAGGATCTTCCCAAACCAGGGACTGAACCCAGGTCTCCCACACTGCAGGCAGATTCTTTACCAGCTAAACCATCAGGGAAGCCCAAGAATACTGGAGTGGGGTAGCCTATGCTTTCTTCAGCAGATCTTCCCAACCCAGGAATCGAACTGGGGTCTCCTGCATTGCAGGCAGATTCTTTACCTGCTGAGCTACTGGGGAAGCCCCAAGAGAAAAACAAATATTGTATATTAGCACATTTATGAGGACTCTAGAGAGAATGATACAGATGAACCTACATCCAGGGCAGGAATAGAAATGCAGCTGTAGAGCATGGATGTGTGAACACATGGAGGAAGAGGCAGGTGGGTTGAACTGGGAGATTAGGTCTGACATAAATACACTACCATGTGTAAAATAGGTAGCTAGTTGGAACCTACAGTATAGCACAGAGAACTCAGATCTGTGCTTTGTTCTGACTTAGATGGGTTAGATAGAGGGGTTGCAGTGAGAGGGAGGTCCTAGAATAAAGGGATATATGTATACATACAGCTGACTCGCTTGGATGTAAAGCAGAAACTAACATTGTAAATCAATTATACTCCAATAAAAAATTTTAAAAATAAAAGGTAAGACCAACCTAGACAGCATATTAAAAAGCAGAGACATTACTTTGCCAGCAAAGGTCCCTCTAGTCAAAGCTATGGTTTTACCAGTAGTCATGTATGGATGTGAGAGTTGGGCCATAAAAAAAGCTGAGCATCGAAGAATTGATTTGACCTGTGGTGTTGGAGGAGACTCTTGAGAGTCCCTTGGACTGCAAGGAGATTGAACCAGTCCATGCTAAAGGAAATCAGTTCTGAATATTCACTTGAAGGACTGATGCTGAAGCTGAAACTCCAATATTTTGGCCACCTGATTCAAAGAACTAACTCATTTGAAAAGACCCTGATGCTGGGAAAGATTGAGGGGAGGAGGAAAAGGGGACGACAGAGCGTGAGATGGTTGGATGGCATCACCAACTCTATGGACATGGGAATGGGTGAACTCTGGGAGTTGGTGATGGACAGGGAGGCCTGGCCTGCTGTGGTCCATGGGGTCGCAAAGAGTTGGACACGACTGAGCGACTGAACTAAACTGAACTTCCTAACAAAAATTGTTAAATTAGCACAAAATGAAGATACATGTAGCATCTTAGTTTCCCAGATGTCAGTTGACAGTCTCTTGGCATTTTGCTGAGAGCAGAGGACTTGATATAATGTTTTTACTTGCTTTGATGACAATTCCATCTTCTAGAACACATCTAAAAAATTACAGAAATTGATTGATTAATTCTCTGAATATATTTCTTTCTAGCAAGGATGGTTGGTTGTGAAAATGGAAATGATAGAAATCTCAGGAGAACATGATCATATCATCCTAGAGTTCATAATAGCCAAGAAAAGAAACAATGGGTAGAGTTAGACAAGCACCCTGAGCTTTAGAAAAGTAGAAACCAGAAGTTCTTGAAAAGATTAAAGTTTAATTTCATGAAATAAAATTCTAAAATATTACTAAATGGAAGACAGTATCTCTACACACACACACACACACAGAGTTTTCACTCTCCATATATTTTTGCAGTAAGAGTGATGTTAACCATGATATATAAAAATGTGCTCGGTATAGAAGCGCCTGTATTTTGGGTTAGGTTCCAAAAGTTGTTTTTTTCTTTTTCATTGTTAATAAGTCCAAAGTGTCTTAAGGGAATTCAGCTTGCAATGCCCAATTCAGTTTCCAACAAACAGATGTGAGATTTTAAATATACAATTAGTGTGGAATCTTAAATCAGGCATAACCCTTTTTCACTTGATTTACCTGGTTCATCTATATCAAAATTGGGTTGAAACAAGAAATCTCTTCTTTCAATGATCTCCAGAAAGGACTTAGAAATGCTTCAGTAGCTACTGAATCTGGAGCAAGGCAGTCGCTATGTTCACTTCATGTTCTTAAATAAGCATTTACCTTACCTAGGATTAATACCAAGCCTACAGATATGCAGTGTTCTAGCCACACATTCAAAGGTTTTCTTTTTCCTCTCATTGACAAATTGTCAATTGCATAAACATGGCAATTTTCACATGTGTTGTAAATTAACCTTAGTGGTTACCGTAGATTTTGCAATATATAGTTACAACTAATTGGAGTCCACTTTCAAAGGACATACCACACTGCTTCATGACTGGTATAAAATATTATAATATATATATGTAGTCTATAGCATAGTGAACACGGGCTTCCCAGGTGGCTGTAGTGGGAACAAGCCCACCTGCCAGTGCAGAAGACATGAGGCACGGGTTTGACCTCTGGGCCAGGAAGGAGACCATGGTAACCCACTCTAGTATTCTTGTTTGGAGAATCCCATGGACAGAGGATCCTGGTGGGTTACAGTCAATAGGGATGCAAAGATTAGGACACAACTGAAGTGACTTAGCATGCATACCTAGTGTATAAATATAATGTATATATGCATACATATATATAATAGTGTATATATATATATATGTATCAGTGTATTATAAATAGTGTATATATATAAAATAGTATGTACGTGTATATATATATGTATATATATAATAGTATTATAGCTGAATATGCGCCATTCTTCCCTCCTTCTTCCTTGTACCATTGCTGTCATTCACTTCTCTTATTTATGTGCTATTATCACACAAGACATTTCTATTATTACTTTGTCAAATAAAGATACCTAGTAGAAGAGATAAGGATAAGAAAAATAATGGATTTTATTTTATCTTTATTCTTTCCCCAGTGCTCTTCCTTCATATAGATGCAAGTTTATGACCTATGTCATTTTCTTTCTTCCAGAAGAACTTCTTCTAAGTTTTGTATAAGATTAAAGTTAAAAGCTTTTAATTTTCCTGAAGGGCAGATTTGCTGGTAGTGAATTCTCTGAGTTTTTGTTTGTCTGAGAAAGTTTATATTTCTTCTTTATTTTTCAAGTATTGCAACATAGAATTCTAGGTTGATTTTTAAAATATGTCAACACCAGTTTTTCATTCTGCTCTTCTTGTTTGCATAATTTGATCCAAGATTAGTTCAGGTCAGTTGCTCACTTGTGTCCAACTCCTTGTGACTGCAGCACGCCAGGCCTCCCTGTCCATCGCCAACCCCCAGAGCTTACTCAAACTCATGTCCATTGAGTTGGTGATGCCATCCAACCATCTCACCCTCTGTTGTCCCCTTCTCCTCCTGCCTTCAATCTTTCCCAGCATCAGTGTCTTTTCCAATGAGTCAGTTCTTCGCATCAGGTGGCCAAAGTATTGGAGTTTCAGTTCAACATCAGTCCTTCCAGTGAATATTCAGGACTGATTTCCTTTAGGATGGACTGGTTCAATCTCCTTGCAGTCCAAGGGACTCTCAAAAGTCTTCAACACCACAGTTCAAAAGCATCCGTTCTTTGGTGCTCAGTGTTCTTTATAGTCCAACTCCCACATCCGTACATGGCTACTGGAAAAACTATACCTTTGACTAGATGGAACTTTGTTGGCAAAGTAATGTCTCTGCTTTTTAATATGCTATCTAGTTTGGTCATAACTTTTCTTCCAAGGAGCAAGCATCTTTTAATTTCGTAGCTGCAGTCACCGTCTGCAGTGATTTTGGAGCCCCCCAAAATAAAGCCTGTCACTATTTCCACGGTTTCCCCATCTATTTTTCATGAAGTGATGGGACCAGATGCTATGATCTTAGTTTTCTGAATGCTGAGTTTTAAGCCAACTTTTTCACTCTCCTCTTTGGCTTTCATCAAGAGGCTCTTTAGTTCCTCTTCATTTTCTGCCATAAATGTGGTGTTATCTGCATATCTGAGGTTATTGATATTTCTCCCAGCAATCTTGATTCCAGTTTGTGCTTCTTCCAGCCCAGCATTTCTCATGATGTGCTCTGCATAGAAGTTAAATAAGCAGGGTGACAATATACAGCCTTGACGTATTCCTTCTCCTATTTGGAACCAGTCTGTTGTTCCATGTCCAGTTCTAACTGTTGCTTCCTGACCTGCATACAGGTTTCTCAAGAGGCAGGTCAGGTGGTCTGGTATTCCCATCTCTTTCAGAATTTTCCACAGTTTATTGTGATCCACACAATCAAAGACTTTGGCATAGTCAATAAAGCAGAAGTAGATGTTTTTCTGGAACTCACTTGCTTTTTCAATGATGCAGCGGATGTTTGCAATTTGATCTCTGGTTCCTTTGCCTTTTCTATATCCAGCTTGAACATCTGGAAGTTCACGGTTCACATACTGTTGAAGCCTGGCTTGGAGAATTTTGAGCATTACTTTACTAGTGTGTGAGATGAGTACAATTGTGAGGTAGTTTGAGCAATTGATTCAATCAGTTGAGCAATTGATCCGAGATAAGCCGTTGAGTTTCAGTTTGTCTAGCATTTTTCTTTCCTGAAGATGGAGCAGCAACTTTCAGACTCTACATTCAATGCTGAAACTGGAAGTCCCCATGTTGTTACTGAATCAAACTTGTTTCCACTAGCCTGCATGAAGTAAATCGAATGTATTGACACCAGGTTCTGATGAAGTAAAGTGAATCATTTCGTGCAAGGCACCAAGCAAGGAGTGTGGCCAGCTTTTCCTAAAAAGACTCAAACTTTCTAATGGATCTCAGGGAAAGGTTTTTAAAGACAGGGGTGAGGGAGAGAGTTATGGGGTCTGTGATCAGCTTAGGAGTACTCTTCTGATTGGTTGGTGGTGAGTCAGTATCATCAGCCTCCTGATTCTAACTGGTCTAGGTGCTGGTGGTCATGAACATGCAGTTAACTTCTTCCACTTGTTGGAGGTTTCAGTATCTGCTAAGTAGTTCAAGGGTATGGCTCAGAATATTATCTATATTATCTTTAATTCCTTAAGGATGAACTAAAGATCTCTTACTTAGACTGTTTTCCATTGTTTCTGCATTTTCTCACTTTGACTAAATTTATTCTTTGAAACATGGAAGGCTTAGGAGGCTAAAGTTTTCTATAAGCAACAGGCAAGTGGAGAACATGTGGGTCTGTCCTGGGAAGACCCTAAAGGGTCCTGCTTATGTACATTGACTTATTCTTTGTCCTTCAAAATACAGTTGGAAAATTCCAAACATCTGTACAACATTCTTAGCTTTATTAGATTTTTCATTTTTAAAATGTTATTATCTTTCATTTCACTTGTACCTATAGTTCCCTACCCTAGGTTTGGCAAACATTTTCAGAGTATGTCAGCCAAATGCAAATAGATTGTGTCTTTATAATGTAAAAATATTTGTCTTTTATAACAAATTCAGTTGTATAAGTCAGTGCAAGTTGTTTGGAGGCAAGAAGATCAAAATGTTAGTTAATTTGAGTAACTGCTCAGCTGATTATTCTAATGCTGTATAGATATAACTTTAGTCAAACAGAGAAACAGCAGTATCATTAAAGGACAGAGTCAGCAATTTCTTTTTCAGTAATGCTGTTGCTCTTCATAGTATGATATTTCATCTACATTATAGCTGAGAAAAGAAAAGGGAAAAGAGAAAAGGAAAGATATCCCCATCTGAATGCAGAGTTCCAAAGAATAGCAAGGAGAGATAAGAAAGCCTTCCTAAGTGATCAACGAAAAGAAATAGAGGAAGGCAATAGAATGGAAAAGACTAGAGATCTCTTCAAGAAAGTTAGAGATACCAAGGGGACATTTCATGCAAAGATGGGCACAATAAAGGACAAAAATTGTATGGACCTAAAAGAAGCAGAAGATATTAAGAAGAGGTGGCAAGAATACACAGAAGAACTATACAAAATATATCTTACTGACACACATAACCACAATGGTGTGATCACTCACATAGAGCCAGATACCCTGGAGTTGGATCATAGAAACAGCAAGAGAATTCCAAAAGAACATCTACTTCTGCTTCACTGACTACGTCAAAGCCTTTGACTGTATAGATCTCAACAAACTGTGAAAAATTCTTAAAGGATGGGAATACCAGACTACCTTGCCTGTCTCCTGAGAAATCTGTTTGCAGGTCAATAAGCAAGAGTTAGAACCTTACATGGAACAATGTACTGGTTCCAACTGGGGAAAGAGTGTGTCAAGGCTGTATATTGCTTGTTTATTTAACTTATATGCAGAGTACATCATGCGAAATGCCAGGCTGGATGGAGCAGTAGCTGGAATCAAGATTTCTGGGAGAAATATCAATAACTTCAAATAAGCAGATGACACCACCCTTATGGCAGAAAGTGAAGGGGAACTAAAGAGCCTCTTGATGAAAATGAAAGAGGAGAGTGAAAAAGTTGGCTTAAAACTCAACATTCAAAAACAAAGATAATGGCAACTGGTCCCATCACTTCATGGCAAATAGATGGGGAAACAATGGAAAGAGTGGCAGACTTTATTTTCTTGAGCTTCAAAATCACTGCAGATGGTGACTGTTGCCATGCAGTTAAAAGACGCTTGCTCCTTGGATGAAAAGCTATTGCAAACCTAGACAGCAGAGACATTTTTTACTGACAAAGATTCATATAGTCAAAGGTATGGTTTTCTTCCAGTAATCATGTATGGATGTGAGAATTGGACCATAAAAAGTGCTGAGTGCCAAAGAATTGATACTTCTGAACTGTGGTGTTGGTGAAGAGTCTTGAGAGTCCATTGGACTGCAAGGAGATCATTGATTTCCTGAAGGAAATCAGTTCTGAATATTCATTGGAAGGACTGCTGCTGAAGCTGAAGTTAATGCTTTGGCCACCTAATGTGAAAAACCGACTCATTCGAAAAGACCCTGACTCTGGGAAAGATTAAAGGCAGGAGGAGAAGGAGACAACAGAGGATGAGACGCTTGGATGGAATCACTGACCTGATGGACATGAGTGTGAGCAAGCTTTGGGTGTTGGTGATGGACAAGGAAGCCTGGTGTGCTGCAGTCCATGGGGTTGCAGAGTCAGACACAACTGAGCATCTGAACTGAACTGAAGTATTTTAGGGCCTAGAGAAATCATTTAATATATTACATTGAAAGATTTTACTGAGGTACATCCAAACCTGCATTATGATTGAACATAAAGAATCACAGAATTAAGAACATAAAGATTCACCCCATTGCAGATATCTCAAATTTAAGAAGAAAACTTAGTTTATGACTGACTGTAGATAGAGAAACATCCTAGAATAGAGGTTTACATTGTCCACTATCCTTTATAGCTATTTATGTGGTTTAAAGGAGAAGGCAATGGCAACCCACTCCAGTCCTCTTGCCTGGAAAATCCCACGGACAGAGGAGCCTGGTGGGCTGCAGTCCATGGGGTCGCTAAGAGTCGGACACGACTGAGCGAATTCACTTTCACTTTTCACTTTCTTGCATTGGAGAAGGCAATGGCAACCCGCTCCAATGTTCTTGCCTGGAGCATCCCAGGGATGGGGAAGCCTGGTGGGCTGCCGTCTGTGGGGTTGCACAGAGTTGGACACGACTGAAGCTACTTAGCAGCAGCAGCATGTGGTTTAACAGAAAATATTTTTTAAACACAGAGACTATCTGGGTCAGAGGGAAAGACTTGAGTTTAAATGGAATTTTGGCCTTCTCCCCAGGGATGTAATTACAGAATGGTTGGAAGGTTAGTGAACCAGTGTATGGCTCAAGTATTTTAAAATATTTTTTTAAGTAGGAGGCAGTATTCTAAGCTTGATGAGAACTGTTTTTGAGAAAATTAAATCAGTCTTTTTCAGGGTGGATTTACACTGAGAGCTGAATTTTTAAAAATGGATGTTGATGTGAAATTTAGGTATGAATTAATAAGAACCTATGAGTTAATATGAAGTATATGCTATGACTTGTATTCATTTTTATTTTTTTCAACAGCTAGCTGGCTGGAGCTTAAAGAAACAAGAATAGGCAGTGACTTTGGAAAACAAATTTCCTGCAGTTTTGGATTTCTGTTTAGGCTAATTCTTTATCAGTAAACATATCAATTCTTCTAAATACTCTATATGGATTTAAGAGTAACCAATTTGATGCAAATGATCAACTGAAGTACCAGAAATATTATAATATTTGGTTATTTTGCCATCCAAAATATAATCTGAATGATTATATAGTGTAACAAAGTTTTATTTTAGAAACCTCTAAATTCTCAAGCTGATTTTATGTATTATGTATGACTTTTTATAGTTTGCTTTAAAGTGACCATTTAAAAATAAGGTCTTTTCTTCTTGATGGTAAACAAATAGATTCTTGCAAACAATTTGTTATCATTTTGTGAAACCCTTAAGCCTTATAACCCTTGGAATTTTCAAATTTTAATTTACATGCCAAACCAATGTTTGGGCATTGAAGGGATGATTATCAAATAGGAGGATTATCTAAATCCCATGCTTCAATTTCTGCTGCTTCTGTTTATCGTTTATTTCATTTTTAACTAGTGTCTTCCTAGAGGAGCAAAAGAGACAAATAAAAGGCACTTTTATGGCAGATGTTTGGAGAAGGAGTTTTTAAAAAGTGGATAAAATAGGGTTTAAGATGATCTCTGGCTGTCAGATAGCTTATGTTCCTCATTTTTCTGGATAATCAAGAATTTGTTTTTGCTTTGGACTTAGTTTCCTGGTAGTCTTTGGTAGAAGTGGCCATTTCAAGAACATAAAACATTTTGTAATGCATTTTTATCTCATGTAGAGGTTAGCTCTGGGTAAACACTTTATTTAATTGTGCAGTTTGCATGCAGTACCATATTCACTTTCCCTGAGAGTTCTTTTTCTCCCTTTATTTCCTCTCTCCCTCCATTCCTTGCCCCTTCCCTCCCTCTGTTTATTTAAAAATACTTATCTTTGTACCAGGGATGTATGCCTTAACAGTGGGATGCCTTGGAAGAAGTTTCATTTTTTATGGCTAGCCAAGGGCATAATCAAATAATTTTGTTGGTATTAATACTTTTATACCCAGATGACTGGCATTGTTGTAGTTGTTGTTCAGTTGTGTCTGTCTTTTTGCGATCCCATAGACTGCAGCATGCCAGGTTTCCCTGTCCTTCACCATCTCCCAGAGTTTGTCAAACTCACGTCCATTGCGTCAATGATGCCATCCAACAATCTCATCCTCTGTTGTCCACTTCTCCTTCTGTCTTCAATCTTTCCCAGTATCAGGATCTTTTCCAGTGAGTCAGTTCTTCAAAACATGTGGCCAAAGTATTGGAGCTTCAGCTTTAGCATCAGTCCTTCCAATGAATATTCAAGGTTGATTTCCTTTAGGACTGACTGATTTGAACTCCTTGCAGTCCAAGGGACTCTCAAGAGTCTCCTCCAACACCACAGTTCGAAGGCATCCTTTCTTTGGTGCTCAGCCTTTTTAATTGTCCATCTCTCACATTCGTATATGACTACTGGAAAACCCATAGCTTTTGACTATGCAGACCACTGTCAGCAAAGTAATATCTCTGCTTTTTAATATGCTGCCTAGATTTGTCATAGCTTTTCATCCAAGGAGCAAGTGTCTTTTATTTTCATGGCTGTCGTCACTGGCCGCAGTGATTTTTGAACCCAAGAAAATAGTCTGTCACTGTTTCCATTGTTTCTCCATCTATTTGCCATGAAGTGATGGGAGCGGCTGCCACTGTCTTCATTTTTTGGATGTTGAGTTTTAAACCAGCTTTTTCACTCTCCTCTTTTACCTTCATCAAGAGACTCTTCAATTCCTCTTTGCTTTCTGCCATAAGGGTGGTGTCATCTGCATATCTGAAGTTATTGATATTTCTCTGGGCAGTCTTAATTCCAGCTTGTGATTCATCCAGTCCAGCATTTCGCATGATGTACTCTGCATATAAGTTATGCTGACTTTGGTGTAGATAAAATGTTCTTCCCTCAGAGTTATAATAGCTAGGGTAGTCTACACTGTATGGCCATCATGCAATAGCTCAAGCAAAGCAGAAGTCTTTCTCAAGGAACAATTTCTGGTAATAAATGTTGCAAATTAAGAGGATGGGTCCCTTCTCTACATAGTTAGTAAGGGACTCAATCTAGTGTCTGGCTTCTTGGGTCTTTGCCATTTCAGCCCATGTGAGGGGGAGAAAGCATGGGGTGTTGTGCAGGACAGGTTTATGAACCAGGACTGGGAACAGTACATTTAAGTTCCATTCACATTGTGCAGTCACATATTTGTGCTAATTGCAAGGAAAACTGAGAAATGGAATCTAGTCCTGTGAATGGAAAGAAGTGGGGAATAGATTTGATATACAATTAATGTTTATGGATCCATAACCATGGGTGAACATCCTGAGCCAAAACCAACCAGGAGCTTTCACACAGATACATTCTAACTAGTTTTCAATTTTAAAAACAAAAATAATTTCTAGCAAGGAACACTTTTTCTAAACAGGAATAAATGTGCAGATGACCCAATATTTGCACTCTTGACTATTATCCCAGAGAAATGAGGACTTATGTTCATACAAACACCTATACTGGAATTGTCATAAAAACTTTATTCATAGTAGCTAAAAGCTGGAAATAAGCCAGGTGTTCTTTAATGGGCAAAGGATTAAATTTTGGTTCACCTCAATTAAACTGACTCAAAGCCATTCCTTTTTAAGGCTGGGTAATATTCTCTTGTGCATGTGTACTACAACTTCTTTATCCATTCAACTATCCATGGATATCTAGGCTGCTTCCATGTCTTGGCTATTGTAAATAGTGTTGCTATGAACATTGGGGTACGTGTGTCTTTTTTAATTATCCATATATCTCAGGATATATGCCTAGGAGTGGAGTTGCTGGGTCATGTGGTACTTCTGTTTTAAGTTTTCTAAAGAACCTCCATACTGTTACACTTAATGGCTGTACCAATTTACATTTCCACCAATGAAAGAGTTTTCCTTTTTCTCCACATTGTCTCCAGCATTTCTTGTTTGTAGATTTTTTGATGATGGCTCTTCTGACCAGTGTGAGGTAATACTTCATTGTAGCTTTGATTTGTGTTTCTCTAATAATAAGTAATATAGAGCATCTTTTCATGTGTTTTTTGGCCATCTGTATGTCTTATTTGGAGAAATGTATGTTTAGGTCTCTTGCCCATTTCTTGAATGAGTTGTTATTTTTCTAGTATTGAGCTTCATGAGCTGCTTGTAAATTAGGCAGCAATCCCACTACTGAGCTCATACCTTGAGAAAACCATAATTCAAAAGGACACATGTACTCCAGTGTTCAAAGCAGCACTATTTACAATTGCCAGGACATGGAAGCAATCTAGATATCCATCAACAGATGAGTGAATAAAGAAATTGTGGTACACATGGATAATGGAATATTACTCAGCCATAAAAAAGGAAAAAATTAAGTCAGTTTTAATGAGGTGGATGAACATAGAGCTTGTTATACATAGTGAAATAAGTCAAAAAGAGAAAAAAATATCATATATTAATGCATATATATGGAATCTGGAAGAATGGTACTGATGAATCTATCTGAAGGGCAAAAATAGAGACCCAGAGATAGAGACTTGTGGACAAAACTGGAGAGGGAGATGGTGGGATGCACTGAGAGAGTAGCTTTGAAACATATGTATTATCATATATAAAATAGATAGCTAGTGGAAAGTTGTTGTATATCACAGGTAACTCAACCCAGGTCTCTGTGACAGCCTATAGGGCTGAGTTTGGTAAAGTAGAACAGAAGTTCAAGAGGGAGGGGATATATGTATGTTGTTGTTGTTGTTTAGTTGTTAAATCGTGTCCAACTGTTTGCGATCCCATGGACTGTAGCTTGCCAAGTTCCTCTGTACATGGGATTTCCAAACCAGAATGCTAGAATGGGTTGCTATTTTCTTCTCCAGGGGATCTTCCCAACCCAGGAATCAAACCTGCATCTCCTGCACTGGCATAAGGATATATTAATATGTATACTTTTTTGTCTGATTCACTTTGTTGTATAGCAGAAACCAACAGAACATTGTAAGGCAATTACACTCCAATTTAAAAAAGAAGTTCTCATCACAAGAAAAATAAAGTATAACTACATGTGGTGATGAATGTTAACTAGATTTACTGTGATCATTTCAAAATATATACATATATCAAATCATTATGTTGTACAGCTAATATAATGAAACTAAGGTAATATATGTCAGTTATATGTCAATGTTAAAAAAGATACAGAGGAAATGGAAAAAAGAAACAACCTGTGGTCTATCTGTATCGCAGGATGAAAATATTGATAAGTGCAAAACTTGGATGAATCTCCAGAGAATTATGCTGAGTGAAAAAAACAACCCCCAAAATAAAATGCCGCATGATTCCATTTATATGAATTTTTGAAGTGAGAAAAAAATGATAAATAGTTTAGTACTTGCCATGGATTAAGGATAAGGGATGTGCAGGGAGGGCCAAACGTTGGTATAAAGGGGCAACTCAAGGAATTCTTGTGAGGTTGGAACTATTCTGCATCCTGAGTGGTGGTAGATACATACATACCTACGTACATACATACATACATACATACATACATATATATATATATATATATATATGATAGAATTGCATAGAACTAAATACACAAATAACTGAGTGCAAATGGGAAGAGTGTGAGTGGAAGACTGGTGGTGGATTTTATCAATGTCAGTATTCAGTTTGTGATATGGTACTGTACTTTTGCAAGATGTTATCGTTGGGGAAGCTGTGTAAATGTTGTATGAGATCTCTATTATTTTTAACAAATGTATATTAACTTACAGTTACCTCAAGATACAACATTTTGTTAAGAGCAATACTGTATGAAACTTGCCATGTAGCTTTAGTATTTTCCATATAATAAATGTTCTGTTCTTTGATGATTTCTCTGTAATGTTATTAGGAAATTGTCCCTTTCTTTCTTTTTACTATTCCTAGCAAACAGTTATATATTCAGCAAACAGTTGATAACTTTCCTTGTTTCCATGCCCTCATTTTCTGCTTTTCAGTTCAGTTCAGTTCAGTTCAGTCACTCAGTCGTGTCCGACTCTTTGCGACCCCATGGACTGCAGCATGCCAGGCCTCCCTATCTATTGCCAACTCCTGGAGTTTACCCAAACTCATGTCCATTGAGTTGGTGGTGCCATTGAGCCATCTCATCCTCTGTCATCCACTTCTTCTTCTCCTGCCTTCAGTCTTTCCCAGCATCAGGGTCTTTACTAATGACTCAGTTCTTCGCATCAGATAGCCAAAGTATTGGAGTTTCAGCTTCAGCATCAGTCCTTCCAGTGAAAATTCAGGACTGGTTTCCTTTAGGATGGACTGGTTTGATCTCCTTGCTGTCCAAGGGACTCTCAAGAGTCATCTCCAACACCATATTTCAAAAGCATCAATTCTCTGGTGTGCACCTTTCTTTATAGTCCAATTCTCATATCCATACATGACTACTGGAAAAACCACAGCTTTGATTAGATGGACCTTTTTTGGCAAAGTACTCTCTCTGCTTTTTAATATGCTGTCGAGGTTGGTCATAACTTTTCTTCCAAGGAGCAAGCATCGTTTAATTTCCTGGCTGCAGTCACCATCTGCAGTGACTGGAGCCCCCCAAAATAAAGTCTGTCACTGTTTCCACTATTTCCCCATCTATTTGCCATAAAGTGATGAGACCAAATGTCATGATCTTAATTTTCTGAATGTTGAGTTTTAAGCCAATTTTTTCACTCTCTTCTTTCACTTTCATCAAGAGGCTCATTAGTTCTTTGCTTTCTGCCATTAGTGTCGTGTTATTTGCATATCTGAGGTTGTTGATATTTCTCTGAACAATCTTGGTTCTAACTTGTGCTTCATCCAGCCCAGCATTTCTCATGATGTACACTGCATATAAGTTAAATAAGCAGGGTGACAACATACAGCCTTGATGTACTCCTTTCCCGATTTAGAACCAGTCTGTTGTTCCATGTCCAGTTCTAACTATTGCTTTATGAACTGCATAAAAATTTCTCAAGAGGCAGGTCAGGTGGTCAGGTATTCCCATCTCTTTCAGAATTTTCCAGAGTTTGCTTTGTTCCACGCAGTCAAAGGCTTTGGCATGGTCAGTAAAGCCAAAGTAGATTTTTTTCTGGAACTCACTTGCTTTTTCGATGATCCAACAGGTGTTGGCAGTTTGATCTCTGGTTCCTCTGCCTTTTCTAAATCCAGCTTGAACATCTGGAAGCTCATGGTTCATGTGCTGTTGAAGCCTAGCTTGAAGAATTTTGAGCATTACTTTACTAGCTTGTGAGATGAGTGCAATTGTGTGGTCGTTTGAGCATTCTTTGGCATTGCCTTTCTTTGGATTTGGAATGAAAAATGACCTTTTCCAGTCCTGTGGCCACTGTTGAGTTTTCCAAATTTGCTGGCATATTGAGTGCAACACTTTCATAGCATCATCTTTTAGGATTTGAAATAGCTCAACTGGAATTCCATCAGCTCCACTAACTTTGTTCATAGTGATGCTTCCTAAGGCCCACTTGACTTTGCATTCTAGGATGTCTGGCTCTAGGTTGGTGATCATATCATCGTGATTATCTGTTTCATGAAGATCTTTTTTGTATAGTTAGTTCTTCTGTGTATTCTTGCCACCTCTTCTTAAGATCTTTTGCTTCTGTTCGGTCTATACCATTTTTGTCCTTTATTGTGCCCATCTTTGCATGAAATGTTCCCGTGGTATCTCTAATTTTCTTGAAGAGATCTCTAGTCTTTCCAATTCTATTGTTTTCCTCTATTTCTTTGCATTGATCACTGAGGAAGGCTTTCTTATCTCTCCTTGCTGTTCTTTGGAACTCTGCATTCAAATGGGTATATCTTTCCTTTTCTCCTTTGCCTTTCACTTCTCTTCTATTCAAAGCTATTTTTGAGGCCTCCTCAGACTACCGTTTTGCCTTTTTGCATTTCTTTTCCTTGGGAATGGCCTTAATCCCTACCTCTTGTACAATGTCACAAACCTCTGTCTGTATTTCTTCTGGCACTCTGTCTATAAGATCTAATCCCTTGAATCTATTTGTCACTTCCACTATATAATTGTAAGGTATTTGATTTAGCTTATACCTGAATGGTCTAGTGGTTCTCCCTACTTTCTTCAGTTTAAGTCTGAATTTGGCAATAGGGAGTTCATGATCTGTTTCACAGTCAGCTCATGGTCTTATTTTTGCTCTCTGTATAGAACTTCTCCATCTTTGGCTGCAAAGAATATAATCAATCTGATTTCAGTATTAACCATCTGGAGATGTCCACATATAGAGTCTTCTCTTGTGCTGTTGGAAGAGGGCGTTTGCTATGACCAGTGCATTCTCTTTTACCTTTTAGTAATTTTTACAGCACAACATATATATAGCAATTGCAAAGAATATTTGTTTACCCTCTAACTTTTTTGTTTGGGTATATGATCACACATCTTTCACTGCTATATCTCGAGGGTAGCTCTTCAGTTCAGTTCAGTTCAGTCGCTCAGTCGTGTCTGACTCTTTGCTACCCCATGAGGGTAGCATGCCAGGCCTCCCTGTCCATCACCAACTCCAGGAGTTTACTCAGACTCATGCCCATCGAGTCGGTGATGCCATCCAGCCATCTCATCCTCTGTTGTCCTCTTCCCCTCCTGCCCCCAATCCCTCCCAGCATCAGGGTCTTTTCCAATGAGTCAACTCTTCGCATGAGGTAGCCAAAGTATTGGAGTTTCAGCTTCAGCATCAGTCCTTCCAATGAACACCCACTTATCTAAGCCTAATTTTTAAATTTTTGTTTTCTCTAAATATAGTATAATTGCCAAAGGACTTCTGCTACTGCACTGATTGTCTTAATGCATAATGAATTGATTTATATGCTGGAAGTATATAAAGTAATGCTGTTTAAACTGTCCTTTTATTTTATTCAAAAAGATACTGATTTTTTCTATTTTTTGTTTTGAAAAATTATGCTAGAGAATTGAGTTAATGACATTCCTTGCATCCTATGTTTGTAACACTTAAACATCATCACTCTGTGCCAGGATCTTCTTTTTATTCTTTTTTCACTTGGTTCTTTATCCCTGGCTCATATTCCCCTACTCTACATTCCATGCTTTGTTTCATGTTTTTATATATGGGTGTATCCTTGTGAAATGTGTAGCATTTGGGTGTTTCACATTTTCATAAATATCATTGTGCTATTTATGTCGTATCTGTTTAAATAAAATAATCTGTGAATCCCTATCAACCCATATAAGTTTGAGTTTATAACATTTTTAAAAATACTTAGCTCAAATTTTGGTTAGAAGTACACTGAATTTTTAGATGAATTTGACAAAAAATTGAGCTCCTCACTGTTTAGTGCATGCCTTGTAAAAAAAGGTCCAAGTGATAGAGAATATTCTTGAGAGCATGTATTTCTTTCCTGTCCTGAGACTTTAACAAGGGAGCCCTGGTGTTGAAACGTCAATCCGAGTTCTTGTACGTAGAGCTGAAGAATGAACTTCATGAACATATAGCGGTTTATATCCTTACCAGTATTAATCTGTACATTTTTGGTTGGCTCCTGTCCTTAAAAATACATCATTCTTAACCAATCAATTGAAAGGTCAAAATGTTTAACTTAACATCTTTATGTCATGTCTTTATCTTCGGGTTAAGTTACTACCCTTTTTCATGCCCCCTCGGCCATTTTACAACCAGATATATGGGCTAAAGATTACTTTTCATCAGATGTTTTTCCCTCAGGTATATGGAACAGGAGTTAATTACTGCCCTTCCCTGGATCTGAGTGTTGATAACTTATCAGACTAAGGACACATTCCAGAAATTCTGGACAAGGGGTACAGTTTTAGGTTAATGGAGTGAGATGTTTATCAAAAACAAGACCGAGGTCTCAGTCCTACACTGACTGCCTAGCAATTTCTACCTCAGTGTCATTTTATGTTCTTAGTATTCATGCTTCATTTTTTTTTTTTTGTATTTTTGATGCATACTACTGTAAATGAACTATGATACTAACACATAGGTTTCTCTTTTAATGCTTGTAAATGTTCCCTTATTATTGTAATTTTCAATTATAGAAATCTATCAGAAATGTTTTGAAACCCAATTTATACTTTCTTGAAATTGTGTGGATAAGCTTATTTGCATAAAGATAATTATTGGTGTGTCTTAGGTGTAGCTAGAACAGTCCCCAACGAATAGGTCTTGTCTTAGTGTGGACTTCATTTTGCAGTGATATGTGCTTGATTTCAATTCTCCAAGTGCTATGAGCTGAATTGTGTCCCATCCCCTGAAATAATAGACTGAAGACCTAACCCCCCATATGACTGCATTGGAGATTGGAACTTTAAGGAGGTGATTAAAGTTTAATAAAGTCATGAGAGTGTTCAGTTCAGTTCATTCACTCAGTCGTGTCTGACTCTTTGCAACCCCATGAACCGCAGCACGCCAGGCCTCCCTGTCCATCACCAACTCCCGGAGTCCACCCAGACCCATGTGCATCGAGTCGATGATGCCATCCAACCATCTCATCCTCTGTCGTCCCCTTCTCCTCCTACCTTTAATCTTTCCCAGCATCAGGGTCTTTTCCAATGAGTCAGCTCTTTGCATCAGGTGGCCAAAGTATAGGAGTTTCAGTTCAACATCAGTCCTTCCAGTGAACACCCAGGACTGATCTCCTTTAGGATGGACTGGTTGGATCTCCTGGCAGTCCAAGGGACTCTCAAGAGTCTTCTCCAACACCACAGTCCAAAAGCATCAATTCTTTGGTGCTCAGCTTGCTTTATAGTCCAACTCTCACATCCGTACATGACCACTGGAAAAACCATAGCCTTGACTAGACGGACCTTTTTTGGCAAAGTAATGTCTCTGCTTTTTAATATGCTATCTAGGTTAGTCATAACTTTCCTTCCAAGGAGTAAACGTCTTAATTTCATGGCTGCAATCACCATCTGCAGTGATTTTGGAGCCCAGAAAAATAAAGTCTGACACTGTTTCCACTGTTTCCCCATCTATCTGCTGTGAAGTGATGGGGCCGGATGCCATGATCTTAATTTTCTGAATGTTGAGCTTTAAGCCAACTTTTTCAGTCTCCTCTTTCATTTTCATCAAGAGGCTCTTTAGTTTTTCTTCACTTTCTGCCATAAGGGTGGTGTCATCTGCATATCTGAGGTTATTGATATTTCTCCCGGCAATCTTGATTCCAGCTTATGCTTCTTACAGCCCAGTGTTTCTCATGATGTACTCTGCATATAAGTTAAATAAGCACGAGAGTATAGTTTGGTTATATAACTAGTACACTTAAAGGAACTTACATAGTGAAAACAAAATTGTTCTGGCTTGCAGGCAGCAGACACCAGGGCTCTCTCTGTGATGTGAGTCAGATGGCAAGAATGCAGCTGTCTGCAAGAAAGAAAGAGCAGTTTAACCAACAGGTAGCCATGTTGGCACTCTGATCTCAAACTTACATCCTCCAGAACTATGAGAAAATAAATTTCTATTATTTAAGTCATCTAGTCTATGGTATTTTGTTATGGCAGCTTGAGCTGAGTAAGATGGCCTTATTAATTAATGCCCTGGTGGAGAGAGTTATGAGTCAGCTCTCCATTAGAAATCATTTTTCTTGTAGGATGTTTTGACATTATAGTAAATGAGCCATTGGGCATATGTTTCTGTGTTTTCTGACTCCTAATTGAAAGGTTGCTGCTGAGCTGTGAACAGCACTGGGATTCTTGGCCTCCAGAGGAGAGGAATTCAATCTGGGGCCAGCGATGAGGCTTGATCGCTCAGAGCTTTTGTGTAATAAAGTTTTATTAAAGTATAAAAGAGATAGAGAAAGCTTCTGACGTAGACATCAGAAGAGGGCAGAAAGAGTGCCCCCTTGCTAGTTTTTAGCAAGAAGTTATACACCTATTAGCAAGCTGCTAATTAGAGAAGGGAAATGTCTCAGAACTCAGAGAGTGGCACCAGGTCCCTCATCCACAACATGCATTTTGAGGTAGTATTGACACAACGTGAGTCATCCCATGCCATAAAACAATTGACATGAATCTTGAAGAAAGGTAGATTCTGAGGTAAATTCATAGTTCATTAACATAGCTTAAGAAAAACATTCCCATAGGAAAAATGCATTGGTTAGCTCAAGGTTTGAGAAAAGTTGAGTTCGGGGAACCAGGTGTCATCATGGCAACACAGAATTTTAAAAGAAACCTCCTTTTAATTTTGTATAGAGAAGGATAAAAAAAGTCTGACATTTGCAGTGTATTTCCTCCACTTGGGGACCCATAGCCTTCCTGCCTATTGCTGCTGCTGCTGCCAAGTCGCTTCAGTCATGTCCGACTCTGTACAACCCCATAGATGGCAGCCCACCAGGCTCCACCATCCCTGGGATTCTCCAAGCAAGAACACTGGAGTGGGTTGCCATATCCTTCTCCAATGCATGAAATCGAAAAGTGAAAGTGAAGTTGCTCAGTCGTGTCCGACTCTTCACGATTCCATGGACTGCAGCCTACCAGGCTCCTCCGTCCGTGGGATTTTTCAGGCAAGAGTACTGGAGTGGGGTGCCATTGCCTTCTCCATAACCCTGTCATAATGAACAACTTTATGAAATAATGGCAACTCTTTTTCTAGCCATCTCAATGTCTTATATCATGGATAGGCTTTATGTATCATTTCTTATCTTTTCTGACATTAGGATATAAAATTATTTCACTATCTGATTCAATGAGGACACCTGAGTCCCTTAATAAGCTGGGCTTCTGGAATCCAAAATAGTATTGCTTATACATCTTAATTTTTTTGTGTCAGAGGGGCCATTTAAGGAGTCAAAGTCATCTTGAAAATTAGATAACTGCACCAATTTTCCATATCAGTTGGCATCATATACACTTTTTACTCAAGGCAGTATGTCATAGTAATCTGATGTGTTCTCAAATCTCTATTTGAGACTTCATTCTTACATTGAATATGTTAAATTTGTAGTAGATTTTGGGCTTATATAAAAGATAGCCTTGGTCATAAGTATAGAAAAAAAAATATCTTTATTTAACTTTAATGCCTACCTCAGGCTTGAAACATATTAGAACAATAGATAGGTAGATATTTATTACATAATATAAAACAATTTTTCAAAACACTTCATATCAAAATTAATTTATGTAAGAATTTAAACCATCTGAAATTGATTTTAAGGTGCTTCTCAAATAATAATTAAGACAAACTTTTCCAAAGGAATTCAATGATCACTTCTGAGTTACCAGGTAGACATGTTTATTAACAAAATAATCCATGATTATACATTCTAAACATTTATTTAGTCAACATGATGGAATATTAAGAGAACATTATAGAAATGTAAATGCTGTCATTGCCATTGGAGGTAAAGAAAGCAGTGAAAACTTGTGATAAGCACTTTCAGGCTATTACTCATATCCATTTTGGATGAGATATAGGTAAAGTCCTGCAGAGTTCCACTCTATATTGTGAAAAAGTTACCACTGTTTTCCTCTGAGGATGGTATGGATCAAATGGGGGATAGTTTGTTTAGCCTTTAGGGGATAGTAGTTCTGACTCTGTGTTCACTGTCAGTTAAATTTGATTGCTTGGAAATAGTCTTAGGTTAAACTATAATAGCTATGAGTAACTTGATAGTTTCCTTTTATATTTTTATTCTATAAAATTCTATAATATTTTCTTGAAGAAGAAAATAATTCTGGTTACTTCAGTTTCCATTATTTAGCTAGAGTTTGTAATATAAAGAGCCTAATGCTAAATTAGAAAAAATGTTTTTTATTCTCTAAGGAAAAATTTCACATTAACTATGTCATCTTTTTATTATTAATCTGAGAATTACAGTGTACTATGTTCTAAGTGTCCTTACAAAAATGCTTACAAGAAATTAAAGACAATTTTACCCAATTGTCTATAATTGTCCAAGTAGTGACCAGACTCTAGTTTTATGGTAATGTGGAATAGAGGTAGTACATTTCACCTAAATCCCTTTGTCATTTTCCAGCACCTTCCCTACCCTTGGCAATTTATTTGTCTCTTTTGCTATTTAGATAAAATATATAATCAGAATCTTCTTTTTTATTTTGAGGTTGACCATTTTTAAAGGTTTTATTGAATTTGTTACAATATTGTTTCAGTTTTGTGTTTTGATTTTTTGGCCACAAGGTATATAAGATTTAGCTCCTCAACCAGGAATCCAACTCTCACCCGCTGCATTGGAAAGCAAAGTCTTAACCACTGGACTTCCAGGGAAGTACCAATAAAAATAATTTTTATTTAAAAAATTCTGTTCTTACCTATTGCTAGTGGAATTAAAAATGGTACTATCTCTTTGGAAGACACTTTGGTGGTTTGTTACATAAACTAAACATAATCTTGACACACAGTGATCCTGCAATCACATTCCTTGGTGTTTACCCAAAGAAGTTGAAAACGTATGTTCACACATAAGCCTGCACATGGATGTTTATAGCAGCCTCTTTCATAATTGGCAAAATGTAGAAGCAACGAAGATGTCCTTTCCAGGTGAATGGACAATACACTGTAGTATTTTAATTCAGACAATTGAGAGTTAATAACAAAAAGATATGAATGTAAAGTCACGACAAGACATGTAGAAACCTTAAAGGCTTATTACTAACTGAAGGATGTCTATCTGAAAAGGCTACCTACTGAACAATTCCAACTGCATGACATTCTGGAAAAAGCAAACCTATGGGAACAATGAAAAGAGTAATAGTTGCCAACACTTGGTGGTGGGAGGAGCAGGGAGTGATAACTAGGTAGAGCACAAAGAGTATTTAGACTGTTTGTATGATATGATAATCAGTGCCTATGTAAGTATGCATTTATCAAAACCTATAGAATGCAAAATGCTAAGAGTGAATGGTAGTGGAAACTATGGACTTGAGTTATTATGACGTGTCAATATAGGTTCATCAGTTATAACAAATATACCACTATGGTAGTGGATGCTAATAACAGGGGATGCTATGCATCGATGGGGCAGGAGACATGAAGAAAATCTTTGTATCTTCCACCCAGTTTAACAGCGAACCTAAAACAACTCTGAAAATAAATCTGAAAAGACCCAAATCTTCATTTGAGTGGCATATAGCAATTTCCTGGTGGGTTAGACACTAAAGAATCCACCTGCAATGCAGGAGACCTGGGTTCAATCCCTGGGTCAGGAAGATCCCCTGGAGGAGGGCATGGCAACTCACTCCAGTATTCTTGACTGGGGAATCCCCATGGACAGAGGAGCCTGGTGGGCTACAGCCCATGAGATCGCAAAGAGTTGGACACGACTGAGCAATTCAGCGCACAGCATGACAATTTCTATCTAGCTACTCTAGGAATAGAAACCTTTATTGCATTTGGAGTTAGTTACAATTTCCACCAGGGCCTGAAAAATATGCTAGTTTAAAATGAACACTGTTGAAAGATTCATGGTTTTGTCTGTAATGGGATTTTGGTTCTGATTAAATCCAAACCAACTTTCAGAAATTTACAAGAGAAATACTTTGGTGTAAATAGAAATGTACTGGCCTCCAAGGGAAATCCTATAGGGTTACTGGTGGCCTTGCTTTTATGTTCTGGTGCAATATACTGTCATAATAGATCATGTAAGCTGAAATGTAATACAAAGAAATTCTATATTGTTTCTCTAGAGACAGTTCACTAAGGATCAAAGTTAGATTGAATTGAAATAGGCAGGAAGTACAACTGAACCAAGACAACTGGATATTGTGGTTAAGAACATACCTGCCAGTACAGGAGATGTAAGAAACATGCATTCTATCCCGGTGTCAGGAAGATCCCCTAAAGAAGGAAATGACAACCCACTCCAGTATTGTTGCCTGGAGAATCCCATGGACAGAGGAACCTGGAGGGCTATAGTCCATGGAGTTGCAAAGAGTCAGACACAACTGAAGCAACTTAGCAAACAGAATTAGAGAATAAATTGACTCTGGCTATGAAAAGCTTCAGAAATTAGTAATGGAAATTTTTTATAATTTCAATGAATGTTCTAATTATTTATTTAGTACTCTCCTGTACTTGGGACTTTTGTCACATCTGTTTAATATTATACAATAAATTGGAATTAATTTTTCTCCTTTGGAAGTTTACACTCTAAAAAATGAAATCAGTGTTTTAGGACAGAATGTCATTGGACACATGTTGGAAGTTGGATTAATTTTTATATTTGAACAGTCTCTGCCAGGCATAGATTCATAAGAAAAATATATATGAATACTCTCATGATTATAGTGGAAAATTGTAGTCCTGGACATCTGGTAGAGTTTGGAGTCACTCCCTTGATACGTGTTAAGGTACCAGCAGTTTTATTCAATGTTAACTCAGTGAAAAACACAATTAATTCTTGATATTATTTTTGAAAACAATTTTGATGTTATGGATTCCCTGACATGATTTCTAAAATTCCTGGATGTTTGAGGACATGTTTTAAGTATGAACGTTTTAGGCCTAGTTTATCCAAGGAAAAGAGAGAGTGTACTTTTTTTTATTTTAACTGTTCCTTCTGTTTGATCTGAACTATACATTTCTTATTTAAAAAGTCCCTAAATTCCATAGCACTAGGAATATTTATTTATTTTCTTTAATGTTAAAATTTCCAGTTTTCTCTTTTAGAAGGATTACAATACCTTCTTGGAAAAATATTACTTACACAGTGTTTTGATTAAGGGTAAGAATAAATAAGGATTTTTTTTTTCATACATTTTCTTAAAATGTGCTGTGGGAAAATACAGGAAAAAACTGGAGCTGTATAAGATGTTTTCAGAAATTATCCAAAAAACAAATTCTTTCTTGAAACACCACAGTCCTTTTGATTTATGAGAGATATCATATTTTTATTTGAATATAGGTATTTTATTATTACTTTCTTTGCTAAATTGAGCCTTGCAATTATGGCTAAGAGATTAATAGCTGGTTATGCTTGGTTTTTTGTCAAAACATTATATCAGTTACCAGATACCATACATTAATAGACTACATTTATCATAGGTTCCTTTTTTTTTTTTAACTGTTCCACATTTATTACAAAAGTCTCAACCACCTCTCCAAGAGATGTAATGGGACCCTGACTGAATTCATTCATACCACTTTTGTGAGCCCTTTACTTTTTAAATTTATTTTAATTGGAGGATAATTGCTTTATAATACTGTGATGGTTTTTTCCATGAATCAATATTAATTGGCCATAGATACACATGTGTCTCCTTCATCCTGAACCCTCCTCGCCCCTCCCTCCCCACGCTATCCCTCCAGGTTGTCACACAGCTCCAGCTTTGGGTGCCCTGCTTCATTCATCAAACTTCCATTGGTCATCTATGTTACATAGGTAAAGTATACGTTTCAGTCCTACACTCTTAAATCATCCCACCTTCTCCTCCCACTGAGTCCAAAACTCTGTTCTTTATGTGTGTGTCTCCTTTGCTGCCCTGTATGTAAGATCATTGGTACCATCTTTCTAGATTCTTTGTCTTTCTTTTTCTGACTTACTTCACTCTGTATAATAGGCTCTGTGTTCATCCACCTCACTAGAACTGACTCACATGTGTTCCTTTTTATAACTGGATAATATTACATTGCATATATGTACCACAACTTCCTTATCCATTCCTCTGGCTATGGACATCTAGGTTGCTTCCATGTGCTAGCTATTGTAATAGTGCTGCAATGGACATTGGGATACATGTGTTTTCTTCACTTGGGTTTCCATGGCATATATGTCCAACAGTGGGATTGTTGGGCCTTATGGTAGTTTTATTACTAGTATTTTTTAAGGAATCTCCATAGTGGTCTCCATAGTGTTTGTATCAGTTTGCATTCCCTTTTCTCAACTCCCTCGCCAGCATTTGTAGATTTTTTGATGATGGTCTTTCTGAATGGTGTGAGATGATACTTCCTTGTGGTTTTGATTTGCACTTCTCTAATAATGAGCAATGCTAAGCATCTTTTCATGTGTTTATTTGACATCTGTATGTCTTCTTTGAAGAAATGTCTGTTTAGGTCTTCTGCCCACTTTTTGATTGAGTTGTTCATTTTTCTGGTATTGAGCTGCATGAGCTGCTTGTATATTTTGGAGATTAATTCTTTGTCAGTTGTTTTGCTTGCTATTATTTTCTCCCATTCTAAGGGCTGTCTTTTTACCATGCTTATAGTTTCCTTCATTGTGCAAAAACTTTTAAGTTTAATTAGGTCCCATTTGTTTATTTTGTTTTTATTTCCATTTCTCTGGGAAGTGGGTCATAGAGGATTTTGTGTGATTTATGTCAGAGAGTGTTTTGCCTATGTTTTCCCCTAAGAGTTTTATAGTTTCTGCTCTTACATTTAGGTATTTAATCCATTTCAAGTTTATTTTTGTGTATGGTGTTAGATAGTATTCTAATTTTGTTCTTTTACATGTAGTTAACCAGTTTTCCCAGAACCACTTATTGAAGACTGTCTTTTATCCATTGTATATTTTTGCCTCATTTGGCAAAGATAAGATGTCTACAGGAGCATGTATTTATCTCTTGGCTTTATAATTTGTTCCATTGATCTATATTTCTCTCTTTGTGCCAGTACCACACTGTCCTGCTGACTGTAGCTTTGTAGTGTAGTCTGAAGTTGGGAAGATTTATTCCTCTAGTCTCACTCTTCTTCCTCAAGATTGCTTTAGATATTCATAGTCTTTAGTGTTTCCATATAAACTGTGAAATTATTTGTTCTAGTTCTGTGAAAAACACCATTGAGAGTTTGATAAGGATTGCATTGAGTCAATAGATTGCTTTGGGTAGTATACTCATTTTGACTATGTTGATTCTTCCAATCGAAAAACATGGTATATCTCTCCATCTATCTGTGTCATCTTTGATTTCTTTCATCAGCGTTTTATAGTTTTCTGTATATTGGTCTTTTGTCTCTTTAGGTACATTTGTTCCTAAGTATTTTATTTTTTTGTTGTTGTCACAAAAGTGAATGGGACTGTTTCCTTAATTTCTCTTTCTGGTTATTCATTGTTAGTGCTTAGGAATGTCGGGATTTTTTGTATATTAATTTTATAGCATTGAATTTACTGTATTCATTGGGGTGTCTATGGGTTTGGTATGACTTTGGGCAGTTTGTCTATTAATATTCCCAGTTGTATTCCTGTTTTATTGGAGGATTAGTGTATAGTGTCTTGCACTTGAGCTTGCTGGCTCTTATGGGGAGGTTGATCTTAGTATATGTATGAAGGCTTTTGGGTGATCTTTCATCTATTAATGTTCCCTGGGGTCAGGTGTTCTCTGATGGTCCAAAGTCTTGCAGTTGAGCCTTCTGCCTCTGGGTTTCAGTACCAGTCTCTTACAGTAGCATCAAGACTTCTCAGTCCACACATCACAGAAGAAAAAATCCCTAGGTTAGTGGTTAAACAACTCTCCACATCCAGGAACACACACAGAGATTAGCAGTGTTATATACAGAAGAGAAGATGGAGGAAGGACAGAGAGGTGACAAGGGAAGAGAGCAATCAGATCAATAATCAAATCCCTAAGTGAAAATGGATACTAAAAATTAGACTCTTAAAGATACAAAATTAATAAGAAAACATCAACAAGTGAAAATTTAAAACCTAGAAGGAAAATTAGACTCTCAAAAGTACATGCCCAGTTGCTTCAGTTGCATCTGACTTCTTGAGACCCTGTGGACCATAGCCCACCAGGCTCCTCTGTCCATGGGATTCTCCAGGCAAGAATACTGGAGTGGATTGCCATGCCCATCTCAAGGGATCTTCCAAACCCAGGAATTAAAGTCATGTCTCTTACATCTGTTGCATTGGCAGGCAGGTTCTTTACCATTAGCACCACCTGGGAAGCCCCTAAAAGTACAATATAAAACCACAGAATCAAACACAGAAATAGAAAAATATGGAATTTATTTTTAAAATAATGTGTTTTTTAAGAAAGGTAAAAGTAGGCTATATTTTAAAAAGTAGGCTATAAAAAATATAAAGAACCATACTAGGACAGTATGAGGGGGAAAAAGAAAAAAGGGGGAAGAAAGGAAAATAAAATAAAATTCTTAAAAACTAATAGAAATAATAATAATAAAGAAAAAATTTTATAGGAGGTGGAGAGTATGTAATTATATATGGTGATTGTGAGATGAATGCTCCTTCTTTTTCCTCCTCCAATCTAGTTGACTCCTCAGAAGGTCCTCCAATATATCCAGGAAGGTCTTTGGAGCTGTTGTGGGCAGCGTGGAGTCAGATCAGTCTCAGATATTCCCTTCTCTGGGTTGTACTTGTTTTCGAAGTCTCCCCTTGCCCCTAAAGTGCACAGTCTCAGTTTAACTGCAGGATTTGAATCTGTTGCACCTTGCATTTATGGGACAGTTCTCCCTTCTTATCTTTGCTCATGTTGGCCACCTCCGGTTGCAAGTCTCTCTTCAGTGTCTGACCTCTGCCCTGACACAAGGGAGCAAAAGCAGCCACTTATTCGGGCCCACTTGCTCACTTGTGCTGTGGAGAGGTGGGAACACCGCAAATGCCGCTGGCACGTGTGGGGAGCACTTGCAGTGGCAGGACCACATGGGAGTTGCCACAGCCAAGGGAGGAGGGGGGGGTGAGGGGGGTGCACCTTCCAACCTTCCAGGTTCAAGCTGCTCGGTCTCCTGAGTGCTCCACGGAGCACAGTTGCAGGTGGGCCTTGTGTCTCCTCAGGGGAGCTGATCTCAGGCTGTGACACTTCTGGAAGATCTGAGTCATCCAGGATCCCAGGAAAACATGGGTAGCGACTGGCAGTCCACTCACAGCTTGCCTCCAGATGCTGTCTCTGGGGCTGAGATTGCAGTGACTCCTTGCCTTCTGCCTCCGGCTGTCACACACCTGCCTCTCTGTTTCAGGGGCCATAAATGGCAGCTGGATCATTCCCCTTCAGTGTTACTAGTGTGCAATCCTTTGTTCTGTGAGCAGGCCAGGAGTCAGAGTGTAGTGTTAGGGCCTTTCCGTGGGAATGTTCCTTTGTTTCTCTGTCAAGTCCACGGTTTCCCCCGTCTGTCTGTGCTAAGTCACATTAGCTCCCTCAGAGTGTCCTCACGGCATTCGAGCCCAGTCCTTCCCCTGAGGACTGAAGATGCAGCCCACACCTCCACATCCAGCCCCCACTTGCTTCAGGTGGGCATGGACATGTAAGCAGCTTCTCAGCTGGTAATTGCCATTCAGCGTGATTTCTGTGGTGAATTTTCTCAGTTATGCTTCCTCTTGAGGTTCCTTAAGTCCCCACTGACCTCACCTGTGAGAAGGTTTCCTATTGTGTAGAAACTTCTCCTCCTTCATGACTCCCTCCCCAGGAGAGATTTTCCATCCCCAAAATCCTTTGTCTCCCTTTTCATCTTTATCCCTTGCCCTTCCTCATTCTGAGGAGATTGTTTTGCCTTTCTGTGCCTCTGGGATCCTATGCCAGTGATCAGACGTTGTTCTGTGGGAGTTGCTCCAGAGGCAGATGATCTTTTGATGAATTTGCGGGGGAGAAAGTAGTCTCTTTTCCTATTCCTCCACCATCTTGGGACCATTCCCAACATAAGTTCTTAATTTAGATGTATTTCAGGAGCTCCCCGAACCCCCTGAATTACTAATATAAAAAGCTTGATACATGATTATTTTTATGGGGTGAAGATCTATTAGATTATCTAAAAGTTTTCCTAAAAATACTCCTAGTTATTCTGTATTTATGGAATTGCCTGCAAATACAGTATTTGAATTCTATGGGGAGGAAAATATAGTTTTTAATATAAGAGATTAAACATCTGGTTACTTGAATTAACTATAACTGTTAATTTGACATTATGTAGACAAAGCACAAATCCTTTAATTGTCTGAATTAATTTACAATAAATGAAATTCACTCATGCTTCTTCTATTTATTGCTCCATGGAAACAGCATGCTTTAGGCTGCTACTAAATTTTCCACATGTAGGACACTTCCTCTTTCATATTTAACAATATATTCTTCTATATTATTTTGTTTCATTCGAACTCTTTTTGGAAATGTATTAAAGTTTAATTGTATTGAAAAATACATTTTGAATGAGTCAGGATTCCATTGTATAGATTAATTTCCTTGTCATGTAGTCACATTTTTTGTTGTTTGTATATTTTCTAATGATATTTCCTGGTATCCTCTTCAAAAAAAGCCTCATTTTGAGGGCTTCATTACAAAGTGTTTATTACATACATATTGCATGATACATTTAAATTTGTTAACGTATAACATATAAAAAAGTGCTGATAATATTAAATGCATGACTTGACATATTTCCTTATTAACACATTATTTTTTCAGAACATTTTTAAATTCACAGCAAAACCAAGCGAAGGTACCTTGATTTGCCATATACTCCCTACCTCAACACTTGCATAGCCTTCCCCCATTATCAGCATCCCTCATCAAAGAGGTACATTTGTTATAACTGATGAACCTACGTTGACACATCATTAGCCCACTTTCACAGATTTAATTAGGGCTCACTGGATGTTACATGTTCTGTAAGTTTTAACAAATTCATAACAACATGCATCCACAAGTATAGGACGATAGAAAGTAGTTTCACTGCACTAAATGTCCTCTATGCTCTACTTATTCATCCCTCCCTCCAAACTCCCCCAAACCCTGGCAACCACTTCTCTTTTTACTATCTCCATACTTTTGCTTTTTCCAGAATGTCATGCAGTTGGAATTGTTCCGTATGTAGCCTTTTCAGATAGACATCCTTCAGTTAGTAATAAGCCTTTAAGGTTTCTCCATGTCTTGTCATGACTTTATAATTCATATCTTTTTGGTACTAACTCTCAATTGTCTGAATTAAATACTACAGTTTATTGTCCATTCACCTGCAGAAAGACATCTTGGTTGTTTCTACATTTTGCCAATTATGAAAGAGGCTGCTATAAACATCTGTGTGCAGGCTTATGTGTGAACATATGTTTTCAACTTCTTTGGATAGATACGAAGCAATGTGACTGCAGGATCAGTGTGTGTCAAGATTATATTTATTTATGTAACAAACCACCAAAGTGTCTTCCAAAGAGATAGTACCATTTTGCATTCCCACCAGCAATAAGTGAGAGTTCCTGTCATGCAACATCCTCACCAGCATTTTTAGTGTCAGTGTTCTGGATTTAGGTTAGTTGCAAAAGAGTCAAACACGATTTAGTGAATAAAAAACAACAAATGGGTGTATGGTGATCTCATTGTATCAATAGTTTCAATTTGCATTCCCTTGATATATGGTGTGGATCATCTTTTCATATACTTAGTTGCTACTTGTACATCTTCATTAAAGAAATGTCTCTTAAGGGCTTGGCCAACTTTTATATGAGTTATTTGTAGCCTTATGGTTGACTTTTAAGTTGTTTGTATGTTTTGGATAACAGCCCTTTATCAGATATGTCTTTCATTACTGTTTGCTTCCAGGCTTGACAGTATCTTTTGTGGAGTAGAAATTTTTAATTATAATGAAGTCCAGCTTATCAACTTTTTGTTTCATGGGCCATACCTTTGGTGTAGTATCTAAAAAGTCATTGTCAAATCCATAGTCACTAGACGTTTTTCTTATCTTCTAGGAGTTTGATAGTTTTTCATTTTACATTTAGCTTTATGATCCACTTTGCATGAATTTCTGTGAAGGCTCTAAGAACTGTGTCTAGGCTTTTTTTTTTTTTTTTTTTTTGTCCAAGTGTTCCAGCACCATTTGTTGAAAAGGCTATCTTTTCCCTATTGTATTGCCTTTGCACCTTTGTCAAAGACCAGTGACCATATTTATGGAGGTCTATTTACTTAAGAGTGGTCTATTCTGTTTCATTGATCTGACTTATTTGGGTTTTTGGTTTGTTTATTATTGTTTTTTTTCTTTTATACCTTATTATCTTGATTACTGTAGCTTTATAGTAAGTCTTGAAGTTGGGTAGTGTCAATCCTCCAAGGTTTTTTGTCTCCTTCAGTATTGTATTGGCTATTCTGGGGCTTTGCCTTCTCCATACAAACTTTAGAATCATTTTGTTGGTATTCAGCAATAACTTCCTGGGATTTTGATTGGGAATGCATTGAATCTGTAGATCAAGTTAGGAGGAACTGACATCTTGGCAATATTGATTCATCCTACTCATAAACATGGAATATCTCTCCATTTATTTAGTTCTATTTTGATGTATTTTATCATCATTCTTTAGTTTTCCTCACAAATCTAACTACATATGTATATATATACTTTGCATGTATATTCTTGTGTGTTTTAAAAATATTTATACATAAGTATTTCATTTTTTAGGTGCCAGTGTAAGTATGGTGTTTTTAATTTCAAATTCCATTTGTTTATTACTGGTAAATAGGGAAGGGTTTGGCTTTTGGGAGATAACCTTGTATCCTGCCACTTTGCTATAATTGCTTATTGGGTTCCAGGAGTTTTTTGGTCAGTTCTTTTATATTTTCTCCATCAACAGTTTTCTTGTCCATGGAAAAAGATAGATTTATTTCATTTCTAATCCATATACTTTTTAATTTATTTTTCCTCTCCTGTTTCATATAGCGAGAACTTCCAGTACAGTCTTGAAACAGAGGGCGGTAGGGGCTATCATCCCTTGTTCCTGGTCTCAGTAAGAGAGAATCTTTTTTGCACCAGTATGATGTTAGCTGTAGGATTTATACATATTATTTGTCAAGTTGAGGGAATTCCTCTCCATTTCTCATTTACTGAGAGTTTTATCAGGAATGATATTGGGTTTTGTCAATTATTTTTTTTTTGCATCTATTGATACAAACATGTAACTTTTTTTCCCTTTGTATGTAGCCTTTTAATTGATTTTGAAATGTTGAACTTGCCTTACATACCTGTTTTAAATTTTACTTGGTTGGGGTGTGTAATTCTTGCCCTACATTCTTGCATTTAATTTGCTAATATTTTGTTGAGGATTTTTGCATGTGTGGACATGACAGATATTGGTCTACAGTTTTCTGGTAATGTCTTTGTATAGTTCTGGTATTGAGGTGTTAGTGAACTGCAGCTTCACAGAATGAATTAGATGGTATTCTCTCTACTTCTGTCTCCTGAAAGAGTGTAGAGAATTGGTATAATTTTTTTTCCTTGAAATGTTTGGTGGCTATGCCAGTTACTTATCTGGGTTTGATGCTTTCTGTTTTCAAAGATTACTCATTATATCTTTAATACACATAGTTTGCGTATTTCTTCTCGTTGAAGTTTAAGGAACTGATCCATTATGAAATGAACCAGTTATCAAATGTGCACATATAGCAATTTTCATAGTATTTCTGTATTATCCTTTCAATGTCCATGGAATCTGTGTGATGCTTCCACTTTCATTTCTGATACAAATAATGTGTATGCTCTTTTTTTTCTTGGTTAGCCTGGATAGAGCCTTGTCTATTTTTTGATCATTTCAAAGAACCAGATTTTGGTTTTGTTGATTGTTCTCTATTGATTTCCTTTTTGCAATTTCATTTTTATTATTTATTTAGAAATTTTCTCTAATATTTATTTTTTGGTACTTACTCTGGATTTAATAAGCTCCTCATTTCATGGATTCCTAAAGTAAAGGCTTAGATTATTAAATTTAGATCTTTCTTCCTTTCTAATATATATATTGTATTCAATACTATGTATTTACTCTATGCTCTGCTTTATTTACATCCCACAAATTTGGATAAGTTGCATTTTCATATTCATTTAGTTTGAATATTTTAAAATTTCTCTTGAGAGTTTTCATTTGTCTCATGTGTTATTTAGAAGTGTTTTGTTGAATCTTCAAGCATTTGGAGATTTCCAAGTTGATTTGATTTGGAAATTGATTTCTAGTTTAATTCCATAGAGGTCTGAGAGCTGACATCATATGGTTTTCATTATTTTAAATTTGTTAAGGTGTATCTTATGGCTTGGAATGTGAATGTTCCATGTGAGCTTAAGAAAAACATGTATTCTGTTATTGGATGAAGAAATCAATTGATATCAATTATGTCTGGTTGATTGATAGTGTTATTGAGTTCAACTATGTCCTACTAAACCTGCTTGCTGAATTAATCCATTTCTAATAGGGGAATTTGAGATCTCCAACTATGATAGCGGATTCATTTATTTCTCTTTACTGTTCTATTAATTTTTGCCTCACATATTTTTGATAGGTGCATGCTTATTAAATATTGTATGTCTTCTTAGGGAATTGATCCCTTAATCACAATGCAATGCCCCTCTTTATCTCTGATAATTTTACTTGCTATGAAATTTTCTGTCTGAAATTGATAAAGCTATTCCTACTGTCTTTTGAATAATGTTAACTCAGTATGTTTCTCCTTCATTTACTTCAGTATGTTTCTATTTAAAGTGAGTTTCTTGTAGGCAACACACAGTTAGATTTAGTTTTTGATCTATTATGACAAAGTTTGTGTTTTAATTAGTGAACTGATGTTCAAAATGACTGTTGATATGGTTAGACTGGGGCTTCCCCAGTAGCCCAGCTAGTAAAGAATCCACCTGCAATGCAGAAGACCCCAGTTCGATCCCTGGATTGGGAAATTCCCTGGAGGAGGGCATGGCAACCCACTCCAGTATTCTTGCCTGGAGAATCCCCAGAGACAGAGGAGCCTGGCTGGCTAGAGTCCATGGGGTCCGAAAGAGTCAGACACAACTGAGTGACTAAGCACAGCATGGTTAGATTAATACTTACTATAGCTATTACTGTTATTTATTTGTTGCCCTTGTTCTTCATATTTTTCTTCCAGTCTCTTTCTGCATTTTGTTGTTTTAATAGGGCATTTTGGGTGGTTCCATTTTACTATCTCTCTTAGTATAGCGGTTATTTTTGTTTTAAGAAAATGTTAGTGGCTGCTTTAGAGTCTACAGTATGCTTTTACAACAAACCCAAGTTCACTTTCAAATAACACTATATTGCTTCAAGGGTAATATGAGTACTTTATAATAACAAAATATTCCTCATTCTTTCCTCTCTTTCCTTGTGTCACTGCTATTATTTGTTTCACCTGTACATAGTGAAGTCGCTCAGTCATGTCTGACTCTTTGCAACCCCATGGACAGTGGCCTGCACCAGGCTCCTCCGTCCACGGGATTTTCTAGGCAAGAGTACTGGAGTGGGTTGCCATTTCCTTCTCCAGGGAATCTTCCTGACCCAGGGATCGAACCAAGACCTCCCGCATTGTAGACAGATGCTTTACCGTCTGAGCCACCAAACATGTTGCTGTTATTATTTTCCTTTCTTTATGTAGACCCTAGTTTGTAACATATATTTGTTGCCTTCTATCTAAAGGATTTCTTTTAACAGGGATGATTTACTGGCCACAAGTTTCCCATTTTTGTCTGAGAGAAAGTCTTTATTTTTCCTTCACTTCTAAAAGATAATACTGCAGGGCACAGAATCCTTGGTTAGTGGATTTTTTTTTTCTCTCAGTGCTTTAAATATTTTATTCCACTTTCTTCTTTCTTGTATGGTTCCTGAGAGAATGTGTGTATATTAGTCACTCAATCATATCCAACTCGTTGGAATCCCATGGACAATAGCCTGCCAGGTTCCTCTGTCCATGGAATTCTCCAGGTGAAAGTACTGGAGTGGGTTGTCATTCCCTTCTCTGACCTAGAAATTTACCTAGGGAATCTTCCTGACCTAGGAATTGAACCCAGATATCATCTAAGCCATCTAAGTCACCTGGGAAACCCTTTCTTCTTTCTTGTGTGGCTTCTGAGAGAAGTCAAATCTTATTCTTATCTTTTCTTCTTTATAGGTAAAACTTTTCCCCCTCTCTGGCTTCTTTCAGGATTTTTTCTTTAACCTTTGTTTTTCTGTAGTTTGATATGACTAAGTGTCTTTTTTTGCATTTATCCTTTTGGTGTTGTCTAAGCTTCCTGGGGTCGCAAAGAGTCGGACACGACTGAGCAACTGAACTGAGCTGAACTGAAGCTTCCTGGATCTGTGGCTTGATATAAATCCTCAGTTATTATTGTTTCAATATTTCTTCTGTCCCTTTTTCTGTTTCTTCCCTTTCTGGTATTCCAATTACATGTATTTTATACTGTTTGTAGCTGTATCTCAGCTCTTGGATAAAGCTGAACAAAGCTATTGGTAAATCCATCAAAGACATTCTTCATTTATGTCACAGTTCTGTTGATCTAGCACTTCTTTTTCATACTTTCTTGAAATTTCTGTCTCTCTGCTTACATTTATTTCCATCTGTAATGGCCTTGCATGACATCTACTCTATCCATTAGCACTCAGCATATTTATCATAGTTTTTTTTAAAATCCCTTGCCTGATGATTCCAAAATCTCTGCCATATCTGAGTTTAGTTATGATTTCTGCTTTGCATCTTCAAACAATGGTTTCTTTGCCTTTTAGTATGCCTTGTAATTTTCTTTGATATTCAGATATCATATACTGAATAAAAGGAACCACTGTAAGTAGACTTTTAGTAATGTGATGGAAATGTATGAGAGAGGAAGCATTCTATCTTCCTATGATTATGTCTCAGTCTTTTAGTGAACCTGTGTCTCTGAACTGTGAAATTCACAATTCTTAGTTTCTGTCTCCCTGACTTTACCCTTAGCAGGGACAGGATGATTCAAGTACACTGGAGTTAAACATTCTCTTTTTTCCACAAGGAAGGTTACAGCTGTCTAGAGTTGGGTATTCCCCTTCTCCCCAGGTCATTTAGGCTCTGATAAAACCTCTTTTGGCTAAGCTCAGGTAAAACATCTTATCCTGTGGGTCAACCTTGTTAAAAAGAACAGAATGTTCTGGTGTGTTTCAAAATGGTTCCTTTTCATCTTACCAATTAAAAGCATCAGGGGATTTTCCTCTGATATTTGCTGTGAGAAACTAGTAAAGCTTCAGAAGGTAAAACTCACAAAATGTTTCCCTTGCCCATGATTGAGTTGCATACCCCACCCCCATAGTTTTTAATCAGTCAGACTTGAACAGATTGAGTCTCCAGCAGTTTGTCAAGTACAGTTCAAATGTTCCTACTTTGGCACTTGTTCTTGTGGAGGTTTCAATTTATGAGTTTCTTCTCTGGTTTGTTATGATTTTCTGTATTTACCTGTCTCTTGAATTTTGATAGCAGCAATTTGCCATATGATGTCATGCTTCACGGATCTAAGAAGAGCTGTTGATTTTTCAGTTTGTTCAGCTTTTTTCATGTTGTCAGGGAAAAGTGACAACTTCCAAACATCTTATATTCTGCACCAGAAACCTGAAGTCACCTTAAAGTGGATATCTCATGTTGTAATTTACAATTTTGTATTTCAGTAGATGCCACATTTAGCTTAGAGCTTAGAGATATTATGTGATACAAATAATAAAAACAAAGAGAATTTATTGGAAACTTTTCTTCCAAATATTGAAGAAGTTTAAAAAAATACGCTACTTTGTATTTTATTGTGTGAGAGTTTGAATATATTGAGTTCAACTGAATGCTATGAAGCCAATGTACTTATGTCATATGTGTAATGCTAGTTCCCAACTCTACAGAGAATATCAGGAATGGTCTTTTAAAATTATGTATTTGGTTTTGGCTTGTATACTCAAAATGTCAAAAGGGACAAATCACCTTAAATCACCTCTTAAATATTGTTCCTGGTCTTTTCTGGAAAGAAGCATTTGATAAGTGAATATTCTTGGGAAAGCTGACTTATCTCAAGAAAGAAAAAAAAAAAAACCGTAATTTCAGTATTCAGTTGGCAAGTCTGAAAGCAAGAAATGATTATAAAAGTTAAATTTAATATATCTAGTATGATATCTGTAAATATATTAACAGCCCAGAGAGATAGAATTAATATTAGTCAAATATCCTTAAATTTTTAGTTAATATTTACTGTATCACCATGGACAAGTCTATGTTACCAGCAAACCATTGAAACATGAAAATAAATAACAATAAATGAATAGGTGCCAGTCTCCTCGCATTGATCTATAGTATCCCAAACAAAATCCAGGTACTTTTTGTAGAAGATGATTCTAAATTTTATATGAAAATACAGAATGCCTAGAATAGCCAAGAGCATCCTGAAGCAAAAGAACAAAGTTGGAGAATATGCCGGACTCAATACCTTATAAAGTGACTGTAGTTAGTAAAGTGTGTTACAGCAATTTCCACATATAAATAGGTCAATGAAACAGAACTGAGACATCAGAAATAGGCCCAAACATATATTATATTTTTAATAATGGCAACAGAGCAATTTAATGAGTATAAGAACTTTAAATAAAATAGTATTGCTGTGATTGGCTATTTATGTGTGGAGAAAATGAATCTTGACATTCATCTCAAATAAAAAACAAAAGTTAATTCAAGGTGGATCATAAGCATAAATATAAATGCTAAAATTATAAAATTTGTGTGGATGGGTAAGGTCGTGAATATTAGTTATAGAATAAATTAGAATCTTGAATTTCCTAAAGAGTAGAGAAGAGGCAGACATGACTGAAGCAAGTTAGCACACATAAAGAATAGAAGCTTTAAGTGGAAAGAGTAAAGAAGAGTTAACCAAAGAGCTAAAACCAACATTCTTGAAGAGTATCAGCAGGAAAAAAAAAAAATTGTATTCTAGGGTCTTCTTAGTATTGTTATTAAGTAGAAAGATTGAGAAGCATGATAAAGGAGAAGTTATTTTGTTTAGCTAGGATAGATTGCTAATTATCCATTCACAAGTCCATTTATGACTAATGAAACATAAAATGGGGAGGTGAATTGTTATGAGGTAGATTTGGGGGTCACTTCAGTTAGGTCACTCACTCATGTCCAACTCTTTGCAACCCCATGGACTGCAGCACCACAGGCCTCCCTGTCCATCACCAACTCCCGGACCTTGCTCAAACTCATGTCCATTGAGTCGGTGATGCCATCCAACCATTCCATCCTGTTCCCCTGCCTTCAATCTTTCCCAGCATCAGGGTCTTTTCAAATGATTCAGTTCTTCACATCAGTTGGCCAAAGTATTGGGGTTTCAGCCTCAGCATCGGTACTTCCAATGAATATTCAGGACTGATTTCCCTTAGGATGGACTGGTTGGATCTCCTTGCTGTCCAAGGAGTCCAAGAGTCCTCCAACACAGTTCAAAAGTATCAATTCTTCAAGCACTCTGTCTATCAGATCTAATCCCTTTATAGTCCAACTCTAATATCCATACATGACTACTGGAAAAACCATAACTTTGACTAGATGGAACTTTGTTGGAAAAACAATGTCTCTGCTTTTTAATAAGCAGTCTAGGTTGGTCATAGCTTTTCTTCCAAGGAGCAAGGATCTTTTAATTTCATGGCTGCAGTTACCATCTGCAGTGATTTTGGAGATCCAAAAAATAAAGTCTGTCACTATTTACACTGTTTCCCCATCTATTTGCCATAAAGTGATGAGACCAGATGCCATGATCTTAGTTTTCTGAATGTTGAGCATTAAGCCAACTTTTTCACTCTCCTCTTTCACTTTCATGAAGAGGCTCTTTAGTTCTTCACCTTCTGCCATAAGGGTGGTGTATCATCTGCATATCAGAGGTTGTTAATATTTCTCTGGGCAGTCTTGATTCCAGATTGTGCTTCATCCAGTCCAGCATTTCTCATGTTGTACTCTGCATATAAGTTAAATAAGCAGGGTGACAACATACAGCCTTGATGTACTCCTTTCCCAATTTGGAACCAGTCTGTTGTTCCATGTCCGGTTCTAACTGTTGCTTCTTGACCTGCATATAGGTTTCTTAGGAGGCATGTAGGTGGTCTGGTATTCCCATCTCTTTCAGAATTTTCCAGTTTGTCGTAATCCACACAGTCAATGGTTTTAGCATAGTCAATAAAGCAGAAGTAGATGTTTTTCTGGAACTCTCTTGCTTTTTCGATGATCCAGCAGATGTTAGCAATTTGATCTTTGGTTCCTCTGCCTTTTCTAAATCCAGCTTGAGCATCTGGAAGTTCATGCTTCACATACTGTTGAAGCCTGGCTTGGAGAATTTTGAGCATTACTTTACTAGCATGTGAGATGAGTGCAATTGTGTGGTAGTATGAGCATTCTTTGACATTACCTTTCTTTGGGATTGGAATGAAAACTGACCTTTTCCAGTCCTGTGGCCACTGCTGAGTTTTCCAAGTTTGCTGGGACATTGAATGCAGCACCTTCACAGCATCATCTTTTATGATTTGAAATAGCCCAACTGGAATTCCATCACCTCTACTAACGTTGTTCATGGTGATGCTTCCTAAGGCCCACTTGACTTCACATTCCAGGATGTCTGGCTTCAGGTGAGTGATCATGCCATCGTGATTATCTAGATCATGAAGATCTTTTTTGTATAGTTCTTCTGTGTATTCTTGCCACCTCTTCTTAATATCTTCTGCTTCTGTTAGGTCCATACCATTTTTGTCCTTTACTGAGCCCATCTTTGCATGAAATGTTCCCTTGGTATCTCTAATTTTCTTGAAGAGATCTCTAGTCCTTCCCATTCTGTTGTTTTCCTCTATTTCCTTGCATTGATCTCTGAGGAAGGCTTTCTTCCCTCTCCTTGTTATTCTTTGGAACTCTGCATTTAAATGGGTATATCTTCTCTTCTTTTCATAGCTGTATATAAGGCCTTCTCAGACAACCGTTTTGCCTTTTTGCATTTCTTTTTCTTTGGGATGGTTTTGATCACTGCCTCCTGTAGATGTCATGAACCTCCATCCGTTGTTCTTCAAGCACTCTGTCTATCAGATCTAATCCCTTGAATCTATTTGTCATTTCCACTGTAGAGTTGTAAGGGATTTTATTTAGGTCATACCTGAATGGGTCTAGTGGTTTTCCCTACTTTCTTCAATTTAAGTCTGACTTTTGCAATAAGGAGTTTATGATCTAAGCCACAGTCAGCTCCTGGTATTGATTTTGCTTTCTGTATAGAGCTTCTCCATCTTTGGCTGCAAAGAATGTAATGAATCTGATTTCTGTATTGACCATCTGGTGATGTCCATGTGTAGAGTCTTCTCTTGTGTTTTTGGAAAAGGGTGTTTGCTTGACCAGTGTGTTCTCTTGGGAAAACTCTATTAGCCTTTGGCTTGCTTCATTCTGTACTCCAAGGCCAAATTTGCCTGTTACTCCAGGTATCTCTTGACTTCCTACTTTTGCATTCCAGTCCCCTATAATGAAAAGGACATCTTTTGTTGGTGTTAGTTCTAGAAGTTCTTATAGGTCTTCATAGAACCGTTCAGCTTCAGCTTCTTCAGCATTATTGGTTGGGGCATAGACTTAGATTACTGTGATATTGAATGGTTTGCTTTGGAAATGAACAGAGATCTTTCTGTTGTTTTTTTGAGATTGCATACAAGTACTGCATTTCAGACTCTTTTGTTGACTATGATGCCTACTCCATTTCTTCTAAGGGATTCTTGCCCACAGTAGTAGATATAATGGTCATCTGAGTTAAATTCACCCATTCCAGTCCATTTTAGTTTACTGATTCCTAAAATGTCAATGTTCACTCTTGCCATCTCCTGTTTGACCACTTCCAGCTGCTTGATTCATGGACCTAACATTCCAGTTTCCTATGCAATATTGCTCTTTACAGCATCGGACTTTACTTCCATCACCGGTCACATCCACAACTGGGTGTTGTTTTTGCCTTGACTCCGCCTCCTCTTTCTTTCTGAAGTTAGTTCTCCACCGATCTCCAGTAGCGTACCCAGGTGGGTAGGTGTCCTATCTTTTTGCCTTTTCATACTGTTCATGTGGTTCTCAAGGCAAGAATACTGAAATGGTTTGCCATTCCCTCTCCAGTGGACCACATTTTCTCAGAACTGTCCACCATGACCTGTCTGTCTTGGGTGGCCCTACAGGACAAGGCTCAAAGTTTCATTGAGTTAGACAAGGCTGTGGTCCATGTGATCAGATGGGTTAGTTTTCTCTGACTGTGGTTTTCATTCTGTCTGCCCTCTGATGGATAAGGATAAGAGGCTTATGGAAGCTTCCTGATGGGAGAGACTGACTGAGGGGGAAATCGGGTCTTGTTCTGATAGGCAGGGCCATGCTCAGTAAGTCTTTAATACAGTTTTCTATTGAAGGGCGGGGCTGTGTTCCCTCCCTGTTATTTGACATGAGACCAAACTATGGTGCAGCTAATGAAGACCTTCAAAGGTCCCATGCATGCACTGCTACACTCAGTGTCCCCAACCCTGCAGTGGGCCACCGCCAACTCACGCCTCCACCAGAGACTCCTGGGCACTCATGGGCAAGTCTGGGCCAGTCTCCTGTGGAGTCCCTACTTCCCTCTCCTGGGTCCTGGTGCACACAAGGTTCTGTTTGTACCCTCCCAGAGTCTGTTTCCCAAGACCTGTGTAAGTTCTGGTGGCTCTCTGGTGGGGTCAATGGTGACCTCCTCCAAGAGGGCTTATGCCATACCCAGGTCTGCTGCACCCAGAGCCTCTGCCCCCACAGCAGTCCACTGCTGACCTATCTCTCCTCAGGAGATACCCAAACACAGGTCTGTCTCAGTCTCTGTGGGATCTCTGGGTCCTGGTGCACACAAGGTATGTTTGATCCCTCTGAGCGTCTCTGGTGGATATAGGGTTTGATTCTAAATATGATTTTGCCTCTCCTACCATTTTGCTGGGGCTTCTCTGCCCTTGGATGTGGAGTGGCTCCTCACAGCTCCTCCAGCGCCGTGCAGCCGCTGCTCCATGGGGTCACAGATAATTAAATTGGGGGTCACAGATAATTAATTAATAGATTGTGTCCTTAAGGACAGGACAAAATAAACAGTGGTAGAGTTAATGGCAATGGAGATCAAGTGACAATTTATTTTTATGTAATTGGGATGATTACAAATAGAAGAGGTAATATGGGGCAGGTAAAATTAATGAATTTGGTGAGAATATATAGAGTATATAATACAAGGTAAGCAATTGTGGCACACAGTTGAAGATGTATCCAATAGCATTGAGGGTATAAGGAATTAAGGGATTTTTATTTATGTGACATGTGCTTTTAGTATAAAAGTTTATGCAAGCTAGTTTATTTGGTAACTTTTTCTGTTGTAAATTATAAAATCCTCATTAAAAGTCCTCTGAAGATAATAAGTTACACAATGCTCAGAATTAATATGCTTTGTCACATTAAAGGAACTTTAATACAGGCTTCTGTTTCTTTTGACACTTTTCAGCAAATATGTAAAATCACAGGTATAAGGTATCAGTTACTGATACTGCAAAATGACCAAATTTTATTGGATAGCAGCCGTGAAGAAGTACAGTAGTTTTGTAGACATGTGAAGAGATTTCAATTTAAAAAAAATGTTAGCACTTAAAATAAAGTAAAATGATGTTTCATCTTTGCTCTAAAATTTCTTCAGGTTTCAAAGGTCCTATAATAAATGTGTTAGTACTGGATTTTTCCTTGTTACAGAAGTGGGCTATGAAACAGTAGAAACAGATTTTGAGAGAGCTTGCCACATAGGTTGGATTTACACAGTTTCAAGACTAGGAAGCCAAGATTCTATGTATACCTCTTCAGAAGGTTATGAGAATCTGTTATGACCAAGTGATTTACTTTCTGTCTATGACTTGCCGACTGATTTGGCCTTCTTTCTGAGCCTTTTGTCTTTCTGGATCTTTTTGAACACATGGAAGCTCATCCTAGAGAAAAAAATAAAAATACTAAAAATACTATGTCTAACCTTCCATGAAATGCAGTTATCTTCTGAGAGGCAGGAGTTAAAGCATATTTTATCCAAGAATATTGTTAAATGACTTTAAATGATCAAAAAGAATAAGAGATAGAAAATGCAAGCCAAGAAGTATGACAATAAAGAGACATTCATGGAATACAGCTTTCACTTAATTTATATGTATTATGTGAAGAAGAGGCACACTGCATTGCACATAATTTCTTTTTATCTAATGGAAAGTTTTGAATATTTTTTAATGAAGAGTAGTGGGTTAAAGTATAACCTTGTAAGTTGTGCTTTTGAAGAGAACTTTTGTTGCTATTGTGAGTAATCATTTTGTACTATCTACAGCTTACCTGGTCTTTGGTAAATCTTACAAGAATAGGTTGTTTTTAAAGTAGGGAATGGGCCAAAGTAGGAGTATATATCATGATGCCAAATTGGAAAGGAAATCAATTGCTTTTCCAACAAGCAAAGAGAATATAACACCAAGGAAATGAGTTTTTCTAACTATTCTTTGAGGAGAAGCAAGTAATTGCTTTAACCATTCTATCCAGCAACCAGAAATGATTAATTAAATATTTACTAAATCATTATACTGACGGTGGTAGAAAGACCTGTCAGCTATAAAACAAAAGCACAGCCCTTTAAAAAAAAGCAGAAGACAAGGGAAATAAAAGCAACTGTGCTACTTTTCTGACAGCATGTGTTGGTGAATTTATATTCAAAGCCTGTACAGTAAAAGTAGATTTCTCATTCAGAATTAGCTTTAATTTTCAGCATCTTTAAAAGACATTTTTAGACAACTTACACTCAGGACACACTAGCAAGGCACAGGCGATTATTTATTTGTTCATTTATCCCTTCAAAGAGAGCCTCCTCAGGCAACTTTTAAAGTGATTTATATACAGAATCACTGTGGTAATAACCTTCAGAGCCTGATGAAAAACAAAGTAGGACTCTGGCCCTACTGGCAAAAGATAAAAATGACATTACGAATTGCAGTAGTTGAAAATCTCTAGTGGAATAATAACAATATAAGGCTGGAATTACTTCTGTCTTGAAGGGTCTAATTCTATGGCTTTTACTCAGTGTAACTATCCTAGAATATCTTAGAATGGAGAGATGTCTTTTGCCACTTAATCTAAAAGTCCACATCTCTGTCACAGGCTTCCTTTTCTTCTCCTAGTAGCACCCAGCATTGTAAACAAATAATTAACTTGAACTCGTTGCAATGATTGGGTAGATGTGATGCAACATAAAGATGAGATAAATTGGGACTAAATAGTGAAAATAAAAGGAATTGAAAAGATTGGTATGAGGTCCAAGCTGGATAATAAAGGAAAAGAAGCAAGTGAGAATTTGGTGTCTGGGGAAAAGCATGAATTCAAGGGACTGTACAATTAAGTGGAGGTTTTGTGGTTGAGAGACAGCTGGAGGAGTTTTATGGATAGCTTTCAGATTTTGAGATTAAAGATATCTTTGTCTCTGGATAATACTGTCTAAATTGATGCCATGTAAGTAGAGAGAGGAAGGTCAATGAAATAAATGAAGTCAAGGAACTATGACAACAGGGTGCTGGATGTGTCATCTAGTTGAACTGTAGGTAAAGCTGACTTCCAATAATGAATTGGTTAGTCAATTGCTTAATATCTACATAGTGTGTTAAGGCTGAAAGAAATGGGAAAATATACCATCTATTCTCTTTAGCACCATGAGTAACCAATTTTTAAGCATCAATTACAGTATATATGATGGTTATACTAAAGATATACAGTGCTGGTTACTCAGCAGACATTTGTTGAAAGAGTAAATATATGTGCAATGTCCTAAGAGAGCATGAAGGAACTAACTCAGCAAGAGCAATAGAAGAATGCATGTGGAAGAGTGTCAAGGAGAGACACCCAAAAGATACAAGATGCAAGCTGACCTTGACTTTTCATGAGTTTATTAGCATCTGTATGTCTTCTTTGGAGAAATGTCTGTTCAGGTCTCCTGCCACTTTGTGAGTTGGTTGTTTCTTTTTCTGGTATTGAGCTGCGTGAGCTGCTTATACAACTCGGAGATGATTTCTTTGTCAGTTGTTTAATTTGCTATTAAAAGCTATTAAGTTTAATTAGGTCCCATTTGCTTATTGTTGTTTTTATTTCCATTCCTCTTAAGAGGTAGGTCATAGAGGATTTATGTCAAAGAGTGCTCTGCCTATGTTTTCCTCTAATAATTTTATATTTTCTGGTCTTACACTTAGGTTTATAATCCATTTTTAGTTTGCTTTTGTGTATGCTATTAGGAAGTAGTCTAATTTCATTCTTTTACATGTAGCTGCCCAGTTTTCCCAGCACTGTTTATTGGAGATACTGTCTTTTCTCCATTGTGTATTTTTACCTCCTTTTTAAAAGATAAGATGCTGATGGGTGCGTGAATGTATCCCTGTGCTTTCTATCTTATCCCTGTAATCCATATTTCTGGTTTTGTGAAAGTATCATACTGTCTTAATGATTGTAGCTTTGTAGTATAGTTTGAAGTCAGGAAAGTTGATTCCTCCAGCTCCATCCCTCTTTCTCAAGATTGTTTGGCTTTTTGGGGGGTCTTTTGTGTTTCCATACAAATTGTGAAATTATATTTCTAGTTCTGTGAAAAACACCATTGATAGTTTTATAGGGATTGTGTTGAATCTATAGATTGCTTCTTTTTTCTTTTTTAAAATTCATTTATTTTTTAATTGAAGGATAATTGCTTTAAGAATTTTGTTTTTTCCCTGTCAAACATCAACATTAATCAGCTGTATGCTTTGGGTAGTATAGTCATTATCACAATATTGATTCTTCCAATCCAAGAACATGGTATATCTCTCCATCTGTTTCTGTCATCTTTAATTTCTTTCATCAGCATCTTTTGGTTTTCTTGCATATAGGACTTTTGTCTCTTTAGATAAGTTTATTCCAAAGTATTTGATTCTTTCTGTGGCAGTGGTGAATGTGATTGTTTCCTTAATTTCTCTTTCTGATTTTTCATTGTTAGTGTATAGGACAGCAAGGGATATCTGTGTATTAATTTTGTACCCTGTGACTTTATTATATTCATTGATTAGCACTAGTAATTTTCTGTGGTATCTTTAGGATTTTCTATGTAAATAATCATGTCATTTGCAAATAGAGAGAGATTTATTTCTTCTTCTCCAATCTAGATTCCTTTTATTTCTTTTTCTACTTTGATTACTGTGGCTAGGACTTCCAAAACTGTTGAATAATACAGGCAAGAATCACCCATGTCTTGTTCCTGATTTTAGTGAAAATGCTTTCAGATTTTCACCATTGAGAATAATATTTGCTGTAGGTTTGTCATATATGGCTTTTATTATGTTGAGGTATGTTTCTTTTATGCCTACTTTCTGAAGTGTGTGCTGGTTTAAGTCACTCCAGTCATGTCTGACTCTGTGATGCTATAGACTGTAGCCTACCAGGCTCCTCTCTCCATGGGATTTTCCAGGCAAGAATACTTTCTGGAGAATTTTTATCAAAAATTGAATAAAAGTTGAATTTTTTTCTAAAACTTTCTCTGCATCTATTGAGATGATCATACTATTTTTATATTTCAATTTGTTAATATGGTGTATCACAGTGATTTATTTGTGTATATTGGCTATATCCCTGGGATAAAGCCCACTTGATCATTATGTATGATCTTTTTTATTTATTTATTTATTTTCCCATTTATTTTTATTAGTTGGAGGCTAATTACTTTACAATATTGTAGTGGTTTTTGCCAGGCAGTGACATGTGTTGTTGGATTCTGTTTGCTAGAATTTTGTTGAGGATTTTGCCTCTATATTCATCAGTGATACTAGCCTGTAGTTTTCTTTTTTGGTGTTATGTTTGTCTGGTTTTGTTACCAGGTTGATGGTAGCCTCTTAAAATGAATTTGGGAGTTTTCCCTCCTCTGCAATTTTCTGAAAGAGTTTAAGCTGGATAGGTATTAGCTCTTCTCTAAGTTTTTGGTAGAATTCACCTGTGAAGTCAGCTGGCCTTGGGCTTTTGTTTGTTGGAAGATTTTTGGTGACAGTTTCAATTTCCATCTTTGTGATTGTTTGTTCATATTTCCTATTTCTTCCTTGTACAGTTTTGGAAATTAACACTTTTCTAAGAATTTGTTCATTTCTTTCAGGTTGTCCATTTTATTGTGATATGGTTGCTCATAGTAGTCTCTTATGATCTTTTATATTTCTGTGTTTTCTGTTGTAATTTAAACTTTTTCATTTCTAATTCTATTGATTTGAATTTTCTTTATGAGTCTGGCTAATGGTTTTTCCGTTTTATCTTCTCAAAGAAACGACTTTTAGTTTTACTGCTCTTTTCTATAGTCTCCTTCATTTATTTTTTATTTCTGCTCTGATCTTTATGATTTCTTTCCTTCTACTAACATTTTTTTTGTACTTCTTTTTCTAGTTGTTTTAGGTGTAAGTTTAGGTTGTTTGATGTGCCTCTTGTTTCTTGAGGTAGGCTTCTATTGCTGTAAACTTCCTTCTTAGCACTGCTTTTACTGTATCCCAACATTTTGAGTTGTGATTTCATTGTCATTTGTTTCTAGGCATATATTGATTTGCTTTTTGATTTCTTCAGTAGCAAGTTGGTTAGGGTTAGCAGAAATGATTGCTCAGGTGACCAGATACTCACTGCTGACCCAGGTGGGCCCTGAGTCTTGTGCACTTCCCCGGCCCAAGTGGCTCAGTCTCCCGTGTGCCACAAGGGCACTGTCCCAGGTGGGCCCTGAGTCTTCTCAGGGGAGCTGGCCTCAGGCTGTGACACTCCTGGCCAATGGGAACTGTCCAGGATCCCGTGAAGACATGGTTAACGACTGGCAGTCTGCTCACAGCTTGGCGGGAGAGGCAGCCCCTTGCCTTCCACCTCTGGCTGTCACACCTGCCTCTTTGGCTCCATGTCTGGAGGTCATAAAAGGCAGCAGGCTTACTTTCCTTTGGTATTCAATATGGTGTGATCCTTTGTTCTGTGAGGGTGCCGGGGGTCACTGTGGGGTGTTAAAGCCTTCCCGCAGGAAAGGTCCTTTGTTTTTCTTTGTTTCTCTGGTGTTTCAGTGGTTTGGGTTCCTATGTCACATGAGCCCCCTCAGATTGTCCTGAGGGCATTCAAGCCTGGTCCTTACACAGAGGACCGTGTATGTAGCCCATGCCTCCGTGCCCAGCCCCCACTTACAGCTGGTGGCCATGAACATCTGAGCTGCTTCTCTGCTGGTAACTGCAGTTTGCACGAATTCTGTGGTAATTTTTTTTTTCTTTTGGTAATGTTGCCCTCTGAGATTCCCAAAGTTCCCCACTGACCCAACCTATGAGAGGATTTCCTATTGTGTGGACATTTCTCCTCCTTCATGACTCCCTCCCCAGGATGGGTCTCTGTCCGTAAATCCTTTATCTCTCCTTCTGTCTTTTATCTTTTGTCCTGCATCCTTTCAAAGGGACTGGGTTGCCTTTCTGGGTGTCTGGTGTCCTCTGCCAACATTCAGAAGTTGATTTGCAGAAGCTGCTCCACATTCAAATGATCTTTTGATGTTTTAGTGGGGGAGAAAGTGGTTTCCCCATCCTATTCCTCCACCATCTTCCCTCCAGTATATTTTTAATCTCAGTTATTGCATTGTTCATCAGTGTTTATTCTTTAATTCTTCTAGGTGCTTGTTAAACATTTCTTGCATCTTCTCAATCTGTGCCTCCAGTCTGTTTATCCATGCCTCCATTTTATCTTCAATATTTTGGGTAATCTTTATTGTCATTACTCTGGATTCTTTTTCAGTTAGACTGCTTATTTCCTCTTCATTTGTTTAATCTTTTTTTTTTTTTTTTTACCATGTTCCTTTATCTGCTGCATACTTCTCTGTATTTTCATTTTGTTTAATTTACTGTGTTTGGAGTCTCCTTTCTTCATGCTGGAAGATAGTAGTTCCTCTTAATTGTGGAGTCTGCCTCTCATGGGTGGGGTTGAGCCGGTGCCTTGTGAAGGCTTCCTGGATGGGGGACTTGTTCCTGCATTCCGATGGATGGGCCTGGGTCTTGTCTTTCTGGAGGGCAGTGCCACATCCAGTGGTGTTTTGTGGGGTATCCATTGGCTTGGTATGGCTTTGAGCCGACTATCTGCTAATCTGCAGAGTTGTGTCCCTGTTTGAAGGATTGATGTGGGGCTCCTGGCACTGGAACTTGCTGGCTATTGGGTGGATCTTGGTCTTAGTGTTGAGATGGAGGCCTTTGGGAGGGCCTTAGACTATTAATGTTCCATGGAGTTGGGAGTTCTCTGGTGGTCCAAAGTCCTTGGGTCACGTCTCCTGCCTCTGGGGTTCAGGCCTGACCCCTTAACTGTACCATCAAGACTTTACAGACCACACAGCATAGGAGAGAAAACCCATAGACTAATTGTGAAACAATTCTCAACAGTCAGGAACACCCATAGAGATTCACACCCTTAGATAGGGGGAAAAAAGAGGGAAAGAAGACAAAAAGTGGGGAAAAGGATAAGAAGGGGAGTCAATAGGGAAAAGAGCAGTCAAGCCAATAATCAAACTCTCAAAAATACAAAATCAAAATCAAAACATCAAAAACAAAAATATAAAACATGGATTTTATTTTAAAATAGTTTTTTAAAGGAAAATATAGGTTATAAAATAATTGAAAGAGCAATAAAGAACCACATTAGGACAGTGAAATGGGGGAATAAAGAAGGGATATATATATATATATATATATAGACTGGTAGAGAGGGGAATGCCAAAATTAATTTTCCATTTTCCTGCTCCAGTAGATCTACCTACTCAGAAAGTCCTCCAGTATATCCAAGAAGGTCTCTAAACCTGTTGTAGGCGGTGTGGGTTGGATCAGACTTAGATCTTCCCTTGCTCCAGCTTGTACTTGTTCTCAAAGTCTACAGTTTCCCCTGAATCACACAGTCTCAGGCTAACGGCAAGAAATTAAAGCTTTGCACCTGCTACTTCCTTGGCCATTTCCCCTTCTTTCGTTTGCTTACGCAGCCCCTGGAATTTCACTCTGGTTTTGGGCCTGCCTCTATTCATAAGTCTCTACAGTGTTCTGTTCTCTACCCAGACACAAGAGTGCAAAAGTGGCCGCTTCCTAGGGCTATCTTGCTCAGTTCTGCTGGGAAGGGGAGCAGTACAGCAGATGCCACAGGGTATGAGGGAAGTACTCACCACAGCTAGTTTCTGTGGGAGGTCGCCCCCAGACTGAGGTGAGTCCTGCACTTCCGCAGGAGAGCTGGTCCGGGTTGTGACACCCTTGGCAGAGCTGAGACACTCAGGACGCCAGGAAGACGTGAGTGGTGATCTGCAGGCACTCCCAGCTTGGCAGTAGTTGCGATCACTGGGACTGGGACCATAGCAGTCCCCTTCCTTTCACCTCTGGCCTTCACACCTGTTTCTCTGCCTTTGGGTCCATAGACTGCAGAAAGTTTGCCCCCTTTCAGCATTCATTAGGGCGGGGTCCTTTGTTCTGTGAGCATGTGAATTAGAGCAGAGCATTAGAGCCTTCCTATGGGAATGATCTTTTTCTTCTCTGGAGCTCCCAGGGTTTTCCTTGGGCTGCTTCTGTAGTGTCACATTATCCCGCTCAGAGTACCTTCACGGTAGTCAGTTTTGGTTCTTTCCCTGAGGACTGACCCCAGAAGCCTTAGCCTCTGCAGCCAGCCCCATCTCGCTGTGGGTAGACATGAGCGTGTGAGCCTCTTCTTGGTTGGGAAGTGCTGTTTGGTGTGATCTCTGTGGTGAGTTTTCTCCATTTTGCTTTCAGAACATCTGTCTCACTGTGCTCCCCTCTGAGTTTCTGAAGCACTTCCACGGGCCCCACCTGTGAGGTTTTTCTAGTGTGCAGAAAGTATTCCTTCTTCATGACTCCCTCGCCCCGGACGAGGGCCCAGTCCTGAGCTCCTTTGTCTTCCATTTTGTCTTTATCTTTTGCACTGCCTCATTGCAAGGAGGTTGGTTTGCCTTTCTGGAAATCTGGGATCCTTTGCCAGCATTCAGAAGATGTTCTGTGGGAATTGTACCCCATACAGATGATTTTTATGATATATTTGTGGGGGAGAAGGCAGTCTCCCCATTCTATTCTTCTATCATCTTGAAGGTCTCCCCTGGAAATTAACTTTAAATGCATATTAACTGGAGGTTTTTATTGCTACTACTACTTTTACCTGGAAACAGTAAATAGTTAATTGGATAAGGAGTTAAAATTTCTGTGATTTTGGGGGAGTTGTGTCAAGGCTATAGAATTCTATTTTTTTTTGTTTATTCATGTATTTATTTATATTGATGTTAAGTTGATTTACAGTGTTTCAGATGTACAGCAAATTCCTATATATATAAATTTTTGTGTATATATATATATATATATTTATAAAATTTGGATCTCCCTCACTTTGCCTATATCTGTGCAGTGTATGGTTATTCCAGAGTGAAGAGGAGGGTGAAAAAACTGGCTTAAAACTCAACATCAAAAAAACTAAGATCATAGTATCTGGTCCCATCACTTCACAGCAAATAGAAGAGGGAAAAGTGGAAGCAGTGACAGATTTTCTTTTATTGAGCTCTAAAATCACTGTGGTTGGTGACTGCAGCCATAAAATTAGAAGTCACTTGCTTCTTTTGGGTCCATAGACTGGCAAACCTAGACAGCATATTAAAAAGCAGAGACATCACTTTGCCAACAAAGGTCCATATAGACAAAGCTGTGGTTTGACAGTTGGACCATAAGGGAGGCTGGGTGCTGGAGGAGACTCTTGAGAGTCCCCTGGACTGCATAAAATCAAACCAGTCAGTCCTAAAGGAAATCAACCCTGAATATTCATTGGAAGGACTGATGCTAACACTGAAGCTACAGTATTTTGACCACATGCTGCATAGAGCCAAATCATTGGAGAAGATCCTGATTCTGGGAAATATTGAAGGCAACAGGAAAAGAGGGTAGCAGAGGATGAGATGGTCAGATAGCATCACTGACTCAATAGACATGAACTTGAGTAAATGCCAGGAGACGGTGGTTTATAGGCAAGTCTGACATGCTATAGTCCATGGGGGTCACAGAGTTAGACACAACTCAGGGACTCAACAACAACATGCAGTATATGACTACTCAAAACTACCCTGCTTTGAAGTATTTGACAATAATAGGGATAAGCAAAAGAAAGGAAGATTCAAACATTTTATTTTTGGATAAATAGACCACTTTTAAGGTAACATCAGGTATCTGAATGCATACTAATGTTATTCCTCAACACTTATACCTACTATTTCTGTATTAATAAATTCCTAGACTATTTGGTTTCTGTATTCAATCCTACTGTATATGCAAAAGCTACATTCTATTGGATTTTAAAGATCACCTAAAGATTTTCAAACACAACATTCTATTCAGTAGGGGAATGCACTTGACACAATTTATTCAGCATATTTTTTTCACCTATTAATTAGCAAGCATTGTGTTGGACATCAGTGATAGATAAAATCAAGACATCGGAATGCACTTGACACAATTTATTCAGCATATTTTTTTCACCTATTAATTAGCAAGCATTGTGTTGGACATCAGTGATAGATAAAATCAAGACATCTTTTCCCCATCAAAGACCACAATCTAGTAGGAAAGAAGAATAAAGTGAACAGACTACTACAATACCCTGTAATAAAGAATAAAATAGATGTATATATTCAAGCTATAAACTTGACACATGTGGTGAAAGCTGGAAAATTCATTCTGAGGAATAACATTTGAGACATGCCTTGAACAATAACAGTGAAGAGCATGCCAAGTAAAGTAGGTAATATTCAAAGACAGACAAGAAGAGAACACAGAAAATTTAAAGAATTATGAGTAGATTGACATGATATGAAATGGTAAAGACTAAACCACAAAAGGCTATTTTTATCTCTGCATGTGCCATTCTGAGGAGCTGAGACTTAAACAGGTCATCCAGATACCATGATCACATCCAGAGTTCACAAAACAGCAATTTATACTTTTGAATAGTGCTTATTGCCAGATATTTCTACCTATATATTTTGCTAAGATCTGCCTCTGATATTTATACACTGGTAATATTTTCAACAGCATTACTTTAACTTTAGTTTTACTCCTCATTTTATATATCCATTTTCCAGATATTTAAAGGTGACTCTTCCTTACCTTTTAATTCTCCAAAGTTAAAATTCCAGTCATTTTACCTGTTAATCATGTTCTTCTAGGAACATTTCAACCTTAAGCTTTGGCTAATGCAACTAATATGTTGCCTAACTTGGGTGTAGCATGTTCTGACCTTTTTCTGGATTCTGTAAATAGGTCTATTAGTGCCACTCACGATTTTATTGTTGTTGTTGTTCAGTCACTAAGTCATGTTGGACATTCTACCACCCCGCTGGACTGGAGCATGCCAGGCTCCCTTGTCCTTCACTTTCTCCTGAAGTTTGCTCAAATCTGTGTTCAGTGAATTGGTGAGCCTATCTAACCATCTCATCCTCTACTGCCCCCATATCTTTTGCCTTCGGTCTTTCCCAGAACCAAGGTCTTTTCCAATGATTCAGCTCTTTGCATGAGGTACCAAAGTATTCAAACTTCAGATTCAACATCAGGCCTTCCAATAAATATTCAGGATTTATTTCATTTAGGAATGATGGGTTTGATCCCCTTGCTGTATAAAAGATTCTTCTCCAGCACAACAATTTGAAAGCATTCTTCAGTGCTCAGCCTTCTTTATGGTCCAGTTCTCACATCTGTACATGACTACTGAAAAAAACATAGCTTTGACTATACGAACCTTTGTGGCAAAGTGATGTCTCTGCTTTTTCGTATGCTGTCTAGGTTTGTCATAGCTTTCCTTCCAAGAAGCAAGCATCTTTTTATTTCATAACTGTAGTCACCATCCGCAGTGATTTAGGAGCCCAAGAAAATAAATGCTGTCACTGATTCCACTTTTTCCCCATCTATTTGTCATGAAATGATGGGACCAGATGCCACAGTCTTCATTTTTTGAATGTTGAATTTTAAGTCAGCTTTTTTACTGTCTGCTTTGACCCTCATTAAGAGGCTCTTTAGTTCCTCTTCACTTTCTGTCATTAGAGTGTTATCATCTGCATATCTGAAGTTGTTATTTCTCCCAGCAATCCTGATTCTAGCTTGTGATTCATCTAGACCAGCATTTTGCATGGTGTGCTCTGCATATGAGTTAAATAAGCAGGGTGACAAAGTATTCTCTTCCCAATATTGAACCAGTCCATTGTTCCATGTCTGATTGTAACTGTTGCTTCTTGACCTGCTTACAAGTTTCTCAGGAGACAACTAAGGTGGTTTGATATTCTCATCTCTTTAAGAATTTTCCACAGTTTATTGTAATCCACATCATCAAAGGCTTTAGCATACTTAATAAAGTAGGAGTATTTTCTGGAATTCTCTTGTTTTCTCTATGATCCAACAAATGTAGGCAATTTGATCCCGGGTTCCTCTGCCTTTTCTAAACCCAGATTGAATATCTGCAAGTTCCTGATTCAAGTACTGCTGAAGTCTACCTTGTAGGTTTTATAGCATAACCTTACTAGCACATGAATTGCACACAATTATACTGTGATTGAACATTCTTTGGCATTGCCTTTCTTTGAGACTGGAATGAAAACTCACCTTTTCCAATCCCGTGGCCACTGCTGAGTTTTCTAAATTTGCTGACATATTGTGTGCAGCACTCTCGTGGCATTATCTTACAGTAATTTAAATTGTTTAGCAGGAATTCCATCACCTCCACTAATTTTGATCATAGTAATACTTCTTAAGGCCCACTTGACTTCACATCCCTGAATGTCTGACTCTAGGTGAGTCACAGCACCACTGTGGTTATCCTGGTCATTAAGACATTAATTGTATAGTTCTTCTGTGTATTCATGCCACCTCTTAATCTCTTCTGCTTCTGTTAGATCCTTTCCATTTCTGTCCTTGATCATGCCCATCCTTGCAAAAAATACTCTCTTGATACCTCCAATTTCCTTTAAGAGATCTCTAGTCTTTCCCATTTTATTGTTGTCCTCTGTTTCTTTGGATTGTTCATTTCTTAATTTTTGCTAGTTTTAATTACTTTGTATTACTGGTATATATGGGCCTCCTTGGTGGCTCAGGCAGTAAAGAATCTGCCTGCAATGTAGGAGACCTGGGTTCGATCCCTGGATTGGGAATATCCCCTGGAGGAGGGCATGGCAACCCACTCCAGTATTCTTGCCTAGAGAATTCCCATGGACAGAGGAGCCTGGCAGGCTACAAGCACAACTGAATGACTAAGCACAGCACACTGGTATAATATAAACTTTAGTTTGTCATGGAAAAAAAAAATAATTCAACAAGGTCCTTGTTGATTATCCATTTTAAATGTAGCAACATGTACATGTCCATCCCAGATTCCCTAACTATCCCTTCCCCCTATCCTTACCCTTGGCAACCATAAGTTCATTCTCTAAATCTGTGAGTCCCTTTATATTTTGTAAGTAAGTTTGTTTGTAACATTTCTTTTTTTGATTCCACATTTAGGGATGTCATAAAATATTTCTCCTCACTTTGAGTTACTTTCCTCTGTATGACATTCTCTAGACCCATCCATGTTGCTGCAAATGACGTTATTTCATTCTTTTGAATGGCTGAATAGTATTCCATCATATTTATGTACCACATCTTCTTTACCCATTCTTCTGTTGATTAAAGTTTAGGTTGATTCCATGTCTTGGCTTTTACAAACAGTGCTGCAATGAATATTTGGGTGCGTGTATCCTTTAGCATCATGTATTTCTCCAGATAAATGCCCAGGAGTGAGATTGCAGGGCAATATGTTAACTCTATTTTTAGATTTTTAAGGAACCTCCATACTGTTCTCCATAGTGTCTATACTAATTTACATTGTCATCAACAGTGTAGAATTCACCCTCTCCAGCATTTATGATTTGTGGATTTATTGTTGATAGCCATTCTGGGTGGTGTGAAGTGATATTTCTTTGTAGTTTTGATTTGCATTTCTCTAACACTTAGTGATGAAGAACATCTTTTAGTGTGCCTATTGGCCATCTGTATGTCTTCTTTGGAAAAATGTGTGTTTAGGTCTTCTGTCCATTTTTGAGTGGACTGGTTGCAGCCTACAGATATAATGCAATCCCTATCAAATTACCAATGGCATTTTTCACAGAACTAGAAAAAAAATCTCAAAATCTGTATGGAGACACAAAGTGAAAGTGTTACAGTCACTCAGTCATGTGCAACTCTTTGCAACCAACCCCATGGGCTGTAGCCCACCAGGCTTCTCTGTATATGAGTATATGAGCCAAGAACTTTCAGATGTACAAACTGGATTTAGAAAAGGCAGAGGAACCAGGGATCAAATTAACAATATCCACTGTGGAAAATTCTGAAAGATATGGGAATACCAGACCACCTGACCTGCCTCTTGAGAAACCTGTATGCAGGTGAGCAACAGTCAGAACTGGACATGGAACAACAGACTGGTTCCAAATAGGAAAAGGAGTACGTCAAGGCTGTATATTGTCACCCTGCTTATTTAACTTATATGCAGAGTACATCATGAGAAACGCTGGGCTGGAGGAAGCACAAGCTGGAATCAAGATTGCTGGGAGAAATATCAATAACCTCAGATATGCAGACGACACCACCTTTATGGCAGAAAGTGAAGAAAACCTAAAAAGCCTCTTGATGAAAGTGAAGGAGGAGAGTGAAAAAGTTGGCTTAAAGCTCAACATTTAGGAAATTAAGATCAGGTATCCCATCCCATCACTTCATGGCAAATAGATGGGGAAACAGTGGCTGACTTTATTTTTCTGGGCTCCAAAATCATTGCAGATGGTAACTGCAGCCATGAAATTAAAAGATGCTTACTCCTTGGAAGGAAAGTTATGACCAACCTAAACAGTGTATTAAAAAGCAGAGACATTACTTTGTCCACAAATGTCTGTCTATTCAAGGCTATGGTTTTTCCAGTGGTCATGTATGGATGTGAGAGTTGGATCATAAAGAAGGCTGAGAGCTGAAGAACTGATGCTTTTGAACTGTTGTGTTGGAGAAGACTCTTGAGACTCCCTTGGTCAACAAGGAGGTCAAACCAGTCAACCCTAAGGTGACTCAGCCCTCAATATGCATTGGAAGTGCTTTTGCTGATGCTGAAGCTCCAATACTTTGGAAGTTAAGAGCCGACTCATTAGAAAAGACCCTGATGTTGGGAAAGATAGATGGCAGAAGGAGAAGGAGATGACAGGAGAAGATGGTTGAATGGCATCACTGACTCAATAGACATGAGTTTAAGCAAGCTCCTGTAGATGGGGAAGAACAGGGAAGCCTGGCGTTCTGCAATCCATGGGGTCACAAAGAGTCAGACACGACTGAGAGAGTGAACAACAACTTTGGTGTTGGCTCTCCCAGAGACCAGCGTTAGCCTCACACTACAAGACTATAGGTTCTAGTGCTGGGATGCCTCAAGCCAAGCAACCAACAGTATGGGAACACAGTCCCACTCTTTAGCAGACAAGCAGCTAAAAGTCTTCCTGAGCTCAGCACTGCCAACCAGAGGGACAAGACCCAGCTTCACCCAACAGTAGGCGGGAACCAGTACCTTCCAGAGTACTGCACAGCCTCTACGATAGCCTCATTCACCAGAGAGTAGACCAAAGAAGAAGAACTACAGTTATAGTCCTGCAACCTGCAGAATATAAACTGCAATCACAGAAAGTCAAACAAAATGGGATCGCTCAGGAATCTATCCCAGATGAATGAACAAGATGAAACCCCAGAAAAACCAAGAAGTGAAATAGAGATAGGCAACCCATAGAAAAAAAGAATTACTTTGCCAAAAAAATGTCCATCTAGTCAAAGCTATGGTTTTTCCGGTAGTCATGTATAGATGTGAGAGTTGGACTATAAAGAAAGTTGAGCACTGAAGAATTGATGCTTTTGAACTGTGGTGTTGGAGAAGACTCTTGAGAGTCCCTTGGACAGCAAGGAGATCCAACCAGTCAAATCCTAAAGGAAATCAGTTCTGAATATTCATTGGAAGGACTGACGCTAAAGCTGAAACTCCAATACTTTGGCTACCTGATGCAAAGAACTAACTCATTTGAAAAGACCTTGATGCTGGGAAAGATTGAAGGCGGGAAGAGAAAGGGACGATAGAGGATGAGATGGTTGGATAGTATCACCAACTCAATGGACATGAGTTTGAGTAAACTTCAGAAGTTGGTGATGGACAGGAAGGCCTGGAGTGCTGCAGGCCTTATTTCAACCTCCATGAGGTCACAAAGAATCGGACATGACTGAGCAACTGAACTGAAGATGATTGAAGATCTCAGAAAGAGAATTTTGGCAAGAACTGAGAAGATACTAGGAATGTTTAACATAGACTTACAAGAACTAGTGAACAGAGTTGAGCAATAAAATAACTGAAATTAAAAGTACACTAGGAGGAATTAAATAGCAAAATAACTGAGGCAGATGGATAAGTGACGTGGAAGACAGAATGGTGGAAACCATGCTATGGAACAGAATAAAAAGAATATACTGAAGAGAAATAAAGACAGCTAAAAGACCACTGGGATAAATACTGAATACATCAACATTTGCATTATAGGTCTCCCAGAAGGAGAAGAGAGAGAAGAGACCTGAGAAAATATTCAAAGAGATAATATCTGAAAACTCCCCTAACATATAAAAGGAAACAGTCACTCAAGTCTAGGAAACATAGAGAAACCCAGGCAGGATAAACTCAGTGAGGAACATGCCAGAACGATAATCAAAAAAAATTTTTTTAAAGATATTAAAAGCAACAAGGGAAATGCAACAAATAGCATACAAAAAGGAATTCCTCTAAGGTTATTAGCTGATTTCTCAGCAGGATCTCTGCAAACCAGAAGGGAATGAAATGATATATTTAAAGTGATGAAACAGAAGAACCTACATCCATGCCTCTTTAAACAAGCAATGCACTCATTCAGACTTGATGGAGAAATCAAAGACTTTACCAACAAGCAAAAACTAAGAGACTTCAGGAACACCCAAACAGCTCTAGAGCAAATGCTAAAGGAACTTCTCTAAGCAGAAAAGATAAGGCCACAATTAAAAACAGAAAAAATTGCAAATGGAAAAGTGCATCAGTAAAAGAAAACATACAGTCAGGTAAGAAATCATCTACACACAAATACAATATCAAAACCAGCAACTGTAAGAGATACAAATGCTTGAAAATCAACACAGATACATACACAAAAAAGACAAAAGAATTCAGTTACAGCACTAAAGTTATTCATCAATTAACAGGAATAGAGAACAAAAGAGGAAGGGAAGAAACAGCCCTACAAAAGCAATTCCAAAACAATTAATGGTGATAAAAACATACATATCAATAATTAACTTAAACATAAACATATTAATGTTCCAACCAGCATACATAGACTGGCTGGTTGGGTACAAAAACAAAGTTTGTGTGTATTGTGTATAAAAAAATGTGTATAAAAAATATACACATATGATATGTGTATAAAAGACACAGATTAGATCTAGGAACAAATCCAGACTGAAAGTGAGGGGCTGAAAAGTGTATTTCTAGTTTCATTCTTTTACAAGTGGTTGACCTGATTCATGTCAATGTATGGCAAAAACCACTACAATATTGTAAAGTAATTAGCCTCCAACTAATAAAAATAAATGGAAAAGAAAAAGAAAGAAAAGTGTATTTAACGCAAATGGAAATCAAAAGAAAGCTAGATTAGCAACATTCATATCAGAAAGAATAGACTTTAAAATAAAGCCTATTATAAGAGACTAGGAAGGACACAAGTCATCAAACCAAAAAGATTATATAACAATTGTAAATATATATTCAACCAAAATAGGAGCACCTCAGTATAAAAGACAAATAATAAAAGCCATAAAGGAAAAACTCAACAGTAACACAGTAATACTGGGGAACTGTAATACTCCACTTCATCAATGGACAGGTCATCCAGACAGAATATCAACAGGGAAACAAAGGCCTTCAATGCCACATTAGACCAGATAAACTTTATTTGATATTTATAAGACATTCTATCCAAAAGCAGCAGCAGAATACACATTCTTCTGAAGTGTACATGAACCATTCTCCAGGACTGACTGCATGCTGGGCTACAAAGCAAGCCTCAATAAATTTGAGAAAATTGAAATCATATTAAGCATCTTTTCCAACCACAAAGCTATGAGCTTAGAAATGAACTACAAGAAAAAATAAAAAACAAACACATGTAGGCTAAACAATATGCTACTAAACAACACTGAAGAAATAAAAAATATAGAGAGACATATGAAAATGAAAGCATGATGATCCAAAACCTGTGCAACACACCAAAAACAGATCTAAGAGAGAAGTTTATAGCAACACAGTCTTACATCAGGAAACAAGAAAAATAAAAAATGCACCACCTAACCTCATACCTAAAGCAACTAGAGAAAGAATAAACAGAACTTACAGTTAGCAGAAGGAACAAACTCATAAAGATCAAAGTAGAAATAAATGAACTAGATGTGAAGAAAACAATAGAAAATTCAGTGAAACTAAAAGCTGGGGTTTTTTTGAAAAGATAAACAAAATTGATAAACCTTTATCCAGACTCATTAAGAAAAGAGGGGAGAGTGCTCAAATCAATAAAATTAGAAGTACAAAAGGGGAAATTAGTACTGACACCAGAGGAAATACAAAGGATCATAAAAGACTACTAAAGGTACCTGTATGCCAATAAAATGAACAACCTGGAAGAAATGGATAAGCCCTTAGAAAGGCACAATCTCCCAAAACTGAACCAGGAAGAAACAGAAAATGTGAACAGACTAATAACAAATACTGAAATTGAAACTGATTTAAAAGTTTCCTTCCCAACAAGCAAAAGTCCAGGAACTGATGGCTTCACATGAGAATTCTATCAAACATTTAGAGAAGACTGTCCTTCTCAAGCTTTTCTAAAAACTTGCATTAAAAGGAATACTCCCAGACTTATTCTATGAGGTAACCATCACCCTGATACCAAAACCAGACAATGATACCCTGGGGGAAGAAAATTATAGACCAATAATAATGATGAACATAGACTCACAAATCCTCAACAAAATACTAGCAATATAAATCCAACAATACATTAAAAGGATCATACATCATGACCAAGTGGGATTTATCCCCGTGATGGAAGGGTTTATGATATTCACAAATAAATCAGTTTCATACACCAAATTGACAAATTGAAGAATTAAAAGCCATATGATCATTTCAACATGATCATGTCAACAGTTTGCAGAACAAACTGTTGACAAAACTCAATGCCCTTTTATGACTAAAAACTCCAGAAAATGAGCATTCAGGGAACCTCCCTCAACATAATAAATGCTATACAAGCCTACTTTCAGCTAACAGCATATTCAATGGTGAAAAGCTAAAAGCATTTCCTCTAAGATCAAGAACAAGAAAAGTATATCCACTCTTGCCACTTTTATTCAACATAGTTTTGGAAGTCCTAGCCATGACAATCACAGAAGCAAAGACATAAAAGGAATCCAAATTGCAAAAGAAGTAAAACTGTTATTGTTTACAGGTGATATGATACAAGATTCTACAGAAAACCAGAGCTCATCAATGAATTCAGTAAAGTTGCAAGATACAAAATTAATAGACAGAAATCCTTTGCATTTCTATACACTAACAACAAAAGACCAGAAAGAGAAATTAAAGAAGTTAACCTCATTAACATTGCATTAAAATGAATAAAATATCTAGGAATGTAGCTCCCTAAGGGAACGAAAGACCTGTACTCTAAAACCCATAAAATGCTAATGAAAGCAATCAAAGGTGACACAAACAGATGGAAAGATATGCCATATTCTTGGATTGAAAGCTACCCAAGGCAGTATACAGATTCAAAATAACAGCATTTTTTGCGAGACGAGAAGAAAAAAATCTTAAAATTTGTGTGGAGACACAAAACACCCAAATAACCAAAGCAATCTTCAGAGAGAAAAATGGAGGTGCAGGAATCAGGCTCCTTGACTTCAGATTATGCTATGAAGCTACAGTGGTGGTCCAGTGGTTGGGAGTCCACTTTGCAATGCAAGGGATGTGTGTTCAGTCCCTGGGAGTCCACTTTGCAATGAAAGGGATGTGTGTTCAGTCCCTGGGAGTCCACTTTGCAATGCTAGGAATGTGTGCTCAGTCCCTGGTGGAGGAACTGGAATCTCATGTTCCAAAGGGTAATTGTGCCTGTGCGCTGCAACTCCTGAGCCGACACACTGCAGCTAAAGATGCCACATGACCCAACCAGGATCCCTCATGCTCTGACTGGGACCTGTCACAACCAAATAATATAAATCTATGAATAAATGAATATTAAAAAAATAAAAGCTACAGTCATCAAAACAGTATTGTACTGGCACAAAAAGAGAAATGTAGACCAATGGGACAGGATAGAAAGCCCAGAAATAAACCCAGGCACCCATGATCAGTTAATCTACAACAAAGGAGAGGAGACTTGGAGATGGAGGAAAGATAGTCTCTTGAATAAATAGTGCTTGGAAAACTGGACAGCTGCATGTAAAAAAATTAAATTATAATGTTCCTTAATACCCCACACAAAAAAGACTCAACGTGGATTAATGATGTAAATGTAAAACCAGATACTATCTCTTAAAGGAAAATATAGGCAGAACATTCTTTGACATAAATTACAGCAATATCAGTTTTGATCTCTCTCCCCAAATAATGGAAATAAAAACAAAACAAATGGGACCTAATTGAACTTGAAAGTTTTACACAGCAAAGGAAACCATAAGCAAAATGAAAAGACAATTCACAGAATTGGAGTAAATATTTGCCAATGATGCGACCAACAAAAGATTAGTCTCCATAATTTACAGATTGCTCATTTTGCTCTGTATCAAGAGAAACAAACCACACAATAAAAAATGAACAGAAGGTTGAAAGAGACATTTCTCGAAAATAAGAAGACCTACAGATGGCCAAGAGACAAATGAAAAAATGCTCAGCATTGCTAATTATTAGAGGAATGCAAATCAAAACTATAAGATAATCACCCTATACCAGTCATCATGCCTACTATAAAAAAAGTCTTCCAACAATAAATGCTGGGGAGTGTGTAGAGAAATGGGAATTCTTCTCCAGTGTTTGTAGGAATGAAAATCAATGCACCCACTATGGAAAACAGTATGGGGTTTCCTTTAAAGAAAAACTAAAAGATATCATATGATCCATCAATCCTACTTTTGGACATGTATCCAAAGAAAACCATAATTAAAAAGATACATGCACCTCAGTGTTCACTGAAACACTGTTTACAATAGCCCAGACATGGAAATAACTTTAATGTCCATCCACAGATGAATGGATAAAAATGTTTTCCATATAAACAATGGAATATTACTCATCTGTTATAAAGAAAATAATGTTATTTGCAAAAACATAGATGGGACAGATGAATGGATAAAGAAGGTGTGGTCTTTATATACAATGGAATATTATTTAGCCACTAAAAAGAATGGAATAATGCCATGTGCAGCAACATGGATGGAACTGCAGATTATCATACTAAGTGAAGTAGGTCAGACACAAAAAGAATAATATCATCATATTTGGAATCTAAAAACAGAAAAATAAAGAAACAAATGAACTTATTTATTTATTTATTCCAGATGTGGATGCTTGGAGCGGGGCAGATCTAGGAACACTAATAAACACTGAGATATATCAAGGACCGACTTTGCTCCAGAAGGTCCCCTTTCCTTCTGGCAGTCTGTGTGGACTCACAGGCAAGTCTTAGGGCTTTGTCTGTTTGGAGATGGCCATAGGGATTGGGGGCTTCCCTGGTGGCTCAGTGGTAAGGAATCTGCCTGCCCTGCAGGACTCAGGTTCTACCCCTGGATTGGGAAGATGCCCTGGAGAAGGAAATGGCTACCCACTCCAGTTTTCTTGCCTGGGAAATCCCATGGACAGAAGAGCCTGGTGGGCTACAGGTCACAAAGAGTTGCAAATGACTTAGCAACTAAACAACAAATATTACAATAAGGTGGAATTTTCAGTAAAGGACCAAACATTCAAATAAGCATCTTTCTTAGGAATTTCCTTGGCAGACAACACATTTTTTTTTTCACTAATGTGCTATTATGAAAGCATTTCATAAGTTAGGAAAATTTTCAGCTATTATGTCTTCAAATATATTCTCTTCCCCTTTCTCTCTTCTTCTGGGACCCTTATAATGTTAGTACATTTGGCATTGTCTTAGAGATTTCTTAAACTGTCCTCATTTTTTAAATTCTATTTTTATTCTTTTCTATTTAACTTCAGTGATTTCCATTACTCTGTTTTCTAACTCACTGAGCTATTTCTCTTCTAGTTATTTTTTTTCAATTTCATTACTATATTTTTCATCTTTGGTTTTTCCTTTATTTTCTAACTTTCTGTTAAAAGTTTTCTCATTTTATTCAATCTTCTCCTGAGTTCTTTGAACATCTTGATGTTTATTACCTTAGATTCTTTATAGGGTTCACTTCAGTTAGTTCTTCTTCTGGGGTTTTATCTTGTTCCTTCATTGGGAACCTATTTACCTGTTACCTTATTTTGACTAATTTGCTGTTTTATATTATATATTTGCTACGTTGGTTACGTTTCTTACAACATCACTTCCTTGGAGATCGGGATGGGGAACACATGTAAATCCATGGCTGATTCATGTCAATGTATGGCAAAAACCACTACAATATTGTAAAGTAACTAGCTTCCAATGAATAAAAATAAATGGAAAAAAAAAGTGGCTTGTTGCAGATTTACTGCACATCTTAGCAGCACGCTCTTCTCTGGTCATGAGGGCTGCATGCTTTAATGACAATGAATACAGGCAACCTCTGGTTGCAGGCTCCTGGGCATTCTGGAGTTGGTGTGTTGGACTGCTGCTGGGCAAGACCAGGGCCATTAGGGTTCTTGGGCTGGTGCCTACAGATGGGTGTGTGGAGTCTCTGCCTGCAGGGCCCTGGGGTCCTCAACCTATTCCTCATGGCCTGGTGTGCAGGACTGTATCCTGGGCCCTCTGGGGAACAAGCTGTGTCTCAAGGAAGCTGTAGGCTCAGGGGTCTTCACATAGCTGGCCTGCTATTGAGCAGTGCTGTTTCCCCATCAGCCAGCTGCTTGATCTGCAGTGTCCCAGTTACCAGGGCAGACACGTTGATGGGCAGGGGTAGGCTCCAGGGATAATAAGCTAGAGGGATGCTTCCAAAATGATGATTTCCAGCACCAGTGACTTTATGGTAAACAAGATCCCAAAACTAGCTGCCACCAATGTCTATGTCCTTAGGGTATAAGGTACAGTCACCTCCTGACTCTCTGAGACACTCTCCAAGATCAGCAGGTGGATATGATCCTGGCTGTCGTTAAATTACTGCTTCTACCCTAGGTCCCACAGTGTGTGAGATTTTGTGTGTGTCCTTTAAGAGTGGAGCGTCTGTTTTCCATAGTCCTCTGGTGCTCCTCAAAGTAACTGACACTCACCTTCAAAGCCAAACTTGCTCAGGGCTCATCTTTCCAGTGTGAGACTCCTGGTCTGGGACTCAGAAACCTTGCTCCTTGGGGAGAACCTCTGCATTTGTAATTATTCTCCCATTTGTGGATTGCCTACCTCCCATTTGTGGGCCAGGAAGAAGTCAAGGATGCCCATTCTTGGCACTTCTATTTAACATATTATTGGAATTCCTAGCCACAGCAATCAGACAGGAAGACAAAATATAAGGTATCCAAATGGAAAGGGAAGAGGTAAAATTGTCACTATTCCAGATAATACAATACTTTACATGAAAGCCCTAAAATCTCCATCTCAAAATTATTAGAACTAATAAGTGAATTCTGCAAAGTTGCAGGATACAAGATTCTATACAGGAATCTGCTGCATTTCTATATACTAATAATGATCAATCAGAAAGAAAATAAAGAAAGAAATCCTGTTTAAAATCACATAAAGAAATTAACTTGACTAAGGAAGTGAAAGACCTATACTCTGAAAACTATGAAACACTGATGACAGAAACTGAAGATGATACACCAAATTGGAAAGTGGAGTGTTATAGCCCCCTACTATGATCATGTTTCTCTCAGTTTTTTCTTTCTTGTCTGGTAATGTTTGCCTTATATATTTAGGTTCTGTATTTGGGTGCCTTTATATTGACAATTGTTATATCTTCTTCATGGATTGATTCCTGGATTGTTAGATAGTGTCCTTCATTGTCTCTTGTAATAGTCTTTATTTTAAAGTTTATTTTGTCTGGTATACATATTGCTGTCTTGGCTTTTATAGGTTTCCATTTGCATGGAATAACTTTCTCCATCCATCCCCTCACTTTCAGTTTGTATGTGCCTCTAAATCTGAAGAGACTCTCTTCAAGGCAGCATATATGTGGGTCATTTTTTTTTTAATCCATTCAGCCATTCTCTGTCTTTTGGAGACATGGTTGGAGCATTTAGTTGGCTTACCTTTAAAGTAACTATCAATATGTATGTTCTTATTGTCATTTTATTAATAGTTTTGGATTTGTTTTTGTAGGTTTTTTTCCCCTTTTCTTCTTTTGTTCTGTTCTCTTCTGATTTGTTGACTATCTATACTGTCAGGTTTGGATTTTTTTTTTTTGAAGGTATATCTATTATACAGTTTTGGTTTGCAGCTGAAATGAGGTCTTTGTATAACAATCTATATATAAACATGATTAAGTTACTGTTCTGTTAATTTCAAATGCATTTTAAAAACCTTGCATTCATGTTGTCCTCTCCTTACGATTGCTGTTTTTGATGACTTTGATAGTTTAGACAATTTAAAATTATATTTTGCACACAATTGTTTTGAATATGCCTTAACTACTTATTGTGGCTATAAATGATTTTACACTTTTGTCTTTTTTCACTCTCTACTCACTTTGTGTGTGGATGACTTCCTGTCTTCACTATATGTTTTCTTTTACCAGTGAGCTTTTTCAGCTCACATTTTCTTGTCTCTATTTACGGACTTTTTCACCTGGAAATTTTTGTTTTTAGTTTGTTATAAAGCTTGTTTGCTGGTGCTGAACTCTGGGACCCCTATAATGTGAATGTGGGCTAGATGTTGTCCTGCAGGTCTCTTAAACTGCTCTCCTTTCTTTTCATACTCTTTTTCTTTTTCTTTTCAGCGGCAGTGATTGTCACTACTTTTCTTCCACTCACTATTCTGTTCCTCTGTATCATTTAGTCTAATTTTGATTCCTTCTTGTATTTTTCATTTTAGTTTCATCTGTTTTTTTTTTTTTTCCTAACTCTGTTAAATCTAACTTCTCACTGTGTGCATCCATTCTTCTCCCAAGTTCTTTGATCATCTTTATGATCATTACTCTGAACACTTGCTCAGATAGGTTGTCTCTCTTGACTTCACTTTTTCTCCTGGGGCTTGATCTTGTTCCTTCATCTGATACTCTCTCTTCTGCTTCTTTTTTGTTGTTGTTAATAAGTTGCCATTTGTATATTTATGTATGTGGTACATTGGTACCTTTCCCAACCTTGCAAACACAGCCTGCAGTAGGAGACATCCTGTATTTCCCAACAGTGCACGCCCCTCTTGTCACCAAGTTATATGCTCTAGGGATTTCCCCTGAGAGGACTGTGGGTCCTTCTGTTGTGGCAGGCTAAATATGTGAGGGTCTAGTAGTCTTCGGGCTCCTAGCCTGGTGAGTTGCCAGGTCCTGCCTTGTGTGGATGCTGCTGGACGTTGTTTAACGGGGCTAGGCCATGAGGTGCCTGGCTGCAGAACCCTGTGGAGCCCCAGGGCTGGTGCTAACTCCCTGTTGAGCTGAGTCAGGGTCTTGACGATTCTGTGGTTGTTGCTCATCCACTGTCAGGCGAATCCAGGTCCTGGGGCTAGTGTTGGACTACTGGCAGGCAGAACTGGTCTCTGGAGTCAGGGATCACAGAGCTCATTTGAGATTGGTGGTGGTGGTGAGTGATGGTTCCTGACAATTTGGTATTTGCTCCATGGTGTTCTGAAGTTTTCACTGGCCTGCTAGTGCACTGGGCCCTTGTCTAGCTGGTCCCAGGGTTGGGTCTGTCCTGCTGTGAGTGGGCTGGTTTCTCAGGTTGTGAGATCATAGTTTTGTTGCATCTTATATCTGCTCTTTGGTTAGTGAGACTGGTCTAGTGGCTAATACAGGATTCTAGGAGGGAAGTGCCAGTGCCTGCCGACTGGTGGGTGGGGCTTGGTCTTGATCCTCTGGTGGTCAGGGCCATATCTAGGGGCATGTCTGTAGGTAGCTGTGGGGTCAGGAAATCTTTAGGAACCTTTCTACTGATGAGTGGGACAGTGTCCCTGACCAATTAGTTGTTTGTCCTAAGGCATCCCAGCAGTTGCCTACAGGGCAGCTGGGTTTTCAGCATGGCCAGGTCGGGGCACTAATGAGTCACAATGGCAGCTACCAGTAGTAGTGTTCATATGGTAGAATGCTCCCAAATATGTTTTCTACCAGTGTCTAATGTCCCCTGGATGAGCCACAGCCTCCCCCACCGTTTCTCTGGGAGACATTCCAATTCCAGAAGCTCTATCTGGTCCAAGTTCCTATTAAATTATTGCTTTTGCCCAAAGTCCCAGTGTGCATGAGATTTTGTATATATCTTTTAAGAGTGAAGTCTCTATTTCTCTCAGTCCTTTGGGACTCTCAAAATTAAGCTCCACTGGAATTCAAAGCCAAATGCTCTGGGAATCATCCCCCTGGTGCAGGACCCATTGTCCAAGGGTGTCTAATGTGGGGCTCAGAATTTTCATTCATGTGAGAAAACCTGTGCAATATAATCATTCTCCAACTTGTGTGTCGCCCACCTTGGGGTATGGCCTTTGATTATATCTCAAGTCCACCCCTCCTATTCATCTCATTGTGGTTCTTTCTTTATGTCTTTAGTTTTAAAAGATTTTTTTCTCACAGCTTCCAATCATTTTGACTGATGATTGTTTTGAAGATAATAGTGACTTTGGTGTGTTCATGAGAGGAGATGAACCAGGGTCTTTCTACTCTACCACCTTGGCCACTTTCTGACTAATGTCCTCATAAAATGTGAACATTCATTCACAGAGACAGACATGTACATAGAGAGAGGAGCATGTGAATGTTATGCTTATGGTGCCACAGCCAAAAGTTAGGAGACGGAAGGTCCTGGCCCTACCAACTCTTTGATCTTGGGCTTCTAGTTTCCAGAACTAAGACAATAAACTTCTGTTGTTCAAACCACTCATTCTGTGTTAATTTATTACAGTAGCCCTAGAAAACTAATACAGCCTGTATTCAATGTCATTAAAGCTTAAATTTTCTGTAGGACAATAGTAGATGATGAGTTATAGAGTTCTAAAACTACTTATAGCAACTGAAAGCCAGGCAATTTTAATTAAACTTATACTTGTTTATTATATATTGTTGACTGTTCTGAGTACTTTGTAAATGTTTATCAATGTGTATTTTAATAACAATATTATTAGGTAGATTTAATTACTATTTCCATTTTAAAAGTGTGGAGTCAGTTTGGTCATGCCATTTATTTCTGAAAGCAGGAAAACATTTACGCAAACATTATATAACAGTGCAGAGATTCTTAGGTCTGACATAGAAGAATTTCCTGAAGGTTTCCCATAACGCATGTACTCATTACAATTTTTAGAAGTCCCTTTTATGGTGAGAGTGAAATATGTAGGAAAATATGTAGGGTATACATACCTAAGGTAAGAACACCCATGTTATAGTCCCGTCTCTATGTTTCCTTAGCTATAGACCTTGGACACATCACTTAACTTTTTTTCAATTTCCATTCTTACACTTAAACAAGCTGGGTTACTATATAATTAAATCAGGTATATTTAAATTTAAAAATAAACATCAAAAAGGAATAAATAACTTACACTGAAGATTTTCAGTTTTGGGAGGAATATCTCCTTAATATCCCCCCCTAAATAAATGTATTAACTTCTACAGTGTTTGTGAACATTTGTATCTAAGAAGCCATTTAAATAATTTATAGTATACTTAAAAATGACTTATACTTTTTAAGTTTTGACATCATGTTACTGTAATATAAAATGCACATGTAATTTTGCTTCAATAGGATAAAAAAACATATGAAGTTACAATTCATGCTGATTCAAGTTGGATAAGCATAAAACCAACCAGTCCGTTAAGCAAAGCTTTGGATTCATACTTAAAACATTCAACTATGTGTTGATCTCAGGACCAATCCTTAATTCACTGGTCTCATAGAATTGTAAATGGGAATGATGGTGACTGTAATTGGGTTGAATGGGAAAGAATCATGGTGGATTCTTTTCACCAAGATCCTACCATGAAGTAGGTGTAAGCCTAGACCACATCGCAAATGTGTGATGGAGATGGCTGAAACTGATCTTTTACCAGGACCTGGTATATTAGTCAAGATTAATAATGCTAACTGCTATAAGAATCTTCAAATCCAAGTCCATTAACTATGTAAAAATTTATTTCTTGCTCACATCATAGATCTGGGGCAGGTTAGGTGTCTTCTGAGCAGTCTTGCTGCAAAAGAGACTTTGGAACCCAGGCTCCTTCTTCCGCTTCCCCCATCTTTGACATGTGGCTCTCATGGTAATAGAGGAATGAGTAGAGAGGACTGGAGAATTATAAGGAGTAGGTTCACATTCCAGTTATCACAATTCAGATGCATGGCCTTGACCTCACTAGACCCTGGTCATCCCCACTTTGCTCTCTTTTGTAATCATACTGGTCCTTCATAAATGCCCCAAATATGCTATGCTTTTCTTTCTCTCTGGGAATTTGAATTTTCCTTTACTCATCTTGGAATACTTCCCTTGTCATATTCCAAAAGCTATTACATTTTCCACTATGATAGGCAGCTTCCAGGGCATGTTTCTTCAGCTAAATGCTATTGTCTTGACAAGGAATGCACATTGTTCATGTGCATGGGGAAGTTTACAAGACAAATTCTGATAATGCATGTCTGAGACATTTTGTCAATTCGAAGTCAACCTTCATTGTGTTATTTTAATTATTGTAGCATTATGTATGGTTTGTGAAACTTTTTTCTTAACTGACAGATCATAAACCATTTAAGTAGAAATGCATTTATAAACATGAAAGTTGCTTATAGCTTTTCACTGTTACTGAAAATAATTTGAAAACCATGCCTATGTAATATAGCTTCATAAATTATAACTATGATTTCTCTAACATAATTGCATTATTATTATTTCCTATTTGTAATATCTCTCTGGCACCAACCAAATCATCATTATCTTATTTCATAATGATTAATAACAGTAACAATAATAACTGAGAGAAATTGAATGAATGCTTATGTGAGTATTAGGCTAAAATTTTATATATATATTATTTCATTTAAACTTAATCCTAATGCTGTTCTATAAAATTGCCTTTATTCCATCATTACATTCCATCATTGCAGATGATGTTACTAGATCTCTGAGAAGCCATGTGATCCACCTATGGTGACTCAGCCAGCGAGTGGTGAAACTAGGCTTTAAACTCTGAACATTTTTAGTTTCAAAAGCTCTCACTGCTTTCAGCTCTTTACACTGTGTATGAAAAGAACACTGGGTCAGGCAGTTCGAGGCTCTCTAACTTAACTGTGTGATCTCTGGCCACTCACTCAGCCTTCCCTGGTCTTAGCTACTTCAATTATAGCAACTTTGTGTGCAGCTTACACTGTCAAGAAGACAAAATGCAGCAATGTCTGTGGAAGCATTTTGAAAATGCTATGTGTTATAAAACTAAGGGACAATTAAGAGATATTATTGGGTTCCAAATAGGATTTGTCAAGCAGACCTTTGGCAAACATTTACGGGAGACTCAAATACCCAAATTGTATAACAAAATTACATAATTCCTCTCATAAAATGTAGTACCATGCCAATGAAAAAATGTAATTGATCCTTTTACATCTTGAATGTGTCCACAGATATGAAGGAAAGTGATTTACAAATTTGTTAAAACAAAACTGTCTATAACATTTGTTGAAACAGTTTTGTGATTTACCTTTGATTAATATATTCATAGGGAATTTGGTGGTCTTGTTCCTGTCCAAGCTTTAAGTCATCTCTGAACTTCGTATTTCACTCTTTGTTTTATCCAAAACATTCTTTCTGACAGTCTACACTGTGGCTGTGTATATCAAGAGGTCTGGTTCAAGTCCTTACCCTTTACCAACTTGGCTTGTTATTCCATGCAATCTGTCTCTCATTTCCATCCCTTATTTTCTTTATTTATACTTCATTTACAATTAGATTGTGTAAGATGACATTTGAGACAATAATTCCTGTCTAGTGAAATTTCAGGATCATATGTACTCCTTATTTTCAAAAAAAATCAGTTTCTGAGTTCAACAACAAGGGGTTCTGGTTTAGGAGGCTTGAGGTAGTTTCAAAACCCACAGTAAGGTCACCTAATACTTGTCAAAGGCTCATTTGTGCCAGATATCATACTCAACATGGTGAACAGGCCTGTATGTAATTATTTCATCACAATTATTTGAGGTAAATACTACTATCATTTACATTATGACCTGTTCTAAGTTTTTAACTGCCTACTCCTTGCTTACAGTCTCTTGGTGCTAATCTTTCTATGTTCAGTTCAGTCATTCAGTCGTGTCCAACTCTGCAACCCCATGGACTACAGCTTGCCAGGCTTCCCAATCCATCGCCAACTCCCAGAGCTTGCTCAAACTCATGTGTATCCAGTCAGTGATGCCATTCAACCAGCTCATCCTCTGTTGCCCCCTTCTCCTCCTGCCTTCAATCTTTCTCAGCATCAGAGTCTTTTCTAATGAGTCAGCTCTTTACATCAGCTGGCCTAAGTATTGGAGCTTCAGCTTCAGCATCAGTCCTTCCAATGAATATTCAGGGCTGATTTCCTTTAGGATTGAGTGGTTTGATCTCTTTCTTGTCCAAGGGACTCTCAGGAATCTTCTCAGCACCACAGATTTGAAAGCATCAATTCTTTGGCACTTAGCCTTCTTTATGGTCCAACTCTCACATCCATACATGACTACTGGAAAAACCATAGCTTTGACTATATGGACCTTTCTCAACAAAGTAATGTCTCTGCTTTTTAATATGTTGTTTAGGTTTGTCATAGCTTTGCTTTTAATTTAAAAGGAGCAAGTGTCTTTTAATTTCATGGCTGCAGTCACAATCTGCAGTGATTTTGGAGTCCAGGAAAATAAAGTCTGTCACTATTTCCATGGTTTCCCCATCTATTTGCCATGAAGTGATGGGACCAGATGCCATGATCTTCATTTTTTGAATGTTGAGCTTTAAGCCAACTTTTTCACTCTCCTCTTTCACTTTCATCAAGAGGCTTTTTAGTTCCTCTTCTCTTTCTGCCATAACGGTGGTGTCATCTGCATATCTGAAGTTATTGATATTTCTCCCAGCAATCTTGATTTCAGCTTGTGCTTCACCAGCCCAGCATTTTGCATGATGTACTCCGCATAAGTTAAATAAGCAGGGTGACAATATACAGCCTTGATGTACTCCTTTCCCAATTTGGAATCAGTCCATTGTTCCATGACCAGTTCTAACTGTTGTCTCCTGCCCTGCATACAGATTTCTCAGGAGGCAGGTAAGGTGGTCTGGTAGTACTATCTCTTGAAGAATTTTCCACAATTTGTTGTGATTCACATAGTCAAAGGCTTTAGCATAGTCAATAAAGCAGAAATAGATGTTTTTCTGGAACTCTCTTGCTTTTTCAATGATCCAGTGGATGTTGGCAATTGGATCTCTGGTTCCGCTGCCTCTTCTAAATCCAGCTTGAACATCTGGAAGTTCACGGTTCATCTACTATTGAAGCCTGGCTTGGAGAATTTTGAGCATTACTTTGCTAGCATGTGAGATGAGTGCAATTGTGCAGTAGTTTGAGCATTCTTTGAGATTGGAATGAAAACTGACCTTTTCCAGTCCTGTGGCCACTGCTGAGTTTTCCAAATTTGCTGGTATATTTAGCGCAGCACTTTCACAGCATCATCTTTTATGATTTGAAATAGCTCACCTGGAATTCCATCACCTCCGTCACCTCCACTGCACCTTTGTTTGTAGTGATGCTTCCGCAGGCCCACTTGACTTTGCATTCCAGGATGTCTGGCTCTAGGTGAGTGATCACACCATTGTTGTTATCTGGGTCATTAAGATTTTTTTGGACAGTTCTGTGTATTCTTGCCACCTCTTCTTAATATCTTCTGCTTCTGTTAGGTCCATGCCATTTCCGTCCTTTGTCTTTCTCTGTAATTGTGTCCTTATTTGTAAATAAATAGCTGCTGTATATTCTGAAGCTGACATTCCCGTCACTCAGTTTTTTGTCATCTAAATCTTGTGTTCATTATTTGCTTTTGTTCATCACTTGAGCTTAATCATATCGAGAGTCTTGAGAGCCTAAGATGGGGAAATTTTAGGTGCCAGTTGACTGAAGACCTCTCTAATTCTCTCTGAGGATGGATCTTCAAGTCAAGAATCTCTGACTAGGCTCTCTAATCTTACAAATGTTCCAAGTCTCAGAATTCCAATAAAAGTGTCCTTTCCACATGACTCCTGGTTTCTCTCTGCTCCTGTTGGGGGTTCAGATCAAGGTTTCACTTTTTGTTTGTTTGCCTTGTTTTAATTTGTTTGTTCCTTTTGCTAGTGCATGTATATGGGAGGTACTTGGAAACCTCTGCCTCTTAAGAGATGACTCATAAGTATTTTTTAAAATAAGTATCTAACTGTTTTACAGCAAGAGGGTCCCACAGCCCTCCATAACCTGTTATTTCTTTTTTTTAAATATATATATAATATATATATATCTTCCCCTTTTTAATATATACATAAGATGTCTTTTATATATATTATATATATATGTCTTCCCCTTTGTTATAATATTTATATATCTCTTCCTCTTTTATATATATATATATATAACATAATATATAAATATCTCGTCCCCTTTGTTAGAATATATGCTCCACGAGGGCAGAGACCATAACTGTCTTAACCTCAACTCCATCTTTAGAACTGAGTAAAGTTCTTATACTTAATATTTTCTTAAACTTTCTATGGCATTGTTAAAAGAAAAAAACATATGATCCAAGTATTAAATAGTTTCTTGCCCACAACAAATGAGAGATAATACTTTTACCAAATGATGAATCGAATATTGGAGTCACAAATTTTCCTTCAGAGCTATGCTGTTTAGTCCATTAGCCAGGTGTGGCTATAGGTATTTTAATTTAAATTAATGCAAATCAAACACAATTTAAAATGTCATTCTTTAGTCCTACTAACCATATTTTCCATTGTTACAGATATATCTATTGGGAACAATCCTCTGTGTAAAAATTTCAATCCTCTATATAAAAACTAGATTCTGCAGCTCTTCATAGAAAGTTCCTTCTCTACTCTAATCTCCTTAATTCTGCTTATTCAACTGCCAGGATTCACAGCATTGAATAGGGTTTTACCAGCTTTACCATCCAAGCCACCAGTGAAGTCCTAATATATTTTTAAAACCATCATAATACTATAAAGTAATTATACTTCAATTAAAATAAATTAATTAGTTTTAAAAAGAAATTATTTTATTCTGTCAGAAATTTCAAAAAAATGAATTATGCCATATAAATATCAGGAATATATTTATGGGTTTTTTGAGATGGAATATAACATATCCCATTTAGCTTCTTTGTAAGTTAAAGAAAAAAATATTTTTTACATATGGCAAATAATATATAATGTTATTTATGCCTATATACATATACTGATTTATATTTTAAACAAAAAGAGGTGGAAGCAAAAGCAGAAAAGAAAAAGGTCAATTTATAATAGGAAATGTGAAGGTTAATACATAGGGAAAAAAAGAAACAAAAATGAAGAACCAACAAGGAAATGAAGTGACCAGTGATGACAAGGAAAGCCAGGCAAGCAGGAGAGATAAAGAGTAAATGAAGATAGGATGTTGAAAAAGAAAACAAAAGAGTAAGTCCAAAGAACAAAGGGAAGAGGGAGAAAAAAGCAAGATGTAGAAGAAAAAGATTTAGAAAGAAATGTGAGGAGAAAGAGACCAGATGGAGGTCTAACTATATGAGCATCAGAGGTTTGCTTTTACCTTAAATCTTAAGGAAAAAAAAAATGATTGTACTAATTTTCAAGCTATGAGGTTGTACATTTCATTTATCTTCTTTATTGGACTTCTATTAGTATAACAAATATGTATCATTAACAACCCCCCCAAAAAGCATACCCAGCATATATGAAATAATCTGGAAATACTTTTTAGGACAATTGCTTACTTTGTATTCAAACAATAGCCTGCAGTCTTTTGATAGCCCATCTTAAATAGGAAATTGAAGTGTTTCTTCGTTTTATTCTGTGGGCTATATTGTTGTGTCTCTCATTTCCATAGTGTGATATCTTTTAAAAGGGGAACCTTGTATTATCTTTTTATGGTTATCAGCCAGGGCAGTGCTGATAAATAGAAAACACTCAATAAACACTTCAATGAATAAATTATGTATAAAATGATGAAATACTAAACATTAGCAGACTTTGTATATAAAATGAACATTTTGTTTCATAAAATTTATGATATGAAGCAAGGATTCATTTTTTCCTTAGATAGACTAGATCTTGGTAAATGGTGCAGGGGGAAAAAAGTAAAATATTTTCAGGCTTAGTAGTCAAAATCTCTGTAGTTTTACCCCATGTTTGTTCTATGCCTCCAATTTCATCAACTAACCTAACTACTTCATGCTATGAAGATAAAAAAATAAATAAATTTATTGAGCACATTCCATGTAGTTGTAGAAAGTGACATAAATAAAACTGATACACAATCTCAGTTGGTCAATTTGCAGGCAGTCTTCTTCAGGGCTTCCCAGGTGGCACTTGTGGTAAAGAACCTACCTGCCAGTGCAGGAGACATGAGACATCAGTTTGATCCCTGGGTCTGGAAGATCCCCTGGAGGAGGAAGTGGCAACCCACTCCAGGACAGAGGACAGAGGAGCCTGGCAGGCTACAGTCCATGGGGTCGCAAAGAGTCAGACAAGGACTGAAGCAATTTAGCACTTAGCACTCTCTTCAGGTAATTACAACTAGCTTCCTCTTGAGATGTGCTGAAATATCCTATCTTAACCCAAGTAAGTATATTTGGACAAATATAGCCTAAGGCCACCTTCCTTTCCTGCTGGTATTCATCTGCTCTGAGTGTTCCTTAGGGCGTTAAGCTAAGATAGCATGAGCCAGTGTTCATGAAGTTTTTCATTAAACATCAATTCTCCAAATTCTCCAAAAAGCACAGAAGGGAGGGATAGGTTTAAATTACTATATATTCAAAATTTTTATCTTACTAACTGGGTTTCTTTAATACTATCCTGACTTGGGGGAGGGGGCTACTTTTAGCTTATATTGAATATGCTAGTTAATTGGGAGTCATTTTCTGCTAATACTTATTAATGAAATCTAGCTTAAATTTTTATTTTTAAGACCAAATGAATTGTCAACTAATCTAGTCAGTGCAAGAACCAATATGCTTTAATAGGACTACAACAGATGAAAAAAAATGACTTATATAAGACTAAACAATTATTTGGATTCATCTAGTCTCTTGGACTTATTTTGAGTTTTATTTTAATGACAAATAAATCTAGTATTTTGACAGGTGGAATTATCCATTTTCTAATATTACTAAGCAGGTTGAAAGTTTTTGAACTGGTTGGTGAACCAGTTTTGTGATGCACCTGGGTACAGTTTCATTTTAAATGAAAACTGTCTTCTGTTTCAATTCTCATTGATCTCTGTTTCCATTTGATCATTGTCTTAAGAAAGTGGCCAAGTGGGAAACAATAACAAATATTTCTATTTAGAATTATAACTTACATTGGCCCCAAATCACATTTAGATTTGCCTTCATGGAGAAAGTCTGTAAGGCTAATTTCCTATTCTTCTTCTCCATCTGATAATAGATTAATTTTTGTGAACCTACTATGTGAAGAGTGCTGACTAAAATTCCATGTTAATTTTGCAGGTGATGGAAGTTAAAGGACAAATGATCCATGTCTCGGAATCAAATTCCATTTTGTTCTTGGGTTCTCCATGTGTGGACAAGTTGGATGAACTCATGGGACGAGGGCTACATCTCTCGGACATCCCCATCCATGATGCTACTCGAGATGTCATCTTGGTTGGCGAGCAGGCAAAGGCCCAGGATGGGCTGAAGAAGAGGATGGATAAACTAAAAGCAACTTTGGAAAGAACTCACCAGGCCCTGGAAGAAGAGAAAAAGAAAACAGTGGATCTTCTGTATTCCATTTTCCCTGGTGATGTAGCCCAGCAGTTGTGGCAAGGGCAGCAAGTGCAGGCCAGGAAGTTTGATGATGTCACCATGCTGTTTTCAGACATTGTTGGCTTCACGGCCATATGTGCCCAGTGTACCCCCATGCAGGTCATCAGCATGCTGAATGAACTGTACACAAGATTCGACCACCAGTGTGGATTTTTGGATATTTATAAGGTAATGGGGTTTGGTTATTTATATAAAAGAATTTATAGTGGTAAATTATGATCTTAATTAAATTACAAGCATACAATATTTTTTTCTATTTAAACAAGAATAAGTGATGGATAATTTTCATTTAGAAATATTCAGAATACAAGTATTTCTGATCTTTGAGTGAATTTTCGCTATGAGTTGATTTATATATTTGTCAGAAAGGAAAAATTCTATGGAACTAATCTTCTAAATTCATTATTATAAAAAAGATAAAATAAGCTTGCCGAAATATAGGCAACTTTTAACCACAATTAGTTTTCCTTAAAGAGTAGGATTACAATATAAACTAAAAATTTTATATTGGTAGTTAAAACGAAACAGCAATTTATGTTAAAACATGCATTGCATTATCATTATCAGTGCATTATCATTGCATTATCGCTATTATTAACTAAATCACAGTTAATCAGTATTTTCTACTTCATTGAGAATTAATTGAGATCCTTTTCATTCTGAAAAAAATGCATGTAAATGTTCTAGTTATTGTCCAGATAACCAATGATTTTTAGTAGAAGCACCTTAATTTTCCAAGTTACTTGATGGAAGAGTTTTGAAAATGTGTACAGGTCACCGTCTGTTAGCCTGATTTGGTGAACTATTCATTAATTTCTTTTTCTTTATTTTTAAATGGCAGATAATTGCTCTACAATGTTATGTTGGTTTCTGCCATATATCAGCATGAATCAGCCATAGTATGCATGTGTTCCCTCCCTCTTTGAATCTCCCTGCCACTTCCCATTCCATCCCACCCCTCTAGGTTGTCCCAGAGCACTAGCTTCAGCTCCCTGTGTTAACAGCAACTTCTCATTAGCTATCTGTTTTTTATATAATGCATGTACTTCAGTGCTGCTCTCTCAGTTTGCCGCACCCTTGCCTTCCCGCTCAGTGTCCAGGTGTTTGTTCTCTATGTTTATAGAGTCTCTATTTCTGCCCTGCAAACAGGTTCATCAGTACCATTTTTCTAGATTCCATATATATGTGTTAATATATGATATTTGTTTTTATTTTTCTGACTTACTTCACTCTGTATAATAGGCTCTGGTTTCATCCACCTCACTAGAATTGACTCAAATTTGTTTCTTTTTATGACTAATATTCCATTGTGTGTGTACATACCACAGCTCCTTTTCCATTCATCTGTGGATGGACATCTAGGTTGCTCCCATGTTCTGGCTATTGTAAATAGTGCTGTAATGAACATTGGGTCATGTGTCATAATTTAAAGCAATTATGGTTTTAATTTCTTATTAAAATTATAGCAGTATTTTGAGTGATTCAGCTTTCCATCCATCTAATGTATAACTGTGACTTTACATTGTGCATGGATTGCATAATGTATGATTGTTTTTTTAATATGGAGGACAGTCATTACTTTTAGTAAAAACAAACTAGTTGAACTAGTGATTTTATTTTCTTTTTTACATCAGCTGAACTTCTCTTCATAGTATGATCTTCACATAAGCAGATTCAAAAAGAACTTGTTTTACATTTTAGTTTCATATTATGGTCCAGAGGGTGTTTTCATTAAGGTATATCTCCTTCAGGGAAAGATATTCACTAGTTTCATTAAACCTTTCTTCAAGAGGTCTTCCCAACCCATGGATTGAACCCTGATCTCCTGCATTGCAGGCAGGTTCTTTACCACTTGAGCCACTAGAGGTGACTTGTGCATGATACATAGCCAATGTTAAATATTTTAGAAAGCCTCTTCTGAGTAGTAAACATTCAGTGTGGTATATGTATGAGGGATTTGCTTTGTTATATAGAATAAGAGTTTTTATAAATTATCTTTAATTTTCTTATATTTTATTTTTATGTACTTTATGGTAGAGGTAGCCAAATGTCTGATGCTAAATAGAGACATAATGAATCTATCACTGTCAATGCCAGAAAAGAAAGCAGGTTGTCCTGAATTTCCAGCACTATTCCCCAACCAGGGATTGAACTTCTGAAGCCGTAGTAGCACACAGTATTAATCACTGGGTAGCCAGCGAATTCCCAGAATTGTGCATTACTACACCAAGCACTGCAACCACAATCTCTCCGTTCTAAATCATTGACTTGCCATGCTAGTTTCCTTCAGCTGGAGAATTCCATGGACTGTATAGCCCATGGGGTCACAAGAGAGTCGGATGTGACGGAGCAACTTTCACTCACTTTCATTTTTCCTTCAGCTAAAGTAGTTATCGTTTTTGTGGCCCTAAGTCTGTAAAACTAAATGAGTGTGAAAAATATAGATATATTGTCTTATGGTAAAAAATAGAAATCTCTGATTTAAATATACATATAAGTTTGGTTTTGAGATAAGAAATGTGATAACTGCTGAGGGTACCAAAATAAATGAATAAATATAAAAGTAAAAAAAAAAAAAGACAAACAATTTTGGTTCACAAATTATCTTAAACTGAACTTTCTTATGAAATTTTAGTGATAAATTTTAAGGTAAAATGATATCAGAGCCAGTTTTTTAAATTTTTAAAAAAATTGGATGTATGATTCTTTAAATTCTATAGTGCTTTACAATTTTTCAAAATTTTCATACACATGATTTTATATAATATACATGCTTTTATATAATACCACAGGAAACCCTTTTTTACCCTCAACCCTATTTTGCCCCCTCCCCTTCACTCTTCCTATTGATAAACCACTAGTTCACTAGTTTATTCTTTATATCTATGAAAAGTCTCCTTTTTTTCTGTTTTATTCACACATTTGTTGTATTTTTAAGATTCAATATGTGATATCATACAGTATTTTTCTATTCTGCTTGACTTATTTCACTAGGAATAATGCCTGCTAACTCCATTCATGTTATTGCAAATGGGAAATTTTGATTGTTTTATGACTGAGTAGTCTTCTATCATCTACATAAAACACATCTTCTTTATCCATTCATCTGTTGTTGGACACTTAGGTTGCTTCCATTCCTTGGAAATTATAAATAATAAATAATGCTCCTAGGAACTTGGGGTTTAATGAATCTTTCTGTATTAGTCTTTTTGTTTCTTTCTGATATATACCCAGGAGTGAAATTCCTAGGTCATATGGTAATTCTATATTTAGTCTTTTGAAAAACCTCAAAATTGGCTACTGCTGTACCAATTTACCTGCAGAGTGGCTGCACCAATTTATCAATATTTTCCCACTAACAGTGTAGGAGGGATCCCTTTTCCCCTGCATCCTGACCAACTTTTATATTTTGTTTTCTTTTTAATGATAGCTATTCTGACCTCTGTGAGGTGATATCTCCTTGTGGTTTTGACTTGCATTTCCCTATTGATTAGCAATACTGAGCATCTTTTCATGTGCTTGTTGATCATCCATTTTTATCAAGTTGCTAATATTTTTTATTGTTGAGCTTTATGAGATGTTTATATATGTTGGATATTAACCCCTTGTTGGTCATATCACCTGAAAATATCTCTCCCTGTTCAGTATATTAGCAAGGAGGGGACATGCCTCAATATGATAAACGCCACATACGAAAACCCGAGATCTAACATCATACATCATCCTCAATGGTGAAAATATGGAAGTATTTCCTTTAAGGTCAAGATAGACAAAGATGTCCACTCTCACCACTTTTACATTTTTGGAAGTTCTGGCCACAACAGTCATATAAGAAAAAGAAATAAAAGGAATCCAAATTGAAAAAGAAGTAAAATTTTCACTGTCTGCAGATGATATGATATTATACATAGAAAATTCTAAAGAGGCCACTAGAAAACTACTAGAGTTCATCAATGAATTTTATAAAGTTATACAAAGTTAATATACATAAATCTGCTACATTTCTCTACACTAACAGTTAAATATCAGAAAGAGAAATTAAAGAAGTAATCCTATTTATGATTGCATCAAAAAGAATAAAATACCTAGGAATAAATCTTCCTGAGGAGGTAAAAAGCCCACACTCAGAAAACTGATGAAAAACACTGATGAAAGAAACTGAAATAGAAAAATATATCATGTTCTTGAGTTGGGAGAATCAATATTGTCAAAATGGCTGTACTATGCCAGGCAATCTACAGATGTAAAGCTATCCCTGTCGAAATGCCAATGACATTTTTTACAAAACTGGAGCAAATGATTTTAAAATCCATGTCAAGAGATACAAAAGACTTCAGTGTGCCAAAATAATCTTGAGAAAGAAAAACAGAGCTCGGGGAATTGAGCTCCCTAACGTCAGACTATACTCCAAAGCTACAGTCATCAAAAGAGTGTGATAACTGGCACAGAAACAGACAGTTGCTCAGTGGGACAGAATAGAGAGCCCATTTTCCAACAGTTTTGGTCAATGAATCTATGACAAGGGAGGCAAGGATATATGACAGAGAAAATGCAGTCTCTTTAATAAGTGGTGCTGGGAAAGCTGGACGGCTACTAGTAAGAGAATAAAATTAGAACATTCTCTAACACCATACACAAAAGTTAACTCAAAATGGATTAAGTTCTTAAATGTAAGGCAGGATACTATAAACCTCCTACAGAAAAGCATCGAACACTGTTTGACATAAATTTCAGCAATATGTTTTTTTGAGATCCAGCAACTAGAGTAATGGAAACAACAGCAAAAAATAAGCAAATGATTAAACTTAAAATAGTTTGCACAGCAAAGGAATGTATCAACCAAGCCAGGTGTTTTTAGTTTATCTCTGATACTAGCATGTATCGGAGAAGGCAATGGCAACCCACTCCAGTACTCTTGCCTAGAAAATCCCATGGACGGAGGAGCCTGATGGGCTGCAGGCCATGTGGTCGCGAAGAGTTGGACACAACTGAGCGACTTCCCTTTCACTTTTCACTTTCATGCATTGGAGAAGGAAATGGCAACCCACTCCAATGTTCTTGCCTTGAGAATCCCAGGGACGGGGGAGCCTGGTGGGCTGCCATCTATGGGGTCACACAGAGTCAGACACTACTGAAGCAACTTAGCAGCAGCAGCAGCAGCAGTATGTATATGTATGTGAGTCAATTTATGTTTTGTAAATAAGTTCATTTCTATTATTATTTTAGATTCCACATATAAGTGATATCATATATTATTTGTCTTTGACTCACCTCACTCAGTAAGACAATCTGTAGTTCCATCCATGTTGCTGCAAATGGTAGTATTAATACTTCATTCTTTTGATGGCTGATAATATTCCATTGTGTATATAAACCAAATTTTCTTTATCCACTCCTCTGTTGGTGGACAGTTGGGTAGCTTTCATTTCTTGAGTATTGAAGTCCATTGCTTTTTGAATTAGAGTTCTTATCTCTTCCAGATATATGTCCAGGAGTGAGATTGCTGAATCATATGGTAACTCTATTTTTAGTTTTTGAAGGAACCTCCAGAATGTTTTCCATAGTGGCTGCACTAATTTACATTCCCATCAGCAGTGTAGCAGGGTTTTCTTTTTTCTGCTCTCTCTCCAGCTGTTACTATTTGTATGATGATGTCCATTTTTACAGGTAAAAGGTGATAAAACCTCATTTTAGTTTTGATTTCATTTCTCTAATAAGTGTTTGCATTTCTCTAAGAAGTAGCAATGTTGAGGTTATCTGTATGTCTTTGGAGAAATCAATTTAGGTCTTCCATGCATTTGTTGACTGGTTTGTTTATATATGTATATATAGATATACTGTATGTATATTATATATATACAATATATATGTATTTAGTTCTATGAGCTATATATCTATTTGGAAATAAAGACCTTGTCAATCACATTGTTTGCAAATATTTTCTCCCAATCTGTAGACTCTCTTTTTGTTTTGTTTATGGTTTCCTCTATTATAAAAAACCTTTTAAGTTTGATTAGGCCTCATTTGTTTATTTTGTTTCTATTTATTTTGTCTTGGAAAAATGATCTAAGAAAATATTGCTATGATTTATCTCAAAGAGCATTTTTCCTATGTTCATTTCTAGGAGTTTTATGGTATCATGTCTTATATATACAATTTTAAACCGTTTTGAATTTATTTTTTATACAGTATGAGAGAATGTTCTAACCTCACTGATTTACATGTAGCTGCCCAGTTTTCTCAACACCACATGTTGAAGAGACTGTCTTTTCTCCATTGTATTTTCTAACCTCTGTTGATGACTAATTGAGTGGGTTTATTTCTAGGTTCTCTAGTCTGTTCCATTGATCCATCTGTTTTTGTACCTATATTACATTGTTTTGATTACTGTGACTTTGTAGTATTTTTTTTTTTTTAATTTTTTTATTAGTTGGAGGCTAATTACTTCACAACATTTCAGTGGGTTTTGTCATACATTGATATGAATCAGCCATAGATTTACACTTATTCCCCATCCCGATCCCCCCTCGACTTTGTAGTATTGTCTGGAGTCTGGAAGGATTTTCATCCAGGTTTGTTCTTTTTCCTCAGTATTGTTTTGGCAATCTTGGTTCTTTTATGGTTGCATATACATTTTAGGATTATTTGATCTAGTTTTGTGAAAGTTTCATGGGTAATTTGATAAGGTTCACTTTAAATCTATAGATTTCTTTGGGTAGTATGGCCATTTTAATAATCTTAAACCTTCCAATCCAAGAGTATTGGATATCTCTCCATTTCTTTGAGTCACCTTCAGTTCCCTTTATATATGTTTTATAGTTCTCAGCATATCAGTTTCCCACCTCCTTGGCCAGGTTTACTCCCAGATATTCTATTTTATTTTTTATCTTATTTTAAGAATTTTTAAAAATTTTCTCTTTCTGATGTTCTTGTGAAAGTGAAAGCCGCTCAGTCATGTCTGAATCTTTGCGACCCCATGGACTATAGTCCATGGAATTCTCCACGCCAGAATGCTGGAGTGGGTAGCTGTTCCCTTCTCCAGGGGATCTTCCCAACCCAGGGATCAAACCCGTGTCTCTCACATTGCAGGCAGAGTCTTTACCAGCTGAGCCAACAGGGAAGCCCAAGAATACCGGAGTGGCTAGCCTATCCCTTCTCCAGCATATCTTCCCAAGGCAGGAATCCAAATGGGATCTTCTACATTTCAGGTGGATTCTTTACCAACCGAGCTATCAGAGAAGCCCAATATTTCATTGTAGTGCAAAGAAATGCAAAATATTTCTGTATATTAACTTTTTATAATGCTTCATTGATTACTTATCAGTTCTAATAAATTCTGTGTGGAGTCTTTCAGGTTTTCTATATAGAGTATCATGTCATCTACATATAATGACAATTTTACCTCTTCCCTTCACATTTGTTTATCTTTTATTTCTTTTCCCTGTCTGATTGCTCTGGCTGACATCCACCACTACATTGAATAGAAGTGGTGGGAATGGCATCCTCGTTTTGTTCCAGAATATAGCAGGAAGTCTTCTAGTTTTTCAATGTTGAGTATTATTTTGGTTGTGGGTTTGTCATAAATGACTTTTATTATGCTGAGATATATTCCTTCATTACCCACTTTGGTGACAATTTTTATCATGAATGGATACTGAATTTTATCAAATGTTTTTTCTGTATCTATTGAGATGATCTTGTGGTTTTTGTCTTTTCTTAATGCAGTATACTACATTTATTGATTTGCCTATGTTTAGCCATCCTTGTGATCTGAAGTGAATTGAGTTTGATCATGGTGTATAATCTTTTTTGTGTGTTATTGTATTTGGTTTGCTAATGTTGTGTTGAGGATTTTTTTCATCTATATTCAAATGTTGAGCTATATTTTATTTTTTAGTAGTATCTTTGTCTGGTTTTGGTATATAGGTGATGGCCAACTTAGGGTCATTTTTTTTTTTTTTAACAGCTCAGCTTTTTATTGAATGTGTTACTAAAGAGGTTTAGTCAAAAAGACCAAAGCCCATGTCATCATCAGACTCTTCAGATTCTTCTTTCTTTGCTTCTACTTTCTTCTCCTCAGCTGGGCAGCAGTGGTGGCTGGGGCAGGACCTCCTGCTGGTGCAGCACCAGCTGCTGGGGCAGGTCCACCAGCCCCCACATTGCAGATGAGGCTCCCGATGTTGACATTGGCCAAAGCCTTTGCAAACAAACCTGGCCAGAAAGGCTCAACATTTACACTGGCTGCTTTAATGAGGGCATTGATCTTATCCTCCGAGACCATCACCTCATTGTCGTGCAGAATGAGGGCAGAGTAGATGCAAGCGAGCTCCGAGACGGAGGCCATGATCCGGGCGAGTGCTAGGTCGGGGCTGCCGGGTGTGGTGCTAGTCGCCGGATGAAGTGAGGGCCTCACCCCAAAACGGCCTTAGCTTCCTCGGAAGAACCGAGCACCTTAGCGGCAGTGGAGGAAAGAGGGGTCATTTTTTATTCCATTTTTTTTTTCTTTTTTCTGGGATTCCTATTAGGTGTAGATTCCATGCTTTATATTATCCCATAGGTCTCATGTGCTGCTTTCATTTTTTAAACTTTCTCTCTGTTTTCTTATTGGGTGATTTCTGTTATTCTATATACTTTTTAATTGATTTTTTGTGCTTTTTTCCCCCATTTTATTTGTTTCCTCACTGAACTTTATTATTTCTGCTGAATTAATATTGTTTGTTATTTTCCTAATCCTTTGGATTGTAGGTTAGGTTGTTTTTTGAGGAAGTCCTGTATTGCTATGAATTTGCCTCTTAGGACTGCTTTTGCTGAAGTCCATAGATTTTGTACAGTTGTGTTTTCATTGTCGTTTGTCTTGAAGTATTTTCTGATCTCCTCTTTGACCTCATTGTCAGCCCACTGATATTTTGTTTAGTTTCCTTGCATATCCCACTGTATATTCCTCCCTAGGAGCTGTCCACTGGTACTGTACATCACCTACATATGAATCTTCAAATTGTGAACTTTCAAAGATGGGAATTTGCATTCACATGTCCAGTCATGTAAGTTAGTCCATGTGCCTGGCATACATTGTACCAGCATGTGCCTCTACAAGTGGTTGTGTTTTTGTGTACTGTATTGGACAGTAGTATATAGAGTACAGTAGGATAGTATCTTTACTTCAAGCCCAAGGTATCTGGAAGTGTAAAAGCAAATGTAATAGCAGTGGTGATATAGCTGGTACTGCTAAGAAGAACCAAGCAATAGCAATGGAAACCAGTGAAATAATTGAGTGAAGTGAGGCAAAAAGATGGTAGACATCACTCATTCTTATAACATGAATTGTTGAACCATTGGCATGATACTAAAGAACAAGATCATGGAACATGTGAAGTCTGCTGTGCCAGTGATGTTGAAAATGATGGAGCAGATGGAGAAAATTCTCAGTGCAGAGAAAATTCTCAGATGCAGAATAAGCATCGGCAATGAGTCCCACTCAGCTTAATGCTGATTCAAGAGAAAGCTAATAGTCTTTATGAAGACTTGAAGAATAAACATGGCAAAGAATCAGAGGGAACATTTTTTAATGCCAGCCATGACTGGCTTTATTGGTTTAAGGCTTGAACCAAACTTCACAAATTAAAAGTGAGTAGCAAAGAAGAAAGTGCAGATACGGTGACTGCTCAGGAATTCCTGAAATGCTTTGAGAAATTATTGATTAAGGAGTGTATTTACCCAAGCAGGTTTTTAATGTGGATAAGACAAGATTGTACTGGAAGAAAATGCCAGACAAAGTTACACCAGCATGGAGGAAAAGTTAATGCCAGTCCAGAAAGCAGCAAAGGATATGCTGACTCTGTTGTTTGATGGCAATGCTTCTGTTGATATGAAGCTGAAGTCTCTTTTAGATTATTATTCAGAAAACCCCAAAACCCTTAAACTCATAGCCAAGGGGTCTCTTCCTCTTGTGCGGAAGAGTAAGCCCAAAACCTGGGTTACAGATGTCATTGTCCAGGACTGATCTTTAAACCACATTATCCCAGAGATAAATATTGCTTGGAGAAGGGCATTCCATTCTGCATTCTTTTGTTGCTAAACAGTGTTCCTGGTCACCCACCATTCATGGACAAGCTTCATTTCACCATCAAAGTAGTGCATATGTCACTCAGTATTGCTTCCCTTATCCAGCCAATGGGCTATGTAGTTGTATAGTGACTTTAGAAATACCATTTATGTCACATTTTTTGCCAGACAATAAGTGAATGATAAAACAATCTTGTGATAATTTTAGATGGACTATTACATCTTGTTGTTGTTCAGTCAATGAATTCTGTGTGAATCTTTGTGACCCCAAAGACTGCAGCACACCAGGCTCTTCTGTCCTGGAATTTTGCTCAGATTCATGTCCACTGAGTTGATCATGCTATCTAAATATCTCATCCTTTGCTGCAGCCTTCTCCTTTTGCCTTCAGTCTTTTCCAGCATCAGGGTCTTTCCCAAGGAGTCAATGCTTCACATCAGGTGGACAAAATATTGGAGCTTCGGCTTCAGTATCAGTCCTTATAATGAATAGTCAAGGTTAGGATTGGCTTGAAATCCTAGCTTTCCAAGGGACTCTCCAGAGTCTTCTCCAGCACCACAGTTTGAAAGCATCTATTCATTGGTGTTCAACCTTCTCTATGGCCCAACTCTCACATTTGTACATGATTGCTAGAAAAACCATAGTTGTGACCTTTGTCAACAAGTGATGTATCTGATTTTTAATATGCTGTCTAGGTCTATCATAGTTTTCTTTCCAAGGAGCAAGCTTCTTTTCATGGCTAAAGTCACTGTCCACAGTGATTTTGGAGACTAAGAAAATAAGATCTGTCATTGCTTCCACTTTCTCCCCTTCTGTTTGCAATGAAGTGATGGGAATGGATGCCATGATCTTAGTTTTTTGAATGTTGAGTTTTAAGCCGGCTGTTTCACTCTCCTTTTTCACCTTCAGCAAGAGGCTCTTTAGCTCCTCCTCACTTTCTCCATTAGGATAATGTCATCTGCATATCTGAGGTTATTGATATTTCCTCAAGCAATCTTGACTCCAGCTTGAGCTTCATCCAGCCTGGCATTTCACATAATGTTCTCTGTATATAAGTTAAATAAGCAGGGTGACAGTACACAGCTTTGATGTACTCCTTTCCCAATTTGGAACCAGTCTGTTGCTCCATGTCCAATTCTACCTGTTGCTTCTTGACCTGCATACAGATCTCAGGAAGCAGATAAAGTGGTCTGGTATTCCCATCTCTTTAAGAGTTTTCCACAGTTTGTTTTGATCCACACAGTCAAAGGCTTTCATTTACTCAGTGAAACAGGAGATGATTTTCTGAAATTCCCTTGCTTTTTCTATGATCCAGTGGATCTTGGCAATTTGAGCTCTGGTTCCTCTGCTTTTTCTAAATCCAGCTTGTACATCTGGAAGTTCAATTCACATTCTGTTGATACCCACGTTGAAGGATTTTGGGCATGACCTTGCTAGCATCTGAAATGAGTGCAGCTGTGCAGTAGCTTGAACATTCTTTGGTATTGCTCTTCTTCGGAATTGGAATGAAAAATGACCTTTTCCAGTCCTGTGGCCACTGCTGGGTTTTCCAGATTTGCTTGGACATATTGATTGCAGCACCTTGACACCATCATCTTTTAGTATTTTAAATAGCTCATCTGGAATTCCATCACTTCCACTGTCTTTATTGGTGGTAATGTTTCCTAAGGCCCACTTGATTTCACACTCCAGGATATCTGGCTCTAGGTGAGTGATCACACCATTGTGGCTATCTGAGTGATGAAGACCATTTTGTATAGTTCTTCTGTGTATTCTTGCCACCTCTTTTTAATCTCTTCTGCTTCTGTTAGGCCCATACTGTTTCTGTCCTTTATTGAGCCCATCTTTTCAAGAAATGTTCCCTTGGTCTCTACTTCTCTGAAGATATCTCTAGTCTTTCCCATTCTATTGTTTTCTTCTATTTCTTTGCATTGTTCACTTAAGAATGTTTTCTTACCTCTCCTTGCCATTGTTTGGAACTCTGCATTTAGATGGGTATTTGTTCCCTTTCTCCTTCTCTTCTCTTTTTACTTCTCTTCTTTTCTTGCTGCTGTTTGTAAGATCTCCTCAGACAACCCTTTGCCTTGTTGCATTTCTTTTTCTTGGGGATGGTTTTGGTCACCATTTCCTGTACAATGTTACAAATCTCCGTCCATTGTTCTTCAGACACTCTGTCTATAAGATCTAATCCCTTGAATCTATTTGTCACTTGTACTGTATAATCATAAGGGAATTAATTTAGGTCATACCTGAATGGCCTAGTGGTTTTCCCCACTTTCTTTAGTTTAAGCCCGAATTTTGCCAAAAGGAGATGATGATCTGAGCCACAGTCAGCTCTGTCTTGTTTTTGCTGACAGTAAAAAGTATCTTCAACTGCAAGAATATAATCAGTCTGATTTTGCTAGTGACCATCTGGTGATGTCCATGTGTAGAATCATCTCTTATGTTGTTGGAAGAGGGTGTTTGCTATGACCAGTATGTTCTCTTGGCAAAATTCTATTAGCCTTTGTCTGCTTCATTAGTATTCCAAGTCCAGACTTGCCCCCTACTTTTGCATTCCAATCCTCTATGATGAAAAGGACTTTATTTATTTATTTATTTATTTTGGTGTGTGTTCTAGAAAGTCTTAGTGGCTCAGTTGGTAAAGTATCTGTCTGCAATGCAGGAGACCTGGCTTGGTTCCCTTGGTCAGGACGATCCCCTGGAGAAGAAAAGAAGAAAATGATAACCCACTCCAGCCTGGAAAACCCAATGGACCGAAGAGCCTGGTGGGCTATAGTCCATAGAGTCACGAGAGTCAGGCACAACTTGGTGACTAAACCACCACCACCACTAGAAGGTCTTGTAGGTCTCATAGAACAGGTTAAATTTAGCTTCTTCAGCATCACTGGTTGCTGCATAGACTGGATTACTGTGATGTTGAATGATTTCCCTTGGAAATGAACCAAGATCATTCTGTCGTTTTTAAGACTGCAGCAAAGTACTGGATTCAGACTCTTCTGTTGTCTGTGAGGGCTCCTCCATTTCTTCTAAGGGATTCTTGCCCATAGTAGTAGATATATAATGGTTGTCTGAATTAAATTTGCCCCTTCCCATCCATTTTAGTCACTGATTCCTAGGATGCTGATGTTCCCTCTTGCCATTTCCTGCTTGATCACATTCATGGACCTAACATTCCAGGTTCCTATGCAGTATTGTTCTTTACAGCATCAGATTTTACTTTCACTACCAGACACATTGACAACTGAGCATCATTTCCACTTTGGTCCACCACTTCATTCTTTCTGGGGCTATTAGTAATTGCATCTGCTCTTCCCCAGTAGAGTATTGGACACGTTCAAACCTGGAGGCTCATCTGTAGATATCTTTTTGTATCTTTTTGTGTCTTTTATATCTTTGTATCTGCTGTATCTTTTTGATTTTTTGTACCATTCATGGGTTTCTGGTGGCAGGAATACTGGAGTGGCTTGCCATTTCCTCCTCCAGTGAACCACATTTTGTCAGAACTCTCCACTTGACCTGTCTGCCTTGGATGGCCTTGCATGGCATTGCTCATAGCTTCATAGAGTTAAGAAAGTCCCTTTGCTGTGAAAAGGCAGTGTTCCACAAAAGAGAAAGAAGAGTAAGACAAGCTAAATGTATAGAAGTAGGTAGGAGGTAGAATGTATAGGTATCTTAACTATTTCAGTGTTTATGTTCTTAGTCATAAAAGCAAGGTGAAGACATCAAAGAATTTTGAATAGAAGAGTGACCCAAGTAGATTTGCTTTAAAAGAAATCATTTCAACAGTAGTATGGGAGGGGTGGGTGGGAAACAGTCGAACATAAGGATATTAATGCCATAATTCAGTTGAAGAATGGTGGTAGCATTACCTGAACTGATTAGACATGTACAAGAGTCAGTGCTGGAATCCTGAAGTAAGTGGTCAGTTTTGTCTACTTAATATTGGAAGTATTTCTCTTTCATTGTTCATGAAAGTCACCTGGTCACCTGAATATGTTCTTGTTTTGAAATTATGTAGGCTTCAACTGTACTGCCTGAATGTTTTACAGCCATGTAACAATGACTATGATTTGTAAAGGTAATTCGGACATTGTCTATATTGACCTAGCTCTTCCTATAAGCATTTATAATGCAATTTGACTCAATCATATTTCTCTACATGTCTACTATGTTAGCAAGGTGCTAGGCCCTATTGGACTTAAAATATAACTAATCTAGAAAAATGGTACAAATGAACTTATTTGCAGGGCAGGAATAGAGACACAGATATAGAGAACAGACATGTGAACACAGAGAGGGTTTGAAGGGTGGTGGGGCAATTTGGGAGATTGGCATGGACATATATATAGTGCCATGCATAAAATAGATAGCTAGTGGGAAACTGCTGAGGGGGAAGCTGGGTCTTGTTCTGATGGGCGGGGCCATGCTCAGTAAATCTTTAATCCAATTTTCTGTTGATGGGTGGAGCTACAGGAGACAGGGATCAAGACCATCCCCAAGAAAAGAAATGCAAAAATGTAAAATGGCTATCTGACGAGGCCTTACAAATAGCTGTGAAAAGAAGAGCAGTGAAAAGCAAAGAAGAAAAAGAAAGATATCAAATTCAGACTTAAATTGAAGAAAGTGGGGGAAATCACTAAGCCATTCAGATGTGATCTAAATCAAATCCCTTGAAATTATACAGTGGAAGTGAGAAATAGATTTAAGGGACTAGATCTGATAGACAGAGTGCCTGATGAACTATGGACAAAGGTTTGTGACATTGTACAGGAGACAGGGAGCAAGACCATCCCCAAGAAAAAGAAATGCAAAAAAGCAAAATGGCTGTCTGAGGAGGTCTTACAAACAGCTGTGAAAAGAAGAGAAGTGAAAAGGAAAGATATACCCATTTGAATGCAGAGTTCCAAAGAATAACAAGGAGAGATAAGAAAGCCTTCCTCAGTGATCAGTGCAAACAAACAGAGGAAAACAGTAGAATGGGAAAGACTAGAGATCTCTTCAAGAAAATTAGAGATACCAAGGGAATATTTCATGCAAAGATGAGCTCAATAAAGGATGGAAATGGTATGGACCTAACAGAAGTAGAAGATATTAAGAAGAGGTAGCAAGAATACACAGAAGAATTATGCAAAAAAGATCTTAATGGCCCAGATAATCACTATGGTGTGATCACTTACCTAGAGCCAGACATCCTGGAATGTGAAGTCAAGTGGGATTTAGGAAACATCACTAAGAACAAAACTAGTGGAGGTGATGAAATTCCAGTTGAGCTATTTCAAATCCTAAAAGATGATGCTGTGAAAGTGCTGCATTCAGTATGCCAGCAAATCTGGAAAACTCAGCAATGGCCACAGGACTAGAAAAAGTCAGTTTTCATTCCAGTCCCAAAGAAAGGCAATGCCAAAGAATGCTCAAACTACCACACAGTTGCACTCATCTCACATGCTACTAAAGTAATGCTCAAAATTCTCCAAGCCGGGCTTCAGCAATGTGTGAACCGTTATCTTCCGGATCATCAAGCTGGTTTTAGAAAAGGCAGAAGAACCAGAGTCCAAATTGCCAACACTCGCTGAATCGTGGAAAAAGCAAGAGAGTTCCAGAAAAACATCTATTTCTGTTTTATTGACTATGCCAAAGCCTTTGATTGTGTGGATCACCACAAACTGTGGAAAATTCTTCATGAGATGAGAATATCAGACCACCTGACCTGCCTCTTGAGAAATCTGCATGCAGGTTAGGAAGCAACAGTTACAACAGGACATGGAACAACAGACTGGTTCCAAATGGGAAAAGGAGCATGTCAAAGCTGTATATTGTCATTCTGCTTATTTAACTTATATGCAGAATACATCATGAGAAATGCTGGGCTGGATGAAGCACAAGCTGGAATCAAGATTGCTGGGAGAAATATCAATAACCTCAGATATGCAGATGACACCACCCTTATGGCAGAAAGTGAAGAAGAACTAAAGAGCCTCTTGATGAAAGTGAAAGAGGAAAGTGAAAAGTTGGCTTAAAACTCAACATTCAGAAAACTAAGATCAAGGCATTCAGTTCCATCACTTCTTGGCAAATAGGTTGGGAAACAGTAGAAACAGTGGCAGATTTTTTTGGGGGGGGCTTCAAAATTACTGCAGATTGTGACTGCAGCCATGAGATTAAAAGACACTTAGTCCTTGGAAGGAAAGTTATGACCAACCTAGACAGCATATTAAAAAGCAGAGACATTACTTTGCCAACAAAGGTCCATCTAATCAAGGCTATGGTTTTTCCAGTAGTCATGTGTGGATGTGAGAGTGGACTATAAAGAAAGCTAAGCACCGAAGAATTGATGCTTTTGAACTGTGGTGTTGGAGAAGACTCTTGAGAGTCCTTTGGACTGCAAGAAGATCCAACCAGTCCATCTGAAAGGAATTCAGTCCTGAATATTCATTGGAAAGACTGATGTTGAAGCTGAAACTCTTAAGACTTTGGCCACCTGATTCGAAGAGCTGACTCATTTGAAAAGACCCTGATGCTGGGAAAGATTGAGGGCAGGAGGAGGAGGGGATGATTGAGGATGAGATGGCTGGATGGCCTCACCGACTCAATGGACATGAGTTTGAATAGACTCCAGGAGTTAATGTGAACAGGGAGGCCTAGTGTGCTGCAGTCCATGGGGTCATGAAGAGTCGGACACGACTGAGCGACTAAACTGAACTAAACTGGACTGACTGGGAAGCTGCTGTGTAGCATAGAGAGCCCAGCTCGTTGTCCTGTGAAGACCTAGAGGGGTGATGTGGGCCGGAGGGAGATTCAAGAAGAAGGGGACATGTGTACGCACATAGCTGATTCACCTTGTTGTATATCAGAAACTAATACAACATTGTAAAGCAATTATGCTTCAATAAAAATAATAGTCTAAACAAGAAAACAGGGGTCTTGATAGTAAAAAATAAAATAGAAAAATATTTTTAAAATGAAAAAATAACTAAGGCATTGTTTCTGCCTTCAAAATTAGGCTTAACAGTCTAGACAGGATGATATTAGAGAAAGTATGAACACAAATGACCGCAGAGTAAGAGATGGAAAAACCAAGCTTTACTGGGGTTCTAAAAGAAGCAACGATGGCATCCTATTGAAGGATTGCAAATACTTTCAGAAAAGATATGGCATGAGGATGGATTTTAAAGAAAGTGACAAGTTTGACTCATGAAAGATAGGTTGGGAAAAATCTATTTTTTAAAACCATATTTAATTTGAGGGGATAAAAGCTAGGATTTACATTGATAATCTGAGGATGGTAGGATTTACAGAAGTTTGATTATCTTTTTTTTTTCCCAATTATTTTTATTAGTTGGAGGCTAATTACTTCGCAACCTTGCAGTGGGTTTTGTCGTACATTGACATGAATCTTTTAAAAAATCAAATTCTTAGTGGAGTATTTCCATTTGATTTGCTAATTTGTCTACACTATTCACTTAAAAAAAGGTTTTATTTTTTAGGGTAGTTTTAGCTTTACAGAGACTTCCCATAATACCTGTACCTTTACACATGCGTAGCCTTCTACACTATCAACATTACTCACTAGAATGATGAGTGACCAAGGATGAACCCATTGACATGTCATAATCACCAAGTTGGGTATGGATTTGGGCAAATATATAATGATGTGTATCCATCATTATAGTATTGTATAGAATATATCCACTGCCCTGAAAATCCTTTGTGTTTCATCTATTCATCTCTCAACCTCCAGCAACCAAATTTTATTGTCTCCATAATACTGTCTTTTGCAGAATGTTGTATAATTGAAATCATATAAAGTGTAGACCTTTCAGATTGACTTGTTTCACTTAGTAGCATGTATCTAAGATTCCTCTGTCTTGTCATGATTCAATAACATTTCTTTAATAATGTTCCATGGTCTGAATGTACCAGTTTGTTTATTTATTCACCTACTGAAGGATATCTCACTTGCTTCCATGTGTAAATTTTTGCACAGATATATATTTTCAACTCCTTTGGGTAAATACTGATTGCTGAAAAGATTGTGTCATAAGAATTTGTATAGTTGTGTAAGAACCGAACTGTCTTCCAAAGAGGCTGTTATTGTTGCTTAGTTACTCAGTCATGTCAGACTTTTTGCAGCCACATGGACTGCAGCGCTGCAGACTTCCTGTCCTTCACCATCTCCCAGATTAGCTCAAACTCAGGTCCATTGAGTCAGTGATGACATCCAACCATCTTGTCCTCTGTCATCCCCTTCTACTCCTGCCTTCAATCTTTCCCAGTATCAGGGTCTTTTCCAATGAGTAGACTCTTTGCATCAGGTGGCCAAAGTATTGGAGCTTCAGCTTTAGCATCAGTCCTTCCAATGAATATTCAGGGTTGATTTCCTCCAGGATTGACTAGTTTGACCTCCTTGCAGTCCAAGAGTCTTCTCCAACACCATAGTTCAAAAGCATCAATTCTTCAGTGCTCAGGCCCTCTTTATGGTCCAACTCTCACATCTGTACATGACTACTGGAAAAATCATAGCTTTGACTAGACAGACTTTTATTGGCAAAGTAATGTCTCTGCTTTTTAATACACTGTCTAGGTTTGTCATAGCTTTTCTTCCAAGGAGCAAGTGTCTTTTAATTGCATGGCTGCAGTCACCATCCACAGAGACTTTGGAGCCCAAGAAAATAAAATTTGTCACTGTTTCCATTGTTATCCGATCTATTTGCCATGAAATGATGGGGCTGGATGTCATGATCTTAAGTTTTCTGAATGTTGAGTTTTAAACTAGCTTTTTCCCTCTCCTCTTTCACCTTCATCAGAAGGCTGTTTAGTTACTTTTCACTTTCTGCAATAAGGGTGCTGTCATCTGCATATCTGAGGTTATTGATATTTCTCCCAATGGAAAGAAGCTGTCCCGTTTTTAATTCTACCAGCAATGGCTGAGTTCATGTTGCTCCATATCCTTACCAGCAACACAGTCAGTGTTCGGGATTTTCATCATTCAAATAAGTTTATAGTGGTATCTCACTGTGTTTGAATTTGCATTTCCCTGATGATATATCCCTGGGTCAGGAAGATCTCCTGGAGAAAATAATGACAACCCACTCCAGTCTTCTTGCCTGGAAAATGCCATGGACAGTGGAGCCTGGCAGGCTACAGTTGATAGAGTTGTAAAGAGTTGGAATGACTGAGTGACTTCACTTTCACTTTGATGATATATAATATGGACCATCTTTTAATATGTTTATTTGCAATCTATATATCTTCTCTGTGAAGTGTGTATTATGGTCTTAGACTAATTTTTACACTGGATTTTTTTTCTTTATTGTTGAGCTATTTAAATATTTTAGATAATAATCCTTTATCGGATATGTTTTCCCAAATATTTTCTCCCTGTGATGTGTCTTCTAATTCTTTTGACATTATCTTTCTCAGGACAGAAATTTTTAGTTTTAATATAGTCCAGTTTATCAGTTCTTTCTTTCATAGATTGTATATTTGGTGGTGTTATAAAAAGAAAAAAAGCATCACCATAGCCAAGGTCATCTAGTTTTTCTCTTATGTTATCTTCTAGGAGTTGCATAGCTTTTTATTTTGCATTTAGATCTACCCTCCACTGTGAGTTATTTTTTTGATAGGTGTCTAGATTCATATTTTTGTTTGTGGATGTCCAGTTGTTACACCACAATTTGTTAAAGACACTCTCTTTGCTCCATTGTGTTTCCTCTGCCCCTTTGTCAAAGTCAGTGGACTATATTTATGGGGCCTGCTTCTGGACTCTATTCTGTTCCACCTATCTATTTATGTACATGCTGTTCTTTAGAAACATCCCACCCTCACCTTCTCCCACAGAGTTCAAAAGTCTGTTCTGTATTTCTGTGTCTCTTTTTCTGTTTTGCATATAGGGTTATCGTTACCATCTTTCTAAATTCCATATATATGTGTTAGTATGCTGTAATGTTCTTTATCTTTCTGGCTTACTTCACTCTGTATAATGGGCTCCAGTTTCATCCATCTCATTAGAACTGATCCAAATGAATTCTTTATACCACACTGTCCAAATTACTGTAGCTTTGTACTGAGTCTTTTTTTTTCCATTTATTTTTATTAGTTGGAGGCTAATTACTTTACACTATTGTAGTGGTTTTTGCCATACATTGACATGAATCAGCCATGTAGTAAGTCTTGAAGCTATTCACTTTTGTGACATCAACTAACATGATTTAGCACTAATTATGTATTTACTGAAAATACAGCAGACATTCACTATTCTCTGGGGACACATTTAAAGTTCTAAGTCAGGAATCTCTGGAAAACTTTTTCTAAAAAATCGTAGGCTCAATAATTATTTTATAAACAGTGAATGTGTGGATTCCAGGGAGAGAAATAGCTGGATATAAATATAGGTGGTGGGAGTACAGAAAGTTTGCAGAGAACACTGAGTTATTCATATCAATTGAAGCATGGAATAAATTAGGATGACAGTGATGGATAAGGGTAGGGTATTAGAGCCATATTACTGAAGGTCTTACAGGAGAGTCTACTATGTAGCAGAAAGAAATTTTCAGTTGCCACATCTAACTTGAGGATTTACAACAAAAGTTTGACCAGAAAAAAAAATTGTCTATCTATCTGTCTATCATCTATATCTATCATAGTTATTTAGTTGCTAAGTCATGGCTGACACCTTAGCAACCTCATAATCTATAGGCTGCCAGGCTTTTTCTCTGTCCATGGAATTTCCCAGGCAAGAATACTGGAGTGGGTTGCCATTTCCTTCTCCAAGGGATCTTCCCAACCCAGGTACTGAATCCATGTCTCCTGCATTGTAGGCAGATTCTTTATCACTGAGCCATCAGGGAAGCCCATCTATATCTATATATAATATCCTAGCATATCTTGATATTTAATAACCCTTGTGATAAACGGTCTAAGGCTTGGCAATATTGTTTTCCACATGATTGTCATTCTTAGGCAGTAACTGGAATTTGCATTAATAGATCTACTAAGAGTTTTATCAGAAGAGCTTTCTTAGGTAGGCATTTGGAACCCATTTCCCCTCATTTGGGAGTAGTTTCCAGGCTAAATCACTGTTCTATTTATATCCATGACCTCTTTTTCAATGTGCTGTATCACTTGAGCACTCTAGAGGCATTCTTGAAAGAAGTAGTATTTGGGTCAGAAATACCAATCAAAATGAGTGTAATTAGATTTTTTAATGAATGAGGAGTTTTTTGAAGTAGTTTTATCAGTAAGTCCTTAGTTAAACTTGTCTTCATTTGAACTGTTAAACCATTATGCACAATGAATATACTTGGATGTATTTAATAACAAACTTTGGGTCATTGGATACCTACTATGCCACATGACTCGAAGCATTTGGGGTGTGTGTGTGTCTGTGTGTGTATGGTTGGGGAGAGGTCAGCTGGGGGTTTTAATCTAAAGTTCTGAAAAATAAGGAAATAGCTGGAGAAGATTTTATCCCCATGATTAGGGTGAAATTCAGAGGAGGGTTATATGGGAATGGCTGGAGTTCAGAATAGGACTGCTTTCCTCCATTCTGAAGGCTTATTGGCACTTTAAAAAAAAATCTGGGTAGATTTTGTATATTTTTGACTCACATCATACATCAGAACTCTTCAGCATTGAGAATCATAAAATTTACCTGTTACCCAGTGAGAATGCATAAGTTGTTCTTCAGTCACTCAGTCATGTCCAACTCTTTGTGAACCCATGAACTGAAGCGTGCCAGGCTTTCCTGTCCTTCACCATCTCCTGGAGCTTTCTAAAATTCATGTCCATTGAGTCAGTGATGCCATCCAACCTTCTCATCCTCTGTCGTCCCCTTCTCCTCCTGCCTTCAATCTCCCAGCATCAGGGTCTTTTCCAGTGAGTCAGCTCTTCACATCAGGTAGGCAAAGTACTGGACTTTCAGCTTTAGCATCAGTGCTTCTATTGAATACTCATGATTGATTTCCTCCAGGATTGACTGGTTTGATCTCCTTGTAGTCCAAGGGACTCTCAAGAGTCTTCTCCAGCACCATAGTTTAAAAGCATCAATCTTTGGTGCTCAGCCGTTTTTATTGTCCAGCTCTCACACCCATACATGACCACTGAAAAAACCATAGCTTTGGCTATACAGACCTTTGTAGGCAATGTAATGTCTCTGCTTTTTAATACGCTGTCTAGGTTTGCCGTAGCTTTTCTTGCAGCTTGTGCTTCCTCCAACCCAGCATTTCACATGATATGCTCTGCATGTAAGTTAAATATACAGCCTTGACTTACTCCTTTCCCAATTTGGAACCAGTCCATTGTTCCATGTCCAGTTCTAACTGTTGCTTCTTGACCGGAATATAGGGTTCACAGGAGGCAGGAAAGGTGGTCTGGTATTTTCATCTCTTTAAGAATTTTCCAGTTTGTTGTGATCTACACAGTCAAAGGCTTTTGCATAATCAATGAAGCAGAAGTAAATGTTTTTCTGGAATTCTCTTTCTTTTTCTATGATCTAGCAGATGTTGACAATTTAATCTCTGGTTCTTCTGCCTTTTCTAAATCCAGCTTGTACATCTGGAAGTTCTTGGTTCACTGTTGAAGCCTAGCTTGAAGAATTTTGAGCATTGCTTTACTATGCAGATAGCTTCATCTTATACCTAGATTTTAACAGACCTAGATGGGGTCTAGAGATCTAATTTTTAATAAGTACTATTTAGGTGATTCTTATTCTGCTGATTCTGAAATTTTATATTTGAAAGACTTGCTTAATGGACAGTTTCAACCTCAATGAAAAAAATGGATGAATTTAGGGCTTCAGCTAAGACATCCCTGTTGAAGATGGTAGAGTAGAAGGACATTCACTCATCTCCCCCTATAAGAGCACTGAAATCACAGCTAGCTGTTGAAAGACCATCAACAGGAGGACATGGAACCCCCCAAAAAGTGATACCCCATGCCCAAAGACAAAAGAGAAGCTGCAGAAAGATGGTAGGGGGGTGCAATCATTATAAAATCAAACCACATACCCATTGGGGGCAGGGAGGACAAGCCACAAGCTAGACAGCAACAATACCAAAGAAGTTTTCTTAATATTGTGAAGCTTCTGATCCCAATGTCAGGCTTCCCAGTGAGAGAATCTGGCAAAAAGACTAGGAATCTACAGAGAACCTGAAGATCAGGGCAGTTTGATTGCAGGACTTCCACAGGACTGGTGGAGAGACTCCATTCTTGTAGGACACAAGCAAAACATTGTGCACACCAGGACCCAAAAGAAAGGAGCAGTGACCCTACAGGAGACTGTACCTGCTAGTGTTGGAGGATCTTCTGTAGAGGTGTCGGTTGGCAGTGGCTCTTCATGGGGATGGGGACCTTGAAAGCAGCAGTCCTGGGTGGTGCCCCTTGGATGAGCCCTCTTCCCTATGGACTCCAGGCCTGGGTTGCCTCAGGACAAGCAAATGACAGGGAGGGAGAGCAGCCCCATCTATCAGCAGACAATTGTATTAAAGTCTTATTGAGCATTACCCTGCCCACCAGAGCAGCACCCAGTTTTTGCCACTGCCAGTCCCACCCATCAGTAAGCTTGCACAAGCCTCTTAGCCTCATCCACCAGAGAGCAGACAGAAGAAGCAAGAAGAACTACAATCCCACAGCTTCCTGATGAAAACTACAATCACAGAAAGTTAATAAAATGAAAATGCAGAGGATTTCTCTCAGATGAAAGAACAAGGTAAAACCCCAGAAAAACAACTAAGTGAAGTGGAGATATATGACCTTCCAAAAAAAGAATTCAGAATAATGATAGTGAAGATGATCCATTATCTCAGAAAAAGAATGGCTAAAGTGCAGGAAAAGTTTACCAAAGACCTAGAAGAACTAAATAAGAAACAAACAGATGAACAAATAATAGAAGCGATCAATAGCAGAATTACTAGGCATAAGAACAGATTAGTGATCTGGAAGACAGAATGGTGGAAATTATTGCCACAAATCTGAATACAGAAAAAATAATGTAAAAAAGACAGCCTAAGAGACCTCTGAGACAACATTAAATACATCAGCATACACATTAAAGGGTTCCTAGAAGAAGAGAGAAAGGACCCAAGAAAATATTTGAAGAAATAATAGCTGAAAACTTTCCTAACATGGAAAAGGAAATAGTCAATTAAGTTCATGAAATGCAGAGAGTCCCTGACACGATAAACCCAAGGAGGAAGATGCTAAAAACATAGTAATCAAACTTGGGAGTTTCTTGGATTTTTATTTTGGGGGAAAAAAGATAAAGGCAAAATATAATATTAAAAGCAAAAAGGAGTAAATGACAAATAACATACAATGGGGTTCCCATACTGTTATCAGCACAGTTCTCAACAAAAACTCTATAAACCAGAAGGTAATGGCACAATATATCTAAAGGGATGAAAGATAAGAACCTACACCAAGAATACTCTAACAAACAAGAATCTTGTTCAGATATGATGGATAAATCAAAAGCATAACAGAAAAGCAAAAATTAAGAGGATTCAGCATCACCAAACAAGCTTTACAACAAATACTAAAGGAAACAAAAGAGGAGGGAAAGACCTACAAAAAATAAACCCAAAACAATTAAGAAATAATAATAGGATCATGCATATTGATGATTACCTTAAACTACCTTGAAGGTAAATGGATTTCCTTAAATACAAATGGATTATATGCACCAACCAAAAGACATAGACTGGCTGGGTAGATACAAAAGCAAGATGTGTATATATGCTGTCTGCAAGAGACCCACCTTAGATGGAGGGACACTTGCATACTGAGAATAATGTAATGGGAGAAGGTATTTCACGCAAATGGAAATCAAAACAAAGCTGCAGTAGCCATACTCATATCAGTCAAAATAGACTTCCACATAAAGATGGTTATACGAGACAAAGAAGAACACTACATAATGATTAAAGGTTCAATCCAAGCAGAAGATATAACAACAATAAATATATATGTACCCAACCTAAGGGTACCTCAGTGTCTAAGGCAAAGACTAAAAAACTATAAAAGGGGAAATCAACAGTAACACAGTAATAGTAAGAGATCTTAACAACCCACTTTCATCAATGGACAGATCATCCAGAGGGAAAATTAATGAGGAAACACAGGTCTTAAATGACACTTTAGAACAATTGGACTTAATTGAAATTTGTAAAGTATTCCAATCAAAAACAACTGACTACATATTCTTCTCAAGTGCACATGGAACATTTTCCAGGATTGAACACATGCTGGGCCAAAAGGAAAGCCTTAGTCAATTTAAAAAAATTGAAATCATATCAAGCATCTTTTCTAATCACAATGCTATGAAATTAGAAATAAACTAGAAGGAAAAAAACTATTAAAAAACCAGAAACATATGATGGCTAAACCATATGCTACTAAACAACCAGTGAATCACTGAAGCAATCAAAGAGGAAATAAAAAAATACCTAGAGACAAATGAAAATGAGAACACAAAAGTCCAAATCCCATGGAATGCAGCAAAAGAAGTTTTAAGAGGGAAGTTTATAGCAATACAATCTTACCTCTGGAAACAAGAAAAATCTCAAATAGGTGACCTAAACTTATACCTAAAACAAATAGAGAAGAAAAAATGGAACTTAAAGTTAGTAAAAGGAAAGAAATCATAATGATCAGAGAAGAAATAAATGAAATAGAGACAGAGAAAGCAATCCCAAAGGTCAGTGAAACTAAAAGCTGGTTCTTTGGAAAGGTAAATACAATTTATAAACCTTTAGACTGACTCATCAAGAACAAAATGAAAGGACTCAAATAAATAAAATTAGAAATGAAAAAGAAGTTATAACTGACTCCACAGAAATACAAAGGATCATAAGAGACTACTAAGAGCAACTGTATACCAATAAAATGGGCAAATGGAAGAAATGGACAAATTTTTAGAAAGGTGCAATCTCTCAAAACTGAACCATGAAAAAATAGAAAATATGAACAGACCAATCACAAGCACTGAAACTGTGGTTTAAAAACTCCCAACAAACAAAAGTCCAGGACCTGATGGCTTCACAGGGAAATTCTATCAAACATTTAGAGAAGAGTTAATAACTATCCTTCTGAAACTGTTCCAAAAAATTCAGAGGAAAGAAAACTTCCAAATTCATTCTGTAAGGCCACCATCACCCTTATCCTGAAGCCAGACAATGATACTATATATGTATGGAAATCAAAACAAAGCTCAGCATTTATGATGAAAAAAAAAAAACTCTCCAGAAACTGGACACAGAGGGAACATGCAGTCATGAATGCTGAGTTGCTTTAGTTGTGTCCGACTCTTTGTGAACCCATGGACTGTAGCCTGCCAGGATTCTCTAGGCAAGAATGCTGGAGTGGGCTAGAGGGAACGTAACATAAGAAAAACTCCATATAAAGCAGGCCTACAGCTAACATTATACTCAATGTTGAAAAGCTGAAAGCATCCCCTCTAAGTAAGAAGACAAGGATGTCCACTCTCACCACTGTCACTCAGCATAGCTTTCAAAGTCCAAACTTCAGTAGTCAGAGAAGAAAAGAAGTAAAGGGAATCCAAATTGAAAAGAAGTAAACTGTTACTGTTTGCAATTGACATACTATACATAAAAGATCTTAAAAATGCTACCAGGAATTTACTTGAACTCATCACTTATTTTGGTGAAGTTGAAGGCTGCACAATTAATACACAGAAATCTGTTGCATTTATGTATGCAAATAATGAAAGATAAGAAAGAAAATTCAAGAAAAATCCCATTTATCATGACATAAAAAAGAATAAAATAGGAATAAATCTACCTGGGGCTTCTCCAGTGACTCAACAGTGAAGAATTTGCTGCAATGCAGTAGCCACAGGAGCCGTGGGTTCTATATCTGGGTCAGGAAGTACCCCTGGAGGAGGGCATGGAAACCCAGTATTCTTGCCTGGAGAATCCCATGGACAGAGAAGCCTGGAAGGCTAAAGTCCACAGGGCCGCAATGAGTCAGACATGACTGAAGTGACTTAGCACAGCACAGCAGAAATCTACCTAAGGGTATAAAGACCTGTACTCTGATAATTATAAGATGCTGATGAAGGAAAACACACAGATAGATACACCATGTTCATGGATTGGTAGAATCAATATTGTCAAAGTTACTATACTGCACAAGGCAATCTTCAGATTCAGTGCAATTCCTATCAAATTACCAATGACATTTTCTCCTCCCCACTGTGCCCAAATTTCCATGAAATTTCCCAGATATTACTTGAACATTCTTGGGGATGATATTCTAAAAGAAAGTCTAAAGAAATTATTTTAAATAATTAATCTAAAGCTAAAATAATGTAATATATTATCTAAGAAGTTTATTTATATCATCTTTATTTCTGGAATAATGTGGGGACTTTGATTATAAAGTGTTGAGAAGATATACTGAGATAGATGAATTTAAAGTTTGATAAAAGCAAATTTAATTGTGTGGGAGAGCAGTTGTTATATAATATTTTTAGTATTTAAGCCTTCTCTTATGTTCAGAGAAGGATGTAAGATTTTTCTGACATTTGCATAAGTGCTATCTTTTCCATCTCCAAACTTAGTTTAGTCATCTTTATTTTTATTTAATGTCATTTAAGAACAGGTTAGGGATACTGAAAGTAAATGAGATGCACTATTTTAGATGTGTCTATTAAAGACTGGGATAATTATAAAGGAATACAGATCATAGTCATCTATTTGGACAGATTTTTGTTGTTGCTGCTATGATATGTTTATAATGTCTACTTGTTTAACTTTAACTCAAGAAAAGAGCCTAAAGAGCAAGTTAATTGGTATGTAATTCTTTCATTTTCCCTGCTCCTTGTGAAAGCAAACTTGACATTGTTTTGAAGAGAATCCACTAAAATTTTCACAAGTATCCAGTTCTGCTGAGCCTGTATGGATCTGACTGATGTGAAGGAAGAGGAGAAAGAATTGAGCTTTAATGGAAAGCTGCATTACTAAGGTGTTTCATTCAAGATTTTCAGGTGAAAATGTGAAATATATCTTCAAGGAAAGATATAAGCATGGTTTTTTCAAGGAAAGAAAAACATCACAAGGATGTATTACTTGAACTTTACATACATCTATTTATTTGAAAACTTTTGAAAGATTACATATTCATTCATTCTCTCATTAATACTAGTTACCAAGTATTCCTGACCCTTCCCTGGGCACAAGGTTGGTTGATTTCCCCATCTTCTTTGTGTAAAAAATGGTCATCATGTAACTTACTGTTGTGAGTTAATCATGAGAAAAACTATATTTGTCACATCTGGGATGAAACTTTAAGAGCTAGTGTACAATCAGAACCTCCTTTCTTCAGCCATGGCAACCAACTTCAGATGAGGAGGTTCTGTTAGCATTATCCCTGGAGAGAAAAAATGTGGCCCTGGATTTCTCTCCTCTACCCCAATTCTTTAACCCACATGAATATGCAACATCAATCAGAAATAAACCTTTGTTATTTTAGTGCATTATGATTTGAAGGTTGTATTGACACTGAAGCATAAACTAGGTTGGCATGATGAAAAAAACATCATTTAGATTTTTTTTTCTTTATGGTGGGTGTCTAAGAATAATTGTGGGACTTCCCTGGTGATTAAGAATCCACCTGCTAATGCAAAGGACATGAGTTTGAGCCCTGCTCCGGGAAGATCCCACATGAAACTAAGCCTGTGGACAGCAACTACTGAAGCCCACACACATAGGGCCTGTGCTCCACAACAAGAGAAACCACTGCAGTGAGAAGCCTGAGTACCACAATGAAGCATAAACCCTGCTTGTCAGAACTAGAGAAAGCCCATGTGCAGCAGTGAAGACCCAGCAAGGCCATAAATAAATAAATAATCTTTTTAGAGTAATTTTGAGAATTTCATATCTGAATGTATGGTTTTTTATGTCTATCTTAAACCGAGTTCTTGATCCTATTATTTCTGATAGCCAGTGTGACTTTAAATATTTGGAAACTAAATATTATGAAATTTTACATGATTATGTATTGACTTTGATGTGAATTTCTTATATTTATATTGTGCACTTCATTGGATTTATTTGTTATATCATTCGGTAACATATCACTCTATCTCATCCATACTATTACAGGATATATACCTCAGAAGAAAGTACAACATATACCTAACTAATCTTCATATATTCCTGTGTTACAAATTCTAGAAATACACATTTAGATGCTGTTAAGCTTGATGATGATAGAGACTCCAAGAAGAGATCATACTCCAGGAACATGCATGTTCAGAATGACTGGAGAGCAATTCAATTTATACAAATAATTTACTGCCTATATGTTCTAATATTTGAAACACAGAAGTAAGTTTCTAATTATATAACTAACAGGAATCTAGGTTTTTTAATTGTATAGAAATACAAAGGTATCAGATAAATGTGGTTGATAGCAAAAGACATTGAGTTTTTTTTTTTCTATAGATAGTGTAATGCTTTTTTTTTTTCATTTATTTTTATTAGTTGGAGGCTAATTACTTTACAATATTGTAGTGGTTTTTGTCATACATTGACATGAATCAGCCATGGATTTACAAGTATTCCCCATCCCGATCCCCCCTCCCACCTCCCTCTCCACCCGATTCCTCTGGGTCTTCCCAGTGCACCAGGCCCGAGCACTTGTCTCATGCATCCAGCCTGGGCTGGTGATCTGTTTCACCATAGATAATATACATGTTTTGGTGCTGTTCTCTTGAAACATCCCACCCTCGCCTTCTCCCAAAGAGTCCAAAATTCTGTTCTGTACATCTGTGCCTCTTTTTCTGTTTTGCATATAGGGTTATTGTTACCATCTTTCTAAATTCCATATATATGCATTAGTATACTGTATTGGTCTTTATCTTTCTGGCCTACTTCACTCTGTATAATGGGCTCCAGTTTCATCCATCTCATTAGAACTGATCCAAATGAATTCTTTTTAATGGCTGAGTAATATCCATGGTGTATATGTACCATAGCTTCCTTATCCATTCGTCTGCTGATGGGCATCTAGGTTGCTTCCATGTCCTGGCTATTATAAACGGTGCTGCGATGAACTTTGGGGTGCATGTGTCTCTTTCAAATCTGGTTTCCTCAGTGTGTATGCCCAGGAGTGGGATTGCTGGGTCATACGGCAGTTCTATTTCCAGTTTTTTAAGAAATCTCCACACTGTTCTCCATAGCGGATTGAGTTTTTAAGGGAAAATGGTAAATGGCCACTCTTCCCCAGTGAGAATTCTTTGGTGGAAATATATTTTAGTGTTTAGGATAAAACTTTTGCTGACTCACACTGCATAATCTCTCTGTTCTTATCATACAGTCTTAATTTCCATTTTCTAGCATCAGATAACAGATCTTAAAGTGAAGATTCAGAAATTCATGATAGGCCCAAGGATATCTGAATCATTTTTTGGTGCATATTTCCTGAATGATTCTGAAAATCAAGTGATAATTTTGGTATCCCTATTTCATGAGATTCATAAGTGTTTTCTTCATGTTCCTTTAAATGTGATAGAATTTAATGCAATAAAGCATTTTAATGTTAAAGTGTTAGGATGCATTCACATGAAATCTATATATTCCTATTAAGGGTCAAGAAGATCCCCTGGAGAAGGAAATGGCAACCCATTCCAATATTCTTGCCTGGGAATCCCATGAACAGAGGAGCCTGGCATCTACAGTCTATGGGGTCGCAAAGAGTAGGACAGAGTTAGTGATTAAACAATGGTAACAGCAAAATTAAATCTTACCCAAAAGAACATACTGTAATTCTTATTATAATAGAAGCATCTTCAGTAATTTAGAGGTATTTTTTATCATACCCAGACCTCCATTGCACAAAACACTACATGGTGTTTAAACAATAAATGGGGCAAATGAGCAAATGATTGGAATAATTTGTTTTAATTATATTTTGTTTTTAAAATTTATAATTATAATTTTAAAATTATATTATGCATTATAGTTTATCATTTTTAATTATGTGTTATTTTAATTATATTTAATAGTTCAGTATTCTTCCCTTGAGAACTCCATGAACAGTATAAAAAGGCAAAAAGATATGATACTGAAAGATGAATTCCCCAGGTTGGTAGGTGCCCAGTACGGTACTGGAGTGGAGAAATAGCTCCAGAAAGATTGAAGAGGCTAAGCTAAAGTGAAAGAAATGCCCAGTTGTGGAAGTGACTGGTGATGGAAATAAAGTATGAAGCTGTAAAGAAGAACATTGCATAGGAACCTGGAATGTTAGGCCTATGAATCAAGGTAAATTGAATGTGGTAAAACAAGAGATGGTAAGAGTGAACATTGACATTTAGGAATCAGTGAACTAAAATGGACTGGAATTAGTTCAGTTCAGTCGCTTAGTCATGTCCAACTCTTTGCGACCCCATGACCTGCAGCACACCACGCCTCCCTGTCCATCACCAACTCCCAGAGCCTAGGCAAACTCATGTCCATTGAGTCAATGATGCCATCCAACCATCTCATCCTCTGTCGTCCCCTTCTCCTCCTGCCTTCAATCTTTCCCAGCATCAGAGTCTTTTCTAATGAGTCAGCTCTTTGCATCAGGTGGCCAAAGTACTGGAGTTTCAGCTTCAGCATCAGTCCTTCCAATGAACATCCAGGACTGATTTCCTTTAGGATGGACTGGTTGGATCTCCTTGCAGTCCAAGGAACTCTCAAGAGTCTTCTCCAACACCACAGTTCAAAAGCATCAATTCTTTGGTGCTCAGCTTTCTTTATAGTCCAACTCTCACATCCATACATGACCACTGGAAAAACCATAGCCTTGATTAGATGGACCTTTGTTGGCAAAGTAATGTCTCTGCTTTTTAATATGCTATCTAGGTTGGTCATAACTTTCCTTCCAAGGAGTAAGCATCTTTTAATTTCATGTCTGAAGTCACCATCTGCAGTGATTTTGGAGCCCAGAAAAATAGTCAGCCACCATCCCCACTGTTTCCCCATCTATTTCCCATGAAGTGATGGGATCAGATGCCATGATCTTAGTTTTCTGAATGTTAAGCTTTAAGCCAAATTTTTCACTCTCCTCTTTCACTTTCATCAAGAGACTCTTTAGGTCTTCTTCACTTTCTGCCATAAGGGTGGCATCATCTGCATATTTGAGGTTATTGATATTTCTCCCGGAAATCTTGATTCCAGCTTGTGCTTCATCCAGCCGTGTTTCTCATGATGTACTCTGCATATAAAAAGTTAAATAAGCAGGGTGACAATATACAGCCTTGAAGTACTCCTTTTCCTATTTGGAACCAGTCTGTTGTTCCATGTCCACTTCTAACTGTTGCTTCCTGACCTGCATACAGGTTTCTCAAGAGGCAGGTCAGGTGGTCTGGTATTCCCATCTCTTTCAGAATTTTCCACAGTTTATTGTGATCCACACAGTCAAAGGCTTTGGCATATTCAATAAAGCAGAAATAGATGTTTTTCTGGAACTCTCTTGCTTTTACCATGATTCTGCAGATGTTGGCAATTTAGACTCTAGTTCCTCTGTCTTTTCTAAAACCAGCTTGAACATCTGGAAATTCACGGTTCATGTATTACTGAAGCCTGGCTCGGAGAATTTTGAGCATTACTTTACTAGCATGTGAGATGTGCAATTGTGCGGTAGTTTGAGCATTCTTTGGCATTGCCTTTCTTTGGGATTAGAATGAAAACTGACCTTTTCCAGCCCTGTGACCACTGCTGAGTTTTGCAAATTTGCTGACATATTGATTGCAGCACGGTCACAGTGTCGTCTTTTAGGATTTGAAATAACTCAACTGGAATTCCAGCACCTCCACTAGGTTTGTTCATAGTGATGCTTCCTAAGGCCCACTTGCTTCACATTCCAGGATCTCTGGCTCTAGGTGAGAGATCACACCATCGTGATTAACTGGGTTGTGAACATCTTTTTTGTATAGTTCTTCTGTGTAATCTTGCCACCTCTTCTTAATATCTTCTACTTCTGTCAGGTCCATACCTTGTCTGTCCTTTATTGTGTGCATCTTTGCATGAAATGTTCCCTTGGTATCTCTAATTTTTTTTTAAGAGATCTCTAGTCTTTCCCATTCTATTGTTTTCCTTTATTTCTTTGCTTTGATCGCTTAGGAAACCTTTCTTATCTCTCCTTGCTATTCTTTGGAACTCTGTGTTCAAATGAGTTTATCTTTCCTTTTCTCCTTTGCTTTTCACTTCTCTTCTTTTCACAGTTATTTGTAAGGCCTCCTCAGACAGCCATTTTGCTTTTTTGCATTTCTTTTTCTTGGGGATGGTCTTGATCCTTGTCTCCTGTACAATGTCACAAACCTCCATCCATAGTTCATCAGGCACTCTGTCTATCAGATCTAGTCCCTTAAATCTATTTCTCACTTCCACTGTATAATCATAAGGGATTTGATTTAATTATACCTGAATGATTTAGTGGTTTTCCCCACTTTCTTCAGTTTAAGTCTGAATTTGGCAATAAGGAGTTCATCATTTGAGCCACAGTCAGCTCCTGGTCTTGTTTTTGCTGACTGTATAGAGCTTCTCCATCTTTGGCTGCAAAGAATATAATCAGTCTGATTTTGGTGTTGACTATCTGGTGATGTCCATGTGTAGAGTTGTCTCTTGTGTTGTTGGAAGACAGTGTTTGCTATGACCAGTGCATTCCTTTGACTAAACTCTATTAGCCTTTACCCTGCTTCATTCTGTACTCCAAGGCCAAATTTGCCTGTTACTCCAGGTATTTCTTGACTTCCTACTTTTGCATTCCAGTCCCCTATAACAAAAAGGGCATGTTTTTTGGGTGTTAGCTCTGAAAGGTCTTATAGACCTTCAACTTCAGCATCTTCAGTGTTACTGGTCGGGGCATAGACTTGGATTGCTATAATATTGAATGGTGTGCCTTGGAAACAAACAGAGATCATTCTGTCGTTTTTGAGATTGCATCCAAGTACTGCATTTTGGACTCTTCTGTTGACTATGATGGCTACTCCATTTCTTCTAAGGGATTCCTGCCCACAGTAGTAGATATAATGGTCATCTGAGTTAAATTCACCCTTTCCATTCCATTTTAGTTCGCTAATTCCTAGAATGTCAACATTCACTCTTGCCATCTCCTGTTTGACTACTTCCAGTTTACCTTGATTCATGGACCTAACATTCCATGTTCCTATGCAGTATTGCTCTTTATAGCATTGGACCTTGCTTCTATCACTAGTCACATTCACAACTGGGTGTTTTTTTTTTTGTTTGTTTGTTTTTGTTTTGCTTTGGCTTCATCCCTTCATTCTTTCTGAAGTTATTTCTCCATTGATCTCCAGTAGCATATTGGGCACCTACTGACCTGGGGAGTTCATCTTTCAGTGTCCTATCTTTTTGCCTTCTCATACTGCTCATGGGGTTCTCAAGGCAAGAATACTGAAGTGGTTTGCCATTCCCTTCTCCAGTGGACCACATTCTGTCAGACCTCTCCACCATGACCCGTCCGTCTTGGGTGGCCCCACATGGCATGGCCTAGTCTCATTGAGTTAGAGAAGGCTGTGTTCCATGTAAACAGATTGGCTAGCTTTCTGTGATTGGGGCTTCAGTCTCGCTGCCCACTGATACCCTCTCTCAGCACCTACCATCTTACTTGGATTTCTCTTACCTTGGAAGTGGGGTATCTCTTCACAGCTGCTCCAGAAAAGTGCAGCTGCTGCTCCTTTCCTTGGACGTGGGGTATGTCTTCACGGCCGCCGCTCCTGACCTTGGACGTGGGGTATCCCCTCTCTGCCACTCGCCACTCCTGCACCGCCCAACCGCCCTAGCCAGTCCTGCACCACAGCTGCCGCTTGCCAGAATAGGACTGGAATAGGCAAATTTAATTCAGGTGACCATTATATTTACTACTGTGGGAAAGAATCCCTCAGAATAAATGGAGTAGCTCTCATAGTCAGTAAGAGTCCTAAATGCAGTACTTCAGTGTAATGTCAAAAGCAACCAAATGATCTCTGTTCATTTCCAAGCAAACCATTCAATATCACAGTAATCCTAGTCTATGCCCCAAACCACTAATTGCTGAAGAACCTGAAGTTGAACTGTTCTGTGAAGACCTACAAGACCTTCTAGAGCTAACACCAAAAAAAGATGTCCATTTCACCATAGGAGACTGGAATACAAAAGTAGGAAGTCAAGAGATACCTGGAGTTACAGGCAAGTTTGGTCGTGGAGTACAAAATGAAGCAGGGCAAAAGCTAGCAGAGTTTTGCCAAGACAATGCACTGGTGATAGTAAACACCCTCTTCCAACAACACGAGATGACACTACACATAGACATCACTAGATGGTCATTGCAGAAATCAGAAGGATGATATTCTTTGTAGCCGAGGACAGAGAAGTTCGATACAGTCAGTAAACACAAGACCAGGAGCTGAGTGTGGCTCAAGTCATGAACTTTTTATTGGAAAATTCAGACTTAAATTGAAGAAAGTAGGGAAAACCACTAGACCATTGAGGTATGACCTAAATCAAATCCCTTGAGATTATACAGTGGTGTTGTTTTGGGTTCACGTTTATACAACCTTTCTGCATTTCCTGTCTAGAGAAGATCCTTTAGCATTTGTTGAAGAGCTGGTTTGGTGGTGCTGAATTCTCTCAGCTTTTGCTTGTCTGTAAAGCTTTTGAATTCTCCTTCATATCTGAATGAGATCCTTGCTGGGTACAGTACAGTGGGAGTGACAAATAGATTGAAGGGATTAGATATGATAGAGTGCCTGAAGAACAATGGATGGAGGTTCATAACATTGTACAGGAGGCAGCAATCAAAACCATGCCCAAGAAAAAGAAATGTGAAAAGGCAAAATGGTTGTCTGAGGAGGTCTTACAAATAGATGATAAAAGAAGAGAAGTGAAAGGCAAAGGAGAAAGCTTTGCCATATGAATGCGAAGTTCAAAGAAATAGCAAGGAGAGATAAGAAAGCCTTCCTATGTGATCAATGCAGAGATATAGAGGAAAACAATAGAATGGGAAAGACTAGAGATCTCTTCAAGAAAACTTTAGCTACCAAGAGAACATTTCATTCAAAGATGGGTGCAATAAAGGACAGAAACAGCATGGACCCAAAGAAACAGAAGATATTAAGACAAGGTGACAAGAATACACAGGAGAACTATACAAAAAAGATCTTCATGACCCAGATAACCACGATTGTGTGACCACTCACCTAGAGCCAGACATCCTGGAGTGTGAAGTCAAGTGGGCCTTAAGAAGCATCACTACAAACAAAGCCAGTGGAGGTAATGGGATTTCAGCTGAGCTAGTTCAAATCCTAAAAGATGATGCTGTGGAAGTGCTGCACTCAATATGCCAGCAAATTTGGAAAACCCAGCAGTGGCCACAGGACTAGGCAAGATCAGTTGTCATTCCAATCTCAATGAAAGGCAATGTCAAAGAATGCTCAAACTACTGCACAATTTCACTCATCTCACACACTAGCAAAGTAATGCTCAAAATTCTCCAAGCTAGGCTTCAACAATATGTGAACCGAGAAATTCCAGATATTCAAGCTGCATTTAGAAAAGGCAGAGGAACCAGATATCAAATTGCCAACATCCACTGGATCATAGAAAAAGCAAGAGAAGAGGCAATCCCAAGATGGTGGAGGAATAGGATGGGGAGACCACTTTCTCCCCAACAAATTCATCAAAAGATCAGTTGAATGTTGAGCCACTTCCGCAAAATGACTTCTGAATGGTGGCAGAGAATACCCAGCACCCAGAAAGGCAGCCCAGTCTCTTCACAAAGAGGTAGGACAAAATATAAAAAATGAAAATAGAGACAAAAGATTTAGGGATGGAGACCCATCCTGGGGAGGGAGTTTGAAGGAGGAGTAAGTTTCCACACTGTAGGAAACCCTCTCACAGGTGTGTCTGTGGGGAGCTTTGGAATCTCAGAGAGCAACATAACTAGGGAGGAAAAAAAAAAAAAAAACACAGAACACGCACCTAACCTTAACTACTTGCAGAAAAGTGGCTTAGATGCTTGTGTCTGCCAACAGCAAGTGGGGTCTGAACAGGGAAGTGTGGGCTGCATCATTGGTCCTTAGCACAAGGACTACCTTTGAATGCCCTGAGGATAATCTGTAGGGCTCATGTGCCATAGCAACCCAAACTGTGGGATCGCCAGAGACACACACACAAAAAACGATCTTTCCTGTGGAAGACTCTAACATGGTGACTCCTGGCGCATCCACAGAATAAAGGATTGTGCATGCCCTAGTGAATACCAAGGGAGAGCAAGCCAGCTGCCGTTTAGGGCCCTCCTTTCCCAGAGGCAGAGAGGCGGGTGAACAACAGCCAGAGACGGAAGGCAAGGGGCTCCTGCAAACTCGGCCCCAGAGATCGCATCTTCCACCAAACTGTGAGCAGGTTGCGAGTTGATAATGACGTCTTCCTGGGATAGGATCCTCGATGGATCACATCTGCCAGGAGTGTCACAGCCTGAGATTAGCTCCCCAGAGGAGACACATGGGACATCTGGGACTGTGCCCTCATGGCGCACCCAGGAAACTGAGCCTCCAGGATTGGGGAAGTGCACGAGATGCAAGGCCCACCTGGGACAGTGCGCTTGCCAAGCACCTGGTTGCCTGAGCAGTTTGGACCTGGGAAGGGCACAAAACCCACAGCCCATCTGGGCCTGTGCCCTTGCAGAACACCCAAGAACCTGAGCGGCTTAGACCTGGGAAGTACATGAAACACAGGGTCCACGTGGGACAGTGCCATTGCAGAGCACCCTGGAGCCTGAGCAGTGTGGACCCAGGAAATGCATGCTGCCTTGGGCAGTGGCAAAGCCAGTGTGGTCCATCCAATGTGAGCACTCCCCGCACATGCCAGTGGAGTTTGTTTGTAGTGTCCATCTCTCTCCACAGCACAACTGAACAAGTGAGCCTAAATGAGTGGCCACCTTCACCCCCTCATGTCAGGGCAGAAATTAGACACTGAAGAGATTTGCAAACAGAAGAAGCCAAAATAAACAAAGAAGGGTGAACTTCTCTGGAATTGACAGGTACAACAGATTAAAACTGCAGTTAATGTTGAGACTATGCATTTGAGGGGCAACTATAGACCTTGAGAACAAGTACAAGCCTGAACAAGGGATTGATACAGAACTGGCACCACACAGCATATCCAAAGAAATTCCTAGATATATTTTTACTATCATAACTTTTCAATTTTTAAAAAATTTTAGTTCTTTAGTACTCCTTTAACTTTCATTTTTATAGCCTACTATTTATTACCTTTCCAAAAAAACCACTATTTTTTAAAAAACAATTCCATATATATTTTTTAATTTGGGGGATCAATTTTGTTTTGTATCTTTTTATATTGTATTTTTGAAACTCTAATGTCTATTCTAGGTTTTTAATCTCTGCTTTTTTATATTTATCAATTTTGTACCTTTAAGAATCTAGTCTTCAGTATCCATTTTCAGTTAGGGATTTGATTACTCTCAAAGGTCCAACAAGTCAAAGCTATGGTTTTTTCAATAGTCATGTATGGATGTGCAAGTGGGACTATAAAGAAAGCTGAGTGCTGAAGAATTGATGCTTTTGAACTGTGGTGTTGGAGAAGACCCTTGAGGGTCCCTGCAAGGAGATCCAACCAGTCAAGCCTAAAGGAAATAAGCCCTGAATATTCATTGGAAGGACTGATGCTGGAGCTGAAACTCCAATATTTTGGCCACCTGATGCGAAGAACTGACTCACTGGAAAAGACCTTGATGCTGGGAAAGATTGAGGGCAGGAGGAGAAGGGGACGACAGAGGATGAGATGGCTGGATGGCATCACCAACTCGATGGACATGAGTCTGTGTAAACTCTGGGAGTTGGTGATGGACAGGGAGGCCTGACATACTGCAGTACATAGGGTCACAAAGACTTGGACACGACTGAGTGACTGAACTGAGCTGAACTATTTTAATTATATTGATAGCTAGTTATAATAAATTTATGTATTCATTTGGTATATATTTATTAAATAGTTATATTTAAGACACATTGATGATCACTATGAGTACAGACATTAAAAATACATGATCATTTTCTTAAGGACCTTATGTTTAGGCCTTTAATCCATTTTGAGTTTATTTTGTAGCTGGGGATACATATTGATTATGTATTGATGCATATTGATTAAAACTTATAATGAAATCTCTAGTATAGAGGTGTGGAAAGTGTTGTTGAAAGTAAAAGAAAGGATTAGTTTTGCTACTAAGAACTAATGGAAGAGCCATGAAGTGATTCACAGAAAAGGTGATATTGGAATTGGACATTTAATACAATGTTTCATCACTTTGCTCTAATTAAAATATTAGATTTTTTTAGAATTTAGTCACCATATTTACCTTGATTATTAGAAAACTTTCCTCTAGAAATGAGTTATTCCTAACTTTTATACCATGTTCTATTCTTTGAAATTTGGGGAGTTTTAACTGTGAGTAAATACTTACAATATTTAAGAACCACAAAGGATGCTGAAATCAGAATTAAGTACACCAGTCAGAATGGCCATTATCAAATAATCTACCAACAATCATTGCTGGAGAGGAGGTAGAGAAAAGGGCTTTTCTGCATTGTTTGTCAGAATGTAAACTGATAGAGTTATTATGGAGATTCCTTTAAAAACTAGGAATAATTATACCATATGACCCAGCAATCCCACTACTGAGCTTATACCCTGAAAGTCACAATTCTAAAAGACACATGTACCCCAATGTTCACTGCATCACTAGTTACAATAGCTAGGACATGGAAACAATCTAGATGTCCATTGACAGATGAATGGATAGAGAAGTAGTGGTATATGTATACAATGGAATATTACTAAGCCGTAAAAATGAATAAATTTGTTATATGGAAACACAAAAGACCCTGAATAGGCAAAACGATCTTGAGAATGAAGAATGGAGCTTGAAGAATCAATCCTCCTGTCCTCAGACTGTACTACAAAGTTACAATCATCAGGATGGTATGGTACTGACAAAAAGAATAGAAATATATACCAATGGAACAAGGTAGAAAGCCCAAAGATAAACCTACACACATGTGAGCATGTTGGCTTTGACAAAGGAGGCAAGAATATCCCATGGAGAAAAGACAGTCTCCTCCATAAATTGTGTTTGGAAAACTGGATAGCTACACATAAAAAAAAAAAAGACAAAAACCACTACAATATTGTAAAGTAATTAGCCTCCAACTAATAAAAATAAATGGAAAAAATAAAATAAAATAAAAAGAAAAGAAATTAGAACACTTCCTAACACAATACACAAAAATAAATTCACAATGGATTAGAAACCTAAATGTAATGCCAGAAACTATAAAACTCTTAGAGGAAAACTTAGACAGAACACTCTTTGACACAAGCCATAGAAAGATCTTCTTTGATCTACCTCCTGCTGCTGCTGCTGCTGCTGCTGCCTAGAGTAATGGAAATAAAAACAAAACTAAACAAACGGATCATGATTAAACTTAAATGCTTTTGCACAGCAAAGGAAACCATAAAGAAGATGAAAGATAATCCTCAGATTGGGAGAAAATAATTGTAAATGAGATAGCTGACAAAAATTTAATCTGTAAAATATACAAGAAGCTCATGCAACTCAATGTCAGAAAAACAATCTGATCAAAAAATGGGCAGAAAACTAAAACAGACATTTCTCCAAAGAAGACATACAGATGACTAATAAACACATGAAAAGATGCTCAACATCACTTATTATTAGAGAAATGCAAATCAAAGCTACACGAGGTATCACCTCACACCAGTCAGAATGACCATCATCGAAATATCTACAAACAATAAATGCTGGGAAGGATGTGGAGAAAAGGGAATCTCAACACACTCTTGAGAATGTAAATTAATACAGTCACCATGGAGAACAGTATGGAATTTTCTTTAAAAACTAGGAAAAAAGCTACCATATGACACAGTAATCCCACTATTGTGTACATACCCTGACAAACCATAACTGGAAAAGTCACATGTACTCTAGTGTTCATTGCAGTACTATTTACGTTAGCCAGGACATGGAAGCAACCTAGATATACATTGACAAATGAATGGTAAAGAAGTTGTGATACATATATACAATGGAGTGTTATTCATCTATAAAAAAGGAACAAATTTGAGTCACTTTTAGTGAGGTGGATAAACCTAGAACCTGTTATGCAGAGTGAAGTAAGTCAGAAAGAGAAAAACAAATATTGTATATTAATGCATATATACAGAATCTAGAAAACTGATACTGATGAACCTATTCCTAGGGTAGCAGTAGAGATGCAGACATAGAGATGCACACTTGTGGACACAGAATGGGGAAAAGAGGGTGGGACAAATTGAGATAGTCACATTGAAACATACACATTACCATATGTAAAATAGATAGCCAGTGGGAATTTGCTATATGATGCAGGGAGCTCAAACCATTGCTCTATGACAACCTAGAGGGGTGGAATGAGGTGGAAGATGGAAGGGAGGATCAAGAGGGAAGTGACATATGTATAGTACTAATAGTAGTGTTAGTCACTTAGTCATGCCCAACTCTTTGCAACCCTGTAGATTGTAACCCATCAGGCTTCTCTGTCCATGGGATTCTTCAGGCAAGAATATTGGAGTGGGTTGCCATTTCCTTCTCCAGAAGATCGTCCCAACCCAGGGGTTGAATCCAGGTCTCGTGCCTTGCAGGCAAATTCTTTACCATCTGAGCTACAGGAAAGCCCATGTGTATACCTATGGCTGATTCATGTTGACATATGAAAGAAACCAATATAACATTATACAGCAAATTTTCTCCAATTAAAAAATAAATTTAAAAAAGAATTGCAACAGGATCTGGAAAGACTCTTGACAGTGTCTGCTAACTCTTTAATTGTGAGATTATGGAGGGGTTTCTGTGCATCAATTTGTAATCTCTCAAATATAAGCAATACTAATTCTTCCACTTAGGATATTTGTGAGGATTAAATGAAATAATGCGTGCTAAGCAGTTGATGCTATTAATGGTAGAGAGTATGAATTCAAGAAGTGTTCAGTGTTAGAATTATTAAGAGTTAAGAATAGGCTAGACAATGAATTATAGATATATCAAACATAGTTATGCCTAAAATTAAGACAACATTGTAAATCAAGTTATACTTCAATTTTTTTAAAAAAATAATTTTTAATACTAAAATAGTGTGGAGTATTTTGGAAAAACTGCAGAGAATTACTTTCCAGTGAAGGTCTACTTGAAGGTTTGAGGAAATAAGAATGTCTTTGTAAAATGTCATTATTTGGAAATTTTCCAGGCAAAATAGTGACAATCTTATTTTTGTGGGGGATAATTATTTTATATTCTAGTTGTTTCTGGTTTTAATGATCATCTATGGTGATAATGTTGATGAACAAACAGCTCTGGATGTTAGTATTTGACTCTGCTATGATGACACTAAAGTTTTCTAATTGTTTAATTATTGGTGCTTTGCTGATATATTTTCCAGCAACACTTGTGATCACAGATAATTAAATATTTCTATTTTGCTTCATTATCATACATTTGCATTTGCTTTGTCTGATTGCTGCAGGTGGAAACAATAGGTGATGCATACTGTGTTGCTGCAGGGCTCCACAGAAAAAGCCTTTGCCATGCTAAACCCATTGCTCTGATGGCCCTGAAGATGATGGAACTTTCAGAAGAGGTGTTGACACCTGATGGAAGACCAATTCAGGTAAGCCTCTCAACAGTTTTGTTTGAAGAGTAATGCACCTGTAACTGAAGAAGGCAAGAAATTCCCTTCTGAGTTGTACTTACTATAGTTTACAGACCTAGATAAGCCAGTTGCTTAAGAAGAAGGGATTACTAGCGATAACTTATAAATCCAGGAAAGGAACAAATGAAATGTGACCCGCCCAGAATAGGAAAAAGTGTAAGGAATACAAATTACCATGGGGAAAAAAGTTAAATGATTAAACCAAGGAAGGAACCTGCTGTCAGTGACCAGTTCACCCCCACCAAGGAAGGGTGACGATAAAAATTGGTTCTGAGAGATAATCCATAGAGCAAGAAATAAGAAGCGAGAAGTTGGAGGACCTGGACAACTTCCTGTGGATAGTGTACAGGTGTTCTTATGAAGCTCAGGGCTCAGGGTTACTTTTGAATTGTTTTTTGTTTCAGAGCTTGAATGTTGGAACCTGCAGACTTAAAAAAAAAAAATGCACAATGTGAAAGTTGTGAGTTTAGTTTTATTTGAGGCAAAATGAGGACTGCAGACTGGGATATAGCACCTCAAATAGATCTGAGGAACTGTTCTAAATAGGCAGGGGCAAAGGTCAGTATATATGTGATTTTGGTGAAGGGGGAATACATGCAATCAAGCACATATTTTTTGGCAGATGATTTCTGCTAGACACAAGGAGCAATCATCACCATGAAGGAATTTAGTGCTTTTTAGATATGAGGAGATACAAGAATTGGGCTAATAAAATCAGCTCCTGAAAATATATAGCTTTCTGAAGATCTGCCAGTCAGTTTTTTCCTGAGCACAGAGTGCTTCATTTCTCCTCTCCACCCTGAACTCTTCAGGGAGTGTTGAAAATCAGCAGCTGCAGCAGCACATGTTTCAGTCCTCATAGAGGTAGGTGGCAAATGCCAATGGCAAGTGTGAATTTGTGCTTGACAAGCCCAAGATTGAGGAAACATCAAAAGCTGGAAGATGTAGTTTCCGGTGTATTGTACTCTTTTTGATGTTGATAGCTGTCGGCAATTTGGCATTTACATCTGAGAATGGATGAAGTCACCCAGCCATATTTCTGAAAGCACCTGATAGATCCCAGAAATACTTTTACTATGAATATGTATAAACCAAAATTTGTATTTGACAAAGTAACCTTGAATTCAAGGCATCTCTTTAACAACAGTTCATCAATGATGGGTTAAAAAATACAGAAAATGCCTCAAAATATGAATATATTTCTAGTTTGGCACTATGGCAAAGTAGATATTCTGAGTGACCCTTCTGAATAAAATTATTAAAATGTAGTGTTAAATAGTTTACAAATAGTAGCTTTTTGGAAACTACTAAGCATATTACTGAACACAGATATATAGATATAGATATAGATAGTTTTATATATATATATAAACAAAATTTAAGTGGTGAATTAAAGTGCTCTATCATTAGAAGTGATAACAGGACACTAGAAAACACTATCCCTCCTCAAGGAAAATCAACCTCAATTCCCTCTTCAAAGAATTTCCATAGATAAAGTTCTCTAAAAAATGAATGCCTAATATTAAATACAAAGCAAAATAAAACAAAGGGGAATAAACACACACTCACATAGGAAAGCAAAGTACTAAGAGAAAGAACCAATAGAAACAGGAGATGAGAAAAACAGACCTGGACTGTTGTCAGATATCAAAATTATTGTACATAATCTAAATGACATTCCTTAGTATAATTAAAGAAAGAAAGAGAAGCTTAAAAATCCAAGGCTGGAAAAGCTAGGTTTGAAAATGAACCAGAGAATTTCTAAGCAATCAACACTACACCAAAACAAACAAAAATAAAAAATCAAGCAAACCAAAACAAAAATACTCTCAGTAGATGAGTTTAGAAGCAGATTGCTGCTGCTGCTAAGTCGCTTCAGTCATGTCCGACTCTGTGCCACTCCATAGACGGCAGCCCACCAGGCTCCCCCGTCCCTGGGATTCTCAAGGCAAGAACACTGGAGTGGGTTGCCATTTCCTTCTCCATAGAAGCAGATTGGAAGCTGTCCAGAAGCAGATTAGATACAGCTAAAGAAAATATCCATAAATTTGTCCAGAGAATTAAAAATAAGGAAATATGAATAAAAGAATGTAAAATATGTAGGAGATATTATAAGTTCAGTTGGAATTACCTGCACATGAAGATAATAGAGAAAATATTTTTAAAAAAATTTTCTGGAATTATTGAAAGACACAAATCAGGTCTCAGACACAGTAATCTTAAAGAATTCTACAAAAGAGAAATCATAGGAATTCAAAACTATATCTTTTTTTTTTACATTAATGTGTTATTTTTACTTTTTAAATAAAATGTATTTTAGTTTACTTTTAATGTTTTACTTCATTTGTACTTAATTTCATGATACATCTGCAATGTGTATGATGGGATATATATATATATTTTTGAGATATAGTTGATTTGTTATTTCAGGTGTATGACATGGTGATTCAAAATTTTTACAGATTATACTCCACTTACAGTTAATATAAGATATTGGCTATATACCCTGTGCTGTACAATATATCCTTGCATGCTTGTGCATGCTAAGTTGCTTCAGCCATGTCAGATTCTTTGCAACCCTATTGGCCACAGCCCCCCAGGCTCTTCTGTCCATGGGATTCTCCAGACAAGAATACTGGAATGGGTTGCCATGCCCTCCTCCAGGGATCTTCCAGACCCAGGGTTAGAACCCACTTCTCTATATCTCCTGCGTTGGCAGGCGGGTTCTTTACCACTAGCACCATCTGGGAAGCCCACTTTATATCCTTACAGCTTATTTATTTAATACATAGTAATATGTACTTCTTACTCCCCTATCCCTATTTTTCCCCTCCCTTCTTCCTTCTCCCCACAGGTAATCAGTAGTTTTTGTTGTTTTTTTTTTCCTATATCTGTGAGTCTACTTCTTTTTTGTTATATTCACTAATTTGTTTTAATTTTTAGATTTCACATACAAGTGATAACATATGGTATCTGTCTGACTTATTTCACTAAGTATAATATCTTCTGGGTCCATCCATTTTGTAGCAAATGGCAACATTTTATTCATTTTTTTATGTCTGAGTAGTATTCTGTAGTATATATATATACCACAATCTGTTGATTAACCCTTAGAATATTTCCATACCTTCATAAGTGTAAATAATGCTGCCATGAACATTGAGGTGCACATATCCTTTCAAATAAGTGTTTTGGTTTTCTTTAGCTATTTATACCCGGGAGTTGAAATATGATACTTCTATAATTTTTTGAAGAAGTTCCAAACTGTCTTACACAGTTGCTACACAAATTCACATTTCCATCAAGAGTGTACAAGAGTCCCCTTTTCTCAACATCCTCACCATTTGTTATTGTGGTCTTTTTGATCAGAGCCATTCTGACAGGTATGAAGTGGTATTTTCTTGTGGTTCTAGCTTGCATTTTTCTGATGACTAGGGATGTTGAGCATTTTTTTTCATGTGCCTGATGGAAGTATATCTGTTCAAGTTTTCTGCCCGTTTTTAGTTGAATTGTTTATTTTTTGACATTGAGTTGTATGAGCTGTTTATATATTTTGTTTATATATTTTATATATTAGCTGCTTATCAATCATATTATATGCAAATATTTTCTTTCATTCAGTAGATTGTCTTTTCATTTTGTCCAAGGTTTCCTTTGCTATGCAAAACCTTTTAACAAAACTAGACATATCTTAGTGAGACTGCTTGCTCCTTGGAAGAAAATCTATGAAAACCTAGACAACATATTAAAAGGCAGAGACATCACTTTGTTGACAAAGGTCAGTGTAATCAAAGCTATGGTTTTTCCATTAGTTATGTAGGGATGTGAGAGTTGGACCATAAAGAAGGCTGAGCACTGAATTGATGCTTTCAAACTGTGGTGCTGGAGAAGACTCTTGAGAGTACCTCGGACAGCAAGGAAATCAAGTCAGTCAATCCTAAAAGAGATCAACCCTGAACATCCATTGGAAGGACAGATGCTGAAACTGAAGCTCCAGTACTTTGGCCACCTGATGCAAAGAGCCAACTCATCTGAAAAGACCCTGATTCTCAAAAAAACTGAGGGCAAGAGGAGAAGCAGGTGACAGAATATGAGATGGTTGGATGGCATCACTGACTCAATGGACATGAGTTTGAGCAAACTCTGGGAGATGGTGAAGGACAGGGAAGCCCGGCGTGCTGTAGTTCATGGGGTCACAAATAGTTGGACACAGCTGAGTGACTGGGCAACAATGAGACTGCAGTGCAAGAGAGAAAAAGAGGACATGATAAAAGACAACAATGACATTCATCAGTAGGGAAAAGATGGGCTATTTGGTAAATGTTTGGGGGCCAATTGGTTATCCATGTTTAATAAATATGTAATTGCATCCCTACTTCATGTGTCTGCACATAAATCAATTGTAGGTGGATTAAATATTATAGGCTGTAGTATACAATTATTAATTTATAATTAGAAATTTATAAACTCAGTGATTTATTTACTAAACTATAACTAACATACAGCATGTCAGTTTCAGATGTACTACATAATGATTTGACATTTGCATACAATATGATATAATTAGAAATTTGAATGAGAGTAGAGAACTTTTTGGAGACTAGGCAGTCCAAAACTTTCAAACCATAAAAGAAAACATGGATAAATTTTTCTACGTTAAAAGTAAAACCTTTCTGTTTGTCAGAGAACACCTAAAGAGAATGAAAAGTTAACCACAGCTAGGATATTTTGCAATACATATAAGCAATAAAATATCATGGTTAACCTCATCAGCATTCACATTAGATATATTAATAACACTATAATGTAGCTTTCCTACATACGAGTTTGGCACAACTTTGAAGATCTGACAGTGACTTAATTGCTGAGGAACTGAAGTAGCAGGAAGTCTCATACAGAGCTAGTGGGAGTATAAATGGTACAATTCGCTTGGCATTAACTAGTAAAATTTAACTTGTGCCTTTCTTACAGCCCAGTAATCCCTCTCTCAAATGTTTGCTCCAAGAAAGCTGGTGTGCATATGCAGCAGAAGTCACACACAAGATTATTCACAGTGATACTTTCATAAAGGCCCCAAAGTGTCTCAAGATAACTCAAATATCCATTTAAAAATAGAACGGATAAACTATGATACATTTATACCTCGGTATACTATTACAGCAAGGAAAAAGAATGACTTCAGCTACTGAACATCAACATGGATGGATGTCAGAAACATAATATTGTTCAAAGGAAGCGAGTGATGGAAGAATCGTCATCGTTCAGTCACTCTGTTGTGTCCGACTCTTTGTGACCCCATTGATTGCAGCACTCCAGGCTTCCCTGTCCTTCACCATCCCCCAGAGTTTGCTCAAACTCGTGTCCATTGAGTCAGTGATGCCATCCAACTTTCTCAGCCTCTGTCATCCCCTTCTTCTCCTGCCTTCAATCTTTCCCAGCATCAGGGTCTTTTCCAATGAGTCAGTTCTTCGCATCAGGTGGCCAAAGTACTGGAACTTCAGCTTTAGCATTAGTCCTTCCAATGAATATTCAGGGTTGATTTCCTCCAGGAGTGACTGGTATTGATCCCCTTGCTGGCCAAGGGATTCTGAAGAGTCTTCTCTAACACTACAATTTAAAAGCATCAATTTTTTGTCACTCAGCTTTTTTGATTGTCCAGCTCTCACATCCCTACATGATTACTGGGAAAATCATATCTTTGGCTATATAGCAAAGTCAACAAAGCAATGTCTCTGTTTTTTACTACACTGTCTAGGTTTGGCATAGCTTTTCTTCCAAGGAGCAACCATCTTTTTATTTCATGGCTGTAGTCACTGTCCACAGTGATTTGGGGGCCCAAGAAAATAAAGTCTCTCACTATTTCCATTTTTTCCCCATCTATTTGCCATGGGATCTGATGCCATGATCTTCATTTTTTTAATGTTGAGTTTTTAACCAGCTTTTTCACTCTCACCTTCAAGAGACTGTTTAATTCCTCTTTGCTTTCTGCCATAAGGGTGGTGTCACCTATTCGGGGTCTTTTGTGATTCCATATGAATTGTGAAACTTTTTGTTCTAGTTCTGTGAAAAATGCACTTGGTAATTTGTTAGGGATCTCACTGAATCTGTAGATTGCATTTGGTAGAATAGTCATTTTCACAATATTGATTCTTCCTACCCAGGAACATGGAATATCTCTCCATCTGTTTACATCATCTTGGATTTCTTTCATCAGTGTCTTATAGCTTTCTGTATACAGGTCTTTTGTTTCCTTCAGTTCAGTTCAGATCAGTTGCTTAGTATGTCCGACTCTTTGTGACCCCATGAATCGCAGCACGCCAGGCCTCCCTGTCCATCACCAACTCCCGGAGTTTACTCAAACTCATGTCCATCGAGTCAGTGATGCCATCCAGCCATCTCATCCTCTGTCGTCCTCTTCTCCTCCTGCCCCCAATCCCTCCCAGCATCTTAGGTAGGTTTATTCCTAGATATTTTATTCTTTTTGTTGCAATGGTGAATGGTATTGATTCCTTAATTTCTCTTTCTGATTTTTCATTGTTAGTATATAGGAGTGCAAGTGATTTTTGTGTATTGACTTTGTATCCTGTGACTTTGCTGAATTCACTGATTAGCTCTAGTAATTTTCTGATAGTTTCTTCTGGGTTTTCTATGTATATTATCATGTCATCTGCAGTGAGGGTTTTACTTCTTGTTTTCTGATCTGGATTTATTTCTTTTTCTTCTTTAATTGCCTTAGCTAGGACTTCCAAAACTATGTTGAATAATAGTGGTGAGAGTGGAGACCCTTGTCTTGTTTCTGATCCTAGGGGGAATGCTTTCAGTTTTTCACCATTGAGAATAATGTTTGCTGTAGGTTTATCATATATGGCCTTTACTATATTGAGGTAGGTTGCTTCTATGCCCATTTTTTGAAGCACTTTTATCGTAAATGGATGCTGAATTTTGTCAAAGGCTTTTTCTGCATCTGTTGAGTTGATCATATGGTTTTTATCTTTCAATTTGTTTAAAGCAATCACATTGATTACTTTGCATATATTGAAGAATCCTTGCATCCCTGGAATAAACCTGACTTGATCATGGTGTGTCAGTTTTTTAATGTGTTGAATTCTGTTTGCTAGAATTTTGTTAAGGATTTTTGCATTTATGTTCATCAGTGATATTGGCATGTAATTTTGTTTTTGCATATTGTCTTTGCCTGGTTTTGGTATAAGGGTGATTGTGGCCTCGTAGAATGAGTCTGGAAGTGTTCCTTCCTCTGCAATTTTTTGGAAGAGTTTCAGAAAAATAGGCATTAGCTCTTCTCTAAATGTCTGATAGAATTCCCCTGTGAAGCCATCTGGCCCTGGGCTTTTATTTAGGGGAGATTTTTTTACAAATAATTTATTTATTTTAATTGGAGGCTAATTACTTTATAAGATTGTAGTGATTTTTGCCATACATTGACATGAATCAGCCATAGGTGTACATGTGTCCCCCATCCTGAACCCCCCTCCCACCTCCCTCCCCATCCCATCCCTCTGGGTTGTCCCAGTGCACTGGCTTTGAGTGCCCTATTTCATGCATCAAACTTGAGCTGGTCATCTATTTCATATATGGTAATATACACATTTCAATGCTATTCTCTCAAATCATCCCACTCTCACCTTCTCCCACAGAGTCCAAAAGTCTGTTCTTTATATCTATATCTCTTTTGCTGTTTTGCATATATGGTCATTGTAACCATCTCTCTAAATTCCATATATATGTGTTAATATACTATATTGGTGTTTTTCTTTCTGACTTACTTCACTCTATAAAATAGGCTGCAGTTTCATCCATCTCATCAGAACTGATTCAAATGCATTCTTTTTAATATCTGAGTAATATTAAATTGTGTATATGTACCACAGCTTTCTTATCCATTTGTCTGCCAATGGACATCTAGGTTGCTTCCATGTCCTGGCTGTTGTAAACAGTGCTGTGATGAATGTTGGGGTACATGTGTTTCTTTCAATTCTGGTTTCCTTGGTGTGTATGCCCAGTAGTGGTATTGCTGGGTTGTATGGCAGTTCTATTTCCAGTTTTTTAAGGAATCTCCACACTGTTCTCCATAATGGCTGTACTAGTTTGCATCCCTACCAACAGTGTAAGAGGATTCCCTTTTCTCTACACCCTCTCCAGCACTTATTGTTCGTAGACTTTTTGATAGCAGCCATTCTGACCAGTGTGAGATTGTACCTCATTGTGGTTTTGATTTGCATCTCTCTGATAATGAGTGATGTTGACTATCTTTTCATGTGTTTTTAACCATCTTTATGTCTTCTCTGGAGAAATGTCTGTTTAGTTCTTTGACCCATTTTTTTAATTGGGTTTTTTATTTTTCTGGTATTGAGCTGCATGAGCTACTTGTATATTTTTGAGATTAATTCTTTGTCAGTTGTGTTGCTTGCTATTATTTTCTCCTATTCTGAAGGCTGTCTTTTCACCTTGCTTATAGTTTCCTTCACTGTGCAAAAGCTTTTAAGTTTAATTAGGTCACATTTGTTTATTTTTGCTTTTATTTCCATTACTCTGGGAGGCAGATCATAGATGATCCTGCTGTGATTTATGTCAGAGGGTGTTTTGCCTATGTTTTCCTCTAGGAGTTTTATAGTTTCCAGTCTTACATTTAGATCTTTAACCCATTTTGAGATTTTTTTGTGTATGGTGTTAGAAAGTATTCTAGTTTCATTCTTTTACAAGTGGTTCACCAGTTTTCCCAGCACTAGTTGTTAAAGAGATCATCTTTTCTACATTGTATATTCTTGAATCCTTTGTCAAAGATAAGGTGTCCATAGGTGTGTGGATTTATCTCTGGACTTTCTATTTTGTTCCATTGATCTATATTTCTGTCTTTGTGCCAGTACCATACTGTCTTGATGACTGTGGCTTTGTAGTATATCTGAAGTCAGGAAGGTTGATTCCTGCAGTTCCATTCTTTCTCAAGATTACTTTGGCTATTCGAGGTTTTTTGTATTTCCATACAAATTGTTAAATTATTTGTTCTAGTTCTGTGAAAAATACCATTGGTAGCTTGAAAGGGATTGTGTTGAATCTATATATTGCTTTAGGTAGTATACTCATTTTCACTATATTGATTCTCCCGATCCATGAACATGGTATATTTCTCCATCTATTTGTGTCATCTTTGATTTCTTTCATCAATGTTTTATAGTTTTCTATGTGTAGGTCTTTTGTTTCTTTAGGTAGATTTATTCCTGAGTGTTTTATTCTTTTCGTCACAAAGGTGAATGAAATTGTTTCCTTAATTTCTCTTTCTGTTATTTCATTGTTAGTGTATAGGAATGCAAGGGATTTCTGTGTGTTAATTTTATATCCTGCAACTTTACTATATTCATTAATTAGCTCTAATAATGTTCTGGTTGCGTCTTTTGGGTTTTCTACATAGAGGATCATGTCATCTGCAAACAGTGAGTGTTTTACTTCTTCTTTTCCAATCTGGATTCCTTTTATTTCTTTTTCTTCTATGATTGTTGTGGCTAAAACTTCCAAAACTATGTTTTATAGTAGTGGTGAGAGTGGGCACCCTTGTCTTCTTCCTGACTTTAGGGGTAATGATTTCAATTTTTCTCCATTGAGGGTAATGTTTCCTGTGGGTTTATAATATATAGCTTTTATTATGTTGAGGTATGTTCCTTTTGAGCCTGCTTTCTGGAGGGTTTTTTTTTTTATCATAAATGGGTGTTGAATTTTGCCAAAGACTTTTTTTGCATCTATTGAGATAATCATATGGTTTTGATATTTCAGTTTGTTAATGTGATATATCACATTGATTGATTGTTAGACCAAGGCCCACTTGGTAATGATGTGTGATTGCTTTAATATGTTGTTGGACTCTATTTGCTACAATTTTGCTGAGAATTTTTGCATCTATATTTATCTATTTGTGTCATATTGATACAGTGATTTTGGCCTGTAGTTTTCTTTTTTGTGGCATCTTTATATGGTTTTGGTATTAGAGTGATGGTGGCCTCATAGAATGAGTATGGCAATTTACCTTCCTCTGCAATTTTCTGGAAGACTTTGAGTAGGATAGGTGTTAGCTCTCTAAATTTTTGGTAGAATTCACCTGTGAAGCCATCTGGTCTTGGGTTTTTTTTTTGTTGTTGTTGTTGGAAGATTTTTTATTACAGTTTCAATTTCCATGCTTGTGATGGGTCTGTTAAGATTTTTTATTTCTTCCTGGTTCAGTTTTGGAAGGTTATGCTTTTCTAAGAATTCATCCATTTCTTCCAAGTTATCTATTTTATTGTCATATAGTTGCTGATAGTAGTCTTTTATGATCCTTTGTGTTTCTGTGCTGTCGTGATTTCTCCATTTTCATTTCTAATTTTGTTTATTTGATTCTTTTCCCTTTTTTCTTATGATTCTGGCTAATGGTTTGTCTATTTTATTTGTCTTCTCAAAAAACTAGCTTTTAGTTTTGTTGGTTTTTGCGATAGTCTCCTTTATTTCTTTTTCATTTATTTCTGTTCTAATTTTTATGATTTCTTTCGTTATACTAACCCTGGGTTTCTTTATTTCTTCTTTTTCTAGTTGCTTTACGTGTAAGGTTAGGTTATTTATTTGATTTTTCTCTTGTTTCTTGAGGTAAGCTTGTATTGCTATGAACCTTCCCCTTAGCACTGCTTTTACTGAATCACATGGGTTTTGGGTTGTTTTGTTTTCATTTTCACTTGTTTTTATGCATATTTTGATTTCTTTTTTTATTTCTTCTGTGATTTTTTGTATATTCAGAAATGTGTTGTTTAGCCTCCATGTGTTTGTATTTTTAATAGTTTTTTCCCCTGTGTAGTTGACATCTAATCTTATCGCATTCTGAACAGAAAAGATGCTTGAAATAATTTCATTTTTTTTTTAATTTACCAAGGCTAGATTTATGGCCCAGGATGTGATCTATCCTGGAGAATGTTCCATGTGCACTTGAGAAAAAGGTGAAATTCATTGTTTTGGGATGAAATGTCCTATAGATATCAATTAGGTCTAACTGGTCTATTGTATCATTTAAAGTTTGTATTTCCTTGCTAATTTTCTGTTTGGTTGATCTATCCATAGGTGTGAGTGGGGTATTAAAGTCTTTTGGGGAGATTTTTGATCACTGTTTTGATTTCATTGTTTGTAATTGGGTTGCTCATAATTTCTGTTTTTTCCTGGTTCAGTATTGGGAGGTTGACCTTTTCTAACCACGTCGGTCATAACTGACCATTGGATGACCCGTATTTCTAACTTTTGATTAGAACCCAGTCTCTTGGATTGATGTTAACAGTGTTTTAATGAATCTCTTTCTTATCTGACAATATATTTTCCTATGTTTTTTAGAGCCCATTGCACTTGTTCTAGATTAATAGCATAATCTCTAAGTACAGTTGCTTTTTCATCTAACACAAAGTCATTTGTTAAGAAAGTTCTCCCATACATTAACTCATAGGGACTGACCTTTAGTTATTCCTTGGGGGCTGCTCTTATTCTCATTAGAGAAACTGGTAATACTTGGACCCGTTTTTCTCCAGTCTCTTGGCATAATTCGACTATCACTCACTTCAAGGTATCATTCATCTTTTCTACTTTCCCTGAGGATTGGGATCTCCATGCTGCTTGAAAGAAATACCTTACTTCCAAAGTTTTATATACTTGCTGGGTAATTTTAGAGATGAATACGGGCCCTTTGGGCTTCCCTGGTGGCTCAGTGGTAAAGAATTCACCTGCAATACAGGAGGCTCAGGAGATGCAGATTTGATCCCCGGGTCAGGAAGATCCCCTGGAGGACAGCATAGCGATCCACTCCAGTATTCTTGCCTAGAGAATCCTGTGGAAAGAGGAGCCTGGAGGTCTACAGTCCATAGGTTGCAAAGAGTCAGACATGACTGAAATGACTTAGTATCTAGGCACTCATGTGGGCTCATTATCACTTTGTATAGATTGAGGTAAACCAAACCAAGGGATTATTTCCTTAAATAATTTTTTTTGTTACTTTTGAAGTGCACTCAGTTCATGTAGGGAATGCCTCTATGCAACTTGTAAATGTGTCTACCATCAATAACAAATATTTATATCCTTGGGACCTGGGCATTTGAATAGACTCAATCTGCCAATTCTCCCCTGGATAGCTTCCTCCGTGTTGAACAGGTTTAACTAATGCAGGGGGAAGTGGCAATGTTTTAGGGTTATTTTGTAAGTAGGTGTCATGTGATTTGGTAATCTGGGCCACCACAGTCTTCATTTCCTTTCCCATAAACAAATATATTAACAAATTCCAAAGAACTTCATATCCATAATGGGAGGTTTTGTGTAAAGCCTTAATTAGTTTTTACTGTTGGACTGTGGAATCATAATCCTTTTATTTAGCATGTCTCATCCTCTTTGATTTATTATTCCTCTCCTTTTAGCCCAGTCCTCCTCTTCCTTGGTATAGTGAGTTTGTAGCATTTCTTCTACTAGGCTTGGGAATTTTAAAACTGCTTGAATGTTATCTATTAATTTACAAGCTGCTCTTTTCGTTTCTCATCAGCTCAATGATTTCCCTTTCCATTTTCTAACCCAGAAGCTAGAGGTTGATGTCCCTTACAGTGCACCACAGCTATTTCTTTAGGGTCCTCTACTGCCTTTAATAATTTAAGGATTTCCTTTTCATACTTAAGAGGGGACTTCTTAGCATTCAGCATATGCCTTTCCCTCCAAATAGTGACATGAGTATGGAGAATCAAAAAGCAATACTTAGAGTCTATATGCTACTAGGAAAGACTGAAGAAATAGCTCCAGAAAGAATGAAGAGCCTGGGCCAAAGTGCAAGTGACTCTTAGTTGTGGACCTATCTGGTGGTGAAAGTAAAGTCTGATACTGTAAAGAACAATATTGCATAGGAACATGCAATGTTAGGTCCTGTGTATGAATCAAGGTAACCTGACATGGTCAAGCAGGAGATGGCAAGAGTAAACATCGACATTTTAGGAATCAGTAAACTAAAATGGAGGGGAATGGGAGAATTTAATTCATATTACCATTATATCTACTACCATGGGAAAGAATCCCTTAAAAATATGGAGTACCCTCATAGTGAAGAAAGAGTGAGAAATGCAATACTTGGGTGCAATCTCAAAAATGACAGAATGATCTCTGTTCATTTCCAAGGCAAACCATTGACCATCACAGTAATCCTAGTCTATGCCCGAACCCCTAATGCTGAAGAAGCTAAAGTTAAATGGTTATATGAAGACCTACAAGATCTTCTAGAACTAACTCTAAAAAAAGTTGTCCTTTTCATCATAGGGGATTGGAATGCAAAAGTAGGAAGCCAAGAAATAACTGGACTAACAGACAAGTTTGACCTTGGAATACAAAGTGAAGCAGGGTAAAGGCTAACAGAGTTTTGACAAGAGAATAGACTGGTCATACCAAATAGCCACTTCTAACAACAGAAGAGATGATTCTACACATGGACATAACCAAATGGTCAACATTGAAATAAGATTGATTATATCATTTGCAAGTGAGGATGGAGAAGCTCTATATGGTCAGCAAAAGCAAGAACTGGAGCTGACTGTGGCTCAGATCATGAGCTCCTAATTTGAAAATTAAGGCTTAAGTTGAAGAAAGTAGGGAAAGAAATTAAGCCATTCAAGTATGACCCAAATCAAATCCCTTATGATTATGCAGTGGAGGTGATAAATAGATTCAAGGGATTAGATCTGGTAGACAGACTGCTTGAAGAACTATGGGTTTAGATTCATAACATTGTACAGAAGGTGATGACCAAAACCATCCAAAAGAAAAAGAAATGCAAAAGGGCAAAGTGGTTATCTGTAAGGCCTTACAAATACTTGAGAAAAGAAGAGAAGCAAAAATCAAGGGAGAGAGGGAAAGAGGTACCCTACTGAATGCAGAGTTCCAGAGAATAGCAAGGAGAGAAAAGAAAACCTTCTTAAGTGATCAATGCAAAGAAATAGAGGGAAAAAATAGACTGGGAAAGACTAGATAGAGATCTCCTCAATAAAATTGGAGATACCAAGGGAATATTTCATGCAAAGATGAGTACAATACTGGACAGAAATGGCAAGGACCAAACAAAAACAGAAGAGACTGAAGGTGGCAAGAATACACAGAAGAACTATACATAAAAAAGCCTTAACTAAGATAGCCATAATGATGTGGTCACTCACCTAGAGCCAGACATCATGGAATGTGAAGTTGAGTGGGCCCTAGGAAGCATTACTACAAACAAAGCTAGTAGAGGTTATGGAATTCCAGCTGAGCTATTTCAAACCCTAAAGGATGATGCTGTTGTAGTGCTGAACTCTATATGTCAGCAAATTTGGAAAACTCAGTAGTCACAACAGGACTGGAAAAGTTAAGTTTTCACTCCCATCTCAAAGAAATGCAATGCTAAAGAATGGTCAAACTACCATACAATTGTGCTCATTTCACATGCTGGCAAGGTAATGCTCAAACTCCTTCAAGCTAGGCTTCAACAGTCAGTGAACTGAGAAATTCCAAATATGCAAGCTGGATTTGAAAAAGACAAAGGACCAGAGATCCAATTGCCAGCATTTGTTGGATCATAGAAAAAGCAAGGGAATTCCAAAAAGATACACTTCATTGACTATACTAAAGCCTTTCATTGACCAACTATTTGCGACCCCATGAATCACAGCACGCCAGACCACCTTGTCCGTCACCAACTCCAAGAGTTCTCCCAAATCCATGTCCATTGAGTCAGTGATGCCATCCAAGCATCTCATCCTCTGTCGTCCCCTTCTCCTCCTGCCCTCAATCTTTCCCATCATCAGGGTCTTTTCAAATGAGTCAGCTCTTTGCATCAGGTGGCCAAAGTATTGGAGTTTCAGCTTCAACATCAGTCCTTCCAGTGAACACCCAGGACTGATCTCCTTTAGGATGGCCTGGTTGGGTCTCCTTGCAGTCCAAGGGACTCTCAAGAGTCTTCTCCAACACCACAGTTCAAAAGCATCAAGTCTTTGATGCTCAGCTTTCTTTATAGTCCAACTCTCACATCCATAGATGACTACTGGAAAAACCATAGCTTTTACTAGATGGACCTTTGTTGACAAAGTAATGTCTCTGCTTTTTAATATGCTATCTAGGTTGGTCATAACTTTCCTTCTAAGGAGTAAGTGTCTTTTAATTTCATGGCTGCGATCACCATCTGCAGTGATTTTGGAGCCCAGAAAAATAAAGTCTGCCACTGTTTCCACTGTTTACCCATCTATTTCCCATGAAGCAATGTGACCAGATGCCATGATCCACTGTTTACCCATCTATTTCCCATGAAGCAATGTGACCAGATGCCATGATCTTAGTTTTCTGAATGTTAAGCTTTAAGCCAACTTTTTCACTCTCCTCTTTCACTTCTTCAAGAGGCTGTTTAGTTTTTCTTCACTTTCTGCCATAAGGGTGGTGTCATCTGCATATCTGAGGTTATTGATATTTCTCCCAGCAATCTTGATTCCAGCTTGTGCTTCCTCCAGCCCAGCATTTGGCACGATGTACTCTGCATATAATTTAAATAAGCATGGTGACAATATACAGCCTTGACATACTCCTTTTCCTATTTGGAACCAGTCTGTCGTTCCATGTCCAATTCCAACTGTTGTTTCCTGACCTGCATAGTTTTCTCAAGAGGCAGGTCAGGTGGTCTGGTATTCCCATCTCTTTCAGCATTTTCCACAGTTTATTTTGATCCACACAGTTAAAGGCTTTGGCATATTCAATAAAGCAGAAATAGATGTTTTTCTGGAACTCTCTTGCTTTTTTGATGATCCAACGGATGTTGGCAATTTGATCTCTGGTTCCTCTGCCTTTTCTAAAATCAGCTTGAACACGTATTGAATCACAGTTGAATCATGGTTGAACAGCTTGAATCACAGTTCACGTATTGCTGAAGGCTGACTTGGAGAATTTTGAGCATTATTTTGCCAGTGTGTGAGACGAGTGCAATTGTGCAGTAGTTTGGGCATTCTTTGGCATTGTCTTTCTTTGGGATTGAAATGAAAACTGACCTTTTCCAGTCCTGTGGCCACTGTTGAGTTTTCCAAATTTGCTGGCATATTGAGTGCAGCACTTTCACAGCATCGTCTTTTATGATTTGAAAGAGCTCAAGTGGAATTCTATCACCTCCACTAGGTTTGTTCATAGTGATGCTTCCTAGGGCCCACTTGACTTCACATTCCAGGATGTCTGGCTCTAGGTGAGTGATCACACCATCGTGATTAACTGGGTCGTGAAGATCTTTTTTGTACAGTTCTTCTGTGTTTCCTTGCCACCTCTTCTTTATATCTTCTGCTTCTGTTAGGTCCATACCATTTCTGTCCTTTATTGAGCCCATCTTTGCATGAAATGTTCCCTTAGTATCTCTAATTTTCTTGAAGAAATCTCTAGTCTTTCCCATTCTATTGTTTTCCTCTATTTCTTTGCATTGATCACTGAGGAAGGCTTTCTTATCTCTCCTTGCCATTCTTTGGAATTCTGCATTCAGATGCTTATATCTTTCCTTTTCTCCTTTGCTTTTTGCTTCTCTTCTTTTCACAGCTATTTGTAAGTTCTCCTCAGACAGCCACTTTGCTTTCTTGCATTTCTTTTTCTTAGGGATGGTCTTGCTCCCTGTCTTCTGTACAATGTCATGAACTTCTCTCCATAGTTCATCCAGCACTCTTTCAGATCTAGTCCCTTAAATCTATTTCTCACTTCCACTGTAGAATCACAAGGAATTTGATTTAGGTCATACCTAAATGGTCTAGTGGTTTTCCCCTCTTTCTTCAATTTAATTCTGAAATTGGCAATAAGGAGTTCATGATCTGAGCCACAGTCAGCTCCTGGTCTTGTTTTTGCTGACTGTATAGAGTTTCTCCATCTTTGGCTGCAAAGAATATAATCAATCTGATTTCACTGTTGGTCATCTAGTAATGTCCATGTGTAGAGTTGTTTCCTGTGTTATTGGGAGAGGGTGTTTGCTATGAGCAGTGTGTTCTTATGGCAAAACTCTGTTAGCCTTTGCCCTGCTTCATTCCGTACTCCAAGGCCAAATTTGCCTATTATTCCAGGTGTTTCTTGAGTTCCTACTTTTGCATTCCAGTCCCCTATAATGAAAAGGACATCTTTTTTGGGTGTTAGTTCTAAAGGGTCTTGTAGGTCTTCATAGAACCTTTCAATTTCAGCTTCTTCAGCATTATTGGTTGGGGCATAGACTTGGATTACCATGATATTGAATGACTTGCCTCTTAAATGAACAGAGATCATTCTGTCGTTTTTGAGATTGCATCCAAGTACTGCATTTCAGACTCTTTTGTTGACTATGATGGCTACTCCATTTCTTCTAAGGGATTCCTGCCCACAGTAGTAGATATAATGGTCATAACAAACTGTCCAAATTCTTAAAGAGACAGGAGTACCACACCACCTTACCTATGTCCCATATGCAGGACAAGAAACAACAGTTAATACTGGACATGGAACAATGGACTGATTCAAAGTTGGGAAAGGAATACATCACCCTTCTTATGGAACTTATATGCAGAGTACAGCATGCAAAATACCAAGCTGGCTGAATCACAAGCTGGAATCAAGATTACTGGAAGAAATATCAATAACCTCAGATATATAGATGATACCACTCTAATGGCAGAAAACAGAAAGGAACTAAAGAGCCTCTTGATGAAAGTGAAGGAGGATAGTGAAAAAACTGGCTTAAAGCTCAGCATTCAAGAAACTAAGATCATGACATCTGTTCCTATCAATTCATGGCAAATAGATGGGAAAAAAGTGGAAAGAGTGGCAAATTTTATTTTCTTCAGTTCTGAAACTATGGGCTTCCTTGGTGGCTTAGTGGTAAAGAATCTACCTGCACTGCAGGAGCCTAAGGTGATGTGGGTTCAATCTCTGGGTCAGGAAGATCCCCTGGAGAAGGGAGTGGCAACCCACTGTAGTATTCTTGCCTGGAGAATCCCATGGACAGAGGAGCTTGGCGGTCTACAGTCCATAGGGTCGCAAAGAGTCAAACATGACTGAAGCAACTTAGCACACAAAATCAATGCGGATGGTGACTGCAGCCATGAAATTAAAAGACACTTGCTCCTTGGAAGAAAACTATGACCAACCTAGACAGCATATTAAAAAACAAAGACTTCACTTGGCTGACAAATCTATGGTTTTTCTGATAGTCATGTATGGATGTGAGAGTTGCACCATAAAGAAGGGTGAGCACTGAAGAATTGATGCTTTTGAATTATGGTGCTGGAGAAGACTCTTGAGAGTCCCTTGGACTGTAAGAACATCAAGCCAGTCAATCCTAAAGGAAATCAACTTTGAATATGCATTAGAATGACTGATGCTAAAGGTAAAGCTCCAACACTCTGGCCTCCTGATGTGAAGAGCTGACTCATGGAAAAGACCTGGATGCTGGGCAAGATTGAGGGCAGGAGGAAAAGGGGGAACAGAAGATGAGATTTGTTGGGTGGCATCACCAACTCAGTGGACATGAAGTTTGAGTAAACTCTGGGATATAGTGAAGGACAGGGAAGTCTGGCATGCTGCAGCCCGTGGGGTTGCAAAGAGTTGGACATGGGTTAGCTACTGAACAACAGTGTCTGTATAAATTGTGACTTTCTTCCTTTTGCCAGTTTAAGTGCCCTGATTAATGTTGTAAATTCAGCCCTCTGGGAAGAGGAAAGAAAGCCACTTGGGAAGAAGAAGTCCAGATTTCACAGTGTCATAAACACTCATTACAGGATATCCTGCCTTTCTCTTTCCTTCTTCAATAAAACTGCATTCATCTGTATACCATTCAACATCAGGATTATCAACTGGAGCTTTTTTAAAGTCAGGTCTACTAGAATAAATTTGTTTCATAGGCTATATACAGTCATGAAGCAAAGGTTTTTCTTTCTCATCTCCTTCTATGTGTAAATTGGGGAGGAAAGTCACTGGGTTTAAAATTTGGCATACCTTTAGATCTACTTCTGGCGTGTCCAAGAGAAGGGCATGATCAAGGGCTTATTGATGTGTCCTCCAGTCACCCAGTGGTTTCCTTTTGCTTGTAAAACTGAAACTACTCAATGGGGTGTGAATACTGTCATCCTCTTCCCTGTGTCAGCTCAGTAGCCTCTGTTACTAGTAAGACTGTAACTGTTACAGTTGCTGCAACCACCTGTAAGCCAGGTGGCCATCCGGTTGTTGTTTGGTCCAGACTCTTAGATGGATATGCAACAGGTTGATAGGTAGGGCCTAAATCCTGGGGAGCTGCAACCCCACCTTCAGTTACAAACAGAAAAAAAAAACTTTTTTTTTCTAAATTAGGCAACCCCAGAGCTGGAGGATAGTAATTTTTCCTTTAGAGTGTGAAAGACCTATTCTATTTTCCCCCGATTTAATGGACCAGTTTCTGTGCTTTGTTTTAGCAATAGTTTGACATCTAACCCGTAGTCAGGAGTCCAAATCCAACACTATTCAGTCATCCCCCCCGCCCCCGCCGAAAAGACTGTTTCACTGTTTTTGGTTTTTGGCTTCAACTTTTGAATTAATATTATTCTATCAGCAGCCACAGATTTTTTTCCTGTGATAAGCATGCATCCTAAATAATGTACTTTTGTTTAGGAATTTGTGCTTTAGATTTTGATATACAATAGCCCTTTCCCCACAAATGAATTAGGCCTTAACAGTAGTTTAATCTGATGTTTTTTGGAAGAACTTGCTATGAAAAGAAGAACTTGCTATTTAAAAATTCTACATATTATTGTAAAATGACTCCATCTATTAAATTTATTCCTTTCAAATCTTGTGCTAAGTCATTTCCAAAAATATGTGGGCTGTTCCTGAATCCTTGAGGAAATGAGGTCCAGGTGTATTGTCAGGTTGCTTTTTGTTTTGGAGTCTGCTGAAAGACAAAAAGGAATTGATATTCCTATGCCAAGGGGATGCAGAAAAAGACATCCTTTAAATCTAACACAATAAACCAGTTTTCTTCTCATGGGATCTGAGTCAAGATAGTATAAAGCTTAGGCACAATAGGATAAATTGGTTCCACAGCTTCATTAATAGCCCTTGGGTCTAGTAAATCAATATTCTTCAGTAAGTTTAAGAATGGGTAATATCAGAGTATTACATGGTGACTGACAGGGTACAAATAATCCATACAAAACATACTTATTCACTACAGGAGAAATTTCTGTCTAGGGCTTGTAGCTTTAAAGGATATTGTTTTTCACATGGGTATTCTCATCCAGGTCTTATCCTGATAACTACTGGCTGAATGTCTTTGGCTAAGCCTGGAACCTCAGTGTTTTAAACTTCAGGGTTTGCTAAGGTTTCTATCTCAATTGTAGACTCAGTCTGTTACTTTTTATTCTCTGTTTAAACCATTTGATGATGAATAAGTTTTCCTTGTCCCTTGAGGAACAGAGTGGCCCCTAACTTGGTTAATAAATCTCTTCCTATTAAAGGGATAGGGCATTCAGGCACAAACAAAAAGGAATGTAAAAGTTGTTGTCATTAATGTTACACACAAGGGTTTCCAGGAAAGTGTGCTCCTGTCTTTTTCTTGATACATTCATAACTTATGCCTTATTACCACTAAGATTTCCAGTCATTTGGGTTAAGACTGGTAAGGTGGTTTCAGTGTCTATAAGAATCACTGCCACTTCAGTGATTACCCAAGGCTTGGTGTTAGTTATGTAGAAGGAATCTCTAGGCAGGACCACTTCTGACCTTGGGTCCTGTCAGTCTTCTGATTGTGAAATTTTAAGTGGCCAGAGGGCCCCCATTGCTTACTGGCATCTGGGGCATTCCCTCTGCCAATGCTTTAGCTGTTTGCAAAGGGTGTATTGACCACAGTCTTTCCTCCAATGTCCCTTTTATACACACAGGGCTCACTGATTGCCTGGATATCCGTGGGCCTTGTGGTCCACCATGACCAGATTGGCCCACAACACCTGGCCTTTTGGTGGTCACTGAGTGGACTGAGTGGACAAAATCCATTGCATTTATTTGAGCCTTTTGTTTATGTCTCTGCATGCATTCAGCCGTTTTGGTCATATCCCTGTTATTGAAAACTGAATAAACCAATTACAGCAAATCATTCATAAGGGTCTGGGACTAGAAGTCTCCTTTTGAATTTTGTGCCTGGTATCTGGGGCAGATTGGGCTATGAAATATATAGCCAAAGGGGCCTGTCCCTTGGGGAAGGATGGATCCACGTATGTATACTTTCTAAAAGTTTCCATTAATCTCCTTTCAAAAACTGCCAGATTTTCATCTGGTCCCTGTTGGATTTCTTTTACTTTCTCACAGTTAACAGACTTTACTGTAAGTTTCATCATGCCTTCTTTAAAATAGTTAGTCATATGGTTCCATCTGTGCCTATCAATAGAATTTATCTGGTAGTTCCACTGTGGCTCAGCCTCAGGGATGGCATATTTCCCCACCTGAAAGCCTGCATGTCCCTGTTGGGCTCTAGTTGCCATCTGGTCAGCATGAGCTCTGGCTGCTCATATTATATGCTGTTTTCATCTGGGATGCAGCAGGATACTAAAATTTGTAAATCTCCCCAAGTGAGATCAAAGGATCTCATTAACCTGGTAAACTGCTTAGTGAAGTTCAGGGTCCTCAGAGAAACTTCCCAATTTATCCTCTGCCAGACTTAGATCAGACACTGAAAAGGGCACATGGACTCTTATTGTTCCTTGATTCCTATCTGGAACTTCCCTCAGAGACAAGAGTGTAGGGGCAGTTGGCTGGTGACTTAGGCCATGAAGGGTGTAGCTGGGCTGAGATGGGGTCCCTTGGGTAACTCAGGATACAGAGAAGGAGTTCTGGAATGTGGTGGTGGCCTCTCCTCACTGTTAGGTACAGTTTCCTCTGGGATTTTTGCTTCAACAGGAGTAGCAGCTCTCAAAGATGTGGGAGACTCTGTTGGCACAATAGCTTCTCCCGGAGGGTGGGGAATGGCTCCTGCCAGGATAGCAGCTGCTGCAAAAGCAGCAGCTTCTTCCTTTGGGGGACCTGGTCTATGCATGGCCCCATACGCTGCATCAGCTAAAATGTTCTCTGATTCCTTCCTCAAATTAGCTTTCTGGGTTACACATATATTAGATTCCCTTCCAGTTACATTTTCCAAATGCAAGGTCATAAAAATTTGAACAAATGGTATTTCACTCCATTTTCATTCCCTTCTACTGTGTAAATCTAATTACTATATAGTAGTATAATTTAGCGGCCCATTCAGTGGTCACTTTTCTTGGCTTTCTAACTTACATTGCAGCCAAACCTGGTTATATCTGAAAAGCTTTTTCTTTTTCAAATCTTATTCAAATTTTTTTCCAATTTTGGAGTACATGTCCCAGAGGGGTGTCAACTGGGATTGATTCAGTTTGACCCATCTTAGACCCAAAGCTGGGGAGATATCTCTGATTCCTGAGCTATCCAAAAGTTTTATTCATGTGTAATTTGATCAAGACTTGCACTTATGACTTTAGATAGTATCCCTTCCAAAGTAGTCTCCCAACCAGATGTTATTGCTCTAGAAATTGCTGCAAATGAATACAGAAGATGTCCCTAGCGGTGCCGACAGTGATCTGAAATTGTTCTGGCTTCAAGTCAGATATAAAAGAGTTAACATGATCAAGAGCCAGAGGGAGGTAGACATCGGGGACTGGTAGGTCCTCCTCAATTGGGCATTCCTAGTAATTATGGAAAAATATTTTAAGTCTTATAAGCTGGTTCCGTGACAAACTAAGAAGAATGAATTGTTACACTCTGGTGATCATACAGGTCTTGGAAAGAAAAGAAAAGAAATGAAATGGAACAGAAACAGATGTAGAACTTACTGTAGAAGGAAAACCTCAGAGTGAAAGAGATTATAGATTGCTAAATCCTGCAACATCATATAGCGACTGGCTTTATTCCGGGCTAGCTGTTTGATATGCACAGACACAGCTGTTCCACTGCCTTTTTGTTTTTTTGTGGCCAGGACTCGAACCTGGTCAAAGCATCCCAGACAGTGAAATTTCTTCCTTTTCATATGCCATTTCCCTTCTGTACCAGCACTAAGATACCTCCCATATTTCCATACCACTTGCCTATGGCAGCTCATACAGACTGCCATCGTTCCTCCAGTTCCGTATCTTTAAACATCCATATCTTCATTCCCCTGGCCTGTACCTAGGAACCCAATCAGAGCCCCAAAGCATTTGGGGTTGACTGGCTTGAGTGAAATGGGCTGTCATCAGTGGAGCATCCTCCCTAGGACTCCTGGCCAGAGGTATCCCATGGCCCTACTAGGACCAGACCTCAGACCTTCTTATCTTACCACAATCCTGCCACAGTCACTAGCTGAAGCTGTTAGGTGTCACTTTCAGAACTCCAAAGAGCTCCAGCACCACAGTCCTTTGTGTCTTAACATAGAAACAAATTCAGCTTCAGGCAAAGTGATAGATAAGAAGGGATTTATTAGAATAGAATGCTTGTAAGGTTTACTAGCAGACAGCAAGTGTTGCACTTCCCCAAATACTCAATGGGTTACAATTTTATAATCAAAGGAAGAGAGGGGAGGGGGAGAGGAACTTCTTTGTCTTTCTTGACTAGATGTGACATTTGCAACATCAGTTCCTCCCCCAGGGAGGGCAGGGAAGTTTACTTGTCCCTATGTGGTCAGGCCAGGACTATCATAGCACTTTGGAAAAAATATTTTCAGGTCTTTCATTTTGAAAACTCACCTTTACATAAATGATTGTCTTTTTGTGTGTGCACAGAGCTTGTTTTGGGGGTCATTAGCTTGATGATACTACTGGGCAGATCATAAGCCTTATTTTCTAGTATCGTTTTATTGCTTGGGGGGCACTGTGCTAAGAATATATTTTAGGGGCCAAAGAGTATGTTCAGGGGGTTATAAACTCACTGAGCTCGCTGGGCAGGATGTAGGCCCCATGCCACCATTATTTTATGCTTTGGGGACATGCCTCGTGCTTCTGTTGCATGGTCTTGTTGCTAAGCAAGTTAGCTTGATTTTATTGTAAAGCAAGCCAATCTGACTTTGGTTTTACTTGACCTGTTTTACTTTATGAATCAAGCAAGCCCACATTGTTTCAGAATTTTCCCATCTTTTTTGAGTGATCATTAGTCTGAAGGTGGTCTCCCAAAGCCCCAGAGAGTCCCTCTCTATCTACAATTCCCTATTGGGGTTTCTAAGTTAATTATTTTGTCATCCTATTCTATCCATGTCAGTGTTGCCGGTCACAATCTTATCCAAAAGTGTGGAGGCTCTTACTAAGGCCTCCCACTTGGCAATATTGAACTCGAATTTTTGTCCCTGTTTTAAAAGCACTGTTTACTTTCTCAGCTTCCCAGTCACTTCTGAGGTCAGAAGAAGTCATAGTGGAAAAGCACTCTCAAATTTAGTGCTCGCCCTTGCCCAGGTTCATCTTCTCCCATTTGTTGTTGTTGCTGCTGTTCCTTGCCTTGTGAGCTGACCTACAGAGGGTTTTGTTCAGATTATGCAATCTGCTCTTACTATTAGCAAAATCAAGCAGGAACTTATGTAATCAAACAGGAAGGAGCCTATCGGACCTTCCTGGGATAGACCCCTCCCCTATATCCTCTGCTTTAGCTCCTCTCTGAAGTACCTAGATAACAGTATCTGATGCACATTTACTGAGTTAGTTGCACAGACACTAAAACCCCCACTACCTGGAAGACATTAAATACTTGATGACCATAAACACATAGCACCCAGGCCTACTTGAGCCTAAAACTTAATCATTTAAACCCTGTGGCACCACCTTGTTTCCTCACAATCAATAAAACAAAGAGTTGTGCATGAACTGATCACATACTTTACGACACCTTTCCCTCCTTACTGTTGTCGTCCAGTCTTAAAGTCCTGTGCAGTTCTTTGCACCCTATGAACTGCTGCATACCGGGCTTCTTTTCGTTGGATCATCGAAAAAGCAAAAAGTTCCAGAAAAACAACTACTTCTGCTTTATTGACTATGCCAAAGCCTTTGACTGCATGGATCACAACAAACTGTGGAAAATTCTTCAAGAGATGAGAATACCAGACCACCTAACCTGCCTCCTGAGAAACCTGTATGCAGGTCAAGAAGCAACAGTTAGAACTGGACATGGAACAACAGACTGGTTCCAAATCGGGAAAGGAGTACATCAAGGCTATATATTGTCACCCTGTTTATTTAACTTATATGCAGAGTACATCATGAGAAATGCCAGACTGGATGAAGCACAAACTGAAATCAAGATTGCCAGGAGAAATATCAATAACTTCAGATATGCAGATGAGACCACCCTCATGGCAGAAAGTGAAGAGAAACTTAAGAGCCTATTGATGAAAGTGAAAGAGGAGAGTAAAAAGGCTGGTTTAAAACAACATTCATAAAATGAAAATCATGGCATCCAGTCTATCACTTCTTGGCAAATAGATGGGGAAACAATGGAAACAGTGACAGACTTATTTTCTTGGGTTCCAAAATCACTACAGATGATGACTACAGCCATGAAATTAAAAGACCCTTCCTCCTTGGAAGAAAAGCTATGACCAACCTAGACAGCATATTGAAAAACAGAGACATTACTTTTACAACAACCGTCCATCTAGTCAAACCTATGATTTTTCCAGTAGTCACATATGGATGTGAGAGTTGGACTCTAAAGAAAGCTGACAGCTGAAGAATTGATGCTTTTGAACTGTGGTGTTGGAGAACACTCTTGAGAGTCCCTTGAACTGCAAGGAAATCAAACCAGTCAATCTTAAAGGAAATCATTCCTGAATATTCATTGGAAGGACTGATGCTGAAGCTGAAAGTCTAATACCTTGGTCACCTTATGTGAAGAACTGACTCATTTAAATAGACCCTGATGCTGGGAAGGATTGAAGGCAGGAGAAGGGGACGACAGAGGATGAGATGGTTGAATGGCATCACCGACTCTATGGACATGAGTTTGAGTAAGCTCTGGGAGTTGGTGATGGACAGGGAAGCCTGACGTGCTGTAGTCCATGGGGTCGCAGAGTCAGACACAACTGAGCAACTAAGCTGAACTGTGAGAAAATATCATAAAAATGTGATTTTTACAGTTAGCTAAGTAACTCTAAGTAATTGTTAAAGGACATTTTAAGAGATATGAAAGCATTATATGTGGTTCAATTGCTTATTTTTTTTCCTTCTTAATCAAACTTAAAATTAATCCTTGGATTTCATAATTTGCAGAGTCTTTAATTCTATGAAATGCAGTATTTTTCAACCAATAGTAAAAGAGAATGAATAATCAAAGGACAAAAAACTTACACAGGTTTATAGGATATTCTTAGTATGTCCTAAAGTTGTAGCAGGCCACGGGCAAAGCTATGAGGTAACCAAAATGTACCTTTAATTTTTGTTTGTTTGCTCTTAAATGGAAAAGCAGGTTAATGCAATCAAAGTGTAAAGGATTTGGAGTGCAAAGACTCAGATTTTAGTTTTGCTGCAGTAATTGCTAGGTTTGTGAACTTGTGTGATTCGTAACAACTCTGATTTTTATCTGGGGGTAATAATATACTGACTTTACGTTCTTCAGGAAGTGGTTATTTAAAAAGCACATTAGAGAAACACTCTGCAATATTACTTCCTATTAACTGATATTGGTCTTTTTTTTCTGTTGTTTTACAGATAAAAAGGGAACTCCGGTATATTTGTCTAGAGGAAATAATATGGAGGGAGATTAATATATTGTTATCTATCATTCCTAAAATTATTCACTATGGCTGTACAATTATTATCTACAGACTACTTGTAGCCAAACATTTCAGTATCCAGAAGTTAGAATATTCAAGCTTGGGCATCACACTGCCAAGATCTTCCTTCTCCTGGCCCTGTATCCTTACTCTTTCCTTCTGGCTCTTAAGGACCATATTTCCTGTCCAAGCTCCTCCTCCTTTCCCAGTTAGTGCCCATTGCTAGGCCCCATCACTCAACTTACTGGCTCTCTCATTAGGAAGGCATGGTGTGTATGCCCTGTATCTCTTATCCCCTCAAAGCCAGTCTTTCTGTGGCTTCATTCTACTATTAATAAAATAGCCAATATCATAACTAGACTTAAAATTCATCTTATTTTGATAAAAATTATTTCTTTAAAATGATCTGAAGCAGTCTTTTTTATAATCTTTAAGAAGTATCAATGGAAATGAGCAGATATTGTACAAAGGGTAGAGACTTACAGTTATAAAATTAACATATGGAGATCTAATATATAGCATGGTGACTTTAGCTAATAATACTATATCATATACTTAAATGTTCCAAGAGAGTACAGTTATTCCTGGGTATCTGTAGGGGATTATTTCCAAGACCCACTTTGTATATAAAATCTGTGGATGTTCAATTCCCTTATTAAAATTATGTACTATTTGCATATAACCTATGCACATCCTCCCATATACTTTAAATCATCACTGAATTATTTATTTTATATTATCTTTTTAATTAAACTTTTTATTTTGTACTGGAGTATAGCTAATGAACGATTTTGTGAAAGTCTCAGGTGGATAACAAAGGGACTCAGCCATAAATATACATGTATCCATTTTCCTGTAAATTCCTCTTTCACCCAGGCTGCCACATAACATTGAGCAGAGTTTCCTGGGCTATACAGCAGGTTCTGTTGGTTATCCATTTAAAATAGAGCAATGTGTACATGTCCATCCCAAACTCCCTAACTGTCCCTCCATCCTCCCCTCCTGGCAACCATACAATGTAAATGTGTTTTAAATTTTTGGTGATAACCAGCAAATTCAAGTTTCACCATTTGAAACTTTCTGAAATTAAATTTTTCCAAATATTTTTCATCCATGGTTGATTGATACATGAATACTGAAGGCAAATTTTTAGATCTGAAATGTGCTGATCACAAAAGAGAAATAGTAACTATGTGATGGGATGTCAATGGTAGCTAAAACTATGGTGGTAATGATTTTGCATTTAAAGATGTAGCAAGTCAACACATTGTACACCTTAAACATAAGCAATATGTCAATTATAGCTCCATAAAACTGAAAAACACAAGTACTGATGATGAGACTTTAAGGAAAGAGTGTGGTGCTTTGACCACTATTTGAGGAGTTAAATTCCTAAGGAAATATTGCTTATATTCCTCAGTCAACATGTTATAAGCATTCATTTAGTTCATTTATACCTTGAGTTAATCTTGCCTCAGGGAATTCAAATGTTTCCATTAAACATAGTTGAATTACTGAGGCTCTTATGATGGCTTCCAATTTTTTTACTACACCAAAAAAATCAAATGCAATTGACACAGAGCACACATTTGTTTTTATTTGCATATATAAAATATACAAAATTAAAATAAAATATTAATAAAGCAATTCTAAATCTTACAGCTCACTAAAAGATTATGACCAACAACTTATTTGTATTTTTGGAGGATAATTGCTTTACAGTGTTGCAGTGGTCTCTGCCATGCATCAATGAAAATCAGTTATATATATATATCCCCTTCCTCATGAGCCTTCCTCCCAGTCCCTGCTCCCAGACCAGCAGTTTAAGAAACACTGATTTAGAAAAGAAATCCTTTTGACAAGCTTGATCACAAATATGTTTGGTAGCCTATAAGTTACTTTGCTAAAAAATAAATATTTCAGAAAGCATTACAGTGCTAAGAGAAAGTGTAGCATATAATCTTAGACTGTAATTGTCTGATTTTTCCAAATCTGAATTTTCCATTTCTGTTATTTATCTTTCAGGAACCAACTTTCTACACATGATTTTGTAGCAAATGAGTGAGGAAGGGAAACTAAGGATATTTTTATTATAAAATCTAGTCCATATTTTCTTCCTATCCATTTTCTACTGTCTTTTTATCTTATCTTGGACTTCCTTATCACTTAGGTTTAGTTAAAAATTATTTCTGTATCCACTTGCCTTGTTCACAAATAAGCCAGTTGTTTGCTATTTCTTACTTTCTGTAGTAAGACAAGTTGTTCATCCTAAATATAGAGCTTAAAGAATTTCCTGCTCCCAATATGGTTTTTTGCTGTCAAATCCCATTAAGTATTTTATTGTTAGGGATAACATATTTGTTTTCCTTCAAGGAAATACTTCATCATCATTATCATCATTGCCTAAATATGTTGCTGTCAGTATGGAAAGGCAACTATAATATTTGATATTAAAATATTTTATGATACACTAAAATGTATTAAATATTCTATTTCATCATACTGAACAAATTTGATAAAGATAGATAAGTGCCTTATGGAGTTAATTTTACCCACATAAAATTGAAGAATAGAAATATAAAAATATATCACCTTAATTAAGCAATGTTATTTAGCCATTTTAAAAGTGACTTTTTAAAAAAAATCACTTTAGAATAATATGCTTGCTTATGCAAATATAGACAATAGACTATAATTATTTATTCCATTCACTGCAGAAAGATAACTTCTGGAGATTTATGATATACATGGACTCAAGAAGATCACAATCGAGGAGGAACATTTATAAAATATAATTAAAATGCAATGTATTCTTTGAATTAGTGGAACTGTCTATAAAGTACATTAGTAACTGAGGAAAGAGTAAATGTTTTGAGAAAAGGGTTCAGAAAAGGAGTTCACAAAAGATGGGTTCCCTTAGCTGGATCTTGAAGGACATGTAGAGGGAAAATTATTCCAAGTGAGAGGGTAATTGTGAGAAACTGATGCGATATTTTTAATCTTCCTAGCCTTCCATAATTAATTGTGACAACTCTGTCAGGTATGACATTTTCTGAATTTATAAAAAGAGGTTTTTTGTCATTGAAGGAATCTTTTTTTTTTTTTTCCCTTGCTGATTTTTCAGTAGTAGGCTGACACATGTCATTGCAGAAAATGGTTTCTGATTAGATTTTACTGACTTCTAAAGAGCAGTTTTCACTCTAGGGCTGTATATTTTTCCCTTCAGTTTTCTCAGTTAGGACATGGTCTCTATTATAAGACTAAGACCTTTTAAAATATACCTCTCATCAGTTTCCTGGCAAAGTTGCTCATTTGCAAAGTCATACCTCCAGTCCACATAAATGAAAAATTATTTTAGGTATTCATTTGGCAGTGCTTTTTATACAGACAAGTTAAGAAAACTGCAAGGATTTGAAAAATCTTCAAATTCTGAAATTGCAGAGCTTTAAGGCTGTATCGTGTAGTGGCAGCAGTAAAGAGCAGGACACACCAGTTCTTCCTTGCTAACTTCAGCCCCCATATCTAAATCATTACCAAGTTTAAGGAAGAACAAAGAGACATTTAAAATAATATAAATTTGTGGCAGTGTGGGATTTTTATTTATTTGCTTATTTTGTGTCTCCATAAGAATGAAAGCACCATAAAAGCAGAGTCCTAATCTACTGTGTATATTCCTCTATCCTCAATACATAGAGCAGTGTGTAGCATATATTAAGAAATTGACAAATATTTGGTGAGTGAATGAATAAATAAGTGAAATAACTCACTATTGAATGAAGTAAATCTTTTCCTCTAGCAATCATAGATTTTTTAAATAGAAAGATGTTACAATGTCATTCTCAAAAGCATGGAAGATAGGAATGAACATTTTGTGGTTGTTTAGATAGTGTAACTGAATTTCAGGTATATGATTCATTCTTTTAATATTTATTGAAAATCTATTTCTAACAGAAAAAAGAATAGACATAGTCTCTCCCCTCATGGGATGTAGATTTATAGGAGGTGAGAAATGCATAAACAAGAAAGTGCTATAATATTGGCCCTTGTATTTTGTAAAATTTGCACTCACAGTATCAACAATTCACAAGTGAGCTCAGAGCTGTGATACAGACTAAAAAAGTTTTTGCCAAGAGATGCATTTAAATCACCCATGCTGCAATGTAAGGATCTAGTCAGTGATCTGAGATTACTGTTTACCATCTGCACATTCACGTGGGTTGCATTATTTCATTCTTAGATAAGCATTTTGAGAAAAACTTTTTTGATGCTGTGGCATTGTGAATTCAGAGCTTTTCAAAGATTTGTTTGGATTTCCAAAGGTATTTCCTCTTCACTTCATCTCTTCAGTAGAATTTAGAGTCTATTATTGCAGGCTAAAATAAAGAAATGTACAAGATATCAAGATAGCAGAGAATATGCTATCACTGTGGCAGATGAAGTGTGGGAAACCAAAAGGCAATGTGTTGGGAAAGTTTATTAAGAGGGAATATGAAGTGAATATTGAAAGTTAATAGATTAAGGAGGAATTTGTCAGGTGATTTAGACAAGGAAGACAGTACAAACAGAAGAAATAGCATGTGCAAAAGCCCAGAAATGGGAAATTATTCCATGAATTTAGAAAGGAACAGTCATCTGGTGTTTTTTTTTTTTTTTTCAATCTGGTGTTTTAAGAGCAAAAATTTATAAAGCTGGAAGTGTCAGATGAAATGGGACATTGACTAAGAGCCAGGCCGTTAAGGATCATGAAGTACTTACAAAGAGATCTGGATATTATGCAGTAGGAAATTAAGAATCATTGAGAGATTCTAATTGGGGAAAACCTTTTTGAGGTGAATGTATTAAAATATTTTAGGAAGTACCATCTGCAACTACATATTGGAAGACTGAAGAAGAACTAGACTAGAGACAGATAGACAAGTCAGGAGATTAGTGTGATAGTCCAAGGAGAGAATGAGATCCCCCAGCTAAGGTTGAAACAGTAGGAAGGGAGATGAGAAGTTATTTCGAAAGAGAAACAGGAGATAGGATTGCCAGGATTCTTCCTAAGTGATTCCAGTGTTCAGTTTCTGAATATGAGTTGTTTCTATTTTATGGGTTTCTTCTTTGTGTTGAATTATGTTGAAATGACCTGGGCAATGGAATACTACAAAAAGGTGACCTTAATACTATGTTCAGTAGATTGAAATTTTTTCAAACCCTTCCGATATTAAGAATGTCTGTGGTTTCCATCCAGGATCAGGAAATTAAGGCCATCAAACTGAGAAGCTTACGTCATCCGTTGCATATTCTCACCTTGTGCTGGGCTGTGCTTAGTCACTCAGTCATGTCCGACTCTTTGTGACCCCATGGACTGCAGCCCACCAGGCTCCTCTGTCCATGGAGATTCTCCAGGCAAGAATACTGGAGTGGGTTGCCATGCCCTCCTCCAGGGGATCTTCCCAACCCAGAGACTGAACCCGTATCTCCCAGGGATTGAACTCAGGTCTCCCACATTGCAGGCAGATTCTTTACCATCTGAGCCACCAGGAAAGACCAAGAATACTGGAGTGGGTAGCCTGTCCCTCCTCCAGGGGATCTTCTGACCCAGGAATCAAACGAGGGTCTCTTGCATTGCAGGCAGATTCTTTACCAGCTGAGCTACCAGGGAAGCTCACCTTGTTGATGTGGGAAAATGCCAGTAGCTAGAACATTTTTCTCCTGCCTGCAATGCAGGAGACCTGGGTTCTATTTCTGGGTCGGGAAGATCCCCTGGAGAAGGAAATGGCAACCCACTCCAGTATTCTTGCCTGGAGAATCCCATGGACAGGGGAGCCTGGCACATTACAGTCTGTGGGGTAGCAAGAGTCAGACATGACCGAGCAACTAAGCACACGGATTATTTTTGCCAGACTCAATGAGTCTGATTCAGAGGACTCTGAGCGGAGAAGCTCGCAAGATGGACTGTTCCTCTCAGGCCATCTCTTGAATTTGGTATCTCCTTATTGGGCCAGGCCCATGACTTCACTCACCATAACATGCATGTCCTTCTACCTGCTTTCTTCTTTCCCCAGATCCTTAGGTTCTGCTGAGGGGCTGACTATTGTCCTAACAGGTTTAGTTTACTACTGAGGTCTCTTTTTTCATTGTCTCAAACTTCATAACTTCTTTATGCATCTCCTAATTCCTGGTTTGTTCCCTCTATTTTGCTCTCACCTACAAACTCTACTTTAAAATTTCAGACTCTACTTATCTTCAGATCCTTTGTTTCAGATTGATTGTGAATCTTTTAAATATTTCTTTTCTTCAAACTTATTCACCCATCTCTTTTTTTCCCCATATTATACACACTGCTAAATCTGACACAGCCACGGTTTCTAGAACCAATTCAAAGCTGCTATCTCCCAAATCAAATTTAACTCATATTTAACTCTCCCATCCAAAATTAACTACCATCTTAGTCCCACCAAAAGAGAACTTATACTTTCTCTTTTACCCCTTATTTCAATTCATGAACACAGCACACTAATCCAGCATTTTGAGCTTCCTTCCTTGTAAGTCTCTTTTTAATTTTTTTTGCATCCAGTCACTGAATCTTGTCAACTTGCCACCCACATATCTCTCTAACGAATTCCCTCCTTTCCATCAGCATTACCACTCAACTTCCACTAAGAACTTGTTTAGTATATAGTCTTTCTGGTCAGCCATAACTCTAAAGTAATCCATAACATTCCAACACAGAAATATGGCATGTCAATGGGCCAATGTGAGTTTTACTTTGTTGTTGCTATTCAGTCGCTAAGTCATGTCTGATTCTTTGCAGCTCCATGGACTGCAGCATGCCATTCTACTCTGTCCTTCACTATCTCCCAGAGTTTCCTCGGATTCATGTTCATTGAGTCAGTGATGCTATCTAACCATCTCATCCTCTGCTGCACCCTTCTCCTTTTGCCTTCAATGCTTCCCACCATCAGGGTCTTTTCCAGTGAGTTGGCTCTTTGCATCAGGTGGCCAGTGTATCAGAGCTTCAGCTTCAGGAGCAGTCTTTCCAATGAATATTCAGGGTTGATTTCCTTTAAGATTGACCAGTTTGATCTTCTTGTGCTCAAAGGGACTCTCAAGAGTCTTCTCCAGCACTACAATTCCAAAGCATCAACTCTTCAGGGCAGAGCCTTCCTTATGGTCCATCTCTTACATTTGTACATGACTATAGGAGAAACCATAGCTTTGAATATATGGACCTTTGTTGGCAACGTGAAGTCTCCTTTTAAATATGCTGACTAGGTTTGTTTGTCTTAGCTTTCTTTTCAAGGAGCAAGTGCATTTTAACTTCATGGCAACTATCACAATCCACAGTGATTTTAGAGCCCAAGAAGAAAAAACCTGCCACTTTTTCCACTTTTATCCCCTTCTATTTGCAAGTGATAGGCCTGGTGCCATGATCTTAGTTTCTTGAATGTTGAGGTTTCAGAAAGCTTTTTCACTTTATTCCTTCACTCTCATCAAGAGGTTCTTTAATTCCTCTTCACTTTCTAGTATTGGAGTAGTTTTACTGCATGTCTGATATCGTTGATAATTCTCCCAGTAATATTGATTCCAGCTTGAGCTTCACCCAGCTTGTCTATATACTCTGCATATAGACAGACTGCGTGATGACTATGGACGGAGATTCATGACATCATACAGGAGACAGGAAGCAAGACCATCCACAAGAAAAAGAAATGGAAAAAAGCAAAATGGCCATCTCAGGAGGCCTTACAAATAGCTGTGAAAAGAAGAGAAGCAAAAAGCAACAGAGGAAAGGAAAGATATACACATTTGAATGCAGAGGTCCAAAGAATAGCCAGGAAAGATAAGAAGCCTTTTTCAGTGATCAACGCAAAGAAATAGAGGAAAACAATAGAATGGGAAAGACTAGAGGTCTCTTCAAGAAAATTAGAGATACCAAAGGAACATTTCATGCAAAAATGGGCTCAAAAAAGGACAGAAATGGTATGGACCTAACAGAAGCAGAAGATATTAAGAAGAGGTACAAGAATACACAGAAGAACTGTACAAAAAAGATCTTCACACCCAGATAATCACGATGGTGTGATCACTCACCTAGAGCCAGACATCCTGGAATGTGAAGTCAAGTGGGCCTTAGAAAGCATCACTATGAACAAACCTAATGGATGTGATGGATTTCCAGTTGAGCTATTTCAAATCCTGAAAGATGATGCCGTGAAAGTGCTACACTCAATATGCCAGCAAATTTGGAAGATGCAGCAGTGGCCACAGGACTGGAAAAGGTCAGTTTTCATTCCAATCCCAAAGAAAGGCAATGCCAAAGAACGCTCGGACTACCACACAATTGCACTCATCTCACACGCTAGTAAAGTAATGCTCAAAATTCTCCAGGCCAGGCTTCAGCAATATGTGAACTGTGAACTTCCAGATGTTCAAGCTGGTTTTAGAAAAGGCAGAGGAACCAGAGATCAAATTGCCAACATCCGCTGGATCATCGAAAAAGCAAGAGAGTTCCAGAAAAACAAATATTTCTGCTTTATTGACTATGCCAAAGCCTTTGACTGTGTGGATCACAATAAACTGTGGAAAATGCTGAAAGAGATGGGAATACCAGACCATCTGACCTGCCTCTTCAGAAACCTGTATGCAAGTCAGGAAGCAACAGTTAGAACTGGACATGGAACAGCAAACTGGTTCCAAATAGGAAAAGGAGTATGTCAAGGCTGTATATTGTCACCCTACTTATTTAACTTATATGCAGAGTACATCATGAGAAACGCTGGGCTGGAGGAAGCACAAGCTGGAATCAAGATTGCTGGGAGAAATATCAATAACCTCAGATATGCAGATAACACCACCCTTATGGCAGAAAGTGAAGAGGAACTAAAGAGCCTCTTGATGAAAGTGAAAGAGGAGAGTGAAAAAGTTGGCCTAAAGCTCAACATTCAGAAAACTAAGATCATGGCATCCGGTCCCATCACTTCATGGCAAGTAGATGGGGAAACAGTGGAAACAGTGGCTGACTTTAATTGTTTTGGCTCTAAAATCACTGCAGATGGTGATTACAGCCATGAAATTAAAAGACGCTTACTCTTTGGAAGGAAAGTTATGACCAACCTAGACAGCATATTAAAAAGCAGAGACATTACTTTGCCAACAAAGGTCCATCTAGTCAAGGCTATGGTTTTTCCAGTGGTTATGTATGGATGTGAGAGTTGGACAATAAAGAAAGCTGAGCACTGAAGAATTGATGCTTTTGAACTGTGGTGTTGGAGAAGACTCTTGAGAGTCCCTTGGACTGCAAGGAGACCCAACCAGTCCATCCTAAAGGAGATCAGTCCTGGGTGTTCATTGGAAGGACTGATGTTGAAGCTGAAACTCCAATACTTTGGCCACCTGGTGCGAAGAGCTGACTCATTGGAAAAGACTCTGATGCTGGGAAAGATTGAGGGCAGGAGGAGAAGGGGACGACAGAGGATGAGATGGTTGGATGGCATCACCGACTCGATGGACATGAGTTTGGGTCAACTCCGGGCATTGGTGATGGACAGGGAGGCCTGGCATGCTGCAGTTCATGGGGTCACAGAGTTGAACATGATTGAGAGACTGAACTGAATAATCAGAAATTCATCTTTCATTAAAGAGGTTTGTTTGGTTAAACTAAGACTTCTTGTTCTGAATTTCATGTGTCAGAGGGAATGTAGTCAAAACAAAACAAATAGTACACACTTGACTATTCTAGGTCATGTGTGAAGAGATTCCTTAAAATTGACCTTGTGTGCACAGGCAACATATACAGAATTAGTCTTTGATGCCTACTTTGTGTGGGTTCTTTATTTATCAAGTTCACTTTTTGAAGGGGAAAATTTTCTGATCTCTCTTTTTTTGTTGCCTTGGATGAGATCAATGGTATACTAATTACAAATAAGTAATACAGAACTTTTCATTTCAAACTTCAACTTTTTTCTCAAAGTCCAGGTTAAAAGTAGAGCTAATTCAGATGACTTAGTCTATTCCATGGATTCATTGATTAGTGAGAATCTATTACTTTTTTTTTGTACTAAAAGATACCATCAAAACAAAAAGTGGACAGATGGACTACAGCAACACTAAAAAAAGTCTCGAGTTTTGAGTGATTTTAGCTAAAATCAGTTGCTAAACTTTTTATTTTATTCTTGCAGCATGTGAGACGATATGAAATGGTATAGATGAGACTGGGTTTCTACTCATCCAAAAACAGATGTGCTGAAATTTCAAGGAGTATTCACAATTATATCATATTTCCTAATATTTTAGTTATACATTTAATTTTTAAAATGTCTTTAAGAAGGATCTAGGAATACTGTGTTTTCTGGGAACAGGGTGGAATATTGTGTTTCATTTCCCAAATTGTAAAGCAGTATATATCTGTGTATACATTGTGGAGAAATTTACACAGTGTTGGCTAAAACTATTTGCTAGGAAAGGGTAGAGCTATGTAAGCTACTTCGCTCCTGCAGTTGTGATAGTTTGTAAAAATATCTGTGAAACGTACAAAAATGTTTCTAATGCTTGTGGTTCTCAACTTTGGATGCGCATTAGAAACCCTAGAGAGGGTTACCAATGTCAAGCCTTATTCCAGACTTGTTAAATCAAAATCTCTTGAAGGGAGATCCAAAAAGCAATTTTATAGTTCCCCAGTTCATTAAACGGAAAAGGCAATGGCACCTCACTTCAGTACTCTCGCCTGGCAAATCCCATGGACGGAGGAGCCTGGTAGGCTGCAGTCCATGGGGTCGCTAAGAGTCGGACACCACTGAGTGACTTCCCTTTCACTTTTCACTTTCATGCATTGAAGAAGGAAATGGCAACCCACTCCAGTGTTCTTGCCTAGAGAATCCCAGGGACAGGGGAGCCTGGTGGGCTGACATCTATGGGGTCGCACAGAGTCGGACACGACTGAAGTGACTTAGTAGCAGCAGCAGCAGTTCATTAAAATATGTAGCTAAGAGTTCTACATTGTAACTCAAAAGTAATGTGTCTATGCTATAGTCTTATAATATTGGCCCAAAAAAGGTATGGCTTACAAAAGATGATAACAATTTTTAATGTTTAAAAATCAAACTCAATTTTTAAAGTCTTTTTTAATACTTCTATCAAATGCATTACTTTTTGTCTGAGATACAGAACTTTTGAGACCTCAAATGAACTAAATTTTCCTTGAAGAAATTCAGTTATCAATGGCAAGCATGCACATTGTTATAATATATGCCACTTTCTCATATGGTATAGTTTTTTTATTAAGTAGTATCTAAGTGGAAAGTCATATATTTGAAGGTTTTATTTTTAATTTTTATAAAATTATAAAATAGAAAATTTAATATCTGAAATGTTGGATATTTGTTGAACACATATACCTTTTTTCTTAAGGAATAAGATTTTCATCTTATCATTTTAAGATTTCAAATTCTTTGAAGGAAGAGAATAGTCCTTTTTTCTTTTTATCATTCACAGTGCCTAGCAAGTGTCTGAGATTGCATTGCCCTGTAATAATCTTGGGAAGAGAGACAGGGATATGAAAGCGAAGGAAGCAAAGAGAAAGTGTGGGTGAAAGGTGGACAAGGCCTCACGTTTTATGGTTCACATTTCCTTCATGGGATGACAGAGCAGAGATTACTTTACGTTCTTTAAATCTGTGCATCTCTCAGGTTACTACTAAAAATGACTCAAATAAGGGGTATTTTTTTTTTAAGGAAAGTTATTCTGTTGGTTGAATGTAGTCCTTGGTCTTGAGAATAAAATTCAAATAAATGAATGAATACATACATACATACATATATGTATGTTTGATAGCTTAGATGGATTAGCTTATAATTGATAAATGCACACTTCATAATAATGGAGTGTACATAAAGAATCCATAATAATGGATTCTTTCTAAATCCCTTTATTCATTTCAAAGGATTATATTTCTACATATTTGAGCTCTTTAAATCATTTTTCTGAGTCCACAATATTGTACAATTTCTTTTGTACTGGAAATTTGTTCCAGATTGCCTGTCACTAAGGTCTGCATTTTGACAAAAAAGAATTTCTGTCAATTAAAGGAGAAAATTAGGAAGTCAGTAGCAATATTTACTAGTGGTAGTTTCAAAATAGAAACTTCTAAGAGCTTTGAAGTTTTATCAGTTAACAGACTTTGTTTAAAATTAACAAAGGGATGCCTTTGTGAAATTAGTAAGAAATATATTTCAACTGTACAATTAAATAATGATGATGTGTTTAATAGACTAAAAGATCATAGAATATTTTGATTAATATTTTAGATAAGTTTAGTAGAATAAACGTTTCCTTAGCATCACTGGTTAGATAATCAAAGACTGGTTGTCAGAAAAGGGTTTTTAATTCCCTTTTACATATCAGAATAAAAGTAAAATGCTGATAGAAAATAGTGTCAGTGACTTTCTTAAATTTCTCTAGTATCTTTATCATCTTTTAATTTTGCTGGTAGTCTTTATTATAAAAAGCATTTCCATATGTGTTTAAAGTATGACACTATGTTGTTAGATGATCTATCAATGGTTGGTATTTCTAGCACAAAATAGTATGTTCTGTGAAATGATATACTAGTAATTTCTAAATACTTACATAATTAACTTAAGTATCTCAATTAGTTTGTCAGTTTCATACTTTGAAAAACATTTCCTTAAGCATTTTTTATACATGAAGAAAATTTCAGATTTAGCTTATTGGCCTTAATAAAAATACTCTTAAAAGTTGGGGCAAATTTAAATCTTTTATCAGGTATCACATGTACTTGAATAACCACATATGCATTATTTAATGTCTTGTAAGAAGGCAGTGGTGAAGTTGAGCCATATTGCTGTATCCCCCAGCAGTCTCTTATATTGTTTTCAGTTCCATCCACCATAAATTCTAAGCATGCCCTCCTAGTCATTTTTCACATGATAATATCCCCCCTATTAAAAATATAGAAATTGTATGTTGCCATAGCAGGGATACGAATCACTTTTTGGTCAAGTACTTCCTATAAAGTGAAGTTTATCTATGATTGGCACTTCTGTAATAATCAAGATGAAGCCAGTAAGACATTTTGCCCTAAGTGCTGTTTGTTGATACCACTAGACTGGAGACTGAGGCCACTGACAAAAGAAAAATTGTCACAAGAGAATATTTCCCTTTTTCTTGCACATCAGAGAAACAAGAGGAAATTGTGAAAGCTGCATAGATTATGCGAGTTGATAGCATTGTTCCTAAGAATTCTGAGCTTTTGAAATTAGAACTTAAAACATTAATTGATTGTTTCTTGTCAGACATATACTCTTATGACTAACAGAGTAAGATAAAACTATGTAAAAGGAAGTTTTATCAATCTGATTTATTGGTAAAGGAAAATTTTGTGATAAAACTTTATAATACATAAATGTTAAGCAAGTCTGGTATAAGGATGAAGTACTTGTTTTCCTCAATCTTGCCTAAAAACGTGAATAATCATTTTAATCTCCTTACTATTATAACAATTAAAAACTTTTCAATAGCTTGAAATCTTTTTTCCCAGTTTATTTAATATATAATTGACAGACAACACTGATAAGTCTAAAGGATACAGCATAAGTCAAATCATTATGCTGTAATGATTTATTGAACATGTAAGTTTAGTGAACATCTCATATACATACATATATATATATATATATAAATTTTTAAAACAGAGAAAAAAAAATCCTTGTGATGGGAACACTTAGAATTTAGTCTCATAACAGCTTTTGTAAGATAGAGCAATAGTAACAATATTGATCATATATTGATCATGCTGTACATTACGCCTTCTAGTACTTATTTGTCTTACAGCTAGAAGTTTGTACTTTTTGGTTCTCTTCATCCAGTTCTCACTACTCCAATTCCTACCACTGGTAACCACAAAAAATTATCTGCTTCTGAGGGGCTTTTTGTTTTTTTTTAAACTATAATTGACCTTCAACAGTATGCAAATTCCTGTCACACAACACAGTAATTTTGGCTGTTCAGAACCTTTGGTGTTTCCACAAATGCCATTGGTGTTTTGATAAGAATTGCATTGATCTGTATTATCCAATTGCCTTGGATAATATGATCATTTTGACAATATTCAATCCTCCAATCCGTGAATATGGTATATCTTTCCATCTGTTTGTGTCTTCCTCAGTTTCTTTGATCAGTGTCTCATAGTTTCTGAGTACTTGATTAGGTTTGTTCCTAGGTATTTTATTCGTGGCAGAAAAGCCTTGCTTTCTGCAGTCCATGGTGTTGCAAAGAGTCAGACATGACTGAGCGACTGAACTGAACTGAATGCAATTATATATAGGATTGTTTTCTTAATTTCACTGATACTGTGATTTAGAACATAGAAATGCAACAGGTTTTCATATATTAATTTTATCTTCTGTTTCTTTTCTGAATTCATTGATGAGTGCTATAGAGGTTTTGGTGGCATCTTTAGAATTTTCTATGTAGAATATCATATCATCTGCAAACAATAATAGTTTCACATCTTCCTTTCCAATTTGGAATCCTTTTATTTCTTTATCTTAATGATTGTTATGGCTAGAACTTCTAATAGTATGTTGCATAAAAGTGGCAAGAATAGGCATCCTTGTCTTATTCCTAATCTTAGAGGCAATACTTTTTTCTTTTCACTGTTGAGTATAATGTTGGCTATGGGTTCGTCATGTGTGTGTGCTCAGTCACTTCAGTAGTGTCTGACTCTTTGCGACCCTGTGAATTATAGCCTGCCAGGCTCAGTTCATCAGGTTCTCCAGGCAAGAATACTGGAATGGGTTGCCATACCCTCTTCCAGGGGATCTTCCCGACCCAGGGATCGAACCTGTGTCTCTTACATCTCCTGCATTGTCAGGCGGGTTCTTTACCACTAATACCACCTGGGAAGCCCATGGGTTTGTCATATATGACCTTTATTATATTGAGGTATGGTCCCTCAATAACCACTCTTTTGAAAATTTTTATCATCATAAATGAATGTTGAATTATGTCAAAAAATTTTTTCTGCAGCTACTGAGATGATTACATGATTTTATTCTTCAATTTGTTAATATGGTGTATCATATTGATTGATTTGCAGATATTGAGCCATCCATGCATCCCTGGGATAAATCCCACTTGATTTTGGTGTGTCATCTTCTTGAATTCTGTATGCTAACATTTTTTAAATTTTTTTATTTTTGCATCTATGATCATCAGTGATATTGGTTAGTAGTTCCCTTTTTTATAAGGTAGATTGCGTATCCAGCTTCTCTTAGTTCTAGGACTTTATCTTGTGCCTCTGTTTGGATCATAATCCTCTGCTGTCTCATTTTGCCTAATTGTTGTTTTTATTTCCATGTGTTAATATTGAGTAGGTTGATAACATTTTCCCACCTTGGGGAAGTGGCCTTGGTAGGAGACTTTCTATATGTCTCAGCAGTGCACTCCCCTCTGGTCACCAGATCTCTGCGCTCTAGGGGTGCCCCCTTTGTGGGCCATGTAGATTCTTCTCTTGTGACTGGCTGACTACTGCATGTGGTCCGGTAGGCATGATTGGCCTTGTTCTGCTCAGTTGCCAGACTCTGCTTTTGCAGTGGCTACCAGCCCATGGCAGGCAGGGTCAGGTCACAAAGTGGCTAGTGACAGGGTCCTGGGGGGCCCCAGGGTTAGTTCTGGCCCACTGGAGGGTGGAGCTTGGTTCCAAGATTGGTAGTTATGGAACTGGAAGTTCCGGATCTCGTGTCAGCCTGGTGTTGGGCAGGACCAATTCCTCACACAGCTGGGTGCAGCATAGGTGCCCCAAAGCTGGTGTAAGTCTGCTAATGGGTAGGGCTGGATCCTAGGGATTGTGGGGCCCAAGGTTGTCCCAGAGCTGGTTTTCTCCTGCTGGTGAATGAGCCTGGGGCCCAAGGGGTCCTTGGGCTGATTCAGCCTGCTAGTGGATCGGCTAGGTCCTGACGCATCAAGTTGTGCGATTGTTGTAGTCCTGATGCTGGTGTCTGTCCACTGGTGGGAAGAGGTATGGCTTGGTCCCAGGAGAATTTTGAGGCTGGTGTTAGCCCACCAGTGGGAAGAGCTTGGTCCAAGAGTCTCTAGCTGCAGGGTCCTGGTGGTCTTGGGGTAGCTGTCTGCCAGCTGGTGGTGGGACTGGGTCCCACAATGGCTGGGGGCCAGGGGGTCTTAAGGCAGTGCCCCACTGGTGGGAGGGCCTCTGCCCCTGGCCAGCTAGCTGCTGGTCCTGTGGTATCTGAGTCTTAGTGCAGACATGCTAGGGGCAGAGCTGGGTCCTAATGCTAAGAAGCTAGAGGGCGGGTCTCAAAATTGCGCTTGCCAGCACCATCATTTTCCTCATAGAGAGAATCCCCCCAAATTGCTGCCACAGTGCTTGTTTATGTCCGTAAGGCGAGACCCAGTTGCCTCGTGCCTCTCTCCATAATCAGTAGGTGGATCTGAACCCGTCATTTTTCAAATTACTGATCCTGTTCTGGGTCCCAGAGTGTGTGAGATTTTGTGTGTGCCCTTTAAGAGTAGCATTTACATTTTCCATAGCCCTCTGGCTTTTGCAAAAGTAAGCCCTTCCCACCTTTGAAGCCACGTATTTTGGTGGCTTGTCATCCTGGTGTAAGACCCCCAGACTGGGGAGCCTGGAGTGAGGCTCACACTTCTCACTCCTTGGGGAGAACCTGTGCCGTGTAACAACCCTCTCGTGTGTGGGTTGCCCACTTGGGGTATTGATCTTGACTATTCTGTGTGTCTGATCTTCCTACCTGTCTTGTTGTGGCTCCTTCTTGATACTTTAGTTGTACACGATCTTTTCCATTAATGGTCTTTCTCATCAATGGATAAGTCGCTCTGTAATTTTGGTGTGCCCATGAGAAAATGTGACCTCAGAGTCTTCCTACCCCACCATCTTGGCCTCTCTTCAAAGCTTAAAATCTTAATCACATTAATCAAAGGACCATACTTAAATGCATACATCAGTAAACAGTTAACTGGCAATTTTCTGCTAGAAATTTTCCTTCTTTTTCTACTGCATATTTTCTATTTTGATTTGAGTATTTCATCTTGCTCAAATAGGACTATTTCAGGAGCATAATGTTAATCATGATTTTAATTTCACTTGGATGTTCCAGAATTAGTAAATCTGTTGTTGAGTTGCTCAGTCATGTCCAACTCTTTGCGACCCCATGGACTGCAGCACACCAGGCTTCCCTGTCCTTCACATCTCCCAGAGTTTACCCAAACTCCTGTCCATTGATTCTGTGATGCCATCAACCATGTCGTCCTCTTCTCCACCTGCCTTCAATCTTTCCCAGCATTGATAGCTTCTGGTGAATGGTGCCGATATTCATGGTCTCCAAAGGAGAGGAATTCACTGAGATGCTGTCTCAGTCACTCAGAGCTTCGTGTAACAGTTTCATTAAGGAGAAAAAGGATAGAGCAGTCTTCCAGTAGAAGGCATAGGACGGGGGTAGGAGAGGATCCACCTCACTAGTTTAAGCAGGGCATCATATAATTTTCCACTGGCTGCTGAGAATAGATACAAAGAAAGTCTCAAGGTCATAAAAGTTCCACTAGACCCTTTCCCAAGGCATACATCCTGAGACAACTTTAGTACAAGATTAACCAGAAGGAATGAGTTCTGGACAGCATGTTTCTGGATGAGATATATTGTTGATGAGAAACAGGTTCCCAGGCAAGATTTGTTACCATTATAATCATTAACACAGAGACTAAGAAAAGCATAATGAGGTGTAAGAAAAGCATTTTCCATGAGTAAAATGTTTGACTGCTGTGTATTCATTAGCTTCAGATCTAAAGAAAAGCCAGTTCCCTCAGGCAAGACACATTGTTGCATAAGGCCTAAGGAAAGCCTGAGGGAGAATCTTCACCTCCTCCTTAAAGGACCCTGGACTGCCTATCAACCTGCCTAATTTAGCTCTCTCAGCACCAGGGTCTTTTCCAACAAGTTGGCTCTGCGCATCAGGTGGCCGAAGTATTGTAGCTTCAGCTTCAGCATCAGTTCTTCCAGTGAATATTCAGATTTGACTGGTCTCAAGAGTCTTCTCCACTGCTATCTATTTACTAAATTATAAATAAGCATGTGACTTCATCCTTCACACCATAAGCATTGCAATGGCTACCATCAAGTGTGGAAAGGAAAAATTTTTTTTTCAGTGCCTACTGTTGTCCTATAGTTTACCCCATTTGATTTTGCCAGCAGCCCTCTGAAAAGATACTATGATTATTATTTTACACATAAATTTTGATAGGCTAGTTAACTTGGCTAAAACCACATAGCTAGTGAACAGAAAGACTCGAGTCCTTGTTTTGCAAATGACAGAATAAAAAAGATGACACAAACAATTAAGGAATGCATTGACTCATCTGAAAAGCTAAGAGGTAGGACTAACTTCACCTGAGGCTAGAGACAACTAAAAATTTGAGGTTACTATGACTTCGATTTCTCTTTTGTTCCCTTTGGTTTGCCTACTCAACGTTGACTTCCTCCTCAGGCTTCATAAGGTGGTCCCCTGAAGCTCCAAGCCTCAACATCATAGTTCCAAAATGGAACACTGTGTTTTGTTTAAAATGTGTAACACACCATCTTGGGGAAAACAGGTCTCTTCTTGGAGCTCTCACATAAATTTGTTCATGCTTCTCCACACTAAATCTTTCTGACTGGCCTACTCACCACATACTCAAATTGCCTAGTATATCCATGTCTCTGTGTTTTTACTCATGTTAATAACCTCGCTTAAAATGCCACCTTAAATTTTTAAATTAATTATTTAAATTAGTTAGATTATTGAAGTTAATTACTAACACTGGAGGACTGATTCACACTTGCCAGTTAGGGCCTACTCCTGGACCTGGAGTGGGAGAAAGAAAATGGCCCAAAGAAAATCATAGTGCTATTGGCTTGAGAATGCTTTCCACTATTAAGTAGATAATGAAACTGGGGATGCTAATAAAGTCTATACCTTTTAGGTTATTCAACAAAACTACCCAAACATAATCTCTGCTTTCAATCTACAGCTAGCATTTAATGAATAGAGGCCAGGGACACTTAACGTCCTACAATGTACGACACAACTTCTCCCCTAAAGGAATTATCTGACACAAAATATCAATAGAACTCAGACTGAGAAATCTTATTCTGTATGATCTGCCAGGCATACTCCCTCAGCTCTATTGCCTGTCTCTCTCTCTTACTTTTTCTTTAAGCAAGAGCCACATTGAATTGCCTTCCTTCAGTGCTGAAATGTACCAAAGCTCTTCAGGTGTTAGGATCTTTGCCTGTTATTTTCATTCTACCTCCCACTCCTCTAACTACAACTGTGCCACCCCTCTCCACCTAGCCAAAATCATTCCTTCTTCAGCACTAAGCTCAAAAATTATTTAAGGGCAATTTCATGTCCCTGACTTGGTCAACCCTACCCCTCTACTGCCTACATATGCCTTCTTTTTAAAAAAAAAACAACTTTTTTTTAAAAAAGTGCTTTTCAAAAACACTTCAGTTGTTTAGCATTTACTATAATTTCAATTAGCTATTCTTTTACTTCAAATGAAAACTCCCAGAAGAAAGGGTACATACATTTTTGGTTCTTCTTTATACCCTAAGTATCTAGTAAGGCGTCTGGATGGCATTTCAGGTGAGGCTATTAACATGAGTAAAAACTCAGAGGAATGGGTACACTAGGCATTTTGGGGATGGTGAGTAGGCATAGATTTAGAAAGATTAGATTTAGATTTAGTTAGAAGATTTAGTTTAGATTTAGAAAGATTTAGTGTGGAGAAGCCAGGTGGCACTAGTGGTAAAGAACCCACCTGCAAATGCAGGAGACATAAGAGATGCAGGTTGATCTTGGGTCAGAAAGATCCCCTGGAGGACGGCATGGCAACCCACTCCAGTATTCTTGTCTGGAGAATTCCTATGGACAGAGAAGCCTGGCAGGATACAGTCCATAGCGTCGCAAAGAGTCAGACATGACTGAAGCGAATGAGCACACACCCAAGCATGAACAAGGATGGAAGAGGGGTGGAAGTCTTCTGATCCTGGACTTAATGAGTGTATACCTTTTTTTTTTTTTAATTTCGATTGTAAAGTTCTAGCCCCTCTGTGTATATAAAGTAGGCAAATCAGTTTAAATCTTTTTTTTTTTTTTTACTGTATTCTTTGGTCTGATAGGCCTTGTAAAAACAGCCCAAGAATTTTTTCTTTTTTTTTTTAGTTTGGGTGTTTTTTATAATGCACTAAACCCAGAGTCAACTAACCTGTGGTCCATAGCTAGCTCTAACACTAATTTGTTCTTTTCATTGTGCTTCTTTTGACTTTAGTTTATTTGTAAACTGAGGGAGCTAGACTAATGGATCTGTGCTGCCCTCCCAATCCAAACATTCCTACTTAACTAAATCAGAACAGTTTTGACTAGCTGAGGTTGAACTATGTAAGTCTTCTCTTTTTAAGAGTTTTCAAAGAAATATTATCTTAAAATGCAGTTGTTTATGTTCCTTGGCAAATAATCAGTAGAGTATAGCTGGACCTTTTGATTATTGGAAATTTTGATATACCACTAAGTTTTGCATTATTTCATACATTTCATATAAGTATGGAAGATTGAGTAATAGATATCCTAACTTCAAGATAGATCTTAAAGTTATTGTGTTTTTCAATAAATCCCTAGGACAAGCACAATTTTTTTTCATAAACTTTCTCTAAAAAGTGAAGTCTAATGTTATTCACCAAAGCACTGATCTTATTAAAGCATGTATTGTATATCTGTCTAATGCAGGGTTTCTCAACCTCAGCCCTATTGCTATTTTGGACTGGAAAATTCTTTCACGTGAGGAAGGTATCCAACGAATCTCTATGAATGTGAAAGTTGCTCAGTCGTGTCTGATTCTTTTCTACCCCATGGACTACATAGTTCATGGAATTCTCTAGGCCCTAATACTTGACTGAGTAGCCTTTCCTTTTTCCAGGAGATCTTCCCAACCCAGGGATCAAACCCAGGTCTCCTACATGGCAGGCGATTCTTTACCAGCTGAGCCACAAGGGAAGCCCTAGCTCTGCTGAAAAGATGCCAGTAGTAGTTCTCCATCCCAGTTGTGGAAAAAAAAAAGACTCCAGACATTGTCAGATGTCTGCTGAGGGGCACAGACGGCCCCAGGTGACAACTGCTGCTTTAGCGCAGAGCAGTCCTCTTTAACTAGGGCGCACTGACCAGAGGGATGCACATGTTACCGATGGTTAACCAATTAATCTTGCCGAAGTGAATCTAAATCCCTCACTGACAGCTAAAAGTAGATCTCTCCTTTGCCTACCTGCTACATGCTTTTGGCAGATTCTGAATGTGGCGATCAGTGACTTCTTCATAAGGTGACAATTACTAGGAAATCTCAAAAAGTTGTTTAAAAAAAAAGTAAAAATAAAATAATAAATAGAATCTTATGATCAAGCTTGTAAGTTCTTAATGTATCTCATTACATCCAAGAGTAAATAATTTTCTGAGTCCTGTTCCATTATACAATAGTGACAGAAACAGTGAATCTGGCAATTTTTGTGTTTGTTGATATTCTTGTGCATGTTTTATAGTAGTCTTCTAAGAGATAAATGAGATGGCTGGATGGCATCACCGACTTGATGGACATGGGTTTGGCTAGACTCCGGGAGTTGGTGATGGACAGGGAGGCCTGGAGTGCTGCGATTCGTGGGGTCGCAAAGAGTCGGACACGACTGAGCGACTGAACTGAACTGAACTGAACTGAAGAGATAAGGGTTTTCCAAAATGACCATTTCTCCATCAACCTTTCTTAAGAATACCAGGGTTTTTATCTTCAGTATTTTTTGTTGTTGTTATAATAATTATCATTATGATAATTTGGTTTTAAAACAAGAAACAGCCTCAGGTCTTTTGAAAGGAGGCAGAGGTGGTACCATATAACCCTTCAGTATAGTTGGTGTGAGGTACGGAGTCTTCTTCTGAGACTAAAAACACAGAATATAGAGGCTGTACAATGTATCTGTTTGATAATTTCTGCTGTCTTTCCACTTAAAAAGATCATAGGTCCAACCTGGCATCTTTATTTGTCAACCTTTAATTATCAATAACTTGACAATATTTAAGGTCTGGGTGTTTTTAGGCAGTCCTAAATTTAATATGATAAACCCTCTGAAAGCAAATAGAAGCCCAAAAATATATAATAATATTTTGTCAAAATGCTTTGCTAATTTTAGAAAACAGTGCTTTATGTTTGTTTATAAGGAGTACTACGTTTCATTATATAACTGAGCAGGACCCTATGGAGCTTTCCTGGGACAGGCCTTCCTGCATGTCCTCTCTGAGGTACCTAGATAATAATGTTTGATATGCATTTCCTGAGTTTTACAATTATGAACCCCTGCCCCTCACCAAATGGAAGTTGTTAACTACTTCATGACCATGGACACATAGCCCTGTGCCTCCTAGTGCCTAAGGACTGATAATGTTAACTGTTGCAACACCACCCTATTTCCTCACCATCAGCCAATCAGAGAACTGTGCATGAACTGATCAAATACATATAACTGGAAACGCCCCCCTTCACCTGACTTTTAAAAATACTTTGCTGAAATACTTTGTGGACCTTGAAGATTTTTTGGAGCATGAGCTACCTGTCTCCTTGCGTCACTCAGCAACAAAACTTTCTTTGCTCCAAACTCCAACATTTTGGTTTGTTTGGCCTCACTTTGTGTCAGGCATAGGAGCTTATGCTAAAAATTACCTTTTTCAACTTTTAAATCCAAATAGACAATCTCTCATCAGAAATAGGCCTAAATTTTTAAGGTAACTTGCATTCCTAAAATAAAATATGTCTCATCTCTGCATCCACCAAATGTGGAAAAACAGGGGCTGCATTTATACTCCCACCATCAACAGTTAAAAATATGAACAAAATATACAAAAAAACAGTTTCAGGATGTTGAACATTAGGCAATGGAAGGCAGTGATGCCTGAGAGTCAAGAGAACAAGAGGAAATATATGATTTCCCTGGCATATTTTGGGGGGATATGTTCAAGTTGTTCAGGGAAAGACAAACCAGGAGGAACTCAACAAACTCCCCAAGTTGAAGAGTTGAAGCTGAGAGTCTGTGAAGACCAAGAAAGCTAGAATGCATGGACAGAGTACCACTAAGAAGGGAGTTGCCGAGAGACTACCAGAGATCTTCCAACGGGCCTCCTATATGTTCCTTAAGTTACTGCTAATTGTTTGTATGTGACAAAACTACCTTAGCCCAGTGGGGGAAAAACACCTGAAAAGATTAGGAAAAAAATTCCCAGAACTCACACAGAACTTGGAAAAAATGTCCAATCCCACCAGGAAGGCTGAAAAACCTCATAAATCATAGGCATTTGGTATAATACTCAGAAGGTTCTTCCCTCAGTAGTGGCGAATAATTAGTCCCACATGAAACACAGCTCATGACTTGCCTAACAAATTTTAGAAACCAAGATTTGGAAGAAAAAAGAAAAACTGTTTCCAAGTACCTTGACCCCATCCAAGGTCAAAGCTCAAGGATATATATAAGAATATAAAAATATCCAGCACTCAACAAAGTCAATTCATGATATCTAACCAAAAATTACTAAGCAGAAAAGCTGAAAAATATAACCCATAATAATGAGAAAAATTGGTCAATCAAAATTGACACAGAACTGGAGCTTATGTTAGAATTAGTAGGCAAAAGTATTAAAACAGTTATTTTACTAGTATTCTGTATGTTTAGAAATTAATTTGATACCTGAAAGATTTTTTTAAATGTTCAAATTGAATGTTGAGAAATGAAAATCACAATATCTAAAAAGAAAAAGGCATTGGATGTGATTAGCAAAAGATAATGTTTTACAAAGAGAAGATTAGTAAACTTAGAAATAGAAATATAAAATAGAGAGGAAAATATTTTAAATGAACAGATCAAAAGAAATATAAACATTTAATTTACAATTGTGTTTAATGCTATGAAGGAAAAAGGAAGGTTTTATGTGAAAATAACTGGAGGGAGAACATTTAGAGCATATTAGGTACAAATAAAGCCTGATTTAACATAAAAGACAACTGGATTCATGTAGAAAATTAAATGTAGTGTTTTTTCTTATAATAAATCCATTCATTCATTTTTTTCCACAACATCTGTATTCACTGATAGTATGATAGTCCAGATATGGCTGATAAAAATGACAAAGACCCCCAGTTCCTGTCTTTGAGAAGCTAGGGGTTAAATAGTTCAGCAGTACCTAGACAAGTGTATTATAGAGCAGAGACACCACTTTGCTGACAAAGGTCTGCATGGTCAAAGCTATGGCTTTTCCAGTATTCATATATGGATGTGAGAGTTGGACCATAAAGAAGGCTGAGCACCAAAGAATTGATGCTTTCAAGTTGCAGTGCTTGTGAGCACTCTTGAGAGTCCCTTGGACAGGGAGGTCAAACCAGTCAACCCTAAAAGAAATCAGCCCTTTCAGATTCACTGGAAGGACTGGTGCTGAAGCTGAAGTTCTAATACTTTGGTCACCTGATGCAAAGGGTCAACTCACTGGAAAAGACCCTGATTCTGGGAAAGATTGAGGGGAAGGAGGAGGGGGTGAGATGGTTGGATGGCACCACTGACTCAATGGACATGAGTTTGAGCAAACTCTGGGAGATGTTGAAGGACAGGAAAGACAGGCATGCTGCAGTCCATGGGGTCACAAAGAGTTGGACAGGACATAGTGACTGAACAACAATAACAACAACCTCTCATTAAAATAACTGCATACGAAATGAAAACATAAACATATCCTTTTTCTTTTTCCTTTTCTTTAGATGAGGATAGGCATTCACTCAGGCTCTGTGCTGGCTGGAGTTGTTGGGGTAAGAATGCCACGATATTGCCTGTTTGGAAATAATGTCACTCTGGCAAGCAAATTTGAATCAGGAAGCCACCCGCGACGCATCAATGTCAGCCCAACCACTTACCAGTAAGTGTTCTTTGCCATTGCCTAGTGCTAATAGCCTGTCACTTGTGACACTCTGTCTTTTCTTGATCCTGTTATTCTCTAAGATAATAATGAGTAGATCCATCCAGTCTGAAAGATAGCAATTATGACACAAAATTTAAGTTGCACCCTAAGAAAGGACACAGAAAACTTGACTTGATTGAGAGGTAAATCAGGTTTGTCATTTCCCACAGTCTCTGTCCTTCTTAGGTATTCCTGTTTAAAATACAGGAGAGAAAATATTAAGAGTCTGCATCACACTGGAAATTCTAATACTTTCAAAATGTTTCTCCATGTTTATAAAAGTCATTTGACTTTGGATAGCAAAGATATTTGTCTCTTTTTAAAATTTTTCTGGGTAATGAATATAAATAGGGACTTTCTAAATATATACTGGGTACAGAGTAAAACTTCAAACTTTATCTATCTTAAAGGTCATATCTGACAACTCCACACATTTTGACAACTGAAATCAACTTTATTTTGTGCCTGGTAGATGTCGTCTCACCCACTAGATATTAAGCTCCATATGGGCAGAGACCAAGTCTGTTCATCATTATATCTCCAAAACTTACAAAAAAATGTTCAGCACATAATAAGCCCTCTATAAATATTTATCAAATTAGTGAATAAATACATTGGTAAGATAAGCATCTCTATACTAAGAAAATGATATGAATATCTCCTGATTGCTTTTGGCTAAATGTTAAGTAATGTGTGTGTGTGTGTGTGTGTGTGTGTGTGTGTGTGTGTTTAAGTCACTCAGTCATGTCTGACTGTTTGTGACCCCATGGACTATACAATGCATGGTGCATGGAATTCTTCAGGCCAGAATACTGGAGTGGGTAGGCTTTTCCTTCTCCAGGGGATCTTCCCAACCCAGGGATCGAACCCAGGGCTCCCACATTGCAGGCGAATTCTTTACTAGCTGAGCCACAGGGAGGACCAATGTTAAGTAAGCTTTGGTGTAAAAGCTATTTCACTGGTTCCATGATTTAAATGACTCAGATATCACATTCTTAAAACTGTAAAGTAGAAATAACGCCATTGATATTTTTTATTAACATGGCTACCACATTTACTCAGGCTAACAAAAACAACAGCAAAAACCCCAGGAGCAGAAAGTTTAAATATATAGATAATAAATGTTGATTTATAATAAGAAACAAAATGGTGATATTTTGAAGCTTTTGGTACCACATCTACATAAAAGAAAATTAAGTTTTTTTAGTTGAAAGATAAATATTTCCTGATTCCTGAGGAGCACATGAGAAAGGGAAGAAATTATAAATATAAAAGCAAGAAATGTTTCCTAAGAACTACATGTCATCTTAGGGTATTTATATAAAGGTATTGCCTCTTTTCAATTTCTCCCATTTTTTCTGACACAATTTTGGGCATAATGTAGATGATGTCACAAAGATTTCTATATTAAATCTCTTCAAAAATTTCAACACTGATCTGAAGCTTCTCTAGTTAAGTGGACTTTGTGCTCTAGACCACAGGGTAAGGAAAATTCCTGAGGATCAATCCCCAAACATATATCCTTTTACCATGCTTATGATTTTTCCCATCATGGAGCTAATATCTATGTTTCCTGTTTGTATAAGTCAGTATAGATTTACAGAAAGTCCGTTATTTAAAAAATGATGTGTTAAGATTGGATCAACCATGCAAGGAGCTCATCCCCTGAGCTTGACTGTCACTGCTGTAGCTGGCTTTATTTACATGGAACCGATAAAGGAAACCCCACAAGCCACACAGAGTCTGAGCATTTTGGTGCTGTCTTTAAATTTTCATAATCTTTATCACATTGGTGGAAGTTTGTAATGATACTTGATAATCTATAATGTCTAAAAAGTTGAATCATTTCAAATATAGCAAGCATTGAAACATTTTGTTCTATTATGACCTGCCCCACCTCCAACCACTTCCTGCTGATAAAAACATAAATGGGGCATAGATGAACACATTGAGCTGCCATCTGTGTAGACTGTAAAAGATACTTTCTCCTACTGGTCCCAAATCTTGTAATTTCTACTAATGCTTTATAAAAATAGTTTTATGTTTATCCTCAAAATAACCCTTTTCCTCTTATCTGTTTGTATGGTCTTCCCTCCTTCCTTTTTTTCTTGTCTAGTACCTACTATATTCCAAGCACTATGATTGGCACTAATGTTACAATAAACAGCATAAATATGACTTCCAGGTTCATGGGGGAGACCACAAACCAAAAGTAAACACTTTATTACAATAGACTAGTACTGAGGTCAAGAAACCCTGAACACAGTTTTAGAGTAAGAGGAGTAGACTAAAATCAGGATGAAGAGACAGACTGAAATCAGACCAACTGAAGCTATGTTACATGTTAAGAGGTTTCCACTTAACCCTAAGAGCAAAGAAAGACATTGAAGAGTTATAAGCATAGGAGTGACTTGGCCAGATTTGTACTTTGAAAAGATTTCCAAGGTTGTAAAAAAGAGAACAGATTATGAAGGGCACCAAGCCAGTGATTGAAAGGAACTAGTCATTCCCATTTCCTTGATGGGAATGGAGCTAATTACTGAGATCCTAGAATCCAAACTATTTGATGTTTCAATTTGTCTTCCCATGTTATAGAAGAGCAGCTGGACTGAATGACTGTTGACATCCATTTTTATCTGCGTGCTGCGTGCTAAGTCACTTCAGTCGTGTCTGACTCTTTGCGACCCTATAGACTGTAGCCTACCAGGCTCCTCTGTCCATGGGATTCTCCAGGCAAGAAGACTGGAGTGGGTTGTCATGCCCTCCTCCAGGGGAGCTTCCCGACCCAGGGATCGAACCCATGTCTTTTACGTCTCCTGCATTGGAAGATGGGTTCTTTACCATTAGGGCCACCTGAGAAGCCCATTTTCATCTGAAAGTGAAAGTGAAAGTCGTTCAGTCATGTCCGACTCTTTGCAACCCCATGGACTATAGAGTCCATTCAATTCTTCGGGCCAGAATACTGGAGTGGGTAGCCTTTCCCTTCTCAGGGGATCTTCCCAACCCAGGGATTGAACCCGGGTCTCCCACATTGCAGACGGATTCCTTATCAGCTGAGCCTCACGGAAAGCCCAAGAATACTGGAGTGGGTAGCCTGTCCCTTCAGTGGATCTTCCCAACCCAGGAATCGATTGGGGTCTCCTGCATTGCAGGCAGATTCTTTACTAACTGAACTATCAGGGAAGCCCTTTTTTTTTTTTTTTTTCTTTCCCTTGGATACCATCAAAAATAATTTACTTTGGTTCTTGATAAGTTTCTAGAACACTAAATTTAGGTATATGATCTCAGTTGACTGGGTTTTGAGATTATGGATGTATTTGTGACTAAGTGCTTTGTGTTGGTTTTATACATACCAATGTATACACTTCAGCTGTGTATAATTGTTCTATTCCACACAGTATAGGTGATTTATGAATCCACAAGTATAGAGTATACTTCCCTTTCCATTTTACTCACAGTGAAATGCCTGGTGGACTTTTCAGGGACATTCCCTATGAGGAAATATAAACATAAAACTGAAGTTAAAACAAATAGGAATTTGCGAACTAAAACTAAATATTAAGCTCCTAAGAGCTGGAAATTTCCAGGTGTACTTCCTGAATTAAATGCTATAAAGTGTCCAATATTGACTGGTTATTTTGAAATTTTCAGACAAGTTTTTTAAAAAAAATTTTAACATTTTAATTTTATTGGAGTATACTTGATTTACAGTGTTGTGCTAGTTTCAGATGTACAGCAAAGTGATTCAATTATATTTATAAATATATTCATTTTTTAGATTCTTTCTTATATAGGTTATCACAGAATATTGGATAGTTTCCTGTGTCTTGGTGGTTATCTGTCTTATATATAGTAGAGTGTATGTGTTCATCCCAAGTTCCTGATTTATTCCCCCATGCCGCAGGTTTCCATTTGATAACTGTAAGTTTGTTTTCAGTATCTTTAAGCCTGCTTCTGTTTTGTAAATAAGTTAATTTATATCTTTTTAGAAACTAGATTCCATATGTAAGTATACCATATGTACCACATTTTTATTCATTCCTCTGTTGATGAACTTTAGCTTGCTTCAGTGACATGGCTGTTTGTAAATATTGCTGCAGTGACTTTTGGTGTACATGTATGCTTTTGGATTATGATTTTCTGTGGATATTTGCCCAAGAATGGGATTGATGGGTCCATATTGTAGTTCTATTTTTAGCTTTTTAAGGAACCTCCATACTGTTCTCCATAGTGGTTGTACCAATTTACATTCTCACCAACAGTATAGGAAGGTTCCCTTTTTCCACACCCTCTCCACCATTATTTGTATATTTTTTTGACAAATTCTTTTAATTGGAGTATAGTTGCTTTACAACACTGTGTTAGTTTCTGCTGTACAACAGAGTAAATGAGCTATAGGTATATATACCCCCTCCCTCTTGGGCCCCCTGCCCACTCCCTCCCCATCCTACCCGTCTAGGTCATCACAGATCACCAAGCCAAGCACCCCCTGCCACAGAGCAGGTTCCCACTAGCTCTCTATTTTGCACGTGATAAAGCACATGTGTCTCTTTTAATCTCCCGATTTATCTCACCATCTCCTTCTCCAGCTATATCCACATGTCTGTTTTCTACATCTACACCTCTATTCCTGCCCTGCAGATAGGTTCATCTATACTAGTTTTCTAGATTCCAAATATATGCATTAATGTATGATATTTTTTCTCTCTGACTTATTTCTTCTGTATGACAGTTTCTAGGTATATCCACATCTCTAAAATGGCACTATTTTGCTCCTTTGAATGGCTGAGTAATATTCCATTGTATATGTGTAACAAATCTTCTCTATCCAGTCTTCTGTTGATGGCCATTTAGGCTGCCACCGTGTCCTGGCTATTATAAATAGTGCTGCAACGAACATTGTTATACACGTGTCTTTTTGCATTGTGGTTTTCTCAGGATATATGCCCAAGAATTGGATTTCTGGGTCATATGGGAGTTTTATTTTTAGTTTCCTGAGGAACTTCCATCTGTTCTCCGTAGTGGGTACATTAGTTTACATTTCCGCTAAGAAGGCAAGAGGGTTCCCTTTTTCCCACACCTTCTCCAACATTTACTGTTTGTAGTTTTTTTTTTTTTTTCTTTTAAACTAAGAGATTCCCTTCCAGAATATCTTTTTTGAAAAATAATTTATTTTCAGCTGTGCTAGGCCTTAGCTGCTGTGCATGGACTTTCTCTAGTTGTGGTGTGTGGTCTTCTCATTGAGGGGGCTTCTCTTGCTGTGGAGCACAGGCTAGGATGCATGGGCCTCGGAAGCTGTGACACGTGGGCTTAGTAGTTGTGGCTCCTGAGCTGGAGGTCACAGACACAGTCGTGTGGTACGTGGGCTTAGTTGCATGTGGGATCTTCCCAGAACAGGGATCAAACCATGTCTCCTGCACTGGCAGGCAAATTCTTTACCACTGAACCACCAGGGAAGCACTACTGTTTGTAGATTTTTGGTGATGACAGTTCTAAATGGTGTGAGATAATACTTCTTTAGCTTTAATTTGCATTTCTCTAATAATTAGTGATATCGAACATCTTCTCACATGCTTCTGACCATCTGTATGTCGTCTTTGTAGAAATGTCTACTTATGTCTTCTGCCCATTTTTTTAATTGGGTTTTTTGTTTTTTTGATATTGAGCTGCATGAGCTGTTTGCATATTTTGGAGATTAATCCTTTGTCAGTTATTTTGTTTGCAAAATAACTAAACTCTGTCTTTTTATCTTATTTATGGTTTCCTTTGGTGTGTAGAAGCTTTTAAGTTTAATTAGGTCCAATTTGTTTATTTTTGCGTTTTTTTTCTTCATTACTCCAAGAGGTGGTCAAAAAGATCTTGCTATGATTTATGTGAAAAGTGCTTTTCCTTTCTTTACCTCTAGAGTTTGATAGTGTCCAGTCTTAACATTTAGGTCTTTAACTTATTTTAAGTTTCTTTTTGGGTATGGTGTTAGGGAGTGTTCCAATTTCATTCTTACTTGTTCAATTTTCTCAGCAGTACTTATTGAAAAGACTGTCTTTTCTCCATTCTATAGTCTTTCCTCCTTTGTCATACATTAAGTGAGCATAGGTATGTGGGTTTATTCTGAGTTTTCTATCCTGTATCATTGATCTCTATTTCTGTTTTGTGACAGTACTGTACAATCTTGATTACTGTAACTTTGTAGTATAGTCCGAAGTCATGGAGCCTGATTCCTCCAACTCCATTTTCTTTCTCAAGATTGCTTTGGCTATTTGGGGTCTCATGTTTCCATTCACATTGTGAAATTTTTTGTTCTAATTCTGTGAAAAAAAAATGCCATTGGTAGTTTGATAGAGATTGCACTAAAATCTGTATACTGCTTTGAGTAGTAATAGTCCTTTTAACAATGTTGATTCTTTCAGTCCAAGAGCATAGTTATCTCTTCATCTCTTTGTGTTGTCTTTGATTTCTTTCATCAGTGTTTTATAGTTTTCTCAGTAAAGGTCTTTTGCCTCCTTTCATAGGTTTATTCCTCAGTATTTTATTCTTTTTGATGCAATAGTAAATAAGATTGTTTCCTTAATTTCTTTTTCTAATCTTTTGTTGTTAATGTATAGCAGTGCAAGAGATTTCTGTGCATTAATATTGTATCCTGCAACTTTAGCCAATTCACCAATTAGCTTTAGTAGTTTTCTGGTGGCATCTTTAGGATTTTCTGTGTATAGTTTCATGTCATCTGCAAACAAAACCAGTTTTATTTCTTTTACAATTTGTAATCTTTTTATTTCTTTTTTCTCCTCTGATTGCTGTGGCTAGGACTTCCAAAATTATGTCAAATACAAGTGGCAAGAGTGAACATCTTTCTCTTGTTCCTGATCTTAGAGGAGGTGCTTTTAGTTGTTCAACATTGAGCATGATGTTTGCTGTAGTTGTCATATATGGCCTTTATTATGTTGAAGTAGGTTCCTTCTATTCCTGGAGAGTTTTTATCACAAACGTGTGTTGAATTTTGCCCAAAGATTTTTTTGCATCTATTGAGATGATCAGATTGTTTTATTCTTTAATTTATTAATATGGTGTATCACATTGATTGATTTTCATATATTAAAGAATCCTTGAATCACTGGATAAATCCCATTTTATCATGGTGTATGATGCTTTCAATGTGTTGTTGGATTCTATTTCCCAGGATTTTGTTGAGGATTTTTGTGTCTATGTTCGTCAGTGTTATTGATCTGTAGTTTTCTCTTTTTTGTTATATCTTTGTCTGACTTTCCTATCAGGATGATCATGGCCTCGTAGAATGAGTTTGGGGGTGATCCTCCCTCTGCAATTTTTTAGATGAGTTTGAGGATAGGTGATATCTCTTATCTAAATAGTCGATAGATTTTGCCTGTGAACATATCTGGTCTTGGACTTTAGTTTGTTGGAAGACTCTTAATTAGAGTGTCAATCTCATTACTTGTGATTGTGTCTATTTATATTTTCTATTTCTTCCTGGTTCAGTCTTAGAAGTTTGTACCTTCTAAGTTTGTACCTTTCTAAGAATTTTTCCATTTCTTCAAGTTTGTCCATTTTATTGGCTTGTATTAGCCAATAAATACAAATATAGGATATTTGTATTTCTGTGGTATCAGTTGTAACTTCTTTTTCATTTATAATTTAACTGACTTGAGTCTTCATTTTTCTTGATGAATTTATCTACTGTTTGTCAATTTTCTTAATCTTCTTGAAAACCAACTTTTAGATATATTTAATTTACTATTTTAGGTCTTTGTTATCCTTTTATTCATTTCTATTTCATTTATTTCTACTCTGATCTTTATGATTTATTTATTTCTGCTAACTTTGGGGGTTGTTTTGCTTTTATTGTTATTGTTGATGTTGTTTTTGTTCTTTTTTTCTCTAGTTGTTTTAGGTGTAAAGTTATGTTGTTAATTTGATATTTTTCTTTTTTTTTTTTTTGAGGTAGGATTGAATTGCTATAAATGTTCCTTTTAAAATTACTTTTGCTGTGCCTCAAAAGTTTTGGGTCATCATGTTTTATTTGCCACTTTATTCTATTTTATTAATTTCCTCTTTGATATCCTCAGTGAATTTTTGGTTACTTAGTAACATATTTTTTTTTAGTAGCATATTTTTTAGCCTTCATATATTTCTGTTTTTTAACAGTTTTGTTTCTTGTAATTGATTTCTAATCTCATAGTATTGTGGTCAGAAAATATGTTTGATATGGTCACAATTTTATTAAATTTACCAACACTTGATTTTTGACCAAAGATGTGATATATCCTGGAGAATGTTCTTTGCACACTTAAGAAGAATGTGTATTCTGCCACTTTTGGGTGGATTGCCCTGTAAACATCCATTAAGTTTATTTGATCTATTGTATTATTTAAGGCTTGTGTTTCCTTATGTATTTTCTGTCTGAATGATCTGTCCATTGGTGTAAGTAGGATATGAAGCCCCCCACTATTATTGTGTTACTCTTGATTTCCTCTTTTATGGCTGTTAGTGTTTTCCTTATGTATTGATATACTCCTATGTTGTGTGCGTAAATATTTGTAATTGTTATATCTTCTTCCTTGACTCTTATAGCAGCATTCTTTTCATAATATATTTTGTCTGGTATGAGTATTGATATTCCAGCTTTCTTTTGATTTCCTCTTGCATGGAATGCCTTCTTCCATCTCTTCACTTGCAGTCTGTTTGTGTCCCTAGATCTGAACTGGGTCTCATGTAGACAGCATATATACTGGTCTTATTTTTATGTTCATTTGGCCAGTGTGATTTTAGTTAGAGCATTTAAACCATTTACATTCAAGCTTATTATCCATATGTATATTTTTATTAACATTTCCTTAAGTGTTTTGGATTTGTTTTGGGGGGTCTTGTGTTTCCCACCTAGAGAAGTTCCTTTAGCATTTGTTATAAAGCTGATTTGATGGTGCTGAATTCTTTTAGATTTTGCTTGCCTATAAAACTTTTAATTTCTCCATTGACTCTGAATGAGATCCTAGATGGATGGAGTAATCTTGGTTGTAGATTTTTCTTCACCACTTTAAATATATCATGCCACTCCCTTCTGACCTGCAGAGTTGCTGTGGAGAAATTGCTAACCTTTGGTGATTCATTTTTATGTTGTTTGTTGCTTTCCCCTTGATGCTTTTAATATTATTTCTTTGAGCTTAATTTTTTTTTATCAATTTGATTAATATGTTTATTTGGTTGTTTCTCTTTGGGTTCTGTGTGGGATCTGCACTTCCTGGACTTGGGTGAGTTTTTTGCTTTCCCATCTTAGGGAAGCTTTCATCTATAATCTCTTCAAATGTTTTCTCAGACCCAGTCTCTTCGTTCTCTTCTTCTGGGACCTCTGTAATTCAAACACTGGTGCATTTTGTGTTTTCCCAGTGGTCTCTGAGACTGTCCTCATTTCTTTTCATTCTTTTATCTGCTTAACTGCTCTGTGGCAGTTATTTCTGCCAGTTTATTTTCCAGCTCACTTATTTGTTCTTCTGCTTCAGTTATTCTGTTATTGATTCCTTCTAGTTTATTTTTCATTTCAGTTACTGTATTATTCTTTACTGTTTGTTCTTTAGTTCTTCTAGGTTCTTATTAAATATTTCTTATATTTTCTCAATCTCCATTCTATTTCCAAGATTTAGGATCATCTTTACTATCATTACTCTGAATTATTTTTCAGGCAGGTTGCCTATTTCCTCTTCATTTATTTGGTCTTGTGAGTTTTTACTTTCTCCATTGTCTGTACCATATATATATTTAATTCAGTCCTTTTGATGACTGGGGCTGTGTTCCTGTCTTGTTGGTGTTTTTCCTAAGACTTTCAACACTTTAGTTTGTAGGCAATTGTGTAGAGTCAGTCCCCGCACTGAGGTGAGGTCTTCAGGGAGTGCTCACACTAATTAATATTCCCTAAGATGTGAGGTTCTTTGTTAGTCCAGCCATTTGGACTCAGCACTCCCACTACAGGAGCTCAGGCTCAACCCCCAGACTGGGAACCAAGATCCCACAAGCCACTCAATGTGACTAAAAAGAAAAGGAAACAAACAAAAAGGAGCAGAACTACAACAATGAAAAATAAAATAATTAGAGAAATGGAAAAAATATTATAAAAAATAAAAAGGGGAAAAAAAATAAAAAGTAAACAACACCAAAGCAAAACAGAAGCACAACAGCAATAAATAAATAAAAGCCAAAAAGGTCTTGGCAGTGAAGAAAGGTGGGGCTTAGACCTGGGGCCCTCTCAGCTGGAAGAGGCCCTGGGGGAGCAAATCTTAAGCTCAGGACCCACATGGCCATAAGGGGCCCCAGAAGTTAGAGATTCAGGCCCAGGTCCCTAGCAGACTCGCTGGGGCCAAGTGGGCAGTGGAGACACTGGCCGTGTTCCCCTCCAGTCTCTGATCTCCTGAAGGTCTCTCACCATCCTCACTGATTCCCACACCGTAGGGTGGCTCCTCTAAGTGTGGGAAACACTCTCAGTCCCCTGCTGCCCTTCAGGGGTTCTGGGTCCTCTCCTGCCTCCATTTTTCCAGCTCCAAATCATTCCCAAGCCCCCAGGACCTGTACGGACAGAGGGCTGATATTCACACCCAGGACCCCAGTAGGGTTGCCGGGACCTGACCCGGCAGGGGAGACACTGACTGTGTTCCTCTCCAATTCCCCAGTCTTCTGAAGGTCTCTCCCTTTCCCTGTTGATCCCAGCACTGTGGGTGGACACCTCCCAGCGTGGCAAACCCTCACTGCCCCCATCCGCCCCTCGAGAGTGTTGGAACTTTCACATCTCAAATATTCATCCTCCTCATGTCATACCAGGTCAGGCAGAGATTCCTCCCATCCCCTTAGATATCTGAGGTCACCCACAGGTGACTTGTAGGTGCTTTAGTTGTGAGGAGATACAAACTTCTCATCCTCCTATTGTACCAACTTGATTCTGCCCTTTGTAGACTTTTTGATGATGGCCACTCTGACAGGTGTGAGATGACAACTTGTTATAATTTTGATTTGTGTTCCTCTGATAATTGGGGTGTTGAGTATCTCTTCATGTGCCCTTTTGTCATCTCTATGTCTTCTTCCAAAAACTCTTTAGATTTTCTGCCCATTTTTTGTTTGGGTTGTTTGTTTTATTGACATAGAGTTGCATGGGTTGTTTGCATATTTTGGAGATTAATCCCTTCTTGGTCATATCATTTGCAAATATTTTCCCCTACTTTGTAGGTTGTATTTTTGTTTTGTTGACAGTTTCCTTTATGGTGCAGAAGCTTTTAAGTTCAATGAGGTACCATTTGTTTATTTATTTTTTTCATTATTTTCATTACTGTCACAGTGAAAATCACTCAGCAGTGTCCAACTCTTTCCAACCCGGTAGACTGTAGCTCCCTCAGGCTCCTCTGTCCATGGTATTCTCCAGGAAAAACTACTGGAGTGGATTGCCTTTCCCTTCTCCAAGGCATCTTCCTAACCCGGGAATCAAACCTGGGTTTCCTGCACTGCAGGCAGATTCTTTACCATCTGAGCCACCAGGAAAACCCATTGCTGTCAGAGATTGATCAGAAAAGATCTTGCTGCATTTTATGTCAAAGAGTCAAAGAGTGTTCCATCTAAAACTTTTCCCTAAGAGTTTTATAGTATCTGCCTTTACATTTAAATTTTTAATCCATTTTAATTATATTTTTCTGTACAGTATCAGGTGATACTCTAATTTCATACTTTTCTATGTTTTCCAAGAACCATTTACTGAAAGATTGTCTTATCCATTGTATATCTAGCCTCCCTTGTTGTAGATTAACTACCATAGGTTTATGAGCTTATTTCTGGGATGTCTATCCTATTTCATCCATCCATATATCTGTTTTTGTGCTGTATCATACTGTTTTGATTATTGTATCTTTGTAGTATAGTTTGAATTCAAGAAGTCTGATTCCTGCAACTTTGTTTTTCTTTTTCAGGGTTGATTTGACAATTTAGGGTCTCTTTTTCAACATTTTTTTTAATTCCTCTATTTCTGGGAAAAACAACATTGGAGTTTGGGTAAGGATTTCATTAAGTTTATAGATTGCATCAGGTGCTATAGTCATTTTGAAAATATTGATTCTTCCAATCCAAGAAAATCTGCTTATGTCATCTCTGATTTATTTTATCAGCATCTTATACTTTTCAGAGTAGTGATTTTTGTTTGCTAACATAGCTTTATTCCTAGGTATCTTATTCTTTTTGAAGCAATGGTAAATGGGGTTATTTCCTTAATCTCTCATTCTGATCTTTTGCTGATTCATGTCTGCAGTCACCCAGTCCTATCTGATTCTTTGCAACCTCATGGACTGTAGCCTGTCAGGCTCCTCTGCCCATGTGATTCTCCAGGCAAGAACACTGGAGGGGGTTGCCATTTCCTCTACCAGGGAATCCTTCTGACCCAGGGCTCAAGCACACGTCTCCTGCAGCTTCTGCACTGGCAGGCAGATTCTTTACCTCAGAGCCTCCTTGGGAGCCTAATCTTTTGTTGGTGTGCAGAAATGACAAAGATGTCTGTGTTTTAACTTTTTATCCTGCAACTTTACCGAATTCATTGATAAGCACTAGTAGTTTTCTGGTAACATCTTTAGATTTTTCTATATATAGTGTCATGTACAGGAGGCAGTGACCAAAACCATCCCTAAGAAAAATAAATGCAAAAGTGGTTGTCTGAAGAGACCTAACAAATAGCAGAGAAAAGAAGAGAAGTGGAAGACAAAGGAGGAAAGGAAAAATAGACCCATCTGAATGCAGAGTTCCAAAGAAGAGCAAGGTGAGATAAGAAAGCCTTCCTAAGTGAACGACGTGAAGAAATAAAGGAAAACAATAGAATGGGAAGGACCAGGGATGTCTTCTCTATGCCAGAAGTGAAGAGGAACTAAAGAACCTCTTGATGAAGGTGAAAGAGGAGAGTGGAAAAATGGCTTAAAACTCAACTCAAAACATGAAGATCATGGCATCCAGTCCCATCAATTCATGGCAAATAGATGGGGGATAATGGTAACAGTGACTTGACTTTATTTTCTTGGACTTCAAAGCCACTGTGGATGGAGAGTACAGCCATGAAATTAGAAGAGGCTTTTGCCTGGGAAGAAAACCAATGACAAACCTAGACAGCATATTAAAAGCAGAGGCATTACTTTGCCTACAAAGGTCTGTATAGTCAAAGCTCTGGTTTTTCCAGTACTTATGTACGAATGTGAGAGATGGACAATAAGAAAGGCTGAGCACTGAAGAACTGATGCCTTCAAACTGTGGTGCTGGAGAAGACTCTTGAGAGTCTCTTGGACAGCAAGAGGATCAAACCAGTCACTCCTAAAGGAAATCAACCCTGAACATTAATTGGAAGGAATGATGTGGAAGCTGAAGGTCCAATACTTTATCCACCTGATGTGAAGAGCCGACTTATTGGAAGAGACGCTGATGCTGGGAAAGATTGAAGGCAGGAGGAGAAGGAGACAGCAGAGAATCAGATGGTTGAATAGCATCACTGACTCCATGGACATAAGTTTGAACCAACTCCAGGAAATGGTGAAGGACAGGGAGGCCTGGCATGCAGCCATTCATGGGTCGCAAAGAGTCATACACGACTGATTGACTGAAAAATAACAAGAGAGGTATTCAAGAAAATTAGAGATACCAAGGGAACATTTCATGAAAAGATGGACACAATAAAGGACAGAAATGGTATGAACCTTAAGAAGCAGAAGATATTAAGAAATGGTGGCAAGAATACACAGAAGAACTATACAAAAAACCTTACTGATCTAGATACCATGATGGTGTGATCACCCATTTAGAGCCAGATTTAAAGTGGGCCTCAGGAAGCTTCACTACAAAGAAAACTAGTGGAGGTGATGGTATTCCAGGTGAACTCTTTCAATCCTAATAGGTGATGCTGTTAAAGCGCTGCACTCAATATGCCAGCAAATTTGGAAAACTCACAGTGGCCATGGGACTAGAAAAGGTCAGTTTTCATTCCAATCCCAAAGAAGAGCAATGCCAAAGAATGTTCAACCTACCACCCAATTACCCTCATTTCACATGCTAGCAAGGTCATGCTTAAAATCCTTCAAATTAGGCTTCAACAATGTGTGAACCTCCAAGAACTTACAGATGTACAAACTAGATTTAGAAAAGACGAGGAACCAGAGATCCAATTGCCAACATACATTGGATCATAGAAAAAACAACAGAATTCCAGGAAATCATCAATTTCTGCTTCATCAACTATGTATGCTAAAGCCTTTTACTGTGTGGATCACAACAAACTGTGGGAAATTCTTAAAGAGATAGGAATACCAAACCACCTTACCTGCCTCTTGAGAAAACTACATGCAGGTCAAGAAGCAACAGTTAAAGGCTTTGTCTGCATCTATTGAGATAGTCATATGGTTTTTATCTTTCAATTTGTTAATGTGCTGTATTACATTGATTGATTTGCGGATATTAAAGAATCCTTGCATTCCTGGGATAAAGCCCGCTTGGTCATGATGTATGATCTTTTTAGTATGTTGCTGGATTCTATTTGCTAGAATCCATGGCTGATTCACGTCAATGTATGGCAAAAACCACTCCAATATTGTAAAGTAATTAACCTCCAACTAATAAAAATAAATGGGAAAAAAAGATTAAAAAAATGATAATAAAATAAAATTAAAAAATAAAAAAGTAAAAAAAAAGAAAAGAAAAAAGAAGCAACAGTTAGTCATGGAACAGCAGACTAGTTCCAAATTGGGAAAGGAATATGTCAGGACCATATATATTGTCACCCTACTTATTTAACTTACATGCAGAGTACAGCATGTGAGATGCTGGGCTGGATGAATCACAAACTGTAATCAAAATTGCCAAGAGAACTATCAATAATGTCAGATATGCAGATGGCACCACCCTTGTGGCAGAAATCAAAGAGGAACTGAAGAGTCTCTTGAATAAAGTGAAAAAGGAGAGTGAAAAAGCTGGCTTAAAACTCAACATTCAAAAAAACTATGATTATGGCATGCAGTCTCACCAATTCATGGTAAACAGATAGGGAAACAGTGGAAACCATGACAGGTTTTATTTTCTTGGGCTTCCAAATCACTGAGGACAGTGACTGCAGCCATGAAATTTTAAAATGCCTGCTCCTTGTAAGAGAAACTATGGCAAACCAAGACAGCATATTAAAAAGCAGAGACTTACTTTGCTGACTAAGTTCCATATAGTCAAACCTATGGCTTTCCAACAGTCATGACGGATGTGAGAGCTGGGCCATAAAGAAGGCTGAGCACCAAAGAATTGCTGCTTTTGAACTGTGGTGGAGAAGACTCTTGAGAATTCCTTGTACTGCAAGATCAAACCAGTCAATCCTAAAGGAAATCAACCCTTTGAAATTCACTGAAGGACTGATGCTAAAGCTGAATTTCCAATACTTTGCCCACCTGATGGGAAGAGCCAACTCATTGGAAAAGACCCTGATGCTGGGAAAGATTGAAGGCAGGCAGAGACAGGGACAACAGAGGATGAGATGGTTGGCTGGCATCACTGACTCGATGGACATGAGTTTAAGCAATCTCTGGGAGATGGTGAAGGACACAGAGGCCTGGCATGCGGCAGTCCATGGTGTTGCCAAGAGTCCTGCACAACTAAGCGACTCAACAACAAAAATCTGCAAACTGTGACAGTCTTATGTCTTCTTTTTCAATTTGAATTTCTACTATTTCTTTTTCTTTTCTGATTGCTGTGTCTGAGACTTTCAAAACTATGTTAAATAAAAATGATGACAATAGACATACCTGCCTTGTTCTTAATCTTAGAGGGAATGCTTTCAGGATTTCATGATTGAGAAGGATGTTAGCAGTGGGCTTGTCTCAGTTCATTTCAGTCGCTCAGTTGTGTCTGACTCTTTGCAACCCCATGGACTGCAGCATGCCAGGCTTCCCTGTCCATCACCAACTCCCAGAGCTTGCTCAAACTCACGTCCATCGAGTCAGTGATGCCATCCAACCACCTTGTCCTCTGTCATCCCTTTCTCCTCCTACCTTCAATCTTTCCCAGCATCAGCATCTTTTCCAATGAGTCAGTTCTTCACATAGGTGCCAAAGTATTGGAGCTTCAGCTTCAGCATCAGTCCTTCCAATGAGTATTCAGGACTGATTTCCTTTAGGATTGACTGGGTTTGATTTCCTTGCAGTCCAAGGGACTCTCAAGAGTCTTCTCCAACACCCCAGTTCAAAAACATCAGTTCGGCGTTCAGCTGTATTTATAGTCCAACTCTCACATCCATACATGACTACTGGAAAACAATAGTTTTGACTAGACAGACCTTTGTTGACCAAGTAGTGTCTCTGCTTTTTAATATACTGTCTAGGTTGGTAATAGCTCTTCATCCAAGGAACAAGCATCTTTTGATTTCATGACTGCAGTCAGCATCTGTAGTGATTTTGGAGCCCAGAAATATAGTCTGTCACTGTATCCATTGTTTTCCCATCTATTTGCCATGAAATGATGGGGCTAGATGCCATGATCTTCATTATTTGAACAATGAGTTTTAAGCCAGCATTTTGACTCTTCTCTTTCACTTTCATCAAGGAGCTCTTTAGTTCTTCTGTGCTTTCTGCCATAAGGGTGGGGTTATCTGCGTATCTGAGGTTATTGATATTTCTCCCAGCAATCTTGATTCCAGTTTGTGCTTCATTCAGCCCAGCATTTCACATGATGCACTCTGCATATAAGTTAAATAAGCAGGGTGACAATATACAGCCTTGACGTACTCCTTTCCCAGTTTGGAACCAGTCTGTTGTTCCATGTCCAGTTCTAACTGTTGCTTCTTGACCTGCATACAGATTTCCCAGGAGGCAGGTTAAGTGGTCTGGTATTTCCATCTCTTGTCTCATATGGCCTCTATTATGTTAAGTTCCCTTTATTCCCTCTACCTGGGGAACGTTTCCTTAAATAGTTGTAAAATATCTCGATAGCTTTTCTGCATCTATTGAGATGATAATATGTTTTTATTCTTGTTTGTTAATTTGGTGTATCACAGTGATTGATTTTTGAATATTGAAGATGTCTGAATCCCTGGGATAAATCACTCTTGGTCCTTGTATATGATTCTTTTAATGCATTTTTGGATTCTGTTTGCTAGTATTTTGTTGAGGATTTTTGCATCTATGTTTATCATTGATACTGGCCTGTAATTTTCTTTTTTATGGCATCACTGGCTTTGGTATCAGGGTGGTGGTGGCCTGCTAGAATGAACCTGGGTGTGTTTCTCCCTCTGCAATTTTTTGGAAGAGTTTCATAAGGATGGATGTTAACTTTTCTCCAAATATTTGATAGAATTGACCTGAGATGCCTCTGGTCCTAGACTTCTTTTTGGAAGATTTTTAATCATAATTTCAATTAATACGTTTGATCTGTTCTTATTTTCTCTTTCTTCTTGGTTCAGTGTTGGAAGGTTGTATCTTTCTAAAAATTTGTCCATTGCTTCTAGGTTGTCCATTTTATTGGTCTATTGTTGTTTGCCTTATTCTCTTATGATCCTATGTATGTCTGTGGTGTCAGTTGTAATTTCTCCTTTTTCATTTCTAATTTCATTGATTTGAATCTTCTCCCTCTTTTTCCTGATGAGTCTGAAATGTTGTGACTGTGAGCCATGTGCTATGCCGAGATTCGCGACCTCTGGAGGAGAGGATTTCGATCTGGGGCCAGAGACAAGACTTGACTGCTTGGAGCTTTTTGTGTAGCAAAGTTTTATTAAAGTATAATAGAGATAGGAAACCTGATAGACATCAGAAGGGGCAGAAATAGTGCCCTCTTGCAAGTTTTTAGCAAGGCATTTTATGTCTGTTATGAAGCTGCTAATCAGATAATAGAGACACCTCAAGACTGAGAGGAGTTTCACCAGGCCCCTCTCCCACAATATGCATTTTTGAGATAGGATGGCACAAGATCTGTCATCCCTGGCCATAAAATAATTGACATGAATACTGATTCATTGAGCCATTATCAGCCCAAGGTTTAAGAAAAGAAAAAAAAAGGTAATCTTAGGCAGAACTGATTTGAAGAAAGATAGATTCCAAAGCAAATACATAGTTTCATTAACACAATTTAAGAAAAATATTTCCATAAGAATAGCACATTGGTTAGCTCAAGGTTTGAGAAAACTTCAGTTCAGGTGGAACCAGGTGTTGTAAACAAAGAAGGGAAAAACATCTGCCACTTGCAGTTTATTTCCTCCTTCCCTTGGGTACCTCTGGCCTCCCTGCTGAGACTGTTAACAGTCTCAAGTTTGGTGAAACTTTGATCAATTGTGTATATTTTCTCATATTATTAGCTTTTATTCTCATTGATCTTTGCTATCATTTTCTTCATGTCTGTTTCATTTATTTCTGCTCTGATCTTTATGATTTCTTTCCTTCTCCTACCTTTGGGTTTTGTTTGTTTCCTTTCTCTAGTTGCTCTCAATGTAAGCTTAGTTTCTTTACTTGTGATATTTCTTATTTCCTGAAGTAAGATTTTATTGCAGCAAGTTCCCTTTTAGAGCTGATTTGCTGTATCCCACACATTTTGTTTTATTATGTTTTTGTTGTCATTTGTCTTGAAGTATGTTTTTTTCATTTTTCTTTTATTCCTTCAGTGATCCATTGGTTGTATGGTTTAGTTTTCTTAAGTTTACCAAAGCTTGATTTATGGTCCCAGAGGTGATCTATCTTGGATAATGTTCCAGTTTGCACTTGAGAAGAAAACGTATTCAGCTACGTCCATATTGAATGTTCCGTAACATCTATTAAGTCTATCTGCTCTTATGTGTCATTTAACTCCTGTGTTTCCTTATTGATTTTCTTTCTTGATGATCTGTCCCATGGTGTAAGTGGGGTATTAAAGCCCCCCACTATTACATTATTACTATTGATTTCTTCTTCTATGTCTGTTAGTATTTGCCTTATATATTGAGGTGTTCCTGTTTTGGGTGCATATATATTTACAATTCTTATATCTTCTTCCTAGATTCATCCCTGGATCATTATGAAGTATCCTTATTTTTCTCATATAACATTCTTTATCTTAAAGTCTATTTTGTCTTATATGAATATTGCTATTCCAGCTTTCTTTTGATTTATATGTTCTTGGAATACCCTTTCCATCTTCTCACTTTCAGTCTGTATGTGTCCCTAAGATCTGAGGTGTGTCTCTTTTAGATAGAATATACATGGTTCTTGTTTTTTTGACCCATTCAGCCAGTCTGTCAATTGGTTGAAACATTTGATCCATTTATATATAAGTGTCAATATGAATTTTCTTATTGCTATTTTGCCACTTATTTTGAATTGGTTTTCAAAGGCCTTTTTTCTTTTCCTTTTTTATTTTCTTGTGATTTAATGCCTAGCATTAGTGACGTGTTTGGATTGTTTTTTTTTCTTTTGTGTATGTTTGTCTATTATACATTGTTAGCCTGCAATTCCCATGAACTTTAGATACAGCAGTCTGTATATATATATATATATATATATATATATATATATATACACACACAAACCAGATTGTTTTAACTTACTAGTCTCTTAGTTTACACTGCATTTCCTGCATTTATACTCCCCTTCTCATGACTGCTATTTTTGATATTATATTTGTCTATGAATGAATTCCTACCTATACTTTATGTTTGTCTTTCCCAATAAGTTTCCCCATGCATAACTTTCTTGGTTCTATTTGTGGTTTTTTTCTTTTCTGGCTAGAGAAATTCCTTTAGGATTTGTTGCAATGCTGGTTTGGTGGTGCTGAATTCTGATAGCTTTTATCTGAAGAAGTTTTGATTTCTCCTTTGAATCTGAATGAGAGCCTTACTTGGTAGAGTATTCTTGAATATAGGTTTTCTTCTTTACAACTATATATATATATATAATATATATATATAATGTCACTCTCTTCTGGCCTGCAGAGTTTCTGCTAAAAAATTCTGATTTTTTAGGCTTCCCTTGTATGTTTTTTTTTAATTCTCTTCACTTTCATTGGGCATTTTTTATGGTGGGAAATTACACATAAAAATTACCATCTTAACAATTAAGTATACATTCCAGTGGTATTAAATACATTCAAAATGTTGGGCAACCATTACCACCATCTGTCTCCAAGACTCTTTTTGTTTTGTAAAACTGTATATCCATTAAACCAAAATGCCATTTTGCCCTCCACCTAGCCCCAGGCAACCACCATCTTTCTTTCTGTTGTTATGATTTTGATGATTATAAGTACTTTGTATAAGTGGAATTATTCAGTTTTTCTCTTTTTTGTGGCAGCCTTATTTTACTTAGCATGATGTCCTCAAGGTTTATCCATGTTGTAGCATCTTGCAGAATTTCCTTCTTTAAAGCTGAATAATAGTTCACCCCATATTTTGCTTATTCATTCACCTGTCAGTGGTATCTCTTCTAGACCCTACTTTTGATTCTTTTGGGCATATATCCAGAAGTTCAATTGATGGATCATATGGTAACTCTATTTTTAAATTTTTAGGAATCACTATACTGTCTTCCAGTGACTGTGCCACTTTAATTTCCCATCAGTAGTGCACAAGGTTTCTAATTGCTCCACATTCTCACCAACACGTGTTTTCTGTTTTATTTTTTTTAATTTATTTATTTTAATTGGAGGCTAATTACTTTACAATATTGTGGTGGCTTTTGCCATGAATCAGCCATGGGTGTACATGTGTCCCCCTCATCCCAAACCCCCCTCTCACCTCCCTCCCCATCCCATCCCCCTGGATCATCCCAGTGCAACAGCTTTGAGTGCCATGTTGCATGCATCAAACTTGGACTGGTCATCTATTTCACATATGGTAATATACACGTTTCAATGCTATTCTCTCAAATCATCCCACCCTCGCCTTCTCCCACAGAGTCCAAAAGTTTGTTCTTTATATCTGTGTCATTTTGCTGTCTAGCACATAGAGTCATCATTACCATCTTTCTAAATTCCATATGTATGTGTTAATATATTATATAGATGTTTTTCTTTCTGACTTACTTCACTCTATGTAATAGGCTCCAGTTTCATCCACCTCATTAGCACTAACTCAAATGTGTTCTTTTTAATAGCTGAGTGATATCCCATTGTGTATATGTACCACAGCTTTCTTATCCATTCATCTGCCAATAGACATCAACGTTGCTTCCATGCCCTAGCCATTGTAAACAGTGCTGCAATGAACATTGGGGTACATGTGTCTCTTTCAATTCTGGTTTCCTTGGTGTGTATGCCCAGCAGTGTGATTGCTGGGTCATATGGCAGGTCTATTTCCAGTTTTTAAAGGATTCTCCACACTGTCTCCATAGTCGCTGTACTAGTTTGCATTCCCACCAACAGTGTAAGAGTGTTCCCTTTTCTTCACACCCCCTCCAACACTTATTGTTTGTAGGCTTTTTGATGGCAGCCATTCTGACCAGTGTGAGATGGTACCTCATTGTAGTTTTGATTTGAATTTCCCTGATAATGAGTGATGTTGAGCCTCTTTTCATGTGTTTGTTAGCCATATGTATGTCTTCTTTGGAGAAATGTCTGTTTAGTTCTTTGACCCATTTTTGGATTGGGTCTCTTATTTATCCAGAATTGAGCTGCAGGAGTTGCTTATATACTTTTGAGATTAATTCTTTGTCAGTTGCTTCATTTGCTATTATTTTATCCCATTCTGAAGGCTGTCTTTTCACCTTGGTTGTAGTTTCCTTCGTTGTGCAAAAGCTTTTAAGTTTAATTAGGTCCCATTTGTTTATTTTTGCTTTTATTTCCAATATTCTGGGAGGTGGGTCATAGAGGATCCTGCTATGATTTACATCAAGAGTGTTTTGCCTATGTTCTCCTCGAGAAGTTTTATAGTTTCCGGTCTTACATTTATATATTTAATCCATTTTAAGTTTATTTTTGTGTATGGTGTTAGAAAGTGTTCTAGTTTCATTCTTTTACAAGTGGTTGACCAGTTTTCCCAGCACCACTTGTTAAAGAGATTGTCTTTTCTCCATTGTATATTCTCGCCTCCTTTGTCAAAGACAAGGTGTCCATAGGAGCGTGGGTTTATCTCTGGGCTTTCTATTCTGTTCCATTGATCCATGCTTCTGTCTTTATGCCAGTACCATACTGTCTTGATGACTGTAGCTTTGTAGTATAACCCAAAGTCAGGCAGGTTGATTCCTCCAGTTCCATTCTTCTTTCTCAAGATTGCTTTGGCTATTCAGGGGTTCTTGTGTTTCCATACAAATTGTTAAATTATTTGTTCTAGTTCTGTGAAAAATACCGTTGGTAGCTTGATAGGGATTACATTGAATCTATAGATTCCTTTAGGTAGTATACTCATTTTCACTATATTGATTCTTCCAATCCATAAACATGGTATATTTCTCCATCTATTCATGTCATCTTTGATTTCTTTCATCAGTGTTTTATAGCTTTCTATATATAGGTCTTTTGTTTCTTTAGGTAAATTTATTTCTAAGTATTTTGTTATTTTCACTGCAATGGTGAATTGGATTGTTTCCTTAATTTCTCTCTGTTTTCTCATCATTAGTATATTAGAATGCAATGGATTTCTGTGTATTAATTTTGTCTTGAAATATTCATTGATTAGCTCTAATAATTTTCTGGTGGTGTCTTTAGGGTTTTCTGTATAGAGGATCATGTCTTCTGCAAACAGTAAGGGTTTTACTTCTTCTTTTCCAATCTGAATTCCTTTTATTTATTTTTCTTCTCTGATTATTGTGACTAAAACTTCCAAAACTATGTTGATTAGTAGTGGTGAGATTGGCCATCCTTGTCTTGTTCCTGACTTTAGAGGAAATGCTTTCAATTTTTCACCACTGAAGATAATACTTGCTGTGGGTTTATCATATATGGCTTTTATTATGTTGAGGTATGTTCCTTTTGTGCCTACTTTCTCAAGGGCTTTTATCATAAGTGGGTGTTTAATTTTGTCAAAGGCTTTCTCTGCATCTATTGAGATAATCATATGGTTTTTATCTTTCAATTTGTTAATCTGGTGTATCACATTGATTGACTTGTGAATATTGAAGAATCCTTGCATCCCTGGGATAAAGCCCACTTGGTCATGATGTATGATCTTTTTAATATGTTGCTGGATTCTGTTTGCTAGAATTTTGTTGAGGATTTTTGCATCTATGTTCATCAGTGTTATTGGCCTATAGTTTTCCTTTTTTGTGGCATCTTTGTCTGGTTTTGGTATTAAGGTGATGGTGGCCTCATAGAATGAGTTTGGCAATTTACCTTCCTCTGCAATTTTCTGGAAGAGTTTTAGTAGGATAGGCATTAGCTCTTCTCCAAATTTTTGGTAGAATTCACCTGTGAAGCTATCTGGTCCTGGGGTTTATTTTGTTGGAAGATTTTTGACTACTGTTTCGATTTCCGTGCTTGTGATGGGTCTGTTAAGATTTTCTATTTCTTCCTGGTTCAATTTTGGAAGGTTATAATTTTTTAAGAATTTATCCATTCTTTTCAAGTTATCCATTTTATTGGCATATAGTTCTGGGTTTGTTTGATAGTAGCCATCCTAATGTGTGTGGAATGTTATCTCATAGTTTTATTTTGCACTTCTCTCATGATTATTGATGTTGAGCACCTTTTTATGTGCTTGTTGGCAATTTGTCTGTCTTCTTTGGAGAAATGTCTATTCACGTTCTTTGCACATTTTTGAAGTGTTTTTTGTTGTTTTACTTTGTTATCAACTTATCAGTGTTCTCTCTATTATCTGGATATTAATCCTTTATCAGATACATGGTTCGCAAATATTTTATCCCATTCTGTGGGTTGCCCTTTTATTTTGTTGATAGTGTCCTTTGATAGAAAAATTTTGAAAATTTTCATAAAGTTCACTGTGTATATATGTACACATATATATATTCAGATTATTTTCCATTAGGTTATTACAAGATATTGAATATAGTTCCCTATGCTGTATAGTATGTCCTTGTTTATCTATTTTATGTATAGTAGTTTGTATCTGCTAATCCCACACTCCTAATTTAGTCCTTCCTACCCTTTCTCCTTTGATAGCCATAAGTTTTTTTGCTATGTCTGTGATTTTATTTGTTTTGTATATAGATACATTTGTGTTATTTTTAGAATTCCACATATAAGTGATATATAATATTTGTCTTTCTTTGCATGACTTACTTCACCAAATATAATATTCTCTAGGCCCATCCATGTTGCTACAAATGGCAATATTTCATTCTTTTTCTGACTGAGTTCTCTTCCATCATATATATATTCCACAAAATCTTAAGCCATTTATCTTTCAATGGATACAACTTAGGTTGTATCCATGTCTTCACTATTGTAAACAGTGCTGCTTGCTGAAATATTTTTGACTACTGATTTAGTGTCCTTACTTGTTACAGGTCTATTCAAATTTTCTATTAGCTTGAGATTTAGTCTTACCAGGTTTGGTGTTTCTAAGAATTTATTCACTGCATCTAGATTATCCAGTTTTTTTGGTGTACAGTTTTTTACAGTACTGTCTTATCTGCTTTTCATTTCTGTGGAATATGCAGTAGTTCTTATTTTATTTCATTTTATTATTTTTTGCCACCCCCATAGTCTATAGGATCCTAGTTCCCCATCCAGGGATCAAACCTGTGCCCCCTGCAGTGAAAGCACAAAGTCCTAACCATTGGACTGGAGGGAACTCCCTCATTTCTGATTTTAGTAATTTGAGTCCTCTCTTTTTCTCTTAGTTCACCTAATTAAAGTTTTGTCAATATTCTTGGTCTTTTTTAAGAACCAACTTTTGGTTTCAATGATTTTCTCTATCATTTTCCTGTTATCTGTTTTGTTTATCTTTGCCATAATCTGTATTATTTACTTCCTTCTGCTAGCTTTGGGTTTAGTTTGTTCTTTTTCTAGTTCCTGAAGTTGTAAAGGTAAGTTGTTGATTTGAAATTTTTTTAATGTATTAATAATCTGCTGTAACATTTTCTCTTAGTACTGCATTCACTGCATCCATAACATTTTGGTATGTTGTGTTTTCATTTGCACTTGTCTCTAGGTATTCTATAATCTCCCTTGTGGTTTCTTCTCTAATCTATTAGTTGTTTAAAAATGTGTTGTTCAATTTCTATAATATTGTGAATTTTATAATTTTCCTTTTGTTATTACTTTCTGACTTTATTCCATGGATCAGGAAAGATACTTCATATGATATCTATAGTTTTAAATCTATTTAGGGACTTATCTTGCAGTCCTGTGGTCAAGATGCCATGTTTCCACTGCAGTGGGAAAGGACCCAACTTCTGATCAGGGGACCAAGATCCCACATGGACAGCTGTAAAGTAAAAAAAAAATTATTGAGATTTAATGTTATGCCTAACATATAGTCCATCCTGGAAAACGATACATATATAGTTGAGAAGAATGTATATGCTGTTGTTGTAGGGTGGTGTTCCATATATGTCTGTTAACTCTAGCTGGTTTATTGTGTTGTTTCCTTACTTACCTTTTGTCTTGTTCTATCATTATTGTGAGTGGAGTATTGACATCTCCAGTTATGATTTTAGAACTGTTTATTTCTCCCTTTAATCCTGTCAGTGTTTGTTTTATACATATTAATAGTCTGTCATTAGGTACATGTATGTTATAATTATTATATCTTCTTGCTAAACCGAACCTTTTATTAATATTTAATGTTCTTTGTCTCTCGTAACCTTTTATGATTTAAAGTCTATTTTGTCTTATATTAGTGCAGTAACTCCTGATTTCTTTTGGTTACTTTCAACCTGGGAAGGGATTTCCCTGATGGCTCACAAAGTAAAGAAACTTTCTGCAATGCAGAAGACATAGTTTCAGTCTCTGGGTTGGGAAGATCCCCTGGAGAAGGGAATGGCAACCCACTCCATTGTTCTTGCCTGCAAAATTCCATGGACAGATGAGCATGGCAGGCTATAGTCCAAGGGGTCACAAAGAGTCATTATGTCTTTGGATTTCAAGTGGGTCTCTTGTAGATAGCTTAGAGTGGGGTCATGTGTTTCTTTGTTTTCTTGTGTGTTTCTTGGGAGGATGGGTGTTTGTCATGTCAGCAGGGTCCTAGCTTCCTGACCAGGGACCAAACCCACACCCTTGGCAGTGAAAGTGCAGAGTCCCAACCACTGAACTGGCAGAGAATTCTTTGTTTTTCTCCTGCTGTTTTTAAAGACTCTCCCTTTGCCTCTGCCTTTTGAAAACTTGATTATAATGTGTCTCAGTGTGGATCTCTTGGAGTTTATCCTACTTGGAATTCATTGAGATTCTTGAATGTGTATATTCGTGTCTTGACACCAAATTTGGAAAGCTTTCAGTCATTATTACTTCAGATATCCTCTCTTCCCCTTCTCCATCTCTTGGCCTTCAGGGACTCTCGTGATGTGTATATTGGTCCTCTTACTAATTTCCTACAAGTCCTTTAGGCTCTGTTTGCTTTTCTTCAATCCTTTTTTTTCTTGTTCTTCAAATTTGAAATTTTTCATTGCCCTATCTTCAAGTTCACTGACTCTCTTTGCCTGCTTAAATCTGTGCTTGAATCCCTCTAGTGAATTTTTCATTTCAGTTATTGTAATTTTCAGTTCCAGAATTTCTTTTAAGTTATCTTTAGGTTTTCTCTTTTTTCATATTTCCACTTTGTTTATACATTGTTTTCTTGACTTTCTCCACATCTTTCCTATATTTCTTTGAGTATTTTTAAGACAGTTGTTTTATAGTCTTTGTCTAGTAGAGCTGCCATTAGGTCTTTTTCAGGGACAAAGTTGATCTATTGTTGATTTATTTTTTCTTTAAATGGGCCGTACTTTTCTGTAACTTTGTGTGTGTTGTAATTTGTTGTTAATCACTAGATATTTGAGTCTCATAATACGTTAAACCTGGAAATCAGATTCTTAAACTTCCCCAAGGTTTTCTTTTTTCTCTTATTGTTTGTTGTTGTTGTTTTTTGGTTGTTGTAGAATCTCTGTGCTGAGAATCAGTTGAAGCATAAGCTTAAATCTCCTCAGGTCTTTCCTGAGCCATTCTCTGGGCATACATTGTCACTTTCTAATCTTCCCATATATGCAGCTATTTTTTAATGTCCTAGACTTTCATGTCTGGCTCTGTGATTTATGCATATGGGGGGTTTGCTTTTTCTCTCATGCACACACACACACAAAAAGCCCAGAAGTAGGTGCTCACTGTTCAATGTGCACTGTTTAAGGTGCTCAGCTATTCAATGACACTTCACAAACCAGGTTTTTTTCTTCCAAAACTTCCATCCTCAGAGAATTGGCTTTTTATTTCTGTGGGCTTTCATCATGATAGAAAGATGACTGATAGAGCTCAGGCATCATGTCTTCACACAAACATCCCCCAAACAAGAAAGGACAAGGAAAGCCAAAAGCTCTCCTAATGATGCTTTTTATCCTGAGACACAAAACATCCCTGTACCTGTCATTGGCCAGAAGGGATTCCATGCTTATCCCAAACTAATTCCCAGTTCCTAGAAAAAGGAAATAGGTTTGCTGGTCCTTGAAATTGGGGGAAGGGCTTCCCTTCCTGATATCAAGGAATTCCTGCCCTAGTACAGAAGTAGGGTTCTGTTCCTAGGAAAGGTGGAGTATTCTGTTGGGTGGGTAGCAGGAAAGGTCCACTCAGCTATCACTGTGAACCACTCCATCTTTTGAAAAGAGAAATTGTTACTTACCCGAGTATCAAAAAGCTCCACCTCTCCCTCTGCAGTGCCCTACGCTTATTCCACATACCTCCCAAAGAACTGCAGCCATGGCCTTGCACTAGCATCCTATACCCACAGTGACATTGACAGGACTCAGTTTTGGCTTTCTCCTCCATGTGGTATAGGAGTGCAGGCCTCTTAAATCATGCAAAGTGGCTGTGGCTGTTACTGTGGAGGTTGTGGAAGGCCTGGAGTGGGGGTGGGGGGTTCCACAAAATCCTGGTTGGGATCTGGGCCTAGAAGCAATGGCACTCTGGGTGCTTCTTGGTCCCCTCCATGGCCATGCAGGTGTAGATCAGGGCAGTTCATACTCACAGAACCTGCTCTACCACCCAGACAATGACTCAGGGAGTACTGAGGCTCCTGGAGCACTTCATGCCTTCTCTCTGTGTTATCTGTCACTCGGGTTGTTTTTATTCATTATTTTATATATATATATATATACATATATATATATATATATATTTTTTTTTTTTTGGTCTACAATTTTTACCAGTTTGATTAGCATGTGTCTTGGCATGTTCCTCCTTGAATTTTCCTTGTATGGGATTCTCTGTACTTCTTGGACTTGAGTGATTTTTTTTCCGTTTCCATATTAGGGAGGTTTTCAACTATAATCTCTTCAAATATTTTCTCTGACCCTTTCTCTCTTCTCCTTCTGAGAGCCTTATAATGTGAATATTGGTGTGTTTAATGTTGTCCCAGAGATCTCTGACACTGTCCTCATTTCTTTTCATTCTGTTTTCTTGACTCTGCTCCATGGCAGTGATTTCAACCATTCTGTCTTCCAGCTCACTGATTCATTTTTCTGGCTCAGTTATTCTGCTATTGATTTCTTCTAGTGTATTTTTCATTTCAGTATTATATTGTTCATCTGTTTGTTTGTCCTTTAATCTTCTATCCTTTGTTAATTATCCCTTGTAATTTTTCAGTCTGTGCCTCAATTCATTTTCTAAGATCTTAGACCATTTTTGCTATCATTAGCCAAAATTCTTTCCCAGTAGATTTCCTATTTCCTCTTCATCTAGTTCTTAATGGGTTTTCATCTTGTCCCTTTGTCTGCAAATTATTTCTTTTCTATCTCATTTTCTCTAACCTTGTTTGTATTCTCCTTTTTTCTGGCTGGAGGGTCATAGTTCCTCTTGCTTCTGGTATCTGCCCTCTGGTGGGTGAGTTTGGTTCTGAGACTTGTTTTGACTTCATGTTGGTAGGGACTGGTGCCTGTTCACTCACTGGTTGATCTAGTGGGCAGGGTCACGTTAATGGACATGTTTAAAGGCTGCTGTGAACTCTATATGGCTTCAGGCACCCTGTCTGCTGATTAGGTCTATGTTCCTATCCTTCTGGTTGTTTTCCCTGAGGTGTTCTAGTACTGGAGCCTGCAGGTTGTGGCTAGAGCTGGGTCTTGGTGCTAGCACAGTGATCACTATTCTCTGAGACTTCCTTCACTAGTGTCTTTGTCCCCTCACGCCCCCCACCCCCATTTAGCCACAGCCAACCCCCACCTCTCCAGGATACCCTCCAATTTTCATATGAAGATACAGCCCTGGCCCCTATGGAGTTACTATTTTTTTTTGCCGGATTCCAGTGTATGTGAAACCTTGTTTTTGCCCTCCAAGTGTTTCTCCAAGTCCTGTGGAGCTCCTGTCCTCTACTTCTACTGGCCTTCAAAGCCAAATGCTTTGGAGATTATTCCTCCTGCTGCCACACTCTGGGGAGCCTGATGTGGGGCTCAGAACTCTCATTTTTGTGGGAGAACCTCTGTGATATTTTTTTCCAGTTCATGGGTCACTCACCCAGTGCATATGAGATTTGATCATGTCATGAAAGTGTCCCTTTCATCTCATTGTGGCCTCTTAGTTTTTTAATGTAAAATATCTTTTTTGTTAGTTCCAGTTATTTTTATTGATGGCTATTCAGAAGTTTTGATCTTGGCATTTTTCTGAGAGGAGATGAGCTCAGATCCTTCTACTCTGTCCTCTTTTCCAGAGTCAAGGGGCTGCTGTTAGTTTGGATGCTTGCCGCCTCTTTCCTCAGTGTGTGCTGGCCACTATCCCCTTGATATTCAGTGTGAAGGTACAGCAGCCCTTCCCTAGACAGTGGGGGCAAGTCCTGGCTCCTGCCCATGGATTTCCTAGTGGCAAGCACTTCTACATAATCCTGGGACTATGGGAGGAAGCTCTGATGCCTGTTTACAGATTTTTTTAGTTGCGGAAACTATCCATACCATGGACGGACAGCTGAGACAGGTCCTGACACCTGCACATGGATTTTCTAGTGGCAGAAGCTATGGACTGTCCTGGGACAATGAGGGCAGGACATGGCATCTACTCACAAGTCTGATAGAGGCAGCCAGTGCCTGTCTCTGGAGCCTAAGATGGCAGCAGTGACTTACACCTGCCCCTAGAGCTCCTAGAGGTGGTGCTTTGTTGCCTGGGAGTGCTCACAGGGAAAAAAGCACTTATGGTGGCCCTACCAGTCTCTTGGTGAGCCTTTTTTTAAATAATGGTGGCTTGCCCCTCTGGCAGGCCCAGGCTCCTTCAGACCATACCCTCAGTTTCTACAACCTGACTTCTTCAGACTGTTTCTGCACATCTAACCCTAGTCCTTCCCCTGGATCTGACCTCCAGATCCTGAGCTTCAGCATTTGGTACCCACCTGTACTGACAGAGGCATGTCTCAGGTTGGGAACTGAAGGGCAGAAGTGCTGAATCTCTGTGCAGGGTACTCTCCATTTTACCTTCCATAAACCTGTTGCTGCTCTCTCCTGTTAGGCTGTGGAGCTCCCCCTCCATTTAGGCTGATATCCCCATCAGTGGGAAGACTTCCCAGGGTGCAGGGATCTTTCCTCCTTCACAGCCCCATCCTTGGGGTGCAGGCTCTGTTCTGATTCCTTTTGTCCTACCCAGTTATGTGGAGGTATTCTTGTTTTCCTGGATGTGTGAAGTCTTCTGCTGACTATCAGTAGCTGTTCTGTCTGAATTATTCCACTATGGATGTATTTTCAATGTTTCTGAGAGAGAAGGTGAACTCTATGTCTTACTCTTGAGTAAGACAAGATCAAGACTATCATCTTGATCCCCCTTCCTCATTTAGAGAAGTTTATATTCATTTATTTTTAGAAAGATTACATAATCATCATAGACTTTGAAAGGGTGTATAGTTTGCATATTATGATAAATTGAAATAATTTTCTGAGTAATTCACTCCAAATACATTTTGCCTGAAATGTCTAAATACTTGATGAAAATAACCCTTTTATAAATATTTTTAAAGTGTTAAGTTTAAAATAAATAACATAATGCCATGATTTCACCACTGGTTTGAGACTTTATATTTGCTTCAAATCTTGTTTAATAAAAATAAAGACGTTTCCTTTGAAATTTTTCCTTCCTTTCTTTGTGACAAATACCCTAATGAATTTGGTGTCTTTCAAAGTCTAGTGTTTTATACATTGACTTTCTCATGTATATCCATAAACAACAGAATTTTATTTATTTTAATTTGCATAAATGCTATGTCTGTATAAACCTTTATTTGACCTTTAAAAAATGTCATGTTTTAGCATCCATACTTGCTGAGACATGCCTAGCTCTAGTTCATCATTTTAATCATGCTTCAACTTTCCAGGGTCTGACTGTGCTGTTTCAATTTTCAGTCATCTAACTGATGAACACTTAGGTTCTTTTTAATTATTGCAAAGTATGTTCCTATGAACATGACATGATCACTATGATCATTACATAAGTTTAAGCTATTTACATTTCGTGATATAAGTAATTGACTTTCCTCTAGGTTACTAGAATTGGAATGATTAGATGTTGTTTACTTCAATATTCATTTCGACGTAGGAATAAAGATTTTGAAATCAAGACTGTAACTTTTATATCATAGTATTTATTTTTTTAGATTTAGTGTGAGTCATCTTGTTGCCTGCATAATGCTCAAGGATAATTTCTTTTTCATCTAGAGCACTTTATTGCTAGTTTCATTTTTAGACAGAAAGAAATTTTTATTGAATTTTTCATGCTTGATGTTTTCATTTCCCTCTGAATGATGCTATGTTTGCCCTCATCTTTGTTCCCATTGATTCAAATTTTTAAATAATCCACATTTTGCAAGCAATTGCTCTAACATCATGTTGCTGATCTGTGAATCTGAAATAATTGCTTATATTAACGACATTTTCAGCAAATTTTTAAATGGCATGCATAATCAAACTATTTGCCTGAGCAGAATCAATTGTATTTCCTTGCTAAGTGCAAACTAACAATGTAGAAAGACTGTTTAATTACTTATGTAAAATTTCCTTAACTTTTAAACATTTTTCTTTTCTCATATTTTGCAATTGATCTACTTATAGACTTTTCAAAATGCCTATTTTCAGCGACTGTAAGAGACCCCTTCTTCAGGTCAAACCAAGTTACCTTCTAACCAGTGATGTATAAACAGCTCATCATATCAGGAGATGTACAATGGAGCAGAATACAGTAGTGGTATTATACAGAGTGAAGTAAGCCAGAAAGATAAACACCAATACAGTATACTAACGCATATATATGGAATTTAGAAAGATGGTAGCGATAACCCTATATGCAAGACAGAAAAAGAGACACAGATGTACAGAACAGACTTTTGGACTCTGTGGGAGAAGGCGAGGGTGGGATGACCTGAGAGAATAGCATTGAAACATGTATACTATCAAGTGTGAAACAGATCACCAGTCCAGATTGGATGCATGAGACAAGTGCTCGGGGCTGGTGCACTGGGATGACCCAGAGGGATGGGATGGGGAGGGAGGTGGGAGGGGGGTTCAGGATGGGGAACACATGTAAATCCATGGCTGATTCATGTCAATGTATGGCAAAAACCACTACAATATTGCAAAGTAATTAGCCTCCAACTAATAAAAAAAAAAAAAAACAGGATACAGTAGTGGCTAAGTGAACCAGAATTAGAATGCCTTGGCCTTCATGTTAAACAGAAAACTATCTTTTGTGTTTGTAATGCTAAAACACTGTGTATTTAATGCATATAACAAAAATCACAGTGAATATAGGCATATATTCAGAATTTTACTTTACAATTTAGAGGAATGCATGTTTCTAGTATATTGAAATATGCATGGAAAACCTGAAGAAAGATTAACCTACTTGGTATATTTTTCTTTGCATGTGAAAGTTAATAGTTACTCTGTGTGTGTGTGTGTGTGTGTGTGTGTGTGTGTGTGTGTGTACACTCAGTCTTGTCTGACTCTTTGGGACCTCATGGGCTGTAACCCTCCAGGCTACTCTGTCCATGGAATTTTCCAGGCAAGAATACTGGAATAGTTTGCACCACTACATAGAAAATCTGCTTCTATTCCTTGTCAATATTATTATTACATAAGCATGAGATATTACATTGTAAATATTTATGTTTCTTAGTATAGATACTTAATAAGGGGAAATACATTCAAAGAGCTTCAGAAAATTCTGTCTAGTATATATAGATTCTGTTTTTTAAAAAATCAAAATGCTCATCTACACTAGTGACTATTTTTGTGTGTGTGTGACTATTTTTTTTTAATATTTAGGCTGGTATTTTCTTGTCCTGTAAATCTTGTAAGTGACTTTACTGATCATCTTATTCTTCAAAGAAGCACCAAAGATAGTAAACACTGTATTTTACAAAATAAAAAATAATTAGTAAATACAAATGGCAATACTGTTTCCAAAATGACAAATTAAGCTGTGACTCAAGAATTATATTTCTGGATGGGTTTGGGGGGGAGGTGGGGGGGGTTCAGGATGGGGTGACACATATGCACCCGTGGCTGATTCATGTTGGTGTATGCAAAAACTACCACAGTATTGTAATTAGCCTCCAATTATAATTAATTAATTTATTTATAAAGAAATAATTATATTTCTGGCTTACTTCACTCTGTATAATGGGCTCCAGTTTTATCCATCTCATTAGAACTGATTCAAATGTATTCTTTTTAATGGCTGAATAATTTTCCATTGTGTATATGTATCACAGCTTTCTTATCCATTCGTCTGCTGATGCTTGAGGCTGGTACACTGGGATGACCCAGAGGGATGGGATGGGGAGGAAGGTGGGAGGGGGGTTCTGGATGGGGAACACATGTAAATCCATGTCTGATTCATGTTAATATATGGCAAAAACCATACAATAGTGTAAAGTAATTAGCCTCCAACTAATAAAAATAAATGGAAAAAAAAAGAAAGAATTATATTTCTATTTTTTCAATTACAAAGACTAATATTCACATTATCTTTTAAAAAGTGTCAATAAAATCACATAGAGCAAAATTGATTGGGATATTCTACTTAAAGACATTTTTATTTTGCTTTGAGGATAAGAATATAATGTTATAATTATTTTTATAGTAACAGTTGTATATATTTACCTATTCACTTCTGTAAGTCTAATTGCTTATGGTTGTCAGAATCAATACAAAAATATATAAGTAAGTATTATGTAATAATGGCTAACTAGTGCTTCCCTGGTGACTCAGTGGTAAAAAATCTGCCTGCAGTGCAGGATGCATGAGTTCAATTCCTGGATATGGAACATCTCCTGGAGAAGGAAGTGGCAATCCACTCCAGTATTCTTCCCTGGGAAATCCCACGGACAGAGAAGCTTGGGGAGCTATAGTCCATTGGGTCGCAAAAGAGTAGGACTCAACTTAGCAACTAAACAACAATTTTTCATAGATAGGAAATGAAAAGTGGGACTGGCAATTTTGACATTCTTATTATAGTTTGACTGACTGGCATAGGTTTGGTCTATATCATAAGGCTCTAGATTGAATGCAGAAATATTGCTATATTAGGACACATTCTTTACTCTGTATGAAGGGTGTTTCTCTTTTCCCATGACAGTAATGCTACAAAGTTAATTACCTAGTTAAGGGTGCAGAATTTAAAGACATGAGTCTGTTTTATGTCAATAGTTCTAATTTGGAGGATATCTATTAATTTCACACAAAAGAGGAATTTCAATGAAGTACAAAAAATTTTATTGGCCATAAATATCTTTACAAATAGTACCTAGATTAACTAAATTCTTCATATTATCTAGATCACTATGCAGTGAAAATTAGTTACTAAAATAATTGAGCATAATTCCCTCTAAAGCAAGAGGGAAATCAAATACACATCTTTCTCTTCTTCACTAAAAATGGCACCATTATAGGTGACTGGGTGGCAAATGTTTATTTTCAAATTAATAATGAATAAAGAACACTTTCTTTATTTAGAATTTTTTAGAAGTTCACATTTAAGCTAAAAAGTCTAAGCTAATTTTTTTTTCCATTTATTTTTATTAGTTGGAGGCTAATTACTTTACAATATTGTAGTGGTTTTTGTCATACATTGACATGAATCAGCCATGGAGTTACATGTATTCCCCATCCCGATCCCCCCACCCACCTCCCTCTCCACCCGATTCCTCTGGGTCTTCCCAGTGCACCAGGCCCGAGCACTTGTCTCATGTATCCAGCCTGGGCTGGTGATTAAACATTTGTTGACTATGAAGCCAATTAAGTGAAATTTGATTTAAATATCTAAAAGTAGAACATAGATAAATACAGTATTGTTAAGGTATTGAATGATGGTATATACTATTTAGGTAAATATTAAAGTTGGCATGTTTATGAGTTCCCTGACATATTTTCTAAGCATACTTGTGGGGAAATTATCAGGATGGTGCCAGTCAGGCTCTCGCCCCATGCTCTCATGCCCTCTTGCCCCATGTTCTGTGACAATGACTTTGCATGGTTGTGTAATAGCTGAGATCCCTTATAACACTGCCCATGCATGTCATGTACTCACTTGGTCATGGGCTACTTTCTGTGGCATGCTTGTATGAGCTTCACCATGAAAGCCCTGGCTGTTGCTGCATTGGGACTACATTGCAGCGGCATTATGTGTATGGTTACATGAGGTTATGTTGCGGCTGCTGCTCCGGCTGCTGGGTCAGCCAGGAGAGAGGCCGTGTTATGGCTGCCAAGCCAGCCCTGAGAGAATAAAATGTCTGCAGTTTCTATAGCTCCTCAAGTCTTCTTCCAGCCTCTTAGCTCACACCTTGCCAACCCTGCATTCGGTGAACAGTACACACAGTGAGATGCAAAAAGACAATCAGCGTCCCGAGCACAATCAGTGATACAACGCTATCGTGTGTACTTTTCTGGGAAAATGTTTTTTTCTTATACATTAGATTTCCAAAGTGACCCATAGTTTGGAAGACTCCTTAATGGTTTCTGACTGATTAAATAAATGAATGGGTAAATTTAAAAATATCAATATCAGGAAATTCAAATTCACCTTAGTTTTCTGCCTCTAATTAGTTTATGACCCTAGGTAAGACATGTGAATAATCTTATCTTCTGTTTCCTCATGAGTTAGAAAAAAATCAGTAGGTCTATATTATTTCCAAAAATTGTGCACTAAATCATGGAAAAGAAAAAGAATATTAGTGGAAGACCAGTGAAATCTAAATAAAGCCTTCAGTTTAGTTAATATTAACAGCCTACTATAATTGATTTCTTAGTTATGACAAATAAATACCAGAGTTATGTAGAATGTTAACACTAGGAAAACAGAGTAAATAGTATAGGGGAACTCATTATACTATCCTTTCAATATTTCTCTAAATCTAAAATTATTCCAATATAAAGTATATCTAGTGAGGCTGAGAATTTATTTTATTTTCAACTTATATATATGCTATTAGAGACCCATTGCATACTTTTGAGTCTGCAAGCAACATGATGAAAGAAAAACTTATTTAGAGGTAATGTTTCACATGGAGGGAATAGGGAAAACTAGAGGAAATATAACTATTAGAAGACAATATTACGGTTCCAGGCTTGAGCTAAGACTGAGGTTGTGGGAACAGAAGGAAATTTTCTAACATATGAATATCTTTAAAGAAATAACGAACAGAGCTAACCAGGCAAAATCACATAGCCATTCTATGTATTGTAATGTCATTTTTACTAAATTTTAAAAATAATAATGCCGTGTGAACTTATTTTTTTCTTTCAAAATTCAAGATTTGGCAGGTAATGAAACTTTTCTAAGTCAATTTCTGTTTATCACTTTTTCTCGTTTATCACATTGCTCTTTAAAGGAATTAGGAAAATTTTATATTGCAATATTAATATATTGGATTGCTATATTAAGTAAATAAGTATGTTTCAATTCCTCACAAAACAAAGAAGTTTAATTTCAAAAAAAGACCATAATTTTTATTATGAGAATACATTTTAAAAGGTAAGAAAATAGAATATATTGGCAGAAGTCATCTTTAAACTTTGTTTTTGTTCAGTCACTAAGTCATATCTGACACTTTTTGACTCCGTGGACTCCAGCATGCAAGGGTTCCCTGTCCTTCTTTATATCTTGGACTTGGCTCAAATGCATTTCCATTGTTAGTGCTATCTAACCATCTCTTTCTCCATTGTCTCTTTTTTCCTTTTGCCTTCAATCTTTCCCAGCATCATGATCTTTTCCAATGAGTCAGCTGTTCACATCAGGTGGCCAAAGTATTGGAGCTTCAGTTTCAGCATCAGCCCTTCCAATGAATATTCAGGGTTGATTTCATTTAGGGTTGACTGCTTTGAGCTCCTTGCTGTTCAAGAAAATCTCAAGAGTCTTCTCCAGCACTACAATTCAAAAGCATCAGTTCTTTGGCACTCAGTCTTCTTTATGTGCCAACTCTCAAATCTGTACATAATTACTGGAGAGACTATAGCTTCAACTATAGAAGCCTTTGTCAGGAAAAGGATGTCTTCTCCTTTAAACATGATTTCTATGTTTGTCATAGCTTTCTTTCCAAAGAACAAATATCTTTTAATGTCTTGGCTGCAGTCACCATCTACAGTGATTCTGGAGCGCCCCCAAAATAAAATCTGTAACTCCTTACACTTTTCCCCATTCTATTTGTTATGAAGTGACGGAACCAAATGCCATGATCTTAGTTTTTTTAATGTTGAGTTTCAAGCCAGCTTTTTCACTTTCCTCTTTCACCCTCAGCAAGAATCTCTTTAGCCTCCTTCACTTTCTGCCATTAGAGTGGTATCATCTGCATATCTGAGATTGTTGATATTTCTCCTGGCAATCTTGATTCAGCTTGTGATTCATCCAGCCTAGCACTTCACATGATGTATACTGCATATAAGTTAGATAAGCAGAGTGACAGTGTACAACTCAGTCATACTCTTTTCCCAATTTTGAAACAGTCCATTGTTCCATGTCTGGTTCCAACTATTGCTTCTTGACCTGCACACATGTTTCTCTGGAGACAGGTAAGATGGTTTGGTATTCCCATCTTTTAAGAATTTTCCACAATTTGTTGTGATCCACATAGTCAAAGACTTTAAATTAGTCAATGAAGCAGAAGTAGATGTTTTTCTGTTACTTCCTTGCTTTTTCTATGATCCAATGAATGTTGGCAATTTGATCTCTGGCTCTTCTGCTTTTTCTAAATCCAGATTGTACATTCTTGGTTCACATATGTTGAAATCTAGCTTAAAAGATTTTGAGCATGAGCTTATAAGCATGTGAAGTGAGTGCAATTATATGATAGTTGGAATATTCTTTGGCATTGCCCTTCTTTGGGACTGGAATGGAAACTGACTTTTTCCAATCAACCTTCCTGACTTCAGACTATACTACAAAGCTACAGTTATCAAGACAGTATGATACTGGCACAAAAACATAAATATAGACCAATGGAACAAGATAAAAAATCCAGAGATAAATCCATGCAGCTATGGACACCTTATCTTTTACAAAGGAGGCAAAAATATACAAAAGAGAAAAGACAGTCTCTTAAACAATTTATGCTGGGAAAACTGGTGAGCTAAGTGTAAAAGAATGAAATTAGAACATGTCCTAATGCCATACACAAAAATAAATGCAAAATGGATTAAAGACCTAAATGTAAGACCAGAAACTATAAAACCTAGGCAGAATACACTCTGACATAAATCACAGCAAGAGTCTCTATGACCCAACTCCTAGAGTAATGGAAATAAAAACAAAAGGACATACTAAATAGGTTTTTCACACAAAGGTAACTGTGGGAAAGGTGAAATCAATCCTCAGAATGGGAGAAAATAATAGCAAATGAAACAACAAACATAGAATTAACTCCAAAGTATACAAGTAGCTCATCCGTCTCAATACAAGAAAAATAAACAACACAATCAGAAAGTGTGCAGAAGACCTAAACAGATATTTCTCCAAAGACATGAAGATGGTTGGTAAACAAGTGAAAAGATTCTCAACATCACTCTCTATTAGAGAAATTCAAATCAAAACTACAATAAGGTATCACTTCACACCAATCAGAATGACCATCATTTAAAAATATACAGACAATAAATGCTGGAGAGAGTGTGGTGAAAAAGGGAACCCTCTTACACTGTTGGTGGAATGCAAATTGATGCAGCCACTATGAAGAACAGTATGGATATTCCTTTAAAAACTAGGCATAAAACTCCATATGACCCAGCAATCCCACTACTGGGCATAGAGCCTGAGGAAACCATAGTTGAAAAAGACACATGTACCCCAATGTTCATTGGAACACTATTAATAGCTGGGACATGAAAGCAACCTAGATGTCCATCAACAGATGAATGCATGAGGCAATTTTGATACACAGACACAATGGACTATTCAGTTCAGGTCAGTTCAGTCGCTCAGTCATGTCCGACTCTTTGCGACCCCATGAATCGCAGCACACCAGGCCTCCCTGTCCATCACAAACTCCCAGAGTTTACTCAAACTCATGTGCATCGAGTCAGTGATGCCATCCAGCCATCTCATCCTCTGTCGTCCCCTTCTCCTCCTGCCCCCAATCCCTCACAGCATCAGGGTCTTTTCCAATGAGTCAACTCTTACTATTACTCAACTGTAAAGAGGAATGCATTTGAGTCGGTTCTAATGAGGTGAATGAATCTAGCGCCTATAATACAGAGCAAAGTAAGAAAGAGAAAGACAAATATCATGTATTAAGGCATACACATGGAATCTAGAATGATAGTACTGATCCCACGTGCAGAGCAGCAAAGGTGACACAGAAATAAAGGACAGACTTTTGGACACAATGGAGGAAGGAGGGGGTGGGATGATATGAGAGAATAACATTGAAACATACAAATTACCATACGTAAAACAGATGGCCAGTGGGGGTTTGCTGCATGACACAGGGAGCCCAAAGCTGGTGCTCTGTGACAACCTATAAAGATGGGCGGGAGAGGGAGGTAGGAGGGGGATACAAGAGGGAGGGAACATGTGTGCACCTGTGGCTGATTCATGATGATGTATGGCAAAAACCATCACAGTATTGTAAAGCAAGTATCCCACTTTACAATTAAAAATGAAAAAGAAATTAAAAGCAGAACTGTCATATGACCCACAAATTCCACTCCTGGATGTTCATACAAAGAAAACAAAAACACTAGGAAGAAAAGATATATGCACCTCTATGTTCTTCGCAGCTTTATAAAAATGACAAAAATATGAATGCAAACTAAGTGTCAATCGATAGATGAATGGATAAAGAAGATATGATATATGCATACAATGGAATACTACTCAGCTATAAAAAATAATGAAATTCTGTCCTTTGGGACAACATGGGTGGCTCTAGAAGGTATCATGCTATGTGAAATAAGTCAGACAGGAAAAGGAAAATACTGCATGATTTCACTTTTATGTGGAATCTAAAAAACAAAACAAGTGGCCAAACATAACAAACAAAAACATCATTATGGATACCGTGAATAAACAGATAGCTACCAGAGAGGAAGATAGGGCAGGAGAAATAGTTAAAGAAGATTAAGAGACCCAAAGTTCTCATTGCACAATAAATGAGTTATGATTATCAAATGTACAGTGTGGGCAATATTTCAGTAATTATGTAATATATTTATATGATGACATATGGTAACTAGGCTTATCATGGTGATTATTTTGAAATGTATATAGAATATCAAATCACTACTGTGTATAGCAGAAGCCAAAATAGTATATTGTAGGTCTACTATACTTCAAAACTAGACAAACATAGAAAAAGAGATCAGATTTGTGGTTACCAGAAGGGGTTGGAGGGAGCAGGAATGGGATGAATGTAGTCAAAATGTATAAACAAAGAGTTATAAGAAAAATAAGTACTGAGGATGTAAGATGCAATACAAAAAAAATGTAATTAACAGGCCAGTATGTTATATTTGAAAGTTGTTAAGAGTAAACCCTCAGTTCTCATCAAAGGGATTTCTTTTTTCTCTAATTTTGTATGTTTATGATATGTTCACTGGGCTTCCCCGGTGGCTCATGATAAAGAATCTTCCTGCAATGCAGGAGCTGCAGGTTTGATCCCTGGGTCCAGAAGATCCCTTGGAGGAGGGCAGGGGATTACTGTAATATTCTTGCCTGGAGAATCCCATGGACAGAGAAGCCTTGTGGGCTACAATCCATAGGGCTACAAACAGTCAGACACAACTGAAGCAACTGAGCATGTGTGCATAAGATGTTCACTAAACTTAGATGGTCACTAAACTGTGGTAGCTATTTTATGGTGTAAGTAAGTTCAGCTGTTCACTTAAAATTATACAGTGCTGTATGTCAATTATACCTCAATAAGAAATCTAGGAAAACAATAAAATGGGAAAGACTAGAGATCTCGTCAAGAAAATTAGAGATACTAAGGGAACATTTCATGCAAAGATGGGCTCAATAAAGGACAGCAATGGTAGGGACCTAACAGAAGCAGAAGATATTAAGAAAAGGTGGCAAGAATACACAAAAGAACTGTACAAAAAAGATCTTCACAACCCAGATAATCACGATGGTGTGATCACTCACCTAGAGCCAGACATCCTGGAATGTGAAGTCAAGTGGGCCTTAGGAAGCATCACTACAAACAAAGCTAGTGGGGGTGATGGAATTCCAGCTGAGCTATTTCAAATCCTGGAAGACGATGCTGTGAAAGTGCTGCACTCAATATACCAGCAAATTTGGAAAACTCAGCAGTGGCCACAGGACTGGAAAAGGTCAGCTTTCATTCCACTCCCAAAGAAAGGCAATCCCAAAGAATGCTCAAACTACCACACAATTGCACTCATCTCACACGCTAGTAAAGTAATGCTTAAAATTCTCCAAGCCAGGATTCAGCAACACATGAACCGTGAACTTCCAGATATTCAAGCTGGTTTTAGAAAAGGCAGAGGAACCAGAAATCAAATTGCCAACATCCACTGGATCATCGAAAAAGCAAGAGAGTTCCAGAAAATCATCTATGTCTGCTTTATTGACTATGCCAAAGCCTTTGACTGTGTGGATCACAATAAACTGTGGAAAATTCTGAAAGAGATAGGGATACCAGACCACCCAACCTGCCTCCTGAGAAACCTGTATGCAGGTCAGGAAGCAACAGTTAGAACTGGACTTGGAACTACAGAGTGGTTCCAAATAGGAAAAGGAGTACGTCAAGGCTGTATACTGTCACCCTACTTATTTAACTTATATGCAGAGTACATCATGAGAAACGCTGGGCTGAAGGAAGCACAAGCTGGAATCAAGATTGCTGGGAGAAATATCAATAACCTCAGATATGCAGATGACACCACCCTTATGGCAGAGAGTGAAGAAGAACTAAAGAGCCTCTTGATGAAAGTGAAAGAGGAGAGTGAAAAAGTTGGCTTAAAGCTCAACATTCAGAAAACTAAGATCATGGCATCCAGTCCCATCACTTCATGGGAAATAGATGGGGAAACAGTGGAAACAGTGGCTGACTTTATTTTTCTGGGCTCCAAAATGACTGCATATGGTGACTGCAGCCATGAAATTAAAAGATGCTTACTCCTTGGAAGGAAAGTTATGACTAACCTAGACAGCATATTAAAAAGCAGAGACATTACTTTTCCAACAAAGGTCCGTCTAGTCAAGGCTATGGTTTTTCCAGTGGTCATGTATGGATGTGAGAGTTGGACTATAAAGAAAGCTGAGTGCAGAAGAATTGATCCTTTTGAACTGTGGTGTTGGAGAAGACTCTTGAGAGTCCCTTGGACTGCAAGGAGATCCAAACAGTCCATCCTAAAGGAGATCAGTCCTGGGTGTTCATTGGAAGGACTGACGCTAAAGCTGAAACTCCAATACTTTGGCCACCTGATGCAAAGAGCTGACTCCTTTAAAAAGACCCTAATGCTGGGAAAGATTGAGGGCAGGAGGAGAAGGGGATGACAGAAGATTGAGATGGTTGGATGTCATCACTGACTAGATGGACATGGGTTTGGGTGGACTTCGGGAGTTGGTGATGGACAGGGAGGCCTGGTGTGCTGCCATTTATGGGGTCACAAAGAGTTGGACACGACTGAGCGACTGAACTGAAATGAACTGAACACTATTTAAGAAAAAATATCTTAGTGTAGTTTTATTATTTATTGTACGACTAAGCTTGATTAGGAATTAACAGGTCTGGATTCTACTTCCAGTGCCAACACTGCCTTACTTCTGGACATATATTTGGAGAAAACCATAATTCAAAAGATACAAGCACCACAATGTACACTGCAGCATGGTTTACAATAGCCATAACATGGAAACAACCTAAATGTCCATTGACAGATGAATAGATAAAGAAAATGTGGTAAATATATGCAATGCAATGTTACTGAGCCATACAAAAGAATGAAATACTGCTAATTGCTGCAACAAGGGTGAACCTAGAGATGATCACAAAATGAAGTTGGCAGAGAAAGACAAATATCATATGCTATCACTTCTATGTGGACTCTAAAAAGATACAAATGAATTTATCTACAAAACAGAAACAGAATCAGAGACTTCAAAAACAATCTTATAGTTATCAAAGGAGGATGATGAGGCAGAGTGGTAAATTAGGAGTTTTAAGATTAACGTGTATACACCACTTATATAAAATAGATAATCAACAAGGACGTACTTACAGCACAGGGAATTTTACTCAATAGTCTATAATAACCTATGTGGGAAAAGAATCTGAAAAAGAACCACTTTGTTATACACCTAAAATTAATGTATCATTGTAAATCAACTATACCCAATATGAAATAAAAATCAAATTAAATAAATAAATTGAACAAATAAGAATAAAATATTTTAAAAATAACTCTTACAAGACAAAATACTTCAACTGCCATTCATAAAAGTGAATATAGATTGCTCACATTTTAAGAATTCTTAATACTGCCTACTATTATTTTCAAGTAATATTTTTATCCATTAAGAATATTTGAGAAGACATGTTTTTTCCCTCTTTAGTGTAAAGGTGATTATTATTGTTGTGTAATGATCTTACATTTTTCAAACATTGCTTGCACTAACTGCTTTTTTGACTTTGCCTTCTCTCTGTCACAATAGTTCTTTTCTTCTCAATCTATCTCTCATCCTGCATAACTTCAATCTCCTGTTAACATTTACCTGTCTTAGGAAAATGAGTTGTTTCTAGGGAAAAGGTGATAGGTGTAGCTCTACTGTGCCTCCAAATAGAGCCTAAAGTTTTAGTTTCAGACTTCAAAGTTTGTCTTAACCTACTGCTTCAGCTTTAACTCTCACTCTTATGTCATTCTAAAATAAAATCCAATGATTAGAACATGTTGATCCTGATCATAATTTTCTTGTATCTAAATCTTTGATTATGTTGCTCCCTACATTCATTTGTTGAAGTTCTGCCCATCTTTAAATACCATTTCATTCATGAAAGTTTAATAGCCCTCCCACTGTAAACGCTCTCTGAACTTCCACACCTTTGTGGATTCACCTTTTTTATGGTATCTAGCCTTTTGGTCATTTTTAGCTAATTAATTGATGTGTGTGTGTGTGTGTTAGTCACTCATTCATGTCTGACTCTTTATGACACCATGGACTGTAACCCACCAGCCTCCTCTGTCCATGGAATTCTCCAGGCAAGAATACTAGAGTGGGTAGCCATTCGCTTTTCCAGGTGCTCTTCCCAACCCAGGGATTGAACCAGTGTCTCCTGCACTGCAGGTAGATTCTTTACCATCCAAGCTACAAGGGAAGCCCATATGTGTGTGTATGTGTGTGTGTATATATATATATTATATATTTGTAGGCTGTGTTGAGTCTTAGCTGAGATACTCAGGATCTCCATGACATGCAGGCTCTTCGTTGCAGCACATGGGCCTCTCTCTCACTGTGGTATGGGCTTCAGAGTCATGGGCTCAGCATTTGCAGTGAGCAGGCTCTCTACTTGAGGCATACAGGCTCAGAAGTTGTGGCGTGCAGGTTTAGTTTCCCCACGGCATGCAGAATCTTAGTTTCCCAAGCAGGGATCAAACCTGTGTCTTCTGCATTGGAAGTTGGATCTTTAACCACTGAACCACCAGGGAAGTCCCTAGTCTATTGTGTTATATCACTTTTATATTACTGTGACTTTTCTTTGCTTATTCAGTTTTTACTTTCTGTTTCTTTTTTCTCTGTGTCTGTGTCTGTTGACAAAACTTTAAGCTTCTTAGATTGTTGTGTTCTGCCTATCATTATATTCACAACAGTATCTAGGATACTTTTCTAGGGCAATAATTAGCAACCTATAAGAGTTGTTCATCACAGCACTGTTTATAATAGCCAGGACATGGAAGCAACCTAGATGCCCATCAGCAGACAAATGGATAAGGAAGCTGTGGTACATATACACCATGGAATACTACTCAGCCATTAAAAAGAATTCATTTGAATCAGTTCTAATGAGTTGGATGAAACGAGCCCATTATACAGAGTGAAGTAAGCCAGAAAGATAAAGACCAATACAGTATACTAACACATATATATACATATGAAATGTAGAAAGATGGTAACGATAACCCTTTATGCAAAACAGAAAAAGAGACACAGATGTACAGAACAGACTTTTGGACTCTGTTGGAGAAGGCGAGGGTGGGATGTTTCGAGAGAACAGCATCAAAACATGTATATTATCTAGGGTGAAACAGATCACCAGCCCAGGTTGGATGCATGAGACAAGTGCTTGGGCCTGGTGCACTGGGAAGACCCAGAGGAATCGGGTGGAGAGGGAGGTGGGAGGGGGGGATCGGGATGGGGAATACATGTAAATCCATGGCTGATTCATGTTAATGTATGGCAAAAACCACTACAATATTGTAAAGTAATTAGCCTCCAACTAATAAAAATAAATGGGGAAAAAAAAAAGAGTTGTTGAATTAAATTGAATTGCTGGGGACTTCCCTGGTGGTCCAGTTGTTATGAATCTGCCTATGATGCAGGAGATGTAGATTTGATCCCTTGTTGAGGAACTAAGATCCCACATGCCCTGAAGCAAATGAGCCTGTGAGCTGCAACTATTGGGCCCATTTCCTTTGGAGTTCGAATGTCACAACTAGAGAGTCCACATACCACAAGGAAATATCCTGCATGACGCAGTGAAGATCCTGTGTGCTGCAACCAAGACCCACTAAATGCAACCAAATAAATAAATAAATAGTTTTAAAAATTGAAATGCTAGGACACTTTTCTATGTATGGTTATTAAACTGAACCTTTCCTAGAACTGGACAAGAATGAATCTCCAATATTAGTATACTAGAAAATTGTCTTTATGACTGGAAGAGTAAATCTGTTTGACAAATAAATGTAATAAGTTTACAAAATATGTATTGATAGAAAATAGTAACCAGATAGCACACATATATTGAGTTATGACTGTTCTACAAAGCTAAAAACTTAATTTATGTGAATGACACAGGATTTAAAGCTTACTCAGAGTCTATAAAACATTGAAGGAATGTTCCAGAATTTAGGCAGATTTTTAAAACAGAAGGGTAAATCTTGCATGTTTGCATAAAAACGTGTATTATGCAGTTTCTTTAGCCTTTTGTTTAGAAAAAAAATCAAATCAACTTTGAACAAATATTTTCAAGTAGTACCAGGAGCAACTTTGCTTTTTTAATTTATTATTATTGAGCTTCCCAGGTGGCTCAGTAGTACAGAATCTGCCTGCCAATGCAGGAGACACAGGTTCAATCCCTGGGTTGGGAAGACACCCTGGAGGAGGAAATGGCAACCCACTCCAGTATTCTTGCCTGGAAAATCCCATGGACAGAAGAGCCCGGGGGACTACAGTCCATGCAATCACAAAGAGTTAGACATTATTGAGCACACATGCACGTACAGTCTTTTATAGGCTTCTTGATTCTCTAAAGTTTGTGTCCATTTTTTCCCATCTCTTCTGCCCATATGATTCACATTATATATTTTCTTCTTAGATTATTAAAACGAGAAGAAAGTTTCACATTCATTCCTCGGTCCCGTGAAGAGCTTCCAGACAACTTTCCAAAAGAAATCCCTGGGATATGCTATTTCCTGGAGGTAAGAACTGGTCCTAAGCAGCCAAAGCCTTCTCTTTCTTCATCGAAAATAAAAAAGGTTTCCTACAACATTGGCACTATGTTCCTCCGGGAGACAAGCCTCTGAGACCTGCTGCAGATCAAAGACTCCTCCAAAAGCACAAGCCCAGAACATGGGTCATGACAGGAGAATGAAGAGAGAGATTTCTCTTTCACTGCTTTGTTGAGAACAAACAGTGGAATTTCTGTTATGTCAGGCAATAATCCTGGAAAAAGATGGGTGATGACTGTCAATAAAAAACCTGGAGAGCAAGGGGGCAATGTATTCGTTCTTATGAGTGATTTTGGTCACATATATATTATATATGTATAATACATATATATGTATTTTAATTAATTACAAATGTGGGGCCCATTCAAAACTAATCAACAGTCCATGTTTTCTTGTTTGTCACACATATAGGTATCTTTATATATTTGTATTGCTTTTGAAAGCCAGTTTTGATTATATATTCCTACATTTAGTGAGTTGGTATGAGAGGAATATTTTCTAATTTTGTTTTTCTGAGCAAACATTTCATACATATATCTTGGCAGTGTGGTAAACTTCCCAGCAGGAAAAACTGTAACTGCAAAATATTTTAGGGATATTACCTATTTTTATACATACCTCTATATAATTTCATGCAGCACTATTAGATTTTTCAGAATATGCTATTGTATAGTTGATACATTATATAATTCTAACTTATAAGTTAAATATAGTTTCACTTAGACTTAGACATAACCTAGTATTTCAGATGCTGAGAAAGCATTGTATATCTACTTAGTAATTATATCTTTTAGATTTGATTAATGTAGCACAGAATCCAAAGGAAATGGAATTTCCTAATAGCAAACGTATGTATCTATAACCAAGATTAAAGATCTTTTTGCTATTTTCTAAGAAATATCAGTGAAAATAAAATGCTTTGCTACACTGGACCCTTTCAACTTAGCACTTCTAAATATACATAGTTTTTACAATATATTAAATTATAATAAATAGCATCCTACTAAATGACATGTAAGTCTTTCCCCCTTGCCCTGTCACCTTCTTCAATGTATGCTTCCTAAAGGCTAACTGCCACACTTGGGGATAAATTACTAAACACTGGCATTAGTGAGAAAGAAGTGTAGGTTATTTTGACAAGGATGTTGTTTATTCTTGCATAATAAAAACAAGGGAAAATGTGCTTTATGAATTTGAGATTTTTTAATGTTCTTCTGTACTTTATTTGATGTGACTTTTTAATTCCGTGAATCACCTTCATTAACACTGAAGTATGCCTAACCTTCATACTAAGTAATCACAGTAGTTACAGATAGGCTTCCATTGCATGTTCTGATTAACAATGCATGAAGATATTATTACAGACTCACCCTGAAATTAGGAGCACAATGTATCCAGAATTTTCCTAATTTGGTTCATATATAAAAACTAAGTTTCTCTTCAGTCTAATTAGTTGGAAAGTATTGTTTCCTTGAAACCTTGTGGTGGCCAATTTCTTACTCCAGTGGGTATATTCACTGGTAGCTTCTGTCTACTGAATAAAACACATTTTTCTGTTTAGGTTTTGACTGCATTATGATTTGGTTCTTGCATAACTCAGTTAAGGAGTATATTAACTAGTGTCCAATGTAGTCTGTGAGGATTAATTAGTGTTTTCAAGTTCCCTAAGTATACAGCTAGAAAATACTTTAAGATATGCAAAGTATTTGTTATAATGGTTATCATTTTTATAATTATTGAACTCTGTCTCTCCTTGGAGCATAAGAGGACACTAGTGTAACACTTTTCATGTGGAGATAGGACCTAGATCCTGAGCTCTCTGAATCCATGCCTGTCCCTCCATTCCTTGGATCTAGATCTCTGTTTTTAACCACATCTGAGCAAGAAGGCCAGGGTGTTTATAGGAGCCTGTGGAGGCAGAGGACAAGGTGCTCTCACACGAATAATTACTCAAAAGAATTTCTTTAGTGGGCTCGAAGATTAACTCACTTCTTCCATAGGGAATAGAGGGCAAGTTTACAGTCAGTGTGGAAAGAATAGGCTCTGGGAGCACTTTAATCCTCCTGCTGAGACTAGGAAATGCCTTAGCTATGTCAATGGTCTTCTTATAGCGCAGGAGCATGGGGAGGAACCAAACTCACTGAAGTCATTTATGCTTATTCTGCACAGTCATTTAAAGCATATTGTGAAATAGTAAATTGTAAGTATTTTAATCATAACCAATGTGTTTTGTGACCATAAGGCTGAAAGGGACTTCCAGGAATCATCCAATCTATTTCTCTGCTTTTTGTAAAGATTTGTCTAAGCAACTATTCTAAACATATGGTTATTTTCTCTATACTTAAAACTATCTGTGGGAAGCATATTTTAAAAGCATCCTTGACAACCATCATTATCTAGTAGTTGCTGATAGGGCTTGGGATAAGAATTGTATATATATTCAATTTGTCAGAAGAATAACAAGCCCTTTCTTAGTTTATATGATTTTACTTAGAGAAAAGTAGCTATTTACATTGTCACAAATGTCACAATGAAGAATATTCCAGAGATCTAATCAATATCACAAACAGGATGTAAACTACATTTTTCATACAATATATATCTTTGAAGATATAGTCTGAGGCAATATTCTGATCTATTACCATTTTTCCAACCTAGTACAGCTGACTTATTATAGCTACACTCTTCCTATATGTATTTGCAAAATATGGTATAAAATGGCAATTCATTCTAGCTGCAATCATAGAATTTAGAGGCTGTGAAAAAGCATTATATTTTTATTTGTCCTATAGAGTACAATACATGTATCCTCCATTAGCAATTGTGATTGTAATAATGGGTGGCATTTGGTATTTCATTTGACAAATATCTATACAGTATTTGCATGGACAAACTATTACATCCATCACGTGTTTTAGTGTGGCAGATTGGAAGGGATTTAAATGAATATCCCTTTAGAAATCAAGTGGTATTAAATTGGGGAAATGGCTTTACCCACTCTAAAGGGGATACCTTAAGGGAAAAAATGTCACTTATAGTCCTCTGTTTCAGTATTCTTTCAAGCAACTGATTTGAAGATGTTACTTTATGACTAGCCATCAGTACCAAACCTTCATGTTGGCATCAATATGATTTTAATGGCGAGAATGTCATTGTTTACAAATGAATGAGTTATATAACAAAGCCAGAAACCCCCCATAGGTACCCAAAACATACTGCACAGTATGTGCTCTGTGAACCTTAATAAATAAGTAACAGCCATAATAAAAAGAATAATACTCAATGCCTGAAGAACACATGTAGTTGGGACTCTTGACTGTGTCGTGTTGAGTAGAGATGGGAAGGAAGAAACAACTTCTAGATGACAGTTTAGTCCAACTGTCTAAAATCGGCCTTGAAATATTTGTTGATTTCCCTTTTAATGCCTGATTATGTGTGAAATCCAGCGGTCATACACTCTGAGATAGGCACTGATGGCCTAAGGCTTGAGAGGGGGTTTATGGGGGATCCAGTGCTTCAAGTATGTACTCTCAAGATCTCACACTTTTCTTATCTAGTAACAATAGTAGCAGGAGCATAGCGTTTTATTGTCGAAGTGCAAAGTTGTGTGTCTCTCCAGGAGCCAAATAGAACAACAACTTAAGCAAAATCTCATTCACAAGTCTTAATTTGGCAAATTCCTCCAAAGAGTTATAGCAATAAAGCAAAATTACATTGATGGATAGAGAACGCAAAATCACAGAGAATTTGGAAAGCTGCCAGGCTGTCTTTTTCTACAGAATCATACTGATATCAGTTGAAATGGCATATTTGATATCATGAGGTATAAAGAGGGAGCTCAAGATTATGAACATCCTTAAATATATTTATTGAAGATTCCTTGTATTCCTAACTCACTCAAGGCAAGTTTGTGGATTATCAGAGAAGACAGTAAAACTTCTATTTTTAGGTTTCTGTTTGTCTGCATTTTCAGAACAACTTAATCCATGCCCAGATCCTCTCTTACTTACTCCATGCTGTCATTGGAAACCATCGTACCAAGTCAAGTTTGGCTCCATCAAACCTCATTTTCTCTGTACCACTGAACCTAACATGGCCATAGAAAGAGTTGCAGATGCCTATTTTAGGCAGATTGGAAGATACACAAAACTCCAGGCCCAAGTAACAAAGTGCATCTCAAGTGAACTAACCATTCTTAGTTGAACTGGAGCATTGCTTATACCTGTAGCTTCTTTCTCTGATCTCTTCAAAATACAATCTGGCTCTAAGCACTTTGTGCAATTTCAATAAATGTTCCTGCAGAATGAATTACACGTGGCTCTGAATAGGCTCTGGGTGGCATCAGATGTCTTTCAGCCAACAATACCTATAAATTCAAGTCTAAGACCTAAGCCCTATATTATAGTCTGGGTATTTCTCTTAGATTATACCCTGATGCTGGGAAAGATTGAGGACAAGAAGAGAAGGGGCAAGAGAGGATGAGATGGTTGGGTGCATCACTAACTCAACAGACATGAGTTTGAGCAAACCCAGGGAGATAACGAAGGACAGGAAAGCCTGGCATGCCACAGTTCACGGGGGTAACAGAGAGTCGGACACAACTTGGTGACTGAAAAAGAATAGCAAATATTCAGCTACAAAATTTATGTCATTTCAGAGGCTTCTATGAGCATATCTTATTAGATGTAACCTGAAGAACACAATGCATGAGAGGCTTAATTATTAAAGTTTAACATACTACGTTCTGGATGATGATTCTTTAAGGGTTGCTCTTGATATGAATACACTTAATTTACAACCAGCTGACTTAACATGTACATAAATTGTGTTAACATGATTGAACGAATTTATTGTTAAATGGATAAACTGACTGCAGCTGTGGACTCAATTTCACACTCCTCATGGTATTGAATGAAGAACAGACACTGATATTATATACTGAATAACATAAATTTTGTCAGAGCATTTTGAGACAGTGTGCAAAATTCCTTACACTTGATTCAAAAAGTTGAAGCCTGAGCATTATGTTACCTTTCTGTTTACTTCCTTCTTTTGTTCCTTTATTCCTTTCATGAAAGTTCCTTTTTCTTTTCATAAAAGTCATTGCTCTTTCTTTTCTTTCTTCTTCCTTTCATTAAAAAGTCATTGGTACATTTCTAAGCAGGAAGAATCACAGCTAATCTTATGTTATAGAATAGTTTTAGTTTTATAAAGTAATAAACAATGTGCATTTGTGTGCCCTAAATGTAGATATTACTTGATTAAAAGGAATGGCATCTGGAAGGACTTGGGATGTAGAGAAGTAAAGTTTGTGTCTTTATTTCTATTGGTCTGTGACTCACAGACCACAGCTTTAGCCATGTGCCTCGTTGCCAGTTCCATCCTTATTAAGAAATGATCCTGTTCAATGTTTCAACTCATCAGCTTGGCAGTCTCTGACTGCCTTAGGAAGCTTTTTAGCAGTAGTAGTATTTTGGTCACTAAGTCATGTCCGACTCTTGTGACCCCATAGACTGTAGTCTGCCAGGCTCCTCTGTCCTTGGGATTCTCCAGGCAAGAATACTAGAGTGGGCTGCCATTTCCTTCTCCAGGAGATCTTCCCCACCCAGGAATCGAACCCAGGTCTCCTGCATTGCGGGCAGATTCTGTACCAACTGAGCGATGAAGGAAGACCTGAGGAAATTTTAGGGACACAAATTACTGGGCTTTACCTTTAAGATTTGGGTTCAGTAGGTTTCAGGTGAAGGCCTAGGAATCTGTATTTAGAAAATCACTCTAGGTTATGCTAATATACAGCCAGATTTGGGGATCATTGAAGAATATTCAAATAATCCCAATTACTAGGAATAAATACAAGCTGACTGAGATAGAAATATTTTATTTTATTTGTAGTTATTTTGAAAAGCAAATGCTTCAGGCTTCATAGCATTATTTCTTTCACAAGTTTTAATTTTTCAGCTTTGGTTTCAAATTTATTGTCCACTTTTTGGGCATAAGTCTTCAAATTTATTATAGACTTAAGTCAAGACTGATAAGCATGAGGGACGAATATTGCTCACTATTAGGCATTCTAGACACAGTAAGGTTTTCTTAGAAACTGCCAGAGCTGTGCAGAAAACATCACAATATTTGCTGACCCTTACCACCAAGATATGAACTATGAATGTTTGGACAGAGAAGTAAATGTCAAAGTAACAGCCTTACTTCTGAGTGCTTTGATTTTTATGTTCTAAAACATCACCAACTTGATGCTTAGTCTCACTCTGCACTTTTCACATTGAATCATACATTCATCTAAAAATTATTTCCTAGCAATATTTTATAACAACAACCTTTAAGCAATAATCTAAGCCATTATGATGATGATGTATGAAACTTGCACTCCTATGCAAGTTTAGGGAAATAGAGACATGTCTTACATAAGCAATAATATAAGTGGTGGGGACTTTTAAATGATATTCACCATTCTACTACAGCAAAATGAGCAGCAAGGGATAGATAAAAAATTATCTGAGCAGGTAACATGCTTAATCTCTCTCATAAGTCCTTCATTTGCACACATGTTATGAAGTAATTGAAATATTCTGATCAGATTGTTTCTGATGTATAATTATTGATACCTATCATAATATGATTTCTATTCCTCTGAAAGCATTGTGAATGTTTTGTTGCCCAGATTTTCAGATCTTTGTAGTATATATTAAATAGAAGTATTTAAGTATAGATAAATGAGCAAAAGTATAGAATGGGTTGGATGAATTGAGAGTGTAGGCTTGGCAAAAATATAGATACACCTTGGGATAAGCTAATTAATTCAACTGTTTTATAAGGTCTGTCTGATAAGATGAAAGCTTAAAGAGTCATTTTCACTGTTTTCTGTGATACTGAATGTTTAGTAGGTACAATATTTTGGCTTTCAGAATGTGATTGATTGAAATTCATCTCTAGTATAATTTTTAAATATCTGAAAATTATTGTGTAATTATGTTTAAAATATCCTCTACTTTGCATTTGACGATTACACTAAAGCTCACAGGCTTCAAAATGATTAATTCATATTTCTATTTTCTTAAAATATAATTTTAATCAGATATAGCATGATTAATAATAATCAGTCCTTTAGTAGTTAAATTGCTCCTCCCTCATTTAGAATCATGTATCAGGATTACAATTAAAAGTAACAGATAAATTTATGGTACATTGAGGTACTTCTAATCATCTGATTATTATTTAGCAAAATCATATAAGGTCAGAATCCATGTCTAAGCCTCTAAATAAGATTGTCATTTAGTCGCTAAGTCATGTCTGACTCTTTATGACCCCATGGACTGTAGCCTGCTAGGCTCCTCTGTCCATGAGATTACAGCTTCTATTTTCGTCTAGATGGATAAACTCCCTTATAATCTTGAATCTGAACACAATTGGAATCATGAGTGAACTTGCTAGTATTTTACCTTTAAACTACCAACATCAAAGCTCAAATTAACATCCTCCTACACACAGTTTATAAAATTCCCCTATAAAAATTAAACAGGGTGTGTTGAGTCACTGAGAAAGTAGTTTATTTTTTCTTTTTTTTAAATTTTTTTCTACTGAGAAAGCATTTGATGATCATCTTTTTGTATATCATTGGAAGCTTACACCTTAATAAGCAAGCTTTTGATAATAAATAATAAAAATATTTGAGTCCACTAAAAATTACAGTGAATTTATTTCCTCAGTTAATTCATGTAGTTGCTGATCAGACCACTCTTAATGTTAGACTTAAGTACTATTGCTAATTATTTGAAAGCAGAAGAGACAAGAAAAACTAAATGATGAGCTTAAGTAGCAGCTTGTTTCTAATTCTTTTGATATACATTTTTTAAATAAAGGAATTGGTTTATATTTAATCTTCCTCTGTGGCCTTCTGGCTAGCTGGAGATAAAGAAGGGATTCTACTAAATGAATTTTTACTGTGGACTATTAAGTGTAATTAATAAGTAGAACAGTAATGTATTAATTGGGATAAAATCAGAATTCTGAAAAATTGTTTCCTCACACCTCCTTGCTTTTTAAAGACAGTTCTTCCCATTTTGCTGCCTGGCCTCAGACTCAGGACACGGGGACAGATGGAAGGGTGGGATGAGCAGCAGCTTTAGATGAGGTTGGTTAGAGATTGAACTTCTTTCTTTGTGAAGGTGTACATACTCCTAAAGGGAGGCAGTTTTCATAATAGACACATGTGTTTTAGTGAAAGCCAAATGATTTGCTCATTTTTATTTTAAAAAGAAAATAGAAAAATATCCGTCATGAGCTATTTTCAGTTTTCTTCGGAGGTAGTGACAACCTCTTAGCAGGGGCACACATCTGTGAAACTGGAATTAGAAACTCACAAAGCTATATATAGAGACTCTGAAGGTGGTAGATGGAGCTAGTTTTGGTTACAATGATTAAGATCAATGAAGTGTCAGAATGTCTGAATTTAAGGAGCACAGAACAAATACCAGGTCAGATCAGATCAGATGTATATCACAGAAAGCCTGTGAAAATTAGCACAAAAGACTATCTGTGTTCAAGTAATACTAAAACAAAACATTTTTTTCCCTTTTATAACAAGCCTGGCTGAGCTAACAGTCAGAAAGAAGAATACAATTTGATTTTGTACTTCATTTTTTTTTTGTTGTTCTGACATTATAGAAGTTATATCATTCCCTAGCTGGAAAATCTAATCACAAAGATTAGGAAATATTTATTCTGTGTAGTAACATCTATAAAATGGCTTGCGGGATCTATACTATATTCCATATTCTTCTTCACATTGCTTCCAAATTGGGCTTTAGCTGCAAGCAAAACAGGTGTTCAACTTTAGAGGAAATAAAAGACTTTATGACACCAGGCCTTTCCATCTTATTCTGGGATGCTCCAGAGACCTGGAACTGGGGAGACAATTACCTACAGCATTTGATGATGTTCTGAAGGAGAGATGAAGATGTACTCTCAGTCTTTTAAAATTAAATGGGTTAGATAGTCTATAAACATCATTCAAAGATGTTTCACTTTATATGTGGGTAGTTAATTCAAGCAGAGTTTCTTTAGAACTGAAATTTTAAAAGAAAGAAGCAAACCTGACCAATTTTTAATCAGAATTATTAGACTGTTTTTTAAATTTATGTTTAAGTGAAGAAAAATTATTTTACAATATTGTGTTGGTTTCTGCTGAACAGCAACACAAATCAGCCGTAAGTTCACATATATTCTCTCCTTTTTGAATCTCCCTCCCACCAAGCCCCCATCCCACCCCTCTAGGTTGTCACGGAGCACCAGGTTGAGCTCCCTCTGTTAGAAAAATAATTTAGGACAAAAAGTTGCTGTCTTGAAAGCCAAGTTACTTATAGCAAAATTTCAGAATGCTAAAGATTTTTGAAAGCTTTCTAAAGGTATCAAGTGATTCAGCACTGAGAAAGAAAAAGAAAACAAAGAATTGTAAATTACATTTCGATATTTTTCTCTATGTTTTCCATTTGTTGCAACAAAGATGTAGAAGATATAATAAATGAGACAAAGTTATTAATTTTGGCAATGAGCTATGGTTTGCAAATTTGGCAACATTATTTTACTTAAAATAATAAGCTGTTTTTAATAACATGAGGGTTGAGGATAACATTCAAGTATACTATATTCCCATTCATCTATATATGGATCTAGAACAAAGTATCTCAACTTCTGAGGATAAAATCTAAATGAAAACTAATTTATGTTCAAAAATTTTGAACAATAAATATATTATTCTATATGTCTTCTAACTAACAAGAAGGTATGCATTTCTATACTTAATAAAATCTCAATTCCTAGAACAATTCTGTTTTTATTGACTCCCAAGAAGCTTTCCTTTATGGTCAATATCACTATCGTTTAAGGCTGGCAAGAGAGTATGGGATGATACATAATACCTGAGAATAGGATGATCTGCACCAATTATTTCTGTAAAATAATTTAAAATCTGCCCCCCTCCAACTTTTTAAGCTTTTTTTTAGTTCAAATCTCCATAGTTAAATAAAATTCCATGTTGGAGTGGCCAGATGTTATCAACATGAAACCCCCCCCCCTCCAAATTTTATTGATATAAATTACCTGGTTAAAATGAGAACCTAACCTGGGCTTGAAGTCTCAGATATATTGTTTTTGTATTATTTGACTAGAAAGTATTATCAAGAATAAGAAATTTGTTATTATGTTAGATCTCATTCTAGCAAAGCAGGTATAGATAAACTGGATGAGTATAATTATCTACAATAATTCAAGGAATTTTTTAAAAATTATTTTTGCTCTTTTTGTACAATGATAATTACTAGTGAATGGTGGCCAAAATTATTATCCTTATCCTTTTAATTTGTTTCAAGTATGTTACCAGACAATTATAAAATCCATCCCTTTCATTTGTTATGCAATTCAGTGACCTGAAATAGTTGGTACTCATTGCTTTTTCTTTTAATCCTTAAAATACTTTTTTTTCCTGTCTAAAGAAAAATTCTCCTACTAAAATGCAAATGAATATCTGACTATAGGAAGTATCCCATTTTACTTCAACTGGACTGCAACCAAAAAAAAAGAGACACCTACACAGAAGATTACAAGAGACAAAAATCACTTTGCCTACATTAAACTGTCTAAATAGCTCAACCCTCTTAACTTAGAAGAAAGTTGAAAATAGATGGTAAGGCTAACTGATTGTAGTTTATTTTTAGCACACTATTAATACATAACAGAATATCATAAAATTCAGCATGTCAAAATTTTGATCAAGAAACAGGAAATATGCTAATTGGAATAAAAAGACTTAAAGGAGCAAAAAATCTTGTTTTATAGGTGCCCATCAGTGCAGAATTTGGGAATATTTGGTACTATGTCTTTAATCAATACTTGCATTATGATCTAATTTAATATTAGCATAGTCTTTATGTTAATAAGAAACCATGCAAGAGTCCAAATATCAAGTGTGGCTATAACTTGAATAAACAATAGAGTTTGATGTTACTTCTGAATAAGATTATTGGTGAGTGTAAAATGAATAGGCTACATCTATAGGTATTATGTGCAGAAAATATTTAGGCTCTTAGGTTTGTCAGCATCCTCAGCATCTCTTTTCCATCTCTCCCTCCCTCCTTTGCTCCCTTTTATCTCTCCCTCTCCCTCTCACCCCTTCCTTCCTTCCTTTTTTTCTTTTTCTTATAAAGTACGAGAAAAATAGTATTTTATTACTATGGTTGAGATTGCTTTTTCACTTTCACATGATTGAACACTTTGTGAATTCATGAGGTAGGGAAGAAAATGTGACTATTCAGATATAGATCACTTGGGTATAGAAATGATTGAGACAATTGAGACCTTGGCTTCTATAGACATTTCATCAGTTAAGAGAAACATGAGTTTTTGTTTTCTTTTTAAAATGCTCTTCTTTTACTGAATTTAAACACGATTTCAAGAAATATCAGGGTCACCCTTTTTGGACAATCTCCTCCTACAAACATCTTAATTTGAAAAAATCCTCTTGTTTTCAAATGGTAAATCTTTCCTTGGGTACCACACTGCTAAAGATAAAAATAGAAAAGAAGCTTCTTCTATCTATAGGGAAATATTTTTTTCCAAAAACTACTTCCCAGGTACTACTTGATTTTATTGGCTCTTTGTCTAGAGATGACTGATATACTGTGTTGCTTCCTGTATACCCTTCTGTAACTCACTTTGACATAGTGTGGTGTTTGGGTTCTTTTTTGAGGGTTTGAAAATGTTTGCTATCAATTTCATGTCTACTGTATTGAAAAAGTAGCATAATATGTATTGCAAATTTCTTAGCTCTATTCCTTTAAATTTTGGCATATATTCAGATAGTTGTTTATAATCATAGTTTTGAGTTATTCACTAGAATTAACAAATTACCATAATCTTAGGTACAAAAACACAGGTTGGATCATTTTATGGTAGCTATATTGAGGGATCAATCATTTACAAATCCCAATCTAAAACCATTTTTTCCCAGGGGAAATTCAATAATTTCTAGCAAATAATATGACTCATAAAGGAAAAGAAGTGAAATGTCTCATTTAAAGGAATAATGAGAAAGAAGAGTATGCACTTCTCTTTTAGATATCCCTAATACCACAATAATTTGAACAAGTCTTGAACAAGATTTAAAGAATATTTAATCTCTAAAACTGAACATTTTATTAATTTTTTGTTGTGTATTAATGTTACGTTCAAGCTCTTTAATGAGTTTTCTATGTGACATACATTTGTTTGTGTTCATTAACAGCAAACTATGTAGAAATGATATAGCTATGTTTTCTCTCTGGAAAGATTTGCTTCAGTAAGTCAAATACCTTTGAATTTTGGTACTTATTTCACATTTGAACTTTGTTGAACACCTCAGGGATCTTCTACTATAACTAATCAGGTAGTCTGTCAAAGGAAAGGATATGAAAAATTCAGAAAATTTAAAACTTCAAAGGGAAGAATTTCTATGTCAATCAATTTTTGTTTATTCCACATTGATATTCATTTGAAATTGTGAAAAAATGGGCAGCTTCCATATAAATTGACATCTATGAAAATGCGAAGTTCTTTCTTCCTATATTTTTCAGTGTTAAGAAAACCTTTGTCTTGAAATGATAGACCTTAATACTTACTTTTTTTTTCTTTTAAGAAATATGACCTTCAGTATCTTTGTCATTTTTATTTGTTGAGAGAAATGTTTTCGGTAATAAATGTAAAAATGGAAGAAATAAGATTGAGGAAAACAGATGAAATATAAGATGACATTTGAACAGCTGTGAGCTACAGTCCCATTTTCTCCCTCTATTTTGTTGCCTCCTACTAAATTTATATTGAAGGCCCAGTCTGGCAAAAATAACAACTACTAGTCATTGTCTCCTTTTATTATTTAAAGATAAGCAAAAATTATTCCAACTATGTGGAAGTTGATTCACATAATAATGGCAGCTTATTACTACTAGAAAAGTCAGGTTAAGTTCAAATAGAAAAACAGTTCATGGGCAAAACAACTTTCTGATTTTCTTAGAGTTGAATTAGCAGCTTTTTTTCTTTAAAAAAAAAAAAATTCCTGAAAAGTTTTCCTTGGACAAACTGTAATTTTATAACTGCCTTTAATCACATTATAATTTTGGTAATCAAATGACAAAGCTGTCTCATTAAACTTTTAAAGTTTATCAATTAAGTGCATTTCAGAAGAGATTGGGCATGTTCAGGGTGGTATGGCCATAGACAATTAAGTGTATTTCAGAAATAATACATATCATTCTTCATTTTGCAATCAATCTACCTGAATTCTGACACTTCAACTGTGAATTCCCATTTTACCAAGCCAAAGGTTTTCATTTCCCTAACAGTATTTAGATAAAAACAAAAACAAACAAAAATCTGCCTGCTCATTTTAATGTGTAAGTAGTCAATGCATTTCTATCAAACATTCAAATGCTATATAAATATAAACAGGTTTCCCCAACCCACTTAATAAAATCACATGAGTATACTGTGCTAGGCCTTCATTCAGTTACTTTGCATGGGGTAGGTTTTACTTAACCAGATAACAGAATTATTTTAATGTTTTGTCCAATTCATTTGCTATAATTTCATGTGTCTAAATTTTTGCTTTGACCTGTAATGTAAATAGTATTTTCCATTTGCTTTTTTTATTATCAAATTATAATTTGTAAATCATTACTTTTAAAAATCTAGTTATCACAAACTTAAATTACAATGTCATAAAATAATACTAAGATATATACTAATATATTCATAGGGCATGGTTAAATTACATGTGTTTTGAAATGTCGAGCTTTTTTGATTTTTAAAGATGATTGCATCCCTTAAACATGTAGCATTTATTTTAAAAGTTTGTTTGGTGTTTCATATTATATTTTAAGATATTTTTCTTTACTCAATAGTATAAGTTTAGAGAAGCTTTCTGATTGAGAAGATAAAATATGTCTCATTTCATAGAAGTTTAAGAATACTAGTGTGTGTAAAAGTATGTAAGCACTTATAGGATTATAAACGTCTTTGCTTTTGATGTAACACCACTTTTTATTCATTTGATTGTGCTTATTTATTGTTATTCTAAATCATGCATGATGTAAATAGTATATTTCATTATGTAAAATGTCTTTGTATTTACAGACCAAAAAATAAGATAAATTTGTATATGAAAAATCAGTGATTAAAAACTTGGGATTCTTATAAAACAAAGTAGAATTAACAGTTGTGTGTTATATTTACATAATTCATTGCAAAACTCTCTGTTTAAACCAAACATTTATTTACCTTATAAGTCAAAACTGTCGCTTATAAAATATTTAAATCAATAAACAATACCAAAACAGACAAGTCTATAGATCGTTCTTAGTGTATTTTTTCATACCATGACTGACAATGACTTAGAATATGAATGAATAATAAATGAAAGAATGGGGAACCAGTAAATGAGTGAATGGAGTGTTCACAATGTGTTATCATTATGACTAAAGATGATGCTACTGACACATCAGGCAAGACCAATTTTTAATTATTTTATAATATGAAAACTCTCCTTAATTATTAAATATCTTCCAGAACTCCAATGTCCACAGTACTGGAGAGAAGGCTTGGGAGGGAAGGCTTGAGAGGGAAGGCAGTACTCTTAATTTGATCTTTGCCACAGGACTTTGTAAACTGAGGAGTTTTATGGCTCTCCAATACTTGTTTCAGTCTTGTCTTTTTCTTACTCTTTTCCAATCTATCTCCTTTTTTTCTTTTTTCTATTTTTCTTTTCTTTTTTTTTTTGTTTTTGTTTTTGTTTGTTTTTGAGTGCAGAAGTCATTAGCCTCTCCAAATTTTGTGTGCAAACCACACAGTTCTGTCCTAAACTTGACTTCTTCTCTTGGTACTTTATTAAATGCAAGAAGAAGCCAATACACAGTATTCTGGCTCTCCACGTTACCAAATTCTTATTTGGCTGCTTGCCACTCAAAATCCAATAATTCAAGGAGCAAGTGTCAGTAGAAAGGAAAGATGCTTTAATCAGAAAAGTCTGCAACTTGGGGAGATGGTGAACTCATTTCCAGAAATCAACTCCAAGGATTCTGCTCAACCATGACAGTCTTTAAAGAAAAAAAATGATGGAAGGGAAGAAGCTCAGTGATTCACTGAGGCAAGGTTTTGGGTTCTTTAGTATATAGAGAAGTAGAGACATCACTTTGCTGACAAAGGTTCCTATAGTCAAAGCTATGGTTTTTCCAGTAATCAAGTACAGATGTGAGAGTTGGTCCATAAAAAAGACTGAGTGCCAAAGAATTGGCACTTTTGAATTGTGGTGCTGCAGAAGACTCTTGAGAGTCCCTAGGATTGCAAAGAGATAGAAGTAGTCAATCCTAAAGGAAATCAACCCTGAATATTCATTGGAAGGACTAATGCTGAAGCTGAAGCTCCAGTACTTTGGCCACTTAATGTGAAGAGCTGACTCACTGGAAAAAAAAACCCTGATGTTGGGAAAGATTGAAGGCAAAATCAGAAGGGAGTGGCAGGGGATGAGATGGCTATATAGTATCAGTGACACAATGGACATTAATCTGAGCAAAGCCCTCTTGCTAGTTTTTAGCAGGGTGTTTTATGTCTGTTAGAAAGCTATTAATCAGATAAAAGAGGCACCTCAAGGCTGAGGAAGTTTCACCAGGCCCCCCTCCCACAATATGCATTTTTGAGATAGGATGGCAACAAGGTGTGTCGTTCCAGGCCATAAAACAATTGACATGAATACTGGTTTGTTGAGCCATTATCAGCCCAAGGTTTGAGAAAAGAAAAAAGAAAAAAAAAAAAACTGTTAATCTTAGGCAGAACTGGTTTCATCAACAGAGAAGGGAAAAAAAAGTCTTCAAAAAACAAAAAAAGTCTTCCGCTTGCAGTTTACTTCCTCCTACTCCTTGGGGACCTCTGGCCTTCCTACCTGTTACCCTCTCATTCCACCCTTTTCTTTTAGGAGAATTATGTTGCCTAGGGAAAGGGGCGGCTTTCTCATTCCATAACTGCCTCTGAGCTGATAAGGGGTGTCACTCCTAAATTGGTGAGGCAACATATTCTCCTAACCCTCATATTGAGGGTCTCTGATCCAGAGGTCTTAATTAGTAGTTGGAAGAATGGTGTTACTTGTTGGAGTTTGGACAACTTAAAAGCCTTCATGCAGATGGAAACAAACCCAGTTACACAGTTACAGATGCAGGGAGCAAACAGCAAAAACAGGAAAATCAGAATTATTGCAATTAAGATAGTTTTCCACCATGTGGAACTAGTTAAAGTCTCCCAAAGTGAAGCAACTGAGGCTTCAGGATCATCCAGAGCCTGAATCATTGTGTTAATGTGTTTAGTAAAGTGAGTAATATTAGTGCTGCTATCTGGTATATATGTACAACATTGGGTATGAATAACAGCACAAGTTCCTCCTTGTGTGGCTGTTAGAATATCTAAGGCCAATCTGTTTTGTAAAACCACCTTTCTGATTTGTATTTGTTCAGCATTAAGGGCTGAAATAGCTTTTTGAGAATCTTGTATGGCTTGTTGAGTAGTTAGAGCATCAACTTAAATGTCTGTAGTTCCCAGGGAGGGAAAAAATATTGCAGCCAAATAACCATACCAGTGAAATACAGACCTTATCCAATGAGTTCTAAGGTGTGGCAAATTAGCAGGCTTCTCCGGAGGCTCTGGAAATGTGAAGCCATGAGTAAAAGCTAGAACTAGGGTGCATCTTCTATCCAGCCAGTGGGAAGCCACGCCCTTAAGTAAGAGCCCCACATACCCAGTAGGTCCCTTTTGGAGCAAGCCAATGTGACTGAAGGATCCAGTCCCAATCAGTGCCTGGCCAGGCAAAAAGAGGACCTGAACTGGGGTTAGAAAACACAGAAATGATTACATTGCATATTTTTTGAGGCAAAAACCCCAGTTGTTTCCAGTCATTATAACTGAGTTGTCAGCTAACTTCTGAGGATGACTCTATTTGTTCCCAGCATATGGGGTAGACATTAGGCGTCCCTTTTCAGGAGTTAGCCATATGACCTCATCTGATATTTGATAAACATCAGGTAAAAAACCATAGCTCTAGATCCATCTGTCTTCTTATGTGTAGCAAAATAGTCATTAAACCAAGACAAAGTATAATCAAAGTTAAAAGTTGCATTATGTCCATAGTTAAAGTAAAAACTGTAACACCAGTCCATTTTAGGATTGTTAAATGTCATTAGATTAAGAAGATGCATCACATATAATTGTTGGTGAAGGTAGTGTTAGGCTGCGCCATGACAGGCAGCCTAGATTAGGAGTAGGCCTGGTTTTCCAGGGTAACATGATTATCAGGCCACCTGGAGCCAGCCAATCAATATGGATTAGGAGTAGGCCTGGTTTTCCAGGGTAACATGATTATCAGGCCACCTGGAGCCAGCCAATCAATATGCGCCCAGTAAGGAAAAGGGAAACTATCAGGGGAAAGCTGAAAAGCCCACGAACGCCCAAGTTTGAAAAAAGCCTGCAAAGGTTTGAGCCAATAAGATTACTTTGCAAACATGTAACCAATCCACTTAAGCCAGCTACCAACTGCTTATGCACACCTTATAAATTGGGTAACAGCTCGGGCTCAGCGCTTTCTGACCCTGCACCACCGCGTTGGTTGCGGCAGTGAGCCCTGACTCGAGTCAGCAATAAACTTCCCTTTTTTGCGAGTTGCATTATCTTGGAAGCCTTCTCTCTTCCCGCTCAGGGATTCAGACATCGGGCATAACAGTAGTTGCAGACATGGAGAAAGTCGTGTCCCTGAAGTGGAAACAGCCACGATGGGAAGCCTCCAACCAATAAGGAAGGGTGTACTCCACAGACCCAGCAATTAGACTGATTATGGAATGCAGTGGAGGAATGAGCCCAGGACAGGAAGGCCTTAAAGATCAAACTCAAATGGCAGACTCAGGAATTTTGGAGTCAACAGAAGCAGGCCCATATAGACTATCAGGCCCATTAATAACCTTAAGAGCTTACAGTACTAGTAAAGCAATAGCAAAAAATACTCTTAGACAGTGTGGCTAGCCATATACCACTAAGTCTAATTCTCTACTCAGGTATCCTATAGGTTGTTGGTGAGACCCTCAGGGTTGTGCCATAACTCCCCAGGCCACAACTTTTCTTTCAGTGAAAAACAAACTCTGACCTTATGGGCAAGCCCACAGTGGGAGCTTACAGAACAGTTTGAAGAGCCTTAAAAGCCTTTGAGTATCTAGAGACCAAACCAGTTTGTCGGCCTGGGCTTGTTAAGTTTCAGTTGTAAGTTTATATAAAGGCTGGGCAAATTCCCCATAACCTGGAATCTGAATACAACAGTAGCTTGTGATGCCCCAAAATCCTCTCAACTGTCTTAAAGTCGTAGGTAGGGGATGTTTTAGTTTAGGCTTAATTCTCTCGAGGCCTGCACCCCTTCGAATGTGATTCAGTTCAGTTCAGTCACTCAGTAGTGTCTGACTCTCTGTGATCCCATGGACTGCAGCACACCACGCCTCCCTGTCCATCACCAACTCCCAGAGCTTGCTCAAACTCATGTCCATTGAGTCAGTGATGCCAGCCAATCATCTCATCCTCTGTCATCCCCTTCTCCTCCCATCTTCAATCTTTCCCAGCATCAGGGTCTTTTTAAATGAGTCAGCTCTTCGCATCAGGTGGCCAAAGTATTGGGGTTTCAGCTTCAACATCAGTCCTTCCAAACAACACTCAGGAATGATCTCCTTTAGGATGGACTGGTTGAATTTTGTTGCAGGCCAAGGGACTCTCAAGAGTCTTCTCTAACACCACAGTTCAAAAGCATCAATTCTTCAGTGCTCAGCTTTCTTTATAGTCCAACTCTCACATCCATACATGACCACTGGAAAAACCATAGCCTTGACTAGATGGACTTTTGTTGGCAAAGTAATGTCTCTGCTGTTTAATATGCTGTCTAGGTTGGTCATAACTTTTCTTCCATGGAGTAAGCCTCTTTTAATTTCATGGCTGCAATCAACATATACAGTTATTTTGGAGCCAAAAAAAATAAAGAGTCACTGTTTTCACTGTTTCCCCATCTGTTATGAAGTGATGGGACTGGATGCCGTGATCCTAGTTTTCTGAATGTTGAGCTTTAAGCCAATTTTTTCACTCTCCTCTTTCACTTTCATCAAGAGGCTCTTTAGTTCCTCTTCACTTTCTGCCATAAGGGTGGTGTCATCTGCATATCTGAGGTTATTGATATTTCTCCCAGCAATCTTGATTCCAGCTTGTGCTTCCTCCAGCCCAGCGTTTCTCATGATGTACTCTGCATATAAGTTAAATAAGCAGGGTGAAAATATACAGCCTTGAGGTACACCTTTTCCTATTTGGAACCAGTCTGTTGTTCCATGTCCAGTTCTAACTGTTGCTTCCTGACCTGCATACAGATTTCTCAAGAGGCAGGTCAAGTGGTCTTGTATTCCCATCTCTTTCAGAATTTTCCACAGTTTATTGTGATCCACACAGTCAAAGGCTTTGGCATAGCCAATAAAGCAGAAATAGATGTTTTTCTGGAACTCTCTTGCTTTCTTGATGATCCAGTGGGTGTTGGCAATTTGAGCTCTGGTTCCTCTGCCGTTTCTAAACCCAGCTTGAACATCTGGAAGTTGACAGTTCACATATTGCTGAAGCCTGGCTTGGTGATTTTTGAGTATTACTTTACTAGCGTGTGAGATGAGTGCAATTGTGCGGTAGTTTGAGCATTTTTTGGCATTGCCTTTCTTTGGGATTGGAGTGAAAACTGACCTTTTCCAGTCCTGTGGCCACTGCTGAGTTTTCCCAATTTGCTGGCATATTGAGTGCAGCACTTTCATAGCATTATCTTTTAGGATTTGAAATAGCTCAACTGGAATTCCATCACCTCCACTAGCTTTGTTCGTAGTGATGCTTCCTAAGGCCCACTTGACTTTGCATTCCAGGATGTCTGGCTAGGTGAGTGATCACACCATCGTGATTATCTCATTGTGAAGATCTTTTTTGTACAGTTCTTCTGTGTATTCTTGTACCTCTTCTTAATTATCTTCTGCTTCTGTTAGGTCCCTACCATTTCTGTCCTTTATTGAGCCCATCTTTGCATGAAATGTTCCTTTGGTATCTCTAATTTTCCTGAAGAAATCTCTATTCCTTCCCAGTCTATTGTTTTCCTCTATTTCTTTGCACTGATCGCTGAGGAAGGCTTTCTTATCTCTCCTTGCTGTTCTTTGGAACTCTGCATTCAAATAGGTATATCTTTCCTTTTGTCCTTTGCTTTTCACTTCTCTTCTTTTCACAGCTATTTGTAAGCCCTCCTCACAGAGAATTAATAGCCCCTGTTCCTTTGAAGTTTCAATGATAGGTTTTAACCCTTCCTTAACCTCGGGTTTTAGAAGATACTGCTTTTTATGTGGAAATATGTGTGGGTTTTTGAGCTTGACAACAACAGGAATAGCATTTTGTGCTCAACCCACAGTTTTTCCATCAACCCACACTCTAGGATTTACATTTTGTTCAGTTCATGGGAGAGAAAGAGGAGCCTCTATATCATGAAAACAGAGGCAATGACTTGCTCATTATATCCCTCCCTAAAAGGGGTGAGGGACACTCTGTCATGATCAGAAACTCGTGTGAAAACAGCACAGAGTCCAGCTGCAGCTTAGAGGACAACTGAAATGCTAACGTCTGGCTCATCCCCTTATAGTGGTGGATTGGGGAGAAAGTATACCAGGGGCTTCCCTAATCACAGAGTAAGTAGCACCAGTGTCCAAAAGGAAATCGACTGATTGGCCTCCTACAGTTATTAATACCTGGGGTTCCTCAGGTATAATTAGGAACAGAAGCTTGTGTGGGGACCCCCAGGCACCTTCAGTCCTGATTATCTTGAGAGTCCAATCCCTGGGGCCTACACCTCTAGGGGCAGTCTCTCCCTCAGTGTGGTCTTTGCAGACCAGACATGGACCAGGGGGTGGCTTAGAAGCCTGAGCATAATCCCACTTGAGGTGCCCCTCCTTTCAACAGTTATAGCAAATTCATCCCTTTCCACCTGGGTCCTTCTGGGCACTTTTCTCAGGCTGTCTCAGAACAGTTCTGACCACCATTATTAGGATTTCAGTCTGTTCCTTGGTCTTCCTCTGCCTTTCCTTCCTCTCCTCATATTTCCTGCCATAATAAACTGAGCTAGTCGCAACAGACTATCTGAAGACTGATTTGGTTCATATGACTGTTTTAGTACCTTACAGCGGATATCTGGAGCTGACTGAGTGAGAAATCTTATCCTTTAAGATCGTTCTTCCCTCTTCACTTTGGGGATCAAGCTCAGTGAATCTGTGAAGGGCTTCTCAAAGTCTATCTAGGAATTTACCAGGTGCTTCCCTCTCTTCCTGCTCTGTGTTTGCCAATTTGGCATAGTTTAAAGTTTTAGCACATGCTTGCCTGAGTCCTTCAAGAGTACATCTGACAAAAATGACTCATCCCATCTTCCTTTAGCTGTGTTATGGTCCCAGTCTGGGCCATTGCACTTCCAATCTGACCAGATCCTGGGACTCCCAACCTGTGTCCTCAAAAACCTCATGGTCACCAGCAGTGCTCCTATCCACATAGGTCAGAGGCACAGCTGTGATAAAGACACATTCAGGTCGCTAGCCCCTGAGGCAGGCAGCCAGGAGAGCAACTTCTAGCCTGAGAGATGTTCTTGGAGCTAGAACTCCACCTAACTACCAAATATGCTCTTGTCTGTAATGCATGATAAAACAACAGCATGGATCATAAGTCCCTTGAAAGTCTGTGATCCAACAGGTTTGGTTAGTAGTTCTAATTCCTCAGGCAGTTATGAAGTGGTCAACGAGACCAGGAAAAGGTGACTGAGAAAAGGAAATTTGGTCCACACACTTTGCCCATTTCTGGCCACTCCCCTTGCAGAGATATTGAGTACCTCTTGGCATTGGCAGGTCGGTATAAACCCCCGACAAGTGTCCCCTTGGGGCTGCTTTCAGTCATTATGCTGCTGTTGCTGCTGCTGCTAAGTCACTTCAGTCATGTCCGACCCTGTGTGACCCCATAGATATCAGCCCACCAGGCTCCCCCGTCCCTGGGGTTCTCCAGGCAAGAACACTGGAGTGGGTTGCCATTTCCTTCTCCAATGCCTGAAAGTGAAACGTGAAAGTGAAGTCGCTCCCTCATGTCGGACTCTTAGAGACCCCATGGACTGCAGCCTACCAGGCTCCTCCATCCATGGGATTTTCCAGACAAGAGTACCGGAGGGTTGACATTGCCTTCTCCATCAGTCATCATAAGGCACCACAAAACCGCAGAGCAGGGCTCAGTGCTCACTTCCTGGCCAATTCCATGTCTCGTTCATGCTGCATTTACACAGACAGGCACACTGTAGAGTTAGTAAAGCCCAACAGGAAACGTGTTTACTGGGAGAGCAAAGAACTAGAGCTTCAAGCGTCCTGACCTTGTCTTGAAGATCCCAGACGAGACCCCAAGATGAAAGGTCGCTGCTGCAAGCTGTGTATTACGCCAGGATTCGTGACCTCCGGAGGAGAGGACTTCCATCCGGGGTCACAGACGAGGCTTGACTACTTGGAGCCTTTTGTGTAGCAAGGTTTTATTTAAGTATAATAGAGATAGGGAAAGCTTCTAACATAGACATCAGAAGGGAACAGAAAGAGTGCCCCTTGCTAGTTTTTGGCAGGGTGTTTTATGTCTGTTAGAAGGTTATTGATCAGATAAGGGAGACACCTCAAAGCCCAGGGAGTTTCACCAGGCCCCTCTCCCACAACATGGGTTTTTGAGATAGGATGGCACGAGGTATAAAACAATTGACATGAATACTGGTTTGTTGAGCCATTATCAGCCCACGGTTGATCAGCATAATTGTATATTGTGTATATCAGTGTGAAGAGGTTCCAGGTCATAGTAAATCTGCTTCTTGCTGTTATTCAGGGACCCAGGTTGACGGTCGCTTTGCCTGGTAGGATTTTATAGGCAAGCCATTGTAACTGCATATGTGACTTTCATTTACATTCCTGCCTGTGAATTCAATTACACAGTTACACCTAACAGCAAGATAGGATGGGGAGTGCACTCCAATTTGTATCTACAAATTTTGATGAACAGTTATCTATTTCTGCCACAATAATGTTTTTTAGATTGACGTTGCTTATTACCTTATGTGGGGGGAAACTTAACCATCTCAAGCTTAAGACTGTGTTTCTCTATTTAAAACAGCTAAATATTTTAGAAATCATGCTTTTGATATTAACTATTTGGTTGTCTTATTTCTCTAATTCACATGGAAAGAGATACTCTAAACAAATTAATGATTAATATCTTCAAGCAAATCCCCCAGTGACATCAACTGACCAGATCACAGATTCCCATAAGGTTCCCAGCTTTCTGTTGAGTGGACTCTGATAATCAAGAAAGGATCCACTGCAAAATGTCATGATTTCCGTGATCTAATAAAAAGATGAAAATGACATAAATACCTCAGAAGGAATGCATATGTGCCAGGCATGTAAAAAAGGGACTAATGATCTAGTTGAAAGGAAAACCTGGAATATGCAAAGTGCCAAAAGGGGGCTCCTACATTACTTTAAATAGAATTACAATGACTGGAAGAACAAGGGAGGTAAGAAATCCCTAATCATCTCAGTACTGTTCAAGTTATACACACTTTTGTATTTTTAGTTTTGGACTTCAAGCTAAGCCCAGGACATTTTCCGTTATGAAAAGACAATGCCCATAAGATTTCAATTTTCAAAATAGAGAAGTTATATAGAAGCACTTTACTAAATTTAGATCTAAATTTAAGCCTTTTATGTGAAGTTTATTATAGAATCATAACAGCTTTATTATTATTATTAGTTATTATTATCACAGAAATGCATGGCTTCCCAGGTGGCCCTGAAGAAGGAATCTGAGTTCTTGTTCATGAAGCTGAAGAATGAACCTCATGAACATGCAAATACTCACAGTAGGAAGTGAATAGGATTTATTTTAGAGAAAAGAAAAGTACAGAGCTCTCAACCTACAGCAGTATGGACAGAGGAGTGTGGTTGGCTACAGTCCACGGGCTAACAGAGTCAGATATGACTGAGCAGCTAAGCACAGCACAGCACATACACTTACTAGTATTGATCTGTACATTTTTCATTGGCTGCTGTCTTAAAAATATGTTATTTCTAACCAATCAGTTTAAAGGTCACAGTGTTTAGCTTAACACCTTTATGGCTTCTCTTGATCCTCGGATTAAGTTGCCACCCTTTCATGCCCCTTGGCCATTTTACAATGGACCAGACTAAAGATTAATGCTCATAGTTATTTTTCCACCAGGCATATGAAACAGAAGTTAATTATTGCCCTTTCTGGGATCTAAGTGCTGATAATTTATCAGACCAAGGACACATTCCAGGAATTTGGGACAAAGGATATAGTTTTAGGTTAATGGAGTGAGATGTTTTATTGAAAAAAATATAGAAGTCTCAGAGTCCTACACTGACTGCCTACAACTTTCTACCTCAGCACTTACGGTAAAGAACCCATCTGCCAATGCAGGAGGCATAAGACATGGGTTGGAAGATACCCTGGAAGAGGGCATGGCAACCAACTCCAGTATTCTTGCCTGGCGAATCCGATGGACAGAGGAGCCTGGTGTACTACAGTCCCTGGGATCACAAAGAGTTGGACACTGCTGAAGTGAAACATATATGCAAAGAAGTAAGCACAAGTTATTTTTAGTATGTGATACTTGGAATTATGCCTGTTGCAGAAAGGAAACCAATTCTGACTCCATGTTGGAAACTGTTTTTTTGACTTGCTTTTCATTGCTTTTGTTATTATAATCATACTTAATAAATTGCCTCTTCCCCTCTGTCTGACTGTAAACTAAAGTGCCTTTTTCAGCTCATAGGGAGATAATCTGATGCAGCCCACCTTTGAAAAGAAGAGATTAGCACACCTCTTCCAAAGGCTGGCCATTCCCTTGGTTATATTTTGTAAGACTGAAGACCCTTTCAATTTACTTCCCCACTGTCTCTCTCTCTCTCTCTCTCTCTATTCTGCCTTTTGACTTTAGTTCCTCATTGCTTCTTTCCCTCTAACTCTACAAAAGAACCTGGCATCCAGACCCTGACAGGATGGTTATTTTGAGGTGCCAACCTGCCATCTTCTCAGTCAGCTAGCTCCCCAAATAAAGTCCCTTCCTTGCCTTAAACCCTCGTGTGGTGAGCAGAGCAAGTTTGGACTTGTTAACATACAGACCTGGGACCAATCCCAGCTGTGTGATTAGTGGAAACACTAAGAAAACATTCCCATTCAGTTTGACAATTTTGCTTCTCTCAGCCTAGATTTCCACTAAAGGAAAGAAAACTTTTTTTCCCATCCTTCTTGCTAAATCGCAACATGAGAAGAACAGTATGTCTCTTTGTTATAACAAGAAAATTCTGTTTTAGAAGTTATAAATTTCCTTATCTTAGCATGTAGTTTATCTGATGTTTTCACCTTAAAGGAGGTAATGACTTACATTTCAAATGTTCTTTTGAAATGGGAATCTGGTTTCTTGTTCATGGAGCCGAAGAATGAACTTCATGAACACACAAACACTCACAGTAGCAAGAAAACAGAATTTACAAAGAAAAGTACAAAGCTCTCAGCATAGACACTGAGAGGGGGTAAAGTGCCCCCAAAAGGTGGAACTTACAGCAGTTTACATCCTTACTAGTATTGACCTGTACATTTTTGTTTGGCTCCTGTCCTTAACATATGTCATTACTAACCAATCAGTTTAAAATGCTTAACTTGCCATTTTTATGGCTGCTTTTGACCCCCAGTTTCTAAGTCTTCTCAGGATTTGAATCACCATACCATGATCCTACCTTATTCAGATAGAAAATCATTAGGTAATCCGTGTAGGAGTTAAAGCCTGGGTTTCTCCTCCTAAAAATTCAATTCCAATATCCACCTATTTTTTCATGCAAGTCTCTCACTCCAGTGCTCCAGTAAACCTTAACAGTGCTTACTGTTCCTCTTCCTTGACATTCAGAGGGATGCCTCCCTGGCCCGGAGGCCAAAAAACACTTGAACCCACGACAGGACAATCAGTAACTGGTATCCAACTCATCAAGGGGAAGAACACCAGGTGGGCCATTAACTTTAAAAAAATGTACATCTGGTTCTTGAACAATGGCCTGAGATCATGAGAAAAGGTCAGGTGCTGGAGACTCAAAGTCTTAGGGAAATCCAAGGACTGGAAAATCAAGGAAAGCCACAAAATTTAAAAGCTGGACATGCTGATTTTTAAGCTCATTGGTCAGGGACCCCTGAGCCAACCCACAATGAACAGGTTAATATTGGTAAAGATATAAACTGTTGTGATTCCTGTGGTTTCAGGACACTTTTCCTTCCTCTCAGTGTCTATGCTGGGAGCACCGTACTATTCTCTGAAGTCAGACTGTGCCTGTGTGAGTGTCTCCATGTTTGCGGAGTTCATTCTTCAGCTTTGTGGATGGAGCTCATATTCCCCTTTCATTATGAGCCCTTTCACAAATGACCAGATATGGGCCAAAAGTTGATGGTCTACCCATTGTTTTTCTTATAGATTAGAGGGCCTGGAGTTAATGGTTTCCAGTCCTGGATCTGAGCATTTTGTGACCTACCAGACCAGGGATTCCTCTGAAGGTCAGGAAACTGGAACAAAGGGTGTATTTTTAGGTTACTAGAATGAGATGTTTATTGAGCTAAAGACTGAGGTCTCAGAGTCCTACACTGACTGCCTAGCAATTTCTACCTCACTCTGATGATATATTTATGATTAATAAGCCTTTGAGTCTCAAAGTAGCATCCTTGAGGGGCAATTTAAAATCACATGTTTTAAAATTACAAATGAATGCAAGGGACTCATGATTTTAAGTGAATTATGTGCAAATATCTTTTGAGAACAACAGAAATTCAGGTGATCACTGTCTCAGGATTCCTCATGAAACTTATTATAGTTGATGTGAAAAGAGTGAACTATGCAGGACTAGGCCAATTACATCTCCTTTCAAAGGCTTAGTTTATAATACTGGCTGTCTGTAAATTATAATCTCTAAGATTTATTCATATGATATATAACTAAATAAATGTTGGTTAGTAGTAAATAACTGGCAGTATATTCATCAGGATATAGGTGCAGCTCAGTCATCATCTCACTATAGTCTTGGTTCTAATATATTAATGCATTTCTGCTGTATAAATGTCTAGTACCCCAATTAGAGTAAATAGGCCACAGATTATTCCATATAAGCTTAAGAAGTCATTGTATAAATGAACCTATTTGCAAGAGTTGACTTATATGAAGAAATTTATTTATATACTAAAAATGGGTAAAGATATACTACATATACTAAAAATATACACTGTACATGAGTTCTGGCAACTAAAAAAATACACACAACCTGAAAGTAGAGAGTTATTTTATTGGTGGAAATGTTTAGGACTCTTGAGTCCAGGAGACAGTATCCCAGTAGCTCTGAGAAAACTGCTCCTAGGAGGCCAGAGTGGAAGTCAGGCTACATACAGATATGCAACGAAGGGAATCGACAATCTGAATATCAAAGGTCAGGTATCAAGTTAAGGAATTAACATTCTCTGTATGGAAAGATGCAAGCCTCTGGGCTCACTGAATTCATTCTTTTCATAAGGACCTCAGCTATCTGGGGCCAATCCTGTTTCTTTTTACACCTTAAAAAGTGGCAGATGGCTGCTTCCTGCATTCCCCAGCTTGTCATCAATCACCATGGGGGGCGGCAGCACCTGCTGGATCAGTTTGGGGAACCCTCATTCACATTTGGAGACCAGAAATCACTGATGGCTGTTAATAATTTTTTGTTTATTGACATGGCAAGAGATACTTTCACAGTTCTAAGAGAAAAGATTGATGAAAACTAGAAACTGAGAAAACAATGTGGTTTGTCCTCCCCAATCTGGCTCCAGAGCATAAGTATGAGCTCTTATAGGAAGAAATGCAAAAAGCCAAAGCTGAAAGAGCTGTTCTACTGAAGACCCATGTGATAGCTGGTCCTCCAAATCTTAGTTGATGAATTTTACACCCAATTGCAGGAAGGGATGCCCTCCCCCATTTTACCTATAAAGCCCTGTTAAAACTCTAGAAAGAGGACTTGAATTTTTTAAATGTTGCTCAGTTTGTAGAGATGAGGTTACATAAGATAAAATCAGTAACATAATTCAATATAACATATAACATGTGTTTTCTACTACCAAATCCTAAAGTAACTGGTTTAGATATTTCTTCAACCTCACCAAAAGTATCTTAGTTCTTGCCCTTATTGATATTGCCTGTGTAATTATCTCTTACGTAGACAAATGCTTCATAAACACTGGTCCTGGTATAACTCTTGTCTGTAAAAACTTTGTTCATAAAACATTTTAGAAAAGGAAAAGTTTTTCATGTATCTAAGTCAACTGTTTGAAAAACTTTTTAATTTGGAGATTAACAGATAATTTAGTTTAGCTATATTGAGAGGTAATGTTGGCAAGAGTTTTTTCCTTTTCTTATACATTTTATTTTGAGGAATAGATTTTTTACTTATTTTAGGGGAGGATAACTAATTTACAGTATTGTGATGGTTTCAGCCATACATCAGCCTGAATCAACCATAGGTATACATGTGTCTCCCTCATCCTGAAGCCCTCTCCCGCCTCCCTCCCCACCCTATCCTTTTGAGTTGTCCCAGAGAACCGGTTTGGGTGCCCTGCTTCATGCATTGAACTTGCATCGGTCATCTATTTTACATATGTTAGTGAATATGTTTAATTCTATTCTATCAAATCATCCCACCTTTTCCTTCTCCCACTGAGTCCAAAAGTCTGTTCTTTATGTCTGTGTCTTCTTTGCTGCCCTGCATGTAGAATCATTGGTACCATGAAGGATAGTTGTCCCTTGCCCCAAATACATTATTCATTCCTTAGAGCGACCTCTTGAATTGGTTCCCTTATGAAATTTTCCCTATCTACTCCCCAGCACCTTTTCTGCCACTGTGGAGTATGACTGAAATAACAGTAATAACAGAGCAGATTTAATTAACCAATAATTAAAAAGCAAGCCTTGTCTCTTTAGATGGGCATACTGGCAAATAGAAAATTCAACTTCAGTGGGCTTTAAATGTAAAGAAACCAGACTTCCCTGGTGGTCCAGTGATTGAGAATATATCAGCCAATGCAGAGGACATGGGTTCGATCCTTGGTCTGGGAAGATTCCACATGCTACAAGGCAACTAAGCCCATAAACCACAACTACTGAAGCCTGTATCTCCAGAGCTGTGCTCTGCAACAAGAGAAAGCCCACACACCACAGCTAGACAGTAGCTCCACCTGCCACACCTAGAGAAAGCATGTGTGTAGCAATAAAGACCCAGCACAACCAAAAATAAAATTAATTAATTAATATTAAAAATTGTAAAGAAAACATTGATTCATAAAATTAAAAATTTTGGCATCAGGTGTGGTAAACACAGACTGTATTTATATGTGACTTTACCCTTCTTTGTGCATTGACTTGGTCCTTAGAATGGCTTCCCTTGTGGAAACTGTTGAGGTCCTTTAATGGACCAGAACCTGGGGGTCCGGAGTCGATGATAAGAAAGTAAAAGAGAGAGAGAAAGAGGCTGATATTCCTTGGTTTACGCAGAAAACCAATAAAGCTCTTGACACAGAGCTTGCACAGCTTCACGTAGGCACCTGGCGCCCTCTTGAGGGGGGTGAAGGTACAATGCGCCTTCTCGAGAGGGTCTTAGAAGCCTGGGCAAGAAAGTGAGTTCAGTGGGCTTCCGCGCGCCGAAGAATTAGCCTGAGAGAGAAAGAGAGAGAAGGAAAGAAAGACACAGGGACCCAACCTCTGATGGAGCAAAGGTGTTTTATTCAACATATTGTGGGTATATATACTGTCTTACAAGGTAGCTATTTTCAGCAAAGATAAAAATCAAAAGTCCAGACTTACAAATTATCAAGAAAACATAGAGCAATCCATATCAAAGAGAGAGGGTTGTAAATAATCTCTTTTACTGTATGGTTCATAAAAAGGAAGAGGGTCATAAATAGTTACTTATCACCATGTGGAGAAACTAATGAAGGAAATGCATGCGTTCCTCAGCATAGAGATTAACACTTCAGTATGAAGGGATAATTTCTGATGGCCTCTATATCATATCATGCAGGTATCTTTCTGCTCTGTGTATGCTTAAAATCAGTTCTGTGAGCAGACAAAATGTAATGAAAGGTTTAATATCACTGCTAAATCATACCTCTTTTAAAATATTAACCACATTGAGGGCAACGCCTTTAGGGTAGAAACTACCGTGTAAAGAGATAATAAAATCTTAAATAGATGTTTGAAGATTCTCTCTTTTCCTTCCATTCCTCATCTTTCACAAGGAATGATGCATTCTCCTTCTGGAAGTAGGTTTATATTCAATGAGAATTCTGAACTTGTGGGAACAGCTGTCCGCCTATAGGGCCAGAAGGCTTTTTCTTTTTCAGTGTTGCAGGTGAAGCACTTCATTATCAACATGCTTCATTATGATAATTAACTCTGAGCTTATTAATGCTAATGTGAGAGAGTAAGAAGTAGTTTAAATACCTGATACTGACTGGGTAACACTTTTAAATATAGAATAATCTTTTCAGCCAATTAAGGGAGAAAGAAATCTTCAAAGAACCTTTGCTGTTCTCACTGGTTGTATGCAACTGATTGAGTTTCATAGGTAGGAAAGATTTAAGTGGTCACCTAATCCACCCCCTCTACCATGAGACAGGATGACTCAAGCCCACATAATCTCAGTGACCCCATATGGAAGTGTCCAGCAGAAACATACAAATCACCTTCAATCTTGCTGTCTAATTCTTGCACATCTTTATACTCGGGGCAGGGCGGGGGGACTTCTAAAGGATGAGCCTATTAATTTTTTTGCATATGAGAAAATTCTATTTTAAAGTTTCCAGGTGGAAAAGGGCTATGGTTATTAGTGAATCTGAACTGTGTGCTAGGTCCCATTCAAATATTTGCTGAACATAAATGCTATGCCTGGATTTGTGGTAGTTTCTGGGACCATGATGAGGAAACAAAATATTTAATCAACTTAATGGATTATAGGGGACACAAAGATTGGTTAGAGTTGCACAATATATAAATAGAAATTGTAAATAATATGAAGTGGAAAGCTTACAATGTACTGTGATAGCGTGTGATAGGCATGAAAACATACATCACTGAGGATGTAACTTATGAGCTGAGATCTGAAGGGTAAGTAGGAATTCGACAAAAAAATATTGGGAGAAAAACCTATATCTCTAGCACTGTGATAGAGGAGAAAACCTGAAAACACCCTTCTAAAAAAGAGTTGGAAGTGAAGGGCAAAATTGACAATTTGGTGAAAAAGCAAAAGGATGAACTAGAAAATAAAAGAAACATTTGAGTTGATTCTGCTACCCAAAAGCTGGGTTCACCTCTTAGTCATTTGACCAACAGATATAACTGAGCCAAAGATTGGGAGAAGAAATGATTGATTGTTACTTACATCAACTAAGAAGAACACCAGGGATCTCTCCCAAAGCAGTCTTCCCAAACAGCAAAATTGGAGAAGTTTTAATGTAAGGGTACATGCATATTTATGAAGAGACTTGAGCAGAGGAGAATTCAGTATAGAACTAAGACAAAGGTTGACCAAGCCCAAGTCTTAGTTGGTTGACATTAGGAAGGTCATCATTATTTCATCATGCAGGTGGTTGGGGGCCTTAGTTCCTGTCAAACTTAAAGATATATTATTAGGTATATCCCTTGAGGAGGAATTAAATTCTGCTTTGCTGTTTAGTCACTCAGTCATGTCTTGCGACCCCATGGAGTGTAGCCTGTCAGGTTCCTCTGTCAGGTCCATGGGATACTCCAGCAAGAATACTGGAGACCCAGAATACTGGGTTACCATTTCCTTCTCCAGGGGATCTTCCAAATCCAGGGATTGAACCTGGGTCTCCTGCATTGCAGGAGGCTTCTTTACCAACTGAACCACCAGGGACTCTGCTTTACCATTGCGCTATTGTTTGACTGCTTTTTCTCTGTTCTTACATTCCTGTGTTCCCTTAAGATCATTAGTTACCAAAACCTGTTCAAGAGCAGGCATTTGTAGTCAGGCTTAGGGCTTCCCTGGTGGCCCAGATAGTAAAGAATCTGCCTGCAGTGTGGGAGACCTGGGTTTGATCCTGGGTCAGGAAGATCTCCTGCAGAAGGAAGTAGCTACCCACTCCAGTATTCCTGCCTGGAGAATTCCGTGGACAGAGGACCTGGCAGGCTACAGTCCATGGAGTCACAGAGAGTTAGACAAGACTGAGCAACTAACACTTTTTTTCATTTAGGTCACAAAGGGTTTAGACCAAAATGGCTTATTTTACATCAAAAAAGATGTCATGTCTGACTCTCTTCCTCTGGAGACCCACTACCCTGTCTGCCTACAAGGGTGCAGAAAGCCTATGGTGGTATGAGGAGAGGGAACAAGATTAAGCAAAGAGGTTCTCATTAAACAAGGGACTTTAGCCATTTAACACCCAACAGGCATATAAGGATAGGCCACAGGGAATTGGATACTCTAAGGATAAAGCCAGCAATCACATGGGATTGCACTGTCAGTAAAAAAGTGAATTAAAAAAAAAAAAAAAAAAAACCCTCCACCTTCTGCTTTAAAGTTGAATGTTGGAAGTTTTTCTGTCTCAGTATTGTTCACATGGGACAAAATTTTCTCCTAAGAACTGATAAATACAGATCACAAGATTTTTTAATGAAACCACTATAAAAATGTTCCTGTACTGCTGCACTGATGAGACCCCTTGTATGCCTATCAAAAGAAAATGCAAAACATCTCTGCAGTTCCTGCAACCCAGAATAAATTAATCCTTATCAATAAAGCATTGCCAAACCTAAAATTTTATAACATAGAGGAAGGGGGGAAATTGTCACCAAGAAAAAGCAAATAAACAATGGGGGGGGGGGGAAAGGTGGGCATTATTGATCTCAGTTAATAGAATGGAACAATCTTACACAAGAGCATAATTTAAAAGCAACCTAAGGAAAAATATTTCCTACAGTGGAAAAAAATTAGACAGATACCACATTTCTCTACAGTCATAACATAAGTCATAAAAAAGCATATTTAATGTGAAGAAGATTGTGACTTTAGAATTCAAGAATTAGGGCATATGAATGTATCAAAAGAGGGACTTCAAAATATAATGTTAAATGTGAATATAGTAAAGTTGCAGGATATAAAATTAACACACAGAAATCACTTGCATTCCTATACACTAACAATGAGAAAACAGAAAGAGAAATTAAGGAAACAATACCATTCATCATTGCAACAAAAAGAATAAAATACTTAGGAGTATATCTACCTAAAGAAATGAAAGACCTATACATAGAGAACTATAAAACAATGATGAAAGAAATCAAAGAGGACACAAACAGATGGAGAAATATACCCTGTTCATGGGTTGGAAGAATCAATATTGTCAAAATGACTATACTACCCAAAGCAATCTATAGATTCAATGCAATCTCTATCAAGCTACCAACGGTATTTTTCACAGAACTAGAACAAATAATTCCACAATTTGTATGGAAATACAAAAAACCTCAAATAGCCAAAGTAATCTTGAGAAAGAAGAATGGAACTGGAGGAATCAACCTGCCTGACTTCAGAGTATACTACAAAGCCACAGTCATCAAGACAGTATGGTACTGGCACAAAGACAGAAATCTAGATCAATGGAACAGAATAGAAAGCCCAGAGAAAAATCCACGAACCTATCGACACCTTATCTTTGACAAAGGAGGCAAGAATATACAATGGATAAAAGGCAACTTCTTTAACAAGTGGTGCTGGAAAACTGGTCAACCACTTGTAAAAGAATGAAACTAGAACACCTTCTAACACCATACACACAAAAATAAACTCAAAATGGATTAAAGATCTAAATGTAAGACCAGAAGCTATAAAACTCCTAGAGGAGAACATAGGCAAAACACTCTCCAACATAAATCACAGCAGGATCCTCTATGACCCACCTCCCAGAATATTGGAAATAAAAGCAAAAATAAACAAATGGGACCTAATGAAACTTAAAAGCTTTTGCACAACAAAGGAAACTATAAGCAAGGTGAAAAGGCAGCCCTCAGATTAGGAGAAAATAACAGCAAATGAAGCAACAGACAAAGGATTAATCTAAAAAATATACAAGCAACTCCTGCAGGTCAATTCCAGAAAAATAAATGACCCAATCAAAAAATGGGCCAAAGAACTAAACAGACATTTCTCCAAAGAAGACATACAGATGGCTAACAAACACATGAAAAGATGCTCAACATCACTCATTATTAGAGAAATGCAAATCAAAACCACAATGAGGTACCATTACACGCCAGTCAGGATGGCTGCTATCCAAAAGTCTACAAGCAATAAATGCTGGAGAGGGTGTGGAGAAAAGGAAACCCTCTTACACTGTTGGTGGGAATGCAAACTAGTACAGCCACTATGGAGAACAGTGTGGAGATTTCTTAAAAAAACTGGAAATAGAACTGCCATATGACCCAGCAATCCCACTTCTGGGCATACACACCAAGGAAACCAGATCTGAAAGAGACACGTGCACCCCAATGTTCATCACAGCACTGTTTATAATAGCCAGGACATGGAAGCAACCTAGATGCCCATCAGCAGATGAATGGATAAGGAAGCTGTGGTACATATACACCATGGAATATTACTCAGCCGTTAAAAAGAATTCATTTGAATCAGTTCTAATGAGATGGATGAAACGAGCCCACTATACAGAATGAAGTAAGCCAGAAAGATAAAGACCAATGCAGTATACTAACACATATATATGGAATTTAGAAAGATGGTAACGATAACCCTATATGCAAAACAGAAAAAGAGACACAGATGTACAGAACAGAATTTTGGACTCTGTGGGAGAAGACGAGGGTGGGATGTTTCAAGAGAACAACATCGAAACATGTGTATTATCTAGGGTGAAACAGATCACCAGCCCAGGTTGGATGCATGAGACAAGTGCTCGGGCCTGGTGCACCAGGAAGACCCAGAGGAATCGGGTGGAGAGGGAGGTGGGAGGGGGGATCGGGATGGGGAATACATGTAAATCCATGACTGATTCATGTCAATGTATGGCAAAAACCACTACAATATTGTAAAGTAATTAGCCTCCAACTAACAAAAATAAATGGAAAATATATATATATATATAATGTTAAATGAAAGGATTTCAGAAATACTTTCTGAGATATAAAAAGAATAAGGAGCAAAGATAAAAATATATATTTTGACAAATCCAGACAAATATTGGCTATATAAGTAGATATGAATTATAATGCTAATTCAAGACTTTTGAAAAATCAAGGTGAAAGAATATAAGAAGTAATGACATAAGATGGGAGTAAATGATGTTATATTGTTTGAGAGGAAGATGTGTGTTGCTTGACACTAATGTCTGTTCAAATTTAAAGGTAAATTCAATAGCAATGAAAATAAGTTGGAAAACTATCAAATATAAAAAGTAAAAAATAAAAGAGAGAAGAAGGACTAAAGAAACATAGATCAAACAAAGAAATAGGACATGATAATAAAAAGGCATAGTTTAAAAGTACAGTGTAAAATGTATATAAATCCAAATATTGAAGTGATTAATGACAATGATGGAAATCAATATTACCAGTTCATATAAAGAGAACTTTTACCCTAGATGCTAAAGAAAAATGACTTGTTCAACTTCTGGAAATATGGCAGTTTATGTACCTGGGCCTTCTCCTGAAAAACTAAAATATAGTGTTGTTTTATTTGTACTATATTTATATATTTTATATATAACAATATTCATACATGCATATGAAATAAATTATATTCTGAAATAGAGCCAACTTTCCTATTGAACACTTTGCTATGCCCAGTGAAACTGAACATTGGTGAGTTGAAGATTTGTATAATTAGAGAGCTTAAAACTCAACATTCAAAAAATTAAGATCCAGTCCCATCACTTCATGGCAAATAGGATGGGAAAAACTAGAAGCAGTGACAGATTTTATTTTCTTGGGCTCTAAAATCACTGTAGATGGTGACTGCAGCCACAAAATTAAAAGACACTTGCTCCTTGAAAGGAAACCTATGACAAACCTAGACAGCATATTAAAAGCAAAGACATGACTTTGCTGACCAAGATCTCTATAGTCAAAGTTTTTGTTTTTCCAATAGTCATGTAATGATATGAGAGATGGACAATAAAGAAGGCAGAACACCAAATAATTGATGCTTTTGAATTGTGCTGCTGGAGAAAACTCTGGAGAGTTGCTTAGACTGCAAGGAGATCAAACCAATCAATCTTAAGGGAAATCAACCCTGAATATTCATTGGAAGAACTGATACTGAAGCTGAAACTCCAATACTTTGGCCACCCAATGCAAAGAGCTGACTCACTGGGAAGACCCAATTCTGGGAAAGATTGAAGGCAAAAGGAGAATAGGGTGGCAGAGGATGAGATGTTTTGATAGCATCACTGACTCTATGGACATGAATTTGAACAAACCCTGGGAGGTAGTGAAGGGCAGGTAAGCCTGGCATGCTTCAGTCCATGGGGTCAGAAAAAGTCAGACACAATTTAGTAACTGAACAACAACAAATCATTCAGTTCAGTTCAGTCTCAGTCAGGTCTGACTCTTTGCGACCCCATGGACTGAAGCATGCCAGGCTTCCTCATCCATCACCAACTCCCAGAGCTTGCTCAAACTCACGTCCCTCAAATTGGTGATGCCATTCAACCATCTCATCCTCTGTCTTCCCCTTCTCCTCCTGCCTTTAGTCTTTCCCAGCATCATGGTCTTTTCTAATGAGTCAGCTCCTTGCATCACGTGGCCAAAGTACTGGAGCTTCAGTTTCAGCATCAGTCCTTCCAATGAATATTCAGGATTGATTTCCTTTAGGATTGACTGGTTTCATCTCCTTGCAGTCCAAGGGACTCTCAAGAGTCTTCTCCAACACCACAGTTCAAAAGCATCAATTCTTTGATGCTCAGCCTTCTTTATCGTCCAACTGTCACATCCATACATCACTACTGGAAAAACCATAGTTTTGACCATATGGACATTTGAGGGCAAAGTGATGTCTCTGCTTTTTAATACACTGTCTAGGTTTGGCATTGCTTTTCTTCCAAGGAGCAAGAATCTTTTAATTTCATGGCTGCAATCACCATCTGCAGTGATTTTGGAGCCCCCCAAAATAAAATCTGTCACTGTTTCCATTGTTTCTCCATCTATTTACCATGGAGTGATAGGACTGGATGCCATAATCTTCGTTAGAGAGCAGAATTTGAATCCTTGCCTTTGCTCCGTGAACTCCAACTGCAAAGAGTTATATATACCTTTTAATGTAAGGATAAACTAAAATGTGGTTTCTTCCCCCTGCTGGATCTTACTACCCAGAAAATAACAAAACCATCTGTTTCATTCATTTGTATTGATTGCAAGAGGAAATAAAAACCTCCTTTGAGCAATTATAACTACATTATGGTTATAATGCAGGTGTGCAAGCCAAACTGACACTACATGGATTGAATGAATAACCTTAAACGAAGAATTCTTTTTGTGTTATCTCAGACTGGCTGCATCCCAAGCACCTGATAAGCAAACAGAAGGCTCTTCTAGGGGAACTTATCTTTGCGTTTGCCATATGTAGGAATAGAGTAAATTAGTCAAGATGGTTTGGTCAGGCTTCTTGCCCCACAGCCTCTCACTCTTGCTTCACGTTTTGTAAATAATGATTATGTAACAGCTGAGATCACTTATAGTACTGTGCATGTGCATCATGAGATACTTGCTTGGCCACAGGCTACTGCAGTTCTCTAAGCATATACAAGCTTCACCTGGAAAGCCAAGAGGTTAGACTGCTTTGGGGCTATGTTATGATTAGGTTATGTTGTGGCTGCTGTTACAGCTGCTGTGTTAGCCAGGAGAGAAGTTTGTGTTATGGCTGCATTATGTTATATTATGCTATGCTATGTTATATTATGAGATGCGATATGATGTGATGTGATATGATGTGACGTGATGTGACGTGATGTGATGGCTGCTACATCAGCCAGAAAAGAATGCTGTCATGGCTGCTGTGCCATCCAGGAGACAATAAAGTGTCTGCAGTTCCTATGGCTCCCCACAATTTCTTCCAGCCTCTTAGTTCACACCTTGCCTACCCTGGGTTCAACAAACAGCGTGCACAGTGAGATACAGCAAGACACCACAAAAACATTTGATCAGATAAGTTTCAAGAAAAGTAAATATTTAACAGATAAGAATAATTAAATATGCAAGGAAATAAGAAATTATGAGATAGAAACAAGCAAAAAAGCTACAACCAATATTGTAAAACCTTTCAGATGTAGGAAGAAATGTAACACAGAATATAAAATGAGTATATTTAATACATTTCAAGAAATTAAAAGAGGCTTTTCAATAAGAATAGAGACCAAGCACAATTTAAAGGTAAGAAAATTTTATGCAAATTCCTAATAAAATGATGTAAAATAAAACAATCTTTAGGCCTAACAGCAGAGAAAATACAATTTGAAAAAGAATAGTGAAAGAAAAGATAGAATAAAGAAATTAAGGGAAATTATGTTGTAGAGACAGATGAAAATATAAAATAAAAATAAAAGGGCATGGAAGATGGAGTTAGAAGAGCTCACAGGATTCCTGTGCTGAATAAAAGTAGTAAAAGTAGGCACCCTTGTCTTTCTGATTTTAGAAGAAAAGCATTTCAGCATTTAACCATTGAGTATGTTAGCTGTGGGTTTGTCATGTATAGCCTTTACTGTATTGAGATTGTTTCCTTCTATATGCATTTTGAGATTTTTTTGTCATAAATGGATGTTGAATTTTGTCATAAGCTTTTTCTGCATCTATTGAAATGATCATATAATTTTATCCTTTGCTTTCTTGATGAGGCATATCATGATTGATTTGTTGACGTTAAAACATCCTTTCAATTGTGGAATGAATCCCAGTTGATCATGTTGTATGATCCTTTTAATACTAATATATTGCTGAATTCGATTTGCTAATATGTTATTGAGGATTTTTGTATCTATTTTCATCAGGAATATTGGCCATTAATATTTTTATGATGTCTTTGGTTTTAGTATCAGGGTGATGCTGGCCTTATAAAATGAGTTTGGAATTTTTTTTTTCTTTAATTTTTGGTAATAATTTGAGAAGGATAGATTTTTAATTCTTCTTTCAATATATGGTAGAATTCACCTACAAAGCCTTTGGACCTGCACTTTTGGCGGGGGGCGGGGATGGAAGTTTAACTGATTCAGTTTTGTTACTAGTAATTGGTTTATTCCAATTTTCCATTTTTTAATGAATTTATGAATTTCCTCAAGGTTGTCTAATTTGTTGGCATACAATTGTTGATGGTACTCTCTTATGATCCCTTGTATTTCTCTGCCATCAGTTGTAATTTCTCTTCTTTTGTTTATGATTTTTACTCTTTGGGCTTTCTTTTTTTTTTTTTTTTTCCCTGATAAGTCTGGCTAAAAATTTATCGATTTTATTTATCTTTTCAAAGAACCAACTCTTTGTTTTATTGATATTTTCCATTGTTTTTTAGTCTCTGTTTTTGTTTGTTTTTACTCTGATTTTTATTCCTTTTGCTAACTTCAGGTTTAACATTTTCCTATTTCTCTAGTTTCTTTAAATTTCTTTAAATGTTTAGATTGTGTTTTTGTGATCTTTCTTGTTTCATGAAGTTAACCTTTATTGCTATAAACTTCATCCTTAGGACTTTGCTGTGTCCCATAGATTTTGGAATGTTGTGTTTCTATATTCATTTATCTCCGGGTATTTTTAATATCCTCTTTGATTTATTCATTGACACATGGATTATTTAATTACATGTTGTTTAGTCTCCATGTGTCTGTCTTTTTCCCAATTTTCTCCTAGTAGTTTATTTGTGCTTTCATATTGTGTGATCAGAGAAAATGTTTGATATGATTTCAATCTTCATAAATTTGTTGAGTCTTGTTTTGTGACATAACATGTGACTTGTCCTGGAAAGGTTTCTTTTATACTTGAAAAGTATATGTATTCTGTTATTTATGTGTGTTCTATATATTCTGTTTCTATTAACTACATCTAGGCAAATGTATTGTTCGATATCACTGTTTCCTTATTCATTTTTCTGTTTGGATTATCTATCCATTGATGTGATTGGGGTATTAAAGTCCACCACTTCTGAAGGAGATGGGAATACCAGACAACCTGACCTGGCTCTGGAGAAACCTGTATGCAGGTCAGGAAGCAACAGTTAGAACTGGACATGGAACAACAGGCTGGTTCCAAATAGGAAATGGAGTACATCAAGGCTGTATATTGTCACCCTGCTTATTTAACTTATATGCAGAGTACATCATGAGAAATGGTGGGCTGGAGGAAGCACAAGCTGGAATTAAGATTGCCGGGAGAAATATCAATAACCTCAGATATGCAGATGACACCACCCCTTATGGCAGAAAGTGAAGAGGAACTAAAAACCCTCTTGATGAAAGTGAAAGAGGAGAGTGAAAAAGTGGGCTTACAGCTCAACATTCAGAAAACTAAGATCATGGCATCTGGTCCCATCACCTCATGGGAAATAGATGGGGAGACAGTGGAAACAGTGTCAGACTTTATTTTGGGGGGCTCCAGAATCACTGCACATGGTGACTGCAGCCATGAAATTAAAAGATGCTTACTCCTTGGGAGGAAAGTTATGACCAACCTAGACAGCATATTATAAAGCAGAGACATTACTTTGCCAACAAAGGTCCATCTGGTCAAGGCTATGGTTTTTCCAGTGGTCATGTATGGATGTGAGAGTTGGACTGTGAAGAAAGCTGAGTGCCGAAAAATTGATGCTTTTGAACTGTGGTATTGGAGAAGACTCTTGAGAGTCCCTTGGACTGCAAGGAGATCCAACCAGTCCATCCTGAAGGAGATCATTCCTGAGTGTTCATTGGAAGGACTGATGCTAAAGCTAAAACTCCAGTACTTTGGCCACCTCATGCGAAGAGTTGACTCATTGGAAAAGACCCTGATGCTGGGAGGGAATGGGGGCAGGAGGAGAAGGGGATGACAGAGCATGAGATGGCTGGATGGCATCACCGACTCGATAGACATGGATTTGGGTGGACTCCGGGAGTTGGTGATGGATAGGGAGGCCTGGCATGCTGCGATTCATGGGGTCGCAAAGAGTCAGACATGACTGAGCGAGCGACTGAACTGAACTGAACTGAACACCCAGTGTTTGGCGCAAAGCAGATACCCAACAAACAATTGCTGCCTAAGCTGAAATTAATGAGGCTCTATTTCTGGATAATATAATGAAAAAAAAAAAAAAGAACTTTAAGACTGAGTTCACCTTAAGATCCTAGACCCATTTTCAAGTACGTAGAAAAATGGATTAATTTCTCTGGATTTATTTTTCAATTAGGAAATTTAATTAGTATATCAAAACTTACAGGTCATTTGATAAATTATACAAACATTTCATTCATTGGATGACATAGCTGTACATAGAACAAAGTACATTCTGATCTATAAAATGTCTTCAACTATCCTAAAGTGTTTTCACCAAAAATGTTTAAACATAGTGCCACTTAGTAATATATGTAGAGCCTAATATGAGTAACATGGTAAAGTAAAGGAGATGGCTTACTATTAAAGCTGAAGAATGTTAAAGGTCAAAGTTCCAGGAAGAAGTGTAATGGAAACTGAGTGATGTGGTACTACCTGGTTTGTTATGAGTGATAAGAGTTGTTGCCTGTGTTCTACTGGTTGTTAAATATTTTAGCTACCACTGTTGTATTCACATCACATGATTTAATCAAACATTTTAGTTTACAATAAATTCCTATACACACCACTCAAAAATAGTCAGATTATAAACAGGTCAAATACAATATGCGTGAGTGTTTGGTTGCTTCAGTCATGTCAGACACTGGGCAACTCTATGGACTGCAGCCAGCCTGGCTCTTCTATCCACGGGATTCTCCAAAACAAGAACACTGGAATGGGTTGCCATACCCCCCTGACAACCTGACATTCCTCCCAGGAATCTTCCTGACCCAGGGATTGAACCCACAATGTCTGCTGTATCTTCTGCATCATAGGCAGATTCTTTACTGCTGAGCCACCCAGGAAGCCCTCAATACAACATATTCAGTCCTAAAATGTTATCAAAATTAATGCAGATTTTATTTTTAAAATTTTTTTGTGATTCCAATTATTTTTTCATTTCTTGAAGTGCTTCAGGGCTGTTTAACAAAGTTCATATAGCACAGTATAGTGATAGAACAGAAATGTATGCTGACAGAATCTGTTAATCATAAGATTGTTGGATATATTTACATTTTTATTATCTAAAGCTTATCCTTTATGTATATGTAAACAAATGGAAATATTAATAAAATTTAACACACTAGTTTTGCTTGAACTCATAAATTTTTTTTCATAATTTTTTAATTAATATTTTCACAGCTTCTTGGTAAGTACATGTATTGATATGTGAAGGAAGGACAAAAGATCAGCTCTTTAATTATAGAAATTTGAGAAACTGAAGTGTAAGCTTTCCTCTGAAATCTAGAAAAATAATGAGATGTTAGTTTGAAACAAGAATCTGATATCCTAAAACCAGATTAAACTGTAGGGCTTCAAAGAGAACCAGAAGGATAAAGTGTTTCTAGAAACATACTAAAAGAAGAAGCTGGAAATGTCAAAAGTTTTGTATACAGAAGACTAGGAACATGTGTGCTAAGAGGTGTTTGGAAAATACTTTGTGACAAAAGGTTCTCTGAGATTTTTTTGCTGTTCAAAGCAAATGTTCTGCACACTGGTATAAGTGACTCTCTTATGAATTCACATTTTAACACCCTCTCACCAGAACACTGTGTACAAAAAGAAATATGTTTCTAGAAAGCCTGGGTACAGTCTGTGATCATCATTTAAGCACAGAATTGTCTAGACTTTACTGACTTCAGTAAAATGCTGATATCAAAAGCAACAACTGGAATATATTTAATAACTTCTGTTGGCCAGAAAGAATGATTTCCTTTCACCACTTCCCTAATCCAGTGCTGGAATTGTTTGCATTTGAGTGGTGGTGTTTTATCTTCCATAGCATCTCTGGAACCTATATAGGAGAGGTTAGCATTCACAATCTGTAGGAAGGAATGACTAAGGAATTTGTTTTGAAGCAACATGTGTATGCAAGCACATTGCTTTTATGCATTCCTTTCTTATAGGTAAACACCTACATCTTAATCTTTTAACATTATTATTATCTTCATTATTACTATCAATATCATTATTTGAGGGAAACATGGGGCTGGTAAGTACAAAACATCTACTAACTTTACCATGATCAGATAATTTTAAAAGTTGAATCTAAGAGCTTAGTATGCTCAGAAAACATGTGAAGGAAAGTTAATTTTTCAGTAATTTAAATACAGGATTTCCAGTTTCTCAGTGAAAATGAGGAATAACATGACATTTCATTTTGAAATCTTGATCCATAAGTGTTTCATAAATATATGAGATAGAAAGAGGTAGCACGAGATAAGGTATTTATGTACTTATACTGGCCAAAATTTTTTAAAGTATAGTTGATTTACAATATTGTGCCAACTGCTGCTCTACAGCAAAGTGACTACGTTTACACATATATACATTCTTATTATAGATATTCTTTTCCACTATGGTTTATCTCAGAAGATTGGATAGTATTGCCATTTTAACAATTTTAAGCCTTCCAATTCAAATTCAAGAGCAAGGAATATCTTCCCATTTATTTGAATCCTCTTTGATTTTTTCACTAATGTTTCATAGTTCTCAGTGTATGTAAGTCTTTCATTTCCTTGGACAGGTTTATTCATAGGTATTATTTATTTTTGGTGCAATTTTAAAGGATTTTTTGCATCCTATTTCTGGTATCTAATTGGTAGTATAAATAAATTCAACTGATTTCTGAATGCTAATCTTATATCCTACTACACTGATGAATTTATTTATTAAATCTTGTAGTCTTGTGTGGAGTTCTTAAGGTTTTCTATATGTAGTATTATGTCATCAGCATATAGTGACAATGTTGTTTCTTCCCTTCCAGTTTGGATACCTTTTATTCCTTTTTCTTGTCTAATTGCTGTGACTAAGACTTCTAATACTACATTGAAGAGGTAAGAGTGGCATCTTTGTCTTGTTCCAGCTTTTAGAGATAATGTTTTCAGCTGAGTTTAGTATTGTATTGGCTGTGGGTTTGTCATCAATAGCCTTCATTATGTTGAGGCATGTTCCTTGTATACTCTGTTAAGAGTTTATCATGAATGGATGTTGAATTTTGTCAAATGCTTTTTCTGCATCTATTGAAATGATCACGTGGGTTTTGTCTTTTGTTTATGTGGTGTATCACATTGACTGATTGGCATATGTTGAAACATCCTTATGATCTTGGGATAAATCTCACTTCATCATGATGTATAGTCTTTTTATGTGCTGTTGGATTCATTTTTCTAATATGTTGTTGAGGATTTTTGCATCTATATTGACAAAGATATTGACCTCTTTTTTTTTTTTTTTCCTGGTGGTGGTCTTTGTCTGATTTTGGTATCAGGGTAATTGTGGCTACATAGAATGTCTTTGAGAGCGTTCCCTCCCCTTAACACTTTTTGAACAATTTGTTAAGGGTTGGCATGAGTTCTTTCTATGTTTGGTAGAATTTGCCTGTGATACTAAACACTCATTTTTAGGGAATGCTTTGTTTTCACAGTTCTATTTCACTTCTAGTGATCAGTAGTTCAAATTGTCTAATTCTTCTTGATTCAGTTTTGGTGGAATGTATGTCCCTAGAAATTTTCCATTTTTTTCTAGGTTCTCAGATTTTTTGTTGTATAATGATAGTATTACCTCATCATTTTTCGCATTTCTGCAGTATCTGCTTTATGTCTCCTTTTTCATTTCTTATTTCGTTTATTTGGGTTCTCTCACTTTTATTCTTGGTTATCCTGGCAGAAGTTTGTCAATTTTGTTCACCCTTTCAAAAAAACCTTGAAATTTCAAAAAAAAATCTTGGCTTTATTGATTGTTTTCCTACTGCATTTTAATCTCTATTTATTTCCTCTCTGATCTTTATTGCTTCTTTCCTTGTGCTGAATTTAGATTTTTTTTTCTAATTTTTCTAAGTGGTAGGTTATTCTTGCCTGGAGAGTCCCATGGAGCCTGGCAGGCTATGGTCCATAGGGTTGCAAAGAGTCAGACACAACTGAAGCAAACTTAGCACCGCACAGATTATGTTGTTTATTTGAGACTTCCCTTGTTTTTTGAGGAAGATTTGTGTTGCTATGAACTTCCCTCTAAGAACTGCTTTTGCTGCATCCCATAGATTTTGTATGGCTGTGCCTTCATTGTTATTTGTCTCAAGGGATTTGTTTTTTACTGGCATCAATTTTAACATTTTTTATTTGTATTGAGATGTAACATTTAGTAAGTCCACAAATCTTAATATTTAAAGCTTTATCAATGTTTACATACGTTCATGCTTGTAAAACTTCCAAGAAGATCAAGATATAGAGCATTGCCAGCACCCCAGAGGGCTCCTTGTGCCCCTTCCCAGGCAATACTCACCCTAAGATAGATACTTCTCTGACCACTATCACTGCATGTTAATTTAACCTGTTCTTGACTTTCATATAAATGAAATCAAATGGTAGGAACACTGTCTGTGGCACCCTGTCTGCCTCTCATCTAGTCCTCCAGTCAGAAGACCACTTCTTCAGTTTTTAGTAGAAATACCCTCAATATTTAAGTCAATTTTTAAAATATTCAAACCAAGAGACTGATGCCCAGAAAAACACAGGAGTTTCTTTCCTGAGGTTCCCCATCTTCTCTCTGGATGACTGGCAGAGAACATTTACCTCCTTGTAGCAGATTCTCACTTTTCCCCCAACTCCACATGACAACCATATCAGAATGCGGCAAAGTAAATTCAGCCTTAGCATACTTGAAGGATTGTTTCATTACAAGGACTTTAGAAAGCGTTTATTGATGCCCATTCAGTTTAGGGATGAGAAAACACTCGTTCAACATTACTCATGAATGGAGTAGGTCACAGCATATAGAATTATCCATGAGGCTTTTGTTCTGAATATCATGGCAAGGCAGGACACCTAAGAAGAAAGGATTCTTGTGATAACAGGATAGCAACATAGATAAGTTTATTTTGAATATATAATTCTATGCAGCTTAATTTTACCCCTAAGGCAGGTGAAGTAGGATTGTACTTAGAATCCCAGTAGGTGCCCAGTAAAAATCAATTACTTAGACATACCACCTCTACAAAACGTTATATGTTAAGGAGAAGGCGCCCAGGGGCTCCGGCAAGAAGAGGAAGTTTCAGCCTCTTTTCGGGGACTTTGCGGCCGAGAGAAAGAGCCAGTTGGAGATGCTGCGAGTGATGAACAGCAAAAAGCCTCAGTTGGACATTACGAGGGCCACCAATAAGCAGATGAGAGAGGAGGACCAGGAGGAGGCGGCTAAGCGGAGGAAAATGAGTCAGAAGGGCAAGAGAAAGGGGGGCCGACAGGGTCCTGGGGGTAAGGGGAAAGGGGGCACGCCCAGCCACGGAGGGAAGAGGAGAGGGGGTGTGGGAGGCAAGATGAATTCCGGGCCTCCCGGCCTGAGTGGCAAGAGAAAAGGGGGGCAACACCAAGGAGGAAAGAGGAGGAAGTAAATTTCATCCTTGGACCTTCTCCTAAACCAAGAACTGTACTTAATGCTAAGCTCTAGATACAGTACCCAGATGCACAAGATTTGGCCACTGCCTTCATTGAGCTTGAAGTTAAAGGGCCAGGTCTGCCCTCCTCTGAAGATGATATGTAAATGTTGGACTGGACAAATTAATGTATTTCCCACAACCAAAACTCTGGCTGGAGATTAAAGGTTGTATTTAAGGATATCTGATTTAGGGAAAGAATCTGTGAAAACTAGGAATGAGTTTTACTTTTAAACAGACTTTTTTTTCTTTCTAAACCTTGGATGGGGTTTAAGGGAGAGACTTAATAGCTGGTTTCTGCATTATTTTGATGACAAGTTTGTGTATTTATCAAAGCAGGTGGGAACAAAAAGGTTATATTTTCAAGACTGTTGTAAAGGTTTTATATTAAAAATGTGTCTGTGTCTAAAAAAAAAAAAAAAAAAAAAAAAAAACAAAACGTTATATGTTGATGCTCTCACTCAGAAGAGCTACAACTGAGAAGGTCCTTTCAATTCTAACTACCATTTAACCTACACAACTGGGGTGGAAAAATTAAAGCTCAGAAACTGAAGGTTTTCACTCTAATAATATAATTTTTTTAAAGTGAAGATAGAGATTTTTAAAAAATTTTCTCTAGGTGTATGGTCTTCCTTTGTGTTTTTTAAAAAGTGGCTTTCATTCCTTCAAAGTAGCAGGAATGTACATTGATTTATGAAGTATGTGCCTCTATCCCTGACCTGTGCACTGAGTAGATGATGAAAAGACTTATCTTGAAGCAAATTAAGATAAAGTAAAAAATTCCCCTGTGATATAGTCAAATTTTAAAAAATTACTATAATAGTACACTATGAATGAAATCACCTGGATCTTTGCTGCCCATTTTCTGCTGTTCCTCCCTCTCTTACCTGGTTTTACCATTCTTCTAAAAAGGGACTTAACACTTCTTTATTTTTTGTTTTATTCTTCATTCTTTTTATAAATTCCAAGTTCTTTCAATTTGCTATTTTTGCTAATATTTAAAATATGTAAAATTGAAGTATTTGAATCTTTCAAAAAATATAATTAACTTATTTTAATTGGAGGAGTATTGTGATGGCTTTTGCCATACATCAACATGAATCAGCCACAGGTATACATGTGTCCCCCGCATCCTGAATCCCCCTCACACCTCTCTCCCCACCCTATTCCTCTGGGTTGTCCCAGAGGACTGGCTTTGAATGCTCTGCTTCATGTGCTGAACTTGCACTGGTCATCTATTTTACATATGGTAATATAAATCTTTCAATGCTATTCTCTCAAGTCACCCCACATTCACCTCCCACATAGTCCAAATGGCTGTTCTTTACACTGTGTCTCTTTTTCTGCCTTGCATATAAGATCATTGTTACTGTCTTTCTAAATTCCATTTATATGCATTAATATACAGTATTGGTGTTCCTCTTTCTGACTTTTGTATCACTTTGTATAATACAAAGTGATTTCTGTTCTTTACACTGTGTCTCTTTTTCTGCCTTGCATATAAGATCATCATTACTGTCTTTCTAAATTCCATTTATATGCATTAATATACAGTATTGGTGTTCCTCTTTCTGACTTTTGTATCACTTTGTATAATACAAAGTGATTTCTGTTCTTTACACTGTGTCTCTTTTTCTGCCTTGCATATAAGATCATCATTACTGTCTTTCTAAATTCCATTTATATGCATTAATATACAGTATCAGTGTTTCTCTTTCTGACTTTTGTTTCACTTTGTATAATACAGTTTCATCCACCTCATTAGAACTGACTCAAATGCATTCCTTTTTATAGCTGAGTAATATTCCATTGTGGATACGTACTTCCTTATCCCTTCAACTGCCGATGGACATCTCGGTTGCTTCCATGTCCTAGCTATTGTAAAGAGTGCTGTAATTAACATTGGTGTACATGTGTCTCTTTCATTTCTGGTTTCCTCAGTGTATATGCCCAGCAGTGGGATTGCTGGATCATATGGCAGTTCTATTCCCAGTTTTTTAAGGAACAGACACTGTTCTCCATAATGACTGTACCAGTTTGCATTCCCACTAACAGTATAAGAGGGTTCCCTTTTCCCAACACCTTCTCCAGCATTTATTGTTTGTAGACTTTTTGATGGTGGCCATTCTGACTGACGTGAGGTGATTCCTCATTGTGGTTTTGATTTGCATTTCTCTAATAACAAGTGATGTTGAGCATATTTTCATGTGTTTATTAGCCATCTGTTGTCTTCTTTGGAGAAATGTCTTTTAGTTCTTCACTCACTTTGATAGGTTGTTCATTTTTCTGGTATTGAGCTGCATGAGCTGCTTGTATGTTTTGGAGATTAATTCTTTGTCAGTTGTTTCATTTGCTATTAGTTCCCCATTCTGAAGGCTGCCTTCTTACCTTGCTTATAGTTTCCTTCGTTGTGCAAAAGCTTCTAAGTTTAATTAGGTCCCATTTGCTTATTTTGGTTTTTATTTCCCTTATTCTGGAAGGCATGTCATAGAGGATCTTGCTGTGATTGATGTCAGAGAGTGTTCTGCCTGTGTTTTCCTCTCAGAGTTTTATAGTTTCTGGTCTTACATTTAGATCTTTAATCCATTTTATTTTTGTGTACGGTGTTAGAAAGTGTTCTAGTTTCTTTTACACGTGGTTGACCAGTTTTCCCAGCACCACTTGTTAAAGAGACTGTCTTTTCTCCATTGTATATTTTTGCTTCCTTTGTCAAAAAGAAGGTGTCCATAGCTGCATGGATTTATCTCTGGGCTTTCTATTTTGTTCCATTGATCTGTATTTCTGTCTTTGGTCAGTACTATAGTGTTGATGACTGTAGCTTTGTAGTATATTCTGAAGTCAGGAAGATTGGTTCCTCCAGTTCCAGTCTTCTTTCTCAAGACTGCTTTGGCTATTCAAGGGTTTTTGTGTTTCCATACAAATAATGAAATTATTTGTTCTAGTTCTTTGAAAAATAGCATTGGTAGTTTGATAGGGATTGCTTTGAATCTATAGATTGCTTTGGATAGTGTACTGATTTTCACTATATTGATTGTTCCAATCCACAAACATGGTACATTTCTCCATCTATTTCTGTCATCTTTGATTTCTCTCATCAGTATTTTATAGTTTTCAATATACAGATCTTTTGTTCCTTTAGGCAAATTTATTCCTAAGTATTTTCTTCTTTTCATTGCAATGGAGAATAGGATTATTTCCTTGATTACTCTGTTTTTTCATTGCTAGTGTATAGGAATTGAAGTGATTTCTGCATATTAATTTTATGTCCTGAAACTTTACTATATTCATTGATTAGCTCTAGCAATTTTCTGATGGTATCTTTGAGGTTTCTATAAAGAGGATCATGTCATCTTCAAACAGTGAGAGTTTTACTTCTTTTCTAATCTGGATTCCTTTTATTTCTTTTTCTTCTTTGAGTGCTGTGGCTAGGACTTCCAAATCTATGTTGAATAGTAGTGGTGAGAGTGGGCATCCTTGCCTTGTTCCTGATTTTGGAGGAAATGTTTTCAATTTTTTGCCATTGAGGATAATGTTTGCTCTGGGTTTGTCATATATGGTTTTTATTATGTTGAGGTGTGTTCCTTCCATGCCTGCTTTCTTGCAAGGTTTTGTCATAAATGGGTGTTGAATTTTGTCAAAGACTTTCTTTACATCTATTGAGATAATATGGTTATCTTTCAATTTGTTAATACGGTGTATCACATTGATTGATTTGTGAATACTGAAGAATTCTTGCATCTGAAGAATAAAGTCCACTTGGTCATGATGTATGATCTTTTTAATATGTTGCTGGATTATGTTTGCTAGGATTTTGTTAAGGATTTTTGCATCTATATTCGTCAGTGATACTGGCCTAGTTTTCTTTTTCTGTGGCATCTTTGTCTGGTTTTGGTATCAGGGTGATGGTGGCCTCCTAGAATGAGTTTGGGAGTTTGCCTTCCTCTGCAATATTCTGGAAGAGTTTGAGTAGGATAGGTGTTAGCTCTTCTCTAAATTTTTGGTAGAAATCACCTGTGAAGCCAAAACTTCCTTCATGAAAAAGTTCAGTTTGTCGCAAGTGTGCATTTTTCAGACACTGCTGAAAAATATGCTGGGTGTGAACCTTCCAGTTGTGGTCTGCTGGCAAAAGCAGTGTTCTCACCCTGTGAAAGCTAGATTGTTTCACTTTCCATTCCACCTAAGAAAACTCTTTGGGTGCTGATTCTCTGTTCGCTACAATCAATTATTGGTGCAAGCAAGTTTTCTGAAGCAAATACAGTGCTTGGGTCTCCATACTAGCAGCTCATGTACTAAAATACCTGGGTTTATAATGTGTTGTATGGGTATGCCTCTAACAACCCAGAGAAACACCAGTTCACACAACTTCTTTTTTGGAAGGTTTAGTTATCCCAAGTGTGCATTTATAGTGCTGGAAAATATGCTGGGTATGAACAAGCCAATTGGTGTCTGTTGGCAAAACAGTGATCTCACCTTGTGAAAGTAGAATGTTTCACACTCAACCCCACTTAGGAAAACACTTTGGGTGCTGATTCTTCTTAACTACAATCAATTCTTGGTGCAAGCGAGTGAGTTTTCTGAAGGAAACACAGTTCTTGGATCTCCTTACTAGCTCATGTAATAGAACACCTAGGTTTATGTGTTGTATGGGCATGCCTCTAATGACCCAGAGAATCATCAGTTCACACAACCACCTTTATGGAAGGTTCAGTTATCCCAAGTGTGCATTTTCAGTGCTGGGATGCTGCAGGGAAATATGCTGGCTGTGAATCTGCCAATTTCAGTCCACTGGCACGAACAGTATTCTCACCCTATAAATGCCAATATGTTTCACTCTCAAAATCACCCAAGAAAACACTATGTGTGCTGATTTGCTTTTCACTAAAGTTAATTCTTTTCAAAGCAAGTGACTTTTCTGAAAGAAAACATATGTTTTGATCTCCGTGTTAGGAGCTCATCTAATACAACACCTAGGCTCATAATGCACTGTATGGATGTGCCACTTACCACCCAGAAAACAACCAATTCATACAACTTCCTTCACGGAAAGGTTTAGTTTGTCCCAACTGTGCTTTTTCAGTTCTGGGACAGTCCTGGAGAATATGCTGGGTGTGAACCTGCCAGTTGGGGTCTGTTGGCACAAACAGTGCTCTCATCCTGGGAAACCTAGACTGTTTCACCTTCAGACCCACCAAGGAAAACACTGTGGGTGCTGACTCTCTCTTCACAACAGTCAATTCTTGGTGCAATCAAGTGACATTTCTGAAATAAACACTGTGCTTGAATCTCCTTATTATGAGCTCATCTAATCCAACACCTAGGTTTATAATGTGTTGTATGGATATGCCACTAATTACACAGAGAACTGGCAAAGGAAATGGCAATCCTCTCTAGCACTCTTGCCTGGAAAATCCCATGGACAGAGGAGCCTGGTAGGCTACAGTCCATGGTGTTGCAAAGAGTCAGATACAACTGAGCAACTTCACTTTCACACAGAGAACAACCAATGCACACAACTTCCTTCACGGAAAGGTTCAGTTTGTCCCAAGTGTGTATATTCAGTGCTGGGTACTGCAGAGAAATATGCCTGATGTGAACTGGGGTCAGCTGGCAAAAACAGTGTTCTCATCCTTTAGGTTTCCCTGGTGGGTCAGACGATAAAGAGTCTGCCTGCAGTGTGGGAGACCTAGGTTCGATCCCTGGGTTGGGAAGATACCCTGGAGAAGAAAATGGCAACCCACTCCAGGATCCATGCCTGGAAAATTCCATGGGCCAAGGAGCCTGGCAGGCTACAGTCCATGGGGTCGCAAAAAGTCAGACACAACTGAGTGACTTAACTTTCTTTCTTTCTTTCATTCTTTAAAGCTAGAGTGTTTCACTCTCAAACTCACCTAGGAAAATTCTTTGGGTGTTGTTTCTCTCTTCACTGCAGTCAGTTCTTGGTGCAACCAGCTGCCTTTTCAGACAGAAATACTGTGCTTGGATCTCCTTACTAGGAGCTCATCTAAAGAACATCTAGGTTCATAATGTATTGTATAGGTATGCCTCTCAAGACACAGAAAACAACCAGTTCACACAATTTCCTGCTTGGAAAGGTTCAGTTTATCTCGAGTGTGCATTTTGAGTCCTCAGACACTGCAGGGAAACATGCTGCATATGAACCTGCCAATTGGGGTCTTCTGGCAAGAACAGTGTTCTCACCTTTAAAAGCTAGACTGTTTCACTCTCAAACCCACCTAGGAAAACACTTTGTGTGCTGATTCTGTCTTCACTACAGTCAATCCTTGGCACAACCAGGTGACTTTTATGAAGAAAACAAATACTGTGCTTAGATCTCCTTTCTAGGATCTAATTTAATAGAACACCTAGGTTCATAATGCATTATGGGTATGCCACTCACCGCGCAGAGAACAACCAGTTCACACTATTTCCTTAATGGACAGTTTCAGTTTGTCCTGAGTCTGCATTTTCAGTGTTGAGACATTTCAGGGTAATATGCTGGGTGTGAATCTGCCAATTGGGGTCTTTGCAAAAACACTGTTCTCACCCTGTGAAAGCTAGAATGTTTCACTCTCAAACCCACCTAGGAAAACACTTTGGTTGTTGATTCTCTCTTCACTACACTCAATTCTAGCTGGAAGCAAGTGACTTTTCCAATGGAAACACTGTGCCTGGATCTCCTTACTAGGAGCTCATCTAATAGAACACCTAGGTCCAAAATGCATTGTACGGGTATGCCACTCACAACACAGAGAACAACCAGTTCACACAACTTCCTTTGTGGAAAGTTTCTGTTTGTCTCAAATGTGTATTTTCAGTGTTGGGACACTGTAAGGAAATATACTGAATGTGAACCTGGTAACTTGGTGTCTGCTGGCAAAAGCTAGAATGTTTCACTGTCATACCAATCTAGGAAAACTCTTTGGGTGCTGATTCCCTCTTCACTATAGTCAATTCTTGGCACAAACAAGTGAGTTTTCTGAAAGAAACACTGTGCTGTGATCTCCTGACTAGGAGCTCTTTTAATAGAACACTTAGGTTTGAAATGCATAGAATGGGTATCTACTCAACACAAGCAGAACAACCTGTGAACACCACTTATTTCAGGGAACAATTCAGTGTGTATATGCCACTTGTATTTTGACCTTGCACAGAAACTGCAGGGAAACATCTTGTGTGTGAACCCAGGTATAGTGTTTTGCAGTTAACTATTGTCCCTTGTGAAGCTTGAGAGTTGACCCTTAATAGCTACTTGTAAAACACTATGCTTGCTTATCTTCTCTTCACTGCAATAAATTCTTTGCTCCAAGTATGTTTTCTGAAATGAACAGTGTGCTTGCCGCTTCTTGCTAGAATCTCATTTCACAGAATCTCCAGGCCAAAGCAGCCTAGGATGGGTATCCCATCACTACCCACAGAACAACTTGCAAGCACAAGTTACTTCATGGACATGTTTATTGTGTCCCAGCCGTGTCCTTGGTCAAATAAGTGAGCTCTCTGAAGGAAACACTCTGTCAGGATCTCTTTTCTTGGTGCTTATTTAAAGGTATTACAGAGTATGTTTTCCCGTTGTTTTTTGAGTTGTGAAATGACACAATAGTGACACACTCAACCCTTCAGTGGATAAACTTGTTCATGCTACTTCTTTCTCTCAGAAAACTGACTTTTTAAAACAAAAGACATTCATGCAATGACTAGGAAACAAGCAACCAGAGTGTTTTTCAGGCAGCTTCAAAACTGCGATTACCTAGCTATCACAAGTAGAAAATACTGCAGTTGACTGCAGTCCCAGTTTCCAAGTTGACACACAGCATGTTTCCTTGTTCTTTCCCTGTTGTAAGAGAAGACAGTATACTCCGAACCCATCCATGAAGAAACGTGTGCCCAGGGTGATCTCTGTGTGGTGATTGGAATACCCAATTTACTACTCTGATTAAGACTAGGAGTTCTGTTAGTTGTGCTCTTAGAAAGGAGTTGCAAGCAGTCTGATCTTTTGTTTGTTTTTCTAGAACACTCCTTTGACCAAGGCATTTCTGCAGTGAATAGCAGACAAGCCACCAATGTAGCTTGAAGCCACAATGACATAGCTTTCACAGATGGAAAATACTGCTTTTGGCTGAAGATATCAAGCTTTAAGGTAACACATACCATGCTTCCCTTATGCATTTGACCTGTAAGAATACACAACTGGAACTCAATGAACTCCTCCATGAAGAAACTGGTGTGCATGAAATTCTCTGTGTTTGGTGAGTGGAATACCCAAATTACTGCACTGGTTAGGCAGAGTTCTTTGAGGTGTCTTCCAGCAAAAAGCTGCAAACATCTTGTGTTTTTTCCAGAAGCTCATCTGTTACAGCAGAGACATTGCTGCAGTGAATAAAGATGAGGAACCAGAGTTTTTCAGGCAGCTCTGGAGCTGCCACTACTTAACTTTCACAGGTGGAAAATATTGCTTTTTGCCTAGAAGTTGCAATTTCCAACATGACACATAGCAAGACCCTGTAGTCCAAACTGTGATAAGAAACATTTAGGACACACTGGGTCCTTCCATGAGGAAACTTTTCTGCATGGGGTTTTCTATGTGTGGTGTGTAGAATATTTGAGTTACTACTAGGAGTTAAGCCTAGGCGTTCTGTGAGGTGTGCTTTAGCAAGGAGCTGCAAACAATTTGTTCCTCTCAGAAAACTCACTTGTTCAACTGAGTCATTGCTGCAAGGAACAAAAGACAAGCAACTAGCATGTTTTTCGGGCAGCGTTGAATCCACAACTAGCTGGCTGTAGCAGGTAAAAAAGAGAAAATGTGACTGCAAGTCCAAAATTTCAAGTTTATAGAGTATACCTTGTGTATCTGAGTTGTGAAAGACACAACTGGGACACACTAAATGCTTCCATGAAGAAACTTATGTGCCTGGAGTGTTCTGTGTGTGGTGAGTGTCATACTTGAGTCACTACACTGATTATGCCCAGGAGTACTGTGAAGGGTGCCATGCAGGCAAGGAGTTTGCCAACTAACCTTTTTCTCTCAGAAAAGTTACTCATGTAACCAGAAACACTGCTGCAGTGAATATTAGACAAGCAACCAGAGTGTTTTTCAGGCAGCTTTGAGCCACAGTCACCTAGCTCTCACAGTGAAAAAGATTGCTCTTGTCTTCAAGCTGCAATTTACAAATCGACACACAAGAGAGTTTCCCTGTCATTTTTGAGATGTGACGAGAGACATTTAGGACCTGCTGGAACCTTCCATGAAGAAAGTTTTGTGCGTGAGTCTTTCTGTGCCTGGTGGTTGGAAAACCCGAGTTACTACACTGGTTAGGCCCAGAAGTTCTGTGAGCTATTCCACTTGCAAGCAGTCGCAAGCAACCTGTTTCTCTCAGAAAACTCAACTCGTTTGATCACGATATTGCTGCAACGAATAGAAGACAAGTAACTAGATTGTTTCTCACAGGAAGCTTTGAGGCCACAACCACAAAGTTTTCACAGGTGGAAAAGCCTGTTTTTCCTGAGAAACTTGTGTGCAGAAGCATGTCCTGTGTATGATGACTGGAATAATCAAGTTCCTACTCTGGTTAGGCCGTGGATTTTCTTGAGGTGGATTTTCTTGAGGTGTACTACTAACCTCTAGCTGCACACACCCTCTCTCAGAAAACTCACTCATTTCACCAGACATATAGCTGCAATGAATAGAAGACAAGCAGAGTAATTTCCAGGAGCTTCTTGTCACATATAACTAGCTTTCAAAGGCAGAAAATACTTGTTCCACCAGCAGTCTTCAATTTTCATTTGATACAGTATGTTTACCCATAGTTTCCGATCAGTGAAAAGACACACCTGTAACACATTAAACCATTACATGAAGAAACTTATTTGTGTAGATATTCTGTGTGTAGTTAGGGGCATACTTGAGGTTCTACTATTTGTAATGCTAAGAGTTCTATGATGTATGTTCCTACCAAGGACTTGCAAGCACCTTGCTTCTTTAAGAAAACACATGTTTAACCAGAGACATTGTTGCAATGAAGAGAAGACAAGGAACGGAGGTGTTTTTCAGGCAACTTTGAGGGTGCAACTACTAGCTTTCACAGATGGAAAATACTGCTTTTGTGTGTAGCCATCAGTTTCCAAGATTACAAACAACATATTTGGTTTCAACATTGTGAAAAGACACAACTGAGGCACACTTATCCTTCCATGATGAAACGTGTGCAGGTTGTATTCTGTGTGTGGTGAGTGGCATTCCAGAATTACTACTCTAGTTAGCCCTAGAATTTCTGTTAGGTGTGCTCCTAGTGAATTGCAGGCACCCTGTATATTTCAGAAAGTTCACATGTTTAACCAGAGACATTGTTGAAATGAATAGAAGACAAGAAGCCAGAGTGTTTTTCTGGGAGCTTTGAAGCCACGGCTACCTAGCTTTCACAGGTGGAAAATACAGCTTTTCCAGCAGACCCTAATTTCCAAACATATAGAAGGTTTCCTTGCCCTGTAGTTTCCAAGCTGTGAAAAGACACACCTGTGTCACATTAAACCTTCAATGAAGAAACGTGTGTCTGCAGCATTTTCAGTTTTTGGTGAGTTGAATACCCAAGTTACTACTCTAGTAAGAACTAGTTCTATGAGGTGTGCTCACAACAAGGAGTTGCCAAGACCCTGTTTCCTTAAGAAAATTCAGGTTTAACCAGTGACATTGCTACACTGGATACAAGACAAGCAACCAGAGTGTTTTACAGGCAGGTTTGAGGACACAATTACCTAGCTTTCACAGGTAGAAAAAACTGATTTTTTTCATGCAAACCCTGATTTCCTAGTTGACATACAGCATGTTGTTGTTCAGTCGCTAAGTCATGCCTAACTCCGCAACCTCATGGGCTGCAGCATGCCAGGCTTCCCTGCCCTTCACTGTCTCCCAGAGTTTGCTCTAACTCATTTCCATTGAGTCCTTATAACTCATGTCCATCCAGCCATCTCATCCTCTGTTGTCCCCTTCTCCTCCTGCCCTCAATCTTTCCCAGCATCAGAGTCTTTTCCAACGAGTCAGCTCTTTGCATCACGTGGCCAAAGTACTGGAGCTTCAGCTTCAGCATCGTCCTTCCAATGGATATTCAGGGTTGATTTCCTTTAGGATTGACTGGTTTGATCTCCTTGCTGTCCAAGGGACTCTACAGCATGCTTCCCTTTAGTTTCTGCACTGTGAAAAAACATTTGGAAAAAAACAGGATCCTTCCATGAAAAAAACACTTGAGCGAGATATTCTGTGTGTGGTAAGTAGTATACCCCAGTTAATACTCTGGTTAGGCTTAGAAGTTATGTGAGTTGTGCTCTTAGCAAAAAGTTGCTTGTGCCCTATTTCTTTAACAAAAATCACATGTTTAACCAGAGGCATTGCTTCAATGAATATATGACAAGCTACCAGAGTGTTTTTTGGGAGCTTTAAAGTCGCAGCTACCTGGTTTTCACAAGTAGAAAATACTGCTTTGTGTCCAGGTCCAAATTTCCAAGTTGACACGGGACATGTTACACTACACTTTATGAGTAGTAAAAAGACACAATTGTGATACACTGAACCCTTCACTGAAAAATCTTCTTGAGAAGGGTATTGTGAGTATGGGGAGTGGATAGCCCAAATTACTACTCTGATTAAGTGTAGGAGTTCTGTGAGGGGTACTCTTGCAACTAGTTTCAAGATTCCTTGTTTCTTTCAGGAAACTCATTTGTTTAACCACAGACCTTGCTGCAATGAATAGGAATCAGGCCACCAGATGTCCTTCTATCAGCTATGAATCCGCAACTACCTAGCTTTCACAGGTAGCTTTTTCCAAGAAGTCCTAATTTTAAATTTGTCCCACAGCATGTTCCCTGCAGTTTCTCATCTGTAAAAAGACACTTCTGGGACACTTTAAACTGTTCCATGAAATAACTTTTGTCCAGGAGCTGTTCTCTATGTGGTGAGTAGCATACCGAATTACTATTCTGGTTAGGTGTAGGAGTTATGTGAGGTTTGCTCCTAGCTAGGAGTGGCAAGCACACTGTTTCTTTTAGCCAACTCACTTGTATAACCAGACACATTGCAGCAATAAATAGAAGACAAGCAACCAGAGTGTTTTTCATGCAGCTGTGAAGTCGCAACTCCCTAGCTTTCACAATTGGAAAATACTGATTTGCAGTCAGACCCCAATTTCAGGTTGACAACCAGTGTTTCCTTCTGGTTTCTCAGCTGTAAAAGACACACTTGGAACACATTGAATTGGTCCATGAAGAATCTTGTGTGCATGGTTTGTTCTGTTTGTGGTGAGTGATATACCCAAGTTACTACTCTGGTTATGCCTTGGAGTTCAGTGAATTCCAGAGTGCTCACTGCAAGAAGTTACAAGCATCCAGTTTCATTGAAAACTCACCTGTTTAACAAGAACATTGCTGCAATGAATAGAAGACAACAATCAGAGTGTTTTCCAGGCAGCTTTGAGGTCACAACAATTAGCTTTCACAAAGGGAAAATACTGCTTTTGCCAGTAGGCACCAATTTTCAAGTTGACCCATGGAAAGTTTCCCTCCAGTTTTGGAGCACCCAGAAGAGACACCTAGGGCATACTGATCCCTTCTGTGAAGAAACAGGTGACAGTATTCTACATGTGGTGAGTGGTATACTAGTTACTGCTCCAGTTAGGCCTAAGTGTTCTGTGAGATGAGTTCTTAGCTAAAGGTTGCAAGCACCATGTTTTGTTTCTAAAACCCATTTGCATAACTAGAAACATTGCTGCAGTGAGTAGAAGCCCAGCAACCAGAGTGTTTTTCAGGCAGCTTTGGGGCCACAACAACCTAGCTTTCACAAGGGGAAAATACAGACTGGCTAGCAGGTACCCACTTTCAACTTGACACAGAACTGTTTCTCTACAGTTTCTGAGCAGAAAACAAAAAACAAAAAAAAAACCCCACCTGGAACACCCTGGAACTATCTATGAAGAAGTTTTTCTGTGCCCAGGGTGATCTGTGTGTGGTGAATGGTATACCCATTACAACCACAGTTAGGTCTGAATATTCATTGGAAGGGCAGACGCTGAAGCTGAAGCTCCAATACTATGGCCACCTGATGCAAACAGCCAACTCATTGGAAAAGACCCTGATGCTGGGAAAGATTGAGGGCAAGAGGAGAAGAGGGTGACACAGGATAAAATTGTTGGATGGCATCATCGACTCAATGGATATGAGTAAAAGTCACTTCCACAACATAACCTTGTGAAAGCAAACTCCCAGAGACAGTGAGAGACAGGGAAAGACAGGGAAACCTGGCATGCTGCAGTCATGGGGTCACAGAGTCAGACACGACCGAATGAACAACATGCCTAGGTGCTCTGTTAGATGAGCTCCTAGCAATGAGTTGCAAGTACCCTGTTTCTTTCCTGAAAACTCACTAGTCCAACCAGAAACATTGCTTCAGTGAGCAGAAGACAAGGCGCCAAAGTGTTTTTCAGGAAGCTTTGAGGCCATAACACTCTTGCTTTCATAAGGGAAAAATCCTGCTTTTTCCAGTAGGCATCAATTTTCAAGTTGACCCATGGAATGTTTCCCTTCAGTTACTGGGCAGCCAGAAGAGACAATTGGGACACACTGGACATTTCATGAAGAAATGTGTGTTGTAGCTTGTTCTGAGTGTGGTGAATGGCATACCCGTTACTACCCTTGGTTAGGCCTAGGTGTTCTGTGAGATGAATTCCTAGAAAGGAGTTACATGCACCCTGTTTCTTTCCTGAAAATTCACTGTGAAACAAGAAACATTGCTGCAGTGAGTAGAAGACAAGCAACCAGAATATTTTCCAGGCAGCTTTGAAACATAGCTTTCACAAGGCTATGTTGTGAAAATGGCTTTTACCAGTTAGGTACTGGGTTTCAAGTTGACCTACAGAATGTCTCCTTCCAGTTTCTAGGCACCCAGAAGAGATACCTGGGACACACTAATGCCTTCCATGAGTAAACTGGGGTTAGCAGGGTGTTCTGCATGTGGTGAGTGGTGTATTAGAGTTACTACCTTGGTTAGCAGAGAAGGAAGTGGCAACCCACTCCAGTATCCTTGCCTAGAGAATCCTGTGGATAGAGGAGCTTGGTGGGCTGCCATCTATGGGGTCGGCCTAGTTGTTCTGTGAGATGAGTTTCTAGCTAAAAGTTGCAAGAACCCTGTTCCTTTCCTGAAAATTCACTGGTCAAGCAGAAACATTGCTGCATTGTGTGTGTTACCGAAACTCAGTCTCTGTTCCCTGGGTTGAGTACAAATGTAGAGACTGAATTTGGGAGAAGTAGAAAAGAGCAGCTTGTATTTCTTTGCCAGGCAAAGGCACCACAGTGAGTTAATGCCCTCAGGACTATGTGACCAACCCTGGAGGGGGTAGTGAGGAGTTTTACAGTGTTCAAGGAGCAGGGCATGATCAGCTCATGGACAATTATTGGATTGGTTGGTATCAAGATGACATTTCAAACATCAATTTTCTGGCTTCAGTCAGTCTAGGGTCTATGTGCTTGTGGTAAGCAGGTTTCATCTGGAATGGATTCTGCTTCCCATAAATATCTTGATGAGAAAAACTGGACCATCATTTGAGACTAGTGGTCATGTTTATTTTTGTTTTTCAGACAGCTCTGTGAAATGAGCTCCTGGCAAGAAGTTGCATACACCCTCTTTTTCTAGACAACTCACTTGTATTTCCAGAGGCATTCCCGCAGTGAACACAAGATAGGCAACAATAGGCTTTGTCAGGCACCTACCAGATCCCAGGTATCTGGCTTTCTACAAATACTACTCACCATCAGGCCTTAATTTCAAAGCTGACAAATAACATATTTACCAGCAGTCTGGGCAACGAAAAGGACACTTGGGACACTCTGAGCTCTTCCAATGATAAACTTGTATAAGCAGGGAGTTCTGTATATGGTGCATTGCATACACTAGTTTTACTGCCCTAGTTAGACCTAGGTGCCTTTAGAACTTCCCAATGCCTGGCAATGTTCAGGAAAAACTGCACTGATTTTTTATTTCATAGGCTTGAGACTCTCATGTTTCTTTCTATCTTGAGTCATCCTCTAAGCAATAATCCGCACAAGAATATATGAGCAAGGCTTCTTCAATGCAAGGACAATGAAGTGTTCCCCATAGTAAGCAGAAGAACTTGTTACCAAGCATAAAGTTTCTTTAGCAGTTTTTCTGCTTCTATGAAGGGAAGTTATACCTTCCTTGTGCATTACGTATGTATGTGATGATGGCTTCCATAAAGTTGTGTATCTAGCATTGATCACTGTTAAGTGACGCTGAGCTCCTCTAGGTGTGCTGAATGTGATTGAAAGGAAAAGCCTTTCATGGGACATAAACAAACATGACTTTCACATAAGGAGAAGATAGCCAATTTATTCCTAATGTAAGGAAGAGAGCCCTGTGTTCTTTCATTGAATGTAAGATATATTTCAAGCATGGTGTATATAATATATTGCTTCAGAGATCTGTTTCTCGAGGGTACTTGAAAGCTGTGCAAAACTTTGTGTTCTAAAGATGTGTAAGAGTGAAGGCCTTTAACACCATAAGAAAACCCTTGTTTGTCAGAAAAAATATAGATTTCTTATAAGCTAGATAAAGTTTTATACAGACTTGCTCTTCAGTGTATGAAACTTGTATCAGGATTTGAGGTTGCTAGTGATATATTTGAGATACCTACAAGTCTACCCTTTCTAGTGTGGAGAGGTAGAAATGTCAATCACTGCCAAGCTGGTATAAATCTGACCAGAATTTCTCTGGTGGTCTGTGGTCCACAGCACGACTTATTTTTAAAGCTATATATAAATTTTTAAGCTTTGTTTTAAAGAGTTTTCTTATGTGAATACAAATATTTAAAATAATTATCTTGCTCTTTAAATATAAAAAAGAAAATCATCTATTTCATCTAGATGTTAAAACTTGTTAGCATGTTGTTGTTCAGTTGCTAAGTCATGTCCAACTCTTTGCCACCCTATGGACTGCAGCATGCCAAGATCCTCTGTCTTCTGTCTCCTGCAGTTTCCTTAAATTCATGTCCATTGAATTGATGATGCTATCTAACCAGCTCTTTCTCTGTCACCTCCTTCTCCTTTTACCTTTCTTCTATCTTTCTTAGCATTAGGGTATTTTACAACATGTCAGTTCTTCCTATCAGATGACCAAAGTATTGGAGCTTCAGCAACAGTCCTTAAAACGATTACTCAGGGTTGATTTCATTTAAGGTTGACTGGTTTGATCTCCCTGCTGTCCAAGGGGCTCTCAAGAGTCTTCTCCAACACCACAATTCAAAAGCATAAACTCGTTGTCACTTAGACTTTTTTATGGTCCAATTCTCACATCTGTACATACACTACTGGAAAAACCACAGCTTTGACTATACAGATCTTTGTCAGCAAAGTGATGTCTCTGCTTTCAATATACTGTCTAGGTTTGCCATAATTTTCCTTCCAAGGAGCAAGTGTCCTTTAATTTCATGGCTGTAGTCACCATCTGCAGTAATTTCAGTGCCCATGAAAATAAAGTCTGTTAACATTTCCATTTTTTCCCCTTCTATTTGCCACAGTGATGAGGCCAGATGTCATGATCTTACTTTTCTGAATGCTGGGTTTCAAGCCAGCTTTTTCACTCTTTATCCCTCTCATCAAGAGGCTCTTTAGTTCCTCTTTGTTTTCTGCCATTAGAGTGGTAGCATCAGCATACCTGAGGCTGTTGGTATTTTTCCTGGCAATTTCATTTTGTGATTCATCCAGCTCAGCATTTTGCATGAGGTACTCTGCATATAAGTTAAATAAGCAGGGTGACAATATACAGCCTTGTCGTATAGCAACAGTTCTAACTGTTGCTTCTTGACCTGTGTAAGTTTTCCCAGGAGACAGGTAAGGTGGTCTGATATTCCCATCTCTTTAAGAATTTTCACAGTTTGTTGGGATCCACATAGTCAAAGGCTTTAGTATAGTCAATGAAGCAGAAGTAGATGATTTTTTGGAACTCCCTTGCTTTCTTCATGATCCAACCAATGTTGATAATTTGATCTCTGGTCTCTCTGCCTTTTCTAAACCCAGCTTATACATCTGGAAGTCCTTAGTTCAAATATTGCTGAAGCCTCAGTTGAAGGATATTGGGCATAACCTTGCTAGCATGTGAAATAAGCACAAATGTATGGTAGTTGGAATATTCTTGGCATTGCCCTTCTTTGGAACTGGAATGAAAACTGATCTTTTCCAGTCCTGTGGCCACTGATGAATTTTCCAAATTTGCTGAAATACTGCGTGCAGAATCATTTCTTAGGATTTTAAATAGCTCAGCTGTTAGTATATGTTGAACTTCAAATAAAAGTGAAAGTGTTTAAAAAAAAAGTGAAAGTGTTAGTCACTAATGTCCACCTCTTTTGCGACCTCAAGGATTGTAGCCCACCAGGCTCTTTTGTCCGTGGAATTTCCCAGACAAGAATAGTGGAGTGCATTGCCATTTCCTTCTTCGGGGATCTCCTGCAGGGATCAAACCCAGGTCTCCTGCATTACAGGCAGACTCCTTACTTTCTGAGCCACCAGGGAAGCTTCAATTTGTGATGTAAAATGCTATAATGCATGTTAGAAATAAAACTATTTTTAGCCTATAATTCTTTCTTTTCATATCATGAACCTTACAAATTCATTTAAAGGGAAAATTTATAATCTTGTACTGAAATTCCATGACAAAAGTAATCAATATCTCATCTAAGATTTATTGATCACTACTGTTTCTGAAGGGCTTCCCTGCTGGTTCAGGTGTAAAGAATCCACCTGGCAGAGAGGAAGACACTGGAACCCATCAAAAAAAGATACCCCACATCCAAGGACAAAGGAGAAGCCACAGCAAAGTGGTAGGAGGGAAACAATTACGATAAAATCAAATCCCATACCTGCTGGGTAGGTGACTCACAAACTGGAGAACAATAACACCAAGGAAGTTCTCGCACTGTTGTGAAGGTTTTAGGCCCTATCGACAGAGGAATGGGTAAAGAAGATGTGGTATATTTATACATATACACACAACGGAATATTACTCAGCCATTAAAAAGAATGAAATAAGGCCATTTGCAGCAACATGGATGGACCTAGAGAGTGTCATATTGAGTGAAGTCAGACGGATGAGAAATACCATATGAAAACCCTTACATGTGGAGTCTGAAAAGAAATAATACAAATGAACTTATACAACAGAAAGAGACTCACAGAGTTAGAAAGCAAACTCATGGTTGCCAGGGGGAAGGGATAATTAGGACTTTGGCAGGTCATGTACACACCGCTATAGTTAAAATGGATAACCAACAAAAACCTATTGTATAGCACACGGAACTCTGCTCAATGTTATGTGCTAGCCTGGATGGGCCTCAGAGGGGTTTGGGGGAGAATGGATATAGACACATGATGGCTGAGTCCCTTTATTGTTCACCTGAAACTATTACAACCTTGATAATCGAGTATGAAGTCACTAGTCGTGTCTGACTATTTGTGACTCCATGGACTACATAGCCCACCAGGCTCCTCTGTCCATGGAATTTTCCAGGCAAGAATACTGGAGTGGGTTGCCATTCCCTTCTCCAGGGGATTTTCCTGATCCAGGGATCAAACCCGCGTCCTGCATCATTTATTGTCTGTCTTTCCTTCTAGAATATAAGCTCAATGAGGGCATTGACTTTGTATTTTCCTGGTTCACTGTTCCCCTCCCAGAAATTAAAATAGTGACTGGTACACTGTACAGTTTCAGTAAGCTTTTATTGGATGAAAACCCCTAAATAAATGTATGGGTACTATCCAACTGACTAAAATTTTACTAAGTACCTATGATGTGTCAAGTCTTGTGCTAGTAAAGTGCAGTGACAGAGTAGTTATCATCTGTGATTTTACAGAGCTAACAATCACAGATAAAATTTCAGACAATTTTCTACTGAACAGGAGTATTTTATTATTGATAAAATGTTATGTGATTACTTCATTAAGATTCTACATCATTTAGTTCATTTAGCAACATTTTATAACAAAAGTTTATCTTCAAAATGCTGGACTCTTACCCTAAGATCCCACATATTTCATGACCTACTTCAATTACTTTTAAAAACCATCCCTGTTCCTCCATCATGGATTAAGTGATGTCAGCAATAGTAGTAGACTGAATATATCCTAACTAGTCTCTACTTTCAAATTTCTCCCAGGCACTCTCCTTTGACACTTTTCCACACATTTTCTCTTTAACTAAAAAATATAGGTAATTTAATCTCATTTTAAAAAAAAACAAAAAAACATTGAGCACTTCTTCCCTGTATATAGTATGTTCATAGAGATAATCAGACCTTTTGAAGAATTACACACCAGTTCCCCTGATCATAGTAACTTTGCAGTATGCTGATATTACTCAAAGTCTGGCAGGCAGCTTCCAATTCTCCCTCACAAAACACATGGTAATAACGATGAAACACAGGACCTGGGTCACGGGATCCTAATGAACCAAGTGGCTCCACACGCTTGTCCTTACCAGGATTTTCCTTCAAGTGCCAGGGAACCAGTAAGTCTTGAGAATGAAAAGAAGTCCTGTTAGTGTGAACAGGCAACTTGGAATTAGCAACGTTCCTTGAATTACATCCTCCATCTTGAAAGTCATTTATGGAGGAGACAGGATGTGCTGAATCTTGACTGCCTACATTAGGCAACTGCTTCACAAGCAACTCTTGCACTGATGTATCATTGCTGATTTCCTCTTTCATTCCTTGGCTAGTTCTGTTTTCTCTAAGATACTTGGACTTCTTCTTATTATATTCTTGCTCCATAGCCCAAACATAGATGAGTGCCTTCCCACCAGGTCTTAGGAGTCGAACAAGTTCTTGGAGAGCTGCCACTCTACGCTCCTAGTGGAAAAAAACAAAAAAACAAAACCATATTGTCATTTATCAGCCAGAAAGAGATACAGAGAGGAAATGGGAAATATAATTGACTACAGGACTGTTTTCAATTAAGATGGACAGCACAGAAAATCAAACATAAGACAAATTTTATATAAAACAAAAAAAGGAAAAAAGAAGAACTGTGTTCTACAATCAAGGCGGGGGGGGTAGGATAAATAGAAAATATATTTTTTTCTTTCCATTAATAATACAGAGGCACAGAAGGTGTTCTGTTTTGTTTTGAATTCAGTTAAGGTCATAAGGTACCAGTAACTCCAGCACAGAGGAATCTATATTACTGCTTAGATCAGGAGAAAATGAGTAACACTCAGGAGTAATAATATTTTTTCCTATAATATAAAATATTAAATTCACTTATTTTAAAATTAGAAGCATAGTGACTAATTAAAAACATCAGCATACCACTACCAGTTAAATACTTGAGTTTTGGAAAAAAAAAAGAATATGAAAAGAAGAAAAATAGAATGGGAAGAACATGAAACTGAGATCTTGGGAATGAGAAAAAGAGCTGAGGAAGCAAGATGGGAAACAGAAATAGAGAAGCAGCTCAGAGGCTGAGAAGAGAGAACAAATTCTCAAGAGTCCTACAGCTGATCTCTTAAAGTCTCTTATAGCTAAAGTGCTGCAACTCTGTGGATCTGAGGAAGATATTTAAAGATAAGTAAGCCTCCGGCAGGAAAAAGGCAGAAATATGCAGCAATAAAGCATGGTCACAACAGACCTGTATTTAAGCAAGCACAACTCCCAAGTAGCTCATCTCCATTCCACAGGGTTTCTTTAAAAACTGGGGTACACTTTATGACATGGAAAGAAAGAAAAAGCTGAAACATAGTCCAAATCAGTAAAATCTATGAAGATTTCCTGACACTTAGTATTGTCCCAGAGGTCTCTGAGACTACCTCAGTTCTTTTCATTCTTTTACTTTATTCTTCTCTCCAGCAGTTATTTCCCCCATTTTATCTTCTAGCTCAATGATCCATTCTTCTGCTTCAGATATTCTGCTATTGATTCCTTCTAGAGTATTTTTAATTTCATTAATTGTGTTGTTTGCCTCTGTATGTGTATTCTTTAATCCTTCTAGGTCTTTGTTAACAGATTCTTGCATCTTCTCCATTCTATTTTCAAGGTTTCTGATCATCTTTATGATCATTAATCTGCATTCTTTTTCAGGTAGTTTGCCTGTTCCCTCTTCATTTGTGGACTTCCGTGTTTCTAGTTTATTCCTTCATTTGTGCAATATTTCTCTGCCTTTTCATTATTTTTTTAAAACTTACTGTGTTTGAGGTCTCCTTTCCCCTAGCGTCAAGGTTGAATTCTTTCTTCCTTTTGGTTTCTGCCCTCCTAAGGCTGATCCAGTGGTTTATGTAAGCTTCCTACAGGGTGAGATTTGTGCTGAGTTTTTTTTTTTTTTTTTTTTTTCTTTCCTCTGATGGGCAGGGCTGAGTGAGGTGGTAATCCTGTCTGCTGATGATTGGGTTTGTATTTTTGTTTTGTTTGTTGTTTAGATGAGGCATCCTGCACAGGGTGCTACTGGTGGTTGGGTGATGCTGGGTCTTGTATTCAAGTGGTTTCCTTTGTGGGAGTTCTCACTATTTGATACTCCCTAGGATTAGGCGTTCTCTGGTAGTCAAGGGTCTTGGAGTCAGTGCTCCCACTCCAAAGGCTCAGGGCTTGATCTCTTGCCAGAAATGGAGATTCCATAGGTGGTTTGTTATGGCAATAAATGAGATTAAAACAAATACCCAAACACAAGAAACCAAAGATGAACCACAGACAAGTGCAGTTGCAAAATTAGGCAAATAATAATTAAAATAACGGAATATACACATATACACCCATAAGCAAACTCAAAACAGTCCAACAAAAAAAAGTACAATAGACTGACCCTGCAAACAAAGAAAATAAAAAATGATATCCACCAGTTAAGAACAAAATTAAAGCACAAACTGGAAAACAAAACTAAAGCAAGGTGTCAACTGGGGAATAAAGCAATGAAAACAAAACAAGCAAATATGGTGAGAAAAAGAAAGGAAAGAAAGAAAAGAACAGAAATGCAAAGTTAAATAGAGGCAGACAAAGATTTATATATATTAAAGATTAACTGCAAGGGGAAAAGGACAGTAGGAAAAGTAAACAAAGGAATAAATGTAGAAAAAAATAATAATAGGTTTAAAAAATTTTTAAGTTAAAATTATAAAAAAAGAGAAAAGAGAAAAAAAAGAAAAAAAAACCCTCCACCTCCATTGCAAAAGGTGAACGCAGAGGGAGAGGTTTATAACAGCAATGCAAAGTGTGATTTAAAAAAAACTTAAAACGCTTAATTAGATTTGACATCAACCGACAACTACAACACAGGGGGATAAAAGCCAAAAGAAACTACAGAACGAGTCAAAATATAAGAATAATAAATGTTTTTCTTGAGTCTCTGTTGTCAGCATCCTTTCTCTCACTGGGAGTCACAGTCCACCTCACCTCCCTAGGATGCCCTCCAACACGGTGCTGGTCTCTGGACCTGCTGAGCAGGTCAGCTCAGACTCTAACCTGGTCCTACTCCTGTGTGTTCTTGCCTCCAATGTCCACAGCTATGAGAACGAGTGTGTTTTGTTTAGTGGGTGCTCTCAGTGCCCTTTCATATATTCCAAAGACAGAGTCTGCCTAGTTGATCGTGTGGATTTAATCCCCAGCTTGTACAGCTGGTGGAAAGGCTTTGGGTCTTCTTCCTTAGCCACAGTGCCCCTGGGTTTCAGTTGTGGTTTTATTTCCACCTCTGCATGTGGGGTCGTCCACTGGGGTTTGCTCCTGAGGCAGCCCTGGAGGACTTGGGTTTGCCCCTGTGAGGGCCAGGTGTGGAGGTGGTGCAGCTGCCTGGGTCTCAGGGCTTCTGGCAGCACCAGGTACTCAGGGGAGTTGGCAGCTAGGGCAGCAGGAAATATAGTGCTCTAGAAGGGTGTGGCAGCCAGTACTGGCCAATATGCTCCAGTATTCTTGCCTGGAGAACCCCCTCCCTGGCAGAGAAGCCTGGCAGGCCACAGTCCACAGGGCTGCAAAGAGGTGGACACAACTGAAGAGAACCCATGTGCATAGACACAAGACTTCTCTTGCCTGTGGCAGCCCTGCCCCAGTGAGGGTTAAGTGTGAAGGAGGCGTGGCTGCCTGGATCGAGGGGACCCTGATGCACCAAGTGTGCAGGGACACAGACAGCCTCAGCCGCAGGAGTTATGGCCCTATCAGTCTTTGTTCAAGCCTCTAGTAGCTGGCAATCAGAAGGCCTCTTTGGCTAGTCTTTCTCCATAGCTCCACCCCTTCAGGCATGCAGAGGGCTCCCTTGCCTGGGGTCCTTCTCTGTTGTTTGGCGCATCAGGCACATAGACAAGCCCCCCAACTGGGGTCCTACTCTGTAGATCAGCATGTCAGGCACTTAAAGGGGCACCCTGGGTGGGGTCCTACTCTGTTGTTCTGCACATCAGGTGCTTGACGGGCCAGCCACTCTATTGTTCAGCTACCAATGCTGGGGTATGGGGAGAGAGAGGCTATGGTGATTGATCCACTATGCATGACTCAGCAGTATCATCTTGCTTCCATGGCTACCTGGCTTTCCTCCACAGGCACGTCCCACCACGGTCTCCTCCTTCACATCCCCTCGGTCCGTCTCTATGCAGTCAACAGCAGTCCTTGCCCTGGGATTGCTCCGGAACCCCTACACTCCAGCTCCCTGCTGCTGCAGTTTCTAAGGGACTTGCATCCCTGTCCAGGGCACATGTGACTGCAGCAAGGACTGTCTGATTCTCATTCCATTTAGGCTGCCACAGATCAGCTGCTTCACTCTCAGCCTTAAATGTTTCTCCTCTGACCTAGCAATTGCCCTGATGTGGGGATTGGTTAGACCCCTGCTTCAGTTCCCCCACCTGCTGACTCCTGATTTTCTCCCTAGCTCCTCATCCTACGGAGTTCTGCCTGGTTCTATATATTCTTTTCTGGTGGTCAGGTACTCTGCCCACTCTCAGCAGGTGTTCTGCAAGCACTTCTGTGTCGGAAGGTGCACTCCTGACGTATCCATGGAGAGAGATGTACTCCATGTCCACCTATTCCTCCGCCATCTTGTTCCTCCTTCCTGCCACTTGGTTATAAGCTTTTGGAGCAAGAAAGACAATACTTACTGCTGTAGCAAAATGGTGAATAACAGCAATGGAAATGCAAGCGTCACAAGATCCACTGCGGATTGGTACTGCCAAAGCATCACAGACAAAGGCCTGATATTGCCTCTCTCTACAAATGTCCACAAGGTTTTGGCTATGATCACAGCCAATCTGTAAGAGATAAAGAATTTCAAAACATCTTCTTTAAATGCCGTAGAGTTATTAGGCAGATTTCATATTCATTGTGAAAGGGTTCAAGTCTATGATATTATCAGTTTTTACAGCCAGTACAAAATCACTTATATAATTTACAGAGCAGCATTTATCTTAACAGATATCAGACAGAATTCAAATTAGTAAATGGAAACAAATGACTAGAATAAAAATAACACTGGTGGAAATGAGAAGTTCTAATTAGCATCTAATTGATCACCACTGAGAATCTTGAATTTTTTTGTAATATCTTTTTGTAATATTTTCTTTTTTATCTTATTTTATTTGCCACGCCACATGGCATGTGGGATCTTAGTTCCCTGATCAGGGATCAAACCTGCGCCCCTTGCAGTGGAAGCACGGAGTCTTAACCACTGACTGCCACGGAAGTCCAATATCACACATTTTGAAATGGAAATTATGACACAAATGTAGACATTTAGTTTTTTGGGGGGATCTACAAATAATATGTTCAAAGTATCTCTTATTAGGATATAAACTATTTAGTAATGGCCCAGATGTCATGAGGATGGCTTATTTTTTCCCTGCTTCTTTACAGTTTTCAAAATGTATTACTTCCACCATCATAAAATAAAATCACCCTAAATAAAGTTAAATAACTTATTTCATTTTTTAAATCTATTGATTCTTGTTCTGCTAAATATATATATCTCATGATTCTAACTTGTGATTCATCCAGCCCAGCATTTTGCATGATGTACCTTGCATATACATTAAATAAGCAGGGTGACAACAGACAGCCTTGACATACCCCCTTTCCCAATTGTGAACCAGTCTGTTGTTCCATGTCTGGTTCTAACTGTTGCTTCTTGACCTGCATACAGGTTTTTCAAATTTTTTAAATCATCAACATAATATTAAATATTCAATTCTAAAGGTACTGATAAAAAAGGAAAAACCATTCAACTTAGTAACAGAACCATATGAAGTTTCACTTTTCTTCTATTAAAGTATCAAAAATATTTCAAAACCAAAGTATACCACAGTAATAACACTGAGATACAACGTCCTCTCATAAAATATTCATAATACAAATTGGCTGGACCTATTTTAAAAAGCAATTTTGTAAACCATCTTTTAAGAAAGATAAAAATGTTCACAACTTTTACCCCAATATTTATTCTTTGAAAAGTTCATCCTAAGAAAATGATTCAAAGTATGGAAAAAGGTAAACAGGCTAATGAAACTGTCTTTAATGAAATCCACCAAATGTTACAGCACATTCCTTGTATTAATGTATTTAACTCTTGAGAGAGACGAGACGGTAGAGTAGAGGACTTGAGCTCACCTCCTCTCACAGAAACAACAAACTACTCTCAAGAAAACACCAAAATCACCACCAACTGCTGAACAACAACCAACAAAGAAGATATTCTACATCCAAAGACAAAGAAGAAGCCACAATGAGACAGTAGGAAGAGTGCATCTGCAACACAATCAAATCCCATTCCGACTGGATGGGCAACCCACGAACTGGAAAATACATCACAGAGTCTCTCCCATAGGACTGAGGGTTCTGAGCCCCAGTAAGGCTCCCCTGTCTGCAAGCCTGGCATCAGGAAGAGACCCCAGGGCATTTGGCTTTGAAGGCCAGCAGAGTTTGACTGCAGGAATTTCAGAGGACTAGGAGAAACAGAAACTCCAGTTTGGAGGGGACTCACAAGGTTTCATGCACACCAAGACCCAGGAATGTGGTGACTTCACAGGAGCCGATGCTAGACCTACCTGCTGGTCTTGGAGGGTATTCTGCAAAGGCAGCGTGTGTATGTGGGGGTAGGGAGGGCTCTGGATCATTGCAGGGATAAAAACCCTGGTGGCAGAGGTACCAGCTCACTGGTGTGAGCTCTCCTGGAGACACCAAGACCCGGCTACACCCAACAGCCTCTGGCTCCAGGGCTGGGACACCTCAGGCCAAATAACCAACAGGGAGGGAACACAGACCCACCCATCAGCAGACAAGTTGCCAAAAATTTTCTTGAGCCCACAACCACCTTTAAACACATCTTTTGACACAGCCCTACCCAGCAGAAGAATAAGACCCAGCTCCAACCACCACTGGGCAGGTACCAGTCTCTCTAACAGGAAGCCCACATAACCCTCTAGATCAGCTTTACCCACCTACTATCCTGCAGCCTACAATCTACAATGCTGAAGCCTACAGAACAGAGACTGCAAACACAGAAAGTGTCAACTGCAAATTGGAGCTTGCCAAGGGCATTTGCTGTTGCCTCGGCAGAGACTGAATCCTGTGCTGCTGCAATTGCTAATGTTTGACACACCCTGAAAAATGAAACTAAAAGACGCTTACTCCTTGGAAGGAAAGTTATGACCAACCTAGACAGCTATTAAAAAGTAGAGACATTATTTTGCCAACAAAGGTCCGTCTAGTCAAAGCTATGGTTTTTCCAGTAGTCATGTATGGATGCGAGAGTTGGACTCTAAAGAAACCTGAGTGCCGAAGAATTGATGCTTTTGAACTGTGGTGTTGGAGAAGACTCTTGAGAGTCCCCTGGGCTGCAAGGAGATCCAACCAGTCCATCCTAAAGGAGATCAGTCCTAAATAGTCATTCAAAGGGCTGATGCGGAAGCTGAAACTCCAATACTTCGGCCACCTGATGTGAAGAGCTGACTCATTTGAAACGACCCTTGAAGCTGGGAAAGATCGAGGGCAAGAGGAGAAGGGGACGACAGAGGATGAGGTGGTTGGATGGCATCACCGACTCAATGGACATGAGTTTGAGTGGATTCCGGGAGTTGGAAATGGACAGGGAGGCCTGGTGTGCTGCAGTCCATGGGGTTGCAAAGAGCTGGACACGACTGAGCAACTGAACTGAACTGAATTGAAGGGAGTTCAGTGTGGAGAGTGAGACACTCAGTGCTCCAAAGAAACTGGAAGAACAGGTCTTTAGATAGTTAGAAATTTTCAGGAAATGATTTCACAATCCCAATCCTTGCCTCTCCTCATTTTAGAAAGCACTAAATCCCTACATGGTGACATTGTTGGTGTTGTCGTTCAGTCACTAAGTCGTCTTGACTCTTTGCGACCCCATGGATTGCAACATGCCAAGCATCCCTGTCCTTCACTATCTCCCTGAGTTTGCTCAAACTCATGTCCATTGAGTTGATGATGCCATCCAACCACCTCATCTTCTGTTGCCTCCTTCTCCTGCCCTCAATCTTTTTAGCATTAGGGTCTTTTCCAATGAGTCAGCATCTGGTGGCCAAAGAATTGGACCTTCAACTTTAGCACCAGTCCTTCCAATGAATATTCAGAGTTGATTTCCTTCAGGATTGACTGGTTTGATCTCCTTGCTGTCTAAGGGACTCAAGAGTTTTCTCCAGCACCACAGTTCGAAAGCAACAACTCTTTGGTGCTCAGGCATCTTTATGGCCCAACTCTCACATCCACACATGACTGGAAAAACCATAACTTTGACTATACAGACCTCTGTTGGCAAAGTAATATCTCTGCTTTCTAATACACTGCCTAGGTTTGTCATAGCTTTTCTTCCAAAGAGCAAGTGTCTTAATTTCGTGGTTGCAGTCACTGTCCACAGTGATTTTGGTATCCAAGAAAATTAAATCTGAGTTTCCACTTTTCCCCCACCTATTTGCCATGAAGTGATGGAGCCAGATGCCATGATCTTTGTTTTTTGAATGTTGAGTTTTAAGCCAGCTTTTTCACTCTCCTCTTTCACCTTCATCAAGAGGCTCTTTAGTTCCTCTTTGATTTCTGCCATGAAGGTGGTGTCATCTGCATATCTGAGGTTATTGATATTTCTCCCAGCAATCCTGATTCCAGCTTGTGAATCATCCGGCCCAGCATTTCATATGATGTACTCTGCATATAAGTTAAATAAGCAGGGTGACAATATACAGCCTTGACGTACTCCTTTCACAACTTTGAACCAATCCATTGTTTCATGTCCAATTCTAACTGTTGCTTCTTGTCCTGCATACAAGTTTATCAGGAGGTCTCTTCAAGAATATTCCACAGTTTGTTATGATCCACACAGTCAAAGGCTTTAGCGTAGTCAATGAAGCAAAAGTAGATGTTTTTCTGGAATTCTCTTCCTTTTTCTATGATGCAGCAGAAGTTGGCAATTTGATCTCTAGTTCCTCTGCCTTTTCTAAATCCAGCTTGTACATCTGGAATTTCTTAGTTCATGTACTACTGAAGCCTAGCTTGAAGGAGTTTGAGCATTATCTAGCTTGCATGTGGAATGAGTACAATAGCACAGTAATTTGAACATCCTTTGGCATCAGCTCCTCATAACTAGCTGAAAACCATTTGTAAAATAAGCACTTGATTGCACTGAACTCTCCCGTCACCAAAATCCTATATATTGACCTTCCCCCACTACCATTTTGGAACAGTTTCTCAGAGCTAGCTGAGCTGCTGTCTCTGGAGCTGCAGTCCTCATTTTGCACCAAACAAAACCTAACCTGCACTCTCATGTTGCGCATCATTTTTTAGTCAACAGTTATGGCAACCAGTGAAGCTCCCAGATGGACGTCCCTCCTTCACCTGAACTCTGTGAGGAACCAGAGCTTTGGTCCCAGCAGCAGCCCCGTGTGCCCATCTGCTTCCTCAAGGAGTCCAAATGAATTTCAGTAACTCTCTCCTGGTTCTTTGATCTCCTGTATTGGTTGATGATACTGAATTTTATTTGGCAGTTGGGCAGGTTACCCTGCCCCTCCCAGTTGAAAGATACTGGGGGGAAGAGGCCAGCTGAAACATACTCAGACATACCCACTCATGGTCTAGACACTAAGGGGGCTCAGTTGTAAGATACCAAGAAATACCCGTCCAGTTGAAAAAATTTTTTGGAGGGGAGGGATGGTTGAAAGACACCAGGAAAAACCCACCCAGTGGAAAAGTATTGGTTGGGGGAGGGTCAGTTGAAAGATACTGAGGTTGTTCAGTTGTAGGAGACTGCATGGTCTGTGCTGAGTTAGGTAAGAGGCTGACATAAGGCTCTTCTTCAATTCAGGTGCCTTAATAGAATTTGTTGGGATAAAAGTGAAGAGTGAATTTTATCCACAACACATTCAACTTAAAATGGGAAATAGAGCCTCTTAGAAACAAAGAGCATCAGAAAGTAGCTTCTAACACTCAAGCCAGGGTTATGTACATACAAAACTTATACTTCCAAGTAACTACTTAATAGAGGAAATTATACTGGAGGAGACATCAACCTAAAAAGTTGGGGTTCTTTTGATATTCCAAAATTGATATTTTTGCATGCATAGTTAGAAAAAGCCACTCCATAAGATCAAACACACTGAATAGAATGCTTACTTTGGTATCAGAAGGTTCTAGAAAAGGAAATAATAAAGTAACTTCACAGGAAACCAACAAGAAATTGCTTGAAACTATATCAGAACTAAAAAAGGCTGCTAGCACTGACTCTGCCAGGTCGTAGATCTAGTAAGACTGAGCAGTCACATTTGACTTTTCTTCTGAGTATGTCTTTGCCATCCTCTTGGAGCATTTTTTTTTTTTTTTTGCCATTCGGCTTTCATTTTGAGGTATTACATTGCCGTTTATTCCATTTGGCTTTTGATTTCTAGGCATCTCTTTGCCATTTGTTTTATTTGAAGCGTGACTTCCAGTTGGTGAGGTTCTGGTTTGGTTTGGTTACTTTGGTTTGAACACAAAGATTGGTTTGAGCACGCAGACATCTGGTATGAACTGCTCGAGCTGAAACGGGAAATGCTGCCTCTAAGGTTCCACATCCAACCTGGGAACCCCTTGGGAAAAATTTTAAATGACTTGTTCTACAGCTCTGATCCAATGACAAAGAAAAATGGCCTAGAAATATTAGATCTTTACGACAGGTAAATGGACTTTAGTTCCCTTATGTTCAGGATTCTTCTCCTATAATCAACAGCCTGGAACTGGTCAAACTAAGACCCTTCACCTCCCCAGAGGGGTAGTCCCCACTGGGACCAGCTGCCCTTGTTATCAGGACTGATTTAAGCACTACCTAGCCTAAATTTTGGCTATGGAACTATGACCACAGAAATATAAAGAGAATTTTTGATAGTGTGGCCATAATAGTCTTTAGATTCCAGAGAAAACTGGTTAAAACTTTTTTGAAATTTTCCTACTAGGAAAAGATGCTTTTCTCTCCCTGTGCCCTGAGACCATGGCTCTCAGGGACACTTGTCTAGATCATTACTAATTCTTGAAACTGAGGAGAAAAAAAAAAAAATGGAAAAGTCCTTATCCCAACTGTTACATATAAACTAGTGAATTTTATATTGTGATATGTGATTCATGACTAAGTTTGGAAAACAGTTATGAGATCTCTTGTTGTGTCTATTTGGATATATGTACATCTCAGTATGTGTCTTTGTATTTGGATATTGTTGCTGAAGTTAATTTGTAAATGAGCTCTATTTAGTCGGTTTAAAGAACAGTAGGCACTTAAAAATCAAACAGTTCTAAGTCCAAGAGAAATTAAGCTAAATGGATTTCAGGTTCATGTGAACTGGGAAATATTAAGGATCAAATTAATACTTGGTATTAATGTTTGTTTGTTGACATGTGTTGGTACTTACATTGACTTTGGTAAATAACAGGACAGGGCTCACATGTGACCACACCAGGGAATCCTTCCCTATTGCCTCAGGTTCTGCCTGTGGTGGAGAGTTCGCTGGGATTTTCCCTTTTGGACTAGCCTTGTTATGGGTAAGCTTTGTTCCATCTTGTAGTCCCCCCAAACACCCAGGATATTTTTAGAAGACTGGGAGACTTTCAACTATGCTTCCATGAAAGCAATTGGTATTTCTCTCTCCAGTGCCCAAGCCCTCAGGAAAAAAAAAGAGGGGGTGGGGAGTGGAAAAAGCCTTTTGAACTCAAGCAAAAAAAAAGAAAACACTGAGATTTCTGGTTCAGTCTTTATGTAAAAGTTAACTGGTAAAGGAACTGTTTGAACTGACTTGAAAGTAAGCACTTACAGATTATATCTAAATACATAGAAAAGTGGCCAAGATAGATTTTAGGACTTATGATCTGGGAGATATTCAGTACTGAATTGATATCTGCTATTGAAGGTGGCTTAAACTTGTTGGTTTGATTAATATAGATATGTCTAAAGTTATCAATGTTAAGTATAATATTCCTGTTGTACCTAGGTTTACTAGTGGTCAAATAAAACCTTACCTGTTACAAATCTGTTGACAAGTAACTCAATGTGGAAAAAACTGTAAGGAAACTAAGATATGTGTTTTCAGTAAAAGAAAGTATGAGAAATAAAAGAATACTGAAAAGAGTTATGCATGATCAGGATTTCCTAAGACTGAACTGAATTTAGTTGGGTAAATGAACCTTGTTGAGACTAAGCTAAGACTTGGATTTGCCTTTTTCTTTCTGTTCAGAAAAAAGTTTTCTTAGAATGACATTTTTGATAACAGATTATATGAGTTTCTTTGCCTTTAAATGATTTGTATTTGCTTTTGAGATCTCTGGTAACGTGTTAAGGAATAAGTACGGTCTCACAGGGACTGATCTTATCTAATAAAGTGCTTTTACACTTTTTGACAAGTTTCCCAAATATCAAATTTTAATTAAAGTTCTTTTGATTTCTGGCTAACTTTGGGATGCTTCAGAGGACCCCTGAAACATCCCAAAGAGAGATATTTAATTAGGTTCATTTGGTATGCTGAATTGCATGGGAAGTATTGTTGAGTGAATAATAAATCACCTCAGATTATATATTATGGTAAATGTTATTAATACAGCTATCCTAGAAATTATATGGAGTGCCTAAAATTCTGATATGTCCTGGTTAATATGTTATCAATCATAATTCTAGTTATAACAGTAAAGTGTTGTCACGGCCATAACCAAGTTTCTTTGTCAATTGCATTGTAATCAGATTTTAAATGTGCCTTCAAAGTCTTTTGCCATTCTAGACAGTTTTGGTTTTATTTTGATGTTTTTGCAAAAATGCTTCCTCCTAAAGAAGATTTATAGAAAGGACTTTTGGATAAATACAAGTTTCTCACTTTCAGACCATAATGCTGAACCAGGTAAGAAATTAAAGGATTCTAATGTGAAGAAAGCTGAGCACCGAAAAACTGATGCTTTTGAACTGTGGTGTTGGAGAAGACTCTTGAGAATCCCTTGGACTGCAAGGAGATCCAACCAGTCCATCCTAAAGGAGACTAGTCCTGGGTGTTTGTGATGGACAGGGAGGCCTGGCGTGCTGCGATTCATGGGGTTGCAAAGAGTAGGACATGACTGAGCAACTGAACTGAATGGGAAATCTGATGGCTTCCCAAAGGTTAACAAAAGGACTGAATGAACAGGTGAATATGCTTATAACTTTTATGGTTTATATCTGAAAAACTACTGGTTTGTATCTATGTTTTCCAGGTATAAGGAAAACTTTCCCCTCAAAAATTTGGTAAGTTATACTTTTGCAACCTGAGGCCTTGCCTCCAGGCGCATGAAAAGGCAACATAGTTCATGCTGAGATATTTGACATTACACAAAGATGGCTAAGTAGAAGGATACGTGCTCATCTTCTCCTGCAAGAACACCAAAATTACAACTAGCTGCTGAACAATCATCGATAGGAGAATGTTGGAACCCACCAAAAAAAGACATCCTACATCCAAGGGCAAAGGAGAAGCTGCAACAAGATGGCAGGAGGGGCACAATCACATTTAAAATCAAACCTCATGCCCGCCAGAGAAGCTTGGAATGCACAAACAAAACCTTGTGTACCCAGGAACCAGGGAAAGGGGCAGTGACCCCCACAAGAGACTGAGCCAGGCCTGCTGTGAGTGTCTGAGGGTCTCCTGTGGAGGCCTGGGTTAGCAGTTGCCTGCCACGGGGACAGGGACTCTAGCAGCAGCAGTCTTAGGAGGTGTGGCATGTGGCATCAGTCCTTCTGGAGGAGGTTGCCATTAGCCCCACCACAGAGCCACAGGTGGGCAATCCCAAATTAGAGAACAATTATACCAAAGAAGTTCTGGCACTACTGCGAAAGTTCTAGGTCCCAACCTGGAGATCCAACAAAGGGACTGAAAATCCCCAGTAAATTTGACTTTGAAGGTCAGCAGGATTTGATTATAAAACCTCCACAGGACTGGGGAAACAGAGACTCTTGGAGGGCACAAACAAAATATTGTGTACACTGAGGCCAAGGAGAAAGGAGCAGTGACCACATAAGAGACTGAGCCAGACTTGCCTGTCAGTGTTTGGGAGTCCCCAGCAGAGGAATTGGGTCAACAGTGGCCTGCTGCTAGGTCATGGCATTGATAACAGCAATTCTAAGGGCATGGCATGCTGGCATAAATCCTTTTGGAGGTCACCATTATCCCAGCTGTAATTTGGCCTGAGGCCAAACTATAGAGAGGGAACACAATCCCACCCATCAGTAGAAAACTGGATTAAAGATTTACTGAGCATGGCCTTGCCCACCAGAGCAAGATCCAGTTTTCCTCACAGCCAGTCCCTCCCATCATCAAGCTTGCATAAACCTCTTGTCCTCATCCATCAGAAAGCAAACAGAATAAAAACCACAATCACAGAAAACTAACCAAAATGATCACATGGATCACAACTTTGTGTAACTTAATGAAACTATGAGCCAAGCCTTGAAGGGCCACCCAAGACATGGGTCACGGTGGAAAGTTCTGACAAAACATGGTCTACTGGAGAAGAATGGCAAACCATTTTAGCATTCCTGCCTTGAGAACCCCATAAACAGTATGGAAAGACAAAAAGATATGACACCAAAAGATGAACCACCCAGGTCAGTAAGTGTCCAATATCCTCCTGGAGAACAGAAGTAATGAGGAGGCTGAGTCAAAACAGAAATAACACCCAGTTGTAGATGTGACTGGTGGTGAAAGTAAAGTCCAATGCTATAACCAAAATTGCATAGGAACCTGGAATGTTAGGTCCATGAATCAAGGTAAATTGGAAGTGGTCAAAAGGAGATGACAACAATGGACATCAACATTTTAGGAATCAGTGAACTAAAATGGACAGGAAAGGGCAAATCTAATTCAGATGACCACTATATCTCTTAATGTAAGCAAGAATTCCTTAGAGGAAATGGAGTAGCCCTCATAGTCAACAAGAGTGCAAAATGCAGTACTTAAGCAAAATCTCAAAAATGACAGAATATTCTCCATTCGTTTCCAAAGCAAACCATTCTACCACAGTAACCCAAGTCCATGCCCCAACCACTAATGCCAAAGAACCTGAAGTTGAACAGTTCTATGAGGACCTATAAGACCTTCTAGAACTAATGCCAAAAAAAGATGCCTATTTCATCACAGGGTACTGGAATGCAAAAGGAGTAAGTCAAGAGATACCTGGAGTAAGAGGCAAGTTTGGCCTTAGAGTACAAAATGAAGCCAGGCAAAGGCTAACAAAGTTTTGCCAAAAGTATGCACTGGTCATAGCAAACACCTTCTTCTAACAACACAAGAGACAACTGCCCATCATGAAAAGATGGGCACATAAAGGACAGAAATGGTATGGACCAAACAGAAGCAGAAAAGATTAAGAAGAGGTAGCAAAAATACACATAAGAACTGTACAAAAAAGATCTTCATGCCCCAGACAACCACGATGGTGGGATCACTCACCTTGAGCCAGATATCCTGGAGTGTGAAGTCAAGTGGGCCTTAGAAAGCATGACTATGAACAAAGCTAGTGGAGGTGAGGGAATTCCAGCTGAGCTATTTCAAATCCTAAAATATGATACCGCTAAAGTGCTATAATCAATATGCCAGCAAATTTGGAAAACTCAGCAGTGACCACAGGACTGGAAAATGTCTGTTTTCATTCCAATCTCAAAGAAGGGCAATGCCAAATAATGTTCAAACTATCACACAATTGCACCCATTTCACATGCTAGCAAGATTATGCTCAAAATCCTTCAGGCTAGGCTTCAACAGTACACGAACCAAGAACCTCCAGATGTACAAGGTGGACTTAGAAAAAGCAGAACCAGAGACCAAATTGCCAACATCCGCTGGATCACAGATAAAACAAGGGAATTCCACAAAAACATTTACTTCTGCATCATTGACTCCACTAAAGCCATTGACTGTGTAGATCAAAACACGGAGTGGAAAATTCTTAGAGATGGGAATATCAGACCACCTTATCTGCCTTCTGATAAATTGGTGTGCAGGTTAAGAAACAGGTAGAACTGGACATGGAACAATGAACTGGTTCAATATTGGGAAAGGAGTACATCAAGGCCGTACATTGTCACCCTGTTCACTTAGCTTATATGCAGAGTACCTCACGCAAAATGCATGGCCGAATAAAGCTCAGGCTGGAATCAAGACTGCCAGGAGAAATGCCAATAACCTCAGATATGCAGATGACATTACCCTAATGGCAGAAAGCAAAGAGGAACTAAAGAATCTCTTGATGAAGTTGAAAGAGGAGAGTGAAAAAGCTGGCTTAAAACTCAACATTTAAAAAATGAAGATCATGACATCCAGTCCCATTACTTCATGGCAAATGATAGGAAAACAGTGGAAACAGTGACGGACTTTATTTTCTTGGGCTCCAAAACCACTGCAGATGTTGACTGAAGCTATGAAATTAAAAGATGCCTGCTCCTTGGAAGAAAAGCTATGACAAACTAGACAGCCTATTAAAAAGGAGAGGCATCACTTCATTGACAGAAGTCTGTATAGTCAAAGCTATGCTTTTTCCAGTAGTGATATTTGGATGTGAGAGTTGGACCATAAAGAAGGCTGACAGCCAAAGAATTAATGCTTTGGAACTGTGGTGCTGGTGAAGACTCTTGAGGTTTCCATGGACAGCAAGGAGATCAAACCAGACAATCCTAAAGGAAATCAACTCTAAATAGTCATTAGAAGAAGTGCTGCTGAACCTAAAGCTCCAGTACTCTTGGCCACCTGATGGGAACAGCCAACTCACTGGAAAAGACCCTAATGCTGGGAAAGATTGAGGGCAGGAGGAAAAGGAGGTGACGGAGGATGAGATAGTTGGATGGCATCACGGACTCACTGTACATGAGTCTGAGCATTCTCTGGGAGATAGTGAAAGTCAGGGAAGGCCGGCATGCTATAAGTCCAGGGGACTGCGAAGAGCTGGACATGAAGGAGCAACTGAACTGAAAGACAACAACAAGAAAGCAAAATTGAAGCATTTTCACATTTTCTGTCTACCTTATCCCTCCAGAGATTGCAAACTCTTAGTTTCCAGTAGCTTTTTCAGATAAATTAGAAAAACCATCTCAGCAACAGGTCCACACAAAGAAATCTTGCAATTCTGGAGACCAGGAAAAGGGAAGGATTCACCTACATCTGTTGGGTGAAATCTGTGATAAACCCTTGGTGTGACTCTCCTAGTCCTGAGAATTTTAAGTTCAGTCTGAGACTCTTTATAAAAGTTTCAGTGAAGCAAAAAAAAAAAAAATATATATATATATATATATGTAAAATAGTTATGGTTATATAATCCACCAGGCCAGTTTTATTGAAACCAGGCTTATTTTGTAAACAAACTTGTCTTAATTTAGTTATATTTGGTAAAATCAAGGTTAATTTTAGGGAGAAAAAGATATTTTGATGGATGTTAAATCCCAGTTTGGTTTTGTAAAGTAATTAGCCTCCAACTAATAAAAATAAATGGAAAAAAAAATCCCAGTTTGTTAATTTAGGTCTATATCTACTAAGACTCATTTCCTGGATAGTTGTTTGTTGTCATGCTATACTAATATAAAATTTAATTGAATTATTAAAGGACATTCTAAGCTTGTTTCTGAGGCTTATCTCAGTGATCAATCTTTTGACAAAGATGAGGTGCCTCAAAACCTGCAGCAAGGACTGGTAAAGACATAACTGGACCATAACTAGAAGACAAGTGTCTAGAGATCTTCAACTATTAAGACCTAATCCAGTAATAGCACACTGCGTAGCCTTCTCCAGAACTAGGAATGAGTCTTCCCAGCAGTGTGGAATGGAATGGTCATGAAATGCCTCCCAAAGTATGGTCAAATTTATTAACCATGAGGGGGTCCTCTCAACTATAACTTGGCACTTGCAAAGGGCATTTGCCATCTGCCTCTGCAGAGACTGAATCCTCTGTTGCTACAGCTGTTGACTTTCACGCCCTGAAGGGAATTCAGGGTGGAGAGTGAGGGACTCTGTGCTCCAAGGAAACTGGTGGAACAAGTCTTTAGATAGTTAGATATTTTCAGAACTGATTTCATGATCCTTATCTCCTCAGATCTAGAAAAGCATTAAATCCCATCATGGTGACATCACCTTCTCATGACTAGCAGAAAACCTTTTGTAAAGCAAGCACTGGATTGCACTGAACTCCCCTTTCATCAAAATCATATATATTGAGCTTCTCTTACTATCAATTTGGGGCAGTTTCTCAGCTATTTGAGATACTGTTTCTGGAGCTGCAGTCTTCATTTTGCCCCAATTTTCTAGTTGACAAAAGTGAGACAAAGTGAGATGGCAGAGAAATATGTTCCAAATGAAGTAACAAGATAAAAACTGAGAAAAACAAGTGGAGAGATAAGGCAATCTACCCAAAAAAGAGTCCAGAGTAATGATAGTAAAGATGATCCAAGATCTTGGAAAAAGAATGGAGACACAAACTGAGAAGATACAAGAAACATCCACAGGCACTTCCCTGGTGGTCAGTGGTTAAGATTCTGCCTGCCAGTGCAGGGGACATGGGTTCGATCTCTAGTCTGGGAAGATCCTACCTGCTGCAGAGCAACCGAAACTATGCACCACAGCTACTGAAGCCCTTACCCTGTGCCCTGCAAACAGATAAGCCATCACAATGAGAAGCCCGTGCATTGCAATGAACAGCAGTCCCTGCTCACTGCAACTAGACAAAGTACAAAGATCCAAAACCTATGGGTGGCAGCAAAAGCATTTCTAAGAGGGAAATTTTTTATAGCAATACAATCTTACTTCAAGAAAGAGAAAAATCTCAAATAAACCAAACCTTACACTTAAAGCAATTAGAGAAAGAAAAACAAACCCAAAGTTAGTGGAAGGAAAAAAAATCATACAGATCAGAGCAGGAATAAATGAAATAGATGAAGAAAGAGAAAAAAAATCAATGAAACTAAAAACTGGTTCTTTGAGAAGATAAACAAAATTGATAAACCTTTAGCCAGATTTATCAAGGAAAAAATGAGAAAGGACTCAAAACAATAAAATTAGAAATGGGAAAAAAAATCACAACTGATACCAGGGAAATCCAAAGGATCCTAAGAGACTACTACAATTAAATAAACTCAAAATGGATTAAAGACCTAAATGTAAAACGAGATACTATAAAACTCTTAAACACACACACACACAAAACAGGCAAAACACTCTTTGATATAAATTGCAGCCATATCTTTTTGGATCCTCCACCAAGAATAATGAAAACAAACAAACAAACAAAAATAAAAAAATTGAACCTAATTAAACTTAATAGTTTTTGGACACAAAGGAAACCATAAACAAAATAAGAAGACAACTCAGAGAATGGGAGAAAATATTTGCAAATGAAGCAACCAACAAGGTATCTTGTATATCTCAAAAAAAAAAAAAATCCTGACTAGATATTTTGTGTATCTCAAAAATATACAAACATCTCGGGCAGCTCAATATCAAAAAAAGAAACAACTGAATAAAAAATTGGGCAGAAAATCTAAGTAGACATTTTCATACAGATAGACAAAAAGCACAGGAAAAGATGGTCAACATCACTAATAATCAGAGAAATACAAATCAAAACTATAATAAGGCATCACCTCACACCAGTCAGAATGGCCATCATTAAAAAGTCTATGAACAATAAAGGCTAGAGTGTGGAGGAAAGGGAACTCTCCTACACTATTGTTGGGAATGTAAATTGGTATAGCCACTTTCAAGAAGAGTATGGCAGTTACCTAAAAAAATAAAAATAGAACCACTATATGATCCAGCAATCCCTCTCCTGGGCATATATCAAAGAAAACCATAATTCAAAAAGATACATGCACCTTGATGTTCATTGCAGCATTATTTACAGTAGCCAAGATGTGGAAGCAACCGCAACATCCACAACATACAAATGTATAAGGCTATACAATGGGGCAAAGATAGCCTCTTTAATAAATGGTGCTGGGAAAATTGGACAGCTACATGTAAAAGAATGAAATTAGAACACTTCCTAACACCATACACAAAGATAAACTCAAAATGGATTAAAGACCTAAATGTAAGACCAGAAACTACAAAACTCTTAGAGGAAAACATAGGCAGAACAGTTCATGACATAAATCAAAGCAAGATCCTCTATGACCCATGTCCTAGAGTAACAGAAATTTTAAAAAAAAGGCAAAAAAGTGGGACCTGATTAAACTTAAAAGCTTTTGCACAGCTAAGGAAACTATAAGCAAGGTGAAAAGACAACCATCAGAATGGGAGAAAATAATAGCAAATGAAAAAACTGACAAATGATTAACATCCAAAACATACAAGCAGCTCATACAACTATTGCCAGAAAAACAAACAACCCAATCAAAAAGGGGGCAGAAGACCTAAACAGACATTTCACCAAAGAAGACATACAGATGGCTAACAAACACATGAAAACATCACTCATTATTAGAGAAATGCAAATCAAAACTACAATGAGATATCACCTTACACTGGTTAAAATGGCCATCTTCAGAAAGTCTACAAACAATAAATGCTGGAGAGGGTGTGGAGAAAAGGGAACACTCTTGCACTGTTGGTGGGAATAAAAATTGATACAGCCACTATGGAAGGCGGTATGGAGATTCCTTAAAAAACTAGGAATAAAACCAGCAATCCCACTCCTAGGCATATACCCTGAGGAAACCAAAATTGAAAAAGACACATGTATCCCACTGTTGATTGCAGCACTATTTACAATAGCTAGAACATGAAAGGAACCTAGATGTCCATCAACAGATGAATGGATAAAGACGCTGTGGTATACATACACAATGGAATATTACTCAGCCATAAAAACGAACACATTTGAGTCAGTTCTGATGAGGTGGAACCTAGAACCTATAATACAGAGTGAAGTGAGTCAGAAAGATAAAGATAAATATTGTATTCTATCGCATATATATGGAATCTAGAAAAATGGTACTGAAGAATTTATTTATAGGACAGAAGTGGAGAAACAGACATAGAGAATAGACTTATGGACATGGGGGAAGGGGAGGAGAGGGTGAGGTGTATGGAAAGAATGTGGAAACTTATATCACCATATGTAAAATAGATAGCCAACAGGAATTTGCTGTATGTCTCAGGAAACTCAAACAGGGGTCTGTATCAACCTAGAGGGGTGGGATGGGGTGGGAGGTGGGAGGGAAGTTCAAAAGGGAAGGGATATATGTATACCTATGGCTGATCATGTTGAAGTTTGACAGAAAACAACAAAATTCTGTAAAGCAATTATCCTTCAGTAAAAAATAAATTAAAAAAATAGAAAGCATATTAAGAACTACTGAGAAAACATGCAATTATAGGAAAATCAGATTTTCAGCATATAGTTTAAAGGGCAGAGAAATAAGCAAAGGCATAAAGTACAATAAAAAGATCATATTAAACTCTTGATCTGAATACTGTCTTGAGTAATAATTAGCTAAACAGATTAGGAAAGCTACTTAATCTCTCAGAGCCTCTGTTTTCTCATTATAAAAATACCTGCTTTTCAGGGTTAGCATGAGAATCAAATGAAATGATTCATATTAAATATTTAAATAACCATAAAAGCGCTATGCACATGTTAGTTATTATTGCTATACAAAACAAAGGATGCTCAAGATTCTTCTCCTGAATTCTAGATATGAAGAGAAGTCCATGTAACGTACTCTGAGTTAAGGTACCACACTGAGTTAAAGACCATGCATTTGAGGTTGTCACATTTCCTTCAAGATTATAGATCACATCATATATATATACAGTCTAGTGTTCTTTCAATTTCATGTAAGAAATTGAAGGTGAATTTGCAGATTTGCTTCTCACTATTCAAAACACCATTAATAAGTTTCTATTATGTGTAAGTGGACATCAGACAGCCCTGCTGGGTCTGAGCCAACAGCCTAGTGCTGTCACCACAGCTAGTATCTAAGGTATCTCTCTTATTAGAACGCCATACAGTATGAACTCTCCAGGTGGAGATGAGGTTAAAACTTGTCCTGACACCTTGTAATCTCGAGTATGTCATAACCTGATCAAGTGTCGGTTTTCCCACTTTCCCATTATAGCATTTAGCACACAGCCGGTACTTCACATTGTCAGTTCCTTTCTGTTCCTTCCTTTACTGGGCAGCCAACAGTTAAAAAGCAAGGCAAAACAAAAACAGAAATGTATAAAAGAAACCTATATAATCATATCTTCAATTCTTATCATTATAAATAGACACCTGACATTATTATTATTTTATTAAATTTGTAATCCCAACTATTTATAACAACCTAGAAAGTTCATACCAAATATTAATTATTTATCTAAGAAATACATCTGGAGTAAAAGTACTTTAAGAACAATGCATAAAACATCACTTGGTAAGTAAGTTAGGTCAAGCTCTGGGTATGCACATCTCATCTATTATTGGTACAATTATATAGGCAGTAAGTTTCTTGAAGGTATAAAATCTTTTTTATAAATTTTAACTCTGAAAATAAAGCCAACAGCTAATGCTGATGCTAGGAATGAAGAAGCCTGAAAAATAAGTGTTTCTTAGCTAGAATATAGAAATTTTGAGTTAAATAGCAGAAGAAAGCATGCATGCATACCTCAGATCGGAAAAGAACAGATTTACTTCTAAAAGAAATGAATAGTTGTTCATAAAACTATTTCTTAGAGAACCAAAGCTAGGATTTTAAAAATATACTTTGTTAGAAATTATATAAAACAGTGATACTAATAATTTTTTAGATTCTGAGACTATCCTACATTTGAACACTTAGAATAATGTCTCAGGTCACATCCTCTCATGAATGTCAAGAAACGCATGTGTTTTCATGCTCAAAGATCCTGTTCAAAATACACTCAAATATCATTGCTCCATCCAGGTTGGAGCCTCAGCAGCTTAAAAAAGTAGACTTCTCTTTTATCATACATAATTCCATTTCTTGTATAATGAAAACCCTAACTCCAACCCAGACAAGTAGTTTTCATTCATTCATGAACAACATCTACCAAGCCTTCTCTGAGGTCAGAAAATGGCAGTAGAAGAGCAGAAAGCAAAGAATACATGCAGCCTGCCACAGATGAAACGAATGCAGATAATGGAGAGTGAGGGCACTTATGAATTCCTAATTCTTCCAAATATATTCCTTCTTGAATCAGCTTTAGATTCTTGGTTCAGATTATCAAGAAATCATTTGTCTCGATTGTAAAAGGATAATGTTATCATATGACTGCATCAGTGTGGCTGACTTCAACCTAGTTTCACTGTCACAAATGATACCTGACTAGACAAAGCCATGGGTTATCATCAAGAAAGTGTAAAAGCAGAACTCACTGAAAAACATTTTTGGACAGTACCTTAAGATTAAAACATCAGAAGATATATTGTTTTAAACTATGGTTAGAGCTGTGAGAAATCTAAAACCCTATTTCCTTTTCAGTATGAACAAAGTTAATTCACAAGACTTTATTATTTATAAACTAAAATTTAGTTGTAAACATGATGGCAATATATGAATACTTATGTCTTATTTTGGGGAAAAGCAATTCTTTTGTCTGCCTCTTAATGAAGAAAGTCTACCTTTCCTCAACTGCAGTATTACCTTTCTTCCTTAATGTAGGTGTATAATATCTAGGACGAGGTAAAGATTACAAGCAATCTGACATGCTACAACAGCCCATGAATGAACTGCTCTCATTCTCCTTTACATAATCCCCCTTACTCTCTAGTCCTTCCTCCCCTAACTTTGAGAAAGGGACGCTCCAGTCCTCAGAGAGTAGTGGTGACAGGAGTATTTACAAACAATACACTAATGCAGGGAGAACTTCCTACTTCCTAATACAGCAGGGGGGAAAAAAGTGATCCCTAAGAAAAGGAAATTGTAACAGCTGAAAACTTTGGCATCAGAGAGAAGTGGGTTCTACCCTAGATTGAGTACTACAAACCTTGGTCAAATTTTTAATCTACTTGAGGCTTAATTTTCTCAACAGAAAGACAATAAATACTAACCTTTTTTTTCTACTATGAGTAAAAGAATACTAGATTTGGAGTCATAAGGCATGGGCTCAAGTTCTAGTTATCTCCTCGAAAACAGATTAAGGCTACCCACTCCAGTATTCAGGGCTGGAGAATTCCATGAACTACACAGTCCAGGGGGTTGCAAAGAGTCAGACACGATTGAGCGACTTTCACTTCTTCTTTGTCGCTCAGTCGTGTTTGACTCTTTGCGACCCCATGGACTGTAGCCTGCCAGACTCCTCTGTCCATGGAGATTCTCCAGGTAAGAATATTGGAGTGGGTTGCCATGCCCTCCTCCAGGGGATCTTCCCAACCCAGGGATCAAACCCAGGTCTCCCGCATTGCAGGCAAATTCTTCACTGTCTGAGCCACCAGGGAAGCCCAATAATACAACACCAAGGAAGTAATATAAAAACTCTGTGAGCCTCAATGTCTTCAATTATTAAAGACGGATCAAAGTATCTACTTTATACTTCTTATGAGGAACTAAGCAAAGAAAATGGTTCCTATAAATAAAAATCATTTTTATAACCTGTAAAGAGTTATATAAGATAGTTTTACTGATAATCTTCTTAGAAAGCATAATCTGAAGGAAACAAAAAGCCAAAAAACTACAAATAATGGCATGCCTATAAATTTCTAGGGGAATAAAAAGAATAAGAGTGTTCATTAATTTTCAACCTGTTGGTTATAAATTTTTTGCAATGACCTAAAAACACAGCATTATATCATGAGGAAGGTGATGCTAACCTTTACAAATAAAGCAAAAATAAAGCCAGAAAAGATAATTACTTGCCATATATAACTCCTTATTGATGCCAAGATACTTTCCATTTCCACATCCAATATCAGCAACTAATGAACCACTTGGCAAAGCTTTCAAAAACTCTACTATGTGTGGCCAAGGGGTGTGTCTCGTGCTGCTGAAGTGCCTAGCAATTTCTTCATAAACCCGATGGACATAATCTTGCTCCAGTTGTAAGGCTTCTTTATCACTCTCTGGAAATGATGCAGGAGCCTCCTTCATCTGGCTATCACAGACCAAAGGGTAACCTAATGAGAAAAATAAAGCAATATAAACCATTTATTTATTTATTTATTTTTAGGCCACGCCATGTGGCATGTGGGATCTTAGTTCTCCAAAGAGAGGTCGAGTCCATGCCTCCTGCACTGGAAGTACAGAGTCTTAACCACTGGATTGCCAGGGAAGTCCCTAAACCATTATTTGTATCCAAATGAATCATCAAGTTAAGACTGTTTTCACAAAAGAAGAAGCAAATCAGTCCACATTTGATGACTAGGGATAAGTAGGTTCTTATTTATCATTTTAAAAAAGTAGTTTTCACCAGTTATGTATGTGAAGGGTCTAATATAAGAAAGGATAAATCCATCTGCAACAAAACATTACTAATTCCACATGCCTTATATTGAAGATGCCTGTTTTATCTTAGGATTAAGGGTCTTCCTATTCAAGAAAGGATCTTGATGGGCCTGGCCTAACTGAAGAAACTTAAAAATTAACAGGATTTGGGGTTTTTGTCTTAGTAGGAGTTCTGGGGACCCTAATACTCTCAGAAGAAGAACCAGACCTAGAAACAGTGTGTGATTTGGTAATAATCACAAGATTTAATGAATACTATTTGATGGCAACCCACTCCAGTATTCTTGCCTGGAAAATCCCATGGACAGAGAAGCCCGGTAGGCTACAGTCCATAGGGTCACAAAGAGTCAAACATGACTGAGCAACTTCACATTTGAAGTGGTTTTTATATATATTGTCTCACAGTAACACTGTGAGACAGGAACCAGCACATTCATTTTACAGATGAGGAAACTGACACAGAATATTAAATGATACTAAAGTGACAAAGATGGTAAGTCACAGAGTCAAGATTTGAACCCAGGCAACGGAGACTCCAAAACCCACATTCTCAATGACTACACCTCCTTCCAAAAAAAAGGGTAAATCCTAAGAAGAGCACAAAGTAAAGGGGTGACTGAGGAAATTTAGGATACAATATGTCAAGTTAATTGTGAAGTTGTTCCCTGGTCTTTATAATAACATCTAATATTCATTTCAAATTCTTCCTATTCTCTGCTCTGCTCTAAATTCCCATTGCCTTCAGCCAGCCTGTGACACACAACATCTTTTTATGGGTAGTACACTAGAGAATAAAGGAAAAAGCAGTGTTCCCAGAGAAACCACAGACAAGACTTCAGCAATATTTATAAATCATATGGCAGCAAAAAATTGGGCTATAGCATTGACGACTTCAGGAATTTTCCCTAAAAGTAACTAGAAGATGCCAAATCTTGAATGGGGGTGGAACTATCTAGTCCCTACTAATGTGTAAAGTGAGGCTCTAAACACTTTATGTGGACATTTAAGAAAAGGGTAGTCCTAGAAACTTTGAGGGCTCTAACATACATGTGGCAACAGATGGGTCAGTATGTCAGTTACAACAGAATTACAATTACACTACAATATACATTACAATTACTTTCAACTAGTCTTGGTAAAAATTGTATTCTCTTGGAAACTATGAACATCTAAACTACATAAAGGGAGGGTCACTTAAATCCACAACTTTTGGCTAAAAGTATCTAAATGTTGGCCTTGAACTTTTAAAAAAAATCTGTAAACTGAATAATCAGAGCTTCTTACAGCATCCCTTACACTAAATTAACATATTCAGCGCTCCCATTTCATTCAGTTTATGCTTTCCAATCTCTTGGTCTCTTTATTTGTTGTTCTTTCTCAGGCCTTTATCAAGTGTAGTAGAAAAGCTTTTGTAAACACACACACACACATATATATATAAATAGTAAGTATAATATATATGTTTTAGAAACTTTACAAATTTTTGCTTAGCTAACAAATTTATGACATTTTGGTCCCACTTGCTTGACTAAGTTATGAATATAGAATGCTAGATTTCTAATTTATATTCACTCAAAACTTTATATGGGTCCAATTATTCTGGCATCTAGTATTATTGTTGAAAGTCTTAAAAGTTTATTATTTTATTAATATTTGAAAAAAATTGAACGAGGCTTGAAACTTCTAATCCAATTCTGAAAATAAAGAAATATTATGTTGTAAAAAAAAAAAAGGAAATTACCATATGATACAGTATTAGTAACTAAAGTTCAGGTTTTGTTCAAATTTCACTTATGCTAGTGTCCATTATTTGTTTTCATACCTTATCTAAGATTCCACACTGTATTTAGTTGCACTGAGCAGCTTCAGCTGCATGCAATAAATTTTCCTTTCATTTTTGTCCTGTTACAAATATTGTCCAATTTTCCTTCTTATGGCTTCTTAGATACACCCATCATTTAAAAGTAGACATTTAATTACCAAATACATGGAGATTTTTAAGTATCCTTAATATTAATTTATCATGTTGATATTAATTGCTCACTTAAATGCTTTCTTCTCTACAACCACCCTCTGTGTTTTTTCAGGCTTTTAACCTTCCTGAGGCTTTCAATGGCTAGCCAAAGATCTCTCTGGGTAACTGTCACATTGTATTTGAAAATATGTACATTATTTTCAAATATCTTTTTATACTGATTTCTAACATAACTCCACAGTGATAAGATAACAGACTCTGTATGATTTCAATATCTTTCAGTTCAGTTCAGTTGCTCAGTCGTGTCTGATTCTTTGCGACCCCATGGACTGTAGCACGTCATGCTTCCCTGTCAATCACCAACTCCCAGAGCTTGCTGCGACTCATGTACATCGAGTAGTAATGCCATCCAACCATCTCATCCTCTGTCATCCTCTTCTCCTCCTGCCTTCAAATTTTCCTATCATCAGGGTCTCTTCCAATGAGTCAGTTCTTCGCATCAACTGGCCAAAGTACTGCAGCTCCAGCTTCAGTATCAGTCCTTCCAATGATATTCAGGACTGATTTCCTTTAGGATTGACTGGTCTAATCTCCTCGCAGTCCAAGGGACTCTCAAGAGTTTTCTCCAACACCACAGTTCAAAAGCATCAATTTTTCGGCACTCAACTTGCTTTATGGTTCAACTCTCACATCCACACATGACTACTGGAAAAACTATAGCTTTGACTAGATGGACCTTTGTTGGCAAAGTAACGTCTCTGCTTTTTAATGTGCTGTCTAGGTTGGTCACAGCTTTTCTTCCAAGGAGTAAGCATCTTTTAATTTAATGGCTGCAATTACCATCTGCAGAGATTTTGGAGCCAAGGAAAATAAAGTCTGTCACTGTTTCCATTGTTTCCCCATCTATTTGCCATGAGGTGATGGAATCAGATGACATGATCTTAGTTTTCTGAATGTTGAGTTTTAAGTCAGCTTTTTCACTCTTTTTTCACCTTCATGAAGAGATTCTTTAGTTCTTCACTTTCTGCCATAAGGGTGGTGTCATCTGCACATCCAAGGTTTTGATATTTCTCCCAGAAATCTTGATTCCAGCTTGTGCTTCATCCCGCCCACCATTTCACATGATATACTCTGCACAGAAGTTAAATAAGCAAGGTGACAATATACAGTCTTGACATGCTCCTTTCCCAATTTGAAACCAGTCCATTATTCAATGTCTGGCTCTAACTGTTGCTTCTTGACCCACATACAGGTTTCACAGGAGGCAGGTAGGATGGTCTGGTTTTCCCATCTCTTTAAAAATTTTCCACAGTTTATTGTGATCCACACAGTCAAAGGCTTTGGTATAGTCAATAAAGCAGAAGTAGATGTTTTTCTGGAACTCTCTTGCTTTTTCTATGATCCAAAGGATGTTGGCAATTTGAACTCTGGTTCCTCTGCCTTTTTTAAATCCAGCTTGAACATCTGGAAGTTCTCATTTCAGGTACTGTTGAAGCCTCGCTTGGAGAATTTTGAGCATTACTTTGCTAGTGTGTGATCATGAAAATTTTGCACCTTGTTTTACGTCCCTGGATATTCTCATGTCTCCTGGTTCATAGTCTATAGGAACTTAAATAGAATTTGTACCCTGCTGCTGTGTGAAAATTTGTATAAATCTTAATTTTGTTGAGCTGGTTCATAGTGCTTTTCAGATCTACTATATCCTTCTATTTCTCTGTACATTCATTCTATCATTTTTTGAGAGTTTGATAATGAAACTCCAAATAAAAATCTTAATTTATCTACTTAAAAATAATTGTAATATATTGTAAAACTACATATATAACTTGGTTCTGTATCTCCAAGTCTCCTGTAAATGTTATCATACTTTTATAATTTAAAAAATAAAAATTACTTAGTTACTGTCCCTAACAACAACAAAAATATTGGCATAAGAAAATGAACTTGTCTCTCCTACTAGACTTCAAGTTCCGGTGGTACAAGAGCCATGCTTTATTTTTTTATAGCTTGTAAATCTATGGCTGTGTTAGACATTCATCAAACACTAAATAAACATTTTTAATCAATGAAAAAATTGTGATATTTTAAGTGTTCATTGCCACTTTTAGCAGAAGAAACAAAAATCTGTTAAAACCTATTTTATGCTTCACTAACATGACAATATCAAACATGAAGCTTTCAAGTTTTCTAACAGAGTAATTTCATGCACATATAAAAAGGATTTCTAATTTAAAACATAATTTTAAGATGACTAAGTCCAAAAGCTCCTGTTGAGATACCTCCCATAATTGAAACACCAAGATATAAAAAGAATCTTAACATCACTGTCATTACTTGTAAAACAAAAAGGGTTTTTAATTTACTGAGTCCAAGAAAAACAGGAAATGATGCACTTGCAGAGACAATACAAAACAGCATCCTCCTGACAAGTTTTTGAACACTCCTTTCCAAATAAGACAAGCCACTCTTTATCCCACTAAAGCTATCTATTTATTATAGAACAATTTGTCATCTTCAACTTCCCTGTTGGGTTAATGAGAAGTAATTTAGAAATGTGATAAGCTGTTTCACAAAAAAATCTATTTTTGTACAGTGATATTTTAATGCCCCCAAATAGTAGTCCTCTTAACCATGAGTACGATAAATAAAACATTTAGAATCCAACTCAAGTACTATGTTTAAGGAAAATAAAGATGAATAAGATACAGTTCCTGCCCTCAAGAAATATAACCTCTAATGAGGGTGGTTAAGAAAAGTATATGTAAGTACAATACAAGGCAGAATATGGTAAATGCCATTACAGGAGTTAAGACAAAGCTCTTCTCAGTTCTGATGGACTTTAAAAGATTTTCAAACTAGATTTACTCCATTTACAGTAGAAACAAAATTATATACTTACTACAATTACAAGGTGTTTGCCTCACTTTCCTAAATGTAAATGATGTCCGTATTCCCCTCTTGTTTAAAGTCAAGTCTTCAACATCACTGGTGATAATTCCACTTTTGTGACCCTTGGATGCTTGAACAGTATCAAATTTTCTGGGTGTGATTCTAAAAACAACAGTTAAATTAATTTATTCAACATTGTATTCATAAAAAATATTTCCGGTCCTTTAAAAACATTAAGAGAATACAGTAAATCTACAAGAATTTGTTGCAAATGTCTATTGGATCCCCTGAATTACTGTATTGTAGAAAAAAAAACAAAGAAATAGAAGTCTTCGTCTCTAAGGAAATCATCTCTAGGGTAACCACTAAAAGAATTTATAGTTAACAAACATTCAAGGGGGAAAATAGAATAATAACAACTGTTAAATTAATACCATTGCCAAGAGGAAAAAAGAAACAGATGGCAAAAGAGAAATAGCAAACTTCAATCCAGTTATCAGTAATTATGTTAAATGTAAAAGGACTTCAAATCCAATTAAAGAACAAACAATTTCAGATTGAATTTTTAAAAAAAAAATCCATGTACATGGTGATTACAAGAGATACACCTTATAATAAGGTAAGGAAATGGTTGAAAAACAGAAAAAAAAATACAACATACAAACAATATTTTGCATATACTTAGCAAAGCCAGAGGAAAAGTGGTATAGTTATACTAATCACACAAAGTAGACTTCAAGGAAATTAGTATTAATAGAGATAAAATGGAACATTCCATAATGATAAAAGGGTCAATCCAACAAAAAAACATAAAAACTTTATATGTTTGTATGCACTTAATAGGACTTCCTCAAAATATATAATCCAAAAAGTGGAAAAAAAAAAAAACTAAATGGAGAAATAGACAAATACATAAACATCATTGAATTTCTAATATATCTTTCTCGGTAAGTGAAATCTAGCTGTGAAACAGACATCAACATCAGAAAACAACAGATAATGGAACAAAAAAGCATATGATTAACACAGATACAAGAAGTAAAACAAAGATGCAAAATAAAAAGAGGAAAGTACAAGCCATTGTAAATTTTAAGAAAGTTTAAAGGGAGTCTTGGAAGTAAGATCAAGTTTTTGAACAGAAAAAAGAAATCATTTGGTATGATTCTTGCTAAAAGTCAAAAAAACAATGGCCTTTTCAAAGTTAAATTTACAGAGTGAAACGCACAGATCTTAAGCGTACAGTTCATGAGTTTTGGCAAAGGCATGCAACCATGTAGCCGCCATCCCAAGCAAGACACAGAATATTCCCAATCACCCGTGAGACCCCTCAGGCCCTTTCCAGTCACTCTCCCCCTCCTCACAGCAACCGAAACCTGACTTCCGTCAGCACAGTTTTGCCTGTTCTTGAATCTCATACATAGTCGGCACTGTCTTCTCTCTGGCTTTGCCCATTCCACATAATTTGGAGGTTCAGCCATGTTTTCCTGTGCTTCAGTAGTTCATGTTTTCCTCTCATCACTGAGCAAAATGTCACCATATGAACATGCTGCAATTTATGCAAAATCTCCTGTTTACAAGTATTTAGTATTCTCAGTCCGGGGCTATTACAAGTAAAGCTTACATACATTTTTTTCAGATACGAACTTTTATTACTTCTGGGAAAATACTTAAGAGTGAGACTGTTGTGTCAGAGGGTAAGAAACTACCAGTTTTCTGAGATGGTTGCACAGAATTTTACATTCCCACAAGCAGCATATGAGAGTTTCAGGCTCCTTGACATTCTCACCAAAACAATGTAAGTTTTAAATTTTAATAATTTTAGCAAGTGGCAAATGACATGAAATTGTAGCTATAATCTGTATTTCCCTGATGACTAATGATACTGTATTTCTTTTCATGTGCTTTTCAGCCATTCATAGATTCTTCTGGTAAAGGATCTGTTGAACAGATCTTATGGCCAATCCTTTGTTAGATATATGTATTGTGGATATGCTTCCCCAAGTACAGATTGATTTTTCATTTTCTTGATGCTGTCTTTTGATAAACAGAAGTTTTAAATTTGGATGCAGTTATTTTGTCTTCTTTTTCTTCTAGTGTTCTGAAACCTTTCTCAAGGGAAACAAAAAAACTTTGCCTGCCTCAGATTTGCACAAGTATCCTCTTGTATTTCTTCTAGGCAGCTCATAATTTGTATTTACATTTAAATCTATGATCTACCCCATATTAATTTTTGTGAATGGCATGAGGTAATATCAAGGTTAATGTTATTTCCACACAGATCTCTGATTTTCCCAGCACCATCTGTTGAAAATTTTCCTTTCCATAATGAATTGTATTGGCATCTTTGTCAAAAGTCAACTGACAATACATCTATGAATATATTCTGTCTCACTGATTTATCTGTACAACAATACTATACTCTTGATTAGGTAGCTTTATACACAGTAAATCTTAAACATCAGGTAGAATAAATCCTCCAACATTGTTCTTACATTCAAGATTGTTTTGGTTATTGTCTATCGCTCACATTTCCTGGTAAATCTTAGAATGTGCTTATCAGTTTCTACAAAGAAAGTCTTTTTAAGATTCTGATTAGAATTACAGTAAATCACTAGACCAATTTGGGAATAACTGCTATCTTAACAATATTAAGTTTCCTATCCATGATTATGATATCTCTTATCTTTTCACTTATTTTGGTCTTCTTTAATTTCTCTTAGCAATGTTTCATGATTTTTAGCATACATGTGTTGTGTATCTTTTGTTAAACCTACTCCTAAGACTTAAATCATCTGAAGCCAAGTTTTCCGCTTGATTTACTTTAGCAAGGCTATCTGCCTATATAAATGGATTTCATGCTCACAGGGAATGTGCCAAGCCTGAAAGATTTCAGCAAATTTTTAAAAAGCATAATTTTATACTAAAGCTGTTGATACATCAAGAATCAAATATGTAAATCCATGGCTGATTCATGTCAATGTATGACAAAACCCACTACAATACTGTAAAGTAATTAGCCTCCAACTAATAAAAAAAAAAAAAAGAATCAAATATGTTGACTACACACCTAGAAAAGAGAAAAATCAACCATCTATTAAAGTGGACTTGATCCTAGAATGAAATAATATAATGCATTTCAACTTTCAATTTTCATTTGGTCATTGTTATACTATTTCACTCAGTCTAATGCTAGAATCAGATTCCAAAAATGCAACAAAATAAAAAATAACTGGGACTACATCAAACAAAAAAGCTTCTGCACAACAAAAGGAAATCATCAACAAAATGAAAAAGAAACCTATGGTATTCCTATGGAATGGTAATTCTTAATGGAACAGGAGAAAATATTTTCAGATTAAAAATATCTGATAAGGGTTAATATCCAGAATATATTAAGAACTGGTGAGGGCCAAGACGATGGAGTAGGAAGACCCTGGGCTCACCTCCTCCCACGGGCACTCCAAAACTACAACTATTTATAAAGCAACTATCAATGAGAACAGCCTGAAGGCTAGCAGAAAAGATCTTCTACAACTAAAGACATAAAGAAGGAATCACAATGATATGGGTAGAAGGGCAGAGATGTGGTAAGAGTCAGGATCCAAACCCCAGAGATCCAACATCAGGCTCCCCACCTGAAGGTACCACACGGGGAAGATGAGGTCCCAGAACACTTGACTTTGGAGGCCAGCAGGGCTTAATTTCTGGAAAGCCAGAGGGCTAAGGGAAATAAGAGACTCTACTCTTAAAGGGAGTCTCACATGCTTCGGGACCCAGGACAGAAGCAGCAATCTGAAGGAGCCTGGATCAGACCCACTGACCGACTTTGAAGAGCCTACCAGACTGGCAGAGGCAATCAGTACTTACCTTGGGGACACTGGTGCTGGCATCTACCATTTTCGAATCTTCTCCCTTGCTTATTAGGGCTGGGACCTGCCCCTACCCTCCAGCCAGTAAGAACTAGTCCTGGCAGGTAGCTGAGTGAGAACACAGCCCCATCCACCAGCAGGACAACTGTCGTAGGACCTCTGAGCCCTGATCCTGCCTCACCCACCAAAGGGCCCAGGGCCTGGCCCTACTTACCAGCTGGTAGCTCTAGCCCCAGGAGCCCAAGGACCCTGGCCTGCCCACCAGAGGGCCAACATCAGCTCTAGGGTCCTCAGACCCCACAGCCAAAGAACCCAGAACTCAGCTCCACCTACCAACGCACAGGTACCAGTCCAGGACCCTGAGGGCCCTGCCCTGCTCACCAAAGCGCAGACACCAACTTCAGAGTACCTTGGGCTCTTCAGCCAGCTGTGTCAGGAACTGGTCCTGGCTACCAGCAGGCCGATACCAGCAGCAGACACCGCACCCCCACCCCCCAGGACACCAAAGCCAACTACCTCCTGATCTTGCCTCACCCACCAGCAGGCTGGCACCAGTACCACGACTCCTCTCACCATGCAGCCAGCCAGGCCAGGACCAAGCCCCACCCACCAACAGAGGGCAGCTGCCCACGGGGTACGGCCTCCCAGACAACCAGGCTGGGGGCAAGCTGTGCCTCCCAGACTGCCCACCGAAGGAGCCAAGCAGTCGGCACAGAGGGCAGCCCTGGGGCGTAGCGCTCTGGTGTCCGGAAGAGAGTGTTCTGCTGGGCCCCACAGGATACTCCTTCCATAAGACCACTTCTCCAAGATTGGGAAATACAACCCAACAAATACGTAGAAATAAAAACAGCAATTTAAGCAAAATGAGGTGACAGAGGAATAGATTCCAGATGAAAGAACAAGACAAAAACCCCAAAGAAGAACTAAATGAAGTGGAGACAAGCAATCAACCCAACAGAGAGTTCAAGGTAGTAATCATAAAGATCAAAGAGCTTAGGAGAAGACTGAATGAACAGAATGAAAAGTTAGAAATTTTAAACAAAGAATTAGAAAAATATAAAGAACCAAGCAGAGCTGAAGAATACAACTACTGAAATAAAAAATACAGTAGAAGGAATCAACAGTGGATTAGATGATTCACAGAAATGGATCATTGAGCTGGAGGCAGAGTAGTGGAAAGCACTCAAGCTGAATAGCAAAAAGAATTTTAAAAATGAGGAAAATTTAAGAGACCTCTGAGACACATCAAGTGCACTAATATTCACACTATATGGGTCCCAGAAGGAGAAGAGAGAGAAAAAGAGGCAGAGAACATATTTGAAGACATAAGAACTGAAAACTTCCCTAACCTGGTAGAAGGAAACACACACTCAGGTGCACAGAACAGAGTTCCAAACAGAAGCAACCTAAAGAGGCCCATGCCAGGACACATTGTAATTAAAATGGCAAAACTTATGATAGAGAGAGAATACTAAAAGCAACACAGGGAAAGCAACAAGACATACAAGGTATCCCCATAAGGCGATAAGCTGACTTTCCAGGAGAAATTCTGCTGGTCAGAAGGGAGTGGTGTGATATATTTAAAATGAAGAAAGGGAAAAATCTACAATGAAGAATAATCTACCCAGCAAAGCTTTCATTCGGATTAGAAGGAGAGATCAAGAGTTTTACAGTTGTCTGTAACTAAGAGTTTGCACCACCTAACCAGCTTTGCAAGAAAGGCTAAAAGTACTTTTCTAAGCAGAAAAGACTACAAGAAATATGAAAACTGTGAGAGGAAAAATCTCACTGGTAAAGGCAAATATACGGTAAAGAGGTCACTCACTTATAAAACTAGTAGGAAGGGTAAAAGATAAAACCTAGTTTAGAAAAAAACAAACATGATAAAAATATGATCAAGTTAAGATGAAATTTATTATCCATAAAATTCTAGTTTAAAGAGAAAATAGAAAACAAATGACCGTTGTTCAAACTATATGTCTCTGCAAAAAAAAATAAGAACTCATACAGTTCAATAACAAAAACCAAACAATCATTAAAAAGCAGGCAGAAGATCTTAGATACTTTTTTCAAAGAAGACATACAAAATGACTAACTCGTACATAAAAGGAGCTCAGTGTTACTAATAATCAGTGAAATGCAAATCAAAGTTACAATGAGATTATCAGTTCATGCTTATTAGAATAGCTATTACAAAAATGACAAAAAATAACAAGTGTTGGCAAGTATGTGTAGAAAAGACCATCCTTATACACTGTCAGTGATTATGTAAACTGGTGTATCCCTATGGAAAACAGAAAGGAGGTGATTCAAAAAATGTTACATAGAACTACCATAGGATCCAGCAATTCCACTTCTGGGTATTCACCTGAAGGAAATAAAAACACTAATTTAAGAAGATATCTGTACCCACCATGTTCACTGCAGCATTACTTACAATAGGCAAGACATAGAAACAACTAGGAATTACGCTATGTGAAATTAATTGACAAATACTATATGATCTCACTTATACACAATACATAGAACAAAAATAAACTTACAGAAAACAGGTGGTTATGGGGCAGGTGGGATGGGGTGAAGTGGCGTGGAGGAAGGTGTGGATGGGTGGGGGAAGGTGAATGTGGTCAAAAGACATAAACTTCCAGTAATATAGTAAATAAGTTCTGATGCTACAACGGTATCTATAATTAATAATACTATATTGAATACCTGAAAGTAGCTAAGACAGTGTATCACAGAAGTTTTCAGTATAAGAAAAATAATGTGTAACTGTGTGGTTAAAGACATTAACTAGATTTACTGTGTTGCCTATTTTGCATTATATACATGGAATCAGTTTGCTGTACATCTGAAACTAATATGTAGATGAACATATGGAGAGAGTAACATGGAAACTTGCATTACCATATGTTAAATAGCTATATGACTTGGAACTCAGACAGGGGCTCTGTGACAATCTAGAAGGGTGGGATGGGGAGGGAGATGGGAAGGAGGTTCGGGAGGGAGGGGACAGGGTATACCTATGGCTGATTCTTGATGATTGACAGAAAACAACAAAATTCTGTAAAGCAATTATCCTTCAGTTAAAAATAAAGCAGCAAAAAAAATCAGAACTTCTGGGCTGACAGCTTTTGAAACTGTTAACTTTTGACCCTAATTAATTCAGAGTATTAGAAAAGAAGAATTTTACAAGTTGTAACCAAGCAGGACCCTATGTAGCCTTCCCCAACAGATCCCTCCCCCATATCCTCTGCTTTTGGTGGTTTAGTCGCTAAGTCATGTCTGACTCTTTTTTTTTTTTTTTTTTTCATGTCTGACTCTTGCAACCCCATGGACTGTAGCTTGCTAGGCTTCTCTATCCATGGGATTCTCCAGGCAAGAATATTGGAGTGGGTTGCTATTTCCTTCTCCAGGGGATCTTCCTGACCCAGGAATCAAACCAGGGTCTCCTGCACTGCAGACAGATTCTTTACCGACTGAGCTATGAGGGAAGCCCATCCTCAGCTTCCCTCATAGCTCAATTGGTAAAGAATCCTTTGCTTTTAGCTTCTTTGTAAAGTACCTAAATAATAGTTTCTGATTTGAATTTCCTTAATTGTTTTATAGATGCTAAAACCCCTTCCAAATGAAAGAAATTAACTACCTGATGACCATGAGCACCCATGACTTACTGGCACTGAAGGATGAAAATTAACCCCTGTGACACCACCCTTAACTTCACCATCAACCAATCAGAGAACTGTACACAAATCCATCACATAACCTAGGATACCCCTCCCTCACTCTGCATTTAAAAATGCTTTGCTGAAACCCATTGAGGAGTTTAGGCTTTTTGAAAACTAGCTGTCCCGGACTCCATGTACAGTACCCAACAATAAATGCTGCAATTTCCTTCACCACAACCTGATGTCAGTAGATTGGCTTTTACTGAGTGTGAGCAAGCGAACCCAAGTATGCTTTGGTAATAAAGTCCTGATGTTGTCTCAAAAAGGATTTCACTTCTCTCTCCAAAAATTAATTTTTGATTATCAACCTTATATGCTTATATGCCTTGCATGCTATATTCAGCCTTGTATGCTATATATTGTATGCTATAATATTCATTCTAGTACTTACGTTGCAGATATGATCAGTTCAGTTCAGTTCAGTCACTCAGTCATGTTCGACTCTTTGTGACCCCATGGACTGCAGCACACCAGGCCTCCCTGTCCATCACCAACTCCTGGAGTCTACACAAAATCATGCCCATTGAGTCGGTGATGCCATCCAACCATCTCATCCTCTGTTGTCCCCTTCTCCTCCTGCCCTCAATCTTTCCCAGCATCAGGGTCTTTTCCAGTGAGTCAACTCTTCACATCAGGTGGCCAAAGTACTGGAGTTTCAGCTTCAACATCAGTCCTTCCAGTGAACATTTAGGACTGATTCCCTTTAGGATGGACTGGTTGGATCTCCTTGCAGTCCAAGGGACTCTCAAGAGTCTTTTCTAACACCACAGTTCAAAAGGATCAATTCTTCGGCGCTCAGCTTTCTTTACAGTCCAACTCTAACATCCATACATGACCACTGGAAAAACCATAGCCTTGACTAGATGGACCTTTGTTGGCAAGGTAATGTCTCTGCTTTTTAATATGCTGTCTAGGTTGGTCATAACTTTTCTTCCAAGGAGTAAGCGTCTTTTAATTTCATGGCTGCAGTCACCATCTGCAGGGATTTTGGAGCCCCAAAACATAAAGTCAGCCACTGTTTCCACTGTTGCAGATATGCTAGGATTTTCAAATCCACAAAGGGTTTTACTTTTTTCCTTTCAAATACATATGATATTTTTTTCTTAATATATGTATTTTATTGAAGTACAGTTGACTTACAGTGTTTCAAGTGCACAGCAAGGTGATTCAGTTATATATATACACACATATTATTTTCAGATTCTTTTCCATTATAGGTTATCACAAGATACTGACTATAGATCCCTGTGCTATACAATAAACCTGTGTTGCTTGTTGCCTATTTTTTAAAAAATTAGAAACCTAGCCTTCTATTCATACTAAGTTAAACAAGTGGAATCAAAATGTCATAAATTTTTTAGCTAGGCAAAAATTCATAAGTTTTCTAAAATATATCTATTATCTTACATAAACTATATATATGTGTATACAAAGATTTTTCTACTATGCTTGATAAAGGCTTGAGAAAGAACATCAAAAAGAAAAGAAGAGATGGAGAAGTTGAAAACAAACTAAATGAAATGGGAGTGTTGAACATGATATAGAAAAAGTGAAACAAACTAAATAAAAGATCATCATATACTCTAGTTATTTTTAAACACGGCTACTTATTAGAAACACATCTGGAGCTTTGGGAAAAAAAATGCAATACCTGGGCATTTGGATTTATGAAAAAATTCTAAGATAATTCTGATACGCATCTGGATTTTAAAAAGTGATTGTAGATTTTTCTATTAAATGGTAGCTTTGGTGATATAGAATTCTACTATTTTCTGTTGACCAATCATGATACAAAGGTATTAAGTGAATAATAGTTACATAATCACAATAGTAAAGATATTTATTAGTTTTCACAATATATAGTCCAGACAAAAAATAAAAGATCATTAGGAAATATGATTAATCTAACAATATAAAATAATTACATATAATTTGGGGGGTTACGTAGAATGATGTGGTAAGTTGAAGTACATACACGTACATGTTCTCATCTGCCCAGTCTATGTCTTTTGGTTGGTACATTTAATCCGTTTATATATAAGGTAATTATCCACATGTATGACCCTATTACCACTTTCTTAACTATTCTGGGTTTATTTTGCATAGGTCTTTTCCTTCTCTTGTGTCTTCTACTTAGAGAAGTTCCTTTAGCATTTGTTGTAAAGCTGGTCTAGTGACACTGAATTCTCTTAACTTTTGCTTGTCTGGAAAGCTTTTGATTTTTCCATCAAATCTGAAAGAGAATCTTGCTGAGTAGACTATTCTTGGTTATAGGTTCTTCTCTTTCATCACTTTACATTACGGCATTTCCTTCTGGCTTGTAGAGTTTCTGTTGAGAAATCAGCAGATAACGTTATGGAAGTTCCCTTGTATGTTGTCATTTTTTTCCCTTGTTGCTTTAATATTTTCTTTGTCTTTAACTTTTGTCAGTTTGATTACTGTGTGCCTTGGTGTGTTCCTCTTTGGGTTTATTCTGCCTGGGACTCTCTGTGCTTCCTGGACTTGGCTGACTGTTTCCTTTCCCATGTTGGGGAAGTTTTCAGCGATTATCTCTTCAAATACTATCTTTGGTCCTTTCTCTCTCTTCTCCTTCTGGGACTCCCCCTATAATGCAAATGTTCATGCATTTAACATTGACCCAGAAGACTCTTAGACTGTCTTCATTTTTTTCCCCCTTATATTCTGTTCTGTGGCAGTGATTTACACCATTTTGTTCTCCAGGTCATTTATGCATTCTTCTGCCTCAGTAGTTCTACTATTGATTCCTTCTAGTGTATTGCTCATCTCTGTCTGCTTGTTCTTTATGCTTCTAGGTCTTTGGTAAACATTTCTTACATCTTCTCCATTTTGTTACCAAGATCCTGAATCATCTTCACTATCATTATTCTGATTTCTTTTTCTGGAAGGTTTCCTATCTCCACTTCATTTAGTTTTTTGAGGTGTTTTATCTCGTCCCTTCACATGGGACATAACTTTCTGCTTTTTCATCCTTATTAACTTTCTGTGATGCTTTTGAGATTGTGGTTCTTCTCTCTTCTTTGATCCGCCCTTTAGTAGCTGATGCTAAGTGCTGCTTGTATAAGCTTCCTGATGGAGGGATGGATTGGGTGGGGAAAACTGGGTCTTGCTCTGGTGGGCAGGGCCTTGCTCTAGGTAAAGCTAGAATCCAATTATCTGCTGATGGGTGGGGTTGTGCTCCCTCCCTGTTGGTTGTTTGGCCTGAGGTGACCCAGCTCTGGGGTCTATGAACTCTGTGGTAGGGTTAATGGTGGCCTCCAAGAGGACTCACACAGGGGCATCTTCCAGGATTGCTGCTGCCAATGCCCCCATCCTTGTGGCGAGCCCTTGCTGACCCATGCTGCCACAGGAGACTGCCTAACACTAGCAGGCAGGTCTGGCTCAGTCTCCCGTGAGGTCACTCCCCCTGTCCCCTGGGTCTTGGTGCAAGCAAAGTTTTGTGCCCTCAAAGAGTGGAGTCTCTGTTTCCCCCAGTCCTGTGGAACTCCTATAATCAAATTCCGCTGGCCTTCAAGGTCAGATTCCCTGGGGATTCCCATTCTTTGTTGGATCCCCACGCTGGAAAGCCTGTCATGGGGCTCAGAACCTTCACAACAGTCGGAGAACTTCTTCAGTGTTACTGTCCTCCAGTTTGTGAGTTGCCCACTCAGTGGGTATGGAATTGGATTTTATCGCAATTGCACACCTCCTACTATCTCACTGTGGCTTCTTCTTTGTCTGTGGATGTGGGTCTTTTTTTGGTGGGTTTCAACAGCCTCCTGTTGATGGCTGTTCAAGAGTTCAAAACAGTTGTGATTTTGGTGCTCTTGCAGGAGGAGATCAGTACACACCATCCCATTCCACCGTCTTAAACCGGAAGCCCTCAATCACGTGTGATTTTTATTGCTTTCTCTTGTATTATTATACTAAGACGTCCAGTATAATATTAAATAGGAGTGATGAGAGCAAAAATCCCTGCCTTTTCAATATTTTAGGAAAAAGCATTCAGTATTTTACTATTAACTGTAATACTGCCCGTGGGTTTTTCACAGATGCTCTTTAATCACACTTAAGAACTCTCCTTCTTATCCGATTTCCCAAGTTTTTATCATGAGTGGATGCTAAATTTGGTCAAAATATATTTTCTGCATCAGTCAAGATGATTATTTTTTCTCTTTTGTTCTTTGACTTCCAACTGTTAAACAATCTTGCAACTCTGGGATAAATTCCACTTAGTCTTGATGTATTTTCATTTTTATATATTGCAGGTTTGAATTTTCTAATAATTTGTCACAGACTTTTACAATCTCTGAGAGATATTGGTCTGCAATTTCCTTTTTTGTAATGTCCTTGACAAATTTTGGTGTCAGGATAGTGCCAGATTCATAAAACAAGTTGTAAGAACAGCTCATTTAAAAGAGTTCATGATAAAGGCAATTTTTTAGAAGTAAAAACAAACAAACAGTGCCTGAAATTATGTGACTGTTACTCTGATAACGGAAAATGATTAAAACTATAATGCTGAACAAAGAACAAATTTCAGTTATTTCATAACAATGAATATCTTGAAATTCTTATTAGCAATTCTCTCTTAGGTACTAAACAGTTCTCTATTATGGCTCTTTGAAGTCAACTACTTCAGTTGCCTAGAGTTAAATCTTAGGCAAAGGTCAAGAAGTACTTACTGCTTTTGGAACCCATCTCAGATTTTTGGGACTAGGCAATCTATATGTTAAAAATAATTATTTGTATATCTCTGAACATCTTTTTTCCCTGTACTCAATCAAATTATAATCTATTTGGGAAAACATTAAATGAAAAGATAAAAACACTATTATAAATTTAAATAATAGTTCACTATGATAAAAAAAGATAGCACAAGTCAGTAGGAGGCAACACAGTCTTTAGGAGTTAAGGGAGAAATTATTTTAGGCTATTGTCATCAGAAAAAACTTTATACATTGTAAAGGAAACAAAAGTTGAGCTATATGTTAAAAAGAAGTGAATGGAAAGGAAAAGGAAATTTATTCCATTAAGAGTTGACAAAAGTGTGAAGGCTACAAGGCACCTGCATAAATTCAGATGAAAGGGAGCAAACGAATTTAACTATAACAGTCTGGTTAAGACCACAGATCCTGAAGACAGACTCTGATCTTGTCTCTGCCCCTGACTGGATTTGTAACTTTGTACAAGTTATGGAACCTCTTTAGGCTCCAATTTCTTTTAAAAATGTGGACAAAACCATGAAAAAAACTTTTCACTGTGATTATATCAGTTACATGAGTTAATGTATGTAAAGCTTTCAGAGAGTATAGCACAAAGAGTTCCAAAAATAATTTAAAAGGAGAGCTCACACAGATTCATGAACTAACTGAACCCGAGCCTAGTCTAATAACATAAATGAGGGAAGCAGGTAGACTTTAGAAATACACTGTTTGCCATTAAACACATAGGAACTGTCTTCATTTCAAAAAAACTAAGTGTTGTCTTCCATTTTTCTTAAAACACACATTCCTATTCCTTCTAGCTTTTCCCCACACTTCTAAAACAGATATAAGTTTAAGAAATAATTAATTTTCATTTAACTCTGTTATAAGATAAAAACATTAGTATGAGCACAGTGATAAAAGACAACTGATACTCAGTAATACTTCAGGCAATCATAGAAAGTGGTAGGAACCCTAGAGAACCTGAAAATATAGTTTCACCTAAAGAAGGCCATTGACAGTCTCAGCTACTGCTGTCAAAAGATACTGTGGTCTAATGTTTTCAGAAGTTCTCAATTTTCAAAAGAAGCTGAAAATTCAGAATCCTTTAAAAGCTGCTGATATTCATATACAACCAGTTTTTTTAAATTCTACAATGTTGACTACCAGTGCCCCAGCCAAAGAGTCTGACTGCTATATTTGACTCATGTTCTGCCAGTCTGCCATCTCTGCTTTAGTGCATGGTAACTAGAACAGTAAACTTTAACTACGTCCAATTAAAAGTGTTTGGGGACTTCCCTGGTGGCGTAGTGGATGGGATTCCACCTGCCAGGGCAGGAGACACAGGTTCGATACCTGGTTCGGGAGAATTCCATGTGCCTCAGAGCAACTAGGCCCATGTGCCGCAACTACTGAGCCTGTGTGTCACAACTACTGAAGCCCACATTTCAAATACTGAATCCTGCACACTTAGAGCCTGTGCTCTGCAACAAGAAAACCCACCGCAATGAACAGTCCAAGCACTGCAACAAAGAGGAGACCCCCCCTCACCACAACTAGAGAAAGTCTGCACAAAAAGCAACAAAGACCCAGTGCAGCCAAAAAAGAAGTGTTTGAACTGGCTGCGTGAATCACTCTTCTTCAGTGGTGCTTGCTAGTGTTTTTTAGCACAGATCAAAATATTTTTAATCAAAGTTTATATCTAGAGTTTATATGTATTTTTGGTACGCTGAATGTGCCTCTTTGATTAATTCTCCCTTCCACTCAGATTCCAAGGAAGCTTCCAATAGTTGATTCACCATTTGTTTGGTCAGTCTTTCTGTGTTCCCATCACTGTCTCTTCCCTTCACTTTTCTCCATTCTTCTCTCTCTTTCTTAACACACACATACATACACACACAGGCAGGATAAACCCAAAGAGGAAAACACCGAGACACACAGTAATCAAACTGACAAAAATTAAAGACAGATAAAATATTAAAAGCAACAAGGGAAAAATGACGAATAACATACAACAGAACTCCCCTCAGGCTATCAGCTGATTTCTCAACAGAAACTCTACAAGCCAGGAGGGAATGGCATGAAATATTTAAAGTGATGAAAGGGAAGAACCTACCACCGAGAATACTCTACCCAGCAAAACTCTCCTTCAGATTTGAAGGAGAAATCAAAACTTTTCAGACAAGTAACAGTTAAGAGAATGCAGCACCACCAAACTAGCTTTACAACAAACATTGAAGGAATTTCTCTAGGAAGAAAACACAAGAGAAGGACAAGACCTGCAGAAAGTAAACTCAAAACAATTAAGAAAACAGTAATAGGATCATCAGTTCAGTTCAGTTCAGTCGCTCAGTCGTGTCCGACTCTTTGCGACCCCATGGACTGCAGCATGCCAGGCCTCCCTGGATCAGGATCATACATATTGATGAATACCTTAAATGTAAATGGATTAAAGGCAGACTCACTGGGTGGATGAAAATATGTACATGTATGCACTTCTACGAATCACATCACTCTGCTTGACCCTCCCAAATTGGTATGCAATTATTTTATATTGTTAAGTTAATCATGTTTGCATTACGGTTTGCAACTGTAACTTTTATTTTCTTTCTGGATATTGATTGTGAAAACTGGTAAACATCTTTTACTCTTGTGATTATGCAACTGTTGCTCCCTTAATACCATTGTATCATGATTGGTGTTGACCAAAATAACAGAACTCCATATGACCAAAACTAGGATCTACTAGAAAAATCTGTAAACAATTTTTAAAATCCAGATGTGTATCAGGTTAATCTTGAAATGTTTTGAAAAATACAAATGCTCAGTCAGTAGTTCAGTCTCTCAGTCATGTCCAACTCTTTGCAACCCCATGTACTCCAGCACACCAGGATTCCCTGTCTGTCGCCAACTCCCAGAGCTTGCTCAAATTCATGTCCTTCAAGTTGGTGATGTCGTCCAACCATCTCATCCTCTGTCATCCCCTTCTCCTCCTGCCTGAAATCTTTTCCACCATCAGGGTCTTTCCAGTGAGTCAGTTCCTCTCATCAGGTGGCCAAAGTATTGGAGCTTCACCTTCAACATCAGTCCTTCCAATGAATATTCAGGACTGCTTTCATTTAGGATTGACTGGTTTGATCTTCTTGCTGTCCAAGGGACTCTCAAGAGTCTTCTCTAACACCACAGTTCAAAAACATCAATTCTCTGGCACTCAGCTTTTTTATGGTCTAACTCTCACATCTGTACATGATTGATGGAAAAACTATAGCTTTGACTAGATGGACCTTTGTTGGTGAAGTAATGTCTCTGCTTTTTAATATGCTGTTCACATTGGTCATAGCTTTTCTTCCAAGGAGCAAGTGTCTTTTAATTTCATAGCTGCAGTCACCATCTGCAGTGATTTTGGAGCCCAGAAAAATAAAGTCTGTCACTGTTTCCATTGTTTCCCTGTCTATTTGCCATGAAGTCATGGAACCAGATGCCATGATCTTCGTATTTTGAATGTTGACTTTTAAGCCAGCTTTTCACTCTTCTCTTCCACACTCATCGAGACTCTTCAATTCTTCTTTGCTTTCTGCAATAAGGGTGGTATCATCTGTATATCTGAGGTTATTGATATTTTTCCCGGAAATCTTGATTCCACCTTGTGTTTCATCCAGCCTGGCATTTCCAATGAGGTACTCTGCATAGAAGTTAAATAAGCAGGGTGACAATATACAGCCTTGACGTACTCCTTTCACGATGTGGAACCAGTCTGTTGTTCCATGTCTGGTTCTAACTGTTGCTTCTTGACCCGCATACAGATTTCTTAGAAGGTAGGTAAGGTGGTCTTGTATTCCTGTCTCTTTAAGATTTTCCATAGGTTGTTGTGATCCACACAGTCAAAGGCTTTAGCATAGCCAATAAAGCAGAAGTAGATGTTTTTCTGGAACTCTCCTGCTCTTTCTATGAACCAAAGGATGTTGCCAATTTGATCTCTGGTTCCTCTACCTTTTCTAAAACCAGCTTGAACATCTGGAAGTTCTTGGTTCACATACTGTTGAAGCCTACTTGAAGGATTTTGAGCATGACCTTGCTAGCACGTGAAGTGAGTACAACTGTGCAATAGTTTGAACATTCTTGGCCCTGTTCTTTGGGATTGGAATGAAAACTGACCTTTTCCAGTCCTATGGTCACTGATGAGTTTTCCAAATTTGTTGGCATATGGAATGCAGTACTTTAACAGTATCATCTTTTAGGATTTGAAATAGCTCAGCTGGAATTCCATCACCTCCACTAGCTTTGTTTGTAGTGATGCTTCCTAAGGCCCACTTGACTTCACACTCCAGGATGTCTGGCTGTAAGTGAGTGATCACACCATCATGGTTATCTGGGTCATTAAGATATTTTTTGTATACTTCTGGGTATTCTTACCACCTTTTCTTAATATCTGTTAGGTCCATACTGTTTCTGTCCTTTATTGTGCCAATATTTGCATGAAGTGTTCTCTTGGTACCTCTAATTTTCTTGAAGAGATCTCTAGTCTTTCCCATTATATTGTTTTCTTCTATTTCTTTACATTGATTGCTGAGGAAGGCTTTCTTACCTCTCCTTGCTATTCTTTGGAACTCTGCATTCAGATGGGTATATATTTCCTTTTCTCCTTTGCCTTTATAGTATTTTCAAAATTACAGGAATACTTTAAACTACTGGATCACATCACCATTTTCAATTGCTGAAAGTGAAAAATATTTTAAATGGCTGTGAAAAAAAAATCAGGCAAATTTAATCCTTAGTGCACAAAATCAGGCTGTTTTTATGGCTCATTCAGGACAGGTTACAAACCCATTTAAATGCTCACTTCTCTGAATTTTTAAGAAATGAGTTAAAAAAGAAAAAAATCTCCAACCAAGGCAGCATTTATAAGTTCAGAATTCAGTAGTATTTTAAGAACAATATATGCAAATTTTAGCAGTATGATGCTTCCACCTCAAAAGACTGAGGATTTATTCCTGCCAAAAGTTAATAACTCATTTCGTTTACATTAGATTCAATATAAAAAAATCTCAAGGAACATTCTCTAAAACTGCCATTTGTTGTGTAAATGTGTAAATGTCAAAAAGACAAAGAAAAGTTGAAAACTTGCTTCAAATTAAAGAAGACTAAAGAAAATTGACAACTAAATGTAATGCAAGACCATAGACCAAATCCTAGATCAGACAGAAAACTTACCACAAGGTACTGACAGACTCTCCTCAACCAAACTTTAGTCAGGTTCCTCTGAGCCCAGACCACGAGACCACCTTACCTGCCACCTGAGAAATCTGTATGTAGGTCAAGAAGCAACAGTTAGAACCAGACATGGAACAACAGACTGGTTCCAAATCGTGAAAGGAGCATGTCAACACTGTATATTGTTACCCTGCTTATTTAACTTATATGCAGAGTACATCATGCAAAATGCTGGGCTGGATGAATGAAGCACAAGCTGAAATCAAGTTTTCCAGGAAAATATCAGAAACTCTGATATGCAGATGACATCACCCTTATGGCAGAAAGCGAAGAACTAGAGACTCTTGATGAAGTTGAAAGATGAGAATGAAAAACCTGGCTTAAAACTCAACATTCAAAAAAACTAAGATCATGGCATCTGGTCCCATTACCTCATGGGAAATAGACAGGGAAACAATGGAAACAGTGACAGACTTTATTTTCTTGTGCTCCAAAATCACTGCAGATGGTGACTGCAGCCATCAAATTAAAAGATGCTTGCTCCTTGGAAGAAAAGCTATGACAAACCTAAACAGCATATTAAAAGGCAGAGACATTACTTCACCAACAAAGGTCCATCTAGTCAAAGCTATAGTTTTTCCAGTAGTCATGTATGGGTGTGAGAGTTGGACCATAAAGAAGGCTGACTGCCAGAGAATTGATGTTTTTGAACTGTGGTGTTAGAGAAGACTCTTGAGAGTCCCTTGGACAGCAAGGAGATCAAACCAGTCAATCTTAAAGGAAATCAGTCCTGAATATTCATTGGAAGAACGGATGCTGAAGTTGAAACTCCAATACGTTGGTCATCTGATGCAAAGAACTGACTCAGTGGAAAAGACCCTGATGCTGGGAAAGACTGCAGGCAGGAGGAGAAGGGGACGACAGAGGATGAGATGGTTGGATTGCATCATGAATTCGATGGACATGAGTTTGAGCAAGCTCCAGTAGTTGGTGATGGACAGGGAAGCCTGGCATGCTGCACTCCATGGGGTCGCAAAGAGTCAGACATGACTAAGTGACTGAACTAAACTGACTCTGAGCCCAAATAGGCACTGTTCTTAGGCTGACTAGTGTCCTACTTTAGCAAGAATCCTGGTAAGTCAGTTTAGCCACAATCCACCATCCTCCATACCTTATCATCCTTGGTAACTGACCAAATTCCTTACACCTATCTTTCCCCAGATGATGTCTGATCACTGTGGCTTGCCTTCAGAAAGAATCCTGTGGTTGGTTTAGCCAGAATTCTCCCTTCCTACTGATGTTTCTTGTTAGTAGTTTTCTGTCCATGCACACTGCCCCACCCTCAATCCCAGGTTCCCTGTCTATAAATCTCCATTTTTCCTTATTACATTTGAAATTGAGTCCACTCCTATACTATTTTCCTGTATTACAATACTTCCTGAGTAAAATCTGTTTTTGTTGCTTTAACTACTGTCAAGGTCTGGTTTTCTTTGACAGTAGTATAAAGTGCAACTAGCAAATTTACAAGGTGGATTGTATGAGCATGATAAGAGCATTTTATCAATGCTGAATTTCCTGAATTTGAGGCATATACTGCAGTTTCGTAGAACAAGGGGCTGGCACTTTTTCTATAACAAAACCAGAAAGTATGTATTTCAGCCATAGAAGGCCATCTATAGTCTCTACCGCATATTCTTTTTGTTTTTGTTCTTTACAACACTTTAAAAATGTAAAACCACTTTTAGATCAAGAGCTGTGTAAAAACAAGGGCTGAAGTTGGCTCATGAGCCATAGTTTGCCAACCCCTAATACAGACAATGTTCTTGCTCTTTAAAAATATGCAATGAACCATGTAAAGATAAAGGGTCATCATGGCTACAACTTTCTCTCAAAAGATTGAGCAAAAATAATAATAACAATAACACATTGGAGAAAAAATGATGCCAAACTTAGCGCAGACACCGGATCAGCATAGTGTACTACAGCCCAGAACTCCTGGGCTCAAGCAATCTTCTTGCCTCAGCTTCCCAAAGCTGGGACTATAGGTGTGTGTCACTCCACCAAGCAGAGGATTAAAGCCAGATTTCTATTTCTTCCAAACTCTTTCTTCATGTGTCTGTGCAGCATCAGTGGACATGGAGAAAAGATTTTGGCAGCAGTGAAATCAGACAGCAAAATATTCACAACTGGTAAACCTATGTGAAAGGTGAAGGGAATTCACCATACTATGCTTACAATTTTTCTTTAAATATGAAATTTTTTCAAAATAAAGAGTTTTTTAAAAAGCCATAGATGTCCCTGGGGGCGCCAGGACATGTGCAAGCCTCAATGTGCAAGCCTGAGGCATGGTTCTGGCGGCTCAGAAAAGAATGAGACTCCCACAAAGAAAAGGTATCCTGTCATCTAGGTCATTTCAGTACATACCCATGGGTCCAAAGGTATCTAGATTCTCCTGTCATCACCAGCAAACTCCGACGAGGCAGCATAACTGGCACTGTCATACCATCTGGGTGCTTAAAATCCATGACAATCTTGAAATAAAGGCAAAAGCATAAAGACCAATCAATCCAGAAAGTCATACACTTCAAAGATAAAAGCAATTCATTGATTCTGTCTATCTTTCTAAGCTAACAGAGATTAAAACATGGTAATGCTTACAGGAGAGCATACATAGCACAGTGGTTCTTAAACTTTAGTGCACATAAGAATCAACCGAATGACTAAAAGTAGGTCTACAGTAAGGCTCAGGAATCTGCATTTCTAACAATTACCTAAGGAAATTATGATGCAGGTGGCCAGAGAAGCATTCACACTATGAAAAACATTAGTACTCAAATTCAAGGACTTAGAACCTGAAACATTCATATCTTGGCTTTTTCACTTACTGGCCATATGATTCAGGACAACTCATTTAACCCCTCTGTGTCCAGCTTCCTCAACTCTTAGGATTGTCATAGTATCTGGCACATTGTAAATACAAAAGATATTTGTATATATATCTGCAAAAGTAGATATTATTATTCATGTGCATGCATGCAAAGTCACTTCAGTTGTGTCCAACTTTTTGCAACTCTCTGGACTGTAGCCTGCCAGGTTCCTCTGTCCATGGGATTCTCCAGGAAAGAATACTGCAGTGGGTTGCCATGCCTTCCTCCAGAGGATCTTCCTGCACTTCCTAATTCCTTAGGAACTAACCTGCATCTCTTACATCTCCTGCACTGGCAGGTGGGATCTTTATCACTAGTGCCATGGGGGAAGCCCATTTTAGAATATTAACAATTAACAATCTAAGGAGAAGTAACTGTTAGCTGTAGATTTTCATATACTCCATTTTTCCTTTAAAGTGACACAACATTTTAGACTTTAGACTGATTTATGAGATAATCAAAAAACACAGGAAGATATTCAGTGATTCTTCCTAAATTATGATCAAATATTATAAACCACAATGTATAAAGCACCAAGAAAACACCCAAGAAAATGTTTTTGTGTCTAGACTAGCAACTTCAGTTTAAACACAGCAGCAGTTGACAAATGAGATTTTTTTTAAAAAATATTTTCTTATTTATTCATTTATTTATTTGGCTGCACTGGGTCTTAGTTGCAGCATATGGGATCTAGTTTCCTGACCAGCGATTGAACCTGGGTCTCTTGAATTTGGAGCAGCATTTAGCCATGGAACCACAAGGGAAATCTCCAAATGTAAATTTTAAAAAGGCATGTCAAAGGGCTAAAAAAATATTTAAGCAAACAAATCAATCCATGTGAAAAATAAATATGCCAACTAAGTATCAGTGGGATGAACATTAATTTAGCATAGTACCTTCATCAAAGGTAAATTTAGGACAGTACCTGGCACTAAAGCAAGCATTTAGTAATGATTACTTATTATTAATAATAATAATGTTGGGTAAAACAGATGATAAACATGAAAATCCTTCATAAATTATATAGAATTATATTGAATCTTATTGCAAAATTCAGACTTAAATTGAAGAAAACAGGGAAAACCACCAGGCCATTCAGGTATGACCTAAGTTAAATCCCTTATGACTATACAGTAGAAGTGACAAATATATTCAAGGGATTAGATCTGATAAACATAGTGCCTGAAAAACTATAGATGGAGGTTCATAACACTGTACAGCAGGCAGTGATCAAAACCATCCCCAAGAAAAAGAAATGCAAAAAGGAAAAACGGTTGTCTGAGGAGGCCTTACAAATAGCTGAGAAGAGAAGTGAAAGGCAAAAGAGAAAAGGAAAGATACACCCATCTGAATGCAGAGTCCCAAAGAATAGCACACAGAGATAAGAAAGCCTTTTTAAGTGATCAACGCAAAGAAACAGAGGAAAACAAAAGAATTGGAAAGAAAAGAGATCTTTTCAAGAAAATTAGAGTTACCAAGGGAACATTTCATGCAAAGATGGGCACAATAAAGGACAAAAATGGTATGGATCTAACAGATCAGAAGATATTAAGAAGAGGTAACAAGAAAACACAGAAGAACTGTACAAAAAAGTCTTAATGACTCTGATAACCAGGATGGTGTGATCAATCACCTAGAGCCAGACATCCTGGAGTGTGAAGTCAAGCAGGCCTTAGGAAACATCACTACAAAACTAGTGGAGGTGATGGAATCCCAGCTGAGCTATTTCAAATTCTAAAAGATGATACTGTTAAAGTGCTGCACTCCATAGGCCAACAAATTTGGAAAACTCAGCAGTGGCCACAGGACTGGAAAAGGTCGGTTTTCATTCCAATCCCAAAGGGCAAGCCCTTCTTTGCTCAAACTACTGCACAGTTGCACTAACTTCACATACTAGCAAGATCATGCTCAAAATCCTTCAAGCGAGGCTTCAACAGCATGTGAACCAAGAACTTCCAGACGTACAAGCTGGATTTAGAAAAGGCAGAGGAACCAGAGATCAAATTGCCAACATCTGTTGGATCATAGAAAAAGCAACGGAATTTCAGAAAAACATCTACTTCTGCTTCATTGACTATGCTAAAGCCTTTGACTGTGTGGATCACAGCAACGTGTGGGAAATTCTTAAAGAGATGGGAAAACCAGACCATCCTACCTGCCTCCTGTGAAACCTGTATGTGGGTCAAGAAGCAACAGTTAGAACCATCCAAACATGGAAAAACGAACTGGTTCCAAACTGGGAAAGGAGTATGTCAAGGCTGTATATTGTCACCCTGCTTATTTAACTTATATGTTGAGTACATCATGCAAAATGCTGGGCTGGATGAAGCACAAACTGGAATCAAGATTTCCAGGAGGAATATCAATAACCTCAGATTCGCAAATGGCAGAAAGTGAAGAAAAATTAAAGAGCCTCTCGATGAAGTATGAAAGAGGAGTGTGGAAAAGCTGGCTTAAAACTCAACATTCAAAAACTAAGACCTAAAAGAAAACAGAAAACGAAGATCACGGCATCTGGTCCCATCACTTCATTGCATGCAGATAGGGAAACAATGAGAACAGTGACAGACTTTATTTTGGGGGGCTCCAAAGTCACTGCAGATAGTGATCTACCATGAAATTAAAAGACACTTGCTCCTTGAAATAAAAGTTATGACCAACCTAGACAGCATACTAAAAAGCAGAGTCATCACTTTGCTGACAAAGGTCCATATAGTCAAAGCTATGGTTTTTCCAGCAATCATGTGTGGATGTGAGAGTTGGACCAAAAAGAAGGTTGAGTGCCAAAGAATCAATGCTTTTGAATCTGTGGTGCTGAGAAGATTCCTGAGAGTCCCTTGGACAACAAACAGATCAAACCACTCAATCCTAAAGGAAATCAGTCCTGAGTATTCACTGGAAGGACTGATGCTGAAGCTGAAACTCCAACACTTTGACCACTTGATGCGAAGAGCTGACTCGCTGCAAAAGACCTTGATGCTGGGAAAGATTGAGGGCAGGAAGAGAAGGGAGCGACAGATGATGAGACAGTTGGACGGCATCACCTACTCAAGGGACATGAGTCTAAGCAAACTCCAGGAGATAGTGAAGGACAGGGAACTCTGGCATGGGGTTGCAAAGAGTCGTACATGAGTGAGTGACTGAACAACAACAATAATACTGGTCTAAAAACCTCTTTTTCCCTTTTTCATATGCCCTTCCAACCTAAGTATGGAAAATAAAGTATGATGATAGAACTTAGTTTTCCAATTATCTGTTCCAAATAATTTCAAATAGTCCACAAAGCATTCTCCACACTCTAAAAGCATTCTATTTTAAAAAAAAACTGTAGATAAATTCTGATGTTTTCGACATGAAATGTACTGAAACCTGCAACTTCCCTGAAATGTATAACTAAAAGAAGATGAGCTGACAGACTGAGGATCGAAAGATGAACAGTCATTTAATAAAGCAGATATATTAAAATGTTAACTGTAGTACCTAGGTGGTGAATATATACAGACTTACTGTATAATACTATCAACTTTTCTGTAAGAAAAATTTCATTATTAAATGTTGGGAAAAGGGGAAAGGGAACACTGTAGCCCATTTTTAAGCAAACATACATACAGGCTTCAATTTTCTGAATCAACACTAAAGGTCCACAAAAAAGAAAGAATAACAGAATATTATTAATTTGGCTCAGTGGTAAAAAATCTACCTGCAATGCACGAGACACAGGAGATATGGCTTCCATCCCTGGGTCAAATCCCTGGGTTGGCAGGATCCCTGGAGGAGGAAATGGAAACCCACTCCAGCATTCTTGCCTGAAAAAAAACCCTAGAGAGGAGCCTGGAGGGCTACAGTCCAAAGGGTCGCAAAGAGTCAGACACAACTGAGCACTGAGAACACACAAACATTAATTCCTTCATTAGAGATGATCAGCTGTGACTCAAAGGAATCAAATCAATCCGGGTGAAAACGCTTGATGGGACTGTATCATCAACCACTAGACTCTAACTGTACAGTTTTATCACTTCAGTTCAGTCACTCAGTCGTGTCTGACTCTGCAAACCCAAGGACTGAAGAACCCCAGGCTTCCCTGTCCATCACCAATTCCCAGAGCTTGCTCAAAATCATGTCCATTGAGTCGGTGATGCCACCAAACATCTCATCCTTTGTCATCCCCTTCTCCTCCTGCCTGCAATCTTTCCCAGCATCAGGGTCTTTTCCAGTGAGTCAGTTCTTTCCATCAGGTGGCCAAAGTATTGGAGTTTCAGCTTCAGCATCAGTCCTTCCAATTAATATTCAGGACTGATTTGCCTTACAATTTACTGGTTTGATCTCCGTGCAGTCCAAGAGACTCTCAAGAGTTATCTCCAACACCACAGTTCAAAAGCATCAATTCTGCGGCACTCAGCTTTCTTTATAGTCCAACTCTCAAATCCATGCATGACTACTGGAAAAACCATAGCTTTGACTAGATGGACCTTGGTCAGCAAAGTAATGTCTCTGCTTTTTAACATGCTGTCTACGATGGTCATAGTTTTTTTTCCAAGGAACAAGTATCTTTTAATTTGATGGTTGCAGTCACCATCTGCAGTGATTTTGGAGCCCCTGAAAATAAAGTCTGTCACTGTTTCCATTGTTTCCCCATCTATTTGCTATGAAGGGATGGGACTGGATGCCATGATCTTAGTTTTCTGAATGCTGAGTTTTAAGCTGGGTCTTTCACTCTCCTCTTTCACTTTCATCAAGAGACTCTTTAGTTCTTCTTCGCTTTCTGCCGTAAGGGTGGTGTTATCTGTGTATGAGGTTATTGATATTTCTCCCGGCAATCTTGATTCCAGCTTGTGCTTCAGCCAGCCAGGCATTTCCCATGATGTACTCTGCATAGAAGTTAAATAAGCAAGGTGACAATACACAGCATTGACGTGCTCCTTTCCCAATTTGGAACCAGTCTGTTGTTCCATTTCTGGTTCTAACTGTTGCTTCTTGACCTGCATGCAGATTTCTCAGGAGGGAGGTAAGGTGGTCTGGTATTCCCATCTCTTTCAGAATTTTCCACAGTTTGTTGTGAACCACACAGTCAAGGGCTTTGGTATAGTCAATAAAGAAGTAGATTTTTTTCTGGAACTCTCTTGCTTTTGTGACGATCCAATGGAAGTTGGCAATTTGATCCCTGGTTCCTCTGCCTTTACTAAATCCAGCTTGCACATCTGGAAGTTCACAGGTCACATACTGCTGAAGCCTGGCTTGGAGAATTCTGAGCATGTGAGATGGGTCCAATTGTGCAGCAGTTTGAACATTCTTTGGCACTGTCTTTTTTTGGGGGGATTGGAATGAAAACTGATCTCTTCCAGTCCTGTGGCCACTCCTGAGTGTTCCAAATTAGCTGGCATATTGAGTGCAGCACTTTCACAGCATCATCTTTTAGGATTTGAAATAGTTCAACTGGAATTCCATCACCTCCACTAGCTTTGCTTATAGTGATGCTTCCTAAGGCCCATTTGACTTTGCATTCCAGGATGTCTGGTTCTAGGTGAGTGATCACATCATCACATTTTCTGGGTCATGAAGATCTTTTTTGTATAGTTTTCTGTGTATTCTTGCCACCTCTTCTTAACATCTTCTGCTTCTGTTAGGTTCATACTGTTCTGTCCTTTATTGAGCCCATCTTTGCATGAAATGTTCCCTTGGTATCTCTAATTTTCTTGAAGAGATCTCTAGTCTTTCCCATTCTATTGTTCTCCTCTATTTCTTTGAAGTGATCACTGAGGAAGGCTTTTTTTTTTTTTTGTAGATAGAATCATACTTTATTTACTTTTCTGTGACTTCTTTTCATGCACTTAACATTTTAATCCTAGATTCTTCTATTTTGTTGCACAGGAAAATGTATTCATTCCAGTGCTCTTTAGTATTCCAGCATGGAAAATACAATAATTTATCTATTTTGCTATTGATAGATGTTTGAGTTATTCTGGTATTTTGCTTGTACCAAAGGTTGTCTTATAACCTTCTTGTACATATCTCCTTGTGTAATTATAAATTCTTTAAGCTATGTAGATTCAATTTCTGGATCATGAGTTATGGGCAATCAACATTTGGTTGTCATATTTTTGTATTTGCCAATTCAAGTCAGTTCAGTTCAGTTCAGTTGCTCAGTCCTGTCCGACTCTTTGTGACCCCATGAACCGCAGCATGCCAGGCCTCCCCGTCCATCACCAACTCCCGGAGTTTACTCAAACTCATGTCCATCAAGTCGGTGATGCCATCCAACCATCTCATCCTCTGTCATCACCTTCTCCTCCCGTCCCCAATCCTTCCCAGCATCAGGGTCTTTTCCAATGAGTCAACTCTTTGCATGAGGTGGCCGAAGTATTGGAGTTTCAGCTTCAGCATCAGTTCTTCCAATGAATACCCAGGACTGATCTGCTTTAGGATGGGCTGGTTGGATCTCCTTGCAGCCCGAGGGACTCTCAAGAGTCTTCTCCAACACCACAGTTCAAAAGCATCAATTTTTCGGCACTCAGCTTTCTTCACAGTCCAACTCTCACATCCATACATGACCACTGGAAAAACCATAGCCTTGACTAGATGGACCACTGTTGGCAAAGTAATGTCTCTACTTTTTAATATGCTGTCTAGGTTGGTCATAACTTTTCTTCCAAGGAGTAAGCATCTTTTAATTTCATGGCTGCAATCACCATCTGCAGTGATTTTGGAGCCCCCAAAAATAAAATCTGACACTCTTTCCACTGTTTCCCCATCTATTTGCCATGAAGTGATGTGACTGGATGCCATGATCTTCGTTTCCTGAATGTTGAGCTTTAAACCAACTTTTTCACTCTCCTCTTTCACTTTCATCAAGAGGCTCTTCAGTTCTTCTTCACTTTCTGCCATAAGGGTGGTTCATCTGCATATCTGAGGTTATTGTATTTCTCCCGGCAATCTTGATTCCAGCTTTTGCTTCTAGAGGAAGGCTTTCTTATCTCTCCTTGCTATTCTTTGGAACTCTGCATTCAAATGGGTATATCTTTCCCTTTTCTCCTTTGACTTTTGCTTCTCTTCTTTTCTCAGCTATTTGTAAGGGCTCCTCAGACAACCATTTTGCCTTTTTGCATTTCTTTTTCTTGGGGATGGTCTTGACCACTGCCTCCTGTACAATGTCACAAACCTCCGTCCATAGTTCTTCAAGCACTCTGTCTATCAAGTCTAATCCCTTGAATCTATTTGTCACTTCTACTGTATAGTCATAAGGGATTTGATTTAGGTCATACCTGAATGATGTAGTGGTTTTCCATACTTTCTTCAATTTAAGTCTGAATTTTGCAATAAGGAGTTCATGACCTGAGTCACAGTCAGCTCCCAGTCTTTTTTTTTTTTTTTTTTTTGCTGACTCTATAGAGCTTCTCCATTTTTGGTTGCAAAGAATATAACCAATCTGATTTTGGTATTGACCGCCTGGTGATGTCCACATGTAGAGTCTTCTCTTGTGTTGCTGGAGGAGTGTTTGCTATGACCAGTGTGTTCTCTTGTCAAAACTCTGTTAGCCTTTTGCCCTGCTTCATTTTGTACTCCAAGGCCAAGCTTGCCTGTTACTCCAGGTATCTCTTGACTTCCTACTTTTGCATTCCAGTCCCCTATCATGAAAAGGATATCTTTTTTAGGTGTTAGTTCTAAAAGGTCTTATAGGTCTTCACAGAACCATCCAACTTCAGCTTCTTCAGACTTGGATTACCGTGATATTGAATGGTTTGCCTTGGAAACAAACAGAAATCGTTCTGTCATTTTTGAGATTGCACCCAAGTACTGCATTTTGAACTCTTGTTGACTATGAGGCTACTCCATTTCTTCTAAGGGAATCTTGCCCACAGTAGTAGATATAATGGTCATCTGAGTTAAATTCGTCCATTCCAGTCCATCTTAGTTCACTGATTCCTCCTATCCAAGTACTAACCAGGCCCAACCCTGCTTAGCTTCCGAGATCAGACGAGATCAGGCATGTTCAGGGTGGTATGGCCATAGACAGTTCACTGATTCCTAAAGTTGATGTTCACTCTTGCCATCTCCTGTCTGACCACTTGTAATTTACCTTGATTCATGGACCTAACACTCCAGGTTCCTATGCAATATTGTTTTTTACATCATCAGTCTTTACTTCCATCACCAGTCCCATCCACAACTGGATGTTGTTTTTGCTTTGGCTCCATCTCTTCATTCTTTCTGGAGTTATTTCTCTACTTTCTCCAGTAGCATACTGCACACCCACTGACCTGGGGAGTTCATCTTTCAGTGTCCTGTCTTTTTGCCTTTTCATACTTTTCATGGGGTTCTCAAGGCAAGAATACTGAAGTGGTTTACCACTGCCTTCTCCAGTGGACCATGTTTTGTCAGAACTCTCCACCATGACCCATTCATCTTGGGTGGCCCTACACAGCACAGCTCATAGTTTCATTGAGTTAGACAAGGCTGTGGTCCATGTGATCAGTTTGATTAGTTTTCTGTGATTCTGGTTTTCATTCTGTCAGCTACCTGATGGATAAGGATAAGAGGCTTATGAAAGCTTCCTGATCAAAGAGACTGACTGTGGAAAGTGGGTCTTGTTCTGATGGGCAGGGTCCATTTTCTGTCGATGGGCAGAGCTGTGAGCCCTCCCTGTCATGGTCTCAGGTCAAACAACAGGGAGGGAATGGTATAAAATCTATAATATTTTCCTGAAAACACTGCTTGTTAAAGACCAAAATAAAAAAGATTTTTTCAAATATTTACTAAGGATTCACAATCAACAATCCTTGCCAGCAACTGCTGAATCATTCTGCCCTGTGACAGCTTTGCTCCACTGGAACTTTTTCCAATTATTCTTTTTGGTTTTACGTATTTTATTTTCTGAGTCAGTAAAGATCAAGTTAGCAGCAAGCTCATGATGAGACAGGAAGAAAGGGAACAGAACAAAATCACTGTAACAATGACACAGCCTCTGAGGATATAACAAAACTGGTTAGAACCAACGTGGCCCAAGATGGCTGAAGATTCAAATTCCAAAAGCACTTTAGCCTTATTATACTTTTACTGCAATGCATTAGCATGCTAAATGACACTTTCTCAGACACCATGACAGGTCCCAGGTTGACCATAAAAGGACAAAAAGTGGGCTGTGGCCCGGTTCCTGGAAACTTCTGCTCCTTCTCTCAAACAGTTAGAATATTCCTCCTACTTCTTAGCATATATAATTACCCAGCCCATAAAAACTAAACACTCCACAGCCTGAAATCTGGTTCTTGCCTTCTGAGACTGACCACATTCTGTCTATGGAACGTATATCTCTCTAAAATATCTTTTACTTTACTATGGCTCACTCCGGAATTCTTTTCCAGAATCCTCACTTGGCAGCCATCCCAGGAACTCACCCAAGACCTGGGACATGACTATTCTCTCACACACCCTTCTCCTGCAACAATGGGGCAAGATTAAAGATAATATTCAGTTCAAAGCAAACAAAAAACTCTAGACATTCTGCTCTTATAAAACCCTTAACACAACCAAATACAACAGAAAGGAAACTGCAGACATAGTTATCACTCAAGTATTTACTGAAGTAAAGATAAGATGTGAGAAATGAAACATGTCCTGCCGAATCAGTAAATAAGGATGTCACAGTCATCAGCAATTGCAGTGACTCACTGGAAAAGACCCTGATGCTGAAAAAGATTAAAGACAAAAGAAGGGGGTGACAAAGGATGAGGTGGTTAGAAAGCATCACTGACTCAACGGACATGAATCTGAGCAAACTCTGAGAAATAGCGGAGGACAGAGAAACCTGGTGTGCTGCAGTTCATGGGGTCACAAAAAGTCAGACATCTCTTAGCAACTGAACAATAACAAGGTGGGCTGGTGAGCTCTGGGGGCACTCAGGAAGGAGAAGAAACCTGTAATCTAGCAGCCATCGGACTGCAACTACTCCCTACAATGAGCCCCAAGGAAGTTCAGGATGTGAAAAAACTCAGGACACTGACCCCAGGATAGCAAGATGCATATAATAGGAACAATTTCAGTGAGCCCAGACTCTTGCATCTTCCCATATACAAAAAAGCACTACATTCCTCAACTTGGGATATCTGGTTTTCTTTTTATTAACAATCCTTTGATGTTCAGACTACTGCCTTTTGCTATAAAGCTTCACTCCTCCTTTCACCTCCTTAGACCAGTTCTCTCAGGGTTACTTGAGATGATGTCTCCCAGACTTGAAGTCCTAAAAATTCCCACAGAATAAAACATAACTCTCAACTTATAGGTTGTTAACATTTTTTAAGCTGACAGATGCATAACAGAAAAGTACAGGAAACTGATCTCCCCCATGCTGGCTAAACAGGAAAATGAAAACATAACACTACTGGAAGCACTTCTGAGAAAGAAGACAAATTTAATCCTGATCCTTATCAGTTAAAAATAGGCTGAGACCTTTAACCTTTTAAAACTCTTAAGGATATATCAACAAAAGACAATAAGACATGAAGAATGATGTGTGATTCACAGAGAATGAAGAAAGTTGAGAGGATAGAAGTGACTATATTTAGCTGGAGAAAATATTTCATGCCTGAGAATTTAGCAGACTACAAAGAAGCCTGCCAAATATAAACCTTCTGTGGTTGCACTAACTTTTCCATGGGATTCAACTGCAACTGGGCAGGACCCTATTGGGCTTTCCTGGGACAGACCTCTCCCAGTAGCCTCTGTTTTAGCCCCTCTCAATAGTACCTAGGTAATAGTATTTGACACATATTTACTGAGTTTTTTAGATGCTAAAACCACCATCAAAGGAAGAAATTAACTACTTAATGACTATGAGCATGTAGCTCCCAAACTTCTGGTGCCTAAAGACTGATCACTGTCAGGAAGCATTTAACAGGAGGTTTCCTGTGTGCTGTTTTGGATCTGTCATGAATCCTCTGTTCCTTATTAATTCCTGAATATTCAGGAATTAAGAGGAGGGGCAAGCCTCTCCCAGGGCTGAGGAATCCAGGCATTTCCTTCATTAGTTTTTCAATACAGTGATAAGTACCCTCTTCCTTCTTATGAACCAAATGGTAAAAGTGATTGTTTACAACTCTCTCTCTTTAATATGGATCGCCTTATGTTTTGTAAGTCTGGAATTTTAATCTTCATCTTTGCTGAGAATAACTACCTTGTAAGACAGTATATATGCCCACACCATGTTGATTGAAACACCTTTGCTCCATCAGAGCTTGGGTCCCCGTGTCTTTCTTTCTTTCTTCCTTTCTCTCTCTCTCTCTCTCTCTATTTCTGGCTGATTCCCTGGAGTGCGAAAGCCAGCTGCGTAACCCAGGGAATATTAGCCTCTTTCCTTCTTTCACTCTCTCATTGTCGACTCCGGACCACCAGGTTCCGGTCCAATAAAGGATCAACAAGTGGTGCCGAGAACAGGGACTCTGGTACACGTGGCAGATTCGGACGGAGTGACCCCAGAGGTCCTATTGAGGCCAGTAAGTACTAAGACATGGGTCAAGCGGCTGGAAAGCTCCCTCACTTTTCTACTTTACTTCATTACTTATCTAAAGTTCAGGGATTTTCAGTTTCACGCCAGTGAATAGAGGCTTGCCTTCAGACAGTGGTTGAATGTAAGCCTTGGTTCCCTGATGAAGGAAGTTTTGATTTAGAAATTTGGCATCGGGTCAAAGACAATGTTGAATGAGCCGTCAGACAGGGAAAAAATATTCCGATAGATTTCTGGCCCCTATGGGCTCTCATTGAAGCTGTGATTCTGCCATTCCAAGGTAATTCTAGCCCTCCTGATATTTGGCAACAAGCAAAACACTTATTACATGAATATGAATTAGATGATGAAGCCTTACAAAAGGTCCAGTTAGAACAACATAAGACATTTCAGAATTTTCCTACTAACCCTACCCCGGCTGCTCCAAGCGCTCCTCTCCTGCCAGCGGGCACAAATCCCAAAGTCTCTCCCTTGATAGAACCTAATGATTCTGGCAATGACTCCCTTAAGCCCATACTGTAATAAAAAAAAAAAAAAGAAAGAAAAAAGCTAAAAGACAACTTAAAAAAAAAATTACTTGTTTATGATAATGCAAATCAGGAATGTCAAAGGGCTATAGCCCCAATTTGTGACACAGGGACTATTTTTGATTATTTGAAGGCTTGTCGCAATATAGGATCAGAAACTCAAAAGATGCAAATGCTAGCTGAAACAATGGTTGCTGCCTTAAGAAAAGGAAAATAAAGGATGCTTTACATGTGGAGATAAGTACCATTTAAAAAGGGACTGCCCTATGAAAGCTAATAATTAAAAGAAAAAAAAAAAAAAAAAACCTCCAAAAGTCTGCCCCTACTGCCGTAGAGAAATGCACTGGGCCAAAGAGTGTAAATCTAAATTTGACATTGAAAGAAAACCTATTCTGGTAAACTCCAAGCAGGAGACTCCCCAGATCCCCTTCAACAAAACCAAGGGCAAATTCCATCTTTTCCCTCAAACCCTCAACATCTGGCAGTGCTGCCTTCGATATACCAGCCCTAAATGACTTTCTCCTCTACCCTCAAGCAGTCCCCTCTAGAATACCTATCAGACTTTTTGGGCCCCTGCCCCCACAAACCTTCGGTCTTTTACTTGGCTAATCTAGTTTGACTTAACAGGCAGGAAGGCCAGAGGTCTCCAAATGGAGAAAACAGGCTGCAAGTGTCAGACATTTTTATCTCTCTTAAGCAGCAGGAGGAAACAAACTAGCGATATTTCTTTCTTTTTTTTCCTTCTCTATACAAACTTAAAAGGAGGTTTCTCTTAAAATACTGTGTTGCCATAATAACACCTGGTTTCACTTAAAGTTACCTATTCTCAAACCCTGAGTTAACCAATGCATTTTTCTTATGGAAATGTTTGTCTTAAGCTATGTTAATATGCTATACATTTACCCCAGACTCTGTCTTGGGTTCCACCTAATGGCTCAGAACCTACTTGACAAACCAGTATGTTATACTCAGATATTGTTCCCCTAAACTATATAAACAAAACTATTTGTACGGCAATCTGCCTTTCTTCAAGATTCATGTCAATCATTTTATGGCTCAGACAACTCACCTGGTGCCAAGGTTATCTCAAAATGCATGTTGTGGGTGAGGGGCCTGGTGCTATTCTCTGAGTTTTGAGACGTTTTCTTTCTCTAATTAGCAGATTGCTAGTAGTTATATGACATCTGGCTAAAGACTAGCAGGGGGCCACTCTTTCTGCCCCCTTCTGATGTCCGTCAGAAGCTTTCTCTGTCTCCTTTATACTTTAATAAAACTTTATGACAAATAAATCTCAATTTGAGAATACATTACAAACTTCTACTGATATCCAATTAGCTTTTCTAAAATATTTTGGAGAAATTTCATTTCATTATCCTTCTGGTAAGCTGTGAAATTTCTTCAAAAATACTGAATTTATTATTTCCCACATTATCAGCTCACAGCCTATACCACAAGCTGAGGTTTTTCATATAGAAGGGACTAAAAATGCCAAAACTTCATTCTGGTCTCTTAAAGAATATAAAGTCTTTTATACTAAATTTCATTCTGCTCAACAAAATAAATTATATGCTCTTAATGAAGTTATTTGCCTACATCCTTACCCCATTAATATAGTCTCTGATTCTATATATTCAGTTTTTGTATTAAAAAATATAAAAACCTCCACCATAAACTCCAATCAACCTATTATTCAACAACACTTTTTTGAACTACAATTTGTTATTAAAAACCGCACTTCTCCCATTCATATTACACATGTATGAGCACATCACACACTAAAGTTACAAATTAAAAAATTTAAAAAGACACAGCAACACTACTGTCTTCCTTACTTAAAGCAGACTTTATTAGATTCCAACATAAGATATTTTCTAAACCTATAACTATTGTTAATACAACTTTGTTTTAAATTTTTTAAACCTACCACAGGGAAATATTTTAATAAGGGCAGAAAGACATTTCGAAGGAATTGAAGGACACTTCTCTTCCTCTGCCCATTTAGTATCAAGATGGGTTCAATAAACAGTGGAAATCTGGGAAATTAATCTTACAGGGAAAGGTATATGCTTGTATTTCCCCAGATGGATCCAACAAACTTTTCCCTTGGAAAATCCAACCCAAGGGGGTCCCCGACATTCAAAATGGAGATGAAACAACAAGAACCCCAGGAGGAAGAAATTCCAATACGGGCCATGGTGGCTCTAAAGATCTCCAGGAAGCACTGCCCTCAGCAGCATCAACCCTATGACCTCCCCTCTTGGGGACAGATTAAAAACCCTTACTAATCAAGCTAAAAATCTGGTCTCTCAACAGGGAATGCCTCGGAGTCCAGAATACATTTTCCTGGCAATGCTCAGACTGCTAGCGTGTGCCTCCCAAACTTAACCGGGCTTACTTACCCAACCCCCCCTTTATTATAGGTCATAAAATGGATGAAGAAAAGACCGATCATATCAACCAATGACTCCACCCATATGCCCCCTCCCTGGAACCCTCACACCCTGTGGAGGAGGGAAAACTAATTAACATTTCTTTAGGTTATGAAGTCTTTCCATTGTGCCTGGGCCCAGCAAAATTATGCGTAAACGTCAGCTGACAAACTTGGGCTTTCGTCCTGCCTCCAAAAGAAGACTTTCGGACATTGCCGCCCTTTGTCTGTGAACCATGCTTACACTGCTGAAGCTTTAGGGAAAGAGTTAGGGAAAGAACAAAAAACATTATGTAAAAGGTTACTAATGAAACATTACCATGACAAAGGACTTCTTGGCTGGCTTGAGGGTGGAATGGCATCCACTCCTCCTCCTGGAATCGTCCTCGATAAACAAATTGGGCCTGAACAATGGGACATATGGAAACTTGCTGCCAGCACCGAAGAACTTGGGACTTAGACCGGACATTTCACAGGGACCAGTCGTGGTCATAGTACCTATTACTTTCGCTATAATCAGTCATATTTTAAACAGGCCTGTGTCCCACTTCCTTTTGTTATAGCCATAGGAAATTTACAATTTAATAAGACTTTACGTTCTGTAACTTTTATTAATTGCCAATTTTGTGTTACTCCTGTTCAATTCAATCATAGTGCCTACAACTAGGAACAAATCAAATTTCATTTACATGATAAAGCTTCTCTGAATGTACAATTACTACAAAAGGAAATCTTTGAAACTTTTTCTAAACGTCTGCCCTCTTCCACTAATTTGAAAACTTTTAGCTAAACAGCTCGCTGATCGATTGTCTGGGCTAGACTCACAAAGATGGTTTCCAAGTATTACCCACAGCATTGGGTCTGGAACTGTAACTTTGGTGATTGTCTTGATAATTATATTTGTTGTTTATCATTGCTTTCTATAAGGTTGGTTAATACTAACCAGACTCAATTGGTCAGGACCCATTTTTTTTTTTACAAATATAATAAAATAGGGGGAACTGTCAGGAAGCATTTAACAGGAGGCTTCCTGTGTGCTACTTTGGATCTGTCATGAATCCTCTGTTCCTTATTAATTCCTGAATATTCAGGAATTAAGAGGAGGGGCAAGCCTCTCCCAGGGCTGAGGAATCCAGGCATTTCCTTCATTAGTTTTTCAATAGTGATAAGTACCCTCTTCCTTCTTATGAACCAAATGGTAAAAGTGATTGTTTACAACTCTCTCTCTTTAATATGGATCGCCTTATGTTTTGTAAGTCTGGAATTTTAATCTTCATCTTTGCTGAGAATAACTACCTTGTAAGACAGTATATATGCCCACACCATGTTGATTGAAACACCTTTGCTCCATCAGAGCTTGGGTCCCCGTGTCTTTCTCTCTCTCTCTCTCTCTCTCTCTCTATCTCTCTATTTCTGGCTGATTCCCTGGAGCGCGAAAGCCGGCTGCGTAACCCAGGGAATATTAGCCTCTTTCCTTCTTTCACTCTCTCATTGTCGACTCCGGACCACCAGGTTCCGGTCCAATAAAGCACCAACAGATCACCATCAATCAGAGAACTGTGCAAGAGCTGATCACATACCCTGACTCTCCCCTCCCTCACCTTGCCTTTTAACAAGCTTTTCTGAGACTCTGAAAACTTCAGGGTTTTAGAGCATAAGCCACCCATCCTTCTTGTATTGATGCCTTTACAAAAATAATGCTGCACTCTTCCTCACCACAACACAGTGTCAGCAGATTGGCTTTACTCTTTGCAGGCAAGTAGATACAAATTTGGTTCAGTGACAACTTGTAAGTAAGTCTGCTTGAAGTAAGTTTGCTTTTTATTTTAAACAGCACACAAAGGATTCCACATACCTCATCATGGCCATGTCTGCCACATTTGTGAGGTAGAAATTGTTAGGCAGTCACTGCAGGGCCAGGACCTCCAGTTCATTTTTTTAACTTCAACTCCTTCTCCCATATAAACATTTTGCTCCACTGACTTAAAGCTATACTTGCTGTTCCTGATTCCAGGCATTCAGAGGAAAGTCTCCCTGACATGGAGGGTCATAAAATATCCAGACTCAAGACAGAACAATCAGTAACTGTTGACCAACTTATCAGATAGGAAAATACTAGATGGACCATTAACTCTTAGCCCACACTTCTGGTCCTTATCCGGTCCTTAAATGACGGCCTGGGGTCATGAGAAAGAGTCACAGGATAGTGACTCAATGACTAAGAAAACTCAAAGACAGAGGGATTTTAAGAAAAGTCATAAAAATGACAAACTGGACATAGGGACTTTCAAACTAATTGGTCAGAAATTATATACATCGGGGATGTGAGCCAACCAAAAACAAACAGATCAATACTGGTAAAGATATAAACTGCTATAACTGCTGCCCTTTCAGGGCACTTCACCTCCTCTCAGCGTCTATGCTGGGAGCTTTACACTTCTCTCTCCTTTAAAATAAAACTCTGCCTGTGTGACTATTTGCATGTTTGTAAAGTTCATTCTTTGGCTCCCTGAACAAGAACTCAGATTACTGTTTTATCCTGACAAGTAGAAAAGGAGAGACAAACACAACTTCAAGGATACAAAACTGAAACAAATTACTTACAAAAAAATACAGCAATAACAAAAATGTCTGTTAACATGTTCCCTGGATTTATAAATACAGAATCCCACCATATCATGAGATAATTAGTCCACTGTCGGGGTGAAGAGGAACTCGGTACATTTTTAATAAAACAAATACAGCTTTTTGTCACTCTACAAAAGATGATATTCCCAAGAATATACTTTCCTAAGCTGAAAAGTACCTAGAAGAGAAGCCTTCTGGTATACCATATTTTTCCAAAGCAGACGAATTTAAATCTCCTACCTATACTACATGGGTTTCCCTGGTTTCTCAGATGGTAAAGAATCTGCCTGCAATTCAGGAGACCCAGGTTCTATTTCTGGGTTGGGAAGATCCCCCAGAGAAGGGAATGGCAACCCACTCCAGTATTCCTGCCTGGAGAATTCCATGGACAAAGGAGCCTGGTAGGCAATAGTTCATGAGGTCACAAAGAACTGGACATGAATGAATGACTAACACACACACACATACACACACACACCTATACTACACATGCCTGCTTAGTTTCCAACCTCTAAGAAAAGTTAAAATCAAAGGCCACAAGAAACCACTTTCCCTTCCTTGCCTCCTACCTGGGAGCTGCAGACCAGAAGGGAGTGACAAGATATACTAAAATGATGAAAGCGGAAAACCTAAAAGCAAGATTACTCTACCCAGCAAGGATCTCATTTAGATTCAACATAGAAATCAAGAGTTCTACAGAAAAGCAAAAGAGAAGAGAATTCAGCACCACCAAACCAGCTTTACAACAAATGCTAAAGGAACTTCTCTAGGCAGAAAACACAAGAGAAGAAAAAGATCCACCAAAACAATTAAGAAAATAGTGAGGGGAACATATATATCAATAATTAATTTGAATGCAAATGGATTAAATGCTCCAACCAAAAGACACAGACTAACTAAATGGATATATAAACAAAACCCTATATATGCTGTCTACAAGTGACCCACTTCAGACCTAGGGGCACATGTTGACTGAAAGAAGGGGATGGAAACAGATATTCCATGCAAACAGAAATTAAAAGAAAGCTAGAGCAGCAACACTCATATCAGATAAAATAGGCTTTATAATAAACAATGTTACAAAGAGACAAAGAATCATATTACATGATGATCAAGGGATCAATACAAGAAGATATAACAATTATAAATGTTTCTGCACCCAACATAGGAGCACCTAAATACATAAGGCAGATGCTAACAATCACAAAAAGGGAAACCAACAGTAAAATAATAATAGTGGGGGACTTTGTTGTTGTTATTCTGTCACTAAGTCACTAAGTACTCTTTGTGACCCCATGGACTGCAGCACACCAGTCTTCCCTGTCCTTCACTATCTCCAAAGTTTGCTCAAACTCACGCCTACTGAGTCAGTGATGCCATCCAACCACCTTATCCTCTGTCGCCCTCTTCTCCTGCCCTCAATCTTTTCCAGGATCACAGTCTTTTCCAGTGAGTTGGTTCTTCCTATCAAGTGGCCAAAGTATTGGAGCTTCAGCTTCTGCATCAGTCCTTCCAATGAATATTCAGGGTTGATTTCCTTTAAGATGGACTGATTTGATCTCCATGCTGTCCAAGGAACTCTCAAGAGTCTTCTCCAGCACCACAGATTCAAAAGCATCAATCCTTCAGCACTCAGCATTCTTTACAGCACAACTCACATGACTACTGGAAAAATCATAGCTTTGATTATATGGACCTTTTTCAGCAAAGTGATGTCTCTGCTTTTTAATATGCTGTCTAGGTTTGCAAAGCTTTTCTTCCAAGGAGCAAGCATCTTTTAATTTCATGGCTGCAGTCACTGTCCACAGTGATTTTGGAGCCTAAGAAAATAAAATCTACCACTCTTTCCATTTTTTCCCTATTTACCATGAAGTGTTGGGCCTGATGCCATGATATTTGTTTTTTGAATGTTGTGTTTTAAGCCAGCTTTTTCACTCTCCTCTTTCAGATTCATCAAGAGGCTCTTTAGTTCCTCTTCACTTTCTGTCACTGCGGGGGGTATCATCTGCATATCCGAGGTTGTTGATATTTCTCCCAGCAATCTTGATTCCAGCTTGTGAGTCATCCAGCTTGGCATTTTTCATAATGTACTCGGCATATAAGTTAAATAAGCAGAGTGACAATATACAGCCTTGACATGCTCCTTTCCCAACTTTGAATTTTTGTTAAAATGGGGGACTTATGGCAACCCACTCCAGTATTCTTGCCTGGAAAATCCCATGGACGGAGGAACCTGGTAGGCTACAGTCCATGGGGTTGCAAAGAGTTGGACACAACTGAGCGACTTCACTTCGCTTTCACTAACAGCCTACTTACACCAATGGACAGATCCTCCAGATAGAAAATAACTAAGGAAACACAATCTTTAAATGACAAAATGACACAATAGACTGGATAGATTTCACTAATATTTTTACAACATTCCACACAAAAGTGGCAGAATACACTTTCTTCTCAAGTGCACACAGAACATTCTCCAGGATAGGTTACATCTTGGTCACAAATCAAGCCTCAGTGCATTTAAGAAAACTGAAATCATATCATGCATGTTTTCTGACCACACCGCCATGAGATTAGAGATCAATTACAAGGAAAAAAAAAACTATAAAAAAACACAAACACGTGGAGGCTACCCTACTAAATAACCAAGAGATCGTGAGAAATCAGAGAAAATTTTAAAAATACATAGAAACAAAAACACAGTGACCCAAAACCTATGGGACACAGCAAAAGCAGTTCTAAGAGGAAAGTTGATAACAATTCAATCTCACCTCAAGCAACAAGAAAAATCTCCAATATACAATCTAACGTTACACCTAGAGCAATTATAGAAAGAAAAAATTTTAAACCCCAAATCATAAAGATCATAATAGAAATAAATGAAATAGAAAACAATAGTGAAGGACTTCCCTGGTGGGGTGAGGGAGTGATGAACTGGGAGACTGAGGCTGCCATGCATGCATTGCCATGTATAAAACTGATAGCTAGGGTGAACCTGCTATAAACAGCACAGGGAGGGCATTTGGAAACTCTGTGGTGACCTAGATGGGTGGGATTGGGTGGGGGCGGGGCGGGAGGCCCACAAGGAGGGGCCTGTACGTGTACACACAGCTCGTTTATCAAGTTGTGCAGCAGAAATTGGCACCACATTGTAAAGCAGTTGTACCCCAATAAAACAACAACAACAAAAAACACCAAAAGTCATGAATTCACTTGTTAAATTCCTTGAAAAATGGAATCTCAAGATTACCAAGTCTCGTGAAGCTCAAAGGAAGGAGGCAATGGCAGTGATAACACACCCCGGAATCAATACAGAGGACACAGGACATCCCATGTGAAAATGATTGAAGAAAGAAAATGAGCTCTGCTCCCTTGCTGCAGTCAGAAGCAATTTTCTAAAGTTCAAGCCTTAATAGTCTTAACACGAGGGGCAAAAATAAACTCATACCTGATACTGTGGTACCTTATGGCATATAAGAGTGATCTGCAAGTAGCAGACAAAACAGCTAAATTGGGGCCCAAAGGAACTTATTTCTCATTGCTTCTGAGTGTGAGGTGTAAGAAGTAGAGTATCATTTGAAATTTCTGGTGTGAAAACTTTCCTAGTTGATCAGATACTATGAACACATGTCTACAATACTGCATATGTGAAGCAAGCAATATGAGATCCAATCAAAAGTTAAATAGAAAACACCACAAACAAATCTAATCCAGAGCACACATCAGCAAATTGCACATTTCAAACACAACTCTGCCTTACGTAAGGAATAAACACAAACTTGAAAAGATACGTGCTCCTCCATGTGTGTTATTTACAACAGCCAAGACATGAAAGCAACCTAAGAGCCCATTAATTCATAAAGAAAATGTGAGACACACACACACATAAAATTATTCAGCCATAAAGAAGGAGGAAACTTTGCCATTTACAACAACATGGATGGAGCTAGAGTATATTATGTTAAGTGAAATAAGTCAGATGAGAAAGATTCAAATGCTGTATGATCTCACTTATATGTGGAATCTAAATAAATAAACAAATAAACAAATGTAACAAAACAGAAGCAGACTCAGATAAAGAGGACTGGTCGTTCCAACAGGGGAGGAGGATAGGGGGATGAATAAAACAGGTTACGGAGATAAAGAGGTACAAACTCCCAAACTTACAAAACAAATTAGCAAAAGAAATGTACAGCACAGAGAATATAGTCAATAATACTGTAATAACTTTGTGCAGCAACACATGGTAATTAGTCTTATTGTGGTAATCATCTTACAGAATATAAAAATACCAAAGTATTATCTTGTATAACTGAAACTAATACTGTAAGGCAATTATACTACCTTTTTTTTTTCCCACTAGGGGAAAAAGTGTGTGACTCCAGAGACACCAAATGGAGCTAATGATTACAGTAGATTTTCAGTGCAACTAGAGGCAAGTTTTCCCCTTCTTTATAACTTAAAAACTATATAATCACCTTTTAGGGTGTTGGAGGAATATTTAGGCCCCATTTTTTATATTTCCCTAGGAATGGAGAGAATTTCTATAGGAATGAAAGTAATAGGAAGACCTATTTTTCTCCATTTCTTTACTTCCAACTCTCCACAGAGAAGGCACACCTCAGCTGACTGGTTAGCCTAGAGCCAAACCTGCTTCAATGAGCCCTTTCTTCTCTCTTTCAAATCTAGCTAGTATGCAGAATCTTAATGTATACTTCTTCATGTCCTCTGTTATAGGGACAGCCTCTGCCTTTACGGGAAAAGTCATCAGCTGTACCAGTGTAAAGGACAGTATGTCTAATTCAGAGTCGAAGCATTAATAAATCCAGTTGGCAACAGATCCAAAGCCATGATCTTCCATGTTTTCTCAGCAGCCGACATTCTGATATTCATTTATCTTTTATCTCATCTCTACATTGGTTACACAGTTAGGAGGAAAAGACAAAAGATGTTCTTTACTGATCCCCTAAAGCTACAAGCCAGGATAAGAGGTAAAATGAAAATAAACAAGACAGTGAAGAGCTCTTTTCCCTTCCTGTCCTCATTATTTTGTAAAGCACTTAATAAGAATCCACAAGTGGAGAGGATAAGATGGTTTTGCCTTATCAAACAAATACACTAGCTCTATAGATATAGTATCAACATGATCACACAAGCTCAGCAAAAGTTAAAAAGCCAAAGCAAAATTTAGTGATGGGAACTAAGCAAATGGAACAACAGAATGGTTCCAAGTAGGGAAAGGAGTATGTCAGGGCTGTATATTGTCACCCTGCTTTTTTAACTTATATGCAGAGTACATCATGAGAAACGCTGGGCTGGATGAAGCACAAGCTGGAATCAAGGTTGCCGGGAGAAATATCAATAACCTCAGATATGCAGATGACACTACCCTTTTGGCAGAAAGTGAAGAACTAAAGCGCATCTTGATGAAAGTGAAAGAAGAGAATGAAAAGTTGGCTTAAAACTCTCAACATTCAGAAAACTAAGATCATGGCACCAAGTTCCATTAATTCATGCAAACAGTGACAGACTTTATTTTCTTGGGCTCCAAAATCACTGCAGATGGTGACTGCAGCCATGAAATTACAAGACACTTGCTCCTTAGAAGAAAAGTTATGACCAAACTAGACAGCATATTAAAAAGCAGACATTACTTTGCCAACAAAGGTGTGCCTAGTCAAAGCTATGGTTTTCCCAGTAGTCATGTATGGGTATGACAGTTGGACTATAAACAAAGCTGAGCGCTGAAGAATTGATGCTTTTGAAGTGTCGTGTTGGAGAAGACTTTTGAGAGTCCCTTGGACTGCAAGAAGATCCAACCAGTCCATCCTAAAGGAAATCAGTCTTGAATATTCACTGGAAGGACTGATGCTGAAGCTGAGACTCCAATACTTTGGCCACCTGCTGCGAAGAACTGACTCATTTGAAAAGACCCTAATGCTGGGAAAGATTGAGGACAGGAGGAGAAGGGGACGACAGAGGATGAGATGGTTGGATGGCCTCACTGACTCTCAATGGACATGAGCTTGAGTAAACTCCAGGAGTTGGCGATGGACAGGGAGGCCTGACCTTCTGCAGTCCATGGGGTTGCAAAGAGTCAGACACAACTGAGCGACTGATCTGAACTGAACTAAGCAAATGCAAAAAAATACCAGAAAACAGTATTTACATCCAGGAACAAGATTTTGAAACAACCTTGTGTTTTAAAGACTCTTCTAGATTTTAAATTCTGATTTCTATCTAAAACTCCATCTTCAGTTTTCATGAATGAAATATAGTGAAAATCACTCAGTCATGTTTTACTCTTTGTGACCCCATGGACTATACAGTCCTTGGAATTCTCCAGGCCAGAATATTGGAGTGGGTAGCCTTTCCCTTCTCCAGGGGATCTTCCCAACCTAGGGATCGAACCCAGGTCTCCCACATTGCAAGTGGATTCTTTACCAGCTAAGCCACAAGGGAAACCTGAGAATACTGTAGTGAGTAGCCTATCCCTTCTCTAACTGGTCTTCCTGACCCAGGAATTGAACCAGGGTCTCCTGCGTTGCAGGCAGATTCTTTACCAACTGAGCTATGAGGGAAGGCCTCAGAGCTTCAGTTTGCATGGATTGCGTTAAATCATGCTTTTGATAGCTTCTGTAGCAGTTTAAGGGCTTCCCTTGTGGCTCAGCTGGTAAAGAATCCATCTGCAATGCGGGAGTCCTGGGTTCAGTTCCTGGGTTGGGAAGATCCTCTGGAGAAGGGGAAAGCTACCTACTCCAGCATTCTGGCCTGGAGAATTCCATGGACTGTATAGTCCATGGGGTCACGACAGAGCAACTTTCACATAGCAGATGAAATAAAGTATAACCATACTATAAAAATATATCAGTGAATAAACATTAACCTCATCTTTATTTGTAAAGAAACATTACCTATTACTGTTCAAAGTTTTTGAAGGGACTGAATCACAAAATATATGTAAACAAGTTTATCAAAATTCCAGACACACTTTAATCTATAGACTGCAGCTACTATCTTTAGCCACTAGATGGCAATGCTGCTACAGTAACTTGCTGTAAAATGGCCATTTCGGTTTTACTTAACTTACAAAAGTACCATGTATTTTACAGGGTTTTCCTGCCATCTAGTGAGCTGATACATAAAACTCTGGACACCTAAAAGAAGAGACTGTGATAATTTCACATTCTATAAGAAATTAAATGCTAATGGTGTCTTTACATTTCATTTTTAACTCTTAATTCATCTGAAATAAGAAATGTGAGAAATCCTATGAAAAGAGCATTGCATAAGGTAAGACATTTGCTGATAGCTAATAAAAGTGTTTGAAAATTTACCTCTGATCCCAAACTGAGAGAAATGATCTCATCCTCAAAAGCAGAATGCGTGTCAATGTGAGCAGGAATTCCTGAGATGGAACATAGGGTAATAGGTCACTTCACTTTTCCTCTGAGTACATTTAAGACATCTCTAAATATAGCCTCAAGGATTATAGTGAAAACATCATTTGATAAACAGGAATCTACTGTAATTTTAGGTAAAAGGAAACATTTCAGATGAATGTAAATAAAATTAAATTTGTTGTTGCTGCTGTTGTTGAGACTCTAAGCCGTGTCCAACTCTTTGTGACCCCATGGACTGCAGCATGCCAGGCTTCCGTGTCCTTCAGTATCCCCAGAGTTTGCTCAAATTTACATCCATTGAGTCAGTGAGGCTATTTAACCATCTCATTCTCTGCTGCTCCCTTCTTCTTTGCCTTCAACACGTTCCCAGCATCAGGGTGTTTACCAAAGAGTCAGCTATTCCCATCTGGTGGCCAAAGTATTGGAGCTTCACTCTCAGCATCAGTCCTTCCAAAGAATATTCAGTATGAATTTCGTTTAGGATTACTGCTTTGATCTCCATGGAGTCCAAGGGACCAAGAGCCTTCTGCAGCACAGCAATTTGAAAGCATCGAATCTTTGGTGCGCAGCCTTCTTTATGATCAAACTCTCACATCCATACATGACTACTGGAAAACCAACGCTTTGACCATATAGACCTTTGTCAGCAAAGTGATGGCTCTGCTTTTTAGTACACTGTTTAGGTATGTCACAGCTTTCCTTCCAAGGAGCAAGTATCTTTTAATTTCACGGCTGCAATCACCGTCCATGGTGATTTTGGAGCCCAAGAAAATAGTCTGTCTCTGTTTCCACTTTTCCCTTTTTATTTTCCATGAAGTGATGGGAACAGATGCTGTGATCTTAGCTTTCTGAATGTTGAGTTTTAAGCCAGCTTTTTCAGTCTCCTATTTCACCCTCATCAAGCAGCTCTTTAGTTCCTCTTCAATTTCTGCCACTTTCATGGTATCATCTACATATCTGAGGTTGTTGATATTTCTCCCAGTAATCTTGCTTCCAGCTTGTGCTTCATACAGCCTGGCATTTTGCATAATGTACTCTGCATATAAGTTAAATAAACAGGGTGACAATACACAGTCTTTCCCAATTCTGATATATTCCTTTCCCAATTTTGAACCACTCCATTTTTCCACGTCTGGTTCTAACTTTTGCTTCTTGACTTGCATATTGGTTTCTCAGGAGACCAGTAAGGTGGTCAGAGATAAATTAAATTATCTCTTTAATAATTTTCCAGTTCCTTGTGATTCACAAAGGCAAAGGCTTTAGTGTAGTCAATGCAGAAGTAGATGATATTCTGCAACTCCCTTGCTTTATGATCCAACGGATGTTGGCAATTTGATCTCTGGCCCCTCTGTTTTTTCTAAACCCAGCTTATATATCTGGAATTTCTTGGTTTACACACTGCTGAAACCTAGCCTGAAGGATTTTGAGCACAAGCTTGCTAGTATGTGAAATGTGTACAACTGTACAGAAGCTGGCTTTAGCATTGTCCTTCTTTGGGACTGGAATGAAAACTGATATTTTCCAATACTGTGGCCAGTGCTGAGTTTTCCAAATTTGCTGACATACTATGTGCAGAACTTTAACAGCATCATCTTTTAGGATCTGAAACAGCTTAGCTGGAATTCCATCACCTTTACTAGATTTGTTCATAGTAATGCTTCCCAAAGCCACCTGACTTCACATTCCAGGATGTCTGGCTCTAGGTGAGTGACTATACCATCATGGTTATCAGGGTCATTAAGACTTTTTTTTCCTGTGTATTCTTGCCACCTCTTCTTAACCTTTTTTGCTTCTGTTAGGTCCTCAACAGTTTTTGTCCTTTATTGTGCCCATCCTGTGTGAAATGTTCCCTTGATATCCCCAATTTTCTTGAAGAGATCTCTAGTCTTTCCTATTGATTGCTTTCCTCTATTTCTTTGCACTGTCCACTTAAGAAGGCTTTTGTATCTCCTCTTGATATTCTCTGGAACTCTGCATTCAGATGGTTGTATCTTTCCCTTTCTCCCTTGCCTTTCACTTCTCTTCTCATCTCAGCTATTTGTAAAGCCTCCTCAGACAATCACTTTGCCTTCTTGCACTTCTTTACTTTGGGATGGCTTGGTCACCACCTCCTGGACAATGTTATGAACCTCCGTCCATAGTTATTCAGGCACTCTATCAGATCTAACCCCTTGAATTTATTCATCACCTCCATTGTATAATCATAAGGGATTTGATTTAGGTTATACCTGAATGGCCTAGCAGTTTTCCCTACTTTCGTCTATTTAAACCTGAATTTTGTGATAAGGAGCTCATGATAGGAGCCACAGTCAGCTCCCGGTCTTGTTTCTGCTGACTGTATAGAGCTTCTCCCTTTTCAGCTGCAAACAATATAATCAATCTAATTTTAGTATTGAGCATCTAGTGATGTCCACATCACTAGACTCATCTTTTGTGTTGCTGGAAGAGGGTATTTGCTATGACCAGTGCATTCTCTTAGCAAAACTCTGTTAGCCTTTGCCCTGTTTCATTTTGTACTTCTAGGCCAAACCTGCCTGTTAATCCAAGTATCATGTGACTTCCTACTTTTGCATTACAATCCTTTATAATGAAAAGGATACCTTTCTTTGTGGTGTTAGTTCTAGAAGGTCTTGTAGGTCTTCATAGAACCAGTCAACTTCAGATTCTTCGGTAACAGTGGTTGGGGCATAGACTTGGATTGCTATGATACTGAATGGTTTGCCGTGGAAATGAACCAAGATCAGTTTTACACTCAAGTACTGCATTTCAGACCCTTTTGTTGATGATGATGGCTACTCCACTTCTATCTGAGGGATTCTTGTCCACAGTAGTAGATATAATGGTCATCTGAATTAAATTCACCCACTCTCACCCATTTAAATTCACTAATTCATAAGATGTCAATGTTCACTCTTGCCATCTCCTGTGTGACCACATCCAGTTAACCTTGATTCATGGACCTAACATTCCAGGTTCCTATGCAATATTGTTCTTTACAGCATTGGACTTTACTTTCACCACCAGACACATCTACAACTGTCATTTCCGCTTTGGCCCAGCCTCTTCATTCTTTCTGGAGCCATTAGCAATCACCTCCACTCTCAGGTAGGTATAATGGACACTCAGAAGGTATAATGGACACCTTCTGACCTGGGGGGCTCACCTTCCAGATCACAGCCTTCATGGATCACAGCCTTGTTGTGGCGAAGGTGACTGTGTAACTCAGTGAAGCCATTAGCCACGCTGGGCAGGGTCACTCCAGATGGACAGGTCATAGTGGAGAGTTCTGACAAAACGCGGTCCACTGGAGGAGGGAGTGGCAAACCACTCCAGCATCTTTGCCATGAGAATCCCATGAACAGTATGAAAATTAAACTAAGTCTAAACTAAAAAGATAACTTGACATTAAAGTGACCATTGTGACTTGATTGTAAAATCAAGACTTGAGAGTCACTGCTTAACCAGGGCATTTCCCAAATCTCATCCCAAGATAGCTAACAAAGTCATTCTGCCCTATGAATACTGGATTCCCAAGTATTTGTAGAACAAAAACAACAGCTAGGCATGAAGACTAATCTTATGAATATATACTATATGGCTTCCTTCACCAGTCTCTCAATCGACACTGTTGTGGTTTTTCAGTTGCTAAGTCATGTCCATCTCTTTATGACTCCATGGACTGCAGTATGACAGGTTTCCCTGTCCATCACCATCTCCCACAGTTTGCTCAAACTCACGTCCACTGAGTAGGTTATACCACCCAACCGTCTCATTCTCTGTTGTCCCCTTCTCCTCCTGCCTTCAACCTTTCCAAGCATCAAGGTCTTTTTCAACAAGTCAGTTCCTCCCTTCAGGTGGCCAAAGTAATGAAGCTTCAGTTTCAGCACCAGAACTCCTAATGAATATTCAGGGTTGATTTCCTTTAGGACTGACTGGTTTGATATCCCTGCTGTCCAAGGGACTCTCAAGAGTCTTCTCCAGCACCAAAGTTCGAAGGCATCAATTCTTTGGCACTCAGCCTTCTTTATGGTCCAGCTCTCACATCCATACACGACTACTTGAAAAACTATAGCTTTGACTATATGGACCTTTGCTGGCAAAGTGGTATCTCTGCTTTTCAATATACTATCTAGTTTTGCCATAGCTTTTCTTCCAAGGAGGAAGTATCTTTTAATTTCATGGCTGCAGTCACCATCCACAGTGATTTCAGAATCCAAGAAAATAAGTCTGCCACAGTTTCCATTTTTCCCCATTTTTTTTACTGTGAAGTAATGGAACCGAACGCCATGATCCTGTTTTTACAAATATTGAGCTTAAGCCAGCTTTTTCACTCTCCTCTTTCACCTCCGTCAAGAGGCTCTTTAGTTCCTCTTTGCTTTCTGCCATTAGGGTGGTACCATTTACACACCTGAGGTTATTGATACTTCTCCCATCAATCTTGACTCTAACTTGTGATTTATCCAGTCCAGCATTTTGCATGATGTACTCTGTATATAAGTTAAATAAGCAGGGTGACAACATACACCCTCAATCTACACTGGCTGAGTATATCTCTTACTTGAAAGGAACTTTGCTACATCGTGAGAGTATATGAAGCTAGTAAGACACAATCCCTGTCCTTAAGGAGTTTATAGACCAATGGAAAGACTAAGCTATCATAAAACATGATAAATGCAGAGGGAAAAAAACGCCATAACTTGTCACTTTTAAAGGCCTCAATATCATTTGATTAGTACAAATATCAGATGAAGATGCTAACAAGTGCAAAAAATCAATAACCTAAAAATTTTTCATTAAAACGTCATCCTAGAATTATCTTCCACATTCTCTACAGAAGAATAAGAAGATCAAGATGATCTAACTAATTAGCCTTTTTCTTGGTACCTGTAAGTTATTTGATTTCTTCCATTCTACATGCTTTCTTTGTTTTTAAAGCAATCTTCTTCCTCTCCAAAAAAAGTGTTGAGGAGGGAACAAAAGAAAATCACAAATAACAACATGTCAGTCTGTTTACACTTACAGATGCAAATTCATCAAGAAACTGAGTGTAAAATTGCAAAGGGATTAAAATCAACACAGGTAACGGACATAAGCAAATTACTCTAAGAGTACATTTAAGCAAAAAAATAATATCTTTGATCTTAGGGAGCTATGTAACCCACTAAGTTATGAAATTTATGACTGGAATTGTAAAAGAAGAAATACTTACCATGCCCAGGTTCATACTGGTTTATAGTCAATTGATCAGGTTTATGTTTAATGAATCCTTCCTTCAACCATTTCTCTAAAATGCTCTCCCAAATGTCAGGAAGACCTGAAATCAGTAATGATAAAAGTGAAACATATTAAAATATTTAGTTTTCATGTTTAACCCAAGAATGAAAAAAATAGTCAGTGATAAAAATCACACAGCTTTTAGTTTAGTAGTCAGATCCAAACATAACAGTAAACTCACAAGCAAAGGAAAATAAAAACAAAATCTTAATAATCTTTTAAGTTATTTTATTAACTTTATCAAATAAAATATACAAAAGAATTTTGCAGGCAACAATTTTGGGTTTTTTTAGAGCAGCAATTATAAAATTTACAATATTATATGGAAACTAGCCTGACCAATTTCTTATTATCTTAAATTATTAATTTATTTTAAATTATTTCTTTTTAAAAAACATATTTTTCAAAGTAGAACTAAGTCACTTTTATTGGGATCATAAATGTTATTTTATGAGGCAAAGGAAATCCTTAAGTAAGACGAAAGTCATAAAAATACAGATAAATTGAATTCCAACAAAGATGTCTACCAAAGGATTAATATCTAGATTATATAGTAAAATCTTATTAATACATTACACTACTCATTAGAAAAAACTAGCAAAGAAGATGAAAAAGAATTCACAGAAAAGGAAATAAAAATGGCCAATCTCACTAGTAATCAGGTATAAAGTTAAAAGCGATATTTCACATGCAGCTGGGGTAAGGAAGTAAGCACTCTGTGAGAGAATGTTAGTATAGCTCTTTTAGGATGCAATCTGTCAGTGTCTACTGACATTTTTAAGTGAGCATAACTTTGACAGAATTCTAATCCAGCAGTTTCATTTCCCTTGAGCAACTCTTGCTTAAAGCATAAAGAGGTGTGTACAAAGATATCTACTGCAGCACAACTTGTAAAAGCCAAAAACTAGAAACAACCTAAGTGTCTAGCAAAAGGAAACTAACTGAATAAGCTATTACTAAATATTCAATAAAATGAAAACCTATATAAGATCTCTAACATATACTGTGATAATGTGACAATATATGAATATACAATTCATGACATACAATATACTACTACATGTTAACAACTATATACTTAAACAGGTTATTTGGACGTAAATTCATTTATAAAGATTGAAATAATATACACTAAACTGTTAACTGTATTACTTCTGAAGAGGTATACGCGAATAAGGATAGTGCTCAAGAGAAATTAAATTTAGCTTTATTTGTATGTATAACATTTTTAACACAAAACTATACTATTTAATCTAAATGAATTAAATTTAATCAACTTTTATATGTTAACATACAAATGACAAATGAAAAATAATCTCAACCATGACATCCTAACATTATACATTAATATTTTTTTCTGAGCCAGCCCTACTGTTTGCTAACAATTACTTACCCCCAGGTAACGGCTTATCTTTATCTACACTGTTGTTCTCATAGTGGAATTCATAGCCAAAATGCTTTACTCTTCTGTGCTTTAAGGATTTTTGAACTGTATGAAGAGAAGTAAATTATTTAGGAGAAAAACAATTTCATTCCTTCATATATTTCAAAGTTAATTTTATGAACAAGGATTAATTTAATAATGGCAATTTTTGTTAACTGCTAAATTATTGTCTTCAGTAAAATTGAACATTCTACTTCATATCTGCTATTCTTTTAAGTCTAAAATTGAAACAAACTTTTAAGGGTTTCACCCATGTCAATTTGAAAGAGCTAACCATATACACTGCCACTCACAAGATTGCTAATGATCCGGAAACAGAGTAACTAATTTGTAAATTTCTCCAGGACGTTCTTACTACATTATAATCATATGGTACTGAATTGCTAATTCCTCATAGTAAAGTTTGCCTTAGGGTAGAGAGAACCATGGGTTTGGGTGGACTCTGGGAGTTGGTGATGGACAGGGAGGCCTGGCGTGCTGTGGTTCATGGGGTCGCAAAGAGTCGGAAATGACTGAGCGACTGAACTGAACTGAGAGAGAACCAAATAAGACAACATACAATTGTTCCTGTGTATCCTTGGGGAATTGGTTCCCTCAAATGCCAAAATCCTTGCGTATAACCTAAATATCTTTCACATCCTCCAGAATGCTTTCAATCATCTTTAGATTACTTACAATACCTAGTACAATGTATATGACATGTAAAACAGTTGCAAATACAATATATATATATATATGTATATATACATATAATGAACTGCCAAAATATTTTACCTTTTGGAACTTTGTAGAATTTTGCTTCTTTTTCAAATTTTTTCAATCCAGAGTTGACTGAATTCATGCATACAGAACCCATGAATACAGACAACCAAACATATGTGAAACAGCTTATTAATGTTGGCTCTACAGTTCAGTTCAGTTCAGTCGCTCAGCCGTGTCCAACTCTTTGTGACCCCATGGACTGCAGCAAGTCAGGTTTCCCTATCCATCACCAACTCCCAGAGCTTGCTCAAACTCATGTCCATCAAGTCGGTGATGCCATCCAATCATCTCATCCTCTGTCATCCCCTCCTCCCCCTGCCTTCAATCTTTCCCAGCATCAGGGTCTTTTCCAATAAGTCAGTTCTTTGCATCAGGTAGCCAAAGTATTGGAGCTTCAGCTTCAGCATCAGTCCTTCCAATGAATATTCAGGACTGATATCCTTTAGGATTGACTGGTTTGATCTCCTTGCAGTCCCAGGGACTCTCGAGAGTCTTCTCCAACACCACAATTCAAAAGCATCAATTCTAGCGCTCAGCTTTCTTTATAGTCCAACTCTCACATCCATACATGACTACTAGAAAAACCATAGCTTTGACAAGACGGACCTTTGTCAGCTCTACAAATGTTGGCTAATAAATATTCATCAATTTGCAGTTTTAAATTGATACCTATATATGAAAGCTACTAATTATTAATGCTCTTAAGAATTGTTAGTGTGACTTACCTAACAGTGGATCCAGAGCACTTTCACTAATTTTGAGGAAACAATTGAATAAACCAAAGAACAAGAAGACATTTTGCAGAAGCTTTTAAATATCAGATTTAAAGTTTTACTTACAATTTTGATTGTCTGTATCTTCTGTCCAGTTAACACTCTCCAAAAGCATTTTCTCATCCTCAGAGGAAATAATTTCTTCTATTACTTTGAGGCCTGGAGGCAAGGCTTGAAGCCCCAACTCTTTCCACTGTGCTGTGGGAAACAAAATTAAAATAGTCAACTTACAAAACTTAAAGTTCTCATAGACAAATAATTCTGTTCAATTCGCCTTTTATCAGTTCACAAAACCCCTGTGAAATGGAGTATTTCCTGCCGTATCAGTAAACAAGGATGCACAGTCATCAGTGATTTTGGGCCTCCAAATATAATAAATTGCTGAGCCCCAGGGGTGCCCAATGCCTGCAATCCACCTGCTATCAGCTGCTAGCAATCCCTACAGTAAACGAGGAACTAAGGATGTAACAAAATCAAGAAAAAGGATGCTAGCCCCAGATGGAGAGGTTCGTAGAAAGAAAGGATTTCAGTAAATAAGCCCCAGATGCTTGCATCTTCCCATACTTAGAAAAGTGCTAAATTCCTTGAGATACCTGGTTTTCCTTAATTAACAATCTTTTATGTTCAGACTACCTGCCCCCCTTTGTCACAAACTTTTCTATAACCTGACTGCTTCCCCCACCTCAAAGCAGGGCTTTGAGGGCTACTTGAGATGCTGCTTCCTGGGCTTGAAGTCCTAAGAATTCTCACCGAATAAAACAACTCTGTTTCCAGGTTGTGACAAGTTTTTTTAGTTGACATTTTGCTGATGGACAAGGGGACCAGAGCAGATTCCTCTTCTTTACCTGGACTCTACAGAGATCCAGAGCCTTGGTTTTTTTGCCCATCAGCCTGCTCGACCAGTCCAGATGAATCTGGGTGAGTCTCTCCTGGTTCTAGGATTTCCCATTACTGGCTGATGATCCTAAGTTTTATTCAGTGGGGGAAAAAGTTATCCTTGAAACTTGGTTTCAAGATGTACCTGGCTGCTCAGTTTGGACACAGGGCGGGATACCCTCAGTCAGAGGACTAGGAAGCTTCTGCTCGAGCAGGGAACCCTCAGTGTTAAGGCACTGGGAAGGCTCAGTGTGAATACTGAGTGGATAGCCTCAATTGAGAGACTAGGCTCAGTTTAACACTGAGTAAGGTAGGACTGAGTTATTAGGGGTAAGACTGGCTTGTTGTTTTTCCTTGATTTGGTTTACCTTAACAGAGTGTGTCAAAATAAAATAAAAATCTTATGAGAGCTTCTGAGCTCCGAAGAAGGGACTCTTCCTTCCAGCCAGCAATGGCTTTCTCAGGTGAGAGAAACTTGCAGGAGTGGTAGAGGCAGACCTCACACCACGAGGCTGCACCTACACGGAAACCCACTCACATAATTAACAATCTGCTCAACTAGGGACATGCCTAAGAATTGGCCATTCCACAATCTGAGCACTTGTGGAAGTCTTATACTTTACTGGGATACCCAAGGCACATACGAGGGGGCTGAAACAACTCTGAGGCAAAACCAGAAGAGAAAGCCTTCAAGCAGCACACGCTGGCCTGCCACATGATCCTCATTAGCAATTTTATCTTGACAAACTGACTTCAAAATGGGAAACAAAGGTTTCAAAGTAAAAGAAAAAGGAAGGACAGAGTTCCAGTACCCTAGCTGGGCAAATGTATGTTAAAAAACTTACAAATGTTTACTTGATCGGAAATTGGAGAAAATCTCACCCTGGAAATTGAGCGGGCTCTTCACTGCAAACACAGTTAAAGTTAAAAGCTGGCTTGGTAAAACCTTAAACAAAGGGCTTTAGTTTCTTCATACAAGATGGTCACATCTCTTTTGCTTAATTAAATTGTGAAATAGGCATGTTCCATTGGGGCATAATTCCCCTGTGTGGTATTATAAGACAAGGCAAATAGATGGCCACTAAGAACATACTAACTGAATGTACTAACCAGCAGTTGCCTGAGCCATACAAATAAGCAAAAACTGTGAACTAACATGCAAGGGGTAATAAAAATAAAACTAGTGATTTTGCTTTGGTTTAATTCATAAACTCAGAATTGTCTTTGCTGAATGTTTTATACAAACCTTTAAAGGCAAGATAAATTAAATTCTAAAATTATAGAACACAAAACTTAATAAAATACATTTCAGTTCAGTTAAAATCTTGTCACTGATGTCAGTAACTTTAGGTGACAGAACTGTTCTCCTAGGAGCTAAAAACAACTGTCTTTCTCTTCCAAATCTCTAAAATCAGAATGTGAATACAGGCCATAAGGACCTGAGACTGAGCCCAATTAACTCAAGCACACAAAACCTAAAACAAAGGGGAAAAAATGGCAGTTTTAAAATTCAAACTACTGGAAATGCTCCCTTAGGCAAACTTACAGATCATAAGCCTTAGTCATCTGAGCAAGCAATCTTAATGTATTCTGTTTGTGAATTAGTAAGTTTATATTGTAATATGTGGTTCATATCTAAGCTTTTAGTAAAGCCATGAGATCTCTAGTTTGCCTGTTTATGTCTGTGTACACATTATACATATGAGATATCTCTACTTCTAGAAAGTACTATCAAAATTGAGTTTATAAAGAGTTCAACTTAATTTTAATAAAAAGCACTACATTTAAAATGGTGACGACGACTTTCAGATTCATGTGAACTGGGAAATATTCACTATTAAGTTGATATCTGATATTGATGTTTAAGATTATTGATCTAATTAAGATATGTTAAGATTATTGTACCTAACCTAGACTGAGAGCGCCAGGCTGAGACAGCGCAGGAGGGGCGGCCTAGAGAAGCTTCCCCACCCCCGAGGTCAGGGGCCCCGCCCGAGAGGAGCTACCCCACCTCCATGGAGCTGCTGCTGCGCGGGCACAGGAGGACCAAGAGGAGCTACTCCACGTCCAAGGTCAGGAGGGGCGGCCGTGAGAAGATAGTCCTCTTCCAAGGTAAGGAGCAGCGGCTGCGCTTTGCTGGAGCAGCCGTGAAGAGATACCCCAGGTCCGAGGTAAGAGAAACCCAAGTAAGACAGTAGGTGTTGTGAGAGGGCATCAGAGGACAGACACACTAAAACCATAATCACAGAAAACTAGACAATCTGATCACAGGACCACAGTCGTGTCTAACTCAGTGAAACTAAGCCATGCGTGTGGGGCCACCCAGGACAGTCGGGTCATGGTGGAGAGGTCTGACAGAATGTGGTCCACTGGAGAAGGGAATGGCAAACCACTTCAGTATTCTTGCCTTGAGAACCCCATGAACTGTATGAGAAGGCAAAATGATAGGATACTGAAAGAGGAACTCCCCAGGTCAGTAGGTGCCCCAAATGCTACTGGAGATCAGTGGAGAAATAACTCCAGAAGGAATGAAGGGATGGAGCCAAAGCAAAAACAACACCCAGTTGTGGATGGGACTGGTGATAGAAGCAAGGTTCGATGCTGGCAAGAGCAATATTGCATAGAAACCTGGAATGTTAGGTCCATGAATCAAGGCAAATTGGAAGTGGTCAAACAGGAGATGGCAAGAGTGAATGTCGACATTCTAGGAATCAGCAAACTAAAATGGACTGGAATGGGTGAATTTAACTCAGATGACCATTATATCTACTACTGTGGGCAGGAATCCCTTAGAAGAAATGGAGTAGCCATCATAGTCAACAAAAGAGTCCAAAATGCAGCACTTGGATGTAATCTTAAAAACGACAGAATGATCTCTGTTCGTTTCCAAGGCAAACCATTCAACATCACGGTAATCCAAGCCTGTACACCAACCAGTAATGCTGAAGAAGCCGAAGTTGAATGGTTCTATGAAGACCTACAAGACCTTTTAGAACTAACACCCAAAAAAGATGTCCTTTTCATTATAGGGAACTGGAATGCAAAAGTAGGACGTCAAGAAACACCTGGAATAACAGGCAAATTTGGCCTTGGAGTACGGAATGAAGAAGGACAAAGGCTAATACAGTTTTGCCAAGAGAATGCACTGGTCATAGCAAAAGCCCTCTTCTAACAGCACAAGAGAAGACTCTACACATGGACATCACCAGATGGTCGACACCGAAATCAGACTGATTATATTCTTTGCAGCCAAAGATGGAGAAGCTCTATACAGTCAGCAAAAACAAGACTGGGAGCAGACTGTGGCTCAGATCATGAACTCCTTATTGCCAAATTCAGACTTAAACTGAAGAAGGTAGGGATAACCACTAGACCATTCAGGTATGACCTAAATCAAATCCCTTATGACTATACAGTGGAAGTGAGAAATAGATATAGAAATAGATATAGAAATAAATATCAGAACTAGATCTGATAGACAGAGAGCCTGATGAAATATGGATGGAGGTTAGTGACATTGTACAGGAGACAGGGATCAAGACCATCCCCATGGAAAAGAAATGCAAAAAAGGCAAAATGGTTGTCTGAGGAGGCCTTACAAATAGCTGTGAAATGAAGAGAAGCAAAAAGCAAAGGAGAAAAGGAAAGATATTCCCATTTGAATGCAGAGTTCCAAAGAATAGCAAGGAGAGATAAGAAAGCCTTCCTCAGCAATCAATGCAAAGAGGAAGACAACAGAATGGGAAAGACTAGAGATCTCTTCAAGAAAATTAGAGATACCAAGGGAACATTTCATGCAAAAATGGGCTCAATAAAGGACAGAAATTCTATGGACCTAACAGAAACAGAAGATATTAAGAAGAGGTGGCAAGAATACACAGAAGAACTGTACAAAAAAGATCTCCATGACCCAGATAATCACGATGGTGTGATCACTCACCTAGAGCCAGACATCCTGGAATGTGAAGTCAAGTGGGCCTTAGAAAGCATCACTATGAACAAACCTAATGGATGGAATTCCAGTTGAGCTATTTCAAATCCTGAAAGATGATGCTGTGAAAGTGCTGCACTCAATATGCCAGCAAATGTGGAAAACTCAGCAGTGGCCACAGGACTGGAAAAGGTCAGTTTTCATTCCAATCCGTAAGAAAGGCAATCCCAAAGAATGCTCAAACTACCGCACAATTGCACTCATCTCACACGCCAGTAAAGTAATGCTCAAAATTCTCCAAGCCAGGCTTCAGCAATACGTGAACTGAGAACTTCCAGATGTTCAAGCTGGTTTTAGAAATGCAGAGGAACCAGAGATCAAATTGCCAACATCCACTGGATCATCAAAAAAGCAAGAGAGTTCCAGAAAAACATCTATTTCTGCTTTATCGACTATGGCAAAGCCTTCGACTGTGTGAATCACAATAAACTGTGGAAAATTCTGAAGGAGATGGGAACACCAGACCACCTGACCTGCCTGACAGAAACCTGTATGCAGGTCAGGAAGCAACAGTTAGAACTGGACATGGGACAACAGACTGGTTCCAAATAGGAAAAGAAGTACAGTCAAGGCTGTATACTGTCACCCTGCTTATTTAACTTATATGCAGAGTACATCATGAGAAACGCTGGGCTGGAAGAAGCACAAGCTGGAATCAAGATTGCTGGGAGAAATATCAATAACCTCAGATATGCAGATGACACCACCCTTATGGCAGAAAGTGAAGAGGAACTAAAAAGTCTCTTGATGAAAGTGAAAGAGGAGAGTGAAAAAGTTGCCTTAAAGCTCAACATTCAGAAAACTAAGATCATGGCATCTGGTCCCATCACCTCATGGGGAATAGATGGGGAGACAGTGGAAACAGTGTCAGACTTTATTTTTCTGGGCTCCAAAATCACTGCAGATGGTGACTGCAGCCATGAAATTAAAAGACGCTTACTCCTTGGAAAGAAAGTTATAACCAACCTAGATAGCATATTAAAAAGCAGAGACATTTACTTTGCCAACAAAGGTCCATCTGGTCAAGGCTATGGTTTTTCCAGTGGTCATGTATGGATGTGAGAGTTGGACTGTGAAGAAAGCTGAGCACCGAAAAATTGATGCTTTTGAACTGTGGTGCTGGAGAAGACTCTTGAGAGTCCCTTGGACTGCAAGGAGATCCAACCAGTCCATTCTGAAGGAGATAAGTCCTGGGTGTTCATTGGAAGGACTGATGCTGAAGCTGAAACTCCAGTACTTTGGCCACCTCATGCGAAGAGTTGACTCATTGGAAAAGACCCTGACACTGGGAGGGATTGGGGGCAGGAGGAGAAGGGGACGACAGAGGATGAGATGGCAGGATGGCATCACTGACTCAATGGGCATGAGTATGGGTAAACTCAAGGAGTTGGTGATGGACAGGGAGGCCTGGGGTGCTGTGATTCTTGGGGTCGCAAAGAGTCGGACACAACTGAGTGACTGAACTGAACTGAACTAGGTTCAATAAATAAGATCTTACTAGATCTCTTGCAAGAAAAATAACTTGACATGAAGTAACTTTAAAGTAAAAGTAAATGAAATAAGAACTTTGGTATAAAAACTTTAAAGTAATTATATTTTAGAAATATCTACTTAATGATCTTTAGAGACATTTGGTAACTTAAAGTTCTAGAGCTGTACTAAATTTAAGTGATGACAGCTTATTAAATAGGTAAAAAGATACTGAGACATCAATTACCAAATAGAAAAACTAAAAGTAGTTGGAAATATTATTGAAAACGTTTGGTATCATCTGAGATGTTTTCTATAAGAAAACAAATGTTTTAAAAAATTATCACTGGTGTTTATGCTCACTAATTTATAGGCTGCTTCGCTGATAGCTCAGTTGGTAAAGAATCCACCTGCAATGCAGGAGACCCTGGTTCAATTCCTGGGTTGGGAAGATCTGCTGGAGAAGGGATAGGCTACCCACTCCAGTGTTCTTGGGCTTCCCTTGTGGCTCAGCTGGTAAAGAGTCCGCCTGCAATGCGGGAGACCTGGGTTTAATCCCTGGGTTGGGAAGATCCCCTGGAGAAGGGAAAGGCTACCCACTCCAGTATTCTGGCCTGGAGAATTCCATGGACTGTGTAGTACATAGGGTCGGTCACAAAGAGTCAGACACTACTGAGTCACTTTCACTTTCAATTTAAAGACAGTTCATAATTGCTTCTTAGCTTTACTAAAAATTAAGGCTTTAAGAGTTGAGGATTCTAATTTAAACATGTAGTTAAAGTGAATAAGAATAACACAGTAACACTTCAGTATACAATAGGAAGTAGAATGTATGATTTCAGTAAAGAAGGTATGAGAAATGGAATTACATTTTATTGAAAAAAAAAAAGTATGAGCTGGTTAATTTTATTTGGATGGGAAATGAGGCACAGGATGAATATAGAAAGTGATGAGAGATTATGGAAATGAACCCTGAGGAAAAAGTTCTATACACAGTCAAGATTAACCAAATTTAGATTGAAGTTGTTGAGTAAATGGACTTTAAGTGAGCTAGTACAGGACTGGAATTTAATTTCTGTTAAAAGTGCCCCTTTTATAATAGATTGTGTGAGCTTCTGTGCCCTTAAATGATCTATATTTATTTTTTTAATAGTTTTTGTGACTTTGGTTAAATGAATAGGTGTCGCTTTAGTGACCTATGATCCTGTTGTGCTTTAAAACCTTTATGAAAAAGTTCCCAATATAAAAATCTAACTAAAGCTCTTTTAGTCTCCAGCTAACTCTGGGATGGATGCTTTGAAGAAGCATCTTTGAGGCATCTCAGAGATGAATGTTAAACTAAGTCTATTTGCTATTTTTATCTTCCCAACCCAGGGATTGAACCCAGATCTCCCACATTTTATGCAGATTCTTTACTATCTGAGCCACCAGCAAAGCCCCAACTCAAAAACATTGTCAAGTGATTGAAAGTGAATTTTAGGTTGTAATGTATGGATAAATGTCATTAATACAGATATTCCAAAATTTATATGAAATCCCTAACATCAGGTATGTCCTGATATAATGTTATCAGTCATAATTGTAGTGATTATACTAACATGTTACATGTTGCAGAAATATCCAAGTTTCCTAATTACATGTACTCAACTCTATAACCATGCTATTTTAAGTTTTGTCCTTTACAGACTATCATAATTTTACACTGCTTTTACATAATAAAGATTTTCAAGAAGACATAGAAAGAACTTTTAAACAAATGTGTTTCTGACAGGCTTAATGCTACTAAATTGCATAACAAATTACAAACTGTAATGGAAAACCTGCTTACTTCATATAGATCAAAAGGAATCAATCACATGGGACTAAATGAACTGATAAATGTGATTCATAACTTTGACTTTAGGACATACTAACTTCAATCTGTTTTCCAGTAAACTTTTTTTTTATGCTGTGACCTACAACAAGTTGATAAAGAATGCCTTTGTAAACAAAGATAAAACATTTATGTTTTTCTCTCTGCCTGCTGCTGCTGCTAAGTCACTTCAGTCATGTCCAACTCTGTGAGACCCCATAGACAACAGCCCACCAGGCTCCCTGTCCCTGGGATTCTCCAGGCAAGAACACTGGAGTGGGTTGCCATTTCCTTCTCCAATGCATGAAAGTGAAAAGTGAAAGTGAGGACGCTCAGTTGACCTTGCCAAGATTTGGCTTCTCCAGCTGGAGACATAGCAACCCAAACTATGGGATCGCCAGAGAGATGGAAAAAAAAAAAAAGGACGTTTCCTACAAAAGGCTCTAAATGCCACATGGTAACACCTGGCATGCTCACAGAACAAAAGACTGCATCCTAGCAAATGCCAAAGGAGGGGAAGCTAGCTGCTATTTAGGGCCCTCCCTCCCCGGAGGCAGAGAGGCAGGTGTGCAACAGCCAGAGTTGCAAGGCAAGGGGCCGCTGTAATGTTGACCCAAGAGACTGCATCTTCCACCAAGCTGTAACAGGCTGCCAGCTAACCACGTCTTCCTGGGATCCTGGAAGGTTCACATCCACCAGGAGTGTCACAGCCTGAGACCAGCTTCCCAGAGGAGACACACGGGACACCTGGGACTAGGCCCTCGTGGCACACACAGGAAACCAAGCAGCAGGGACCAGGGAGGTGGATAAGATGCACGGCCCACCTGGGACCATGGGCTCGCCAAGCACTGGTCGCCTGAGTGGCTTGGACCTGGGATGAGCACTGAACACAGTCCCTCTGGGCCTGTGCCCTTGTGGGGCACCCAAGAACCTGAGCGGCTTAGACCTGGGAAGTGCACGAAATGCAGGGTCCACTTGGGACAGGACCCTCACGGAGCACCCTGGAGCCTGAGCAGTGTGGACCTGGAAAGTACACACCGCTGTGGGCTATGGCAAACCCAGGGTGGTCCACCGATGCGAGCACTGCCCACACACGCTGTATTTCTTTGCCATGCTCCTCCCTCTCCACAGCACGGCTGAACAAGTGAGCCCGAATAAGTGGCCACCTTCACCCCCTCATGTCAGGGCAGAAATTAAGACACTCAAGAGACTTGCAAACAGAGGAAGCCAAAATAAACAAAGAAGGGGTAACCACCCTGGAAGTGACAGGTGCAACAAATTAAAACCCTGAAGTTAATGCTGATACTGTGTATTTTGGGGGCAGCTATAGACCTTGAGAATAAGTACAAGCCAGAACAAGGGACAATCTGACACAGAACTGACCCCACATTGCCCCAACAGCTCCAGAGAAATCCCTACATATATTTTTACTATTATCACTTTTCAATTTTTGAAAATTTGAATTCTTTATTACTCCTTTAACTCTCATTTTTATAGCCTACTGTCACCTTTCTTAAAAAAAAGAAAGAAAAAAAGAAACTATTTTTTAAAAACAAATTCCATACATATCTTTTTAATTTTTGTGATCAATTTTGTATTTTCTATATTGGATCTTTGGGAGTTTAACCTCTAGTCTAAGTTTTTAATCTTTGCTTTTTGATGTTTATTATTAATTTTCTATCTTTAAGAATCTAATCTTCAATATCCATTTTCACTTAGGGATTTGATTACTGGCTTGATAGCTCTCTCCCCTTTTGATTCTCACTTTTCTCCTCCTGGTCACCTCTATTTGCATCCTCCCTCTTCTGTATATAAGTCTGTGAATCATTCTGGGTGTTCCTGGCTGTGGAGAGCACTTAGGGATTTGATTACTGGCTTGACTGCTCTCTCCACTTTTGACTCTTCCCTTTTCTCCTGGTCACCTCTATCATCCCCTCCCTCTTCTCTTCTCTGTTTAACTGTGAATTTCTCTGGGTGTTCCTGGCTGTGGAGAGGACTTAGGGACTTTATTACTGGCTTGACTGCTCTCTCCACTTTTGTCTCTTCCCTTTTCTCCTCCTGGTCACCTCTATCTCCCTCCTCTCTCTTCTCTTCTCTCTATAACTCTGTGAAACTCTCTGTGTGTTTCTGGCTGTTCAGAGTTGTTTCACCATTAACCTGGGGGTTTTTTCTTCTGTGCTGTATGGATGGAGAAGTCGTGAGGCTACAGTGAGACTGGGGACAAAATCCAGAGGCAGGAGGCTCAACTCCAGAACTTTAGAATATCAGAGAATTCCTGACTCAGGGAACATTAACAGACAAGAGCCCACCCAAAAGACTCCATACCTACACTGAAACCAAGCTCCACCAAAAGCCAGCAAGTTTCAGTTCAAGACACCACACTAATTCTCCAGCAAAACAGGAACACAACCCTGACATTAAAAGATGGGCGGCCCGAAGCCATATCAAACCCATAGACAACCCAAAACTACTACTGGACATCTCATTGCACTCTGGAGAGGAGAGATCCAGCTCCAACCACCAGAACACAGACACAGGTTCCCCCACCCAAGAAACCTTGACAAGCTACCGGTCCAACCCCACCCACAGTGAGCAGACTACAATTAAGAGGAACCACAACCTTCCAGCCTGCAGAAAGGGCACCCCAAACATAGCAAGCTAAGCAAAATGAAAACACAGAGAAATCTCCAGCAGGTGAAGAAACATGATAAAAACCTACCAAACCAAACACAAAAGAGGTAAATAGGGAGTCTATCTGAAAAAGAATTCAGAATAACTATACTACAGATGATCCAAAATTTTGTAAACAAAATGGAGTTACAGGTAAATAGACTATAGACAGGGATCGAGAAGATGCAAGAAATGTTTAACAAGGACCTAGAAGAAACAAAGAAGAGTCAATCAATAATGAACAACACAATAAATGCGATTAAAAACACTCTGGAGGAAACCAACAGCAGAAAAACGGAGATGAAGAGAGGAAAAGCGTGGTGGAAGATAGAATGGTGGAAATAAATTAAGAAGACAGGGAAAAAGAAAAAGCAATAAAAAAGAAATGAGGACAACCTCAGAGACCACTGGGACAATGTTAAACGCCCCAACAGTTAAATCATACATGTCCCGGAAGAAGAAGACAAAAGGAAAGGGCATGAGAAAATACTTGAGGAGATAATGGTTGAAAACTTTCCTAAAATGGGGAAGGAAATAGCCAACCAAGTCCAAGAAACCCAGAGAATCCCAAACAGGATGAACCCAAGGCAAAACACCCCAAGACACATATTAATCAGACTAACAAAAATTATACACAAAGAGCAAATATTAAAAGCAGCAAGGGAAAAGCAATAAATCATATACAAGGGGATCCCCGTAAGGATAACAGCTGATCTTTCAAAAGAAACTCTTCCCATTAGAAGGGAATGGCAGGGCATACTTAAAGTGATGAAAGAGAAAAACCTACAACCAAGATTACTCTACCCAGCAAGGATCTCATTCAGATATGAAGGAGAATTCAAAAGCTTTACAGACAAGCAAAAGCTGAGAGAATTCAGCACCACCAAACCAGCTCTTCAACAAATGCTAAAGGATCTTCTCTAGACAGAAAACACAGAGGTTTATAAAAACGAACCCAAAATAACAAAGTAAATGGTAACGGGATCATACTTATCAATAATTTACCTTATATACAAATGGATTAAATGCTTCAACCAAGAGACAAAGACTGGCCAAATGGATACAAAAACAAAACCTCTATATATACTGTCTACAAGAGACCCACATCAAACCTAGGGACACATACAGATTGAAAGTGAGAGGCTGGAAGATGATATTTCATGCAAATGGAGACCAAAAGAAAGCAGGAGTAGCAATACTCGTATTAGACAAAATAGACTTTGAAATAAAAACCATAAGAGACAAAGGACACTACATAATGATCAAGGGACCAATCCAAGAAAAAGATCTAACAATTATAAATATATATGCACCGAACATAGGAGCACAACAATAATGTAAGGCAAATGCTAACAAGTATGAAAGGGGAAATTAACAGTAACACAATAATAGTAGGGGAATTTAATACCCCACTTACACCTATGGATAGATCAGCCAAACAGAAAATTAGCAAGGAAACACAAGCTTCAAACTATGCAATGGACCAGTTAGACCTAATTGATATCTACAGGGCATTTCACCCCAAAACAATGGATTCTGCCTTTTTCTCAAGTGCACACGGAACATTCTCCAGGATAGATCATATCCTAGACCTAAAATCTAGCCTTGGTAAATTTTTTAAAAAATGAAATCATTTCAAGCATCTTTTCTGATCACAATGCAGTAACATTAGATAATAACTACAGGGGAAAAAACTATAAAAAACACAAACATACGGAAGCTAAACAACATGCTTCTGAATAACCAACAGATCATGGAAGAAGTCAAAAAGGAAATCAAAATATGCATAGAAACAAATGATAATGAAAACACAACAATCCAAAACCTATGGGATTCAATAAAAGCAATGCTAAGAGGGAGGTTCATAGCAATACAAGCCTACATCAAGAAAAAAGAGAAACATCAAATAAACAAACTAACTTTACACATAAGCAACTAGAAAAGAACAACAACAACAACAAATAAAAAAAAACCCAAAGTTAGTAAAAGGAAAGAAATCATAAAAATCAGAGCAGAAATAAATGAAAAGGAAATGAAGAGGACTATAGCAAAGATAAACAAAGCTAAAAGTTGGTTCTTTGAGAAGATAAACAAAATTGACAAACCATTAGACAGACTCATCAATGAAAAAAGGAAGAAGAATCAAATCAACAAAATTAGAAATAAAAATGGAGATATCACAACAGACAACACAGAAATACAAGCGATCATAAGAGACTACTATAAGCAATTATATGTGAATAAAATGGACAACTTGATAGAAATGGACAAATTCTTAGAAAAGTATACCCTTCCAAAACTGAACCAGGAAGAAATAGAAAATATGAACAGACCAATTACAAGCATGGAAATAGAAAATGTAATCAAAAAGTCTTCCAACAAACAAAAGCCCAGGACCAAATGGCTTCACAGGTGAATTCTACCAAAAATGTAAAGCGCTAACACCTATCCTACTCAAAATCTTCCAGAATATTGCAGAGGAAGGTAAACTCCCAAACTCATTCTATGAGGCCACCATCACCCTAATACCAAAACCAGACAAAGATGCCACAAAAAGAAAAAAAGAAAACTACAAGCCAATATCACTGATGAACATAGATGCAAAATCCTTAACAAAACTCTACCAAACAGAATCCACCAACATATTAAAAAGATCATACATCATGACCAAGTGGGCTTTGTTCCAGGGATGCAAGGATTCTTCAATATCACAAATCAATCAATGTGATACACCACATTAACAAAATGAAAGATAAAAACCATATGATTATTTCAATAGATGCAGAGAAACCCATTTATGATTTAAAAAAAAAAAAAAAAAACTCTCCAGAAAGCAGGAATAGAAGGAACATACCTCAACATGATGAAAGTCACATACAACAAACCCACAGTGAACATTATCCTCAATGGTGAAAAACTGAAAGGATTTTCTCTAAAATGAGGAAAAAAGGGTGCCAACTCTCACAACTACTTTTCAACATAGTTTTGGAAGGCCTAGCCACAGCAATCAGAGAAGAAGAAGAAATAAAAGGAATCCAAATTGGAAAAGAAGTAAAACTCTCACTGTTTGTAGATGACATGATCCTTTATATAGAAAACCTAAAGATACTACCAGAAAATTACTAGAGCTAATCAATGAATATAGTAAAGTTGCAGGATATAAAATTAATACACAGAAATCACTTGAATTCCTATACACTAACAATGAAAAAGCAGAAAGAGAAATTAAGGAAACAATCACATTCACCATTGCAATGAAAAGAATAAAATACTTAGGAATAAATTTACCTAAAGAAACAAAAGACCTATATATATAAAACTATAAAACAATGACGAAGAAATCAAAGATGACAAATAGATGGAGAAATACACCATGTTTGTGGATTGAAAGAGTCAATGTGGTGAAAATGAGTACACTACCCAAAGCAATCTATAGATTCAATGCAATTCCTATAAAGTTACCAATGGTATTTTTAACAGAACTAGAACAAATAATTTCACAATTTGTATGGAAACATAAAAAACCTCGAATAGCCAAAGCAATGTTGAGAAAGAAGAATGGAACTGGAGGAATCAACCTGCCTAAATTCAGACTATATTACAAAGCTACAGTCATCAACACAGTATGGTATTGGCACAAAGACAGAAATATAGATCAATGGAACAAAATAGAAAGCCCAGAGATACATCCATGCACCTCTGAACACCTTATATTTTTGACAAAGGAGGCAAAAACATACAATTGAGAAAAAACAGTCTCTCTAGCAAGTGGTGCTGGGAAAACTGGTCAACCATGTGTAAAAGAATGAAACTAGAACACTTTCTAACACCATACACAAAAATAACTTCAAAATGAATTAAAGATATAAATGTAACACCAGAAACTACAAAACTTTTTGAGGAAAATATAGACAGAACACTTAAACCACAGGAAGATCCTCTATGACCCACCTCCCAGAATATTGGAAATAAAAGCAAAAATAAACAAACGGAACCTAGTTAAACTTAAAAGCTTTTGCAAATGAAGGAAACTATAAGCAATGTGAAAAGGCAGTCTTCAGAATAAAAGAAAATAACAGCAAATGCAACAACTGACAAAGAATTAATCTCCAAAATATACAAGCAGCCCATGCAACTCAATACCAGAAAAACAAATAACCCAATCAAAAAATGGCCATAGAACTAAACAGACATTTCTCCAAAGAAGACATACAGATGGCTAATAAACACATGAAAAGATGCTCAACATCACTCATTACTAGAAAAATGCAAATCAAAACCATGATGAGGTATCATCTCATGCCAGTCAGAATGGCCACCACCAAAATGTCTACAAACAATAAATGTTGGAGAGGGTGTGGAGTAAAGGGAACCCTCTTACACTGTTAGTGGGAATGCACACTGGTACAACCACTATGGAGAACCACATGGAGATTCCTTAAAAAACTGGAAATAGAACTGCATATGACCCAGCAATCCCACTCCTGGGCATACACACCGAGGAAACCAGAAATGAAAGAGACACATGTACCCCAATATTCACTGCAGCACTGTTTACAACAGGTAGGACATGAAAGCAACCAAGATGTCCATTGGCAGATGCATGGTTAAGGAAGTTGTGGTACATATACATGATGGAATATTACTCAACTATAAAAGGGAACACATTTGAGTCAGTTCTAATGAGGTAGATAAACTGGAATCTATCATACAGAGTGAAGTAAGTGAGAAAGAGAAACACCAATACAGTATAATAACACATATATATGGAATTTACAAAGATGGTAATGAAGATCCTATATGCAAGGCAGCAAAAGAGACACAGATGTAAAGAACAGACTTTTTGACTCTGTGGGAGAAGGTAAAAGTGGGATAATTTGAAAAAACAGCACTGAAACATGTATATTACCATATGTAAAATAGATGACCAGTGCAAGTTCGATGCATGGAGCAGGGCACCCAAAGTCAGTGCTCTGGGACAACCCAGAGGGATGGGGTGGGGAGGGAGATGGGTCGGGGGTTCAGGATGGGTGGACACATGTGCACCTGTGGCTGACTCATGTCGATGTATGACAAAAATCATCACAATACTGTAAAGTAATTATCCTTCAATTAAAATAAAATAGTTAATTTATTTTTAAAAGTCAAGAAACAGGATTCTGGCCCCACACAGGTGAGGTACACATGGAAGAAATTATTTCAGTATACCCAGACGCTTGCATCTTTCTAAACTTAGAAAAGTGTTAAATTCCTTAACTTGAGATATATGATTTTCCCTAATTAGCAGTAATCTTTGACATTCAGACTACTTGCCCCACTGTACTGCAAACTTCTTCATAACTTGACTGCCTCCCCCACTGCCTCAAAGCAGTTTCTCAGGACTACTTGAGATGCTGTCTCCTGGGCTTGAAGTCCTAAACATTCCCACCAAATAAAACATAACTCTCAATTTCTAGGTTGTGACTGGTTTTTTTTAAGTCAACACTCTAAGCCTCATTTTTAGAAATAATAATGTTGAAAGGCATACAGCATATCAGTATGGGTGCTGCCAAAGAGAGTCCAGGACACAACATATTAAGAATATAAAAATTAAGGCTAAGATAAAAATCATGGTACATTTTATTCACTGCAATTACCAATAGCAAATATAACAGGATTTACTTAAGTATTTTGTTTGAACACAATCAGGCCACTTTTTAAATCTAAGAAAGAAGGTTTCTCATATCTACAGTATGCCCCTCCATAAACCAACCAGATTCTAAATACTGGTTGGTATGCCCCTCCATAAACCAACCAGATTTAATACTATATTAAATACTTAATATAAAATTTAAATATTCATTTTTGCTTCTATGGTCAAGTAATAGAAAAATGTGAAATAACAGTATGGTGGTTTCTCAAAAATCTAGAGTTGCTATATGACCCAGCAATTCCACTCCCGGACATACATCTGGAGAAAACTATAATTCAAAAAGATACACACACACCAATGTTCCCAGTAGCATTATTTACAATAGCCAAGACAAGGAAGAAACATAAATGCCCATCGACAGATGAATGGAAAAAGAAGATGTATGTGTACACACACACACACACACACATACATATCAAACGGAATACCACTCAGCCATAAAAAATGAAAGAATGCCATCTGTAGCAACATGGATCAACACAGAGATTATCATACTAAGGTAAGCGAGAAAGAGAGACAAATACCGTATGATACCAGTTATATGTGGAATCTAAAATATGACACATATGATCTTATTTACAAAACAGAAACAGACTTACAGATATAGAGAGCAGATTTTTGGGTGCTTGCCAAGGGCAGGAAAGTAGGAGAGGCATGGTTTGTGAGTTTGGGGTTAGCAGATGCAAACTACTGCAAATAAAATGGATAAACAACAAGGTCCTACTGTGTAGCACCAGAAACTATATTCAATATCCCATAGTAAGCCATAGTGTAAAATATATCACATATATATATAACTGAATCACCTCGCTATATACCAGAAACTAACACAACATTGTAAGTCAACTATACTTCAATTAAAAAAAAAAGAAAACCTCTGGATCTAATATAGGATTTCAAATAAAAACCATTCCAAAATTCATTTCAAGCAATTTCTTACATTGTTCAACATGCTGGAGGAAAACCCAATGATAATATTCTTTGATTAAGATTTATTCTTAAACCATACAATTTTTAAAAACTGACCACAAACTCTTTCCTCCGCTGCCGCTAAGGTGCTCGGTTCTTCCGAGGAAGCTAAGGCCGTTTTGGGGTGAGGCCCTCACTTCATCCGGCGACTAGCACTGCACCTGGCAGCCATCACCTAGCACTCGCCCACACCATGGCCTCCGTCTCGGAGCTCGCTTGCATCTACTCTGCCCTCATTCTGCACGACAATGAGGTGACGGTCACGGAGGATAAGATCAATGCCCTCATTAAAGCAGCCAGTGTAAATGTTGAGCCTTTCTGGCCAGGTTTGTTTGCAAAGGCTTTGGCCAATGTCAACATCGGGAGCCTCATCTGCAATGTGGGGGCTGGTGGACCTGCCCCAGCAGCTGGTGCTGCACCAGCAGGAGGTCCTGCCCCAGCCACCACTGCTGCCCAGCTGAGGAGAAGAAAGTAGAAGCAAAGAAAGAAGAATCTGAAGAGTCTGATGATGACATGGGCTTTGGTCTTTTTGACTAAACCTCTTTAGTAACATTCAATAAAAAGCTGAGCTGTTAAAAATAAATAAATAAAATAAAAAATAAAAATAAAAACTGACCACAAAAACAAAATATGAAAACAATCTGCTTTGCAAAATCTGAAAGCTTAAGTCAGATTTGAAATTAAGTACATACAGACACTGAGAATTATAACTTATAAAATATATCTTTAAAGGAGTTATTCAAAGTTTCCTTTGAGTCTTATTTTAAAAAACTTTATTTAATAAATAAATAAATAAATAAAAAACATTATTTTGACATATACTCACTTACTTACCCACAGCATATCTAGACAAAACTGTTTAATTGCCTAAACAGGTAGCAAATGAATATAATAGAAGGAGATTAGATGTTTAAACATCAGAGTTCATCTCAATATATCTCATTTCCATGAGTCAGTAGTGAAAAGATGGAATAACCCCTATAGCAATTTTGTAAATCAGTCTGTCAAACTTTTATTTAAATTAGTTAACTGAATTTATTTAAATAAAATCAAAATTTAAAATCCACAGAATCATGCTGGACAACACAGATATAAAATATGAACATATTTCTACCAACACAGAAAGTTCAACTGACTATCACCACTATAAAGCTTCAGGCATCTGTGGTGGCTAAAGTTGTTTCTCCATAACTGTGAACCTTGGCACATAATCATTTGGATCACAATTAATTCCTAAGTGATTAATTGAAAGCTTCTAGGTAGACACTGTAAAATAAATCTGAACCCTTAACAATAAATACTGAAAAACACAATTAGACAGCAGGTTCCAAAATAAATAACATATATAACAAAGATATTATTAGCTTGGCAGGACCGGCTCCTTATAAACAATAAGCTGTATCTAAATCATCTCACTTCAACTACTAGTCCTATGCCTACACAACACTAGGCACTTAAAGAATGTCAAAAAAAAAGGGGGGAGTTGCTTAACCCCAAAATGGGATGTCCTATTGTGTTTCACAATAACTGAAACTTTTGACTTAGATATGAAAGAAAACTCACACAAAAGCAAAAACCATTTTTAAAAAGATACCTGTATGATATACCTTTTTCCACAAAATTCAAGTACAGGCTGATCTTTTGTCCTAAATCATCCACTATTTCTTTGCCATTGAGAGTATCATAGGCTTTCTTGGATTCTTCTACAGTTTTGTATCTTACGCATGAGTAGGGTTTGTTAGGTGGCATTAAGAGAGCATCCACCAATCCACATTTCTCTAAAACCGGAAGCAGTTGGTTCCTACTCACTTGATTACCCAAACCACCATTGGCAACAATCAAACTCTAAAAAGACAAAAGAAGAAAGTAACATGAGCAGTTGATATCAACCTGTTATTTTTAAATAACATTTTCAAATAAAATATTGTAATGATAACTGATTTTTAAATAGCCTTTTAGTGACCATAAACACAAATTAAAAGATAACTTTCACTGTTCATAAATTTAACATAATGAAACAGAAAGAAGAGGTAGAGAGGAGAAGAAACAAGGATTTACATAAATCTTGCTTTTTGGCTAGACACTGTGCTATATGATTTTATATTCAATCTTCATTAAAACAATCTTCACAACAATCCTGTGTGTACTCAGTTGTGTCTAAGTCTTTGTGGCCCCATAGACGGTAGCCCACCAAGCTCTTCTGTCCATGGAGTTTTCCAGGCAAGAATACTGGAGCAGTTTGCGATTTCCTACCTACTCCAGGGGATCTTCCCAACCCAGGGATTGAACCTGCATCCCTGCAACTCCTTCACTGGCAGGTGGATTTACCACTAGAGCAATCTGAGAAGCCCTCACAATAATCCTACAAAGTGGGTAATATTAGCCCCACTTCATATAGAAAGAAACTAAAAATCAGAAAATGAAGTTAAGGTAGTAATTAGTTGGAGCTGAGTTTCAAATTTACTTCTGTCAGTTTCCAGAATCTGTACTTTTTTATATAACCATTATACAATGTTTATTAAAAATGAAAGGTAAAGGTACTGGCTCAAAGGAAAAAAAAAAAAATTACAAGTTCTATTGAATATAAAATAGGAAAAGTTTCCTCTATCTGGATTATCCAGTTATTTTGCAATTAATTTTTTTTCTTTGAAAATACCATGCTTACTTCCTGTCATTTGCAATCCTGTTCAACTTTACTCAAGGAATTTCGTGGTGAGAGGTCTCCTATTTTTATTCTGATGCTTGAAGTCTTATAGTCTCTGTACTTAAAAACATTCTTCACCATGTTAAGATCTTTAAATTCTGAAGCATAACAAAAGTAAACATCTAATGGCCTACCCGCATCAGTGTCATCATTTACACCAGATACTGGCAAAGCTTTTCCGAAAAATGACAGGCAGTAAATACTCTAGGTTTCACAGATCATATAAGCTCCTGTCACATGGTCCCATTTATTATTTTTCGTTGTTGTTGTTCAATCGCCCAGTTGTGTCCAAGTACTGCAGCACACTAAGTCTCTCTGTCCCTCATCATCTCCCGAAGTCTGCCCAAGCTCATGTCCACTGTATCGGTGATACCATTCAGCAATCTCATTCTCTAATGCCCTCTCCTCCGTCTGCCCTCAATCTTTTCCCAGCATCATGGACTTTTCCAATGAGTCGGCTGTTCATATCAGGTGACCAAAATGCTGAAGCTTCAGCTTCAGCATCAGTCCTTCCAAAGTGTATTCAGGGTTGATTTCCCTTAAGATTAACTGGTTTGATCTCCTTGCTGTCCAAGGGACTTTCAGGAGTCTCACAGTTCAAAGGCATCAATTCTTTGACTTTCTGCCTTCTTTCCAGTCCAGCTCTCACTACCGTACACAACCACTGGGGAGACGATAGCCTTGACTATACAGACCTTTTGTTGGCAGAGTAATGTGTCTGTTTTTCAACACACTGTCTAGGTTTGTCATAAGTTTTCCTGTCAAGAAGCAATAATCTTCTGATATCATGGCTGCAGTCACCATCTGTAGTGATGTTATTTTTTTTTTCATTTATTTTTATTAGTTGGAGGCTAATTACAATATTGTAGTGGTTTTTGTCATACATTGACATGAATCAGCCATGGATTTACAAGTATTCCCCATCCCAATCCCTCCTCCCACCTCCCTCTCCACCCGATTCCTCTGGGTCTTCCCAGTGCACCAGGCCCGAGCACTTGTCTCATGCATCCAGCCTGGGCTGGTGATCTGTTTCACCCTAGATAATATACATGTTTCGATGCTCTTCTCTCGAAACATCCTGCCCTCGCCTTCTCCAGTGATTTTAGAATCCAAGAGAAGGAAATCTGTTACTACTTCCACCCTTTCCTCTTCTATTTGCCATGAAGTATTAGGGTAGGATGCCATGATCTTAGTTTTATTAATATTTAGTTTTAAACCAGCTATTTCACTCTCCTCCTTCACCTTCAAGAGGTTCTTTAGTTCCTCTTCACTTTCTGCCATTAGAGTGGTATCATCTGCATAACTGAGGTTGTTGATGTTTCTCCCACCTATCTTGAGTCCAGCTTGTAATTCATCCAGGCTGGCATTTCACATAATGTGCTCAACATATAGGTTAAATAAACAGGGTGACAGCAGACAGCCCTGTCATACTCCTTTCTTAATCCTGAACCAATCAGTTGTTCTGTACAGGATTCTAACTGTTGCTTCATGACCCACATAAAGGTTCCTCAGGAGACAGGTTAGATGGTCTGGTATTCCCATCTCTTTGAGAGCTTTCCAAAATTTGTTATGATCCACATAGTCAATGGCTTTAGCATAGCTGATGAAACAGAGATAGATGTTTTTCTGAATTCTTTTGCTTTCTCTGTGATCAGGCGAGTGTTGGCAATTTGACCTCTGGTTACTCTGCCCTTTCTAAACCCAACTTGGACGTCTGGAAGTTCTTGGTTCGTGTATTGCTGAAGCCCAGCATGCAAGATTTTAAGCATGACCTTACTAGCATGGGAGATGAGTACAATTGTCTGATGGTTTGAACATTCTTTAGTACTACCCTTCTTGAGAACTGGAGTGAAGATTGACCTTTTCCAGTCCTGTGGCCACTGCTGGGTCTTCCTGATTTGCTGATATATTGAGTGCAGCACTTTGATAGCATTATCCTTTGGGGTTCTGAACAGCTACTAGAATTCCATCACATCCACTAGCTTTATTAACAGCAGTGCTTCCTAAGTAAGGCCCACTTGACTTCACACTCCAGAACGTCTGTCTCTGGGGTCTGGACAACTCACCACACTATCATACTTATCCAGTTCATCAAAATCTTTTTTGTACAGTTCTTCCGTGTATTCTTTCCATCTCTTCTTGATCTCTTCAGCATTTACTAAGTCTCTATTTAGTTATAATTTTTTAACAACCCTTAAAATGTAAAACTCATTCTTAGCTAACAAGTCAGATTTAAGCTGAAGAGAGTAGTCTGCCAACACCTGATTTATATGAAGTTGGAGTTTAGAACATAATGTATCAGTTTCATATGTATAAAATGGGAAGGTTCATGTCTAGAACCTTGTTTTAAAAGAATGCAAAAGAAATTATTATAAAATTGGATAATAAGTAATGCCCTGCTCTGTTATGGGGCAGCCAATACTTTATATGTATGGTGGCTCAGTGGTAAAGAATCCACCCGCAGTGCAGGAAAAGCATGTTTGATCCCTGGGTGGGGAAGATGCCCTGGAGAAGGAAATGGCAACCCACTATAGTACTCTTGCCTGGGAAATCCCATGGACAGAGGAGCCTGGCAGACTACCATCCATGGGGTCTCAAAAGAGCCAAACAGGACTTACTGATGAAAGAACAACATGTAAGTATACACACACACACACACACACACACACACACAATAAACACACTAAAACAATACTATAAAATATGGTATAAAATTTAGTCTCAGATGGTTTACCCTGGACCTCATTCAGTGAGACTATAAATTAAAGTACCAGAATAACTTTAGTCATATGTAGCCATAATAAAAAATTTTTCCAGTAATCCCAAATCTAAGGAACTACAACAGTCTTGTAAATGGCAAGGATCCATAGCCCCACCTAGAAATTGGGGAAGACAGTGAGTGGTGACCTGAGGAGTAGTAGTAGAACTCAAAAATGCTGTCCAAGTGATTTGTGGGCAATGCTGAAGGCAAAGCACACGAAAACAAGTGCAATGGGGGAGGGAAGGGAGGCACTTACTTACTATTACATGTGAGCTATATAATCAATGCTTACTTTAATCAACAGTTGTTCAGTCAAGCAATTTTTCCAGTAATATGAAGAAAAGAATTCAGATTTTTTTTAAAGTTATCTTCAGTCTTGATAAGTTGAGGACCATGGCTCTAGAAAAACCTAGTAATCACTATAACATTGTACAAAGATACCTACATGCATGGGTGCTAAGTTGCTTTAGTCGTGTCTGACTCTGTGTGACCCTAAGGACTGCAACCTGCCAGATTCCTCTGTCCACGGGTTCTCTAGGCAAAAACACTGGAGTGGATTGCCATGCCTTCCTCCAAGGGATCTTCCTGACCCAGGGATCAAACCTATGTCTCTTAAGACTCCTGCACTGGCAGGCAGGTTCTTTACCACTATCACCACCAGGAAGTCCACAGAGATATCTATACTTATGACATATAGTAAAAAGAGAATTTTTTTCTCCTCTAGATAAATAATATATAATTGGAAGTCCTTCTACAAATGTTTTCTCTTCCTTTAAAAATATTGCGGAGAAAAAAATAATCAAGTCCAAATAAGATCACAGTTTGGAAGCCATGAAGATGAGGCTAAAACTTCTAGAGATGTAACAGAAAAGTTCATCTCAACCAGAAACAAGTTTCAGAGGCAGCAAAGAAACCCATTTCTTTTCTTACTACTTTTCTACACAGTCCCTGTAAGGGGGGGAAAAAGCCAGTTATGCTTGAGAACTGATGAAAATAGAGTATGTCATTAATCTTCTGAATGCCTCACAGCCTCAGTGGCTCCTGGCAGTAAGTGTGTGCATATATATTAATTCTGATCTATTATCTGCTCCATCCTTTTTTGCGGGATTTGGTTTACATTCTCTGAAGTTATTCATCTGTGTGTGTGTACTTATCAAAGGTCTACTTCAGGGAAGGAAAAGGCCTCCACTAGGCTGGTTTTCAGACGATGCCTTACAACTGTTTCTTCAGTACTTAGTGCTTGATAAGGATTCTGCATCTGCAAAGCACATTTCTCATCAGCCCGTCTGAGCCCTCCTGCTCTCCACTGCAGAACCGGGCCACAGGAATGCATCTCGCACCACAAGCAGCTTGCCTAATTTCATTACACTGTATTTCATCGGCTGTGGAGCCCACGAGCCACCCAGCATCGTGAGCACAGGCAGCGGGAGCAGGAGTACCTGGAGTCCCGTGACCGTGACGGAATAGTACGGGAACCTGGGCGTGAGGCACACTGTGCGTGGACACCACGGGGTGAGCCTGAGGCTACTAATATTTAAGAAAGTCTAAGTAGGGCTAATATTAAATCTCCACTCGTTCCCAAACTGGGATGCAGCACAGAAGACAAAATAAACATGACAGAAGAGTAGTGGTCTGAGAATCAAGAGATCTAAGTTTTGAGCTCTGCTTCACCTTCTAAACTATATCTCTTTGGCCCTCAGTAGTAAGTTTCCTTACTATTCTTATCCTATATCTTTACCACCAGAAAGAATATCATAAGAATACTTTATACTCATATGGTATTTTAACGATTAGGAAGTACTATCATATACATGTTCTCTTTATATATACATGTTCTCTTATCATATACATATTATCTTATCATATACATGTTCTCTTATCATATACATGTTCTCTAACAACCCAATGGAATAAAAAGGTATGCAATAGTATGTTCTTACAAATGAAGAAAGCTGAGGTCAAAGGATACTGCTCATGTACAAATAAGTGGAGAAGCTACAAGTTAAGCTAACTTCTCCTCATTCATAGCCCAGGAAGAGTTGTGTGTGTGTGTGTGTGTGTGTACATACATACATATATATCATTTAATCATTGCCCGTAAGTTAATTAAAAAGGTTTTATAAATAAAATCTCATAAATAAAAAATGTTTCACAGCATATAATTAAAATACTTTATAATAGAGATGAAGTTAGGAATAGAAGAAAGAAGAGTGCATTAGGGTACAAAAGATCTAACTTGAGATTTCGATTCAGCACCTTATATCAATGGACATATCACAACCTCTCAGAACCTTAGTTTTCTCACTGATCTCATAAAGACTTCTAGGGAATTAAATATAATAATGAATAAAAGTATGCTTTGTAAACTGTAAATAGATGTATAGTGTTATTGTTATTAATGCAGAATTGCAGCTTCCTCTAGTTCAAACAGGAGAAGGCAATGGCAACCCACTCCAGTACTCCTGCCTGGAAAATCCCATGGACGGAGGAGTCTGGTAGGCTGCAGTCCATGGGGTCACGAAGAGTCGGACACGACTGAGCGACTTCACTTTCACTTTTCACTTTCATGCAATGGAGAAGGAAATGGCAACCCACTCCAGTGTTCTTGCCTGGAGAAACCCAGGGACCACAGAGCCTGGTGGGCTGACATCTATGGGGTCACACAGAGTCAGAAACAACTGAAGCGACTTAGCAGCAGCAGCAGCAGCAGCTAGTTCAAACAACACAATCAATGGAAATTCAAACTATACTAGGCTATGTCCCAAAACACAGTTAGAAGGTCCTATCTTATATATATACATTTAACACAGATTGTAACACATACGGAATTTCTTCTCTGAGCAATTATTAACAATGCTACTTAGAACACAATAACATGGCAATACGTTTAAATTCAAATTATAATAATAGCTCTAGGTTACCTGAGTAGCATAAGATACTGTCTCAATGCCTTCATGTCTCAGCAAAGTATGCCTGGCTTTAATCTGTTTCCTTAAGAGTTTCTTCTCAGTTTTACTGAGTTTGTAATTACTTTGGTGATTGCTGTCCATGACAATACTGGGGAAAAAAAGGAAGGTCAAAATGTCAACTTTAGGAATCTGAAACGAATAGTTATAATACTGTTCATGTATTTTATACTTTATAAATGTTTCTATGTGACAATTTTTAAATGCCTACTATACTTTTCACCAACCAAGAGAAGTGAGAACAAACAGATGCATGGACAACAAAGGAATATTTAAGAAGGTAACAAAGAAACAAGAACATCTAACAGCATCTCTGGTAGATTCTACGAAACAAGTCAGTGCTTTAGTGCTATTAGGTGGGCTGTTTTCCCATATGCAACCTCTTTACTTATGAAGTCATAAGTAAAATGCACCAGACAAATCTCACATGTTCTCGTTATTGTTGGTCAGTATCTGACTCTGCGGCTTCACGGACTGCAGCACACCAGGCTTCCCTGTCCCTCAAGTTCTCCCGGAGTTTGCTCAAACTCATGTCCACTGAGTCAGTAATGCTATCCAATCATCTCATCCTTTGCTGTCCCCTTCTCCTCCTGCCCTCAATCTTTCCCAGCATCAGGGTTTTTTCCAATGAGTCAGCTCTTTCCATCAGGTGGCCAAAGTACTGGAGCTTCAGCTTCAGCATCAGTCCTTCCAATAAATAGTCAGGGCTGATCTCCTTTAGGATGGCCCGGTTGGATCTCCTTGCAGTCCAAAGGACTCTCAACAGTCTTCTCCAGCATCACAATTCAAAAACTTCAATTCTTTGGTACTCTACCTTCTTTGCGTTCCAACTCTCACATCCATACTTGACTACTGGAAAAACCATAGCTTTGACTACATGGACCTTTGTCAGCAAAGTGATGTCTCTGCTTTTGAATATGCTATCCTGGTTTGTCATAACTTTCCTTCCAAGGAGTATCTTCTAGTTTCATGGCTACAGTCACCATCTGCAGTGATTTTGGAGCCCAAGAAAATAAAAGCTGTCACTGTTTCCACTTTTTTTCCCATCTATTTGCCATGAAGTGATAGGACTGGATGCCATGATCTTAGTTTTTTGAATGTTGAGTTTTAAACCAGCTTTTTCACCCTCATCAATGTTAGGAAAGGAAGAAAAAAGAAAAACCAAAAAATTCACAGTAGAATATACAGTATGATTCCATTATATAAAGTTCAAAATTCAAAAGTAAACCATATGTTGTTCAGAAATATATATATAGCATAAAAGCAAGTAAATGATAAATATAAAGTATAGGAGAGAAGTTATTTCAGGGGAGAAGAGAGAACTGCAATATGAAAGGGACACATAGAAGTATTAAAAGTATTTAAGCTAGGTGGTGATTTAGGAGTTTATTATTTTTATAAACTGTGTATGTTAAATACTTGGTATCTATAACTTTTAAAATAACAGGTATAAGAACACCATAGAATTATGTTTTCATTTTTTTAAAGATATGTCAATCAGTAAGTAGTTCCTGAGTGCTTTCCCAAAAAGGTCTTCACACTATCCAAATCAGCACCCTGCATCATGCTTTATTACAGAAGCCTATTTTATTTTGTTTACAGAATTTAACAAATTTGTGATGACTAATTTGTTGGCTTAATTATTCCATCAGGATGTAAACTCCTGGAGAGCAGGAATGCCAACACACAGCAGGTGCTCAACAAAAGTTTGTTGAAGGGATAAACAAACAATATGTGAATATACACATGCCTACTTAAGGACTCAGGACTCTACAGCATACAAATACAATACATGGTTTATGCTTTCAACACAGATTTATAAGTTAGTTGAGGAAAACAGACAAACATTAAACAATGAAAGAATATGACATAGCTTTAGATAATAAAGTGTCAATGTTCTTTAAGGGTGATATAAATTAGAGACAAAAAAGATAAGATTGATGTTAACTGGAAAAGTTTGGGAGAACTTCAAAACAGAAGGGGACTTGAGATGAGTATCAAAGGACAAGAAGAATACACAGTCATAAGGAAGGGAAGGGATCCAGCGAGGCAATAAACAAAAGCTAAAAACAGAAATGGATGTGTCTGGCAATGACATTGAGTAGCAGACATAATTTTTTAGAACAGAGAATGCTGGCTGATCCACCAATACCACTCTTCACCCACTTGAAAGTCTTCAAAGTTAGCAAACAAAATAAACTTAAGAACTTAAATAAAATCATTTCAAAGCAGCTCTTCAACAGTCAAAACTCTAATTATTAGTCTTAATATACAGAATAAAAATGCTGAGACTACTGAAAAAACGTCAGTAATCCAGCTTAAATAATACATGGAACCCATGAGACAGGAGGTAAAGCCAGTAAAATAGGCTGGCTGGACAGCACAATAGGGAAATGAGAAGCAAAAGAACTTGCAATAATCCAGGTTAACAAGTAGAAATGCTGGTCCCACCTACAGTGAAGGCTATAGAAAGAAGGGAAAGGGAAATAGGAAGAGAGGGCAAAAGATAAGTTCAAAAAAGTCAATAGACCGTGATGACTACTCAGACATGAGAGAGAGAAGAATCAGACCAGTGGCTCAGAGAGTAAAGAATCTTCCAGCAATGTCAGAGACCTGGGTTCAATCACTGGGTCAGGAAGATCCCCTGGAAAAGGGAATGGCAACCCACTTCAGTATTCTTGTCCGGAGAATTCCACAGACAGAGGGGCCTGGTGGGCTACAGTCCATGGGGCCACAAAGAGTGAGATAGGACAGAGTGCCTATTACTTTCACTTTAACTTTGACTTTACTAACAGGACAGAGTGAGTGATGGAGAGGCTAGAGTAATGTCATTCCAAATTCTGACTGCAGAGTCACAAGAGGGTCAGGAAGAGCAGATCAGTAAGGGGAGGTGATGAGTCGGATTTAGGATATCATTTGTTTGAATTACTGGTGAGATACACAGTTCCAATGCCTGGCTGGCACGTGAAAATATAAAGTGGCAAAAGGAAAAGAAATGAGGTTAGAAAGTAAGTTTGGGGAGTCATCATTAGACAGGAAGGAGACAGCTGAATACACATTTTTAACACCGCACTAATTATTTGTTTTCCTGTTTGTCCCCTTCCACTGGACTATAAGCTCTTTAATGACAAGAACTAAATCATATTTTTGTTTCCCCAGAGCCTCCTCAGACAGTATAACACACTATTTAGGGGTCAAAGTTCTAGTTCAAACCTCAGCTTTACCCTTTACTAGCTATAATGAACCTGTGTGAGTTATTAAGTTTTTTCATGCTTAGGTTTCTTCACCCATAAAATAGGAATAATAGTGCCTATTCTTGGCACATAACTTCATCTAAACCCTGCACTAAAAAATGTGACCAAACTCTACCATCGTTTACAGTGGCATAAAGTCATGTCTTAGGATGATCCCAGCTTCTCATTAAAATGGTTGCCTAAACCTACAGATATATTAACAGATGAATGGATAAAGAAGCTGTGGTACATATATACAATGGAATACTACTTAGCCATAAAAAGGAATGCATTTGAGTCAGTTCTAATGAGGTGGATGAACCTAGAGCCTATTATACAATGTAAGCCAGAAAGAAAAAAAAACCAAATATTGTATTAACACATATATACGAAATCTAGAAGGATGGTACTAACAAATTGGTTCACAGAGCAGCAATGGAGACTGCAGACGTACAGAACAGACTTATTAATGGACAAGGGTGGGGGAGAGGAGGAAGAGGGTGAGATAAATAGAAAGAGTAGCATGGATGCATATACACTAACTTACGTAAACAGATAACCAATGGGAATTTGCCGTATGACTCGGGGAACACAAACTGAGGCTTTGTAAGAACTTAGAGGGGTGGGAATGGGTGGGAGACAGGACGGAGATCCAAGAAGGAGGCGGCATATGCACACCTAAGGTTAATTCATGCTGACGCACAACAGAAATCAAATCAATATTGTAAGCCAATCATCAATCAATTAAAAATTAGTATTTTTAAAAAATGGTTGACTGAGAAAACTTAAAATTCTGCCAGGAAATTTTATTATTTGTTTTTTTCTAAATACGTTACATGAGCAAAGACTGCAAAGTGGAAGAAAGAAGAAAGAAAAGAAGCTGAATGCATTGTTTTAAGCCTGACACTAAAAGTCCGGCACCAGTAGATGGAGCCTCGTAATCACATTTCTGGTGTCCCCTTTCCCCTTTCCTTCCCTCCGTCAGGCAGTCGTACTACAGGTGAAGACGGGTCTGAGTCACCTTAACAAGGAAAAGGCTGATACCAGCTGCTGAAACTTGGAGGTGCCCCTTTCTAAAAAGGCCAATTCCCTGGCCAAGGAATTTCCACTACTGCATAAAGGTTTGCACATGCCTTGCCATGTTTTGGGACTGTTATGGGGTATTACAAGAGCGAGGTCACTATTTTATTAGAATATTAGCCATGCTGTGTCTAGCCCAAGCACACACCCTATAGGATAATAAGAATTTTCAGATGGCATCTGCTCTGTAAGTAAGTTTAACCCCAATACATTCTATTGGATACTGCCCTAAGTGGAAATAATAATATATGTGTTTATGCTCTCCTTGAATAAGAGAGCCTATGATGAACCAAGTAGTACAGACAAATGTTCCTGTGCTTGAACATAAATTAAATTAATAGCAAAGACTGGAAACAATTTACATTCCTATCAAATGAGGCCTGGCTATAAAGTATAGCACAGATATACAAAGTATACATACAAATGTCTAGGACATACAAGACTATCAGTAATATGGGTTGACTCAAGGAAGGGAAAATAGGTAGACTGGGTACAGCAATGAGGAGTGAAAGTGCCCTTTTGCAACTTTTCAATTTAGGAGCTATTCAAATTGCATTATCTATTTAAAAAGAAAAAATATATATAATGATTAGAAAACACTGACCCCATCACTTGTCATATCACTTCACTTTAATTCTTTAAAGAACAACTACTCTATATTTTCTAATGCCCTCATTAATGTGTTTATTCTGTTTTTCTCCTTTAACTTGCTAAAATGGAAGAAAAGCTATAACAAAGCTGACTCGTTGGAAAAGACCCTGATGCTGGGAAAGAGTGAGGGAAAGAGGAGAAGCGGACAACAGAGGATGAGATGGTTGGATGGCATCATCGATTAAATGGATATGAGTCTGAGCAAACTCCCGGAGATAGTGAAGGACATGGTAGCCAGGCGTGCTGCAGTCCATCGTCGCAAAATCAGACATCATTGAGCAACTGAACACCACCACAATTAAAGTAGAGGTTTTGTCTGTATTATTCACCTTGTAACACCCAACACCTACAGCAGGACCTAGTACATAGTAGCCAATCAATAAACTCATACTGAGTAAGCCTAAATTTACTGAATTTGCCATCTTACCTTCTAAACCTCTTCTCCAGAATTGAGTTTGGTGGCCCTCTTCAATGTTTTCATTAATACATGATATGCAACTAGATCCTTGCATTTTCACATCATATTATAACTACTTTGCTATGTGCTGCGTTCACCCAGAAGGCTGTCGCTTACTTGAAGGCACAGAATTTGAGTGCCGGACATTCGGAAAGTAGAGAGTAAATATTTGCTAAATGAAATCAGCCAAAACTATTGGCTCACACTACGAAGAGCACAAGAGTCCCAGGGGTTACTCAAAAAAAGAGCATAGGAAGAGACAGCTTTGCAAGCTACTAGACCATCAGCAACACTCTCTTCGCCGTACTGGCACGAATCAGAAAAACTTCTGAAGCTAACACCAAACCCCAGATAACAACCGCTTGTCTCCAACCCTCCAAAAAAACAGATGGACACAGGCACCACGTGAGCACATGCACCTCAAACTCTAACAGAACCACTCAGCGCACGACAGCCTACTGCCCACGGACAATCCCTCCTCTCCCTGGTGAGGTCCGAAGCTCCTGGGGTATTAAAAGGACACCGGAAGAGGCAACAAGGAAAGCGGAGATATGCAGCCTCCGTTCCCACCAATAAGAAGGGCCACAAATCTCCGTCTTGGCTCAGGCGCGGTTCTCAGCAAACGAGAGCTCTCTCCTTCGCCAGGCTCTCCCACTCTTAACACAGAAAACCGCGGCGGGTACTCTCACACAACTCACCCGGGCGCCGCCATGTTGGAGAAAAACTGCACTACATTTCCCATGAGCCTGCTGGGGCGCTCCCACAAGCCCTTTCGCCTGCCAGAGACTCGCTGAAATATGTCGCTGCCAAGAGTCTTTGATTACCGAGGTGCCTCCTCTCCGTTCCAGTGAAAATTACGTTGTCTTTTGAGGGGGTATAGTAACCATTGTGAGTGCAGCTTATTTGGGGTAGCTTCCCAAATGGACATGGTCAAACAGGTTTGTGTCCCTCGGGCCCTGAGTAGTACCCACCTCCCCCTTGGACTGCGTGCATCTTTCTTCCTGAGTCTTACTAGGGGTATGGGAAGGGAATCTGGAGTCTGAAAGATGACTCGCAAGAACAAGAGAGAGGGCGGTGAATATGTATGAACGTGCCCGGGAGTGATGAATACCACAGAAAGATGTGTGGAAGAATGTTGAGGGAGGTAAGACAGGAAAGATAGGTTGTCCTATGTTATGGAAGACTTTACACCATTCTGTTGTGTAGGCCTACGGGGATCCCTGAAAGGGACTAATATGACCAGAGCTTCTGGTGGAAGGTAGGAAGAGAGGCTAAAAGAAGACTCGGTAACAGGCTATTGCAGTGCTGAAGTGAAAAGGGAAAAGATTTGGTAGCAGATCAGACATAAAAGACACCAGGAGAGGATGATGATTAGCTATTGTTCCTGCTGTAATGTTGTGTGATGTGAATGTATTATAATCATTCTGCTTGCATTGATTATGAGCTGTGTGAGTGCAGGGACGGAAACTTGGGAGTGGGAAAGAAATTACTTCCTTATGATGCTGCTGCTGCTACGTCACTTCAGTCGTGTCTGACTCTGCTACCGCATAGACGGCAGACCACCAGGCTTCTCTGTCCCTGGGATTCTCCAGGCAAGAACACTGGAATAGGTTATGGTGCTGATGCAGTGCCCCCATTTGCACCGTACCACAGTGGACTATCAATAAAACTTAAGGTTGGCTTCCCAGGAAAAGTGGCATTGGTAAGAGTGTTGTTGAGTGGATGAATGATTTATATGGAGAAAAAATTAAAAGGAAGAAAGAACAAGATGCAAAAGCAGATAGGCGACCACTGTGATAGTCCAGTAAAAAAGAGGGTGAGGCTAAAACTGAATAGCAAAAGGGAAGAGGTAACATTAAGCTAAAGATATCAAATCAAGCAGACATTGCATATTGCAAACTACTGTGGAGGGCATAAGAGAAAACATGTTCAATCTCCACATTGCAGTCTTGCTTCTGCCCTACTGGATGTTTAAACAAACAAACAATAACACCAGCAAAAGGCACACACCAATAGGACTTTCTGTGATGACTCAAAGGCTTGAGTTGCCTGGTATGCTAGCCACTAGTGACATCTGACTTTTGAGCATTTCAAACATAGCTAGTACAACTAAGGAACTGAAGTTTGAACCAAATTGAACAATACAAAATATCACGTTATGTCCTGCTAACCATTTTCAGTTTATTTCATCTCTATATCCACTCTGCTTGATGGTACTGGAGCTTTTAAAAATTTTGAGTTTGTTAGCATCTGTGAAACAACTCCTAGTTTTCTTTACACTTTCTGATCACTTGTTTTCAGAGTTTTTCACTGGCTTCTCTCTCTTTCCGTGATTCAGTTCAGTTTAGTTCAGTCGCTCAGTCATGTCCGGCTCTTTGTGACCCCATGAATCGCAGCACACCAGGCCTCCCCGTCCATCACCAACTCCCTGAGTTTACTCAAACTCATGTCCATAGAGTCGGTGATGCCACCCAGCCATCTCATCCTCTGTCAACCCCTTCTCCTCCTGCCCCCAATCCCTCCTGGCATCAGGGTCTTTCCCAATGAGTCAACTCTTTGCATCAGGTGGCCAAAGTATTGGAGTTTCAGATTCAGCATCAGTCCTTCCAATGAACACCCAGGACTTATCTCCTTTAGGATGGACTGGTTGGATCTCCTTGCAGTCCAAGAGACTCTCAAGAGTTCTCCAACACCACAATTCAAAAGCATCAATTCTTCAGCGCTCAGCTTTCCTCACAGTCCAACTCTCACATCCATACATGACCACTGGAAAAACCATAGCCTTGACCAGACGGACCTTTGTTGGCAAAGTAATGTCTCTGCTTTTTAATATGCTATCTAGGTTGGTCATAACTTTCCTTCCAAGGAATAAGCGTCTTTTAATTTCATGGCTGCAGTCACCATCTGCAGTGATTTTGGAGCCCAAAAAAATAAAGTCTGTCACTGTTTCCATTGTTTCCCCATCTATTTCCCATGAAGTGATGGGACCAGATGCCATGATCTTAGTTTTCTGAATGTTGAGCTGTAAGCCAACTTTTTCACTCTCCTCTTTCACTTTCATCAAGAGGCTCTCTAGTTCCTCTTCACTTCTTTCCATGATTAAATGCAGGCAATCCTTCAGGTTTTGTGTTTGATGCTTTTATCTACAATCTCCCTATCTGCCTCTTCAACAGATTTGTGAATCTTCTCCTAATTTTTATCTTCAATCCTTTCTTCCCTTTAGGAGGCAGTTTGATTTAGTAAAAACAATATGAACACTGGCACATATGACCTGAAGTAGAAATTACAAAATAATATTGGCCATATCAATCAATGGTGATTGATGTAATAATTTGACTACCATATAGAAAGTAGCTATTAGTGGTTGTTCATTCCTTTTCTACCCTCCTGATCCTGAGTTATGGACTCAAATTTCCAACCACTTGCTATCCATCCTTTCCTCCTTTTCTACTTAAAAAAAATACATATATATATTGTTTAATTTGGCCACTCCTCATGGCATGAGGGGTCTTAGTTTCCCAACCAGGGATCAAACCCCAGGCCCCTGCAGTGAAAGTGCCAAGTCCTATAGGACCACTGGACTGTCACAGAAACCCAATACAGAAAAAACTTTTCATTCAAAGACAGCCAATCCAAAAAGTGGTGCTGGGAAAACTGGACAGCTACATGTAAAAGAATGAAACTAGAACACTGTCTAACACCATACACAAAAATAAATTCAAAATGGAGTCAAGATTTAAATGTAGGGCCAAAAATGATAAACTATTAGAGGAAAAGATGCTCAATATCACTCATTATTAGAGAAATGCAAATCAAAACCACAATGAGCTAACACCTCACACAGTCAGAATGGACATCATTAAAAAATCTACAAACAATAAATGCTGGAGAGGATGTGGAAAAAAGGGAACCCTCTTGCACTGCTGGTGGAAATGTAAACTGATACAACCACTATGGAGAACAGTAGGGAGATTCCTTAAAAAACTAGGACTAGAACTACCATATGACCCAACAATTACACTACTGGGAATATATCCTGAGAAAACCATAATTGAAAGAGATGCATGTACCCACTGTTCAGTCAGCATTTTTTTTTACAATAACTAGGACATGGAAGCAACCTAGATGTCCATCAACATGAATGGATACAGAAGTTGTGGTACATATATACAATGGAATATTACTCAGCTGTAAAAGGAATGTATTTGAGTCAATCATTGTGAGGTGGAGGAACCTAGAGCCTGTTGTACAGAGTGAACTAAGTCAGAGAAAGATAAGTATTATATATTAATGCATGTATATGAAATCTAGATAGATAGTGCCCTATTTGCAGGGCAGCAGTGGAGATGCAGACACAGAGAACAGACTTGTGGACATGGTGGGGAAGCAGATGGTGGGATGAACTGAGAATAGCATGGAAATGTATACATTACCATATGTAAAACAGATAGCCAGTGGGAATTTGCTGTGGAACACAGAAAGCTCAACTCAGTGAGCTGTGGCAACCTAGGGGGTGGGATAGGGTGGGAGATGGGAGGGAGGTTTATGAGGAAGGAGACATATGTATACCTGTGGCTGATTCATGGTAATGTATGGCAGAAACCAGCACAGTATTGTAAAGCAATTATCCTTCCATAAAATGTTTTTTTAATTTTTTATTCAATACTTTTTATGCAAGCCCTTATCTTTTGCTCAGAATATTGCATGGATCATTTTTCCCAGAGAAGATTACTCCCTGAAGTCATTTCCAGTTATATTAAGACCCTGACTTATTCATTGTGTAACTTCAATGTCTTCCATAGTCTTGTAATAACAGAAATTCAATAAATGTTGAACTGAAAAGAAACCTAATTTGAAGATAGAATTCATTTTTACCTGTGCCAAAAGCTTTACACAGTGATTTACAATAATTTTTCAGGTATTAAATGCTGACCTAATAACTTACCTTAGTAAAACCCATTCTCAACTTTATGATAGGTGAATCCTCTGTGCGACTAGTGCAGAGGTTGGCATGATCTTTCCATAAAGGCCCATATAATAAACTCTCAGCTTTGTGGCCACTTATGGTCTCTGGTCAGATATTCCTGTTGTTGTTGTTGGGGGGGGGGGGGGGGGGACACTAGTACAAACCCTTTAAGAATATGAAAACCTTTTGGACCTCCCTGTTAGTCCAGTGGTTAAGACTTTACTCTCCAAATGCAGGGGCACAGGTACCACCCCTGGTCAGGAAGGATCCCACATGCCATGTGGCATAGCCAAAAGCAAGAATATGAAAAACTTTCTTAGCTGCCTGGCTTTTGCCAGCAAGATTTGGCTCATGGCTGTAGCTTGCTGACCCCTAGATCCTCTTTCCTGGACTCTGTAATCCTGAATACAGTCTCAAGGTTAAGCTAAGATTGGCACCACAATCTGAAGACCCTTATTACAAATTATAGTATAAATGAATTTAATCAGATTAGTCAATTACTACATTTTAAAGTGTAGTAAAGTAGAGATCTGTCCCACAGTAGAGTTCCAAAAATTAGGGACAGGAGCAACATGTCATTTAGAATTGCTTTTAGTTGCCAGTGACAGAATACTGAACTGATTGCTTGCAAACAGATAGTTATTTTTCTTCAAATGACAAGCTATCCAGACAAAAGCAATCACTGGCACTGGTTCTGCTATTTTAAAATATCATCAAGAGGATCTAGGTGCTTTCTAGTCTCCTGCTCCACCATCCTTAGTATGTTGAGTTTATCTTCATTCTTGATGTCCCCTGGTTACAAGGTAGCTGCTGCCACTCCAGACACCTTGTCTACCCTCCCTTACACACTAGCATCTCTAGCTGGATAAAATAAGCTGAGTCTCCATCTTCTCATCTAGGAAATGGAATCCCCCTCATTTCTTTGACTACATATGGCTTACATATAATGTTATGCTTGATAATGGACACCCAGAGATATCCACACTCTAATCCTGGGAACTTGTGAATATGCAGATATAATTAAGTATGCAGAACTTAAAAAAGATTATCCAGGGGCCCAATATAACATGATCCCTTAAGAGCAAAACATTTACCAAAGCTGGAGCAAGAGAGATCAAGCAGAAGAAGTAAAAAAAGTTTCAAGTGTGAAGGATTCAGCACACTTCTGCTCTCTGAGATGTAATGGTCCATATGCAAAGACTGAAGAGAGGCTTCTATGAGCTAACAAGGAAATGGGGACCTCAGTCCTACAACCACAAGGAACTGGTTTCTACCAACAACCTGAATAAGTGTGGAAGCAGATCCTTTCCAGAGCATTTTCATAAGAGCTCAGCCAGTCAACACCTTGATTCTGTCCTTAAAAAAACTCAGAGCAGAGAGACCAAGAAAGCTAACCCAAACTTCTGGCCTATGTAACAGTGAAATAACAAATTTGTGATAATTTGTTACATCAGCAATAGGAAACCCTTATTACACATGCTTACTCCAGGCCAATCATTAGCTAAAGGGAGTGGAATTACCATGACTACTTTAAATTAGTGATGATTAATTCTGAGGGGCTGGTATGAGGTCCATGCTCCCTGAGATTAAGAGGCCTTGATACCATATCTGGAGAAAAATAAAATTAGGAGTCTATTAGCAAGAAAAAAATAAGAGAACATCTGTTGGATAGACAGTTAATAGCATGCTCCATATGGGGATTGAAATTTTCATTTGGTGGGATTATCATAATATGGTCTATCACAAAACCTAAGAGAAAGGGATGCTAGAAAGAGGAGTACTCTCATCAACTAATAAATATTCAAAGGTAGAATTCTAATAGTTATTATATTTAATTCAAGATTCCTCACTCAGAAAACACTGAAAATGTCCCCAAAGCCTTGAAAACTGTTAATATTTATTACGGTTCCAAAATGTAATATGATTTCACTATAGCTTCAAATTCAATTCCTAGGACTTCCCTGGTAGTCCAGTGGTTAAGAATCTGCCTGCCAACACCTGGGACATAGGTTTGATCCCACATGCCATGGGGCAACTAACAAGAAAAGCCACCACAATGAGAAACCTCCACACAGCAACTAGAGAGTAGCCCTCACTTACTGCAACTAGTATATTGTCACCCTGCTGATTTAACTTATAAGCAGAGTACATCATGAGAAACACTGGGCTGGAGGAAGCACAAGCTGGAATCAAGATTGCCAGGAGAAATATCATTAACCTCAGATATGCAGATGACACCACCCTTATGGCAGAAAGTGAAGCAGAACTAAAGAGCCTCTTGATGAAAGTGAAAGAGGAGAGTGAAAAAGTGGGCTTAAAGCTCAACATTCAGAAAACTAAGATCATGGCATCCGGTCCCATCTCTTCATGGCAAATAGATGGGCAAACAGTGGAAACAGTGGCTGACTTTATTTTGGGGGGCCTCCAAAATCACTGCAGATGGTGATTGCAGCCATGAAATTAAAAAATGCTTACTCCTTGGAAGAAAAGTTATGACCCACCTAGATAGCATATTAAAAAGGAGAGATATTACTTTGTCAACAAAGGTCCATCTAGTCAAGGCTATGGTTTTTCCATTGGTCATGTATGGACGTGAGAGTTGGACTATAAAGAAAGCTGAGCACCGAAGAATTGATGCTTTTGAACTATGGTATTGGAGAAGACTCTTGAGAGTCCCTTGGACTGCAAGGAGATCCAACCAGCCGATCCTAAAGGAGATCAGTCTTGGGTGTTCATTGGAAGGACTGATGCTGAAGCTGAACCTCCAATACTTTGGCCACCTCATCCGAAGAGCTGACTCATTTGAAAAGACCATGATGCTGGGAAAGATTGAGGGCAGGAGGAGAAGGGGACGACAGAGGATGAGATGGTTGGATGGCATCACTGACTCAATAGACATGGGTTTGGGTGGACTCCAGGAGTTGGTGATGGACAGGGAGGCCTGGTGTGCTGTGGTTCATGGGGTCGCAAAGAGTCAGACACGACTGAGCGACTGAACTGAACTGCAACTAGAGAAAATCCACACACAGCAACAAAGACCCAGCCAAGTCAAAAAAAAAAAAAAAAAAAGAAGTTTAAAAAAATTCAATTCCCATACTTTACTTACAAGTTTCCTAATTTCCCCTCCTCCCTCTACCCCCCACCACAGACCATCTGTTTTTTGCTACTTCCTGTATTTTCCCCCTCTGTCCCTAGTGACAAGTGTGTTCATCTTGCTTTTTCCCTTTTCCTATTTTTGATTTTTAAAAAACACTTTTATTTCTCAGTCTTTCCTCTCCACTTATTTCATCAATCCTGGATAACTGACAAATTTATATGAAATTTCCTTTTCAAACTTCACCTTCTCTGCTGCATCCTTGGTTTGCTGGCTTTTTGAAACTCCATCAAGAACGTATTATTTAAAACCATTTGATGTTCATTGTGACATTTTGAGGACTGAATGCATTATTCATTGCTATAGTGATAAAAATTCAATGAAAAGTTTGCAGTTTTATAAGTCATATGATGAAAGTATTGCCATGCAGTAACAGAGGCAAAAGTGATCAAAAGGAAAAGGGGCCAGCCTTTAACATGTAATACAAAACATAAAATTCTGCTTGGAAGAATTGCAAAATATGTTTGCTATAAAGTATTGGCCAACTCCCACCACCACCCCTTCCCCACAAAATGGTTCATTCTTGAGGCTGAAAAATTGCTTACTTCACAGAATATTTTCCTGCAACATATTTTTCAAGTAGAAAAGAGTAAAAACATAACAGATAGGGGTTCCCTGGTGGTTCAGTGGCAAAGAATCTGCCTGTCAGTGCAGGAGACACAGGTTCAAGAAGATCCCACATGCTGTGTAGCAACTAAGTCCGTGGGTCACAACTGTTGAGTCTGCACTCTAGAGCCCAGGAATCACAACAATTTACTCACATGCCTCGACTACTGAAGCACTCATGCCCTAGAACCCGTGCTCTGCAACAAGAGAAGTCACCACATTGAGAAGACCGAGCCCTGTGACTAGAGAGTGGCGCCCACTCACCACAGCCAGAGAAAAGCCAGTGCAGCAACAAAGATCCAGCACAGCCAAAAATAAATGAAGTTGTTAAAAAAGAGAGAGACAATTTGGGGTGCGGGAAAATCTTTAGGGTGGCCAAAGGAGTAAGATTTATGATTTTTTTAAGTTATGATAAAACAATTTCTGTAATGTTTGTCTTTACAAGAAAAAATTTCTCTTAAAAATACGTAAACAATTCATTTTAAAGTCTCTACCTGCTTTAATGGCTTCATACTATCATTAATCTCTCAAAGGCCCCAAAATACAAAGATACTTGCCCAGAGAGGGCAATTTCATCATTAACTGTCCTGGGTATAAATCCATGTTTCATATAATCTTTATAATCAGTTCTACTTTGGGGAAGCTTACTAGAGCTGATTAGGGGACCTTAGCTTTTACTTACATTATGACTGAGACCTCTTATTAGGAGCATCCATTTTGCCATTTTCTGTTGGTTATTTGTGCTTACATTATGATCTTCATCTTCGCTGTAGAGAATCTAGTTTTCTAACTCATTTGCAGAAATAGTTTTGGGGTTATATAAGCATTTACCATGGAATCATAAGTTATTTTATCTGCTTCCACTTCATTCTCCTCATATGTCAGCTACTGATATTCACACCAAATCTACAGATTTGGAGTGAGGATTAAATCATGTAATATTTTAAAGCATTTATTAATACAGCAATGTCTAACATAGAGGAGGAGCCCAAGCATGTTATATAATAATGCTAATGATAATAATCAGTATCTCACATGTAATTGCATGCTCATCTGGTATTTATTTTAAAAAAACCTCAGAGAATTGAAAAACGTGTCTACACTCTGGAAAATATACACTGCCTTGCCCACCTCACTTCTGGTGCTCCCAATAAACCATGCGAACTAACCTCATTGCTTCCTCTCCTATAAGACAAAATTCAGCACTGTGTTATATTTTCTACACTATAAATACATAATATCCCAAAAGGCTTTTCCTGCCTGCCAGGCACAAGAATCATGTCTTGCTTAAAGCAAAGCAGGGAGGGGCCAGAGGCAGCCTCCCTGCCTGCGAACTCCCACTCCAATGTCTTCTTTTAGAGCACTTCTTAAAATCTCTGACATGTGACAATCAGACATGCAGATATAATGAAACCTCCAGTATAGTAAATGTAAGTAGAGATTAACTTGATTTAGACAAAACTATAGGTAGAATTCCAACATATTTTTCCCAGATAACCTAAGCTGTGCACACCGCACATCAGAGGTCTGCACTTGAGCTTATGTCTCCAAGGATGGTCCTCAGACTAGTTGCATCAGAATCGCTGGAGTACTTGTAAAAACACCGAGGTCCATACCCCATTAGATATAATGACTCAGTAAAATCAATATATGTTTTAATAGTTTCTCCGAACCCCAGTGAATTATAGTGTCTGTTTCAAAATCTCTGGGGCCAGCACCCAACAATCTGCTTGCTTAACAAGCAATCTTGCTTCTAACCATTGAAGAAAATTATCAACATAGAGTTCTTTAAAAATCTGTTCCAGAGTAACAAACTCTCAAGGTTCTAATGTATTTTGAATTTTTATTTCAGATGAAATGTAATTTTATAAGGTTCAAGGGACCAAGAAGATACAGATGATACAGTGCCCAGATTATCAAATTATTAAAGAACCCCTATGTGGGGAAATTAACAAGATGGCACCAGTCAGATTCTCACCCCACGCTCTCATGCCCTCTCAGCCCATGTTCTGCAAACAGTGACTGCACGGCTATGTAACAGCTGAGGCCACATAGCACAGTGCTTGCACGTCATGAGGTACTCGCTTGGCCACAGGCTACTTTGTTTGGAAAGCATACATAAGCTTCAGCTGAAAAGCCCTGGGGGCTGCTGCATTGAGGCTACATTGGAGGAGCATCATGGTTATGTTTTATGAGGCTATGGTACGGCTGCATTATGGTTATGTTATGGTTTTGTATGGCTGCTGCCACAGCTGCTGCATCAGCCAGGAGAGAGGCTGTGTTATGGCTGTCACGCCAGCCAGGAGAGAATAAATGTGCTGCTGTTCCTACGGCTCCACAAGTCTTCTTCCAGCCTCTTAGCTCAGGCTTTCCCTACCCTGGGTTCAACGAACAGTGTGAACAGTTAAGACAACTGGCGTTATGAACAGGATCAATGACACACCATAAAATTATCTTAAAATAATTCTAATTATTGACATTTCCACATCCCATTTTATAGATAGAGCAACTTAAAAGACAAACTGTATAAGCTACTTAAGTAGGAAATGGTTTTTAAGACTGATTTACATTCATGTCTGTGCTCTTATATGAATAAAAGGGCATAGTTTTATAAATTAAAACATATCTATCTACAGCTACCTTTTTGTGAGGTATTAAATATTATATTTAACATACTTTATTATTTAATCCTAGAAAAAACAACCCTGGGAATAAATTTTCTGTCCTCAATTTGACAAATATGGAATCTGAGGCTCAGCAAAGTTAAGTATCTTTCCCTAGATCACATAATTAGTAGTAGAAGCAGGACTCCAGCCCAAAGCTCTGCCTCTTTTCTAATTGCAATCATTATGCTCAGGAACACCATTGCAGAGAAAATGTCTTTGATATTTTAAAGTCTATCCAAGAGTTATGATTCAAATATAAACATGATAAATGAAAAAAACGTTTTATTTAAATGGTTGTATTTCTTAAGCAAACACATACAGAAATAATTTACATGGTATAACTTTAAACCTTCAATAAATATAGTGTACCCAGAATCTTATTTGAAAGCTTAGATGCTTTATTATTAATTTCGAAAAAAGACAAGTGGCATTAATTGTTTTGTTTTCTTTTGTTGTTTCAGTTTGTGTCATAAATGATTGACTGTCACCATTTTCTCAACCAATTTGAAATCATAGCTTCAGGGACCATGTGGGTTACTAGAAAGTTAACTAGACCTAGAATTTAACTACACCTTTCCAACATCTCTAAGAAAGCTGTTGACATTCTCAGAATGAGAAATTAATAATTAGCATTGATTATGGAACTATTCATGAAATTTAAACATAATAGGAATAACTTTGAAAAATCATTTGAAACAAAAAACTTAGTGAAACTGAATTATTAAGGCAATAATAAAGGTAGACCATGATCTCAAGTTAAAATGTTTTCCATGCCTGTGAAAATAATTGCTTGGGGTTTATGAGTCTCTGACAGATTTCTTATGCTTCTATTACAAATTCCTCCATAGTTTTGAATGCTCTTCCAATTTATAGTCCAATGACTATAAATATTATCATGACAGTGGCTTCATGTTGCTGTTTATTGCAAAGTTGTGTCTGACTCTTTGTGACCCCATGAACTGTAGCCCACTAGGATCCTCTGTCCATGGGATTTCCCAGGCAAGAATACTGAAGTGGGTTGTCATTCGCCATTCCTGACCCAAGGATCTAACCCACATTTCCTGCATTGGCAGGCAGATTCTTTACCACTGTGCCACCTGGGAAGCCCAACATAATGTTAATTGGTTCTAATCTAACCCAAGGAGATCGGGGTGGGTAAGGTAATTAAACAAGCCTTGGATGAGAGTTCAGGAAACAAAAGAAATTAGTGACAAATTGTTAAAGAAATGGGAATCTAGAACTTAAAGAACTATAGTAAGCTCATAGCCATATTCCTTTAATATAGCAGGTACTTTTGATCAGGAGATAGCAATAGTGGAAGCAGGAACTTGCAGAAACAAAAGAGATACCAACAGTATTTGGAAGTCAAGAATGTGCCTCAAAAGTTCCATAATCACCAAAGTCTTCTGGCTGACATGGAGGCCTTTAGGAGGTTCCACTTCACTGAAGTGATCCCAGATATTCTCCCATTTAGAGAACAAATAGAAATTTAAGTACTAAAATTAAATTAGAAGTAGTGAGCAACTGTTACCAAGCCATGGTAGCAAAAGGTTTCTCAGAAGCCAGCCTAGTTTAATCCAAGAAAAATCAACTATAATTTGACCAAAGACAAAGAACTATAATAAGAAACAGGAAGACAACAAGGATTTAAGACTCAAGTCATAGAGCAGAGCAAAAGCAAATCTGACTGGGAACAAAAGACGTTGACACAGTGGTCAGTACCAAAAATCTAAACTGGGCACCTGGTTCTGACAATTACTAGAGTAGCAGTGGGAAGCATATGAACGGACTCCCTGGGAGAATGATTGTTTATTTAAGGGCAGTTCAGTTTCTTGGGTTGTACTGAAGATGTCTATGAGAGGAGCTAAAAAGGAATGCTTCATTTACATTAGTTGTTGACGTAAATGCAGTGATGGAGGGCTGAAGCCATGGTGTCAAAATGAGTCAGATAAGAGAAGGCAAATGAATTATTTTAACCGTATGTTAAAGAGACGGGTAGGGAGAGGTTATCAGGCTTAATCACCAAATGGAAACACATTACAGTAAAGAGTTCACTTCTAGTACACTGCCATGCATTCTTGGTTGTGCCATTTTATAAAGCATGGCTTGGTGTCAAGATGATCTGGAACTGTCTTTAGTTCTTCTAGACAAGTCTATTGCAGAGATGGCGGTTGAAGCTATAAGTACCTAGGAATATTGAAAGTGGGGAAGTGGGTCAAACTAACAACTGAAGAACAGCTGAAAACCTTTGCTTGGTGTCCTAAACAAATGTTCATATTTGAATGATCATTTGCATTTCCTGAGTTAAAATTGTGCCTCACGATACCATTTCCCCTAACTATACTTTTCTGTTAAAGTAGGGTTAATACCCCATATATTGGTTTGGATAAAGTAAGAATTAGTCACCTATTCTTCTTTTAAGTTATAGGACATAGTGAAGTGAGAAAGAAAGTGAAGTCACTTCAGTTGTGTCCGACTCTTTGTGACCCCATGGTCTGCAGCCTGCCAGGCTCCATGGGATTCTCCAGGCAAGAATACTGGAGTGGGTTGTTTTTCCCTTCTCCAAGGGATTTTCCCAACCCAGGGATTGAACCCAGGTCTCCCATATTGCAAGCAGGAAAGGCAAGAGGGTCCTCAACTCTTGGGGGAGCATGGGCAGAACCTCGACATCAATGATCATGGCCAGCCCTGGACTGAGTAGGAGCAGCAAAGTGCAGGGGTAGGCTCCAGTCTGGCCCTGGCTGGGCTATGAGCATCAACTACAGGAAACGATGCACCCAGGAACAATGCAAAGCTATTATCCACGCCATGCAGGGCCACCCAAGACAGACAGGTCACAGTGAAGAGTTCTGGCAAAACGTGGTTCACTAGAGAAGGAAACTGCAACCCACTCCAATATTTTTGCCTTGAGAATTGACAATGTGAAAAGGCAAAAAGATATGACACCAGAAGATGAGCCTCCCAAGTTGGAAGGTATCCAGTATGATACTGGGGAAGAGTGGAGGGCAGTTACTAACAGCTCCAGTAAGAATGAAGCAGCTGGGCCAAAGCAGGAATGATGCTCAGTTGTGGATGTATCTGGTGGTAAAAGTAAAGTTCAATGCTGTGAAGAACAATATTACATTGGAACCTGGAATGTTAGGTTCATGAATCAAGATAAACTGGACATGGTCACAGAGGAGATAGCAAGATTGAACACTAACATCTTAGGAATCAGTGAACTAAAGTGGACTGGAATGGGTGAATTTAATTCAGATGACCATTATATCTACTACTGTGGGCAAGAATCCCTTAGAAGAAATGGAATAGCCCTCACAGTCAACAAGAGTCAAAAATGCAGTACTTGGGAACAACCTCAAAAACTGATATCAATTCGTTTCCAAGGCAAACCATTCAACACCACAGTAATCCAAGTCTATGCCCCAACCACTGATGTTGAAAAAGCTGAAGTTGACTGGTTCTGTGAAGACCTACAAGACCTTCTAGAACTAACACCACAAAAAAGATGTCCTTTTCATCACAGGGGATTGGAATGCAAATGTAGGAAGTCAAGAGATACCCAGGATAACAGGAAAACTTGGCCTTACCAGTACATAATTAAGCAGTACAAAAGGCTAACACAGTTTTGACAAGAGAACATGCCGGTCATAAAAAACACCCCTTCCCACCAACACAAGAGATGACTCTACATATGATATCACCAGATGGTCAATACCAAAATCAGATTGATTTTGTTCTTTGCATCCAAATATGGAGAAGCCCTATACAGTGAGCAAAAACAAAACCACGAGCTGACCGTGGCTCAGATCATGAGCTCCTTATTGCAAAATTCAGGCTTAAATTGAAGAAAGTAGGGAAAACCACTAGGCCATTCAGGTATGACCTAAATCAAATCCCTTATGATTATACAGTGGAGGTAATGAATAGATTCAAGGGGTTAGATCTGGTAGACAGAGTGCCTGAAGAACTATGAACAGAAGTTTGTTACACTGTACAGGAAAACCATTCCAAAGGGGCGGAAAAATGTGAGTAGGCAAAGTGATTGTCTGAGGAGACTTTACAAATAGCTGAGGAAAGAAGAGAAACATAAGGCAAGGGAGAAAGGAAAAGATACACCCAACTGAATGCAGAGTTCCAGGGACCACCAAGGAGAGATAAGAAGTCATTCTAGAACAATGCAAAGAAATAGAGGAAAACAATAGAATGGGAAAGACTAGAGATCTCTTCAACAAAACTGGAGATATCAAGGAAACATTTCATTCAAGGATGGGGACAACAAAGGACAGAAATGGTGAGGAATTAACAAAGCAGAAGAGATTAAGAAGAAGCGTCAAGAACACACAGTTCAGTTCAGTTCAGTCGCTTAGTCGTGTCTGACTCTTTGCGACCCCATGAATCGCAGCACGCCAGGCCTCCCTATCCATCACAAACTCCCAGAGTTTACTCAAACTCATGTCCATCGAGTTGGTGATGCCATGCAGCCATCTTATCCTCTGTCGTCCCCTTCTTCTTCTGTCCCCAATCCCTCCCAGCATCAGGGTCTTTTCCAATGAGTCAGCTCTTCGCATAAGTTGGCCAAAGTATTGGAGTTTCAGCTTCAGCAACAGTCTTCCAATGAACACCCAGGACTGATCTCCTTTAGGATGGATTGGTTGGATCTCTTTGCAGTCCAAGGGGTTCTCAAGAGTCTTCTCCAACACCACAGTTCAAAAGCATCAATTCTTCGGCGCTCTGCTTTCTTCACAGTCCAACTCTGACATCCATACATGACCACTGGAAAAACCATAGCCTTGACTAGACGGACCTTTGTTGGCAAAGTAATGTCTCTGCTTTTTAATATGCTATCTAGGTTAGTCATAACTTTCCTTCCAAGGAGTAAGCGTCTTTTAATTTCATGGCTGCAATCACCGTCTGCAGTGATTTTGGAGCCCAAAAAAAATAAAGTCTGACACTGTTTCCACTGTTTCCCCATCTATTTCCCATGAAGGGATGGGACCAGATGCCATGATCTTAGTTTTCTGAATGTTGAGCTTTAAGCCAACTTTTTCACTCTCCTCTTTCACTTTCATCAAGAGACTTTTTAGTTCCTCTTCACTTTCTGCCATAAGGTGGTGTCATCTGCATATCTGAGGTTATTGATATTTCTCCTGGCAATCTTGATTCCAGCTTGTGTTTCTTCCAGCCCAGCGTTTCTCATGATGTGCTCTGCATATAAGTTAAATAAGCAGGGTGACAATATACAGCCTTGACGTACTCCTTTTCCTATTTGGAACCAGTCTGTTGTTCCATGTCCAGTTCTAACTGTTGCTTCCTGACCTGCACATAGGTTTCTCAAGAGATGGGTCAGGTAGTCTGGTATTCCCATCTCTTGAAGAATTTTCCACATTTTATTGTGATCCACACAGTCAAAGGCTTTGGTATAGTCAATAAAGCAAAAATAGATGTTTTTCTGGAACTCTTTTGCCTTTTCAATGATCCAGTCTAGCAACAGCTAAAAACAGGAGAAGCCACCAGCAAGAAGAGTCAGGATCTCTTCAGCCACTGTTGGCAGGGTCTGCTTAAACCCCAGGGGAAGGTACAGAACTGCACATAGAAACTAAACATCAGTCCACCAGTGTTGCTTGAAAACAGTATATTCAGAAAGCAGGACAGACTTGTAAGTGACATGAAAGCAACATAAGGTAGCAAAGTCATCACAAAACAGTGACAAAAGGAAGAGAGATCCAACAGCAGGTAAACCTTAGAATTCCCAGCAGGCATCTTCACCAGGAAGTCCCTTCCTGACCCAGGGATCAAACCCCTGTCTCTAGCATCTCCTGCATTGGCATTCAGGTTCTTTACCACTAATGCCACCTGGGAAGCCACACCAGGAAGTCCACCAGGAGGTAAAAGGCTTTAAGAGTTTACAAGCAAAGTGCTCTCCTTTGGAGAACTCCTAAAAGCAAAGCAGGGTCTCCCTTCTCATAGAAAGCAAATTTGTTCCCAGGACATGGGTTCAGAAGTAGTGGACAGGAAGTACTTTCAAAGCACTCCCAGACTAAACCTGACATTGAGCAGCAGGTAGGAGCCTTACAGAGGCTTTCAAATCCCTGTTGGGGGGAAGCAGTTGGGGCAACAGCTGCTTTGGGTCTGCAGGTGCACTCAAAAGGCTCCCACTGCGAGAAAAAGCCAAGCCTTCAGGTCACAGAGATGGAGGGAGGCATCTGATTTATACCTCTTAGAGTGGTCAGATAGGCCCCATCTCCTGGTTTCTTTCAACTATTCAAATTTTACATTGTTAATTCAATTTTTCTTAATCAAGCTATAAACTCTTTGAAGCCCACAGCTTATACTTCTGTATCTTACACTCTAGCATCCCGGATGAAGTACTGCACATAAGCAGTACTAATATATATTTGCTGACTCATTCTACTGCTGATTTAAAGGCAGCATGGTACAACAGAGAAGCACCTTGCATAGAAGCACAAGTATTTAATTCTGGCAAATCTTGTCACTTTTCTGCACTTCAGTTCTTTCTGCCCCTTCATGAATATGCATGTACTATAAGCTTAAAACTTCCCCAGTTTTGTTGTTCAGAGAGACCCTGCTTTGGGAAGATCCCTGGTGTTCTCCCTACTTGCTGCAAGTAATAATAAATATTTCTTTCTCCTAATCTTCGGCTTAGTTGTGTCTTTTGGCTTGACACCTAACAATAGGTGAGCCCAGTCTGGGGTAACATTATTAACTTTTAATCTATGTTCCTTTGCGACTTATGGTTTCTTAAACATGCCTCAGGTAGTCATCATGCACAATGGGAGTAGGAAGAGGAAAGGGACACTGGTCCATGACCACTTTATTGAGAGCAGATTCACTTTTGTTGGTTTTACATTTTGGAGTTCAGAGTTGAAGTTACATTTGTAAGAATGTTGTTGAACCCAAGTTCAACAACCCATGAGGCCAAACAAACCAAAATTTCAGAATCTGGAGCAGAGAAAGCCTTATTGCAAGGGCCAATAAATCAAGGAGTTTGGAGAGGTGGGTGGGTGCTCATGGTCTAATGGCCCAAATTCTTCATGATTGAGTTCTTACAGGCAAAATTTCAGGTGAAGTCTGACCTTCCTCTGAGTGACGGGTGGTTAGGTAATGGGGGTATTCCAGAAAACCCATTCACAGCCTCTGGTTCCAACCAGTCTGGGGTCCTTGTGCTTATGCTCAGCCTGAAGTTATCATCCTCCACATGGGTGGGGGCCTTAGTTCCTATAGGAGAACTCAGAAGTGTATCAGGTTGTTATGTATATCCCTTGAAGAGGAACCAGGACCCTGCCTTATGGCTGCACTATTTTTCTTAACTGCCTTTCCTTTGTTTCTGTAATCCCTTAAACCCCTTACTCCCCTAACTCATAACTGTTTGAATCTGCCTTTGGAACTCAAGGAAGCTCTAAGAGGCTGAAACATTCCTACAAACAAGAAACAGGAGACATGGAAAGCCTTTTTTAAAAAAAATCTGGGTGGGCTCTACTGGGTCCTGCTTGGTTTCAGGAGTTCTGTGACTAAATTTTTTGAGTCACCTGACTCACTTATTTCAAAGGTCCTTTTCACTTTAACATGATTTTGTAATTTCATAGACATTAGGTGGGAAGAGTCTTATTAATTGAAGTCCATCCTAGTGCAAGAACTGTGCTTCCCTTTACCCTCACTTTCCATTTTTGCAGAGGTGAAATAAAGACAGCTGTGTTGTTTGCATCTAACCACATACCTCTTTCACACCCTTCAGTTCATTCATTTCAAATGTGTGACAACCTCCCTTTCCTCCAGCCTAATTAGTGTTCTAATTTTTAGGAGAGTTATCTGAGACACCTCTATCTCTGCTAAACTTAGATACATCTCTGATTCTTTTGGTTTTAACCTTTCAATGATGTTTTTACCTCTTACTTCTTACTACTACTTCTTTGCTGGCATAATGTTTTGGTTTTTTTTTTCACCCCTCTGCCTATTCATACCCGAGGGTTCTCAAAACCACTAAGAAATTTATGTGAGTGCTATCTGTAGACTAACAGCCTCAGCAATGGAGAAGGAAAAATGATACAGGAAGAAGAAATGGTAAAATACAATAGGAAATAAGGAAAGCAAGAGGAGTGACAGAAGAAGGAGGTATGTATGGTCTCTATGTAACCAAGCAGGACCTTATGTGGGCTTGCTGGGACAGATGCTTCCTTCCATGTCCTCTGCCTGCCTCTTGTTGTAGAAAAGCTACCATCTCCCAGTCTTCCCCTGACATACAAAAGCCTGTCTCACCAATTATTGGTTGAAAGTGCTACTGAAGAGTGAGTTCTTGTCTCATCACAGGAAGGATTCAGAGACAAAACTTGGAGGTCAAGGAAACAAAACAAGGATTTATTAAGCTCTTTATTACACTCAAAAGGGAAGAATGTGCAGACTCACATGAGTAGCTACCATGAGCTTCTTTGGCAAGCCTACTTATATGGGGGTGTAAAAATGAATGGGCGGAATATTCATTGGGGAGGGATGGCTTGGGGGTCATATTTCTTGATTTTCATCCCAGCTCTATCTTCCCAAAGGGAGGAAGGATTTTTGTCCTTATTTACCCTCGGAGAGCAAGGAGATCAAACCAAGAAATCCCAAAGGAAATCAACCCTGAATGTTCACTGGAAGGATTGATGCTGGAGCTGATGCTCCAATACTATGGCCACCTGATGTGAAGAGCTGACTCATTGGAAAAGACCCTAATGCTGGGAAAGATTGAAGGCAAAAGGAGAAGGGGGTGGCAGAGGATGAGATAGTTAGATAGCACCTAACTAGTCTAGTTAGATAGACTCATTGGACATCAATTTGAGCAAACTCTCTGAGACAGTGAAGGAGAGGGAAGCCTGGTAAGTTGCAGTCCATGAGGTCACAAAGAGTCGGACATGACTTAATGACTGAAGAACAACAACAAAAGCCTTGATCAGAAGTGTGATAGCACCAGTGCATGATGGGTAGTACTTATCTGCAAGGCTAATTCCATTTTAATGAGAGAATAAGCAAAAGGTTACATTAAGATGCTGAAAATTCCTGCATTTTCCCACCTATCTTTGTCTACCTCCAGGACATCTATCTCCTCAAGGAAGGTATATGGTTTCCTATCAGTCCAAGGTTTCTGCTTTTCTTTGTTTGCCAAAAGACTCCTGTTGTTTACAAGATGTATCGTCTCCTGGCATTTAGCCTGGCCCCCTTTCTCTGCTCATATTCAGTGATTGTTGTCTGTTGTTTTAGTTGCTAATTCATGTCTGACTCTTTTGTGACCCCTTGGACTGTACTCATCAGGCTGCTCTGTCCATGGGATTTCCCAGGCAAAAACACAGGAGTGGGTTGCCATTTCCTTCTCCAGGGGATCTTCCTGATGTAGGGATCAAACATGCATCTCCTGCATTGGCAGGCAAATTCTTTACCATTGAGCCACCTGGGAAGCTCATATTTAGCTATATATCTATTCTAATAAAAGGATGTGAATGTAGCAACTGGGTAATGAGAACTGGTAACAATTTAAATACAAGTTAACTACATGGCAGTCACAGAACCTTTCCTTCCTTTCTGAAATACATAGATAACAGTACCTGATGCACATTTCCTAAATTGTTTTACAGATACAACAACCCCATGAAATGGAAGTTAACTATTTGATGACCAGGAGCACATAACAGCCCACAGACCTACATGAGCCCCAAAACTGCTAATGTTAGCCCTTATGACATGGCCCTGTTACCTCACCATCAACCAGTCAGAATTGTACATGATCTGATTACATAGCTTGTGAACCCCCCCACCCCCGTCACATTGCCTTTAAATATGCATCCCTTAAACCCCTCAAGGAGTTCAGATATTTTGAGCATTAGCTGCCCTGGACTCCCTGTCTACCACATTACAATAAATGCTATACTTTCTTTCACCACAGTTCAGTCTCAGACTGACTTTACTGTGCATGGGTGAGAGAATGCAACATCTTGGTTTACAGTGATATTTATTCTTTTCTTCTGCTTCTCTAAAACATACTGCCATTAAATATGGCATTGCTTTGGCTAACAACTTTAAAAAACTTGCACTTTTTATTTCGTCTCATCAAATAGCAGTCAACTAGTATGATTTTGAAAGACAATATTACATAGTAGGTCACATGTGGACTCAATAGATAAATGACCTAGAATCTTGCCAGCTCTGACCTTGATCTCTTTCTACTTCAGGTTCTTTAATATGGGGTAAAAATAGACCTCACCTTCATGACTGTCATGATGATGAAAGAAGATGATGCAAGTGTTCTGATTAAGTCCTGACACAAAGAACCTTATTCTAAAAAAATGTTTTGCTTTACAGCTTTGCCCACAGCTTTTCCTAACACATCATGTTCCTTTGTAAATGCATTGGCCCAGTCTCTTGTGGCCTTACCATGCCTACCACAGCCTAATAAATGTTCATGGTAAACAATAGCAATCATTGCTTCTCTCTGTGGAATGGCTATTACTCTTGCTGTTTTGCTAGAAAAATACTAGTTTCACTCAGGCAAAGAAAGGCGGTAACCACATCATAATATATCCACAATAGGCCTGTTTAGGAGGTTTAGCCTTGGGCAATAAACAAATTTTATAATTTTATTGCAAGAATATAAAAAAGCAAGTGAGCTACAGTTCATGCTTTTACATAACTTGGCTTATCTCCTGTGTGTTTGCCTCTTAATCAGCTGTGCACTTTAGAATCACCTGGGAGTTTTTAAAAACAATATATACCCGGGCCCTGTCTCTAAAGGATTCTGATTTACTAGGCCTAGGTGATGTTCTGGCATGTTTGTTTGGAATTGTTTACCTAAGTGATTCTGATGTAAAACTAGTGTTCCAAGTATTCCTGGCCCATTGCCTTCCATTCAACAAAAGCAATTTCAACTACTGGAGTGAAAAAAATCAACCACAATTTTTATGGCCTTTCCATATAAGTAGGTATACTAGTGATTTCTTAACGAATTATCCAATCACAGAAGTAAATGTCTATAGTTTAAGTTTATAATGATGAAATTATGAATTATGTTCCATTTGGATTGAGCTACCGACAACTTTTCGGGTGAGGTTTTCTGCCATTTTAATGAGTAAAAAAGGGAGCCTTTGTGGATAAGACGGTGGCTCCATCAAACCACCTGTAGGCTCCAGTGCTGGGAAGCCTCAGACCGAACATTCAATCAGGCTAGAACACAGCCCTGTTCATCAGCAGACAGACTGCTTCAAGTCTCCATGAATAAACAACTGCTTGATAAAAAACACAGACTCAGACACAGCCCTACTCACTAGAAGAACAAGACCCAGATCCACCCCTCAGAGAGTGGGTGTAAATCTCTCATATGAGGAAGCTTGCACAAGTCTCTAGACAGCCTCATTGACCAGGGGGCAGGGAGCAAGAAGCTAGGAGAACTACAACCCTGAAGCTTGTGGAATGGAATATGCAAACACAGAAAGCTAGATAAAATTAGATGGCAGAAGAATATGTCCCAGATGAGGGCACAAGATAAAAACCCCAGAACAGTGTTGTATGAAAGGAGAGAAGGTTAGCACTCCCCTTGATGAGAATGGAAGAGGTTCTCAGGCCTGACAACATATATATGGTTAAGGCATTGCCTCCTACTTTGTGGCAGCTAAGCACTGTTTTTTACAAGTATACAATGGAGAAAAGACAGTCTCTTTAACAGATGGTGCTGGGAAAACTGGTCAACCACATGTAAAAGAAAGAAACTAGAACACTTTCTAACACTATACACAAAAATAAACTCAAAATGGATTAAGGTCTAAATGTAACACCAGAAACTATTAAACCCTTAGAGGAAAACATAGGCAAACACTCTCTGACATAAATCACAGCAAGATCCTCTATGATCCACCTCCCAGAGTAGTGGAAATAAAAACAAAAATAAACAAGTGGGACCCTAATTAAACTTTAATTAAATCAATTAGCTAAAGGAAATCAATCCAGAATATTCATTGAAAGGACTGATGCTGAAGCTGAAACTCCAATACTTTGGCCACTGATGTGAAGAACTGACTCATTGGAAAAGACACTGATGTTGGAACAGATAGAAGGCAGGAGGAAAAAGGGACACCAGAGGATGAGATGGTTGGATGGCATCACTGGCTTGATGGACATGAGTTTGAGCAAGCTTCAGGAGTTGGTGTTGGACAGGGAAGCCTGGCGTACTGCAGTCCATGGGGTTGCAGAGCCGGACACAACTGATTGATTGAACTGAACTGAACTGAATTGAATTAAATTTAAAAAATTTTGCACAATGAAGGTAACTATAAGCAAGGTAAAAAGGCAGTCTTCAGAATGGGAGAAAATAATAGCCAATGAAACAACTGACAAAGAATTAATCTCCAAAATATAAAAGTAGCTCATGCAACTCAATACCAGAAAAATGAACACCCAAGCAAAAAGTTGGCCAAAAATCTAAACAGACATTTCTCCAAAGAAGATATACAGATGGCTACTAAACACATGAAAAGATGCTCAGCATCGCTCATTATTAGAGAAATGCAAATCAACACCACAATGAGGTATCACCACATGCCACTCAGGATGGCCACCATCAAAAAGCCTACGTACAATAAATGCTGGAGAGGGTGTGGAGAAAAGGGAACCCTCTTACACTGTTGTTGGGAATGCAAACTGGTACAGCCACTGTGGAGAACAGTGTGGAGATTCCTTTAAAAACCGGAAATAGAACTGCCATACAGCCCAGCAATCCCACTGCTGGGCATACACATCAAGGAAACCAGAACTGAAAGAAACACATGAACCCCAATGTTCATTGCAGCACTGTTTACAATAGCTAGGACATGGAAGCAACTCAGATATCCATCCACAGATGAATGGATAAGGAAGTTATAGTACATATACACAATGAAATATTACTCAGCTATAAAAGGGAACACATTTAAGTCAGTTTAATGAGGTGGATGAAACTGGAGAATATTATACAGAGTGAAGTAAATCAGAAAGAGAAATGCCAATACAATATATTAATGCATATATGTGGAATTTAGAAAGACGGTAATGATGATCCTATATGCAAGGCAGCAAAAGAGACACAGATGTAAAGAACAGACTTTTGGACTCTGTGGGAGAAGGCAAGGGTGGGACGATTTGAGAGAACAGCATCAAAACATGTATATTAAAATAAAAATATCAGACAGAAAGAAAATTAAAAAAAAAAAGAAAAAAAAAAACATGTATATTACCATATGTAAAATAGATGACCAGTACAAGTTCTAAGCATGAAGCAGAGCACTCAAAGCTGGTGCTCTGGGACAATGCAGAGGGATTGGGTAGGGAGGGAGGTGGAAGGGGGGTTCAGGATGGGGGAACACATGTGTACCCGTGGCAGATTCATGTCAGTGTATGGCAAAACCCATCACAATATGTAAAGAAATTATCCTCCAATTAAAATAATTTAATTAAAAATAAATTAAAAAATTTTAAAAAAGCATGTTGAAGTGCTGAAAGAATAAACAAATATTCACAGGAAACAAAAATAAAAAATGGACAAATGGGTCTGCATCAAACTTAAAAACTTCTATTCATCAAAATAGACAGTAAACAGAAGAAAAGGCAACCTGTGGCATAGGAGAAAATATTTACAATCATTTACCTGATAAGGGTTATCTAGAATATATAAAGAACTAAAACTCAACAAAAAGAACTAACTCAATTTAAAAATCAGCAATGGTTCTAAAGCAATTATCTGTCAATAAAAAATAAATTAATTTTAAAAAATCAGCAAATGACTTGAAAAAACATTTTTCCAAGTATTATATACAAATGGTGAATAAGCATATGAAAATATACTCAAAATCACTAACTGCCAGAGAGATACAAACTCAAAGCACAGTGAGATATTACCTCCACACCATTAAGACAGCTGCTATTAAACAAAACGAAAAAGAAATAAATATTGGTGGGCATGTGAAGAAGTTGGAACCCTTGCTCCAACCCTGATGATGAGATTGTAAAATGGTACAACTGCTATAGAAAACAGCATAAGAGTACCTTAGAAAACAGGAAATAAATCTACCATATGACTCAGCAATCCCACTTCTGGGCAGATATCCAAAAGAATCGAAAGCAGGGCCTCAAAGAAATATTTGCATATCTAAACTTAAAGGCAGCATTACTTACAACAGCCAAGAAGGAGAATCAATCCAAATGTCCATCAAAAGATAAATGGATAAAGTGTGGTATATACATAGAATGCAGCCTGAAAAAGGAAAGAAATTCTGTCACATGATGTAACATAGATACATTTGAGGACATCATGATGAGTGAAATAATCTAGTTATAAGAGGACAAATACACGCATGGCTGAGTCCCTTTGTTGTTCACCCGAGACTGACACAGCACTGTTAACTGGCCATATACCCCAACTAAAAATAAAAAGTCTAAAGTTTGGGGGGGAAAGAGGATGCATATTATATGGTTCTACTTACATGAGATACCTCAAGGAGTCAAAATCGTAGAAATAGAAAGTAGAGTGGGTTTAGGCTTGGGAGAGGGCGGAAAGGAAGAACTGTTTTTAATGGGTATTGAGTTTCAAATGTACAATATGAAAAAGTTATGGAGATCTATTTTACAATCATGCAAATATATGCAACACTACTGAACTGTACAGTTAAAATGGATCAGATAGTAAATTTTGTATGTGGTTTTAATCACAGTAAAAAAAAAAAAAAAAAAAAAAAAGAATGAACAAATGATAACCTAGGGGACAATGGTGGTAATCACTGCTGTGAAACAGAATAAAGAATGAAAAGAAATTAAGACAGTGTACCAACCAAATAGCATATTAAAAAGCAGAGACATTACTTTGCCAACAAAGGTCCATCTAGTCAAGGCTATGGTTTTTCCAGTGGTCATGTATGGATGTGAGAGTTGGATTGTGAGGAAAGCTGAGTGCCAAAAAATTGATGCTTTTGAACTATGGTGTTGGAGAAGACTCTTGAGAGTCCCTTGGACTGCAAGGAGATCCAACCAGTCCATCCTGAAGGAGATAAGTCCTGCGTGTTCATTGGAAGGACTAATGCTAAAGCTGAAACTCCAATACTTTGGCCACCTCATGCAAAGAGTTGACTCATTGGAAAAGACCCTGATGCTGGGAGGGATTGGGGGCAGGAGGAGAAGGGGATGACAGAGGATGAGATGGCTGGATGGCATCACCGACTCGATGGACATGAGTTTGTGTAAACTCCCGGAGTTTGTGATGACTAGGGAGGCCTGGCGTGCTGCGATTCACGGGGTCACAAAGAGTCAGACACGACTGAGTGACTGAACTGAACTGAACTGAACTGAAGAGAGATGGGGGACAACATTAAATGTACCAGCATTTGCATTATAGAGATTCCAGAAAGAGAAGAGAAAGAAAAAGGACCTCAGAAAATATTTGAAGAGCTGAAAATTTTCCTAACATGGGAAAGGAAACAGTTTTCCAAATTCCAAGCAGGATAAAACCAAGGAGGAACATGCTGAGACACATCGTAATCAAATTGACAAAAATTAAAGGCAAAGAAAAATATTGAAATCAACCAGGGGAGGCAACAAAAAATGAAAAAAAGAATGTCCATAAGGCTGTCAGCTAATTTCTCAGTAGAAATTCTGCAAACCAGAAGGTAGTTTTACAATATATTTAAAATGACAAAAAGGAAGAACCTACAATCAAGAATACTCTACCCAGCAAGGCTTTCATTCAGATTTGGCAGAGAAATCCAAAGCTTTACAGACAAGCAAAAGCTAAGAGAATTCAGCACCAACAGAACCACTAAGAAACAAATGCTAAGGGAACTTATCTAGGCAGAAAAGAAAAGGACATAAGGAGAAATAAGAAAATCACAAATGGAAAAACTCACTGGTAAAGGCAAACATACAGTAAAGGTATCCACACACAAATATCATATCAAAACCAGAAGTTGTGGAGAGAGGATATTAGATATTGGAAATGCATTTGATATTAAAAGACCAACAACTTAAAACAATCTTTTTTGTATATAGACTGCTATAACAAAACCTCATGGTGAGTACAAACTGAAATTCTACAATAGATATACACAAAAAAGAAAAAGAAATCCACACACAATACTGAAGTTGGTCATCAAATATCAAGAGGAGAGAACACAATAAAAAGGGGAAAAAAATCTACAAAAAGAAATCACAAACAATTAACAAAATGGCAATAAGAATATGCATATCAATAATCACCTTAAATGTAAGTGGATTATATGATCTGACAAATAGATGAAGACTGACTGAAAATACACACACACACACACACACACACACACACATATATATATAACAATGTTCATAAAAATGCTATCTGCAAGAGAACCAATTCAGACCTAGGTACACATACCAACTGAAAGTGAAGGGATGGAAAAAGATATACCATCAAAATGGAAATCAAAAGAAAACTGGAATAGCAATATTTATATTAGATGAAATAGACTTGAAAATAAAGACTGTTACAAGAGATGAAGAAGCACATTACATCATGATGATGAGATCAATGCAAGAAGAAACTAGAGCAATTTTAGATACATACACACCCATCTAGAAGAATCTCAACTTACCACCATAAAAGGAGAAATCAACTGTACACAATAATAGTGGTGGAATTTAACACCCCACTTTCATCAACAGACAGATCATCCAGACAGAAAATCAATAAGGAAAAACAGACCTTAAATGACAAAGTAGACCAGAAGGATTTAACTCACATTTATAGAGCATTCCATCCCAAAACAGTAGACTACACATTCTTCTCAAGTGTACACAGAGTTGATCACATGCTGGGCCACAAGTCTCAGAATATTTAAGAAAATTTAAATCAATCAAACATCTCTTCTGACCCAAATGTTATGAGATTAGAAATCAACTACAAGAAAAAAAAAACTATAAAAAAACACAAAAATATGTGGAGGCTAAACAATCTGATAATAAACAACCAATGGATCAGTGAAGAAATTAAAGAGGTAATCAAAAAATTACCTAGAGGCAAATGAAAATGAAAACAAGATGATCTAAAACCTATGGGATATAGGGCAGAAAGGGAGGGTAGGATGAACTGACAGACTGGGACTGATATATATACACTACAATGTGTAGAGCAAATAACAAATTAGAACCTACTGCAAAGCACGGGGAACTCAACTCAATGCACTGTGATGACCGAGATTGGAATGAAGTCTGAACAAGAGTGGATACATGTATGTGTATAACTGATTCAGTTAGTTAGAAGGAACTAACACAACATTGTAAGCAACCATAATCTAATTAAAAAAAAAAAAAAAAAAACCAAGGGACGCAGCAAAAGTAGTTCTAAGAGGGAAGTTCATAATAATGTGATATTACCTTGGAAAGTAGAAAAACTTCAAACAACCTAACTTAAAACCTAAAGCAACTGGAGGAAAAAGCAAACAAACAAAGCACAAAGTTTGTAGGAGGAAAGAAATCATAAAGATCAGAGCAGATATAAATGAAATGGAGATAAAAAAACAATTGAAAAGATCAATGCATCTAAAAGCTGGTACTTGGAAGAGATAAACAAAATTGATAAAACGTTAGCCAAACTCACCAAGAAAAAGAGCAAGAAGGCTCAAATCAATAAAATTAGAAATGAAAAAAGAGAAGTTACAACAGTCACCATAGGTATACAAAGAAGAATAAGAGACTACTACAGGCAACTATACGTCAATAAAATGGACAATCTAGAAGAAATGGACAAATTTTTAAAAAGATACAATCTACCAAGATTGAACCAGGAAGATAGTAAATATGAACCACCAATCATAAGTACTGAAATTGCAATTGTGATTTTAAAACTTCAACAAACAACAGTTCAGGGCTTTCACAGGTAAATTCTATCAAACATTTAAAGAAGAGTTAACAGCTATCCACAAAAGACTGGTTCCAAATAAGAAAAGGAGTACATCAAGGCTGTATATTGTCACCCTGCTTATTTAATTTATATGCAGAGTACATCATGAGAAACTGGGCTGGAAGAAGCACAAGCTGGAATTAAGATCACCCGGAGAAATATCAGTAACCTCAGATATGCAGATGACACCACCCTTATGGCAGAAAGTGAAGAGGAACTAAAAAGCCTCTTGATGAAAGTGAAAGAGGAGAGTGAAAAAGTGGGCTTAAAGTTCAACATTCAGAAAACTAAGATGATGGTATCTGGTCCCATCACCTCATGGGAAATAGATGGGGAGACAGTGGAAACAGTGTCAGAATTTATTTTTGGGGGCTCCAAAATCACTGCAGATGGTGATTGCAGCCATGAAATTAAAAGACGCTTACTCCTTGGAAGGAAACTTATGACCAACCTAGATAGCATATTAAAAAGCAGAGACATTACTTTGCCAACAAAGGTCCATCTGGTCAAGGCTATGGTTTTTCCAGTGGTCATGTATGGATGTGAGAGTTGGACTGTGAAGAAAGCAGAGCACCGAAGAATTGATGCTTTTGAACTGTGGTGTTGGAGAAGACTCTTGAGAGTCCCTTGGACTGCAAGGAGATCCAATCAGTTCATCCTAAAGGAGATAAGTCCTGGGAGTTCATTGGAAGGACTGATGCTGAAGCTGAAACTCCAGTACTTTGGCCACCTCATGCGAAGAGTTGACTCATTGGAAAAGGTCCTGATGCTGAGAGGGATTGGGGGCAGGAGGAGAAGGGGACGACAGAGAATGAGATGGCTGGATGCATCACCGACTCGATGGGCATGAGTTTGAGTAAAGTCCGGGAGTTGCTGATGGACAGGGAGGCCTGGCGTGCTACGATTCATGGGATCTCAAAGGGTCAGACATGACTGAGCGACTGAACTGAACTGACTGAACAGCTATGCTTTTGAAACTATTCCAAAAAAATATCAGAGGAAGTCTCACTAACGCATTCTTTGAGGCCACCATCTCCCTGATACCAAAACCAGACAAAAACACAACAACAACAAAAAGAAAATTACAAACCAATATCTCTGATGAATACAGACACAAAAATCCTCAATAAAATATTAGCAATCTGAATCCAGCCATACATTAAAATTACCATACACCATGATCCAGTGGGATTTATCCCAGGGATGCAAGAATTTTTCAATAACTGCAAATCAATTCATTTGATGCAGCTCATCAAAAACTTGAAAAATAAAAACCATACAAACATCTCAATACAGGCAAAAAAGCTTTTGGAAAAAATCAACACCCATTTATGATAAAGACTCTTCAGAAAGTGGGTATAGAGGGAACATACCTCAACATAATAAAGGCCATATATGACAAACCTACAGCTAACAACATACTAAATGGGGAAAGCTGAAAGCAATTCCTCTAAGATCAGTAACAAGGATGTCCACTCTCACCACTTTTATTTAACATAGTTTTTGAATTCTAAGCCACAGCAATCAGAGAAGGAAAAAAATAAAAGAATCCAATTGGAAAAGAAGTTAAACTCTAACTGTTTAAGGATGACATGATACTATAAATAGGAAACTCTAGAGATGCTACCAGAAAACTACTAGACTTCATCAACAAATTCAGTAAAATTTCAGGATACAAAATTAATACACAGAAACCTGTTGTATTTCTATACACAAAAAACAAAAGATTAGAAAGAGCAATTAAGGAAACAATTCCGTGCATGCATCCTAAGTCACTTTAGTCATGTCTGACTCTTTGTGACCCCATGGATTTTACCCTGCCAAGTTCCTCTGTCCGTGGAAATGTCCAGCCAAGAATACTGGAGTGGGTTGCTGTCCCTCCTCCAGGGGATCCTCCCAACCCAGGGATGGAACCCTGTCTCTTATGTCTCCTGCATTGATGGGTGGGTTCTTTACTACTAGTGCCACCTGCAAAGCCTGAAACAATCCCACTTGCTACCATATCAAAAAGAATAAAATACCTAGGAATAAACATACCCGAGGACACAAAAGACATGTACTTCAAAATGAAAAGAATATAAATCTTTCATATTTTTGATGAAAGAAATAAAAAATATCACAAACAGGTGGAAAGATATACCATGTTCTTGGATTGGTAGAGTCAATATTGTGAAAATGAATATACTACTCAAAGCAATGTACAGATTCAAGGCAATCCCTATCAAATTACCAATGGCATTTTTCATAGAACTAGAACAAAAAATCTTAAAATTTGCATGAAGACACAAAAGACCCCGAATAGCCAAAGCAATCTTGAGGAAGAAAAATGGAGCTGGAGGAATCACACTCCCTGACTTCAAATTATACTACAAAGATACTAGTCATCAAAACAGTATGGTATTGGCAGAAAAACAGAAATAAAGATCAATGAAACAGGATGGAAAGCCCAGAAATAAACCCATGCACCTATGGTCAATTAATCTGTGACAAAGGAAGCAAGAATATATGATGGAGAAAAGACAGTCTCTTCAACAAGTGGTGCTGGGAAAACTGGACAGCTAAATGCAAAAGAATGAAAGTAGAATATTCTCTAATCCCATACACAAAACTAAACTCAAAATGGATTAAAGTCCTAAATGTAAGGCCAGATGCTATAAAACTCTTAAAGAAAAACATAAGCAGAACACTCTTGGTTTTCAATTGCAGCAACAGATTTTTCAATCCATCTCCTAGAGTAATGGAAATAAAAACAAAAATAAGGAAATGAGACCTAATAAACTCTAAAGCTTTTGCACAGCAAAGGAAACCAGAAACAAAATGAAAAGATAATCCACAGAATGGAAGCAAATATTTGCAAACAGTTCACCAGCAAGAGATTAATCTCCAAACAGCTCATGCAGCTCAATATAAAAAAAAAACAAACAGTCCAATGAAGAAATGGGCAGAAGACCTAAACAGACATTTCAAATACATTGAAATGGCCAAGAAGCATATGAAAAAATGCTTAACATTTCTAATTATTAAGGTATTGCAAATCAAAACTAAAAGAGTTGTTACCTCACATTAGTAAGAATGACCATCATCAAAACGTCTACAAACAATAAATGTTGGAAGGGGTGTGGAGAGAAGGAAACCCTCCTACATTGTTGGTGGAAATGTAAGTCGGTAGAGCCATAGTGGTGAACAGTATGGAGGTTCCTTAAGAAATAGACCTATAAAATGATCCTGCTATCCCACTCCTGGACATACATCCAGAAAAACACATGATTTGAAAGAATCCATGCACTGCAATGTTCATTGCAGAACTGCTTACAATAGCCAAGACATGAAATCAGCCTAAATGTCCACTGACAGATGAGTGGATAAAGAAGATGTAGTGCATATATTCAATGGAATATTACTCAGCCATTAAAAGCAATGAAGTGATGCCATTAGCAATAACATGGATGGACCTGGGGATTACTGAAAGTGAAAAGCAAAAGTGTTAGTTACTAAGTCATGTTTGACTCTTTGGGACCCCAGGACTGTAGCCTACTAGGCTCCTCTGTTAATGGAATTCTAAAAGCAAGAATACTGGAGTGGATGGCCATTCCCTTCTCGAGGGATCTTCCTGACCCAGGGATTGAATCCAGGTCTCCTGCATTCCAGGCAGATTCTTTACCATTTGAGCCACCAGGGAAGGTGGGGATTATTATACTAAGTGAAGTAATGACAAATATCATATGCTATTTTATTATATGTCACCCTGTTTATTTAACTTATATGTAGAGTACATCATGAGAAACGCTGGGCTGGAAGAAGCACAAACTGGAATCAAGATTGTCTGGAGAAATATCAATAACCTCAGATATGCAGATGACACCACCCTTATGGCAGAAAGTGAAGCAGAACTAAAGAGCCTCTTGGTGAAAGTGAAAGAGGAGAGTGAAAAAGTTGGCTTAAAGCTCAACATTCAGAAAACTAAGATCATGGCATCCAGTCCCATCACTTCAAGGCAAATAGATGGAGAAACAGTGGAAACAGTGTCAGACTTTATTTTGGGGGGCTCCAAAATCACTGCGATGGTGATTGCAGCCATGAAATTAAAAGATGCTTGCTCCTTGGAAAAAAAGTTATGACCAACCCAGATAGCATATTAAAAAGCAGAAACATTACTTTACCAACAAAGGTCTGTCTAGTCCAAGCTATTGTTTTTCCAGTAGTCATGTATGGATGTAAGAGTTGAAGTATAAAGAAAGCTCAGTGCCGAAGAATTGATTCTTTTAAGTTGCGGTGTTGGAGTTGATTCTTGAGAGTCCCTTGGACTGCAAGGAGATCCAACCAGTCCATCCTAAAGGAAATAAGTCCTGAATATTCATTGGAATGACTGATGCTGAAGCCAAAACTCCAATACTTTGGCCACCTGGTGCCAAGAACTGACTCATCTGAAAAGACCCTGATGCTGGGAAAGATTGAGGGCAGGAGGAGAAGGGGATGACAGAGGATAACATGGTTGGATGGCATCACCAACTCAATAGACATGAATTTGAGTAAACTACAGGAGTTGATGATGGACAGGGAGTCCTGGCATGCTGAAGTCCGTGGGGCCACACAGAGTCAGACATGACTGAGTGACTGAACTGACTGACTTTAGTAGGTACTCAGAACAGTTTGTTGAAGTTAAAGATTTATGAATTTATAAATAATGTTTTTGAATTTCAGAAATGCTTCATAGAAGAAACACCCTTACTACAATAACAACAGAAAGAACTTCTGTTCTAAACCCAGCTGTTATGTGGAATTTCAAGTATGAAAAGTCAGATTTTCAAAGGCTGCTCTAGATTTCCACTAAAATGTTTAAATACACAATGCCATGAAATATAAAGTTATAGAATTTTATATGACACACCACTGAACTAAGCAGAGACATGCAATTCAGTGGAATTTTTTTTGCTATATGTAGAAATTTTCTGGGCATACTAAAGAAAGATTTATCCGTGACACTCCTTCCAATGGGGTCCTATCAAAATCTGTCCATATCTGTAGCTTGCCACTTATTCTTCAGCATTAAATTCACCTTTTCTATGATGTTTTCTGCTTCTAGGGATTTTTTAGGGCAGGCTTCACATTATTTATCTTCTATCTTCATTGCCCACCAATAAATGCTGAGTGAAAATATAATATCACTGTAAACTTCATGTTTTTCAGTTTCTGTAATAAATTTAAAAATATCTCTATGTATACGGTAACATATTTTATGGACCAAATATTGAGACTCATCATTTAAAATACAATCTGACAATGAAAATATTTGAGATCTGGAGAGTCTTAGAAAATTCTGGACAGATGAATATCTCAGCCACGTTAACAAAAACCTAAATCAAATTCTTTTCCATCACATAAATATCATGAAAAAAAACCTGCTTTCTTTATTATATCTTCCCCTCTTTCAACAACAGGCTGATAGATTCTGAAGAAATAAAATTAATTTAAGGCACTAATATCTATAACAAACTTAATATTCAGTGCTATGTTACTTGAAAATGAATTAAATATATAGATTTTCAAAGAATCAAAATTATTCAGCTTTGAAATATAAAAATTCTGTCTCACAGATGCAAATAAGCCTTCAGGTATCATGTTGATTGTAAGATAATAGAATATAGAAGATGAAGCAAATGTATGATACACATGTGGGGTAAACAGTACAAAAATATTTTTGGAAGAACAATTAATTCACAATATGTGTTAGAATAAGAAATTGGTTATTATGTTGTGTAATAGCTATTTGTTATAACTTTTGTTATAGCTATATTTCAGTTGTATCTTTTCAAACCATCTGTTTCAAGTGTAATTATGCTTGAGATTTTTTTCTTTCACCTTTTTTTAACTCTGGACTATATGTCCTGCAGAATTCTCTTAAATAAACTAGGTCCTGAGTTGAATTTTTCACTCTATCCACATTGACCATATAGATTCCTCCCAAAAGTCAACAAAATGCTGTTTGCTGGCAGATTTACCATGGTAAAGAATATAACACAAGATAGGCCATTATTTAATGAAAGTTGTATGTGAGATCAGAATTATTTAAGCTACTTAGGTACCTAGTCCTGAAAAAACTATAGACATAAAATTTTTGTTTATGATTCCCGACCCTCACTCATTTCCCCCCACTACCTCCAATGGACACTATTTTCTTCCTAGTGATTTGAACTGTCTCTTTTTCTAAGAATAGAGACTTCTATCCACAATGGATTAGAAACAGAGGAACGACTTCCTTGTCATGCTGGCCACAGATTTCCTGACTGCATCTTCCAAGTCAATGCCAGAAGTAACAGGGAGTTGGATATTGTTGAATATGCTCTGAGACTCTTGCACCTTGATTCCTTCAAGCCTGGTCACCAGAGATATGAGTTCTAGTTTTCAGCAGTCTTTGATGGTGTTATCAGTAATATTAGCAAATTTCACTATTCACCTTAGGATCAGCAATAAGCAGTTAAAATATTTAATACACTTGAGTTTCCCTAACACCGAGATCCAAGAAGTTGGCTGGACTTTGACCATGAAGAGAACTGATGTCATATGGAGCAATGTCTAGCCCAGCACCGAATACAAAGCACAAGGTATTCCCATTTAATTTTATGTACTTTAGGTCACATCTGATAACGTATTAGTAGATGTATTTTTTATTTGTTGTCCATGGCAAATACATCTTCTTGTATATATAGTGAATTGTCCTCAAAGTTTATCTTGGCATCAAAACAGACAACTTGTCCTTCTAGAGTTTCAGTAAAAGGTTTCACTTCAACCTAAGTAAGATAAATTTCTAGTAAAAAAATTACATAACAAATCTGATTCAGAGCCTGATTTTCCTGGACCCATGGAAACCTAAATTTTCTCCTTTCTGCTAAACTTGACTGTTCTTCAAAACTGTTTTAAAAATGTAAATTTGTCCCTAAAAAATAGATTCTGGTAAGGAAGTTGCCACTGATTGACTGTCAATGTCCCTGCCTGAGGCTGCCCATCTGTAAAAGCCTTTGTAAGATGAGCCCATTGAAATTTCCAAGTAGGAGCATCATACACAGTGTCAGTATATTTGAACTATTATCTTATTGTATAACACTAGTTTCTTATTCTTAGATTTCTGCAGGATCAACCATTTTTCAGAGATTAATTAAATTTTCTTGTACTTGAGAACCAAGACTCATAGATGTTTTGAGCCTACATGGTCACACTGGAATGACATCTTAAATGCCAAGCACAAAGGAGTCTGACTGGGTGATTGAGATGACAGGAGAAAGAGGCTTAGTAGAGATTTAATCCTTTATTGGAAACAAACTTGAATAAAAATACCAATTGTGTGTGTGTGTGTGTGAAAATGTACATATGTTTGTGGTTACTTTTTGCAGATTTTTTCCCCTTGTAGTTGATTTCTAGTCTCATAGCATTGTGGTTGGAAAAGATGCTTGATATTATTTCAGTTTTCTTACATTTTATTGAAACTTGTTTTTGACCTAGCATGTGATCTATGTTGGAGAATATCCCATGTGTACTTGAAAAGAATGTGTATTCTGTTGCTTTTTGATAAAATGTTCTACACATATCTATTAAGTCCATTTTGCCTAATGTGTCCTTTAATGTCAGTGTTTTCATTTTGATTTGTTTCCTGGATGACCCGTCCATTGATGTAAGTAGGATATTAAAGTCTCATACTATTATTTTGTTACTGTCAATTTCTCCTTTATGTCTGTAAGTATTTGCTTTATGTGTTTAGGTGCTCTTATATTGGGTGCTATGTATTTACAGTTGTTATATTTTTATGTTGGATTGATCTCTCAATCATTATATATTATCTTTCTTTGTTTCTTGTTACAGTCCTTGTTTTCAAGTCTTTTGTCTGGCATAAGTATTACCACTCCAGATTTTTAAAAAATTTCCATTTTCCTGGAATGTCTTTTTTCATCTCTTCACTTTTAGTCTGTGTGTGTCTTTAGACCTGAAGTGAGTCCCCTGTAGGCAGCAAATATAATGAGTCTTGTTTTTGTATCCATTCAGCCACTCTATGTCTTTTTATTAGAGCATTTTGTCCATTTACACTTAGAATAATTTTTGATAGGTATATACTCACTGCCATTTTGTTTATTATTTTGGAGTTGTTTCTGTAGTCCTTTTTTGTTTCTTTTTCTGTTGTTCTTTTACCTTGTGACTTGATAACTATGTTTAGTGTTATGTTTGGATTTCTTTCTCTTTTGGTATTTGTATCTATTATGGTGACTGCAGCCATGAAATTAAAAGACGTTTACTCCTTGGAAGTAAAGTTATGATCAACCTAGATAGAATATTAAAAAGCAGAGACATTACTTTGCCAACAAAGATCCGTCTAGTCAAGGCTATGGTTTTTCCAGTGGTCATGTATGGATGTGAGAGTTGGACTGTGAAGAAAGCTAAGTGCTGAAGAATTGATGCTTTTGAACTGTGGTGTTGGAGAAGACTCTTGAGAGTCCCTTGGACTGCAAGGAGATTCAACCAGTCCATCCTAAAAGAGATCAGTTCTGAATATTCATTGGAAGGACTGATGCTGAAGCTGAAACTCCAATACTTTGGCCACCTCATGGGAAGAGTTGACTCATTGGAAAAGACCTTGATGCTGGGAGGGATTGGGGGCAGAAGGAGAAGGGGATGATAGAAGATGAGATGGCTGGATGGCATCACTGACTCGATGGACATGAGTTTGAGTAAACTCCGGGAGTTGGTGATGGACAGGGAGGCCTGGCGTGCTGCGATTCATGGGGTTGCAAGGAGTCGGACACGACTGAGCAACTGAAATGAACTGAACATATTTACTATTTTTGACATCATATTTTACATCTTTTTGCTTTGTGTGTTCCTTAACTACTTATTGTGAAAATAGATGATTTTACCAACTTTGTCTGTTAGCCTTCCTTCTATGTTTGTACATGGTTGATTTACTACCTTTACCATATTTACCTTTACCAATGAGTTTTTCCTTTCATAATTTTCATGCTTTTAGTTGTGGCCTTTTCTTTTTCATTTAGAGAAATTCTTTTAACATTTCTTGTAAAAGTGGTTTCATGGTGATGAACTCTTTTAGCTTTGCTTCTCTATAAATTTTTTTTTTTTCTCCTTAAAATCTGAATGAAAACTGTGCCAGGAATTCTTGGCTGCAGGTTTTTCCCTGTCATCACTTTAAATATATCATGCCACGCCCTTCTGACCTGCAAAGTTTCTACTGAAAAGTCAGTTGATAGCCTTATGGGAGTTCCCTTGTATATAATTTGTTGCTTTTCCCTTTTTGTTTTTAATATTCTCTATTTTTAAGTATTGCCATTTTAATTACTATGCATCCTCTTTGTGTTGATCTTATTTGGAACTCTCTGTGCTTCCTGAACCTGAATGTCTGTTTCATTTTCCAGGCTAGGGAAGTTCTTAGCTCTTACATTTTCAAATATGTTCTCTGTCCCCTTTATATTCTCTTTCTAGGACTGCTCTAATGTGAATATTATTATGCTTAGTATTGTCTCAGAGGTCTCTTAGACTATTTTCATCTTATTCTTTTTTCTGTTCAGCTTCAGTAATTTTCACTACTCTGTCATCGAGCTCACTGATAAATTCCTCTGTATCATTTAATCTACTGGTGATTCTTTCTAACATGTTTTTCATTTTACTTACTGTGTTCTTCATCTGTTTGGTTCATTTTTAAATTTTCCAGCTCATTAAAAACTTCTAACTTCTCACTCTGTTCATCCATTCTTCTCTCAAGTCCTTTGATCATCTTTACAATCAATATCTTGAGTTCATAGTTCAAGGTATTTTATCCATCTTTTTATCTCCAATATCTAAGATAGTGTATTATATATACCAATAAAGTGTTAGTTGCTCAGTCGGGTCTGACTCTTTGCAACCCCATGGGTTATAAACTCTGTCCATGGAATTCTCCAAGCAGGAATACTGAAGTAGAGGCACTCAATAAATGATTATTAAGTGAATTACATTTTGGACCAGTCTTTAGGCCAACTGGAAAGCCTTCTCCAGATCATGTTTTGAGAACTATTGCCATAGCAACATGTCTATGAATCTTCCTTTATTTTATTTAAAGCATTCTCTAGCAGAATGAATAACTCATGTAATCTCAGTCCCAGTTTTATCAACACAGATATTAATAGCCATTCTGGGTCCAACTCTCACTTCCAATTAGGACACAGAACTCCATAGGCCTATAAAATTCATTCTATTAGAAAGGAGTGGTCTTAATTTTTAAATTTTACACAACAGTTAACCAATGGCCTAATGGTTTTTAAGCCCACAGTTTTCATTTCTACTTTCATTATGAAACTGATACATTCAACACATACATCTTCTACTACAAATTCTTCAAGTAACAACACTTAAGATCAAAGCTAGATTAAAAATAAATAAATGGGCCATGACTCCCACTCCACCCACAAAATGATCCAAGCGGGAAATTTCTGCTTACCCATTGCTCAATCTAACCTTGCTAAGGAAAGAGACCTTTGGGTGGAGAAGTTCTTATGCAAATAAATTCCTAAGGATGATGCTCAGTAAGAGAGTCACCTGTCTGGAAAACACTAAGCCCTATGTCACTTGTAATGGACCAATCTGGAGTCCAAATAGATGACAGAGCGCAGTATCTCCCAGGTCTTCCCTTCCTCCTCAGTTCCACTGCTGAGGCAGACTTTAGAGGCACAACTTCTTCCTCCATGGATTCCCTACTCACCACATCTAAATACTACATCAGGTGATTTCAGTTTCTTCAACTACCTCTCTGTGAATCTCATGGTAATCTGGTAAATATGCTTTTTATGTGGAAATAATGGCAGGTGGATTCATGGCTAACATTTATGGACCACTATGGGACAACAATTATGCTAAGCACTTGACAAATTATTTACAAATTTAATTCTGTCAGCAACAACACAGGGTAAATATCCTTTAGTTTATTATTATCATCATCCTCACTTTAGAGATAAAACTGAAAGAGGTTAAGGCCAAGTCGCTTAACTTCCAGGCTAGTACCTGAACATTATGTAACATTGCTGTAGCAAATGTCACCAAACACAATTAATTCAAACAATTAACTGTGAAACAGGGTGGGACCTGGGACCTTTGCTTCAGTGATGTAATGCTTGCACCTGGACAAACATCTCCTTGAGCAACAAAATAAAAAGAAACTATAAGAGACTAAAAATAACTGTATGCATGCATAGTTGGGGCAAATTGGGCAAAAAAGGTACAAAAATACCAAAAGACCCAACTGCCACTTCTGAAGAGCTGGGAGCAAAAGCCCAGTGTCAGGAGCAGAAGCAAGGTACTGTGCATGGCCTCCACACAACACCACTGAAAGATTCGACAAAACACTTAATCTACCCTTCCTGCCTGACCCATGGACACACTACTACCCTTACTCCATATAAGAAACCAGCTTGCTCCCACTTTGGGGAGTGGGCAAGGGAAGCTATTGTTTTCACTCCTTCCTGCAGCCACAGGAGCCTCAATAAAGCCTTCCTTAAATTTCTTGTCTGGCACTTAGTCAACTTCTATTGATTGGGGAAGGCCAAGAATCGTGATTGGTATCAATTGCTTTCAAACTACCTGAGCATAAGTCCCTGGCAGTTTGGGAGCCCATGAGGACTTCCTGAATTAATTCAAAGATATATTAGTCCCAACAAGTCTGTAACCTGAAATTCTATAAACCTCTCTATGTGTCATCCTAGTAGGTTTTTTATTAGCTGCATTTTCCCAAAGTTTATTAACTGATGAGAAATGCTTTGTTTTCTTGTGACAAAGCTATGTATAATAGTAGTTTTTCTTGAAATAGTACCTAGTAGTTAGCTAAAAGATAAAGGCTATTTTATGATGGCGACATTTTATTGGTATAGACTAGCTAAAGAATGAAGAGAATACCTACTCTACTGAGATTGATTAAGAAAAGGAAAGAAAGGTTGGGCTTCCCTGGTGGCTCAGATGGGAAAGAGTCTGCCTGCAATGCAAGAAACCCAGGTTCAATCCCTGGATTGGGAAGATCCCCTGGAGAAAGAAATGGCTACTCACTCCAGTATTCTTGCCTGGAGAATTCCATGAAACAGAAGAGTCTGGTGGGCTACAGTCCATGGTGTCACAAAGAGTCGGACATGCCCAAGTGACTAACTTAAAATAACAAGCTAATTCCTAGGGTGATGATGCCCAGTAGTCTTTCTTCTTTGGTGCAGTGGGGAGAGCTGGATGTCCATTTTTAAAAACATGGTGGGTTGAGAATGTGGAAAAGAGAAAAATTTTAAGGATAGCTGCTGTGAATTGGAGGAGGTAATAGTAATACTGATTTATAGATGATAGATTGTGGCTTTAGCTAAAACACACAAATTTATAATGAATTGTGGCTAGGATTTTCTTCCACAATGCGCTGTGGACCCTTAAGGGTAGAAATCTGTGAATTTGTGACTGGAGGGAAATTAATAGAGTAGGAAAGGGAAAAACTGTCTCCAATCCTAGACTTATTAAGAAGACTAGTAAGAAAAGATGTATATAGTCTAGGAAATTGAGAAGAGTTGAGAACCTGTATACATTCATTCATTATTTCACAATCTTTTATGGAGGATCTATCACATATTAGTTATCTGTTAAATTCTTTAATACAAGGATGAATGAGATCCTGGCCAGAGTTAAACATTAATACGTGGCAAGGCTGTCTCTAAATGCTATGGAATACATGTATACAAATCTACTTTGGAAAAGTTGGTTCTTTTTTTTTTCCATTTATTTTGATTAGTTGGAGGCTACTTTATAATATTGTAGTGGTTTTCTAAGTGGTGCCAAGTCTGTCTCACATTCAGACCATAAAAGAAACAAAGAGGAAAGCTCAAGTTATTCAGACAGTAGGTAGAAGCAAACAGTCAACTAATACATGACAGAGAGAGAATAACTAGGAACATAAACAGAGGTCAAAGGTGGTAAGAAGGTGAAGGTTTAGGAGGTGAATGATCCTGGAAGAGATGTTTGAGATGTAGGAGATACGAGAGTCCAGGCTGAATCTGGCCACTGGAGAAATGCCATTCTTTGAGGTTAGAAAAAAGATATAATTTTGTGTGGGGATTAAATTCTCTGGGCTTCCCCTACCCCTTCCAATTCATCATTTGAATTGCAGGTCTCTACCTCTAGGAGCTAACTGAAAGAGTCAAATGAAAAGAATAAAAATCATTGGCAGGGATCCAAGTCCATGTAATGTGGTTGACCAAGAGCTATCATTATTATTTTTACTGATATTTTTGAGAGAAGGAATCAAGGCCTATAGATTAATTTGATGAACACAAAGACAAAAATGCTTGGTCTGTGTCCTTGGAGATTATTTACTTTGTAGGTGTTTATTGCCTATCTTCTTCAAGCTAGATTTTAAGCATTATGAGGGCAAAGACCATGTCTGTCTTGTTCACAATTGTTTTCACAGAACAATGCCTGCACAGTAAATTGTTTTACATTACTTAAACAATAGCAGTAGACTGTGATAAGTGCTGTAACATCAGTATGCATTGGTGCTCTGGAAGCAGAGCATTAGCTCTACCTTGGAGTTGGGGGAAGTGTTCTGAAAGAAGGTGGCATTTGAATTTGAAGAATGGGTAGGACTTTGTAAAGTGGAATGGAAAGAGAAGAGTCTTCCAGAAAGACTGGAACACCATAAATAAAGGCAAAGCATTATGAAACACATGGAATGTTCGGGAGCTATTGAAAAGTTTATTTTTTGAGCACTGATACTTTAAAATGTATGCAGTCTCAGTGGAAAGTAAATTTCTTCCCATGCAAGTATACTTTACTTTATGGAATAGTAGTAAAAGAAGAATATTAAATTACTTTAAAAATCGACTTTGGAATGAAATTCTTCTGTCATGTGGATAAACCTGCCAACAGTGAATCTCTCCTAAAAAGCTTTTCCTTCCAAAGAGGACTCATATATGGCCACCCAAGAGGTTTTATTTAAAAATATGAAGAAACTGAAGAGTATAAAGGGAAGGTAATAGTGGATAATGCTTCTAAGAACAATAAAAATTAGAAGGATAAAGCATAATGGTTATATAATGTGAGGAAGGAACACAATTTGTTCACCATTTAAGGACTATCACTAACCTAACCTTTCATAAAAACTGTATGGTGGAGGTGGAACCTAAAGGAATTTTATTCAGTGAACATTTACTATGTAACAGGTGCTTTGCCATCATTGTCTCACTTAATCCTCACACCAGTCCAGAGAGGAAGTCCAGGACTCATCATTTTATAGATGAGGTAACAGAGAGGAAGCATAGCTGGGTAAACTACTCGGGTGGTAAATGAAACCGAAATCAAGGCCTGCCTCCAAGGTCATAGTCTTTCCCCCACTCTATCCTGCTTCTAACTTAAGAAACTGTTTAATTAGAGAGAAAAACGTTCTTCCTTAATACGAAACACAATACAAAAGAAAGGCACAGGTCTCCGTGTGTGTGTGTGTGTGTGTGTGTGTGTGTGTGTGTTAGTTAAGTGAGTTCAGAGCCAAGTCCTCTTGCACTGTGAAGCAAAGTTCCCCAAACAGCCCCAGGTCTCGTTGTTCATAATTCATCCATTATAATTAACCCCAGGGTTAAGGTATTGTTTCTGAAACCTGATAAAAATGCAAATATGTAACCTGAGAGGATTGACGCGACCTCAATTACAAACCAAACTAAAGAGCTGGCTCTTTAACTTGACCGGACTGGTCTAGTAATCGGGAAAGGCGGGTACTGCTGAGGCTTCCCTGCAGGTGAGGTCCCCAGGCTCAGGAGAGCAGGTGAGGGCTGAATGTCTGGATTGGAGAGATCTCACTTGGTAAAATAAGCTGAGCTAAAAAACAAACTTGGCCCACTGAACAATTTTCTGGGAAGGGAGCGAGGAATACAGCTTGCCTTCTTATTCCAGGACTCTTTAGGAACCCCATAGACAAGACTCCTGAGGTTCACCATCTTCCAGCCTGTACTCCTTGCTTTCTGCTCAAGCAGCCAGGTCTGCAGATTTAACCCTTCGGCTCCAGGCGCCCGCGCTCCCTCCCCCGCGACTGGGCATGCTCAGTGGCCTCCCGGGTTGTGCTTCCAGGGAAACCTCCGCACGCCCTACCCGGGGCTTCTCTCGGTTGCCTCTCGCCGCCCGCCGCCTGGGGCCCATCCCAGCTTGCTCAGCTCCTAGCGACCCAGATTCCGGCCCTGCCCCCGCCCCGCCCGCGTCCGCAGCTAGTGCGGCAGCCGCGGCCGTCCTGGTCCAGGCTCTGCGCTGGGACCGACCTCGTCCAGCGCCGGGCGGAGCGCGCAGTCGGAGCGCTTGAGAGAGCAGAGATGGAGACCCGACAGCCGCACGCCGGGACCTGCTGAGCTTCTGCGGTCGCCGAGTTCACGTGAGTAGCGGCGTCCTGGGGCGACCCACCAGGAGCGGAGAGGAAAGGCGCGAATGCCCTTGAAGAGGAGCGAGGTGGCAGCGAGGACGCGAGGCATCGCGCGAGCAGTGCAGCGTGTGGGGCGCAGCAGGAATGCTGCGGGTGTGGGCAGAGGGTGTTGGAATGAAAAGTGCATGCTACCTCGGTGCAGGGGCTTCGTGGTCATTGAGGACCGTCATCGGTCCCCCCATCTTGCCACCCCAAATTAACACCCAGGGGATGCAGGTCGGCAGGAGAGGCTGTTTACATCTTGGCTGGGGCGCGAATCACCTATTGACCGAACGCCGAGGGCTTTTGAGAAGGCATGGTAGGCAGAGACCAAAATAGGAGCCGAGACAAGGGCGGCCGGGCCGGGCGAGTGGCCCATCGGGGTCTCGGGGCCCCTTGCCCCACGGCCTGAGGCCCCAGGGGCAGTGCAGGACTTCGGGTCGGCGGGCCGCAGAGCTGGAGGGTCATCAGCGCCGGGAACCCGGGGACCTGTCTGAGGGGCTGGCGCGCGGTGCCTGCTACTACCCGGACACCCTTCACTTAGGAGAACATCTCTTTCCTAGGCAGGTAGAATTGAACAGGCGACTGGGGAGCGACGGCTGACAGAGCTGTTAAAAGCAAAACAGTTAGTGTGGTGGTGAGGTGTGCGATTGAGTGCCTTTGCCCCCCCCGCCCCCCAAGTGTGGGTGCTCCTATTCACCGTGTTTCCTCCCGACCTCTAAGTGGCGAGTCCGGTAACACACCTGATAAATATTTCAGCAACGACCTCGTCGGCTAGGTTGCTTCAGATCAAGTTTAATGAATATGTTTGTCAGCCTTTATGCTCTGCACAGGCAGGTGGAAGCCCCGTGCCTCAGTTTGCCAGATCTTATCCCTTTCCTATACCCACTAGGGAAAAGATGCTGCTAACCCCCCCGGTGAGCTTTAGATTGGTACCGTAAATTTGAGTCTGTCGTTCGGAGAGACTAGTCTTGGGCAGATATCCAGGCGTTGTTCTGCATCTCTGCAGTGTGCGTGTTGAGCCTGGAGCTTGACAAACCGGAGCTTCCAATATGGTGGAAAGCAGGTAATATGCTTATGTTGGAATAAACGTCTTAATTCATTATCATCTTAAGGCACCAAGTAGTTACACAGAATTAGTCTTTCTGTCCCTAGAAGTTGAACCTGAGATCTAGTTGAAATTTGGAGGAAGGCAAAATTTGTATTCCTCTACAACTGGGAGGCATTTATCTCTCCTGAATTCTTCCGTGGAAATAAGAAATGAACGTCTTTTCCATAATCACTTGTCAAGAATACTGAAAGAACACAGTAATGTAGGGCACTTTCAGGATTGGAACAAGCTGTAGGGCATCTTTCCTTACACTTTGGGTTATAACTTCCACTATAACACACACACCATTAGTGCTCTACAGTGGTACTCCTTTGCTGAAGAAACCTGCTTTTTTTCTCCCTTAGTGAGACTCTTAATATGTCTCTAAACAACTTCTGAGGAATTCCTCTGTTGACCAAGATTTCAACCTCTAAGATTTACATTATGCTGAAAGAGACAAGTCTCTTCTCTTCTAAGACCATGCACATTGAAGCTGAACAATTCGGTGTACAGATATTTTTCATTTAGAGAAGACTTTTCCAGCAAAGACCCACTGCAGTTACATCACAGGCTCCACCTCCGCCTCCCAGGCTGCTTCTCCCCAGCCTGTTAGTGAGGACAGTATGTCTCACTGTGCTTGATGAAGAAAAGGAATCCCCAAAAGAAAGACATATATTTCTCATATTGTTTTCAAAATTAAATTTTCAAAAAATTTTAGTTATTAACACATATATGCAAGGACTTAATTCAGGAATAGTATTGATAATGACTCTGAATGTCAGCTTTCCAAGAAATCTGGGGCAACATTACAATATTCTCTGTGCTGAAATTATTGATAGATGGTATTAGACAGGAAGTCTATGAAATTAACAAACTAAGTAAAAATTTTGTATAAGAAAGAGCATTTCCTAAAGTTTGTTACTGACTTGCTCAGAAAGTAACCCAGTATCATTAACAGACATTAAATATGACCAGTTAAAGTTTGCAGAGCTCAGATACAAACCTCCAGGTGCTCTAAAGATGCATTCTTTGAGTCCTGTGAGAATTTTTAAAGAGTCACTGGTAAAGCTATCCAATTTAGCAAATAAAAATATAAGCTGCTCATGACTTAAATTTTAATTTCAGATAAACAATGAATAATTGTGTTTAGTATAAGTATATCCCGTGCACAATCTGGGGTATACTTATACTAAAAATTGTTTTATTTGTTGTTCATCTAAAATTCAGTTTTGACTGAGCAGCCTGTATTTTATCTGGCAACTCCATAGCCACTGGAAATGTTTCGGTCCTCTTTTTGGGGTCACCGTGTTTTGAAAAATGAAAGTGGAGCGGAAATCATATGCTTTTCTACAGACAATCTGGGACAAGGCCAGTTCTGGCTCAAGCTATTGAAAATAACTCATGCTTAAAAGTGAGCTGCATACACGTTCCGACTCACCTCGTTGTACAGCAGAAACTAACAGATTGTAAAGCACTTATATTCCAATTAAAATTTTTTTAAAAAATACTTTTAAAAAGTGAATTGTTCAACACATCTCTGCTGGCTAGATTTAGTGAGAGGTGCCAAAAGATCCAAAGATGAGTAAGGGAAGTGGGGGTAGAGGAAGATATGTAAGATATGAGACTTGCAGGGTCCCCTCGAGGAGCTTGGGAAAGCCACTGAATTCTGCTTAGCGGCTCTAGTCAAAAATGATGAGCAGTTTTGACAGGTCCGACCTTGAATGAGAGAGATCTTACCCTGGGAGGCAAGGAATAAAGAAATTCATGCCTTTATACCTAATGGAGTGGAGCTAGAGGTTGACGGCCTCAGTCAGAGGACAAAGAAGCGTGCTGAGAATGGGGAAAATGAAAAGGGAACGCTAAAGGACATTATATAGTTGGTGATGGGAATGGAAAAGGGAGCTGAAAAGGGATTGGTAAATGGTACTTGGGTGAATGCATCTCACTGCATTTTAAAAAATAGTTGGTTTGCCTTTTGACTAATACCTAAAGGACTTCTACACAGTTCTGCTACCTTCCTGGTTTCCTCAGGTTAAAAAAAATCATCAAACAAATCTGGTGTATAGTATTTTAAAGTTTTGTTATTTTTATGTAAAAGATGATATTTAAATTTGATATTTGTGATGCTTATCAATATTTGGTTGCTTCAGCACAAATTCCTGAAATAAGATAAGCAGATGTTTTGGCTTTAGCAAGTCTGTTTCTTCCAATAGGAAAAGATACTAAATTGCAATCATTTTCTGATTAGTCCAGCTATCTTTAAGGAAGCAAATTCTGATAATGGAAAAAAATGTAGATTTTACAGAAATAGAACTATGTGAAAATGACCATATGCTTGTAGTACTAGAGAATACCTACTCGGAATATTTCAAATGTAATTAATTCTGTAAACACACCACTTATATTTGTGTCTCTGAAGACCCAGTGGGTACTTTCACTATTGATCACTATAGGAATTTTCCAGGAAAGTTGAAGATCAAACTACTATGGTCCAAGTAGAGAACAGAAAATCTCCTTTTTCTGAAGGTTCCCATTTGCCAGTCTCAAGCAAATGATGATAGAGTGCCATTCTAGATTGCGCGTCTGTCAACAGATATAGTTATCTCTAGGGACCATCTTCAGAAAAGCTTCATATGATTGAGTATCCATGCAGTGCTGTGCTGTGCTTAGTAGCTCAGTCGTGTCCAACTATTTGGGACACCATGGACTGCAGCCTGCCTGGCTCCTCTGTCCCTGGGGATTCTCCAGGCAAGAATGCTGGAGTGGGTTGCCATGCCCTCCTCCAGGGGATCTTCCCAACCCAGGGATCGAACCCAGGTATCCCATATTGCAAGCAGATTCTTTACCATCTGAGCCACCAGGGACGCCCAAGAATGCTGGAGTGGATAGCCTACCCCTTCTTCAGGGAATCTTCCTGACCCAGGAATCGAACCGGGGTCTCCTGCATTGCAGGCAGATTGTTTACTAGCTGAGCTACCAGGGAAGCCCTGAGTATCCATATGTATGGTTAAATTTCTACTTTATATTACAGTAAATAAGCATATAAAATATAAACTTTAAATTACAGCAAGTTTTTAAAATCACAAGTTTACTCTATGCTAAAATGCATAGTGAAGCAGTTAATTCAGGTTTTTCTTATCAAATTCCTTAAAAAATTCCTTAGCAAATTCCTTAAAAATAGAACAGAAAACACTGTATTTCAAGTATTTGTATTGTTCCTCTTTGTAGTGTCTGGCAAACATACTGCCTTATAATTCTGATAGTACATGAGAAAAAGAGTGATCAAAGACATATTGAAGTTGCCAAAATCTCAAAGCAATTAGACTACAGTTTCTATTTTCAGCAGGGTTTCACTTATTAAAGTGATATGACTTATTAAAAAAGCCTTACTTCAGTGATCTCTAAAGACAGCTTATGTGAACTGTCACCCAAAAAGAGCTTTAACTGAAATTGTTTGCCCAGTTCACATTCTAAGTCTTCAGTAAATAGTCTGAATTTAGAGAATCTGAAGACAGTATGTTTTTGCATCCCAGGAATTTTTAGCCCTCCAGTTCATTTATGCTGACCATGAGCAAGTCTTATTTAACACTAGTTTCTGTGCTGAAAAATGAAAGATATACACATTTCAAAAGAGAATATTGTGTCAACTCCAATCACCTTTGTCTATAAAATAAACATTAATTGTGTTCTAAGGGATAAATAACTTCAATCTCAATGTAATTAGACAATTTCTATATTGTCTGTGTACAATCTGTAATGTTTTTGATGCCATCAGAATAATTCAGAATTTGCTGTTTGATCTTTTGCTTTTTTTTTTATATAAGTCAAGATGATTGTGGTAAATGTTTAAGGAGAGCTCATTAAGCCCCCTTAAAATCAGTTTCAAACAAGCTAATGACTACAGATTCAAAAGTCTTTATATAACTTTAAAATGTAGTTTCCATTTTAATTATTGGGATTGGGACTTTGTTAATTAGAATGTGTGGTATAAGGTCTTATTTCAGCTGATATAATTCTCAGTCCTTTTTCCCTTGTATAAGTAAAGATGCCGTATGTTTAGAAGCTTTCATTCATGATGAAACTAATAACTTATTTATACCACGGCTGCTTTTTGGTTTAGCAAATGTCATCAATGATAACATAAACTCTGTTCCCTTTTTTTTTTTTTACATTACAGTTTGGCATTATAAATATTTTAAGTGTGAATCAGTCTCTGGAATGAATTAACTATGCAAGTATATTTCTTCCTTTTGCTTCAGAAGAAGAATCAAGATGCTGTACCCTTCAGTATTTGAAAGCCAGATTTTCTGAAGATTCTGTATTCTAGTAGAACAGTTACATTTTAATTTCAGATTTTCTTTGGTCTTAGAATCCATTTGGATTAGCAAAACTCTTAAAACAGTTGTTTTTAATTGAGAAGTTTTATCATATATTCTTTAAAATGGTAAACATTTATCAAAGCTATTTTAATTAATATATATTATGCACATCATTAATCATAATAGTAGTAAATATATATTCACCCAACATAGGACCACCTAAATATATAACTTAAAACTTTGAAAACTTACATTAAAATATCTGGCATAGAAATTTGATGTTCATATTCTGTCTCATGTATGATCTGTATGTAGCCCAATATGTGAACTTGTACATGAAAATCAAGACATAAAACAGGAGGAGTGGATTAAAGTTTTTGAATGTTTGTATCAAGTATTTTTTCTATTATTCCTTTAAATTGTAGATAACCTAGAATATTTAAAATAGAGCCAGACTTATCAAATTTTTACATCTGCACCAACCTTCTGGAATATATCTGTCAACTAGACTCTTGAGTAATCTTTGTAGATGAAATGAAAAAATGAGATCTGGGATGAGATCTAATAGCTGGATTCATCAGCTGTAACCAAAGAATGTTTCTAAGTGTGAAAGCCACATAGAACCTTGTTTCTGTTGGCCTGCTTCAGATCTCTTCCCTTGACCCTGACATTTCTACAATTTTATCAATGACTCAGATATACTTGGGCTTCCCAGGTGGCTCAATGGTGAAGAACTCCCCTGCTAATGCAGGAGATGCTGTAAAGACGTGGGCTCTATCCCTGGGTCAGGAAGATCCTCTGGAGGAGGAAATGGCAACCCACTCCAGTATTCTTGCTGGGAAAATCCCATGGACAGAGGAGCCGGGCAGGCTACAGTCCATGGGGTTGCAAAGAGTCAGACGCAACTGAGTGACTGAGCACAGACACACACAGATAAACTATACATATATCAGGTTTGTTGATAATGCAAAGCTCCAAGAACTAGTGAATTTGAATGACAATCAGGGTTACACTTAACATCCCTTAGCCCAGAGCAAGAGCTGAAACTAAAATTCTGTGCAGAAAGAGTTGGTTTCATTTAGTTTCTAAAATTAGTTGCCTAAGGCCAGGGAGTGGGAATCCTTCTTTAACAACAGTTTGAGTTGTAAAAGTTAGTTCACTTGAGTATTAACCAATAGTACAGAAGAAATTAATGCTTTCTTTGGTTGGATTCATAGAGTCCATTTGAAAAAATCAAAAATAGACACTATTAATGAGCTATACTGAAAGTGATGCATTTTGGGTCATCTATCAGGAAAAGTAGTAAGGGAATGCCTGACTCTTGTGAGCCTGGGTAGGATGTTGGCTCATATGACTTTAAAAGCAGCTCCTAAATCTGATTATGCATTTTACATTGAGTTCTTAGGCACTTATATATGAATCTGCCAACATCTAATTAGTAACATTTAAGTAGCACATAACTATTGTACATCCTTTCCTTGATTAATAATGAATATCTCTCCTCATTCTTTTCTACTTAAATATTATTCTTTAGATAATTAACCAATCATCACTTAAATGCTTCTACTTTGTGACCACCAGTGGGTTCACCTAGTTAAGATCAGACTTGAAATTCTTAGATAAAATAATATGTTCTTTGAATAGCCACAAAGTAGCCACAAAGGATCATCTCCAGGTTCTAAAATAAAATGGCACAAACTAGACAAGATGAAAGGCAGACATGTATTCACTCAGTGTAGTCTATGTGTACTCTGTTTGCAGTGTATTTTGGCTTTCAGAGGTATTTGTTTATAGAGTGGATGCCTATCTTTACTCTTGAACACTGCTGTATTGAGGGGGCTGTCTCACATTATGAGACAGAGGCCACTTTCTCACTATAGCAGCTAAAAGTGCCAGATGCTTTCTCTCCCAGGCATCTTTGCGTGTGATAAGACATGGACTCATCAGAGACATGGACCCAGACTCTGCCCCAGCAGCACATATTTTTTTGGCAACACTCTTGGTTAGTCCTGGGGAGGGGTCAGTGGAGCCAGCTATTGAGTCTGGACCTGATAATGGAAGTAAAGGTGTCTTTATTAGATTGGCTCTATGTTGTCATTTTAAGCATTAATTTTGTCTACGTAACCTCCAAACCCACTTCTCCAGTCCTCCTGGAGATTCTGTAGATTACCTTCAAATTCCTTTTCTGCTTAAATAGGCAGAGCTAGTTTCCATTCTTTGTGATAATAAAAAAGCCTGACTGGTACAAGGCGAACAAGTCCATGCTTACATTGGCATCTTAGTCAGTCACTGGGACCTACTGAGTACAAAGTACTCTGAAAGGCTCAAAAGGAAATATTTATTCATTTTCTGAGTATTTCTGTAACAAGGCATCTTGCTTGTCATTTGGTAGGAGAGGCAAGCAAAACTGGTATTTTCAAATTAGTGCTATGAGGACAAGTAGGAGAAGGTAGGGACGCCACTGTCAAACTTTGATAAAGGCAAATATTCTTTGAATTCCTGACTCTCAAGATTGATTTATTGTAGGGATGAAAGGCTGGGGTGAGAAAGAATGCTGTGGGGGAAAAATATATGTTTCATAAGAGTCAAATTGTTTTCTTTTTTTTTTCATTTATTTTTATTAGTTGGAGGCTAATTGCTTTATAATATTGTAGTGGGTTTTGTCATACATTGACATGAATCAGCCATGGATTTACATGTATTCCCCATCCCAATCCCCCCTCCCACCTCCCTCTCTACCCAATCCCTCATGAGACAAGTGCTCGGGCCTGGTGCACTGGGAAGACTCAAATTGTTTTCTTCATCTTAACTTTTATGAAATTAGAAAACATTAGAAAAATTAGAAAACAAGTGTGTCATGTTTTCATTGTCACCTTTCTCTCTTCAACCCATCTAACATATTTCACCAAGTCTAAGATGTCACTGAATATATACTACTACATTTTTACTATTAAGAAAAAGGCTCTGTAAGTAATTACTAAAAAATGATGATACATAACAGCATACTGGGGGCTCTAGAGTAGATTTAAAGAGAACTTAAGATAATTAAATCAGTCATGGAAATGTTGTGAGTTAAACACCAAATTCCGTTTCATTGTTCTAGTAGTCTCCCAAAGCTGTTATAAAATAGTAGATTTACGTTATGAACAAATTCAGGTACTAATCATTTTAGCTTTGTTTGACTATAAAACATGCCTATATACTTACAGTGACTCTCAGTTTTGTGGATGGCACATTTATTTTTTATGACTTTTCTATTTGTACAAAAGTCAACAGAATAACATAATGGATTATAGTATTTGACAATTATCAATTCATGATTGATGCTGTTTGATTTTTAGCACCTACTCTCTATCCACCCAATTTTATTTTGAAGCAGATCTCAGACATCATACCATACCATTTGTGAATATTTCAGTGTATAGCTCTAAAACACATACTTAATATATTGTTTCTACTTTCCTAGGACCTTTTAAAATAAACAAATTGTGTGTTTATTTTAATTAGGTTTTAAGCTACCTTTTGGGGGAGATTTTTAAAAAGAAAACCATATGAAGAATACACCAGTGCCCACTGATTTCTTTTTAAGACATTTATATGATGCTAGTAGGTCATATCATAATCCTGCAATAATATATATCTTGATTTTCCACTCTGCAACTTTCTTTTGAATATGTTCTCTAGTTGAAGATTTGTTTAAAGAATATACTGCTGTTCTTGCCATTTCCAAAGCAACCTTCAGAAATGTCATATCTATTCTGTTATTATATTTGGCCCCAAGAGGAGGATTCCTAGTTATTATATCAAATGACTTGAACGGTGTCAACATTTGTCAGCTCAAACTCTTCCACTTTCCCATTAAATACTTTCAACACATTTTAATTTGTGTCAAATTCAACAAAAACCTACAGTATGTGGTCTGGTGGCATACTATTATAAAGTAACTCGGTCTTTTTGAATCTATCTACTTGATGTAAGCAACTGACTAGGAACCTTAGTTCCTTATTTTTTGTTTTTTTAAAGTGTGGGTTCACAGGGTTTCAGGGCACTGGACCTCAGGAGGCTGGAAACACCACCCTATGTATGTCACCTTTTTTTAAAAACAAATTTTGTCTTTAATCAAAGTAATACATATCATTTAAGACATTATATAATTATACAGTATTATAATGTAAAATAGACTTGTTGCCCAGTCCTTCTCCATTCCACATGTGTTTCTCAGGTGTACTCACTTTAATTGTTTTAGCTTATTCTTCTGGTGTATTCCATCTTACTTTTAAATAATACTCTAATATTGCTATTTCTCAATATTTAAAAATATCAGATCTACTGATTTTCTACTATGGAAGTGAAGATTTAACTTTCATACCTAACATCTTTCCCTTATATACATTCTTTTCTCTTTCCTCAGTTCTCCCATTATCTCTGTTTTTACCTAAGAGAGTTTCACATGTATCTTGGTTTGGATGGTTTTCTGAAGGGTAAATCTGAGGACTAGTAATCTGTCTGCCACTGTTCTGGGAGCTGAATGGGAGAAGAAGGCTGGATAAATCTCACCTTTATCATGTAGACTTTCATTTAACTTCCTAATATTCAGTATAGAGCTCAGCCTCATTTCTTGTTTCTAGAAATTCAGAACCTATTTAGCTCATCCCCTTCAAGAGTTAATCTCACCTCTTCTGATGGAATGGAGAGGGGTTGTGCCTATTCTCTTTAAGTGGGGAGGAGGTCCAGACCCTAACTTATTCTTATGAAAACTTTCAATGTGTTGTTTCATTCTGCATTCCCATTTTTAGAGGAGTTTGGCACCCCTAACTCTTGAACATGACTAAGATTCTGTACTCTGAATTATATTGCCTTTGGGTCACTTCCCTCACTGTAGGTTTAGTCAGGTAGGTGAAGTAAATTACCATTTGCTTAACTATCAGCTTCCAGATTCTGCTGACATCTCATGTGCATTCCTGTTGCCCTTAGCCTTATGGATTTACACTTTTTGATTTCTTTATGTTAGTTGGATTCAGTTCAGTCGCTCAGTCGTGTCCAACTCCTTGCGATCCCATAGACTGCAGCACGCTAGGCTTCCCTGTCCATCACCAACTTGGGAAGCTTGCTCAAGCTCATGTCCATCGAGTCAGTGATGCCATCCAACCCTCTCCTCCTCTGTTGTCCCCTTCTCCTGCCTTCAGTCTTTCCCAGCATCAAGGTCTTTTCAAATGACTCAGTTCTTGGCATTAGGTGGCCAAAGTATTGGAGTTTCAGCTTCTGTATCAGTCCTTCCAATGAATATTCAGGACTGATTTCCTTTAGGACTGACTGGTTTGATCTCCTTGCAGTCCAAGGGATGCTCAAGAGTCTTCTCCAGCACCACAGTTCAAAAAACAATTCTTCAGTGCTCAGCTTGCTTTATAGTCCAACTTTCACATCAGTTCATGACTACTGGAAAAACCATAGCTTTGACTAGACAGACCTTTGTTGGCAAAATAATGTCTCTGCTTTTTAATATGCTGTCTAGGTTGGTCATAGTTGGATTATGTGTTGGAATACATGTGTTTTATTTTCATGTTTAGATGGAAGTCTATAAACATGTTTAGATGGCAAGAATACATGGAAGAACTATACAAAAAAGATCTTCATGACCCAGATAACCACAATGGTGTGGTCACTCACCTGGAGCCAGACATCCTGGAATGAGGAGTCAAATAGGCCTTAGGAAGCATCACTACAAACAAAACTAGTAGAGGTGATGGAATTCCAGCTAAGCTAGTTCAAATCCTAAAAGATGATGCTCTGAAAGTGCTGTACTCAATATGCAAGCAAATTTGGAAAACTCAGCAGTGACCAGAGGACTGGAAAAGGTCAGTTTTCATTCCAATCCCAAAGAAAGGCAATGCCAAAGAATGTTCAAACTACCACACAATTGCACTCATCTCACACACGAGCAAAGTAATGCTAAAAATTCTCCAAGCCAGGCCTCAACAGTATGTGAACTGTGAACTTCCACAGTACGTGAACTGTGAACTTCCAGATGTTCAAGCTGGATTTAGAAAAGGCAGAGGAACCAGAGATCAAATTGCCAGCATCTGATGGGTGATAGAGAAAGCAAGAGAATTCCAGGAAAACATCTACTTAGGCTTTATTGATTACGCCAAAGCCTTTGACTGTGTGGATCACAACAAACTAGAAAATTCTTCAAGAGATGGGACTACCAGATGACCTTACCTGCATCCTGAAGAATCTGTATGTATATCAAGAAGCAACAGTTAAAACTGGACATGGAACAACAGACTGGTTCCAGATTGGCAAAGGAGTACGTCAGGGCTGTATATCGTCACTCTACTTATTTAACTTCTATGCAAAGTACATCATATGAAATGCCAGGCTGGATGAAGCTCAAGCTGGAGTCAAGATTGCTGGGAGAAATGTCAATAACCTTGGACATGCACTGGACACCACCCTAGTGGCAGAAAGCAAAGAGGAACTAGAGTCTCTTAATGAAAGTGAAAGAGGAGAGTGAAAAAGCTCAGAGCTTCTATATTGACTTCAGAAAGGGCAGTAGATCCCTTATGTGAGATCTGCTCGATTTCACATTGCTTGTGGGCAAAGACTGTTTTACTTATTTTGAGTCTCTAGTGAACGTAATAAGTGCACAATGATGTTTATTGACTAGAATTAAGAACTGAGGTCTGTTCCTACCAATTGGATGTATGTCCTTGGATAAATCATGTATTGAATTTGTTTGAGGCCACACAAGGTCACTTAGGAAAGGTATAGCAGAAGAATAGGAACATTGGGGAAAACCTAAACCTAAAGGGCAGGCAGAGGAAGAGTGTGAGATAGACAGGAAATCAGGAGAACATGGAAACATGGAAGCCAAAAGCAGACCTTTCAAGAAGTAGCATCACATGAAATAATATCAAATGAAGATAGGAAAATAGAGCTTGAATTAGACCATGCTCTGCCTTCAACCAAACATTTATATACTCACTCACTCAGTCTATGTGTGGATAAATGTTTATCATTCCTGAGACGTTTATGGTCAGAGTGATGTTAGTAGTATAAGGAAGTAGTCTTGAACCCTGTGTATAGGTGAGAATATGAATGGAATGACTGTGATGACTGTGATAGCGGAAGGGAACCAGAGCTCAGGGAGACTATGCAGTATAGAGTTGGGAGGCTGCTTTTGAGGCTAAGAAGGACATGAGTTAGTCATATGTGATCACCCTATAACATATTACAGACTTAGTTAACCTGGTTTACCTGGAGAAGGAAATGGCAACCCACTTCAGTATTCTTGCCTAGAGAATCCCATGGACAGAGGAGCCTGGTGGGCTACAGTCCATGGGGTTGCAGAGTCAGACATGACTTAGCGACTAAACAACAACCTGGTTTAACCTGAATAAAAATGTTTGAGTCAGAGAATATGTTTTATGTTTCATCATACTGCAGATGGTGATTGCAACCATGAAATTAAAAGATGCTTACTCCTTGGGAGGAAAGTTATGACCAACCTAGACAGCATATTAAAAAGCAGAGACAGTACTTTGTCAACAATGGTCCATCTAAGTCAAGGCTATGGTTTTTCCAGTGGTCATGTATGGATGTGTGAGTTGGACTATAAAGAAAGCTGAGTGCTGAAGAATTGATGCTTTTGAACTGTGGTGTTGGAGAAGACTCTTGAGAGTCCCTTGCACTGCAAGGAGATCCAACCAGTCCATGCTAAAGGAGATCAGTCCTGGGTGTTCATTGGAAGGACTGATGTTGAAGATGAAACTCCAGTACTTTGGCCACCTCATGCGAAGAGCTGACTCATTTGAAAAGATTGAGGGCAGGAGGAGAAGGGGATGATGGAGGATGAGAAGGTTGGATGGCATCACCGACTCAGTGTACATGGGCTTGAGTAAACTCCAGGAGTTGGTGATGGACAGGGAGGCCTGGCATGCTGCGGTTCATGGGGTCACAAAGAGTCGGACATGACTGAGCGACTGAACTGAACTGAACTGAAGCTTCATCAGGTTAATGTCAGCAGTATAAAATACTTGAGAAGTCTATCAAGGCTACTATTTTGTTAGAGTGCCATGCAAACAAAAAGTAAATTCAAATTTTCCCTGAGCTTAGGCCATGCCCAGCCACTTCAGAAATACTGTTTTGGCTACAAAGAAGTAGATTAACTCAGCACCACTTATGGAAAAACAATTCAAAGGACATTTCTCATCAGTAGTGTCTCAGAGTATCGTACATTGCATACCAATTATGATTTGTTCCTGTCTTTTATATAGATTTTCTGGTTAACAGTAACTAGTATATTAGCAGGTATGCCTCCTTTAAAACAAAGCTAGATTTAACAAATAAAGTAATTCTTTTTGCTTTCTGTAGAAAACATTTAGAGAAGTTATTTAATGAGCACCCGGTGAGCAGGGACTTAAATACCATTTGCAAAATGCTTTCTTCTACCACCCAAAGCCATTTTTGGTGTTTCCTCTTTAGGGGCAGATAATTAGAACTAATTGCTATTTTTGTTTTCTGTTTGGAGAACAAATAATTAGGACTAATTACTATCTTCCTTCCCGTCACTTGTCCTACACAATCAGCAAGTCAGTTTGATTCTACCTTTGAATTATATTTTACTTCTGTTTGCTTCTCTTTATCACCATCTTTGGTGTGCCAGTTCAGGTCATAACCTGCCAGAATTTATCTAAACAGTCTCTTAAGTGATTCTTGACAAAATGAGCTTTTACTGTAGGGGAGGATATATTAAGAATGACAAAGCATTAATAATAATACTAGAAATGAGTAGCAACTCATTGATTGGATATTGCATTTAACTATGCTATGCTTTGGTTGATTCAGTTCTTAGAGCAATCCTTTTAAAGGTAGTTGTGATTTCTCTCCCCATCTAGCTGAACCCCAGAGTGATTAAGCAACTTGTCTAAAGCGATTTGGCTATTGGCGAAGCTCAGACATGAATTCTGTCTCCAAAACTTGTGCTCTTAGCCACCATGCATCTTCTCTGCCATATTTGACAAACTTCCCTTAAATAGTAAGGATCCTTTGTAGTGTTAAACTATGTTGCCTTACCCAGAAAGGGCTCCCCCTGTGGCTCAGTGGTAAAGAATCCACCTGCAGTTCAGCAGCCCCAGGAGATTCAGGTTTGATCCTTGGAGGAGGGCATGGCAACCCACTCCACTATTCTCGCCTGGGAAGGTCAATGGACAGAGGGACCTGGTGGACTACAGTCCATTGGGTCGCAAAGAGTAGGACACAACTGAAGCAGCACAATTTAGCATGCATGCACATGTTACCCAGAACAGTACCGGCACACAAATATTCAAGAAGTTTTTGTTTTGTCTTAATGGAAAGACTCAGGAACCACTATGTACAGGTCATGAAGCTGAAGTATTATACTTGATTTGTCCCGCATCATTATGAATGAGTTTTTTTTTTTTTTTTTAGGTAAACCAGTTTTCTAGCTAACTGAAATTAAACCATTAAGTATAATTTTTAAAAATTTTTATAAAAATCTTTCTGAAATGTACTCCATTACTTTATTGCCTTAGTACTATGACAATCCTAATTTAATATTATCCTGATGACAAAAAGTATTGTTAGGAACAACAAATGTTGCATATGCTATTTATTTATCATTTCCCCTGGGCTGTAGTTTTAACTACCATTTATATGCTGAGGAAACCCAAATCTTTGTATACAACTAAGATTTCTCTCCTGACCTTCAGAAACATGTATATCTACAACCCCTCTTGAACCTGAAAATTCAAAATGAACCTAAGATCCCCAGAAACACCCAGACCCTCAAATCTGCATTTCCAAAATTCCATATCTTAGTGGAAAATTCTACTGTCTAACTAGTTGCTAGCCATAAACATGGGCATAATGTTGGACTCCTCCTTTTCCTTCACTAATCACCCTCAATCAGTCAATTAACAAACGTCCTATTGATTTTACCTTCTAAATATCTCTCAGATCCATCACACTTTGTCTGTCTTTTGCTTTATCCTCCAATTATTGTGTGTGCCTAGATGATTGTAATAACCTTAAAAATGATGCACCTAGTTAATAATTTCACCACAATCTAATTTATTCTCCATTCTACAGTGAGATTACATTTTTAAGAGTATAACTCTGATCATGTCACATCCCAGTCTATAACTTTCAATAGTTCTTCACTTCTCATGGAGTAAGTTTGAAAGGTCTTTAATATTACATAAAGCCTTCAATGACCTGATCCTTTCTTGACCATCCATATTTTGCCATCTCTGTTTGTACCTGTTCTTCTCACTGAGCACTACACTAGGTCATATTGAATGTTTTCCCCTCCATACATTGTGTGTAATATATTCTTGCTTCTAGGACCTTGCATGTGCTATTTGGGGGAACCCCCCGAACCCTACATCTAAGGTAAGCACCTCTTACATTCACTGTCACAGCACCCATTTCCACTTGTAATATTGTGGTTAAGTACCTATTTGTTTTTGTATTGGTATACCATCTTCTCTTCTCCCTTCCTTAAGACTGTTGGGTCTGGAAGATGGAATTTATAACCTCTTGTTCACCCTATATCCTTAGTGCCTAACTCTGTGTTTAGAGCATAGTAGGCGCTAACATATTGTAATAATTTTTTAAAATAGCTTTAGAGTCACAGAAGCATTACAAAGATACTATAGCGCTGCCTTGTACTAGTGCCCATTTTCCTCTGTTGTTAATTGTGTGTGTGTGTGTATGCACGTGTGCTCAGTTGTGTCCAACTTTTTGTGACCCCATGGACTGTAGCCTGCCACGCTCCTTTGCCCATGGAATTTTGCAGGCAAGAATACTGGAGTGGGTTGCCATTTCCTTCTCCAGAGGATCTTCCTGACCCAGGGGTCTAACCCACATCTCTTGTATCTCCTTCATTGGCAGGCAGATTCTTTACCAGCTGAACCATTACTCAGCCACAAAAAGGAACAAAACTGGGCCATTTGTAGTGAGGTGAATGGACCTAGAGTCTGTCATACAGAGTAAAGTAAGTCAGAAAAATAAAAACAAATATCATATGATATCATATATTAGCATATATGTGTGGAATCTAGAAAAAATGGTACAGATGAAGCTGTTTGCAAGGGAGAGATAGAGACGCAGATATAGAGAACGGACATGTGGACACAGGGGAGGGGGAACAGATTGGGAGGATAGCACTGACATGCGTCCACTGCCACGTGTGGACACATAGCCGGGGGAGCTTCTGTGTCTCACAGGGAGCTGTGTGGTGCTCTGTGATGACCTGGGGTGGGATGGGGGGCTAGGAGGAAGGTTCGAGGGGGACGGATATATGTATACACACAGCTGATTCACTTAGTTGTATAAAACAAACCAAAACAACATTGTGGAGCAATTATACTCTGATTTTTAAAAACCTTATATTAATATGCTATATTTGTCACAACTAATGGATAGATATTGATCCCTATTAACTGAAATCTATGCTTATTCAGATTTGCCTAGTTTTAACTTAATGTCCTTTTTCTGTCCTAGGATCTGATCCTTGATACCACATTGTATTTAATAATCATGTCTCCATAGGCATCTCTTGACTGGAACAGCTCCTCAGACTTTCCTTGTTTTTGATCTTGAGAGCTTTGAGGAATACTGGGTATTTTCTGGTATATCCCTCATTAAGTATTTGTCTGATGTTTTTATCATGATTAATCTGGGTTTAAAGGAGGAAAACCACAGAGGTAAATTGCTGTTATTTTTCTTTCTTTAAAAGATTTAATTTTTGCCCCTCCAAATCTGAAATACACTGATGCTCCAAGAAGGTGCCAAGTTTTATCAGTTTTGTCAAAGATAAACATCACTGGTTAACAACTTTCATATATCCACAAACCTCATCTTCAATACTGTGACATACTTTCTGACAATCACACTGCCGCAATTTTATATCTTTGTAGTTTCCTATTCACCCAGCATCCCAAACACTGAGTCCCATATTCAGACACATCAAGGCCTTCCTAAGCTCAACCCTATTCCAAAACCATATTCTAAGTAACTAGCCAAAGCTTTGTACATAGCTCACAGATCTCAGCTGTTCACCCCCCACAACTTCTGCATCCTCACTCCACAGGGTATTGACCACAAGTCACAAGTCCATGGAGAAAGTCTTACATCATGTATACTTTTGTCTGAACCTGGACATCTAGAAGCTGGGCCAAAACTCTTAGGATTCCTTGGAGGTGTCCAGGCAAGGTCAGTAAGTCAGTGTGGACTGGGCAGACCAGCACCTGAGAGAAAGGATGACCATCTCCCTTGTGGGTTCAGCAAATTTGCAGTTTGGGGCTGCATTTCTTAAAGTGCCACTTCATTACATCAAGGGTATATACTGTGAACATGAATTATCACTGTAGTATTCATCTTTATCATCCACCCAAGTTAATATTTGTCAGCTTTCTCAACTGTAAAGTTACTTACTTCTACACTTTCCATATTGTACTCAGGAAGTCACTACAGGCATACCTCAGAGATTTTGCGGGCCTGTTTCTGAACCAATGCAGTTAAGTGAATAGTAAGAATTTTATGGTTTGCCGGTGCATATACACGTTATGTTTAAACTATACTGTAGTCTATTAAGTGTGCAGTGGCATTATGTCTAAAAAATGTGCATGCCTTAATTATTAATATAACATATTTACTGCTAAAAAATGCTGGCCATCACCTGAGCCTTCTGTTAGTCATAATCTTTTTTCTTGTGGACTTTCTTGCCTTGATGTTGAGGCTGCCAACTGATCAGGGTGGTGGTTGCTAAAGACTGCAGTGACTGTATCAATTTCTGAAGACAACAGCAAAGTTTCTTGAACAATTTCTCTGTGGTGTTTGATGGCACTTTACCCACAGAAGAACTTCTTTCAAAATTGAAGTCAATCTCTCAAAGCCTGCTTCTGCTTTATCAACTAAGTTTATGTAATAATCTAAATCCATTGTTGTCATTTCAATAATCTTCACAGCATCTTCACCAGGAGTTGATTCCTTCCCAAGAAACCACTTTCTTTGCAACTTCTCATCTGCTCAAGTTTTATGAGGTTGCAGCAATTCAGTCATAGCCTCAGACTCCACTTCTAATTCTAGTTCTCTTACTGTTCCCACCATATTTGCAGTTACTTCCTCCACTGAAGTCTTCAGCCCCTCAAAGTCATCCATGAAAGTTGGAATCAAATTCTTCCAAAATCCTGTTCATCATGAATGTTCTTAGTAACATCTGGAATGGTGAATCATTTCCAGAACGTTTTCAATTGACTTTGCCCAGATCCATTAGAGGAGTCACCATCTATGGCAGCTATAGTGTTACTAACATATTTCTTAGTTAATAAGACTTAAAAGTTGGAATGACTCCTTGACCCATGGCCTACAGGATGGATGTTGTATTAGCAAGCATGAGAACAATATAGATCTCATTGTATATCTCCGTTAGTGCTCGTGGGTGATGACCAGGTGTATTGAGTAGTGATATATTTAAAGGAATCTTTTTATCTAGCAAAAGTTCCCAACAGTGGGCTTAAAAGAGTCAGTAAACCATGTTTTAAGGAGATGTGCTATCATTCAGGCTTTGTTGTCCCATTTATAGAGCACAGGAAGAGTAGATCTAGCCTAATTCTTAAGGGCCCTAGGATTTTCTGAATGATAAGTGAGCATTAACTTTAACTTAAGGTCACCAGCTGCATTGGCCCTTAACAAGAGAGTCAGCCTGTCTTTTGAAACTTTGAAGTCAGGCAGTATCTTCTCTTCTTCATCTCTGAAAGTCCTAGATGGCGTCTTCCAATATAAGACTGTTCTGTCTTCATTGAAACACTGTTTCATGAAACCACATTCATGAATTATCTTAAGCTTCATACTTTTTAAAAGACACAAAAGTACAAAGAATAGTATACAGTCCCACTACTCAGAATGAACACATTTATCATTTATTTTGCTTTTTAATAAATAGAATATTTTAAAAATTGGAGGCCATTATCTCACTCCTCAATAATAAAACCCTCCCTCTTCTCAGAAGCAACCACAATCTTTTTTTTTTTTTTCATTTATTTTTATTAGTTGGAGGCTAATTACTTTACAATATTGTAGTGGGTTTTGTCATACATTGACATGAATCAGCCATGGATTTTAAGTTGACACTTAACACTTTTTTCATGCATAAAATATTTACAGAAATTGCTGTGTATCAAAATACTGGCAAAACTCCCAACAAACAAGAGTCTAGCTACCAGATGGCTTCAAAAGTGAGTTCTACCAGACATTTAGAGAAGACTTAATACCTGTCCTTCTTAAACTACTCCAAAAAATTGCAGAGGAAGAAATTCTTCTGAATTCATTTGATTAACTCACCATGATACGAAAACCAAAGATATCACACAAAAAGAATATTAAGGCCAGTATCACTGATGAACATAGTTGCAAAAAACTCAAGAAAATATTAACAAATCAAATCCAACAATACTCTAAAAGGATCATTTACCATACGCAAGTGGGATTTATCTCAGGGAAACAAGTAACCATAATCAATCAATGTGATTGATTAACAAATTGAAGAATAAAATCATACTATTGAGAGGGGCAAGATACAAGATGGTGGAGTAGAAGAACTTGAGTTTAACTCCTCTCATGAAAAAACCAAAATCACAGCTAACTGCTAAACAGCCATCAACAAAAAAGACTCAAACCTACCCAAAAAGATATTCTACACCAAAAGACAAAGAAGAAGCCGTAATAAGATGGTAGAAGGAGCACTTTTATGATATAATCAGATCCTATACCTGCCAGGTGAATGACCCACAAACTAGAAAATAATTATATTTCAGAGGTTCTCCCACAGGAGTGAGAGTTCTGAATCCCAACCTCAGGGCCTGGCATTGGGAGAAGGAGCTGGCAAAACATCTGGCCTTGAAGGCCAGTGGGACTGGAGTGCAGGAGCTAAGCAGGACCTGAGGGAGACTCTATTCTTGGAGGATGCACACATGGTTTCATGTGCACTGCGACCCAGAGAAAAGCAGTAACTCCACAGGAGCCTGGGTCAGGCCTACCTGCAGATCTTGGAGGGTCTCCTGGGAGATCGGAAATGGCTGTGGTTCACTCTGGGGATAAGGACACTGGTGGGGGCCCCAGAGAATGTTCATTGGTGTGAGCTCTCCTGAAGGACACCATTTTGGCAGCAAGACTGGGCCCACGCAACAGCATACAGGCTTCAGTGCTGGGGCACCTCAAGCCAAACAACCAACAGGATGGTTAAAAGTGCCTAAAGTCATCCTGAGCCTACTGCCAATTCTAAATGCACCCCTTGATGTGGCCCTGTCCACCAGAGGGACAAGAACCAGCTCCACCCACCAGAGGACAAGCCAGTCCCTCCCACCAGGAAGCCTGCAATACTCACCAGGGGCAGACACCACAAAATAAAAAGGAACTATAGTCCTGCAATCTGAGGAATAGAGACCACAAACACAGAAAGATAGACAATAAGAAATGGCAGAGAAATATGTTCCAGATGAAGGAACAAAATAAAAACTTGGGAGAACAACCAAGTGAAGTAGAGATATGCAAACTACCTGAAAAAGAATTCAGTGATGACAGTAAAGGCCATCCAAGATCTTGGAAAAAGAATGGCGACACAGACTGAAAGGATACAGGAAATGTTTAATAAAGAGTTAGAAGCTTTAAAGAACAAACATAAATGAACAATATAAATTCAACGCCCATTTATAATAACAACAGCCCAGAAAGTGGACATAGAGGGAACATACCTCATCATAATAATGTCATATATGACAAACCCACAGCTAACATCATACTCAACAGTGAAAAGCTGAAAGATGTTTCCTCTAAGATCAGGAACACGGCAAGGATGTCTACTCTCACCACTTCTATTCAACACAGTTTTGGAATTCTGAGCCATGGCAATCAGAGAAGAAAAGGAAAAAGGAATCCAAACTGGAAAAGAAGAAGCAAAAGTGTCACTCTTTGCAGATGACATAATACTATACATAGAAAATCCTAAAGATACTACCAGAAAATTCCTAGAGCTTATCAACAAATTCAGTAAATTTGCAGGATACAAAATTAATACACAGAAATCTGTTGCATTTCTGTACACTAACAACAAAAGACCAGAAAGAACAATTAAGGAAGCATCCTGCTTACTATCATATCAGAAAGAATAAAATACCTAGGAATAAATGTACCTGAAGATACAAAAGCTGTAAGATGTATTATAGCTTTTGTGTTTGTATTCCAAAAACTATAAGATGCTGATGAAAGAAATCAAAGATGTCACAAACAGATGAAAAGATATACCATGTTCTTGAATTGGAAGAGTCAATATTGTGAAAATGACTATACTACCCAAGACAATATACGTATTCAATGCAATCCCCATCAAATTACCAATAATATTTTTCACAGAACTAGAACAAAAAAAAAAAATCTTAAAATTTGTATGGAGATACAAAAGACCACAAATATCCAAAACAATCTAAAGAAAGAAAAATGGAACTGGAGGAATAGGCACCCTGACTTCAGACTATACTACAAAGCTACAGTTTTCAAAACAGTATGGTGCTGTCAGAAAAACAGAAATAAAGATCAATGGAGCAGGATGGAAAGCCCAGAAATAAATGCACACACCTATGGTCAATTAGTCTATGACTAAGGAGACATTGAAGGCGGGAGGAGAAGGGGCGACAGAGGATGAGATGGTTGGATGGCATCACCGACCCAATGGAGATGAGTTTGGGTAAACTCTGGGAGTTGGTGATGGACAGGGAGGCCTGGCATGCTGCAGTCCATGGGGTCACAGGAAGTCAGACATGACTGAGTGACTGAACTGAAAGAGGTGAAAATATATGATGGAGATAAGATTGTGTGTAAGTGGTGCTGGGAAGACTGGACAACTGCATGCAAAAGAATGAAAGTAGAACATTCTCTAACACCATCTATAAAAACTCTAAATGGATTGAAATCCTAAGTGTAAAGCCAGATACTATAAAACTTTTAGAGGAAAACATAGGCAAAGCATTCATTGACATAAATTGCAGCAAGATCTTTTTTATCCACCATGTAGAATAATGAAAATAAAAACTAAGCAAATGGGACCTAATTAAATTCAAAAACATTTGAAAAACAAAGGTAACCATAAATGAATTGAAGACAGCCCGCCAAATGGGGGAAAATATTTGCAGATGAAGCGACAACAAGGGATTAATCTCCAAAATATACAAATGGCTCATGCAGCTCAATATAAAAAAAAAAACAAACAAACCACAAATAGCCCAATCAAAAATGGGCAGATGATATAAATAAACATTTCTCCAGAGAAGACATACAGATGGCCAAAAATACATGAAAAGATGTTCAACATTGCTTGTTATTCATGAAATACAAATAAAAAATACAATGAGGTATCACCTCAAACTGGTCAGAATGGCCATTATCAAAAAGTTTGCAAACAGTAAATGCTGGCATGAGTGTGGAGAAAAGGTAAATCTTGTCTACTGTTGATAGGAATGTAAATTGGTGTAGCCACTATGGAAAACAATATGGAGCATTCTTTAAAAACTAAAAATATTACTACCATATGACCCAGCAATTCCACTCCAGAGTATGTTCCCAAAAGATACGAAAGCACTAATTTATAGAGTTATATGCACTCAATATCATAGCAGCATTATTTACAGTTGCCAATGTATGGAAGCAACCAAAGTGTCCATCAACAGATGAGTGAGTAAAAATGGATGTGGTGTATATACACAATGGAATACTACTCAGCCATAAAAAGTGAACAGATTTTTGCTGTTTGCAACTTGGAGGATGTTATGCTAAGTGAAATAACTGAATACTGTACTGCATGGTATCTCTTATATATGGAACATAAAAAATAAAATCAACTTGTAAGTAGACAAAAAAGAAACATATTCTGATATAGAGAACAAACTAGTGGTTACCTGTGGGGAGAGGGATGAGAGAAGAGCAAGAGAAAAGTAGGGGATTAAGAGATATTAATATAAACTACTATGTATATAACAAGCTATAAGAATGTATTGTACAGAACAGGGAATATATTGAATATTTTACAATAAGTATAAATGGAATATAACCTTTAAAAATTATGAATCACTATGTTGTACATCTGAAACTTATGTAATATTGTAAATCATCTATACTTCAATTAAAAAGAGAAGAGACTGTCTTTTGTTTAGGCTGAGTTTCCACATTCCTAGGCTGTTCTAGTTGGTAATTATGTCTCTACTGAAAGCCATTTGTCCACACATGTAGTTTCTTGCCTTATCTTTGTTGGCAGCTAGTGTTGTTTTTCTGTCTCTCATGAGGTAACTTCATTCTGCTGTTGCTCTCAACCACTCTCTATTCTCTGGTCTGTTTCTTCATATCTCATCCCAGTTTACTGCTTTGTAGGCAGCTGCTGGTGTCCTTCCTTGTTGGAAGACCATTACCTTGATATTGTAGATTTTGTGAAAGTGTGTTGTAAACTGACATGCATGAAACAAATATATAATTTCACCAATTTATTTAGAGTGCCCTCCAGAGATGGGGTTAGGGACATATTATTCATTTGTTTGGAGTACTTACTTTTTATCAGCTTTTTTTTTTTTAAACTTAAAAAACATCACCAGTTGCTTCGAGTTATTTTTTGAGTTATACTTCTGAAAGGTTGAGGCTGCCAGATTTAAGACCATCTGATATCTGGAAATCAGAATAGTTAATTTATTGGTTCTTCATTTTTATCTTTCATATAAATACTGTTCTTCAAGGTATAGGAACAGTATCCAAAATAGATGAAAAGTTTACTATTGAAGAGATTGCTCACGAAACTAGCAATTTCTCCAACAAGTGACTTGGAAGACATTGTGTAATTATAAAGTAAAAGGCTTTAGCTTTAATCTCCACCCATTGAATTACATTGCTGTGTGGTAAATTTGGTTGATAAAGTTTTGGGTACATAGCACCTTATCTGCTTACTAAGATTAGCAGAAATTTGAGGTTTGATTTTTCTAGCCCCATTAACAGTAAATATATCTAATTTCTTCCCACAGTTTACATTTACTTTGCCAAAGGCAAATTTGGAAACAGTTACTTAAGAACAGTTTGTATAACATCTGGATAATCAAAATAGTCACAATGAAGCACTTCCTGAGGTGAGTATTTATGGTTTCCCGGATGAGCCCTATGAAATGGAGAGACTTCCTTAACAATTAGTATAGTATTTCTGTTCACCATATGTGATCCTATAAGCGGGTCTCTTTGGATTGCATGAAATAGCATTGTATTTTGGCTAAGAATAATTTGGCCATAGAGTTCCTTCTGCTAACTTTATATGCATACTGATCCTAAGAGAGAGCACTTGCAAGTAGGAGATTACAAGAGATTATAAAAGAATATAGGCACAAAAGCATGGGGCAGGTATACTTCGATGCTTTGTGTTTATAAAGCCCAAAGGTTTAGGTTTGAGGAATTAGTAGTCAAGGAATCAGTATAATTTGTATAGAATCATTTTCTTTGAAAAAAGTAATTTTAAACATAGATTTTGGTTGGCCAGCCAATCCATACAAGCATTTTCAAATCTTCATTTTTGGGGGAAAATATATAGTCTAAGATTTTGCATTTTCTGCCTCGGTGATTCCTCTGAAATCTGCATTAATTTTTGGTTCCCTGAATATTATGCTGTATAGGGTGCCATGTATGTTTGTGTATTTTAGAATGATCTTGTTTTGTTTTGAAAACCATTTAGTTGGACATACGGTCACAATTATTTTTAAGAGTATTGACTTCATTCACAATTCTATAAATGCTCAGAAATTTTACATTAAATTAAAATATGACAAACTAAAGTTAATTTGGTCCTGAAAGTTACAAAATGAAACACACTTTCTACAATATTGAGTTTCTTTCCTGCAAGATGGTGACCTACCTATATTTCATATTCTCATCCCTTGTTCTGGCTATTTTTTCTAAGAAAATAATTAGTTGGCTTATTTCTTTTAGGAAATGATTTAATTCTTTCAGTAGATGCAATTTAAGATTTTCTTTTTCCCACTGGTTTTCATTGCGTTGTTATTTCTGGAGCACCTAAATCATTTGGGTGGAATTCACTATGTTTTGGTGTGTCTACTGGTGTTTATTCAATCTTAGAATTGTGAAAACTCAGAAGGTTGGAATTAAATCATTTACATGCATTAGCATTTATTTTGTTGTGCAGAATATTCCTCAACCTGTTTATTTTAGATGTGTAAAAAGATAGTATTTGAAAAATCATTGGGACATTTACCATCAAAGTACTTAACGCATACATTTTTGGTTGCCGTGGCAATTAACCTATCTGTTTACACATTCATGAAAAATTAGTAACTATAAATCTCCCTTGAATGTAAATGTGGTATTTGTTAGCTATAGAATCATATTAACAGATAGCTTTAGTATTGGTTGAAGATTAGGAGTTCCTTTTGTAAAGGCGGGGTGGTAATGGTGAAGTGTGTACCAAGCCTTGAACTACTGAATTTCTTCTTCAGTGTTTTATTTGTTTCAGAAAAACTCGAGTGGCCTCAAAACTAGCCATTTAGAGAGAAATAGCATTTGTTTCTATTAGTTTTTGTTAAGTTGAATAGGTATAGAGATTGTATTTTTAATATTAATTTGTATTTGATGATTTGAAACTGATACAGTGGAAAATCTACCACTCTCATTTCACACAGAGCAGCACCAACGGTGATGGAACTGGCATATCCCTTTCAGTTATGTGTTCTGATACAAATTTTTCTCTTTTAACTTGGCACATTTGTTTTATAGACGTGACTTAACTTTGAAGCTAGGATAATAAATTACACATCAAGAAAGAAATGTGAGGATTTTCTCATTAACCCTTAGTTTTGAAGTAATAAAAGGAAACTCAGTCATCATTTCTTATTAGTTGATTATTGCTTTTAACTTTAATTTTTGTTTTTAATTAATTTTAATTAATTTGCTCTTATTAAGTTGTAACTTGTATGTATTCATTATATGTTAATGTTTGTGGGATTTGAAGAAATAGGAGGACAAGGAGCAAGAATCCTGCATCACAGGCTCTATCAGGTCATTTAGATCGCCTTCTGTTCCCTGTGGTCCATTCCTACAGATGCTGGACAATTTAGCAATCTTTTCATTGGAACCAAAGAGAAGGTTGCATAAATATAACTTGAACAAATCATGTGTTAATTCCTGAGCTCAGCAAATATATTATGCAGAATAAGGAGCTGACTTTCACTGAGGAGAATCAGCATCATTTAAAAGCTCACAGAGTGATTAATCTACTTCTGAGTTACTCTAGAATAAGCAATTTCTGAGGTCATGTACAGCCTCAGAAGAGATGAAGTTGATCTTAAAGAAACAAAGTGTGGGAAAAAATGAATTTTAATCCACATTTCAGGTACATGGAACCCACACTCCTCTCTGAGTACCTGCTACCATCACGTACTTTAATGGTGTAACTACTCAAAGCTTAAGGGAATAGAAAACACATTACGTGAGATATTAGAAATAAATGCTATAGGATTAATACACCCAGCTGAAGGGTGTGTTTTAAGTTGACATTAGATATGGGATATTGGATAAGTACCCCATAGTCACCCAATATGACTTTAGCCTTGATCTACATTAAAAAAAACACAGGGGATAAAACTGAGAAGAAAGTATGTCTATGTGTGATCAGAAAGAGGGGACACTTTTTGAGTCTGAAATAGAACTGAAGCTTAGAGATTAGTTTATTTAATATATTTTATTAATTTCAACTCAGTTGATGTTTATAATAGAGAGAACCTAACACTTATATTAAGATCTTTTCCTTTACTAGAATTTAGTTATTTAGATTATATACTTTTAAGGTCACTGGAACATTATTAATTTTGAATTTTTCTAATAAAGGGGATGTTAGAAGTCATCCCATATAAATAATTGCTTTCAACTATTTCAGCCTCAAGATCTCAGTTTCTTGGCATGGACCTTACTGCTTACTTTCCTTCCTTAGGCAGAAGAGAGGAAAATGAAAACATCTGCCAACCTCACACCTCCATGGGAGAAACTGAGATATAGAGCAGACTTGTACTGGCTGTGAAACAGTAGAGGGAGAAACAATATTTCCCTACTGTGATTAATAGATACAGGCTTCCAGTTCACAAAAATATCTATAAATGGAGCTTTAGAAGTTCACGCTTGATTAATAGCTTCATCCACTGATTGAATTAGTACTGTTTAGTACTACTAGTAATTCTAGTACTATGCCACATTTTAACTTTTATTTTCTCTTCCTAACAACTGTAATAAAATAGGAATTAATACTTCACTTTATAGCACAGGGCATAAAGTTTATTAGCAAAGTTAAAAAATCTCATGCAAAGCACACAGATATTGAATGCATGCCTATCTGACTTCAAAGTTTTTTTCTCTTAATATCTGTAGCATGTTACTCCCTTACTGTATACCTGTTGTGAGGCGTTCTGGGTGATACAAAAGTGAATATGAGATGGCCTCTTCTCTAAAGTAACATACCACTTGGTAACGAGATAAAGCCACACATATAAAATTAAGATGTAAGAAGGAATGTGATTGGTGACATGCTGCAGCTATTTTGTGACAGGAATATTCAGGGAAGGCTTCACTGAGTTGATGTTGAAGGAAAGAGATAGAGGATGTAATAGATGGAGAAGGTGCTTATGAGCAAAGCCTGAGGAAATATGACCAGCTGCCACAAGCATCATGTGGTCCAGGTTTATTGGAAGTAAATCCTGTTTAGGGTGAGTACAAGATAAGGTGCAAAGATAAATTTGGGGGGCAGTTCTTGGACACCTTTGGAAGCATGGCATAAAACAGCCCAGAAGCATGGTAACACTTTCACCAAGAAATAGTATGGACCTTAAAGAAAAAGATGAACCTGAAAGTGAAAGTTAGTCACTCCGTCGTGTCCGACTCTTTTGTGATGCCATGGACTGTAGCCCACCAGGCTCCTCTGTCTGTGGAATTCTCCAGGCAAGAATGCTAGAGTTGGTTGCCATTTCCTTCTCCAGGGCATTCTCCCAACCCAGGGATCAAACCTGGGTCTCCTGCATTGCAGGTGGATTCTTTACTGTTTGAACCACTAGGGAAGCCCTTAAAGAAAAAGATGTCAGGCAAAAAAAAAAAAAAAATAACACCACTTTTCCCCTTTTAACATATGTCTGACTTTATCTTAGAGCCAGATATCTAGTCCATTGCTTCCATTATGAGTAACTTGTGCAGAGTCACACAGCTCATAGTTGTATTGAGGCTAGATTTGAAGTCAGACTTCAGACACTTTTCTATTTAACTGGGTAGCATTTCCATTCAGCACCAACTGATTTCCATTGCTTTTGAAGGGCTGAAGGTGCAGGGTCATGTAGTTCTTCCAGAATTTGACTAGCCTCACTTGAGACTTTAACTGAGCTTATTTTTTGGATGTTTAAACAAAGTCCTGAAAAAATGGTAGATTTATGTTGCATCTGAATACCTCTCTCATCGTAGACTGGTACTTTTAGCCATAGTTTTCTCTCTCTTTTTTTTTTAGGACACATACATACACACCACATATGTATATACACACATAAATATACATGTGTATACATATATGTGTGTATGTATATATATTATACATAGACCCATACATAGGTACACATGTTTACACATATATATTTCAAATTACTTTCTTTCCTGCATTAAAACAAAGTATCCATACCCTTGTTGAAATATGTTAACCTGAATAGTTTTCTAGGCAGTTTCCTATAGGTTATCTCACCAGAGCTTGCCATGACATATTTTTTGAACCTGCAATATTGGTTCTCCTGCCCTGTCTGTTTCCTTTCCCAGGTTAGGGAAGTTTTCAACTCTTATGTCTTCAGATATACTCTCTGTCCCTTTCTCTCTTTTCTCTTTCTGGGACCCTTATAATGTGAACGTTAGTATACTTGATGTGGTCGCAGAGATCTCTTAAACTGGCCTCATTTGTTTTTCTTCTCCATTTAGCTTCAGTGATTTCCACTGCTGTGTTTCCAGCTCACTGATTTGCTCCTGTGAGCAAATGTCTCATCTAAGCCTAATTCTTTCTAGAGTATTTCTTATTTCAGTTATTCTATTCTTCACCTCGGTTTGGTTCTTCTTAATATTTTCTAAATCTTTTTTAAAAAATTCTAATTTCCTACTCTGTTCATCCAGTCTTCTACCAAGTTCTTTGAACATCTTTAAAGCATTAACTTTACCTCTTTATCAGGTAGATTGCCTGTCTCTACTTTACCTAGTTCTTCTTCTGGGGTATTTTCTTGTTCCTTTGGAAGATATTTCTCTGTCTTCTCGTTTTGCCTGATTTGCTGTTTTTATTTCTATGTATTTGGTAGGTTTGTTTTGTTTTCTGACCTTGGAGAAGTGGTCTTTCATAGGAGATGTCTTATGTATCCCAGCAGTACACTCACCTCTTATCACCAGAGCTCTGTGCTCTTGGGGTGCCCCCTATGTGGACCACATGCATCCTTTTACTGTGTGTGTGTTACTTGCTTAGTCGTGTCCGACTCTATGCAGCCCCATAGACTGTAGCCCACCAGGCCCCTCCGTCCATAGGATTCTCCAGGCAAGAACACCAGAGTGGGTTGCCATTTCCTTCCCCAAAAGGAACTATAGAAAGAAAGAAAGTGAAGTTGCTCAGTCGTGTCCGACTCTTTGCGACCCCATGGACTGTAGCCTACCAGGCTCCTCCATCCATGGAATTTTCCAGGCAAGAGTACTGGAGTGGGCTGTCATTGCCTTCTCCACCTTCTACTGTAGTGGGCTGAATGCTGTAGATGGTCTGGTAGGCATGGCTGTCCTCACCCCTCACCCCCACCCCTGCCTTGATCAGTCAGTTGCAAAGTGAGCTTTGTGCAGAAGCTGCTGGCAGCTGCTGGCAGGGATGGGTCATAAGACAGCTCGGTATAACACTTTGGGGAGTCCAAAGGCTAGTGTTGGCCCTCCTGTGGGTTGACCTGGGATCCAGGACAAGTGTTTGCGGGCCTGGGGGTCTTTGATCAAGTGTTGGCCTGCTGATGGGCAGAGCCTGTTCATTACCTGGCTCACTGCATGGCCCGGAATGTCCCCAAATAGTTTCAGCTCATTGGTGAGTGGGGCTGGATCCCACAATGACTGGCTGAAGGGTCCACAATGTCTCAAAACTGGTATCATATCAGCCTGGGGTAGGCAGAGCCAGGTTCTGGGTTCTCCAGCTGCACAGCCCTGGGGGTCCTAGAGCTGAGGTAGGATGATGTCTGTGTGTTACTGGGGGAGGCCAGCTCCTGACTCAGCTGGCTGCAGGGTCTGGGGTGTCCCAAAGCTTGTATAAGCCCACTAGTGATCTAGGGGCTGGATCCTAGGGTGCCTGACAGAGAGTCTTAGAACCGGTGTTGGCCTGCTGTTGGGTAGGCTGGGTTGTGACATTTTAGGCTGTGGGGGGTACTGCCATGGTCCTGGAAGTGGTGTCTGTCTCCTGGTGGGTAAGCCCTGGTCCTGGGGTCTCAGGCTGTAGGACCCGGGGTCCTGGAGCTGGTGTCAGCCTGCTGGTGGGTAGGGCTGAGGTCCTGGGGTCCCAGGGCTAGTGCCGGGGCCCTGGTGTGTGGGGCCAGGTCTTGGGCCCTCTGGTGGGCAGGGGGTCTTAAGGCAGTAGTCCTGTTGGTAGGTGGGGCCGTGTTCCTACCCAGCTGGTTGTTTGGCCTAAGGCATCCCAGTACTGGTGCTGACAGGCCGGTGGATAGGGCCAGGTCCCAGAGCTAATAGGTTCCAGGGAGGATTCCAAAATGGCACTTGCCGGCATACATGTCCCTGTGGTGGGACACACTCCCCACAAGGGCTGCTGCAGTGTCTGTGTCCCCAGGGTGAGCTCCAGCTGCCTCCTGCCTCTCCAAAAGGCTCTCCAAGATCAGCAGGTAGGTCTGACCCAGGCTCCTTTCAAATGACTGCTTCTGCCCTGGTTACCAGAGCATGTGAGATTTTGTGTTGTTGAGTCATTCAGTCATGTCTGACTCTGTGGGATTCCATGGACTGGAGCCTACCAGGCTCCGCTGTCCTTGGGAATTTCCAGGCAAGAATACTGGACTGATTGCCATTTTCTTCTTGGGGATCTTCCTGACCTGGAAATCAAATCTGCATCTCCTGCATTAGCAGGTGCATTCTTTACCACTGAGCCACCAGGGAAGCCCCGTGAGATTTTGTATGCGCCCTTTAACAGTGAGGTTGTTTTTCCTACAGCTCTCTGGGTCTCCTGACTGGCCTTCAGACCTTAACTTTTTGGTGATCATCTTCCTGGTGCAGGATCCCCAGACTGGGTAGTCTAATGTCGGGCCTGAACTCTTTGCTCCTTGTGGAGACCCTCTGCAGTTGTGATTGTTCTCCCATTTGTGGGTCACCTACCCAGGGGTCGGACTGTGCCTCATCTCCACTCCTCCTACCTGTCTTGCAGTGGTTCCTTCTTTATAGCTTTAGTTGGAGAAGATCTTTTCTGAAGGTCTTTTCTGCTAGTCTTCTGGTCTTTCTTATCAACTGTTGCTCTGTAAATAGTTACAATTTTGGTGTGCCATGGAAGGAGGGGAGCGATCAGTCTTCCTACTCTGCCGTCTTGGTCAGTCCCCTTGTCTAAATGTTTCCTGAATGTCAAGGCATAATGTGTTTGCTGATTCCCTTACAAATAAACTAGTAAATATGTTGTCCAAATAGAAAAAAAAATCTGAAGTTTAAAAATAAATCCTGTAAAATGTATGGATTTAACATTGTTTATAATTGAAGTGATCTCATTAGTAATTTAAGAGACGCTTTTGTCTCTTTTCTTTGAAAGGAAAAGAATAAACCATTAATTTATTATTTCAGTTGTACCACAGTCAGCTATTGCTCTTTAATCCCTCATATGAAATGTCCCTGGAATTAAAAAATAGTGCCCTTTACTATAGCAACAGCATTTGGAATAATGTCTATTCATGATAGATTTATACCCACTACTTTTGAAAGGCAGCATGTCTCTTCAGATAAAGAATGATGGAAATGAGTGGGGGAGGGACTTCCTTGCTGGTCCAGTGGCTGGGATGCTGTGGTTCTACTGCAGGCCATGCAGGGTCCATCCCTGGTCAGGGAACTAAGATCCCACATGCCACAAGGCCAAAAAAAAGAAAAAGAAAAATGATGGAATTCCATCCAAGGGGCTGCATACTGCCTCACTGCCGCTCAATGTGGGGGAAATAATCTTGTTTCTCTAGAGGCTCACAAATGGTTTATTTGTATGATTTCACATTTCTAATTCATGTATCAAGTCCTCCAGAGCCTCTTTTCCTATGGATTCTCGTTATTTAGAAGGGCCCATTTACTAGGCCAAATACCTGTTGACAAGTTAATTTCCATCTGACTGCCAGTGCTCCTAATTGGGAACTTCAACTAAAAATTTTTAAAATGTCATTTCAGAAAGTATATATGATGTTGGAAACATTCAGTAGTGTGCTGTTCGTTATGGCCATTCAGATGAAAAGTATTTTGTTTAAGAAAGTTGCTTTGATCCAAGAATTATGATTATTTTGTATGTGTCCTTCCTCACCAATAGTGTACTTCTTGTTTATTATAGGATTCCTTCAAGCAAGAATTAACTTTCAGTAGCAAACTCATTGAAACTGTTCAAAATAAGCTACTTTTCTCTTCCTGTTTCAAAAGAAGATAATCAGAATCACAAATTTAAGATGACGGAGTAGTGTACAGGTACCCACACCCCCACCCCACAAGCAGGAGACTACATGGTCCAAGGTATATCTCCTGTTTTAGAGGCCTTATCACTGCTGAATGGATTCCTCTAACAAAGAAGTACAAGACAGGAGCTCACTTATTTGGTAGAGATATGATTCATTTTGAATAATTTACATTGGGTGGCTATTCTTGTGCAAACTAGAGGATGAATGTTAAATGATAAAAGTGATCATTTTTGCCTTATGGAAGGACATTGCTGTGAATTCAGCCATAAACTTCACTCTGCAGCATATTAGTAAATAACAGTAACAGAAAATGTTGGAAATAGAACATGCATAAGTAGCTCTTGTTTATTCATTCAGTTTTTGCTCCTGGACAGGGATGTGAACCCTGGGCCCTATATAAGTAGCTGTATAAGACTGTATAAGTAACTCTTATGTTAAATCAGATTCTTCCAGTGCTTAAGCCAGGCATTCATCTTTGAAACTGCAGTAGCTCCTTTTGGAACATGATCAAAAAGCTGTGATTGAAAAAAGAGAAACAAACACAAAAAAACTACTGACAATACATATAGTTGTTAAAAATAGGAGATGGTGGGAATTCCCTGACAGTCCAGCGGTTAGGACTCTGCTTTCAATGTGGGCCTTGGTTCAATCCCTGGGCAGAGAACTATGATCCAGCAAGCTATGCAGCGTGGCAAACAAACAAACACACAAAAAAACACATGCATATAAAAAAACAGAAAACAGGAGATGTGACAGTATTTTCTTTTTTTAGTCTTGAGAATTTGATTAAGTTCCTATAAATATAGCAGATCTTTGCAGTAGTGATTTGAGAATCTTCCATAAGAACTAAGAAAACTGAGGATAGTGCTATGCCTTCACTCCAGGCATGCTGTCAGAAAGGAGATAAAATTAAAAGAAGGAAAAGTACTATAAATCCAAAAGTTCCTATTCCTAAACACAGAATGGAAAGAGACACACCTTTCTCCCTTTTTCCCTCCTTCCTTTCTTTTTTTCTCCTAAACCAACTACTAATTAGCTTAAGAGCATTTAAAGATCCACTTCTCAATTTCTTCCTTTTCAGGGTAAACATGACAAACCAATATAACATTCTCCCCAAATATTTAATCATTTTTATTGTTCTCTGGACCTTAATCAGTTTCTCCATACATTTTACAATTGATGCACTTAAATAGATTCAAACATTTAAGGAGTGATCTACTGGTAGGTGGCATTTGATGATGAAGAACAGCCATCCTGAGGTGCTCATATGGAGGTTTTGCTGATCTGGTCCTTTCATGAGGAAGCAACTTGGGTACTTGTTCTCATAAAAATAAGGCTTCCAAATTAAGAGGAAGCAGTGATGTTTGCTTCTCTGACCATGCCTTAGGTTTATGATCTAAATGCAAAATAAATAGTATCTGGCAAAACATGGTTTGATCTGATGATTGGCTGGAAAATACCTCACATAGAAAGAAAGTACAGTGCCTCCCATAACAAGCTGGTTACTTAATGAAATATTTGTGGGCATGTTGGCCGATTAAAAACACAAGGGGAAAAAATCAAAATATATCCTGGATAGTATTGATAAATAGCATAATTTGGACTATCGGCCCAGAAATTATGAAAGGGTAAGGAAGCAGTGTATAAAAGTTAGCGCCTGTAATGCAGGAGACTCAGGTTCAATCTCTGAATCTGGAAGATCCCCTTGAGAAGAGAATGGATACCTACTCCAGTATTCTTGCCTGGAGAGTTAATGGACAGAGGAGTCTGGCAGACTACAGCCCATGTGGTCACAGAGTCAGACACAACTGGGTGACAAACACTTTCACAACTGAAAGGAGCATTTCTCTTTCATGGTTTGTGATAGTCTTCCTGTGATTATATGAGAGGGTTGTGATGTACTTTACAGAGCAGTGAGCCCTAAGAAATGAGGCATCATCTTTAACTCCTCATTGTGGGTTTCCACCAGATTTTGTTGTCTTTGACAGTGTGAATAGCCTCAGGGGAACTGAAAAAAAGACATGCATAGAACATGATATCTTTTCTCTCCTTTTGTGTAAGACTGTCTGATGCAAAATAATTCCCCAAGCATTTTCTTCTCATTTGCAAGGAGGCCAGTGGGAGAAATTACAGATGGGCTGAAAGTCACTCTACATCTGACTGCTCCCTACCACCTAGAAGGACACCTCTAGGTCTCAAGCCACACCTTTGTATAGCTCTGATGAAGAATTTGCATGGGGGAAACTTTCTGCAGTTTAACTTAATTGGCTTGTACCTAAGTAGGGTGAATACAAAGATACTCCTTAAACAGTAATTAGAACCTTTTCTCTAGGAAGATTTAGTACTACAAGAACCTGATTATTATGCAGTCCTAATGTATAGACTTAAAAGAGGCTTCATCTGAGTAGCTGGTCCACATGCTAGACAAACTTTACGGGAAGTTGCACATGGGTACTGTAGGGGCAGATGTCATAGAAAGCTTTATTTTTGACTTAGTAATATGATTAATGCCAACCAGTTATTAATATCATTACCATTTGGCTGATAACCAGTTAATAAGGATATTGCTCAATCGCTTCTTCTGTCATAGCTATCCAATAGTTGGAAAAATGGAAAATTTTTTCAAGAGAGCGAGTTGAAGTTTTGTATAATTTCTCACTCGTCTAATTAAAATATTCCATTTTAATCATTTAATCATTTTCAGGGTTACATTTTTTTAGAAGCTGGTAATCTAAATCTTAATAGATCTTAGAACATATTTGACTAAAACAGTTGAATTGCAGACTTCACCACACAGTAAATCCATTTTTTTGTCTTTCAGTAGAATCTGACTTTATATAGAAATTTCATATGTACTTGTTTGTAATGATTTTTCATGATCACTGTTATAACTTTCTTTTTTCTTAAAATAATGTATCCATATTAAAAAAGAAAATTACTTAACCAGAAAGCAAGTAAAAATTACTCATAATTCCATTACCCAGACAAATCTCTGTTAACCTTTTTGTTGTATATCCTGCCAATCTTTTTCTCCTTGTTTGTATGTCATCATTAAATTTTTTTGTTTTATTTATTATAAGAAAAGACATATTATTCCATACATGTTCTATGGATATTTTGTTATTAGGTCCTCTAGAATCCAATTTTATTATCTACAAAGGATTCTCTCATATTCAATGTAGCAGCTTGGTTACTTGTATGTTTCCTCTGTTCCCTTTGCATTTATATGATATACACTTCATGCTTTTATACAAGTTAGTTTGTTGAACTTGTTGTTTTTAACTTAGGCTGTTCTAGGTATTGGAGCCAGAGCATTGAACAAAGGAACACAATTAAGGTGTTTGTTCACATCAGGGCTTCATCACATCACTGAGGCTAATGTTAACTGCACTAATTCATCTGAATGACCCTGGATCACCATATGTTAGAATTGGGGGAAATTAGTGAACATCTGAGAAAAATATCTTTTAGAAATGACACCAATAAGAAGTATTATAAATAATTCTGCCTTCTAGAGGAAAATAACTCTACCTTCTAGGGAAGCTCTCGTATTCAGAGAAGATGAGTTGAATACAAGTTCCTGGATAATAAATCTTTACCTCTATAGCCTGAGTCATTTGAGACTCCGAACAGTATCATGAAGTAGTAGACATATTAAAAACTAAATATGTGGACTTACATATTAAATATGTAAATATGCAGAATCATGTATTAAATATGTAGACTCATATTAAAAACTAAAAGTTCGCATAAAACACAAATTCACATGTGCCAGAGACATTGTGAATAAGTACATGATTGGTGACAATACACTTTATAGTTTGTCCAATAAAGTATAGTTCCAATACTTTATTGGAGTGAGACAGGGTGTGCAATGAAGAAAGCTTTGTTTAGCAGGAACCAGGAACAAACTTCTCAAGAGGGGGAGATTTTGGAAGGTTTAAATCAAAGAATGTTGAAGAACCAAAGGTCAACATGCTTGTTTAGTGAGCTGATGAGGAGGCGTTCTGGCACATCCAAGAAGTATTGGGATTGGTCAGCAGAGAAGACAGGTGGCCACACAATCAAGTCCTCAAAGAGGACAATAGTACCAAAACAAAAGCAGAGGGAAGGAGAAAAATGGGAGCAAGGGAAGAAATAAACAGCAGCCAAAAAAGGCATGAAGGAAAAGCTGTAAATTTACTAGGGTGAGCTGAGAGGTGTTCACGGAGGCAGATGAGAGTTGCTATAGCATGTTCTTCCCCATGTCTGTAGGAGAGACAGCTTCTAAAACACAAGGATTCTGTGTTCAAGGTAGTGATCTGTTTTAACAATATTTTTAGGCAAAGGTAGGAAAAGAAAGAATTTCCCATGCTTCACTCTCTGTTGGTGTATCAAATTTACTAGAATAGGCATTCTGGAACTTGCTGTCATAGTAGCAAGTAGCAAGCCTTACAGACCTAGGGCTTCACTCCTGATGATGGATTTTGTAGCTACCTCAAATAAAGTAACATGGGATTGAAATAATGAAATACGCTTGTGAACCCAAGAAGTCTAATGGTTGATTTTCTTCTGGGCTTGTTGCTTGCTGGTGGTGGCTGCTTTCTATTCTCTTCCAGAGTTCTGTTGGAAGAGTGCTGTCTTTTATTTTTGACAGAATGCTGATCCAGGTCTGCCTGTATTTTTATTGTAAATTTTTGTGGCGTTGCCTGAAATTTGTAATGAGAAAACTGACTGGAAGATGTGAACTGCAACGAATCTGTTATAATACCAAGCCTGGAGCTTCTAGAACCATGAAAATTGGTAAGCATGAAACAAAGAAGTAAGCAAAATGTAGGCTTTCTGTAATTGAGGATACAGTGTTATATTTCAGTACAGTAATTGTAAACCACTTGTAAAAGATAATATTTGAATAGCTTTTAAAATTATCTCTTTTCCAGAAACATCACTGAGAGATTCAAAAAGTAAGGTAAGTAAAATTGTTTCTGTATTTTTCAGCAACTTCTCACTTGGAGGCTTACCTCCAATCATCCAAAAGTAAAAATCTTAAGAAACAAAATATACCTTTGGCTATGGGCTTCCCTGGTGGCTCAGATGGTAAAGAGTCTGCCTGCAATGCAGGAGACCCAGGTTCAATCCCTGGGTCAGGAATATTCCCTGGAGAAAGAAATGGCACCCCCTCCAGTATTCTTGCCTGGGAAATTCCATGGACAGAGGAGCCTGGCGGGCTACAGTCCACGTGGTCACAAAGAGTTGGATACAACTGATCGACTAAGCACTTGAATACTAAGGCAAACTGAGAAGAAAGATTTTTTTCCCATCACAAAACACTGCTTTTTATCTGAAAACAGGCACTCATGAATTTCCAGACAGATTTATGCTGCACATATTACTTCCTTCTTGAATTCATCCCTTTTTATATCTCTTTCCAAATCATAAATATTCCATGGAAATAAGAGAAGTGTTATCTCTCTGCTAGTTCCTCAATATCCAAATCATTTAACTTTATACTCAAGATTTTCCAAGCCACTATGCTAGCATTTATAGCACATAGTTAAGCATCCACATAAGAAAGAAAAATTTGTTTCTTAAGATTCTTGAATATTTAATTTTGACATCCTTAAGACTATATCTCCCATGTACTTCACACAGTAATAGATGTATGCTCATTAACAGTGGAAACCATGTGAGTTCAGTAAGAAAAAGAAAATATATTATTTCTATGTGAGTAACTTGAAACAGATGAAAGTGGTAAAAAAAAAAAAACAAGCTTATGTATTTTTGTTTTATGTTTATTACCTTAATCAGAAAAATACCAAATTTACTAGAATTTAAAGGCTACATCAATTTTTGTTTTTAAGCTTTAAACAAATATTTGAAGCCCCAATTTAAATAGACCCCACTTAAGATACTAGTGTTCATGACAAGTGAACTGATTTAAACTTGTTTTCTAGCTATTACAGACTTCAGTGAGTGTTCACCCTGATGCTATTGAAAAAACTATAGACGACATCATGGAACTGAAAAAAATTAACCCCGACATAAATCCACAGTAAGAATATGTTCATTGTGTTATAAATATAAAACAGAAGTCACATGCCACATACTTAGTATTTCTAAATATTCTGTTTCTAAATACTTTTTCACACACGCTTTCTCTGTCTCTCTCTTCTTTCTTTGCCCCAGATAATTATCTGCATGTTTTGACTTTCAGGTGAAAAATAAAGAAAAAAGATGCCTTTTTCATATTTGTAAATAGCAGCAACTTTGTTATTCTGTTGTGATTTATGTTTATGCTTTTGAGATGCAATGAATGTAAGAAATCTGATGGACACCCTTGATATCAGAAGATGAAATAAAGGGAGTCCATTCATCAACAGTCACTCCATATGATGCCTATGTTTTACATTAACAGTAAATGTACAAATTGTAAATGTGCCTGAGCTGACTCTGCTGTATGAAGAATATTTCTTAAGTTCATGATAGGCTGTTAATCTTGGAGACAGTTACTACCTGCTTGTGAAGAAGACAGACATGTGTGGGAAGAGAGATGACTTTTATATGAAGACTTTAGAATTTTGTAATTAGTTGTCTTATCTTGGAAGTATTAAAATGCATTTGGTGATGTACATGACATTTAAAATTAGCTTTATATTTTCCATTGGGTACAGGAATTTTTCTGTAAAATTTTAGTCTAAGGATATTGGGTAGAATAAATTCTGTATGCAGATACATTCAGATACAGTTTAGGTAGGTAACAGTCAAACTGTCTTTTAGATGTGCATGCTTAACTTCAGATGTTACATTCAGAGTGCACTTGGCATAGGTCTATATATTGGAGGGATTCCAGGTACTAGCTAATTGCTCATCACAAAACTTCATTTCTACATGGTATCCATAGCATTCTTCTGCAGATGCTTCAGCTAATTAGCTGCTTTCCCTTATTCAGCTTTATTAAATGTGATTTAGTTATATAGTAAATGTCTTTTTGAAACCTACTGACTTATTTCTCTGAAATTGTGGTAAGAATGCAATTCATTTAAAATTTAAGGTTACAATTAGGCATGAAAGATATATTAGACCTGTAATCATACTTAGAGATTGGGTTAGATTTAATAGCAAATCTTTTCTGTCTCTTTTATGAAAGTTATATATTTCATTCAGACGTGTTTCCTTACCATCTATTCTTTTGATTTCCTTTAGGAAGAAAAAACTTTTATAGGTAGTATTTAATTGCAGTTTTGGACCATGAATTTTAAAATCATTATAACGGCTCAAAGACATCTTCATTAATCAAAATAGGAACTATTACAATCAACACATTTTTGCCAATGAGAAATGTTCGTTTATTCCTGTAGCATAAAAACCCATGCTTTGGGATTTGACAAACCCTTGGAAAGCATTTTCTGCCCCCTGCTGGTTGTAGAAGTGTTTTCCTTGCAAAAAGTTGTTAAGTTGCTTGAAAAAGTAGTGGTTGGATTTTGAGGGGTCAGGTGACCACAGTGGGTAAGCAGAACACCGTAGCCTAATTTGTTCAACTTCTGAAGTCTTGGTTGTGCAACATGTGGTTGGGTGTTGTCATGGAGAATTGGGCCCTTTCTGTTGGCCAGTGCTGGTTGCAGGCATTGCAGTTTTCGGTGCAGATCTTCAGTTTGCTGAGCAGACTTCTCAGAGGTAATGGTTTCGCCAGGATTCAGAAAGCTATAGTGGATCAGATCTGCAGCAGACCACCGAACAGTGATCATAACCTTTTCTTCATGCAAGTTTGGCTATGAGAAGTGCTCTGTAGCTTCTTCTTGTTCAAGCCACTGAGCTGGTTGTTGCCAGTTGTCATACAAAATCCACTTTCATCACACGTCACAGTCCAATTGAGAAAAGCTTTGTTGTTGTTACATAGAATAAAACACTTCAAAATGACAATTTTTGATTTTTGGTCAGTTCATGAGGTACCCACTTATCGAGCTTATTCACCTTTCCAATTTGCTTCAAATGCTGAATGACCATAAAATGGTTGACATTGAGTTCTTCATCAACTTCTTGTGTTAAAAGGGTCAGCTTCGACAATTGCTCTCAGTTGGCCATTATCAGCTTCCAATGGCTGACCATTGCACTCTTCACTTCCAAGGCTCTCATCGTCTTTGCAAAACTTCTTGAACCACCACTGCACTGTACATTCATTAGCAGTTCCTGGGCCAAATGCATTGTTGATATTGTGAGTTGTCTCCGTTGCTTTACAATCCATTTAAACTCGACTAAGAAAATTGTTCAAATTTGCTTTTTGCCTAAACATCATTTCCATAGTCTCAAATAAATATAAACAGCATCTAAGAAGTCATTAGCAAAAAACATAAAGCAAGAAATGTGCATTAAAATGATGTATAACATGACCACATTTATTTAAGACTGTATTCCAATATCAAATGGCAAATTTCAACAATGCAGAAATTAGGGTTACGGTTAGAGTTAGGGTTAGGGTTTAGGGTTAGGGTTAGACCCTGACACAATAGATTGTCTTTTACAGCCGAATAGGAATTTTAGTATTTTTTTTTCCAGTTTGACATTGACAAGATGTGATCTTTAAAAAATTAAATAATTTTCTGGAAAAAAAATCAAGAAATAGAGCTGGGGGAAATACTATTTAATCTATCAAGTCATCACTACTATTAACCTTACTTTGTTTTGTACATTTTTTCAGATGCCACTTATGGTGGTGGTAAGAATTACTACTGTAAAATTGAATTGGCTCCCTTGTTTTCTTTTTTATTTCTCCCACTCTCCTCTTTCCTTAACTCTCCTCTCTGTCCTCTGTTGATTTTCTGGGTGATGAGTACCACTGTGCCTTTTTCCTAAATTTAAATATCAAATTCAGGTTTTTTTTAATTGAGCATTCAGTTTTATATAAGTTTAGTGTTCTGGGTTACCTGACACTGCCCTTTGTGTTTGAAATAAACATACAGTCCTAAAATAAGATTTTCTATTGCCCTCAACTTTGAGTTAAACTCTATACATCTCTTCCCTCTCAAAAAGATGGTTATGACACTGTCATTGTGATTATGATGTCATTGTGATTATGATGACCACTGCAACAAAAAATGTTCAAATTTAATGAGTGAATTAGAAGTCAGAGTATATTGAACAGTAATTCTTGGCTTGAATCATATGAAATTGCTATTGTTGAATCACAAAGTTGAATGACTACAAAGAAACTAGCAGCCATCAAATGAGTACAGGAGGGTAATTTATGTAACAGTAATTTATAGAAAACAGGATCTTGGTGATTATTTAGTCACCTGTTCAATGAACTCATAATGTTATTTGACTGCTTAAGGAGACTCTATTTTACGTTTTGTGTTGTAGGAGAGAAAAACAGCATTCAGATCACAGGAAATAATGATCATCTCTATGTCATGCTTGCCAGATTGATTTTTGTTCCCATGATATGTTTTAAGGGGAAAATCACACAAACTGTACATTCAGAGAAGACTGAGAAAGATAGTAAAACATCTGAAAACCATGTCCCATGAGAAGGAACTGAAGAAAGTGGGGATTTGAGATAAGACCCTGGAGATGAGACTAGAAGAAAATTCCTGTCTTAAAATTAATATACATGTCAGGGAAATGTGGAAATAAATTTTCTCTGACAACAGCATTTGAACCATTTTGTAATAAAGCATGTTTGGTTTCAGCATAAGAAAAAGCATTCAGACAAGTAGAGTGGTTCAAATGGAATGGGAAATGTAAAATAGTGAGTTCTTTCTCTTGGCATTGCCTTATCTGTCAGGGGTGCTTGCAAGCAGAAGTGTTTTAATTTTTGTTGTTTTCATTTGTTTTGAAATTTCTCTTACCCCTAAGCCCCTGGGATGATTTCTTTCTCTCACACTAATAGCTGCCCCCGCACACCCTTCTGAAGAGTTTCTGATATATCTACCTAAGCGAGTAAAATGATCCCTAAGAAACTGTGACCACCTGTATTTTCTACATCTTTCAAGTCACCTGCATAAAGAGCTCCCATGTTTTTAAGCCATATTATTGCAATTTGACCTAAGAAAAAACTGGAATGAGATAAATTTTAACTAACTTCCACAATTGTCCATGTGGAGTTTCAGTTAAAAATTGTGCTTCTATTAGATCCTATTTCATAAATATTATATAAATATGAAAAGCCCTATTGTACATACATCAAGTGAACAAATGTCAAAGAATATGTTTTGTTTTTCCTAATATGTATTTCTTCTATTTTTTAAAACCTTAGATTGGGAATCTCTCTTCAGGCTTGCCTTCTGCAAATTGTTGGCTACAGAAACCTTATTGCAGATGTGGAAAAACTGCGCAGAGAATCCTACGATTCTGATAATCCCCAACATGAAGAGATGCTTTTGAAGGTTAGTACTTGAACACCTTTCAGTTCTTCACTTAGGTCAGCTAATGTTTGCCAAGCCCCTGCTGTGTGCTAGGCCCTGGTCTGGATGTGGGGGAAACAAATGTGAACATGACATGAACACTGAACTAAGAGGTAAAGCCTACCTTTTCTTGCTAGTTCAGATGTTGAAGGTTAATTTTTCAATAGAAAATTCATGTGAGAAGTTAAAAATAAAGCCACTTTTCATGTGTAATCTGAAAAGGTATCAGAGGTGATTTCTATGGCCTCTCACATTTGGCTCAAGTTCAGATTGTTTAGAGCTTCCTTGGTGGCTCAGATGGTGAAGAATCCTGTGCAGTGCACGAGACCTGGGTTGGATCCCTGGGTTGGGAAGATGGGAGAAGGGAATGACAACCCACTCCAGTATTCTCGCCTGGAAAATTCCATGGACAGAGGAGCCTGGTGGGCTACAGTCCATGAGGTCACAAAGAGTCAAATACAGCTGAGCAACTATAGTACTTTCCCTTTCACTTAGATTGTTTAACTGTGTTGAAAGCCAATAGAAATAGCATTTGTCAAAGAGTGACCTAGGATTTCCATTTATGGCTTTCAGTAGATGGCAAAGAAGATAAAGTTGGTTTCTGCTTCCACAATAACTCCCTGGGGAAATTACCCAAGATCTTAATGCTGATTATTTATTCATGTAACTTGGAGAGTATTAAAGAGTAGGTAAAAGTTTATATATGGTGTATTAAAGCTGTTTGAAGAATAATACACAGTTTTAAACACTCCTTCTTGGCTGTCAAAGCAAAATCTTAAAAATCTTATCTGATTTGATACTGTATTATGACACATCAATAAAACTTTAAAAAATCAAGACACATCTTTAGAACTATTGTTTTATAAATTCATTTCTGAAAACAGATTTTTAAGTTGGAGTGCTTCTTTGTCTTTTTCTAGAATTCAAAACGGCAGTAATGAAATTGGAAGAAAACATTTGTTTAGCCGCTTTAACTTATTTTATTGAAAAATGTAAATAGAAACTGTAATTTGGAAAATGTATCCTTTTGTGATTTTGTGTGTAGTATGTATTTTTGTATATGTAAATACTTAAGCAGATGACTCTTTTATCCCTACTAATGAGTGCTAGATCTGATGTCAATCTTTAAAAGTAACAATAGTTTCATTCTTAACAATGGTTTCTTCTTTTTCTCCTCTGCTTACTTTTAGCTACTTAGTGGCTGAGCTTCATCCCTTTGGTAGTTTTTTCCCTGTGTTCTGCTAGGGATAGTCAACTTTAATTAAATGAACTCAAAGGCGGGAAATAAGAGGTGATGAAAGAGAAAAGAAGTGTTGTAGTTAACGCACTGGCCATATGCTCCTGAACAGTTCATTAAAATGACTAAAATGCCCTCTGAATCAATGACATTTGGTTACCTGATATACATCATCTTAGTTGATCTGTTGTATGTGTCCTGGCACATAGGTTTTCAGCAAAAATGAGTGAATGAATGAATTATTGAAGTCATTAGATACAGATCAAGAACTTTTATGATATGACTTTTATCTGTGGTCACAATTTGAGTATGTCGGTGTTATTTTTATAGTCACAGCTATAAGAGATAGGCGGGGGATGATTGTTTCTGTTATTTAGTAGCTAAGTCGTGTCTGACTCTTTTGTGACCCTATGTACTGTAGCCTGCCAGGCTCCTCTGTCCATGCAGTTTTCCAGGCAAGAATAGTGGACTGGGTTGCCATTTCCTTCTCCAGGGGATCTTCCCAACCTAGGGATCAAGCCGTGTCTCCTCCATTGGCAGATGGATTCTTGATGATTGTTATCTTAATTTTTTTCATCATTAACTTTATTTAAAAAAACTTTTTTTATAGAGGTACTGTTGATGTACAATATTATGTTTCAGGTTATACACAGTCAAATTGAAAATGAAAGTGGCTCAGTTGTGTCCAATTCTTTGAGACCCCATGGACTATACAGTCCATGGAATTCTCCAGACCAGAATGCTAGAGTGGATAGCCTTTCCCTTCTCCAGGGGATCTTCCCAACTCAGGGATTGAACCCAGGTCTCCCATATTGCAGGAGGATTCTTTACCAACTGAACTATCAGGGAAACCCTAAATAATAATTCATAATTTTCAAAGGTTATACTCCACTTACTTATAAAATATTGGATATATTTCATGTGCTATACAAAATACCCTTATAGCTTATTTTATACATAGTAGTTAGTACCTCTTAATTCCCTACTCTTATCTTGCCCCTTCATGCTTCCCTCTCCCAACTGGTAACCACTAGTTTGTTCTCTATATCTGTGATACTTGTTTAACGTTTTATTTACTAGTTTCTTCTTCTAGGTTCCATATGTAAGTGATATCGTGTAGTATTTTTCTTTTTCTGTTTGATTTATTTCACTTAGCATAATATCCTCCAAGTCCATAGGGCTGAATTCCATTGTATGTATAATATATATACCATGTCTTTATCCATTTATCTGTTGCTGGGCACTTAGTTTGCTTCCATATCCTGGCAACTGTAAATAATGCTGCTATGAACATTGCAGTACATGTATCTTTTCAAATTAGTGTTTTCAGTTTTTTTGAACATATATTCAGGAGTGGAATTGCCGAGTCATATAGTAGTCCTATTTTTAGTTTTCTGAGAAACTGCCATACTGTTCTCAGTGAATGCACCAATTTATATTACCACCAACAGTATACAAAGGTTATCTATCTTTTCTCTACATCCTCACCAGCAGTTTTTACTTGTGGTTTTTTGATGATAGCCATTTTGACAGAAATGAGGTGATATCTCATTGTGGTTTTGATTTGCATTTCTCTGAGGATTAATGACGTTGAGCATCTTTTAATGTATCTGTTGGTGAAATATATGCCCTCTTAGAAAAAAAAAGTCTATTCAAATCTTCTGCCTAATTTTAATCATATTTTTTTAAAATTTTTATTGCAGTACAGTTGATTTGCAATTTGTGTTAGTTTCTGGGGGCTTCCTAGGTGGCTCGAGTGGTAAAGAATCCCACTGCCAATGCAAGATACACGAGAGATGATAGCTTCTGGTATATAGCAAAGTGATTCAGTTTCATACGCACACATATGTATATATATATTCTTTTTCATATTCCTTTCCATTATGGTTTATTACAGAATAATGAACACAGTTCTCTGTGCCATACAGTAGGAATTGTTGTTTATCCATTCTACATTTAATAGTTTGCATGTGCTAATCCCAAATTCCCAATCAATCCCTCCTTACCCACTGTCTTGGCAACCACAAATCTGTTTCCTATGTTCTGAGCCTGTTTCTGTTTTGTAAATAAGTTCATTTGCATCATACTTTAGATTTCACATGTAAGTGACACCATATGGTATTTGTCTTTCTCACTTACTTCTCTTGGTATGATTATCTCTTTCTTGTTGTTCAGTCACTCAGTCATGTCTGACTCTCTGCGACCCCATGGACTGCAGCATGCCAGGCTTCCCTGTTCTTCACCATTTCCCAGAACTTGCTCAAATTCATGCCCATTGAGTCAGTGATGTCATCCAACCATTTCTTCTGTCTTCCCCTTCTCTTCCTGCCTTCAGTCTTTCCCAGAATCAGGATCTTTTCTGGTGAGTCAGTTCTTCCCATCAAGTGGCCAAAGTATTGGAGCTTCAGCTTCAGCATCAGTCCTTCCAATGGACATCAGGACTGATTTCCTTTGGGATTGACTGGTTTGGTCTCCTTGCTGTCCAAGGGATTCTCAAGAGTCCTCCAACACCACAGTTCCTGCAAATGGCATTATTTCATTCTTTTTTATGGCTGAGTTGTGTTCTATTTTTATCCATTCATCTGTCAATGGACAGTTATGTTGCTTCTATATCTGGGCTGTTGTAAATACTGCTGCTATGAACATTTGGGTACAGGTATCTTTTCAAATTATACTTTTGTCCAGATATACGCCCAGGAATGGGATTGCTGGATCAGATGATCAGCCTATTTTTAGTCTGTTGAGGAGACGCCACACTGTTTTCCACAGTAGCTATACCAGTTTACATTCCCACCAACAGTGTAGAAGGATTCCCTTTCCCCCACACCTCTCCAGCATTTGCTATTTGTAGCCATTTTAATGATGGGCCATTCTGACCAGAGTGAAATGATATCTCATTGTGGATTTGATTGGCATTTCTGTAATAATTAATGATGTTGAGTATTTTTTTCATATGCCTACTGGCCATCTGTATGTTTTCCTTGGAGAAATGTCTGTTTAGATCTTCTGCCCATTTTTTGGTTGGGTTGTTTGTTGTTTTGTTATTGAGTTGCATGAACAGTTTGTATATTTTGGAAACTGAGCCCTTGTTGGTTGCATTGTTTGCAAACATATTCTCCCAGTCCATAGACTGTCTTTCATTCTGTTTATGGTTTCCTTTGCTAGGCGAAAGCTTGTAAGTTTGGTTATCCCCTGTTTGTTTATTTTTGCTTGTATTTCCATTGCCTAGGGAGGTTACTGGTGCTAGACTTTGTTTATTGAGAGGTTTTATTATTTTTTTTTTCATATTACTGATTCACTTTCATTACTTGCAATAGAACTGTTTATATTTTCTATTTCTTCTCCAGTCAGCCCTAGGATATTGCACTTTCTAGGAATTTTTCCATCTCTTCTAGGTTGTTCATTTCATTGGCATACAGTTGTTTATAGTAGTCTCCTACAATCCTTTGTGGGCTTTCCTGGTGGCTCAGATGGTAAAGAGTCTGCCTGCAGTGCAGGAGACCTGGGTTCGATCCCTGGGTCAGGCAGTCCCTTGGAGAAGGGAATGGCAACCCACTCCAGGATGCTTGCCTGGGAAATCCCATGGACAGAGGAGCCCGGCAGGCTACAGTCCATGGAGTCACAAAGAGTCGAACACAACTGAGTGACTTCATTTTCTTCACGATCATTTATATTCTGTGGTGTCAGTTGTAATTACTTGTTTTTTTCCTTGTTGAGTCTAACTAAAGGTTTATCAATTTTGTTTATCTTTTCAAAGAACTAGCTTTTAATTTCATTGATCTTTATATTATTTTCTTTGTCTCTGTTTCGTTTATTTCTGCTCTGATCTTTATGATTTTGTTACTTCTGCTAACTTAGGTTATTGTTTGTTCTTTTTTTAGTTGCTTTAGATGTAAGATTAGGTCTTTATTTGCATTTTTTCTTATTTCCTGAGGTAAGGTAATAGGTTTTATTAATATAAACTTCCCTCTTGGAATTACTTTTGCTGCATTCCTGGGTTTCAGATCATTGTGTTTTCATTTGTCTCTAGGTATTTTTAAATTTTCTCTGATGTCTTCAGTGATCCATTTGTTTTTTACTTTTATATTACTTAGCCTCCATGTGTTTGTGTTATTGTAGTTTTTTTCTTGTTGCTGCTGCTGCTTCTAAGTCACTTCAGTCATATCCAACTTTATGCGACCCCATAGACGGCAGCCCACCAGGCTCCCCCATCCCTGGGATTCTCCAGGCAAGAACACTGGAGTGGGTTGCCCTTTCCTTCTCCAATGCATGAAAGTGAAAAGTGAAAGTTAAGTCGCTCAGTCGTGTCTGACTCTTCACGACCCCATGGACTGCAGCCCACCAGGCTCCTCGTCCATGGGATTCTCCAGGCAAGAGTACTGGAGTGGGGTGCCATTGCCTTCTCCCATTTTTTTTTCCTTGTAGTTTATTGCTAATCTCATAGCATTGTGATTAGAAAAGATGCTGGATATGATTTAAATTTTCTTAAATTTTTAAGGCTGACCTTGTGGCGTAGCATGTGGTTAATCCTGGAATATGTCACATAGCTCCTGAGAGTAATGTATATTCTGCTGCTTTTGAATGGAATGCTCTATAAATATCAATTAAGTCCATCTGGTCTAATATGTCATTTAAGGCCTATTTCCTTATGATTCTCTATACGGATGATCTGTTTGTTGATGAAAGCAGAGTGTTAAGTCCTCTACTATGATTGTGCTGTCGATTTCTCCCTTTATGGTTGTTAGTATTTACCTTACATATTGAAGTGCTCCTATATTGGGTGCATATATATTTATAATTGTTGTACCTCCTTCTTGTATTGATCCCTTGATCATTATGTAGCATCCTTCTTTGTCTCTTATAACAGTCTTTGTTTTAAAGTCTATTTTGTCTGATACAAGTATTGCTACTCCAACTTTCCTTTGATTTCCTTTTGCATGGAATACCTTCTTCCAATGCATCACTTTCAGTCTGTATATATGCCTACATCTGAGGTGGGTCTGTTGTAGACAGCATATATAGGGGTCTTGTTATAGTATCCACCCAGCCAGTCTATGTCTTTTTATTGGCACATTTAACCCATTTACATTTAAGGTAATTATCCATATGTGTATTCCTATATCAATTTTCTTAATTGTTTTGGGTTTGTTTTTATAGGTCTCTTTCATTTTCTTCTCTTGTGATGACCATCTTTGGTGTTGTGTTTGACTTGCTTTTACTTTTCTGTGTGTATATATTGTGGTGTGGAGGTTTGCTGTTCCCATCAAGTTGTGATATAACAGTTCATCTGTTTACATGGTTTTTTGTCTGTCTGTTTGTTTTGTTTTGTAAATTGCTAGTCTCTTTCCCACCTAGAGAAGTTCCTTTTGTTGCACAGTTGATTGGGTGATTCTCTTAGCTTTTGCTTGTCTGTGAAGCTTTTGATTTCTCCATCAAATCTGAATGAGGCCTTCTAGGTAGAGTGTTCGGCTGTCGGTTCTTCCCTTTCATCCCTTTAAGTATGTTGTGCCACTCCTCTGTCTTGCGGAGTTTTTCCTGAGAAATCAGCTGATAACTTTATGAGAGTCCCCTTGTATGTTATGTAGTTTTTCCCTTGTTGCTTTTAAGATTTTATCTTTGTCTTTAATTTTTGTCAGTTTGATTACTCTGCATCTCAGTGTGTTCCTCCTTAGGTTTGTCCTGCCTCGGACTCTCTTCTAGATCTTTGTTAAACATTTCTTACATCTTCTCAATCTTTGCTTCCATTTTCCCCCAACATCCTGTATTATCTTCAGCATTATTCTGAATTCTTTTTGTGGCAGATGGCCTATCTCCACTTCATTTCATTGTTTTTCTGGGATTTCATCTTTTTCTTTCCTCTGAAACATAATCTTCTGCCTTTTCATTTTGTTTAGCTTTCTGTGATTGTAGTTTTCTTTCTGGATGCTGCAGGATTTCAGTTCTTTATGCTTCTGTCTGCCCTCTGGTTGATGAGGCAATCTAAGAGGCTTGTGCAAGTTTATTGTTGGGAGGGACTGGTGGTTAGTAGAACTGTATCTTTCTCTGGTGGGCAGGACTGTACTCAGAAAACTTTAATCTGCAGGGTGGGCCTGCACTCCTTTTCTGTCAGTTGTTTGGCCTGAGGCAACCCAGCCCTGGAGCCAGAGGCTCCTCTAGGCCTCTAGGAGGGCTTACACCAATGAGTACTTCCTAGAACTTCTGCTACCAGTGCCCTTGTACCCACACGTAAACCACAGCCACCCCCACCCCTCTGCAGGAGACCCTCCAACACTAGCAGATAGATCTGGTTCTGTCTCCTTTGTTCACTGCTCCTTTTCCCTGGACTCTGATGCACACAGGACTTTGTGTGTGCACTCCAGGAGTAGAGTCTCTGTTTCCCCTAGTCCTGTGGAAATCCTGCAGTCAAATCCACATTGGCCTTCAAGATCAGATTTCCTGAGAAGTCCTAGTCCCTTTGCCTATTCCCCAGGTTGGGAAGCCTGACGTGGGACTCAGAACCTTTGCAACAGTGGGAGAACTTCTATGGTATAATTGTTCTGCAATTTGTGGGTCGCCATTACGCTAGTATGGAATTTGATTTTATTGTAATTGTGCCCCTTCTACCATCTCATTGTGGCTTCTCCTTTGTCTTTATACATGGGGTGCTTTTTTTGGTGGGTTCCAGCATCTTCCTTTTGATGGTTGTTCAGCATTTAGTTGTAATTTTGGTTCTCTTACAGAAGGAGGTGAGCGCACATTCTTCCACTTCACCATCTTGAACCAATCTCCTGCTTTTTTTATTTTTATGATCTAGTAGGTTGATTATATCTCCCACACTTGGAGTAGTGGCTTTTTGTAGGAGATGTCCTATGTGTCCCAGCAGTAAACTTCCCTCTCTTTACCCGAGCTTTATGTTTTAGGGAGTCCACCTGTGAGAACTGCATGGGCTCTTCTGTTGTGGGGAGCTGATTATGTAGGCAGTGTGGCAGACTTGTTAGTCACTGATCCCGTTGGTTGCCAGACTCTGCTTTGTGTGGGGGCTTCTGCCTGCTGGCTGGTGGGACCAGGTCAGGCGGCAGCTGCTGCAGAATCGTGGGTAGCCCTGAGGCTCGTGCTGGCACATTGGTGGGTGGAGTGCAGGTCTAGGGAGCTGGCTGCAGGACCAAGGGGGTCCCAGAGCTGGTGTCAGATTGCTAGTGGATGGAGTCAGTTCCTGATACAGTTGGGTGTAAGGTCTGGAGCACCCCAAAGCTTGTATTGTTAGCCTGCTAATAAGTGGGGCCAGAGCCTAGCTGGTCCCAGTGCAGGGCCTGGCCTACTGGCCGATAGGCCATGTACATAGGCTTGTGACTGTTATCTGCTCCCTGGTGGGTGAGGCTGCTCTAGAGGCTAGAGAAGGTCCCCTAGGGAGCAGGGCCAGAACCCAGGTGATTCTTAGACTGGTGCCTGCCCAGTAATTGAAGGAGTTGGATTCCTGGTTCTCTGATTGGAAGGGCCATATTCCAGAAGCAACTGTGGGTTTAAAATGTCATAAGGTCACCTAATCTGCTGGTGGGTGGGGCTCTGTCCCCGTCCAGTTAGTTGCTTGGCCTGAGATGTCTAAGTGCTGGTGCCTGCAGTATTCTGGGCCAGAGCAGGGCTGGGTCCTGGGTCTACAGTGGTGCTTGCCAGTACCACTATCCATGTGGTAGAATGAACTCCTCAAAATAGCAGCCATAAGAGTCTGTGTTCTCGGGGTGAGCTGCAGTTGCCTTCTCTCCCCCTGGAAGACTCTGCAAGATCAGCAGGTAGGTCTGACCCAGGTACCTATCAAATTAATGCTTCTTGGCTGAGTCCCACTGCGTGTAAGATTTTGTGTGTGCCCTTTAAGGGTGAAGTTTCTATTTCCCCTAGCCATTTGGTAACTCAGAAAGAAAGACCCCACTGACCCTCAAAGTCAGATACTCTGGGGGCTCATCTTCCCAGCACAAGACCCCCAGGCTGGGGAGCCTGATATGAGACTTAGACCTCTCACTCCTTGGAGAGAACCTCTGCATTTCTAATATCTAATTATCCTCCCATTTGTGGATCACCCACCTGGAGTATGGGACATGACTATATTGTAACTCCACCCCTCCTACCCGTCTTGTTATTCCTTCTGTTAATCTTTAGTTGTAAAAGATTTTTTTCTGGTAGATTTTGGTCTTTTTCATTGATGATTTTTCTGTAAATAGTTGTGATTTTGATGTGCCTGTAGTAGGAAGTGAGCTCAGAATCTTTCTACTTTGCCATCTTGCCCAATCTTGCTTTTCATTACTGCAGAGATAAGCAAACTAAAGTATGTTAGTCCAGTCTCCAATTCACACAGCTAGTGAATTAAATAGGCACTTTGAGGAAAGACATATGTTCTACCCTCAAATGGCTTGTAATCTAATTTGGGAGGTATTCTACATCTACAAAAGTCACTAAATCTTATCCATAGAGTGTCTCTAAAATACCTCTCAAATGATTTCTGTTCCCACTGCCTTATTTTAGCCATCATTTCCAACTTGAGCTAATAGAATAGCCTTTTAATTCTGCCACTGACCATTAGCCTCCTTCCTTCCATCTTCTAAAGTACCACTGGAGGGATTATTTTCATTGTATTCTCAATTACAAACTTCAGGTTTCCGGTGTCTGGTAGTAGAAAACCAGAATGCATCTTCACATGCATTTTGGACCCTTCCCAGTTTATTTCTTTAAGCTATTTCTCCTTTATCCTATTATGTACAGTACATTTTGCCGCATACTCTTGTCATTCACCATGACCCAGATTAAGCCACGCCATCCAACTTGGGCTTCACAAAATTCTTTAGAGCTAAAATAAGAAAACCAAAACTTGTAGGTCAAAATCTGGCCTGTCACCCATTTTTCTAAGTAAGGTTTTATAGGAGCACATCCATGCTCATTGATTTATATGTTGTCTATGGCTGCTTTTATACCCCATTGAAAAAATCAAGTAGTTGTGGCAGTGAGCTTATAGCCAACAAAGCCTTAAGATATTTGCTGTCTAACCCTTTACAGACAAAGTTTGCTGACCCTTGGTTTAGAGGCTTGAGTGATATATTGCCAGATTGTTTAATTGCTTTCATTTATATAAACATAAGAGACCATTATCAGTGTTTCTTCTTATAAACTATGAAAAAGAAATCTGGGGCTTCCCTGGTGGCTCAGCAAAGAATCTGTCTGCCAGTGCAGGAGACATGGTTTCCATCCCTAGCCCAGAAGGATGCCACATGTCACAGATCAACTAAGCCCAGGCACCACAACTCCTGAGCCCATGTGCTGCAGCTATCAAAGCCCATGTTTCTAGAGCCTCCACTCTGCAACAAGAGAAGTGACTGCAATGAGAAGCCCATGTACTATTGCATCTAGAGAATGGCCCCTGCTCACCACAACTAGAGAAAAAGCCCAGCAACGAAGTCCCAGAACAGCCAAATAAATTAAATTATTTTAAAAACCCAAAATTATAAAGTTATTTTAAAAAGAAAAGAAAAAAAAAAGCCTTGATTGTTATGGTCATTTAAGCATAGGCTGGGATAAAACTGATTAACATCAGTTTACACTTATGTAGCACTGTCCATATGCGTTATTCAAACGGACATCCTTATTAAGTGTTTTCTAACCAAATTAATAGTAAAGGCAAAACTTTAGGTGCATTCATGTACTTAATGGGAAAAATTTAACTCAAAATTAAGAGGTCTGATCTTAGAGCTGCTGCTTCTTCAGTGGAAACATAGACAAATGCCCTTTCTCTTTCTGTTCTGCAGCAAACCAGAGACAGGGCAGAAGTGTTCAAATACACTTGCGATAAAGTCTGAATGCAAAGAGGAGAGAATTAAACAGGGCACAGGATGGTGGACTGACTCAGCATGCAGCTTTCACATCTCTGGCTTGTCATCTGCACAAGAATGACCCTTCTAACCCTTGTCTTCTGCGGATGGCAGGTGGCTTTGTAATAATTCTACTCCCAGTAGTATAGCCTTAGATGGCTAGACTCATCAAAGCCCCCCACCAGAGGCCCACCACCTTAGTTAAGATTTCAGTCAGCTTCCAGGTGCAAGAAATGACCTTACCTTTCAGAGCTACCCTGCTGCCTCCTGGTATTTTTCTGGGAAGAGCCTATCTATCAGAAGAGAATCCAGTAGGCAGTAACTCAAGCATTCTTACAGGAAATGTACACTTGGTAGCACTTCATGTAAGTGGTTTAGCATCACTGGTTTTCATTTTCCATGAAAGTGACGTTAAGAAATTAAGAACACTTTTTAGCCATTAATCTCGTCTGTTGTGATACAGGAAATTATTAAAATGGAATTTCTTTTTTAAATTTATTTTTAAAACATTTTATCATTCAAAGCTTTTACTTTCCCAAACCAAGTATTCTCTGAATGAAGGAAGTTTATCATTTAACTGTAGAAATGAAATGCTTGCTGTTGGCATTTTACTCCACTCACTTGATCAAACCAGGTATTTTTAAATGGTGTAGGGCCTTGAGATTACTTCCAGATATTGTTCAAGTGAATATGATGAGCTTTACAATCTGTTTTTGTTTGCTTGGTTTTCACTGTGGCAGTAACCAAATCAGTTCCCAGAGGATTTTTTTTTTAAGGAGATCTTTTCTCTCAGTTTTTTGTACTCGTCCAGTGAATTATAGCATTTTGTCTTTTGATGAATAAAGAGCACTGGCAAATTCTTATATGGGGAATATAACAAGAGATTTCTGGGAGCTTCCCTGGTGGCCCAATAGTAGAGAATCCACCTGCCAATGCAGGAGACACTGGTTCGATCCCTGATTTGTGAAAACCCCACATGCATCAGAGCAGCTAAGCCTGTTTGCCACAACTCTTGAGCCTGTGCCCTAGAGCCCAGGAGCTGCTCTACTGAGCCCATGTGCTGAAACTACTGAAACAATAGAGCCCATGCATCATAAAAAGAGAAGCCACTGCAATGAGAAGCCTATGCGTTGCAACTAGAGAGTAGCCCCGCTTGCCTCAACTAGAGAAAAGCCTGCGCAGCAATGAAGAACCGGCACAGCCAAAACTAAATAAATATTTTTTTTTAAAAAAAGAGATTTCTTATATCAGTTTGATATTTTACTTTCAAGCATGATAGATATACTTTCTTTTCTCTGAAAATTTTTCTCACCCTTTAGATTGAATTTACCTCTTGTGCTAAAACAAAATATTGTATCATTTGAATAATAAGTAATTTTGCATTAATGCCTAAAAGAACTTTGATGAATTACAACTTTTTGTTAGTATTTCCTGTCATTGAACTTTCCTTTATACTATGTCAGATGTGACATATACTGTTCCCTTTAAGTTTTAAAATCCATATGACAGAATTAGCAATTTAAAAGGTGAATTATAGGGAGGGGGGATCAGGATGGGGAATATGTATAAATCTATGGCTGATTCATATCAATGTATGACAAAACCCACTGAAAAAAAAATAAAGGGAAAAAAATTTTTTTAAAAAATTAAAAAAAAAATAAAAGGTGAATTATATCTTAAATAGTAACAGGAAATTTTATATTTCTATTTATCCTTGTCTATAATGAAGATATAACATGAAATGTTATTAATATCCTAAAAAGTAAATTGTTTACATACCCATCTTCATTTACTAGAAAAAACTAATATTTTGAACATTACATATATATACAGTTGAGGGTTTCAGTTTTTCTCACTCTCTCAAGTAGTAATACATACTGCATTTATTTTTCAATAGGAAGTTGAAAAAGTACAACCAGTTTCTTAAGCAGTGAAGAGCATAATGTCTAGAATTTATATTTGTCCAGTAAAATGCAATTGATCATAAATTATTTTAGGTAACTGTTAACAATGATAATATCTTTTTGAGGTTTATTCCTGAACATTATCCAAGAAAGCAATGGCAACCCACTCCAGTACTCTTGCCTGGACATTCCCATGGACGGAGGAACCTGGTAGGCTACAGTCCATGGGGTCACTGAGAGTCGGACTCGACTGAGTGACTTCACTTTCACTTTTCACTTTCATGCATTGGAGAAGGAAATGGCAACCCACTCCGGTGTTCTTGCTTGGAGAATCCCAGGGATAGGGGAGCCTGGTGGGTTGCTATCTATGGGGTCGCAACAGAGTTGGACACAACTGAAGCAACTTAGCAGCAGCAGCAGCATGAACATTATTATCTTTTTATTTTTCATTGTTGCTCAGTTGCTCAGTCATGTCTGACTTATTATGACCCCATGGACTGCAGCACGCCAGGCTTCCCTGTCCTTCACTGTCTCCCGGAGTTTGCTCAAACTCATTTCTATTGAGTTAATGATGACATCCAACCATCTCATCCTCTGTCGCCCTCTTCTCCTCCTGCCCTCAGTGTTTCCCAGCATCAAGGTCTTTTTCAATGAATTGACTCTTTGCATCAGGTGGCCAAACTATTGGAGCTTCAGCTTTAACATCAGTCCTTCTAGTGAATATTCAGGGTTGATTTCCTTTAGGATTGACTAGTTTGATCTCCTTGCTGTCCAAGGGACTCTCAAGAATCTTTCCAGCACTACAGTCCAAAAGCATCAATTCTTCAGTACTTAACCTTTCTGGTCCAACTGTCACATCTGCACTTGACTACTGGAAAAACCATAGCTTTGGCTATATGGGCCTTTGTCGACAAAGTGATCTCTCTGTTTTTTAATATGCTGTCTAGGTTTGTCATAGCTTCTTTTCCAAGAAGCAAGTGTCTTTTAATTTCATGGCTGCAGTCACAGTCCACGGTGATTTTGGAGCCCAAGAAAATAAAGTCTGTCACTGTTTTCACTTTTTTCCCCATCTATTTGCCATGAAGTGATGGGAGTGGATGCTATGATCTTAGTTTTTTGAATGTTGAGTTAAGCCAGCTTTTTCACTCTCCTCGTTCACCTTCATGAAGAGACTCTTTAGTTCTTCTTCACTTTCTGCCATAAGGGTTGTATCATCTGCATATCTGAGGTTATTGATATTTCTTCCAGCAATCTTGATTCCAGCTTGAGCTTCATCCAGCCCAGCATTTCGCATGATGTTCTCTGCATACAAGCTAAATAAGCAGGGTGACAATATATTTTTATTTTTAATTGAAGTGTAATTGCTTTACAATGGTGTACAGCCACATGAAATAGCTCTATGTATATACATATCCTCTCCCTATTGAGCTTCCCCACCACCGTCTCACCCGTCTCGGTCATCACAGAGCACCATGCTGAGCTCCCTGTGTTCTATAGCAACTTCCCACTAGCTATCTGTGTTGCACATGGGTGTATATATATTTCAATGCTGCTCTCTCAATTCATCCACCCTCTCCTTCCCGCTGTATTCACAAGTCCATTCTCTACTTCTGTGTCTCTGTTCTTGCCCTGTAAATAGGTTCATCAGTACCATTTTTCTAGATTCCACATATATGTATTAATATATGATATTTGTTTTCCACATTCTGACCTACTTCACTTTGTATAACAGGCTCTAGGTTCATCCACCTCACTACAACTGACTCAAGTTCATTCTTTTTATGGCTGAGCAATATTCCATTGTGTAGATTGTACCACAATTTCTTTATCCATTTTCTGTCCATGGACATCTAAGTTGCTTCCATGTCCTACTTATTGTAAATAGTGCTGCAGTGAACATTGGGGTACATGTGTCTTTTTGAATTATGGTTTTCTCAGGGTATATGCCTACTAGTGGGATTGCTGGGTCATATGGTAGTTTTAGTCCTAGTTTTTTGAGTAATCCCCATACTGTTCTCCATAGTGACTGTATCCATTTACATTCCCACCAACAATGCAAGAGGGTTCCCTTTTCTCTACATTCTCTCTCGCATTTATTGTTTGTAGACTTTGTGATGGTAACCATTCTAACAGGTGTGAGGTGATACCTCATGGTGGTTTTGATTTGCATTTCTCTAATAATGAGCAGTGTTGAACATTTTTTCATGTGTTTGTTGACCACTTTGTATGTCTTCTTTGGAGAAATGTCTGTTTAGGTCTTCTGCCCATTTTTTGATGGAGTTGTTTTTCTGATATTGCATTGCATAAACTGCTTGTATAGTTTGGAGAGTGATCTTTTGTCAGTTGTTTCATTTGCAATTATTTTCTCCCATTCTGGGGATTGTCTTTTCATTTGTTTATAGTTTTCTTTGCTTTGCCAAAGCTTTTAAGTTTAATTAGGTCCTGCTAGTTTATTTTTGTTTTTATTTCCATTACTCTAGGAGGTGGGTCAAAAGGATCTTGCTGTGAATTGTGTCAAAGAGCGTCCTGCCTATGTTTTCCTCTAAAGAGTTTTGTAGTTTCTGGCCTTATATTTCAGTCTTTAGCCCATTTTGGGTTTATTTTTGTGTATGGTTTTAGAAGGTGTTCTAGTTTCATTCTTTTACATGTAGCTGTCCCATTTTCCGAGCACCACTTATTGAAGAGGCTGTCTTTTCTCCATTGTATATTCTTGCATCCTTTGTCAAAGCTAAGGTGCCCATAGGTACATGGGTTTATCTCTGGGCTTTCTATCTCATTTCCTTTGTCTGTATGCCTGTTTTTGTGCCTGTACCATATGCTGTGATAACTAGCTTTGTAGTATAGTCTGAGTTCAGGAAGGTTGATTTCTCTAGCTCTATTTTTCTTTCTCAGGGTTGCTTTGGCTGTTCAGGATCTTTTGTGTTTCCATACAAGTAGCAAAATTTTTTGTTCTAGTTCTGTGAAAAAAAATGTCATTAGTAATTTGATAGGGATTGCATTGAATCTGTAGATTGCTTTGGGTAGTGTAGTCATTTTCACATATTGATTCTTCTAATCCAAGAACATCTTTCTTTGTTCAACTATATGATCCTTATTTATTCTCATCCCTGTTATAGATGAGAAATGAAACTCAAGTCAGTTCACTTTCTTTTTGTTAACAGTGCTGCTAATTGTTTTGCTATAAAGTTAGCTAATCATTTCTGAGGACTTGAATAATGCATGACCTCAAAATTATTCCTTTTCTTCCCTTCCCTTTACTCTCTTAAATGTTTTTGAAGATTCCAAAAATCTTCTGTAGAAGATTGTGTGTATGTATACACACATATACACATAAACATATCACTGACTAGGAACTAAAACAGAAAGATTAAACACACTAAAATATACACAAGTATACATTCCATTGCCTTCAGTACAATGACATCATCACATGTCATTCAGCCTCTGGAAAATTCCACTGTATTTTTATGAGAAGATGAGAGTAAAAAGACAACTAACCTCTTAGTTCTATTACAAAATAATTTTTGCTTCCCAGGCTTCCTGGAAACATCTTAGACTCCCTCAAGGAGTCTTTCAGTCATACTTTGAGAGCTGTTGTCATAGATAATTGAAAGATAACCAGATCTGCAATTGTAATATACTTGCATATATTCAGATTTCCCAAGTTCTTCTTAATAGTGTAGTTTACTAAATTTTAGCCAGTAAGAAATAGTATTATATCTGTGTATATTAACAAGCTAATTTTTTCTTTGTCTTCAGTTATGGAAATTCTTGAAGCCCAATACTCCACTGGAATCCCGGATTTCTAAGCAATGGTGTGAAATTGGTTTCCAAGGTGATGATCCTAAAACAGATTTCCGAGGAATGGGACTTTTGGGACTGTACAATTTGCAGTAAGTAAAATGAAGAATGGTTGAGTTTTAAAGTGATGTCTGGCCTCCTCATATTGAAATGTCAAAGTTGAGTTATTAGTCCTAGAGGCCACTGCCCAGAAGACTCCAAGTAAACATTCAAGTCCTCTGACTTCAACTCAGGTTCATAAAATTTAAAAAACTACTACCATCTTCCTTTTATCTGGCAAACTTTATGCATTCTTTTAAACAAGTCTCAAATTTATTTTAATTATTTTATTATGAAACATTTCCATTGTATACAAAAACAGAGGAGAGATTATAAAGAATCCCCTTTATACTGATCATCCAGATTTAGTAATTATTGACATTTTGAAATACTTGCAGCACTTTTTTTTGGTAGAATTATGTTAATGAAAATCTTATACTGTTTGTAGTTTCAGTCTCATATGTCAATATGTAGCTTTAGAAGACATGAATATTACCTTATGTTAACCCCAATGACATTATTACACCTAACAAAATTAACAATGATTCCTTGGTATTATCTATATATCCTGACCATATTCAAATTTCCCAGTTCTCTCAAAAATGTCTTTTATAGCTGGTTTGTCATAATCCAGTTCCATGTAAGATCTCTGCATTGCACTTAATGATTATCTCTCTGGTCTTTTTTAATTCAAGCAATTTCTCCCCCTCTGTCCTCCCCTTTTGCACCCCCAATCCTGTCATTAAACTCATGCAAGAATCTAGGTCAACTTTCCTGTACTATGAAATATCCCACAGTCTATATTTGTCTGTTTGCATTTGTACCCATCGTGGCATTTCTTGAAAATAAGAGATATTCGAAAACACTTGAATAGGTTCATGTTGAGAGTGTAGCATCCGCACTGTCAGTTTTACGCTGAAATGAGTCAGAGGAATCACAGCCTGATGTCTCCATTGCCGTCTAGCCATTTAACCATTTCCTAATTTTGTTTTTCTTCCCACAATTTTTGGCTGGAAATCTGTAAAGACTGTTTCTTTTATTAAATACGGTTGTTTGGTTTCTCTAAAAGACAGGCAGGATAGCTGCTCAAGTAAATAAGTTACCAATTTTCAGAGGAAGGAGTTGGTGCCCTAGTGCTTTTGTTAGTGATCAAACTTTGGGTTTTTTTTTTGGCTTTATCTCTATATTTTTAAATTATCATTTTAACTCCTGGTTTTTGTGTGCTTATGTGATTTAATAATTGTCCTCATTATTTTTTTCATGCTTAAATTGGGTCATTTGTAGCCATTCATTTTCAAGAAAAAAGGAGTCCTTATGGTTGTTCTTAGGAAGGGTAGTGATATGTTTTTAAAAGAAAAAATGACGTTTTTAATAGCACCCATTTCCCCCCTAGATCTTTGCTTTTATTTTAAATTTATGAAGTTTAATAATCACTCATGCCTTTTTTTAAGATGGTATATATTTTATACAGTTTTAAAGGTCACCTTCAATTTACAGTTATGAGAAAATTTTGCTTCCACTCCCCATGTTTTAAAATACATCCTTGTAGCTTGTCTTATACCCAACAGTTTGTATCTCCTACTCCTTTACTCCGATTTTGTCCTCCTCCCCCTCTCCACTGGTAACCACTAGTTTGTTCTTTATATCTGAATAGTCACCCATTCTTTTATAAAGTGTTTTAAATGTTACATTATTATGTAATGTGTGAATGGATAGAAAAGTAAAGGTGGGGTTGCAAATAAGTATGTAAAGGATGAGCTTTTGATAAGTACAGCTGGGACAGTTGACTTTCCGTTTGAAAAATAAATATCTACCTCACCTCAGTTTACAAGTGGAATGTCAAAAACAACTATTTACAACTTTTAGGAGAAAATCTTTGAAATATGTGAGTAAAGAGGGATCTCTTAAAGACAAAAACCAAAAAAGCACAAGCTGTAAAAGAGAAATCAATGGATCTCAGACATTAAAAGTGAAACTTTCTGCAAGATAAGCCACCATAGATAAAATGAAAACCAAGGTTGACATTCATATATGATAAAGGATCCATCTCCATTATATGAGGCTCTGAGGCTTCATTTATCTTATTTATTTGAATGCATTTGAAGATATACTGGACCAAGAAATATTAACAGATAGGCTATAAAAGGAGAAACCTAGATGACCAACAAAAGTATGAAGAGACTCAATTTCATTAATAATCATGGATATGTTTATGAAATTTGCTATCTTTGAACTTTTTGAAAGAAAATTTAAGAGCTTGTTTTATCCTTTAGATATATTCAAGAAATTATATATGCATCAAATCAAATAATATATGCTATTCTTAATTGTATTTTATAATTGTCTTTATGAAGTAACTTTTATGATGTATTTTTGAGGGTATGTAAGCTTTTTGCATTTGTTAGGAAATTCATTGCCCTTTTCCCCCCAAAACAGAAATTTAACATCTCTATGCTCTGTAAGATGTTTCATCCAAAATTTACCCCAAGAATATTCTCCAAGAAGATACACTGAACCTCATCTAGTCTCATCCTTCCTCTGCTGTTTGGCTGTCAGAACCTCTCACCATGTTGCCTTCATCCAGGCTTTTTCTGCCTTCTGAGGGGCCTCATTCTGCCTTCCTACTAAAAATCTATAACCCTCTTCTGTAAAGCAATTATCCTTCAATTAAAAAATAAATAAAATTAAAAGCAGACAAACAAAAGAATCTATAACCCTCATTAAGAATATCTTTGGCTCTCTGGGGAATGGTAAAGTTCACAGTTAAATTTTCAAACCTCCTGGAATCATTACTAAAACTTTGTGGGTTTTACAAGTACCCTATTAGATTCTCATTGTATTTGGAAAATTCTGTTATGAAAAGCAGTTCATTCTCTGGAGCAGCTGAAACAAGTGATATCACTTATTTTGGTATCCGTTTCTGAATCCAAAATGACCTCAAATTGGGTTGAAATGAATGTATTCTAAAGGTCTGGAGTTATGGTTTTCTTTTCCCTCCAACTATAGGTATTTTGCAGAAAGAGATGCTGCAGCAGCTCAGCAGGTCCTCTCTGATTCTCTTCATCCCAAATGCAGGTAATCATTAAAAATAAAAGGTGAATTAGGTTTTGTAGATTAGGTAGAATTAGCTTCATCTCCTATATGGCTCTATTGATGAGATTCTCAAGAGAGTCAACCCACCAGAAGTGAGGCTTAAAGCTCTTTCAAACAAGCACTTTTGACAAATGCTGAATAGGAAGGTTAAAATGTCAGACTTGTTACAGGTTTTAGGATATAAAGTGGCACTGTTCAAGTGAAATATGTATTTACCTGAAGGGATTAGTAGTACCTCTGGTGTCTGGGAGGATTGAGGAGATGGGCATAGAAGAAGGAGAAAGTAGAGTATGAAAGAGGTGGGAAACAAGGGACCACAGAGGGGGAACAGAGGGAAGAATGGAAGTCGAAGTCAGAGACCAAGTGAGAAAGTCTAAAATTGCTGAGGCTCTTTTATTTTCTTAATAAAATTCTAGATTGTAAATTGTTTGTGTTTTCATTTAACTTTCTAAATTTTTTTTAACTGATTGCATTAAGGGATATCACTAAAGAGGAAATAAGGTATTTTTCTTTGCTTTTGCTTTTTCTCACTTTTATTTTAGGCTAAGTATGGGTAAGAATTTTTCAAGAAATATAAATTCATGAAAATTTTCTAAAAGCAAACATTTCCTGACAGTTTATATAATATAGTTCATTACATTTGGCTTGCATTTTGGTAAAGGAAAAATCAGATTAGACTGACCTGATAGAAAATGTCACGAGTCTTTCTACAGCTGTGTCTATTGGAAAAACATTTTGAAACGTCACCTAAAGGCTGAACACATTACCACATACCTCTGATCCCATCTACTCCAAGAGATGAACATTTTATTTGGGAATTTTGTTGCACAAAGCATATTAACTCTCCTATTAATGTATTTCTAATTGTATTATTATGAAGAGTATATACATGCTTTAGTCACTCTTATTGTAAGGAGTTCTTCTATTATGTATTCATATTTTTGTATCACTTTTTTCTCCTCAGCATGAACAGAGTCCTTGTTAGTGTTCATGATTACTAAATAAGGCCCAAATTTTATCATACCACTCTCAGAATCTATGAGTGGTATAGACTGACTTTGGGGCTCCCCTCTTATCTTACTATTATACTGACTATAGCTTCAATGGCTAAGATTCATTAAATTATACTATACTTCCCAAATTTATAATTATAATCTTTTACAAGGTTAAATTTTCATTTTCTTTACCTTTTATTTACTTTAAGAAAAACACTAAGATCCCTTAACTCTTTCTTCATATATTGCATGGCTGAAATCAAGCTATTTTAATTTTTTAACTACATCGAATTACATGTTTCTGTTAATGTAGAGATTCTGAAATCTCTATAATTAAAATTGACTGAGGAGTCTGTGAGCACTGTTATTCTGTGGAGAAGCATTAGTTAGAAGACATGAATCCTTCACGGTCCTTGGGAAGTGGCAGTAAGCTTAAAATATTTGTTAATAAACTGTTGGAGAGGGATTAATTTTGTCTATGAGCGATCTTGAAAGAAAAGCTTTATAATTTTATATCCTGTGTTGGCCATCAGAGAGGGAGTATTGAGGGTTTGTGTGTTTACTCTTATTTAAGAAGAAACTAGAATGTGTGGGGTGGAGGAGCATGCAAATCCTTTGTCCCTCAAGCTACAAATAAAATTGACTAGATGAAGTTCAACTATTAACCACTTGAAATTGATGGTAAATGTCACTGAATACAAATCAGAATGTCTTGAAATCACCACTGTCCTTCACCAGTGTCTGAAAGAAATATTTATTAACCCATTGTGATATCACCCTAGATTCTTTCAGACCCTGAATATCTCAGGTGTTGAACAGGGAGAAGCCAGGAAATACTAAGGAAGGTTTTTCCCTGCCTACCCTTCAGCAAGCATTATACATTGTTGCTCTTGTGAAGATCTATCCTGAAGTAACTTGAGGGATAAAAGTAGATTCAAGTTTAAGAGGAGAATTTTGACAGTTTGTTTTTGTGCTTGTTTGTGGTGTGTGTCTCCTGAAGAGAGGAGTTCCTTCTGTTTGGGTTGGGACATCCTATAGAGTATCATTACTTAAAAGTATTGAAATGAGTGGAGGTCATTTGGCCTTTTCTTATATTTCCAATGCAGGTAGATGTAATTTAACAAAATACAGAGACACTATGTATTTATAAAGTTTTGTTGAAAAGAGCTGCTTATAAATTTGTTTATACAAAATTTCTTTAATTTCACACCTAACTCTTTTTAGTTTGGGTATGAGTTGTTTAAGGTAAAAATCTCCTGATGCCTCTTTGGCTGATAATTGGCAGTTACACTTTAAAAAGAAGTGGCTTATTTTAACATGAATTAAAGACAGTTTCTTTGAATTAGAGCCAGTCATTTATAGAATAGAAAGTTCTTAGAGTAAAACACCAATTTTGCATCATTTTCGTGGGCTTGTGCTGTGTGTAACATGTGTGTCTTTTGATGTAGTGTTTGCACTGTTTTATGAAGAACTCTTTCTGTTACTTATATGGAAGCTAAATGTTCATAATAACTCTAGTTTTAGAATTGTATTTAGTTCCAAGACTAACAACAGTTTTTAGTGTAGAACACTGAATGAAGGTCACGTTGGCCGCAAAGAAGAATGCAAGGTGGTTCCTGCCTACCAGATGTTGGCAGTATGGAAGTGGGTGAGAAGGGGTATAAGAAAGTACACAAAGTAATAGAATGCAAGCTAGTATTTTCAGAAAGCCTTTATTATAGAACTCTTTCCTCAGATAGTTTTATTCAGAAGCTGTAAGTATAAAAAAGTGTTAAAATGTATCTGCTGCGGTTTAGTTGTCTTGGCTTAGCCAGAGGAAATGCTACAGCACTTGTTGGAACAGAATTTTTAAAGCTTATGTGTCTCTCCTTGCCTTTTCCCCTCCCTCCCTCATTTTCTTCTTTCCTTCTTTTTTTCACTATCAGTAAATGTTTATTTGGCATCTGCTGTGTATAAGACATCACAAATAAGGCTAAATAATATAATTTCCATGAGGGAAAACCAGATGAAATGCAGGGTGGGGAATCATGAGAGAATGAGGTAGCATCTTGCTAGAGGAGAGAGAGATACCAGGCAACGTTTCATGGAGGAAGTATTGTTTGATAATTAATGGATAATATAAAAGAGTATGCTTGATTTTTAGGTCTGTCTCTCACTACCATAATATAGTGAATAAGGGATAAGTACCATGGCTTTAAATAATTCCATTTCTGAGCTCTGTGTAAATTACACTGGAGCTTTTTAGTTAATAACATTTAAATTGATTAGTGTTTGATAACTGAGTTATAGACATCCCCACATCTAGTCAACAGTTTAAAAAAAAAACATTAAAAGAGAACAGGTGCTAATTAGAGATCAAATCTTACATATTTATTTATTTGTTCACTCATTTATTCAGCAAATTCAGCAAAGCAGAATGGGAGAAGAAAAGGATGGATAAAGCAATTGGGTGAGTGTGGGACTCCATATATAAAGGGTTGTCAGTCCGAACCAGAACCAGAACAAAAATATCCTAAGAGCACTGCAAAAAATGACGAGGATGAAAATCTCCTTGTCCTGATGGAAATAAATAATCCAGTTTTGAAAAGAACCTGCTTATGTTTTTTGGATTTACTTATATGATTATATGATACTGCTTTGCCTATGTTCTAGTCAAAGGTTTAGAAAGTTACAACTATATGGAAATGATTTTCAAAAGTCATAATTTGGAATTGTATTTGCTAGTTTGAAGGATTTCTATCAAGTGTCAGGCTATTAGTTAAAATTTTACTTTATAAAATTTTTTATAATGCCTCATGTCATCCAAAAATATTTCTGAACAGAGAACTTCTTTTTTATGTGCTGGATTTATAGTGCCAGAGAAGACTTAAGAACTGCGTTTGACTTAATTTTGAATAGACGTGTGGAAAATGAACTAGAAAATATATGCTGAGTATTAAGATACTAATTTTTCCTCATTTTAAGAGTAATATTTTATTTATTATAGAAATTTTAAAAAATACAGAGAAGTAAACAAAAACACCCTAGTCATATCACTCTAATATACCCATATTAATATTTGTAGTATTTGAGTCTCTGAATATTTTTGTTCGCATTTGAATGTATATAATAAAACTTGGCTTGTTCCTTATATATTGTTTTATATCCTGCTTAAATCATCTTAAGGAATATAGTTTTACTAGCTGTAGTACACTATATGAGATTATCATAATTTATTTCACCAATCATCTTCTTTAGGATATATGAATAATTTACATATCTTTGCTATATAAATGACTATCCTTGCGTATAAAGCTTTTTCATTTTCTGTTTTTTTCTCATATATTTGGGAATGGAATTAATAAGTCAAGGCATACAAACTCTCAGTTCTCTTGGCAAACATTATTAAAATTTTCTGTTAATAAGATTTAGAGTTTTGGTAAGGCTGTGAGGAAGGGAAATCTGCCATTCTCATAATTTAATTTAATGTAAAAATCAAACTATCATTTTTTTGAGATGCTTGCTTCCCATATGTGACACACAGTTGGCGTTGTGGCTTGTACTTTACAGGTACTCATTTGCAATTGTGGGCATCAATATAACTGATCTGGCATATAATCTACTGGTGAGCGGAGCACTAAAAACCCATTTCTACAACATCGCTCCAGAAGCTCCAACATTATCTCACTTCCAGCAAACATTCTGTAAGTGTCTTGTTGCTTAATTATTGCCATAGACTTCTATAGAGAACACTCTGGACAAGGGCTGAAGCTGAGAGATCTTTGTGATTTGGTTGCTTTGGAGCCTTTGAACTCCTCCTTTGGTTTTTATTTTATTTTCTCATTCAAAACCACATATTTTCAGGCATCATGAATCTTTGCTCGTTCCCACCTCTTGCCAATATATTCAGTGTATCAACTTCCCATCTGACTTAAAGACATCATGGATGTCTTTCTCCCTCTAATCCAGCATGTCGCTTAACCGCATAGGCTTTGAAGACAGCCTGAGTTTACTCCAGATCTACATTTACTACCCTCCCCTAAACCTCAGCTATCTCATCTATAAAATGGATGCAAAATGAAATGAAGATAAGATGGTTTTTTTATTAGCTAGTCCCATTGTTAGTATTCCGTGAAGATTAGAAAGAGGAGGTGGTGGTTTAGTGGGTGATACAGATGGTGTTGGAGTTGTTGGTATTAATTTTATTGCTACCACTACTGTTGCTACAGAGGGTAGTGTTTGCAGTTCCCTCTAACTGCAGGTGCTAATAGAGGGATTGTTGTTGACCCTGAACCTGAGCTTGCAGTTGTGCTGAGGTTTCAGAAGATAGAGATCAAGACTGTTTAGTAGAGTCCTGGGATGCTATTGTCTAATTTTAAAGGCAGAATCGTAAAGTGTAGCTATATGTCATTATCATCTTTGCAGGCCAGACATTAACTGGTTTGGAGGAACATAGAAAGATAATATGCCAAATCATCAAGTAACCCTAAGCAATTTATAGAAGAAATGCCTTTGAAGTTATTTTATAGTTTTTGTTGTTCAGTCACCAAGTCATGACCGACTCTTTGTGACCCCATGGACTGGAGCACGCCAGGCTCCTGTCCATTTAAACATTGCTTATTGTACTTAAGCTTTTTTAGCAAGAAAATGTCAAAGTTCTTCTCTTTTTGTTTATTTTGGCCCTTTTTTTTCTGCTGTTAAGTTGGTAACCAGATCTGCTCTCTTTCTGATTATGGTTAAGACCCAATCATTCCAACCCAGATCTACCACAGGAAAGTATTGTTCCCTGGTTCATTTTTTAAATGTGGTAAAGTCAAAAGTTAATAGATATTTATTTTATTTAAGTTCCTAAATTAATAGTGCTTATATTATGTAGGATTCTGTCATCTTTTATATCTGTCTAATCAGGACATCCAGTTTAAGATGACATAATTAGTGTATGTATTACACTCCCTTCTGAAATTCCACTCAATAGAAAGTTCTTAGGAAAATCCTGAGACAGAGGATGAGATGGTTGGATGGCATCACCGACTCAATGGACATGAGTTTGGGTAGGCTCTGGGAGTTGGTGATGGACAGGGAGGCCTGGCGTGTTGCAGTTTATGGGGTCGCAGAGTCGGACACAACTGAGCGACTGAACTGAACTGAACTGAACTGAAAGAAAGCATAAACCCACAAGGATAAAAATCAGAAACAAGACAAGAAAATCTCATTTTGAAAGCTGGAAAACAGATTAAGTGGTGAATGAGTTAGTGGTCTTAAGAAAGCAGATGCCTAACAGGTGGCACAGAAAGTAAGAAGCAACCTGACTTATTCTGCAAGACTCTCCAAAAAGTTCAAGAATTGGCAGCATCAACATATCTTGGAAATGAGGGTTAACATAAGACCAAAACTAGCAAGTTTGCTTGAAAATATGTTAAGAATCTCTTAGAGGCCTAAATCCCATTTTCCAAGAGACAGCTTCTGTCCTGCCCCCTCCTCAGCAAAAGCTGGTTACTTTCCAGAGAGAGAAATTAAAGGGTCTCTGGTCTGATGAGAATCAGGCACAGCTAATGGCAAACCATACTGAAAGTGATGATGAAGACTGGCTCCCAGGCTCCTTCTCCTACCTGGTTCCTGTCACTTTGGCAGCCAGTCAAGAGACTGACAAAGGCCTTCTCTGAAATCTGAACATCCCAAGAGAAAATAGCTGAAAACGCTGACCTCTGGGTCTGCCCCATGAAACAGCCCAGCCATATCACTCTACAGTCATGCTCACGATCAGCAAACCCTACCTAGTGCTTAGAGCTGCCAATTGACTTTTACTCCAATTGGCTTTTTATTTAGTAAAATACACTGCAGAGATCCAGGTATTATCAGATGTTTGAGTGAGATGCTTAAAAACATGTCCTCAAATTCTTGGACACTTCTTCTGTTAAGAAGTAGGATTTTTGTGTTTCTGTCATCCCAGCCCAACTGGGCTGACCAGTTGGTTGACCAATAGAATAAGCAGAATTCATACTATGTGACTTCTAGGGCTACGTTAGGAAAGGCTTTCATTTGTGGGTAAAGAAGATGTGGTACATATATACAATGGAATACAGTATTACTCAGCCATAAAAAAGAATGAAATAATGCCATTTGCAGTAACATGAATGCAACTAGAGATTATCATACTAAGTGAATAAGTCAGAAAGAGAAAGACAAATACCATATGATATCACTTATATGTAGAATCAAAAATATGACACAAATGAACCTATCTATGAAACAGAAACACACCCATGGACATAGAAAACAGATTTGTGGTTGCCAAGGAACAGGAGACTGAGGAAGGGATGGAATGAGCTTGGAGTTAGTAGACACAAGCTGATATATATAGAATGATAAACAAAAAGGTCCTACTGTATATATAATGGGGAACTATATTCAATATCCTATGATAAACCATAATGGAAAAGAATATTATAAAGAATGTGCATATATGTATAACTGAGTCACTTCACTATACAGAAGAAATTAATACAACATTATAACACAACTATATATCAATAAAATAATTTTTTTAAAGAAAAAAATTTTTGATCTGGAGATCAGGGATTGAGCTGCCTTTGGAAGCATGAACCACCATGTAAGGGATCTGATTCCTTTGTGTTGTGAAGAAATCCAAGATATACATAGAAGTCATATGTAGTAATCGAGATTGACAGCCCCAGAGGAGGTCCCAACGGATAGTCAGCATCCGCTACTAGAAATGTGAATGAATATGCCTCCAAATGATTCCTGCCTCCAGCTGTCAAGTCACCACCCCCAACCTTCAGATCTTCCCATTTGAGACTCCAGGCATTGTGAATCCATCCCTCTTATCAGTCAGTCAGTTCAGTTGCTTAGTCATGTCCAACTCTTTGCAACCCTGTGGACTCTTTGCAAGTCCATGGACTTCCCGGTCCATCACCAACTCCTGGAACACATTAAACTCATGTCCATTGAATTGGTGATGCCATCCAGCCATCTCATCCTCTGTCGTCCCCTTCTCCTCCTGCCTTCAATCTTTCTGAGCATCAGAGTTTTTTCCAATGGGTTGGTTCTTCGAATCAGGTAGCCAAAGTATTGGAGCTTCAGCTTCAGCATCAGTCCTTCCAGTGAATATTCAGGACTGATCTCCTTTACGACTGACTGGTTTGATCTCTTTGTCGTCCAAGGGACTCTCAAGAGTCTTCTCCAACACCACAGTTCAAACATCAATTCTGTGGTGCTCAGCTTGCTTTATGATCCAACTCTTACATCCATACACGACTACTGGAAAAACCAGAGCTTTGACCAGACAGAATATTGTCAGTAAAGTAATTTCTCTGCTTTTTAATATGCCGTCTAGGTTGGTCATAGCTTTTCTTCCAAGGAGCAAGTGTCTTTTAATTTCATGGCTGCAGTCACCATCTGCAGTGATTTTGGAGCCCCTGAAAATAAAGTCTTGTCACTTTTTCCATTGTTTCCCCATCTATTTGCGATAAAATGAAGGGACTGGATGCCATGATCTTCATTTTTGAATGCTGAGTTTTAAGCCAACTTTTTCACTCTCTTCTTTTACTTTCATCAAGAGATTCTTTAGTTCCTCTTTGCTTTCTGCCATAAAAGGGTGGTATCATCTGCGTATCTGAGGTTACTGTTATTTCTCCCAGCAATCTTGATTCCAGCCTGTGATTCATCCAGCTAAGCATTTCGCATGATGTATTCTCCATATGAGTTAAATAAGCAGGGTGACAATGTATAGCCTTAACATACTCCTTTCCCGATTTGAAACAAGTCTGTTTTTCCATGTCCTGTTATAACTATTGCTTCTTGATCTGCATATAGATTTCTCAGGAGATAGATCAGGTGGTCTGGTATTCCCATTTCTCTTGAAGGGTTTTCCACAGTTTGTTGTGATCCACACAGTCAATGGCTTTGGCGTTGTCAATAAAGCAGAAGCAGATGTTTTTCTGGAACTCTCTTGCTTTTTTGATGATCCAGCAGATGTTGGCAGTTTGATCTCTGGTCCCTCTACCTTTTCTAAATCCAGCTTGAACATCTGAAAGTTCACGGTTCACATACTGTTGAAGCCTGGCTTGGAGAATTTTGAGCATTACTTTGCTAGTGTGTGAGATGAGTGCAATTGTGTAGTAGTTTGAACATTCTTTGGCATTGCCTTTCTTTGGGATTGGAATGAAAACTGACCTTTCCTGTCCTGTGGCCACTGCTGAATTTTCAAATTTACTGGTATATTGAGTGTAGCCCTAGATAGCAATAACAGTAAGGAAAGCCTCAAGCATGAGAGAGAGTCTAAAGCTGGCAGAAATAAAGCCACTCTAAGTGAAAAAGTTGGCTTAAAGCTCAACATTCAGAAATCTAAGATCATGGCATCCGGTCCCATCACCTCATGGGAAATAGATGGGGAGACAGTGGAAACAGTGTCAGACTTTATTTTTTGGAGCTCCAAAATCACTGCAGATGGTGACTGCAGCCATAAAATTAAAAGACACTTGATCCTTGGAAGGAAACTTATGACCAACCTAGATAGCATATTAAAAAGCAGAGACATTACTTTGCCAACAAAGGTCCATCTGGTCAAGGCTATGGTTTTTCCAGTGGTCATGTATGGATGTGAGAGTTGGACTGTGAAGAAAGCTGAGCACCGAAAAATTGATGCTTTTGAACTGTGATGTTGGAGAAGACTCTTGAGAGTCCCTTGGACTGCAAGGAGATCCAACCAGTCCATCCTGAAGGAGATCAGTCCTGGGTGTTCATTGGAAGGACTGATGCTGAAGCTGAAACTCCAGTACTTTGGCCACCTCATGTGAAGAGTTGACTCATTAGAAAAGACCCTGATGCCAGGAGGGATTAGGGGCAGGAGGAGAAGGGGACGACAGATGATGAGATGACTGGATGGCATCACCGACTCGATGGGCGTGAGTTTGAGTAAACTCCGGGAGTTTGTGATGGACAGGGAGGCCTGATGTGCTGCGATTCATGGGGTCACAAGGAGTCGGACACGACTGAGCAACTGAACTGAACTGAACTGAAAGAAATAGAAACAATGCAGAGAGAAGAAAATTTTAGAAATATGTATCATTAATATCCCCAGGAGATAAGAGAATTGCTACTGTGGTCTACGGCCATACTACCCTGAACGTGCCCGATCTCATCTGATCTCGGAAGCTAAGCAGGGTCGGGCCTGGTTAGTACTTGGATGGGAGAATTGCTACTGTGAAACAAGAACAAGATGCCATAGAATGAGCATTCGGAGAATAAAAGAGTACTCTTAGAAATTAAAAATCAGATTACATAAATGAAACCTTGAGGGAGAATTAGAAGATGAAGCCAGAAACTCTTCCAGAAAGTAGAAAAAGAAATGTGGATGGAAAATAGAAAAGAAAGGTCGAAAGGACCATTCTTAGACGTCTATAATAGAAGGGCCAAAAAAAGAACAGTGAAACTAAGGGGAGGGAATCAAAGTAATAAATCAAGAAAAATATTCACAGCTGAAGGATGACTTCATATTTCAGCTAGTAAGAACTAGTGTAACAGATTAAAATGGATTCACACTCAGGTCCATATCATTGTGAAATTTTATGACTTAGGGAAGAAGTGATTCTAAAAATTTCCAAGTCTGTCACATAAAGACTTGAGAATTAAGATGGCATTGTGTTAGTATGCTGTAATGTTCTTTATCTTTCTGGCTTACTTCACTCTGTATAATGGGCTCCAGCTTCATCCATCTCATTAGGACTGGTTCAAATGAATTCTTTTTAATGGCTGAGTAATATTCCATGGTGTATATGTACCACAGCTTCCTTATCCATTCATCTGCTGATGGGCATCTAGGTTGCTTCCATGTCCTGGCTATTATAAACAGTGCTGCGATGAACATTGGGGTGCACGTGTCTCTTTCAGATCTGGTTTCCTCAGTGTGTATGCCCAGAAGTGGGATTGCTGGGTCATATGGCAGTTCTATTTCCAGTTTTTTAAGGAATCTCCACACTGTTTTCCATAGCGGCTGTACTAGTTTGCATTCCCACCAACAGTGTAAGAGGGTTCCCTTTTCTCCACACCCTCTCCAGCATTTATTGCTTGTAGACTTTTGGATAGCAGCCATCCTGACTGGCGTGTAATGGTACCTCATTGTGGTTTTGATTTGCATTTCTCTGATAATGAGTGATGTTGAGCATCTTTTCATGTGTTTGTTAGCCATCTGTATGTCTTCTTTGGAGAAATGTCTGTTTAGTTCTTTGGCCCATTTTTTGATTGGGTCATTTATTTTTCTGGAATTGAGCTGCAGGAGTTGCTTGTATATTTTTGAGATTAATCCTTTGTCTGTTTCTTCATTTGCTATTATTTTCTCCCAATCTGAGGGCTGTCTTTTCACCTTGCTTATAATTTAGAAAGGTGATAACGATAACCCTATATGCAAAACAGAAAAAGAGACACAGAAATACAGAACAGACTTTTGAACTCTGTGGGAGAATGTGAGGGTGGGATATTTCAAAAGAACAGCATGTATACTATCTATGGTGAAACAGATCACCAGCCCAGGTGGGATGCATGAGACAAGTGCTCCGGCCTGGTGCACTGGGAAGACCCAGAGGAATCGGGTGGAGAGGGAGGTGGGAGGGGGGATCGGGATTGGGAATACATGTAAATCCATGGCTGATTCATATCAATGTATGACAAAACCCACTGGAAAAAAAAAAAAAAAAAAGTAAAAAAAAAAAAAAAAACTATAGTCCACCTAGAGGGATGGGATGGGGGAGGGGGAAGCTTCAGAGGCTTGGGATATATGTAGACATGTCTGATATATGTTGTACAGCCGAACTTAACATTGTAAAGCAATTATACTCCAATAAAAAAAATACTTTAAAAAAAAAAAAAAAGATGGCATTGGACTTCTCAACAGCAACATTTTATTCCAGAAGATAGTAGAATAACATCTTCTAACATTTGAGAATGTTATTTAAAATCTAAGGGAATATAGTTTCCAATTTAGAATTCTATAACCAGTCTAACTTACTAATTAAGTGTGGGAATAAAATAAACACATTTTTTAAGTGCAAGGTCTTAAACATTTTACTTTTTTGTATCTTTATAAGGAAGCTCTTGAAGGATATATTTCCACAAAATAAGAGAGTAATCCTTACAGGAATAAGTGGGATCCAGAAAGAAGGAGATCTGTCAGGGAAGAGAAGAGAATCTTCAAAATGAAGGAAGTAAAAAAACCAAGCAATGGAAAATATGTTATTTAGAGCTATGGAAGTCAGTAATCAAAGAATCAGCTGAATGAATTGAAATGTTGCTTATTTAAGGAAGCAGGAATTAGGATACATGCATGCCAGTGTTCATTGAAGCATTATTTACAGTAGCCAAGGAATGGAAGCAACCTAAATGTCCATCAACAGATGAATGGATGAAGAAGATGTGATATGGACAGATAGATAGATACACACATGCATATATATATATATATATATATACACACACACAATGCAATATTACTCAGACATAAAAAAAAAATGAAATAATGCCAATTATAGCAGCATGGATGGATCTAGAGATTATCCTACTAAATGAAGTAAGCCAGGGAAAGACAAATATCATATGATATTGCTTTTATGTGAAATCTGAAAAAATACAAATGAACTTATTTACAAAAAAAAAAAGATAGACTGACCCACAGAAATGAAAAACAAACTATGACTACCAAAGGGGAAAGGTGGGGAGGTTAAATTAGGAGGTTGGGATTTACATATACACACTATACATAAAATAGATAACAAAGATGGACCTACTGTATAGCACAAAAGTATACTGAATATGTTGTAATAATCAAAAAGGGAAAGAATATGAAAAAGAATAGGTATACATATGTATAACTGAACTATTTTGCTGGACACCTGAAATAATACAACATTGTAAATCAGCTGTGCATCAATAAGTTCACTGACTATGCTAAAGCCTTTGACTGTGGATCACAAGAAACTGTGGAAAATTCATCAGAGATTGGAATACCAGGCCATCTTACCTGCCTGCTGAAAAACCTGTATGTAGGTCAAGAAGCAACAGTTAAAACTGGACATGGAACAATGGACTGGTTCCAAATTTGGAAAGGAGTAGGTTAAGGCTGCACATTGATATTGTCACCCTGCTTATTTAACTTCTGTGCAGAGTACATTATGCACAATGCCAGGCTGGAAGACTCACAAGATGAGATCAAGATTTCCAGGAGAATTATCAACAACCTCAGATATGCAGATGATCCCGCTCTAATGGCAGAAAGTGAAGAGGAACTAAAAAGAGCCTCTTGATGAGGGTGAAAGATGAGAGTGAAAAAACTGACTTGAGACTTAACCTTCAAAAAATTAAGATCATGGCATCTGGTCCCATCATTTCATGTAAATAGATGGGGAAAAAGTGAAAACGGCACATTTTATCTTCTTGAGCTGTAAAATCACTGCAGATGGTGATTGTAGCCACAAAATTAAAAGATGCTTGCTCCTTGGAAGAAAAGCAATGACAAACCTAGACAGTGTATTAAAAAGCAAAGACATCACTTTGACAACAAAGATCCATAGAGTCAAAGCTATGACTTTTCCAGTAGTCATATATGGATGTGAGAATTGTACCATAAAGTAGACTGAACACCAAAAAAATTAATGCTTTTGAATTGTGGTGCTAGAGAAAAAGACTCTTGAGAGTCCATTGGACACCAAGGAGATCAAACCAGTCAATCCTAAAGGAAGTCAATCCTGAATATTCATTGGAAGGACTGACACTAAAGCTGAAGCTTCAGTACTTTGGCTACCTTATGTGAAGAGCCAATTCACTGGAAAAGACCCTGATGCTGGGAAAGATTGAGGGTAGGAGGAGAAGGGTAACAGAGGATGAGATGGTTGGATAGTATCAGAATTCAATAGACATGAGTTTGTGCAGACTCTAGGAGATAGTGAAGGACAGGGAATCCTGGCATGCTACAGTCCATGGGGTCACAAAAAGTCAGACACAACTTAGCAACTGAACAGCAAAAACATGTATGACTTGAATAAAAAAGCAAATTGTAAAATACTTAACATTTTAATGACTTATTAATGGAAAGTGGAAGCCCCTTATATTTGTGATTACAGCTCTTACTTTGACAACTAGGTGATTATATTTACTTCTATAATAGAGGAACTAGGCCTCTTTAGAAGAAACAAACTGTGCCCTGGATTTTTTATTCCTCTATCAAACATAATCAGTTTTGCACATCTCCTCTTTAATATTCTTGCAGTTACCTGTGTCCTTATGTATGTTTCAGTTGTGTACTAATCAAATGCAGTGAAGCAAAACCAGGACACAGTCAGGCAACAACAAATTTGCTGCAGTCCTGGGTTGGAAAGGCAAGTTTGTATTTCAAACAGGCATTTCATCTAGGTGAAAGAATATAAGAGCTCTATCATTTTGACTTTACAGTATTATTCAGTGAGCACTGACTGCACTACCAAGTCAATATGCTATGAAAATTACATTCAGTCTAAAGCTCCACTGAACATGCAGCTGCGTTGAAATGAAATAAGATTAGGTACAATGAGGAGAAGGAAGTACAATGGCCAGAAGAGAAAAAAGAATTAGCTTTTCTTTGACCTTCAAAGAAGGAACTATACACAGGAATAATAACCAGAAGAAGAGAGTCCACTGGAAAAGGCAGTTTATTTCATGTCCTAGCTTCCAGCTATAAATGTATGATTGTATACCATCTGTTTAAACCCACTGTCCTCATCTGTAAAATGTAGACTTATCTGCATTCCCTATTCTATAAAACTGTTGTGAGAATTAAATAAGAGACTGTAAGCAGTAGTCTGGCTTCTCTTTCCTTCCTCTGCTCTACATGTCATTATGTTAGCTTCCTTAGCTAACAAACCATTATCTGAAATTTTCTGCCTTGCTCCCTCTCCAAAAAACTGAGAGTTGGGGAGCATGGAACTTTACCATTTCCTTGTATCTGTTACATGCTTGTTAATTAGCAGATGAGCCAACTGATCAGTAAGCCAAATGGATTTGTGAACACTCTGTAATGTTATATAAATTAGTGAAGTTTTATGATTATAATACGTACCCTGGAAGCCAAGCCACCATTTTCACAATTTGATTAGAATAATGTTACAGTGTCCAATTATTTTTCTGATGTGGTAGAGAAAGAAAGTCCCACGGAATCAGTTTGCAAGATTTACAGCTTGACTTTTGTAACCTTGAGAGGAAGAAGAATGGTGTTAGATTATTAACAACCCCTCCACCTTCAACTCTTTATTCTAGTCATTTAAACCTTTCAAAATGTTTTCCTATAGTTGCATGTAAAGCAGAAAAATGGTGAAACCAAATGGATTTGTATTCTTCTAAAACCCTGTGCTGTCCTAGAGTGAGTGAAATTCTCATTGTGGAAAAGTGAATTCCTCATTAAAGAATTTTTCACAGTGCCTGTCAATTGTCAAGAGTGGTAAGTAATACAAAGCTAGTGGAGGTGATGGTATTCCAGTTGAGCTATCTCAAATCCTGAAAGACGATGCTCTGAAAGTGCTGCACTTAATATTCCAGCAAATTTGGAAAACTCAGCAGTGGCCACAGGACTGGAAATGGTCAGTTTTCATTCCAATCCCAAAGAAAGGCAATGCCAAAGAATGCTCAAACTACTGCACAATTGCATTCATCTCACACACAAGCAAAGTAATGCTCAAAATTCTCCAAGCTAGGCTTCAACAGTATTTGAACAGTGAACTTCAGATGTTCAAGCTAGATTTAGAAAAGGCAGAGGAACCAGATATCAAATTGCCAACATCCATTGGATCATCGAAAAAGCAAGAGAGTTCCAGAAAAACATCTGCTTTATTGACTATGCCAAAGCCTTTGACTGTGTGGATCACAACAAACTGTGGAAAATTCTTCAAGAGATGGGACTACCAGACCACCTGACCTGCCTCCTGAGAAATCTGTATGCAGGTCAAGAAGCAACAGTTAGAACTGGACATGGAAGAACAGACTGTTTCCAAATAGGAAAAGGAGTACGTCAAGGCTGTATATTGTCACCCTGCTTATTTAACTTATATGCAGAGTATATCATGCGAAATGCCAGGCTGGATGAAGCACAAGCTGGAATCAAGATTGCCAGGAGAAATAACCTCAGATATGCAGATGACACCACCCTCATGGCAGAAAGTGAAGAAGAACTAAAGAGCCTCTTGATGAAAGTGAAAGAGGAGAGTGAAAAAGTTAGCTTAAAACTCACCATTCAGAAAGCTAAGATCATGGCATCTGGCCCCATCACTTCATGGGAAATAGATGGGGAAACAATGGAAGCAGTGACAGACTTCATTTTTCTGGGCTCCAAAAATCACTGCAGATGGTGACTGCAGCCATGAAATTAAAAGACACTTGCTCCTTGGAAGAAAAGGTATGACCAACCTAGACAGCGTATTAAAAAGCAGAGACATTACTTTGCCAACAAAGGTCCGTCTAGTCAGAACTATGGTTTTTTCAGTAGTCATGTATGGATGTGAGAGTTGGACTCCCTAAGAAAGCTGAGCGCCAAAGAATTGATGCTTATGAACTGTGGTGTTAGAGAAGACTCTTGAGAGTCCCGTGGACTGCAAGGAGATCAAACCTGTCAGTCCTAAAGGGAATCTGTCCTGAATATTCTTTGGAAAGACTGATGCTGAAGCTGATGTGAAGAACTGACTCATTTGAAAAGACCCTGATGCTGAGAAAGATTGAAGGCAGGAGAAGGGGACGATAGAGGATGAGATGGTTGGATGGCATCACTGACTCGATGGACATGAGTTTGAGTAAGCTCCGAGAGTTGGTGATGGACAGGGAAGCCTGGTGTGCTGCAGTCCATGGGGTCACAAAGAGTTGGACACTACTGAGTGACTGAACTGAACTGAACTGATTGATATTTCAGTTCTAAATATGGTAGAAGAAGGGTATAGTGGGGAAGCAGAATACAACAAGTAGGTTCTCATATCAAATACTTAGCAGTTATTCCAAAATGTCCCCAATCTAGACAACATTTTTGAGACAAAAAAATTGAATATGAAATTACAGTTCAAAGCAAAAATGTCTTATTAACAATTTCATGTAGTTTAATGACCAGTCTGTATTGTTCAGAGTTGATTTATAGTTTTGATTGTCTCATAACAGTCAGAATGCAATTGCTTGACTTGTCAGGGTAATTTAAAACTTTATTCAAATCAAATTTCAAGAGAAAAAAGGCTGAGTGGAGCACTTTTGAAAAATCAGACCATTATGTTAATTTAACTAGGAGGGGAAGAATGAAGTAGTTACTGTCTACCTTTCAGAATATGTTCCAGATGTTTTTCATACTCTAGAAATGGCAGAATTGATTTTTCTTCCTCTTCTAGAAGAGTGAGAATAATTCTGGGACCAAGTACAAAAATCTTGTAGATTGGTAGCTTCTACTTGCACTAGTTTTAAAGAATAATTTTTTTTCCTTTTTTTTTTCATTTATTTTTATTAGTTGGAGGCTAATTACTTTACAATATTGTAGTAGTTTTTGTCATACATTGACATGAACCAGCCATGGATTTACATGTATTCCCCATCCCGATCCCCCCTCCTTAAAGAATAATTTATAATAGTAGTATTTATTGCATTTTGATCTCGTCTTTGTGCTTCCGAGTTGCTGATACTTGGTTTGACATCTCTTTCAGCATTCAGGGTGATTTTGAATAAGATTAAGGATTTTTTCTTCCTCTTGCATTCTTGTCACTTGTCTTATCTCTAACAGGTTATTTGATGCACGAGTTTCATAAGTTTTGGATTGAAGAGGACCCTATGGACATAATGGAATTTAATCGTGTGCGGGAGAAATTCCGCAAGAGGATCATAAAACAGCTGCAGAATCCAGACATGGCATTGTGCCCGCACTTTGCTGCCTCAGAAGGTTTAATCAACATGTAGTCACCCACACTTGTTTTAATGGATACCCCGGAACACTGCCTCATTATTGTGTTAGATCTCTGCTTAGGTCCCAGCTCATGCCCTGAATGCACTCAGTGATTGTATGCATGCCTTTTGTTACAGTGTTTGCATATCTTGGTCATAATTACCAGATCCCCAGATACCACAGTTTCTGGAGTATCTGCCATCCAGTGACCGCTCATATTGTGGCATCATGCAGTGTTACATCTTGCCTTGACACCCAGTATGGAGAGAGTTTTCTATTTTTTTAAATTGTCTTCCTCTCACTCATAATTGAGCATTGAAGAATTGTATTTCTCTAGCTGTATTTTATATGTAAAAGATTTAGCTGAATCTTGTTCTGTGAAAGCCTTTTAATTTATTGATATGTTTTGTGACTACAGCTGCTAGCTCTTCAGACCAGGTTCATGCTTGGACCTCATTCCAATAAAGTATAAGACTGTAAAATGATGCAAACAGACACATGATAAGATAAATCATTATTACAAACACTACTGCACTTCATGAAAATGTAACAAGGCTTACAAGAAGCAAAATTTAGGTAGGTGTTGTTTTTGTCTGAAGTACTACAGAATTATATTGTAATTTACCCCCAGTTGTAATTGTGGCATAGTCATCTGGACATCATATTAATTTATTCTCATAATTTTATTGGCTTTGATGCCTAAATATGTTTATGATGCTTCAGCCTCAGAAAAGAAGTACGCATACTGCAAATGCTGCAAAAGCTTTTTCACTGCCTGCCTCTTGCTGAACTCAAGTTAAACCCAGGCCCTGTTCTGATCCAAGCATCTTTGCTTGGGGCACTGAGTGCTGGCTGGTTTGTTGTTTATGTCAAAAAGTAATATTAAAAAAAATTTTTGCAAGAAAATGTGTTGCAAGAGAAGAACCTGACTTATGAAACTAATGGCCCTGTCTTTTATCAGTGGAAGAAGTAAATTGCTTGGCAGGGGAACAAAATCAAATCATTTCGAAACTGCTTAAAGTCATTTTAAAAACCATGATTTAGTTAAGAATTATGATTATAGCCTGTTGAATAGTATTTTACCATGGCATTTCATCCCCATGGTATTTTATACCTTCTGACTATCAATTTTAGTATTATTAGACGTTTGTGTAATCATTTGCTTATTTAAGTGAATTTTGACTACGGCCTATCTCAGTTATGAATAAATTACATGTCATTCTACTATAATGCATAGTGGATTTCATTTTAATATTTTTGTGTTTGTACACCTTCTGAATATGCAAATATGTGGGTGGGTAGAATGTCAAAGACTGACAACCTGGAGCTATATATAAATCATGCCATTGTTCAGAGTAACCAGGTATGATTTACAGTGTGTTATGTCTGAGAGAGTGCTTTTATTTAACTAACCTTGAGGCCTGATGTTGGTATAATGAATGAATAAGATCCAGCTTTTTCTTTGCAACTTCCTTTAAAGCCTGATTTCTCTACTGTTAGCTGATATAGAAGATATTAAGGTGGCTGTTGTTTCCTAGTCCATTCTAGCTCCTCTAGGATTTTCTGTCCGTTCCCTTTCAGCTGTGTGCCAAGTGGCAGGATTTTGCATTGCATCTTATATACCTTTGTGCCCTTTCTTAGAATGGGGAAGGGAAGGAATTGATTTAACGCATGATATATACGATGAGTAGTGACAGGAATATATATTCCTCTTCAGAATAAGTGAGAATTTGTAAACCTGGTAAGTGATCTGTTTTGGGAGCCCTGAGTTTCCATCACAGCCGTCACTGTTATATATGAAGGTGTTATTCTCTTTTCACGCCACATATATGTATTGTCTCTTCCTATCCAGTATGGTCATGTGTCACTAACATGGCTTGATAATGTATGGGTTTTAACCAGCTCATGTCTCTTCTGTAAGGCAAGAGATCAGTTCAGTTCAGCCGATCAATCATTTGTGACTGTTTGCAACCACACAGATTGCAGCATGCCAGGCTTCCCTGTCCATCACCAACTCTCAGAGCTTGCTGAAACTTATGTCTGTCAAGTCAGTGATACCTTCCAACCATCATCCTCTGTCATGCCCTTCTCCTCCTGCTTTCAATCTTTCCCTGCATCAGGGGTCTTTTCCAATGAGTTAGTTCTTGCATCAGGTAGCCAAAGTTTTGGAGTTTCAGCTTCAGCATCAGTTCTTCCAATGAATATTCAGGACTGATTTCATTTAGGATTGAATGCTTTGATCTCCTTGAAGTCCAAGGGACTCTCAAGAGTCTTCTCCAACACCACAGTTCAGAAGCATCAATTCTTTGGTGCTCAGGTTTCTTTATAGTTCAATTCTCACATCCATACATGACTACTGGAAAAACCATAGCTTTGACTAGACAGACCTTTGTCGGTAAAGTAATGTCTTTGCTTTTGAATATACTGTCTAGGTTGGTCATAACTTTTCTTCCAAGGAGCAAGTGTCTTTTTATTTCATGGCTGCCATCACCATCTGCAGTGATTTTTGGAGCCCAAGAAAATAAACTCTGTCACTGCTTCCATTGTTTTCCCATCTATTGGCCATGAAGTGACGGGGCCAGATGCCATGATCTTAGTTTTCTGAATGTTGAGTTTTAAGCCAGTTTTTTCACTCTCCTCTTTCACTTTCACTAAAGAGGCTCTTTAGTTACTCTTTGCTTTCTGCCATAGGGGTGGTATCATCTGCATATCTGAGGTTATTGATACTTCTTCCGGCAATCTTGATTCCAGCTTGTACTTCATCCAACCTGGCATTCACATGATGTACTCTGCACAGAAGTTAAATAAGCAGGGTGACAATATACAGCCTTGACGTACTCCTTTCCCTATTTAGAACCAGTCTGTTGTTCCATGTCCAGTTCTAACTGTTGCTTCTTGACCTGCATACAGATTTCTCAGAAGGAAGATAAGGTGGTCTGGTAGTCCCATCTCTTGAAGAATTTTCCACAGTTTGTTGTAATCCACACAGTCAAAGGCTTTGGTGTAATCAATAAAGCAGAAGATGTTTTTCTGGAACTCTCTTGCTTTTTCAATGATCCAACAAAAGTTGGCAATTTGATATCTGGTTCCTCTGCCTTTTCTAAAACCAGCTTGAATATCTGGAAGTTCACAGTTCACATACTGTTGAAGCCTAGCTTGGAGAATTTTGAGCATTTCTTTGCTAGCATGTGAGATGAGTGCAATTGTACAGTAGTTTGAGCATTATTTGGCATTGCCTTTCTTTGGGATTGGAATGAAAACTGACCTTTTCCAGTCCTGTGGCCTCTGCTGAGTTTTCCAAATTTGCTGGCATATTGAGTGCAGCACTTTCACAGCATCATCTTTTGGAATTTGAAATAGCTCAACTGGAATTCTATCACCTCTACTAGCTTTGTTCATAGTGATGCTTCCTAAGGCCTACTTGATTTCACACTCCAGGTTGTCTGGTTCTAGGTGAGCATGCACACCATCATGGTTATCTGGGTCATTAAGATCTTTTTTGTAGAGTTCTTCTGTGTATTCTTGCCACCTCTGCTTAATATCTTCTGTTTCTGTTAGGTCCATACAGTTTCTGTCCTTTATTGTGCCCATCTTTGCATGAAATGTTCTCTTTGTACCTCTGATTGTCTTGAAGAGATCTCTAGTCTTTCCCATTCTATTGTTTTCCTCCATTTCTTTGCATTGATTACTTAGGAAGGCTTTCTTATCTCTCCTTGCTGTTCTGTGGAACTCTGCAATCAGATGTATATATCTTTCCTTTTCTCCTTTGCCTTTAGCTTCTCTTCTTTTCTCAACTATTTGTAAGGCCTCCACAAACAACAATTTTGCCTTTTTGCATTTCTTTTTCTTGGGGATAGTCTTGATCACTGCCTCCTATACAATGTCACAAACCTCCATTCATAGTTCGTCAGGCATCTGTCTATCAGATCAGGCAGAGATAGTTGATGGTAACAAAGCTAGGAGCTTTCCCTCCCAGCTCCTTGAATGATTTCTCTCTGTTGTTTCTTAACATGACTACACAATTTTAGTATGAACAGACTCTGCCAACTCCTTCTAGTTCTGAGTATTATTAGATTTCTTATTCACACCTCTTTGTGAAAGATGTATTCTATCCTGTCATATGAAGTGAGGTGTGAAAAAAAAGGGGAGAAGCTTTCAAAGGCATACTTTAAAGTGTTATGTGCTGTGTGTTTTTCCCTTGAACATTTTTAGCTTGCTTATAGTTACTCCATTGAACAAGGGTCAACCGCTTAAAATGTAAATTATATAGCATGCCTTTACCAGGTTTTTCAAAACACTACTTGCTATGATAAAAACAGTTTGCCCAGGAAAGAAAACTTTTTGAAGCACCATTTCTGAAAATTGTGACTTCAATCTGATTTTCCTTCTCACAGTTATTGTTATTGTAGTGAAAAAAAAATGTTTTTTGCTTGGTCACCCACCATCTTTACTATTTGAATTGAAGCTTAAATATATACTAATCTGAAAGATAGGTCTGGAAGATACATCTTCCAAACCAGGGTACTTCTGAGAGAAAAAGAGGATGTTGTTAATTTCTTTAGGACAGTAGGGTGAACTGCGACAATTTGCAGAAACTGAGATATTAGGTGACTAAGAGAGACAAAGAGACAGACATAAGTAGGAATCATCCACTCAGTACTCAATTAGACAAATGCAAACTAACTTCACTTTCTAACCTCTGGCAAGAAAAATACATCATAGGGACATAGACATTTTGATATCTAATGTACTAACCCAAAATCTTAACACACATCAGAGATAAGGGCTTGGTCTGAACTGAAAGGTCACCTGAACAGGCTGGGCTTATAGGAAGTCAGAAATGGGGAAACAAAATCCAGCGACCAAACTTCATGGTGACAAACTATCTTGATCCATAAACAGAGAGGGCCAGATCCATACTGAACAGGAATGAGGAGGGGACCAAGGTTGCTGGAATGTAGAGCTAGGGCATGGGAGGTGGAGGGAAGAAAGAAGAGGCAGAAAGGAAAAGTGCCAGCCAAGCCCAGAGCCACATCTAGGAAGCTGAGCTATAGTGACACATGCTTCATTAAAGCAATGCCTCTGACTCTTCAGGGAGCTTGACAGAAGTGACTGCTCTAATCCGGAAACAAAATGGCAAAAAGCAGGACAAAGTATAATATCAAGTCCTAGAAGATGAAAGAGATTCTGGTATGGATTTCATTTCAAGAATTAACATTTAGTGAGTGTTGCTGCCAAGTGCCAGGACTGCTAGTCTTTCCCTTACATTATTTCATTTCCTCAACAATATGCAAAGTGAGATTGTTTGCATGCTTGTTTTCCTAGGCAAACAAGCTTAGAGAATTTAAAAATATTACCAGAAGTCTCAAGAGAAAGAAAATCACAGGGAAGTATTACCTCATACCTGTTGGAATGGTTATTATCATAAAGAAAAGAAATAGCAAGTATTGGTGAGGATATGAAGAAAAGGGAATCCCTTGTGTGCTATTGATGGGGATGTAAATTGGCATAACCACAGTGGGAAACAGTACAGAGATTCCTAAAAATAGAACTACCCTAGGGCCCAGAAATTCCACGTTTGGATATTTATCCAAAGGAAATGAAAACACTAATTCAAAAAGATACATGCACCTCCAGGTTCATTGCAGCATTATTTATAATAGCCACATCATGAGATTAACCTAAATGTCCTTCGATGGATGGATAGGTAAAGAAAACATGATGTATTTATATACACAATGGAATATTATTCAGCCATGAGGAAGAGGGAAATCCTTTCATTCATAACAACATAGATGGATCTTAAGTCAGAGAAAGAAAGACAAGTACCATATGATCTCACTTATATGTGAAATCTTTTTTTTTTTTAAAGTAACTTTTAGATACAAAGAACAGATTGGTAGTTGCCAGAGGTATGAGGTATGGGCTGGGCCAAATGTGTGAAGATAGTCAAAAGGTAATAAGTGAATAAACAAATAAGTAGCATCACATAGTGAAGGTGGTCAAAAGACAATAGATAGATCGTAAATACATAAATGATAGATAGAGCATAGCAAGATCTTGAACCCAGAGCCTTAAACGCCAACTTAATCATTATGCTATCTACCTAGTTGGAATTATTTTCTGTCAAGGGTAGATTATAAACATGTAGATTATATACCCCTCCCACATTATAATACACTATACATAAATAACATCTCTTGCTCAGATGTCTGTAGGATAAATTCATACTTTATCATACTATCCCTCAGAACTTGCCATATTTTTGGTCAGAATTTCTTCCTTGATACAGAAAGAACAATTCCAACAGGATTGTGAACTCATCTCCAGATCCTTGCTTCCTCCAAGAGCAATAGAAGCCGGCGTACCTCCTTCTGGCCCCGCAGTGGAAAACCTCAGCAAAGTGCCCTTGCAGGGCCTGACTGCAGTATATTCAGGCTAGGAGCTATAGGGCATCATGTGGAAAAAGAAATTTATAGAGCTTCAAAGATGTGAACTCTTTGTAAATAAAACATTCCTTTTACTTCAAAGATTCTTGTGTCCCATGACCTGACATAGCCTCTAGAATGCTACTACTCATAGGCACCTTAACATGTGTGATGTCATCTGTTAACAACACTGGGATACTTCACAGAAACCAGGGGGTAGGTTTGCAAAAAATGTTGACTTCAGTTCAGTTCAGTTCAGTCGCTCAGTCGTGTCCGACTCTTTGAGACCCCATGAATTGAAACACAGCAGGCCTCCCTGTCCACCACCAACTCCCAGAGTTTACTCAAACTCATGTCCATCGAGTCGGTGATGCCATCCAGCCATCTCATCTCTGTCTTCCCAAATGTTGACTTAGTACCTTTCTATTATTTTATCTATTATATACGTAGCATTTTGTCTTGCAAAGAGACTATAGAGGAAAGTTGATGGCAACTAGAAAAGTGTGGCAAAGAGACGAGAAAGGTGAGATTAAATTTGTAAAACAACAGTTAAACCCCCTCTGTCATGCAAGGTGAATCAAGACAGGGTTGGGGGTTGGGGGAGTCCCTTCATGGTGGATCAGTGCCTACCAGGCAAGAGCTTGAGTGAATTCCACAGCATCCCAAAACATGGGTTTGGAATAGACTCTCCTAGGGAAATTTCAAAGCAAGTATTAGTAAGAGAAAAAAATGGTGTGAGTGCTTCCCATTGTCCCAAGGCTGCCAGGGCCTGTGTGCTGTGCCAGACACACTGTCAGTCTGGGTTCAGGTGAAGAGCTCCTGCACGTCTCTTCCTCTTCTCTTTGGGGGCAAACCTAAACCACACCTTGGCAGAGGGAATGATCTGATAGGTGCACTCTGTAGCCAGGCAGTCTGGATCTGGCTGCCAGCTGCTCTGTTCCTGCAGACTTTGGGGTCTATGGGATGTCACCATAAGGAAGGAAATCTCCAGTCCTCAGGGAGGCTGAGCGTGCATGTAGGTCCTTCTGCTGGGAGAAAGAAGAGCAGATGGTTTCTCCCAGAAGCCCAGAGAGAACTTGTGAGTTATTTTTTGCCAAATTTCATATAACACCCATACATTTATATTCTAGATGTATTAGCTCTTCTGTGCAAATCATGTAGCAATTACTGAGGAATAGAAACATCAACAGCCTGAAGCGGTATGATACCAAGAATTTTGTAATCCACTTTTGGTCAAGTTTTTACTATTTCTTCAGGGTACACTAGGAAAAATCTGCAGGCAGAAGACCCATATTCCAGTTTCTGTGCTGCTAGCCTCCTCAGGCTCATGACTTACCCTCTCAATGTTGGCTTACCATCTATAACAGAAAAATGTTACAGCTCCCTTTCAGAAGATTACTGTAAGAATAAAAATCAAATAAACTATCATTAATTAAAGTGCTTGGGAAGCTCCAAAGTACCAATTAAACACATTGGTAGTAATTATGGTACTAATTATGTCTAATTATGGATGGCTTTTATCTGTTTGGTTTTTGGCTGTGAGCTCACTCTAACAGAAAATTAAGCTATAAAATTTGTCCTTGTAGCCAGTGTCCCCATTAATTTTATTCAGCAAGCATTTATTGAGAACTTATTTTTGTATCAGAGATTTGCCAGCTCTGGGAATCAAATGGGAAAGAAGATGGCGCTATTGATCTCATGGAACTCATAGACTAAGTCTACTGCCTTGCTTCTTGCTCTAAAAAATATTGATCTGGTCATTCTCCACTGAAACCTTACAAGGTTTAGTCTCAACTGTTAATAGTTTAGAAGTAAATCAAACACTTCCTTTGCTTTCCCTTAACTTACTTTGTCAATATAACTTGACACTGTACCCACCTCTAACAAAGGACTACATGTTTTGTTGTCATTACCCAGAGGCACAAACAGGAGTTAGTATAGAGAAAATGGAAAGTTATTATGGACTGGATATTTGTGTCCTCCCAAATTCCTGTGTTGAAATCCTAACCCTCAAGGTGATGATATTAGGAAATGGGATCTTATATCACCTTTGGTGGTAAAACTCATAAATAGGATTAGAGCCCTTATAAGAAAAGACAGAGAGCTTCCTTTCTCTCTCTCTCTCTGTCTTTCTCTGCCCTTTGAGGATACAGTGAAAAGATGGCCATCTACAAGCCTAGAAGACAGTCCTCACCAGACACCAAAGCTGCACCTTGATCTTGACTTTTCAACTTCCAGAATTGTGAAAAACAAAAGTTTCCTGTTTAAGCCATTCATCCCACAGTATTGTTACAGCAGCTCCCCCAAATTAAGACATCAATGCGGATACAGGTCCCAGGCGAATTGCCAGCCCTCCCACCCCAAATGCTTCTTGAGAAGTTTCCCACAGTAGCCAAAGCTGCTGCTGCCCCAGATGCACACACCCCCTGATGGCCATTCTCAAAGAGTTTCCTTCTTTCAAGGTGTCAGTCAGGTTGGCTAGCTTCCTACATGCTGGAGAAGACAAAGTCTTCGCTTACTAGCCAAACTTTTCACCTCACTGAAGACAAACCACCTAATTGCAACTTGGCAGGTAGCTCAGTGATAAAGAATCTGCCTGCAAATGCAGATGTAAATTTGATCCATGGGTTGGGAAGATCCCCTGGAGAAGTAAATGGCAACCCACTCCAGTATGCTTGCCTGGGAAATCCCATGGACAAAGAAGCCTGGTGGGCTAAGAGTTGGAGACAACTTAGCGACTGAGCATGCACAACTATCAGAGAAGTTATTTGAAGTCTGAGGCTAGAATGAACCCAGGAACTTGAAAACACCAAGAGAATGACAATAAAAATAACAGAACTCTGCTGCCTAAGTGTTCTGACACTATATAAAAGCATACCAAAACAGAATAGAGCCATTCTTAAATAAACCAAAGACTCTCACACAGATTAACAACAATCTGAATCTTTTTTTCATGATTTAGAATAAAGATAGTAAATTTAATTTAGAATACTAGCCAGTTCAAAGAAAGCTATTAAAATATCCTTATGACATAACTAGACTTGGAGTTACATTTACACATAACTAATTTCCTGGCTTTAGGGCCTAACTTGTACTTGTGTTCCTACCTCTATTTAAATATGAAATGGATTAACATGCATGAATGTGCTACACAAATGTGAAGATCCATCTAAAATGCTATTAAGTTGCTGTGGTTATTTAATTTAGTTATTTGTTTTATTTTTGTCTTGTTTTTAATCATTTAAGTTGTGAAGTTTAATAGAGATATAAGAAATGTAGCAAAAATGAAATATAAATTATTTACACCACTCAGGTCAAGGAAGAAAATATCAGCATCTCGGCCACGCTCCCTTCATGCCCACTCCTTTGAAGTCATAACTCTTCATTTGGATGGTAGTATCTGTTTTAGTTTACCATATAGTTTTACCACCTGAATGTGTGTTTTACATGTATATATTGCCATCCCTGTATACTTTGTTGGGTTTTTCCTTCTTTTAAACTTCATCTAAATGCAGTCATACTGTATATAACCTGTTGGGTCCAACTTTCTCCCTCAAAATTTGAAATTCATCTATATTATCGTATATACTGGAGGTTTTATTTTATTTTCATTGCTGAATGTTTTCTATGGTGTGAACATATCATAGTTTATTCTCTCCATCTGACGACATTTGCCTTTTATCGAACTCTTAGTTCCACAAATATTTAATGTGGTTATTGATATGGTTGGATTTAGTTCTGTAATTTTACAACTTGTTATTTATCTCATCTGTTTTTAAACTTTATTTTCAATAGACTTTATTTTTTTAGCACTTTTAGGTTCACTGGAAAATTGAGCAGAAGTTTCAGAGTTTTCTCATCTGTTCCCTGTTCTCACGCATACTGTCATTAACAACATCTCCCACCAGAGTAGTACAGTGGTTCTAACTGCTGACTCTACACTGACACATCGTAATCACCCCAAATCCATAATTTATATTAGGGCTTACTTTTGATGTTATACATTATATGGATTTGAACAAATATATAATGGCATGTTCTTTGATCTTTTTTCCTGTCTAGCCTTCTTTTAGCTTAATTGATTACTTATAAAATTTCCAATTAACTTTGGCTTTTTAGCAAAGTTTTCCTTTTAAAAAATTTATTTATTTTAATTGGAGTATAATTACTTTATAATACCGTGGTGGTTTTTGCCACACATCGACATGAATCAGCCACGGGTGCACATGTGTCTCAGCTATCCTGAACCCCTTCCCACCTTTCTCTATACCCCAACCCTCTGGGTTGTCTCAGAGCACCGGCTTTGTATGCCCCACTTCATGCTTCAAACTTGCACTCGTCATCTATTTTACATATAGTAATACACATGTTTCAGTGCCATTCTCTCAAATCATCCCACTGTTGCCTCTCCCTCCCACATAGTGCAGAAGTCTGTTCTTTACATCTGTCTCTCTTTTGCTGTCTTGCATATAGGGTCATCATTACCATCTTTCTAAATTCCATATAAATGCATTAATATACTGTATTGGTGTTTCTCTTTCTGACTTATGTCGTCTGTAAAATAGGTTCCAGTTTCATCCACCCCATTAGAACTAACTCCAATGCATTCCTTTTTATAACTGAGTAATATTCTATTGTGTATATGTACTACAACTTCCTTATCCATGCATCTGCCAATGGACACCTAGGTTGCTTCCATGTCCTAGCTATTGTAAACAGTGCTGCAGTGAACATTGGGGTACATGTGTCTCTTCCAGTTTTGGTTTCCTCAGTGTGTATGCTCAGCAGCAGGATTGCTGGGTCATATGGCAGTTCTATTTCCTGTTTTTAAAGAAATCTCCACACTGTTCTCCATAGTGGCTGTACCCATTTGAATTCCCACCAACAGTGTAAGAAGGTTCCCATTTTTCCACAGCCTTTCCAGCATTTACTGTCTGTAGACTTTTTGATGGCAGCCATTCTGACCAGCATGAGATGGTGCGTCATTGTGGTTATGATTTGCATTTCTCTGATAATGAGTGATGTTGAGAATCTTTTCACGTGTTTATTAGCCATCTGTATGTCTTTTTTGGAGAAATGTCTGTTTAGTTCTTTGGCCCACTTTTTGATTGGGTTGTTCGTTTTTCTGGTATTGAGCTGTATGAGCTAGTTGTATATTTTGGAGATTAATTCTTTGTCAGTTGTTTCATTTGCTATTATTCTCTCCCATTCTGAAGGCTGCCTTTTCACCTTAATTATAGTTTCCTTCATTATGCAAAAGCTTTTAAATTTAATTAGGTTCCATTTGTTTATTTATTTTTTTATTTCCATTAATCTGGGAGGTGGGTCATAGAGGATCTTGCTGTGATTATAGTTTCTGGTCTTACATTTACATTTCAGTTTATTTTTGGGTATGGCATTAGAAGGTGCTCTAGTTTCAGTCTTTTACACGTGGTTGACTAGTTTCCCCAGCACCACTTGTTAAAGAGACTGTCTTTCCTCCATTGTATGTTTTTGCCTACTGTGCCAAAGATAAAGTGTCCATAGGTGTGTGGATTTATCTCTGGGCTTTCAATTTTGTCCCATTGATCTGTATTTCTGTCTTTATGCCAGTACCATACTGTCTTGATGACTGGGCTTTGTAGTATAGTCTAAGTCAGGCAGGTTGATTCCTCCAGTTACATTTTTATTTCTTAAGATGGCTTTGGCTATTCAAGGTTTTTTATGTTCCCATACAATTGTGAAATTATTTGTTCTAGTTCTGTGAAAAATACCATTGGTAACTTGAAAGGGGTTGTGTTGAATCTATAGGTTGCTTTGGGTAGTGTATTCATTTTCACTATATTGATTCTTCCAATCCACAAACATGGTATATTTCTCTGTCTATTTGTGTCATCTTTTATATCTTTCATCAGTGTTTTATATTTTTCTATATATAGGTCTTTTGTTTCTTTAGGTAAATTTATTCCTAAGTATTTTATTCTTTTCGTCACAATGGTAAATGGGATTGTTTCCTTAATTTCTCTTTCTGTTTTTTTCATTGTTAATGTATAGGAATGCAAAGGATTTCTGTGTATTAATTTTATATCCTGAAACTTTACTATATTCATTGATTAGCTCTAGTAAGTTTCTGGTGGTATCTTTATGTTTTTCAATGTAGAGGATCATGTCATCTGCAAACAGTGAGAGTTTTCTCCTTTTCCAATATGGATTCCTTTTATTTCTTTTTCTTCTCTGCTTGCTATGGCTAGGACTTCCAAAACTATGTTGAATAGTAGAGGTGAGAATGGGCACCCTTGTCTTGTTCCTGATTTTAGAGGAAATGCTTTTAATTTTTCACCATTATTGTTCGTTATTGATTGACTCATCTTTATTTCTTCTAGGTCCTTTCTAAACATTTCTTGCATCATCTCAATCCTTGTCTCTAGTCTATTTATTTGTAACTACATTTTATTTTCTAGATTTGGGATCATCTTTACTATTATTATTCTGAATTATCTTTCAGGTAGAATCCTTATCTCCTCCTCTTTGGTTTGGTGGATTTTTATCATGTTCCTTCACCTGCTGGATATTTCTCTGTCTTTACATTTTGTTTAGCTTGCTGTGTTTGGGGTGCCCTTTCTGCAGGCTGGAAGTTCATGGCTCCTTTTAAATGTGGAGTCCACTCCCTGTGGGTGAGGTTGGACCAGTGGTTTCTCAATGTTTTCTGGTTGGGGGAGCTTGCACCTGTATTCTGGTGAGTGGAGCTGGATCTCTTATCTCTGGAGTGCAATGCAAGTGTCCAGTAGTGAGTTTTGAGGTGTCTATGGGTTTGGCATAGCTTTGGGCAACCTGTCTTTTAATGTTCTGGGCTGTGTTCCTGTTTTGCTGGAGAATTAGCACGATGTGTCTTGCACTGGAACTTGTTGGCTCTTGGGTGGAGCTTGGTTTCAGCATAGGTATGGAAACTTTTAGGTGAGTTCTTGTCTATTAATGTTTCCTGGCGTCAGGAGTTCTCTGATGGTCTAAATTTCTGGAGGTAAGCCTAGTGCCTCTGGCTTTCAGGCCTTCTCCTACAGTAGCTCCAAGACTTCTCTGTCCATACAGCACAGAAGATAAAGCCCCTTGGTTAATGGTGAAACAGTTCTCCACAGCCAGGAACACCCAGAGAAATTTTCAGAGTTATATAAAGATGATAAGATAGAGGAAGGAGATAGAGGTGAACTCGAGGAGAAAAGGGAGAGAGCAATCAAGCCAGTAATCAAATCCCTAAGTGAAAATGGATACTGAAGATTAGATTCCTAAAGGTACAAAATTGATAACAAATATCAAAAAACAATGATTAAAAACCTAGAATAGAGGTTAGACTCTCAAAAATACAATATGAAAAATACAAAACAAAATCTTATCACAAAAATTTTTTTAAATATATATGGAATTTGTTTTTTTTTAAATAGAAGTTTTTTAAAATGGTAATAGTAGGCTATATAAATGAAAGTTAAAGGAATAATAACTAAAATTTTTTAAAAATTAAAAAGTTATAATAGTAAAAATTTATCTGGGAATTTCTCTAGAGCTGTTGTGAGCAGTATGGGGTCAGTTCAGTGTCAAATAGTCCCTCATTCCAGCCTGTATTTGTTCTCAAGGTCTAAGGTTGCCCCTCAAATGCACAGTCTCAGCATTAACTGCAGGGTTTTACTCTGTTACACCTGTCACTTCCAGAGCATTTTCCCCTCTTTGTTTCTGCTTCCTCTGTTTGCAAGTCTCTTCAGTGTCTAACTTTCCCTGACACAAGGGGGCAAAGGAGGACACTTAGTTAGGCTCACTTGTTCCCTTGTGCTGTGGGGAGGGAGGGGCACTGCAAACAAATGCCGCTGGCGTGTGTGGAGAGTGCTCGCAGCGGATGGACAACCCTGGGTTTGCCAGAGCCCAAGGTGGCATCACTTCCGAGTCCACACTGCTCAGGCTTCAGGGCGCTGTGCACGGGCACTGTCCCCAGCAGGCGCTGCATGCTGCTTCCCAGGTCTAAGCCACCCAGGCTCCCAGGTCCTCTGCAAGGGTGCAGACCCAGATGGACTGTGTCTTTTGTACCCTTCCCAGGTGCTTGGCAAGTGCACTACCCCTGGTGGGCCATGCGTCTCATGCACCTCCCTAGTCCCGGCCTCTCAGTGTCCTAGGTGTGCCTTTAGTGCTCAGTACCAGATGAGCCATGTGTCTCCTCCGCAGAGCTGATCTCAGGCTGTGACACTCCTGACAGAAGTCAACCGTCCAGGATCCCAGGAAGACGTGGTTATCAATGGGGAGCCTGCTCATGGTTTGGTGGAAGATGCAGTCTCTGGGGTCAAGATTGCAGCAGCCCCTTGCCTTGCAGTTCTGGCTGTTGCACAACTGCCTCTCGGCCTCTGCGGAGGAAGGGCCCTCTATGGCAGATGTCTTGCTCTCCTCTGATATTTGCTCAATCCTTTGTTCTGTGAGCATGCCAGGGGTCACCATGTGGAGTTAGAACCTCTTGTGGGAAAGGGTTTTTTTTTTTTTGGTCTCTCTGGCAATCCCACGGTTGGGTTGCTATCTCACATTAGCTCCCTCAGATTGTCCTCAGGGCATCCAGGCCCAGTCTTAACCCTAAGGACCAGAGATGCAGCTTGTGCCTCCCTGCCCAGCCCCACTCACTGCTGGTGGATGTAAGCATCGGTGTCACTTCTGTAGTAGTTGTAGTTAGGTGTGTATTCTGTAAGGGTTTTTTTGTTTGCTGATTATGTTGTCCTCTGAGATTCCAAAGTTCCCCACAGACACGCCTGTGAGAGGGTTTCCTACTGTGTGGAAACTTCTCCTCCTTCAGGACTCCCTCCCCAGGATGGATCTCCATCCCTAAATCTTTTGTCTCTGTTTTCATCTTTTATATTTTGTCCTACTTCATTTCAAAGAGACTGGTCTGCCATTCTGTGTGCCTGGTGTCCTCTGCCAGCATCCAGAAGTTGTTTTGTGACAGTTGCTCAACATTCAAATGATCTTTTGATGAATCTGTGGGGGAGAAAGTGGTCTCTCCATCCTATTCCTCTGCCATTTGGGACCACTTCTAATTATGTTATTTTTTTATTTTTCCCCCCAGCTTCTGAAAGCATTTTTTATTAAACTTCTTAATATAACTATTTCATACAACAGTGCTATCAAAAGGACTAATATGGAGAGATCCTATATACCCTTCATCCACTTACCCCCAATGATAACATCTTGTGTAGCTGTGCTATAATGCCACAAACAGGAAATTAACATTGATGTAATCCACCAACTTCGATTTCACCAGTTATGTTAAAATAACTTTTCATATCTCTAGGATAAATCCCTAAGTGTGCAATTGCTAAATAATGTGGTAATTCATGTTTAGTTTTCCGAGAATCAGTCAAATTGTTTTCCAGAAGGGCTATACCATTTTACACGAAAGATAAGAATTTCTTGGTACAACAAATAATGCTAATCATTCCCCAGTATTTTATTGACTCATCTCTCATAGTAATTGAAATCCCTAATAATAAGCTGGAGCGCATGGCTACCCAAGACTAAAGACTTACATTTCCTGCCTTCTCTTCCAGCTAGGTGTGATCATTTGACAAATTTTATTAAGCAGAATGTAAGTGGGAGTGTTGTGAGAAGCTTCTAAGAATGTTCCATTAAAGAATTGCCCTCTGTCATTTTACTTGTTTCTAGTTCCCTCTGCTACTATAAACTGGATGTGATATTTACCATCTCAGACCATAAATACAAAAGCTACATTGTAAGGATGTTAGTGATGACCTAAATGTAGCCCAGGTCCCTGAGGGCCTCAGCTGATCTACCAGTCCTAGACTGTCTTCTCCAGACTTTTCTGTGAAAGTGAAACACATTATCTTTCAGTTTCAGTTGGTTTAGTCTGTTCTTTATTTAAGTCTTTATTGTTTATGGCTGGACAGAATTCTGACAGAATATACCAGGTGCCAAATCATAGAGACATACACGATCCATCCAGGGAACACCATTAGCTCAGCACACCTTTGGACAGAGTATTCATTGACACCTAAACTAAAAATGAGCCAGAAGCCAAGGACGAAGGCAGAGGCCTGATCATGAAGGGTGTGGTATACCAGGCCTGCTAATGTTCAGGAACACAGAACTTTGATTAAAAATGTTCCCTAACAAGTCAAAAAATGCCCACATGCCCAGATGTGCTCTCTCACAAACAACTGAAAGGGAACCTTGACCTTGACACTATGCTGGAGCTTCCCCTGAATCTACTGCTTTCTGCGGGTCTGCCAGGCGCTCAGCCCTCCTGGCTTCATTGCTGATTTGGTACTGACACTGCAGCTGTGGGTCTTGCAGACATTATAGGAGATAATCTAGAGTCAACCATCCCCATCACCTGGTCCCTCTAGCAGAAAGTTTGTAGCTACAGTCTCACTAAACATGTTTAAGAAGACCACTGGTTTGTTTTCTTTTCTTTTTAAATTTTATCAGTGATAATTTGAGTCACTGAAGCAAAAATTCCAGACAGTACATCTTCTGTCAACGCTTCACAACTCCTTAAATAATGGGACCATGAATATATATGTCTTATTATCACTGATGCAAGGAATGACAGTTTCAGCTCAAATAATCATATTTATTTCCATCTCACTGATCAACCATGAATATCCTGTTTTTGTTTCCTACCACTCAGCAGCTCCACGTACCTGATGCAGATTTGTTTACGGTGCTGTTATATAAGTAGAATATCCCTGAAAAATGTTCTTTTTTCTTTCCTTCACAATCAGAGAGCTAGGGAACTGTGCATTCATTCATCCATTTATCAGCAAATATTTACTGGGGGCCTGTTATATGTTAGGCATCATGCTAATCTCCAGGATACAAAGAGGAATAAGATGAGCACATTGCCTGCAAGTCTAGTTGGAAGATAGACACATAATCCATTACACTGCAGTGAGGTGAGTGAAATAGTTGGACTGTATTAGGTGTTATAGGAGACAATACTATGGAGACAGTATGGACAAAGGCACCAAGGTGAACAGAGCACAATCTGAATGGAAACCTGTAGGTTGATTTGCCAACTACATGTTTTTGCAACTTACTTCTACATTTTAGCACTTCCTGGCCCTGTTCTTCCAAGACCTCAGGCTGCTCTGGTGCCTGCTGTAGCAACCTGTTTAGGCTGCAGCCCTGTGTCCAACTCTTTCCTGCCATCTTCCTTACTTCTCAGAGTAGTTTATTACTATCTGGGACTTTTTATAGCTAGAGCCTATTTACAATAGCAACAGGGAAATAAAACAAATCCATAGGTACAAAGCCAGTAAGAAGTGAGACCTATATGAAGGAAATGACAAAATTTTACTGATGAGTCAGATTTGAATATTTGAAAAGAGACAAGAATCTGGATGGGAAGATTCATATTTCATCTATTTAAAATATTTAAATCAACCTACAGGTTTCCATTCACACATTTATTGAAATATTATTAAGTATCACCATGGCCTAGGCCCTGGGGCAAAATAAGCTGAGGAAAGAAGATTCATATTCATGAAGTGAATACAGCATAATGATACTTGTTGAGAGAGCTAATTCTTAGGTAGGTTGGTAAGGAGTCTGGGGGCCCTCAAGGAGGAGAAAGGGACAAGAATTTTTTTTTTTTACATTCCTTCATCTTAGTCACATAATACACTTTTTTTTTCTTAAGCTCTGAGTTGTTATGGCAACAATCTATTTCACCTAAGACTAATTTTCTTTAAGCCCAGAGCTAATGATTACACAATGAAAGAACTCATCTTGCTCAAGGGTACATTTTTCCTTAAACTCTGTGCTAATGATTATATAACAACAAAGTATCTTGCTTAAAGACAAGTTTCTCCTTCTTAAGAACCTTCTAACTAATCCTGTTATCCTAAGATGTATGTTGTGGGAGTGGGTCTCATAAGACATTTATAACCTTGAGACATTCTTTTGATCTATTGTTAGTAATCAGTTGAAAAAGTATATAGGGCCTTGATAAGACTAGTGAGTGGGGCACTCTCTATCCGCTTCTGATGTCTATGTCAGAAGCTTTTTCTATCCCTTTTTTCACTGTAATAAAACTTTTGCCACATGAAACTCTGAGTGCCTGAAGCCACGTCTCTGGTCCCGAAGGTAAATTCTCTCCTTCTGAGATCACGAATCCAACACCATTCACCATAAGCTATCATCTTGGGGGCTCATCTGGTATCTTCAAGACAAAGGACAAGGTAAGCAGAAAGTTCTAGTCTCTCTGCTTTCTCAGTGTACGAGTTTTCTGCCTTTTTTTTTTTTTTTTAAACTAAGTCTACAGTGTGCCTGTGTGTGTGATTGATTGAAAGTCTGAGATATACAAAAGAAGTACAAAGGAAGTGTTGAGCCTGGGTTTGTAGTTCTGTGGCACCTCGTAACGACTGAAGGCAGCCCTGAAAGGGGTTTATACTGATCCTGCCAATGCGAAGAGGCACCCAACATCCCTGTGAAGGGGAGCAGCAAGAAATGGGCAAAGCGTGTGGACTGAACTTTCCTTTCTCGGTCAGCTTTCTCTGGTCTCTTTGACCATTTCATAACTGCCTGGGGAATTAGAACTACTAACCTAATCTGTTGGATCATAGACTTTCAAGGGACTTGTGATCCATGTTATTACTGTGTATTTTACATAGACCCCAAGCTTATATGCATAGTCACGAGGCACCCAGCCTTGCTAGCAGCCAAAAGTTACATCTTGGTTGTTTTCTCGTGCACTGCTGATGGGAGCTAGGTGGAGCTCTAGCTCCAGGAGTGTCTCTCTCTTGGCTGCTTCCATACTGGACCAGAGCCCTAAAAGTGAGTCCTTTCCAATGGCTGTAGTTCCAGACTATATGGATGGAAGTGCTGCTAATGAACATGAGGTTTCTAAGAACATAGGATGGGAACCCCAGGATCTGGCCAGATTGGGAGCACAGCGGGATTCTTTCCTTGGCAATGCTAGCTCTTAGCAGACCAGATAAAGTTCTCCAGTGGCTTCTGTCTTAACTCCCTAGATATTCCTCCTGTGGAATCTATGAAAATGAACTGGAAGGATTGGCCCTTGTAGTTCGAGGACAAAAATCACTTTTTCCTTGCTGGCCGACCCGCCACCACCTCTTTTGCTGTCACATATAGTGGTGTGGTGACACTGAGAAGAGACATCTTGGCTTTTTCCATTCATCCCTTTATGACTCACTGTTTCTACTGAGGCCAGGAATATGCTCAAGAATGTGCACAGGCACACAGAACACAGATGCTTTCCCTAGCACTCCTAGCTTGGGAAACATTCCAGAAGACTACTCTGCTCCACCCCAGGTGGCACCAGAGGAAAAGGGGAAATCAAGCCAAGGTCTTAATGGTAAGGAACTATAAATCAATTTGGGATGCCCATCAGGTCTACCCCTGGTGCATCTCCACCCTACCTCGATGGTAGAACAAGGAAGGCTGACAGGAATGAGTAAGTTGCCTCCATTGGTAAGGGACAGACTAAGTTCAACCAGGGAAGCAAAGCTTTGGTGGAAAGTCTGAATCCACCCCCATTTAGAGCAAGGAGGGATGACTCCAGCAGAAAAAAAGCCACAGCGCTGGATGCTATTTTTTTCCTTCTTACAGATGGGAGCTAACAGTTCCAGAAGCACCCTTTTGAAAGGTATTTTAAACTGGGATAAATTCGATCCCCAAGCTTAACATTACTTGGAGAGATGTAGTGTATATCTTAGGACACAGGCTGACTCCTGACTCAAAAACTCAAGTTTTGGAAAAAAAAGCTACTGCCTTTGGAGATGAATGGTTTGAACATGAGTCAATAGGAATGAGGTAACAAGAGATAGTAGCCCTCCCTATTGGGGAATCAGTCCCCACAATAGAGTCAGACTGGGACTATAACACGGCTAAAGGAAGATGGGATCAGAGTCACTTTGTCAGATGTATTCCTGAAGGACTCAAGTGGGCATGCGCTAAGACTAAATTCTCCCAAATTGGCAAGCATAGAATAGGGAGAGAAGGAAGGTCCTGGTAAATTCCTAGATAGACTACGGGAAGCCATTTGCAGATTCACTGAGATTGATCCTGAAAGTGCGGACGGAGGAGTAATCTTAAAAGATAGATTTCTCACTCAGGTGGCTGCAGATATCTGCTACAACTATTAAAACAGGTGTTCAGACAAAATCAGTCCTTAGATAAACTGCTGAAGCTGGCTCAGATGGCCTTCTATGGCAGAGAGTATGAGGAGGAGGAGAAGAGGCAGAAAAAGACCAGGGAAAGACTGAAACCCTAGTGATGGCTGTCAGATCTGCTCTGAAACAGTCTGAGGAAAAATGCCCAGAGGGGCCCAGGTGAAAAGGGATGGACTTACTATTACACTGGAAAGGGGGGACACAAATCAGGGTTGCTGTCAGGCATTTAAGCCGCCTCCAGCTCCATGTCTGGTCTGCACAGGACCACACTGAAGAAGAGACTGCCCTCAGAAGCATAAGCCCCAGGGGTCAGACTCTCAAGACAATCAGGAGTGAAGGTGCCGGGGAATCCCCCACACAATCTCCCATCCTAATTACATCTGAGGAACCCCAAGTATTAAAAACTGGGGGACCAATCAGTCGATTTCCTTTTGGACACTGAGGCAATGTTCTTTGTGCTCACTGAAGCCTCTGATCCACTTTGCTCCTGATCTACTACCATAATGGGCTCTCTAGTTGAGGCAAATGCTATTATTTCAGTCATCCTTTAAGCTGCAACTGGGCATTTGCGCTGTTTTCTCAAGAGTTCTCATTGTGCCAGAGTCTCCCTCACCCTTTCAGGGGAGGAATATACTGAGCAAGGTCCAGGCCTCTGTTTTCATGTATATGAAATTCACTCTTTTTCTCCCATTAATTGAACAAAATGTAAATTCTAGAGTGTCAGCTGATGGAAAAACTGAGTCGAGCACAAATGCTGCTCCTGTCATTATCAAGCTCAAAGACCCTCACCTATTTCTGCATCAAAAGCAGTATCCATTAAAGCAAGGTTAAGGAGGGGTTAAAACCCATCATTAAAAATTTAAAGGAACTAAGGCTATTAATTCTCTGTAACACTCCATGAAACACTCCTATTTGGGTGTAAAAAAGTCAAATAATAAATGGAGATTAGATCAAGATTTACAAATAATAAATGAGGCTGTGGTTCGTTTACACCCCATGGTGCCTAGTCACTATACTTTATTGTCTGAAATTCCTGAACAAGCCAAATATTTTTCAGTCATTGATTTAAGGGATGCTTTCTAGAATTAAACCTATAATAAACTAAAACCTTCCTCAGTTATCAATGCAAAGAAATGGAGGGAAACAATAGAATGGGAAAGACTAGCAATCTCTTCAAGAAAATTAGAGATACCAAGGGAACATATCAAGCAAAGATGGGCACAATAAAGGACAGAGATGGCATGGACCTAACAGAAGCAGAACATATTAAGAAGAGGTGGCAAGAATACACAGAACTATACAAAAAACGTCTTCATGACCCAGATAACCACAATGGTGTGATCAGTCACCTAGAGCCAGACATCCTGGAATGTGAACTCAAGTGGGCCTTAGGAAGTATCTACCAGCAATGCTAGCAGAGGTGATGGAATTCCAGTTGAGCTCTTTCAAATCCTAAAAGATGATGCTGTGAAAGTGCCACACTCAGTATATCAGCAAATTTGGAAAACTCAGCAGTGACCACAGGACTGGAAAAGGCCAGTTTTCATTCCAATCCCAAAGAAAGGCAATGCCAAAGAGTGTTTAAACTACCACACAATTGCACTCATCTCACACGCTAGCAAAGTAATGCTCAAAATTCTCCAAGCCAGGCTTCAACAGTACATGAACCATGAACTTCTTGATGTTCAAGCTGGATTTTAAAAAGGCAGAGGAACCAGAGATCAAATTGCCAACATCCGTCAGGTCACTGAAAAGCAAGAGAGATCCAGAAAAACATCTGCTTCTGCTTTATTGACTATGCCAAAGCCTTTGACTGTGTGGATCACAGAAAACTGGAAAATCTTTAAGAGATGGGAATACCAGACCACCTGACCTGCATCTTGAGAAATCTGTATGCAGGTCAAGACAACAGTTAGAACAAGACATGGGACAATGGACTGGTTCCAAATTGGGAAAGGAGTACATCAAGGCTGTATATTGTCACCCTGCTTACTTAACTTTTTTGAAGAGTACATCATGAGAAATGCTGGGCTGGATGAAGCACAAGCTGGAATCAAGATTTCTGGGAGAAATATCAATAACTTCAGATATGCAGATGACACCACCTTTAAGGCAGAAAGTGAAAAATTAAAGAGCCTCTTGATGAAAGTGAAAGAGGAGAGTGAAAAAGTTGGCTTAAAACTCAACATTCAGAAAACTAATATCATGGTATCTGGTCCCATCACTTCATTGCAAATAGATGGGGAAACAGTGGAAAGAGTGACAGACTTTATTTTGGGGGGCTCCAAAATCACTGCAGATGGTGACTGCAACCATGAAATTAAAGATGCTTGCTCCTTGGAAGAAAAGTTATGATCAAACTAGAAAGCATATTAAAAGGAATAGACATTACTTTACCAACAAAGGTCTGTGTAGTCAAGGCTATGGTTTTTTCAGTAGTCATGTATGGGTATGAGAGTTGGACTACAAAGAAAGCTGAGCACTGAAGAACTGATGCTTTTGAGCTGTGGTGTTGGAGAAGACTCTTGAGAGTCCCTTGGACTACAAGGAGATCAAATCAGTCAATCCTAAAGGAAATCAGTCCTGAATATTCATCGGAAGGACTGATGCTGAAGCTGAAACTCCAATATTTTGGACACCTTATGTGAAGGACTGACTCACTGGAAAAGACTCTGATGGACAGGGAAGACTGGCATGCTGCAGTCCATGGGGTCACAGAGTTGGACATGACTGAGCGACTGAACTGATACTAAACCATCCTCTACTTACCATGACTTTAAGACAATTGAGAGGATTCTTGGGCATTACAGGCTATTGCTGCATTTGATTTCTGGGTTACAGGGAACTTGCCCAGCCTTAATATAAACTTATAACTGAAACTCAACAGGTCAAGCCTGGTAAGTTTATCTGGTCATCAGAAACTCAAAGGGCTTTTAAGGCTCTTCAAACTGCTCTCCTGCAGGCTCCTGCTTTAAGCTTGCCCACAGGGTCAGGGTTTAATCTGTTTGCTACTGAAAGAAAAGGTATGGCCTGGGAGTGATGGCACAACCGAGAGGGCCTCAACAACGTGTAGCTTATCTAATGAAGAATTCAGTTCAGTTCAGTTCAGTTTAGTCGCTCAGTCATGTCTGACTTTTTCGACACCATGGACCACAGCATGCCAGGCTTCCCTATCCATCACAAACTCCTGGAGTTTACTTAAACTCATGTCCACTGAGTCAGTGATGCCATCCAACCATCTCATCCTCTGTCTTCCCCTTCTCTTCCTGCCTTCAATCTTTCCCTGCATCAGGATCTTTTCCAATGAGTCAGTTCTTCGCATCAAGTGGCCAAAGTATTGGAGTTTCAGCTTCAACATCAGTCCTTCCAATGAATATTCAGGACTGATTTCCTTTAGGGTGGACTGATTGGATCTCCTTGCAGTCCATGGGACTCTCAAGAGTCTTTCCCAACACCAGAGTTCAAAAGCATGAATTCTTCGGTGCTCAGCTTTCTTTATGGTCCAACTCTCACACCCATACATGACTACTGGAAAAACCATAACCTTGACTAGACAGACCTTTGTTGGCAAAGTAATGTCTCTGCTTTTTAATATGCTGTCTAGGTTGGTCATAACTTTCCTTCCAAGGAGTAAGCATCTTTTAATTTCATGGTTGCAGTCACCGTCTGCAGTGATTTTGGACTCCCCCAAAATAAAGTCTGTTACTGTTTCCACTGTTTCCCCATCTTTTTGCCATGAAGTGATGGGACCAGATGCCATGATCTTAGTTTTCTAATGTTGAGTTGTCACTCTCCTCTTTCACTTTCATCAAGAGGCTCTTTAGTTCTTCTTCGCCTTCTGCCATAAGGGTGGTGTCATCTCTGTATGAGGTTACAGATATTTATCCCAGCAATCTTGATTCCAGTTTTTGCTTCATCCAGCCAGGCATTTCCCATGATGTACTCTGCATATAGTTTAAATAAGCAGGGTAACAGTATACAACCTTGATGTACTCCTTTCCCAATTTGGAACCAGTCCGTTGTTTCATGTCTGGTTCTAACTGTTGCTTCTTGACCTGCATACAGATTTCTCAGGAGGGAGGTAAGGTGGTTTGGTGTTCCCATCTCTTGAAGAATTTTCCACAGTTTGTTGTGATCCACACAGTCAAAGGCCTTGGTGCAGTCAATGAAGCAGAAGTAGATGTTTTTCTGGAACTCTCTTGCTTTTTTGATGATACAATGGATGTTGGCAATTTGATCTCTGGTTCCTCTGCCTTTTCTAAATCTAGCTTGAACAGCTGGAAGTTCTCAGTTCACGTACTGTTGAAACCTGGCTTGGAGAACTTTGAGCATTACTTTTTATCATGTGAGATGAGTGCTATTGAGAGGTAGTTTGAACGTTCTTTTGCATTGCCTTCCTTTGGGATTGGAATGAATCTGCCATTTTATATTAGAAAACTGTGACTTAGGGAATTTAATTTACTTGTTATTTAACAAATTGCTAGTAAGTGTCTGATTCAGGATTAAAACTTAAGTCTAATTGTTGTCAAACCCATGTTTTCCCACTATGTTCTCTTCTGAGGGAGAAACTGTGGAAAGAATTCCTTTGGCATATCTTTAGGAAAAGGATATTGTGTCACTAGGAAGATTGTCTAGCCAAGATCCTATGATGATTCATATTTAGATCATGTTCCTTGAGAGTAAGGAAAGAGATCTGTAAGCAACTGGTTTTAGCATCTGAGAGTTGTAAAGAAAGTTCTCAGGGAAACCATCCAATGATATTGTTGGAAATCTCAGAGGTCACAGGGCTATTTATTCCTCTGCACAGCTAAAATTTCAACCCTTGCTAAAATTTTTGTTCTATTTCCAGCCATAATGAAGGTTAAAGTGTTTATTATTAAGCAACCATAAAAAAGAGTGAGAGATTCAACAAACTTTTGATTCAAGCACCTCTGATCCCACTCTTTTCAAGTAATTGTTCAATTATAAAGCTAAATATTAAATAGAGAGTCCTAGGCATCCAGTTAGAATGATGTGCCAATATACTTTCCAGTCCAAAAGAGAAACATGGTCATAAATATCCTCACAATCACACAGTTTCAATTGTATAAATGTGGAATATTCAGAAGAACATTTGCCGATGTAATTGAATTGCAAATAAAAAGCAATACTTATAAAAATATATGCCCTGTACAAAAAAGTAAAGGTCAGATACTATGGCATGATTTCTCTCAGAAGAGGTAAGCTTTCAATTCCACTCCATATATGAGTGATAATGTTGCTTTTACAGCTAAGTGTGAAGCATTAGGCTTGCTTTATCTTTTCATTGTAGATAGAAGGAATATCTTATTATTGGGAGGATTGGTTTGTAGATTTACTGCAACCTGAGCTAAAAGTTCATATTAATCATCATGGTATCAGAATAAGCATATTTGGGACACAGAAAACACCAGGAAAAGATGGAAAAGGGGGAAAACAGAACCAACTACAGAGATCTACAAGGAAAATATATTTTGTTATACACAACTTTCTTAGGAAGAGAATGCTTTATGACTCAGGAGCTAACCATGAGTAATGTTAAATATCAAAGATATGATTTTTCATGAGATATTCAAAATGGACTGGTCCAAAACCATCATTAAATTCCATGACATATGGTATCATATATAATGTGTTTCAGGTTGTTAATCTGTCAAATTACAAATGGTTCATTTCCAAAATCAAGGTGTGGTTGTTTCATCACATGTATCAAAAATCAAATCTTACAAGTTTAGCTTTCCTTTTTTTTGGTTAGTCAGCTATAGTCATTCTGACAGAGTGGAGATGGAATCCGTTACTGACTGGGCCTGAAGGAGGAAGAAGGTCAAGATGGTAGAGTAAGATGGTATAGAGATCACCTCCCTCTAAAAACACATGAAAAATACATCTACACATGAAACAATACTCACAGAAAACTAACAGGAAACAGGCAGAAGGACTCCTACAAGGTTGTAAGCAAGATATACACATAATCAGGTAGAGTGGGAAGCAAAGCACTAGGTTGGGACGTGTGCCCCGGGAGGGGACTCAGAAGAAAAGGGAGATCACATGGTAGACTCCCACTCTGGGGAGTGAGCTAGTCAAGCCACAGACTGAGAATCCCAGCCCTGGGATCCCACGCAGAGGAGGCAAGCTCCCTGAGCTAATCAGGGAACCACTGGGGCAGATAGGCTGAAGAGGCCTAGACTCCACTCAGGAGTGGGCAGGTGCTGGATTTCCCATAGACAGGGCAAAAAGAGGTTTGCCTTAGCAGTTACTGCTTCCACCACACTCCCAGTCTGTGTGAAGTGAACATCCCAGTCCCACTCACTCCATGCCACAGCTTGGCACTGGATCTGTGATGGTCAGGACCAGGGGAAACACTGGATCCAGAGACACAGAAGCAATGCGGGTGTGATCCAGGTAGGGTGGCAGTGGCCATTATTGGCACTTAAATGCACTTAAATGCACAGAAGAAGCCCACACTTCTGACAGAAGTGCCGCCAATTGAACTCCCACAACCTCCACACCATACTTGTCAGTTTCAGCCAAGTGAATGCTTCAGCACCTCCCACCCCATGACACAACCTAGCACTAGATCTCAGGTGGATGTAACAAAGGAAAAGATACCACCACAGGCTGCACTTGAGCAGAGCCAAAGACACTTAAACGGGCAGCACCTCTGTAAGTGCACAAACCCCTTACATAAGCACCCTTCCTTTGGGGCAAAGTCCCAGGGAGGGGAGAAGGAAAAACATACTCTTAAAGGGAACAGAGCCAGCTCAGGTTCAACCCTCAGGTCTTTCAATTAAGCAACTTGGGAACAACTTGGGAGCCAGTGATGATGGCCACTGATCAGAGATGATGTCCCATGTCACACCCTGAGTAGTCTCTAGCTTCTCCAAAACCAGCCACACTTCATACCAAGGTGATAGCAGTCAGCAGACATGAAAGACATGACTGGTATCCACATCAAATCCTGCCCTCCCCCTCAAAGGCACTCGAGACACACAGTCTACCCAGGGACACTCCTACATAAGGACACTCCTTCAAAAGCACCATGGGTGGCTGTTTCATCTAAAACGTCTAAAACTAAATACAGTGAAAGGGCAGAGGAACTGTTCTCAATTGAAAGAGCAAGAGAAAGAAATAAACAATGAAAGAGAGTCTATTAGAAAATGAATTCAAAGTAACTGAATTAGGAAAGAAAATTAATCTAAGCACTGACTCATTTTAAAAAAACACCTAAAAAATATCAAGAAGATCCAGACAAAAATAGATAACTTAATATTTGAGATGAAAAGCACTCTAGAAGCAACGAACAGCAGACTAAATGACACAAAGAACGCATAAGTGATGTGGAAGACAGAACAATAGAAATCACTCAATCACAACAGCAGACAGAAAGACAGATTTAAAAAAATGAAAGCAACATACAGATCTGTGGGATAACTTAAACCTTCCATATTCCCATTATAGAGATTTCATAAGTAGAAAGGAAAGAGAAAAAGATCCAAAATTTATTTAAAGAAATTATGGTTGAAAACTTCCTAAACGTAAAGAAAAAAATGGATAATTGGGTACAAGAAGCACAGGAGGTCCCAAACAAGATGAACCTAAATGGACCCAAACCAAAATGTGTCACAGTTAAAATGGCAAAAGTTAGAGAATTCTAAAAGTATCAAGAGAAAGGCAGTCATATACAAGGGAGTCTCAATAAAAGTATTATCTGATTGCTCTGTATAAACTTTACAGACCAAGAGAGAGTGGCATGATATATTCAAAGTGCTAAAAGGTAAAAACCTGCAACTAGGAAACTCTGCTTAGTCATTTCAGTCATGTCTGACTCCTTGTGACCCAATGGACTGTAAGCCTCCAGGCTCCTCTGTCCATGGAATTCTCCAGGCAAGAATACTGGAATGGGTTGCCATGCCCTCCAGGAGGATAATCTACCTAGCAAGATTATAATTTAGAATAGAGAGATAAAGAGATTCTCAGACAAGCAAAAAAACTAAAAGAATTCATCAATATTAAACCTACCCCAAAAGAAACATTGAAGGTTTTTCTCTAAATATGAAAGAAGACTCTATAGGAAAGGAAAAATCCCAATTAGGAAAGAAAAATATGTAGTGAGGATACTGAAGATCACTCAAATAAGAAAAATGTAAAAGCAACTATAACTGTAATAAACAGCAAAGGAATAAGCATAATGATGTAAAATATGACATCAAAAACAAAATGAGGGTGAAAGGACTAAAAATAAAGATCTTTTAGAATGTATTTGAACTTAAAAGACTATCAGTGTAAATCAAGTACTATAATTACAGTTTGTCATATATGAACCACATGGTAACCACAAATAAAAAATCTACAATAGAGGAACAAGATGGAGAAGTAGGTGGACATGGAGTACATCTCTCTCCACAGATACATAAAGGAATACACCTTCAGAACACCAGCTGAAAGCAGGCAGGAGGACCTGACCAGTGGAAAAGAATACATTGTACCATGCAAAACTCAGTAGGATGAAGGAACTAGGGGGGGAAACAAGAATGTTAGTAAGACTGGACCTGCCCTCTGTGGGTGGGGGAACTAAAACAGGGATCTGATCCCCATGTCATGGCAATTGTGTGAGTCAGAGGAGAAACATTCAAGGCTGAGAGTGAAACAGCTGATCTGTGGCAGCCTAAATGGAATGAGAATCAGACAGTCCTTGCTGCAGCCATACGTACCCCGGACAGGAACCGCTGGTCCCCTGGAAGGTGCAGTAGCTGGGAACTGTAGTTTAGGGATTGTGGAGCAATCCCAGGGAGAGGACTGCTGTTGACTGTGGAGAGATGGATCCAGGGGGTGTGAGGGAAAAGATCATGGTGGGAAATGCCAGTGGAGGAAAACCAGGCAGGCATGGAAACAAGGTGATACTGCTGAGTCATGCATAGGGGGCAGAGCCATCACCATAGCCTCTCTCTCCCCACATGCCAGCAACCGGTAGCTGAACAATAGAGAGGCTGGCCCATCAAATGCCTCACACACTGAACCACAGAGTAAGCCCCACCTAGGGTGCCCCTTTAAATGCCTGATGCACCAATCTACAGAGTAGGACCCCAGCCAGGGGGGGCCCTCTATGTGCCTGATGCACCAAACAACAGAGAAGGACCGAGGGCAAGGGAGCCCTCTAAGTGCCTAAATGGGTGGAGCTATGGAGAAAAACTGGCCAAAGAGGCCTTCTGATCGTCAGCTACAAGAGTCTCAAAAAAAGACTCTGATAGGGCTTCCTGAAGCAGAGGCAGTCCCTGTCCCTACACAGTAGGAGCCACCAGGGTCCCTGCAAGCCAAGCAGCTGCTCCACCTTCATGCTCAACTCTCACTGGGGCAAAGCTGCCATAGACAAAAAAAAAGTCTTGTGTCTACGCATGCAGGGTTGCTTCAGTTGTGTCCAACTCTTTGTGACCCTGTAGACTGTGGCCTGCCAGGCTTCTCTGTCAGGGAGGGAGGGTCTCCAGGCAAGAATACTGGTTGCCATACACTTCTAGAGCACTATATTTCCTGCTGCCCTAGCTGCCAACTCCCCTGAGTACCTGGTGCTGCCAGAACCACTATGACCCAAGCAGTTGCACCACCTCCACACCTGGGCCTCACAGGGGCAAACCCAAGTCCTCCAGGGCAGACTCAGGAGCTAAGCCCAGTGGATGACCCACATGTAGAGGTGGAAATAAAACCACAGTTGAAACCCAGGGTTAAGAATGAAGACCCAAAACCTTCCCACGAGCTGTACAAGCTGCAGATTAAATCCACATAATCAACTAGGCAAACACTGTGTCTATGGAATATATAAAAGGACATTGAGAGCTCCCACAAAAGAAAATGCACTAGTTCTGATAGCTGTGGACATTGGAGGCAAGAACACACAGGAGTAGGACCAGACTAGAATCTGAGCTGCCCCCACAGCAGGTCCAAGATCAGCACAGTGTTAGAAGGCATCCTAGGGAGGTGAGATGGACTGTGACTCCCAGCGAGGGAAAGGACTCTGACAGTAGTGACTCAAGAAAAACTATTATTCTTATGTTTTGACCTGTCCTGCAGATTCTTTTGGAATATTGCTTTCTTTTCCTTTTTCCTCACCCCACCCCCATTGTACTTATCAATTTTATTGGCATTATGTAATCCAATTAAACTTTTCAGCATTTTTTCCCTCAGTCAAATTTTTTATTGTTGTTATAAACCTCTGCCTCTACTTTGGGCTTTTGCAGTTCTATGGAGCTTTCCTTCTCTCTCTCTCTCTTTAATTTTAATTTTTTAAACCTATTATTATTTTTTCTACATTTATTCCTTTGTTTGCTTTTCCTACTTACTGTTCTTTTCCCTTTGCAGTTAATCTTTAATGTATATAAATCTTCTTTATCTACCTCTATTTAACTTTGCATATCTCTTGTTTCTTTCTTTTCTTTCTCTCCTTTTTCTCAACATATTTCTTAGTTTTATTTTCATTGCTTTATTCCCCAATTGGCACCTTGCTTTAGTTTTGTTTTCAAGTTTGTGCTTTAGTTAATTTTGTTCTTAAATGATAAATATAATTTTTTTATTCCCTTTGTTCACTGGGTCAATCTACTGTATTTTTGTTGGACGGTTTTTACTTTACTCATGGGTGTATATGTATATGTGTATATTCAATTATTTCAATTATTATTTGCCTGATTTTTTAACTGCCATTTGTCTGGGGTTCATCTTTGGTTTCTCGTTTTTGGATATTTGTTTTAATCTCACTTAATGCCATAGCAAAGCACTTGTGGAATCTTTGTTCCTGACCAGAAATCAAGCCCTGAGCCTTTGGAGTGGAGCATTGACTCCAAGACCCTAGACTACCAGAGAACTAACCATAGGGAGTGTCAAATAATGAGAATTCCCACAAATGAAACCACTTGAATACAAGACCCAGCATCAGCCAACCACCAGTAGTACCCTGTGCAGAATGCCTCATCTAGACAACAGCAACAACAAAAATACAAACCCAATGACCAGCAGACAGGATTACCACCTCACTCAACCTTGTCCAACAGAGGAAAAATAAGCAAGCAAACAAACAAAAACTCAGCATAAATCTCACCATACATGAAGCTTACACAAACCACTGGATCAACCTTAGAAGGGCAGAAACCAAAAGGAAGAAAGAATTCAACCTTCTTAAAGGCAAGACTTCCACTTTCTCTGAAGCCTGGAAAAAGGAGACCTCAAACACAATAAGTTTAAAAAAAAATACTGAAAAGGCAGAGAAATACTGCACAAATAAAGGAATAAACTAGAAACACAGAAGTTCAAATAAATGAAGAGGAAATAGGCAAACTACCTGAAAAAGATCAGAATAATGATAGTAAAGATGATCAAAAACTTTGAAAACAAATTGGAGAAAATGCAAGACTCAATTAACAAAGACCTAGAAGAATTAAATAATACACATACAGAAACAACACAATTACTGAAATTAAAAATACTCTAGAAGGAATCAATAGCTGAATATTTGAAGTGGAAGAACGAATCAATGACCTGAAAGATAAAATGTTGGAAACAACTTCTGAAGAGCAGAATAAAGAAAAAAGAATGAAAAGAACTGAGGCTAGTCTCAGAGACATCTGGGACAATATAAAATGCACCAAAATTTGAATTATAGAAGTCCCAGAAAAAGAGAAAAAGAAAGGGTATGAGAAAATTTTTGAAGAGATTATAGCTAAAACTTTCCCCAACATGGCAAAGGAAACAGTCAGACAGTCCAAGATGCACAAAGAGTCCCATACAAGATAAACCCAAGGAGAAACATACCAAGACACATACTAGTCAATCGAATAAAAACTAAACACAAAGAAAGAATATTAAAAGCTGCAAGGGAGAAGCAACAAGTAATATACAAGGGAAACCCCATATACTTAACAGCTGATCTTTCAGCAGAAACTCTGCAGGTCAGAAGGGAAGGGCAGAATATATTTAAAGTACTGGAAGGGGAAAATCTACAACCAAGATTACTGTACCTGGCAAGGATCTCATTCAAAACTGATGGAGAAATAAAAAGCTTTTCAGACAGGCAAAAGTTAAGAGAATTCATCAGCATCAAACCAGTTTTACAATAAATGTTAAAGGGGCTAATATAGCCAAGAAACAGAAGAGAAGAAAAAAGATCTACAAAATCAACCCCAAACAATTAAGAAAATGGCAATAGGAACATATATATCAATAATTACTTTAAATGTAAATGGATTAAATGCTCCAACCAAAAGACACAGACTGGCTGAATGGATACAAAAACAAAACCCATCTATATGCTGTCTACAAGAAACCCACTTCAGATCTAAAGACATATATAGACTGAAAGTGAGAGGATGGAAAAATATATTCCATGAAAATGGCAAGCAAAAGAAAGCTGGAGTAGCAATCCTCATATCAGACAAAATAGACCTTAAAATAAAGATTATTACAAGAGATAAGGAAGGACACTACATAATGATCAAGGGATCAATCCAAGAGGAAGATATAACAATTGTAAATATCTATGCATGCAACACAGGAGCACCTCAATACATAAGACAAACACTAACAGACATAAAAGAAGAAATTGACAGTAACACAATAATAGTAGGAGACTTTAACACCTCATTCACACAAATAGACAGATCATCAAAACAGAAAATTAATAAGGAAACACAATTCTTAAATGATACATTAGATGAGATGGATCTCATTGATATCATCAGGACATTCCATCCAAATACAGAAGCATACACCTTCTTCTCAAGTGCACACTGAACATTCTCCAGGATAGACCACATCTTGGATCACAAATCAAACCTCAGTAAATTTAAGAAAATTGAAATGATATCAAGCATCTTCTCCAACCACAAAGCTATGAGACTAGATATCAATTACAAGAAAAAAGTGTAAGAAACACAAACAGATGGAGATTAAACAACACATTTCTAAATAACCAACAGGTTATTGAAGAAATCAAAAGAGAAATCAAAAAATTTCTAGAAACAAATGACAATGAAAACATGACAACTCAAAACCTATGGGATGCAGCAAAATCAGTTCTAAGAGGGAAGTTTATAGCAATAGAATCATACCTCAAGAAACAAGAAAAACATCAAATAGACAACCTAACTTCACACCTAAAACAACTGGGAAAAGAAGAACAGCAACAACAACAACAACAACAACAACAAAAACCCACCAAAATTCGTAGAAGGAAAGAAATCATAAAGATCCTAGCAGAAATAATGAAAAAGAAATGAAAGAAACAATAGTAAATATTAATAAAACTAAAAGCTGGTTCTTTGAGAAGATAAACAAAATTGACAAACTTTTAGCCAGACTCATCATACAAAAAAAGAGAGAAGAATCAAATCAATAAAATCAGAAATGAAAAGGAGAGATTACAACAGACAATGCAGAAATGCAAAGGATTATAAGAGAGTATTATGCACGACTATATGGCAATAAAATAGATGATGGAAGAAATGGACAGATTCTTAGAAAAGTTCAATCTTCCAAGACTGAACCAGGAAGAAATAGATATTATTATCAATACAATCACTAGAACTGAAATTGAAGCTGTGATCAAAAATCTCCCAAAAAAGCAAAAGCCCAGGACCAGATGGCTTCATAGGAGAATTCTATCAAACATTTAGAGAAGAGCTAATGCCTCTCCTTCTAAAACTCTGCAGAGGAAGGAATGATTCCTAACTCGTTTTACGAGACCACCATCACCCTGATACCAAAACCAAAGACAACACAAAAAAGAAAACTACAGGCCAATATCACTGATGAACATAGATGTAAAAATCCTCAACAAAATTTTGGCAATCAGAATTCAGTAACACATCAAAAAGCTGAAGCACCATGATCAAGTCAGGTTTATTCCAGAGATGCAAGGATTCTTCAATATATACAAATCAATCAATGTGATACACCATATTAACAAATTGAAAGATAAAAACCATGTGATAATCTCAATAGATTCAGAAAAAGCCTTTGACAAAATTCAGCACCCATTTATGATTAAAACTCTTCAAAAAAATGGGTATAGAAGGAACCTATGTCAACATAGTAAAGGCCATATATGATAAGCCTACAGCAAACATTATTCTCAAGGTGAAAAACTGAAAGCATTCCCCCTAAGATCAGGAACAAGACAAGGGTGTCCACTGTCACCACTATTATTCAACATAGTTCTGCAAGTCCTAGCTACAGCAATCATAGAAGAAAAAGAAATAAAAGGAATCCAGATTGGAAAAGAAGAAGTAAAGCTCTCAGTGTTTGCAGATGACATGATACTGTACATAGTAAACACTAAAGATAGAATCAGAAAATTACTAGAGCTAATCAGTGAATTTAGCAAAGCTGCAGGGTGCAAAATCAAGACAGAGAAATCATTTGCAGAAAGAGAAATTAAGGTGTCAATCCCCTTCACCATTGCAATAAAAATAATTAAATATCTAGGAATAAACTTACATATGGATCCAAAAAAAAACTGTATACAGAAAATTATAAGATGCTAATGAAAGAAATCAAAGATGACTTAAACAGATGGAGAGATATTCCATGTTCCTGGGGAGGAAGAATCAATATTGTGAAAATGACTATAATACAAAATGCAATTTACAGATTCAATGCGATCCCTATCAAATTACCAGTGCCATTTTTCACAGAACTAGAACAAAAAATTTAACAATTCGTATGGAAACACAAAAGACCCCAGATAGCCAAAGCATTTTTGAGAAAGAATGGAGCTGGAGGAATCAACTTTCCTGACTTCAGATTATAATACAAAGCTACAGTCATCAAGACAGTATGGTACTGGCACAAAAACAGAAATATACACCAATGGAACAAGATAGAAACCCCCAAAATAAACTCACACACCTATGGGTACCTTATTTTTGACAAAGGAGGCAAGAATATACAGTGGGGCAAAGACAGCCTCTTCAATAACTGGTGCTGGGAAAACTGTACAGCTACATGTAAAAGAAAGAAATTAGAACACTTCCTAACACCGTACACAAAGATAAACTCAAAATGGATTAAAGAGCTACATATAAGACCAGAAACTACAAAACTCTTAGAGGAAAACATAGGCAGAACACTTGATGACATAAATCAAAGCAAGATCCTCAATGACCCACCTCCTAGAGTAACAGAAATAAAAACAACTAAACAAGTGGGTCCTGATTAAACTTAAAAGCTTTTATACAGCAAAGGAAACTCTAAGCAAGGTGAAAAGAAAACCCTCAGAATGGGAGAAAATAATAGCAAAGGAAACAACTGATAAAGAATTAATTTCCAAAATATACCAGCAGCTCATACAACTCAATACCAGAAAAACAAACAACCCAATCAAAAAGTGGGGGAAAGACCTGAACAGACATTTCTACAAAGAAGATATACATATGGCTAACAAACACATGAAAAGATACTCAACATCATTCATTATTAGAGAAATGGAAATCAAAACTACAATGAGATATCACCTCACTCTGGTCAGAATGGCCATCATTAAAAAGTCTATAAACAGTAAATGCTGGAGAGGGTGTGGGAAAAAGGCAAAGCTCTTGTCTTGTTGGTGGGAATGTAAATTGATACAGCCACTGTGGACGATGATATGGAGATTCCTTATAAAACTAGGAATAAAATCACCACATGACCCAGTAATCCCACTTGCAAGCATATACTCTGAGGAAACCAAAATTGAAGAAGACACATGTATCCCATTGTTCATCACAGCACTATTTACAATAGCTAGGACATGGAAGCAACCTAGATGTCCATTGACAGATAAGTGGATAAAGTTGTGGTACATATACACAATGGAATATTACTCAGCCATAAAAAGGAACGTATTTGAGTCAGTTCTGATGAGGTGGATGAACCTAGAACCTATTATAGGGTGAAGTGAGTCAGAAAAAGAAAGATAAATATTGTATTCTAACACATACATATGGAATCTAGAAAAATGGCAGTGAAGAATTTATTTTCAGGGCAGCAATAGAGAAACAGACATAAAGAATAGACTTATGGACATTGGAAGAGGGGAGGAGAGGGTAAGATGTATGGAAAGAGTTACATGGAAACTTACATTACCATATGTAAAATAGATAGCCAACGGGAACTTGCTGTATGTCTCAGGAAACTCAATCAGGGGTCTGTATCAACCTAGAGGGATGGGATAGGGCAGGAGATGGGATTGAGTTTCAAAAAGGAGGGGATATATATTTACCTATGGATAATTCATGTTGAAGCTTGACAGAAAACAGCAAAATTCTACAAAGCAATTATCCCTCAATAAAAAATAAATAAATTTTTTAAAATGGGAGAGGATATATGTATACTTATGGCTGATTCATGTTGAGGTTTAATAGAAAACAAAATTCTGTAAAGCAATTATCCCTCAATAAAAAATAATTTTACAAAATCTACAATAGATACACAAAAGATAAATAAAAAGAAACCTAAGCATACCACAGAATAAAATCATCAGGGTACAATGAGCAAAACAAAAAGAAGAAATGAACACAGAAGAACTACAAAAAAAGAAAAAAGAAAACCAACTGGTAAATAAGGATTAAAATGGCAGTAACTTCATACTTATAAATAATAAATTTACATGTCAGTGACTTAAATACTCCAATCAAAAGAGTTGGGTGGCTGGATAAAAAAACTAGATCCATCTATATGCTACTTACAAGAGCCTCACTTCAGGGTGAAAGACATATAATGACTGACAGTGAGGAGATGGAAAAAGATATTTCACAAAAACAGACACAACAAGAAAATGAGGGTTGAGCAATATTCAGATTAGAAAACATAGAGTTTATACAAGGCCATAATGAAAGACAAAGAAGGGCATTACATTATGATAAAGGAATTGGTTCAAGAAGATGATATTATACTCATTATCATAGACACACTCAATACAGGAACACCTAAATATATAAAGCAAATTACACCCCCCTAACAGACATGAAAGGAGAAATTGACAATAATATAGTAATAGTAGACTTGATATTTCACTGACATCATAGACATGTCAACCAGACAGAAAATTAGTAAGAAAATAGAGTTTCAAATAACACAATAAACCAGTTGGTGTTAATTGATGCCTGAAAGACATTATATTCTAAAATAGTTGAATACACATTCATTTCCAGAGCATGTAGAACATTCTCCAGAATAGATCATATACTAGGTCACAAACCTCAACAAATTTTAGAGAATAGAAATTATATCAAGCGTTTCCCCACTGATGTGAAACTAGAAATCAACTACAGAAAGAAAACTGGAGAAAGAATAAATAAAAATGCTATGAAAAACCAATGAGGCAATGATGAAATCAAAGATAAAAGTCAGAAAAGACCCCAAGACAAGTGAAAATGGAAACACAACTTTCTATCAACAAAATGAAAAAATCTACAGAATGAGAGAAAATATTTGCAAATGGTGAAAGCAACAAAGGGTTAGTATCCAAAATATATAGGCAGTTCATACAACTCAATATATATTTTTTTTTTAAAAATCAAAGAATAGGCAGAAGAACTGAATGGACATTTCTCCAGTGAGGACATAAAGATGGCTAACAGGCACATTTACATGAAAAGACGTTTAACAGCACTAATCATAATAAAAAAGCAAATCAAAACCACAATGAGATACCGCCTCATACCTGTCAAATTGTTGCTGTTGTTATTCAGTCACTCAGTCGTGTCCAACTCTTTGGGACCCACGAAGTGCAGCACCTAAGGCTTCCTCCTCCTCCACTATCTCCCAGAGTTTGCTCAAACTAATATCCATTAAATCAGTGATGTCATCCAACCATCTCATCCTCTGTCACCCCCATTTCCTCCTGCCTTCAATCTTTCCCAACATCAGGGTTTTTTTTTCCCAGTGAGTCAGTTCTTCACATCATTTGGCCAAAGTATTGGAGCTTCAGCTTCAGCATCAGTCCTTCCAATGAATATTCAGGACTGATTTCCTTTAGGATTAGCTGATTTGATCTCCTTGCAGTCCAAGGAACTCTCAAGAGTCCTCCAGCACCACAGTTTGAAAGCATCAATTCTCTGGCACTCAGCCTTCTTTATGGTCCAATTCTCACATCCACACATGCTGCTGCTGCTAAGTCACTTCAGTCGTGTCCGACTATGTGCGACCCCCTAGAGGGCAGCCCACCAGGCTCCCCCGTCCCTGGGATTCTCCAGGCAAGAATACTGGAGTGGGTTGCCATTTCCTTCTCCAATGCATGAAAGTGAAAAGTGAAAGTGAAGTCGCTCAGTCATGTCCGGCTCCTAGCGACCCCGTGGACTGAAGCCTACCAGGCTCCCCTGTCCATGGGATTTTCCAGGCAAGAGTACTGGAGTGGGGTGCCATTGCCTTCTCCAACATCCACACATGACTACTAGAAAAACTATAGCTTTGACAGTATAGTTGGACCCTTGTCGGCAAAGTGATGTCTCTGCTTTTTAATATGCTGTCTAGGTTTGCCCTAGCTTTTCTTCCAAGGAGCAAACGTCTTTTAGTTTCATGGCTATGGTCACCATCTGCAGTGATTTTGGAACCCAAGAAAATAAAGTATGTCACTGTTTCCACTTTTTCCCCATTTATTTGCCATGAAGTGATGGGAGTGGATGCCATGATCTTAGTTTTCTGTGTATTGAGGTTTCAGCTAGCCTTTTCACCCTCCTCTTCCACTTTCATCAAGATGTCTTTTAGTTCCTCTTTGCTTTCTGCCACTAGGGTGGTATCATCTGTGTATCGGAGGTTATTGATATTTCTCCTGAAAATCTTGACTCCAACTTGTGATTGATCCAGCCTGGCATTTTACATGATGTACCCTGTATATAAGTTAGTTTTCTGTGTATTGAGGTTTCAGCTAGCCTTTTCACCCTCCTCTTCCACTTTCATCAAGAGGTCTTTTAGTTCCTCTTTGCTTTCTGCCACTAGGGTGGTATCATCTGTGTATCGGAGGTTATTGATATTTCTCCTGAAAATCTTGACTCCAACTTGTGATTGATCCAGCCTGGCATTTTACATGATGTACCCTGTATATAAGTTAAATAATCAAGGTGACAATATGCAGCTTTTTTGTACTCCTTTCCCAAAATTGAACCAGTCCATTGTTCCATGTCTGGTTCTATTACTTCTTGACCTACATATAAGTTTTTCAGGAGGCAGGTAGGGTTGTCTGATATTCCCATCTCTTGAAGAATTTTCCAGTTTGTTGTGATCCACGTAGTCAAAGGCTTTAGTGTAGTCAATTAATCAGAAGTAGTTGTTTTTCTGAAATTCTCTGGCTTTTTCTATGATCCTGTGGGTGTTGGCATCAAAACGACTGCAAATAACAAGTGTTGGGGAGGATGTGGAGAAAAAGGAACACATGTACATTACTCTGTTGGTGGGAACTGATGCAGCCACTATGGAAAACACTACTGGGGTTTCTTCAAAAACTAAAAATAGAACTACCATATGATCCAACAATTTTACTCCTGGGTATATCCAGGCAAAAATTAAACCCTAATTTCTAAAGATACCTACACTCCATTGTTCATAGCAGCATTATTTACAATAGCCAGACACAGAAGCAAACCAAGTGAACATTAGATTAAGAAAACGTGGAATATTGTGAAATAGTATACAATCATAAAAATGAAATACTGCCATTTGCAGCAATGTGGATAGACCTAGAAAATATTATTCTTAGTGAAATAAGTCAAAGACAAATATCACTTATATGTGAAATCTAAAAATAATACAAATGAATGTACATTCAAAACAAAAACAAACATAGATATAACAAACAGACTTGTTGTTACCAAAGAGGAGAGAGAAGGGAGAAGGAACAAATTAAAGGTATGGGGTTAACAAATACAAGCTACTATGGATAAAACAGATAAGCATCAAGGATATACTGAATAGTGTATTATCTTGTAACAATCTATAATGGAATATAATCTGCAAAAGTACTGAATGACTATGCTGTACACTGGACATGAGCACAATCTTTAAATCAACTATATTTCAATTTATAAAAGGGGGCTTACAATATCACTAATTCCAAGTGTTGCTGTTCCACACACAGAGAAATCTCAAAGTGGATTTTAAGACCCTATAAATGCCTTGTCATTCTGGATGAAGATGGAAAGTTCAAGGAGTATACAGCAAAGAACAGGAGCAGTTTTCAGGTTTAAATGCTGTATAGTCACCATGAAACCTCTGAACATCTGAAAAGTTTGTGTTGTGAAGACAGACTGTCTTGGAATTTGGCAGAATATATGTGAGTGTGTGGGTGCTGGGTTTCACTATACATGTTATCACTATAGACACATTAAGTACTGAAAATAGAGTTTTTACATTGAAGTTCTTTTGAGGCTGTCAGAGGAATATGAAATGGTTAAGTGGTTGGAAGAGAAGGCAATTCACACTTGGATCTGGGTCAAATAGCATTGGTTGGAGCCTGTGACCCTGTCTCCAGACTGATATCACATTGCGCTAACCCTGTATGAAATGGCTGCTGCTGAGACTGCATTTTCACTTTACCTCTCGGGGAGAAATAACAAAGTTCTGAATTTTTAAAATCTGAATCCTAAAGACTACTATATGCTGATTTTCTACTCTGGCATGCAGTCTGACTCCAAAAAAAAAGAAAAAGATTAGTATCAAATGGGAACATGATTTGGAAAAATCTTTAGATGTTTAATGCTTCTGAAGCTATTAAAACTTGAATGACAACTCCAAAATTTTTCTGAAAATGTATCAAAATAGAAATCTTACATACAAGCTAATACACTCTAACCTCATGTTTTCTTTTAATTAAACGAATCTGTGGTCTGGTCTGAATCTTCAGATATAAAGAAGAAAAGTTGTTTTGAGAGAATCTATAGATCCAACATGGGAACTGAATTCTGTGATCCTTCTGAGAAAGTAAAAATGTGTGAACTTCTCATTCCAACCAGTGCCAAGTCCTTCATAAGAGGTGCAAATCCTGTGGATTGGCATTTAAGTATGTTGTAAATTAGCATTTCTCAAACTTTAGTGAGTGTAAAAATCATCCAAGGAGCTGATTTTAAATATAGCAAGCCAGACTCCACACTTGGAGATTCCAATTCAGTAGGTCTGGGGTTGGTGCAGGAATTCACAATTGTTTAAGTGTTTCAGATATACACTGTACTTATCAGGAGTAAAATAATCTGAAATTCTCTTTCCTCTGCTTTCAAAAAAGAATCCCCCAATGTTCACAAAGTGTTGTATGTTCTTTCTTAAAATATATAGAATTGAAATAACAGCAGAATTGTTTTTGTTGTTTTTCAGTTGCCCAGTCGTGTCCAATTCTTTGTGACCCCATGGACTGCAGCAAGCCAGGCCTCCCTGTCCCTCACCATCTCCCAAAGTTTGCTCAAGTCCATGTCCATTGCATTGGGGATTCCATCCAGCCATCTCATCCTCTGACTCCCTCTTCTCCTTCTACCCTCAATCTTTCCCAGCATCAGGGGCTTTTCCAATGAGTCAGCTGTCCACATCAGATGACCAAAATACTGGAGCTTCATCTACAGCATCAGTCCTTCCAACGAGGGTTGATTTCCCTTAAGATTGACTGGTTTGATCTCCTTGCTGTCCAAGAGACTTTCAGGGGTCTTCAGCACCTCAGTTTGAAGGTGTCAATTCTTTGGTATTCTGCCTTCTTTACAATCTATCTCTCATTGTGAAGAAGATATAGTATTCAATATTATTGAAATAACAGCAGCATTACCTACCACTAATCTTTAACATATTTCTTAGGGACTACTATGTCCCAAGAATTGAAAATCCTTTACTTATGTCTTAATAATATTAAGTAACACTTAGTAATTACTAATTGTCAGGCACTGTTATCTGATTAAACACAAGGTATCTAAATAATGGACTTCTCAGGTGACTCAGAGGTAAAGAATCTGCTTACCAATGCAGGAGACGTGGGTTCAATCCCTAGTCCGGAAAGATCCCTGAAGAAGAAAATGGCAACCCACTCCAGAATTCTTGCCTGGGAAGTCCAATAGACAGGGGAGCCTGGCAGGATACAAGCCATGGGGTTGCAAAGAGTTAGACATGACTTAAGTACTGGAAAAAAAAAATTCTAAATAATACTTTAGGTAATCTTATTCATACAAAATGATACTATAGTCTACTTTTACAGCTAAGAAAATTGTGACTCACGAAAGATTGGTAACTTTTCTGAGCTTCGCTGGTGGCTCAGATGGTAAGGAATCTACCTGCAATGCAGGAGACCTGGATTCTATCCCTGGGTTGGGAAGATCCCCTGGAGGAGGACATGGCAACCCACTCCAGTATACTTGCCTGGAGAATCCCCATCAACAGAGAAGCCTGGCAGGCTACAGTCCATGTGGTCACAAAGAGTCAGACATGACTGAGTGACTAAGTACACACACACATTAGTAAGCAAAATATAATCTGTGAATTCAAAGACTGTGCCTTTTCCAGTGCCTTACTTTAAAATGATCTAATGATTGGAAGACAAAAACATCTCCCAATGTGACAAATTCCTACAAGTGCATATAATTGGCTAATTTTTAAAATTGCAATGTAGTTGATTTACAACTTTGTGCTAGTTTCTGGTAACTGATTAATGCTGTTGAGAGAGTCAGTACCTAGGCAGGTTGATAAGAAGTCTGGGTTCCCCAAGGAGGAAAAAGGGATCTGGGGTTCTCAAGGAGGAAATGGGGGCCTGGAATTCTCAAGGAGGAGTAAAGGACAATCGTTTCTCTCTCTCTCTCCATTCCTTAGTCTTAGTCACATAAAACATTTTTTTTCTTTAAGCCCAGAACTGATGATTACACAACAAATAACTCAGTTTAAACTCTGTACTAAGTATTATATAACAACAATGTATCCTGCTTGAGGACAGTTTCTCCTTCCTGAAAACATTCTGATGAAGCTTGAGAAATCTGTATGCAGGTCAGGAAGCAACAGTTTGAACTGGGCATGGAACAACAGACTGGTTCCAAATAGGAAAAGGAGGACATCAAGGCTGTATATTGTCACCCTGCTTATTTAACTTATATGCAGAGTACATTATGAGAAATGCTGGGCTGGAGGAAGCACAAGCTGGAATCAAGATTGCCGGGAGAAATATCAATAACAGATATGCAGCTGACACCACCCTTATGGCAGAAAGTGAAGAGGAACTAAAAAATCTCTTGGTGAAAGTGAAAGAGGAGAGTGAAGAAGTTGGTTTAAAAGCTCAACATTCAGAAAACTAACACCATGACATCTGGTCCCATCACTTCATGGGAAATAGATGGGGAGACAGTGGAAACAGTGTCAGACTTTATTTTGGGGGGCTCCAAAATCACTGTAGATGGTGACTGCAGCCATGAAATTAAAAGATGCTTACTCCTTGGAAGGAAAGTTATGACCAACCTAGATAGCATATTAAAAAGCAGAGACATTACTTTGTCAACAAAGGTCTCTCTAGTCAAGGCTATGGTTTTTCCAGTGGCCATGTATGGATGTGAGAATTGGACTATAAAGAAAGCTGAGCACTGAAGAATTGATGCTTTTGAACTGTGGTGTTGGAGAAGACTCTTGAGAGTCCCGTGGACTGCAAGGAGATCCAACCAGTCCATCCTGAAGGAGATCAGTCCTGGGTGTTCATTGGAAGGACTGGCGTGCTGCAGTTCATGGGGTCGCAAAAAGTCAGACACAGCTGAGCGACTGACCTGACCTGAACTGAAGACTGATATCTTAGAATGTAAATTATGGGAGTGGGTGTGGTAGGATCTTTCTATTGTTAAGTTCTAATCCATTTATCCTAAAATGCAAGTTGTAGGAGTGAGTCTAGTAAAATTTTTGCAACCTTGAGACATTCTTTTGATTTATTGTAATAACCAATTTAAAAAGTATATAACTCCCTTGCTAACAGTAGCAAGGGGGGCACTCTCCATCCCCCTTCTGATGTCTATGTCAGAAACTTTCTCTGTCACTTTTTTTACTTTGATAAAACTCTGATACACAAAAGCTCATGAGTGATCAAGCCTGGTCCCTGGTCCTGAAGCTGAATCTTCTTTGGAAAATATAAATCCAACATCATTCACCATAAACTATCACTGTTGATGAAAGAAATTTTCACATATTCAGGTATGTGGGAAAATTCCAGCTTAAATTTGCTTTGACTTGAATTTTGTTCTAACTATAATTGTCTCCTGTCTCTTATGTAGTATCAAACATAGATGGTGACTGCAGCCATGAAATTAAAAGGTGCTTACTCCTTGGAAGGGAAGTTATGACCAACCTAGAGAGCATATTAAAAAGTAGAGACATTACTTTGCCAACAAAGGTCCGCCTAGTCAAGGCTATTTGTTTTTCCAATGGTCATGTATGGATGTGAGAGTTGGACTGTGAAGAAAGCTGAGCACCGAAGAACTGATGTTTTTGAACTGTGGTGTTGGAGAAGACTCTTGAGAGTCCCTTGGACTGCAAGGAGATCCAACCAGTCCATCCTAAAGGAGATCAGTCCTGAGTGTTCATTGGAAGGACTGAGGCTGAGGCTGAAACTCCAATACTTTGGCCACCTGATGTGAAGAGTTGACTCATTGGAAAAGACCCTGATGCTGGGAAAGATAGAGGGCAGGAGGAGAAGGGGACGACAAAGGATGAGATGGCTGGATGGCATCACCGACTCAACGGACATGAGTTTGGGTAAATTCCCGGAGTTGGTGGTGGTCAGGGAGGCCTGGTGTGCTGCAGTCCATGGGTTCTCAAAGAGTCAGACACGACTGAGCGACTGAACTGAACTGAACTGAACTGGTCATTGTCTCCTGTCTCTTCAGTTCAGTTCAGTTTAGTTCATTTCAGTCGTTCAGTCGTCCATTACGGCTTGCAAGTGTAATTATCTTTTATTTTTTTGTCCGGCTGTTGATTGTGAAAACTGATAAACTTCTTTTAGTAGTATGATTATGTAACTATTATTTGCTTAATACCATTCTATCATGATTGGTCAACAGAAAATAATAGAATTCTATATCACTAATACTACCATTTACTAGAAAAACCTGTAATCATGTTTTAAAATTCAGATGCCTAGCAGGATTATCTGAGAATTTTTCAAGAGTACAAATGCTCAGGTATTACTGTTTTTTTCTCCAAAGCTCCTGGTATGTTTCTAATGAGCAGTCATTAAAAAAAAAAAGACTAGACTTTATGATGATCTTTTACTTTTATCTTGTTTCATTTTTCTCTTTCATATTCAGTGCTACTATTTCATTTAGTTTGTGTTTTCCAATTTCTCCATCTCCATCTTTTTTGTTTTGTTTTCATTCTTCTTTTTCAAACTTTTATCAAGTGTAGTAGAAAAGGTTTGTGTGTGTGTATACATACACACAAAAAAATGCTAAAATCTTATGACACTTTGATTCTACTTGTTTGACTTTCTTTGCATAGAATGCTTGATTTCTAATTTATATTGACTCAAAACTTTGATATAGTTTCATGTATTTTGACATCTAGTCTTACTGCTAAAAGTCTAGAAAGTTTATTATCTTACTGATTAAAAAAATTTTGAGTATGGCTTGAAACTTCTAATCCAATTCTGAAAATATAAAGAAATACTGTGTCTAACAAAAAAACCAAACAGGAAGTTAATTTGTGATACAGTATTATTAACTAAAGTACAGATTTTGTTCAAATTTCACAAAATTTTATGCTAGTGTTCATTATTTGTTTTCATACCTTCTGCAAGAACTCCACATTATATTTAATTGCATTGAACATCTTCAGCTGCATGCAACAAATTCTGGTAAATTCTCTTTTCATTTTTATTCTATTATAAATATTTTCTCTTTCCTTATTATGATTTCTTAGATACACTTCTCATTCAAAGGTGAACATTTAATTTCCAAATACTTGGAATTTTTAAAGTATCTTTGATATTAATTTCTCATTTTGATATTAATTTATCATTCAAATGATTTCTTCTTTGCAATTATTCTCTGTGTATTTTCAGTCTTCCAACTTTTTTGAATGTTTCAATGGCCAAGTCAAAGATCTTGCTTGGTAAATGTCACATTGTAACTTGAAAACATGTGGGTCATTTTCAAATATCTTCTGATACTGATTTCTAACAGAATTCCACAGTGATAAGAGAAGAGACTATATATGATTTGAATATCTTTAGAACATCAGGTTTTTGCTCTTGGTCTTTTGTCCCTGGATATGTTCCAGTGTCTCCTAGTTTATAGTCTATGGGAACTTGAATAGAATTTGTTTCCTACTTCTATGTAAATTGTATAAATCTTAATTATGTTGAATTGGTTCATAGAGCTTTTCAGGTCAACTATAGCTTTCTACCTCTCTATTTATTCATTCTATTATTCTTTGAGAGTTTGATATTGAAACTCCAACTAAAAATCTTAATTTATCTATTAAAAAAAATTGTAATAGTGGAACTATATGTAACCTTGTTCTGTATTTTCCAAGACTCTTGTAAATGTGTTATCATGTTTTCATAATTTTTTAAAAAAGCAGATTGTTCATCTGCTTTCAGCATTAAAATACAGAAGGCATTTAAAAATCAAAATGGAGTAATTGTGGTCCAGACATTCAAAATGGAGCCAGGTGGCTGTGGTTTCAAACATGTTCCTGCGTCACTGAGAACTTGAATTTTTTGAACTGTATCAAAAACAAGAGCATCACCAGCCACACTCAAAACCATATCTGTTAGCAACTGCAAGCTGCAGCCTTGTGGTTTCAAGGACTCTCCTTGAAACTATGCAAAAATTTCAAATCCCAACCAATCTTTGCTTAACAGGCATCTTTCTTTCTTGCCAGCTCCCATCCTAATTCTTGACAATTAACTAATGTAATTTTGCCTATATAAAATCCCCCCATTCTGTAGTCTACAGGGAAAAATTCAAGTGTTTCTTGAATCTGCATCTCCCAGGCTTTTGTCCTTACACATATGTGTGTGCTAAGTCGCTTCAATCCTATCCAACTCTGCAACCCTATGGACTGTAGCCTGCCATGCTCCTCTGTCCATTGGATTCTCCAGGCAAGAATACTGCAGTGGGTTGCCATGCCCTCCTCCAGGAGATCTTCCTGACCCAGGGACAAAACTCTCATCTCCTGTGGCTCCTGCACTGCAGATGGATTCTTTACCTCTGTGCCACTGGGGGAAGTCCTTTACCCCTAGTTTTGTTCAAATAAAACACTTTCATATTCCTATTAGAGTTTATTGTTTTCATAAACATTGCTTTGTGTAATTTGCAGGAAAGATATCAGGAAAAACCCACCTGAGATCAGCTGGAGTCAACTTTGGACTGGTACTTGGTACCAAGCATGGGCATCTTGACCCCCGCCCCCACTTCCGGCTTCACAGCAGTCTTTAGGTGTCTCAATGAGTTCATCCCGGTATCTGGATCTACTTATCTTTTTTTTCTTTGAGTTTTATTGAGAAATATTGACATGTAGCACTATATAAGTTTAAAGTGTACAGCATAATGATTTGACATATATCATGAAGCTCCAGGAGAAGGTGAAGAACAGGGAAACCTGGCTTGCTGCAGTTCATGGGATCGCAAAGAGTCAGACACAACTGAGCAACTGAACAACAACATCAAGTGATTATCAAAACAAGTTTAGTAAATAACCATCATCTCATACAAGTACAAAATTAAGTAGAAAAACTTTTTTCTTGTGATCACTACTCAAGATTTAGTCTCTTAACAACTTTCATGTGTAACATATAGCAGTGTTAATTACATTTATTGTGTCAGGCACTACATCTCTAGCAGTTAGTCTTACAACTCTGAGTTTATACCTTTTGACTGCTTTCATCCAACTCTCCCTCCTTCTACTTGTTACTTCTGAAAATCACAAATCTGATCTTTTTTCCTATGAGTTTTTTGCTTGTTTGCTTTTAAATATAACTGACCTATAATACTATGTTAGTTCCTATTTCACAATATAGTGGCTTAATATTTCTATGCATCTCAAAATGTATAGATGCCTAGTTACAGGATGACAGAAGAAGATAGTAGAGGAGAAAGACAGGGAGATCGCCAGCCTCCCCACAAATACATAAAAAACTCATCAAGATACAGAATAACTCCTACAAAGCCACCTTTAGACAACAGCAGAAAACTCCAGGCCTCCACAGGGACAGGATAAGCTCCCTGGAATAAGGTAGGAGAGAGGATAGAGACATAAAACGGAAAAGATGGAGAACGTCTGAATGGGAGCTTGTACCCCGAGGGAGGGAGTCATGAAGCGGGAAGAGTTCCCGTGCACTGGGAAGCTCCCTCACAGGGAGGCCCGAGGGGGTCCTGTGGAATCTCAGAAAGCCAGGCAAAGCAGGACTTAGAAGGTAGAAAACAGAGATAGCTGCACTTCTCAGCCCATAAGAAGCTCACGGAATGTGGCAACATCAAAATGGCTGGCTTCGGGAACTGAGAGAGGCCCACAGGAACCCTGCGGCACAAAGGCTGGGCCCAGGGAGCTGAAGGAAGGACACACACGCCTCAGGACACAGAGAGCAGGCTGGTGAGCCGACGCAAATGCACACAAGCCCCGCGACGTAAAAGACGGGCCTGGGGAGCCAACACAAGTACACATAAGCCCCACAACACAGAGGGCAAGCTCAGGGGGGTGAGAGAAGCCCACACAAGTCTCCATGATGCAGAGGATAGGGTCGGGGTGCTGAGAAAAGATCCACAGACGGCCCCTATCTAGCAAGCTTTGGCCTGCAGTGCAGGGCGGGACCAGGGAACAGAAGCTCTGGCAAAGATTCTGGGGACAAGTAGGGGGCTGGCGGCAGTGAAGATAGGCTGAGAGTGCCACTTCAACGCAGCTGTGGAAATAGACGTGTCTAACACTGCCAAAGCCAGAAGGACTGCCCAAAGACATACTAAACCCATAGACACCCCCAAAACCTTCTACTAGACACTGCACTGCCCTTCAGAGAGACAAGATCCAGCTCCATCAACCAGAACACTGGCACAAGCTCCTCCAGCCAGGGAAACATCACAGGACACTAATCCAACCCCATCCACGGGGGCAGACTCCACAACCAAGAAGAACGAGGACCTTGAAACCTTCTTTTTTTTTTTTTCATTATAAATCACACTCTTTATTCTCCCTACATATTTCTGCCTTCACATTAGCTTTCTGTGGTGCTGTGGAGTTTTCCTCTTTGTTTTTCATGTTAAAAAGCACATTCATTTTAAGATTATTTTTCTTCAACTCCTCCCCCCACCTTTTTTCGGTGATTTTTCTGATTTTGTTTTTGATATATTTGACTGCTTTTCTTAAAGTTCTTTCCTAGATATAGCTATTCCTGAATATATATAAATCTTTTCACATTCATCTATTTATCTTTGCTTTTTTATTTTTTCTTTTGTCTCTTTTTTTATCTTCTCTTCCACCCCTTCCTTTCTTTTCTCTCCCTTCTCCTTTTTTCTGTTTTTTTCTTCTCCCTTTTTTTCTTTCTCTCTTTCTTTTTTAACCTTGTAAGTTAAATTGTTGTGCTCTCTTTGCTGTATTCCCCAGTTGGCACTCTGCTCAGGCAGTTTCCAGACTGAGTGTTAGTTAGCTCTGCTTTTGATTGGTCAATATCACTTTTGGTTTTCCACTCACCAAATCAATCTACTGTACTCTTTTCTTTAGAACACTTTGGTTATAACTGTGTGTGGAAGTGTGGGTGTATTTCCCATTATTTCTGTAATTACCTGCTTGATCTACTTGATCTCCTCCCACTAGAACACAGGCACAAGTCACCCCTAACAAGAAGTCAACACAAACCACTCAACCAATCTTTCCCTCCAAAGACAAAAGCCGAAAGGAAGAAGGAGTAAAACTCTAAAGGTTGGGAAAAGCAGACCTCAAGTGGAACAAGTTAGAATAAAAAAAAAAGACAGAGAAATACAGCACAAATGAAAGAACAAGGTAGAAACACACAATACCAAATAAACAAAGAGGAAATAAGCAATCTACCTGAAAGAGAATTCAGAATAATGATAGTAAAGATGCTCTGAAGACTTGAAAATAGCATGAAGAAAAGGCAAGAAACATTTAACACAGTTAATGCAATCACCAAAGACATAGAAGAAATAAAGAATAAGCAAACAGAGATGAATAACACAATTACTGAAATTAAAAATACTGTAGAAGGAAACAATAGCAGAATAACTGAGTCAGAAGAATGGATAAGTGAGCTGGAAGATAGAATGGTGGAAATAAGTGCTGAAGACCAGAATAAAGGTAAAAGAATGAAAAGAATTGAGGATAGCCTCAGAGACCTTTGGGACAATATTAAATGCACCAACATTTGAGTTGTAGGGATCCCAGAGGAAGAAGAAAGAAAGATACTGAGAAAATTTTTGAAGAAATTATGGTTGAAAACTTCCCCAACATGGGAAAGGAAATAGTCAATCAAATTCAAGAAGTGCAGACAGTCCTTTACAGGATAAACCCAAAGAGAAACATATTGAGACACATATTAATCAAACTCACAGGTGTTAAACATAAAGAAAGAATATTAAAAGCAGCAAGGGAAAATGAGTAAGCAACATACAAGGGAAAACCCATATGATTACAGTGGACCTTTCAGCAAAAACTCTGAAAGTCAGAAGGAAATGGCAGGTTATATTTAAAGTACTGAAAGAAAAAAAATCTACAACCAAGATTACTATATCCGGCAAAGATCTCATTCAAAATTGAAGGAGAAATAAAAAACTTTACAGACAAGAAAAAGTGAAGAGAATTTAGCACCAAAAGCCAGCCTTACAGCAAATACTAAAGGGACTTGACATAGCCAGAAAACACAAGAGAAAGGAAAGGCCTACAAAAACAAAACCAAAGTAATTAAGAAAATGCCAATAGGAACATATATATGAATAATTATTTTAAATGTAAATGGATTATATGTACCAACCAAAAGATAGAGACTGACTGAATGGATACAAAAACAAGACCCATATATGCTGCTTACAAGAGACCGACTTCAAAGCTAGAGACACATACAGACTGAAAGTAAAAGAATGGAAAAAATATTCCATGTGAAGGGAAACCAAAAGAAAGCTGGAGTGGCAATCCTTATTTCAGACAAAATGGACTTTAAAATCAGGAATAATATAAGAGACAAAGAAGGACACTACATAATGATCAGAGGATTGATCCAAGAGAACATAACCATTGTAAATATTTATGCACCCAATGTAGAGCACTTCAATAAATAAAGCAAACACTAACAGGCATAAGAAGGGAAATCAACAGTAACACAATAATAGTAGGGGGCTTTAACACCCCACTTATACCAGTGGACAGATCATCAAAAGAATCAACAAGGAAACACAAACCTTAAATGAAACATTAGACCAAATGGGCCTAATTTATACCCATCCAAATGAATCCAAATGCAGAAGAATACACTTTCCTCAAGTGCATATGGAACATTTTACAGGATAGATCACATCTTGGGCCACAAATTAAGCCTCAGTAAATTTAAGAAAATTGAAACTGTATCAAGTATCTTCTCTGACCATAATGCTTTGAGACTAGATATCAACTACAAGAAAAGAAAAAAAAAAAAACTGCAAAAAACAGACTCATGGAGATTAAACAATACGTTACTAAGTAATGAAAAGGTTACTGAAGAAATAAGAAGGTAAATCAAAAGATTCCTAAAAACAAAAGACAATGAAAGCACAACAACCCAAAACCTATGGGATTCAGGAAAATCGTTCTAAAAAGGAAATTTATAGCAATAAATTCCTACAAGAAACAAGGAAAGCATCAAATAGACAACCTAACTCTAATCTAAAGAAGCTGGAAAAAGAAGAACAAAGAAACCCAAAGTCAGCAGAAGGAAAGAAACCATAAAAATCAGAGCAGAAATAAATGAAAAGAAATGAAGGAAACAATAGCAAAGGTTAATAAATCTAAAAACTGGCTTCTTTGAAGATAAGCAAAATTGACAAATTACTAGCCAGAATCATCAAGAGAAAAAGAGAGAAATCAAGTCAACAAAATTAGAAATGAAAAAGGAGGTTCCAACAGACAACCCAAAAATACAAAGGATCATAAGAGAATATTATGAGCAACTATATGCTAATAAAATGGACCACCTAGACGAAATGGAAAGATTCTTAGAAAAGTTCACCTCCCAAGACTGAACCAGGAAGAAAGAGAAATTATGAATAACCCAATTACAAACACTGAAATTGAAACTGTGATCAAAAATCTCCCAAAAAAGCAAAAGCCCAAGAACAGATGGCTTCACAGGGAAATTTTATCAAACATTAAAGAAAAGCTAATATCTATTTTTCTGAAATGCTTCCAAAAAGTTACTAAGGAAGTAATACTGTCAAACTCCTTCTACAAGGCCACCATCACCCTGATACCAATACCAGGCAAAGACAACACAAAAAGAGAAAATTACAGGCTGATATCATCGATGAACATAGATGCAAAAATCCTTAACAAAATTCTAGCAAACAGAACTCAACAACACATTAAAAAGCTCACACACCATGATCAAGTCAGGTTTATTCTAGAGATGAAAGGATTCTTTGATATATGCAAATCAATCAATGTGATACATCATATTAACAAATTGAAGGATAAAAACCATATGATAATCTCAATAGATGCAGAAAAAGGCTTTGACAAAATTCAGCACCCATTCATGATAAAAACTCTTCAAAAAATGGGCATAGAAGGAACCTACTTCAACATAGTAAAGGCCATATATGATAAGCCCACAGCAAACATTATTCTCAACGGTGAAAAACTAAAAGCATTCCCTCTAAGATCAGGAACAAGACAAGGATGTCCACTCTCACCACTAATATTCAACACAGTTCTGGAGGTCCTAGCGAAGGCAATTAGAGAAGAAAAATAAATAAATAAATAAAAGGAATCCAGATTGGAAAAGAAGTAAAACTCTCACTGTTTTCAGATGACATAATACTATACATAGAACCCCCTGCCCCAAAAAGCTATCAGAAAATTACTAGAGCTAATCAATGAATTTATAAAGTCATAGGATACAAGGTCAATATGCAGAAATCACTTACATTCCTATATACTAACAACAAAAGATCAGAAAGAGAAATTAAGGAATCAATCTCATTCACCATTGCAACAAAAAGAGTAAAATATCTAGGAAAAAGAATCTACCTAAGGAGTAAAAAGAACTGTATATGGAAAATTGTAAGACACTGCTGAAAGAAATCAAAGACAGCATAAACAGATGGAGAAATATTCCATGTTCCTGGATAGGAAGAATCAGTACTGTGAAAATGATTATACTATCAAATGCAATTTACAGATTCAATGTGACCCCTATCCAATTACCAATGGCATTTTTCACAGAACTAGAATGAAAATTTTCATAATTCATGTGGAAACACAGAAGACTGCAAATAGTCAAATCAGTCTTGAGAAAGAATGGAGCTGGAGGAATCACCCTTCTTGACTTCAGACTGTACTACAGTGAACATTGGAGTGCATGTATACTTTCAAACCATGTATTTCCCGGGATATATATATGCCCAGGAGTGGGATTGCTGGATCATATGATAGCTCTATTTTTAGTTTTTAAAGAAATCTCCATGCTGTTCTTCACAGTGGTTGTACAATTTACATTCCCACCAGCAGTGTGGAAGGGTTCCCTTTTCTCCACACCCTCTCCAGCATTTATTTTTTGTAGATCTTTTGGGTGAGGACCATTCTGACTGATTTTGATTTGCATCTTTTCATGTGCCTCTTGGCCATCTGTATGTCTTCTTTGGAGAAATGTATATCTATGTCTTTTGTCAACTTTTTGATTGGACTATTTGGTTTTTTTTATATTGAGCTACATGAGTAGTTTGTAAATTTTAGAGACTGATCAGTTGAGTGCATGCTCAGTTGCACTGTCATGTCCAACTCTTTGTGACTCTATGGACTGTAGCCTGCCAGACTCCTCTATCCATGAGATTTCCCAGGCAAGAATACTGGAGTGAGTTGCCATTTCCCTTTCCAGGGAAGCTTTCTGACCCAGGAGTCGAATCCATGTTTCCTACATTTCCTTCATTGGCAGGCAGATTCTTAACCACTGAGCCACCTCTGAAGCCTCACATTCTGCCTAGCATATGCCAAAATTCTAGATTCCCAGGATGAAAGCAGGTTTAGCACAAATCACACTGTACAAACACCTTAGTTGTAGCAAGCAATTCTTATCAATGAGAGTGGAGGGAGCACTCTTGTAATCTTAAGTTCCCAGGTGTCAGCCAAGGACCAACCTTATAAGAAGGTCTTTCAAAGGATAGCAGTCAGGTCTGCTATGTTACTCTTTTTTGCACACTTAGTGAGAATTCCATAGTGATAATCAATCAACACACTTCATGCTTTCAAATTCAAGATTCTTCTAATTTAGAAACAAGCATTTTATTAAACAACATTTGCAAATATTTTCTCTCATTCTGTGTATTATCTTTTTGCTTCATTTTGTTTATGGTTTCCTTTGCTGTACAAAAGTTTTTCAGTTTAATTAGATCTCATTTGTTTATTTTTGTTTTCATTTCCGTAACTCTGGGAGATGAATTGAAAAAGACATTGCTGAGATTTATAACATGGAGTGTTCTGCTATGTTTTCCTCTAAGTGTCTTATAGTATCTGGTCTCACATTTAGGTCTTTAATTCATTTTAAGCTTATTTTTCTGTATGGTGTAATTCCTCCTCGCTCATTTTCCCCTCTTTTTTGAGGCATAAGTCTGGCTTAAGGTTTATCATTTTGTTTGTCTTTTCAAAGAACCAACATTGTTCAACTGATTTTTTTTTTCTGTTCATTTTTTAGTCTCTATTTTATTTCTGCTCTGATCATGATTTTTCCTTCCTTCTACTAAACTTGAGTTTTGTTTGTCCTTTGTCTAGTTACTTTAGGTAAGGTTGTTTATTTGAGATTTTTCTTATTTCCTGAGGTAGACTTGTATCATTATTAAATTGCCTTTTAGACCTGCTTTTGCTGCATCCCAGAGATTTTGGATCACTGTGTTTTAATTTTCATTTATCTCTAGGTATTGTTCATTTCTTCTTTGATTTTTTTTCAGTATTCCATTGGTGATTTGGTTTCATAGCTCACCCTTCATATATCTGTGCTTCTTGCAATGTTTTTCTAGTAATTGAATTGCATTTTCTAGTAATTCATAGCATTGTGATCAGAAAAGATATTTGATAGGAATTCAATTTTCTTAAATTTACTGAGACTTGCTTTCTGGTCAATCATTGATCTATCCTGAAGTATGTTCCATGTGCACTTGAAAAGAATGTGTAATCTACTGCTTTTGGATGGAATGTTCTATTAAGTTCATTTGATCTAATGAGTCATATAGGTCAATCTGTTCTCATTTCTATCTGGCTAATCTGTCTGGTGATGTAAGTAGGATATTAAAATCCCCCACTATTATTATGTTACTGTCAATTTCTCTCTTTATGTCTGTTAATATTTGCTTTGTGTGTTTAGATGCTTTTTTGTTGGATGTGCATTATTTATGATCATTATATCCTAATTATTGGATTGATCCCTTTATCATTATGCAATGTCCTTCTTTGTCTCTTTTTACAGTCTTTGTATTAAAGTTTATTTTGTCTGATGTAAGTGTTGCTGCTGCAGTTTTCTTTTTATTTCTGTTTGCATGGAATCTCTTTTTCCATCCACTTATTTTCAGTCTGTGTGTCTTCAGATCTGAAGTGAATCTCTTGTAGGCAGCCACTCTGTCTTCAACCACTCTGTGCCTTTTTATTGGAACATTTAGTTCATTTACATTTAAAGTAGTCATTAATAAGTATGTCTTACAGTCATTGTGTTAATTGTTTGGGGATCCTTCTGTAGTTCTTTTTTTGTTCCTTTCTTTTCCTTTTGTTTCCTTCCCTTGTGATTTTTTGGCCATCTTTAGTGTTGTGTTTGTATTTCTTTCTCTTCTTTGTTAGTTTTTGTGTGTAGTTATCATACGGTTTATACATACCAATTTATAAATATATATAATAGTATATATATATATACACATATAAACTATTTTAATTTGTTGATCTCTTAATTTCACGCTCATTTTAACAATCCTGCAATTTACTCCCTCTCTCACATTGCTGTTTTCCATATTTTACATCTTTTTGTTTTGTGTGTCTCATAACTATTTATTGCAGATGTAGATGATTTTATTACTCTTGTCTTTTAATCTTCCTCCTAGCTTTATTCATGGTGATTTACTACCTTTTTCCTTGTTGCTTTTAATATTCCTCTTTATTTTTAATTTTTGCCATTTTAATTATAATGTATCTTGACATTGTCCTCTACAGGTTGATTCTCTTTTTGATCTATGCTTCCTGGACCTGGATGGGCCTTCTTTTTTTTTTTTTTTCATTTATTTTTATTAGTTGGAGGCTAATTACTTTACAATATTGTAGTGGTTTTTGTCATACATTGACGTGAATCAGCCATGGATGGACCTTCTTATCTGAAGGTCCTATGAATTTTATTTGGACTCTTAAAACTGGAGTCTTAAGGAGATACCAGTACTCTTCCTGAGCAGGGGATTAGAGGGAATTTTTTAATTTGGGACTGAGAGAAAATTTTCTTGGCAGGAAAGGCCTAGAAGGAACATTTGATTGAATTGGGTTTGCTGACCTTTTTAATGTGTTTAAAACTGAAGAGATTTATATATATGGTCTCAACCAGTTGTTTGACATTAATTGAATGAGAGACTGAATCCATTCAGTTCTGAAAAGAGGGCTCCTTCTGGCCACTGGGAGTCTAGTGAAAGTATTTGAGACAAGTAACAATTCCATTGGGCACCCTATCATGACACTTAGTTCACAGCTCACCTGGCAATACACACATACAAATTGTGTGCTCCAAGCCCCTGTGGTGGCTCTAGACTGTCAGTAGAAGAAACTAAAGACCCAAAAGAGCTGAACTAACTCAAGGGTGACACCTTGAGGAGCTAAGCTCACAAACAGCACATTTTGGACCCAGTATGCTGTCCTTAAAATTGTTCAGAGTCTGTAGTAAAATAAAGCTATAAGAAAATAGAAATCGTGTTTCTAAAGTTGATAAGCTCCTGGACATGCAGCTACTTCAAGGAGTCTAGGTGACCTCACATATAATTGAAATGGAGCCAATACTTTGAAAAATAATTTAATTAATGAATTTATTTATGTTTGACTGCCTTGGGTCTTCTTTACTATGTGCATGCTTTCTCTAGTTGTGGTGTGCAGACTTCTCATTGTGCTGGCTTCTCTTGTAGAGCACAGGCTCTAGGGCGCACAGGCCTCACTAGTTGTGGCATGTGGGCTCAGTAGTTGAGTTCATGGGCTCTAGAATGCAGGCTCAGTAGTTGTGATACACAGGCTTATTTGTCCCATGGCATGTGAAATCTTCCTGGACTAGGGATGGAACCTGTGTCCTCTGCATTAGCAAGAAGGTTCTTATCCACTGGACCATCAGGTGGCTCCAGAAATAGAGTGAATACATGAAAATAAATATCTTGCAAAGCAATGATAATGATGGGGCCCTTTTGACATTTCAAAACTGGTTTTCGCATACACAGAAAAATCAGTTTCAAATGAGCGAATGAGTACTTCCAGGAGAAAGCTTGAATTTACAACTTTTCTTATGTCCTTTAAATGCAAACACAGCCCACATAGCCTGAGACTAGCCTTGGCTCAATGAGTTCAGCTCAGTTCAGTCACTCAGTCGTATCCAACTCTTTGCGACCCCGTGAATAGCAGCACGCCAAGCCTCCCTGTCCATCACCAACTCCAGAGTTTACTCAAACTCATGTCCATCGAGTTGGTGACACCAAGCAGCCATCTCATCCTCTGTCATCCCCTTCTCCTCCTGCCCCCATTCCCTCCCAGCATCAGGGTCTTTTCCAATGAGTCAACTCTTCGCATCAGGTGGCCAAAGTATTGGAATTTCAGCTTCAACATCAGTCCTTCCAATGAATATTCAGGACTGATCTCCTTTAGGATGGACTGGTTGGATCTCCTTGCAGTCCAAGGGACTCTCAAGAGTCTTCTCCAATACCACAATTCAAAGGCATCAATTTTTCAGCGCTCAGCTTTCTGCACAGTCCAATTTTCACATCCATACATGACCACTGGAAAAACCATAGCCTTGACTAGATGGACCTTTGTTGGCAAAGTAATGTCTCTGCTTTTTAATATGCTATCTAGGTAGGTCATAACTTTCCTTCTAAGGAGTAAGCGTCTTTTAATTTCATGGCTGCAATCACCATCTGCAGTGATTTTGGAGCCCCCCAAAAATAAACTTAACAGTTTCCCCATCTATTTGCCATGAGGTGATGGGACCAGATGCCATGATCTTAGTTTTCTGAATGTTGAGCTTTAAGCCAACTTTTTCACTCTCCTCTTTCACTTTCATCAAGAGGCTTTTCAGTTCCTCTTCACTCTCTGCCATAAGGGTGGTGTCATCTGCATATCTGAGGTTATTGATATTTCTTCCGGCAATCTTGATTCCAGCTTGTGCTTCCAGCCCAGTGTTTCTCATGATGTACTCTGCATAGAAGTTAAATAAGCAGGGTGACAATATACAGCCTTGATGTACTGCTTTTCTATTTGGAACCAGTCTGTTGTTCCATGTCCAGTTCTAATTGTTGCTTCTTGACCTGCATATAGGTTTCTCAAGAGGCAGGTGGTCTCGTATTCCCATCTCTTTCAGAATTTTCCACAGTTCATTGTGATCTACACAGTCAACTGCTTTGGCATAGTCAATAAAGCAGAGATAGATGTTTTTCTGGAACTCTCTTTCTTTTTCCATGATTCAGCAGATGTTGGCAATTTGATCTCTGGTTCCTCTGCCTTTTCTAAAACCAGCTTGAACATCTGGAAGTTCACGGTTCACGTATTGCTGAAGCCTGGCTTGGAGAACTTTGAGCATTACTTTACTAGTGTGTGAGATGAGTGCACTTGTGCGGTAGTTTGAGCATTCTTTGCGATTGCCTTTCTTTGGGGCTGGAATGAAAACTGACCTTTTCCAGTCCTGTGGCCACTGCTGAGTTTTCCAAATTTGCTGGCATATTGAGTGCAGCACTTTCACAGCATCGTCTTTCAGGATTTGAAATAGCTCCACTGGAATTCCATCACCTCCACTAGCTTTGTTCATAGTGATACTTTCTAAGGCCCACTTGACTTCACATTCCAGGATGTCTGGCTCTAGGTGAGTGATCACATATCGTGATTATCTGGGTCGTGAAGATCTTTTTTGTACAGTTCTTCTGTGTATTCTTGCCACCTCTTCTTAATATCTTCTGCTTCTGTTAGATCCATACCATTTCTGTCCTTTATCGAACCCATCTTTGCATGAAACGTTCCCTTGGTATCTCTAATTTTCTTGAAGAGATCTCTAGTCTTTCCCATTCTGCTGTTTTCCTCTATTTCTTTGCATTGATCGCTGAGGAAGGCTTTCTTATCTCTCCTGGCTATTCTTTGGAACTCTGCATTCAAATGGGAATACCTTTCCTTTTCTCCTTTGCTTTTCACTTTTCTTCTTTTCACAGCTATTTGTAAAGGCTCCTCAGACAACCATTTTGCCTTTTTGCATTTCTTCTCCATGGGGATGGTCTTGATCCCTGTCTCCTGTACAATGTCACGAACCTCCATCCATAGTTTATAGGCACTCTGTCTATCAGATCTAGTCCCTTAAATCTATTTCTCACTTCCACTATGTAGTCATAAGGAATTTGATTTAGGTCATACCTGAATGGTCTAGTGGTTTTCTCTACTTTCTTCAATTTAAGTCTGAATTTGGCAATAAGGAGTTCATGATCTGAGCCACAGTCAGCTCCTGGTCTTGTTTTTGCTGACTGTATAGAGCTTCTCCATCTTTGGCTGCAAAGAATATAATCAACCTGAGTTTAGTGTTGACCATCTGGTGATGTCCATGTGTAGAGTCTTCTCTTGTGTTGTTGGAAGAGGGTGTTTACTATGACCAGTGCATTCTCTTGGCAAAACTCTATTAGCCTTTGCCCTACTTCATTCCATACTCCAGGGCCAAATTTGCCTGTTACTCCAGGTGTTTCTTGACTTCCTACTTTTGCATTCCAGTCGCCTGTAATGAAAAGGACATCTTTTTTGGGTGTTAGTTCTAGAAGGTCTTGTAGGTCTTCAGAAAACTGTTCAACTTCAGCTTCTTCAGCATTACTGGTTGGGGCATAGGCTTGGATTACCATGACATTGAATGGTTTGCCTTGGAAACGAACAGAGATCATTCTGTGGTTTTTGAGATTGCATCCAAGTACTGCATTTCAGACTCTTTTGTTGACCATGATGGCTACTCCATTTCTTCTAAGGGATTCCTGCCCACAGTAGTACATATAATGGTCATCTGAGTTAAATTCACCCATTCCAATCCATTTTAGTTCGCTGATTCCTAGAATGTCAACATTCATTCTTGCCATCTCCTGTTTGACCACTTCCAATTTGACTTGATTCATTGACCTAACATTCCAGGTTCCTATGCAATATTGCTTTTTACAGCATTGGACCTTGCTTCTATCACCAGTCACATCCACAACTGGGTATTGTTTTTGCTTTGGTTCCATCCCTTCATTCTTTCTGGAGTTATTTCTCCACTGATCTCCAGTAGCATATTGGGCACCTACCTACCTGGGGAGTTTCTCTTTCAGTATCCTATCATTTTGCCTTCTCATACAGTTCATGGGGTTCTAAGGCAAGAATTCTGAAGTGGTTTGCCATTCCCTTCTCCAGTGGGCCACATTCTGTCAGACCTCTCCACCCTGACCCGACTGTCCTGGGTGGCCCCACACGGCATGGCTCAGTTTCATTGAGTTAGACAAGGCTGTGGTCCTGTGATCAGATTGGCTAGTTTTCTGTGATTATGGTTTTAGTGTGTCTGTCCTCTGATGCCCTCTCACAAAAGCTACCATCTTACTTGGGTTTCTCTTACCTTGGACATGGGGTAGATCTTCATGGCTGCTCCAGCAAAGCGCAGCTGCTGTTCCTTACCTTGGACAAGGGCTATATCCTCACGGCCGCCCCTCCTGACCTTGACCGTGGAGTAGCTCCTCTTGGCCCTCCTGCGCCGGCGCAGCTGCCGCTCCTTGGATGTGGGGTAGCTCTTCTCGGTCGCCGCCCCTGACCTCCGACATGGCTCAATCAGTAGAACCTAAAACAAAAACAAAACAAAACAAGGGTAAAGAAGCCTTTTTTAAACCCAAGTGAATATACTTATTCCAACTATAATGTATACGCTGGTGAGTTTTACATTGTAATCTCTGACTCATAACTGAATTTTAAAATGAAAAGTATGAGATCTCTGTGTTTATCAGTAGGTATGTATAGGTATGTATGTATGTTGTAAACATATTTCTATCTCTAGATAGCATTTTCCAAAAATAACTTGTAAATTGTCTCTATTTAATTGACATGAACTAATAAGCACTTATATAATTTTCAAAAATACAATAGAGGGAATTCCCTGGCATCCAGTGGTTAGGACTCCATGTTTTCACTGCTGGAAGTCTAGGTTCAATCCGTTCCTGGGGAACTAAGATCCTACAAGCCATATGGTATGGTCAAAATTAAGCCAAATAACTCATGTTCATGGGATCTGGGAAGTATTCAACATTTGGTTAATGCTGAATTGGTTAATACCAAGTTAGTATTTGGTATTAAAGTTAGTTTAAGTTGTTGATTTAATTAATACATACATGTCTTTAGAATCATCAACATTAGGCATAATACTTTTATTGTATATAGGTTTACTGAAAGTCAATAAGCTCATGTTATCTCTTTTACAAAATGATCAAGAAGAAACGTAACTTGGTATGATATTTTCATAAGTAATAAAATAGAGATGAATGGTTTAAACATTTTTAGGTGAACTCTGAGAATAATTGTTTTATGGTATGTATATTTAAAAATATTTTCTGCATATTTTCGGTAAGTTGAAGCTTTAAATTTTGCTATTTAAATTAAATAAAAGGAACTCATGAATGCCTAAAACATTTTTAATTAAGATAACATGCTGAAACATTTATTACCAAAGAATTCTATGCTTACTTACTTTGACTTCTTATAGCAGAGAGACTAAATATGTTTTAGACTATTAGTATATTTTGTTTTTTTGAAAATTATTATAAAGTAGCACATAGTTTTAGAAATTAAGATTTTAAAAGGACTGTATATGTGTAGTAGGTTATGTGTTGGTGAGAGAAAGTATGAAGAATGGAAACTTTTTGTTAAGGAGAAAGAAAGGATTTTGTCCTGAAGCTGGTTATTTCTAAACTGATGACAAGGTAATTTCCTTGAGAGGTTTTTTTTAAAGTTCAAGTTGAGATTCCTCATGAAAATTTCCAGCAAAGTCAAATTTAAATGCATCTATACGATCATTTATGTAAATGATGCACACTTATGCAAATAATTAAGAATTTTATTGAAACCAGACTTATTTTACCAACAAATTAGTCTTAATTTGGCTATAGTTGGCAGAAATGAGGGTAATTTTAAAGAGAAAAACCATGTTTCAGTAATGTACCTTTGTGGATATTAAGTTCTTATATTGTTAATTGTCTTTGAGGTTTGGTATTTGATGCCTAAGACTCACTTCCTAGATGGCTCCTTGTTGCTATGTTACATTATTGTAATGTTTAATTGAATAATTAAAAGGACATTCTAAGACCATTTTGAAGTTCAACACAGTAATATATCTTTGGATGAAGGTCGGGTGCTTCAAGAACAACAACCAGGAGACTGTGCATACTGGAAAAAGCATTATTTAAAGGATTATCTCCAATCCAGATGGAAGAACTCTTAACTAGTTCATTTGCAGTGAAACTGAAAGGAATTAACTCTTGACTTCGTATTCCCCGCTTTAAAAGGCCCCTGAACTGGACTGGACTACTGAGAGGATTTCTGACCTCAAACTCACCATGAAAACAATGTTCAAATAGAGAAAACATACCTTCAAAAGGTCAAGAAGAAGACAACAGCAGTGATAGACAACTGACCCTAAAATCTAGACCACGCCTATAAGATCTATCCTACTAAATCAGTAGTACTGTTTACTGAGTGTTTGTCTCCCTATCAAAATTCCAAGCTACTGTTTTACTTCTAGCTATACTTTTGCCTCAGTGTTCAGGATGGAAAGAAAAATTTTTTGTGAAGTCATCGCAGAGTATAGCTACTCATGACATGTACAACTGATTACTTTAAGTCTATTGCTAAAAGCAAACATAAAATGTATGTGTGATAATTTGATATAATTGATAAAATATATAGCTTATAAAGGGCTTCTCTGGTGGCTCAGAAAAGAATCTGCCTGCAATGCAGGAGGCCTGGGTTCAATCCCTGTGTTGGGAAGATCCCCTGGAGGAGGGCATGGCAACCCATTCTGGTATCCTTGCCTGGAGAATCCCCATGGACAGAGGAGCCTGGTGGGAAAAGAGTCAGACACAACTGAGCGACTAAGCACAGCACACAGCCTATAAAATATTTCCCCATCAGCATATATCTCTGTGCTTGTTCACTATGTCTGATTAGTTTTCCCCTGGATGGACCTCCCAGGTGATATTAGTGGCAAGAACCAGTCTGCCAATGCAAGAGACATGAGACCTGGATTCGATCCATGGGTTGGGAAGATACCCTAGAGGAGAAAACGGTAACTCACACGGTATTCTTGTCTGGAGAATCCCATGGATAGAGGAACCTGGCAGGCTACAATCCATAGGGTTGCAAATAGTTGGATATGACTGAAGCGACTTAGCATGCATGCAAAGTGCATAACTAAGCAAATATAAATACACACATCCACAATCACACCCACACCCAGACACACACAAAGAAGGCCTACCACCACTGAGGGATATAATGGACAACAACTCTGACATCAAAGAACAAATATTTTAATCAACAATTATTTCTATTAGCTTAATTAGCCATCAGTATTCTTATTCCTTCTTGCCCACTGCTCTTTTGATAGACAAAGAAAAGATGATTCCAAGACTTTGTTTTAAACTCTTGGTAAATATCATTTTATACGTTGTACACCCCATATGATTGAGTGGTAGAGCAATTTAATTATTTGCCTAGAGGTTTTTAATATATGCCATCTTTGGCACTTTAAGTCCAGAGTAAGAGACTGTGCCTTCTGCCCTAGAATCTATCTGACAGCACAGAGGAGCAGCCACAGTGATTGGAAAGAGCTCTCTCTGATCTGAGTTGGAAAGAACTGAATCTGCCTGTCATCTCTGCATTTCATTAGCTCTGTGTTTAGGAGCTGGTCATTTGTCCTTTCTGAGCCTCAACCTTCTCCTTTTAAAATAAAAGTTATCAATAAAAATAAACACTTCATAAGATAAAAGGAAATTAAATAAGTTCCTAACACAGTAGATGTGAAATAAGATTTAAATATGCTGTTTGTAAGTGAAGTTAATTAACCCTACCTGTAGGCAGTTTGAAAAATGAAATTTCCCCAGTGTTTACCTTGTCTGTAGATAAATTTTAAAATATACCCAATACACTGGGTTTGATGAGTCAATCATAAACATCTCAAACTATTCAAAATGATGATAGATTTAGATCAAAAGAAGCAAGCACCATGAATATTTCATAGAGCAGGTAAACTGCCTTTGGAAAAGTTGCTTCAACTGCTCATAATTTAAAATAAGTTTAGTTTGCTCATTACTGTAACAGAACTGTTAGAACTACAGATTTCATGCCCCCTGTTTATTATACTGTGGGGGCACAACTTAAGAATCTAATAATAGAAATGCATACATGTCAATTCCAAGGATTTTTCTATCTAACCAAACTTTTATTGATATGTTCAATAGATACTTATCTAATGATAATGATGGACCAACTAGGAACTAAAATTTAGCATTGAAGAGAGTCCCCATAGATGAGAAACAAACATAGGAGAGACACAAAAACAAATCATAGAATGTGATAAGTGCTCTGAGCATGTTAGGAATGAGGCTCAGAAAATGGAATTACCTGGGGATAAGTTTCAACAGACTGGTTCCAAATAGGAAAAGGAGTACATCAAGGCTGTATATTGTCACCCTGCTTATTTAACTTCTATGCAGAGTACATCATGAAAAACGCTGGGCTGGAAGAAGCACAAGCTGGAATCAAGATTGCCGGGAGAAATATCAGTAACCTCAGATATGCAGATGACACCACCCTTATGGCAGAGAGTGAAGAGGAACTGAAAAGCCTCTTGATGAAAGTGAAAGAGGAGAGTGAAAAAGTTGGCTTAAAGCTTAACATTCAGAAAACTAAGATCATGGCATCTGGTCCCATCCCTTCATGGCAAATAGATGGGGAGACAGTGGAAACAGTGTCAGACTTTATTTTTGGGGGGCTCCAAAATCACTGCAGATGGTGACTGCAGCCATGAAATTAAAAGATGCTTACTCCTTGGAAGAAAAGTTATGACCAAGCTAGACAGCATATTAAAAAGCAGAGACATTACTTTGCCAACAAAGGTCCATCTGGTCAAGGCTATGGTTTTTCCAGTGGTCGTGTATGGATGTGAGAGTTGGACTGTAAAGAAAGCTGAGTGCCGAAAAATTGACGCTTTTGAACTGTGGTGTTGGAGAAGACTCTTGAGAGTCCCGTGGACTGCAAGGAGATCCAACCAGTCCATCCTGAAGGAGATCAGTCCCGGGTGTTCATTGGATGGACTGATACTGAAGCTGAAACTCCAATACTTTGGCCACCTGATGCGAAGAATTGACTCATTGGAAAAGACCCTGATGCTGGGAGGGATTGGGGGGCAGGAGGAAAAGGGGACGACAGAGGATGAGATGGCTGGATGGCATCACCGACTCAATGGGCATGAGTTTGTGTAAACTCCGGGAGTTGGTGATGGACAGAGAGGCCTGGTGTGCTGCAATTCATGGGATCGCAGAGTCGGACACAACTGAGTGACTGAACTGAACTTAAGTTTCAAGAAGTAACACCTAGTTGCAGTCTTAACAAATTAATGTCAGGGGAAGAAAGAGAGGAAATTTAGGGCAAAGGGAATAGATGTGCAAGCTCACTGCAGTATAAGAGAGCATCAGTTCAGTTCAGTCGCTCAGTTGTGTCTGACTCTTTGCGACCCCATGGACTGCACCTTGCCAGGCTTCCCTGTCCATGACCAACTCCCAGAGCTTGCTCAAACTCATGTCCATCAAGTCGATGATGTCATCCAACCATCTCATCCTCTGTCATCCCCTTCTCCTCCTGCCTTCAGTCTTTCCCAGCATCAGGGTCTTTTCCAATGAGTCTGATTTTCACATCAGGTGGCCAAAGTATTGGAGTTTCTGCATCAGTCCTTCCAGTGAATATTCAGGACTGATTTCCTTTAGGATTGATAAGGGAACATGGCACACTTGAAAACTACAAATGTTGAAAATAGTTCGAAACAAGAGGTGGTGGGAGGGGGGACAAGAAGGATAGATAAACAGAGCAGAAGATACATGGATCAACTAAGAATGCTCTTCTGTGTCAAATTTTTTTTAAGACATTCTGAAAGCAAGATAATGATAAAATATATCTAGAAGAAGTAACATATTCAGAGAAAAAGGGGATAGAATTTGTTTGGTTTATCTCTAACTACTGGGGGTGCTCTGGGCTTTCAGGACAGGATTCTGCGTGATTTAATTTCAAGGTGGTGACAGATGAACTCTACCTTCTTTGAGGCAGGCTCTGGAACCCTATGTAGGAATAGCAAAGATCATGTACCAAAATAACTGGGGGACAGGTGGGAATGGCAAAAAGTATTAGATACCAGTGGAAGTAAAAGGGGACCTCTCCCCTTGAGATGGCTTCTAGATTGATTGAGAGCTCCAAATTAGAAGAAAACAATGGTAGCACTACCATTTTATAACAATATTCACACACTCATGTCTGGGTCAATGGAGCAGAGATGGAAATGTGGTTATGAAGGCTGATCAGGTTGGAATACCTTGGGGCTTTTTTCTTAGAGCTATGGTTTATATCAAGAATTATCTGGATAATTTCTTAGGGAGAGGAGCTGGTGACCAGATGTCGTGCTGGTGCTGCTAGAGATTGATAAAAGCTTGTGTGTTACCTCAGTGTAAAAAATTGTTAGATAAAAATGAGATGTTCCAAAAGATGCCCAATTAAGTAGTTTAGGGGAGACTGGAAGAAAAGTGTAAGCCAACAGCACACCTTCCTTCTAAAATTTGTGTGATTTGTTGGCATTGTGATATGAGCAGCTCAACTTTAACATTTTCTTGGATCTTGGCATCCTAGAATTTATTGTAGGAAGAGACCATTACCCAACAGAGAGCTGTGCAAACATCACGATGGTTATTGGGGAGGACTGATCTGACAATTACGGGTAAATGTTGTGAGGTGTTCCAAGACTCAAAGTCTAATATCTGTGTAGGCACAGACATCATCTAGAAAAATGTCAGTGGCAGGAGGCTTGACAATGAGGGATCCCAGAGGTAGTTCAACTCAAGTCAGAATCTTGAGATCTGTCCTCATGTGGTATAACTTCTGCCAATGTTGGGAGAGGTATTCTATACTTCAGCCAGCAGACACTTTCAGTTTCCTGAATTTGTCATGCTCTCTGGAGAAGGAAATGGCAACCCACTCCAGTATTCTTGCCTGGAAAATCCCATGGACAGAGGAGCCTGGTAGGCTACAGTCCATGCAGTTGCAAAGAGTTGGACACCACTAAGTGACTCCACTTCACTTCACTTCTGACCCTTAGATCTTTATTATTGCTGTCCCCTCTGCCTAGAATCTCCTCCAATAACATTCTATCCTTCCCTTGTCAAAGAACTTAGGCCATGATAACCATCTGTTTCTGTCTCCTTTGGTAAATCATATTCTACATGAGAATGGGGCTTGTTCATCTCATTCTCCATCTTAGCCCCAGGGACTAGTACAATAAGCTACCTGTTCAGTTCAGTTCAGTTCAGTTCAGTCGCTCAGTCGTGTCTGACTCTTTGCGACCCCATGAATCGCAACACGCCAGGCCTCCCTGTCCATCACCAACTCCCGGAGTCTACCCAAACCCATGCCCATCAAGTCAGTGATGCCATCCAGCCATCTCATCCTCTGTCGTCCCCTTCTCCTCCTGCCCCCAATCCCTCCCAACTCAGGGTCTTTTCCAACGAGTCAACTCTTCACATCAGGTGGCCAAAGTACTGGAGTTTCAGCTTCAGCATCAGTCCATCCAATGAACACCCAGGACTTATCTCCTTCAGGATGGACTGGTTGGATCTCCTTGCAGTCCAAGGGACTCTCAAGAGTCTTCTCCAACACCACAGTTCAAAAGCATCAATTTTTTGGCACTCAGCTTTCTTCACTGTCCAACTCTCACATTCATACATGACTACTGGAAAAACCATAGCCTTGACCAGACGGACCTTTGTTGGCAAAGTAATGTCTCTGCTTTTTAATATGCTATCTAAGTTGGTCATAACTTTCCTTCCAAGGAGTAAGCGTCTTTTAATTTCATGGCTGCAGTCACCATCTGCAGTCATTTTGGAGCCCCAAAAAATAAAGTCTGACACTGTTCCCACTGTCTCCTGTAGTTGCACATAATTATAATGAATGAATTAATTAAAGAGAGAGAAGCTATGTAGGCTCGAGTCTATGAGCTATAATTTTGTTTAGCAAACATAATTCAGCATTTTGTTTCCTGAAGAGAGCTAGCATCTCATTTTGGGGGTAACTGGAGAGCTTTCGAGTGACTGGGGCCAATATTGATATAGTTCTGTGATGATTCAGGAAAATTCAGGCCATAGGGAAGATTATACATAAAAAGAGACTATTAAATGAGACGGGAATTTAATAATGACTAAGACTCTTGAACATGGGAGAAATTAGACAAAATTACTAGTCCCAGCTAGAGGATGTCCTACCTCTTCAAAAGTGACCTATAACAGGTTCTATCAGTAGATCCAATCACATGAAAAAAGAGAAAAAGCAGGTGAGGACTGACAAGCAAGAAATATTGCATAGAGAATTACAACTATTATCTTTAATTAGGCTGATATTTTGTAATGCTGAAGAATGTGAGGATAAAAATTTATACTCTAATGGTTTAGAGATCTATAGTTAAGCATGGTTTGTATCCAGTTGCCAGGAGAAATTAATATGGCATTTTTGTCATCCTAGTTTCACTACTTATATCTGGTTAGTGAGGCCTACAATCCTCGGTTCTCACATCTGCTAAATGGAAATAATGTATAGCGAGTGCCAAATTCAGGGCTTCATATACAACAGACTCAGTAAATAGTACCTGTTGTAAATGTTGGCACCAACACTCAGAGGAACGGAATTTGTCATGTTTTTGTCCATTCCCCTCTCCACTACCACACACACACGTTCTCAAACACATATACAAACATTGGTAGATTTTCTGAGATTTTCTTTGAGTAAGAAAAAGACTGGTAACTCTCTCCCAAGGGGCCTGGAGCCATATGCCCATGAGTAAGCATGCTGTGTGTGTAGTCTGACTCTGAAATTAGGAACATGACATTGAGGACCATACACTGTTGTTTCTCAAAATTTGTGGGAACCCATCAAAATAATAACATTTTTTTTTCCCTTTATCTCTTTCAGGGCTCTTAGCCTTGGCTGCACATTAGAATCACCTTGGAATCCTTTTAAAAATAAATAATGCTCAGATTCAATCCCAGAATAGTGATGTTAGAAACTCCTGGAAATAGGGCTCAAGCTTGGGTCATTTTCTGAAGGTTCCAGGTGATTCTAATGTATTAATTCCACAATTCTAATCTGCTAAGTCTGTGGAGACCATAGACTATAGCACTGGCATCATTAAGTAGCTTGTTTAAAATGCAGAGTCTCAGGCCCCAATACAGACTAAATCAGAATTCAAACTGAATTGGAATCTGCATTTTAAAAAGGCCTCCCAGTGATTCGTAATCACATCAAAGTTTGAGACGTACTGGTGTAGGTATCAGTGTTTCTCACCTCTGGCTACACAATATATTTATCTAGAGGACTTTTGGAAAATGCAGATTCTTGAGTTCTACCTCCTGAGATTTTTATTTAATTAGTCTGAGGAGGACCCAGAATAAATATTTTGAAAAATCACCCCTAAGTAAATAAACTGCATCCAGGAATGAGAATCACAATGCTACGTAGGCAAGGGCAGTAATAGGCTACATTCAGTAAGGAATGCCTTTATGGGGGTACTATGAAAAATGAGGCTCAACAATACTCCCTTTCTCCATGGTTACCTTGAGATTAGCACAGAGAACAAATGTGATCTGTCTAGTGTGGGGTTTTCTAGCAACAGGCTTAAGAAATGACTATTTCATGTATTCACAAACATGAATGTTGTATTTTCTATTCTCTGTTACAACTGTAGTTTACTAGCAACTAGCTCTATTTGCATAATGACTATAACCTAACTGGAATATGCTACTCTTAGGGACATGACTCATGTTTCAGTTTTACTCAATGGGAAATAATGTAAATATATATATATATATTAAAGCAAATGGAGATATTACAGAATAAAATATACTTTTGTCAATTTTAATGATAAAACAAGGCTTCAAAGAAGTTTTGTGCTTTTAGTGAACAGTTCAGGCTGTACTCCAGACCTCCTAGTGAAATGGATTTATTTTCCCTCTGCCCTTGGGACTAATTCAGAAGGAAAGTTTGAGGAAAACTGAACCAATGGAATTGTTTGAAATACGACACTCTTAATTGACTTGGTTTCAAACCCTCAGCAGTTGGAAGATCTTGGCTTATCTCAAATGCTAGAAATATTGTAACATTTGTCACTTCAGTCTCAGTCAAGGATCAAATGCCATATCACAAATAGAAGCTAAAATAAATTCTAAAAGTCTTATTTTTGGTTGACTTAACTTTATTCACATGATAGTTACAGGGGCTGACAAAGACTTCCTTTAACATTTCTTTCTTCTGGCAGGTTGATTTAGAGTTTGGTTGCTGAGTGTGTGTTGAAGGGATGTGTGGTGAGACAGATCAGGGGCTTGTTAACATTCTATGTCATCATGAATCCAGTTTACTTTTAACCTTGTGGCTTGTCTAACACATTTGCAGTAAGAATTGGGGAATAAATCTAATGCTTACTGGCAAACACTTTGAAGCCATTGAGAGAAGCTCTGGAGGCACCCCAGATATTGTGCGAACTGGTCAGAAGTGCCGTGGGATGCCAGAAAAGGCATCCCATGACAGCAGTGGGATGTCAGGGCATACAGAAGACAGCCCTGGAGCATTGCAGTCAATTCCAGGATCTGTGGCATCTCAGTACTGAGAGGACCTCACAAGGAGCCATATAAGGATAACTGTAATCAGGACAACGGTGAAGTTGAGACACAGCTCCCGGGTGGATCGTTCCATTCTCAGAGTGGCGTGGTGAGAACCGAAGGCAAACTTCTGAGGGCACACCAAAGACCTCCTGCTTGTCCTTACCTCCTATCAGAAAGTAACAAAGAAAACAAGAAATTAGTGAGCATTCTTTCCTCAGAGAAAATAGAAGCATTGTGGAAGGGAAATGTGTTATAGGCTGAATTGTATCTCCCCCCCCCCCCCCCCACTAAACTCACATGTTGAAATCCTAATCCCCAGTATCTTGGGATGCAAATATATATATATATATATATATATATATATATATATATTTTTTTTACTGAGAGATGTGGTTACATTTGGAGATAGGGTCTTTCAAGAGGTAATCAAGATGGGTTAAATTAAAATGAGGTAATTAAGATGGGTCCTAATGCAATATGACTGTTGTCCTTATAAGAAGAAAAGATTAGGACACAAACATATGCAAAAGGAAGACCATATGAAGACACAGGAAGAAGATGGTCATATGCAAGCCAAGGACAGAAATCAACCCTGCCAATACTTTGATTTCAGATATCTAACCTCCAGATTATTACTCTTCTCTGGGTCTCCAGCCTCCAATTTCCCCTGTAGATTTTGGACTTGCCAGCCTCCACAAGCATATAAGCCAATTACATTACACACATACACACATCCTCCCTATTGGTTCTGTTTCTCTGAGAAACCTTGATTTACACAGTCTTTTTTTTTTTCTTTCTTTTGACCTGATGTCAAAAAGACCAATACAGTTCTGATTATTTTCCTGTGATGACTATATTGATGCTTATGGGGTTTTCCTCACAGCTCAGTTGGTTAAAAAAAACCCCACTTGCAATGCAGGAGACCTTGGTTCAATTCCTGGGTCAGTAAGAGCCACTGGAGAAGGGATAGGCTACCCACTCCAGTATTCTTGGGCTTTCCTTTTGGCTCAGCTGGTAAACAATCTACCTGCGATGTGGGAGACCTAGTTTCAATCCCTGAGTTCGGGAGATCCCCTGGAGAAGGGAAAGGCTACCCACTCCAGTATTCTGGCCTGGAGAATTCCATGGACTGTATAGCCCATGGGGTCACAAAGAGTCGGACATGACTGAGTGACTTTCACTTGATAAAATACAAAATATTGCTTTTTTCTTTTTTCAACTTCTGTGTGTATGTGTGTGCATGCTTGCTTGCTTTGCTCCCAGCAAGTAAGGTCAACCAAAACAGAAGAAAAAAAAAAGTTATGGCTTAGAATTTTTCTTGCTTCAAATTACATACAGAGATAGGATACCATAATTTTTCAAGTTTCGAGCTGATCTATCTTTGTCTAACCCTGTGAAAGCATTAAGTAGTTTCAACAGCTGCTTGGCCTCTTGAAATCCTGCATTGGGCATGGAGCCTACTGGGGTCAACCAAAAGTCCCTCACATAACAGGCACTCAGTCCAAACAGCAAGTGTTAACCCCATGGATACTTCTATTTCAACAAGGGCTTGTGCCAGCTATTTTTAGTCAAGTCCAGGATGTGCTTATATTGTAAACACTTCAAAAAGTGGGGGTGGTATCTTTATAGTCTATATAGATAATACTTGAGGAAAATCATGCTTTGAGAAACATAAAATTATTACTTCCAATGATGTGGCATAATTGACACTGTGAATATGCAAACCAAATGAAAGTAAAGATTAAAAATAAAATTTTAAATACAGCAAAAGTCTACTATGGAGTGGAAAAAGTTTAAGGGGAAAAAGTGTTTTATTTTCTAAAAGTGGAAGTTCAGGGGGAAGAAGTCTCCCCTGAACTATGAATTATAATTACTATATTTCTTTTATTATTAGTGTACCAAATTATTAATTGTATAAACCAGTCAAATGATCCTTTTTAACATTTTATGTTATTGTTGTTATAACACATAAGTTCAGATAAGATTATATTAACAGGTACATTGTTGAATGTTGATTTAAAATATGACCAATGGTAACTGATTCATGTTTCACTTTCCTTTTAATTCTTACTTTTATTTTTGCCCTTTACACTTTTTTCAATGAAAATCTTTACAAAGATTTGCTTGAAGGAGAAAGTAAACAGAAGAAAATGAAGTATTAAGGAAGTAGAGAGAATGTATAAGCATGTACACCAGAGCAGAGGAGAACAGGAAGTTGATGAATTCAGGCAAGGAGCCTAAGAACAAAAGAATCTAAAGACTCTAAAGCAGATTCTCTCCTTATGGATTTATTGATAAAATTAAATCCTGATCCAAACACCAATTTATTTGAGTAAGTCCCAAAGAAGTAAAAAGATATGTAAAAAATAAGAGGCCTTATTTACAATGATAAAAACGACCCAACTCAGGGAGGGCAAAATAACTGTCCCATCAAATCTTACGAGACTGTGACCTGAGAGGAACGTATTCAGAAAATGTTGCTGAAAGTTGTCCAGAGCTTTGATCGTGTGACCTTCACAACAACTCTGACATTTACAACTCAGGCAAGTTTTGTGATTTTTCTCTCTCCCAAGATTACTGCTAAGAAACTGACTTTTAGAGAGAGGTTAAGTTGTTTGTGTGATGACACATAGCAAGTTAGAGGCAGAACTAGAACTGGCAGACTGGAAATAGTTGTTGGATTGTGATTACTCTGTAAGAGTGAAAACATGAATGATAACCACAAATAACTGCCCTGGCTAGTGTAAATTTTTGACCTTTGGGAAAACAATTTGACATTTTTAAATTAAGGTTGATAATATTAATTCTCTTTTATCTGGCTCTTTCATTCTGGCTCTAGAAACTCAAGCACATATATACCAGGATATATATATAAGAATGTTCATAGCAACATTTTCATAATATCCCCAAGCTGGAAACAACTCAAATGTTCATCAGCAATAGAATGAATGTGAACTGTAGTATGTTCATACATTGCTATAGAGCAAATAAAACATATGAACTACAGCACCACATAATAAGATGGGTGGATTTCACAAAAATAACTATGAAGCAAAAGAGGAATTTACAAAAAGAAACACAGAATGCAATTCTATTTCTTCAAAGCCAAAAACAGAAAATTTAATTATATTGTTTAGGAACTCAGACAGAGATGGTAAAATTATAAAGAAAACCGTGGATAAGATTAGCTCAACAATTAAGATGATGATTACCGATGATAAGGCAAAAGGGAAAAGTGATCAAGAATGGAATTCTGGAGTGCGCCAATGACAATTTCTTGACCTGAGTGATATTTATACAGGTGTTGCCTTACAATAATTGTTCAAAGGGTATGTTTTATGGACTCTTCACATTTTTTTCAATGGTCTCTGAATTGACAGCTACTCATTACACTTCTTTATTACCTATGGTTTACCTCTTACTATATCTTGCACTTTGATGGTAAGCTTAAAATGCTGTTGTTTTGTATGTTTTTAAAGTAATAAAACACAGCATTAAGGTGGGAATTTATAATGAATCCAATTCAATCAACATATAAGCTAACTATAGGGAGTGGGCTCTAATTTCACACACATTTATGCCAAAGTTAAGTAAAACCCAGATCAGCAATCTTCCATTTTTCTGCTGTTAACCCACAAAGACAATTTTGGCTTCATTTTAAATCTTTCCTGACATGAAGATCACAGTGTATGACTCAAAGTGAAAAAACAAAAGAACTCTGAATAAACTGTTTGATATTGACTTTCTTTGAATGGAGACTTGGAAAAGATGGAAGACATCTTTTCCTGTGTGATATTTTTTAATAGGAAGGGAGAAAATGCATGCCATAAGGTGAAAAAAAGGAAAACAAGAATCAATAATATTCTAGTCTAAGAAACACTGTGTACAATAGGCATTGTCTATTTCATTAAGAAATGTAAATATTCCCGTGCTTTTCTTATCTGCAACTTGTACACACATACACACTGTATGCTAAGCTTAAAAATCCTGCTGTTACCTGAATAGGGTCAAGGACACCCTGGGCTGCAGTAGGCTTCTCCTCTGTCTCTCCAACTTGGGCTCCAACTCCTGCTTGTCTCCCAGGCCGTCTGGACTTCTGGGCTCTGGGCAGGGCCTAAAGTAGTCTAAGGGAGGTGGCAATCACTGTGATGTCACTGGTGAAACATCTCGAAGGAACAACCTCCAAAGGTTGGAGGCTATTTGTGTTTAGGGGGACATGGAAATGTGTTGACTAAGGCTATTCCTTTGGCTGCGAGTTTGTATTATTAATAAAAGCTCAAGGACTTAAATCCTTTTCTTTCCAGTTGACTTTTGGTATAATTGATGTAGGTTTTAAATTCACCTTTTACATCTTCACAAGTATCTCTAACACGTGTTCAAAACATTGTAAACCAAGAGTGATAGACTAATATTAACAACTTTTTACTGCATCTGGCTGCCTCTTCCACTTAGCATATGAGGGTGTAAAAGTGTAACTTCATTTAACCACCCATATTTTCAGCTTTTTTGAAGTATAAAGAATTCTCTGCAGTGCACACGCACTCCTCAAACCACACACATGTACCAGAATTCGATAGGCATCTTTTAGCTCCTTCAAAATTGACTTTAGTCCAAGTGGTGAAAGCTATCTCCCCAGTCACCTGTTCCACATAACTTTCCGGCTAAGCTGTATGTTGCAAGTTTACACATTAATATACAGTTTCATCTGAAACAGCTGTGAAAGCCATGGTTTATATATCTCTGTCAATGTACTAATGCAGCAGTGAACCCATATGGCGAAACTCAGTCATTTGGATAGATTGGGGGTAGCAGGAGAACTGGTAAAAACTAGCGGGAAGAGTGAGTTACAGAATATCTCTGAAAGAAATAAAATTGTGTAACATTTAAATATAAACATTTACTAAAATTTGACTACTGAAATGAGCTTGTAATAAACATTTTAGGTGTCTGGAGGTAAATGGAGCCTCTGAAGTGTTTAACAGGCCTTCCCTGGTGGCTCAGTGGTAAAGATTCTGCCCACCAATGCAACAGACATGGGTTCCATCCCCAGGTCAGGAAGATCCCTGGAGAAGAAAATGGCAACCCACTCAAGTGTTCTTGCCTGGGAAAGCCAATGGACAGAGGAGACTGGCAAGCTACAGTCCATGGGATCACAAAGAGTCGGACATGGCTGAGCAAAGGAACACAAAGTATTTAACTGAACTCAAAAACACATCCATTAAACATGACCCCAGCAATTGTGTTTGTTCATCAAATTCTTTCTTTAGAGATAACAGAACAAACTTCCCCTCTGAATTCCCAGGCAGAGTCAATCAAAATAATATATTCCCAGAAGACATAAACAAAATTCCCTATGTGTGTCTGCATGCTCGGTCACTTCAGTCATGTCCAACTCTGTGCGACCCTATGGACTGTGCCTCACCAGGCTCCTCTGTCCATGGCATTCTCCAGGCAAGAATACTGGAGTGGGTTGCCATTTCCTTCTCCAAACTTTTCCCCATTATTCCTCATGAACTAGAAATATTACTAAAAAACTTTCCACTCCATGTCTTCATTTTTGATATAAACTCAATGTTGGGGAACCTTAATACAACATTCTCTTGTCACATGCCTTGTAAAAAGACAAGGCTTACTGAAGTGATAGGTAGGATATAGAAATTATAGTTCAGTCAAACACTGGCAAACTCCTTGAATGTAGTCAGATTTCTGTCTTTTGCTTCCAAGCCTTTGCCAGATTGTTTCAAATATTAGGACTGTTTTCCTACTCACTAAGTCACACCCATTCCTTTATTAACCACTCACAATTACTTTTTGTCCAACTAAAAAGTTATATATTTATTGTAAAATATTGAAAATGTAAAAGTATAAAGAAAATTTAATATCAGCACCCAAAAGGAAAAAAGTTTATATTACTTTTTATTCATGTTTGAGGTTACATAGGCACAATCTCAAATTTGTAAGATATTTTCAGTAAAGGAATCTGATTCTTGAAAAGCCTTTATCTTTTCTAATTCTTGAAGAATTAAATTACTTGTACTGTACCATGTGTTGGTATTGGATTTACAGGACAAGCATTTATTTTGTATATGTTGGAATAAGAATTAGCACTCCAACATTTAAAATGCTAACTACAATGGGGAAGGGTTAACATATCACAACACAGCTCACCAATACTGTCAATTTAATTTACTTGGTCAATTTCAATGACCAATGAAATGTAACTTGAAAGATAAAATCCTACTGCTTATTCATGAGTCTGTTTAGTTGTTCGTTTGGTTGTCCCATTTAAGTTTGTCTAACATTATGCCAGGGATTGTTGTTCCTGGTGCACTGACAAATTCCCAGATAGAGACTTCAGAAGCTTCTTGATATTAATGGTTTATCCTGTGATAACATGAGAGAGTGAGATAATACTGAGCATTTAGCTTCTTGTTAGTTGACCTAACTCTCTCCTGAAGAATTTGTAACCCACCCAAAGTCACATGACAGCCATTCAACCCCAAGTTTAACCCCGAGGATCTGCAAGTTCAAAAAAAAAAACAAGCATATTGTCTCTCAATTAAAAGGCTGGAATAATAAGGTTTCAAACCTCACTACCAAAGAAAATTTATGTCTTCAAATTAGCTTTACTTAATTCTCTTGGTATTTTCTTTTCTGTGAGCAATTCCCATGACTTAACATTCCTATTAACTTTCTTTCAAGGTGCTGTTCTTCCCATCAGCAGGAGGACATACTAAATTAGTAATCTTTGACATTATTTCTATCCCTGTTAATCTAGAATTTATCCAAAGTCCTTTTGCTAAGAAAACAACATGCACATTGACATTGGTATTGAAGAGCTAATTGACATTTATTTCTTCCCACCCCATATGTTATATACATTCTTAACTCTAAAATACTATACTGTTTGAAAATCAATGTTGAGTTCTTATGTCTGATTATAAGCTAAACTAACTTATTTAATTTATTTTCAATTTCCATCCACCTTTTTACTTTGGGAAGCAAAAAGTGAAGACATCATGTCAGTCCATGAATCAACAAGTCTCTGACACAGTGGGAGAATTCAGTAAGGCCCTGATGAAAGGCGATAAGCCCATCGCAGTAATGATTATGATGATTATATGCCTCTCTCACCTCCACATCTTCACATTCAGCCGATCACAGACCTGCACAGAAAGAAACAGCTTTCTACTATTATCTGTCATTATCCCACAGAAGTAGAAACCCGAAGATGAAACCATATTTCTTGAAGCTCTCTTCATGTCCTTGAAAAATCAATGATTATTATCTGCATTTTAAACCACTTGTGGCACATGTGTGATTTTTATCTCACTAACTGAATTTTAATTTCAAAAGCAAGGATAGTTGCCTGTATTTCTTTTGTTTCTCTAACCATGCACTAAACTGATGAAGAATCATAATAGATGCTCTAGGGTATATAACAAGGGGCTCAATTTGAGCCTCCATCACATCACATCTCCTACCGAGATCTAGACATGTCTGAGCATTTCTGAGCATGCCAGGCAAACCTGGGTGGAGGAAACTGAAGTCAACATCAGATCTATTTGTAAGAGGACCTAGAAGCCACCTGGGAGAGAAAATTCCTTTGAAGGGGAGTCATCAAGAAGATCCATGTGGTTCAGCAACAGGGAGAATATTTAAGCTATTCTGTTGCACATAATTAACAAATGCCCTGTGTTAATCTAGGTCCTGTGAGAAGCAAGATACCAAGATGGGACTAAATGTGCAAAAAGAAAAATATATTGGGAGAATGCCTGTGAGAGAAAAAAAGGAAGGGAGGTTGGACTATAAAACTAGTTCTAAGGAAAGTTTGACAAAGCTGTTAGGAAACTTCATATCAAACACATCTATCAGAAGTGTCCCATGAATCTCATGGTGTCCCCCTTTGTATTACTCCCATGCTCCATTCTTGACTGAGAGCAGCCAGGGAAGCATGGCCTCTGTGCAAACCTGGTTATAATTTCAGAGCACAGCAGCTGGAGTCCACCTCAATTACAGTCACGTGTTAGAGGTACCTTCCATGGCCACCAGACTCACGCACTACCCATCCTACTCCACAACAGCTTGTTTGGGTCCTAGGGGAAGAGAGAGAGCTATGGATAAAAGCTCTATAACTCTTTGACAATTGAGCTCAGCAGTGTGGAACACTGAAAGGGACAGAGAGATTCTCCCTCTACCTGTGCCTTCTCGTGGACCTCGTGTATCCATGGAACCAGCAATGTAATGTCCTTCCACTGAAGTGTCACGGAGCCTGGCAGAAGCAGAAATACTGATCAAGACTTCCTTGCAGTTTATATTAAGCTGTGCAGGCCTTAGTTGCAGATGGCAGCAGAGAAGAACTTGAGCTAAAGGGCAAGAAAATGGCAGGCATTATGTGGTAGCTGACAGTACGTGTGCATGAGCACATGTCAACCACCTCCTAAAGTTGCTAGAAATAATCAGGAGGAACATTACAGGGGCATGCAGTCTTGCATAACAAATGGGAGCAAAAGCCAGAAAAATACGTATTAGTTCTGTTTATAATAACCCATTTTAAGTCCTGGATTGGTGAGGTGACACCTGTTAACATCATTTGACTTGGAACCAATTAAATTACTCTTCTCTGGAACAAGTGTATTTCTGGTCTATAATAAGATTCTGCAAGCAAACAGCTTTCTCTCAGCCCATTAAACATAGCTGCCGAAGGGGAGAAAAACAAAGGAGCAGCCCCAAAAATGTATTTGCTACTAGGCTATATACCAACTGCTTTCAAAACACTCTCAGATTTCAGATTGGTTTTGTTATTTTTCTGACGGGAAATAAAAATTCAGCAGACTTTTGATGTGCTGTTACTGAGTAGTTCAGTGAGATTCTAGCCAGACACACCCACTTGAAACATTCTGTTCTTAGTGAATTTGATCAAGAATATTTTTTCTAAATCTCTCTTGAGAATCTGTCAGTCAGGATAACACGATTGCAGTTTCAGTAAGAATGAAATAGATCAACTGATCAGACAAAATTGCTGGGTTTTCTCTGTAAACAAGTTTATTTGGTTTTAGCTTTTGGCTATTAAAGTGGAGAGAATAGAGTCATGAAAAATCATGAAAATCTCTCTCTGCTCTCTGTGAAGATGATAAGAAAACAAAAGTGCCTAGTTGCAGTAATGTGAAAGATTAGCTGGATGCAAGATCAGGCTAGGTTTCCTTTTGGATGAGGGATATGCTATCTTTGAGGGCAATTGGGCACTTGTTCTACAGCCTGGGGAGTAACCTAACCTTTTACACTTTTACAGTAAGTGAATGTGGAGTTGCCAGGACCTAGTATTCTGGGAATTTGGGCAGCTTATCTGGGAGAGGTAGTTCAAGCCTTCTCTCTTTACTGTTTATTTTGTTGCTTCTTACCCCCATTTTCCAGTGTAGAACAGAAAATGAGGTCTACACACTTCAGGTCAACTATATCTGTGTCTACATGAGGGTACACATTTTGTGCTAACAAGCTACATTTTCTTCTATTATCTCCCTTTTGCAAGAAGTTACGGCACTCACCAGCCATTTACATGTCAACCACTCCTGCCAAGGAATAGCACAAGCACAAGACATCCCTGCTACATTCTTTACAAGCAATCACATCTGCTGAGAACCACCACTCTTGCCTCAAGTATTGACCTTGCCTACAAGATACCCTTCCTCTGCAACTGCCTCTGTTAAGTACCATAGTTATTGACTATTGAAGGATAAAAAAAGTTACGCTTACTTCCAGAGCAAAATGAGGCACTGGGAAGAGGAACTGTGTCTCTTTCTATGTGTTACACCCTTTGAGGAATACTTTCTCACTCTCACTTCAGTGTTTTTCCAGACACCCCAGTAGGTATCTTTTTACCTAAGACTCATTTCTTCCCTTCACTACTAAGATTTGATATTGCACCCACCAAATGTTCTTTCTATTAGGATGAATTCTCTCTCAGGAGGAGCCTAAGTTCCCCAAACAAATCAGATTCTATCAGGCCTGCTCCATCAGTAAATAACACAAGCTTAGGCACAAGACTGGGGGCTGACTGTGGCTCAGATCATGAACTCCTTATGCAAAATTCAGATGTAAATTGAAGAAAATAGGGAAAACCACTAGACCATTCAGGTATGACCTAAATCAAATCCTTTACAATTATACAGTGGAAGTGACAAATAAATTCACAGGATTAGGTCTGATAGACAGAGTGCCTAAAGAACTATGGATGGAGGTTCATAATATTGTACAGGAGGCAGTGATCAAGACTATACCCAAGAAGAAGAAATGCAAAAAGGCAAAATCCTTGCATGAGGAGGACTTACAGACATCTGAGAAAGGAGAGAAGTGAAAGGCAAAGGAGAAAAGGAAATATGTGCCCATTTGAATACAGAGTTCCAAAGAATAGCAAGAAGAGGTCAGAAAGCATTCCTCTGTTATCCATGCAAAGAAATAGAGGAAAACAATAGAATGGGAAAGACTAGAGATTTTTTCAGAAAAATTAGAGATAACAAGGGAATATTAAATGCAAAAATGGACACAGTAAAGGACAGAAATGGTATGGACCTAATAGAAGCAGAAGACATTCAGAAGAGGTGGCAAGAATACAGAAGAATGATACAAAAAAGATCTTAATGACTTAGATGACCATGATGGTGTGATCAGTCACCTAAAGTCAGACATCGTGGAATGCAAAGTCAAGTGGGCCTTACAAAGCATCACTACGAACAAAGGTAGTGGAGATGATGAAATTCCGGTTGAGCTATTTCAACCTAAAAGATGATGCTCTGAAAGTGCTACACTCAATATGTCAGCAAATTTGGAAAACTCAGCAGTGGCCACAGGACTGGAAAAAGTCAGTTTTCATTCTAATCCCAAAGAAAGGCAATGCAAAAGAATGTTCAAACTATGGCACAATTGTAGCAAAGTAATGCTCAAAATTCTCCAAGCAAGGCTTCAACAGTAAGTAAACTTAAAACTTCCAGATATTCAAGCTGGATTACAGAGGAATCAGAGATCAAATTGTCAACATCCAGTGGATCACAGAAAAAGCAAGAAAGTTCCAGAAAAATATCTGCTTCTACTTTATTGACTATGGCAAAGCCTTTGACTGTGTGGATCACAACAAACTGTGGAAAATTTCTCAAGAGATGGAAATACCAGACCACCTTACCTGCCTTCTGAGAAATCTGTATGCAGGTCAAGAAGCAATAGTTAGAACAAGACATGGGACAACGGAGTGGTTCCAAACTGGGAAAGGAGAACATCAAGGCTATATATTGTCACCCTGCTTATTTAACTTCTATGCAGAGTACATCATGAGAAATGCTGGGCTGGATGAAACACAAGCTGGAATCAAGATTACTGGGAGAAATAGCAATAACCTCAGATATGCAGATGACACCACCTTTATGGCAGAAAGTGAAGAGGAACTTAAGAGCCTATTGATGAAGGTGAAAGAAGAGAGTGAAAAGGCTGGCTTAAAACTCAACATTCATAAAATGAAGATAATGGCATTCAATCCCATTACTTCATGGCAAATAGATGGGGAAACAATGGAAAAAGTTACAGACTTTATTTTCTTGGGCTCCAAAATCACTGCAGGTGGTGACTGCAGCCATGAAATCAAAAGACACTTGCTCCTTGGGAAAAAAGTTATGACCAACCTAGACAGTTTATTGAAAAGCAGAGACATTAGTTTGCCAACAAAGGTCTAGTCAAAGCTATGGTTTTTCCAGTAGTCATATATGGATGTGAGAGTTGGACTGTAAAGAAAGTTGAATGCCGAAGAATTAGTGCTTGTGAAATGTGGTGTTGGAGAAGATGCTTGAGAGTCCCGCGGACTGCAAGGAGATCAAACCCATCCATCCTAAAGGAAATGCTGAAAGTGAAACTCCAGTACTTTGGCTACCTGATGTGAAGAACTGACTCACTGAAAAGTGAAAGGAAAAGACCCTGAAGCTGGGACAGACTGAAGGCAGGAGGAGAAGAGGAAGACAGAGGATGAGATGGTTGGATGGCATCACCGACTCGATGGACATGGGTTTGAGCAAGCTCTGCGGGTTGCTTATGGACAGGGAAGCCCTCCATGCTGCAGTCCATGGGGGTCTCAAAGAGTCAGAAATGACTGTGTGACTGAACTGAACTGAGGCACAAGGTGAGGTCCTCACAAGGTGAGGGCACATCAGTGCCCTTATACACCTGGTGCAGTATGTTGTGCTTTCTACCAGTTATCTTCCCACTGGAGTCAGATAAAAATGGACTCTTCTGCACGACAGACAGAAAGCGTATTGTTTCTTACTTCAGTGGTTTCCTGATTAGGTTCAAAATCTTCAGGTGCAGAGGCAAGGCCTTAGAGTGATCTAGCTTCTAAACTCCCTGACTTCCTCTGCAGCAATCCCACACCTGCAGTTCCTCAGATGTTCTCTTCGTGTATGTATATGCCATTTCCTTTGATTATACCACCCTTTACCCCTTTCCTAAACACCTCCCACCTTTGTTTGATGATTAATAACAGTACTTGATTCAAGTGTCACATTCCTTGATCCTCAAGACTGGGACAGATGAATCTCTGATCTGTGTAGCCCTAGTTCAGTTCAGTCACTCAGTCATGTCCAACTCTTTATGACCCCATGGACTGCAGCACGCCAGGCTTTCCTGTCCATAACCAACTCCCAGAGCTTGCTCAAACTCATGTACATTGAGTTGATGATGCCATCCAACCATCTCATCCTCTGTCGTCCCCTCCTCCTCCTGCCTTCAATCTTTCCCAGCATCAGGGTCTTTTCCAGTGAGTCAGTTCTTTGCATCAAGTGGCCAAAGTATTGAAGCTTCACCTTCTGCATCAGTTCTTCCAATGAATATTCAGGACTGATTTCCTTTAGGATAGACAGGTTTGATCTCCTTGCTGTCCAAGGGACTCTCAAGCATCTTCTCCAACACCACATTTCAAAAGCATCAATTTTTCAGCACTCAGCTTTCCTTATGGTCCAACTCTCACATCCAGATATGACTACTGGAAAACCCATAGCTTTGACTAGACAGACCTTTGTCTTCAAAGTAATGTCTCTGCTTTTTAACATGCTGTCTAGGTGGGTCATAGGTTTTCTTCCAAGGAGCAAGCGTCTTTTAATCATTTCATGGCTGCAGTCACCATCTGCAGTGATTTTAGAACCCAAGAAAATTGTCACTGTTTCCATTGTTTCCCCATCTATTTGCCATGAAATGATGGGATAGGATGCCATGATCTTCATTTTTTGAATGCTGAGTTTTAAGTCAGCTTTTTCACTTTCCTGTTTCACTTTCATCAAGAGGCTCTTTAGTTCTTCTTCACTTTCTGCCATAAGGGTGCTGTCATCTGTGTATCAGGTTATTGATATTTTTCCCAGTAATCTTGATTCCAGCTTGTGCTTCATCCAGCCCAGCATTTCACATGATGTACTCTGCATAGAAGTTAAACAAGCAGGGTGACAATATACAGCCTTGATGTTCTCCTTTCCCAGTTTGGAACCAGTCCACTGTTCCATGTTCGGTTCTAACTGTTGCTCCTTGACCTGCATACAGATTTCTCAAGAGGCAGGTAAGGTGGTTTGGTGTCCCCATCTCTTGAAGAATTTTCCACAATATATTGTGATCCACACAGTCAAAGGCTTTGCCGTAGTCAATAAAGCAGAAGTAGATGTTTTTCTGGAACTCTCTTGCTTTTTCTATGATCCAATGGGTGTTGGCAATTTGATCTCTGGTTCCTCTGCCTTTTCTAAATCCAACTGAACATCTGGAGGTTCTCAGTTCACATACTATTGAAGCCTCGCTTGGAGAATTTTGAGCATTACTTTGCGTAGCCCTAAGCACTATTAATTTCACTGTATTGTCAGTACTAACCTTCCTGTCCATCTCCTCTCTATAAGAACAAGGATTGTGTCTCTCACCCATGGAGACCCAGTAGATAGAGAAGCTGTGCATGCAATATACTGGGCATTCTATAAGAATTTGTTTAATAAATATATGTATGAATGTAAAGTAATTAATTAATAACTGCTCAGCTCTGGAAAGTCATAGGCAAATAAATGTTTTAAAAATAAAATGTAATTTTTACCAATTTACATGAGAAAAGATAGTGATATTTATAAGACCTGTAGTAACTTGAACTACTGAGGATTTCTTGATCTAAGAATAGTACATTCTAGGCTTCCTACCACTGACCAGGTCTGGCAGCTGTTTATTAGGTTGGCACATAATATGCTTTAAAGAGATGATTTTCTCTCTGCTGTTGAAGTTGAGCAACAAACAATGTATTGATAATTTGTTGTAGTATTTTTAGAGAAAATTTTAAAATTTAGGATTAGTTTACCATTACAGTTTTTTCTTGCTTGACTGTTTCCCTTTAATTCTAAGTTTTCTCACTTTTCTGATCAAACATATTCTTGGTAACTTGGGGAAAGGCTTAGAAAGCTAAAATTTTTCTACAAACAAAAGGCAAGCAGAGGACCTAAGAGGGTCTGACCCAGGAGGGCTCAATAGGGTCCTGCTTGGTTACACTTTGTCATGTTCTTTCTTGTCTTCTTTTAATTAGAGAATTAAAATATTATAGATAAAACTGAAGTCTCGTTGAACTATCCTTTTCAATTCTCTAGATCATTCTCACCTCCCCAGATAAAACAGCTGCTATATTTTGGTGTATAATCCTAGTCTTGTAATTAACCTTTTAGGATTTAGCATCCCAGTTATGTTAGCCTGAATAAGTAGGTTTCCCTCTTTCTTCTCTAAAACAGTTTGGGGGAAAAGACAACACCTTTTTTGTTAAGTTTAAAACAACCAGTCTATTAAACTCTATGGGCCTGGTGACCTTTTTGGAGTGTCAGAGGAAATATCTGACTACTAATTTCATGATTTTTAATGGTTAAGCATCCTATTTCTTAGAAAATAAATTTTCTATTTCTTCTTAAGTCAATCCTGGCACTTTATTATATTAACCAAAAATTGTCCATAATCTTTTTGTAATTTTATTAGTATCACTTATGGTTGTGTTCTAGATTTTTCTCAGTTCTCTCTGATTTATTGTTATGCTTCTATCTTTTCAAACTTTTTAACAAAAGTAGAAGAAATAATCCATCTGAACCACCAGGGAAGCCCCAACAAACTCTTAGTTTTAGTAATTATATTTTTGCCAGTCTTGTCACATTTATCATTATCCCTCTCATTTTTCCTCTATTTTCTTTCCTTCTTTCCTTATGTCTTCCAGGTATGTTAGTGGAAATTCTGGAAGTTGTGACCATTTCATATGCATGTTTAATTGATAACACTGTCTTTTTTTTTTTTTTTTTCCACCCATTAACCACATCTTTATCATACCTAACAAAGTGAATAACAATTCCTGATATTTTCTTGTTTCTTGTTAAATTATTGTCATCACTTCTAGGTCTCTTTGTTCCTACTATTATTTAATTTTGCTTTTTTTCCCCCCTTATTAATGGGCCTTGTCATTTTATTAATTTGTTTCCTATTTGATTAAACTCTCCTTTAACATTTACTTCTTACTTCTTTCTACTTCTCTTTTGATTTATTCCTTGTCTTGTTTCTAGCTTCCTTATTTAAATTCCTAAGATTCTTTTCTTTCCCTTGCTGCTGCTGCTGCTGCTAAGTCACTCAGTCGTGTCCGACTCTTAGCGACCCCATGGACTGCAGCCTACCAGGCTCCTCCATCCGTGGGATTTTTCCAGGCAAGAGTACGGGAGTGGGGTGCCATTGCCTTCTCCATTCTTTCCCTTACTTGTTTTCAAATATATGAATGTGAGTCTATAAATCTCCTAAATTCTAATTTAACTGCTCTCTGTATGTTTCAGTATGATATCACTCGTGATACTATTGGTCAGTTGTAAAATTTTATCTTTCTCATTAGAATTTCCTCTTTACCCGCAAATTATTTTGAAGTGAGTTATTCTTGTATCAACTATATGGATATTTTGGTTCTTTTCTATTGTTTCTGTTTAATTTTATTTAATTATTACTATGAATTCTAATAATTTTGATGACTGTCTATGAGTTTAATAGGAGAAAATTTCATGTAACTGTTTTCCGTGTGCTTAAAAAGAATGTATATTGTCTGATTTTTAAAAATAACATTTAATATATATCTGCTAAGTCATCTTGCTATATTTATTTCTCAAACCCCCAATAACATAAATAATTTTCAGTTACTTAATCTGTTTCTGAGCAAGATATGTTAAAATATATCATAATAATGGTAGGTTTGCATTTCCTACATTGTAACACTTTTAAGGTTTATATATTTTTGAACCTTTCTTGTTTTATTATTACAATTCGAGGGAGTTTTATAAGCTCAGGTAAGTTCAGTCATTCAGTCGTGTCCGACTCTTTACAACCCTATGGACTGCAGCACTCCAGGCTTCCCTGTCGAACACCAACTCCCAGAGCTTGCTCAAACTCATGTCCATGGAGTCGGTGATGCCATTCAACCATCTCAGCCTCTGTCGTCCCCTTCTCCTCCTGCCTTCAATCTTCCCCAGCATCAGGGTCTTTTTAAATGAGTCTGTTCTTCACATCAGGTAGCCAAAGTATTGGAGTTTCAGCTTCAGCATCAGTCCTTTGAATTCCTTTAGGATTGATTGGTTTGATTTCCTTGCTGTCCAAGGGATTCTCAAGAGTCTTCTCCAACACCACATTTCAAAAGCATCAACTCTTCGGCACTCATCTTTCTTTATGGTCCAACTCTCACATCTGTACATGACTGCTGGAAAATCCTTAGCTTTGACTATGTGGAACTTTGTCAGGCAAGTAATGTCTCCGATTTTTAATAAACTGTCTAGGTAGATCATAGCTTTCCTTCCAAGGAGCAAGTGATTTTTAATTTCATGGCTGCATCTGCAGTGGTTTTAGAACCCAAGAATATGAAGTCTGTCACTGTTTCCATTGTTTCCCCATCTGTTTGCCGTGAAGTGGTGGGACCAGATACCATGATCTATGTTTTTTGAATATTGAGTTTTAAGCCAGTTTTTTCACTCTCCTCTTTCATTTTCATCAAGAGGCTCTTTAGATCCTCTTCACTTTCTGCCATATGGGTGGTGTCATATGCATATCTGAGATTATTGATATTTCTCTCAGCAATCTTCATTCCAGCTTGTGCTCCATCCATTCCAGCATTTCCCATATAACCACTCTACATATAAGTTAAATAAGCAGGGTGACAATATACAGCCTTGACATACTTCTTTCCCAATTTGGAAACAGTCTGTTGTTCCATGTCAGTTTCTTTTTTTTTTTTCTAACTGTTGCTTCTTGACCTGCATACAGATTTCTCAGAAGGCAGGTAAGGTGGTGTGTTATTCCCATCTATTGAAGAATTTTCTATAGTTTGTTGTGATCCACACAGTCAAAGGTTTTGCCTTAGTCAATGAAGTAGAAATAGATGTTTTTCTGGAATTCTCTTGCTTTTACTATGATCCAGTGGATGCTGGCAATTTGATCTCTGGTTTCTCTGCCTTTGCTAAATCCAACTTGAACATCTGGAAGTTCTCAGTTTACATACTGTTGAAGGCTCTCTTGGAGAATTTTGAGCATTACTTTACTAGTGTGTGAGATGAATACAAATTGTGTGGTAGTTTGAACATTCTTTGTCATTGCCTTTTCTTGGGATTGGAATGAAAACTGACTTTTTTCAGTCCTGGGCCACTGCCAAGTTTTCCAAATTTGCTGGCATATTGAGTTCAGCACTTTCACAGCATCATCTTTTAGGGTTTGAAATAGCTCAACTGGATTTCCATCACCTCCTCTAGCTTTGTTTATAGTGATGCTTCCTAAGACCCATTTGAATTCACATTCCAGGATGTCTGGCTCTAGGTGACTGATCACACCATCATGGTTATATGAGTCATTAAGATCTTTTTCGTATAGACCTTCTGCATATTCTTACCATCTCTTCTGAATATCTTCTGCTTCTGTTCAGTCCATACCTTTTCTGTCCTTTATTGTTCCCATCTTTGCATGAAATGTTCTCTTGGCACCTCTAATTTTCCTGAAGAGATCTCTAGTCTTGCATTCTACTGTCTCCCTTTATTTCTTCACAGTGATCACTTAGGAAGGCTTTCTTATCTTTTCTTGCTATTCTTTGGAACTCTGCGTTCAGATGGATATATCTTTCTTTTTCTCCTTTGCCTTTCACTTTTCTTTTCTCAGTTCTTTGTAGGCCTCCTCAGACAATTATTTTGCCTTTTTGCATTTTTTCTTCTTGGAGATGGTTTTGACCACCACCTCTTATACAATGTTACAAACTTCTATCCATCGTTCTTCAGGCACTCTAGTTATCAGATCTAATCCCTTGAATCTATTTGTCACTCCCACTGTATAATCATAAGGGATTTGATTTAGGTCATACCCGAATGACCTAGTGGTTTTCCCTACTTTCTTCAATTTAAGTCTGAATTTTGAAATAAGGAGTTCATGATCTGAGCCACAGTCAGCACTTGGTCTTTTTTTCACTGACTGTATTGAACTTCATGATATTTGGCTGCAAAGAACATAATCAATCTGATTTCGGTACTGATCATCAGGGGTATTAACTGTCACCACTTGGTGATGTCCATGAGTACAGTCATCTCTTGCATTGTTTGAAGACAGTTTTTGATATGACCAGTGAGTTCTCTTAGCAAGACTCTGTTAGCCTTTGCCCTGATCCATTTTGTACTCCAAGGCCAAACTTGTCTGTTCCTCCAGGTATCCCTTGACTTCCTCCTTTTGAATTCCAGTCCTTTATGATGAAAAGGACATCTTTATTTGGTTTTAGTTCTAGAAGGTCTTGTAGGTCATCATAGAACTGTTCAACTTCAGCTTCTTCAGCATTTGTGATTGGGGAATAGATTTGGATTACTGTGGTATTGAATGGTTTGCCTTTGAAACGAACAGAAATCATTCTGTTGCTTTTGAGATTGTACCCAAGTACTACAATTTGGACTCTTTTGTTGACCATGATGGCTACTCCATTTCTTCTAAGGGATTCTTGCCCACAGTGGTAGATATAATGGTCATCTGAATTCAATTCACCCATTCCAGTCCATTTTAGTTCACTGATTCCTAAAAAATCAATGTTCACTCTTGCCATCTCCTGTTGACCACTTCCAATTTACCTTGATTCATGGACCTACATTCCAGGTTCCTATGCAATATTATTCTTTACAGCATCAGAATTTACTTCCATCACCAACCACATCCACAACTGGGGGCTGTTTTTGCTTTGACACAACCTCTTCATTCTATCTGAAGCTATTTCTCCTCTCTTCTCCAGTAGCATATTGGGCACCTACCAACCTGGGAAGTTTGTCTTTCAGTGTTATATTTTTTTTTGCCTTTTCACAACATTCATGGGGTTCTCAAGGCATGAACACTGAAGTGTTTTGCCATTCCCTTCTCCAGTGGACCACATTTTGTCATAACTCTCCACCATGACCTGTCCATCTTGGATGACCCTACATGCCATAGCTCATAGTTTCATTGAGTTAGACAAGGATGTGATGCAAGTGATCAGTTTGATTAATTTTCTGATTATGCTTTTCATTCTGTCTGCCCTCTGATGGATAAGGATAAGGGATTTATAGAAGCTTCCTGATGGGAGGGACTGGTTGTAGGGGAATCTGGGTCTTGCTCTGATGGGCAGGGCCATGCTCACTAAATCTTTAACCCAATTTTCTGTTGATGTGTGAGACTGTGTTCCCTTCCTCTAGTTGGCCTAGGCCAAACTATGGCAGGAATGATGGTGATAATGGTGACCTCTTTCAAAAGGGTCTATGCCAGGACTGTTGTATTCAGTGCCCCCAACCACACGGCAGGCCACTGTTGATCAAAGCCTCTGCCAGAGACTCCTGGACACTGACAGGCAAGTATGGCTCAGTCTCTTGTGAGATAACTGTTCCTTTCTCCTGGGTCCTGGTCCACACAAGGTTTTTTTTTTTTTTTTTGTGCTCTCCAAGAGTCTGTTTCTCCAGTTCTGTGGACATTCTGTAATCAAATCCCACTGGTCTTTAAGTTCCCTGGGGGTTCTCAGTCCCTTTGGCAGATCCCCAGGTTGGGAAATCTGTTGTGGGCCCTAGAACTCTCACAACAGTTCTAGAACTTCTTTGGTATAATTATTCTCCAGTTTGTGGGTTGTCTGCTTGGAGGCTCTGTGGTGGGGCTCACACACTGCACTCCCCAGGTCTGCTGCAGCCAGAGCCCCTGTCCCCTCAGCAGGCCACTGCTGACCTGCGGTTCTGCAGGAGACACTCAAACACTCTGAGGCAGGTCTGACTCAGTCTCTTGTGAGGTCCCTGGTTCCTGGTGCACAAAAGGTTTCCTTTGAGCCCTCTGAGCATCTTTAGTGGGCATGGGGCTTGATTCTAAATGCAATTTCGCCTCTCCTACTGTTTTATTGGGGCTGTCCTTTGCCCTTGGACATGTGGTATCTTTTTGTGTGTGGGGGGGATCCATCATTCTCCTGTCAATGGTTGTTCAGTGATTAGTTGTAAATTTGGAGTTCTCACAGGAAAAGATGAGCGCACGTTCTTCTAATCCCCATCTTGTGTTAGTTGATTTAAGACTACTTTTCTTCTTGTTCCTCAGTGCTTTTAATTTTATATCCTATATTATCTATTTTAAATAATGCTGTAATAGTTTCTGTGCTTTGATGAGTACTCACCTGGTAACGTTTATATTTCTTTATTTCCAACATTTCTATATAATTTTGTTTTATATGTGTTTCTCTAAATTGCATATAGCTAAATTTTAAAAATTTAGTCTATCTTTGAATAGATAGGTTCAACTTATATATCTGAGATTATTCTGAAATACTTGTAACATTTTTATATGTTCCACATTTTCCCTTTTTTCCCTTTCTTGCTTGTTTATATAAGGTTGTTCTGTTTTTGTTTTTATTTTTCCCTCTATTGACTTGGAAATTCTATTTTCCATTTTTATTCTTTGAAAGATTAACCCAATAATCTAAATACATATTTAGACATACATTTTCTATTAAAACCTAAAGTTACTCAACATCTCAATCTTCCTTCTAAATAAGAAAAGAACATTACAGATCCTCTCATTCCCTCTGATATCCTCTAGCATCCAGGTAATAATTATTTTCTTTAGTTCTCTGTTTTAATGTCAACAGTACTGTTCTTATTGTCATTACTATTATTTATACAACCAACACTTACTTACATTTATTAAGATATTTTCCAGATTATAGGCACACCTAGTATTCTTGCATTACACTTCATCCTTCGCTTCTCTTCTTGAATTCATCTTTGAATAATTCTTCCAATAAGAGTCAGTTTAAATATTGAATTTTTTTCATTAACAATTCTTTTCTGAAATAGCAATCTTTCTTGGTCCTCATATACCTAAAGTGTGCTTTCTTTAAACTTCCCTGTTAAATGATCTTTTTGCTGAGTATCAAATTTTATATTTACATTTATTTTTTCTTAGTGCTTTAAAACAATAACTGCATTGTTGTCTGGCTTCTATTGCTATGACTGAGGAGTAGGCTATTGATCTGCTTGATATATCCTGCAGGTAGTCTGAAATCTTCCATATTTCTTTTACATTTTTTACATGTCATTGTCTTTGCATTATGGGAGATTTCTTCTGTTCTGTCTTCCAATTCATAAAGTCCCTCTTTCATTCTTTAAAAGCTATTATTTAAGCCATCCATTATATTTTTAAGTTTTTTGACCACACTTTATTTCCAAGATTACCAATAAATTCATTTTCATGCTACTTTCATGCCGCTTTCATAAATTCCTAATCTTGTTTTACGGATGATGATTTTGCTTTTCAGGGATTATTGCTTGGGGCAGCAGGGTTTGTTATGGGTTGGTTGGTTGATCTGGGGGACAGTTTTAAGCTTTAAGGCCCTTCCAGATCATTTTGTTAGTTTTCTTTTTTTGGTTGTGAATTTTTTTTACTTATGGATTTTATTGACGACTTTTTATGATACTAAGTGTCCTTGTGTTCTTTTTGCTTGAGAGAATATCTTCGGTGCAGAGTTCCTTCTATGTTTGGCTTGCATGTAAGGCAGAGTCATCCTTGCTTCACCAGTTCTCTGGCCTCAAACCAAGTCACATATTGCAGTCTTGTCTTGGGATTCTCAATTATTCAGGTGGTCGAGTTACAGCCACTCTATGTTATTCAAGCTCAAATTCCAGTCTCACACAGAAACCTGTTTCAACTACCAGATTTTGACAGAAGTAAGTTTCAGATGGGTAAGTAAATGCATTTCCTTTGTCTTTCAACACAGAACACAGATGATATTTGAGAGCAAAGCAAATAATACTTGTTCCCCATAATGAAGAAGAAAACTTCATCCTCATCATGACAGAGGCATATTTAGCTCTTGCTCTTATAAAGACATTGAAGTCTTCATCCTCTTTCCAGTCCCAGCTTCCTGAAAACTATGTACCTTCAGGCTCTGATTACCTTTGTAGCTTCCTTCTTTATCATGGATAGAGAAACCTGTATGCAGGTCAGGAAGCAACAGTTAGAACTGGACATGGAACAACAGACTGGTTCCAAATAGGAAAAGGAGTACATCAAGGCTGTATATTGTCACCCTGCTTATTTAACTTATATGCAGAGTACATCATGAGAAACGCTGGGCTGGAAGAAGCACAAGCTGGAATCAAGATTGCCAGGAGAAATATCAATAACCTCAGATATGCAGTTGACACCACACTTATGGCAGAAAGTGAAGAGGAACTAAAAAGCCTCTTGATGAAAGTGAAAGAGGAGAGTGAAAAAGTTGGCTTAAAGCTCAACATTCAGAAAACTAAGATCGTGGCATCTGGTCCCATCACCTCATGGGAAATAGATGGGGAGACAGTGGAAACAGTGTCAGACTTTATTTTTGGGGGCTCCAAAATCACTGCAGATGGTGATTGCAGCCATGAAATTAAAAGATGCTTACTCCTTGGAAGGAAAGTTATGAGCAATCTAGATAGCATATTAAAAAGCAGAGACATTACTTTGCCAACAAAGGTCTGTCTAGTCAAGGCTATGGTTTTTCCAGTAGTCATATATGGTTGTGAGAGTTGGACTGTGAAGAAAGCTGAGTGCCGAAAAATTGATGCTTTTGAACTGTGGTGTTGGAGAAGACTCTTGAGGGTCCCTTGGACTGCAAGGAGATCCAACCAGTCCATCCTAAAGGAGATCAGTCCTGGGTGTTCATTGGAAGGACTGATGCTGAAGCTGAAACTCCAGTACTTTGGCCACCTCATGTGAAGAGTTGACTCATTGGAAATGACCCTGATGCTGGGAGGGATTGGGGGCAGGAGGAGGAGGGGACGACAGAGGATGAGATGGCTGGATGGCATCACCGACTCGATGGGCATGAGTTTGAGTCAACCCCAGGAGTTGGTGATGGACAGGGAGGCCTGACGTGCTGCAGCTCATGGGCTCATAAAGAGTCGGACACAACTGAGCAACTGAACTGAACTGAACACATATATATGACAATATTTTGTCCCTCATTCCTAACCATTTAGAACAGAAGCTGGAGATTTCTGCATGTACTCATTCTGTCATGCTGACCCAGAAATTTTGATTCTATTTTTTAAATAAATTATTACTAAACAACAAAAACTAAAATCCTATGAACTTAGTGATCAAGACACTTGATGTAGGGGGTAAGTGAATCATTTTTTTCAGTTCTCTCTTTAGGTTTTATATCATTGTATGGATGACTGTGATAATAACTGTCATCATAGTGACATCCAATATTTTCAAAGTATGTGGCTTCTTTAAAGCACTTGACATGCACAGTTCCTGGAAGAATAAATATAGTTTGTACTTTTATCTCCATTTTCCAAATGAGGAAAACTAAATGAATCAGACAACTAGTTAAATGACTAACCCAAGATGGAGTCTTACCTTTTACATATGAAAGCAATATTTAAGGTCAATATTTAAGGACCTGTCCCATATCAAGTGCTCATTTAACTAGATAAATGATTCCCAAACTTTTAGACAAAATGTTTTCATACCTTCAAATGAATTCATTTAAATTGTTGTGAAAATTAAATCCTTTTTTTCAGAGTTGAAGGATTATACTCAAACTAACCATGCAAGTAAAGGAAAAGATTTCTTTTCTTCCCTCCCCTTGCTCAGTAACCACATCTCTCTGGCAGCATCAACTAAGAAAGTCAAGCACCTATATATCTCAGTGACAAGTGTCCCTTAGGGCTTCCCAACTGAATCTCCAGATTTAGATTTGAACAGATTTTTTAATTGCAGATTCACCTTCAATACAAAAACTATGTTACCCTGAACTGACTTTTATGTCTTAGTGTACTTTAGGAAGTAATAAAGTAATTCTGCATTTTCTAGCCAGAGCTGAATCAATATGCTTCCAAACAACTGAATGTAAAACACTGGTAGTCAGCTGTTGAAGTCCATGTCCCCTTATTTATTTCCAGTATTTCCTGGAAATGTAGAGGAAAATGTTGATGACTGTTTCAAATTCTCTCAGGAGCTAGTTCCAAGGGCTAGTGGGCTAGTTCCAAGGGCTAGTGGTTCTAGCCATGTTGTTGGTGGCAGTGTTCTTAGAACACTTCCCCTCAAATAGGAGACAGTCAGGGCTTGCTTCATCTGGCGTGGGTTTTCTGCAGGAAGAGAGGCACAGATGATCAGAGTTAGACAACTGAGAATTAACTATACTGCCAGCCCCTGGAGAAGGAAATGGAAACCCACTCCAGTATTCTTGCCCAGCAGTCTTACAATCCATGAGGTCAAAAGAGTTGGACATGACTTAGTGACTAAAGAAAGAAAAGAAATGAATTCATATTATATTAAATATGATAGCATCAACAAGTATTTGAAAAATTGTAATAAATGTTATGCATTTAGTCCATAGTGACTAAAGAAAGAAAAGAAATGAATTCATATTATATTAAATATGATAGCATAAAAAAATATTTGACAAATTGTAATAAATGTTATGCATTTAGTCCATAGTCTATGCTTCATATGAAGAATTCACAAACCTTAGTGGTAACTCCATAGCACCCAGGCTTTGATGCTGTCTACATCATTCATGGAACATCCTCATTCCCTTAAATTTTCATCATCAATATTAAATACATAATGAAACTCTATCTGAACTTCTCAAAGAATTAGAAGAGTCCTGATATGATAGTGATGAAATGTAAGATGGATCATTCAATGGGAATATAGATATATAAATATTTTCTACTAACCTTCTTATAATTCCTATAAGATAATAAAGACAAAATCAAGTTAAGATTTAAAGAAGAAAAACATTAAACAAGAAGGGAGATAAGACGAAAGATATACAATCTATTGTCACACTTTTAAGGCTGATAAGTTTTCAATTCTACTAATTATTAAAAGATGTTAGAGAATTTTTTCTTTTCAGTGAAGCCTGTCCCTGAACTCATCACAGAAAGGAAGATCTTGCTGATACAGGCCAGTATTTCCTTTTGTGAATATAACATGACTATATGGTCTCAGTGTCATATTTTTTAAACTACTTATATATAAATCTTCACAGATTGCAACAAACTATAATTACTAGCTAGAACTATTTCTACACAATTTTTTTTTCCCCCCAGTGGGTTTTGTCATACATTGATATGAATCAGCCATGGGTTTACATGTATTCCCAATCCCGATCCCCCCTCCCACCTCCCTCTCCACCCGATTCCTCTGGGTCTTCCCAGTGCACCAGGCCCGAGCACTTGTCTCATGCATCCCACCTGGGCTGGTGATCTGTTTCACCATAGATAGTATACATGTTGTTCTTTTGAAATATCCCACCCTCACCTTCTCCCACAGAGTTCAAAAGTCTGTTCTGTATTTCTGTGTCTCTTTTTCTGTTTTGCATATAGGGTTATCGTTATCACCTTTCTAAATTCCATATATATGTGTTAGTATGCTGTAATGTTCTTTATCTTTCTGGCTTACTTCACTCTGTATAATGGGCTCCAGCTTCATCCATCTCATTAGGACTGGTTCAAATGAATTCTTTTTAACGGCTGAGTAATATTCCATGGTGTATATGTACCACAGCTTCCTTATCCATTCATCTGCTGATGGGCATCTAGGTTGCTTCCATGTCCTGGCTATTATAAACAGTGCTGCGATGAACATTGGGGTGCACGTGTCTCTTTCAGATCTGGTTTCCTCAGTGTGTATGCCCAGAAGTGGGATTGCTGGGTCATATGGCAGTTCTATTTCCAGTTTTTTAAGAAATCTCCACACTGTTTTCCATAGCGGCTGTACTAGTTTGCATTCCCACCAACAGTGTAAGAGGGTTCCCTTTTCTCCACACCCTCTCCAGCATTTATTGCTTGTAGACTTTTGGATAGCAGCCATCCTGACTGGCGTGTAATGGTACCTCATTGTGGTTTTGATTTGCATTTCTCTAATAATGAGTGATGTTGAGCATCTTTTCGTGTGTTTGTTAGCCATCTGTATGTCTTCTTTGGAGAAATGTCTGTTTAGTTCTTTGGCCCATTTTTTGATTGGGTCATTTATTTTTCTGGAATTGAGCTGCAGGAGTTGCTTGTATATTTTTGAGATTAATCCTTTGTCTGTTTCTTCATTTGCTATTATTTTCTCCCAATCTGAGGGCTGTCTTTTCACCTTACTTATAGTTTCCTTTGTAGTGCAAAAGCTTTTAAGTTTCATTAGGTCCCATTTGTTTAGTTTTGCTTTTATTTCCAATATTCTGGGAGGTGGGTCATAGAGGATCTTGCTGTGATTTATGTCGGAGAGTGTTTTGCCTATGTTCTCCTCTAGGAGTTTTATAGTTTCTGGTCTTACATTTAGATCTTTAGTCCATTTTGAGTTTATTTTTGTGTATGGTGTTAGAAAGTGTTCTAGTTTCATTCTTTTACAAGTGGTTGACCAGTTTTCCCAGCACCACTTGTTAAAGAGGTTGTCTTTTTTCCATTGTATATCCTTGCCTCCTTTGTCAAAGATAAGGTGTCCATAGGTTCGTGGATTTATCTCTGGGCTTTCTATTCTGTTCCATTGATCTATATTTCTGTCTTTGTGCCAGTACCATACTGTCTTGATGACTGTGGCTTTGTAGTAGAGTCTGAAGTCAGGCAGGTTGATTCCTCCAGTTCCATTCTTCTTTCTCAAGATTACTTTGGCTATTCGAGGTTTTTTGTATTTCCATACAAATTGTGAAATTCTTTGGTCTAGTTCTGTGAAAAATACCGTTGGTAGCTTGATAGGGATTGCATTGAATCTATAGACTGCTTTGGGTAGAATAGCCATTTTGACAATATTGATTCTTCCAATCCATGAACATGGTATGTTTCTCCATCTGTTTGTGTCCTCTTTGATCTCTTTCATCAGTGTTTTATAGTTTTCTATGTATAGGTCTTTTGTTTCTTTAGGTAGATATACTCCTAAGTATTTTATTCTTTTTGTTGCAATGGTGAATGGTATTGTTTCCTTAATTTCTCTTTCTGTTTTTTCATTGTTAGTATATAGGAATGCAAGGGATTTCTGTGTGTTAATTTTATATCCTGCAACTTTACTATACTCATTGATTAGCTCTAGTAATTTTCTGGTAGAGTCCTTAGGGTTTTCTATATAGAGGATCATGTCATCTGCAAACAGTGAGAGTTTTACTTCTTCTTTTCTTATCTGGATTCCTTTTACTTCTTTTTCTGCTCTGATTGCTGTGGCCAGAACTTCCAACACTATGTTGAATAGTAGTGGTGAGAGTGGGCACCCTTGTCTTGTTCCTGATTTCAGGGGAAATGCCTTCAATTTTTCACCATTGAGGGTGATGCTTGCTGTGGGTTTGTCATATATAGCTTTTATTATGTTGAGGTATGTTCCTTCTATTCCTGCTTTTTGGAGAGTTTTAATCATAAATGAGTGTTGAATTTTGTCAAAGGCTTTCTCTGCATCTATTGAGATAATCATATGGTTTTTATCTTTCAATTTGTTAATGTGGTGTATTACATTGATTGATTTGCGGATATTAAAGAATCCTTGCATTCCTGGGATAAAGCCCACTTGGTCATGGTGTATGATTTTTTTAATACGTTGTTGGATTCTGTTTGCTAGAATTTTGTTAAGGATTTTTGCATCTATGTTCATCAGTGATATTGGCCTGTAGTTTTCTTTTTTTTTGTCTACACAAATTTTTAAGCAAATGAGTAGCTCTATTATCTATTTAAGAATAAAACTGAGATGAAATGTTCGTATTACTCATTTCAGCTAGCATTATTTTATTTAAATAATACTAACTTTTCCAATTATAAAAGTAATATAGGCATGCTGTGGGCTTCCTTGTTGAATCAGCAGTAAAGAATCTGCCTGCAATCTGGGAGACCCGGGTTCTATCCCTGGGTTGGGAAGGTTCCCCTGAACAAAGGAATGGCTACCCACTCCAGTACTGCCTGGAGAATTCTATGGATAGAAGAGCCTGGTGGGCTACAGTCCATGGGGTCACAAAGAGTCAGACACAATTGAGTGATACAAACACACACACATGCATATTGTAGGAAAAGAGAGAAATGTTAGGAGGAAAAAATTAAGTACAAAATAGCAACTTTAACCACTATCAATATTTTGTGACAGACATAGCGTTCAATCACAGGTTTGATTCCATGGTGTAAGTTCTGAACCCTTATGCGATCTACTTGCTAATTTCCTGGCTTCAGTTGAACTTCAAGATACAGTAATAGAAATAGCATATCTTCACCTCAATTTAAAAGTTTTCTGGGCTTCTGGATTAAGATGAAAGATACAACATATGCATATAATTTTGCTGTCTCTCAAAATTCTTCTAAAATGACAGTAGAGGGACTTTTTTAAAGCATAAATCCATAAGGATGATAAGAATCAAAGAGAAGAAAGCAGCAAGTGAGTTTTGGAAGCTGTGGTGCAAAAGGACTGCTGTAGCCAATTTAGCAAAACTAAGAAAGCTGAATCTCAAACTAGTAGTAGGGAAAGCCAAGAGTTCGTTTGATTTATACTGTACAGATTGGCGGCAGTGGGGATAGCTAAGATAAGATAACTAGTTCAGAGCCTTTCAAGAAATTGCTAGGTCCCAAAGATCCCTCCCTTCCCTTAACCTTGACACAGCTAATAACTATTCTTCCCCAACCTGAGCAGAGACCACAGTTTTATTCCTTGAAGAGACTCTCTGGACTGGGAAACCAATGGCACAATTAGAGATTGAAGAAGCCTACTGAAAGGGTGGATTTAAATAAACATACATCTGAACAGTGAACCCATATCTCACCCCAGGCGTCTTCCCCTACTCAGGTTCCATTAAGAGTGGAATATAAGCCTTCACATGTAGCTCTGGGCAACGGATTGGAAAAGCCTTCTCTGAGGAATCTGAGCAGCCCAAGGGGAAAAGATACTGACATTGGAATTCCCCCAGTGAAAAGTCCCTAACAGCTCATCTTACACAGAAGTGCACAATCAACAAGCTTCACCCATGTACTCTGAGAGTCTTAGCAGTTTTTAGTCCTACATACTTAAAGATTATCAGAAAATGTGGAAGTTAAAGTTCAATACAGACAGAAGAAATGCAATCTTAAGTAAACAGAAATTGCACAGGGAATACATTCAAAGAGGAAGTAATTATATTGACTTCCAACTTGTCATCAGCAATATTGGAAGAGAGAAGGCTTTCAATTACTTCAAAGTTCTGAAGAAAAATTGTATCCAACTCAGAATTCTATCCTCAGGCAAGTGAAAAAGTAAAATAAACATGTTTTCAGGGGATTCCCTGGTATCCACTGGTTAGGACTCCGCTTTTTCACTGCTGAGAGCCCTGTATAAAATTTGCTGCAAATGGAAATTCCAGCTTTGTCATGAAACAACCCCTTTAATGGTTTATCTTTTACTCTGTGTAACTCTGTATTTCTTTTCACTAATTGCCTCCATAAAAGTTCTGCATAATGGTGTGTGTTTTGATTTATGAGAATTCTTCTAGCCTTTATTTCATGTGCATTTTTTTCTTACCTTGTTATTCTCCTTGGCAGATGCTTGTATTAATATTTGATCCATGCAAGGGATGTTCAGCCAAAGATAGTCCTCAGTCAGATTGTGGCCTGAGACAGATGGTGAGGCCCAGGCTATGCCTTGGAGAACTCAGATTACATTTCCAGGGTGTTCTCGTATGACAGCTGTGTGCCTTTGATCAAAACACTGAGAAACACAAGCCCTCACGTCCTCCTCAGCACAAAAACAGCCAAGACCTTGTTCTCTTGGACCAAGGAAATGCAATTTCCCCATACATTTTCATATGTAGTAAATACCTACACTTGCAGGGGTGCTGCAGAGATGCAGGATGACACGGGTCAGACAGAAAGAAGACCTAAGCAAGGGAGGAAAGGGACTTCAGGAGGGTGTTTCCCAACGTGCCTGCTATACCATCCATATCGATAATAGTGCTTGGCACATGCTTGGGGATTATTAAATACTAGTTGAATAAATATGCTGATGCTTTGCCTGGCATGTCCTTTGCTTTTCCCAGATTGACACATTTCTGCTTATCCTTAATATCCAGTTTACCGATCTCTTATACAACTTTCTTAGACCCCTTCAAACCCTTTCCTCTATATACATTTGCATTTTGAACAGATTTCTGATGCTTGTTCTTATAATATAGCATTGCAGTTATTTGATTGCCTGTCTATCCTCCTGGTCTTCCCATGTGGCACGAGTAGTAAAGAACCCACCTACCAATGGAGAGGATGTAAGAGAGGTGGGAAGATCCCCTGGAGGAGGACATGGCAACCCACTCCAGTATTTTTGCCTGGAGAATCCCATGGACATAGGAGCCTGGCGGGCTACAGTCCATAGGGTCACAAAGAGTCGGACACGACTAAAGTGACTTAACAAGTCATGCTATCCTCCCTACGAGACTTTTAATTCCTTGAGAGCTTACAGCTTTGAGTTATTTATCTCTGTATTCATGCTGCCTAACATGGTGTCTGATTATTTATTTATTCTTTATTCAACAGAATTGAAGTGCCCACTATGTTCCAGGCACTAGTATGGCCTTTTGGGATAAAGCAGTGAACAAGACATGAAACTTACATGCCCCCCAGGCTTACATTCCATTAACAGTTGAAGACAATTCAAATCACAGTGATAGGTGCAATGATGACGGTCCTGAGTGCATTATTGGAGAACATGGGAAGGGCATCATGCTCAAAATTTGAGAGCCTACAAAAGAAGGCTTCCCAGAAAAGCAAAGAATATCTGAAGAATAGATTGAAGTTAGCTAGGAAGTGTGGAAATGAGTGCTTCAAGAAGTACAGCGAGTTTGGGAAATGGAAGAAGGACAAAAGAACAGAATAATAAGAAAGGAAAGGAAAAAAGAAAGGAAGAAACAGATGAAAGAGCAGAAGAGAGGAATGGAAGAAGTGATGAGAGGGGAAAGGAAGGGATGCTATATTATCTTATTTGCTTTGTACTACTTTTTCTTCCAATGGCAGCCACTGGTGGGGATCCAAGGGTGATCCCCACCCTTCTCATTTGGGGGATCTGACTTATCCCCAGTCACAGAATCACAAGCAATTTTAGAGTATAAAGGGCTTTCAATACCAAGTTCTATCCCTCTTATTCTACTATTATGAAAACTGAGAACTTCGCTATTGTTCAGTAGCTCAGTCGTGCCCAACTCTTTGCGACCCCATGATCTGCCAGGCTTCTGTGTCCTTCACTATCTCCCAGAGTTTGCTCAAACTCTTGCCTGCTGAGTCGATGATGCCATCCAACCATCTGATCCTCTATTGTCCCCTTCTCCTCCTACCCTCAATCTTTCCCAGCATCAGGGTCTTTTCAAATGAGTTGGCTCTTCACATCAGGTGGCCAAAGTATTGGAGCTTCAGCTTCAGTATCAGTCCTTCCAGTGAATATTCAGAGTTGATTTCCTTTAGGATTGACTGGTTTGATCTCCTCGCTGTCCAAGGGAATTTGAAGAGTCTTCTCCAACACCACAGTTCAAAAGCATCAATTCTTCAGTGCTCAGCCTTTTTTATGGTCCAACTCTCACATCCCTACACAGCTACTGGAAAAACCATAGCTTTGACTAGTCAGACTTTTGTTGGCAAAGTGATGTCTCTGCTTTTTAACATGTTGTCTAGATTGGTCATAGCTTTGCTTCCAAGGATCAAGCGTCTTTTAATTTTCATGGCTGTAGTCATCCTCCACAGTGATTTTGGAGCCAAGAAAATAAAGTCTGCCAATGTTTCCATTGTTTCCCCATCTATTTGCCATGAAGTGATGGGATCAAATGCCATCTTAGTTTTTTGAATGCTGAGTTTTAAACCAGCTTTTTCACTCTTCTCTTTAACCTTCATCAAGAGTCTCTTTAGTTCTTCGCTTTCTTCCATTAGGGTAGTGTCATCTGCATATCTGAGGTTATTGATATTTAAATTAATAATAGCAACATTCTGCTTTTATCTCTTATCTCACCCCTATCCAGTTTGAGCCCAATAGCACCATGAAGCAGGATCTTTTTTTTTTTTTTTTTACATATGAGGAAACTGAGGCTCAAGTGGAATTAGTGGTACAGTTGGAAGCCAAGTCTGGTGTCATATCCATTGCTCATTCCATCACACTTCAATCCCTCTTCCAATGTCACAGTGTCAGGAACAGAGCCAGCAGTAGTCTTGACTACTTATCCAAAACTCCTTCCAGAAGGCAAGAGTGTCCTGACACCTGATATGGACTGATCACTGCTAATTATCACAGTATGTCCCAATTACAAGAACACTTGTGCTGAATGACTCATTCCCCAATAGCCACAGGGACACTGGAATAATGAGGGTTTACTTCTATACTCACAGAGGTATGTATAAGGAGGTTCACTCAAAATTTTTAAAAATCAAATTTCTGAATGTTATGTACTATGCTTACATTTTGATAAGTTAAAATAATTGCATAATATTTGATACATATGCATAAGCAAAGTGTGAAAGTATGGATGGAATGAATACCAAATTCATAATAATGGTTTCCACTAGGAAAGAACAGGAATAAGATAAGAGAAAGTAACATAGCATCTTCAATGTCATTGTGCTTTTTCTTCTTAAAATTTTTAAAAAATCTGAACCCAAAACTTAAAGATATTTTATAATTCTTTGTTCATTTCTGCAACAGATTTATTTTTCAAAGCATTTTAATAAGCCTGAAATTTCACATGTAAGCTTCAAATACTTCTTCCACTCCAGACAACATTTCCAGTTTTCTCATCTGTTAAAGAAGAAAAGATACATTAGATTATTTCTAAGAGCCCTTTCAGCCTTGACACTCAAGCTTCCTTCAAAATCTCAAAGGCTTTAAAGAGATTATAGATAAGTAACCTTTTGTTTAAGTAAATTCTGGAAAGGCACTAAGAATACACAGTCAGCTATTTCAAGGGAATAAGTTCTGAAGCTTTTTTTTAACTATGAATGCTTTTTTTCTTTTCATAGTAGCTTTATCCCGGAGGCATTCCCCAAAGGCTTTAGTGTCTTATCTATTTATATTCTGGGAACCCTGTCTAAATTAAGCTTCCACACAAGGTTTATGTGGTGATGGGCTCTGGCCATTCTGCTTCTCTCTATATATCTCAAGCCTTGTCATGAAGCTTTATTATCACTAATTCTTGTATCAAAAACTAGGCTTAGTGGTTTGGTGACCAGAAGTTGACCACAAAAGGAGAACTTGTGATCTGATACAGGTTTAATGATAGGACAGAATGTTTGCAATCAGGATGGTCACAGCAAATTTTCGGTCTTGTGGGAGACTGAATGAATCTGTTAGATTCCAGTTAGGATGAATGGGTAGAGTGGCAGAACCAAGGGTTTTATACATAATCAAGCTGTTCTTCAAGTGCACACAAGCACTTCCAAAGTAATACTAGGGAGAAGTTTCGACCAAAATAGAACTAGGAAAACATCAGCAAAAAGACTGATAATGAGTATTTAATATATTTCATTACAGAACTAAGAATTAAACAAGGGTTAATAAACATGTAGAAAAATAGTATGTGGACAAAATTTGCAATAGTCGAAACATGGAAACAACTCGTGTCCATCAATGGATGATTGGATACAGAAGAGAAGATATGGTACATACTGATATATACAATGGAATACTACTCAGTCATAAAAGGGAGGAAATGTGGCCATTTGTTACAATATGGATGGACTGTAATGGCAATATATTAAATGAAAGACAGAGAAAGACAAATATTGTCTCACTTACATGTGGAATCTGAATAAAACAAACTCATAATACAAAAGAACAGACTGGTGGTTGCCAAAGGCAGGGGATGAAAGGTGGGCAAAATTGGGTGAAGCAGGTCAAAATTAACAAACTTCCAGTAAAAAAAAAAAAAAAATAAGTCTTGGGGCTATAATGTACATCATGGTGACTCTAGTTAATAATGTGTGTGGGAGACGCAAAGCCCCGGGCCTGCCACCGGAGCGTGAGGGACCACTCGAATTCCATTTGGAGGCTTCTTTGGGCTCGCAGAGTAGACATCATGAGCAAAGCACACCCTCCCGAGCTGAAGAAATTTATGGACAAGAAGTTATCATTGAAATTAAATGGTGGCAGACATGTCCAAGGAATATTGTGGGGATTTGATCCCTTTATGAATCTTGTGATAGAGGAATGTGTGGAGATGGCAACTAGTGGACAACAGAACAATACTGGAATGGTGGTAACACGAGGAAATAGTATCATCGTGTTAGAAGCCTTGGGACGAGTATGAGCAACGGCCGTGTTCACCAGAGAAATCAACTGCTTCCATGTGTCCCCTTCTCCACATTTTACTACCAGAAAAACTGGGTTGTGTACATTTTCTTACTGAACTTTTTTGTTAAATAAACTTTTGTAATAAAAAAAAACAATTGTGTGTGTGTGTGCGCGCACTCAGTCATGTCTGACTCTTTGCAACCCATGGACTGTAGCCCACCAGGCTCCTCTGTCCATGGAATTTTCCAGGCAAGAAAACTGGAGTGGGTTGTCATTCCCCTGTCAGGGGATCTTTCTGACCCAGGGATCAAACCTGAGTCTCCTGCATCTCCTTCTTTTGCAGACATATTCTTTACACTAGTGCCACCAATTAAGTTGTTAATAATACTATTCTGGATATTTTAAAGTTTCTAAAAGAGGAAATGTTAAAAGTTTTCATCACAAGAAAAAAATTGTAACTGTGTGGTGATGAATGTCACCTAGATTTATTATGGTGATCATTTCACAGTATTTACAAATATTGAATCATTATGATGTACACCTGAAACTAATACATTATATGTAAATTTATCTCAATTTTAAAAAGAAACAAAGATAACTATTACAACTATTGATACAAACTTTCCTAAATACTAAAAGAAAGATTTTCAAATAGTAAAGAAACACAGAAAATATAATACATACAATAAAGGAATGATTTCCAGGAAATCACATTAAGTGGAAAAAGAAAAACACTAAAGAGTATGCATAGCATGCTAATTTTTGTGTTAGAAGAGGGGAGATAAAAAATCATTCTTTTGCAAAAAAAAAAAAAAAAAAAACCCACAGGAAAGATAACCAAAAAACATTGAAATTGATTGCAGATCTTCCTTGATTTACAGTAAGGTTACATCTCAATATGGCAACCCACTCCAGTAGTTTTGCCTAGAAAATCCCACGGACGGAGGAGCCTGGTGCAGGCTACTGTTCATGAGGTCACAAAGAGTCGGACACGACTGAGCGACTTCACTTCACTTTTACATCTCAATAAACCCATAATAAATTGGGCAAAATCATCTAAAATGAAGCCTATTTTACAATAAAGTGTTGAATATTGTGTAATTTATTGAATTCTGTATTGAAATTGGAAAACAGTAGTTGTTAATGTATCAGGTGTTTCCCCTTGGGATCATAGGGCTGACTCCAAACTGCAGCTCACTGTCGCTACCCAGAATCATGAGTTCAAGCTGCATATTGCTGACTGGAAAAAGATCAAAATTCAAAATTTGAAGTACATTTTCTACTGAATGCATACCTATTTCACACCATCAAAAATCTTTAACGGATACGTTGTAAGTTGGGGACATACAAAGTGTGGAGAGAAGAGAGGAGGAATGGATAGGAAGGTGAGTGATACTTCTCTCAGTATAGTTTTGACTTTTGGAAGTATGTTACTCTCTTACATTTTCAAATAATGAAATTAAATCAAGAATTGGGAGAGAACTAAAACCAGATGTAAACAGAAACAAATGAACTCAGCTGCATTTAAAATAAATGTCAAACAGATTTCAAAATCTCCTTTTAGTAAATTTGTTTTTCATAGAGGTATGGACACAACAATTCTGGATCTTATATTTATTGTAGAATTGTGTAAGCAAGTAAATGTTATTATGTTTGAGAAAGCCAGAGTTCTCACTGTGTAAGAAAAGAGGTACAATTATAGCATCGGGGAAAGAAAGAAGATCCCTGTGTGGCTGAACTGTTATAAGCATAATCTAATGATTTCAAAAACATGCCGGTAACACGGAGCATCCCTAATGCCCAGATCTTGGTTTATAATAACAGTGGTATCACCAAATAAGAGGGACAGGTGCTGTTGAAAAGTAACTTGCTGCAGTCCACAGTAGGCTGCCCTAAATGTGCCTCAATGGCATATTGATTACTTTGAATTAAACTTACTTTGAATGGTCAACACAAGAGGGACACTCTGACCCTCCTCTCTTGTTGTCTTAAAAGCAGGAAATAAATATTTCATGGAAAAGGTGCACTCCCAGTATCTGGAAGTAAAAGGACACTTTAATCACCAAAGATAGGGAATTAGGGCCAAGAAATCTATATAAATAAACTTGTCATTTCTCTTATTTACTACTCCAAGCCCAAACTCTGTTTTGATTCTTCACCGATTGAACCCCAAAACTTAAGTTTCTTTGTCCTGTCAATTCCTCACAAATGTATTATTGCTTTGTCTAAAAAGTGTAAAAGCTGCCTACTTTGGCCACTTCTTGTGTCCCATTCTGTGATATCTTATGCACATGAATTAAAACCTGTTTCTTTTCCTCCTATTAATCTGTCTTGTGTCAATTTTATTATTAGTCCAGCCACCAAAAAGGGTAGAGGGGGAAATTTCTCCCTTCCCAATAGGTTTATGATATGGAAAAAAAAAATTAACAGGGATCTATACTTCACATTATTAATGTAAATTCTAAATGTGTTAAATATGTTAAAAGTAAATCCAAAAAGCAAATAAGAAAAAATTTAAGAAAATGTTTTATAAATTTAGTGAAGGATTTCTTAAACAAGAACTAAAAAGCAAAAACTCTAAGGAGAAAAGTTGATGAAATTTGGCTATATCAAAATTAAGGATTTCTGTTCAACAAAGCAACAAAGAAAATGTTTGCAATATATAAAGCCAACAAGGAATTAATTTCTAAGTTGTACCAGGAATACCTGAAAACATATAGGAAAAGGAAAAGATATCCATTTTAAGGTAAATAATATAAATAAATAATCTGCATAAATAATATGATTCACAAAATGGAAAAAACAAATGACTAGCAAATACATGCCCCTCAAAAACAAGGACTTTTTCTTCCTTCAATGGACAAGACTTTCTTGTTCTGGCCACTGAGTCTCTGCACTAAATCATTGCCTTATTCTTTAATGCTTTTCTCCTAAAAGTTCCCATGACTGATTCCTTCTTGCTATTCAAATCTTAGTTTAAATGTTAACTTTTCAGAAAAGTCTTTCCATTTCACTCCACTTACCATAGCCATCCCACTACCTGCCCCATTATTCTTTATTGCACCATACTGTTTTACTTTCATCTTAAAATTATTCAGTAACATAGTCTTTTTTATCTGTATATTAAATTTCTCTCTATAACTGGACAGAAAGACCCAGGGAGTAGGAAATTTGTCTCTTTTCAACCTTGTACCAATGTTTGGCACATAGTTGTGTTCAACAAATATTTGTGGAGTTAATAAGTATATTGATAAATGAAACAGGTAATGCAATCCCTGTTGCTGGCTTAATGACATTTCTAGACAATGTGTTCAATCATAATTAAATGATTAATTAATGGAAACTTACTAAGTAGTATCAAGCATCAGATGGAGAACTGGACTGGATGATCATTTAATAAGCTTGTTCTAAAAATAATATATTGAGTCAAAAGAGCACAGTTCCCCTGGATATCTCTGTTTTGACCACAGTGCCTAGAGTTCATTTTTAGTCAAATGAATTAAGCCAATTGAAATTCAGTCTTCTTTAGGACTAAGTACATTCTAAACACCATCACCCAGAGGGGCCCTGATGGGAATTTCATCAACAGGAGGCAGTATCTGTGTGGAACATTCCACCAGGCAGAAATAATCTAATCATGAAATTCTGAGACTCAACATCACAGACAGTTGCTTTCCACTTTAAATACTGGGAAGAGAGAGTCACCACATGATAGTCACCACTACATTTAGCTAACTGATCCAACGTGAAAAAAATCCAGTTGGTTTCTTATGATCATGGTACCACATCTGCCGTTTCAGTTAAGGCACAGAGACCCCTGATTTAGCAAATTGTTGAATTTATTTCAAAAGAATAACTATATGCTTGGAAAATTTGTCATACAACTTCTCAACATGCCATGTGATTTCTAATGATCCATTTATGTAATCTTCACTTGCCTAGTATAACATGAGATTCATCCCTGTGGATTTGCAGAGATGTCTATTTGTGATGTTTGGTTTGGTTTGACCTTAGATGAGGAGTTAAGTTATATATAATCCTAACTCTTAACACATCATCATCATCAGTCCAGGCAGAAATACCTCTCTTGGTCTATTTTCTCTCTTTACTCTTTGCCATCATGTCTGACCACCAATGTCACTAATGATAATGTATTTTATACAATGTTTTGAACTAGGCACATATCCTTATGAAATATGTTATATGTTTATGTACTTTTAACATAATTTCATCAGCTTCTTCTACCACTTCAACACCACTTTAAAGATATATCTATCTCTGCATAAATATCTAGTTCAAATCTTCTATTTCAGTCTGTACCAACTTATTTTAATTGCCCATTCTCTTGTGCAAGTGTTATTGCTATTGTCAACAGTCTAATATTCTAATTATTTTCAAGTTTGTTAGTACTGGCCTGGAGGATCAATGCTGATTTCTTTTCCAGTGTTGCTTTTTTGGTAAGTTGACCTTATATCCAATAATTTTTTCAAATATTTATATTAGTTCTAATATATTTCCACATTGAATATGTCAACCAAAAAATTAATCAGTAGTCTATCTAGGAAGAAAATAGAAAATTTTATTTGAACCAACCTGATTATAACCCGAGGTAGTTTTTCAGAAAACGATGAGGACTGCTCTGCCCATTAGAGATCAAAGCACCATTATAATATATTTAAGACAAAGGGTTATATATCAAATTATATGTTGACAGTTTATACAACCCAGATTTGCACATACAAAGCAAATGATGGTTGCAACCCCCTGTAAGATTAAGAAGGAATGTTATCTCCTAAGGAGGTCTGGTTAATGAAGATGCATAATACACACTAAAGGGGGGGGGGGAGGGGAAGAGGCCCAAAAAGGCAGAGAAAAATTTTATGTTTAAATTTATCTTTTTAAAAAATCTTTATTTATTTATTTTACTTTACAATATTGTATTGGTTTTGCCATACATTGACTTGAATCTGCCACAAGTGTACATGTATTCCCCATCCTGAAACCACCCCCACCAACCTCCTTCCCCATCCCATCCGTCTGGTTCATGCCAGTGCACCAGCCCCGAGCACCCTGTATCATGCATCAAACCTGGATTGGCGATTCATTTCACATATGATATTTTACATGTTTCAATGCCATTCTCCCATATCATCCCACCCTCGCCCTCTCCCACAGAGGCCAAAAGACTGTTCAATACATCTGTATCTCTTTTGCTGTCTCGCATACATGGTTATCGTTACCTTCTTTCTAAATTCCATATATATGTGTTAGTATACTGTATTGGTCTTTATCTTTCTGGCTTACTTCATTCTGTATAATAGGCTCCAGTTTCATCCACTTCATTAGAACTGATTCAAATGTATTCTTTTTAATGGCTGAGTAATATTCCATGGTGTATATGTACCACAGCTTTCTTATCCATTCATCTGCCAATGGACATCTAGGTTGCTTCCATGTCCTGGCTATTATAAACAGTGCTGCGATGAACATTGGGGTGCACGTGTCTCTTTCCATTCTGGTTTCCTCAGTGTGTGTGCCCAGCAGTGGGATTGCTGTGTCATATGGCAGTTCTATTTCCAGTTTTTTAAGAAATTTCCACACTGTTCTCCATAGTGACTGTACTAGTTTGCATTCCCACCAACAGTGTAAGAGGGTTCCCTTTTCTCCACACCCTCTCCAGCATTTATTGCTTGTAGAATTTTGGATAGCAGCCATTCTGACTGGCGTGTAATGGTACCTCATTGAGGTTTTGAGTTGCATTTCTCTGATAATGAGTGATGCTGAGCATCTTTTTGTTAGCCATCTGTATGTCTTCTTTGGAGAAATGTCTGTTTAGTTCTTTGGCCCACTTTTTGATTGGGTCTTTTATTTTTCTGGAGTTGAGCTGCAGGAGCTGCTTGTATATTTTTGAGATTAATTCTTTGTCTGTTGCTTTGTTTGCTATTGTTTCCTCGAAATATGAAGGCTGTCTTTTCACCTTGCTTATAGTTTCCTTTGTTGTGCAGAAGCTTTTAATTTTAATTAGGTTCCATTTGTTTATTTTTGCTTTTATTTCCAATATTCTGAGAGGTGGATCATAGAGGATCCTGTTGTGATTTATGTCAGAGAGTGTTTTGCCTGTGTTTTCCTCTAGGAATTTAATAGTTTCTGGTCTTACATTTAGATCTTTAATCCATTTTGAGTTTATTTTTGTGTATGGTGTTAGAAAGTGTTCTAGTTTCATTCTTTTACAAGTGGTTGACCAGTTTTCCCAGCGCCACTTATTAAAGAGATTGTCTTTTCTCCATTGTATATTTTTGCCTCCTCTGTCAAAGATTAGGTGTCCATAGGTGCGTGGATTTATCTCTGGGCTTTCTATTCTGTTCCATTGATCTATATTTCTGTCTTTGTGCTAGTACCATACTGTCTTGATGACTGCGGCTTTGTAGTATAGCCTGAAGTCAGGCAGGTTGATTCCCCCAATTTCATTCTTCTTTCTCAAGATTGCTTTGGCTATTCAAGGTTTTTTGTATTTCCATACAAATTGTGAAATTATTTGTTCTAGTTCTCTGAAAAATACCATTGGTTAACTTGATAGGGATTGCATTGAATCCATAGATTGCTTTGGGTAGTATACTCATTTTCACTTTATTGATTCTTCCAATCCATGAACATGGTATATTTCTCCATCCATTTGTGTCCTCTTTGATTTCTTTCACGAGTGCTTTATAGTTTTCTATATATAGGTATTTTGTTTCCTTAGGTAGATATATTCCTAAGTATTTTATTCTTTTCGTTGCAATGGTGAATGGAATTGTTTCCTTAATTTCTCTTTCTGTCTTTTCATTGTTAGTGTATAGGAATGCAAGGGATTTCTCTGTGTTGATTTTATACCCTGAAACTTTACTATACTCACTGATTAGCTCTAGTAATTTTCTGGTGGAGTCTTTAGGGTTTTCTATGTAAAGGATCATGTCATCTGCAAACAGTGAGAGTTTTACTTCTTTTCCAATCTGGATTCCTTTTATTTCCTTTTCTGCTCTGATTGCTGTGGCCAAAACTTCCAAAACAATGTTGAATAGTAGTGGTGAGAGTGGGCACCCTTGTCTTGTTCCTGACTTTAGGGGAAATGCTTTCAGTTTTTCACCATTGAGGATAATATTTGCTGAGGGTTTGTCATATATAGCTTTTATTATGTTGAGGTATGTTCCTTCTATTCCTGCTTTCTGGTGGGTTCTTATCATAAATGGATGTTGAATTTTGTCAAAGGCTTTCTCTGCATCTATTGAGATAATAATATGGTTTTTATTTTTCAATTTGTTAATGTAATGTATTACATTGATTGATTTGCAGATATTGAAGAATCCTTGCATCCCTGGGATAAAGTTCACTTGGTCATGATGTATGATCTTTTTAATATGTTGTTGGATTCTGTTTGCTAGAATTTTGTTAAGGATTTTTGCATCTGTGTTCATCGATACTGGCCTGTAGTTTTCTTTTTTTGTGGCATCTTTGTCAGGTTTTGGTATTAGGGTGATGGTGGCCTCATAGAATGAGTTTGGAAGTTTACCTTCCTCTTCAATTTTCTAGAAGAGTTTGAGTAGGATAGCTGTTAGTTCTTTTTTTTTTTTTTTTTAGTATCTTTTTTTTTTTTAATTTTTTTATTAGTTGGAGGCTAATTACTTCACAACATTTCAGTGGGTCTTGTCATACATTGATATGAATCAGCCATAGATTTACACTTATTCCCCATCCCGATCCCCCCTCCCATCTCCCTCTCCACCCGATTCCTCTGGGTCTTCCCAGTGCACCAGGCCCGAGCACTTGTCTCATGCATCCCACCTGGGCTGGTGATCTGTTTCACCATAGATAGTATACATGCTGTTCTTTTGAAACATCCCACCCTCACCTTCTCCCACAGAGTTCAAAAGTCTGTTCTGTATTTCTGTGTCTCTTTTTCTGTTTTGCATATAGGGTTATCGTTACCATCTTTCTAAATTCCATATATATGTGTTAGTATGCTGTAATGTTCTTTATCTTCCTGGCTTACTTCACTCTGTATGAGGGGCTCCAGTTTCATCCATCTCATTAGGACTGGTTCAAATGAATTCTTTTTGATGGCTGAGTAAAATTCCATGGTGTATATGTACCACAGCTTCCTTATCCATTCATCTGCTGATGGGCATCTAGGTTGCTTCCATGTCCTGGCTATTATAAACAGTGCTGCGATGAACATTGGGGTGCATGTGTCTCTTTCAGATCTGGTTTCCTCAGTGCGTATGCCCAGAAGTGGTATTGCTGGGTCATGTTAGTTCTTCTCTAAATTTTTGGTAGAATTCAGCTGTGAAGCCGTCTAGTCCTGGGCTTTTGTTTGCTGGAAGATTTCTGATTACAGTTTCAATTTCCATGCTTGTGATGGATCTGTTAAGATTTTCTATTTCTTCCTGGTTCAATTTTGGAAAGTTGTACTTTTCTAAGAATTTGTCCATTTCTTCCAAGTTGTCTGTTTTATTTGCATATAGTTGCTGATAATAGTCTCTTATGATCCTTTGTATTTCTGTATTGTCTGTTGTGATCTCTTCATTTTCATTTCTAATTTTGTTGATTTGATTTTTCTCCCTTTGTTTCTTAATTGACTCTTTTTTATTTCTTCTAGGTCCTTATTAAACATTTCCTGTATCTTCTCAATCTTTGTCTCCAGGCTATTTATCTGTAACTCCATTTTGTTTTCAAGATTTCAGATCATTTTTATTATTATTATTCTAAATTCTTTTTCAGGTAGATTCCCAATCTCCTCCTCTTTTGTTTGACTTGGTGGGCATTTTTCATGTTCCTTTACCTGTTGGGTATTTATCTGCCTTTTCATCTTGTTTAGATTGCTGTGTCTGGAGTTGCCTTTCTCTATTCTGGTGGTCTGTGGTTCCTTTTTATGGTGGAGGTTTCACCCAATGGGTGAGGTTGGACAATTGGCTTGTCAAGGTTTCCTGGTTAGGGAAGCTTGCGTCGGTGTTCTGGTGCATGGAACTGGATTTCTTCTCTCTGGAGTGCAATGGAGTGTCCGGTAGTGAGTTTTTGAGATGGGTCTATGTGTTAGGTGTGACTTTGGGCAGCCTGTATGTTGACGCTCAGGGCTATGTTCCTGCGTTGCTGGAGAATTTGCATGGTATGTCTTGTTCTGGAACTTATTGGCTCTTGGGTGGTGGTTAGTTTCAGTGTAGGTATGGAGGCTTTTGGATGGTCTCTTATTACTTAATGTTCCCTGTAGTCAGGAGTTTTCTGGTGTTCTCAGGTTTTGGGCTTAAGTCTCCTGCCTCTGGATTTAAGTCTTATTCTTCCAGTAGTCTCAAGACTTCTCCAACTATACAGCACTGATAATAAAACTTCCAGGTTAATGGTGAAAAGATTCTCCACCATGAGGGACACCAGAGAGGTTCACAGAGTTACATGAAGAAGAGGAGAGGGAGGAGGGAGATAGAGATGAGCTGGAGGAGATAAAGGGGGACTCAAGAGGAGAGAGACAGATCTACAAAGTACTCTGTTCCCTAAGTGTTCTCCATAGCCCAGAACACCCACAGAGATTCACAGAATTGGATTGGGAAGAGAAGGGGGAGGGAGGAAATAGAGGTGATCTGAGGGAGAAAACAGAGAGTCAAAAGTGGGAGAGAGTAATCAACACACTCCTGAGTAAAAATGGATACAGAATATTGGATTCTTAAATGTCCAAAATTGATTTCAAAGGCTGAAAAACAAAGATTAAAAATCTAGAGTAGAGGTTAGACTCTTAAAAATACAATATTAAAAACAAAAACAAAAAATTTTAGAAATATATATGAAGTTTGGTTTAAAAATAGGGCCTCTTCTTTTTTTTTTTTTTTTTTGCAAGGTTATAGTGAAATGAAAATGAAAATTAAGGAGTAATAGAGGACTTTAAAAGAAAATAAGAGAAAAAATATAAAAAGAAAAAAATTTTTTTCTAATAAAAAATATATGAAAATGAAAATGAAAGTTAAGGAGTAATGGAGGAGTAATAGGGAATTTTAAAAGAAAATAAAAGAGAAAAAATTTTAAAAAGAAAAGAAAAAAAATTTTTTTAATTAAAATAAAAAAGTAAAAATATATCTAGGAATTTCTCTGGAGCTGTTGCAGTCAGTGTGGGTTTGGTTCAGTTTCAGACAGCTCCACGTTCCAGCTTACACTTCTTGATATCTATAGGCCCCTTCTGGTGTAGTTGGTGTTACCCACAGGGATTTTAATCTGTTGCACTGGTCACTTCTGAGGCGGTTCCCTTTGTTTATTTGGCTTCTGTTTGCCGGTCTCTTCAGTGTCTAATTTCCGCCCTGACACAAGCGGGCGGAGGTGGTCTCTTGTTTAGGTTCACTTGTTCAGTCGTGCTATGGGGAGTGAGGGGCGCTGCAGACAAATGTCACTGGCCTGTGTGGGGAGCACTCGCAGTGTTCCGGCCACACTGGGTTTGCCCCCGCTCACGGGTGTGTGCTTTCCCCGTCTACACTGCTCAGGCTCCCGGCTGCTCTACATGGAGCGGGCCCTGCATTGCGTGTGGTTCCAGTTTTCGGGTACTCCACAAAAGCGCGGACTTGGTTGCGCCTGCGTTTTGTGCCTTACCCGGCCCGAGCAGCCCAGGCAGCCAGGAGCTTGATGAGCGCACTCTCCCCGGGTGTGGTGCGCCTTCTCCCCTCCATAGCCCCAGCCTCAGTTTCCGCCTGAGCCGGTCAGGTGCGTGCGCCTTGTGTTTAGCCATGACCCTCCCGGCGGATGTCGACCATCCAGAATTTCAGGAAGTCTTTGGGTAGAGACTGGAAACCTGTTTGCCGTTTGGTAGGGGATACCATTTCTGGGGTCGAGTTTGCCCCTTTCCCCTCCCCCCTGCCTCCTGCCTCCAGTGGGGGATGGGCCGGTCCGCACTGGCTAGCTCTTCTCTGGAATTGCTCAGTCCCTTTGTTCTGCGAATGGCCAGTGTGTTCGGGCCAGTTAATTTTCTCTCTCTCTCTTGCTATCCCACAGTTTGTGTTGCTACTTCATGTTAGCTCCCTCCGATTGCCCTCAGGGCATTCGGGCCTGGTCCTTACCCTAAGCAATGCCACCCGCCCCTCTCTGTTCTGCCCTCACTTGCTGGTGGCGGATGCGGACGTCTGGGGTACTTTTCTGCTGGGAGTTGCTTTTAGGCATGTAATCTGTGGGTTTCATTTATTTTTCTTCCCAGTTAGGGTGCCCTCCAAGATTCGAAAATGTCCCCCAGACCCGCCAGTGACAGGGTTTCTTGGTGTTTGGAAACTTCCTCTATTACGACTCCCGTCCCGGGATGGGTCTCCATCCCTAGCTCTTTTGTCTCTCTTTTTATCTTTTATATTTTGTCCTACCTCCTTTCGAAGACAATAGGCTGCTTTTCTGGGCGCCTGATGTCTTCTGCTAGCGGTCAGAAGTTGTTTTGTGACGATTGCTCAGCGTTCAAATGTTCTTTTGATGAATTTGTAGGGGAAAAAGTGGTCTCCCCATCGTATTCCTCTGCCATCTTACCAAAAGCCTCCCTTTGTTTCTTGATGAGTCTGGCTAATGGTTTGTCAATTTTATTTATCTTCTCAAAGAACCAGCTTTTGGTTTTGTTGATTTCTGCTATGGTCTCTTTTGCTTCTCTTGCATTTATTTCTGCCTTAATTTTTAAGATTTCTTTCCTTCTACTAACCCTGGGGTTCATAATTTCTTCCTTTTCAAGTTGCTCTAGGTGTAGAGTTAGGTTATTTATTTGACTTTTTTCTTGTTTCTTGAGGTAAGCCTGTATTGCTATGAACCTTCCCCTTAGCACTGCTTTTACAGTGTCCCATGGGTTTTGGGTTGTTGTGTTTTCATTTTCATTTGTTTCTATGCATATTTTGATTTCTTTTTTTATTTCTTCTGTGATTTGTTGGTTATTCAGCAGTGTGTTGTTTAGCCACCATATGTTGGGATTTTTAAGAGTTTTCCTCCTGTAATTGACATCTAACTTACTGCATTGTGGTCAGAAAAGATGCTCGGAATGATTTCAATTTTTTTTGAATTTATCAAGGCTAGATTTACGGCCCAGGATGTGACCTATCCTGGAGAAGTTTCCATGTGTGCTTGAGAAAAAGGTGAAATTGATTGTTTTGGGGTGAAATGTCCTATAGATATCAATTAGGTCTAACTGGTCTATTGTGTCATTTAAAGTTTGTGTTTCCTTGTTAATTTTCTGTTTAGTTGATCTATCCATAGGTGTGAGTGGGGTATTAAAGTCTCCCACTATTATTGTGGTATTGTTAATTTCCCCTTTCATACTTGTTAGCATTTGTCTTACATATTGTGGTGCTCCTATGTTGGGTGCATATATATTTATGATTGTTATATCTTCTTCTTGGATTGATCCTTTGATCATTATGTAGTGTCCTTCTTTGTCTCTTTTCACAGCCTTTGTTTTAAAGTCTATTTTATCTGATATGAGTATTGCTACTCCCGCTTTCTTTTGGTCTCTATTTGCATGGAATATCTTCTTCCAGCCCTTCACTTTCAGTCTGTATGTGTCCCTTGTTTCAAGGTGGGTCTTTTGTAGACAACATATATAAGGGTGTTGTTTTTGTAACCATTCAGCCAGTCTTTGTCTTTTGGTTGGGTATTCAACCCATTTACATTTAAAGTAAATATTGATAAGTATGATCCTGTTGCCATTTAATTTGTTGTTTTGGGTTCACGTTTATATACCTTTTCTGTATTTCCGGTCTAGAGAAGATCCTTTAGTATTTGTTGAAGAGCTGGTCTGGTAGTGCTGAATTCTCTCAGCTTTTGCTTGTCTGTAAAGCTTTTTATTTCTCCTTCATATTTGAATGAGATTCTTGCTGGGTACAGTAATCTGGACTGTAGGTTATTTTCTTTCATCACTTTAAGTATGTCCTGCCATTCCCTTCTGGCCTGAAGAGTTTCTATAAAAGATCAGCTGTTATCCTTATGGGAATCTCCTTGTGTGCTATATGTTGTTTTTCCCTTGCTGCTTTTAATATTTGTTCTTTGTGTTTGATTTTTGTTAATTTGATTAATATGTGTCTTGAGGTGTTTCGTCTTGGATTTTTCCTGTTTGGTACTCTCTGGGTTTCTTGGACTTGGGTGATTATTTCCTTCCCCATTTTAGGGAAGTTTTCAACTATTATCTCCTCAAGTATTTTCTCATGGACTTTCTTTTTGTCTTCTTCTTCTGGAACTCCTATGATTCGAATGTTGGGGCATTTAACATTGTCCCAGAGGGCTCTGAGGTTGTCTTCATCTCTTTTAATTCTTTTTTCTTTTTTCCTCTCAGTTTCATTTATTTCTACCATTCTATCTTCTACCTCACTTATCCTATATCTTCTGCCTCTGTTATTTGACTGTTGGTTCCCTCCAGAGTGTTTTTGATCTCATTTATGGCATTATTCATTATATATTGACTCTTTTTTATTTCTTCTAGGTCCTTGTTAAACCTTTCTTGCATCTTCTCGATCCTTGTCTCCAGGCTATTTATCTGTAGCTCCAATTTATTTTCAAGATTTTGGGTCATTTTCACTATCATTATTTGGAATTCTTTATCAGGTAGATTCCTTATCTCTTCCTCTTTTGTTTGGTTTGGTGGGCATTTATGTATTCTGGCAGTTGGTCATTCCTCTTTATTGTGGAGGTTCTTCATTGTGGGTGGGGTTGGATGCGTGGCTTGTCAAGGTTTTCTAGTTAGGGAAGCTTGTGTCGGTGTTCTGGTGGGTGGAACTGGATATCTTCTTTCTGGAGTGCAATGAAGTGTCTGGTAATAAGTTTTGAGATGTCATTGGGTTTGGTGTGACTTTGGGCAGCCTGTATATTGAGGCTCAGGGTTATGTTCCTGTGTTGCTGGAGAATTTGCATGGTATGTTTTGCTCTGGAGCTTGTTGGCCCTTGGATGGTGCTTGGTTTCAGTGTAGGTTTGGAGGCATTTGATAAGCTCCTATCAATTAATGTTCCCTGGATTCAGGAGTTCTCTGGTGTTCTCAGGATTTGGACTTAAGCCTCCTGCCTCTGGTTTTCAGTCTTAATCTCACAGTAGCCTCAAGACTTCTCCATCTATATAGCACCAATGATAAAACATCTAGGTTAATGATGAAAAGTTTCTCCACAGTTAGGGACACCTGGAGAGGTACAAAGAGTTACATGGAGAAGAGAAGAGGGAGGAGGGAGATAGAGGTGACCAGGAGGAGGAGAGGGGAAATCAAAAGGGGAGAGACAGATCCAGCCAGGAATCAGTTCCCTAACACACAAAGAGATTCACCAAGTTGGGTAGAAAAGAAAAAGGGGAGGGGGGAGATAGAGGTGACCTGGTGGAGAAAAAAGGAGAGTCAAAAGGGGGAGAGAGCAATCAGGCCAGTGATCTCACTCCCAGGTAAAAATGTGTACTGAAAATTGGGTTCTTAAAGGTACAAAGTTGGTAACAAATACCAAAAAGCAAAGATTACAGATCTTGAGCAGAGGTTAGATTCTCAAAAATATAATATTAAAAAAAACAAAGAAAAAACAAAAAACAAACAAAAAACAAAACTAACAAAAAAACACAAAGGCACAGAAATTATAAAATATATATATATGAAGTTTGCTTTTAATATAAGGTCTTTCTTTTTTTTTTGCAAGGTAATAGTAGTTTATAAAAATGAAAATTAAAGGAGTAATGGGGACTTAAAAATAACAATAAATAAATAAATAAAATTTTTTTAAATTTAAAAAATGATAATAGTAAAAATATGTCTAAGACCTTCTCTGGAGCTGTTGCGGACAGTGTGGGGTCAGTTCATTTTCGGATAGTTCCTTGGTCCGGCTTGTACTTCTCCCAGTCTATAGGCCCCTTGTTATATAGTCAGTGCTAACTACAGGGTTTTAATCTGTTGCACCTGTCACTTCCAAAGTGTTTCCCTCTGTTTATTTTAGCTTCTTCTGTTTGCTGGTCTCTTCAGTGTCTAATTTCCACCCTGACACCAGGTGTGCGGTGATGGTCACTTTTTTTTTTTTTTTTTAGGCTCGCTTGTTCAGTCGTGCTGTGGGGAGGGAGGAATCCTGCAAATAAATATCACTGGCGTGTGCTCACAGTGATTCAGCCACACTGGGTTTGCCCCCGCTCACGGCGTGTGTGCTTTCCCATTCTACACTGCTCAGACTCTAGGTTGCTCTGCCAGGAACTGTCTGATGGGGGCCCTGGATTGCAGGTCTAAGCCACTCAGGTTCAGGTTCTCGGGTACTCCACAAAGGCGCAGACTTGGTTGGGCCTGCGTTTTGCTCCCGTTCCAGGTCTGAGCAGCTCAGGTGACCAGGTCCTTGGTGCGTGTAGTCGCCCCCAGTTGAAGGCTATGACTTACCCCCTCCCCCCATCCCAGCCGCTCTGTTTTCTGGGTGTACAATGGGCATGCCTTCTCAGGTGTGCTGTGTGTCTATTCTGGGGAGCTAGTCTCTGTCTGCGACCCTCTGGGCAGATGTCGACCGTCCAGAATCCCAAGAAGTCTTGGTTAGCAACAAAGTCTGATTGCAGTTTGGTATAGGATGCCTCTCTGGGGCCGCAATTGCCCCCTTCTGGCTCTGGCTGCCCTTGCCTGCCTATCTCTGGTGGGGGATGGGCCATTTCACAGCCGGCTAGCTCTGCCCAGTCCTTTGTTCTGTGAGCGTGCCTGGCCATTTTTAGGGCTTTTCGCGGGATCGAGGGATAGTTGTCCCACAATCTGGGTTGCTGTCTCAAGCTAGTTCCCTCAGGTTGCCCTCAGGGCATTCAGGCCCTTATCCTAAGCAATGCAGCCCGCTGCTCCCTGCCCCTCCCCTGCTTGCTAGTGGGGGATGTGAGCGTCTGGGCTGCTGTTCCGCTGGGAGTTGCTGTTAGGCATGTAATCTATGTGTTTTAATTATTTATTTATTTTTCCTCCAGGTTATTTTGCCCTCTGAGATTCCAAGGCTCACCACAGACCCGCAGGAGAGAGTGTTTCCTGGTGTTTGGAAACTTTTCTCTTTTTTAAGACTCCCTTCCCGGGATGGATTTCGGTCCCTACCTCTTTTGTCTCCCTTTTTATCTTTTATATTTTGTCCTACCTCCTTTCGAAGACAATGGGCTGCCTTTCTGGGTGCCTGATGTCCTCTGCCAGCATTCAGAAGTTGTTCTGTGGAATTTTCTCGGCACTCAAATGTTTTTTGATGAATTTGTGGGGGAGAAGTTGATTACCTGTCCTATTCCTCCACCATCTTAGGATCGCCTGCCCTAAATTTATCTTATCTTGCCATAAAGTATGAATTTTCTTTCATCAAATAGATTGATTTTATCTTTTTTTTTTTCAGTCCTAATGTCTCTTGTGAATTTTTCTTGTTTTAGTACTTTTACTGTTAAAACGCAGTAGGGAACAAAGTTACTCATTAGAGTACAAGCCTGGAAAGAATTCAAATATCTATCAATAAGTAACAATTTAGGTAAACTATAGTACATGCACAGAATTTTACACAGTACTATACAACTGTAAAAGGAAATGAGGAAGACCTCATTTTATGAAATAATCTCTGGAATATTTGCTGAAAGGGAAAACAAGGTTCAGAATAGAGAGTATATACCACTCTATTTCTTTTGTCTAAGGAATAGTGAGGAGATACAAATGAGAGAGAGAATTTGCTCCTATAAATAATTTTTAAAAGATTAAAGAAAAAGGTTTTAAAAGATTAAAGAAGAAAATTTAGGTGAAACAAACTTTGACAGTTCATGAAGCAGGGAGTCTCCATTCCTAAAGTCCAGAAATTATGAAATAGAGCAGGAGAGAGGAAGCTTTTGTAGAATAAAGAATAAGGAACAAGAAAAATTTAAAAATGTACAACCAAGATTACTCTACCCAGAAAAGATCTTATTCAGATTTGATGGAGAATCAAAAGCTTTACAGACAAGTAAAAGCTAAGAGAATTCAACACCACCAAACCAGCTTTACAACAATTGCTAAAGGAACTTCTCTAGGTGGAAAATACAACAGAAGAAAAAGACCTGCAAAAACAAATCTAAAACAATTCAGAAAATGGTAATAAGAACATTATTATTGATAATTAGCTTAAGTATAAATAGGTTAAATGCACCAACCAAAAGACACAGACTGGCTCAATGGATTTTTTTAAAAAGTATATATGCTGTCTACAAGAGACTCATTTCAGATATACTGACTGAAAGTGAAGGGATGAAAAAAGATATTCCATGTAAATGGAAATCAAAAGAAAGCTGGAGTAGGAATACTTGGACAAAATAAACTTTAAAGACTGAGGAGGGGGAATTTTCAAGATGGTGGAGGAATTAGATGGGCAGATCAGCTTCCCCTCTACAAATACACCAAAAATTCAACTGCCTGTGGAACAATTCCTGCAGAACATCTTTTGAATGCTGACAAAAGACCCCAGACTTCTCAAAAAGCAAGTCAATCTCCTCAGAATAATATAGGACAAAAAATAAAGATAAAAAAAGAGACATAGGATTTCAGGACGGAGACCTGTGCTCTGGGGAGGGAGTCATGAAGGAGGAAAAGTTTCTGCATGCTTGGAAACCTTCTCACAAGTGGGGTCAGAGGGGAACTTTGGAACTTCAGAAGGAAACACAGCAACAGGTATGTGATAGGCAAAATAGAGAAAATTCACCAGAGATTGTCGCTGAATGGGCACTTCCCAGCCAAGGTGCCTTAAGGTGAGTTAGGGCTGGGTGCTGAGGCTCTGAATTCGGAGGTCAGACCCCAGGAGAAGACCAGGATTCATTGCTGCAAAGATACTCTGAGGCGGCTAGTATGACACAGCTGAGGGAGTCCAGGGAAAAGCCTGGAGGCAAAAGATCATTGCCAGCTGGAAGGCTGTAACTCTGCACTCTGACAGAATGCAGGACCCCACCTTCGTGGTGCTCAGCTGGTAAAGAATCCACCTGCAATGCAGGAGACCTGGGTTTGATCCCTAGGTTGGGAAGATCCCCTGGAGAAGGGAATGGCTACCCACTCCAGTATTCTGGCCTGGAGAACTCCTTGGACTGTGTAGTCCATGGGTTTCAAAGAGTGGGATACCACTGAGCGACTTTCACTTGCATTAGGTGGGACAAGCCAGCTTCAGTCTGCAACTCCGGAGTTAAAAAGCTGGCATGAATGCAAAAGGCAGAAGGAAGCACAACTGCAGTTTGTGAAGCCAGAGTGGGGAACACAAGCCACTTGACTACGAGGCCACTAGGATCTCAACCCCAGGGATCGCAGCTGCCACAAAGCTGTGATTGGGCATGGGATGCTGCCCACACCTTCCTGGGATCCTGAGCAGCCTGGTTCCTCTGACAAACACACAACCCAGTGCCAACTCCCCTAGGGAAGCACACGACCCACCTCATACTGTGGCAACTTCCCACAGATCTCTGCTGCGGTGGGTACTCCTCACACACACCAACTGTGTCTGCCTTATCTCTCCCTCTCCCCAGCCCCACTGAGCAAATGAGCCTTAATAAGCTGCTACTTTTGCCCCCTCATGTCTGGGCAGGGAACTGCTACCAGAGCGTGACCTACAAACAAAGGCGGGGCCAAAACCAAAGTGAAGCACCAGGCGCTGTATGAGCAAAGGAGAGAAGGGGAAATTGCTCCTGAGCCTTGGTTGTAGCAGATTAAACCCCTGCAGTTAGCCTGAGACTGTGGACTTTAGAAACAATTGTGAACTTTGAGAGCTTGTACAAGTAAGATGGCAACCCACTCCAGTACTCTTGCCTGGAAACTCCCATGGACGGAGGAGCCTGGCAGGCTGCAGTCCACGGGGTCGCTAAGAGTCAGACATGACTGAGCGACTTCACTTTTCACTTTCTTGCATTGGAGAAGGAAATGGCAACCCACTCCAATGTTCTTGCCTGGAGAATCCCAGGGACGGCAGAGCCTGGTGGGCTGCCCTCTATGGGGTCGCAGAGAGTCGGACACGACTGAAGCGACTTAGCAGCAGCAGCAACAAGCAGAGTAAGGCAAGATCTGAGCCTGAGCTGACCCCACACTGCCCACAAGAGGTCCAGAGATACTCCCTAAATATTGGAGGCCTTTCTGAGTAAGCAGATTGACTGAAGCACATGTGTGGATAGGTCAGCAGAGGAATCCGAAAGACATTCTTTTTACTAGCCCTCTCTATTTTTTCCCTTTTTCATCTTTTTCATATTGTTCTAGTGTTGTTTCTTCTGTATTATTTCTTTAATTTTTATTTTTATAACCTACTTTTTCCTTTTTAAACATCTTATTTTTAAATAAATTCATTTTATTTAAGTTTTCTATTTTTACAGTACTCTCTAGTCATGTTGCATGTTTCACATGTTTTTTATTTTATTTTATTTTTTGCTAGTATTTTAGTATCAATTTTCACTCATGGGTTTATCTATTGTCTTGATTGCTCTGTTTTTTGACTCCTGTTTGTTTGTTTGTTTGTTTTTCTTCTCTCTTTTTTCCCTCTTTTTTTCTCTTTGTAACTGTGTGAGTTTCTTTGGGTGTTCTAAGCTGTTGCTGTCATCATTACTCTTGTGGTTTTGTCTTCTGTGCACTGTGGCCTCTGCAGTCTTGGTGCTATAGTAAGGGGTCATACATGAACCACTGAGGTAGGAGAACTGGGTCCAGGACTGGACCACCAGAGAACTCTTGTCCCTGTGGAACATAAATTGAGGACAGCTCTCCCAAAGGCCTCCACCTCAGCACTAGGACCAAGTCTACCCAACAGCTACTGAGCTCCAGTGTCTGATGCCTCACACAAAACTTTCAGCAAGAACAAAATGTGAACACAAGCCTGCCAATTAGAAGACAGGCTGCCCAAAGCCATAACAAGCCCAAAGACACCAAAAACACACTACTTGAACATGGTATTGCCCTTCAGAGAGACAAGATCTAGCTCTACCCACCAGAACACAGAAACAAGTTCCTCCAACCATGAAATTTCATAAGGTACTGGTCCAAGTCCCCACAGGGGACAGCCTCCACAACTAAGAGGAGCTATGACTTTCCAGCCTGCACAAAGGAGAACCCAAACAATAAATCAAACAAAACAAAAGGAAATGTGCAGCAGATGAAGGAACATGGTAAAAATCCATAAGACTAAACAAAGAAAAAGGAAACAAGAAGTCTACTTGAAAATAAATTCAGAGTAATGATAGTAAACATGATCAAAAATCTCAGAAGTAAAATGGAAGCACAGATAAATAGAATAGAGGCATGGAGTGAGAAGATACAAGAAATGTTTAACAAGGACCTAGAAGAAATAAAGAACAGACAATCAGCAATGAATAATAGAATAATTGAAATTTTAAAATATACTTGAGGGAAATAATAGCCAAATAACTGAGGCAGAAGAACAGATAAGTGAGCTGGAAGATAGAATGGTGGAAATAACTGAAGCAGAGTAGAATAAAGAAAAAAGAATGAAAGAAATGACAAGTCTCAGAGACCTCTAGGACAACAGTAAGTGAATCAACATGCAAATTATTGGGGTCAGAGAAGAAGAAGAGAAAAAAGAAAGCATATGAGAAAATATTTGAGGAGACTACAGTCAAAAACTTTCATAACATGGGAAAGGAAATAGCCACTCAAGACCAGGAAGCCCAGAGAATCCCATACAGGATAAACTCAAGAAGAAACACAGCAAGACACTTAATAATCAAACTAATGAAGATTAAACACAGAGAACAAATATTAAAAGCAGCAAGGAAAAAGCAATAAATAATATACAAGGGAATCCCCATAAGGCTAATAGCTGATCTCTCAGCAGAAATTCTTCAGGCCAGAAGAGAGTGGCAGGATATACTTAGAGTGATGAAAGGAAAAAAACCTATACCCAAGAATATTCTATCCAGCAAAGATCTCATCCAGATTCAAGAGTGAAATCAAAAGCTTTACAGATAAGCAAAAATTAACAGAACTCAGCACCAGCAAGCCAGTGTTACAACAAATGCTAAAGAAACTTCTCCAGACAGGAAATTCAAAGGAAAGAAAAGGCCTAAAAAAACAAACACAAAGAAATAAAATAAATAACAATAGGATCATGTGTGTGTGTTCATCTCTCAGTTGTGTCTGACTTTTTGCAACCCCATTATCTGTAGGCCACCAGGTTCCTCTGTCCATAGAATTCTCCAGGAAAGAATACTGGAGTGGGTAGCCATACCCTTCTCCAGGGGATCCTCCTGTATAAGGATTGAACCCCAGTCTTCTGCATTGCCAGCAGATTCTTTCCCATCTGAGCCATCACTGAATACATATCAATAATTTCCTTAAATATAAATGGATTAAATGCTCCAACTAAAAGACACAAATTGTCTGAATGGATACAAAACAGGACCCCTATATATGCTGGCTATAAGAGACCTACCTCAGACCTAGATACACATAAAAACTGAAAGTGAGGGGCTGGAAAAATATAGCATGTAAATGGAAATCAAAAAAGTGGGAGTAGCAATACTCATATAAGGAAAAATAGACTTTAAAATAAAGACTGTAACAAGAGACAAGGAAGGACACTACATTATGATCAAGGAATCAATCCAAGAAGAAAATATAACAATTATGAATACACACACACACACACACACACACACACATACACATATCCAACATAGGAGCACCTCAATAAATAAGGCAAATGCAATGGTACAAATTAAATGGTATGTTGACAGTAACACAATAATAATGGGGGACTTTAAGACCCTACTCACACCAATAGACAGATTATCCAAACAGGAAATTAATAAAGAAACACAGCTTTAAATGAAACATTGCACCTGTTGAACCTAATTGATAACTGCAGAGCATTTCATCCAAAAACAGTAGATTTCACTTTTTTCTCAAAAGCACATGGAACATCCTCCAAGACATCACATCTTGGGTCACAAACCAAGCCTTGGTAAATTTTTAAAAATTGAAATCATTTCAAGCTTCTTTTCTGATCACAACTTTATACAACTAAATATCAACTACAAGAAAAAAATCAATAAAACACAAACACATGAGGCTAAACAGTACACTTCTGAATAACCAAATGCCACTGAAGAAATCAAAGAGGAAATAAAAAATACCTAGAAGTAAATAATACTGAAAACACAACTCAAAACACATGGGATGCAGTAAAGGCAATGCTAAGAGGGAAATATATAGCAATACAAGCCTAGCTCAGGAAACAAGAGAAACATCAAATAAACTAACTAACCCTAAACTTAAAGCAACTAACAAAAGAAGAATCAAAAGCCCCCAAAGTTAGTAGAAGGAAATAAATTGTAAAGATCAGAGTAGAAATAAATGAAAAAGAAATGGAAACAATAGCAAAGATCAATAAAACTAAAAGCTGATTATTTGAGAAGCTAAACAAAATTGGCAAATCTTTATCCAAACTCATTAAGAAAAAAAGAAGACTCAAATCAATAAAATCAGAAATGAAAAAGAAGTTATAACAGACAAAAGCAGAAATACAAAGGATCATAAGAGACAACTATGAGCAATCATATGCCAATAAAATGGACAATGTCCAAGAAATGGACAAAATCCTGGAAAAGTATAACCTTCCAAACTGAACCAAGAAAAAGTAGAAAACATGAGCAGACCAATCACAAGCATGGAAATTGAAGCTGTAATAAAAAAAAATTTCCAACAACAACAACAACAAAAACACAGGACCAGATGGCTTCATAGGCAATTTGTATCAAGAGTTTAGAGAAGAGCTAACACCTATCCTGCTCAATCTCTTCCAGAAAATTGCAGAGGAAGGAAAACTCCCAAAGTTATTCAATGAGGCCATCATCATGCTAATAACAAAACCAGACAATGATACCACCAAAAAAGAAAAAATAACAAGCCAATATCACTGATGAACATAGATGCAAAAATTCTCAACAAAATTCGAGCAAACAGCTTCCAACAACATGTTAAAAGGATCATACATTGTGATCAAGTGGGTTTTATCCCAAGGAGGCAAAAATTCTTCAACATACACAAATGAATCAATGTGATACACCATATTAACAAACGGAAATATAAAAACCATATAATCATCTCAATAGATGCAGAGAAAGATTGACAGTATTTAATGCTGATTTATGATAAACACTGTCCAGAAAGTAGGTATAGAAGTATCATAACTCAAAATTACAAAGGTCATACACAACAAACCCACACTAAGCATTCTCAATGGTGAAAAACTGAAACAGCAGCAGCAAGACAAGGATGCCCACTCTTACCACTATTATTCAATATACAGTTTTAGAAGTCCTTGCCATAGCAATCATAGAAAAAAATGATTGGAATGAAAGGACTCCAGATTGGAAAAGAAGTACAACTCTCACTGTTTGGAGATGACATGCTACTATGCATAGAAAACCCTAAAATGCCACCAGAAAATTACTTGAACTAATCAATGAATATAGTAAAGTCACAAGATATAAAATTAATACACAGAAATCCCATGCATTCCTATACACTAACAATGAAAAGTCAGAAAGACAAGTTAAGCACATGGAACAACAGACTGGTTCCAAATCAGGAAAGGAGTATGTCAAGGCTGTATATTGTCACCCTGTTTATTTAACTTATATGTAGAGTACATCATGAGAAACGCTGGGCTGGATGAAGCACAAGCTGGAATCAAGATTGCTGGGAGAAATATCAATAAACTCAGATAGACAGATGATACCACATGTATGGCAGAAACTGAAGAACTAAAGAACATCTTGATGAAAGTGAAAGAGGAGAGTGAAAAAGTTGAATTAAAACTCAACTCAATTCAGAAAACTAAGATCATGGCATCTGGCCCCATCACTTCATGGCAAATAGATGGGGAAACAATGGAAACAGTGATAGACTATTTTGGGGGGCTCCAAAATCACTGCAGATAGTGATTGCAGCCATGAAATTAAAAGACACTTGCTCCTCTGTCCTACACTATCTCTCAGAGTTTGTTCAAACTCATACCCATTGAGTCAATCATGTAATCTAATGTTCTCATCCTCTGTCACCTCCTTCTTCTTTTCCTTCAATCTTTCATAGCATCAGAATCTTTCCCAATGAGTCAGCTCTTCATATAAAATTGCCAAACTATTGGAATTTCAGATTCAGCTACAGTCTTTCCAATGAATATTCAGGGTTGATTTCCCTTAGGATTTACTGGTTTCATTTCCTTGCAGTCCAATGGAGTAAATTCTCCAGCACCACAATTCATTTTTTTTTTTTTTTTTTTTTAGTTGGAGGCTAATTACTTCACAACATTTCAGTGGGTTTTGTCATACATTGATATGAATCAGCCATAGATTTACACTTATTCCCCATCCCGATCCCCCCTCCCACCTCCCTCTCCACCCGATTCCTCTGGGTCTTCCCAGTGCACCAGGCCCGAGCACTTGTCTCATGCATCCCACCTGGGCTGGTGATCTGTTTCACCATAGATAGTATACATGCTGTTCTTTTGAAATATCCCACCCTCACCTTCTCCCACAGAGTTCAAAAGTCTGTTCTGTATTTCTGTGTCTCTTTTTCTGTTTTGCATATAGGGTTATCGTTACCATCTTTCTAAATTCCATATATATGTGTTAGTATGCTGTAATGTTCTTTATCTTCCTGGCTTACTTCACTCTGTATGAGGGGCTCCAGTTTCATCCATCTCATTAGGACTGATTCAAATGAATTCTTTTTAACGGCTGAGTAATATTCCATGGTGTATATGTACCACAGCTTCCTTATCCATTCATCTGCTGATGGGCATCTAGGTTGCTTCCATGTCCTGGCTATTATAAACAGTGCTGTGATGAACATCGCGGTGCACGTGTCTCTTTCAGATCTGGTTTCCTCAGTGTGTATGCCCAGAAGTGGGATTGCTGGGTCATATGGCAGTTCTATTTCCAGTTTTTTAAGGAATCTCCACACTGTTTTCCATAGCGGCTGTACTAGTTTGCATTCCCACCAACAGTGTAAGAGGGTTCCCTTTTCTCCACACCCTCTCCAGCATTTATTGCTTGTAGACTTTTGGATAGCAGCCATCCTGACTGGCGTGTAATGGTACCTCATTGTCCAGCACCACAATTCAAAAGCATCAATTCTTCAGCACTCAATCTTCTTTATGGTCCAATTTTCACATCCATACATGACTACTGGAAAAATCATAGCTTTGACTATAAGGACCTTTGTTGGAAAAATGATGTCTCTGCTTTTTAATATGCTGTCTAGGTTTGTCATAGTTTTCTTTCCAAGGAGAAAGCATCTTCCAGTTTAATAGGTGCCATCACCATCTGCAATGATTCTGGGTACAAGAAAGTAAAATGTCACTGATTCCACTTTCTCCCCCACCCAACATTAGGAACATTTCAAAATATAAGTTGAATGCTAACAGCCATACAAAGGGAAATCAACAAGAATAATAACAATGGGGGACTTTAACACCCCACTTACACCAATGAACAGATCATGCAGACCAAAAATTAATTAGAAAGACAAGCTTTGAATGACAGATTAGACCAGCTAGACTTGATTGATATTTATAGGACATTCCATCCAAAAATAACAGAATACACTTTTTCTCAAGTGCACATGGAACATTTTTCAGGATGTATCACATCTTGGGTCATCAATAAAGCCTTGGTAAATTTAAGAAAATTGAAATCGTATCAAGCATTGTTTCAGACCACAATGCTATATTAGAAATCAAGTACAAGAAGAAAGAAAAGAAAAACTGTAAAAACACAAATATGTGGAAGTGAAACAATATGCTACCACATAACCAAGAGATCACTGAAGAAATCAAAGGGAAAATTAAAAAATACCTAGAAAGAAATGACCATGAAAGCATGACTACCCAAAACCTATGGGATGCCCACCAAAAGCAGTTAGAAAAGGGAAGTTTATAGCAATACAATTCTATCTCAAGAAACAAAAAAAAAAAGCTTAAATAATCCATCCTTACAACTAGAGAAAGAACAGAAGGAAAAAAAAAAAAAAAAAACAACAACGTTAGTAGAAGGAAAGAAATCATAAAGATCAAGTCATAAATAAATGAAATAAAAAAGAATAGGAAAGATCAACAAAATTAAAAGCTGGTTCCTTAAGAAGATAAATACAATTGACAAAACTTTAGCCTGACCTATCAAGAAAAAAAGGGAGAGAACTCAAATCAATACAATTAGACATGAAGAAGGAGAAGTTATAACTGACACCACAGAAATACAAAGCATCATAACAGACTACTACAAGAAACCATATGCCAATAGGATGAACAACCTGGGAGAAATGGACAGATTCTTAGAAACATTTAACCTTTCAAGACACAACCAGGAAGAAATAGAAAATATGAACAGATAAGCCACAAGAAATGGAATTGAAACTGAGATTTAAAACTTCCAACAAACAAAAGACCAGGGCCAGATGGTTTACAAGTTTTCACAAGAGATCTCTATCAAACATTTAGTAAAGAGCTAACACTCATCCTTCTCAAACTTTTTCATAAAATTGCAGAGAGAGGAATACTCCCATGCTCATTCTACAAGGCCATCATCACCCTGATAGCAAAACAACCAAAGATATCACACAAAAAAGAAAATTACAGACAAATATCACTGATGAACATAGTCACAAAAATCTTCAACAAAATGCTAACAAACAGAATCCAAAAAACACATTAAAAGGATCATACACCATGATCAGTGAAATTTATCCCAGGGATGCAAGGATTCTTTAAAATACACAAATCAATTTGTTACAATATATTAAAAAATAAAAAACATATGATCATCTTAATAGATACAGAGAAAGCTTTCAACATAATTCAACACTCATTTATGATTTAAAAAAAAAAAAAACTGTCCAAAAGTAGAGTGAAAGTCGGTCAATCATGTCCAACTCTTTGCAACCTCATGAACTATGTAGTCCATGGAATTCTCCAGGCCAGAATACTGGAGTGGTGAGCTGTTCTCTTCTCCAGGGGATCTTCCCAATCCAGGGATTGAGGCCAGGCCTCCCACATTGCAAGCAGATTCTTTACCAACTAAGCCATCAGGAAAGCCCAAGAATACTGAAGCAGGTAGCCCATCCCTTCTCCAGGAGATCTTCCCAACCCAGGAATTGAACCAGTGTCTCCTGCATTGCAGGCAGGTTCTTTACCAGCTGAGCTATTAGGGAAGATCCAAAATAATGAAGGCCATATACAAAAAACCCACAGCAAACATTATTCTCAATGGTGAAAAACTGAAAGCATTTTCAGGATCAGGATCAAGATCAGGAACAAGACAAGTGTGCCCACTCTCACCACTATTATTCAACATAGTTTTGGAAGTCCTAGTCACAGCAATCAGAGAAGAAAAAGAAATAAAAGGAATCCAGATTGGAAAATAAGAAGCAAAACTTACACTGTTTGGAGATGACACGATACTGTCACATATATGTATGTGTTTTAGTTGCTCAGTCATGTCTGACTCTTTATGACCCCAAGGACTATAGCACCAGACTACTCTGTCTATGGGATTCTCCGGGCAAGAATACTGGAGTGAGTTGCCATTCTCTTCTCCAGGGGATCTTTCAAACCCAGGTAAAACCCAGGTCTCCTGCATTGTAGGCAGACTCTTTACCGTCTGAGCCACCAGGGAAACCCCTTGATACTATACGTAAAAAACTCTAACGATGCCACCAGAAAATTACTAGAGCTAATCAATGAATTCAGTAAACTTGCAGGATACAAAATGAATTTTATTTCTGTTTTCTTTTGGGTGGGATACAAAATTAATACCCAGAAATCCCTTGCATTTCTATATGTTCACAACAAAAACTCAGAAAAGAAAAATTAAGGCAATAATCCCATTAGCCATTGCAGCAAAAAAATAAAATGCCTAGGAAAAGGCCTACTTGAGGATGCAAAAGACCTGTATACAGAAAACTATAAGACACTGCTAAAAAAAAAAAAAATCAAGGACAACACAAACAGATGGAGAGATATACCATATTCTTGGATTGAAAGAACTGATATTGTGAAAATGACTATACTTCCCAAAGCAAACTACAGATTCAATGCAATCCCTAACAAATTTCCAATGGCATTTTTCACAGAACTAGAACAAAAAGTTTTACAATTCATATACCTGGGTTCCATCCCTGGGTTGGGAAGATTCCCTGGAGGCATGCAGGGCAACCCACTCCAGTATTCTTGGGTGGAGAATCCCCATGGACAGAGGAGCCTGGCAGGCTACCGTCCATGGTGTCACAAATAGTCAGACATGACTGAGCGACTAAGCACAGCACAGCATGGAAACACAAAAATCCCCAAATAGCCAAAACTATCTTGAGAAAGAAAAATGGAGTTGGAGGAATCAACTTTGCTGACTTCAGACTATAGTATAAAGTTAGAGTCATCAAGACAGTGTGGTACTGACACAAAAAACAGAAATGTAGACCAATAGAACAAGATAGAAAGCCCAGACATAAACCCAAATGACTCTGGTCACCTAATTTATGACAAAAGATGTGAAAATATATAATGGATTAAAGACAGCCTCTTCAATAAGTGATGCTGAGTAAACTGGACATGTAAAGCTACATGTAAAAGCATGAAATTAGAACTCTCCTTAACACCATACACAAGAATTAACTCAAAAAGTATTAAAGACTTGAATCTAAGGCCAGATACTATAAAGCTCTTACAGGTAAACATAATCAGAACACTCTTTGACATAAGTTGTAGCAAGACCTTTTTTGACCCATCTTCTAGAGTAATGAAAATAAAAATAAATGAATGGGACCTAATTAAATTTAAAAACTTTTGCACAGCAAAGTAATCTATAAACCAGATGAAAAGACAATCTTCAGAATGGGAGAAAAAAATTGCAAACAAAGCAACATGAAAAGATGTTCAACATCACTAATCATTACAGAAATACAAATCAAAACTACAATGAAGTATTATCTCATTATCACATACATCAGAATGGCCATTTAAAAATCTACAAAGAATAAATCCTGGAGAGGTTGTGGAGAAAAGGAAACTTCTTGCACTACTGGTGGGAATGTTAACACTATGGAAAACAGTATTATTGTTTATGTGTTAAGTTGTGTCTGATTATTTTGTGACCCTGTAGATTGTAGCCCACAAGACTCCTCTGACTTCCCGGGCAAGAATACTTCGGTGGGTTGCCATTTCCTTCCCCACAGGATCTTCCCAACCCAGGGATCAAACCTGCATCTCCTGCTTTACAGGAGGATCCTTTCACCATTGGGCCACATGGGAAACCCATGGAGAACAGGGAGAACAAGACCCATGATTTCCACTGCTAGGCATATACCCAGAGAAAATAACAATTCAAAAAGTCACATGGGGAAACTTTCCTGGTGGGCCAGTGGTTAAGAGTCTGCCTTGCAATGCAGGGGGATGGGGTTCATTCCCTGGTTGGGGAGCTAAGATTCCACATGCCACAGAGCAACTAAAGCCCACATGCAGCACATATAGAGCTGGTACATGCTAGAGTTTGTACACCATAACTAGAGAGTTTGTGCAAGACAGAAGATCCTTCATGGCACAATGAAGATCTGACATGATGCAACTAAGACCTGATGCAGCCAAATAAACAGATAAATAAATACTAAAAAAAAAAAGCCACACACACATTAATGTTCACTGAGGCACTATATATAATAGCTAAGACAAGCAAACAACCTGGATATCCATTCACAAAGGAATGTATAAAGAATATGTAGTATATATAACAGTGGAATATTACTCAGCCATAGAAAGCAACAAAATTGGGTCGTTTGTAGAGACATGGATGGACATAGAGACTGTCAATCAGCTTAAAGTAAGTCAGAAAGAGTAAAACAAATAGCCAAAGCAATCTTGAGAAAGAAGAACGGAACTGGGGGAATCAACCTGCCTGACTTCAAGCTATACTACAAAGCTACAGTCATCAAGACAGTATGGTTCTGGCACGAAGATAGAAATATAGATCAATGGAACAAAATAGAAAGCCCAGAGATAAATCCAAGCACCTATGGACACCTTAACTTTGACAAAGGAGGCAAGAATACACAATGGAGAAAAGACAATCTCTTTAACAGGTGGTGCTGGGAAAACTGGTCAACCACTTGTAAAAGAATGAAACTAGAACACTTTCTAACATCATACACAAAAAATAAACTCAAAATGGATGAAAGATCTTAATGTAAGACCAGAAACTATAAAACTCCTAGAGGAGAACATAGGCAAAACACTCTCCGACATAAATCACAGCAAGATCCTCTATGACCCACCTCCCAGAATATTGGAAATAAAAGCAAAACTAAACAAATGGGACCTAATTAAACTTAAAAGCTTTTGCACAATGAAGGAAACTATAAGCAAGGTGAAAAGACAGCCTTCAGAATGGGAGAAAATAATAGCAAATGAAGCAACTGACAAAGAATTAACCTCAAAAATATACCAGCACCTCCTGCAGCTCAATTCCAGAAAAATAAGTGACCCGATCAAAAAATAGGCCAAAGAACTAAACAGACATTTCTACAAAGAAGACATACAAGTAGCTAACAAAGACACGAAAAGATGCTCAACATCACTCATTATCAGAGAAATGCAAATCAAACCCACAATGAGATACCATCTCACACCGGTCAGAATGGCTGCTATACAAAAGTCTACAAACAATAAATGCTGGAGAGGGTGCGGAGAAAAAGGAACCCTCTTATACTGTTGGTGGAAATGCAAACTAGTACAGTCACTATGGAGAACAGTGTGGAGATTTCTTAAAAAACTAGAAATAGAACTGCCATACAACCCAGTAATCCCACTGCTGGGCATACACACTAAGGAAACCAGAATTGAAAGACACGTGTACCCCAATGTTCATCACAGCACTGTTTACAATAGCCAGGATATGGAAGCAACCTAGATGTCCATCAACAGATGAATGGATAAGAAAGCTGTGGTACATATACACAATGGAATATTACTCAGCTATTAAAACAATGCATTTGAATCAGTTCTAATGAGGTGGATGAAACTGGAGCCTATTACACAGAGCAAAGTAAGTCAGAAAGAAAAACATCAATACAGTATACTAACACATATATATGGAATTTAGAAAGATGGTAACAATGACCCTATATGAGAGAGAGCAAAAGAGACACAGATGTAAAGAACAGACTTCTGGACTCTGTGGAAGAAGGTGAGGGTGGGATGATTTGAGAGAATAGCATTGAAACATGTATATTATCATATGTGAAATAGATCACCAGTCCAGGTTTGATGCATGAGACAGGGTGCTCAGGGCTGGTGCACTGGGATGACCCTGAGGGATGGGATGGGTGGGGGAGGTGGGAGGGGGGTTCAGGAAGGGGAACACATGTACACTCATGGCTGATTCATGTGAATGGATGGCAAAAGCCACCACAATATTGTAAAGTAATTAGTCTCCAATTAAAATAAATAAATTTTAAAAATTTAAAAAAGAAAGAGAAAAATAAATACCATATATTAACACATATGTGTGAAACCTATAAAAATGGTATAGGTGATGGCCTTTGCAAAGCAGATATAGAGACACAGACATAGAAAGCAAATGTGCTGTCACCAAAGTGGGAAAGTAGGGGTGGGATGATTTGGGAGATTGGTATTGACATATATACATTGTTGATACTATGTACAAAACAGGTAACTAATGAGAACCTACTGTATATCTTGGGGAACTCTACTCAAAGTTCTGTGGTGATCTAAATGGGAAGGAAATGCAAAAAAGGGGGATTATATGTATACATATCCAAAAGAGAGAGGATGTACATATACATACAGCAGCAACATGGACTGTATGGACCACAACCTGCCAGGCTCCTCTGTCCATGGAATTCCCCAGGCAAGAATACTGGAGTGGGCTACCATTCCCTTCTCCAGCATGACTGATTCACTTCACTGTACAGTATAAGCCAACAGAGCATTGTGAAGCAGCTGTACTCCAATAAAAACCAATTTTGGGAAAATGAAGAACAAAGAAATAGGTACAGAGCCCAGAGTTGGTTTGGCATTTTGGGATCTGCTAGACTGAGAGACAATTACTTTCACTTGGCTCGATATACTGAGCTTCTCAAAGTGGAGCATTTACAAGGATGTGAAAGTTACCTAAGTTTTAGTGTGTTGATATGCACCTTCCACCTTGAGTAGGAGTGACCCTATTTTGGGCCCAGAAATTTATTTCAACCAAATACTCCTGGATTTGGTACAAACTAGAGTAGACCCAGAGCCTTAATTCTATGTTTCTAGGAGAATTTCTTGAGCTGACATTCCAGATCAGTAATTATTGTCTGTATTCCTTCCACCTAATGCCATGTCTTAAAGAGATGAGAATACCAGATCCCCTTACCTGCCTCCTGAGAAATCTGCATGCAGGTCAAGAAGCAACAGTTAGAACCGGACATGAAACAATGGACTGGTTCCAAATTGGGAAAGAAGTACGTCAAGGCTGTATATTGTCACCTTGCTTATTAACTTATATGCGGATTACATCATGTGAAATACCAGGCTGGATGAAGCACAAGCTGGAATAAAGATTTTCCAGAGAAATATAAATAACCTCAGACATGCAAATGACACCAGCCTTATGGCAGAAAGTGAAGAGGAATTAAAGAGCCTCTTGATGAAAGTGAAAGAGGAGAGTGAAAAAGCTGGCTTAAAACACAACATTCAGAAAACAAAGATCATGGCATCTGGTCCCATCACTTCATGGCAAATAGATGGGGAAACAGTGACAAACTTTATTTTTCTGGGCTCCAAAATCACTGCAGATGGTGACTGCATCCATGAAATTAAAAGTTGCATGCTCATAAATGCTGGAGAGGGTGTGGAGAAAAGGGAACCCTCTTACACTGCTGGTGGGAATGCAAACTAGTACAGCCGCTATGGAAAACAGTGTGGAGATTCCTTAAAAAACTGGAAATAGAACTGCCATATGACCCAGCAATCCCACTTCTGGGCATACACACTGAGGAAACCAGATCTGAAAGAGACACGTGCACCCCGATGTTCATCGCAGCACTGTTTATAATAGCCAGGACATGGAAGCAACCTAGATGCCCATCAGCAGATGAATGGATAAGGAAGCTGTGGTACATATACACCATGGAATATTACTCAGCCGTTAAAAAGAATTCATTTGAACCAGTCCTAATGAGATGGATGAAATTGGAGCCCCTTATACAGAGTGAAGTAAGCCAGAAAGATAAAGAACATTACAGCATACTAACACATATATATGGAATTTAGAAAGATGGTAACGATAACCCTATATGCAAAACAGAAAAAGAGACACAGAAATACAGAACAGACTTTTGAACTCTGTGGGAGAAGGTGAGGGTGGGATATTTCAAAAGAACAGCATGTATACTATCTATGGTGAAACAGATCACCAGCCCAGGTGGGATGCATGAGACAAGTGCTCGGGCCTGGTGCACTGGGAAGACCCAGAGGAATCGGGTGGAGAGGGAGGTGGGAGGGGGGATCGGGATGGGGAATAAGTGTAAATCTATGGCTGATTCATATCAATGTATGACAAAACCCACTGAAATGTTGTGAAGTAATTAGCCTCCAACTAATAAAAAAATTAAAAAAAAATAAATAAATAAATCATCTTCAAATATTCCCCCCCCCCAAAAAAATAAATAAATAAATAAATAAAAGTTGCATGCTCCTTGGAAGAAAAACTATGACCAACCTAGACAGCATATTAAAAAGCAGAGACATTACTTTGCCAGCAAAAGTTGGCAACATATAGTCAAAGCTATTGTTTTTCTGGTAGTCATGTATGGATGTCAGAGTTGGACCATAAAGAAAGCTGAGTGTTGAAGAATTGATGCTTTTGAACTGTGGTGTTGGAGAAGACTCCTGAGAGTCCCTTGGACAGCAAGGAGATCAAACCAGTCAATCCTAAAGGAAATCAGTCCTGAATATGCATTGGAAGGACTGATGCTGAAGCCGAAGTTCCAATACTCTGCCCACCTGAATGTGAAGTACTGACTCACTGGAAAAGACCCTGATGCTGGGAAAGATTGAAAGCAGGAGAAGGGAATGACAAAGGATGAGATGGTTGGATGGCATCACCGACTTGATGGACCTGAGTTTGAGCAAGCTCCAGGAGTTGGTGATGGACAGGGAAGCCTGGCATGCTACAGTCCATGGAGTTGCAAAGAGTTGGTCATGACTGAGCGACTGAACTTAACTGAACTCCATGTCTATTGAATCCAATTTTCAACTATTATGTTTTAAAAGGTAAAATTCAACTGAGTAAATTTGAAGATCTAATTATGTGATTCATGAAATTAGGCAGCATCCCATCTAGCAACTAGAAGGGCACTAACATCTAGAAGTAGTTGTACAAATGAAAGGTTTTCATAGGAAGAAGGATGGGGCAGGGGAGCTGTTAGCAAAAGGAAAAAAAGGATTACTTTTAAGCCAGAACATTTTCTTTTTGTGAGGAAGGAATTTGGTGATGGTTTTACCCTGCAGATGCCTCTTCTTCCTCTGGGTGATGGAAAGGACCTATGTAGTGGATTACTTCATTGATGCTGACCAAAAAAGTCCAAACTGGTTGGTTAAGATTACATTTCTGGTGCAGGTTGAAACTGCAAGTAGGCCAGGTATTAAATCTTGATTTAGCATCATGGGTTTTAGCACAAGATGTGCCATTTAGGGCTTGTGGTTTTTCTCATTAGAACTGGAATATCTACTTGGGTCTTCTTGGCTGTGTTTTGTCCCTGTTCAATATTGCCAGTGTTGTCTCCTATTTTTTGAGAGTATTTATTAAGCTGATTTTAAAGCCTTACTCCAGGTGGGGGCAGTCCCAAGATGACACAGAAATAGGACTACTTTCTCCCCACAAATTCATCAAAAGATCATTTGAATGTGGAGCAACTTCCATAAAACAACTTCTGAATGCTGGCGGAGGACACCAGACACTCAGAAAGGCAGCTCAAACTCTTCAAAAGGAGGTAGGACAAAATATAAAAGGTGAAAACAGAGACAAAGGAAAACAGAGACAAAGGACAGAGACCCATCCTGGGGAGGGAGCAGTGATAGAGGAGATGTTTGCACACAATAGGAAACCCCCCTCACAGGAGTGTCTGTGGGGAGCCTTGACATCTCAGAGGGCAACATAAGCAAAAAAAGGAAAAGAAAAATGCACCTAACCGCAACTACCAGTGGAGAAGCAGCTCAGATGCCCACATCTGCCAGCAGCAAGTGGGGGCTGGGCAGGAAGGTGTGGACTGCATCATCTATCCTTAGGGTCAGTCCTGAGGACAGTCTGAGCGGTCTAATCTGACATAGCAACCCAAACTGTGGGATTGCCAGAGAGACAAAAAAGGGGGAGGGGGGCATTTCCTACTAAAGTCTCTAACACTGCACAGTGACCCCTGGTGCACGCAGAGACCAAAGGATTGTGCCCTAGTGAATATCAAAGGAGAGCAAGCTGGCTGCTATTTAGGGCCCTGTATCCCTGGAAGCAGAGAGGCAAGTGTGCCACAGCCGGAGCTGGAAGTCAAGGGGCCACTGCAATCTCAGCCCCAGAGACCGCATTTCCCGCCAAACTGTGAGCAGGCTGCCAGTTGTTAACCACGACTTCCTGCGATCCTGGTGGTTCACATCAGATAAGAGCATCACAGCCTGAGACCAGCTCCCCAGAGAAGACATATGCACACCTGGGACTATGCTCTCATGGTGCACCCGAGAAACCAAGGGGCTGGGACTGGGGAGGTGAGTAAGATGCACGGCCCACCTGTGACAGTCCACTCGCCAAGCACCCAATTGCCTCAGTGGCTTGGACCTGTGGCGGGCTCAAAACACGCAGCCCATCTGGGCCGGTGCCCTCATGGAACACCCAAGAGCCTGAGCAGTTTAGGCCTGGAAAGTGCATGAAACTCAGGGTCCACCTGGGACAGTGTCCTCATGGAACACCCTGGAGCCTGAGCAGTGTGGACCCAGGAAGTACCCACCACCTTGGTCTGTGGCAAACCCAGTGTGGTCCATCCAATATAAGCACTCCCCACTCATGCCAGGAGTATTTGTTTGCAGTGTCCCTCCCTTTCCACAAACAGCTGAACACATGACCATGAATAAGTGGCCCCTTTCTCCCCCTCATGTCAGAGTGGAAATTAGACTCTGAAGAGACTTGCAAACAGAGGAAGCCAAAATAAACAAGAAGGGAAAACTGCCATGAAACTGACAGGTGCAACAGTTTAAAACCCTGCAGTAAATGCTGAGACTGTGCATTGACTTGCAACTATAGACCTTGAGAACAAGTACAAGCCAGAAAAAGGACAATCTGACACTGAACTGACCCCACATTGCCCACAAGAGCTCCAGAGAAATTCCTAGATGTATATTTACTATTAAAACAAATTCTATATATATTTTTTAATTTTTGTGATCAATTTTGTTTTATACTTTTTATATTGTATTTTTGAGCATCTAACCTGTATTCTAGGTTTTCAATCTGTGCTTTTTATTATTTGTTAGCAATTTTGTAACTTCAGTACCCATCTAATCTTCAGTATCCACTTTCACTTAGGAATTTGATTATTGACTTGATTGATCTTTCCCATTTTGACTCTCCCTTTTTTCCTCCTGGTCACCTCTATCTTCTTCCTCCCTCTTCTCTTCTCAATATAACTCTGTGAATCTCTCTGGGTGTTCCTGGCTGTGGAGAGTTGTTTCACCGTTAACCTAGGGGTTTTATCTTCTGTGATGTATGGATGGAGGTCTTGAAGCTACTGTAAGAGGGGGACTGAAACCCAGATGCAGGAGGCTCAACTCCAGAACTTAAGAACATCAGAGACTTCTGACTCCAGAGAACATTAATAGACAAGAGCCTACCCAAAAGTCTCCATACCTATACTGAAACCAAGCTCCACCCAAGAGACAGCAAGTTCCAGTGCAAGGCACACCATGCTAATTCTCCAGCAAATAAGAAGACAAAACTGAATATTGAAAGATGGGCTGCCTAAAGCCATACCAAACCCAGAGACACCCCAAAACAAACTACTGGACACTTCATTGCACTCCAGAGAGAAGAAATACAGCTCCACCCACCAGAACACAGACACAAGTTCCCCCAACCAAGAAGCCTTGACAAACCACTGGTCCAGCCCCACCCACAGGGAGAAGAATCCACAAATAAAAGGAATCACAACCTTCCAGCTTGAAGAAAGGGCACCCCAAACACAGAAAGCTGAACAAAATGAAAAGACAGAGAAATATCCAGCAAGTGAAGGAACATGATAAAAATCCACCAAACCAAACAAAACTGGAGGAGATAGGGAGTCTACCTGAAAAAGAATTCAGAATAATGATAATAAAGATGATCCAAAACCTAGAAAACAAGATGTAGTTACAAATAAATAGACTAGAGACAAGGATTGAGAAGAGTAAGAAATGTTTAACAAGGACCTAGAATAAATAAAGGAGAGTCAATCAATAATGAACAATGCAATAACTAAGATTAAAAACACTCTGGAGAGAACCAACAGTAGAATAACTGAGACAGAAAAGAGGATAAGTGAGGTGGGAGATGGGATGGTGGAAATAAATGAAGCAAAGAGAAAAAATAAAAATGAATAAAAAGAAATGAGGACAACCTCAGAAACCTCAGGGACAATATTAAATGCCCCAGCATTCGAATCATAGTTGTCCCAGAAGAAGACAAAAAGAAAGAGCATGAGAAAGTACTTGAGGTGATAACAGTCAAAAAACTCCCCTAAAATGGGAAAAGAAATACCCACCCAAGTCCAAGAAACCCAGAGAGTTCCAAACAGGATAAACCCAAGGCAAAACACCCCAAGACACATATTAATCAAACTAACAAAAATTAAACACAAGGAGAAAATATTAAAAGCAGCAAGGGAAAAGCAACAAATAACATGCAAGGGGATCCTCATAAGGATAACAGCTCATTTTTCAATAGAAATTCTTCAGGCCAGAAGGGAATGGCAGAATATAATTAAAGTGATGAAAGAGAAAAACCTACAACCAAGGATTACTGTACCCAGCAAGGATCTAATTCAGATATGAAGGAGAAATCAAAAGCTTTACAGACAAGCAAAAGCTGAGAGAATTCAGCACCACCAAACCAGCTCTTCAACAAATGCTAAAGGGTCTTCTCTAGACAGGAAACACAGAAAAAGTTTATAAAAACAAATCCAAAACAACAAAGTAAAAGGTAATGGGATTGTACTTATCAATAACTACCTTAAATGTAAATGGGTTAAATGCTCCAACCAAAAGACAAAGACTGGCCAAATAGATACAAAACAAAACCCCTATATATGCTGTCTACAAGAGACACACCTCAAACCTAGGGACACATATAGACTGAAAGTGAGGGGCTGGAAAAATATATTTCATGAAAATGAAGACCAAAAGAAAGCAGGAGTAGCAATACTCATCAGATAAAAAGACTGAAATAAACACCATGATAAGAGACAAAGAAGGACACTACATAGTTATCAAGGGATCAGTCCAAGTAGATATAGCTTTATAAATATATATGCACCCAACATAGGAGCACCTCAATACATAAGGCGTACTAACAAGTATGGAAGGGGAAATAAACAGTAACACAATAATACAGGGGGACATTAATACCCTATTCATACCTATGGATAGATCAATCAAAGAGAAAATTAGCAAGGAAACACAAGTTTTAAATAATACAATGGGCCAGTTAGACCGAATTGATTTCTAGAGGGCGTTTCACCCCCAAACAATGGATTTCACCTTTTCCTCAAGGGCACCATTTCAAGTATCTTTTCTGATCACAATGCAGTAAGATTAGATATCAACTACAGGAAAAAAGCTATAAAAAACACAAACATAGGAGACTAAACAACATGCTTCTGAATAACCAACAGATCACAAAAGAAATAAAAAAATAAATCAAAATATGCATAGAAACAAATGATAATGAAAACATGACAACCCAAAACATATGGGATTCAGTAAAAGCGGTGCTAAGAGGGAGGTTCATAGCATAAGCCTACCTCAAGAAACAAGAGAAACATCAAATAGGCAACCTAATTTTACACCTAAAGCAACTAGAAAAAGAACAAAATAACCCCAAAGTTAGTAGAAGAAGAGAAATCATAAAAATCAGAGCAGAAATAAATGAAACAGAAATGAAGGAAACTATAGAAAGATCAATAAATCTAAAAGTTGGTTTTTTGAGAAGATAGACAAAATAGACAAACCGTTAGCCAGACCCATCAGTTTAAAAAACGAGAAGAATCAAATCAATAATTAGAAATGAAAAATGGAGACATCACAACAGACAACACAGAAATACAAAAGATCATAAGAGAATACTATGGCATAAGAGAATACTACTATAGGCATATAGTTGCCTATAGAAAGGACAACTTGGAAGAAATGGACAAATTCTTAGAAAAATGTAACCTTCCAAAAATGAACCAGGGAGAAATAGAAAATCTGAACAGATCAATCACAAGCCATAATCAAAAATCTTCCAACAAACAAAATTCCAGGACCAGATGGCTTCACAAGTGAATTCTACCAAAATGTTAGAGAATAGCTAACACCTATCCTACTCAAATTCTTCCAGAAAATTGCAGAGGAAGGAAAACTCCCAAACTCATTCTATGAGGCCACCATCACCCTGATCCCAAAACCAAACAAAGATGCCACACAAAAAGAAAACTACAGGCCAATATCATTGATGAACATAGATGCAAAAACCCTCAACAAAATTCTAGGAAACATAATTCAACAACATATTAAAAAGATTATACATCATGACCAAGTGGGCTTTATTCCAGGGATGCAAGTATTCTTCAATATTTGCAAATCAATTGATTTTATCAACCATATTAACAAATTGAAAGATAAAACCACAAGATTATCTCAATAGATGCAAAGAAAGTCTTTGACAAAATTCAACACCCATTTATGATAAAAGTTCTCTAGAAAGCAGACATAGAAGGAACATACTTCAACATAATAAAAGCCATATACAACAAACCCATAGCAAACATTATCCTCAATGGCAAAAATTTGAAAGATTTCCTCTAAAATCAGAAAAAAGGCAAGGATGCCCACTCTCACCACTACTATTCAACATAGTTTTGGAAGCCCTAGCCACAACAGTCAGAGAAGAAAAAGAAATAAAAGGAATCCAGATTGGAAAAGAAGTAAAACTCTCACTATTTGCAGATGACATGATTCTCTACATAGAAAACCCTAAAGATACCACCAGAAAATTACTAGAGCAAATCAATGAATATAGTAAAGCTACAAGATATAAAATTAATACACAGAAATCCCTTACATTCCTATACACTAACAATGAAAAAATAGAGAAATTAAGGAAACAATCCCATTCACCACTGCAATGAAAAGAATAAAATACTTAGAAATAAATTTACCTTAAAAAACAAAAGACCTATATATAAAAAACTACAAAACACTGATGAAAGAAATCAAAGATGATGCAAACAGATGGGGAAATATACTATGTTTGTGGATTAGAAGAATCAATATAGTAAAAATGAGTATACTACCCAAAGCAATCTATAGATTCAACACAATACCTATCAAGCTACCCATGCTATTTTTTCACAAAACTGGAACAAATAATTTCACAATTTGTATGGAAACACAAAAAAACCTCTAATAGGCAAAGCAATCTTGAGAAAGAAGAATGGAACTGGAGGAATCAACCTCCCTGACTTCAGACTATACTACAAAGCTACAGTCATCAAGATATTGGCACAAAGTGCCAACACATTGGCACATCAGGGTACTGGCACAAAGACAGAAGTATAGATAAGTGGAACAAAATAGAAAGCCCAGAGATAAACCCACACTCTATGGACACTTTATCTTTGACAAAGGAGGCAAAAATATACAATGGAGAAAAGACAATCTCTTTAATAAGTAGTGCTGGGAAAACTGGTAAACCACCTCTGAAAGAGTTAAACTAGAACACTTTCTAACACAAGACACAAAACTAAACTCAAAATGGATTAAAGATCTAAGTGTAAGACCATAAACTATAAAACTGTCAGAAGAAAACATATGCAGAACACTCTTTAACAGAAATCTCAGCAAGATCCTCTATGACCCACCTCCCAGAGTAATGGAAATAAAAACAAAAATAAACAAATGGGATAAAATTAAACTTAAAAGCTTTTGCACAATGAAGAAACTATAAGAGGAGAAAAGACAGCCTTCAGAATGGGAGAAAATAATAGCAAACAAAACAAGTGACAAAGAATAAATCTCCAATATATACAAGCAGTACATACAGCTCAAAACCAGAAAAATGAACAACCCAAACAAAGAGGGGGCCAAAGAACTAAACAGACATTTCTCCAAAGAAGACATACAGATGGCTAGTAAAAACATGAAAAGAAACTCAATATTACTTATTATTAGAGAAATGCAAATCAAAACCACAATAAAGTATCATCTCACACTGGTCAGAATTGCCACCATCAAAAGTCTACAGACAATAAATGCTGGAGAGGGTGTGGGGGAAAGGGAACCCTCTTACACTGTTGGTGGGAATTCAAACTGATACAGCGACTATAGAGAACACTGTGGAGCTTCCTTAAAAAACTGGAAATAGAACTGCCATGCAACCCAGAAATCCCACCACTGGGCATACACACTGAGGAAACCAGAAATGAAAGGGACACATGTACCCCCACTGTTCATTGCAGCACTGTTTATAATAGTTAAGACATGAAAGCAACCCAGGTGTCTATTGGCAGATGAATGGATAAGGAAGTTGTGGTACATATACACAATGGAATATTGCTCAGATATAAAAGGGAACGCATTTGAGTCAGTTCTAATGAGGTTGATGTAACTGGAATCTATTATACAGAGTGAAGTAAGTCAGAAAGAGAGACACAAATACAATATATTAATGCATGTATATGGAATTTAGAAAGACAGTAATGATGACACTATATGCAAGACAGCAAAAGAGACACAGATGTAAAGGCCAGGCTTTTGGACTAAGTGGGAGAAGGTGAGGGTGGGATGATTTGAGAGAATAGCATTGAAACATGTAAATTACTATATGTAAAATAGATGACCAGTGCAACTTCGATGCATGAAGCAGGGCACTCAAAGCTGGTGCTCTGCAACAACCCAGAGGGATGGGGTGGGGAGGGAGGTGGGTGGGGGGGTCAGGATGAGAGACACATGTGCACCCATGGCTGATTTATATCAATGTATGGCAAAAATCATCACAATATTGTAAAGTAACTATCCTCCAAGTTTAGAAAATTAATTAATTTTTTTAAAAAAAGGCTTACTCCATTTTCCTGGCAGTCCAGTGGTTAGGACTCTGCACTTTTCACTTCTGTGGCCTAGGTTCAATCCCTTATCAGGGAACTAAGATCCCACAAACTGCGTGGTACTACCGAAATTAAATAAATAAAGCCTCAGTCCATGTTTTACATCAATTCTGTTTCCTCTAGCAAGGTCATTTTTTGGTAAGTGAATTTTAAGGTTCTTGCTTCATTGTGAAAAAATTTGGAGATGAAGTGATAAGTAAGAAATGGATTTATTTCAAAAGAAACACACTCCATAGACAGCATCTGGGCCATCTCAGAAGGCAAAAGAGAGGTTTGAAATATGCCATAGTTAAATTTTATGGACTGGGTAATTCCATAAGCTAATGAGTGGGAAGATTATTCCAATTATTTTGGGGAAGGGGTAAGGATTTCCAGGAACTGGGCCACCATCCACTTTTTGACCGTTCATGGTTGACTTCAGAACTGTCATGCTAATGTATTACAATAAGCAGATAAAGAGGCACAAGGTCTATTGGAAATTGAGTTTTCTACCATTTTGGAACCAGTTGGTTCTAACCAGGTTTTTTCATGTCCTATGGCTCTGACTGGAGAAGGAAATGGCAACCCACTCCAGTATTCTTGCCTGGAGAATCCCATGGAGCCTGGTAGGCTACAGTTCACGGGGTCACAAAGAGTCAGACACGACTGAGCAACTTCACTTTCACTATGGCTCTGACATTCTTTTAAAGGTTATTCAAATTCTCTTCTCTCCTGTTTCAATTTCAGTGGTGTTCTTTCAAATGGACTGGACTCCCATTATCTCAATATTTTTGCTTCTGAGTTCATTTTCCCTTGGTGATGTACCCAAAGTGAGGAGCTATGGCCCAAACTCTTACTAGTACTATTCTTGGGGAGTTGGGGGGAGGCGCTAATTCACTCTTTGTACCTTCACCAGGTGACCCTGACATAATCACTAAGTTGTTAGAGATGCTACATAAACTCCTCAAAAATCTCCCCTGGAAGATCTTTTTTTCTCTCTGCATTGTAATTGTTCAATCCTAAAAGTGTGATATTGTGATATATAATAAGAAATACATATTGAGTCTTCATCCTTCTTTGCACAAGCTCTTAAAATTCTTGGAATTTCCTGAATGAGAAGAGAGGAAGGAATGTCTTCTGTTATTCATAACAAACTCGTTTTTAGCCACACCTGAGTTTATCTCAATGAGATGACTCTTGGAGGTTGGACACTGGTTGTCTGAAGAACCAACCAGTGATCAGAAGGTTAGAACATTCAGAGCCATTCTTTGACCTATGGGGGAAGGGGGAGGGTATGGAAATTGAGTTCACTCACCAATGGCAAATGATTTAGTCACTCATTCCTATATAATGAACCCTTCCCACATATGGTAACCAAAGTTCAGAGAGCTTTTGGGTTGGAGAACATGTGAAAGTGCTGAGAAGGCCACCTTGAGTAGGCAATGAAATCTCCATGCCTGTTCCTACAAAACCTTGCCTTATGCACCTCTTGCATCTGACTGTTCCTGAGTTGTATCCTTGTATAATAAATCAGTAATCTAGAATGTAAACTATTTTCCTGAGTTTTGTGAGCCATTCAAACAAATTATTGAACCCAAGTAGGCTGTTGCTATTAAGGGAACCCCTATTTTATAGCTGGTCAGTCAGATGCACAAGTGACAATCTGGAGTTTGTGATTGACATCTGAAGGAGCATGAGGTAAGTCTTGTGGGGAGTGAGCCCTTTAGCTTGTAGGATCTGATGCTAGTTCTAGGGTAGATAGGATCATAAGTAAAGCACGAGTATAATATTCATACAGTAGTATAGAAAAACTGTGTTCTTTGTTTGTTCCTTTAGAAGGAGAAGGGAGAGAGTAGGGAATACAGAGACTCAATACTCTGTCTGCATCATTGTTACCTGCTCCTCACCACAGCCAGTCACCCTGCTGACCCTTGAAGTCCTGAACTAGAGCTGCTACCTTTCTGTTTTACATTACAAAAGAGCCTTCAATGATCCACTGTGGGTAATGGATCAAACTTTTTCTCCCTTGTCCTACAGGAGCATGTTCTTCTATCCCATGCTGAGCTTTCCTTCCCATTGTTGTTGTTGTTCAGTCTCTAAGTCATTTCCGACTCCTTGTGACCCCAGGGACTGAGGCACACCAGGCTTCCCTGTCCTTCACTATCTCCCAGAGTTTGCTCAAACTCCTGTCCATTGAGTCAGTGATGCCACCCAACAACCTCATCCACTGTCACCCCCTTCTCCTCTTGCCCTCAATATTTCCCAGCATCAGGGTCTTTTCCAATGAGTCAGCTCGTCACATCAGGTGGCCAAATTACTGGAGCTTCAGCTTCAGCACCACTCCTTCCTGTGAATATTCAGGGTTGATTTCCTTTAGAATTGACTAGTTTGATCTCCTTGGTGACTAAGGGACTCTCAACAGTCTTCTTCAGCACCTGGTATGGGAAGAAGTCTTTCTTCCCTTACTAGATTGTAATCACCTTATATTTCCCCCAGGATTTTCTATAGGCTTCTCATGGATTTTGCTCCAGTACTTTGAATTCTAGTGCTTTTCTCTCATTTCTGTGATATGACTATGATTCAGTTATAAAAAGAGCCAACTGTCCTGCTAATCGACTATTATGTCTAAAGTCAAAAGTAGCTTCTGTTCCTTATCAGCACTGAAGTCTCATTTGACCTTTTATTTTTGAAACATTTTATACAATAACTCTGTTTCTTCCATCTACTAGCCATTTGATAATGAGCAAGCTAACTTTCTATAATCTCTGATATTTTGTCCTATCTTATGCAAGATAATATGCAAAATTTTCTGTGAAATGTCTTGTACAAAGTAAATACAGAGTAATTTTAAAGCAGCATAGTGTTAGCCCTTGCTACTTAATGAACTATCCCAAATCTTAGGGGCTGAAGATAGTCTGTTTTTTAAAAATCAAGTGAATAAATTTTAAAGATCTCATTGACCTTATTTAATGATTCATGATCAGGCAGCATCCACTCTAGCAGATACAAAAGAACTAAGGAACTGTGCAAAATGAAAGACTTCTCTATTCAAAAGGAAACAGGAACAAGGTAGGTATAGTAGACAAAAATCATATTGGTTATGCTGATGTCACTGCAGGGTTTTATCAGACTGATTACCCAACTAGTGTTGATCAGGCAACTCCTGTTTAAGATTCCATTTCTGGAAGAGTTGAAACTATAAGTGAAGTCTCTGTTGGTGACACAGAGCTTAATATAAGTGATTCCACCTGGGGCCTGTTTGCTTGTTTTTAACAAACCATAATCTATTTAGCTCATGATTTTGTCCATTGGTAATCTGGGCTGGACTCAGCTGAGTTCTTGGAATTGGCTACTGTCAGCTAGAAAAAAGGTGTATTGGGAATTAAAGTGCTGGGAATTAAAAAGGTACTGCCAAATCCAACCACTCTGCAGAACAGCGCAAGCCTATCCTAGAAAACAGAGAGGCACATTTTTCTGGGCCAGCAAGTGGGAGAAAGAGAGAAAGAACAGAACACTGGGCCTCATGTTTCTCATCAGCCAGCAGGCTACCTCCAGCTTATTCACTTGGCAGCAAGAAAGTTTCTACAGTGAGAGCAGGAGTATGTGTGGTCGAGGCTTGGAACTGGCTCAGTGTTTCTTCTGTTGCATGTGACCGACCAAAGTAAGTTATAAAGTCAGTCCAAACTCAAGGGCTAGAAAAGTAGGCTCCACTTCTTGATGGGAAGAACCACGAAGTCACATCCAAGGCCTTGGACACAGAGACAAAAGCAGTCTGTACCCCTTTTTGCAATCCCCCACCATTGGTTCACACAATCTCTGGAGATTAATTGCCTGAGTTTGAAAGCTGGTTCTGTCACTTAATGGTTGTGTGGCCTTGGATCTTACTTGACCTTTCTGGGCCTCAGTTTCCTCATCTATTAAATGAGGATAATTATAGCACATCATTTTGCTGACAAAGGTCCATATAACCAAAGCTATGGTTTTTCCAGTTGTTATGTACAGAAGAGAGAGTTGGACCGTAAAGAAGACTGAACACCAAAGACTTGATGCTTTCGAATTGTGGTGCTGGAAAAGACTCTTAAGAGACCCTTAGACTGGATGGAGATCAAACCAGTCAATCCTAAAGGAAATCAACCCTGAATATTCATTGGATATTGGACAATCCTGAATATTCATTGATGCTGAAGCTGAAGCTCCAATACTTTGGCCACCTGATGCAAAAAGTCAACGCATTGGAAAAGACTCTGGCGCTGGGAAAGATTGAGGGCAGGAAGAGAAGGGGCAACAGGGGATGAGATTGTTGGATGAGATCACTTACTCAATGGACATGAGTTTGAGCAAACTCTGGGACATGGTGAAGGATAGGGAAGCCTGGTGTGCTGCAGTCCATAGGATACAAAGAGTCAGCACAATTCAGTGACTGAACAACAACAATAGCATATATCTCATAGGGATATTGTGAATTAAATTAGTTGATGCTTTTAAAGTGCTTAAAGCAGAGCCTGCCACAGGCATATATGTACTTTTCTTTTGTTTTGAAGTTTGTCTTCCCCTTGTCTCTCTCTACCGCCTTGCCTGTGCTCATCATGTTTCCTCTTGGACAAGAAATCAATCTCTATCACCCTCCTTCCCCTCATCAAAATTCCACTTATCCCTCAGAAGCTCTGTTAAAAAACAGCACCCTCCCTCTTTCCTTTTAAGTGGCTTTACTTCTTGCCCTTTTGCATTCCAACATCACTCTTTAATAGCAGTTGTCATATTCTGCCTTCTAGGGAATATATGTTTATTCATCCCAAAACAGTAATGAACTCCTCCCTGTTCCAGGCCCAGAATAAAGGGTGATGAACAAGATTTGCAAAGTCCCTGGGTTTATTGGACTACGGAAGAGGAGAGAATTGTGCATATGTTTCTCTATTCTAGATTATACCTCTTGAAGGTGGGGATGAAATCACATTCATTTCTTCATCTTTCACATACAGTAGTTACTCAAAAGCTGTTAATTGAATCAAAATATATTGAATTGAATTAAATTGAATCTAATGTTACCAAATTGACATTGTTTCGGTCACTAATTAGCTCTCTTTTTAGTTGCTTATGCCCAGGAAAAGAGCTAGATTGCCTTTAAACCTTCAATAATGTCCTTTCCCAAAACATCTCCACAAGCTTTCCCTATTCAGTCACTGAAATTAAGACAGACATTCTCTTCAAAAGGGTTGGCTTCCAGAGAAAGGGTTACTTGTATCTGTCCATACAGTCTGTGTGAACAAAGCCACTTATCTTCCCCTTGTGCTACTTCCCATAAGACGAAACTGTGTCCACAAATCAATATTATAATAGACCATGAAGTTAGGCAGAACTCTTACTCCGAAAATATCCCTGTGCCCTGAATCACGGAGTATTTTTATGGTACTAAGCTTGTATGTGGAGAAGGCAATGGCACCCCACTCCAGTACTCTTGCCTGGAAAATCCCATGGATGGAGGAGCCTGGTAGGCTGCGGTCCATGGGGTTGCTAAGAGTCGGACACGACTGAGCGACTCCACTTTCAATTTTTACTTTCACACATTGGAGAAGGAAATGGCAACCCACTCCAGTGTTCTTGCCTGGAGAATCCCAGGGACGGGGGAGCCTGGTGGGCTGCCCTCTATGGGGTCGCACAGAGTCAGACATGACTGAAGTGACTTAGCAGCAGCAAGCTTGTGTGAGTGGCTTGAGAAGTGGCTTGTGAAGTCACTGTGGTGGAAGATAAAAGCAAAGTAAATCACAAAATATTATATTAAGAAATCTGTGATATTCTGATTTTTCCTATGACAGTTACTTTTTTTAAAAATTAATGTTTTATTTTAACTGGAGGAAAATTACTTTACAATATTATAGTGGTTTTTGCCAAACATTGACATGAATCTTAGAAATTACCAAATTCTTTCAGAATATTTTTTCTCATTTTTCATGGGTTGGGCTTGGAGGGCCTTAAGCACACATATGGTTATGAATTTAATACCCCAAAATGGAGCCAAGGGTTGTTATTACTCATATTTAACAAAACAAAGCAAAAGAAATCCAAGGAAGGCTGGGATTCTGAAGGTGTGGGTTGATCTGTTATCTCTTCATGGACAAAGCTGCTATGGGGAATAAAAGTTCCCAGGAGAGTCTGATCAAGGTCTCTGGTAGTCAGAATCTCAAACTAAAGCATCATCCAGAGTACCCTGGGCTAGAAAGTGTTAGTTCTTGCCTAACTGCCATGGAGCAAGAACTAAGCTTGTTTTGGGGGTTGGGAAGGAGGCAAGACTGTCAATCCATCTCTTGCATCTGGTATAGGGGTGGAGAGAGAGTGAGAAAGAAATGACAAGTAGATTATTCCTTCTATGGAAGGCAGATTTTCAGTTTGATCAATGGGTGGTAAAAGAAATCTAAATGCAGTCTTATAAATCTTTAAGAATCTTAGAAGCTTGATGTCTGCAGAGTAACTCAGGGGAATGTGGAGCCTCCAAAGTAATACAGTCTTAATCAGATAAATACCCTCTCACCAGTTATTCATTATCAGGATGTCAGTAACAGGATTCAATTGAACAAAGTCCCATAGGTCTCTTGTTTCTGTGTACCTCCGGTATTTATTTTCCAAAATTTTCATTTCAACATTGCCATCTAGCGTTCAGTTCCCTGATTTACCAAGTCTCAGGTTATCCATTCAAGCACTGTTCAACTCTTGCTCATTTTCTCAGTTGTGTCCAACTCTTCCTGATCCCGTGGACTGCAGCATGCCAGGCTTCCCCGTCCTTCACTATCTCCCAGAGTTTGGTCAAGCTCACGTCCATTGAGTCGATGATGCCATCCAACTATCTCATCTTCTGTTGTTCCCTTCTCCTCCTTCTGTTGTTCCCTTCCCAGTCTTTTCCAATGAGTTGGCTCTTCACATCAGGAGGCTAAAGTATTGAAGCTTTAGCTTCAGCATTAGTCCTTCCAATGAATACTCAGGGTTGATTTCCTTTAGGATTGACTGGTTCGATCTCTTTGCTGTCTAAGGGTCTCACAAGAGTCTTCTCCAACACCACAGTTTGAAAGCATCAATTCTTTGGTTGATGAAGAATTTCATTGGCTCAGCCTTCTTTATAGTCCAATTCTCATATCCAGACATGACTACTGGAGAAATCACAGCTTTGACTATATGGACCTTTGTCGACAAAGTGATGTCTCTCCTTTTTAATAACCTGTCTAGGTTTATCATAGCTTTTCCTCCAAGGAACAAGAGTCTTTTAATTTCATGGCTATGGTCACCATCTGCAGTGATTTTGGAGCCCAAGAAAATAAGGTCTGTCACTATTTCTCCATTGTTTCCCCATCTATTTACCTTGAAGGGATGAGACCGGAAGCCATGATCTTAGCTTTGTGAATGTTGAGTTTAAGGCCAGTTTTTTCACTCCTCTTTCACCTTTATCATTGGCTCTTTAGTTCCACTTTGCTTTCTGCCATAAGGGTGCTGTCATCTGCATATCTGAGGTTATTCTCCTGGCAATCTTCATTCCAGCTTAAGCTTCATCCAGCCCAGCATTTTGCATGATGTACTCTGCATATAAGTTAAATAAGCAAGGTGACAATATACAGCCTTGATGTACTCCTTTCCCAATTTGGAACCAGTTCATTACTCCATGTCCAATTCTAACTGTTGCTTCTTGACCTGCATACAGGTTTCCCAGGAGGCAAGTAAGGTGTTTGGCATTCCCATCTCTTGAAGAATTTTCCACAGTTTGTTGTGATCCACACAGTCAAAGGCTTTAGTGTAGTCAATGAAGTGGAAGCAGATGTTCTTCTGGAATTCCCTTGCATTTCCTATGATCCAATGGATGTTAGCAATTTGATCTCTGGTTTCTCTGCCTTTTCTAAATCCAGCTTGAACATCTGGAAGTTCTTGGTTCACATACTGTTGAAGCCTAGCTTGAAGGATTTTGAGCTTGACCTTACTAGCATGTGACATGGGTTCCATTATGCTGTTGCTTGGACATTGTTTGGCATTGCCCTTCTTTGGAATTGGAATGAAAACTGACCTTTTTCAGTTCTGTGGCCACTGCTGAGTTTTCCAAATTTGCTGGTATATTGAGTGCAGCACTTTCACAGCATCATCTTTTAGGATTTGCAATAGCTCAGCTAGAATTCCATCACCTCCTCTAGCTTTGTTTGTAGTAATGCTTCCTTAAGCCCACTTGACTTTACACTCCAGGATATCTGGCTCTAGCCATCATGGTTATCCAGGTTATTAAGACCTTTTTTGTACTTCTGTGTATTCTTGTCACCTCTTCTTAATCTCTTCTGCTTCACCTCTTAGGAAGATCAATATTCTCTACCTTAGAAAGATCTATGACATCTTGTTGAATGAAAAAAAAAAAAATTTAAATTGTACTATATAACTGTGTACTATGTAGTACCATGGGCTTACCAGGTGTATCGGTGGTAAAGAATCCACCTGCAATGCAGGAGACACAGGAAGCTTGGGTTCAATCCCTGGAAGAGCCCCTGGAGGAGGGCATGATCACTCTCTCCGGTATTCTCTCCTGGAGAATCCCATAGACTGAGAAGCCTGGTGGGCTATAGTCCAATGGGTCGCAAAGAGTCAGACACAACTGAACAACTATACATGCATGCACACATGTGTGAAAACTTTAATCATACATCCATATATACAAAAATCTAGAAAAATATTCTTCAAATTATTGATGGTATCTTTGGTTGGCAGGATGTGGGGTAATATTTTGTGATTGCCTTATTCTTATCTTTATCCATTTTCATAACAGTAGTGAATCATTTGTGTTAATGAAAGGAAAACTTATTTTAAAAGACCAAATGAGGGGACTTCCATGGCAGTCCAGTGATTAAGACCCCACCTTCCAATGCAAGGACTCAGGTTTGATGCCTGGTCAGCAAACTAAGACCCCACATGCCACAGGGCTACTGAGCCCAAACTCTCTAGAGCCCACGCACGGCACCAAACCGCACTCCACAAAGATTCCACATGCTGCAACTAAGTCCTGACTCAGCCAAGTAAATAAAAGGAATATTCTTCTTTAAAAAAGAAAAAAGAACAAATAAGCCCCCAGGATGAAAATCACCCAAAAAACATTATTTTCTATAGTTAAATAAATTCAGCAGAAGTTTATTGGGCATCAACTACATACAAGGCATGCTTTTGATCTTAAAGTACACCTCTAAAAATCAGATAATGTCCTTCTACCTTTTAATAAGTATTTACTATGTGTTAGGCACCATGCTGAGTCCTTTGCACTCTAAATCTTAATCTTGAAGGTGAAACTACTGAGGCAAGAATGCTGAAGCTCAGAGGAATTAAGTAACTTACCCAAAGTCACAAAGAATATATGAGATTCAAATCCAAGTGTTTCTCCAAAACCTGCATACTGAACCACTGCACAATTTCCTTCCAAGTTTCTAAGAAATTCCCCCACATTATCAAGAAGGGAGGTTTTTGGTTTTTTTTTTAATGCTTACTAAGTGTCAGGGAACAGGTTTTGTTTTGTTTTGTTTTTAATGCTTACTAAATGTCAGGCACCATTGTCTAATCTTCATGGGAATCTATGAAGTATATATTTCTTACAGTACAACCACACCGTAAGTAAACAAAAGCCCATCTTTATATGATAACTCTAAGGTCTCAGAGATAATGAAACACGACAAAGTGCTGAGCACTTGCTATATGCCAGGACTTGTTCTAAGAGCTTAAGCTGTGTTGACCCCTTTAACAGTCCCCTGAGATAATAGGCATGATTATCCTTCTCATTTTGCAATTGAAGAAAAGGCTCAAAGAGGTTAAATAACTCGTCCAAGATTTAAGTCAGTAAGTAAAAGAGCTAGGATATGAATACAGGTCTGACTAACTCCAAAGCCCAGACATTTCCCTCAATCTGATGTCTCTCTCCACTCAGGGTAGTGATCAACACATATTTCAAATAAATAATTTAAAGATGAGCTGCCATCATCCCTATTTTACAGAAGAGGATCAGAGCTCAGAGACCTGAACAGAATAATTGTTCATGGTTACTCAGCTGGTTGATAAGAATAGAATCCAGGATACCTGACACTCAGCCCTCTTGTACACCTATTCCACTTGACCCCTGGTGAAAGTGTATGCTAATATACTAACTAGTTTTCTATTGCTGTGTAACAAACTGCCACACACTTACTGACTTAAAACTACATAAGTTTACTATTATACGGTTCTGGAGATGATAAAGCTGAAATGGTCCTCACTGAACTAAAATTAAGGTATGGGTAGGGCTGTGTTCCTTTGTGGAGTCTCTAGTTTTCTTGGTCTTTTCCACTTTCTAGAGGCTACCCACATTCCTTGTTTCATGACATCCCTGCTATCTTAAAAGTCAGCCATGGCTAGTCAAGTCTTTTTCATAGTGCACCAATCTGATACTGCTTTCCTTGTCACATCTCCTTCTCTTCCTCTCCTGCCTCCTTTCACTTATAAGGACCCTGTGATTACCTGGACCCACCCAATAACCCAAAATATTCTCTCCATCTCAAGATCCTTAACTCAATCACATACACAAAGTTTCCTTTACTATGTAAGGTCATATATCCTCAGGCTCCAAGGATCAAGACTTAGACATCTTTGGGAGGCCATATTTCCACATACTGATCTTTAGGATTTTTACTTATTTAAAATTATAACTAAAACAAATTTACACCTATATTAGTTTGTTTTCATTAAATCAATAATGAGTCCTTGAAGGAGGTTACTCTGAAGTGTCAAGTTCTCCTCTCACAAAGAGCAGACCCAAGTTTCCTTATTTGCTTGGAAGGAGACTTCTAACCTTCTAGGAGAACTCTACAGTTGGAAGGTCCTACCCCATAATCGCACTTCTGGCCTGTATGTTGTTTACCACCACACTAGGGCTCACATGGAGCGGTCCATGTGTTGTGCAGCACTTCCTTCACAACCCACTATAGTTTTCCATTCTGAAAAGTACCAAGAAAGGTCACAGCTAGAAGGTAGAAAATAGAACCTAGGTGGGTCATATAGAATAAGAGCAATGCAAGATGAGGCAGATTTGAATAAAAGGAATCAATGGTCCTAAAAAGTCTATTGGACACTGAAGTAACCAATACTCTCTTGCAAGATATAGAATATTTCCATTATCCTAGAAAGTTCCTTCGTGGTCCTTCCAATACCCCTTGTGCTGCCTTGAGGCAGCCACAATTCTGCTTTCTATTCCATTAATTAGCTTTTGAACTTCATACAAGTGGAATCATACAATACATACTCTTTTGTTACTGGCTTCTTCCATTCATGTAATACTTTTGTATTCATGTTATTATATTTATCAATAGTGCTTTCCTTTTCATTGCTGAGTAGTAGTACATTTGTAATGAAAAGAAATGGACTACATTCAAAAAATGAAGATTATGGCATCTGGTCCCATCACTTTATGGCAGATATATGGGGGGAAAGTGGAAACAGTGTCAGATTTCAGTTTTTGGGACTCCAAAGTCACTGCGGATGGTGACTGCAGCCATGAAATTAAAAGATGATTTCTCCTTGGAAGAAAAGTTATGACAAACCTAGAGAGGGTATTAAAAAGCAGAGACATCATTTTGCCAACAAAGGTCCATCTAGTCAAAGCTATGGTTTTTCCAGTAGTCATGTGTGGATATCATTGGACCATAAAGAAAGCTGGGCACTGAAGAATTGGTGCTTTTGAACTGTGGTGCTGGATAAGACTTGAGAGTCCTTTGGACAGCAGGGAGATCAAACCAGTCAATCCTAAAGGAAATAAAGCCTGAATACTCACTGGGAGGACTGATGCTAAAGCTGAAGCTCCAATACTTTGGTCACCTGATGTGAAGAATCAACTCACTGGAGAAGACCCTGATGCTGGGAAAGATAGAGGGCAAGACGAGAAGGGGGCAACAGAGGATGAGGCGGTTGATGGCATCACTGACTCAATGGACACGAGTTTGAGCAAACTCCAGGAGACAGTGAAGGACAGGGAAGCCTGGCGTGCAGCAGTTCATGGGGTTGAAAAGTATTGCATATGAATGAGCAACTGAACAACAACAAAAGAGTACATTTGCAAATATACAGAAATTTATAAATTCTTTCTCTTAATGGATCAGTTGTTTCCAATGTTTTGCTATTATGATTAAAGCTGCAATAAACATTAATGGAAGGCCATTGGACTCACAATCTCTACTATCTCTGAGGGCCCCAGGTAGTAGTATCCCAACTTTCAGCATAGTAGGGCAGTATGTAAGTAATGGAGGAGACCTAATACAATGCCTCAGTTATATCTGAGGTCTAACACTTACAAGGAAACTTGAGCTGACCTTTAGCCTGCTAGAAGGTAGAGAAATAACAGAAACATAGTAGGACATTCTGAGTGGAGGACTGCAGTTGCTTGTAAATGCTATACATTTGATAGGCGAATCATTTGCCTCATTGCTAGGAGGTATAGTAATATAAGAATACTTCCTATACCTGGTGATATTTACTATTTGTCTGTCATTGAACAATGACCTGGAGATCATTGAAAATGGGTTTGGAAGGCTTTGGACTCCTCCAAAAGCAAAACAAACTGAGGGTCAATTGCTAAAATCATGGTATTTGGAGTAAATCACTAATACCAATGACGACTTGACAAAAGAAAAGGTGTGCATAAAGTGTCACATTGCAAAGGATGCTCCATCAGGACAATTTGTAGTAGAAATGCAGGATAAGCAGTATTTGATATGCATTAGTCGAACAACAGACATATGGCACTAGCGTGGTCTCCAGAGGTCCCTGGGGACTCTGCTCAGTATCTTGACTAAGATCTAGTGACCTAGAGGAGAAAACCAGGACTTCTGAATTGAATGCTGCTGAGGCAAGGAACTTCAAAATCAATACATTTATTTTCTCCTTGAAAAAGTTGGTATTGGGACTGTTAAGAAGAAAAGTGAGAAATGAACCAGAAAAATTACCTGGAGAAACCAAAGAACCACAAGATATAGTTGATGTGTTGGAAAGTCTTTCACTGCAAATCTGCTAATAATTTTACCCAGTATTATGTATCTCCCTTGACTTGGATAGAAAATAACCCAGGCTCTCAACATTTAGAATTCTCCAACATATTTTTCCTAAATTAGACTAGACATTATGTTAAGCAGATATTTGAGGACTGCTCAGATTATGGGCTAGGAATTTCAGGTTGGGACAAATCAGTATCTCTCAATTTGGGAAAATAGGAAAGATGCTTTATCATACCATTGATCCAGCATTGGAGTTTTGCTGGGCAGGATGTGGTTGCAAGGAAATGAAAAGTGTGGATGAAAATGAAAGAAATCCAAGCAATCAATAACACTCTAGGGAGGATGAGGAGGATAAAGAGTATTCAAGGGGCAAATTTTAAGTAATTAAGAATAAGAGTTCAGGAGAACTTGAAAAACAAGTGCACAGAATTCGAAAATGTAAATTGTGCTCTGAATACAGAATATGGAAATTTAAGACACAAAAATAGAGAACTTCTGAGTGATAACAAAACATAGATACAGGAGTAACTGTTAGACAGAAATTCCTTAATTTACCTTTAACAGTTGCTGGCATGAGGAGACAAATTATGAGATTCAAATGTAGGTAATTAATCCTCGTGGGCACAGATCACCCAAGTTGAGTAAGAAGATGTTAAATGAGTGTCAAAAGTCTTTAATGAAGCCTGGAGAGTGATTGGGAGGCAGAAGCTGGCTATACCAAGAGATTGAGGGCACAAAATTAAATATGAAATAGGAAGATAATAAGGTAAAGTGTACAGTTGCATTGTTGGAAATAAACTATATTGTTGTGAGAAAATCACAAGCTAATTATTCCATTGACCTAGAAATTGAAATAATACTGTTGACAACAAACTTTATTGCTATGAGAAAAATTAGTTACTAATCACACCAGAGAAAGTATTCCTGGTGGGTATTACACTTCTGTAGAAAAATAGATTTTTCAAACTTAATAGTTCATTCTCAAATGTAAATTATCCTAAATTTAACATAACGGAGTGGTCTTCCAGATAACAAATTTGTGGGGGGTTATTCTTTCTCTTTTTCAGCCAGAAAAGTACCAGAAAACTGCCCTAGCTGCATTTAGAGCAGCTTCCCTTTGAGAAGGAATAGAAAAGCCTAGATTCATTGAAAATAGTAATTGCTTCAGAATTTGGTGTCAATGCATTGAAATCTCTTGAGGAATCATCCTTAAAAGATGAGTTATCTTCATGGCAGTCAAAGTACCAAGTGTTCCATTCCTTAGAAGGACTTGATCATCTGAATGGGAAAATGTTATAAGGGTTAAAAGTGGTTGGTGCTGATCCTTATTTATCTGCACCTGTTATCTTGTGAAATAATCAGAACTGTGATTTACAGATGGCTTGTGAAATAATCAGAACTGTGATTTACAAATGGCTTCTCCTCTGCTACAGGAGGATGATAATAGTACCTAACATGTGGGTCTGTTGAAGAATTAGAGGAATTAATGTATGTAAAGTGCCTAGAACACTGATTGCATTCAATAAGTGCTACATAAGGGGGTCATATTAATGTATCCAGGCATTATGTTAAGTACATCTTTGTGCATTCTCATTTATGCTCCCCTAAACCTTTTTTTGTGATAGACATTACTATCCCCACTTCACAGAGGAGAAATATGAGACTTGAAGAGTTTTTCTTTTTACTTGCTTAAGAAAACACAGCTTGCCCTCTAAAATTTGGGACCCCTAGACAAGAAAGGAAGTCAGTAGTTCTGGGCAAGAGACACTTCCCCCTGAACTTTTAAGTGCCTGAACCTAGCTGGACACCTTAAGAGATGAAAGTGTTAGTTGCTCAGTCATGTCCAACTCTTTGCAACCCCATGGACTGTAGCCCACCTCTGTCCATGGGATTCTCCAGGCAAGAATACTGGAGTGGCTTGCCATTCCCTTCTCCAGGGGATCTTCCTGACCCAGGGATCGAACCCAGGTCTCCTGCATTGGCAGGCGTGTTCTTAACTGTCTGAGCAACCAAGGAAGTCCCCTTAAGAGATAACTGTATGTAAATTCAAAAGCTATGGGGGGACTTCTAACATGGTGAAGGAGTAAGATGTGGAGATCATCTTTCTTCCCACAAATACATCAAAAATACATCTGCATGTGGAACAACTCCTATAGAATACCTACTGAAGGCTGGCGGAAAACCTCAAACTTCAAAAAGGCAAGCTAATCTCCGCAAAGCAGAGTAAGGCAAAAGAAATAAGAAAAAAAAAAAATGGACAAAGGAATCAGGATAGGATCTGAACCTTGGGGAGGAAGCTGTGAAGGAAGAAAAGTTGCTGCACACTTGGAAACTTCCTCAAGGGCAGGGATATGGGGAGCTTCAGAACCCCAGAAGGGAGTGTAGCAACAAGTGCACAGAAGGCAAAAAGGAGAGAATTCAGCACAGAGACCAGCACTTCCCAGCCTGAGATGTTTTTCTGCATGCCTACCTCAGCGACTGGGAACTAGGTGCTGAGTGAGGCTCAGGGTTTGAGGGGCAGACTCCAGGGAGAGGACTGGAGTTAATGGCTGTGAAGACAGTCTGAGGGGGCTAGTACAACACAACTGAAGGAGTCCAGGGGAAAGCCTGGGCCTTCCAGAGAGGCGAGAGGTCACTGTCCCAGAGACCTTCTAACTCCGTGTAACCAGATGTGGGACACACCGCAGCTGCAGTCTCCAACCCCAGTGGTGGGCCGCCAAGCTGTAGGCAGGAGCAGGTCACTGCCCACCCTTTCTAGGATCCTGTTCAGCCTGGCACTAAGACCAATCCCACTCAAAAGCCAGCAGACTCCAGTGCCACACACAACACACCAAACAAGTAGGTAAACAGGCACATTCATTAGGAGACAGGCTTCCCAAAGCCATACCAAGCTCACAGTCACCCCCAAAACCCACAACTAGGTGCAGCATTGCCTTTCAGAGACACAAGACCCAGTTCCACCCTCCTGAACAGAGGCACCATGCCTGCACAAGGAAATCTTCACAAGGCATAGGTCCAATCTCCCCTACTGTGAGGAGACTCCACAAGTAAGAGGAACTATGGCTTTGCAGCCTGCGGAACAGAGACAACACAGTAAATTAAACAAAATGAAAAGACAGAGAAACATGCAGCAGATGAAGGAGAATGGTTAAAAAAAAAAAAAAAAAACAGAAACAAAAAAACCCATAAGCCCAAACAAATGAAGAGGAAATAGCCAGTCTACCTGAAAAAGAATCCAGAGTAATGATAGCAAACATGATCCAAAGTCTCAGAAATAAAATGGAGGCACAGATAAATAGAATAGAGGCATGGATTGAGAAGATACAAGAAATGTTTAACAAGGACCTGGAAGAAATAAAGAACAGACAATCAGCAATGAACAACACAATAGCCAAAATAAAAAAAAAAAAATATATATATATATATATATATACACTAGAGGGAACTAATAGCAGAATAACTGAGGCAGAAGAACAAATAAGTGAGCGGGAAGATAGAATAGTGGAAATAACTGAAGCAGAACACAATAAAGAAAAAGAATAAAAAGTAATGAGGTCAGTCTCAGAGACCTATGGGACATTAAGTGCACCAACATTCAAATCATAGGTGTCAGAGAAAAAGAGAAAAAGAAAGTATATAAGACAATGTTTGAGGAGATTATAATCCAAAACTTCCATGTATGGGAAAGGAAATAACCTGTCAAGACCAGGAAGCTGGAGAATCCCATACAAGATAAACACAAAGAGAAATGTGTCAAGAAAATATTAATCAAACTAACAAAAATTAGACATAAGCAAAAAGTATTAAAAGCAGCAAGGGAAAAGCAACAAATAACATAAAAGGGAATCCCCATAAAATTAATAGCTGATCTTTAGCAGAAGCTCTGCAGGCCAGAAGTGAATGGCAGGATATACTTAAAATGACAAAAGGACAAAAGCTACAACCAAGATTACTCTACCAGCAAGGAACTCATTCAGATTTGAAGGCTAAATCAAAAGCTTAACAGACAAGCAAAAAAGTTAAGAGAATACAGCACCACCAAAACACCTTTACAACAAGTGCTAAAGGAACTTCTCTAGACAGGAAACAAGAGAAATAAATCACCTACAAAACAAACCCAAAACAATAAAATAAATGATAATAGAAGCAAACATATCAATAATTACATTAAATGCAAATAGATTAAATGCACTAAGCTAAAGACACAGACCGGCTGAATGGATACAAAAACAAGACCCCTATATATGCTGTCTACAGGAGACCCATTTCAGATCTAGGAAAACATAATGACTGAAAGTGAGGGCATAAAGAAAAGATATTCCATGCAAATGGAAATCAAAAAAAGCAGAAGTAGCAATGCTCATATCAGATTAAAAAGACTTTAATATAAAGACCTTTACAAGAGACAAAGAATGATAGTACATAATGATAAAAGGATCAATCCAAGAAGAAGAAATAACAATTGTAAATATATATGAACCCAATATAGGAGCACTTTTATACACAAGGCAAATTCTGACAACTATAAAAGGGGAAATCAACAATAACACAATAGAAGTGGGGGACTTCAACACTAGACTCACAACAATGGACAGATCATCCAAAGAGAAAATTAATAAGAAAACACAAACCTTAAATAACACATTGGATGAGATGGACCTAACTGATAGCTATAGGACATTCCATCTAAAAACAGTAGAATACACTTTTTTCCCCCCAGATGCACATGGAACATTCTCCAGAATAGATTGTATCTTGGGTCACAAATCAAGTCTTGTTACATTTAATAAAATTGAAATTGTATCCAGTGATTTTTCTGATAACAACAATATAAGATTAGATATAAATTATTAAAAATCACCATAAAAAACACAAGCACATGGAGGATAAACAATGTGCTCCTAAATAACCAAGAGGTCGCTGAAGAAATCAAGTTGAAATTTTAAAAAGTACCTAGAAACAAAAATGACAGTGAAAACACAACTCCAAACCTATGGGATGCAGTGCTAAAAGGGAAATTTATAGCAATTCAAGCTTACCTCAAGAAATGAGAAAAACATCAAATGAACAACCTAACCTTACACTTAAAGCAACTAGAAAAAGAAAAACAAAAATCCCAAAATTAGTAGAAGGAAAGAAATCATAAATATCAGAGCAAAAAGAAATGAATGAAACATCAAACATCAATAAATTAAAAGCTGGTTCTTTGAGAAGATAAACAAAGTTGACAAACCATTAGCCAGACTCATCAAGAAAAAGAAGGAGAAGACTCAATCAATTAAATTAGAAATGAAAAAGAAATTACAACTGACAAAGCAAAAATACAAAGGATCATAAGAGACTACTATGAGCAACTATATGCAAATAAAATGGACAATCTGGAAGAAATGGACAGATTCTTAGGAAACTACAACTTACCATGAGTGAAGCAAGAAGAGACAGAGAATATGAACAGACCAATCAGAAGCACTCAAATCAAAGCTGTGATCAAAAATCTTTCAACAAACAAAAGCTCAGGACCAGATGGCTTTACAGGTGAAGTCTATCAAACTTATAGCAGAGAGCTAACACCTATCCTGCTCAAACTCCTCCAGAAAATTGCAGATGGAGGAACATACCCAAACTCATTCTACAAGGCCATGATCACCCTGATACCAAAACCAGACAAAGATAACACAAAAAGAAAATTACAGGCCAATATCATTGCTAAACAAAGATGCAAAATTCTAGCAAATAGAATCCAATAACACATTCAAAGGATCATACACCATGATCAAGTGGGATTTATCCCAGGGATTCAGGGATCCTTTAATATACACAAATCAATCAATGTGATACACCATATTAACAAATTGAAAAATAAAAAACCATATGATGATCTCACTAGATGCAGAGAAAGCTTTTGACAAAATTCAATGCTCGTTAATGATTAAAAAAAAAAAAAACTGTCCAGAAAGTAGGCATAGAAGAAATCTACCTCAACATAATACAGGCTATATTTGAAAAACCCACAGCAAACATTATTCTCAACAGGGAAAAACTGAAAGCAATTCTACCAGAATCAGGAACAAGACAGAGTGCCCACTCTTGCCACTATTGTTCAATATAGTTTTGGAAGTGCTAGCCACGTAAGTCAGAAAAGAAAAAGAAATAAAAGGAATCTAGATTAGAAAATAGAAGTAAATTTCTCACTGTTGGCAGAGGACATGATACTCTACATGAAGTGAAGTGAAGTTGCTCAGTCGTGTCCAACTCTTTGCGACCCCATGGATTGTAGCCTACCCGGCTCCTCTGTCCATGGGATTCTCCAGGCAAGAATACTGGAGTGGGTTGCCTTTTCCTTCTCCAGAGGATCTTCCCGACCCAGGGATCGAATCTGGGTCTCCCGCATTGGAGGCAGATGCTTTAACATCTGAGCCACCAGGGAAGCCCTTAATACTCTACATAGAAAGCCCTAAAAATGCCACCAGAAAAATGTTGTTGTTGTTGAGAAGTTGAGAAGTTACATCTGACTCTTTGTGACCCCATGGGTTATAGCAGGACAGGCTTCCCTATCCTTCATGATCTCCCAGAATTTTCTCAAATTCATGTACATTGAGTAGGTGACAATATCAAACAATCTCATCATCTGCTGCCCACTTTGCTTTTGCCTTCAATTTTCCCCAGCACCACCGTCTTTTCCAATGAGTCAGCTCTTCGCAACAGGTGGCCAAAATATTAGAGCTTCAGCTTCAGCATCAGCCCTTCCAAATAATATTCTGAGTAAATTTCCTTTAGGATTAACTGGTTTGACTCAGTGCAGACCAGAGACTCTCAAGAGTCTTCTCCAACATCACAATTTGAAAACCAATTTTTGGTGCTCATCCTTCTTTATGGTCAAACTCTCACATCTGTATGTGCCTACTAGAAAAATAATAGCTTTGAATATATGAACCTTTGTCAGCAGAGTAACATCTCTGCATTTTACTAAGATGTCTAATTTTATCATAGCTTTCCTCCTGATAAGAAAGCTCTTTTAATTTCATAGCTGCAGTCACAGTCCACAGTGATTTTGGAGACTAAAAAAATAAAATCTGTAACTGCTTCCACTTTTCCCACTTTATTTACCATGAAGTGATGGGACCAGATGCCATGACCTTACTTTTTTGAATGTTGAGTTTTAGGCCAGCTTTTGCACTCTTCTCTTTAACCCCATCAAGAGGTTCCTTATTTCCTCTTCACTTTCTGCCATTATGGTGGTATCATCTGCATATCTGAGTTTGTTGATATTTCTCCCCACAGTCTTGATTCTAGTTTGTGATTCATTCAACCTGGCATTTCACATGATGTACTCTGTATATAAGTTAAATAAGCAAGGTGACAACATCAGCCTTGACGTACTCCTTTCCCAATTTTGAACCAGTTCAATGTTCCATGTTCAGTGCTAACTGTTGCTTCTTGACCCACAAACAAGTTTCTCAGGTGGCAGGTAAGGTGATCTGGAATTCCCATCAGATTAAGAATATTCCACAGTTTGTTGTGATCCACAGTCAGAAGGCTTTCACATAGGCAACGAAGTAGAAGTAGATCTTTTTCTGGAATTCCTTTGTTTTCTATATGATCCAACGAATGTTGGCAATTTGATCTCTGGTTCCTCTGCCTTTTCTAAATACACCTTGTACATCTGGAATTTCTCAGTTCACATACTGCTGAAACCTGTCTTGAAGGATTTTGAGCATAACCTTGCTAATGTGTGAAATGAGCACAATTACACTATAGTTTGAACATTCTTTGGCATTACCCTTCTTTGGAATTGGAATGAAAACTGACCTTTTCCAGTTCTGTGGCCACTGCTGACTTTTCCAAATTTGTTGAAATATTGTGTGCAACACTTTAACACCATCATTCTTTAGTGTTTGAAATAGTCGATAAAGTCACAGGATACAAAATTAATACACAGAAATCCCTTGCATTCCTATATACTAACAACAAAACATCAGAAAAAAAATTAAGGAAATAATCCCATTCACCATTGTAACAAAAATACAGTAAAATACCTAGGAATAAACCTACCTAAAGAGACAAAAGACCTGTAAGCAGAAAACTATAAAACACAGCTGAAAGAAATCAAAGATGACACAAACAGATGCAGAAATATGCCATGTTCTTGGACTGGAAGAACTGATATTGTGAAAATGACTATAATACCCAAAGCAATCTAAAGATTCAATGCAATCTATATTAAATTACCTATGGCATTTTTCACAGAACTAGAAAAAAAACTTTACAGTTTTTATGGAAACACAAAGGAGCCCAAATAGCCAAAGCAATCTTGAGAAAGAAAAATGGAACTAGAGGAATGAACCTTCCTGACTTGAGATTATACTACAAAGCTACAGTCATCAGGATAATATGGTGCTAGCACAAAATTAGAAATATAGACCAATGGAACAAGACAGAAAGCCCAAGATGAACTCACACACCTTATGGGCACCTTATCCTTGACAAAGGAGGCAAGAATATATAATGGAGAAAAGACAGCCTCTTCAATAAATGGTGCTAGGAAAATGTAGACAACAATGTAAAAGAATGAACTATTAAGAAGTTAGAACATGTCTTAACCATACATGAAAATAAACTCAAAGTGGATGAAAGACTTAAATGTAAGGCCAGAAATGACAAAGCTCTTAAGAGTTAAACATAGGCAATACACTCTTTGACATAAATCACATCAAGAGCCTCTTTAATCCACCTCTTAGAATAATGGAAATAGAAACAAAAATAAACAAAAGGGGCCTAATGAAACCTAAAAGCTTTTTCACAAACAAGGAAACTATAAACAAGATGAAAAGACAACCCTGAGAATGGGAGAAAATAATTGCAAATGAAGCAACTGACAAAGGATTATTCTCCAAAATACATAACCAGCTCATAGAGCTCAGTATAAGGAAAACAAACAACCCAATCAAAAAAATGGGCAGAAACCACAACTGCACAGTAGACCCCACTTGCCACAACTAGAGAAAACCCACATGTAGCAACAAAGACCCAGCACGACCAATAAACACATGAAAAGGTGCTCAACACTGCTCATTATTAGAATAAAAATTAAAACTACAATGAGGTATTACCTTACACCAATCAAAATGGCTATCATCAGAAAACCTACCAACAATAAGTGCTAGAGAGGATGTGGAGAAATGGGACCCTCCTGCACTCTTGGTGGGAATGCAAACTGATACGGCCACTATGGAGGACAGAATGGAGATTCCTTAAAAATTAGGAATAAAACTAACATATGACCCAGGAATTCCACTACTGGACATGTACCATGAGAAAAACCACAATTCAAAACCACCATGTTCCCCAATATTCACTGTAGTACTGTAAATAATAAATAGAACATGGAGGCAATTTAGATATCCATTGACAGATGTATGGATAGAGATGTGGCACATATGTACAATGGAATATTAGCCATAAAAAGGAAGAATTTGAGTCCTTTGTAATGAAGTGGATGAAGTTAGAGCCTATTCTACAGAGTAAAGTAAGTCAGAAAGAGAAAAACATATATTGTATATTAATGCACATATACAGAATCTATAAAATATTACTGATGGATCTATTTGCAGGGAAGGAAAGGAGATGCAGATGTAAGAACAAACTTATAGACACAGTGGGAGTACAAGCAGGACAAATTGAGAAAGTAGCATTGACATATATACACTATAATATGTAAAATAGATAGCTAGTGGGAAGCTGCTATATAACACAAGGAACAGAATGAAAACCACAATCACAGACACAATGAAAAATCACAGTCATAGAAAACTAACCTAACTGATCACAAGGATCACAGTAAAAGATTGTTGCTGAGCCATGAAAGACACTGGGGTTCCTGGCCTCCGGAGGAGAGAAATTCAATCAAGGGCCAGTGACAAGGCTTGATCACTCAGAGCTTTTGTGTAACAAAGTTTTATTAAAGCATAAAAGAGATAGAGAGAGCTTCTGACTTAGACATCAGAAGGGGGCAGAAAGAGTGGCCCCCTGCTAGTCTTTAGCTGGAATGTTATATAGCTACTAGCAGTCTGCTAATTAGAGAAAAGCAATGTCTCAAAACTCAGAGACTGGCACCAGGCCCCTCACCCACAACATACATTTTGAGATGACATTGGCACAAGGTGAGTTGTCCCCAGCCATAAAATGACTGACATGAATCTTGAAGAAAGGCAGGTTTCCAAGCAGACATAGACTCATTAACATATTTTAAGAGAACATTTGCATGAGTAAAACATACTGGTTTGTCAAGTCCTTCTGAGTCTTAGGTGGAACTGACTTGAAGAAAGACAGAGTCTAGGATAAACACATAGTTCATTAACATAGTTTCAGAAAAACATTTCCATAAGAAAAACACATTGGTTAGCTCAAGGTTTGAGAAAAGTTAAGTTCAGGGGGAACCAGGTATCATCATGGCAACGTAGAACTTTAAAAGAAACCTCCTTTTACATTTGCATAGAGAAGGGAAAAAAAAACCTGACGCTTGTAGTTTGTTCCCTCCTGCCTCTTAAGAAAGATAAAAAATGTCTGACACTTGCAGTCTATATCCTCCCTTTGAGGCCTCTAGCCTTCATGCCTGTTAACCTCTCAACAGCCTTCTCTAACTCAATGAAATCACGAGGCATGCCATGTAGGGCAACCCAAGATGGATGGGACACGGTGGAGAGTTCTGACAAAATGTGGTCCATTGGATAAGGGAATGGCAAACGACTTCAATATTCTTGCCTTGAGAACCCCAAGAGCAGTATGATAAGATAAGAAGATATGACATGGAAAGATGAACTCCCCAGGTCTGTAGGTGCCCAATATGCTACTGGGGAAGAGTGGAGAAATAACTCCAGAAAGAATGAAGAGATGGGGCCAAAGAGAAAACAATGCCCAGTTGTGGATGAGACTGGTGACAGAAGTAAAGTCTGATGCTGTAGAGAACAATACTGCATAGGAACCTGGAAGATTAGGTCCATGAATCAAGGTAAATTGGAAGTGCTCAAACAGGGGATGGCAAGAGTGAACATTGACATTTTAGGAATCAGTGAACTAAAATGGACCGAAATGGGCAAATTTAATCCAGATGACCATTATGTCTACTATTGTGGGCAAGAATCCCATAGAAGAAATGGAGTAACTCTCACAGTGAACAAAAGAGTCTGAACTGCAGTACTTAGGTGCAATCTCAAAAATGACAGAATGATCTCTGTTCATTTCCAAGGCAAATCATTTGATATCACTGTAATCAAACCTATGCCCCAACAAATAACACTGAAGAAGATGAAGTTGAATGGTTCTGTTAGGGGAAGCACACTGACTGAAACCGCCCACCCTGGCCAGGCACCATAGTGACCATTTGCATGAGTTGTTTTATGACAGGAGATCCTGATAAGGAACACGGAACTAATAAGCCACCACCAACCAGAAGAGTTCGGGAAAGGTCAAAAGGAAACACCGCGTGTCTATCCACTTCCCAGAATCCCTCTTGCTAGCATCCATCTTGGCTGAGCGATGCGTGCGCCACCAGGAAATACTCTGAATTAGAATGATTGGCCAAAGACTACCCAGAAATGAATCCCATCACCATAAAACCCAAGACTGCGAGCCACGCGGCAGAGCAGTTCTCCTGGGTTCCCTTACCTACTGCTCTCCACCCGGGTGCCCTTTCCCAATAAAATCTCTTGCTTTGTCAGCATGTGTCTCCTCGGACAATTCATTTCCGAGTGTTAGACAAGAGCCCAGTTTCGGGCCCTGGAAGGGGTCCCCCTGCCTGCAACAAATGGCGACCACGAAGGGACATCTTCTTCGCTGAGACTGACATCCTGACCACTCGGGGTACTCAGGGGCCAGCTTGCCTGCCAATGGACCAGACCCAGCGGCCGCAACTGGGACCCTTTTGTCCCTGGTCTCCTCCTGACGCGGACAACTGGCCAGAGTGCCCCAACCGGTAAGAAACGAGACTTTATTGACCTCCCTCCCCTTCCCTCTCTCTTTCCTCTCCTTAGCCCTTCCTATCCTTCCCGTTTTTCTAGTCCCCCGGTCCTGGACGCAGGAATCTGGTCGAAGGGCCTCAGCTTGAGCTGAGGATTGGAGACTGATCACCTCCTCTTGGCAGAGAACTCGAATTTTCTGGTCTGGTTTCTGGTAGGGCCGAGTTCCAGTCCTCCCTTTTCTGGAAGCCCAGGGAAAAGTCCCGTAACACCTGGGTGTCTGCAGGTGGCAGGAGACGTCTGTAAGGCCACCCCTTTTGCCCCCCTTTCCCGCCTCCTCCTCCTTCTTCTTTCAACCTGGCTTCCTTTCCTCCTTTTGAAATCTTTGAAGACATCTGAAGTTTTGTGTCTCTATAAAAGGTTTTCTGAGAGACTGTATTCTTGTATTTAAGAGAGTGTCTGATGAGGACTGCCAGGTTTACATGTGTGTGTTTTAACTCTGTTCTGTGTTGTGATTTGTGACGGCCAGTTTGCTTTGTTTGGCTACCATTTAGACCTGCCACCATTTTGTTAGAGCTTGATTTTCTTTCCCTGTGCCTTGAGACCAGGGCTCTCAGGAACACTTATCTAGACCATCTCTAACTCCTGAGACTGAGAAAAAGAAAAAGAAAAAAGCCTTTAAAAATGTTATTTATTTCAGCTTTTTTTTAAAAACTAGTAAATTTTATATTATAATATCTAATTCATGACCAAACTTAGAAAATGAAGCGAGATCTTACAGTGTGTCTGTCTAAATATGTCTTGGTATGTTTTTGTCTCTGGGTAATATTTTTTAGGTTAATTTGTAAATGAGCTCTATTTAATTGGCTTAAAAAAAGGTAAGTGCTTACAAATCAAATAATTCTAAATTAAACAATAAATTCCAGGTTCAGGTGAACTGGGAAATATTCAGTATTAAATACTTGATATTAATGTTTTTTGTTGACCTATCTAATATAGACATGTCTTAGAGTAATTAACATCAAGTAGAATATTTTCATTGTACCTAGGTTTAATATAAGTTAAATATTATACCTATTACAAGTTTGTCAACAAAGAAATTACCTAGAGTGAAAAAACTTCTTAAAAATGTAAATGAGATATGAGTTTATATATAAACTCTATTAAAAATAATTATTCTTTAAGAATATCTGTCTACAATAGTCTCCCCAGATTGGCGTAACTTGAATTTCTAAGGGTTGTGCTAAACTAAGTATTGGAAGTCTATTAAATCATTAGGTCATTTCCAAATGAAATAAGATTTTGAAACATTTACTACTAAACACTGATTTCCTTTTACAGAAAAACTAAAGAGATTTGGGACTATAAATAAATAATGTTTGATGCCATCCTAAAATGTTTTAAAAAAAGCAAGGGTTTTAAAAATTATCACTGGTATTTATGCTTACCAATCTATAAAATGCTAATATAAAAGTTAGCTCTTGGTTGCTAAAGGAAAGCAGGAAGTGTGCTTTCAGTAAAAAAAGAAAATAGTAAAAAGAGTTATGCATGATCAAGATTTTCTAAAATTAGATTATAATTAGTTAAATAAATAGATTTTGTTAAAAATGACACGGTCATAAGAAAACTGGTTACAGCTAATTAGGTCCAAGATGGCGGAGCTGACTTTCACTAGACCTTGAGCCTTGGTATTTGCGCCCATTGTGACATATCAACAAGCTAAATGATACACCCATCAACATTGACTGAATCTGACCAAATGTTCTAAGCTTTTAATTGATCTTTTCGATAAAACTTCCTGAATCGAATTCTTTTGAAGTTTCTTTGACATCTAGCTAACTTTGGGGTGTTTTAGAGGGTCCCTGAAACATCCCAAAGAGAGATATTAAACTGTTTATTTGGTTGGTTAAATTACATGAAAAGGATTATCAAATGAGTAATAAATCCGCTCATGTTATAATGTATGAAAAATTACTAATACAGATATCCTAGAAAGTATATAGAGTTCTTAACATTTTGATATGTCTTGGTATTCTGATGAAAAACCTGATGACTTCACAAAAGTTAACAAAGGACTGAATGAACCAGCGAATATGCTTATAACTTTTATGGTTTCTATCTGAGAAATTACAGGTTTAAATTGTGTGTTTTCCGGGAATAGAAAAAAACCTTCCTCTTAAACTAATTATAAAAATAATTTGGTAAAATTACACGTTATAAACAAAACAATTATATTTTCTCTCTATCTGACTCCTCCAGAAATTTAAAACTCTTAAGTTTCCAGTAAGTTTATCAAATGAGCTAAAAAGGTTATCTCACTAACAGGTACAAAAATCTCAAGGAATTTTTGAGACCTTAAAAGAAAAGAGTTCACCTAGATTTGTTAGGCAAAATCTGTATAAGCCTTTGGTGTGAGTTTCCCAGTCCTGTTTTATATTAAAAGTTCAGTCTGAGATCCTATAAGTGTTTCAGCAAAATAAAAAGCCTATGACCAATTCTGTTATGTGATATTAATGTGAAAGTTTGTTTCTGAAGCTTGTCTCAGTAATCTATCTTTGGACGAAGATCAGATGCCTCATGACCTGCAACCAGGACTGGAAAAAGACATAATTTAAGAGACTGTCTCCAACCTGGATGGAAGGACTTTTTATCAGGTACTCTTAACTAGCTCATGCACAATGAAACTGAAGAGAAATTAACTCTTAGATTAATTCCCACTTCCAAAGGCCCCTACACTGGATTGGTCTATAGAGAAGACAGCTGACCTGATCTCACCTTAAAATGATGCTCAAACAAGAGAAACTACACTACACCAGGATGAGAAGACAGCAACATCAGAGGTAGACAGCTTGCCCAAGATGCTGGATCTGCTTCGTATGATCATTTATAATGTTTTCTTGACTTCTTAGACCTTTGCATATAAATCAAATGCTTTTCTATCATAGGCCTGATTCTATGCCAGTTTTAAAAATCAATCCAATTGTTGGGTTTGTGGCCAATTACCTATATCTAGTTCTGGGTTACCTTGGTAAATTTCTCCACTACAAGACTCTAACTGGCTGGCCCTGGGGAAATTTACTTAAAAAAAATTATAGTCATATTCAGGTCACTGTGATACTACCAGATGAGATCCCCTCACTGGGCCAATTAATATTGCCTACTCTGACTCTGGCCATAAATTTGAGCCTTTTTCTATTCCTCAACCTCAATCAGGGCAACAAAAAAGTTTCAACAAAGGAAAAAGAAATCTCCCACAATTATAAGATGGATTTATATAGATAACACCAGGCTATGGTAATTTAGGTTTAAAGTCTCCTCTGTGTTGAAAACAATTAAATCATGCTAAGGATAATCAGTCTAGTAACACTAGAAAACTGGGCTATGTGCCTTATAGATGGTGGTGCCAATGTATAATTTCCCTGAAAGATAAAGATTCGTACAGAGTAGACTAAGTCAGACGATCTGGGATATACTGGGCTACATCTAATGGAAGCTCTTAAGTCTTACTTGTGACTTTACTAGTACTGCTGGCTATGTTCTTTGTATTTCACCTGTTTTACAAAATTGCTATTTCTTACAGTGCCAAATGTGTGACTGAGGCCTCTGATAAAATAATATATAGTTCCCTATGAGATCGATGATGATGGCAGTGTAACTCTAGATATGAGAAAAAGCAACAAGAGGGAATGTTTTCCTGGACCAAGAGGCTAGTAAGACAGGTGGTCCAGAGAATTTTAGATACTGTTTTATGGCCTAGTCCAGTAACAGCACATTGAGTGGCCTATCAACAAAATCTTTGCCAAACCAGAGAACGGACATTCTCAGCACCGTGGGATAAAATGGTCATGAAATGCCCCCCTCAAAATCATGGTCAAGTTTATGAGCAAAAAGGGGCTCTGCCAACTGAAGATTGACACTTGCCATCTACATCTACAGAGATTATATCATGGCCACTGCAACTGCTGACTTTCAATGGCCCTGAAAGGAGTTCAGGGTGACGATCAAGAATGAGGCGCTCCGTGCTCTGGGGAAAACTGGCAGAACAGGCCTTCAGATAGTTAGATCTTTTCAGGAGATTTTATGAGTCCCAATTCTTGCATCTTCTCATACCTAGAGAAACACTGACATCATTAATGGTGCCATCTGCTTTGGCTATTAAGGAAAAATGTTACAATTAAAAGTCAAAATAGAGTACTCAGCTATGGTTCAGACATCCTGGGAAATAACCAGGTGTTACTATGGGTGTAACTTCAGATTAGACATTGTATTGCTAAACACTTGAGTTTTCTGAGTCGTGTCAGGCTTAGATGCCACCATTCTCAAAACAATGTCTTTTGAGTTCTTCTACAGAACTAGAGCCCCCACCCAGGTGGAAGATGGTAACTTCAGACTAAACATAAGATTCTTAGAACACGGCTCTGTTGCTTGACCACCAGCCAATCATCCCAGCAGTGCCTCCTGTTTCTGGGGACCAGTGATGACCATCCTGCTAGGTCACCTGTTTGGCCCCTGTCTATTTTACCTCTGAGAGGCACTGACAGTTTCAAACTAAGTTGCTGTTATTACAAGAGTAAAAGCTGGTTTCAGATATAAAACACCCCAACTTAGGTCAGGTATAGAGAGACTTCTGCTCTGCTAGGCAGGCCTACGCCCAGGCACAGCAGGAAGAAGTTACAGAAGAGACTCCGCCCCAATTCCCAAGAAGCATCTTGAGTATGAAGTCTCTCAGGGGGGAGTTCTTAGGGGAAGCACACTGACTGAAACCGCCCACCCTGGCCAGGCACCATAGTGACCATTTGCATGAGTTGTTTTATGACAGGAGATCCTGATAAGGAACACAGAACTAATAAGCCACCACCAACCAGAAGAGTTCGGGAAAGGTCAAAAGGAAACACCGCGTGTCTATCCACTTCCCAGAATCCCTCTTGCTAGCATCCATCTTGGCTGAGCGATGCGTGCGCCACCAGGAAATACTCTGAATTAGAATGATTGGCCAAAGACTACCCGGAAACAAATCCCATCACCATAAAACCGAAGACTGTGAGCCACGCGGCAGAGCAGTTCTCCTGGGTTCCCTTACCTACTGCTCTCCACCCGGGTGCCCTTTCCCAATAAAATCTCTTGCTTTGTCAGCATGTGTCTCCTCGGACAATTCATTTCCGAGTGTTAGACAAGAGCCCAGTTTCGGGCCCTGGAAGGGGTCCCCCTGCCTGCAACAGTTCTACAATGACCTACAAGACCTTCTAGAACTAACACCAAAAAAAGATATCCTTTTCGTCATATGGGACTGGAATGCAAAAGGAGGAAGTCAAGAGATACCTGGCATAACAGGCAAGTTTGCTCTTGGAGTACAAAATGAAGCAGAGCAAAGGCTAACAGAGTTTTGCCAAGAGAACGCACTGGTCATAGCAAACACCCTCTTCCAACACCACGAGAGACGACTCTACACATGGACATCATCAGATGGTCAATACTGAAATCAGATTGATTATATTCTTTGCAGCCAAAGATGGAGAAGTTCTCTACACTCAGCAAAAAAAAGACTGGGAGCTGACTGTGGCTCACATCATGAACTTTATACTGCAAAATTCAGACTTAAATTGAAGAAAGCAGGGAAAACCACTAGGCCATTCAGGTATGACCTAAATCAAATCCCTTATGATTATACAGTGGAAGTGACAAATAGATTCAAGGAATCAGATTTGATAGACAGAGTGCCTGAGAACTATGAAAGGAGGTTTGTGACATTGTACAGGAGGTGGTGATCAAGACCATCCCCAAGAAAAAGAAATATAAAAAGGCAAAATGATTGTCTGAGGAGGCCTTACAAATAGCTGAGGAAAAAGTAGAAATGAAAGGCAAAGGAGAAAAGGAAAGATATACCCATCTGAATGCAGAGTTTCAAAAAATAGCAAGGAGAGATAAGAAAGCCTTCCTAAGTGATCAGTGCAAAGAAATAGAGGAAAACAATAGAATGGGAAAGGCTAGAGATCTCGTCAGGAAAATTAGAGATATCAAGGGAACATTTCATGCAAAGATGGGCACAATTATGGACAGAAATGGTATGGACCTAACAGAAGCAGAAGTTATGAAGAAGAGGTGGCAAGAATACACAGAAGAACTATGCAAAAAAGATCTTAATGACCCAGATAACCACAATCATGTGATCACTCACCTAAAGCCAGATATCCTGGAATGTGAAGTCAAGTGGGCCTTACGAACTATCACTATGAACAAAGCTAGTGGAAGTGATGGGATTCCAGCTAAGCTAGTTCAAATCCTAAAAGATGATGCTGTTAAAGTGCTGTGCTCAATATGCCAGCAAATTTGGAAAATTCAGCAGTGGCCACAGGATTGGAAAAGGTTAGTTTTTATTCCAATCCCAAACAAAAACAATGCCAAAGAATGTTCAAACTAACACACAATTGCACTCAACTCACACACTAGGAAAGTAATGCTCAAAATTCTCCAAGCTAGGCTTCAACAGTACTGAACCAAGAACTTCCAGATGTTCAAGCTGGATTTAGGAAAGGCAGAGGAACCAGAGATCAGATTGCCGACATCCACTGGATCATAGAAAGAGCAAGAGAGTTCCAGAAAAGCATCAACTTCTGCTTTACTGACTACACCAACGTCTTTGACTGTGTGGATCAGAACAAACTGTGAAAAGTTCTTAAAGAGATAGAAATAACACACTACCTAACCTGCCTCCTATGAAATCTGTATGCAGGTCAAGAAGCAACAGTTAGAACTTGACTTGGAACAATGGACTGGCTCCAAATTGGGAAAGGAGTACATCTAGTCTGTATATTGTCATCCTGCTTATTTAAATTATATGTAGAGTACATCATAAGAAATGCTGGGCTGGATGAAGCTCAATCTGGAATCAAGATTGCTGGGAGAAATATCAATAACCTCACACATGCAGATGACACCACCCTTATGGCAGAAAGTAAAGAGGAACTAAAGAGCCTATTGGTGAAAGTGAAAGAGGAGAGTGAAAAATCTGGCTTAAAACTCAACATTCAAAAAATGAAAATCATGGCTCAAAGTCCCATCACTTCATGTCAAATAGGTGGGGAAACGATGGAAACAGTGACAGACTTTATTTTCTTGGGCTCCAAAATCACTGTAGATGGTGAGTGCAGCCATGAAATTAAAAGACGCTTGCTCCTTGGAAGAAAAACTATGACCAACCTAGACAACATATTAAAAACCAGAGACAAAGAAACTTTGCCGACAAAGGGCCATCTAGTCAAAGCTATGGTTTTTCCAGTAGTCATGTACGGATGTGAGAGTTGGACCATAAAGAAAGCTGACTGCTACAGAATTGATGTTTTTGAACTGTGGTGTTGGAGAAGACCCTTGAGAGTCCCTTGGACTGCAAGGAGATCCAACCAGTCAACCCTAAAGGAAATCAGTCCTGAATATTCATTGGAAGGACTGATGCTGAAGCTGAAGCTCCAATACTCTGGCCACCTGTTGTGAAGAACTGACTCACTGGAAAAGACTCTGATGCTGGGAAAGACTGAAGGCAGGAGGAGAAGGGGATGACAGAAGATGAGCTGGTTGGATGGCATCACCGACTCAATGGACATGAGTTTGAGCAAGCTATGGGAGTTGGTGATGGACAGGGAAACCTGGCATGCTGCATCCATGGGGTCACAAAGAGTCAGACACAACCGAGTGACTGAACTGAACTGAGTGGGAGGCTGCTATATAACACAGGGAACCCATTCTAGAGGGGTGGATGGGCAGAAGGAAAGGAGGTTCAAGAGGGAGTGGATATATATATACATACATATACATACATAATATACACATATATAATAAATATATATATAATTATGACTGATTCATGTTGTACAGCAGAATCCAACACAACATTGTAAAGCAATTTTCCTCCAATTAAAAAAAAACCCCACAAATGCTCAGTATGAAGACACAACATGCCTAATTAGCTTTAGCAAGCTTGGCTCATTCATTCTCCATCAAGTTTGTGCACAGCTGGATCAGTTAAGGCCTCAGTCAGAAAAGAATGTCATCTTCTGTCAGACTTTGTAGGACCACTTCTTCACTGTTAAACCATATGTTGGGGAGAAGAAGCAACAGAGGCTGATGAATCAGAGAAAACTCAGTCTTTCTGGTACAAAAGCTGGATGAAAATACCCTTCAACCATTTGGATTTGCTAAAGCCCCCTTGGGTTTTCAGGTAATTCAGGAAATGGGGAGAGCCCCTAAGAAGAGAACATCTTGTTAATAGGATTATGAGTTCTAGACTAATTCATTAATAAAATAATTGTGGTATTACAGAGCCCCCATTTTACAGAGCAATTTGTATCTGTGACATTAATAATGACAAGTCTCTTTGCACTTCCTTTATTTTTGGATCTTCCTCCTTCACTGTCAACAGCAGTAACAGGTGGATGTCTCAAGATGAAAAAGAAGGTAGTGAGATTATGAAATTTGAAATAGCCAAAGTGTGTGAAGAGAGTGTGATTGCAAAACAAGGTAGGCAGAGCCAGCACCCTCAGGCAACAGTTCAGTTCAGTTGCTCAGTCCTGTCAGACTCTGCGACCCCATGGACTGCAGCACACCAAGCTTCCCTGTCCATCTCCAACTCCTGGAGCTTGCTCAAATTCATGTCCATTGAGTCGATGATATCATCCAAACAGCTCATCCTCTGTCATCCCCTTCTCCTCCTGCCTTCAATCTTTCCCAGCATAAGGGTCTCTTCCAATGAGTCAGTTCTCCACATCAGGTGGCCACAGTATTGGAGTTTCAGCTTCAGTATCAGTCCTTCTAATGAGTATTCAGGACTGATTTCCTTTAGGATGGACTGGTTTGAACTCCTTGCAGTCCAAGGGACTCTCAAGAGTCTTCTCCAACACCACAGTTCAGAAGCATCAATTCTTTGGCACTCAGCTTTCTTTATAGTGCAGCTCTCACATCCACACATGGCTACTGGAAAAACCATAGCTTTGACTAGACAGACCTTTGTTGGCAAAGTAATGTCTCTGCTTTTTAAGATGCTGTATAGGTTGGTCATAGATTTTCCTCCATGGAGCAAGTGTCTTTTAATTTTACAGCTGCAGTCATCATCTGCAGTGATTTTGGAGCCCAAAAAGTAAAGTCCGTCACTGTTTCCATCGTTTTCCCATCTATTTGCCATGAAGTGATGGGACCAGATGCCATGATCTTAGTTTTCTGAATGTTGAGTTTTAAGCCAGCTTTTTCACTCTCCTCTTTCACTTTCATCAAGAGACTCTTCAGTTCTTGATGTCCCTCAGGGTCAGTGGACCCCAAACATTGCCAGAGGAGCAGTGCCTCATGTACTCAGCACTTGATGGGCATTTTCTCACTTGAGACATATAAATGAAATCACTTGCCAGAGACTCACTCAGCATTAGGAAGAGCCAGGACTGTATCTTACTTTGATCACAATCACTATGCCAAGGCTGCTGGTTTCCTCTGGAAGAGATCTCTGGTCAGGTTTGCAATCTATTTGTGAACTCTAATTCACCCAGGGGTGTTTTGGTTTTTTGCTTTTTGTTTATGGTTTTTTAAAATGTAGATAAAGAGTTCCATCTCTCTCAGGGTTTAATGTAACTGGACATTAACTATTCTGGCTAGCACTACCAATAGTTCCATGGATAGCAAGCCTATCTCTGGGAAGCAGCCAAAATGGGAAGCTCAGAACTTATTTTCAAATTCCCAAGGACAAAAACACTCTTTGGCAGGTTTGAATGCTACCAAATCAAGTATTGTCAAATACTTGTTCTTGAGTGTCAATGCTTAAAGCTCACAATTCTCCACGTATCTAAATAATAATTATTTATTATAATTAGGTTCAAGTCCTTTTTCCACTTCTTCTTTGTGTGCTTAACACTTACTTCATTGTCCAAGCTTCACCTGAAGCCTGTCTCCTCCTTCCTGGGAGATGGAGTCCACAGGATTTTCTCCCTTCTCAGAGTACCTATAGTACTTCTCTTCTGTCTCACTCAGTTGAAAACACATGATTCATTCCCAGCTGCAGTATCCAGCATGTTGAACTAGCAAAATTAGTAACAAGTTAAGAATATTTAAAGGATAACCAAACTAAAAGGTATTGCTTTTAACAGAACTTTGTCCCCAAATAGGCCTTAGAATGTCCTTTAACCTTCTAAAAGGGGCATTTCTCCACCCGCTATATTAAAAGTTAAAGCAGATGATAAAGTGAAGGGGATAGAAACTATCATGTGCTTCAGTTAAACTTACTGAGCTCAGTGGCAGACTAGTCAGCTGGAGAAATGTCCATGTGGGAAGGTTAAAGAATATTCTAAGAGCACAGGCCCATTTGGAAGCCAAATTGAGTTACCTTTCTTGAGCTCATCCTACTACTAGAGGCCTAGGACTCGCATCTTCCCCAGATTCTTCTCCCTGCCCCCTGCATCCCTGTCTGGGGGATCCATATGAATGTCCTCCCATTATCTAACCAGCCTTTTTCTAAAGGATTAGCCAGCCTGTAGTTGCTGAAGTCCAGGAAATTTGAGAGTTCCCTACTCTTGAGGAATAGATCTCCCAGACAGAGTCTTTAGGCCTAGCCTAGAGTCCTACTGATGTTATTGATATTTCTCCTGGAAATCTTGATTCCAGCTTGTGCTTTATCCAGCCTGGCATTTCACATGATGTACTCTACATATAAGTTAAATAAACAGGGTGACAATATACAGCCTTGACATACTCCTTTACCAATTTGGAACCAGTCCGTTGGTCCATGTCCAGTTCTAACTGTTGCTTCTGGACCTGCATACAGATTTCTCAGGAGGCAGGTTAGGTGATCTGGTATTCCCATTCCTTTAAGAATTTTCCACATTTTGTTGGGATCCACATAGTCAAAGGCTTTAGCATAGTCAATGAAGCAGAAGTAGATGTTTTCCTGGAATTCTCTTGCTTTTTCTATGATCCAGTGGATGTTGGCAATCTGATCTCTGGTTCCTCTGCCTTTTCTAAATCCAGCTTGAACAACTAACCTCAGATATGCAGATGACACCACCCTTATGGCAGAAAGTGAAGAGGAACTAAAGAGCCTCTCGGTGAAAGTGAAAGAGGAGAGTGAAAAAGCTGGCTTAACACTCAACATTCAAAAAACTATGATCATGGCATCCAGCCCCATCACTTCATGGAAAATAGATGGGGAAACAGTGAAAACAGTTACAGACTCTATTTTTTAGGGCTCCAAAATCACTGCAGATGGTGAGTGCAGCCATGAAATTAAAAGACGCTTGCTCCTTGGAGGAAAAGCTATGACCAACCTAGAAAACATATTAAAAAGCAGAGACATTACTTTGCCAACAAAGGTCTGTCTAGTCAAAGCTATGGTGTTTCCAGTAGTCATGTGTGGATGTGAGAGTTGGACTATAAAGAAAGCTGAGCACTGAAGAATTGATGCTTTTGAACTGGGATGTCGGAGAGGACTCTTGAGAGTCAAGGAGATCCAACCAGTCCATCCTAAAGGAAATCAGTCCTGAATATTCATTGGAAGGACTGATGCTGAAGCTGAAGCTCCACTATTTTAGTCAAGAACTGACTCATTGGAAAAGACCCTTATGCTGGGAAAGATCGAAGGCAGGAGGAGAAGGGGAAAATAGAGGATGAGCTGGTTGGATGGTGTCACTGACTAAATGAACATGAGTTTGAGCAAGCTCTGGGAGCTGGTGATGGACAGGGAAGCCTGGTGTGCTGCAGTCCATAGGGTCGCAGAGTCGGACATGACTGAGCAACTGAACTGATTGAACTGAAAGTCCTCTTGCGAGAAGCCTGGCAGGCTACAGTCCATACAGTCACAGAATTGGACATGACTGAGCAACTGGGCACACAGTGTCTTTCTGCACTGCTCTCCACAAGGAGATGTGAACTTGAACCATGTTTCTACATCACGTCCAAAGAGTTCTCAAGAGAGTACACTGTGCTCATCAGCTAAATTTGATTCCCAACTAAGCTAAATCCCCCTGCTCTGACATGTCTCACACTTTAGTTATCAGATCAGGGATCAAGCTTTAGCCCTCCCCCTCCTATTGAATGCTCTAAATTGATGGGAGACTAAATAAATGTTGCACACCAGTAGTGTCCAAGTAAAGTCACTATATATAGGCCTACCTTTGAGATATTATGAGTTTGATTCCCATCCACTGCGATAGAGCAAATATCACAATAAAGCAAGTTGGCACACCAGTCAGAATGGCCTACAAACAATAAAATTCTACAAACAAATAATAAACAATAAATAAATGAACAGTACATAAATACAATACAAACAATACATAACATAAATACAAACAATAAATGCTGGAGATGGTGTGGAGAAAAGGGAACCCTCTTGCACTGTTGGTGAGAATGCAAATTGAAACTGCCACTATGGACAACAGTACGGATATCCCTTTAAAAACTAGGAATAAAACTATCATATGACCCAACAATCCCACTACAAGGCATATAACCTCAGGAAACCATAATTGAGAAAGACACTTGTACTCCAATGTTCATTGCAGCACTACTTACAATTGCTAGGACATGAAAGCAACTTAGATGTCCATCAACAGATGAATGGATAAAGAAATTGTACATATACACAATGGAATATTACTCAGCCATAAAAAGGGACACATTTGAATCAGTTCTAAGGAGGTGGATGAACCTAGAGCTTATTATACAGAGTGAAGTAAGTCTGAAATAGAAAGACAAATACCATATATCAACACATATATATGCAATTTAGAAAGATAGTACTGATGATCTTACTTGCAGGGCAGCAAAGCAGACATAAACATGAAGAACAGACTTACAGTCACAGAGGGGAGGGAAAAGGTGGGATGACTTGAGAAAGTAACATTGAAACATATACATTACCATATGTAAAATAGATAACCAGTGGGAATTTGCTGTATGATGCAGGGAACCTAAAGCTGGTACTCTGTACTCTGTGACAACTTAGAGTGGTGGAATGGGGAGGAAGGTATGGGCAGTTCAGGAGGAGGAGTATATGTGTAAACCTATGGCTGATTCATGTCGATGTATGGCAGAAACAATCCCAATATTGTAAAGTAATTATCCTCAAATTAAAAATAAAAATTTTTTAAAGTCATGATTTTTTTTTTTGGTTTCCCACTGCACATAAAATTTGTGTGCATTCTATTAAGTGTGTAATTACTAAGTGTGCAAAAGTATTATGTTTAAAAAAACAATATATATAGCTGAATTGTAAAATACTGCCAAAAAGTGCTAACCTTCATCCAAACCTTCAACAAGTCTTAATCCTTTTGCAGATGGAGAGTCTTGCCTATTTAGCGCTGATGGCTGCCAACTGATTAGGGTAGCGTTGGCTGAAAGTTGAGGTAGCTATGACAGTTTCTTAATATAAGGCAACAATGAGGTTTGCTGCATAAGCTGACTCTTACTTTCATGAACAGTTTCTCTACAACTTGCAATGCTGTTTGATAGCATTTTACTCACAGTAGATCTTGTTTCAAAAAGACCCCTAAAAAAAGAATCAGCCTGCCCTTTGAAGATTTGAAGCCAGGCAATGACTTCTCCTCTTTAGCTATGAAAGTCCTAGCAGGCATCTATCTTCTTCCAGTAGAAGGCTCTTTCATCTACACTGGAAATCTGCTTAGAGGAACCACAGTATTAATTACCTTAGCTAGGTCCTTTAGATAACTGTGCAGCTCTTATATATATCAGTACTTACTGATTCATCTTGCACTTTCACGTTATGGGGATGATGTTGTACCTTAAACCTCAGGAACAACCTCTGCCAAATTCACACTTTTCTTCTGCAGCTTTCTGACTTATCTCAGCCTTCATAGAATGGAAAAGAGTAGGACCTTGCCCTGGACTGGGCTTTGATTTAAGGAAATGTTGTGACTAGTTCGATGTTCTATCCAGACCACCAAAATTTTCTGCATATCAGCAATAACGCTGTTTCACTTTTCTTTTTAAATCACTCATGTGTTCACTGGTGTAGTACTTATAATTTCTTTTAAGAACTTTTCCTTCGTATTCACAGCTTAGCTACATGGCACAAGAAGCCTAGTTTTTTTTCCTGCTTTCAACATGCTTTCCTCACTAAGCTTAATCATTTCTAGCTTTTGATTTAAAGTGAGAGACACGTGACTCTTCCTTTCACTTGAACACTTAGAGGCCACTGCAGAGTTATTAACAGGCCAAATTTCAATATTGTGTCTCAGAGAATAGTGAGGCTGAGGGAGAGGGACAAGGGAATGGCTGGTTGGTGAAAGAGTCAAAACACTCACAACATTTACCCAATTACCTGTCTTATATGGGCACAGTTTGTGGCTCCTGAAAAATTCTAATGGTAATACCAAAGATGACTGATCACAGATCACCATGACAAATATATAATAATGAAAAAGTGTGAAATATTGCAAGAATTACCAAAATGTGACACAGTCATGAAGCGAGCAAATGTTGTTGGAAAAAATGGTGCTGACAGACTTCCTCAATTCAGGGTTTCCACAAAACTTCAATTTGTAAAAATAGTGCTTATCAGCAAAACACTGTTAAACGAGGTATGTCCGTACACTTAACCCAACAACTCGCCAAAGAAAATGAACTTTTACAGGAATGGCTCTAGATATGTGTCAGGGGTAAGGGTATATTTCCTTAAACAGTTGCAATCAATCTTATCAACAACTGCAATTTCTGGAAAAATATTAATAAGATGGGGGTAGGATGGGAGACAGGGGGCAGGGGAATGCGAAGGAGTTGGTGATGGTGATGATGGTGGTGACAGCGGTGTGTGTGTGTGTGTGTGTGTGTGTTCATGTAAAGGTGATGCACTGGACTGTGAATTGGGTGTGAAAATGGGAGTGTTAGTTGTTCAGTCAGGTCTGACTCTTTGCAGCCTATGGACTGTAGCCCGCCAGGCTCCTCTGTCCATGGAATTCTCCAGGCAAGAATACTGGAGTGGTTTGCCATGCCTTTCTCCAGGGGATCTTCCCGACCCAGGGATCAAACCCGGGTGTCCTGCACTGCAGGCAGATTCTTTGCAGTCAGATGCACTGGTCTGGTCTCCTGCACCGCAGGTATATGCACTGAACTAGTAGGCTTTTATCAAGACCAAGGTGGGGATAAGGTCCACAAGGCCAAAGTCAGAATATGAATCTGAAAGAATGTGAAACACTCAGGCAAAAATGGAAAAGCACCATCAACAACAGAAGGAAAGCAACTTCTGAGGTCATGGAAAGTGGGACTCCAGGATCCTGTTATTGCACTGCAGATCCTCTACATCTCACTTGGTGTGTAGAGCCCAGCCTCCTCACTGGGCAAGCTATGAAGAATAACTGATTGAATGATGATTATTGGGGTACGATCTGCATGCTTGTTATGGTAGTTGGAACGAATAATTATTCAAATGGCCTATGTTTTTTATTGATATCATTTCTCTTCCCAATTTTCTTTTCTAAAGTGTCTGCACTTTAAAATTGCTAAAAGAGGGCAATGTTTAAACCAAGAATAAAGTGCATCAAGAAACTTTGGGACAAAAAATTCTACAGGTAAAATTTTGCTAAAGAGGCTTTATTCCTCTGATATACCACATATATATATTGTGAGATTTTTCAAAACACCCTTTATAAAAATACTATTGAAGAACTGCATGTCTAGCATTACCCAATTTCCTCATAAATCTCTTGCCTTTTAATAAGCTAAGTGGCTATCTGCTGAATTTCTCTGATTTATTGGTCTCTTTTGAGGGCTGAAGATGTGTCCAGATACTAAGTGATTAAATGTGGATGAAAATGGTACATCACCATAATAATGACAGAAAAAAGAATCGTGACTAGGCATACAGAAGACCTCACAGAAATGCATGTTGACAGCTTCTTAAAAGGGCGGGCTCCAGAGCCAAATAGAAAACTGCACCATCAAGCTAGTTTTTAGAGGAAAATCTCCCTGGTTCCTCCCATTTGAGATGCATTCACATTCACTGGCTCAGCAGTTCCACGGGAACCACACACAGCCCCCTCAAAATTCCCTATTTCAAGCAGTAAGAATTTCAGTGAAACTGAAAGGAATCTTAGATTCTGTTTTCACTTTACCCACCAAACTATGTGACCCATGAAGGATATTTCAACTTTTCTGAGATGTGCATTCTTCAACTGTTAATCAAAGGCAATCCTTGCTGAGGACAGACATCAAGATCCTTTTAAAACACTTTGATTTAACAGAACATGATGGCGGTCCTACAAAAGATTGTTGAATGTCACAGGTCTTTTTTTCTAATTGTTAAAGCGCCACCTGTTGGAAATACTGATATTACATTCTAATACTCAAAAACACATAAGAAAGGTAAGAAATGCTAAGTGCTCATCCACAAAAGGGGCTTCCCAGGTGGCTTAGTGGGTAAAGAATCTGCCTGCAGGAGAGCAGGAAACTGGTTTGAAACCTGGATAGGGAAGATCCCCTGGAGAAGGTCGTGGCAACCCACTCCAGTATTCTTGCCTGGAGAATCCCATAGACAGAGGAGCCTGGCGGGCTACAGTCTATTGGGTTGCAAAGAGTCAGACACGACTGACGTGACTGAGCACAGCACATCCAAAAAAGAGATTCTAAATTCAAAAGGCAAATAATGAAAATGGTACCAGCAAAGCCCTCTCTTCTGACAGTGTTACCACAGTCCAATTGCACATTACCTCTATACAACACGAGAGAAAGACCTAGAAACTCTATTATACTATTCATCAGGATTTTTTTTAATGACATGAATATCTACAAAAAATATAGAAAAATCAATATTGCTTTAATAGACTGAGAAAGAATTTATAGGAAGTTCTCAGCTTAATAATGTGTTGTGTTTCAAAAGCTTGTGTGTAAGCCAGATATTTGATAACACATCTTCCATGAAAGCGGCATTATGCAGGTTAGGTAAAGTGACAGTCTTCACAACTTACTTAAACCAGGAGGCACAGCCTTGTGTGTGTGTGAAGTCACTTCAGTAGTGTCCGACTCTTTGCGACCCCATGGGCTGTAGACCACCAGGCTCCTCTGTCCATGGAATTCTCCAGGCAAGAATACTGGAGTCGGTGGCCATGCCCTCCCCCAGGGGATCTTCCCGACCCAGGGATCGAACCCGTGTCTCTTGAGGCTCCTGTACTGCAGGCGATTCTTTACCGCTGAGCCACCGGAGAAGCCCCTGCTTATATGCACAGCCTTGCAGTATTATTATTTAGTTTCTGAATGTCATTCATACCATTGCTCCTTTGGAACCCCGAATTCTGAATTTTAATTTGAGATGCCTAGACCGGAACTCCTCTGCCCCTTTCCAAAGGAAGCAGCAAGCAAGGAGGAACACCAGGATTAAGGGCAATAGGTAAAAAAAGAGCAGGGTAGGATAATTTACTCCCTACAGACATCAAGAGCCTCTTGATAAGGGTGAAAGAGGAGAGTGAAAAACCTGGCTTAAAGCTCAATATTCAAAAAACTAAGATCATGGCATCCAGACCCATCACTTCATGGCAAATAGATGGGGGAAAAGTGAAAACGGTGGCAGATTTTATTTTCTTGGGCTCCAAAATCACTATGGATGGTGACTGCAGCCATGAAATTAAAAGACACTTGCTCCTTGGAAGAAAAGCTATGACAAATGTAGACAGCGCATTAAAAAACAGAGATACCATTTTGCTGACAAAGGTCCATATAGTCAAAGCTATGGCTTTCCAGTAGTTGTGTACGGATATGAGAGTTGGACCATAAAGAAGGCTGAGCGGCCAAAGAATTGGCTTTCAAATTATGGTGCTGGAAAAGACTCCCGTCCCTTGGACTGCAAGGAGATCAAACCAGTCAATCCTAAAGGAAATCAACTCTGAATACTCATTGGAAAGACTGATGCTGAGGCTGAAGCTCTAATGCTTTGGCCACCTGATGTGAAGAGCTGACTCTTTGGAAAAGATGGGAAAGATTGAGGGGAGGAGAAGAAGATGTCAACCTCGAATGAGATGTTGGGTGGTATCACCAACTCAGTGGACATGAGTTTGAGCAAACTTTAAGAGATGTGGAAGGACCGGGAAGCCTGGTATGCTGCAGTCCATGGGGTCACCAAGAGTTGGATGCAACTTAGCAACTGAACAACAGACATGTATCTGCATAAAAGGGCTTACTTTAGATCAGACTCACCTTAAATGTTCTGAACTGGGACCAAAGACAAAGTTCATTAATCTCACTTCACTCAAGAAGAAGTGAGATGACCAAAGGACAGAAAAATGATAAAAAACTGTTGACACCACAGGAAGAGCTCAACCTGTGGTGAAAAGGGACAAGTAAATGACAAGCACCTCAATTCAGTAAGTGTTATAAGGAAGATGTGAATAAATAAGGGCCCCTGGGAACATCAAGGAGGGGGAGACCCAGCTTAGACAGCCTAAAAAAGGCTTCATAGTAGCTCAGATTCATTTGAGCTCAGACTCAGAACACTGGATACATATCCAGTGGGATATTGTCACCTGAGATTCTCCGCCTATCTGTCTCTGTTTACCTGCTCAGTCGTGTCCAACTCTTTGTGACCCTATGGACTGTAGCCTGTCACGCTCCTCCATCCATGGGGTTTTCCAGGTAAGAATACTGGAGTGGGTTGCCATTTCCTACTCCAGGGGATCTTCCCGACCCAGGGAGGGAACCCAAGCCTCTTGTGTCTCCTGTGTAGCAGGTGGATTCTTTACCACTTGAGCCATCGGGGCTACTTCACCACTATCCCTATAGATACAGGTTTATTGTTAATCAAGGTATTTTAAGAAATAATCAGTGTATTAATCAAACTGGAAGTCTTCTCCAAAGAGTCAAACATTTTAACATAGCCTTTTTCCACTCACTGACAGTTGTTAATGGTAAAGAGTAAAACATCAGTTTTAACTGGCTGTAAGAAATGAAAGATTATTTCACTTAAAAAGTTTTCTTAAAAAATTAATTAAGGTAATTCAAAAGTTTTAAATGTTTATCCCAGCAAATAACTTGGGAGCTCGCTCTGATTTCCCCTCCATTCTGACATAGCCCCAAATAGAGAAGGCTGCCCCACCTGAAGAAGACATGATTCTAAAAAGGTGTATATGAGGAAATCTTGAATATACTGTCATTTAAAATCCACAAGGGGAATTAGGTAATCAAAGAAACCACACAGTACATATATTTCCATGAAATCAAAATCTTTTAATAATACGAATTTACCCTCGGTTTCATTATTATATTTTTAACCCCAAAAAGTTCACATACAGAGGTTTTACAAAGTGGTATACCGGCAGTTGATATCATAATGCTGCTGCATATTAACACTCTGTATTGAAGAGGTATCATAAAAATCGCATGGCACATTATTTGCTAAGAAGTAGCATAGTAACAATTGGGAGAAGGTTCCTAGAGTTACTGTACTCCACTTGAAGGCTTCTACGGTACTCACGTTGTATCTCAGGATTTCTCAAGTGCTGCCCCACCCACTTCCCCTTTCCTAAAAGGCCACAAGGTTTGTGGACAATAATTGGCTCAGCAAGACAAAACTCAGATGCCTCCAAATGAGAAAACCTACTCCCAACCACCCAGGGCTGCCCCTCCTCCTGACTACCTAGCCCAGCCTGGACAGCCTGAGTCTGGCTCACACCCACGTATCTGCCCAATCCTGCTTTCCCACTTGTGCATCTAACAGCCCAGGGTGCGCCCCATACCTTGTCTCCCTGACACTAACAGGTATTGGGCCCGAAACATACAGAAACTCAATCCTAGCCTCGGCTTCTGCTCTATTTTGGCATTTCCACTTTTGATACATGATTTTAATATTCCTTTTAAAATCCAACTGGATCAAACCCAATGCTACAGAGTGTTCACTCTGATAAGTTTTCAAGTGTCCCAAAGCAGTAGGCTCTGCTTTATCCAGGTGACAGCTCCCAGCTCCCCAGGAAACCTCATGTGGACGTGTATGCCTTCTTCTCCAGCTACAGGACGGCAGAGTGGGTCTCCTGCAGGCTCTCCTCAAGCTTCAGCCCCAGGTTGTCAATTCCAATGCTGGTGACTGGCGGCACGCTGCTTTCAGCTGGCTCTGCCGTGCGCGTTGGGGTGGAGCAGTACAGGATGAAACCTACCATGATGACGGTGAAGGACAGGATGTAGAGTCCTGAAAACTAGGAGGAGAGGACAGGCTATGGATAGTACTCTCTCACAGACACATCTTTGCGGCTGCCTTTTGTCCACTGAGTTTAGAGAGTTACCTTCTCATAATCTTTTTATTTGAAAGTTGTCCAAGGAGATACGAAGGACCAAAACTGTCCCAAGTGTGTGTACTGGTGAATGTGTGATTTCTGCCACCATTACCCAGCACATCAGTCAACTGGGTAAAAAATCTTAGATCTCTAGGAAACGGACTCTTGCCTTTCTCTGCAATAATATAGCTACATCCCACCTCACAACTAGTCCCACTTACTTAGTGGAAAGGCTTAAAGGAAAGACCCAAATTTAGACACAACATATAACAATGGCATGAAACAATAAGAAAACAGAATGGGTTGGAGCAGGACAAGAGAAATAAAATGAAAGAGAAGAAAAAGTGAGACCCATTCCCAAAGGTAGAAGGAGAAACAAAATAGGTTTTGAAATGAGTATTACATAGATTGCTGGTCACCTCCAGCTATGGGCTTCTACAGGCCACCATTGGTTTTAACACGTTAATGTTTCATAGATGCTCAATTACTTCTTAACCTTAAACTCTGAGAAGCCTGGAATAGCCAGAGCCCTCCCCAAAGAGGGAGGGCCTCCAATGGATTCAGTGATGATGCAAAGCCAGTGATAATTTCAAGCAGAGCAGGAGCCAAACTAATTTCCTCCATGGGTGTCATTCTTGGATCCAATCTCAGCACAGCACCCAGCACATAGCTAGTATTGAATAAATGTGTTTTACTTGGGGGGGGGGGGGGCTTGGGGGGGAGTGATTCAGAGAAGATTAAGGAGGAGTTAAAGCTATTTAGAGTACCCTAAACTTTTAAACTGTGAAGAAAGCTGAGCACTGAAAAATTGATGCTTTTGAACTGTGGTGTTGGAGAAGACTCTTGAGAGTCCCTTGGACTGCAAGGAGATCCAACCAGTCCATCCTAAAGGAGATCAGTCCTGGGTGGTCATTGGAAAGACTGATGCTGAAGCTGAAACTCCAGTACTTTGGCCACCTCATGCGAAGAGTTGACTCCTTGGAAAAGATCCTGATTCTGGGAGGGATTGGGGGCAGGAGGAGAAGGGGACGACAGAGGATAAGATGGCTGGATGGCATCACCGACTCGATGAACTTGAGTTTGAGTCAACCCCGGGAGTTGGTGATGAACAGGGAGGCCTGGCATGTTGTGATTCATGGGGTCGGACATGACTGAGCGACTGAACTGAACTGAAACTTTTGAAGTCAGTATCATAAAAGTCAATTGTGCTCTCCCATAGAATGTTCGTTTTTAACTGTGAAGAAACACAGTAACTTATTCAAAACATGTTCTGCTTGATTTGGAGGTTTTAAATGTTTATAAGAAAAAGTCTTGTTCCTCTTAAGAAGTATTAGTTGCCCAATCATGTCTGACTGTTTGCAACCCCATGGACTGTAGTCCACCAGGCTCCTCTGTCCATGGAATTCTCCAGGCAAGAATACTGGAGTGGGTAGCCATTCCCTTCTCCAGAGGATCTTCCTGATCCAGGGATCGAACCCAGGTCTCCCATATTGTATGCAGATTCTTTAACATCTGAGCCACCAGGTGATTAAATGGAGGCACCTTTATTAGAAGAGAGAGACTCTGAGGGAGTAAGATAGTAAGTCTCCTGAATTTTCAATTTTTTCAATTTTCAATTCTACCCTTTGTGTCTGGATCTATATAGGAAGTTTCTGTGGCTACTCTGTTCAGTGAGTATTTACTAAAGATCAATCTGGGGGTGTGGAGTCTGACACCAATGAAGGTGGAAATTTTTAACATCTTCTTCAACTGTTTCAAAATATCAGAGCCCAAGTTATCTTAGATGCTACACTTTTTTAAATTGGTGATATATTGAGCTGTGATTCTTTACTTAAAATTTTCTTCTAAAATCCTAGGTATCTTCTTTATGTTCTATATGATTTCCAATGTCTGTAATTTACTCTGAAGATCACAGCAGACCTCCTCTTTCTTTTACAATGGCCTTTGACCAAAAAGAATAAAATCTGATCTGAGTTAAAAGTGAGCTGCTAGACATGCAGGGACAAAGAAACACGAAGCAAAAGAACTGCAAAGGAATTTATCGTTTGCATGTTGCATTTTGAAAACAATAGTGTAAATCATTAGGGCAAAACAATGACACACAAAAAGTCTTTTTCTCATTAAAGTTAATCGCAGTTAAAGAGCAAATATCTACATTTAGGGAGCTTATAATAGGTAGCGACAAGTGTATTTTCACTTTGAAGCTTTTGTTTCTGTAAGCTTACTTCCTCCTTGGACATCATTTTACTTATGAGGGAAAAGTAAATGTTAAACTACTAATGCTATCTCAATATGTTTAGTTTTAAAAAAAAGCACAGGTGAGCCAGGCCACAAGTTATACTGCAGAGCTTTCAAGCTTTCTCTGGTAGCCATCACCTGGCCTTGAACTGCAGAATAAAATCACCATGGTCCTCTAGTGGAGGCCACGTGAAATGCAATAACACCAGCACAAAACAGCTAACACACTTGAAAGGCTTGCTTTGTACCCCTTAATGACTGTTATCACAGGAAAGAACCTAAGCCTATCAAGATCACTGTCTGATTCACTCTGACATCGGTCACTTTCTAATGATGCCACCAAACAGCTATAAATACTTCTTCAGGCTTAGTTCATGAATACCACAACCAGCAGGGTTTTTGCAACGATAACAGCTAGTTCCTATGACATAATCTTGAAAAGCAAAACTGGTTTATGCTTCTTAAGCAGAAATGTCTGGGAACACAGTGAAGTAGGCATTCTGAGTTCATGGTCAACTCCTGGGAATAGTGTCAATCAATACCAAGTAATTTCCACCCACATCTAAAACTTTATAAGGATAAAGAAATACAGTTGCTATACCCAGCTAAACGTAACGTTAGCAAGCAACAGCTGACATTCTATTTGTTCAAATGATTGTAATAGCAGGCAGGTCAACAAGCTTTAAACTATGGAAAGACAGATTTCTAAGGCAGTAAGAAATTCTTGCTAAGGAGATGAGAAGGTTTTATTTGGGGATCTAAAACTTTAAAGAAACCCACTACTTCTTTTATACCAAACAAGTGTTCTTATTTGAACAAGATCTATTTGCTCACCTTATAGCCAAACAGAAAAAGTCCAAAAAAAAGACTGTAGAGGTCAGCTGTCAGGATGCCCAGGTTGACAGAAGTGGCACTGGTGACTTTGATCACCAGTGGCATGAAGCTGTACAGGCAAAACATGCAGAGGGCAAATGCTACAAATAGCAGGGCTGTGGGGAAAAAATGGAATATCTAATGTTAAAGGAAGAAATCAACAGATAAAGGATAAAGCTTGCCTGACGTAAAATTCCCTGATCCTTTAACATACCGTCCACAAAGTTCCTCGTTAACAGTAAGCATTACAAATGAGACATACAAAGTTCTCACTGGATGTAGATGAAGAACTTAAAAAAACCCAACAGAGTGTTAGATGATCAAGGCCATAGAATCTTGCATATGGCGTAAGTTAACGGCTTTTTTCACTCCATGCCTTCCACACCTGCCCAGAGAGATGCCAATGATAAAAGGCATCATGGTTGGACACGATTTGTGTGGCTGAATTCAGAATAAAGTACTGTTAGGGCATCAAAGACAGTTGTTAGGGTTTTATCTTTTGTTCATCCCATAAGGGAGCTAGTCATGTGGGTGCTGACTACTTAGTATCTCTGCTTCACAACTGCTTCTCCAACCTCACTCAACACACACACAGTACACACACAGGAAATCTAAGCTATTTACTTGAATGAAATCATCCAAGCACAGTAGATGAATTTCAATTCAATGACACTCATGCACTACTTTTTTCCATCCATAAGGTTCAAATCTTTCCTGACTGTCCCACTACTGCTTTCTTCTGTTGCTCATCTGTACAGATGCTTAAGACTATCAGATGAGAGAGGCAATGCAAGATGGTAGTGATTACACACCATCAGATTATTTAAGTTAATACTTCACTGATTATATCAAGCAGGCAATCTTTACAAGCAGTCTGAAGACACGAAATACAGATCTAGTTGAAAGCTAGTGTGACCAAAGGTCAGTCTTATTCAGAATTCCTAGTAAAGAAAAGTTATTCTTGAAGGTAAGGATTAAGGATTAACTTTTACGGGGGTTCATTTACAAGTTCTCAGAGAAACCTGACATAAACCACTATAGTTTTCTGTGCACTAAATTACTCTGTGATTTTATATAAAAATGCCTAAATAGTATTATTACAATATTTATTTCTTGGTGTGTGTCAGGGGAAAGACTAAAAATAATTATTATATATATACATACCAATTTTCCAGTCCCAATGAATGCTGGCAATATCCTTATATTCCACAATCAATCTGTGATTAAAACAAGAGGTCACAGAGAGATCTTTATATAAATTTTCACTGTTTTATAAACAAGTAAGTTGCTTCAAAACTTTAAGTACTTCACTTTAAGTGCTTCAACTCTTAAGATGATGAATTATGTTGACTTTTGGTTTTCATAGAATATTAAAAAAAAAAAAACTATCTTTAATTAAATGACAAAGAATAAAACTCAAAGGAGTCCATAAACACGTTTGACACCCTTAGAAGCACTGTTTAGTGGTAGTCAGCTACAGGAAGGAAACATGATATTATGAATAGGAAGTTAATATTTTCTAGGAATAACCGAAAAAGAAAGTGTTCACTGGTAATATAAAGTCTAATGATATTATAAGCAGGAATCTTAAGCATCAAACATGTGTAAAAAAAATGAGGCATAATTATTGACATTTCAACAATCTTCTAATAGATATTTAGCAAGTTACTGATTTTAAATATGAATTTAGGCCAAATAAACAATGAATGTTAGTAGCTGGAAACTAATCATCTATGACATATTTGCTGATTTTGTTTTTAAGGATATGTTTAGAATCTTACAGCTGTATGCCACTGATAATTGTTCCAAACAAGCCCACCATTCCTAAAAACTCCTGTCTACTCAGCTTCTTCACGATGTATTCTTCACACACATTAGAAACAGCATAGAGGGAAGCTCCAAGAAGGACCAAGATGTCACCAATCAGTACATTATTACCTATAGAGAGATAAGCCATAAAAAGGAATACATTGTCACTAGGGAAAACTCTCCAGCTTGCTTCCATAAGTTTATCTGGCTCATAATCATCTAAAAAAGATTTTACAGAAGAAGAAACCCTGATTTTTAAAGTTTAAAGACTCTTACTCTTCTCACTTTCTGGCACAATTCTGCTTTCATTTTTCTTATTTTGGATCTTCAGGAGACTAACAGATTGGAAGATGGTAGTGTATACCATAATGTAAGGCCCCAGAAAATGATTCTATGACATGGGAAATTAATGGAATTTATTAGTGGGAATTCATTGAAAACTACAGGGAAGGAAGCTAGGTAAGCAAGGTAATTTTCTCAATCAAAGGAGACACTGAAGTTGTTTGCAGATTGGGGAAATTCATAGACCTTATTTAGATTTTATACCATGAACTATCTCAACCGTGACATAAAGAGTATCAAAATGTTCTCATCTACAGAGTAACTGAAATAGAGGTCATTCTGTGAACACAAAGTCTCCTTTTTGATGGAAACAAAATCTACAGTAGGGTTTCCGGCAACTAATCTAAATGTATGGGCCAAAAGAAGATTATTGCAAATATATAAAGAAACCTCTCTCAGGACACAAAACAAATGAGTATGACAAAAAGCAAGGACTCTGGGCAGGTAGGAACATAGACTGCTATGTTGAAGTGGTCATAGTACCAGAAGCAAGCAAATCTAAAAATAAAAATTTTAAGATAGGTAATCAGGACATGTTCTCTGCTTTTTACTTTATCTTTGCAAAATAAAAGTAAAGGCATAAGTAAAATGTCTTCTGTGACTAAACCAGAAAACAAGTAACACAGTCTCACCTGCATTGTCTTCCCTCCCTGCTAAGATGTCTGCACCAACCATAGTTCCTACACCCAACAGACAGACAGCCACAGCAATGAAGTGGATCACTCTGTATCTTGCATAAAGAATAAACCACGAAAGAGCCATCAGCACAGGAATCCCAAAGCAATCCAAAAGCTGCATGAAAAGAGAAATAACTACCTGAAAATATCTCTCATTAGTGAAAAGATGACTAAGTAATAACAGAAATCAGTGTTTATTAAGCATTTATTATTGCCAGCCCTGTACTAAATGCTTTATCTGGATGAACTCATTTAATCCTCACAACAACTCTATGAAACTGGAACTTCAACCTCCATTTTACCCATGAGGAAACCAAAGTCACAGAGAGGTTAAATGAGCTGCCCAAAATCACACAGTTAAAAGTTTGGAAGTCAGTTGATGAACCCAGGAATTCTGCCCAACAGCCTATGCAATTTACTTCTACACTCTCACTTATGTTTATCCTTAAGTCCAGGAGACATGTACCCATTCAGTCAATAAATATTTAAGTACATGATATGTGGGAGACACTAATGGAGGAGGTGGAATGTAGAGAACAAGAAAGGCACAAAGTGGAGTATTTAGAACCCTAGACAGAGAAAAATCGCATAACCAATGTTTAATTGCAATTGGGCTTAAGAACTACAAAAAGAACAGGTTATTACGAGAAAGCAAACAGACACCATCTCCCTGACAAAGTGTCCAACCCCACCATATAAGACAGATACTTGCTCCCAGCAAATACTCTCGCTCATCTTCATCATATACTCCTCCACCACCTGTTGATCCTGGGTCCAGAAAATACTTTCTACACCCCTGATATTGCCAGTCTGAAAGGCAGGGGGACTAAGAGTGCCAAAATTATAGTAAATCCAAAATTTTGCAAGATAAAGGAAAAAGAGATTTTATTCATTCGATTCTCAAAAGCACACATTTGTAGAGTGCATTCAAGGATAAAATATATTCCTTTTACTAATAGTGTTCCTGATGTTGCTATGTGACTGCTCATCCTGTTCTTTTTTTAACCTTGTTGCTGATGTGCTCTGTATCTATTTAGTCTTGGACAAGGCAGGCCCCTAAATCTCAGCAGCTTGTTTGATCCTGTCCACAGTTGTTTACTGATTGCCTTTCACTGCAATGTCAAGTATAGGAACGGGCACTTTGCCTTCTGTTATTTATTCCATCTATAGAACTCTAATCTCTTAAGTGCTTTATTGAGCCTGCCTGAATAACAAACCATTAAACGATGCAAATGATAATAGCTTGTCCTGGAAGACACCAAAAGAATCTAGCCATAGTGAAGGAATAAAATCGAAACTATATTCCTTAAACAAAAAAAAGTAGACAAAAATCACTCTAAAAACTATCACAGAAGACTCCCTATCCTCAAATTGTGTCTTAAAATCAAACTTAAACCTGCTCTATTTTTAACCATTTTTGGCGGTCCAGGACTGGCCATATAAGGAAGGCACCCAAGGCCTGAGGCTCCAGCCCTGCCATTGACCAGCTGTGTGATCTCCAGCTAGTCAACTCTTGAGTCAAAATCTGAAATCAAGAAGTCAGACCAAATGAGCTCAAGATACCTGGCCACTCTAAAGTTCCATGACTTCTAATCTGGTATCTATCACAGTCAGTCATTTATCTAAACTGAATCTTTTCCTGATGCCTTCTGCTTGATGCTTTTAGTTCTAAGAGCCGTCTACTTAATTTAATCTTTAAAAATTATTGGCTAGATTTCTGATTTAAAAAAATAGATATGCAACAAGCAACAAAGGTTTACTGTGTGGCACAGGGAACTATAGTCAATATCTTGTAATAACCTATAATGGAAAATAATTTCAAAAATAACATGTGTGTATAACTAAATCATACACACAAGAAAATTCTACTTTTTGAAATTAAGTAATGTTTATCTTTTTGCCAGGTTTTCTAAATGTCCTATGGACATCTAATAACAACATATGAGATACAAAATTTTAAATATATTTGTGTATGATAAGATTAATATAAACTAAATATAAATCTATATTTAAATTATTAATGACATCATTCAAGATGCTCTTATTCTTATTTTTTCTGCACTTGATAAAATATTCTCAGAGAAATGTTAATATGTCTCACTATGATTATATATTTTTTTCTTTTCCTTTATATTTCTTCTGATTTTTCCTTTATGTATCTTTGTTTCTTTGTTGATAAGGTATCTAATGGTTTCTGATGTCTATGTTATTTGTGAATTGCTCCTTTTATTATTAAAAATATTCATCTTTGCTTTAAAAAAAATTATTATATAGACACAGGAAGTAAGAACCTGGAATGAGGGGGAAGGATGGATATAAACATGAATCAGACTTTGTTAGTGATACGATGGAGTATACTCTATAGAGAAGAATATGAAATTCAATTAGGCCTTTGAGAAGGGGCTTTGAAAAGGATGCATTCTAGAAATAATAGAGCAACATAAGAGAGAGAAGCTGGCTGTGGGTAGGGAATGTGTAGATACGGCAAGTGACATGAGAAGTAACATGAGTAGAAACAGGCCAGCAATGTCAACGGACACATCATGAACTACTACATTAGTATTTACAATCACAGAATCCTTGAAGGAATCCTTAAGAAAGAGGTTCAAAGACCATCCAATTTAAACTTCCACCCTCTCAGGGGGAATTCCCTGGTGGTCCAGTGGTCAGGACTCTGTGCTTCCACTGCAGGGGGCACTGGTTCCATACCTGGTTGGTAAACTAAGATCCTACATGTTGTGTGTCCCTAAAGAAACAAAGAAGCAAATTTCCACCCTTTCAGATTAACCAGACTAGAGGTTTACTCAAGGAGATAATCTGATTGAAGAATTCCAATGACAGGCACTCTTCTCTGATGGAAGGAGGTTTAGCTGTTAGATGCACTTTTTATAATATGGCTTCCTAGGACCATAAGTACTTAATTTTAGACAAGCAAATGCTTAGGTTTTTCTAAGACGCTAGGATGAAAGAAATCGTTTGAGATTAGCTTAAGGCATGAACTTTAGTCACAAAACCTCAGTGTAAGTATTTTGCTTAGCTTTGTTTAGACCTGTGCCAATTCAAAACTCCTAGTCATTATCTGTCACAGATCAAAATTTCTGAGAATTATAATCAAGCAATTAAACTGTGTGTGAGATCATGAAGGTAGATGTGACTAGAAAAATGCCATTTTCTGTATTTGTTGTTGTTTAGGCACTAGGTTGTGTCTGACTCTGTGACTCCATGGAACGCAGCGTGCCATGCTTTCCTGTTCTTCACTATTTCCCGGAGTTTGCTCAAACTCATGTTCATTGAGTTGGTGATGCCATCCAACCATCTCATCCTCTGTCACCCCCTTCTCCTCCTGCACTCAATCTTCTCTAGCATCAGGGTCTTTTCCAATGAGTCGGCTCTTTATTATATAGGGTACATTTTCTATATACTTACACTCTTATTATTCATTGCTAAAAGTACACTTAATACTATTTGCGATGAATGCATCTTCTAGGTAGATCCTGGTTTTAATTTCTATGAAACTCTGAGCTTTTCATGTGCCTCTTATGATGTCTGTCTTATAAAAGATTTCCTATCTTTCCCACCAGGCTCCTCTGTCCATGGGATTTTCCGGGCGAGAATACTGGAGTGGGTTGTCATTTCCTTCTACAGGGGATCTTCCCGACCCAGGGATGAAACCCGCGTCTTCTGCTTGACAGGCAGATTCTTTTTACCACTGAGCCACCTGGGAAGCCCAGAGGACAATGCTTAGCACAGTATTAAATGGCATTCTGGTAATAATAGCATTTAATGCATATTCATATCAGAAAAATACTGAGTTTTCATTAGTCATTAATCGTTCTCTTTAAATCTTCAATTTTTCCATGTTTCTTAAATTTGGAGATAAGACCATCTCTGTTTTATAGGAAAAAGTGAAGCAACAGGAATTCTCTGGTGGTCCAGTGGTAGAGACTCTGTGCTTTCCCTGCTGAAAGCACAGGTCCAATCTCTCCTTGGTTGGGGAACTAAGATTCTGCAAGCTACACAGCACAGCCAAAAAAAAAAAAAAGGTGCATCAAAAGTCATAAATTCAGGGACCTCCCTGGTGGTCCAGTGACTAAGACTCTGCCATTCCAATGCAGGGAGCTCAGGTTTGATCCCTGGTAAAGAAAGGAGATACCACATGCCACAACCAATTTGTTTTTAAGTCATAAATTCAGTAAACTGTGAAGTCTAAACCTGACATGGGAATCTATTTTACTTTCTTCTCCATTTACAACACATTTTATTGTTAGCAATGAGGAGTCAGTGTTATGATACATCCCAAGTTTGCCAACATTAAGACAACTCTTCTTTGTCTCGGGTGTGTCACATAGCTTGCTGGATCTTGGTTCCCCGACCAGGGATCAAACTTGGCCACAGCAGTGAAAGTCCAGAATCCTAACCACTAAGGCCACCAGGGAACTCCCTAATGTTAAGACAACTTAATCAGTCGTCCTCAACTCCACCAAGCTGAAAAGTACTGCTATGTAGGAACATTTTTCTTTCAACCTAATGAGAATAAACCTAGAAAAGGAATAGGTATAAGTTTTACTTTTGGCTACCACCTTTACCCAAAATGTCTAATGCCCTATTAGATAACAGACAACAAAAAGACAACAACCTATTAGTTGTCTTAGATATCTACTTTACTTGTAAGACTCCAACTTTTCTGGGACACAATACTATATTCACTTTATATGCCATTTAAGCAACACACAAAACAGAACTCTTGCCAACATCACAGCATCAATTGCCAACTAAATATTTATGTTTATTTGGTAGCAACTGTTCTATTCATCTATAGCATTAGCAGTTTAGGAACAGATTAACTTGTACACATTTTCACTAATTCCAGGAAGCCTTTCGCATTAGCACACATACTCCACTGGAAAACAGATAACATCCACTGTTTTTAGTTTTTTTCTGAGTGAACAGGTTCTTAAGGAAATTAGGTGAGCACATATGAGTTCAGATTCCTCTCTTAAAGCTATAAAATCCAAACTGGTCAGAGGACTCCTTCTTACCTGGACACTGGTTAGAGTTGTGTACTGGTATGCTCTGACAATCAGGTAATTAGCTTCTACATCTGCTAGTCCAAGCAGGATGTACTTCCACCATTTCTTTTTCAAGATGTATAAAAGATTATCACTACCTGGTTGAAAGAAATCTAGATTAGGACATGTTACTTGAAAATTATTCCATGCATGTTAATCTGGAGATAAAGAGTCAAAGCTAGTATTTGTGCTGGGCTGTGCTTGGCCGCTCAGCTGTGTCTGCCTCTTTGCGACCCTATAGACTGTAGTCCACCAGGCTTCTCTGTCCATGGGGATTCTCCAGACAAGAATACTGGAGTGGATTGCCATGCCCTCCTCCAGGAAATCTTCCCAATCCAGGGACCGAATCCAGGTCTCCTGCATTACAGGCACATACTTTACCACTATGTACATTGAACATGGTCCCTCCTAATGTCCATTACTCATAACTCAAATTCCTGCAACAGCTCAGCAGAGTCGCTCAGATTTTTTTCTAGTATGAGGCCCAAGCTAAGGTGTCATCATAGACCAAGTGCTCAATGAAAACAACAAAGATAAAGGAAGTAAGACTGGTTAAATTCATTGAATTCCTTTTCCTTTCCTACTGCAACAGAAATATAACATCCAGATCATCTGAGGAAATAAAATGTTTCCTTATAAATTTATCAAACAGACCAAAACTCTGTGGTCATTCTTTTGGAAAAGATCTGCTTTCAGCCGAAAATTAAGCCAGTGGTAAGTCTGAAAAAATGACTTAGTGATGTCATTGAAGAAACACTTTTCATCCCCTAAATTCTATTTATTCAAGTTAACTGTGAATCATTTCTTTGAAGATCACAAGGAGATACAGAGTTGGCAGCTATACAAGAAGGCTTTATGGGTAAGATAACCTGCAAAGAAATCAAGGTAGTGAGAATCATAGTCAGATTCTGTTGTTCAGTCACTCAGTCGTGTCTGACTCTTCACAACCCCATGGACAGCAGCACACCAGGCTTCCCTGTCCTTCACTATCTCCCAGAGTTTGCTCAAATTCATGTCCATTGAGTTGATGATGCCATCCAACCATCTCATCCTCTGTTCCCCGCTTCTCCTCCTACCCTCAACCTTTTCTGGCATCAGGGTCTTTTCCAGTGAGTCAGCTCTTTGCATCATGTGGCCAAAGTATTGGAGCTTCAGCTTCAGCATCAGTCCTTCCAATGAATACCCAGGACTGATTTCCTTTAGGATGGACTGGTTGGATCTCCTTGCAGTCCAAGGGACTCTCAAGAGTCTTCTCCAATACCATAGTTCAAAAGCATCAATTCTTCAGTGCTCAGCTTTCTTTATGGTCCAACTCTCACATCCATACATGACTACTGGAGAAACCATAGCTTTGACTATACAAACCTTTGTCAGCAAAGTAATGTCTCTGCTTTTTAATATGCTGTCTAGGTTGGTCATAGCTTTTCTTCCAAGGAGCAAGTGTCTTTTAATTTCATGACTGCAGTCACCGTCCACAATAATTATCATTAAATCCCAATGACCAGGAATATCCTGAAAACATAGTCTTCCTAGTATGAGATAGCATGGAAGGCATCTATTAATAATAACCATCCCTTGGGGGATTTCACTGATTTATTTACGAATCATTTTTTTAGTGGTAAAGAATCTGCCAGCAATGCAGGAGACGGGGGTTCAATCTCTGGGTGAGGAAGAACCCCTGGAGAAGGAAATGGCAAAGCACTCCAGTATTCTTGCCTGAGAAATCCCATAGACAGAGGAGCCTGGTGGGCTAAAGTCCATGGGGTCACAAAGTCAGACATGACTTAACAACTAAACACAATAATAACCATCCCTTAGAGGGACTTCACTGATACATTTACAAATCATACTGACTTCCTAAAGGCCAGTTCTTACAGAGAGGAGCAAATTCTGGGGCTATTAACCACGACATACCAGTTCTATTTCCAGCTCCTACAGTTCTTGTCAAATTTGGTGCTTTCCGCTTAGGATATTTTCCCCTTCTCATAATTGACTTCCACTTTCTTTCAAAAGTAAGTTATTTATCCTGCCTGATGTATAGGAATACCATTGAGGTATTAATTTTCATATTAAAAGAGGATCTTAATCAGAGGTGAGCAACCACCACACTGGTAATTCTATCATATGCTTTAAATGTGATGAAAATGGTAGTACTGCACCCTCCCCGTCTGGGTTACCCATGTCTTTACACTCTTGAAATCAATCTTGGATAAGATGTTAATTCCTTGTTTTGTTTCTCTCACATTTACATGCAGTGGTGCTCTATTTAGCATTCTCCATTTAGCTGGAAATATATATTTTGGAAAGTGAGGTTCTTGACTTTTTAAGTGTTGTTAATACTGTCTCTTAAGTTTGTCAACCACAGGGGGGGGTGAAGGTGTAATTTATAATGGCATTTACACTTTCTTTTATTTGGACAAATCCTATGTTACACTTTGATGCTAATCATTTTAATCAACAATTTCAGAGAGCTATACATAAATCTCTAGTCACTAACTTCACAGAATTCAGAGGTGTCATACCTTTCTAGTGACTTTTATAAAAACAGCAGTAGTTTCCTGTTCTTGGTTTTGGTTTGGGCTCATCTTTTGTTTTTTGAATGTATAGAGCCAAACATTTTTATGAAGATAGTTTGTTAAAAAGGTAATTTGACGTACCTGATCGAAATGCCAGCATCACTGTGTAAATTAGAAACAGCAAGCAATAGTTGATAAAGCTCTGAAGCATGGGGGTATTCACTTTATATCTTTCTGCCAAATACTGGCTGGTGATGGCTGTCCCACATATACACAAGGATAACATCTGACCTAAGGCAATTGTTTTCAAAATATTCCTGGAAAATAAAGGAGAAAATAAGATTAACTGGTAAATAATTTATGTATTTCACGCACACACACACACACACACTTTAGGGCTAAACAAAAAGGAAAATGCTAATAATTCCAGGTGACTCTTTATTTCATTTTATCACTTATTTCATACGCACAAAAATTAAAGTGTTGGATTTTGAGTGACTACAGTTTTATTCTCTTTTATATTTCTAACTTCTCCCACAAAAATACATATTCCCCCAGTTCACTGGTGATCTATTTAGAGATCACCTTTGTTACTTAGTAGCAGTGGCCACAGGACTGGAAAAGGTCAGTTTTCACTCCAATCCCAAAGAAAGGCAATGCCAGAGAATGCTCAAACTACCGCACAATCGCACTCATCTCTCACGCTAGTAAAGTAATGCTCAAAATTCTCCAAGCCAGGCTTCAGCAATACGTGCACCGTGAACTTCCAGATGTTCAAGCTGGTTTCAGAAAAGGCAGAGGAACCACAGATCAAATTGCCAACATCTGTTGGATCATTGAAAAAGCAAGAACGTTCCAGAAAATCATCTATTTCTGCTTTATTGGCTATGCCAAAGCCTTTGACTGCATGGATCACAATAAACTGGAAAATTCTGAAAGAGATGGGAATACCAGACCACCTGACCTGCCTCTTGAGAAACCTATATGCAGGTCAGGAAGCAACAGTTAGAACTGGACATGGAACAACAGACTGGTTCCAAATAGGAAAAGGAGTACGTCAAGGCTGTATATTGCCACCCTGCTTATTTAACTTATAAGCAGAGTACATCATGAGAAACGCTGGGCTGGAAGAAGCACAAGCTGGAATCAAGATTGTCGGGAGAAATATCAATAACCTCAGAAATGCAGATGACACCACCCTTATGGCAGAAAGTGAAGAGGAACTACAAAGCCTCTTGATGAAAGTGAAAGAGGAGAGTGAAGAAGTTGGCTTAAAACTCAAGGTCATGGCATCCGGTCTCATCACTTCATGGCAAATAGATGGGCAAACAGTGGAAATAGTGACAGACTTTATATTTTTGGGCTCCAAAATCACTGCAGATGGTTACTGCAGCCATGAAATTAAAAGACGCTTACTCCTTGGAAGGAAAGTTATGACCAACCTAGATAGCATATTAAAAAGCAGAGACAATACTTTGTCAACAAAGGTCCGTCTAGTCAAGGCTATGGTTTTTCCAGTAGTCATATATGGTTGTGAGAGTTGGACTATAAAGAATGTTGAGCACTGAAGAATTGATGCTTTTGAACTATGGTGTTGGAGAAGACTCTTGAGAGTTCCTTGGACTGCAAGGAGATCCAACCAGTCCATCCTAAAGGAAATCAGTCCTGGGTATTCATTGGAAGGACTGATGCTGAAGCTGAAGCTCCAATACTTTGGCCACATGATGCAAAGGGCCGACTCACTGGAAAAGACCCTGATGCTGGGAAAGATTGAGGACAGGAGGAGAAGGGGACGACAGAGGATGAGATGGTTGGATGGCATCACCAACTCAATGGACATGAGTTTGGGTAAACTCTGGGAGTTGGTGATGGACAGGGAGGCCTGGCATTCTGCGGTTCATGGCGTCACGAAGGGTCAAACACGACTGAGTGACTGAACTGAACTGATTACTTAGCTGTGTCATGTATTATTTGAATTGTGTGTGTGTGATTTTTTAAAACTCAACTTTAACTCTGGTTTAAAGTTTTTCTGTTCATTAAATGTTTAACATTTTCTTATCCTTTCATTCTCCCAGAGACTTGGTTTCTCCAACTAGAAGCAGAGACCTTCAGTGCTACCTACATGTTAGAATTACAGAGCTTTTAAAAATGTTAATACCCCAGGTTGCACCCCAGACCAATTATATTGTCACCTTGAGGGGTGGGTTCAGGCATCAGTGATGTTCAGAGCTCTCCAAGTAATCCCAAAAGCAGCCAAGACTGTGAATCACCACTTCAGAGACAGGTACTTTGGATCCAGAGTAGAATAAGGTCTAGAGCCTACCCTTTCGCATTATAAACGAGAAGTACCTTAGCAACCAACTAAAAATTGCAGAAAGCAAACCATACAAACCAGTTTTTTTGTTACAGAAAGCAATCTTATAACAGTGGTACAAGTGAAAAAGGGCTGAGAGAGCACACAGATTAATTCTGAATGAGGGAGTTAGCAGGCAGAGGGAAAACTGAGAAAAGTTTTATGGAACAGATGATTTTTCAGTTAGATTTGGATGTATATAAGAGGTTTCTAGAGGAAGAAGTAGGGAGAAGGGAATCCAAGAAGTAACTGTAGGACCAAATGTAGAGGCACAAACATGCAATGGTGGGCTCTGGAAGCAAATGGTCTATGCCTAGGGCACAAGGGCAAAGAGCTGTGGGCAAGAAGCCTGGAAAAGTAAGTGGAGCCCAGGCTGTAAATGGTAACTCTGGTGACCAAAAGGAGGGCTAAAGGTTAGAAAGTTAGTATAAAGATCCATGACAGAGCTAAAGCTACAGCAATGTGAATATTAAGTACAGAATGATATGAAAGACTCACAGAGCCTAGTGATCCATTAAATCTCAGGTGAGTGAAGTGAAAGTTGCTCAGTCATGTCCAACTCTTTGCGACCCCATGTACTACGCAGTCCAAGGGATTCTTCAGGCCAGAATGCTGAAATGGGTAGCCTTTCCCTTCTCCAGGGGATCTTCCCAACCCAGGGATCGAACCCAGGTCTCCCGCATTGCAGGTGGATTCTTTACCAGCTGAGCCACAAGGGAAGCCCAAGACTACTGCAGTGGGTAGCCTATCCCTTCTCCAGCAGATCTTCCCGACCCAGGAATGGTATCAGGGTCTCCTGCATCGCAGGCGGATTCTTTACCAGCTGAGCTATCAGGGAGGAGGTATTAAAAATGATCTCTGGGTTTCTAGACTAGATGACTGGATGGATATGAGGTTGCGGACCAAGTCAGGGAATATAGGATGAGATGTAGGTTTAGGAAAAACCTATGAGTTCAGGAAAAACTTTATGAGTTCAGTTTGAGAGCACTAGAAGTCGAGGTGGCTAGAATTTCTAAGAAAAAACATTAAGAGGTTTGTGACGGGCAGACTCTAAGATGGCCACCAGTGAATCTGTTTCTGGATAGCTCTGCTCTGGGTGATCTCTTCCATTTGAACATGAGTTGGATATTTAATTTGACTCTAACCATTAGAATTCAAATAAAATAATAGGATACCAGACTGTACAACACAGAGAACACATCCAATATTTTATAATTACTACAAATGGAGTATAACCTTTAAAAGTTGTGAATCATTATATGGTACATCTGTAATTTATATACTGCTGCTGCTGCTAAGTCGCTCCCCCGTCCCTGGGATTCTCCAGGCAAGAACACTGGAGTGGGTTGCCATTTCCTTCTCCAACGCATGAAAGTGAAATGGGAAAGTGAAGTCGCTCAGTCGTGTCCGACTCTTAGCGACCCCACGGACTGCAGCCTACCAGGCTCCTCCGTCCATGGGATTTTCCAGGCAAGAGCACTGGAGTGAGTTACCATTATTGTACATCAACTATACTTCAATTAAAAAAAGAAAAAAACCCAGGCTTCCACTTCCATGAATACATTAGATGAGGTTATAACTTCCATCTTGCTATCCAACTCTACTGATTCTCTTACTTACTGGTTCTAATCAAACAAGCTGCTATATAAAGAGGCCCACATGGCAAGGAACAAATGGTGGCCTCTGGTCAACAACCAGTAAGGAACTGAGACCCTGAGTCCACCAGTCTCCAAGGAAATAAATCTCGCCAATATCAACACAAGCTTGGAAGCATTTTCTCCCCAGTCATGGCTTCAGATGAGACTTCATCCCTGGCCAACACCATGACTGCAGCATTATGAGAGATCTGAAGCAGAGAGCAGAGCTAAGCCATGCCCAGATGCCTGGTCCATCAAAACTATAAGATAACAAGTGTATTGTTTTAAGCCACTAAATTTGAGGCAATTTGTTATACAGTAGCAACAAATACAAAATACAAAGGTGAAACTCTGAACTTCAAAAAGACTGTATTGATATCTGTTTTGCTCTCCACTACATATCCAGGGCTAGCACTTTGTTGTCACTCAATAAATATTTGTCGAGTGAATGTAAACAGATAAAGAAATGACCAGATATGCCCAAACACATGGTTACCTCAAATATAAGACTTTCACACTTCTCCTATGAACTGTAATAGTCAAAGAAAGACAACAAATTATGAAAGTGCCATGATACAGAAACTAAGAGTACAAAAACATTTTAAGAAAGATGATATCAACAATACAACAGTGCCAGAAACTGCAGAGACAGAAAAAGTGGCACCATGGCTAAACAGACACAGTTGAAATGGCAAGCTGGAAGATCCTAGATAGCTCGGAAAGGAAGCTTTTTGTTAGTGGTAGTAACTAAAGTCAGATTTCAGTGGGCTGAGTGGGTAGAATATCAGTAAATTAATGCACCAAAATTTTTTGCCAAGAGAATGCACTGGTCATAACAATCACTCTCTTCCAACAACACACGAGATGACTCTACACATGGGCATCACCAGATGGTCGATACTGAAATCAGATGAATTATATTCATTGCAGCCAAAGACGGGGAAGCTCTATACAGCTAGCAAAAACAAGACTGGGAACTGACTGTGGCTCAGATCATGAACACCACACTGATTTCAATAGAATACCAATACTATAGAAGACACAGAATATCTGTTCTAATAGTTTATAGTTTGGGGTTTTTGTTGTTGTGTTTTTTTGGGGTTTTTTTTGAATATTTGTTTCAGTAATTTGCAATTAACCTCAAACAATCCCAACACAGGCTAAAAGAAAAAGGAGAAGCTTGCTGGGTGAGACAACCTTAATTATAGAGCATCTATCATGTGCCAGGCCATGAGAATGCAAAAACTGGATAGGCATTTTCTGTGCCTCAGAGGCTCAGAGACCACTGGGGATAAGTAGGCATATAAACTGATAACTAGGGCACAGACAGACAAGCACAAAAATAGGCTAGTTACAAAAACTTCATGAATTCACTAGACAGGCACAGTAAGGAAAGATTATCTCAAGCAGAAGGAATAGCAAGTACCAAGGCACAGGGCTCTAAAACAATATGGCACATTCAAGGATTTCAAGTGAGTTAGTGCAGCTTTAGCTCAGAGTACAGGAGAGAAAAATAGCAGCAGCAGATGATGGAAAAGTCAATAAAAGTGAGATCAAGAAAAGATCTGAAGTAAGTTCTAAAGCTGGTATCTTATCTGCTGGTGGCAAGCTCATTGAAATCTTCTAAATAAAAGGGGGAAAAGTTACTAGCAAGGCAGAAATTGGGCATGCCTGGGTCCCTACATGTCATAACACATAGCACCAAAACCTTACTCTGAATTCCTGCCATGGAAGCCAATTAAAGAGGAATTTGTCAGAGACAGGTCTGTCTAATATAATATGCAGTTTTCTGAATCAGACATGTGGGGAGATAACAATGTGGTTAATAAAGATCCCAAAGGCAAAAGGAAAAGGCACATTTAGAAAAGAGAATAGCTCCATTTTGGACATGCTGGATTTTGTTTAAATTATGAGATAGTCAAGAAGAAATGTCCAGTAGACAGTTTGGAGTTGGGATAAAAAGATTGGATTAGAGAAATAAATTTGGGAATCATGATCCTAAAAGTGGTAATTGAAGTTGGGATATAAATAAGATCACTAAAACATATAACTAAAAATTGAAAAGAATAGAGGGTAAAAAAGAAACACCCAGGGAAACAGTAACATTTAGTAGGCAGAGGAGGAAGAGGAATTAGAGATGGGAATGAAAAGGCATGGCCAGAAAGATGCAGGGAGAGAACAAGCAAGAAATACTGGAAGCAAGAGTAAGTGGCATTTCAAGCAAAAAGCGCTCCACAGTTTGAACTGCAGCGAATTTCTCCTAACTGTTCTTTCTTCTTTACTCTCCACAAACCCAATCTCTACACTATAGAGGAGTCAACGTTCTGCATGTTAATCAGAACATGTAGAAGTTTTGTTTTTTTTCAACATTTATTCATTTGGCTGCATTGGGTCTTAGGTGCAGCATCCTGGATCTTTTAGTCTTGGCATATAAACTCTCAGCTGCGGCATGTGGGATCTAATTCCCTGACCAGGGATAGAACCTGGTCCCCTGCATTGGGAGCATAGGAGCGTGGCGTCTTAGCCACTGGATCAACAGGGCAGTCCCATCACAGTTTAATTTTTAAGTTTTGAAATTTCTTATAGAATATTAAAATATAACAAAGTACAAAGCATAACTAACATGTACTTGTGTATCTACCAGGCAGCTTAAGATGTAAAATACTGGTGACATCAACATTCCCCCTTGTGTTCTCCCCAATATCTTAGCTCTCCTGAGATAAGTACTTGCTATAACTTGGAATTTAACATTTCATGCATTTCCATATATTTTCATATTTATGTAAGTATCCCTATACAATATAAACAATTGTTTTGACTGTTTTAAATTTTTATATAAACAGCACCACACTATATGTATACTTTTTGCAAACTTGCTGTTTTGATCAACATTGCATCATCGATAATGATACATTAGTTCTCGTTTATTCCTTTCCACTACTGTATAGTACTCCATTATGTGATTATATCACACTTCATGTACCCATTCTTTTATTGCTTATTAGGTTGTATTCCAATTTTTTTTGCTTTGATAAACAATGCCTCTACAAATATTCATATGTATGTTTCCCAACATGCATATCTAAGAATTTTTCTAGGTTTTAGAAAATCCGTGCAAATGAGTTACTAATGTGTAATGTATAATCTCCTCAGCGCTCAGGATGGCCTGATGGGTACCACCTAGATATCTTCTGAAAGCAGTGAACTCAGAGTACCCTACAAATGTAATAAGTTTGCATTTGTGTCATGAAGTTTCAAGGAATCATTTGCTTTAGAGATATATTTAATAGAATAATTGATTTTAGAGCATGTCTTCAGCTTTACTTATTTTGCTACAATTCTCTTCAAAGGGTTATATTACTCCATGTAGCCTACTTTGATACTTTGAAACGGAAGAAAATGAGGCAAATTCCACCCTTCAAGAGGTAGAAATGGTATCAAGGACTGTTCACATCCAAAGACCTTTTACTAGGCTACTGTAGGAATTTTTCACCCAGGTGAGCAAAAGGTTCAGGACTTGCTCCCACAGAGTACTGTTCTTTCTAGGGATGCTCTTCTCGTCACAGGCTGATGAGGCAAACTAGATCTGAAGGTTGCTACCTCTTTCTCTTGTGCTCATTTCATTCCAAAGGAGACAAGTTTGCATTGATTCTGGAAATTATGCTGTCCTATCCTAAGCATAAGCAAAAGAAATTCATCACTTGGTCCCACATGATGAACTGGGAACCTACAAGTGTATAGGCCAAAGCCAAAGGATGAAAAAGTGCATTCAGTTGGTGTCACTGCTCCCAGCCACACACTTCCCTCTGGAATATGTGAGGCAGGGTACCTGACAAGGAAATGGCTCCAACTTTCTTGTATTTCGTTGTTTAATGACCTCCTCCTTTCTTTAAATTTCTCTTTCTCTCTTCCATGGGACAAAGTCTCAGAATTGCTGGACTTCGTTGTTAATCTCTATTTTTTTTAAATGAGGAAACTGTGGCCAGAGAGCTGAGTGTATTGCCTAAGAAAACATAGGAGCCAATGGCATGCAAGCTCTCTGATGATTAAACATCTGCTGTGCCCACTGGAAAACACGGTCTTAGGACAGGAAGTGAGGTCACCTCTCACAGCTGCTGTCTTCTTACTCCTGTACCTCTTTGTCCTCACTTACCTATCCCCACACCCCTTTTCCCACCGTCCTTCACTTCTCCATGATTTTATAACAGACCTTATATTAGAAGCCACCTTCTTCAAAGGATCCGTGCACTTCACTTTGCAGTCAGGAAAGAAAGGGTCTAGCCCGATTCCTCTGCTACCAGTATTAACACTGCTTCCCCATGTGTCAGGAAGGCACTGGATGTCCAAAGTACAGGGCACCAAAAAGTTAATAAAGGAGCTGATAACTTTATTAAGTTCAGAACATTTTTTGCCCACTATAATGTGCTCAAAAGCAACTATAAATTTGAAACGTGAGAATAAGAAATGTGGAACTAAGCCCTGTTCACGAATTGACGAAATTCCTCTAATAAGCCCACACTTACATTCTTGTTGTTCAGTCACTCAGTCGTTGTTGACTCTTTGCAACCCTGTGGGCTGCAGCACGCTAGGCTTCCCTGTCCTTCACAACTTCTCAGAGCTTCCTCAAACTCAAGTCCATTGAGTCAGTGATGCCATCCAACCATCTTATCCACTGTGGCCCCCTTCTCCTCCTGCCTTCTATCTGTCCCAGCATCAGGCACTTTTCCAATGAGCTGGCTCTTCATATCAGATCACCAAAGTATTGGAGCTTCAGCTTCAGCATCAATCCTTCCAATGAATTATTCAGGGTTGATTTCCTTTAGGACTGACTGGTTTAATCTCCTTGCAGTCCAAGGGACTCTCAAGAGTCTTCTCCAACACCACAGTTCAAAAGCATCAATTCTTTGGTGCTCAGCCTTCTTCATGGTCCAACTCTCACATCCATACATGACTCCTAAAAAAACCATATTTGACTAGATGGACATTTGTTGGCAAAGTAATGTCTCTGCTTTTGACTATGCTGTCTAGGTTGGTCATAGCTTTCCTTCCAAGGGGTAAGTGTCTTAATTTCATGGCTGCCGTCACCATCTGCATGGGTTTTGGAGCCCAAGAAAATAAAGTCTGTCAGTGATTCCATTGTTTCCCCATCCATTTGCCATGAAGTGATGGGACCAGATGCCATGATCTTAGTTTTTTGAATGCTGAGTTGTAAGCCAGCTTTTTCACTCTCCTCTTTCATTTTCATCAAGAAGCTCTTTAGTTCTTCCTCACTTTCTGCCAATAGGGTAGCGTCATCTGCATATCTGAGGTTATTGCTATTCTCCCAGCAATCTTGATTCCAGCTTGTGCTTCATCCAGGCTGGCATTTCACACGACGTACCCTGCATAAAAGTTAAATAAACAGGGCAACAATATATACCCTTGATGCACTCCTTTCCCAATTTTGAACCAGTCCGTTGTTCCATGTCGGTTCTAACTGTTGCTTCTTGACCTGCATACAGGTTTCTCAGGAGGCTGGTAATATGGTCTAGTATTCCCATCTCTTGAAGAATTTTCCACAGTTTGTTGTGATCCACAAAGTCAAAGGCTTTAGTGCAGTCAATGAAGCACCTGTTTTTCTGCAATTCCCTTGCTTTTTCTGTGATCCAACAGACGTTGGCAATTTAATCTCTGGTTCCTCTGCCTTTTCTAAATCCAGCATGAACATCTGGAAGTTCTCAGTTCACATACTGTTGAAGTCTAGTTTGAAGGATTTTGAGCATGACCTTGCTAGCATGTGAGATGAGTGCAATTGTGTGGTAGTGTGAATGTTCTTCGGCATTGCCTTTCTTTGGGATTGGAATGAAAACTGACCTTTTCTAGTCCTGTGGTTACTGCTGAGTTTTCCAAATTTGCTGGCATACTGAGTGCAGCACTTTCACAGCATCATCTTTTAGGATTTGAAATAGTTCAACTGGAACTCCATCACCTCCACTAGCTTTGTTTGTAGTGATGCTTCCTAAGGCCCATTTGATTTCACTCTTCAGGATGTCTGGCTCTAGGTAAGTGATCACACCATCATGGTTATCCGGATCATTAAAATCTTTCTTGTATAGTTCTTCTGTGTATTCTTGCCACCTCTTCTTAATATCTTCTCCTTCTGTTAGGTTTATACTGTTTCTTTTTTGTCCTTTATTGTGTCTATTTTTGCATGAAATGTTTCTTTGGCATGTCTAATTTTCTTAAGGAGACCTCTAGTCTTTCCCATTCTATTGTTTTCCTCTATTTCTTAGAATTGTTCACTTAGGAAGGCTTTCTTATCTCTCCTTGCTATTCTTTGGAACTCTGCATTCAGATGGGAATATCTTCCTTTTCTCCTTTGCCTTTCTCTTTTCTGTTTCAGTTATTTGTAAGGCCTCCTCAGACAACCATTTTACCTTTTTGCATTTCTTTTTCTTGGGGATGGTCTTGATCACTGCCTCCTGTACAATGTTACAAACCTCCGTCTATAGTTCTTCAGGCACTCTGTCTATAAGATCTAATCCCTTGAACCTATTTGCCACTACCACTATAAAATCATAAGGGATTTGATTTATGTCATACCTGAACGGCTTAGTGATTTTCCCTACTTTCTTCAATTTAAGTCTGAAGTTTGCAATAAGGAGGACATTCGAGTGTTAGTCACTCGGTTGTATCCGATTCTTATTCAACCCCATGGACTATAGGCAGGCTCCTTTGTCCATGAGATTTCTCAGGCAAGAATACTGCAGTGGGTTGCCATTCCCTTCTCAAGGGGATCTTCCAGACCCAGGAATCATATTCAGGTCTCCTGCATTGCAGGCAGATTCTTTACCATCTAAGCCAGCCAGGTAAGATCCATTTACATTCTAAAATAGCACACTTAAGAAAGTTATCCTCCCCACTATAAAGTATACCTATCTCCTAAAAAAAATAAAAGAGTCATGAATTGAGTATGGAGATTAAAGTTACAGCAATGCACTTCTCCTGGCTCCAAATCATAATGACCTCATCTATAATGGAAGAGGAGAGAGCAAGAACAAAAGTGAGAGAGAGAGAGACAGAAAGAGGAGCTGAAGGGGCTGGAGGCTGCACAAGGGAGAAAGAAGAAACGACTCAGACATGTACAGAGAGATACCAAAGGCCGCAAAACAACTTTTGTTACTTATGGCTTCATATGTAGGCACTTGAATTTCACAAATTCCTAGTTCATATGAATTCAAAGTTAAACACAGGGACTCTCTCTATACCATAATAAAGCCTGTCCTCTTTAAGGGAAGTTGCCAGAAGCAACGTGCATCTAACCATGGGACGTATCCTGTCACTGTTTTTCAAACGGAACCTCCACTGAAGTGAACTTCAATGACAGGATATGATCCAGCTCCAAGACGTGTTTCCGAGGCAGCTTCATGCTGTGAGAGCTGGGCCACACAGCATGAAGCAGAACAAATAAGTCATGGATCAGCAGGGATGGGGGGTGGGGAACAGGTAGAAATGAAACTAACCACATTACTCATTCTGACCACATTACTCATTGGATATATTGTACGAATTTAAGGAAGAAAGGAAGGAAAGATTGTAAACCATTTTATTTCCTCCCTTCTTTCTTCCAGAAAACCTGAGGTATGTATTTTAATATCCTGTCCATTCTAAAACTCATACTTATGCATATGCTTTCCAATGAAACTATAATTTCTCTTATTCATTTATTCAGTCAGTAAACTCTTTGGTTAAGAACTTACTAAAGTGTCTTGGCTGCCTAATATGTGCTACTATTTGCTTGTGAGTGTGTTAGTTGCCGGAGAAGGCAATGGCAACCCACTCCAGTACTCCTGCCTGGAAAATCCCATGGACGGAGGAGCCAGGTGGGCTGCAGTCCATGGGGTCGCTAACAGTCAGACACGACTCAGCGACTTCACTTTCACTTTTCACTTTCTTGCATTGGAGAAGGAAATGGCAACCCACTCCAGTGTTCTTGCCTGGAGAATCCCAGGGACGGGGGAGCCTGGTGGGCTGCCGTCTATGGGGTCGCACAGAGTCGGACACGACTAAAGCGACTTAGCAGCAGCAGCAGCAGCATGTTAGCTGCTCAGTGGCGTCCAACTCTTCGCGACCCCGTGGACTACAGGCCGCCAGGCTCCAATGTTCATGGAATTCTCCAGGCAAGAATACTGGAGTGGGTAGCCATTCTCTTCTCTGGGGGATCTTCCAGACCTGGGGATCAAACCCACGTTTCCTGCATTGCAGGCAGATTCTTTACCTTCTGAGACACCAAGGAAGTCCCCCAATATGCACCATACACGAAGAATTTAGAACTTTAAAGGCCCACATATTTCATAGTCCCAGGCCTTCTTCTCTAAAGAGCAGATTAGCAGGCTCTTGCTGTGTGCCTTGAAAAAAACGCCACATGCCTCTATCCTAGAACCCACCATGCTGCTTGTGGTTCTTCTTCTAAGACTCTAAGCTCCCGGAGGAGACGAATATTATAGAAACACAATGTTATGTCTCAGATCCATGCTGTTAAGTTGCACGTTATCAGCTAAAGATTTAGAATTAAAGCTTAAAGATTTCTATGGAGCCATCTTCTTGGGGAGATTTTTAATCTATCATACCTGCCATCTGTAAATACCTGGGATACAATAATAACCTGAGCACTTCTATAAAAATCATAGATTAACCAGTGTATATTAGTAGAGCATTTTAAATTAGACTGGAAGGAAGCTAAAAAGTAAATTTTTTAAAAATCTAAAAGTAGATTTTCTTTACATTGTAGCAGCCTAGATGACCTGTTATATTTTTTCCATATCTACATTTCGATGATTCAGAAATTTAGCCATCTAATTATAATAAGCATAAATAGCTAGCAGTTTTGAGAAACCAACATTCTGATGTAATTAAGGCATTTTCAAAGTGGCCAAGTAAGCCAAATTTCAAAGAATAGAAAGGGTAGTGTGTGTGTGTGTGTGTGTGTGTGTGTGTATAGTTACCTTAAAAGGAAGACAAGGAAAAGTAATTTTCTTTTCCCTCCACTGGATTATGTCTCACTCACAGGAGATGCTCAGTAAATGTTTACTAAATTAATGAATAAATGCTGCAATTAACTGTTGAGATGCCATAATGTTAAAAAGCAAGGTAGACAAAGACTGTAGGTAAGAAACCCTTTGAAGTGAACTCAAGGAGTGTTACAGTAAAAGGAATATGAGCTCAGTTAGATAAAACTGGGGTTTGGATTTAAATCTGAAACATGAAAGAATAGAAAAGCGGGTGCAAGCAAGTGAGAAACAGTGGGTTTTGTTTTGCTTTGGTTTGGTTTTGTAAACGGCTGGTACAGACTGCACCCCAGACAGAGCTTTCAGGAAAGGAGTGCTCCTCTAAACATGATGGAAAAAACTTTAGACTTTCTCTCACTGTTATGAAGTTGAATAAGTTAGTCTCTCAAAACTTTCTTATTTTCTTTTTAATGGGTGTGATACAACCTATATGGGTTTAAGGATTAATAGATATAACCTATATAAAAGTATCTACAACCATAGACACTCAATGAATCTTCTTTCCTTCTTTCTTCTGGCTCACCCAGACTTCTGGAAACCTCTTGACCGGAGCTGTATAGTGAACTTTTTGTGATGATAGAAATGTTCTCTATAACCACCACCCAATACAGTAGCCTTCTGCCACATGTAGCAGTTAAACATTTGAAATATGGTTACTGTGAATGAGAAACTAAATTTTAATGCTATGTAATTGTGATTTAAATTAAAATAGCCATGTGTGGCTAGAGGCTACTATACTGAACAGTGTAGCCACAGACCAGCATTGTGCAATAGAAGTTACTAATAATGTAAATGCTAAAAAAGTGGCTATTGAGCACTTGAAATGTGGCCAGTAGGGTGAATGAGGAACTGAATTTTTTACTCTATTTCATTGAAATTCATTTTAATTTAAATAGCTGCATGTACCTGGTGGTTATAAATACTAAAAAGCACAACTCTAGACCAGAGCTTCTCAAATCTTGAAGTGTTAGTTGCTTAGTTGTGTCTGACTCTTTGCGATCCCATGGACTGTAGCCTGCCAAGCTCCTGTGTCCATGGGGATTCTCCAGGCAAGAATACTGGAGAGGGTGGCCATTCCCTTCTCCAGGGGATGTTCCCAAAACAGGGATCAAACCTTGGTCTCCTGCATTGCAGGCAGACTCTTTACTGTCTGAGCCACTGGGGAAGCCTGATATGAATCACCTGAGAATCTTGCTAAATTACATGCTCTGATTTAGTAGATTTGGAGAGAAGTCTGAGATTCTGCATTTCAAACACTCTCAGAGGATGCCTATGATGCTTGTCCCTGGACCACATTTTGAGCTGTAAGCCTCTACAGTTGTTGTTCAGTTGCTCAGTCATGTCTGACTCTGCGACCCCATGGACTGCAGCATGTCAGGCTTCCCTGTCCATCACCAACTCCTGGAGCTTGCTCAAACTCATGTCCATTGAGTCAGTGGTGCCATCCAACCATCTCATCCTCTGTCGTCCCCTTCTCCTCCTGCTTTCTATCTTTCCCAGCATCAGGGTCTTTTCCACTGAGTCAGCTCTTCACATCAGGTAGCCAAAGTATTGGAGCTTCAGCTTCAGCATCAGTCCTTCCAATGAATATTCAGGACTGATTTCCTTTAGGATGGACTGGTTGGATCTCCTTGCAGTCCAAGGGCCTCTCAAGAGTCTTCTCCAACACCACAGTTTGAAAGTATCCATTCTTCGGGGCTCAGCCTTCTTCATGGTCCTACTCTCATATCCATACATGACTACTGGGAAAACCATAGCTTTGAATATACAGGCCTTTGTCCGTAAAATAATGTCTCTGATTTTTAATACACTGTCTAGGTTTGTCACAGCTTTTCTTTCAAGGAGCAAGAATCTTTTAATTTCATGGCTGCAGTCACCATCTGCAGTGATTTTGAAGCCCAAGAAAATACAGCCTTTCACTGTTTCCATTGTTTCCCCATCTATTTGCCGTGAAGTGATGGGACCAGATGCCAAGATCTTAGTTTTTTGAATGTTGAGTTTTAAGCCAGCTTTTTCACTCTCCTCTTTCACCTTCACCAAGAAGCTCTTTAGTTCCTCTTCGCTTTCTGCCATTAGGGTGGTGTCATCTGCATATTTGAAGTTAGTGCTAGTTCTCCTGGCAGTCTTGATTCCAGCTTGTGCTTCATCCAGTCTGGCATTTTGCATGATGTACTCTACATATAAGTTAAATAAGCAGGGTGACAATATACAGCCTTGACGTACTCCTTTCCCAGTTTGAACCAGTCTGTTGTCCCAGTCCAAGGCTCTACCATAGTGTTTCCAATTCTGAGATCTCTCAACTCTGAATCCATGGAACTAGTGGCAGCAATACATGGGCTATTTAGGAGCTATTTTTGACACTTCAAAAAGCTTAACAGCACCTCTGACACTTGCTGGCAAGAATGCAAAAATGATACATTATTTATGGTGTGGAGAGGTACAATTTCTAGCAATTTTATTTCTAGGAAAATTCCCCAAAGATAATCTGGGAAAAATACAAAAGGTGTACATACAGGCTATTCACTGCAGCACTATTTATAAAGTCTAAAGAGAAAATCCTATATGTTTAACAATAGTTTTGCAGGAAAGAAAGTGGGCCTGAGAGGATGGTCACATCCTAGGTCTCAGACAAGTGTCTGGGATGGCTGCCACGCATGGGTTCTTGGCTTCGCAAAGGGAAGAATTCAAGAGCTAACCACAGTAAAGTGAAAAAAGGTTTACTCAGGGCAAAACACCCCACAGACCGAGTATGGGCCACCTCAGAAGATGAGAAGCTTCAGGGTACAGGGTGGTTGGTTTTTATAAGGGTGGGTAATCTCATAGGCTAATGAATGGGAAGATTATTCCAACTATTTTGGGGAAGTGATGGGGATTTCCAGGAATTGGGCCACTGCCCACTTTTTAGTCTTTTATGGTCCAATCTCAGAACTGTCATGTCATTTAGCTGATATATTACAATGAGTGTATACTGAGTCTTAAGGTCTAGTGGAAGTCAATCATCTGCCGTCTTAGACCTAGTTGGTTCTAACCAGTTTATGTCCTGTCCTCAATGACTGTCGTTCTTTTAAAGGTTATGTCCCACTGCCTTCCTGTCTCAGGGAACTAGCTTAATAAATACAAAAGAGTACTATGTAGCTATAAAAAGCAAAGTAAATATCTCTATACACTCTATAAAATGACTGCCAAGATATACTAAAAAATAAGCGTGGAGGAAAATGGGTATGGAATGCAAACATTTACCTATATTTTTTAATATTTTTAAGTGAAAACAGGTAACTGCTTTTAAAGTTACCTATAGGTCAGAAGAGAGAAAAAGTAAGATATATTATGTCTGAATATGCCTTGGTTTATAGATTTGTATTAGGAACCATTTTACATAACCATAAAACAAAATTTTAATTTTAAAATAAGCTACATATAAAATTAAAAACAACATGTTACATGAACCTAAAAGGATGTCTTAAGTTGGTGGCAAAGCCAAACAGGAATTATTTCAAATGACTTTAAAACATACTAATTTGTGACAGTCTAGAATGGTGGGCTGGGGTGGGAGGTGGGAAGAAGGTTCAAGAGAGAGGGGACGAATGTATACCTATGGCTGATCATGCTGAAGTATGGCAGAAACCAACACAACATTGTAAAGCAATTATCCTTCAATTAGAAATAAATAAAATTTTAAAAAATACACTAATTTGATAGTATATTCTTAATAGAATACACCATAGGAACAATAAGAACTGTAAAACCTTGAACACCTTGAGAGGTGGTGTAGATATTATTTGAAACTGTATGCATATTGTGGAATAAAACAAGTAAGAAAGTATATTAATGTATTGATTTCTGGTACAGGAAAAAGACTGGAACCCCAGTCACACCAAATGGCAAGAAACTTTAGTGAAGTCATGACAAAAAGACCTTCGAGGCACCAATAAGAACAACTACACTGGACTGAAATGCCTCCAGTATGTTTGAATTCTGAAGTAGGGCTTTCCTGATGGTGCAGTGGTAAAGAATCTGCCTGCCAATCAGGGACACGGGTTAGACCCCTGGTCTGGGAAAACTCCACGTGACACAGGGAAACTAAGCCTGAGCACCACAACTACTGGGCCTGTGAGCTGCAACTACTGAGGCCTGCACACCTAGAGCCTGTGCACCGCAACCAAGAGCAGGCCCCACTCGCTGCAACTAGAGAAGGCCTGAGTGTGCGGCAACAGACACAGCACAGCCAAAAATAAATGAATAAATTACATTATTGTTAGTAGGAAAAAAAGGAAAATCATTCCTGGTTCTCCTTCTCTGGGAACCCCCCAACCAATCTGCCCACAATTGGTCATCTGTGGTGGATGCTCGATGGGCATGAGTTTGAGTCAACTCCAGGAGCTGGTGATGGACAAGGAGGCCTGGCATGCCGCAATTCATGGGGTCACAAAGAGTCGGACACAACTGAGTGACTGAACCGAACTGATGAATCAGGCCCGTGAAAATATCCTTGGAAATATATGAGCTTGGATTGATAAAAATACATCCTGATCTTCAGTAACATTAAACTGTAGTTTAAATTCCCTTCGATTGCAAACAAAGGTAACAAATTAGAGAGGTATTACTATTAGCGGTGCCTATGACTTTGCCGCCAGGCTTCCCTGGTGGCTCAGAGGTTAAAGCATCTGCCTGCAGTGCAGGAGACCTGGGTTCAATCCCTGAGTCGGGAAGATCCCCTGGAGAAGGAAATGGCAACCCACTCCAGTATTCTTGCCTGGAGAATCCCATGGAGGGAGGAGCCTGGTAGGCTACAGTCCACAGGGTCACAAAAAGTCAGACACGATTGAGCGACTTCACTCACTCACTCACTCATGACTTTGCCGCTAAAGATTTTACAGATATTTTCATATCATATGACAACTGTTGGCTGGAATTTCAAAATATCATTACTACTCCAAAATGATGGTAGTTAAAGACCCATTGTGAGATCTTTAATCTAACGTATTTTTTTTAAAGAGAGCACATATATTAACATCGTATTGTGTTTTTAATAATTTAATACCTAAATAGATAGAATGGGTTTCCTCTATAAGCCCATGTGTTTTATTTTTTGCATTTAAAAACATTATTCTGAGAAGGAAATACTGTAAACCCAACAGAAAGATACAGTCAGCAAAACCCAGAGCATGGAAAACTCTCCAGGACATATGAACTATTTCTTTAAAAATAAACTGCTAGAGACCAGACGTGCCTGGGCTTCCTGACTGGCCCTCCTTAGGGTTTTCAGGAAACAGAAGCAGCAATAGTTGGATCCAAGCACTCGTGATGGTCTCCAGGTGCCCTGTGAAAGGAAAGGGGAGGGCGCCCATGGAATCATCTTCCTCTTCAATGCCGCCCCCCTTCCCTTCTCCCTTATCCTCTGTCTCAGACATTTCTAACTCTTCCCCTCCGCCATGTCTTACATCACTTCCCAGGAGATGAAGTGTACTCTTCACTGGTTTGCCAGCTGGCTGGGTTCTCAGTGTGAACCTTTCCAAAAGGACCTGGTAGCTAAGACAGTACTGGGGAAAAAATCACAGCCACTGCTTGAAAGTCTGGAGCAAATACTGGAGATACTACCTGGTACCTCTGAGTGCCAGCTGCACCTTCGGGATAAATGGATCTGAGGTTGGGCTGAGCAACGGCACAACAAATTTGTCAGGCAGCTGGAGGTCAGCAAGCCAGGCTTTGTGGCATAATTTTACCAAGCTGTGGCTGCTACAGCTGAAGAATGCTAGGTATTAAAAATCAAAGACGATAACCAGACCGAACGGAGTCAAGGCCACAACTTTACCGTGAGAACTTCAAATATGTCACTTAAAGATCTGGAGATGGTGTCCCAATCAGCTGATGGAACTCGCTGACCAGTACAGGCCTGGTGATTTCAACAGCCTATCAGCTGGACTCCTAGTGTAAATGTTTTCCATTTAAGCAAATCCAGATCAGCAGTCTGCCTCCTAACTTACTTCTTTCCAAGAGAAGTCAAACGCTCAAGAATTTAAACATTTCTTTTGCAACTATAATCAAAAGAATCTACACATTATAACTCAAGCCTATTGTCAGTCCACAGGGGTATCAAACACAGCTCTTGAACTCCAGAAATGGAAGAATGGCAAAACAAGGTCATGTTTTTATAATTTAGCTGGGTTCAGATACCTGGTTTCACCACCACTACCAAATTCTAGCATAATTATCTGATATTCCAACTACTAGCTTTTCTAGTTATGATTTAGTAAAAGTATGAAAAAAATCAGATTAGTTACTCCTTTCTCCACACTGACGCTTGTCTGAGTCTAAGTAACAATGACCTTGCTTCTAAAATATATGTGACATCCTTGGAGCTGGCAGCAGATACTCTTATTCTATAAGTTCGCTCTACAACAATAAACAATATGAAAACAAGTGACACTCTTTACAAGTTGAAGGGCTTATTTTTTATATCAAAATAAAGAATGAATTTTCAGAACCAAAAAAATAAGTAAACTGCAAGAATAAAAGAGCCAAGAAAAGAAAAAGACAATAGAAAAGAGCCAAGAGGAAGAGGAAACATATAGAAGAAAGAAGAAAGAGATGTAGATATAACAACCTATTGAAATGCATGGTACTTATGTGCATCTTTATATAAACAAACTATTTAAAAAATTAAGTTATAATTGGGGAAACTTGAACAGAGACTAGCTAGATGATAGTAAGGAATTATTGCTAATTTTTAGGTGGAATAATAGTACTATGACTATGTTTCTTAAGTTCTCATCTTACATTTTGAGATTAATACTGAAATATTTATGCATGAAATTATATGATGCTTGAGATTTACTTCAGGATAATCTAGGAGGGGTGAAGTGGAGAAGTATGAAAGAAATGAGCTGATAATTATTGGTTGACCTGTATATCACAGCAGGTAATAGTCTCTATATTCCCATAATTTTTTTAAGCTTAACAGAAACCTCACATTTAGCCATGATAAGACTATTCAGACAAACCCAAATATCACATTTACTTACTTTCAGTTATACAAACCAAATGTGGGAACACTCATTTTTTCTTACTAATCACAAGCTTTAGTGTCTGATTAGTTACAAGAGAGAGAGAAAAAAATAAACTCATTATTATTTAACAAATACAATTTAGACAAGTTTCAAAATATAAAATTCTGGGGAGAGAAGTAATGAAAACAGGTTTATAATGGAGGAAAACCTAGATTGTTGATCTAATAAAATTTCTCATATAGTATTCTATTTAGTATGTATTTGGCTCCCCAGATAGGTTGTAGTGAGAAATCAAGTGGGCCTTAGGAAGCATCACTACAAACAAAGCTAGTGAAGGTGATTGAAATTCAGCTGAGCTATTTCAAATCCTAAAAGATGATGCTGTTAAAGTGCTGCACTCAATATGCTAGCAAATCTGGAAAACTCAGCAGTGGCCACAGGACTGGAAAAGATCAGTTTTCATTCCAATCCCTAAGAAAGGCAACGCCAAAGAATGTTCAAACTACTGCACGTTTGCACTCATCTCACACACTAGCCAAGTAATACTCAAAATTTTCCAAGCTAGACTTCAACAGTACCTGAATTGAGAACATCCAGATGTTCAAGCTGGATTTAGAAAAGGCAGAGGAACCCAGAGATCAAATTGCCAACATCTACTGGATCATAGAAAAAGCAACAGAATTCCAGAAAAACATCTACTTCTGCTTTATTGACTACAGTAAAGCCTTTGACGGTGTGGCTCACAAGAAATTGTTGAAAATTCTTCAAGAGATGGGCATAACACACCACCTTACCTGTCTCCTGAGAAATCTGTATGCAGATCAAGAAGCAACAGTTAGAACTGGACATGGAACAAAGGACTGGTTCCAAATTGGGAAAGGAGTACATCAAAGTTGTATACTGTCACCTTGTTTATTTTATTTATATGCAGAGTACATCATGCAAAATGCCGGGCTGGATGAAATACAAGCTATATCAAGATTGCCAGGAGAAATATCAATAACCTCAGATATGCAGATGACACCACCCTTATGGCAGAAAGTGAAGAACTAAAGAACCTCTTCATGAAAGTAAAAGAGGAGAGTGAAAAAGCTGGCTTAAAACTCTGCATTCAAAAAACTAAGATGTTGGCATCCGGTCCCATCACTTCATGGCAAATAGATGGGGAAACAATGGAAACAGTGAAAGACTTTATTTTCTTGGGCTCCAAAATCACTGCAGATGGTGACTGCAGCCATGAAATTAAAAGTCACTTGCTCCTTAGAAGAAAAGCTATGACAAACCTAGACAGCATATTAAAAAGCAGAGACATTACTTTGCCAACAAAGGTCTGTCTAGTCAAAGCCAAGGCTTTACCAGCAGTCATATATGGATGTGAGAGTTGGACTATAAAGAAAGCTGAGTGCCGAAGAATTGATGCTTTTGAACTGTGGTGTTGGAGAAGACTCCTGAGAGTCCCTTGGACTGCAAGGAGATCCAACCAGTCCATCCTGAAGAAAATCAGTATCCTGAATATTCACTGGAAGGACTGATGCTGAAGCTGAAGCTCCAATACTTTGGCCACCTGATGCAAAGAACTGACTCATTGGAAAAGACCTTGATGCTGGGCAAGATAGAAGGCAGGAGAAGGGGACAACAGAGGACGAGGTGGTTGGATGGCATCACCAACAAGACAGACATGAGTCTGAGCAAGCTCCAGGAGTTGGTGACGGACAGGGAAGCCTGGAGTGCTGCAGTCCATGGGGTCGCAAAGAGTTGGATACAACTGAGACACTAAACTGAACTGTAGGTTGTAGGCTCTTGCCAAATTATTACAATTTCTCTAATCCTATACAGAAGCAAGGGTCCATTGACAATCAGTCCTAACTGTTTGGAAGTTAGGTACCAAGAGTAGAAGAAAAGGCATCGTGAAGTAAGGCGAGACTCTTTTGTCTTTGTCCTCGATTCACCAAACAACATCAGATCTTGTAACTCCTAAGTAGATTTTTCAGTTGGGATGATTTCACTGTAACCAGCTGTCAAATATAACAGTGACAATTCCCATTATAAATTGTCATGCTTAGTCACTCAGTCCTGTCCAACTCTTTGAGACCCTATGGACTATAACCCACCAGGCTCCTCCATCCTTAAGAATCTCCAGGCAAGAATACTGATAAGTGTGTAGTTCCCTTCTCCAGGGGATCTCCCCGACCCAGGGATCAAACCCGGGTCTCCTGCATTACAGGTGGATTCTTTACCATCTCAGCCACTAGGAAAGCCCCCATTATAAATTAATACATTTATTTTCAAGTATAAATGTAAGTTTCAACATCAAAAGCCCCACTTTATCTAGAGCCCAATCACCCCCAAATGAACTGACCATGATGTTCCAAATATACAGAAGTGGAAAATTCCCCCAAGGAACAGGAATTCAGAAATTCAGCTATCAGCTTTCTTATCTACAATGCTAGAAGGATGTTCATAAAATTTTGCCATAACCACAGTCTATCATTTAATGAAATAATGAAGCAAGTGTGTCCAAAACTTGTCCCATAAATCATAGCACCTATTATATTTTCTTCTATTTATTACTATTAAACAGAATAATAGAGTAAGGCACTTCGAAATTAGCAAAACATTTTTCTCTACTTATGATCACCATATGTCAAAGTGAACTTCTTACACTAGAAGGGGAGGGGGAAAGCTAACCAATTTTGTGGTACTCTGTGACAATACAACGAGGTATGGAAAAGAACAAACTCAGGATGGGTGTAGGTCCCGCAAGGACCAGAATTACATCCAGTCTCTTTAGTTGTAACTCAAGATGTATTCAACCAAAATTAACTTCAACCTCTGAGTCTTAACAACTCTCTTCTAGTTCCTGAAACTCTCATTTCATTCTGACTCTGCAGAAACATGAACGGGCCTAGAGCCAAAGGTTACTAGTAAAAGGGGTAAGAAATCAACAACTAGATCTGGTAGATGGATCAAACTACCTGATTGAACCCTAAAATTAACAGAGCATTTGGGTGGGATCATAGGACTTTGGTTGTTTTCTTCTTTATCAAATTTGTACATAGCAAGTTTTCTAACAATGAGAAATCTATTTTTTAAAATCTATGTTCTTTCTTTAAAAACCTGTAGAGTCTGAAGGGACCAGAAGAGACCATGCAGACTAACATTAGAAGACTTCTTTGACTCTTCATTTTGAATCCTTGTGCTAAGGTGGACTCATCCGTCACCATCAAGTATTATTTTATTACATTCACGCTAAAGAACCCCATCAAAATACCATACTTTATGTTTTTTATAGTGCCTTGCAAGATACAAAAACTTCTCTCTACCTTCTTTGATTTTTGATCCATTTGACAGTGCTGTGGAGTTACAGATGAAGAAACTGAGGCTGAGAGTGATGAAATGGGTCACCTAACTGATGTTGGTTCAAAAGTAGCAGAATTAGGCGCAAAATACAAGGCCCCAGCACTAAATAGAGTGTTTCTGCTAGCCCACTATGTTCCCTCCTATGTGAGTCTGTTAAAAAATAACTTAAAGTAGAGGATTCATCTCTTCTTTTTTTTCTCTAACCAAATAGCTGACAAAAATGGATAAGGTGGCAAAAATACAAATTGGATAATACTAATGCCATCTCTTTCTATAAATGCCTGACTTCTCATCTAATCATTGACTATGACTTCAATATTATATTTCCCATATATTTTATATTAGATAAAATATTCCATAATAACTGTAGACTCAGATAGCATAGAATTAAATCAGTTACTATAGAATTATAATTAGTTTACATATTTCTCGGAATTTTATTTGCAAATATATCTTAACACACACCAAGTAATTTAATAATTACTGTGCACAATACTGAAGTATGCAAATTTTGGCAATACCTGGCAACTCTTATCATTGCAATATCATCCCACAGCCAATATGAGAAGGATACCAACATTAAGTTCTGTAGAAAATTAGAGTTAAGCAAAAACAGAAAGATACACACACACACACAAACACACACATCTTCACACAAATAGAGAAGCGTGAATGGAGAAAACAGCCACTTGTATTTTTCAGTAACTGCACCTATAATAGAAAGCTGAGGCTTGTCCGAGGGAGCTGATCTATCTCAGCTCGGTTCAGTTGCTCAGTCACGTTGCTCTTTGCAACCCCATGGACTGCAGCATGACAGGCTTCCCTGTCCCTCACCAACTCCCGGAGCTTGTTCAAACTCATGTCCATTGAGTCAGTGGTGCCATTCAACCATCTCATCCTCTGTCAACCCCTTCTCCTCCTGCCTTCTATCTTTCCCAGCATCAGGGTCTTTCCCAATGAGTCAGTTCTTCACATCAGGTGGCCAAAGTATTGGAGTATTTCATGCATAAAGTATTGGAGTTTCAGCTTCAACATCAGTCCTTCCAATGAACATTCAGGACTGATTTCCTTTAGGATGGACTGCTTTGACCTCCTTGCAGTCCAAGGGACTGTCAAGAGTCTTCTCCAACACCACAGTTCAAAAGCATCAATCCTTCAGTGATGATCTAATGAAGTTTATACCTGGGTGTTATTTTCAGGAGTGGGCTAGGCTTTGCAGTAGTATACTACTCCTACCTAGAGATTGCTTAGTGAAAACAGTCCAACCTGGCAGGCAGTTGCTACAACCCACAGTGACCTTTATTACGATCTTCTTCTTAGTACCCTTTTCAATTCGGCAAATATGTTTTTAGTTCCTGATACTATAACAGACTCTCAGAATATAGAAAAATAATAGAGAGCCTGCCTTCATGAAATTCACAATACAACAGTGAAGAAAAACAGTAAAGAAACAATTGAGTGAGTGAGTGACAGTCACTCAGTCATGTCTGACTCTTTGTGATCCTATGAACTGTAGCCTGCCAGGCTCCCCTGTCCATGGAATTCTCCAGGCAAGAATATTGGAGTGGATTGCTATTTCCTAATCCTTACTTCTCCCGCTCTAGGGCTTTTGGCTGTGTCTTTTGGCTTAACTTGTAGCTCAGTCGGTAAAGAATCTGCCTGCATTGCAGGAGACCCAGGTTTGATCCCTGGGTTGGGAAGATCCCCTGGAGAAGGAAATGGCAACCCACTCCAGTATCCTTGCCTGGAAAATCTCATGGACAGAGGAGCCTGGTGGGCTGCAGTCCATGGGGTGGCAAAGAGTCGGGCACAACTGAGCGACTAACACTTACTTACTTACTTACTTTGGCTTAACACCCATTAAGAAGTGATCCCAGTTTTCAGAAAACAGAACAGGAGTTCCTATTCCCTTTCCTATTCCTATTCCCTGACTTCGTCAAGCTGCTCAGGTTAAGAGAAAGGGAATAGGAACTCCTGTTCTGTTACCTGAAAACTGGGATCACTTCTTAACAGGTGTTAAGCCAAAAGACACAGCCAAAAGCTCAAGAGCCTTACTTGCTACTACTTGCAGCGAGTAAGAACAACAGGTATCTTTCCCAAAGCAGTGTCTCACCAACAACAAAGCTGGAGAAGTTTGAAGCTAAGGGTTCACATATATTCATGAAGGGACTTGAGCAGAGAAGAATTCAGCACAGAATTGGGACTAAGGTTGACAAAGTCCAAGCTTTAGTTGACTGAAATCTCCAGGGTCAGAAAAGGTCAACATCATCATTCCTTAGATTCCAGTAGATCTGATGGTTGAGTATGTGGTCGGAGGAGGGGTCAGTTCCACAAAACCGACCAAGAACCCACATACTGGCTATCTTTACCACTGAAACATAACTGGGAATCTTTATAACTGATTTATTCCTTAGCTATTGTTACTTTTCTTGCCTAAGAACACATTTGTTCTTTTGTCCTTAAGATCACTAAATACTGAGACCTGATCAAGGATTGTGGTCAGGCTTAGATCACAAAATAGCTTAGGCCTTGCTCTAATGTCAAGAAAACCATGCCTGGCTCTCTTTCTCCAGGAACCCTCTACCTTATCTGCTTATAGGTCCCAGCAGACAATGGTATTATGAATTCTCCAGCATGCCTGGAGCCTAGAGATACAACTAATCCAAATAAATTAGCAGCTACAAAATCTCTTTCAAACCTGTGGAACAACCTAAAAAGAAAACCAATTATTGGTTGATTATTTCAAACACAGACCATGTGCAAAAGGTGAGGGTTAGATGAGCTGAGAAATGTTTTCTTGATATTCTATGAATTATTGCTTACATTTGTACCAGCGTCCAGATGGTCTCTGTGCTCTAAAGTTATGTTTTTTTAACTGGAACCAATTTTAGACTCTATCACCAAATGTACTAGACAGAATAATGTCTCCCAAAACATCTCCATGCCCTAGTTCCCTGGAACCTATGAATAGTTCACCTTACATGGTACAATATTATGATATAAGAAATACATATTTAAGTCTTGGTTCCTGGCCAAATCCTAAAGCCCTTATAATTTCCTAAATGATAAGACTAAAAGGGGACTTCCCCAGTGGTACAGTAGCAAAGACTCTGCATTCCCAGTGCATGAGGCCTGGGTTCCATCCCAGGTCAGGGAACTAGATCCCACATGCTCTCAACTAAAACAAAATTTCACATGCCGTGATAACAATCGAAGATCCAGCATGCTGCAACTAAGACCCGAGGCAGCCTAATTAATTAACTAATTTTTTTAAAAAGAGAGTTTTCAGTCGCTCAGTCATTTCCGACTCTTTGTGACCCTATGGACTGCAGCAAGCCAGGCTTCCCTGACCTTCACCATCTCCCGGAGCCTGCTCAAACTCATGTCTATTGAGTTAGTGATGCCATCCAACCATCTCATCCTCTGTCGTCCCTTTCTTCTGCCTTTGATCTCTCCCAGCATCAGGGTCTTTTCTAATGAGTCGGCTTCTTGCATCAGGTGGCCAAAGTATTGGAGCTTCTGCTTCATTATCAGTCCCTACAATGAATACTCAGGACTGATTTCCTTTAGGATGGACTGGTTGGATCTCCTTGCAGTCCAAGGGACTCTCAAGAGTCTTCCCCAACACCACAGTTCAAAAGCATCAATTCTTTGACACTCAATCTTCTTTATAGTCCAACTCTCACATCCACACATAACTACTGGAAAAACCATAGCTTTGACTATTGTCAGCAAAGTGATGTCTCTGCTTTTTAATATGCTGTCTAGGTTTGTCATGGCTTTTCTTCCAAGGTGCAAGCGTCAAATTTTAATTTCATGGCTGCAGTCACCATCTACAGTGATTTTGGAGAGAGAGAAAGTGAAAGGACCACCTTTTTTTGTTTGTTGGTCTCCAGATCCTGAAATAGCTCCAGAGTAATAAAGGAGAAAGAATCATCTTTTGTTATTTGTAACAGGCCCTTTAAACCATGACAGAGTTTATGTTAATAATATGACTTTAAGAAAGCCCCTAAGGGTAGAGGACTGGTTGCCAGGGGAACCGGCCAGTAATTAGACGGCTGGAACTTTCAGCTCCACTCCCAAGGAAGGGGAGAGGGGCTGGAGGTTGAGTTAATCACTAACAACCAATGAATTAATCACTCTGCTACATAATGGGGGCTTCCCTGGTGGCTAAAGCTGTAAAGAATCTGTAGCAACTGCGGGAGACCCGGATTCCATCCCTGGATTGGGAAGATCACCTGAAGAAGAGAATAGCTATCCACTCCAGTATTCTTGCTTGGAGAATTTAATGGACTGAGGAGCCTGATGGGCTACAGTCCATGGGGTCATCAATGAAAACATTCATTAACCTCTGGTTGATCAGCAGAAATACAAGGTGACAACCTGGGACTCATGACTGATGTCTGAAATGGAAGGTTGGGAGGTGGGGGCATGTTAGGGAAATTAAAATGGAGGAAGTTTTGTTCAGGCTTCAGAAGCAGGAGAGCAGGCCTCTGATCGGCTTCTGACCTGCCTGGACACTGCCAGAATTCTATGCCTGCCTGCAAGCAAAGCAAGTCAGGAGGCACTTTAGATAAGACCAATGGGTCTTGGAATTCTTGAGCCCCTAGAGATCTGGCCAACTCCCTGGGATCTAATGAAATATTCACAAACAAACAAACAGCATTGTAAAAAAATTAAAATAATGGGACTTCCCTGGTGTGATATTGGTTAAGAATCTGCCTGCCAATGCAGGAGACAGGGCTTTGATACCTACTCTGGGAAGATCCCACATCCCATTGGGCAACTAAGCCTGTGTGCCACAACTACTGAAACCTGTGCCTTCTAGAGCCTAAGCGAAGCCAGAAAGTCTGTGCACAGAAACAAAGACCCAGCACAGACAAAAATAAATAAATAAATTTTTTTTTAAAAAAGGAAAGATTAATGTAAAACCAGAGCTGCATTTTTGCGTGCAAACTGACGATGATGTCAGTTTGCAACCTGGGATTATAAATGGTAGCCCCCAAAACTGCAATCTGAAGTCTCACACATGGAGCAGATGAATCACCCGGGGTCCTTCCCCCATTGGGACCCCACATTGCTGTTAATGAGGGACTTCCCAGCATGCCATTTAAGTCTGGATGTTGGTCAGCACAATTTGGTGATATATATGCTGTTAATCTTCTCTATTGTTTCTATTTCTCTTTCCTTTTAATGATTGCATATTGAAATTAAGTTAAATACTGAAATTTAAGAGGCAAGGGAAAAAGGGAAAGATATCCCCAGCTGAATGCAGAGGAAGGAGAGATAAGAAGGCCTTCTTAAATGAACAATGCAAAGAAATAGAGGAAAACAATACAATGGGAAATACTAGACATCTCTTCAAGAAAATTGGAGCTACCAAGAGAAAATTTCATGTAAGGATGGGCACAATAAAGGACAGAAATGGTATGAACCTAACAGAAGCAGAAGATATTAAAAAGAGATAGCAAGAAAACACAGAAGAACTATACAAAAAAAGTCTTAATGACCCAGATAACCACAGTGGTGTGGTAACTCACCTAGAGCCAGACATTCTGGAGCGTGAAATCAAGTGGGCCTCAGGAAGCATTACCACAAAGCTAATGGAGGTGATAGAATTCCAGCTGAGGTATTTAAAATCCTAAAAGATGATGCTGTTAAAGTGTTGTACTCAATATGCCAGCAAATTTGGAAAACTCAGCAGTGACCACTGGACTGGAAAAGGTCCGTTTTCATTCCAATCCCAAAGAAGGGTAATGCCAAAGAATGTTCAAACTACCATACTATTGCGCTCGTTATACATGCTAGTAAGGTTATGTTCAAAATCCTTCAAGCTAGGCTTCAGCAGTACATGAACCAGGAACTTGCAGTTGTATAAGCTGGATTTAGAAAAGGCAGAGGAATCAGAGACCAAATCACCAGCATTCATTGGAACACAGAGAAAGCAAGGGAACGCCAGAAAAAGCATCTATTTCTGCCTCATTGACTATCCTAAAGCCTTTAACTGTGTGGATCACAATAAACTGTGGAAAATTCTTAAGGAGATGGGAATATCAGACCACTTTACCTATCACCTGAGAAACTTATATGCGGGTCGAGAAGCAACAGTTAGAACTGGACATAGGACAATGAACTGGTTCAAAATTGAGAAAGGAATACAACAAGCCTGCACATTGTCAACTTGCTTATTTAAGTTCTATGCAGAGTCTATCATGGGAAATGCCAGGCTGGATGAATCACAAGTTGGAATCAAGAATTCTGGGAGCAATATCAACAACCTCAGATATGCAGAGGACACCACCCTTGTGGCAGAAAGCAGAGAGGAACTAATGAGCCTCTTGATGAGGGTGAAAGAGAGTAAAAAAAGCTGGCTTAAAAGTCAATGTTCAAAAAACTAAGATAATGGCATCTGGTCCCATCACTTCATAGCAAAAAGAAGGAAAAAGTGGAAGCAGTGGCAGATTTTATTTTCTTGGGCTCCAAAAATCACTGTAGACGGTGACTGCAGGCATGAAATTACAAGACACTTGCTTGTTGAAAGGAAAGCTATGACAAATCTAGCCAGTGTGTTAAAAAGTAGAGACATCACTTTGTCAACAAAGGTCTGTCTAGTCAAATCTTTTCCAAATCTAGTCAAAGATTTTCCAGTATTCATGTACAGATGTGAGAGTTGGGCCATAATGAAGGCTGAGAGCCAAAGAATTGATGCTTTCGAACTGTGATGCTGAAGAAGACTCTTGAGAGTCCCTTGGTCATCAAGAGATCAAACCAGTCCATCCTAAAGAAAATCAATCCTGAATAATCATTGGAAGGACTGATGCTGAAGATGAAGGTTCAATACTTTGGCCACCTGATGCAAAGAACTGACTCATTGGAAAAGTCCCTGATGCTGGGAAAGATTGAAGGCAAAAGGAGAAGGGGGTGGCAGAGGATAAAATGGTTAGCTAGCATCACCAACTCAACGGACACTGGATTGCAGACAAAGTTGATCAGCAGCCATCCTGGATTAAAACACTTTTCATCATTTGCTGGGAAGAATGTGAACAAACTCCAGGATACAGTGAAAGATAGGGGAGCCTGGTGTGCTGCAGTAAATGGAGTGTCAAAGAGTCATACAAAACTTAGGAACAACATATCGAAATCAAGTTAAATAATAAGTCTGTATTAAATACTTAAGATGTTCATTTGTGTGTAACTATGAGTGGTTTCTTCTGTTAATGAATCCTTCGAACCTAAAATGAAAAGAAAACTTTCTACAAAACAGGGCAAGCTTGAGGGCTGCTGCTATTTAGACGCTATGTCATGTCCAACTCTTTTGCAACCAACCCCATGGAATGTAGCCTGCCAGGCTCCTCTGTCCACGGGATTTTCCAAGCAAGAATACTAAAGTGGGCTGCCATTTCCTTCTCCAGGGATTGTCCAAACTAGGGACTGAACCATGTTCTTGCTTGGCAGGAGCATTCTTTACCACTGAGCCACCTGAGAAGTGCCTGTGGAGTCTGCACAAACTCCAAATGGTATCATACTAAATTGTAGTACACCCAGTTTGTGTCTGAAGAGCTGGTAAACTTGCTGATGTGAGAAAACCACAACCACCACCCCCACATTTGTCGTCAGAAATATTGAGTTAGGAAAATACAGTTTTTTCCTTTGGGCAAAAGGGACTTTGCAGATGTAATTATGGTTAAGTACCTTGAGATGAGTCTTTAAAAGGAAGACCCTTTTCCATCTGTGGTTGAGGGAGGTATGACTGCATAAAAAGAGTCCAAGAGAAGCAAAGTTTCTGGTTTTGAAGATGGGGGAAGGGGCCAAAACCAAGGAATGCAGGCACCCTCCAGAAAGTGAAAAGGCAAGGCTATCCACTCTCCCTAGAGCCTCCAGAGAAGAACACAACCCAGCTGATGTCTTTCTTGCTTTTTAGCCCAGTGAGACCTGTGTCAGATTTCTGCCCTAAGGAACTGTAAGATAATAAATCTGTTGCTTTCAGTCACTAAATTTGTAGTAATCTGTTATAACAGGAATAGAAAACTAGGGCACCAAGTCAACTTAGTTGCATATGACACTTAAAAAAATATTTGAATCATAATGATATTTAACTCTTTACATCCAACCCAATGAATGGCCTTAGTAACAAGATAATCACATCAAGTAAAAAGCCTATTAAGTAACTGCAAACAAAGTTGATCAGGAGCCATCCTGGATTAAAACACTTTCATCATTTGCTGGGAAGAAAGTGAAACCATGCCATCAAACCAGAAACTACTGAACTAGTTTTATGTACATGAACAAAAGTACAGTTGGAAATCCAGAGATTTCCTCTTACATATCATGTCCTGCATGACTCTAAGATAGTCAGGAATACAGGGAAACATATTAATATTCACCATCTATACAGTAAAAGGGAGACAAATGCCAATCACTGTACTGAGCTTTTACATATATTAACTTAACGGATTTTCATACAAACATAAAATGTAGGTATTCTTTTGCCAAAGTTCAAAGTCCTTTAACCAAGTTATGACAAATAAATAGTAACACTAGGAAAGTGAAAGTCGCTCAGTCGTGTCCAACTCTTTGCAACCCCATGGACTGTAGCCCACCAGGCTCCCCTGTCCATGGAATTCTCCAAGCAAGAATACCAGAGTGGGTTGCCATTTCCTTCTCCGGGGGAACTTCCCGACCGAGGAATAAAGCTCGGGTCTCCTGCATTACAGGCAGATTCTTTACCATATGAGCCACCAGGGAAGCCTTGCAGTAACACTAGATTAAAATTCAAATAAGATTCTAAAGCCTGTGTTCCTTCCATTCTGCTATGCTAAGAAAATGAAATAATGTGGGAAGAAAGATAGTAAGAAGGGTGCACAGTTCTAGAATAATTATCCCTCAATTCCTACAGCATTTGCATTGTAACTCTCCTTCCCATTTTCTACATTACGTCTGTAGTGTCTTCTATTCCTGTTTCGTTTGTTTTACTAGATTATAAAGGCAGAAAGTGTATCATGGAGATTTTTGTGCCTTCCTCTTATATTCATATAATATCCAGTACTGTTACTATTGTTAGTATTTTTAGTACTATTGTTAGTATTGTTACCATTACTATTATTACTGTTTACAGTAACAATATCTGACACTTGATGAGTGCACATTTTTTACCAAGCGCTGTTCTGACAATTTTGTAGTTCTAATTCATGTAATCCTCCCAACAATCCTATAAGGTAGGTAATATTTTTTTGCTATTTATAGATAAAGAAACTGAAGCACAAGACATTAAGCAACTTGCCCAATACTATACAGCTAGGAAACAGTGGAACCTGGGGAGCAGCCCAAACAATGTGGCTTATAATAATTGTACAGTACTGGAGGTACTGTAGCCCTCTCTTCTTTATCTATGGAGGATACATTCCAAGAATCCCAGTGGAAGACTGAAAATGTATATAATACTGAACCCTACACACGCCATGTTTTTTCCTATACATATATATGTACTCACAATAAAGTTAATTTATACATGAAGGAAGAGATTAACAACAGTAACTAATAACAGAATAGAGCAACTCTAACAATATATTGCAATAAAAGTTATGTGAATGTGAGCTCTTTCAGAATATTTTACAGTACAGATTTAATGTGTTTTCCATCTTAATCTTAACTAAGCATCTATCACACACTGTGGCTGTAACTTTTATTTTATTTTGCTCTATTTGGGTACATCGGGTCTTAGTTGCAGCATGTGGGATCTTTGTTGCAGCACAGGGACTCTAGTTGTGGACTCAGAATTTGCTACAAGTGGGCTCTCCAATTGTGGTGAACAGGTTCTGGCTCAGTAACTGTGGCACGTGGGCTTAATTGCTCTGCAGTATGTAGGATCTTAGTTCCCCAATCAGGGATCAAACACACGTTCCCTGCATTGCAAGGCGGATTCTTAATCACTGGACCACCGGGGAAATCCCTGTGGCTGTAACTTTTACAGTTTGAGGTGCAACAGCAAACAAGCACACATTTCTTTTTCCTTCTTCACAGTTTCACAGAAGATTCATTCTTACCATACATCTTAGCAACTTCAGCAGACAAGTGTTTTTCCTCATTAAACAGAAAACTTTCACCATTTTAATTAAAGAAAACACCTGATAGCTTTTCTGTGGTGTATCCAAACTGCCAGCATCACTACTCTTGCATTTGCGGGCCATTTTTAAGTAACATAATGGTGACATGAACACAAAAATAGTCGATCTGATAATCGAGATGCCACAAGTGACTGATGGGCAGGACAGAAGAACAAAGGGATGAACCAAATCCCAGGTGGATGCAGCAGACAGCACAGGATTTCACCACACTACTCAGAGCAGCACGCATCAGAACTTATGAACTATTTCTGGAATTTTCCACTTAATGTTTTCAGGCCTCAGTTGACCATGTGTAA